>NC_136380.1:248403949-258403949 GCF_965140285.1 Lepidochelys kempii
ATTATTAGTACTAGTACAAATATAGTAAGGGGCAATTTTTTCTGTACTAGGCAACTATGCAGAGACACTCACCTTGGCTGGCAGCCCCTGTTCCACCTTGCCCCTGCTTAGAGTGGGATCTCCCCTAAAATGAGATTTAGCCACAAGTGAGCCTGGACACACACACTATCCTATTGCAGCAGTCACAAGACTTAGGTTTCACACATGTTTACATTTTTAAAGAGCAGCTTCAAAACTACTCAAGTCTGGTAAAATATTTATAAGACACTTCCAGAGGATTGGTACACAGTGAGTTTCTTTGTATTAGGCCAGAGAAGGCTGAGGTCCTGAGCTGGGAAATTCCTGTTCCAGTTTAGAAAGGCTACACATTCCAACTTCCATACGGCATCCACACGAGCTAATTTGATAGTTTGCCACCATTGCACGCTATGCAGCTCTAACAGAGATGAAAGTTGTGGGAGCACTAGGGAAGAACAGCCACCAGGGGTTTTGCCACTATGTTTATAGAACACCCTGCTCAGAGCAGGTCTAAATGCAGATTGGAACCGTCGGAAGTGAGCAGAACCTCGCTATAATCAGGTTTCACGACGTACTATAGATTAGGCCACAACCTGATCTGAACCGGACCTTTTTGAAGGGGTCAAGGATGCGCAATGTTTTCTGAACATACACCAGCCTTCCTAGTGCATATGGGGAGCTATGCTAGACCCACCCTTCAGGACTTGGGAGTGGGCCCCACCTTCCTCTTTCCCACCAGTCTGAATTCTGTTCTCATCTGTTGGTTATAGTACCAGACACAAATATTGTAAGCTCGGGCTAGATTACATTCATAGTCCCGCTAAAAGCAAGCCAGGATAGTTCTTTATTCCACATTTCTGGTTTACCAACCCCACCTCCCTGTAGTGTTTGCTCTGCATGCCTGATTCCATTCCACTGAGTTTAGTTGTTTCGTTCTGGGAGAGCAAGGAGGAAGATGTACCAATTCTTCCATTGTTGCTTAAGTTTCTTTTAAAAATCCACCCCCTTCTCTGTTTAGGAGCAGTACACTTACAGCTCTCCTCTGGCTTTCCTCTTGCCATTAGGAGGGAAGAGCATCTGTCGATAGGACTCTGGTGTAAATGGGTTAATGTTGACCAGCGAAGCCTGAGTAGAATCATCTGGATCAGCACCAGGAGTAAATCTCAAGTGCCGGGGACCTTTGGAGGGAAATTTTCCCATAGTCGAAGGAAAAGCAGTCTTTGTTAAGAGACTCTGGATTTAAAAATAAAAACAAAGTGAGTTACGAGTGTCCTCTAGTTACTGTTTTGACTGCAGCTGTGTTTTGTTCTGGGCAGACAGCAATAGTTTGCCAGTTTGTCTCCAGTGTCTGATCCACCAAAAGGTGGTTTTGTTGGCCACTAACTGCTCTACCCCACTCTGAAGAGGCTTGGACTTTCTGCAGTTCTTCCCTACTTTCATGTGAGGGGACTGCAGAGCTATTTATGCAGCTGATTTGTCCAAGAAACCTGCTCCTCTTCCCCACTGCAGAAGTCATGGACACAGGATTGTCAATTTCATCAACCTGGAAGACCTGGTTCTATCAAGCCCCAGATAGAACGATCACAACTTGGTCAGGACAAGTTAGTCAGGAAGATCAGACCGACTAAAAAGGACATGGCTTTAAGTTGCCTTCTAGCATCTTTGCAAGAGGCAGTGCTCAGCAGAAAAGTTAGTTCAAACAGCTTTTCTATACTGCTATTAGAATTTATGATATTTTGACAGTAACTAAAATACAAAGCAATGGTGGTTGATTCCTCAGACATCCAGCTTGAATCAATGAGAACTGGGGAATTTCAAGTTTAAGGCCAGAAGTGACCATTAGATCATTTAATCGGAGCTCCTGTATAATCAGATTTTACAGTTACCCTCTATGAGCCCAATATAGTTTGGCTAACATGCCTCTTCCAGAAAGGCATCCCCACTCTTGATTTGATGGCATAGGGAGACTCCACCACTTATCAGTGAGGGTGTTCAACCCACTGGGAAGAGTTTGTGCCTTATTTCTAATTTGAAAAGGTCAGATTTATGCAGGGGTGAAAGTAAGTTGTCTGATTTACCGGTACGCTGGGGCCAGCTCTGGCCCCCGGAAGGGGCGGGGCTGAGGGGGTCAGAGTCAGCCCCAGCCCACCCTGTAAGGTAAGTGCCACCCCTTCTCCTCCCCCCACCCCACAGGGGTAGCAGCAGCAGCCCAGGGCTCCTGGGGCTATTTAAAGGGCCTGGGGTTCCACTGCTTCTACTGCCCTGGTCCTTTAATTAGCTGCTGGAGCCCTGGGGAAGCCGTAGGGCTCCAGCGGCTATTTAAAGGACCGGGGTGGCAGAAGCAGCTGGAGCCCCGGCCCTTTAAATAGCTCCCAGAGACCGCTGCTACCCCAGGGCTCTGGGGGCTATTTAAAGGGCCTGCAGCTCCCCTGCTTCTACTGCCCCAGTCCTTTAAATAGCCCCCAGAGCAGCGGCAGCAGGGCTCCGGCGGCTATTTAAAGGGCCGGGGCGGTAGAAGCAGGGGAGCCTGGCATCTATTTAAAGGGCCTGGGGCTCCCCTGCTTCTACTGCCCCGGCCCTTTAAATAGCTGCCGGAGCCCCGCAGCTGCTACCCCAGGGCTCCAGTAGTGGGGGCTCTGGAGGCAATTTAAAGGGCCTGGGGCTCCAGCCATTGCTGGGCGCCCCAGGCCCTTTAAATTGCCCCCTGGGGAAGCTGGGCTGCCACAGTACGGTGCACTGGCTCCTACCGGTACGCCGTACTGGGGCGTACCGGCTTACTTTCACCTCTGGGTTTATGCCTCTCTTTTCTAAATTAAAGGGCCCTTTAGTATCTGTATTTTCTCTCCATGAAGATTCATTCTTGTCAAGTCACTTTTCAATCTTCTCTTTGATAAACTAGACAGATTGAGATCTTTAAGTTTAGCCCATGAGATTTTACAAGACAAAATGCAATAAGACAATCACTCAAGACTGAGTCTTTGTAGCTTGATGCTCCTCTAGACAAGGGCCTGGTTACTAGAAGGTGACAGGGTTTATTTGTTTTTAGTTAAGGTTTTACTGACACAGTGCACTGATTCACCTGTCTGATGACTCATTAATCGTCAGTGTTATGGTGCTTTCCATACAGATGGAGACAAGTTTCTAGCCTCACACTGGAGAGTCATCCCTACCTTTTTTGGCCAGCTAAGGTGCATTTACACTGCCGCTGAGAGGTGTAGTTCCCAGCCTGGGTACACATACATGCACCAGCTCTGCTCAAGACAACTTCTTGAAATGATAGCATGGCCTCTGTGGTACCAGCCGCAGCTCAGATACGTGCCTAGGATCTCAGGTTGTACCCTTGCCACTAGCCTGAGCAGACACCTGTGCCTCCATGGCCAGGTGGCCACACTGCTATTTTTAGGCACTCCGCTGGAGCAAAGCGAGTACCACTAGGTCTACCTGGGCTGGGAATTATTATACCTCCCAGCAGCACTCCTAGTGGCATGCTGAGATGGCACAAGAGCCAACTATCCCAGTGCATAGGAAAGATAGGAAGTATGGATAAGAGACCATCCTGCCTTAATCAAGAGATCTTTAGTGACCTGAAATGCAAAAAAGAGTCATACAAAAAAGCAGAAACTTGCTCACATTATGAAGGATAAATATAAAAACCCAACAGCATCTAGGGACAAAATTAGAAAGGCCAATGCACAAAACACAGTTAAACTATCTAAGGACAAAGTGTAACAAGTAAATATTTTACCAATACATTTGAAGCAAGGAGGAAGACCAACGACAGAGCAGGCCCATTGCTCAATGAGGAGAGGAAGTCAACAAGAAAACACAGTGATAGCCCAGTGTTAAATGTCCTTTTGTTTCAGTTTTCACCAAAAAGGCTAGCCGTGATCAGACGACTAATGTAGTGAACATCAGTGTAAATGGAGGAAGATTTGAAGCTAAAATAGGAAAAGAGCAAGGTAAGAATTACTTAAACAAATTAGATGTCTTCAAGTCAGCAGGGCCTGACAAAATGTATCCTAGAATACTAAGGAACTGGCTTTTACTTATTTATGATATGTAGAGAAAGGAAAGTCAACATTTCAGTATTTATTACATTAAAATCAGGTCTTGATTCCCCCATTTTAAGCTAAAAGACTTCTTGGAGAAGTAGCAGGATGTCATCAAAAGACAAGAAAATAAACTTGTGCAATTGAGGAAAGATTTCAGTCAGACGGCTTAAGATTCTGTGGTTTGCTAACATCTAACACTTGAGAGAAAGATTCATTATGCCAAGCTCTCAAGTTAAGCCTAAGGAAGCTCCTACTCCAGTTCTCTAATGCTCCAAGGAGCAGAGTATCCCCGAATTGGGGTAAGGGAATGTTGCAAGTCAGAAGTGGGACACCAGAACATTATCCTAGATAGCAGTTTTGTTTGCCCATCCACTATCTGCACTATTAGTCGTACGATATCTGTTCCTCACCAGACAGCCATAATCCATGAGAGATACAAGGAGATCCAAAAGCAAAAGCCCTTTGATGTCCATTAGTCCCTGGATCTACTGGCCAGGAAGAAATCTAAATCCTATTCCAAAAACAAAACACCAAAAAAAACAAAAAACAAAAACCTGCATCAAGAAGCACTAAAGGAATTCCATCTGCTGTGCTCCGTTCAACCAAAGGGGCAACCTAGTTGCCAGTCAATTGAGAAAGAAATACTGGATATGATGGTGTGTGACCCTAGCTGGCCTTTGTGAGTCATAGCATGCAAAGGGACATCTGTGCAGTTACAACAATGCAGAGAAGTCCTCTGAGGACACAGTGAGTTCCAGGTCTCCACCAGTACAGGAGGGAAGCTCTGTCTGTTTTATTGATAAATCACCCTATAGGGGAACTCATTCAGGAACTTCTGTGGGAACGGAACCAAAAATCAATGACCTTCTCCAAGAAATGTACTTGCGTGCAATAGATACAAAGTTATCTTTCATCAGTGAGCCAGAGGAAGGTGATTAGTGCTTCCACCACATTCCTCTCCTAACTCCACCCCCTAAGGGCTCATACAAAGCTAGTTTGCCATAAGAATGATTCCTACCCAACGCCAGCTTTGATGAACAGTTCAGTTTTGTGTACAGAAGTATCAGTGTAGCTGGACAGCAGAAACTGGTTAGAGGTGTTTCAGATTTGACCGTGAATGGAAAATAGTTTCCCTTTTTCTAGCCAGCTCTTGCTAACAGCAAGTTCCATTTAACGACCCAAAGAATGATCTGGGAACTAGGAATAAGTAATCAACTGCAGCATCTTGCTTCCAAGTACTATGTATGTCCAAATAATTTGGAGTTTCCTCCTTGAATCCTATTAAGGACAATTCATCTACCTCAGTGGTAGAGCGTTCTAAATACTGACCACTATGAAGAGCATTTCTTTGTATTGAGCTTAAGCTTTGTTTTAAGTGGGTGCTGCCTGGACACCAAGAATGCCTAAGGGGCTGTCAACACTAAGGATATATCTAAGGGTAAGGGATTGCCAGTTAAGTCAAGGTACTTAAGCATGTTTGTTAATGCTGCACTAGACACTCCCCAAATGTTTGTTCCAGGGAAGAGACATTTGTGGCTCACAAAACAGAACTAGCCCCTGCCTTCCAGTGCTCATAGTCTAAGTTTATGATGAGAAAGTGGGTAAAAACATACAAACTGGGAGTGAGGAAGAAGGGAGAACCAATAAGGTGGCAGTCAAACAAGCACATTCCACACAGTGGGCAGTAGCCCCTGCTTATCACCTGTTTAATGTAATTCTTGCAATATATTTAAGACAACATTTTCAAATGGGCATAGAGACATTTCCTTGCCTTGGGAGTGTGCGGGGTGTCACACAGCTGCAGTTTTCTCCAGGTGACGTAATGCAGTGGAGTCCCAGGACATTCCCAGGCAGGACCAGTGTTCTTTCTCAAAGATGAAGCAGAGTCCACAGTGGGACTCACCCATGCTTTAGTCCGAGTCAGAGACATATCACCTACTTTTCTTTTGGGGGTTACTGCAAGAGAACTGTTAACTCTCCAACTCTGAAAATCCCAGCTCTTCTGGGGGCTTGAACTTTGGGGAGCCTCTTCCTGTATACTGCTGTCCTCTTCCTGTATACTGCTGTCCTCTTCCATCTCATTCTCTTCAGCGCAGCTGGAAAAATCCAGTTTCTGGATAAGTTCATCACTCTTGTCCCAATCATCCATTGTAGCTAGAAAGACACAGAACGAATACCAGCCTATTTGATCAGTAAGGGGGGATACTGAGTGTTATTTACAAGATTGATTGTAAGTAATCATACTATTTCCTCCACAGGAGATTCATTATTTCAGATTTGTAGCCTTAACCCCACATATACAGGAGTTTAGATTGATCATAACAGTCATTTGACTATACCAAATAAGGGAAAATATCGTGGAATTACCCCTCAACCCAAAAGATCCATTCAGAGCTTAGTTCAACCTTTGTAAAATAAACCCTGGTCCTACTCTCACCAGTAGGAATCAGGAATAGTTAAAATGAAGTGCTGTTGGGATATTAAGCCTATGTAAATAAGATCAGGATGAGACAGAGAGAGTATCCCCCTCCACCAAAAACAGTTACTAAGTATTCCATCCACTTCCCACAACAGATACACAAATCACATTATACTACTTGATAAACTAGATATAGTGACTCCCACTAGCTCCTTTACACTACATCTCTAAGGAGAAAGTACTATGTTACATACAGCTGTAAAAGCAGAAGGCCCTCAGACAGTTACCAAATATTTTCTAGCAAAGCCCATCCTTAGTGAGAAACTACCAACTACTGCTGCTCCCACAGCATTTATAACCACCAGCCTGCAGCTGTATCATTGTTAACAGGTGACAATTAGAACTCAGCATCACCTGTTTACAATTGCTGGGGCCCATCCTGCTCCAATTGAAGTCAAAGGCAATTCCATTTTGTCATAGACTTAGCTGGTAGTGTGGCAGAGCTAACTGTTTGCAAACAGCCCAGTGGGACAGCTACACTTTCCTACACACCGTCTCCTTACTTCCTAATTCTTGTCCCTCCCTCAGTTTCCCAGAGCCTAATGAAGAGGCTGCACTTCCTGAAAGCTTGTCTATTTTATTTTGCATTAGTCTGACAAGATAGGTAGCCCTTATCTTTGTCAATTATTAGTCCTTTGGCTACAGGACTAATATCTGAGTCCCACGTCTAAGGTCTCCATTTAGATCTGACTGGGTAGTACATTGTTTTGGACAAGTGCTATAACCCATGTGGAGAGATTCAATAACCTTATTTAGAACGTGTTAGACCTCAAAGGGGAGCAGGAGGGGAGGGAGAACAAGACTGTATACAGGCCTCTACAAGGTCAAGGAAAAGATTCACAACTCCAGCTTCCTAGTGCTTGAGCAGCTAAAGATTAAAGAACCTTGTCAAGCCTGTGAATGTATTTGTGAGATTGCCCACCAAGGGGAGGAGTCGTTCATCTCTAACCCACCCAGGAGTGGGACAATGGCCCTTCTCTTTGTGGTTGTCCTTAGAAACCAAGGATTTTGTGTGCCATTGTGAAGTGCATGTTTTTGAAGAGGAATATAGAATTTTAATGAACTGGGAACTAGACTACAGTGGCCTTTTTTACTTAGTGCCGGGGAAAGCTGCCAGAATGCAAACATGAAAAAGAGGAATCCTCTAGCCACAGAACAGGTACAGCTCTGGCATAAGCAGTGCATATGTTCCCTATCTCCCCTCTCTCCCCACACACATACACACCAAGGGGGCCTGGAGGGGCCACCTGTAGGAGTGAGCGGGGAGGTCAGTTGAGGGCCATGGAGTCCTAGCAATGTGAGCTGACTACTAATAAAAAGGGTGGTAATTTAGGTTTTGTACCAGTGATTAACTCATTTTATATGGGCTAATAAAGAGCTATCAGAGGATAACAGAGCAGTGACCGAGTCAGCTTTTTACCATCTGCAGCTGGCTAGAAGACTGTGAACTTTCCTCTTGGATGTGGACCTTGCCCAAGTTATCCATGCTTTTGTTATCCCAAGATTAGACTATTGCAATGAACTCTACATGGAGCTACTCCTTAAACCATTCAGAGACTGAGGCTGGTGTAGAACACAGGGGCTCATTTGCTGAATGAGGCATTTTGCTGGCAACACATGACAACAGTGCTCCGGGATGGGCACTGGCTGCCTATTGGTCTCTGGGAGGACTTTAAGGTATTGGTTATGACCTATGAAGCCATAAATGGCCTGCGACTGGCTTACTTGAGGGATCACCTCTCTCCTAGGCCATACTATCACAACTGCAGTCAGCTGGGCTGCTGGAGCTGGACCCCCAGAGACCAGGCAGCTAGCAGTGTCTTCCTTGTAATAGCTCTCAAACCTATGTAGTCTGAAATAACCCAGATTCACTGACCTTCTAGGCACACTGTAAAAGACACCTGTTTGGGAAGGGTTTTGGAGAGGGCTGAGGGTGTGCTTCCCAACATGGTGAAAAGCTGGAATATAGGTATCTGGCTGGCTGAGTTCTTGTGAAATGACTATTTTAATGCTGTGCGGGAGGGAAGGTTTCAATGTGTTCTTAATGATGTGCTAGGGTGACTAGAATTTGGGTAGGAATCTTTTATTTTAAATCTAAGCGAATAAATAAATAATTTCCAGCCACTATTAACTAGCTTTGAACTAGTGACCTAGAGATGAAAAACCTCGTCCTGTTGGATCATATTAAAGAAGTTCTGTATTAAAATCACAAATGAGTTTGATTCCCCATCGTTTAAATTCCAGGGTATTACTAATTAAGAGGTCTCTTGATTTTTGGTACTGTTTCTCTCCCTCTATGTGTGAAACTTGCAAGCTGCTAATTGTGTGAGTACATTCTAAGACAGAGTCTGTTCTCAAAGCAATCCTTTGTAACAACAACTACTTACACAGAGAGAGAGTCAAAGCAATACTCTGTAACAACAGAAACAGCACCCAGAGACTCCCCGCCCTTTTGTTGTATTCATCTCGCTTTGTTAACAATTGTGATTAAAATAGAGATAGAGGATGTATGTGGATGGATGCTTGGTGTGGATAATAACTGAATGATCAGGGAGGTGCCAGCCTAAGAATCCAGTTTCCTTTGGCTGAAGAAGGCGTCAAGTGGAAATAATCAGAGGACACGGCCCCCCGCCCCTCCCCCGGGAGGGCAGACTGAAATCCACCCAACAGCCTCAAGGATGGGAGAACCAAAGAACAAGATAACATCTAGCAGCACAGAGCCGTCAGGAATGTGCTATCTGCTGATTGATTCAGCAACAGCATGATGAAGCAATTCCCATAGACTGGCATTGGAAGAAATTCCTATAAAAATGGACTCTAGAAAGTGAGAATTTTGGGGTCTGATTCTGCAAACCAACTTCCAGGAGCATCAGATGAGCATCTGACAAGGCCCTGCTCCCTCCTCATGTCCAGGCCACCTGGCCAGTGGCTTGGCATGAGCAACTCTAAGGCTGGTAACTATGATAACAACCTTGTAGAACCTGTGTGTGTGTATAAATGAATGTGTGAATAAATATGAGATTGAATGGAATGTTATAGCTATAACTAACTGTTTACTATGATTCTTTCTGTATTCACAATAAATGTGGCATTTTGCCTTTTCCCACTTAATAAGATCCTGCTGGTTTTTATTTTATTGGTATAACAATCCCCCAATTGTCAGTCCCCTGTCTCCCAAACCATCCCACCCTTATATCATAAAGGGCTTTACTGAAGAAAACCCGACATGTGACTGGAAAAAGGAGAAGGAGGGGGAGGCTTGTGACTACTTTTTGTTTCTTTTTACCATATAAAGGAGGCATAAAAGGATGTTCACCCTTGCTTGTTGTGGTATATTAGAAATAACAAGTCTTGACTTCCTGTGTTGCTAGACAACTCTTTGGAGGACTGTAGAACTGGTTAAGAGATTTATCAGCCCTCAGTTAGACGTACGGGGATATTTGAATCTGTTTCAAAAAACACTTTTTGCCCAATTGTTTTTCAATTATTTGAATTAAATATGTATTAACAGAAACAAATAGCACAGAAGGCAAATTCTCTCCTGGCATAATTCCCTTTGTTTCAATGAAGTTACTCAAGCAGAGAATTTGGCCTTGAGTTTTAAACTGTAAGTATGTCTAAAAATTGCTTCAGCTCTTAATGTACTCAGGTTTCTGTTTCCTAAGAAGTTATAATTGCTTTAGTCCTGGGAGGAATTTTTCCAACAAAAAACAACTCAATATTTGGTATTTCTAATATGAAAAATTAAATAATTGTTCAGACTTTTCCCTGGTCCTGCAAACACTTCAGCATGTGTTTAACTTTAAATATTTAAGTAGTCCTGTTGCAGTCAATGGGACTACGTGGAGCGTAAAGCTAAGTATGTGTGTAAATATATGCAGGACCGGCCTTTCTTTATGCCTCATTCAATAGCAAAACAGGCCACTTTTTTTCCCCTTTACAAGTCACCTTCCACAGAAAATGCCACAGGCTAAATACCACATGCTGCTGCTAAGTAAATCTGTGTACAGGTTTTGTGAAACAAACAGTGCACCTTCTCAATATTGAATCTACCTGATCTGAAGTTCATAGCAGCTGGTCACCACTTGATCAATTTGAAACACCAAAGCCACTTTTGACATCTATGGATCACAAACTTTTGAATGGTGTATTGCATATCCAGATCAGCTCCATAGGAAAAAAGTTAGACCATTAAGAATTTTATGCCAATACCTTCCTTTTAATTTGGGCTGCTGAACTGGGTAATCCAATTAATCAGAAAGTCTCCAAGGGAACTGATTTAAGCCTTATGATATTTAATGACAATGATGGCTGCTTAAGGAGGATGGTAATTACACTCAACTTGGTTGCTTTTGGAGTGCCTTGGTAGTTCTTAGATGTTTGTGTTTCAATCCTATCCTGATTGTGTCTGCTACTCTGAAAACAGCTTTCAGTCCCCCTGTAGCTGTACTACCTCTCAGTCCTCATCGCTGCCTCCCCCAGAGGCGAGCTTGCAACTTCCGAGCCAACTATTCCTGATGACAGGTTTCAGAGGGGTAGCCGTGTTAGTCTGTATCAGCAAAAACAATGAGGAGTCCTTGTGGCACCTTAGAGTCTCTAAGGTGCCACAAGGACTCCTTGCTGTTATTCCTGATGAGCATCTCTTAAGATATTGAGGGTGCTGACATGGAGCAGGCAATAGGTTCTGTTTCTACCCTAGTGCAGATATTGGCTCTGCTCAATTCCATGGACTGATTTAGTATGACATGCTCAGTAGAGCTCTACAGCGACTCAGACAGTAGCATTTCTTCTGAAAAGAGGTCTACTGTTAGTTGGGAATTCTGCCTAATTGGGATGAAAGAGCATCCACCAGGGCCTCTAGATTCTTCTCTGTTAGGATTATAAAGACGGGTATAATAATGCACAGGAAGATTAAGTGACTTTTTTAAGAGAAACAGACTTTTCCAAGTTCCCAAAAAGAATCAGCAGTAGAGCCAGAAATTTAGGAGTCTGGGATCTCTGTTCTTTGCTCTAGCCAGATTACACTTCATTAGCTAGGTCTATTTTGGTTACCTTTGTATTAATTGTTATTAATATATATGGAGTGTTAACATTGCTCAGTGTTATGCATAACATAGCGGAAGTCACAAGGCACAGCCCCAAGGAAACTACATCCTTAAGCACTAATTCTGCAAAGAGATCTGTGCAGGAGTCCATATTGACTTCAATCGGGCTCTGTGTTGGTATAATGAGGCGCCCACACGCATCCACTTTCAGGATCAGGGCCTAAATTAGCACAGACAATATAGGTCAGAAATATTGCAGCAAATGACATTCTAATGTTTGGCTCAGTGGCACAATTATCTGTGGGTTTTTTTTCCAAAAAATAATGGTATCAAAATAATTTTATAATCTAATCTATCTATACGATCTACAGTGCATGCCGCTGAAAAGTTATCTCCTGGTACAGTATAAATAACCCATATTTATAATTATCTGATTGCACATCCCACTATGCCAGTTGCATTTAACAGGGATGATGAAACTGACAGTTTAGATTCCAGTTTGTGAGGATACTAAGCTCAGTAGAGAAACTGACTTGCACAAACTCCAAGTCACTTGAGATCCAGCAGTTTCTCCACTCTGGGGGCATGAAACTCTTCTCTGAGTTGTGGCCCCAGCTGCATGCTCTAGGAAACAATGTAGATTTAATTCCTTTTAAGAAAGTGACTTTAATCTGTGAGGGAAGAAGATGAGAATTTAGTTTTTCTTCCCAGAGGGAACTGATGTACTTCTAAGTTTAAGTAATGGCACCTAATACAAGGGGGATGGGTAGAAATATCCTAAAACAAAGAGCAATAAAAACTATACTGTAATAAAAATATTCTAGGCAATAGCACAGTAGCCTCATACCACAATACAGCATTTAATTTTTAATAGCACCCAGTATGTCTAATCGATCCAGGGCAGTGGTTTTCAACCTTTTTTCATTCGCAGACCCCTACAAAATTTCAAACGGGAGTACATGTTGGATCATATTAAAGAAGTTCTGTATTAAAATCACAAATGAGTTTGATTCCCCATAGTTTCAATTCCAGGGTATTACTAATTAAGAGGTCTCTTGGTTTTTGGTACTGTTTCTCTCCCTCTATGTGTGAAACTTGCAAGCTGCTAATTGTGTTAGTACATTCTAAGACAGAGTCTGTTCTCAAAGCAGTTCACAGAGAGAGAGACTCAAAACAATACTCTAACAACAGAAACAGCACCCAGAGACTCCCCACCCTTTTGTTGTATTAACAATTGTGATTAAAATAGAGATAGAGGATGTATGTGGATGGATGCTTGGTGTGGATAATAACTGAATGATCAGGGAGGTGCCAGCCTAAGAATCCAGTGTCCATCGGCTGAAGAAGGCGTCAAGTGGAAATAATCAGAGGACCCCCCGCCCCCCCCCCCCGGTGGGCAGACTGGAATCCACCCAACAGCCTCAAGAATGGGAGAACCAAAGAACAAGATAACATCTTGGAGCCGTCAGGAATGTGCTATCTGCTGATTGATTCAGCAACAGCATGATGAAGCAATTCCCATAGACTGGCATAGGAAGAAATTCCTATAAAAATAGACTCTAAAAAGTGAGAACTTTGGGGTCTGATTCTGCAAACCAACTTCCAGGAGCATCAGATGAGCATCTGACAAGGCCCTGCTCCCTCCTCATGTCCAGGCCACCTGGCCAGTGGCTTGGCATGAGCAACTCTAAGGCTGGTAACTATGATAACAACCTTGCAGAACCTGTGTGTGTGTGTGTGTGTATGTGTGTATGAATGAATGTGAGAATAAATTTGAGACTGAATGGAATGTTATAACTATAACTAACTGCTTACTATGATTCTTTCTGTATTCACAATAAATGTGGTATTTTGCCTTTTTCCCTTTAATAAGATCCTGCTGGTTTTTATTTTATTGGTACAACATTTTGGTGGAGAATTGCGAAAGGGGGAATATTGGTAAAAAACCTCAGTTATTGTAAATATTGGTGTGCACACCGCCAGCTCTAGTGAGCTAGGCATTTCTATTAGGTTAACCAGACCTGCTGGCCTCCGAGAAGGTAGCAGGGGACCTGCTGGCCTCCGAGAAGGTAGTAGGGAAAACAGATTAAAGCAGACCTGCTGGCCTCCGAGAAGGTAGCAGGGAAAACAGATTAAACTAGACCTGCTGGCCTCCGGGAAGGTAGCAGGGGACCTGCTGACCTCCGAGAAGGTAGCAGGGAAGAACAGGTTAACCGGACCTGCTGGCCTCCGAGAAGGTAGCAGGGAGAAACAGGTTAACCAGACCTGCTGGCCTCCGAGAAGGTAGCAGGGAGAAATAGGTTAACTGGACCTGCTGGCCTCTGGGAGGGTAGCAGGGGACCTGCTGGCCTCCGGGAAGGTAGCAGGGGAAAAACGCATAGATTAAACTATGATTTCAGAATCTAGGCTGTGTCACTTGCTAAGTAATACCAGCAGTGACAAAGAGATTGAAATATCCATGTTAAGATGTTTAAAAGAAAACAGGGTAAGCCAGTACTAGAGGGAGGAATGGAGTCAGAAGGAACTCCAACCTCACCTTTTGTTAAAGAAATTACACCTTTTAAACAAATCCTTCAAAAATTTGGGCACAGTCCTTGGACTAAACAAGCCCTAGCTGATGTCTGCACTATTTCGGACCTAGAGGATAGATTGGCTCAGTATATCCTCATATACAAACCTTCTAGTGCTGCCAAAAGAGATGCAGCAGCAATTTGGTTGTTGTGGGAGGCATGTAAGGATTCTTCTCTCCGCTTGTCTTCATGTAAAGAGGAAAAGGCACAAATGGAAAAGGGAGCAGACAATTGGAAGGTGCTGGCTACAAATATCCAAAGCCAGCTGAAAATAGTGAAAGAGGCACTCCAGGAATACAAAAAGAGTGAAAAAGTTAACTCTGCAGAGGCTGGAGGGAGGCAGGTAAAGGGGGAGAAGGTCCTATGTACGGCACCCCCAGGCATAATTACAAAGAGAAAAGAGAGTAAAAAAAAAAAAAAAAAGTTAACTCTGCAGAGGCTGGAGGGAATTAAGCAGTTAAACTTTGTATTTCACCCAAACAACTTTTAACTGAAAATGTTAAAAAGGAAAAGTGTTTGAGCATTCTTGGTTTCTTTGCAGCCATTCTGAAAGAAAAATGGGCCCTTTTCCAAAGGAATGTCTGTAAATTAGCCAGGCAAAAATAAACTATCTGATTAAAATCATTTGACTGGACAATTTAGTCAAATTTGCTAAAAGAACATAAGAGGGTTCTATTGGAACTTAACTGCGTCAAATGTATAAAGGGAATGTAAGATGTAAAAAACAGAGCAGTGTGGAAGGGATGTTGAAGGAAAAGAAAATGTGTATGTATCTGTCTGTGTGTGTGTAAATATGTAAAGTTCTAAGGACCAGTTAGTTTTGTTTTTGTTAATGCCACTAAAAATCCATTTGACTCTTTAATTCAAAGTTGCAAAACTGACAGACCTTTTTGCTAGACACGGGTAATTAGTGTTGTTTGGCTTTGGGATTTGGCATTTAACCCTTAAAAGGTAACTCAATGCTTTACAAAATTTAAAATGTTTTTAAGTTGTGGCTGCAGCAGGGCAGTCAAAATCAGGAGAATATATAAAAAAAAAAATTTGGATTCTTTTTGTTTGTTTTTTGTTTGTTTGTTTTTGTAACAAAATAGCAGATGAGAGTTGTAGAAAAAAAATAAAAATAAAAAAAGACAGTGCCTCTCTGAAGCAACAGCAGGGGTGAGGTGCACAAAACAAAAAGAAGCAATGTTAGAAACACTGAGTCTTAAAATGGCTCTGAGTAATCAGACTGTCACTTTGATAAAGGTACATGAAAACTCTGTAAGCAAAAAAAAGAAATAGTGACACCTTATGTAAAAATGGATCTGGATAATGTTATAGAAGTTAAACTATGGAAGAAATGTGCATTTGCCCCAGAACATGTGCAGGGTATATTGTAGAAGGGGCAAAAGAAATGCAAACATACCATGCTACTTAATTAAAATGCTATTAGGGCTCCAAAGGGAGCCACAATAGGTTGGGTTTTCTTTTTCAGATTGCTGTGTGTTTTGGAAGCAGAAGTTAAAAGTAATCAAAACTCTGGTGAAAGTTGATTGTGTCCCTTTTAAGATAGAGTCTCTGAGCTGCTGATGGCTTTAAATCCAAAAGCAGGAAGTTTCTGTGAAAATGCAAATTACCTAAATGATAAAGGAAGGAAAGAACTAGCAGCACAAAGGAGCTGCAGATAAAGGACATACCTGGTCAGCAAACAAATTGTCTAAATAAAAGGCATGGGATAACAAGATAATTTTAATAAATGTAATGATAATAAGTATCCCTGTAACAACGTATAGTGTGTATGATTTTTGGAAAAATCCTTTAAGGTCGTATGGTAATGATGCTTCTCAGTTATTACCTGTAAATAAAACTTAAAGCTTAACACAGCAGGAAAAACATTATAAACTTAGTCTGCTGTATAAGAAGGAAAACTCAGGGATTTAATGACTAAACAGTGGGATAATTTCCCCATAACCCTTAAAAGATAAAAGCCTTTGAAACCTGGCCTGCCTATAGAACAAAAACAGGAAAATATGGGGGCAATTTCTCTGTTTTGCCTGCAATCAGCAAGGGTATTTGTAAAAGAAATATTTTAAGCAATAATCTGCCACCCCAAAAGGGGTAGAAACATGTTTTTTTGTCTTTCAGAAAATCAGGAAAAGCTGCCAGCTGAAAAGCAACCCAATACCATGAATCTACTGTCACAATAGAAATTGTGTTCTGTGTTCTATGTTTTGTCTTGTGTTTTGTCTTGTTGCTAGCACTGTTGTGTGTTTAAAAAAAAAAAATACTGAAGACCTGCAGGAACTTAAAAATAAATTAAGCTTTCTGTCCCAGCTACAGGACAGCCTGATACAAAAACAAGTACATGCCAATGTAGACTTGGTCCAAATTGGTCTAGGTAAGCTAAAAGGCCAATGGAATCTTTAGTAATGGCTTAATACTACCACATGGCTTATCCATAAGAAAAAAAAATATTAGAAATAGGAAACTACACAGCCATAGCTATGGGATGCACTGAAATGCAGATACTTGCACTAGCTACTTTGGAACACAAAATGTTCTGGGTCATATTGGGAAATATTAAGGGTTTGATGCATTTGTTAAAAAAGAAAGAGATCATTGTTTGACACTTATCAATATGAATGGATGCAATATGTTTCCACTATTGTAAACCAGACTTGTTAATGGGAGAAATTGTTGTCAAAATTGCACACCAACAGTCCCTGGAGGCAAAGGTATTGAAGGTTAACCCACTCCCCATATTACACATGGGATCCTTTTGGCTACCCTGGACCTTGAGCCAGTGGGCTGGGGAGGAAGGGAAGCTATTGGACACTAGAGGTTGTACTGAATGGACTCCTCAAAAGTGGGTGTGCCTCACCTTGCCTGTTGCCCCAGAACCTTGTAGTAAAGATACATCACTAGGATCATGTATGTGGCATGAATTGGAATCACAAACTCAAATTGCCTCACAGTACTTTCTCTTGAATAGGCTACATAGAAAGTGACACTGACGATTATAAATCTTAGTGTCAAAAGGGGGATTATGTTGGATCATATTAAAGAAGTTCTGTATTAAAATCACAAATGAGTTTGATTCCCCATAGTTTCAATTCCAGGGTATTACTAATTAAGAGGTCTCTTGGTTTTTGGTACTGTTTCTCTCCCTCTATGTGTGAAACTTGCAAGCTGCTAATTGTGTTAGTACATTCTAAGACAGAGTCTGTTCTCAAAGCAGTTCACAGAGAGAGAGACTCAAAACAATACTCTAACAACAGAAACAGCACCCAGAGACTCCCCACCCTTTTGTTGTATTAACAATTGTGATTAAAATAGAGATAGAGGATGTATGTGGATGGATGCTTGGTGTGGATAATAACTGAATGATCAGGGAGGTGCCAGCCT
Organism: Lepidochelys kempii; assembly: GCF_965140285.1. Taxonomy (NCBI): domain Eukaryota; kingdom Metazoa; phylum Chordata; order Testudines; family Cheloniidae; genus Lepidochelys; species Lepidochelys kempii. The sequence continues at coordinate 248,421,498 of NC_136380.1, forward strand.
AAGAATCCAGTGTCCATCGGCTGAAGAAGGCGTCAAGTGGAAATAATCAGAGGACCCCCCCCCCCCCCCCGGTGGGCAGACTGGAATCCACCCAACAGCCTCAAGAATGGGAGAACCAAAGAACAAGATAACATCTTGGAGCCGTCAGGAATGTGCTATCTGCTGATTGATTCAGCAACAGCATGATGAAGCAATTCCCATAGACTGGCATAGGAAGAAATTCCTATAAAAATAGACTCTAAAAAGTGAGAACTTTGGGGTCTGATTCTGCAAACCAACTTCCAGGAGCATCAGATGAGCATCTGACAAGGCCCTGCTCCCTCCTCATGTCCAGGCCACCTGGCCAGTGGCTTGGCATGAGCAACTCTAAGGCTGGTAACTATGATAACAACCTTGCAGAACCTGTGTGTGTGTGTGTGTGTGTATGTGTGTATGAATGAATGTGAGAATAAATTTGAGACTGAATGGAATGTTATAACTATAACTAACTGCTTACTATGATTCTTTCTGTATTCACAATAAATGTGGTATTTTGCCTTTTTCCCTTTAATAAGATCCTGCTGGTTTTTATTTTATTGGTACAACATACAGACCCCCTTGGAAATCTTAGACATAGTCTGCAGACCCCCAGGGGTCCACAGATACAGCTTGAGAACCACTGATTTAGGGCCCCAGTCCTGTAAATCGCACTGCACCGATGGACCCCTCTACTTCAGCCCATTTATGCAAAGCAGTTTGCAGGGTCAGGACCTAGGTGTGTTTTCACCTCTGTCCTTTCAGACCCCAGGAGGTGATGTAACTGCTTGTACTTGTGGGTAACGTCACTGGCTCCCCTTCTTAAACTCTGGCGCGCTCACCAGCACCCGCAATCAAGTGACCCCAGCCAGTGACGCACAAGCACCCAGGGCACAGAGGAACGCCAGCCCCGCTGCAGCGCCCTGGGGACCCGCGGGGGAACGGCTCTGCTGCTCCGAAGCGCTCTCCGCAGGCCCCGCGCTGAGCGCGTGCCCGGCTCCCCGGGGACAGGGGGCCTCGGCACGCGCCGCGCGCCACTGTCCGCTGCCCCGCTGCGACTCCAATCAGCGCCCCCTCCCCCCACCCGGCCCCGTGAGCGCGCGGTCACGTGACGGGCTGCGGCCGGCCCACAAGCGGGCTGCGGGACAGAGCGTGTTCACAGCCCGGAAGCCCCGCCCCCGAGCGGGCTGAGCCCCGCCCCCTGCTCCGCGGCCGCCCGCCCCTCCCCGCCCGCCCGCCCGGCTCTCCGCGGCGCAGTCGGCCGGCCGAGGCCATGGTGGAGCCGGCAGACGAGGCGCCGCTGCTCTTCTGGGCCGAGGGCCCCGCGGTCTCCCTGCCGCAGCCCGAGCCGGAGCGGGGCGGCTGGAGCCTGGCCCCGGGGGGCGGCGCGGCGTGGGGCGGCCCCGGGGCGCTGCCGCGGGGGCCGGAGGCGGAGGCGGACCAGATCGTGGCGGTGTTCGTGGTCACCTTCGATCCCCGCTCCGGTAAGGGCGGCCCGGCCCGCGGGGGTGCTGCGCCCCCGCCGTGCGCTGCCGGGGAGCCGCGGGAGACCACCCCCCCCCACCCCACACCGCATCCATCCTCCGGGCTCAGCGGCCGGGCTCCGCTGTGATGAGCTGGGCCGGCCTCGGCAGGTTCCCAGGGAAACGCTGCTGCCCCCTGTCGCCTCCTTCCTGACCCCCCCCCCCGCTCCCAGATTGAGCAGCTTGGTCATCGCTGTTATGAGTTGGGGAGGCCTCGGCAGGTCCCCAGGAAAACGCTGCCTCCCCTCGCTTCCACTTTCCCTTCTCCTTCCTATCCCCCAGCCCCCTGGTGTGTCTGCAGGGAATGAGAGACACCTTGGGAATTCTGCTCCTCTTCCTGCCCCGCCACCACTCTCCGGTTGAGCAGCCTGGCCATCGCTGTTATGAGTGGGGAAGGCCTCAACAGGTCCCTTCTCAAGGGACCTACTGCACACCTCACACAGCTAGTGCTCAGGCCCACAGGGATGAGAGGGAAACCGTGTGGAAATCTTTCTCTCCTACTCTCTCCCTTCCCTCCTCCCTGGCTCAGCAGCCTGATCATCATTGTGATGAGTTGGGGGGGGCAGCAGGTTCCCAGAAAATACTGCTATATTCCCCCTCTTTCAGAAAAGATTGCTACATTCCTCCTCTTTAAATCCTCCCTGTCACCCACTGATCTTCATGGGGTGATGGAAAAGCCCTGGGAACCTCTCCCCACTTCAGTATCCTGTACTCTGGTGATGAGCTTGAGGCGGGTCTCTGCAGCTTTCTCTCAAATGAGAATATTGTGCTGCGTGTCCCTGTTTTCCCCATAGGTATTGATTGGTAGTGAGGTGAGGCAAGTCATGGAAGCCTCACCCACCAAACATTGTCTACAAACAGTCATTCGCTGTACATACAGTGTGTTAGATGGTGATTAACATAGCCACCATCACTACAGTATCTGACCACTTCCCCAGTGTGCATGTTGTTTTCCTGTGACTTGCATTATATTTGCCAAGTATAATGCAACAAAATGCTAGTTACTTCCATTCATGCAACTTTGAGATCTTGGTGTTACTTTCCCTTCCTCATCATGGGACCTGTGCAGATTAATAACACTCTGTTTATCTATAGTGCCTTTCTTCTAGGAATCTCAAGTGCTTTACATACGCTAAGGAATTAAGCCTCTCAGAATTCCTGTGAAATAGGTAGAAGAGTAGTACAGATGAGGAAACAAGTACAGAGAAAAAAGAACAGGAGTACTTGTGACACCTTAGAGACTAACAAATTTATTTGAGCATAAGCTTTCGTGAGCTACAGCTCACTTCATCGGATGCATGCAGTGGAAAATATAGTGGGGAGATTTTATATACACAGAGAACATGTGTTACCATACACATGTAACAAGAGTGATCAGGTAAGGTGAGCTATTACCCAGGGGAGGAGGGGACCTTTTGTAGTGATAATCAAGGTGGGCCATTTCCAGCAGTTGACAAGAATGTGTGAGGAAGGCGGGGGGGGGGGCGGATGGGGGGAGTAAACAAGGGGAATAGTTTTACTTTGTGTAATGACCCATCCACCCCCAGTCTTTATTCAAGCCTTAGTTAATTGTGTCCAGTTTGCAAATTAATTCCAATTCAGCAGTCTCTTGTTGGAGTCTGTTTTTGAAGGTTTTTTGTTGAGGAATTGCCACTTTGAGGTCTGTAATCAAGTGACCAAAGAGATTGAAGTGTTCTCCGACTGGTTTTTGAATGTTATAATTCTTGACACCTGATTTGTGTCCATTTATTCTTTTATGTAGAGACTGTCCAGTTTGGCCAACGTACATGGCAGAGGGGCATTGCTGGCACATGATGGCATATATCACATTGGTAGATGTGTAGGTGAACGAGCCTCTGACAGTGTGGCTGATGTGATTAGGCCCTATGATGGTGTCCCCTGAATAGATATGTGGACACAGTTGGCAACGGGCTTTGTTGCAAGGATAGGTTCCTGGGTTAGTGTTTTTGTTGTGTGGCTGCTGGTGAGTATTTGCTTCAGATTGGGGGGCTGTCTGTAAGCAAGGACTGGCCTGTCTCTCAAGATCTGTGAGAGTGGTGGGTCATCCTTCAGGATAGGTTGTAGATCTTTGATGATGCGTTGGAGAGGTTTTAGTTGGGGGCTGAAGGTGACGGCTAGTGGCGTTCTATTGTTATCTTTGTTGGGCCTGTCCTGTAGTAGGTAACTTCTGGGTACTCTTCTGGCTCTGTCAGTCTGTTTCTTCACTTCAGCAGGTGGGTATTGTAGTTGTAAGAATGCTTGATAGAGATCTTGTAGGTGTTTGTCTCTGTCTGAGGGGTTGGAGCAAATGCGGTTGTGTCGTAGAGCTTGGCTGTAGACAATGGATTGTGTGGTGTGGTCTGGATGAAAGCTGGAGGCATGTAGGTAGGCATAGTGGTCAGTAGGTTTCCAGTATAGGGTGGTGTTTATGTGACCATCGCTTATTAGGACTGTAGTGTCCAGGAAGTGGATCTCTTGCGGGTACCCATAGCAATGCCGCTGATTTGAAGGTATACGTTGTCCCCAAATGTGAAATAGTTATGGGTGAGGACAAAGTCACAAAATTCAGCCACCGGGTTTGCCGTGACGTTATCGGGGATACTGTTCCTGACGGCTTGTTGTCCATCTTTGTGTGGAATGTTGGTGTAGAGGGCTTCTATATCCATAGTGGCCAGGATGGTGTTTTCAGGAAGATCACCGATGGATTGTAGTTTCCTCGGAAAGTCAGTGGTGTCTTGAAGATAGCTGGGAGTGCTGGTAGCGTAGGGCCTGAGGCGGGAGTCTCCATAGCCAGACCATCCTGCTGTCAGGGTGCCAATGCCTGAGATGATGGGGCATCCAGGATTTCTAGGTTTATGGATCTTGGGTAGCAGATAGAATACCCCTGGTCGGGGTTCCAGGGGTATGTCTGTGCAGATTTGTTCTTGTGCTTTTTCAGGGAGTTTCTTGAACAAATGGTGTAGTTTCTTTTGGTAATTCTCAGTGGGATCAGAGGGTAATGGCTTGTAGAAAGTGGTGGTGTTCATATTCCGACCTATTCATGATGATGACAGCACCTCCTTTGTCACTTTTTGATTATGATGTCAGAGTTGTTTCTGAGGCTGTAGATGGCATTGTGTTCTGCACGGCTGAGGTTATGGGGCAAGTGATGCTGCTTTTTCACAGTTTCAGCCCGTGCACGTCGCCGGAAGTACTCTATGTAGAAGTCCAGCCTGTTGTTTCGACCTTCAGGAGGAGTCCACCCAGAATTCTTCTTTTTATAGTGTTGGTAGGAAGGTCTCTGTGGGTTAGTATGTTGTTCAGAGGTGTGTTGGAAATATTTCTTGAGTCGGAGACAGGATTCTAGGTCACCACAGAACTATATAATGTTCGTGGGGGTGGAGGGGCAGAAGGAGAGGCCTCGAGATAGGGCAGGTTATTCTGCTGGGCTAAGGGTATAGTTGGATAGATTAACAATATTGCTGAGTGGGTTAAGGGAACCACTGTTGTGGCCCCTTGTGGCATGTAGTAGTTTAGTGTCCTTTTTCTTTTGTAGAGAAGCAAGTATGTGTTGTAAATGGCTTGTGTAGTTTTTGTAAAGTCCAGCCACGAGGAAGCTTCTGTGGAAGGTTGTTTTTTTATGAGAGTATCCAGTTCTGAGAGCTCATTCTTAATCTTTCCCTGGTTGCTGTAGAGGATGTTGATCAGGTGGTTCCGCAGTTTCTTTGAGAGTGTGTGGCACAAGCAGTCAGCATAGTGTGTGGTATGTAGATTGTAATGGATTTTTTACCTTCAGTCCTTTTGGTATGATGTCCATCTGTTTTCATTTGGAAAGGAAGATGATGTCTGTCTGTATCTGTACAAGTTTTTTCATGAAGTTGATAGATTTCCACTCCATACGGCTAAATTCAGTGCCTTGCACAATGACAGGTTTCAGAGTAGCAGCCATGTTAGTCGGTATCTGCAAAAAGAAAAGGAGTACTTGTTGCACCTTAGAGACTAAGAAATTTATTTGAGCATAAGCTTTCGTGAACTATAGCTCACTTCATCGGATGCATGCAGTAGAAAACACAGTGGGGAGATTTTTATAGAGGCTCTCTTGTCTGACTATGCAGGAAGTCAGTGGCAAAGCTGGGATAAGAATTCAAGATTTTTGACTTCCATTCTCACTAGATTCACTGCCTTTTTACTGATTCTGCACATCCAGCATGGGGGGAGGCAGGGCGGAGAATGTATGTAGGTAGGTGTGTTGCCACATCAGAATAAGTAACTGGGAGAAGAGGGCATATGGGAAATAGGGGTTAGCACTAGGATTTAATTTTCTGTTAGTGCAGGAGTGGCTTTCTTTAATGTGCAGCCAAAATAGGTGATCTCAGTGGTGTTACATCAGCGTAGTGGACCCCACAGTATAATAATCAAGGGGGTGGGGTTTAGTGCTCCAAATAAGTATGATGTTAAATATGATTAGTCTCCCTAGACAAACCTCAGTTTTTCCTAAAACTCCTCTGCCATTTTGTGAGTAGGCAGTTGGGCACACAGAGTGAAAAGTGGTCCTGCAGAAGCTGGACTGCTTTCCAGCTGTACTTTTAAGTACTAGGTAATGGCGGGTAACATACCAGTACATCTTGGTTTTGGTGCTGGTTTTATCTGCTGTGGAGGGTTGTACTAAAGTGCTTCCATGTATACAATATAATTCACAGGGAAATATTGAAAATGGGATGTAAAGAGAGGGTCAAATTTGACCGCTATTGTCCACATGCAACTTTTCAAAGGGGGGAAAACAATCACTCTTCATACTTCTCTACAACAAATAACTTTAGAAAACTAGGTTTAGTAGCAGTAGTTAAGGCTATGATGATGTCACGGTATCTGTGACTTCCAGGAACCTCCGTGTCCTTTTCTGCATCAGCCCTGGGGCAGTGGGGCTGGGCTGCAGCACCCAGGCAGCAGGGGGCCCTAGAGCTGCCAGCTGCTGTGGGGGTTAGGGGTCCCCCGGAGTTCCCAGCTGCTGTGCAGTGGGTGGGACCCTGGAGCCCCAGCAGCTGTGGGTGCTGGACCCTCCTCCCTCCCCATTTTGTCAGGGATATTTTTAGTAAATGTCAGGGACAGGTCAGGGGCCTCCATGAATTTTTGTTTATTGCCCATGACTTATCCATGACTTTTACTAAATATATCCGTGACAAAATCTTAGCCTTAGCAATAGTGTCTGTATGGAAGAGGTAAATTACGTCCCTTGATGGGCATGTAGAGCATTGACTTGTGCTGCTTCTTCTTAGTGTATGCGTAATGTGCCTCAGATGGCCCATGACCAGGATTCATCACCGAATTTGGTCCACTGGTTGGATCATTAGCTTCCCCAGCTTGGGCTGGGTATTGACAGGGAGTGCGACATGAACGCTGATCTATGCCTCCTGACTTGTGCTGACTGTACCCAACAAATCACAGCTCTGCTACATATTTATTGGTGTAATACCTGTATTGAGTTCTGTCTGCACAGGTGACTTGGATTCTTTTGTTTGATGCTTAAGAGATTAATGTTGTTTTCCCGAGGAGTGGTGAACTTATCTCTCAACTGTCTTTCATCACGCACTTGCGATCTTGCTCAGTCCTACACAAACTTGGTATTAATTCTCTTCTGTTATTGACCTAAGTAACCAATCATGACACTGAGATTACAGAAAATGCTAACCCCTTCGTTGATAGCCCACCACTGCATCCGCTGTTGTCCATTATTAACTTCCTGTTGGTAGGTCAGCGCATACCTGCCAAATAAATTCACACATGCTGTGCTGCTGTTCTGTCTGCCTCGATCTAGAGTCTTATATAGCATCCATCACTTATGTATATGTTTGTACATACACTTCAGATAGTGATCGGCTTCTTGTGGCTTTGTGTGAGAGGGCTAGGGTGGCTATGCAGAAGGGCTGGGTCAAAGAAGTAAGTTTTGCTTTTTGTTCTGAATACGCTAAAGTTTCTGTGTATCCTGACCTCTTCTGGGAGTAAGTTATGGGCAGTGGCCAAGAAAGTTTGGTCTCCTGCATGCACAAGCTTTGCTCTTGAGGTTAACAGTCCCATAATGCCACAGGAACCTGGCTCTCATGGGAGATCATGACCACGCAGGGTGTGCTGGTCCCTTGGGTAACTTGTGCCAAGCCCATGGAGGACTCTGATGGTGAAGACTTCTTCTTTGGTATGGCTTGGGGAGGTAACAACAATTACAAACTTATATCTAGATATGATAGTAGGGACTTTGCGACAGCAGTGAGCTGGTGCATGTCCTTCAGGCCCCTGGCTAAAGAACAAATGGACACTCAGAAATGATGTGCTCAATCATTTGTGCCTGGTGACCACAGTCTCATACAGGTGTTTGCCTCATTTTCCATTTAAAGAGGGTTTGTCCACATCTCCCGAGAGATGTCCTGATTTGATTCAATCTGCACCAGTCTTTCCAACATAAATCAAAACCCGGTGGTTCCTTGACAGGGTCAACAATGAGCTGTTTGTTTTGCATGGTCAAAACACTCCCTGTGGTTCTCCATTTAGCCTCAGCATCAAAGTTAAGTGTAAGAGTCTTGATGCGGATCCATAGAAGGTTGCAGGATTTTAATTTTGTCTTTGGAGGGTTCTGCAGGTCATCATGCAGCGGGATCTTCGTGTTTGCATTGACATGGTTGAAAAAGTGAGATGTCTGGGCAGCTCTTCTGATCTGTGGAGGCTGGATATGCGATAGGACTGGGAGCCAGTCGACCAGTGTCAGGAATGCTCAAATTGACTCTTTGCGCATGGCATTATTGAGTTGAGTATCAAGGCGTTTAGTGTGACTGCTGTGAAACCACACTGGCGCACAGTATGCAGCAGCAGAATGTATCAAGGCAGTTGTTGTGGTTTGTAAGGTCCATGGACTGGAGCCCCATGATGTTCTGGCCAATTTTCTGATAAGCACAACATGAGACCTGACCTTATAGTGGGTGTTCTCGAGGTGTTGTCGAAAGGTTAAACTCTGGTCCAGTGTAACACCGAGATACTTTGAGTTAGCCTCATGGCTGACGCTCTCACTGCAGAACTGCACCACGAGTTTGGTATTAGCCATTTTATTGTTCAGATGGAAAATGGTCACCATGGTTTTTTTCGTGTTAGGCCTAAGTTTCCAGCATTGGAAATAATCAGCCATTGTGCTAAGATCTCAGGTTAGGGTGCCGCTGATGGTATGGAGGCTTGTGTGCTGAATAGCTAGGGCAATGTCATCCGCATGGATTAATTTCCTCAACTCCATTGCTGGTATATCCATGGTGTAAAGATGAAAAAGTATCGGGGCCAGGACAGAGCCCTGAGGGATGCCAGATTGAAGAGTTCTTGGTCTACTGATCTGGCCATTAAGGTGTACCTTAACCAGTGGTCCCTGGTCATCGCCGCCAAGAGGCGGATCGTTTGCCGACAGTGAATGATGTGGGAGACCTTGAGGAGGAAGGCCCTATCTCCAGCTGGTGTCATATGCTGAGCACAGATCAACAAGGATGATTCCTGTCTTCAACTTCTGTTGGAATCCTGTCTCAGTATAGCCGATGAGTGAAGCTACTTGGTCACAGCAGTTCCTCCTCCGGTGAAATCCTGCCTGCTTCTCTGGGAGGATGTCTTTGATAATGTCAGACAGATGGTAGAGCAACCCCCCCCACCATGAGTTTTTTATGTCTGGTAACTTTGTCGTCATCTTTTGAGTGTGTTTCTTGGAGGTCCATGATGCCAATGTGATGATCTTTGAGGGTCCTAGAGAGGTAATCCGCTTTTTCTATGGACATCCCTTCTACAGTAAGTTGGTATATTTGGAGGACTGGCCCAACTGTTCTTTTCTGGTCCTGAAAAGGGTGGTTTGGGGAAATATAAACATTGCTACTTTCACTGGGAGGTCGGTAAAATGACGTCCAGTGGCCAGTCAAGGACATTGGTACGTTCGTGAATTTGCACAAAACACGCAAAACACCAGCACTTAACAGGAGCATCACGTGAAGGTTGTTGTCTTGCTCCAAAGGTGAAGACTGAAATATAGAATTTGACCTGGAATTCCATGAGCTAGTGAAGAGTAGAGCACTGGAGGGGATGTGCTGTCAGAGGCTTGCTTTGCTGAACAGATGGGTTGCTATGTCCTGCGCCACCAGGAACGGTTCTAAGATCAGCTGTTTCATACCTAGGTAGAGAGAATTATAGTAATTAAGCCTGGAGGTTGTGAATGTTTGGATCACCAAAATCCAAACCCAAATGGAGAAGCCACAGCTGGTCATCCTGCCAGCTGGAAAGGGGAAAAGGTGTGTTTTGTGTGGCTTTATTGGGTATCCAGAAACAGCAAGGAGTCCAGATAGGGCTCACCTGTAGGATAGACACAGGAGGGACAAGATAAAGAGAAGCACTGCTGTGGGAACTTCAGGCTAAAGAGAGATACAGTCTCGCATTTTTTGAGGCACTTGTATCGAGCTTTCAATGTTTGGCATCTTGGAATGTTGCACACAGTGCTGGCTGCCCCATTCCTGTATCCAGATGCCACTCTCTAAAAGAAATAGGAGCAGGTCAAATTATGTCTCTCGCTACTTATGTGATCGTGGTGGGCAGCTAACTATCTTGGTAGTAAGTTTGAGATGTAGGGGAAGCCTACTCTTAAAATGCTGCATCGGCGCAGCTGTACCATTGTATTGCTTTAATAAAGACACTCTAAGGGCACGTCTACACTACAAAATTAAGTCGACCTAAGTTATGTTGATGTACGACATCGCAGTAATTAAATCACGTTTGCATGTCCAATGCACTTGGAGAATTGTGAGACTGTTTCTGAAAGGCAGTAACAGTCAATGTGAGCAACACAGTGTCTGCACTGACACTGCATCGACATAATTACATCAACTTCAGTGCTATGCCTCTCGTGGAGGTGGAGTTATTATGTCAGTGTAGTGGGCGAGTTACATCAGTGGGAGCTACATTTTAGTGTAGACACTTACTGAGTTAGGTCGACGTAATTAACTCTCGTATAGAGCAGGCCTAAGTTGATGGGAGAGAGCTCTCCCGTCAGTGAAGTTGATCCAGTAGCTCTTCTGCTGACAGAACTGTCTACATGGGGGTTAAGTCGGTATAACTATGTCACTCTGGGATGTGGATTTCATCCCTGAGCAATGTAATTATTATACCGATATAAGTCTGTAGTGTTCTTAATAACTTAATAACTACTGGTCCTGCAACTGCAGGATTAGGCCTACAAGTGAACCAATAACTGCTTTAAAAAAGTCCAATTCACCATTATTAAGCTGTTTGTTTCTCTTTTGTATTTCTTTCATTCTCCAAATCGAGCTAAACCATGTTCAGTTTCACTTTCTGGTTCTCAGGCACTAGCCCAGCGTTGCAGTGTTGTGTTGCAGGTACTGCTTGGGAGTGTAGAGATCTAAAAGTGTGTTCACTAACATATAGATCTTCATGTCAGGGTGTGATGCCCCCCAGCCGCCGCCATCCCCATGAACATTATTAAAGAGGCTAAATGCTGGTGTCATAGTAGCTTCTGGGAGCATCCAAAAATAAGAGGGATAGTGCAGAAAGTTACAAGGGAAACTTTTTTTGGCTCCATTCCTTCCAGAAGCTGCTATCCTGGTGCTGTCGAATGGCTTACAAAAGTTCTTCAAGATACCTGTGAGCTTCTCTCTTTAAAGCCTCGCATTGTGCTCTAAAGTTCAAGTTGTTTGGATGATGCTTGGGAAGTCCTTCCTCACCAGCCTGGGAGCTGCTTTGTGCATGGCCAGGGAGCAGGATAGGCTTCCTGCTCTCACAGAGGCTTCTCCCTTCCCCCTCCCTGTTGTCTGCCGGCAGCTAAGCTTGTACCTGTGGGAAAAGTCGCTCCTTTGTTTGCTCTAGCATCTCACCTGACTGATTTTTATCTCTTTGCTTGCTCCGTGACTGCCACGTCGCACAGGGCAAGGTGGTGAGAGTGACTGCCCAGGAGTACAGGTGTTGGTGGCTAATTTTCTTTTTAATGAAAGATCCTAGAAAACAGTGCAACTGAATGAGTTTATTCAGGTGTGAGCATGGTGATCTCCTGTGGCTTAAAGCACAAGACAGGGTTCTAGTTCCACTTGCTCTGCCACTGACCTGCTTTGTGGAACTGGGTGTATTACTTAACCTCTGTCTGTTCACACATCTGTGAAATGGGAATAATACTTGCCAACCCCCGCAGCAATATTTGTGGCTTAACTAATTGAAGGTACTTCGTCTGAAAGGTGCTGTGGAATGATAACGTATTACTATTAACTCTGCAGCTGAAGATCAGTAGTTGATTCATTCTGAGCATTAGACTTTCAATTGTGTTTGAAAGAGGAACCTGCGGGAGAACTTGGGAACTTGGCGCTAACCACAACTTGTGGTTGAGGGAGCTCTGGTCTACTTCCTTAAACTCTTCAGGGAAGGATCATCTTGTGTCTTTTTAAAAACAGTTATACATTTTAAAAAGTGGCTACATATAACTCTAAACACAAACCACAGGCATTATCATAGTGGCTTCCTCTGCCAGCCTTGTACACTGCCGAAAAGGCACATGTACATCAATAAAGACTCTGTCTTCATATGTATTTGTACAGCACCTAGGGTGACCAGATGTCCCAATTTTATAGGGACAGTCCCGATTTTGGGGTCTTTGTCTTGTATAGACACCTATTACCCCCACACCCCCGTCCTGATTTTCCACACTTGCTGTCTGGTCACCCTAACAGCACCTTGCACAGTAGAGCCCTGATTGGGGAATCGGGGCGTTACCATCATAAAATGAGAAATCCCCTTTGTACTCAAGTCAGCATCTGCCAGAGAGTCCTTTGTAATGGAAAAGCTCTCCCTTATCCTCACTTCCATGCTTGGTTGTAGCGACTTTACGTTAGCTGTGTGATGACATTGCTGACAAGACAGCCTAGGACTGGCCTCCCCATCTGTGAACAGAATGGATGCACATGAAATCTCTGCTGTTTATTGTCATTAACTTGCTGTATCACCAGGCCCCAAAACCTGTTGGAAACACTATCTACTTGAGCAGAAAAATAGGCTACTAAATTCTAGTAGCTAAATAGAATTATTTGTGCTCCCTCCTTTGTGCAATACGTAAAATACAAAGAAGGGCCAGGATTTTCAGCAATAGTCCCCTAAAGTTAGGCACTTATTTAAATGTGGAGCACCCCACAGCTCCTACTGACCCACATGGGTGCTGCTGAGCGCTCAGCTAGTTTTGAAAATCAGCTACTTATATAGGTGTCAAATTGTAGGCTCTTGTTTCTCAAAGTCATGGCCAAGTCTAAGGCCTTGTCTAAACACACAAGTGGTACTGTTTTAACTACACTGCTATAAAGTGATGTATTCTCCCCACACATTCCCAGTGTGGATGTTGTTAAATACGTATAGTGTTTGGGAAGGGGAATAAACTATACTGACACCAGGTGCTTTCATACTGGTATAACTGTGTCAACGCTAGGCCTTGTAGTAGTATAACTTTTGGTGGGAAAAATCTCATCCCTGAATATTTGTATTGATCCAAAATCTGTGTGTAGCCCACAAATCTATTGTGAAAAATTTTAGGATTAGATTGATTTGTAATATTTTTTGTCTTTTATATGGATCATCTTTCATCTAAAAAAATATTCTCTCTTATCTCCACCCCAAGATCAGACTTCTTAGTTATTCTTTTCTATTTCAGGCATTAAACTTTTTCTTGTTGGGGTGATAGTTGCCAATTTATTCAGTCTTAATCTTTTCTATATCTGTGCACTTTTGAATTTGCTGGAACAATTATTGTGTTGTAGAGTTAGGAGGTTGGGAAATCTGTGAAACATTTCAGTCAGCTCTTAAAATATTAATTAATTAAAGAGGTGTTCCATGGAAGCTGTATTAAGGCGTTGGCTTTAAGATTCCTGTTTGACCAGTCTTACCAAGGAAGATAATGGGCTTCCAGAGAAATGATCCATTGCCCAAGCAGAGCCATCAAGAAGGATAGGCGTGGTCGTGGAGTCTCCACACCCACACTTTGAGTGTGAGGTGGAATACCAGCTGTCCTGTGGTTTGTAGACGTGATGGTTTGTGGGCTATCAAACCATTAAAATATCACAGGTCTAGGACTGAGGATTGCATGTACTGGGCCTTGGACTAGTGAAAAGGAGGAAATCCTTCTTGTAACAACGTTTTATGTACTAAAAAATACAGCCAGCTGATTTGCTCAGAGGCTTGGAATGTTAGAAGCTTTGACAAAGATGGATTTGTTGGCAGAGTGCAGGTGAAGCAGTCAAAGGTACACAACAAACTTGTTAACCCAGTACTTGAGTTTTTCACATGAATATCATGGCCACATATGTGGCGTGCATGTATTTTTATATATATATCTTTTTTTTAAGCAGCAAGATTCCACTGACATGAGCATGGCCGGTGCTACAGTTTTCCGTGTGGTATGTGTAAACTCCTCCCTACCAGTAGTGATCAGAACGCTTTCACTTTTAGCCATAAATCTACATACAAAGTTCTGGCCTGGGCTTTTTAATACCCCTTCATGAGCCTGGCAGAATGGAGAGGGAGTCCAGTTTCCATTCGTCTTGGAGATTTGACTTCTAAATGATTTAGATAGTAGCACACAGAATACACCTATAAAGTTTGTGGATGATGCCAAGCTGGGAGGGGTTGCAAGTGCTTTGGAGGATAGAATTAAAATTCAAAATGATCTGGACAAACTAGAGAAATGATCTGAAGTAAATAGGATGAAATTCAATACAGACAAATGCAAAGTACTCCACTTAGGAAGGAATAACAGATTACACACATACAAAATGGGAAATGACTGCCTGTGAAGGAGTACTGCAGAAAGGGATCTGGGGTCCTAGTGGATCACAGGCTAAATATGAGTGGAGAACAGTGTAACACTGTTGCAAAAAATAAAATAAGCAGACCTCATTCTGGGATGTATTAGCAGAAGTGTTGTAAACAAGACCACGAGAAGTAATTCTTCTGCTCTACTCCATGCTGATAAGGCCTCAGCTGGAGTATTGTGTCCAGTTCTGGGTGCCACATTTCAGGAAGAATGTGGACATATTGGAGAGAGTCCAGAAAAGAGCAACAAAAATAATTAAAGGTCTAGAAAACATGACCTGTGAGGAAAGATTGAACACATTGGGTTTGTTTAGTCTGGAGAAGACTGAGAGGGGACATAACAGTTTTCAAGTATATAAAAGGTTGTTACAAGGAGGAGTGTGAAAAATTGTTCTCTTTAACCTCTGAGGATAGGACAAGAAGCAATGGGCTTAAATTACAGCAAGAGAGGTTTAAATTGGACATTAAAAAAAACTTCCTAACTGTCAGGGTTGTTACACATTGGATCAAATTGTCTAGGAAGGTTGTGAACTCTCCGTCATTGGAGATTTTTAAGAGCAGGTTAGACAAACACCTGTCAGGGATGGTCTAGTTATTGCGTAGCCTGCAGGGGACTGGACTAGATGACCTCTTGAGGTCCCTTCCAATCCTATGATTCTGTGCTTCTTTCCTCTCTTGAACAGATTTCCTCTAAAATCCTTTCTGAATCCAAGGTTTTATCATGGCAACATGATGAACTTACCAAATGCCTGGCTATTTAACATTACGTCCTTCCCTTTGCTCTGCTTTTGCACTACAGTGCTGTGGAGAGGGATCAGATTCTCAGCTTTGGAGACTGAAGTCTTCTGTCCACAGAACTCACGCAGCACAAACATCAGTAGAGTTAGCCCCTCTTTCACTGCCCTGACCCAATACCTGGCTGCTGCCTGGCAAGGCTTGGAGGGGCAAGTCTGCAAGACATTAAATAGGTTCCGAAATAACTGTTGAGGCTCATGCGATGTACTAGTGGTCAATGCAGCATGTCTGTCTCACAAACAGTACATGGAGTGTGGTAAGGTTGCATTTGTGCTCTGTCTCAGGTACTGGAGAGACCCATCTCACTGTAATGCCATGTAATCACCGCCCTGTGTTGCTCCAAAAACTTGCCTTTTAAAATAGTGTTATCAGTGCACTGCTCCTTGGTACCCAAGTGGTTGAAACCTGACTGCTGTTGATTTGTTGCTGCTTTATCTTTAGTAGAGTGTGGGACCCTTTTCCATGCCAATGAAAAGTTATTGCTCCTTTGCCCCACAGGTAACATGGTGGAATGGTGTTTGCCCCACGACATTGACTTAGAAGGTGTTGAGTTCAAATCCATGGCAAGTGGGTCGCACAAAGTCCAGTCAGATTTCATGTGAGTATATTTGTGCTGCGCTGCTCCTTCCCATCCTCCTTAGCCACACACGCCCTCCTCCCTTAGTCCAAAGCAGTAAAAATGAGCACTGCCCATCAACTAAGGCCTCCCAAATTGACTTGTCACAAAACTAGCTGCTTTGGAGTGAATTTTCCAGATATTTAGCATCTGCTGCATCAAACATCTGCTATTTATGTAGGTCCTAACGTAGAATGACTTCTGCTATGGTGGCCAGCCTGCCAACAAGAGCAGATCTGGTTCCTAGAGGTACTGACGCTAACGCATGAGGCAGGAACAAACAAGGAAGTTAACAGAATTGCTAATTTCAGGCTCTGTTAGGAATATCCGCAGTCAGGCCACGTGGTGGGGATGGAGCAAATTCTTTTCCAAATGGAAAAGAGTAAAACTGGGGGGAAGGGGAGGTTTTTTTGTTTGTGGTTTTAAGAGAGAACACAAAAGAAAACATGTTTAAAAAAACTTACTTTATAAAGTGTGATGTGTTATCCTCACTGTTCTTTGGAAACATGACGTTATGCTCCCTGGGCCTGGCTTTCTACCCGAGCCTCTCTTCTGAAAATTTCCCCATCATTGCTAACACAGGTTCCACTGCACCAGTGCTAGCAAAGGTCTGGCTTTTAGTGGCAGGAGAGGCACGGGAGGCTGCCAGCTTTCTGAATGCCATGTAATGTAGACCATGCTCTAAATAGATTTAGAAGACTTGGTTAAAATGGCAGAGGCCTGTGTGCACAGGAGGAGATGAAGGGGGTGGGGAACTGATATTTTTGATGGCCCTTCCTAGGATCTGTTTGTTATACCTTGCCATGTATATGCCTCTCTTCCCACTCTCCCCCTTTCTAGTTATTTTTTGTTGCACGTTTGTCCCCAGTTATTTCCGGAAAGGGCTCTGCTTCGGCCTGGCCTGCTTTGAAAACATGCCCGTGGAGAGCGAATTAGAGCGTGGCGCCCGCATGAAGTCTGTGGGGATTCTCTCCCCTTCATACACCCTGCTCTATAGATACATGCACTTCCTGGAGAACCAGGTCCGGTAAGTTGTCTGTGGGATACAGGATTGGCTGCCTGTGCACCTTACTGAAAGGTCTGAACGTTTGTGTGGATGGTTGGATGTGAAGGTTTCCCAGGCTACACTGGACATCAGGTTGGGTGTCATTTGAAAGGTAACTTTCCCTGGATGTGCAATAAGGTTTTGGCTTTGAGCTAAGACTTTGAAATGTTGCCCCACTAAGACCTTTTTCCGAGAAAGAGTACTTCTCCATGTGTGTGTTACAGGAAATGAAGATAATGATGGAGGAAAGAAATTAAAAAAAATTACACACTGAAGTGGTCCTGTATTACTAACTCAAGTTTAATCTGCTGGAGAATTGCTTGTTTTGAACAGGTATTAGAACAAAGTAATTGTTGATTTCCCGCCTGTTCCTTAAAACATCAATTTGCTAAAGGTTTCTTGAAATATTTTTAGAGCCAACAGTGAGATTTTGTTCTTGGCTACATACATGCTTCTGCTGTCTACACGAAAAGCGCTGTCCAGTGGGACTGCAGGATCAGAGCTTGCTAAGGGAATTAAGTAAGGGTAAAAGAGGACTTGCAGGAAAACACCATCTTGTTTGAACTTGTTCTAAATGTTAAAAACCAGGATCCATTCTACCATGCATGGAGTATGAGAGTCCTGCCTGACCGTATCAGCCCTGCCCAGGTTCCTTGGATGCACTGAAAGATACAGATGCTCATGATGCTGGTGCCACAGCCTGTGAAAACTGAGGCACCCACGGCTGAATTTCGGACTAGGAGACATATGTGGCTATGGGCACGGGCCCTGGGGTCTGTGGACTCCATAAACCTTTGCTACTTTTTGTCTTTTCCAGACACCAGCTGGAGATGCCAGGGCATTACTCCCACCTAGAGGCGTTCTATGATGACAAGAAGGGGGTTCTCCCTGCTGGCAAGGGTACCTCCAGCTCTCAGCCACCCGTCCACTGGCTGCCCTCCATCCACAGATACATGTATCCAGAGATGAAGGTGAGGCTGGCGCTGTCCAGTTTGTATGAACATGCAGTGCACTGATGCTCCCGATGGGTAGAGGACTAGCTAATTTGCGTATAGCAATTCTCTCTGCTGGCCAAGCTAGTGGAGTTTTCTCCATGCATTTCAACATTCATGGGATGAGCCCTAAGCTACTCAGGCAGCAGCTATCCTCTGTTGCAGTGTGCTGCTCTTGCTCCCACGCATCTAGTATTACAAGCACTGGGCGGTGTGTATCTACAACTTGCTCCCATATTCTGCTTCTGTATTTAGCATCTCTGTGTGTGTTCCTGTAGCATCTCTCACAAGCCATTCTCTTCCCCTGGCCCTCAGATCACACACCCCGCAGGCTGTATGTCTCAGTTCATTAAGTTCTTTGGAGAGCAGATCCTCATCCTCTGGAAGTTCGCTCTGCTACGCAAGCGCATTTTGATATTTTCACCACCGCCAGTAGGAGTTGTCTGCTATAGAGGTACGGAGTCAAGGTCAAAACCCTCAAACCTCTACCTTCCCACGCCTGAAGGACAGTGACTTTTACACATGTGCACACACCCCTCCTTGCTGATACAGAGGGATGCAGTGCCGTTCTCCTAAGCCCACTGCTAGAGAAGGGGATGGGCAGGGTTTTGCAAGGCAACCCTGAGGCTCCCCTCCCCCACTTCTTGCAAGCATACTTTGTTGGTCCGAAGAGCTATGAACCTCAACTCTTGTCTCTGTGTGGCCGCACCAGATGCTGTTGCCTGACTTTCATTCCACCAAGCAGCGGGGTGCAGGGGGAGATAATGTCTAAACATTCTGCAGGAACTTAAGTAAGAATTTAAATAATGTGTTGCCCAATGGGAGAGTCAGAGGGAAATGTAAGCATTTCAGTGTCAGTCAGATGCCACTATGCTGTGCTATGAACACTGTGTGTTAAGGAGCACTTGGGGCAAATGGGGACAAGAGAAACAAGGAGGGGGCACTGTGGACCCTACTCAGAGGGAATATTGTGGGCATAATGTTATCCCTTTCTCTCACCTGCAGTGTATTGCTGTTGCTGCCTAGCCAATGTCTCGCTGCCTGGCATTGGGGGCACCGTTCCAGAGTCTAAGCCTTTTTTCTATGTGAATGTGGCAGACATAGAAATGCTGGAGACTGAAGTGTCTTATGTGGCCTGTAAGTACAACAGCTTCTTTCCTTCCCTACTGCTTCACCCCAAGCTGCGATCTCTGATGGGTCAGGAGGTACCTTTTAGAACTTAAGCTGAAAAAAATCTCCTGATGGTGAGAGATACTGTGAAATAAAAGAGGAGAGATCTTAACCTGCGTGGGTATGGCCAGGTACTGTTCTCACCCAGCAAAGACTGGATTGTAACGTGCCTGGGTGTGGCTGTGTCTTGTTCTCATCGAAAAGCAAAGCAAGAGAGAGTGTCTGAAAATCTTCCTCTCACACTGGTCCCGGCAGGCACAACGGAAAAGATCTTTGAGGAGAAGCGAGATCTCTACGATGTCTATGTGGATAACCAGAATGTGAAGACGCACCATGAGCACCTGCAGCCGCTCCTGAAGATTAACAGTGCCGACAAGGAAAAATACCGGCGGCTCAATGACCAGAGGTAGTGGAGGGGACCTGAGTGGTGGAGCAATGGGACCAGTATCTCGATCTCTGAATTGTCTTGTCTTCATTTTCCTGATTTCTTGCTGCTTTGGTTCATTCTTTTGACCCTCTCATTCAACACCTTTATGGTGGCTGTTTGTATTACAGCAGGGCCTAGAGACTTCAGCTGAGATCAGGGCACCTTTGTGCTGGGCACTGTGCAAACACATAGTAGTAACCCGTCCCTGTCATTCTTAAATAGACAAGGTAGATAAAGCGTGTGAAGGGAAACAGGCACGGAGATGAAGTGACTTTGCCCAGGGTCATGCAGTGGGTTTAGGGGCAGAGCTGGGAGTAGAATCCAGATTGCCTGACTACCAGGCAAGTGCCCTGTCCATGGGACTCTTCTGCCACCTATAGATTAAAGATGAAGGTTTTGGTATCTTTATTTCCAATAAATGGTGATGTCTTCAGTCAGAATACTGTTGCTATTGCTCTGTGTTTCGTTGCTTGTACATGTGTTTGATTTGCCTCCCTTCTCCCAGGCAGATGTTGATGTACTCTCAGGAGGTGGAGGAGGACTGCAGCTCCTGTGAAGAGGACCTCTTTATCTTGTGAGTTGCTCTCTGCACCACTGAATAACAACCAGGCTGTGGGGAGTCTTTTAAAGTGTGGTTTCGCACTGAGGGCCTGTGCATCAATGACAGCCTGGGGTCCAATCGTTGTCTCACTGGTTTCATATCACACTAGCTTAGCTTGCAAATAGAGATGTTTGGGGGGCTGGAAGTGTTTGGAGGGGATATGGAGACCCATAAAGCATGGGCTGGAAATGGAAGAGATTTCTAGAACACCAGCATCTTCTGACCCTCTTCAGAATTCCTGGCTATGCTGGGGGAGGCTAAACAGCTTGTTGAGATGCAGATAATGCTCTGGCTGTGGGGAGCAAACTGCCTCTGCTTGTTGGCTGGGCGGTTACATGGGTGGCAGTTTCAGAGGAGGCTGGGGTGAAGGGTTGGGTAATGCTTGTGTGGTTCCTGAAGTCTGTGAGGAAATACATGGCAGCCGAAGTACTAAGACGCTGGCTCCTCCAATGGAGCCCTTCACCATGGACTATTATTGCTCATGCCTGTGCTGGGAAAGGGATATACATGAGTAATGCGATGAAATTGTCTAAAGGAAAATTGAGGGTGAATATTAAGGAGGGCTTGCCAAGACTGAGGTGCTTTGGACTATGAACAGCCTGCCACAGTGCACAGGGGAAGCCTCATTACTCGAGTTATTTAAAACTAGACTGTGGTTGGAGAGGAT
Source organism: Lepidochelys kempii (assembly GCF_965140285.1). Lineage (NCBI taxonomy): Eukaryota > Metazoa > Chordata > Testudines > Cheloniidae > Lepidochelys > Lepidochelys kempii. The sequence goes on from NC_136380.1 coordinate 248,442,189, forward strand.
ATGGGACCAGGAACAGTGCTATACCTGAAAGGGGATGAAGGTGGTGGCCAATCGAACTTTCATCTCCAAGTTCTGTTCCTTGTTTGGTGTGGAAGATTAGTCATAGCTAGAATCTGGTGGCTCAAGAACAGGTAATGGAGAAAGCATTTGGGTCAGCGTAGTGGCTTGGTGCTTTTGTCCACTCAGTTCCCCTACTGCCCCTACTGTATTAGGGGAAGACGTATGTTGGATTTTTACACTTGGTCTTTTACTCCCCACAGTAAATGTGTGTGAGTCAGTGCCTAGCTTAAATAAGCCAGCCTGAAGCCTGTTGAGTAAAAGTTGTTACTGACCTACCACAAAGGTCAGGACTGTGCAATACCATGGTGCAAGGAAGGTAGGAATGTTTAAAGTGGGACTCTGGGAACGGTGTAGAAAATGTCTTCCATTTTTCTTTTTATTCCCATCTCCTCTTCCCTTTTGGCTGTGTCCTCTTGCAGATTTTTCATGGAGCAGAACAATCGGATATTTCAGACACTGATGGAGGTGTCAGCCAGCCAGGACAAGACCTTGACAGCTGACCATGCCCGGGGCATGGGCCTGGACCCACAAGGTGACCGAAGCTTCCTAATGGACCTGCTGGAAGTGTATGGCATTGATGTCATGCTAGTCATTGATAACCCATGCTGCACTTAAACTGAGGACAAGAGAGACAGGGAGCAGCGATGGCTTTTTAAAGACTATGGAACATTGCTTAGGAGCATCACTGGAACTCACCACACAGTCACTGGAAGGATCTCATTTATTTAATAACTTTATACAGAAAAGTATTTATAATTTTAAACAAAATGTGATTTTATTTTCCTTTCTTCAGGACTGACTGCTCAAGGTTTGGTTTGGTTTGGTATTTTCGTGATATCCATAGGAGCAACAGCACCTTTTCACCAACCCTCACAGTTGACATTGGCAACTGTTTTTGGCCTAGTCTGGATTTGTGAGGCGCTGGAGATTTCAGGGAAAGCACCTTCTCTCATGGGGACCAATGTGGAATCATGTATATTTGAGCCTTCAGGAGTTGACTGTGGAGAATGTCCCCTCCAACTGGGTATCGTACAGTGCTCCCCAATCTTTTCAACATCCTCCACCCTACCGTGTCTCTCACTGGGGACAGTTAATTATGCAAATTAGACTCTGTACACCCCACTTGCCCACCTTTTCAGCAGTTGAGTTGGAGTCCAACCACCATCCCCATCTATGGCAGAAGAAAACTGTTAAGACTAGATGTACTACAGGATCACGTGATCACTTTAAATTATGGGATGGTAGAAGGTGTTACAGTCTCACTTCCAGCATTTGAAAGGTGGAGTTATCTCAAGCCTACCCTCCCTTTTTCATGCCAGGAGTGCAGGAGAACAGAGAAGCTCTTCACCTCCTGGTGTCTCCTAACTCCTCTATTTATTAGTTGCATGGATCCTGCTTCAATTAAAGATTTTAAAACAGCAGGATAGTGTCCAGGTAGCTCCTGCTGAGCAGCGACCAATATCACAACAGCACCCTGCAGTTGCTGTGCTTTGCAGTCTCTTCTGAGGGCAGGCTTGAGCATCGTTGATAGAGCTGTGTGGGAAATGCTTGGCTCTAACTCCTCATCAGCACTTCCTTTATGGTTAGCTTCAGCAACAGAACAGGCAGAATCTTTCTGCAGGGTCTGCTACTTACTCTGGCTTCCTGTTTTGTTCTTCCAGTGCCATGAGTTCGTATCTGTTTGTGCTTAGCCCTGGCTACCTACCAGTTATTGTTCTGCTTGAGCGTTCAGTTAAGTGGATCATCTTTTGTCAGGCAGCTGTCAATGGGACAGTCCACTTATTTTTCAGTCAGAGATCCAACCTCTTGTAGCCCTGGTGCCTGGCTGGCCTTACTATTTGCAATGAGTTCCCTTGTGGCTTGGAGTTCTCTTCTGACTCAGCTGCCAGAAGAGGAAATGAGGATGTGTGTGTATTGGTCGGGGGGAGTCAAAGTACCAGATTTTTCTTCCTGCCCATTAGCTCTGCTTCTCCTCAGCATTAGGATTTCTCACTCCTCAGCAATGGGTGTGGGCCAGTGACCACTGGCTGGACCATAGGGCCCCTTGCTTGTTCCTGTGAAAGGCTGGCTCTGTTCAGCATGCCTTCCTCCCCTTGCAACACTTGAATGTATGGTGCTAAGTCCTAGGAGTAACTAGCTGCCTTGCAGCACCTGATGTTCTTACTGGCACTCGTTCAACAAGGGAGTACCACTGACTGCCCTGTCCTGGTGACTTCAGTAGGTTTACTCACATGTTGGAAGTTAGGCTTATGCTTAAGTACCTTGTTTGAACTGGGACCATAATGATCTAGCTGCCCTTTCCCCTACCCTTATTTCAGCATTGTGGCTCTCTTGTAAGCCATAATCCAGCATTTCATGTTCTAGCCCTATAGTTACTATGGAAGTGTTTCTTGACACTCCAGTCCTTCTTTCTTCTGGATTTTGCTGCTGGATAGGGTTCAGCCTGACCACGCTACATTCCCCCAGTTCCTTGTTTTAACCCATATATTTATTTACACACACCTCCCCCTCAACGAATACCCTACACTGCATCACTGATTTAGCGTCCGTGCCTTTTGAGGTGCTTAGAGGCAGGCACGTTCCATCTCTCCATGGAGTTTATCTCCAGCAGACATCTCAGCTGTTTGCTTGAGATTCAGGGTCTTTCCTAACCCAAGGGAGCAGAGAGCTTGATGTTGAGGGAAGGGAAAGGATGTGGCACAGGCAAATCAAGGCCCTCCTAATGCTAGTTTAACTAGTATAATACATAGCACTTCACAGCCTCCAAGTGCTGGGTGAGCAAAGTGGACTCTTTTTTTTTTTTCTCTCTGTTTCTCCTGGGCTCTGGCTACTTTCCTACTGGAGAAAAACGTGCTGCTACTTTTGTTGTGTATCCTCTGCAGTTGTATTGCATTAATTCTCCCAACAAGGCTAGGGTGTGACAGATGGAAGAATCTGAACAGAGCTGGTTGCAATTAAAAGGTCACTTCTGAGGAAGGCTTTTTCTTGATTTTTGTTTTGTTTTTCTTCTGACCTCTCTTTCAAGCAGAATCGCCCAATACAATCCACATTTGACTCTGCCTTCCCACCTCATTTCTGTTGGGTTCTATCTCTCTAGCCATCCCCACCCAAAGAAGATTCTCTCTGCAAGGAGGAAGGTATGGCAGACTTGCGTTACTAGGGCTTGAGTAACCTGTTAGGAATAAACAAAGGCATTGAAATGTGAATCACCTAGCTCCTTTTCGCTACTGCTTGACTAGGAGTTTTGCTCTGATCAGATTGGGGGGGCCCTCTCCTGCTCCCACTGAAGTCAGTAGTTCTGTTGATCTGAGTAGGAGCAGGCGTTTAGTTTGTATCCTTGGGAAGTTACAGCCCTCTGCAACCTGAGTCTTTCGAACATGTTTCTGAGCTGCAGCAGGGCTGTGTGTGTTCATGTGCTGTCAGAAAACCAGCTCCACCAGATAGCATTGCCAGAAGAGGATAAAGGAGGAGCAGCAAAGCAATGGCATAGCTAGGGTAAAAGAATCAGCTGTCTTGCATCCCAGCTCGATAGCTATAGCCTGTCTGGTCTCCTGTTTCCATAAGTCTCTCTTGAAAGGCAGATGCTGCAGGAGGTGAGACATATCCAAACAAGAAGGGTCTCCTCATTACCCTATTGGAGGGAATTTGCTGCCTAAATATGAGGCAGTGCTGTGAGTCACCTGCTCTGCCTCTCTGAAGTAATTCCTGCTCATGCCTGGCTTCTTGGTAGTGAACACAGTGGTAGTTCTGCAGCCTTAGGGTAGATGTGTGCAACCCAACAGTGCGGTAAGGGATTGCTTAAGAATTGCTAAGGAAGCAGTCACTGGTTTCTGCCTTTGAAGACAAAGCACTCTTGCATATATTTCCTCCTAGCATAACAGCCAACATGGATCTGAATTCTTCCCCTCTTCCTTCAAAAGTCAGTACTTGAGAATTACTGCAACCCTGGGTAGTGCTTTGCTGTTCTGGGGTTTGTTTTTTTTTAAACACAATGCAGCTAGAACATCTTGGTTGAGGAGTGTATTTTGGGGGTGGGGGTAGAGGAGGAGAACGTGTTTAACAGTAAAGCTTGTTTGTTGATTGATTTGATTAAAAGGAGGGCAAGATGTGACAGCGTCTTTGTCATTGGGAACTAGTGGAAAATCCTCTTCTGTGGAAATTTTGAAAGTACTTTGCCTTTAAAGTGGTGCCTTTAGGTTTTTCTAAGGTGACCATGGCTGTTAACATTTGTAGTTGCATGCCATCTGATCCCCTCATAACAGCCATAACGGCCCTCCATACAGTTTCGGAACCCCGATTGGGCCCTCAGGCCAAAAAGTTTGCCCACTCTTGGTGTAATCCATTGTTCCTTCTTAAGTGGAGTACTTTGCATTTGTCCTTTTTGAATTTCATCGTATTTACTTCAGACCATTTCTCTAGATCATTCTGAATTTGAATCCTATTCACCAAAGCACCCACAACCCCTCCCAGCTTGGTATAGTTCACAAACTTTATAAGTGCACTCTATCTAAATCATTTGATGAAGATATTGAACAGAATCAGACCCAGAACTAATCCCTGTGGGACCCACTTGATATGCCCTTCTATCTTGATTGTGAACCACTGATAACTACTTTCTGGGAATGGTTTTCCAATTAGTTATGCACTTACCTTTTGTGGCTCCAACTAAGTTATATTTCCCTAGTTTGTTTATGAGACGGTCATGCGAGACAGTATCAAAAGCTGCACTAAAGACAAGATATACCACATCTACTGCTTCACCCCCCTTGTTACCCTGTCAAAGAAAGCTATTACATTGCTTTGACATGATTTGTTCTTGACAATAAGGTGAAAAGTAACAGCATGGATTTATCTTCTTAGTGTTTGCAAATTGATTGCTTAATTATTTGCTCCATTATCTTTCTGGGTACTGAAGTTAAGCTGACTGGTCTGTAATTTGCTGGGTTGTTCTCATTTCCCTTTTTATAAATGGGCATTATATTTGCCCTTTTCCAGTCCTCTGGAATCTCTTCCGTTCTTCTTCCATGATTTTTCAAAGATAATTGTTAATGGCTCTCATCTCCTCAGTCAGCTCCTTGAGTATTCTAGGATGGATTTCATCAGGCCCTGGTGACATCTAAATTGTTCTTTCCCTATTTTAGCCTCTGATTCTATGTCATTTTCACTGGCATTCACTGTTAGATGTGCAATTGCTACTAATCTTTTTGGTGAAAACTGAAACAAAACATTTAATACTTCTGCCATTTTCACACTTCCTGTTCCTGTTTTTCCCCCCTCATTGAGTAATGGATCTACCCTCTCCTTGGCCTTCCTCTTGCTTCTAATGTATTGTTTTCTTGTTCCCCTTTGTCTGTAGCTAGTTTAATCTTTTGTGCCTTGGCCTGTTTAATTTTATCCCTACATGTTTGTTTATATTCATTCTTCATAATTTGACCTAGTTTCCACTTTTTGTAGGACTCTTATTTTGAGTTTCAAATCAATGATAATCTCCTGGTAAAGCCAGGGTGTCCTCTTGCCATGCTTCCAATCATTCCTATGCAGTGGAATATTGTGCCCTTAATGTCTCTTGAACTGTTTTTCCCCTTAGACTTGCTTCCCATGGGAATCTTACCTACCAACTCCATGAATTTGCTAAAGTCTGTCTTCTTGAAATTCATTATCTTTATTTTCCTTCCTACCATTTCATGATCACTTTCACCTGTTGCCTTCCCCTTGTCAAGCAAATCTAGCCTCTCTCTCCCACAGTGCCTACAGTCTGAAAGGGGTACCTTTATTTCTCTGTCCCAGAGAAATAGCATAGTTCTGTCTATAGATGGTATTTAAATAGCCCTATTACCATAGTATGATCAGCTCCTATTCTTTAGTGTATGCTCACAACAGCCTGGTGAAGAAAGGAAATGCTATTACCCTGCGTTACTGCTAGGAAGTCTGTACTGGACAGGGAATTGCGTGCAGCTCTCTCAAGTCCCAGGCTTGTACACTAACCCCTAGGCCACTATTTCTCTGTGCTGTCTTAATAAAAAGGGGGCCCCAGATTTAGTAAAATTCTGCAGGGGCTTTTCAGCCAGTTTCCTTATTTACCAAATGGATGGTTAGAGCAACATGGTTTAGTAGACTGAGTACTGCTTGAGGAAGGCTGGAGTTATTTCCTCAACTGTTAGTGGCTCCCAGACAGCCACTAAGCTGCAAAGGAGCAGCTTGCATGGGTACAGTGACACTTGTATTTCTCAGTGAGAAGAGCAGCACTGACTTTTAAAGGCTGAATTGTTTCCACAGAGGGGCCAAGACAAACTTGCACACCAAAACAGCAATTTCATGTGTTTTTAAACTATTAAAGCTCACATTTTAACATGACTTCTTTCTTGTTTTTCTGTCCTGGGACTGTAATTATGCCTTACGGGTTCATGATGAAAGCAGCAGGACTCAGAGCTTTAGGAAGCCTTGATAATTCACTGAATGCTGTAACTCAACCACTCCTGTTTGTATAACAGGGGGGGAGTGATAAGTAGCCATGCTTAAAAGAAACCCCAAACCCTCACTTTCCATAGCACCTACAGTTAGTTAAGCATAGCAATTTATACAACAGAGAGAAGGAAAGTGATAGCAAAATACCACTGTTTGTGGTGTAGCTCTTTCAGGTAGGGTGGTCTCAAATGGGCAGTATTCAATTGGGCCTCAACCTGAGCAAAAAGTCTTATTTCCTTAGCCTTACATTCACCCTTTTTTAGCCAGGCCCCTTACACTGAAAAGCATGTTGCTGCAGTGATGTTTCAAAAGAGAAGGCAGCAGCAAAAGTGTCATTCAGGCACAGATGGATTTCCTACCAAGGTCCTGTAACTTGATAGTACAAAGGCCAATAACAAAGACAAAGTAATGAGTAATAGCAGGGACAATTTAACCTTCATGTTACACACTGCAGGACTAACCACCAAAACGAAGGACTAATTTTCTCAATTTAGAGGGCCAGGCCCCCCAGAATACATAAACTGTTAGGAATATTCAGAGGGTTAAGGGATAGAAAAAGAACATTAATCAGTGCAACAACTTCATTTCAGTCACTGTAAAGAGAGAAACAAAAATAATTAGGTGGCAGCTACTAAGAAAAGACAGTGACCCTTCAAGTTTGAAAAGGAGAGGAATACAATAAGGAATGGGATAAAAGGGCCAGTTCAATGCTTCTTTTTATATGCTATGCTGCTGCAAGAACAAAAAGGAGAAACTTATTAGAAAGCAATGCACCTAAACAGCATCAAAGGGCTAATTTTAGAGTGTGTCATTACCTAGTAGAACTTGGTGGTGCTGAATATTTTTTGAAGATCCAAAAAAAATAAATATTCAAAATGTAAAGCCAACCACTCAAGGAACCAGCAAAGGGTTTGTTTTGCAGAGATGGTCTTCAAATATGAATGGAGCAGGATGCTCTCTAGGCAGGAGGTTTCCTTATGGAAGGTCTTCAGTATCTAAAGTTACACTAGCTACAATAAAATTAAAGTGTGGGAACTGAAACTGTTAAAGAGCATAAGCTGAGGTCACAGAAGTATTTCCCACCCTCCAATACAGTAAGACATCATAGAATCATATAGAATATTAGGGTTGGAAGGGACCTCAGGAGATCATCTAGTCCAACCCCCTGCTCAAAGCAGGTCCAATCCCCAATTTTTGCCCCGATCCCTAAATGGCCCCCACAGGGATTGAACTCTCAACCCTGGGTTTAGCAGGCCAATGCTCAAACCACTGAGCTATCCCTCCCCCATTATGTAAGTGCATTGTAGCCTTCCTCCGAAGCATCCATCACTGACAAAAGGAGATAGGAGACCAGACTAGCTGACCTACGTATCTGTTCTTGTGTGGCAATTCCTGAATTTTATAAGCTCCCCTCCCATTAACCCCAGCAGCATCTTGTTCATAGTTTTTCCATAAATCGCAGAATTTACAGCTTTAAACACAGGTAAGAAAGGTGGCTCTAAACTCTCAAACCCACAGAAGTGTGTTTTCATTTCACTTTAATAGACACTTGCAGTAGAACGATAGCACATATTACAGCACTCACCTGTAGTACCGTACATGGAACAGTGACGGCTTCTTAAAAAAAAAACAGACACCACTAACTTGATCTGTTTCTGAGAGTCAAAGTTACACTTTTTACCTCTTTGGTACTTGCCAAGTCAGCAGTTCCCACCAAGGTGCCAACACCTTGTGTGTTCACTGGCCAAGTAACTAATGACGCTATGGGGTTAATCAGCTTAGTGCTCTCCTGGGTGACCCCGAAGATCCTGATGAGACTGGTCCCTCTGAGGTGACTTCTCACTGCACTGCTGGCTGGAGCATCTGTTCTCTCCTTCTGGGGTCACAGAAGAATTCGAGCTTCCGGGGTAACAGCTTCACTTCAACAGGCATGGCCTCATACTCCTCGCTATCTATGCCAAAGGAGCCCTCGGTGCCCTGTGTAGAATCAAGTGTAGGTCAGATGAATCAATTGTTACAATGATGCTGTAACAGTGGTACCTGGGCCCACTTATGTCTCCACTTCAGAGTGCTGCTGGGTTCCCTGCTGGGTCTTGACCCCCTCTGCCGTTTAGCCACACCAGTACATAGAGAGCGGTTACTGGCTGCACATACTGTATTAACCAGCTGTCATGTAAAATATTACCTCGCTCAGTAACTAATTGGCAATTTGGCAGGAATTAAATGCTAGATCCCTTTAATGGTCTGCATTGTTTAGATTTAAGGATTCTTTGCCCTTGGAATTACTATTTACAGCTGGGCTGAGTTTTTCTTTGAGATTGAAAAAAAAATTAAACAGTGATTATTTTGGTTCAAAACAATCCTGCTCAGACCTCTATTTTACACTGACACATACACAAAATCACCAGTGATTAATGCCAGTCCATCAACATGGTAATGGGTTTACTTTTGTACATAAACCATGTGCTTGCCTTCTGTTATTAAAGACCTCATCAGCAGTTAGGGAGTAAACGAGTCTGTCTTGACTGTATCCAGCCCTGAGCCGGACAGTTTTTGCAGGTATTTGCAAAGCCGGAGATTGTGATGATGTCGAAGCCATGTGTGAACGAGGATGCTGGCTAATGAAAACATTCATTATTCAGTCCAGTTGCCTGGGTGAGGACTTTACCAGAAGAGCAGAGTGCCAAAGATTCTCTCAACTCCTGGGAAGGGCCACTCTGCCAGGGTATGGATCTCATTTCTCCACAAGGCATATCAGGTCTCTAAAGAGGATTATAATAGCTAAAGATGTGGACATAACCTAGTAGATCGACTCTATACCCTTGCAAATGCAGGGCTTAGTCTTATTAAGATGATGTACTGGGATGTTAAACCCAAGCTAACATCTACCCTGCTGCCTTATTTTTAGGAGGCAACTAAAAATTAATCTGCTCAAACATTTCCTCAGTGTAAGGGCTGCCCACTTATCTAAGGTCTTGGGATTCATATCCGTAGCGCCTTTTGATCATTATTTCCCTCCTGGCCTCAGCTCAGTTAGCATGGGTCTTCATAATCCCACACCTCTGCTCTCCATCTTTTCACCTCTGGCAGAACCCTTCTAGACTGGCAATCTAAAGAAAGATTTAAGTACTCAGAGACTAGCCAGCAGAGGGGATGTGCACACACTAAGACATGAACTTTAGCAGGAGGCTGTTTTTCTATCCTACTCACACTGCAAGCATGGTGACACTTTTTGCTGGCTGGATGGACAGGAACGAACTGCTTCTGGAGCTGGGCCACACAGTTCCTACACTAGCCACAGACATGTACAGTAGTGATGCCTGACTCGGGATTACATCTTGGGTCTCCTGGTTTGGGAACCCATTTGTCTTTCTGACGGGCTGCACTGGAGGTGGCTTGCCTTATTGACAGTGAGGACAGCATGACCACCTGTCAATGCTGGGCGTTGGGGTTTCTTAGCATGTTGCACTAAGAAACAAGTGACCCCGCTTTCCACAATTTCTGGCTTCTCACCTCTGGAAGCTGCAAGATGCATCTGCTGGCTTGGACACACTGACTTCCTTCAGGGCACAACTGGGGGTCACACATCTTTTGACTTCTGTTCAAATCAAATGAGGAAAAAGAAGTATTAGCTTTCAGCAGAAGCAACCAGGCTTACAGGCACAAGACATACAGGAGGGTCATCAAGTGATTGTTAATTTAATTTCCTCCTTCCAAAAGAAAGTATGAGAGCTTTTGTGGCTGCAAGCATGAGGGACAGTTAGCGCTTCCTGGAGGTAGATGTTGCTTTTCTGCCACACAATTATTAATGCACCTCAATACTGACCTTCAGCACCCCACGCTTAGTGATGCGCTGGGTTTGTCCTGAGCAGCATCTGCCCACTGTGTCATCTCATAGGGTGGGTTTGTGATGTCCACTCACACGCAGAGCAGCATCATTCCTGTCTTCCTCATTTAGCACCAAACCCACAAAAATTACTGATGGCCTCAAAGAGCGTTCAGTAAATAGTTACGATTGAATACAGGCGCTAGAATCAGATGTACCTGTATCTTTAAGCTGGCGTTTGACAAAAGCTCTTCCAGTTTCATCACCGGCACAAGGTGAAGCAAAGGTTGCTTTATTAGTTTCACTCCTGTCTGGCAGTACAAACCCCCATTCATTTGACCTGTTCTAAATAAAATGTTCACTTTTGTAAACTTCGTCAGCCTGTCTCTCAGGTACTTACATGGCCCCCATTGCCTTAGTATATGAGCACCTCGATCTTTAACATGTTTATGTGGCTACAGTGGATTTAGGGAAGTATCATCATCTGCACTGTTCAGATGGGGAATGGAGGCACAGCGCAGCTAAATGACTTGCCCAGGAAGTTTGTGGCAGAACAGGGACACGAATCCAGGTCTCCCACGTCCCAGGCCAGCATGCTACCCTCTGGTTCATCCTTCCTCTCCAACTGGTAAAAATAATACTCTCATATATTCAGATCCTTTTGTTTTGTTAATTTATCAAGGGTTAAATTCACCTCAATGCACAGAGGCAGCACAAGGTCTATGCATTCCTAAGTCCCATTAACATATGCTTCATTCAGAGGGAATCGGTGGCACACAGACCTTTTGCTGACCCTCTGTACGAGAGAGAATTCCCCCATGCCCCAAAAGAACTGATCGCTGTATGCCTCTTCCTGTTCCCATATGCCAGAGACAGGCAGGTAAACAGAATAATACAGTCCTGACCTTCATGTATTGTGGCTCTCCAGAAATAAGCCAGAATAATCATGGCTATTTCCACACGAGAGTTACAGATCTCCAAAACAGGTGGAGTTGCTGCAGTATTATCTGTCCAGGGTTGTTCAATTAGGGCTTGTCTACACTTACTGGGGGATTGACGCACGGTGATGAATGCATCGGCGGTCGATTTAGCGGGTCTAGTGAAGACCCGCTAAATCAACTGCGGATCACTCTCCCGTCGACTCCTGTACTCCACGGATGGAGAAGCGTAGTGGGAGTCGACGGTAAGTAGATCTAAACTACGTTGACTTGAGTTACGCTATTCACGTAACTCAAATTGTGTAGCTTAGCTCAACTTTTTCCTGTAGTGTAGTCAAGGCTTAAGGTACAGAAGGCTGTAACAGGCTGAAAAGAAAGGATGGGGGGTTCAAACATCACTCAGTAATGGATGTCCTATGAATATATAACCAGGAAAGTCCCCTCAAAAGAGTTATGTGACTTTGGGAATGCAAACACTCTTAGAATTCATGCTGTGAAGTTGTGGGGGACAGGGAATGAGGGAACAGGACCACAAATAGGGGAGGAGGACAAAACCACAGAAAGGAAAGCTGAGATACCACAGGAAAGAGACAGGTGAGGAGACAAGCAATGTAGACATTGGGAAGTTTGTTTTTAACCATCTATATTAAAAGATTAATCAGTGAATTCAAGGGAGTTAACTTTCTCATAGTAGTATAGATTTATAAATCACTGACAGCATGCAATGCTCTTGATTTATACTGTGCTTTATAAACAAACAGTTAGACACCTTCCCTATTTCAGAAGGGTTCATGTGTTTGAATCCTGCAAACACATCTGTGCAGGCGGACCCCTCTGTCTGCATAGGGCACCACTAAAGTCAATGGGCCTCCACATGGGTGCATACTCTGCCTATGTGGATCAAACTGCATGATCAGGAAAGGCAAGACAGAGACAGGGAACAAAAGATCAGGAAAGGGAGCATGTTAGAAAAGCAAACAGGTACGCAGCTAGAACCAGTGTTAAGTACTCCTCTAGAGGTCCTACATAAGGGTCATAAGGGGTTTACTATTTATTCAGATCCTTACTCTGGTCTCTTACTCAGAGTAAGAAGAATCAGCAACAAAAATACATAACAATAACGAAGTTTTCATAGGCAACGATATCCCACTATATACTCTAACCTACACACACAAAGAGGCAAAAAGCTATTCACTGCATCACATCGCCAACTGGCAACACATACTGTGGCTGGAACATACCCCAAAAGAATAATTATCCCCCTAGTCCGTTACCTAGTCTCCAGCAGTGGCCAATGCTAAACGGTTACGAGGAACCCAAACCCCATCATAACGCACAACAGTGTACAATGGAGAAATGCCTGACCTACTCCACCTGGTAACCAAGCTCATGCCCTTAGGTGATGTCCCTTATAATTTTATACAGAGCTCAAGCTGGGGAGCGAGAAAGAAAATTAGTAGTGGTACATCGGGTATCTCCTCTTTTTCCCCCACAGAGCAGCAGTTTGAAGTGGGGCTATGATGTAATCACCTCAACTTAAATATTGATTTCATCCTAGCTGCTTGTTGTTATTCACATCTGAGATCTATAGACTTGGGGTTATACAAAGCACATGGTATGACCTAAATCTCACTTTGCAGTCCGATGGCATTCAGCCTCCAGCACTCCTTTCAGGTTCCAAAGCGTCCACTACCTTCAATCTCAACCATCTTCTGATTTCCCACACAGATTGAAGAGAGGGAGGCACTATCAGTCCTGACAGATTCTCCTCAATGCATTTCCACAAACTTTTCCACCCCCTGGCGAGGTAAAACGGGACAAAACTCCTCTGCACAAATGATTCCTCAAATGCTTCCAAAGACAAGCTCCTCTGCTCTGGTGGCTGGTAGCAGGGACTCTGTGATGAGGTGGCTTTGATGGTGGTGTCCTTTGAGACCTTTTCTTTCAGATGGCATTTTCTATTGTTGTCCCTCTCAGTCTTCTCTTTTGAGGGCTGAGCAGACCCTCTCCCTCTGTTCTCTCTTTCTTGATTTACCTACAGAATTCTGGGAGTAGATTAAGAAGAGGTGTTGGGTGCATGCTGCCAGCTGCATGAGTTTACATTCTTCCGCAGCTTTCTGCACGAATGTGTAACCAGTCACAGAATGTGACATACTGCTGGGAACCATGTATCCATGTATCCCATGTAGCCAGGAAACAATATGTGTTGCGTGTGTTGGTGACTGACTGGGAATGGAAGATACTTTTCTCTCTGAATTCCCGCTAATTTGCTGGCACCTTCCTGGTGGTGAGATGTCCCAGGCAAGATCACAAGCTCTTTTCCCCCCTCTCCTGGTAAGGCAGATTCTTTTTGCTGCCGATGGTAACAGTATCATAAACATTTCCTTCTATAAAGTCTTTACAGCACAGATTCAAATGGTAGGCAACCTACAATCAACATGGCTGATTCAATTTACACCCAATGCCACCTGATCAGTTATGTATTCATAGTTCTGAAGATACTGTTCCCACTGAAGTAATGTGGAGTGCTAAAATAAGTTGCCTACTACTGCTATTAATATTGTAAACAAGGTACAGATGTGCAGTAGCCATGCGGCACCTAAAAGCTGCTTATGACATTTCCACACCTTTCCATCTGGTTTCACTGGAGGGGGCCCTAGGACTGGAAAACAGCAGCTGCAACCAAAAGACCAGCCTGCTGGAATAAGCAGACTCTGATATTGTGGGAGACTCCTTGTGACACTTCTCTAGAAGCCTCACACTCCACTTCAACAAGGAGTAATAATGTGATAAATTTGGAATTGAGGGTACTTAGAGGAGGTAGGAAAGAAGCTCAGATCAGCACCTAGTGCTTCCTTTACAGAGCAGGAGAAATGAGCATCTCACAGGAAAGCATTGCAAGCAGAAGGGAAGTGGTGAATAAGGAGGTTAGAAGACTCCAGACCTCCTTCCATGTACCAGGCCCCCATGCCTGGAACCCCTGGTCTGCCCATGCTGTCACTCTATTTGTTCAAGTCCCTCCTTAAAATGCACTTCTTCCAATGGGGCCTTTCCAGCTGAGACCTTACTTCAGAGGTGTGTTAGTGAGCTGAGGGACTGAAGATCTTTATCCCGTCCCTTAAAAACTGAATCCTGGCACTAACAAAGGCATGTGCCAAACATCACCAGTGCCGTCACATTGATTCTGTTGTATCCCAGCCCCTCCATCGTTCATCTAAACTGCAAGATTTCTGGGGCGCGGATGTTGTCTTCCTACCTTTCTTTAAAGCACCTGGCCTCTTGATGGTGTTATACCAATAATAACGTCAGTCAGCATTGGAGAGGAGGAAAAGGGGAGGGTGCAGAAATCGTGGAAGGTAGGGAGGGGCGTTCTAGCCACACAACATTGGCTCTTGCTTTCAAAACAAGAAAATTAAAGTAAACCTGGATTTGAATGAACAAACCCAACAATCCCTAAAAGGCATTCCCCACTTTTGTCCTTGCCACACAAAAGCCAAGAATACACAATCAGTTTTGCGACTCATCTAGAAAATCTGACATCCTCCCCGTACTCACCCCCTATTTATGAAGTCTCCCTTGCTGACTGTATCTGATTCAATGCAAATATTCATGGAGTCTTCTGTGCGCTATGGAAGAGATTTAAAACACAGACAGTTAGTGTTTCTGCAGCATCACACCCTCCATACTCTCTTTAAGGAGACAGCCCATTTCCACATCCTGAACTGTCCCAGGAAAAGAGGGTTGGGTTGGTTTGTATTTTGTAAGGGATGAAAGGAAAAAGAATTAATTTTTTTCCTGACTTAAATGGTCAGCGTCAGGTTTCGAATGTTACCTAATGATTCCTTACCAACCATTATTCTGTACTAAACACCACATTACATATTCAACAAAAATATTAAACCAATTTTTATCATTTTACCGTTTATGGCATTGGTTTCTTTTTGCATTCCGTGCAACTAGTAGGACAATGGAAGTAGGCTATTCAATCTGACTTCTGTTCACAACAGATCCTACCTAGTCAACGCCTCTTCCAGGTTCTTATGTAGCACAGTGCTACAACAATTGGCCAGCAAGTGCTGCACGAGGAAATGTTTATTCATTTTAAAAAAAACCTATGCCCACTGGAGTTAAAAAATATGAACGATGGAAGCATTTCTTTTGGTCCTTGATTCTGTAAAAGCTTATCTGTAGAAAAGGTAGATTTGGGGTCAAAGTATAGCTGACATTGTCTTTAAAGTCCTGGCTCAGTTGACCGGTTGTCTTGATTTCTCACTTGCTACATGCACTTACATCAGGCCTATACTACGAACATTTGCCCTTACAGTAATGTTGGTTAGGGGTGTGATTTTTTTTAACAACATTTCTATTATGGCAAAAGCCCTAGTGTAAATTCAGCTAGACTGGCAAAGAAGTTCTTTTGCCAGTATAGCTTATTCCATCTGCGGAACCGGTGTAAGCTACACGGGAAAAAGCACTCTTTTGCTAGTACAAGCTGAATCTAAACTAGGAGGACTGGCTGATATAGCTATACATGTACAGCTATACCAGTCAACTCTATCTACTGTAGACTAGACCTCAACCTGGGATGGGAGGGAGGAAGGAATGACTCATGTTACTCATCTGAGACGCCGATGGCTGATTAACGAGCTATGTGATAGATTCCAAAGAGTCTCTATCCAGTCCCTTCAGGCTGGGGGGACAATGACCATTATATGTGGTCTCAGGGATGAGTGTAAAAGCATGGAGGACTTAAGGGGATCCAGATGGGTGGGGATAAGACATGATATGAAGATGCTTGTTTAACGGGGGTGAAACTGCACGAAGGTAAACTGTTTTGCTCCTGCAGCCACTCACCCAAAAGGTGGCCAGTTCATGGGGCTGCACTGGTGGCCACGGCAGTGAGCACATGCCCCTCCCCATTGACTAGTGAAGTGCCACTAGCGCTGGAGGCAAAGTGACTGGAAATGAAGAAGTGGCCGCAGGGACCACTGAGTTCTTCACTTCAGATCACAGGTTCAAATCCAGTCCAGCTCAGTACTGACCAAAGCTGTTACCAACCAAGGACTGTTGATGCTTTCGGTCCAGTTCCTGTTGGTAGCCTGCGCAGTGAGGCCAAAGGCTGTGTGGAAATTAAACTATCCCCGCACCTCCATACTGTGGCACGCTGGGGGAGGGCAGCATGGGGAAGCTTACACTATGTTGCCGGTTTTTTTCCTGGTCCTATAAAGAAAGGGCTGTGATCACTGTGAATGTCAGTCCAGCACTTTCCATCAGAACTAAAGACTTAAATCAACCCAGAAATCTTTGCTGTGATTTCACTGCTATGAAACATGGACTCCAGCCAGAGATGGTGTTAGGGGCGATTGAAATAAACAGCGGCATATTGCGCCAAGGAGGCTCTCACAGGGACAGCTTTATGTATCTCTCCCCCGCCCCTCACAAAACAAACAAATAAAAATTACCGGCTCCTATCCTCTTTAATTTAAAATGGCCTCTGTCCTTGTTTTAGTGCCAGCATTTCTGAGTCCTTCGCTCTGCAGTTGGCAGAGGGACAGGGTCAACATTCCAGGCACACGTCCAGGCTTACTGTTTCACTTCAGCATCAGTAAATAATATCTCCACTTTCCCATGGGGCAAGGAGCGGAGGTGCCTAGTCCCTGCCATGAAAGTGTTAGGATTTCGGTTGGTTACTGAAAACTTCCTGTTACACACACACTGCCCTCTCTGCCCCAATCTGGCTTCTGCAATCCAGTCTTGCAGGATCTTTATAATGACCCTTAAAACTGGCCCTCTCTCAGATTCTCCTGAAGTCCCATACTCACAAAGACAGAGTTTACTCTGTGTAGTCAGGAAGATGGGAGTTCAGCAAGGAAGGAGCGCTCTGCACAGAAAGGGATTTATTTAGACTGTGCTCTTACTGTCAGGTCAAGCTGCCTGTTCTGAGTCGTGATGGAGAGTTCAATGGTGGACAGCTGCATTTCCTCCCAGGCCTCCAGGGTTGCCTCGTGGGGGATTTCTGAGAATCCAGAAGGGAAGAGACCATTAGCCAGAAAGTAAATTACACAGGCCAGAGTTCCACTGCTGTGAAATATGAAAGAGCAGTGCCGGTGAAAGCGGCTCTGTCCCATTATTTCCACAGGCTTTGTTTCCTTCAAATTTAAAAAGCGACAAATAGAGAATGGAAGCTGTGAGGGCCGAGGCTGGAAAGTTAAGCTGACAAACAGCACATTGCACAAATGCTTTAAAAGCAGTCCCGAGTGACCCCAGATTGACAGGTCTCTTGGGCTCACAGAACAGGAGCACTTAGCAATCTATTAAAGGGATGTAGCCCCCACTCCAACAAAATCCAAAAGCTGTGACATTTAGGATGCTGTGCTAATATTTATTTCCCACAGACAACCTCTACTCATCCCTGCCACAGCCTATGCTCGCCACTTAGTCCTGCTTTTAGCTCATCGATACATTTGTAGGGCTTCTGGCCCGGAAGAACTGGATGGGCGTTGGAAATCCATCAATACTGGTGGAGCATGCAAGGCACTCCCCTGAGGGGCTGAATGTGCTGCCCATGTGACATTCCCACCCCCTGCTGGGCCAGGGACTAAGTGGCAAGAACTCCTACAGGGCAAGGTAGTGGGCCAAATCTAGGCCATCAAGATGGCCCTAGACTCACTATTTCAGTGAGTGTTTCTCACTCCTGTCGATACTTGCTCTCTATCCAGTAAACAAGAACATGCTTCCTCTGAGGGAGGAAGGATTCAGGGACTACTAGAAAGTGGCATGGTTGGCCGCCTACCGCCAGAAGTGCCTGCACTGTGCCTCTACAAAGTGCTTGACTTCTGTCTACGTGGGTATTCGTACCATGCGCATGGCCACTGTGTCTGAGCACTTGCTGGCCCAGCTAACAGCTCAAGTTCTTGTTGTACGTATGGTTTGTTGGGAGAGGGTCAGAGCATATTAAGTACTTCTCTGTCCTTTTTTTGAACACCATTACTTCCAAGCTAGCAATAACCATGATGGCTGCATCCCTGCAATCAGCCTGACAGGGCTTTTTGGACTGCAGATATACTGAAAAAGGATGGAAACCAGAAATAAAACCTGGACAACGTTTATACACTGCAGTGGAGTCTAAGGATAAAAGCACATGCAGACAGGATCCGCTCCACTGGTCTCTCCATGAAACAGTCTTATTGGATGGTGCACTGTTGGATAAAGCCCATCTCTGATTCTATGTCCTCACACATGCTGCTTACCCTTTTGGGGAGATGCCCAGTACAGTGAAAGCCTTCTGTAAATCCTCACATACAAAGAGGGTCTGGACGGCTTCTCTTCCGGCTCCTCAGGGGGTCTCTTGGTTGGGCCCAAATATGTAAGGGATGCTTGATGTTTCTGAGGCCATTCCTTGGATTTACCCAAAAAGGAGGAAGAAAAATGGCCTTCTGGTGAGCAAGCATCTGCTTATTCTGTGTGAGAGAGTGGGAGGTAACAGCTATGTTCCCTTCACAGCCCGAGGATCCCACTTTAAGGTTCTCCATCCTTCAGTTTCCCATGTGGGAGCTGACATTCTCCCAGCTGGGAAGGATTACACAAGACTCCAGAGCCTTTTCAGCTAGTCCTCCCTAGCAGAGCAATGAGGTGTATTTACTCCCTGGCAGAGGGCTAAGTGTGTGTTGCCTCTGCTGCAGGAGGATGAGAGAGAGAGAGAGAGAGAGAGAGAAATCTGTGCTAGAAATCCAGTTCTCCAGCCCGGCAACAGACAGAACTAACCATAGGGCCACAGGCGCAGCTCCAGTAACGTTATAAAGAATTTGAGAGGCAAAACACTAACATATAGCACACTGTTACTAGAGCCCTGCAAATCTGCAGCTATCTGCAGACCATGTTTGCAGATTGCGGGTGGATGAGGATCCAAATTTTATATCTAGAGCCCTGCAAATCTGCGGATCTATGCAGACCATGTTTGCGGATCGGAGGCGGATACAAATTTTGTATCCATGCAGGGCTCTAACTGTTATCCACTGATATTTCTGATTCTAATGCCAGAACTTTAGAGGCTAAAACAAAACATTAGCTACTCAGATAGTGCCCATGGCTAAAACTGGGGACACCATTTACTTCCTTTTTTAACTAACTTCTAAAAGACTAAATACATAGCCAGAGGGAATAAATGTTGCCAACTGCTGGTTTGGTATTGAAATTAACACACTACAGAAATTTAGCTGATAGCCCATGTGCACAAGGTACATATATTCGTCTTTGCACAGGACAATGGCGAGGACTGTAAGCGAAAAAGTTACAAGCTTATTTTGGATCATAGGACTCACAGTGTGTAGCCCTGCCCCCGCACAACTCTGAGCATGGTGAAAAATTGCATCATAGCTCATGGTCACATTAATAGGACTGATCGAATTGTTCAGAAAGAGCAGTACAAGCATAAGAATATTAATGATCCTGGGGAAAAAGCAGGGCCTGAACTTAGTATTTCTTCCAGATTACTGCTATGGCTCAAAACACTGTAAAAACTGCTATGTTTTGGACCACCATTTTAGAATAAAGGAGAATAGTCACTGTAATGACATTATATACAATCATGGTAAGTCCTTCACCCTGACTATTGTGATCAATTATGGGCACCCCATTCAAAAGGGGGACAGCAGAAATCGGAAAGGTGCAGAGTAGGGAAGTGAACATGATTAGTGGCAAAGCAAGCCTTCAAAAAAAGAAGAAACAAAAATAGTGGGACTATTTAGTTTAGAGAAGAGGTGAAAAAAGGTAACGTAGTAGAGTAATGAATGACACTGAAAAAGTCGATAAAGCTCTTCTGTCTACAAGATGGCTCTCGAGGAAATTTAAAGGCAAGAGATTTAAAAATGAGAAAAAGATTTTTAAAAACACTATATATAAACAACCTGTGGAACTCACTGCCACTAGATATCACTGAGGCAAATATCAGAATGCTCTTTAAGTCAGACATTTATGTGAACAATAGGAATATACCCAGTAATGCTAGCTACAATATAAATGTATACTATTACCAACTCTCCTGCTTCAGGATCTAAAGACAACCCCTAGCTGCCTGGGGTTAGGGAGAAACTTCTCTCATGGGCATGCTACTGCATAACTATCAATTAGTGGAGACATATGAAGCATTCTGTGCTGGCCACCATCACAGATAGGATGTGGGCTACATGGATCTGATCTGCTGTGGCAATTCCTGTGTAATATCACAGCATTTTTATGAAGGTTTGCATGTTTTACATGTTAAGGGGATCAGGAGGACAATGTGAGTAGAAGTGCATCACCTTTAACACAGGTCAGATGTTAAGCTTCACCCTGTCCCTGAGAACTTTAAACTAAGATATAAGCAATTAACCTTTTTGTTCAATTTATCCCGCCTGGGAGCCTCTGTCTGATTATCAACACTCATAATGCAGTCTAATTAGAGGCATTTTTTACATCAGATGAATAAATCAGGGTGAAACGTTACCATAAGGAAGCCTGAAGACAGACTGAATTGGAGAAAGATGGCTGAGCTCCCTCTACTGGTTATCAGCTGCACTAGCCTCTCTCTAGCTTCAAAAGTGGTTATTAGCTCCCTCTAGTGACTTTGACTATGGTTCCAGCAGTTCCTCAGACCAGGAATTTTACAATGTATTGTAAGAAACAACATACCCCACTCAGAGCTTCACAATTAAGGCGGAATGTGTTTCTAGGTATATAAATGAGCTGAACTTCCCCCTTCGTTTATATTGTCCCTGGAACTCCTCAATGGAATTATAATGCATGGAATATTGCTCCACATACAATGCACACACACTGCCTCTCTTTCCCCCTCGCTAGGTATACTTTGCTTTATTTTGTTATTTAGTAATGTAATAATACTTTACCTTCAGTGTATTGAAAAAATGAGCTGCTTTGGTTTTCAGAGGCCCGAGGTACCAGTATCTGAAAAGAACCGAGGCAAAATTCATGAGAAAACTCAGGGGGCATTGGGTAAAGTAAAATCTTCCTTGATGCAACACATGCCAATGTATATACACTTGCTTTCCGTTGAAGTTTATTCTTGTGCACTTGAACTTCAAGATACAACAAAAATGACTTATACAAGATTTATACACTACAAAATGTGTCGTTCCCACAACATAATAGCAGCAATATGTAATCATTAGCACTTTTAATCCTTTGATTTCAAAGTGCTTGGTGAAAGAGTATCACTATCCTCATATTACAGAAGGAGAAACTGCAGCACAGAGAACTTGCCCAAGGTCACACACCAAGTCAGTGGCAGAATCAGGAACAGACTCTTGACTCAAGTCCCATGTGCCATTGCTGGGTTGCACAGATCAGGGAAATGCATTACAAAACCTGCACTACAGGTGGCCCGACGCCTCAGCAGCAGAGTGCCACCTAGTTATCTGACACAATCCAAAATGACTCAGGTTCCCATGGTCAACAGCTGGTGGGATGCATCTCAGCAGGCTGCAGGAAGGGATGGGATGGAGGATGTGAAATCAATGACTTCAGAATTAAAGGAATGGATGCTCCTAACGTTTACTTGCCTGAAAGTGCTCTCAGATCAAATAAGTACAGTTACCATAAAGTACTGGATGACATTTAATGACACATGCAGAACGTAGACACAGCACATGAACTTCAGCAGGTCTGAAGAGTAGGAGACCCAGACTATATAGGCTTCCATAAACCTCAACCAGGATCCTGCCACACGTTACACTGCCACCACTAAGCCACTGACTCATCTGTCTACTAACCACCTCCCATCCCCAACATGACCTCCACCACACAAGACCACAGACAACATCATGGCAGTCCCACTGGATAGTGTCTAGACGAGAATTGAGGAATAACCATCAGGCAGCCCACAGAGGTCCCTGGAGCCCGTTACTACTCTTACGGTCCCTTCCCTGCTGAACTTGTGGCTCAACTCCATCTGTGCCACACCTTAGCTGGTGCCTTCCCTTTTAGCTACCCATTATGCCACCGGTGCAATATGGAGTCTGAAGCAGACCAAGTCCTGCAGAAGGACATCACTGCATGGGAAAGATTGGAGGGGTCGCAGTGTGTCGGAATGAGTGAAGACGTGGGAGTCTAGCCACTGGCAGGAACGCTAGTGGGTGTTTAGGGGAGAAGAGAATGCATCCCATTAGCTACTGGCCATGGGAAACTTGGGGCTACATCTAAGAGGCACTCCTGTCACACAGTGGCAAGCACCTTAGTGCCCTCACCAACTGCTGAATCCCCCTAGTGACAAACACTCTGATCCAAGCCGGGCCTTGTCACCCCATTCTGCTAACTCCCAACCCCTCATCTGCTGACTGAGGTGGTTCATTTACGAACTACCACATCCCTTTGCTTCCCAGGCACCCAACAGCTGCAGCATAGCTCAGTAATATTCATTTGGAGCAAACCCAGCATTTATTACTTTAGTGATCAGAAAATCATCAGACAGTACATTCCATGCCACTCCTGGCAGGAACTGAAGGACATTTCTATTGCATCTAATGTTCTTTGCTGGAGTTGAATTTCATTAAGAGTGAGTGTGTTGTGTCTTTTCCTTGGTGACTGATGAAACACAACGTTACTCAGACAGGAGTCAGGAAAAAGCTTTCCCATTGGCTTTGTCTGTGAAAGAACTTCCAGAATTGGAGATCATAGGGCAAGTGTGAAGTTAACATTTGCAAAATCAGGTCAGCAGAAAGTAAAATGCTAAATGCATATGAAAGGGAACATTGAAATGCCTTACGCTTTATCATTATAAAATGCTATGGAATGGGCCTATCTTTGTCCTTGTCACTGCAAGATTTGGGATAGGAAATACCAAGGGATATAAAAAAAAGGCACAGCTACAAAAAACACATTGTATTTCTTTACTTGCTAACTTTAACTCCTGCATCTCTGTAGGATCCCCATCTTAATCCAGTCACTGCAAACACTGGCTGCTCCTTCTCTCCCTGTAAAAAAAAAAAAAAAAAAAAAAAAAAAAAAAAAGCAATTTAGTGCACATTTACATTCTTTTTTGCAACCATGAAACAGTCATTCAGCTAATCTATGACCAATCTCAGAGGTGAAATTTTATAGCAAGGGTGTCCTATAATAACCAAAAGCAATAAGGGCTGGACAGAGCTCAAGTGGTACATTCTGTCTACTCCAACAGAGAGAAAATCATAGCTGAAGGTTTCCAAGGTGCCAGAAGTTCACTTTGACTGCACACCCAGCAAGGATTATTTCAGTTTGCGGATACCAGGAGCCCAAAGAAAGGTGTGCTGCACAGCACCACTAAACACCCGCTGGAAAGACAGCTGTTAGCTCACAGAACAGATACACCAGAAAAAGGAGGTATACAAACGTGACAGACATGGTCAAAGGTTTTCCAGGATGGCAGGTTATTAATCCCAATATCTACACAAGATGTATTTTAAATCAATTCAGACAGCTATTATCTCATTCCTCCGGAAATACCAGCATTTGCAAGTTATGCATTCATCGAGCACTTTCAGCCTCAAAACAACATTTTTAAATACTCAAATATTCCCTTTAGCTCAGAACATCCCACTTTATTGTATGCAACCCATTAGGAGGGCAAATGAAAGGATTTCCACTATAATAACTATTGTCATAAGCACAAAGTGATGACATCACTGACTGGAGGGGGAGTATTCTTGTGTAAACATTATCTAACAGGATTCCCCAATACTATGGAGAATGGAATGGCCAGAGTGCATGAGAAATAAACAGAAAAGCATTAAGAATACTGTTTTCACCTAAAAGTGTGAATGGAAGGTGCCATTTAAAAGATTTTTTTTTTTAACCTTGATCTGCAGTACATCAAGTGGAATGGTCTCGCCCTTCAGAATGGCCAATGTAGCATCAGCAATGCGTCTGAAAAAAAGCCAGAAGGCCACAAAAAAGAAGTGTGTGCTTTTAAAGTATTATTTATTTATATTACAGTAGCACTTAGAGACTGAGCAAGATCAGTGCCCCACTATGCTAGGCACTATACAAATACACAGTAAGAGACAGTCACAGCCCCAAAGATCTTACACTCTAAATAGTGTGTCATTTTCTTATAGGATGGGAAGCAAAAGGAGTCAGCAGCAGTAATGAATGACAAAAGCCAGGGTAACTTTTTCAGAGAGGATCATCCAATTACTTTTGAGGAGCATGTACCTACTATATTCCTTACCTCCTTAAGGATTCAAATTGCAAATTTCTTTTACTATTGGCAAGCAGAGAATGTGCTGGGGGTCTGTGCATAGGACCGAACTCAGTCAAAATACGAGTGCATATTGCTGCTGTTTTTGCAGCATATCAGTGCACTTATCTGGACAAGGGAGCACAATACCTATTTCCTTGCACAAGACAAGATTCATTCCTCGTTGTCTTAGATTTTGTGGGCATTGACAGTAAGACAGTGACTTTGGATAAAATATGGGAGAGATTTAAAAATATCATTGCTCTTAGATGGTGTAATTTTTATAAATGATTCAGGGATTTAATGTACGTTAGTATACTAAATTAATCTGTTCTACCCTCCTTTAGCCTTATATTGTGCCCATCATTATTGCCAGTCTTAACCCAGCCTTCATGCTGCTGCTGCTGGTTGCTGCTTATCCCCCAGGGTTAATATTAAGCCATGACACATGGCCTCAAAGCTTTTCTCAACAAACTATTTAAGATTCTGTACCACAGAGCCTGTTCATAGAATATCAGGGTTGGAAGGGACCCCAGAAGGTCATCTAGTCCAACCCCCTGCTCGAAGCAGGACCAATTCCCAGTTAAATCATCACAGCCAGGGCTTTGTCAAGCCTGACCTTAAAAACCTCTAAGGAAGGAGATTCTACCACCTCCCTAGGTAACACATTCCAGTGTTTCACCACCCTCATAGTGAAAAAGTTTTTCCTAATATCCAATCTAAACCTCCCCCACTGCAACTTGAGACCATTACTCCTCGTTCTGTCATCTGCTACCACTGAGAACAGTCTAGAGCCATCCTCTTTGGAACCCCCTTTCAGGTAGTTGAAAGCAGCTATCAAATCCCCCCTCATTCTTCTCTTCTGCAGACTAAACAATCCCAGCTCCCTCAGCCTCTCCTCCTAAGTCATGTGTTCTAGATCCCTAATCATTTTTGTTGCCCTTCGCTGGACTCTCTCCAATTTATCCACATCCTTCTTGTAGTGTGGGGCCCAAAACTGGACACAGTACTCCAGATGAGGCCTCACCAATGTCGAATAGAGGGGAACGATCACGTCCCTCGATCTGCTCGCTATACCCCTACTTATACATCCCAAAATGCCATTGGCCTTCTTGGCAACAAGGGCACACTGCTGACTCATATCCAGCTTCTCATCCACTGTCACCCCTAGGTCCTTTTCCGCAGAACTGCTGCCTAGCCATTCGGCCCCTAGTCTGTAGCGGTGCATTGGATTCTTCCGTCCTAAGTGCAGGACCCTGCACTTATCCTTATTGAACCTCAACTGTTAAACATGTTTAAGGTACATTTTCTCCTTCAGTCACTGAATAAGACCTGAGTTCAAGATTGCGCACATTTCCCATGACACCTGTCTATATAAAACACTTTAGGTCAATCCAACGTCCACTGAAGTCAATAGGAGTTTTTCCATTGGCTTCAGTGGGCCTTGGATCAGTCCCTTAAAGAAGGAAAAGGAACCTTTTTGTCCATTCCTTGGCTCTTTATGGTGTTTGAACTCAGAATTTAAGTCCAATAAGCAAAGGAGGAACCAATGTCCAAATATCTAAAATGTTACTATTTATCATTCTTATGTCTGCAGTCAGGTTCTGTTACCAACATGGGCTGTTAAGCAGCTTATTGACAAACTCTTTTCAACTCCACCAATATATTGTGGTCCCCATCTATGAAATTTATCAACGGACAATAAGATCTCTCAATTCATATGGCTTCTTCAAAGCCCAAACATAAAATTATTTTTATCCTACTGTTGATTAGAGCAGCGGTTCTCAAAGCCGGTCCGCCGCTTGTTCAGGGAAAGCCCCTGGCGGGCTGGACCGGTTTGTTTACCTGCCGCATCTCCAGGTTCGGTGGTTCGCCCTCCTCCAGCCAATGGAGGCTGCGGGAAGCGGCACGGGCCAAGGGACATGCTGGCCGCCCTTCCTGCAGCCTCCATTGTCCTGGGGCGGTGAACCGCGGCCAGCGGGAGCCGTGATTGGCCGAACCTGCAGACGCAGCACGTAAGCAAACTGGTCTAGCCCGCCAGGGGCTTTCCCTGAACAAGCAGCAGACCGGCTTTGAGAACCACTGGATTAGTGCATTGTCTATCTTGTTGAGCTGCAAAGCACTCGGAGTTTTAATGAAGGATCAGATGTTATGCCAGTTTGGCTTGCAGGCACTGTGTATACCAGCAACGCTTCCACAGAGCAGAATGCTAATGAGTTACTGTGACAAGAGTGAACAGAGCTTACAGTGAAGGGAATAAATCCATTAGTATGGGAGAAATTGGAAGGTAGAAAAATGTGGGAAGAGGAAGAAAAGTTGGTTAATTACATTTTTTTAAAAAACAAACAGAAAAATAAGCTTATGTTTAACATAGCGAAATGCAGAAATATGGTCACTGCCTG
Organism: Lepidochelys kempii; assembly: GCF_965140285.1. Classification (NCBI taxonomy): domain Eukaryota; kingdom Metazoa; phylum Chordata; order Testudines; family Cheloniidae; genus Lepidochelys; species Lepidochelys kempii. Next base: position 248,469,087 of record NC_136380.1, read on the forward strand.
ACTGGATCAGACCCATGGTCTGTTTTGTCCACTATCCTGTCTCCTGGTGACCAGGAGAATCCTAAACAGATGCTTCAGAGGAAAGCACAAGAAGCCCTGCAGTGGGCATATACAGTGTATATTGTCCTATATACTGGGGAAGTTTCTTCCTAGCACTTATTAGGCAAATATTGGCTTATACACTGAAGCGGGAGAACTTGTATTCTTTCCAAAACCATTGGGTTGTTTTGTCTGTTGTATCTCTGGCTAGTCTCATTATCCATATAAATGCCCAATCCTGGTTTGAATCCTGCCAGGCTCTTGGCTTCAAGGGTATCTTGGGGTTGGGAGTTCCACAGGATAAACTGTGCATCCTAAGAAAAAAATATTTCCTTCTGTGAGTTTTAAATTGGCCTTTAAATTTCATTGACTCACATGCCCATCCAATTTCCCAATAACTGTCATGCCCTTCAGACTACCAATTACTGTGTAACCCAGAGGGGAAGGGAGGAGAGATAATAGAAGAAAGACCTAAAAAAACCCCCAAACTACCAAGCAGCATTTCCCCCTCAAAAATAAAACCAAATCTCCCCTCCCTCTTGCATGCAAAACTTACTGGACTTGGTTTAAGCTTCCAGGGTAGAGAGTTTGGCTCAGGGTACTGGTCTTTCCAAGGGGAATGAATCCAATAGGAATCTTACTGAAGGTAGCCTGGAAACATGAAGGAAGTAAATTCACATTTGCATCAGCTGAATTAAGCTTCCTGTGTGGACTATTGCCCCCTTGGCATTAAGCAGTCGGGCACTTCCCGAAATGAGATAGTAAACACATAATGACTCAGAACATGGCATTGGAATCTCTGAACCCACCAGTGCCAACTGGCTACAAAGGAGCTTTCTGTAATCATTAGGAGCATCATTACACACAGGTTGGCAGGTATACACTACCTAATGTATGGATTCGGTCAGCAATCTGCCATCTCTCTGCAACTCAAGGTGGCATCTGAAGCCCTGATGCACTGAATCTCATTTACCTTTGCAGAAGCCCCCTTGATAGAGAAACCTTGCATGACAAAAGAGATTTCCTCAAAAAGTGTGAATTGATACAACAGAGGCTTTGATTGTGGAAGTCATTGCTTGTGTTGGTTTCTGGCCCATGGTGCAGTAAAGGCCTTGTTGCTGGAGCAAGCTAGTGTACCACCATCACAATAAACTGTGTTCCCTGAAGTGTGTAAGCAAAACAATGTAAACTACTGTATATCACAATGTACTCTCTCTCTCTGCTGGGTACTGTGGCTTGTAGCACTGTGACACTGCAAATCCACATCAGCTAAACTGTACCCCTTTGCCATCACTTTTACCTGCTATCCCCTCACTTGTAAGCCCTTGCACCTCCTAGCACCCTCTTCTCACTCTACACAGTGTCATTTTATAGCTTGCAAGAGATTGGCTCTTCGTAGGCCTACTTGCTCCTACTTTGAAGTGAGCTGTAGCTCACGAAAGCTTATGCTCAAATAAATTGGTTAGTCTCTATGGTGCCACAAGTACTCCTTTTCACTTTACTAAAGAGGGCATCTCTTTAGCGCCTTTAATGGGCTCTTCCTATAATCAGAAGTGTTGTTAAGACACAATCCATAAAGGGAAGGCAGAGCACAAGCAGGTGGACAAACCTGCAAGAAACCATTACCTCTACCATGTGGACGGACAGTAGAGACAAAATTCTGTGGGGTAGGAGAATTCTGTGGCCCAAGAAAAGCAGAATCAGAAGCTCCGACTATGCTACAATGAACTCCCACACCCTGCGGAATAATGCAGCATACAAAATATTCTGGGCTGTTGTAAATTAGCATAAACTGCATTGCAATGCACAGTCTTTCAGAATACTATCAAGTGCTCGAAGTAAACAAATGGAGAAAACAGAACAGTCATTCTTTTTTCTCCACTCTCTTTCAATGATAGGGAACTTATGGGTCAACTGCAACAGTAAGAAGTACAAAAAACTGCAGAGAAAAATGTTTTGTTGTCGTTATTCGTTTTTTAAGTTCACAGAGTCCCTTTAAAAATTACCGGCTTATTTGCAAATTTTAAATATAAAATGTTTGTCTTGTCACATTCAGACAAAGTAATTGTGTAAGCAGCCAGAAGTCCAATTGCCAAGAGGATCATCAGATCCTTGTCTGGATTATTTCATTGCCTTTTTGCCAGAGTTCTGCCAAGAGGTTTTGGGAGCACTGCTCCCCTGCTTTATTAATAAGCAGTGTCCCATCCCTAGTAAAACATATCATCGCTTCCAGTGTGAATATTCTAGTATGAGCCCTTAAAATTAGCTTTTTGCAACCATTTATGTCAGTAGAAATTCACGGCTTGAATACGGACGTTAAGTGAGCATAGAAGGAGTAGGAGCACAGCCACAATGAATTCAGTTATGGGTTGCAAATACAGAAAATCACTTGTAGTTTTTTCTACAGCTCTATTGCCAAACAAAAAACTAGACACAATTGGGCCACAGGCCTTTGAAAATTTTGTGTCTGGCTTCTGCACATTCCTTGCTCTGTAACTGGAAGCCCCCCAACAGTTTGGGCTGGGAGCCATTCCACTCATTGAAAAAGGGAGAGAGAAAAAGGATGTGCACAAAACTGCAGGATACTAGCACGGCTGACTCATTAAACAGCAAGCTGGCTTGGATTATCTGCAGGAGTCCGCCTGGACCAAGAGGCTCAATTGGATGCTTGGGAGTGCCCCTCAGATATAAATTAAAATAAATAAAAAACAAACACACTACCTCACCTCATCTGCTCTGCGGAGGAGTCCGGTTATGACCTGAAAGATAGTGGAAATATTTGGCTTTTGGCTTCTTTTGTGCAGTTTACAGTAGAAACATATGAAATGCAGACATTTGCTGTTCAGAATAGATGCACTTTTATGAGGCCTCCAATGTTTTATGGAAGGAGCTGTAGTTTCTTACACAAAAAGGGGTACATTTTCTGTACCCACCATAGAGAATGGCAGGGGTTTGAATGTACAATCACTGATTAAATGCATATGCTGACTTCAAAGATGTAACAGAACCAGATGCTTGGGCATGTTTTATGATGGCACTCAGTGTGCTCTTAACACATGAGGAAATCTAAAATGTATCTTCCAGAAAGGCATGGAGAATCCACTACTTCCCTTGGCAATTTGTTCCAATGGTTAATCACCCATATAATATGAAATTACTGCACACAAACACCACTCTATTTTGAATCCTTTGTAACTGTTTAAACATTCTTTGTCTACATCCTTTCACCCTGGACAAAGCATGCATCCCTCACGCAGGGCTATGAACCCCAGTTTTCAGTCATTATAACTTTCTGGTTTGTGTGTGGAATATCTGCAGATTAGTTTTAACCCCAAAGTGATGGGATGTACGTGCATAGGTGGGTGTGTTCTTTCACAGAGTTTGAGTTATGCTACTATGAACATCAGTTGCTTGGGAAAGCATTTTCTGATTTCTTTATTGCCCAGTAACTCTCAAGTGGTTTCATTGTCAAAACTAATCCACAGCATGTTTTGGAATGAACATGTCTCATACCAGAACAATAGCATTCTACAACTATGTTACACAACCCTCCATCTTTCTATCCCCAATATGGATTGTGACTTTTTATATACAAGCCAGGAGAAAGCTCCTGCGGTACCTCCTGTACAGTTCCATCCCCTCCTGCAATAATGATCAGGTCCGTATTTTCCATCAATTCCAGCAGCTTTTTTGCTTGTCCTTCGTAATCTGTCTGAGATACCAACAGAGACCAATGGTCAGAAACTCAGCTTACCATGCCTACGGCCGCATGTCCACAGAGAAGTCTTGGATACATATGATTTGCTCTATTATTGGTCTCGTCAAAACACCATACACGTATTACATCACATGCACAGAAATCACTTCACTGAGGAGTGAAACATGTCCCCTGTTTAATAGCACTACTTGTTGAAGCAGCTCACATGCCACAGTGAACCCAAGACAGATGTATTTGGAATACAGTTGTATTCCACTGAAACTGCATGGAGAATTAAGATTGATTGCATGTAGTCTAAAAAGAACTTAACACAAACACCTGGATTGTGACTCTTGTTCTTGCAAAAGAAAATATCACAGGATCTTTTAATGGTCATAAGTGGTAAGGACTGTAGTTTTGTCTGCTCCAAAAAAGGCAGCACATCCAGAAGAATAACGCCTCTGAACATGCTGGGGAAGTGGTTCAGTGTTGAAGGTACAATGCCCCCCTACTAAACCACAAGAGGGTACAATGCCACCTTCTGAACCACAAACTTTTCTTCCTGCAGCACCTCGGTTTTTTGTAGTGGTCTCTCATCTAAGTACTGGTGCAATCACATTCTGCTTAACTTGTGAAATCTAAAGCAGCACCGTTGCAGTTTGACAAGAGACTTGTAAAATAAATACAATAAATAGAATTTCCTCTTGGTCTGACACTGTATTTTTTAGTAGAACAAACACCAATAAAAATAGGGGGTTTATCATGGAAATAACACAACCTCATCAATAAGGCTACAAGACAGAAAGATACATTCATAAGAGTACACATATCTTCCAAAGAGCAGTTTTTATTGCCAGTGTGTAATGCATACTAAACAGCAAACACAACAGTCTCAAGGATTCTTCAGAAACAGCAGGAACCCTTCACGTTTGTTTTTCCTTTTCTTCCCAGTGAAGGCTCTTTGCAAATTCACACCCCTTTGTAGTTCAGCATTCCCTCAGGAGAGCAGAACATTTCATTTGGGGGGAGCTATTAAGGTATGCAAGATTATTTTTAATTAATCTGCAGCTCTCAACTGGATTGAAAAACTTTCTCACATCAATTTTACATGTTGAGGCAGAACTGGTAACTCCAAGCACCGTGTGGACTGTGTGGTTGTATTACCATCTGACACTCAAATATTTGGGAGAGTCTCCTCTCAAACATCAGTTATAGAAGAGTTGCCACTCACACCCACACACATGTACACTTACCCTCAGTCAACCCTACTGAAAATTAAAAAGCATTCAAACAGCCTTTAAATTAATTGGGAAGTTTAAAAACTCAGCATCAGTCCAAGGTCTCAGCATAACACACAGGTTAATGTAACAGATCAGGTCTTACCTTAACTATGGTTATATCCAAGCCAGATAAATGTAAAATTGGGGCGGCATTCTTTTCAAAAAGGTTTCTCGCTTTTCTGGAGAAAATAAGGGGGAAATCATTTAATCATTGAGGAGGAAGAGGAGGGAGGTGGTGAAAATTCAAAGCAAAGAAAATCCAACAAAAAAAAAAGAGTACATGTTCTGTGGTACAAGTCTTTCAGCCTGTCTGTCAAAAGTCAGTCAGAAGAGGTGGGTTTTGTTTTGGTCCAAATGTATGAATTTTCTAGACCGATTCTTAAGTATGTCAACTTTTTTATGCAGTCTTTATAAATGCAAAGGAGTTGTTTTAAACATGTTCCAAAAATAATTAGTAATAATCAAAACAAGAGCTTGAAAGAGTAATTTATTATTTATTACACAATTAATGTGTTATGGAGCACCATGCCTTAAAGTCATGAAGGAAGCAAATTCTAGTTTTAAAGGGGAAATATTTTTAAAGTTACTTGTTCTATATATTATTTAGTAAGTTTAAAAACAAAAACTTTACCTGACCTTATTTTGGTAAAGCTCACATGCATTTTATGCCTGGAACTGCATAATAAAATAACCAAGCCATTAATTATACATTACTTGCAAGGAGCAGAGCCCAGGGAATAGAAAACGGAGGCTTTAAATTATGGACACTGTACATTTTTCAAAGATGAGTGGTTTGTCACAATTCCACCCCATCGCCATAGAACAAAACATGTGAGACAAAGTACTTCCAGGACAGGTAACTTAATGGTCCTTTATTATTATTCACTGAACCCCTCCAGAGATGAGACAGGGAGTAAAGCCAATCAGTAGAGATATACACATGCATTGCCGCAAGCAGACCATTTTTACCAATACAATTTTCAAGACAACCGTTGGCATCCTCTAGAAATCCAGCTCGGTGTCTTATTTAACCATGTATACCATGCTCAGCCCCATGGTACTGGACAAGACCCCTTCCCCAGTGGCTGGCTTCCATGCAACAGGATCATTGGTTACCTCTGACCATCACAAATGTGGAAGACCCTATTATTACTGGTTACTATTGTTGCTGGGGTGGAAATCAAGGTCACTTGCAGGAAGGGAATACTGATAGCCCAAAAGCAGGAAACAAGAAAACCAACAATGGAGGAAGCTTAAAATGATTTGGGATTCATTCTTTTAACATAAACAACATTTTCTTTAACTTCTATATCTTGATCCAACATTTTTGGTGCAACCAACCTAAGTAAGAGTTAGATAATACCAGCTTTGAGTAGAGTGGAGGCACACTTAAGACCAACAGGATGGCTGACCTTCACAATGAAGGACAGTTTAGAAGTATAAAGAAGGGGTGCGTGCGATTTGGGGAATGGAGTGTAAGGGGAACTTTACCCTTTGCAAGCTGCTGGGTTGAGGAAAACTGTTGCTTTCTTCACCTGCATGTTGGAAGGAATCAGCTGGTTGCCAAACACCTAAATAAAAAGAAAAAAAAGGAGGAAACAGGGAGTTTCTCTTCTAAGTCACCTGTCATTACAGTTTTAAATAATGCATAACAAACATCATCATCATCATCCCCTCACCCTACACTGCATACAAATGTCTTCCCTATCAGGCCTATCACATAGCTTCTCATCTTAGCAGAGCCTACTATTCTTCTTCTTCGTGATTCCGTGTTCCAGTGACACAGGGAATTTCAAAGGCTGAAGTCCTCCTGAGCAAAAAAAATCCTCTTTATCTCTCAAGTCTCTGACTCCCATTACCATTCTTCTTTATTTCAGACCTAAATTTTTCGGCCACAGACAGAAATCTTGGGAGTTATTCTTGATCCTAAACTTCTTTTCCCTCCAAAATATTCCTTGAGTGTCTACCTACCACCACCTCCACAGCATGGCCAGAATTTGCCCTTGTTTTGACCCCATTTCTGCTGAAAACCTTACTAAGGATGTAATCACTTACTAGGCTATTGGTACTCCGTCTTGTACGTTCTCCTTAAATTCATATTTTCTAAACTTACTTTTAAAGGGGGAAGGAACGCTGCAACCAGACTACTTGCTCTCACAGAGAGCAGCACCTTCCCAGGCTTGTGTTTTCAGATTCCATCAGTGGATTCCTATCCCACCTCAGTCCCCAATTCTAAATAGCCCCCTTGGTTCTCAGAGCTCTTCATGGACTTACTTCACTCAGCCTCTCGTACCATCTGCTCACTCCATTCCTGGCCACCTTTCTGTCCCATTCCCACAATTCTTCATTGTGGGGGTGGGCAAGGGAAGATTGTGTTTTCACTTGTGCTGTTGCACCTCTGTAAAACTCCCTCCTGGCTCACTGGAAGGCATCATCACTCCCATTCCAAACCCTTACAGCCTTTATTTTTAGTATTACTTATTATTTGTATTGAAGTAGCACCTAGAAGCCCCAGTCATGGACCAGGGCCCCATTGTGCTAGGTACTGTACAAAGAACAAGAAAATGGTCCTTGACTCCTTTTACATGGGAACCTCGTCAAAGCATTTTGTGATTCTGAAGAAGGTGGTCACTACATAAAAAAACCCTCTCATATTTTAGTGATTAGCTGTTCAAAATAGTAATTAACTCCAATCATCATCTTTACTACAGGAACCCGAGCTAAGAAAAAAAATATACAATTAAAAAAACCCACTGAGGGATAGCTCAGTGGTTTGAGCATTGGCCTGCTAAACCCAGGGTTGTGAGCTCAATCCTTGAGGGGGCCATTTAGAGGTCTGGGGCAAAAATAAGGGATGGTACTTGGTCCTGCTGTGAAGGCAGGGGATGGGACTCAATGACCTTTCAAGGTCCCTTCCAGCTCTGTGAGATAATAATAAGCAGGAGATATTATAATAAAGCAACTGGAAAAACATGGAAAGGAAAAGGGTGTATGAAAGTGGTTGTTGGGGGAGAAGGAAAGGGGGGGGGGGGAAATCAAACCATCAGTTCTTAAGTTTTATTGAAAAACATCTGGGAAAAGCCACTGATTAAATTTTATTACAATTCTTTAAGGAAAATCAGAGAAAATGAGGGCCCTCATCAATAATCCCCTGGCATGTTACAGCTGTTAAAAACAATTAATTATTCACTCTGGGGGAAATGTGATATATTTACTTGTTCTACACAAACAACCTGTCACTCGTATGATTTATGACTAATGACAATCATTTCTTTATGTGATATATTTGGGGGTATTTCTGTAGCAAATGCCTGTTTTAAAGAGGGGAAATTAAAAATAATAAACAGAAGAGTTTTAAAAAACTGTTTAAGAGTCCAGCATCATGAAAACAACACAGAAGCATATTTTAAAATAATGTAATAATATATTTTAAGACAACATTTGAGAAGGTCAGTTTCTCTTTTATGTTACCTACCAATAGCAGAACTCTTTTACTCTTCACCTATATAGCACCTTTCATACAAATACGCTTCACAGATATTACTACACCACTTTAAGGTGTATTATATCCCCATTTCACAGAGGGAGCAGCTGAAGAGCAATGTGACAAAACAGAAAGTTCCTTAAAGTCCTCAGAGGTCCAACAAGAGTAAGATTCAGAACAATCTCAACCAATCAGATCACATTTGCAAACAAGCATATATATGCAGGTCAATGACAGCTAACTTCTTCACAAGAAGGAGTTATAAAAAGTTTTAAATGGTATGGTGGGTCCTGTGAAGTAGAATTTTAGATGGACATATGACATTACAAGGTGATGAATGTTCAAATCACCATACCTTGATGGAGTCTTTACTTGAAATGTAGATGTAATGATCACTTTAGCACACAGCTTGCTCCTTCCTGAAATCTGTATGCATAGGACTTGCAATATGCTTAATTCAATGAAGAATTGATATTTTAAAAATTAGCATCTCTTGTATTATTCTTTCACCGGAGTGGGTCTTTTAGTCTGTCTTCCTTGGATTTTTATTATTTAAATGGCACCAGAAGCCCACATGGCATTTTGCAAACAGTTAAACATTACTCTTGCCCTGAGGATCTTACAATCTATAGGTCTGATCCTATCAGCTCTTGCTGCTGCTTCAATATATGTTTTTATGTCACACTCAGCATCACCATTTTGTTGATAAATGCATTTATGGAAATTAGAGATTGAAAAGAACTACTCATCCACTTAGTCTATCACCCTTCCAATGCAGGACAGTTCCCTGCAGGATAGTCTCCTGCGCTTTATCCACTACAGTTTTCAAGTGTCTCACGAGATGGTGTTTCCACCCTTTCATTTATGAGACTAATCCATAATCTAACATATCCCATCTTTATGATTTTCCCAATACACAGGAAAATTTAGCTTTCCTTAATTTCAAATCCATTACTTCTAGGGTAGTTCTACCTCAGTGGTTCTCAAACTTTTGTACCGGTGACCCCTTTCACATAGTAAGCCTCTGAGTGTGACCCCCTTTGTAAATTAAAAACACTTTTTTATATATTTAACACCATTATAAATGCTAGAGGCAAAGCGGGGCTTGGGGTGGAAGCTGACAACTTGTGACCCCCCATGTAATAATCTCGCGACCCCTTGAGAGGTCCCGACCCCCGGTTTGAGAACCCCTGTTCTAGCTCCTTGTTCCACTCAAAGCAACTCTCCCTCTTTGCAGTGACATCCTTCTGACACTATGCACATTTAGGCCTTTTAAGCTTTCTGTTGGAATTATCAATAATATTTGAAATTATAAATATTAATATGGGAAACCACCAAACACTAATTTAACTATAAATTCTTTTATTAAACCCAAAGGCCAAATATTATACAATTGCTCTAAACATGCCTAAAAAGCCTAAATAATAGACAATTTACTACATCCAAACAGTAACAAAACATTTATAAGCATTTGATCAAGACACTTACAAATGGGCTAAACCCAGGGGTGCTGAGAGTCATATTGGTCAGTTCCGACGTGACCAGGTAGTTATTAGCAATGAACCCTTTACGAGTTTACTTTTTATATCCTTTAACAAACAAGTGATGTCATTGCCAAGTACCAACTTCACCAAAAAAACAAATTGAAACAGTTTCACCCTTCTTGCCAGTCTTAATCCAGATAAGATTGACAACCTCCTTTCTTCCCAAGGCCTTTCCTCTCCTCCTTCTTGCTGCCCAACTGTTTTCCCATTGCACCTGGATTCAGATAGGCTTCAACCCTGGTGTGTGGGGTCGGAAGGGCCACAGTGGCTCATTTTAAGACAGATTCTCATTTGTTTTATTTAAAATCATCTTTAGTCACTCCTACAGGACAGAGGCCTTCTTTTTAGACACTTCCCCTTGTCTCATTAGTTATTCTTTGAACCAGACATCCTCCCTACTTTACTCCCTCTTGCCTTATAACTCACTGTTTTCAAGGCATTCCTTCTACTTGCTAGTCAGGCCCTTTCTTTACAATGCCCGCACACTTCCCTAACCAAACTGAAATTAACTCAAATTCTTTAATTTCATATTTAGCCGACACTTTCCTTATAAATCAAATCAATCCCTCAAACCCCTTATTCGTCTTTACTCTTCCGTGAACTCCCTCCAAACTGGCAGCATCTTTCAGGTAGTGAGGTATTAACAGCTATTTATTGGAGGTACATATAAGGCACTTATCACTTTGTTATCCAAACTGAACAAGACCAGAGAAAGCATAAGAGTTTAGAGCAACTGATGTTTTCTATCAGAATTAGTGGAGAATTTGAATGCATAAATGTGGGGAAATACATTGATTTATTGTGAGTAGGGTTCATGGGGAAAGGTTGGATATTGAAAAGGTTCTCTTATACTTTGATCAGGCTTGGGGTCCACAGACTCTCTTCCAGCAAGAAGCTGCACAGCCTGGGTCATGCTGTTGAGAACACTCTTCCTCGCAGCACTTAGTCTAAATTGGGGTTTCTCTATGGGCCTCACTATTGAGCAGTTATCTTGGGTGAAGGTGTCTGAGGAGAAAAATAATTTACACCCACACCTCTTGGCAGGCCAATACTACAGTGATGGGCGATGGTTCAGAGCCCTACAAGGGCCCTTGTCAAGGTTCTGGCACGGGAAGCATGATCAGAACAAGTTTTGGCTGGCACGGGCAAGGAGGCAGTAAGACTCTTGCAATATCTACAGTGTCAACAGTGGAATAAGAATGGAGTGTGCAGTGGCCCAGTCCCTGGTAAACAGCACTCACGCCAATGAAAGAATATTTGGTAAGAGCAGGCTTCCGTTGCAGGAACACTACAGTAAGAAGTCTGCCCTTAGTTAGTTGGCCTTACAGACCCTAGATGGCAGAAGTAGATGTGTAAAGGGAAAGCCGTGAGGCCAATTCCCAAAGCACGACCACGCAGACTTTCACTAGAAGCTAATATTTTCCTCGGTGACCTATGTGAAATAAGTTGATGGTCTCAGTTCACTTCCTCGTGGACAAGTAGGAATATTACAAAATCAGCCACCACAACTGATACCCTCATTAGAAAACTTGGTAGACACACACAGGATTGAATGGGCAAGTACACTGAACTATCCCATCAGCCCCATAGATAATCTCTCTATGATTAGCATAAAGCAGCTTGCATGGCTTTTGCCATACCTGCTCTAGGGTATATATAAAATTTCAGTCTCCAGTCCTGTCGATCCATTTCCTCTTCACCATCACTTTGCAGACAGATGGAATAATTAAATCTCCATAACTGAAGGACTTTGCAAACTGAATAGTACCAAGAACTACTTTAATGATGCAACCACATTGTACCTGTAATTCAGTGCCATAATAACCAATTAGGTACACCAGCCCGTTGAAAGAAGGGGGCCTCATTTAGGCTATGGCTTGTCGCAAAAAAAGAGAAAATAATAAAATTAAAAAAAAAAAAAAAACACCTACAGCTAGCATCTCTGTTAGGTTTGTCACATAGATGAGACCTGCTGGGAGAATCTCAGGAGTCCTGCACAAGTGAGATAAGATGGGGATTTTAACCTAATTGTATCACATTAAATGGTATTACCTGGGCTTCCTGGCATGCAGCTCTCCTTAGCAGGTTATCACTATCAGAGAAAAGAAAGGAGAAAATGGACGTTACATAATATAAGTTTAAGGAGCTAAGGCAGAAATGGTTAGTTTTTTCAAAACATATGCATCTGCCCTCTTTCTACTGCTTTGACACCCAGTAAAATATCAGGCTGAGACCTTTAAAGACCTACTTAACGCCATATGGAAAACATTCTGCAAAAGAATAATATATACATATATAGCATGTACATTATATATTTAGTTATTTATTTCATTACTAAAGACCAGGGCTCCAGGTATAGTAATTTACAAGGCCCTAAATCTCTAGCTATTATGGTTGTGAATAAAACCTTCAGATTGTGAACTGAACTTAAAGTAATGCAGCAACTGATATCTGCCTGAGTCTGCAGACAGCCTGAAACAATAACTCAGAGAGACATAAGTTACCCCATACACCAAAGTGTATGTAACAATACACATACACAATACATATACACAGAGGTGTAACAATGAAGTCTTGTAGTGTATCAGTACTATTTCACTACTGATCATTTCAGCAGAAATTCTAGACTAAATGTACTGATTTGCCACTAGTGAATGTGGTGGATAATGGGCCAGGGTGTAGTGGGTCAATTAGCTAATAAGAAAATTTACTTGGCTGGGGAAGAGAAGGTTACTCACCTTGTGCAGTAACTGAGGTTCTTCAAGATGATTGTCCCTGTGGGTGCTGGCACTTCTAGTCAGAGACTTGTGGTAGCAGTGCCCTGGTTGGCCACTCCAAGCGGCTACCCTACGAGCACAGACAACCGCCACCCAGTTCCTCCTCCAGAGAGAAGGAGGGTGGGTAGTGGAGCACCCACAGAGACAATCATCTCGAAGAACCTCAGTTACTGCACAAGGTGAGTAACCTTCTTTTCTTCTTTGATGAGTGTCCCTGTGGGTGCTCCACTTTAGGTGACTGAAGAGCAGTACCCCTCAGTGGAGAGGAGAGGCTTTGGAGTTGATATATGTACGGTGGAGCGGACCGATAGACCGAAGTGAGCATCTGCAGCTGACTGCTGTTCCAGGGCATAATGTTTGGTGAAAGTATGGGGCAATGCCCAGGTAGCTGCTTTACAAATATCCATGATGAGTACATGTTTGAGAAAGGCTATGGATGTGGACAGAGCTCTAGTGGAGTGTGTGCAAAGTCCAGAAGGAGCTTGCAAATTGTAATTTTGGTAACATAGTTGGATACAATTAGAGATCCATTTAGAAAGTCTCTGCTTGGAAATGCTTTGGCCTTTAGATTGTTCTGTTGTGGATACGAATAGCCAGGACGATTTTCTGAATGTTTTTGTTCTCGCTATATAGAATGCCAGTGCTCTGCGGATGTCTAGTGTGTGAAGGGACTCCTCCCCGTTGTTGGTGTGTGGCTTGGGGAAGAATACAGGTAAGTAAATGGGTGTGTTGAGATGGAAGAGGGAGGTGACCTTGGGTATGGATTTTGGGTGTGGGCATAGGATGACTCTGTCCTTGAGGAATGTGGTAGAAGGTGGGTGTGCCATAAGGGAACCCAACTCTCCCACCCTTCATACTCATATGATAGCTACTAAAAAAGCAACCTTCATGGAGAAGTGTAGGAACAAGCAGGTCACTAGCAGTTCAAAGGGTTTGCCCACGTGGGCACGGAGAACAAGGTTGAGGTCCCACATAGGGGTCAGGTCCCTTAAAAATGTTCTCTATACCCTTGAGAAAGCGCTTAGTTAGTGGATGGGTGAAGACCGTGAGTCCATCCACCTTGTCGTGAAAGGTAGTGATGGCTGATAAATTCACTCTAAGGGAGCTAGTCGAGATGCCCGATTTTTTGAGCGTCAATAAAGTAATCAAAGATAGTGGGTAACAGGGCCGATTGTGGAATGATGTGCTTGTTTCGGCACCAGATGGAGAATCTTTTCCACTTGTGTGCATAATGTTTTTCGTGTGGAGAGACATCGGCCATTAAGCAGAATGTCTTGGACCTCCTTGGAGCAGCATGTTTCAAATTTTGTCATCCTTGGATTAGCCCTGCCTTGAAACAAAGCGTTGGAATGGTAGGGTGATGGAGGTGTCCTGTATCCTGTGTCAGTAGGTGAGACAAGAGGGGAAGGGTTCGTGATCTGACAGCCATCTGGGCCAGGTATGGGAACCTTGTTTGTCTGGGCCATGTTGGTGCAATCAAGATGACTCTGGATTTGTATTGTCTGATCTTGTGTAGGACACGACTCAACATAGGGGTGGGGGGGTGGGTAGGAGGGAGAGAAGGCGTACAGGAGCAGGGTCTCCCATTTGTTAAGGAAGGCGTCGCTGAGGGAGTTGTGTCCCAGTCCCACTCGGGAACAGTATTGTGGGCATTTGGCATTGTGGGTTGTGGCAAAAAGGTCAATACAGTTTGCAGAATTTGTGGGTCTAGTTCCCACTCATGCGTCCATGAGAAGTTCCTGCTGAGGTTGTCTGCTGTGACTTTCTGGTTTCCAGGTAGGTAGGATGCCGTGAGGTGTATGTTGTTGCAGATGCCAGAGGCATTGCCAGAGGCAGACTACATCTGTGCAGAGCAGGTAAAATCAGGCCCCTCCTTGGTGATTTATATAAAACATAGTCGCCAAATTGTCCATGAGAATCTGCACAGTTGTGTTGTGGACCAGGGGGAGAAAGCAATGGCAGGCGTTTTGAACTGCTCAGAGCTCCAGTAGACGTATGTGGAGATTTGACTCCTCTGGGGACCATCAACCCTGGATGGTGTTGTTGGCCAAGTGTGTCCCCCATCCTACCAGAGAGGCATCTGTGGCGATAGTGACTGATGAGGTTTCCCTTCGGAAGGGAACATCTGAGCAGATATTTGTTTTATCCACCACGCGAGCGAGTCTTTCACTCTGCTGGGCATTGTAAGCCGTCTGTTGATAGAGTGCCTGAGGAATGTGTACAGTGCATAGACAGGTTTGTAGACATCTTATATATAGCCTGGCATGTTTCATGACAAATGTGGTAGCCGACATGTGTCGAGAAGTTGTAGGTATGTTCTGGTGGACGTTTGTGGGCTGTCTTACCATTGTGATTAGCTTTTTTAAGGCAAGAAACCGTGGTTGGGGAAGCCGTGCTGATGCTGTGACACAGTCAAGGTGTACCCCTATAAAGTCCAGTTGGTGGGTTGGGGTCAAGGTGGATTTCTCTAGGGTGGTTTGTAACCCTAGGTTTGTAAATAGGGTTAGAGTGGTGTGAGTGGTGCGAACTGCCCCGTCGTATGTCGGTGCTTTTAGCAGGCAGTTGTCTAGATAGGGGAATATGGTCACACTCTGCTTGCGAAGATGTGCTGCTGCAATGGCCAGTACTTTGGAAAAAACCCTTGGAGCCGCAGAAAGGCCCAAGGGAAGTACCTTGTACTGGTAGTGTTGGCTGCCCAGAGTGAATCGTAGGAATCTCCTGGACGCTGGGTGGATAGTGACATGAAAGTAAGCGTCTTGTAGGTCGAGGGCCAAGAGCCAATCTCCTTTCTCCAATGTTGGATTTATGGTTGCTAGGGTTAACATCTTGAAGCGCTGTGTTCTCATGAACTTGTTCAGTTTGCATAAGACCAGAATGGGCCTCCATCCAGCTGTTTTCTTTGGCGTGAGAAAGTAATGTGAGTAGAACCCCCAACCCCTGTGCTAAACCAGTACTGGTTCCGCAGCATGCAATTGCAGGAGATGGTGTATTTCCTGCTGTAACAGGTACTCATGAGCTGGGTCCCTGAAGAGGGGCAGGGAAGGGAGGTGAGTAGGTAGAATGGAAAGAAAGGGATGGAATAGCCCTTCTGTATAATTTCCAGAACCCACTTGTTAGTGGCAATGGTTCTCCAGACTGGGTAAAAGGGTGTAAGGTGGTCCTCAAATGGGCTGGAAATTAGAGGTGACTGGAATTGGAGAACGTTGGGCTCTCATGTCCTTGAACAACACTTCAAAATGTTTGCCTAGAAGTGGATGGCTGAGACGCTAACAACTGCTCCTGAGTCTGACGGCATCTCGTCTGGCGCTGTCTGCAGTGTTGATCATACTGTCGTTGAGGCTGAGTGTATGGGACAGGAATCGCTGGACGTAGAATCTGCCCTGTTTATTTTTATTCGCAGGGATATAGATTCCAAGTGTCTTTAGCAGGGATTCTCAAACTGGGGGTCGTGAGGTTATTCTGTGGGGGGTCAGGAGCTGTAAGCCTCCACCCCAAATCCCGCTTTGCCACCAGCATTTATAATAGTGTTAAATACATTAAAAAGTGTTTTTAATTTATAAGGGTGGGGGTCGCACTCAGAGGCTTGCTATGTGAAAGGGGTCACCAGTACAAATGTTTGAGAATAACTGGTCTTTGGTGTCACACAGGAGTCCTTCATGGTGTGTAAGGAGACGTCCGTGCTCTCTGCAAACAATTTTTGCCCCTCAAAATGTAAGTCCTCTACTGTCGCCTGAACTTCCCTGGGGAAGCCGGAGAGATGGAGCCATGAAGCCCTCCGCATTACAATGGATGTGGTAATGGAGTGGGCTGCCGGGTCAGCAGAATCCAGAGAAGCCTGCAGGGCAGTTCTGGTGATGAGGAAACCTTCTGCTATATCAACTTTATACTGCTCTTTTTTGTCAGCTGGGATGTGCTCAATAAAAGAGGACATCTGAGAAACAATTTTATGTGGGTACTTGGCCAGTAACACATTAGTTTGCTATGTAAAACTGGAGGGTCTCCGATGAATAGGCTTTCCTGCAGAAGAGATCTAGGCGTTTCCAATCTTTATCATAGGGGGTGGCTTTGGTTTGATGTTTCTTCCCCTTTTGATTAACTGCCTCTACCACCAAGGAGTTTGGAGTAGGGTGGTAAACAAAAGCTCAGCTCTTTTAGCCAGCACATAGTACTTCTTGTCAGATCGCTCACAAGAAGGGGGGCCAGGGCTGGAGTCTGCCATATGGTTTTTGCTGGGTCCAGGATGGCAGCATTAATGGGTAGTGCTATCTTATCTGATGGAACAGCTTGCAATATATCTGTCAGCTTATGTTGAGTCTCCAGTAACTCAGCCAGTGAGATATCTAATGAATCAGCTACTCTTTTAATCAAATCCTGAAAGGATTTGAAGTCATCTCCCAATGTGGGGGGAGGCAGCATTATTATTTCGTCTGAAGACAAAGTCAGGATGTGGGTAGGTGGGAGGGTGTCACCTTCAGCCTGCCACAGATTCTTCAGCTTCCTCTTCCAGCAGTTCTGGTGAAGCTGGAGCAGATGGCGGAGGCGATCCCTGTGTCCTGGACCTAGCTGGATTGAATGGCTGGGTGTTTTGGGCTCTGTATAAGGCCCACGGGTCCCGGTATGCCCACTGCAGTGGGAAGGCCATGGGAGGGGGCACCCACGTGGGGGTTGCCAACCCACGCCCTGTGGCCAAGTGGGCTCAGGTTTAGGAATGGGGTGATGATATGTGCCCACTCCTGTCTCCAGTTCCTCCTCTTCATCACTGGAGAGAGGAGGGGCCGAGCCAGAGGTGTGGTGATAAAGCTTGGCCCTGACGTGGCCGGGTGCCATCAGCGCCAAAGAGCGGAGATCCCAGGGTGGAAGCAATGAGTACGTCCACATGACTGACAAACTGCTGCGGGACAGGGAGACTCAGTGCCAAGTGCAGGCAAGCTCAGGCTGGGAACCAGAGGGTGCGTTGTCAGTGCTGCAGACTTGTCGTATTTTATTGTTGTAGCACGTGGCGCCACAGCGCTGCTCTGTGCCTGAGGTTTCTGTTCCCTTCGTGCCGAGCTAAGAGGCTTAGTTTTGCTGCTATGAGAATGAGACTGCACAGGGTCTCGGTACCGGATGGTCCCGGTGCCTCGCGGTCCGGCGCTCTGGGTGCTGTCGGTGTCCTGGACTCGGGGTCAGACGGATCTCTCAATCATTAAAAGTTTCAATTTGCAGTCCCTGACCTTTCTTGTCCATGCTGTGAGTTTCTGGCAGTGGAGACACTTTTGGGTAGTGTGTGTCTCCCCCAGGCAACGGACTCACTGCAAGTGGCCATCTGTCACTGGTATTGAGAGTCTGTAGGTCAAACAGTGCTTGAAACCTGGGAGAGCCAGGCATGTCTGAGAGGCTAGCTGAATGAAGAATGGTAATAGTCCCAGTCTAATGCTTCTTCAGCGACTGCTCGCCTGAGGCGGGAAGAAAACTGGGATTTTTTTTTTCTTTTTAAATATGAAAACTAAAAGAAAAATGAACAGAGAGATAAACAATGAGGAAAATTAACAGACATGAGAAAAGGGCAGAGATTAAAGAAATATGAGAGTAGATAAGGGCGCTGCTGTCATTCCGACCAAAACCAAGAGCGGTAGTGAAGGAACTGGGTGGCGGTTGGCTGTGCTCATGGGATAGCCACTTGGAGCGGTGAGAGACGGCTGCCACACATGCGCAGCCAGCCGGGACACTACTACCACAAAAAGAAAAGGAGGACTTGTGGCACCTTAGAGACTAACCAATTTATTAGAGCATAAGCTTTCGTGAGCTACAACTCACTTCCTCAGATGCATATCGTGGAAACTGCAGCAGGCTTTATATATACACAGAGAATATGAAACAATACCTATTCCCACCCCACTGTCCTGCTGGTAATAGCTTATCTAAAGTGATTTCCAGCACAAATCCAGGTTTTCTCACCCTCCACCCCCCCACACAAATCAAAAAGGCTGACAAAGGAGGTGCTGTTGTCGTCATGAATAGGTCGGAATATGAACAAGAGGCTGCTCGGCAGCTCTCCAACACGAGTTTCTACAAGCCATTACCCTATGATCCCACTGAGAGTTACCAAAAGCAACTACAGCATTTGCTCAAGAAACTTCCTGAAAAAGCACAAGATCAAATCCGCACAGACACACCCCTGGAACCCCGACCTGGGATATTCTATCTACTACCCAAGATCCATAAACCTGGAAATCCTGGGCGCCCCATCATCTCAGGCATTGGCACCCTGACAGCAGGATTGTCTGGCTATGTAGACTCCCTCCTCAGGCCCTACGCTACCAGCACTCCCAGCTACCTTTGAGACACCACTGACTTCCTGAGGAAACTACAATCCATCGGTGATCTTCCTGATAACACCATCCTGGCCACTATGGATGTAGAAGCCCTCTACACCAACATTCCACACAAAGATGGACTACAAGCCGTCAAGAACACTATCCCCGATAATGTCACGGCTAACCTGGTGGCTGAACTTTGTGACTTTGTCCTTACCCATAACTACTTCACATTTGGGGACAATGTATACCTTCAGATCAGCGGCACTGCTATGGGTACCCGCATGGCCCCACAGTATGCCAACATTTTTATGGCTGATTTAGAACAACGCTTCCTCAGCTCTCGTCCCCTAAAGCCCTTACTCTACTTGCGCTATATTGATGACATCTTCATCATCTGGACCCATGGAAAAGAAGCCCTTGAGGAATTCCACCATGATTTCAACAATTTCCATCCCACCACCAACCTCAGCCTGGTCCAGTCCACACAAGAGATCCACTTCCTGGACACTACAGTGCTAATAAACAATGGTCACATAAACACCACCCTATACCGGAAACCTACTGACCGCTATTCCTACCTGCATGCCTCCAGCTTTCACCCTGACCACACCACACGATCCATCGTCTACAGCCAAGCTCTGCGATACAACCGCATTTGCTCCAACCCCTCAGACAGAGACAAACACCTACAAGATCTCTGTCAAGCTTTCTTACAACTACAATACCCACCTGCAGAAGTAAAGAAACAGATTGATAGAGCCAGAAGAGTTCCCAGAAGTTACCTACTACAGGACAGGCCTAACAAAGAAAATAACAGAACGCCACTAGCCGTCACCTTCAGCCCCCAACTAAAACCCCTCCAACGCATTATTAAGGATCTACAACCTATCCTAAAGGATGACCCAACACTCTCACAAATCTTGGGAGACAGGCCAGTCCTTGCCTACAGACAGCCCCGCAACCTGAAGCAAATACTCACCAACAACCACATACCACACAACAGAACCACTAACCCAGGAACTTATCCTTGCAACAAAGCCCGTTGCCAACTGTGCCCACATATCTATTCAGGGGACACCACCACAGGGCCTAATAACATCAGCCACACTATCAGAGGCTCGTTCACCTGCACATCCACCAATGTGATATATGCCATCATGTGCCAGCAATGCCCCTCTGCCATGTACATTGGTCAAACTGGACAGTCTCTACGTAAAAGAATAAATGGACACAAATCAGATGTCAAGAATTATAACATTCATAAACCAGTCGGAGAACACTTCAATCTCTCTGGTCACGCGATCACAGACATGAAGGTCGCTATCTTAAAACAAAAAAACTTCAAATCCAGACTCCAGCGAGAAACTGCTGAATTGGAATTCATTTGCAAATTGGATACTATTAATTTAGGCTTAAATAGAGACTTGGAGTGGCTAAGTCATTATGCAAGGTAGCCTGTTTCCTCTTGTTTTTTCCTACCCCCCCCCCCCCCAGATGTTCTGGTTTAACTTGGATTTTAACTTGAAGAGTGGTCAGTTTGGATGAGCTATTACCAGCAGGAGAGTGAGTTTGTGTGTGTATGGGGGTGGGGGGGATGTGAGAACCTGGATTTATGCAGGGAATAGCCCAGCTTGATTGTCATGCACATTGTGTAAAGAGTTGTCACTTTGGATGGGCTATCACCAGCAGGAGAGTGAATTTGTGTGGGGGGGTGGAGGGTGAGAAAACCTGGATTTGTGCTGGAAATCACTTTAGATAAGCTATTACCAGCAGGACAGTGGGGTGGGAATAGGTATTGTTTCATATTCTCTGTGTATATATAAAGCCTGCTGCAGTTTCCACGATATGCATCTGAGGAAGTGAGCTGTAGCTCACGAAAGCTTATGCTCTAATAAACTGGTTAGTCTCTAAGGTGCCACAAGTCCTCCTTTTCTTTTTGCGAATACAGACTAACATGGCTGTTACTCTGAAACCTACTACCACAAGTATCTGGCTAGAAGCGCACGGTGCCGAGACACCTAAATTGGAGCACCACAGGGACACTCCTCAAAGAAAAAAAAGAATTCAAACTCCCGTCTCCTGAAGTAGTCACTTCTGCCCTTACCCAAAAGAAGGGGAGACGATGTATTGCCTTCCATAGTACCAAAAGCCCCAACTGCCTCTTAGATACCAAAACCACCTCCCACACCTTTCTTCCGAGCACCAAAAGCATCCCCAGCATTCCCTTGAAAATTTTTGAAGCTAAGTCATTGTCAACACAAAAAAATCTCTAGCACAGTAAAAATGTAAAATCTGTAGTGAGTGTATAATAAATTGAAAATAATATCAAAACAAATACTCACTGGATGGGACTGGGGGCAGCGAGGGAAAAAGCACCTGCAGGACAGGGCAGCCCACTTCTGGAGTCCCTGAACTGTGTCAGCAACTCTTGTCAGGCCTGACATACTTACTATACATATCACCCTGTTGTCATGATATATACCCAAAAAGGTGGCATGTAACATATTGTGGGACAACTAACAACTTACTGATCGTTAATATTCTTGTGTCATGTATGTACAGGTGTGTATAAAGAGTTATGCATATGCTAGAATTATGTTCTTAAAATGTGTTTGGCAAGACAAAGGCCTCTATTTGCTGGTCATCAGGCAGAGACAATGAAGGCACATTTACTTAAAAGCTAAGCAAAGCCATCAACCTAGGAAGCTGGGGAGATAACATCTTGGGAGAGTCTGAACCTGCAGTGATAAGTAACTGAATCAACTGATGGAATACAATATTATTGTATTATAAAAGTGTGTCAAGTAAGACCTTTCATGAAAGTTCATGACATACTGGTGATTAATATAATTGTGAAATGTATGTATTTACACCATATGAAGAAATATGGATAAAGCATAATACCATTAAGTAACATCTGTGACCAAACACAGGGTGAAACAGGTTCTCTCACAGACAGGAGAAAGGGCAGCCATTTACCTGTCTCCAATTAAATTAAGCAGTGTGACCAAAAACAATGGAAGCCCCATTTACATATGAATCAGCAGGGGGATGGGATGTCTGGAAGCAGGGAAGAATAGCATGAATTGATCATGAGTCTGGGGACAAACCAGGAAGATTGGGAAGACACAAGGAGAGAGAAGACACCATCTTGACATTTCATCAATGGACAGACAAAGGGACGAGAGTTCTTGCAAGTTAAGAAATATGGGTCCTTTAACCAAGAAGTTTCTGGAAACTGAACATAGGTGAGAAACCTGCTTAGGCAAAGATCTTTCACCTACAAGAGAAAATAGCAGCTTTTCACTTTTGAGGAAGGTCCTGACTGAAAGTCAGGCACGGCTGGGAAGAAAAAGACTAGTAAGAAATTTAACTTGAACCAAGGCTGTAGCTCGTTGAGTCAGGGCTTTGAAGCAGAGTCCGGAGCTGGAGTGCGGAGCAGCTGTGGAGCAGTGGAGCTGCAGGTTTTTGCCTGGAGCTGAAGCGGAGCCAAAGCACAAGTTCCAAAGCCCTGCGCTGAGTTAAGTCTTGGCCACTGGAAAGTGTATTTTACTTTTATTTTCTTGTAACCATTTTTTGTCTTTATCCCTTGAACTTGAATTCACTTAGAACCACTCTCTTCTTCTTAATAAACTTCTTTAACTTTTAATCCTAACCAACCCAGTTTTGTGTTTGAACCAAAGCAATTGTTAACTCCAGCTAAAGCAACAAACCGCTGTGCGTTTGTCTCTTTGAAGGAGCAATGGACCTTATCACTCCTCTGAATGCTCCAGGAGAGTGCTGAACATTCAGAGTAGACAGTTCAGGGGAAATTCAGGACTGGGGGTGTGCTGGGGTCACTCAGCAAGTCATAACTGAGGCTGCTGGAAGCCAGGCTGGGGCAGTTGTGTTGTAGGCAGGCTGCTGGTATCAGAGGGCTGAACCAGACCTGCACACCACAGAGACACTCAGACAGCAGCATGTTTGTCTGCTGGTTGGAAGCGTCCAGACAGGGAGCTATAGCAGCACAGCATTTTAAGACACCCAGGGCTACAGGACAGATGGTGACAGTGACACAACCTACTACTGGTCTAGGTTGCACTCCAGAACATGACACCTTGTTAAAGAAATTTAGATTAAAGCAGGATCATTGATTCATACAATTTCACAATCTTAGGCTGTTCCCCTCACTCGGAATCAGATAGTCTGCTCTTTGTTACATCACCACTGGTTACTGTAGCAGACAATCGTGATACCACAAAAGCAGAGGAATGGTGATTTCAGGCGAGGAATAAATTAGGGGAACAAATAAATTGACTTAGCAACACAAAAGCCATGGAAATACCCTTAGTAATAATAAAAAGACAAAAGGAAGACTAAAACAAGAGAGAAAGCATATAATATATCCTCCAAATAGTGCCTAATTGGAATATTAATCAAAGTTTTCCTCAGAGACAGCAGCATTCCTTTAACCTAATGTTTACTCTTTAAAACTAAAGAAATACATCATTTGTATTAAAAAACAGGAACATTACTTCCAGAAGTGACAGATTTGTGACTAATTGCAGTAATTTTACTACGGAATAATAGTTAAAGCAATTCCAGCTCTCAAATGGATTGCATGTCAAATATTTCCCTACATTTGCTATACTGAGTGCCAGGGTAACAGAACCCTCACGGCTAATTCCAAATAGCAAACCATGAAATTATTAATAATTAGTAAGTCCATACTGCACCACTGATTAGATACTTCAGCCCCATCTTCAACCTTCTGGGCTCAGGTGAGTAAGCAAATTATGGTTTGGACTAGGCTATCTCCAATACCTATTCTCCCCTATGTCCTACAGCAGTTATCGGATGGCATGCTCTTGTTGTTCATACCCAATGCTGGCCTCCTAGAGTGAGGCAGCAGTCCATTATTGGTGGAGAACCTCTACTTTAAAATTCACTGTCTCTTGTGATCCACCAAAGCCTGCGTTTGATGGATTTGAGGATATAGAGCAAGTTGAATCCATCTAAACCAATTTTCAACTCAGGAGAAGATAGTACCTTATTAACAGATAGGGAGTTCTTTGTCAACAGATGCGTATGGTCTAGTTTTTAAGGCCATATTATTTGAACATTCATGTGTGACAATCAGGGTCCGGACACCCTACGGGGGGAACAGAAGGCCTGAACCCCATAGAACAAGCAATTGAATCAACTGAATATATACAATATTATACTATAAAAGTATATTGAGTAAGGTATATTATGAAAGCCAGGGACACACTGGTGATTAATATTATTGTGTGATGTATGTATGGTTAGCATGTAGAGAGTTACATGTGTGCGGGAAATATGTTCTTAAAATGTGTTTGGGAGACAGAGCATAAAACCCAGCCTGCCCTAGACAAAGGAACATATATTTATCTGTCTGACCAGCTTGGTTACAAGCAGAGGACAATGGAAGTACATTTACATACAAGGTAAACAAAGTCATCCAGCTAAAGGAGCTGGGGAGAAGACCATTTAACAATCACATCTGCGGTGCAGAATCTGCACAAAAGGAAGCCTTCATGACTCTTGAAGCAGAGACAAGAGACTTGTATAACATAAGGGGGACAAAACACTTTGGTTATCCATCACTGAGGGGACTCAGGGTTCAGTGCCCTCTGAGCCTGTGAAGGTGGGGAGTAATATCTTTGTCTCTCTAGACAAAGATAACAACTTGCAGAAATTGACTTTTAGTCACTAGAAAGCATGTTTTGTTTTGTATGTAACTATATCTGTTTTTATAGTCTTACCATCACTTAAACTTCTGTTCATTATTAATAAACTTATTCTTGCTTTATTACAAAACCATCTCTGTGCTGTGTATTATAGCAAAGTGTGAGTCTTCAGCTAAACTAACTGGTATGTGTTCTGTCTCTTTGGAGGCAGCAAACTTAATAACTTCTGTGAGCGTCCAGTGAGAAGGACCAGACACTGCAAGGAGAAGTCTTGGGGAACTCTGGAGTTCACTGATTGTTACCTGCAAGGCAAGATTTGGATTGACAGTGTCCTGAATATAGGGTAACCAGACGTCTCGATAAAAATTGGGATTGTCCCACTATTCAGTTGTTTGTCCTGCGTCCCAATATTTTGCTTCGGCAGCACTCCGGCTTTTTTTTTTTTCTTCGCTTGGGGAGGCAAAAAACCTAGAGCCGGCCCTGGTGGGTGGGTGGATGAGCCTGTGCTGCCCACCCCCCCATGTGTCCTGATATTTTGTTCTTGTCATCTGGTCACCCATCTGAATAGTTTGTTGACAAGGCAGACAAGCTGGTGTATCAGGAAGCTGACACACAGCTTAGCAACAGCAAAGCTCTCACTTGCTGAGGCTGAGAGGGGTAACACAGTGGCTTACAATTCTGGGAACCTAGGGTGACCAGATAGCAAATGTGAAAAATCGGGACAGGATGTGGGGGGTAATAGGTGCCTATATAAGCAAAAGCACCAAATATCAGGACTGTCCCTGTAAAATCGGAACATCTGGTCACCCTATGGGAACCCCAAGCAGGACGTCCCATCATGCTCTCTTTAATATTTGTATTCAAGGCCAGATATGGTGAATGTGGGCAATACAGAAATAATCCCATGGACCAATTTACACAAACTGCAAGTTTAAACCAGGATATTCCATAAAGTCTGCAGTGCTCATACCAACTTCCAGGTGCAGGTTGTCTACAGTAAGCTGTCAAGTCACAGATATGCTAAATAGCCCCACCAGAGCATGCACATGACACTTCCAAACACAGGAACTGCTGCCACTGGTGGTTTTTCATTCATTTCCTTCTCTGTTAATTTTTAGATTCAGTATATGTTTATTTAAGTCATAGAATATCAGGGTTGGAAGGGACCTCAGGAGATCATAGAGTCCAACCCCCTGCTCAAAGCAGGACCAATCCCCAATTTTTGCCCCAGATCCCTAAATGGCCCCCTCAGGGATTGAATTCACAACCCTGGGTTTAGCAGGCCAATGCTCAAACCACTGAGCTATCCCCCTCCCTAATTGTTTTCACCACATGGTTGGTGCTACCCCTTATTTTCTAGGGTCAAAGTGGAGTGAGGTTATGAGCCAGTACTTCTTCCAAGGTAGCTGCTATCTTGTGCTCTAGTTTTAATTTCTTTAAAAATTTAGTCTATCCCTATGGATCCTTGGTAAATTGTTCCAATGGTTAATTACCCTCCCTGTTAAAAAAGAAAACAAAAGCTCAGAGAAGTACCAGTACTTTTCCTCCGTAATTCATCTGCCTTTACTCATTCCATATGGTGAAACCAAAGCGCTGAAAAATAGGTTTTTGAGGGCTTCTACAGATAAAGTTTGTCATAGTTTGAACCATACTGCTCAAAAAACAGCAGATAAACTGGTAACCTTTCAGCCTTCTGTCCATAAAACATGATTCAGTCTCTGTCCATACTGGGTTATCAGACCATGGATGTTTGAAATGCTGGCTAGTAAAGAATGATTAGTTAAATATGGGACATTTTGTACTGCTTTCTGTATTTTATTTACCAGCACCAGATAGTAAAGTAATGAAACAGTTAATGTAACACTCTGATAAGGAGAAGAAAGAGGCAGAGAGAAGTTACATATTTACCAGCTGACTGATCTATCATATTGCCTGAAAGAGTGCACAGACATTTCCTGTAACTATGGTGATATCCACAGGTAAACCATGAAGGAATTTCTACCCTGGTCTTTCCCTCGAGGCTTACAGACACAGCTTATGCCTTACAGCAAAACAAACGTAAAGTACAGCATCTGCTGGTTTATGCAGTGCTGATGTCGAAATTAACCATTACATTGCTCACAACTGGCCTAGCTAGGTTATGCTGCGAAAGTGAAGGGAGAAGAAAAAAAGGGGAACGGGTGCCTCATCAACCGACTCCATTGACAGAGCCCAGAGTGAAGCTCTTTGAAGAATCCCGTCGGATTCTCCAGTAAGAAAGGTCACAATGGTGCAGAGCCTCAGAAGGGTGGACAGGGCAGGAGGGGATTTTATGTGAAGAACCCACATGGGAAAATACTATTTGTTGCTTCTGTAAATTAGTTTTGGTCTTTTGTTACATAGTGTTGAACATAAAGATAGTGGCCCTGATTCTAGAACCTGCCATCTGGAAACACCTCCAGTGACACAGACCCAGCAGAACAGCTGTATGGCATCCTCCCCTTCCTCCCCCCAGCACAGAGGCATGTCACAGGAAGAAAGGACACGTGGCCAGAGTCCATTGCACTCTAGCTATTCTGGGCTGCCATGCCAGACCACTGAGAGCTGTTGCAGCACAGCGTACATTAGAATATCCCTTGGGGCTCCTCTAACGCATACCTCCAGAACCCTGAACATACAGAGGTGCTCTCTCCCCCTGGTTTCAGTACTGAGTTTCCTCAGCCAGGACTGAGAATCAAGGACAATATTTTACTCAAAAATCACCCAAGGGGAGTATTACATCTTCCTTTGTCTTTTGTATAGCACCAAGCACAGGTTCAGCACTTAACTAAACTACCACAACAGCAGCTCCTAAAAGATGTTCGTTATATCAAAGAGGACTTTGGCTTTTCCTGATATAACTACAGCATCCGTGCCACTTGTCACGACCAGAACATTAGTATTTCTATTACAAGCTTGGCTTTGGGAGGATGTGAACATCAGATGCTCAGTCTGAATCAGCTTCCCCAGACTTTGCATTTATGCTCAATGTTTTTAATGAAGTTAATATCAAAAAAGCTGCAGCAGCTGCTCAGGATGGAACCTTCAAAAAAGTGACAAACCGAGTTATCATCTGGCAGGGACATAAAGTGCAGCAATCAAATTAATGCTACCAATGACACTTAGTTTACTGGCAATGAGAGCCAAAGCCCTGTGAACCTAGCCAATATTTTCTGTGGTGAAAGTCAACTCCTTGTTTGCCACACATGGAAGGTGAAAATGCATCACTTATTTAAAACAGATATTTATACACGGTGCCCACCACTTTGACACAATAAATATAAAGGCCCACCCTGTCAATTATGATTCAAGAGTCTATCAAAAGCATCACTGTAACAGGCTGGCAGCATTTGCCTGAAACACCCACTTTGTTAAGCAGGTGCCGATCGTGATAGGAAAGAATTTAGCAAACGTAATTTGGCAGAACTCACTTAAGCAGGTGACTCATTATGCCACCTGGATATATGGGAAGTGTGGAGGAGAGGTCCTGGGGTGTAAGCCGAGAAGTATTTTGAGAAGTAGCCAAAACTGGGTAGAAAGTTTGAACTGACTTTTATGTTATAAATTGTTGTTTTCTTTGTGAGTGATGGGGCAGAGTTTGGACTTCACATATTGCGTGGAGTATGTCTGTAGAGCAGGTTGGACAAGGCACCCGCTCACATTCAAAGAGATGATTTGTGCACTGTGCCAACAAGGTTGTCCAATTCAGACCCCGTTGCCAGTCTTGGAGAGTTCCAATACCAACTCATTACATCTAACCGCTGAGACAGAATGTAAGAAGAAGCAATCTGTCACCAGGGGGTTCCAAACTTTTAGGATTTTAGAGATCATAACCACTTAGGCCACCAAGTCACAGAGTCTCTTTGATCCTCTGAAATGACTCTACTGTAGTTCCAGCCAATAACCATGCAGTGACATAACCAGATGAGGTTATCTATCCTGTCCTCTCCCCATTTCCAAAGATAATTCAACTCTATCACCTTGATTTTGTAACAAAAGTCTCAAGTAAACCTCTATTTGACTTTCAACAAAAGTGTAGTATTGTCACATAGCTGCATGCACACAAAGCTTACCTTAAGCTTTCGCCTTGCATCTTGAGCACATCCTTTAATATGATACACCAGACAATATATACACAGGACAAAAGGAAACCCAAGTGTAAACTGGCATAATTCCAGGGAAGGTCAATGGAAACATACTCACATGCAGCAGGATGGTATTCTACCTTTCCTTTTCCTGTGCTGCTGGAACAGCCTCTATCCTGAATGCAAGAACTTGGAGTTTTTTAAGCATTTGTATTTTATGAGAAATTAGAGTTTTGTAATAATAGCACTAGGGCTATAGTCAGGCACAGCCCAGTCAGGTATGGTACAAATTATCCCACTTCCCGTTCATCTCTCACATCTTTCTTGCCTATTTTACTTTTTACCTGCAATACCTCAGCTATTCCAGTTCAGTGCCTCTCTCAAGGCGATACCATCCACCACTCTAGAATATGGGACCTCCCATGCCAAACTCATTTTCACTTGTGACCTAAATCAATCAGGATGTGAACTAACGTGTCTGAAGGTGAAAGGCTAGTGCAATGACTCACTGTCACTCCCTGGGGCAAATGCTGCATTTAAAAATAGTGTCTGCCACAGCCAGGCTGAGATACCAGCTCTTTGACCTTCATACTGAGCTACCACAAGCCTCTGCCATCTGATTAGCATGGTGGCGAGTTACCATGCTCTACTCTCTCTTTCCTGTTACCAGCTGTAGGACAGAAGGGGCATTTTCTTCATACCCAAAGGTAGGTTCTGGGGTCCATCCACTATAGGACACTAACAAATTTTCCCATGGGAAAGGGGTGCAACTATGGAGAAATTATGAAGATCAAGTGCAAAATTCTTGCCTTAGATATGCATGTGCAGCTCTCAGTAAAGTCAGTGAGAGCCACATGTGTATCTGAAGGGAGGATCTGGCCAAAAGCAGCTACTCCAGAGTTCTTCTGTCCCTAAGCAAATCTAGGATGGCTTTGGCTGGTTTGCCATTCATTTGCTGGAGAGGTCGTTACTTTAAATAGCTCAAATGAAAGCTACAATCACAGCATCTGAACCCAAAAAGGGATGAACTTTGAAATGGCAAAAACTAAACGAGCTTCTTCCTGCGAAGTCTTGAGGAGAGGATGGAAAAGCCAAAGGGAGCAAAAAACCTTCCTTCAGCAGTACAAATGAACAAGCAAAGCCTCAGACAGCTAATTCCAGGATGTCAGAGGCTAATATGAATTGATGTCAGCTAAAGTAAACCCTTTCGTCAGACACTCCAGCAGTGCCAGAAACAGAAGCACAAGACTTCACTAAACCTTTAAGCTGTTCTAAAAGGATAGATATAAGTCTAGTCAAGTACACCTCACGCATAGTAATTTAGCCTCAGATGTCAACAACGGCAAACCTCACAGGCAACATAATCTACACTCAGTTTATTAAGCGCTTCAAGTGTTGCCTCGCGCACCAGGTACTTGGGGCTAAACGCACCTCTAGTGCTCCCCAGTGTAACCAGTACGTCACCAAGGGTGCATGAAAACATGCTGCCACAGTCTGACAGCCCAGACCCTGCAGCACATTCCATCAGTGGAGGAATAACTATAGACAAGGATCCTGACCTGTCTCTGCTCCTCAGAAGCCACAAGACACATCCTCCTCCCTAGGGAAAGCGGCCCCTAGAGGTTTATGGGGAAATCCTGGAAATCAGACCATTCCCATATGATGTCCATCTGGGAGAGGTTAGCTAGTTTCCTAAGGATTAGCATTCCTTTCTATTGTATTTATACAGCCCTATAGATGGACCTGGAGCTCTCTATTTTTAACAACATACTTCAAAATCAGAACACACTAAAGATAAAACAAGCCAGTTCTAAGCCAGAATGGATTATAACAAGGAAACCATAAACAATGCCTAATAAGTAATAATAATAATAAAAAAACAACAGACAAGTTTTAAGCAAAGGGGTATTTTAAAGGGGTATTTACTGTCCCAACAGGCTCAAGATACTCCTAGGAATATCCATCTTTTCTTTCCACAAAAATCTGGCATTCTGACAAGGGATGGGAAAAAAATATTAAACTAAATACGCACATAAATAATTCACTCATCTTTTGGCTTCTCTGTCTCCTGCCCCAGCAATAGCGCTCCACAGAGATCCAGAAAGATCTCTATGTCAAGCCTTGTTTTCAACCACA
Source organism: Lepidochelys kempii (assembly GCF_965140285.1). NCBI lineage: Eukaryota > Metazoa > Chordata > Testudines > Cheloniidae > Lepidochelys > Lepidochelys kempii. The sequence goes on from NC_136380.1 coordinate 248,500,136, forward strand.
AGAAATACTGTTTTGAGATAAACAACAACACTTCACAGTTATGTTTCATCTTCCACCCAAGGAACTCAAAGCACTTTGCAAATGAATTAATCATCTTCACAAAAACCACATCAGGTAGGAAAGTGTTATTTCCACTTTGTAGACAGGAAAACTTAAAACACAGGGAGGTTAAAGGGGCATCAACCTGAAAAAAAATCACACTTCCATATGAAAATATTGTGCCTACTTTTGTTACAAGTAATCTCCAACATTACTGAAACCGAAAGAGATTAGAGGGGTTTTTTTAAACTCCCCTCTATTTTTTCCTGTTTATTTGTGTTGTGTTTTTGACACTCTTTGTTTATAGTCAGTTTCACTGTTTCCTTGATGATGCAGGCCCCTTCCCCAGATCCTGAGGAAGTGTGTTTGCCAGGAAAAGCATGGTGGAGTCAAAATTGACAGTAAACAAGCAGGTGCCCCCACAGAGAGTGGCTCTTTGGCCTGTCCAAGAGACCCTTCTACACATAAATAGGGGAGCGGGGGAGGCATGTTTAAAACAGGATTTTTTAAAAACAAATCTCACAACATTCTATTTAAATAGTTCTTTATAGTACAGTGACATCTCCACCCCCAGCCCACGGTGGCAGCAGCTAGGAGGGTCTGTGATAGGAAGGGAGACAAATAAGAAAGGTGGTCTAGGTGAACAGGGTCTACAGACAGGACTCTACTAGGACTCCCCACCACTAGTGGAAGGACCACGTGGCTTCTCAGCTGGATGTTGCTCCTGAATAACAGCCCATCCCCATTATTTTTCAGATCAATTTTTGGCTAGTGGGTTTAGTCCTCTGGCTTTCAGGAATCTAGCAAAATTTTCAAGTATTTTGTGGTTGTGAGGTGATGGTTTAATGTATGTGGGAGTGGCCAGGTGAGAGACCAATAAAGTAAGTTAGAAAAGGGAAGTATGGTAGAGGGAGATTTTTAGAGTGGAAGAAAGGAGACTGAAAATATGGGGAAGGAGGTAATGAACATAATGTAGGGAAAAAGATATAAAGGGATTGGAGGAAGAAGAAAGAGAAAAAAAGATGCTGAAAACAACATAAGGAAAGATAAAGCATGATTATAGAAGAGAAAATGCAGAATTAGTGTTTCTAATTCTCATGATTTTATTGTGAATCTTGTGATTCTTCATTATAGCTCAATTCCTGGAGACATGACTATGTGAGAATCTCAGCTTTCATTTAAAAAAAAAAAATTAAGCTTCTAGCTCTCATGGTTGTAGCAAAAATGTAAAACATGAGCCCTAAATGCTGAAAACTCCAAAGGCAACCAAAGAGACTCCAAATTTAGTGTTTTTAAAATCTCATGATTTCTAAGAAAATCTCGTAGTTTTCGAATGCTCTGAAAGCAATACTGTGGATTGAAGCCCAGAAAGAAATGAAGGCATTTAAGGGGGGGAGGGGGGGAGGGGGAGGGAAGCAGGGGAAGAGATAGCAAGTCAAAATATTAAAACATATGTAGAAAGGTGAATGACAATTTATTGTAATCCATCAGCACACAATAAATAGTGCATAACTGTTTTATTCGTTTTAATTTCAGCAGGGTGTGCCAACATGTATTTTTTCAGGTGGGCTAGGATGTGTTGGGATTAGGTACATTTTTCAAGTCCTAGCTGTTCTGTCTTTTCCCACCAAAGCATTATATTTTATATTTACAGGGGAGAGAAAGATTCTGAGACGAAGACATGGAGAATCTCAGATACTTTTCAAAGAGACGAAAGTGGAGAAAATTATATGAAATTCTCAGACCTACCAACCTTTACAGTGCCTTATTAAAGTTAAATAGGATTATATAGATTAGAGATGTAAAGGACCTATTAAGCATTTTCTAGTCCATTCTCTCCTGCCTGTGTGGTATTGTTCCCCACAGTATATTCTCTTGTGCTTTGTCCAACATAATCACCTCTCTGTAGACATACTACAAAACTTGAAATAATTGCTCAATTAAATTTCATTATTTAGAATGAATTCAAAAACAACTGAACTAGTTATTAAGTTACAGGTAATTACATGGAACCATCTGCACAAAAATCCGTTGCAATTTAAAGCATGAAATATACCATATGCAAAATGTTCACATTGTACAGTAAGTAGAAAAGAGTACTCCAGAATACACCATGTGGACCAAAGGCAGTACAGTGATTTTCCCTCTCTGTGCCTCTGTTTCCCCTTCTACCATATGTCTGTCTTGTCTGCTTTAGACTGTAAGCTCTTCAGGGCAGGGATGTGTCTTGCTACGCAGATAACATGCCTAGCAGAGGGGGGCTATGATCTTTCATGGGCCTTTAGGTGCTACTGTAATACAAATAATAATGGAATAAAGCTCACATAAATGGACTGATGTGTCTTGGGGTGGGGGAGTCACATGATGAAAAATGGAATTCTCTGTGTCAGCTACTCTTATGACAAGACAAGACGAGCAGTACTGAATGTGGCCCATCACTCCTTCTGAAGGCCAGTGGATCATGCAATAGGTTGACCCACTGGGCACGTATTCCTGTGCTGTCCACAATCCTCCCTGAATATTGCTGCAGAGGACTGCTCCACTGTGCTGTATGAGGAGGGAGTGTGGAGTCACCCTCAAGGGGCTCTCCAAGGCCTGCCGTCCTCCCCCACACCCATGCAGCAGAAAGTGCTTGAATATGGTTCTATTTGGGCACCCAAGAGAGTGGGCAAAGCTTTCGCATAGGAACCAAAGGTCAGCTTTTCTGCTGCTTCTGGGGAAAGAAAGGGGGGAATAGCCTCAAAGACTCACTGAAATCTCATAGAAAAATTGTGAAAGGCAACCTATTAAGAAGAGACACTTCTACTTATAATTTCGTGTAGTTGACATTTCTCTTTCATTGGTCTTTTGGTTATTGGAGGCATGTACATGAAATCAGAACCTCCGCTCATCTGCTGTCACTGCTTATTCCTCACTTGAAGTCATCATGCTCCATGGCATCAATCAGTGCCACAGTAACCAATTACACTATCACAAAGAAAAGACTATGGGCCAAATTTTCTGCTGGTGTGACTTCCCTGAAGACAGCTAAGCCCCAAGAGTTAGGCATGAAGAAAGCCGCCAAAGCAGACTGACACTTCAAAACAAAGATTCTGATTTAATGCGGATATCCCTAAGAAGAAAAAAAGCACCGGGAACAAGAAATAAGAAAAATATAATACACAGTATAAGCAGATTTGTTTTCCACTGAGGCCTTGGCAGCATTTTAACATTAGGGGGAAAAAACAGTTAAGCCCTTGTCACACTGATTTAAAAGACACAGGGAGATGATAGAGCAAATTGCAACACCCAAAGCAATAGCACTTCAGAATCATTTGGCTATATTTGCACTATAATGAAATCATGTTAACAGTAATCTTAAAAATTGGGATTAAAATTTAAGTCTGTTTAAATCTTTTCAGAAACCAGTCCAGGATTTAGAGCCCTGTGGGGAACATTTATTCCAGAGATAACAGAAACGAGCAACAGAGGAAACTATACTATACATGCTGTTGCTCTAATTGGTGAGGGAGGAGCGGGTGATCTTATTTCAAAAGGCAAACAATATTTTGCCTATGGCAGATGCTGACATATCTAGAATGCAATCACGGGAACTAAAGTTGTGCTGATGCTGAAATCACATGTGTGCTTATTGATGGGCACTTAAAAATAGTACTTTAACATGCAGGTGAAGATAACAATTGCACTAGTTGCATATAAGGTAGTTAGAATGACTGTTAGTGCCCTGTCCACACTCTAGTAAGGGAGCTACCAGTAGGGAGGTCAAAAACTGAATGAGTATGAAGCCTGAACCACCAAATCCTTCCTGAAGGTGGCCCATCCAGTTCTGTTGGTAGCACAAGACAAAGCAAGGCAGGGAAGCTTAAATGCTGTGGCTAATGCTGTACCTGTTATAGAACTAAAGTTTCCAAGGCCTGTTAATTTGGCACCTTTCATAAGAACTACATTAATAACAAAAATAATGGGGAAAACCCTAATTGTGCAATCAGATCCACTTGGGCATATCACTGTGTTCATGTGGAGTGCTACTGACATCCACACAGGCACAGGAATCTGTGCTAGAGGAACTATTTGCAGGCGCAGGACTTATATTTTTATTCATTGCTATAATGCTGTTTGAACAACAACTGGATTTTACAACTTAGAGGAGAAAAATCTCTCTCTCCTCCAGCCTAATTCCGAGGCAATCCATGCTACTCCACTAGTCTGTCTCTTTAAGGTACTGTAGGAACTACCTCAAATTTATGACAGAGAAGCCATTGGATGACTGAGTCTGGAAATCATAGGTTAAGTTCAGCAGTCTTCTTAAGAATGTGGCTTAATGGAAGGGGCAACCAATAACCCCAAAGGGCTTCCTGTGCTTTAAAAATGTATTTTAAAAAACTTAGGTGAGCTTGAAGGAGAGTATCTCCAGAAGAACAAGTGCTTCTCAGAATGTCAGAAGAAAAGGAATACAAAGAATTAATGATATTTTTTTAAAGTGGTATGATACTTTCAAAGAGAACTGAGCCATGTACATAGAAGGTACCTGTCTTAATAGAAAACAAGCATTCCTGTTGTGTCGAAATTTAAGAATAATATTATTTTTAAGAGCCAGTCATTATAAAAAAGTTTAAAAAGTAATCCCTTTTGACGTATCAGATACTCCTGGGGGAATTCTGCGTCACTGTGGTGCACAGAATTCATGTCCCTCACAGATTTCTTTGCTTCCCCGCAGAAAAATTACTTCTGAAAGGGAAGCAAAGGGAAGCTGCAAGAGCAGTCAGGTGCCCATACCCAGCAGTGCAGGCAGGTTGGTCCGGTAGAGACGTAAATCACCGCCAGGAAGGGGAGTGGGAGCTGGGCAGTCATGTATGTGAGAGAGACACACTGTTCCTCTCACTTGCTATTGCAGCATGCTCGATGTGGAGGAGCAGGGTTTTGGGGTGTTTCTGAGGAGGTAGGCATGGGGCAGGCGCTGTCCCCTCAGGCAGAGCAGAATGCAGCAGCCTGACTGCTTAGTGAATTGTTCCATTGTCTTTGTGAACTCCCCCAGGAGTATAAAACAGATGTAAACATTTTAAAGCTCCATTACATTGCCAGAGTGGTGTAAAGGGCAGTATGGCCTTATAAATGCTTATGGTACATTAGTGATTAGAATGAATCTAAAGTTTTGTACTGTAAAATTTCCTATCAAAATGTGCTCCATGAACTGTTTGTTACTGACCTTTCTGGAGATGATCAGTAGCCAATATAAATTGTGGGTTTGATTCCCCAGCCCTCACTTGCTCTTCAGTTGCCTATGATGTAACACTGAGCATATGGCTGCATATATTTGTTGACTAATAAATATAAGAAATAAAGGGTCAAACCTAGCTACATTACTGTTAGGCAAGGGGGTTTGGGGATTTCCTCCAGTACTTCCCCACCCCATTCTCCAGCCGTTGTATTGTAGTTTAAATAAATTATCAAAATAATTGAAACCAGAGTGATTACACTGTGTTATTTTGACAAATAAAATATGCTGAATTTTAAAATACTGTGTGCAGAGAGTTTTATTTTTTGGTGCAGAATTCCCCGAGAGGTACACTTCCTATAGCTAAGCTACTGCAGCTTCTCTCTGGATAACCATGCCTATGTAAAAACCTCTCAGTCTTGTCATTGCCCTGTAGGCTGTTAACGGATCCCAAGCAAGCAGCTCTATCTATAACCACCCTTCTCAAGTTTTACAGATGTTTGCCCAATTACACTACTATCCACATGTCACATCAAAAGGTATTAGCAAAAATACAGACAAAGGTTCATTGTTATCGTACTTCTTTAAGGGCAGGTAATAATTACCAGTGTTTTCCATAGAGCCAGTTTCCTCCCCAGGTGAGCAAGCAGACCCCAACTGTGGTTTTCTTCCAGTGAGTCTTGAAGGTTTTAAACATTCTGACCACCCTGGCCATGTCTATCTTCACGGGGCAATGCAGGAAGAGGATGGAGGATGAGAACTTGGAAGTCTCAGTGTGATGAGCTAATAATAACAAGATTAATTCAATGAGAGCAGAGACAACTGTGATATTATTGCTTCTAAAACCCCTGCTTCCTTTCCCTTCAAGGAAACTAGACACTTCCTCAGCTCTAATCCCCTTACGCCCCTACTCTACTTGTGCTACATTGATGACATCTTCATCATCTGGATGCACTGAAAGGAGGCCCTTGAGGAATTCCACCAAGATTTCAACAATTTCCACCCCACCATCAACCTCAGCCTGGACCAGTCCACACAAGAGATCCAGTTCCTAGACACTACAATGCTAATAAGCGATGGTCACATAAACACCACCCTATACCGGAAACCTACTGATCGCTATTCCTACCTACATGCCTCCAGCTTTCACCCTGACCACACCACACGGTCCATTGTCTACAGCCAAGCTCTAAGATATAACCGCATTTGCTCCAATCCCTCAGACAGAGACAAACACCTACAGGATCTCTATCAACCATTCTTAAAACTACAATACCCACTTGCTGAAGTGAAGAAACAGATTGACAGAGCCAGAATGGTACCCAGAAGTCACCTACAACAAGACAGGCCCAACAAAGAAACTAACAGAACATCACTAGCTGTCACCTGCAGCCCCCAACTAAAACCTCTCTAGCGCACCATCAAGGATCTACAACCTATCCTGAAGGACAATCCCTGACTCTCACAGACCTTGGGGGACAGGCCAGTCCTCGCTTACAGACAGCCCCCCAACCTGAAGCAAATACTCACCAGCAACCACACACCACAGAACAAAAACACCAACCCAGGAATCAAACCCTGCAACAAACCCCAGTGCAAACTCTGTCCACATATCTATTCAAGGGACACCATCATAGGACCTAACCACATCAGCCACACCATCAGGGGCTCATTCACCTGCACATCTACCTATGTGATATATGCCATCATGTGCCAGCAATGCCCCTCTGCCATGTACATTGGCCAAACCGGACAGTCTCTACGCAAAAGAATAAATGGACACAAATCTGACATCACGAATCATAACATTCAAAAACCAGTAGGAGAACACTTCAATCTCCCCGGCCACTCAATAAAAGACCTAAAAGTGGCAATTCTTCAACCAAAAAACTTCAGAAACAGACTCCAACGTGAAACTGGAGAACTGGAATTAATTTGCAAACTGGACACCATCAGATTAGGCCTGAATAAAGACTGGGAGTAGTTGGTCATTATAAAACCTAACTCTAATTTCCCCAATACTAATTTCCCCCTACTGTTACTCACATCTTCTTGTCAACTGTCTGGGCCACTCTCATTACCACTTCAAAAGTTATTTTCCCTCCCTTAGTATCCTGCTGTCAATTGAATTGTTTGTGAGACTAACTTCACACCTGGTAAGGCAATTCACATCTTTTCATGTATTTATACCTGCTCCTGTATTTTCCACTCCATGCATCTGATGAAGTGGGTTCTAGCCCAAGAAAGCTTATGCCCAAATAAATTTGTTAGTCTCTAAGGTTTCAGAGTAGCAGGCATGTTAGTCTGTATCTGCAAAAAGAAAAGGAGTACTTGCAGCACCTTAGAGACTAACGAATTTATTTGAGCATAAGCTTTCGTGAGCTACAACTCACCTCATCTAAGGTGCCACAAGGACTCCTCGTTGTTTTTGACCAAGAGCTGAAAAACACCTATTGATAGAGGGATAGATCCGTCTGCACAGTTAGCCTGCACAACAAACATGCTTTCCACAACAGGAAAACTATTATAAGGTCACCTAACCATCTCTAACTGGTAAGGAAATCCTCTCCTCCCTTGGCGGGTCCATAAAAATGCTCTCTGTTTCTGCATACCATATACCTAGGGCCCTACCAAATTCACAGCCATGAAAAACACATCACGGACCTTGAAATCTGGCCTCCCCACATGAGAGCGGTCTTTTGTGTGCTTTTACCCTATCCCACACAGATTTCATGGGGGAGACCAGCGTTTCTCAGATAGGGGGTCCAGACCCGAAAGGGAATTGCAAGGTTATTTTAAGGAGGGTCGTGGTATTGCCACCTTTACTTCTGCATGGCCTTCAGAGCTGGGCGGTCGGAGAGCGGCGACTATTGGCCAAGTGCCCAGCTCTGAAGGCAGTGCCCCACCAGCAGCAGTGCAGAAGTAAGGGTGGCAATACCATACCATGCCACCCTTACTTCTGTGCTGCTGCCTTCAGAGCTGGGTGACTGGAGTGTAGTGGCTGCTGAGGGCCCAGCTCTGCAGGCAGCAGCGCAGAAGTAAGGGTGGTAATACCACACCATGTCATCCTTACTTCTGCACTGCTGCTGGCAGCGGCAGCTCTGCCTTCAGAGCTAGGCTCCCGGCCAGCAGCCACCGCTCTCCAGCTGCCCAGCTCTGAAGGCAGCTGCTGCCACCTGCAGCAGTGCAGGAGTAAGGGTAGCAGTACCACGACCCTCCCCCGCCCATACACACAACTCCTGTTTGGGTCAGGACCCCTACAACTACAACACTGTGAAATTTCAGATTTAAATAGCTGAAATCATGAAGGGTTTCAGAGTAGCAGCTGTGTTAGTCTGTATCCGCAAAAAGAAAAGGAGGACTTGTGGCACCTTAGAGACTAACAAATTGCTTTGAGCATAAGCTTTCCTGAATTACAGCTCACTTCATGGGATGCACCATTGAAATCATGAAATTTACAATTTTTTAAATCCAATGGCCGTGAAATTGACCAAAATGGACCATGAATTTGGTAGGGCCCCACATACAGGCACTCAATGCCTATTCGCCACACACGGTTTTCACCATCAAGTGCAAAAAAGAACAAATGACAGACACTCTCTGCAGTACTATACCTGAAGGCACGCAAATAACTGAACAGCCCAATGCCCTCTGTGCAGCCTACCAGACCCAACCCCCGCGCCCGGCAGCCTCTGCAGCCCCCCACGCCCGGTAGCCTCTGTGAGCCCTGCTCCCCTCTCGCCCCACAGCCTCTGCGCCCCATGCCTGCCCTGCCCCCCTGCAGCCTCTCTCCCCCTGCAGCCTCTGCGCCCCATGCATGCCTGCCCTGCCCCCCTGCAGCCTCTCTCCCCCCGCCTGCCCTGCCCCCCTGCAGCCTCTGCGCCCCATGCATGCCTGCCGTGCCCCCTGCAGCCTCTCTCCCCTCCACCTGCCCTGCCCCCCTGCAGCCTCTCTCCCCCTGCAGCCTCTGCGCCCCATGCATGCCTGCCCTGCCCCCTACAGCCTCTCTCCCCCCTGCCTGCCCTGCCCCCCTGCAGCCTCTCTCCCCCTGCAGCCTCTGCGCCCCATGCATGCCTACCCTGCCCCCCCGCAGCCTCTCTCCCCCCGCCTGCCCTGCCCCCTGCAGTCTCTGCGCCCCATGCCTGCCCTGCCCTGCCCCCTGCAGCCTCTGCGCCCCATGCCTGCCCCCCTGCCGCCTCTCTCCCCCCACCTGCCCTGCCGCCCCCTCTCACCCTGCAGCCTCTGCCTGGCGGGGGCTTCGGACGCGCAGCCGGGCCCGGGTCCCCGCAGCCCCCGCACACGCCGCAGCCTCCTTCCTGCTGCCGCCCGAGCACGGTCCCCACTGGAAACAGCTCCCGCGGCGCTCGGTTCCGCCCCGCGCCGGCCTGGCGGGGCCGCGGGAAGGGTCAGCGGGGCGCTGGGCTGGGCTGACTCCGGCCCTCGGGCCTGTGTTAAGGGGCGCCCTTATGGGGCCCAGCCTCCTGCACCGCGCTGGTGCGTTCGGGCGCTGCCGCCAGCCAGGCGCTTGGCCGGCTCCAGCGCTTCTGGGGGGGGGGCCCGTCTGGGCTGGTCAGTGCCGGGTTTGCCCTTGACTTCAATGGGGGAAGCGGCAGGATTTCACCTTTCCTGGTTTCCGAGCTGTGCCTATGACTTACCGCACACCACCTTCTGGTGCCGGGTCCCCCAACAATAACCGCTCTCCTCCTTTTTTCATAGGGGTATATCCTGGGTGGCCTTGAAAAGCAGCTGATCCCCTCGCTAATGCTGATGCCAAGCACGCAAAAAAAATTGTGAGGCAAGCCCCAACATATCTCGAGATTGGCTTAAAAATCATGAGAATTTAAAATATAATACAAGGTGGGGTTCTTTTTATTTGCCTCCTGGTTTTTGATCATTTAGCGTTCCTGTTTTCCAGCTTTGCCCCTCTCCCATGAGGGCTAGTAACTTGTATTTTTGTTGTTGTTAATGATAGCTGAGATTTTCACATACTCACAGGCCTCTAAGAGGTGAGGCTCTAAAAAGAATACTAAATGTCGCTAGAGCCATGCTTAATTTGTAATGAAAGGTGCCAGGGCTCAAGCAATTTTTTTACTTTCATAACTGACACGGCAACCCCAAAGGTAGCAGGGCTATGAATTGCCAAGCCTTGAGGTGCTGAGGCTCAGCCTTGGCAAACCCTTGCACAAATTAAGCACTGTGATAGACTCATAATAAAATTGTCAGAGTTGGCAACACAGTCCCACTAATTTGACCGGAGCTGGATGAATTGGGCCCACCTGCAAGCTATACAACCCCAATAAAATTAATTGAAATAGAATCACTTTTCTGAGAAATAAAATGAAATAATACTGCAACTGTAATGGGGACTAGCCCTCCGCTCCCTTCCTTTATACATATCTTGCTCCATGACTCACTCATTTAATAATGGGATACTCTTTGGGGACTAATTTTAAGGTAGTGTTTAAAGTCTCTCCTGGATCGCTTGGTAAAGTTGGTGCAAGCAAACAATGTATGTTTTAATATGGCTAGATGTACATGTATACATCTAGGAACAAAGAAAGTAGGCCATACTTACAGAATGGGGGACTCTATCCTGGGAAGCAATGACTACGAAAAAGATTTGAGGGCTTTGGTGGATAATCAGCTGATCATGAGCTACAGTGTGATGCTGTGGTCAAAAGAACTAATGTGATCCTGGGGTGCATAAACATGAATCTTGAGTAGGAGTAGAGAGGTTATTTTACTTCCGTATTTGACACTGGTGCAACCGCTGCTGGAATACTGTGTCCAGTTCTGGCACCCACAATTCAAGAATGATGTTGATAAATTGAAAAGGGTTCAGAGAAGAGCCATGAAAATGATTAAAAGATTAGAAAACATGTCATACAGTGATAAACTCAAAGAGCTTAGTCTATTTAGCTTAACAAAGAGAAGGTTACGGGGTGATTTGATTACAATCTATAAGTATCTACACAGGGAACAAATATTTAATAATGGGCTCTTCAGTATAGCAGAGAAAGGTGTAACATGATCCAATGGGTGGAAGTTGAAGCAAGACAAATTCAGACTGGAAATAAGGCATACATTTAAAAAAATGAGAATAATTAACCATTGGAACAATTTACCAAGGATTGTGGTGGATTCTCCATCACTGACAATTTTTAAATGAGGACTGATTCTAAAAGGTATGATCTTGGAATTATTTTGGGGATGTTCTCTGGTCTGTAATACAGGAGGTCAGACTAGATGATCACAATGGTCCCACCTGGCCTTGGAATTTATGAATAAAGGTTTTTTTCAGTGGGTTACTGTGTGAACTGAGCCCTGAACTGGGAATCAGGAAACCTGGGTTCTATACCAGCTCCACTGCCGACTCACTGTGTGACCCTAGGCAAGATACTTCACTATTCTGTGCTCACTTAGTTGTCATGCATATGTCCTCTTACGTATATGTTCCCCAATATGTACAAATCTCGTCCACTTGCTAAAATCCTCTTCCAGGGCAAAGTATCCCTTACCCGGCTTTCACTCACCCCAGTCTTCTTCACTAACCATCCTCCAACCCACTATCTGACCCTCACTCTCACACACATGACATTCCTGGGCAAGTCATCCTAGATACCCTCCACACTTGTCCCTGAAAATCAGTCCTATGCCTCAGTACAAATCGTCTTTGTCTGATAACAGAGACTCCCAGGGCTACAAGGGCCTCTCCCATTCTTTCTCTGCCCTGTCCAGTCAAACAGCCTGCATGAACAAATAGCTGGCAGTGTTTCTCATGCATAAGAACATGAACATGATGTCTGTTTAGTCCATCTGCTATCTGACTCCTCCTGTGCTCATAAGGTCATCATGTATATCCAGGAACAAATGAGCAAAATGTGATAGGGGTGCAGAGGCTTTAAAGGCACCAGGTGGCACATACTTGCCCCTACTACAGCAAATGTAGCTGCTGCTGGTACAACTTCTAGGAGTAACTGTTTTTTCGACAGGCCAAATCCTGGGGGTCTTATGCCTCTTGGGAGAAGGGAGTCATTTCCTCCACTGCTTTTCCAGCTCCCAGGTACAATATAACTTTCATTCCTCTTACGTGCTGGGGACAACGCAAATGATGATGCGGTCATAGGTCTTTGGCTATTCAAGAAGCCTGTCATGGAGGTGACGTAGGGGAGAATCCAGGGGGCATTCCGTCCTTAGCATTTTGGTGTACAGAAAATAGACCAAAACCTATGGGTTCTTTCCCCTGCTGTGAGATATCTAATGTTTCATTTTATGCTCTGGAACAAATTCTCTCTGGAATAAAAGGTCTGTTTTGGTTTGATTAACTGCTTATGAATATTCCAGGTACATCCTGATGCAACAAACGTCCTTTGCTGCTAAATGTTCCAGCTATTTCTCTGTATAATGCACCTGTTGTGTTGTTAACTGTTCTAAATATGTCCACTCATTCATAGATTCATAAATTCCAAGGCCAGAAGGGACCATTGTGATCATGTAGTCTGACCTCCTGTATAGCACAGGCCATGGAATTTCCCCAAAATAATTCTTAGAGCAGATCTTTTAGAAAAACATCCAAACTTGATTTAAAAATTGTCAGTGATGGAGAATTCGCCATGACCCTCGGGAAATTGTTCCAATGGCTAATTACTCTCTCTCTTAAAAATTTATGCCTTATTTACAGTCTGAATTTGTCTAGCTTCAGCTTCTAGCCCTGGTATCATGGTACACCTTTGTCTGCCAGCTAGACTGAAGAGCCTGTTATTAAATATTTATTCCACATATAGATACTTACAGACTGTAATCAAGTCATCCCATAACCTTCTCTTTGTTAAGCTAAACATATTGAGCTCTTTGCGTCTATCACTATAGGGCATGTTTTCAAATCCTTTTATCATTCTCATGGCTCTTCTCTGAACCCTTTCCAATGTATCACCATCGTTCTTGAATGGTGGGCACCAGAACTGGACACAGTATTCCAGCAGCGGTCACAGCAGTGCCAAATACAGGATAAAATCACCTCTCTACTTCTATTCAAGATTCCCCTGTTTATGCATCCAAGGATTGCATTAGCCCTTTTGGCCACAGTGTCACGCTGCTGGCTCATGTTCAGCTGATTATCCACCAAAACCCCAACATCTTTTTTCAGTCACTGCTTACAGAGTCATACTTGGAGTGCTGCTGAATGTTCCAGTTATATCCAGGTAGAATAGGATGACTGAATGCCCTACTTTTTGTAGGATTGTCCTATTTTTTGCCTGTCTTAAGGCAGCGTGGCCAATTGTCCTTTTTTAACACTCCCATTCTCCCTATTTTGTGAAAGTATAATATGCAGTTATAACTTTTTAAAATGCAGGGACACTTTATGATGTGTCAGAAATAACTGGCAAATACTTACAATTTTATTTCCTCGGCAAATCTCTTCAAACATATCAAGTCCCCGTTTGCTTATTGAAGACTTCTGCCATGGCAAGTGTACACTTTTAAAATAAAGCCATTTTTGAGTATGTAAACACCCACCCAAAACAATCTGGAAAATGGTTAATGTCTGAAGCATTTTCTATGCTTGGGGATCTCTGAAATGGCCAAATGGAAATATATCAAAGTTCATGCACAGGAAAACACCTCTGGGCTGAATGTAAGCTTGAGAAATTTAGTTCAAAGAATAATTGTCTATCAACACCAGTGCTGAGCCCCAGCACCCCTAGGCTTGGCAGTTTGTAGCCCAGCACCTCTGGGATTGCTGCATCAGTTATGAATGTAAAAAATTGCTTGAGCCCTGGGACCTCTTTCTTTACAAGTTAAGCACCGATCAACACCTTAAAATAGGGTTTGGAATAACACTGGGGAAAAGGGTTTAGAATAAAATTGCAAAAGGGCCTTTCCATAAGGTTAGTGGGACACTACAGTAGCAAAATCGGTCTTTGTATCTACTTAAAGTTAGCTTTCAGCTAGATGCTTTCTGTTTAATGTAATCACATGGGAAGCAAGATCCTCAGATGGTGTAAATCAGTGGATTTTAATGATATTGTGCAGACTTACAGTAGCTGAGAATCTGGCTTAGAAATTCTAGATGACGCTTTCAAGTGAGCTGTAGCCACTAGTAACACTAAAGAAAACAAAAGATTTTACACTTGCCTTACTATCTGGCTTTGCTTATGTACTGATGCAGAGTCCTTGCTGAAATCCCTCCTGGCAAAAATACATGTCCTATTTTTTGGCTGTGAACATCTGATCACCCTAAAGGTAGATCGCATCTACTGTGCCGCTGAATATACTAAGTACCTTCTTCCAAGTATTCAATTATTTTTCATATAATGTTAAAGGCTATTGGTAGCACAGCAGGTGCAGTGGAAGACAAGGTAAAGGGTCAATCTAAAACACCCTCTGGATTCTATACTGTAGTCATTTTTTTAAATCTAAGCAAAACAGTTCTGCATTTGCAGACTGAAGGAAGCTGAAATAAATGTTTTCTTCTTGTCTGATTGTTGGGAGGGTTTATGTAGTTTGGAGGGAGTCAATGTTCAAAAGATTGGCCTAACTGTCAAAATGCTTGTTATGGGAGCTTGAGATGTATCAGCTGAAATTAGCCCACAAATTGTTTGCAACTGTAGGGTGATGCCTCATCCCCAGTTACTCAGGTCTGACCCAATTTGAAGGACAATGTTTTTCTCATCCTACCAGTCTGCCTGCACTACCACTGCCAAGTTTGCCAGCGAAAGAAGCCTGAGAAATATGACACTGCCTCTAGGACATCTTTGTTTTTAGCTTACGTAAATTCACTGCATGTCAAAGATGCTTGACTAAGAGCTCTATATCTTGATTCCTCTCTTTAGCCATGCAGAAGCTTCAGCAGGAGCACAGGCAATGGAAAGCTTCTCCCCGCTACCTGGCCAATGTCCTTCAGTTGCTCACCCACACAGGGCAGAGTAGTTCAGTCTTCATGGCTTTTTACTCTGAGGCTATGTCTACGCTACCGCGGTAAGTCGACCTACGCTACACAACTCCAGCTACATGAATAACGTGTAATAGCCGACGTACCTTAGGTCAAGTTACCACAGGGTCTACACCATGGCGGGTTGACAGGAGAAAATCTCCCGTCGACTTAACTTACGCTTCTCATCAGGGGTAGAGTACAGGGGTTGACTGGAGAACGATCTGCAGTCGATTTGGCAGGTCTTTACTAGACCCGTTAAATCGACCGCTGGTGGATCGATCTCAGAGCATCCCCTGCTGTAGTGTAGACCTGCCTTTAATCTGTCCTAAGACCACCAATTAGGGCACTAATTCAGATGTGGTGGTAGGCTGTGACCTGGACCTGTCCACTGAGAATGGGACTGAAGTTACCTTCTTGTTTCATATAGGCCATTGAATTCATCAGTTGATATGTAATTTTGGGTGACATTTTCAAAAGCACCATGAGTTATAAACCCAAATTTCACTAAAAGTCACTGTTGAACACTACAGGTTCAAGTTCAAGATCTGAAGGCAACAGACCTGAGCTTGATTCTGGGCTGCATGCGGAAAGTGAGAATTGCAGCTTCATTGAGTAATTCTAGTGTAGCCGACTAAGTTGCACCATGTTGAATCTCCAGTTCGTTCTTACACCAGAAATACACAGTGCATACAGGAGTGTCTTTAGGTAACTGGAAGAGCCAAGACTGTGAGCCTCGCACTCACATGTCCATCCCTATCTGTTTGTTCTCTTCTTTCATCTTTGCAGCAATGGAAAATGGAGATCTCTGTATCATACTACCAGTTTGCTGGGTAATCCAAAGCCTGACCTCTAAAATTTCAGCCAAGGCAAGGGTGTGGTGGTGGTGGGACATTCTAGGGCTACAACCAAGAGCTCCTACACCAGTACCAGAGCTCCCTCCAACTCAGTGGTGACTGTACTTCAACAAATTCCCTGCATGATTCTCAGTGGCGGAAATGGAAACAAAGCCACCTGCACTGCCAATAGGCCGAATGCAGCCGTCAGTAGGAGTTGCATGCTTGATAGGCCAGAATACAACTATATTCTTAACCAAACAAAGGCAGCAGAGTGCCTGGTTACTATCTTCCTCTCCCTGCACACTACTAATGTTCAGCTGGTCGGGAAAAGGAAGTGCTTCTTGCTTCTGACACAAAACACTCAAGCTTTCCTTTTGATGGTGAAGAAACTGCAGATTCACACTCTCCCATTGTCTCCGACCCAATTAGGGGATTGTAATCAAGTCTCATTCAGGCCACCAGAATCTCTAAAACCAGGCCTGGTTTAGAATATGGTGACCAGTCCCTTTTCATTGAAGCAAAAATTGTTCTCAGGATTGGAAGAGGGCCCACTAGGTGGCTCTCTAGCTCAGGCTGTTAGAAGGGAACTCTGGCCTTGTAAGCGTACACATTCCTCCAGCTATGATACTCTTTGGTAGGCTGGAGCCTTTCTATCATGGCTGAGCCATAGAAACAGGCTGGGCTGCAGAAGGCAGCAGTCTTTCCCTACATGAGGTAGGATCCCTCAAGACACTTGTGCCTTTGGTGGGTTTCCCTCCTCACGTCTTTCACTTTGTGTGTCTATCCTCCTTCTGCTTCTATGCTGCTATCTATGCTGCCTATCCATCTGCTGGGTCTGCTTGTTACCCTTTCTTCCCTAGCCTCCACCTTCCAATACAAGGCACAGCCTGGGATGGGGGAGGAGGCACGAGGCAGTTAGCGAAGCCAGGCTGAGTGGTTTTCTGGACTGCGAGATCAGAAAAGGTTCAGGATGGGCTTCCTTGCCCTCATTTCTGATGCTGCCTGCGGCGGCTGGTCCCCAGGCTAGTCACATCCATCATTAATGCCTGCTCCACTGGCTTAGAGAATGATCTAAATTACACTGGCAGAGTTTTGGTTGGGCAACTCAGAGAAAATCTGCCGGGGAATAACATTTCTGCCTTCCCCTCCACACTCTCCTTTTGCTCTTGTACTAGAAAAACAGGTTCTGGGAGGATTTCTTTACCTTCCCCAGCCAAAAATTTAGAAGGGATGTTCCTGACACAGCACTGCAGCAAATAACAACCACTTGACCCACAGCCATCTCCCTCCCAATACTAGCCCATGGCTCAGGAATATTCCCTGGTTCTCAGATTGTATTCTTTATTTCCCTAGGGAAAAGTTAACATGGAAATATTCATGGCTTTTGAATTACACTGGAAAGCCATTAAACAGCTATATTGCATCACCCAAATAGCAATCCTGTAGCAGGTCTATTCCTAAAATGGGGATTCATTTCAGAAGTCTCTGCACTCATATGAGCCATATTTTGGACAGAATGTCACCTAGATATTAGAGAGAATGTCCAGGCCTGCATCCTTAGCTCTGGCACAGCACAACTGAGGTGGGCAGGGAGGCAAAGGTGGATCTAACCCACCTCTTCTGATCCTGGCGCAGGCTGCAGGTCAGCTGTCCCCCAGCATAAGTTAGAGCTGCCACAGGGCTGCCCTACTTTACACCAGGTGGAAGAGTCCCCTAGGGAACTCTTCTGACACCCCCAACATTGATGGAGTGTAGTCCCATTCTGGAGTCTCCCGTGTACAGAGGAATCCCAAACTACTTCTTTAATAATCATAATACTTAATTCGTCAGAAGATCTCAAAGTACTTTACCAAGGAGGTCAGTGTCATTAACTGATACTGATTCCTACTTTTAGGAATCTCCAGCTGCCCAAGGCGAAGGCCATATGTCTATTCCTATCTGAATGTATATCATTAACACAGAATGGACTGAGTAGCAAGGACGCCTTCAAAGAAACTAGTTTAACACAGAGACAGCAGATTTCAGAACTGCTCACATGATTGTAATGCCTTTTAAAACAATGTTCATTTGGAAGGGCGTTAACTATAGGCCAACTCTTTGGAAATAGCTAACTTCTCTCAGGCTTAAACAAACAAGCAAATATTTTCACTTCCATACATAGAATCTCAGGAGCCTCCAGAGTGGATGATTCAGAATGGATGGAGGAAACCATGGGTTTTTCAAGTCAGATATCTTGCCTCTTGCAGTGACTAATACCTTATGTTTCAGAGAAAAATGCACTTCTCCTTTTCTCCATAATCCATCTGGTCAACTGTGCAACTCGGTACAGGTAAGGGGAAGGGGGAGGGAATTTAAGGTTTTTTCCTCGTTGCTGATCCCTGTGGCAATCAGCTTATATTCCAAAGCATGAACTTTGATTATCTGTATCTCAGTCTACATTATTGATAGTTATAATATTAGAAATCCAGACCCAATATTTAACTCATGGCTGCCATTAATGTAGTCATGTCTACACCCCATATCTAGATGACACTGTTTTAATCAGAGTCTTTGGAAACAACTAATACATCATTAACAATTCGTTCATTTTGTATTGAGCCAGTGACCTGTGAACCTATGGGACAACGCCTGGAACAATGTTAATCAAACAGCAACATCTCATAATCCAAAAGAAAAAGGAAAGATTCACTGATGATTTTCCACTGAACATCTCAATTTTCATTTTGTTTTGACTCAGTCGTGTAAATCACATTAGCCCCACTGGATAAGTCTCTGACAACTTGGACCATGTGTCCTGTGCATTCTTGCATATGCTTGATCTTTCACCTCTTCCAAATTTGGTGCCAATACTCTACAAAGACAAGATTTTTACTTCCCATCCTTAGGCAGAGATGGGGGCAACATTATTAATCTTAATTCAAAGCAAGAGGAGTAAATCCATCACTGTAATAGTCACTCCCACACTCCAATTTTTTCCCTATTGGCAAAAATCTTTGCAATCAGAAGGGCATGAGAATTAACTTGATTTATATTCTGGAGAATAAGGAACAACCACCTGGGAAAAGGATCATCCCACTGAGTCACTCAGGTTGGACCAATCCAACCCCTGCTGAAATGCATGTCTTGCATTTAATATCGAGAATTCTCTTTGCTTAGGAAAGCTTACTTGCCACTTCAACAATTTTTATGAGATAGTTTTATTTTATGTCTTTTAAAATAATGTTGATGAATGCACATCCATTTGGCTTTTCAGTTACAACTACTATGAACCCAGTTTAGATTATTCTGCCTGTTCAATAACTCCCATTTTTTCCATAATATAAACTTTTGTTTGTTTGTTTGTTTGTTTAATGTGTGAGAGAAAATGGAAATTTTCTTGGTGGATGGATTGCTGGAGTTACTGATTTTTCAGTTTTAATGTGATAGTCTACTTCCAGACACCTTGGAAGATACCTAAGAATTCTTCCAACTCTGCTTTGACTGTAAGTTCTGTGACATTTACTGAAAATATGTTTGTACCTGTTTTCATGGCCAGTTAGGTTTTGAGTCATTACACTGGTGGTACAGATGAATTTACCTTCTGGAAAGTTATTACATGACACTGTTTTTTAAAACAAGTAGTAAAAGATATTTGACTTTGTATTGGGAATTTATGTACTCAATATGAAACAATCATTGCTTTAGAATTCTGTGCAGTTTCTTTAGCTACTTAATACATTTTTTCTTTGAAGTAACATTGCATTGTGGTCTGGGATCCAATTTAAAGGATACAACTCTGCCATTAATGTTTAGTCATATTCATGTCACTTAATACATTGCTGGAAGGTGCTCAGGCACTATGGTGATGAGGGCAGTATACGAACTTGTACAGAATTGAAGCAGGTTTCAGAGTAACAGTTACCATTTACTGCACCTACAAAGATATCCATCCTACTTTGTTGCTGTTCTCGAAATGGACCCTCTTGGCTGCGACCGTGTGATGTTCTTTGAAAAATGATTTTCTTCCATTGCATTAATTGCATCTTCACCCAAAAGCCAGGCAAATTCTCGACTTGTTATTTTGGTTGTCTTCATTTGTTTCTCCTTGTGAAATGGTGGTACATTGATGAGCTCCTCAGGGTATGTCTACACTATGATATTAGGTCGAATTTATAGAAGTCATTTTTTTAGAAATCGGTTTTATACATTTGAGTGTGTGTGTCCCCACAGAAAATGCTCTAAGTGCATTAAGTGCATTAACTCGGCGGAGTGCTTCCACAGTACCGAGGCTAGAGTCGACTTCCGGAGCGTTGCACTGTGGGTAGCTATCCCACAGTTCCTGCAGTCTCCGCTGCCCATTGGAATTCTGGGTTGAGATCCCAATGCCTGATGGGGCTAAAACATTGTCGTGGGTGGTTCTGGGTACATATTGTCAGGCCCCCGTTCCCTCCCTCCCTCCGTGAAAGCAAGGGCAGACAATCGTTTCACGCCTTTTTTCCTGAGTTACCTGTGCAGACGCCATTCCACGGCAAGCATGGAGCCCGCTCAGCTCACTGTCACCGTATGTCTCCTGGGTGCTGGCAGACGTGGTACTGCATTGCTACACAGTAGCAGCAACCCATTGCCTTGTGACAGCAGACGGTGCAATAGGACTGGTAGCCGTCATCGTCATGTCCGAGGTGCTCCTGGCCACATCGGCCAGGAGCGCCTGGGCAGACATGGGTGCAGGGACTAAATTTGGAGTGACTTGATCAAGTCATTCTTTTTAGTCCTGCAGTCAGTCCTATTGAACCATATTATGGTGAGCAGGCAGGCGATAGGGATTGCTAGCAGTCCTATTGTACCATCTTCTGCCAGGCAGGCAAGAGATGAGGATGGCTAGCAGTCGTATTGTACCATCTTCTGCCAAGCAGCCCTGAGATGTGGATGGCATGCAGTCCTTCTGCACCGTCTGCTGCCAGCCAAAGATGTAAAAGATAGATGGAATGTATCAAAACAAGAAATAGACCAGATTTGTTTTGTACTCATTTGCTTCCCCCCCCCTCCCCGTCTAGGGGACTCATTCCTCTAGGTCACACTGCAGTCACTCACAGAGAAGGTGCAGCGAGGTAAATCTAGCCATATGTCAATCAGAGGCCAGACTAGCCTCCTTGTTCCAATAAGAACAATAACTTAGGTGCACCATTTCTTATTAGAACCCTTCGTGAAGTCCTGCCTGAAATACTCCTTGATGTAAAGCCACCCCCTTTGTTGATTTTAGCTCACTGTAAGCCAACCCTGTAAGCCGTGTCGTCAGTCGCCCCTCCCTCCGTCAGAGCAACGGCAAACAATCGTTGGAGGAGACAAAAGGGGGAGACATTTTTTCTGCGCGGACGCCATACCAAGGCAAGCATGGAAGCCGCTCAGATCACTTTGGCAATTAGGAGCACACTAAACACCACACGCATTATCCAGCAGTATATGCAGCACCAGAACCTGGCAAAGCGATACCGGGCGAGTAGGCGACGTCAACACGGTTGTGTGAGTGATCGGGACATGGACACAGATTTCTCTGAAAGCATGGGCCCTGCCAATGCATGCATCATGGTGCTAATGGGACAGGTTCATGCTGTGGAACGTCGATTCTGGGCTCGGGAAACAAGCACAGACTGGTGGGACCGCATAGTGTTGCAGGTCTGGGATGATTCCCGTGGCTGCGAAACTTTCGCATGCGTAAGGGCACTTTCATGGAACTTTGTGACTTGCTTTCCCCTGCCCTGAAGCGCATGAATACCAAGATGAGAGCAGCCCTCACAGTTGAGAAGCGAGTGGCGATAGCCCTGTGGAAGCTTGCAACGCCAGACAGCTACCGGTCAGTTGGGAATCAATTTGGAGTGGGCAAATCTACTGTGGGGGTTGCTGTGATGCAAGTAGCCCATGCAATCAAAGATCTGCTGATTTCAAGGGTAGTGACCCTGGGAAATGTGCAGGTCACAGTGGATGGCTTTGCTGCAATGGGATTCCCTAACTGTAGTGGGGCCATAGACGGAACCCATATCCCTATCTTGGCACCAGAGCACCAAGCCTGCGAGTACATAAACCGCAAGGGGTACTTTTCAATAGTGCTGCAAGCTCTGGTGGATCACAAGGGACGTTTCACCAACATCAACGTGGGATGGCCGGGAAAGGTACATGACGCTCGCATCTTCAGGAACTCTGGTCTGTTTCAAAAGCTGCAGGAAGGGACTTTATTCCCAGACCAGAAAAATACCTTTGGGGACGTTGAAATGCCTATAGTTATTCTTAGGGACCCAGCCTACCCCTTAATGCCATGGCTCATGAAGCCATACACAGGCAGCCTGGACAGTAGTCAGGAGCTGTTCAACTACAGGCTAAGCAAGTGCAGAACGGTGGTAGAGTGTGCATTTGGATGTTTAAAGGTGCGCTGGCGCAGTTTACTGACTCTCTTAGACCTCAGCGAAACCAATATTCCCACTGTTATTACTGCTTGCTGTGTGCTCCACGATATCTGTGAGAGTAAGGGGGAGACGTTTATGGCGGGGTGGGAGGTTGAGGCAAATCGCCTGGCTGCTGGTTACACGCAGCCAGACACCAGGGCGGTTAGAAGAGCGCAGGAGGGCGCAGTACGCATCAGAGAAGCTTTGAAAACCAGTTTCATGACTGGCCAGGCTACGGTGTGAAAGTTCTCTTTGTTTCTCCTTGATGAAACCCCCCGCCCCTTGGTTCACTCTACTTCCCTGTAAGCTAACCACCCTCCCCTCCTCCCTTCGATCACCACTTGCAGAGGCAATAAAGTCATTGTTGCTTCACATTCATGCATTTTTATTCATTCATCACACAAATAGGAGGATAAGTACCAAGGTAGCCCAGGAGGGGTGGTGGAGGAGGGAAGGAAAATGCCACACAGCACTTTAAAAGTTTACAACTTTAAAATTTATTGAATGCCAGCCTTCTTATTTTGGGGCAATCCTCTGTGGCGGAGTGGCTGGTTGGCCGGTGGCCCCCCCACCACGTTCTTGGGCGTCTGGGTGTGGAGGCTATGGAACTTGGGGAGGAGGGCGGTTGGTTACACAGGGGCTGTAGTGGCAGTCTGTGTTCCAGCTGCCTTTGCTGCAGCTCAACCATACACTGGAGCATACTGGTTTGATCCTCCAGCAGCCTAGGCATTGAATCCTGCCTCCTCTCATCATGCTGCCGCCACATTTGAGCTTCAGCCCTGACATCAGCCCGCCACTTACTCTCTTCAGCCCGCCACCTCTCCTCCCGGTCATTTTGTGCTTTCCTGCACTCTGACATTATTTGCCTCCACGTATTCATCTGTGCTCTGTCACTGTGGGAGGACAGCATGAGCTCAGAGAACATTTCATCACGAGTGCGTTTTTTTTTCTTTCTAATCTTCACTAGCCTCTGGTAAGGAGAAGATCCTGTGATCATTGAAACACATGCAGCTGGTGGAGAAAAAAAAAGGGACAGCGGTATTTAAAAAGACACATTTTATAAAACAGTGGCTACACTCTTTCAGGGTAAACCTTGCTGTTAACATTACATACATAGCACATGTGCTTTCGTTACAAAGTCGCATTTTGCCACCCCCCACCGCGTGGCTAACCCCTCAACCCTGCCCCCTCTCCATGGCTAACAGCAGGGAACATTTCTGTTCAGCCACAGGCAAACAGCTCAGCAGGAACGGGCTCCTCTGAGTGTCCCCTGAAAAAAAGCACCCTATTTCAACCAGGTGACCATGAATGATATCTCACTCTCCTGAGGATAACACAGAGAGATAAAGAACGGATGTTGTTTGAACGCCAGCAAACATACACTGAAATGCTTTGTTCTACAGTGATTCCCGAGTACGTGCTACTGGCCTGGAGTGGTAAAGTGTCCTACCATGGTGGATGGAATAAGGCTGCCCTCCCCAGAAACCTTTTGCAAAGGCTTTGGGAGTACATCCAGGAGAGCTGCAAATGCCAGGGCAAATTAATCCTTTCACATGCTTGCTTTTAAACCATGTATAGTATTTTAAAAGGTACACTCACCAGAGGTCCCTTCTCTGCCTGCCGGGTCCAGGAGGCAGCCTTGGGTGGGTTCGGGGGGTACTGGCTCCAGGTCCAGGGTGAGAAACAGTTCCTGGCTGTCGGGAAAACCGGTTTCTCCGCTTGCTTGCCATTTGCTATCTTCTTCGTCCCCAAAACCTGCTTCCGTGTTGCCTCCATCTCCATTGAAGGAGTCAAACAATGCGGCTGGGGTAGTGGTGACTGAACCCCCTAAAATGGCATGCAGCTTATCATAGAAGCAACATGTTTGGGGCTCTGACCCGGAGCGGCCGTTCGCCTCTCTGGCTTTCTGGTAGGCTTGCCTCAGCTCCTTAAGTTTCACGCGGCACTGCTTCGGGTCCCTGTTATGGCCTCTGTCCTTCATGTCCTGAGAGATTTTGACAAAGGTTTTGGCATTTCGAAAACTGGAACGGAGTTCTGATAGCACGGATTCCTCTCCCCGTACAGCAATCAGATGCCGTTCCCCTCGTTCAGTCCATGCTGGAGCTTTTTTGCGATTCTGGGACTCCAACATGGTCACCTCTGCTGATGAGCTCTGCATGGTCACCTGCAGCTTGCCACGCTAGCCAAACAGGAAATGAAATTCAAAAGTTCGCGGTTCTTTTCCTGTCTACCTGGCCAGTACATCTGAGTTGAGAGTGCTGTCCAGAGCGGTCACAATGGAGCACTCTGGGATAGCTCCCGGAGGCCAATACCGTCGAATTGTGTCCACAGTACCCCAAATTCGAGCCGGCAAGGCCGATTTAAGCGCTAATCCACTTGTCAGGGGTGGAGTAAGGAAATCGATTTTAAGAGCCCTTTAAGTCGAAATAAAGGGCTTCATTGTGTGGATGGGTGCAGGTTTACATCGATTTAACGCTGCTAAATTCGACCTAAAGTCCTAGTGTAGACCAGGGCTTAGTCTGTAATAGCCTGAATGTGCATATCATTGGTTCTGCAAATGCCTGTAGCTTGGGTTAAGGTTAAATCAGCTTCCTGCAGCAATTTGCACCTCCTGTGGCCACTCATACAAGCCTGTCTTTCATTAAAGGATGACATAGTTCCCTAAATTAATATGTTTGAAATTCAGGTCAGTCACGAATGGAGCAGAAAGTTCATATTGCCTTATATTATGAATAAAAAAACCCTAATTATTTATCCTAAGTAAATTTTTAGCTACAATTCCAACATCTCTCATATTTATCCATCATCTTTGCCAAATGTTCTTTATCCTCTACCTCCCCACCTTTAAACGTATTGTTATAGGAGACACCAGGTGACACTGTTACACATATTATTGCACATTCCTTTTCACAGAGCGCACCAGTGTATGGTCTTTGTTGTTTGTATTGTTGCAGTACTGGGTTTAATATGGTTTAATACTTGCTGGGCCCATTATGATTGCCAGGTGTCCAGTTTTTGACCAGAAAGTCGGGTCAAAAAGCGGACCTGGCAGTGTCTGGTCAGCACAGCTGACTGGACACCAAAAGTCCAGGAGTAACCGCAATCAGCCTCCACGCCAAGAGGGCAGGAAGAGCAGCGCTGCTGCCTGGAGGAGCTGCAGCTAAGCTGGAGAGAGAGAAAACTGGCTCCCAAGGACCTGGCTCTGGTGGAGAGAGTTAGGTGCTGGCTCTGCACCGCCCCAGGGGGGATCCTGTCCATACCCCTCACTGCTTTGCTGTGCTTGTCCCTGGCCCCTGTCTCTCTCCAGAGACTGACCCTCCCCATCCCACTGTGCTCTTGCCCTGGCCCCTGACTTGCTCCGGGGTCTAACCTCCCCACCCTGCTGTGCTCTTGGCCCATGGTGGCCACAGATATGTCTTGCGCCGGGCCCACAAAAGGTTAATCTGGCCCTGCACTGTTGTTAGCTTTATGATGCGGATCCCTTAAGGGGAGTTGTGACAAACAACAAGATAATTTGCTCTCTACCTTAATCCTCCAACTAGACTCAGTTCTTCAGTGGGATAGAATTGCTTCCTGGTCACCACTGCTGAGGTTGAAATATCTGAACGAGGGGTTTGCCTGCATGCTGTTTGTGACACCTTTGTTTCAGGACTGGTGTATGTTTTGTA
This sequence comes from Lepidochelys kempii, assembly GCF_965140285.1. Classification (NCBI taxonomy): domain Eukaryota; kingdom Metazoa; phylum Chordata; order Testudines; family Cheloniidae; genus Lepidochelys; species Lepidochelys kempii. Next base: position 248,526,244 of record NC_136380.1, read on the forward strand.
AATAAACAAGTTACACTAAGGAAGTATACAGATTCCATGTCACTGATTTCTCCTTCAATGGGAAATTTTGAAGCCTCTTAATCTGCTACCACTTGGCAGAGGGGCAACAGTACCTGTCACATTGCTGGGGTCACTCCCGGGAAATATAACATTACCTGTACTATGGCCCCCACGGCAATGAGAAGGATTTCAAAGTGTGGTGCAGCATTTCCTTTCAAATTGTGTTGCAGAAGCAATTACTCCTTCTATGGTCTGATATAACGTCTGACATCATGTCATGTTTAGCAAGCACTCAGGAGGCAGGCTTGCTAAGGAGCGAATGGGCTGATGCTGTTATTAACTATAGGAGCACTCAGCTCAGTCTGGCCGCTTAGTTTTCTCAAAACATCATCACTCATACTGGCCCTGTCTAATGGCTTCACACATGCACTAGGGCTGTCATTGCAGTAATTACATCCTCTCATTAGTAAAGAGACGCCTCGTGCTAGTCACGTGATACTTAGCCATACAGCAATGCTCTGAACAGGGCTGTCCTGCCACTGTTTGTCAGTGTGAAAGTTGTGTGGGGCTGGGGCCACACCCAGGTGCACCTCTTGTGGGTCCTGGAGCACTGCCAGTACCACTAGACTGAATGGAAATTCCAGCACAAATCTGCCAGTTGCTGACTTTTGGTTCTTGTTGGTGACTAGATTTTAGAACAAAAGCAATAAGTTTACTTGATCTGCTGGTTCCTGGACATACAGTTGTTCCAGGGGAAACCAGCTGAGACCATTTGAAAGATTCTAATGAAGTTTACTGGACTAGTCTAATGCACTAGAGCCAGTCAGCAGTCCCACTATCTTGCATTTCTCAGCACTTTGCAGCCAAATTCAATTTCCGTGTGCCCTCTCTGCCCCCTAGCATTCCCATGCAAGACAAGACAAATGAGCCGAGGGGTTTGGTATTTCAACATAATACTAATATGAGGGTATATCCTCTTAACTTGGTAATAACTGCATCCTGGACTAACTACCATTACAATCTTCATTCGCAGAGTTTATTTACTCCAGGACATAGCTATTGCTATGAACAGAAAGCACCCTCAAGATGTCATCTAACTAGCTAATCATCTTTTTGAAAATCTGTTTCCTATTATCAATACAATTGCAGTACTCATTAAGTGAGCAGAGCACAATAAACTATATATATATACACACACACAATAATTGCACGCAAATGAAATTCAAAGCTCATCATAAATGATGGATAATTGTGGAGCAGATTGTTCTCCTCAGAGATTTTTATCTGTTATTTTCTGAGAAAGGTTTACATCCTTCAAGGAAATCATATTCCAGTCTCAGGATTCTCTAGTAGGATCTGGCCAGTTTGCACCACTCAGGCAGTGCGAAGTGGCCAGATTATGCCCATAAATGATTGGTAGAGAATACTCCTTGTGAAGGGAAACTCTCAGCTGGTGTAAAACTGGTGGAGGCTCTTCCTGCACTAGGTGCTACCCCCTTTCCTGGTGTAGGGAGCAAGCCAGCGGCAGTTCAGGGATGTGATGGAGCTGAGCACTGCTACAACGATCCAAAGGTCCTTAGGTACATAGGCTGCTCTAAGTGACACTGAGGCCAGATCTTAATTTAATGCCTAATCCAAAACCCACTGGAGTTGATGGATAGACTCTCACCGACATCAATGGGCCAAATGTTCAGACTGTTTTTGCATGCCTACTTTTGTGCATACAAATGATTGCATGTCTCCAAGTGGGATCACCTATTTTGCACCAGCAAACTGCCAATTGCACATGTAAATTGAGCAGCCAGTTTTACATACAAAAGCAGGCATGCAAAACTGGAAACTTGGCCCAATAAGATTTAATACATAGATCTCCCCTTAATCCATACTGAATATTCTAACATAATATTCATTCTGTCTCTGGTAAAAGAAATATTGGCAGATAGTTTCCATTTGGAAGAAAAATGACTGTTTGAAAGTACATTGGAGCAGCTTTCTTGAGGTGTCGTGTGTGATGTAACATTTATGCTTCTTTATTGGCTTGGTGTATCAGAAAGGTCTTCCTCTAACATATCTATTTTTATCAAGTCGATTTTATATTGTGTTTTATTTATTTATTTTCTCCTGGAAGTTGTTTCCATTTATCAAAGATTAATTTGTAAGCTCTTCACTACAGTTTGGTCCAAAGAAAAATCTCTCTTTATCTAGAGTTTAATAAAATAGGCGTGTGTGTGTGTGTGTATAAAGCTCTTATTGAGAGAAAGCTAAGGCAGAAAGATGAGTTTTGCATGTAGTTCTGAATGAAGAGAGATTATTTGTCACTACTCCTTTCTTTTATCCTGTTCCTGTCTACTTTACATTAATCTGAATGAATGACCGACCTTGATTTCTTCAGAGACCTGCATTTATTTTGAATTTTTTGAGAGTGGGATGAGGGGATCTATAAACCCCACATGAACAGAAAGAGTTAAGGGGGTGCTTTGGGCTGGAATGGCCCCATCCCTATGCACCTGGAAATCAAGCTAGGACTGGAGCAGTAGTTAAAAGGGAGGGAACGTCTCTCAGACCAGGAAAACGCTGGCAAAGGAACAGACTATTGAGCCTTTCCAGCCCTGAAGAGAGGACTGATGGCTTGCAGCGTCCCCTGCCCTTGCAAAAGGGGGGTTGCAGGACCGCTGAGCTGAAGGGGAAACAGGACTGATACTTACACTGGAACGAACCCAAGTGGACCCTTAAGTGGACAGTGATACTCCTAGGCCCTTCTGACATCAGAGAGGCCCATACCCTGGAGGGAGCTGCTGACAGGTTTTCCTTTAGTTTGTTTAGCCCCATTTACTGCCTGTGGGCTGTTTGGTGGTTTCGCCTGTGTCAAGGTTCCTCCCCCACTCTGAACTCTAGGGTACAGATGTGGGGACGTGCATGAAAACCTCCTAAGCTTACTTTTACCAGCTTAGGTTAAAACTTCTCCAAGGTACAAATTAATTTTATCTTTTGTCCTTGGAATAACCACTGCCACCACCAAACTCTAACTGGGTTTACTGGGAAACGTAGTTTGGACATGTCTTTCCCCCAAAATCCTCCCAACCCTTCACCCCACTTCCTGGGAAAGGTTTGGTAAAAATCCTCACCAATTTGCATAGGTGACCACAGACCCAAACCCTTGGATCTGAGAGCAATGAAAAAGCATTCAGTTTTCTTACAAGATGACTTTTAATAGAAATAGAAGTAAATAGGAGTAAAGGAATCACCCCTGTAAAATCAGGATGCTAGGTACCTTACAGGGTAATTAGATTCAAAACATAGAGAATCCCTCTAGGCAAAACCTTAAGTTACAAAAAAGACATACAGACAGAAATAGTCATTCTATTCAGCACAATTCTTCTCTCAGCCATTTAAAGAAATCATAATCTAACGCATACCTAGCTAGATTACTTACTAAAAGTTCTAAGACTCTATTCCTGTTCTATCCCCGGCAAAGCAGCATACCAACAGACACAGACCTTTTGTTTCTTTCCCTCTTCCCAGCTTTTGAAAGTATCTCGTCTCCTCATTGGTCATTTTGGTCAGGTGCCAGCAAGGTTACCTTTAGTTTCTTAACCCTTTACAGGTGAGAGGATTTTTCCTCTGGCCAGGAGGGATTTTAAAGGTGTTTACCCTTCCCTTTACATTTAGGACATGAACACAGACTCAAACCCCTGGATCTTAAGAACAATGAAAAAACAATCAGGTTCTTAAAAGAAGAATTTTAATTGAAGGAAAAAGTAAAAAGAATCACCTCTGTAAAATCAGGGTGGTAAATACCTTACAGGGTAATCAGATTCAAAACATAGAGAATCCCTCTAGGCAAAACCTTAAGTTACAAAAAGACACAAAAACAGGAATATACATTCCATCCAGCACAACTTATTTTATCAGCCATTTCAACAAAACAGAGTCTAACGCATATCTAACTAGATTACTTAGTAAGTTCTAAGACTCCATTCCTTTTCTGTTCCTAGCAAAAAACAACACACACACACACACACACACACAGAATCTGTGTTTCTCCCCCACCTCCAGCTTTGAAAGTATCTTGTCTCCTCATTGGTCATTTTGGTCAGGTGCCAGTGAGGTTATCCTAGCTTCTTAACCCTTTACAGGTGAAAGAGTTTTTTCTCTGGCCAGGAGGGATCTTAAAGGTGTTTACCCTTCCCTTTATATTTATGACAGAGAGCGACTATGCCACCTGTAATGGTAATACCACTTAGCAATTACCTTTCCAAAACATCTTTTTAACATTAAACCAATAAACCCTCACAATACCTCTCTGAGGAGCACAATTACTACCATTTTACAGGTAGGTAAACTGAGGCAGACAGGTTGCATGACATGCCCAAGGCAACAAGGATGTCAGTGTCACAGCTGGACCTAGAATTTGGGAGGGATGGCTCTCAGTCCTGTGCCACCTCTCCCTAAAGGGGTCCTGCACACATCTCAGAGGAAGCTTTCAGTTTCTATTGTTAGCTTATGAGCATTCAAACTATGTACATAGAAAATGGATTTCAGTTCTGATTGTGAATGTTTCCATGCCTCCCCTGACCTCCTTGCTCCTGAGAAAGTGTCCTGAGACCCAGAATGGAGACCTCAGCAATCACAAAGTCAGCCTATTTGAGAGAGAAAGACAGAGAAGCCACCCTGCAGCTTTAACAAGAAACAGCTGGGATTGGCTAAACCAGTGGTTCTCAACCCACGACCTGTGGGCTGCATGCAGCCCAATTAGCACACAGCTGTGGCCCAGCTGTGTGAGAAAGATTGCCAGGCGCACAGGGTTTGGGTTCCCGGTTGCCTGGCCGCCCAGCGTTACGGAGTCTGGGCTGCCCAGCCAGGTGCAGCAGGGTCAGGGTCACTGGCTGACCCTGTGTGGCAGGGGTCAGGGGCTGCCAGCCGGCCCCATGGGGTTTGGGCTGCCTGACGACCAGCCCCACAGATCCGGTGGGGTCTGAGGCTGCTGGCCAGCCGGCCCCACAGCAGCAGAAGGTCTGGGGGCTGCCCCACAGGGTTGGGATCCGGGGTCGGCGTCAGGGCTGCTGGACAGCCCTGCGGGGTTGTGGTCTGGACTGCCCTGCCATCCCGCCCCGCGTGGCTGAGTCCAGGGTTGGGGCTGCCACCCGACCCTACACAGAGGGGTCTGGGGTCTCTGTCACCCAGCCCCCCACCCAGGACTCCACTCCTGGTCCCACTTTGTGGAGGGGGTCTCTGGGCAGGAGGAGCTGGGCATAGGAGTCAGGGGAGGGGCTCCGGGGGGAGCGCTGTGGTTCTCAACCTGCGGCCTGGGTAACACACTATGGGCTACATATGCATCCCACAACGATAAATAGGTTGAGAACCACTGAGCTAAACTGTTGTGAGGACTTGGATCTTGGCCATTACTACCTATGCACAGTGATTTCATTTGGCATGCAAGAAGCACCTGTGCCCTCACTGGAGAAGCAGCATTCTGGGCTGATATTTTTTTATTTTCATTCGCTTCCTCCGTCCTTCCCAGCTAGGTAGTAGGATGTCAGTGAGGAAGTAGAACTGTGGCACAAGGAGACTTGCCTTACTCTGAAGAGAGATGTTTTCTTTGGCTTTGCATTAACCTTGTGTACCTAGGGGCCTACTCATTCTCATTCCCATGTTTGCTTAGTCATCACAAGGGGCTCCAGTGCTCTCTTCTCTTTTGGCCTGGGGTGTGAGTGTGACTAGGGGAATGGCCCTATTGTGGGGAACTTCCCTGGCTTATAAAGTACCTGGTGGAATTGGCTAGCGAAAGGATCTGAGTCCTCACTCCCACTTCCTTTACCCATAGGCCTATCTGACCTTGAGGACTCCCCTTCCGCTCTCATGTGTGGCACAGTCCTCGTAACCCCGACAAGGCTGGGCCCAGGATTCTTGGGGGGCTCGACCCCCCATCTTAGGGCAGGGGCTAGGACGTTCCCACTCCAGGGTACTCGCTCCACTCTGGATGCTTCCCTGACCCACTGATCATGGCATGTAGTTCAAAGCAAATACAATTTATTAAACAGCAACTAATTAAAAAAATAAGGAAAAAAATGGAAAAGGTGAAAGGAAAACACATAACCCTGCTTTGTGGCATGGGGAACCACAAACAGCCATCGCAGGAATGTCAGGGCAGTTTACAGTCTATTCCTCACATGTCCCAGGCCTCCCACCCAGGCCCTGGCTGTGCTGCAGGGATGCTGTGGTCACACACTTGCTCTGGCAGTGGCCACACGCCCTCAGGCTCTAGGTGGCAGGACCCTTCTTCCCAGCATCATCCCCCCGTTGGGGTTATGATCAGTGATGAGCTGCCAAAATCTTAACAACCTGTTCCCTATAAAAAGTTCTGGTTTAAGGGATGTGCCCCAGTATGTATTTTTTGTACCAACAGCGTTACCATACATCCGTATTTTCCTGGGAGGAATTTTTAAAATTTAAAAATTCCTCCTGGACAGCGATTTAAGAATCAAAAAGCCTGACCTGTCAGGAAAATACAGGTGTGTGTTAACCCTGCCTAAAGTTCTTTTTTAAAAAGATGGGCCTGAACTAGAAATGAGCTCCCTTTCACAGGTGTGGGTCCCTGCCACTCCCTGGGGGTGTGCTAGGGTGACCAGATGTCCCGATTTTATAGGGACAGTCCCAATTTTGGGGTCTTTTTCTTATATAGGCTCCTATTACCCCCCACCCCGTCCTGATTTTTCACACTAGCTGTCTGGTCACCCTAGGGTGTGCACATGTGTGGGTCACAGCTGCTCCCTGCCCCCCTCATTGAAGCAGGTGTGCAGGGTTACTGCCCTGGGAACTGCAGGGCACCAGTGGACGTGGGGCCAGCTGCAGACAGGGGCGTGGGGCAAGGCTAGCTGAAGGCAGGGGGTGCAGGGCCAGCTGCGGGCAGTCGGGGTGCGGGGTTGGCTGAGGCAGGGGGGTGTGGGGCTGGCTGGAGGCAGGGCAGGGCAGGGGCTGACTGGAGGTAGAGGCTGGCTGGAGGCAGGGCAGGGGGGTGCGGGGCAGGCTGGAGACGGGGTGTGGGGATGGCTGGCTTCGGGCAGGGCTGCAGGGGGCTGCGGCAGGGGTTGGCTGGAGCCGGGGTGTGTGGGGCTGGCTAACTTTGGGCAGCGGGGTGCGACAGGGGCTGGCTGCAGGCAGGGCAGGGGGTGTGGCAGGGGCTGGCTGGAGACAGGGCAGGGGGTGCGGCAGGGGCTGGCTGCGGGCAAGGTAGGGGGTGCGGCAGGGGCTGGCTGGAGACAGGGCAAGGGGTGTGGCAGGCGTGGCTGTGGGCAGGAGATATGGGGATGGCTGGAGGCGGGGGTGGCAGCAGGCAGGGCAGGGGGTGCGTGCAGCAGGGGCTGGCTGCAGGCAGGGGGTGCAGAGGGTGGCTGGAGATAGGCTGGCTGCGGGCAGGAGATGCGGCAGGGGCTGGTGCGGGCAGGACAGGGGTTGCGTGCGGCAGGGGCTGGCTGCGGGCAGAGGATGCGGGGTGGCTGGAGACGGGGGCTGGCTGCGGGCAGGGGGTGCAGAGGGTGGCTGGAGATAGGCTGGCTGCGGGCAGGAGATGCGGCAGGGGCTGGTGCGGGCAGGACACGGGTTGCGTGTGGCAGGGGCTGGCTGCGGGCAGAGGGTGCGGGGTGGCTGGAGACGGGGGCTGGCTGCGGGCAGGGGGTGTGTGCGGCAGTGGCTGGCTGTGGGCAGGGGGTGCGGGGGTGGCTGGAGATGGGCTGGCTGCGGGCAGGGCAGGGGGTGCGACAGGGGCTGTCTGCAGGCAGGGTGTGCGGTGGTGGCTGGAGACAGGAGCTGGCTGCGGGAAGGGTGGTGAGTGCTCATGGGGAGAGTGGCTCGGAGCAGCCCGAGCAGCAGAATGCAGCCCAGGCCCAGCAGAGCAGCCAGGGACCCAGGGCCAGGGGAGCAGCAACAGCACCAGGGCTCGTGCCCAGGGCCATGCGGCAGCCCACATGGCTCCCGCAGCGCAGCGCCCCCAGTGGCCGGAGGAGGAATTACACCACTTCTCGGCCAGAGCCCATCAAAGGCTCAGCGCCCCCCGCAGGGAAGCGGGTTAACAACCGGCTTTAAAACTGCTTCAAAATTTAACAACCGGTTCGTGTGAACCAGTGCGAACTGGCTCCAGCTCACCACTGGTTACGATCCCCCTCCCAGTCTGGCCTGAGAGGCCTCTTGGCTGAGGGCTTCTCCCTGCACTGGGCCCTCTGCCCAGGGCCCCCCTTCACTCTCCCCAGCTGCTCACCCCACCCGGCTCTGGACTGCTCCAGCCCCAGCTCCTGCTTCAGCGCTAGGGTGACCAGGTGTCCCGTTTTCGACCAGAACACCCAGTTGAAAAGGGACACTGGTGGCTCCAGTCAGCGCTGCCAACCGGACCATTAAATGTGCGGTCGGCGGTGCTGCAGCACTAAGGCAGGCTAGTCCCTACCTGTCCTGGGGCACTGTGCTATGCCTCAGAAGCGGCCAGCAGGTCCAGTTCCTAGGCAGGGGTGCCACGGGGCTCTGTGTGCTGTGCACACCCTGAGCACCGGCTCTGCACTCCCATTGGCTGAGAACTGGCCAAAGGGAGCTGGGGGGGTGGTGCCTGTGGGCAAGAGCAGCGGGCACAGCACCTCCTACCCCCCACCCGCAGCCTACTAGTGCTGGGCCTGCTGGCCACTTCCGGCACACGCACAACACGGTGTCAGGAGAGGCAGGCAGCCTGCCTGCCTTAGCCCTGCCCGCTGAGCCACTGACCGGGAGCTGCGCAAGGTAAGCTCATGCCCCAACCCTGAGCCCCAAACCTGGAGCCCCCTCCTGAACCCCAAAGCCCTCATCCCCGGCCCCACCCCAGAGCCAGCACCCTCACCCCAGAGCCCTCACCCCCTCCCGCACCCTAATCCCCTGCCCCAGCCCTGAGCCTCCTCCCACACCCTGAACCCCTCATCCCTGGCCCCACCCCAGAGCCAGCACCCCCACCCCAGAGCCCTCACCCCCTCCCGCACCCTAATCCCCTGCCCCAGCCCTGAGCCTCCTCCCACACCCTGAACCCCTCATCCCCGGCCCCACCCCAGAGCCAGCACCCCCATCCCAGAGCCCTCACCCCCTCCCGCACCCTAATCCCCTGCCCCAGCCCTGAGCCTCCTCCCACACCCTGAACCCCTCATCCCTGGCCCCACCGCAGAGCCAGCACCCCCATCCCAGAGCCCTCATCCCCCTGCACTCCAACCCCTTGCCCCAGCCCAGAGCTCCCTCCCACACCCTGAATCCCTCATCCCCGGCCCAGAGCCCACATCCTCTGCCGCACCCCCAGCACCTGCCCCAGCCCAGTGAAAGTGAGTGAGGGTGGGGGAGAGCGAGTCACTGAGGGAGGGGGAATGTAGTGAGCCGGGGGCAGGGTGTCAGGGAAGGGGTGGGGCGGGGGGGGCCTCGGGGAAGGGGCGGGGCTAGGGTGTTCGGTTTTGTGCGATTAGAAAGTTGGCAACCCTACCCAGCGCTGCTGCTTCTCTGGCCCCTCTGGCCGCTCTGGCTGCTGCTCTCTCCTTCGCTGGGCCCTGCTCTGGCCAGGCAACTCCAGCACACATAGGGGACAGGACCCCACGCTCCTGTCTCCCTCATTGGCCTGCCTGCCTGGATAATCAGGCTGACCTGGACCACTGACCTCTCCCCATTGGCCCTGGGGACTGTCAGTCTCAGGGTCGTGATTTCTCATTGGCCCTTCCCCTTTCTTTTGGGAGACGCCAAGCAAAGCCCCCCACTAAGTTTCAGTAAGGGGCTAAGGGTCTGCTTACATTAACAAATGTGTAACTAACAAGACATGTGCCTTTCACTGCACTGATTGCTCTCCCTTTATCTGAGTCTGTGGCTGTCTTTGTCCTTTTGGACAGTACTCCTCTTTGGGGCAGGGACTCTTTGGCTCCTCTGTGTTGACCTGGTAGGATCATTTCAAATGGTGAGATGACAACAGAGACTGTAGTTGTTCAATCTGTGAGCTGTTGTCTGAATGAATTTGCAGGCACACAGTCCCGCCAGTAGTGGGCATGCACTGGACCAGTGACTTGTTTCAGATTAGGAAGTAGCCGTCAGAGGACAGTAGGTTGCTATCACTACGAACGTGCAGGATTGAAACCAGCAACCCACAGATGAAAGGTTCTAGGTACCCATTACCACCAGTAGGCTGAACCATCCAGTCCGTGGTCCCCCTCCTCCCCCCCGCCGGCTCAGTGTTAATGTTGAAATCAGAGCCATGTGAAACTTAGTGGATTTAATTCCCTGAAAACCTTTCCCTTGGCTTTCATTTATGAGATTTGATTTTCACTTTGAGTTCTGGCTTTGAACAAACCCACAAACTCACTTACAGTCCCAGAGTCTGGAAGAACAGGGAGTGCTGCAAGTCAAAACTGAGGTGCATTAGCAAAGCTGGCAGAGGGGGACTTTGCAGAGTACCTTCCTACACTACACAGTCTGTAACTCTAGTCATTTCTGTTAGGCTCCCATTTTCATGAACAGAATTATGCTCTCACTTCTGGTAGAAAACAATGTGTGACAAAGTGGCTGTTCCTTTAGCTCTTGCCTAGGGAAAGGGTTCTAATCCCTGCACAGGCCTCGACTTCAAGTCACGGATTCAGGACTATTAAATGGCACATTTGTGATCACCTCTTCCAGTGCTCTGTGCATACAGATTATCCCCTTCCCCTCCATCACACATATTACATGACGAGTAATAGTGAATGAATGGCATTCAGGGCCTGATCTGGGGGATGGATGCTTTAAACCCTAGCTCTGAGAAGGTTTTAAAAGTGATCTGAGGATTGGAAGAAACAACCATGAATTAGCAATCAAAGGAACAGAAGCAATCAATATCACAGAAAAGCTTGGCTCATGCTAGCAGAGATCTGAAGTCAACCTTTGCGCACACATACTGGGATCAGTATAGCAGAGAGCGCGAGAGTGGGATAGTAGATGTGCACTGGGCCTACAAGGACTGGTATAGCACAGATTAACTCGGCCCAGTATTGTAAACTATACTGTATTCATCAGAGGCTGTGCTGTATGTAGGAAACAGGTCTCATCTCAACAGTCAGGCAGCCATTCTGGAATAGACTGGTCAGGGCCTTGATGCCACTGCAGAAATGAAGCAAGTGCAATGTCCTTAAGTGCATGGTGGCAGCTGGTTTCTGCAAATTACCAGCCCCCAGAGATCCAGTCTCTTCATCATGTGGCTCAGGATCAGGTCACTGCCAGGAGAGATATCGGAAAGGGTGCATTAATGGGTGTCATTGTAGACAGTGAATGCAGAGGACGTGTCCAAGATGCACCCAATGTGACCCAGTTGTTATTCCTTAAGACTTTCCATTTACCAAATAAGTGCTCTTCAGCCTCTTCAGAACTGCTGTTCAGCTCTTCACCTCCTGTGCTAGTCACTTTTCCTCATGAAAGGAAGATGTAAGATTCAGGCTTGACTAGCCTTGAAAGACACAAGGCCACACATTTTGCTTTGTTACTCCAGCATAGCTTCACAGGAGCCGGTGGAATTCTTCAGGGTTTACAGAGAGTGGGAGTTAGTCCATCAGCTCTGTTTGGTGTGGGCTATAGGCTGATGATAGCACAATAACACTGTCACACTTAGCCCTGGTCTACACTAGGAGTTGAGATCAAATTTAGCAGTGTTAAATCGATTTAACCCTGCACCCGTCCACACGACAAAGCCCTTTTTTTTGACTTAAAGGGCTCTTAAAATCGATTTCCTTACTCCACCCCCGACAAGGGGATTAGCGCTGAAATCAGCCTTGCTGGGTTGAATTTGGGGTACTGTGGACACAATTAGATGGTATTGGCCTCCAGGAGCTATCCCAGAGTGCTCCATTGTGACTGCTCTGGACAGCACTCTCAACTCAGATGCGCTGGCCAGGTAGACAGGAAAAGGCCCACAAACTTTTGAATTTCAGTTTCCTGTTTGGCCAGCGTGGCAAGCTGCAGATGACCGTGCAGAGCTCATCAGCAGAGGTGACCATGATGGAGTCCCAGAATTGCAAAAGAGCTCCAGCATGGACCGAATGGGAGGTACGGGATCTGATAGCTGTATGGGGAGAGGAATCCGTGCTATCAGAACTTCGTTCCAGTTTTTGAAATGCCAAAACATTTGTCAAAATCTCCCAGAGCATGAAGGACAGAGGCCATAACAGGGACCCGAAGCAGTGCCGAGTGAAACTGAAGGAGCTGAGGCAAGCCTACCAGAAAACCAGAGAGGCGAACGGCCGTTCTGGGTCCGAGCCCCAAACATGTTGTTTCTATGATGACCTGCATGCCATTTTAGGGGGTTCAGCCACCACTATCCCAGCCGCGTTGTTTGACTCCTTCAATGGAGATGGAGGCAACATGGAAGCAGGTTTTGGGGACGAAGAAGATGATGATGAGGAGGTTGTAGATAGCTCACAGCAAGCAAGCGGAGAAACCATTTTTCCTGACAGCTAGGAACTGTTTCTCACCCTGAACCTGGAGCCAGTATCCCCCGAACCCACCCAAGGCTGCCTCCTGGACCCGGCAGGCGGAGAAGAGACCTCTAGTGAGTGTACCTTTTAAAATACTATACATGGTTTAAAAGCAAGCATGTGAAAGGATTAATTTGCCCTGGCATTTGCGGCTCTCCTGGATGTACTCCCAAAGCCTTTGCAAAAGGTTTCTGGGGAGGGCAGCCTTATTCCATCCACCATGGTAGGACACTTTACCACTCCAGGCCAGTAGCACGTACTCGGGAATCACTGTAGAACAAAGCATTTCAGTGTATGTTTGCTGGCATTCAAACAACATCCGTTCTTTATCTCTCTGTGTTATCCTCAGGGAAGTGATATCATTCATGGTCACCTGGTTGAAATAGGGTGCTTTTCTTCAGGGGACACTCAGAGGTGCCCGTTCCTGCTGGGCTGTTTGTCTGTGGCTGAACAGAAATGTTCCCTGCTGTTAGCCACGGGGAGGGGAGAGGAAGGAGCGGCTAGCCACGTGCTGGGGGGAGGCAAAATGCGACCTTGTAACGAAAGCACATGTGCTATGTATGTAATGTTAACAGGAAGGTTTACAGTGAAAGAGTGTACACATTGTTCTATAAAATGTGTTTTTTAAATACCACTGTCCCTTTTTTTCCTCCACCAGCTGCATGTGTTTCAAGGATCACAGGATCTTCTCCTTCCCAGAGGCTAGCGAAGATTAGAGGCGAAAAAAACGCACTCGTGATGAAATGTTCTCTGAGCTCATGCTGTCTTCCCACACTGACAGCACAGACGAATGCGTGGAGGCAGACAATGTCAGAGTGCAGGAAAGCACAAAATGACCGGGAGGAGAGGTGGCGGGCTGAAGAGAGGGCTGAAGCTGAAAGGTGGCGGCAGCTTGATGAGAGGAGGCAGGATTCAATGCTGAGGATGCTGGATCAAACCAACATGCTCCAGCGTATGGTTGAGCTGCAGGAAAGGCAGCAGGAGCACAGACTGCCACTACAGCCCCTGTGTAACCAACTGCCCTCCTCCCCAAGTTCCATAGCCTTCTCACCCAGACGTCCAAGAACGCAGTGCGGGGGGGGGGCCTCCGGCCACCCAGCCACTCCACCCCAGAGGATTGCCCAAGCAACAGAAGGCTGGCATTCAATAAGTTTTAAAGTTTGAAACTTTTAAAGTGCTGTGTGGCCTTGTCCTTCCCTCCTCCACCACCCCTCCTGGTGCCTCTCTCCTTCACCACCCCTCCTGGGCTACCTTGGTAGTTATCCTCCTATTTGTGTGATGAATGAATAAAGAATGCATGAATGTGAAGCAACAATGACTTTATTGCCTCTGCAAGTGGTGATCAAAGGGAGGTGGGGAGGGTGGTTAGCTTACAGGGAAGTAGAGTGAACCAAGGAGCGGGGGGTTTCATCAAGGAGAAACAAACAGAACTTTCACACCGTAGCCTGGCCAGTCATGAAACTGGTTTTCAAAGTTTCTCTGTTGTGCACCGCGCCCTCCTGTGCTCTTCTAACCGCCCTGGTGTCTGGCTGTGCATAACCAGCAGCCAGGCGATTTGCCTCAACCTCCCACCCCGCCATAAACGTCTCCCCCTTCCTCTCATAGATAGTGTGGAGCGCACAGCAAGCAGTAATAACAGTGGGAATATTGCTTTCGCTGAGGTCTAACCAAGGTCTAACTGCACCAGCGCGCTTTTAAATGTCCAAATGCACATTCTACCACCATTCTGCACTTGCTCAGCCTGTAGTTGAACAGCTCCTGACTACTGTCCAGGCTGCCTGTGTACGGCTTCATGAGCCATGGCATTAAGGGGTAGGCTGGGTCCTCAAGGATAACTACAGGCATTTCAACATCCCCAAAGGTATTTTTCTGGTCTGGGAATAAAGTCCCTTCCTGCAGCTTTTGAAACAGACCAGAGTTCCTGAAGATGCGAGCGTCATGTACCTTTCCCGGCCATCCCACGTTGATGTTGGTGAAACGTCCCTTGTGATCCACCAGTACTTGCAGCACTATTGAAAAGTACCCCTTGCAGTTTATGTACTCGCTGGCTTGGTGCTCCGGTGCCAAGATAGGGATATGGGTTCCGTCTATGGCCCCACTACAGTTAGGGAATCCCATTGCAGCAAAGCCATCCACTGTGACCTGCACATTTCCCAGGGTCACTACCCTTGATATCAGCAGATCTTTGATTGCATGGGCTACTTGCATCACAGCAGCCCCCACAGTAGATTTGCCCACTCCAAATTGATTCCCGACTGACCGGTAGTTGTCTGGCATTGCAAGCTTCCACAGGGCTATTGCCACTCGCTTCTCAACTGTGAGGGCTGCTCTCATCTTGGTATTCTTGCCCCTTAGGGCAGGGGAAAGCAAGTCACAAAGTTCCATGAAAGTGCCCTTACGCATGCGAAAGTTTCGCAGCCACTGGGAATCGTCCCAGACCTGCAACACTATGCGGTCCCACCAGTCTGTGCTTGTTTCCTGAGCCCAGAATCGGCGTTCCACCACATGAACCTGCCCCATTAGCACCATGATGCCCACATTGCCAGGGCCCGTGCTTTGAGAGAAGTCTGTGTCCATGTCCTCATCACTCATGTCACCGTGCTAACGTCACCTACTTGCCCGGTATCGCTTCGCCAGGTTCTGGTGCTGCATATACTGCTGGATAATGCGTGTGGTGTTTAATGTGCTCCTAATTGCCAAAGTGATCTGAGCGGGCTCCATGCTTGCCGTGGTATGGCGTCTGCACAGAAAAAAGGCCCAGAACAATTGTCTGCCGTTGCCCTGACGGAGGGACAACATGGCTTACAGGGAATTAAAATCAACAAAGGGAGTGGCTTTGTGAGAAACTGAATGGCCCCCTCAAGGATTGAACTCAAAACCTCAAGGATAGAACTCAAAACTGGGTTTAGCAGACCGTTGATTTCACAGAGGGAGGGAGGGAGGAGAAAATGAATACAAAACAAATCTGGTCTATTTCTTGTTTTGAGCCACTTCATCTATTTTCATACATCTTGCTGGCAGCAGACTGTTAGCCATCGTCAACACCTGGGTGCTCGGCAGAAGACGGTGCAGTATGACTACTGGCCATCATCTTCTGCTCACTGCAGATTAAAAGACAGTGCGGGACTGAATTGCCACGAGACGAAACAAGGGAAATGACCTGGCTGAGTCACTCCCATGTTTGCCCAGGCGCCCGGTTAAAAGAGCACCCAGGACTACATCGACAATGGCTACCAGTCATACTGCACTGTCTGCTGCCAAAAGGCAATAAACTGTTGCTGTGTAGCAATGCAGTACCACGTCTGCCAGCACCCAGGAGACATACGGTGACGATTAGCTGAGTGGGCTCCATGCTTGCCGTGGTATGGTGTCTGCACAGGTAACTCGAGAAAAAAGGCGCGAAACGATTGTCTGCCCTTGCTTTCACGGAGGGAGGGAGGGAACGGGGGCCTGACGATATGTACCCAGAACCACCTACAACAATGTTTTAGCCCCATGAGGCACTGGGATTTCTACCCAGAATTCAAATGGGCAGCGGAGACTGCGGGAACTGTGGGATAGCCACCCACAGTGCAACGTTCTGGAAGTCGACGGTTGCCTCGGTACTGTGGACGCACTCCACTGACTACATGCACTTAGAGCATTTGTGTGGGGACACGCATAATCAACTGTATAAAAACACTTTCTACAAAACCAACTTCTATAAATTCGACCAAATTTCGTAGTGTAGACATACTCTTATTCAAAGCTTTCTTTCTGAGCAAATCAAGAAAAGGCTTTTTTCAGGGTGGGACAGGAAAGAAAATGTTAGTAAAGGTAGCTTTTTAGGTGGCTTTATTGGCCTCCATAGGAACAGCTCAACCATGACTCTCTCTAGACCATCCCTGGGGAGGAGCCCAGTAATGCAATGGAATAATGATTGTCTGGCTATGAAAGCATTTCATTATCAGAATTCTCACTCCCTGCAGCCCCAGTCAGTTTCAGTTAACGTGCTTCTGACAAGAAAGGCCACTGTGAGATTATCAGGCCTTTTGAAAGGAAGCAGTTGTATTTCGGCAAGCTAGGAAGACACCAGGGTCCTCCCTTCAGTTTGGGAAGGATGCGTCTGCAAGCATTGCTAGGCAGTCTGGGAGGGGCTGCATTCCGTGTGGCTGATCAGAGCTTGTGTTAATACGGTTCAGGGGCAGACAAGTAGCTTAGCGGCTTCGAGGAACTCAAGTTCCGGGGTTCTGGAGTCCCCTTTGAAATGTTCAGTTTGAACTGCCACACCACTGTCTGCCCCACACTATCCCACAGGAAACTGGGAGGTGGAGTCCTCTCCCCAGATTGTCCCTATTTAGCAACCTCCTTTATGAAAAGATGGCATTTGTATCATCGTTTGATGGCAAGGCTAGTTTTCAACTAAATTGTAGTGCTAGTTAAAAGTGACAGCTTAACAGGCCTAAAGTTTGAAGTCCCAGCCACATCCGCAAACCTGAAACCGCACAAGCAGTAGGAATGTGGCTTTCCCGCCTAGTGCCCTGCCACCTGTTGAGTAGTTCAGTCGCCATGGTCAACTCAGCCCTTGCCCTCTCTGCTGAGATAGCTTAATAAGGGTGCCAGTCTAGGATCGGTTCCCTGATCTGCTGCATGCTTCCTGTGCGACCTCTTTGTGTCTCAGTTCCCCAGCTGTAGAACAGGGCTAATAAACCTTCCTTTCTCTCACCCTTTGTCTTGTCTATTTAGCAAGCAAGTTCTTTCTGACAGGGACTGCCTCTGACTAGGTGTATGAACAGTGCTGTGGTATTTATGTCTGGTGCTGTTGCTCTGTCAGAGAGAAAATAGCCACTCCAAGCTATTAATGTCTTTGAAACCCACATATAAGGATACGGCCTGCCTGCTGTCAACCTGCAGCGGGAAAGGTTTGCTCCATGCTTTCTGACCATCTGCTGCCGGCAAAAACAATTCAGCCAATGTGGCCAAAATTCAGCACAAAGTAGATGACTTTCTCACACCTGGACGTTTGTTGTGAAGCTTTCCCGAAGCCAGAATGTTCCTCTTAAAAGTCTGCAAACACACACACACACACACACACACACACACATAACAAAGCATCTCCCGTTCCTCTCCTTTCTTATACTCATCTTTCTCCTTCCTGAATATGAACTATCAACAGCTGAGCCTGCCTTTCCCTTCACCCACACCGAGTGCTTAATTTGTAATGAAAGAGGTGCCAGAGCTCAAACAATTTTTTTACATTCACAACTGATGCAGCAAGCTCAGAGGTGCTGAGGCTATGAACTGCCAAGTAAGCCCTGGCACAAATTAAGCACTGCCCACCCCATCACAGGGTTTCTCTGCAATCCCTGCAATGAGAAAAAAACACCTGTTAATTCTTTGGTTGGGGACCAGGTATTAATTATTTCTCTACCTAACACTGCACTTTACAGACTTCTTCCACCCTCATTCACCTTGATTTTTTGCCACCTTCTGACACCTTTGATCACTCCCCCTCCCTCTGTACTCTCTGTTTAGGCCATTTAAAAATCCAAGTATCCAATTTGCAGGCAAAAGCAGGATATAAAAACATGGCCCCACAAGTTGTATTCGTTGTGCATTGGTCAGGAATAGAGAAATCTTCTAGTAGGCCCAGATCCTCCAAGGTATTTAGGGTCTGAATGCACTAAAGGAATTAGGTGCTAAATCCCTGTTTTAGGTACCTAAATACCAGATTCAGGACCAATAAGATGCACAAAACTCCCACTTAACTCTATAAGTACCTAAACTTTCAATGGGAGTTAGGTACCTAAATACCTTTGAGGAGCTGGACCCTCTTTCTTAAAGCTCTTACTTTTGGATTTAGCATCTCAACAAGGCTACTGAATTGGCTTCACACTTTGCCAACTGTTATCAAGAGAGAAAGGATGATAGAATTTATGCTCATTGAGATTATGCATTTGACCACTGAATGCTTTCTTATCTTCTTCGATTCATAGTTCTTTCATTTTGCTTCTTATTTCAGTAAATGTTGATATTTTAGACACTACCTCCTCTGCCCCAGGCAGGACTCCATTACAACAAGCCCCACAGGATGTTGATATCTGTTGTTACACCCCTCAGCCATTACTTGACTGTTAGCAAACTTTTGAAGGATATTCAGGTAGAAGATGACAGCTGGAACATACCTGCTGTGCTACTGAAAGTGCTAAGTACATCCTCCTATTTCTTTGACTTCTCTTCAATGGATCAACAGCAGAATGTGGCTGAGGACAGAAAGTGAAAGGACTGTTTTGATATTTAAAGGGCCATTCATAAAGATAATTGTATTTTTAAAAACTTCTTATCTGTGTGTTCAGTAACAGTTTATAAAAAAAACCGATGATAAAAACAGAATGACTTTTAAAATCTTTCAGAGTAGCAGCTGTGTTAGTCTGTATCCGCAAAAAGAAACGGAGTACTTGTGGCACCTTAGAGACTAACAAAATTTATTTGAGCATAAGCTTTCGTGAGCTACAGCTCACTTCATCCACTGAATGCATCCGATGAAGTGAGCTGTAGCTCACGAAAGCTTATGCTCAAATAAATTTGTTAGTCTCTAAGGTGCCACAAGTCCTCCTTTTCTTTTTAAAATCTTTCTTACTTTTCTTCTTTACTTTTTGATTTTCACTCAGTTGAAACTAGTCTGGTCAGTGTCACTCTTTGTTTATTGTCACTTTTCTAAGGATAGGTTTTAAGGCTTACATTTGCCAAGGAATCCACTGATTTTTGGGTGCCTGACTTGAGACACCTGAGGTCTGTCTCAAACTAGGCACCCATATTAGTGGAAACTTTGGAAAATGTAGGTCTAAGTTATTAGTGTTGGAGTAGATGTGCAAAAGAGATGATGGAACAGTAATAAGTGACTACACTAGTGTCTCTGACCATGCATGGTGAGAAGGAGAGGTTTTCAGAAGTCTAAGCTGTCTGAGCTGATTGCTTATGTAGATGATTATAAGTGCGCTGAGTTCTCTCCAATCTACCAACCTTCTGAACGTTTCCTAAATGTTACAAATCACTCTTCCTGGCATTCATGCCCTACCACACTATCATATAGTTTAGATTCACTATACTGCCATGGAATGTTTAAATTCTACAATGATTCTGAATTCCCTTTACATCTTAAAGAAATCATGAACATATCTGTTTTCATATTGGGATTCATAAACTTTTCATTTGAGATTTAACTACTTGATAATATCTCTCTAAACTTCAACAGAACTTGTACAGACTAAATAGCTCCAGTGGAGGATGCTGTGATCAAAATGTGTGGGGATGTTCACAGCTCCAAGGGCTCTCCTACCTATGGGGAGCAGAAGAACCTTTCCCTCACTAAGCAGATTCAGAAACTATTCATGTTTGGAAGATTTGAGCAGAATATATCCACACAATTAACACTTATTATTCAAAAATAGCCAATAGCTTCTCTGTTGCTCATTGCCACTAATAGCACGCCCCTTCAAACCCCACCCTCTTTAGCCTCTCTCCCATTTGTCAGGGGAGGAAGTGAGTGAAGCCCCACCTCCTCCATCCTGACATAAGCAGACACCTCCGCTTCAAACACACAGCATGATTTTTTTATTTAATTGTTTAATCAGTTTACATTCCACAATTGACAGTTTACTTATTTAATTTTAATTGTCCATGAACAAGTTGTTTAATTAAGAACCAGACAAGATTTTAATTGATGGAAATACAGTATTTTCTGCCAATTGAAAAAAGAAAATTGCAAGATGCAGCTAGTTTTTCGGCAAAGTCCGGCAATGTTCTCTGTGTCCTTCGTCATTCCAAAGTTACAGGAACTTGGCAATTTTCATTTTCATTTCCCCACCCCCCCAGCCCCACCATTAAAATTAACTCAGGCCCTGATCCTGCAAACACTTATACTCATGCATAAGTGTTTGCAGAATCAGGGCCTTGAAATAGAACAATTTTTTTTTTAAAAACTAGCTCTGCTCACTTTTTCTGTAATTATTGACAAGAAGGAATGGACAGTACAATAGATTTGGTAAGATGTAGCATTAATTGTAAAATGAAACAACACATTTATTCACATCATATCAGAACAACCTAACATAATAGTTATTTATTCATTTTATTTTTTAGCACCAATGAGCCACAGGACCCACTCTGTCTCTGGCGACAGCACAGAAATAAGAACCATGCAGGACACGCCATGGGATTTCATTATGCAAATAAAACCAAACTGTATGGCGCCTGGTGGAGTGAATAATTGTATCTGATTCACTAAAAAAAGTCCCACATGGCTGAGTTACTTCATACCAAGTTAACTGCACATATAGTTCAAATGTATTTGACAATGCTTGAAACACAATCAGAGATGAACATATCTTCTCCATATGCAAAATATGCTCTGGTTTAGTGTATTTTAACTTAGATCCTGCTCCGGAAAAGGATTTAAGCACATGCATAGTCCCATCAATGGGACTCACATGCTTAAAGTTAGACAGGTGCTGAAGTGCTTTGCTGGATCAGGGCCTTACAGGATATGCTGGTGATGAGAGCCCAGAACTGGGAGCCAGGAAATCCTGAGCTCTAATCCCAGAGTTCACACCGACTCCCTGTGTAGATCTGGACAAATCCCTTATGATCTGGATTTTCAGAAGTGTTGAGCACATAAAATGTGAACTGCAGTTAATAGGAGTTGTGGGGGGTGCAGTACCACTGAAAATCAGGTAATTACACTCTCTGCCTCAATTCCCCATCTGTAAAATGTGTATAACAATACTCACCGGCCTCACACAGGTATGGTGTGGATTAATTAATATTTGTAAAGCACTTTGAAGAGGAAAAGTGCTCGATAAAATGCTACATAGCAATACATTTCTTTGATGTATTGGAATAATATGCCATTTTAGATCTTTTACATCCAGCCTTGCAGTGTTTGATTCATAGTGTATAAGTTCATTGTCACCTATATTTTAAATATGTGTGCACTTCATTTATATGAAGCATAGTGATGCCTCTTTAAACATTTGGCTGACCCACAGTGTCTACAAGACCAATGTCTTGTACCTGCCTCTCATATCGTTTTACTTGAGAATGTCATAGGAAAGGTGCTGAAATGTATCAGGTCACAGGCATTTGACTGATTTGTTATGCTAAGCTTCTCAAGCTGTTAGTGGCAGTGTTGGGTGAAAGCAATTGGATCCTAACCAGAGCAGTTGGACTCCTTCCTTCCTTCATAGCAAAAGGGTGTTCTCTCCTTACAGCAGAGAGAACGTGAAGAAGGGGGAAAGGGAAGGGAACCTTCTGAATGACTTTTGGTCAATGGTGCAGCATAGGAGTAGGGCATGTGTTATCTCTAGCAGGAGAATGCCTTCAGAGCAGCTGCAAGTCACGTATTGTGGGTGGATAAGATTAACATTGCGGGCCTCAGTCCCCACGGTACCTTGCGCAAAATGCCCCCAGCTCTGAATGGAAGTATTATACAACTGTTTTGCACCCTGTGAGAAGGGGAAAATGAATGCATAAGGTGTGAAGCAGTGGGAAAATGAATGCACAAGCTGTGAAGCAGTGGGCAATCAGGTCCAGGAGAAGGAGGCCTGGCCTGTTGGCTCAAAGGCTCAGTGGATCTGTGAAGTTGGGCTTTTCACTTCTCAGGGATACCAGAAGTCTTAGTGATGCTTTAACCTTCACATGGGATTGCAGCTGGTACCAAAGGGATGTAGTGTTCTCATGGCAGGCTGCCCATACACCCTTGCCACAGGGTCAGAGTAGTGATTATGGCTTCTATTAGGAGAAGGAATTGTCTTATGAAGGGGAAGTGGAAAGGCAACCCAGAATCAAAGCTTTCGGATTTGTGGCTTAGTCTGGCTATATCCTGAGGTTACTGGTTGGAGACGAACCCTCTCAGCAAGCCTATAATCTGGCAAAAGTCAGTGCAGTGGTGAAGGGTGCCGCAAATGATCAGGTACCTGGGGGCTGCTACTAGCAACAGAAAAAGCAAATAAACTGGGTGAAAGGACCACCCTTCTTTAACTCCCCCACAATATATAATGTCACATTCACATTGACTTTACATCCTTTTAAAAATGGGGTTTCCTTTGACAGCAATAGTCTCAAAACATGCAAACCCTTCATTGAAACCAGAGAGTTCTACAGCAAGAAGAACAACGGCAGAGATTTTAATATCCTAGATCTCCATCCCTGATACAAAGGGAGGGAGAGAGAATACTGATGAGATTTCAGGGACAGTCTCAAAAAGTTCCTTAGAAAACTGATGCTGCATCTTTAAATTCAGTTTATGTTCAAATCCCCTCCCCCGCAAGTTCATTTTTTAATCCTTTATTTCTTCTTCTGTTTTTTTTTTTTACATTTTTACAGACATCTTAGATAGCAAAACAGTCACACACTTCAGGTGTTGGTATGAAAATGGGACTCATTGGAAAAAAGCTCTTCTCTCTACATGAAACATTTCCACACGCTCATGCACAGGAAGGAAGAGAGAGAGAGAGAGAGAGAGCTCCACACCTGACCCTAAAAAAAGAGTAGGCAGGGCTTAGCAGGAAGATCAGGATGGAAAAGGTGGGATGGGGGACAGGGGAAAGAAAGAATGGCATTCGATCTCCTGGAAATCACAGTTTCAGCTACCACTGAATACCACAGTTTCTCCCACAGGAATGCTACAGTATTATTGATGTGCTACAAAATAGGTCACTTCAACCCATCCAAGCTTCTCCAACTCCATCTTAACAGTGTCTTTAACTGCTTTATTGGTGAGGGTGAAGGGGGGAGTAAAAATCACCAAGTGACTGACTGAACTGAGCTGTGCAGATAGCAGTGACCATGCAGTGCCACTTCAGCTAAAGTTAACTTTATCCAGGAGTTTTCGGAACTCGGTTTAATTCTCCCAGCCCC
Organism: Lepidochelys kempii; assembly: GCF_965140285.1. Taxonomy (NCBI): domain Eukaryota; kingdom Metazoa; phylum Chordata; order Testudines; family Cheloniidae; genus Lepidochelys; species Lepidochelys kempii. Next base: position 248,549,619 of record NC_136380.1, read on the forward strand.
ACCCAGTGTGGGGGTCTTATTAAGATAAAACAAAGTTTTTGAAGCATGCGAGAGCACAGGAGTTGTCATACTGGATCAAACTGTTGATTCTTCTCCCCTGTCAATGCCTGATCTCTTTGTTTGATTGACTCTATTGCCATATGGTGGCAGGAAGCAGTTGAGTTGGGGCATACCCTCAGTCTGGCTGCATCATTGTCCAAGTAGTTGCCTGACTAAATGTTCTCCCATTGATTCATGGGCTTTTTTATAATGTGGATAGCTCATCCTGTGCACATCAGTGAGAGAACAGATCCCCCCTGCCTTCAACATCTGGCTACCCACAATATCCTATATGAGATGTTTGTAACACAATATATTTAGGATTCAAAAGAAATATTAAGCCACCAAAAATATGACTTTAAGAGGAAGTTTTAAATGTCTGTTTACTGGCAGATGGAAGTCCTTTTTCTGGTCATTTTGTGGGCGGAGGAAAAGAGGTATTCATGGAGTGGCTTAGTTAATGACAGGCATGTGTTTGTTCATTAGCATAGGTTCAGTGGTGTTCTAGAATTGGGTTGGAGGTGTGGTGCATTACAAGTAAAGATGGGCCTGAACTACAACCCCACATCTTGACACTTCCAAGCTTATAAATCTGGATCCAGATCAGAATTTTGTGACCTGAGCTCATCTCTAATGATAGGTTTGATAATCCACTTCTAGGAGTGGTGGCAAGCCCTCCCTTTAACAATCAGCTTGCTCTTTTTTGTTTGTCTGGAGGGGAGCTGCCACTGAGTTTCAACAATACTAAAGGTAGGCCCCGATCCTGTGAGTGGATCCATGTGTGCCACTGACTTCAGTGTGATACCCTGCCCACATACATGCGGTTGCAGGATCAGGGATTCAATGTGAAACACATTTTCTAATTTGTTTTGTTTTAAATCTGAGATATATAAGGATTGCAACATAGAAACAGGCCCTGGCCTAAAATTCTGTACATCAATCTAAGGGTATTCCAGACAATCATGAATATATGGACATTGTTCATAATTTTACATATCTACATATATGTACATATATACAAGTATATGTGTATCTATCTATGGATCAGATTTACCACTGTGTTACTCCAGCTATACACCAGCATAACTCCATTGGTTGAAGCTGGAGCCACACAGTGATGAACCAATCTCTACTATGGACTAGATACATAAAGTGGGCCCATACGTAAATATAATCCCCATCTGACACACTCTCTCTCTCTCTTTCTCACACACACACACACACACACACTTTAACAGGGCCCAACCCCGCAGACTTTTCTCAGGCAAGACTCCCATTGATTCCAATCAGTGGAAGTTCTGCCTCAGTAAGGGATGCAAGTGCAGGCCCACTTTGGGTATATCTAACAGCTTTGAATTTTACAATGTATGTCACATTTAGACCTCAAAACGTTTGAAAATAATTTAAGTTGCTGCCAGAACAAAGAGAAAAAGTTTGTAGATCAAAGAACAAATACAGGAAGAAAGACACTTAAGTGATGGAAATTGTGGAGTAAAATTAGTAGGAGTTTAAATGAGGTTGTCTATGATTGTTGTTGGTGCCCAAGAGCTATAAATAATTCAATACACCCGAACTGAACTGAGTCTACAGCTGCACTTTTTACTTTGTGGTTCTGATGACTTGATCTTTTCCCTTATGATCTACATTGTTGCCCAAAACCCTTGATAAAAATGCAGCCTTATATTGACAGGTAAAATTGACTTTTCAGATAAAAATGTCAAAAGCACTTAAGCAATTTTGGTGCCTAAGGTCCCATTTCAAAAGTCATTTAGCCACTTGGGAGTCTTAGTCTCAGTGTGACTCAGGGTGGTGTACATTCCAGCTTGAGGAGACAAACTGGGACTGGCTCAGATCAAGCCAGGGCACTAAAAATAGAATCTAGCCACTGCGGCGTGAACAGCAGAAGGCGCTAACTGTCCCATGTACGATCCCACCCAAGGTTCAAGGTACCTACTCAGGGAGACCAGCCCCTTCTGCTGCTCATGGCACTGTGGCTACACTTCTATTTTTAGCACACTAGCTTGATCAGTGCTAGCACGGATATGTCTCCTCCAGCTGGAATGTACACCTTCCAGCTCTAGTGCAGACATACCCTCAGTGCCTAAGTGCCTAAATCACTTTTTAAAATATGACAAGCTCCTAATGCACCTAGGTGCCTTTGAAGGCTTTGCCCTTTATCTGTAGACTGTAGAGTTATTATCCCTGGCTGAGAATTCTGACCAGGTGAAAATGTAGCAAAATCATGTTAAAAGAAATAGTTTGTCACCATACTTCTCCATTAAAAGCCTTTTCAATGGCTTGGGAGATCCGCTATCACTTACTGTTGCTGCTCAATGCTCTTGAGGGGTGTAACTCACCCTGGGCAGAAAGACATCATGAGACCCAGGCCTATGCACCACTGAAATCCAACTTATGCCCATGTTGAGGACTGAAGTGATGCTCAAGTGGTGCACAGGTGTGGTGTGCCCCTCCAAACAACAGTGATTTTCACCTAAAGCGATCATAAACTTTTCAGATTGGAGCTGACATGGACAGAATCATTCTTCTGAATTAAGCAAAACAAAACTGGCTTTCTGCCTCAGCCTTTAAGTCCTAGGAAATCTCTCATGAGTCACGATCAGCTGGTTGCAAAGAGTTCAGTGAGATTCTGTGAACACCAAGACTATCCTCCTGATTGGCCTTTGACCTTCACATTGGTTCCCCTTACCTGACTCTCTGAGCAGTTTTCTTCTGTACCATACACAGCATGTGTGGCTGTGGCTGGGTTATCAGTGGTGTTCGGGACACTGGAAGACAGTGGGGACTTGTGGGGAAATCAGAACTTTTTGGGTGCATTGTTTATAGCTCAGGACTGATTGGACACAGAGGTGTGATAGGGAGGAGTCCTGTCTCTGAGTCTCAGGGATTAGGTTACAAAGGATCAGTTCAACACTGGCAGCTCTTTAGTATCCAAACACTCTACAGTGGTGAACTCACAAATAGTCCCAGTTCCATTTGCAGGCAGCTTGAATGTTTCCACTGTGCTTTGCGTGCTTCCTCACTACTCTTCAGCAGGTGGCACTGTACATGATCAGTGCACACATGTGAATGGAGGGGTATAAAACAGCAAGAGGTGAGATTTGAATGGCTTTGCACCTCCTGATTGAAGTACAAAAGGATAGAAAAAAGGTATGCTGCCTCCTGCCATGTATTGTCTCTATACACACCCACAGACTCCATATTTACAACATATGGACATACACCTCTTGGATATATAAACTGCACATGGAAACTATTGAAGTTGTTTTCTACCACTCTGCTGTGGTGTTTTACCAGTTAAAAAAAAGCTCCTGCTCCTGAAAGCAAGGGACTCATAAGACAAGCTACAGAGATGGCGAGACTGCTGGCAAGCACGGCATACGTTTCCCCATACAACTCTGCCAACACTTATCAATTCTGACCTTCAACAACCCCTGCTATTCTTGTTCTGGGCCCTTCCTGAGCACGTGACCTACAGCTTCCCCAGTTATTTCCATCCTGGGCTTCTCCTGAGCAGGGACGGACAATTGCACTAAATTTAGTGGTGATTTAGGGATGCTTTAATGGAACATAGGATGAGACCAACAAATGCATTTGCCCCTGTGGCTTATTGTGTGCAAGATTTAAACCTATGCCGTCACCTAGCCCGTTCTCCAAGTTGATCCTTGTTACCTGCAGGGAATATTGTAATTATTATTATAATACTATATTGGGCTCCATCCTGTGTCCCAGTGATGTCAATAGGAATTTCGCCATTAATCAGAGGCAGCAGGAGCACACTCCTTGCCTTATAGTGTTGCCAGGAGTGACACCAGAGCTATGGCTAAGAGGGGAATAGCAGTATGTGTGTGTTTACTGGAGATGGGCAGAGTGAATCAGAAAACATAAAAAGGCTTCTGAACCATTGCCTCTTTCTAGCACCAAACACTTAGTTTTCTGAAATGTGTGGACACGCATTTGAACTTTCAGCTCTGGCCAAGACTATGCTGAAATACTGCAAGAAAAGTTGATTTCATGTGGCACAAGCCAAAGCTCATTGAAGTCAACAGGGTCATTGACTTCAGTGGGCTTTGGATCAGGCCCAAGGTCTGGGACTGGAAGCAGCAGTGCTGGAAATTTTGAGACAAAGGCTGTTCTCATCAGATTTCCAGCTTAGTTTGGCAGAAACAAGAGGCTCAGATTGTTTGGATTTTGCAGTCAAACTTCAGGTCCCTTGTTTGAAACTAGACTCCTTACCTTTGGAGATTCACCCAGCACTAGCCTTTATATGCAGTTTGTGCTTCATGGACATTTTCTACTCTCTGTCTTTCAGTGGAGTCTGGCAATCTTCCAAAGCTGTCTTAGGTTTTTCACCTCAAGCCTTCCTCCGCTGCATGGATGAGCATTTTTCTGCAGGCAAACGGCATGGGACATGAAAGACTTTTCAATTTGGCTACAAACAGATCAGTGTTGGTCGTGTGTGTGTGTACTCCTTTTCTTTTTGCGAATACAGACTAACACGGCTGTTCCTCTGAAATTTGTTTTTTTAGTGTCTCGATGCCTGCTGTAGATGCTCAGAGAAGAAAAAATAGCTCAAATAATATGTCTTTGTTTAAGCTCTACAGTTGATAACTCATTATTTCCTCTCCATTTCACACGTAGCACTCAAGAGTTAAGGAGAGATTACAGTAATTTTCCTCTGAGCTACACTTATTAGTGTAGCCAGGATCAGAAGTGCTGCAAAATGGGGAAGGACAGCCATAAAGACAGTCTTTCAGTAACACTTGGGACATACATACAGGATCTCCCCTGCCCATCAGCCCTCACCCTAACTAAGGACTCCTATTGATCACTTGATGTACCAGTGGGATTACAAGTCAGAACCAGAACCGACCCTAAACTGTTTGCATGAAGAGTGAATCAGGAGAACATTTGCATTCTTTAATGACTCTCTGCTGGGAGAGTGAAGAACTTCCACTGAGAGGAATTTGGTTTATCTCTCAGAGTACTTGGAGTCACTTTTCACTGTCCAAAACTGCTTGTCAAAAACATGAATAGCTCTGTTCACCTGAGGGGGTGTGGGCAACTGCTGAGGATCAGGGCAAGGAGGGCTATGCCTGAAAAATGTTTTTAAAATACTAACTATGAGACTACTAAATATGAGGAGATCAGTTGTGCATATGGGGTTGGGAGGGGAGAAGAGATGGATAATATATACAGCTGGGCTGGTATGAGTCTTGTATTTCAACACTCAACCAGCTTTAGCTTTAAGAGAGTGGCATATACAGTACATAGGATACAGAGTACATGGAATCCTGCCATGTAGTACAATCACACATACATTGCCCCGGGTATGTATGGACATGAGAACCCTCACTGTATCCACAGAACAACTGCACTACACAGTGATCAGAGATCCACTATAAGTAAAACTGAAGTTTGCATACTGCAGTGCATTGAAACAATTCATTCTACTTCACAATGAGTGGAGTTTCATGACGTTTGTGTTCATTTAAGCAGGTTCCTCTGTGGATCTCTGGAACATATACGTTTCGTGTCTTAGAAGTGATACATGAAAGGCAATTTGTGAGACAGCTCTGGCAAATATTGGACTCCACAGTTATCAAGCTTCCAGTAAGAGAATCCAAATACCCAACAATATATTAGGCACGGACAGGAATATCACTTCAGCAATGGGAGCAGATGGGGAAAGAGGAACTGAGGATCAGTCCTGCAAGATACTAAGCACTATGCCCTGATACATCAAAGCACTTGAACACATGCTTAACTTTAAGCATGTGAGGAGTCAGTGGCATTACTTACATGCTTAAAGTTAAGCACATGCTTAAGTGCTTTGCTGAATTAGGCTAGAGTGTTCAGCACATGGCAGGATCAAACACAGGTCCTTAAAATTGAGATCATTGTCAACCAATTCAGAACTACACTCTGAAGCCTAGAAACTAGAGATGAGCCTGAGTCACATCTGGATGTAGTTTCAGGAACACATTTCAAAGCTTTCCTAAAATTCAGAGTGGGTTCAGAATTGGGGGTTCTGCTCTGGCCCATTATAGAATTAGACTGTAATCACGACATTTGGATCTGGCTTCAGATGTGGATTTTAAAACAACCCTTATCCAAAAACTGGGCATGTGGAGATTCAGAATTCCAGTCTGAGCCAACAGAAAGCATGGCAAAGGCTCTGATCCCTGATAATGTATAAATAAGTACTTAGGTGTGTTGCACTCTGTGCCTGGGATTGAGTGGAATTCTGAATACTCCGTAGGGTTTCTGTCCTGATTTTGGGGAAGAGGGTGGGAGAACTGCCCTCTGGACAAATGGCTCCTTCTACAAGCCAGAGTTTGGCACACCCTAAAAATTAAGCAATTAAGGATAAATATTCACCTGTCACTTCAATGGCTGTCCACATAATATTTTACATAGTGGGTGCCCACTTATATTACCTACCCCTAGGGCAGGTCTTGGAAGGCATAGGCTAGTGAGTAGATAATCAGAGAACTGGGCCAAGTCTCCAGAGTTAACACTTCTTTTTTAAAGCAAAATGAACGTAACCACCATCTCCCCCCCGCTGCCACCCCCCTCCACATATACACAAACTCACATACATTTTGTAAATTGCCAGCTTCAAAGTACATCATCATAAAGGCAGGGCTATTTTTATCCCAGGTGCAGGAAGAAAGAAAAGACTGAGGAGCTCACGGAACAGTCGAACTGATTTCTGCCTCTTTAAATTTTGTTGTTACGCCTATTTTGAAAATCCATCGACAAAAGAACCCACGAGCGGTCACTGATCATACCGGCTGTGTGGTGCTTTCCAGGCCACAACAGCTGATGGTGGAGTGGAGCAGATACTCTCTGTGCACTTTGATCCTACCCAAAGGCACGTCAAACATAAGTACTTGCTTATAAGGGTTCTCCTAACATAACCACCATAGAGGTGGAGGAGAGGTTTTGTTCAAAAATTGTTTCAATGAAATGTGGTCTTTTTTTAAAAAATGAATTTTTTCACAAAAATATTGGTTTTCTCAAAAATGCCAATATGTTTCAAACATTTTTTCTAAAAACTTTCCATTTTTTCAATGGTTGTTTTTGTTTTCCATTTATTATTTTTTGCTTTCAGTTATTTTTAATTTTCTGTTTTCTTATTTTTTCCCCCTTTTACCAATGTTAATTAGTCAGCTTAGTCATATGGTAGGAATTTTGAAAACCAACCAGTTTTATTTAAAAAAACATGATTTTTGAAAGCACTTTAATTTTTAAAAATTGCTAAAAATTAAAAAATAAAACAAAAAATTGGTCCATTTAGAAAACAAAACTCTTTTCAATTTTTTTTTAACGTTTCAACCAGCTCCATTTGCAAGCGAAATGAACGAAAACTCACCTACAGAAGGTGGCAGTTAGTGTGAACACTCTCATTTGGCAGCTTGGATTTGCTTGATTGTGGAATACGTAAAAAGCAAATCAAGCTAACAAAAAACCAAGCAGCTTAGTGAGAATAAAAGATAAACAAATCAATCCTACTCTGACATGCCCCCAAGAGTCTTCATTTCTTTGGGCCAGATTAATAAAACAAAAACAACAAAAAGACTCATGGGAAGGGAAAGGAAAGAACGTGCAGGGAACGACTGACAATGTCTCTATAATCGTATTGTATGAGAATGACTATTTTTTTTAAAAAGTAAGCAAAACGCTGTCTCCCCCCAGCACTGTAGACCTGGAAGACAACACGTCCTTTTTTTTTTCTGGAGCAAATTCTGTTTCAAATGGATTGCCTCTTCTGCCAATTGTTTTTGTTTAGATGCCCTGGATATTTGTTATCTATCGACCAACTAGAACATGTGATGTGAACGAACTATTCATGTAACAAACAGTTGCACAGATTGGTCTTAAATTAACAACTTTTTTTTCACACCCCTTCTCCCCTCCCTGCACATTTGTCAGTAGATGCCTCAAGGGAGTGATTCTCTACACTCCTTCACATGGCTATTCGGTAAGAGCATCCTCTGACTCCACTTTAGTTACTCCATTGGTGCCTTCTCTCCTGCATTTCCTGCCAGCCACACCTTCCACAGCAGGAACGACTAGATTTTCAGGTGAAATTTAGCTTCCCTGGATGACTTATTCCTCCCCAGTTGGGTTTTAGCTGCTAAATTAGCTGTTCTGGGATCTATGAGCTGCACAATGAGAGGAGCAGAGTAGAAAGGGGATGGCAGATAGGGCAGAAGCAGGAAAAAGAGAGAGACACACACACAGAAAAAGAGAGAGAATTCTAATTGTGGATTCACAACTATATCATACAGGACTAGAGCTCATGGGGAATGGATTTTCATTCTCTGCATCTGACCCATTCTATTCCATCTGTATAGAGTGTTCTCCCAAATGGAAAGAAGAGATTGTCCAGTGAAATGGGGCAGTTTCCAATGACAAGATGTGGGAAGGTCTTATTTGGCATACCTGGACACAACAAGAGGCACCACTTATTTCTCCCTTACAAAAACTTGTCCCCCTTTTCTCCTCTGCAATGGCTTTTGCCCAGTGGTCTTTAATTTCCAAAATGGAAAATAAAACAAATCCCACTCAAATAAATATTCAGGAAAATCAACTGCAAGGGCTCCCCCGCCTCCCTTTCCCTGGATGGTTTTTTCCTGGTATCCACCATCCTGAATTTTCCATTGTTCTGTTAAAAAAACAAAACCTCCAGCGAAGGAGACAGGCTGTCTCAGAACTCGTGCCTTCCCTCGCACTTCTGCAGTCTTGATGCCTCTTTCTTGGGCTACAAACACAGCATGGATGGATTACAGACGATCACATTTCAATGTTTTTAAATTTTTCTTTTCTTTTCTTTTCTTTTTTTTTTAAAAAAAGGGAAAATAGAGTTATAAACACATGTATCACAGCATTTTCAAAAGGCCCCCCACTGCGTCTCTGTTAGCAGTTCAGCCTCCGTGTTAAGCCTGGATGTAAGGCAGCTGGAAGATTAAAACGGCATTGTTAGAACATCCACTGAAATGTCCTCATGGTTTTTTTCTTCTTTGTTTGTTTGTTGTTCCATATTTATTTTATTTGTTTATTTTTTTTAAAGTTTGGCAGGCAAAGAGAAAATGCTTTTCCCCCCCCCCCCATGGTCTGTCAATTTTGTCCTCTATTTTTAGGCAGGAAGAAAAATAACGATGGGTTTGTTTTTTTTAAAGGTGGTAGGGGTTTGAAAATGGCCTCGAGGAGGTTACATTCTAGAGATGACTCAAATGGTTGATTTGTTTCTTTGCTTGTCGCTTGTATTCTCCTCTTGCCTTGCAGTTGATAGTTTTTGGTTCCCCATGTCCTGTACAGACTCAAGTTTCACATCCTCCATATAACCTGCTTCCCCACCCACCCCAGGTGGCAGTAGATAGATGCAACAGTATTTTCACTTGACCTTTACATTATGACACTGAAGTTAAGAGTTAGATGGAAGAGCCATGTTATAGAAAAGCTTTCCCATCTCTGTGAGAAAGAATGAAGCAACAGAAAGTCCTCTGGAGATGCAGGTGCCATGTTGAACTGAGCTCTACCTTGGCACTGGCATCAGTTTGAGATAAATATAGCTGTATGTATGTGTATACATATATATACACACACACACATTTGTTTGTTTGTTATTTATTTATTTTAGCACACTGTCCCATTCTCAGGTCTGGATTTGGGGCAGTTGGTCCTGGGGACAGGTTGGACAGAAGGGGCCAGGGTGCAGAAGAAGCCAGATATAAGAGTGAGGCCCAGGCCTCCCCACGCACAGAACATGGACCAGCCGTAGCCATGACTGATGTCATCAGGAAGTCCATACAGGTAGCGGGGATAGCGGGAGAGCTCGAAGTTGATTCCAGCCACGCATGTGCACAGTGAAATGATGCAGAAGGTACCTGGAGAAGGACAAGAGAGGGGGAAGGAGGGAGGGAAAAAATAAAGAAAGGTTAGAATGATAAAAGCAGCATTCCCCAGCTGTCTAAAAAAGAGGCAGCGTGATCAATAAGGTAATATCTGAAAGGCTGGGGGCTGGAGGAATTGCTACAAAAAGAGGCATGGTCACACTGGATGCCAGGAACTGCTGAGCTGTAGCATTGGCCCTGGCTAGAGCTGGTTGCAGAAACTTCCATTGGCATATGCTGTTCCATCAAAATCAAATTGCTTTGTGAAATCAAGGCAATTTCACTGGTATTTTGTTTTGAAAAAAAAAAAGGGGAGGGGAACTTCTGACCGTGTCAAACCATCCCATTTTGACATTTTCTGACTAAAATGTTTGTTTTTAATTTTACATGACTTTTCATTTTTTAAAAATTTTGCAATATATTACACAGTATAACACATCATTTGAAAGTTGAAAATCTCAATGTTCTCAAAACAAAACATTCTGAACCACCTAAAATAACACTTTTGGGGAATTTTTCTTCGCAGAGAATTTTAAATTGTTTGGTTTTCACTCCAATTCTGAACATTTTGAAATCTCCAAATCCTTTGCAAAACAGAACATCCGTCCTCCTTGCTGCTCTAGCCTGGACTCTGCCTTCCTCTGTAATACTGGGGAAGTCACGGAGGCCTGGTCTACACTAAAATGTTAGGTCAACCTTGCTACATTACTCAGGGGTGTGAAAAATCCACACCCCCAAGTGTCGTAGTTAAGCTGACCTAACCCCCAGTGTAGACAGCACTAAGTCAATGGAAGAATTCTTCTGTTGACCTAGTTACCACCTCTATGGGAGTTCCCATCGGCATAGTTAATATCTACACTGAAGCGCTACAGTGGTGCAGCTGCAGTGCTCCAGATATGCTGCTGTAACACTTCAAGTGTAGATAAGCCCTGAAACTTGCTGCCTCAGTTTTCCATCTGCAAAAGAGGATAAGAGTACTTACTTGCACCATGAGAAGCTTGTGTGTGTAATTCTGGCAGATAATAAGTATCATGGAAAGACATGAGTCCCATTTTAGTTGAGGTTTCGTTGAGCTACTCTCCCTTTATGAGCTTGATTTTCCTCTTCGATCCCACCCCCCAACTTCACCAAATTAAATACAGACCTCTTCAAATTTCACAGGAGTGAACCACCTGTCTATAGTGTGTTCTTATAATGTATCACCAAGGCACAAAACGAGATCAAACTAGCTAGAGATATAAAGGGTAACAAAAACATTCTACAAATATATTAGATGCAAGAGGAAGACCAAGGGCAGGGTAGGCCCATTGCTCAATGAGGGGGAAAAAACAACTATGTGGAAATGGCAGAGGTGCTTAATGACTTCTTTGTTTTGGTTTTCAGCAAGAAGGTTGGTAGTAATTGGTCTAACATAGTGAATGCCAGTGAAAATGAAGTAGGATCAGAGGCTAAAATAGGGAAAGAACAAGTTAAAAATTACTTAGACAAATTAGGTGTCTTCAAGTCACCAGGACCTAATGAAATGCATCCTAGAATACTCAGGAATTGACTGAGGAGATATCGGAGCCATTAGCAATTATCTTTGAACAGTCATGGAAGGTGGGAAAGATTCCAGAAGACCAGGAAAGGGCAAATATAGTGCCAATCTATAAAAAGGGAAATAAGGACAACCCAGGGAATTACAAACCAGTCAGCTTAACTTCTGTACCCGGAAAGATAATGGAGCAAATAATTAAGCAATCAATTTGCAAACATCTAGAAGATAATAAAGTGATAAATAACAGTCAGCATGAATTTGTCAAGAACAAATCTTGTCAAGTCAATATGATAGCTTTCTTTGACTGGGTAACAAGCCTTGTAGATAGGGGGGAAGTGGTAGATATGGTATATCTTGACTTTAGTGAGGCTTTTGAAACTGTCTTGTATGACCTTCTCATAAACAAACTATGGAAATGCAACCTAGATGGAGCTACTATAAGGTGGGTGCAAAACTGTTTTGAAAACCGTTCCCAGAAAGAATTTATCAGTGGTTCACAGTCATGCTGGAAGGGCATATTAAGTGAGGTCCTGCAGGGATCAGTTCTGGGGCCAATTCTGTTCAATATCTTCATCAATGATTTAAATAATGGCATAGAGAGTACACTTACAAAGTTTGTGGACGATACCAAGTTGGGAGAGCTTTGAAGGATAGGATTATAATTCAAAATGATCTGGACAAACTGGAGAAATGGTCTGAAGTAAATAGGATGAAATTCAATAAGGATAAATGCAAAGTATTCCACTTAGGAAGGAACAATCACTTGCACACATACAAAATTGGAAATGACTGCCTAGGAACGAGTATTGTGGAAAGGGAGTATTGTGGAAAGGGAAAGTATTGTGGGAAGTCAGAGTGTACCACAAGCTAAATATGAGTCAACAGTGTAACACTGTTTCAAAAAATGTGAACATAATTCTGGGATGTATTAGCAGGAGTGTTGTAAGCAAGAAACGAGAAGTAATTCTTCCGCTCTACTCTGCACTGATTAGGCCTCAACTGGAGTATTGTGTCTAGTTCTGGGCGCCACATTTCAGGAAAGATGTGGACAAATTGGAGAAAGTCCAGAGAAGAGCAACAAAAATGATTAAAGGTCTAGAAAACATGACCTATGAAGGAAGACTGAAAAACCTGGGTTTGTTTAGTCTGGAGAAGAGAAGACTGAGAGGGGACAGGATAACAATTTTCAAGTACATAAAAGGTTGTTAAAAGGAGGAGGGAGAAAAATTGTTCTCCTTAACCTCTGAGGATAGGACAAGAAGCAATGGTCTTACACTGCAGCAAGGGAGATTTAGGTTGAACATTAGGAAAAACTTCCTGTCAGCATGGTTAAGCAGTGGAATAAATTGCCTAGGAAGGTTGTGGAATCTCCATCATTGGAGATTTTTAAGAGCAGGTTGGACAAACATCTGTCAGGGATGCTCTAGGTAATACTTAGTCCTGCCTTGAGTGCAGGGGCCTGGACTAGTTGACCTCTCAATGTCCTTTCTATCCTATAATTCTACCACAGAATCTGATCACCTCTCCCTAGAGATGATAGCCAAAATCACAGTAGAGCCAATGGTCTAATTTTCCTCCTTCCCCCCTAACACAGTCAGGGCCATGTTATTATTATATTCCTTCTCTCTCTCTCTTTTTCCACATTCTTCTCTTACTACTCCTCTTCTCTCTCCTTCTTGCTTTTGCCTCTTTTTCTTCCTCTTCTTTACCATTGCTAGTTGCAGCTAAGCAGTGAATTGTACACACTCCGTTCTGTGGGCATGAGTGGAATTATGCTAGAGTAGAATATTTCCGGAATGGCTGAAGCCAACCAGACAAGGTGTTGGGGAGAACACATACCAAAGGACATCCTTGGCACACAGGGACATGCCAGTATGCCAAAATCCTTTTTTAGAGGCTACAGCAAAACAAATCTAGGATCTCCATGTAAATTCCATCTCCGCCACTGACCTCCTGCGTGACCTTAGTTCTGGCTCACATTTTCTTCATGCAAATGCCTGGGCATGCTAGCCATTAACCCATCCTGTGCTGCACAGCACAGAACGCTCTGGCCAGTGTCGTACAAACAGAGTGGAGTGCTGTGACCACAACTCTGAATGTTTTCCTTTGGCATGAAGGTACACACAAAGAGTGATCAAAACTGGTCCCCTACTCCGACACTTTTTTGGGCCTGATTCTCACTTGCACCGAGGCTATTTTACATCACTCTGGGAGTGTACCTGCTGCCAGAACCTTACTGTAAGTGGGCATTGGGCTCTTTGGAGTTAAAGGTTTCACAGCCCTCTTGAAAGGAAGAGATGCTCTGAACCTGTCCCTGTTCTGAGGATAAATGAAGACCAACAAACAGAGACCAAGAGCCTCCATATATTTCTGCTGCTGTTGGTTTTATCTCCCTGCCTCCCACACACATGACCCTGGTCCCATGTATTTCCTCTCCCTCTCCCTGATGTATCTGAAACTATATATCAGCATGATACACACTGGCTTGACTTCTCTCTAGACAAACCCACAAAGCCAGCTGCCAGCAAACGCCTTCAGAACTCTGGCCATTCAGTCTGCACTGCCGCCCATGACAGAAGGTCCCCTGTAGTGTGGTAAGCCAACCTTGCTGGCAGCCTGTCAGACTCACTCCTCTAATGCACTGATGGTGTCCTTTGGCCCAGAAAGTTCCTGGCAGAGGCATAGAACGGAGAATGGGAGGAATCTGATTTTTCACCTCAGTGGGAGGAGGAAAATACATTGATGTTAGCCCTCATTTTCCCCTCTAACAAAGGGGCCGTTGAGGGGAACTTTGTCTCTCTGGCCAAATTCTATACATGGCGACCAGACATTCCTGAATAATAAACATTTTATGGTCCCAATTAGGATCAGGTCCCCATTGTGCAGGGTGCTGTACAGACACAGATGAAGAGACAATCCCTGTCCCAGAGGGTAAATACCTAAGAATCACCCCAGATTAAATGCTCCAGATCTTTCCAAATATCTTACAGACACACCCCAGGCTCTGGGGTCATCTTTAGAGAAGTGTCACACCATCTGAAAATCAACAGCAGGAGATGCAGGGCACTGGAGGGCCTCCTTCCCAGAAGTCAGCAGGTGATCCTCTCGTCTTTATTCTGAAATCAACCCACTTGTTTGATGAGAAATCCCAGTCCCTTCCCCCACATCCTCCCTTGTTAAATGGATTATCCTCCTAATATGAGGCTGTATGGGTAGGAGTGCAGTAGTCCCTGTGTGGCAGGCCGTCCTCGCTGTTATACTGTGATGGGAGGAAGGTGCACGGTAGAGCTACAGAGCTATAAACTAAGCTCTGTGGCTTGTTTCAAAGGGCTGTGGTTAGAAAATGGCAAAAGAGTCCCTTCTTTGCTGAAAGGAATGTGATCATTTCAGCTCCATTAGAAACATAAGATTGTGAGAGGAGGTATCAGGGAAAATCTGGATTGCCAGTTTGAAACCATGTGGTTGCTAAATACGAAAAGGAAGGAAGTACTCCCCTTCTCCTACATTTCGTCTCATCTATCTCAATGGCAAACTCTTCAGGGCAAGGACTGTATTTGTACAGTGCCCACAACAATGGGGCTTGGATCTTGGTCTAAACACCACCACGTAACAAATACTAATGAGGAGAAAGTTACAAACAATGGAAAGTAAAACCAGCCATGAATGTGAAACTCATTAAAAATGCTGTTTCTGTCCCTGGATCAAACTCTGTGTTTTTACTGAGCTAATAAATAATCAGTAGTATGCACAACAATTTGCTGGTGCCTGGCTCCATACCCCTCCACTGTCCTGGGTTACGTAAGATGTCATGTACAATATTTTAAACACCAATTTACCAGCATCCATCAATGACATGCCATTATCTCACTATTTATTGTAACTTACCAAGGCACAAAAAATGCTGAATCATGCTGGCTCGAGAAAATTTTATGTCCAGTGTGTGAATCCCACACGCTGTTCAGATTCAACTGTCAGAACTCGGATGGCCCCACTTACCGTTAATCAGGCCTCATGATGTAAGAGGTACCAGGGCTACTGATAATAACTGAATGTTGGTGTGTTTTGGGTTGTTTGGGGACCAGTGCAAAATGAGTTGGGGCCTGCTGTCCAATACCTGAACAGATGCCCATATGACATAAAACCACCCTCCTGATTGGCACCATCGTTGGACTGAATGGGCATGGAGATTGAACTACCCCAAGAAGTGGTCTCTCCAAGTCAGGGTTAGACATATTGCTGGGCCAGTGTGAGGGGAAAGTAGACTACTGTTGCCCATGATACTGTACCTACGCTACAGACACAGGACTTCAGAGCCTCCAGGACTGTCACATTTCATGAACAATTCATTGTAACAGTCTCTTCCCCGCAAAAAATTAAATCCTAAAGAATTTCCCTGATAGGTTCTTGGAATCAGTCATGTACTTCCCTTCCATGTTTACTAATGAGTCAGCGTCCCAGGACAGCAGTGGCAATATAGAATTTTTATTTGTTTATCAAAAACACTTTCTGCAGCTTTGGGATAATCATCCAATCAGAACTGAATGCAGATGGGCTGAGGTTTAAATCTCCCCTCCATGGAATTGGCGGATAGAATATGAATGACAGGCAGTAATAACAGTGCGCCAGGGATGCGTTGGCATCCAAGCGGGACTGGGGGGAGAAAAACTGACTTCTCCAGCACAGCTGACAGGAGTGGAATAAACTGAATTCTGTTTGATGGGGGCAGAGAAATCCAGGCTGAGATTTGTGAGGGGAGGTGGGATCATCCCAAATGAAACACTAGTGAATGAGATAAAGCCACAACAATATTTCTGATAAAGGAAAAATAACATTTCATTGGGAAATGCTTCTGTCAGGCAAGACAGCAAGCCTCAACTAAGGCTGTGTCTACATCACAGAAGTTGCTTTGTTTGACATCCAGTAGCTACTTCCTTTCAATCTGGTTTTGAAAATGGTTGCCCTGATAATGGGGAGAGGTTCAATGCCTGTTACTACACATTAATTGTGTTTGTCTAGCTATTAAATCAATAAAAGGTAATAACAGAAGCTCTATCTTGAAAAAGAGGAGTGTAAGAACTCACCGGGAGTACTTGTGACGTACCACTGCTCTGTTAATCTTGACGAGGCCAATCTGGGGAATCTATATTATTTATTATTATCTATTATTATTTATTAATTCTGTTTGATATTATGAACCCTCTGTACCTATCTATATCAAACTATAAACTCCATGATGACTGTAAGACTGGTCTGTGCCTTCTCTGCTGTCTTTTTACCTCCATCTTGGTGTGAAATTCCAAAGGGTGGAGACACGGGGCTAACAATGGAGGGTTGTTAAACCTCCATGGTCTTCCATTCAAATAGAGACAGGGAGCTGTCAGGCACTCAGAAGATCCAGTCTACTCAGGTGGGCTGGTAACCAGGCAGTCAATCACCTGACCAGGGGCTTAAGGCTGACCTAACAAAGGAGTCTGGAAGTCTATAAAAGGACTAGGTCTGCTCAGAGTAGCTGTCTCTCACCAACCAGAACAGGAAAAGAAGCATGTATTGAAGAACAGAAGTCCCAGAATCCGGATCAAATCCCAGAGAACACTTGAGTGGTGAGTAAACTGAGGCAGGGAATCACACACAGGTGTTTCTTATTTTGCATAGATCTGTATATCTCTTGTGCGTCTAAAGGAAAGAGTGATCGCTTTTTAGAAACCCTTTGCAATGTCTATGCCTATTTGCTTCAAGGATCACATGTCCCAGAAGGGGTAAATTATAAACTAGAGAATCTACAAAGCCCGTGTTCTGAGAAAGGTGGGCTTAAGCCACTGCGATGTCTTGGGGGTGGGGGGTTCAGAACTGGTTCTGGGGGCCTACAGCAGCGGGGCCATGAGGTCCCACTTCCAGGTACCCAAAAGAGAAACTGCACCCAGGAAGTATGTCAGAGAGGCCAGAGCCTCACCAAACCAAAGGAAGTTTAAAAGCATGCAGGCCCAGGGTGTGGATACAAATACAACAGCCAACAAGGGCAAGTTGACCGGGCTATTACATACATCTCTCATCTTATATGTAGACTCTAGGCTTTTTAGGACAGGGACGATACTTTTGTTATACACAATGCGTAGCACAATGGGACCCTTCATCTCAGTTAGAGCCTCTCGGTGCTATGGCAATACCAATAATAAATAATAATTGCTATAGCACCTGGGGACCCTGCTTGGATAAGTTTTCATGGAGGATATTCAGAGCTGCAGAAGAGGAAAACCATGCATGAGTTGCGACTGTGGTTCGAGAGTCCACTTTTGCCCTCTCCATATTGGAAGCAGTACTGTGTGGAGCTAGTTACATCCATTTCTCAGCATGATTGTATCAAGCAGGGCTGTAGAGATGTTCAGGTAGGGAGGTTTTGTTATCATCTGATTACCAGGCAGGCCAAATTGTGCATTTGACTAACCCTTCTAGGCGATCTACAGCATGATTTGCTAACATGGCTCTTGTACCAAAAAAAACAACCCCCTCTCCTCAGTGGTCAGGGTGGCCATGTACATTGATGGATCAGCTAGCTTAGCAACGAAATCTTTTAGGCCTTGTCTGCACTAGAGAACTGCACCATTTGGAAGTGAACCAGTTGTACTGAACTGGTTTAGACACAGACAGCTCAGTTTGCCAGCAGTAGCCATGCTGAATCAGTTTAAGGTTTTGCCCCACACCTGCACTTCTGCTTTCTCACATACATTCCTCCGTTCTGATTACCAAGTAACTAGTTTTATAGAGTCCCTTGTATTTGCTCTGTGGCCCAGCCATGCGTCAACTCCTTGCCCTCTACACCTGTGTGAAGCCTAAGCTGGAAAGCTAGAGGAACCTTTGTATGCTGCCACTGTGCCAAAACCCTGCTAATGACAACTTCATTTAAACATGCCTGTGGCTAGTATTTGTGTCTGAGGCTTTAGATAAAGGATGAAAAGCTAAATATTTGTGGAATTCGTTCCTTCACCTTAAAGAGACACCATGGATTTGAAAGCTAGTCAGTTTCTAAAATAGTTACAAGTAGTTTCCAGTACTATGCCTGCCCCTGAGACCCCTCAGAAGTTATGTGGCTTGACAATCACATTTTCCTCTTGGTTTTTAAAAAATATCTCTTCTGTGCCTGACTGAAAGACACACACCCCTTCCCCGTGCCTCCCAAAAAAACAACTGCAGCAACTGACTCATGAACAGACTGTGCTTTCAAATGTGCAAGATAAATAAACTAGGGGTGGAAATAGAGATTTTTTTCCCTCTCTGATCTCTTACAGTTATAAGAGCCTCAGGTGTTACTTTGCAACTCTAGTAGGTAAGAACAGCCCCACAGAAGTCTGATTTAGAAGATGATAGCGTCCCTTTATTTAACCCAGGCAATTCTCACTGAAATGTGAGTTTCGTTTTTTAAAGTGTTTCTGCAGATCTGTATCTGGATGTTGTTGCTATTGGTTGTTATTTGTGGTTATTAATTTCTTTGGAGAGTGTGCTAGTCTTGTGGTAGTCATCTGATCTTTTATTATAGAGCTGGATGAAAAAACCCACATCACAACAGAAGCTGCATCATTTTCAGCCTCTCTCTACCCTACAAGTTTTTTTGTTCCAGGTACATGAAACAAATAAATAACAAAATGAGGTCTGATCCTGAGGTAGATGTCCCATTAACTAGTTAAATTATATCACAATCCTGAAATTATTAAAGAATAAAACAATAGTGCTCCTAGCTCCGTGGTGACAAACTCCGTTGTGAGGGAGCAGCTTTGCAGTAAACTCCTTCTGGACATGGACTGAATGCCTCAGCGGCACACGGCTCTTGAGAGCACTTTATTGCTCTGTGCACACTTGCACAGAATATAAATTATTGTTTAATTATACACTGTCGCATCATCGTCAGCTAACAGACAGGTTGCAGAATGCAAAGGATTTACTTTAAATTTGCCCTTATAAAAAGGCTTGGGTGGAAGGAGATATCTGATTGGCTGACAGGGTTCCCATGCTGTGTCATTATGAGACCATAAACCTACATGGGTTGGAATTTAATACACTTTTTAAAAACTAAGAACCACAATAAACAGCAGGGTGTATAGTAATGCTGTTATCGTGTCATATATCTGCTGGTTGGGTGCTTCTTGCATTTGGCCTTTGGCCTCATGTATCACAGCATACTGGAGGCCCGCATAGTAAACCGCGGTAACCATGCATCCTGTTGTGTATTATTTCAGCAGCACTGCATGTGTACTGAATTGTAAATACACAAGATGTAGTGTACACCTGGGGAACGTGTATCCTGTAACCATAACTGTACACCCTGCTAAGCCAGATCCTCAGCTTGCGTAAATCAATGCATTTAATTGAGCTACACCTAATTACACCAGGTAAGGAGTTGGCCCTTTGTGTATTACTGCTCCTATGGCACATAGATATGACACAGTAACTCCAAATTGTTGTATATAATGACACCCAAGATTTGAGCACAGGACTCTACAACTGCAGTGCACCATGTTGCGTATGATTGCACCAATGGTGCGTATACAGTGCACCTTATCAAGTATCTCTGCATCCAAGATTTGCCCAACACAATAAGTGCACACCTTCCCATGTGTTCTGCACACAAGAAAGGAGTGACACTGTCACTGCACATCCTGTCTTGCATTATTTCTTCAGAAGCTACAGTCGCACTGTGTTTTGATGAGATGGACTCCAAAAAAGAATATAACAGGGGATGCTCAAAGCATGGGAGTTGCTCAGTGACTAACGTTGAACACTGTGGACAAGGTGATGACCGTGGCAATCTCACCTCAAGATAGCCCAGCAGTAATATCATGACTGACTACACCCATGAGGCCTACATGATGTCTTGCAACCCTGCAAGCACATAACCAGAGTAAAAAAAAAAAAACGGAGCCAGTATTAGCATGGCCCTTTAGTGGTGTGGGGGTAATATAGGTAGAGGTAATTCATGTCATAATTAAGTAACTTTTTGTGGAAATAACTCCTTCCATCACTGCAGGTCTGATCTCCCAGACTGTTTATCCTGCTGCAAGTTTGTCCAGTATCTGACTCATATGCCTCCCGTTCCATCACATCTCAAATCTGCCATATAACCAGGCTGCTAGATTGATGCCAAATTGCAGCACTGGCAGAAACCCCATTATGGGTTCTCAATTAATTTGAGCTGACCTTCATTATCACATAGAAGGACTTGACTTGTCACAGTTCTGCATTCACAGCAGTAAGGGTGTTGGACTGAGATTCACTTATTCAGCAGGTGGGTCTAACAAATCTTTAGGAAGGCAAAGCACTCAGTAAGTAGTGATCAATTAGTCACAAATGGGAAGCTCATCAGGATGATCTCATCATGGTTGCCTCCAGCACTGGACAGTAAGATTTCAGCTTCCCACTGTTACACAGACTTATTTATAACTTTCTGTTGTCTTCTCTTTAAATGTGTTTTAGTCTCTCGTTTGCATGTTAACTCTTTTCCCCTGCCAGTACAGGATTTGTGTCAGTTCAGACCAGTTTCTTCTAGCTTTGCGGCTACTTTACCTTTTTTTTCCCCTCACAATTGTGATTACTCTTCAATTTCTTACACATGCGCAGTTATATTTAAGCTGAAACTTAAATGTAATCAGAACAGACTATTAAAATCACAGCAGGCTTCTGATCCAGTTTAAACATGCCTTTACTCCCCATAGAAGAGACTTTCAGCACCCTGGCTAATTTTTCCCTTTTCTAGGATGTGGAGGATAGATCTACTTCTGCTCTGAAAAGCAGATCTCTAAATGGAAGCCTGACTTTGGCTTTTAAAGTGAATTTAGAGCTGATGAGAATTGTCAGATTCATGGCAGCTGAGGTCCTTTCTTTGTCTATAGAAGCACAGCATAAGCAGAGGCAGTGCAAACTTCTCCCACACGGCCCTGCCAATGCTTCTAAAATACTCTGCAGGGAACAATTCAAGTGATGAGAGGGTAGTGTTATCTCCATGTCCATTTAATCCTTATTCCTCTGCTGTGGATGCCATCAAAGATGCCATCTGGTGCCAGTTGTGGTGGTGGTTGTTGTATGATTTGGACATCTGTCCATTCACAACGGTACTGAGACCCGCCACCTCACTTCACTCAGGCAACCAGACACCTGTCAGGTTATAATGACTTTTTCTTGGTCACTGTCTGACTTGGATTGAATTTGAATGGGTGGGGGGAACCTTGCTGTAGATGGCTTTGTAACCCACAACCAGTCTCCTGAGCCATTCAGTTAGAACTGGAACCGTTTATATTTGTCCTGAGGGATATAATTGTCCAGAAATCAAACTGAGATTTTCATTGTCCTGTAAATGAAGCCTGCAAGAGACAGGACAAATCCATGAAAATGGTATTACATGAATTGCAGAGTGGGCAGCAGCACGCCTGATCCCTTATTTTCTGCCTTTTAAAGGATTACATGGCATTGAGAAGGGCTAAGATGGATTCTTTCTTCATGTTGCAGGGAGCTAAAACTTTCATCTACCATGAAGCTGTCCAACTCCACACAAGTACCATATGTGTGACTAACTTCTCTATTGCCCCCTAATAGGGCCCTTGAGAATAGACAAGACAGGCCCACATTGCAAGGGTGCCTGGGAAGGTGGGTCTGAGTCTTGAGTCAGTTTCTAAATTCCAAACTGGGCCCTGTTACACACACACAGGCAGTCCCCTTTCTCTTTCCACAGAGAGTTGTTCCTGCCTCGAAAGGTGTGGTGCCGCCCTGCCTCTCCTTCTATTACCCATGCACTGCCTTCCTCTCTGTTTGGTACCAGTATGCTAAAGGTGTTCAATAAGTAATTGTTTAAAAAACCCAGTAAACTCGAGTTTTGTTTGACCATCGTCCTATGGTCTTGAAATGCAAATGCCAGCAGCAGATCAAAGCCCTGGTGACATTATCAAGAAGCAGAGAACTACAGAACTTTAAAAAAACGTGTAGCTTGTCTTCCATGGCTGTTGCTGGGACAGTCCTTTGTGTTCCTATCAGACCCTACTCCATACGTTTGGTCCAGCTTTCATTCACCTCTTCACAGCAGAGCTACTGTTCTCCCAGAAGAAAGGGGCTACACAGACTCTCCCCAGAGCCAAAGGACAGATTATTTGCTGGCGAGCAGCACAAGGCATTACCTGCTTTCTCATCTTCCCAGGAGGGCTGAGTGTACTGCCTCCACACCTCTACCAGGGCATGCTTGTCTTGGGAGTGAGCAATTAGAGTTCTCTCTAGCTATTTGGCCTACTTTAAAAAGAAACAAAACAAGAGCCGTGAAAAAAACACCTTGTGCTGCAAAATCAGCATGAACTCACTTAGCAGTCTAACGTAGGCCACGTTGAGGAAAGTGGGCCTATCCCAATCAGCAGTGAAGGACAATGGGTTGTTGTGATGCAGTGGGAATTTTCTGTAAATATTTTGTATAAACACTGTGCCTCAGTTCCCCCCATATCCTGTACTGTCACCTGGGGGTAGAAAAGGGCTACTTACTCTTGAGCAGGGGACCAGGCAGGTTTGACCGACGACTTGCTGTCTTGAGTTTGGGGCCCACGCCATTGGAGAGTCCATGTAGACAATGGAAAATCCAAACACTGGGACATTTGCTACCTAGCAGCTAAAGACCAGGGATGGCCCACCCCACCACAGGAAGCCAGCTGTGTTTGACCAGCTGGACAACAAAGGACTGAGGCAGGGCCAGGTGGGACTGGCCCAAGAACTTCAACAAAGAGGGGACAAAATGGGAACCAACGGGACACCACTTGGCTGGGGCTCTAAGCCAAGAACGAACCATGCTGTAACTTTCTTTAATCTATGCTAACCAAGGACTTTCTATACTGTGTTCCAGTTGACTAATAAACCCTTCTGTTTGGATAATGCTGAGTGAATGTCCCTGCAGATGCTGTTGGAGATGCATTGCTCCCTAAGATAGGACAAGTCTCCTTCAGGCATCTGCCTCAGTGGGGCTTGCTGAATGGAGTGCATGGTGTGAAGCAGGTACTGAAGGACCAGAGGTCCAGCCTAAGGAGGTGGTGAAGCCATGGGGCTTATCCTCAAGGAAGAGTGAGACCCCTAGGGAGTCTGGCTTACTGAAGGAGTCATCCAAGAGGCTGTTCCAAATCTGGGGTCATAGCACTGATCCTGTGGATCCTTGACAGTTGTATACACTCTCTTTTCCTCTCTCACACACAGAGCTACTGTCAGAGCTCTGAACCACAAAAAGCCAGAGTTCTTGTGTGATCTGATACAAAGGTGCCATAACTACTTGTGTTGGTCTGGTTTCTCCGGGGTGTGAGTGCACGTCTAGGAGCAGCAGAAATGAACAATAAAAAGAAAGCATTTGAAGTTTGCCTTTAAGGTCAGCTGATGTTTCCATGGCAATCAAATGCTACAAAGATGACACTAAATTCTCCAGTTGCAGCTACTGATCCATCCCTTCTGTTAAAAGCATTAAATGAATACCACCTGTGTTATACCTCTGGGGTTGGACTGGAATCCACCACTGCTTCAACCCCTCACCCCCAATTTCCGCATGTAGACATAAACTCTTAGGTTTTCACTTTAAAGTACTGTGCCTGTTGGTATTGGCATAAAGATTAGGCTCCATTTCTGATGTTCTGTGCAAATCATTTAGTGAAAACTGTGTTTCTGCCAGAAGGAGGACACATAGTCCCACAAGTGAACTGATTTTACAGCAGGTGGTGAGATGTGTGTTGCGAACCCTCCTTGAGGAGTATTATTGTAGGAAGTTACAAAAGGGCACTACAATGGAGGGTACAGAGTGATTTACAGAAGTGATCTTGGTGAAAGCAGTGTTTCACGTTCATTTTTCAAACTGTCTACTTTTGAAACTGGATGATAATATTATTTAAAAAAATGCAAAACCTGTGTGAAACGCAACAATAAGGCTGCAGAGTGAAGCACTTGGAAGTCAAGAAATGTTAAAACTAATCTGCTACCTTAACTGTGTCCTTTGGGCAAATGTATTATGATGCTGTCTTGTATCTTCTTGTTGTACAATCAACCTTAACTTTTGCATTTCTAACATTAAAACTGGGAGGAGAGAGGGGTGTGGGAAAAAGGTGGTGTCATAAAAATAAAGGGAAGGGTAAGCACCTTTCTGTATACAGTGCTATAAAATGCCTCCTG
Source organism: Lepidochelys kempii (assembly GCF_965140285.1). NCBI lineage: Eukaryota > Metazoa > Chordata > Testudines > Cheloniidae > Lepidochelys > Lepidochelys kempii. Next base: position 248,574,276 of record NC_136380.1, read on the forward strand.
GTCAAAGGCAAAACCCTTTCACCTGTAAAGGGTTAAGAAGCTAAGATAACCTCGCTGGCACCTGACCAAAATGACCAATAAGGAGACAAGATACTTTCAAATCGGGGGGGGGGGCGGGGGGGGGAAAGGGTCTGTCTGTCTGTGTGATGCTTTTGCTGGGAACAGATCAGGAATGCAGTCTCAGAACTTCTGTTAGTTAGTAAGTAATCTAGCTAGAAATGCGTTAGATTTCCTTTTGTTTAGTGGCTGGTAAAATAAGCTGTGCTGAATGGAATGTATATTCCCGTTTTTGTGTCTTTTTGTAACTTAAGGTTTTGCCTAGAGGGATTCTCTATGTTTTGAATCTGATTACCCTGTAAGGTATTTACCATCCTGATTTTACAGAGGTGATTCTTTTACCTTTTCTTTAATTAAAATTCTTCTTTTAAGAACCTGATTGCTTTTTCATTGTTCTTAAGAGCCAAGGGTTTGGGTCTGTGTTCACCTGTACAAATTGGTGAGGATTTTTATCAAGCCGTCCCCAGGAAAGGGGGTGTAGGCCTTGGGGGGATATTTTGGGGGAAGACGTCTCCCCTGTGGGCTCTTTCCCTGTTCTTTGTTTAACATGCTTAGTGGTGGCAGCATAGGGTTCAAGGACAAGGCAAAGTTTGTACCTTCGGGAAGTTTTTAACCTAAGTTGGTAAGAATAAGCTTAGGGGGTCTTTCATGCAGGTCCCACTTCTGTACCCTAGAGTTCAGAGTTGGGAAGGAACCTTGACAGGTGGTATAACTATTTAATTTTCTAGATTTTTATTTTCTTGGTGAAAAAAGGAAATAAAGAAAGAAAATGCCCCATTCCATAGCTGACAGGCACCAGTTGGCCACAGGATGACTGGTGATTGCTAGTCTCTCAGGACAAATATGTATTTCCATACCTGTATATATACAGCCCCTATCAGTGCACAGATTCAAAAATGTTTAAGGCAACATAAGAGCCCCATGCCAGCTCACCAGTTCCGTTTTTATTTGCAGCTTAATGCAATCTATGGCCTTAATCTTAAAGGGCTTAAACCAGTCCAAGACTTCAGATCAAGTTAAGCTGCTTATGCCACTTCAAGGCCTTAAATAATTTTAAAAGGCAAAAGAAGAGTAAAAAAAAAATCAAAATTAACAGGGTAACAAAAGGGCAGACTCCTTCCTGCCTATTAACCTGTTTTGAAAGGCTTGTGTCCAAGCCATGCAAATACAGAGTAGCTCTTTGTCCCCCTCTAGTGTCTAAAGCACATATAGGTGTTAATTATGTGACCGCCTCATCGTGAGATTACACATGCGCTTCCTGAGCGGCACATGCATGCACCCGGTGCCCATTTTTAAGTGAGTCTCCCAATGTCATCGACAAATTCAAATGAGCATGCTCAGCATTTGCAAATGCTCCGAACGTTATCAAACCACAGCTACTATTTGTCAAACCAAGGAAAGGCACTATTCCTCAGTGAAGACTACATTTATGCCCCTCTTCAATGCTTATATTTTAGTCATTGATTATGTAGTTCTCTTTCAAAAGGGATGTCCAGATTTCTTTGTGTGTAAGTGTATGTATCTGCCATCACTCACAAATGGATGAAAAGATTTTGTATTAGCTTCCCAAAATTATTCATTTTTTAGAAGAGAACAAGCGTGAGAAATTGGATTCCCAAACGAGAATGTTATGAAAAGTTACAGGCATGTAAAACAGAATCTCATAATGGAAAGTGTTTTCAGCCTTCACCATAGCAACTGCTTCTACTGTGACCACTATAAGAGACGCAACAAAAAGAATAAATGGGGACCACGACCATTTTGCCACATAAAAAGTTACTAAAAAAAGGAATTCCGTTAGCCTCTGCCATTTTCAGCTGAACTCCATGGAGTTTCATCTTGTCTCAGTTTTTTCTCTTCTTGCCTCCCCCTTGGTAGCTGCTATCAAGATACTTCATATCTGCCTTGGAGAGATCAATCACGGAGCTTTGCCACATGCTTGTTTTACTAAATCCCTACATTTTGTTTGACAAATCAATCAGCAGTAGAATTATTATTTTTGTGAGATAGGAGCCTACAGAGAAGTGGAATAGAGGCCCTATTTTTCACCTTCATATGCAAGTTTCAACTTAGGTTAAATTTGGGATCCAAAGGACTCAACAGCAGGTAACCATCCATGGCTGCATAGACAGACATTGCAGTTGTCATTTAATTGCAGATATGCATCGCACAGCCATAGGCAGTACAATGCATAACCTTTGACTTCTTGAAGACGAGCCTCTACTTGGTGAGCTAGAGGAAGATATGCATGTGTGTTGCAAAGAGACAGACCGATACACACAACGGCTCTGATATATAAACCCACCTAAACTATCAGCACTTGTCCACTCTCTCTCCCACATACCCAGGAATCAGTTTATCCTGAGATTTTTATTTGCCATGTGATTTATTCCCCTCAGCGTTATCCTGCTCACTGAGATCGTGGATAGCACCAGTGATTTTTTGGAAGCCACTTGGCACTGACAAACACTGGCATGCTACACATGGCTGTACTGTATTCCTGCCCGTGCCTTGCAACAGGGGGAAATGCACTACTCAGATGTTGCTTTGGGCACCTGAAGGGTTGTTTCCACCATCCTCACCCTCTTCCCAGACCAGAATGCAGAAATAGATGTGAGTAGAATCTCATACCTGGTTGGGTGTTTTCTTTAACAAACATCCCTGCTTTGCATATCTGGAATAAAACACCAAATGGTGCTGGCAACCTGCATACTGATCCTTGACTTTCTTTTTTGTCACACATCTTCCATGTCTGCTTATCACTCCCGTACCAGCAGCCACAGGGGAGAGTGGGTATTGATCACTGATGTGAGCAAGGGGTATGTAAAGTATTCGTAGCCCTGACCCATATCATGTGACTAGGGACAGACAGTAAGGATGAGTCACTTAGCAGCACTCCGATATGGTGTCAGAAGAAAACTAAATCTGTGGTGAAGATGGAGCCACTGTAAACTCCTGAAGCTCTCACACTGGCATATTACTGGGGGAAGGGATTGAAGCACTTCCACATGTTCCTAGAAGCAAGTGCTAATACAGAGAAATTAGACAGGAAGAAATCCACCACACTTGCTACATGGGGCAGGCCAACAAGCACTGGAGACCGATAGTACCTTCTAAAGGGAGCAAGAAATTACTCCAGACTACTAGACAAGGTCATTCAAAAATGTCCTGAAGTCTGTGTTTCACCAGGAATGTCACGTGCAAAAGACAAGAAATAGGCTGCCAGGTGAGACCTCTGATCATTTTGTGACAGAACTGCATACTAAAGTTGAATTGTGCGAACATGGATATTTAGAAGATGGAATAATTAGTCTATTTGCTGATGATCGAAGACTGAGTTATCGAAGGTAAAGCTGATATCTGGTTTAAAGCCAAAGACCTAGACGTGACTTTGCAAAGAATAGTGAATATTTGCAAAACAAGTGAAAATTGTGCTTCTCCAAGGACAGTGTTAACAAACAGTGAAAAGACAAAAGTGCATCTCTAATTAGAGTGTATATTAAGGCATAAATAGATAATACAAGGGTAAACAAATGGCAGAGGCGAGATTTGTTTGCAATAAAAGTGACTGTAATAACATGATGAAAAAGTGGCCATCACAAAGGGTGCTATGTTATGCAATAAATAGGGCCCTATCAAATTCACAGCCATGAAATACACATCATGGACCGTGAAATCTGGTCTCCCAGTGTGAAATCTCGTCTTTTGTGTGCTTTTACCCTATACAATATAGATTTCATGGGGGGAGACCAGCGTTTCTCAAATTGGGGTCCTGACCCAAAAGGGAGTTGCGGGGGGGTCACAAGATTACTTCAGGGGCGGGTTGCGGTATTGCCACCCTCACTTCTGTGCGGCCTTCAGAGCTGGGCGGCCAGAGAGCAGCGGCTGTTGGCCGAGCGCCCAGCTCTGAAGGCAGCACCCCGCCAGCAGCAGCGCAGAAGTAAGGGGGCCAATATCATACCATGCCACCCTTACCTCTGCACTGCTGCCTTCAGAGCTGGGTGGCTGGAGAGTGACGGCTGCTGACTGAGGGCCCAGCTCTGCAGGAAGCAGCGCAGAAGTAAGGGTGGCAATACCCTACCATGCCATCCTTACTTCTGCGTTGCTGCTGGCAGCAGCTCTGCCTTCAGAACTGGGTTCCTGGCCAGCAGCTGCCGCTCTCCAGCTGCCTTGCTCTGAAGGCAGAGTCACTGCCAGCAGCAGCACAGAAGTCAGGGTAGCAGTGCCACAACCCCCCCTACAATAACCTTGTGACCTCCCACCCCATAACTCCTTTTTGGGTCAGGACCCCTACAGTTAAAACACTGACATTTCAGATTTAAATAGCTGAAATCATGGAATTTTTGATTTTTTAAATCCTATGACTGTGAAATTGATCAAAATGGACCGTGAATTTGGTAGGGCCTTAGCAGTAAAAAACAACTATTTTGCAAAAGTGTGTTGTTCTCAGTTCGAATTGCAAAGAAATACAAAAGCAAAACACATTCATGAATGTACAGCTGAAGAACAGAGCTCTGATGAAGATCATGAAGTTGACAATAATAGAGTTCTTTGTTGGGTCTCTTAATACATTTACAAAGGAAAGTTCTGCAACAGATTGTTTTTCACACTGGAAATAAATTAACAAAAAGTGAATTTCAAAATAGAGCTGAGTGCAATGTAATCAAACTTAGCACACACACACGCACACACGAGAGAGAGAGCACTGACATTAAAATAAAAAAAATAAGCCTTATTTTATACAGTGGGCACAAATTAACCTATGTGACAAAGCTACTACCACTCAGCAGCGTTTGAAATAGTGAAAGAAGAAACCCCATGTATGCCTGGGGTAGAGAGTAGGCTGCAAATACAGATGATCAAATGGATGATTAACTTGTCTACTGTCCATAGGTTGACCAGATAGCAAGTGTGAAAAATTGGGACAGAAGTGGGGGGAATAGGTGTCTATGCAAGACAAACCCCCAAATATCAGGATTGAACCTATACCATTGGGACATCTGGTTACCCTAACTGTCCAGAACACAAAATATATTCTTAAATAACTTGATGAAGTGTTGAGGGAAGTGGGATGCATTGACAATGTAAGAATTCACAGTGATAGAGACCTCAGTGTGCCACCAAACCACATCACATCTCATTAGCACTGAAAGAGAAAATGAAAGCTGAACCTGACCTGATGGTAAAAGTAGATGCTGTTGAGTGAACAGACACCAACTAACTGGAATGATCAGGATGGCCATTATAATAAAGCCAAACAAGTTAAGAATTTGTATAAAGTCAAAAGTTTTGAGTTAGGCCACCAAACATGAGTGCTACCCCCGAGAACTGATAAAGAGTTCATATCCAGAGGACCCCTAAATATTCAGGTTTTGATGCAAGTCAAGGCAGGGCTGAGTCAATATACAAAGTATAAAACTCTTTGCCTCCCATATTTCTTTTGGCAGATATATGTTTAAGCAAATTCCCCTTGGGATTGTCTCAGCACCCTAACGTGTGTGAAGGCATCAGGTGAAATCCTGGCCCCACTGAAGTCCATGGGAATTTTGCTATTAATTTCAGTGGGGCCAGGATTTTTCCCATCATGCCCCAGATCTTTGAGGCTCTGTATGGGATGGAAGTAACTGTTGATGATCTGCTGGCTTAGGGTAAAAATGCTCAGTGCCACAACAAGAGATGGCATAATGTTCTGAGGCATGTCAAAGAAAAGATTCTCAGATTGAACAGCATGAGGTCAGAAATGCTATACATATTCCACAGTGCCCATCTGGGTATTTAGAAGTGTAAGAAGAGAGGCCAAAAAAAAATCCTGTTATGACCAAACAAATGCTGCCATCAAAGATAAGGTATCCAAGTGTGAAATCTGCAATAAATAGACTGCAAAATAACCCCGGAAGCCATGAGAGATTCCTGATCTCTGTTGGTATAGATACATTTGAACTAAACAGGAAAGATGACTTCTTATTAGTGAATTTTTTTAACTTGTTGCAAAACACACGGAATAACAATGTAGTAACACATTGTAAATTACCATTTACTTGTCATGGGATTCCAGATGAGCTAATAACAGATAATGGCCCACAAAGGATCACAAGTGACTCATTTTGGCCATTCTTTTGATTTATTAGATCAAGCACACTACATCAAGTCCTCGCTATACACAGTCACATGGGCTAGCAGAAAATTCAGTAAAAATAACAGACCTTCATTTAAAAAAAATTAGCCCTGGCAGATTCTAGGTATGCATACTTGGCATCGTTACAGTACCACAGCTCACCTCATAATGCTTCATGAAAATGACTAGCTTAGAGAATTTTGGGCAGGAGACAAAACCCTTAAACAGGTAACAAGCCTCTTGAGCCAAAGACATTTAACTCTGAATTAGTACAAAGAATGCTCCTAGTTACCCCCACCGCAAGTGGAAGAGGTTAGATTTCAAAACAGACCCTGGCTGCCAACCTGCCAAGGTCTCCTGCCATCTTCACCGAGGTCAGATGTCATAACCACCTGAAGGTCACTTCTACAGGAGAAACAAAAGCCAGCTTCTCAGGGCTGGGCTGTGGCAGCTGATGTGCCCTGGTTAGCTGCTGAGATCAGGAGACAAGTAGCAGGGTCAGGAGCAAGCCAGGTCAGAATGCCAGGAAGTCAGGGTGAGGCACCAAGTTGCAGGCAGATAGCAGGGTCAGACTCAAGCCAGGTCAGGATACCAGGAAGTCATACCAGAAAGGTCAGGAACTAGGTTACCAACAGCAATTGAATAGTGAAGTCAAGGACAAACCAGGGTCAGAAGCCAGAGTCTAGCATCTGTCACAAGCAGGGCCTGGAGCAGAAGCAGGCAGGCAGTCTGTGCATTGCTCAGACAGCTCCTCATGTTGGCTTCCTGGTTTAATTACTGGTATCAGCCAATCAGTAGGCTGTGAGGGGCTGCCACTCAGCCGCTGCTGGGTGGTAATGCCTGCCAAGCCTAGCTTCACAGGGTCCTCTCATGGGAGCGTGGCTTAACCCTCCCGTGGTGATGCAGCAGCATCAGTGGCCCAGAACCCGCCTGGTCCCAGGTTTTAGCCCTGCAGGTTCTTAGAACAGCCAAACAAAACTATGGAGAACACTGTCTCTCTGATCTTTGAGGACAACCACCAGAATGCTACCTGACAATGCTCCTGTGCTGACAGAAGTAACACCTGCCCATCAGGTCACTGTCTGTGGAAAAACACCAAGAGCAATAAATAGGCTCCAAGTTGCAGATCCATCTCAGTGGCTAACCTGACCTCTGCAGTAGGCACTAGTATGAGAACAAGAAGAGACCATGTGATCAGAAAGCCAGAGGTTCAGAGATGGAGTTACTGACAGATATTGAATATCCTGACCTCCAGCCTAGATGTCTCTATTTGTCTGTTTTATTAATTGCCTGTTTCAGATTGTGGTTGTTATTCTGGGGTGATATTTCATTTGTATTTGACTTTCAAAAAGTCAGGGAGGATGTAACAGTAGCCACTAGAGTCAGTGGCTACTTACCCATGCCACATGACAGGGGGATAACCTTTTGTAACTCTGACTCATGTCATGTAACCATGACTGACCAAAAAGTTCAATCTCTTACCATCACATCTATATTACAATCACCTCACTATGTTGACAACAGAATTTGTCAGATTTAATAAAACAGTCAATGCATCTTATTTCAGTTTGAATTTGCCTAGTTTTAATTTCCATCCACTAGATCTTGTTCTTCCTTTGTCTGCCAGGCTAAAGAACCTTCTAGTAGAAGATCTCTTCTCCTTGTGTAGGTAATTCTAGAATCTAGACAATGATCAAGTCACTTCTTAACCTTATGTTCCACAGGATAAATAGATTGAGTGTAAGTCTTTCATTATAAGGCACATTTTCTAGACCTAAAATCATTCTTGTAGCTCTTCTCTGAACACCCTCCAATCTTTCAAAATCCCTTTAAAAGCATGGACACCAGAACTGGATGCAGTATTCCAACAATGGTCTCTCTAATACTGTGTGTAGAGGTAACACTACCTCCCTACACTGACTTAATATTCCCATTTATACATCAAAGGACTGTGTTAGCCCTTTTAGCCGCAGCATTGCATTGGAAGCTCTCATTCAGCTGGTTATCCACCATGATCCCTAAGTCCTTTTCAGAATCATTGCTTTCCAGGTTATAGTCCTCTCTTTTGTAAATATGACCTATATTCTTTATTCCTAGATTATGACGTTTCATTTAGCTGTCTCAAAACACTTGCTGTTTGAATGTCCTAAGTTTACCAAGCTTCAGAGGCGTAGCCATGTTAGTCTGGATCTGTAAAAGCAGCAAAGAGTCCTATGGCACCTTATAGACTAACGGATGTATTGGAGCACGAGCTTTCGTGGGTGAATATCCACTTTGTCGGATGCATGTAGTGGAAATTTACAGAGGCAGGTATAAATATGCAAGCAAGAATCAGGCTAGGGATAACGAGGTAGTTCAATCAGGGAGGATGAGGCCCTCTTCTAGAAGTTGAGGTGTGAACACCAAGAGAGGAGAAACTGCTTTTGTCCTTGGCTAGCCATTCACAGTCTTTGTTTAATCCTGTGCTGATGGTGTCAAATTTGCAAATGAACTGAAACTCAGCAGTTTCTCTTTGAAGTCTGGTCCTGAAGTTTTTTTGCTGCAGGATGGCCACCTTTAAATCTGCTATTGTGTGTCCAGGGAGGTTGAAGTGTTCTCCTACAGGTTTTTGTATATTGCTATTCCTAATATCTGATTTGTGTCCATTTATCCTTTTGCGTAGGGACTGTCCAGTTTGGCTGATGTACATAGCAGAGGGGCATTGCTGGCAGATGATGGCGTATATTACATTGGTGGACATGCAGGTGAATGAACTGGTGATGGTGTGGCTGATCTGGTTAGGTCCTGTGATGGTGTCGCTGGTGTAGATATGTGGGCAGAATTGGCATCGAGGTTCGTTGCATGGATTGGTTCCTGAGTTAGAGTTACTATGGTGTGGTGTGTAGTTGGTGAGAATATGCTTCAGGTTGGCAGGTTGTCTGTGGGCAAGGACTGGCCTGCCTCCCAAGGCCTGTGAAAGTGAGGGATTGTTGTCCAGGATGGGTTGTAGATCAGTGATGATGTGTTGGAGAGGTTTTAGCTGAGGACTGTATGTGATGGCCAGTGGAGTTCTGTTGGTTTCTTTCTTGGGCTTGTCTTGCAGCAGGAGGCTTCTGGGTACACGTCTGGCTCTGTTGATCTGTTTCCTTATTTCCTCGTGTGGGTATCATAGTTTTGAGAATGCTTGGTGAAGATCTTGTAGGTGTTGGTCTCTGTCTGAGGGGTTGGAGCAAATGCGGTTGTACCTCAGCGCTTGGCTGTAGACAATGGATCGTGTGGTGTGTCTGGGGTGGAAGATGTAGGCATAGCGGTCGATGGGTTTTCGGTATAGGGTGGCGTTAACATGACCGTCACTTATTTGCACCGTGGTGTCTAGGAAGTGGACCTCCCGTGTAGGTTGGTTCAGGCTGAGGTTGATGTTGGAGTGGAAGCTGTTGAAATCATGGTGGAATTCTTCCAGGGTTTCCTTCCCATGGATCCAGATGATGAAGATGTCATCAATGTAATGTAAGTAGAGAAGGGGCGTGAGTGGATGAGAGCTGAGGAAGCGTTGTTCCAGGCCAGCCATAAAAATGTTGGCATATTGTGGGGCCATGCGAGTGCCCATAGCAGTGCCACTGGTCTGGAGGTATATATTGTCACCAAATTTGAAATAATTGCGTGTGATGATAAAGTTACAGAGCTCAGCAACCAGTTGTGCTGTGGCATCATCAGGGATACTGTTCCTGACAGCTTGTATTCCATCTGTGTGTGGGATGTTTGTGTAGAGAACCTCTACATCCTTGGTGGCTAGGATGGTGTTTTCTGGAAGATCACCAATGCATTGTAGTTTTCTCAGGAAATCAGTGGTGTCACGGAGATAGCTGGGAGTGCTGGTGGCGTAGGGTCTGAGTAGAGAGTCCACATATCCGGACAGTCCTTCAGTGAGAGTACCAATGCCCAAGATGATGGAGTGTCCAGGGTTTCCGGGTTTGTGGATCTTGGGTAGTAGATAGAATAACCCCAGTCCGGGCTCTAAGGATATGTTGATTTGTTCCGGTGTTAGTTCCTGCAGCAAAAAAACTTCAGGACCAGACTTCAAAGAGAAACTGCTGAGTTTCAGTTCATTTGCAAATTTGACACCATCAGCTCAGGATTAAACAAAGACTGCGAATGGCTAGCCAATGACAAAAGCAGTTTCTCCTCCCTTGGTGTTCACACCTCAACTGCTAGAAGAGGGCCCCATCCTCCCTGATTGAACTACCTCGTTACCCCTAGCCTGATTCTTGCTTGCATATTTATACCGGCCTCTGGAAATTTCCACTACATGCATCCGACGAAGTGGGTATTCACCCATGAAAGCTCATGCTCCAATAAGTCTGTGAGTCTATAAGGTGCCACAGGACTCTTTGCTAAGTTTACCAAGAGATTCAGGTTGCTCTGGATAAATGATCTGTCCCCATTGTTACTGATCACTGTACCAAACTTTGTGTCATCTGCAAACTTTATCAGTAATGATCTGTTTTCTTTCAGATCACTAATAAAATTATTAAACACGACAGAGCCAAGAAATGATTCTTATGCCACCCGCATAAAAACACCCCCAATCAGTGATAATTCCCCATTAGCAACTCTGTTTTGAAATCTATCAGTTAGTCAGTCTTTAATCCATTTAATATTGTGCTACATTGATTTTGTATAGTGTTAATTTTTAATCAGACTATCCCAGGGTACTAAGTCAAACTTCTTACAGATATCTGAGCATGTTACATCAATACAGTTACCTTTATCAACCGAACTCATAATTTCATAAAAAAGTCATATCCACTTAATTCAACAGACCTATTTTCCATAAAATTGCAAGTACTGAATCCTCACAGTGAACAATTTACAAGCGTCCACAGGCAGAAATGTGTTTGCACAGAACATTTGTTGAATACAAATTTGTGTCGATAGACACGGAGAGTGTTAATGTTGTTGGTCCCACTATCCTCAGAAGGGGAATGATTATTTGCATCATTTCCAGATTATCATTACTAAAGCACTTACCTCTGCTGACACCAGACATGTCTGTCTGTGCTCCTTACTCCTATCTGCACCACAACATGGCACAAGTGAGCAACAAGAAGCAAACCTGTTGAAATCGTGATCTCATCATCAAAGAACCACGTGCGGAAAAAAGGACTAAATTGATAAATAAACTATTTACTCTGAGTCACTCACCCAGCTCTGCCTGCTGGGCTTGACTCTGATCTCATTTACACAAACACCACTGGCTTCAGTTAAGTCACTCCTGATTTACAGGCGTGGAAGATCAAAATCAAATCAGACACTATGGCATTTAAGACAACCTTGAAACGATATATAAGATGCAGAAAGGCAGAAGACATTTCTTTGCAAAACAACATCCTTACCTCCCATGAGGAAGAGAAGCCCTGCTACATACTGCATAAGGCCTCGATCCCAGCAGCACCCCAGCACCCCGATAATCCATCCAAAGAGGATGATGGCCACAGCCATGCCCATAAAGCCAGCCGTCATCCTACGCAGGTCTGCAAAGTGGAAGAGAGAACAACAGAATGCTTGTGAAATGTGATGTTATTATGATCAGATCTTCTTAAGAACTCTAACCCAAACATCTTCCTTCTTTTGCACAGCGTTGTCAGTGGTTAGCACAGGAGGATTTGTGTCATGATGTAGAGGAAGGACAGTCCAGTGGTGAGGGAGCTAGCTTGGGACTTGGGAGACCAGGGTTCCTTTCCCTGCTTTGCTAACGAATTCCTGTGTGAACTTGATCAAATCACTTGAGGTATGTCTACACTGCACACCACTGGCAGTGATGTGTAGGGTATGTTTAGCTATGTGCCGCAGTGAAAAGCAGGCTAAATCCACACTGTGGTTTGTAGCTACACACGTCAGTGAAATGCTCTGGCAGGGGGAGGGCAGTGGGGAAAGGCTCCAGCAGTGGGGAACTGCTGGAGCCTTTCCCCACTGCCTCCTCGCTTCCTGGAGTCTTTCCTTGGCACAGAGAAAGGCTTCAGCAGCAGAGAGCTGCTGGAATGCTGCCTTCCCGCTGCCAGAGCCTTTCCCCGCTGCCAACTACTTTCCCTGTGGCGGGGAAAGGCTCCGGGAGTAGGACACTACGCTGCTAAAAATAGTGTAGATCTGGAAGGCACTGTTCGGGCATGTAGACAGCCACGTAGGGTACATAGCCATAGGGTTCAGGCATTACCTGAACTTACCTGTCTTACCTTGCCTAAGCAATGCCTCACCATCTACGCTGCTATTTATACCATGCTAGGGGGCAAGCAGGGTATGTACTGTACACACCACTGTAAGGCGTGTGCAGTGTAGACATACCGTAGTCTTCCCCTGGGCCTCAGTTTCCTATCTGTAAAGTGGGGATAACAACACTGACCTATCTCACATGGGTGCTGTGAGGATAAATATATTAAAGACTGTGAGGTGTTCAGCTACCTTGGTGATGAGGGCTATATAAGTACCTGAGATACAAAGGATCATGGTATGGAGCAGACACGTTTCCCCCTCCTTTGGCTTTGGATGGTGAATGTTTCAAAATGACTTTGTGGTGGGGAGGTGTTTTGGTGCTACAGTCAGGATTGAAGAGCAGTGGCACAGCTAAGGGAGGGCAGGTGTCTGGGAATAAAGCATCTGGACACACTACAGATTAGGAATGAGGTGCATCAGCACAACTCCGTGTGTTACATGCATGCCTGAATAGAACCTGCCTGTGCTATGGCTTGCTTCAGCAAATGACACAACAGTTATGAGCATTTCATAGCAGCAAAATAAAATGGAAGAAAAACATTCAAATTAAAATTTTCCCATGTCCTATAGCACGATTCATCAAAAAGCGAGGGACAGCTGCACTACCATCTCCTGCCTGCACACAGGAGAAAATCAAACATTTTCACAGCTATTTCCAGTGTGAAATGTGGAGCTATAGAGTCTACATGGCTACTGAAACTGCAAGGATTACTAGAGTCAATGAGCTCCTTTACACCCTTAGATCAGATATCCAGAGTGGGGGTACTTTCATTAAAACAAACATTTGACTGTTTTCAGCCACACTCACACACGGCCATACTCACCACACACAGGAAAAGTTCCACCCAAGTCAGCACCACAAACACATTCTCTCCCACTTGAAGCACATTTTACTTGCAGAGGATTTTTCTTCTTCTTCTTTCAAATAACAGAATGCACGTGGGAGGAAGGGATGCAAGAGCGGGATTTGAAAATAATGAATCAGACACTGAGTCTAGGGCAGCTTTTCTCCTCGGTTGGGGCGAGGGAAAAGCTGGCCCAGCAATAGTGGTGACTAACTCCCACAGACCAGCTCCAATTTTCTATTTCTCTTTGCCACAATGGATCACAAGGACAAGTAATGCAATGGGCCTAGGCTTCTTGCCCATCCTGGGATCTGGCCGGACAGTTCAGATTTTCACCTGGCTCCCTGTCCCACAACATTTGTGCAAGTTCAGCTTGTAGAACACAAACTCTCCTGTGCATGCAATGATGACATGCATCAGTGATGTTGTCACCATCTCATGTCTCCTTGTCACTTTGTTGTGGTTGTTGTGTAAGTGGGACAGTTTTACAGAGACAGTGACCCTTGCTCCTAGGACAGGGGAATCGCTACTGAGCTCAAGATTGCTAGGTTCTCTTACAAAAGACAAGTCTCAGACCCCCATTTTCTGTCTCACTAAGAGAAACTTTTCATGGTTGCCCGATGACCAATAAGCAAAAGTGAAAAGAGAGTCCAAAGTATTTGAATATATTACGTGGTCCTTGGTGCAGAAAAACCAGGTACTTCCTACAAAACCGAAGCATCTGTACTGGTATCTGCTCCTCTGGGTGTTGTCAGAGGGATTGTTTTTTAACTCAAGAAGAAACTGAGAAGCCATCTTCAGTGGCAGAGTAGATTGATACACTGGCTTTTAACCCATGGGTTCAAATCCTAATACAGGTGACAAAGGAAAGCGTTTGCTGATCTGTTCCTTGACTTTAATGCCTCAGAACTTGCATCACAAAACCACTGCACAATTGTCTGTGTCCGTTCACAAGAGACCTTTGACTTTAACTCAAGAACAAACCTTTTTTCCTTGCGAAGACAGAGCCTAACACCCTAAGTGTTCAGCCTAAATAGCCTCCTCTGTATTTATTCTGCTCCATGACAGGAATGCCTCCCTAAACTGCCTCTACATTCTAGTTGGGGGTTAACCCTCAAAAACCCTGTCTTGACAGAGCCACTTCTCAGAGTATATCTACACATGGGCTTCAGTGTGGGTAACGGAAGCCCAGCACAGACACGCGGAATGTACTCAGCTTACTAGCCTACTCTGACCTGTCTCCATTGCTACTGTTACTTGCACCAGCTGGATTCAAGCTAACATGAGTAGCTCGCCCATGCAGATTTTGTTGTGTAGACATCCTCTGAGAAACTCAGAGGGCTGGGGTGTGGCAGGGCAGCAGGATCTCTTTCTCATCTCACCTACCAAACAAAGGGCCTGTTTCTTCCCATTGAAATCAGCAGAAGTTTTGCCATTGACTTACTTAAATGGGAGCAGATACAGGACCTAGACTCCTGGATCCAACTTGTAGGACTGTCTCTAGTGCTGGGGTTCATTTCATCTGACCACCCTACCTGAGAGGTACCAGTACTGGGGTTCCTTTTCTCAGCACCAAGGTGCAGTCCATTAGCATCATTACAACTCTGGGCTAAGTCCTCTTATGGAAAAGGAGAAGTGGCCCATACTTGATAAGGTTAACTTTTGTCTGACATTGAAACCCAAGCAGAAAAGTTTTATTTATGTTCTGTTTAAAACACCACTTCCCCTGAATCTTCCCTCAGCTCAGTTAAAAATTCTCACTGCTTCCTTCTCCCAGCAACCCTCCTCCCAGCAAGCCCTTCCACTAGGCTCATCTGGAAGAACTACAAAATAAAGATAAGCTTCCTTTTTGTTCAAAACCAGTTCAGTTTCTGTCCCGCCAGAACCACCCCAAAGGGCATCATTTGCAAATGGCAATGGCGGGAAAGGGGACTTTTAAGCTGGTTTCATAAACAGCTCTTGTCTGTCTGACAATATCTCCCTGGCAGTCCTCACCTAGCAGAGCTCACAGGATGTCAGTGTTAAGAACAAGTCTATTCAAAGTGATTCTTCCATGGGAAAGTACTTAATATATAATGTAGTGCACCACTGAATCAGCACCCTTACAGAAGAGGAGGCCAGAGAATGTCTCTCTTAGGCACAGGCCTATAGTAGCGTTATTATTACTATTACTGGTTTGTTTAAATGGTATTTGGCAAGGAAGGAAGGGTAGAAAATCAAGGCTTTGCTTTGCATCATAGAATAGTATCATGGAATATCAGGCTTGGAAGAGACCTCAGGAGGTCATCTAGTCCAACCCCCTGTTCAAAGCAGGACCAACCCCAACTAAATCGTCCCAGCCAGGGCTTTTGTCAAGCCAGGCCTTAAAAACCTCTAAGGATGGAGATTCCACCATCTCCCTAGGTAACCCAGTCCAGTGCTTCACCGCCCTCCTCGTGAAACAATTTTTCCTAATATCAACCTACACCTCCCCCACTGCAACTTGAGACCATTGCTCCTTGTTGTCATCTGCCACCACTGAGAACTGCCTAGCTCCATTCTCTTTGGAACCCCCCTTCAGGTAGTTGAAGGCTGCTATCAAATCTCCCCTCACTCTTTTCTTCTGCAGACTAAATAATCCCACTTCCTTCAGCCTCTCCTCATTAGTCATGTGCCCCAGCCCCCTAATCATTTTCATTGCCCTCTGCCGGACTCTCCAATTTGTCCACATCCTTTCTGTTGTGGGGGGCCCAAACAATACTCCAGATGTGGCCTCACCAGTGCCGAATAGAATATAATCACTTCCCTCAATCTGCTGGCAATGCTCCTACTAATGCAGCCCAATATGCCGTTAGCCTTCTTGGCAACAAGGGCACACTGTTGACTCATATCCCGCTTCTCGTCCACTGTAACCCCTAGGTCCTTTTCTGCAGAACTGCTGCATAGCCAGTCGGTCCCCAGTCTGTAGCTGTGCATGGGATTCTTCTGTCCTAAGTGCAGGACTCTGCACTTGTCCTTGTTGAACCTCATCAGATTCCTTTTGGCCCAATCTTCCAATTTGTCTAGGTCACTCTGGACCCTATCCCTACCCTCCAGCATATCTACCTCTCCCCCCAGTTTAGTGTCATCTGCGAACTTGCTGAGGGTGAAATCCATCCCATCATCTATATCATTAATGAAGATGTTGAACAAAACTAGCCCCAGGATCCTGAAGGCCTCATTAAGCTCTCCTTGCTGTGGGAATGGGAGTGGGAGGGCTCTGATGTCAATAAACAGCAGGGCATAGGAGCAAGGTGACAGAATTTTACCCAAGTTTGGTTAGCTTTGGCAATTTTTCTTGTGTAAAGGTATCCTGAAAAAGTAAACAAAACTGTGTTTGTGCCCGTTGATGCTTCCTTCTGGCGTTTAAAGACGTCCTGAACGTTTCTGATTTTTTATAAGTTTTTTTTGTTTGTGTTTTACACTTTGAAATTCAGGTCTCATCGTACGCTATTTTTTCTTAAAAAGAAAAGGAGTACTTGTGGCACCTTAGAGACTAACCAATTTATTTGAACATAAGCTTTCGTGAACAGCATCTGATGAAGTGAGCTGTAGCTCATGAAAGCTTATGCTCAAATAAATTGGTTAGTCTCTAAGGTGCCACAAGTACTCCTTTTCTTTTTGCGAATACAGACTAACACGGCTGCTACTCTGAAACCTATTTTTTCTTAGATGACCCTCTGGATGAATGGAGAACAAGCAGGATTGTGATGTCTCGGGAGAGTGAAACCTGATCAACTGAAGGTGCATCTACACTAGAGAAATGCACTGCTGAAACTTGTACCAGTGGGACTGAACCACTGCGGGTTGCAATACTGTAGCATGTCCCATGCTAGCCAGAGTCTTTCAGGTTCACGACTCCCCCCTGTGCACATATGGCCATGCCTTGCACTGCATTCCAGGTTGCCATCCCACAGTTCCTGACACTGCAGCGGGTGCATAGGTTGTAGCACTCTCGTGAATCCACTTTTACAACATAATGAGTGATACGCTATTATATTCTACATTTGATAATATCTAAAACTGATTACATCTTTTAGGAGTGTGGTTATAAGTTGTCATAAAACTGGTTATTACTGCATTTATTTGGTAAGTACTATAATATATAATGTTTCAAATTCATCAACTGTTTGGCTGCTAGTCCCAATGGTTTACTAAGGCATGGGCTCTCATCCTGGGGGTCATGACCTCAGGGGGTCACAACCACTCTCCCCTTCTTCATGGCTTGATGAGACGGAAGTCTTGACGATGATTTTTCTGTTGTTAATATAGGGCAGGAGTCGGCAACGTTTCAGAAGTGGTGTGCCAAGTCTTCATTTATTCACTCTAATTTAAGGTTTCGCGTGCCAATAATACATTTTAACGTTTTTAGAAGGTCTCTTTCTATAAGTCTGTAATATAGAACTAAACTATTGTTGTATGTAAAGTAAATAAGGTTTTTAAAATGTTTAAGAAGCTTCATTTAAAATTAAATTAAAAGGCAGAGCCGCCCGGACCGGTGGCCAGGACCCGGGCAGTGTGAGTGCCACTGAAAATCAGCTCACATGCCGCCTTTGGCACGCGTGCCGTAAGTTGCCTACCTCTGATATAGAGCTATGATATGGAAACAGGCAACACCACCAGCCTCATACTTGGCACAAGGAAGATAGGAAGGGGCTGGGACGGAGTTCAAGCGTGATGTTGGTGTGGGCCAGAGCCTCAAAGCTCACCTTTAATAACCTCATGCACAATGCTGGGAAGACAGATATAAAAAAATCTCACGAGACTCCACGCATTCCCTAACAGCACTGCAGGCCTCAGCTGGAGAATATTTACTCGACAGGTTTCCTGGGTGTCTGAGAGGCAAAAGAGAACCTGATGCAGATTTATTTTCTCCGGGTAGCATGGGTAGAAGCTTCTTGCTGTAAGTCTGCAAATGCCCCTCCCTCTGCTTTCACCCAGACATCTGTCCATCGGTGGTTGTTATGCTGCTCTGGTTGGAATGTCATAATGTGGGGGAAGTTTCACACCCCAGTAACCACAAATGAGACATGTTTTGAATCAGTGTTGTTACTTGAAAAAATCAGAGTGCGTTTTTGACCATGATGTTTCACAAGTGAAATCCACCAGAGCTCAGGTCTTTCTTTCATTGATACCAGTTTGCCTCCCTATCACCCACAGGAGTTGAATACCTCACAACCATTATATCCCCCCCCCCCCCCCGCAACGGCTTTGTGAGGAAGGAAAAAATATGAGCTTCGTTTTGAAGATGGGAAACTAAGCCACAGAGAGATTAAGAGTCTTGCCCAAGATCACACAGGAAGTTTGTGGCAGAGCCAGGAAGTGAATCTAGATCACCTGAGTCTAAGGTGAGTGCTTTAATCACAAGAACATTCTTCTGACTCCAGGATGCAAAATTGCACCCACAGTTTGCTATCAAATCAATAAGAAGGGTAGAGCTGCTGTAAAGAATGTGCCAGGTATTCTGTGCTACGCTGTCTACTCTCTTCTCGCTCCCCACACTCTGGAATAGCCTCTGGGTGCAGGCCCTAGAGGGAGAAGATCCTAAAGGAGATTTCTGTGCCACAAGAATGGACTCTCGTGGACCTCCCGCCCTGACCCCTGGCTCAAAGACTAATCTGAATCAGATTGCTGTGCCCAGCTGGGCCTAGGTGTCTAGGGTTTGTGTCATAAATAAGTAGAAATGGACTGGGACAATGTAAGCCTCCATACTAGGTCATTCTAATCCATGATCCTCCCAGATTGACTGACTTCAAATTTTCCTTAGCTATGTTGGTTTAAGTTTATCCAGAGACATTTGAATCACAGACATCTCACCCTTCCCTTGCTGGGGGTATGTCTATTATACAGTTAAATTAAGTGGATCCCTACACGAGTTCTTCTGCAGATCTAAATTCTCTCACATGATCCCAGAGCAAGGTTCACTGACTTCAGTGGAGCTATGCTTATTTATATTAGCTGAAGATCTGGCCCACAGTACTCTAAATTACAAATTTCTGCTAGGAGAATCAGCCACAGGAGATAGTCCTTCCCCTTTCCTCCACTCCAGAACACACTGCTATCAAGCTAGAAAGCGGGAGATTTGTGAAACAGCAATTTCCACGCTGACCTCAGATTTAGCACCATCACCAGCAGAACTCAATCACGCTGGGTAAATGAGCACTATTGGAGGTGCTTTTAACTGTGCATTTTGTGGCTTGCTCATCTCATAGTTTAATGCTGGTGTTTTTCATTCTGTGAACAGCAAGATAATGGAAGAAACACTTCCAGTCTGCCTGAAACACTGCCAAAATGCATTCACCTATGAGTTCCTTGTTTGCACAATTGCTGCTCTTGGAATCTCATTTTGCAACATAAGGGTACCTACAAAGCAGCAACAACAAGAAAAACCTGTTTTAATATAAATAATAATAGTTTACATTTATACAAAGGACCTTTCACCACAAAGTGATTCACAAACGTATATTCAAACCCACTGAAATGCAGCCACTTCTGGAAGGGAGAGGGCAGCCAGGCAGATAACACTGGCGAAATGGGAAATTTTTGCACACAGGGATTTAGAGGACCCTTACTTTTACACAAAGTGCTATGGGCTCTGTAATGGAAATGCACAGAAGACAGGACCACATTTTCTTAAGGTTTCATCTGCAAAACACAAAGGTCTTGTCTAGACTAGAGTTTTGGTCCTGTTGTAATGTGTTAATTGCAAAACACTTAACACGTGTTAACTAACATAGACACATTAGTTGTAAACTTTTGTTCCTTGTTGTGGTTCATGCTAGACAGGCTGTGCTCGGTCAGACATGGTGGGGTTGGGCTTATAATGGAAATTCTGCACATTATTAATTTTTGTCATGGGGAATTGTCTGTCTGTCTGCCAATGTGCTTACCTAGTAACCACCCTGCACCAGAGCATCTGAGCACTCCCACAACCATTCAAAAATAGAAACAACAACAACAATCTCTCTCCCTCTCTTCTTTTCCATCTTGCAGGAAGAACAGCTTGATTAGTTCATAAGGTTCTTTTGTTTGGGGTTTTATGTGTCTGTATGACTCTGCAAAGATTCATACTGCAAAGGCAGTTTCCACGGTATGCATCCGATGAAGTGAGCTGTAGCTCACGAAAGCTCATGCTCAAATAAATTGGTTAGTCTCTAAGGTGCCACAAGTCCTCCTTTTCTTTTTGCAAAGACAGACTAACACGGCTGTTACTCTGAAATCTGCAAAGATTGTTAGGAAAGAAAAGCAAATCAAAGAGATGAGTTTTGCATTTAGTTCTGAATGTGCTGAGTCCCCTGGTCATTATCTCTTGTGCCAGTGAGTTCCATAATCTAAGTCAAACTCCTGTGAAAGTGCTGTCTTCTGCACTCTTTGTGTAGCTATTGTGTGAGGTCACAGAGGGTGCAATTCTCATGCACCTAAGGCCAACCCCAAGGAAGGATTTGAACTTCAGAACAGAGCCAATGAACTGGACTTTGTGTTCAATGGGGAACTAGTTCAGAAATGGGACCACCAGAGAGCCATGTTCATGGTGACCTGTGTTGATAAGCAGCTGCCTTTTCTACCAGGTGGAGCTTTTTCAGGTGATGTGATTTCATTCCTAGATATGAGCTGCAATAACCAAGTCTGGATGTCACAAATCACTGTGGCCAGGTCTGCATCTCATAGGATAGGGTTCAGTTTTCTGGTTGGTGCAAATATAAGTCCCCATTTTTTTCTCAGCAGGCGATTTGTGTATCCTGTAGCACTGAGGAGTCCAAAGAGACCCAGAGGTTGCAGACTGACTACCAATGGCTCTCAACCTTTCCAGACTACTGTACCCCTTTCAGGAGTCTGATTTGTCTTGTGTACCAGTTACAACTCACTTAAAAACTCACTACAACTCAGTCAAGTTACAACTCACTTAAAAACTACTTGTTTATGAAGTCAGACATAAAAATACAGAAGTGTCACAGCCCACTATTACGGACAAATTGCTTACTTGCTCATTGTTACCATATAATAATAAAATAAATCAATTGGAATATAAATATTGTACTTCCATTTCAGTGTATAGTATATAAACAAGTCATTGTATATATGAAATTTTATTTTGTACTGACTTTGTTAGTGCTTTTTATGTAGCCTGTTGTAAAACTAGGCAAATATCTAGATGAGTTGATGTACCCCCTGGAAGACCTTTGCGTATCCCTGGTTGAGAACCACTGAACTAAACTATCTGACTGTCATTACTAGAGGAGGCAAGTTGTTTGAGGTGCTCCTCTCTCCCTACCAGAACCACCTCAACCTTGCCTGGGTTCAGCTTTAGCCAGCTGCTCTTCATCTAGGTTCTGATTTTGACTAAGCACAGAGTACTGGGAGATTGCACTGTTTATATTTGATGTAAAGGAGACAGAGAGCTGGATGTCACCAGTGTACTGCTGGCATTTCAGCCTGTGTTTTCTCCCCAGCAATTCCAACAGTTTCAGACAGATGTTGAATAATACGGCATGACTAGGATTGGTATAATTATAGCGATTTTAGCTTCAGGATAAAAACTCCAGATTGCCATGCACTGTCATGACTCCCCATCCCTATGTACTCTCATCACAATGCACCCGGGTTCCCTATTAAAGATTACCTTTGGGATTTGCTAATGTTCTGCAATGTTCTCAAGGACATGGGACAGACCTGCCAAAAGCAAGGGGCCCTGAGAAATTTGAGATGGCTGGCAGCCCTATCTGTGGCCTGATACAGGTCCCACTGTCACTCTTGCCTTTTGTCCCCTAGTGCAGTGAGTGGCCATGCGGGAAGAGACAAGGGAGACATGGTGGAAATGAAAGAGCCTTTTGACACAATAATAAAAGAAAGAAAAGAAGAAAAGTTTGTGTATGTGAGAGAAAAAAAAGAAAAGGCAGAAAGTGTCTCATCAGGGACTGAAGAGGAGGATTTGTCTTCAAGAGACTTTCTGATATGGACAGTAGAGAGGTCGATGCACAAAGGCTGTGTCTGTATAGCTGAAGTTTAAGGAAGATTAGATGCAGCTCTGAACTGATGTAGAGAGTTTTACAACTGAAGGCAGAGAGTTTTACAACTGTCTGACCTTTGAGGAACCACACCATGGGCTCCGCTCTGTTGGCCAAGGAGGAATGCGTTGCAGCTGGGCAACAGCACTTTAAATTGGACAGAGGGACTGCCATGGGAGGGTGTGGTGCACTCCCTTCTCTGCTCCCACTGTGCTACCTCTGTTCCACAGCATTTCAGCTGGTCGCATGAGAGGCTGGGTGGAAAGCTTGGCTTTTTAAATGGAAATTCTTCTGTATTCTCTAATGGTCTGGAAGAAAGCTGGAATAGGCTTGGGGTCTCAGAGCAAAGAACACATTCTTTCTTGTAAAGTACATTTAGCATGGGGGAAAGGGTGTGGGATTGGCAGCCCTGAAAATTGAATTCCTTTATTTATCAACCTACCAGGGAAAAGCATCAGGGCAGGCTTCACTACACTGCCCTGCCAATGTGCCTCAACCCTGAGATAGAGGGGCCACCTCTTGGGGTGAGGGGTGAGTTCTGTCTCCAGGGCCATTCAGTGCTCAGGCTGTCTACTGAGACAGCCAACAAAGGTGCCAGTTAAGGCCAAATTCTGTGAGCTATTGAGAACTTAATGTGAAGTGCTGAGCTGCCTCCACTTCCACGAAGATGGTGGGATTTGAGGGTGTTCAAAAGCTCATGGAGTGTGTGGGGAGGTGTCTAGCACCTCACAGAACCAAGTCCTGTGTGTAATTTGTGAGGTTGGTTTCTGCAATATGAACACCTATCTTCTAGGAACTCTGTTCCCTAGAATATCAACTCAGGGCACATGAACCAATAAACAGCCCAGCCAGGAGATGGCAGGGCAATTTCCAGTCAGGTATGAACCTGGACTTGAGAAGGAGGAGGATCTTGTGGTTAAAGTACTAGATTGGGATTCAGGAGATCTGGGTGCACTTCCTGGCTCTGCCACTGACTTCTTGTGTGATCATGGGCAAGTCACCTGATTTTCAAGAGTGCTAGGCATTCACTGTTCCTGGTGACATGAACTCGAGTTGTGCGCCCTCATCACCCCTGAAAATCAGATCCATCATCTCTCTGCTCCTGAGTTCCCTACCTGTAAGAGGAGAATACGTCCCCATCTTACAGGAGGTGAAAATAGATTGCTTGTGATGCATTCAGATAACAATAGGGCAATGCCATGTAAATAGATTTGAAGAAGCGACCTAGGTGCCAAAAAGCTCTGTATCCCATTACAGTCCCTCATTTTTAATTCAATTCTATAACCCATTGAGAATAATGTGTAATTTAGTCCATTCTGATGAACATATAGTGGTGGTTTAAGGCTAGAAAAATCTGCTTCCAATCTCCATGCACATCAGATGAAAGGGCAAATTCTGAGACCCCAAAAATGAGAACCAGATGAGCACAGTGGGGGAAGACATTCTAAAGTTGGGAACAAAACATCCCCCAAACAATTCTATCTAAATTAATCAGAGAAAAAAAATGAGAATTGACTTATTTTTCCCCAGTTGCTTGGTTCACGCTCATTCAAGACCAGATCCTGAGAAGAAGTCCACAGATCAGCCATGCAAGTGAAGAGGGAGAAATGCCCCATCTCTTCTCCCACTGGTCAACAGCGTAGCACATTATCCTTCTTGATGTATCATCGTTCAGTCTACAAATGTCTCTCTGTGGAGGGAGCACACTCTGTCCGGGTAGGGCAAGAGACCTCTTATTCTATTCTATTCTGGTTCTTATATTGCACCAATCGTTGTGGCATCTGAGTGCCTTGTTCGGCAGTGACTCCTCTGGAGCGATGTTGGTGGTCTCCCCTATCTAGGATTCCTTGACTAAGAGGAAAGAAGTGCTACCTAATCATTTTGGTGACTACTATTAAGATGGAATCTTGACTGTTGGAAGTACTTCGCTCTCTGAATTCATGGGAGTTGATTAAAATTTAATCTCAGGCTATCACATGTGAAACCTGATTCTAGCCAAGCCATGCCCAGCAAAACGTGACAGAGGTTAATAAGGCACTGAGTAAAGGGGAAGAGAAAATGGAAAAGCGCTTAAAGAGCTTTTTCTCTTTCTTCCTCTTTGAGAGAGGGAAAGAAAAAAAGAAGAAAGAAAGGCTCCAACAGATGGAAAAAAGAAGAGCTATGAGAAGAGGGAGAAAGGAGGGGAAGAAAAGAGAGAAATGAGAAAAGAAAGTGGGGAGTTTGTATGAATGATGAGAGGGAGACAAAGAGGAGGAGAGGAATAGGACGGTGTCCTAAATATAAAGGGAAGGGTAAACACCTTTAAATCCCTCCCGGCCAGAGGAAAAACCCTTTCACCTGTAAAGGGTTAAGAAGCTAAGATAACCTCACTGGCACCTGACCCAAATGACCAATGAGGAGACAAGATACTTTCAAAGCTAGAGGGGCGGGGGGGGAGGAACAAAGGATCTGTCTGTGTGTGTGATGCTTTTGCCGGGACCAGAGCAGGAACGCAGGTCAGAACTCCTGTAAAGAGTTAGTAAGCAATCTAGTTAGATATGCGTTAGATTCTGTTTTGTTTAAATGACTGATAAAATAAGCTGTGCTGAATGGAATGTATATTCCTGTTTTTCTGTCTTTTTGTAACTTAAGGTTTTGCCTAGAGGGATTCTCTATGTTTTGAATCTGATTACCCTGTAAGGTATTTACCATCCTGATTTTACAGAGGTGATTCTTTTACTTTTTCTTTAATTAAAATTCTTCTTTTAAGAACCTGATTGCTTTTTCATTATTCTTAAGATCCAAGGGTTTGGGTCTGTGTTCACCTATGCAAATTGGTGAGGATTTTTATCAAGCCTTCCCCAGGAAAGGGGGTGTAGGGCTTGGGGAGATATTTGGGAGGGGGGAGGGAAGACGTTTTCAAGTGGGCAAGCTCAATAACGTTTCCCTGTTATTTTTGTTAAACGCTTGGTGGTGGCAGCAGTAAGGTCCAGGGACAAAAGGTAAAACAGTTTGTACCTTGGGGAAGTTTTAACCTAAGCTGGTAAAAATAAGCTTAGGGGGTTTTTTCATGCAGGTCCCCACTTCTGTACCCTAGTGTTCAGAGTGGGGAAGGAACCTTGACAGGTGGTATGCAAGGGCCTGATCCCAAGAGGTGCTGAGAGCTTTCCATAAAATGCAGATTCACCCTCAGCTCCCAGTGAAGATAAATGACGTGGGAGGTACTCAGTACCTCCCAGGATTGGGCCCTGGGACAGATGGAAAGGGACAGAGTAGCACCATCTCTGCTGTGCCACTTCATACCATCCCTTTCAGACCAATGGCATTTCCTCCGCTCCTACCTTCCCCCGCCCCCAATCAAAATCTTCTTGCTCACTTTAGAAAGAGATTATTCTACAGGTTTTCTTTCTGTGCGTCTCCCTGCCCCCAGCGACCGGCGGAATATTATGCAGTGCCAACCCAAGAATAATGCCATCATAAAGCATTCAGAGCAGCAGGTTTGATAAATGGCTGGGATGGAAAAGGATGGAGGCAGAAGGATGATATCTCTGCTTTATCAGCAACTCAGGGCTCTTTTCAAACATCCTCATTCCACAGAATCCAGCATTAAACATTTTAATTTAGGATTTTTGAAAAGCATATTCTTATTTAGAAAAAAAAAATCTATTTAATACAAGAGATGTTTGGGGGGGGGGAAGAAGAAAGGTGGGGAAGAAGGAGGGAGAAAGTATAGAAATATATTAAATAGAGCGAAAAAGCGCTCTACCTCATGGAGAAATTTTGATTTTGACGTTTACTCGTCTATTAACATTTAAATTGAAAGGCGTAGCTTCCAAACTCCATACAGGAAGCCAGAAAATCTGCATTTAAATAGATACCATTTAAAAGGGGGGAAATATATATCAGCACTGAATGCTTCTTCATTTTCTTGAAAAGAACTCACCCTATAAATGATTATTAATTTTTTTTTTCAAAAAAGAGAAACTGGAAGTATATTAAAATCCTACTTGGGATGAAGAGGAGAGGGGTGGATGGCTGCTTAATTGCCAGTGACCCAGGTTTTGATCTCTCATGTTCCATGTAAGAGGATTTCAGCTTCTGTAGAAGACAGAATGGTCTGGTGGTTTGAGCATGGGACTGGAAGACAAGAGACATGGTCTGTATTCCCCATGTTGGGCCTGATTCTATAACCCTTACTCCCAATGAGTAGCACTTACACTCGCAAACAGTCCCATTGAATTCAATAAGCCTGTTCCCTTTGGGCTGCTGAATCGGACCCTTCGCAAGTTCACGTAGCCACTTTGTGCCTCAGTTTCCTCATCAAAAATGGGGATGATAGTTACCTACTTCTGTAAAGTGCTTTCAGCTCCTCTGCTGAGAGGTGTTGTATTAACTGGGAAAGGATCAGGCAATAGACAAGTCAAGGGGGTTTTGGAAGACTGGGCTGGGTTAGTTCTGAGTCAAGTCATGTGGCCACTAGAGACAGACCTGTGCCACAACACCTGCATTTAGATTCAGATTTCAACCCCCATGAAGTTCAGGTGCAGTAGGATCTGGGGTTTGTGTGCAACCCATTATAGAGACAGGAACCAAGTATGTAATTTGGATTTGGTTCAGCACTAAATACTCTGCTGTGGTGACTGGCACCTGAGGACAGAGACCGAGACCAACTCATTGCGCCTGTGGAACTTCAAAACCTATTTTGCGGTATATCAGCAAGGGTGAAGGTGAGGAATATTCCCACTGCACACATCCCTTCCCCTTCCCTGTCGCACTTTGACTCCTCCCTGTCAAAAGTGACTGACTGATTGAGTGAACATCAGCCAATTCCTCACCACTGACACACAGCCCCGGGCTCCTACGTCTTAGGTTTCCGACTTGTGTATAGAAAGAAGGGAAAGAGCAGGGAGGAGAAAGGGGGAGTTTCTGCCTCTTGTGAGAAGGGGTGTCTCACCTATTTTCTCTGCAATCTGCCTCAGAATCCCCTTTTGGTTTTTATCCTGAGTGACGAAATTAAATTTCACCTACCAGCACCATTCAAAAAGCAACAAAAGGCCACCTGCGTGTGGTGTTCGCTCTAATTCCACTACACAAAGGGCTTCATCTCCACTAGAGAATCCCTGGGACAATCCAATTATTAGTATTCATTTCCTTTTTTTCCGCCTCATTTTCAAAATCATTCCTACAGAAAAGGGTAGATACGCATTCTACACCCTAGCAGCGCATTATCAGCAACCCACAGGGCCTTTACTGCCATGTCAGAAAAGGGGTAAGCAGAGACAAGCTAGGACTGGATGCCCCAGAGGACCGGTAATGGACTCTGGTGTCTTTCACCTCTAGGCCACTGGTTTGACTCTAGGGCACGATGGTAGTAACTGGAAGCCATCATGTGAGGGCTATGCAATGGCTTATGTGAAAAAAGCTATGAGGCCTCCATAAAATTGCTGATAGACAACTGTCTGCACCATTCTTTGGCAGCCTTCACAGGGTGGCCTCAGTGAGGAAACTCAACGACCCCTCAAGAAGGCGATCGCTGAAGCGTGGTGGTGGTGTGTGTATGGGAACTCATGTTGCTCCTGCCTGTTCTGTGACAAACAGGGCCCTTCAGTTTCCATGGCTGTCAGCTAGACAGTTTACTTTAAAAGAAACAAAAATGTACAAAGCCAAAGGACAAAAACAGGGACTACGGAAGAGGAAAGATGGTCTTGTGGGTGGGATACTAGCCTGTGGTTTAGAAGATCCAGGTTCAATTGCCTGCTTTCCCACAGACTTCCTGCGTGACCTTGAGCAAACCACTCAGTTTCTCTGTGCCTCAGTTTCCATACGTAAAACGGGGATAGTTTCTATCTCAGCAGGGTGCTGTGAGAATAAATATATTAAACATTGTGAGGTGCTCAGATGCTACTAGAACAAGGGCCATAGAAATAACTTAGCTAGATATAAAGCTTGTTGTAAACTGCAGCAGGATATGTGGGGGCATTCACTGATTTTCACTGCTGACTTCTGGCATAGTTCTATTCTGTCTAATTAAATCTGCAGCAGCATATACATGAAAATAAGTAAGAAGACAGGGAGAGGTCATTGCTATATGCAGAGTCCAAACACCTGCAAACTTTGGGGGTATACAAAATCTGAACCCTGACTGAATTTTGTAACTCTTTATGATGGGCCAAACCAAACCATGAATCCAACACCTTCAAACTTCAGGGGTGGTGAAAATCTAGATCCTGACCAGGACCTGAATTTTGCAGCTCAAGTCCATTTCTAATTTCTATACACGGATGCCTTGTCTAATTTCAGCATGTCAACTGCAGCACCTTACTTCTTCTGTATCTGACTTCCCCTGCTCTGTCTCACTAGGAAAGGGGCTTTGTATTTCTGGCAGTATCCACTAAGGATTTTTGCTATGCAGATAGTAAAGCCTTTCTGAATTTATAGGTGATAAGAAAACACTGTGCAGTAGGAGAAGCAGGTGCCTGGGAAACGAATTCCCCTTTGCCCTCCCCTCCCCTTCTCCAAAACCCAATCATTTCCCTGTTAATAAACTCGCTGACTACAGCGTGGCACTACCCTTTCGCAATTGACGCCAGTGACATTTTGACAGTTCTACATATGGGCCTGCCGAAAGCAGAAGGAATATAAATTTGCAACATGGTGAAAGCTAGGTCAGGAGCCAAAACAGCTAGAGGGAAGAAAGAGAGAAACAGCCAACCATCCAAACAAAAATACCCTGCACAGATGTTACATTGAGTGAAAATGAAAGGAATACCACTGCTCTCACAGCTGTATGTGGCCCAGAAAATCCATGCTCAGAAAGCTAGCCTTAGGCTCCTGGCAAGTCCAGCCTAGCCAGAAATGCCCTCCAATGGTCTCTTCTCAGACGGGACTGGCAAATTTAGAGGGTATTCCTTATGGGAAGAAATTAGATAAAATGTTCACAGGGTACCATATTGATGCTGGTTGCCAGCATCTTATGTGACAAGGGAGTTGCTCTTTTAGGGGATTCTGACAGTATTTCAATGTGACCAGCAACAGGGAAACAATATGTTTATAACACTGTACTAGTCTATAAAAAGAAAAGGACGACTTGTGGCACCTTAGAGACTAACAAATTTATTTGAGCATAAGCTTTCGTGAGCTACAGCTCACTTCATTGGCTGCAATGTAAAGAGCCCATTAGTACCCAGTTTTTTTTCCCCATGAAGGTTCTTATGCACTGTAATCAAGTCACCTCAGTCTCCTTCTGCTATATTAAACAAACTGAGCTCTTTAAGGACGTGTCTACATGGGGAAGTTACTGGAAATAAGCTAGGGTATGAATTTCCAGTGCAATAGTTACTCGGCACTAGCTCCTTGTGTGGACATTCTCATCCTGCACTAAACATGCCTTTTTCCACTTTAGCATGAACCACTTCTAAAGTGGATTAAACTTAACCACAGTGGCTATTCTGGGGTATTTCCCTGCACCAACAAACTTCAAGTCTCTCATCGTAAGGCATTATCTCCAGCCTACAAATAATTTTTGTGTCTGCTTTCTGCATCCTCTCCAATTTTTCAATATCCCTTTGAAAATATGGATGGCAGAACTATACACAGCATTCTAGTACAAGTCTCATCATTGCTGTATGCAGGGATAAAATTACCTCCCTACTTCTACTTCCTCCTCTCTTCTTTATAGATCCAAGGATCGCATGAGCCTTTTTTGCCACAGCATTGCACTCGGAGCTCACGTTCAGTTGAGTGTGCACTGTGACCACTAAATCCTTTTCAGAGTCACTGCTTTCCAGGACCCGGTCCCCCATTCTGTAGGCAGGGCCTGCATTCCTTGTTCCTAGATGTATAACTTTGTGTGGGGCTGTATTAAACCACATTTTGTTTGAACAGGCCCAGCTTACCGAGCAATCCGTTTTTGTTTTTTTTGTATGACTGCCCTGTCCTCATCATTTACCAGGCTGCCAGCCTTTCCATCATCCACCCATAGTCGGAAGGCTAGGACCACTTTGTTGTCCATGAATTTAGATGACACAGTGTTAAAACACGGGAGCCCTGTCTTTAGTGCTGCCACCGTTGCTATCGCTGGAAAAGCTCATCTGAGGGCTAGTACAACAGTGGTATATCTCCTGAAAAATGATAATCAATTAGCAAATCTTTTTTCAGCAGCTTTGTAACTCCTGTTAACAGGATACGCCAATGAAAGGCCTGCATCTTTACACAGGCTTCTGGAACCTGCCACCCTGTTACGGAATCCTTTAAGTACACCTCAGGGTGCTGCAGGAACTGTTATTGACGAATCAGTAGGTAGCACTCTGCCTTTTTGAGTCAGTGCTGATCCAATGGCCCATTATGGTGTTGTGAGACATTAAAAGGGCGAAGGTGCTGACTTTTGGATAAGAAATAAAATAGATATTAAAGATCCTATTAAAATTTCTACAAGTTCATAGGAGAGTTAGCACTTTTGTCCTGGCCAAATTCCACTTCAGATAACTTTCTGTCTAACTAAAAAAAATCCCCCATTTACCTTCATTTGCACATTATGTTCTTCACTTTCTGACCTGAATTCTTGTTTACTGTTGCTGTTGTTCCTATGCACAGCCTCTAAAGTTTGTAGAGTATACTGTGATCTTAGGACAAAAGGTGCTATCTAGAAAATCAATACGTTACACTCAGCACCTCATCAATCAATCAGAATTCAGGACTTGCCAGAGTTCTAAAGCATGGAAGAAGTGGCGAAAGAGTAGACAGATATAAATGTTGCTGAACCTGAATGCAACATTAATTTATGCATATATGATGTTCATGCCATTTGGTATTTGTGCACAACCCTAGTAAACACCCTGTACAGCACGTATACTTCACAATCACACTCAATGATTCTAGAATAACCTACCATGCGGCACGTCCTTTAGTTTTCCTGAGAGGAAAGAAGTTATCCTGTTATTCATGTGGTCAGATTCCTTTCTCATTCACACCAGTGTAAATCTGGAGTGACTCCACTGATATGCTATTTAATGTGTAATTACTCACTACTGTATAGGAATGGCCAGATAGTTAAATGGTCAATAACCAGTACATAACTATAATGCATGATTGATTTTTGTGCCCTGCAACAAAGTGTTAATTAGTTTAACAGTCTGGAGATACAGATACAGCTGTGGAGCAGGTCATAGGATCTTACGACAGCAGCACCTAAGGTGGTGGAGGGGGATGGCACACTGGGTGAACTGAGAAGTCACAAAGTTCACCAGATCACATTTCTTCCTTCACTTCCTTCCTTCAAAGACTTGAGTTCAAGCTTCTGATCCAGATTGTTAGATGAGGCCAGAGTGAAGAAAACAGAAGTTGGGAGTGGTGTACAAAGGTAAGATAAAGTTCTCCTTTACATTCTCCTATATCCTACTGTTGCTATCTATAGGTCATTCCCCTTGCAGCCCCAGGTCTACTCTAACTTGCACCAAACTGCAATGGCCAAAGTAAGCTAAAGACCAGCACTGGCATAGCATTGGGGTGTTCTGACCACACCCCCTTTCTTCAGCTATACCTTCGCCCCCTGATTACAAAGGCAGCAGGGAGAGTGAGAAGAATAAGAGCTCCTGCATGGGCTCTACTTCACTGGAAGATCACCCTTACTGTTAGGTGAGCCTCCTTGGGCTGGTTAAACCAGCTTTCTGGCCGGACAGTGCAGGCTTTTGGTACAAAATGACCACACTACACAGGAGGCTCTTGCCCTCAGTCTTTCCACAGTGCAACCACAAAAACAGCAGTGCAACACAATGCTTCGTTGCAGGCGTTTGTGGCATTACCTACTGATCGGTCTGCCTACCCCTTTAGTTCTCTTTGTAGATATTTATACTGCACCCATCCCAGCAGTATCTGAGTGATAAGAGAGTGGTGATGTTTCCCTTCCAGCCATTTATAGGGCTTTGGGAGGTAAGTGAAGGAAGAACTGATTTTCAAATATCTGATTTCTAAAATGACTTATAATGTTTTATGTCTACCCGGGAGTTATTCCATTAATATGAGACCCTAAAAATCCTTGTAATGTTTTTTCTCTTTTTATGAAGCATTTCAATTCAGCTTTATTGGGTGTTTCATTTCTAGTGTTTCATTGGGTCCCTCCTGGTCCAATGACTGACTGAAGCTGTGAAGGATATATTTGGAAGGAGGAGGAGAGAGGAGAAAGAAATGTCCTTTGTGTGTTGCTAACACTCTGGTACATTTCCTTGCTGCTGTGGTTAGGAGATCCCCAATTCCGTTAACCTGTTTGATCTCACCAGGCAGTAGTGATAACAGTAAGAAATAGCAAGAGGGAATGAAAAGATTGCAGCCGTGCCCATTTCTTCTGCATATCAAACCAATTGCCTCAGTTTGTGTGGAGCAGGAGAGAGGTACGGTAAATGCACTGATGGTAAACGGAGGCAAACATATTTTGATTGGGGAAGAGCTACTTTCCTCCTGGATGGTGTGTGTGAGATGTGAGAAAAATCTCCAGCATACACACTGTAGTGGGAAAGCAAATATATGCAGGTGCTGGAATTCACTCACCTCTGCTGCACTCTATTAGGATACAGTAATGATTTATCTTCTTGCCTTGCTCGTTAGCAAGGGAGCAGAAGGCAGATGGGCAGTAATGTGTTCATTAAAATAGTTTATCTTGCTAAACACTTGTTGACCACAAGAAGGGAGTCACTAGAGCAGAGCCCAGTGGGCTCATTCTGCTTTTTTAACTCATGTCCATCTAGATAGAGAGCAGGCCACACATCTTATATAAGAAAATGTACACAATTGGGACAGGATCTACAACCCTTCCCCTCTGTCTCCTTCCATCTCCCTGCCTTTCTCTCTCTTGCCCTTCCTTCCATTTCTGCATCTTTGTCTCCCGCATATCTAGCCCTCTGCTTTTCTCTTTATCTCTCTTCCATCCTCACCCTCTTTATTATTTCCATCACCCTACCCTTTGCTTCTCTATCCTTCTTCCTATACCCTATAATGTCCCTCCCCTCTACCTTCTCTCTCACTCTCTCTTAGTATAGCACATACATTTTGACATCTTCCTAGTCACTTGTAAGATCTTATCCCTCTGAGGATTTGTAGTCAGATATCAGATCTCACACATGGCCAACAGAAGGAATTAGGTTTCAGAGTAGCAGCCGTGTTAGTCTGTATTCGCAAAAAGAAAAGGAGTACTAGTGGCACCTTAGAGACTAACCAATTGGTACTCCTTTTCTTTTTAGAAGGAATTAGGGAAGCCTAATGCTACTAATAATCAGACCTTATATTGCTGCTGATGCCATACAATAACCATACCAACGTTTGTGATCTCAGAGAAGATTAATATTATTTTTAAAACCACATGCTTTCCCCCCACCCCACCCTTTTGTGGCATCACTACAGGGCTGAGTTAAGGTTGTCTGGGAGCCTTAACTGTGCTTGTCTTAACTTAAAACACATGTAGATTTCTTTTAAGTGTAATCTTAACTTTCAATTCCATAATGCTTGGTTCTGGGATAATCAACATCTGGGATAATTACAACATCCCATAAGTTACTGATATATACTCTCAGCTTTCACTCCATCTTAACCTAGGCTTTTTTGTCTGGGAATTTTTTAGTTTTTTTCAAATTATTAAAAATATCACACATGAATACTTACAAGAAACTCAAGGATAATGCTATCATGTGACATTTCTAATGATCTGGTATGTAATAACAATCTTAAATCATTCTTTTTAATTCTAACTTTTCAGGGCAGATTCAGCAGTACCTGCAAGCAGCAACAAAAAGCAGCCAGAGTTCACCAGCCAGGTAAGCTGGGTTTACAGCTGTTTTACATCACTGCAAGGCAGCCAAAGCATACTGGTGAATCTGGTCTTTAAGTTGCATTTGACTAGTGGGTTTAGACGGTTATATTAGCAAGACCAGCAACATATAAGGGGTGCATGGGGTCAGCCCAGACCCTAAGTCCAAACGTTTCTGTGATTTAAGGGCTGCCCCTCCATCCTGCCTCAGCTCCCCGGCAGTGCCTCAATGCACAGTGAGCCAAGATAGCATTTCCAGCTCAAAGAGCACAGATGGCTAGAATCAATAATTTATCAATGAAAACTCTTGATACATGGTGGCCAGTATCCCTAATGCCACTGAGTCATCCCAACCTGTAGAATTGTTGCATGCAAATTAGTTCTAGAGGAAGGATAATAATTGATTGAGTTACTTGTGATGTTACAATGGCACCACCCAAGAGTTATCTGAGCTGTAGACCTGAGCCTGTCAGAAGCTTATAACCACAGCAATTAGATACAATGATCATAAATAACTTTCCTTAATTACAACTTAATGTCTTCATATATAGCCTTATGTGCAAGATTTCAATTAATTTACACTATATGGGAATTTTGAAGAGTCTGCGTTATTCCATTGTTAAGATAATTTGAGACATGAAAAAGACTGACAGATGCTAAATTTCTCGAAGGATCTATTTTAAATTAATTTTTAATTCAAACTAATTATCAGATTTATTTAGCCTACAGAAAATTAATTCTGTAGTCAAAAAGTAATTGTGGTAAGTTTGGGGATGATACACAAGGTGGTCATTTTGTGAAGCACTCGTCATTCAGGGAGTGGGGTGGCAAGGGGCTGATATTTCTCTGGGAAGAACCTGCCCTTATAGAGTGATTGCCCTTACCAATTTTATCAGAGATAACAGATTTGGTGCCATCAGTATTTTCAGTGTGCCCTTGTACTTCACTACATTGAACAGAGGAAATTCCTTGAATACTGAAGATAGTGAGATTATCTAGCTACAAATACTTACTTAGTTTTGTCGAGCAATCGGCGAGTTTTTAAGCCCCCCCCCCATCTACAGCAGTGGTGCCTTTAAAAATGCCTAGAAACTATAAAAATATCCAAAGAATAAATCTGAACTCTGCAAACAGTTTGAAACAGTTTATAGAAAATGAATCGGTGCCCGCGTGGTTGATACTTAGACATGTTATCTCTGGAGCATAGTCTTCCTTTCCGTGGGCAGGCAGCACTATGGAGGCAATTGGCTCAGCTCTTGGTAGTGGGGTAGGAGGCTCGTGTTGCCTTCTAATGACCTCTCTGGCCAGTCTCAATGTCATTAGCATAGTTCTAAGGACGCTACATCTCCATTGAAATGGTCTTTGGTGCAGGTTCAAGGGGTGATGGGGAAGTAAAGAGGGGAGAGGTGAAAATGTGGGTGATTCTGAAAAAAGTGCACCGTCTCCAACTCCCCATCCCCATCCCCCCCTCGAAACCGACGCCAAATGTTCTCTCTTTAGTACTATGGGAACCAAGCCCCATAACAGATACTCCCTTATATATTTTGTTTCTACAGAGCTGTTCACGCTGCCATGGATAATACAACAGGCTAGCTCAGCGGACCAGGAATGTAACCAAATTCCAACCCAAAGCTGGCCTGTGACTGCCCTAGCTGAGCACTGTTAACCCTTTTTTTGCCTTAGCTGCTAGACATATAGAAGAATATCTGAGGGGTGGTGTACTTACATAGCATAAGAGGGAAAAGAATCTACACTGGATTTCAACACCTACTTGCCTTTCACTTTGAGCAGAGCTTCCGAACAACACAGCAAAGTGATTACTGCTACAATTATTACTCCCCTTTTATCACCCATTCCCCTCTACCAAGCACTGGGAAGAAACAGAGCAAATCCCCGTCTTTGCAGTTCCCACTGATTTGTACTGATGTGCAAGTAAACCTATGGGAGTGATACAATTCCCTACTGCTAAGATGGTGGTGAGAGGATCAGCAGCAGCAGGATTAGATGGGGAAGGTACTGGAGCAACTGCCTTTCAATGTTTCTCTGGACTTGTCAGGAGCCAAGAATCCACAAGCTAGGTAAATCTGGAGGTAAAAAGAGCAGGGACCCAGTTTGAATCAGTTTAGTGATATAAAGCCACATTATGTTGATTAAGGGAATTGTGATTTGCCAATGAAATCCCAGCAGGGCGTCTGCCTGCCTGATCAAAGACTCAGCTTTCTGATGGAATCTTAAGTGCACAAGCCATGAAATTACTTTGCAAAAAGGGAACATGCAGCACAAAGAGCAAGAGGAGAGGGGTGGAGGGAAGGATGGAGAGGGTGTCTTGAAGTGATTCTGTTGAGAGCTTTCATTCTCTTCTGCTGAATAAAATTGCAGTGGGGTAGACCAGAGAGAGAATTCACAGAGGCGAGCCAGTGAGTACAGTCAACATTTAAAATCACCACCTCAACAAACAGGTACATTTTCTCAAGTTTCTTCTTAAAAAAGAAACCAACAACAAAAACTATTAAAGGAAGTGGCAAACAGAGATGTAGGAAATGGTGGTTTCATTTCTCAGTGATTACATATTTTTTCCAGCCTAATTTTGTATGGGGTTCATACCTCCTGATTTTCGTTTTGAATTTGGATATCAAATAAACCTAAAAAATTCAGCTTACTCAAATCAAATCTTTTTCTTGCTTTGTTGCTTTTTTCTTTCTTTGTTTGTTTTGGGGTGAGGGGGTAGGGAGGAGACATATAAAACAAGTTTCACATTGCTTCAGTGCAAAAGGATCAATCAGCCATTGCTCCAACTGGGTCCATGTTTCCTCCAAAAGTTAGCAAACCTTTTAGCATAACTAGGATGAGTTTGGAGTTCATAATGAAGCCCCAAAGCAGGGGAGTTCTGTGTTACAGGATACTGAAAGCTCTTTAAATCAAGATACAAACTTGTTAGTGAGGCACGCAAAGATATCTATGAACTTCATTAATCATTGCTTGCACTCCATGAGCATCTCCACAGCACTCACTAAACTTCCAAAGCCTTGTCCCATCATGCAGCAGGCTCAGCATAAACTTGGGATGGATTCTTCAAGGGCAGCCTGAGCTTTGCTTGTTCCAAAGTTCCAGTGAGCAATCTGGTGGGGATCCATTCTAGTTACAAACATTTCACACAAGTTTCCTGTCAAGGAGTAGTATCATCTCTGACAGCTAGTTCAGACTGGTAGGTGTCAGCACCTCCTACTTCCTAGGCATGTATTTTCTTTAAAATGATCTCTTTCACTGTGGAATTGAAAACACAACTTAAAGAATATAAGAACTGTGATGGTAGAAAAGGCCAGTGGTTTGTCTCGTTTGGTATCCCTATCAGTGGTCTAAGCTGGTTGCTTCTGATGGAGCTGTAACACACCCATATGCACCAATTGTGCAGTGCAATACCACATTTAAGGTTGGACTAATATAAAACCTCTGTTCAGCAACAGCATGGACCTAATAAATCACAGTCAGATGTGCTGACATCATCACTGGGACTGGTACAAAAACAGGAAATAAACAATCAGAGCCCCTTGAATGTCAAGCTCTATTCAGAATACACAGAGGAAAGCAATACACCTAATGAAAAAAAGGACAAAATCAGTAAGGAAAAACAATTGGTTTTCAAGCATCTCCAATGGTTGGTGGAGCATAAGGCCAAAGGGATTTTGAAAGTCACTACATGAAATAGAGAACACAGCTCTGGTTCTAGCCCACGGCACAAGGCACTATGTTTAATATGCCACAGTTTGGTAGTTTTATACTAATGTGCACAGACAAAAAAAAAATCTCAATGGCATCAATTTAGTCAGTTTTAAAGCTCCACTGAATGTTTCTTTTTAGGCCATGTGGAAGCTGCAGGGTGAAGGAAATAGCACAAAGTGGGTCACGGAGCCCAAATACTTAACTTTACTTAACCTGATTTCTGCACAGTGGGTACCTCCCTCCATCTCCTTCCCTACCAAGTTCTACTCACCCAGTTTAGCAAAACATCTGCTGGAAATGCAATAGTCACACATTTTACTCACAGTTCTAGGGTCTAGTAAGGACTTCTCTAGTTCATAATCAATCTCCTTGGCCCAAATTCTGTCAATTACACAGGTGCAACTCCTGGTGAAGTAGATGGGTTGTCTCCATATAATTCAGAACAGAATTTGGCTTCTTTTTGTAACAGTTTGTTTGACCTAGCTTATCTCACAGTTCTAATTCTGCCGTCATTCACATAAGTGCAACTCTGGACTTCAGTGAGTTAAGAATTGGGCCCCTGGTTTCTCTCTGTTCCCTTTCCCACATATCTCTTCTTACAATCTCATCACTACAGCTGATGCAAAGGCCTTCTCCTCTGCAGTTCCTGCCATCTGCAGCAGCCCCTCTCTATTCAGATCTCAGCTAAAAACATAGCTTTGCTCCCTTGCCTCATTTCTCTCTCCCCTGGCTGTTGTTATCGATTGCTGACTCAGTTATGTAACTTCGTAAAGTCTTTGGGGTGCAGTTTATATGAAACTACCCGGTGATTCTCAAACTTTTGTACTGGTGACCAGTGATGAGCTGCCAAAATATGAAGAACCAGTTCCTTCACTCGCTCTGGGTCTTCGGTGGCACATCCCTCACTTGCTCCGGGTCTTCAGCGGCACTGAAGGACTTGCCACCGAAGTGCCACCAAAGACCTGGAGCGAGTGAAGGACCCACTGCCGGAGCGCCGCCGGGTGAGTAAAAATTAATAAGGGATTCTCAGCCAGGGGAGCCTCCCCAGCTGGGAGCTCAGGTGGGCCGGACAGGACAGTCCTGTGGGCCGGATGTGGCCCATGGGCCAGAGTTTGCCCACCCCTTTAACAACCGGTTCTAAACCGGCTTCAAAATTTAACAACCGGTTCGTGTGAACCGGTGCGAACCAGCTCCAGCTCACCACTGCTGGTGACCCTTTTACATAGCAAGCCTCTGAGTGCAACCCCCCCTTATAAATTAAAAACACTTTTAAATATATTTAACACCATTATAAATGCTGGATGCAAAGCGGGGTCTGAGGTAAGGGCTGACAGTTTGCGACCCCCCATGTAATAACCTCGTCACCCCCGCGGGGTCCTGACCCCCAGTTTGAGAACCCCTGAACTACACCAAATAAATGTGGAGGTGTTCTCTGATTGAGAACAAAATAAAAGTGTTTGGGTGAGGGTTTCATTAAACATTTATGGTTAAATTAGTGTCTGGTGGTCTCCCATACTAATATTAATAATTCCAACAGCTTGCCTGAAAGGGCCATTTAGAAACATCAAACTTTGCTTTTACCTTCTATAGACTCATATACATTATCGTTAGCCCCACTATCCTGACCTCTAGGGAGCAGTTTCCCCATTTGGGCAAGAACTCCTACCCTCAGGTCCTCATCTCCATCACCCATGTCACAGCCACTGTTTTCCCAGCCAAGCAGGCCTAGATAGCTGGAGGAATTTTTGTAGAGCAACATTAGGCAATCTTTCCCTGAGAAGTTGAGTTTGGCTCTGCTTCTGCAGCATCTCCTACTAGCCTAGGGCATGGGACTGGAAATTGTCTTAAGTTTTCTGGCATGGGAGGGCCTAGCACTAGCTAATAAAGCACTGTGCACGCCAGGATGGTGTAGGTCATTTGGTTACTAAATAAGGCTTTTGATGCTGTCTGCAGCTACATACAGATTTCAGAAACCACTGGCCAGATCCTCAGCTGATATAGATCAGCAGGGCTCGGCTGTCTTCAATGGAGCTATAGCAATTTGCAGCAGCAGAGAATTTGGCTCCTGAGACACAGATAGATGTGTATGTGCATGTGGTGACTGCACATGTATGGATGTAGATATGTTTGTGCAGAGACTGTGGGCAGGGATGTACCTATGAGGAGGACAGTCTATGCAGTGGGATAAAATGGCAGGTTTTCTTTTTTTTTTCTTTCAAAGGATTCCTTTGGGACAGGGATACCCTTTTTTTTTTTACTTCCTCCCATTCCCCCAACTTCTCTCAGGTTCTGAGCGGCTCCCTTAGACCCTTTCAATGCCCTTCCAAATGCCCACCAAGAGGGATGGGTTCAGGAGGGTCTGCAGGTTAAGGCACTGCACTCCAGAGATCTGAGTTCAATCCCTATGTGACCTCAGACAAAGCACTTAGTCTCTCTGTGCATCAGTTCTCCCTCTGGACAATGGGGCTGACCAAGCCCTCCTACGTCAGGGGCTGTGATGAGGATAAATTCATAAGCGTTTGTAAGGTGCTCAGATGCTACTGTAATGCCATACAAGTATCTCAATAGAAAAGGGTGAGGTGCAGCCTCTACTGCCTTCTGGGAGCTTAGAGAAGAGTGCCTTGGATTTCTCCAAAGAGGGACACTATTAATTCAGACAGCAACATCTCCCCTGAAAGGAAAGGGGCACACAAGCAGAGACGACGTCATCCGCGGTTGCTCCCAGCCCACAGAATCTCGCTCTGGGTAGTCCATAGCTGCTTTGCTCACCGTGGGCTCCCTCCCTTTTTTTATTCAATGAAAAAAACTAATACACTCGCACAATCTCTCAGAATCAGTGCTCATTGTAGTTAGTCCCCAGTTCTCAAAGGGCATTAATCGCTTTGGGCTCCACCTCAGAGTCAGTAAGTATTGATAATAATGGGTTTGCTAGGGCTTACTGCCTAAAGAGCTGCTAATTACAGCCTGAGAACAGCAAGGAGCATGCTGTCTTTCTGCCACAGCCGTCTGTCTATCTGGTTTGCTAGGCATCTGTCCACCTGTCTCCAGGCAATTGTTCCTATTTCTACTTCTTTCTCTCCTCCCCCCAACCCTCCCTTTCCCCCCCTCTTTTTCCACCTTTTATTTTTGACTTTCCTACTGAGTCCTGACATATTTGATCTCTTGTCAACAGGGAACACAGTGTGCCAGCTCTACATTCTGGAACCCGAACGTTTTATCACCCCCCGGAAGAAGCTTGCAATGTGACAGGTGAAACGTCAGAAACAATTACAGACAAAGTGAGGCTGCAATACCCAAAGGGAAACTATCCAGGCTCCATTCTGTGCTTGGTCTGCCAACCATGCAAAAATCAGCGAGAGCTCAAACGTAGACTCCCAGACAGACATGCAGAGACACACATAGATGGGGTTCTTCAGAAGCTCATGCAAAGTAACACATTTGGGGCCTCATCTGGATTTCTCCTTACTTAAGACCAGTTTTCTCCATCTGTGTGTGCCTAAGACAAATAACCCTCAGTCAGTTCCTCCCTTAATATAACCCACTTCCATTGTTGTGACCATCTGCTGCCTCATCTTTGTGAGTCTCTGATGATCATTCTGCCTGGACTAGGGAACCAGGCACTGGAACTGAAGCCCAGCTTGCCTCTCAGGGTGGGCCGTTGGGAATTCATTCTCTGCTGGGGCCCACTGCACTGGAGTCTGACAGGAGATGGATGTGGAACTGGGGTTGGCACACTGGCTGGCAGACTGTGGTGTGGGGCCCATAGCAGAGCAGTGTTCTGTGTGGCTTCGCATCACATATGCCCGAAGTCACCCAGGCTCAAAGAGATACAAGCAAAGAAATCCACAAGCATAAAGATGCACACACAGAGGACCTGATTCTCTGCTGCCTCCAGCTTCTGTTGGGTGCAAGAGTAGGGGGTGTCTGTCAGTGAACTGCTAATGACCACCTAAATCTCTCCTGCCCCTTGATTCTTGCACAGGTAATAACAGTTTGGGGGCTGCTCTAACTTATGCCAGCTGACTATGGACCCTTAGAGATCATATGCCAGAGCATATGGGGTTGTCAGAACACATTGCTTTCTGGCCACTCCTTCCGCCTGCCCCTCTGCACCCAACATGCCCCCTGCACCAGGGGCTGTGTGGGGAGAGACATGTCAGAGCTGGCTGTGCAAGCTATCCACCGGCTGAGAACTGCCCCACACTTAGGGTATTGCTAGCTGGAGACTGGAGGGAGGTTTCCACTCCCTATGCACCACCTGAGCAGTGCAAAGGGCATGGAGCGGAGCCAAGAAGCTGAGCCAGAGACATCTACAAGGAAATCCACATGGACACAGATACCCACATAAAGGCATCTGTGTCACACCCAGAAGGTCAGAAAGCACAGAGGTGTGTGAAAATGGACAAATAAAGAAGGAGAAAACTTGACCAAATATTTTCAAACCTCAAAAAGATCTAATTTTAATTCTTTGTGAAGGTTCAGAACAGTGCTTATTTGTATAAACTGGTTGGCTCATCCCTCCCAGTAATCCCTCTGCTTTTTCTTCTATCTCCATCTCCCCGAGGCACTGCTCACAATCAGCCTGTCACACCTGAGCTTGTCAAACATAAGCTCACCTTTCCCATAATAAGTGCTCCTGCTCAGCAGATTTCCTGCCATTTATAGAAAATGGCTTCCCCCCTCCCCTGTTTTCTCTCTCTTTCTCTTTTCATAAAACCGTTCCGGCAAATTATCTTTTTGGTTCCCGCTGAACAGTATAATTCACCTCCCATGCACTTGTGCCAGATGGCAGAGTGGAGTGACTGTATCTGTACAAGAGAGCACTCCAGCTTTCCACACAAGAGAAACACACTGAAATGAAAGGGAAAACACTTTTAGATGATGTGTCTCCTGACACAAATGGATGAAAAGCCAGGTGGTTTGGAGCCCTGTCTGTTGCCACTTTGTCCTCGGCTCACTATCCCATGTGCTTCAGTACTTCAGGAAACTTGCAAATCTCTCATGAACTTCTGTACGTGCTACAACAACAGAGATGGGCCCAAACTAAAACCCCAGTGCTGAGTATTCCTAGACTTTGAGGTCATCTGGATTTCACAAATGACCCCATCTTTACAATGGACAGTACCCAAACCTCTGAAGTTTGGAGTGTCAGAAACCCACATCCACATCTGAATTTTGAGAGCTGAGTCTATCAAAGCTGACAAGCATCACTCATCAGGTGTCAGAGTAGCAGGCGCGTTAGTCTGTATTCGCAAAAAGAAAAGGAGGACTTGTGGCACCTTAGAGACTAACCAATTTATTTGAACATAAGCTTTCATGAGCTACAGCTCACTTCATCGGATGCATAAAGTGGAAAGTACAGTGTGTGACACTCAGACATTTGGCAGCTCAGCTGTGTGTACCTGAATCCCAGCTATAATCTTATGCATTCAGCTGAACTGGGGCAGACAGCAGCAGTTCCTCCTCCAAGATGCTGTGGCGCTGCATGACAGGTAATTAAGTGGCCTATCTGCAGATGTTCTCTCTGCTTCTGCTAGTTCCAGGGGCGCTGGCAGGCAGCCTGCAGCCCCCACGGAGCGGGAGGAAAAACAAAGCAACCAACAGAGCAGCTGTTTTGGACCCAGGGTAGGGGGGAGAATCAGTGACTTTTTCTCACAAATG
Organism: Lepidochelys kempii; assembly: GCF_965140285.1. Classification (NCBI taxonomy): domain Eukaryota; kingdom Metazoa; phylum Chordata; order Testudines; family Cheloniidae; genus Lepidochelys; species Lepidochelys kempii. The sequence continues at coordinate 248,617,716 of NC_136380.1, forward strand.
TCACACAGCTTCACAAAACAGGCCACCTCTGCTCTGTGCAATGGGACAGCACAACGCAGGGGGGTGCTGGGCAGCTCACAGACTTTAGGATGGAGCCAGGAAAGCTTTAACAAATAGAAGCAAAAGTGTGGGAGAAGCCTACAAGGGATGGTGGTGGTGCAGGAGCAGGGACAGCTCCAGATGGGAGGTAGAGGAGAGGGAAAGGGAGATTCATCAAAGTTCTACAGGAAAGTCAAGTTTGCTTGAGGTTCCAACTCTCTTAACTCCATCTCTCTTTATAAAAACAGCCACGGGCAGGAGAGTAAGAGATTAACCCTAGAGCCCAGGGTCGATATCGTCTCTCGGTAAATCAGGTTCTGATGTCCAAAGGCTGCATGAGAGCTGCATGCCTGATCAGTTGCTGCAGCACCACGTGACAGTAACTCATTGCTTTGGGACACCTGGAGCATGAAAGGCGTTAAATTGTATTCTCATCACAATGTTGCCATTCTTCACTGCTCCAGTTAACAGTTATGGCCTGGGTCATCTCTTCTAGACACATGAGTGGTATTTTGGAACAACCATTGCTGATTTTATGCCAGGCCTGCTGTTTGCTGGGACAGGATTTTTGGGGTTTAAGTCAGTGCTGCATGGATGCCCATGCAGCACAGATATCATCAAGAAAGCCCATAGTAACACACCTGGCTATTAAGCCTCAGTGCCTGGATTTAAGAAGCTCCTAGTCAGCTTTGATATAACATTAAATATCTGAGTCACAGCTTTAAAAAATAAAGTTGTTGGCTGCATGTGTTTAAATCTGTCTTTTCCCTGGTGTTGTTGAAAGATATTGCCTGAAAGTCTCATTTGGTTCACAGTGTACTAGAGAGGATGGTGATGGGGCACTAGGGAAGGGAGCGCAGGGCTCCATTGCCAGATCATCTCAAGGAGAAAACAAGGGAGTTCAGTATGCTTCAAAATCCTAAATGATTCAACCTTTACCAGCAATGAACGCAAAACAAAAAGAGCCTGATGCCATTTTCTCCAGTGATGTGCCACAACTTATTAGGAAGGGGTTATAAGCTGCTTTCCAGGGTACTTGTCCTGGGAGAGATAAGCTGACTAGTGGGAAATCAATCACTATGAATTTTGATAGCAGTGCCTGCTGAAGTAATTACTTCAAACATCAATAATTCTGCTCACCTGCCTGTGGAGTTTTCAGTCATGCTGAAGGTTAGATTAACGCCACCGTGCTTCTGAGGGGCTTTTGTTTCTTTCTTCTGCCCCTTTCTTTCTACTTTCTTAATTTTTAAAAAATGCAGATGTAACTGAAATGTCACTTTATGTGAGTCTTTCTTTCTCTGTCTCCTCACCTGAGTTATCAGCACAAGTTTGCTCTTATCAGTGAAATAGTCTCTTCCCTGTACACAGAAACTGTGGGTGATTCTTGTCGTCACTAATACTAAGTGTTGCACAGTCATGTCATCTTGCTCCCTAAGCGTTTACGTGTGTGTTTAATGTTACATATATTTGAAAGATAGGCTCAAACCACAAGCCTGGAACCAAATACCCTTGAACTTTGGAGAACTTCACATCAGACTCTGAACATTGTAGCTCTGGCCCATTTCATATATAGATATAAATGTATATAGCTAACTATGTGTATGTGTGTGTGTGTGTGTTTGTATAGATATAAGATGTGTGGTCCCTATCTGTATTCCACTGTGGGTTACACATGTGCGCCATGCATCCAGACACAGAGAATTTGAAAGTAGTGTCTGTTGGTCCAGCATGTGCACTGGCTCACCCTGTGCTTCTGACTGAGGGGATGAAGGGCGGGGTGGGCTGATTGCCTCTCCAGTTCCTTTACCACCAGTAATCAGAGAAGATGCGCAGCAGAGGGGAAGGAGGGTGGGTAGTGGAATACAGATAGGGACCACGCCTCTCAAAGAACCTCCAGCTACAGGTGAGTAACCTCCTTTTCTTCTGTAAGTGATGGTCCCTATTGTAGTCCACAGTGAGTAATTAACAAGCAGTTCCTAAGTAGGAGGACGGGATGAGGAGGTAGACCAGGGATGGCCAACTTGAGCCTGAGAAGGAGCCAGAATTTACCAATGTACATTGCCAAAGAGCCACAGTATATGTCAGCAGTCCCCCATCAGCTGTCCCTCCACCCCCAGTGCCTCCTACCCACCGGTAGCCCTGCCGCTCAGCGCCTTCCACTCCCTCCCGATCACCTGTTTCATGGCATGCAGGAAGCTCTTGGGGGGGAGGGGAAGCGAGGGCACGGCAGGCTCAGGGGAGGGGGCAGGAAGGGGTGGAGTGGGGGCAGGGTCTGTGGCAGAGCTAGGGGTTGAGCAGTGAGCATCCCCCAGCACATTGGAAAGATGGCGCATGTAGCTCCAGCCTTGGAGTCGGTGCCGATACAAGGAGCTGATAAAATATTAATTTCTGAAGAGCCACAGGTTGGCCACCCTTGAGGTAGACAGTAGGGATGAGCGATGGACAGCTGTTCCAAAGGAGGCATCAGCAGAGGTGTCCTGGACTAGGGCATGGTGTCTTGTAAAGGCGTGGACAGAGCCCCATGTGGCTACTTTACAGCTACCAAGGAAGGACCTGAAGCCATGCCAGAGTCGCTGCTTGTGCTCTTGTGGAATGAGCTCTTCCCCATGAGGAGGGGGAAGGTTTGAAAGTTGACCGCAGAGTAGAATGCAGACAGAGATCCACTTGGAGATCCTCTGGGTGCAGCATGCATGTCCCCTGATTCTTTCTGTTATAGTGACGAATAACCTCAAGGACTTCTCCATTGGTCTTGTTCTGTGCAGATAAAAGGACAAGGCTCACTGGACACTGAAGGCCTGGAGTCTCTGTTCCTCTGAGGTGACATGTGGTTTAAGGAAGAAAACAGGCAATTGGATTGATTGGTTCAAAGGAAATTCTGAAAGAAACTTGAGGGTGAATTTGCGGTGGGAACATAAGGAAACCTATTTTTTATGGATCTAAGCTCGCAAACTCTTCTGGCTGAGGTGATGGCTACAAGGAATCTGACCTTCATAGAGAGAAGGGATATGGAGCAGGAAGTTAGGGGTTCAAAGGGTGACCCGGTGAGTGCAGAGAAAACAAGGCTCAAGTCCCACTGAGGGGTAGGCTTGTGAATAGATGGGAAGGTTCTGATTAGGCCCTTCTAAAATCTGGTGGTCAGCAGGTGAGCAAAGACCGAGTACTCCTGAGAAGGAAGATGGTACGCACTGATTGCTGCAGGTGGAGTCATAAGGAGCTGATGGATAGGCCTGATGTGTTTAGAGAAAGGATACAGTCTAAAATGAGAGGGATATCTGTATTTTCTGGAAAAGCATCCTTTTGATGTGCCCATGAAGAAAAATATTTCCATTTAGCCAGGTAACAGCGTCTAGTGGAACCTTTCCTATTCTTGGAAAATATGTCTTGTATGGCTGCAGCGCATAAGTGTTCTAAGGACCATGCCCATCCAAAAACCAAGCCCTGAGGTTAAATGAATGTGGATTTGGATGCTTGCTCTTCCTGATCCACTGGGTCAGGAGCTTGGAAGCATTGGGAGGATGATCAGTACTTGGGATGACATGCACAGGAGAGTGGAGAACCAAAATTATCTGAGCCAGCAGGGGGTGATCAGGATAACCTGTGCCCTGTGCTGCTGGATGTGGTATAGAACTCATGGCAGGAGTAATAGTGGAGGGAATGCATAGTTCAGTTGATCTAACCAAGGAAGAGATGGAGCATAACCTTGGGAATGGCAACCTACAACTCCCCTGGAGCAGTATGCGATGCTGAGGCTGGTTGGGGTTCCCCATAGATCGAAGAGATTGTGCAGCACTGAGTCATGGAATTCCCACTTGTGGTTGACTGCAAAATATCTGCAGGGGGGGTCCGTGAGCATTTGTCATTTTCCGAAAGGCTACTGATAGGGTGATTTGGGTGCTGACACACCGGTTCCATAAGCTGATCGCTTCCACATACAAGGAGACAGTTATCATTCCTCCCTGCTTGTTGATGTAGAAGGCGGTCGTAACATTGCCCAACAGTAACAGGACATGGTGAATGGAAGAAGAGCCTTGCATGTCTTCCATACTGCTTGTAACTCCAGAATACTGATGTGTACCCTGGATTCTCGGGGTGTCCAGACACCTGGTATTGTGTGGTTTTCCATGTGGGCTCCCCAACCAAAAAGACATGTCTGTGGTTATGGACCTGTCTGTTGAGGAGGGGAACAAGGGGATACCCATGCATACCTGTCAAGGATTCATCCACTATAGAAACCATCTTGGCAGGGATTGTTACCAGGAAGCTCATGGGCTGGTGGTTCAGAGTGTAAGCAGACTCGAGCCATGCTTGAGGGCAACAAAGATGGAGTCTTGTGAATGGAGAGATGTGAGTGCAGGAGGCCATATGGCCTAGGAGAAATAGACATGTCCTGACTGGTTATCAAGGGTTGTTTGTGATATGGACTATAATATTGTTCATGGTCTGAAACCTGTCTGTGGGCAAGTATGCTTTGAATCCAAGGTGGCCCTGATGAAGTCCAGAGACTGTGTGGCTGTGAGAACAGATTTTTTTTTTTTTGGTATTTATGATGAGCCTCAGGGAAGAGAGGAGGTGTAGCATCATTAGAGTTGACACATGGGCCTATGGGCATGACTTGGCAACAAGGGGCCAGTCGTTGAGACAGGGGAAGACAATGAGACCGAGGCATCTGGTGTGAGCTGCTGCTCCTGAAAACACTTTGGGGAAGACTCTGGGGCAGTCACTATGTGGAAAGGGAGTCCTCTGTACTGAAAATGGTCAGAACCCACCACGAATCTGAGGAAGCGTCTGTGAGAGGGATGAATATTGACATGAAAGTAGGTGTCCTTCATATTGAGAGCTGTACTCCACATGTCCTTTTCTAGAGATGGTACTTTATAGGCCTGCGTGACCATACAAAACTTGAGTTTGTGAATGAAGTGGTTGAGGTGGTGGAGGTCAAGAATTGGTCTCTATCTGCCCTTCTTTTAGGGTATAAGAAAGTAAATCAAGTAAAAGCTGCTCCCTTGGTATTGAGGAGGGACATCTTCTATCTCCCCTCTATGTAATATGGAATCCATCTCCTGCTTGAAAATGTTCTCATGAGAGCAATCCCTAAAGAGGAGAGGGAAAGGGGGTTGTGGAAGAGGTAGAGATACAAACTCGATCGTGTAGCCAGAGGAGATGACTTTCAGCACCCACTGGTCTGTTGTTATTGCATGCTAATGTTGAGAAAGAGTGTTAGACACCTCCAAATGGTGTGTGAAGGTCAGGCAATGTTTGACTTAGTGGCTCGCAGCTCTTGAGGTCCCATCGAAAATAGAGCCTCACTGGGGGGTTGAGATTGGGATGCTGAGCCTGTTGCAGAAGATCTAGAGAAGTGGGTCCTTTGAACCTCTGTGATTCGCAGTTCACAGGGCTTCTGATGAAAAAATTGTTGAGCCATGGGTTTAGTCTAGTCTAGATGATTGTCGATGGAACTTCCTCTTGGGGGCAGGTGTATACATCCCCAGAGAGCATCCCTAGAGTCCTTTAAGGTATCGAGGGACTCATCCATCTTCTGACAGAATAACCATGATTCATCAAAAGGGAGGTGCTCCACAGTATTCTGGACTTCTGTAGGGAACCCTGACGCATGGATCCATGACTCTCTATGCATAACAGTGGTGAGAGCCATGGCGCTAGAAGAGGTGTCAGCGGCATTGACTGCAGATTGGAGAGCTGTCTGTGCTACTTGTTTGCCTTCACTGACCAATGCCTGGAAACGAGCTCTGTCCTGTTGCAGAACACTATCAGTGAACTCCGCCAACTTGGAATAGTTCAGGAAGTCATACGTGGCCAGCAGTGTCTGATAGGTGGCTACCCTGAACTGGAGGTGACGAGATGACCTTTCTCCCCAATAGGTCTAGACGCTTACCCTCTTTGTCTGAAGAGGTAGACTGGGGGTGTTGCTGCCTACCCCTTTTGGAAGCTGCTTGGACTACCAAAGAATTGGCAGAGGGGTGAGAAAACAAAAACTCAACCCTTTTGACTGGCACATAATAGTGTTTTTCTACTCTCCTAGAGGTGGCACAGGTAGCAGGAGTGTGCCAAACAGCCCTTGCTGGCTCCATTATAGCCTCATTAATGGGGAGCACTATTCTGTTGGATCTAGATGGGTGGAGGATGTCCAGGGGTTTGTGCTGGGATTTCTTCAAGAGAAATCTGAAGTTCACTAGCAACTCTGCGAAGAAGATCCTGGAACTGCTTAACCGCATTGGGGAGGGAGAGATAGGGGTTACCGCTTTGTTCAGAGATGAAGATGGCAGTCTTGCTGGTTCCGGCAAAACCATTAGATCCAGTGCATTTTGTTCTTCCCCTTCAGAAGGATCAAGGGGGGATATGAGTGCCTCCTTCGAGGGGAGGGGAGGAGTGACTCCTCAGCAGACCTGACTAACTCTGCAGGGGAGTACTGGTTCCAGAGCCCCCAGTATGACCAGTTAGAAAGGATCAAAAGGGGAATGTGGAGGCCCTCATTGCCTAGGTACCAGTGGCTTTGATCTAAACACAAAGGTTGGTCCCAAGGTGGTGTAAGTCTTTTGGGCAGTGGTGGATACATAGGGTAAGAAAACAAAGGCTCCTGTGGGTCAGAGTTTCCCAGTGTAGAAAAAGCGGATTCCTGTTCCAGAGGTGGAACTGCCGATGCTGCTGGAGGGAAGCTGTATCTCGAGGAAGACACAAGTGATAAACTTAGAATCATAGAATCATAGAATATCAGGGTTGGAAGGGACCCCAGAAGGTCATCTAGTCCAACCCCCTGCTCAAAGCAGGACCAATTCCCAGTTAAATCATCCCAGCCAGGGCTTTGTCAAGCCTGACCTTAAAAACCTCTAAGGAAGGAGATTCTACCACCTCCCTAGGTAAACTTCTCCGAGCGCACTTCTTCTCAGGTGGTGTTATGACATCTCTGGAAAGGAACCGACCCGATGGACAGGATTCCAGATCCGGGAATACACAGATGTCCTCTGGGGGGACATGGGACCCAGTTCTCCCCGGAGTGAGAGGGGCTGTCTCTGCCTAGACCATCAGAGCCAGAAAGGGGGACAACAAAGATGGTGCCACGGATAGGAGGTGAATGGTCTTTGTTGGTGCTGCAATGTGAGCTTCCCCAAGGCCATACAGGCAGTGCTGGTGATCGTCACTGGCCGACAAGGATAGCAGGTAGGGGACCCAGAGTTTGAAGCCTGGAGTCCTGGGCATATCCAGTACCTGCATGGGGTATGGGTGTGTGTGTGTGTTCACCCAAAGATTAATCTAACACTAAAGCTATAAACTGCAGAAAATGCTAAAACTATTTACAAAGTTAAATCTTATCTTAAGGGACAAAGCTGAAGCTATGGACACACAGAGGTTCCGACCCGGACCATGCAGCGGAGAGAAGGAACCAGAGAAACAGTCAGTCCTCCCTGCCTTTTATCCCCCCGGTTGGAGGCACGAGTGAGTGAGGGTGCATGCATGGACCAATGAACACTACTACTTAATCCTCTGGCTCCGGACTGATGGTGCACATGCATTAGCCACAGTGGAATGCAATAGGGACCATCACTCAAAGAAGTACATGTGCTTATCAGGTACATGCACAATTCAGAACAAAAACAACAACACATTTTACAAAATCTCTAACACAATGTCAACCAAAGCCTCCCCAACTCACAAAACTAAGATGCCTCTTTCTCCCCCTGGTTAAAAGCCAGATTGAATAGGCAGACATTGCAGTGTGTGTGTATTTGTGTGTTTGTGTGCATATACACACAAAGGAAACTGCGAATTAAAGGGGCTACAGTTCCACAGAGAGGTTGAATGCTTTGTCTAGTTACTAAAACCCCATGATGAAATTGTAACCCTATTTCCCAAAATGTGTCTATTTTTCATTTCATGTAATGCACGATCAGAATCTTGGACCCACGTTCTTCACAAACGCCCATTTCCTCTGTTCTCCTCATTCCCCAAGCTCCTGGACATTTACTGCTGTCTTCTGCTCATCACCCTCCAGGACTCCTGCTGCTTCCTCCATATTTCTTCTGGTCTCCCACTGCTGCTTCCTCCCGCCTCCAAATTCCTCACAGCCCTGGCAGCTCTGCTCTCACTGCTGGAGCAGCAGAGCATTTATTACTGTATTATTATTGTACTTCAGCTCCCAGCTACAGCAAATTCCACCCTGCTGTAACCCCTACCTCCCTCTACCATTCGACAGCCTGGGATTCCAACAGACTGGCAAAATTGATAGATTTGTTTATCAGCTCATCAAGACTAATGCAAGTGTGGCTTTATTTGCTGATTGCAAGTGAAGGCAGAGGAAGCTACTCCAGGGGGTGTTTTTCTCACATTTCTTTTCACAAGTCCATGGGGGGTGGGGGTGGGGGTGGTGAGAGGTTGCTGTGATGTACCACAAACTATTTAAAATTGTTTATATGCAGTCTCGAGTCCCACAAACAAAACACCTCAGATTAATGCTAAACATTTGAAGGTTCCCTTTTATGTTAGCTTTAAGGCCAATCTGTATAGATTTCCTTTGCTTATATTAGTGATTGACTGAATACATGTCAAAGCTTTCAACGGAGAAAGCCCTCTGCAGACCCCATTTCAGATCCAAAAAGTATCCTGATGACAATTGCTCAGACAAATCCAAGCAAAGAAAGAATGAAGATTAAAAGCAAGCGCCTTCCTGTCTGAAAGACAATTCACACTCTCAGCAAAGGATGATATCCATCACTCCTCTACCACTCAGCAAATCACTGCATCCATGGCTTGCTGAAAGCCAGACAGACAACCTTCCCTGGTAGGGAGCTATGGGTACGCAGGTTCAGAGTAACAGCCATGTTAGTCTGTATTCGCAAAAAGAAAAGGAGGACTTGTGGCACCTTAGAGACTAACCAATTTATTTGAGCATAAGCTTTCGTGAGCTAAGTGAGCTGTAGCTCACAAAAGCTGATGCTCAAATAAATTGGTTAGTCTCTAAGGTGCCACAAGTCCTCCTTTTCTTTTTATGGGTACTCAGTACCTCTGAAAATCAGGCCATTTGCATTTAGGTGTCTTAATCCATATTTAGGTAGGCACCTAGCTACAGGCATTAAGGTTTGAAAATTTTGAAACTTTAGCTAAATTCTGCTCTCAGTTACATTAATATAGCTTTACTTTAGTCAAGTAACTGAGAGCAGATTTTGGCACATTTTCTTGATAATGCATAGATCAATATTTGGTGGCATGCTGTGAGGATGTCTATTTGAGCTTATTAGCAGGAAAGCGCACTCCGTTGATCTCACACTGTGTTTACCTCGTTTTTATTGAACTTCCTTTTGAGTTAACTGTTAGGGAAGGGGAGGGGAGCTCTCCAACGAGAGCATGGAGTGAGAAGGAGCTGATGCGTTTAGAACATTTTTGTTTAGACCGCAGCAGTTTATGAGCAAAATAAAAATAAAAAATCCTTCTAATCAAAGCTCTTTGGATAACAGTTTTGAAAGTACCTAAGTGGTTTATGAGCCTAAGGGCTTGTCTAAATGGAAGGCTACTGCATGGCAAGTCAGGGTGTGACCTACAGCACACTATGCTTTACAAGTAGTAATAGCCAAGCTGCATTTTTAGTGTGGTGGAGCAGCATCCACATGGGAGGTTACTGCGCAGCAAGCTCGTGTGTGGTAAATTCACACCCTGGCTTGCCAATGCAGTAATATCTAGTGTAGACAAACCCTAAATCCTATTGGCTTCCAGAACAGAAAGCAGCTGGGTGTCAGTTGGACCAGTTTCATCTCGGTGAACCTTTTTGTTGAACCTCAAAATGATTTTTTTCCCTGCCTCTGAAATTGCAGGAACTTTTCAAGAGTGAAAGGTTGTGAGTTTTGTAATTCTGTTTTGGTTTCATAGTAGTAGCAGCGTTAATATATTTATTAATGATCAAGAAAAGTGGGTACAAAGTGGGGTAGCAGAATCTGCAGATGACACCATTTATTTAGTTTAGTGGCGTGCAGAAGACTGAAGAATTTCCGATGAATCTGACAAAACTGGGTGCATGGGCACAACAATGGCAAATGAAATTCAATGTTGACAAGGTATTTCAGATGAAGGAATAATGTGAACATTAGTGGGGTCTACATTTACTGTACCCACTGTGGACAGCTCAAAGTGCAATAACAGCAGTGAAAAGAGCAAACAAAAGGTCAAGGTGTATAAGGAATGGGATGGAGAACAAAACAGAAAATATTATAATGCTATTACAGAAATTGATGATTCTCCCTCACTTGGAATAATGTGTTCAATTCTGCTAATCCTATAATTAAAAGCATATAGCAGAAGGCGAGAGGGGTCAGATACAAAAATGATGGATGGGAAAAAATTCCATGTGAAAAAAGATCGGGACTGTTTACTTTAGGAAGGAGAAAAATAAGTGGAGACATGATAGCGGTATACAAACCATGGATGGTACAGAGAAGGTAAATCATGTGTTCCTATTTACTTTCTCTCTTTAATTCAACTTGTTCTTTTATAATCACTGAACTGGAAGTTAGTGGTTGCCTAGGGGCCAGTGATCACGACCTGATTACATTCAATATGGGCACAGAGGACAGTCCCAACCAATAATAGATATACTTGGGTGCTTCCCAAAGCTAAGGAAAATTATGAAAAAAACTGAGCAGGAAGAGAAATTTGGACAGAAAAAATGTGAATGAAAATTGGGAATTCTTTAAGAAGAGTTTATTAAATGGCCAAAAAGCCAAAATTCCAAAATCAAGAATAAGGACAGCTTTGGCTAAAAACCCATCCTGGTTCAATGGTGAATTGAAGGTAGCAATTAGAAATAAAAAAGCAATATATAACAAATAGAAGAAAGGGGAAATAAACAGAAATCAATATAAATTAAAAGTTATGAAGTGCAGAAAATTGATAGGGGAAACTAAGGACTGGCAGGGCTAAGGAAAATAAGAAAGGAGTATTTAAATTATATTATGAACAAAAGTAATCCTAGTAATGATATAGGCCGATTACTAGATGGAGATGGTAAAACTGTTAATAATGATGCACAAAATGCACAAGTATTCAATAAATATTTCTGTTCTGTTTTTGGAAAGAACCAGGGTGATGTACTAGTATCATCTGAGTATAATAATGAAGTACTTTAAAGTCCATTAGTAATTAAAAAGAGGATGTTATACAACTTTAGCTAGGGATAAACATTTGTAAATCATTAGGCCTAGAAAATCTGCATCCAAGAGACCGAAAAGAGTTGGCTGAAGAGTTTGTTGACTCTGATATTAATTATTAAAAACTCTTGGGGAAGTCTAGAGGAGTGCTAATGTTGTCCAATATTCAAAAATGGCAAGTGATATGACCCCCGTAACTATAGGCCAGTTAGTTTGATATCAGTCCTCGGCAGAATTAATGGAAAAGCTGATATAGGATTCAACTGATAAAGAATTAAAGAACAGGAATTTATTTAATGCAAATCAACATTGTTTTATGGAAAATGATCTTGTCTAGCAAACTTGATTTTCTTCTTTAAGATGAATACAAGTTTGATTGATGCCAGTAACTGTGTAGATATAACATACTTAGGCTTTTGTAAGATATTTGACTTACTACTGCACAGCATTCTTTTTAAAAAATGAGCCCTATACAATATCAATAAAGCATAGGTTAAATGGTTCATAAGGACTGGCTAACTGACGACAGACCTTAAAGATATTTTTCAATGGGGAATCACCACCAATGGAATGTTTTTAGAGGAGTTCTATAGGTACTGGTACTAGATCTGATGCTATTCAACATTTTCATCAGTGATCTGGAAGTAAATATAAAATCACTGCTGATAAAATTTGTGAATGAGGCAAAGATTGGCAGAGTGAATAATGATGAGGACAGGGGAGTTATATAAAGTAATCTGGACCACTTGCTAAGATCGGCCTACTCAAATATAATGCCTTTTAATACAGCCAAATGCACAGTTATATATTTAGGAACAAGGAATGCAAGCCATATCTACAGAATGGGGTCCTGGGTCCTGGAAAGCAGTGATTCTGAAAAGGAATTAGGAGTCTTAGTGGACAAGCAACTGACCATGAGCTCCCAGTGAGATGCTGTGGCAAAAAGGGCTAATGCGATCCTTGGGTGTATAAATAGAGGAGTGGTGAATAGGAGTGGGGAGGTGATTTTACCTTTGTACATAATATTGCTGTGACTGAGACTGGAATATTGCATCCAGTTCTGAGAGGCACATTTAAAAAACATTGTTGATAAATTGGAGGGGGTACAAAAAAGAGCCACAGAAATGATTCCAGGGCTAAAGAACTGATTTACAGTGAGAGACCTGAAGAGCTCAATCTGTTTAGTTTATCAATAAGAAGATTGAGAGGTGCTTGCTTACAGTGTATAAGCACATTCATGGGGAGAAAGAGCTCTTTAATCTAGTGGAGAAAGCCGTAACAAAAGCCAATGGTTGGAAGATGAAGTCAGACAATTTTAAATTAGAGATTAGACAATTTTTTAACAGTACCGGTGATTAACCATTGGAAAAAGAAACTATCTAGGGAAGTGGTGGATTCTCCATCTCTTGATGTCTTTAAATCAAGACCGAATGCCTTTCCGGAAGATTTACTTTAGCTACACACGTCATTGGACTCAATACACGGATAGCTGGGTGACATTTATTGGCCTGTGATATGCAAGAGTTCAGACTAGATTATCTAACAGTCCCTTCTGGCCTTAATTTTCTGTGAATGTACAAAAGGTGACATGCAATGAAATGGAAAGGTAGAAAATTTAAAAATGATAGTAGGAAATATTTTTTACACCATCATAAAGTACAGTTGGCCTGTGGAACTCATTTCCACCAGATACAATAACTTACTCCTACTTTAAATATCTACTAATAGTCTGTATCTGCATACAGTAAATACATCGTCACCTCAAACACAAGCAAAGCCACAGACATGCAGCTTTACCAAATATAATTCAAGACCTTTAGCCCCAAATGGAGGAACTCAATCGTGTGCTAAAGGAGGACCTCTATTTGCAAGGCTGAGGAGAGATGTGTGTCTGCTGGCAGTGTCTGAGAGAAAAGGAGATGTTAATGAGTTGAGGAGTGTGAAAAGGGGAATAGGGTTCTGTGCATCTTCACTGCAGAGCTAATTTGGGTGATTGGCATTTAGGTCTGAGCATCTGGTTAGCCTAGCCTGCTTGTGAGCGGTCACATTGCAAAGCCCTGCTTGAGTGTGTCCACTCAGCTGCTTCCACACTTGTGCTTCATTCACCTGTGTGAGGTGCTAAAACATCTGGGGTCAGATCCCATGGTTCTTAGTACTGCAGTCAGCTTAGGCTCTCTGTGATCCTTTATTAGTGAATTGTGGGAGAACTTGTTTGTCCTACTGGGCACACAGCAGGGATTATTGGAAGGCATTGGAGGACTACCATTATTGGAGGGGTTTAGACAGTATCTTCACTGCAGAATGGGCAGATTACCAGCCCGAGTGAAAACAATGCTCAGGCTTTAGCCTACAGCCCCATACAAGCCACCTAATTTAGGTGGAAAGCACCAACACACTCAGGAGAGAAGGTTTTGTATGTGGATGGGAGCCAGGTTAGGAGCAAGATCCAAGAAAGAGCCTGGGTTAACTGTGAAGACTAGCCCAGAGGCAGTAAAAGGGTAGAGAAGAATGGCATGGAGTACGTCTAAGAAAAAGCAGGATTATGTCCTGAGAGCTTGTGAGAGGCCAGAAGGGATGTGTGCTGGGTGGTTATGAATTGGAGATGAGGGCATGTAAGGATGGAGATTAGGACATAGTGAAAGCAAGAACAAGATGACAGATGAAAGGTGAGGCAGATATGGGGACAGAAGCAAATGGAATGGGAAGAAATGCCAGGAAAGTTAGGGGAGGAGAAAAGCAGATATGGGAAGGGACAAAATAGTGAAAAGATAAGAAAGGATGAGTGCAGGCTTCCTTCTCCATTCACTTTTACCTCCATCCCTGTTACGTCTCTTCTCTTTCACCCTCTCATCATTCCCTACTCCCCTCATTCTCTTCTTTTCTTCTCCTGTCTCTGGCAGATATTTCTCTTCAGAAAGAATGAATCCAGGCATGCCGCTCTGGTACACAAGCAGGATAATGGAAAAGACCTGTCATCTCCACCTGAGCCTGTGCCTCTGTCAGCTTACGAATCTGTGCCAGGGATGTGACACTAAAGACAGAGCAATTTTACCTTCAAAGAGAGAGCCTCATTCTGACAAACCCAAAAGTTGTTTTCACCAAAAGATGTCCCTGAGGGAATAGAATTTAGCAAATCATATGCAATGTAATATTAATTCGTGTGTGTTATTTCAAGCTGACATGCCGTCTATTAAATGACTGTTTTTTCCCCTAACAGGGTTATTCCACCAAGAAGGAAATTAACTCAACAAGCATTTCTTTTCTCCTGTCCCCTCTCTCTGGTCTGCATTCCCTCTCATCTTCCTCTCCCTTCTAATACTTCTATCTCCCTTCCTTGTTCCATGCCCACATCCCTGATCTCTGTGTGTTCCTCCTCTGTTTGGTCTCCCTCTTGCCTTTCCTCTCTTTCTAACTTTTTCTCTCTTCCGCCTCGCTCTCTTTACCCCTTTCCCGTTACCTTTCCTCTTTCTTTCCCTCCCTCCTTTATAGCTCTCTATCCTCTTCCGCTTCTCCTCCTCAGCATCCTTGGTCACTCTCTCGCACCCCATCCCATCCGCTCCTACATTCCCTACCCAGTACAGTGCATCAGAACTTCAGTCTCTATTCTGCCAGCGCTATAAATATTAGGACTGTCGATTAATCACAGTTAACTCACGCGATTAACTCAAAAAATTAATTGCAATTAATCACACTGTTAAACAATAGAATACCAATTGAAATTTATTAAATATTTTTGGATGTTTTTCTACATTTTCAAATATATTGATTTCTATTACAACACAGAATACAAAGTGCACAGTGCCCACTTTATATTATATTTTTGATTACAAATAGTTGCACTGTAAAAATGATAAAAGAAATGGTATTTTTCAATTCACCTCATACAAGTACTGTAGTGCAATCTCTTTATCGTGAAAGTGTAATTTACAAATGTAGATTTTTTTTTGTTACATAACTGCACTCAGAAAAAATGTATAACTTCAGAGCCTACAAGTCCACTCAGTCCTACTTCTTGTTCAGCCAATCACTAAGACAAACAAGTTAGTTTACATTTACGGGAGATACTGCAGCCTGCTTCTTATTTACAATGTTACCTGAAAGTGAGAACAGGCATCCACATGGCACTTGAGTAGCCAGCATTGCAAGGTATTTACGTGCCAGATATGCTAAACATTTGTATGTCCCTTCATGCTTCAGCCACCATTCCAGAGGACATGCTTCCATGTTGATGATTCTCATTAAATAAGTAATGCGCTAATTTAATTTGTGACTGAACACCTTGGGGGAGAATTGTATGTCTCCTGTTCTCTGTTACCCACATTCTGCCATATATTTCATGTTACAGCAGTCTTGGATGATGACCCAGCACATGTTGTTTGTTTTTAAGAACACTTTCACAGCAGATTTAACAAATGCAAAGAAGGTACCAATGTGAGATTTCTAAAAATAGCTACAGCACTCAACCCAGGTTTAAGAATCTGAAGTGCCTTCCAAAATCTGAGAGGGATGAGGTGTGGAGCATGCTTTCAGAAGTCTTAAAAGAGCAACACTCAGATGCGAAAACTACAGAACATGAACCACCAAAAAAGAAAATCAACCTTCTGCTGGTGGCATCTGACTCAGATGATGAAAATGAACATGTGTCGGTCCGCACTGCTTTGGATAGTTATTGAGCAGAACCCATCATCAGCATGGACACATGTCCTCTGGAATGG
The DNA here is from genome assembly GCF_965140285.1 of Lepidochelys kempii. Taxonomy (NCBI): domain Eukaryota; kingdom Metazoa; phylum Chordata; order Testudines; family Cheloniidae; genus Lepidochelys; species Lepidochelys kempii. Next base: position 248,633,620 of record NC_136380.1, read on the forward strand.
TGGTTGAAGCATGAAGGGACATATGAATCTTTAGCACATCTGGCACATAAATATCTTGCAATGCCAGCTACAACAGTGCCATGTGAATGCCTGTTCTCACTGTCAGGTGACATTGTGAACAAGAAGCAAGCAGCATTACCTCCTGCAAATTGTAACCAAACTTGTTTGTCTGAACGATTGGCTGAAGTAGGACTGAATGGACTTGTACGCTCTAAAGTTTTACATTGTTTTATTTTTGAATGCAGTTTTTTTGTACATAATTCTACATTTGTAAGTTCAACTTTCATGATAAAGAGATTGCACTACAGTACTTGTATTAGGTGAATTGAAAAATACTATTTCTTTTGTTTTTTACAGTGCAAATGTTTGGAATCAAAAATAAATACAAAGTGAGCACTGTACATTTTGTATTCTGTGTTGTAATTGAAATCAATATATTTGAAAATGTAGAAAACATCCACAAATATTTAAATAAATGGTATTCTATTATTGTTTAACAACACGATTAATCAAGATTAATTTTGTTAATCACGCGATTAATCATGATTAATTTTGTTAATCGCTTGACAGCCCTAATAAATATATATTTATATAGATCTCCACAGAGCCATAAGGGCCAGTCCAGCACTGTTTAGAAATCAGACCAGCTAGCCAAGTGTAGCCACCCCTACAGCACAGGAGTTCCGTGTGCTGGAGTCGCAAAGGGGCTTCAGCAGGGACCAGGATCCAGCTCCACATGTCCAGAAGGGAAAGGCCAGTGCATGAGTTCACAGAGACCATTATGATTCTCCATGCTTTGAGGCGGACAAGTAAGGAGAAGACACCATGACTGAGAGGGAAGAGAACAGAGATGGGGAAGCTGGGAAAGGGAAGAACATGGAAAGAGTGGATGAGAAGAGAGAAGGAAATGGGCGGCTTTCTGTGCTTACTGAAATAGTGCAAAAAAAAAAAAAAGTCCTTATCTAACTCAACGATGCATTTAGGGCCTGATTTTCACCCACAGCTCCCATTGACTTTGATTAGCAGTCTGACTGCTCAGCACCTCAGAAAATCAGGCCCCTGGAGTCTCTCCTGAGATAAGAGTTAATCCAAGTGGCTTGTTTTTCATTGCTAATGCTTTGGACATCTCACTCCCAAAATGCTGACTTCATTAGATTTTGTAGCTAACCTTTACAGGGAAAAAATGGAGTGAGGGAAGCAGAGAATTAACACAAACATCTCTTGCAGGAAAGCAGTCAATATCAGATAATTCTGACTCAGACTATTTCCCTCACACCATTCTCCACAGTATAATTTAATCTCCTGACAGCATAAACTGTCAAAATCTGGAAGGGTGCACACGTGTGCACGAGCCTGCTAGTGCTTATGTATATTTAGGTGACAGTGATTTAGATGGTCATAAATAAAGGGAAGGGTAACAATATTCCTGTATACAGTACTATAAAATCCCTCCTGGCCAGAGGCACAATATCTTTTTACCTGTAAAGGGTTAAGAAGCTCAGGTAACCTGGCTGGCACCTGACCAAAAGGACCAATAAGAGGACAAGATGCTTTCAAATCTGGGGGGGTGAGGAGGCTTTGTCTGTCTGTTCTGTGTGCTTGCCAGAGTGAGATCAAGAAGGCAAGCAATCCAACTCTATTAGAATTAGTAAGTACTAGCAAGGAAATGTGTTAGTTTACTTTTGTTTTGGCTTGTGATTTTCTCTGTGCTGAGAGAAAGGTGTATTCCTGGTTTTCTTTTTGTAACTTTAAAGTTTTTGCCCAGAGGGAAATCCTCTGTGTTTTAAATCTGATTGCCCTGTGAGATTAGCATCCCTTCTAATTTTACAGAGGTGCTTCTTTTACCTTTTTTCTTTCTAATAAAGTTCTGTTTCTTTTAAGAGCCTGACTGATTTCTCTATGGTCCTAAGACCCAGGGGTTTCGGTCTGTGATCACTTTGTAACCAATTGGTTAGGATATTATTCTCAAGCCTCCCCAGGAAAGAGGGTGTAAGCGCTTAGGGAGTTCCTATTCCCCCAAAATATCCCAAGTGGTCCTTTCCTTGATTCTTTGTTAAATCACTTGGTGGTGGCAGCGTACCCTCCAAGGGCACAGAATTTGTGCCTTGGGGAAGTTTTACCCTAAGCTGGTAGAAATAAGCTTATGGTGTCCTTCATGTGGATCCCCACATCTGTACCCTAGAATTCAGAGTGGGGAGGGAACCCTGACATAGATCATAGCTGTGTATTCATGTATACAGCAAATTTTCTCCTAAAGAAACTGGGAAGCTCAGTACTGTTTTCTTTGGGGAACAGCGCTGGCTTCTGCAGCTGGTTTGATTTGGCATCTCCATATACATGGCTGTAGCATATGACAATATAGGCTTTAGATAATCAAACATGAAGCAGGGCTGTGAGAAGTGATGTTAACTCTAGGGATTGGACTTTTTCAGGTTCATGTGCAGGGCTTCCATAGTGGGCAAGGTACAAGGTAACCAAGTGGGAGACAGGGTAAGTAGCAGAAAATGGAGCTCTCTTGACCAAATCAAGGAAGAAGGGGCAATTATAAATCAACAGCAAATGCTACCATTAGCTCCATTAATAATCAAGGCTACAATAATACAATAATCAAATGTAGGGATAAACCCCCAAACCATAGGGAAGGTGGTATTTTATAATCAGGCTCCAACTATGAGTAGGAGCTACTATATCAGAAGGGTTTTCACCTTGTTTCCAGAAGGGGAATGTCCAAGGGGCAAGGCTTCTGGGAATAATATTAAGTTAAAGATGTTGACCCTGGTTCAGAAACAGCATTTCTGCCAGGGAGGTGTCACTTCAAAGGTTAACTTGTTGTGTCAGGTCATTTGGGTATGCATTGATATTGGGTCTAGCACATCAGGACCTCTTTAGCTGAGCATCCTGCGTAGACTCTCTCAGAGGATCTCTGCTGGTGAATCCATGGAGTGACCAAGACCTCAGTGGATGCCTCCTATCCAGCTCTCCTGATCTGGGGTGTAGGTGCAAAGACAACATCCAGGGTAGGAAGGATCAGACCACATGTGGAGAAAGAAAAGCATCACAAGAGAGATGAGGTGGGCCATCTCCCACATGTGGAAGCTTGAAGGGAAAAGAGGGGGCCTGCCACAAAGAAAATAATTGAGGTGAGAGTTTTTTAAAACTTCATTCATGTAATAGCACAGTTTTAAAATAGGTTGTGGGCCAGTTAGTCAATGAACCCTTTGTCCTGGAGTACTGAACTACTTTTTGTGGTCTGTGTCCTGTGTATTGACCTATAGATACCCCTCCCTTTGTACTGTTCCCTGACAAGTGAGAACACCTAGGACTTTTGAACTGACCATCCCTAGATTTTCTTAAATGGGTTTTGGGAGCAAGGCATTCCCACTAGAGGGCCTTCACCATTGGAATTCACTTTTCCTCTTGGTCCTATGGAAACTGACTTTGTTAGATGTTTACTTTGGTTGTTTCTGAGGAGACTGACTCAGGGGGCAGGGTGAGGAGGTTGTTTCCATCTGCTGACACTGGTTAGTGCATGTATTGTTATGTTATTTCTACTGATACTATAATTATGCTAAGTGATTGTATATACCATAGGTAAATTTATCACAAAGAAGTAATTCCTCTGCAACTTTGTAATTACATACTAATTATTATCAATAACAGTGTCATGCTTTCATCTTTACCTGCCTTTTAATGCACAATGCAGATTACAGTGGAGCTACTGGAGGATCTAATATAGTAAGAGGAATTAAACAGTAATCTGTGGGTACCCATAATTGCTTTGGAGTTGCAAGACATTCTTACCTAAGAAGTTACCATGTAATTCATTAGAGCATGAATGTGATATTTCTTCTCTTTAATTTAGTCTAGCACATTTTTGTACAGGAAATGTTAATTTTTTTGGCTAAGCACAGCTGAGACTGGAATGAAATGCAATGCCTGGAAGATACCTTGAGGGGAGAGGATAAGGGGAGAAGTATAAACATTTGCATTCTCTATTACCACACACATACTTTTTAGTTGAATTTTTATTCCAAAGGAAATGGTGCATGCCAACAAAATCTGTGACTTCCCTACAAATGCTCCTTCGTGGGAAATTTGGCATTAATCACCAGAGAGAGAGAGGAGGGGGGACAAGGAAAGAGAGTTTGTATTGGACCAGCCTGTCGAGTGAGAGCAGCCAAACAGATGCACGTGTCTGAACAACGCACAGCCCTTCATGTCACCCCCATTCACATGGTAAATTCTTCCCTGCTGTGGGCTGTCTACATGTGAAGAAGGAAGAGGGGTAATGCCTACTATTCTAGTAACCATGGTGACTGCAATTAGGGAGGCCAGCAACGGAAAGCACCTAATTCACCAGCAAAAGCTTCACTGCCTTCATAATCACCATATATCATTCTCTAGCTCAGGGGTTCTCAACCTTTTCCTTTCTGAGGCCCCGCCAACATGCTACAAAAACTCCTCAGCCCACTTGTGCCACAACAACTGTTTTGCTGCATATAAAAGCCAGGGCTGGCGTTAGGGGGGTTGCAAGCAGAGCAACTGCCCATGGCCCCATACCACAGGCAGCCCCAAGAAGCTAAGTTGTTCTGGTTTGGGCTTCCTCTCCACCACAGTGACAGCTCTGTGCTTCAGTCCCGGCATGGCTCCAGCTCCAGCTTTCTGTCCTGGGCCCCAGCGAGTCTAACGCCAGCCCTGCTTGGCGAACCCCCTGAAACCTGCTTGCAGCCCCCCAGTGGGCTGCGGACCCCCTGGTTGAGAGAACCACTGCTCTAGCTAATTCCGGTGGATGGGTCTCGCTTACCTCTGTCATACCAAAGGGTACATTAATTAAATAAATATCAGTGATAATCTGCACTGATCGGCTAATTAAATTACGCCTCCTTCCCAACTTTTAAGACAATGTAACTCAATACAGAGGAGCTTGCCAAGTCTCGTCCTACATTTATTCTAGTCACTCTCCAGTATAAGGGAAATACTGATACATCATTCCAAATTATATGTTTTTTTATTACCCATGGGGCGTCAGAGAGCATTTCTTAGCAGCAGAGAAGGATTTAAGCAGACACACACTTTCTTTTTCTCTCAGACATGCCACATACACATGTTTTACTACAAATATATGTACTGGAGTGAGTGTTTCACTCTTTCTTGTTCCCTGAATTGGGTTCTCCCCATATTATACCTGGTTATGTTATTCTTGGAGTAAATGGAAAATGAAGAATGGAAAAGGTTTTTCTTTGAGTAAATAGAAAAAGCTGAAGAGCAAAGAACCCAGAAGCTGAGGTGCATTTTTAAGCCTCTAGGAAAATGAAAAGTTTAAACAAATTAGGAATGCGTAGGACAGAGGGAAGGTGAGTGGTGTGAGACAGATGGGAACAAAGCAGGAACAGGATGAAAGAAGATGATGCAGAAGTGGGCAAAACTGGTGGGAATGGAGGAGATACTGAGGGGAATCAAGGAAACGGAGTGACAATAGGTAGGAAATGTAGGAATGAAGCGCTACCAGGTCGGTTCAAGGAAACAGAGCAGGAGTGGGAGGGACCAAGAGAAACAGAACAAGAAGAGGCAAGAGACAATGGGGGAAAAGAGACATGAAAACAAAGCAGGGATTTCGAGGACACTGAGTGAGACTGCATCCAGGATCGTATACACAGATCTGTGCACCTTTTCTCTGAAAGGTGTCAAATAGGGTGACCAGACAGCAAGTGTGAAAAATCTGGACAAGAGGTAGGAGGTAATAGGAGTCTATATAAGAAAAATACCCAAAAATTGGGACTGTCCCTATAAAACTGGGACATCTTGTCACACTAGTTCAAATTTGGGACCATTCAAAGAAACTCAACAGAAAGGTTAAGCAGTGAATTGGGCTATAACTTGGCTTATTTTACTTACCAGGGAAAATTAAAGGAGCTAAATTTAGTAGGTTGACTAAATGATGACCGAGAAAGGATATTATTAATTATTATGTATTTGTATGTTAAGTGGTAGCCCCTGCCATGGACCATGAACCCCACTGTGCTAGGCTCTGTACAGACGTAGCATGAAAAGATAGCTCTTGCACATGGTAACTACCTGAAAGTACCAGTAAATGAAGTGTGCAGACACCAGGGAGGGAGAGAATGTGCTTAGACTGTCACATGTGGTGTATACGTTTCTATGCATTTATGCGGTGGGGGCATATCTAGGAATAGTGGGATGAAACTGAGCAAAAGAAAATATAGGCTGATTATCAGGAAAATGATCTAACACTGATGTTGGATAGAACGTGTAATAGCCTCCCAAAGGAACTGCTAGAAGTCCCCTTGCTTTGGACATTTAAACTAGAGTAGAAAAAACCCTGGAACTACAGTGAACAAGCCTGTACTATACCACATGTAGGGGATTGTCTTTTTGAGCTCTCATTTCTTTGAGTCTATGACTGTACAACACAGGGAAGCAGAGCAGTTCAGGACACGTGTAAAACAGATCCAAAGTTGGGAGAACGCAAGGCGATGGAACAGAGGTGAGTGGCAGATAGAGCAAAGGGGATATGCAGAAATGGAGCAGGATCCAGTGATACAGACAGACTTATATTTGATTTTTATGTCTAAAGGAAAATTTCTCAAACCTGGTAATACATTTTTCCAGCCCTGCAACAATCAGGGCCACATACAACTGGACTCAAAATTAGCAAAGATTAAATGGTGTAATAAATCAGCTGACCTGAATGGTACCCAGAATCCACTAGAGGTGGGTACCAAACTCAAGGTCATGATTTATCTATGAACCTCAGACACAAAAGAAAGGTTAAGTGCTAAAAGTCTGTCTCAGACAGGTTGAGGTCATGGGTCGGGGTCCATCTGACTCATGCAGAACATTGATGAAGAGGGAAATGGGAATGGGAAGCTTGAGGGTCCCCCTGATAACTCTGGCGATACTCACTGGTGTATCAAAACCTTTTTCTGGATTTCTAGGCACGTCACCATTTATCATGGACTTGGACTTTGCTTCCGTTGGTGAGATACTAGCCCTTCCTCACCCAACCCCCGAGTCCCCTCTTTCAATCCCCACCAAGTCTTGATTGCATTAGTTCTATGAATGCACCAAACTCACCTCAGTTCTGACCTCCAGTGCCAATTACACTGCATTCGAGGGCTTTGAAAACTCAGGAAAGGACAATTTGGTTTTTGTTCTTTAAACAAAACTGTCTGAAAGCTGCAACTTAATAATACAATGAGAGGAAACCTCATATAGGGCAAGCGCTGCTGTTGCTCTGATCAGTTGGAAGCAGCACAGGCCTCTTGAGAAGAACCCTTAGACCTCACTAGTTAAGTCTCTGATTGGAACAGGCTCCCTCCCCTCTGCCTTACTCACATAGCCTAGGGAATGGTGTTGAGGCCATTAATCAGCATCACATCCCTGGAGAACACCGTGCACTGGAATGTCACTGATGAGCAGATGGGATTTTTGGAAAGACGTGACCTGGCATGAAAATGAACAGCAGAGGAGAGGGCTAGTAAGAGGGACATGTCTCAAGATCTGCATTTGAAAGGATGGAGGAAAAGAGATCCTCCTTCTCCCCTCATCTTAGATGGGTTCTTTACTCTAAGAGCAGGTAAGGAATTCCACTGAGGTTACCTGTCCCAGCAGCTATAACCATTTCCTTTCTCTGGATTCTAAGAGCCTGATCCAAAGCCCACTGAAGTCAATGGATAAGGCCCTGAATGAAGCAGAAAACATTGGGGAATCCTTCCACCCCAGAGAAATGAGCATTCATACTTAGGAGTGTGGGCTCAGACTCCAGTCCTGGGAGTGGAAGAGGCGGTCAGGCACTTGGTTCCACCTGGACAGCTCAGATCTGTGGCAGTCGGTGAAATGATTAGCAGTACACACATGCAAACACGACTCGGTTCTTAGATGTCACTGTCCAGTATGACAAGTTTTAACCATGTGAATCGCACTGATGATACTGCGGGTTGGGTAGTTATATTCCTGCCCAGAAAATATACCTCTCTCCGTAGAAGGCTCTTAAGATGCCACAGTATTGAGGAGCACTGTCATTCTTCCAGGTTCAAACGCAGACACACTTGAAATGTTGATGGAGATTGTTTGCTTCAGCTAAGTTTCTTCTTTAAACTCATTCATTCCGTCACAAAGTTATTTAGTTAAAAACATAATGTCAAAATGTGTAGTTAATCTAACGATAAATAAAGCCGTGTGCACACAGCTTAGAATACAAGCACCTGCTCAGAGATCATTAACGACTGAAGATGGAAACACTTCACTGCTTGCATTCTCACTTAAGACAAGTTTTTAAAAGTCTGAGGCTCTTCATTTGGTGATGCACATGCTACAATAATCCTTTGCATTTCTATAGCTCCTGCTACCCAATGACCTTAAAACACTTTTCGCACATTAACAAATTAATCCTCCTCCCCCGCAGTGTTGCCAACTCTCATGATTTTATCGTGAGTCTCACAATATTTGGTGTTTTTCGTAGGGTATGACTACATTACAATTAAAAACCCACAGCTGGCCCAGGCCAGCTGATTCAGGCTTGGGCAGGGCTCAAGGTGGGATGGTCCTGGAGCTCGGGCTCCAGCCGAGCCCAAACGTTTACACCACAATTAAACAGCCCCCTATCAGGAGCCCCACAAGGCTGAGACCGTGGACACAGGCCAGCCACGGGTGTCTAATTGCAATGTAGACTTATGATTAAAGCCCCAACCTCCTGGAGTCATGTGGATATATGAGAATCTCAGCTTTTTGTTGTTGTTGTTGTTAAAAGAGAGACCTAATTGCTCAAAAGCCAGAAGGTAAATAAAAAGATCCCCATTTAAAAAAACTGAATGATTTTTAAGCCAATCTCATGATTTTGGGGACCTGACTCATGACTTCTAAGTCATGCCTGGAGTTGGCAATACTGTAACGCTTCTTTGAGATGGGTAAGTAGAATTATCCCTATTTGGTAGATGAGGAAACTAAAGGACAGCACGAAATTCAGCCTTCATGTAAGTGATCTTTGAAGTCAGTGGAATTGTTCTTTCTTACAGCAGTGTTGAATTTGGCCAATAAAAATAGTAAGTGACTTGCTCCAGGTCATACAGAGAGCATGTAGCAAAGCCAGCAGTAAAATCCAGCTCTCCTTGTCTCCCAGTTCTGTGCTTTAACCACAAGAAAGACCCTGCTCCCCCCCAGACAAAGAAGAAAAAGTCAACAACTTTAACTGCAACCACATGAGAATCTGCATAAGGAAAGATAAATCTAGTATGGAAAACAGAGTTATGGTGGAGTTTCTAATAAAGGATTAGAAACAACAGGGAGCAGTGTGGGGGAATGAGAGAGATATTTTTCAATCACCTTGACAGAGTCCCTTTGAAATATTAACCATTATTTATATTGTAAGTATTTGGGACAGGTTCCTTGTCTTCAGACTATAAGGTGCCTTGCACACTAGCACCACAATAATAAAAGAAAAGAAAAGAAAAGAAATAGCCAATAACATTTATGTTGTCAGTTCAAAGAACAGTAGCAGACAATAACATGAATGCTGGGGTATTGATGGATAACAAGGTGTTAAATGGGGTGTTTCCCCATTAATTTCCCATCCTTAAAAGCTCATTATGGATACAGGCCTGGCATAGCTGGGACCTTGAGGCCTTTTATTTAGCTTGTAGTATGTGGGAAGGGGTGGAGCCCACACCATGTGGTTTAATGCCCTGTGAACAGGATGATATGAGCAGTTTAATGTACTAGGAAAGTTGCACAACCTTCCCGAAGAGAGTCTGGCTACAGCTTTTTCATGGGGGCATCTTGAAGTGCACAGGAAGCAGTAATGAGTGCCTCAGGCACACCCTCTTGTCCCGCTGTCTGCCACAGGTCAGCTGCCACCTACATGGGACTGGAACCCTGAACTTTTGGAGAAGGCAGGATGGCTGGGTTATGCCTGTTCTGACATAAGAACACCAAGACTGGTCAGGACAATGGTCCAGCTAGCTCAGTATCCTGTCTTCAAACAGTGGCTGGTGCCAAATGCTTCAGAGGGAATGAAGAGAACAGGGCAGTTTATTGAGTGATCCTTTCCCTGTCATCCAGCCCGTTTCTAGCAGTCAGAGGTTTAGGGACACCCAGAGCATGGGGTTGTGTCCTTGGACCTATCCTCCACAAGCATATCTAATTCTTTTTTGAACCCAGTTATACTTTTGCCCTTCACAACATCCCCTGGCAATGAGTTCCACAGATTGACTGTGAGTTGTGTGAAGAAGTCTGTTTTAAACTTGCTGCCAATTAATTTCATTGGGTGACCTCTGGTTCATGTGTTATGTGAAGGGGTAAATAACACTTCCTTGTTCACTGTCTCCATACCATTCATGATTTTATAAATCTCTATTATATCCTCATCTCTTTTCAAAGTTGAACTCTCACAGTCTTTTTAATCTTCCCTCATATGGAAGGTGTTCCATACTTCAATTATTTTTGTTGCCCTTCTCTGTACTTTTTCCAATTCCAATCTATTTTTTTTTGAGATGGGGTGACTAGAACTGCACACAGTATTCAAGGTGTGGGCATACCATGGTATTTTGCTTTTTAAATCCTTGTTCATTTTCCTGACTTACAATATTTTCTGTTTTATTATCTATCAATTTCCTAACGGTTCCTAGCATTCCATTAGCTTTTTTGAGTGTTGCTGCATATTGAGCAGATGTTTTCAGAAAACTATCCATGATGATTCCAAGATCTTCTTTCTTGAGTGGTAACAGCTATCGTTTTGCATGTATAGTTGGGATATTTTCCAGTGTGCATTACTTTGCACTTATCAACATGGAATTTCATCTGCCATTTTGTTGCCCAGTCACTCAGTTTTGTGAGATCTCTTTGTAACTCTTTGCAGTCAATTTTGGACTTAACTATCTTGAGTAATCTTGTATTGTCTGCAAACTTTGCTACCTCACTGTTTACCCCTTTTTTCAGATCATTTATGAATATTTTGAACAACGCTGGTTCCAGTACAGATTCTTGGGGACTCTGCTATGCACCTCTCTCAGCTGTGAACATGGACCATTTATCCCTACCCTTTGTTTCCTACCTTTTAACCAGTTATTGATCCATGAGAGGACCTTCCCTCTTGGTCCTGCACTTAGGACGGAAGAACCCAATGCACAGCTACAGACTAGGGACCGAATGGCTAGGCAGCAGTTCTGCAGAAAAGGACCTAGGGGTGACAGTGGACGAGAAGCTGGATATGAGTCAGCAGTGTGCCCTTGTTGCCAAGAAGGCCAATGGCATTTTGGGATGTATAAGTAGGGGCATAGCGAGCAGATCGAGGGACGTGATCGTTCCCCTCTATTCGACATTGGTGAGGCCTCATCTGGAGTACTGTGTCCAGTTTTGGGCCCCACACTTCAAGAAGGATGTGGATAAATTGGAGAGAGTCCAGCGAAGGGCAACAAAAATGATTAGGGGACTGGAACACATGAGTTATGAGGAGAGGCTGAGGGAGCTGGGATTGTTTAGCCTGCAGAAGAGAAGAATGAGGGGGGATTTGATAGCTGCTTTCAACTACCTGAAAGGGGGTTCCAAAGAGGATGGCTCTAGACTGTTCTCAATGGTAGCAGATGACAGAACGAGGAGTAATGGTCTCAAGTTGCAGTGGGGGAGGTTTAGATTGGATATTAGGAAAAACTTTTTCACTAAGAGGGTGGTGAAACACTGGAATGCGTTACCTAGGGAGGTGGTAGAATCTCCTTCCTTAGAGGTTTTTAAGGTCAGGCTTGACAAAGCCCTGGCTGGGATGATTTAACTGGGAATTGGTCCTGCTTTGAGCAGGGGGTTGGACTAGATGACCTTCTGGGGTCCCTTCCAACCCTGATATTCTATGATTCTATGATTCTTACCCCATGACTGCTTACTTTGCTTAAGCACCTTTGGGGATGAACCTTGTCCTCACCTTTGGTGAGGGACCTTGACGCTAAATAAACAAACACAGAAACATAAATAAGCTCTCCATACAGAAGAAAAGGACAGCTCCTTCACAGAACAGGCCCTTGCATGCAATTTAACTTCAACAGCTATCTTTAGGGAGTCAGGGTATTTGAATGGTTTTAAGGTCCATAAAACAGATTATAAACTGTTACACAAGAGCGACACCATATATCGCTGAATGCAATTTTACAGGGGCCTTCAAAATGAAAATAAAATGCTGGGGATCTCTTATGTACCTGCGAAAAGCCAGGCAAGGAGAGATCAGTTGTGCAGGGAATTTATAATCCTGGAGAGAAGAGACTGGGAAAAGGAGACAAAGAAAAGAAGAGTTAATAAAAAAAAATTAAAGAATTTGGGGTTTATTTTAAAGTATTTGTGGGTCTTCTGGATGCCCTCCTGAAGGAGTATCTGTTAAATACAGGAAAACATCCCTGGCTAATATGTAATCAAGTCAGGAAAATGAACAAGGATTTAAAAAGCAAAATACCCTGACACAAATTAGTTGCTGGCATTCTTGAGGTTTAATTTTCCTTGGGAAGAAGGTGGGTGAGAAATGCCAAACAAAAATAAAGCAGTTTTCCTGTCTCTCATCAGTTAGGCTGAAATGATGAAACTCTCTCTTAGAGCGCAGGGGTCATGAGGGACGAGTGTGAGATGAGCACATAGAGGCATGGCCCAAGAGCACATACTGCTTCAACATATCCCATTACTGACCAACGTGATTAAAATGACTAAACCCTCTTAGATTTTCCGCATTTATAAGAAGGGAATTAAAATTAGCCAGATTGCATCTGAGTTTCTGCCTCTCTTCCATTTCCATTTGTTCCCATGTATTCAGGAAGGTGAGGCGATTAGGAATGTCAGCCTCAATAACCTTCCTCAGCAGCCAGGACCAGACTTGCTGCATATGGGACCCGTCCAAATACTGGAGCTGCATAGCTTAAAATGGGAATCTTCATCAGTTGTACGTAGCTGTTCTACCACAAGGTGAGCTACACTGGAGTCAGTTCTGTGAGGAGAAGTCAGTAGGAACTGGCCCTGAGCTTTTATATATTTTGTAAAAATCTCTGCATCCACCTTGGCCTTCAGAGTGATCCTTACTGCTGCACATGTTGGCCACTCAAAACTACACGGAGTCACTGAAACCAGAATCCAGACCCTTCTGTTCCAAAAAGCACAGGCCCCTTACCACTGAGCCAAATTAGTTGTAAGCAGTCTAGGGTCTGTGAAACACAGGTAAGCAGTTCTGGTTCTGTCCAACAGATAGTGGTACCTATTGGCACTTCCTTTCAATACGTTACAGAGAGTAAAAAGATAAGACACATCTCCACTGCAAGTGGCAGCCTGCAGCAGCGACTCTGAGAGCCTGGGTCTATGCCCTACAGTGCTAAAAATAGCTGTGTAGCCATTTGGACTGGGGCTGGAGCTCGGCCTCTGAAGCCTACCTGTAATGCAGCATTCCCACCAATCACAGACAACACTTCTTTTTGAAAGTAAGATGGTTGTTCCTTCCTTCCACAATGGGAAACAAAGGCCCCTCCCTGCTCTTCTATTTCTCTCTACCACTATCTCTTTCTTTCTGTGAACCATTCCTCACTGGTTCAAATGCCTTGACTTCAAAAGGGGGGCTGCATCAGGGATGAATTAGCCCTGGGTGTGCTTCTCCCTCTATTACTCTTGGTGAAACCAGTTCTCCTGCTGTCCATCTATATGGCTCCTACACACACGTTAACAGCAAGCCTTTCCAAAGCAACATTTTGCTGAAGTGGCTCAGTCTTAAGGAGCTTTCTCCTACCCCATCTGCTCTGTTCCTTCTAAAGTATAGATGCCTTTCAGCATACCATCTTTCCCTAGGTAATTTCACTTTTGGATACTTGAGATCCATATCACAGGGCTAGTCAAGAGACAGCTAAGGATGGGCCATGCGCTTAAAATTTTCAGCAAATGCTTTGTCTGTGTAAAGAGAAATGTGAGAGCCTTTTATCAACACTTCGTTATTTGCAGTAGAAAGCACCAGTTATTTAACTATGGGCTTTTGGAGTCCACCATCTCAATCAAGCAAGGCATTTGCCAAGGAGGTGGAGGGAAAGCTCAACAATTTAGCCCAGTTCAGTGAGTCAAGATGTTAGGCTGGTCTAATATTCGGTCACTATTTTATGATGTGTTACTACAATTTTTTATTCTTTATGCCTTTGTATAGTTATTGTATTCTAGTGTTATAAAGCAAGTGGTCACCTATTTCTAGCTTAATTCCCTTTCTTTAACCCCTACCTCCCACTCCAATATTCCCATCTTCTACTTACAAAGCCAATGCTAGCAACTAACCTTACCCCATTGCTCTCTGTGACGCAATAAAAACGTGTCCTTCTGTCATGCATGTCATTTCATCTTTCATCTCTAGTCCTGGATATCATATGGCAGATAAATTGTCCTCTCCCAGGAGCCCACAAGAATATGCCCAGGGAAGGTTATTCATTGGGTACCTTATTTGTCTCTAATTTTGATGCTGAAGGCAGTGAGAAATGTATTGCAGGAAGGGGCTGATGCTATCTCAGTTAAAAAGATATCCATTAGGTGATGGTAATGGTAATGAGCCTTACTCCCTCAGCAGCAGTGTACAGATGCTGAGAGTCAGAATCCTGCTTTTTACCAATATTTCATTTTTTTTGTGAATTAATGTTGGTGAAAAGTGTCACACTGACAGCTCTGGAGACAGAAGTCCTTTCTCCACAGACTGCAGACAGCATAGACATTAGCAATACAAGTTTCCTCACATTGCCTTGCCAATATGCCTCAACCCAGAAAGGGAGGGACCACTTCTAGAGGTCAGAGTTACCATCTCCGGACTCATTTAGTCCTTGATCTATCCACAGAGACTGCTAAGAAGCAGTGGTATGAGCACATGCCCATTAGGAAATGAGCTGAGATCAACAATCTACGTACACACGTGGCATCACTGAAATGATATTATGTAGCAAGGCCTTTGGTGACTGTTACGCTGAGCCTGAATCAAACTAGCAAACCAGAAGTGAAAGGGTTTTTATCCCATTATCAGTCAATCCCTGACTGAAGACATCTAGGGAGTTTTACAATATCTGCACAGCAGACACCTAGTTAAAGGACACATGGGCTCAATCCTTAGTTGTGTCCAATCAGGGCTGGGTACAGCTGATTTGGGGAACTGTCAAAGAGGTATTCTGTTCCCATCCCTGTCATAGTATACAGCACATCTAGAGTTGCTCTAAACTATGCTAGCGAGCTGTGGTCTCAAGGGAATAGTACATCAGCCAGGGATCACTGAAGTGCTGTGACATTTCAGCCATGCTCCTTCTTCCTAGTCACATCCCCGATGGGTGGTGCAAGAGGCTGCAAGGAGCCAGCTATACCACCTCAACTCCACCCACATAAGAGAAATCCCCACATGCCTAGTTATACAGGCTTTCTGGACACTTTATGCTACCAGAGTGGTAGAAAGTGGCTGGAGCAGGGCCACGAAGCTGGCTCAGTGTTCCTAGAACATAGCTGAGTGTTGGACATTCTCAGAGATCTCTGGTGCAGGTGAGAACCTGAATTCTTCTGGTTAGTGCCTGGAATGCTATCCATTCTTCAGACACAGTGCACTGAGAGAAGTGGAAGACGAACAGAAAGATGAAGGGGCAAATGCTAACTATCACAGGGATGAGGATGCTGATGTTGGTGAAAATAAATAAAATGGTTCAAGACTGATGAGGAGGGTACAGTGTATGGAATAAATTAGGGAACTGAATAAATCACCCTCTTGGGTAATTTGTGAGACTGTGTGACTTAGCCACTCCCAGTCTCTTAGGTCTATTAGAGACTGGGAGTGGCTAAGTCATTATGCAAGGTAACCTATTTCCCCTTGTTTTTTCCTACCTCCTTCCCCCCCCCCCCGCCGTTCCTCAGACGTTCTTGTTAAACCCTGGATTTGTGCTGGAAATGGCCCACCTTAATTATCATACACATTGTGAGGAGAGTGATCACTTTAGATAAGCTATTACCAGCAGGAGAGTGGGGTGGGGGGAGAAAACCTTTTGAAGTGATAAACATCCATTTTTTCATGGTCTGTGTGTATAAAAACATCCTCACTGCATTTTCTACTTTTATGCATTCGATGAAGTGAGCTGTAGCTCATGAAAGCTTATGCTCAAATAAATTGGTTAGTCTCTAAGGTGACACAAGTACTCCTTTTCTTTTTGCAAATACAGACTAACATGGCTGCTACTCTGAAACCTGCAGATATGACACACCTTTTCCATTTGGGACAACTGTTTCTCCCGTTTCAAGAGCCACTGCTTCTGCAGCTACTGTCAATACTGCTGCAAAATGAACTATGGTGCAGCAGAGGAGGGTACCTGGTATTCTCCACTTGGGGAGGAGCTGGAAAAGTTAATTTCTTTTGGGTGCTCCCAAACCCCAGTCTCTCCCATTGTAATTCAAAACGGTGTTATGATGTCACTGGGCTAACTAAAACATTATTACTAAAGAAACACCATCTCTGGGAGGGTGGCACAAATTAGCATAATTCATAACAAATAACTGCTTTTAAACTTTACAGGTTAGGTCTTCAGAGAGGGGACCCTGTCATTGTGAACCTGTTCTCAAAAGTCTCATTGAAGTTATCCTGCTGTGTCCTATTAAAATGAACTAAACACCACAGACCACATTTGTGTCTTCCCTTATATAAAACTAAAAAGCTCCAACATGTTCTGGGTGTTCCATTCATTTAAAATTATGTAGGCTTCCCATCTCCATACATATTTATCATTAATAATCTGGATAATTACAGCTATTTCTTTTTTTTATTTTATGTTTTGCTGGCTTTGATGCTTATGTGGGAATCAAAGAGAAATCAACATCTCTTTTTATAGCTACTTTGGTGGTTCTTCCTAACTGAGATATTTGAGTACATCTTGTTGCTGCACTAAAAGCAGACAGCTCCAATCTATCATTAATATGTTGTATTGTTAATATCACCTTTTGCAGAGGTTGTGAATTCCTGCCTTAGGAATGGTACATGTGTCCAGAACCTTCTATGTGGTAAGATTGTGAATTCCTCTCCTAACATGGGGTACTGGTCTGAGGGAATTCTACTACACTATATGGCTGGGATACGAGTTCTAATCCCAGGACTAGAGGACTACTGTGTTAATCAGGAGGCACCTAAACATTACTGCGGTGATGATCATTACAGCTGAGGAGTGCTTAGAAATGCATATATCCAGCTTGTATCCCGTCACTGGTGCTACTAGCATAGCAGGCTTACTACTCTATAGGGATGATTCTCCCCTCACTTGCACCAATGTAACACCATTTACTTCAACAGACTAAATCAAAGGAGAATCAGGTCCTCCAAGTGTATGAGTTCCCTTCTCAAATTTGGTGTGGGGATCCTGCTTAACTATAAGACAGTTACCTGGTCTACCCCCAAAACTTCAGGTCAACCTCTCTACGTTGCTCAGAGGTGTGAAAATTTCATACGCTCAAGAGACGTAGTTAAGTCAACCTAACCCCCAGTATAGACAGCGCTGGATTGACATAAGAATTCTTCCGTTGACCTAGCTTCCGCCTCCTGGAGAGGTGAATTTACTACAGCAATGGAGGAGCCTCTCCCATCGCTATTGTAAGTGTCTACATTACAGCACCACAGCAGCACAGCTGCAGCTGGGTCACTGTAGTGGTTTTAGTATAGACATACCCTGTGTTTATATTATGTACTATATCGGCAGAGCTATATGGGCATAGCTGTGGCAGCCTAACCCCATAGCGTAGATTCAGTCTACACTGACAAGAATGGGTTTTGACAAGAAGGGGTCCCTGAATCAAGTTAGTTCTGTTGATGGAAGCATTCTTCTGTCTACACAGCTGCATCTGCACCGGGTAGTAGGTTGGTATAGCTAGATCAGTGAGGAGTGTGAGCAACATAGCTATGTTGACTTAACTTTTAAGCGTAGACCAAACCTAACGCTGGTTCTTCTGCACTATAAAGTTCAAGCGGCAGTCCCACCACTTGCCCGGCTACGGCTACTATTCCTGTCTTCTAAGGGGTACATGTGCTGGGCATTCAAAGTCTCTGAATTCTAACTGCAGCACTACCGTTCTAGACGGCCAATTCTAGCACAGGGGTTCTCCAAATGTAAGCAATAGACCAGGTTGGTTTATTGATCACTTGCTGATTGTCTTTGGAGAGTAGGCTGCTCTGCTTCTTGGTTCCAGCTTCTAGTTCCCACTCAAGGCAGCTAAAAATATATTAAATACTTTCCTAATAGCATTTTTCCATAGAAGGCAATTGAGGAAAGTTATGCAATTGTGAATGGAAGGGGAGATGATCTGCAGGATGGTAGATTGGAGGCAGGTGTCACCAAGGCAATCTCGATATTAAAATGCAGTTCATGCTGTGAAAAAGACTGAGAAACCCTGCAGCACTTTACGTAGTGTTGGCCAGTATTATGAATCGTGTCTAGTCCAAGAATGTATAGCACTTACTGCTGTAGTACTGGCCAAGGTGGCCAACAGAACATATATCTTATGGAGACCAGAAGCCATTTGCATTGTAATCTTGTTATGCAGCAAACTGATGTAGTAGAGTATTGTGCCGAGTTCTCTCCATGCTGCTGCAGTAATAGAACAAAACGGAGAGCCAGATGCAGTGGTAGAATGGGGACAGAAAACTGGCGTAAACAGCCAGCTCGCAATTCCTTTTGTGCCAGTGAATCCCTGGGTGATATAAAGTCAGTTTTGTGCCCTGTGTTCCGGCCTCTCCCTCCCACACAATACGCAATAGATAGGGGGTGGGAGGGAGGTCACTGGAGCATGCTGCTCTTCCATAAATTCTGGCCTAGCACAACAACTTGAGGCTGTTCTAAGTGGTCCCGGTCTCTGGTTATCTCCTAGAAGCAGGGTACAGGGAGGCAGAAAGCCACTTATCCCCCGCACACCCCACCATTTGTTTTCAGTATAGCTCAGGCACACCAGAGACACCTGTCTAAGAAACTGCTTGCTAGAGTCTAGGAATGCGTTCCTACCCAGGACTTCAGAACTACCTTTAACATCCAGAATATATGGTCAAATTAACAAATACTGACCTGGTATGAAATCAAGAAGTTAGGACATGATGGCTCACAACGAACTGGTTCTATATATAACTCTGACAGGAAGGGTTAGAGAGGGTATAATGCAGGGGTGGGCAAACTACGGCCCGCGATCCGTTTTAAACTGGCCTGTAAGCGGCTCGGCCCACTTGGCGCCTGCAATCCCTGAGCCTGTCCCCACGCTCCAATCCCCTGCCCCAGCCCTGATCCCCCTCCCGCTCTCCAAACCCCTCGATCCCAGCCTGAAGCACCTTCCTGC
Source organism: Lepidochelys kempii (assembly GCF_965140285.1). NCBI lineage: Eukaryota > Metazoa > Chordata > Testudines > Cheloniidae > Lepidochelys > Lepidochelys kempii. The sequence goes on from NC_136380.1 coordinate 248,652,952, forward strand.
ATCCCAAACCTCTCATTCCCAGCCCCACCCCAGAGCCTGCACCCCCTCCTGCACCTCAATCCCAATTTTGTGAGCATTCATGGCCCTCCATACAATTTCTATTCCCCAATGTGCCCTCGGGCCAAAAAGTTTGCCCATCTCTGGTAGAATGGAATGTGGTATGCAGATAGTGAAAAAGTCAACAGAATAGCTAAACGTGGGAGAACACGATATCTAAGGCAAAGTTTATGAAACAATATTGTGAAGTTTTACATCCAGAAGTTATATAATAAGGGTTTTCAACTTCCCACTATGAAACCTGTCACTCCTGCCTTGGGAACTCAGTGCTGGGGTGATTTGAGCAGGTTTTTTCCTGTGTTCTTTTTTTTGCCTGTGTAGGTCTCTCCAATAGTCTGAAAAAGGATTTTCATTTCTCTTTATTTAAACAATATTATTAATAAAAACTGGAACAACAACAATGCTGATGATTTAGTGAGATCTTTATCTGACAGGAAGGCTGGAGACTGAACTGGAGGGTGGTACAAAAGGAAGGAGAGCAGAGGAGGCTAGGGTATATAGAAACAGAGCAGAAGAAGGTAGCTTAGGTGGAACCAGCAGGAGCAGACCAGACATCTGGAAATGGAGCAGTTGTGGGCAGGATAAGTGGAAATAGATAGGACATGAGGAACAGGAGTAGGCTAGATGAATGGACACAGGTCCTGATTCACCACTGGCTTACTCCATTTTTACTCTGGTGTAAATTCATTAAAATCAGTAGTCACACCAGCATGACATTGGAGTAAACTGTAGTAAAACAGACTGTTTCTTAAGCTTTGATGTTACAGTATAGCTCAGGGGTGGGCAAATTTTTTGGCCCGAGGGCTACATCTTGGTGGGGAAATTGCACGAAGGGCCATGCATGTAGGGCTAAGACAGGGAGTTGGGGTGCAGGAGGGAGTGTGGGGTTTAGGAGGGGGTGTGGTGTGCAGGAAAGGGCTCAGGGCAAGGGGTTGGGGTGCAGGATGCAGGAGGGGGCTCAGGGCAGGGGGTTGGGGTATAGGAGGGATGCAGGGCATTGGGGGGCAGGAGGGGTTCAGAGTGCAGTAGGGGCTCAGGGCAGGGGATTGGGGTGCAGGAGGGGTGCGGAGTGCGGCAGGGGGTTGGGGTGCGGGGTGCAGGAGGGGTTGAGGCTCTGGACTCCAGCTGGTGCTGCTTACCTTGAGCGTCTCTGGGGTGGCAGCGGTGCTCAGTGGGGCTAAGGCAGGCTCCCTGCCTGTCTGCCCCGGGCCCGCGCCATTCCCAGAAGCGGCTGGCACCACGTCCCTGCGGCCCCTGGTGGGGGGAGACAGAGGGCTCTGCACATTGCCCTCAACTGCGACTACCTCCCCCGAAGCTCCCATTGACCGCAGTTCTCTGTTCCCAGCCAATGGGAGCTGCGGGAAGCAGTGCCTGCAGGCGAGGGCAGTGTGCGGAGCCCTCTCCCCCCGAGGTCTCAGGGACATGGTGCCGGCCGCTTCTGGGAGCAGCCTGGGACCAGGGCAGGCAAGGAGCATGCCTTAGCCCTGCTGCGCCATGGGACTGGCAATCCTGCAGACCAGATCCAAAGCCCGGACAGGGCGCACCTGGCCCGTGGGCTGTAGTTTGCCCACCCCGGGAATAGTTGGTGAAGGAAAGTGAGTAGAGACAGCAGGCAAAATTCTGTTTCATTTACACCAATGTAAATCCATACTACCTCCTTTTTAGCCACTGAATTTTTAGCAGAAATTTGTCTAGAGAGGGTAAAAAGGCCTTCCATTGTTTGGGCAAAGTGCTTTTCAAACCTGACGGGAAACCCTCCAAACCTGCCATTTTTTCTTTACAATGGAATGATTTTCAGCTCTTTGGGTTGCAGCTCAAAGGTTTTACCACAATTTTTCTAGCATTGAATGAAAAATCACACCTAGAAAATAAATTATTTTGCATGGCATGGTATAATCATTAAACATCAACATGAAGCAATTTTCCATTCAACACAACCTATTTACTTGACAAGTTAAATGTTTCAATACATGTCGAGAAGTGCTTTTCTTAAAAGAGAGGCAGATTTAGTGGAGAATTGTCAGTAGCATGTATTTTATGGGAGAGAGATGGTTTTATGTGCTTAGGTACTGGCCCTGGGGAACCTGAATTCACATCTTAACTGAGTAAAATAAATTTGGGAGTTTCATTCCAGTTTTGGGTGCCACACTTTAAGGAAGATGTGGACAAACTCTAGGAAGTTCAGAGAAGAGCAACCAAAATGATAAAAGGTTTAGAAAACCTGATCTGCAAGGAAAGGTTAATATAATTGGGCATGTTTAGTCTTCAGAAAAAAAGACTGAGGGAGGGACCAGCTAACAGTCTTCAAATATGTTAAGGGCCATCATAAAGAGGACAGTTATCAATTGTTCTCCATGTTCACTGAAGGTAGGACAAGAAGCAATGGGCTTAACTCTGCAGCAATGGAGATTTAGGTTAGATATTAGGAAAATCTTTACAGTTAAAAAGGATAGTTAAGCACTGGAACAGGCTTCCAAGGGAGGTTGCTGAATCCCCGTCACTGAAGGTTTTTAAGAACAGATTAGAAAGACATCTGCCAGGGATGGTCTAGGATTCCTTGGTCCTGTCTCAGCACAAGAGGCTGGACTACACGACCTCTCAAGGTCTCTTCCAGCCCTACATTTCTATGATTTTAGGCCCTACTGAACATTCACCCACCTCCAAATGCCACATCATACCCTAACATGAACAGCAGACTCTGCTCAAGACCCCAGGAGTTGGTTAGCAGATGCCCAGCACTTGATCCCACAAGTTCACTTTGACCGCTCATGTGACACAAAGTGAAATTAAACCAGCTGGAGATTCGGACTGGAGACTTCCCCTGTCTAGCAGAATTGTCAGTGATCAGGACGTGAACGGTTGTGCCTAGTGGTTGGCACATGAAGCAGTAGTATGAAATCAGAGCCCAGGGTCAGAGCCAAAGTCAGAGGCCAGATGCCAGAGCCCAGGGTCACAGCTGGAGTCAAGAGCCAGGAGTTGGAGCCCAGGGTCAAAATGAGAGTCAGAGGCTAGCCGCCAGAGCCAAAGGTCAGAGCTGGAGTCAGAAGTCAGGAACCAGAGCGAAGGTCAGGACCAGGTTACCTAGAGTGAAGCAAGGCAGGAGCAGGGCTGGAACAAGAGTGGAGCAAGATTGGAATAAGGCAGGACCAAGGCTGCGAACAAGTAAGTACAGGAGCTATCACAGCTGTGGGAAAATGCTTTGAGCAGACACTGGACTGCTGCTGCTGCTGGGCTTAAAAGCCAATCTGTTGACTCTTCCAATCAATCAGGCAGCCTACTACAGGCCAGCTGCGCTTGTTAGGTTGCCCACAGACTGGCTCTGCTGCATGTCCTGATTCCTAACAGGAATCTCCATTGGCCTAATGCTGGTGGAGGCAGAGTGGCCACCTCTTTCATCAACTTTTCTCCCAGTGGACTAAGGATGAGGGAGCTGCAGCTCCCAGTGTCCATAACTCTTCATTGTATCTGAGCTCAGCTTGGATGTAGTGAAGATTTGGGGCCTGTGGGTTTCAACAAAATGAAAGTATAAATCCAGTCCCGGTATGTCCTACAAGACCTTGGATAAACAGGAGCATTCGTTTACTAGTCTGTCAGTGCCAGGTCCTAACTACATCTGGCATTTCGCCCATCTGAATTTGACCTGCTTCTGAAGCTGGAGGAGAGAAACAGAAATGGCACTATGGGAAGAGGTGAAGGTGGAATTTATCTCTTGGAAAGTAAAAAAAAAACAAAAAACCCAGCACAGTTGGTTCTTTGCTGTCAAGCTGATCAGCACTGCCAAAGGTATCTGCTCCAGGGATGTTACCCAAGGGGCCATTTATGTCACAGTGACAGAGTGCATGCCATTGACCTCTGTGCTGCTGACAGCTCCCACTGTAAAACGCACCCAGTTCTGCAAGAGAGCCAGAGCAGGGTGGCGGCAGAGCAAAGGGAATCAGCAGCGGAGGTGAGATACAGCAACCAAGGCCAAGAGTGGGGTCCCCACCCAGGGAATCATTAACGAGCCCTTCATTGCCTCTCTCCCCATTTAAGGGGAAGAGCACCAAAAGTTTTTTAAATTTTCACCCAGGAATACCCTTCCTGCTTCAGAGTCCGAAAGTCAAAGATCAAAACAGGCTGAAATGGTGCAAGCTGCCTGCAGAGCAGGAGAACTTCACATGCAAACTGACCTCCAAACGTATGGGTTATTCACAGACTAAGAGAGACAGTGAGCCATTCCAGTACAGCAAAGGCTCTTTCCACTTAGAGGCGGATCAGAAGCCATCACAGGGTGATTTAATAGATCATCAAAAGCCAGCAATTGAATTATCACATCAGTCATCAATCTCGCTCCTCGGCCATTATTTGTTTCATTACAGATGAAGAAACAGTTATTGAAGGGCCTCTGCAAAGCAAGAAGTGGGTGAGCCCAGATGGGGGAATTACAGCCATGATTCACCAGAGAAGAAAACTGTTTATTTCCTCTGAGAGTTTTATTGACTAAGCTAAACTCAAGGGATGGTAGGAGACGGGGGAGGGGGTGCAAGGATTAATTGCTCTTTTGATTTTTAAATGGGTGTGAATGTTCTCTCTCTCATTAAAAACTGAGCAGCATCTCATGGAAGGCTTCTAAGGAGATTCTATTTAGAGGAAACTCTTCTTCCATGTGAAATATCTCTCCTCCCTTCTATCTCTGCCCATTTTTTATTGCTAAGGTAGATGTATATGAAAGCAGGGTCTTTACCTTTTAAAAGCACTGCTGCTTATGCCCCACTTGGGGCCTGGCCCTGTGAGGTGTTGCACACTCTCAACTGCCATTAAGAGGCACCTCACTCAGAACCCCACAGGAGGCAATCTCGGCACTTTGCAAGATTGGGGCCAGCATGCTCCCCAGCCTCTGTTTTAACACCTCACAGTTGGTTGCTGTGGAGATGACACAGACGATCATGAATTCCATGGGGTGGTGAGTAAGATGGCTGAATTATGAATTCAGAAAGATAGGTCACGTCTTCCTACAAACATCCCTCATAGTTATAGCTCATCTTAAGTGATCACTCTCCTTACAACGTGTATGATAGCACCCATTTTTTCATGTTCTGTGTGTATATAAATCTCCGCATTGTATTTTCCACTGAATGCATCCGATGAAGTGAGCTGTAGCTCATGAAAGCTTATGCTCAAATAAATTGGTTAGTCTCTAAGGTGCCACTAGTACTCCTTTTCTTTTTAGTAAGCAATTAAGTAATCCTCTCCTGTGCCCCCAGCCAAAATAGGATATTTAAGCAGAATTGTTTCGACATAGGGTGCCCCATCAAAACTGGGATTTTGCAGTGAGAAGTGGGAAGGGTGGCAACTGAGCATAATCTCAGTTAAGATGGAGGAATTGGAAGGCTTCCAGAATTCTATTCCTGCTTCTGCCACAAGTTTCTTGTGTGACCCATAACATTTCACCCTGCTGGGCTTCAGTTTCCCCATCTCCAAACTGGGGACAATAGCTCCATCACTGCCAGGGCTTTTGCCTGGCTAAACTGACTGATGTTTGTATTATAGGGTGTTGAGATCCTTAGATGAAGAGCTATAGACCAGGGCTGGCACAGCTGAGTGGTGGGTGGGAGATCAGAATTGGAAAAAGCAGGTGTTTTGCAGGAGTACATTTTGCAGAGTTGGGTGGGTGGGAAGAAATTGCTTAAAGTCTGCCAGGTCTGGCCCTGGCTGTATGCAGAAATGCAGCTTCTGGAGGCTGGGAGCCCTGAGTACAAATTCTTTCCTATATGATGTTGCATGTTAATGAAATAATTACTAACCGTGGTATTTGCGATGTGCCGAATCACAACTCGGTGACTCAGTCTTCCCTCAACCTGGTATTAAGCATTAAGAACTAATCAGGGATAGCTTGTGACAAAAGGGGGAATATACATGGACTGCAGAAGCTTCATGGTTTAGTGCAGGGGTTCTCAAACTGGGGGTTGGGACGGGTTGTGAATTTATTACAAGGGGGGGGTTGCAAGCTGTCAGCCTCCACCCCAAACCCTGCTTTGCCTCCAACATTTATAATGGTGTTAAATATATTTAAAAGTGTTTTTAATTTATAAGGGGGGTTGCACTCAGAGGCTTGCTATGTGAAAGGGGTCACCAGCACAAAAGTTTGAGAACCACTGCTTTAGTGCTTTAAGGGGAAACACCCACCCACCCACCCACACACACACAATTTTACAAGAATACTTTCAAATCCAAAACTCTTTGTTTGTTGGTGTTCCAACCCAACTCCTCCTAAGCCTGAGGGCAGGACAAGCATATACATTTTTAAAAAGTGAATCTCAAGAATGTCTGTGAAATAGGTGAAAATCCAAGAGAGAGGCTGAGGAAGGAACCGGAAGAAAAACAGGAGGAGGAGGAGGATGGTGATAGAAAGACTCTCAGAGTTAGCTCCAAATCCAGAGATTCATTCTGGATGGAAGGGAGATAGGTTCAAAATTCAATTCCCCCTGCCCTCCTGCCCTTGGCTGTCTGCCACCCACCCATAAGGGTTGAAAGCAATAGTCCAAATTAAAATAATTACACTTCCTCCCAACCTTTCTGGGGGTTGGGGAGAGAGATTTCATGCTGCAGTCTGGGTTTTTGGGACCAAGTCTGAGACAAAACTCTATATTTTGGTTGCAAAGGAGGTGGTACATGAAGGATGAGGGGAGAACCAGCCATTCTACAGGATAAAGTGTTGCCTTCTTCCCCTTTCCTACCAAAGCCATCATACCCCACACATCCCTAGAATAGAGAAAGACAAACAGCAATTGGGGGACAGGGGTGGGAGGGGAAACCCTGGTTTTTTATTCTGAAGTTATCCTCTCTCTCAGCCCTATGGTTTCCATAGCAACAGCAGGCTGTATGTAAGCAGCCTGTCTCTCTTTCTCCCTTTCTCTCTGGCTTGAATATAGATGACTCAACAAAGGGTCAAATGCAGCTGCTGGTTTCAGGGGAGTAAGTAAACACACGTCATCTTCCCTCCCCCGGCCCCCGTTTTGTTGGCAGTTTTTTGTTTTAATCCTCTCATGTTTGTTTTTCTCAATCACTGGTACAAAACAAGAGGTTTCATTTTCAGGCAGCTATTCGGACCCTTGATCAGCCATATTGTACATGAATCAGGATGTTTATAACAGAAGCACCATGAAAGTATTAAAATTCCTAGATAACTCAGCTCCAACCTACCTAGCAGTACACAGGTTGCCTATGGTAGAGCTGGCTGAATAGTACAAAAAGAGGTGTGCAAATAATTTTGTAAATAAAAGTGGTGAGCACACACCACTGTTATTAATGGGGTCAAATTGTTTATTTGTTGTGTTATTTGGATAATTTACTGGTTGGTACATAAAAATGCTTGCAAATCCCAAAAGTTTCATAAATATCCAAAACCTGGTACCAGAAGTGTGTGATTTCCTACTCAGGATTTTCTAGTCTCCTTGTAGCACGGAGGTCACTTACTGAGCATGCCCTCATGGCCAGAGGTCACTCTGTGGCACCCTGCCTCTGTTTCCCCCTCTTCAGAGCTCTTACACAGACTTGGTCCACTTTTTCTGTGGTCAAAATACCGCTCCTTGGGGGTCGCAGTTTATTTACAGAAAATAACACTCAGTCCCAAATTAAAGTCCAACAAACAATTTTTTCTCTTCCTACTCCCAGGCCTGTTTTTCACTCTTTCCCCTGATTGCTCAGGGACTTTCCTGCCATAGCAGGCTACTCCCAGCCCTTCCTGGCTGGCATCAACCCCAGATCCAAAGACTCTGCTAGGAGTGAGCAGGCTCCAGCAACCTCTCCTTGAGCATCCTCGCCATCTTCCTACTGCTCTTTAGGAAGCACCTGGTCTGTCTCAGGTGAGGCTCATCCTATAATCAGGGTTGGCTGAGTCCCAGGTTCTCCAATCCATGCAGCAAACCACCCTCTTACACTCCTGTTTAAAACATTTTGGTCACCCAATTAAGGAGCAGAAAACAATACCATGTGACAAACTCAAAATGACTAGTCATTCACATAGTGGACAGCTGCTTTAAGTGAGTGAACAATCTCTGGGCTTCAGAGTAGCAGCCGTGTTAGTCTGTATTCGCAAAAAGAAAAGGAGGACTTGTGGCACCTTAGAGACTAACCATTTGAGCATAAGCTTTCGTGAGCTACAGCTCACTTCATCGGATGCATTCAGTGGAAAATACAGTGGGGAGATTTATATACATAGAGAACACGAAACAATGGGTGTTACCATACACACTGTAACGAGAGTGATCACTTAAGGTGAGCTAATACCAGCAGGAGAGCGCGGGGGGGGGGTAGGGGGGAATGACCTTTTGTAGTGATAATCAAGGTGGGCCATTTCCAGCAGTTGACAAGAACGTCTGAGGAACAGTGGGGGGGGTGGGGAAATAAACATGGGGAAATATTTTGTTTGCATAAACTATTCAGCAAGTATTTACAAAACAACAAATACATTAACCATAAACAGGATGAGTTTGCTAATGCAAAAGAGGGCTAAATTCACTGGATTCATTATTTGCAACTAGAAAAGGAGTACTTGTGGCACCTTAGAGACTAACCAATTTATTTGAGCATGAGTTTTCGTGAGCTACAGCTCACTTCATCGGATGCATACTGTGGAAACTGCAGTAGACATTATATACACACAGAGACCATGAAACAATACCCCCTCCCACCCCACTGTCCTGCTGATAATAGCTTATCTAAAGTGATCATCAAACTTGGAGAGTGGTCAGTTTAGATGAGCTATTGCCAGCAGGAGAGTGAATTTTTATGTGTGTGTGTGTGTGTGTTCCCCCGGGGGGGGGTGAGAAAGCCTGGATCTGTGCTGGAAATGACCCACCTTGATTACCATGCACATTGTAGGGAGAGTGGTCACTTTGGATGAGCTATTACCAGCAGGAGAGTGAGTTTGTGTGTGTATGGGGGTGGGGGGGTGAGAAAACCTGGATTTATGCTGGAAATGGCCCACCTTGATTATCATGCACATTGTAGGGAGAGTGGTCACTTTGGATAAGCTATTACCAGCAGGAGAGTGAGTTTGTGTGTGTGGTTTTTGGAGGGGCGTGAGGGGGTGAGAGAACCTGGATTTGTGCAGGAAATGGCCCACCTTGATTATCATACACATTGTGAAGAGAGTGGTCACTTTTGATGGGCTATTACCAGCAGGAGAGTGAGTTTGTGTGTGTGTGGGGGGCGGGCAGGGGGGGCGGAGGGTGAGAAAACCTGGATTTGTGCTGGAAATGGCCCAACTTGATGATCACTTTAGATAAGCTATTATCAGCAGGACAGTGGGGTGGGAGGGGGTATTGTTTCATGGTCTCTGTGTGTATATAATGTCTACTGCAGTTTCCACGGTATGCATCCGGTGAAGTGAGCTGTAGCTCACGAAAGCTCATGCTCAAATAAATTGGTTAGTCTCTAAGGTGCCACAAGTACTCCTTTTCTTTTTGCAAAGACAGACTAACACGGCTGTTACTCTGAAACCTGTCATTATTTGCAACTAATAATTCTACCAGTTCTATTCTGATTTCTTTAGGTTGATTACAAGTGTCACTGAAAGTTTTAGAAACGCAAATATAATTGAAATTGAAAGTTTTCTAATCACATCATCATGCTGTACGCCTCTGTCACCATAGAGTTCTCAGTTATGGGAATAGGATTAGCTCCAGATCCAAAACACATCATCCTGCACGGTTCAATGTATAGTGCTATGTGAAATATTTGCTGGGAAAGAGGATAGCTAAAACGCACTATTTCTTCTCATCTTCTTACGCTTGTTTTCTCTTCTCTTCCTTCTCCCTTTTCCACTTTCTATTTTATAACCCTACCAGCCCACTTGATCTTGGCTAGAGTTTCTGATGGTCTTGCCAACACCCAACTCCCAGTTTGGAGAAGACTATACATGGGCTTGCCATGGCTGCAGTGTCAAGCAGGACATTTATATCCGATTCTTCCTCTTCGCTTTTCTCTCTACAGACCAGCAGGAGGTGCTGGTAGTGCCGCATCTAAGGCTCTCCCCTCCCGCAGAGGCTGAGAGCTGTATGTCAATTAACTGTCCCTCCTCCAGATGATTAGGGAGACACACTGGCAGGTTCTGAAGTAAAAAACCATCCCAGGCAAAAGGAGAGTAAAAACCGTGAAACAAGCATTGTTGACAATGTCACCACAAAGGATGCTGCAAAACACATTGTTGCCAACCAATAGGATAGCCGATGACATCTTCATTCCTTATTTTGTGTTTGAAAACAGGATATTTAAACAGTTTTTAAAAAGTCTCCCTCCCACAGCACCTACTTGAGCTGTAAGATGCTATGGACTGTCCCCCGTCATGCTATCATTATCTCTGGATTAGAACCTCCCACTGGTTGCTCCAGAGAGGACATTACTCCAAAGCCAAAGATAGGAAAACTGATGAACTACTCAGAAGCACAAATTTGCACTTTAAAAGACTGCGTGCCTTACTCACTCTTGCTCTGCTTCCACTTGTTCCACCCACTCCTGATTTGTTTTCACATGTCAAACCTGTTCCTACTCCATTTCCACAAGTCCCACACATTCTTCCTCAATTTCCACGTGTCCCCCTTGCTTCCAGGTCTCCATTGCCACCTGCCCCACCCACTCCTGCTCTATTTCCACGTGTCTGCCCACTTGTGGTGTGGGGAAAAGCTGGTAGCCTTAACCCTGAGTTAGTGTAGATTCTCCATATTCTGTCTCTGTTCACTGTTTTTACCCTAGGACAGGCTCAGATCACCCCATATATACTATCTTGATGACCAGTTTCTCTTCATTGACATGCAAGAGGATTGATTTTGATTACCAGTCCTAGGCTTTGGCTCCACAGGTCAGCAGCACTGCAAAGACCTCCAAAGGGTTTAAGGTCAGTATATAGAGCCTTCTAGTTGCTAGCACATCACTCCTTTTCTGTACAGCTATCTTTGTGCATGCTACATAGAGGTAAAGCATTGTATACAGGTAGACTTTGACTGACGTCTGTGATACCACTTAACACCCTTCAGAAAAGAGTCTTGTGCCTTTGGTCAGTAATGCTTTCATTCACGGACATCTTTATACTGCAACAGAAATTGTAAGATGTCAGTTCGTCACTTATGAGAGGCGCTTGAGATGACTTGAGAGGGTATACAGAAAGTGAGGGGGGACAAACGCACACATTCGCACCCTCACTTTTAAACAATCACAACAGCACAAACACATTCTGGGTTTTAAATTCCCCTGTTGTCTCAGGGAGAAGTAAGCTGGCCAGAAGGAAGTTGACTCAGGAGCTGAGTGTAGAATCAGAGCCAAAGATTAATATGGGGTTTTTTTTGTTGGTTTTTTTTTTTTTTTGCTCTTCTGATTTCCAAAGTGGAAAACAAGGTGGGAAGTGAAGAAAGAGGGAGGCTGAAAGGGAACTGGAGTACATAATTGCCTAATTTACAAGATTTTCTCCATTAATTATAATCACTTTTAAATTAAATAGGGTTTAACTGCATCATAACCAAAATCTCTCTCTAGCTTTCTGCATTAGAAAAGCACCTACAGAGTGCCATGAAGCCCCCTGCAAGGTTAGAGCTCCTGTGATTGATCTCTTATCAATGACCTGGGGCCAAATTCACTGCTGGCCTAAACTAGTGCAACACAAGTGAAGTCAGCAGGTTAATCTGGCCCTGGGACTTGATCCTCACTAGGTTAAAATATTGTAGAAGAGGGAAAGTAGAAATGCAAATTGAGTCTGGGATTCTGCAACTGTCCCAGCCAGGTAAAAAAACATTAGCTATTTTTACAGCACCCAAGAACGTTCAGCCATTCAGGTTGCTCGACTGATGAACATCCCAACAACTATTTTTGGAAAAAAATGTTGACATCACAGAATCATAGAAGATCAGGGTTGGAAGAGACCTCAGGAGGTCATCTAGTCCAACCCCCTGCTCAAAGCAGGACCAACCCCATCTAAATCATCCCAGCCAGGGCTTTGTCAAGCCAGGCCTTAAAAACCTCTCAGGATGGAGATTCCACCACCTCCCTAGGTAACCCAGTCCAGTGCTTCACCGCCCTCCTAGTGAAATAGTGTTTCCTAATATCCAACCTAGACCTCCCTCACTGCAACTTGAAACCATTCTCCTTGTTCTGGCATCTGCCACCACTGAGAACAGCCTAGCTCCATCCTCTTTGGAACCCCCTTTCAGGAAGTTGAAGGCTGCTATCAAATTCCCCCTCACTCTTCTCTTCTGTAGACTAAATAAGCCCAGTTCCCTAAGCCTCTCCTCATTAGTCATGTGCCCCAGCCGCCTAATCATTTTTGTTGCCCTCCGCTGGACTCTCTCCAATTTGTCCACATCCTTTCTGTTGTGGGGGGCCCAAAACTGGATGCAATACTCCAGATGTGGCCTCACCAGTGCCGAATAGAGGGGAATAATCACTTCCCTTGATCTGCTGGCAATGCTCGTACTAATGCAGCCCAATATGCCGTTAGCCTTCTTGGCAACAAGGGCACACTGTTGACTCATATCCTGCTTCTCGTCCACTGTAATCCCCAAGTCCTTTTCTACAGAACTGCTGCTTAGCCAGTCGGTCCCCAACCTGTAGCAGTGCCTGGGATTCTTCCATCCTAAGTGCAGGACTCTGTACTTGTCCTTGTTGAACCTCATCAGATTTCTTTTGGCCCAATCCTCCAATTTGTCTAGGTCACTTTGGACCCTATCCCTACCCTCCAGCATATCTACCTTTCCCCCGCAGCTTAGTTTCATCTGTGACTTATGTAATGGAATATGTGATAGATCATACCATTGTCATGTAACTGGATGTCATGTAAATTAAATGCTAAAACTTTATTAGGTCAAAATGTCATATTATCCTTTAAAATGGTACAAACATCTTTGTCTATTCCTAAACAGATTTGTGCATGCAAACGTGAAGTTAAATGTGCAATTAACTCAATCTATTTATGTAAATGATGACATGCACAAAATTTGCATGAAGTAGTTTAAAGTCTGGTTTGAATACTTGTTCTGATTTAGGTTATTTTCTAGCCCAAATGGAATCAGATAATACTGGGAAATCTCACAAGAAAGCCTGTCCTCATGAGATTTTTAGCTCAAATTTACAGAAAAAGAAGTTTTGAAAAGGTTCAGATAAGTATCCAAAACTTTTGGGTGCTTCTCTGTCCCAAACCTCTGAACCTTTCTTGGATCAACCATGTGTCAGTGGAGATGGACCAACTGGGTTTGTGTGTCATCCATGGATGGGGGTATCATGGCAGGAAACCTGCCTGCTTTTCAGCTGTGATAACCACATTTGGAACAGATAATGGCTCTCTCCCAGCTGAAGAATGGCAATGGGCACTTTAAATGAAGATCTTTATGGGTAAGATGGTGTTCCATCATTTAGACATGAAATGACCTTACTCTGCAAAATGAAGAGCCATCTTTAAATAACAAGTGATGACCGCTTGCAGAGAACATAATGCCATAAATTGAACTATAACAGATCTTTCTTTTTCCTTGGGAAGCTATCAGGAAAGTTATTAACTTCCCCAGCTGAAAAGAAAAGGAGAATACCATAGGAAAATATACTCACACATCTGTACACCTCACAGCATAATATATGTATATGTACGACATATGCCTGCAACACACAACAGACACTCAGTCTACACATCATAATCACATATCTCTGAAAATTATAAAGTACATACACACATGCTTCACCTATCTCTGCAACACATAACGTATCCACAAATACAGAGCACACTTACACTTCAACATATAGCATGCATACACACACACATGTATCTTGGAAACATCTACATCAGTGATTTTCAAACTTTTGTCATTTGCAGACCCCTAAAATTTTTTGAATAGAGGTGCAAACCCCTTTGAAAATCTAATACATATTTGCAGACCCCAGGTTGAAAGCCACTGATCTATATGCCTGTATGTAAAACGTAACCACTCATGTCTGAAACATTCTAAGGTATCTGAATAACACTCAGTGTAAAAGATCATATGCCTTAAAAACTCACCTGTATCAACAACCTTACACATGTATGCATAACGTTGCACACACATCTGTAATTCACTATATAACGTTGTGACACTCTGTACCTCGGGGGAACACCCAGCACCCCCATGTTCATCCTTATAATATGATTGTGTGGTATCCAATGCAAAGTTTGTCATGTCGGGTGTCTTCGGAGGGCTCATGATGTACTGAGCATTGTTGTTATAATGATGTGATAGTAATTGCTGTTACAGTCATGTTATAGGCTATAATTTCATGTATATAGTTATGAGGCTGAAAATGTGTCTTCATGACTTAAAATAAGCCCAGGCAAAAACTCTAAGAGCAGAGGGACAGTTCACACCTCATCAAGGCATGTATGGGACAAACCCAGCCCAGCCCAGGAACAAAGGACGCTGGCCTAGGCATCAACAAAAGGATCTGTTGAACTCTCAAGTGAGTCACCCCCCTTCCTTTGGTCAGTTTGGGACTGCGATGGGGTAATGTTCACCTGACTCTGAAATGTGGGGGGGGGGGAAGCCAAGAGGGAAGAAAGGACATGAAAAAAGTGAGAGACGTTTGCCATGCTCTTCCTCTCTCTTCCACCTACATCTACAGACACCACACCAAGTGACTGAAGCACTGATCAAAGGGGAGAGCCTGGCTGAAGAGCAACCAGCCAGCCTGTGGTGAGAAGCATCTAAGTTTGTAAGGGCATTGAAAGTGTTAAGATCAGCCTAGAATGCGTTTTGCTTTTATTTCATTTGACCAAATCTGACTTGTTATGCTTTGACTTATAATCACTTAAAATCTATCTTTGTAGTTAATAAATCTGTTTGTTTATTTATTCTACCTGAAACAGCGTGTTTGGTTTGAACTGTGTCAGAGACTTCCCTTGGGATAACAAGCCTGGTGCATATCAATTTCTTTGTTAAATTGACGAACTCATATAAGCTTGCAGCGTCCAACCGGCATAAATTGACACTGCAAGACGGAGGTGCCTAGTGTTGTGTCTGGGACCGGAGATATTGGTTAGTGTCATTCGGGTGCACAATCCAAGGAGCAGCTTACATGCCAGAGGCTGTGTATGAACAGCCCAGGAGTGGGGGTTCTCACAGCAGAGCAGGGTAAGGCTGGCTCCCAGAGTCAAGGATTGGAGTGATCTAGCAGATTGCCTGTCCAGATAACACCAGAGGGGAATGTCACAAATGTACATACATAACTATGCACATAGTAATCATCACACATCCTTGCCACATGTACAAAACTCTGCAACACATTCTATTCACAGATGCAACATATATGTCCATTGATATAACACACACATCGTAGCAAAATAGACTCAGATAACAAAAGAAGTTTCAGATGGAAAATCTGGAAAATCAGGTGATCTAGATGATCCTTCTGCCAGTATGGAATTGTTCTTTACAGAATGGTTTCCAGTACTTTGTCCTGTACTGTTTTAAATGACCCAGCTGATGGGCTCATATATATATATATACGCGTACACACAGCACACCCACATACAGTGTCTCAGCAACATACAATGTTCATATGCAACCCATGCCCATTTCTTGAGCTACACATATGCATAACATTCTGACATCTGCATGACACAGTGTACACAAGCACATCTGCATCTATTTGTCACATAGTAGCAGGTTTTCCCTCGATAAAGAAATATTATGAACTTCCCACCTCCAACCTCCCTGTGGAGCCGAAATGTCATCTCTAGCTGCCTGTTTACAGACTCCTTGACAGCACTGGCATTGCCATCCATATTATTGACATTCTTCTCCATCCTCCCTTCACGGCCATCCTTGCCTGCTCTACCTGGGTAGCCCTGCTAATATCACCATTTACAAGAATAGCTGAGACAGCGGTGCTGACCAAGCATTTCCACAGCACCTGTTATTGATTCAACAGGCATGTGGAAAAACAGGAGAAGCTAAGAATTTTTTCTCTGCATCACATTTACTCGAAAAAGTGTGCGTGTGTGTGTGTTTCAGCATTATGGGTACTCCAGAATGCCCTTGTCATGAAAAAAAAAGCAACCCCTCTACCCCAAACTCACACATCATACCCAGGCTTACCCTGGATTCCTTCCACCCTCTATCAGCAACTTGGCAGTTTGCCATAAATCAATAAATTCTCTTTAGAGTTCCACCTTCCAAAAATATTTGCTGTACATAATTTAATATAATACTCGCCTGGATAAAGAGCTGACACATTTTAATTACCTGGCTAAAGTGCTCTCCTTCTCCAGGATATACAGTACATACTGCTAGGAATATGGACAATATGCTGGGGATTTTTGTTCTGTTGAAAAACGGGGTGCAGGAGCAATTTTATCCATATAAATCCTCATCTGACACTGTCCTCCTTTTCCTGAGGTAAGTTTGTGTGTCACCCCAGGAGGAATTGGGGTATGCCTACTCACATAGCGAGACTAGGCTCGGTGTCTGCACTGCAAATTCCTGGGCTAAGAGGTAAGAGAGCTAAGAAGGGAGCCCAAAGTTTCATCAGCTTAGTATATAACTACACTGATTGATCTGGTGGGAGAGCGTTCATCTCAAAGAGATCTTCAGGAGAAAGACACAGACAGAAGATCTCATCGCCACCCACTTCCCTCTTCATTCTGTTCCAGTACCTCTGATCACGGGGACTTTTAGTCACACCAAGACAATCTCTCCACCAACTCCTCTCATTCCCATTGCGTTTTGGGGTTCAGATACCTTTGACCATGTGTATTCGACACCTGCACTTTTAACTACCCTCCCCCATGCATCTGCACTTTTACCTACCCATCTCTTCACCTGCTTGCCACCATGCACTGCACCAGGTTTTCTAAGGGGAAATGCTTGTGATGTCATTTTACAGCTACTATTAGAGTCCATCTGTGCCAAAATGTCACCAAAACTATCCCAGCCTCCCATGGCTCTTTTACTCCCATTATGCTTTCATTGAATTGATTCCATCATGCAGAGGATTGCTATGAAAGGGGACTGGGTGTGATGTCACCATATAAGACGTTTTGTGGTGATGGTATCACATCATGTCCCAGGTGGTTAAATCATGTCAAAACTGGGAGGAACCATCTGATTTTTAAAACTCAAGAAATGGTCAAGAACGGAGGACCTTCTCCTTCAAAACAAGAGATCTGAAATCTTCAGAAGGACTCATTTCCAAGTCTGAAGTCAAAGCCTGTTATATACTATAACCCCCTCAGGTACCACGCAATTTTCCCACGTGCAGTAACAGACCTCTCTCAATATACCTCCAGTTCTCAGCCTTTCTTAAGCAGAGGTTGCCAATCACGCCAAATTGTTTGCTAGGGGAAAATGTCTCTCATGTAAAAATATCCCTGAAACAAAAACCCTGGATCTGAACAAATCAGTAAGTTTGGAGGAGAATCAGAACCTGCAGCTGAATTTTGTAGCTAACACAATCTCCATAATGGCTGAACCAAAAATACAGATCTGAGCTTCCTTAAACTTTTGAAATCTAAATTTAGATTTTATGGCTCAGGTCCACGTCTGCACGTAGGTGTGAAGGGGCACCTGCCCCACACTGGGCTCTAAGGGGTTAATAGAGCCCTAGGGAGGCTGCGCAGGAAGCAGCCACTCAGAAGGGTTGAAGGGAGCAGCCAATCAGGCCCATATAGAAAGGGAGCTGCAGGGCAGAGGAGGGCAGTTCTCTGCTGGGAGCCCAGGGAGGAAGGACTGTCTCTCTGGAGGGCTGAGATAACTGCCAGCACCCTGGACAGAGCAGTGCTGCTAGCAGGGACCGGGGAGCAAGAGACAGCTCCTGGCTGGCTACTAGGGTTTGCAGGCTGAGGCAAGAGCAAAGAGGATGCTGGGGCCACAAGGAAGTGGCCAGACAATTAGCTGCAGTAGCCACTAAGGGAAGTGACTGAACAGCGGACTGCAGGTTCCCTGGAAAGGGGGAGCATGGTGTGTGGCCCGGCTGGAGGGCTGTGTTGCTGATGAGGATGCTGCGGTTGTTGGAGAGATGTGGGTCCTAGAGGAGGAGTGATGGCAGCAAGGCACCGCAAGAGGAGGGTGCACTGGCAAACTGAGCTAATCCTGAGGACAGCCAGCAGGAGGCGCCA
The DNA here is from genome assembly GCF_965140285.1 of Lepidochelys kempii. NCBI lineage: Eukaryota > Metazoa > Chordata > Testudines > Cheloniidae > Lepidochelys > Lepidochelys kempii. Next base: position 248,671,115 of record NC_136380.1, read on the forward strand.
CAGTGATGAGCAAACCCTGTTACAGTAGGGTCTAGGATGAGACCAACAAATTAATTTCACTTGTGACCTAAGGCATGATCCAAAGCCCCCTGAAGTCAATGGGAGTTTTTCCAGTGACTTCAAAAGCTTTCGGATCATGTCTGAAATCAGGATATGAATCTGATCTGCTGAGATGAAAAGCCAGTGCACTCACCCGTCTAAACCAGGGTACTTCAACTCAAGCCTTTCTCGCAGCAAAGAGCTCTGTGACATGCTGCACAGCAGCCTCCCTGTTTCTCCCACTCCCACTGACCCCAAGAATAGCTTATCAGAGTCTCCTGCATTGTCTAGCTGGCTGTAAACCAGCTAGCAACTTCTATCTCCATGGCGACTGATTCTTTGTCATCTTTTCCTCAAAGCCTCCTAACTAGACATCCTGTAATTTGCAGCTTTTCTTTAAAATATTTGGAAGGATGGCAGGGGAGGGGAGCCTAAGTAAAGATTAAAAAGTGGTGGTGAATCAGCAATCCACAAATAGCCATAATAAATACATTAATGTAAAATATAATATTTTTTAAATGAAATGACCATGGTCTTCCTTTCAGACAGGCAGCTGGTCATTTTGTTGCTTTACCCTTAAATCCAAAAGTGCAATCTGCTTTAACGAAGAATAATTTGGCTTGAAAGTTTCCACCCATTCTCAAGAGCATGAGACAGTCCGGATTTGGATGATCTGCTCCACCCCTGCAAGGCTAGCAGAGGATAGAAAACTGGATTTGGAGAACTGGATAGTTTAACAGAGTGATTTTGTAATCTAGAAACTGTCACCTCTAAATTATCAATTCAGATCCAGGTCAGACTGGCAGTGACCCAAACTTGCTAGCATTTGGTGATCTCTGTGAAAAGAGTTGGTGATCTCAGGACAGTTCCTAGTGGAACCCAGCACTAAAGCTACCATCACAGCTGGTGTTATTCAGCAGCTCATAACCAGTCTGGACTGGACTGCTCATAACGTGGACTGCTCTAACCAGTCAAACAGCGTGCAGGTCACACCCAGAGTGTCTGTGTACAGCTGAAGCCTGTCAGAAACACTCCAGTCACACTCTGGCTTCTACCAGCTTTGGTTACTACTTGCATGGTGACTCCAACACACTCCCAGTCCTGAATTTTCCCAAAAATGCATGTTCTGCACTGTTCATCCCTCTCCTGGACTGTTCAGATATTAGAGGTCCATTGCCCCTGTAAGGGGTCAATATACAACAATTTGCTCCTTTAATTGGAGTTACCCAAACAGTTCAGTTTAAACACAACATTGGATTAGTTTTGATTAAAGTTTATTTAACTACAAAGAGAGATTTTAAATGAGCACAGGGACAGGGTATTAAAGTCAGAAATGGTTACAGGAGAAATAAAGATAAAATGCTTCTTAGTAACTAAAACTTAAACTAGACTTGGTTCAAGGTAAAATCCTCCACATGTTTGCAACAACAAGGCTGACCAAATTCTCAGGTCAGAACCCCGTCTCCCCCGTAAAGTCCAAAGGGGTGAAAAAGAGAGAGAGAAAGCGAATGAAGATGTTTTTGTCCATTAACTTTTATAGCCCAATCACCCTTTGAACTGCATTTTCCTGAGGGTTACCCCTAGATCAAGTTCTTCCTGCTGTGAGGACAGAGACATGGAATCTCATGGTGAAAGAGGTTCCATGTTGTTGTTTGCTAAAATGCAAATCGATCTGTTCCTGCCCCCCTTCATTACCAAAGAATGGCCACTGACCCGTGATTGCCAATCAACTTTGATGACACCTGGTTAGAGGCATCAGCTTGTCCTCTGTCTTTGAGAAATAGGTTTACCCCTCCCTAGAGTTGTCTGGAAAACACATCAGTCATAATTTCAGCTTATGTTCATAACTTTACATATAATGTTGCTATATACATTTTACTATTATATTATTGACCAGCAAGGGTATTCGTTTTCAAATGATACCTCACTAGGCATATTTTGTACAAAGATTATTATAATGGTGTATAGGGTGTGAATACAGAGGTGCATGCACTCACATCTCCAAAATTGGTTTTTATGTCATTATTACGCTAGTAATCCCTGGGCTTGATTCACATCTTCTGATGGAAACTTGGGAGGGAAGACCCTGGTGGCACAAAGTAGCAGGGTGCCTACTCTGCCAGAGAACCTGAATTTCACCAAGGCACCCAGGATGCATGCTGGTCCAGCACATATCCCAGGAAGTCTCCAACAATGTGGCTGCTTTGAAGCCCACATTGTACTTAAAAGGTGCCCACCCCAGCAGAGTGATACTATGCCCCCTTCATGCATAGTTTCTACCAGTGCTGGGTTCAGCTGTGGTGAATTAAGTCAACTGTGTTTGAACATGGCTGCCAGTAACTAGCTTCTGATCCCAATGTAAATAGGGACGGAGGGGAATAGCGCCCTTCCTTGCTTTTTTTGAAAGAGGTGCTGCTATTTGATGGGAAATTTAATAAAATATTCTCCTTGGAAGCAATATTTGTTTATATGTACACACATCACATATTGTCTGCATTTCTCTCTCGCTTGTTTATTATTCCTAGGGACATTTGCAGAGAAAGAAGATGTTTGTTTCTGAAAAGTTCATCTGCTCTTGCTGCTCATTCCCCAGTCGAAGTCCCAATCCTCTCCTTGTGACATCATAATCATTTCCACAGCAATTAATTGTGTTGTCACAAAGAGAGGCTTTATGATTTCAAAAGGGGAATAATCAGCAGGAGCAGATGAATTCTGAAGAAACAATGATTGTGTTTTTCATGGAAATTTCCCCAGCAAGAAATAATGAGAGAAGAGCTATATGGAAAATATAACATACAATATAATCAGATTTACATCTAAATAGAACATTTCTTACAAGGCATTAGCAGATCATTAAAATGTCCATGTCCAAACCCCATTGTCAGGTAAGTTTGCAGCTTTGTGAGCAATTTGAGTTAGAGAACCCCAAAGCAAAATTGAATGTTGGGGGCAGGGGGGTCCCTCACCCAGAATATAAATGAGATGTTGGTCAGAGACACCAACAGCCAGAAGAACAAAAGGATTACAAAACCCGTTTCATTCGGCAGTTTTGTAGCTGTCTTTGGTACTTACACTAGAAGCAAATCCTTAATTTGAGCTGCATGTAAAATATGCTCACTTGGCCAATGGGCTTCTGAGACGTTTTAGGGATTACCCAGACCAGTAAGGGGTTCGGTCACACCTGCCTTGTAACTCTGGGTGCCTTAATGCTATGCTCTGACACCAGAGCTCTGACACCAGTAGCCAGCCCACAAGTATAGAGGTCTCAATGCTGGCTTCTCCCAGCCTCATTACTCCTAGCAAAGGGTGACCTCAACAACACCTTCCAGTCCAGAGTCTCCCCAAATCCATTTCCCCAAGTACCTAACTACCAAACACTTGGAATTTTCCCCTCTGGTTTGTCACCTATGAAGGAATGAAACCTGCCCTCAATTATCAGTTCAGGTTTGCACACACACTTCCCACGACAGAGAACTGCTTGGGGTAAAATAAAGAAAAAAGTACTTAATAGAAAAATCATTGATTCAAAGATGCAATAGTAAGGGAAAGCAAACGCATACAAGTTACACAGGAAACAACATGAAGATGCAACCTCAGGCTTTACATTTCTATATTAGCTACATTCTCTTTTCTAATGTAAGTTATCTATTGCCTCTGAACAGTTTCCCAGAATGCCCTGTGTCCCAGAGGGCATTCAGTGTTTCACAGACAGCACCCAGCTTAAATGCTGGCCCTCAGCTTCTGGATAGCCTTCCCTTCAAACCCCTTCCCTTCTTTTCAGGGACTGCAGCGTTTTTTTCTTTCTCTCCGACTATGGTAATTCATGGTTACACAGGCTATGTACAGCTTATGTATGAATAAGCCACTCTCTAAGCGACATAAGTTACACAGACATAAGCTCCGGTGTGGACAGCGCTGTTGGTAGGAGAGCTTCTCCCACTGCCATACCTACCCGCTGGCGTAATTAAGTTGATGGGAGAGCTCTCTCCTGTCGGCCTAGACCGTCTGCACTAGCAACAGTGCGGCTGCACCGCGGTGAGCTCTGAAGTGTAGCCATAGAGTGGGGGAAACTCACTCCTTCCTTAGTTTTCCAAGACTGGGGTTTTCTTTTCACTTCAATGCTTTCCATTCACTTGAATGGGCCGTAATGGTTTTGCCCTGGGTTTTACAATGCCAGGTGCTTGGATTAGTTTCATGTAAACACCTAGCCTGGGAGGTGCCCCTCCCTGCCTGATTGCTTCCCCATGCTGCTGTGAAGTGATCAGTAGTTCTCAAACTTTTGGACTGGTGACCCCTTTCACATAGCAAGCCTCTGAGTACGACCCCCCCTAATAAATATATAAAAAAGTGTTTTTAATTTAACACCCTTATAAATACTGAAGGCAAAGCAGGATTTGGGGTGGAGGCTGACAGCTCACAACCTGCCATGTAATAACCTCGTGACCCCCTGAGGGGTCCCGACCCCCAGTTTGAGAACCCCTGCTGTAGTTGCACCCCACTTACAATTACAATATTCTATACATATGTACCTGCATACATGCCTACCCATAACCTGGATACATATTTCCTAATGACCATCACGTCCAGAGCATGACAAGCTTTCAGAAAAGACCTTACTTGTCATATATTTATATACAATAGCTTTGTGTACAACCATTTCATTCAATTGCTTTTTGGGGTTCAGACCTCCTATTCTCCTCTTGGACGAGGATTGTCATAGCATCATTATCTTTTTGCTCCAACACCGGCTATTGCAGCACCTCAGGAAGACATTACATCCTGAAATTATGTCATTGCACAAGAAACTCTGGCCTCCTGGAGCTAGTAATGATAGTCCCAGAAGTAAAACCTTTTTGGAGGAGCTATATATGGGAATGATATCCAAGACTGCCATAATGGCAAATATCAGCAGGACAGGCAGACATACATAAAGACACCACAATAAAAAAATCATTGGAAATGCAGCTATTTTAATAAATAATATCTGCTCCACAGACCATCTAGAGTAGAGAGCCCACTACTTAAATCGGTGGGCTTGTCTACACTTAAAATGCTGTAGCAGCGTAGCTGCATTGCTTCATTGTAGACACTACCTATGCCAATGAGAAGGATTCTCCCATTGGCAAGGTAACCCACCTCCCTGAGAGGTGGTAGCTGGGTCGACAGAAGAATTCTCCCGTTGATCTAGTGCTGTCTACACCTAGGGTTAGGTCGGTATAACTACATCACTCAGGGGTGTGGATTTTTCATACTTCTGAGCGACACAGTTATACCAATCTAATTTCCTAGTGTAGACCAGGCTGGTATTTAAACGGATTCAGGCTTGGTCTACACCTACAACAACCTAGTTACATTGCTCAGGGTTGTGAAAAACTGCACACTCTGTGCAACATAATTAGCTTGGCCTAGCCCCCAATTGAGTAGACACAGCTCAACTGATGGAAGGATTCTTCCACTGACCTTGCTGCGCCTCTCCAAGAGGTGGATTTACTACAGCGATGGAATAACCCCCTTCTGTTAGGCAGTAGTGAGGTCAATGGAAGAATTCTTCTGTCAGCCTAATTCTGGCTACACCAGCAGGTAGGTCAACACAAGGATGACTCTCAGGGGGTGGATTTTTTCACACCAGTGAGAGATTTAGCTATGCCACTGTAAATATTCAGTGTATAGACCAGCCCTTGTGCAAACCCCATGGGCAAACACTTATTTCTGTCTGAGAGTGGCTTATTTCAGTTTAGCTTAAAACTGTTCCCTGTTGACTTAAATGAAAACAAGCCAGTCTCAAACTGACTGTTCACATAGAAGTTTAGACCCCTTTAATTAAAGTGATTTAATTCACACTTTAGCTTAATCTGGTGTAAACTGCTCATTGTAAACAAGCACTTCATTAAAAGCTATGGGTCAGATCTGCAGGTGTAACTGGCATATTTACAATGATTCCAATGAGCTGGGATGATTGACACCGGCTGAGGTTCTGGCTCTGTATCTGCTAGACACCTGATTAATGCTGGTTCACTGCCTGGTCACTTCAGACAGCAGGTCACACCATATTTAGGAATTGTTCCACTGGGATGTGAACATCAGCAATGTCCATTTCCATAGCTTCCCCGTGTAATGCACGAGGTATGAACCAAATGGTTTGTGAGGTTCTGGCCTCATCCTTAGTTAATGGCTCCCAGTTAACAGAACCAGCCCAAGGGCAAGGAGATGGGAGAGGGAGTTCATGAATATTTATGAAGCAAAACAAGTGGTAGAGCTAGTCCCTTTTAACAGTCTTCATTATCTCCTTCTCCATTCTCCTGATGAAGCAACTGTATTAAAAACTAGGCATCTTGTTAGTGTTTCTCACCTGCCACTCACACACAATCAGACTCAAAAACATTATTTAAACATGTACATGTCTACAAATGGAAACAGGAAGGAACAGACACACATTTCTTTTTAAATCACTCTGCTGCTCGGGGACAGGACCAGACTGACAGACCTCTCTTGTGCCTAATCCTGCAAGCTGCTGAGCACCCTCAGTTCCCATGAGTTGGAGACCAGGGTACTTAGCCTCTCTCAGCACATGTTCAGTGTGCAGAACTGAGTCCTTTATTCACAGAACACATCTAGCCTGGGCAACAGCAGAGCAAGCTTTCCCCATTCTGCCCGACCAACGGGCCTCGGTCCTGACCACAGCAGTCTGCCTTTACAGGAGAAGGATTATTTCATTCTCCAACCTCCGTCAGTCCTTAGTTTTTCTGCGGAGGTTGCCAACAAGAGTGGAAATTACTGCTGATTGTGATGTAGAAACCTGCCCTGCTAAGACCTCCAAATTATTTCACATCAACCAATCAGCAGCAGTGAGGCATTAACAAGTTTCAGCCAGGGCTAGTGTTAAGAGCGTGACCACATCCATCCAGTTCCCCAAAGAACCAGGCACACACCAAGAAACAGACCTATGGTGAGATTTTTCATCCCTGCTATGGTTTCTGTATGCTGCTGGTTGAGGGAGAATTCCCTCTGCATCGCATTGCATAGGACAGCCATTGGCATGCTGGGGGCAGGAGGGGATGTGCCAGGAATAAGAGGGGACAGGTTGACAGTGCCAGGGGGATTCTGGTCAGCACTGCCCCAGCTCAGGACAGGCTGTTGTAATTTAAGGCATTCCCTGGAATGACTTGGAATTTGGAGCTATCCTTGATTTCCTCCTCTGGATTGCATGTGCTGTGTTGCTCATCTGTTGAGACACACAAAGAAATGCACATACTCACACTCAGTAACACAAAACCAGCTCCAAGCACACCAGAAGAAACATGCAACTCACTCTCAGATATGGACAAACTTACAGACAAAGAAACTTACATATTTTCCTTACATAACATACACCCTCTTACACGCAACGTGCGCACAGATTCATTATGACAGGTTTCAGAGTAACAGCCGTGTTAGTCTGTATTCGCAAAAAGAAAAGGAGTACTTGTGGCACCTTAGAGACTAACCAATTTATTTGAGCATAAGCTTTCGTGAGCTACAGCTCACTTCATCGGATGCATATGCATCCTTTTCTTTTTACAGATTCATTAGGATGTTCATTTGCAACAAAGGCCTCGTGGTTTGTTGGAGATCATTACCCCACAAAAACTGATGCAATGACTCAGCTGAAAAGAAATGCAAGTGCAGTCAGCAAGGGTTTTTTCCCCAAGGGAGAATGTTCATCACACCTAATTAAAACAACCTAACAGATGCAAAGAAAGAGTCAGAGAAAATTCCCCCAGCTTGAAGTTCAGCCCTATGACCCTGGGAGTGGCATTCTTGTGTTCCCACCAGCATTCTCCCCACTTTGCCACCCACGCAGTCAATTCATTGCCCTACCTTTGAGCACCTGTGAAAGAGAGAAAGGAAGCTGATCTGAATATAGCCAACCCTACTTGGGCTGGTATTGAGGTCTGAATCCAGGACCATCAGCACTCCCTAGCACAAACCTCTACCACTTCAGCAAAAGGAATAAATCCATTCACTGGGAGCCATAGCAGACTCTTAAACCTCTGTGGATGAGCCACGACAGGGGGATGCAGGACACCCACTGAACAATGGTTTATATACAGTTGGCCACTTGTTCGCAAAGACCAGGAAATCCCCCTGCATTCTTGCCAAGAGAGTGGCCAGTTCCATCAACACTATCCCATGAGAAAAGGAAAAGGAAAGGAAAGAAAAGAAAAAAATTCTTGAATCTGGTCCCTTTGGGTGTTTCACTACCTTAGTGCCTCAGGCCTCATTAGCATGGTGAAATTCTAGTGGGAATGGGATCCAGTTCTACAAGCACATTTATATTCATTTCCCCAAAGAGCTCTGTCTAGGATACACAAAAAGTCAGTGATGCAGAAGGTTCGAAGAGGCATCTTGTGTCACTGAAAAGTTGCTGACTTTTCCATCGCTTAGCAGCATATAGCACAATGCACATAGGGACAGTCTACCAGCACACCTCTGGAGCCCATGTGTACACACAGCAATCACAAACCTCCCTAAAGCACAACACTGCAGACACATTGCTTAGACCAAGGTGGAACATCATATTCGGAAGCTGGAGTCTCCAAAGGCTACCATTAGAACTCGTCAAAAATGGGGAGGTGGGATTATGGAAGATTTTGACCAAAAATAGTTTTCATCAAAATTTTCAGTAAAAAAAATATTTTTCACTGAAAATCCCCAAACTAAACATTTTTGGTTTTGGCTGAAATGTTTCAATTTTCACTTTAGGCCAAAAAACAAAAAATGTTCAGGAAAGCAGACACCTTCTACAAAAAAATTTGTTTAGTCAAAAACGTAACTTTCCACAGAAAAAGTTTTGACAAATTTTTTCACCAGATCTCACCACAGTTCTGTATTTATAGATAAGCATGCTTGCCATCTCTTCCATTGTAGGTAAATTAGGAATGTTTACCAGCACATTGCCAGTGCAGCTCCACAAGCAGATCATGGTTTCAGTGTGCCTTATCTACATACCTGATCTATTTGTATCTGTCATTTGTAAACCTCTGAGTCTGTATTCCTCTTGTATTAGTAACCCCTTTCTCCAGACCATCCACCTACTTCTGATCCTCAAGTCTCTTCCTATCTCTCTGTGTGGGAAAAATTCTATAGATTTGCAGCAATGACTAGATAGACTCTGCTATGTTAAGAATGAAGGTAGTTCAGGAAGTCCATCTGATTCCACTCCCTCACTTAAATTAGCATTTGAAGTGCCCCACAACATTACAGGATCATAGATGGTAGAGCCACAAAAGACCTTCCAGGTCATCTGCTTTGGCTCTTGCAGACATTTCCTTAAAACATTCCCTTTAGTATCTAATATTTTCGATGTCTATAATTTGTTTGAAAAGCAACGGGCTTTATTTTATTGCGCATCACATTAATTTTACATTCATGTAACTCCAATGACTGCCATGGAGCTACTCTTGACTTAGTCTCGTGTAAGGGAGAGGAGAATCAGGCCCATCTTACTTAATGTAATTTTACGATGCACTTTATTAGGTTCTTCTGTCATTGCTTGTAGGAGTTCATTCTACATACAGGAGGTGGAAAGAAACTTTTTGAATATTAAGTCCATTGCCTTTGCAAGGGTAAGATACAATCCTGCAACCTAGATCAGATATTAAACTTGATTTAGTCAAAGCAGGAGGGGAGAGCACCAAGCTGTGCTACAACAGAGACTAGGGGAGGTTTAGTCTTAACTGTGCATATCATTTATACCACATTCAGTACTGCATACCTCCAAAAATATACATACCACATGTTAAAGAGTTCTGGAATATTTGCTCATGGTCTAAACTGGAATCCATTCATATTGTTTTGTTTTTTACAGTCTAGAAGTGTTTAACATCCAATAAAGGTGAAAGTTCTGAGCTCTCAACCTGGCCAACTAATTCTGATCTGTTCTGAGAGCCGCCTGGCTGCTTGATATAGTGGCTTCTGAAGACTGGTGCAATTGGTGACATTGATCTCTAAACTGCTCAGAACCTTTTTCACTTTTATTAAGAACAAAGTAAACATTCTGTCAAGCAAATTCAAGTGGATGCTTTGTGATTCTTCAGTACACAAAACATATATAAAGTCTCATTTGAGGTTCTGGTGACACAAGTTTGGTTTTGTGGTTAGTAATGTCACCAGAATTCTTCATTCCCGTCAGGGTTCACATTATTCAGTAAATTAATGAGGTACTGGTCAGTCATATTTAGTCCAAAAATTAGGTTCTATAATATTTTATAAAACCTTAAACAGAAACATTTCCATGAAGTTATATTTTAATTTTAAAAAAACACACAACGATGGAACATTTTAAATCTAAACTAAAAATCTGCTGCAGCAATTGGATCTCTAGGTTATCTCTAGGCTTCTGATTTTTGGTTTTAACTGATAAACACCAATTAAAACATCCTGATACATAAACAAACAAACAAATGGGAAAGAGAGAAATCAGTGTTTATCCAACAAACACTGGAAAACACCAGAAATGGTTACTTGTATCTAAGCGCTTGTTGATACAGAGTAATAATGCTGCCTACAGGGAGGATTTCTACAGCGCGCTAATGTGTTGCATGGTAATTGGTCCATGTAGATCCTACTTGTGCACACTAAAGGTTCCCGAGTGCGCTTTAACATAGCTCTGTTTGAAACAGTACTATGTTAAAGCACACCAGGGAACATTACGAAGAGATTACTCAGTACAGTATACACAAACAGAAAGCCCTGAAAACACATGAGTTTTGCACATCTATATTAAACTCCAAAACTGCTAAAAACAACTCCCTGTAATTAAATTAACTCAAAAAGCAGAAGCCCAAGTTATTGTGTAAATACCAGAGAGTGAAATTGACTAGAAAACAAATAGTTAGACAAAAGTGAAACCAACTATTTGCATTAAGATAGCTGAGAAAAATGCACAAAGGAGTCAATTAGCATGAAAAGTGAACTAGATTTTTTAAATATTCATTTTTACTAATCTTAGAATGATATAATCATAGGACTGGAAAGTGATCTCAAGAGGTCATCTAGTCCAGTCCCCTGCTCTCATGACAGGATTAAGAATTATCTATCCCTGACAGGTGTTTGTCTAACCTGCTCTTAAAAATGTCCAATGACAGAGCTTCCACAACCTCCCTAAACAATTTGTTCCACTGCTTAACTACCCTGTCAGTTAGGAAGTTTTTCCTAATGTCCAGCCTAAACGGCTCTTTCTGCAATTTAAGTCCATTGCTTCTTGTCCTATCCTCAGAGGTTAAAGAGAACAATTTTTTCCCTCCTCCTTGTAACAACCTTTTATGTACTTGAAAACTTTTCTGTCTCCTCTCAGTCTTCTCTTCTCCAGACTAAATAAACCCAATTTTTTCCAATCTTCCCAAATAGGTCATGTTTTCTAGACCTTCAATCATTTTTTCTGCTCTTCTCGGGACTTTCTCCAATTAGTCCACATCTTTCCTGAAATGTGGTGCCCAGAACTGGATACAATCATTCAGCTGAGGCCTAATCGCGTGGACTAGAGCAGAAGAATTACTTCTTGTGTCTTGCTTATAACACTCCTGCTCATACATCACAGAATGATGTTTGCTTTTATTTATTTATTTTTTGCAACAGTGTTACACTGTTGATTCATATTTAGTTTGTGATTCGCTGTGACCTCCAGATCCCTTTCTGCAGTACTCCTTCCTACGCAGTCATTTCCCCTTTTGTATGTGTGCAACTGATTGTTCCTTCCTAAGTGGAATACTTTGCATATGTCTTTATTGAATTTCATCCTATTTACTTCAGATCAATTCTCCAGTTTGTCCATATCATTTTGAATTTGAATCCTACCCTCCAAAGCATCCGCAACCCCTCCCAGCTTGGTATTGTCCACAAACTTTATAGGTGTAGTCTCTATGCCATTATCTAAATCATTGATGAAGATATTGAACACAACCGGTCCCAGACTTGATCCCTGCAGGACTCCACTTAATATGCCCTTTCAGCATGACTGTGAACCACTGATATCTACTCTCTGGGAACAGTTTTCCAACCAATTATGCACCCACCTTATAGTAACTCCATCTAAGTTATATTTTCCTAGTTTGTATATGAGAAGGTCATGTGAGTCAGTATCAAAAGCCACACTAAAGTCAAGATATACCACATCTACCGCTTCCCCCATCCATAAGACTTGTTACCCTGTCAAAGAAAACTATGAGGTTGGTTTGACACAATTTGTTCTTGACAAATCCTGCTGACTGTTACTTATCACCTTATTATCTTCTTGGTGTTTGCCAACTGATTGCTTAATTATTTGCTCCATTATCTTTTGGGGTACTGAAGTTAAGCTGACTGGTTTGTAATTCCCTGGGTTGTCCTTATTTCCCTTTCTATAGATGGGCAAATATAGTGTCATTTTCCAGTTCTCTGGAATCTCTCCCGTCTTCCATGACTTTTCGATGATAATCGCTAATGGCTCAGATATCTCCTCAGTCATCTCCTTGAGTATTCTAGGATGTATTTCATCAGGCCCTAGTCACCTGAAGACATCTAACTTGTCTAAATAATTTTTAACTTGTTCTTTCCCGATTTTAGCCTCTGATCCTAGCTCATTTTCATTGGCATTCATTATGTTAAACATCCAATCACTACTAATCTTTTTGGTGAAAACTGAAACAAGAAGTTCATTTAGTATTTCTGCCATTTCCACATTTTCTGATATTGTTTTTCCCCCTCATTGAGTAACGGGCTTACCCTGTCTTTGGCCTTCCTCTTGCTTCTAATGTATTTGTAGAATGTTTTCTGGTTACCCTTTATGTCTCTAACTAGTTTAATCTCAGTTTTGTGTCTTGGATTTTCTAATTTTGTCCCAACATACTTGTGTTATTTATTTATATTCATTCTTTGTAATTTGACCTAGTTTCCATTTTTTGTAGGAATCTTTTTGGAGTTTCAGATCATTGAAGCCAGGGTGGTCTCTTGCCATACTTCCTTAGGCAGCGGGATAGTTTGCTCTTGTATACTTAATAATGTCTCTGAAAAACTGCCAACTCTCTTGAACTGTTTTTCCCCTTAAACTTACTTCCCACAGGATCTTACCTACCAACTCCCTGAGTTTGCTAAAGTCTGCCTTCTTGAAATCCACTACTTTTATTGTGCTGTTCTCCCCTCCAATCATTCCTTAGATTCATGAATTCTACCATTTCATGATCACTTTCGCCTACCACTTTCAAATTATCAACCAGTTCCTCCTTATTTGTCAAAATCAAATCTAGAACAGCTTCTACCCTAGTAGCTTTCTCCACCTTATGAAATAATAATAATAATAAAAAAGTCTCCAATACATTCCAAGAACAGTTGGAAAATCTGTGCCATGCTTTGTTATTTTCCCAACAGATGTCTAGGTAGCTGAAGTCCCCCAGCATGTCCTGTGCTTTGGATGATTTTGTTAGTTGTTTTAAAAAAGCCTCATCTACCTCTTCTTCCCGGTTAGGTGGTCTATCATGACATCACTTTTTTTCTTTACCCCTTTTATCCTCACCCAGAGACTTTCAACAAGTCTGTCTACTATTTTCACCTTAACCTCAGACCAAGTGTATACATTTTTAATATATAAGGCAACACCTCCTCCCTTTTTTCCCCTGCTTGTCCTTCCTGAGCAAGCTGTACCCTTCTATACCAATATTCCAGTCATGCGTATTAGCCGACCAAGTCTCTGTGATGCCAACTATGTCACAGATGTGTTCATTAACTAGAATTTCAAGTTCTTCCTGCTTATTCCCCATACTTCTTGCATTAGTATACAGATATCTAAAATACTGATTAATTATTGGTAATATAGATAAGAACTTTTTTTTGTTTTAAACGTAAAAACAAATTCTCTGCTGGCATAATTCTGTGGAAATACACAAGCAGAGAACACGGTCCATGATTTTTCTCTTGGCTATGTCCCTTAACTTATCATAGAATATCAGGGTTGGAAGGGACCTCAGGAGGTCATCTAGTCCAACCCCCTGCTTAAAGCAAGACCAATCCCCAAATAAATCATCCCAGCCAGGGCTTTGTCAAGCCTGACCTTAAAAACTTCTAAGGAAGGAGATTCCACCCACCTCCCTAGGTAACACATTCCAGTGTTTCACCACCCTCCTAGTGAAAAAGTTTTTCCTAATATCCAACTTAAACCTCCCCCACTGCAACTTGAGACCATTACTCCTTGTTCTGTCATCTGCTACCACTGAGAACAGTCTAGCTCCATAGTCTTTGGAACCCCCTTTCAGGTAGTTGAAAGCAGCTATCAAATCCCCCCTCATTCTCCTCTTCCACAGACTAAACAATCCCAGTTCCCTTAGCCTCTCCTCATAAGTCATGTGTTCCAGTCCCCTAATCATTTTTGTTGCCCTCTGCTGAACTCTTTCCAATTTTTCCACATCCTTCTTGTAGTGTGGGGCCCAAAACTGGATACAGTACTCCAGATGAGGCCTCACCAATGTCGAATAGAGGGAAATGATCACGTCCCTCGATCTGCTGGCAATGCCCCTATGTATACAGCCCAAAATGCCATTGGTCTTCTTGGCAACAAGGGCACACTGTTGACTCATATCTAGCTTCTCGTCCACTGTCACCCCTAGGTCCTTTGCTGCAGAACTGCTGCCTAGCTATTCGGTCCCTAGTCTGTAGTGGTGCATGGGATTCTTCCATCCTAAATGCAGGACTCTGCACTTGTCCTAGTTGAACCTCATCAGATTTCTTTTGGCCCAATCCTCTAATTTGTCTAGGTCCCTCTGTATCCTATCCCTACCCTCCAGCGTATCTACCTCTCCTCCCAGTTTAGTGTCATTTGCTGAGGGTGCAATCCACACCATCCTCCAGATCATTTATGAAGATATTGAACAAAACCGGTCCCAGGACCAACCCTTGGGGCACTCCACTTGATACCGGCTGCCAACTAAACATGGAGCCATTGGTCACTACCCATTGAGCCCGACAATCTAGCCAACTTTCTACCCACCTTATAGTTCATTCATCCAGCCCATACTTCTTTAACTTGCTGGCAAGAATACTGTGGGAGACTGTGTCAAAAGCTTTGCTAAAGTCAAGGAACACCACGTCCACTGCTTTCCCCTCATCCACAGAGCCAGTTATCTCATCACAGAAGGCAATTAGATAAGTCAGGCATGACTTGCCCTTGATGAATCCATGGTGACTGTTCCTGATCACTTTCCTCTCCTCTAAGTGCTTCAGAATTGATTCCTTGAGGACCTGCTCCATGATTTTTCCAGGGACTGAGGTGAGGCTGACTGGCCTGTAGGCCAGGATTCTCCTTCTTCCCGTTTTTAAAGATGGGCACTACATTAGCCTTTTTCCAGTCGTTCGGGACTTCCCACGCTCGCCATGAGTTTTCAAAGATAATGGCCAATGGCTCTGCAATCACATCCGCCAACTCCTTTAGCACTCTCGGATGCAGCGCATCCAGCCCCATAGACTTGTGCTCGTCCAGCTTTTCTCAATAGTCCTGAACCACTTCTTTCTCCATGGAGGGCTGGTCACCTCCTCCCCATGCTGTGCTGCCCAGTGCAGTAGTCTGGGAGCTGACCTTGTTCATGAAGACAGAGGCAAAAAAAGCATTGAATACATTAGCTTTTTCCACATTCTCTGTCACTAGGTTGCCTGCCTCATTCAGTAAGGGGCCCAAACTTTCCTTGACTTTCTTCTTGTTGCTAACATACCTGAAGAAACCCTTCTTGTTACTCTTAACATCTCTTGTTGGCTGCAACTCCAGGTGTGATTTGGCCTTCCTGATTTCACTCCTGCATGCCCGAGCAAAATTTTTATACTCTTCCCTGGTCATTTGTCCAATCTTCCACTTCTTGTAAGCTTCTTTTTTGTGTTTAAGATCAGCAAGGTTTTCACTGTTAAGCCAAGCTGGTCGCCTGCCATATTTACTATTCTTTCTACACATCGGGATGGTTTGTCCCTGTAACCACAATAAGGATTCTTTAAAATACAGCCAGCTCTCCTGGACTCCTTTCCCCCTCATGTTATTCTCCCAGGGGATCCTGCCCATCAGTTCCCTGAGGGAGTCAAAGACTGCTTTTCTGAAGTCCAGGGTCTGTATTCTGCTGCTTTTCTTTCTTCCTTGTGTCATGATCGACCATCTCATGGTCATTGCCTCCCAGGTTCCCATCCACTTTTGCTTCCCCTACTAATTCTTCCCGGTTTGTGAGCAGCAGGTCAAGAAGAGCTCTGCCCCTAGTTGGTTCCTCCAGCACTTGCACCAGGAAATTGTCTCCTACACTTTCCAAAAACTTCCTGGATTGTCTGTGCACTGCTGTATTGCTCTCCCAGCAGATATCAGGGTGATTGAAGTCTCCCTTGAGAAGCAAGGCCTGCGATCTAGTAACTTCTGTGAGTTGCCGGAAGAAAGCCTTGTCCACCTCATCCCCCTGGTCTGGTGGTCTATAGCAGACTCCCTCCACGACATCACCCTTGTTGCTCACACTTCTAAACTTAATCCAGAGACTCTTAGGTTTTTCTGCAGTTTTATAATGGAGCTCTGAGCAGTCATACTGCTCTCTTACATACAATGCAACTCCCCCACCTTTTCTGCCCTGCCTGTCCTTCCTGAACAGTTTATATCCATCCATGACAGTACTGCAGTCATGTGAGTTACCCCACCAACTCTCTGTTATTCCAATCACATCATAATTCCTTGACTGTGCCAGGACTTCCAGTTCTCCCTGCTTGTTTCCCAGGCTTCTTGAATTTGTGTATAGGTACTTGAGATAACTCGCTGATCGTCCCTCTTTCTCTGTATGAGGCAGGAGCCCTCCCCTCTCGCGCGCTCCTGCTCGTGCTTCCTCCTGGTATCCCACTTCCCCACTTACCTCAGGGCTTTGGTCGCCTTTCCCCGGTGAACCTAGTTTAAAGCCCTCCTCACTAGGTTAGCCAGCCTGCTCGCGAAGATGCTCTTCCCTCTCTTCGTTAGGTGGAGCCCGTCTCTGCCTAGCACTCCTCCTTCTTGGAACACTCCTCCTTCTTGGTCAAAGAATCCAAAGCCTTCTCTCCGACACCACCTGCATAGCCATTCGTTGACTTCCAGGATTCGACGGTCTCTATCCAGGCCTTTTCTTTCCACAGGGAGGATGGACGAGAAGACCACTTGCACCTCAAACTCCTTTATCCTTCTTCCCAGATCCACGTAGTCTGCAGTGATCCACTCAAGGTCATTCTTGGCAGTATCATTGGTGCCCACGTGGAGAAGCAGGAAGGGGTAGTGATCTGAGGGCTTGATGAGTCTCAGCAGTCTCTCCGTCACATCGTGAATCTTAGCTGCTGGCAAGCAGCAGACTTCTCGGTTTTCCTGGTCAGGGCGGCAGATAGATGAGTCAGTCCCCCTGAGGAGAGAATCCCCGACCACCACCACCCGCCTTCTTCTCTTGGGAGCGTGGTCATGGAACCCCCAACCCTAGGACAGTGCATCTCATGCTTTCCAATCGGCAGAATCTCCTTCTGTTCCCTTCCCTCAGATGTATCATCTAGTCCACTCTCCGCATTAGCACCTGTGGAGAGAACATGAAAACAGTTACTTACCTGTTTCTGCATTGCTGGTACATGGACGCTCCCCTTTCTTCTTCTGGAGGTCACATGCTGCCAAACTTCTCTGTGCTAAGAGGAATTCTGCCTACATTTCTTCAGTCCCTAGCCTTTGAGAATGAACTTGTATGTCCTGACTCCTGCTTTTGACAGGAATTCAATAAGAGAAGCAGGATCTCTTTACCTCCTTCATGGAAGCAGCACAAGTTTGTAGAGATTCTTTTTATTTGAATCGGTAGGTATTAGACTGCATTTTCTGCCATTTATTCATGAGTTTTGTTCCTTCCTGTTTTTTCTTATTGAAAATCACCTGAAAACCATGGTGATCTGTGTGGGTGGCGGGCTGGAAGGAGTATTGGAGTGTTTATTGTAACAGTCAGGGAGCAGTTGTGATGCTTCATTAAATCTTCTATTTTGCAACCTCTTGGTTAGGTAGACTTTTCTGTAAGTAAATTCTGTAATTTGGTGGCGTTCAAGAATTTCCAGGGATGGACTGTGGTGGTCATTTCTTCCTGTGTTGCAAGAGGAATAGTTCTTGCTGTCACCCAGAGGAGGATGTGGTCTGACCACACTAAGGGGGTGATTTTTGCAGGAGCCAGTCCAGGATATGGCTGATTGTATGTGTGAATCAAAAAATCAACTGAGAGAAAACCAAGGTGGAAAGTTTGTATTTGGAGGTTTTGGACTACTGGATCAACAGCATTACCACTGTGGATGCTGATATTTCCCTTCACCATTTCAGAGCGTTTCCACCAGCTCATCTAGGAAGCCTTTGGTTTCTGGCTATAGAGCAGGGTTCTCAACCCACGAATCAGCACACAGCTGCAGCCCATATAACATTCTTAGAGCCATTCAGTGGTAGTAGATATACTGTGTGGATGCAGCCCACGTAGCACACAGAGAGAGCTGCATATGCGGCCCACAGTGGTAAATAGGTTGAGAACCATGGCTACAGAGGCAGCAATATCATGCTCTGAAAAACTTGCCCATTCATAAATCATGTAATAAACCCAGATTGCCACCACTCAGCTCCAGAACCCAGCACCTCTCCTTGCAAGGATTTATGATCTTATTTCACTGGGAGGATTTCCTGCATCTGGAGCACCAGAAAAGCAGCAATCCTTACTGGATGCAAAATCAAACAACAAATAGGACCACACTCGTGCACATCTATCTGAAGCTGTTGGGACTGGTAATGAGAGCAGAAAGGCTGATGTGCCAGTATCATTCAGATGACACCCAGCTCCTCATTCCCTTTACATAAAACAAACGGCATCATCCCCCAGCTTTCCAGGCAAGACTGAGATGATGCTTGTAGGAAGAGGAAAGCGGTTCAAGAAACTTGCCTTCTCTAAGTTGTTCCCATTATTCAAGGCATCTGCCTTCAGACTGTCAAGATGGCCCACAACCTTGGGATCTGTTTGGAGTTCTCAGCAGCTACTGGATGCCTAGGTAGCCCTGGCAGAAAAAAAACCACAACACTTCCATCTGCCACTGGCTATAGGATTGCAGCCCATCCTATCAGACATAGACCTGGCTATACAGATTCAGGAATTCAAGACCCTCATATTTGATTATTGAACCTCATCATATCTAGGAATGAAGCCACACACCCTGAAAAAGCTCTACCTGGTGCAAAATGCAGCAACCCATCTGCTTATCTACACAGGTCACCATGAACACATCACCCTGTGCAATCTCTGCATTATCTCCTCTTTAAATACAGAGTCCAATTCAATTTTTCTGTCCTGATATTCAAATTCCTTCATGGGATGGGGACTAGATATCGAGGGATCACTTCTCCATCAGTGATTATGACTTCCCACGACAGCTACATTCCACTCAAACAATAAAATGGTTGACCAACAGCAGGACACTCTTGGGAGGAAGAATTTTCACAGACTATGAAACTCACACCTGGAAGAATTAAGCATGACCCCAGGCCTCACCTCATTCAGAACTAAATGCAAAACTCATCTGACGTGGCTCTTCTTCTATAAGACATTCACAAACGCACACAAATGCCAGCTGCCATACACAAACCCATACCCATACAAACTAATCTAGCTATTTCTTTTACAGTCTGAGCCAGGTGATAGAGAAAAAAAAGAGATCGTTAATGTTGTTTCTATTTTTAATTACTTGGGAGGGGTTCAGATACTGTGTTGATGGTGGTCCTGTAAGCTACCTACTAGATAGATATGTAACCCACACACCTCCTGGGTGTGGTATTCTGTCCCATCTAGAGGCACTAAGACCACTTAGAGAGAGAGATTAATGAGTCTGCTCTACAGCCTTAGCTAAAAGCCATATGGTTTTTAGCTCACGCAGTAGAGGCTCATGCATGAAGCTCCAGAGGCCCCAAGTTCGATCCCGCCCGGGCTCTGTTGGTGTTACAGATAGATAATCATAGAACCCATCTGTCATATCCCTCAAGACAGAAGGAAGACAATCTCAGATATCTTGCCAAACAATACAGATGTATCACTCATTTCTCCACACTTTATGAATAATGGAGATCACAGTGTTCCTATATCTTTCTGCTTGCCCTCTCTATCGTCTTCATTTCTGGACTATTCTGTTAATACAGGCATGCAGACACACACAAACAATGTTACGGGTTTGGATGAAAACAATAGAAGTTAGGGGATTCAGAGAGGGACTGTCGTCAACTCACTTCTGGCTGTATTTTATTACAGCGCATATGTTATATTGAGGTCCTTAGCTGTGTTACCTGTAGAAAGCAATCGGCTAATGTTGAAGTTTCCTCAACTACCCGATTCAACTCTGCTCCTTTCGGATTCTTTATAGCAGTTAGGACAGGGGAAAGCAAAGGAGTCAGGATTCTCAGGTTCTCTTCTCAGCTTTTCCACAGACTTGCTGTGACTTTACATAAATCACTCAGCTTCCCCATGCCTCAGTTTTCCCGTCTGGAGACCAGATGTATTAATACACAGCTACTCACAGGTTACTAGCTACAGTTGTTACATAGTCATATCTTATGTACATTGAACACAGAGTGGGGAGACAACACACACTGACCAGTGAGTTACATGGGCACATTAGATCACATCCAGCTATGTTCTGTGGCTGCAGAAGGCCCTGCCCCAGTAAAAACAAACATATCTGGTGCAAAAAAGGAGGCAGGATCTGGGGACCTCCATCGCACAGAAAAGCTTTGCAGGGGCTCAGGGTGGCACAGTAGACAGAAGGATTTGGGATGGGGCAGGAAAGAGAAGTGAGATTTGGGACAGTGGAACCAACTACATGGGTCTATCAGTCATTCTCCCCTCTCGAAAGGAACAGCACTTGCTGCACGGGCATTTCCAAGGCTACTGTAGGAACTAAAGAGAAGCTCTGCGGCTGCAATGCAGCCTCCAGCAGAGAATTGCTTTCCCCTAAGATCCCAAATCCACTGACCATCGACTTGGGTTTTGTGCTGGGATCCACAATTTGGCCCACAGCATTTTGAATGCCCTCTCGTGGTAGTACGAATGATAATATCCATTAGAACAAGAATTGCTACTTTGTTTCCGTGTGGACCACAACTTAACAGAGAGATCCAGGCTCATTCCCCCTGCATTACTTACACCAATGGAAAACTGAAGTAGCACGGTGGTGATCTACCACTAGACAGAGTTAGACTAGCATACCTTGTTACTAGGTAGATAAGGATCAAGAGAGTTTAGTAATTAATGAAGGGAGAGGTAATTGTGAGAGAGGAGCTTTGGTGGGCATAAGTTCCCCACTCCTGCCATGTGGAGGAAAATGTTAGAATTTTTTAATGCATGTTGTTAATTTGAATAAAGCTGCTCCATTCTCAGTGGGTGTAAATTGATGTAGCTCCATTGACTTCTATCGGTAGAAACTCGTCACAATATAAACCTGAGATCCTCACCATTTGTGGTCATTAAAGATCACATAGCACTAGTCACAAAAGGAAGGCATTAGCGGTGCCTGAAGTCCAACCTGAGTAAATTACATTCTGCCTACCTAAACCCTTCCCCATTCCTGCCACAGTTTCAGCTGGATATGATAGTCTACACTGCCTGTTCTAAACTGTTGTGTGTTGTTGTAGCATGTTGTTAAACAACTGGTGTGTTTTACCTCAGAGGTGGCTTAATTTCAGTGCTGGGCAGAGTGATACATTCTCTCTCTCTCTCTCTCTCTCTCTCACACACACACACACACACACACACACACACAGAGTCAGTTTGTAAAAAGCTGTGCAATCCAGTTGGCTAAATGGCGCTGTATGACTATCATAAATCATTCCTTATCTAACTTGGCTCTTTTTATAAATAACACAGCTTGACTTTGTACATCTTAAATATTTTGGATCATTTCTTTTGTTTGAAAAAAACCCTCAGTGATAAGGATTTATTCATTTACAGGGAGAGGGAGACAGGTATTAATATCTTTGTGGTGATGTTGCTGTTAATGAAAACAATCCCAACAGGAGATGAATTTTCAGTCTTTTCTATAAAAGGTACCAGCAGCCTTATTCACTAGGCTACCTAGGATGTTGTTTAAAGCTTAACATACACACACAAAATTTCATGTAAATTAGCCACCTGAGCGTACCAACGTGGACCCATGATTGAAATGGAAACATATTGACATTGGCATAAAAGAGGCTAATTAACTGCTCCCCTTCTGCCAATTTTATACCAGACCCATCTAGCAGCTGAGCACTTCTTGGGCTGCTGAACATACACAAGTAAATCCTCTCATTCCATTGACTTCCGTGGAATGCCTATATAACACGGCTGCACAGAATTATACAGGAATGGAAGAAGGAGGGGGAAGGAACTCCAGAGGCAAAGGGATAGAGAGCAGAAAGTACATCTCCCCACCTTCCTATGCAGCAAAGCTCTCATCACGCCTGCAATATTTCTGGAAAATCAGACTTCACTTCATATGTTTTTCTTCCACTGTACAAAGAGCTTTAGAAATGTTTTAGTCCAATGCAGCATGTTTTGGGCTGATAAGAATAACTACGTGCAGAGAATTTAGTCCTCTGTATCACACTGAGGAAAACAGAGAGGGAGTATTTGCACTTAAAGACTTAACCCCAAACAGGATTTGAACTCAAAACCTTTAAAGTTTGAAGACAGGCACTTAAGCCAATAAACTACACAGCCTGGGTAAGAGTGAGGGGAATTTGTAGGCATTAAGTGAGAGTCTGTACAGCTTCATAAATGCACCAGAAACTGAGAATTTGTTTTTAAGTACTATACTATGCAAGCGGTACCAAGCCTGATCTCCACTGCCTTGCACCTTGTGTCGTCACTTGCACCAGTGCAAGGTGGGCACAACAAGAGTGCAAAGTACTTTCCGGGTTTGGGTGGTGAATTCTAACATTGCAGCAGTTTATACCCCTATTGCACTCATTTTGCATGAGTCTAAATGGCTCTAATAAGGTGCAAGGCAGGGGAAAATCAGGTCCACAGATTTCCAAGTGTATGTTCTCTAGTATTTTCCAGGATCTTCAGGTTTGCAAAGTTCATGAGAATCAGACTTATTTTATTATCTGAGATAAGTCCAAATCAAACCCCCAAACCAAACACCACCAAAAGCTGAGATGTTTGCAATCCAGATCTACATTTTGAAGACGAACCTATCTTTGCAATTTATAATCCTTTTATGCTTCTTAATCACTTGTTTTCTCCGCAACGTGCAGCAGACGGGAGGGATCATCTTAACATGTAACCATTCTGTATCCACATCATCACTTCCTATAATGAAAACCTCTATCTATGAATTATACCCATGAAAGTGACATAATAATGGGTGACTAGATAGATCAGGGGAATGGTAATAGGATACAAAAAGCCTTTCATCTTTAGGTCATCAGCATGAATACAAATCATCTCACTAGTAAATGAAAGCCAAATGACAGTTGTTACAGACCGACACTATTCAGTAGCCTATAAGAAAAAAGCTGGTGGTCTCACTCCATTTCACAGTGGACTGATGTCCCCGTAGAAAAAAAATACTACCAGAATTTACATCACTGTTATCACTCAGTAATGAAGCCAAGGACCTAAAATGCTTGGAAGCTAAAGCTTATTCTCTCATCCCAGGTACAGCATGGGCAGCAACAGTCCAAGTTTCAGTGCAGCACAGCACGTATGTATCTCCATATGCTCTCACAGATGCAGGTGTACAATTCTAGGGGAAAGCTCTCCCTGAACCCAGAGTTCACAGTCAGCAAAAGGAGCAATTTTCAAGGACTTGCATTGAGGGTGATCAGATAGCAAGTGTGAAAAATCGGGACACTGATTTCAGAGGGGAGGTATAGTTGTGTACAGAAGACAAAGCCCCTAATCTCGAGACATCTGGTCACTCTACCTGCAACTCTACAAAGGTCTGCCTCCTAATAGGCTATAGAATCATTACACTCCCATTTCTGAGCCCGTTCTAGAGACAACCCTTTTCCCTCTGGCTACAAATTAAAACATCTTTTTCCTCTCTCTCTGTCCCACCTTCCCTTCCTTTCCCTTCCCTTTCCTTCCCTTCCCCCTTCCAGATTTGAGAATACAGCTGTAAGGAAGATGGATGCTGTGGCAACTGCAAACTGAAAATGTTACTGGTTAACAAAAATGCTTGCTAGAAATAGAAGATAAGGTTACAAGCAATGTTTCTGCTGCCAAACCCTCTTCTGACTCCTGAAAAAGCACAACAAAGATTAGCTGTTCTAGTAACCTTGCTCTCTAATTGTTTTTCCCCCTCACAGCCTGAAGAAGGCCTTAAAGCAAAAACATTACCTCTAATATCATTGACGGTTTACAGTGTGTGCTCTTTGAGGACCTTTCCCTTTCATAGGATACAAAGGAGCTGATGGATTCTAACCACTCCTGCAGACAACAGGGATGCATACACATCCAGCTTGTGTTGCTTTGACCTCGCTCGCACCCGCCAGCTACAATTAAACAGGTGCCCTATTAGCTCTGTTCCATCACCTCATGTTAACTTCTGAGTGTTCAGTCAGGCTGTCCTGAAGAGAAGGACCAGTGCTCAATTTATGAGCTAAAGTATTTCTGTTAATTGTAGAGTGTTAGAGTTTATATACTCTGTGGACCACGTACGAATGGACAACATAGTCTCACTTGAGCAGGTCTATCCAACCCAGAGCAGTGAGCATATAGGGTGGGCTTTTCAAAAGAGCCTGAGCCGCTTAGAAGTACAAGACTCACTGAAGTCACTCGGAGCCTGATGCAATGAACACGGATGTCAATGAGAGTCTTTCCATTAACTTCAATGGGTATTGGATTAGAGCCTATTAGAGCTGGATGAACTATCTGTAGCAAATATTTTATTTGCAGAATTTTACCCTTTTTTTTCCTGTTTGCAGGCAGACTGATTTTTACAAATGTGTTTGTTAATTTAAAATTGATGAATCCTTACTGCAAATTTCAACCTATGCATTGCTTACCATATGTCTTTACTATTTGTTAGTTATTATTAGTGTTGTGTGACTTGTCACTTTACTCACATGGTATTGTTTCTGTTCCCTGGATTGGACAAGTGTAACTGTAATAAAGAAATAGAAGGGTTTTTGGACCAAGTGAATAGGAAAACCAGGAAGTCTGTTACTTCTGCTTCTTCCCAAACTGAAGTGTGTTTTGGAAGAAAACAAATTTTGTCTGCAGGCTCAAAACTCATTTCCAAGAACAAATGTTTGTGTGTTTGCAACAGAAACAGATATGGTGAACCAAAATTCAGTTTCTGAATTTTACCAAAGTATTTGTGAATATTTTCCCCCACTCTTCACCCACTTCTGCACTTTAGCTAGTTACATTACAATTCTATAAGAAAAATACAATTTCCCAAACAACTGAAAAGAAACCAAAACATTTTGAGTACTTGCTCTGAAAGATGTCACAGAAATATATGTTGGTATATTCATAGATACTAAGGTCAGAAGGGACCATTATGATCATCTAGTCCGACCTCCTGCACAACGCAGGCCACAGAATCTCACCCACCCACTCCTGCGAAAAACCTCTCACCTATGTCTTTAAACCTCAAATAGTGGTTTAAAGACTTCAAGGAGCAGAGAATCCTCCAGCAAGTGACCCATGCCCCATGCTACAGAGGAAGGTGAAAAACCTCCAGGGCCTCTTCCAATCTGCCCTGGAGGAAAATTCCTTCCTGACCCCAAATATGGCGATCAGCTAAACCCTGAGCATATGGGCAAGATTCACCAGCTAGATACCCAGGAAGAATTTTCTGTAGTAACTCAGATCCCACCCCATCTAACATCCCATCACATGCCATTGAGCCTATTTACCATGAATATTTAAAGATCAATTAATTACCAAAATCATGTTATCCCATCATACCATCTCCTCCATAAACTTATTGAGTTTAATCTTAAAGCCAGATAGGTCTTTTGCCCCCACTGCTTCCCTTGGAAGGCTATTCCAAAACTTCACTCCTCTGATGGTTAGAAACCTTCATCTAATTTCAAGTCTTAACTTCCCAATGACCAGTTTATATCCATTTGTTCTTGTGTCCACATTGGTACTGAGCTTAAATAATTCCTCTCCCTATTCAGGGGAAGAGCATTTCAAAGTTTCTGGCTGTTAGCAGAGGCACCTCCGATTCTTGTCCACTTGAGATTATAACATATCAATATGATGGTCAGATGGACCAACACCAGAGATCTTAATAGGCATGACAGGACATTGGACAACAGACAGTCCCTTAGCTGTGCCTGTCCCAGACAGTGCTCCAGTTTGAGGACAGAGTGGCAGACCAGAGACAGTAGCTGACAAGAGAAGATCCCCGACAGAAGCACAGGTGATCAGTAATATACAAATTTGTGATAATTGAAACCAAGCTGTCAGTGTTCTCATTCTCGGGAAAGGGAAGGAATATTTGCTTCAGCCCCCTTTCCTTATGATTTGCCATATCTGTATCAGATCTTTTGTTCCTCAAGTTTGAATCCCACTTCTAGCAGAGGCCCATACATGATCCTTCAGAGGAAGGCTAGTAATGTACACCATCAGTTGTGCACTACTGTATGGGATGGACGGGGGAACAGGGAGATTCCTTCCTGACGCCTGCACATGATCAAATTATACACCCTGAAGGAATTTGCCTTGGAATTTTTGAACATGCTCAGGTTTAGTTCCTAAATTGAAAAGAATCTCTTTGGAGGATAAGGATGAACATATAGACTCTTTACTCCCATTAGCCATGCCAGTCCTCTTTTAGCTTTAATACAGTCATGCACATCACCAGTATATTTTGCTATACTATTTTATCAGAAGCTTTAAATAATAATAGCTCTGCTGACAAAACATGAGCTAACCAGTAAAGCTGAATAACCCATATAGCTGCCACCACCACCCTACCTGCAATTTTGTAGCTATGCTGCTGGATAGTCTCATAAATTTCCTTTCAATAGGCTATTAAAAAAACAAAGGCTTTTGCAGAACCCTCCCCACTTCAGTGTCACTATCGGGTGCCATCCAGAATGGCACAGATGAGCTGCAGTGATTTAACTTGGATGAAGAGAAGGCTGCTGGAGAGCCATGAGCAGGGATTAGGACAGGTGGGTCTACTGCTGGGTCATAGGAAGGGGATGGGTTAGGGAATGAACTTCAAAGTTGGGTAGGGAAAAATTTGAGCTACAACATTCAGCTCCAGATTTCAAACTCTTCCAAATGTATCGGTATGTGGGTCCTAGGGTTTGATTAGACCTATTATAGAGACGGGGACCAGCTGCAAAATTTAGGTGCAGGTCGGATTCCAACCCTCACCCCAAAGTCTCTAATATTTTTCAGCTCTGGGGTGCACAAACTTCTAAAGCTTTACGGGTTCTCCCACCTCCATTAATAACCTACAATGTTAATGACTATTAGTATATTTAATATTAATGTTTACTCTAATATACATTATAAGGAACATTCCCACTGCAGTACTGCTCTCCCTTTCCTTCAGGTGACTCATGCTATATTTAGTTTTCTGTGCTTTAAAACTGCTGCTGGTTTTAGTATTCCCCCCCCCCCCCGTGTTGATATTGTCTACAAATCACACATGACTGCAAGCAGGATTGTGCAGTGGGGCGGACAAGGCCAGTAGAAGATTCATGGGGCTTACTCAGCTCACTATGATACCTGTCTTGCAGGGAGTGAGAGAGGTAGCGGTATGGCACAGCAGGAGTGCTGGGTTTCTTGAACAATGGCTGCTGAGCACCTCATTATTACACTGTGGATCAGCTCTCTGCACCCCTAATACTCCCATTTCGTGGTGTGTGCACGTATGCAGAAGAAGGGTGGGTGTGCAGGTGCTGTCTTGCCATGCAGAACCTGGTATGCTTATCGTACTGTTCCTTGGGTGCCTGTACACACAAGGGACATGTGTGTATCCCCCACTCTGTGAGATTCCGGATAGCACCCCATAGTTTGTGCACTAATTAAACCACCCTGGAATGCCAGCAAGAAGCCAATGAGCTCTGAGGATAGGGTTTTATTAGATGTCCACTGAAGGGCCAGTAGGGTAAGCTTATAGATTCTATAAGCAAAGACATTCATCTCCATATTTGTGGTGGGTCTCATTTTGACCTTAGAATACTTGCTTTTAGCCCTATTCCTAAAATACATAAGACATTTGCATGTTGTTTGGAAGATGGACTCCTGCTCACCTGACTCTCAGCTCTACAGATGGGTTCTCAAAACAGCATTTAAGTACCAATATAACTATTTTAGCAACCAAGTGCAAACCTAAGCCCTCATATACCGATCTAAGCACTTAATTTAAGTGCCCACATTGGAAAACTAAGGCCTGTGATGAAAATGCATCAGGACGTGGTGAGGTTGTATAGCTACTTCATGACATAAAGCTACTTTGCTATCATGCCACACAATTTTTTTCCTACCTGAATTAAATGTGGGAATCATTAATGTCCTGCAAAGAGGACTTGCAGAACACAAAACTGACCTTCAAGATCAGGACAACGCCAGGAAATTCAAGATGGGTGTCATTGTTAAATCTTCTCAGACCTTGCCTAAGGAATGAATTTAGGACAGAAATACATTTCCATATGGCACAAATGACACTGGTTTTAAATCATGAGGCCGCCAAACAGAACCCCAATTAAGCGTTTTTTTTTTTGTTAGTGCGGCTGCCCAGCAGATCCAAAGTCAGTGCTTGTGCCAAATACCCGAGGTGACTGCGACACTGGGAAATCTAGTGGTGCAAAAGCAGTCACAGGGATCGTGAAGTCATACCAAATGCAATGTTGTATGGGCAAAGAGTAGGGTGACCTTATTTCCCTATACTGAATACGGGACACCTGGTAAAATGACTCATATTCAAGCAAGTTCAATGGCAATCAATCAGAATTATACAGTGCAAACATTCAAATTAACATCAAGTTGACTGAGCTCCTGTCAAAAAGAAATACCACCTGTAGTTGGATTCTTTTTATTTACCTTCTTATCTTTAAGGCTTTATGGTTCACACAGGGAGAGGTGACACACACTCCCATACACCTCTCTCACAGTGGGGAGTGACCGATGGACCTAACCCTCCCTACCCACCTCTCCTGGTACACAGTGCCACATATTCCTGAGGCAACACGTGGGGGGACATGCAAGATCACATGCCCCCCTCCCCAGATTTCTGCCACAGTTCGCACCAGAATGTGGCCAGCAGCAGCCTTTTGGCATTGTGCAGAGGGAAGGGATGGGAGCTGCTTCCAGCCACGGGGGGTGGGGCGGGGGGAAGGAAGGGAAGATGACCTGGCCCATGTCTTTGCAGAGCTCATCTCTTCTCCCCCCCCGCACTCCCTCCCCCCACCCCCTTCCCTGTGGCTGGAAGCAGCTTGTCCCTTCCTGCCCACAGGGTGTCGAAAGGCAGCTAGTACCTCGAGGCTGCTGCTGGGCACAGCTGGCCTCTGGCTACAGCACAGGCAGGAAGGGGTTAAGCCCTAAGGATGCTTTGTGCACAAGGGCCCAGGGAACCTGACTGCAGGGGCTTCAGCAAATGGGGCCAGAGAGGTGGCTCAGCAGGGGAAGGTACATAGGGGATGGAGCAGCCCCACGCTCCCTGGCAGCAGGGCCCAGGGCGGGGTGTGTGTGAAGAGGGTGCTAAGCTCCTGCCTGGGAGGCTGTTGTAAAGCCTGCAGGTTCAGGGCAGGAACAAGCTGGAAATCACCCCCCCACACCACTCCAGAGCTTAGTTGAGAGGCGGAAAGGCTTCCCCGTGCCAGTGCTGCGTGGGGCTTTGGCACATACAGGGCTCGGCTCCTCCTGGCACCTGGCCCGAGCCAGAAGGTCTTGGGCTTTCCTGGGGCCCAGCCAGGGGCAGTGGGGGAAGGAAGGAACCTGCTGGCCAGGCTGAAGGTGAGCGGAGTGCTCTGACCAGGGGCTGGTTCTCTGCACAGTGCTGGGAGTGGGACGCATCTCGCCAGGGGAGAGGGGGTTATGGAGGAGCAGCAGGGTTGGGGGGCTTAAGGGGCAAAGTAGGGAGAGGACAGCGAGAGGGGGAACACGTGGAGGGCCAATGGGTGGGCAGCAGAGGCGACATGAAACCGGCCGCCGCCTGGCACCTGCCCGCACTCACCAGCCACCGCAGCTCACAGCACGCACCCAGTGCGGGTGTAGTGGTACAAACTGCTCCCTGGCAGAATTTCTGGGTAGCGAAGGGTAGCAAATTCTACTGGGTAAGCAAAGGCAGCCATCCTTGTGTGGCAGTAACTGCTACTGGTGGGGAAAACATGCCAGTTGCAGTTTGTGCCGCACACTGGCTGGAAAGGGGATGGGGGGGGTGGGGCCCTGCTGTCCAAGGAGGACCAACAGGAGGAGCAGCCAGCCCCAGCGGCTGCAGCTTTGCCCCGCCACCAGCCTTGCACTCCCACCCCCATTGTCGGCACTGGACCCCCCCCCCCAACTCACCACTGGTGGGCGGGCGGCTGGTGAGCAGGGATCCAGCCAGCAGTGGACCCACCAGTACTGATGGGGGGGGCAGAAAATACAGGACAATTTGCCTGTTTTTAAGAAGAAGTCATGACACCTGCAGGAGGGCTTAAATACGGGATTGTCCCTTTACAAGTGGGACGTCTGGTCACCCTGGCAAAGTGGAGGATAATGGATAGTAGGAGCTGAGCTAAAGAGGTGCACAAAGGAAGCCATTTGCACCAGTGTTCCTACACCGTACCGTAGGGGACAATGGAACTCTAAGAATCTATCTTCAGAGTGACAGGTTTCAGAGTAGCAGCCGTGATAGTCTGTATTCGCAAAAAGAAAAGGAGGACTTGTGGCACCTTAGAGACTAACCAATTTATTTGAGCATAAGCTTTCGTGAGCTACAGGTCGCTTCATCGGATGCATTCAGTGGAAAATAAAGTGAGGAGATTTATATACACACAGAACATGAAAAAACGGGTGTTATCATACACACTGTAAGGAGAGTGATCACTTAAGATGAGCTAATACCAACAGGAGAGCGAGGGGCGGGGGGGAAGAAAACCTTGTATTTTCCACTGAATGCATCCGATGAAGTAAGCTGTAGCTCACGAAAGCTTATGCCCAAATAAATTGGTTAGTCTCTAAGGTGCCACAAGTCTTCCTTTTCTTTTTATCTTCAGAGTGAGATGCATCAAAATTGAACAAGAGCAAAGAGCAGGATTTTGACAGGGAAAGTTAAGTAACAGTGTGGAGACAGTCTAAAGAAAGCGAGAACCTGTCAACGTCAGGTCAAGAAAGGATATCTGTGAGGAGACAAACTGTGAAAGAGACGAAAACTGCCATGCCACAGGCTATGTCATCAACGCCTTCTAACACAGCCTGGCAGACTGCAGGTGCCTAGCAGTAACAGCACCTAAATCGCTGGGGAGATTGAGCTATCCCTGCCCAGCTCACCGCCATCCTGGTGTTTGCTGGTGTTAATCACTGGTGTCTTGTTAAGGCCATGCCAGTCAGCCTTCTAACACAGAGCCTGAATTGGCTCTGGATTCCCAGCCGAGCCCTTGGCCTAGCGCTGCCAGTGGGAAGTAAAAACAGTGTGTCACGTTTACTGACACAGGGCACAGTTCTTTTTACTGACACTGCCTGGGTTTGTTTTTGGTTTATTTCTGTGTGGAATGCAGACAACAGCCCTGAGAGAGGAAGGGATCTGGACTCGGGAAAGCCCCATTGTTCTTACCACAATGTTTACATTTTCAGATTTATTAAGCATGTTTAAATATTAAACATGTCAAATAAAAAGATAAATATTCATTTAAAATGTGAAAAGAAAAATAAAGAGGCTGCAAGACAGCAAAAGCCAATGAGATATGGTCTCCCTTTCGGGGAAACGCACCGGACCCGATAGCGACAGAACAAATGTCCTGTTCCAGACACACAGTTTCAATTCTCTCAATGCTTCAGGGTTTATTTATTTTTATTCCAGACGCAGCCCTGCACTTACTTCTAGAATGGAAACAATAATTAAATAAATAAAGAATAATAATAATTAATAATAATAGAATCTTACATAAACAAAATGTATTTCATCCCATATGGTCCTGGAGAGATTTACAAATAGCCTATAGTTATCCTCTCCCAAAACCATTTCAGAGCAGTGCACAAGGTGGGCAGGGCAGTGCAGAAAAGTCCATGCTATGTCTTCCCACTACCAAGCAGGGCAATGATGTGATGTGCTGGCCTGGCTTTGTAGACTCTGAAGAGAGTCCATGCTAGCTAGCCCGCCAGCCAGCCAACTCTGGAGAGGCTGTGTTTAAAGTTACCCACCTTGGAATGCATGCAACAAATGCTGGACAGTGTTGAAAATCCCAAGGTCAATCAGGGTATGACAGACTGATAATTTCCTGCAATATCCTGAATGAACTTTATTGAATTAAGTTAAACCCTTATTGAATTAATTTTAACGTCTCTGGAGTTCATTGTGTTAAAAATGCAGTGCTGCATGAGTTATTGTGGAATTGTATGTATTTCCATGGGAAGGGTAAATAGGAGAACAGCACCAGCCGATTAGGCAAATGCACTGAGGCTGTAACATCTCCAGGGAAGCTACGCCCATAACAAGTGTGCATGTACTTGTTCACACTGGATTCTCCAGGGACCCATAGACAAAGGAAGGGTTTTGGAATAAATAGCCTGGTTTTAAACTGGCACAAAGCCTTTTTCCTGATCCAGCAAGTGGATGGGATCCCTGGTGCATGGAGGGCCTCAGTCCTTCGGGGAGGGTTGGAAGGTCTGGGCCTACTGAGGTCCCATAAGACAGGGCACTTGTTCTGAGCTGAAGCTGTGATGAACTGATAACTACAAAAAATCTACTTGGGTGGGGTACTGAAGGACTGCTCCTGCCAGAATCCGTGTTAGGGTGAGATAATGTCTGGTAGGCTTAATAGTAGGCATGTAGGTTCTTTTATTGGTTTACATGTGTTTTCTCTGTAGTGCTTTTTCCCTTAAGAATAAAATAGGCTTGCATAGGAAGAGCTGTGTGGTACTTATAACTGTAGCAATTATACCTGTTAGTGGTCTCTGAAGAGAAAGCAAGCTGGTGCCCTGGGGCAACCTGTCTGTGCTGGGAAATACACAACGATGGCAGGGAACTGGGCAGGCTGGAAATACTCCGGTCAGGAGGGAGAAAGACATGGGTCTCCACCCAGAAGAGGCAACACCTGGGGAGCTGGAAACCTGAGGCTTGGGTGACCTGGCTGCACCATACAGGGGAATGCAAGGGTAGTTGCCCTGAACTGTGACACAGGGCTGTTCAAAAGGGTTGCTGAGTACAGTGGTTGCCATTTAAAAAAGCAGCATGAAAAAGCACTAAGACTTTTTCAGTTACAACCTTGGTATCCTAGTCATACTTGGTATATTTGGCAACAGGTTAAGTATTTCGCAATGCATGGGATCCAAAAAGAATCTTAAAAGGGAGATATTTAGAAAACCATGTAACAATGGAGACAGCACCTTATGCTAATACTCATAGGCAGTCTGTCTGCTCAGGCAGCCATCAGTGGTGAGTGTGATGACATCAGCACAGTACCAGCTGGGTGGTACGCTGACTGAGCAGGTGATGTGAAGAGTCATGACAGGTCTGTACTTCGCAAACTGGCTGCAGATGGGGATTTGAGATATATTTTCACTTTCTGAACATACCCCTTATTCAGTTTACAGCTACATTCAGTACACAATGCATTTAGGGCCTGATCCAAAGCCCACTGAAGTGAATGGGAAAACTCCTATTCATTTCAAAGGGCTTTGGATTAGGCCCTTGCTCCACAAATCCTTCCAACTTTGATTTCCACAGCAGCCAGGTCTGCATGACGTTACATTGTTATCCAGCATAATGTATATGTCAGAAATGAACTCGGAGGTTGCTTGGGAAGGGACTTTGTCTTTTAGGTGTTTGTAAAGCATCTTGTCCACACGTGCTTTATAAACCATAAATACATACGGCTGCTCGATTAGGTTCTCTTAAAATGTGAAGGTCACCTTGAAAGCTGCAGTATAAAGTACTAAACCACTTCATCTCTAGCACCACAGCTCTGCCTGCTTCTGCAGAATAAATAAATCCTCTCAACATGGAAAACACATTTTTAACTATTGTGTAGAGACTCAAATGGCTCTTCTGGAATTACTAGAAAAACACGCAGCAATGACCAAGATGATCCTGCCTGACAGTCTCTAGGTGTTGTCCAGATGGACGTTTAAGATCTCATGGCACTTTTTTACTGAGACTCAACAGTAACACAGGGGAGACAACATGGTTTAGTGGATATGGTGCTGCGCTGAATTAGGAGGCCTGGGTTCTAATATTATTAAATATTCTGATTATTTTATTAGCTTCCTCTGCTGAGGAAATCATTATACTATGAATAGGTGGCACCAGGATATTCTCTGGCTGGCCTGATGTCAGCCTCCTCCTCTTCGTAAACAAACATGGATTGCCTGCAGCATCTTGATTCTTGTTTATATCTCACAGAGGAGAGGTGGAACTCTAATGCATCAATTTCCTGATCTTTCCACTAAAAGGTGCTATGAAAAAAACCAAAAGTATTTGCCTTTGCTATTTAAATTAGGCTCTTATGCATAAAGTCATTAATGTTGCTCTGTATTTTATGTCACTTTAAATAGCTGGATTCTTGCACGTGGGCTAGAAATTTCCTCTTTCTTTAAAAAGCCTGCTGTCCCTGCTGCAGTCCATCCTGGTGTCCATCCTGTCTGAAATTTGTTCTAGCCAGTGCTGACACACTGATCATTTTAATAATTAGTATTCTTAATGATACATTTCTCTGTTTTGAGCTATTCTGCATGTAAAGGGTCTGCCACAGTTTGCATGGTGAGGAAATTCAACTAAGAGTGTTGTATCAAGTCATTAGCACTACAAAGAATAGAGGTGAAAGATTTGGCACAATAGAACAGCAGCACTTTAGAGAGAAATCTGCATCTCGAAAGGTCCCTTCTATTATTGTATATGTATTACAGTAGCCACTAGGTACCCCAGCAAAGATGGGGACACCACTGTACTGGGCATCGTACATACACATAGTAAGAGAGATTGTTCATACCCTGAAGAGCTTAAAGACTAAATGAACAAGACAGACAAAAGGTGGAAGAAAGGAAGTATTATCATCCCTATTTTGCAGATGGGGAAATCAGACCCAGAGAGGTCAAGCTCAAGGTCACGTAACCTGGCTTTGGCACAAATTGAGTCCCTGTCCAATGACTTAACCACATTTCAGTTGGGAATGGGAAACTGTCACTATCTGCCAAATAGCAGAGAGAAGGAATGGGAAATTAGCAGACTGGGGGGAGGAGGTGTGGGTGGAGAGTTAGAATATTTGTACCAGGGAGAAACAAACTGAGATACTCCCTTTCTTCCTGTTAATGAGAGAACATGACATTGACCAAATACACATGTTGTACAAAGGCAAACATCTCTAGAGAAAAGGGCAAGAACCCTATAATTGAAAAGTGAGGATTACCAGCACACACAATCTTCCTCTCAGAACCCTGTCTCACTGTTCTTTTCTCTGACAGGAGACTTGTTTCTACCATGCAGTAAACCCAAATAATCCTTCAAAACTCTCACAAATCTTGGGAGACAGGCCAGTCCTTGCCTCCAGACAGCCCCCCAACCTGAAGCAAATACTCACCAGCAACCACATACCACACAACAGAACCACTAACCCAGGAACCTATCCTTGCAACAAAGCCCGTTGCCAACTGTGCCCACATATCTATTCAGGGGACACCATCACAGGGCCTAATAACATCAGCCACACTATCAGAGGCTCGTTCACCTGCACATCCACCAATGTGATATATGCCATCATGTGCCAGCAATGCCCCTCTGCCATGTACATTGGTCAAACTGGACAGTCTCTACGTAAAAGAGTAAATGGACACAAATCAGATGTCAAGAATTATAACATTCATTAACCAGTCGGAGAACACTTCAATCTCTCTGGTCACACGATTACAGACATGAAAGTCGCTATTTTACAACAAAAAAACTTCAAATCCAGACTCCAGCGAGAAACTGCTGAATTGGAATTAATTTGCAAATTGGATACAATTAACTTAGGCTTGAATAGAGACTGGGAGTGGCTTAGTCATTATGCAAGGTAGCCTATTTCCCCTTGTTTTTTCCTCTCCCCCCACCCCCCACGAACGTTCTTGTTAAACCCTGGATTTGTGCTGGAAATGGCCCACCTTGATTATCATACACAATGTAAGGAGAGTGATCACTTTAGATAAGCTATTACCGTCAGGAGAGTGAGTTTGTTGGGGGGGGGGGGGGGGAGAAAACCTGGATTTGTGTTGGAAATGGCCCACCTTGATTATCATACACATTGTAAGGAGAGTGATCACTTTAGATAAGCTATTACCAGCAGGAGAGTGGGGTGGGAGGAGGTATTTTTTCATGCTTTGTGTGTATATAATAAGATCTTCTAAACTTTCCACAGCATGCATCCGATGAAGTGAGCTGTAGCTCACGAAAGCTTATGCTCAAATAAATTGGTTAGTCTCTAAGGTGCCACAAGTACTCCTTTTCTTTCTTCAATATTTGGTAACTGTGAACAGGTGGCTTTCCCACCTTGTTCCAAAACACAGTCCATGCATGGTATTAGGTAAAAAGTCTACCTCCCTATCACTGGGATTTGGCTTTATTCACAGAGAAATTAAAAACAATATTACATACGTTCCAGCTCAAGCCAGCTTCAGCACACTTGTGTGCTCCTTTAGATGTTCCTGGAGGACTGTTCAGCCTAGCTACCCCCGACCTTATACAGCATGGAACTAGCCCCACCTGCTGCAAACAGTGAGTCAGCAAGAATCCACCAGCAGTTTCCAGAAGGGTCCGAACATCTACTAAAGAGAGGTCAACAGAAGAATCCTAACCCCCTCATACAGTAATTGTCTGTTTGGTGCCAGTCTAACGATATGGTCCACAGTGTTCATTTAGGCACATGCTGTATGCGTTTAACTATTTTTTATTTTTCGGTTCTCTCTCTTCTTCTGTCAAATTGCCAATAAAAACGTATTTTGTTTAAATCACTCTAAATGGA
The DNA here is from genome assembly GCF_965140285.1 of Lepidochelys kempii. Taxonomy (NCBI): domain Eukaryota; kingdom Metazoa; phylum Chordata; order Testudines; family Cheloniidae; genus Lepidochelys; species Lepidochelys kempii. Next base: position 248,708,271 of record NC_136380.1, read on the forward strand.
CTCTGACTTATCTAGGGAAGGTGCTGGTGGCTCACTCCAAGAAATCTAAACTCTGACCTAGGGAAGGCAGAGAAAGGTGAAGCTAACTCAACCCATATTTCAGGTCACTAATCATAGAATCATAGAATCATAGAATATCAGAGTTGGAAGGGACCTCAGGAGGTCATCTAGTCCAACCCCCTGCTCAAAGCAGGAGCAATTCCCAATTTTTGGCCCAGATCCCTAAATGGTCCCCTCAAGGATTGAATGCAGGCTGCAGTCTTCCTCTGGAGCAGTGCCACACTACAGTTAGCGAGGGGCCCTGTGCCTCGGGGACTTACGAGGTATGAAACACTGCTGTAGAATTTTTTTTTTTTTTTAAAGACTCAAAGCTAGGTTGTCCAAATAGCAAAGTATTAGTGAGTGCTGTCTGGTGACGTCCACATGGGAGATCTAAGTTCAAGCCCCAGATGCTCTCTGAGAGCTGAGAATACTACTGCGAATCTCCTCTTTCCCCCAAAAACACCATTACTCTCCTACCTAAGCTCCTTAAACAAAGTCCTGCTCTTCTCACCAAGATTGGTAGCCAAGATGTAAGCCCTGAGGATGGAGTTGTAAAAGAATGGGGAAGGGAAGATCACCAGGCACTAGCAAGACTGTGGAGAACCCCATTCTCTTCAAATAGAAAATGCACAATTTAAGAAAGAAAAGAGCTCCATGGAGAGGGTCTTATTGGCAGTTGTCTATTGATTTTGCAATATTTGTAAGATTTATTCTGTTTTATTTTTACCAGGGGAAATTATGCTGTCAGGATCTATTAACCTGAAACAGGCCCTTATCCCCCTCATTATTACCATCTTCCAGAGCTGGCTGCAAAGCCTGTCAGATTGTGAAAGGCTCTGCCTTTGCTGTGTGCACATAAAGAAAGGATTTACTGCGGAGGCCAGTCAGGGGACAGAACAGATCCAGGAGTGTAATGTGCAAAATGAGAAGCCCATGACATTTCCCCAAAGCCCTGTACTGCATTCTATCTCCCCTATCTCCCCATCGCCCACTCAAGGCCTAGCGTTGGAACACTGAACAGTTTGTGCAGTGACATCACAAAGCATCATCATCTTGTCCTTGCAACGTGATCCTGTTGTAATGCAGCAATATAAGGAGCAGGGTTAAGGCTGCATATGTGATTTTGGAATCCTTAATGCATCCTTAATGTCCCCTTAACATAGCTTATTGCATTTAATTTGCGATGGTGTTTGTTCAAGAAAAAAGTAGACAAATCAAACGAAGAATCTTAAATCTTCAGGGATTTTAAATTCTTCCAGCTTGCAAAAAATTGCAGTACAGTTCGTTAATCTAAAACGGCTTTGCTAAATACTACCAAAATTCTGCCGAGCTTGATCAAAATTTCAGCCCACCCACCCTGTTTGAAAAGTATGTCCAAATTAGTAGCACTTCAGGGGAGCTTAAATAGTGTAGTGTGCATTTAACTACAGGACAGAGGTACATTTATGCAGCACATCCTCTCTGAGGTGCTCAGTTAAGGAGCCTACCAAAATTGCTGCTGGACAGTATGTGATTTTTAAAAACTCTGAAATTGGTCAAATGAAAATCACTTTTCATAGGAACTAGGCCAATTGCTGCTCCTGAGTGCAGTCTGTTTCCATATTGACCTGCAACTTCCAAATTCCAGCCAATTCAGCACAAGCCAGCCTCACTAAATAGGGGTTCTCAAATGCAGAAAGTTATGAAGCCCGGAAGAATTGGAAACAGGATTCATGCCCTGTTGACTCGAGAACTGTGCATATTTCCCTGGGCTAAGGAGGCACTTCGACTGGTAGAGCAGCAGGAGCAAAAGGAGGATACATCTTTACCGTGAGTTTCTCAAACCATTTATAAAAGTTGTCCATGCTGGTTTGAAGCTATTCTGGGACCTAGCCAGTTGACTGCAGAGCTAAGTTATTCACTCATGCACAGTGCCTAATTTCTAAGATGTGCACTTAAACTTAGCAAAAACATTCTACTGTGTAAGCTCCATATGCCATTTTCAAATGCTAATAACTCTGTCAATTCAATTCAATTCAATTTCCTCTGGAAAAAGACCATGCACTGCTCCTCAGTGAGGACTATTTCCAATCCAAATTGCAACTTTCAAGCATCAGCCATTTCTACTGAAGGACTGATAAAAAAAAAGGCATGAGAAGTTTTTCTTTCACTCCCATCAAAAACAGCTTGCTCCAACGTCAAAGAAAAGAAAGGGGAAAAAGCTAACACCCCCCCCCCCCACACACACACACAAATGCATGTTTTAGTGGAGACCCTGCCTGAAAAAATTCAGCCCAAATGGAGAATTCTTCACAAAATTATTCCTGTCTGAAAACAGGGATTTGAAACCAATTAAAAACCTTAAATATAGCAGTCACTGCTGCTCCTGCTGAAATGTTGATTGTTTAAATCTAATTCCTGCCCATTTTCTTTTACTTGTTGAAACTCACAACACTTGGAAGTGGGGGAGGTCAGAGAGAAGTGTGTGTGCAGACCTCTCAACAGTCCCAGGTTCTGCAAGACTGTGGCGCTTTGACTCCCAAAACCCTGTCCCAGTTAAAGCAGAACATTTCCTGCATTGAGGGTCACCCAGAGGTTTGGCCTGTCTGCCCCTCTGTCTCCTTCTACTGAGTGGTAGCCAGGCCAAATCTGAGTGACACTGTGTCCCACTTTAAAATCTGAGGAGAAGTCCATGTGTGTGAGAGAGAGAGTGAGAGAGAGTTTGTATTGGCCCTGATTCTTATGCTGAGGAGAATGGTAAACAGCATGCTGCCTCCTCTTTACAGCTGGTTTCCACAACTGGCACTGCAGGCAACAGCTAGTCTGGATGGTGACCCAACCAACTCAGCCAGGTCTTCACTACCATCAAAAGACTATGCTGCACATGTGTGGTGGGTATGCATCTGTCACAGCACCCCCTGCAGTCCCCTGACATTACATATCACTGCACTAAGGGGAACATGATGTAAAAACGTGAACTATTCTGTGGATGGGGTTGGTCCTGCCCTCCTCACACTGAATTAAGGTTGCCAACCCTCCAGGATTGTCCTGGATTAACCTTTAATTAAAGATTATGTCATCTGATGAAACCTCCAGGAATACATGCAACCAAAATTGGCAACCCGAGACTGACTGTATAGCAGTGCTATAAATTCCTCCCAGCTTCAGTCAAATCTCAGAGCAGAGTCTGTAATGTGGGGGGGGAGGAAGGGGGGGCGGATTAGCAACAAAACTGGAGAAGCAAGACTCTTGCCATCCATCTCAGGCTGTCTGTCTGACCTGTAAGCAATATACCCCCACGTGCATGGCCAGACTGTGATGACTGGTCCTTGCACGGTTACGTGGGGGAGGAGGTGCAGTGTGCAAGGGCCTGTCCCCGTACAGCTCTTCTATGTGGTGGGAAGCGCAGGAGCGGCTCCGTCCACATGCCTCTAGGGCTGCACGTTGCCCACCCCTTTGTCGTGTAAATGTTGCGGGTACACCCAAAGGACAGTGCTGCCTGTGCAAACCTTTGCATTCTAGGGAGCTCAGAGAGGAACACTCCCTGAGACACAATCCCTTCCTAATTCCCTCTGTGGCGCTCCAGCTCCGGCGGAGGCCTGTGCAATAATAAAGCACAACAACAAAGCCTCAGGATCTCATCAACTCTCGTGAGAAGCTCCATCTTTCTTAACCCTTCTGCATCGGCGGAAAGTTGCTCTGTCTGTTTCAGAGAGAAATATCTGACTTGTGTGACCAGAATGTGGGGCTGCGGGAGGAGGGGGATGGTATGCTGGATGTTGCTTCAGATCATAGAAGTGGAGTATGGCCTTTCCAGGATTGTAGGGTAGGGGTAGGGTCCAGAGTGACCTAGACAAATTGGAGGATTGGGCCAAAAGAAATCTGATGAGGTTCAATGAGGACAAGTACAGAGTCCTGCACTTAGGAAGGAAGAATTCCAGGCACCGCTACAGGTTGGGGACTGACCAGCTAAGCAGCAGTTCTGCAAAAAAGGACCTGGGGATTACAGTGGATGAGAAGCTGGATTTGTGTCAGCACTGTGCCCTCGTTGCCAAGAAGGCCAACGGCATATTGGGCTGCATTACTAGGAGCATTACCAGCAGATCAAGGGAAGTGATTATTCCCCTCTATTCGGCACTGGTGAGGCCACATCTGGAGTATTCATCCAGTTTTGGGCCCCCCACTGCAGAAGGGATGTGGACAAATTGGAGAGAGTCCAGCGGAGGGCAACGAAAATTATTAGGGGGCTGGGGCACATGACTTACGAGGCAAGGCTGAGGGAACTGGGCTTGTTTAGTCTGCAGAAGAGAAGAGTGAGGGGGGATTTGATAGCAGCCTTCAACTACCTGAAAGGGGGTTCCAAAGAGGATGGAGCTAGACTGTTCTCAGTGGTGGCAGATGACAGAACAAGGAGCAATGGTCTCAAGTTGCAGTGTGGGAGGTCTAGGTTGGATATTAGGAAACACTATTTCACTAGGAGGGTGGTGAAGCACTGGGTTACCTAGGGAGGTGGTGGAATCTCCATCCTGAGAGGTTTTTAAGGTCAGGCTTGACAAAGCCCTGGCTGGGATGATTTAGCTGGGGTTGTTCCTGCTTTGAGCAGGAGATTGGAGTAGATGACCTCCTGAAGTCTCTTCCAACCCTAATATTCTATGATTAGACACCACTGTGTTTAGATACAGTTATGCTGAGAGGAGCTAATGGCTGCCAGTCAGTCTGGGTTTAGAGCCAAAGACAATCATAGAACTCATTAAAGACAAAGGGTATGCCAAACACTCTGGTTCAGGCTAACAGAAAGAGCAATCAAAGGCCCCTTAGGTAGCAAAAGCAACTGAAAACAATGGTGGGGGGACCACCAAAAAGAAAAGGAGTACTAACAAATTTAGTCTCTAAGGTGCCACAAGTACTCCTTTTCTCTTTGTGTGAATTGAGGGATTCCTGGATGGAAATATGGGGGCTTCAGGCTATGTATACTGGAGATAGAAGGCCATGAAAGGAAGCAGAGGACAGAGCTATGGAGACACAGCATTCATGGCAGACTAAGGGATTTCTGAGTAAGGAAACTAATGCTTTTTTTTCCAACTGGGTTCAGGGAAATGGGACTTTGTGTACACTTTTGTAAATAAACAAGATTATGCCAAGAATGTACCCAACACATTTCACCAATTTCTCATCCCAACAGAAACGACCCTACAAGGTCCCAAATTTTGGTATATTGCTTGGGCCAAAGGGGCAACCATACCAAGGTAATACAGATGCTTCAGGAAAACCTGAGATTTAGACATGAGGTTAGATAAAATAGAGAGATTAAACAGAGAGATGAGATTAGAAAGTTGTATAAATTAGATTATAAAGAAAGGTTAGAGAGACTGGGTAGATTGATTAGATTAGAACAAATAGATTAGCTAGAGAGATTTTAGGAGTACTAGACAGATTATATAGCAAAATTATGGAGATTAGATTGAGAGAGATTAAGGATATGTGGAGAGATTATGGAAAATAGTGAGATTAGACAGATTATCTAGAATCACTACTTCATTCAACATGGAAGAGAAGGAGATATATATTTTGGGGCCAACTCTGCCTACACAGTCAGTTCTGTGACATTTTATTCACATGAGCAGTCCTTACACATGCAAGTTTTCCCATTAACTTCAATAGGACTAAACATATAAAACACAAGAGAAGAGTTTGCAGGATCTGACAGACCCCCAAAATATCAGGCCAAATCTTGAAGTTCTACTTGTGTAAAATTCCTGTTGACTTCAGTGAGAGTTTTGCCTCAATAGGAACTAAGTGAGGGCTTCAGAACCTGACTGTACTCCCCGCCACTAAATGCTTCATTCAAAACTGAGTGGAACTGTCTTAACAAAGCCAAGAAACAAAGCATTCATGGAGAAATCTACAAGGCACATGAAAAGCACACAGAATTCTTAACTAGCTGAGAAACTCCATTGGCCCTTTCTGTGTACATTCAGATATGAAGAGATGGACAAGCAGACTAAAGACAGCCCAGCTGATTTAGAGTACAGCCATTTAGAGTACACCCATGACAACTTCAGAGCATGTGAAAGAAGACTCTGGCTAATCATGTAGTCGCTGATGTTTCTGGAGGGGGAAAAATAATCCTAAAATGCCAGTCCCATGTCCCACAGCCTCACACGACAGCTGCACCTAACGCTGGTGCAGGAAGTGACACAGCAGCTTCCTTTCTATGGTATGGGTCTCTAGGAGGCAAAGGGGACACCTGCTTTCCACTGAATGCATCCGATGAAGTGAGCTGTAGCTCACAAAAGCTTATGCTCAAATAAATTTGTTAGTCTCTAAGGTGCCGCAAGTCCTCCTTTTCTTTCTTTTCTGTCCTCTGCTCATAGAGCACATATTAAACTCATTCCTTTATTATAATAAGCAGGGCAGCTGTATTTTATCCCCTTGCAGACTTCTTCCTTAAACCATGCTCTGCAGGCTCTGACATGCTTGACATGAATCCCAGGCTCTGACATGCTTGACATGAATGTGAAAAGGAAAGGTTGAAAGGGAAATGCAGGAGCTCAGGAACAAATACCTGAGGTCGGAGCACCTGCTTATGTTTCAGTGAGAGTGTGTGGCCTGGAGGATAGACCAGGAGAGGTCACTGTGTAGCTATGGGCTAAAAATCCTTGTGTCTCAGTTTCTGCATTTGTAAATGGGAATAATAATGTTCACCTACCTCACAGAGGTGTTGTGATGCATATTTAATATCTGGACATGCTTTGAGATAATGAGATGAAAGTTGCTATGTGACTGCAAAATATTATTATTGGTCAAAGTATGTAATATGGGTAACAATTTGGAACACAGAATCCCACATGCTCATGCTCTGTATGCCAGAATCTACAAGGATCCATATTTTATTCCACTGAGATGAGAAGGGAGACTTCCAGTGGGAGCACAGTATGATCAAATGAAATCTCCTCCCCCATCTTCGCCGTCAGATCAGCCACTAAAATCCCTGTTTATTGCATTCACCCTGAAGCAACAACACCACAGCAGCAGTAGCTATTATTGTTCCCATATACAAACTGTATTAAACGCTATATACAATATAAGCTGACAAAGAATATCCTTCCCCTACTACCCACCCTTTAATATACATCCACTGTTGTGAGGAAACCAGGACTCTGGGTACTGGGAGAGGGACACCTCTCTCAGCAGTGATGGCAGTAGAGTACAGTGTCACACAAAGGCACTGTCTTCAGGGCATACTGGGAGGAAACTCTCAACTGAAAAGGAAAGATAAAAGCCGAAAAGCTGAAGTGTTTGCTCTGTACAGGACTGTGCTTGAATTTTCTAGGGTACGTTTCTTTTATGCTGTTACTAACTGCCTCTTTCAACTTATGTGAAAAGATGTAATCTTTATTTGTGTTCTCGTGAGAAACGGGTTGCTCAAACAGCACTTTTTTTGCTACAAAGTACAATAAATAATAATAATATTTTGTATTTACATTGTATCTTTCAGCCCTGGATCTCAAAGTGCTTTACAAATAATAATGAGAAAGTGTTGTCCCCATTTTATAGATGGGCAATTGAGGCTCACAGAGATTAAGTTAGTCGTTCAAGGTCACACAGGACCTTGGCAGGCAAGAAACTGAATCCAGATCTCTTGACTCCCAGTACTGTGCATACCATCCTTTCTCCTTACTAGCTTTACTCCCAGTCTAGCATTCCCCCCGGAAACGCTTGCACCCAAGCAGCATAAATTCACAAGCGCTTGCACACAGGCCAACCCTGACACATATACACATCTATGCAACTGTGTACACACACACACACACACACACACACAAACATGCACACACGTGCACTTCAATGTATCACACAAGTAGCCATACACCCTCCCTCATACCCAAGCAACTGCTTAGAGCTGCAAGACTATGGTCTCCAACTACCCTATAACAAGTGAATTTATGAGGCTGATACAGTGACTGCTTACACTGCTCAGAGGGGCAGGGAAAGTGAGCATCCCAGGCCTCTTCTGGACCAAAGAAAGAAAAGTCCCAGCTGCTTCTAGGACTGAGTGGGGAGCAGGAAAGCAAGCTGAGCCAATACCCTCAACCTGTGATACCAGACACTGACTGCTGGAGGGGAAACTGAGCGAGGGGGCAGGCAGTGCCTCTATGGGATATGCATCAGAAGAAGAGGTGAAGATAGATGCTTCTGCGCTCTGTGGTCCTAACAGCCTCTGTGATCATCTGGCAGCCTGTTTTAGCTACTTTACTTCACCGGGCAAGGGGAACTGTAGGCCAGCCCCTCCCCCAGGTGAGAGAGATGGATAGGCAGGGAGAATGGCAGTCATGGTTCAGATGCAGGGAGGAGCAGCAAGCAGCTGCTTGAACAGAGAAAAGAAAGAGGAGGGTGTGCCTCTGAATGCCTTTCTTTCATTGCCCCTTCTCCCACTCGGCAGGGCGATGGAGTGGGGAGGGGGCAGAGTGGCCTTTGGGGGTGTGGAAATGAGGGACAAAGGGCTGAGCCGTGCAGGTAGAAAAGGAGCATAATGGGAGCGGGAAGATGCAGGAGACACTCAAGAGCTGGAGAATGGGCAGAATGGGCACTGCTGGGTTGGACAGGCATTGGCAGGGGCAGCTGGAGCGTGAGGGAGTGAACACTGGGTGAAGCGAGCATGTTTGGACTGGTGAATGGCAGGAGTGGGCCTGCCCGGGGACTGCTGAGCTAGTGTGCATAAAGGTAGAGCAAGGGTATTGGTTTGTTGTCTAAATATAAGAGTGGAAGGACAGAGAGCCAATTTCAATGCATGGAATGGTTACTGGTGATGGATCTTAGTGATTCAGCAGCCTGCTATAATCTCTAGCTACATAAAGGGTTATGTTTGAACGGTTTAATTTTTTTTTATGTCTAGCTCATTCAGGGGCCACGTAGAGCTCTTTCTTTAGGAAACAAATCATTCAATAACTTGTTAAAAAGAAAAAATAGTTTTGTTGGGTGCCCTAATTCTAACATGTCGGACCAGGTTCTCGGTTGCCTCACACCTTGTATAGTCATTTGCACCAATGCAAAATGCCACCAGATCAGAACAGTAGCACTTTAGACCCACTCTGTGCTGGTGTAAATGACTGCACCAGGAGCAGGAGAAGAGAGAATCAAGTTAATTGTTCTGAATCATTCCTGCCACCTCCTGCCAACCACTAATCCTGCCAACCATTCATTTCTGGGTATATAATAAAACAACCTGGCTAGTGACTTTCCAGACATTCTTCCAGTCCTGCTCTCTCTCACACACTCACAAAACAGCAAAGCACCTGCAAATCTGTGCATACAGACATGCCTGTGGTCTCTCTCTCACACACACACACTCTTTTCATTGCACTGACAACTTCTACAATTTTTCAAATTGCTTCTGTAAATGTAATTGTTCATCTTCTGTCAAAACACATGGAAATAAGTTTGCTCTTCAGTGGCAGGTTCTTAATGGGAAAGAAGGATTAGCAGCAGCTTTTCATACAAAGCAGGAGTCCACTTCATCTCAGCCAATGCCATCCAGGGACCTGGGATCTAGACAGCCTCCTGCCCTGAAGCCCATTGATCCAGTTCTAACATCTTAATGAGGAGAGGAGTAAAGGGGATGTGACATTCCCCTCTTATGTTATCTGGACTGGTGATCTGCTAGGTCAATCAAATCCTTGACTCTGGGAGCTAGCCTTACCCTGCTCTGCTGTGAGAACCCCCACTCCTGGGCTGTTCATACACAGCCTCTGTGCAAGCGAATGACACTAGCCAATATCTCTGGTTCCAGAAACAACCCTAGGAACCTCCATCTTGCAGTGTCCAGTTATGTCCACTGGACACTGCAAGCTTATATAAGTTTGTCAATTTAGTGGATACAGACTAACACGGCTACCCCCTGATACTTGACATCAATTTAACAAAGAAATTGATATGTACCAGACTTGTTCTCCCAAGGAGAGTTTCTGACACACTGCAAACCAAATGTACTGCTTCAGGTAGAATAAACAAACAGATTTATTAACTATAAATGTAGATTTAAGTGATTATAAATCAAAGCATAACAAGTTAGATTTGGTCAAATGAATTAAAGGCAAAATGCATTCTAGGCTGATCTTAACACTTTCAATGCCCTTACAAACTTAGATGCTTCTCACCACAGGCTGGATAGTTGCCCTTCAGACAGGCTCTTCCCTTTGATCAGTGGGTCAGTTACTTGGTGGTGGTGGTGTCTGTAGATGTAGGTGGAAGAGAGCGAGCATGGCAAAATGTCTCTCCCTTTTATCATGTCCTTTGTTTCCTCTTGGCTTTGCTCCCCATCCCCCTTCAGAGTCAGGTGAGCATTACCTCATCGCAGTCCCAAACTGCCCAAAGGAAGGGGGTGACTCCCTCCAGGGTCTAACAGATTCTTTTGTTGCTGCTTGAGCCAGTGTCCCTTGTTCCTGTGAGGCTGGGCTGGGTTTGTCCCATCCATGCCCTGACGACATGTGAACTGCCTCCCTCTTCTTGGAGAGTTTTTGCATGGGCTTGCTTTAAGTAATGAGGATACATTTTCAGCCTCATAACTATGTACATGAAATTATAACCTACAACCTTAGTATAACATTACTGTAACAATTACTATAACATCACTATAACAATCATGCTCAGTGCATTATGAACTTTCCAAAGACATCCAACATGACAAACTTTGCATTGGATACAACACAATCATTTTATAAAGATGAACATAGGGGTGTTTCCATATAAGGCCCTTCACTTGTACCGAGTCTTTTGTCCTTAACTCCTCCACCTCCTGTCCCCTTCCAAGCCCATGTAAGGTTAGGATGTACCTGGAACGTCTGACTGCACAGCCGGTATGTTCTAACAGAGCATAACTGGCTCATCATGAGACTCAGAGTTTAAAAGTTAGAGATAATTGTCCACATAGCAAAGTGGTGACCTAGCAGAGGAGGAGCACTGTGATGGGGTATACAAATTCCACACTGGGCAACACTGTATTAATGAGCTATTGTGGGCTCAGGCAGCCCTTTGACAGATGTCAGATTTAGAGGGAGTAGCCTAAAAGGGGCAGAGCACTACAGTTGGTGGCAGACCAGACTTCCAGTCCACAGCTCCTGGAGAAGGGTTGGTTGAAGGCAAGCACTCCGTAGAGGACTGTTGCCCAATGGACCCCTTCCAGGCAGGAAGGGAGGGCATGGTGCTGATCCACTTTTAATGGTACTATTCTTCCATATTAGCCTGTGAGCCCAATTGGGGCCACAGCCTACCACAAGCCCTCTGAAGAAATAGAGCCTTACCACACCTGTGAGACAACTGATCATTCTTTTTGTGTCTGATGACAGCTCTGGAAGGGGCAGACTCTCCAGGGGTCAGCTAGAGGGTTGAGCCTCTTTCAAGTGGACTGATGTGGTGGAATGCCCAGATACCCCAGACCACAGGCTGGGTGAGTACAAGGCAAGGGACCTGGAGACATCCCCTAGTGGCGCACAAATGTCCTTTAATGTCTCTGGGATAGACTGAGTAATTACATGTTCAGCAATTAATGTAAAATTCAGCTGACCTGGTTTTCTGGTGGTTAGGGGTTTAGTGCTAAAGATTTATCTATCAATTTGTCTGTCTAAGGTGTTTGTAGAGCATTCATTACTGGAGTATCAAAATGCTAAATATAAACTAATACACAGTGGCCTCAGAAAGATACCCCCATGTTTCATATCTTTATCCTTAGCTAGTATTATCATTATTACTTACATATTACAGTGTCACAAATGTACAAGTTAAAAACAGTCCCTGGCCCAAAGAGCTTACGTTCTAACACCAACAAAAACACAACACTGGGCAAGAATTCAGGTGCAAGAGAGGGTGGACAAAACAATGATTATGGCTACTTTGGAGCTAAATGACAGGTCCACTAACTTATAGGAAATAGTAGATTCATAAACCTTTTTACCGGAGAGGGATAATTTCCTTCAGCTCATGGTCTGTGTTTTTGGAGCCATACAACCTGTGATCTAGTCCTGGCTTTGGGTTATTATGGAAAAGTTGGAAGCCTTTCCATAGTTTGGGTTGTAATTAGGGTCCTGCCAGGGTTTTACCAGAGTACTGTGTCCCATTTTGGGTGCCACACTTTAAGAAAGTAGACAACAAACTGGAAAGAGCTGAGAGGAGAGCAACAAAAATAATAAAAGGTTTAAAAAACCTTACCTATTAGGAAAGGTTAAAGAAACTGGATATATTTAGGTAAGACTATGAAGGTAAGACAAGACATAATCCCCTTAAACTGAAGAAAGGGAGATTTAGGTTAGATATTAGGAAAAGCTTTCTAACTATAAAGGTAGTTAAGCTCTGGAACAGGCTTCCAAGGGAGGATTTGGAAGCCCCATAACTGGAAATTTTTAAGAATAGGTTAGACAAATACCTGTCAGGGATGGGCTAGGTTTACTTATGTGACACAGACATGGCCAGGCAAGTATGTTACCTGTGTCCGATAATCTTCTTAATATTTCACCAAAGGGGCTCATGTGTTGTCTCTGCTGAAAGCTAAAAACTAGATGAATGTTGTGGTTATTATGAGATATTTGTACAGGAAATAGTTGAAGAGATATGTAAAATATTAGGTTGCAAAACTGTTGAAGTGAAACTTGTCACCTCAAGCGAAGTGAGGTTTCAGAGCTAACTCAGTCAACATTGAGACCAATGGACATCTGTGAGCCAGTACTTTGTTTACTGTCCAGTTAGAGACTTGGGCATTCACAGAGACAAACGAACCCCAGGAGAGTTCTCTGAAGAGAGACAAGGGGACCCCATGCTGTTGCACATGCCTCTCTGAGAGAGGACGGGGGAGCCTATCATTGCCACTCTAAGAGTGGGGTGGGACCAGGGCAATGGAATAGGGCCACGGGGACCCTGTGTTGCAGTGTGGGGGCCCTGGGTTGCCTTAATCAAGTCCTGCTTAAAACGGCTAATTTTAAAATTCTTTTGCAAAGTTTTTAATGTTTCTTGGTGTTCCTCTCTCAGCCCAGTAAAACCATTATAGCACAACATTTCAAGCATAGTAAACTTTACTGACTACTGCAAAGCAGTCTCCCTGCTGTTTTTTAATCTATGTACAGCTCTTGAATACCACAGTGGTAAATGCCTTAAAAATGCCAGTGAATAGAACTGAGAAATTTGGACACGGGCTAGTGCAACCACAGGCAGTTTTCAAGGTCAGGGACAGTAAAATGTTTAACAAATTGCCATTATTTGAAAATCAAATACGATTCTGCGCTACTGAAGCTGATGTAAAAAAGATGCAGAAGATATTCTCTGACAGCCCCTATCATCATTAAAATCTTCCAGTGAACAAAGCAAAGATACTGGGCTAATGGATCGTTTGTATACCATGGATTTTCACTAATAGATTTTTTTTCCCCCTAGGACAATTTCAAAGTTACTAGAGAAGTATCAGTGTTGGTTTTCAGAAATTATTAGGTTAGGCAGAATGGCTCACTTCTTAAATTTAATAGTTGGATGAACCTTTCCATCCCCTTTTATTTTTTTTTAAAAAACTGTGTTTTTATTCACCTGAACACAAAAATAGCAATTAAATTTTAAAAAAAACAAATAAAAAAACCCAAAAAAACTTGCAGTCAAGAAACCGTTAATATTGCTAAGTGACAACAATGTGTTGATCTACCACATAAAGCAAAGAAATTAAGTCCTCAAGCTGGGCGGGGGGGGGAAAGCTATGATACTCCCTCACTAACCAAGCTGTGCCTTCAGCTAACAAAATGAGACATCACTCACAGATTCTGCAGATGTTCAAAATATGATCATGAGTGTTCTGCTGGTCTCCTTCCTCAGGGGGTTTCAGATACACTCTTAGACAGGACTGGCTTAAGGCATAGGTGCAAAAGGTGTGTGTATAGAGTCCCTTCTTCCAGACTCATGATGAAATCAGAATCTCAGTTTTCATTAAAATAAAAAGTGTCTAGACCTCAAGGTTGTAAAGACTCAGACTTGAAGGTCAGAAGGGACCATCGTGATCATCTAATCTGACCTCCTGCACGTTGCCTCACCCACTCCTGAAATAGACTCCTAACCTCTGGCTGAGTTACTGAAGTCCTCAAATCATAGTTTAAAGACTTCCAGTTACAGAGAATTCACCCTTTAAACTAATTTAAAACCTGCAAGTGACCCATGTCCCATGCCTCAGAGGAAGGCAAAAAAAAAAAAAAAGAAAAAGAAAAACCAGTAAAACCAGCGTCTCTGCCAATCTGACCTGGGGGAAAATTCCTTCCCAAACCCAAATATGGAGATCACTCAGACCCTGAGCATATGGGCAAAACCCACCAGGCAGATACCTGGGAGAGAATTCTCTGTAGTAACTCTGTAGATACTCCCCATCTAGCATCCTGTCTCCGGCCCTTGAGGATTTTTGCTACTGGCAGTCACCGATGTGCCACATGCCATTGTAGGCAGTCTCATCATACCATCCCCTCCATAAACTTATCAAGCTCAGTCTTGATGCCAGTTAGGTTTTTGCCCACACTGCTCCCCTTGGAAGGTTGTTCCAGAACTTCACTCCTCTGATGGTTAGAAACCTTTGCCTAATTTCAAGCTTAAACTTCTTAATGGCCAGTTTATAGCCATTTTGTTCTTGTGTCCACAATGGCGCTTCACTTAAACAACTCCTCTCTCTCCCTGGTATTTATCCCTGTCATGTATTTGTAGAGAGCAATCATATCTCCCTTCAGCCATCATCAGTTCAAGCCAAGCTCTTTGAGTCTCTTCTCATAATGTAGGTTTTCCATTCCTCTGACCATCCTAGCAACCCTTCTCTACACCTGTTGCAGTTTGACTTCATCTTTCTTAAACATAGGAAACCAGAATTGCACAAAGTAAAGAAAAGCCTACTAGAAATGTGAAATGAGTGTAAGCAACTTAGTGGTGTCTGCCCAGTGGTGCAAGTAAGCCGGTACGGTCAGGTACGCCGTACCATTAGGACATTTATTGCCGGTACACTGTACCAGAAAGACACATTTTCAAGAATGAATTGTAGAGCCCTGTGCAGATACAGATTTATACCCGCGGATGCGAATACCCACAAATAGAAATTGTTATCGGCTGAACTGCAGGGCTCTCCTGGGAACCGCAGTGGCAAATGGAGCAAAACGTGGAGCTGCCGCTCCCAGAAGCCAGCACCCCGCGACAGCAGCTCCCCCAGCATAGCTGTACTGCCCACCCCCAGCCCTTCCATACAGCTGTGTCTCCTGTCTGAGGTCTGTACAGCCCCACCAGAGGAGAGGGCTGGGGGCAGTACAACTGTGCCAGAGGAGCTGCTGGCTCGGGGCACTGGCTCCTGGGAGCAGCAGCCCCACGTTCTGCTCCTTTCAGCACTATGATTCCCAGGACAGCCCTGCGGTTTAGCGGATATCGATTTCTATCCACTGATATCTGCATCTGCAGGTCTAAATTTGTGTCTGCGCAGGTCTCTAGTCACGGAACATTTTTTGTGAGGGAGAGTGGGGTCAGAGAGTCGGTACTGTACTGGTAAGAGTTAAAATCTACTTGCACCACTGTGTCTGCCTGAGCCTGCAGGTAGCCTCCAGTAGAGGGAAAGCAGCACCCACTAGAGCCAGGGTGGAAGACATCTGGTCTCATCTCCTCCGCAACAGCAAATTCAGCTTTTGCTACTCAAGGATGGAGGAGGGGGGAGTCCCTGATGCGCCAATCACCTGTGCTCCTCTCCTTTGGCCTGTTGAAGCCCCAATTTTAAAAAGTGGTGGTATTCTCCCCATCTAACATCCACTCATAGCACCAAAATAAGATGTCACTCACAGAAGATAATGCAGACCTTGCCTGATATGCTTTGATCAGTAGTGGACTAGTTAACAATGTTGAAATTTAAATGATTGTAATTGGACATGTTAGTTAACATCCCACTGAGATGATCGAAGCAGTGCTCACCTTGAACTCCTCGAAGCAAAGGCATAGCCTGTGCACATCACAGGATGGATGGACCAACAGAGAGGTGGATGGACAGGACACAAACAAAGTTAAATACAAACTTCATGAAGTATTGAGAATGAAGTCCTGCTTTCCCAAGGGTGCCACTGTACCACTGGGATGAGAGTCAGATGCTCTATGCAAATCACAACAACCCAGATCACTGAGCTCAAGATGCAACAGACAGTTTAAAAAAAAAAGCACCCTGCATGGCTTATAATAGCAATAATGCCCACCGGGTTGGGCATTTATTTCCTAACAGTTAATGATTGGCTGGGCTAAAGGTCCTTTGCAACTCCTCTAAGCTAGTCATTAACTGCAGGGAAATTCCCTTCCTGGTGGTGGTTAATACTTAGGGGAGAGATTGTAACCATCCAGGGGAGTAAGGATCCTCTTTATCTTCCTGCGTAGCTCTTTGTGCTACATTCAGACTGGAAATAAGGCATACATTTTGAATGGTGAGAGTGATTAGCCATTGGAACAATTTACCAAGGATTGTGGTGAATTCTCCATCACTGAACCTCTTAAAGTCAAGATTGGCTGTTTTTCTAAAAGATCTGCTCTAGGAAATTTGGGGGGGGGGAGGGGGTCTCGTGCGGGGGAGAATACTCCGGCCTGTGCTACACAGAAGTTTAGACTACATGATCACAATGGTCCCTTCTGGCCTTGGAATCTATGAGTGATCTTCACGGGCCAATGCTCAGACCTATGGCAAGAGGCTGCGACACAGCCACATCCAGACTGTCTTGCCCAGGAGTGGGATTCCCAGAATCTGGGCTGGAAGGTGAGGGAGAGGGAGAAAATCATAAGGGAACCCTTCCCTCCCCTCCACAAAAGAATAAAAACAATGCAAATCCAATACTATAGCAGAGACACACAGTACATCCAGGTTTCTAGTGGAGGGATGTGTGTGGAGAATTTCAAGCACTGCATTCTGGACTGGGGAACTGGGCATCCCCCAATCTTCCAGTCAAGGTTGCAAAAAATCCTGACCTGACTGCCTGATGCAAAGGACTAAGCGTGGAACTTGGAGTCACAAACTCTTGAATTCTAATCCTGCCTCTGCCCCTGATTTGTTGTATGACCTTAGGCAAATAACCTAATCTGTGTGTGCCTCAGTTTCACCATCTGTAAAATGCGGTTAATCTTCCCTATCTCACAGTAGCGTTGTGAGAATTTTTTAATTAATGTTTGCAAAGTGCTTAGGGAACATAAAGCACTAAGTATTATTACTTCTTTCAAATGGAGCCATGGGGAAAAATTCACGCTGCTGGGGAAATTAGGTGTAAAATGGAATCAGGCAAATGGAAGTATCTGGGGTGGTCACCACACATGTATTTGTATTTTTCACTCTTTGGAAGGCAGCTTTCTCACTGGTAAAAGCCACCACTGCATTTGGGAAGGCTATGCTGTCTGTTTCCTCCAACACAATTTGCGGCTGAAGGGATTTTCACACTGTTACAACCTTTCTCCGGTGGAACACGGAAGCCAGCCGGAGTGTGCAAAGACAAAGCATTTGGAAAATCCAGCCAGAATGCTACAGGGGCAACAAAACAAGAATGAGTTTTGTGCTGTGCAAATGCCACACTCCCTGTGTGCTGGCAGCAAATGTCTGGCAAAGCAAAATAACCCGAAACAAACAAACAATCCACCCCACTCCCGCAACCTAGAGAGTTTTGTTCTGCATGTGCACGCAAACTGAGAGGGGTTCCCACTTGCACCCTCCCTTTCTTCCAGATACTCAGCAGGAGTCTGGGAGGAAGGACCATAGCTTTGGGAGGCTCTTAGCCTGTCTGAAAGGATCTCGGGTCAAGTGCATGCTTTCTGGGGCACTCACCTGATTTCTAGGCAGGTAAAAGAACCCACTCTCTCTCTATTTGGCTCATCTGCCTTTGCATTTTCTGGGATTGACTTAATGCCTCCTATGGCCTTTAAAGCCCAGCTGCCAAAGAGAATAAGAGAAGCATTTGGGCGGCTCCTGATGGAAAGCAGAATGCAGTCGCTTAAAATCACAAAACAGAAAACAAAAGCACAGGCTAGGAAGACAGGGAACGTGGTGACTGTAACAATAAACGGCCTCATCGAGGCAGAATCCAGTCTGCATATGATAAAGAATTAGCTTATCTCTGGACCACAAAAAGAGCTATGCCAGGGAGCCAAGGGGGCTTTAAGCCCTTCCTTCTCTGCCCTTCTTGAAGCAGGAGAGCAGAGGTGGAGAGTGACATCTGTATTTTCCCTTTTGTTGCAGTCCATTCCCCACTGGCATCCCTCCAGTGCATGGGTGCTGCAACCTAATCCCGGTTAATTAACTTCCATTGAAGGTTCAGTCTTATGTCAGCACTGTTATTCCCACCGTAGGAAGAAGGAGGGGAAGGGCAAGCAGGGAGAGAAAGCAGCTGCTTGCAAAATGAGCCAGCCTAGGAGTTCCTCCCATTCCTGGCGGCACAGGACTGACCATCTGGAAAAGGGAGGGAGAGGAAGGGAAAAGGGAAAAAAGAGAAGGGTGACAGAGAGAAGATAGGTGCGGAAGGACAGAAGTACAATAGGGAGGAAGGGGGAGTGGGTGATGGGGCAAAGGCAGGAAAGGAGAAAGGAAAGAGGAAGAAAGGGGAGAGTAGGGCAGCTGGGTCCCAGATTGAATTGAGGGTGTGGCAATCCAAAAATCAGTTTAAGGGCATTTACTAACTAATATGCTCACAGAGCTTGCTCAGGGCAGATGAAAGGATTATTTAGAGAGAGGCAGTATGATCTGATTCTCCAAGAATGATCTCAAGGCTGGGAGGGAGGGACTCCTACATTTTAATCACGGCCAATGACTCACCATGTGTTTTTGAGCAAGGCATTTAACTTCGGTGCCTCTGTTTCCCCCTCTGTGAAATGAGAACACTACTACTAACTGCACAGGGATGTTTATGAGGCCAGACATGATGCATGCTTATAAAGGGCTTCGAGGCCCTTGGCTTTAAAGTTGCTATAGCAACTGCAAAGTTCTCGCCTCAGCCAGTAAAGGAATCAATCCTGACTTGTACTGGACAGAAGTAGTTCAAATCATGCTGTCAAATAGCCGGGGAACCTCATTCACGAGGGCTGGCCTGTGACAAATGTTAATGCATGGCCCGGCTCACACACAGCACTGTGGAAAAGACTCATGGCTGCTCTCAGTTTGACCAGTAGTGCTTCAAAAGAGCAGGAAAGTTCAACAACAGGGGCACATACCCCTTCATGCCCCACTGGCTTGAGAGCTCTGTCTACAGCTGTGATAGGCATTGGGGCCCAGTGCTGCCAAGTGAGAAAACCCAGCGTAGGAGCAGCAGTGGGACTGCTAGATAAAGTTGCTGCTTCGGGTACTGTTAAGTGAAATCAATGAATACCAGAAGCAGCGAGGAAGCTGAAGAGACGGAGGAAGTTAAGGCCAACTAAAGATGTCAGTCTGAAAGGGGCAGGAAAAGCTGGAATAAGCCAAGTCATCTTAAAGGGCCAGCAGCCTAATAGAGGAGAGAAGAACATGCAATGCCCCTTTAAAACACCCTTCCCCCCTTTTTGAGTTTTCCATGCATACCAGAGATCCAGACGGCATTGCCTAACTCTTAGTGACCTAGTTGCTCAAGAAATATAGTACCAGAAGGAGGAGGATGAAAAGCAATCCATACATGTGAAAGGTTTCCTCCTCCTCATGCCAACTGTCTTAAATGTGGCACCGTCGCCTGGAGTATTCACGTTCCAACAATCACAAGGTGATACTGCAGAAAGAAAAGGAGGACTTGTGGCACCTTAGAGACTAACCACTTTATTTGAGCATAAACTTTCGTGAGCTACAGCTCACTCTTGGCTTTTGCTTTCTCCCTCACCTATCTAAACCATGTGGGAAATCAGCAAGGAAATCCCATGAGAAAGCAGTTTTATCACCCAGTTCCAGGGAAACCAAGAGGATGGCCTTTTGCGCACTGCTGAATCAGAAATACTGGGGGATGGGGATGGTACCTATCGTCTCCAGTACATTATTACTGAACTGCACCAGTTTTGCCTTCAGAAGCCAGAAATTCTTTGTTACTGCCTATAGAAGAGCTAGTACAGTGACATCTAGTGGAACTTGTGTGTGACTCCTGCTAAAGGAAAGCAAAAAAGGAAAAATGACTTGAGGATAAAGAGATAAACATCAACATGGCAGCTCCAGTATCATCTGGCTGAGAATTAAAAATCTCCTTCCAGTCACTGCTTAGTGTCTTTAAAGTGTTATTTAAAGCAGTTTCAAACTATTTTCATGTCATGAGTGGGTTTTTCATATTATATATGAAATATAAATACACACATCCCAGATCTACAATCAAAAGCTGATGAGAGGAGGAATCGGTGGCATAGCCAACACACACACACACGCACACACACACACACACAGGTATCACGGTTCTCCGTATGATCTAGAGATCACATTGTCCAAGTAATGTAAAACAATCCTATACTATCTCCCACATTTTCAAAGCACAATAGGTTTTGTTACAGGAATTCCTCCTTTGGTTCTCTCTTCTTTGTTTTTCATGTTGTGGGAGGAATCCGAGTCCCTGCTCTCGGCCGTCTGCTCAAGGAATTTAAGAGAATTCCTATAGCACAGGAGTCATGTCACTGGTGAAGCCAGGGGTAGGACAGAGGGGGGCTATAATGCAGGTCACTGTAGCCATTCTGGTTTCCACTGCAAGCCATAGATAACACCATAGGGGCTGCCATAATTTACAGCAGGTCCCAAGGCTGCCTAGGTTAGGCTGAGGGCTGTTTTAGGCCCCTGCAGCAGCCCACAATCCAGAAATGCAAAAATTATTTACATTTTTCTTTGTATCCCCTCCTCCTGAAGGCACAGCAGAGAATCTGACCTTTTATTTGTATGAATTACCATCTCAGAAATTATGTAGATATCGATAAAAACTGAACAGTGAGAACAGGGAGAAAAATATTTCAGATGGTTTCCCTGCAAAAATGAATACATTTCCCAGAAGAACTATAGGCTATCTGAGATGTTTGAGCAGTGCATAGCACAAAAACTCCAGATCAGATCTCCTTGTTACTGACCCAAGAGGTCAGTATTAGGGAGGGAAATCTGTACTAGTGTCAGACTTAGATAGAGGTACACTTCTTTCCCACTTCTACCCAGTGACTAATTCAGTTAGAATAAAGAGGACATTGAGTTTCTGTGCCTTCCACTAATAGGCTTTGTGGTTTTTCCCCCTGTGAAGGTTGAAAGTTATGGGCTGGAAAACACCTCAAGTAAATATGTCCTTTCATATTTAATAGGCACAAAGGAAAGTGCCTATTAAACAGAACAGACAGAGCCTCAAGGAAAGGATTAAATGAATACATTATCTGTGTCCAATGGAGGCAGACAAAAGGCTGAACTGGATTTCTAATGAACTGGCCAGTGTGTGTGAAAGGCAAGGGTGCTGGTTTACTGGGAATAAAAGTAATTGTAACCTGTTATTAAAAGGGCTGTCAAGTATCTTAGACTCAAACTCTTATTTAACTTAAAAAGGTTAGTCTTGTGAGGAGTGCCCTATTATTCCTTCTCCCTCAATCTTCTTGATTATGAAGCTCCAGAGAGAGAGAAAGGATGGACAGGTGTGGAAGACAGGTTTTATCTGCATGCATTTGGGATGGTGGTCACATTAGTCATAAGTGGCAAAGCCATGTGCTCTGCAGATCATCCCTAACTCAAACAAATATAACCTTTCGACCACCACAAACCATCATATATGTTCTCTGTGTGCCACATATGCTGTAGAAAAACTATTTTTAAAATGTTTCAAAGAGTTTTGCAAACTGTTATTGGGACTGCATTGTTCATATCCTTCTGCCTGTAAAGCCAGGTGCCTTAGTTACCATGAACTCCGTTATACAGGGCTCAGAGGAAACCATTAATACTGCAAAAAATGACCTAAAATAGCTTTCTTATACCTAAAAATATCATAATCTTAGACTCTTATCTCAGGTCCATTTAAGAGCTAGAGGCAAGTGCTGATCCCATTGGGAAGCCAGGGATCTTCTCTTCCCAATGGTATAAAACTCCGGTCTCTAGCCCTGAAGAACCACATACTTAGTTTTATGTCTAGAAAAGCCATTACTGGCTGAGGACTGGACCTTCTCCATCCTGGGCTTTGGACATTAGTAACTTGGGAGGGGAAAATCCCACATTTGCAGGAAAAGAGGAAATATTACTCTGGCAGGCTGAAGTTTTATCTATTTAGTGTCAGCTTTTTCAAGATGTACAGGGGGAGATAACATGCATCCGACGAAGTGGGTATTCACCCACGAAAGCTTATGCTCCAATACGTCTGTTAGTCTATAAGGTGCCACAGGACCCTTTGCTGCTTTTACAGACCCAGACTAACATGGCTACTCTTCTGATACTTGAGGGGGAGAAATGTTAGAATAAGTCACACAAAAGCAAATTAGTGGGCAGAGGCCAGGTGAAGTACTTGTTAAATGTATTGCATCACTCTGCAGTTTAATATTAGCTCTATCAGCAAGCACGCCTTACTAGTTAAAAAAACATCAACCTCGTGTACAGGGGAAGTGAAGACAACTGTAAATATATGTCTATATCTATAGATATAGATATTTCAGAAGTTAGGAATTGTAGAAAATGAGAAGGGAAGCCAAGAGAGTCAGGAGAAATCTATGGCCAGCAGAGTTAAGAACACTAAGAAGGAGGTTTTTTAAAATATATTAGGAACAAAAAAGAATCCCAACAGTGGTATTAGTCCATTCTAGATGGAAATAGTAGAACTATGAATAATAATGCAGAAAAGGCAGAAGTGTTCAATAATTCAGTTTTGTATTTGGGGAAAAAAACAGATGATGTAGTCTCACCATATGGTGATAACACTCTTTCCATTCCACTAGTATCTCTGGAGGATTTTAAACAGAAGCCACTATAATCAGACATTTTTAAATCAGCAGTTGCAGATAATTTGCATCCAAGAGTTTTAAAAAAGCTGGCTGAGGAGCTCTCTGGACTGTTAATGTTGATTTTCAATAAGTGTTGGAGTACTGGGAAAGTTCCAGAAGACTGGAAGAAAGCTAATGTGCCAATTTTTAAAAGGGTAAATGGGTAGTTATAGGCCTGTTAGTATGACACTGATCCCAGGCAAGATAATGGAGCAGCAGATATGGGACTTGATTAATAAAGAATTAAAGAAGAGTAATGTAACTAATGGAAATCACATGGGTTTATGGAAAACAGACCCTGTCAAACTAATGTGATTGTATACATTTTATGAGATTACAAGTTTGGCTGATAACAGTAACAGTGTTGACATAATATACTTAGACTTCTGTAAGGCATTTGACTTGGAATTGCCTGGCGTGATAAAAAACTAGAATTATGTAAAATTAACATGGAACACACTAAATGGATTAAAAACTAGCAAGCTGATGGGGCTCAAAATGTAACTGTAAATGGGGAATCGTCATTGAGCGGATGTATCTTCAGTGAGGTCCTGCAGGGATTGATTATTGGCCGTACATTCTGTAACATTATCATCAATAACATGGAAGAAAATATAAAACCATCACAGATAAAGTTTGTAGATGACACAAACACTGTGGGAGTAGTAAATAACGAAGAGGACAGGTTACTGATTCTGAGCAATCTGGATCGCTTGGTCAACTGGGTACAAGCAAACAATACATGTTGTTAATATGGCTAAATGTAAATATCTAAGACCAAAGGTCCATCTAGCCCATTATCCTGTCCCCAAGAATGGCCTGTGTCAGAGGTTCAGGTGGAGTGTACAGAACAGGGCAGTTAGAGTGAACTACCCCTATCTTTCCCTTCCCCATCCCAAGCTTCCGGCAGTCAGACCATTAGGGTCACCCCACGCATAGGGTTGCATCCCTGACCATCTTGGCCAATAGCCATTGATGGATCTATCCTCCATTAACTTATCTAGTTCTTTTTTGAACCCATTTATAGTTTTGGCCTTCACAACATCCCATGGCAATGAGTTCCACAGGTTAATTGTGCATTGTGTTAAAAACAACTTCCTCTTGTTTGTATTAAACTTGCTGCCAATTAATTTTCCCATGTGACCCATGGTTTATCTATTGTAGGAAAGGGTAAATAACACTGCTCTATTCACTTATTACACACTATTCATGATTTTATAGACCTCTCTCATATACCCCCTCAGTCATCTCTTTTTTAAGATCAACAGCCCTAATATTTTTAGTCTCTCTTCATATGGTAGCTGTTCAATTCCCCGATCATCTTTGTTTCCCTTCTTTGAAGCTTTTCCAGTTCCACTATGCCCATTTGGAGATGGGGCGACCAAAACTGGATGGTATTCAAGGTGGGCACACCATGGATTTATATAGTGGCATGATGATATTTTCTGTTTTATTTTTTATCCCTTTTCTAATTGTTCCTAACATTCGGTTAGCCTTTTTGACCACTGCTGCGCATTAATCAGAAGTTTTCATTAATTCACATGGTGACTGTCAAATCTCATTTTTGAGCGGTAACAGCTAATTTAGAACCCATCCTTCCATATGTGTAGTTGGTATTATTTTTTCCAATGTGCATTACTTTGCGCTTTTCACTGTAGCATTTCATCTGCCATTCTGTTGCTGCCCTGGCACCCAGTTTTGTGAGATCCCTTTGTAACTCTTCACAGTCAGCTTCGGAATTACCTATCCTCAATAATTTTGTATCATCTGCAAACTTTGCCACTTCACTGTTCACTCCTTTTTCCAGATCTTTAATGAATATGTTGAACAGCACAGATCTCAGTACAGATCCTTGGAGGATCTGCCGTTTACCTCTTTGCACTGGTGAAAACTGACCATGTATTCCTACCATCTGTTTCCTAACTTTTAATCAGTTACTGATCCATGAGAGGACCTTCCCTCTTACCCCATGACTACTTGGTTTCTTTAAGAGCCTTTGGTAAGGGACCTTGTCAAAGGCTTTCTGAAAATCCAAGTACACTGTATCAACTGATTCATGCTTATTCACATTCTTGTTGACATCCTCAAAAGAATTCTCATGGACTGGGGAGGCATAACTTCCCTTTACAAAAGCCATGTTGGCTCTTCCCCAACAAATCAAGTTTATCTAGGTGTCTGATAATTGTGTTCTTTGCTATAGTTTCTACCAGTTTGACCGCTAGTGAAGTTAGGCTCATTCAATTGCCAGAATCACCTTCAGAACCCTTTTAAAAAGTCAACATTACAATTGCTACCTTCCAGTCATCTGATACAAAGGCTTATTTCAGCAACAGATTACATACTACAATTAGTAGTTCTGCAATTTCATATTTGAGTTCCTTCAGAATTATTGGGTGAATACCATCTGGTCCTGGTGACATTCTTTTGTAATTGATCAGTTTGTTCTAAAACCGCTTCTACTGACACATCAGTATGGGACAGTGCTTCAGATTTGTCATTCAAAAAAAGATAGCTCTGATGTGGGTATCTCCCCCACATCCTCTGCAGTGAAGACCAATACAAAGAATTAATTTAGCTTCTTTGCAATGGCCTTGACTTCCTTGAATGCTCCTTTAATACATTGGTTGTCTAGTGGCCTCATTGCCTGTTTGGCAGGTTTCCTGCTTCTGATGTACTTAAAAAAAATTCTTACAGCTAGTTTTTGCATCTTTACCAAGTTGCTTCTCAAATTCTTTATTGGCCTGCCTTATCATACCTTTACATTTAACTTGCCAGAATTTGTGAGCCTTGTTATTATCCAAGCTAGGGCTTGACTTCAAAAGGATGCCTTTTTGCCTCTAACGGCCTCCATTATTCAGCTGTTTAGCCACGGTGGCATTCTTTTGCTTCTCACATTTTCTTCTCAGATTTGAGGCATACATTTAGTTTAAGCCTCTATTACAGTGTTTTTAAGTAGTCCCCTTGCTGCTTGTAGGCATTTACCTCTTGTGACAGCTCCTTTTAATATCCACCTAACGAGCATGCTCATTCTTGTACAGTTCCCCTTTTTAAAGTTAAATGTTACTGGGGTGAGTTTTTTGTTTGTTTGTTTTTTGGAATTATCCCCTGCCCACCCAAGAAGGATTTTAAATGTAATTTCATTATGGCCACTATTACCGAGCAGTTCAGCTACAGTTACCTCTTGGATCAGATCCTATGCTCCACTTAGGACTAAATCAAAAATAGCCTCTCCTCTTGTGGGTTCCAGGACTAGGTGCTCCAAGAAGCCGTCATTTATGGTGTCTAGAAATTTTATCTTAGCATCATGCCCCGAGTTGACATTTACCTAATCAACATGAGGATAGTTGAAATCACTCATTACTACTGCACATTCTGCATTTTTAGCCTCTCTAACTTCCCTTAGCATTTCACTGTCACTGTCACCATCCTGCTCAGGTGGTTGGTAGTATATTCCTACTGTTATACTCTTTTTATTCAAGCATGGGATTTCTATCTGCAGAGATTCTATGGTATATTTTGGTTCATGTAAGATATTTACTTTATATGATTCTATGCTTTACCATATAGTGCCACTCCTTCGCCAGCACAACCTATTCTGTCACTCCTTTATATTTTATACCCTGATATTACATAATCAATTGATTATATCATTCCACCAAGTTTCCATGATGCCTATTATATCAATATCCTCATTTATTGCCAGGCAATGTATTTCGCCCTTCTTAGTATTTAGATTTCTAGCATTTGTATAGAAGTATTTGTACATTTTGTCAATATTCAATTACTTCCTTTCATGTGCTATATTTAGCTGGGACTCTCTTTCATTTGACTGTTCCTCACTAGCTTCTACCTGTACTTAACCAACTTCTTTCCTATCCCCTTTACTAGGATATTGAGCTCCCCCTTTAATAAATTCATCCCGAAGGAACATTTCCAACCGAACCAAGTGCTCCTCTGCACCAGTCGGCTTCACCCCAGAACAAAGAATGTAGGCCATACATACAAGTTGGGGGACTCTATGCTAAGAAGCGGTGCCTCTGAAAAAGATTTGGGGGGTCATGGTGGATAATCAGCTGAACAGGAGCCCCCAGTGTGGTGCTGCGGCCAAAAGAGCTAATCCCATCCTGGTTTGCATAAACAGGGGAATCTCGAGTAGGAATATTTTACCTCTGTATTTGGCACTGGTGTAATCACTGCTGCAATATTGTGTTCAATTCTGGTGCCCACAATTCAAGAAGGATGTTGCTAAACTAGAGAGAGTTCAGATAAGAGACACAAGAATGATTAAAGGATTCAGAACATACCTTATAGTGACAGACATAAGGAGTCTCAATCTATTTAGTTTAACAAACAGAAGGTTAAGGGGTGACTTGATTACAATCTATAAGTATGTTCATGGGAACAAATATTTAATAATGGGCTCATCGATCTAGCAGAGAAAAGTATAACACTATCCAATGACTGGAAGTTGAAGCTAGACACATTCAGACTGGAAATACAGTGTACATTTTTAACGGTAAGAGTAACTAACCATTGGAACAATTTAACAAGGGTCATGGTGGATTCTCCACCACTGATTGGATGGTTTTCTAAAAAAATCTGCTCTAGGAATTATTTTGTGGAAGTGCTACAGACTGTATTAAACAGGTGGTCAGACCAGATGATCACAATTGTCCCTTCTGGCTTTGAAATCTATATTGGGGGTGTGTATGTTTAATTCACTATTGTTGCCAAGAAATGTTCCAAGAGTAATAGTCTCTGCTTATGTAGGACCTGCACTGTGTTACTTTGTGCTGCTTCATAACCAGAAGAGGTAACATCAGTTAATTAAAAGAAAAACCCATTCCCAGAGCTGTGCGAGCATTATCGAACATGCAGGTGCTTAGACAAGGAAGTAAATGGGAAAAACCAGGTTAATTAAAAATCCATGGGATACATGGAAGTGGGGAAGAGACTCTAAATTATGTTTATCTAATGGCAAAAGATGAAAATATTAAGGAAAGGGATTCTATTTCCATCCTTTTAAGAGGGTCTCACAAAGAAGAAAAGCATAAAATACCAAAAATTAAAACCAACGGGCTAGAATTTAATCTTAGTTAAGATGGTCATCCAGGGTAACTCCATTAACTTCAGTTGGTTTCCTTCACATTTGCAGTAGTAAAGATGCCCCAATACCCCTCTAAATTTAAAAATACCCAGATTTCACCAGCAATCACAAATCCAATACTCAGATTCTCTCTCTCTCCAGTGGTAGTCTGCTGTCAAGCTCTAGTCAAACTTGCATAGTATATTTTAGACTCTTTCTGCCATTGCAGATTATGCTAATGTGGATGAGAATAATTTTGAGGAATAAGACAGAAAACTAACAGTGGAATTAAATGGACTCTCATTTTTGTATTTTTAAAGTCTCCACTGTTGATAGCCACCATTGAGACATTGGAAAACAACATTTTGACTCCATTGTTTTTTGCCCTTTACTGTTTGGAAAACGCTGAATTTTCTCCCTGCACTTGTGAAGCTACAAAAGCCAATGTGGCCCCATTTTGTTTTCTCCAGTGTCCATGCACCAGTGTCTACCAGATCTGTCCATCTGTTTCTTGGCCTTTCTAAAGTGCCTGTCATAGTATCTCAGCAGTTCACAGATCACAGAAATCCATTCAGAAGGGACAATCTGTAATTAAGCACTGACTTCTGCCTTAAAACTTGCAAATGGGTTTTTCCATTACTTCACATGTTTTGGAGAAGGTTTTGGCAGAGATGAGTCTTGCAGTGTGATATGAAAATAGGAAGGCTTGAATGCTTTCTAGCTTCCCACAGGAGGGTGTTACAGTGCCTTTGCCATTGGGTTTTTCCCCCACTGGTGAGGAAACTCTACCTATGGCTCTCCCATGTTTATACCTGGGCTCTGTCAGTTGCACTATGTTAGACAGCTGCTGTGGTAAGTCTTGGAGAAGAGGCAATCTTTGATCTAAGTTGGCCTACCCTTTCAGTGTCAGACATAGGCTACCCATCAGCTATTCCATTAGGCTCTTAAAGTAGTATATGCATTGTAAATCAGGAGTAGAATCTTGAAGTGGATTTAGTTCTGGGAATTGTGGGTTGTTGTTTTCTTGTTGTTGTTAATTACTGCAATACAACCAGCTGCGGGAGGACAAGAGAATTAACACGGTTTCTGTACAGGTCCGTGTAATAGGGTAGCACTCGCTTCTCGCACTCAGCCAGGGGAAGCTTGCATGTGCCTGTACTCTCTTAGTCTGTGGTGACCTCTGTTGGTGGTTTCTCAGGCAGTTTTCAGTAACTCAGTCCTCTGGCTGAGACACACACACAGTCTGTATGTGAAACAAACCAGACCCCTTCTGAGGTATACAGTCCGCCAGGGGCCCATCCCAGTACCCTTCCTTTGGTATCTCTGTGGCCCTCACCAGGCTCAGTCTTTAAATAGTCCTGGCCCTGATATGGGGTCATACCCACAGGGCTTCCTCCCTGGAGACACTGTCTTCCTGCAGCCCTCCCTGGGCTCATTCCCACAGCCCCTTCTTGGCTAGCCTTTAAATAGTCTCTCGACCCTGGTATAGGGCCGTGCCCCCAGGACTTCCTCCCTGTAGACTCATCACCCTTTCTGTGCCTTTCTGGCCCCAGCTGTTCTTCTATCTTCAATCCCAGCAGCCAGCCACCCTCTCACTTCCCCAGACCCTGCCAGCAACCGATCTGTCCATGGTCCTGCTGCTCCTTCAGCCAGACAGCCAGGAACATAGTCCTCACTCCTCCAACAACTGACTGTCTCTAGCGCTACAGCTACTTTTATATGGCCCTCCTGGGCCCTTATTGGCTGCTTCCTGCAGCCTCTCTCCAATTGGCTGCTTCCCCCGCAGCCACTCTAGGCAGCCTGGAGGACTTCTCTACTGCTCTTTTCTGAAACCACCAGCCGGAGGCCTCTGGACCTAGCCCACCCCATCACAATCCAACAAAAATGGTTTTTAAAAACAATATTATGGAGATGGAATTTTTGAAAGTAAAAATAGATATTACGAGCCAAACTGTGCTCTCCAAGGCATGCCTCCAGTTCTCACTGAAATCCAAGGAAGCAGCATTCATGTAACTGAAGGCAGAGTTTGACAGTTAGAATTTAGAGGCAGTTCTACATCAGAACATAACTCATTGAACATTAAACCTAGAACAATTGACATTGCCTTCTTAAACCTTTTAAAGTAACTATTTAAGTAACCCTAAGATTGGGACATAAAACTAAAAAAATCTGGAAAATATTTTAAAGTGATTTAATATTGGAGAGATATGCCAATTTGATTACCTCTAGCTACAGACCAGTACAACATAGGCAATGACTCCCCAAGCTCAACCCACACAACCCCCCAATATGTTGTAAACCTGATGTGGGGGAACCCCTCTAGTTCTGCATCTATGGTACTTATATGGCCCGCACTATCATAGGATCTGAGCACCTCCCAATCTCTAGTGTCTTCATCCTTGCAAGACTGCTGTCAGATTGGGAAGTATTATCATCCCAATTTTATAGATAGAGAATGGAGGAAGTGAGAAACACAGGGCACGTTTACACTGCAGCTGGAGGTGTGTGGCCAAAGGAAGCAACTCTATGCTTCCTCCCATTGCAAACTTCAGTATAGGGGGACACATTGGGGAAATGAGGGTGCATGCTGGGACTGGAAAGGGGAGTGGCTGCAGCACTGGAGGATTATACAGCCCTGGGGAGTTTACAATAAATTGGAGAAGCTCCCAGGGCTCCTCTCATTTATGCTGGGGTGCAAGTCACCTTTGCCTCCTCCTCATCCTGGGCTGAGCCTTTTGTACTGCACGTCTCAGTGTTACTGACTTCACTGGGAGCTGGAGCTGGCCCCTAATTCTGTACTGCATTGTTATCGCAGCAGCAAACACACTGATTGCAGATTGTTGCAATGCCTACAGTGGGGAAGCATACGTTACTGCCTACAGAGGATGTTAATGAGTGCAGCGGGGAGATGGATTGCAAGGGAGCATGAGAACATAATAAAATTTTGTCTGGAGAAGTCCCTAAACCCTCCCCAGGTGTCAGTGTTGAAGGAAGCCGTTCAAAGGCATGAGACCAAGCTCCTAAACCTCAGTCTTGCTGTGCAGATACGGAGGACGTGATGCGCAGTGTATAGACCTTTGGGGTTTGTTAGTAGATATGTGTTCTCTCTCAACCATGTAACTACTGCCAAGTGTTTTAGGTATATGTCCAGACAGAATGTACCTACTATGTTGCCAAACATCCCATGTATGTCCCTTTGGAATAGAATAGCTGTGTGGTTGATCCCAGGAATGACACAACATTAATTTCAATGGAATGTTAACTGAATGATGGCAGCCCAGCTAGGGTAGTGGAGAACCAGAAATAAAGGAGGTAATACTGGTCTCAGGGTACAAGGGGTAAGAGGGGTACCAGAGGGAGAGACATTGGACCAGAACACAGATGCCTTTCTTTAGCACATTCTAATCAGAAGCTTGAGTGGGGGGCAGAGCAGGTTCTTCACTGGCTCTCCAACAGGCAAATTCTGAATCACATTCATTACCGAATCAGATAAACAGGAAGAAATAAACTCCTCATTTTCTATTTCTACGTCTTTCACTCCCCCTTCCTTTCTCTCACAATTTGATTCTTCATCCTTCTCCCGCTCTACCATTTTTCACTGCCTTTCTCTGTTTATTTCCAGTTTCTGCCTCCGATACTTTCTGTTTCTCTCTTTTTTCTTGTCTTGTCCTGTGTGTCCTCTTTCTCCCTATCTCACTCCTCACAGCTGCAGGCTTCTCCTCTATCCTTTTCTGTCCTTCGCCTCCCTTATCTCTACCCACCCTTCACTGACATAGCAAGACAAGTCTATTCCTTTCTCACTCTTTCTGTGGCTCTGCCAGGAGACAGAGTGTTAAAAATGAAGGATGTAAGTAATTATTTTGAGTGAAACCCTGACAGACTAAATTAAGAGAGCAACATGGGCTGCTCTTGGCAGGTGCGTCTCATAGGTGGGAGCCTGCTACCCTTGTGCAGTAATATGCTGAGCGACCTTGCCCTAGGGAGATCCTGCCACCCTTTCATAATATTTCATGTATTTCTTTAATGCCACAAGAAGTAAACTAATCCATCTCATTAGAAAGCAGGGTCTTTATGGTGTTCCGGAAATTCTCCTTTGACGCAAAAGGCAAGAATTTTGTTTCTGTTTCATGTGGTTTCTTGCTTTGCATTATTAATAGCACTTGGCACTTCTCAGTTGTTAACTAACTAATCCTTGCAACCCCCTCTGCGAGGTAAAGTAGTATTATTATCTCAAGTTTAAAGATGAAGAAACTCAGAAATTAAGTGATTTGGCTAAGGCCACAGAAAGAACTGGGATTAGAACTCAGGAGTGCTTTGGGCTCCCAAGGCCACTAGTCAGTCAGTCTAAGTCTCTCTGTAACAGGGTGGTTTTGCATCATCCAGTTAGCAGGCACTGGAAGCCTACAGGGAGCCCTGGTTAATTCCTGATCACTCACTGGGGAAGAGGTAGCTTTTTAAACTCCACCCTGGATATAAGGAAAGTAGGAGCAGCCCTCTGGCAAAAGGAGCTAAATTCTATGACAGACAGGTCATGAGTTAAGAAGCCTAGAAGCAACCAAATCTTAATTAGAAGACTCAGACTTGAATTTATGTTGTATTAGTCTGAGTTACTTTGATAATAGAGCCAAATCCAAGGATGAGGGTAAAATTTTGAACTTATGCAAGGTGTGTGTAGCCTTTGTTTGGCACAGTATCAGGACTCCAGTGTCTTATATTCTCCCATTACAACTTGCTGGAAAGTACTAGAATACTTCAGTGCTGAGGTTCTTTTGAAGTGCAATCAGGAAAGAGACTATGTAAAAATGGGTACCTTCTAACTCAACATAGCATTTATTAGGGCTAGTCAAAATTTTTCAATTTTTTTTTTAAACAGGAAATTGGGTTTTTGACTAAACAAAAATGTATGTGGGAAATGGCTGCTTTCCTTGAAGATTTTTAATCAGAAAACCAAAAACTGAATTTTTCAATCATCATCTGAAATATTACAGTTTTCATTCCACAATTATATACTTTGGAGGGGGTGGTGGTTTGTTTTTTAAACGAAAAGTCAAAATCTTCCACTGAAAATGTCAATGAAAATGTAATTGTTTTCTTTTTTGCCAAAATTTTCCCGGGGGGGGATATTTTCTGATTACTTCTATAATGCATATTTGGAGCATCCATAACTTGTTACATGCATACAGGAATCTACAGACCCAGATTTTTAAAAGCACTTAGGCATGCTGCACTCAGCGTTGCTGGGAAAATCAAGGCACAAGGACCTGGTATCACATTTTCATGAACAATGGTTCTCTAAAATTGAGGATAATACTACTTCCCCTTCCCTGAGAAGGGGCTTGTAAAGATACTATGGTAATGGGTGCCATATAAGTACCAAAGATATACAGAACTAGAGGGGTTTCCCCGCAAATCAAGTTCCAGCACACTGGGGTGTTGTATGTGGGGAACTTGTAGAGTTACGGTCTACTATGCTGTACTTGTTCTGTGTCTAAAGATCTTTAATTTGGCATATTTCTCTAACACTAAATCACTTAAAACATTTCCCATAATTTTAATGTTCCAATTTTAAGGTTACTTAAATAGTAATATGTGATCTCAGTCAATGGTGATAACGCATGTTAATGTGGAGCATCACACACAAACATAACCCAAACTGGGAATTCTGAAAGCTGGAACAGGACAGTTTTCCTCTCCTCATACATTAATTGATAATTGTTTTCTTTTTCTTCTCCTTGTTAGTTTAGTGCTAGTGAAAGTTGGCAGATGTAAAGCCCTGGAGATAGAAGTCTTAATTATCCACAAAATAGGTACAGCATCGTCAGTAGCAACAAACACTTTCTTTCCCACACACACACCACCCTGTCAATATACCTTACTGAAGGGACCACTTACACAGCCAAGAGAGTACTTTAATCTCCATGTCTATTCAATACTCTTGGTCTGCCTGCTGTGATTGCCAAAAAAGGTTTGTGCAATGGACATCTCTCCACTCTGAACTAGATTCACACCAGCAAATTATTTCAGAGGCCATCAAACAGGGATCAGATAAGGGATTTCTGTTACTACTGATCTGACCCCTGCTGGAATTTAGAGGAGGCAGGCTCAGTATCCAATTGCCAAACCTGTGAGTGGTCTAGTCTCCTACTCCGCACATTTAATTTCTAACCTGACTGGGATTTATCACTGATTTTTTTCCCTTGTCTATAATGCACGTGTAGGTACAAAAAAAGGTCACAGTCCTACTATTCTGATGGACACCTTTAGAGATAAATTGAAGGATTATCAGCAGCCAGTTGACTAGGTCCCCCAGAGTGAATTTTCCAAGTAACATGCATTAGCAAACATCCTCCTAAGAGCTGCACTGGGTGTACACACAGAATGGGAGGCAGTTAAAGGCCATTTGCTTCTCATGTGACCACTAAACATATCCGGTTCAAAGTAAAGATACCACCCTGCTAAACCTAACACTGCCACACTCCTCCACTCACTCTTCCCTCTCATTTGTAAGGAACTGCTGACATTCAACAGTACTTTAGCTTTGGCTGAGAAACCCCAGCAGGAAGTATTAAAGTCACAGTGGGAGGAATCCCAGCTCTGTGCTCAAAACAAAATATCTACTCTGTAAGGAAAAGGGCACGTCGTATAAAAATGAAGGGGAGAGAGTGACTGCACCATAAAGGTGCAGACATTCGCCATCCATGAGTGTTTGGGTCAAGGGGGAAGGTCCCTGCTCTACAGGGCTCATGTTAGAAATACAAAGGGTAATCATTCCCATCCATAAAATGTTGGAAATACAAACAAACTCCCTGGTGTCTATTAGAGAATCTAATCAGAGTGATCAAGCAAGTGTGCTGGATAAGATCTAGTCAAGTACTGAGCCAGACATGGATACAATCAATTCTGGAGAAGTACTGGATTTAGTTTAGCAAAACCCACTGAACCCTTTCCTAGTGGTATCAGCACCTGCAAACAGAATAGAGTGCTTCAGGCAAACATTACTGTCTCGTTGCATTCTGATACTCCTGTTTCCTATTAAAAGTGTGTGGGCATGTGCACATGCATGTACATTTGTAATGATAGTGAAATTGTCAGGCTGAAACTGGAGTCCCCTATTTAGTCACATAACAAAGACAGCTTTGTGCTGCAACTGTGACCAGGTGGGAGCTTTCCTAATAGCTAGAAAATGACAATCTCTTGACCCAGTCAATTTTTGACATCTCTTCTGAGACTGCCAGTTGGTGTTCATTGTGTTGGTGGTTTGTGAGAAGTGGTTAGCTGTCCAGTGGAAACAGGCCCATGATCACCAGTCTTTTTACACACAGGCCACTAAGCAGTATTCTGCTAGCAAATGGTAACTACCTTCAGTCACTACTGACCTGGGCTGGATTCAAGCCAGAAGCCTAGAGAGGCTACAAGCCAGATTCATCTCTGAACTGGTGTAGTTGCTGGCACAGAGGCAGTTTGCACCTCTTCAGGGGCTGCAAGGCCAGTATGGCCTCCCATATAGACAAATTGTGCCCCTGCTTCAGTGACCCTTACAAGCTTTTACAGAGGTGCAGGATTGTCAGGGCACAGATCCACCCCAGCCACACCTCCTCCAGTCCATCTGCACTCCACTGCAAAACACATGGAGCTGTTGCAGAGGTGGTAAAGAGTTGGCTGAATCGGCTCTAAATCTGAGTGCAGGTGTCTCTGTGCCAGGGTATTTTCCAGGGGGACTTGCATCTGCCCTTTGGCCCCTTTGCACTGGTCAAGTTGGTATAAAGGGGCCACAGATCAACAATTATTCAAGCACTATAGGCCTGATCCAGATCTCATTAACTTTACTTGTACACCAGTGCTCCACTGATTCCATGGAGTTAATCCTAGATTACATCAGTGAGAGATCAAGGTCAGGCTTGCATGTCATATTACTAATTGCATGAACTATCCAGTCCCCTGGAGTTCCACAGTACTCAAATGAAACAATGGTAGTCTTGGAAATAGCCTAATAATTTAGCCTTGATTTGCATTTTATCCCACCCATAGGTCCACTGGAAAAGATAAACAGGTATTTTTGGCTTGGCACAAGCAATAATGTGTGTACAGGCAGATATTAGCAATATGAAAAATGCCTCCCAGTCCAAACAAAGCCTACTGGAGAGAGA
Source organism: Lepidochelys kempii (assembly GCF_965140285.1). Lineage (NCBI taxonomy): Eukaryota > Metazoa > Chordata > Testudines > Cheloniidae > Lepidochelys > Lepidochelys kempii. Next base: position 248,744,448 of record NC_136380.1, read on the forward strand.
TGCCATCTCATTTCCTTTCACTAGAAGATTCAATACCCACAGAGTTTTTGCTTCTAAGATAAATTTCTCTTCAGTCTACCACATAAGATATCCCTGCACCCAGGGCTGGCTCTACGTTTTTTGCAGCCCCAAGCTCAGGTGGGGCTGGGGCTCACAAGCGGCGCAGGAAGCGGAGGGAGGGAGCTCAGCATCCCAGGTCTGGGGCTTCCCCTTCCCGCTGCGGCCAGGGGCACGGCACCCTTGCCCCATCTAAGTGGTGCAGCTCCGAGAGCACAACTGCCCAGGAAAAAAAGGACGGCCGGAATGCCACCCCTGGAAATGTGCCACCCCAAGTACGTGCTTGCTTTGCTGGTGCCTAGAGCCGGTCCTGCCTACACCAACCTATAGCAAAAGGAAAGGAAGCTCCTAGTAATGGAACAACACTGGTACCACAAGGCTGTAGATGAGTAGTGACTAAAGACCAAAACCAATACAATGGTAAGCTCAAAGCTAAACAGTGCCTTGCTGCACAGAATGACCTTGGTGGGACTCATGTCCCTCACACTGGTGGAGCTCAAGGGCACCAAGAACATGATATAATTGGGAAGGGAGGTTGCAGCTCCTGTGAATTAATTCATTGAGCTTTGGCTTCCTCCAGTGGGGATTTCACCCTCCCATCTGGATGCAAGATGCTACAGTGGCAGCTGCACTAGGTGTAAGGTATGGGAGAAAAACAGTCTGAATAAGCTGAGATTTTCATGTGGATCTGCCTTCATGTTGGGCTGGCCTGTGAGAACCCATAGTCACATGCTTGTAGGATGGGGAAATGAATCTTAACAAAAAAAGATCAAGGGCAAAAGCCACTGAAGAAGGCTTTTGTGTTATAATGAAACATGCATGAAAGTGCTCAAAAGTTGCTAGGCAACAGTGCCCTGCCCTCAAGATCACTGAGCTGCCAATGAGATTTCGTTCCATCATAATGCTTCTGTCTAGCATTTCACTGGACAAGAATGATATTGTGAGAATAGAGTTCAGTGAAAACTAATCCAAAATGGTCCCTGCTGCTCTTAAGAACGCTTCGGAGCTCCCCTCACTTGTGCAACTGAACAAAGATCTGTGGATGAGACTGTAAACTTTCTAATTCATCTCCAGACACTTTGCAACTAGGACTCCAAACACGTAGTGTACAAGTAGTCTGAGTGTTTAAACCAAGTCTCCTTAAGAAGCCCCTTATTACAAATTAATCCCTTGAGCACTCCCTGGCCAGGAGCTATTGCTTCTCATTGCTCATGAATTCTTCATTAGTTTTTAATGCAAGAGGAAATTCTGCCTCCTGGCAAGAAAGGGTTAACAAAAGCTCCAATAATTAAATTAACAGCAATCAGCTAAGGGATCCCCAGTGCAAAGTCTGGTAAATATCAGTTCTACTTCTCCTCCAGGATAATGCACCGAGAAAACATCTGAAAGTTCCCTGCAGGACCGCAGCTAAGTCACAAATGTTACTTACACTGCTCAGTCTCTTGCTTCCCAACAGAATGACTATGGTCCCCCATGGCAGACAAGCCTTTATGCACAATGGGCCAAATAGCATCAATGGGAGTTATACCTGGTTCCTCTAGGTCTGAATCTATCTGAATATATAATGGCTAATATAGTGAGTTATAAGGTGTTAATGAAAGACCGAATTTAATGTTGGCCCCAGGAAATTAAAAATTGCATACTGTGGCATAAATGGAGTAAGTTGGCCTTTAATAGACCCTTGGCATTTCTCTCCCTTTCATCATATCCCACATGGGAAAAATCACTGTAATGTGCAATCTCTCTGAATGAAAGGTTCAAGTTCTCTATCACCAGGGAAAGTACAGATTGTTCTCCTTACTGGCATGAGATAGCCAGTTAAGATGGTAGAGATGGGAACTAATTACCATGGAAATTAAATCAGTCACAGAATCCTCTCTCCTTCTCTACCCTTCAAACTAGACAGAATCTGGTTCTCTCAGATTCTTCAGAAAGGAGAAGGGGAGACAGGAAAGCTTTCTTAACAGTTGGGCTCATACCATGAGGGTTTCAAGCCAGGATCCAAATGTAACATTTGTTAAAGCATGATGCCTAATGTCACCAAGACATCCTTGTTCTACTCTCAGCAACACTAAGAGTGCTGCGTCCTAATCAACAGCACCACAAGCCAAATGCACATAGAATATATGAGCCAGAGGGATGATTCACCTCTGGAGGAACTGGAAGATAAATAGCAGAACTGTTGTCATCCTCCCTCAAAGATTCCCTGTGGGGAGGGCAGCTTTAAATTCTGACCAGAGATCCATAGGAACCCTGCTACTGACAGCTACATATTCAGCACATTTATTAGTCAGCTTGGCCCTGCTCCTCCCTAGGCGTATTTGTGGCAGCAGCTGGATATAGGGGGTTTCATGTGGCTAATGCCACTATGTCCCCAATCCTGGCAGTGAACATACATGAAAAATAACTTCCCCCCCTCATGACATTAATTTATAGAATACAACATATTCTTTTTTTTGCAATATAGTGTGTATGGTTTTGTCGTTGAGAACACGTAAATGTTAAAAATATTTGTTGAGAGCAGCTTTTACAAGCTGAGTTAAGGTTAAAATTTTAAGAGCCAATTTTACAGTATGAAATTTATGAGAATTAACATTAACACTTAAACCTAGCTGAAAATTTCCAATTTGTTACACATCTAACATGCTTTTAAAAAAACTTTAGCTAGGTTATTTTACAGTCTTTTCTGTAAAAAGGGAATGACTTGGTGATATACGGTGTGTAGTAATAACCTCAAAATTTCCTTCCAGTCACAGACATTTGTTAATGTAATCTGCAAATATACAGTTTTTATAAACAGTACCAAAATAAAGGTGCAATCAAATGAGAAATGAATTGCCAATGCACTGGTGTTAATAAGAAATGTACCATTAGCATAATAAATGATGCTGGTATTCTTCAGATACCAGAATCTTGTGATAACGGTTTGCATTTTACACTGTAATTGATGTAACTAGAGTGAAGTTATTTTTCAATGCCTCCTGTAAATAAAATGTAACTAGATATCTGTATTGTCAAGCTAGTACAAGTATTAAGAAGTCAATTCCAGGGGTAACAACAAATAATTCAGTCATGCAGATATCTGTCCAGTTATTGGATTTTGGGGAAAGTACATGTGTCAAAAGCTATATCTACAGTTAATGTACTTTTATGACAGAGCTTAATGAACTCAGACAAATTTTGCAATCCCACAGAATAATTTGCAATGCACCAAATTCCAAAATGCCCCTTCGGTTTGTCTATCCCTTATCTGAATGTTGTGATGGTACATACTGAAGCTCTCTGCAACTCCATCAAATGCTAGCATATATTAAAGTCTGAATGATGCTATTTTAGAACATTAGGGGCCTGAACATCCCAGGAGATACATGCATGCAGCTCCCAGAATGGCTGGACCCCAAGATTTTGAAATGAAGCTGTGTGTGTATAGGAGTCTGAGAGACAGACAGAGGGAATGGGGAAAGAGAACAAGATCAGTTCAGGGAGCTGCTGTGTGCAGATTTTTCAAGCATGTGTTTATTTATAGATATAGATATAGATATAGATAGATATATCTGCAAACAACACCCCTCTGCCTCCCCTCCAACAGCCGACTCTTGATTCAATCTGTCTTGGCAGTGTCTGGGAGAGATGCCCCCACAGGGAAAACATCCACAAATGCCTGAGGACTAAAAGTCAAAGTCATCATTAGATGTGGTGGTGGAGTCTGCAGGACTGCAGAGGACACGACTGAGGGGAAGTGGCATGAAGGCTCAGTATGACTGAATTCTTTCAGTACACCCACAACTAATATTTACAGAGAGGACTGTTCTTTGTCCCCCCCACCATCACCACTGCCACTTCCAGAGTCTGTTGGGGGGTGCTGTATTTTGTAAAGGATTTTGTTAGTTTGGTTAATTGCCAGGGGTTAGGTTACTGATCATGGAAATAATGGACTCAGGTTGCACTACAATTGTAAAGTGGGGGCAGTGACTGAGCAGGATTTCCTTCTAAACACACAACTCTGCCAGTCATCTCAATCCTAATCTGCATCATCCCCTGTTATTCCAGTTCTGTGCCCACATGCACTTCTGAGCCTAAACCTCAATCCTCACCTGAAATATTCCCTGGTGTTTTCATGCTTGGCCTTATAGGAGCTCTGAAAAAAAATCAACCGTTATCCTGTTCTGCAGTGTCCTGTGCTATTCCAGTCCTGGGATCCCACCCAGCTCAGCAAATGAATCTCGTTAACACCCTCTGCCATTCAAGAATGTGACGAATACCACCACACAGCAACTATGTTTTCACTTGTGATATGATAATGCAAATTTAGGGCCATATTTTCAAATGCCTAAATTGATCCTGGAAAATGTGCATGTGCACCCAATGTGCTTGCAAATCCTGCAATTGCTTGCACAGATGAGTCTTTGCACGTATTATCAGTCAGCTCAGTTGCAGGTATATCCCAAAGTTTCATGTTGCTCACCCTTTGTAAAATCTTTAGACCAGCTTTGCGCCTACAGGTGTAATCATGCTGGAGAGAAAGTGATTATGCTTCAGGGGTGGGAGTGAGGAAAGGTCGCAAACACTTCTTCCACAGCCTACCCCAAAAAAGCAAACACCAACTTGGCTTCTTTCAGCTCTTGCTGGAGCAGAGATTGATTTGGCTGCTGCTCACTAAGGCAGCATCTGTGGTGCGGATATGCCCTCCCGTAGCTGTGGCAGCCGCTGCAAGGCGAATTCCCCTCCTGGGTCCTTCACTAGGGACGACAAGAGCACACTGGAAAGCACTGAGTAGTCCTCCTCATCCCCTGCCTCGCTGCTCCAGCAGCACATGAGGTGAAGACGGGTGGGGCCATAATACTGCTGCACTGACTACATCTCTCCTCACTGGTGCCTGTCAGCCCAGCCCTAGTTTGAAGTTTAAAGAGCTGTTACTGGGAGAGAGCCTGGAGGCCCCCACCACCACCACCCAGGAGAAACAAGCTTGCCACCTCACTTAAGTCAGGGGAGATTTGCTCCCCTACCTTGCTCTCCACACCAGTTAAGAGAGACCTCCAGCAGTCAGGGAAGACTTTCCAATCTCAGCAACCAAAGAGGATGGCCCATCGCTAAATGACTACCCAGCCCACCTTGAAAAGGAACCTGCTCCCCACCCTGCAAACCTCCCCATTGCCAGAGGCCACAGGATGACCCACCTGCCCCCACCTCAGCTGCTGCAAGGACGGGGTGTTTAATAAAGGAGCCAGCTAGAAGAACTTTCACCAGGTGCTGGAGACAGGGAAACATGGTGAGGCTGGTAGGAGGAGGACTGGTAGAAGTTTTGAGATAGGAAAGGCAGGAAAGAGGAAGTGAAGAAAATGGAAAGAGGAAGTAATTTATCCAGGAAATGTCAAATGTATCGCCAACTTGGTGCGGGGGGAGGGAGATTTGAGGGAGTCCCTTTTCAAAATGTCGGCAACACACCCCTGAGGGAGACTCTTGCTGGCCATCTCAGCAAAGAAGCTAACTATTGAACAGGCCGTGAGAAGGACTTCTTCACTTACCCCTGCCAAGGGTCTCTCCAAAACACGCTACAGTCATATCAGCAGGGCATTGCGGGGGGCATGGATCAGCATTCACATTGCATTGTCAGTACCTGGCCCAGGCCAGGGAAGCTAATGGTCCAACCAGTGGACCAAATTCGGTGATGAATCTTGGTCACATGCCACCCAAGGCACGTCATGCGTATGCTAAAAAGCAGCAGGGCAATTTGTACCGATACTCCTCATGCTGTACCGCCACCTACTCTGTGCATTAAGGATGGGATTTTCGGAAGTGCCTAAGTGACTCAGGATCATGAGTCCCATTAACCTTCAATGGGACTGGGGATCCTAAGTCACTTAGGTGTCTTTGAAAATACCACTCTAAATGAGTTCAGTCTCCAGAGCCATCACTATGCTGGTGCTTTCTGCAAACATTTATATCTACTAGATGTGGGGAGGAAACGGATTAGAAAAATAAAGGAACAAAAATAAAACTTTAGCCAACCAAAAAAATCAGCAATTCAGGTAAACGTGGCAAACAGCCTTTTTCTTAGTCTGCTGGTTTCTATTTTTCTGAAGCCTTCTGGGCCAGTCAACATGAAAGTCTGCAGCAACCAATCCAGTGAGCAATTGTCACTTAACTGCACTAAAATCCATGAGATAGAATGACAGCATTTTCTCTGTGGATCGGACAGTCCTCTGACAGAGAGGAAAAAAAAAAAAAACTACAGTGAAGCCTCTCCAAGAAGTCACGCTCATTAGGCAACTCCTGATTGTAGGAGACAGATTACCTCAAAGTCTCCACACACACACCACCAAATTCTCATAACCTTACTCACAATATATGCTGAGAAGTGTTGAGCACCCACACTCTGAAAATCAGGCCCCTTTAAGGTCTCAATTTCTTGAGACACCCAGATTCACTAATCACGGCTGAAAATTTAATGTTTAATTTAATACAGTTTTATAAAGAAATATTTAAAATTGGCCAAAACCATTCTCCTGATACAACATTCTCTTCTAATGACACTAAAATCTCAGGATCTCTTAACATGCTTTTCAGACTGCTGCCTAAAGATCACGTGGGCCATTTTTTTCTAAACAGCCATTCATTTTGCTTGTGCAACTGAGGGTGCAAAATATGACTGGGTTTTAATGCCCCTTTGAAAATTTAGCTTGGGATATCTGGAATGTGCCCTTTGTTCTTGACACAGAAGTGTCCAAGCACATGGAAAGCGGCCATCCTGCCTTCTCCTACCTGTCAAGATCAAGGAGGTCACCAAAATGTAATAACTTGAAAGAGGACAGAAACCAAGATCAAAATAATGGACAAAAGCTTTACAAGGAATTGGAGACGGGTTACCAACTTGTTTACCTGCCACTAAAAGCCTAACCCTTCTTCAGGACTTGCTTGGGTAAATTATCACTCTGGAAACCAGTGAACAGGGATTACGTTGCCCAACTCTCATTAACATTAATGGCAGATGCATAGCGAAATCTTTGAACGCTATTCTGAAGATAAATCACAGAATCTTATCTGTAGGGTGCTCAGCACTCAGAACTCAGTGTATTTGCAACGAATGGGACAGCCATTCTTTGCAAGGCCCTTCTTTGAAGCAGCCATGAGAATGAGGTAGGTGTCCTGTGTATTAAGCCTCTCCTTTACCCCACTAGCACTTCCCCAGGCAGAGTTGCATTGAAGTGGGAAAGGGGACAAGTCGAGCTATATGAGTCTATCTTGTTGCCATTCTAGTAATATCAGGGGGAAGGGACTGGAGGGGACATGATTTAATTTAATTCATTTATTTTACTGAGGAAGAGAAGAGAAGAAAAAAGAAGTCACAAGAATGCTATACATGTGTTCCTGGAGCTCAGCTCAGATTTTTAATACAGGATGAAGGCTGAAGCATTTTCATACATGGATTTGGAAAGCTAAAAATAATTTCTACTTAAAAAAACAAAACAACTGCCCCTGGAAGAGTCTGTGCTGAATATATTCAGCAGGAAATCTCTAATAGTGTCTTTTGTTTTCTTTCTTTTCTGCCACACTTTCCCTAACCGTTTCCCTGGAGTTGAGGGACAACTTAAGTGGTCATTTTTAAACTGTCTCAAAGAATCCTTGGCTGAAGAGGGTTGCTAGACCAGTTAATATTTCACAGGAAGCTGGTTCTGTCAAGTCTAGGCTCACTACAATTTGCCTCCGAGATGCTGGGATTTTGTCTGATTTGATGGCAATCACAACCTTTCCCCTCACACAGTCTCTATGTAATATTGCTCCATGAGCTTTTAGACCCTTTTCTCCCTGCCCCCTTGTTCTTCTACCTCAGAATCTCCAACATACTCTCTCTCTTTGCAGAACTTCTGTACAGTAAAAAAATCATATGAGAGGGTTACCATAGGATAGGCCAGAAGCTCCAGGGCATACTGAATTATAGTGCATATATTTATATATAATTATAATTATATTTACATATAATTATAGTGCATAAGTCAGGGATAATCAATAGGCGCATCACAAGCCAAATCCAGACTGGAAGATGCTTTTGAACAGACCGCAAAAATCTTTTTATTTACTTATTGTTGTCATTATTGTTATTTTTTAAATTATTTTTACCCTCTCCTTCTCTCACAATGTGATCTCCAATACATAAGTAAAATTAATAATCTCTTAAACAAGAAATGCATCATTCACCATTTTCTAACAAAATAAATGTAAAAATCTGAATATATGAAGGAATATAACTTCTTAAATAAATGTGTATAGATATAGTGCATCGTCCTGGTTAACAAAAACAAACAAAAAAAAAAAGCACAAAATTTAGTGTAAAGGCTATATTTATTTGCAAGGCAACATGTTTTAACAGTTACCAACCAATGAGAATCAACCTTTCTTTAAGAAAATAACTAAAGAGTACAAATAAAAAATACAATTAAAAATGGATGATTTATATCAAGGTTTCCTTCTTGCTGATTTAAATCATGATTAAAATTGATCCACCCTGAGTCCTTTAATAGAACACACTGCCAGACCACCACGCAATCCGATGCAACTGGCAATCTCAAAGAAGAGAGACTAGTGGGTAGAGTCAGAAGTGAGATGCATCTCAGGAAGAGCAGGAATAGTTGCAGGCCAGGCTTGAGACTCATTGTGCTATGCAAGCCAGGGATCACCTGTCACTAGAACAACAGTTTTGTAAGCTGTAATTGAAGTTCACTGGCATAACTATAACTGGGAAGCTTGCCCAGTGCCTGCCTGCAGTACAGAGGCAGTGCTAATCAGTTCTCGCTTTAATGAGGAATACATTATTTCTAGAGTTAACTCATGCGATTAACTCCAAAAAATTAATCATGATTAATCGCCGTTTTAATCGCACTGTTAAACAATAGAATACCAATTGAAATTTATTAAATATTTTGGATGTTTTTCTAAATTTTCATATATATTGTATTCTGTGTTGTAACTGAAATCAAAGTGTATATTATTTTTTATTATAAATATTTGCACTGTAAAAATGGTAAAAGAAATAGTATTTTTCAGTTCACCTCATACAAGTACTGTAATGCAATCTTTGTCAAGAAAGTGCAACTTACAAATGTAGAATTTTTTTTGTTACATAACTACACTCAAAAACAAAACAATGTAAAACTCCAGAGCCCACAAGTCCACTCAGTCCTATTTCTTGTTCAGCTAATCACTAAGACAAACAAGTTTGTTTACATTTACAGGAGATAATACTGCCCACTTATTTACAATGTCACCAGAAAGTGAGAACAGGTATTTGCATGGCACTTTTGTAGTTGGCATTGCAAGGTATTTACGTGCCAGATATGCTAAACATTTGTATGTCCCTTCATGCGTCAGCCACCATTCCAGAGGACATGCTTCCATGCTGATCATGGTCATTAAAAAAAGTGTTAATTAAATTTGTGATTGAACTCCTTGGGAGAGAATTGTATGTCCCCTGCTCTGTTTTACCAGCATTCCACCATATATTTCATGTTATAGCAGTCTCAAATAATGACCCAGCACATGTTGTTCATTTTAAGAACATGTTCACTGCAGATTTGACAACACACAAAGAAGGTACCAATGTGAGATTTCTAAAGATAGCTACAACACTCGACCCAAGATTTAAGAATCTCAAGTGCCTTCCAAAATCTGATTGGGACAGGGTGTGGAGCATGCTTTCAGAAGTCTTAAAAGAGCAACACCCCAATGAAGAAACTACAGAACCCAAACCACCAAAAAAGAAAGCTGCTTTGGATTGTTATTGAGCAGAATCTGTCATCAGCATGGACACGTGTCCCCTGGAATGGTGGTTGAAGCATGGAGGGGCATATGAATCTTTAGTGCATCTGGCATGTAAATGTCTTGCGATGCCGGCTACAACAGTACCATGAGAATGCCTGATCTCACTTTCAGGTGACACTGTAAACAGGAAGCATGCAGCATTATCTCCTACAAATGTAAACAAACTTGTTTGGCTGAGTGACTGGCTGAACAAGAAGTAGGACTGAGTGGATTTGCAGGTTCTAAAATTCTACATTGTTTTATTTTTGAATGCAGGTTTTTTTGGTACATAATTTTACATTTGTAAGTTAAACTTTCATGATAAAGAGTTGCACTACAGTACTTGTATTAGGTGAATTGAAAAATACTATTTATTTTGTCTTTTACTGTTCAAACATTTGTAATAAAAAAATAAATATAAAGTGAGCACTATACACTTTGTATTCTGTGTTGTACTTGAAATCAATATATTTGAAAATGTAGAAAACATCCAAAAATCTTTAAATAAATGGTATTCTATTGTTGTTTAACAGCGCAATTAATCGTGATTAATTTTTTTAATTGCTTCACAGGCCTAATTATTTCACCTTTTTTTTAAATAAAAGGAAAACTCATCTTATTGTGGGAGCCAGCATTCTGTTTCTGGTGCCCATTCATTCACATCAGAAGCCCACCAGAACGTTCGCATCCAGTTGTGTCTCATTTACTTTTATTGATGATGCCATTTTTACAGCAAAAGAAACAAAACCCCATGTTGAATTTAGAACAACTGAAAATTAGTTTTCATTCCATTGTAAAACAAAGGAATCTAATGTTAGTTATGATATTTTCTACCAGGAGTATCCCACTTTGGTTAAAAGCTCCTGTGTGCCACCTATTATGATCCTGAGATGCTCTTTTACCTGGTAGCGAATGCAGCCATGAGGGCTATCATTTTCTAGTGCATACCGTATAGTGTGTTTTCATAGCTCAGTACTCTGAGTGGTCAATGACTCCTCCAGCATAGCTGCTTGCTGGCTAATAGTGTTAATATTAGTCTGTACTGTATATCACTAATATATACAGTACAGACCCGTTTACGAACGAATCTGCTTAACGCATGGTAACGCCATGCCTCCCAGTGCTACCTATTTAACACGCAAGACTCGTTAACACGCGGTACAGGAACTTGCTATGTAGCGCTACGGATTTGCTCACTAACTCACTGACATAAAAATTGACAGGAAGCGCGGAGCGGAAACGTGTTGTAGGCCTCCTGGCGTTTCCTCTTCCTTTTGATTGCCGATATTGGTAAAGATATATCACGCACGCTTAGTCATTGTCACGCTACCGGAAGAGGCAAGTCCTTTAAATCAGGATTTAAAAGGGCCCAGGGCTAGGGTAGCAGCAGCTTGGAGCCCCGGGCCCTTTAAATCACCCCCTGAGCTCCCAGCTGCAGAGGCAGCTGGGAGCCCTGGGGTTCAGGGTGATTTAAAGGGGGGCCCTTTAAATTGCCAGTGGAGCCCTGGGGGTCCCGGCTGCCACCGTGACCCCCAGGGTTCCAGGAGCAGGGCTCAGACGGCGATTTAAAGTGCCTGGGGCTCCGGCTGCCGCTACCCTCCAGGGCCCTTTAAATAACCCCCGGAGCCCTGCTGCCACTACCCCAGGGCTCCAGCAGCAGGGCTCTGGCGGCAATTTAAAGGGCCCAGGGCTCCAGCCACTGCTGGGAGCCCCAGACCCTTTAAATTGCTTCCTGGGGAAGCCGGTCCATAGTGGGACGTACCGGCTTACTTGCACCTCTGGATGAATCATTCCAAGTCAGCAAGGGGTTTATAAGTCTTTTAAAAAGCATCATGGCAGAGCGCAGGTATTGATTTCTGGAGAAAGCCAATCAGCGGATGAATCAGCCACGAATGCGTTTCCCCGTGGAAATGCATGGCCCTCTTAACCCACGGTCCGTTAACACGCAGTCGTGATGGCTTGACTCCCAACATCCACGCGTAAATGGGTCCATACTGTAAGTGCACCTTCCTAAGTCCTTCTCGTTATGACCAACACATTGGTACTTGGGGACTATAAGGTGCTGGCTTGTTCCCAGCCCACTACTACCCCCAGAAGCTCTTTCTAGGAACAGTTTGATTTACCAGATATAAGCAAAGACAGCAAAAACAGTTGCTTAGCCTCCCTAGGCTACAGCCGGATTTTCCCCTTTGTCCTTCTCCATCCTTCCTGCTTCAGGGCCTATTGTAGGATTCTTCTGGGCTCTGTTAACCAAGCACTGCCTCCCAGGGCTTTCTCCCTTGAGGCCCTTTTTCCCTAGCAGGTTCTCACTGCCTCCTCTCCCAGCGGACTCTGGCAGCCACTCACAAGAAACTTCCTGCTGCTCCTGCTCTACACACCAACTTGTTTCTTCTTTCCCTCCTGAGGAGTTTGGATCCTGCTGACTACACCATGTCAAGGGCACTCCTGCCCCGTAGTGCCCTCTTCCCCCACAGCAGGCCACTCAGGGGCCCTTAAAAAGTCCACATAGTCCAGATATTCAAAACATTCTCCATCCGAGGTTGAATTTATCAAATGCTTCCCAAAGTCTTTCAAAAATAGTACTCGAACATACAAAGTGATTTAGTTGGGGCTGGTCCTTCTTTGAGCAGGGGGTTGGACTAGATGACCTCCTGAGGTCTCTTCCAACCCATATCTTCTATGATTCTATGCTTCTATGAAAGTCTTCATCCCACTTTCTGCTGGGCCCAGCCCCTCCCTGAGCTCGGTCTTCCCTTCAAAGTTCAAATACTCCTCTGCACTGGTTCCAAGCTGGGCACAGCCCTTCCTCCCCAAGGATCTGTCTTCCTGCTCTCCCTGCACCTCTCTCCTGGAGCTTAGCCTTCTCCACAGACCCTCCCCACTAATGTCTTCCCCCTCCTAACTCAAGGACCTGCAAGAGTCTTCTTACTCCCTGCAGCATCTGTAGGCATCTCCCCAACAACCGGCAGCTGTCTCTCTCTTTATAAGACCCAGGTGGCTTCCTTAAGACCAACTGGGCAGCAGGTAACCAGTCTGGATGCACTGGACCCTGCTCCCTTAAAGGTGCCAGTTTCCCTGTGACAGGCACATTCGTTTGTGTACATAGTTCTCCATCTTCCTGTATTGCTTATAGCAAGCAGCAGAAAATATAGCCGTGTGCTACTTGTAAATAAATGGCATAGCCACGCTGCCATGAAATAGTGCATCACAAAGTGCCCTAACCCTTATCCCCCTATATGACTGATCACGTGATCTGATGGCATAAGTGCACTGGCTTGCATGCCTCCATATAAACCAGTCTACCGAACGTGTGGTGTATTAGTGGACAATTACGACAGCCCTTTGCCCCACTACAGATTAGCGTACCAGATGCTAACCAGGACAAAAACGCATTCCCAACCCATGCCTCCTTACAGTTCTGCACCATATGCTGTGGTCTATTAAGACAAGTACAACATATGGTATCGCAATAGATGTGACAGTCCACTAGTAAATAACAATATAATGAAACTGGGCCTTGATGTATTAGGTTAGCTAAAGGTCAGCATGTTAGATGCATAACTGTGGGCGTGCATACATGCATACCTAGGACAGAAAAAAAAAAAAAGAGTCCCCCAGGGTAAGTCTCTAGCAAGGGAGAGGCAGCAAGGAAAGATCTGGGCAGCTCCCCGCTACACAGCCTTTCCTCACTGCAGGGAAACACTCCAGCAGTGGGGAGGCACCAGGGAAAGGCTCCGGCAGCTCTCTGGTGCTGGAGCCCTTCCCGACTGCAGTGGCAAGGCTCTGCTAGGGGGAGGGAGAGAGGAAAGGCTCAGGCCCCGCTGCCTCCCCTCTGCCAGAGCCTTTCACTGAGCGTAGCATGGACACAGCCTGCTTTTTACTGCGGCATGTAGCTACACGTACTCTACATGCTGCCGCCAGTGGTGTGCAGCGTAGACACATGTAGCCTAGGTTTGCTAGTCAAAAAGAATACAGTGTGTATAGTGCTGCACCCTCGGTCTCACTGAGTTGCCATGAATGGGCTTCTGGCAAGAGTTCTCCAGGATGTTGTGTCCCCCTGCCCCCGTGCCCTGATTTGGGGGCTGTCCACTAGCTAGCGGCATCAGATGTACTTTTAATTGCTGTTTTTGTTTTGCCCTCCCGACGAAATGAAGAGATTGATCTCTATCGATCCAGGGAAAGGCTCATTTTGTTTGCTCAACCTTTCCTGTCTTATCTGGGCTATGCCAAGAGGTTCTCACACACACACACGCGCGCGAACACACACACAGAGGCTGAAAAGTAAATTAAAGAAAAGCAATGCGTGAGTGGTGGCAAACGCAGGCCAGTCTAGTCTACCCTCAGACTTCAGTGCAAAAAGAAAACAGAGAAGGTGGCTTCAGGCTGCAGTCTCACTCAGTGGTGGCAAGGATACCAGGGACTTGTTTAATAACCTCGTGGTCTATAGTGTCTGTGTCAGGGCACAACTAGCAGAGCAGAGAAAATCTTATTACACACAAAAGGGCATCTTGGCATCACATTTTTATTCTACTGGGAAGATTTTCCTGGGATTCTCTATTATCCCGCCTTACTTCTCCCCAACCTATCTATTCAGATACTTTATTAGCACTCATCACCACAGTAATGGAGTATAGACTCTTGAAAACCCCCACTGCCGTTACCCTCACATAACCCAACAGTGCCATGCCAGACGTCCTCCAGAAGGGATAACTTGATTGCAGCGCAAGGCACTGCCTCTTCCCTGCACTACCACTGCATCTGTGGGTCTCACACTTGCACAGAAGCCTATTTTCACTGTTCGTGTTTGTCAGGATTAGGGACTGCAGGGGCTGTAGAGTAGCAATAGCCCTGTTGTTGCTGGCTGGATCATCAGACAATTGCCCAAGGCAGGAGTTAGGTCTCTCTCATTTATCGAGATCAGAAAATGTGAGGGTTTCCTCTATGCTTTATTCTTAATATAGCCCTCCCTCCCTGCCACACTCCCTCTTTCCAAAAGGCCAACTTCTGATCTTCTTTCCTCCCGCTCTCAGTGACACTGCTGACTTCTTGGAACTATAAATATAATTTCTTCCCATCATCCGGACACATGAAGAAGAAGCCCTTGAGGAATTCCATCATGATTTCAACAATTCCCATCCCACCATCAACCTCAGCCTAGACCAATCCACACAAGCCGTCCCATTTCCTGGACACTACTGTGCTAATAACCGACGGTCACATAAACACCACCCTACACCGGAAACCTACTGGCTGCTATACTTACCTACATGCCTCCAGCTTCCATCCAGGACACACCACACGATCCACTGTCTACAGCCAAGCTCTGCAATACAACCGCATTTGCTCCAATCCCTCAGACAGAGACAAACACCTACAAGATCTCTATCAAGCATTCTTACAACTACAATACCCACCTGCTGAAGTGAAAAAACAGATTGACAGAGCCAGAAGAGTACCCAGAAGTCACCTACTATTGGACAGGCCCAACAAAGAAAATAACAGAACGCCACTAGCTGTCACTTTCAGCCCCCAACTAAAACCTCTCCAGCGCATCATTAAAGATCTACAACCTATCCTGAAAAATGATCCCTCACTCTCACAGATCTTGGGAGACAGACCAGTCCTCGCTTACAGACAGCGCCCCAACCTGAAGCAAATACTCTCCAGCAATCACACACCACACAACAAAAACACTAACCCAGGAAACTATCCTTGCAACAAAGCCCGATGCCAACTCTGTCCACATATTTATTCAAGTGACACCATCATAGGACCTAATCACGTTAGCCACGTCATCAGGGGCTCGTTCATCTGCACATCTACCAATGTGATATATGCTATCATGTGCCAGCAGTGCCCCTCTGCCATGTACATTGGCCAAACCAGACAGGCTCTACACAAAAGAATAAATGGACACAAATCTGACATCAGGAATCATAACATTCAAAAACTGGAAGAAGAACACTTCAACCTCTCTGGCCACTCAGTAAAAGACTTAAGGGTGGCAATTTTGCAACAGAAAAGCTTCAAAAACAGACTCCAATGAGAAACAGCTGAGTTTGAATTAATATGCAAACTAGATACCATTAACCTGGGTTTGAATAGAGACTGGGAGTGGCTGGGTCATTACACATAGTGAATCTACTTCCCCATGTTGAGTATCCTCACACCTTCTTGTCAACTGTCTAAATGGGCCATCTTGATTATCACTACAAAAGTTTTTTTCTCCTGCTGATAATAGCTCATCTTAATTATTTAGCCTCTTACAGTTTGTATGGCAACTTCCACCTTCTCTGTATGTGTGTGTGTGCATATATACATCTTCTTACTATATGTTCCATTCTATGCATCTGATGAAGTGGGCTGTAGCCCACGAAAACTTATGCTCTAATAAATTTGTTAGTCCCTAAGGTGCCACAAGTACTCCATTTCTTCCCATTGTCTGCTACAGCACAAAGATGGAGCAACTTTGATGCTCTGTAAAGAAGTGGCAGCCAAGAGCTCATCACAAAACCAACAAACAGATGACAAGGGGTCTTCCTTTTTGCTTGTACCCCTTGCTGATGGAACGTTTGCGCTCTCCAAAGCAGTGATACAAACAAAGATCTCTGTATGAGCCCTCTGACTCCTTCCCCAGTAAAATGGAGAAAACATTCTCGCTGAAGTTCTGTCCTCTCCTTTTGCTCAGGAGGTGCCATCTCATGCAGCTGTCAGAAGGCAAAGGGGAGATCATTAATCACAGAGCCATAGGAATTAGAGGTGAAGAGATGGATTAGCTCATCTAATCCATCTATGCGTTGTGAGGACACTTGCACTGCCACTGTCTGTGCTACCTGGTCTGTCAACAAAGAGCTTCAATTAACAGAGTTGTCAATTCAGCCCCTTCCAGTGCCACTTATGCCTCCTAGAAAACTCTGGAAGCATTCTACTGAGAAACAAATACCGCTGCCATGTCAAATATATTCTGAATTTCTCATCCCTTGTTCTTTAATTTGTTTCTTAAAAATTCACTAGCTCCTGCTGCTTGAAAATTAATCTACTCCTCCCTGAAATCACAATCCACTGAATGTAACATCGTCCTAGTCATTTCCACATCATCAAACTGTGATGTCACAAACAGACAACTAAGGCTTCAGATGAGGAGTAAAGAACAGGAGTGGATGAATACTTCAGAAAACAAGATCCTGCAAAAGTGCTTAGTAATAAAGAACAAGGGGTAAAAAATACAGTTAATATGTAGAGCCAGATGCTCAGGTCCAGCTATGCTGTGCTCAGTGGAGAAGCTTTTCCCCAGCCCCAACTCTAGGACAAGCCAAGGGCTACGTCAGCCCCAGGCATAAGTTAGAGCAATTCTCCATTTGCTGTAACTTACACTTACTGGTAACATCTCCCTAGGAGCTGCACAAGCAGCCAGGAGTCACCAGACTGCAGAGGCACTCCTGTCACCCTGCCCATTCCATTGTCAGCATGCCTTTGATATTCTCACTATGCTTTTGGGGGGGCCCAAACTGGAGCTGCAAAGGCAGTTGAACTGGCTCTATGCCACCCTGGAATTCTCCTATGCAAGTTGACTGCTGAGTTGCCCTGTACTGTGCCATCTAGGACCAAGAATCTGGACTATATCATTCTGGACATTGTTTCTATGTATATATTACATATTTTCCATGAGGTGTTGACATCTTTTTCAAGCTTACCTTCAGGTTGGTTAAAATAACTGCTTACAGTCACAGACTACATCCTGAGAAGTAATCTGGTTACTTTTCAGGTCAAACAATAATGCACATTGCTTTCAGGTACTTTTCAGTTCAATTATGTTATTCTTGCCCTGAGCATAAGTGAAGTTGTCATGGCAATTAACAGGGACACATGCTCAGTGTGAGAGTCACACGTGGCAGAAAAGCCACCTAATATTAATCCACTATCCAATGGAGAAAAGCTCCAAAAATTATTAGTAATTTTAGGTCCTAATTTGAGATTCCTTACAGGGCCTGTTCTTAAGAAGGTGCTGAGCACCAGCCTTCTTGAGGATCAGAAATCATGAGCCATTTTTTAAAAGCTTGAGTCTTATTTCTAGAAAAAAAAAATCACCCGTAATATATGTAATGGATTCTATTCTGTGACCAGTAATCATTCACATGCAATCGATTGACTTCTTAAAAGTGATCTTTAATAACTCTGTTAACCTCAGTAGGGTTATACCCTGGTCTTTTTCTGGGATATATGCTATAGCATCTATGACCGTGCCTACACTTGTGGCAGCACATAATGTACGTGTTGGTACACACGGCAGTGAAAGGCTCAGCCTTTCCCAGCTGCCTCCCCATTGCGGGAGCCTTTTCCCACTGCCGGAGCCTTTCACTGCAACAGGGAAAGGGCCCAGCAACGGGGAGGCAGCGGGACACTACACTGCTAAAAATTGCAGTGTAGACTTGGGAGGAACTGCTTGGGCATGTACAGAGACAGAGGGTATATACTCTTGGGTTCAGGCATGTAGGGCACCCTACCCTCTGCTTGCCTAGGCAATGTCTCACCTTCTAAACTGCAATTTATACTAGGGCTGTTGATTAGTCGCAGTTAACTCAACTCAAAAAAGCAATCATAATTTAAAAAATTAATCGCGATTAATCACTTTTAATTGCACTGTTAAATAATAGAATACCAGTTGAAACTTATTAAGTATTTTTATATATATTGTATTCTGTGGTGTAATTGAAATCAAAGTGTGTATTATTCTTGATTACAAATATTTGAACTGTGAAAGATAAACAAAAGAAATAGTATTTTTCAATTCACCTCATACAAGGTACTGTAGTGCAATCTCTGTGTCGTGAAAGTGCAACTTACAAATGTAAACTTTTTTTGGTTCATAACTGCATTCAAAAACAAAACAGTGTAAAACTTCAGAGCCTACAAGTCCACTCAGTCCTACTTCTTGTTCAGCCAATCACTAGGACAAACAAGTTTGTTTACATTTACAGGAGAAACTGCTGCCTGCTTCTTATTTACAGTGTCAACAGAAAGTGAGAACAGGCATTTGCATGGCACTTTTGTAGCCAGCACTGCAAAGTATTTACATGCCAGATATGGTAAACATTTGTATGCCCCTTCATGCTTTGGCCACCATTCCACAAGACATGCTTCCATGCTTATGATGCTCATTAAAAGAATCATGTGTTAATTAAATTTGTGACTGAACTCCTTGGTGGAGAATTTTATGTCCCCTGCTCTGTTTTATCAGCATTCTGCCATATATTTCATGTTATAGCACTTTCGAATGATGACCCAGTACAGGTTGTTCATTTTAAAAACACTTTCACTGCAGATCTGACAAAACGCAGGTACCAATGTTGAGATTTCTAAAAATAGCTGCACTACTCGACCCAAGGTTTAAGAATCTGAAGTACCTTCCAAAATCTGAGAGAGACGAGGTGTGGAACATGCTTTCAGAAGTCTTAAAAGAGCAACACTCCGATGAGGAAACCATAGAACCTGAACCACCAAAAAAGAAAAATCAGTCTTCTGCTGGTGGCATCTGATTCAGATGATGAAAATGAACATGTGTCGGTCCACACTGCTTTGGACTGTTATTGAGCAGAACCCTTCATCAGCATGGACGAATGACTGCTGGAATGATGGTTGAAGCATGAAGGGGCATATGAACCTTTAACAGATCTGGCATGTAAATATCTTTCAACGCCGGCTACAACAGTGCCATGAGAATGCCTGTTCTCACTTTTAGGTGACATTGTAAACAAATACTTGTAATAAAAAACAAAATTTCAAAAGTGAGCACTTCACTTTTTATTGTGTTGTAATTGAAATCAATATATTTGAAAATGTAGAAAACATCCAAAAAGATATAAATAAATGGTGTTCTATTATTGTTTAACAGTGCGATTAATTGCACAATTCATTTTTTAATCACTTGGCAGCCCTAATTTATACCCATGCTGATTAGGAGTGCAATGTCTGTATGCTACATGCTGCTGTAAGAGTAGACCTATCCTATGACACTAAAGGAAGCAGAATTGCCTAGTACTTAGAGCACTGGGAGTCAAGAGACCCGAGTTCCATTCCTGGCTCTCCCACCAAGTTACATTTGACCTTTGACAGGTCACTTAACATCTGTGTCTTTGTTTTTCTATCTGTAAAATGGGCATAATAATGCTTATGCTGTATTAATACTTCCTATACCTTATCTATTTAACAGGAGTATTGTATGGAGTAATAATTGTGCATTTTGTGATCCGTGGATAGAAGTTTCTCTATGCATAATAATAAATACTGATAATTAATATTATTACTATTAATAAAGGAGTCTTGTACCATTCTGGAATTAGTCCACCTCTTTGGAGTCTAAAAATCAAAATGTCTAAAACCTCAGAAAGTTTATTTATTTTCCTGAAAATTCCATTAAAACCTTCTGGAGCCAGATTCTGATTTCACATTGTATTTATAGCAGACTAACTACTTTGATTTCAGTGGAGTTATTCCTGACTTATACTGGTGTAAGTGAAAGCAGAATCAGTCTCCTAGTTCCCAGCCTTATTATTTCCACCCCCCCCCCCACACACACACACACTAGGATCCCTGTGAATGTGGATTCATGTCATTACTGACTCTTCTCATATTGACAAAAAGTGCCCTGCTTTGATGGATAACATCCTTTTTCCATGGTCACAGGATTTGACATGAGAGGTCTAGGTAAAGTTTGGTTGTGCGCAGATGTATGATCACAACATGCAGCAGAATGGACACCAAAGGGAAGATCCTGTTTAGTATGAAAATGTGTGTGGTGGGTAGGAGAGTGGTGATATTGAGCTAATACATGAGCCACAGATTTTATCAGATAAATGACAGAGCCAATCAGCCATCTCCCTCTGCTCTCCCATACAATTTTAATAAGGCCAGCCATGAGGGAGGAAAAAGGAGACTGGGACCCTACTGAATTATTCACAACCTTAGTTGTGTATGGCAGAGGAATCTCTCCTATTTGTCAGTAAGCTATCTTCTCCCATTGATTTCCCCCCCTCAGGATCCCAAGGTGAGAGTTAAGTTTTGAAAAATATCAAAAGATAAACAGAAGCTAAAGGCAAAGTGGACAGAGACAGAGGCTGATAGATGATGGAGATGATGGAGATTTTTAAATATATGCTAAAGAGATCAATCAACTCTAGTGTACATCAATGATGGAACGACTTAAATTAGCTGTCAGAATTGTCATGATGCCCAGGCATGCACATGCTCAACTTCCATTAAGAATAACCTATATCTGAGCTGGCCGGATGAGAGCTGAGTGGCTCAGCCCGTAAGCCCCATAGGAGAGACCTGCAGCTGATTTATGTTCCTGCTTTCCTTTTCCCACATCAACGGCACACTCACCGCTGGAGGTGAGGAGCTCAGCTGTGATCAACCCAGCCAATTGAGGAGTCATGTGGACAGGCTCTGAAGATAATCCTCTCTCATTTGCCTAAGCCAGAATGATGTTCAACTGTGATTTGAGGCTTGAAGGGTGAGGTCTAGTTAAGTGGTGAAATGATCAGGGCTCATCAGCAGTGACGAGGAACCCAAAGAAAGAAATCCTGTACCTGCAATGCCTGTTTTCCTTCCCTTCTCTAACACCAACAGACTCCTGTTCTAGTGTTTTCAGCTTTTGTAACCATCAGACAACACTACCATTCCCTAAATTACAACAAATACTTCTCCATATGTATTTAAAGGGTGTAAAACACAAGAAGGGAGGGAAACTGTTTTGGGTTAAATGAGGGATATTAACGAAGAGTAATAGCATTAAAGGAAAAGATAGGCTGGATATAAGGAAAGACCTCTGGAAAATGAGATTTATTAAGGTGGTGAAAAGTCTTTCACTGGAAGCAGTGGAAATGCCATCACTTGGATCATTTAAAAATGAGCTGGACAAAGTATTGGAGTATATTGTGTAGGGAATAATTTACACTGATAGGGACATGGACTAGATGACCTAATATAATCCTATGTCTTTTCAGATCATATTTGCCACCAGCAGGATCTTCACTACATGCCCTATTAATACAAGCCCTTTGCCCAAACAGTTTCTCTCAAAAACAAAGTCCAGATGCAACTGCGTGAGCTTTCTTGGGGATGCTACCAACAATAGTTTCATGCTGGTTACCAAAACAAATAATATTGGCATGCTTTACATTAGATGTACAGAAAAGGATTCAGATTCCCAGTTACACTGGTTTTTATATGGAGCAAATCCACTGAGCTCCTCTCTGTCTCATTAGCTGAGATCAGAATCTGACCCAGCATTTCTACAGACCTTATTTTTTCAATTTTAATATGAGTTTTAGGGCTAGTCTACACTAAGAGAGATTTGCCAGTATAGCCAGGTGTAGCTATGCCAGCAAACCCTCCTAGTACAGCTTATATACCAACAAAACAGGGTTTTTGTTGGTATAGTCCTCGAAACAAAACAATCTATACCAGCAAAAGCACTTTTTTACTGGTATGATAGTGTCCATACTAGAATTTTTCCTTGTATAGAAACAGCATAAAAATCATATTCCCAAGTGACATCTTTATACCAGCAAAAGTTTCTAGTGTAGATGTGGCCTAACCTATTTAAGGACCTGAAAAGGCATCTGTCAAGGTTCCTTCCCCACTCTGAACTCTAGAGTACAGATGTGGGGACCTGCATGAAAAACCCCCTAAGCTTATTTTTACCAGTTTAGGTTAAAACTTCCCAAAGGTACAAACTATCTTACCTTTTGCCCTTGGACTTTATTGCTGCCACCACCAAGCATCTAACAAATATATAACAGGGAAAGAGCCCACTTGGAAAGGTCTTTCCACCTCCAAAATCCTCCCGAACGCTACACCCCTTTCCTGGGGAAGGCTTGATAAAAATCCTCACCAATTTGCATAGGTGAACACAGACCCAAACCCTTGGATCTTAACAACAATGAAAAAGCAATCAGGTTCTTAAAAGAAGAATTTTAATTGAAGAAAAAGTAAAAGAATCACCTCTGTAAAATCAGGATGGTAAATTCCTTACAGGGTAATCAGATTCAAAACATAGAGAATCCCTCTAGGCAAACCCTTAAGTTACAAAAAGACACAAAAATAGGAATATCCATTCCATTCAGCACAACTTATTTTATCAGCCATTTAAACAGAATCTAACGCATATCTAACTAGATTGCTTATTAACCCTTTACAGGAGTTCTCACCTGCATTCCTGCTCTGGTCCCGGCAAAAAAAAAAACCACAGACAGAGAGAACCCTTTGTCTCCCTCCCCACCCTCTCCAGCTTTGAAAGTATCTGGTCTCCTCATTGGTCATTTTGGTCAGGTGCCAGCGAGGTTATCTTTAGCTTCTTAACCCTTTACAGCTGAAAGGGTTTTTTCCCTCTGGCCCGGAGGGATTTAAAGGTGGTTAGGCTTCCCTTTATATTTATGACAGCATCAGATAAATCAAAGCAAGATTCTGAGGAAAACATACCGTTCATAGGCACAAACATGAAACAATAGCAACACAGTGGAATTTTTACCATATTGGAATTAACCAGTGAAGCACTGATAACATAGCAGTGCTTAGATTGGAAGATATTTAGACAAGTAATTGCACAATGATTACATGCCATTAGAGTGCATTTGTTTATAAAAATTGCTAGTACAAATCTAAACACAACTGTAAGTCTGAGCACTCCCTTTCACTGTCCTACAATTGAACATCACTGGAATAAATCTCTTGTGCTGCTAGAGATGAAACCCTTCCTATTTCTTTAGCTCCATTGTTAACCAAAATGGCAGACCACTGGGAATTCAAAACTCAATAAGGAATTTTCTAAGGGAATGCAAAACACAATGGTAAAAAACTGTGAATAAATCCTTGTGGCTCCGTGTTGGAACTGCACACGTTGGGTCTGATTCTCATTTCTACTCAGGCCCCTTTCTATCCTTCTGACATTGTAAAGGGGCCTTGATGTGGGCATAAATTGCATTTTATCTAAGACCTCTTTATTCTGCCAAGTTGGTGTAAAGGTGTGTTAGTATACATGAGAATCAGCTCCAGGCAATAATTCACAATATCTTTATGTCAATGCCGCAATTAAAATGGCAACTACTGTCTAGTTACTATCAGGATTTTTAAAACACCTACATGGTTCAGCTTCAAGATTTTATCAGGTCAAAGTCAGGTTAGTTGATTCCTAGTTTGTAGCCACATCTCTCACACTGAGTGCTGTGATGTTTTATTAAGGTTGGTGCATGCCTTTATCTGAGCAGATCAGAAGAGCCTCACCTGCAAAATATTCTGCTATAAAGTCTGTCTGTATCGAAGCAAGGCAATATTTGCGTCTCATTAGTAAACCGGTGTGCATGTAAGCACCTTGAAATATTTAACTGGCCAGATTTCATCTCACAAACAGCATGTGGTGTGGCATCAGACTGGTGTATAAATAAACTGGGATATAAATCATTATAAACCAGGCATTAAATAGGTATATAAATAAAAAATTATAGAAGTCAAAGATGGAAAAGACCCATCAGATCATCCGGTGTGTATTTTTTCAGTGTTCTCACCCTACAAATGCACCGGACATCACTCTTGATTAGCCAAGAGACATAGAAGAACGCCCCTCACCCCCAAGAGAGAAAGTGAGAGACAGAGAGAGCGCCACATGCATATTAATAAAGCTATATTTTGACTGGCTGAATGATTTGAGATGATTAGTGATGATATGCTTTACCTGTCAACATCTCCACACTGCAATAGGAAAAAGCCTCTACTATTCCCATGCAGAATATCATAGATAAGGTTTGGGAGAGGGGAGGTCACTTTCAGTGCTGCTATAATTCTGAGGATCTCCATAACTGCCCTAAATCTGTTTTCAAGGATGAGAGTGAAAAGGTGCCTTCTTTCTTCTATGATATGTATGAGAGAAAAAGCCTAGCCAGCCAGGAGGTTCACAGAATCAGAGTATTCACAAATATTACACATAGAACAACTATGTCAAAAGAACATTATTGAGGTTGAAAAGTCAAGCACTCAAAAGTTAGGAAATGCCAGAATTACAGTTGCCCATGCAACCTTAATCCAGCTCCTTTGTATGTATGCTTTATGACACCATCTTTAATTACATGATCACATACTACTCTTTCTACAGGACCTCTGCCTCATTCAATGCATCACATGGACAGTGCTCACTTAATGAGCAGCTATTCAATATTTGGTTTTATCCTCATTGTTCACTGTGTGACTCTGGGCATTATTTATTGCACACTATTCAAACCCTGCTCTGAAGACAGTATTATGGAACTCCAAGACGATCAGAACTCGAAAGACTATGGGCACCTGCCAAATGACTGACCTTCTTAGTGGTCTGTCTCATCCTATATTAATAAGCAATATGCATTCACAAATAACATGTTGTCAGTCAACTGGCATTGACTGGTGCAGTGATGTCATACTTTGGTGTCCATAAATTTGAAGCCAAGTTAGCAATTTTTAAAACAACTCAGATGTTCTTGTGGCAGTAGGAAGGAAGGAGGATGTGAAGAATGGATAGAGGGCAGGAAGGGGCATGGGAAGGCTAGAGAAGGACAGCAGCAAGGAAAGGAGGATGTTGACTGTTTATGTCAGCTACCCATATGCACTGCTTTCCTTAATATTCAGAAAATAAGTAGGGCAAAAATTCTCTACAGTCAGCACTTAATACAGATATGATAATGAAATATTTACCATATTTATCATAAGGTACAGAACTGATGGAAAACTCTTCAATCTCCAAAGACTTACTACAAAGACAAAAGTTCTTGAGAAACTCATACGTGAAGCCCTTTTTGCAGAGGATTGTGCTCTACTTAGTCACAGTGAAAGTGACCTACAACTTATCCTAAATAGATTCTCAGAGGCAACTGAACTGACTGGACTCAGCATCAGGCTATAAAAAAGTGAAGTCCTCTTCCAACCAGTTCCATCAACCGTTACCATTGAGCCAATCATCATTGATGGTACAGAATGGTCACCACTTTACATAACTTGGCAATGCCATCTCAAGTGATGGTTTGCCAGATCAGGAAATATCAAACCGAATACGAAAGGCAAGACAGGCTTACCGAAGACTTTGCCATAGGTTACACAACCAGCATACCATCAAACAGTCAACAGAACTGATAATATACAATGCAGCACTGACAGCTTCCCTTTTATATGGGTGTGAAACATGGACAGTTTACCACAGACACATTAAGCAACTTGAAAAATTTTACCTTCACTGTCTCAGTTCTATTCTGAAAGTCCACTGGCATGACAAAGCGTTAAAGATTAATATCCTTGAAAAAGCAAAACCAACCAGCATCAAGGCAATGAGCATCAAAACTCAGCTTAGAGGAACAGGTCACGTTATCAGAACGGGTAATGATAGACTCCCACACAAAAAGTTTTCTGTAGTGAGCTGCACCTCGGAAAACACAGGAGGGGTAGTCAGCAAAAACACTTCAAGGACACCCTTAAACAGAATCTGCCCTTATGCAGCATAAATAGTGATATCTTCAACGATGTAGCCAAGGACAGACCTTAGTTGCTCCCCCTTATCAAAAAAGGTTGTTAACACTTTGAGGAAAACAGATGTGAAAAACTGATTGGGGGACGGGGGGGGCCAAGCCTCATGCCAAGTCTTCAGTGGGAGTCTGCATATTCCTATATAACATCTGTTCACAATCTTGCCCCCCATGGATCGAATTATACAGCCCCATGAGAACACATGATGCTTTCACAGCATCGTTGGATATGACGGACAGCCACACAAATTTACCCTTGCTTTTACAAATATTAGCTCCGGTCAACCCAAAAGCAGAGTGGTGTTACCTTTATATTGTCAAGCAGACGACCTGAGTCTCTGTGCCAACCTCAGCATCTTGCTCTGTGGACTGACAGGGCCTGGGATGTATGCAGATGTGTTTAGCTCCTGGGGATTGGCAAGTGAAGCCCCATGTCTTTTCTCTAGGAATACTTGCTAGCTACTGTATCAGTATCACAGATGTGCCCCAACAGAAGATCCATCCAGATCCCGCATGACTTCAGTGGGGCTTAAGCAAGTGCTGAAATAATTTGCAGAACTTAAAATGCAGAGAGGAATATCATCATTATTGCCCTCCACCACCACACAGAGGCAATGTGAGGGTTAGACCAGTGGTTTTTTACCTTTTTTCCATTTGTGGACCCCTAAAAAATTTCAAATGGCTGTGCAGACCCTTTTGGAAATCTTAGGCATAGTGTGTAGACCCTCTGGGGGCCATGGACAACCTCCTGAAAACCATTGTTCTATGGTAACGACAACTTTTCACAGACTCCTTAGACATAGTCTGCTGACCCTCAGGGGTCCACAGACCACAGGCTGAAAACCAATAGGTTATATCATTCATACTTCTAAAGTGTTTCAAGATCCTAGCATGGAAGTTGCTATGTAAATAAAAATATTATCTCCATCTTCAGTTAATTCTTTACTTTTCCCAATGATTGTCCCTCTGCCCACCATCACAGTCTTCTGCTTCTGACATCACAATAAGTTTTTTTGCAGATGGCTTCCATGATGCCATATTTTATATAAGATTATTTTGAGCTCACATTATCAGTTTATGGAGAAGAGGCAGCTATCATTCCAATGAACATACCAAAGCATGATGGTTCATTTGCTCCTGACAGTAGGGTTGGCCACATAAAAGCTGTATTCTCAATGCCAATGTCCTTAGTAATAATGATCATGAACATACAAAGAAACATACAAAGGTGATGACACAGTACCACAGTTGTTTCCAAATAAACAGGATATTCTAAACATTTTTGGGGAGGCATCAGCTACTTATTTGTAAGCTGAATCTCTCTAAAGCAATCTGGTGACACAATTTCTATCCAAGTTGCACAGGGAAAGGAAGTCAGTTTCTATAGCAATTATACAGTCACTTTATGACCAGATGGAACACATACCCCGTGTTCCAGAACACAAAACACAGCTGTTCATCCATCACCATTGATGGGAAAGGCCTAGGTGGCAGGGGAAGAAAGGCCTAGTGGCAGCAGCAAGGCCTGGAGGAAAACAGACAACACTTTTCCCCCTTTTGGCCAAGTTCATTCCAAAGTATAAATTCAGGCCTGTGATACAGAGAAAGGTTGAAATAGAAGGTTTAAAAGTACAGAAATATGTCTAATGTGGAGGACAGTGGACCCCTGTGAAAGAGGAGAACAAAGGTCTTTGGAGAGAGGGAAGCATGTTTTCCCTTTTCTGATATGGGAGGCCTACACATGATACAGTATGAGCTCTGGAGGGGACACATATCAGCGTTTTGGATTACAAACAGTATGGGCTTCGCATAGCATTTGCCTACAGTTTCTGCTATCACTGGGGGGGTTGTTTTGTTTTTATGAAGAAAAAAAAATCTTATCAATCAGGAACATATGGCAGGAATGTGTTTGTTTTTAAGCTTTTTAGATGCAAATACCTTTCTCAGTGGCCTCCTGAGGAGCAGTTCTTCCCTTCCTGCCCTAAGCAATATGATGCAGAAGACTGCCTAAATGCCCCAAGGACTGCAGGCCTAGCTGGGGCTAAGTAACCAGAGAGAGGTACGCTTGGGGTGACAGTGCTCAGAAGGCAGAGTCCTTCTAATGTCTGTATTATTTTGCTTAAATGAAATATTTTATAATGATATAGGGTGTACACACACAAACACAGTGAATAACAATATCTTAAAAGGAAGAAATAAATGAGCGTAGCACACGCAGCCATTTAGACCAAAAGGACTCATCCATAGAAGTGAAGGGCAAAAATAAAATGCCATCATACCAGAGTAGTTTTTTTTTAAAAGGTATTTTCTTACCAAACAAAATTATATCAGGGTACAATACTTCCCCTCCTCTATTCTCCTCCCTTTCCTATATTATTTGGCTCCCTGCCTTCCTTAGAGCAGGTTTGGGATAAAATATAAATGGTTTATGGCTAAAGCACAGGCCTTGGGCTCGGAAGACCTGGATTCTAGTCCTTGTTTTGCCACTGACTTCTTGTATGACTTTAGGCAAGTCATTTAAACCTCTTTGTGGCTCAGTTCCGCAGCTGTAAAATGAGCATGATGGTATTCACAGGGGCAGTAGGATGTTAAATCATTAATATTCACAAAATACGTTGAGATTCACAGATAGACGTGTCAAGTGTTGTCAAATAGTTGTGCTGGCCTCATCCACTATTTTTTGTGGACTTGGATTAGGACACAGAAACATATAGGAGCAGCCACACCAGAGCAGACGAAGACCAGATTTTCTAAAGGTGTTTAAGTGCTTAAAGATACAGGTAGGTGCCTGGCGGGGTTTTTAAAAGGTAGGTCAGCAAGCTAGATGCCTAATTCCCACTAAGCATCTATCTGAATCTCTAGGTGCCTAATGATCTTTGAAACTCTGGCCTCAATTGTCCAACTCATTGAATATGCTGCCTTCAGCAGTGGCTGACACCTAAAAGCTGCAAAGAAACAAACCAGATCCTAGGCTCTCTGTTGATTATCCCATTTCCAAAAACTTTCTGATGACTCATAATGCCATACCAGTCAGCTGGTGCTTGTTTCTGCTCCTGTGAGGTGGAACCAAAGGAATAGCTACTCCCCAGGCCCCTGAGTGCCACAAGAGGTATTTATATGCTGGTCCTCATTCCTCAGCAGCACTAGAGAAGGGCAAGTTGGTACACAAACTGGGTACATTGTTTTCCCTAGTGGTTTCACTGGTGTATGGAATGTGGCCTTCAAAACAACCACAATGTTTCACGCACTTTACCGCTGTACACCAGATTTAGGTCTCCAGAAGTTTTCAAGATAGGCAAAATATATAAGGCCAGATCTGCAGCTGGTATAAATTGGGATAGCTCCAGTTACTCACACCAGCCGAGGATCTGTCCTGTAACAGCCAGCCATATGAGTATTACTATTATTGGATTTACCAAAAAAGGGTGTGATTTTAAAACAGTTTAGTTAAACCAGTGCAAACCACTGTGTAGACACTCTTATTTTGGTCAAATCAGACTTCTTGTGTCTTAAATCTGTTCCCAGTTGACTTAAGTTAAGCTAAACCAAAGTATGCCACTACCAAACATATAGTGAATTTAATATTAAAATAAATAGCACAGGGACTACTGTCCTAACTGGATTATCTATTTTCAGATTTAATGCAATATAAACCTCAATTTTTTAAAAAAATATTAAATGAAGTTGCCAAAGATCTTTAGGATCCAGTGACCCTACTGCAGAATTCCTCTCCACCTTGCTGTGCAGTACACAGGGCCTTAATCACAGCATGGCATTTAGTAAATACACTTACAGTACCCCAGCCCTATCACTATGCTTGGATTTTCCAGAGAGACATGTTAGAAGTTGATGGACAAAATGTTCTTTTCCTTCCCTCTTCTCTTCCCCTCCCAGCTAGTACAGACAGTCCACTTAAACAAAATGACTAACATTTATCTCCTGATAGGGGGAGCTGGCAAATCTACAGTCACACTCCCTGCCATTCCTATTTAACAAGAGACTGTTGAGAGGCACTGATTACAGGGAAGTGACGTTCTATTTCCCTGGCTCTCATGGCCACAGGCAATCAATTTGAAGCAAAGGTTCTATCTGGAAAATTCCAAACAGAATTGAAAAAAAATGCTAAAATTAAAAATGAAAAGATTGGCCTCAGTCATTCCTCTGGGTCCAGCCTCTCCCCTGGGTTCTTCTGGTGCATCACTCAAAGCACAGCTATAGGAGTATATGCTTCACTGTGCTGACTGCTGTCACTGGGGTCCTCTGTATCAAATGAATAACCCCTCACCCTCTCCCACCCTTGAAGAGGAATGTGCTGGAGAGTCCATTGTGGCTGTCAGGGTTGAGAAAAATGGGCTACTGAGCACCACTAGGGGCCCATTTATCCCTCACTCCACCACTTAACAGTCTGTTATGAGACCAAGGAGAGCTGCTGCTGCAAAGGTAGCAAGAGCAACAGAATTCCTTCTTAACTCCAGCTAAAGCAATCTTTTCCCTATCTGAGGGGGAAGGGAAATCATAGCATAGTGATTCAGAGATGGCAAGGGAGAGCTATGGCTCTGGCTAAGGCACAGAGTGTATTTTGGAGGAAGGTTAGCGCTACAGTACTGAACTACACCTTTTACCTCTTTTTCTTGTACCTCTATGAAGCCATAGAATGAGGAAAGCACAGGCAGCCAGAACCCAGCCTTCTTCCATGCAACTTGGTCACTCTCCCTCAACCCTGACTAGCGAGGACCAGCACTGAATGGGAGACGGGAGTTCAATCTCTAGTCACTTCTTGGCTTTTCTGTTTATGCTAATTGTGATGCTGGTTTCAAAGATGTGAAACTGAACTGAGTCTAGCAACTCACTTCCCATGCTTCACTTAATCACTTTTGGTCTCTACAGCCTGGAGCTGGACTGAAGCCATGGAAAGAGAAGCCATGGAAGCAATGGAATACTTTCTCTGTCCACCACAAAATGCAATCTGGCCTCTGCCGATCGTAGCTACCAAAAACAAACTCAGGACTCCTTGTGTCAGATGTGCACAGCTAGAAGTAAGACTGCTATTACACGTGAAGCACAAGTATTGTGCTACTTCCTGGATTGATTCGGGGTGGGTTGGGGGAAGCATATCCATTGGAAAGAAAAAATCCTGAAGAGAGTTAAGATCTTTTTTTGCTTTTCAGGGCTTTCCAGTTTCCCATTCTCTTCATCCTTTGCCTCTGGGACAATAATCCTAAATGTGAAAAATGCAAGAGTAGGTGCTTTCCTAGGATGTCCACTGTCAAGTAATTTCTTCATTGCTGAACCATGGATCCCTTTGCTTTCAGGTATTATTTGCCCCTGAATATTTTTGTATTGTTCATGTACATCAGGCAATATAAGAATAATTTACCTGAATGTAGTTAGTGCTCTTTAGTCCTTTACAAAGCAGTAATTACATAGGAATCACATCAGTCTCCACAAATGTAGCCACCTCTGGGGTGGAACTGTTTAACAATGCAAAGCAATACTGCACAACCATTTAGGTCAGGGACTGAAGAATACTATAGCCAGTTAAAATTGCAGAGAAAATATAGCAAGACAGTTCATAATTAACAAAGTTGAAACTTGGACAGGACATCAACACTAGATATGGCTATAATCAGGAGCGGTTTTGGTTTAGCAAAACATCATTGTCGGGAGTTTTTATTTTGCACAGCTAAAATCTGGGGTGGTTCAGATCTAGGTCCCAATTTATCAGAATCCTCACAAAGCGTATGAAGAGAGATGGATAAATTACACAAAAGTTTGAGTCCATCTGACATTAACACCTCCTTTCATATAAAAAGGGAGATGGGGTCTTTAAGGAGCACACGTGATCAGGGCCTTGCTTTTATAACTCATCCAGAAAACGGCAACTGCACCCACACAGGGCTTCTTAGGGCACTGATTCAGTACTGACTATGGGTGTCTCTATACTGCATGACTAGCTTGTGCAGACATACCTGAGCTAGCTTTAGTCTAGCAAGCTCAGATATAAGAGCTGTGAAGCCGTGGCAGCATGTGCTTCAGTGTGAGCTGTACAAGTCCGCCTGGAACCCTGGGTAATTACTCATGGGGATAGCCCACACGAATACAGCTTCACTGTTCCAGTACCTGAGCTAGCTAGATTAAAGCTAGCTCAGGAATGTCTACTCAAGCTACAGTCACACCCCATGACTGCAGTATAGACATAACCTCAGAGGGAACATTGCCTTTGACTCACCAATCCATTTCCTGCAAATGCTTGGAGGTCTCTCAAAGGCATGACTTGCCAAGACTTATACTCCTAATATATGAATATGATGTCTATAGATTCCTAGCTTTGGTACAATAGTGGTGTTGGTTGTTTTATGGCTTGCCAAGTTCCTATTAACTCATGGTTAATTTCTGTCCTCTTGAAAAATTAACTCATGCTTCCAGCTACAATGGCAAAGGAAACATTAAAAATTGAGTAACAGGCCAAAGGTAAACAAAGTATAAACCCAAATATTGTGACAGCAGTAACTCTTCTAATCAAGGAGGTTCTATGCCTATTGCTACCATAGCCTTTTGAGGATATCAGCCAGCAGGTATAGGAAGGGAAAAAGGAGAGGCGACTCCATCAAACCATCCTCATTCGCATGGACACCATCTTTAATAAAGCCCTGCCCCTGTATCTGCTATGGCCTGTCTCTTTGTGTGCCCCACACAGCTGGGAGAATCATAACCTGTCCCAGAACTGGAGGCTGTAACCTGGATGAAACCAGCCTAGCTGTAAAATATATTGTCCATGGGTATGGAGGGGATATGGTCAGAGGGTTTGTGTGAGTAAACTTATTGTATTGCCTAAGCTAGTGACCACCTAATGAAGATTCCAGAAGCTCTTTGAAGAGGGAACACCTCCTCCAGCCCCCAAAAAAACTGATAGGAGATTGCTAATGAGAGCTTTTCTAGACACCTCCCTCCTTTAAAACTGAAAGTTGGTCAATGGATAAGGTAGCAAGTTACAAACACACCTACCTCCACACCATAAATATATCTATCTATGGCATCAGTTCATTGTTAAATACAGTGACCTTCAGACCCTCTAGTGGCTATGCATTAATCCCACATAGCCAATACTTTGAAATCTAAAGCCACTGAATAAGACAAATTGATCTATAAACAACACAGATTTATCAAGGGGTGCCTCTCCTTTTCCACCTTTGTTGAGAGGGACACAGATTCATATCTCAATCACATACAACTATCTACCTTCACTTATCTGATTCATGAAGCATCAAGAAAATCTAGGTCAGGAATACGCACAGATGCACGTGCGCCCACCCACACATACATTCCCTGTACCTTCCACAGTGAGGAAATAAACAACAGCCTCACCCTGAAAGTGCCTCGGACCAAACTGGATATGTAAATGTGTAAACACTGTGTCTAGACTGCCTCTTCAGAGGTTGGAAAATATGCTACTAAAGATTCCAGTCAGCTGCTGACACTTTGCATTCTCCCACAGAGTTTAGCACTAGAACAGGAAAGGGGAAGCACTCCAAGGGACCAATATGGCCAAACATGTAAGCAATTACACTTCAGTTGAAAGAAAATACATGTACATCCTCACAATGACCCATTACCCTAAACATTGCTTAGTTAAAGATACATGTTTTTAAAGACAATAATTCCTGTATTAATTTGCGAGATTCCCAGAAGGTGGTGACAGGAGATAGTCACTGCTGCTCAAAATAGAGAAGAATTTCCAAAGTACAACACACTATCCAATATACATATATAACAAGAGGATGCACTCCTGTTGGCATCTTCCCTTTCATATGAATCTTAATTCTTCCATTTTGTCAGTGAAAACCCTTTGTTCATCTCAAAGCCCATAAGGAGGAAGAGAATCTATAAGGCCAGCCCTGCATCTCCAGGCAATTCCAACCCTGTCATGTCTTATTGCTTCAGTCACTGCTACAAGTTGATGACCAAAGGCCACAATTATCACCAGAAGCTGGGATCCTTCCCCGTGCCTTTAAAGAGCAGCATTTCTTTTCCTAGACCCTCAAAGGCAAGCAGTGTCACTGAGCAGCGCCTCCCACCCAAGAGACAGGGTTGGGGGTAGAACCACATATTCCATGACAGAACCTACCAATTTCTGCTATGTGCTAGTACTGAATGCTGCTGGAAGCTGGAAATTTTGCAGCAGCATGAAATGCATGGGAAAAATGCAAATTCAAAAGATTTTACTGAATTAAGAATTACAAAATTGATTATTTTATTCACGTTCATATTTAATTCAATACTAACCTCTGCATAGGAATGTTCCTCCCACCCCACCCCCACACACATTTAATGCTTTCCATGCTAATGCAGAATTTCCAGTCACCCAAAGAAATACACAGAGCTGTGGGTGCTAGCAGCAAATTGGCTTCTCTGCCGTGACAACTATCCACATGAGATGTCTCTGATTGGGTTGTCTGCCAAAGCCCCAGTTCACCTTTACTGGTTACTATTGCACTTTATGTGCACACTAGAGGAAAGGAAGAAAAAAGATGAGACACTTACGCAAGGCATGCCACTCATCCTGGCGGATTGTCTTGGTGATGTTGTAGGTGAGGTTCCTGGGAATTGTTGCTGAGGAGTAATGGTACTTGATGTACGTGCACTGATCAATTGCTCCTGTGACGGACAAAAAGAAAAATAAATAAAATGTTGTTAAACAGAGCAATGTGTTTATATATGTGGTTCTCTCGGTCTCCTTCCTCTTCCCAGGGGACAAATCATGTGAGCATTGTTTTTTACATTTATATATATATAAATGTAAAAAACAATGCTCACATGATTTGTCCCCTGGGAAGAGGAAGGAGACCGAGAGAACCACACATGACAGATGATAGTGATGCAGCTTAGTGTACCCCTGGAAGGTGCTCAGATATCACAGTGATGCATATGGTAGAAGAACTGGAATAGATTAGAACAGAAGCAGAATGCAGTGACATCCCATGACCAAAAAATGACAAACGTCAAACTCAAACATGAATGGCCGGCATTGTGCCCTATTTATTGCGTAGCTGAGATTTCATCTGCACTCTATGGAAAGCAGCTGTATGCGATACTACTTTTTTTTTTATTTGATCATGGAGGTACTACATTTTCTTTTTATAGCCATTCCCCTCTACCCACAATCATCCCCGCGGCAAGCTTTGGTCTCCTGAGGAACCTCTCAATGAAGGTAATGCCCATGGAAGCAAAGAGTTTGCTTTAGCCACAGGTTCCCCACAACTGATGCCTTAGCCAATATTTGCTTCTGATCAGAAACACTTAGTTCAGCGATGCAAGGATAGTTGCAATGCCAGTAGGATTTCCTACATCCCTTTCCTTGGCCATTTCTTTCATCAGACCATTTTGCTAAGCAATTAGGATCTGACCAAAAGACCACTAAAGTCAACTTTCCTTTGACTTCCATGAGCTTTTGTCAAGGTTCCTTCCCCACTCTGAACTCTAGGGTACAGATGTGGGGACCTGCAAGCTTAGGACCCTCTAAGCTTATTTGTTCCAGCTTAGGTTAAAACTTCCCCAAGGTACAAACTATTTTACCTTTTGCCCTTGGACTTTATTGCTGCCACCACCAAGCGTCTAATAAATATAAAACAGGGAAGGAGCCCGCTTGGAAACGTCTCCCGCCCCCCCCCCCCGAAAATCCTCCCAAACCCTACACCCCCTTTCCTGGGGAAGGTTTGATAAAAATCCTCACCAATTTGCATAATGAACACAGACCCAAACCCTTGGATCTTAACAACAATGAAAAAGCAATCAGGTTTTTAAAAGAAGAATTTTAATTGAAGAAAAAGTAAAAGAATCACCTCTGTAAAATCAGGATGGTAAATACCTTACAGGGTAATCAGATTCAAAACAGAGAATCCCTCTAGGCAAAACCTTAAGTTACAAAAAAACACAAAAACAGGAATATACATTCCATTCAGCACAGCTTATTTTTATCAGCCATTTAAACAAAACAGAATCTAACGCATATCTAGCTAGATTACTTACTAAGTTCTAACACTCCATTCCTTTTCTGTTCCCAGAAAAAGCATCACACAGACAGAGAGAACCTTTGTTTCTCCCCCGCTCCAGCTTTGAAAGTATCTTGTCTCCTCATTGGTCATTTTGGTCAGGTGCCATCAAGGTTATCCTAGCTTCTTAACCCTTTACAGGTGAAAGGGTTTTTCCTCTGGCCAGCAGGGATTTTAAAAGGTGTTTACCCTTCCCTTTCTATTTATGACAGCTTTGGATCAGGTCCTTAATAAATAAGTAGGTATTCTCAGTGTCACTGACCATGCTCATTTCAGTACTCAGAGGAGAGACAGACAGACTTTGCTAACTTTTGCCTCTCTGATTGATACTCAACAGATGATAGAAAAATACATTAAATAAAGCAATAAGCCATACACCAATAAAACAAATGAGAAAATGATGCAACCCCGTACTGGGGCCAGGAACGGAACACCCACCATTAACACCAATTTAAAAGGCATTAAACACATGATGCCAAGAGTCCTGTCTTTCAGCTCCAAAGGGTTAAATATGCTTTCACCATTCACCTCTGAGCTGGGTTTCAAGCTACCTCAGGTCACAAATGTTACTTGGCATGAACTGAAACAATGCACCATGGATTCAGAGTGTGAATAAAATGTTATGCAACAAAATTATTAGTTACAATCCAGACTGTAAGCATCTTCTGAAGTTAGTGCAGCACAAACATTGGAGGTCCTCACTGTTTGCTTTTCTTAAGTGTTCTTCTCATTCTGCCTCTGACAGCAATTAGATTCGACAAAGCCAAACATTATAGGGGAAAAAGGCAAAATATTTACATATGTATCTGCCTGCCCTGACAGCGTGATGGGCTTCTGTGCGTGCCTGCACCATCTGGGCACCAAATGTATGCCCAGAATGAAAGTTTCAAACCAAGAATAGTTGTTAAAAAAAGAAAGCTACCACGGAAAGATCGTCTTAAAAAAAAAAAAAATCTCAACCTTCCTAGTGATGATCTTAACGTCTTCATGCTAATTTGGAAAAACATTCTACCCGCTTTTGCTCAGCTATGTTCATGGTTCAGAAGTTTTGGCAGAAAGATGGAAATTGCTTATTTGTCTGGAAATAATCTTCATGTTATCTGATACCTATCCAGAGAGAAGACTTGCCTAGAGCAGCAGCAAGGAACACAGATTCACAACTGAAAAAAG
Organism: Lepidochelys kempii; assembly: GCF_965140285.1. Lineage (NCBI taxonomy): Eukaryota > Metazoa > Chordata > Testudines > Cheloniidae > Lepidochelys > Lepidochelys kempii. The sequence goes on from NC_136380.1 coordinate 248,782,063, forward strand.
ATATTAATAAATGGAATACTATGTTTAAAGGAATGCAATCAACACTAATGGGCTGTGCTAACTTCCTGTGAGATGCTGAGCACCCTCCATTCCCGTTGCTGTCATTGAGAGTTAATGGCTCTCAGCACCTTACAGTGTCAAACTCTAAGGCAAGAAAGAGACTATGACCTCAATTCAGGGCAGCACTTAAGCACGTGCTTATGTCCCATTGACATCCATAAGATTTAAGCACATGCTTAACTGTTGTCCTGAACAGGAATGCGTTCCTCAACAAAGGCCTGTGTTTGCAGTGGTAATTGTTTAACTAAGATATACAGCATTTATGATGAAAAAATTGGCAATAGTTAGGCAAGTAGAACACCATATCAGTACATTCTTTCTGTGCCTACAGAATTTAGAAGACTACAGAGAATGTAGTTCAGAATGTCAAAACCACATTTGATTAACTGCCCGACACACCTGAATTATTTCAGACTGTACAACACTGACAACTGGTGGAACACACTTCCTGTGGAAAGGGTGTGCAGTTGTGACTGCCTTCTACTGACGATCACTGACAGACAGTTGCTTGCAGTATTGTTGTAGCCATGTTGGTCCCAGGATATTAGAGAGCCAAGTTGGGTGAGGCAATATCTTTTACTGGACCAACTTTGGTTGGTGAAAGAGAGAAGCTTTCAAACTACACAGATCTCTTCTTCAGGTCTGATAGACAGGGCAGATGAGCTGTAATAAGGTCCACTCAAGATTTCCTGGTCAAATTTACAAAAAGTTTCCTGTAGTCAGAGACAAACTCAAGTCAACATTCTGACCTTGCTTGCACAAGTGTAGATCTGAGTAACTCCACTGCAGTCAATGGAACTGCACTGGTGTGAAACTGGTGAGAGGAGAATTCACCCTTAAACATCCAAAAGGGTTTCCTTTGTCCAAGTCTCTAAACACAGTCAACAAAAAGATGACTTTGTGACACCAGTGCTTAAGTACGTCACAAGAGAGATTGCTCCCTTTACCCTCACAGATGGTCTAGCTCGTAATGCAAACTACCTCCAAGTCCTCTGAGTACACTCATCCTCTAGTTCCCTGGGAGGATGACATGATTCACTACAACTGGGCCCAGAACTACTTCCCTCATGAAAGGCTCCCTGAAAATCCCTGCACTCAGGAGGGCACACAACTGTGGCTTTTCTTTTCAGAGAGAAAAGAGACTTAACCCTCTCCTTTCCATCCACTGAGTGAGGTGTCTCCACCCCATCAAATTGACGCACAAAGATTTAATATTGCTACAGCTCACAGAGATTCACATTCAGTTCAAGTGACTGGGACAGGGCTGGATTTACAGGCAGGCAACCCAAGGACTGCCTGGGGTATTGGGCTTGGGGGTGAGGTAGGGGGCGCTGAGCCCAGCGTGCAGTTTTTGTTGTTAGTTACAAAAGGGAAAATAGAGTGTTTGAAGTAACATGTTTCCGATATTCTGTATGTGGATTTATTTTTCACTAAACCTTCTAGAATGTTCTCAAAAAGAAAAGGAGTACTAGTGGCACCTGAGAGACGAACCAATTTATTTGAGCATAAGCTTTCGTGAGCTACAGCTCACTTCATCAGATGCAGTGAGCTGCAGCTCACGAAAGCTTATGCTCAAATAAATTGGTTAGTCTCTCAGGTGCCACTAGTACTCCTTTTCTTTTTGTGAATACAGACTAACACGGCTGCTACTCTGAAACCTAGAATGTTCTGGATTTTTGTAGAAGCTCATGGAACCTTCCAGACTTTCTGAGAACTACATTTTCCTTGAACCTCCTAGAATGCTGTCAGCCATGCCCTTGTAGGCATGTAAGGGGAGGGGATCTTGCCAGTCAGTCAGTGACATATAAGAACAACATGAAGTGAGAGCCCAGCTGCAATATTATGAACCTTTTCCTGTGTAATTGTGAACATGTACTTGTGTTTTAAAACTTGAAGGGTGTAGATAGCAACTAATAAAGGACATATTTAATGAGATGCCAGAGATAGCTATTGAACTCTTATCTGCGCAACACTATAAAAGAAAGTTGCTTTGTTTGCCGTGCTTAACACGTTTGATGACTTGATGTTAGTACATTTTAGTTATTCCTAAAATTAAAAAGTTTCTATAAGCTTAGAGAAAAAAAAGTTATTTGCTTATACATGGCATGAATAACAAATTTGCAGATCCTAGCATGCAAATTTATCATCTTATATGACAGGGATAATTCATGCATGCAAATCGAGCATCAAAGTAGTGAAATCGGCTACAAATGCAATAAAGAAATAAAGTATTCAAAAGTTTAACAAATGGAAAGGGGGCATCAAATACACTCTTTGCCTGGGGCACCATTTGGTCTAGGGCCAGCCCTGACTGGGGACAATGTTTGTGGAAAAAAACCAAACCGAGTACTCTCTTTTTCCAATGACCCTGAAATCTGTGCAGCTGAAGTGAACAATATGGATGGCCACTGTAAAGACAATATGGCTACAGAACTGTTCAACTAGGAGATGTAGCACATCTCATGTTCCCCTTGTGGAAGGGAATTCCCTGCTGGCAAAAACACAAAGGAGGTGGCTGCTGTACCAGTTCCTCTCCTTCCCCGCCCCCCCACACAGACACACGTGCCCCTGCCAAAAGGGGTGTGTCAGGGGTCTGAGCAGAACTCAGAGCAGAGCAGCACTCAGCTACACCAATCCTCCACCAGTAGCATAAGTCAGAGCAGCCCACAGGCTGATGCCAGCTCCAAAAGGGTTAAATATGCTTTCACTATTCGCCTCTGGAAAACTAGGTTTCAAGCTGCCTCAGGTCATAAACATTACTCGGCACCAATTGAAATGATGCACCATGGATTCAGCATGTGAGTAAAACAGTATGCCACCAAATGATTAGTTACAACCCAGACTGCTAGCATCTTCCAAAGTTTGTGCAGCACAAACACTGGAGGTCCTCAGTGTTTGCTTTTTGTTCTTACAGCTCCACCCTTGGCTCCCTTCTACTCCCACAAAAGGAGAATTGTTTCAAGGAGCATCATCACACCATGGCATGGCAGGGATACCACCTGGACACCCTGGCTCACCAAGCTCTCTTCCATTCTCAAAGCACATTCCAATATTGTGGCCTCAGTCCAAGAGCTAGTGAACCTGTGCCCCCACCATGCGACTTGCACTTTAAGCATCTCACCTGTTGGCAGTGTCAGCAGAGAGACCAAGGATGGGCATGGGGAATAAACTGCCCTCTCGCCTCATAGAGGTGGTAAAGAACAGCGTTGAGGCACATTAGTAGGGACGCTCACACCAATGTTGTTCATGCTGAACCTATTCTGTGGATAAATAGAGGGTTTCAATCTCCAAGGCTCTCAGGCTAGTACCTTTCCTTAGCTGATAGTTGATAGATTGGAGGACTCTGACCAGAGTGGCCAAGTTGACTGTTCCAGAGGTAGTTTCATAGATGTTAAAGCCAGAAGGGATCATTACAATAATCTAGTCTGACTTCCTGTATTGCACAGGCCTCAGCTTAGTTGTCTGGCAGTTGCATGACTGAAGGTGCTGTTCCAGCTAATGACTTCTCAAGGTAGTCGGGAACATCAAGAAAAATGTCAGTTTGCACCCATGGCACTGATGCCACATTGAGCCTAACTTTGATAGATCGGTGTTAAATCAGTGGGAAAGGGATTTTTATGGTGATAGTGACTGTCTCCTCCTAGTCCCACTGGAGGACTCCCCTTTGTTCCCCACATTCAGGGCACTACATTGTGAAGACCATCCTTACAAGTGAGAAAGGGGTTTATTTTGGACATATTAATCACTTTCCTTCGCTAGCCAGAAGGTTCAACGTTAACAACACAGGAACTCCTCTCACACACACACCTTCCATGAGCTACCATCCTGGAGAATGAGGGGCCAGGAATCTGACATGGCAGTTGCTGAGAGCTCCATCACTAGGCTTAATTTGTTATGGATTACATTTGACAGGGACAGTTTCAACTTCACAACAGATTTAGCTGAGAGCACTGACCTGACAGAAATTCCACAGAATGTTTCCTTTAGATAGACAAAGACCAATCAGCTAAAAGCATTTGTCACCTCTCAGTGTGTACTTTGATTTCTTGGAAAAATTCAGTTGTAGCCCCATCATTTGTTTATTTGTTCTGTTATGTTTGCTACCATGGACTATGGTACCATGAGCTTTCCCAAGAAGACTGAATGCAGCTCTCTCATTCCTGTGTTCTAGATACAGCTGGGTGAACTGTCCATAGCAAACAATTTATTCCAAAAATTTCACCCTTTGCTCTGGCTTTAATTTTTACAACTCTGTTCTTCAAAATTATTAGACAAACATGTTATATGAACAAATTTCAGCCTGTGGCTTATGCACCCATGTTCATCACTTAGACTTTGATTCTCTTAGGGAAAATGTGGGAGCAGAGTGTGGGATTTGGAGGAGCTAGCCCAGCAGAACACAGAATGTTTAAACCCTTTCCTTTGCAGGCCATTGGAGTCAGGCTTTGCCTGATAAAAATTAAGCTGTAGTATTACTCTAGATTTGGATCACATCACTCAAAATAATTATGTGCAGCCTACATATGTGTGAGGTCTCAAACACAAAAGTCATGTATATACTAGGAGAAAAGTGTATTGCTAACACTCATTAACATCTTTTAACACATTGGCTCGTAAAAGTAAACCTTAGGGGGGAGCCTATGGTTTAACTTGACCAGTGAATATATTAAGACTATTACTTGACACTAAGATTTTAACGATTGTTAACATGTTAGCTTACGTGTTTAAAACACACCTCTTTTCCTAGAGAAGACAAAGCCAAAGGGTGTGACTAGATACTTAGAATCATAGAATCATAGAATATCAGGGTTGGAAGGGACCCCAGAAGGTCATCTAGTCCAACCCCCTGCTCGAAGGAGGACCAATTCCCAGTTAAATCATCCCAGCCAGGGCTTTGTCAAGCCTGACCTTAAAAACCTCTAAGAAAGGAGATTCTACCACCTCCCTAGGTAACGCATTCCAGTGTTTCACCACCCTCCTAGTGAAAATGTTTTTCCTAATATCCAATCTAAACCTCCCCCACTGCAACTTGAGACCATTACTCCTCGTTCTGTCATCTGCTACCATTGAGAACAGTCTAGAGCCATCCTCTTTGGAACCCCCTTTCAGGTAGTTGAAAGCAGCTATCAAATCCCCCCTCATTCTTCTCTTCTGCAGGCTAAACAATCCCAGCTCCCTCAGCCTCTCCTCATAACTCATGTGTTCCAGTCCCCTAATCATTTTTGTTGCCCTTCGCTGGACTCTCTCCAATTTATCCACATCCTTCTTGAAGTGTGGGGCCCAAAACTGGACACAGTACTCCAGATGAGGCCTCACCAATGTCGAATAGAGGGGAACGATCACGTCCCTCGATCTGCTCGCTATGCCCCTACTTATACATCCCAAAATGCCATTGGCCTTCTTGGCAACAAGGGCACACTGCTGACTCATATCCAGCTTCTCGTCCACTGTCACCCCTAGGTCCTTTTCCGCAGAACTGCTGCCTAGCCATTCGGTCCCTAGTCTGTAGCTGTGCATTGGGTTCTTCCGTCCTAAGTGCAGGACCCTGCACTTATCCTTATTGAACCTCATCAGATTTCTTTTGGCCCAATCCTCCAATTTGTCTAGGTCCTTCTGTATCCTATCCCTCCCCTCCAGCGTATCTACCACTCCTCCCAGTTTAGTATCATCCGCAAATTTGCTGAGAGTGCAATCCACACCATCCTCCAGATCATTTATGAAGATATTGAACAAAATCGGCCCCAGGACCGACCCCTGGGGCACTCCACTTGACACCGGCTGCCAACTAGACATGGAGCCATTGATCACTACCCGTTGAGCCCGACAATCTAGCCAGCTTTCTACCCACCTTATAGTGCATTCATCCAGCCCATACTTCCTTAACTTGCTGACAAGAATACTGTGGGAGACCGTGTCAAAAGCTTTGCTAAAGTCTAGAAACAATACATCCACTGCTTTCCCTTCATCCACAGAACCAGTAATCTCATCATAAAAGGCGATTAGATTAGTCAGGCATGACCTTCCCTTGGTGAATCCATGCTGACTGTTCCTGATCACTTTCCTCTCATGTAAGTGCTTCAGGATTGATTCTTGGAGGACCTGCTCCATGATTTTTCCAGGGACTGAGGTGAGGCTGACTGGCCTGTAGTTCCCAGGATCCTCCTTCTTCCCTTTTTTAAAGATTGGCACTACATTAGCCTTTTTCCAGTCATCCGGGACTTCCCCGGTTCGCCACGAGTTTTCAAAGATAATGGCCAATGGCTCTGCAATCACAGCCGCCAATTCCTTCAGCACTCTCGGATGCAACTCGTCCGGCCCCATGGACTTGTGCACGTCCAGCTTTTCTAAATAGTCCCTAACCACCTCTATCTCCACAGAGGGCTGGCCATCTCTTCCCCATTTTGTGATGCCCAGCGCAGCAGTCTGGGAGCTGACCTTGTTAGTGAAAACAGAGGCAAAAAAAGCATTGAGTACATTAGCTTTTTCCACATCCTCTGTCACTAGGTTGCCTCCCTCATTCAGTAAGGGGCCCACACATTCCTTGGCTTTCTTCTTGTTGCCAACATACCTGAAGAAACCCTTCTTGTTATTCTTGACATCTCTGGCTAGCTGCAGCTCCAGGTGCGATTTGGCCCTCCTGATATCATTCCTACATGCCCGAGCAATATTTTTATACTCTTCCCTGGTCATAAGTCCAACCTTCCACTTCTTGTAAGCTTCTTTTTTATGTTTAAGATCCGCTAGGATTTCACCATTAAGCCAAGCTGGTCGCCTGCCATATTTACTATTCTTTCGACTCATTGGGATGGTTTGTCCCTGTAACCTCAACAGGGATTCCTTGAAATACAGCCAGCTCTCCTGGACTCCTTTCCCCTTCAAGTTAGTCCCCCAGGGGATCTTGGCCATCCGTTCCCTGAGGGAGTCGAAGTCTGCTTTCCTGAAGTCCAGGGTCCGTATCCTGCTGCTTACCTTTCTTCCCTGCGTCAGGATCCTGAACTCAACCAACTCATGGTCACTGCCTCCCAGATTCCCATCCACTTTTGCTTCCCCCACTAATTCTACCCGGTTTGTGAGCAGCAGGTCAAGAAAAGCGCCCCCCCTAGTTGGCTCCTCTAGCACTTGCACCAGGAAATTGTCCCCTACGCTTTCCAAAAACTTCCTGGATTGTCTATGCACCGCTGTATTGCTCTCCCAGCAGATATCAGGAAAATTAAAGTCACCCATGAGAATCAGGGCATGCGATCTAGTAGCTTCCGTGAGCTGCCGGAAGAAAGCCTCATCTACCTCATCCCCCTGGTCCGGTGGTCTATAGCAGACTCCTACCACTACATCACTCTTGTTGCACACACTTCTAAACTTAATCCAGAGACACTCAGGTTTTTCTGCAGTTTCGTACCGGAGCTCTGAGCAGTCATACTGCTCCCTTACATACAGTGCTACTCCCCCACCTTTTCTGCCCTGCCTGTCCTTCCTGAACAGTTTATAACCATCCATGACAGTACTCCAGTCATGTGAGTTATCCCACCAAGTCTCTGTTATTCCGATCACGTCATAGTTCCTTGACATCACCAGGACCTCCAGTTCTCCCTGCTTGTTTCCAAGGCTTTGTGCATTTGTATATAAGCACTTGAGATAACCTGTTGATCGCCCCTCATTCCCAGTATGAGGCAGGAGCCCTCCTCTCACAGGACATTCCTGCCTGTGCTTCCTCCCGGTATCCCGCTTTCCCACTTACCTCAGGGCTTTGGTCTCCTTCCCCCGGTGAACCTAGTTTAAAGCCCTCCTCACTAGGTTAGCCAGCCTGCTGGCAAAGATGCTCTTCCCTCTCTTCGTAAGATGGAGCCCATCTCTGCCCAGCACTCCTCCTTCATGGAACACCATCCCATGGCCAAAGAAACCAAAGCCTTCTCTCCGACACCACCTGCGTAGCCATTCGTTGACTTCCACGATTCGACGGTCCCTACCTAGGCCTTTTCCTTCCACGGGGAGGATGGACGAGAACACCACTTGCGCCTCCAACTCCTTTATCCTTCTTCCTAGAGCCACATAGTCTGCAGTGATCCGCTCAAGGTCATTCTTGGCAGTATCATTGGTGCCCACGTGGAGAAGCAGGAAGGGGTAGCGATCCGAGGGCTTGATGAGTCTCGGCAGTCTCTCCGTCACATCGCGAATCTTAGCCCCTGGCAAGCGGCAGACTTCTCTGTTTTCCCGGTCAGGGCGGCAGATAGATGACTCAGTCCCCCGGAGGAGAGAGTCCCCGACCACCACCACCCGCCTTCTCCTCTTGGGAGTGGTGGTCGTGGAACCCCCAACCTCAGGACATAGCATCTCATGCCTTCCAACCAGCGGAGTCTCCTTCTGCTTTCTTGCCCCAGACATATCATCTGGTCCACTCTCCACTTGTCTGCATTATTTCATTCCCTCTGCAGCAGTTCCAGCTCTGAAGATTGTAGTTACATATTCTTGTCTATCTCTATTCATTGTGATAGCAGCAGAAATCGGGCCTGGGGTTTTGGGAACACAGTCTTTCTGTGCATACCTGCTAGGGCTGAAGGTCTAAGCCCATAAATAGTAAGCAAATGACACAATAGCTTAACTTGCATGTCTGACAATGACTATGCATTGCGTTATTGCATTGCATAAATGACAACCAACGTCCTGATTACTGGCATCCAAACTGACTAAGCTGCATCATGAAACAAACTTTGGGAATTGATTTGTTTCTGGCTGGCTCTGGCATACCCCTGAATTGGTGTCCAGGTGGCTTTAGCAGCTCTGTTCGTTGTGGCTTATCCTGGAATGAGTGGAGAGCTATGGTTGGGATGGCAGACCCAGTGCTAGCTGCTGCCTGCCCTGGGCTGGGAGGGGGAGCTGGCTGCTTCCTACCTTCAGTTAGGGGGTGTTGTGGCTGAGCTGGTGGCTGTCAAGGTTCCTTCCCCACTCTGAACTCTAGGGTACAGATGTGGGGACCCGCAGGAAAGACCCCCTAAGCTTATTCTTACCAGCTTAGGTTAAAAACTTCCCCAAGATACAAACTTTGCCTTGTCCTTGAACAATATGCTGCCACCACCAAGCGTTTTAAACAAAGAACAGGGAAAGAGACCACTTGGAGACGTCTTCCCTCAAAATATCCCCCCAAGCCCTACACACCCCCTTTCCTGGGGAGGCTTGAGAATAATATCCGAAGCAATTGGTTACAAAATCATCAAAGACCCAAACACCTGGATTTTGGAACAATGGAAAAATCAGTCAGGTTCTTAAAAGAAGGATTTTATTTTAAAAAAAGAAAGGTAAAAGTCATCCCCGTAAAATCCGGATGGAAAATACTTTACAGGGTATTCAGATTCAAAACACAGAGGATCCCCCTCTGCGCAAAACCTTACAGTTACAGAAAACAGGAATAAACCTCCCTCTTAACACAGGGAAAATTCACATAAAACAAAAGAAACTAATCCGCCTTGCCTGGCTTACCTTTACTGGTTGCAATATTGGAGATTTGGATGGGTTGGAGAAGATGGATTTCTGTCTGGCCTCTCTCAGTCCCAAGAGAGAACAACCACGTAAACAAAGAGCACAAACAAAAGCCTTCTCCCCCCCCCCCCGCCCCAAAGATTTGAAAGTATCTTGTCCCCTTATTGGTCCTTTGGGTCAGGTGCCAGCCAGGTTAGCTGAGCTTCTTAACCCTTTACAGGTAACAGGATGTTGCCTCTGGCCAGGAGGGATTTTATAGCACCATATACAGAAAGGTGGTTACCCTTCCCTTTATATTTATGACAGTGGCTCTGGCTAGTCCTTGCCTCTTGCTCTGTGGCTGGAGGGAACACTGCCAGCCCCTCCCTAGCCGTGGGTGTGCGCACACACACTGTCTCCCCTGCCTGCTGCTCACTGGCCCAGTGGCCACGGAAGGAGGTAGAGCACTGTCCAGTGCTGCTTTATCCACCGCTCCAAGTTTGTCATGGGTGGGTTATCATGGAAGGAATGGTGATGAGTCATTTAGGGCTCAGTGGAGGACTCTAATCATAGAGATTCAGCCTATAGTGGTGACCTCCCAGTGATCTGCCACACACCATCTATCCATCTCCTCAGTGGTCAGCCCCTACTATGATGACCCACCACCAAGCCATCCATGATAACTTTCTCAAGGTTATTTCCATCTCTACACCTAATGTGACCAAAGTACATAAATTTGTATCTGTTGATTTCCAGCATCTGGGTCTGCTTCTCACCAATAGTATTTCTACCAGAGGCATTAATCTCCCCCCCCCCCTCTAGGGGAGATATGCAAGAGTTTTCACCAGCACCACATTTCAAAAGCTTCCATTTTCTTCTTGTCAGCAGCTGTAATTTCCCACGATTCACATCCATAAATTGTTATGGAAACAGTTAGGTTATTCACCAGATACACCTTCATACATTTTGAGATGCCATATTTTCCCCCCCACACTTCCTAAGGGAAGCCATAGCTGGCTGATCCATCCCTAGTCTTCTTGTGATTTCCTTGGAAGAGCCTCCTTGATTGGATATATATGATCCCAAATAATTAAATTCATCTACTGCCTCTACAGTTTGTCCATTAATCATAATGTACATTTGCATCCTGTTTTTCTTAGTCCTGTCAATGTACATGCATTTTGTTTTCATCACATTCAGGAACTGTCAATAGTCCTCATTAAGCTGTTTTTACAGACTCCAACATTTGTTGCATTGCACTGATGGTTGTAGCAAAGAGTATCATGTCATCAGTATATCTGTGATTGGTTAAGAGGTGTCCACCAGTGGAAATCCCAACTCCTTCCACTTTGTCAAAACCTTCAAACGGCTTGTCTGATAATAAATTCTGCATTTATGTTAAAGATGCTTGGGACAAAAAACACTTCTGTTTCACACCCTGCCCAGTGGAAAACAACATACCGTCTCCTACTGCTGTTCGCACTGTGGTCTGCTGTTGTTGGTAAACACTTCTGACAATTTAAATGAGATGCTTTGGAATCCCTATATCTGCCAGTATCCTCCAAAGATGGTCATGTCAGATGGCAAAATTCTTTTCTGTAGTCAGTGAAACCCATGATCAATGAGATTGTACTCGCTGTATTTTCCAGTGATGTGATGGATATTCACTATTTGGTCAGGGGTGCCTCAGCCCTCTCTGAAACCAACATTGCAGTGGTAGTTCTCTTTCTATCCTTTGTTTCATGAGATCCTTGATTATGTAGCACATAACTTTGCTTGCATGTGATACCAAGGAGATGAAAGGATAGTTACTGAGCTCTGTTATGCTTCTCTTCTTTGTTAAGGTAAAAAATCTCTTTTGTCTAGTCCTCTGGCTAATTTCTAGTCATCCGTACATCATTACAAATTTTCTACATAAGATCAGTACCGCATTTGCCAACCACTTTTAACAATTCTTCAGGCAAGTTGTCTACCCTGGTGCTTTCCCAGGCTTTATTTTCATAATAGCACACCCCACTTCCCCTTGCAGGATTGATGCTCTGGCTCCATACTCTCTTTTCTGTCACCCCATATTATGACTGGGTCTGGTGAGGCATACAGATTGGGACAGTAATCTCGCAACCTGCACTTAAAATCATCACAGTGATGGTGCCCACTCACCTCTGCCTCCCGTCGGCCAGATGTGAACCTGCACTCTCTGCTTATGGTGCCCGCTGTTGGCTGTTGCCCTCGTCAAGCAGCTCCTCAGTGACTCCAGCCAAGTCACACACATAAAGGAATCCCTTCTGGGGTAAAAGATCCAACAAGGCCTGTCCCTGTGCCTTTGTTACTGTCTTTAGCCCTGTCCCTGGGCTCAGACCTCAGCCTCTTCTCGGCTAGCTTTAAGTCTGTGTCTGCCCTGATATTGAGCAGCATCCCCAGGGCTTCCTCCCTGGAGACTCTTTAAATCCTGCCCTTCACCTAGACCTCTAAAAAAGCCTTATCCCTTTCTTGAGGCTTAGGCCACTCTGCCACTGGAGGGACCAGGGCCCACCCACTACTCTGGGTCCTGACCCAGAGACTCTATAAATAACAGCCACGTGCTGCTTCCTGTAATAGTTGCTGCTGGACCACTTCCCACAAAGCACCTTCTTCTTCACCCTTACCTCAGGGCTGAGGATCTCAACTCCTCTCCTTCCGGTCCCAGCCAGCAACTGATCTGCTCAGGACCTACAGCTCCTTTTTAACTGGGCCTGCTGCACTCTTATTGGCGGCTTCCCTGCAGCCTCTCTAGGCCGGCCTAGAGGACCCACCTTCAGGGCTCATTTTCTGGGACGGGGAGTAGTAGGACTGCAAGATCACAGGCAGGGGGCCTCAAAGGGCCAAGTACATCCCATCACAATCACCTTCTGGGAAGACTCTGCCGTCATGATCTTTTATGTTTGATCACAGGGAGAACCTTTTGGTAAGGAGTCTGACCAATGTGAACATACCCTTTGTAGTATTACTCTCTTGATCATTCTCCAGTTCCATATATTTTGCCCTTTATATATTCAGTCCTCTCCTCTAGTTGCCTTTAAATCTCTCTGCTCAGTTCCTTATATTCTCTATGTTAGTCTACCTCCAAGCCATTCTCTTTCACTCTGTCATTTTTCCTCCCGCTCATCCAGCTTCTCAGTTAACCATGTGCAGTCCGACACAGACGTTGCAGAATGTGCCCTTTAGCGGTTTGAAGCACAATAGTTTTCATTTTATTTCAAAGTTTGTTGGGGGTGTTCTCCTCTTTCACCTGTGCCTATGCCTCAGACCCATTCTCAGCAAAGTTATATAATCTTCATTGAGATTTGGGCCCAACGGCAGTGGCGTTGTTGAATGTCATATCTTTTTAAGTTTTAATTGTATGTTTAAGGCTAATAGCTAGTGGTCTGACCCAGTCTGCACTCGGGAAAGTCTTCATCCATTGGAAACTTGCATTCCAGCATTATATCATCACACAGTCAATTTGGTTCTGTGTCATACGGTCAGGCGACCTCTACGTGAGCTTTAGATGTGGGATGTGGACCATTGCGGAAGGAGAATACAAAAGCATCAGTGGCGGTGAGGTTCCCCACTACCTAGAAAAATCACTAAGGACGGGGTGAGGGGGTGGAACTTCAGAACATGACACTTCAGCGACAGGCAGTGACAGCAACGAGCTGCGGCACAGGCATCACTCAGCCGCCCTCCACGCAACACCCAGGGGCAGGAAGTGAAACCCCCCGAACGCACCCCTGGACTCGGAGACTTCCTTGACCTCAGACAACTAACCGTGAGTGGGGTGGAGTGGAGGGAGCAAGATGGGCATGTTAAAGAGACATTTGTCCATTGGACTGTCACACTGCAAGGTGGAAAACTGCGGTAAAGGACACTTCCCAAGATACTGCGGGGCAGGTGTTTGCTTATTGTTTGCATAATTTTGAATCATTGTTGAAGTGTTTTCCCAAATTAATGCTGCAATCCCTCTCGTCAAAGTTTTCTTTTGTTATACACAGACTCAGTGCTTGCAAGGGGGGGATGTATTGCCTCTTAGAGGGACCCAGGGGTGGTGTTTAGTTTTCACAGGTTTCTGGGTGGGAACTTTAGCCAGTTCTGTACTGTAACATGAAGAGGAATCCCTAGATATTAAACCCAGCCCTTGTTGCTACCAGCACTGCCTAGCAGAAGGGTAAGTATGTATTAGCTGGAAATTTTTAATAGGAAAAGGAAAAAAGTTTTCTTTGCAGTCAGGAGGGAAAGTTTCCTATTTCCTTTCCTCCTAAGTACATCTTCCCAATTTGCTTCCAAATAAAGAGTGTCAAGGTTCCTCCCCCACTCTGAACTCTAGGGTACAGATGTGGGGACCTGCATGAAAAACCTCCTAAGCTTATCTTTACCAGCTTAGGTCAAAACTTCCCCAAGGTACAAAATATTCCACCTGTTGTCCTTGGACTGGCCGCTACCACCACCAAACTAATACTGGTTACTGGGGAAGAGCTGTTTGGACGCATCCTTCCCCCCAAAATACTTCCCAAAACCTTGCACAACCACTTCCTGGACAAGGTTTGGTAAAAAGCCTCACCAATTTGCCTAGGTGACTACAGACCCAGACCCTTGGATCTTAAGAACAATGAACAATCCTCCCAACACTTGCACCCCCCCTTTCCTGGGAAATGTTGGATAAAAAGCCTCACCAATTTGCATAGGTGACCACAGACCCAAACCCTTGAATCTGAGAACAATGAAAAAGCATTCAGTTTCTTACAAGAAGACTTTTAATAAAAATAGAAATAAATAGAAATGAAGAAATCCCCCCTGCAAAATCAGGATGGTAGATGTCTTACAGGGTAATTAGATTCAAAAACATAGAGAACCCCTCTAGGCAAAACCTTAAGTTACAAAAAAGATACACAGACAGAAATAGTTATTCTATTCAGCACAATTCTTTTCTCAGCCATTTAAAGAAATCATAATCTAACACATACCTAGCTAGATTACTTACTAAAAGTTCTAAGACTCCATTCCTGGTCTATCTCCGGCAGAAACCAGCATATAGACAGACACACAGACCCTTTGTTTCTCTCCCTCCTCCCAGCTTTTGAAAGTATCTTGTCTCCTCATTGGTCATTTTGGTCAGGTGCCAGCGAGGTTACCTTTAGCCTCTTAACCCTTTACAGGTGAGAGGAGCTTTCCCCTGGCCAGGAGGGATTTCAAAGGGGTTTACCCTTCCCTTTATATTTATGACAAAGAGCATCTCAGATCCTCTAGATTAGGGCAAATTGTACAGATAGTGGTCAGCTGGGGGAAGGAAACCGGTAGAAACTGATGAGGGGAACTAGCTATAATCCTATAAATATACCGTCAGTCAGTAGCTGAATGTCAAGAGCGAGGAAAGAGATAGAAAAGGTCTAAACGGCTTTTGCCAATGCTGTTTCCCATGTACTGCATACCCACAGCCGGCAAACTGCAGCTCACTGAAACTGTTCAGCTGATGGAAGAATAAATATTCTACCCAGGATAAGAAAAGAAGCCAAGTATGAGACCAGGTTCTGAATTTGCACTGGGAAATGAGCAGCTCACACTTTCTCTCAAGGGACCAAGGGAAAGGGGTTTCAAGGAAACTGAAGCCAGAAAGGTGGTTATGAAACACTTGCTTATTCCTGCTATTAATAACAATCTCCAGGCCATGGAGCACTGGGGGAGTAGAGAGACATCTCTTTGTCCAGTTATTTACCTAGTGAAGAGCGGAAAGGAAGGAGAGATGAAGAGGTTAAAAGGGCTATAAATTATTTATTCCTGCTTGTTTGGATACAGAAATTAAGTGATCAATAGAGTCATGGAGACAGCAATGACCAGTAAAGACTCACTGAAGATCCAGCACTGCCAGCTGGATAAAAGTATGCATGGTGGGGGCTTGTACAGCAGAACAGGGTGAGAGAGGGGCTAAGGTGGGCATGGAGAGGTTTGTTCTTGGTTCTCTGGCCTCCAAGTATCAGACGGAAAACTGTGTTCACTGATCTAGGAAGCCAACTCACTGTATGAGCAGCTCCTCTCCAATCACAGCATTGATTACAGGCCTTGAGCTTTTTTACTGACTCCTTAATGCACAGGCCTCTCTGCTGATCTCATTGTTTAGTCCTTCCATATTTAAATACACTGGGCCAGATCCTCCTCACACTTATGTTGCTTTTATAACTACGTAACTCTTCTGATTTCAATAGAGTTACTCCAGATTCCCACTGGTGTAAGTTCAGACAGAATCAGGCAGACACAGGCCCTGTTTCTAAGAGAGTGGCTGGGAATGTTAGAGCAGCTCTTCAGATGATGTAAATAGGTACAGATCCATTGACATCACTGATTTACACCAGCTCAGGATCTGGCCCATCCCGCTCTCTAGGTTTCCCTGCTGCTGGTTTTTAGCTGCTCCAAAAATTGCCATGCTAGGACAGTTCACTTAGCAAATGTTTTTTCAGTATTTCACACCAGTGTCTTAATAGCAGAAACACAACATGACAAAGAGAATAACTCAAGTGCTCTGCAGCCCACAGTCCAGAACTACAGTGTGCATTATGTCTCGGCCCATCTCCCAAAAGGTCACACTTACAGACCCAGTTTGATCAAGAGCCCTAGAGCGTTCTCCCTTAGAAAGATCACCTTGCTAAAAGAACATGCATGTGGACTGCAGCATGTGTCTAGATAACACTCATCACATTTCCATGCAGAATTTATGTTCTTCACCTGATGTCAGTGAAAGTTATGACTTTCATATCGGAAGATGTCATGAGCTCAGTAGGTGGCCCCCATGGGTTTCATATGTGAAAATTCATAGGGATAAAAACAGAAGAAAAAATTAGTGTAGACAAACACTTAGGCTAAATGCCTTCTCCAGTGCCTTCAACAGATGGCATGTAGACAAAGTTTCTCTCCAGAATGGTTTCTTAACTTACATTTGGGATCACATGGGAGGCAGATTTTGTTTGGATTAAACAACCCAGGAGTAACAGGACTTTCATATGAATCTCACATCTTTTTGCATGTTTTAATAAAAGGGTTTGAAGCTATCACCACAGAAATTCATAGCATCCAGAAGAATGGCATTCCTGTAGAGTAAATGTAAGAGGAAATCTCTGTGCCTTATTGTTTCAGGCTAAGGTCAGAATTCAACCAAGATTGATTTTTTTCCCCACCCATGAGATGAATGTAATATTGGTGAATCAGGAAAATTCTGATTAATGCAGACTGTTTTGCCCATAAATAGTGCTTTCAATTGATCTCTGCAATGAGTTTGCAACACTCTTTGGAGGCAAGATAGACAGTCTTTATGCTGGACTTTCCAGGCCTTTTCACTGTGGGCTTTGAACATATTCTTTCCCTCTGGGAGAGTTTGACTTGTTTTCTGGGGATCATGTACTTGGTCTTCTGGGTTCCCCAAGACTCAACTCTGCTCTGCCCCCTATGTATTCCAGTTGCTTAATGCAAGTGTTGTGGATGTGCTGCCATTATTGATGGGCATTATCAAGACATCACTCAGCAAAGGGAAGAATGCTGGCCGTCCACTCACATGGAGGTCTCCTACAGTTGTTGTATGTACATACAGTTTAAAGCCAGTGGGCAAGATCATTTCTAAAAATTGAGCAGAGTGGCTGATAATACACATCTGTTAGCCCATGAACTGTGCAAGTTCTGTCTCTGCTTGGATGACACCTTGGATTATACTGCCAGCTAGATACCTCAGAGCTACATTGCCATAAACCCTGGAAAAGCAAGTGTTGGTGAACCGAGATCATACATTACAAGATGGCTCCCTCTTCCTTTGTAAAGGGACCCCCTCAGAGATAGGGCAGAAGAATGTTGGTCTACTATTTGACCATGCTCTTTCCATGTAAGGCCGTCTGTTTGATGATTGTTATTTGAGTTACACTGAGTAGCACCCAGCAGTCTGAATCAGAAGCAGGGCCTCAATGTGCGAGGTGTTGTGCAAACAGACAAAAAGAGGCAGTCCCTTCCTTGAAGTGTTTGCAATCTAAATAGAAACAAGATGCAACAAGGAGCTGTACAAGGACAGGGAAGGCAAGGGGAAGAGGAAGAAGATCATGCAGTTACGCTGCGGTATCCTAGGGTGGCTAGTGCACAGTTCGATCACTCTGAAACATTTAGACTATAAAAAAACTCCCCAACCACCACCCTCCCTAGCCATCATGGGTGGCTGCTTCCTTGCAGGCACAAGGTTCATCTTAAGGAGGGATTTTAAAGAGGAGAGGTGGTCCCAAAAAAAGGTATTTTTCCAGCTGCATAATTTGACCAGGCTGTCTTCCTTTATCCCATGATGAATTTTTACAACAACATCACATGCCCTTGTGTCCACAAGACTTAGTTATTGACAGTCCCCCTTAGCTGGCTTTCCAGCAGCACATCTTTGGTGCCTGCAGGTTGTTCCCGCTGCATTCAAACACTTATTTTTATTTAAACATTTTAGGGCTAGATTCTCCAGTGTGCACTGGGCACTTTCCACTGAGTAACAGCACAAAGATCTTAAAATGGAGACAGTTAAAGGAGAATTCCTTTTACGCAGAGGAACAGAAAGCTGGCAAGGGCAAACTTCTACCACCTTCTGAGCCAGCCACCCCCCTAATCCCATGAGGGAGCTGGCATGGACAGGAAGGCACACTCCTGATCCTCCATTGGTATAACATCCATTATGGACCTTATATTCATGGTGGAGGATAGATTAGTCCCCTCGCTGCTCCAATTTCCACCAGGACTGGGCAACCAGGAATCAAGTTGCGGTCCCTAGCTCCTTGAGGCTGCAGCTCTCCACTAGCTCAGCCATAGCAGAGAATCAGAGCATTTACTTTATTTATAGCATATGCATAAATTACGCAAATTTAACATATCTGTCAAAATGGATTGGCCAGCAGAAGGCAGCTCCAGTGACATGACTGGATAGCAAAACTGAAAGAAAGCATAGGAAATAACTCAGCATCTGGAGTAACATCAATAGCTGATTTAAAGATGCCAAGAAAGGTACAAATTGTCATACAAATACATATCATACTAGACTAGACAGAGAACTGGCACGTTTAAATGGACTGAAAGTCTATTATTAAGGGATGAAAACTTTCTCATCCAGTAAGCGCCTACTGAGAGATTAGAGCAGTCTTGGGAGTGCTCTTTTTACCATACAACAGTCCCTTGTCTGTGAAACAGACTCATGTCACTTGTGTGAATAATCTACAGCTTCTCATATCCCATTGCCTGCACTGTCAAATCACATCAGAGGGTTGTTGTGTGAAAACCTTCTCCCACTCACTTCACCATAGAACATTTTCTGGCCAGAGCAAGACAGACTGAGCATTTCTCTCGCCTGTCAGGTAAGGTTTGTAAGTTAAAAAGAGATCCTTGAAGAGTAGCTGTTAGGTTGGTTGAAAGAACCTTATTCACGGCAGCAACAAGTTTTATCCAAGAGGTATGTACTCCAACAGTAAGAACAACTCCTGCCTCTCCAGCCCTGCACTTAAAGGGATTAGCTGACTTTACATTGGCCTTGTTTGTTTCCATAGCTCAAAGTAGCGTTGGCCCTGGCTATACTCAAGACCTGCTTCTTGGGCCTTGTTCTGAAAGGAGTCATCCCCCTTCTGGAGATCCAGTCACCACATCTGAGGTCAGCAGGTGAAATTCATAGATTCTAAAGCCAGAACCATTGTGATCATCGAGTCTGACATCCTGCACAACACAAGCCAGAGAACTTCCCAGAAATAATTCCTGTTCAAACTAGAAGTCAGCAAGTGATTGTGCCTTTGCTGTAGTGGCCCTGAGGATTGACCTCTTCAATTATAACATTTAGTTCTACAAAATGTTTTAATTGCACTATAGTTCAGCACCCAATGCACTTATCAATACAATTAATGTCTTTGCTATTATTACTATAATACCATCTTGCACTTATGGAGCATTTTTCATCTGAAGATTCCAAGGCGTTATACAATGGTAGGTATCATTGCCTGGCCTTAGGCTACACACCTAACCAGTGGCAGAATTCAGGCCTCTGACTCCCAGCCCCATGCTCTAACCAGTAGGAGCACTGCCACCCCTCATCACAATCGGTTGCTTGTTGCCATGCAGACACTAGTCCTTCATTTAAATACCTGCAAAGAGGGATGAACAAATCTATTTTTATTTTTCACCCATAAATTCACAATTACAAGTTCAAGAACTATCAACATGAGAAGACGATGATCCCTGTTTATTCACAGACCAAGTAAAGGACAGCAACTCATTACAACATGAATTTCCTATGCTGCCTCAGAAAGTCATAAAAGTCATAGTGGTTGGAAAAAAGACCAAGCAGAGGCTAACTTATATCCCCTATTTTTCTTTCCTCCCATTCTGGTAGTGGCCATGTTTGGCCTCTCAGAGTTTCAAAAAGGACAGGGTTCCAGCTCACTGAATGCAAGTTCAGCAGAGGAGACCTAATATGTCTCTAACGGGCCATCAGCATTTCTGATGGTGTGTGTGAAGAGGACACATCAACCTAATGGAATAACCCATTCCTTGAAAAACATCCAAAACACTAAAAAAAACCCCACCATCAGCATGACTGACTGATTCCCTAGGGTTTTGCAATGTAAGCTTTAATGACAACAAAGATCATAGTACAGAAAGCCAGAGAGACAGCTGTTTGTTGATCTTGTCCAGAGACTCCATCCGTCAGGGGAAACATCAGCGGCAGTTTTACTAAGAGGCTGATGGGATACAAGTCTAACAAGTCAACTTCACTCAAATCAATTCGTTTTTAAACATTGCAACGAGCCAGACCAAAAGGAGGCAATGGACAGTAGATTGTTACAGCAATAGCACAGCTGAGATTCACATTACTACCTTCAGTACAGAGGGGTTTCCTCTTTGGAAGGAAAAGGAAACAAGATTGGAGGATTTAATTGGGGATTGGTCCTGCTTTGAGCAGGGGGCTGGACTAGATGACCTCCTGAGGTCCCTTCCAACCCTGATATTCTATGATTCTAAGATTGGTCTCGTACCTCATCAGAAGTGATAGAAGATTAGAGAAAAGGCAGACCCAGTTCGTGCTTTGTGATGACATGCAGGAGACCAGGGTTTGATTTCTGTGGTCATCTGCTGGGGCAAGGAGCACTGTAATTGATTTGAACCCCTCTGGCAAAGTATGAGTTTCCTGGATATGCTAAGAGGAAACTGTTTCCACCATTGCATGGCTAAAAGGATGTGTGTTGCCATAGGTGCGGGAAGTAGAGGTGCGGAGGTGCTGCAGCACCCCCAGGTTTTATGCAGGGCCACCGGCCCCACACTCAGGGCGCCACTCCCCAGCTCAGGTCCTGGCCCCATGCCCCGCTTCCCAGCTGCTGGCTCTGCACCCAGGGTCCGGAGCCCAGCCCCCCGGGCCCTGTGCTCAGCCCCCCAGCGCCTCCGGCTGTGGCTACAGCCTCAGCCCCCTTACCCTTGTTTGAGTTGAGACACACCTCTGATCCCAGCCCCAGCTCTGGGGGGGGGAGGGGCGCAGACAGGGTCAAGGGGGCTGACTTTCAGCACCCACGCGACTAAAAGTGTTCCACTGCCACTGGAGTGTTGCAGTGCTAACTCTTGAGGGTGAAGAGTGGGGTGAAGGGAGCAAATAACAAAACCAGAAGCATGTTCTCGCCAGCAAGTTAAAGAAGTATGGATTGGGTGAATTAACTTGACAAAGCCCTGGCTGAGGTGATTTAGTTGGGGATTGGTCCTGCTTTGAGCAGGGGTTTGGACTAGATGACCTCCTGAGGTCCCTTCCAACCCTGATATTCTATGACTATAAGGTGGATAGAAAGCTGGCTAGATCATCAGGCTCAATGGGTAGCAATCAACAGCTTGATGTCTAATTGGCAGCCGATATCAAGCGGAGTATCCCAGGGGTCGGTCCTGGGGCCGGTTTTGTTCAACATCTTCATTAATGATCTGGATGACAGGATGGATTGCACCCTCAGCAAGTTTGCAGATGACACTAAGCTAGATATGCTGGAGGGTAGGAATAGGGTCCAGAATGACAAAATGGAGGATTGGGCCAAAAGAAATCCGATGAGGTTTAACAAGGACAAGTACAGAGTCCTGCACTTAGGACAGAAGAATCCCATGCACTGCTACAGGCTGGGGACTGACTGGCTAAGCAGCAGTTCTGCAGAAAAGGACCTGGGGATTACAGTGGATGACAAGCTGGATATGAGTCAACAGTGTGCCCTTGTTGCCAAGAAGGCTAACGGCATATTGGGCTGCATTAGTACGAGCATTTCCAGCAGATCGAGAGAAGTGATTATTCCCCTCTATTCGGCACTGATGACGCTATATCTCGAGTACTGCATCCAGTTTTGGGCCCCCCACTACAGAAAGGATGTGGACAAATTGGAGAGAGTCCAACGGAGGGCAATGAAAATGATTAGGGGGCTAGGGCACATGACTTATGAGGAGAGGCTGAGGGAACTGGGTTTATTTAGTCTGCAAAAGAGACGCATGAGGGGGGATTTGATAGCAGCCTTCAACTACCTGAAGGGGGGTTCCAAAGAGGATGGAGCTAGGCTGTTCTCAGTGGTGGCAGATGACAGACCAAGAAGCAATAGTGTCAAGTTGCAGTGGGAGAGGTCTAGGTTGGATATTAGAAAAAAAACTATTTCACTAGGAGGGTGGTGAAGCACTGGACTGGGTTACCTAGGGAGGTGTGGAATCTCCATCATGAGAGGTTTTTAAGGCCTGGCTTGACAAAGCCCTGGCTGGGATGATTTAGTTGGGGTTGGTGCTGCTTTGAGTAGGGGGTTGGACTAGATGACCTCCTGAGGTCTCTTCCAACCCTAATCTTCTATGATTCTTGCATAACACTCTGTGTAGCAGAAGGGCGTGAACAAAACAGAAGAAAGTAAAAAGGTGAGGCTCCTATTTCTGGGGTGTATATGTTTACTGATAACATCCTCTTCCTATGGTCTGACTACAGCTCACAGGTTACCAACACAGCTGTTTTCTAAATTCCAGGCTGATGGATGATACATAGTTTTCTTCCTGAAAAATACCCACAGCCAACAGCTATTCGACATTGGTTAAGTGGCCCCATGGTTTTGGCAGATTATGCCAAGCTGCGGCTGTCAAAAAGGGAACAAACTGAATGTGCACTAATCTAACTGAATCCCTGTTACAAATAAACCCCGCACTTCCCTGCCAAGCACATGCACAGAATTTGAGTCTGCAGGTCAGCGCTTTGTAATTTATTGCATTAAAGAAAAGATAGCTCAGCAATACAAAACCCCAAAGGTTTGATGATGATTTTTCAATATCAATGAGTGAACAAGTAGGGCAGAAAGGGAAAATCCCTTGGTACCTAGAAACCAAGGGTTTCCACGGCAGGATTTTCCAGCCTCCAGCAAACATCTCCTCTTGAAAAGGAAAAAGGAAAAGTGGGGGGGGGGGAAGGAGGAAAAAGAAAAAGGAGGGCGGAGGGCACTAGGGGGAGAAATAGGCAGGCATCCATGTCCACAGAGCCCTTTAAAATACTAGCCAGCTGGCTATGGAAGCCAGTGCTAACTAGGTGTATTCAGGCAGAGGGCCAAAATAAATATGAAATAAAGAGACAGCCTAACAGCTTTGCATGTGGTTGAGGCTGCAAGGTTTGGGGAAGTTTGTATTATGCCTCTTTCACCAAAGCTTGCTGTATCAAGAAGCAGCACCGTATGCTGCTTCAGAACAGGAGGCTGGAGACAGGACTCCTTTGTTGTACACTCAGCCCTGGTATAGGTTTGCTGATTATTAATTATTTGGATTATTGTAGCATCCAGGAGCTCCAGTCATGGACAGGACTCCACTGTGCTATGTTTAGTGCAAATACAGACCAGAAATACAGTCCTTGCCCCAAAGAGTTTACAGTCAAAGTATCTAAGGAAATCTCTCTAGCTCTTTAATCTCTCTCTACTTCCATTTCCCCACCTATAAAATAGGGATAGTGGTATTTATTTGGGGGGATGCTTTGAAATCTATGGAAGAAAAGAGCTGCACACAACGCTAGATATTATTAATAATCAAACTCCACAGAAAAAGATGCCCCATCTCACCAGCCTCACCATGCTCAACCATATCTGCAATCTCTCACGCACACAAGCTAGGTGTCTCTTGTGGACATGTTCCGGTTTATTATTGCCGGCATCTATCAGGGGATTATTACCATTCCAACACATGGAAAACACTCTGCAAATGTCTCCAGTCATTTTTATAGTTGGAGAATTAACTTCTCCTAGCCACTCTCCCTCTTCTGCTTTCAGCAGACCACAGCCTTCAGTTCCTGTGGAAAAAAACAGTACATGATCTGGTAATTAAAGACTGTATCAAAATGCACAGGTGCAAGGGGACCAAATTAAAGTGGTTCATTCTGGCATTTCCTAACTTTTGAGTAACTGACTTTCTAGCCTGAATATTATGAAATCTAGCAGGACGTTCTGACCTCTTCTTTAGCCCTAATCCTGTAAGGAAGTCCTATAAAATCAGTTCAGGGGGTTACTGCAAATTAGGCTCTGTCAACACTACAGTGGCACAGCCGCGGTGCTGCAGCTTCACCACTGTAGCATAGACGCTTCCTGCATCAGTGGAAGGGCTTTTGCTGACAATGTAAGTAATCCAGCTCTCCGAGAGGTGGTAGCTAGGTCAATGGAAGGATCCTTCCATCAACCTAGGCACGTCTACACCAGAGTTTAGGTTGAGCTAATTATGGTGCTCAGAGCTTGAAATTTTTCACAGCCCCGAGCAATGTAGCTAAATCGACCTACGCTTTAGGTGTAGACTTGGCCTTACTCGTCACATACCGCAACAGCACAGCATATCAAGCATTTCATACTAGACAGATCACCACAGGTACTCCAAAAGCTAAAATCTCTGTAGATATGCCTTAATGCGTGTGAAGCGTAGCATGTTGTCCTCCTGACTGGTACTCTCCACCACAGCAGTGGCAGAATTTAAGTAGTGCTGTACAGTCTTTGCTTTCTGGACCTAAAAGATCCCTGTCTCAACTCTGCAAGGAAAGAGAAGATCGCCGTCACCATGGATGCCCTTGGCAGGAGATATACTGAAAGGAGACAGTGCTAAATTAGTGGCCTGTTTCCTGTCCTTGGCTGGAGGATGCTGCTGCTTGCTACACCATAAGCCTATTGTAGGGAGGGAGGGGGACACTTCTGCTAGAGGACTGGCACTGCCCTGTCAGACAGAAGCAGAAGCAGCCGGGGCAGTGCTGAGTGAGGCAAGACATTCCTGGTGGAGAGCTATGCCACGTCTGCCATGTCAGGCAGAAAGATTCTGGGAAGGGGAGTGGGAATGGCGATTCTTCTGCTGGAGGGTCTGTGCTGTGCCAGCATGCCCGGTCAAGCATAAGGATCCTGAGAGAGGAAGAGTTCTGAGCACCTTCCTACCAGAAGCTCTGTGTCATGTTCTGTCAGGCAGACAAATCTTCCTGTGGCAAGAGTTACGTGATGTGACAAAATGTGGCTCATCATAAAGCCTCTGAAATTACCCTCCCTCACTGCTTATGCCCTCACTTTCTATCCATGAAAACACACCCTCTCTGGACCACCAAACTACAGTCATAAAACAGACAGTGGATGCAAGTGGATTGCTTGAACTCATAGTGGCAAGGAACTGAACATCTTTTCCCCACTCCAAATGAAGTAATTTAGCATGGACCGCACCAATTAGTGTGTGCCACTACTGAACAGCTATAAAATAAATTAGGAATAAAAGTCACCGTGTCTGTATAAAACTGTTTAAAAAAATCCAGGTTCTGAATTACCATTAAAATTAACTTCCATCCAAGCTCAGCCAGTGCTAATGAACTAATGTTCTTTTCAGAAAGCAGAGCGAATTGTTTTATGAGTGAGTGATATGAATCAATGTGAACTATTGTGCTGGCTGCTTCAGATAGAGATCAAAGGGTGCAGAAAAGCAATTGTCTTAGGCCTTTTTCCTTTCTTCCCCCTACCTTAATTTTCAGTATACAACTCTTATATTACTAATGCACTTCTCAGGCAGAACTCTTCCTTTTCCCCCTGACAACCATCAGCCCCTGCCCCCCAAAAGGCAAACACAGCACCCTATGACAAGTAAAGCTCTGAACAAGATAGCTCACAGACTGTAGACAACTATACCATTACACTAAAAAGCCATCACATAACTAACAAGGGCTAAGTAATGTTTAAAGGAGTGGACGTAGCTTGTCCTGGTTTCTCTCCCTATGGCACTTTGGCAAGAAGTCAAATCTCATTTCAGGATGGCTGCCTGTCTCTTTTATTCACAGGAGTATGAGCAGTGCTACTGGTTTACGAGTTCCTAATGTCCTTTTCTTTTTCAGCCCCTTTCCTAACTTAAGTATCAGCTTTTGTGATAGCTGGATATTTAATCTTTCCTTGGTTTAAGAGCTACTCAGAGATTCTGATCCATTCCAGTAAACTGCAGCTGGAGGAGTGAGTTGGTAGTGACAACAGTGAATCAGCAATGGAGGGAGAAATGACATCATTTTATATTTTTATATTTTTTAACAATATAAAAGAAACTCTCTCTCCCTGCGATTCCTCAGAGTAAGTCACAATGCAAAGCACCTTCCACTGGGGTTCGAAAATACTTAAATAGCTATTCTGATAGTAGGCTGGTGTCTTGTTACATAGTTCAGGAACTATTCTGACTTTCATGATTTATGCCCATATATGTTTTTCTGCGTATTTCCCCCCCAACCCCCTTTGTGGATGCCCTGCAGCTTAGGATAGCCACATGGGCTGCACAGGAACTCAGGAACCACAAAAATACTCCCAGGAATGGTTTAGGTGTACTTAATCCTGCCTCAGTGCAGAGGGCTGGACTAGTAGTCTTCTTGAGGTCCCTTCCAGCCCTACAGTTCTACAATTCTATAATATAAGAAAAGGAGGACTTGTGGCACCTTAGAGACTAACCAATTTATTGGAGCATAAGCTTTCGTGAGCTACAGCTCACTTCATTGGATTTGATGCTTATGCTCCAATAAATTGGTTAGTCTCTAAGGTGCCACAAGTCCTCCTTTTCTTTTTGCGAATACAGACTAACACGGCTGCTACTCTGAAACCTGTCATATAAGAGCGTGGATAGATTACACTGGGCCTGATTCTCCTTTGTCCTGCACCTTGCGCAGTCATTCACACATGCTGAGGGGGCAAAGGAAGGGTAAAACCAAGGCAGAAAGGCAGTATTTTACACCCACTGTGGGCTCACTAGGCACTGTAGTAAATGACTGCACAAGAGGCAGTGCACTATAGAATCAACTCTTAGTCTTTGAGCAGGGCTCTCTCTCTCTCTGAGGGCTCGTGCATACTAGGGGGATTTTTTTCTTGCTGTAGTAATTGACCGAAACAGAGGCACTTCACTGGTTGAAAGCAGGCTTTGAATCAATGTGACTTAGGGCTTGTCTACATGGCTCTACAATTCAGATGACAGGGGCACGATGTGCAGCACACCCCAAAGTGCTGAACTGCAACTGCCTTGCGGGGACACTGCTGGTGTGAGCTAAAAGGTACCTAGTTTGTGTTCACGTAGTCCTGAGGCGTTCTAGGTTCATTCGAACCAGTTACATTTGAGTTCGTGCTAACAGCATCCATGCAGGGCAGTTACAGCTCAGCACTTTGGGGCATGCTGCAGTTCACACCCTCATAGCCCACACTACAGTGCCATGTAGCCATCACATCCAGTTGAAAGCTAAGTGTGATTAATCACCCCAGAACAACCTCCACTTTCAGTCAGTGTAGTGCGCCTATACTGGGAGGTTGCACTACTGTAGCTATGCTGTCCCAAAACCCCAGTAAAGCACAGCCCTCCAGCACATAACCCTGCGTTGCTACCTGGGCTGGGTTTGAATTAATGCCTTGTGTCTCTGGATGCAAATGTCAAATATGGGAATATAGGTGCATCTTCTACCACATATAAGAGAAACATAGGCTCATAGGGTTACTGTTGACACCAATGGGAGTTATGCATTTAAAACAGTAAGTTGTTAATGCCTAATGTAAATACTTTTCATTTTTTACCACAACCAATAGCTACCCACAGCAGGTACAATGAAACACAACTTTACTTTAGATAATGTGTACCATACAAATTCTATCCCAAAATTCTTTGTAGAGGTAAATAATAGCAGATGGCGAAAGGAGTTAAGAGGCACTGGCAAAGGAAAAACATATGTTTTCAGATGAGCTTTGAAATGAGACAGAAAGTCAATGAGGCAGAGAAGCATAGGCACGCTGTTTCAGATGGCAAGAGCTGCAGAGGAGAAGACTCTCACACCAATAGTGGCTAGAATGTGGAAGATGAAGGGTTAGATGGAAGCTCAGGGCTAGCAGAAATAGATCTCAGGAGGAGGAGCAAAAAACACAGTAATACACAGGGAACTGCTTGTGTTTCTTGGAAACACAGGAAAGGGAAGAGGCAAAGAGAAGCTATTCAAGGCTCAAGTCTACTTAAACTCAGTATGCTTTGCTGCTGTGACCCACATTATTGGGAAATTAAATCCAGGCCTCACAACTGATCTTTTAATACAAAGGTGAGGATAATCCATCTTGATTCCACATTTCACCTTTTTCGCCATCCCCGTCCCATGAAAGTACTGTTTGGGAAGAGCTTCATAGTTCCTTCTGTGCCACTGGAATTGTGCTGTTTCATAATCAGACTGCACTAAAGGACTCTAAGTAGTGTTTATTCTTGAAGGATGGAAAATACTTCTGAATTTATTGTGCCTGGTAATGAACTGTATCTCCTTTCATTCTATTGCAGATATAGAACAGTGATTCCTGTTTAATGTATTTGCATTAAATTTAATTTTTTTTAAACAAAATTTGTTATTACTCATGGTCAAAGCCAGATAAATAAAAGAATACCATAAGAGGGACAGAAGGGAAGGCCAACAATAAGGGAAGCTGAGATTTTCCTTACAATAGCTACAATAAATGAATCAAAATGGGAGGGAGGAGAAATATCAGTGGAAACAGAAGACATGCAGGTCAGTTTATTCAGGAACTGAGTTCATTGATATGGGTATAAAGCACCCAGGAATACTTAACCAATCAGAATGTTTGATTGACTGAACATTACTTGTCCTCGAATAGCACTGGAACACTGACAATGACAATAGACTGTTTCACTGTAGCAATGGAAAGAGAGGAAACTATTGCATTTTTGTTTTAAAATGCATGTGTGTTGGTCTTCTAGGAATTTTTTTTTTAATTAAGATAATGTTCCACTGCGCAGTTCTGCCCTATAGGAATTAGAGAACTCCTGGTTCAGAGTTCAGCTATCATGATAGAATCATTGATATTAGAGATGGAAGAGAAGACCTTGTATTTTTCTAGTGCCAGGGCCAGAAGTATCCATCGTTGTTTCACAGTCCTATTATGCAAAATCTGAAATGGCCACAAGGCAATGTCCTGTAATTCCAGTGACTGAACAGTGGATTATAAACAAAGGTATAGTGGCTCAGCTGGGCTAAGCTTATGGTCAAATCAGCTGGTGGGGAAGGGAAGAGGGTGGCTCTAAGGCATCTTCCCACAACCCAACCCTTATGCCACCAGGGGCCAAAGGTAGTTTAAAAGTTGCTCTAGCATACATCACCTGGAGCAATCCCATAAGGACTGCTCCACCAGCCGAGGATCTGCCACAGGACTGTCTGCTTAAGCCCTGCCCCCAAAATACCTAAGATATGACTGGCATAAGGCCAGCTATACCAGCTGAGGATCTCCTTGCACTGGAGGAATCTTCAGCTGTCTAACTGAGGCTGCTGTAAGTCTCCTTTGCATTGCTGGAATGGTGCAAAGGGTACTTAGGCAATGCAGAGAGCCATGAAATGTGACCCCTGGTTAACACAGTCAAGGTCAGCAAGTTCTGCAATAATCTGCTAAATAACTGCTGGTCAGTCAATTTAGAGATGGCTGGGGGAAGCTCAAATCTACACATCCAATTTCTGCTAGATTGCCGATGATATTGGAAGGGGATTCATGTGACTTAATCATTAGACCCAATTGCTCCTCTGTTCCTTTTTTTTTTTTTTTTCTTGTCCCCACCTCTCTCACACACACACCCTTTTGAATATTCCCATTTCTTTACCCACCGGGAACTAGTCCAACATCGGCTACAAGCTACCAAGAAAAATTCTATTCCTCATTCAGATCCGGCACAGGGCTGACATCTGCAGAGGAAAGTGAACATAATTTGCAAAGACAGGATGTTTTTATATGGTTCAGGTTATGGACAGAACATCTCTTTGTCAGGTCAGGCATATATTTCCCAGTGTTGCAATTAAAATATGGAGAGCAGTCCATTAATTGCACTAATGGATATTGTATGTATAATTTCCATGTTATTTTGAAAATGTGCCCAACAGTTAAAGAAATCCATTCCTCTGCTTTCATTGCATATGTGAGAGTGTGGAGGTCAGGGGGTTCTCGGGTGAAAAGTGCTTTTCAGTAACACCACTGTGCACTTATTTAATGCCTTTCATTTTAGCATCTCCTAGAATTTTAATTAAGCATCACAAAGCACATCACCGGTAACACATTATAATAAAATGATTTTATTGATAAGTAAACTGAGACCAGATGCTAAGTACTCCCTTCCATTAGGGCAGTTTTATGCCATTCTGCTCGTACAAAGCTGACCTGGGTCAGCCAAGTCAGACCCAGGAGTACTATACCCTGGTTATAGAGGATACCAGTTTGGCACAAAGTTGCTGTGATATCTCCTATATCACCCCTGTAATCATAGGCAATGCGTGGCGGTGGAGGGCATGCAGGGTCATGTGCCCCTCTCTCTGATTTGCTGCTTGGGTTATACTGAGCATGCTCAGTAACACTGTTGAAGCCAGCTGCCCTCACACCACCTGCCCCTCCCTCCTTCCCCTACCCCCGCACTATTGGCAGGCACAGGTCATCTCTGCCTATACCTTTGGCCAGTACAGAGGTTGTAGCCATGGGAAAGGAGGAATGGACAGGGCATCCCTAACTCTGGCAATCCCTGACTGACATAACAGCTTTTTGGAAGCACTGGCAGCCAGCACAAGTTAGAGTGGCCTTAAGCCTGCTCCAACTAGCACTGGAGTGGTGAAAAGTGACCACTGCAGCTGGAAAGCACAAAAGGTGGCTTAAAGCAATATCTGCACATAGGCATACAAACCTGAGCTGCAATCAGGACCAAGGAGTCATTATCCAAAGTTTATCCAGGTGAATCACCCAAGGCTCTAGACCTCTGTTCTAAACCACTGTTCAGTCACTGGAATTAGAGGACATTGCCTTGTGGCCATTTCAGACATTGCACTTATAGAACTGTGAAACAAAGCCAAATGCTTCTCTCCACCTGAATAACTTGCCCAAGATTCTAGTGCAATTTAATGGCAAATCTGGGAACACAATTTAGCAGCTTGGCACCCAGTCCCCACTGAACACGTATACAGGAAAGCACTTAATCAAAGATTTCATTAGAATTGACCAAAAAACAAAACAACAACAACAACAAAAAACCCCAGAAGAGCCACTTAGGGCTGATCTACAGTTTAAAAAGTGTTACCAGGGTAACTATGATGGTAAGGAATGCAAGGTTTGCCTGACACAGCCTAGTGTGGATGCAATTATATTGATATAAAGTGCTTTATACCCCTATAGCTTATTTCTGGTTTCCAAACTGCAATAAGCAATACCAGTATAAGCATTTTTATATCAGTATAACTGCATCTATGCTAGGGAGGCTTTGCTGCTTTAACTAAGCCATTGTGAATGCTTCCCACTGGGAGGTGAGTTCAGGACCACCCCATTTACTGACATGTTAGGCTGGATTTGAACTCTGCATAAAAAGTCAAAGATTCACTGACAAACCTGCCAACTCCAGTTCCGTTTCTCCTCCCCACCTCATTTCCTAACGAAGGGGTTATTGCCCTTCCAGAATGATCCATCCTTACAGTGATTTGGAAACTGAAGTGCCAGACAAATGGTTTATGGAGAAAAGCACCTGGAGGGTATTATTGCCTCCAAGGTCAGAAAAAGTCCGATATTGCTATTTACACACACACAGATTGGCAATGAGCTACACAGTCTCTAATTTAGCTGACCAATTTGACTCAATCTTAGGTTAGTAATCTAGAGTTGAGTGAATAATTCACTACACAATTTATTTGACAAGTTTTGCCTATTTTTTCTGTTCATTAACTGTCTGCTAAAGGTTTCACAGTAGCAGCCATGTTAGTCTGTATCTGCAAAAAGAAAAGGAGTACTTGTGGCACCTTAGCGACTAACAAATTTATTTGAGCATAAGCTTTTGTGAGCTACAGCTCACTTCATCGGATGCATTCAGTGGAAAACACAGTGGGGAGATTTATATACATAGAGAACATGAAACAATGGGTGTTACCATACACACTGTAACGAGAGTGATCAGGTAAGGTGAGCTACTACCAGCAGGAGAGCCGGGGCGGGGGGGGGGAACCTATTGTAGGGATAATCAAGGTGGGCCATTTCCAGCAGTTGACAAGAACATTTGAGGAATGGGGGGGGGGGATAAATATGGGGAAATAGTTTTACTTTGTGTAATGACTCATCCACTCCCAGTCTTTATTCAAGCCTAAGTTAATTGTATCCAGTTTGCAAATTAATTCCAATTAAGCAGTCTCTTGTTGGAGACTGTTTTAAAGGTTTTTTGTTGAAGAATTGCAACTTTTAGGTCTGTAATTGAGTGACCAAAGCCATCACCTTCAGCCCCCAACTAAAACCTCTCCAACGCATCATCAGAGATCTACAACCTATCCTGAAGGAAGACCCATCACTCTCACAGATCTTGGGAGACAGGCCAGTCCTTGCTTACAGACAGCCCTGCAACCTGAAGCAAATACTCACCAGCAACCACACACCAGAACCACTAACCCAGGAACCTATCCTTGCAACAAAGCCCGTTGCCAACTGTGTCCACATATCTATTCAGGGGACACCATCATAGGGCCTAATTACATCAGCCACACTGTCAGAGGCTCGTTCACCTGCACATCTACCAATGTGATATTTGCCATCATGTGCCAGCAATGCCCCTCTGCCATGTACACTGGTCATACTGGACAGTCTCTACATAAAAGAATAAATGGACAAAAATCAGACGTCAAGAATTATAACATTCAAAAACCAGTCGGAGAACACTTCACTCTCTTTGACAGGTTTCAGAGTAGCAGCCGTGTTAGTCCGTATTCGCAAAAAGAAAAGGAGTACTAGTGGCACCTTAGAGACAATCTCTTTGGTCACTTGATTACAGACCTAAAAGTGGCAATTCTTCAACAAAAAAAACTTCAAAAACAGACTCAAATGAGAGACTGCTGAATTGGAATTAATTTGCAAACTGGATACATTAACTTAGGCTTGAAAAAAGACTGGGAGTGGATGGGTCATTACACAAAGTAAAACTGTTTCCCCATGTTTATTCCCCTCCCTCCCCCGTTCCTCAGATGTTCTTGCCAACTGCTGGAAATGGCCCACCTTGATTATCACTACAAAAGCTAACATGAAAGGGACATGAACATAATCAAAATAAAGTATTCTTAAATTCCAAAAAAATATTTATAGACTTCTTTTCTATATTCAGTCAACTCTGCAGTAACCAGAGAAATTTAAGATGTACACACCTATAAGGCCATCAAGCGCATCTGCCTACCAAGTTATGATTGTCTTCTACAATACAATTTCTAGCAGTTTCTCCAACCAAGTTTCAAGAGTCCCAAGCAACAGGGCTTCCACCATTTATTTTGGGAGTCTGTTGTACAACCAGTCAGGAATTCTGCCTGCTTTTTTTTCCCCTTTCTTAATTTTGTCCCATTACTCCTACTTTCCCTTCTTGGTATTTACACCCTTCAGAGATTTGCAGACTATTATGTCCTCCCTCTCTATTGCTTCTTTGTCAAAGTATGAGCCAGATTCAGATACCATTATTTATGCCAAGTAGTACCTTTCTTATATATAGTCAATGGGAGAGAACAGATTTCATTGGCACTACTTGGAGAGTGGATATGCAACACCAATAAGGGTAGCAAAATCTGGCCCTCTATATTTAATTTATGAGGAAAGATTTTAAAAGTTCATCTTCCCCATGTCCTAATAATTTTTGTTCTTTGATTTTCCAAAGTTGCTCAGTATCTTTCTGGTATTGTAATGCCCAGAACCGAATGCAATAATCCTGTGCAGTCAGACAATAGATATATCCTATGGCTCCAGGATGTGATACCTTGGTCTCTTTTAGTGTCCATCATCATCCACAGTACAGCTTGGCAAAAATTTTCACCTCTACTTTTTTTTTTTTTAAATGACCTTTTTTCAATAGCTAAACTTTTCACTTTTTTGATTTGAGCATAAGCTTTCATGAGCTACAGTAGCCCACGAAAGCTTATGTTCAAATAAATTTGTTAGTCTTTAAGGTGCCACAAGTACTCCTTTTCTTTTTGCGAATACAGACTAACACGGCTGCTACTCTGAAACTTTTCACAGAAGAGTTAACATTATCGACATTTTCAATTTTGTGTGTGACTTTTCCATTTTTTATTAAAATCCCACACTTTTAATTAAAAAGCCCACATTTTTCAATTCAGTAACAATTTCAAAAACAATTTCAGTTAAAAAAATTCACTTAAAATGTCATGAAATTCTCACAAAAATAAGAAAATGGGTCTATTTCAAATTATGTGAAACTATTTTTGCACGATTATCTTCTCGTTTCTACCAGCTCAAATTCCTGGGTCTCTTTCTATTCCCAAGGCTTCCCCCTCACCCTAACCCCCATTGACTATATGTTCCTGATTATTTTGCCCTGCATGCGCAATTAGTTGCTTGTATTTTTCCAACACTCTCATTTTCTGTCTGTGTTTTTAGTCTTTCTAGTTCCCTTTCCCTGTCTTGACCAGTATGTGCAGCTCTTCCTAATACAGTATCATATGAGTGAAACTCTCCTCTGTGCAGAAGGCCAGCATGAGGCCTATGATGCACTTAAGATCCACTCAGGCTCTTCCCCCCCACACCCAAATAAGGTCCAAGACAGTGGCTCTCAACCTTTCCTGACTACTATACCCCTTTGAGGAATCTGATTTGTCTTGTGCACCCCCAAGTTTCACCTCACTTTAAAACTACTTGCTTACAAAAAATGTGACAGCACAGTTACTGAAAAATTGCTTTCTTTCTCATTTTTACCATATAATAAAATACATCAATTGGAATATAAATAGTGTACTTACATTTCCATGAATAGTATATAGAGCAGCATAAACAAGTCATTGTAAGAAATTTAATTTGTACTGACTTTGCTAGTGCTTTTTATGTAGCCTGTTGTAAAACTAGGTGAATATCGGGATGAGATAATATACCCACAGAAGATTTCTGCATACCCCCAGCAGTATGCGCATCCCTGGTTGAGAACCGCTGATCTAAGAGATGCATAGGCATCATGCTGACCCTGTGTGCAGGAGGAAGTATCATACATTTATGAATTACATTAACATGCTGTTTACTTCCTCTTCAGCGTACCCAATGCCAGCAGCTCCTTCTCTTATCCCATTGGGGCTCCAGCTGAGATGCTCCTGCTGGCCACGCGGGAGGGGGTGCTCTTTGGGGGCCATATTCTAATACCTTTATTCCACACCGAGTAACATCTTACTCCACAAGGAGTCTCCTTGACTCCAGCAGGATAGCCAGCGTTGCCAACTCTTGTGATTTCATCACAAGTCTCACAATATTTGTTCTTTTCGTAAAGCCCCAGGTCCTGAGGTCTAGTGATTCTGTAAAACTCTTCGCTTTCATTTTCAAAAAGTATGCATCTAGCCTTCATGTTCGGAGAGCAAAGCATGAAAATGTGACTTCAATGTATTCTAAAGGCTCAGAATCCAGAAGAAAAATCAAACAAAGCCAGCAGGTTTTTTTTTTAAATCATGACTTTTGTGGCCTGACTCGTGACTTCTGCATGCTTGGGGCTGGCCATAATGGATGGCTCAAAGACTAACATGTTGCTCAGTGTGAATAAGAGAATCATAATGCAGCCCTTAGGCAATTAGGTCCCACATGAGAGTTTTGGCACTGCTGGCACCACTGCAAACATTGCCACACATAGAACACACCTCCACACCCAGCACAAGGCAGTGGGGAATCAGGCCAGGGGAGTACAGAGATCATCTGGTGCAGAATGTTACACAACAGTGTTTATTTTAATTTATAATATAGAGACGTGTCAACTTAATGAAGTGTGTTTATTATAGCTTCACAGTACTAGTTGGTTATGGAGATGGACAACTTGTTGCCTTTGCTATTTGTTACTCTTATGGAAATTGTGTTATTACTGCATTGCACTAGAGGCCATCACAACGTAAGCAAGCCTTTAGAGAGGCTGAGGCTACATCTCCACACCACACCACCAGCAGCAGCAGCAGGTAGCATAGGTGTAGCTATCATGCTCCACTGTGGAAAGCCCTCTGCATCCACACTACAGGGTGTAGAGATGTGCGTCAGACAGGCTCTGGCAGAGGAGAGGCAGTAAGGAAAGGCTTCAGACTTCCCCTGCTCTGGGGAAGGTCTCCAGCATCAGGGAGCTAACCCAGCCTTTCCCTGCTGGGAGAGTCTTTTCCTGCAGAGGGGAAAGGCTCCAGCAGCAGGACACTACGCTGCTAAATACTCTGAGCAGCACCACTGAAGTTAACAGGACTACGGAGATGCTGAAAGATAAGCACCTGCATAAACATTTGCAGGATACAGGCCTAAATAAGAACAAGATGTGAGAAGGGATGAAGAGGGAAGATGCAGATAATAGGAGCACAAGGTTGCATAGACTAGCCAAGCATACAATTTACCAGCTTCAAAGTTTTATTTCCCTCTCTCTGCCCAGACAAGGCTTTGTTTCAGTAGAACACTTGAATGCATGTGTAACTTTAAGCTCAGGAACACCAGTAGTCCATAAACTAGGCACATGGCTAGGTGCTTTGCTGAATTGGGGCCCACGTCAACAATAGATTTAAATAAATCTTATTTGTTTAATCAGCTTTATCTACTCACAAATACAGACTTGAAGCATGCAGAGTGCATTTGTTGACAGCACACTCACTGGCCGTGTTGAGCTAGAGGCCTATTACTCGGCAGCGGTAGCACTCGCAGGTTAAACCTTAATGGTGACCTCAGCAGCATTAAAGCAGAATAACTTCCCAAATGTCACAGTGAGATGTTGTGGTCTGTTAATATTAAACACGAGGTCATGGTTAATGTTTAGTATTAGATGCAAGGTTGATGAAGCTGGGGTATGTATTTTTTTAATCCACTGCCCAAAAGCAAAAGTCAATAAATGACACTAAACTCCATATTCCCCCAATGAAAAATGTGCAAACTCTCTTTACCCTTGATGACACTAGTGCTTTTGGTTAGCTGGTGCAGATGGAAGGGAAAGCCTTAGGGAGTGTGTTATCAATAGCAGTGGAGGAGTCGGAAGGTGACAAGGAATGCACAACTCTTAACATCTCATGTCCATGCTTTTAAGGTTCTGGGTGGATAGGCTGTGTTGCCACTTTACATGTCGCTAAGTGTAGTTTGTTTCCTAGTACAGCAATGCCAGAGGTCTACAAACTGAGGGGGGCACAGCTGAAGCCCAGGCCAGCCCCCGTATAAGGCAGGGAGGGAGCAAGTGCCACTCATCGCCCCTCCTGGCCCCATGCCCGCCAGGGCCATGCACCTGCCCCCAGCAGTGACCCCAGCCTTCTTACCCTTCTCCACAGCCCCCCCTCCTGGAGCCACATCCCCACTCCTGGCTCCAGCTGGGGGGGAGGGGAAGGGGAGGGAGACACAGAGGTAAGTGGGCACATGAAGTAAAAAGTTTGGGGACCACTGCCATACTTGCCATCTCATACCCCAACTGACCAAGCACACCACTACGGGCACGCCCTGACAATGGCCCCACACCAGGGTTCTTTGTCTCTCCCACACATGGTTCAGCCACACAGGTGGGTCACCCTCAGAGTCTAATCACCTTCCCAGGGTAACAAGAGTCCAAACAAAAGGGTCTTCCACCCTGCTTAGCTTCCTCTTCAGCCCACCCTGGAAGTTCATTGCCAGTCCCTTCTGGGTTAGCTTTAAGTACCTCTGGCTCCAGGATAGGGCTCTGACTCCCAAGCACCTTTCCTCAAGTCCTCTCACGTACTTTCTGCTCCTCTCAGCTACCATTCAGTCTGCCCTGCTCAGAGATCCAGTGCTGACTTTCAGGCTGCATCTCTAGAGCCTTCCCAGACCAGCGATAGCAGCTCAACTTCTCTCCAAACTCAGTTTTTTCAGTACTTTGATGAAGCCCAGGTGTGTCACACTGTCACCTGACCCCAATTAGTGCAGCCCCCTTCGGCTAGGAGGCAGCTAATTATGGCACAGGCAGGGCTGGCCAGCCTCAGGGCTCTTAGAGGGGCAAGCCACCCTGACACAATCAAAAAGAAGAGAAATCTTTAATCTGGCCCATCAGTTGTGAAATTTCATAGGATGAGAAGACTTTTTCCCTAAGACTAAACTAGGAAATGTATTGGAGAATAGGGGTTTTTTTTAATTGCATCACCAAGTATGAGCAAATTGCTGGTAGCAGCAGCCATCTCACAGAGAATGCGATGGCATGTCGAGCAGGGGATCTTAACATGGGAATTGATAAACTCATTTGGAGCCCACTCCAATATTAGTTGAACAAACATAAGGAGAATGTTAAGTTTCCAGAATGAAAATTTGCTTAAATACTAATTATTGTGGGTTTCTTCTGATCGCAACCCCAGATTTATAATCCTAGACGAAAGAGGTGGATAAAACCTATTGGATTATCTAATCCCTTTCCCAACCAGAGCAGGACTGCTCCTGACACTATATTTATTAGTACCCAAACCCATCTAATTTTGTACCAACTAATCAAGGAGGCATCCACCATTTCCCTAAAACCATTCCACAGGCTGCCTCCTTGGAAGGAGCTAAGAACCACAGTTGCCAACTTTCACATTGTAAATAAGCACCCCGACTTTCACAATAAACCAAAAATCAAGTTAATCCCATTTCAAAATAAACCAATCCCTAAGAACCTCAATACTCTATCTGACTAGAACCCTCCGGCATGTAGTCTGGGACTGTGGTGGGCCCGTTGTGCACCCCTGTCTCTCTCCGTGCCTTCCCCCTCTGCCCTTGTTCCCCCTTGCCAGGAGCCCATCAAAAAAGAGAAGAAGCAACAAGCTACAAGCCAACCAAGCAATAAACTACAAGCCAAAAACTAGCCAAGAAGCAACTCACAAGCCAATTAAGTCAAAACCAAGCCCAATTTCTGCATTTTTTCTATGGGTTTGGCATGTCTGCTAAGAACAGATGGCAAAAGGGGAGGAAACTTTGCTGTCTACTGGCTATTGTGAGCTATTCTCCCAGGCTGGGCATCTGAGAGCTGCTAGAGATTTGTAATGATTACTACAGGGCTGCAGCTACAACCGCAAATATTACTGAGAGCACCTGCCACACCCCTAACACACCTTATGTCCACACAAGAGCATCTGCAGTGGTGCGTAAGCACTGCTGCTAATATTGCACTTACTCCAAGCAGGCTCACCCTATTGCATCCTGCCTGTGGATGCTGAAGTGCTAGCATAAACCCCCAAGCACTGGCATTTCAGCTGCATTAGTGCAACGGGTCTTTCCAATTCAGTTTCCCCATGCTCCTTCCATCTATTTCGTCAGCTCCCTGATGCTGAGGCTAGCCAGGGCACGGAAGCATTACAGACATACCCCTTCGCTTCAGCAGAAGCACCTACACTAGGGGAATCTACATCAGGACTTCCCCTGGTCTGAGGCAATCTCCAGGTAGCCAGTTAAGCTCATTGTCCTGGCATTTGGTCCCCCCTCAAAATTCCTATAAATGTTGCACACTTGCTGAAAACGTGCTGCAGCAAGGCCCCCTCTATTCGACATTGGTGAGGCCTCATCTGGAGTACTGTGTCCAGTTTTGGGCCCCACACTACAAGAAGGATGTGGATAAATTGGAAAGAGTCCAGCAAAGGGCAACAAAAATGATTAGGGGTCTGGAACACATGACTTATGAGGAGAGGCTGAGGGAACTGGGATTGTTTAGTCTGCAGAAGAGAAGAATGAGGGGGGATTTGATAGCTGCTTTCAACTACCTGAGTGGTGGTTCCAGAGAGGATGGTTCTAGACTATTCTCAGTGGTAGAAGAGGACAGGACAAGGAGTAATGGTCTCAAGTTGCAGTGGGGGAGGTTTAGGTTGGATATTAGGAAAAACTTTTTCACTAGGAGGGTGGTGAAACACTGGAATGCATTACCTAGGGAGGTGGTAGAATCTCCTTACTTAGAAGTTTTTAAGGTCAGGCTTGACAAAGCCCTGGCTGGGATGATTTAATTGGGGATTGGTCCTGCTTTTGAGCAGGGGGTTGGACTAGATGACCTCCTGAGGTCCCTTCCAACCCTGATATTCTATGATTCTATGAAAGGAGCAGTAGCACGGGAGACACTAGCTCCTACTTTTTAAAATAAATTCCTTTGGGCCAATCCAACTGCAGAGAATGCCAGAAGAGCAGAAACTGGGTCCTGGAGCAACCCTTTCCAATGGTCAGTCAATGCTGTACCCAGACCTAAAGTTGCACAACCCTTGGGAAGGAAGCCGGCCGCTGCTGAGAAGATACTTTATGAGACTAACAGAACCCACCTGCTCTCCCTGATAGGTACTGAAGTGCACAGCTGCCTCCCATTATTGCAAATTGGAGCAAAGTGCGGGCTGTGCCTTGTTAACCCTGGCTGGTGGATTTTGTCGCCAATGCCAGTGCAGGTTGGTGAGATGGGGTGAGGGTTGTCTATTGACTGGCTCTCACATGGGGTAGCCAGCACTGGTTGTAGCTTTTCTTCTTCCCTTCACCTCAGCTGTGCGGGGTAACTGTTGTGAGAGAATTTTCCTTTGCTGGGTACTAGCCCCCTAGGTTCAAGCAGAGACAGTTGTGCTTTTGTCCTACTCTCCCAGGGGCTCCCACAGCATGGCAATGGGGCAACTAGAGCTACTCTTCTCCCTCTCCTGTGAGGCAGCAGGCAGCCAGCAAGAGAGAGACAGGCAGCAAGCTCTGGCTCTGAGCAGTGGCTCACCTTACAGCAGCTCCGGAGGTGATGCCCCCTACTGACAGAGTTGATTGGCCTCAGTTTAAAAACCCCAGGATGCGGCTCAGGGAGCACATTTTCTATTTACAATCAAATATACATTTGCTTCTTAACAGAGGCCTTTGAGGGCCACAAGTGCCACCCATGCTGGATACTGCTCATGTTAACTCAGGATTTGGCCCTTTGACCACAATGTTGAGTTAAATGGGAGGAAAAAAACCCAACAACAACCCCAAACAAACAAAAACAAGCCCAATCATATATTTTCTCTGGTGTATTTTCAATGATCATTAGACAGATGCAGTTAACATCTAGGGACCTTATGCTATTTTTTTCCACACAGTAGTAAGCATGTATCAAGTAGCTAAAGTAAAATGGGTCATCAGGCAAAGAGTGAGATAAGAGTGTTCAAAAATACAGGAGGTGCAATGAACCAATGCAGCGGGCTTGCTTCTGTCTCTCTCTCTCTCACTTCTCTTTCCATCAAAAAGCTGCAAGGCAAGTATCCACAAGCCAAGGGGGAAACATTCTGCTCATTGTCCTGGCATTTTGTCCCTCTCAGAATTCCTATGAATGTTACGCACATTTAATAATATTTGCGGTTGTAGCTGCAGCCCTGTAGTAGAGCTGAAAATATGCTCCTATGTACGGCTCATGCTAAATATTTTTTGGAATATCTTTATCTGTACTAAACCCATTCTGTTCTCATGTTGAACGCCCATCAGCACTGCAGCAGATCAAATAAAGAAAAGCAATATATAGCCTCTCTGGGGGAGAAAGAAACTAAAATAAAAATGGATAATATCAAAACCTCAGTACTCTTGGCTGTGGACACCAGAACTCTTAAGTAAATGGTTGAAGTCATATCTGTCTAGAATTGCAAACACACATAGCACTTATGCCCTTTGATCAATCAATTATCCCTAAGTGGAGCATAAGATGTTTTTCCTCCCCCCTAGCCCAGCTGATCCTAGTTTAGTTTAAAGCAGCAGAACAACTGGAAGTAAAAAGGATGGTGGAGAAATGACAAGGCATTATTAATCACATAGAACTTTGTTTTCAAAGGACAAATAGATATATCACAAACTCCTAGAAAAGTGCTATTTTGATAATCTTCTAGTCCCTCTCTCTTCCAGGGCAGGATTCTCCCATACAGTACTTTCTTCTAGAGTTTCATTTTATCTAATTATTAAAGTCTGAAGTGATGGGTCTTTCCTGGGGAGACTGCTCCACAGCAGCTCAAATCCTTTAGTGGTAAGTGCCAGGCAACAAAACCCTAGATAGACAGCATGAGGATAATATACATCTCAATGGCAGAAAATTTGTCCTGATATTCAGGCTAAATTCTCCCTTAATTTTGTCTCATCACTCATTATACCCTGTCATAAATATAAAGGGAAGGGTAAACACCTTTAAAATCCCTGCTGGCCAGAGGAAAAACCTTTTCACCTGTAAAGGGTTAAGAAGCTAGGATAACCTCGCTGGCACCTGACCAAAAGGACCAATGAGGAGACAAGATACTTTTAAAAGCTGGGGGGAGGGAGAAACAAAGCTGTTCTCTCTGTCTGTGTGATGCTTTTGCTGGGAACAGAACAGGAATCTTAGAATTTAGTAAGTAATCTAGCTAGATATGCATTAGATTCTGTTTTGTTTAAATGGCTGATAAAATAAGCTGTGCTGAATGGAATGTATATTCCTGTTTTTGTGTCTTTTTGTAACTTAAGGTTTTTGCCTAGAGGGATTCTCTATGTTTTGAATCTGCTTACCCTCTAAGGTATTTACTATCCTGATTTTATGGAGGTGACTCTTTTTACTTCTATTAAAATTCTTCTTTTAAGAATCTGAACACTTTTTCATTGTCCTTAAGATCCAAGGGTTTGGGTCTGTGTTCACCTATGCAAATTGGTGAGGCTTTTTATCAAACCTTCCCCAGGAAAGGAGGTGTAAGGTTTGGGAGGATTTTGCGGGGGAAAGATGTTTCTAAACAGGCTTTATCTCAGTTATATACCTGTTAAATGTTTGGTGGCAGCGATAAAGTCTAAGGGCAAAAGGTAAAATAGTTTGTACCTTGGGGAAGTTTTAACCTAAGCTGGTAAAAGTAAGCTTAGGAAGTTTTCATGCAGGTCCCCAACATCTGTGCCCTAGAGTTTAGAGTGGGGAAGGACCTTGACATACCTCATAAGGGGTCATGGGATTAAAACTCGGGGTTATAGAGCCCGGGCCAGCTGCTGTTCCCACATCACCATAGGAGGATCATGTAGAACCATATCCAAGGAGCACTGGGTACTGGTTAGTACCTCTGATCTCTGACTCTGACCCCAGCCTGACTCTGCCTATTGATCTTGGCTCTAGTGATTACTCTGACTCCTGCTTTGTGGCTGTTATTGACTTGTGGACACCAGCTGAGCTGAGACCAATAGGCCAGACTGCCTATGCCCTGGTCCCTTACACACCCACCCTGAATCGCATTAAATAATTCCTCCCTCTCCCTAAAATTAACATCCTCCAAATATTTGGAGATTGTTAGCACACTGCCATCTTAGTTCTCCCTTAGCCAATTTTAGCATTTTGAATCTTTCCTTATAACTCAAACCCTGCAGTCTCCTGATCATTTTTGTTGCTCTTCTTTGAACTTCCTTCAATTTGCCAGTATGTTCCTGGTAATATGGTGCCCAGAGTGGAGTGTGATGTTCCAGGTGTGACTGCATCAGAGCAGTATAGAATCAATCTATTACTATCCTGTTCTGTAACAGTGCAGGGGACAGGACTTGATGATGACTTCTTGAGGTCCCGTCCAGCCCTACATTTCTATGATGCTTCCGTATATGCAGTTCAAAATTGTATTGGGTTTTTTGTTTGGACATAATGTTTTACAAACTAATGTCTATTGTGTTATCTACTATAGTCCCTAGGTCTCAGCATTACTGTTCTCCAGGTCTCTCCCTCCTTTTGAGTAGTATGTGTCTTGGATAATTTTCCCCAGATCTTGCATATTTCTGAGCTGAAAATCTATCCAACTGATACTGAATGTATACACAGAGGTAGAGGGCCTCAATGACAACAGCATCAGAGTATGCTACACAAATCAGCAGGGGGCCTTTGACAAATTTCCTGAAGTCTCCACAATGCTTGGCTCCTGGAGGGAAAAACAATCTAACTGGGCTAAATCCTGACTCACGTTCTGTGTGAGTGCAGAGCCCATCTGAATCTCCAAGGAATAGCCAGAAGCCACACACACACAATCCTCAACTGCTCCACAAGTGTATAACCTCTTTGTCCCCTGTAAGGTGAAGTTCAT
This sequence comes from Lepidochelys kempii, assembly GCF_965140285.1. Classification (NCBI taxonomy): domain Eukaryota; kingdom Metazoa; phylum Chordata; order Testudines; family Cheloniidae; genus Lepidochelys; species Lepidochelys kempii. The sequence goes on from NC_136380.1 coordinate 248,826,050, forward strand.
GATTTCACTGTCCACAATCAGTGGGATTGCTAGGGAATGACATGACTGGGAGACAATGCTTCCCCAGCTGTGTGGCATAGTGTTGCACTGGGTGACTGACAGGTAGGAAGCTCAACCAGGGAGACACTGAGGAACTAATAATTAGCTAACAGCTGTGAGTGGGGTCTCAAAGGAAGATCTCTCATATCTCATATACCTAATGGGCAACTGGGAGAGGAGAGACCCTAGACCTCTCTAAACTCCCACCCACCAGCCTGCTAAGATTCAAGTTCCCATGCTGAGTTGCTTACTCTCTATCTTTGGGATCCCCCAGAAGGCTGTTACATGGGAGTTACTATAGTATAACCTCACAACTTCAGTTGTATTTGCTGTTCTTGTCTGAGTAAGAGAGGGGCTGGGAGCTGCACAGAGCTGGGGGGAAGGGTAGGGAGCTGCCTTGCATGAACTCCCCATAAACTCCCCATCCCCTTGTGAGGCTAGGAGCCACTCCACACCCTCACCACACCATCTTGGCCATTCTCAGGATTGGTCAGCTTGAGGCAGAGCTCCCCTCCCAGGATGTGCCCAAATATGCAGTAATACAAATCCTTAGTGCCTCCCTAAGCCCTGGTCTACACTAAGACTTTAGGTTGAATTTAGCAGCGTTAAATCGATGTAAACCTGCATGTGTCCACACGATGAAGCCCTTTATTTCAACTTAAAGGGCTCTTAAAATCGATTTCCTTACTCCACCCCTGACAAGTGGATTAGCGCTTAAACCGGCCTTGCCGGGTCGAATTTGGGGTACTGTGGACACAATTCGACGGTATTGGCCTCTGGGAGCTATCCCAGAGTCCTCCATTGTGACTGCTCTGGACAGCACTCTCAACTCAGATGCATGATTGTTTGCCGTTGCTCTGACGCAGGGAGGGGCGACTGATGACACGGCTTACAGGGTTGGCTTACAGGGAGCTAAAATCAACAAAGGGGGTGGTTTTACATCAAGGAGTATTTCAGGCAGGACTTCATGGAGGGTTCCAATAAGAAATGGTGCACCTAAGTTATTGTTCTTATTGGAACAAGGAGGTTAGTCTGGCCTCTGATTGATACATGGCTAGATTTACATTGCTGCACTTTCTCTGTGAGTGACTGCAGTGTGACCTAGAGGAATGAGTCCCCGGGGAGGGGGGTGTTTGCAAATGAGTACAAAACAAATCTGGTCTATTTTTTGTTTTGATCCACTCCATCTATCTTTTACATCTTTGGCTGGCAGCAGACGGTGCAGAAGGACTGCATGCCATCCACATCTCATGGCTGTTCGGCAGAAGATGGTACAATAGGACTGCTAGCCATCCTCATCTCTTGCCTGCCCGGCAGAAGATGATGTAATAGGACTGCTAGCAATCCGCATCACCTGCCTGCTCACCATAAGATGGTTCAATAGGACTGACTGCAGGACTAAAGAGAATGACTTGATCAAGTCACTCCAAATTTAGTCCCTGCACCCATGTCTGCCCAGGCGCTCCTGATCAACCTCACACAGGCAACCAGGAGCACCTCGGACATGACGATGGCGGCTACCAGTCCTATTGCACCGTCTGCTGCCACAAGGCAATGGGTTGCTGCTGCTGTGTAGCAATGCAGTACCATGTCTGCCAGCACCCAGGAGACATACGGTGACAGTGAGCTGAGCGGGCTCCATGCTCGCCGTGGTATGGCGTCTGCACAGGTAACTCAGGAAAAAAGGCGCAAAATGATTGTCTCCCCTTGCTTTCATGGAGGGAGGGAGGGCGGGCACGGGGGCCTGACGATATGTACCCAGAACCACCCGCGACAATGTTTTAGCCCCATCAGACATTGGGATCTCAACCCAGAATTCCAATGGGCAGCGGAGACTGCGGGAACTGTGGGATAGCTACCCACAGTGCAACGCTCTGGAAGTCGACTCTAGCCTCGGTACTGTGGAAGCACTCCACCAAGTTAATGCACTTAGAGCATTTTCTGTGGGGACACACTCGAATATATATATATATATATAAAACCAATTTCTAAAAAACTGACTTCTATAAATTCGACCTAATTTCGTAGTGTAGACATACCCTAAGTCTCAGGCTGCTGAAGAGAAGCAGTTTGAATCCCATGTATCACAACATGCTAGCTGCAGACCTTGCAGTCAGTCAGTGTATGCAGCTACATGGTACTGGCAGCTTCCCCCATTCCCTCATAAGTACATAAAAACAGCCATACTGGGTCAGACCAAAGGTCCATCCAGCCCAGTACCCTGTCTACAGACAGTGGCCAATGACAGGTGCCCCAGAGGGAGTGAACCTAACGGGTAATGATCAAGTGATCTCTCTCCTGCCATCCATCTCTACCCTCTGACAAACAGAGGCTAGGGACACCATTCCTTACCCATCCTGGCTAATGGCCATAATGGACTTAACCTCCATGAATTTATCCAGTTCTCTTTTAAACCCTGTTATAGTCCTAGCCTTCACAACCTCCTCAGGCAAGGAGTTCCATAGGTTGACTGTGTGCTGAGTGAAGAAGAATTTCCTTTTGTTTTAAACCTGCTGCCCATTAATTTCATTTGGTGGCCCCTAGCTCTTATATTATGGGAACAAGTAAATAACTTTTCCTTATTTACTTTCTCCACACCACTCATGATTTTATAGACCTCTATCATATCCCCCCTTAGTCTTCTCTTTTCCAAGCTGAAGAGTCCTACCCTCTTTAATCTCCCCTCATATGGGACCCGTTCCAAACCCCTAATCATTTTAGTTGCCCTTTTCTGAACCTTTTCTAATGTTAGTATATCTTTTTTGAGATGAGGGAACCACATCTGTATGCAGTATTCAAGATGTGGCGTACCATGAATTTATATAAGGGCAATAAGATATTCTCCTTATTCTCTATCCCTTTTTTAATGATTCCTAACATCCCATTTGCTTTTTTGACTGATGCTGCACACTGTCAGGTTTCAGAATAGCAGCCGTGTTAGTCTGTATTTGCAAAAAGAAAAGGAGTACTTGTGGCACCTTAGAGACTAACCAATTTATTTGAGCATAAGCTTTCGTGAGCTACAGCTCACTTCATCAGATGCATACTGTGGAAACTGCAGAAGACATTATATACACAGAGACCATGAAACAATACCTCCTCCCACCCCACTCTCCTGCTGCTAATAGCTTATCTAAAGTGATCACTCTCCTTACAATGTGTATGAAAATCAAGGTGGGCCATTTCCAGCACAAATCCAGGTTTTCTCACCCTCCGCCCCCCCCCCCCACAAACTCACGCACAGTCTCTACATAAAAGAATAAAGGGACACAAATCAGATGTCAAGAATTATAACATTCATAAACCAGTCAGAGAACACTTCAATCTCTCTGGTCACGCAATTACAGACATTAAGGTCACTATCTTAAAACAAAAAAACTTCAAATCCAGACTCCAGCGAGAAACTGCTGAATTGGAATTCATTTGCAAATTGGATACTATTAATTTAGGCTTAAATAGAGACTGGGAGTGGCTAAGTCATTATGCAAGGTAGCCTATTTCCCCTTGTTTTTTCCTACCCCCTCCCCCCCTGACATTCTGGTTAAACTTGGATTTATGCTGGAAATGGCCCACCTTGATTATCATACACATTGTAAGGAGAGTGGTCACTTTGGATGAACTATTACCAGCAGGAGAGTGTGTTTGTGTGTGTGTATGGGGGTGTGGGGTGAGAAAACCTGGATTTGTGCTGGAAATGGCCCACCTTGATTTTCATACACATTGTAAGGAGAGTGATCACTTTAGATAAGCTATTACCAGCAGGAGAGTGGGGTGGGAGGAGGTATTGTTTCATGGTCTCTGTGTATATAATGTCTTCTGCAGTTTCCACAGTATGCATCCGATGAAGTGAGCTGTAGCTCACGAAAGCTTATGCTCAAATAAATTGGTTAGTCTCTAAGGTGCCACAAGTACTCCTTTTCTTTTTGTGAATACAGACTAACACGGCTGTTACTCTGAAACCTGTCATTATGCAAGGCACTGCATTTAGCCGTATGGAGTGGAAATCTATCAACTGCATGAAAAAACTTGACAGATACAGACAGACATCATCTTCCTTTCCAAATGCAAACAGATGGACATCGTACCAAAAGGACTGAAGGTAAAAAATCCATTACAATCTACATACCACACAGACTATGCTGACAGCTTGTGCCACACGCTCTCAAAGAAACTGCGGAATCACCTGATCAACATCCTCTACAGCAACCAGGGAAAGATTAAGAATGAGCTCTCAGAACTGGATACTCTCATAAAAAACCAACCTTCCACACAAACTTCCTCATGGCTGGAATTTACTAAAACTAGACAAGCCATTTACAATGCACACTTTGCTTCTCTACAAAAGAAAAAGGACACTAAACTTTCTAAACTACTACATGCTACAAGGGGCCACAGCAATGGTTCCCTCAACCCACCCAGCAATATTGTTAACCTATCCAACTATACTCTCAGCCCAGCAGAAGAAGCTGTTCTATCTCAGGGCCTCTCCTTCTGCCCCTCCACCCCCACGAACATGATATAGTTCTGTGGTGACCTAGAATCCTATTTTCGACGTCTCTGACTCAAGGAATATTTCGAAAATACCTCTGAACAACATACTAATCCACAGAGGCCTCCCTACCAACATTACAAAAAGAAGGATTCTAGGTGGACTCCTCCTGAAGGTCGAAACAGCAGACTGGACTTCTACATAGACTGCTTCCGCCGACGTGCACGGGCTGAAATTATGGAAAAGCAGCATCACTTGCCCCATAACCTCAGCCGTGCAGAACACAATGCCATCCACAGCCTCAGAAACAACTCTGACATCATAATCAAAAAGGCTGACAAAGGAGGTGCTGTTGTCATCATGAATAGGTCGGAATATGAACAAGAGGCTGCTCGGCAGCTCTCCAACACCACTTTCTACAAGCCATTACCCTATGATCCTACTGAGAGTTACCAAAAGCAACTACAGCATTTGCTCAAGAAACTTCCTGAAAAAGCACAAGATCAAATCCGCACAGACACACCCCTGGAACCCCGACCTGGGATATTCTATCTACTACCTAAGATCCATAAACCTGGAAATCCTGGGCGCCCCATCATCTCAGGCATTGGCACCCTGACAGCAGGATTGTCTGGCTATGTAGACTCCCTCCTCAGGCCCTATGCCACCTATGCCCTATGCCTCCCTCCTCAGGCCTCTACACCAACATTCCACACAAAGATGGACTACAAGCCGTCGAGAACACTATCCCCAATGTCACAGCTAACCTGGTGGCTGAACTTTGTGACTTTGTCCTTACCCATAACTATTTTACATTTGGGGACAATGTATACCTTCAGATCAGCGGCACTGCTATGGGTACCCGCATGGCCCCACAGTATGCCAACATTTTTATGGCTGATTTAGAACAACGCTTCCTCAGCTCTCGTCCCCTAACGCCCCTACTCTACTTGCGCTATATTGATGACATCTTCATCATCTGGACCCATGGAAAAGAAGCCCTTGAGGAATTCCACTATGATTTCAACAATTTCCATCCCACCATCAACCTCAGCCTGGTCCAGTCCACACAAGAGATCCACTTCCTGGACACTACAGTGCTAATAAACAATGGTCACATAAACACCACCCTATACCGGAAACCTACTGACAGCGATTCCTACCTACATGCCTCCAGCTTTCACCCTGACCACACCACACGATCCATCGTCTACAGCCAAGCTCTGCGATACAACCACATTTGCTCCAACTCCTCAGACAGAGACAAACACCTACAAGATCTCTATCAAGCATTCTTACAACTACAATACCCACCTGCGGAAGTGAAGAAACAGATTGATAGAGCCAGAAGAGTTCCCAGAAGTCACCTACTACAGGACAGGCCTAACAAAGAAAATAACAGAACGCCACTAGCCGTCACCTTCAGCCCCCAACTAAAACCCCTCCAACGCATTATTAAGGATCTACAACCTATCCAGAAGGATGACCCAACACTCTCACAAATCTTGGGAGACAGGCCAGTCCTTGCCTACAGACAGCCCCCCAACCTGAAGCAAATACTCACCAACAACCACATACCACACAACAGAACCACTAACCCAGGAACCTATCCTTGCAACAAAGCCCATTGCCAACTGTGCCCACATATCTATTCAGGGGACACCATCACAGGGCCTAATAACATCAGCCACACCATCAGAGGCTCGTTCACCTGCACATCCACCAATGTGATATATGCCATCATGTGCCAGCAATGCCCCTCTGCCATGTACATTTGGTCAAACTGGACAGTCTCTACGTAAAAGAATAAATGGACACAAATCAGATGTCAAGAATTATAACATTCATAAACCAGTCGGAGAACATTTCAATCTCTCTGGTCACGCGATTACAGACATGAAGGTCGCTATCTTAAAACAAAAAAACTTCAAATCCAGACTCCAGTGAGAAACTGCTGAATTGGAATTCATTTGCAAATTGGATACTATTAATTTAGGCTTAAATAGAGACTGGGAGTGGCTATTTCCCCTTGTTTTTTCCTACCCCCAGCCCTCCCCCCCGACGTTCTGGTTAAACTTGGATTTATGCTGGAAATTGCCCACCTTGATTATCATACACATTGTAAGGAGAGTGGTCAGTTTGGATGAGCTATTACCAGCAGGAGAGTGAGTTTGTGTGTGTGTGTATGTATGGGGGTGTGGGGTGAGAAAACCTGGATTTGTGCTGGAAATGGCCCACCTTGATTATCATATACATTGTAAGGAGAGTGGTCAGTTTGGATGAGCTATTACCAGCAGGAGAGTGAGTTTGTGTGTGTGTGTATGTATGGGGGTGTGGGGTGAGAAAACCTGGATTTGTGCTGGAAATGGCCCACCTTGATTATCATATACATTGTAAGGAGAGTGGTCAGTTTGGATGAGCTATTACCAGCAGGAGAGTGGGTTGGGAGGAGGTATTGTTTCATGGTCTCTGTGTATATAATGTCTTCTGCAGTTTCCACAGTATGCATCCGATGAAGTGAGCTGTAGCTCACGAAAGCTTATGCTCAAATAAATTGGTTAGTCTCTAAGGTGCCACAAGTACTCCTTTTCTTTTTGTGAATACAGACTAACACAGCTGTTACTCTGAAACCTTACTTTGTGTAATGACTCAACCACTCCTAGTCTCTAAGTCACAATGCCCTCCAAGTGCCTTGTACTTCACAGCTGTGTGGAGCACCTAGCCAATAACTACTTGTCTCTATTTTACAGCCAACAGAAGAGGTTTATTAGCCCTCTTACTTGACCAGTTTACAGCTTAGACTTGTGATTGCTGGAAAATTTTAGCCATAACCTTTGTTTCCTACAATAACTTATTGACAACTTATAATGTACTCATTTTGATAAGTTTCAGAGTAGCAGCCATGTTAGTCTGTATCCACAAAAAGAAAAGGAGTACTTGTGGCACCTTAGAGACTAACCAATTTATTTGACTGTGTGGACGTCTTCCGAGAACTATCCACAACGACTCCAAGATCTTTCTCCTGATTAGTTGTAGCTAAATTAGCCCCCATCATATTGTATGTAGAGTTGGGGTTATTTTTTCCAATGTGCATTACTTTCCATTTATCCACATTAAATTTCATTTTCCATTTTGTTGTCCAATCACTTAGTTTTGTAAGATCTTTTTGAAGTTCTTCACAGTCTGCTTTGCTCTTAACTATCTTGAGCAGTTTAGTATCATCTGCAAACTTTGCCACCTCACTGTTTACCCCTTTCTCCAGATCATTTATGAATAAGTTGAATAGGACTGGTCCTAGGAGTTCCCCTTGGGGAACACCACTGGTTACCCCTCTCCATTCTGAAAATTTACCATTTATTCCTACCCTTCGTTCCCTGTCTTTTAACCAGTTCTCAATCCATGAAAGGATCTTCCCTCTTATCCCATGACAACTTAATTTACGTAAGAGCCTTTGGTGAGGGACCTTGTCAAAGGCTTTCTGGAAATCTAAGTACACTATGTCCACTGGATCCCCCTTGTCCACATGTTTGTTGACCCCCTCAAAGAACTCTAATAGATTAGCAAGACATGATCTCCCTTTACAGAAACCATGTTGACTTTTGCACAACAATTTATGTTCTTCTATGTGTCTGACAATTTTATTCTTTACTATTGTTTCAACTAATTTGCCCGGTACGGACGTTAGACTTACCGGTCTGTAATTGCCAGGATCACCTCTAGAGCCCTTCTTAAATATTGGCGTTACATTAGCTATCTTCCAGTCATTGGGTACACTAGCTGATTTAAAGGACAGGTTACAAACCATAGTTAATAGTTCCGCAATCGCACATTTGAGTTCTTTCAGAACTCTTGGGTGAATGCAATCTGGTCCTGGTGACTTGTTACTGTTAAGCTTCTCAATTAATTCCAAAACCTCCTCTAATGACACTTCAATCTGTGACAATTCCTCAGATTTGTCACCTACAAAAGATGGCTCAGGTTTGGGAATCTCCCTAACCTCCTCAGCCATGAAACCTGAAGCAAACAATTCATTTAGTTTCTCTGCAATGACTTTTGTCTTTAAGTGCTCCTTTTGTATCTTGATTGTCCAGGGGCCCCACTGGTTGTTTAGCAGACTTCCTGCTTCTGATATACTTAAATAACATTTTGTTATTACCTTTTGAATTTTTGGCTAGCTGTTCTTCTTTGGCTAGCTGTCCTCCTTTGCTCTGATCCTTTGCTGCACTGATATGAGCTTGCATTTGTGTGCAGCCATCAATGTGACATAAGAAGATCTTTGACTGGCACATCTAAGATCAGGAACCTTGTAAGGTTCACTTTGCTATTCACGCAGGAAGGTAAGAGGTCGGTGCAGAATGGGCAGGGGCTGGAGGGTGGATTAAATAACAGGGTAGCTCACGAGGTCTTGGTGATAAGGAGATGATGTCCTCTCCAGAGAACAGGGTTAGAGAAAAGCACAGAAAAGGAGGGAATGGAGAGGAGTGGTGTCAGGGTTCCTTCCCCACTCTGAACTCTGGGGTACAGGTGTGGGGACCTGCATGCAAGACCCCCTAAGCTTATTTTTAGCAGCTTAGGTTAAAAACTTTTCCAGGACACTGGGAAAAAAATCAGACTGGTTCAGGATGGTTTGGAGGACATGGATTGATGTCCGGTCCCTCTTAGTCCCAAGACTAACGAACCCAAAAACAAAGCCTCCCCCACAGATTTGAAAGTATCTTTTGTCCCCATTGGTTCCTTTGGTCAGGTGCCAACCAGGTTATTTGAGCTTCTTAACCCCTTCCAGGTAAGGAGGAATTTTAGGCTACCCTTATGGTTATGACAAGTGGGATCAAAGGACTGAGAAGAATAGGAGTGAGATCACCAAGAAAGGAATCTCAATCCTGATCTCTCACTTTGCAGGCTAGCAAAGTCTGTGCACTCAGCCCATCAGGACCGAATGTCATATCAGTTACAATCCCATTTCCACTGGCTGACCTAGAAGTGGGTTTGCCAGATTCCAAAGGGAGTCTCCTTGGCTGAGATGCTGGGGACTGCAACATAAGGACTTTGTGGCTGGGATGAGTGAACTAAAACAAGGGAAAAGTTGGGGCTTCTTAGAGCTCAGGCACAGATCCACACCCAGAGGGAAACAATTGCATCTTTTGGGGGATGAATGGAGCCACCTTCTGCATTTCAAGCATTATTGATGCAATATCAGGAGAGGAGCCATAGACACAGACCTGTCAGTGGTTCAGTTGATTTTAAAGATAATAACCAAGACCCATTGCTGCTGAGGCAAAACCCAAATGCATATCTCTGAAAGGACCCAGCAAGGTCTTGTATTTCTCCAAACAGAAACTGAATAGAGCAAAATGCAATGCAGAAATATAATACCTTGCTCTAGCTTACATCTATCAAACACGGTGTGGCCACTGGGAAATGCTGGGAACTCACGTAAGGGGAGCAATGTCTGATCAGACAGTGCTGCCACTTCTCCCCCAATTGCTCAGTGCATTAAGTACAGGAAAACTGGGTTAAAATAATGTTAAAGGTCAGACTCAGCACCCACGAAAAGAGTAGCGAGAGCTCACTGAAACCATGTCCTCGCCTCGCCCTGGAGAGATGGAGTATGGCATCTTGCAGCACAGAATGCCAACAGTTTCTGTCACAAACTGTGTCAGTCTGCAGAACACGTATGTTAGATATACAAATGCACCCTTCAGAGATCTTGGAACAGTGCTCAGTGTCAACTGCCATAGCTGAGGCAGTACCAATGCCCAGAAAAGAGAGAGCATCAACTTGGAATGCTGCATGCACCCAAACAGGTTCAGGGAAGTGGAAATTACATCTCCCTGGGGCAGCTCATCCCTCTGCACCTGAGAGGGATTCACCCATATACAGGGCAGAAGGGGGTGCCTCAGGGTTTGCTCCAGGGGAGAGAGCAGATTTCAGTTGAGGTCAGGGTTACCAGGAGATCTGCTGATTGAGGCTGCTAAATCCGCTCACCTCTAAGACAGCATGGCCAAGGCCCCTTCCCAAGATGGCACCAGCTCTATGGTCCACTGCAGTCCCATCCGGCTCCAAAGGAGGTGTAATTAAAATTGCCTTCTACTGCTACAAACCCTGCCTGGTGGACTTTCTACTGCTGGGGCACTTCTACCAGGGCTTGTATTGGAGGAAGCCAGTGTGCAGCCATGAATGAAGCTGCGCTGGAGTTTTCTGGCTCAGAAAAAGTGCAGCTGTGAGACAATGGGCTATATAAAAATGGTGCCTTCTTGTTTTATAGATCTGCTCCATGACTGTCTTCAAGCCATTCCATGTTGTTGTCAGATGTTTGGCTGCATGTGTTCCCTCTGTATGCCATCCCAGCTCTGCACAGGTAACTGGCACAGCAGACCTTGAGCAAACTGCCCAATGACCTCAAGATCTGTTAAGGTACAAAGAAGGCACCCAGCCAGGTTTATTGTCAATGACACATGGTACTAGTATCCTGCAGACTTTACCAGACCACTAATACATGTGTGCCTCTAACAATGGACCAGCTCAGTGACTGATGGGACTTTCTATTCCTCCCTAGGCTAGACAGACACTCCTTTTGAGGCATCATTTTATATATTAATACAAACAAGTTATGTATTTCCCCTCTGACATGGGTTGTTACCACCCATTACCTTGTACATGCTGGTTTGATCAAAACATCTTTATCCATCACACTGTCATCCTGACCTTATCTTTAGGAGGGGTCAGTGTGTTCTTGTTATCTCTGGGGGCAGGGAGGTATTCTGGTACCATCATTCTGGAATGTGTTTGCATGAGTGTCCTATGCCTAGCTTTTCTTAGGAATGTGTGTGTTTGTGCAATACCAGCCCTGGTGCCGGGTTCTGTGAGCTCACAGCCTGTCTCTTGCAACTTTTGCTTTTTATTAGTGAGGCTTGACCACTATTTTAGTTCAGGCCTCAGGCCTAACACCAGGCCTCTGATGCAAGGGAGTGTATCTCTGGCTCTCTTTCTAATGCACGTCTGCTTGCTTTACAGGCATAAAAGAGTTTTAACCAGTTAGCATAGCAGAGCCAATTCAGAGATGGAAGAGTGAGTTGGAATCTTTTTTGCCTCGTGTGAACTACCCACTTAGCAGCTATATTCTATTTGCAGAATCTTTATGATGGGTGATTATGCATGAGCCAGAAAGGACATGGCTTGACTTCCAGATCTCAAGTTGAGTTTAAAGGGCTAGCTGGTCAGAAAAATCACCTTGTAAATGAAGTAAATTTGAACTGGAAGCTACTGAAAGAGAATAATTATGGAACTCTTCCCTCCCCCCCCCCCTTCTTTTTTCTCCAATTCACTGTTCTGAGTACAACATTTATTCTGAGTTCATTTATTTGAATGAACATTTTCTTTTTTGAATTTACTTTTGTTTGCATTTTTTTAAACAGTAGAAAAGAAAGAATCATAGTCAGCCTGTCTGATGTTTGTTGTGACACAATACACAGCTGTGGAGAATGGAAGCCAAGGGAGCTTATTTATAAGGTTTTCAAGCTTTGATAGACCAAAGAGCTTAAATGACCCATTGCTAAAGTCAGGGGAGATTGTAAACTGTGCAAGATGAATAGAAGTGGAGCAAGATATTTACAAGATCTTATAACACACCTTATAAACTGTGAAAGTTGATTATGTCCAGATCTTAAATTGCTTTTTTCCATTTTTACCCTGTTTTCTTTTTCCTTTTAAAAAAAAAATTAAAATACACTAACGCTGAGGTTCTTGCAACATGGAGCCTGCAAGATCAGCTTGTCAAAAATCAGTATGCTCCAAAAGTTAAGAATGATTCAATGATATTAACTCAGCCATGTTGTACAGCTGTACTATTTACTGTTCCCTTGTTAAATGTAAAACCTGAGGCGTTACTCAGCTTTACAGTGTATTACCTATTGGAACAATACATTATTTGTATTACATAGAATGAAAGGATGATCCTGTGGTGAATGCACTAGAGTGGGACTCAGGATACTTTGGTTGAATTCCCAGATCTTCCACAGGCTTTGTCTGTGACCTCGGACTAGACAGACCCAGATACACAGAGGTATTTAGGCTCCAAATCAGTGGAAGTTAGGAGCCTAAATATCTTTTAAAAAAAGAAAAGGAGGACTTGTGGCACCTCAGAGACTAACAAATTTATTTGAGCATAAGCTTTTGTGAGCTACAGCTCACTTCACCGAATGTATCCACTACATGCATCCGATGCAATGAGCTGTAGCTCACGAAAGCTTATGCTCAAATAAATTGGTTAGTCTCTAAGGTGCCACAAGTCCTCCTTTTTCTTTTGCGGATACAGACTAACACAGCTGCTACTCTGAAATAAATCTTTTGTGGATCTGGGATTTAATTTCTCTGTGCCTCAGTTCCCTATCTCTATAAGGGGATAATAGTACTGCCCTCTCTCCTGCCTTGTGTCTTTTCCAGTTAGATTGCATACCTGGAGGCAGAGACTGTCTCTTAATATGTATATTAAGGCCCTGATTTGGTTGGGGCCTCTAGGCTCTGCCAGAGCAGTGTAAAGGGATCTTAGCATAAATGGGAATCAGACTCCCTAAGCTTTGAGTAGTACTAATGCTTTTTGCAACCTTTGTGTAGTACTAATGCTTCTAAGGGGGTGGGGGGGTGCATGATGCTCATAAATGGTCACTTCCTCAGCAGTAAGCTCCCTCTAGGATTCCTCAAGCAGGCTGAAGCCCTTCTATTTTGTTGAATCCCAATTTTGCAAGTAGAAGTGGAGGCTGATTAGTTCCATCAGCCTCTCAGCACATCCCCAGGGCCTCATTCTCCTCTCACTTATACCACCTCATGGCTTTGTAATTCCAGTGAGGACAGTGCAGTGATTTACCTCAGTGTGAATGAGAGGAGAACCACGCCCCCATTATCTGCTGTGACTCCCCTGCTCCTGTCTGTGAGCCTCCCTGCCTCTGGGGATACCTCCCTCCACCCTGCCTTTTAAGCTGGCAGTAGCTGGACATAGCCCTCACTGTGGTGTCTGAGTGCTGGTTGTCCAGAGACAGCTATCTATCTAGTTAGATCAAACAGCCCAGCCCTCCTCTGTTGGAGGCTTTTCACACTACTGGGAATGAATGCAGTGCTTTCTGGAGGGCTCTCAATCCTGTGATCATTCAAAATGTGGACACCCAGGGCTCAGCACAGAGTCAATTGTAAGGGGGTTACCAGAGAACAGGGTTTGAGCTGTATCCTGTGGTGGCTACAACTGCAGCAAGTAAGGATGCAGCCAGAGATCCCCACTTGGGATCAGCCTCCAGGAAGATTAGGGTTTTAACCCTGTGAGTGCTGTTTTGCTACAACTGTGAAAAGGGACATTGAAATGTCATACAACTGCCCCAGGGTTAGTGAGCAGACACTAATGGTGAAGGGAATTCTCTTGCAGGGGCTCAGCAACAGGAAGGCAGCCAGGGCTTCACAAGAGCATCACTAATGGAGAATACCTGTGAAATGCCCTGAATGGGTCTGATCCAAAGACCACTGAAGTAAATGGGTGTTTTTCCATTGACTTCAGTGAAATTTTAATCTGCAAAAATATCTGCTAGGGGCCCTGGCCCTACTGCTCCCTAGCTGGTTTCACCCAGTTTCTAAGCTGTACTCCAATTCCCCTTCTCCCCCATGCAATGGGGGTAGTTCACACACACACATTTTTCTCCATGGGGAGTCCATAATCCTGGTTCCACCAGCAAGAATAGCCTAAGCCCATGACTCTGCTTTTCTGCCACCAAAGAGTTAATGACACTGAGGTAGGAAAGAGGGTTTGGGAAATCTTTCCCAGAAACCACTGTATGTGAAATTAAATAATGCATTTTGAAAGTAAATTCAGCCCAGGCCTTGCCAGGCAGCAGGTGTCAGAGGCATGCCCAGTGCTTTTACACTCAGCACGTTCTGAGTGCTAAGCCTACTTTTTGTATTAACTAGTGATTAGAGGGTGGGAAACTTTACGATTAAAAACTACTTGCAAAAATGTAATGTTACCCTTACTGTGAAGTCCACTGTAAAGAGAAGCAGACAAAGCAAAAGATGAGTCCCTCAAGGGTGGGTGGGAGTGATCCTACACAATCCACTCACTCCAGAAACATGTCAAAATCACAAAAGGGGAGAAAAAGACACAAAGTAAATCCAGAGCAGGACATATTTTAAAAGTAGCTGGAAACTCAAATGATGTAAGAATAGTATCGAGAGTAGCTGGCTATGAAAACATAAAGGGTTGGATTTTAACCCCCATCCATGTTCTATATGCAAGACCTGCCATAGAGGTAATGTTCGGGTTGCCAGAGGGGGCCCATAGCATTACAGGCATTCCTGGTGGCACTGCAGCCCACCAGGCTACCTGAGGAGGGAGCTGTAACTTATGGCAACCCCATGAACTGCCTCATTTACACTGAGGGTCATTTCAGTCCCTGGAGCACCCCAGAACTGGGAAGGTACAAAGAAGGTATAATGCCACCATTGCTCTCCCTCCCCTTAGACCCCAAGTTCAGTTCTGCATCTCTACAAGGTACAACACAGACTCTCAGTCCATTTGGTTAACCAGAAAGACCGGTGTATAGGGACAGTAATATAACTTTTTTATGTGAATGTATGGCTCAAGAAGGCACAGAACTGTCAGCCCACAAGACAGCTGTCCTCTTTAAGCACAATGGGACAGATCCTGTACAGCACAGGTACTGAGTATATTGTTGCAAAGAAGCACAAGGTCAAAAACTGATGAGCACAACCAGAGCTCCACTTCTTTATTCTGGCTGAGCTGAGATGGAGGCACAGGTTGCAATGATGGCTTTATGCCTCCTTTGCATCTGCTGGATCTTGAGACTGATCGGGTACTGAAGCAGTCCCTGGCATAAGTTAGAGCAGCCCTTAGGGTTCCATTTATAAATGTGGTTTGGTGATGTAAATATTTGTCTGCTAATAATTAGACTGAGACAACACACTTCACTTGTGGTGACAACTTTGGTCACTACTAATGTGGGCAAGATTCAACCTGCAATCAATAAGTGAAATGCTCAGTATTCTCAAAAAGAAAAGGAGTACTTGTGGCACCTTAGAGACTAACCAATTTATTAGAGCATAAGCTTTCGTGAGCTACAGCTCACTCTAGTCCCATAAAGCATCCATTGTCCAGCCAATATGCAGTAAGAATGTACCTGCGTGGCTGGCATAGAAAACTAAATATACCAGCAAGAAAATGTCTTTCACCTTACCCTTTGTTGTCAGAAATGTGAATTTCTGCTGGACTGCTAGCATATTGGGTGACTATAGGGGGAAATTCACCCCCGTACAGAGGGCCAGCTCAAAGGCCTATGAACCTCTTAGGTCTCAGAATTCTATTTTGAAGGCTTGAGTGGTGCGAAAGCCCTCAGCACAGAGGTGAATTTCACCCTCGAGGAATGAGTGTCTTTTCTTCTTCCAAGCAGACAGCTAGCAAAAATGGCTACAGTCACTCCAGTTTCTTTTCCACTTTTGCATTGCCTTCATTCGGTTTAATTGTTTTTATGCCTCACTCTCTTCTTCCAAGCTGGGGCTTGAAAATTAAACTACCTGCCCTACAATAACAATACTGCATAAAGCGAATAAGCTTTTAAACTGACCATCCATATGAAAGCAGCCTTTTTGCTGAATGCTGAAGATGATAAAGGAAGGAATTCAGCACACTTGTTGTTTCACATGAAAGGCTGGGTTGCGGGGGGCGGTGTTCCCAGTTGATAACATTGTTACAAAGCACAACCTCACTCTCCTCATGGGACAAGCTGAGCCCCTACACTAGTGCTCTAGAATACACTCAGCTGGGAATGGCATAGGGCCAAATTTTCACTCCCGCAGTCTGGGCCTGCTTGCTGGTCCTGAAAATCTGGTCAGAAGCAGAGGTGCCAGCTTTGTGATTTCCCCGGGGGGCTGGACTCCTGTTCTGTCCTGGGGTCTGCCCCCACTCCACCCCATACCCCCACCCCCCCCCATCCTGTTCTGCCCCAAATTCCTCTTGCCCCCACTCCTCCCCCTCCCCCTCCCCCTGAGCACCTTCTACACATCACTGAACAGCTGATCGCCGGCAGGCGGGAGGCACTGGGGCATCAGTGGGGCTGCAAGTGGGTGCTGAGCACCCACTAGTTTTTTTTTCTGTGAGTGCTCCAGTGCTGGAGTACCTATGGAGTCGGCACCTATGGTCAGAAGTATCACAGTGGGAACTGCTGGAAGCTGAACACTTTTGAAAATCTGTCCCTGATTGGGGGTGCCAAGTCTTTGAAAATCTGACCCTTGACTATTGTGTGAAGCCTGGAGGCTAGCTAAAGGAGTAAAGGGGGTGTTTTAATTAAAAGAGTGCACTGCTTTCTATTTTAATATTACAGTATACCACAGGGTGTAATATTCAAGTAGGATTGAATTAAATAACTACAGTATATGATATAGTGTGTTTAAAAAAAACCTGCAAGATGCAAAGGAGCTCAGTGTTGGGTGAAAGTATGGGCTAGGGAGTTTGCCTGGAGTGGGAGGCTATGAGCTTAGCCAGGGGACATAGAAGAGGGCAGCACTTCATGACCTGCAGAAGGAAACAGAGATTTCCATTCCAAATGTGCTGAATAGCCCTTTCTCCAGCTATTGAAGGCACTCTGCATATAATGCATAATTGTCTGATGGAGGGTGGGGAGGGGTTAGTTAGGTGTAATGTTGCAATTCAGCATCAAATCCCTGCTGTAACAACATTCTGCTCTTTATTTACATTGTGCTGTGACATAACTTAATGGGAGATGCTGATTTATTTATTCCCATACACCATGGTAACAATGAAGGAAGTTCACTATCCCTAACAGGCATGTCTCTTTCTTCTTGCTCTTCTTCTCTTTCCACATTCTTTATTCATTCATTCCTTCTCGTTCAGTCTCTCCCTCTCTTCCTTCCTCCCTGTCTAATATTGTTTTAAAAATAATTCTTACTTTTTTTAGATATATATTAAATCTAGCATTCCCACCACCCACTTCCCTGGCTTTCCCCTGTGTTCTGGTGTCTATCCTTCCTTGCTACCTCCCTCTTGTGTTTTCTCATCCTTCCCTTCCCTGCTTCTGTCACCCAGAGAGAACAGAAATGGTGTGGGATATCCGACAATGCCGTAGGACAATTCTGACTCACTGAGCCAGACTCTGCTCTTAGTTACCCAAGTGTAAATCCAGCATGACTCTGCTGAAGTTAATGGAGTTGCTTTGGAGTTACATCAGTGTGACGGCAGAACGTGGCCCACTGTTCATAACAGGATCTGGACTACTGTGCTGCTATGCCACTAAATCAACTCAGCTATCAAAACCATGGTCAGAATCTGGGCTTCTATAATTAACTTATTTATGCTCCCCCCTTCTGCCCCCCCACCCGCGTGCGCACACACACACACTCCCCTTTACCATTGGATTCTGACCTACACTCAGGAAAGCCAGAAAAACCCTGGGAATGGTGGTGTCAGTCCTTCCTTGTGTTGTAGGGTTAAAGCTGCTCCTTAATGTCCATACGTTCATATTGTATAGATGAATAGCCAAAAGGGACCATCATCTAGGCTGACCGACTGTGTAACTTAAGCCAGAGGACTTCCATGAATTGATTCCTCTATCAAGTAGATCAGATCTTTTAGAAAAATATCCACTCGTGATTTAAAAATTCCAGTGACGGAAAATCCACCACATCCCTTGATATGTTGGTCTAGTGGTTATTTCTAGTCTGAGGGCTTGTCTACATGGTGGGGCATTGCAAAGGTATGATTTTCTAAAGTGCACTAACTTGTTGCGCATTAATTGGTCTAGGTAGACCACGCTGGTGCACACTAAAGTTTCCCCGTGTGTGCACTAACATAGTACTCTTTCAAACAGCATTACGTTAAAGCACATCGGAAGGGTCAAGATCAGTGGTGGGCAACCTGCAGCCCACAGACACCATGTCAGGGTAATCCGCTGGCAGGTCATGAGACAGTTTGTTTACATTGACCGTGCGCAGGCAGAGCCGCCTGCAGCTCCCAGTGGCTGCAGTTCGCCATTCCCAGCCGCTGGGAGCTGTGGGAAGCAGCAGCCAGCACGTCCCTGCAGCCCGCGCCACTCTCCGCAGCTCCCATTGGTCGGGAATGGCGAACTGCACCCACACCATTTCTGTTCTCTCTGGGTGACAGAAGCAGGGAAGGGAAGGATGAGAAAACACAAGAGGGAGGTAGCAAGGAAGGATAGACACCAGAACACAGGGGAAAGCCAGGGAAGTGGGTGGTGGGAATGCTAGATTTAATATATATCTAAAAAAAGTAAGAATTATTTTTAAAACAATATTAGACAGGGAGGAAGGAAGAGAGGGAGAGACTGAACGAGAAGGAATGAATGAATAAAGAATGTGGAAAGAGAAGAAGAGCAAGAAGAAAGAGACATGCCTGTTAGGGATAGTGAACTTCCTTCATTGTTACCATGGTGTATGGGAATAAATAAATCAGCATCTCCCATTAAGTTATGTCACAGCACAATGTAAATAAAGAGCAGAATGTTGTTACAGCAGGGATTTGATGCTGAATTGCAACATTACACCTAACTAACCCCTCCCCACCCTCCATCAGACAATTATGCATTATATGCAGAGTGCCTTCAATAGCTGGAGAAAGGGCTATTCAGCACATTTGGAATGGAAATCTCTGTTTCCTTCTGCAGGTCATGAAGTGCTGCCCTCTTCTATGTCCCCTGGCTAAGCTCATAGCCTCCCACTCCAGGCAAACTCCCTAGCCCATACTTTCACCCAACACTGAGCTCCTTTGCATCTTGCAGGTTTTTTTTAAACACACTATATCATATACTGTAGTTATTTAATTCAATCCTACTTGAATATTACACCCTGTGGTATACTGTAATATTAAAATAGAAAGCAGTGCACTCTTTTAATTAAAACACCCCCTTTACTCCTTTAGCTAGCCTCCAGGCTTCACACAATAGTCAAGGGTCAGATTTTCAAAGACTTGGCACCCCCAATCAGGGACAGATTTTCAAAAGTGTTCAGCTTCCAGCAGTTCCCACTGTGATACTTCTGACCATAGGTGCCGACTCCATAGGTACTCCAGCACTGGAGCACTCACAGAAAAAAAAACTAGTGGGTGCTCAGCACCCACTTGCAGCCCCACTGATGCCCCAGTGCCTCCCGCCTGCCGGCGATCAGCTGTTCAGTGATGTGTAGAAGGTGCTCAGGGGGAGGGGGAGGGGGAGGAGTGGGGGCAAGAGGAATTTGGGGCAGAACAGGATGGGGGGGGTGGGGGTATGGGGTGGAGTGGGGGCAGACCCCAGGACAGAACAGGAGTCCAGCCCCCCGGGGAAATCACAAAGCTGGCACCTCTGCTTCTGACCAGATTTTCAGGACCAGCAAGCAGGCCCAGACTGCGGGAGTGAAAATTTGGCCCTATGCCATTCCCAGCTGAGTGTATTCTAGAGCACTAGTGTAGGGGCTCAGCTTGTCCCATGAGGAGAGTGAGGTTGTGCTTTGTAACAATGTTATCAACTGGGAACACCGCCCCCCGCAACCCAGCCTTTCATGTGAAACAACAAGTGTGCTGAATTCCTTCCTTTATCATCTTCAGCATTCAGCAAAAAGGCTGCTTTCATATGGATGGTCAGTTTAAAAGCTTATTCGCTTTATGCAGTATTGTTATTGTAGGGCAGGTAGTTTAATTTTCAAGCCCCAGCTTGGAAGAAGAGAGTGAGCCTCTGTGAGTGGCGAACCACAGCCACTGGGAGCTATGGGTGGCTGTGCCTGCAGACGGTCAATGTCAACAAACGGTCTTGCAGCCTGCCAGCGGATTACCTTGACAGGCTGTGTGCGGGCCGCAAGTTGCGTACCACTTGCCTAGACAGACCCATTAATACACGTTAGTGCACTTTAGAAATCACACCCACATAGAGTGCATTAGCACATCATGTAGAGAAGCGGTCAGACTAGAAATAAAGGTGCAACTTTTGAACAGGGAGGGTAATTACCATTGGACCAACACACCAAGAGTTGTGGGGGGATTCTCCATCACTGGCAATTTTAAAATCAATATACTCTCTCTCTTCCAACTCAGTATTCCCCATTTATACATATAAGGAATGTATTAGCCTTTGTGGGCACAGTGTTGCACTGGGAGCTCATATTCAGCTGACTATCCACCCTGACCTTTTCAGATTCACTGCTTCCCAGGATAGCATGACACATCCTGTAAATAGGGCCGATATTCTTTCTTCCTAGATGTATACATTGACAGTTGGCCATAGTAAAATGTATAGTGTTTGCTTGCACCAGCTTATCAAGTGATCTAAGGCAGTGGTTCTCAAAGCCGGTTCGCTGCTTGTTCAGGGAAAACCCCTAACAGGCCGGGCTGGTTTGTTTACCTGCCGCATCCGCAGGTGCGGCTGATCGCAGCTCCCACTGGCTACTGTTCGCCGCTCCAGGGCAGTGGGGGCTGCAGAAAGCAGCGCGAGCCAAGGGATGTGCTGGCAGCCCTTCCTGCAGCCCCCATGGGCCTGGAACGGTGAACCGTGGCCAGTGGGAGCCATGATTGGCCGAACCTGCGGACACGGCAGGTAAACAAACCAGCCCTGCCCACCAGGAGCTTTCCCTGAACAAGCGGCGGACCAGCTTTGAGAACCACTGATCTAAGGTCACTTAGAATCAGTGACCTGTCCTCTTCATTATTTACCACTCCCCAATCTTTGGGTCATCTGCAAACTTTATTGGTAATGTCTTTGTTTTCTTTCAGGTCACTGATTAAAAATGCTAAATAGCTGAGGGCCAAGAACTGATTTCTATGGGACCCCAGTAGAAACACACCTGCTCAGTGATTCCTCATTTAAAGTTACATTTTGAGACCTATCAGTTAGCCAATTTTTATTCCATTTCATGTCTGTCATGTTAATTTTGTATCATTTTGATTTCTTAATCAAAATATCATGTAGTACTATATGAAATACTTTACAGAAATTTAAGTATATTACATCAACAGTAACTTTATAAACCAGACTTTTAATCTCATCAAGAAAAGATATCATATTAGTTTGATAGGATGTATTTTCCTTAACCCCATGTTGATTGACATTATTTATATTACATTCCTTTAATACTTAATCAAATACTATATCAACTGTTGCATTATTTTGCCTCGATTGATGTCAAACTGACAGGTGTAAAAGTGACCCGAGTCATCCCATTTACCCTTTTTAGTAACTGGAACAATGTTAACTTTCTTCTAGTCCTCTGGAACTTCCCCTGTGTTCCAAGACTTATTGAAAATCAACATTAATAGTCTAACATCTCCATGACCAATTCTTTTAAAACTCTTGGATGCAAGTTTTCCAGACCTTCTGATTTAAAAATGTCTAGCTTTAGTAACTGCTGATTAACACCCTCTTTAATTACTTTTGAAATGGAAAGTATTTCATCATTATGACACAAATACATCATCTGGCTTTTTCCCAATTACAGAACAGAAATATTTGTTGAACACTTCTGCCTTTTCTGTGTTATTATTGGTAGCTCTACCATTTCCATCTAATAATGGACCAATACCATAGTTAGGATTTCATTTGTTCCTAATATACTTAA
The DNA here is from genome assembly GCF_965140285.1 of Lepidochelys kempii. Classification (NCBI taxonomy): domain Eukaryota; kingdom Metazoa; phylum Chordata; order Testudines; family Cheloniidae; genus Lepidochelys; species Lepidochelys kempii. The sequence continues at coordinate 248,848,182 of NC_136380.1, forward strand.
GACTCCTTCTCATGGTCTTTAACTCTGCAGCCTGTAGAGGTCTCTTTGTCTTTTGCTTTCCTTTTCAATTTTCTAGAATGCTTAGCTTCTGATTTATATTAATCATTTGTTATATATGCTTTTAAAACTTATAGTTGCTTTTCCTCTAAACCATCTTGATTTTTTTTAACCAGTGCAGTCTCTCAGTTGTGGAATTGTGGCTTGAGTATCGAGTAAAGTGTTTCTTAAATAGTTCCCAATTTTTGTTAAAATTCTCTCAACTGATTTGGCTCATAATTGTTTTCAGTTTTGTGAAATGTTACCTGGTCATCTCTTCCTTCACATAGTTTAGTGATGTACAGTTACAGGCATATGGTACAGTGATGTAGCTATCCAAAATAGATAGAAATCAATCTTTATATACTGTACTGATATCAAACAACAAGTATAAAAATGCAGAGAATTAAATTTTGTAGGCTTAGAATGTGCCATTATTCTGCCATATGTTTTGTCATTATCATCATCATGTTACTATCACACATAGATGTATAGAATCAGCAAAACATTTTTTAAATTAAATCTCAGATCAGTCACTGCACACAAGTATCTACTTATCAATTCAAATGTAGACCATGCTATGAGTCTGAAATTAGCTATTTACATTGATGAAGCAGAATGGTTCAAGCCACCCGTAACTCAGCAGTGCTCTGCCACCTGTGGGTAAATAAATCCTTTATGTGCACACAGGTTTAGTCATCAGTGAAAACGGTGCACTCCCTCCCATTCAGGACTGTGCTTCATTCTGCTGGTCTGAGGTCAGGTTCTGCAGGCAGTTGATAAAGCTTCAATTAAGTGTTCCTCTTCCAGCACTTGCTGATTTATATATCTTGCTCTTGTATCAGTCATCTGACTGAATAAGTCCACATAATTGAAAGAACACCCCTCCCCCATACACACCCTCCCAAGATGTCTAACTTTATCTCCAGTCACTACCAAGCAATTTTAAAAAAGTGATATTTGATTTTTTAAATTATTATTAAAGTTGTAGAGTGCATATTACAAATGTTAATAACAATGCCCCATTTAGGTGGCTAATAATACGTTGGCGTATCTTATTCTAGCCAATCTCTGTGTGTTTCCATGCGTGTGTACACTCAGATACTGCCATGATAGCATAGAACCTTAAGCGACATGAATATCATTTTATATTTAGCCAGGTCTCAGTAGTGGTACACCCACATATAACGGGTGTGACATGAGTGCAGAATCAGACCACTAAAGAGTTTACAATTGAATGTCTAGACACTAACTACTCATTAACAGTGCAACGCTTACTATAGTGAACAATTCTATTGTGAAAACATTAAACTCAGCATTGTTCACAGGATCAGGCTTCAGGTTAAGATAACTTGATTCATAATTATTACAAATATTTTAGGGAAGGGGACAGAGGAGCATGAAGGTAACATCAATAAGACTATGCAGATGATTTAGTTGGTACTCCATGCATCTTGGAAGTTCTGAGCTCTCTGGTAGTGAGTGATACGGTCTGTCTAAAGGGAACATGAGAATTTTTAGCTTTCACAGGAGAAGTAAGTTTCGTGGAGAGAATTGAAAGAGGGGAAGGTGGAGGCATGATGGACCATTTTAGTTAAGTGACTCTCAATAGTCCCATTTCTAAAGGGTTTATATTTGATGTAAACTGTCAGGTTATTTTATTTTACAAACATGAAATCTCTTTATATTAGTTTCAGAGTAACAGCCGTGTTATTATATTTATTAATAAATTGGTTAGTCTCTAAGGTGCCACAAGTACTCCTTTTCTTTTTATATTAGTTATAATAGCCTTGAAAAATGGTCATGAAAACTTACCAGCCTGGCCACAAAAATCTACTCACTTGCCTCTTAGGCTATGAGAATAATGAAGAAAAAAATCACCCCTTAGAAAAAGTACTTACCCCCAACAAAATAGCAAGTAAAATTTGGCAAGACTGTTGTTGAGATGCTTTTATCATATCAATATATGTAATTTTAATTGTACATGTTGCAGATCACCTGCATTGTCTGTAACTTATTACCTCTAGGCCTACCTCCCAATCTGCCACAGGGCAAATCCTCCCTGGGGGCTCACAGCATTAGACCTGTGCTGGGGAGACTAATTTAGAAGGCCTTCCTCCATTTTTACTCAGCCCCTCCACAGACAACACATTCTGTGAAATCCTAGTCTCACTGAAAGGGAGGTTTGCCATTCTCTTCAATGGGGCCAGGATTTCATCCATTGACTTCAGCAGAAGTCTTGCCTGATCAGAACTAAATAAAAGCTGTGCACAGTCTTCAAGATTTTGCCCTGGGATGACTTCAGTGAATATGGCCCTCAGGATGTTCACCTGCTGCCATCACAGCTTATCAAGGAAATAAACAGTGAGTGCTATTTTAAAATGCAAATCATAATGGGGCATAGTTAGGGCCCTACCAAATTCACAGCCATGAAAAACACATCACAGACCATGAAATCTGGTCTTCCCCTGTGAAATCTGGTCTTCTGTGTGCTTTTACCCTATACTATATAGATTTCACAGGGGGAGACCATTTCTCAAACTGGGGGTCCTGACTCAAAGAGGAGTTGCAGGGGGGTGTCACATGGTTATTTTAGGGGGGGGTCACAGTATTGCCACCCTTACTTATGCGCTGCCTTCAGAGCTGGGCTGCCGGAGAGCAGTGCTTGTTGACCAGGTGCCCAGCTGTGAAGGCAGCACCCCAGCAGCAGCGCAGAAGTAAGGGTGGCAATGCCATACCTTGCTTACTTCTGTGCTGCTGCCTTCAGAGCTGGGCAGCTGGAGAGCGACGGCTGCTGACGGAGGGCCCAGCTCTGCAGGCAGCAGCGCAGAAGTAAGGATGGCAACATCACACCAGGCTATCCTTACTTCTGAGCTGCTGCTGGCAGCAGCTCTGCCTTCAGAGCTGGGCTCCCAGCCAGCAGCCGCCGCTCTCCAGCTGCCCAGCTCTGAAGGCAGAGCCAGCACAGAAGTAAGGGTAGCAGTACCACAACCCCCACTGCAATAACCTTGCAACCCCCGGTGACAGGTCCGGCACTGCAGCACCCCTTTGTGGCAGGGATGGATGGGGTGTCAGGGCCTCGCCCCTCTTATGTTCCCACACCCATCCTGTAAGGGCTTTCCAATGTGGCCCAATGGCCAGTTTCCCCATGCTTGCCCTTTGGTCAGGGTAGCAGGACCTAACAGTCTGAGTCCATGTGTCACCCCCAAGTATCCAGGCAGCATCACCCAACATCCATATACCTCACCCTCAGGCAGGGAAGGGTTTCCCAATGGTCAGAGGGGTAGGGGGACACAGGCCCACCCTCTCCACCAGGTCCTAACCCAGGGCTCTCCTATTGGCAGAGTTTCCCCTCATGCTTAGCTCAGCAGGGATCCACCCGCAACACGCTGAGCATCAGTGCAGCTTTAACACTGCTTGTCTCTAAAGTTCCCCTGGGTCACTTCCTACCCTCAATGTCATCTTCTCCACCCCAGGGGGAGGGGCCCTCCAGTCCATACCCTCCTGCTGAGACCCCGGGTGCATCCCAGCTTGGCTGGCCCCTGGATCCAGGAGCATTGGCTATCCCTCCTCAGGAGCTGGTAGCATGCCTCCTTCTCCTCCAGTGGTCAACCCAGACCAAGCACCTTTGCAGGCTTTTATATCTATTCTCCAGTTGGAGCATGCCCAGCAGGGCTTCCGGGGCGGGGCTTCCTCTGCCAGGAAGGAAGGGTTAACCCCTGCGGTACCAGGGCAGGGCCACTCTGCCCTGTCACACCCCCTCCCCCCCACAACTCCTTTTTGGGTCAGGACCCCTACAGTTACAACACTGTGAAATTTCAGATTTAAATAGGTGAAATCATGACATTTACGATTTTTTTAATCCTATGACCATGAAATTGACCAAAATGAACCATGAATTTGGTAGGGCCCTAGGCACTGTGTGTGTGTTAAAATAACATAGAACAGTGGTTCTCAAACTAGGGGCGCTGCTTGTTCAGGGAAAGCCCCTAGTGGGCCGGGCCGGTTTGTTTAGCTGCTGCATCAGCAGGTTCGGACTATCACAGCTCCCACTGGCCACCGTTCGCCACTCCAGGCCAATGGGGGCTGCAGGAAGGGTGACCAGCACGTCCCTCGGCCCATGCCGCTTTCTGCAGCCCCCATTGGCCTGGAGCGGTGAACTGCGGCCAGTGGGAGCTGTGATCAGCCAAACCTGCGGACGCGGCAGGTAAACAAACCAGCCCGGCCCGCCAGGGGCTTTCCCTGAACAAGCAGCGCCCCTAGTTTGAGAACCACTGACATAGAAAACGTGTTTTAGTAATATCAGGGATCTGAGTAAACTCAAAAGAGCCAGGAAACTAAGAGTTAAGAGTAGAAATCTGGGATAAGAGTCCATCCTGAACTTATGCAACGAAGGGCAGAGTATCAGCATGGATTTACTCTGATTTTCGTTGCTTTTCTGGGTTTAAGACAGACCCCCTAATGTTCTTTTAATATGGATTTGCTACAGGCTTACCAACAGAATAACTGACAGGCAGCCATGAATTACAGGGATATAAATAAATCGAAGGGCTGAAATGACCGGGGCTGATACAGTAAGTGATTATTTCTCAGCATTGCATTTTTAAGAAGTAACTTGATTACTGATTATTTCAGGTAACAAAGGCATTGTGATTACTTTCACTTAATTTTCTTGGCAATCCTATCATTCCCATCTTGCCCAGGAATAATGATGCCATCCGTGGTGCTGTACCCACTTCGCCCATAGCAGGCACACACAGTGCAAAAGTAATCATGTCTTATAAAAAACAATCAGCAATATGTATTGAGAGTTGGGGTAGCCTCGATCCTACCCTCCTCTTGTCCCTTCCTGCCCTCTTTGTGCAGGACAAGTCCACGGCATGCAGTAGTCTGGAGGAGCCCTTGCTCTCCAGACTGAGCTCCAGTGCAATGGCTAGTCACAAGGCATGGGAAAGTTTCTTGTGCTCTCTCCCCTATTTCTCCATGCACACGCACAGGGCTAGTTACAAGCTACTAACAGGAGCTTAAGACGAAAAGATGTATTAGGTCATCTAATCCAGTGGTTCTCAACCAGGGGCCTGGGGCCCCCTGGGGGGCCGCAAGCAAGTTTCAGGGGGTCCGCCCAGCAGGGCCAGCATTAGATTTGCTGGGGCCCAGGGCAGAAAGCCAAAGCCCCACCACATGGGGCTGAAGCCCAGGGCCCCAAGCCCCACCATCCAGGGCTGAAGCCAAAGCCTAAGCAACTTAGTTTGTCGGTGCCCCCTGTGGCGTGGGGCCCTGGGCAATTGCCCTGCTTGCTACCCACTAACGTGTGCCCTGGCTTTTATATGCAGAAAAACAGTTGTTGTGGCACAGGTGGGCCATGGAGTTTTTATAGCATGTTGGGGGACCTCAGAAAGAAAAAGGTTGAAAACCCCTGACCTAACCTATCCCCTGCCAGTGCCAGAGTGTTCCCTGCAGTATTTTTCCTAATACTTTGTCCAGTCGAATGTTATATGTCACTCACAGTAGATTTTTTCCAAAAATAACTTTCACAGACCTGCAGCTGAAGTTATCTGAAACCACAGGACTGGAGTTCAAATGGACTGTGATGTTATCAAAAGCCAAGCAGTCATGCTGTTCCTCAGCCACCGGTTTTCCTTTCTGTCCTTCACTGAGCTATACAAGCTATGGTGAAAATCCTAAGAAGCCAGTCAATCTCAGGTGGTAAAACAATCCTTCTCTCGCACACACACACACACCATGCCACATCCTGCTTATCTTACTCAAATGAATAAGTCTCATTGAAGTCAATGGGACTGTTTGGGTAACTACAGGCAGAGAGATATGGCCGGAAGGATTCAGGGCCTGATCCTCCAAAGTGAATGGCAAAACTTCCATTGTAGTCAATGGAACATGATTGGGCCCTTAAAAATTAAAGGTTTTTACCAGTGAGGAAGGCATAACAATTGGGGAAGTCTTGTTTTATTGTAAATTATTCTCCATATTATAGTATTCTCTAGGTTCTCCTGTTTTCACTGTGATCTGAACTACTCTAATCCCTCTCCCCCTCCCAAGAGAAATCTTTAGATTATCCAAAAGCTCAATTACCCAAATTTAGTCAGTGTCTCCCATGATGTCTGGAATATATAGCTTGTGCTGTATATCAATTTCTCTTCTCCCGCCTCCCACCCCCTGCAAACCTCTTCTCCCATTTCATGTACATACTCTTCCTGGATTTCAGGTGGAGGTATCTCAAGGTCACACCAAGATGCTTCAGTAGGAGCCTGTAGCTCAGTTATGAAAAATGCATGCAGCTCACAATATTGCTTGAAAACAACCGACTGGAAATCATTCCTATTGCCTGAAAGTGTTCAGATTTATTTAAAATACATATGTATGTATGTGCACTTCTAAAATTTCTATTATATTTTAACAGTTCAAACAATGAGAATGAATGAGGCTGTGATCTGTCAAGCAGTCCTTTGTCACTACCAGGGCAGGGCTGTAATCCCTCCATTGTGATTATGCAGGAGAATATTACATTGATCCTGTAAAATATCTCTGATTGGATCAACGTTATTTTCTCTCGCATAGACAAGGTCTTACCAGAGAATGAACATAATTCCACTGATAACACTGTCTTACTGAAATCCCCCAATAAATCCGCAAAGCAGGGCTGTTAGTAATACCTTTATTAGACTAACTAAACAAGATATTTATATGCAGGGCTTTCCTGATCGCTCTGGTTCCTGCTTCAAATCAAGGAAGAAAACTTGAGCAGAGGTGCTCTTGCGCAGAGGAAGAGACCTGCTGCTCTGAAAGACTTGTCCCCACAGAGGTTCTGTCTGAACATAGTTTACAGGGGAAATCATCCCCACAAAATTCACAGGATTGATCAAAGATTTGTCAAGACAAGGTCAATTTATCCCACGTGTGATATGGTGACGGTGTTTCTCTGGATGTTTCCAGCATCCAAATAGACCAAGAGTGTCAAACTCATTCAGAGGAGACAGGTGAATTCTACGTTTCAGTACGGTCTGTGGGCCAGCGTGGGGACTATATGCTCCCCACGATGCACAGCGGAACACCTGTGTCAGTAGGGCACGGGGGGAGGGATAGCTCAGTGGTTTGAGCATTGGCCTGCTAAACCCAGGGTTGTGAGTTCAATTGTTGAGGGGGCCATTTAGGGATCTGGGGCAAAAATTGGGGATTAGTCCTGCTTCAAGCAGGGGGTTGGACTAGATGATCTCCTGAGGTCCCTTCCAACCCTATGATTCAATGACTCAATGGCTTGCAAAGAGATCAAGAGCGGAATATGGCCTTGAGGTAGCAACTGAATTCTTAGTTACTACATCGCATATTATTTGTTTGGTGCCTTCTTGTCACATTCATATCTCAGGAGATGTGTACTAAGATTTGGACTAGAAAACACAGTGGTGGGGTGTTCAAAGGGGCAACTGTATTGACACATTCCCTCAAAATACTCAGGAGAAAATCTGCGCCCCTTTGTGCCTCTACTGTCTCTGTCCCTTGCTTCTCTTCCTTTCCTATTCTCTCTCCTGTTTCTCTTTCTCTTCTCTGTTTTTGTGATTATCTTCTGTTCTTTTTCTCCATTTCTTTTCCTGCAGCCACTCTCAGTTCCCACCCTAGTGGACTTCACTGCCATTCTGACCTCCATTTCCTCCACTGAAATAATCAGTGAAAGTGAAGGGTCCTGTATGGGCTTTAAAAAAGTTGATGCTCCAATCAGGTTAATGGTACTAGTCCCTTTGCATCATTTTTTGTTTCAGGCTGTCTGCACACTCATGCAGTGGTTACACTTTGTTCACATGTGGAAGGTTTTCTCTACAGACATGGGGGCGAGAAGATTATTGGGAGGGGTTGTTAGCTTGTTTTTTTAATGAAAGCTTAGATTCTGAATATGTCATGTGGGCCCCAAAAATACATCATATGAGCCAAATCTGGTTTACAGGTCATATCTGACACCTTTGAAATAGACCTCTGTGCACCACGTGTGCTTAGAATGTTACGTTTCTGAAGAACAGAGCAGGGTTTGGCTAAAAGAGGCCTTTTGGGCTTCACTCATCACACCCAAACCAAATCATATCATCCCAAATTTGGCCCAAATGAAGGCCATGTTAAGCACAGATGATATTCCTTCTCTCAGGCTAATTAACTGATGTACAATAGCTATCACAGAGGTGGAGCCCTGAGTAAACAGACTAGAACATATAGCTACACATAGCAGCTGATGGAAAGGTCACAAAACAAACATCAGTGATCAAGAATATCAAGCAGACACTTGGCTGGAGGATGGGTCTTCCTAGACCCTTTGAAATTGGATTGGCAAACTGTGACAAGCACAATTTGGCTCCTATATGTCTCATGTGAAAAACATACCCACTTTCCTTACATCTGTGCGCTGAAATGTCAAAAGAGTCACCTCGCAACATGAAGACCCTCAAAAACAGAAGAAAAGCAGCCACCATCAACCCTTGAGAATATACATGTTGCTGACTCACCTAATGGGGAAAGCTGTTTGTTTAATCACTATTGAACACTATTGGTGAGAGACCTACTTCTACATTCAATTCATTAAATGTTGCTTCCATGTTCTAGTGCAGATGTCTACCTAGGCAAATCTGTAAGAGATGGAAGAACTATGAGTGGGACTAAGGCCCAGATCCTCAAAGGTATTTGGGCTCCTAAGTACCATTGATTTCAATAGAAGTTAGGAGTCCAAATACCTTTAAGCATCTGGGCCTAAGTGACTGTGGTAACAATTTCCCCCTTAACAATATACTCAGCTCTTATGCTCTGGATATTTTGGTGACCTTTAGGATGACGGAATCTGAGATCTATGCTGTTATGTTTTTATTATTTATAGTAATGTAGTACATGGAGGCCCCAACCAAGATCAAGGCCCCAAACACATGGTAAGAGATAGTCCCTGCCCCAAAGGGCTTACAGTGTAAACAGACAGGACAAATGGGAAACTGAAGCAGAGAGGTGAAGTTGTATCATGATCAGTGGAATGGGAGTCAGACGGCCCATGTTTCCTGGAGGGACTGTATTGATAAAACACCAGGGAACGTGGGGAGTCATGGAAGCAACACCACCACATGGACAGAGCAGTGCACAAGGGTTTAACAACACTCCTCTTGTTCGATTCAACCTGCCTTCAGCTTCGCTTTTTACAAATTAAACATGGTGGCAGTGCCTGAGCTGTGAGAGCAGCCGTGCAGCAGCTGGAAGCAGCGTGAGCCATGGAACTCAGTCTGAAGCCCCTCCAAAGCCTTGGATTCCACTGATACAAACTTAATCCAGCGATGGACTCAGTGGAAGGAGGAGTTTGAGCTGTACACTAGGGTGACCAGATGTCTCGATTTTATAGGGACAGTCCCCATATTTGGGGCTTTGTCTCAGATAGGCGCCTATTACTCCCCACCCCATCCCAATTTTTCACACTTGCTATCTGATTCCCCCCTACTGTACATAGACCTGGCCAGGCAGGAGTGACAACAACAGCAGGAAAGTAAAACTGCTATTTTACCTTTCTGGGGAAAGGGCAGAGAGATCTACAGCACTCTCAAGCTCACCACTGACGCAAGCCTCACAGCAATCCTAGGAGCCCTGGAGACCTATTGCTCCCCAAAGCAGAACGAAACTGTGGGACCACACAGGGTTTTCATGGGAGACCAATCTGAAGGAGGACATAGACCCACTGTGTTACTGCCTTAGGCACATTGGCTACCACTTGCAATTTTGGGGGCTCAACAGATTCCCTGATTGAGGACAGGATCGTCTGCATCGCTTGGGATCACCACCTGGAGGAAAAAGAACAGGAGTACTTGTGGCACCTTAGAGACTAAAATTTATTTGAGCATAAGCTTTAGTGGGAAATGCTTAGACATAGGGTGCACAGTAGATGCCTCAAGAGAAAGGGTGAAAGCTCCAAAAGACACAACATCCACAGAAGAACATGCAGTGAGACAACAGCAAAGGAGAGCAGGTGGCCAGGGTACTGTACCCGCAGTGAGATGCACTTGGAAAGCATTGCAAGGAATGTGGCAAGCTGAACCACTTTAGCAGTGTGTACAGGAGCAGAGGAAGGTCCCAGAAAGATTCAGTCAGACTTGTACAAGAGGGAAATGGCAAACAGCCAACGGTGATGACATCACAACGCTCTTGTTAAGTCCAAGAGCATGTCGGGTTCAGGCTGCTGGGACAGGAAAGCAACAAGAGACAATACCAACCTCTGTGCATGCAACCAAGTCAATAGGGAAATATCCTGTGTGATTTCAGCTGAATAGCAGGGCCTCCTGCACTGGGATCTCTTTGGGTGAATTGGACTTGAACACAGCCATTACAAAGAGCAGGAACAATCTAACAATGTACCATGAGAGCATAATGTAGCCTTCAGGAACATGTGACTGCGATGAACTAGGGGTTCTGCCATTCCCACTTCTGAATTTTGAATGATTTTATGAAATTTTATCATGAAATTATTGTGTCCTGGAAAGCCTTTATTATATGTGGATCCCCAACAGGGAGGTGTCATGTCTCTGCCAGGCCAGAGACAATGGGGAGTGACCAGCACTCGATGATCACCTGTTTAGAGTAAAACATCTTTGGACAATAGGTTTGTTCTGAGTGAGAGAAGACACTTCCTCCACTTATCTGAAGGAGTGGGGGTTGAGAGTATTGGAAAATTCCCAAAATGAGGAACAAAAGAAGCAGGTGACCCCAGTAAGAATCTATAAAGGGATGGGGCAACGGGCGGAGAGAGACATTTTGCACCCGATTAAGATAAGGGAGGCTTCTGCAAGGGCAGGGCAGGCAAAGGGGCGGAGGACCCTGCCTGCCTGCTGGCCAACCGACTGGACAGAACACAAATGATCACCCAAGAGAAGGATGAGCTAATGACGGATAATTGTGGTTAGGATGTTCTATTGTTTTGTATGATCTGTACTCTTCTGTGCATGATTAAATATGATTACATGATTAAATATAAAGAGCATAAAACTGTTAGATTGCACAAAGTGTATGTGTACTGATGTTTCACAACTGCTGCATGGCCCTGAGGGAGTTAAACTGGAAACCAGAAGCTTCACACCTATTTGGTGAAGTTTTAGGAAAGGGATGTGTTTGAGTACTCAGAAGCCAAAGGGGTCAGACCTGCGCCCAGAGGGGCTAGGTGACTGGACAGTGGGTTCCAAAATTCAGAGGAGTATGCCAGATAGAAGGTTTGTGCCCTGAGCATGGGCTTAGGGACCCTGAGACTGGGGAAGTGGCTAGACTCCATTCAGTCTCCAGGAGCTTAAACACTCCTGGGAATCTAAAGCACAGAGTCTTGGAATCCCCTCACAGCAATCATAGAAATGTAGGGCTGGAAGGGACCTTAACACGTCATCAAATCCAGCCCCCTGTGCTGAAGCAGCACCAGGTAAACTGAGACCATCCCTGACAGATGTTTGTCCAACCTCTTTTTAAAAACCTCCAATGATGGGGATTCCACAACTTCCCTCGGAAGACTATTCCAGAACTTAACGACCTTTATAGTTAGAAACTTTTCCTAATATCTAACCTAAATCTCCCTTGCTGCAGATGAAGACCATTACTTCTTGTCTTACCTTTGGTGGATAAGGAGAACAACTGATCACTGTCCTCTTTATAACTGCCCTTAACATATTTGAAGACTGTTAGCTGGTTCTCCCTTAGTCTTCTTTTCACTAGACTAAACATACCCATTTTTTTAACCTTCCCTCATAGGTCAGGTTTTCTAAACCTTTTATCATTTTTGTTTTTCTCATCGGGAGTCTCTCCAATTTGTCTACCTCTTTCAGAAACTGTGGCACCCCGAATTGGACACAGTACTGCAGCTGAGGCCTCACAAGTAACAAGCAGAGCAGGATAATTACCTCCTGTGTCTTACATATGACACTCCTGTTAATACACCCCAGAATGATAGTTACTTTTTTGCAACTATATTCATTTTGTGGTCCACTATAACCCCCAGATTCTTTTGAACAGTATTACCATCTAGCCAGTAATTCCTCATTTTGTAGTTATGCATCTGATGTTTCCTTCCTAAGTGTAGTATGTTGCACTTATCTTAATTGATTTTCATCTTCTTGAATTCAGACCAATTATCCAATTTATAATGGTCGTTCTGAATTCTAATCCTGTCCTCCAAAGTGCTTGCAATCCCTTCCATCTTGGTGTCATCTTCCAGTGTTATAAGCATTCTCTCCACTCCATTATCCAAGTTATTAATGAAAATATGGAATAGTACTGGACACAGGACCAACCCATGTGGGACCCCATTAGATATTCCCTCCCTCCCAGTATGACAGCGAACCATTGATAACTACTCTGAGGATTGTCTTTTGACCGTTGTGTACCCACTTTATAGTAATTTAATCTAGACCGCATTTCCCTAGTTTTCTTAGGAGACTGTCATGTGGGACTGTGTCAAAAGCTTTACTAAAATTAAGATATATCACATCTACTGCTCCGCACATCCACTAGGCCAGTAACCCTGGCAAAGAAGGAAGTTAGATTGGGTTGGCATGATTTGTTCTTGACAAATCCATGCTGGCTATTCATTATAACCATATTAACTTCTAGGTGCTTACAAACTGATTGTTTAATAATTTGTTCCAGTACCTTTCTCGGTGTTGAAATTATGCTGACTGACCTATGATTCCCTGGGTCCTCTTTGTTCCCCATTTTAAAGATAGGTACTATGTTTGCCTCTCTCTAATCTTCTGGGACCTCATCCATCCTCTACAAGTTCTCAAAAGGTAATTGCTAATGGTTCTGAGATTGCTTCAGCTGGTTCCTTAAGTACCCTAGGATGAATTTCATCAGGCCCTGCTGATGTTAATACATCTAACTTATCTAAATATTCCTTAACCTATTCTTTCCCTATTTTGGCTTATGTTCCTTCCCCCTTGTTCATATGAATTGGATTGAGTATCTGGTCACCATTAAGCTTGTTAATGAAGACTGTAGCAAAATAGGCATTAAACACCTCACTCTTCCTGATGTCATTGGTTATTAGCTCTCCTTTCTCACTAAGTAGAGGACCTACAATTTCCTTCAGCTTTCTCTTGCTCCTAATGACTTTAAAGAACCTGTTCTTATTGCCTTTTATGTCCCTTGCTAGGTATAACTCATTTTGTGCCTTAGCCTTTCTTATTTTGTCCTTACATGCTTGTGCTTTTATTTTATATTATTCCTTAGCAATTTGTCTGTTTCCACTTTTTGTAGGATTCCTTTTTAATTTTTCAGGTCAGTAGAGCTTTTGATCGGGCCATATTGGCCTCTTACTGTTCCTTCCATCTTTCATTCACATATGGAGAGTTTACAGTTGTGCCTTTAATACTGTCTCCTTGAGAAACTGCCGGATCTCCTGAACTCTTTTTCCCCTTAGGTTTTCTTCCCATGGGACCTCACCTACAGTTCTCTGAGTATGTTAAACTCTTCATTTTTGAAGTCCATTGTCCTTATTCTGATGCTCTTATTCCTTCCTTTTCTTAGAATCATGAAATCTATCATTTCATGATCCTTTTCACCCAAATTTCCTTCCAGCTTCAGATTCTCTACCAATTCTTCCCTGTTGGGCAGAATCAAGTTTCAAATGACTGTCTCCTGGTTACTTCCTCCACTTTCTGGAAAAAAAATCTGTCCCCAATACGTTTTAAGAAATTAATGGAAAATTTGTGTTTTGCTTGGATAGTTAAAGTCCTCCATTACTACCAGGTCCTATGTTTTAGATATTTCTGTTGTTTGTTCTAGAAATGCCTCATCCATCTCTTCTTCCTGATTTGGTGATCTAAAGTAGACCCCTTTCCTGACATCACCCTGATTTTTACCCCTTTTATCTTTACCCAGAGACTTTCAACTGGTCTGCTTCACACCCTCTTCTGGACCTCAGAACAAGTATATAATGGAACCCCTCCTCCCTGTTCATCCTGATCTAGCTATACCCCTCTATATGACTATTCCAGCCTTGACATTTTTCCCACCAAGTCTCTGTGGGTGGCCAGGAAAGGGCACTCGCTAGGATCTGTCATAGTGATCTCATAGTTACTAACCCCCCAAAAAAGAGACATACAGCAACACAAGCCATGGATCTGATCAGGTTGCAGACATACAGCAACACAAGCCATGGATCTGATCAGGGTGCAGACATACAGCAACACAAGCCATGGATCTGATCAGGGTGCAGCATCAGAATGTTATAGCTGCATTGTATGGACAATGGAGACCATTTTAAAAGCACACGGGGATGTTTTCAAAGGTGACAGGTGCCTCGAAGGAAAGCTGTGACTTAGGTTCCATTGTGGAGTCTACTTTATGTGCTTACTAGAAAGGAAAATTCCAATGTCACTACAAAATCCAGTACACAGGGAGCTCGAAAGTCTGCACAGCAGGGGTACCATAGCACCTGTAGAGGCCAGTACAACCTGTGTACAAAGCGTGGTGGTGGTAAAGAAGCCATCATGCAAATTATGCATCTGCATAGACCCAAAGCCACTGAACCAGGCACTGAAAAGATGCCACTCTCCACTGCCCACAATTGTTTATATGACTTGCCAGAATTTTCCAAAGCCAGAATCTTTACAGTCTGTGATGTGAGGAATGTGTTTGAGCACATAAGCCTGGATAATGAGTCCAGCATGCTGTCAACCTTTGCAACACCATTTGGTTGCTACAGATCACGCTGCATGCCAATGGTCATAAGCCCAGTGCCAGAGATGGTACAGAGAAGGCTCACAGAAATGCTGGAAGGACTGCCTGGGATGAAAATAAGTGCAAATTATAGCCTCATTGTAGGTGAATGGACCAATGATGCACAAGCGGAATGAGACCATGACAGAAAACTACAAGCTTTTCTACTGCATCAGGTGACGTATATTGGACATCTGCTCAGAGCAAAGAGAATGAAAGCAGATCCCAACATGATCAAGGCAGTCAAAGACATGCCAGTTCCAATGGATGTGAAAGGGGTACAGAGCTTCATAGGAATGATAAATCTGTCCAAGTTCTGTCCACACCTGGCTGCAGTGGCAGAACTCATAGGTCAGCTCACAGGGCTGGATGCTAAATGAGACCGTCACAACAGCAAGCATTTGACACACTGAAACAAATGATAATGGATGCTCCTGAAGTACTACCAGCCATGAGAGCCACTGACACTCCAACGTGATGCATTGGAAAAAAGATTGGATGTAGCTCTTTGCAAGAGCAGCTGTTCACTTATGCCAACAAAGCCTTGTCAGAGACTGAACAGGGGTATGCGAATAGAAAAAGGGCTTCGGGCTGTGGTATCTGGAGTGGAGCCATAGGCACCGACTCCATGGCTGCTCCAGGGTTGGAGCACCCATGGAAAAAATTTGGTGCTGAGCACACACTGGCAGCCAGTTCCCTTCCAGTGCCTCCCACCCACCAGTGGCCCCGCTGATTAACTCCTCCTCCTCCCTCCCAGCACTGCCTGCCTGCCACAATCAGCTGTTCCGTGGTGCACAGGAGGCGCTTGGGGGGGAGAGGGAGGAGCGGGGACAGGGTGTGTTCGAGGGAGGAATTGGGCAGGAAGAGGCAGGGCAAGAGTAGGGGCTTTGGAGAAGGGGTGTGGTGGGGGCATGGCCTGTGGCAAAGAGGGGGCAGGAAGAGGCAGGGCCGGGTCTTGGGGGATGAGAGAGGGGAGGGGTGGGACCTGGAGAAGAGCAGGGGATTGACTGATGGAGGACACAGCCTAGATGGAACATAACAGGGCACTTGGGAACTGTGTGGTGAGTTAAATGAATGTTTCCTGGGAGGTTCTGCCATGACAAAATGACACAGGCTGTCACTTGGGCCCTCCTATTTTGGAGTGCCAGCATTTCACTAGTTTTGAAGCAGGTTTTGACACATGGGAAAGAATAAGGGGGATGCAGCTTGCAGTGTCATACCACGGTTATCTGTTTTAAGAGAGAGAAGGTAGAAACAGGAAGGATGGAAACATTGCCTTGATGGGTATTGTCACAGGATGACTGGCCTCTTTAAAAGGTCCAGCCTTATCTGTGACTCATTCAGCTCTCCTCCCAAGGTGGGGAAAATCAGTGTAGCCCACATGACAGGAAGGTCACATGGCTAAATCAATCCAGGCCTGGAGATAAGAGAAGCCTCCTGAGAGGCAAAGAAGGAGAGAGAGAGAGACAGCGTGAGCAGACAGCTTGTAGAGGAGAATGTCTCTGCCTGCCCCAAGAAGGAAGAATATGGGACTCTTGAGCCAAAGAGAAGAACCTTTCCCTGAATTGTAGTACAGTCCCCAGGAAGGAAGGTTGTGGGATTCTTGAACCGAGGAGAAGAGAGATTTGGGACTGAGGTGCCGAATAGTCTGTATTCTGAAAATACTTAATAAATAAGACCCTACAAGGGGATCTTACTTTAGGTACTCTGACCTGTGAGCAAGTTATTGCAAGAACCACACACGAGCTGAGGACAGGATGCCTGCAGGGCCATGCTGTGCCACAAATCAGAACGCTCTACGCCTGCACCCTGCCACCGTGCATTTCAAACTCTGTTGTGGTGATGACTGTCTCGTTAGATTGAATACAGAGATAATCAGTGCCAGCCACAGAATGCATGGGACCTTAGCCCAAGAACACATGCATAGCTGTGCCCCAGATATAGAATTAACTATTAGCTGAAAACTCCAAAATGCAGAAGAGTGTGGATCTTCAAAATCTTTCCTTAGTCATCCAAATAGCATCCAAATTCAAAGGGCCAGAAGAGGAAGAAGATTTAAAATGCAGAGATCTCCATGTAGTGGAGAGAAGCATAGATGGATCACCCTAAGAGGATGATTTCACCTATAGGCTCAAGTGTGGGGGAACAGAACTTCTCCAGCTAACTCATAGGAAACTGCAGCTCACCTATTCAGATTTTGTACTGTGCCGTGCGACATATCATGAAAGGGGCATAGGAGTAGGATGGTTTATGGACCACAATGGGATAAGAGATATGGAGGAAGGGAAGAGACAAATGGGAGTTTTCTTCTAACAAGCTAACCACATTGATATTCTTGAACCCAGAACGTAGGCTGTCTTTAACAAGCTGGAGGTGTCGGTTAAAGCTTTCCTTCTGATGCTTTCATTAATGTTAATTTGGTTGATATCCCAAAGTCTCCCTGACCTTGACAGTGTAACACTGGACAACTTTACACAGTATGAATTTTTTCCTATATGTAATGATAGAGCTGCTGAGCATGAAAGCTATCCCTTAGAGTGATCACATCTGTTTTATCCACTGTGCCTTCGAATTTGCAAAGGTGAGCAAACTGAGAACTGGATACCATGGCAGATGGATTTCCCCCACCAGCACCAAGTGATTCAGAATTCAAAACCAAGCAATTACAGATGCAGGAGTATCCAGTCCCTTTATTTCTGCTCATATATTTTCATCCCTTTGGAGGCTTCTTAAAGGCCTGATCAAAAACCCATTGAAGCCAACTCCCACTGACTAGGGGCTGTGCTTCTCCACCTTTTCAGGCTGGCAACTGCTTATCTGAAGTAAAAAAATTTTGCAACCCCCTTATATGTACTATAAGAGTAAAAATGTATGGATGATAATAAGCCTATATAATTCACATGTATTTGTTTGGGAGGTCGACAGAGAATACTTGACATTGAACAGCAAGGGTGTGCTTCACTTTAGGTTGTAATATATTTTCAATGCTGCACAACCCCCCCCAGTGGCCTTTTGTAGCCCTCTGTGAGTCATGACCCACCAGTTGAAAAACTCTGAGTTAGAGTGACGTTTGGCTCAGGTCCTGAATAGTGCTCCGTCTCTAGTTTGCCTTCACAGACAAGTCTTCCCATGTACTCTCTGGCAAGCCGGACCTAAATCCTGCTGCAAAGTCCGTGGGTTCTGCAGTGCTCTGGTGTGGCAAGCTGGAAATTCTACTGCAGCTTCACTGAAATTAAAAGAATGGCAGTTGCTGATGAATTAACTATGAAAATGAATAATACAGTCAGGACAGTAGCCCCCGTGTTTTTCATTTTGATACTAAATTCAATGTACTCTACCCTGTCCCTAGGTTTTCTGTATGCCACAGACCTTTGCACTGACAATAACTGCAGGATAAAAGCCATTAGGAGCAAAGCTGGAGGTTCTGACTGCTGAGCGAGGAGACTTGGGACTCTCAATACCTGAGGAGTCAATATGGGATTGTGCGAGAAGGTGGATATTTCTGCTGAAATGGTCAGCAGAAAACTAGTTAACATTTATATTGTGATCATTAGGTTTCAGAATTAACAGCCCACAGAGCTGTATGAGGCTAGTTCGTGTTCCTTTCCGAGCCTCTCTTTCAAGTTATGTGCAGACTCATGCACACATCCCCATACACTCGGTTCATATTTTCAAGGTCATCTTCACAACGGTGATGGCTAGAAACACTTATTTTAAAGGAAAAATTAAATTCAGGAGCACCATCCTGCAGTGAAGGTGGAGCCTGTGGCAAAATCCACAGTTATGAAATTGCAGAATGCATGGGGGGCTTGACTACAGAACCAAATGAGCTTGTTTCTTATATTACAAGGTGGACCGGTGGGCTAATACATATAGTACAGCCAGATCCCCAGATTCTCACCTGTTCACTTCACAATAGCCACTAAGTCCTGGCCATGCTCGGAAGAGCTGTTCTGAGCTTCTTGGATATAACTTGGCATTATGTGTTCCTATTCAGAGGGAGGGAAGTGGTTTAGACTGATACCTTAACACAGCCTAAAACTCCAGACAACAAGCTGGATCCTTTTGGTATTTCAAAATGAAGAAGGTGAAGTAATTTTAATGGAGGAAAGGTGTTTATAACAGATAAGTGATCAAACAGAGTAAGGGCCCAATCAGCTGGTTTAAATTGGCTCCACTGAAGTCAACAGAGCTATGCCAATTTGCACAGGCTGAAAATCTGGCCATTTCGACCTAATTTTGAAACATGGGCACTTAAAGTAAGTACCCAAATGCCATTTGGGAGCCTCAATATGTGTTTAGGCTGCAGATGCTGGATACAGATGCCCAAGTGGAACACGTGGTATATCAGCCCTGTGTTCCGGGTGCTAGACACAATGCAGCATCCCAACACAGCAGTAAAGCAACAGCATTTTATACACGTGACCTCAAAGTGCAGGTCCAAAATCCGGCCATGCAAGAATTCAAAGGGAGGAGGAAAAGTAAAGCAGTCCAAGTGATCCCAGTACCATCAGAGCCAAACACTGTCATCCAACTGAAGTACAGTAACACTGTCAAATACAGCACTGGAACAATCGTGGGAATGTCACAAACCCTTTGTTAGAAGCAAAGCTAAAGCAAGTGAAACAGAGGTTGGGTTTGAAAACCTGACAATGCCTAGGACCTTTGGGAAACGTTCTGCTTAGAGAAATTCTCCATAGCTATCCTTTTTCCATGCCCCTCCCTCTCTGTCTTTTTGTTGTTGTTGTTCAAAAATTATTATTCCTAGAGCTATTCATAAGGAAACAGGATCTTCTTTCTAAAGAGTTCATCTGCTCCTCCTGCTTTTTCTTCATTTGAAGTCATTGACAACGCAATTAGTTGCTGTGTCCCAGGCAGCATTATAACCTTAAAGGGTGAATGAGATGCACATGAGGATGGGTGTTCCCCTTGACTCTGTTGTAGTGCAGAATCTGTGCTACCAACCATGGCAGAGCCCAGGCTCCCATTCAGAGACAGGAAAACTGGAGGGAGGAAGGAATAAACTACTGGAAGCTACCCCTGTATAGTAGTTCCCCTCCAGGGTGAAACCAGAACCCAAACTAAAATGTACCTCCCCTGCCATTTGGCACTGTCTGCCTATGAAGAGCATTTTATCCTCTCCCTCCCCCGATTTAAGACACGGAACTTGGTACCTTTAACCTCACAGGTCCAGCTCACTCTGTGACGGACTCCTTTACTGTAGGATGGAGCATCTCTGGCCTCACCAATCAGGTGATTGGGCTTCTGAACTAAAATACACTTCTTAAATTAAACATGTATGGATAAGATTTTTGAGTCTGTTTCCCTGTCTGCAGTGCTGAGGACTTAAGGAAAGTATGAAAACTCCGTGGCTTGCATTTGTTTCATTTTATTGTCAATGAACTGCTCTCCATTAAAAAGGGAAAGAGCGTTGTAACAGGGTGGTTTGCCTGTGGGCTGGAGAGCCTGGGGCTAAACCACCCCTGATTGCAAGATGAGCCCCGCCTGAGAGGATTCCCATATAAAAGGCAGTAGGAAGCTACAGGGAGGGGTGTGGCTGAGAGAGGAGCTGACACTGCCAGAGGCAGGAAGCCTGGCACTAAGCTGGAAAAGCTTAGGAAACTGCAGTTATCCCTGTAGGGAGCAGTGAGAAGACATCCGAGTTAGTAGGGGGAAGGCACCAGCTGAGAAAACCTCTGGGGACAAAAGACAAACTCTAGGCAGGAGCTACTGGAAAGCTGACAGACAGACAGACTGACCCACCCTCAGGGAGAAGAGGCTGTGCCCAGATGAAACTGGGATAAAGACTGTGAGAGTTTGTTAGTTTGGGCTACTGGATGAGAGACCCTGAACTATGGGTTGGGCCTGAAGAGCCAATGTGTACCCAGAAGAATAAATAAATGGGATCTCGTGTGGGGACTATTTCAGTTACCTTTGAATAATGAGTTCTTAAATGGGCCCTGTAAACTGAAGAGGAAATAGAGGCAGGATGGCCACAAAGACAACCCTAGCCACACGGGGGGCAGTTGAGAAGCAGAAAGTGGCCATTGTGCTACAAGCACTGAGATAACAAGGAGTGACTAGTCACTCCCACAGCGTATATGTACCCGTGGCTGAGAATTTGACAGCTGTTTGCTTTTGCAGAACAGAGGCAATAAGAAACAAAAACAGATTAGCTGACATGAAACAAAGTTCTTCTTAACTAAAAGAGGGAAGGAGAGAGACAGAAAATACATTCCTGGTCCTAATCCTAAATCCTACATGAATGGGCAGGGGCATAACGCAAAGGAAATACTGCATGCGTCGGATCCATGTAATCTAATCCCTGGAGTGGAGCGGAGCAGCTAGCTTTGTCTGAAATTCCTTCCCACACACCATGCAACAGTAGTTAGCATCAGGTTCTACATGTATACCAGGGCTCTGCAACACAGGTTGGGCTGAGGGTTCCTCCCATCGGGTCCAGCCTGCTACAGAGCATTTTCAAGTCGGCAAGGCCCTTATAATTGAATTCAGGCTTTGCTCACTTTTTCAGGAAGATAATTCCTTGCAGTGTTGTAACACTTTCCATCAAAGGATGCTCCAGGTTAATATTTTCAAAAGTGCCCCAGTGACTTAGGACTTGACATCCCATTTTTAAAAGTGACATAGTTACTTGGTGCAAGATTTTCAAAGGTGATGGGATTTTAGTGCACCCAATTTGATAAACAGGCCTGATTTTCAGAAGGTGCTGAGAAACCTCCTGAGAATCAGGTCCATTTATGGTGTCTGAAGTTGGCCACTCAGAAACTGAGGCACCTAAAATTAATAGTCACTTTTGAAAGCCATGATATTAGGATCCTAAATCCCACTGATTTAGGAGTTTTTAGGCTCCTAAGTGCTTAAATCAGTTTTGAAAATGGGTTTTAGTTCCTAAGTCACTTCTGTATTTTTGAAAACATTACCGCAAGCGTTTAATTAAGTCACATGATGCCCCATGAAGTCATAGGTAGGGATCTCTATACTCAATACTGAAATACAGCCACCTCTGGGGTTGTCAAGGTTCCTTCCCTTCTCTGAACTCTAGGGTACAGATGTGGGGACCTGCATGAAAGACCCCCTAAGCTTATTCTTATCAGCTTAGGTTAAAAACTTCCTCAAGGTACAAACTTTGCCTTGTCTTTGAACCCTATGCTGCCACCACCAAGCATGTTAAACAAAGAACAGGGAAAGAGCCCACTTGGAGATGTCTTCCCCCACCAAAATATCCCCCCAAGCCCTACACCCCCTTTCCTGGGGAAGGCTTGATAAAAATCCTCACCAATTTGCATATGTGAATACAAACCCAAACCCTTGGATCTTAAGAACAATGAAAAAGCATTCAGATTCTTAAAAGAAGAATTTTAATTAAAGAAAAAGTAAAAGAATCACCTCTGTAAAATCAGGATGGTAAATACCTTACAGGGTAATCAGATTCAAAACATAGAGATTCCCTCTAGGCAAAACCTTAAGTTACAAAAAGACACAAAAACAGGAATATACATTCCATTCAGCACAACTTATTTTATCAGCCATTTAAACAAAAGAAAATCTAACGCATTTCTAGCTAGATTGCTTACTAACTTTTTACAGGAGTTCTGAAGAGCATTCCAGATCTGTTCCCAGCAAAAGCATCACACAGACAGCCAGACCTTTTGTCCCCCCCCCTCCAGCTTTGAAAGTATGTTGTTTCCTTATTGGTCATTTTGGTCAGGTGCCAGCAAGGTTATCTTAGCTTCTTATCCCTTTACAGGTGAGAGGGTTTTTCCTCTGGCCAGGAGGGATTTTATAGTTCTGTATACAGAAAGGTGGTTACCCTTCCCTTTATATTTATGACAGGGGTGAAATGGGATAGCTATTTAACAATCTAATGCAACATTGCATGAGTTGATTAGAAGTGAAGAAGACCATTGTATCTCATTGAAACAGCAGGGCAAATGTCTTAGGGGATTATAATTAGTTGAGTAGGAATTTGTACACAGAGATTATATCCCTTCTCTTACAAAAGTGCCATCAGATCCTGCATGACCACAGGTGGCCAGATATTTAGACTTACATTTCATACACTGGATGGCACTTTCAGTAGCACAGTGCCTCTGACCCTATGCAGGGGCAGTGGTTCAGTGCTGCCTCAGGGGGAAAAGTGAATCACCACCACAGCTTGCCAAGCACACTGAATGGTGCTCCGTGGAGGTCACCTACATATAAAACTATCCCTCGATAGATTTGTATTTCAAAGTTTGCCCTGAGTTGCCTCCTTAAGGCCTAACCACCTTGAGAACCCTTTTAAACAAATGAGTCTTTCTAATGGGATTAGAGTGTCAGATGCACAGAGTGAGACTCACTAAAGTTGTGCATTCTTCACTGTCTCATTACAAGCAAGGAGCATTATTAAATATAACCTATCTCCACTACTGTTCCTTTAACCAACATTACATTTTGGATGCAAAGCCAATGAAGTCAGTTCTTAAGCTGCTTCCTGAGTTTGCATCATTGCAAAAAAAAAAAAGGCATCACAGGTGTGCATGAATTCTCAAATTTTAAAATAGAGGGGAATGCCAGTCCAGTGATTAGGGCTAATGTAGGATTTGGAAGACGTAGATTCAAGTCCCTGCTCTGCTACAACCATCCCACACCTGCAACTTAGCTGAATCATGCAGACTTAGGGCTTGTCTACACTTAAAATGCTACAGCGGCACATCTGTGCCACTGCAGCGCTTCAGTGTAGACACTTCCTATGCTGATGGGAGGGGTTCTCCCATTGGCACAGTTAATCCACCTCCCCACAAGGTGGTAACTAGGTCGACAGAAGAATTCTTCCATTGACCTAATGCTGTCTACACTGGGGGTGGGTCAGTATAGCTACATCTCTACATTTCACACCCCTGAGAGATGTAGTTATACCAATATAAAATGCTAACGTAGACCAGGCCTTAGTTTCTCTGGGCTTAGGTTCCCAAACTATAAAATGGGGTAATCCTTACCTCTGCAGGGCGTTGTGAGGATAAATACATTAAAGATTGCACAGTGTTCAGATTATGGTAATGAGAGCTATATAAGTACCTAAAATAGATCATTGGGCTGGATCACCAGATACCGTGGATCAGTGCGTTCCACTGAAATCAGTGCAGCAACCCTAATTTGCACCAGATGAGAATATGGCCTTTAAGTTCTAATTTTCTTTTTTTTTTTTTTTTGTCAGTTTCTGTTACAACCTTTACGTTATTAAACTGCCCCAAGGCAGAAAGGGGTGGCATCTCAGATGGGTTTTTATGAAATTTCTTTATTTAAAAAGAAGCCTTCATACATTCAAAAGCATGTATTCATTATTGAAGCAATTGGGTCAACACCATTCATATTTAGGCTGAAGGATTTTGTTCAAATATCTCTGTTTGCATGATAGAACTAGAAGGAGCCATTCTGCTCCATCAGATACTGTCAAACTGTGTTAAGGTGTTTTTTTTTTAAAGATGTTTAATTAAAGATCCAATAAACTGCAGATCCTCTCACCGTTAAATATGGCCGGCTTGCATTTTCACAATGAGTAACGATTTTGGGTGCACTGATTTTTGGGTGGTAATTTGAGGCACCTTAAAGGGACCTGATTTCCAGAAGGTTCTCAGGACTTTCTGAAAACCAGACCCCTTTAAAGCATCTCATGTTGGGCACCCAAAAATTGAAACACCCCAAATCACTAGTCACTTTTGAAAATGTAGGCTCAATTTGTATTTATCTTTAATGTTGTTTGCACAATAGACTTAGGTAATCAATTGGCTGATGGGTCCTAACTTGACACCAGCTACTGTTATCAGATCTGGGAAATCCTCCAGATGCTAATAACTCTGCTCTCTTCATTCTGTCCAACCCAATGGATGTGGCTGAGTTTCCTTCTCAGTGTATGGTAGTGCGGACACAGAGGTAAAGGAGCTAGCTAAGACCCAGTCTAGGGAAGACTCAGGTGATGTTGTTGGGAGAATCAACTGGAGGAGATTGTAAAGATTCTGTCAGCCCCTCTGACCGAAGGTGGGTGGCTGCCAGTTTTCAGCCATGTTAAATTCTCAGCGCCCTTTCTCCCTGATGTGAACCTTGCTATAAGCACCCAGGCCTTTGTAACTTGAAGGCATTACCACAATGCGCTCTACACGGGGGTACACCTTAAATCAATTCAGAGACTGAAGTGGGTACAGAAGACAACATGTAAGGATCCGTGAGTGAGGGCCCCCAGTTTCGGCTGTGGGGCCCTGGGTCTCTGACACACTGTTGTCACCAGCAGGGGAGACAGACAAAGCAGCACCTCATGAATCCTAGAAGGTCAGGCCGCTCAGGAAGTCCTATTAGGGCTCCCAAGGCTTGGGGTCACCTGATTGGCTTGCACCTACTACTTACACCAGGAAGTGACCCAGGTGGGATGTCCAAGCAACTGTGCAGACTCCTTGTTGCTGCCACATCGACCCTGCTCTTTGACTGACTCCTGCAATCTGCATCCAACTCTGATCCTGGTTCCTGCCTTCCTCCTGCCCTCATTCCCAATTCCTTCCCTGCTCCATTCCTGCCCCTTGCCTTGTCTCTGGTTTCTGCCCCTATGCCTCACTCCTGACTATTGGCTACCAATTCTGGCTTTGACCCTTGGCTTGACTCTTGACTGTGGCTTGGACTCCTGGTTCCTGATGCTGGCTCTTGCTTTTGGCGCTGTTCCTGGCCTCTGAGTACCACTGCCATGACCACTGGGCATGACTGCCACTGCTCCAACCAGTAGATCAGACCCCTACAGCCTGTCTCCTAACACAGCAGCTCACTTGTTAAGCAATGAGTCTCATCATGAGCTCACAATGGCAGCATTCCAGAATCTGCTCTGGTTGGCTGGCAGTTTCTGGGTGGAGTTTAAGATGTTGGTTCTGGCCTATCAAGTCCTCAGTGGCTCAGAACCAGCCTACCTGAGACACTGTGATCAGCAGAGGTACCTGAGCTAGAGGAGCGTCAGTATACGAGAGAAGAAGTTGTTGGCCTGGCCTCTCAACCCCTTAGTTGAAAATAGCCTGAATTTGTTCATCTGTAAGACAAGCTGAAAAGCTCATTTATTATTATCATCATCTTTATTATTCTGATAGCACCTAAAGGCTCCAACTGAGGTTAAGGCCTGGTTGTGCTAGGCACTGTACAAACATATAGTGAGAGACGGTCCCTTACGAGCTAAAGGTGAAATTCTGACTACATTAAAGTCAATGGCAAAACCCCTCTTGACTTCAGTGGGGGGTGTACAGATTTTCATTCCAAATAGACCAGACAGACAACTCCATGTTGATGATCCTTAGCTGCACATTTCCTCACCTTCACATGTTTTCGACCTGTAGCCCTGGTTCAACTCTCCCATTCACCAAAAGGGCCATACACTTGATTTGGTCTTCACCAAGCATTACTTTCATTATTTCTCTGGTCTCTCCATTTCTCTGTCTAATGATCACTTGGTTCTTCAGCATCACCCAGCAACCCCCACCCCCCTACGCCCCCACACACCCGGTCCCTTGGCCATTCCTTGACTTCTGGACCATCACTGCTGATGATATCTCAGCTGTTCTCAGCCTTCTCCTTCCTGCCCTCTCTTTCCTTTCTCCCATGGATATGGCCATTGAGTGTCTGTATGCTTCACTGTCCTCAACCCTAGATTACCCCCAGTATCCACTTCCTGTGCTCCTACATGTCCTTGGCAGAAATCCTGTGATGAGGATAACTTCTTCCATTACAAACTCATTCTCTCCTTTTTCAGTTCTGCCATCTTCCTAGCTAAAGTCTCCAACTTAATTGAAACCCACACCTGCAATCTTAGTGCCTTTTTGAGACCTTTGACTCTTTCTTCAAATCCTCCTCCCTTGCTGCCTTGACTTCTGTCTCCACACAAGATCCCATGAATTTCTTTCAAGAGAAAATGGACAAAATACAATGTAACCTTCCCCTCCTGTCTGTCGTAAGATGAGGCCCTGAAACATAAACCTTTGGTATCACAGGCCCGGTATGAGACCTAAGGCCTGAGCTAAAGTAATGGTCAAGACTTTGCTGACATAAAGCAAAGTTAAGCTGCAAGCCAGAGGCAGGCCCTGCTCACAGAAGCTGGCAAGGAAAGGGCTGATGTTGCATAAATATATGCTGTTGCACAAACATATCTAAAGTGTATTGGGTACCACAGCCATACACAAATGGTACAAGAACATTCTTATACCATCCACATAGATAACGAGGACAGGGGCAAAAGGCTAGTATGATGGATAAACTTGTTTTGTTCGAACCAATATGTACAAGGTGAGAGGCGGCACCTTACTGCGTAGAAGGGTAGTGCATTGTTACGTAAAGGGGTTGCACCTCAATACGTCAGGAGTGTTATGTAACTTGTTTGTACCTGTATATAAGAGTACATCCCTGCGGCGGTGTCTTTTGTCTGGCCTAGGGGGCAGTGGAAAGTTCCGCCACTGACTGAGCTGAGTCCATTGTCAGGGAGCACATAGTTGACTAGCAACAAACCGTAGATATATAATCCGAGGAGCTAGAGATTGTGTTTCTCTTCGACAATAAGCCTGGCCGACGTGCCTTCGTACCTTACTGGAGTCTGTGGTCATTGGGGGTTCTCTCGGGGTCTGCTGTGCCAGCAATCTGCAGAGCTGGGGCATCACACAGAGGGAACACACACACGCATGCAGCCGCCTGATATCAACATCGAGCAAGAGCAGAGCACTACACCGGTAGCTACTGACAACACCCCTCCCTCTAGAACTCTCTTCTCCTTCTCAGTCACAGATGCAGAAGTTTTTCATTTGCTGTCCTCCTCTCACCCCTCCATTTGCCTCTGTGACTCCATCCTATCTCCTGATCTCCCTTATGCCCACTTTCATTCCCCTACCTTATTCATCTCCTTAACCTCTCACACCCTGTATTCCCCACATTTTTTTTTCAAAAAAAGAAGGTCCAAAAAAATGCCGCCGTGGCTAAACAGAGTAAAAGAGGAGGTTATAGGCAAAAAATCATCCTATAAAAATTTGAAGTCAGCTACTAATGAGGAAAATAGAAAGGAGCATAAACTCTGGCAAGTCAAGCATAACAGTATTATAATGCAGGCCGAGAAAGAATTAGAAGAGCAACTAACTAAAGACACAAAAACTAACAGCAAACATTTTTAAGTACCTCAGAAGCAGGAAGCCCACCAAACAGTCGGGGGGGGGGGGGGGGCACTGGGTGATCAAAGTGTTAAACAAGCACTCAAGGAACACAAAGCCATTGCAGAGAAGTTAAATGAATTCTTTGCATTGGTCTCCATTGCAGAGGATATGGGGGAGATCCCCGTACCTGAGCCATTCTTTTTCGGTGACAGATTTGAGGAACTCTCCCAGATTGAGGTGTCAATACAGGAGGTTTTGGAACAAATTGATAAAATTAAATAGTAATAAGTCACCAGGACCAGATGGTATTCACCCAAGAGTTCTGAAGGAATTCCAATATGAAATTACAGAACTACTAATTATGGCATGTAACTTATTGCTTAAATCAACCTCTGTACCAGATGACTGAAGGACAGCTAACGTAACACTGACTTTTTAAAAAGGCTCCAGATGCTATACTGGCAATTACAAGCCAGTGAACCTAACTTCAGTACCAGGCAAATTGGTTTTAACGATAGTCAAGAACACAATTTATCAGACACATAGATAAATATGATATGTTGGGAAAGAGTCAGCACAGCTTCTGTAAAGAGAAATCATGCCTAGCCATTCTATTAGAATTCTCTGCGGGTATCAACAAGCATGTGGACAAGGGTGATCCAGTTGATATATTGTACGTGGACTTTCAGAAAAACTTTGACAAGGTCCCTCATCAAAACAGATAATGTCATAAAATACTGCATGCAGGCCCCATGTCAAAAAAGATATATTGGAATTGGAAAAGGTACAGAAAACGGCAACAAATATGATGAGGGGTATGGAACAGCTTCCATACGAGGAGAGATGAAAAAGACTGGGACTGTTCATCTTAGAAAAGAGATGACTGGGGGGGTGCGAGTATGATAGAAGTCTATAAAATCATGAGTTGTGTGGAGAAAGTGAATAGGGAACATATAACACAAGAACCAGAGGTCACTCAATGAAATAAAGGTTTAAAACTAATAAAAGGAAGTACTTCTTTCACATAACGCAGGGTCAATCTGTGGAACTCGTTGCCAGGGGATATTGTGAAGGCCAAAAGTATAACTGGGTTAGAAAAAGAATTAGATGAGTTCATGGAGGATAGGTCCATCAATGGCCATTAGTCAAGATGGTCAGGGATGCTACCCCAGGCTTCAGATGTCCCTAAACATCTGACTGCCAGAAGCTAGGATTGGACAACACTTGAAATTTCCCTGATCTATTCATTCCCTCTGAAGCATTTGGCACTGGTCAGTGTCAGAAGACAGGATACTGGATTAAATGGACCATTGGTCTGACCCAGTATAGCTGTTCTTATGTTCCTATATTCTGGTTCTTTGCTCTTCATACAAGCATGCTTTTGTCTTTCCTATCTAAAAAAATCCACCCCTTGACCCCACTTGCCTCTCTAACTAATACTGACCCATTTCCCTTCTCCCTTCTGTCTCTAAACTCATTGAACACACTGTTCACAATTGCTGTCTGGAGTTCCTCACCTCCAATTCCTCCTAAACTCTCCTTAGTTTGGCTTCTGCCCTTTGCACTCCACTGAACCCACTCTCACCAAAGTCTCTGATGACTTCTTCCAAGTCAAAGCCAGATCCACTATTCCATCCTCATCCTCCTTGACCTGATAACCCACCTTTGAACACCATCAACAGTGCTCTTTTTTTTTTAAATCTTATCTTCCCTTGGCTTCCATCTTACCTTCCATGTCTTCTCCTGGTTCTCCTCCTACCTCTCTAATCATTCCTTCAGCTTGTCCTTCGGAAGATCCTCCTCTTCCTCCTTCCCGTCCAACTTTCTATGGAAGTTCCACAGGGCGGTCCTTTGTCCCTTTTTCTTCTCCCTCTACACCTTATCTATGGGCAATCTCACCTGCAAACACAAATTCAGCTACCATCTCTATGCTGATTACTGCAATGGGAATTGTGGTGCTCTAGGGTGAAATTCACTCCCCTGCAGAGACCCAGCACAAGGCCTGGGCATATGGTGAGGCATTGTTTTGAGTAAAGTTACAGCTGAACCCTGTGGGTATGTCCCCTACACGGCTCTCTACATGCCCAAGCAATGCCACCTGTCTACACTGCTGTTTTTATCACTATAGTGTCCTGCTGTCTCCCCACTGCCAGAGCCTTTCCCCGCAATAGGAAAAGGCTCCAGCAGCAGGGAAAAGATCCAAAAGCTCCCTGCTGCTGGAGACTTTCCCCACCACAGGGAAAGACCCCAGCAATGGAAAAAGGCTTTGGCAGAGGAAAGCAGTTGGGAAAGGTTCCAGCAGATCTCCACTGCTGGAGACTTTCCCCACTGCCTCACCCTGCCAGAGCCTAACACTGCTGTGTGTTAGCTACAGACCACAGCATGGACCCAGCCTGCCTTTCACCACAGTGTGTAGCTACACGTACACTGTATGCCTCTGCCAGTGGTGTGCAGTGTAGACATAGCCTTAAGTAGTACTTAAGCAGTGCATGGGCCTTGTACTGGACATGTGCACAAGGGTAACTTTAACCTTGGAGGAGACTTGAAGGTGATTTCAGTCCTGAAGTCAATGGAACTTTTGCCACTGACTTCAACAGGAGCAGGATCAAGCCCTCAGTGAGGGCTGCTTCATAAAGATGGAGTGATAGGAAAATTGTTTTGGTTGTTTTTAAATAAAATATCATTAGATTAATTTAAATTTATGAACAATCCATGAAAAACGAATGTCCTTATTCACCCAGAAAAACACTGATTTAAAAAAAAAATAGTCAATTTCAAATAACTGCAGGATACTGCAATTTTTTTAACGGACATAAATCTTTCTACTCCTGTACATACCTGCAGTAGCTGCTCATCAGACTTTTCCAACTGCCTATAAATAATCCCTAGTGACCGCTGGAATGGTCTTGTTATGCTTTTCTCATTCAGTTGTGCCATGCATCTGACAAATCGAAACACAGAGTACTTTCATCCCAGAATCCTTGCACATTATTTGCTGTGGAGTTAGCCTGCATGGGAATTATATTTTCTTTTTGTTTCTATGTTGACATGGGATAAAAATACTCACAATAAAGTGTTTAAAAAATAGGACTTAATATGATTGCTGTGTATCTTTGGGGGCAAAAAAATTAAGGTTATTGCCATATTTTTTTATAACTGGATTCCAGTGGCAGCAAGCGGAGACCAAACCAGACAGTTTTAATTGGCAGTCTTCCAAACACATGATGAAAGGTCCTCTGAATAGTAATTGTCTAAGTGGAATGGTCTCAGGTTATTGTGTAACTTCTTCATATGTGGTATTGTAGCTTTATTATGAAATGATTTAATCTTTTTCCCCCCGTTCTTGTTTCCCTTACTGTTCAATACAGAGGGAGCTTCCGAAGTTGCCATCTGATACAGACTCAAGAGGCTCTGTTTTCCTTTCGGGTTATTATGAGTCAAACACAATAGGATGTAATCTGATCACTGCAAAGGCAGGAAATAAACTCCTCCCTCTCCCAACCATGTACCACACTGAACTGACAGTTCTGTGCATTAAGGACAACTTGCTAGCTTGTTTTTTGCTTTCCACTAGAGAATCATTACTGAAGGATGGACCATTGGTCCAAGATGGTATACTCATTCCTAAATCTAAAGTGAGTGCAGCAACAGTGCTGTAAAATTCATTCTTCCTGGAAGAAACCTAGATTGTTCAGCTGAATTAAAATGAAGTTAATTTCCTGCTACTTAGACACTGAAAAGGCTTTAAAGATCAATGCTAAAATCCTGGCCTCACTAAAGTCAATGAGAAAGATTACACCCCAAGACAGAACAGAATCGGAGGCTCAAAGGCTTACTCCCATAAGTGGGCCTTACTCCCAGGAGTGGTCCTATTTAATCCAATGGGACTATTCATGTGAATAAAGGTGATTCATGTGAGTAAAAGTTAGCAAATTGGGTCCCAGGTTTGTATGCTTGAATGCAATACTCTTTTTATTGGCTATATTTTCTGTTGTCTTCATTATTCTTTTTATTTATATAAATAAAGAGTATAAATTAATTGCCCCATTTTGTAGCAGTCGTAAAATGTTCTTATATCTTTGATCTGCCACATTTGTCAGCTCCTTTGTGTGTGGGCTTAATTGTGGAAATATGTTTTAATTCATTGCATGCTAATCCAATTGTTTTGTTTAGAAATCTTCCAGCGGGATTCTATGGGAAGATATAAAAATAAATGGGAAAAATATAAATATGAGGAGCTGTTCAGGTGCATTATTATTTACTACTATGTACTAAAAGAAATCTCAAGTAGCACATTTTCAGTTGCACCAAAGCCACACATAAGATTTTGATATATTTCAAAAAATGAAAAATAATAAAGAAAGAAAAGAATTAGGGAATTGATCTAGAATTCCAGAAATAGGATTGTTTTTAAAGGCACTGATGTCTGAATATTCCAAAGTCTTTCATGGAGCCCAGTCATGAATCTGATCTGCACTTACAACTCTCATCAACATCAATGGTAATTCCACAGCTGGAACACTTGCAGAATATTTGCAAAGATAGTGAGCAGACCATTTATATGGCCCATATCCAGCAGTCCTTTCTTAGGCAACACTACCATTGACAGTAGTGGAAGTTTTGTCTGGGGAAAGATGCAGGACTTGGCCCAAGCTAAGTAGATTATTAAGATCTTATCCACCTTTGAGAAGAACTCTTAACAGCATTTATATTTGGCTATGTACAGTACTAGATGCAATATTCAGAGCCGGAACCTGCATTGGTTTATACAATTCATAAACAGGCACCCTGGCTGAAAATGACATTTGTGCAGAGGAGCAGCACAAGGTTGGTGCACCACTTAAATGCTCCAAATGGTTTTACGTGGTGCTGGCCCTCTGCCCAAGGGGGAATTTCACCAGTTGCGCATATGCAGCCCACTTGTGGTATTTGACTACTGCAGGCATGGTAAGGTCATTCAGAATCCTTCATGTTCGCACATGGCAGGCTGAACCCAGCTCCTACACACTCAGTTTCTACTACAGGAGGAGCCTCTGTGCTGGGAGCTTAATCATCCAAGGATCATGAATATGTCAGAGTGCCTCATTTTGGACCCAACACTGTTCTCTACACCTGACAGCAGTGGAAAATATGCTTACACCACATTCACAATATTACTATAAAACCTAGAGAAATGCAGAAATATCTGCCCTCAGGACATGGAACTGGGACGCTATTTGATTGCCCATATAAGGGTGGCCTATACACATATATACTGAATATCTTTTGCAGTGATAGCTGGATGCAAAGATTCTAATGGATTTTTTAAAAATTACTTTTTGGTAATGAGTAAAATCCTTTAGTTCTTTGATATTTTTGTATCATATATAGATATCAAATAAAGACAGCTATACTGTAGTACGATGGTTGAGAATTTATTATTGAGAAAGGTAAAGCTTCACATTGCTAACTTGTTGTAAACTTTACTTTTCTGTGTTTTAATTCTAAAAGTTCTAAGGCAATGCAACCCCTATTTTTAAAGATAATGAGCAAGTATTACGCCGCATAATGATTCAGAGTTGTTATATAGATGTAGCCTCAATCAAAATAATCCCCTATTTCACTGTAATGTTGACACTTGCCATAAAAGAACCTCCCTCCTTTTACCTCTCCCTCTTCACCCACACAGAAAAAGCTGAAGGTATACTGCAAAGCTTTAAAAGATAACGACAAAATATTGTTTAAGCTCACAAATCGTGCAACAATATACACCGGATTTTCAATCCAAATGGCAACCGATTGCATGCATATAATTGTGCAACCTACCCAAAATGCAAACACAAATCTGATATTTGTGCACAAACCACTGGCCTGACTGGCTCTGGTATAATCATATATCCAATCTGCAGGCATGCATTGGGTACCTGAGTCCATAAATTAGGCACCTGCCTCTGTTTGACTATCTGCCTCAATATGTTTAGGCTAAACTGACAACACACAAAAAATTAAAACTAGATCTTCCAAAAATCAACTCTTTCTCCAAATATTTATCTGCCTGAGTGTACGGTTGTGTGTTCTGCCATCACTAACACCTAAAACAGTGGTCCTTACACTGGTTCAGATGTTAAGTGATTTCAACAGCTCTATTAGAGGAAACACATATTCCTGAACTCAGGACATAGCAGGCAGGTGAAAGAAGGATTGAGTTTCATATATTTTGTTTTAAAATGAAATGCATTTATAATCTTTTAAACTACAATTTCAATAGACTTAGTATTTGTGAAATTTGCTGGAGCATCAGCCCTGCAGACTGAAATTCACTATTTATCCTTATGCCAGGCAGAGCACACACTGTAGTGCAAGCAACCCCTCACTGCCACACCATTATGTCTCAATCCTGACCTAGAGGGATTAAAGGAATCATTGGCTTCGCAGCTGTGACTGCCAATCAGGGTGCCAAACATGATGACAGGTTTTGGATGTGGTCATTTGTCCATTACAAAATGGACTGAAGCCTCCAATCTATTTCACATAAACACTGAACAGCCACCACATGGTAATGACTTGCTCACTAACAGCCTGGGCTAGATTTGAACTAGCAATCTAGAGGGGAAAGGCTCCATATTTCATTACGCATTTGTACTTTGTGTGCCTATGTGGTGTTATTAACCTTTTGTGGTTCACTTTTAAAATAAACAGAGCTAAACTCTATATTCATAAATGTGATTAGCTCCTTCGATATTTCTGCATGTAGTATTTATAAAGGGGAGTAGGACAGGCAAAGAGAATCACGAGAATTCTGGATAGCTAATATATTTAAAACACAAGTGTTTTTAAAGATTATATAGTATAAGAAGCAATCAATTCATTTTGGGGAAAATATACTGATAGGTAATCCTCTGAATTCAGCATAAGGACGATGGAGAGAAAGGATTTTTTTTGTGGGGAATAGCATGATGGGGGCAGCAAGGAGGCTGCAACCCTCAACTGGAACCCTAATCATCTTGCAAAACAATCCATCTTTTTTGAAGGAATGTTTAACTTAGTTGGTGTTTGTACACAGCTGTTTGTGCTGCGCTCTGTATCAAAGAACCGTTCAAGGCAAATTGACCATCATCCTCACTCATTCCTCAGGAAAAATAAAACAAGAACAGCACGGCGATGCTATTGGCAGACATCTGTGTCTCCTTCTTGGGAGAAAACTATTCCTCTTCAGACCCTTCTTGATGAATCAGTTTTTGGAACATTGAACATATTCCAAAATCTGAGTTGGAATAAAGCAGCAAGCAGGCTGTATTCTCTCTCTTGCCCTCTGGCATTTCCCTTTGTTTATTCCCCTTTTCAATGTTAGAGGAAGCCTGTGTGTTTAAGGCAAATTGTGTAATTGGGAGCTGATGTTGAAATTTGATGTGGCAATTAGGAATAGCAAAATACACACATGTAGAGCCTAGGATAACAAAACAAACAAACAAACTGGGCTGGGCCAGCAGGGCCACATGAAGACTTTTCTAATCTGTGAATTAGTAATATTGTTTACTTCTCCAAGCAGGTGCTCAGAGGGCAGCCTTATGAAAACCTTAGACAGACAGACAGATTACCCTCCCTGCAAATATGTCATCGTGCCATTCTAGACTCCCTCCCCTTCAAGTCTCAGTAACGGAGAACTAGGCACCTTGTACCAAAGGGTTAAGGAATGGTTTGTGAGATTACACTCCTCAGAACCTCAAACTCCAGAACCCCCATTGCAAGGAGGAGTACATGGCTGGGAATGTTCGCTCTCCTATGTTAGATAGTGGGGCGCTGCCAGCATAGGTGCTGGAACTAGGGGGGCTGCCGCACCCACTGGCTTGAAGTGGTTTCCATTATACACATGGTTTACAGTTTGGTTCAATGGCTCTGGGCACCCCCTCCAAACAAATTATTCCAGCTGCCCCCGCCCAGCTCAGCTCGTTCATTTTGCAAAGCGGCCCCTTACCTTTGGCAATCAGCTCCTCCAGCTCTTGGTCGAAGCCCAGTCTGTGGCATTTCCTCCAGAGCCCCATGTTGGTGGAGTTGTACTGTCTGTTGCACTCATCGGCGGCGCTCATAGCAAAGAGCTGCCTCCTGTTCCTTGCCAAGAGGAGTTTCCCTTCCCAGCGGTCCAACCTAGATCTGCTGGCCCGCAGAGGCAGGTTGTTGTTGGAGTTGTAAATGAAGCCGGGGTCGTTTCTCCTGGTGGTGAAGCTTTTGCACCTCTCTCTGTGCTTCCTGGCGTCCGTTTCATACCAGTGGTCGGAGCAGATCGCCACAGCCAGCATGCCCAGGGCACACAAAGCTAGAGAGAGGCCAGCATAGAGCAGTAACCTTCCCGCAGCCATGCCTCAGCTTCACAGCAACACCATGGACATCTTCACAACAGGCAAAGCCCTTCCACGCGAGTCCCAGCGGAAACCTCCAGGAGCAGCCGCTGGGAGTCCCTTGACAGCGCGTCTGCCTTCAATGTCAACAACTCGGGCGGGTTCCCATCCAAGCCGCTGGAGCCTGGAAAAGCTCTGCGAAGTTCTGGCCGGCCCTGGAGGCAATCCTGGCCGCTCACCCGCTTTTCTTATGGCCCCCCTCTTCCAGCGCAGAGCATGCCAAGTGCAGACCCGGCGAGGAAATCTGAGCCTCCCACTTAAAAACAGAAGAGTGCCTGTAGAGAGGTG
Organism: Lepidochelys kempii; assembly: GCF_965140285.1. Lineage (NCBI taxonomy): Eukaryota > Metazoa > Chordata > Testudines > Cheloniidae > Lepidochelys > Lepidochelys kempii. Next base: position 248,884,762 of record NC_136380.1, read on the forward strand.
TGTGCCCCTCGTGGTCTGTGGTCAGGGCAGGGACTCTTCCCTTGCAGTGTCCTGCTCTAGCCGTAAGATCAGCCCACCAAGCTCCTTCGATCTGGCCAGCTGACGAAGACAGAAGGGTCCCTTTAATAGCAGCGTGTGACCTGCAACATCCCAAGAGCACAGGGCAGAAGAGAAAAGTTCAACGGCTGGAAATCTTCGGATGTCAAGCAGCAGCCACAGCTATCCTGGTTGCAAGAATCAGTGACTTGGCTTTTCTTTGTCAGTAGCCCGACAAGCGCATCAGCTGGTTGGCTGGATGGTTAGGGTCGGGAAGGGGGGGTGGAGAAGAAATGTGTTGTTTCAATTTCAATCCCTGGCCGGGGAAGGGATCCCTCCACTCCTAATTAGCTATCCACGCTCTCAGGCGTCTTTCCATTAGCAGACTCCATGGAGGTGTGCAGCCAGGGACATCTTTGTTTCAAAACCACCTCCGCCTCTGTCCCAGCCTCGCCATTCACTAGGTTTGTTTTGTTGTCGGTGGTGTTGTCATCAAGGCAACGTAATGGATCAGCTTCTTCCCTTGGCTGGCTGAAGCTGGAGAGCAGCGACTCACCCACCGCACCGGGCTTCTGCTCGCTCATCTACAGTAGCGCAGCCGCCCCGCCGGTGCCCGGGACTCAGCGTGAGGCGGCTGGAGGGTGGGGGCTGGAAGAGATGCAGGATTCAGCACCATGGACCATGCCAGCTTCCTTCAGGCAGCCATGAAACCAGTCCTAGACCCCCAGCCTTTTCCCGCCCGCGTTCCCCTCCTGTTGTTCCAAAGCGCCGTTTTTCACCGGGGCTTCAATTCGCTGGGCAAGGTTTTCCTAATACACAGGCACGTTCCCCATCTGCAAAATGCAGGCAGGCAGGCAGGGCTACGGCTGATTAAAAGGATGGTAGGGGGAAAACAACCAACCTAAGGGGGTGGGAAGGAAAACAGCCTCTAACAGTTGTCAACAGCTTTCGATCTGCACCATTTCTCTGACATATGGCCTGATCTCCACACAGGAGCCAAGATCTCTAGCTCAGCAGCTTCATGCGATTCCTATCCCCAGCATCAGCAGTTAGATATTCAGACATTTTTTTCCTTAAATTTCCATTCCCTTCTTTTCTAACGGGAGTAACTCACCCATCTCGCCGAGATCGGGAGCAACAGAAGGCGAGCTGGACTCCGCGAGCTTTAGAAATCTCATTTCACCGTTTTCAACCCAAATAAGAGCGAATCCAATCTTCTGTACACCTGGGAATCATTCCTTGTTCAAACACTGAGCCCTGCAGCCTTGGCTAAAGCCTACAGACAGAGAATACAGAGCACTGAGCCAAAAGCCAGTGATGTCACCCATGCAACGTGAGACTCATTTCTTATTTCTCTAGCCTCCTTAAAGATAAACTGCACCACTTCATAGACAGGAAACATCTAAGTCTTGCTCTGTTCGGAGGGGGGGGTAAAACCTGGATCTACCTGTACCCTGCCGGAGCCTGCTGATTTTTAACCACAAGCCCTCAAATGGTGCCACCAAAATACACAAGTGTAGCCCTTTCCTACTGAACCAACAAAATCAACCCCCCGAACACATCCCAGGGCATGAGCTCACCAAAAATCCGGATCCAACACCTGGATTCTACTGGCTCCAGACAAATTTTGGCCCCAGTCCCAGTTAAAATGGTGAAATGGAATACAAGTACAGTGGTTCCTACTACATCAAAAATTCTGGACCCTGGCACATCCTGGAGCAAGCACACTGCAAAATCCCAAACCTGGCACATGGATCCAGGGTCGTTGGAACAATTTGTATCGTGGGGGTGCCGAGAGCCATTGAACCAAACTGTAAATCCTCTATATAATGGAAACCACTTTAAATCAGGGGGTGCAGTAGCACCCCTAGGTCTAGCACCTATGCATGGATCCATCCAATTTTATGCCCCCCAACAGAAAACAAGTACAGGCACACCTGCCTCAAAAAACCCAGACCATGATGCACCCCAGAGCAGAAGTATTGCAAAATCCTGGATCCAGATGGATCCTTGCAATTTTTGGCTCCAATACCTAAATTGTACAATCAAAAGAGACAGAACGTGCAGCCTTTCCCACTTTACAGGAATAATCGAGATTCTTCTGCATCATGGCCCCACCAGCACTGGAAAACATAGATCTGGCACCTGGATCCTGCCAATTTTTAACAGCAACCCCTCAAATTCTACTGTCTAAATAGAAAAAGAAATGTAGCAGCTCCTAGTGCACCAAAAAAATTCAGATCCTGTTGCAAAGTGATGCAGCCGCATCCCAAAAATGTTGATCGAGCATCTGAATCCAGCTCGATTCTACCAAATGTTGCCTTAAGCCAAAACAAAGTGTACCAGCAAAAGAGACAACACATGTAGCATCTCCTGTTTAACCAGAAAAATCCAGATTCCAGTCCACTGAGACTTTCAAAGCAGCCTAGTAGATTTAGATACACATTTTACATTAATTTATGCTTAAAATTAATAAAATATGTGTTTAAATCACATGGGGTGTTTGGGAAATCACAATGGAAAGATGGTCATCTAAACCTACCTATTATGTGATCATCCACATCTGCTAGACCAGTTCCACTGCCAAATTTCAATGTTATGGTATTACTGGTTGTTGGATGGTGTCTAGAAAGATCCCGATGTCAGATTAAGTTTGTTGTGGTTTCAGTGAAACAACACATTGGATAAAGACTTATCAGATGTAGAAATATTGCTCCCTTCACTGTTTATCTAGGTGAAAAATGGGATAGACCATGTGGGATCCACATCCATATTTGGATCTTTCACGTGATCGTGTTCCAGGATATATCAAGGTATAACAGTCTGTGCTCTTATGTTCACTCCTTTTACAAGATTATGATAAATTTTGTACAAAGTATGCCTTGTGAGGTATCATTTGAAAACTTATAACTGGCTGACCATTATTGTCCTGGTAAAATATGTATGGCAACATTGTGTGTAAAGTTATAAGATTCCACTGTATGATATTACTAAAACATGTTCCAAATCTGGGGAGCAGTCACAAACCAGTTCGTCAGAGACAAAAGGCTAGCCAACGCTTCAGCCAGGTGTCAACAAAATCAAATGGACCATCACCTAGTTAAGTGACCCTTCTTTGTCAGGAAGTGGATGTGGGCAAAAATCGACAAGAAACAGCTGGGGGTTCTCGTCTACACAGACTTTGTCTCCTGAACGTCAGATGGAGATGATTCTCAAAGATGAGAAAGAACTATAAGAAGAGAGATGCCTCAAATTATCTTTCCCTTTCTCTCTACTCACAGCATTGACAACACCTGAAGAACAACAGAAGCAGCATTGGACTGGGAGAAGGATCCTGACCTAAAGAATTCAGCCAGTAAGATTGCTAAGACATGTGGTGAGAGAAGCTTTTTCTTTGAATCTACTTAGCTTGTTAAGTTAGAAATTAGTTGCAATTTAGTTTTATTTTTTGTAACCAATTCTGACTCTTATGCCTCATTACTTGTAGTCACTTAACATTTATCTTTCTGTAGATAAGAAATTTGTTTTATTGTATTACCTAAACCATTGTGTTTGGATTCAAGCATTTGGGAAGCTCCATTTGGGATAACAGGATTTGTGCATATTATTTTCTATTAATAACATGACAGACTTTATATGAACTTGTATTTTCCAGGAGAGAGCTGGGCAGCACATGACATACATTTCTGGGGGAAAAGTCTGGGACTGGGAATTTGCTGGTGTTACTCTGTAGTATAATTCAAGGATGGCTGGCTATAGCACTCTGTAGGGGCAAGGTTGCAGAAGATTGGCAAGGAGCTAAGTGGCGGACCGCGTATGTGACTGAATGTAAGCGGAGGATGCAGGCAGTTCAATTAACTTTGTCTGACAAACCCTGCCAAAATATATCTTTGCATAGTTCCGCATATTTTTTGCCTGTAAACAAGTCAGTTTATATAACAAGCGTAAATCATGAATATACCAATGTAACCAGCTGTTTACCCCATGTAACCTCGAGATAAGCACGGAGAATATAACACCACAGAGGACTCTCCCCCAGCAGAGTCCTGCCTGGTCAGCTGTCCTGAATGGCCAGAGTCCCCTATAGCCCTCCCCACGCCCTAGGGACTCCCCGCGCAGATTAGAGCGTAAATTCTTCCTTCAATAAAGCGTAGCTTGCTATTATCAGGCCTGAGTGTCATCCTTTCTCTGGTATCTCCCCCGCCCTTGTGGGCACACACTCATACAATACAACTGGAAGTAACTTGGGGTGCTGGAAGCTGGCACCAAGTTGGAGAATTGAGGGGACACAGCTGTCCATCAGTTCAGATTGCACCCAGGGTAATGTCACACAGGGATCCAAATTTCATAATGGATTAGGAGCAGCTACACTTTTGGTCTCCACTTATGCAGTAGAGTTTAGAGGGTTGTGGCCAAACATTTGCTGGATCATGAATGATTCAGATGTCAGCTATGTCTTTTTAGGTTGCTTTTGCATGGGGATGTGTAAGAACCTGGAATTTGCTGGTCAAAAAAGAGGAGCAACATGTGTTGTCTATTTTGATGGAACAATGTGTTGGCATGGGGCCACAAATAATAGGATCCAGCAGGTGCCGGGTGTAAGACAAGTGTCTTTTACAGTATTATTGAGCAGCGATACATAGACATCTGGATTTTTACAGTGCAGTTAGAGCAGCTATACTCCTGCTGCTGTTAGAATTTTGGGGTTTGGGCTAAAACAACCAACCTAGCAGAAGCCAAGTCCTAAATGCATGTTTTATGGTGCTGTTGCACCACTTAGAAACTAGGTGGTATGAAGTGTTCACCCCACACAAGGTAGAGCAGATTAAATTAGGTTAGTTAACCTGACCAGCTCCACCTGGGGGACAGTCAGAGCTTGACTGAGCTTGGCAGCTCAACTGAGAAGGAACAGGAAGTATGGGGCTGCCATAAAGCCAGGAAGTTGGCAGCAGAAAGGGGCTGCAGTGAAAGTAGCCTGCAGTCTCTTCCTAGAAGGGAGGTGTGTTTGGGGCTACGGAGTTAAGTGGGCTGTCATTGGAGGAAGGAGTTTGAGTTGGTAAGCCTGGAGAGGGGGAACCAGAAGCTGTAGGAAGGATTCCAGGGAAAGAGCAACAGGGTCTGAGAGCAGACTGCAGTTGCTAGATGTAGGGTCCTTGGAGTAGAGAGTGTGTCTGGGATCCCATACCACCCACTGGCGAAGTGGCACAGACCAGGCAGTGGAGCTAAAGACTGCCTTGGATAGTCATCCATTGGGACTTTGATATCCTGGAAGAGCAGAACTGTAGTGACCGGGCTGGAGAGCCTAGTCACAAAGGAGTACCTCAAGTCCCAGGGGGACAGGGGGCATGGTGTGAGGAAAGGGGCATTGGAACAGCCAGAAGGAGGTGCCCTAGTGGTGAGTGGACTCTGTGACACAAGGTCTGGATTTTGTGGTGCATTGGGAGCTATTTTTTGCCTATTGAGACTGTGGAATTGGAGGATTAGGGTTAAAAATCCATTGTCCGGTTACTCGATCTCTGGATTTTTTCCAGTGATATGGAGCCAAGATGCATCAGGGGCCACAGGAATAATCTAAAAGAGGAACGTCTACACGTTTTCTATTTAGACATTAGAATTTGGGGCAAGGGGGCAAACTTTGGCAGGGCCCAGCAGGATCCATGTGCCAGACTTTGGTTTTTGTGACACTCTTGCTCTTGGATGTATCAGGGGCTGGATTTTAAAAAAAAAAAATTGCAGTTGGAGAGGCTAGACTTGTTCTCTATTTTGATCACCTACAGTCTGGGGACTTGAGGCCAAAAACTAGCAGGATCCATCTAGATCTGTGTTTCAATTTTTTCCTTTCAAAGGCAAACTGGTGGCACTCTATGTGCAATTTTTTTGCTTGTATTTGTAGCACTGTCAGACAGCAATCTACATCCTCCCTCAAGACACTTTCAATATATAAATGTTCAAAAAAGTGTACGTTTTCAGATTAACTTCAATTTAACTCTTAGAATTAAGATTTTTTTCCCCATAGTCTCATTCTTCTCAAAAGGGGTTGAGTACTGCTCAATGCAGACCTTACAAACATTTTCTTTGACTCCTCTCTAGATTATTATTGGCAGCCCCATCTCAGCAGAAAAAGTTCATTTTTAAATACTCTCCCTCTCACCTGCCCCCACATGACCAGGGGAAAAACAATCATTGTGGATCCTCTGATCAATGTAAACTTGGAGAACAATCTTAAAGAAAGAAAAGGAGTACTTGTGGCACCTTAAAGACGAACCAATTTATTTGAGCATAAGCTTTCGTGAACTACAGCTCACTTCATCGGATGCATACTGTGGAAAGTACAGAAGATCTTTTTATACACACAAATCATGAAAAAATGGGTGTTTACCACTACAAATGGTTTTCTCTCCCCCCACCCCACTCTCTTCGGTGATCTTCCTGATAACACCATCCTGGCCACTATGGATGTAGACGTCCTCTACACCAACATTCCACACAAAGATGGACTACAAGCCGTCGAGAACACTATCCCCAATAATGTCACGGCTAACCTGGTGGCTGAACTTTGTGACTTTGTCCTTACCCATAACTATTTTACATTTGGGGACAATGTATACCTTCAGGTCAGCGGCACTGCTATGGGTAACCGCATGGCCCCACAGTATGCCAACATTTTTATGGCTGATTTAGAACAACGCTTCCTCAGCTCTCTTCCCCTAATGCCCCTACTCTACTTGCGCTATATTGATGACATCTTCATAATCTGGACCCATGGAAAAGAAGCCCTTGAGGAATTCCACCATGATTTCAACAATTTCCATCCCACCATCAACCTCAGCCTGGTCCAGTCCACACAAGAGATCCACTTCCTGGACACTATAGTGCTAATAAACGATGGTCACATAAACACCACCCTATACCAGAAACCTACTGACCACTATTCCTACCTACATGCCTCCAGTTTTCACCCTGACCACACCACACAATCCATTGTCTACAGCCAAGCTCTGCGATACAACCACATTTGCTCCAACCCCTCAGACAAACACCTACAAGATCTCTATCAAGCATTCTTCCAACTACAATACCCACCTGCGGAAGTGAAGAAACAGATTGATAGAGCCAGAAGAGTTCCCAGAAGTCATCTACTACAGGACAGGCCTAACAAAGAAAATAACAGAACGCCACTAGCCGTCACCTTCAGCCCCCAACTAAAACCCCTCCAACGCATCATTAAGGATCTACAACCTATCCAGAAGGATGACCCAACACTCTCACAAATCTTGGGAGACAGGCCAGTCCTTGCCTGCAGACAGCCCCCCAACCTGAAGCAAATACCAGCAACCACATACCACACAACAGAACCACTAACCCAGGAACCTATCCTTGCAACAAAGCCCGTTGCCAACTGTGCCCACATATCTATTCAGGGGACACCATCACAGGGCCTAATAACATCAGCCACACTATTAGAGGCTCATTCACCTGCACATCCACCAATGTGATATATGCCATCATGTGCCAGCAATGCCCCTCTGCCATGTACATTGGTCAAACTGGACAGTCTCTACGTAAAAGAGTAAATGGACACAAATCAGATGTCAAAAATTATAACATTCATAAACCAGTCGGAGAACACTTTAATCTCTCTGGTCACGCGATTACAGACATGAAAGTTGCGATATTACAACAGAAAAACTTCAAAACCAGACTCCAGCGAGAAACTGTTGAATTGGAATTCATTTGCAAATTGGATACTATTAACTTAGGCTTGAATAGAGACTGGGAGTGGTTAAGTCATTATGCAAGGTAACCTATTTCCCCTTGTTTTTTCCTACCCCCTTCCCCCAGACATTCTTGTTAAACCCTGGATTAGTGCTGGAGATGGCCCACCTTGATTATCATACACATTGTAAGGAGAGTGATCACTTTAGATAAGCTATTACCAACAGGAGAGTGGGTTGGTGGGTGGGGGGGTGGGGAGAAAACCTGGATTTGTGCTGGAAATGGCCCAACTTGATTATCATACACATTGTAAGGAGAGTGATCACTTTAGATAAGCTATTACCAGCAGGAGAGTGGGGTGGGGCGAGAGAAAACCTTTTGTAGTGGTAAACACCCTTTTTTTCATGGTTTGTGTGTATAAAAAGATCTTCTGTACTTTCCACAGTATGCATCTGATGAAGTGAGCTGTAGCTCACGAAAGCTTAGGCTCAAATAAATTGGTTAGTCTCTAAGGTGCCACAAGTACTCCTTTTCTTTTTGCGAATACAGACTAACGTGGCTGTTACTCTGAAACCAATCTTAAAGAAGAATAGAAGAGTACACAGACTCTTTTGGATGCTATATACAAATGTTTCTCTATAGTGAATTAGGGGTGTCTCAGGGAAGGGGATTAATACAATGATTTGAAATCATTTTGGATATAAATATGTAATTTGAAGAAATTATTAAAATGAAAATTGAGGGATTTGTTTGTGTAGATTACAATATCTATGAAAGATAGACAAGATAAGGCACTGGTGCACTAAAAACCATGTCTGAAGGAACAGCCCAAAGATTCTATTCAGAGCAAATTCGTTGTGACAAGCTGCCTGTATTACTGGTTAGACCTCACCACAGATGTTATCTTACAGATAATGACAGTCCATTCTCCGTCTGCTTGCAGGACTGTTTCAGTTCTCCTTAGCATCCTTTAGCCACAGCAGCCTAATGCCTTTCAAGAAAATGTCAGTTACAAGGAGAGGCCCTACTGAGGTGCATTCAGGCATTTTGGGGTCAGGGTGGGGGAAGGGCGGGGTTTCTTGGAGAATCAATTGCAATTTGCTTTGCTTCATATTTTAAAATCAAAATGACCTCCACCATATTTTTTCCTCATCTTCCTTCTCTCTTTTTTAAGAAAGAGAGTTCAGTGCCATCTAGTGGGGGAGGGGATCAAACAGCTCAGTACATGTTCCTGTTCACAGATATCTGTGCTGCTAACTCAATTTATTCAGTGGAGAGAGCTAAGCCTTAGTAGTTCCCATCTTCCTTTGACAATTCTTTGTGCTACTAGCCTGGGCAGCACCTATAATAGGCTGGGGAAAGCAGTGCCTCCCCAGACAGCCCCATGTGGCCCCGCCCATGCTCCATCCCGAGGCCCTCCTGCTGCTAGTTGCTATCTCCCAATACAAATCTTCAATCTAGTAACCAGGACGAGTATACTGCCCAGGAGGTTATGCAATTGCACATTCTGCACTCTACTTTTATGCAAAAGAGGCAGAAGACAAGTAAGCAAGCTGATATCAGGGATTTAGTCAAAAAGCAGCATCCAGAGTATGTCATAGGGTCATTACAGATTCAGCCCAATCTCCTACACCTTCTACATTTACAATGATAACTGGTGTTGATAATGGTGACCCTGAGGCATTGCAAGATCCTGAAGTGCCTTCCGAATCATCAAAGATTAAATTATGTACAATATAGTTTTAGCGTTGTGTCTTTTTAGTGATCTGTGTGTATGCCATGCGCTGCCCATAGCGATATGTAGTGTTATAAGATAACCTACTGTATAGAAAACTTTACATGTATATACCTACCTGCTTCAAGAAACCCAGCCACCCTGCAGTGCGGTAATGCTACTGGATTGTTGAGTACTTGTATACTATTTTATACTTTATTCATTTTATTGTATCCTTATTCTTTGAAAATTGGTATTCCATTGGTAAGTATAACTCTTAGTTAACCGAAAATTTTTGACTAACTGGCACCCCACCTCCCTCATCCCCACAACATGCTGGACTGCAAAGCTTTTACTGTAGATCAAATTTTGCTCTAGTAAACTCATCTAATCCAGATAAATTCTACTAGTGGTAAAGAAATTACTCCAGATTTTCACCAATGTAGATGAGCAAAATTTGACTGATGTTCCCAGGTGATAGATATATCATATTGCACAAATTAGAAACCTATCTATACACACCCACACTGTTTCTCTACATCTGTAGATATATTACATTAAAAAACCCCTATGTTAAGGGTTGCAAAATTAAACACCCAAATTAGGAAATGCCAGAATTAATGCTACCTGTGCTACAGTAATTTACCCCCCATGTGTATGTCTGCACATTATGATAGCTTTTAACTACATGATCACATACAATTTTTTTCTACAGGACTCTTGCCTTTTTCAATGAACAGGATAGATGGCACTCACTTAATGAACAGCTATTCACCACTTCTTTTTATCCTTATCATTCGTTGTGTGGTCGTATGCATTGTTTAATGCACTGTCAAAATCTGGCACTGAATACAGAATTATTCATTTCCTCATGGGCTTCTTTGTGGTCCTGTCAGTGTAGTGTCTTAAATTCATTAATGTTTGTAAAGAACTAACATCAACACCCGTATGTTACGCTGAGGTGGTACTATCCCCATTTTACACATTGGGAATTGAGACACAGAGATTAAAGCCAAAATTCTCAAGTGACAACATATTCTGAGTGTTAAGTTTGAGAAGTCTAGGGCTACATTTTTCAGAGTACTAGCATTTTCTATTTTCAGAGCACAGCTTTCATTGACCTCAGTTGCAGTTGTGAGTGCTCAGCACTTCTGCACATCAGACCCCATGTGCCTCAAGCTGGGTGCCAAGAAAATGAGGAACACACAGAGGCCACATATGAAAACGTTGGTTCATGTGACTTGCCCAGCCTCTCACAGGAACTCTGTGGCAGAGGCAGGGATAGAATCCAGTTCTCCAGGGCAGCATTCAATTGTCTTAACCATGCAACCATCCTTTCTCTTTCTGCAGTTCTCTGCCACATTCCCTACACACCTTCCAACTTCAGCAACCAATGAATCAGGGTCCTACAGACAACAGCATGTATGGTGAGAAGGGATTCCTACTCTTAAAGTTGGGTCTAACACACAGCTATTAAAGCCTGTTAGCAACTCCCACTGAATAATTCATACCTTGCTGTAGCGCATCAATATTTGGTTCATATATCTGGTCTTATACTTGGTCTGCATCTGGTGAAAGGTCATTCTCTACCTCCCCATAGATGAGTGGTTGTTCCTGATGGCTACCGTGACACTATTTTTTTTTTCCAAAGGGACTCTTGGCCACAGATCATATCAACGATATTTCGTGCATTAGTCCATGGAGAAATGGAGCCACAGCCTAAGCTTTACATTTTCTCCTAGGGATGAGCATATCACATCTGCATCATGCCTATGCCAACTCCAAGCTGCCAATTCAATTTGCTGCTGCTGTTGGCAACAAAAGAAAGGCAAGGTTTTCTTGTTTGTTTTTAAATGTAATTCACAGAGGATCATGGAAAAAATCACAGGAGGGACTGAAAGAAAAGCCAGTTAACAAAACCAAAAACTAGCACCTGGCCAGAAAAGCATGTTCTCTAAAAAGTTCCTTAATTCTGAAGCAGGACTTAGAAGACAGGCCTTGATCCTGTAGCCTGATCAATTATTACAATTATAAAATGTATAGCGGTGCAACAGGCACTTGTCTTGAATACTCGGTTCTTTTTCAGGTGGCTTCTTAGTTAATTATGAAGATGAAATTGGTGAAGCATACACAGATGTTATGAGCTTTACTTAATACGAATAATTGAAATCATAGGAAAAATCAATATACGTAAGTATAAGAATAAGATGTACACTAAAGTGGTTTCCTGCATTGTTCATACTTAGTTTTTCACTGTGCATACTTATTTTCCTTTCTTTGTTTCTAAGGGTCTCCATAAAGTTGTAAGTGGAGATCACAGGAAGGCACTGGGTCAGGCTTCCCCTCGTGCCCTAACAATAGGTTGCATAACTAAATCTTTTATACACCTCTTCTTATTTCATCCATGCATGTCTGGGACCATATATGATAAGGTTTCGGCCCCTGCCCATGCGTGCTATTCCAGCTAACCATAGTTAAACTTCCGACCATTGGCGCAACCCATTTGTGTTAATGTATCAATTGTTTTGATATGTGAATGCAGTTAGCAGCATGGCTACCTTATTGCAAAAGTACCCCTAAGGTGCAACCATATGTTTGTTTGTAATTTACCTATTTATCATATAGTGTATTTCTAAACTATCACAAGATACATTTTGCTAACACAGAATACTCATGTTAGCTTATGCCAGTGCCAACTTCTTTTGGACCTCTCTAAGCCTTTAATACTAAAAACCTATAGTCAAGCCTATTTTTAAAACATATATTTGGATTTTTCTAGTTGCTGTTGTAGCTTCAATAACATATTATTATTTCTCTATGGATGGTTAGCAAATAGATTATATTTTACCCAAAACCATATGCCCTCCAAGGTCAGTTTGGGGCCACCAGTCAACAATCCTCATGTATCTTTGTTGGCAGTAGAGTCCCAGCTGAGCAGGTTCTTTCAAAAGTGAAAACAATTTCTATAAGAGCAGGTGACATCAAGGATGAAAAACATTCTATTTAGAAACAAGTCTGCTGCTATCTCCTATGCTTCTGTATTTTGCTCCTTTTTCTTTATTAATAAAGGTATTTGCATAAAAATGCACTCTTTGGCTCTTCAAAGTTCATCTATTCCTGCAGCTTTTTTCCCCCACATGAAGTGGTTGTGATATCACAATTGGTTGCTGTGGAAATTATTAGATCACAAAGAGAGAATTATAATTTTAGGTAGGGAATATGCAGCAGGAAGAGATGAACTCTCACGCAAGGAGACCTAGTTTCTATGCAATTGTCATTGCTTCCTTCTCTTTGTCTCACTCTGTATTATTACTAAGGAAAGAAAATATGTATTTCAACAGAATTGCTACCTAGGACGGCTTTCCAAGTGGTGTCAGCAGCTCTACTTCCTAAACCAACAATGAACTGAGATTGCAACAGTGGTTAGTTTCTTAGACACCATAGTTATTGCCCATTGAAAATTGCAATCTGATACATTATAGTTCTAAAGCTGACATGAAAAATGAGGCATTATAATAACCTATAGCAAGACGTCTCTCTCTTAGATTAGCATTTTCCTACGGCACCTTTCAGACTTTTGAAAGGATGGATCATTTGATTGCCCTGTTCTGTTCATTCCCTTGGAAGCATCTGGCACTGGCCACTGTCAGAAGAGAGAATACTGGACTACTGACCCAGTATGGCCAGTCTTTTGAGATACCCAAGTGTTCTACAATACGTTAGCTACTCATAGTGCAGTGACTGTGAAAGCAAAATCAGCAGTCACCAGGCACAGTGGGGAAATATCTGTTCTCAGTGCCCAGTCTGGATAACTGGGATGGCTACTGGTGTTTTCCGTGGGACCTGAGGGAGGAGATTTTCCCCCGACTCCCCACACCTCCATGTTTATCTTGGTGCTACTACAGCAGCCTCTGTACCCCTCCATATGTTGGGTCAATGTTGGAGATTCTGTGCAACAGCAGATCAATTGTTACTGTGTTACATCCAAACAGTCACAGCATATGGTTGTGTGGGAACCCTTACGGAGCTGAGTTCTACAGGGATGCTGGGTGTGTGCATAACCCCTCGCTGCAGTCTCTAAAAATTCTGTTTCCTCCATCCTCAACGGCACTGAACCACTACTGCTTCAGGCAGGACCCGCTACACCCATGGAGGAAGAAGCAGGATTTGGAGCTCCACAACAGTTGACCCAGGTCTTGGTACTGGGAATCTGTTTTACTGAGAAAACCCCATGTCCTAGTCAATATGCCCTATCCCTGGTTCTCCTTGAAATATTCCAGAGGATCTGCCATAGCAACTCAAGACAAAGGGAGTTCGGTTTAATATCTGCTCAGCAGCAGCAATCCACACCCCACTCCAAATACCACACTGTAGTGTCAGCACTAAAAATAACGAAGCCAAGCCTAGTGTGGGATTGAGCCCAATGCCTTCTGAGTAAGAGGCAAGATGCTGCCAACAGAGCTATACAGACAGCTTTTGTAAGTGTCTAAAGGTTCCAGGAGGGATATTAACTTCTCAGGGGAGTAAATTCTCAGATAGTCTGTGCTATAAAAAAGAAGAGAAAATTATGTAATACAGCAGGGAGAATGGAGAGTTTAATATGTATTGGCAGGTCACCCCTGAGACTGATGATGGCACACTCAAACGGGATGATGGCACACTCAAATGGGTTTATTACTCAAACGGGCTGATGAACGCTCTCAGACTTTTTGTTTGAGAAGTGGTTATCTTCCTGAGGATTTTATTACTGGAACACTTTTTTTAAAACAGTTTGTCAAACACAGTTAGACATGGACAGATGTTTTTCTTCATTTTGGAAACCCTTGATAGATATGCTTTCAGATGAGCTCTGCAAGGGATGATGGGATAGGAGCTGTGAGAGCTTTTATCAGCACAGAGCCAGATATCTCCATTATGTCTTTTTCCTTTCAGTGGATTCTGTCATTTTAATTTTTCCTTTCTTTTCCATTGCAATATTTTGTTCTTGTCAAAATGACAGGCTTTTTTGTTGCTGCTACTTTTAAAAAGTTTTGTTACATATAATATAAAATGCTGGTAAAGTAACAATAATACTCTACATAGGTAAAAGCTCCTTTCATCTGCATATGTCAAAGCATTTTACAAGCCTCAATTATGGCTCACCACTTGTAGCCGACAAGGCCATGTGCAGGTGGAAGCAAGACTTCAGGCTACCTGTTAGACCTGGGTCTGGAAATGAGCCAAGGGTCAATACCAGGGGGTCAGAAGCCAAATGCCAGAGGCAGGAGGTAAACCAGAGATGTAAGCCAGAGACGGAGCCAGGGATCAGTTCCTGAGAGACAGAAGCTGTATACCAGAACTAGATGATCAACCCAGAGCCATAAGCCAGAGGCAAAGCTGAAGATCTAAACCAGAAGTCTGAAGCCGGTGGGGAGTAGGGACTGGAACAAAGGCTGGAACAATGCAGGAGCAGGGACTGGAACAAGAGCAAGCACAGCTGAAGACATGGTACACATTGAGCAGCTGCTGATCTGCTGTGGGGGGCCAGGCAGGCTTATCAGCAGGGCTGCTAAACCAGCATCCAATCAGGGGCTGTGGCCACTCTGTCAGTTCCAAAGCAGTGCAGCTGGGCTCATGGGTTACCTAGAAGCAAAGTTAATCAGGAAGCAGGCCAGAAGCTCCTGGACACCACTCTGTCTGTGAAGTATATTATTATCTCTAGTTTACAGAAGCATAAGTTGTCAAACAGGTTAATTCACTTTCCAAAGGTCACACAGGGAGTCAGTAGCAGAGCTAGAAACAGAATTCAGCAATCCTAATTCTTCTTCAAGTTCTGGTCCCTATGTGAATTCCACACATGGATACACATACATGCCATGCGCCTGAGTCCAGAAGTTTTTCCAAGCAGCGTCCATTGACCCATACATGCGCAGTATCTTCCCTCATGCTCCTGACCAAGGGCATAAGGGGTGGTGCGGGTCTATGCCTCTCCAGTTTCTTTTTACTTCCACATGGCCTGAGCCGCAATCCTGTCCTCCTTCGCTCTTGCAAGCATTAAAAAATTTACTGTAAATATTTGATGTAAATAGTTGTCTTGTAGTTTAGAAATCTTCGAGACTCTTTGTCGCTATAGCAGAAACGTCAAGGGGCCCAGCCATATCCTCATAGAGAATTTTTAAGTGCTTCTTGGAATGCATATTTTAATACTATCAAATAGCAAAGCTTCCCCCCCAGCCCACCGGGGGTGTTACAGCTCACTCCACGTGAGCACAAGCAGTCTCTACAACATCCTTATCAGACATCCTATTGCAGAACACTTGCAAAGCCGCAACGTGGCAATCTGTCCACACATTTATGGCACACTACACCATGACTCAAGCAGCGGCTGCTGATGCAGCAGTAGGAATGGCTAGATTACGGGCAGCTCTGCTACCAGCTTCCTCGCACCCACCTCCACCCCTATCGCTGCTTGCAAATCACCCACGTGTGGAATATACATAGCGACCAGCACGACAACAGGACGAGGTTACTTACTGTAACTGGAGAGTCTTTGAGATGTGTTGTCCCAATCTGTATTCCACTACCCGCCCTCCTTCCCCTCTGGTTCGGAATCCTATTGCATTGCAATAAGAGGAGGAACTAGAGAGGCGTCGACCCACACCATCCCTTATACCATCGGTCAGGAGCATGAGGGAAGATACTGCGCAAGTGCGGGTCAACAGACACTGCTTGGAAAAACTTCCAGACTCAGGCACATGGCGTGCATGCATACCCACATGTGGAATACAGACCTGAAGAATGTCCAGGAACAATAAGTAACCTCCTCTTCCCAGGCCCTTGATCTAACCACAAAGAAACATTCCCTCTCTTAAATTTTAAATATTCCATCTAATGTTAGCCATACATTAGGACATACATTTGAACTATGAATCATTCAGTCTAGATGACATGCATTTGAAGGACTGAGGATTTTCTGTATTCCCCTTTATTTGTCCCCATTCATCTCTCGTCTACCCCATACTGTGCTGATGAACTAATCCATTCAAAATAGCCTTGATGCACTTCCCGCACGTAGGGTCAATACCATTTCAAGCATCAGTCAGAGGGAAGCACTAGAGACATGAAGAGTGCTTGCTCTCTTTCCCCAGGAGGTGAGAATGCTGCCGCCACAGCCCCCCTGGCCCCAGAAAGCAATGAGCTTGAGACTCAAACATGCTTTGAAAAAATAATTTAGACTTTTCCTTTAAATTGATGCCAGTCTTGAAATCTCCTACACCACAGTGTTTCTAATGGGGCCAAAGTGGCAGCATTTAATAACAGCTTCCTTGCAGATTTCCTTCTGAAGCACTGACTTCAGTGAGTTATCTTAAAGCCACAATATGTTGCAAACACCCACCCAAAGACTATTGGTCTAATAAAAGATATTACCTCACCCAAAGACTGACATCCTCCTAGTACAACTCATTCACCATAGTGGGATTTGCATTACTAGTTGTTCTTTGGGCTTAGTGTGAATCACTGGAGAAGACAGCCCAGTTCAAGTTCACAAATTAATCACATTAATCATTAACCACAAAAAAAAAATCAGAAATAATGTATTTTTAAAAAAAAGACAGCACTTGATACTCAATGCAAATTAACACTGTTTCCTAAGGAGTTCTCTACTTGAGTCAAAATACGTCTTCTAACTTCAATATTTAAAATAGAGCAGTCTAAAAGGTGTTCCTTCTACAGCATTAACTACCTGCTATAAGCAAATTGATAGGGTAAGGGATATTTATCCCATCCACAGTGGACTAGGATTTATTACCATGTATTACACATTTCCAAACATAAATAAAAATTAATAAATTAAGACTATCTGTGAGTCACAAACTAACTGGTGCACAGAGCTATTGTACTTACTGGTGGATGTACTACTGCCCTCTAATGGATAGACTGAGACAGGCTCCAGCATGCATATTGTGTCCAGAATCCTACTGTCCAGGCCTCTTTATGTTCAATTTTAAACTAAAATGTACAAAAAATATGAATCAACCAAATAGGTGACTTCATATAATTAATGTTATTGCCCCGTAATCTACACCCAGGGTTCGCCCTGCACTTTTACCATGATGTCTGATTAACCACTCCTTCCTAGACTCTACTCTGCCATTCCTTGTCTTGGTACTTCCTTCATCTCAAGTTCCCACGCCTAGAATATCCACCCTGGTTTTGTACCCCATGTAATGCTCCTTCAAACCCCTCTTCAAGACTCACCTCTTTTGGTCAGCTTAGTACCCTCCTCCTAGACATTGTCCAAGCCAAAATATTACTTTATTAAGAACCAAAAGCCAAGAAAGCTCTAAAAAGACATGTTCATAACACTCAGCTTATCTTTCAATCTTTCTTTGTTGCCACCCTCCAATACCTCCCATTCCCCCCCCCCTTTGCTCTTCTTCTCCCTCATTGTGTCAGTCTAATTTAGATTATAAACTGCTCAGAGCAATACATCACTTTATTTGCCAGTAAAGCAGTATGCACACCTACAGTACTGCATCTTCTTCAAGTGATGTCTCCAATGTAGAGGCTGTTGACCACCAACTTCCATCTTTTGCAGTCACAACAAAGTTGTAAAACTTCCACTCTTTTTTGGATACCAATCCACCTGATGACATTTCCAATGTAACTGACCCTCTTTCTTTCTCTTCCTGGTTTTCCTGTGATCATGTCTGATAGTATGAGTGCTGAAATGTCCATAAAAAGATGTTAGTCTTTTACCTAGGGTCTCAAGTAATTTTACTCTTTTTAATCTTTCCCATCATTTCTTCATTCATATGTCTACACACACAGCACTGCAGTGGCACAACTATACCAATACAGCTATGCTGCTACAGCACGTCTGGTCAAGACACTCCATGCTGGCGGGAGAGAGCTCTCCCATCAACATAAAAAAAACACCCCAGCGAGCCGCAGAAGCTCTCCCACTGACATAGAGCTGTGCACACAAGCGCTTATGTTGGTGTGACTTATGTCACTCAGGAGGGTGGTTTATTCATGCCCCCGAGCGACATAAGTTATGCTGACATAGGCTATCCATATGTAGCACTTCAGCATTCTAGTGCAGATGTGCAGTTTTAAATTTTGACAACACAGAAGTCTTTGGAAGTTGCTGAATATATATTTTACAAGCTGTATCCCTCTCTTGATTTCTTTATCACATCTCCTGTCTGATGTTGTTAGATCCCTTAAATAGGGGAACCTATTCACTTGTTCCACCACTCAACCACCAAAGTATAGAGGTTGCCTGCTTTGTGCATCACTGTTTACTTACTTACTATTGCATAAATAATAAAAATAAAAGACTGATTAAAAACAAGTAGCTCTTCTTTGTGCTCTGAACAGCATCAACCTCAGGAACAGGGTGAAGTGAAAGCCTTGTGAACCCACTCTGTTTCTTCATCCTGTATCTTCTTGTGTTCACCATCCTGTGCTGGAATGGAGGTCGATAAGGAATATAGAAGAGAATGCCATGGAAACAGGGACACAGAAATGCTTATGTCTTTACCACCACCACTCAAGTCTCCTTCCACCTTGGACAGCAAAGATCCCCGCTCTGTGACTAGAGGAGCTCATAATAAAGTACCAGCCAAGTGATCACCCATGCACTATATCATTAACAATGGTCCCAGATGGTGGGAATCTTCCATTCCAGCCCATTCACCTTAGCAAATGATTAATGGTCTTGGAATTCAACTAGGACCATAGAAACAGGAGCATGATCACTTGTGGATCATTGGGAACAATTCTGTATTTGAATGAGTAGTGTGCTACAGAACTGTAAGGCTGTCAGAACAGTGCTTAGCACTACCATAGGCAATTAATAAAAAGAAAAGGGGTACTAGTGGCACCTTAGAGACTAACCAATTTATTGCTCATGAAAGCTTATGCTCAAATAAATTGGTTAGTCTCTAAGGTGCCACTAGTACTCCTTTTCTTTTTGTGAATACAGACTAACACGGCTGCTACTCTGAAACCTGTAATAGGCAATTAATATTATTGCACTTCTTACCTACTGTAAGTACTACTGTACTTAATATAGGCAAGACCTCAGGAAGAACAAGTTCTGCAGTCAGAAGTACTCTACCAATGATTCCCTCCACTAGTCCCATAAAGTCTAGGAACTAGCAGATCTTAAACTTCTTGATGGGCACTAGAGAGAGAAAGGCAATCTCTCAGACCATTTACAGCTTCACAGATTGTAAACAGTACCTTACTTTCTAGGTGCAATGTAACAGGCACTAAGTGGAAACTTACATTTGTGCTTTGTTGACTATTGTGACTTTGTTTTCCTGTAAGTTTGTACAGTTCCTAGCTGAATGGGGCTATAATCCTGACAGCTCTTTGCATGCTACCATAATAACTAATATGAATACATATAGTAGTAATGGATGAGAAACTGATGAGAAAACAATTTTTTACTTTACTACAGTATTGGTCTAAGACTAAATAACATTTGGTTGTTGTTTTGTTGACAGAAGGAACAATTGATTTGCAAACAGAAATATACGCCCTGATTCTGTACTTATGTACATGCTTAAATTTATTCCTACAATGGGAACTCTCATGTCCACAAATTTAAGCATGTGCATGCTTGCAGGGCAGACGCAACATTGAGATGAAGGGGAAGATCTTTCTAGCAGGACTGCTTCATGATGGAGCCAGTGGCATGATGAATAACGATAGATCAGAACCCAGTAGGTTTGAATCTTGCCTGAGTCATGAGTTACTGCAGCTTTTATAGTGTAGCAGTTCTAACGTTTGCCTAAGGCATTAGATGTCCCTTAGCTTGAAACCAAGCAGGATTATTTTAGGGAATCAGACACCCCAGTGATTACGCTACATACAAACTTAAATGGAAATAGAACCTTTACAATAGGCACATTTTTAGGCCAACTAACACTGAAAGGGAAACTGGAAATGGAAAGCACCTGTTAGGCCATCTAGTCTGTGCCTTGCCAGCGTCGGATTGTTCTGTGCCATGCATTTGCTCATTCATTATCCCTTTTAATAAGGTGGTTGTTCCAAGCAGGTAATTCACTTATTTAAAATAGTGGCAGAAGATACGCGGCATCTACTGACATTCAGGCATCAGCTTTTAGGGTGGCAGGTAGATGCCCTGGCGCAAAGCTCCCTGCGGGGGAAAGGGCTGCTGAGCAGCGCGCAAAGAGCCCCCTTCTAAATGAATGCCTCGAGGGCGCTGCAGACGGGGCGCGGCATCCGTCCCCTTAGCCCCTGGGGGGCTGACTGAACCCCCCCTGCCTGCCCTAAGGAGCAGGCAGCGGCTGCCTAGCAGAGCTCTCCCCGGGCGCGTGCCCCCTGCCCGCCGCCCCTCTCCCAGGGAACCGCGTGCCGGGCGCGTGCCCCCTGCCCGCCGCCCCTCTCCCAGGGAACCCCGTGCCGGGACGCCCCCCTCAGACGGTGAGAACCAGCCGCCTCCCGCCCAAGAAGAGAAGGCGATCCAGCAGCAGGCGCGCACGCGCGGGGACGCAGCGCCCCGGCCCCGCCCTCGGCACAGCAACAACCAACCTACCCTGACGTCACCCGCACAAAGAAGAAGGGCTCCGTGCGGGCGGCGTTCATAGCGCGCATGCGCACGGCTCACTCAGTCCGCTTGCGTTGGGGTGGTTACCGGGAACCGCCGCTGGATGGCTTCCCCGTCGCAGCCCGGAGAGTTGAGCGGGAGGGACGCTTCCGGTGGAGTGGCGGCTGAATGACAGGCAGGGCGGAGAGGTGAGGCCAGAGTGGTGGGGGGGGGGGCGGGTGTCTGTGAGGCCTGGTTAAGGGGAAAGCGGGGAGCCCAGGAGGCTGTGCGCAAGGGGGGGGGGGCGCTACTGCGTGTGTTGGGGGGAGGGGTAATTGGGGGGGGAGGGGCTCGTGCGTGTATATATTGCGGGAGGGGTACCGGGGGGGGGAGGAGTGGTCGATGGGAGGGGCGTGTGTGTGTGTGTATATTGTGGGAGGGGGCTCCTGTGTGCTCTGATGTGGGAAGGAGGAGTGCTGCTGTGCAGGGGGCTTCGGTGCCTGTTGGGTGGGGTGGAGGAGAAGCTTGTCTGTGGTGTGAGGGATAGCAGCTGTACCTCGCTATAACCAACAGCTTAGTGTAGGGGGTGAATGTATTGGCCCTGAACTGTACCAGGGGTTCCCAGCCACAGAGACGTGTTACGATGTCCCCACCATGGGTACTGTAGGCTTTTGCAATTGATGCTCGCCATGGTATCCATCAGGATGCAGCAATGAGATGAAATGTTTCACTGTTTAAATTTAAGTAAATAGAATTGTGTTGACTTTTTAAAAATAAAACTAATGGGAACATTTTTGTTTTAATTTGGTACTGTAACCCAACCCCTTTATTTTTGCTTGTCAAAATCTAAACTGTGCCTCCTACCTAGAATGCTAGTGTCCTTCCTCTTCATGGAAAGCACTTGAAAATAATGTAGGGCCCTTCGAATGGACAGCAATGTAGCATTAAGAATCAGTTCACATTTTATCAGAAGCTGTTGGAAGGAGACAGATGGCTATTGTTGATGGGGATCGCTCTCTTCTGCTTCTGGCCTTTAGACAATCTCTAAACACATTGTCAGGTTAAAAATTTTATTAATAAAGGAGAACTAATCCTGTGGTCTGCAGGTCTTTTTAAAGACCGTACTATGGGGGGGCCAGAGTGGAGGAAGGGGGAGAGGCAATATGGGGGAGGAGTTAATAGGAGCAAAGGAGAGGGAAAGAGTGGCAGTCATGAGGAAAGGAGTGGGAAGGACAGTGAAGGAGTGGGATAAGGTCAGGGCAAACAACCTGTCAGAAAACAGCATTCAGTGTTAAACTGCTAGCAGTCAGTTTGATAACATCACTGTCATGAAGAAGTGTGGCCCAGCCCCTAGCGCTGCTAGCTCACAGGTGGGCGATCTATGGCTAGCGGGCCAGCTCGCCAGCCAATTTAATCCAGCCCTCGAGCTCCCTCTGGGGAGCTGGGTCAGGGGCCGCTCCGCACAGCTCCTGGAAGCAGCGGCATGTCCCTCCTCTGGCTCCTATGCATAAGGGCAGCCTGGGGGCTCCGCACGCTGCCCCCGGAGCTCCCATTGGTCAGGAACTGCGGCCAATGGGAGTTGCAGGGGCAGCATCTGCAGACGGGGCAGGGCACAGAACTGCTTGGGGCGGGGGCATCGTGTGGTATCAGTAGTCTTTCACCTACTAGGCTCAGACTTTCCATCTGCTTCTCACAGAAACTCAGGTCACCAAGGAGACCAGTTTGGATAGCTCTTCAGACACTTGTGGGAGTTTTCAACTTTTACTCATTTCATCTCTGTGGTATTCTTAGATTAGACAGGATTAGCTAAGGACTCCAACCTTGGATTAGGCTATTTAGAAGATCCCAACAGGGACTATTAAATTAAAAGCCCATCACCATTCTGCTGTCTTGCATCATTTAGGAGCTAAGAGTGGTTTCATCTCTCCTGGCACAGTGGAAAAGGGAGACTGAAGAGGGTTGGTTGTGGCACAGTAGAATGCATTGGTATCTGTGAAGGTGGTGGCCAATGCAAAATAATAATCAATCCCACACTCCTTTTTAGGTCTGGCCTACAAATGCAGGACTTCAGGATATCTTTTTAGAAAGGGCCAGTGCTGTGATTCAGCATGGCTGTGTGATGTTCTCTAGCTGCTGGAGAACGAGAGCCACTGTAGCACAGGAGAGATTTAAGAACTCTACCATGTGTAGCCCATGGTTGTGATAAACTGAGGTGCTGGACTGCAGCCATTCCAAAGCTGTTCTCTTCTCACATTAGGACACTGCTTTGCCTTAAAGCCCCTGACACTTTGCTTGACCTCCCATTGTAGTTCTTCTCATATTTTCTTTTGACCCAGAACTCTTCATTATTCTTTGGGTGCTGAATTCACTTCCTCCCCCTGTTTCGTCTCGCTATTGAGCACCAGTCGGAGCAAATCTAAGGAGGCGATTGTGCACCAGCTCATCCGCTATGTAGAAGCCCACGTGGGGTAATATTTACTTCTAGATAATGTTATTAAACAAAATGTTCCCTATTAATTTAGTTAAATCTGCTTGGCTCTGTCCTACAGATTGTCTTCACTGTTCCCTTTATCCATCTCTTCAATATTTTATGCTCATCTTGATTCTGTTGTTGGTTTCTGGATGCAGTTGTGAAATGCTTTTTAAAAGAAAACAAGCACTGTAAACTTTAAAGTCAATCTAGTGCTCATGAAAGAAGGCGGACAGCTCTAGAGATTTAAACCATCACCTATTCACCAGACAGGCATGATATGGGCAGCACAAGGGGTTTGAAGTCATTACAGAGTCATAGGAATCCCGTATGATCTTGTTCACTAACCCTATATGACATAAATTGCTTGAAACTCCACTGCCAGGAATATCCCAAGCAGAGGATTGTACCTCTGTGCCTCATATACAATGTGTCCTCAGGGGAGCTGACTGCAATAACAGAGAAAAGCGGATTTAATCCTCTTCTATGTATGTACTATTCCTATTTCCGTAGGTTTGACAGCTATAAACAGGAGTATCAGAGGGCAGTCTGCTGCTGAAGGCAAGACAAAAGGGTTAATCTTTTCCTTCTCTCTCTCTTTCATTTGTCTCATCCTGTGTAGCTGCTTCCCCATTGATCCCAGCAAGTAGAGTGAAACTAACAAGGATTGTCAGGTTCATTAAGTGGAGAGTAGCAGCTTGAGAGCTATTCTGTGGGGAAGAACAAATTTAAATAGAGAAGAAGATGAGGAAAGAAATGGGGAAGGAGAAATGTGAAGAGAGGAAGAGAGCTGAAGAAAAACATCAAAGGGATCATTAGGGGGGAGAGAGAATTGCTCTTGTGGTCTAGCAGTAATGTTTAGAGTATCACTCTGAGAGCATCTTATATTCTAGAGATTCCGTTTGGCTGTCTGAAGGAGCAGAAGTGAGGGACTCTGGAGGGAGTCTCCTTGGTTGGAGGGAAGTTTGCTGACATGTTGGCTCTCTTGGAAAAGAGAAGGCAAAAGTGGAAAATTTGGATTTTCCTTTTCCTTTGCCTCCAAAAGAAATAGTTGGAGGAGGGAGGTGCTTTAAACAAAAGGACAGATATGCGAGAAAACGGACAGAAAACAACATCATGGTGGAGGACGTGCATGAAATCCAAAGAAATGAGGAATGGGAGAAAGAGATGGAGGTATGAATCCATCAATGGGAACTGGGTGCCTAAAAATCTTTTGAGGATCTTGGCCTGAGTCTTCATGCCATTTAATCCCTGGCTTCTCTGCAGAAACTACCAAATTAAGTGATGTCTCTATATGGAGAACTGTGTACGGTATTAGGAATTAGACTAATTTTACATAGAGCTGGGATGACAAACCTCAGATGTGCTAAAAGTGATACCTAATGTGTTTTATGGTTATGCCAATGACATTGGCATTAGCTGTGTTGCAGTGAGAAATGCAGCCTCAAGCATGATGCCCTCATCCTGTGTGAATTACAAGTGTGATTTGAGGGTGGAAGAAGGATCATACTGGCAAATGCTTGGGATCCTGGAACATCTCAAAGAGCTGCAGTTTTTCCTCTTCCTTCTGTAGGGAAGTGTGTATATGTGTGCGTGTCCATTCTTTGCCCAGAGATGTCTGCTCTTTCCAATTATGCCTTGCGGATGGCCCGCCTGAGTGCCCGGATATTTGGAGAAGTTGTCAGGCCAACAGACAATAAGTCCATGAAAGTAGTGAAGCTGTTCAGCGAGCAGCCCCTCGCCAAACAGAAGGAGGTCTACGATTGGTATCCCCCTCACAACACCTACTTCGCCCTCATGAAGAAACTCCGCTTCTTTGGCCTCTACAGGTGATCCATGTGTGTAATGTGGGGGTTGGGGGAATGGACTGAATGAGTTGTGGATTCTATTAGGGTTGTGTTAAAGCAGCAGCAGCAGCACTATTAAAATGGTGCAGATCAGAAGACAGACAGTCCAAATAGAAGAAGCACTTTTTTGCTGTGCTTGGTGTGGGAAGAATAGAGTAAAATGTGAGCTGGTTGTTCGATAGTTTTTCCTATTTGGATGCACTGAACCTCTTTTGTGGGCAAGAGTTCATAGACCAATGGGTGTAGTTAAGCAATCACGTGTCAATGTGGGACATGCTTTTTCTATCTCAGCAGTTCTCAAACCGTGGGTTGGGACTCCAAAGTGGATCACGACCCTGTTTTAATGGGGTTGCCAGAGCTGACATTAGACTTGCTGGGGCGGCCTGGGCCCAAAACTGAAACCTGAGCACAGGTTTCACCCTGGGCTTTTGCCTTTCCCCCCCCCCACCCCCACCCCCCGAGGCTGCGGGGCTCAGGTGGGCTCAGGCTTTGTCGTAGTCTCCCTTCCCCCTGGTTTATGTGATAATTTTTGTTATCAAAAGGGGGTCGTGGTGCAAGAAAAGTTTGAGAACCCTTGTTCTAGCTGTTTGGGGCAGGGGCCTTATCCATTAAGAAGACAGTGCTTTGCAAATCTGATGAATGATGAGTGTGATGTCTGTCTGCAGAACAGAAGCTAAA
Organism: Lepidochelys kempii; assembly: GCF_965140285.1. Taxonomy (NCBI): domain Eukaryota; kingdom Metazoa; phylum Chordata; order Testudines; family Cheloniidae; genus Lepidochelys; species Lepidochelys kempii. The sequence goes on from NC_136380.1 coordinate 248,910,765, forward strand.
ACAACAATTATGCGGTGTGCTGTTCTTTCAAGGAGCTGCAAAAGATTTATAGCGTGTTAACACACCAACTGCTAAAATACTCTTACCCTGGCTACTTCAGCACCTACCTTGAAATTTGGTGGTGATTGATTTTTCTTTGGGTTTTAAAAAACTAGGTCATCTTCAAACCATCCAAAATGAAGGAAAATTGTTTTCCAAATGTAGGTGGACACAACTGACTAGAAACATTTATATTCAAGCTTCTAAATGAGTATTACAATTTTGAATAAGAAAACACTGAACCGATTTACCTGTAGATATTCTTTGAGGCAGTTAAATACAGCCCTTTCTCTGGCCAAATGGCATGGAATTTATAGGAGTTTCTTTAGTAGGTAGAATTTGTTTCTATTTCTAGTATGGTATAGTGAGCATTGCCTGCACTATTGTAAGAACAACACTTCCTAGAGTAACTTCCTCTTGGCACAAAACACCAAACTATAAACTGTGCTCGCTGAAGTGTCTTGTTTCTTGCGTATGCTCAGAGAGGCCTGTAATGGCTCAGGCATGCTATTCAGAAACAAATGTTGTGGCAGGCAGTAGATGTTAGACACAGGTCTAGAGATCAAGTGGGCCTGGGAATAATTCATCAGCTTTTCTGGAAGTATTAAAAATAGCAGGGAAGCAGCCTCAGACCAGCTTGAGGTGCTGCTACCCATTTTCCCACACTTTGCACTGCTAAGTTACATTTGGGTGGCAGATGGAGTGGAATTTATTTAAAGGGTTCTCCAGGATGTCCTATCCTGTCCTTCCCCACTCCTGTTCACTTTTTTACTGCTTTTTTACGGCACCTAGCGCTGGTGGGTCCTGCTTCATGACTAGGGCTCCTAGGCACTGTGATAATACAAATAAATAATAAAGATCCCACTGGTGGATATAGATTCCTCCAGAACCCATCAGTGGAATCAATTGAGAGCAATGACAGGTATAACTGCAGCCTGCCCTGCCTCTCTCCTCAGGAGCTAATGACCCAAACTTGAGTCTCTGCATGGCATTACAACACAAGACGAGACTTCTGATTGGAAGGGGGGACATTCTGATTTTTGTCTCTTGTTGATTTTGTATTTTACTTCCCATTTGAGCACAATGGATCAATAAATATACTGAATGAAATATATATCATTTGTTACTGATGAAGGCAATGTTGTTAATTTCATAAGTACCAAAGAAAATATTTCAAATTATTCCGTGAGTGTTTGCAATGTTATTGCTAACAGTAAATGTAATGAGATTCAATATCTGCTTCATTCTCTAACACATCTGGACAACCATCAGACTTGCCTGGGAATAGGTATGGGTGGGGGGGTTGGAGAACATTGGATAAACAACAAAACTGCAAGCCAGGAAATTTGAATCCTGTTTCTCATTCTTCCACAGACTTGGTGTGACTGAGCAAGTCCCTTCACTTCTAAGTCTTGGTTTCCCCCACCTTTTAAAATAGAATAACACTACCTCACATGTTGGTGATAGGCTTCATTCCTTAATTTCTGTTAAGTACTTTGTGATTCTTGAATGGATGGTGCTGCTGTAATGCAAAATATCATGTTATTGTTTTGTTTTCCTCTTGATGTAAAACACACTAGGATAGTGTACACATTGTATAATATTTAGTTTAGTTCTCATCTTGTTTAATGTACATCTCTCCATTCTTCGAGGTGGGAATCTACCATTCTGAGTGGGAAGTATTGGCTGCCAGAACCCACTGCACTCTCGTTCTTTTGGAAGAAGTTAAATTTAACCCTCTTCCCTCTCTTTCCTCCATCCAGAGATGAACATCAAGATTTTAAGGAAGAGATGAGACGGCTGAGAAAGCTCCGTGGTAAAGGAAAACCCAAGAAAGGAGAAGGAAAGAGAGCTACCAAGAAGAAATAGAGCTACTTTGGAAATGCAACAGACTACTTTGGAAATGTCAGAGTAAAAGCAACCCTATCTCTTTCTTCCCAGCCAGAGGTGGCTTTGCATGCAGCTGAGTTCCTGGCTGCAGTGGGGAAGGGGTGTAAGCAGTCTGTCAGATATTAAACTCTGAATTGAACTCTGTTTTTACTAGGCCTCTTTGAGCACTCAGGTTTTTGGGGGATGATTTTTTTTTTCCACCAGTGACTGTATGTATGAGAATCGTTCAGTATGTTCCAGCACCCATGATGATGATTATTTGGGTTTCAATTGCTATTGGAGCCCTTTTCTACCTGAGTCAGCAATAAAAAAAAACCAGTCTACATTTTTGGTATTCGCATCTGCTGCTTTCACTCCTTATTTCTTTGGCTTTTCACTTTCGCCAAAATACTACATGTTCTATCTTCTTTCATTCATTAAGTATGTTTTACCTCTTTGTATTGATCCCAGTGCTGTTTGGTTCAGACTCAGTAAGAATGATGCCTTCTGCTACTGTGTAGTCTGGAACATCAATTTATAATGCATGCAGCTTTACCCACCCTATCCTTTACCTTGGTGGTTGCTTTTATTTAATGCTAGAAACTGTTCATTTGCATCATGCACTGGAGGGCACTTCCTGGTCTCCTCCTTGCCCACAGCACTCTCATTGTACTATGTGTAATTAGATCTACAGATGATAGAAGTTGTGGTGTGAGGATTCTAAATTGCTTCCAAGTTCTAGTCCCCACCAAATGAATTACTGTTAAATATGTATTACTCCAAAAGGAGATCAGACAAGGATGTTTGTTTGTCTGTAAGGACATGTATGTATTATTCCAGAAGGAAATTAACTCAAGTTCATTGATATTGGGGGTACCTTTATATCTAGGCTCCTGCAGCGTTATCCATATTCACAGCTATGTGTCTCCTTACCCTTCTTTTGTCTGTCTTCCTGTCTATTCGTTCCCTTTACGTGGGTGCAGCAGCAGAAAATACATCCACATCTGTTCCTCCTGCTCCCTGTGTTTTAGGTGTACCTTTCTGGCCCTTTTCCCACTTTAATGCTGATGCCTTCTCTTCCAAGCCTATAGGCACAGCTCTTTCCCCACTTGCACAATGTACTGCTAACAGTACTCCCTTGGCTGCCTTCCTGGATGTGGCAAGTGAATTAGCAGGAGAGGGCCAAGTTAAAAGGCTTGTGTGCATGATGGGGGAGAATGTAGTACGTAGCAAGCCTTCAAACTCCAGAGGCACCTACTGAAATAAACATCTTCTGCATACCCTGGAACATACAGACGCACGCTGAATGTAAAAATCATCAGGGTTTGTACTCTTCCCTGTGTATCTATACCACATGAACTTGAGAATGGGGGTAACTTGATAGGTATGCTCCAACTGGAGATACCCAGTAGAAATTCGTGTGTGCGTCTATGCATTCATGGTCATGTTAGGGATGAGGTTTTATATAGACAATCCAAATTCAAAAATATGGCTTCTGGAGCTTACCATCCACTCCTTGTGCAGCTCTAGTGTTTAGTATTCCAATACATGAGATTTTCTATGTATCTTATATTACTTAATCCTTATTTTATGGTGTCTTCCCTGGCAAACAGTAATCAACTAGGTTTTCTCTCTCTCTCACTAACTATATGTGTGTTTAGAGTGCTGAGATACAGTTGGAGAGGAGACTTTAACTTTGTTTCTAGACTTTTGAGCATTTAAAAATCTCCACTAATAAATTATGTAATATTTTTTCCAATTCATACTACAGTATACAAATGAGCACCCATCACAAATTCTGGCCACCTTTGGCAAATGTCTAAAAAATAATAAACCAACTCCAGCACCTACACGCAAACAACCACTACCCTCCTCTCAGTCGCCCCCACTCCCAACTCCTTGCAGGGCCGAGAGAAGAGATGGTTCTTGCAGCATGCCCTGAATAATAAACTTAGGCTATGAACTGAAACTGCAGGGCAGTGAGTTTCAAAGGCATAGATTTCCCCCAGAAATCACCTCCCAGCAGCCCTATCTCTCTTATCGTAAAGGGGCTTTATCTATCTGAAATATTTATATGGTCCTCTTTACTGTAGTATCAGAGTACCTCATAATGATTAATACATTTATCCTCACAATGCCCCCATTCGGTAGGGAAGTGTAACTATCCTCATTTTACAGATGGAGAGCTGAGAAAGAGAGATTCTAAGATTCTCTACACTGCAATATAAGAACTGTGACTTGGCCACAGCTGGCCCAGATCAGCTGACAAGGGCTTTTGGGGCTAAAAATTGCAGTGGAGATGTTTGGACTCAGGTGCCTGGCCTCTAAAACCCTGTGAGGGAGTGGGCTCAAAAACTGGGCTCCAGCCTAAGCCAGAATGTCTACTTTGCATTTTTTAGGCCTGCAGCCACCCTGTGAGGCGGAGTCAGCTGAGCCAGGGTATGAGACTGGATGCTGCAGGTTTTTTTATTACAGCGTGCTTCCCCCTTGTATAACCTTAGACTTTAGATCTACAGTTGTTTTTACAGTGGAATTACCTTACTTTGATATTTAGATGACATGGAGGCTGAGTGCACCTGAAATAATGTTGCACCTGAAATAATGTTACACCTATGCTCCAGCTCTTGATGGTGACAAACTCAGTTCATTGACCTTTAAATAAGGACCTGCAAGCAAAATGTCAGCTTTCATCTGTATCCTGAACAGGTTTATCGAGGTATCTTGGGCAATTTATATCACAAGGTAGGAGGGTCAGTGTCACGGTTTATTTCAAGTGAGGCATGACTGTCAGAGGAAGTGTGACACTGAGATCTAGCAAAACATTACAAAGTATAAAGAAATATGTTTCTCTATATCTGAAAATCCAGCCTTGATCTTTTGAATGCATTTGTATATTATGACAGTAACAGCAACCTTGAGTTAAGGCGGTATTTTTAAGGGTAGCAATGTTCTAAAATAGGGTTCATGAGGCTCTTTAAAACTTACTTGTTTGTATCATAATGAGAGAGTAACAGGGTGACTTGCCCCTCTAAAAGGGAGAAGGATCCAGTGCACCTGGACTGATTACCTGCTGCTCAATAGGGTTTACGGGAAAGCAACTGGGCCTTGGGAGGCGGGAGACAGCTGCAGGTGGCTGGCAGATGCCTGTTGAAACTGCAGCTAGTAAGAAGGCTGCTGAGTCAGCAGGGGAAAAGCACCAGCTGGGAGAGCTTGTAGGGAAGGCCAAACTAGGTAAGAGGTGCTGAGAGACAGACCCTCAGGGAGGAAGAGCAGTGTCTAGCTTTAGATGGGAGTGAATGAAATGAACTTAAAGGAAGGAAAGATCCTCAGGGAGGAGGGACAGAGCCCAGCTGAAACCAGGGTGAAGACTTCATATGTTTGAGTTTGCTTTTGAAAGACTTCTTGTAGGACTTAACAGATCAGAGGGGGGGAATGTTTTGAATATCCGGCCTATGTGGACTTTTTAAGGGGCCCTGAATGAAGGAGAAATTGAGGCACGGTGCTGCCAAACCATATTTGGCCAGAAGAAGGCACAACAGGGCAAGTATCTCCTTTGACAGAGACACACTGAGGACTTTCTTTGAGCAAAATAATTGACCTTGCACAGCCCTACCTTATGGGATCCAGTGTTGTCTATCTTTACATATCATGCAGCCTCCTATTATAGTTTAATAAATGCAGGTTTCTTTTGGAAACAGTGAAGAAGTTAAAATAAATACTATTGTGAATGTAGCCATGACTAGCACCACTTACTGAAAATGTGGGGCAAATTGATTATTAATAACTTGTATATTACTGTGATAGTAGAGGGGGGAAAAGAACAAGTATAACTTTTTTCACACCCTAGGCATGTGTGCATCATTCATGATAAATGTTAAATTTAAAATAATTCACCTGGCTGCGGGGGGAGGGGGAGAGTGTATTCTGTTCTACTAGTTTGAGTGCAGAATTGGGTAGCTGGAGATACGGAATATGTCCCTAGTTCTGCCAGTGAGTTGCTGTTTACTCTGTGTCACTGTGCGTCAGTTTTCCCATCTATAAATTGGAATGTTTACCTACCCCAAAGAAGTGTTTTGACGTTAAGATGCTACCTGCACTGGTAGAGTATGTCCCACTCAAAGCAGAGGTAAGCTCCTACTTGTGCAAATAGCAGCTTTGCCTGTCTACACTAGGGTCTGCACTTGTGCACCTCTGCCAATGGCTGGCTATGGTGGCTGTAACAGGAGCAAATCCACAATGTACAATGGAAAATACACTTCAAAACCTGATTTCAGAGTAATTCTTTTCACACAAGAGTTGATGACACCAGTAACACCTGAAACAAGCTGTATGGCACTCTGCATTCACTGTTCTGCTTTAGGTTTCGAGATGTTCCCTTCCAGAAGCTGCTCACTCTGGACTTAATTGGTAAGTGGGGATGGAGGGAGGTGATTTTCAAACATTTTGTTTTAAATGGTAAATGTATCTGCAACTTTTAAGTGTAAACACACATTCCCTTAGTGATTTGAGTTAAGACAGTTTTGCATACTTTTTTTTTTAACACAAAATGTGGAGGGAATGTCACTTTAGCCTCAGAATTCTATTCCCGTGTGTGGTCATTGGACACTTCTTGTACAGCTCTTGGATTGGAGCCCTCCAAGCAACACAGCTTATCAGAGAACATCTCTGAAGCCTTGTCTTCCCTACTAAAAAAAGGTCTTAAAAAAAAAAAGTCCTCCAGGCAGCTATTACTTGTGAGCAATCCCAACATGAAAACACCGTGAAAAACAAAGCACTTTTTTACCATGAGATAAATTAGGCAAGATCAAACGCAGGCACGGGTAGAGGGTTGACCTCACCTTGTGGTAAATTAAAACCTTGTCTTCACTGTGTTTGTACCTCAGGCTAGCTTGTGTGTTAGTTACCCTGAGGTAAAAAATACGCCCTTCTTTTTAGGCAGTAAAGAGAAGGTTTGGCCTGTGCCCTCTTGACTGAGAATCCTGAGTGTAAGGGCAGGCACTCTTCCTGTGCAACATCTTCTAGGGGTTGGAGGCTGTTTCATGTCTCCAAAACTACTTGCATGAAATTCCTTTATAACAGCCTTAGACTCAAAGGTCTAATTAAAAACAAGACTTAGTAAGAATGGAGGAGTAAATTAAAACAAATGGTTTACATAACCTTTGTAATTTTTATAACAGGCCAGAATTAGACTAGGTAGATACATCTTGGGCCAGAGCCTTAAGACTGACCTTTCGGGGACAGATCAGCTTGGTGGAAGAGGAGGTGTAAAGGTTGCACAGCCTGATATCTCATTTCCTGTTCCCTGTGCACTTTCTTGCCCCCTTCAAAACCAATCTGTGTTGGGGAATATGGCGGGGGGGGGAGGACTAAAAATTATTAGTCCCAAAAGGATTAATTTATGATCATAGAATAAAACGAGCCATGTGGTTAAATGCTAACTAAATAGAGACATAATTGTTTACAAATATTTGAAGCTTCTAAACATCAATGCAGCTGAGGGATTGTTTAGAATTGTCTAAGGGGATATAAATAGGACTAACGGGTTGCTGATTCTGCTGCCGCTGTTGAATCTTAATACTCTACAAGTATTAACTGTTTAATGAAATTGAGAAGGATAATTTAGGCTGAATAGTGGGGGAAACTTTCCAAGGTGGTTATATAGTGGACTGTGGATTACACCTCCTTGGCTTGAGCCATTTATTCAAAGCTAGACTGGACAAAGCTTTGGACACAGCTGGACACAGTGTAGGGAACAAGTCTATGCTGTGGGGGAGGGGAGATGTGCTAGCATCTCTAGCTGCTATGAGTCTATGAAAACAAACCTCTCCAAGGGATAAGAAATGCGGGAGGGGCTTATATCCATTATGGTGTTTTGTCTAAATCTGAAAGTTCTTTACTTCATCCCACTGCTCTTAAACCCATTTGTAAATATTTGATGGAGTTCAGTGGGTATGCCCCATTCTCCTATGTTGCTTGTCTTCTGGGCTTTTTCAGTACATAGACCTTTTAGCAGTATCAGAAGCAGAATGCATTCAGTCTGGAAAAAACGAAGAAACTTGACACAGCTGCAACGCTTCTTTTGCAGCAAAGGTAAAAGTAAACATATAAGGAACCTATTGTTTCATTACAATTCTTGCCTGGATACAGATTGATAGGGTTGCTCAGGCCAAGATTTCAGAAGTGGGTGACTTAAGTTAGGCTTTATATTCAAGCAATTAAAGAAGTGGCCTGATTTTTTTTATTTTATTTTTTAAATGCTGAGCACCCAGTATGACCCACTGATTTAATTTAGACTAATACCTGCATAAGAACTGAGGTCCAGATTCATAAAGGGAGGCAGGGACCTAAACCCCAGCTTTAGGTGCGACTGTGATCCACAAAACTCACTTTCAGCAGCTGCCTAACTCTGTAGGTGCCCAAATTCATGTGGCCCCTAAACATTCACTAAAAGTTCCCTAGGTGCCTACTTTTCTGCCTCCAGCCATGTGTAGAGTGCCTCACTCTAGGCATTACACATATTGACTCTCTTTCCCCATCTTAAGTATCCTCACACCTTCTTGCCAACTGTCTAAATGGGCCATCTTGATTATCACTACAAATGTTTTTTTCTCCTGCTAATAATCGCTTATCTTAATTAATTAGCCTTTTACAGTTGGTATGGCTACTTCTACCTTTTCATGTTCTCTGTATGTGTATATATATATCTTCTTACTATATGTTCCATTCTATGCATCCGATGAAGTGGGCTGTAGCCCACAAAAGCTTATGCTCAAATAAATTTGTTAGTCTCTAAGGTGCCACAAGTACTCCTGTTCTTTTTGCGGATGCAGACTAACATGGCTGCTACTCTGAAATCTAGGCATCTGGATGCTTGTCTCCTGTCCTACCTAAGCCCCAGTGTGATCCATGAACTGGGAGAAGATCTATCTTGCCTATGGGGCCTGAGCTGGTAGGTGTGCTCGGAGGCTGCCTACTGGCTTGAGCCCCATTCAGAATTGAGGAGGAGGTGTATCCCCTATAACTTTTAGCCCACTGGTTACAGCACTCACCCAAGATGTGGGAGACCGCAGTTCAATTCCTCCCTCTGGCTGCTGGGGAGAGAACAGGGGTCTCACACCTCTCATGAGTGCCCTAACCACTGAGCTATTGGATATTATGATGTGGGCGTAGAAGTCTCCCTCTGTCTTGCCTCTTGAAGCTGTTCCACTGTACATAATGAAGTACAGACTCATTGGAGCAGGGGGGCTGGATCCTGGGTCTCCTACTTCCCCTCTCTGTTCCCCAATCACAGGCTATGGAGTCATTCTTTCACTCTCTGGCCCCATGACTATTTAGGTATTTCTCCAAAGCGGAGGAGCATCAACAGGAGAGATTCATCTCAATCCCTATCAGAATCACCCAGACCCCAGTAGTTAAAGCAACCTCCTGAGAGGTGGAAGACCCCTGTTTAAATCCTTTCTTCCCATCCGGCACAGGGGGACTAGAACTTGGGTCTGCCCTCACACAGGTGAGATCTCTAACCACTGGACTACCAAGTTATAAGGGAGGCACCGCTTCCAGCTCCAACTACATCACCTATTCTCACAAAAAATGGCTTAGACACCTGACTCCATGAGAGGGTTCTCAGCTGTAGATCACAAGCACATATTGTCCTTTTTCAACCCAAGCAGCTAATCAGAGTTAGGGGATCTTGGGGTGCTCCACATGGGAGTAGAAATTGATGAAGTCTGGTATTTTTTGAATGCTATTGTTTATTTAAAGTCCTGCTTGTCCAAATGCAGGAGAAACCAAGAACAAGGGATAGCTGCTTTGCTTACAGCCCCAAGCCTCTTTAGCCAGCACCAGACCCCAGAGCTCTGTCTGGGCTTCTCCCAAGGTTATGCTGTGTTTATAGGCTCCTGCTTGGTCTTTTTTTTTTCATTGCCTCTAAGTCTCTGCCAGTTTCTTGTCTGTTTGCTCACCTGTACTTTTTTCCCCATACCTGCAGACACCAAACTGGTCAGAACAATCCACAGAGAAACTCTCTGCCCAAATGGTGCTAGTTTCTGGGCAGACTCCATTATGCCTTGTTTTAGATGTGGCCCCTTAACTGCACTCTACAGCTATCTTAAGTGAAGGGCACATTCACACATGAGTTTCAACCATGTTTTAGCTCAACCCATAACAAAGTTTAACCCAGCTCATAGCGCTGAGGTAGATATCTGTCTCCCTGCAGCCCTGACTTAGGTACTTAACACTGAGAGGGGTGGGGCTAAGGACACAACCCTCTTGTTGGCATCTCCCATTGGCTAGTTTAGGCAGCTCCCCACCTAGTGTGCTGGCTTTTGTGGATTATATTTTAATGTGTCTATCTCCCTATTCCTTGTATAGGGAGCCTAGGCACCTAAATCAGGTTTTGTGGATTCCATTATTGTTCCAGCGATTTTTCTAGGCACCTAAAAGTTAGGTGTTGTGACTCCTAAATTCCTTTGTGAAGCTGGGCCTAAGTAAATACTTAGTGAGGACCTTAGGTTTTAGTCCCTGGAGAATCTTTGTATACCTGATTCAGCATAGGATAATGCATATTAGGCCCCAGTTCAGCAAAGCACTTAACCAAGTGCTTAATTTTAAGCGTTTAGTGAAAAGGGATCAACTTAAAAATGTATTTAAGTACACTGCTGACCTGAGGACTTATTTTGTTTTCAGCAGATTGAATCATAGGTTACATTTTAAAAGCATTACCAAGAACATGTATAAACAAAGATGGGATGTGCCTGAATGGATATTTCTTCACCTAAGTGCACCACTTACCAAAAAAGGCAGCAGCGGTCTCTAGAAATAAGTCTCAATTCTTTAAGGGCAGTAGTTGAATTACATATAGCTAATGTGAACTAAAAAAGTTAACATCATACTGAAGACTGCTTAAATAATCAATGGCACACAAACCAACTGCCAAGAAATTCAACATTAAGGCTGCCATAGTTCCCTAAATGAAACAGGGACATGGGATGGTTCAGAGAGATTGGTAATGGGCCATAGAACCTTTTCTGTTGCCACGACAAATCTAGCTTGGGTCAATAGTGACCAAAAGCTATTAGCATCTGAGGGCTGTTCAGCAATCTGCATGAAGTGAGTTGACATTCTCTACAGGCTCGTGTTTATGTCAATAACCATGATCACAACTGGCGTAGGAGAAAGACCAAAGGCTGAATCCAAGTGGAGACTGATCTATCCTATTACCCAAAAGATGGTGCAGCATGGGGAAGCTCGTGTTGCTGCTGCTGGGCTGTTCTGTGTCTGTTTTTATTATTATTGATATTATCATAGCACTGAGGAGCTCGAGTTATGGAGCAGGACCCCACTGTGCTAGGCACTCTACAAACACAGAAGAAAAAAACAGTCTCTTCCCCAGCCTTGCCCGAAAGTGCTTACAATCAAAATAGGCACTATGATAATAATACGCAGACAAAAGGCAATGGATGGACTTTCAGTCTAGCACTGTTCACAAACACTAAATTCACACTTTAAAAAATAAAATACAAAATATCAACCAAAAGCGTGAGAATCTTGCAGTCATTATTGACTGCTGGAAAGTAGCACTCCATAGCCTCTTGGCTTGTTTCTACTGTTAGCCACCCTGCTTATACATTGTGTCATTTTTCAAGACACTGCTCTGTTGCCTGGTATTGACCAAGGCCCAGGTATAAATTCTCTCTGTATCTTGTCAAAATCAAACTGCTAGTTAAGTCCAACATGCCATCAAATAAAAGCTCTCTTTATAATAAATAATAATGCCTTCTGAGTATAGATATATATTAGAGTATTTACAAAACATACAATTCATTTATAAAAACAGAAATAAAAAATGGATCTGAGATGGAGCCCTACAGAACTTCCCCATTAGGGAGTATCTGGGAGTTGTATTCATTTGCTGAAACAAATTGTTGTCTTTTGTAGGGAGAAGTCGTCATATCAAATTAGAACAGGAATACCCATGTCCAGAAGCCTTTAGTGTAACTGACGGCTTCAAGCAATCCACAGCATCAAAAGCCTTTGAGAGATCATTGAACATTGTACCAGAAATTTTGTCTGTGGTCTATTGCATCTTAAGCATTCGCAGATACTCACAGAAATGATAACCGTAGAGTATTTCAATTGCCTGATTCCTACATGCTAGACAAGCAGATTGCATCTTAGAGGAAACCAAATGTAAGCAAGTCTTTTTTTACCACCGACAGACTATTAATTGTGGTATTAACCCCATCAGTACTCAACCTTCGTATCTATATATTACAGTATAAAACTTCCATTAAAAACCAAACAGCATTCAATGCATCGCTGAAGAACATATATTAAAAACAAATGAAATCCCCGGCTAAAATTTAACACACAATTCTGACAAACAGTTTTCACAACATGAATTGACACATATCCATCAACTGAAAATTTCTATCTGGACAGGTAGGCTGTGTGTTGGGGAATATCTGGAGTGGAATAACAGGGAAAAGCATGGGATGTTGGTGGACTTTGGAGGGGCATCAGGCAGGTAGGGGGAGCAGCATAGGTGGTAGAGGGCATGGAGCATATAACAGGTAAGCTCCACTCCTCCAGTGCATGTGAATTCCATGTGCTTAAGCAATCCCTGCTTATGCTAAAGAAGCCTTCCCCTCTCCTAGACAGGTTTTCTCCTGTGCTGAGGAACTCCTGCCTTTTTCTTTCTTTCTGGGGATTCTCCAGCTCAGGGAAAACCTGTACATCAGTAAAGGGGCATCACTACCCTTAAGGAAGCAGACTGCCCCATCACAGTGACAAATTGTTGTTCTTTACTCTTACCACTTAATACTCTGTTACCCCAGACGACTGTGAAAAGAAACAGTGAAGATGTGGAGGCTGGGCTGGCTAGTAGGCCAGCCCGCTTGAAGATGATTAAATGGAGAGGAAATGTCCAGTCTCCTTCACAGAAGCTACAAGGATTGTTTCCAATCAGCTACTTTAACAACCATAGAATGGTTGCAACGAATTCCCAGCTGAAATAGCAGAAATAATCATAAAATCAATACAACCAACATCTCTTACAGCAATGACCATTGATTGGGCAACATTATTTCACCGTCCCATTCCAAAGCTGCAGTTTCTGTATTTGAGTCCCTATATTGATTTAGCGTCTTCTTTGTTTTATAGCTTTCTTACTCCAGACCCATATAATCTCTAATGACTTTTGCTGTTCCGTGAAGGAGGTAAAAACTGAAGGGGAAAAAAAAAACCCTCAGAGATCGGATGCATTCACTTGCTAATCTGTTAACATTAGATCAGAGATGGAAGGAGAACCTCACTTCCTTGAAAGTGGTGGGGGGAAAAATCAAATTACAGCAGGCGCTGGGATCAGAGGGAAAGCTCAAGGAAACAAGGACAGAAAATGCAAGCCTGGGAGTTGTGGAAGAAACTTCTAAAACCAGGCTGTATAACTGTCTGGACACCAGATTAAACTGTTTTATGTGGAATCCTTGAAATTCCCCTTCCTTCAGCCCCAGTAAGTTCTCTAAGCTGTGCTCTGTACCCACTTAAGCAGTTGTAGAATATGAAATGTGACCATCAAGTGGAAGTATAATACAAGAAATCTACAACCATTTAGCACTTAAAAGCTGATCCATCTGAATTGTTAATGATAGACTTTTTTTTAGAAACTAGATATTTGCATGACTGCATTAATCAAAGCTATGAGACGCATAAGTGGAAACCGAAGTTAACAGAAATGTCTTGGCTGATTCGATCAAGTATGGTATTTGATCCCTGTTTCAGCAAAACAAATCAGGCAATGCAGCTACTTCTCTCTCCTCCCTCACCTTCCCATTTTCCACAGCCTCCTATTCCCCATACACATTGCCTCTCTTCCCCCTTCACTGGTGGCTTCTGTCCCTGCTTCATTCTCTCTCCATCTAATATTCTATCCAACCCCTGCCTCTCTATCTCCTTCTTCCATAGCTGCCTCCTGCCTGCTCCCTTTCTTATCTTAATGATGACTTCACTTCAGGACTCACTGGTTTCTATTAGTGAATCCTGATGTGCCACCTCCATCAGCCTTTTGAGGTCACCTGTACTACTGCACAAGTGTTTGGACCTTTCAGTGTCTCATATTTCTACTGCACAGGTGATAGCAGGAGACAGTAGGTTGGGGCTCAGCACATAGACAGTTGGACCTTAAAGTCACCATTAAGACAGGAGAGGAAGTGGATTGGTGTGTGTGATTTTTGTTTTGTTCTGAGGGTGCTGAAAGATATGCAGGGCATGGAAAGAAGAGAAATTAATTCTTATTTAGCTAGTGATATGTGCTCCAGGCCCATCCCCTTTATGTGACATATGGCCCAATCTGACCACCTTCCCAGCTGCCAAGACCCTCCCTGATGTGCATAGTCCATCGAAAGGGAAATGTTTTGGTTTTTGCTTTCCAAAGGTCACTTTGAATGTGTGAGTTGTATTTCAGAGTAATGTTTTATTAGAAATGATCCTGCAAAGTTATTTTCATCCTGGGTCCAATGAAAAGCTTGTGGCTCAGTAAATATGCCTCTTACCACTCCCAAAATAAGAAGTAAAAAGTTATTTTTAAAAGGGGGTTATTTAGAACATCATTCCTTAAAATATAAGAATGGTAACTGAGTTAAAAACTTTGTGGACTTTTCTTTCTTTTAAATAAATACAAAATTTATTAAAGAGGAAAAGTTATGATGTTTCTTAAATTAATATTGCAAAGTATTTTTTTAAAAATAGAATGTTCTACATAAATATTTAGAACAAATATTATATATGATATATTTAAACTATAAAACACATATGTGTCATTTGTAACATTTAGTTTTTAACTTAAATCTTTTACTAGTGTCAAATCTCTGAAAGCTTGGATCTAATGTGCAGCCTTTCAAAGTCACTGGGAAGTAGAGAAATTGTACTTTGGTTTGAGGAAAATGTAACTTTTGTAATGATTTAAGGCCATTTTATTTGTGATATAATTGTTTTATATTGTTAAGTTGTCTGGGTTATAGTTCTTTAGTTCTCTGTCTAAGCATTAGGGGCTTGAACCTATACAGTGAAAGTTAATGGGAATTTTTCAATTGGCTTGAATGGAAGCAGTATCCAGTCTTTGTATAACAAGCATATGCAAACTAGATAGCATTTTTGTGCCTTTTGAGGGAGAAAGAGAAAGCATGAACTGAGAAGATGACTTTTAGTGAGAACTGTTCAGCTGCCAGTTACTTATCCCCTGCCAAATATTAGTTCATTTCCATACAGAGGGCATACAGCATCAAAGGTCTGAGGCTCAACAGCATTGCAGAACTTCAGGATTCTTCAGATGGAAGCTTCAAACGATGTGAAGAACTATCATCATATTCTGCTAAAAAAATATCAACAAGATCAACAGAGAAACAATAACAGAAAGAATCAAAACACGCATGCTTTTTCTGAAAAAAAAAAACACAAAAGTTGGTGCAAAAAATGGCATAAGTACACATTCCTTGGAAAGGGGCATGTTTTTTTGTATTTACAAATACAAATTTAGTTAGACTGTCTGTACTACAGGAATGACCCACCCAGAGGTCTGGATGGTTTAAGGGTTGGCCAATGAGAAAACAGAGCCCTTCACATCTAGGTCACTAATTTGACTTGGACTTATGTTGATAGTGACTGGAAGTACCAGCTAAAGGCTGTCTGGTAGCCTCTGCAAAATGGAATAGTGGTAGCGATCCTTAGTGAACAGAATTCTATATCAAAAGCACTGTTACATTTAACACTGATTAGCCTCCTTTCTGATGGGCTAAGCAGAGAAAACAAAGATGGTGCAGGACCACAAAATATGAATTACATTAATCAATGGATGTGGACCCTCCCAAAGAGCAAGGAGGTACAGTGTGAATAGTAGGTTTCTCCTCTATTCCTCCCAATCCATTATCTCTTACCAGCATTGCATTCTCTCTTTTATTTAAAAACAAAACAGGCAAACAAAAAAAACCCCCACCCATACCATGTGTATTAGGTGGTAACTCTTGGCTCTAATTCTAGTTCTGGTTCTCGGTTGGCAGCATTAAGGTTCCTACTTGAAGCTCTTAATGTGTTACACAGTATAAATAATAAATAATAACAACATAGTATGACTAACACTCTCCACGTGATAAAATCAAATGCACAAGAACAAAGCAACGTGGGATTATTAAAGGCAGTAGGAAAAAGTACTAAAAAAGTAGATTGATGGTAGGCCACTGGTGCTGATGTTAGACTTACACCCTGACTGTAAATTGTTTGGAGAATAAAACATGGATTATGACTAAGATTTGCACAGCAAGGCCAAATTCATCCCTGTGGTAAATTCTATTGAAGTAAAAGGGGTTACACCAGGGATGAATTTCACCCAGTGACTTTTCCATTAACATCAGCTACCTAAGGAATGTGCCCAGATAAGTACTTAATACTACACTTCTTTTCATTTCCTCACAAGTACAGGGAAATCTCTCTCAACATTCTAATCTTCATTGTTACATTTATTTCCTAATCTGTGTTTTGTTTACAGGCTGTGCGCACATTTTCCCAACACTTCAGATTCTTATCCCACAGGGAGCATTGTTGACTATTATCTTTTCAACAGTATGTTTAGAACACAGATTTGTAAGGCATAAAGTTACAAACTTGGCAAGTAACTTAGTTTTTATGTTTGGTTCCCATACATAGTGTTGGCTAGTGGTGGTAGTACTCCGAGCCACCTGTGACACAAGAATTTGGGCTTCTATTCAGAGTAGCAGCCGTGTTAGTCTGTATTCGCAAAAAGAAAAGGAGTACTAGTGGCACCTTAGAGACTAACCAATTTATTTGAGCATAAGCTTTCGTGAGCTTCATCCGATGAAGTGAGCTGTAGCTCACGAAAGCTTATGCTCAAATAAATTGGTTAGTCTCTAAGGTGCCACTAGTACTCCTTTTTTTTTTGGCTTCTATTCAGTGATGATACTGTACTGCCCTAGAAGGGAGGTGCTGTGTTGTTAAGGTGTAGTGTGTCAGATGACTTGTTAAACAAATCCCTTCTGCATATCTCTGATGGCTGTCCAGTTAAATATTGTGTGGCCTTTTGAACAGAGCAGGGAATAATTTTGAGCAGACTTGTGGCCAACTTTCCTCCTCCTAATAAAACAGGATCTAATGTTCCAGTCTGTATGGGAGCTATTGCTGAGTTCATACAATAAATAACTGTTATATTTACTTAACATGGAAAGTACTACCAGCACCTAACTCATTTCCAAGTGCTTTTACAAAGCACTAACTTGAGTGTGAAAAGTGCCATATAAAACTAAAAGTTATTGTATATATATTTATAGAGTATTCAGCATCCCAAAACTGCATTAATAGAATGAGAAGGCTGCATGTCAAATGTCAGGAAATGCAAAAGTTAAGGATGCTTGTGCCATCTCAAAGGGACGCTGTCAACTTGAATCTGTTTAACTGACTAATTTAAAATATTCCAGGTTGTGACAGAACATCCTTTAAATAGTGTGGCTTGATTTGTTTGTTTGTTTTGATGTAGTTTTGGTAATCTTTTAAAAAATATGCATGAGGTTTTTCTGTTGCTTTCTTGAGGATATCATGATGATAGTTTCAGCAAGAGAGCAACTAAAAGCCTGATCCTGCAAACACTTACATACATAAATAAAGTTAAGCATGGGCATAAATGTTTGGAGGCTCAGGCTGTCAATAAACAAACTGAAAATATTATAGGTGTTTTGTTTTTAACTTCTCTCTGTTTTAATAATCCTAAGTGTTAAATATATCTACTCTAGTCACAATTATGTCTGAAAATTGATTTTTCAAGCTGGCAGAGTCCCTTTAGCTGTTCCTTTTGTGCATAAAAAGATGTCTTACATAACATTTAACACATTTAAACAGTTGTAGCATCTTGCAATATTTTCCCATTATTGTATAATAATTTTTATTATAATATTCTGGTATATTGTTAACTTATACTGTAAGGTATTACCTCTCTTGGAAATGTATTTTAATAATAATGTCAGCACTCGTACTATGCATTTTTTTTCCAACTGCAATTTGGGAAATAGTATGTTATATAATTAGGGACAGTGTTGTAAAGGGGTTAAAGATAATTTTGCCTGTACAGTCTTAACTTTGGACTCTTCAGATATTCAGTACTTAAATATGCACCCTTAGACCCCAGTCATTCAACTGGATCTGCGCAGGCAAACCCTTGTGTCTAAGGTTTCTTCTGCAGGATCAAAGCCTTAAGGTTCTATAACATACTGTAGTTTTGAAGAGAATATTTTACCCATGAAAATATACAGAATTGTGATTGTGGGCCCCTTTAAGTTTACATTCAGCTTTCTCCCACCCTCCTTTTTTATATACACATTTCGCCTACTAATTTCAGAAGTGAAGTCACGGTCCCACTGAAATCACCGGCAAAACTCCCATTGACTTCTCTTGGGCCAGGATTTTACCTCGGTGTCCAAATCGAGACATCTAGGGCCTGAGTTTCCAAATAAAGCCGGGGGGCTGCAGGCACCCAACACCTCTGAAAATCAGATACTAAGCTCTTCAGGTTGGTCATCCTAGAATCAGAGGACACAGTTGAAAAATCTGAACTAAATACTCCTAGAAAAGCACTTTTCCTCTTTACAAATGACTTTTCTTTTTATGTAATATTTTCTCAGTACAAAGGTGTTTTTTTCTTTTAAGTTTGGGGTTTTTGTTTGTTTTTTTAGTTGCTTTGTGGCATGCCAGTTTAGTAGACGAGCAGCCCGTTATGATGTATTATTGTTGCTTTTGACCCCCCCCCACCACTTGTTGGAAGACTGTCTTCCTATAGCAGAGAGCCAGAATTTAACCTTCTGAGCCCACTCTCCTAGTAGAAACCCCACCCTAGAAGAAGTGAGTATCCTACTTCCAACCAGTGACTTGTCATTGTGCTTCCTGCCCTTGCCTGATTTGCTAATGGTGTATTTTTAGGTTGAAAATATGCTAGTTCAGTGCTTCATACTACTACTAATTGCTAAATTGGAAGAATGAGGGGTCAACAGGCTAATACCATACCAAAGAGATTTTGTGCCCTAACTAGGGTAAGAGGACAATGGAGGATGGCTGTGTGGTTACTGGGGAGCAGGAGTGCAGTGTGATTAGTCTCTGGGTGAAGGAAGATGGGGGTTGTGTGAGGGGAGCTAAGGGACAAGCAGTTTTGAGGGGGAGAGAGGGCATCTCTGTATGAGGGAAGAGAGCCTCAGGAAAGGCTGGAGCATTGGGTCAGAGAGGAGAGCCCAGGCCCTGGGAAGATGCTAGGTGGAGAAGGCTGTTGGTGGCAAAAAGGGGCTGGCTGGAAGGAGGGGTCTATGGAGAGGGAGGTATGTGTAGAGAGGGGAAAGGCTGTGGGGAGCAGGGAGGGAGGGTGTGCATGGAAGGGGCTTTAGGGCTGAGGTGGGGGTGCTGTGTAGATGGCATTGGGGGAGGCAAAAATGGACGGGAACTGAGCGAGGCTAGAAAGCGGCTTCGAGGATGTTACTGAGAGGGTCGGGGGAGGGGCTTATAGGAAAGGGGCGGGGTTACACCCCGCTCCCTCTAAGTTCCTTGGGTGACGTTTAGTCCCGCCGTGACGTCAAGGTGTTTCCCCGTGACATCAGACGGCCCATGCGCAGTGACAGCGGCTATTATAGGTGACGTCACGGGTCGGGTGTGACGTGTAGTGGCGCGGGCCGCTAGAGCTCTCCGGGTTGTGTGGTCTTCCCCCCCCTCCCACTACGGGTCGCGGCTGGGGCGGCCCGGCAGCGGGGACGCGGCTTCCCCCTCCCACCCCTCCCCTTCCTCCAGCGCTTCGACCCAAGATGGCGGCGCTGAGCAGCGGCAGTAGCTCCGAGGGGGCCTCGCTCTTCAACGGGGACATGGAGCCTGAGCCGCCGCCCGGAGCTGGGGCCTCGTTCCCGGGGGGCAGCGGCGGCGGCGGCGAGCCGGCCATCCCAGAGGAGGTGAGGCCCGGGCGGGGAGAGGGGCCGCCGAGCGGGGTGCACTGGAGACCACCCCCGGAGCCGCTGCCTGGGGCTTCCCCGGCCCCTGGGCTCTGTGCGGCCTGAGAGCCGCCGCGCAGGCGGAGGTGGAGGTGTGGGCTGCGCCTCCCCCTCCCCGCCGGGGACGAGGCTCCCAGCCGTGTGGCCCGGGAGCGGGGTGCGCACGGCGGGGCCGGGGCTGCCTGGGGGCCCAGGTGAAGGGGGCGGCGGGACGGAGTGTCTCCCCTCCCCGCGTAGCGGGAGGGGCCGGGGGACGGCGGTGCCTTGCTGGGCAGGGGATGACGGGCGCGGGAGGCCGCGGCGGGGGGAAATCTCTGGCTGCCGGCAGGCCCAGCCGGCGCCGCTCCTCATTGCTCCGCTGCAGCGGCTTGGGAGGGGGCCGCTCCGCTCAGCTGCGCCGCCGCTCGCCCGGGTCCCCCCGGCCGTGGCGACAGCGCCTGGCTCCCAAGGGTTAAGGCGGGGGGGGGCCCCGGCGCGCACGCTCCTCCTGCTCCACCAGTGCAGGCGGCGCAGGTGGCTCCGGCGGGCGGCCTGGGGCGGGGGCGAGGCGCAGGGGGCAGCGGCGGGCCGGGCTACGGCAATGTATCTGCAGCGGGGGGAAGCCTCGGCCCGGTCCCCGCTCGTGGTGCGGGGCTCCCGGCCTCCCTTTGCCCGGAGAGATGGAGACGCGAGTGCGCGCCTCGCTTTAATGTAGGGCCGTCGTGGTGGTGACAGGTGCAACGTCAAGGGGTCTGTCTCTGGGTCAAAACCGAAAGTCGGGGGTCTTCAGGCGGTCCCCCCTGCCCCCACGGCTCCTTTGTGGTGTGTATCTGAGAAGCTGTAGTACGCTTTTGCAATCAGTTTATTTTGTGTTTGAGGATCTCAAAGCGCTTGTCGGATGTTGACGAATCTCAGTGGGACCACTCCTGTGTGTTTGCGGGATTGTTCCCTTAATCGCTATTGCAGCGTGAGGTCTGCTGCTGTGAATTGGGTACCGGGTTGGAGTTCAGGATACCTGGGCTCTAATTTATGTCTATCATCACAGACATGGTGAGACTTTTGGGCTTATCACTTAACTAGCCTCTGTGTGTTTCCCAATCTGTAAAAGGAGGTAATACTTCTCTTACTGGGGTTTTGAGGTTTAAATCACTGTTTGCAGAATGAGTTCAGCACTTGGATATACAAAATATTTTGAGGTTTTGGGCGATTTAGGCACAAAGATGAAGTGACTTGGCCAATGTCACATATCAAATTGGTTCTAGAGCTAGGTTTAGAACCCAGAAACCCTGACTCCCGGTCTCTTGCATCAGTCACTGACAGTAAAACTTTCAAAAGCAGGTGAGTGATTTGGGAGCCTGGGCATCCATGTGCTGTGGGTCATTAGACTCTACTTCTAGGCCCTCTACTTTTACTACACCAGTTGCTAAACAGTTGCCATATTCCTACCTTAGTAGTAAAAGTGTTTTTGTATTTATTTATAGCACACACTAACCAAATTTTTAGCATTTCACAAACACAAATGAATTATGCATTGCATAATCCCTGGGAAATATTTTTTGTTTGATTCCAGTACACTTTACAGATGGGAAAACTCAGACAGGGAATAGGTCTGTGGCATGGCTGGGATTAGACTCTTGATCCCACAACTCAGACTTCTGTCAGTGAGATAATTCTTCTTTTCTGTAAGTAATAATCATCATCATTTGTTTCTAACTCTAGGTCTAATAGCTTTACTTCTGTAGTAGACAAGAATGGTAATGTCAGCAGTCAAAACTTTGCTAATACATGGTTAAAACTGAGATTTTTATTCCTGATACAAAAAAGGAGTTCACAGTTTAAAGATGTAAATGCCATAACATGAGTGTGTGTGTGCATGCTCTCTATATTTTACACAAATGTAGGAAGAGAAAGTGATGTGTATGTAGTGAGAACAATCATATTTTGTTATTGTTAAGTGGCTACTGCTCTGGGACCAAAGATGTGTTTGTTTTAAGTAAAAACCTGAATAGAACAGTAGGAACCAGATTTATTCATGTAATGTGCTCATCTACAAATCTAAATATTTCATACATAGACTTCAAACACAGTAAATTAGTAGCAGATAAAGCACCATAGTTCAACTACATTAAGTTGCTATTATGAATACACTTTTTAATTCAGCCGTAATGATGTTCAGTTGTAAAAATGTATATATATGGTCTATACTTATTCAGCTCTCTCACATTTTGAGGAGGTCTGGTTAGCTATCAAACAGGAGACCTATCAAACCATCTTGTGAGGGGTGACTTTGTTCTCGAAAAGGATAGCTACTTAAATGCGAACACCCTCCTTTATGTTTCTGTCAAGTTCCCAATCACAGATTTGTAGAGAAGAATTATCTCTTTTTCTTAAAGACAATGGAATTCTAAAGTTCTTAAGTACCTATTATAGAGTCTCATCAAAAAGCTCAGCTTCAATTGCTTTGAGTCAATATCTAGAATGGCTTCAGGGTCAGAGTGAATGTTGTCTTGAGCCCATGTGAAAACCTAAGCTGAATTTACTGACACATTACGGGAAATTTAGTTCTCTTTGTAATGTTCTTTTTTGGGCTATTCCATAGGTTGCTGTTTTTTTTTTTAAATGTTAAAAAAGGGGGGCGAAAGTGTTTAGGAAATTTTGAAAAAGTCTTACTTAGTAAATTTGTGTTTTGAAATACTTGTATTTTAGTTGAGTAGGTAATTTATACTGAAACCATATGCCTTACTATGAGGTTATGTGGATAATGGCCACAGCTGAAGTATAATACCTTACACGTTCAAGATTTAGGATTTAAACAAAAAAAAACCAACCCCAACTTTTAGGCAATGTTAAGTCTTTATGAAAAATTTTTTATTAAATCTTGAACTTCTTACCTCAAATGTTATCTCTGTAGCCCTAACCACTGAGATAAAAGTCTGTAATAATAAAGTGTATTGATCTTAAATACTTGCTCTGGTAAAGAAAACAAAGTTGAATACATGTGTAAAAGTAAAAGCTTATAGCTGGTGATGTGGGGGGAAGAATTCACTGTGCCAGAATGTTGTAGTTGCAAGAACACATCTCATCTGAAAAATCATGCAGGATTCATAAGTGGTACTTGGAACCACACATGTGCTTACAAAAGTGTGGTCCATTTAGGAAATTATTTCTGAGGGCATTCTGTGCCAAAAAATTAAAAATTCTGCACACAATATTTTAAGCCTCTGCATTTATTTATTTATTGATAAATAAATCTTGCAGAATTTTTAGTATGGCAGTGGGGAGCGCAGGCTGCTGGGTGTACGAAGGTGAGAGGTCACCCTGTAGCCTCCCCACTGCTAGGACATGGACTCAGTGCTGAGGCTGTGCCTGACCCTTACACAGCACAAGGCGTGGGCCTGCCCCAGAAACACCCTGGGGCCCTGCTCTTCTGCACCAAACACACCAGGCATGGGACAGGCAGGATCAAAGTGTGGAGGGGCCCAGCTTCTAAGAGGGGGCAAGGTCGAGATTTCAAGGTGGGGAACCAGCCCTCCAGGGCTCCCTCTGAGTCTTGCCTTCTTTCCTGTCTCTTGGTGCGTGGAGGCTGAGGCATCGTCTTCTGCTCCCAGTGGCCAATCCAGTTGCCCAGACTCAAGCTGTCTGTCTACTCTCAGGTGAGCTTTGGGGAGATTAGACATCCAGGCTGGTTCACCCCAGGATGGATTCTCAGAGTCCAGGTGGGGAGCATCACAGATTTGCAGGATGATTGGAAGTGTTTAGCAGCTGGGAGGAGAAACTACATTCTTGTCACTGGGGAGTATTTCCAGAATTATTAAATCATTCCAATTAGAAATTCAAAATAGATGACTCAGGAAGTCCCCGGGGAGACACCTAGACTTATTGGACTCCTGATGTCACTTTAATGGCTGGGGAAAATAAGTTCTGCTTCAGTCTTTTTGGAAAATGTCGTTATTTTCAGTTTTGAAATTATTTTAATTTTTTTTACTATTCCATAATACAGTTTTTCTGTTGACCCGAAACAGCTTTTCCCACAAATTTTGTTTTGCTGGAAATTTTGAAACTTTTTGCCTTTGTTCTCTTTTGGAACAGTTTATTTTTCAAACTCGCAGCATTTCCCACAAAACAAAAAATCCAGTTTCCACCCAGCCCTAATGAGAATCCACCTTCAATTGAGTGGTACTTCAGTTCATACTACTTTTAGTCTGGAAAATTTTTTCTCCTTTTGAAATATTTTCCTGCCAAATGTAACTTTATGTAACAGATGTTTGGGGATTGAATGAATTTTCTCTTATGATGAAAGTTAATGCAATATGCATTCCCAATGGAAGTACTCTACTGTGGTGATGCCATCCATGGTATTTTCCTCATTACAAGACACAAGGTGCTAGTATTGAAAGGGTCCATGTATCAACATTCACTCTTTTTGCTGAAAGCTGAATCTTAGAAATCAGTTGCTTTGGGTTTGAAAAAATGATTGCGGTCAGTTACAGGTTGTTGATGAAACAGAGTATCTTTGTGACATCTTTCCTGGCAAAATGAAATGTAGTTAATACCCTTTTATTATAGAAGCACTATAATTTTCTCCAAATTACCCAACAGCAAGCAAATAAATGTACTAATTAATACACTAAAATGTATTTACCATCAAAATATGTTGCATAGCTCAGTTGTCAGTGAGTTTATTAAAAATAAGAATTCTGTTATATAGAGGGATACTAGCAGTAATTTCTACAGTATATTTAAGCATATAGCATATTTAAGCCTCTGAAACAGTGTTATTAGTAAGGTAAATTGAAACAGTTAAACTTGCTGAAAATGGTAATTTTAGTTTTTAAAACAGTATTTGAACTGTTGCATGAGAGTGCTATAGAGCATGTAGTCTGAATTTTTCATGTATTTTACTTAAAGTTGTCTGTAACTTTCCTTGATGTAAAATGTTTTCCTTATTTGACAAGTTCAGACATTTCATAAATTAAAATAAGGAACTTCATTTTTTTGCAAAACATTGCAAGCAAGATTGTTCTCTTTGGAAATTTTTTTTTTTTGGCAGTCCCTTAACACCTTTCACAAGGATCATCTTTGACTTGTAAACGTCAGCCTGGGCAGGATTTTTTTGATTAATTTAATGGAATAAAAGTTTCTTCTATCTCTTCCCCTTCATCCAGATGTCCTGGACACAATAACTTTTTTAGTTTATTGAAGTATTCTCCACAATTTAAATATTCTAGTCAAGGGAAAGGAAACAGGTAGCTGATGCTTCCACAAATATACATCCAGCAGACCAAGCTGGAAGGGTATACCATAAAATTTTATATTCCAGACATTCTGAAAAGAGCATACAGTCTTTGCTGGAGTTACTATAAGATCTTTCAGTGTCCTAATTGCTCTGACTCAGGAAAAGCAGGCCATTCCTTTTATTGGTTGTTTTTTATTATCTAGCACCTAGGTGCTTATTTACAAAATTTAAAAATAACACACCCATTCACTGTGGATAAGGATGCCAGGTTTGGAATCCCTTGGGTCTTCTGGCTCTCCTTATGTTCATCTTGGCCTATGCCAGCTGCACTAGCTGGGAAGGGGAATCAAAACCAGATTCAGCCTTGACAGAGTGACTACACTATTACCACATTTCTGTTTCTGCTTCCCTTATGGGCCAAAGTCAGTTACTCCAGTTGCAGTTACCAAATCCAGTTCCACGTGTCTTAAAATAAATGTATCTGACATAATGCAGGAAAACCTCACATTTATTTACAATGGCTTATTTTATCTACTAGGATATTATAAGTGTTGATAGTTTGACACAAAGTTTGGATTACAAACATGAAGTATTACCTGCAACATAGATAAATGTTGTTTTTAGTCTTCCTCCATCCCAAACTTCCAGATACATAAGGCTGTTGGGCTTTCTTGTAGCATGTCCAATTCATGTTACAGCCCATCTCTTTGGAATTCTTTGGTTCCATCTGTACTAAGCAAGTATGCTATTATAGGGACATGGGTTGCATATAAGAGTTATTTGCATGGATTGTCTTTGCATTGGTTCAGCATGTCTACACTGCAGATTAGTTTGAAAAAACACTTTTATCATGGCAGGTTTCAGAGTAACAGCCGTGTTAGTCTGTATTCGCAAAAAGAAAAGGAGTACTTGTGGCACCTTAGAGACTAACCAATTTATTAGAGCATAAGCTTTCGTGAGCTACAGCTCACTTCATCAGATGCATATCGTGGAAACTGCAGCAGACTTTATATATACACAGAGAATATGAACCAATACCTCCTCCCACCCCACTGTCCTGCTGGTAATAGCTTATCTAAAGTGATCATCAGGTGGGCCATTTCCAGCACAAATCCAGGTTTTCTCACCCTCCACCCCCCCACACAAATTCACTCTCCTGCTGGTGATAGCCCATCCAAAGTGACAACTCTTTACACAATGTGCATGACAATCAAGTTGGGCTATTTCCTGCACAAATCCAGGTTCTCACATCCCCCCACCCCCATACATACACAAACTCACTCTCCTGCTGGTAATAGCTCATCCAAACTGACCACTCTTCAAGTTTAAATCCAAGTTAAACCAGAACATCTTGGGGGGGGGGGGTAGGAAAAAACAAGAGGAAACAGGCTACCTTGCATAATGACTTAGCCACTCCAAGTCTCTATTTAAGCCTAAATTAATAGTATCCAATTTGCAAATGAATTCCAATTCAGCAGTTTCTCACTGGAGTCTGGATTTGAAGTTTTTTTGTTTTAAGATAGCGACCTTCATGTCTGTGATTGCGTGACCAGAGAGATTGAAGTGTTCTCCGACTGGTTTATGAATGTTATAATTCTTGACATCTGATTTGTGTCCATTTATTCTTTTACGTAGAGACTGTCCAAACTTTACTTTTATCATAGGTTTCAGAGTAACAGCCATGTTAGTCTGTCTTTGCAAAAAGAAAAGGAGTACTTGTGGCACCTTAGAGACTAACCAATTTATTTGAGCATGAGCTTTCGTGAGCTACAGCTCACTTCATCGGATGCATACCGTGGAAACTGCAGTAGACGTTATATATACACAGAGACCATGAAACAATACTCCCTCCCACCCCACTGTCCTGCTGGTAATAGCTTATCTAAAGTGATCATCAAGTTGGGCCATTTCCAGCACAAATCCAGGTTTTCTTACCCCCCCCCCCCCACACGCACACACAAACTCACTCTCCTGCTGGTAATAGCCCATCCAAAGTGACCACTCTCTTCACAATGTGTATGATAATCAAGGTGGGCCATTTCCTGCACAAATCCAGGTTCCCTCACCCCCCTCCAAAAACCACACACACAAACTCACTCTCCTGCTGGTAATTACCATGCACATTATAGGGAGAGTGGTCACTTTGGATGAGCTATTACCAGTAGGAGAGTGAGTTTGTGTGTGTGGTTTTTGGAGGGGGGTGAGAGAACCTGGATTTGTGCAGGAAATGGCCCACCTTGATTTATCATACACATTGTGAAGAGAGTGGTCACTTTGGATGGGCTATTACCAGCAGGAGAGTGAGTTTGTGTGTGGGGGGGCGGAGGGTGAGAACCTGGATTTGTGCTGGAAATGGCCCAACTTGATGATCACATTAGATAAGCTATTACCAGCAGGACAGTGGGGTGGGAGGGAGTATTGTTTCATGGTCTCTGTGTGTATATAATGTCTACTGCAGTTTCCACGGTATGCATCCGATGAAGTGAGCTGTAGCTCACGAAAGCTCATGCTCAAATAAATTGGTTAGTCTCTAAGGTGCCACAAGTACTCCTTTACTTTTATCATGTTCATATGTAGTTCTTTCAGCTGGTCCTGTATCAGGGCATTTTGGGATTTACCTATCTCATAGTGCTAGCATAGCTTTGTGGAACACTTACGAAAATTTGTGATCTGAAGGGCATTCTGAAAGACTTGTTTAAGCATTCTTATTTGTTGCAGTGAATCCCTTTTGAGGTTGTCACCTTTTTCAGCATGAAGCACACGAGACATTTTTGGTGCAAAGCTCTAGTACCAGCATCACTGAGCTGTTGGCCTGGAATCCTTTGGCTTCTCTGGGTTAGCTAGTATACCTCCCTATGGGAAAGGGGGAGGGGAGAGACTTAAAGGACATTTGTCACTGAAGGCTCTGGGTCTCCAGCATTGTTAAGTGGGGCTACTGAATTGATCTTAAATAATTTCCTGAAGGCTACCAGAAGTTTAATTTCTCCTGACAAAGAATACCATTCAGCTCATGCCACTAGGTGAAAGAAGAAACAGATTCTTTATTTCAGGTATTTCTGAATAAAAGGAAAGGGCATCCTGAATATGAAGGATCTAGTACAGGGTCGGCAACCTATGGCTTGCGAGCTGATTTTTAATGGCACACTGCTGCCTGCTGGGTCCCAGCTGCTGGTCCCGCTCAGCCTGCTGCTGAACCCAGGTTGGCAGCAGGCTGAGCTGGGCCAGTGGCCGGGACCCCGGCAGGCAGCAGCGTGCCATTAAAAATCCTGCCCGCCCCGGCCTGCTCTTCTCCGCCGTCCCCCCTCGCTCTCCTCCCCCCAGCGGGGGCAGGGTGAAGAAGCTTGGTCCTGCCGGCTACTGCTGCAAGGCAGGCAAGCTCTCCCCCCGCCCCGCCTCTTTCCCCAGCGTCCTGGATTCCTGCCTCTCTTCCTCTCTGTCCCTGCCACCGATCAGCTGATGGCCCTTGGGAGGGAGGGGGAGAAGCGGAGCCGCAGCATGCTCGCTGCTCCAGGGAGGAGGCGGAGACGAAGTGGGGACGGGGCCTTGGGGAAGGGGGTTGGAATCAGGGCATATCCCCTCCAGTCCCCTGCCGTTAGCCACTCTAGGCAGGGGGCTGGGAGCACCCCCACAACCCTAGCCCACACCCCCACAACCCTAGCCCACACCCCCAGCCCTCTGCCCTGACCCCTGCACCCCCCCATGACTCCAGCACCCCCCATGCCCTGACTCTTGCACCCCCCAGATTCCCACCCCCACCCTGAGCACCAAACAGGAGCTCCTGCACAACCCCCTGCCACATTCCCACCTGCACCCCTCGCACCAAATGGGAGCTGCCCAGGTAAGCACTCTACACCCAAACCTCCTGCCCCAACCCTGAGCCCACTCCCTCATTCTAGTTCCTGGCCAGACCCTACACCCCAACCCCCAGCCTGCTCCGTCACCCCCAGCCCTGTGCTCAGTGTACTCCCACCCTCAGCTCAGTGCAGAGAGAGAGGAAGAGAATGGGCTAGAACCAAGGAGAAGGTAGGTACCCACTCTATGTGGTCAGGGCTGGGATCCCAGACCGGCAGCGGGCTGAGAGGGGCCGGCAGCCAGGACCTTGGCTGGCAGGAGCCAGAAGACGGAACTCCAGACGGGCAGCAGGCTGAGCCACTCTGCCCACTGCCTGTTTGGGGTTCTGGCTGCCGGCCCGTTGCCAGCTGGGGTCCCGGCCGCAGGCCTCGCTCAGCCTGCTGCTGGCCTAGGTGAACAGAACCCCAGGCTGGCAGTGGGCTGAGCGGGCCAGTGGTGTAAGATCAGCATTTAAATTTAATTTTAAATGAAGCTTCTTAAACATTTTGAAAACCTTGTTTACTTTACATATGACAATAATTTAATTATATAATATATAGACTTCTAGAGAGAGACCTAAAAAACTTGCACACAAAACCTTAAATTGAAGTGAATAAATGAAGACTCAGCACACCACTTCTGAAAGGTTGCCGACCCCCAATCTAGTATTTCTGGTAGGAAAAGGTAGAAAACAGTGTGTCTGCAATTTTTGTAGCTTCCTAAGGAAAGTGACTGGCTGTGCTCTCCAGACTTTTTTAAACACTTAAGTGTTTGGGGGTGGGGAGTGGGGAATGCAGTGCAACCATTGGAAGTATCACAGGTTTCTTATAAGAGAACAACACTAATAATTCTGGATGTAGCCTTTTGGTCTGGCATCAATTATGCTTTTCTGAAAATACTTTGGCAGCCATAGCCTAATACCATAATATTTGAGTGTCTCTGGGACAGAGACCCCTTGGCAATAGATCCCCTGTTCTCAAACATCTCTTACCGAGAGTTGACAGACTAACTACACTAAACACGTCTTACACGACATTTATCTGTGAACAGTAACATATGAGCTTTGTGTAGCCATCTTACAACTTGTTAAGATTCATAATCATTGCAAGGTGTATGTACAGGTATTTTTAAAAAACAATGTATTTATATTGAAAGTATGCTTTATGCTCTTAGAGTAGAAATTAGTCACCTGGAGATAATTTATTCTTGAAATGGCCCATTTGGGCAAGGGGGAGTTGCCACCTCATCCTGTTTGGCTGGTGATGCTATGCAAGCTCAGTTGTTTAGCCTTGAACAATACTAAGACTTTGAATGGTAAGCCATCAGAGACAGCAACAAACAAATGAAATCATTTAAAGGTAAAAACAAAAGAGAAAACATTACAACAAGCAGATATTCACCCTGTCTATGAATAGAAACTGAAGGCTGTTTTTGGTACAACATGGAGGGAGAAGCATCCTATCCATTTACTGAGGATAACCCTGTGTGGAGCGGGGATGTTTTCCTGAACTTTCAGATTATGGTTCCTAAGAAACCAGCTATCCCTGCAACAGACTGACCTTTTGGGGGAAAATCTACTTTATTAAATTGGAAGGGTAACTTGATATGTGTAGACTCAGATTCACATTTTATGATTTTGTTTGATATTGTAACCCTTTTGTTTCCACCACTCTTGTTTCTAGTTAAATCTTCATTCTTACAGTAAAACAAAAATAAGCTTAAGTGCTCACAAGTGCCGTGTGTTGTACAGGAGTGGTGGTTTAAGGTAAAATTGGTAAATTGGGGTATGCTGAACCTTTGGGTGCAGAGAATCTGGAGTTTCTGTGAGTAGCCGGTGTCGGGGGCTGGATATCACAGGGGAATGACTCAAAGGGACTTGAGGATTGAGGCGCATCTATTGTTAACCTGTGAGGCAAATTTAGGGCTGCCATAGCCCAGAGGAGAGTGCTTGAGTGGTTGAAAGGCTGGTGGTGTCAGGGAGCTGATGCCCAGCTACCTCAATAAAGATTCTTTTTGCAGAAAGCAGGGGGTAACAAGGTGACTCTCAGACTTGGCTATGGAAATAACTGTCACAGCCTTCCAAGAGTAAGAACCTCTCTCTCTCCCCTCCCGCCACCTTCTAGCAAAAGTAGGCTTGTGTGTGCTTGCATGTTGTATTTATTATCCTAAGGCTTGTCAACATGGTACTTTAGTGCACAGCAAAGGGATGTAAATTTTAATCCTCATGTGTTGCACACTAACCTGACCCAGATGGGGTGCACTAAAAGTTCCTTAGTGCGTGTTAATATAGAGTACATTAACATACTTTTAGTGCATGCCATCAGGCTCCATAGGAGCCAGTAGTGCATGATATGCTAGTGAGGACTAAAATTTACACCCCTCTGTTGTGACTAAATCTCTGTAGACAAGCCCCTGGAAAAAGTGTGATGGGTGTAGGTGTGGGTAAGGATGCGGTTAGAAGAGAGCTTGAGAACAGAGGGGTGTATTGCATTTATCCTGCAAAGTCACATGGTTAGTGCTTATTCTTATGCTATCCAGCAGTGAGTTCTATAGTCTTGGGCTGGTTCTTGCAAAGATTCTGTCTCCCATGACTGAGTTGCCCATATTGATCAATAGTTTAATTGTTGTGGCAGAAGATAGCTGTAAGGGAGAATGAGATGTGGTGATCTCTTGTGTAGCTAGAGCCATAAGAAGCTTATATGCACTTGCTTGCAGTGTGGGTTCCTTCCAATTGTCCAAACATCTGTTTGTGCTGCCGGAGGCAATGGGCTTCCTTCTTAAAGACCCAACATTCCAGCTTTTCCCACATAGATGATTGGGGTACCTTGTGTGGAAGCCCAGCTGGATTCAAGGCGTTCTGCACTGGTACAGTATCAATGGTGTGGACCTAGGAGAAGACATATTGGAGCCATCGTGCTTCAAAATGGATTAAGTTATAGATTTAGGTCCTGATAGCCATAACAGTTGCTGTAATGGCATGGCATAGGAGACCTCTATATGAGGTGACAGCTATGGATGCTGTAGTGTTAAAGTCAGGTGTTTTTTGCTACATGTGATTGACTGCCTCCATGAAGTAGTGGCTTGTTCAGGCTCTAGTTGCAGTTAGGCAGGGGCTTCCAGATTCCCTCAATCAGACTGAAGTAATCACATGCTTTCTGCTTGAGATGGGTTGTACATACATGGGGCTTCATTCTTAAGGAGCTTTTCTCTCTAGGACAGTCTCTAGATCAGTGGTCTCCAACCTTTTTATGCCCAAGATCACTTTTCGAATTTAAGAGCAACCCAGGATCTGCCCTGCCCGCTCACTTCCCCCTGCCCCCATTCCTCGCTCTCCCCCACTCACCCTCACTGGGCTGGAGTAGGGGGTTGGGGTGCAGGCTACGGGCTGGCTCCAAGGGGTTCGCAGCATGGGAGGGCTCTCTGGGCTGACCCTGGGGCAGGGGATTGGGGTGCAGAATGGAGAAGGAGCTCTGGGAAGGAGTTTGGGTACAGGAGGGGGCTCTGGGCTGGGGCAGAGTGTTGGGGTGCTGGAGGGGGTGCTGGTTCTAGGGGGGGGGTAGGGGCTTGGGGTGCAGGAGGGGGCTCAGGGCTGGGGGACAGGGTGCAAGAAGGGGTTTGGAGTACAGGAGGGGGTATGGGGTTCTGGCTCTGGGAGGGGGTTGGGGTGCGGCCTCCTGCCAGGCAGCACTTACCTTGGGTGGCTCCTGGTTGGCAGCGCAGCAAGGCTAAGGCAGGCTCCCTGCCTGCCCTGGCCCCACACTGCTCTTGGAAGTGGCCAACATGCTCCTGTGGCCCCTGGGGAGAGGTGCATAGGGCTCTGCGTGTCACCCCTCTCTGCAAGCACCGCCCCCACAGCTCCCCATTCCCAGCCAATGGGAGCTGCACGGGCAGTGCTTCCAGGCAGGAGTACTGTGCAGAGGGAGACCTGCCCCCTCCGCCCGTAGCGCTGTGCTGGGCTCTTCGGGAGCGGCATGGGGCCAGGGCAGGCAGGGAGCCTGCCTTGGCGGCAGCCATGCTGTGGCACCAGAGAGTATAATCGACTGGTTGGTGACCACTGCTCTAGATGCACCTCTTTTGAGATAAGATCCATGAAGTGAGGTTCAGAGCTTTCACTGACCTTGTATTTCCAGAAATGGTTGATTCAAACAGATAGGATCCTCTCTATGTGAAAGGCAGAATGGGTGTTGTCTCCTGTGCTAGGCAATTCTTCAAGGATGGGGTTGGGCAGTGTACCACAATATGTCTAATTACCGGTTACTTGGCAGGAAAGAGAATCTTGACTGAAATACTGTCTACAATCAATGTGAGAGCTATGTGAGTTGTCTCAGATTGAAGCTAGCTCTTTCATGAGTGGGGCACACCACAGAGATCTGTTTGTGGGGTCTGCGAGCAACACACTATTGGAGTTCTGCATAACTTGTCAAATGATCCACTTTTGAGGGATGCTTTCTTTACTTACTGGATGGGAGTTCATGTACCTTTCCCCCGTAAGTAATGCACCTAAGTGGGTAGAGATCAAGAGGTTAATTTTTCTGGTAGACTCCTTCCAACCATTTAGGAAAATTCACCAATTCCAATAAAAAACATCCATGATTCAGTATGAAAAGACGTAGTTTAGAACAGGGGTCTCAAACTCAATTTACCTTAGGGCCACTGTCAGTCCTCAAATCCTCCCAGCTGACTAATAATGTCACTCTGTCCCCCCAAAACTCTGCCCCCCACCTGCTTAAGGGTCTGGGAGGGAGTTTGGGTGCTGGGTGCAGGCTCTGGGCTGGTAGTGCAGGAGAAGGGGGTGGGATTGCAGGCTCTAGGAGGGGGGAGGGGTGCAGGCTCTGGGAGGGAGTTTGGAGGGGGGAGGGCGTGTGTGGGGTGGGGATGTAGGCTCTGGGAAGGAGTTTGGAGCGGGTTGGGATGTGTGGCACTTACCTGGGGCTCCAAGGTGGGCTGGGCTGGGCCGAGGGGCCGCCACACGCTGCTGCCCCCAGGCACAGCCCCCGCAGCTTCCCATTGGCCGCAGGGATGCTCGGGGTGGTGGCAGTGTGCAGTGGCAGAGCCCCACCCCGGGGCCGCAGAGAGGGGCTGGCAGACGTGTGGAGTGAGCAGGCAGACGCTGCTCAGCTCCGCTGCGCAGCCGGGGCCCAGGCCCTTTTAAATTGCCTGGGGGAGGGGAGCACTAAAGCTCACTCAAGACACAAGCTGAAGTCACCAGTACCAAAGGAGAGCCTTCATTTAATAAGTCCGCTCACATATCAAATAGTTGTAAAGAAGGCTGTTACACTAAAGTTTAATCACCACATTGACATCGAACATGGGCACCTGAGCTTATAAATGTAGTATACACAAAATAAAAAAAAACGTATCTACCTCCAGTGTTAAATAGGGCTTTAGGTATCTTAAAACTAAGCAGTGATCACAGAGTTCCCAGCCCACACCACACTTTCTGTGAGCATGAGAAATCCACTCTACCACTACGGCTGGAGTCCCTACTAAACTATATCTCCACTCAGCTCTTGATATGGTTGGCAATTTTCAAGAGCACTTAAGTGACTTAGGAATCAAGTCTCACTGGCTTTCAATGCAATTTTCACTTTTAAGTCATCTAGGCACTTCTGAAAATCCCACCCATGGACAACCACCTCATGGTAGGGCTTAGGACTCAACATCCCTCTCCTACACTGACAGCATCACATACATAGGTGGTTGAGGAAGGAATCATCAGTGGGCAAGGTGGTCTCATCTGGCTGTCCCTGTACTACCAGAAGCTTCCCCATTTCCTCTTTGTGGTGGCTGGAGGGTGAATGACTTCCTCCCTCCCTG
The DNA here is from genome assembly GCF_965140285.1 of Lepidochelys kempii. NCBI lineage: Eukaryota > Metazoa > Chordata > Testudines > Cheloniidae > Lepidochelys > Lepidochelys kempii. The sequence continues at coordinate 248,945,553 of NC_136380.1, forward strand.
CAAGGATGTTTTCTACTTTGCATCCAGCAGTTACTATTTTGAGCTGCTTTTTTTCTCTTCCTCCAGTTCTACTGCTCTAGCACTATTATAACAACAGAAGCAGCAGCACCACGAGGAAAGGAGGGCCGCTCTATTCAGCAGCTAATAGGCAGCTAGAGAGCAGCTTTTCAGAGACAAAAACTGGAGTTAAAGCCCTGGAAAAGTCCAAATAGCTGCCGAATGTACTCAAAGAAGTTGGGAAAGAGCACACAATAAGTTCTAAACCAGGGGTCTCAAACTCATGGCCCGCGGGCCATCTGCAGCCCACAAACCTCCCCAATGTGGCCCACGGGTCTCCAGCAGTTTTGGGGCTGGGTGTCTCTATCACTTTACCAAGTAAAACTCCCTATTCTCTTATCTGGAACAGATTAGATGACAGAAAAAGCTTTCTGATTCTTTTGATATGTGTATACATTGCACAGCTCTCTCATTGCTGCTTCTTGGCAGGCATACAACTTAATGGTCACATTAACAGGTGTCTGTTTGTGAATTCAGAGAAAAAGTTGGTCTTTACAGCCAGCCTCCGCTGAGTTGACATATGTAAGATTTGGAAGACTGCCACAGAGTTCTGTACATCTTTTTACAAACTATTATTGCTTGAACTTGGCCTCATGAGAAGAATCAAGATTTATCATCAGTGCTCCAAACTTGTACTGGGTTAGAGGTTACCCAACTGTCTTTCCAGCTCGTTTTATTTTCATGATGTCCCCATCTTTAATAGCTACTGCTGAATAACTGAGATCTTTATTAAAATATGAGTTAGGTGTATTTTGAATTCTAACATGTTCATTTTGTGTTGCAGAAAGATTTTTCTCTTTACTTACCTTCTAGTATAATGTTTGAGACATCCTTGGAGTTGGGGTTCTGTTACTGGTATCTTTTAATAGAACATGAAGCTAATTCCCTGCAATTCTTTTTCTGGAAAGGTATAAGTTCTAACAATCACCACCATCCCACCTCTCTCTCCTTAGAGACTGAGGGATTTGTATTTTCTTTCACTGACGGGTCACAGGAATCTCTGAGGTTCCACTGGAAGAAGCAGTATGCAATTCTCCATTCTGGAGCTGATGGCTTTTGAATTTTGAGCTATATTACTTTCTCACTAGTCTCTAAGTAATAGTATCAATTTTGAATAGTGATACTTTTATAAATGGTATCTTCAGAGAACAGATAAGTATTTTTTCTCTGACTTGTAGAAATCAAATCTTCCTCAGTTTTCATCACATTAAGTTGATAGCAAATGTAATTTTAAGAACAATAAAAATACCTCTTTTCTGGAGGCCAGAGTCTATTGGTCCAACAAGTGAAAAATTTTTGACTTTTACTGGATCAAAATACCTTGTTTTCCTGTAAGTGAACTTACTATTGTATTGATTCAGCTTCAACAACCGAACATTGCTTAGTGATGACTTACAGTGCAAGGTAAGTCCTCTCATAATACTAACAGTGGTTATTATTGGCTCTTTCAAGAAGTTGCAGAGTCAGTGGGAAAAACTTGCAAACTGAGGAAGTATAGAGCCCCAAGTGTACAATGTGTTTAAGATCAGGGCATTTAAATACTGCGGTGATAGGTACATTAGAAGTATCTAATCTCTCCCAGACTTGCCTCTTTTGATTTATAAAAAATATATTTTTATCTTTTAGGTATGGAATATCAAACAAATGATTAAATTAACACAAGAACACATAGAGGCGCTGCTGGACAAGTTTGGAGGAGAGCATAACCCACCATCAATATACTTGGAGGTAAGCTTTGAGTATCAAATGAACTCCGTTGAGTTAGTGTAATATGCTGTATATTTTTCAAGTATAAAGTAACTGTCCAGTAGAAGACTGATCGTAATACTTGCAATAGAGAACTATTTCCTCCTTGACTATATAAAAACAAATTATGCTTTTAATACTTAAACATGGAAAAGAGATATTAGTGAGTCTGTCCCTCTTTCGTGACAAGCTGTAGGGTTCCTCCTGAGTAATGTATGTACTACTGAGGGAAAGGCAGAAAACTATTGAAGTAGGTGTGCTGTTACAACTAGTGTAAAACATAAAAGCCTAACAGCAACTTTCCATTCTGTATTCTAAGTATAAAGAAAAGGAGTACTTGTGGCACCTTAGCGACTAACCAATTTATTTGAGCATGAGCTTTCGTGAGCTACAGCTCACTTAATCGGATGCATACCATGGAAATCGGTATGCATCCGATGAAGTGAGCTGTAGCTCACGAAAGCTCATGCTCAAATTGGTTAGTCGCTAAGGTGCCACAAGTACTCCTTTTCTTTTTGCGAATACAGACTAACACGGCTGCTACTCTGAAACCTATTCTAAGTATGTGGAGGTGTGCATATGTATATATCACCACTCTCAAAACCTAAGAGCCACTCTGGTATGGGGGTTTTTTTACATTTTTTTTTTTTTTTTTTTTTTACTTACAGCTTTCCTTCACAAACTCAAGTAGAATCAAAAAATTGTTAGGGTTGGAAAGGACCTGTTTAATTCATCCTCCCTGTTTCCTGAATGTTTGTAATATTTTTAGACCACATTTAAATGGAAAGATAGTACCAAAATAATTTAAGCTCTCAATCTCTCGGTTTTCTGTAAGTACACCTCCACAGGTCTTCACTCTTGAAGTTTCATGGGCACAGAACCATTTGAAGCCATACTAAAGAGCCTCATACCAGCTGCATCTGTATAAAAAGAGGTGCACTGGTACCACTCATTCAGTTTTTGCCCTTTGGTAGGTATTAAAACCATCGTGGGCTAACGAGAAGCCTTTTAATCTTAAACGATAGTTGTTGCCTTTTGGCATTGTGTAATTAAAAGTAAAGATCCTGTTTGAGGTGCTTCCAGCTTTTTCTTTCGTAGGATCAGGTCACGTGCTAGTTATGCAGATATTCGCACAATGTCCTTAACTGTTAAATATAAATAATGTCTTCCCTGTTTAGAACATGGTTATTCTGTGGGAGTGTGAAATGGATATAATGGATGAAATACAAGTCACTGTGTTAACCTTCCTGTGCTAGATCAGGGCACTTCAATCCTGATGTGAAACAGCTTGTTCCACTCATAAGCAGATGCTGACAATTGTGTAGTGGTTTTGCTATGATTAAGTCGCATGTAAAAGTAATATGATAAGCAGTAACAAGCATAAGTTTCCAGTGGTGAAATGGGTTAATTCATTACATTCATGTGCAACTCTAAATTACATAAAAATAAATACATAAATATTACATAAAACACTACATTAAAAGAATATTATTTGAAGTGTTCAGTAGTTCACAAAAGTCAGTGTCCAATTTTTTATCTCTAACAGCAGGGAGAGAGGTATTTAGGGCAGAAAATGCATGATGCTAGAAAAGCCAAGAGTAATCAGAATAAATGGTCTCAATATTATAGAACAAGATGCCTGGTAAGTAAACTTGCTGAATGTTGCAGTTAAGGTCTGTACAGAATTGGAAGAATTGAGATGGGCTGATATTTGGCAAATGGAATCTATAGCTGCTAAATGTAAGGCCATTCACATGGGGAGAACAAAAGTAGGAGCTCTAGACTTACTGAAGTAGAATTGGAAGAAAGTATGAGGGAAAGAACTCAATGGTATTATGGAGCAGCTGGTTGCAACTCCATAGGTAAGAGTTGTGTTGTGCATTGAAAGTAGGAGAGTCAACCTTTATTTTGTCTAGGGAGAAATACAAACTTAAAACAAATTCTCCAAATTTAGAACACTTACTCTTTGAGCACAGTGAATTTTCTGAGAATGTATAAGTAAATATGTTAATTTGTTTGCATTAAAATTAAATTATTGCTTTATAAGAAATTTAGTGTCATCTGTTTTTTGCTCCTAATCTTATTGGAATAACATACTTGAAACTTACCACGATAGTTTAAATTAATTGAGATCTTTAAACTGTTTGAGGCAACTAGTTGTAATTAAGCTATGTTGTTGTGTCTAATTTTTCATGGCTAGATGGGATCAGTTCAACAGCTGAGGTAACTCTCAAATGGGACCATTGTGACATCAATGCAACCAGTCCCCACCCTTCCTGTATATCTCACTTGCATGCAACAGTTTTATTAGTTGTAATGGCTCAGTTGTATGAGGGAGACTTGACATGCAGCGAGGAGTTCTTGGTTAGATTATTTGCCCCAACTGTCCTTGCTCTTTAAAGAGTCTGTAGTGCAGACTAGTGAGCTAGTTATTTGCCTTTGCTCCTTTGCATGTTAAGGCAAAACTGCTGGGTGCCCAAGCACAGAGGGAGCACTTAGAGCATGGACACTGAGACTCTGGGATTGAGTTGTCATTACCTTTATTCACATAGCACTGATTTTACTAATGCAGCACTCTGATAAATCCATTGCAGTTTAAGGGCCAGATTCACCATTACACTTAAGTTGCTTTGCTCTGCTTTGGTGTACTACTCTTAAAAGTTAAAACAATAAATTGTTATTTTAACAAATTATTATATCATGTGATAGCATTCTCTGTGTTTCTTGCTTGGTGTTCATATGAATTTTTTTTTTTAAATGAAGAGAATTCTCAAACCAAAAAGCTGTTACATTCTCTTAACCTAAACTCCATCACATCAGTAAGTTTAAGGATAAAAATATTACAGGGATGTTGTAATTCCGCCAGGAAATTCAGAGATAAGGTTACACTTAAAAGAAATCCAAATTTGTTAAGGTATGAAAATGCATATTTAATCCACCCAGATACCTCTAAGGGATGAAGAGACAGGATTAAAACTGATATTTAAACATATGAAAAAAATATCTAATCTGGGACCAGAAACACTAAAATACTTTAATCAGAATCCTATATTCCTTGCATAACATCACTGCAGGCAGAGATAAGATTGTTTGGTTGCCTTGACTGCATTTCTATATCTAAACATGTTAAGATTTCTTTGATCAACTTGTTTGTTTTAGGTTGGTGCAAGAGTAGTGGTTGGCCCTTACTAGCTTGTTAGAAGTTGCGGTGACACAATTGGTCTGAGACTCTAGTGTATCACAGTGCTGGATATAAAGCAGCCTGACACACAACTAACAAAAACACATCTTGGTCTTGATTGCAGGATTGAAAGTACAAAAATGTAGAAAATATGTTCCACTGTCTGATTAGAAGCCAGTATGGTTGCCAAAGTATGGAAGACAAACGTTGAGTTTCAGCAAGTGCATATGAGCCAATTCAGCAGGAAATTCTCTACATATAAGATAGACTTTAGAAGGGAGATAAGGGAATACTGGTAAGTAAATTACAAGCAGCTCCACAGATGTGCATACCGTTGAGAAATCTAATAAAAATGGAAAAACAATGTGGATAACCTGTGGACCACTATCTTGCCTGTTGCTCAGGCCCTTACCAGGATGCCATCTTCAAATCAGACCTCCTTTGGTTTTCACGACCAGACTATGTCTAAATCTTGTAGATTCTTTTTGCGTGACATACCTAAAATATGCCCTTCCTATCCATCTGCACAGCTAAGACTCTTGTCCAGGTGTTGATCCTATAATGTGTAAATTACTGCAACATCCTTTTCTGTCCTTGACAAATGCAATCTTACCCCATTCCTATCTATTTGGAATGCTCCTGCAAATTACTTTTCTTAGCCCATCACTTTGACCATGTCAACCCTTTCTTTGCATCTCTTTTTCTGTTGAATCAAACCTAAGATGCATGTCTTTGCTTTCAAGGCTCTTCGTGGCCTGCCCTCACCTTTCTTGTCTTCTCATTCACTATCAAGATGTGTACTTTGCCTTAGATTGACCCATGATGCCAGCCTCCATTGCCCACATGTTAAATTTTCATACAAGCACCTGTCATACATGCTTCCTCACATGATACCCCTCATGCATGGGAGGAACTCCCCATGAACATCTGCAAAACTAACTTAGTGTCTTCCTTCAAAACCCTCCTTAAAACTCTATTTCTTTGTACTTTCCATCGGACTTTATCTGTCCATTGTCTCTTGTCTGATGCTTAGTGTGCCCTTTGTTGGGATGCTGTGAACTTAGTTACAGTTGTTGAGCACTGCTAGGGAAAAACTGCTTCAGTGTTGAGCAGTGAAAGATGTGGAAACATGCAAAACATCTTTCTGGGGACTAAAACACAACTTACTTAAAAAAAAAAAGTCAAACTCTTTTTAAAAAGTGATACAACTGGCAGTTGCTGCTGGCTCCTCTTGATCCAACAAGTGACTGTAAAAAAGGGAATGGTGGCTACTTATACAAAAACAAAACAAAACAAAAATTCAGTTGTTGCCACCAAGCACATATGTTTTGTGTGTAAGGTGCTCAGGAATGAAAAATCAGGCAGGGAGACAACCCTTAACCCTCATCAAATGTTTCCAGATACGCTCCTCAGAACACTTGCAGTGAGTCTACAGAGAGCAGTGGTGGCTGTTTTTGTTTCCAGCTGCTCCTGGGGGGGCCAAAGCTCTTCATTGCAAAGAGTATAGATGCCTGTAAAAGCAGCTGGAAACAAATAGGAAGCAGCGTCTGTCCCTCTGCTGGAGTCCACTGCTACTTGGAGGAAGAGAGGAAACTGGAGATGCTGCCAAGTACTAGCGCAGTCCGCAGGAGAAGAATGTTGAGGTGACAATGTAGTGAAGCGTTGGGGCAGCATGTTAAGGGGAGAAGGGAGCTAAGAAAATGTCTACGCAACCTACAAGAGCAAGCCTCTCAACCTGGGTTGACAGCCTTCTCTCTAAGTTTTAGTGCTGGAGCTTCAATCTGAGCTGCAGTTTCAAAGTGCTGTCTACACAACTATACTTAGACCTCTAGTGCCAGCCTTGCGAACGCAAGTCTCTTGTCCTGGGCTCGGAGGCTCACTCCCATGGGCTGTGTGGATATACCGTAAGTGACAGGAACACGTGGAACATAGCTGCAGAGAAACTTGCAGGGGAGTGGGGAAGGCAGAAGAGGGAGAGGTGAAATGAAGAACAAAAAAAAATACAACATGATTAACTGTTGTGACAAAGTTCCTCCTCTGCCTTGGTGGGTCTTGCGCTTATTGGCGGATTTGCTCGCCTCGGAGCTTCACCGCAGCTCTGTTTGGCTGTTTTCGTGAACCCACAGTCCAGGTCAACTCCTCCTGTGTCTGACCAGGAGTTGGGAGGATTTGGGGGAAATCCAGGCCCGCCCTCTACTCCGGGTTTCAGCCCAGGGCCCTGTGGAATGCAGCTGTCTAGAGTGCCTCCTGGAACAGCTTTATGACAGCTACAACTCCCTGGGCTACTTCCCCATGGCCTCCTCCCAACACCTTCTTTATCCTCACCATAGGCCTTCCTCCTGGTGTCTGATGATACTTGTACTCCTCAGTCCTCCAACAGCACACGTTCTCACTCTCAGCTCCTAGTGCCTCTTGCTCCCAGCTCCTCACATGCGCACCATAAACTGAAGTGAGCTCCTTTTTAAACACAGGTGCCCTGATTAGCCTGACTTAATTGATTCTAGCAGTTTCTTGATTGGCTACAAGTGTTCTAATCAGCCTGTCTTAATTGTTTCCAGAAAGTTCCTGATTGTTCTGGAACCTTCCCTGTTACCTTACCCACGGAAAAGGGACCTACTTAACCTGGGGCTAATATATCTGCCTTCTGTCACCCTCCTGGAACGCATTCCTGTCTTTGTTGTTCATTAGTTGTCCCCCGTAATTGTTTGGTTTTCCAGGTCCTGTGGACCCCCCCCTTAGGCTGGGGGAGGATCCTTTAGCAGTGGGCGGGCTTTGCCCACCCACTTCCTGGATCCCAATAAGGATCACTCTCCTGTAGCCATCTGGCCCGACCCTGTCCCGCTGTCCAAAAATAAAACATGTGTCTTGTTAGAAAGCCAAAACAACATTAAATATTTCTAACAAGTCTTCTGTATAAATGATTGCTGTATTTAATCTATCAACTTAAGTATCACCCAGTGTTCTCTAACATGGTTGTAACGGGGCTCTTCTGTCCATACAGCCTACATGGAAAAAAAACAGTTTTGGGTACAACCATGTTTAAACATAAAATTAACCCTCATCTACACTACAAAAATCATTTCACACCATCTCAGGTTTTTCTGAAATTCTCTTTCCATAACTCCTCATATTAGGGCACAGTTTTTCCCAGATTCAGCAGGTACTCTACATAAGAACGGCCATACTGGGTCAGATCAATGGTTCATCTCGCCCAGTATCCTGTCTTCCAACAGTGGCCAATGCCAGGTGCTTCAGAGGGAATAAACAGACCAGATAATCATCAAGTACTCCATCCTGTGTCGCCCATTTTCAACTTCTGGCAAACAGAGGCTAGGGACACTTCAGAGCATGGTTTTGTATCCCTGCCCATCCTGGCTAATAGCCATTGATGGACCTATCCTCCAGTAACTTAACTAGTTCTTTTTTGAACCCTGTTATAGTTCTGGCCTTCACAACATCATCTGGCAAAGAATTCCGCAGGTTGTGCATTGTGTGAGGAAATACTTCCTTTGTTTTTAAACCTGCAGCCTATTAATTTCATTTGATGGCCCCTAGTTCTTGTGTTATGAGAAGGAGTAAATAACACTTCCTTATTTACCAGTCATGATTTTATAGACCTCTGTCACATCCCCCCCCTTAGTCGTCTCTTTTCTAAGTTGAAAAGTCCCAATCTTATTAACCTCTCCTTATATGAAAGCTGTTCCATACCCCTAATCATTTTTGTTGCCCTTTTTTGAAACTTTTCCAATTCCAATATATCACTTTTTGAGAGGGAACAACCAGATCTGTATGCAGTATTCAAGATGTGGGTGTACTATGGATTTATATAGAGGCAATATGATATTGTGTCTCTTCTCTCCCTTTCCTAATGAGTCACAACATTCTATTAGCTTTTTTTGACTGCCGCTGCACACTGAGTGGATGCTTTCAGATAATTATCCATGTTAACTCCTAAATCTCTTTCTCACATGGTAACAGCTAATTTAGGACCCCCCCCCCCATCATTTTATATGTATAGTTGGGATTATGTTTTCTAATGTGCATTACTTGGCATTTATCAACATTGAATTTCATCTGCCATTTTGTTGCCCAGTCACCCAGTTTAGTGAGATCCCCTTGTAACTCTTAGGTAAGTCACGGGTCACTTGCTGGAGGATTCTCTGCTCCTTGAAGTCTTTAAACCATGATTTGAGGACTTCAATAGCTCAGACATAGGTGAGAGGTGTTTCGCAGGAGTGATGGGTGAAATTCTGTGGCCTGCGTTGTGCAGGAGATCAGACTAGATGATCGTAATGGTCCCTTCTGACCTAAATATCTATGAATCAAAGCAGACTGCTATCTTGGGTAGTTTTGTATCATTTGAAAATTTTGCCACCTCACTGTTTACCCCCTTTTCCAGATTATTTATGAATAGGAGTGGTCCCAGTACAGACCCCGGGAGGACATCACTGTTTACTTCTCTGCATTCTGAAAACTGACCATTTAGTTCGATCTTTTAATCAGTTACCAATCCAGGAGAGGACCTTCCCTCTTATCCCATGTCAGCTTACTTTGCTTAAGAGCCTTTAGTGAGGGATCTTGTCAAAGGCTTTCTGAAAATCTAAGTACACTATATCCACTGGATCACCCTTGTCCACATGCTTGTTGACCGCCTCCAAGAATTCTAGTAGATTTCCCTTAACAAAAAACATGTTGGCTCTTCCCCAATAAATCGTGTTCATCTATGTGTCTGATAGTTCTGTCCTTTAATTATAGTTTCAACTAGTTTGCCTGGTACTGAAGTTAGGCTCATCGGCCTGTAATTGCTGGGATCGCCTCTGGAGCCCTTTTTAAAAATTGGTGTCAAGTTAGTTATCCTTGAGTCATTTGGTGCAGGAGCTAATTTAAATGATAGGTTACATACCACAGTTAGTAGTTCTGCAATTTCATATTTGAGTTCCTTTAAAACTCTTGGGTGAATACCATCTGATCGTGGTGGCTTATTACTTTTTTTATTTTATCAATTTATTCCAATACCTCTTCTAATGACACCTCAGTCTGGGCCAGTTCTTAAGATTAGTGACCTAAAAAGAATGGCTTAGGTTTGTGAATCTCCTGCAAATTTTCAGCCATGAAGACCGATGCAAAGAATTCATTTAGTTTCTCTGGAATGGCCTTATCTTCCTTGAGTGCTCCTTTAGCATCTTGATTGTCCAGTGGCCCCACTGGTTTAGCAGGCTTCTTGCTTCTGATGTACTTAAATTTTGTTTGCTGTTACTTTTTGAGTCTTTGGCTAGATGTTCTTCAAATTCTTTTTAGGCCTTCCTAATTATATTTTTATACTTCAATTGCCAGAGTTTATGCTCCTTTCTATTTTCCTCAACAGGATTTAACTTCTACTTTTTAAAGGTTGCTTTTGTGTCTCTTACTGCTTCTTTTACCTTATTTAGCCATGGTGACACTTTTTTGGTGGTCTTACTATGTGTTTTAATTTGGATGGTAGTGTCAGGTTTTCAATTTACTTTTGGATTGGTTAATACAGAAAGAAAAGATGAATAAACATTGTATAGTTTTGCTTTGGAGAAGCTGCAAGCGCATTTCGAGATTCTATAGCACACTTTGATAGCATTCTGTATCTCAGCCACTAAAAAACTGCCCTCTGGAATTAGTTATCTGTTCTTAAAGTGGTGGAAGGACAATTGCTGAAGTGCTGTTTCCCCAAATGTGCAGTGTATGATTAGCTATGAGAAAAGTCCCTTTTCTTAAAAGGTGGCTGATCATATTGCAAGCACCCTAAAGGAAAATTGCATATATGCACTTTTAGGACTTAAATTTTTATTTTTTAGAATCCTCAAAATAAGAACTAGGGTCACTTTTGACACTAGCAACAAGACTGATACTCTACAGCAACTGAAGAGGTAATGTGACATTGATGCAAAAGGAGACTTCAGGGAGGAAATAGATTAAACTACAGATCTATAAGTTCAAATTTGGTATTAGAAACATATTTTAGTTTTTGATTATGGAGAAGCTCAACATGTATACAGGTACAGAGAGGTCAAAAGCAGTCAGCTTGGATTTATAAAGGAGAGGCCATGCTTAAAAATCCAATTAATTTAAGCAAGTGATAATGAGAGCCAACAATAGTGACGTAGCAGACCTATTCTGTTTATCCACTTAATGTTTCTATGAACCCACATTTACAGTACTGTATAAGTGACAGTATGCAACGATGGCAGAGAAAGGCTTTTGGAAGTTTAAAGAAGTGATATAGCAGTAGTAACATGCCAGAGTAGAGTAATTCTGTAAATGGGTACAGATTAGGTTGGAGCAGGGGTTCTTAAACTGGGGGTCGGGACCCCTCAGGGTCACGAGGTTATTACACGGGGAGAGGGGGGGATTTGCAAGCTGTCAGCCTCCACCCCAAGCCTCGCTTTGCCTCCAGCATTTATAATGGTATTAAATATATAAAAAAGTGTGTTTAATTTATAAGAGGGGGTCGCGTTCAGAGGCTTGCTATGTGAAAGGGGTCACCAGTACAAAAGTGTGAGAACCACTGGATTGGAGGGTGTTGCTAAGGGTTTTTCAGGGGTCACATCTACACCTGCTCTTTCAAACTATTACACTAACACCCTGCATTAATTGCTACAGAAAACCTAGTTTGCAAATGTACACACAGTATGAAAAAGAGAGCTAATCAAAATATAGGAAGAGGAGTAAATGGTTTTATGGCTTTTATTTTTGTTTGTGGGAATCTTCTTCCTTCCCAATTCCTTCTGTTGAGAGACAGTCAAGAATTACAAGGATGGAGATGGGGTTGTGTTTTCAGCTAGCATAATTTCTCATCTCCTTTTCTGGGTCTCTAAACTTTTGCTTTTCTGTATTAGGGAATTTTGCCATTGACTTAAATAGGGCTAGGATGAAATTTCAGTTTTCTACATAATTCAATGTCTTCAGCAACCCATAGATTTACTTAACAAGATAACTTTCTCTGCTGTAGATACAGCATGTAAATTGTAGATACAGAGAGTAAGGTTGAAAAGAACTGGAATTGCTAGATCCCAGATCGTTTCATATTGCTTCTTGGACTACCAGGAAAGTGCTACTATGCAGGAGCAGGGGCACAGTGATACTGAGTTATTGTGTGGTATTCTCCCCTTTGGGTGAGTGTAGGAATAAATACAACACTTGTATAAATCTGCACCTAACTTAAACCTATGCCCCTGACACATACTCAACTGGTAAAATGGGTTGGGACAAAATCTGAGTGCCTAAAGTTAGGCTCCTAAATCCATATTTAGTTAAATAAAAATATCCTGGCTATCAATAGTGCTTGACCCCTGCAGCTCCCACATAGTTTGGTGGCATTGGGGGGTTCTCAGTGCTTCTAAAATCAGGCCATATTTGTTTAGAAGCCCAGCTTGAAGATCCCAGATCTGGAAACCATGACATAAACTCTGAACGTTCACACACTTCAGGGCTCTGATCTGGTCTCTACCTACTTGAGATAAGACTTAGTTTCTCACCAAAAGTCACTACTCCTGCTAGGCAAAACCCACCTTTTTCCACTTGATATTTTTTTTTGAAACCTTTTCCCTTCTTGACATTTCTTGTTCCTTAGAAGAGTACTAATAGAATGAGTAAAGTCTGGTTATGGCCTAGGAAAGTGACTCTAAAAAAATGTACATTAGATTTCTTTTATTTGTTGGCATTCACTTCTGTGTAAAGTTAGAAAACGCTCACTTCATTTGTAAGGTGAATTAAGACCACCACAAATCAAGATGTTCTTTTATAAAACTTCTCAAATGATTACCAGCAGCAATGATTCTGGAAGCAGAATTTTGCTGACACTTCTGCAGAATATACTGCAGTTTGATTCTCGTGGACTCTCTCACTAGTAAATTTATTGTGTCAATAGGTAACTATGTTTAAGTTTTTAAGAGGTTTTACTTTTTCACTTGTATTGATTGTGGGAGGGGAAGGGATAGGCAGCTATATTATGGTATGTGAATGTATACACACCATATATAAACACACCAACTGTGTGTAACATTTTGGATATGCTCTCTAATTAGCCTGTTTAAAAGGTATAGTACATGCATTTAAAGCTGTTGCAGCTTCATTAGTATTCTCACTTCCATTATATCTTTTGTTTATATAAATGAATTTGGCGTAGTGTCTCAGATAACCATAGCATTCTCTCTCATGCAGTTAATATGTGGAAACTTCAAAGTAAAGGATTAGCCCTTTAAATGAAGAGTTTAGGGGCAGTGGCTGAGTGGTTAATGTGAACGAGGATATGCAAGTAGAAATGACCACATCCGAGATGGAAGTCAGACTCAAACAGCTTAGTGGGACTGTCATAACCATACAGCTAAGGGTAGCCTAGAATTCCTCCTTACCTGTAAGGGCTTAAGAAGCTTAAATAACCTGGTTGGCACCTGACCAAAAGGACCAATGGGGAAAGAAGATAATTTCAAATCGGGGAGGGGAGAGGCTCTGTTTTTGTGTGCTTTCTTGGGAAGCAGAGAAGCATCAGGTCAGAAAACTTTCTCCTATAAACCATCCTAAAAGTCTCTCATATTACAAAAATTGTAAGTAAAAGCTAGATTATCTTTTATTCTGCTTGTGAATTTTTCCTCTGCTGGAGGGAGGTTTATTCCTGTTTTTGTAACTTTGAAACTAAGCCTAGCGGAAGTTCTGCTGTGTTTCTGAATCTTTTGTTACCCTGTAAAGTTATTTTCCATCCTGATTTTTACAGAGATGATTTTTACTTTTTTGTTTTTAATAAAATCCTTTTTTTTAAGAATCTGACTGATTTCTCTATTGTCCTAAGACCCAGGGGCTTGGGTCTGTGATCACTTTGTAACCAATTGGTTAGGATATTATTCTCAAGCCTCCCCAGGAAAGGGGGTGTAAAGGCTTGGGGGGAAATTTTGGGGGAATAGGAACTCCAAGTGGTCCTTTCCCTGATTCTTTGTTAAATCACTTGGTGGTGGCGGTGTACCCTCCAAGGGCAAAGAATTTGTGCCTTGGAGAAGTTTTAATCGAAGCTGGTAGAAATAAGCTTAGGGGGTCTTTCATGTGGGTCCCCACATCTGCACTCTAGAGTTCAGAGTGGGGAGGGAACCCTGACAGGGACTAAATCTCCCCGGATAATCACCATCCAAGAAATTAAAGGAATTGGCACATGAAATTGCCAGCTCAATAGCAAGCATTTTTAATGAATTTGTAAACTTGGAGGTCATACCCCATGACTGGAGAATTGCTTATATAGTACCTGTTTTTAAGAAAGGGGAGAAAAACTGATCCAGGAAATTACAGGCCTGTTTGACCTTAATTGTATGCAAGGTCTTGGAACAAATTTGGAAAGAGAATGTAGTTAAGGACATAGAGGTAAACGGTAATTGGCATAAAATACAACATGATTTTACAAAAGGTAGATTGTGCCAGACCAACCTGATCTCCTTCATTGAGAAGATAACTGATTTTGTAGACAAAAGAAATGCAGTAGATCTAATCTACTTGGATTTCAGTAAGGCATTTGATTTAGGTTTCAGAGTGGTAGCTGTGTTAGTCTGTATCAGCAGAAACAAAAATGAGGAGTACTAGTGGCACCTTAGAGACTAACAAATTTATTTGGGCATAAGCTTTCGTGGGCTAAAGCCCAATTCATCAGATGAATGGGGTGGATATATATAACAGTACATGAAAAGATGGGAATTGTCTTACCAAGTGGGGGGTTGAGACAGTTCAATTAAAGTGGGCTATTATCCAGTTCCACTTCTGAAATTATTAGTTAAATTGGAGAAGATGGGGATTAATATGAGAATTGAAAGGTGGCTAAGGAACTGGTTAAAGGGGAGACACTGAAAGGTGAACTCTCAGGCTAGAGGGAGGTTACCAGTGGAGTTCCTCGAGGGTCAGTGTTGGGACCAATCTTATTTAATCTTTTTATTACTGACCTCGGCACAAAAAATGGGAGTGTGCTAATAAAGTTTGCGGATGATACAAAGCTGGGAGGTATTGCCAATTTAGAGAAGGACTGGGATATCGTACAGGAGGATCTGGATGACCTTGTAAACTGGAGTAATAGTAATAGGATGAAATTTAATAGTGAGAAGTGTAAGGTTATGCATTTAGGGATTAATAACAAGAATTTTAGTCATAAGCTGGGGAGACATCAATTAGAAGTAACGGAGGAGGAGAAGGACCTTGGAGTATTGGTTGATCATAGGATGACTATGAGCCGCCAGTGTGATATGGCTGTGAAAAAAGCTAATGCCGTCTTGGGATGCATCAGGAGAGGTATTTCCAGTAGGGATAAGGAGGTTTTAGTACCGTTATACAAGGCACTGGTGAGACCTCACCTGGAATACTGTGTGCAGTTCTGGTCTCCATGTTTAAGAAGGATGAATTCAAACTGGAACAGGTACAGAGAAGGGCTACTAGGATGATCCGAGGAATGGAAAACTTGTCTTATGAAAGAAGACTCAAGGAGCTTGGCTTGTTTAACCTAGCTAAAAGAAGGTTGAGGGGAGATATGATTGCTCTCTATAAATATATCAGAGAAATAAATACTGGAGAGGGAGAGGAATTATTTAAGCTCAGTACCAATGAGGACACAAGAACAAATGGATATAAACTGGCCACCAGGAAGTTTAGACTTGAAATTAGACGAAAGTTTCTAGCCATCAGAGGAGTGAAGTTTTGGAATAGCCTTCCAAGGGAAGCAGTGGGGGCAAAAGATCCATCTGACTTTAAGATTAAACTCGATAAGTTTATGGAGGAGATGGTATGATGGGATAACATGGTTTTGGTAATTAAATATTCATGGTAAATAGGCCCAATGGCCTGTGATGGGGTGTTAGATGGGGTGGGATCTGAGTTACCCAGGAAAGAATTTTCTGTAATATCTGGCTGGTGAATCTTGCCCATATGCTCAGGGTTCAGCTGATCGCCATATTTGGGGTCGGGAAGGAATTTTCCTCCAAGGCAGATTGGAAGAGGCCCTGGAGGTTTTTCACCTTCCTCCGTAGCATGGGGCATGGGTCACTTGCTGGAGGATTCTCTACTTCTTGAAATCGTTAAACCACGATTTGAGGACTTCAATAGCTCAGACATAGGTGAGAGGTTTTTCACAGGAGTGAGTGGATGAGATTCTGTGACCTGCGTTGTGCAGGAGGTCAGACTAGGTGATGGTCCCTTCTGACTTTAGTATCTATGAATCTATCTAAGTTTAGTGAGGGAGAGGGCTGGAATAAATAGCCAGTTAGCAGAGAGGACAGTGTCCAGTTTTCAGTGATATCTTTAGTGTTCAACAGTCCCTCCTGCAGTACCTGCTGGGGCTGCTTCTTCTGCATGTTCCTGCTAGCTTGAATTTCTGTTCTGTGACCTTCATGATATACTAGTAAATGGTAGTGAAAATATGGTAGAACATTGGAGTAGAAAAAATGTAGTTTTAGAAATATTTTGCACTTACATAGCACCTTCCATCTAGCAGCCTAAAGCACTTTATAAGCACAAATGTATTTCCAATACCCCAGAAGGGTTCGGGGGAAGTATTACCTCTCTTACAGATGGAGGAAACTTAAGCCAATGGCGGTTATGCAATTACTCACATAGCTGTGAATTTGGATACCAGTAATGTCATGCTGTACTGAAAATTCTGCTGTCAGAGAAGATCCAAGGTGGTCATGCTTGGGGAGGGTTTCTACGTTGTGCTTCAGTAAAAAGTTGAGTGTCTTTCAGATTCTTCTCTTCTGAGATATTTAAGTTCTGTTGCTAGTTTTTACCAGTCAGAGAATAGACAGCTTGCATCCATTTCTGTAACCCGTCAGACTCTGAAATGGTTATCCACATTTCTGTTGTTACAAGATTAGATTAGTGAAATTCCCTGTAGATTGGCTTTCGTAATAAGGTTTTTCACAAACTCCAGCTGGTGCAGAACACAGGTGCCAGGTTCCTTGTGAAAAGGGGGTGATCAGAACACGCTTCACCACCTTTAGTTGCTGGATAAGCACAGAGGCTTTAAAAACTGCAGTTTTTAATCTTCAAGTACTACATGTCCTCAATCGTGCACATTCCACTGTTCTGTGTTTATTTTCTTGGCTGTATATGGAGCTAAAAGCAACTATAAAACTTGTCTTGTAGCTGAATACTACTTGCTTCCACTGGAAAAGCAAACACTTAACAGATTTCAACCTAATTTTTTTGATATTTTATAAAACCCTATTACAATTTTAACTGTTCATTATGTTGACAGAATATTCAGCTAACTTGGCCTTCCTTACAATACAGTGGAGATATGATCTAAGACTCCATTTATTTAAAGCATTTAGTTTTTTATCAACTAAATCGATCATTATAAGCAAAAGAAGGAGCAGAAATTAATTTAGACTATTAAGGCTTTGTCTAGACTGTTTAGATTTGGTTTTTTTAGGGCCATTGGTGTAGCTGCACCAGTGTAACTCTGTAGTATAGACAGGCAAAGTTTCTATTTGTGAAAGTTGTGTCAACTTTCAATAGAAGTGAATCCTCTTCTTCTAACTGACATTTAACATAGGTCAGTCAACCTTTCTGTGTAATAGTTGTATATCTTTACCCAAATGAAGTATAGTAGGAAGATTATTTGTGTTTTTTTCCAGTATGGTGTAATTGTGCAGCTGACTGTTACATGTACTATAGCAGTCAGTCAAAACCTATGTGTGTCTCAAACATTTTGTCAAAGCCAAAATGAAATTAAATCGAAAATGTCCTGACCAGCTCTCCGTTCTGTTATTGCTTCTTGCTTATAAAAGGGATTGACTTTTAAACAAACTGCTAAAATCCAGTCATGGATATCTAGTTGTGCGACATGTTTTTGCTGTTTCTTCTATTACTCTGTGACTAACTGTTTAAAGTCTAACAGGCCCTGTTCCTTTACCCATTAAAGTTAATGAGGTTTTTTTTTCCATTGACTTTGGTGGGAAGGAGCCCAAAGTTAGTTTACCAGTGTCTGTCACTTACATTCAAGTGACTTATCTATGAAGTATAACTTGGGTTTGCAAAAGTAATATCTTAAGTTGCCAAAATAAACAGTCTGCGTATTTTGAAAAGTATGTGTAATTTTGTCCAGGAACTAAGTTAAACCCACAAATATCTTGCAGCAGTGTGATACTGTGTGTGTTTCAAAACATTATTTGAGCTAATGTTTATGAAAAAAGGAAGTAAGAATAGATTTGGAAAAGTATATTGGCAAAACTGTAGTAGAAGCTTGTGACTTTTAACATTTGTTTATCTTAAGATAATTCTCTGCGTATAACTCTTACTGGAATTATACGTATATGGAAAAACATTCCACTTTACTGGAAGTAGGAGAGAAACTTGTGTTAAAAGCTGATCTTCTATAGATAGAGCCAAATTCTGCCCTCAATTACACCTGAGTAAATCTGGAATAATGGTGTTTGACAATGGAGTATAATTTAGAGCAGAATTTGGTGTCTGTGAGGCGCTAGACCCATTTCTGGTGTACAAAGGTTATATAATTTCTTTTTCAGTTTTTCTGGGTTCTCTTTGATCGTTTATCTCACAATTTTTCTTAATTCCACAGTGAAGTCATAATTCTTTGTCGGCCTATTGGCATAGAAATGATGGCACAAATTCAGAGCACATCTCCATTCTGAACAGTTGGTAAAGGCTGATAATGAGGAAGAGAGAGACTGTTTGCTCAATAAAGGCAGAGTGGTTAGCTGAACCTGCAAATGCAGCTGTGAAGGAAAAATACAAAAATGACGAAATAGAGTGCTTATGATAAACTCTTTGAAAGTGTTCGTTTTTCTCTCCAGTGAATACTAATGGCTTCTCCACACATAGGCATTGGACTCAAATCTTTAAGATGTTCTGTTAGTTCAGTTGTAAAACATTTCTAATAATAAAAAAATAAGATAAGTTCAGTACATTTAGCTTACTATAAAATCAATTGGAGGAAGTTTATAGCTAGAAAACATTGCATATGAAAAGCATGAGAGAGACAAATGGATTTAAGTGGGACCTTTTTTTGTTTCTATAACAAGAAAGCCCCTCTAATAGCAAAGCAGGCAGTATGCACCTTGATATCAGTCTTGATTTCTTGTGTGGAGGATAAAGGGGAAAAAACATCTATCCTCTTCAGCTCTTGGGGGCAGAGATCTATCTTAGTTTGTCTGTAAAATGCAGAGCACTTGTGTATACCTTTTTAAACCTCCAAACTCAAAGAATCATTGCAACTAATCTGAAAGTTTAATGTTAGTATTAACTAATACAACTAACAGAAACGCTTCTGATGAGGTGGCTGCAGAGTTCAACATCTAGTCTAGATGAAAATACAGCTAGGCTATTATAATATATTTTTTGGTTGGAAATGAGTCTGATTGCAGGTGTCGTCATATTTGTTCTGAGGGTTTCTTGTCTTCAGCTGGCTGGAAAATCCCCAGCACAATGAGGGATTTTTCCTGTCTTGTGTCTGTGCATTAAAAAAATTTTTATAGCCAGACTTAAAAACTGTTCTATTCAAAGGATAGTGTTCTGTTTTTCAACTAAGGGACACTGTCAAATAATTTTGGATTAAAATTTTGAGCCAGCTTTAATTATCTGGTGGAAATGCACTGAATTCAAAATATTTAACTCATCACACAGTTACCAAATACTGTCTTTTTTAAAATGTTTTCCAACCCAGCAATTTTGTCCTGCTGAAAAGCCCTCCAACTTGAGTGCACTTTCTAACTAAACTGTGTTTTAAGAGCTGTGCTGGCATCCTTGATAATGTAAGTGGGGAGGGATGATGAGGAGTAAACGGGTAGTTTGTCAGCCAGCAATGGTGAAAAATGTGAGATCAAAACAGGAGAAAGAAAGAAATGCTATTCATGAACCCCTGAAGGGGCATAACAATGTAGTGAAAATAAGAACTTTTTTTAAATTGCTTGACACTTCAAAAAGAGAGAACCATGTTTAGTTTAGTGCACAACTCGTCTTTGGGACTGGGCTCCACACTTTTATTCTGTAGTTATTAGCAACTTTTCAAGTTATAATTTCTCCATGATATACTAAAATGTGTATACTAGAGATGCAAACTTTTGTTTCCCCCTTCATTCTTACACTGCATATGTTTGGTTTTGGTTCCAAGGGAGTAATCAGTTTTAGCATAGTTCAGTGAAGTAACCAGCAAACTTTGTTAAAGCTCATTATTTAAGTTACCTCTTTTAGGTACAACAGTATCTTTGGAGCATTTACTTTAGAGTTGATAGTCATGATGGCTTTTCTGTTCCATCAAAAGATGAGCTATTGGTTCAGTATCCACTTGGCTTAACAAAAAAATAGCAATATCAATAGAACTGATCAGGCCTAATTTTGTGTAACTTGAATCTTCTGTAATTACAGCCTAAGGTGTTATGGCTACAAATTCACACTCAGTGCAGCTTATGCATCCGAGATGCCAAACTGATTTTAAATAACTTTTTTTTCCTCTACAGGCCTATGAAGAGTACACCAGCAAGTTAGATGCTCTACAACAAAGAGAACAGCAGTTATTGGAATCCATGGGGAATGGAACTGATTTCTCTGTCTCCAGCTCTGCTTCAACAGACACAGTTACATCATCTTCCTCCTCTAGCCTCTCTGTAGCACATTCATCTCTTTCGGTTTATCAGAACCCCACAGATATGTCACGGAATAACCCCAAGTCTCCACAAAAACCTATTGTTAGAGTCTTCCTACCCAACAAACAGAGGACAGTGGTGAGTCAGCCCTGCATACGTGCTCATAACCTTAATTTTTTTGTGCATCTGTCCCCCTCTTTCCATGTTTGAATCAAACCTGAAAGCCAAAAAATGTATCTGTAGACATATGCAAGCAAAAAGTGTGATGTAATTCTTGTATTCTGCCAAAGTCTGTTGGTTATTTCAACTTTGCTGCACATGCTGCTTTGTAGTGTTAACACTGAGGAGATTGATTCTCTTACGTGCAACAAAAGAGGCAAAACTTCTTCAAGTGGGATACAAAAATGGATGCTTAGAATACTTTTCAAAAATTAAATTTAGGTCAATGAAACAAACATAGTCAGCATAGCTATTTCCCAGACTTAGTTTTGAGGAGTATTGTTTCACTATATATATATATAATATATTCTGGGTGTGGGAGATTAGTGTTGTGTTTCCATGTAATGTGTATTGCAGGTAACACATTGGTTTCCAAACTGTGGTCTCCGAACTAGTGGTGGTTTACAAACAGATGGAGGTCATAGTGCTGGTTCTCCTTTGCCTCCAGTTACTTCTACAAGGCGTTTCAGGCTCTTCATTACCAAGAGCAGCCTTGGCACCAGTGAAAGCAGGAAGGAAACAAGATAGTGGAGCCAGCCTTTTTTGCATCCACTTGGGGCTATTGCTACATAGAAGTAGTAGGTGAGGAACTGGCTATCCTGAGACTGTAGGTGCTTGGACCTGGTAATGTAACTAGTATCGCTCATGGTAGAGAAATGTCATGGGGAGTGGAAAACCAGTATCTAGGTTGTATCTGCAAGGAAGAGGTGGGCCAGACATCAGGGAAGCATGTGTTTGGGGTACAGAGGAACAAAATATAGAACAAATGTATAAATAAATAAATATAGAACAAATGTACACATTCATTAAGTGGCAATTGTCAACTTAAATTTCAGGTAGAAGTTTGACTTTTTAAAATTTAAACTTAAAATAGTTAGAAGTTGTATGCAGTGTTGTAGCTCTGTCAGTCCCAGGATATTAGAGAGACAAGCTGGGTGAGGCAATATCTTTTGCTGGACCAACTTCTGTTGGTGAAAGAGACAAGCTTCCAAGTTCTGTGTAGCTCAAAAGCTTGTCTTTCACCAACAGAAGTTGGTCCAATAAAAAATATTATGTCACCCAGCTTGTCTCTAATAGTTTAAAATATCACCTAAATCAGCGGTTCTCAAACCTTTTTTACAAAGGTGACACACCCAAATGCATTTTGTCTTTTTTGGGGACCCACCATTACCCCAGTTGGCTCCCTCCAACCTCCTTGCCCTCACTTCCCAGTTCTGCCCCGCTCCTACAGCCCTAGCTGGCCACTCTCTCCCCCCATGACCGACCGTGGCCACCATCTCTTCCAGACTGCTGGCTGACTGCTCACTGTCTCAGGCCGCTGCTTCTGCGCTGCTGCTGTCCAGATCCCAGTCCTCAGACTGCTGCCTGCTACCCAGGGGAAGTGAGAGCCAGTGTGGGGGGTGGATACCTGTGGTAGGTCAGGGGCCTACTATTTGGGAAACACTGCAAGATTAGAGAAATATTTTCTGTACTTTTTGAACTGTTGTGCTTTTGACAGTGTTTTGTGTGTAGTCAGTTTTCCTGCTTTTGTGGGACTTTTGCGCATCACCGGTCGAGGAACACTTTAAAAATAGGAAAACATAATTGTGAAGCCATAAAAAATGGCATGGGGACTTAAACTACTTTTGTACCTGAAACTACTTTTAACTTTTTTTAATTGACTGTTTAATGCTTAAAGAGCTAAAAAAGATATTCTGTGGGTAGTATTTTTTAAAAATATTTTACTCCAGTTGCTGTAGTTGCCTTAAGGATGGTGAGTAATGGCTAGAAGGTGGTTCATGAGAAAATGTATCCAACATCTAGTCCATACTATGAAAGAGTTTGAGGACCTCTGGAAGTGTGCATTTGGTATTTGAAAACTTTGCAAAAGAGCCCAAATAGTGCTGTTGACCACTATTCATGGTACCATAGTATAACCATCCTTACTGGATGAGTACGCTTTCTTTGGCCAAAAGTGAAAATGGGAAATATTGATCCATGAGGGATGAGTCCTAAATCTGTTACCAAGACCTCATTGAACTAAGCTGATTTGTGTACTGTTATAAACAGCTGATCACATTTTATTAGTCCATTGTGTCCATTCTTGCCCTCATTCCCAACCCTCTTAACCTACAGTTACCCATGCAGCTCAGCAGTGCTTTCTAGGCAACTTAGCAGTTGCACTTATAAATGTATTTCTGTACTTTGAGATTTCAATAAAAATGAGTTTACTGTTCATGAGAGCTGCTGGATTGATCACTCTGGTGAATTAAGTTCTTATCTACAGAACATACAAAAGAGAGTTGTAATATAAGCTTCACCCACCTCAGTCCTTTTTGAAAGGTGAAGGTGGTTCAGCCTTTATGCCTGTTCAGTCCTGCATGCATCAGCTGAAAACAGCAACAAGATGCCAATTGATGTCAGTTATGAATATGATTTTTGTAACTTACATATTTGTTCATTTGGAATAGAGTAGACACCAAAAGTTCATCTTTTAAATCACCGAACACCTATTAGATAGTAAGCCTTTTAGCCACGTCAGCAAACATGACCCAGAATACAACCAGTGACTTAAAAGCAAAAGACTTTATATATTGTTATCCAAAATCCTGATCCAGTCTCATAGACTTTAAGGTCAGAAGGGACAATCCTGATCATGTAGTCTGACCTGCACATTGCAGGCCACAGAACCTTACACACCCACTCCTGTAATTGACCCCTAACCTCTGGCTGAGTTCCTAAAGTTCTCAAATCAGGATAGACTTCAAGTTACGGAGAATCCATCATTTACACTGCTTTAAATCTGCAAGTGACCATGCCCCATGCTGCAGAGGAAGGCAAACCTCACCAGGATCTCTGCCACTCTGACCTGGGGGAAAATTCCTTCCTGACCCCAAATATGGTGATCAGTTAGACCCTGAGCCATGTGGCCAAGACCTATCAGCCAGATGCCTCAGAAAGAATTCTCTGTAGTAACTGAGAGCTCTCCCCCATCTAGTGTCGCATCACTGGCTGTTGGAGATATTTGCTGCTAGCAGTCGCAGATCAACTACATGTCATTGCAGGCAGTCTCATCATACCATCCTCTCCATAAACTTATCATGCTCAGTCTTGAAGCCAGTTAGGTTTTTTTGCCCCCACTACTCCCCTTGGAAGGCTGTTCAAGAACTTCACTCCCCTGATGGTTGGAAATTTTCACTTAATTTCAAGCCTAAACTTGTTGATAGCCAGCTTATATCCATTTGTTCTTGTGTCCACATTGGCACTTACCACGGAGGGAGAGGAGTTAGGATTGCTCTCTATAAATAACTATCTCCCCTCAGCCTTCTTGTGGTTAGGCTAAGCAAGCCAAGCTCTTTGAGTCTCCTGCTATCACCAGCAGGAGAGTGAATTTGTGGGGGAGGGGGTGGAGGGCGAGAAAACCTGGATTTGTGCTGGAAATGGCCCAACTTGATCACTTTAGATAAGCTATTACCAGCAGGACAGTGGGGTGGGAGGAGGTATTGTTCCGTATTCTCTGTGTGTATGTAAAGTCTGCTGCAGTTTCCACGGTATGCATCCGATGAAGTGAGCTGTAGCTCACGAAAGCTTATGCTCAAATAAATTGGTTAGTCTCTAAGGTGCCACAAGTACTCCTTTTCCTCTCATAAGGTACGTTTTCCATTCCTTGGATCATCCTGTAGCCCTTCTCTGCACCTGTTGCACTTTGAATTCATCTTTCTTAAATATGGGAGACCAGAATTGCACACAATATTCCAGATGAGGTCTCACCAGTGCCTTGTATAACAGTACTAACACTTCCCTGTCTACTGGAAATACCTTGCCTGATGCATCCTAGGACTGCATTAGACTTTCTCATATCCTTTTTCAGTACTTCCTTTTCCCCCATACACTGCTATTAGGAATTTAATGCTGTGTTTGAGTACACAAAACTTAGAGCTAAAGCAAGTTCTGTCATGGAATAAATCCCTTTTATTAATGCACCCCTGGAATAAACACTTTTTTTTCAGCTGTGGCCTTGTCATCTATCCGCTTCTCTACTTATACATTTTACAGTAGTTTATGTTCCAAACCTCTCAGTAATTTCAAATGACTGTCATTTTATTAAAAAGAAGCTGTCACAAAAATATCATGCTACCCCTCAAATGTGTATCTGGTAAAAGCAAGGATTAAGAATTTAACTTCACCTCCTCAGATTTGGACCAGTGACAGTTTTAAGGACCTGTTTTTTGCAATGTGCCAAAGCTAGAACCAAGTCCTTTACATAACTTGAAGAGCAGGGATTCACAACTTTCTGTTGATGTAAAGCATTTATTCCTAGAGAAGTGTATTAAGAAAGTGGACCTTAAATAATTACATGATAGAAAAACTATTTAGGGAACTATTTAGTTCTTAAATGTATATTAGTACTGTTGTCACTCCAACAAATGCACATTGTAAATGAAATCAGCTTGTCTTCACAGCTTTCCATCTGTATTAGTTTTTGTGCAGTTATCTACCTTTTTTTTTAAAGGGGATTGGGAAATCCAGTGTCTTTCTCTTCAATGTTAGACAGAAACAAAAGCTTGAAAAAATTATTTGGCACATACACAAACTGTGACTGTCTGATGCCACTTCCTCTCTACAGCAGTTCCCCTTGCAGTTTGAAGGAATAAAATAGTAGTGCACTTCTTGTGTTCTGTTAAATAAACTATTCAATAAGTACCTGTGAAATCTGTCAAAATAGTCCATGGAATGTTATCGACCTCCTTACTATTTTTTTGTTTATACCATCGGTCCCTACCGGCCTTTACTCTTTACACCGTAATCCCTTATAGGAAAGCGAGTATCATGTCCTACATTGTTCTCAATGTTGTTCCTTCTCTGTCCCTATTATCACTTTCCCCTATGTTGCTATTGCCTCCCACCCGCTCCCCCCAAAAATCTTACTACAGGCATGGTAATGCCTTTGTTAAGGCTCTTTAGCCCTTAAAGCACAGGGCTCCAGCCTCTTTGTTGTGCATGAAGAATACAGTGTATATTCTCCAAACTTACAACACATTGTCTGTGAGTAAAGACTGAACTTTGTGGGGTTTTAAGAGTATATCTGTTCGTTTGAGTTCAAATTAATTTAAAATAGGACCTACAGGAAAAGTTTCCTCTCTGATCCATCTCAGATGTCTTGCTAACTAAGGTGCATAAAAACAATGACTTTTTTTAAAAGGATGTTTTTATTTAAATTTTTAAAAAATCTATTTAAAATTAAACTTGTGGCAACCTGTTGGAACCTACAGGATTGGAACCTGGGAGCTTGAGGGTTCTAGGCTGCTGACTTCTACACAGCCACAGGAGGCTTAGGCTGGGCTTCTGTGGGAGGACCCTGTGAAGCTGGGCTCAGCAGGAAGTACAGCAGGGCTGGAGCGGCAGTCCTTTTTGCAACCCCCTGATTGGCAAATACCAGTATATAAACCAGGAAGCCATGAAGGGGAGCTCTCTGAGCAGCAACGCAGACTGTCTGCCCATTTCTGCTCCAGACTCCACTTTCAATAAACGCTAGACTCCAGCTGCCAACTGTGGTTTGTCCTCAACTTAGCTATTTGATTGCTGCCTGTAATCTGGTACCCCACCACAGTCTCCTGGTAACTTGAGCCTGCCTGACACTCTGTTTGCCCTCTGGCCCATCTTCCACTCTGACTTCCCAGTACCTGACTCCTGGTCCGATCACTGAGTCTGACTGTCCATGTCCCAGTTGTGACATAACCTATGTGAAAGCCAAAACTTACAATCTATTAAAATCATTTACATTAAATACAGAAATAAGGAGTCAATATTTGTGGCCAAGTTTTAAAGAAAATCAAACCACTGAGCTGTTGGAAGACCGTGGCTAAGCACTTGGAACCAGAGTTTGTTGAAGTCCTAAACCACCTTTTGATAGCAATAGCCTTTTCTGCAAGTGTAGAGAATATTTTTAGTTTCAGAGTGTTCAGCTAGTTCTTTCAAAGTTAAGAAACCAGTTGGGAATTGAAAAAGAAGAAAAGCTTGTTTTCTGCTTCCCATCTGTGAATAAAAACTAGGTGTGAGAAGATCTAGTTCTAAAATCTTGAAGGACATGGGGATCAGAAACAATCAGTTCAGTTCACTAACTACAGATAATACACTGGACCATTGCTAGAACGTGTGTCTATATAGCGTGAATTCGCATATAACGTGGTCGTGGCCATGGATCCCAATTTAATTACTTTAATTGCAATTCATTTTAACACGGTCCCCGCGTTAACACAGTACCGTGCATGGATCTCAAATCCCGTGTTCTAGCGAGGGTCTGGTGTACTTTGTTTTTAATACGTCAGTTTTAAATGAAAAACACTTTGATAAATTTTTTCCCCTATGTGTCCAGCACAGGTAAGGTAGTTTTATTTAATAAAAATTAAAATGTTTCATGCAAATAGAACTTGACACAAATCAGAAATAAAATAATTAATCATGATGTAAATAAGAAATGCATCCATTTTCTAGCAATAAAAAATGTAAAAATTAAGAGTCTGAATAAAAATAAGTTTAAACTATACATTGGCTTAAGTAAATATATATAAATATATTGTATCCTCCTCTTTAACAAAAAGCACCAAATTTAATGTAAAGGGTATACTTAGTTGCAAGTCAACATGTTTTAAAGGTTATTCACCAATGGTAGGGAAATAACTAAAGTAAAAATGCAAAACACAATTAAAACTAATGGTTTAATTCATAATTAAAATTGGTGATTTAAATCACTTGATTTAAAGCAATCCACCCTGTTGCTAATAAAAGACTGGCTTGTTTAGACTTTATAGTTAAACTTTGTTGCTGGGTAGTGATGAATGGACGTTTGAAGAAGTTAGGTTGCAGTTGAAGTTATTAACAGTTGTTTTCTCCTATCTCTTCCATCCTATTCACAAATAACACAGGTATGTAGGCACAAAATTAGAAAGGTCAAGACACAAAATGAGATTAAACTAGCTAGAGCCATGAAAGGTAACAAAAGAACATTCTACAAATACATTTAGAAGCAAGAGGAAAACCAAGGACAGGGTAGGCCTGTTAGTCAATGAGGGGGGAAAAACAATAGCAGAAAATGTGGAAATGGCGGAAGTGCTAAATGACTTTGTTTCAGTTTTCAACAAAAGGTTAGTAGCGTTTGGACATCTATCATAGTGAATGCCAGTGAAAATGAGGTAGGATCAGAGGCTAAAATAGGGAAAGAACAAGTTAAGAATTACTTAGACAAGTTAGATGCCTTCAAGTGACCAAGGCCTGATGAAATACATCCTAGAATACGCAAGGAGCTGAGCTAGGAGATATCTGAGCCATTAGCAGTTATCTTCGAAAAGTTATGGAAGACGGGAGAGATTCCAGAAGACCAGAAAAGGGAAAATATAGTGCCAATCTAAAAAAGGCAAATGACTGGGGAATTACAGACCAGTCAGCTTAACTTCAGTATCTGTTTAATTATTTGCTCCATTATTTTTCCAATCAGTTTGCAAACACCTAGAAAATAAGCTTCCTTATAACTTTCTTTGACAGTGTTATAAACCTTATGGATGAGGGGGAAGTGGTAGATGTGATATATCTTGACTTTATTAAGGCTTTTGATACTGTCACATGACTCTCATAAGCAAACTAGGGAAATACAATCTAGATGGAGCTACTATAAGGTAGAGTGCCCAGATAGCAAATATGAAAAATCAGGACAGAGTGTGGGGGGTAATAGGCGCCTATATAAGAAAAAGCCCCAAATATCAGGACTGTCCCTATAAAATTGGACATCCAGTCACTCTACTATAAGGTGGGTGCATAACTGGTTTGAAAACTATTTCCAGAGAGTAATTATCAGTGGTTCACGGTCATGCTGGAAGGGCATATTGAATGGGGTCCTGCAGGGATCAATTCTGGATCAGGTTCTGTTCAATAGCTTCATCAATGATTTAGATCTGGGGTTGGCAACCTATGGCACACATGCCAAAGACAGCAGCGTGCCATTAAAAATCCGGCCCGGCCTGCTCTTCTCCGCCCCCCGCTCTCTCCTTGCAGGACAGGCGAGCTCCCTCTTCCCCCGCCTCTTCCCCCAGCTTGCGGGGTTCCTGCCTCTGCTTCTCTCCTTCCCTGTTGCCCATCAGCTGATGGCCCTTGCCAAGGAGAGGGAGAGGGAAAAGCAGAGCTGCAGCGCACTCACTGCTCTGGGGACCTTGGGGAAGGGGGTGGAATCGGCATATCCCCTCCAGCCCCCTGCCGTGAACTGCTCAGGGCAGGGGGCTGGGAGCACTGCCATGACCCCAACCCCAGCTCTGACTTGGCACCCCCCACACATCCCCAGCCCCCTGCCCTGACTCTTGCACCCCCCACATCCCCACCCCCACCCTGAGCACCAAACGGGAGCTCCTGCCTCCCCCACATTCCCACCTGCACCCCTTGCACCAAATGAGAGCTGCCCAGGTAAGCGCTCCACACCCAAACCTCCTGCCCCAACCCTGAGCCCCCTCCCTCATTCTAGCTCCTGGCCAGACCCTACACCCCAACCCCCAGCCCTGTGCTCAGTGCACTCCCACCCTCAGCTCAGTGCAGAGAGAGGAAAAGAATGGGCTAGAACCAGGGAGAAGGTAGGTACCTACTCTATGTGGACAGGGCTGGGATCCCAGACCGGCAGTGGGCTGAGAGTGGCCGGCAGCCAGGACCCTGGCTGGCAGGAGCCGGCGGACGGAACCCCAGACCGGCAGCGGGCTGAGCTGCTCAGCCCACCGTTGGTCTGGGGTCCTGGCCGCCGGCCCTGCTCAGCCCACTGCCGGTCTGGGGTTTTGGCTGCCGGCCCCTTGCCAGCCGGGGTCCCAGCCACAGGCCCCGCTCAGCCCGCTGCCGGCCTAGGTGAACGGAACCCCAAGCCGGCAGTGGGCTGAGCGGGCTGGCGGTGTAAGATCAGCATTTTAATTTAATTTTAAATGAAGCTTCTTAAACATTTTGAAAACCTTGTTTACATACGACAGTAGTTTAGTTATATAATATATAGACTTATAGAGACCTTCTAAAAAACGTTCAAATGTATTATTGGCACACAAAACCTTAAATTAAAGTGAATAAATGAAGACTCGGCACACCACTTCTAAAAGGTTGCCAACCCCTGATTTAGATAATGGCACAGAGAGTACATTTCCAAAGTTAGTGGATGATACCAAGTTGGGAGGGGTTGTAAGTGCTTTGGAGGATAGGATTAAAATTCAAAATGATCTGGACAAACTGGAGAAATAGGTCTGAAGTAAATAGGATGAAATTCAATAAGGACAAATGCAAAGTACTCCACTTAGGACGGAACAGTCAGTTGCACACATACAAAATGTGAAATTACTGCCTAGGAAGGAGTACTGCGGAAAGGACTCAGGGGGTCATAGTATATCACAAGCTAAATATGAGTGAACAGAGTAACGCTGTTGTCAAAAAAAGTAAACACCATTCTGGGATGTATTAGCAGGTGTACTGTAAACAAGACAGAAGAATTAATTCTTCCATACTGATTAGGCCTTAACTGGAGTATTGTGTCCAGTTCTGGGCACCACATTTCAGGAAATATGTGGAGAAATTGGAGAAAGTCCATAGAAGAGCAATAAAAATGATTTAAAGGTCTAGAAAACATGACCCATGAGGGAAGATTGAAAAAATTGGTTTTGTTTAATCTGGAGAAGAGATGACTGCATGGGGACATAACTGTTATCAAGTACATAAAAGGTTGTTACAAGGAAGTGGGAGAAAAATTGTTCTCCTTAACTTCCGTGGATAGGACAAGAGGCAATGGGCTTAAATTGCAGCAAGGGTAGTTTAGGTTAGACATTAGGAAAAACTTTCTAACTGTCAGGGTAGTTAAGCAGTGGAATAAATTGCCTAGGGAGGTTGTGGAATCTCCATCAATGAAGATCTTTAAGAACAGATAAGACAAACATCTGTCAGGGATGATCTAGATCAGTGGTTTTTAAACTTTAGCAACCTGAGGACCCCCAGTTTGATTTAAAAAATTTTGGGGACCCCCATCTCCTCCCCCCCCCACCCCGCTTAGCCCTTGCCCTGCCCCCTTCACTGAGGCCCCGTCCTCCATCACTGGCTCTCCCCCACCCTCACTCACTTTCACCAGGCTGGGGCAGGCGGGGTTGGGGTGCAGGCTCTGGGAGGGAGTTTGGGTGCAGGGTGAGGGCTCTGGTTGGGCAGCGCTTACCTTGGGCAGCCCTGAAAGAGACCTGGACATTCTTCTAGCAGTGGCTCTTGGGTGGGGGGGAAGTGGTCTCTGCACACTGCCCCTGCCTGCAGGCACCGCCACTGCAGTTCCTGGCCAATGGGAGCTGTGGAGTCAGTGTTCGGGGTGGGGACAGCGTGCAGAGACCCCCTGGACCGCTCCTCTCCCCCAGGGACGTGTCAGCCACTTCCAGGAGCGGCGCGGAGCCAGGGCAGGTAGGGAGCCTTAGTCTCACTGCGCCACCATTCCTACAATTGTGTGATTCTGTGATTCATTCTCCAGTAGATAAGGTAATGCTACATATTAATCTCCTCACCTGTCAAGGTTCCTTCCCCACTCTGAACTCTAGGGTACAGATGTGGGGACCTGCATGAAAGACCCCCTAAGTTTATATTTACCAGCTTAGGTTAAAAACTTCCCGAAGATACAAAGTTTGCCTTATTCTTGAACCGTATGCTGCCACCACCAAGCATGTTAAACAAAGAACAGGGAAAGAGGCCACTTGGAGATGTCTTCCTGCAAAATATCCCCCCAACCCCTACACCCCCTTTCCTGGGGAAGGCTTGATAAAAATCCTCACCGACTGGTACAGATGAACACAGACCCAAACCCTTGGCTCTTAAGAACAATGAAAAAGCAATCAGGTTCTTAAAAGAAGAATTTTAATTAAAGAAAAGGTAAAAGTAATCATTGCACACTTATGCCCATAAAACCTTTAACACACCACCATTTTGTATGTATATAAATATGGGTTTCTGTATTTAAAATATCACAAGTTAATCACAACAACAAAGGCAATGCAGTATTTACAAAATACCAGGCAACATGAGACTGTTTCCTAGACTTTTCTTTTATCACCAAGGCATTTAGGAATTCCAGGAGTGTGAGCGCTGTTCTGCATAGAGACAACAGTGCTTGTTACTCGGAGTTCTGACTTTCGTCACACCTTTCTCTAAATTAGAATACCAACCTTCTAATTACAGTAAAAGAACCATTTGATTTGCTCCTCTTCCCTAGGTGTGTGAACAGTGGGAGAACCAGATCTTACTTTTTGCTACTACCTAAGTGATTGACATAGGCTAATTTTATGCAGTACATAGTTGGATCCTTTTTGCTATTGTGTTCCTAAATTTCTTTGAGCAAGCTTTAGGTAATTAAGTTATCCATAATATATTTGTCCTATTTTGACTCTAGATTTGCATATTGCTTTCTGCAATTTATGTTCTAAGTTTGATATGCCTCAAAGTTTGCAAACTGTAACCATTGAGTTTCTACAGGCATTCAAGTAGTCCTACTGGTTTCACCTGTCAAGCGTGAGGAACTCTTCCTTCTTGGAAATTTCAGACAGTTGAATAAATTAGTTTCTTACCACTACTCACCTTCTTTTTGATTGGCAGAACCTAATTGGATTAATCCAATTACAGCTACCCACACATTTATCAATCAAATATTGAAAATGGAGTTCTTGTGCAGTCTGTGGCAACGAAGACTTACAAAATGGATCTGAATACTCTCGGTTATAATTTACCTGATATGTATAATGTAAACATATTGGGTATAATGCACCAGTAACTTCCAGGTAAACTTATTGATTTTACCCCACTAATCCTTCAGTAGATCTTATGCTGTCAATCTATCCAGGCTTCTCCTTAGTCCCTTAGGGGTTCCTGTGCTGCTTACACTCGGGCAGTCCAGTTCTTCCATTGATAGTAGTCACCCACTAGTTGAAGTAATTCTTCCCAGGTGATGCCAGTTCATTCAATATCCTCTGTCACTGACTTCTGCCAGTTCTTCTTTGGCCTTCCTCCCTTTTTCTTTCCTCTCTGGAATACCCAATTCAATGCTTGCTTAACATGTTTCCCATTTTCCATATCATGTAAATTTCCCATCCACCTGAGACTTTTCTTTGATATTTTCTTTCCATAAAATGTGTAATATCTTCCTCAGCCATCTGTGATGGGCAGCCTCCAATATCTCTTTTTTTGTTAACTACCTCTCTACTCCATACAGTAGCATGCTAAGTATAATCACATTGTATAATCTGGCCTTTAGTTTAATGTGGAGACCTCTGTATGAACAGATGTTGTTCATCCTTCTAAAAGCGGTGTTTGCTTTTCCTAATTTCATATGAATATCTTTATCGTAGCCACCTTCGAATTTCATCACACTCCCCAAATAATAGAACTCCTCTATCTCTTTGATTCTTTTCTGTGTACACTCTTGCATCTATTGTGCAGTTTCTTACCTTCATAATCTTGGTTTTCTCTGTATTTATTTTCAATCCAATTTTTGCTGTTTCCTGTTCTGCCTCTGATGTAAGTACAGTCTTTTCTTTCCACATTATACTTAGTACAGTAATGTCAGTGGCAAACTCAAGGTTGTGTAACTCATCTCTGCACACCCGTTGTACACCACCAACATGCTTTTTGTTGCCTGCTTTATCACTCCGTCTATTGCAAACACAGAGGATTGGTATTAACATGCGCTCTTGTCTAATTCCAGTCACAATATTGAACCACTCAGCTAGGCCTGTATCCGATCTGATTGCTTCCATCATATAAACTCCTTATCATGTTGATCAGCTTGCCTGGTATCCGCCATGTTTCACAGGGTCTCTCTGTGGACACTATTGAATGCTTTCTTAAAATTGATTAAGATGGACTTTTGCCAAGCAGTAGCATTTTTGATTATCTGTCAAAGATTGAATATTTGTTCACAGCCTAATCTATCTGGATAATTGATGCACAGCTTTGAGAGAAATGCCAATGCTAAGTTAGAAATAGAAGAGGGACCATTAATAGCTGATGAAATTAAAACAACTATCAAAGGCTACAAACAGGGGAAAGCTCTTGGGGTTGATAGAATTCAAGCAGAAGTACTAAAGGTAGCAGGCAAAATTCTGAGTGAGCAGCTAGCAAAACTCTTAAATGAAATATGAGTTAAAGCACAAGTACCAAAAGACTGGAAAGATGGTATCAGCGTGGCATTGCCAAAAAGGGTGATCTTCATGCACGAACTGGAGAGGTACTTCTCTCAACCCTGGGTAAAGTTTTGGCTACCATTAAGCTGAATAGAATGAAGAAGGCAGTGGATGGAATATTATGAGATTGCTGGATGACTAAACTCAGATATCTCAGAGTAGGAATAAATGGTCATTTTTCAACATGGCAAAAGTTTAACTGTGCTGTGTCTCACTTCAGCAATAAGATTTATTTAACATATTTATTAATTTCTCAAAAGGAGCTGAGGAGTGAAGTGAAATTTATAGTTGCCACAAAATGTAGGTACTTCAAATCTGGGGAAGACTGTGAGGAAAGCACCTTGAGCGGGGCCTAACTGAGCTATGTGAATGGGTAATGTGAATGGCCGCTGAAATTCAGTGTTGATAAATCCACAGTAATGCACACTGGAGGGAAAAATTTGAATTACTCCTATCATACTGGGATCTTTATTGATGGTATTGGCTCACAAAATGGACCTGAGTATCATTCGGACAGCTGAATGAAGATCTCTGTTGTGTGCAGCTATGGTTTAAAAAAATAAAAAACCCTCAAAACTTAGCATGTTAGGTTGCAGAATGAATGAATGACATGAAGACATGGCAATTGTCAGCAATCAGTTCCGGACATGTAGGGTCTGTGGTGTGCTTTGATCTTATAGGACTCTAACATCATTCTATTGTATTAAACTACTTCTGGTTTTTCCTACACCTTTTGGCACCATAAATTTATTCCCATCTATTAAATAAATTACTGCTTCATGATGACCATGTGAAAGAACAGTCACTAGTAATTGATGCCACTATCTATAAATAGCTCTAGAAGCATGATTAATGGAATGTTAAATCTTGCAAAGCAGATCAATTCTATTCAGCTTTGCTTTGGAAGGGGGTTTGTGTCACTGCAATGGAACAATGCCCCCAGGCCCTTTTTGTGAATATTGATGCTGTTTTAAGAATTTATTTTTTTAAACTACCGCTTTTGCTGGAGGTTAGAACATAAAGGCTGACCCCAAGATCCAATTGGGAAAAGCCACCTTCCTTCTAATTTTATGGAGGATATTTCTGTATGTTACCTATGTTTCACATATTGTCCAAAACCTTTACTTTTTATTTTCACAGGGAGCAGTTAATTTTACCCTGCACTGCTGTTAACAGATGACTGGCTAAATGTCCTGTGAACAGCTCTGGGTAAGAAATAAATGCCCAATGGTAGTCTGGATCTCAGATGTTTTAGCAAGAAAATAGCTGAAAGTTTTGAAGGCAGAAGTAGTTACTTTAAGCAACACCTTTTCTCTCCCCCCACCTTCCCCAAAGACAAACACCTGGTCTAATACAAACTGAATTTTGTATGACTAATAAATGGTAGTCACACACCATTTTACAAGAAAGAATCCATGGCTTTCCAGTGTGCTGAAAATGTGACAAAATATGACTGTCTAACTAGTATTTCCTAGTGATATTTCAAAATAGACTCCATCAGGTATAATATCCCAGACATTATAACTAATTCCACATGATGTACAGTACTAAAATATATGAAATTTGACAAAACTGAGCTAACATTTTTCATACAATTGCATGAGAAAAATAAATTTAGAAAATCAGGCCTTGTATTTAAAAATATCATAGAATCATAGATGATTAGGGTTGGAAGAGACCTTAGGAGGTCATCTAGTCCGACCCCCTGCTCAAAGCAGGACCAACCACAACTAAATCATCCCAGCCAGGGCTTTGTCAAGCCAGGCCTTAAAAACCTCTAAAGATGGAGATTCCACCACCTCCCTAGGTAACCCAGTCCAGTGCTTCACCACCCTCCTAGTGAAATAGTGTTTCCTAATATCCAACCTAGACCTCCCCCACTGCAACTGGAGACCATTGCTCCTTGTTCTGTCATCTGCCACCACTGAGAACAGCCTACCTCCATCCTCTTTGAAACCCTCCTTCAGGTAGTTGAAGGCTACTATCAAATCCCCCCTCACTTTTCTCTTCTGCAGACTGACTAAGCCCAGTTCCCTCATCTTCTCCTCATAAGTCATGTGCCCCAACCCCCTAATAATTTTCGTTGCCCTCCGCTGGACTCTTTCCAATTTGTCCACATCCTTTCTGTAGTGGGGGGCTCAAAACTGGATGCTGTACTCCAGATGTGGCGTCACCAGTGCCTCGATCTGCTGTCAATGCTCTCACTAATACAGCCCAATGTGCCATTAACCTTCTTGGCAACAAGGGCATACTGTTGACTCATATCCACCTTCTCACCCAGTGTAATCCCCAGGTCCTTTTCTGCAGAACTGCCGCTTAGCCAGTTGGTCCCCAGCCTGTAGCAGTGCCTGGGATTCTTCCGTCCTAAGTGCAGCACTCTATTAAGCACTTGTCCTTGTTGAACCTCATCAGATTTAGAAACAGTTTGAAATGACAAGATTGTTAGATCTCTGGTAAAAATAAATAGCCAAACTCTGTGCACTTTTTTTCTACAGAACTTCAGGTCAACATTGACAACATAAAGTTAAATTGGGAAAAAGAAATGAGCCAGCAGCTCACTCCTGAGGACTGGAGGAAGAATGTGGCTGACAGTGGCTAGCATTATAACTTCTCTCTCGTGGAGAGAAAACCAGTAGAAATTCTGATTCTTTTTGGAGCCTTGGTCCTTATTGTATTCCACTGAGGGTTATGTGCGTGCACTATATGCCCGGAGCTGGAGCTTTTAAAAGTAGTACTGTTCGGCGGTCTGCACACGTGTCCTGTGCCGCCTCGTGTTCTCATCCAAGGCAATAAAGGGCACAGCGGGCTGCTGGCATCTCCAGTTCCTTCCCACCACCACATGGTCAGAGTTGGAGCTTCTACTTCTCTTGTCCTTGTAATACACTTTTCAAAACTATCCTTAGTACTGTTAGTAGTTTAGATTTATTTGTTCTGCATTTTTGGTTTGTTTGTTTTCTGTTCGATTCTTCCTTTCGTACCTGATTTAGGACTTGGCTTTGCTGGTGTTTGCCCCCGCTGGGCTTGGGTACTGGATTATGCCGAAGATGCAGTGGCTCAAAACCTGTGCGTACTGCCCTTGCTTGTTTTCCATCAATGACGAGCACCAACGCTGTTTGTACTTTGTGGGGGAAGCCCATATAGTGTCCGGGTGCAGTATCTGCCTTTCCTTTCCTGCCTGTACTCTGCAGAACTGGACTCTCCACCTCAGGAAACACTTTATGGAAGCTGTCATGGGACTGGCATTGGATCCTGGTCAGTGAAGCCCCCTGTACATTGGCCTGCACAGGTGAAGAGCACCACCCTGCCACGGATTCTCCATCAGGCTCCGCAGGTACCAGTGCTAAGGACCCTGCATTGGGGGCAAACCAAGGAAGCATGCCCATAAGCATGGCAGTAAGTCTTCCTCCAAGTCTAAGAAGGACTCTGCATCACCCATGGGGTTCTGCCATGAAGGAACCACGCATTCCAAGTCTCACAAGACCGAGAAATGGCTGTACCGATTGCCAGATCTGCCAGTACTGACTGTGGGCCTGGCAACTCCACCAGCATTCTGAGAACCATCTGTCTCCAGACAGTTGCAGTTCCCGATACTGACTTCCCCAGCAGAACAGATACCATTGACCCCTGGGAGACTTGGAAATACGTCAGGTTCCCACGAGTTATTCACTCTAGAGGGACTACAGTCTCCATGGCTCTCAATCCGATCAACGGGTCGAAGGGACCCTTCCCCCACTATGTTCCTGCTGCATCCCTTTCTGGTGGTTCCGACTGCACAGCCATTTGTTGAGGTTCTGACTCCTCTGATTGAGACGATACTGCTGTCTGACATGGTCCACCGCTCCCATTCTGGAAGCACAAGTGCCAGAAGGCTCTGACAGCACTGTAGCAGTTCCCCACCTTGCCTTACCCGCAGAGTTGGTATCCGGTACCATGGTCAGAGGCTATACAACAACCGGGTAAACCAAGCTGGCCATACTGCAGCTTGTGGCCCCCATAATCAACCTCCAAATGATCCCACTTGGATTGGGAGAACTCCCCCACTTCATCACCGCAACCTTGTTAGGTAAGCACTCCAACATAGTGTTGGATGACACACTGATTAGTCCGATTCTGACGGTACCAATGGATCTGGAGAGACATCCCTCATCATCTCCAGACATCATCTCTTCAGTCCCCTCCTCCCCACCCGGACAACTATAGCCAGTTCCAGGAATTGCTGTGGAGAATAGCCAGTACCCTGGAAATTTCCGGAGAGGAGGTACAAAACAGTCAACACTACCTGCTTGACATCTCGCACGCTTCAGTGCAGACGAGGATGGCCCATCAATCAACAATGCCGTCTTCCAGCCAGCATGCACTGTGTGGTACACCCGTGGCCACGTGTGCACCCACCCCAAAAGGGTCTATGTCCCCACCAAAGGGTCCAAGTTCCTGTTCTCTCATTCTCCACCAAACTCATTGGTCATCCAGTCGGCTTCAGTGTGTTCTGAACAACAACACCCCCGCTTCACCCATCCGATAGAGAGGGTAAAAGCCTAGACCTCATGTGCAGAAAGATCTTCTCGATGGGACTCCAGTTTTGTTTGTCAAATTACTTAGCCCTGATAGCCAAATATGATTTCATTAACTTTGGGCGATTGGCTGAGTTCACAGAGAAGCTACACTTGCAAGATTGCAACCAATTCCAGGCAGTTTTGCAGGAAGGCAAGTTACTTGCCAGGTCAATGGTACAGGCTACAGTGGACTCCGCAGAGCCGGCTTCCCATATCCTGGCAATAGGGATTGTCAGGAGGAGGGAATCCTGGTTACAGCCCTTTGGCTTCCCAGGGAGGTGCAAAACATTACAGAAGACTTCCCATTCGACAAATAGCATCTCTTCAATCAGAAGACAGATGAGTCCCTACGCTCCCTAAAGGACAATAGAGCCATTCTAAGGTCTCTCGGTATCTTCACACCAGCACTCAAGAGGAAATTCTACCACCTGCCCCAATCATATTGTTACAGGGTCCCACAGCTATACCTACAACGCACCTATGAGCCTCCTTAAAAGCACCTTAAGATTCACAGACCCCATCAACCTATATCAACTACCCAGATATCAATGCAACAGACCAAAACATCACATAAGCAGTATTTGAATGTCTTTAGAGAGTGGTCAACCACTCCGTACACCAATGCCCATTTTGTCTACCTCCTTCAGGGGCCGCCTCAAACTCTTTCTGTCAACTTGGAAAGCTATAACAATGGATAGTGGGTCCTAGATATCATCCAGAGTGGCTACATCATAGAGTTTATGGCGACGCCCCCATCTTTCCCTCTTCCTCTGTCCACATGCATAGAACACCCATGTGACAATCTCCTCCAACTTGAGGTTGACTCCCTATTGCAGAGGGGAGCAGTGGAACTAATCCCAGACTCCTTTCAGGAACAGGGCTCTATTCGAACTACTTCCTGGTCCCCACAAAGTCTGGAGAATGGAGACCGATATTGGCTCTCCAATGCCTCAACTGCTCGCTTTTTCCAAACCAAGATTTTGCATCGTCATGCTCAGAACAATCAGTCCCTCATTAGAAAAAGGCATGTGGTTTACAGCTCTCCATATGCAAGATGCCTACTTCCATATCAATATACACCCGACACAGAATGTTCCTGAGGTTGGGGTGGGGTGGGGCCTCGGCATCTTCGATACAGGGTCCTACCGTTTGGACTCAGCACTGCCCTGTGAGTAGTCACAAAAGTTTTCTTGGTGGTGGCATTTCATCTCAGACATCAAGGAATCTTCGTTTTTTTCCATATCTGAATGACTGACTAATAGGAGGACAGTCCAAACAAGAGGCCCAGAATCAACGTCCCAACTACTTCTACTCCTCTCCTCCTTGGGAGTCAATGTAAACATTGAAAAATAAACTTTAAACCCTACACAATCCCTGGAGTTCATAGGAGCTCGCGTAGATGTGACTTTCACCCAAGCTTATCTACCAAGGCAAAGATTCCAGACAATGAGGGAATTAATCACTTTTTGGTGTCTTCCAACCCTTTAGTTTTGGCCAAAATCTCCCGCTGTCTTGGGACACATGGCAACCTGCACATATGTCATGGCCTTCACTCGCCTACATCTGCGGTGCCTTCAACTCTGGCTACAAAGGGTGTACTCCTCCGTGCATCAACCCATGCAATGCACACTCTGCTCCACATGCCACCAGAAGTTCTCTCCTCTCTCTAATGGTAAATGAATCTGCTAAAGGGGGGGAAAGATCCCGAGTATACTGTGTGTGTATAAGCTATACACCTTTGAGAATGGTGCATCCACACCATACTCTTTTGACAGCAGCTTACCTACTGGGCGCCCAAAACATGATTGCCAATGTCCTCAGCAGAAACTGTACAACTGACCGTGAATGAGAGTTGCATGACTCTGTAATTGCTGGGGTACCCCAATGAGAGATCTTTTCGCATCCCATAGCAATACCAAATGCACCCAATATTGTTTAAGGGGAGGAGTTGGAACTCAATCACAGCGGATGCCCTAGTCCTCGATTGGTCATATCTGACAGATTTTGCCGCCCCCGCACTCCTCGTACCACAAGTGATCCACAAGATCAGATGGGAGAAAGCAAAAGCCATCCTTACTGCCCCCTAATGGCCTCACCAATTTTGGCTCCTGGTTCTCCTCTGCATGTCGAACAACCCCACACTCCAC
The DNA here is from genome assembly GCF_965140285.1 of Lepidochelys kempii. Lineage (NCBI taxonomy): Eukaryota > Metazoa > Chordata > Testudines > Cheloniidae > Lepidochelys > Lepidochelys kempii. The sequence goes on from NC_136380.1 coordinate 248,986,239, forward strand.
GCTTTGGACATTCCTGGAGCTACTGACCCAACATAACAATAGACTCGGACACCCCAACCCGCACACTCTTCGTCTGATGGCTTGGTTTTTGGATGGACACCTCCACTAGCACAGGAATGCTCACTGGCAGTGCAAGATGTCCTCTGAAGCAGCAGGAAGAAGTCCACAAGACGCTCGTATCAGGCCAAATGGCTGTGTTTCACTGCCTAGGCTACCCAGAAGGACCTTGTCCCTGAAGTGGTGGACATCCCACTACTCTTGGATATTTCCTTAATCTCAGGGACTCGGGACTGGCTCTCAGATCCATTAAGGTGCACACAGCTACCCTTAGTGCTTTTCACCCACCAGTGGATGGCCATTCAATCTTTACCACCCATTAACTGTATGGTGCTGGAAGGGTCTTCTGCAAAAATACCCTCTCATTCAGCCTATCGCTCCCCCAATGGGATCTTAACCTAGTCCTCACCTTGTTGATGTCCGCCCCCTTCAAATCTATGACCTCATGCTCACTATCTCTCCTTTCCATGAAAGTAATTTTGCTCGTCACCATTACATCAGCAAGGAGGGATGGTGAACTGGGAGCCATGATGGTTAACCCCCCCCTTCACCACTTTCCATATAGACCAGGTCTCTTTACAATTTCACCCCAAGTTCCTATCCAAGGTGGTTTTCCAGTTCTACCTCAATAAACCCATACATTTACCTACCTTCTTCCCCAAGCCTTATGCCTTAAATGAGGAAAGATGGTTCACTCGATAGTTGTTCGAAGGGCATTGGCTTTTTATCTTGATCAGACAAAGCCCTTTCAGAAATCTCCTTGGCTTTTCATTGCCATACCAGAGAGAATGAAAGGGAAAGCCATTTCCATCCAGAGAATCTCCAAGTGAGTCTCAGGGTGCATTACATGCGGCTATCAATTATCGGGACGATCTACGCCTGAAAGGATTCAGGGTTATTCCATGAGAGTGCAGGCATTAACTATAGCTGCACTCCACAACGTGCCCTTCGCAGACATATGCAAGGCATCCACGTGGAGTTTGGTACGCACCTTTTCCATACACTATGCTGTAATGTATGGTTCTGCATTGGACGCTTCGTTCAGAGGAGAAGTCCTCCATTCCACAGTCTCCTCGCACCATCCTCCCACATAAGCACTGTTTGTTAATCACCCTCTCTGGAATTCAATAGGGACCATCACTCAAAGAAGAAAACAAAGTTACTTACCTGTAACTGAAGATGTGTGGTCCTGATCTGTATTCCAAATTCATCCTCCTTCCCCTCTGCTCCGGATTCAACAGTTTTGCAGTAGAGAAGGATCTGGACATGCTGGTGGCCCACTGCATCCTTTATTGCCTCAGGGGAGACCACAAGGTGGCACAGGGTGCATGCGCAGACCACCAAACGGTACTGCTTTCAAAAGCTTTGACTCTAGGCATGTGGCACATGCGCATAACCCTCAGTAGAATACAGATCAGGACCATGTATCTCGAAGAACCTCCCGTTACAGGTAAGTAACCTCATTTTACTTTTGGCATGCCAGTCTTGCAAACAAAATTGACATAGTTCATAGTAAAATACTAAAAAGGATACCATGGTGTGTGTCATGACCTGCCCCTTCCTGGGGCCATGCCTTGTTCAACACCAGTGGCTCTAGGGGACTATCCCTCAGCTTCCTCTCAGGACGCTTGCCTGTGAATATTGGACAATCCTGGCTGCTTCTCCTAACTCTACTTCCAGGGCCATGTAGATTTCTTCAAAACTACTACATCTCTGACTTCTGGGTTTGAAAAACCACTCAACTTTTATTTAACCTGATTAAACATAAAAGAAACGTACCAATAGCTTTCAGTAACCCTTTTCTTTCTTACTCCCAGAGGGAAAACCTAATCTTATAAGAGCCCTGCAGTGCTTCCCTTCGTGATTGCTGCCTATTTGTCTGATCTCCTCTCTGGTCCTGTTTCCTCTCCTCAGGAGCCAACCAAAGACCCTTCAAATTCAAAGCCCCGAAGTATCAAATGAGCAGTTTGGATGAAGCGTCCATCCAGGAGTCCATGTCTCTGTGCACTCAGTAGCATATGTGCTTTTTGCCTTCATCCAGCAAAATAACCCATTATATAGTTTTGCTCAACAGCATGGAACCAGCTTTCTATCTCCTGGGAATGTCCCAAAGTGAAAGAGCTGATGTTAGGAAATGGATGCAAGAGTTATTTCAGGGGTATAGCCCCATATCCTCTTATTACAGTGTTACAGGAATTTAACACAGATTTATTGAAATAAAGCATTTCTAGACACCTGCCTAGATCCTTATGACTGCAGTTAATAAATGTATTTCAGCCATATGGTTGCAAATACACATAACCACTTTGCAAATATTTGATAAGAACATAAGAACTGAGAAATGGAACAATTGATTGTCTAAATAGATTAATTTGAGCTACAGCCCTGATTCAGGAAGGTTTTTAAGCACAAGTAATCCTGTTCATTTCATTGGGACTAGTTACACCTGTAAAGCTAGGCACATGGCTAAATACTTTCCTGAATGTTTGATGAAAGGTGCGTCAAATGGGTTAAACTGAGTCATTTGTTAAAAATGATGGAACTTACTTTTTTTTTTAAGTACTTAATGCAGCTCACAATCTACACTGCCTTATTTCTGCCTTATCCCTTATAATATATATTCAATACCCTCTCCTGCTGCTTATGTAAGAAAATAATTTGTCCCAGCAACAATTCTATTTATCCTTGATTAAAAAAATATTAGCTGAGGCTCAGAAGGAGAACTGGCCTGTTAAATTTCTCTTCTGGTTTTACTTGAGATTGTCTCAAACTGCACGTTGGGAAGAGTGCATATAAGTAACTTAGATTCAGAAAAAATAAGTCACTAGACTTCTGGAAATAATACAAACATGAGCAATGCGCAGCCTGAGTTTATAAGGAATAAATATTGCCAAACTAACTTAGTTTATTTTTTTATATAATTACAGAATAAATGGATAAGACAGGAAAGTGATAGATAAGTGAATTTTAATAAAGCATCGTATGTAGTCTCAGTGAAACCAAAGTCAAAATTTAGTTCAGCCTATCTTGGATAGGAATATAAAGGTATGGATTAGAGCTGGTCTGAAACTTTCCAGTGAGCAGTTTGCTGTCAGAAAGGTTTGATTTGATGGAATTGAAACATTCTGTGGGAACATGCCAATTCATTCAAAAATTTTAATGGAAACCAGCTAGGTTTGCCCCAGCCAACTGGCTCCAAGTCCTGTTCTCCCACACCTCTCTTTCCTCATTGGCTCCTAGTCCTAGTCTCTACCCCTACAGCTCCCAGTCCCAGCCTCCCCTACCTCCTCACCCAACCAGTCTTGGCCTGCCCTATTCTCTCCCAGTATCCTTGCCAGACCAGACGCAGTCTCCCTCCTTCAAATCCGAGTCACAGTTTGTCTCCCACCCTCCATCCCCCCAGTCTCACTAGACTCCTTGTCCCAATCTACTCCTTCCCTCGTCTGGCTTTCATCCTTCTCCACACTGTCTAGATCGCCACCAGGGGGATCACTGAGAGCACAGGATAGACAGGCTGCCTGTTCCCAGACCAGAACAGCCATTATGGGTAAAGCCTTTTGAACCCCCTGGGCGGGAGCAGGCTCATTTGCTCTGTGGGGATGGTGTATGCACAGTCAGGTCAGCATGAGAAGCTGGAAGGGGATGGAGCATGCTCAGTGAGGATGGAATTTTTGGAGGTTTTAGGTGTTAAGCTCTAGTAAATCTCTAGTGAGCACGTGCAAACTGTGATTTTTTTCAAAGGCTTATAACCTGGCCAGATTTGGGTGAGTTTTCACAGGGATGGCAAAAGGCACAGCCCTGACATAAAGGCCACCCCCTGCCAAATTTCAGGTCTCTGGCCAATGCTAGAGCATTTCAAAGAAAAGGTCTCAAAAAATTGTTAACATGGGCATAATGTATTTTTCCCTAGCTGCCCTCTTGGAAATGGTTAAACCATTTTGGTTGAAATTTTCCAGTCGAAATCAGTGTGAGGCAGACACCTAGCAAGGAAAATTTCAACCCAAACCGTTAAAGTTTAGCAATATTATAAGCATTTGAACTCAGGGTCTTATAATGGGAAATGTTGGACAACCTTAATAATAGGCTTTGCTACAAGCCCCACCTGTAACAGTTTGGCTAAGTAACAAGTACATGGGGGCAGAAGGGGGGAGAACATAATTCTACAAATAATTGAAGGATGGGGTGTAAACACTATAAAGAGGGAGGTTGGTGAAATGGTGTATTTTGGAATAATGGGGTGGATTTATGGAAGCAAAGGTCTAGGCTGTTCAGCAAGACAAACTTTGACACACATTTGTCTGTAAAATAGTTTCTACATTGACAGGGAGAAGGACCGTGACCAGGAAGGTCACTTCCATTTCTTTCTTCTAGGAGAGCATACATGTAGAGGATAGAAGTGCAATAGGTAGTATAACCTCAGTAAAGTAGCATTCACCAGGACACTTGAAACAGGATTGTCATTGTTATCTTTAAGTAGGAGACACAAGCTTCTATTTACCTTTAGAGTTTTTAAATATTAGCTGCTCAACTGAGCCCTGATCCAAAATCCTTTAAAGTTAATGGAAAGACTTCTGTTGACTTCAGTGGGCTTTGGATCGGGCCCCTGGTAAGCTGTAAATAATTACATTTCATGTGGTCTGACTGGCTTTTTGGTTAGTTAAGGCTAAGGAGTTTCCTAGCATAGAACTGGCTCATTACAGAAAATATAAAATACCAGGGATGAGCAGAAGGGAAAGTACTGTTGTATATATCAGCAAATGAAACCCTGTTCAGTAAATAGCACCAGAAGTATTGAAATGGTAGTGTTAGATATGTTTAGACACCCTAATATAACTTATCCTTTTTTGATTGCTTAAGGAACACTGTCAATTAAAAATCACAGTTCGTTCTTAAAAAGCTTAACTACTGTTACAAGAAACACCTAAGATCACCGTAACTGGAAGAGATTAGAGGAAAAATTATGTTAGAGAATTGTATAGTTTGTGCATTTCACAATACTTCGTGTTTGGTCAATTTTAATCTGTTTCCTTTGTATTCAGCTACTCCTCTTTGCTCATGTGGGTCAAATAGCAAAAGGGGAAAGAAAAATATTCTTTACAAATAGGAAAATGTGTCTTTAGAATCACAAATATTGGCTGGGGCCTCAAGGACAGATGTGTTACCTGACACCACTATTAGTTCTTTTTTTCCTCTTTTTAAATGGACTAGATTTGAAGTTGGTATTTTCCATTTAAGATATCTGTATTTTATTTCAAATTTTATTTTATAAACTTGTGGCAAGTAGTCCAGTTCAAGCTAGTTCATCCAAGCCTATTGCCTGTTTATTTTTAGTTCCAAATGACACATCACTCCACTTAATTGCAGTACAAGCTCTTCAAAATTATCATATGTATAAATAGCTTTTAGTTACCTATCTCTTTGCCATCTCTGTTGCAAAATGGGAAAGATAGAAGGTCACCCAGGGTCAAGTCAAGTTTTCTCTCTCAAATGTCAGTAGAAATTTAAGGTGGCACTCACGTCCAGCTGAGCTTGGTTTGATATGAAATTCATAATGGTGTGGTTTGTAGGCAGTTTACACAATGTCCACAATGTGCAAAGTACTTTGAGAAATTATTATTTAGGATTCTATGAAGTGCTATAAAAATGAAAATTGTAGTGCTTTGAACATTTTGTGTACTTTTTAGGGAGTGGAACATTAGTTTGCTTCAACCATGAGAATGAATTATAATCTCTTTCTCTAATGCTTATGTCTTATATTTGACCTTGCAGGTTCCAGCAAGATGTGGGGTGACAGTCCGGGACAGTCTAAAGAAAGCTCTGATGATGAGGGGTCTTATCCCAGAATGCTGTGCTGTTTACAGAATACAAGATGGGTATGGTTTATGTGGGGTATGGGTTTTTTTACGCTATCAGGGTTCTTTCTAGGAGTATACCAGCATGGGCCAATTCCATCCAACATTGTGAAGGTAAAGATCAATCTCACTAAATTCAGAATGAACTATTTAGTTTGTGCTAAGACGGTTTGGGCCAACACAAAATATGGGGTGATAGCCACAAAACTGTGCCTAGAAGAAGGCTATGACATATGAAAAGTTTATGGGAAAATGTTTAACCTCCACCCCTTCTTGGATGCACTTAACAGAATGCAACAGGCTGTTATTCCTGAGGTCTATTTTAGCTGAAAAACTGAGAAAACATCTTATTTTAAACTATGAAGTAGGGTTGTTTTGAATTTTTAACTTTTATTTGATTTTACTTGAACTGGGTTTCAAAGTAAATAGCTCTTAATATGAATTTCCATCCTTAAACTTCTAATTAAAATCCTACCATTCTCCCAAATTAGTAAACCCTCTGAAAGTCTGTTATGGGGACAAATGAGAAAGACAAAGTAGGGGAAGTGATATAAATCTATTCACCTAAATTTGGGTTATTGCTGATTATGTACTCTATGGGCTTGGCTACACTTGCGAGTTAGTGCACATTAAAGCGGCCCCAGGCGCCCTAGCTCACTACCCGTCCACACTGGGAAGGCACGTAGAGCGCTCTGACTCCATGGCTAGAGAGCTCCTGGAACTCCACCGCGGCAAGTGGAATAATGTTTGCTGCGCCTTGGCTATAACCCCTGGGCGTCAGTGTGAACGAGGTGTTGCATTACTGCACTCTGATCGGCCTTCGGAAACGTCCCATAATCCCCTTAAGTCAAGTGGCCACTCTTGTCTTTTTTTTGGAATCACTGCAGGAATGTGGATATGCCTTTCAAAGCTCCGTTTCTGACAGCTGGCTGCTTATCTGCTCTGAGACAAAGCAACCATTGGTGTGGAATGCTGTGTGTGTGTGTGAGAGAGAGAGAGAGAGAGAGGAAGGGGGGTCTGCTGCTGTCTGAACTTACAAGACAGCATGCTCACACGCTCTCATCCCCCCCAAAACCCACTCTCTCTATATACACACAACACACTCCCTGTCACACTCCACCCTACCCCATCCAATTTGAAAAGCACGTTGCAGTCACTTGCATGCTGGGATAGCTGCCCATAATGCACCGCTCTCAATGCCGCTGCAAGTGCTGCAAATGTGGCCACAGCAGTGTGCTTGAAGCTGTCAGTGTGGACAGACTGCAGCGCTTTCCCTACTGCACTCTATGAAGGCTGGTTTAACTCAAAGTGCTCTACATCTGCAAGTGTAGCCATGTACTAAGTATCATATGACTTTAAAAACAAACTTTGTATTTGTGAATAATCTAAGTACTATACCCAGATGTACAGACACTCTTTTCCCAATCTATGTATTATATAATTTTTTTTAACATTCGCTTTAATAACATTTTAAAATTTTTTATTTGGCCAACTTCTGTTGGAGAGAGAGACAAGCTTTCAAGTTACACAGAGCTCTTCCTCAGGTCTGGGAAAGGTACTCAGGGTGTCACAGCTAAATACAAGGTTGAACAGATAGTTTAGTATAAGTAGTTATTCTAAGGGAACATTCAAGGTGAATATGTGCTAACTACTTATGCTAAACTATCTGTTCGACTTTGTATTTAGTTGTGACCTCTGAGTACCTTTCCCAGACCTGAAAAAGAGCTCTCTGTGGCTCGAAAACTTTTCTTTCTCACCAACAGAAGCTGGTCCAGTAGAAGATATTACCTCACCCCCCTTGTCTCTCTAATATCCTGGGACTGACACGGCTACAACAATACTGTATACAACATGGGGACAAATTGTCATACAAACACTCTTTTTCTTTGAATGGATAGAAAAGTATCTGTCAGTTTTGGACTTAAAGGACCAGCCATTCTCTGCATTGTAGATCTTTGCTGAAGCTGGTTTGAAGAAAAGAGTGCATCTCTTTACTCTGCTGTTTGTCCCAGAGTGATGCAATTTATTTTGGGGGTAAACTCAGATTAATTTCTTGCCATTTACATTTCTAACAGTGAAAGACTGGATAGGAAACCTCCCACAATACCACTACCTCTCAATAATAACTTTTCACATCTTTAGCATAATGTTTGCAAGGGCTTGCAGGTTGGTAACCATAAATGACTTGTTTACACTTCAGAGAGAAGAAGCCCATTGGCTGGGACACTGACATTTCCTGGCTCACAGGAGAGGAGTTGCATGTGGAAGTCTTGGAGAATGTGCCACTTACCACACACAATTTTGTATGTACTTTGCATTATGAACTGTCTAAAACGTTCACGAGAGTTAAATCAACTTTTGAACATTTTAAATCAAAATAACTTTGTTTTTGAACAAACATTTTTATCTGTTGTGGGGATGGTTGTTGCATAAGAGGTTTTAATCCAACAGACTCAAATGAACTAAATTTTATTGCAGTTGAGATAATTGACATTAAAATAAACCCAACTTGACTTTCCTTAATATTTTCATATCTTAGTAGGAGACAACCTCCGAAATCTATGTATCTAGGGTTTTTAAATCACCACTGCATTGCAGAGTAGTAATAATAATCCACTATTTTTGTACAGTTGTATCTATAAAATGTGTTCTGTGCTTCCCTGCTGACTCTGCAGCAGCAATTAACTAATGAACCTTATTCCCAGGGCTATGCTGACATCATCAGTGATGCTGGTGCACAAATATGTTTTGACCCGATGAGGTGCTACATGAGTGGAAGCTGTTAAACAGAAGCCCTCTGGATCATTCTAGGTCCATACACAGATCTGGAAATAACATTTACCACAAGGAAAAGGGCAAAATCTAAATGAAAGCTGTTTTATTTTTAGGCTTAGGGTGAATTATATAAACAATGGACCATTAAATGAATGCATAAAAGCTATTCTAAAAATTCTGACAGCATCCTTTAAAACTTTTGGTTGTTACTGGTCAGAAATCTTGCTTGTGTTACTTTTAGACTAGTTGTGCTTTTAAGGTAGGGAACCAAAATAGAACACAACTTTTGTGCCTTGTAGTGTGGCTCTGTAGCTTTTTCTTTTTTACAAATTCAAACATTTCCAGGTTTTACTAAACAAAATTATAAATAAGTTGGGCAGAATTTGATTTTAAAAAAAAATAATAATTTTGATGGATAATATCAATGTTTATTTTTGTGAAAATTTACATTGATAAATATTGAAGTTGTGGGAAATTATGGGAGCTTTCATGAGTGGGGTCGGTCAGACAATAATTATTTAATGGTCATAGATGTTGAGATTCAAAAAGTTAAAGCTTTATGACTGTTAAAACACTTTGTCAACATCACATGTCAAAATATACAAGGTAAATATCCTTAAATCAAACTCTAATGAGTTCTCAAGCAGCATTTTTCTTACTTTGCCTGTCAGTAAATTGAAATAATTATTAATGGAAATATTTTTTCATTGGTTTTATGTGTGTGGTGACACTATCGTTTATTGACATTTACCGATAAAAATCTAAACCCTCCACGTCTAATTATAAACCATTTGAATGTTCCCAATCCTCTGATTTTTGAGCAAGGGGGTTATCTGATAAAGATAAACAAACAAAACCCTCTAAAAGAGGCCTTCTCTCAAATCCACTATTTACAAGGTGTTTTGGGACATTCTGTTTATATATCTTTGAATTGTTTTCTCCTTCAACTCTATATTTTTTAAAATTTTTCTTAGGTTAAATGCCTGCAATAGTCATATCTTTGAAATAGGGGTGCTTCTTTTATAGTTCTGACACAGGAATACTTTTGACTTTGCTTCGTAGTCCTGTGGCCATTGTCTTCACTGCTCATGGAGTGATGCACATTAATTCTGATGGTGGGAATCTTGTAGGCACTTAGAGGCTAAAGATCAAAATGTTCAAACTTGGATGTTAAAAGTTAGCCACTTTAAATCCATATTTAGGCAGCTAAATAAAGCAATCTGATTGCCAAAGGTGCCAAATGCTTCTGCACTCCTACTGAAGTATGGTTATGCGCACCTCTGAAAATCTACCTACTTCTATCTAGATGCTTAGGTATGGATTTAGCTGACTAACTAGGCACCAAATTTTGAAAACTTTGTCCTAAATTCTTCCATTTTTATTACCCAGGATACTTCGTCTAGTGTCTATATTAGTCTGATAAGATGTTGAGAGGATGCCATAATTCTTTAAAGCTAAGATTACTTCAAGTATAAGATCTTTATGTGTTTAAAATAATATTGGTTATTGTATATAAAAGTATATTTCCAAGATCAAAAAACAGAGTTGTAGGTATATCTTCCAGGGCAAGATGACAGTAATATCTTAAAAAGAACAGGAGTACTTGTGGCACCTTAGAGACTAACAAATTTATTAGAGCATAAGCTTTCGTGAGCTACAGCTGACTTCATCGGACGCATAGAATGGAACATATAGTGAGAGATCTATATACCTACAGATAAGTTGGAAGTTACCATACAAACTGTGAGAGGCTAATTAGTTAAGATGAGCTATTATCAGCAGGAGAAAAAAAACTTTTGTAGTGATAATCAAGATGGTCCATTTAGACAGTTGACAAGAAGGTGTGAGGATACTTAACTTACGGAAATAGATTCAATATGTGTAATGACCCAGCCACTCCCAGTCTCTATTCAAATCCAAGTTAATGGTATGTAGTTTGCATATTAATTCAAGTTAGCAGTTTCTCGTTGGAGTCTGTTTTTGGAGCTTTTCTGTTTCAAAATTGCCACCCTTAAATCTTTTACTGAGTGGCCAGAGAGGTTGAAGTGTTCTCCTACCGGCTTTTGAATGTTATGATTCCTGATGTCAGATTTGTGTCCATTTATTCTTTTGCGTAGAGACTGTCCGGTTTGGCCAACGTACATGGCAGAGGGGCATTGCTGGCACATGATGGCATATATCACATTGGTAGATGTGTTGGTGAACGAGCCCCTGATGACGTGGCTAATGTGATTAGGTCCTATGATGGTGTCACTTGAATAAATATGTGGACAGAGTTGGCATCGGGCTTTGTTGCAAGGATAGGTCCTGGGTTAGTGGTTCTGTTGTTTGGTGTGTGGTTGCTGGTGAGTATTTGCTTCAGGTTGGGGGGCTGTGTGTAAGCGAGGACTGGTCTGTCTCCCAAGATTTGTGAGAGTGAGGGATCATTTTTCAGGATAGGTTGTAAATCTTTGATGATACTCTGGAGAGGTTTTAGTTGGGGGCTGAAGGTGACAGCTAGTGGCATTCTGTTATTTTCTTTGTTGGGCCTGTCCTGTAGTAGGTGACTTCTGGGTACTCTTCTGGCTCTGTTGATCTGTTTTTTCACTTCAGCAAGTGGGTATTGTAGTTTTAAGAATGCTTGATCTTGAGATCTTGTAGGTGTTTGTCTCTGTCTGAGGGATTGGAGCAAATGCGGTTGTAACTTAGAGCTTGGCTGTAGACAGTGGATCGTGTGGTGTGTCCTGGATGGAAGCTGGAGGCATGTAAGTAAGTATAGTGGTCAGTAGGTTTCCGATATAGGGTGGTGTTTATGTGACCGTCGGTTATTAGCACAGTAGTGTCCAGGAAATGGACTGCTTGTGTGGATTGATTTAGGCTGAGGTTGATGTTGGGATGGAAATTGTTGAAATCATGGTGAAATTCTTCAAGGGCTTCTTTTCCATGGGTCCAGATGATGAAGATGTCATCAGTGTAGCACAAGTAGAATAGGAGTGTTAGGGGACGAGAGCTAAGGAAGCGTTGTTCTAAGTCAGCCATAAAAATGTTAGCATACTGTGGGGCCATGGAGGTACCCATAGCAGTGCCGCTGACTTGAAGGTATATATTGTCCCCAAATGTGAAATAGTTGTGGATGAAGTGGGCTGTAGCTCACGAAAGCTTATGCTCTAATAAATTTGTTAGTCTCTAAGGTGCCACAAGTACTCCTGTTCTTTTTGCGGATACAGACTAACACGGCTGCTACTCTGAAACCAGTAATATCTTAGTGGAAACATAGAGCCCTGTCATATTACAAAAGTATCTAACTATCTAACTGTTTGTTTTCGACATTACAGGTACGAAAGACGTTCTTCACTTTAGCATTCTGTGACTTTTGTCGAAAGCTGCTTTTCCAGGGATTCCGATGCCAGACTTGCGGTTATAAATTTCACCAGCGCTGTAGTACAGAGGTGCCACTGATGTGTGTTAATTATGACCAGCTTGAGTAAGTAATCAAAACTCCTGTGTTCCTTAATTCAGACTTTTGTTGAGTTTCTTTATGACACAAGAACTAGTTGGCAGATGTAATTGAAAAAGTCAAAAGAAGTGTCTGAGAATATAAAATAGTGAAGCTCTTGTGGTGAGAGTATATAGTTCTTTTTTTCTCAGTGCTGGTTCAGATAACCAGTTCAAGTTTTTTGTTTGTACTGTGAAACTCTTTCTTAGAAGATGAATAGGAGGGCTGAAATCTTGATTCAGCAAAACAAACTTTGTCTTGGTCACATATGTTATTATCCGGTCAAAAAAATTCCTTATCAGGGGAATGATAGTGCCTCACTTAAATGTGTTTAGATGCAGGTGTATTATCTTTGACCAGCTACAGTTAATTTGGTCTCAAATAACATTGGACTTTCTTGATCAATTAGATGAAGTTGACATTTGTTTTACTGCAGGCTTGGTTGAAAAATAAAACCCACTGGTGGTTTTTGTATACCTAGGTAAAATGTACCAAGCAGAATCAAGAAAAGTGCAGAATGTTTCAATATGCATTTGTTCTTGAATTTTTATACTTAATTTGTTCTGTACCAGGACTCCTAACCAAGGTATCTGCTCAATCTGTAGTGATCTTAGTACCGATCAGTTTCAACAGAGCCAAGTAAAACCATTTAAAAAGACTTCCCCATTGGGGAAAGCTTCCAAATGTTTTTCAAAGTTTTACTTCCAGCTTGCATTCATCACGATTCCCCTGGCCACTTCTAGATAATGAACTAAGAGTTGTGGATGCAGTTGTTTTATCCTAGTCATGGCCCCATTTGAAAGTCCCTTTTTAATATTATGCCACCACCTTCCATATAAGGTTAGATCGCAATCTTCTTTTTAAATTACTGTGATTTAACACGAAGGTATAAGTTGCCTGCTTTTACACTGCTTAGAAACTAAGTTTTTTACAATTTCTCGCACTCAGAGTTCAAAATAATTTAGGCAAAAAGGTGTTCAAGGCACTAACTCTTGCTCCCTTGCAGTTAACTAACAACTTGTGAAAATGTACAGGGTAGTCTGCCAGTGCATTCTCTATTCTAAAATTTAGAATTTGATACATTACTTTTTTTCTTCTGTGCATATTATGTTATGAACCTTCTGGGTTTTGCACAAGTTAGGTTTGTTTTTGTTTTGTTTTTGTTCTTGCCTCACAGTTTGCTGTTTGTCTCCAAGTTCTTTGAACACCACCCAATATCGCAGGAGGAGGCCTCCTTAGGAGAGACCACCCAAGCATCTGGATCGTACTCTTCAGTGCCCCCCTCAGATTCTATTGGGTAGGACTTTACTCGTGCTGCTTAATGACTTGACATTTTAGTACTGTTTGCCTTGACGTATTCAGAATACTGCTTCAGAGCCTCTTCGCTAACCTGTGTAATTAGGTCCCCATCCTTCTAATATTCGCACATGTGCTCAACTTTAAGTTCACCAGTAGTACCACTGATTTCAATGGGAACTAGTCACATGCTTAAAGTGAAGCATGTGCATAAATGTTTGCAGGATAGGGACCTTAGTTGTTGTACTTGTTTGCCCATAGTAATGTAGGCCTGGTCTAAACTGGAAAGTTTTTTGATATATCTTTAGTTTTTTTCAGTATAAATTGCTTTGCATCCACACACAAATTCTCTCTTTTTGCTTTATTTTGCATCTTATCCAGCTATAACTAATCTGCTTTGAAGCAACATAACTTTATTTCAGAATGAGTTATAGAAGTGTAAGGTTTGTATGGACACATCTCCATTTCAGATGAACAACACTGCTTCAGGTAGTCTTCCCACTACCATCCCTACCTGCACGTTACTACACGTCTACATTGGCCTGCCTGGTTACTGGTGTTTTGGGGTCCTCTTGACTGGATGTCACCTCTCTGTTTAAACACTGGCATATACCCATAGCCATCTGTTGTGATAAATTCACAGACACCAAATCCTTTCAAGCCATCATGCTCTGTACTTCTGCATGTTCCCATCAGGGAATGCTGTATTGCCTTTCCCTGTGGAGAGAAGAATATGTTTACTTTCATCTGTCCAGTAGTCACCGGAATGCCAAGATCTACCAGCAGCTAGCACAGCAAATGCAGGAGAAGGGGTACTCCTGGGACATGAGGCAGTGCTGTGCCAAAGCAAGCAGCTGATTCAGAATTACTAAAAATGCTAAAGATAAAAACAAGACCTCCCTTAATGCTCCCATCACATGTGTGTGCTATGAAGAGCTGGACTGAATTTTTGCCTTTTGAAAGAGGCCACCACAGAACTCCGGTATATGTCGACATCCGAGCCATGGTCTGTAATAAAACAGACACACCTTCGGAAACTACACAGGCAACGATGGACACCTGACCAGGAGGAATTTCCCCTGGGCAGCCAAGATCTCTTTAACAGAGACTCAGCTTGATACACCCCCAGGGGCCGTGCCAGAGAGCTAGGGTGAGAATGCTGCAGAGGGGATCTCATCTAGTAAGTATTAAGTGCTGTATTACTGTTATCCATCCCATTAGTTCCTGCTTAGGGGGATTTGGAAACCTTTCTTCTGGGTGCTGGATGTGCGACGCCATGTCTAGTGGATGCTGCTACAATGATGGCAGACGTGTCCATCCCTTTGCAGCACCCTTACTCCTTGGCTTACTCAGTTTTTTTTCTGGCCCCCAACAGCATGGAAGCTGGAAATACAAGCTGAAAATACAAATAGTTAAAAGTAGCTTTTCTCCCCAGGCAAAATATTTAATCCTATTCCCATAGACCAAAACATACCACACCACCTCTTCCCTATGCTGCTTGATGTTAAATTTCTCTATCTCTCAACCACCTCTGCCCCCACCCACTACCACCCATGTGGCACCACACAAGGTGGTGGCTAGAGGGCAGAGAGCAAAATGTAAAAACAAATTGCATCCAAGGCAGTTTTAATGTAGGGAAAGAAAAAGGAAGAAGTAGTAGAAAATTCATGTAAGACCACAGTTTAGTCATGGCCTTGAGCTTTTTCATATATGTGAAGGTAAACAAGATAAATTGACCACTAGAGGTTCTTTTAGGCATTTCATATTACATAGACTTGAAGGCATTTGTGGTGGCAGGCATTATAAAAGGCATGTAAGCTTTTCACAAAGCACGCATTTATTGCAGTACATTGCATTGGTAAAGCCAGTACAGGACATGCATCACAGCTGCAAAATTCTCTTTATTTTGTAGTGTGCTTTATGCTGATCAGATGATTTAGAATTAGAAATAAGACTTTTAAGCAAAGATAGTGAGATAGTTTGACATGCACATTACAAGACATTGCTGCCCTCCCAGAGACACTCATGTAGGTAATGCTTCACTCCAGCAAGCTCAGTGACCAATAACAAATAACAATGCTATATATCTTCCTGGTTGTCCTATGCTTTCTGAACATGCTCAGAGTAATACTCATCAACTTAAGGGCAGGCTGCAGGGTTGTACAAAACAATTAGCCTGTCCCATGGGAACACACATGCCTTCCATTCCCCTATCCCCAAACAAGCAAACACACATATACAAAATGTAAGGATAATTTTAATTTAAAGGGTGCTGCTACACCATATTGCAGGGGACCCCACTAGAGGGAAAATAACTTCAAAAAAGTATATATCCAGGCGTACCCCAGGTTGGGATGAACTCAAGGAAGTGGAATTCCAAAATTGAGAAAATTTGGAGAGAAGTAACATTTTGTCATTTTCGGCATGGTGGCTATTCTATTGGTATAGTAACTACTGGTATGGTTTCTCTGTTCTCCTAGCCTGTGGCATGGCACAGCCCACATCGAATGGGGTGTTACCAGTAGCTGAGTTCCTGGCAATCCTCTGAGGGAAGAGAGAGAAGACAAAGAAGATATTTGGTGACCTCGTGAATGAGTCCCAGCAGAGGGCAAAAAACCCTCGGGAACGGAGCGAAAGATTTGTGCTGCAGGACAGGAATGAGAGAAAGGACAACAGGGCATATGCTGAGGAGCTGTCAAGAGATCACATGGACTGACTGACCAGAGAAAGGGACATGCAGGAAAGAATGTTGGACATGATGCAGAAGGAGACAAGTTTGCTGGAGAACAATATTACGCTGTATTCATGTGTAACTCTCTAACCTAATCCTGTGCTGCCGCCTATTAAGATCACAGTGTACTGGGAGCCCCCTTTCATTCCCCAACTGCAAGAGAGAGACAGTTCCCTCACCATTCAACCCCCAAGACAAGGAGAGAACACGAACGATCCCCACCTACACGTTTTTGAGTCCCTATCTTAATAAACGTATATTCACTCTATACCTTGGTTACTTCTGTACTATTTTAATGCTTTTTAAGTTTGCTCTTTCTTGTTATGTGTTAAATCAGTAGTTTTGTTGACCATTGCACGTGTATCAATGACATTTTTAAGCCAGCTCTTCCTACCCATATGCATTCCTAATAAAATTAATTCACAAACTGTATATATTACATTGTATTCATTTCATTCAGTACATTACATGTATTTTCCTTACTTGCACCGTGTTCTCAAATAGCACATTGCACCTGTGACCTAGTTCCCTGGACCACAGGAACATCTGGTTGAGGTGTCCTTTCCGGCTGTTCATAATGTTCCAAAAGTCTCTCTACTGCCAATTTAACCACACCAAACTCATTAGCTACTGACTGGTACAATTGGAGTTGGTGACCTTCCATATGGCGGTAGCTACATACTTCTCCATGTTAAGGGGAGACTCTCATTGTGGTCCAGCATTGCAACTCCAGGTTGAGTTCTGCACAGATTTCTAGGAAAGTGCCCTTTTTCATCCTGAAAGTTTGCAGCACTGTCCCACCCCACCAGTGACTGGCTGGGGCCACAAGAAATGCTGCACCGAGTAAAGCCTGTCCCAGAAAATGTCATGAAGAAATAGCTGCAGAAGTAGCTGTTCATTCTCCAGTAGTATCTGCACACCATTGTTTGTGGTATCCATTTTATCCACGTGGAGGGAGAAGGGGTCAAGTCTGGCTTAAGGGGAGGGGGGCGTCTTGCCCTCAGCAGTGGGAGGCCCTGGGCAAGTCAGCCCTGCACTCATCCCACAGCAGCAGTTCTTGCCTTATAGGGTCTGAGCTTGGCTCCCTACTCTGGGTGATGCGACCGTGTGCCTAAAATGGGTTTTTTTCATTTTCTTTTATACATTATTTGTTTTATTTCGTGTTATTTCATATTTGTGAAAAACACAGGGGCGATCTTCCATCTCCTTCAAAGCCGCCTGCTTAATTGCCAATACATCTGGAGTGTTCTGTTTGTGTTAATTAGGGTTGCCAACTTACTTCTAAAAACCAGACCCCCTGAGGCCCTCCCCCCCCCCCTTCTTCCTCATTGTTTGGTCCTGTCCACCTCCCTCTGTTCCAGGGCTTGGATGGGAGTTTCAGCCTGATGCAGAGCCTGCTGCTTGCCTGCCCACAAGATGCAGGTACGAGGTGGCCCGGCTGGACAGGGGCTGGCAAGCAGGTTGATGACCTGGTGCCTCTGCCCAGCTCCCCCTCCACAGTAACAGGACTTTTGGAGTCTGGTCAGTACATTTGACCAGATGCTGCCAGGTCCCCTTTTCAACCAGAAAACCAGACACTTGGCAACCCTAATAACAGTCAGGAGCAAGGTGGTCAGCATCCTGGCTGGTTGTAGTTTGAAAATTTGTTTGAAACTTTGAAAAAATGGTGCTGGCTAGTAAAAAAAAAAAAACAGGCATATTATGAGATACAGTAAAAGGAATCATGGGAGTTTGACCCAAGTCCCAGAATTCCAGTAGGTATCTCACAATCTACCATGACAAATAACTTACAATGCATTGAGCCTCACACCAGAAAATTGTACCCTGAGATACCAGCCCAGAAAACGGTGCTTATTTTGAAAAATCATAGTTCTGTGTGGATGCTGTTTCTCACAGGCGAAGTGGGCTAAGCCACTTTAGACAAAGCAATGTTGGATACACTCTTTCACTTTTATTATATCTGTATAACTATAGTGAGGGAAAAACTATGTCAAAAAACCTTTCCTGGATAGACAAAGCCTTAAGCACATGAAGTCACGTTGGTGGGTGTAAGGAAACAGACAATTCATATTAAGACTTGAATCCCTTTGGTATTTGTACGGGGAATAGACTTTTAAAAGACAATTATATATTTTTTAAAATGTTTCCGGCATCTAGATCTTTTGAGAACATTGTGTGAGGAGCGGGGGGAGTTGTTCTGTAATATCTGTGAAATATTAGTTGTCATTTGCAGGTCTCCACAGTGGAAGACTGGAATATATGTATATGGGCCTGGAAAGACACTGTGCTGAATAATGTGGCAAACCTCCCAGTATGCCCAGAAAGAACTCTCTTCTCATATAGCCTGGAAACTGGGTGTTAACCATAGCCACAAACATCAGAGAAGCAGCAGACTTCCAGAATTTGGCACGTAAAGTACTGCCATCTTTTATGAGTCCTGGAAGTGCATCACAGCACCAGTTTGCTGCATCTGTGCCACTGTAAACAGCGCTTCTCATAAGAACATAAGAATGGCCCTACTGGGTCAGACCAAAGGTCCATCTAGCCCAGTATCCTGTCTTCTGACAGTGGTCAGTGCCAGGTGCCCCAGAGGGAATGAACAGAACAGGTAATCATCAAGTGATCCATCCCCTGTCTCTCATTCCCAGCTTCTGGCAAACAGAGGATAGGGACACCATTCCTGCCCATCCTGGCTAATAGCCGTTGATGGACCTATCCTCCATGAATTTATCTAGTTCTTTTTTGAACTCTGTTATGGTCTTGGTCTTCACAACATCCTCTGGCAAGGAGTTCCACAGGTTGACTGTGCGTTGTGTGAAGAAATACTTCCTTTTATTTGTTCTCTGATTTAGGCTACTGCTCCTTGGATTTTGTTAGCAGTTCTCCTCTCTCTCCCACCTGCTGCTGCTTCTCTCCTCCCCTTCCTATCAGCAGTATGTACCCATATTGGAGGTTGGGGTTTAGAGCTGCAGCTGAACCCCACACACACATAAGGTCACATCCCAAAGGACAATGGACTATCCCTTCTTCTTCAAGTAGTGTCTCTATGGGTGCTGTACTGTAGGTGTGCTCTCATCCCTGCGCTACTGATCAGAGAACTTTGGTAGCAGTGTGCATTAGGCCCGCACATGTGCTGTTCCCCATTATGCTCTGCCACAAGGCTAACCAGCGCTGCACGGGTGAACCCCCCTCAGTTCCTTCTCAACTGCCCCGGCTAGAGATGGAGCCATTAGCAGACCGTTCATTGGATCGTTATCTCTATTAGAATTCAAATAATTAATCCCATTCTTAGTTGTAGAGTTCCTCTAGTTTTTTTTCTTTTCTCTAAGAAAAGAAAAGAAACCTTTTGTCCCTTTGTCTGGGGACTTCCCCGGTTCAGGGTATGCCCAATTCCCTGGGGTTTAAGAGGCACCTCTTGTGCAAAGAGACCATCCCAGTAGCAGATAGACATTCCCGTTGCCTCGAGGAAAGCCACATTTCCCAAAAGTGTGGTCTCTGCCAACAATTAAAGTCCAAATCTCAGAAAGACTGAGAACTGAGACTAAAACTCCTCATGGAGGCAGCCCTCCAGCCTTCCGCGGACCTGTGCCAGGATTCACCCATGTAGCGTGAATCTTCCACACAGCCCTCGACATCTAAGGACTCTGAGTAAAAGAAAACAGCCGTGGACCCCTCACGTAAGGTTTCAAAAAAGCGAGCCATGGGAACCCAGAGTGAGTCTCGGGTTAGCAGAAAATGATCTCTGTCACGTTTGGTATCATCGGTACCAGCTGCACTGAGGCCATCTGGACATGGTACTCCTAGCTCATGAGGGTCTGGTGCAGCAAATACTGTTGATGCACCTGAGGGGCATAGGCACCGAAGCAACAATAGTGACAAAGAAAGGTAAGGACAGCGACCGTACCACCTCCGGGAAAATGCTGCTGGTATGGGCATTACTATTGGCACCGTCAATGACATGCCATCCGGCCTCAGAGCACTCGGAGCCCAGATTGCCAACTGCCTCCGTGCCATGGACTCAGCACTGACAACCATCGTTGGTACCAAGAATCACAGCACCATAAGAGTACAGACACTTAGAGGACCTCACGGATATCTGAGGTACCAGAACCTCCCCTGCTTGGTAACCAGGGCCCCAGTACTGAGTTTACTTTGAACATGGGAGTCTCCACCAGTACCATGTCATGCACTTTCATTCTCTAGTGGAGAATCGGATAGCGAGGAGAACCACGCTCCTTATAGTGTCCGTTACCAACCTTGGCCCCCTCACTCATACCCTTCATCTGCTCCTCAACCCCTATGGTATGGCAAACCATGGGCCTAACCACCGCCACCCTTTCCACTGCCCTAGTGGCCCTAATGGGGTCCCTGGACGGCATACAAACGCCATGTCTCCAGAACATCTAGTGTGACACCTCATGAACCTTTGAGGCGCTCTCCCTCAGCCACAGTATCCAGAGCCCCTGAACCTCCTGAAGGGATCATGAAAGAAGAGGTGGTCAGATTTGAGGAGGAGGTCACACTACATCTCTTCCTCCTCTCTAGCCATGGCAGTGATGCCTTCTCTGCAGTCTCTAGCAAACGACTTCAGGCTATTTCAAGATGTAGCAAAACGGGTGACAGATGCTTTGCAGATACCTCTTGAAGAGGTTAAAGACACCCATCATAAACTGCTGGTCATCTTGCACTCCTCCTCTTCCTCCAGAATAACCCTCCCCATTAACAAGGTCCTTCTGGACCCATCCAAGCTTATATGGCAAACTCCATCATTGGTCACGCCTACCTGCAAATGGGCCGATAAGAAATATTATGTCATGGCTAAGGATACAAAATTTCTTTTTTCCCATCCCCTCCCTAATTCGATTGTTGTGGATGCAGTGAACTCCCTAGGTCCTCAACACCAGGTTAAGTCCACCCCTTATGACAGTGACTGGAAGCGTCTCGACCTATTTGGGAGAAAGGCCTATTTGTCCACCACACTGTAATTTAGAATGGCAAATTATCAGGCCCTGACAACAAAATACAATTACATCAGTTACTCCAAGCTCAACACATTTATTGATCAGCTCCCGGGATCACACCAGGAACAGTTTCATGCCATTGTTAACGAAGGACAACTGGTGGCCAAGACAGGACTGCAGTCAGTGCTTGCTGCAACTGAGACAGCAGCCCAGTCCATTTCTACAGCTGTTGTTATGTGGCGAGCATCACGGTTGCACTTGTCCAGCTTCCCTTTGAGGGCAACAGATTTTTTACCGAGAAGACTGACGTGTCCCTCCATACTCTCAAAGATTCTCGGGTTACTCCTTGGTCATTAGGGATTTATATACCTGACAAAAAAGAACCTCAACATAAATCCTGCACAGCACACTTTCCAACTCAGTGCTACTATGAGCTGCAAAAGAAAAATCCAGATTTTCGAAATGCAAACCGTCAGACCCTCAGTCTTCCTCTTCACAACCATCCGCCTCAAAACATCAGTTTTGATGCCTTGATCAGGGCGCCGAGAGACCACTCTCCTCAACACCAACTCCAGCTAGCCAACCTGTCGCATTCATTTGGGTGCCGCCATGCTCCGTACCACAACTGGGAACAAATAACATCTGACAAATGGGTTCTGGAAATCATCCACAATGGGTGTACAATCTATTTTACCTTCCTCTCTCCTCCCCCAACACCCTTCCCCATCCCTCTTCAGGGACTCTTCTCATGAGAGTCTGTTTCAACAAGCAATAGATCACCTCCTCCACGTAGGAGCTGTGTCTCAGCACCTATGAGGCAAAGGTTTTTACTCTTTTTATTTCCTGATACCAAGAAGAAGGGAGGTTGGAGACCCCATACTGGACCTCAGAGCACTGAACAAGTTTGTCAAGGCTCAAAAATTCAAGATGGTCACACTAGCAGTGATTATTCCATCTTTGGGACAGGGAGATTGGTTCTCAGCCCTCAACCTACAGAATGCCTATTTCCACATATCAATCTTTCCTTCTGACAGATGATTCTTCAGATTTACCCTGGACCAGGATCATCACCAGTACAGAGTATTCCCCTTTGGTTGCTCATCAGTTCCGAGAGTATTTTCCAACATCCTCTCCATAGTGGGGAGGGGATCATGATTTACCCCTACCTGGACTATTGTCTCCTCAGAATCATCTCCTTCGACGAGGCTCTTCAGATCACCCAAACAACTGTGGAGTTGTTCAGGGATTTGGCCTTACAGATCAATGTCCAAAAATCGATGTTAGCCCTGGTACAGTGCCTAGAATTTATAGGAGCCAATCTCAACTCATCACAGGCGAGGACGCTCCTTCCACAGCACAGGTCCACAACTTGTCCACACTCATAGATTCAGTACAAAACAGCCCTCAAATATCAGCTAGACACTGCCTTCAACTTCTGGGGCATCTGGCTGCAGGCAGGTCCCTGATAACTCATGCCAGGCATCACATGAGGTGTCTCCAGGTGTGGTTCTGCTCCGTTTACAGGCTGAACAGAGACAGGCTAGACAAACGTCTGTCACTGTCGTCCAAAGTCGAACACTCCCTGGACTAGTGGTAGGACCCAAGAAATGTCTGCACAGGAATCCCCCTTCTCGCAGACTTTCCCATCATTAGTACTCACCACTGATGCATCCCTCATAGGATAGGGCGCACATGTCAACAACCTCATGACACAGGGCAAGTGGTTATCCATGGAGACATCTCTTCACATCAACCACTTTGAACTCAGAGCGGTCAGATGCACTCACTTCCTTCTGCTGGCAAGAGGTACACATACAAGGGTCATGACAGACAACGTAGCGTGCATGTACTACATTACATGAACAAGGGGGATACCAGATTACCCTCCTTTTGCACAGAACCACTAAAGCTATGGAACGTGGTGCCTTTCCCACAGTGTCACAATATCAGCGTGTGTGTTACCAGGAGTGCAGAACACGACAGCAGACAGTCTCAGCCACAGCTTCCCACACGAGCACAAATGGGAGATGAACTCAGAAGTACTACACGACATATTCAGACGGTGGGGGACACATACTATAGACTTAATCACCACTTACCTGAACAAGAAATGTCCATGCTACTGCTCCAGGGCAGGCCTTGGACAACACTCCTTAGGGGACGCTCTCCTTCTCTTGTGGGATAAGGGCCTTCATACATCCCTCTATTATTAAAATTCCTGTTAAAAATAAAGAGAGGGAGCAAATGTCATACTGATTGCTTCCACCTGGCCGAGACAGCTGTGGTACCCTTACCTGTCACAGCTGGCAATGTGTTTGCCAACACCTTTTCAACCCAGTCCATACCTTCTCTTGCAGAACGAAAGACACACTCTCCACCCCAACCTGCGGATACTCCGGCTCAAGGCCTGGCTCCTTCATGGTTCAGCACATAGAAAGATCCTGCTCTGAGAAGGTTCAGAAAGTGTTACTACACAGTAGGAAATCAGCTACTCCTCAGAAGTACCTGTAAAAGTGGACTGCATTTCAGATTTGGTATAATTCCAAGCAAATTTTCCCCACATCTGCTGCTCTCCAAACGGAAATCAGGGCTCTCTCTTAGTTCACTGAAAGTACGCCTTGTGGCCTTTCATCAACAAATAGAGGGATACTCAGTGTTCTTGCATCCAACTGCAAAATGATTCCTCAAGGGCATAGTAAATCTTTTCCCCTAACTCAGGCATCCCACCCCAATGTGGGACCTAGAACTTAGAGTACTGAAGAGCCTGACTAGGCCACCCTTTGAACCCACGGCCACTTATTTGCTCACATACCTGTCAATGAAGACAGCATTCCTGGTGGTAATCACCTTGGCGAGGAGAATAGGGGAGATATCTGCACTGATGGCTCACCCCCCTTATACAGTATTCTTTCTCAGACCACACCCGAAGTTCATTCCCAAGGTGACTTTGGTTTTTCACATGAATCAACTGATTCGTCTCTCAACTTTTTACCCTAAGCCTCACTGGGATAGCAGGGAGGCTGTACTACACATGGTTAGAAGGACTCTGGCCTGTTACCTGGACAGGACAAAGACCCTTAGGAAATCTCCTAAGCTCTTCCTTTCCATTGCAGACTCATCAAAAGGTACAGCAATATCTACCCAAGACTCTCAAAAAGGGTCTCAAACTGCATTAAACAGTGTTATGAGATTTTCAAGATCATTCATCCATCTGAAATCTGTACACATTCCACCAGGTCAATTTCCACCTCAGTTGCCTTCCTCAAGAATGTCCCTATTTTGGAAATCTGCAGAGCAGCCACCTGCGTGTTTGTACGTACCTTGGCAGAACATTATGCAGTTACAGGTGACTCCGCTTCTGATGCCAACTTTGACACTGCAGTATTATCATCCATAATAGATGCACTTCCAAAGCCCCAGCCCTCCATTGGGGTACTGCTCATGAGTCACAGCAGAGCACCCATAGGGATACTACTTGAAGAAGAAGAGGAAGTTACTCACCTTGTGCAGTAAAGAAGTGTTCTTTGAGATGCATGTCCCTACGGGTGTTCCACGACCCACCATCCTCCCCTCTACTTTGGAGTTCTTGTCAGGGACTGCAATAGAGAAGGAACTAAGGGGGGTTTGCCCAAGCAGCACTGGTTAGCCTCATGGCAGAGCACAGTGGGGGTCACAGTACACATGCAGGCTGAATGGACACTGCTACCAAAGTTCTCTAAATCAGCAGCTCAGGGACGCAAGCACACCCTCACTGTGGCTCTTTGGGCTAATGTTGATTTCTAATTTGACTCCTGAACCACTGAGGTCTGAGTACCATTGTCTTAAAGTAAATGATGCAAGCGATCCTAGATGGGAAAACTCAGGGTCCCTTATTCCCTTGCGAATGTTCCCCAGAAGGAAAAGAAAATCAGGACAGATCTTGCTTACCTGATGCTTAGCTTTTTGGAGAAAGGTAGTGAGTGCACAATAATTTAGTTGAAAGAAGCCATCTATTTCTAGGGCCTATGCTAAACTGTATATAATCCCTAATGAAAAATGGGATAAATATGGCTCTGCCCATAAGGTAGACTTCAAGATATCCTCCTTGGGTTAAAAATAAAAAAAGACCCTGTCTCTGTTGAGGGTGCTGTTTCCCCTAAAGATCAGTGAATAAAAGATTAGAAAGAATTTATTTAAAGGGGACGGTGATAGAACCTTGTTGGTGCTGCATGCTGCTTTGTCCTTTGCCTCCACTTCTAAAGCCCTTCCCTATCCTAGCCTTTGTGGATGTGGTTAACTCATCTATCAGTCTCCAGACTAGAGGACTGCTGTTATGAGAAGATATATTTACAATTAGTTCAAATTGACTGTTACCTGCTATCGAGTGTGCTGTAAGTGTAAAGTTACCTTTGAAGAAGAAAAGCAAGCATTTGTCATTGACTTTTTGCCTAAATCTATTAAATCTTACCAACAGACCCAGCAATGATTGACCTTTAATTGAATAATAGTCAAATATTGATTTACTACCCTTATCTAGAGTAGCAAGATAAGTGACATCTTGCCTTTTTATTAATAAAAAGATAGGCACATATGGATACTTTCTCTGTTAAGTAAATGACACAGGACTCCACATATCAAAGGTTAAGGTTTTAGCGACATTTTAATGACCTGTAACAGCTACTTTTCCTCAAAAACTGGTCTAAATATTCTGAACTGTAGGTTTCAGGTCAAAACTCTACAATTCAGTGATTGTAATATTTATAAGTAATTTTTAAAATATTTAATTGTTCTAAGTGATTTGCTGAAGACAAAGGTTAAAAGTTAGTATTTTTATTTTTAGTTTGATACTAATAATTCCAATTACAATGACAGCTGTAACATTATCTTTGCTAACTTATAGTTTTCAGTCCATCTCTACTGCGCAGCAATCCTATTCTTATATACACTTTATTCTGCGAGATCATTCAAACGCAGGACACTGTTGGAGTACATCACCTTTAATTCTCATTGGGTTACCGTTCAGAAAGGGGAACCACATTTGCTCCTTAGTATAAGAAGCTGTGGAGCAGCCCATTCTCTGCAATGCGCATCTGGCCTCATGGATTCCCAGCATAAAGGGATTAACGTGGGTAGCTAGATGCACTAAAGATTGTTTATGCTTTAACCCCAGAACATTCTGTTTCACCGTTTTGTAATTAGGGAGAGCTCACAGAGCAGGGATTAGTTACAATTAATTCTAGGGGAGTATAGACAGTTAAATATAAATTGGTTCTGTTTGGGTCTTTATACTGGCCTACTAGTGAAATGATCTTTGTACCCCTAAATCTTCTTTTTCCTTGACTTTGTTTCTCAGACCACCAATTCTTCCTAGTCCTTCTCCTTCAAAATCCATTCCAATCCCACAGCCCTTCCGACCAGCAGATGAAGACCATCGGAATCAATTTGGGCAACGAGACCGCTCGTCTTCAGCACCCAATGTGCACATCAATACAATAGAGCCTGTCAATATTGATGTAAGTATCAATAACCGTAACGGTGGAGTTGATCAGCTTTCTTAATATGTGCTGCTGAGCTCGTAAAACAAACTACTGTTGTTGTTCTAAATAAATCATTGTTCAACTGCTTAAATCTTCATAAATCCTAACTAACAAGAGAAGAGTTTTTACCAGTCAGAGCTGGGAAAAAATCAGGCAGTCCCTTCACAGATAATATTGAATCTCTCTTGGCAATCATATCTCCATTTCTCCACACAAGCACACTCCCACAAACAATTAGTTTTAAGATAAATTCCTGAACTTGTTATTGCTAGCAACACCCCACAGTGATGCTCTTGAAAAGCCAGTAACAACTCTTGCAAGACATCCCAAATACTGGAAATGTTTTAAATGTTTGATTTCTTGTATCACTTACAATGGGAATAATGTTTCTGGCATTGGAGGATGTGGTTCTTGCAATAAACTTGAATTTGAAATTACCAGATGCTGCTTTGAATCTCAGAAATGGTTTATTGTTCCACATGTAACACCCTTAACATTCTCCTTGAACCTCCAATAATTTTCTACAATATGATTGTCTTGAATTTTTTTGTCTGTATCCTTTGACATTGTGGAGGTTGAATTTTAACATGTATGAAAATGAAGGACAAATACATTGTTTCAAACTAGGCATAATGCTGTCCAGCACTATGCAAACTACTACTAACACCAATATCTTCCCAGTTTTTCTAACACATACCTGTATCCTAGCAAGACAAGATGAGTAAGGTAATATCTTTTATTGGATCAACTTCTGTTGATGAGAGAGACAAGCTTTCGAGCTTACACAGAGCTCTTCTTCAGGTCTGGGAAATGCACTCAGGAGTGTCACAGCTAGATACAAGGTGGAACAGATTGTTTAGCATAAACAGTTAACATACATTTTCAAGGGACCATTTGAGGAAGTGGCCTCCCCAAACACCTCCCCAGTCATAGGAGGCAAAGGAGGGGGTGAAAGATGGGGGAAGGTGGGGGGGAAAGGGTGAGAGATTTAATGGATTATAGCATGTTGTAAGAAGCCATAAATTCAGTGTCTCTATTCAGTCCATGATTTTTTAGTTTCTAGCAAAGTCATGAATTTAAGCTCCCAGGCTCGTCTTTTGAAGGTGTGCAGGTTTCCTTTGAGGAGGAGGACTGAGAGGTCGAATATAAAATGATCTTTTTGTGAAAAGTGTTCACCCACATATGATATGGTATTTTTGTCTTTTAGCATTTTTCTGTGTGAGTTCATTCAAGAATGTAGTGATTGTCTTCTTTCACCTATGTAGTTGATATTGGGGCATTTAGTGCACAGGATGAGGTACACTTCACGTTGTGATAGGCATATGTAGGATCTTGAAAGGTGTGTTGTGGAGAGTGTTGACCATGGAGAGATATGTCTACTGGTTTTGTATCTGTTCTGGCAGGGTCTGGTACTGCTTTGAGTTGGTGTATCCTGGTCTCTGGGGAGCTTGCTTCTGATGATGAGCTTGGAGAGATTGGGGTTGTGTTTGAAGGCCATAAGACAGGGTTCAGGAAAGATTTCTTTCAGGATGTGGTCTCTATTGAGTATGGGTTTTAACTGTTTAATGATACCCCATATGGGTTCCAATGTTGGGTGATAGATGACAACTGGGGATGTACAGTTGAAGGGGGTTTTATTTCTATAGTGAAGCAGGTTTTCTCGGGGTATCTGAGTGACCCATTCCATGACGTGATCTACTTCTCTGATGGAGTGTCCTTGTTTGGTGAAGGAGGTTTTAAGTGTGTTAAGGTGTATATCCTGGAATTTCTCCTCAAAACATGTTCTGTGGTATCTGAGTGCCTGGCTGTAGACAACAGATTTCTTGGTGTGTTTGCGGTGGTTACTGGATCTGTGAAAGTAGGTATGGTGATCTGTGGCTTTATGTATATAGTTGTCTGTAGGGTTCCATTGTTGAAGCTGATCGTGGTGTCCAGGAAGTTGATGTTAGTGTGGGAGTGTTCTAGAGAAGGTTTAATTGGTGGGTAGTAGTTATTGAAGTTGTGGAGGAAATCTGTAAGGGAGTTTATGTTGTCTGTCCAGAGGATGAAAATATCATCAGTGTATCCCAGGTATATCATTGGTTTCATGGTGCATTTGTCCAGAAATCCTTCCTCAAGGTGGCCCATGAAGAAGTTGGCATATTTGGGAGTCATCCCCAGTATCCATGGTTGTTCCCATTGTTTGGACAAAGTGTTGTTCAATGTAAAATTGTTATGGGTGAGGATAAAATGGCTGAGTTTGGCGATGTGATTGGGGTTCTAAAGCCTGAATCCTGGCTTTTAGTACCCTTACCTGTCCGCTAGCCTGCCCTCTGAAAATCACTGAGTTAGCAGTTGAGTGGCTTTGATTTAGCAGCAAAGTTACCAAAACATAAAGATGAACAAACTCCTTGAACTTGTTATCTAAGTAGGAGCAAAAGGTTAGTACATTAACCTACTGGGTCACCAAGCCATCAAATTCAAACACTTAAGGCTCATTGATGAAAGGTGATGCACGAAGGGAATTTGCATAACTTTTCTCTGTTCAAAAATTGCTGTTTACTACTACTTGTAAAATTGCTCAGTTATTGTTATGATCCCTGGATATTTTGTAGCAAATGCAATCAGTGCATACTACATCGCAACCTAAAAGAACCTGATAAAATTAATTAACATCTTTGAAAAGAACTTGAGTGCATTTGGTGTAGAAATCAGGTACCTTGTTACAGGAAAAGATTAAGCAAAGTTTTGTGAATCGGTATCGTCCACGTAAGAAATTGGTGTCCCAGCTTCTAATGTGACATTCAAGAGCATTTTGTGTCTCAAACAACATAACTGGAAAGATGATTCCTGATTTGGTTCAATTTTCCTCCTTTCATGTTGACTAATTGCAGGCCTAAATCAATACCTACAAGCATGCATCTATTTTAACTAGATTACACTAGGTTACACTATTTGAAATTAAGATATTTCTTAAAGTTTCATACATTATTCTATATATTTTGTGTGCTACTGTAATTATTAGATTGTAAGCTCTTCAGGGCAGAGGCTGGCTTTTACTCTTTGGACAATTCTTAGTGTGATGGAACGTCAGTCCTGATGGGGGTTTGTAGGCAATACAATGATACAAATAACAATATATGAACCAGATATATACACTTGTGCTTTTGTTTATAGGACTTGATTAGAGACCAGGGGTTACGAGGAGAGGGAGGTAAGTAGTCTTAGAACTATCTTCTCTTACTAAATGTAATTACATGATTGCCTTAGCCCCTCCCCTTTGTAGTACTTCATTCCTCCAAACACAGACACAAGAGAGAAATGTGAAGAGAGCAATGAAATGTATTTATATTTGTTTGTCCGTGATGTTTAGCATCTGTCTGATAAGGGTTTCAGTCATTCACCAGTCATTCTAGGAGTGGGGGAGAGGGAAGGAGGAAAGGCTGTGAAATGGTAGCTAGTGTTTTAATTTTAAAATAATTTTATTTCTAGAGAAGGGGAATCCCCTCTGTTCCTGATGGAGCCTTGAGGATTCCCCGCAACATATACTTAAATCTCCTATCCCATTCTCAAAGCCCTTTATGCCCAGCCACTACCCTTCCACCTAAAGAGTCATCAGGGACTTCCTTTGAAGTCTGTCGACATGTTTTATGAACCTGGCCATATAAACTGGTGTGTCTCCTAAATGGCATGAGATACTTGAGCTCCTTCTTCCCCTCTCCCCAGCTGAAGCTGCTGCTTTGCTGTACTGCATGCCTTTGTTAACCTGGGAAACAAATAATTATGACTATTAAAGCCTGATCTCTTGTGTGCCTTTCAACAGCACTATTGTAGACAGCCTTAACTCTTAGCGAAGGCAAAATTAGTGAAAAAAAACACAATTATCATTTTTCTTCACGTGTCACACTCACTACTGTGAAGTCTGTTTTCCCCAGGAAAAACCCTAAGCACTGGCTGTCAAGGTCTTGTGAAAACATGTCCTTTGCTGTACTTAGTTACTTGAGATGACATAGGTGACTCATAATAAAGAGGAGATGCATGTGACCACTCACCCAGCTCCAAATAATGAACAGGCCTGATATTTCCTATTAACTGTGACTTGCTTCACCCCTCAGCAAAGTCTTGAGTTAGCCTGATTTCTCTAGCTCAGTGGCTAGGATCTTACACCTTAAGCTACAGCTGACTTTGGTTTTGCCATCTGTATCTGTTAACTAGTAAGGTGGTAGCTGGCTACTGCTTTGTGTTTTCAGGAGCTGTGATTCCTTATACTGGCTATAGTACCAGCCCCCTTTTTTCCTCCTTAAATCCGTGAACCTACTGATAAAGAAGTTGCCCATTTTAGCTATCTTGTATGTCTTGGTAGCTGTGGCTTTCAACAAGTTTTGCCCATTATGTCTAGCATTTAAATGTCATGCTATCATGTCAGTTTTAACTTTGGTCATAAGCTGTCTGCTTGGCATCTGAGAACAATTGGCTATTCCCATTCTTGAAAGCATGTTTTTAATAATTGGAGATGTTTTTTTCCTTCAAAATCCAGAAGTAGTCTATGAATAGGAGTCAAAGCCTCCTAGTTATTTCCCATGACTTCTTTCATTTCTTCTGTGTGTCTGTCTTCCTGTCTCTGCCTGCCCGTCTCTTTCTCTCTAACAGCCCCTTTGAACCAGCTGATGCGCTGTCTTCGGAAATACCAATCCCGGACTCCCAGTCCCCTCCTACATTCTGTCCCCAGTGAAATAGTGTTTGATTTTGAGCCTGGCCCAGTGTTCAGAGGTAGTTGGGCTCTTCTTTCTCGTTTTCACCCCAAACAAAATAAGTAACACCACAGATGCTGTTTGTGCCTCACCCTCACACCGTGTGTATGTAAGTGTGTGAGTTTACCAAAACACATCAGTTTTTTGCTTGGCCTGGCTGGAATGCTTTGAATGTGCTTTTCACACATACTCACTTCAACGTCTATACATATGCAACTACTGTATGTTAAATCTGACTTAAAGGTTCTAAAGCAAGGAATTTCAGAGTTAAGGTTTCCATACTGTCCCTAATATAACTTGTTTATTGCAGGGATCTCAGATTGCAGTGGAATGAGGCCAAGGACACAGTGACATCCTTAACTTTGAATTTTCTTGACTGTCAATTTAACGTTCTAAGAGTTTTCTATATTTTAACATTCTCTGTTTTTTTAAAGTACTGTAAGAAATAAAATGCAAATTGCAAACATTTCCCTTGATATTTTGTTAGGTCTTAGGCTTTTGGAGATCACGTAAATGTCAACTTGCTGTGATTCATATGTTTTCAGAGAGTAGCACTGACATCAAGTTGGGGATCTAGATAAGTTGGATCAGATCAGACACTAGTGCAGTTATTGCAGTTCTCCGCATAGTCCCATTAAAGTCAATTCTTGTTTGTATACTAAAATTACTAAACAAGACCATCATTTTGACTTCTTATCAGGCCTAAGGATCTCTCAGGCATGAGGCTGTCAATAGATTTGTTGTTGTATTGTACAAAATCCCAGAGTACTCAGTGAGATTTCATATACTAAAGATACCAAGTATTAAACAATAGCCTACAATATTAATGTATATGTGTATATAGATAGATAGTAATGGATAGTCCAGTGCATATTGTATATGTTTTTCAAATACTACTATCCTGGCTGTTTCAAATATTTGTGTTTCAGAATACTAAGAGCAATTCACTTTATGGACTAAACTCTTGGACCATTGTTCCAATGATCTTTTAGAAGAGAGGCATTTGCAATTTGGTTTTTGTCTAACAGACATGACTAAACAAATCAGAATTAATTAAATATAGTGCATAAAATATATCCTCAGATTGCAGGCTGATGGCTTGGTGTACAAGTTTCAGTCCAAGAGAAGCTGAAGTAGTCAAACTATAATTACTGGAAAAACAAGGCTTCTAGATTACTTACAAATAGATTAACTAAAGCAGTTCTAACTTTGTGCTGTAATCATATTCTCATGGAAGGATGAGTATTGTGTTGCTATCTCTGAATCTAGTGTTTAAAGTTGAGTACAAGAACCTACCTCTAAGGAGGAAACCATTCTCTTTGAACTTTGACATTACAGCTAAAATCTATGATAAGGTAGAAAAATTGCATCTGTACTTTAAATGTCAGATAGTTACATTGAAATATTTGTAATTCAGAAAAATGGGAAAATTAACACACAAAGCCTAGCTACTACAATATTAGTATAAAAAGGAGGAACTATTAAAGTATTAGAATTAAAAACAAAACAAAACCACCCTTGCAAAATCAGTGGTTTCCAACTATTGGTACATGTCTGCTTAGGTAAGACACCTGGCATATTTATCAGTACTGGTGCTTCACACCCTTGTGATAATATTCTAGCTACTCTTTCCCAACCTTTATGATGAGTTTTCATGATGATCTGTGTATCCCTTTTGTCTGCCTCCTCTTTTTAACACTGGGTTTTGGAGCAATGAGATCAAACCTAATTGAAAGGGCAGTAGCAGCCAAGGTCTCAGTCTAGCAGACAGGTATATCCTGTAAAATAGGAACCATTGAGCTAGTTCAGCAGTTATGAATTGGAATTTTAATACTGCATCAGTAGAAGTCTCCTTTCTAACAAGAATGGAGCTGCTGCATGAATCAGAGGAAGGAAAAATAAGTGGCTAGTACCAGTTCCTCAAGCACCACTGTAATAGAAAACATCTGTGAAATACTGGAGGTTTTGCATGGTGACCTGTAATGATTAGCAGAGCAGCACAAACTTAACTAATAAGTGGCCCTGTTTTATGTCCCTTGCGTTGGGAGTGTCAGTTTAACCTTGCTACTAATAATTATAGGATATTTTAGAAATTAGTATCTAGTTTGAAGTGTTCTGTATAAACAAGCATTGAAGCTCTGAAATGCAGTCCTGTTATTAGTGACATTTCTCTGTGTAGCTTTGTTTACATACACTGTATGCTAGGCAGATGGACTGCTCTTTTTGTATTTAATGGAATAAAACTCAAGTAGCTAACTAAAGTACTTGTTCTATTGAATCCCCAATGCACTCTAGTATGCTACTTTGAAATAAGTGCCCTCTGCTAGCAGCTAGCTTTGAAACAGCCAAATGTTTTTGAGATGGCACTTGAGGACTCAACTGGAAAACATCCCCAGCTTTTATAGTCCATCCATTTTAATCCCAATTTGTTGCATCCCTGCAATTGTCAGGGCCCTAAAAAGTTGGCAACAGCAAGTCTGGGAAGCTGGCTCTGTTAACTAAAGTATTACATTTTTATTTTTGTTATCAAAGAATCTGGATATATCAAAAATAATGTGTAGTGGTGCTTTTGTTTTTCAAAGAGACTGTCCTTTTAATAAATCAGTAATAAGACATTGAAGACTCTTTGGCATACAGGAATGTTTGCTGTAGATTAAATTTTGGTCTTTCCTGCTTTCTGAGTAAGACTTCAATACAAATCAGATATTAATACAGTATTCCTAAGTGCACGTTTCCGTACTCTTAACATTTACATTTGAGTTTGGAGATACAGCATCTTAAACACAATTCCTGCACTTAATATTTTTTACAATAGATTAATATATAAACTATCTTTATAAAAAAGTTTACATAAAAATTCTTCCATTTATCTAATCTCCAATTTAGGTTCAACCACCGGTTTGTCTGCCACCCCACCTGCCTCTTTGCCTGGGTCCCTTACCAGTGTGAAAGCTTTACAGAAGTCCCCTGGACCACAACGAGAGAGGAAGTCATCCTCATCCTCAGAAGACAGGAATAGAATGGTAAGGAGCAGATCAACTATGTTTTACTGCTTTTGTATTAGGCATCCTTATTCCTTCATCAAAGCCATCTAGAATTATTCTGGAGAAACTGATATTTGCTATCATATACGTTAAGCCAATAAATAAGATAACAGGACAACATGAGGCTACTTGGACTGATGTATGAATTAGTTGTAAATCACTGAGTATATACAGATTTTCTAGGTGACATCCAAAAGATTCTATATGCTTCATAGCATGGTGCTGATCTCCCTGAGAGAAAAACTTCTAAAATTTTCTTACATCTCACAAATGTTAGCTTCCTGATTCTAGATTTAGCCTAATCCCCTGAAAGTTATTGGGTTTTTAAAATTAGCAATTTAACCATTATTTGTCTTTCAAATTCCAACCTAGTCATGAGTTTTTTTTGGTTTATTAATAATATCTCAATTTTACTTGTAATAACTTCCAAAAATCTGACTCAGTGATGAATGCCTCCATGATAGGAAATTATTTAGTGCACCTCTGTGCCAGAGTACAAAGAGGTACAGTATGTGCTCATCTTGAAAAAAATCAAAACCACTTAAGAGTAAAGATTAAATTATAAATAAAATATTACTAAGTATTTACTCTGGAAATCAAATGAAAATAAATTTTGCATGATGATAAATGACCTATTAAGTCTTCAGGTTTAGAAAGATACCCAAGTAGCCTTTAGCTGTGAAGAAACCTGTTTTAATGAAGATTACTACAGTTGCATTTCTTTTCAAAGAAAACCCTTGGTCGACGGGATTCAAGTGATGATTGGGAGATACCAGATGGGCAGATTACAGTCGGACAAAGGATAGGTTCTGGATCATTTGGAACAGTCTACAAGGGAAAGTGGCATGGTATATAATCATTGTGGCAAAGTACTGTTACCAAGCTTCATAGAGGAAGTTGTCTGGGTGTTTTTTATTTAATTTTTCATTTAAACAAAGCAGTAGATCAAATGTGTGATACTGGAACTTCAACAAGTTAAGAAACAGATCTCTTGCTAATTTTAGTGAGCAAAGTAATTATCACACTAAAGATTAATCCTAATTACTCATGAGCCTGAAGTTCCATCTTTTATTGAATAAAGATTTCCAAAAGTATGTGTATGTGTGTTGTGATCTATGTTGCATTTCCTCATTGAGTCATCTGTGTATACTATATACATCTTAATTTTGTTTATTAAATGGCTATTTTTAAGGTGACGTGGCCGTGAAAATGTTGAATGTTACAGCACCCACGCCTCAGCAATTACAGGCCTTCAAAAATGAAGTAGGAGTGCTCAGGTAAGAATGTGTAAATTATCTTTTTGATGACATTAGATAATCAATATGCATTTACATTGCTTCAGGAGTTATAACTCTTGTGTATTCTATTCAGAACACTGCACTTATTCCCATTATAATAATATTCAGAAGGCGAAATAACTAGAATTTTTCAGAAATATTTTGGACCTATTCCTAGTTTTTCCTTTCTAAAGATAAATTTGAACAGTGAGCAATTCTTGAACTGTCATCAGAAGTGTTTAAATCCTTCCATATAGTGAAAGAAGTTTAGAATACTGCACACACCCAGGCTGTGATATTTCCTTGATGAAACCTGCATTTGTATATTAGTATGTCTAAAGGCAGCCACATCATCTGGATTGTGAAATTTCTATTAGTGCTTTAATTGATTTCCAGTAAAAATTTTCTTCTACAGGAAAACACGACATGTGAATATCCTACTTTTCATGGGTTATTCAACAAAGCCACAGTTGGCTATTGTTACACAGTGGTGTGAGGGCTCCAGTTTGTATCACCATTTGCATATCATTGAGACCAAATTTGAGATGATCAAACTAATTGATATTGCACGGCAGACCGCACAAGGCATGGAGTAAGTATTGCATCACTTGTTTGCAAATAAACTTTGAGATAATATTAAATTCTTCTTTTTCTTTTGCTCTGCACTTTAAGTGCAAAATGAAGTTAATATCTATGTACCATGGCCAGAGACCTATCCTGATGTGTCACATCAGTTTATGACAGTACTGAGTTATTGCTGCTGAGGAAAAGAGTAAAATAGGCCTTCTAATGTACTATTGTTAGAAGCATGGAGATATGTTACTCAACAAGGAATATTGTTCCAAGAAATAATATTTCAGCAGGAAATAAAGGTACTTAACAACAACAATGAAAGGTAGTTAGATAAACTTTAGTATGTGTAACTTTAGTCAGTCTATTTATCAAAGCCCCTGTAGTTCTCGTATTAAGAAGAGTGAAACAGTAAATGAGCAGAAATCTGAAAATCTGTATCCAGAGTATTTGATTAAAAACCAAATCCTGCAAACCCTTTAGCTATTGCCAACAATTTATTATAGTGGATGATCAATTCTAATATAAAACATAGAGTTTCAGGACTGAAGGAAGAATATTTATCAAAAAGATGGGATGTCAAGGTTTAATTGTGAGCTCTGAGATATAGTGTCAGGTTTAAAGCAAAGGAGCAAGTCAGCAGTCGTCATGATCTTTAACCTGAGGCTTATTAACACTGAGATTTTACCTAAAAATCCTAAAATAGCAGTAAAACAATAACTTTGGGGCTGTAATCTGTTGATTACTTTGAGAATTCATATGTGTGCTGTTTATAGTTTAGAATACAATCATATTTCATGCATTCAGTGAAAAACTCGGGTTGAATTATGTACAACAGTTGTAAATATGGGATTTTGCAAACTCTACTTGCCTTCTAGTAATTTATACAGTTTTACACATTGTAGGATCCCCATTCCAAGGCATCTAGCACCTTACAGTAAAAAATAAAATAGGAATAAAACAATCACTCCAAATGCGCAATGAGACAGAACTTTGCAATATACCAGAGAAGGCAGATTACCTCATTAGCATTCAGGATCAATTTCTTTACAGTTAACTTAAACATGTCAACCTCCAGTTCTGATACAGATATTTGAGTTTCTAATTTAAATAATATAATTCAGTATTTTAATAATACAGCTATTCATATCAACCTTAAAGAGCTCAGGACCTGATCCTGCAAGGACTGTGTGAGTAATCCTAACTCACATGGGTAGTCCCACTGAAGTCAATAGGACTATTTTTGTAAATAAGTGTTTATTGGACTCATATTCTGTACTTCAACAAATTAAAATACTAGTAAGGTCAGGATTCACCCTCTGACTGAAAAAATATCAAAGTGACTAAAGTTAATAGGACCAGTAGATAAGATGCTATGCTGAATACAGTGGTATTTTCAGTCAAGACTTGGTCTGGGGGTCACCATAAAGAAGGCTGAAAGCTGGAGCCATTCAACACAGAAAGTCATTTCAAAAGCTTTGGTTGAAATTCCCCGATGCTGGCTTCGAATGTTGAGTTAAACATTCAAAAAACAAATAAAAAACAAGGTTTCTGCAACATGGCGGGTTATGTTGTTCTTCAGCAATGTCAGATTTGACACTGGAAATCTAATTCTTTCTGCAAAACTGCTCCTGATTTGATAGGACTATCAAGGGTAACTGAAGATTTACTACTTTGACTCTATGCATATTTAATATGTAAACTGTTTGTTACTTCACTAGACTAGAGAGTGTACATTGAGCTATTGATGAATGAAACATCCCTTAGCCCACCCATCCCAAAACATTCTTTGTTTCTTTTCAGTTACTTGCACGCCAAGTCAATCATCCACAGAGACCTCAAGAGTAATAGTATCCTTTCCTAAAGATGTGACCTCGGAACATGACACCAAGCCTCTTTCTTCTGCCAGAAATGGACTTCCCAAAGTAAAAAGCAGCTCACAAGTGACTCTTTTCAGAATTCTTAGAGGAGAGTTGACATTTGGGTGGGAATGGGGTAATAGTACCAAGAGCAAAATAACATATACTCATTGCACCTTATAATGTGTTCACAAAGGGAAAACAAGTTTTCTTGAAGTATCAGCATTCACTTGAGATAACCATTCATCTTATGAACATGGGAAGGATCCTGACAACTCACTCACAAACTTCCATTATATCTGCAGTTTCCAGCAGCCCTTTAAGAATTTGACATTGTAATGTGATCATCTGGTCAATAGTCTGCCTAGTACTAATCTAACCATTATAGCTATCTTTAGAGCAGGGGTTCCCAAACTTGGTTTGTGGCTTGTTCAGGGTAAGCCTCTGGCGGGCCGCGAGACGCTTTGTTTACCTGAGCGTCCACAGGTGCGCCCGGTTGCAGCTCCCAGCAGCCCTAGTTCGCCGTTCCCAGCCAATGGGAGCTGTGGGAAGTAGTGCGGGCTGGGCCACTGCTTCCCACAACTCCCACTGGCCGGGAATGGCAAACCATGGCCACTGGGAGCTGCGGGCGGGCATACCTGCGGACGGTCAGGTAAACAAAGCGTCTCGCGGCCCGCCAGTGGCTTACCCTGAACAAGCCGCGAACGAAGTTTGGGAACCCCTGCTTTAGAGGATAGGACTTCACAGGTGCTGGCTGTTTGGAATCTAGGCCTATGAAAGAACTGATAACTTGAAAATTATACTGTGTATGGATGCTACAAACTGGTACACGTAACACTGCAGGTAGAGGGTCATTTCATGTGTTCGTGCGTGATAGGAAACTGTAGGATCAGTGCTTCTTTTCCTTTACATCTCCTCCATAGATATATTTCTTCATGAAGACCTTACTGTAAAAATAGGTGATTTTGGTCTAGCCACAGTGAAATCACGATGGAGTGGGTCCCATCAGTTTGAACAATTGTCTGGGTCCATTCTATGGATGGTAAGTAAAGGGGAATGGTGTATTCCTTTCAAATTATTTGGCTGTAGATGGCCTTTGAAGTGTCAGCTCCTGTTCTTTCAAAAGCTTTCCATTTTGACCAAAGGTCTCTGAACACCACCCCTCAAGCGTGCAGACATATAGAATCTGACTTAAGAAGACATGGTCAAGATCAACTAAATTAATACTTGTAACTCTTCTTTAAATACATTTTTAAAAAATCAGCAAAATCTGAAATGTTCTCATGTTTGTTTAAAAATAATTTGCTTTTAAGTTTGATATATTCAAGTGTAGCTGTTGTGAAGAAACTGTCATAAAGATTATCCAGATTGATTACCTCTTCAGAAGAAACTTATTTAAGGACTTCTGTTTAGCTCAGCTTCACCCCCACCCTCCCCCCACACACCTTAAAACTTTGATCGTGGTCCGGGTTGTTTTAGCACTGTTGTAATTCCAGTTTCAAAATTGCTTCTCAGTCTGTAAAATGTCAGTTTGCTTCTCATAGTACAGTAATGAACTCACCCAGTTTGATAGCCAATGGATTTAGAAATTCATGTTCAGATCCACCACATTAATGCTGTAGGCCCAGCAG
Source organism: Lepidochelys kempii (assembly GCF_965140285.1). Taxonomy (NCBI): domain Eukaryota; kingdom Metazoa; phylum Chordata; order Testudines; family Cheloniidae; genus Lepidochelys; species Lepidochelys kempii. The sequence continues at coordinate 249,026,013 of NC_136380.1, forward strand.
TTCTGGACAGAGCCATCTCTTGGGTACGGCGAATCAGGGCAACCGCTCTGGGCTCCATGCTTCAGTGTGGGTGTCGTGCAGGGCAGGGGAAGGCGCCAGTCTGGCCGGGGGGGGACGGGGGGAGGTAAGGGTGCCTGGGGCTCCAGGCCAGCTCAGAGGTTGGGGTTACAGGTTTAGGGAACCAGGGGGGCCTGGTGCCGGTAGCAGGGGTTGGGCCTGCACTCACTGGTGGGAAGCGTGTGTTGTATTTCTTTTTCTTGCTTGCCCACTGCCGCACTGGCCGCCAGCATCCTAGGGCTGCCAGAACACGACAGTGCCAGGCTGACTCCATCCACTGCCCTTCTTCCCTGGACCCCTCCCTTTTCTGGGAGCCCCTAGCACAGGTGCCACCCTGTGACTCTCCATCTTCTCTCACCCCCCAGCACTTGTGTCTCCTCCCCACACCAGATTTCACCTGTATAAAAAATGTTCAGGGGGGGCCATTGAGGCTGATTTGTCCCGAGCCCCGCAGCCCCTTAGGGACGACCCTGGTTCTGGAACATCTGTTTCCAGCAGTGGACCTGAACAAATCCAATTACATGTTTCCAAAGTTACAAGATTTTAACAAATACCTCTGGGACAGTAACTAACTGAGAGAAATTGGGTAATCAGCACTGAGGAGAGAGAGAGAGAGAGAGCACATGCATGGAAGCCTGTGCGTTTTCCTGTTGAGCAGTCGGAGCCTAAAACTGAAAGACTGCGTTTGCGTGGCACCTCACTTGGTGTTGTTTCACTGTTTGTTTGTTCTTTTTTAATGCAAAAGTTTCATATTTGGTGTGTGAGATGGCAGCCTGACATGGTAAAATGCAGAATAATTCTCTTTCCTTTTACAGGCACCAGAAGTAATCAGGATGCAAGATAAAAACCCTTATAGCTTTCAATCAGATGTATATGCATTTGGGATTGTTCTTTATGAGCTGATGACTGGGCAGTTACCATACTCGAACATCAATAACAGGGACCAGGTAAAGAGAGTATGGGTTTGGGGAGGTTTTGATTGTACTTTCTCACTTGTCTGTTGTAGATGTTAGCTGCAATGTAGAATAATTTAGGCTAGTGAAATGAACGAGCTAATGTTTGTCAGCTGTCCCTTCTGCTCAGTGTAGATCCACTTTGGTCTCTTTTAATCCTTTTCTGTTTTTCTTACTGCAAGTGTGCGTTTTCAGATTCTGAAAACTATGTGGCAGGAATCTGCTTAAAGAGAGAACTTGTTATTTGTGGTAATCTAATTTAGTTTTAATGATCTGCAAAAAGCAGGTGATCTTCCGTATATTCACGTTTATCCTCCTTCCTGATTACTTCAAATTAACATAGCTTTGAAAAATAGTCCAGGAAAAGAACTGAGGAGGCCAACAGATTGTGTCCTATATTCATCTCATACATTGAAAAGCACATACATTAGTTAATTGAAATTCAGGATTTCAAGCCGCTCCCAGGGTCTGCTTAGTGAAACACATGGCTTTCTAAAGTGTGCATATCCTGGAAGAAGATAAGACAACTAATAAGATAAGAAGACAACTAATCAGTAAGTCGCACAGTGTTGAGGGAACATAGTGTGCCTCCATGTAACAATGTTCAGAGGCCTTACTTGCTTCATAATTTTCCAGTTTAATGTAGAAATTGGATGTATGTGTGTGTGTCATGGCCTTTAGTGAAAATTGTCTAAGGTCTGGGTGATGCCATTTGTTACATTGTTTGTGTCTCCATCCCTGTTTTTCTAGTGTCAATACTTGAGAAATGCAGCCATAGCAATGTTCATCCACAGAACTTAATTTTATATGGCTGTGTGACAGGGTGCTATCAGCAGCACCCTGATCACTGACATTGCTGCAGCCTGGAGAAGGCTGAAGGCCCAGCTGAGGGCAATTACACACTTTCTGATGGGGGACTGTGAGCATCTGGGTGACAATCACTGGGTTAACAAGGTAAATGGGGAGAATATAAGGGGAGGAAACAGTCAGTAAGAGGCAGCCTGGGAGGGGCTCAGAGGGTGAGCCTGGGCTGGGGAGTGAGGGCTGCAGGGAAGCCTACCCTTGCTATAAGCCGGTGTTGCATGCTCTTGTTATGTAAGAGGGGAATGAATACACACTTTGGTGAAAGATAAACAGCCCGGTGTGTGTTTGTGACTGAGAAACCAGCTTAACTGGCCAGGTAGTGAGGTTCACCAGGTAGTGACAGAGGTGCCCTGTGACAGGCTGCTTCCATATATGTCAGAATGCTTCACAGTTCATCAGATCTTGAGTGACTCATTTGTTTTCTTGTTTCTGCATTTTACATCTTTTAAAGGAGGGGGAAATGCCCACATTCCCAGCCAGTGGCCTGTAACCACGTACAAGTTGTACTTGGCCCTGTTTCATTTTAATTTTTTGACAGCTCTGACTCATGAATCAGTTTTGTCTACTTGGTGATAGACGAAACAAATTTTAAACCACAGGTGCAGCTGATGTGTAAAATGCAGTGAAATGCCTTGAGTTTATCTTCCTCGGTCCATTGACTGAAAAGGAAGTAAACAGGGCACTGTATGTTTTGACAGATCTAGGCCATGAAGAAAACAAACAGTTTAGCTATGACATGAAAAGTTAAGTCCAAGTTTGACAGTGGGCAAAATCTGTGTCACTCCTGCTTATTGGCTCTGTGATGTAATTGAACCCTAGAATGCCTCTTTATACATTATGCAGGCCTTAGATTAGGACTACTGTTCTTGTGTTGTTCCCCTACTCGTAAAGTTTAAAAAAAAAAAAAGTCCTTAATGTTAATTAAACCCGTAATATTGAAATCAGCAAACAAAAACAAATTATCAATAATTTCAGTGTTAAATATTTACTGTAGTCGAAAGAATGCTGTCTCCTGGATGGCAAAAAGTCTGTCTCTTTGGAGCAGAAGCAAGGGGTAGACTAGACAAGTCTTTACATAGGATACATAGTTCGTGCTTGCGAGTTTCTAAAGATGTTGTGGGGGAGCTTCAGGCTATCTCCTAAAGGGAGGGCAGAAGCTCTTTGGGTCCAAAGTTTAAATAAGGAGCAGTAGAATATGTTAACTTAAGCAGCCTCCATATGTAACTTGACGTGTAACTGTTTTGCCTCCCATACAAGACATAAAATAATTACATTTCTTTAAATGTAAAGTCACAACACGCCTGCTGGATCCAGCTGCATAGTTATTCAGCGAAGGTAGTGATTGTCTGTTACAGCATGAATAGATCTTTGACTAGTTTGAAGAGGTTTTTTTAGTATCAACACAATGTTCAAGCTCCTTATATATTTATATTTGACCTTGACTTGACAGAATATTTTACCTTGACTTGACAGAATAGTGTCTGCTTCATATTTCTAAAAGAATAAGCACCACAGTTTACTTTGCCTTCTCACTAGATATTTGTTGAGTTAGGGTTGTGTGCTTCAGTTTTAGTCCTTTCTGAAATACAGGCCTTCCCTGTTCAGTATATTGGTATTGAAAATGCAAGATCTGTTTCCAAACAAAGCAGACCTATAGCATTCTGGTTCTGTAGAAGAGAGGTAATCTCTCCTTTCCCAATATGTTACGAAAAAGTAGTCAGAAGAGAATTAGGAGAATTTATGATGGAAAAGTACAGTGTCATATGTTTCTTTAATTGTCCTAAGGTGTGAATTTGCCACTGACTTCTGGATAAAATCATGCAAAATAATTAAATGGCACAGAATATTTATCCTTTAGTCCTGCAACAGAGCCATTTAGTCTTTTTATTATAACCTCTTTTGGTGTTCAAGAATTGTTCCTTATATATATTCCTGCAAATAGTATTGTCTACTAGCATTTATGATTCCCCCTTAGTTCCTTTTTAAAAGGGGAAAGGAAAGAAGAGCATAACTCCTTTTCTACTGAAATGATTTACGAAGTATATCAGCAAAGTCATTAGTCTCAAATTGTGTGGAATGTACTATACCAGATACTTCTGCATATGTGTAGAGAACTACTGCTGGAATATTGACAGTTAAATATACGTAATTCTTTCTGATTTGTTACATGGTTTTGTTTTATGAATTTTCCCTTTCCCTTTTTCTTTAAAAAGATAATTTTTATGGTGGGACGAGGATACCTGTCTCCAGATCTCAGTAAAGTGCGAAGTAACTGTCCAAAAGCCATGAAGAGGCTAATGGCAGAGTGCTTGAAGAAGAAAAGAGATGAGCGACCCCTCTTTCCACAGGTAAAAAATTTCCCCATTTTGAATTGAGGTGAGAGGTAAAAAATAGTCTAGTGGTTCTCATCCATATTGGGCTCAGGACCCATTTGTAAACTTGGATGGCCTGCCGTGACCCAGTAAATAGCATTAGTGCTAAAAACATTTGGCTTATGAAATATTTCTTACTCACAATATATTACTCCTGAAGGAATTCTGCGCCATTGCGCGTGTGCATATTTCATGTGCCGTGCACATTTGTGTGTGTGTGCAGAAAACAGCTTCTGCTGAAAAGTTGATGCAGTTCCGCCTTCTGCTCACCAGAGGGTGCTGTGGCGCTAGAACACAGCAGCTGCTCTTGGCAAGCCCTAGCTATGATAGGGAAGAGAAAAAGCCTGCAAAGTCGTCTTCACAGCTCCTGTCAGGCCAGGTCAGGAGACAGGAGATATGGGATGACAGACGGTGTGGGGTTGCTGGGGGGGTCACAGACAGGTGCTCATCAGAGCTAGTGTGGGGAGGACAGACTGGGGAAGGGGCTGAATGGGAGTGGAGGCGCAGGGCCACAGGAGGAAGGGAGGCGCAGGGACACATGGGGACAGGGGGCGCAGGGACACATGGAGATGCGGGGAGGGGACTGGCTGAAGGGGTGCAAGGACACATGGGCAGGAGGGGAGGGGGTGCAAAGCTTGGGGGGAGGGGTATGTCTGAGTGGTGGTGGGACAGAGACACATGGGGATGGGCAGATGGGATGACTGTATGGGAGAGGCTAGGGCAGGGGTCGGCAACCTGCAGCTGTGGAGCCACATGAGGCTCTTTGGATGCCCCCTTGCGGGCAGCCATTTTTTTTGAGGGGGGTGAGGTGCAGGCTCTGCCCCAGGCAGCTCTGGGCTAGCAGTGCAGCAGGGTTCAGCAAGCTGGCTGCCTGCTTGTCCTGACCCCACGCTGCTGGCACATCTCTGCGCGCCCCTTGCGGGGAGGGGGCAGCAGGTCTCTATGGGCTGCCCGCGCATGCTAGCACCACCCCTGCAGCTCCCATTGGCTGGTTCCTGGCCAATGGGAGCTGTGAGGACAGTGCTGGGGGCGGGGGCAGCATGTGAAGCCGCTCCCTTCCCCCTGCCTCCGACGACCCCCCCCTCCCCCCGCCGCCGCCAGGGGTGCGCAGAGACGTGGCAGCTGCTTCCGGGAGTGGTGTGGGGCCAGGGCAGGCAGGCAGCCTGCTGAGCCCTGCTGCGCTGCCGGCTGGGAGCCAGCCACCTGTGGTAAGCGCCACCCGGCCAGAGCCTGCACCTTGCACCCCCTTCCACACCCCTGCCCCAGGTCAGAACCCCCTCCTGCACCCAAATTCCCTCCCAGACCCTGCACCCCCTCCTGCACCCCAACCTCCTGCTCTGTTATCAAGGAAGACTGGCATCCAACAGAAGAGGTGGAAGGTTTGTATGCAGGGGATTCGGAGTCTGATACAAAGCCAGCGTGAGGTTCTCATAAACACATAATCCACCACAGCACAGGTGTAGTTATTGTATCATCTCAGGTACGCAATGCTCCTGGCACCCCGTGATTCAGAAAGGCAGAGACCACTCAGCCCCCAGGGAGCACCCATATTGTACAGTGACATTGCATTACTGTGACCCCCTGCCAGGATAATGGCCTTATGCAGAGCCTCACTTGAGGGACTGTCACGTCACTGCAGGCCCTGTAGCAAATGTGTTTTAACAAACCCAAATCTAAATGCAAGTATTTGCAGAAGAGATGGGTCCAAACTTATTTGTATGTCAGTAACATCAGTAGGCCCCAACTGAGATCAGGTCCCCATTGTTCTAGCGGTGCTGTACAGATACAGGGGGTGTGCCTAAATTGCAATCAAAAGCGTAATTGCAGCTCTGCTAGCTTTAATCTAGCCACTCTGGCTAAAGATATAAGTGAATATGCAATGGCATGGACCCAGCATGGTTTAACACCACAGCTGCATACCCAGGCTGTGGGCAGTCTGGTACAGTCCTCGCTGAAGCTCCTAGATTCTAGTCGCATTAAAAGTATTGGTGAGTAGTAGTAACTTTAATATGTTCAGTTATTATTAGTTGACAAATTCCAACTCTACAAGTAGCCTTGCGTGTGATGCAGCTATCGAAATATTTTGGGCAAAGACAAAAACAAAAAAATGGCTCTTCTTTGAAAGGTTGCTGACCCCTGAGCGAGGGTCTGTATGGGGACGCTCCCTAACAATCCCTCCCCGCCCCCACAAAAAACCTGTTCCATACTGTTCCCACCCATACCCAATAACCCTTCAAGTTCATACCCAGAATTCTTCCCAGCAACTACTTCTCTCTCCCTCAGCTACTCTGTTACTCCTGACTCCCCCAAGCCTTTGCGCTGCTTCTGAGGGGTGTGGGAAGTACGGTTCTGTACTGTAGTTTAAATGAATTATTACTCAGAGTTCTGTATTAATATGCCTAGTAAGGAATCTGTTTGTCAAAAAACATTTCCTGAATCTTTTTTGTTGTCTGTATTATTACAGACATACTTGCTGACAGGTATTTTGAAATAAATGACCAAATATAATTGAAACTGGTGTGATTATATTGTGTTGTTTTGACAAATAAAATATGCAGAATTTTAAAATATTGTGTGCAGAATTTTTAATTTTTTGGCGCAGAATCCCCCAGGAGTAATATAACATACACATTAACATCCTAAGTGCTAAATAAATGTGTTGTGTATACCATAGTGATGACTCCTGTCTCACAAGCTGATTGGGCATGGCTCCCTGCTCCAGGCATTGCAATCTCCAGGGTTGCAGCTCTGATGGGGGTCTGGCCAGGGTGAATTTGTGAGAGTGGCACTGTGACTTGATACATAGGGATGCAGAACCACTCACTCAAATTTAGCCTGGCTCTTTCCCTGTCGTCATGTTGGAAGGGTGGCTGGGCTAAACCTGATCATCACTGTGACTCCGTGCTCCAGCTCACAAAGCCCAGAACGAGGAGCCAACCCTAGTCACCCCACAGGACCAGAGCGACAGGAGCCACTGCTATGGGGTGAGTGTGGGGTGGGCTCTGTAACATCCTCCCTTCCCTCTGGCCTCCCACATGACCCTTTGATACATTCTGGTAACCCAGTTTTGAGTAACAACTCACGGGTTAAGAAATCCTGGTCTAAGAAACCAGCTATGGTATGTACTTATTGGCTGTTTCAAGGTTCTCCCTTTGAACTGGGACCTGAGTTCCAGCTGAAGACCGGACTAAATACGATTGTAAAGTTTAGCACATAGTTGACGTGTGTAGTTAGCAAAGTGCATTTTTAGTACAAAGAAGACACATTCACTCAGCAAGTGGACGCCGCATTAACTTCTCCATTTGAGTACTTACTGTATATTCTCTGAAATTTTTATACCCCCAAAACACTATAAAGGGGAATTGTCAAGTAGTTTTGTTGCAAAACTTGACCTGCCAATCCCTCTATCAGGGAAAATATCTTTGGATTCTAAACATTTTTTGCTGTATTTTTTTTTTTTTTTAAGTACATGAGTTCAACACTTAAATATAAGAAGATGAGTTCCCTCTGCAGGCTTTACAGTAATGGTTTGAATCAAACAAAAGCTATGTTCGTTTCTGCCTTTGGCTTTATGGGTGCTGTTGCCACTCTACAGCACCAGTTTTGATCTTCTCTTGTTTTCTGCTTGTTTTAGATTCTTGCCTCCATTGAGCTTCTGGCTCGGTCATTGCCAAAAATTCACCGCAGTGCATCTGAGCCCTCATTAAACCGGGCTGGCTTCCAGACGGAGGATTTTAGTCTGTATACTTGTGCTTCTCCAAAAACACCCATCCAGGCAGGGGGATACGGTGGGTTTCCAGTACACTGAAAAGGCGTTCAAAGCATGTGCCTGTGTGAGTGCTGTTCTGTTCCCGTGTGTGCGTGCACAAGTGTGCGTATGTTCTGAATTCCTACATGCTGTTCTCTTTAAAGGTGCACTGAGGGAGTAAACACTTACGTGTTAGGAGTGTGGGCTTTGTATGTTGCTGGCATGGAGACTGTTGCTAGATATGGATGCCCTGGGAATTGCCAGCACAAAAGGATTAAAAGGTCATCTAAGGGAAAAGTCACTTCAGACAAAACAAAAAAAACCTGTTTTGGTTACTGGGTCATACCTTGCATTTCCTTTGCTTTCTGTGCCTTCTTTCCTTACTTTGATGGTTGGGTTAGTTGCTTTGTGGGCGGTGTCTTTATGTTTAAATAATCAAACTATATATTTTTTTCAATTGAATTGTCCGTATCCATGAGCAACAGGTTTTAGCTTCTCAGATTAGTTGTGTTGCTGGTGATATGTGAAGATGGCAAAAAGACCTTAGCTGCAAGGCTGAGCACAGCCAAAACTTGGTGTAGTCAGCAAAGGTGAGCAAACACAACACAGATTGCAAAGGAAGGCTTTGGCAATGTGTGACTTTTATTTTTAAATTTATGGTTTAAAAGAGTGCTGGTTGGAAAATATCTTTTACTAGAGAAGGTATCTGTTTTTTGTCTAAATGGTCTGACCAGTTCTACTTTAAAACCTTTTACAAATCTCTAATATCTCTGCAATGTAGAACAAACTTCAGATGTCTGGTGTTGCTTCTGAACAGCACACATATCATGAATAATCATCCCTGTATCCTGCAAATTAGAAGGAGTCTTATTTTGAGAAACTTGACGACTCTGAGAACATAATCAAATGTGTGTCTGCTATGCAATAATATGTTAACACCCACAATAGGAAAAACCTATTTTGTAGAAACAAAGCAGTAAACTTGAAAAGTTGTTTTCAGTGGGAAATCAATATTGTACAATGAATTTTATGTTTTAAAAAATGGTTTGCTATTATTTCACTACTTTATTTTAGTTAGTAATGTTGCTGAAGAAGTCTCTTTTCTGTGGGGAGAATGTTTTGCTTTTGTATAGAAGTTATTGGGTTGACTGCAAGTACCTAGCAAAGCAAACTAGAAACCCTGCTAAGATCATAATGTCAACTCATACCCTATTTTTCTTCTTCTTTTTTTTTTTTTTTTTTTGGATTATTCAACTTGAACAGGTAAATGACAGAGTAGTCCTATCTGTTTCATGTTACACTGACCTCTGGTGGCAGACATTAAAACAGTAACATTTTCAATGTCCTCATTGTCATATTCCTGTCCTATTTGAACTGTGTTCTTGAATATTTTACAGTTCTTTTAAATATTAAGCTGTTTACTGTGAACAGTTTCTCTCCACCAGAAACAAGATTTTGCTATCAAGGCAAGGAAAATATTTCCTAATGGCTTCTGGTTTATAATTTGTAGATAAGTTTGCAGTGGTGCTGCCAGGATGTCTTACCATTAGATGGGGGTGAACAGCAAAAAGCTTTCCTGCATGCCAGACCCTGCTGAAGCAGTAGAGTGCCTAGCCATGTGGTCACAGATCCTTGTAATGCAGTAGTTGGTAGCTGAGGGCTTGGAGAGGTGTGAGCAATTCCTACATTCCATAGGCTGACAATAATCGCCTAGCCCTTCTAATAGTTTCCCTAGTTCCTTTCTATCCACCTGCTGGAATAGTAACAGAACAAACCTGTTTTTTTTCCATTTCGTAAGATAAGGAACTCCAATTGTAAATTGTGGTTTTATTAGAGTTAGGTTTAGGATTAAAAGCTTTTTTTTTTAAACATTTTTGACCATTTTGTCAATGTTTGGGTATTTTTAGTTCACCATGGCAGATCTATCTTAAAACCAGAGTTCTAAAGGTTTTTTTTCTCTTTCCCATGAAATTCCCTACTTCAGATAGTCAAGAAAAGTGCCTCTTATGCTTTGGGGAAGGGCACTCAGCTGAAGGTTATGATGCCTCCTCAGGTGCAAGCAGTATGGCTGCTATGCCTCCCTTGCTGTCAAAACAAGATACGGTGTAGAATCCCAGGCAGAAAGGGCTCTTCCTCTTGTAAAATCATCCTGCAAGGAACTGTCAGAATGGTTTCCCTCGGCTAAGGGTACAGAGTAAGCAGCTATGATTCCAGCAGAACCCAGAGGCATCTTGGTTTAAAAAAAAAAAAGGTGTTCTGACAAGGATCCCACAGTCAGATTTATGTCTGCTTCCCTGGATCTCGGAGAAGAGTAGAACTTGTTTGGATCTGGGCCAGCTAGATCAGTCATACACATCGGGGCACTGTTCCATGTCATCTAAGTACCAGGAGCCAATAACCTTTGAAGGCTCCAGTGGTGGGGCTGTCAGAAAACACAGAGCCATCATCACTGCCCAGCCCCAGCTTACTCCCTCTTACAGTCTGTCAGATCTGTTCAAGATTTTCCCGTCAGTGCTGTGCTGATGAGCCCTTGATGCCATGGGAACCACAGTTCTGGAAAAACCGAATGTCATATTCAGATATATGGGGCCCACTTTTCCTGCTATATCTAAGCTGAGTGCATTGGACTTCTTGGAACCAAAAAAAAAAGGGGGGTTACTTGCCATTCTGCTGCAGCTTCACTCAAGGGGAGCCCTGTATGGGCACAGGAACATCCTTGGAGCCTCAGGTGTCAGGTTGGGAAGCTCCAAAGTTTAAATCTTACCCAGACTTCCCTCCATCTGAACACACTTTGGGGATTTTTACCCTATGGTCTTCCACCACCTGTGTCAGAGGTCTCTTCAGTGAAGAGTGGTAAGAAGAGACCATGATTTTCTACTCTCCCAAAAAATCTCCTGAGCGGGTGAAGGATTTAGTAGGGATCCCTCTGCTGTCTCCACCTGAATTCACTAATTTTCCTGATGTGACATCAAGTCCTCAGAAGTATAACTGTCTGCCTCATCCTCTGATGTGAGCATCTTAACTGCTTCCTCCTCTCCTCCAAGTAATATTAGGGCTTTGTGTGATTTCCCATCACCTATCCTGGACCTATGCAAAGAGAGACAGACTTTTTCTGGAGCTTTTTTAAAATCTAATTTTGCATGGTTTCTTTGGGGCAAACCCAGTCCCTATTCTCAATCCTCAGGTTTGGTTATGGGTCCTTATCCTCTCAAGATGCCTACTTCTGTACTCAAGGCAAAAGTACAGTGACTACCTTAGGTTTGTGGGGGAAAACAATCTGTACAATTTAGTAGCCTGCAGAGTATTCACCAAGTAACTAGTAGTGACTACTGCTTGTCTGCGTTGACAAGATTTACAGGTGTATCTGGATCTGGATAACTGGATCATTAGAGCCCAGTCTTACTGTGAAATGGTTTATTCCCGGTGAGATATGCTCCTTCTTCAGATCTCTTGGTCTGAGAGTAAACAAAGTGAAATCAAACTTGGTCCCTGGGCAGGCTCTAATCTTCATAGAGGCCCAGCCTAAATTTTACAAGAGTTCTAGCTTACCTGTCCCAGACAGTGAGCCTAGCCATGTCCGTGCTAGATGGTTCTGTGAGATTTTATCTGCATGCGTGAGGCCTGATGGAGACCTGCATTTGTGTCAGCCCCGTTGGTAAGTATACAAATATGACCCAGGTAGAGGTAGCTGCAGCTGGTGTAGAAATATTTTCGTCTCGGTGGATCAGATACTTACTACTGCTGTGGATACTGCCAGTGTGCATCTCAAAGGCCGGGGGATGCCCTTCTCTTACCTTGCTTCTCAGACAGTGTTGCATCAAATCTGGGTTAAGGAGCACATGAAGAATCTTGGAGCAGTGAATAGTCTTTGGAAAAGAGTCCACATAAATTTGCTAGAGCTGAAGATCTGTAAGTTGGATCACAAATCCTTTCTCCCAGAGATGAGGGGCAGCTAGTACAGACCATATGAATGTGATTTATTATATGGACATATATGGAAGAACTTGGTCTCTTCTTATTACAATAGTTTTTGGAAATTGTGCATTTGAAACAAAGTGGGTCCATCTGCTCTGCGCCTAACAGGTATGAAAATGCCTTAGCCATCTACTTGAGACAAATGGGGACCATCATAAGTGGTCATTCAAATCATCTATGGCATTTGGAAATTGAGTTGTTTGCTGAAAGTCAAAACAAGTGTCAGATGTTCTGATTGAGAGAAGGCAGAAATCCACAATCAAAAATTTTTCTTACATGCTGAGGGAAAAATGCTCTTTCTTGTTTCCTCTCGCATCCAGAGCATTGCATAAGGTTCGGCATGACAGAACCAGAGTGACCCTATTAACGCTGGGCTGGGCACAGCAGACTTGTTCTCAGAGCTTATGGCACTGTCTGAAGGTCATCCATTCAGTCTTCCTCAGAGTCAAGATCTCTTGTCCCAGCAGAACAGCTGGGTAGTGAACATCTTAAGTTACTTCATATGACAGCATGTTTGGTGGGTTTCAAGAACCAGAGGTCTGTGCTTGTCAAGTCAGTCATTCTACAGATAGAGGATGGGGTGGGGTGGGGGGTAAAGATGAGCTGGGGCAAGGTTTTTATATCCTCATTATATGAAATGTTGGGATAAGGGAATTTTGCTCTTAACTGCCAACCACTGCTCAACAGAGTTCTGTGGCCACATGGCTGGATACATGACTCTTGCAGCGTGGCTGTTTGGAGCCAATGCACTTGCAGAACAAGAACTTTTGTTGGCAAGTAGATTTTTTATATATATATATAGAGAGAGTCTCTCAGATTTTAGAATAAATGTATCTTGATTATCTACCACTACAGGGCCAGCATGTTATCTGCACTAAATTTGTCACCCATTCAGTTAAGATTTGTTATCTGAGATCAGGCTAGCACCTGAAAGTTAATAAGTATAGACTAAGATCAGCTTGTTATAAATGTCACTTTACTAAGATGTAGATGTAGACAGACTGAAAAATGACTGACAGTATTGACCTGTTAGCATCTGCTATGCATTATGTCAGTCACTAGATGAAATATTTTGACCCCCTCGCTCTGTTCTCCAGCTCATTCATATAAGTAGTTCATCTTTCGTCTTCTGAAGTCTCTTAGCAACAATTAAAAACTGAACTATTAGCTGAAACAGGCACAAGAGGAGTAAAGAGGGAGCAATCTCTTGTTTATCAATTAATCTTTAATCAGCCATTTCGGAAAGTAGACTGAAAAGCAAATTAAATAGAACCTGTTTAGACAGTTTGGCCTGTTAACCTCAAAGAGGCAATACTGTAACCTTTTGTCCTTTTTCCCTTTCAAAAAAAGTACTGAAACACGAGGCCATGAGTTCTACTAAAAGATGCTGTAGATATGCCAGAGAGAGGATAACATTAAGTATATTGAGTGTTTGAGAGCAAGGGTTTCATCTTTTGGTAGGGTTAAGAGAGTATTAACACAGTAAACGGAGCCCGTGGATAAAAACACTTCATTTAACAGGATTATCTTTCAGTTACATGCCTTCATGGAGTACTGGAGCTGTCAGAGGGCATATTTTTACTTGCAAGTTTCATGTGTGTGACTTCCACAGATTACAGGACGCTAAACCTGTTCAAGCCCCAAACTTGACTAATTTTAAAATGGTGAGAAGTTCTCCTGACAATTCTCTTCCTGTGCTCCCTCTACCCCATGCCTTAAATTAACAGCCATGATGCTGGAAGATTTAAAGTGAGGAAAATGAACATTGCTTTGGTATAATGTCCCTACTACTGCTCTCAGGGTGAAATTCATCCTTGTGCAGAGGGCTAGTGCAAGGCTTATGCATTGCTCACATCCCAGTTAAGCCTTCAAAATAAGGCTTAAATGTGGCTTAAGTAGTGCACTGAACTTGTGCTGGCCCTTCTGCTCCTGGATAAATTTCATCCTCCAAGCTTATCATGATTCTGGTGTTCTCTTTAATGCTGATTCCCAGAAAGATATAAACAAATAAAAGTCATATTGAATTTTTGCCAAATGAAGGATGACAGAAGTGCTACTGAAGGAATTATGTTTGAACTTGCAAAAGGGTAGTCTGGAAAAAGCTAAACATTGTGAAATGCTTTCTGCATTGTTACTACTTAAAAATAACCCCACCAATAAACAAGATACACATGGTTCTGTAGATTACAATATGCCCCATTCTTTATCCCAGTCCCCCTTTTTTAGAAATCTGGGAAACACCCCCTCACTCACTTCCCATGACACTCTCCTTCTAATCAAGACCTTTGATTAATTTTCTCAACTCTGACTCCCTTATGTGCTCCTGTGTCCTTTAGGGAGTACCTCAGTGCATGCACTTCTGTATGAGTTATTCCTAAGAGTACTCTCTGTGCACGTTCTCCTCACATGGAGACTTGTTCACTTTCCTTGGTTCTTTCCTTTGTAAAGCAGGCTGTGCTACACGTTTTGGGGAACTGAGTGTCATTTTGAATTGAACTAACATAATTCTTTTTAAATAATACTTGTGAATATATTTCTGTCCGTTCCACCCCTTCCACCCCCCATTCAGGGCATACATGTAAGACAATACTTGTACTTATTTTTCTTTAGACTATTTGGGCTGTTTTTCAGAAGGTGGAAGGATACCAATGTAGGGAGCAGTTGTTTGAAACAGTGGATACCAAGATAGGGAGCAGTGTTCGATTGTAACAGTGTACGGAATGGACAGGTATTCTCTTGCAGGAAAGTGGCATAACTTGTCCTACCAGCAGTGCATGAACCCAATAATGGAGACCGTAGGCCAGTTTCTTTTCCTCACACTCAGTCCCCTCTAGTGAAGCACATATAGAGATCCTCCATGAAAAGCCTGCCAAAGTACAATTTATTGGTAGGGAGGAAAGAAAGGTCTTTTATCTAAAGTACAGAATCTGGGGGCAACAGGCTTTGGTTTCATTCCAGGGTTTGCTACAGACTTCTTGTGTGGCCTTGGGCAACAATCTTAATCTCTGTGCCACGGCTTCATTTCTGTGACGTGAGGATATGGATCGACCGCAAAGGGTGTTGAGGCTTAATTAAATGTGTATGGGAAGGCACTGTATAGAAGTATTATTTATTGTTAAATAATTCTAAAATGGCCATTAGGGTTGTTTCAGACCCAGGCTAGGCTCCTATCCTTGTGCTTCCTGTCCTTGGTGAGTGAATGTACTTCCACCACTCTGCTTTCTGGCCCAGGAGTGAATGGACGAGTTCACATCTCAGGTTCCCATCCCATTAGATTGCTGCATTGGTCTATAAACCAGTTTCTAATGTACTGTAGTATTGGTTTAATAATCAAAAGGACTTTAGTGCGTAACACTTAAAGATTCATGTGTAAGCACAGTAATTCTTTTGATTATTAAACCAGTTTTGAAGCAAGATAAAACTGGTTTACAGGCTGAAAAACTGCATTATTACAAATGTCACTTTTCAGCAAGTGGGACGCATCTGACAGTAGGAAGCTTAAAAATGAAATTCTAATTTAGCATTTTATTTTAAAACTCACGGTGAAAAAGATTTTCTTCCTGTGAATGTTCAGACCTCTGCCCTGAGCAAAATGGGCCTGGCTTGCTTTTAAGAAATCTTACTTCAAAAAAATATGCTGAGTACACTTGATGTTCTGTCACTACAAGTATGGTCTTTCTGTGCCTTAATTTTAACTGTTGCATTTTTTAACATCTGACATATTCAGCCTAGTGTTCAACTGCAGAAATCTCTGTCCAGCTGATAATTGAGATCACCTTTTTAAACCAAGATCTTGTCCTCCCTCTTGTCCTCCCTCTACAGGAGAATTTGCAGCGTTCAAGTAGCCACAGCGCCATGGCAGCACCCACTCTATTATTTAAGTCTTGTGTTCCTACAGTTTCTTAACATCAAAACTCTGTTCTGCTCCTCCAAACCTAAAGCAATTTAGGAAAAGATATCCGTAAGCTTAGAGCAGAGCAGAAGGGAACTGCTGGTCCAACACAAGGGGGGGAAATAATCTTTTTAGGAACCAGAATTCTCTGCTGCCAGTGTTTCTCCTTCAACACAAAACACCACGTGTATTCAGAGACCGCAGTGGCTGCCTGTACCGTTGTCATCATTCCCAGGAGAGAGGAGAGGGCACGCGTGTTTTGACTTTGGTGCTCAGGCATAAGGGGATGGAACTGCTGCAGCAGCTTAGGAGACTTGCTTTGGATGTCTGCCAGTTGGCTTTCTCCCTCTAACAACGAATCATCAGAGGCTGAACATCTGATGAGAGTGCTAATCAAAAGAATCATCTTCTGTTCTGATTTATTTTTTTCCTGGCATGCTTACTGATTTATGGGTCAAAATGCAGTATCCCCTTTTCATTTAAATGCAGATATCAAACATTTCAATCAGTCTACATCATTGACTTTTATCCCAGTTAAATTTGATACTTTGAGGGGTGGGAGGTGGCTTGGAGAGAAGTTAATCTGGAGGAAAAGGGGATGCTGCACCATATTCAAATTTACTTTTCACTTATCCAAAAAACCTACCCTTTTCTTGTTTCTAATACTTTCTGGTGTGCTCAGACAGGGCATCTTTCAGAAGGATTGGGAAGCTCCTCTCGTTGGTCCAGCAACAAACTAAAGTTAACCAAAAAAAAAAATATATGTAGCAAGTTCTCAAAATATTTTTTTGTATCATCTAATTCAGTGTATTTTTCAGAAATGTGATAATGGCATCCGAAGTCTGTAAAACTGCTAATACAGACTATGGAATGGTGTATGTACCTATTTTAAAAGTTTTATTTTAAATGAGGGTGCAGGTTAATGCCAGGTACCTTACCAATATATAAGGTTTTCATAAACAGGAAAAAATAGTTCTCAGGTTGAACTGAAAAAAAATATATAAAAAATCCCCCCCTCCCACCCCCAAATTAGACATTCTGCAAATTGTGTTTTGGTACTTAGAGAGCTTTTTTAAAAGGATTTTTATCCTGGTAACTCAGTGTTCTCTGATAAGTGTGTGTGTAAATGTGGAGCATCTTGTCCCAGTGGCAAGGTGTTAGATTAAAAAAACAAACTACTACTACAAAAAACGGTACTTGCTGGATCCACGCTGACCTTTTCTCCTCTCGTTGGTTCCCTCTGTTTGACTCTCTTGTTTCCATCCCTCCATTTTTCCCTTTTCCACAGTTTGCAAACTAGGATAAAGGTGGCAGTATCCAATTAGTTTCCCTTGTTTCCCTGTCCTCCAAGCCCAGTTCTCAAATGGTTGGTAGCTTTTTGACAAGTTACCAAGTCAGAAGACAAATTCATAAAGTTCAGCACATTGTTTACCTCTAGTAGAATATCTTGTGATGTGATCTGTTTGCAGAATTCTCCGATGTGTGGTATGAAACTTAAATTATTTGTACAGAGGCAAGTCAGACCATAGTAGAAAGAAATTCAAGCTCACATGGAAGTCTTCAGAGTTTGGTTAATATCTGCCCTAGACCACTCTACATGAGGCAGGAGAATTGACGCCTCTAATTGGCAGCGCTTTTCTTAGGTGAATGAAATCATGAGACACATGTAAAGGAGTTAAATTTGTACAAATGCACATGGCGTTGGCTGAACACATGGCTTTTGCCTCACTAAGTGAGTGGGGACCTTTCCTGTGTACAGAAGGGTACCCCTAGAGATATAGGTAGCCTGTTAACGTTTGTCAATTAATATTTGCTGGGGTTAAGGGGTCCTGATTAATTTGAAGTGAGAAATATAATTGAAATACTGTGTATTCATGTTAATTCCACAAACATTAGCCAGACAGCAACAAAGAGTGACGTGAAGTTACCACAAGGATGAAGCAATTCATGTTACTACATGAATAGAATTGATTATGTGTACAGGGTGCATTTTAACAAACAAACAAGCACAACTTTTTTCTTCTCTGCTGTGGGTCTTCAGATGCTATTAGGTTTTTTCCTTCCTGAGATGGGCAGGAATTAAAATAATCAGTAGCAGTGTCTACTTTCCAGTGTGGAGAAGCAAGCAAAGTGAGCAGTAGTGCACAGTCAGGTGAAATCACCGTGTGCCATGTTAGTGTAATGGCAGTGTACAGTGCTATCTGAGGCAGTTGACAGACCAAGGTGGAGAAAGCTAGGAACCAAGTTGTCAGCAACAGTTGAGAATTTTTACCAACATTAACTCCAAGAGAGTGAAGTCATTACTGTATCAGTTTTCCCCTCAACCGTTTTTTTTTTTTTTTTTGGCTTGTGATATAGCTTGTTAAATGTAGGGCAAACTGAAAATTACATATGCTCCTAAAGAACGGTATAGTCTAAGTATGTATTGCTGGGTTAAGAATTATCATTTCAATGTACTGGATAAAAATCCTAGTTTCCTTCTATATTTTCATGCTGGCAGAGAAGTATTTGTTAAAATATAACAGTAAGGAATTATTTTTATCCTCTTTTTAAATGAATTTATTTTGTAATGCTTCATTACCTATTAGTCTACAATATGCTTCTTGAGCCCACAGGAAAAGCACAAGGAAAATGGCTATCCTTGTCCATGCAAAGCACTTTATAAGTAACACATGGTCTTTGATTTCCCCTGCCCTCCAAAAAACATGTATGTTGTTTGACTGTTTAGTTAAGTCTTTCAGGTTTCATTTCTATCACCTTCCAAGTTTTTTCTCTTAAAGTAGCTGTAATGCTTTGTTTGTGTCCAGCTTTGTATCTGTACAAAGACCACCTTAATCCTCATGCAAAACTTTGGGAAAATTTGATTAGTAAATAATTGTTTTTCTTCATTTCTTTTCCTTCAGAAATTACTAAAGACGTTTTGCATGAAAATAGGATCAGTTTTAAAGGTGCCTTGCAGGTGTTTGGTAAACAGTGAGACAGTAGCAGGGACCTGTATTGAAAGCCCCAGATAGCAATGGGGTGAAGAAAACAATTAACTCTTTTAAAAAATAATAAATACATTCAGGCTCTCTGTTCACACAATGCAGCTTCAGCTCATCTGTGATTCCCCAGCTCAGTGCACTAGGACATAAACCCACATGCTGGGTTTGGAAATTTTATTAAATATTTTTATGCCTGTTGAGATACAAAATTATCTAGGCACTTATACTGCTTTAAGCTCCAACATATCTGAGCAGCTAATAAACCTTTTCAAAACCACCACTTGAGAACCTGTAGTCCAACTCCATGCTCGTATCATCTAGTCCCTTCTCCCGGTCAGTGCAGGATTCTTCCCTATAGTATATTGTCTGGGGCATCGTGGTGGCATTGAAGTCAAATGGAGTGAATGTAGGGGCCTAATTACTTCTAAAGCATCAGCATCAGTTAAATGCCGAATGTTCCTATATTCAACAGAGTCTTGCTATTCTCATTTTTCACAAAACATTTGCAGGTCACTGAGTTAATCTGTTCCTGCTTGCTTTATTCCTTACCTGAAATCATCCTTTCTCATAATTGAGTTCTTTGGCTATTACTGATAATACAGATTATTTTGGGTCAAATTCTGCCATCATATTTTAGTGGCTTCTACTTAAGTCAGTTGGAGCTACATGTGCTCTTTAGAGGACAACATTTGGCCTACGATGACGTGAAGTGAATAAACAGAAGTGTGAACTGTTAACAAAGATCACATCTTTATGCAAATGTCCAGTGGTAAAAACATACTGAAGAATTGCCTCTATAGTTGTATTGTGTTGTCGATGTACACGGTGCTTTCCTGAACACTTTGAAGACAAGGTCCATGCCCCAAAGACACAGTGATCTAATATCAGTGGAGGCATCAATAGTTCTTGAAGGTATCTGTGTAGTGGAGGGCTGAATTAAGAGCTGCAGCGTGCAAACATTTCACACCTTTCCGGCCTGCAGGTTGTTATGGAATATATTCCCTTCTTGACTGTGAGTGCAGCATGTGTAGCACAAACTATTCAGAGTACTGTAGACAAGTATCTTTCCGTCCATTGAAACAATGTCACCAGGACGTAATATGATAGTCTAACCTTTTAGGTACTTTCGAGATTCAGATGAAAGCCAGTTGCATAAATGGACTGTCATGGCATCACTTTGAAGATACTGGATGTTTTGTGTCTCAGTGTTTTGGTTTTTATTTTCTTTATAGAGACTAGTTTATCACACACATTTTCTTTATAGATACAAGTTTATCTCACACACACACGTTTTCTTTATAGATACAAGTTTATCTCATACACACTCACACTCACACACCTCTTTCTTGGCTGCTTTATTATTTCTTAGCTGGTAAATCAATGCATCAAAAACAGGTGTTGCGACAGTTGGAGTAAAAAGGTCTTGTTTGTCTTTAGGTTTAAAGATGCTAATATAGAAGCTAGTCAGCACCATGAGAGCAGTGAATAGTAATAGTCATAAGTGTGTGTGTGGGATGAAGGGGCGGTTTTTAAAAAATAGCAGGATGGGGATGTTGATGTGAACAAACTGAGGAAGTGAAAGCTAGTAATATTTATATAGAAAAGATATCCAGAAACTCTCTTAAATGGTATACATGAGGCTTCCCAAAAGTTACCTTTGCAATTTGCCAAATGATCTTGTGCCTTCATGACTTAAAACAATGCATATATATTAGGTGCTTTGTAACTAGAGCAGTGGCTTTGGTTTAATTCCAATGCAGTGTCTTCATATTTAGATACAAATATGGACCTTTCACAAAAGTTAGCAGTTTTTGAGTTTGTAAATGTAAGCAAAAGATATATGGAGGAGATGGGGAGGGGAGAATTTACAGAAATATCCAGTGTTCGTATCCAAAATAAAGTTTATATGAGACATATACATGTCTGAGAAAATCTGCAACTTGAAGCTACTCTACAGAAAATAAATGAGTTGCATTTTTTAAAAAATTAATAAAAAGACTTTTTGACCCCTCCAAAAATCTAGCATCGTGTTAGGGAAATGTAATATAAAGTTCTTAGGAGAGAGAAAGTCAGAATATCCAGAGCAGTGTATGAAAAGTGAGCTCTAGAATAGACGGTTGACTGTCAGTACCCATAAGCCATGTACATCATGGTATACCGTTAATTTCCTTGTCCGGGGTTACGTTGTTTAATGGAGTATCGGCAGGTTTCTTTAGTTCTTCCTCAGGCCTCATATTGATACACTGCTAAACCTCTACAACCCCAGCCACTGTTTAAATGATCTATATCCTGTAATCACGTTTACCTTGGGAGATGATGAGTATATTATCAGTTGAGGGGCAAAATATACGTTTGGATTTGATGTGTTCATGTTTCAAACTTATCTTCGCTCCTAGCAGTACTTTAATACTAGTGTCATACTTCATCTGTATGTCCATAAGGAAAAGAGAATGGTCTTTGTTCTTAATGTTTTTTCAAGTCCTTTCCCTGCCTTTGTTGTTGGTGGAAGACTTTGGACATAATTCTGTTATGTAAATCAGTGCAATTAAATGCACAATTATTACAGAATATTAAACTTCTATTAACCCCTTTTTAGTTCCTTTTATAAATCAGGGTGTAATGTTTTTTAAATGTTTTACTTAAATGCCCAGGAAATATCTGGAACTTTTCTTCTTCTTCCAGCCCATGCACTGAAAATACTCTTTAAGAAAAGAGTATCCTCCCTACTTCTATGAAAAACACAACTATTTCCCTATTTTGTGAAGGGGAGAGGGCTTGTGGTAATGTTGGGGAACTTTTAAACTGCCTAAGCATTTGTTTTAGTGTGTCATAGCAACAGTACGTTCAACCCATCCAGATGCCCTAACAGCCTACATGTACTATCCAGTCTTTCTGTCTGGCTTATCATACCTGCAGCAATTGTAGTTGAGAATAAGCCTGTATGACATTTACTTCTGAATTAGTAAAACACAAAGCCGAAACTGTTGTCTGAGTTTTAAATAATAGTTTGTTTTGACAGATATCATTTCATTTGGGTTTCACCCTGCTTGAACTCAGTTTGTTTGTTTTGTGTGTTTGGGAGTTCAGTAAAACGTTAAGACATGACAAGCAATGAACCCTATCTGTGTTGGGGAGACAGGGGTAAAATGGACCAAACTGGGATGGTGGGTATTTTGGGGATAGTGGGGGTTATGAGGGTGGGCATAATTTAAATAACTTTGTCTAAAATAAAATGTAAGTGCAATAAATGTGCTTTTTATTCAAAGCTGTGAACTGTTTAAAAAAAGACATGCACATCATTCCTTCCTGAGTCTTGTTTTTTCCTCCCTCCCCCCCCCCCCCCCCCAAAAGACTGAAACCTGGCAGTGGCCAACCTGCATGTCTTAACTAGTATCATGATTTAATATGTGCTTATCTACATCATGCTATTAAAAAAAAAAAATCTGAATCCCTCTTGGTAGGACTAACAAGGCAAATCCTGCCCCTACTTCTGCACTGCTGGAGACTCCTTTGGAATTAGTGCTAGTCTGCTATGCTTCACTTGAAAGGGCAGGCTGTGAACAGCCCTTGAGGCTGGAGCACCGGCAGGGGGCCCTGAGGATCTGCTGTGTGGCTCCTCTTCACAGGGATACCGAGCCTACTCCAGCCATTGGAACAGTCTCTCTGAGTGGGAAGATTCCTTCCTCTGCATATGACTGGCACTTGTTCTGGCTATGGACCCCAGTGCTGGGTAGAGGATTTTTTCCTAAGCAACTTCCTGCTTGGGTCCTCTATATTCCTTTTGTCAAAACAAGCATGCAGGCTGCCCCCTGTTTTCTCCTATTACTCCACCTTGTTTTGAAGGAATAGTTTAATCACTTGTGCGGTTGTTGCACAGTCTGTCCCTTCCTCGCTCAAGATCATGCCGCTCTCCCTAGGTTAGGAAAGGTGCGGTGGTCTTTTCTCCACAAAGGAGACAATACCAATGTTTTGTTAAAAAGTTCATGAAAGCATAGCACTCGGGAAAAGCAAGGGGGATGGCTTTTTAAAAAATATTATAAAGATGTTGCCTCATAATATCTTGTTTATGAGCAACAGAATACTCTAGTAAGGAGAGGAAAGGGAAATATATAGATTTGATTTTTTTTTTTAGTGCAATGAAATGTACATCCCACAGTTTGAACTCTGTGCTAACAACATTCCTTTAAGCTGTATTTTTACCACCAGAAGTTTTGTGAGGGTCTGAGTCTTCACTGTAGAAGGTCCAATCTGGTTACTTAAGAAAACAGTTGTGTTAGTAGATTTCTATAGCTGCTTTTAAAAACTACAGTGGAGTAATTGTTTTAAAACTTGTATTTATTTTTTAATTCATAAGAAAATATTTTCAGTTTTCTGTTACACAGACCATGGCAACTCCTCCTTTCCCTTCCCAATGTCCACAGTAATTGCTAATAAAAATTATTTTTCTTGCTTGTTTCCTTCCCCTCTACTTTTGTTACCCCTTCCTGCTCAAGTCCTTCATTTGTACTTTGAAGTTTTTTCTCATGTAAATTTGTACAATGGGAAATATTGTCCAGTTTGGTTAGAGAGCATGGAGACAAAGAAAACATTAAAAATTTGATAGCTGAAATTGATTGAAGAAAACTATTTCTGTGTAAAGTTATTTAAAGAACTCTGTATTATATAAAAGGCAAAAAGTTCTATGTACTTGATGTGAATATGAGATTACTGCTATAATAAAGATTGACTGCATGGAGAAACATCTGAGATGAGATATTTATTTTTAAGGTCCAGTCCACAAGATATTGTCCCAGATGTGTTTTAACAAGAGTAGTTTTGTTGTTGTGACAGCTCTGAAGTTTGATAATCAGCTCATAAGAGTGGGAGTCAGAACCCAACTTTATCTTGGGCTAAAGGGCTGTGTCTTCCTTGTCTGTTGATCTCTGCTAGAGTAGATATTTGCACTTTAAGAAACGGATTAGAATTTCCACACTTTCCTCAAAGGCAGTAACATCAAGGATTCAGAACAAGTTAACTAGCTTTTACATATTTCACTTTTCATCAATAGATTGCAAAGTGCTTTACTATCTTTAATGAATGTATCCTCACACCACCACTCAGGGTAGTGAAGTATTAACATGTTAAAGCTAGGGAAATGAGGCCCACAGAGGCTAAATGATTTGATCAAGGTCACACTGGAACACTAGTGAAGCAGGAAATTGAAACTGCATCTCACACTTCCTAGGCTAGTGCCCAGTTCGAATTTAGACATATACTTTGTGTCTGAGGGGTAGCAGTATCCCCTCCTGCCTGCAGCAGAAAGCTGCTATGGGCTTGCTTTGCATTTTTCTACAGTTGTCAGTTTTTATTTTAAAAACAGCCCACTTTATTGTAGAAAGTTCTTCCTGTGTTGAAATATCATTAGATGCTATTTTTAGGTTAGGAATTAATGTTAATATTGACATTTAATAGGCTGTTCTGTACTTCAATTCCCCCACACACACACTTTGCAACTTTCCTAAACAAAATGAGTAGATCGCATTAGTTACACAAAATGTAAGTTAAAAGCTTTGTCCTCCCCTACATGAAGTCACTTTCTGAACCTGGATTTGTCTGTGATTACACTTGCTGCTGAATACTATTCAGCACATCTTCAGCTACCACCACAGCTCATTAGTGTAGCAGACCAATTCAAAGTAAAGTTATGAAGCAACTGCATGAACATGTTTGGCAGGAGAGTGGAAAGTCTATAGAAGAGAACTTATTCAACTGCCCATTCCTCTCCCCCTACAAAGAGGATTCTTGTGCAAAAAGTTTCTATAGAACAGTGATTTAGTCAACAAAAGAATCTTAAAAAGCACAAGCTTGTAACTTGAGTTTTTATTTACAATGTGGATTTGCTGAAACACAGTTGGACAACAGCCAAAGCCTCAACTTCTTCAGAGATCCCACCACAGGACCTGCAAGTGACAAATGGGAAGAAAATTGAGAAACTCAGGTTGTCAGAGTCCCTCCCATATCAGTACAAACATATGCCAATAAAACCCAAACCATCTACTTAGGCCTTTTTTGGCAGGAACCTGTTTTCCCAGGATAATGTTCTAGTGCAAAAAACACCTACATTAACAGCTGCAATGGTTTTTAAAGATCTCTTTAAATGCAGTTGTTTGAATTCCCACTGCAATTGGAAAAAGTTTGTCTTAACCAGTCTTCGATGGAAACAAGGGCTTGACAGCAAATACTTTCATCTTTTTGATACTTGGGAAGGGAGGGAAGACCATTCCTTTAACTGGAGAGCTTCAAATGAGGGGAGGGGTGTGTGGGAAGAACTAAATCAATGTCTCCATTACACTTTTAAAACGGATAGTAACCCATTGAAGGAGGATGTAAGTAGTTCCTAGCATTAGTAGAGGAAGCAGAAGGCAGTCGCTGGATGAGCATGGTACCTCCTACTAGCTTTTAGAAACTCAAGCGCCCACTCAAAAGATTTAACAGATGTCAGTTTACATCCCAGACAAATCCTAAAAAGCAATACAACTAAACTTTGAAGCACAATCCTGTTAGGATTCAAACTAGTTTTAGGGGCCTCTGTACACCTAGTATTAGGAATGGGATCTAAAGCCTTTCAACTCTACTTCACTAGGTACAGTAAGTCATGGCATCAGGAAACAGTTATAGACGTGGAGAATTTGATGCAAAAAAGCTTTAGTTTATTCTTGAACTTTTATAAAAAAAACATGCTGAACAGTGGTGGAAGATAAAAGGTTTATCCCACTACATGAAGTAGATTAAGGGTGTCACAAAATTACTAAATGACTTAGTAGCAGGGTAAGTTAAAATACTCCTTTACTGGACAGAAGTACCACTTCAAATTCCCAGCCAAAGTAGCATGTCCTCAAAACTAGATAAGGGTAGTCACAAAGCACTCTAAGCTCATGCAAGTCCCAGTCAATAGGGGACAATGCAAACAGCTAAGAAAAGATTTCAGAAAAAACTACCACCCTATTCTGTGAATCAGTACATTAACAGAGGAAAGCAAAAGGCTCCTGAAGTCTGCCAGTATATCCCTCTTCATGTTCAGGAATACACTGAGCATGACAAATAGGACAGCACAAACACCTAAGGACTCATCTATCAACTGTGCTATGGGAGAATCCTGTTCAGTGTTCACTCTACATCAATTCATGGGGCTCAGAGGTTGGACATTAAGTATAGCTCATTCTAAAGATTATCTGAAAAAGGGAAAGTTTCAAGACAACCTACACACTGGTAGCTGGAGCTGTAAATCTATTCTTCATCATCAGGAGGGATCCCCAATTCCTCATCTGTCCATTTCGAAGCATCTGGGTAAGGAAAGTGACCCTTGTAGGGGAGGAAGAACATTCAAACAATAGTTAGTGAATATTTCATTTTCTACAGCGGTTCCCAAATTGAGGGTCATGACTTCAAGTGGGGTCACTCCATCAGCATATAGGGGTCATGGCAATCCTGAGTGTACGGATGACACCATTTCATTAAATGGCATCCTCTACACACAAGTGCAAGGTCATGCTGCATGGAGGATGCTATTTTACTCTACAAAATGGTGTGACCCCTCCAATGTGACCTCATGCACACAGTGTGTACAGATCATGCGGTCTGGAGGACGCTAACTTGAAAAGCAAAATCCACATGGCATGACCTTACATGTACAATGTGTGCAAGGTCATGCTGTATGGAGGAGGCTATTTCAGGAGAAAAGCATGGGAAGCAATATATGAGAAAATGGGGTCATGCAGGGAAAATGTTTGGGAGCTTCTGATATACTACCACAAGAAGAGATCCTGAATACTTGGTTAGTAACTATAATGGATGCTAGAGGCACATTCTTTCTAAAAATGCAACAAATTTGGGTGCTATAACATCAATCTCCCCCTGCACTGGGTGGTTTGGTGTGGCAAAGGCATTGGTTTGAATGGTACTTAGGCACCTAAATCCCAGTTTTGGCTTCACTGTGATCCACAAAACTGCTGCCAAACCCTGTGGTCACCTAAACTTGCTTGGCACCTAAGTTTTTGGGTAAACAACCTCTGTTTTTGTGCAGGTGCACTGCTGTCTCCCTCAAG
Organism: Lepidochelys kempii; assembly: GCF_965140285.1. Classification (NCBI taxonomy): domain Eukaryota; kingdom Metazoa; phylum Chordata; order Testudines; family Cheloniidae; genus Lepidochelys; species Lepidochelys kempii. The sequence continues at coordinate 249,052,942 of NC_136380.1, forward strand.
GACTCTGGATACCTATCTCCCACCTAATCCCCAAAGCAATTTGCAAACCAGGGTTAAGATAAGCATTTGGCCACTTAAGTGACATGTGGGGCCCAATTTAGTAGGGATCCCTAAAGGGTGCTAAATTCCAGCTGGAGGAGGAGCTGAAGATGGTGGTGCACACCTCCACTTTTAGACTATAGGTTAGAGCAGTTGCCTAGGATGTGGGCAAGCCAGGTTCAATTCTTCCTTCCTCCCACTCCCCCCTGGACAGGGAGAAAGGATTTGAACAGGGGGGCTCCCACCTCTCAGGAGAGTGCTTGAACCATTTGAGTTCAGGGATATTCTGAGGTGGGGCTCCCTCCATGGCTCCTGCTGAAGCTGTACCACTGTGGGTAAATAATAAAGTGACTGGAGCAGGAAGACTGGGCCTGAGGTCTCATCTCCCAGGCAAGTGTCAGAACCAGTGGACTACAGTCATTCTCTCTGGCCCAGTAACGGTTCCACTTTAGATAAATATTTAAATAGTCAGTAGCCCAGAAAACAAGAGTGTAAAAATGACTCTACAGTCCAGTGGTTAGGACACCCATCTGGGAAATGGGAGACAGCAGGACAAACCCCCTTATTCCAATGACTGGAAATAAGGCTTAAATTTTTAACAGTCAAAAATATTTAACCATGGGAACAAAATATCAAGGGTCAAGGTGGATTCTTTATCACTGACCATTTTAAAATCAAGATTGGATGTTTTTCTAAAAGATCTGCTCTAGGAATTATTCTGGGGAAGTCATACAGGAGGTCAGACTAGATGATCACAGTGGTCCCTTCTAGCCTTGGAATCTAGGACTATGAATATCTCATTATTTATCCACAGTGGCACAGCTTCAGCCTGGGTCTTCACATCTCAAGTGAGTGCTCTAACCACTGGACTCAACTACCAGTGCTGCCACCTCCTACTTCAGGCCATCTTGTGTAGAGTGAGGCAGATGCTTAACTCATACTAGTCCTGGGGGAATTCTGCACTTCTGCGTGTATGCATAATTAATGAGCCATGCGTATTTTTATTTTGTGAAAAAAAAAAAGCTTCTGCCAAAATGTTGCTGCAGTTCCACCTTTTGCCCACCAGAGGACACAGCAGCCGCTCCCAGCCAGTGAGGGGAGAGAAAGAGCCTGCCTTCTTTGCAGCGCCTGTCAGATCAGGTCAGGAAACAGAGGCTATGGGGAGAAAGACAGCATGGTATTCTGGGGTGGGGTCAGACAGGGGCTCAGAAGGGCTAGTGGGGGAGGACAGGGCCATGGCGTGGCGGCAGAGACACACATAGGGATGGGGCAGGGGGTAGAGCCACATGGGGACAGGGGAGGTGTGCCTGAGTGGGGGTGGAGGAACACATGTGGACAGGGGCAGATGTGCCTGACTAATTGGGAGAGGCAAAGGGGAAGCTTCCTAACAATCCATCACCTCCCCACCAAAAAACCTGTTCCATACTTTTCCCACCCATACCCAACACCCTCCAAGTTCACACCCAGGCTCCTTTCCAGCAATTTACTTCCCTCTTCCTCAGCTCCTTTGTTACCCCCTGACTCCCCCAAGCCTTTACACTGCTTCTCAGGGGTGTGGGAAATACGGTTCTGTACTGTAGTTTAAATGAATTATTACTCAGAGTTCCCTGTTAATATGCCTAGTAAGGAACTGGTTTGTCAAAAAGCATTTCCTGAATTTTTGTTGTTGTCTGTATTGTTCCAGACATAGTTGCTGACAGGTATTTTGAAATAAATGACCAAAAATAATTGAAACTGGTGTGATTATATTGTGTTATTTGGACAAATAAAACATGCAGAATTTTAAAATACGGTGCACAGAATTTTAAACTGTGTGGTGCAGAATTCCCTCAAGAGCATCCTGCTCACAAGAAACAGCTTAATCACTTAAGCCCCTTGACTCCAGAAAAGGGGTTCCTATTCATGGATAGATGCCTCCCTGCAGCAAGACCAAACACAGTCCCGCTGAGAAAGAGATAGGACTTAATACCCCACCCAAGTCACCATCTCCCATTGGCTAACTTACACAACCCAGCACGGTTACTTTTGCAGAAAGGCGCCTTCTCTCGCCCACTCGTTGTACTAGGGGCGGAGAGGCTCAACTCCGGCTACTCCTATGATTTTCTAGGCACCGCAGCGCTCGGCACTGGAAACCCCGCCGCCGCCCCCCACAGGCCCCTTCCCGCACCGGGCCCGGCCCCCTCTCACCAGCACCGCCTCCGGGTTGTGCCAGAAGTGCCACAGGATCCAGAACCACATGAAGCCGCTGAGGAGCTCGCCGTGGATCACCTGCCGGCGGGTCAGCCCCGGGAACTGCCGGTAGTGGGGCTCGATGTGCACCCCGCCCCCCGCGCTGCAAGGGAGGCAAACACAGGGGCCCGTCAGCGCCCGCCAGGCGCCCCCGGCCCGGCCCGGCCCAGCCCGGCCCCCGGTCCCTACTCACTGCCGCAGCCCGGCCGCTCCCCTCACGTCTCTGGCGCGGAGGATCCGGACCAGGCCGCCCCCAGAGCGGCCCAGAGACCCGAGCATGACGCCACCGGCCGAGCCGCCCGCCCGTTCCCCAATGTCACCTTCCGGTATTGGGGGGGGGGGAACGTGGCCTCCCAACAAGAGCCGCACTGATTGGCCTGAGCCCCAGCGGGCACATACCAACTGTAACCACGGAAGGAGGGAAGAGAGAGAGAGAGACAGGGACAACCCTACCGCCTCGGCCCTGCGGCGGGGACGCTTACCCGAAGTGACGCCCTCCCGGTCCCGGTAATGCGGAGAAGCGCCATCCTTATGGTAAGTAAATAATTGTTATCCCCCCCCCTTTTTCCAGGAGTGGTACCGGTCCAGACGCTACCAAATCCTGGGAGGGGGATCCGGTGAGCAGAACCCCTTCATTAAGGCGGATAAAGAGGAGCGAGAGAAACATGGCAACTCCCCACAGCTATCCACGGCGCGTTCTCCCGTAGAGGTGTGTGTGTGTTTTTTACCTTAATCTGTATTAACGGACGTGCAGAAAAAGGCTCCCACCCAGCTCCGGAGATGGTTCCGTCCAAGGCGCCTGGTTACTAGGCAACGGCATCCTAAACTGCAGATTCCGACAAGCGAGTGGGAGCCGGGTAAGTGGGAGCCCGGGGCGGGGGGAGGAGCATCCCCAGACACCCCTGCCCTTGGGGGGCCACATCACACTGCCCTGCCCGGGGGGGGGGGGGAGGGCACCCACCATACATTTGTGCCCTGCCCTGGGGGCCCAGAGGGAAACGCATACACACCCACACTGACCCCTGCCCTGAGGGGTAGAAGAGACCCACACCCGCCCCTGCCCCTGCCCTGGGGGCGGAGGGAAGAGATCCACCCCCCCCACACACACTGTGCCCTGCCCTCCATTCTCTGCATCTCACAAATACAAATACATCGGGTTCCATGCTGGTCAGGGAGCCCAAAGCAGGGCTGGGCAGTGATGGCCGCCACCTTCCAGACAGAAAAGGCTCGGAGGGGGATAGGGAATTTTAGGGGTGAAAGTACCAAGCATAGGCATGGAGGAGAAGGTTGGATTGCCAGCCCCAAGTATTCAAAAATCATTACTCAGGCCCCCCCAAAATCATGAGATTGACTTAAAAATCAAGAGATTTACAGAAAAATAATACATTTTGGGTCATTTTTATTTTCCTTCTGGTTTTTGAACCTCTAGGTCACACTCAGGTGACATTTTGAAGCCTGAGGGCTAGAAACTGAGTTTTATTTTTTAAATGAAAGCTGAGAGCCTCCTGTAATCACATGATTCCAGGAACTGGAACTTTAAGAAAAACACCAGGTAGTGTGAAACTCATGGTAAAATCATGAGAGTTGGCAACAACTCTGCAATTAACAAAGTAATAAAATGCTGGAAACCAGCATATCTTTTCCTAAACTAAGTTCCCTGCTGGTTCTACTAGCCCATGCAGCCAAACTAGTGATAGCACCAATGGGAATTGTTTTTAAGAGGCTTTATCTGTATGAGAGAGTGATGAGTTAACTGTAATGTCCCTGAGTTAATGGGAAATGATATTGCATGCACACACAAATTGATGCTACAGTTGATGCCTGCTGGCTAACAGTGTGTGAAAATTACTCCCTACAAGTTCTAAGGGTGGTGCTGTAGTTGATGCAAGCTCATTCATCTGAGTGCCTACACGATGCATCCTGCTACTGTGATCAGATGCTGTAGTACAGACAATGCTTTGGGTGTGTTTTTTTTAAAGCAGTTGAGAACTATGGGAAAGTAAATACACTGAGTGTTATATGACTGCTAATTTAGCACAGGTATTGGGAATAGATTGGATTCACCTTGTACCCCAAGCCCTTTGTAAAGTCAGTTTTAAGGATCTTTTCATAAATGATCTGTTTGTTTTGGCAGCTGGTTGTCTTCATGCTTTGGCCATGTCGGTGCTTTCTCATCCCTACTGTGCCACCTTACCTTTGGTTGGTGATCTCCAAGACCGGAATGTCACCTTTGTGGTCAATATGTTGGAAGGCATGTCCTCCAAGCAGGATTTTCTGAAGGAGCATCTCATAAAGACTCTCTTCTTGATGGCCAACAGGCCAACAGAGTCCACATTCAACATCATAAGCTTTGCCAGCAAGGTAATGCCAACGCAGCCATTGCTGGGCAAAGGGTTAAGGTTTTATAAGAAAGCATAGTAAGGTGACATCAGTGGAAACAATGCTTATAATTGTTGCTATGTTTGAATTATAGTAATTAACTAGTGTAATCTCTGCCAGGTGAGGTGGCTGTAACAAGTTAATGGTCCCCAGTGGGGTGAAATAAGTATAATAAAATAGGGTTGGAAAATGCCTAGTGGATTACCCAGTCCCTCTCCCTGCCAGCATAGGACTATTCCTCAAAGTATAATTTCTTGTGTTCTGAGTACTTGGTTCCACAGCTGGCCTGGGGATATCCTGCTCCTGTTTAAGAGCTGACAGTTGTGGCAGTGTCAAAAAACGGAATTCGAACATCAAGTGTGATGGTGGTTCCACTCATTTGCATGGTAATACTTCAAAATCTGGAAGAGCATTCTCATGCAGTAGCAATGTTGGCCTCTGAGCGCTGGGAACAAATGGAAAGGGATGGGATTTGCTGGTAGATGCCTTGGGATCTTTCATGCATGCTTCCTTACACTTGCTTCCTTATTGCCTGGTTCTCATCATCCCTTTCGCACTTTGCCCATCCAGGTGGTCCTCTTCTAGAATAGTGAAAGATGACTTTCCTGTTGCCCTATCACCATATCTTCCTTTAGTTGAGGGAACATGGAACCCAGCTCTCTGACATCTTCTCTTGTATGTCTCACCAACAATTGAAGCTTAATATAGCCAAAACTGAACTTCTGACCTCTCTTCCCACTATCTGTCACTATTGTTAACTGTACCATCCAGGGGCGGCTCTACCAATTTTGCCGCCCCCAAGCAGTTGCTGCTGAATTGCCGCTGCCACAACAGTGGCGGAGCTGCCGCCAAATTGCTGCCACGCCCGGAAGAGCGGCAGAGCTGCCGCCCAAAAGCCGCCACGGCGGGAAGTGCAGCCAAGCTGCCGCCGAATTGCCACCACGGGACACGGACTGCAGCCCCATTCTGAATGCCGCCCCAAGCATCTGCTTGGAAAGCTGGTGCCTGGAGCGAGCCCTGGTACCATCCTTCCTGTCATTCCAGCCCCGTAATGTGATATTATCTTTGACTCTTTCATCTCTCTAACCCAGCACATCCAGGACATGTCCAAAACTTGCTGTTTTTCCCTTCATAACTTCACTAAGATTTGGTCTTTTCTCTCTGTCCATGACTGAAATAACTCTAGAACAGAGGGAGTTAGAGTAATCTAGCATATTGACTAAAATCAGTCAGCTCACAGTTACCATACTGAGTTATACAGATGGTACACAGAAAAACATGAGGTGGAGTTAGATAGCAACGAACCTGGCCTTTAGAATCTGTGATTACACAGAGACTCTCATAAGACACCATCATAAGACTAACATTTCCTTTTCATTTTTAACCAGGGAAATTTCTGGCTTTCTACCACAGCCCTTGCTGGGTGGTAAATTCCTCTTATTCTCCTTCCATCTTCCTCCAAGGAAATCCTCTACAACCCTGTTGGGGGCCTCAAAACTCCCCTCACCCTTAAAGACCATAGAATGGCACCCCGGCTTCTTCTCCAGAAAATTTAGAGCCCATCAGATCTTAGCTGACTAGAGCAATTGTATTGCAAGATGGAAGAAACTCCCTTCTCCACCCCAGAGGATGAGCAGGCTGAGAATCAAGTCCCTGATCTCATATATGTCAGACCATTTACCAAAATATCAACTAGCTAACTCATTTCTCAGTTTTAACGAGTTTTAAAACAATTATGTGTTATAAAATATTTGCTTAATAGATGTTTATTGTGTTTGGTTAAAAATTTTGGCTTTTGTACAGGTGATAAAATGGTGCAATAGTTTGGTCAAATGTTCGCTCAGTAACATCATTGAAGCAACCGCCTGGATTAGAGCTCTGCAGTGTGGGAATGGTGCAGATGCTGTGAGTGCTTTGGCTATGGCATTTGAAGATCCCACCTGCCAGGTGGTATACTTGGTCACTGATGCACTCTCTGAGAGTGCTTCAGAGGAAATCTGTAGCCTTCTCGCAGAGACTGGAGAGGAACGCCCAGTGCACACTGTGTACTTGGTAGAAAAGCCAGGTGACCATGAAAGCAGCACACAAAAAGAAATGGAGAAAGTAGCCAGACAGTCTGGAGGATCCTTTCAGGTGATCACCCCACACCCTCCTGGAGCTTCAGAAGAGGTAAGTCAATAACAGCAGTTTTAGATTAAATGAATGTTTGGTAATCCCCATCCTCATAAACAAAATTTCACAAAACCAGAGCTAGGGCAGAGGAATATTTCTCTCTAGAAAGGTGGCCACTACATATTTTGTCTGGCTACCTGCAAACAGAGCTGCCTGTGATTAAAGAAAGGAAATAAATTCAGAATCTCTGTTAAAGATTATGTCAGAAATTTCAAGATTGCACATGCACACAGTTGTTCTAATGAGTACTCTCTCCCTTTCTGTAGTGCTCACAACTTTAGACTCATACTTGGGAGTGTAGTGCATGCAGTATGCTCTACCTCAGGGGAAGGGGAGCATCTCATAGTGCTCTTGAACAGCAATACCTGAGACCAGTATTAGGGATCAAATTTAGATATATATATATATATAGGTGCAAACCCGTTGACTTCACCAGACCTGGATTTGGCCTGTGAAGTGGTGCAGATAGGCTTTCAAATGAACTGATTCCAGCTTTTGAAAAGAGAGACTATGGTCTTGGGGAATGAGGTGGAGATCCTGGAGGAAGCCCTTGCAAAGAACGTATACCTTATTCCTGCCAATTGATTTCACATTTACCATGCGAGCTGTCTGTGCAGCAGTGTTGGCTACAGTAGGTCCAAATATCTTTTTAGACATCCCATTGGTATATGGGTCACCATCAGCAGGTAACATTGAATATTGTCCTTCTAAAAAAATAACAGTAATGTTAAGCAGTGCATTTAGTAAACAAAATATTAATAACACTTGGCATTTGTCTAGCATTGGTCTTCACAGATTTTTTTCACAGTGTGGATCACATCTTAATAAAAGGGTTATGCAGGGCACTTGGACACTGACAAGAAACAGACGATCATTTAGCTATCATATGTTAACATCTTTGATTTATTTTGTATTTATATTCTAGTCTCTTAATGTTCTTCCTTTTAAACCTTTAGATTGCTTGAAATAGGAGAAATCAACTATAGTACACTTATAAAAGCTCATATACAACATTGAGAGGTGTGGTTAAGAACCAAGATAGATTGCTGAATTTTGTTTGCGTATGGATTAAGGCTTTAAATATAAAATAACTGGTTTAAGGATTTATGGCTTCATTCAGAAATTAGTTTAATTTTCTGCTTCTCCTTCCTGTTTTCCAGGTAAACCCAGGGTGTACCTCAAGCATCCATTGTTGCAATGTTATCAGTAAATACCCCTCTTGTTCTCTGCTGATGAGTCATCCCAAAGCACAGTAAGTTCAAAATGTGGAGCATGGGACTACCAAAACCATCAGAGTAGTAGCTCAATTTGATAACCTAGCGAAGGAAACAACTTGGAAACCACCCCAGGTTTGGGTGGGTTTTCTTTGGCTTTAATTTTCATAAATTGCAGAAATCTGCATTATCTATTGTGAGAATCTTAATGCCTTCTTAGAACATACCACTATTCTGTTTCCACAGCTTTCCTATATGTGTCTGTGCAAATTCCCCTACTATACCTCTGACAACCTTGACAAAGGAAGATTTAATGGACTGGTCCCTAGAGGCTCCCCATTTGCTGAGGGGGGCCCAAGTCCTGGCTAGAAGAGAGACTGATGGATATTATTATCTGGGCCACATTGCCCAAGAGGTGAAAGTAAGTCTTTAATGTAAATGATGGTTGTAAGTGATTCCTCTTTGGGTCACATGTGATGTTTCTCCCTATCCCTCACCTTGGGCTTCACTAGGATGGGTCTCCTTTGGCTATCCCATCTCTCTCTCTCTTGCTGGATGGGTATTAAGCTATCCTGCAGTGGCTCACAATTGTGGGAATCAACCTCAGGGTAGACTGTTAGGAAACCAGGCACAAACCCCACACTGGTTGTGACTTCTATATGTAGATGTCACTAATCAATTATCAAGTGTCAACTCCTCAGGCAGACAGTCTCCTTGAGTACTCTGATGTATCTCGCCACCCAGATAAGTGTATTTTTGTGATTGATGGTCCCTTACACCAAAGATCACAGCAATCCTCAGGTTACTCTCAGTCCCAAAGGACCAGTCACTTACCCTAGGCCAATTGCACTTTAGATCTCACACCAAAGACGACATTTGCAGTCAATCCTATAACAAACTATCTAAAGATTTATTATATAGGAAAAGGAAACAAGAGTTATTTACAAGGTTAAAGCAGGTAAGCATATATACACACAAATGAGTTCCAATCTTAAGCTTTAAAAAGTAATAGAAGCTTCCATAATAAGCAAGCTCTATATGTCCTTTAGGGATAACCCAGGCTAAGCACTGAGGATCTTTTGCTTATGCTTAGTAATCCTTGCCACTCAGAGTCCAAGCAGCATAAAGATACAGTTCCTCCCTGTTAGGGATTTTATTTGCTTCTCCTTCATGTGTTTTGAGCTGCAAACTCAGCTGATGGAAGGAAATCACTTGCATGACTCCTTTTCATGAGGGGGGGATAGCAATCAACAAACTTTTGTCCTCTCTGATGTTTCACAATAGTTCACCTGGGCCTTTCTTTTGAGACAGGACATAACACCTTCTGTTGGAGATCAGCACTTTACACTAATTAATGTCTCCTGTCTGGTGACTTACACAGTCACAGAGACTTATAATACAAATGCTTAAATATTACCTTACAGTATGGGGTACAGATGTTAGAAGTGAGATTAATACATGCAGCATCTTACAAGCATTCAATAAAGTCTAAACACTAAGCACATTTTTATAATTCTAACGCCTGTTTACACACAGGTGAGCCAGAATGGTTCCAGCAGTGTATTTGTCAGTGTTCCACTGAGGCTTGAGGTCCTTGGCATGAGCTGGTATCTGGGATTTCCTAATCATGTTGTTCTTTGCTTTTCAATGACTCTTAGCTGTTTACAGCAAGGAGTCCTGCAATCAGAAGGAGACACATTTTTGGTGAATGCAGTAAGTTGTCACTCAGAGCCAGTCACAGCCAGCAAGTTCTTTATATCGCCTTCACCTAGTTCCACCCAAGCTGGAAGCAAAGTCTAGCAGCTAAACAACGCTTGGAAAAAAATCGAACAAACTAAAATGCCCCTCTCCTGGATCCCTTTCTCCACAGGCATCTCTGCTGGGGTGGGTTTTTTTGACTCTCCTCTCTCTCAGTGGCAGCCTCTGTTGTTCCCTGGGTCTCTGTCTGCAGCAGAACTCCTGCCATCGGGTGGCCTGGCCCCCAAGACTTCCCTTTCTGGGGGAATATGCCACAAGGGCCAGAATATGCCAGTACAGTGCTCTTTGTTCAGAGGGCATGGCCGTTGTATAACAAGTGGACAAAGATGCTTTTGTTTTGGAGCCGATCTCTGTAGTTATCGACTAAAGACAGGTTTCAGAGTGGTAGCCATGTTAGTCTGTGTCAGCAAAAGCAACGAGGAGTACTTGTGGCACCTTAGAGACTAACAAATTTATTTGGGCATAAGCTTTCATGGGCTAAAACCCACTTTGGTTTTCTAAAGAAGGGAATGCTCACTGAAGAATTTCATTGGTATGAATTCTGTTTGGTTTTTAAGATGACATAATCTCAGGCCTCCTTTGCTTTCTTCTCTTTGGAAATGTGCAATCAGCAACCTTTTATGGTCAATTGAGTATTTCACAGCCATACAAGGAAAAGCTGGGTATAGAACCAGGGTTTGAGCTAAGGATCACTTAAATTAAACAAATGTGACTATCAAATGTGCAGAGTCACTCCCTGTATGAAATCCTCAATACAGTTCATATAAGTCATTGTTTTGTGAGGGAAAAGGAAAATGCTATCAAAGCCCTTCAGAGGTTGTTTTATCTGGGCCAGTGGTCATCAAACATTTTGCAAGATGATGTGACTGAGTTCAGGATGAGGATACTAGGGGGCAGGCTGGCTGATATAGCGGCTCTATATCAGCATTGTTAACTCTGTGACCCACCCTAATAGTGGAAAAGACCATGCCCTCTGTTGTTTTAATCAGGAGGGAAGCAGACTGTTTTGGGAAAAACAGAAGAAAAGGGTGTTGGCTTCTTGGCACTTGTAGAATTTAACACTGAGCTTTCCCAACAATTTGCCAGTTGTGGAGCAGAGGAATTGCCTGAATTACTCCCCACTCCTAGGGTGGATGCTCAGATTAAAGCAGTAAAAATTATGGCATTGGGAGTATTTTACCATTTTATTTTCCCCTTTATTACTATGTAACTGACCATGCAGCAAAAAGCAGTCTGTCTTGGCAACCCTTTTTCAACTGACTGGGGTGATAGAGGTCTTCCTTAGCATGGCAGTTGTGCTGCTCATCTCCAGTGAACACAATTCTGGCAAGATCCAAGAGTGGAGGGAGGGGAGGGCTTTACCTGGTAATCCGCTGTGGTCTTCAAGCTCTTTAACTACCCTTAAAGCCTGATTTGGACAGAACAGAGTAAAAAAAAAGTAGTGTTCTAGGTTCAGTGGGTTCTCCGACCATGTGCTATTTTTTGGAATTTCTGCCAGTTGCCTCTCCCTAGTGTTAGCAGCCCCTAGCCCCTGTGTTTGGCCATTTGTGGGACTCACCTGTTTGTCTTGCATACCACATGGTTTAATCCTGCAGGGCTCCAGGGAACGTTTTTTAATCGAGTTTGAGAGAAGTCGGCTGCTGAAAGGCAAGGTACAGTTTCGCATGCAAGAAACACCCCTCTATGACATTATCCACTATGAAGATGCCAGGCGACAGCCACTGGCTCCAGGAGACAGAGTCTTGGCACCATGGGAGGCTAAAGGTGAACGATATGGCCCAGGCACTGTACTAAAGGCTGCAGAGAGCTGTGAAGCACAGTTAGGTACAGTACATTTTTTCCCATTATTATTTATATTGGAGTAGCACCTTGAAGTGTGCTAGACACTATACAGAGAGAAAAGCACAGTGTCTGCCACAAGGAGCATACAATCTGTAATATCTTCCTCTCTTCTTTCCGTCTCTTTTCCTTTCAGTGCTGCTGAATAACCTTTTCCTGTTCAATGCCAGAATTTTGTGCTGCTTCATGAATCAACCTGTAGGGCTGCTTTGTGAATGGGGACTTTGAAAGCATTTAATCTGTTGTGGAGCCAGGCGATACCACTTCTGACATAAAGAGAAAAAAAAGGGTTCTGGGGCCTCTCATGTACCCAGATGATTTAGGCTACTCTCCAGATGCATATTGGGTGAAATCCTGGCTTCACTGAAGTCAGTGGGAGTTTTGTATTGACTTCAGTGAAGACAGGATTTTACCATTGTCTTCTCAGTAAGTTTGAAAGAGATGAGTGTGAATCCTAAATATATAAAGCAAAGCCACTTTTAAATGGTTACAAAATCTTTCCCTGCTTTCTATAGTACAAGATTGTGTTTCATCTCCAGGTCTCCAAGAGATCAATCAGGCATGTTTTTGGCATGCTTCTAAAGTGCTGTTTGTCATTTATTTCTATTTGCAGCCAGTGGAAATAGCAGAGTGCTGGTCAATTTCTGGAATGGTCAGACTAAGAAGGTGTCCTCTGACTTAGCTGTACGGATTCCTCTGCCCCTGAGCGAACGCATCATCCTGGAACTTCAGATGCCATTAGTAGCCAGGCAAATGTTGGTGGACTCAAGCTCAGACTATCCCTACATTGTGACACCTGGTTACAGAGCTTCAGGGCATTGCAGACAGGATCTAGTTTGCTGGCAGGGTTCCACACAGGTTGAGTCATGTCCTAACTGCAGCTCTGGATGTTCCTCACTTTGCCATTGCTGCCTTAGAGGCTGGTTGCCCATCAGGCCCACAGTGAACAGAGCACAACCAGAAGATGTCCTGATCCCAGGAACAAGCCTGACCAAAGAAGAGCTGAGCAGGAAGATAGAAGAGCAGCTGTCTAAAGGGAGAGTCCCCATTTCAGAAAGGGTCTCCACAGAGGAAGATAAAAAGGAAAAGAAGAAGAGACTAAAGAAAGAAAATGCCCCTAAAGATTTAGGATCCTGTGTGAAGATAGGAAACAAGGTTACAGAACCCAAGAAGGTAGAGAGTGCTTCATACTGACTATGGTATTACAACATCCTTTGCTATAGTTGCAGTAATATCCTGTGGTTCTGTTTTCTGTGGCAAAAACTTATTAAAAATACTGGACTAGATTATCATGTATAATTGAGCTCTGCTAAGGATGCGGAAATCATAGATGGCTTTCTACCATCTTTCTGAGCCTTTGATCTAGGGAATAGCTGGGCTCTCATTCATTCTCTGGCACTGGCTGGAATAGACTCCTAGTGGCTACTCCACTTGCTCAGGATCACTGGAGCACAACACAATCTAGCCACACCTCATCCTGCCTTGGCATGCCCCCTTTGCAGTGTGGGTATGGGCAGGACAGGCTGTTGCTAAGATGGTTTTGTACCACTCAGTGATTCCCCTACAGAAGGAATCCCTACTCACCCTGTTAAGGCAGCTCCATCCATGACACAAAGGGGTAGGACTAAGAGTGAGGATCTGGACTATATTGGTTCCACACTCAGGTATTTTTGGCATGTTTATTGGTTCCAGGGTAACTTGTATGTTTCACTCTTAACATTTGATTTGCTTGGTTATTGTTGTTCTGCATTAATATATGAAATAATACAGTGTTAAATGCACATACAAAGATAACATTTATTGCATCAGATGTCTGTACAATTAACTGGCAGCATACCTACTGCCCATGTATAAATCATGGTAATTGCTTGTACAAGTATAGGCATTTTTGTGCACACTAATCAGTCTCTTTGGCTTTAACAAATATGGTCCCCCAAAGATTTTTAAACCAAAGAGTAGAATGAAGATTTTTTTTATACACAAGCACTTTGTAATACTAAACAGTCCTTCAGAATTCAGGGTTTTCATTTTATTTTCTTTGTTTGTAATGTAAATAATTCCTTGGGCTGAGTGTTAGAAGCCGATTCTCAGTTAGTATAAATTGTCAGAGTTCCATTCATAGATTAATACATATAAGTCCAGAATGGACCATTATAATCATCTAGTTGAACTTCCTTCATAAAACAAGCCAGAGAACCTCACTCAGTAACTTGAAATCACTGGTGTTATGACAATTTACACAACGGAGGATCCCCACCGAGATTTTGCAATTTAATAATGAATGCATTTCTTCCTTTTCTGTTTAATGTGGTGCTCATGGAAGGGCAGGCTATCAGCTAGAATGAGGCCTAGTTCATGCAGGTATTGTGCATTAGCTTCTTCATGTGGCTCTCCAGGGAACCACAATTCTGATTTACCTCACCTCCTACTAGTGTGTGTCTGCCAATGCACCTTATTCCTGGCCTGCTACTCCAATTTTGGGTCCCTTTAATGCAGAAATATTGCCAGTTGTGGGGTAGCTTTTACATACAGACAAACCTAAGAAATGGGCAGAAACACCTATGTTTAAAGACTTCAGTTATTCCTTGAGTAAAGAAACCAGTTTTATTTTCCTTCTGAAACCCCAGTTTCAATAAGTTTGGCTTGCTTGTCAAAATGACAGTAAAGTCTGTCACCGCTGTGTCAGCAATGGTGACTCCTCTCCAAGCAACATTTCCCTCCAGCTGAAGGCTCCCCAGTCATTCAAGTAGTATCAGCCAGGGTTAGTTTACACTAACCATGGGATTAGTGCAGTAATGACAAGATCATACGGTAGCTTATTTTGTAAATTCATGTTACTGACACATTCTACTCCCCACTGGCTAAGCATTTTGATAGTTTCCTGTTGTTTCCAGAGCCCTCAGAAGGAGATGGCTTCAGCAGATTTGATGGGAGATGCTCGTGCCATGCTTGATATTGCTGTCCACCCAAACACCTGCCTAATGGAGTCAATGCACAATGACAAAGAAGACAGCAAACACTGTGGGGCTGATCCCGAGTCTCTTCTGAAGAATGAACCTGGTATTGATATTGTATCAACTAGCTGTTTCATACAAGCCTAGGACATGCCATATCAGATGAGAGCATTGGTTCTTCCTGTCTGGTTTCTTGTCTTTGTCAGTATTTCATTCCTGGTGCCTTAAAGGAAGATGAAAAAACACCATAATGCATCTGGTCAATCGTGCTCTGCTATGCTTAGGGGCTAGTGGTTGTGCACTATGGTGATTTACTTACCTTCCTCTGAGACATGAACAGTTCCTTTCGGGCTCCTGCAGCTGCCACCTTCCCTGAAGTAAGAGCTTTGATTGCCCCATTTTAGCATGCACTACAAATTTTATTAGTCCTAAAGCTATCCTACCCTTTTTAAAATCTGACTGTAGTATTTGACTGGACTGCCTGTGGCAAAGGATTTCACAAGCTGACAATAATCTTTGTGAAGAAATACATGCTCTTCTTTGTTCTGCTTTTTAATTGCCACTTTAATTTAAGAGATTAGTGCTCTTTAATTGCACTGTGTAACCCCTTGTTCTAGTATTATAAAAAAGGTTCATAGTCTAAAATATCTTTTAATTAAGTCCCCTTTAACCAATGCCCTCCTCACTTAAGAGAGATCTGTGAGATGTGCAGGCAACTGGGAGTGGATTCCAAAGGCCAAAAGCCTCCTCCAGCCACATCACCTATTTAGTGCCATTGTTCCATTCCCTGTCCTGCCTCCTACGAGGAGAGGCTGAAGCTGGTATAGCAGAGGTGAACATTTCCTCACAGCCAGGATTTCCAACAGCATTCCCTACAGTAACTCCTACTGAGGGAGGCTCAGTAGATGTGAGCACAGTCAATGCTTCATCCCAGTTACTGGGTAAAAACTCCTCCTTGTCTATGTTGGCAGGATTATTTTTGAAAGTGGTGACCATCCTGTGGTCACTAAAATGCTCTCATTTCCTTGGGAAGAAATGTTAGTACTTACTGGTAATAAAAAGATCTTGCTTAAATGCATTTTACTTTAACACATTTTTCTGTCTATCTGTTCACCATTTTGTAAGGTGTCCATCACCTTTTATATCTCTAATTTGTCTGAAAGCTCTTTTTCAGTCCAGCATGACAGAAGCTCCAGCTCAGCATCACCCAAGGAACCCTCCCGTGAAAGCACATGCTTTCGGCACTTCCAGTCTCCAAGCTATGTTTGACCGAGTGGATCAATCACTGAAGAAAGACCGCTTGACCATTGAATCAGTTCTGCATATACAGAGACCCCACAGCGCTCCGAGTATACAGGTTAAGAGCGCACAAGATTTTCTAGGAAAAATAAAGCCAACATTTGTTATTGCTGACCCAATGCCTGGTCAATGTCTGTTTAAATCAGTTGAACAGATTCATGATTGGCTTGTGCCACAAAGTTCTTTTTGTCAATTTCCGGAAAGGTTACTTCCATAAGAGCCTAATTAGAAGTAAGGAAATCTGATCTCTGATTGGCTAAGTGCCAGGAGAATGAGTTGACTACTGGACACTGGCTCAAATTCTCCAGTGCAGCCAACTCCCATTATCCTTAGCCATCTCTGTGCCAGCATAAATTAGACAGCCTAAGGGCTGCTCTAATTTATGTTGATTGTCAAGAGGACAGGGATACCTGGCCATGCCCCAGTCACACTCTTTGCTGGCAGCTGGAGGTGTAGGTACCTCTACCGTATTGTGGGGGAATCCTCCAATGGTGTAATCCTCCGGGGCAGGCTATGCTGTTTTAAGGGCTGCCTTATGTGGGGAGTGAGGTTCAAAGCAGCTAACCCAATCTGGCCCAATTAGTTCCTGGCCATTAGGTTCACAGGATTTATTCACATGGCATGGTATAAATCAATTAGCATGGCCTCATTTTTGTCCATTTTATGATGACATGTACTGCAACAGAAGATACATACAAACATCAAACCCCCATCAATACATGCTGTCATTGTCCAGGAACAGGACATTTTCTTGTATGCTGATATTAATACTTAGCCCTTCTGTGGAGCTTTTCGTCTTCATATACTGACTAATCCTCAATCATCTTTGCAAGATATAGACAATAATTCTTCTTTTACAGATAAGGAAACCAAGGAACAGAGCAGTTAAGTGACTAGCCCAAGGCCATAGGGGGAGTCCATGTGAAAGCTGGGATGAAAATTGAGGGTGTACTAGTCCTCAATACTGTGTTCTAACCACTAGATCAGTGGTTCTCAACCAGGGGTACATGTACCCCTGGGGGTACGCAGAGGTCTTCCAGGGGGTACATTAACTCCTCTAATTATTTGCCTAGTTTTACAACAGGCTACATAAAAAGCACTAGTGAAATTGGTACCAACTAAAATTTCATCCAGACAATGACTTCTTTATATTGCCCTATATACTATACACTGAAATGTAAGTACAATATTTATTATATTGATTTTATAATTATGTGGTAAAAATAAGAAACTAAGCACTTTTTCATAATAGTGTACTGTGACACTTTTGTATTTTTATGTCTGATTTTGTAAGCAAGTAGTTTTTAAGTGAGGTGAAATGTGAGGGTACACAAGACAAATCAGACTCCTGAAAGGGGAACAGTAGTCTGGAAAAGTTGAGAGCCACTGCACTAGATCACACCGCTTTTTCATCTTCCATTTATAAAGCACCTTTTAATTTTTTGAAGTTTCACTTTATTTGTTTTAAATCTTTCCAACTGTAACACATTAAGCATGAACCACTTACAGGGCCTAGGTTTTGCAAATTAATACACATGCCACACAGCAAAGAATAGCAAAACACTTGAGAGATTTTGCAAAAATACCTACAGCTTCAGACACTGACTTTTTAATTAAAAAGCAGCAGAAACATTACATGAGCCTTCTAGGGACAATCAGGAAAATAGGGAAGGCAATTGCAGCCTCAAGTTCCTAAAGCAACAGAACTATAGCTTATTGTTATTTAAATTAAAACTTGGATCTGAAGCTTCAGTGATTAATTACAGGATGATTTGCCTCCCTTCAGGTACACTTGTGTTAGGAGTACACTGCATATTCAGGAGACAAAGTAAACACTGCACAATGAGATAAAAACTCAGTGGATACTTCATTGCTCATGCTTTTCATCCCTAAGGATATGCTTTTACAAACGGCAAATAAGAAACACTCTCCAGCACTAAAATACAGCCACTTCTTATGTGAAACATGGCAACTACTCACCTCTGGATACATTACACCCCAGGAAGTGACAAATATAATATCTGTTCAAAACTACAGGGAGAAATTTCCTTTGCCATAGGTAGGCAGAATGTAGTTATCCCCACTGGAATTTGTTAGCACATGTAGGTTAATACCCCAAACTCTTGTAAAATCCAAAGTGGGATTTTTAATAACCACAAGTGGTCAGAACCTCTGTTCTAATCCAAAAGTTGCTGTAACAACAACATAGGGCAGTTCTGTGTATTGCATAAATGCTGACTAAGCTGCAACAGTGCTGCCAACTGAATTGTGAATACCATTTCTTGAAGTACCTGGATTTTCCTTCACCCAGCTAGTTATAGACCATGCTTGACCTGTCCATAGAGTTGCTCTGAGAGCTCATGAATGTCGTTGGAAAACTAAGCCTTACTGATTATACAGGACTTCAGTTTACATTAGGAACAAACCTTTACTGATATTAAGGACTTTTTCCTTCAGAAATCAGTCACCAAAGGTGCAACTCAAGAGAGCCTGAGAAAGATGAACTTCAACACAGCCAGGATTGAGCACAGAAGGCAGCAAGCGGAGCAGAGACAGCAGAAGAGGGAACAACAGCAAGAGGCAGAAGGCCTCAAACGGCAGTTGATGCGCGACAGCAGGCGGTAATGGTGTGGGGTGCAGGTGGAAGGTCAGAGCGTGGAGGAAAGATTTCAGCAACTCCTGAGGGTTCTCCATGTCTTTATAAGTACCGGGTATTCTGTAGTGCGTGCTTCCTGAGCTAGTCCTTTAGTACTATTTATTTTAAATGTTTATAGAGTGTTCCCCCACCCTAGTGGCTGAATGGTGGTCACAGTTGTCCATTTAGAGCCTAAGACTTGGAGGGGTTGAGCACCCTCAACTCCCATCCACTTCTGAGGGAAGGGAGGGCACTTACCACCTTGCAGGATTGGGCCCTTAAATAGTACAGTTGGTTTAGTTATGGTTATGAAATGTACTCCTTCTGCCCTCCCCAGCAGCTGGAGTTTACCTTCTTCTTCCTGCAATTTGATTAACTGATGAATTTCCAGTGGTGACTCATGAAATCCGAGACATCTTTTAGAATGAAAACATTCTTATATTTTGTTATGAGTCAGAGGAGTCAAAATTATGCCCAGCTGAGGAATCTCCATTGGTCACTTTCCTGCGAGGGCAACACCTAATTGCATGCAATAGAGCAGGACCACAGTTGTCCTCATCTTTGGGCTTGCCTACACAAGGAGTTATTCCTAATTAATTCCCAGTATGGATGCTCTCATTCTGGAATAAGAGTGCCTTCTTCTGAATTAGCATAATCCACTTTAGAAGTGGATTATGCTAATTCAGAAGAAGACACTCTTACTCTGGAATAACAGCATCTACACAGGAAATTAATCAGGAATAGATATTCCACTTTGAATTCACACCCTACCTTAATTCAAATTGACTTTCCTGTGTAGACAAGCCTCATCTTGATCTGATCTCAGCATATGCTGGTGAAGAAAAAATAGTGTATGTTGGGACCTGCGGAGTCAGGTTGCATCTCTATTGAAGATTAAGGTAGTCTTGGGCTATATTGTAGACTGTAAATGCAGGCTTGCATTTGGCAACAAATTGCAGTTTAGCCACCCCTGTTCTAACAGTAACAAAACTGGGCACAATAAGACAGGAAGTAAAGTACATGTTGGCTTGAAATTGCAAGATGAACAGAGGGATGTAGAATGTAATAGCTAGCGATGGTTGCAAACTTTAGACAAAAACAAAATTTCACATTTTTTTTTACTATTTTCCCACCATCTGTAGTAATTATTTGAGCAGGAATTTGTCCAGGAGACTGGGGTTAATCTCCTTAACCTTGCAAAAAGTGGTATTCTGGCTTCAATGTCCAAAAATTGTCAGGACTTCTGGCTTACATCCTATTCATTGACATTGACATTTTCCCTTTGTTTCGCTTGGTTTCTGACAAGCTTTCTGGAAATTCTGTTTTGGACACAGACAGCGGTCTCTTCAGAGGACACTGCAAAGCTTGGAGAAGCAACTGGAGTACAATAACATGGTCTGCCAGCACATGGCAAAGCTCCAGACTGGCAGGGCAGAGAGGAGCAGAAAGGAGTCCTCCTTGCAGGAAGAGAAGAAGAGAAAGGAGAGTCAAAGGCTGCAATTCTTAAAGGCACAGCACTTGCAGAGAGAGGAGTTGCAGGTAGAATACAACCAGAGGAACTATGATCAAGATAAAAAGAGGCAGGTAAGGGCTATTTCACTGCTTTTCTTGGACTCTTCCTTCTCCTATACTGGAAGCAATGCACTGTCTAAAATAGTGATATTATTTGGAGATACAAATGTGAAATGTGAATTTAACATATACAAACTGATGAAAGGAGAGACGGAGATGTCCATATCTCTAAGGACTATTTCAAAATGCTGCATGCCAGCCTTCTGTAGCAGGAGTCCATCCAGAGAACTGTTTAGAAGGTGCTAGCTGTGGCAAATTCACAACTACCCCATTCCCTATTTCTACCAGTAACAGGCACTGGATGGAACTGAGCCTGAGAGCTGGTTATAGGACTTCAAACATCCTTTCACTCCCTTTGCTGTAGGATTTGCTGAGGAGCAGAATGCAATCCCGGCAGGAGACCCTAGAACAAGAAATCCAGGAGCAGGACACCCATCAGAGGAAGCGTGAGGATGCCAAATGGAGAGCATTCCAAAATCGGGACCATTTCCAACAGAAGCTGGAAAAGGAGTGCCAAAAACATCATCACCTCCAGCAGTACCTCAGAGAGCAGAATCTTTTGATGCTCCGGGCCTCGCTGCTGTCATAAAAAGCCTTTCGCGTAGGCAAGTAGGCCTCTGAGCATTGTAAATCTTGTAAGTATGAGTCCGTGTGCTGGGCCTAGAAAATGGTGCTACTGAAACAAGCAGATTTATTATTATTAGAGCTATCTGATAGCTCCCCTTCATCACAGCCAGAGGGCCTTTTCAGGTATGTGTCACTTATATGCCTTTCTTTTTGGAGAGTCTAACCCATCTATCCAATGTGAAGAGACCCAGCTGTCTGGCTTCCTTGTGCCTTATGTGCTACACGTGTGGTAGTCTAGCAGATGGAGACAGCCCAGGTCAGGGCTAGGGATGATAATGCACAGCAAACGAGAGAGGAATTTGCAGTGTGATTTGCTACCACAAAAAAACAGCGCAATGTTGAGTTTCGGACATAGGCATCCCAGGGAGCAGGAAGGTGAGAGGCCCTGCCTGTGGGACTCCAATGAGAGCATCCCTGCAATACTGCATTCAGTTCTGAGCCCCTCAGTGAAAGGAAGATGGCAATGAATTGGAAGGACTGAAGTATCATAATGATTAAAGTCAAAATAAAAATACTGTATAACTTAGCCAGTGAAGAGGAACATTAGGCTGTAAACACCAAGGAAGGAGAATAATTATTTAGGCTTCTACAAGAGGTATGCTTAGGAGTAGGGACATAAAAATAAGAAACATTTGAATGTCAGGAAAAGCTTCCAGAAAGCACAGTCTGTTAAGCTGTGGATTACTTTCCCATAGGAATTGTGGAAGCCCCATCCCTGTAGCCATTTTAAACTAGCCTTTAGGCACAGCCAAAGCAAATCTATTGTTGTGAACAATTCAGCACTGGCAAGGGGGTGAACCATGTGACTAGGTGTGACACTCTCAGGGCCGGTGCAACCACTAGGTGAAATAGGCGGTCGCCTAGGGCACCAAGTGGTTGGGGGCGGCCGTGGAGCGGAGGTGAGCTGGGGCAGGGGGGCGTGGCGAGGGCCGCCTGCAGCAAGTAATGGGGGGGGCGGTGCACAGGGGAACTGCTCCCCACCCCAGCTCACCTCTGCTCCGCCTCCTCCCCTGAGCACTGCCCCGCGCTGCTTCTCTCCCTCCCAGGCTTTTCGTGCCAAACAGCTGATTGGGGCCGCAAGCCTGGGAGGTGGGAGAAGCGGCGGCATGCTTGGGGAGGAGGCGGAGTAGAGGTGAGCCGGGTGGGGAATTGCTGCACGCGGCTCCCTGGGCTGAGGGAGGGGGCGGCAGGAAGCTGCCGCACAGCTCCCTGGGCTGAGGGGAGGGAGGGAGAAAGGGGGCGGCAGGGAGTTGCCGCAGGGGGGGCACCTCAGGGCGACGGGGCAGGCGCAAGGTGGAAGTTTCACCTAGGGCGCGAAACATCCTTGCACTGGCTCTGGACACTCTGTACCTCAAAGTAGCACCCTGGAGCCCCCATATTCACTACTGTGATATGATTAGGATGTGTTTCGTACAAAGTATGCCTTGTGAGGTATCATTTTAAAAGTTTTAATCTGTTGAACATTAATCTCCTGTTAGATTGTGCGTGCTGTCATTATATGTGAAGTTATGCAGTATTGCTATATGTTGTGAGGTTGGGCACACACACAAGCAGCCTTTCAGTTACAACAAAGGAGAAGCCATCAATAGCCAGGCAGCAATAATAGCTCATCAACACACAATTCACTATCCCAGAGACTTCTCAGAGAAGGCACGTACACCATGGGGGTGGACTAACCCACATCACAGTAAAGATCTTTCCGGCAGGCTGGAAGAAAGCATAAAAGAGAGGCAGTGACATCATCATCACTTGGCCTTTCTTCCCAGCCAACTCAACACCTGGAAGAATGTCTGGTGGACAAAGACTTTGAACTGGGGAAGGTTGGTCCCAGGTTGGAAGGTAATCCCAGCCTCTGTACTGAGGAACTGTAAAATACTTGGACCATCTGTTAGGGTGAGAAAAGCTGTTTGATTCAACTCTTGCTTAGACTAAAAGTTTAGGATTTTGAATGCATGTGTGCATTTTTATTTTCTCTGACCTTTATGCCTATCACCTATAATCACTTAAAATCTATCTTTCTGTAGTTAATAAATCTGTTTTATATTTTACCTAAAACTGTGTGTTTTGATGGACGTGCTTGGGAAGTCTCAGCTCAGATTACCAAGGCTAGTACATGTCCACTTTCCTATGAAGGACAGGCTGTAGGGAGCCAGGGTGGCCTCCCTCCTAACCAGGGGGTAAAAAGCCACTCTCTCAGCCTGAGTGGGCTGGGCCAGGCGAAGCTTACTCCACCCCCCCTGAAGGGGAGGGTTGGAACAGGAACTCTAGGATGAAATTACAAGAGCTGCCATTTCTCATGCTTCTTGCAGAAACAGATTAGCAGCTGGAGAACAGGAAGTATTTCCTTCCTGATGCCCGTGATACCGTATAGAAGCTTTCAGCACTGGTCACTGCCATAGACAAGCTGTCAGCTCTGCTGTACAGTCCTACATTTTTCCCCTGCATGTAGCCTTCCCAGCAAGGGGATGGGAGGCTACAAGAGCCTTGCTTGGAAACCGCAAGTATCTTTAAAGCATCACACCCAGACTAATACAGGCTACTGCTACTTCCACGTGTTTTTCTTTCCACTCCTGTGAGGGGTGATGACTGTCACTTTTGTGAATGCCAGTCCACTGCCTGGCATCATCAGGTATCCGTAAGTGTCAACTTTGAGCTTCTCCTTCAGCAGCAGAGAGCTCCTAGCCTTGGCTTTAATTAGCCAGAAATGTAACTAATGACGTGCTCTCTTGTGACCACAAATGACACAAGATTTAGAACACTTCATTTGATAAGAATCCCTTTTACTGCAACTCTAAATGGTCTGATTTCCTATATGGTATGATAGGAATAATCCCCACTTGAGATATTGTGTTTCAAATGATAATATAACAGAACTAAAATTTAATTAAATAGATAAAACTACCACATTACATTCTGTGCGCTTTGTGAAACTAACAAATTGCTTGGAACAACATTGATTGTACAATGCAAAACCCACAGCGATGAGGGATTATATCGATTCACGTCTTCACAGAACCAGCTGTTTATAGACACTGATCTTTTTATAACTTTTTTTAATGCAGAGTAGCTGACCACTTGCACTTTCTGCTCTTCAAGCATTAGAACATATTCCCATAGATAAGGCTTGAAGGTCATGCCCTCAGATCTTTCAGAGAATGCCAGTTACATAGAGCTAGGTCATGGATCCAGCGTCTTTCTAAGCAAACTAAGGGCCTTGTCGTGACTGCTAAAAAGGTGCTTTTTTTTGTGTTTTGTTGTTTTTTTTTTACACACCTGGTACCTAGCATGAGCTCTGCCAAGGTAAAACCACAGTGAAGACCAGGCATCTTAGTTTTACCATAAGGCAAACTAAGCAATCACAGCACTATACACCTGCTTTGGGCTGACCTTGCCTCGTTTAGCTCGGAAAAAGCAGCTCAGACTAGATGACCATGATGGTCCCTTCTGACCTTTGAGTCTGAGTCTAAAGTGCCTTGTAGTCACAGTGTTTTTAACCTCAGCATACCTCACTTGAGTTTTGTAGAACAGCTTTCTCAAACCATGACTAACAAATGTTTCCGTGATTACATTTTAATTATGGAACCAACTTTTTCTTTAAAACAAATAATCTCCTTTATTGTTTATAACCCAAATTTCTACAGCATTAGGCTAGCCCATGAGAACCTGAGAGTGAAAAAACTGACTAGTCCATTTTGTCTAAAATGATTTAAGAACACAGAGGAACCCTGCTCCTGACTGGGATCTCAGGGCAGTACAAATAGAAATGATATTGATAACATAGTACAGTGAAAAGTATGTTTGATTTTTTTCAGATTTTAATAGCCAGAACTTTTGAATCACTTGTGTAGGTGGCACCAGGCCTCTGTGGTCACACTGAGTACCAAGGCATCACCACTCATGCCAGATGGCTCAAAAAAGTAACAATGTAGTTGTCATAAATATAAAGGGAAGGGTAAACCCCTTTGAAATCCCTCCTGGCCAGGGGAAAGCTCCTCTCACCTGTAAAGGGTTAAGAAGCTAAAGGTAACCTCGCTGGCACCTGACCAAAATGACCAATGAGGAGACAAGATACTTTCAAAAGCTGGGAGGAGGGAGAGAAACAAAGGGTCTGTGTCTGTCTGTAGTCGTCTTGGCCGGGGACAGAACAGGAATGGAGTCTTAGAACTTTTAGTAAGTAATCTAGCTAGGTATGTGTTAGATTATGATTTCTTTAAATGGCTGAGAAAAGAATTGTGCTGAATAGAATAACTATTTCTGTCTGTGTATCTTTTTTGTAACTTAAGGTTTTGCCTAGAGGAGTTCTCTATGTTTTTGAATCTAATTACCCTGTAAGATATCTACCATCCTGATTTTACAGGGGGGATTTCTTTATTTCTATTTACTTCTATTTTTTATTAAAAGTCTTCTTGTAAAACACTGAATGCTTTTTCATTGTTCTCAGATCCAAGGGTTTGGGTCTGTGGTCACCTATGCAAATTGGTGAGGCTTTTTATCCAACATTTCCCAGGAAAGGGGGGGTGCAAGTGTTGGGAGGATTGTTCATTGTTCTTAAGATCCAAGGGTCTGGGTCTGTAGTCACCTAGGCAAATTGGTGAGGCTTTTTACCAAACCTTGTCCAGGAAGTGGGGTGCAAGGTTTTGGGAAGTATTTTGGGGGGAAGGACGCGTCCAAACAGCTCTTCCCCAGTAACCAGTATTAGTTTGGTGGTGGTAGCGGCCAGTCCAAGGTGTAATATTTTGTACCTTGGGGAAGTTTTGACCTAAGCTGGTAAAGATAAGCTTAGGAGGTTTTTCATGCAGGTCCCCACATCTGTACCCTAGAGTTCAGAGTGGGGGAGGAACCATGACATGGTGGCAGCGGTGGGATTAACCTGAAATCATTTTGAGATCCAGTTGAGATTTTTTGAACGAGAAATACAGATTTTAAAAAGGAATTTTTAGGAAGTCCAGAAAGCAGCTTTGAAACTGAAAGCAGCTTGGTTTCTCTCTGCTTTGTGGCCAAGCAGAGACAAAAGGGGATTATCTTGTGAATTGCAGGTTTTCTTTGCCTGGAGGCAGGGTACTTAACTCCTGCAGGGAAATTCACAGTCTTCCAACCCAGAGGTTTTTTGTTTTTTTTTCTTTTCTTCCTAAAAGTAAATAGGGGGTGTGTGCTCTACCCATTTGCCTGGAGACAAAAGTGGCAGGGTTTTTTTTAGGATTTTGATTTTTTTTTGTTTTACAAGGAGCACAGGTTTGAAAAGAAATTTTTTTTTCTTTGGGCTGGGTAAGCAGGTTTCCAAGTAGTTGGAGGTTTTTTGCTTTAATTTGGGCCCAGAGCAGAGACAAGGGAATTGTCTTTTTCTGTAGGCTGACAATCACTATCAGAGAATAGGTATTCTATTCCAGCACAGCAAAATTTTACAGCCAAGTTTTGTTTATTTCTAAACCTCGGGTGTAAAGTTAGTTAAAAACAGAGAGGTTAGAATGGCCAAATCCTCGGCTCGACTACAGCTGGAATTAGCCAAATTTCAGGCTGAGGAAAAACAAAGGGAACATGAAAGACAGATAGAACTCATGCGGCTGGAGAAGGAGGTACAGGAGGCTGCCCACAAGAGGGAAATGGAGGCAAGGAAGCATGTGGAGGAGATGGAGAGGATAAAGGCCCAGCAGAATATACCAACAAACCCTAGCAATCCTTCTCCAGGTACCACTTCCCATCCCAGAAAGTTCCCCACCTACAAGGCAGGTGATGATACTGAGGCCTTCTTAGAAAACTTCGAAAGGGCCTGCCTTGGGTACAACATCTCTACTGACCAATACATGGTAGAGCTGAGGCCGCAGCTCAGTGGACCCTTAGCTGAGGTGGCAGCTGAAATGCCTAAAGAACACATGAACAAGTATGAACTGTTTAAATCCAAGGCGAGAGTCAGAATGGGGATAACACCCGAGCAGTCTCGTCGGAGGTTCAGAGCCCTAAGGTGGAAACCAGACACGTCATTTACCCGACATGCCTACCACATTGTGAAACATTGGGA
Source organism: Lepidochelys kempii (assembly GCF_965140285.1). Classification (NCBI taxonomy): domain Eukaryota; kingdom Metazoa; phylum Chordata; order Testudines; family Cheloniidae; genus Lepidochelys; species Lepidochelys kempii. The sequence goes on from NC_136380.1 coordinate 249,079,675, forward strand.
TGCCTGGATATCAGGAGCAAGTGTTGAATCTCCAGTAAATTTGCCCTTCCTAATGCAAATGGAACAATTCTTAGAGGGTGTTCCTGAGGAAATAGAAAGATACATCCTAGATGGGAAACCCAAAACTGTAATCGAGGCAGGAGAGATTGGAGCCAGATGGGTGGAGGTGGCAGAGAAGAAGAAAACTGGTCGCAGTTGGAGCGGAGACCAGAAGGGACCACCCCAGACCACACCCTATTACCGGGGGCCGCCCAAAGCCCCACCTACCTCCCAAAGAACCCTCCAGACCCCTTATCGTCCCACCACCCCGTTCTCCAGCAACCCACCTCGCCCCGGTGACCCGTCAGCTGGACGATGTTTTAAATGTAACGAGCTGGGGCATGTAAAGGCCAACTGCCCCAAGAACCCCAACAGATTACAGTTCATTGCACCGGAATCACACCAGAGGTCCACAGGCCCAGATACCTCCCAGATACCCTTGGAGCGGAGGGAAACTGTGAGTGTGGGCGGGAAGAAGGTCACCGCGTGGAGGGACACCGGAGCACAAGTGTCAGCTATCCATGCTTCCTTAGTGGACCCCAATTTAATCAACCCAGAGATCCAAGTGACGATTCAACCCTTCAAGTCCAACTCTTTCAATTTGCCTACAGCCAAGTTGCCTGTCCAGTACAAGGGCTGGTCAGGAATGTGGACTTTTGCAGTCTATGATGATTATCCCATCCCCATGCTGTTGGGGGAAGACTTGGCCAATCATGTGAAGCAGGCCAAGAGGGTGGGAATGGTCACCCGCAGCCAGGCTAAACAAGCCGTGAGGCCTAGCTCTGTTCCGGAAATGTCTATCAGGACCCAGTCAGAGGTGATGGACCCGGACCCCAGGCCAATGTCTGCAACAGCAGTAGTGGATCCAGTCCCAGAGACCCAGACGGAACCAGTCCCAGAACCGGAACCAGCCAAACAACCAACACCAGACCCCGTGCCAGCACTGAATCCAGTACTTGCAACCTCAACACCAGAGGGCCCCACCGAACCTGAACTGGCAGCAGCCGATAACCCTACACAAGAGGCTCAGCCGGAGCCTGAATCCCAACATAGTGCACCAGCGGAGAGCGGTTCACAGTCAACAGAAACAGCTCCATCCCCTATATCGCTTCCAGAGGGACCAAGCCTATGTCCCCAATCCAATGAGGAACTGATGTCTCCAGCATCAAGGGAACAGTTCCAGACCGAACAGGAAGCAGATGAAAGCCTCCAGAGAGCGTGGACGGCGGCACGGAGCAACCCACCGCCTCTCAGCTCTTCTAATTGATCCAGGTTTGTTGTAGAAAGAGGACTTTTATACAAGGAAACTCTTTCTGGGGGACACCAGGAAGACTGGCATCCTCAGAGACAGTTGGTAGTTCCAACTAAATACCGGGCCAAGCTCTTGAGCTTAGCCCATGATCACCCTAGTGGCCATGCTGGGGTGAACAGGACCAAAGACCGTTTGGGGGGGTCATTCCACTGGGAGGGAATGGGCAAGGATGTTTCTACCTATGTCCAGTCTTGTGAGGTGTGCCAAAGAGTGGGAAAACCCCAAGACCAGGTCAAAGCTCCTCTCCAGCCACTCCCCATCATTGAAGTTCCATTTCAGCGAGTAGCTGTGGATATTCTGGGTCCTTTTCCGAAAAAGACACCCAGAGGAAAGCAGTACATACTGACTTTCATGGATTTTGCCACCCGATGGCCGGAAGCAGTAGCTCTAAGCAACACCAGGGCTAAAAGTGTGTGCCAGGCACTAGCAGACATTTTTGCCAGGGTAGGTTGGCCCTCCGACATCCTCACAGATGCAGGGACTAATTTCCTGGCAGGAACTATGAAAAACCTTTGGGAAGCTCATGGGGTAAATCACTTGGTTGCCACTCCTTACCATCATCAAACAAATGGCATGGTGGAGAAGTTTAATGGAACTTTGGGGGCCATGATACGTAAATTCGTAAATGAGCACTCCAATGATTGGGACCTAGTATTGCAGCAGTTGCTCTTTGCCTACAGAGCTGTACCACATCCCAGTTTAGGGTTTTCCCCATTTGAACTTGTATATGGCCGTGAGGTTAAGGGGCCATTGCAGTTGGTGAAGCAGCAATGGGAGGGATTTACACCTTCTCCAGGAACTAACATTCTGGACTTTGTAACCAACCTACAAAACACCCTCCGAACCTCTTTAGCCCTTGCTAGAGAAAACTTACAGGATGCTCAAAAAGAGCAAAAAGCCTGGTATGATAAACATGCCAGAGAGCGTTCCTTCAAAGTAGGAGACCAGGTCATGGTCTTAAAGGCGCTCCAGGCCCATAAAATGGAAGCATCGTGGGAAGGGCCATTCGTGGTCCAGGAGCGCCTGGGAGCTGTTAATTATCTCATAGCATTCCCCACCTCCAACCGAAAGCCTAAGGTGTATCATATTAATTCTCTAAAGCCCTTTTATTCCAGAGAATTAAAGGTTTGTCAGTTTACAGCCCAGGGAGGAGACGACGCTGAGTGGCCTGAAGGTGTCTATTACGAAGGGAAATGTGCTGGTGGTGTGGAAGAGGTGAACCTCTCCATGACCCTTGGGCGTATGCAGCGACAGCAGATCCAGGAGCTGTGCACTAGCTACGCGCCAACGTTCTCAGCCACCCCAGGACTGACTGAACGGGCATACCACTCCATTGACACAGGTAATGCTCACCCAATTAGGGTCCACCCTTACCGGGTGTCTCCTCAAGCTAAAACTGCTATAGAACGGGAGATCCAGGATATGTTACAGATGGGTGTAATCTGCCCCTCTGAAAGTGCATGGGCATCTCCAGTGGTTCTAGTTCCCAAACCAGATGGGGAAATACGTTTTTGCGTGGACTACCGTAAGCTAAATGCTGTAACTCGCCCAGACAACTATCCAATGCCACGCACTGATGAACTATTAGAGAAACTGGGACGGGCCCAGTTCATCTCTACCTTGGACTTAACCAAGGGGTACTGGCAGGTACCGCTAGATGAATCTGCCAAGGAAAGGTCAGCCTTCATCACACATCTCGGGCTGTATGAATTTAATGTACTCCCTTTCGGGCTGCAAAATGCACCCGCCACTTTCCAAAGACTTGTAGATCGTCTCCTAGTGGGATTAGGAGAATATGCAGTCACCTACCTTGACAATGTGGCCATATTTTCGGATTCCTGGGCAGACCACCTGGAACATCTACAAAAAGTCCTTGAGCGCATAAGGGAGGCAGGACTAACTGTTAAGGCTAAGAAGTGTCAAATAGGCCTAAACAGAGTGACTTACCTTAGACACCAGGTGGGTCAAGGAACTATCAGCCCCCTACAGGCCAAAGTGGATGCTATCCAAAAGTGGCCTGTCCCAAGGTCAAAGAAACAGGTTCAATCCTTCTTAGGCTTGGCCGGTTATTACAGACGATTTGTACCGCACTACAGCCAAATCGCTGCCCCACTGACAGACCTAACCAAAAAGAAACAGCCAAATGCTGTTCAGTGGACCGGAAAGTGTCAGAAGGCCTTTAACAAGCTTAAAGCGACACTCATGTCTGACCCTATACTAAGGGCCCCAGACTTTGACAAACCGTTCCTAGTAACCACAGATGCATCCGAGCGTGGTGTGGGAGCAGTTTTAATGCAGAAAGGACCTGATCAAGAATTCCACCCTGTAGTGTTTCTCAGCAAAAAACTGTCTGAGAGGGAAAGCAACTGGTCAGTCACTGAAAAAGAATGTTATGCCATTGTCTACGCTCTGGAAAAGCTACGCCCATATGTTTGGGGACGGCGTTTCCACCTGCAAACCGACCATGCTGCACTAAAGTGGCTTCACACCGTCAAAGAAACTAACAAAAAACTTCTTCGGTGGAGTTTAGCTCTCCAAGATTTTGATTTCGACATCCAACACATCTCAGGAGCTTCTAACAAAGTGGCTGATGCACTCTCCCGTGAAAGTTTCCCAGAATCAACTGGTTAAAATCGTCCTTGAGATGTGGAAAATATTGTTAGTCTTTATGTATTTGGTAGTATATTTAGAGATGCATGTGTCTTATTAACTCTGTTTTCCTAGAGCTCCAGGAAGAAATCCCAGCCAGTGTTTCACCCTAGCTGAGATTTGGGGGGCGTGTCATAAATATAAAGGGAAGGGTAAACCCCTTTGAAATCCCTCCTGGCCAGGGGAAAGCTCCTCTCACCTGTAAAGGGTTAAGAAGCTAAAGGTAACCTCGCTGGCACCTGACCAAAATGACCAATGAGGAGACAAGATACTTTCAAAAGCTGGGAGGAGGGAGAGAAACAAAGGGTCTGTGTCTGTCTGTAGTCGTCTTGGCCGGGGACAGAACAGGAATGGAGTCTTAGAACTTTTAGTAAGTAATCTAGCTAGGTATGTGTTAGATTATGATTTCTTTAAATGGCTGAGAAAAGAATTGTGCTGAATAGAATAACTATTTCTGTCTGTGTATCTTTTTTGTAACTTAAGGTTTTGCCTAGAGGGGTTCTCTATGTTTTTGAATCTAATTACCCTGTAAGATATCTACCATCCTGATTTTACAGGGGGGATTTCTTTATTTCTATTTACTTCTATTTTTTATTAAAAGTCTTCTTGTAAAACACTGAATGCTTTTTCATTGTTCTCAGATCCAAGGGTTTGGGTCTGTGGTCACCTATGCAAATTGGTGAGGCTTTTTATCCAACATTTCCCAGGAAAGGGGGGGTGCAAGTGTTGGGAGGATTGTTCATTGTTCTTAAGATCCAAGGGTCTGGGTCTGTAGTCACCTAGGCAAATTGGTGAGGCTTTTTACCAAACCTTGTCCAGGAAGTGGGGTGCAAGGTTTTGGGAAGTATTTTGGGGGGAAGGACGCGTCCAAACAGCTCTTCCCCAGTAACCAGTATTAGTTTGGTGGTGGTAGTGGCCAGTCCAAGGTGTAATATTTTGTACGTTGGGGAAGTTTTGACCTAAGCTGGTAAAGATAAGCTTAGGAGGTTTTTCATGCAGGTCCCCACATCTGTACCCTAGAGTTCAGAGTGGGGGAGGAACCGTGACAGTAGTGAATATTGTTGTTCCTTCAAAATAATCAGATTATTCACTCCTAGTTTAATGACTTAGTTAATGTAGTTAGTTACTTTAACAACTTTGATGTATAGGGGGAAAGAATGAAGAAGAAAAAAAACCCCAAACATTTCAATATAAAAATGGACTCACGGGCCTCTGAAACTATATTTATAACAAGCTGTCTGATCTTGTCCTTAGTTGCAGTTGTTCAGCAAGTTAGATCTTATAAAAATCAGCAGCTTCTCACAGGTGGATATTCAGAAGTTATTTTACTCAGACGTTCATAAGCAACAGAGTTTTTGTAAAATCATGTTTCCTATAAAGGTACTTACACTAGCAACGACTCAAAAATGTGTCAGCCAAGAGGAGATTGATAAATGGTGCGTTTTAAATTACATCCTTCCCCAGAGTGCTTCCTCTTTCAAGAAAATAATAACAAAAACAAAATCCATTTTGTAACATTTAATCTGTGGAAAGGCTTATGGGTAACATTCCAATGCCATTAGGAAGGGTAGTGTTTAAGGACAAATGAATGCTGTCAATATAGGAAGGTGGAACCAGGTCTCCATTGCCTGTTCAAATAGTCTTAACAGCAGTCTTCTCTGCACTCTCATGTCACTGCTATTCACACTAACCAGCACAGGGTCTGATCCTGCATCCACTGAAGTTAATGGCAGGCTTGAGCCCCTGCTCCTCAGACTTCAGCAAACATTTCTGCTCCTTGCACACTAAGATCCATCTTTAATTTGCTGATGCTGGAGGAAAACCATGCTGAGCTTGTACACAGTGTCAAACCCTACACTAAATAGGATGCAATCTTCTTCCAGCAACAGAATACATGGAGATCGCCAGCTCCCCAGAGTAAGAGATGCTTAGCAACCATTTAAAAAATATGTATAGCTTCTATTTCTTCAAAGCCTGAAAAGAATATTCCCCCCTCCCCTCCCTATTTGACTATGACTGATCCCCTCCCCTGGGATTGAAATGACACTAAAATGGATCTGGCTCTTTAAAGCCCAATCCAACTATAGCTTTTAGGAGCTAGCCTACAGGGGGAACTCACACATGGTTTTGTTCCACAAGAGAGCTGTGTTTGTTTTTTTTTGTTTTGTTTTTTAATTTTAAACTCCTGATCACAGCGGTGAGATCTAAACATTTTTAAAAGATGTTTCAAACCCAGACTACTTCCCCCCATTAGATTATAGCAATCTTGGGAACCTAGATGACTTGACAGTGTCACTTGAGTCAGGCTGAAGGACTACCCAACATCCTGTCAAACCCAACTAACAAAGAATACCAGATCGTATGAACGTGTAAAATTCTAAAAGGCCCATAAGGCTGAAAGTGAAGTTCTCTCGAAGGGAGTCAGAACCCACCATTTCAAGCTGCAAAATGTCTGATGTTTACAATTGCATTTCTAAGGCTTTTCTATCTATCCACTTGTATGACACCCTCTCATTGCAGTTTCAGCCTTTCAGCAAAGTAGGACTAATCAATAAGGAAGCCTGATTCCTAACAAGTCTCACCAAGCCATAGCTCAACGTCAATATTTGTTACTCAAACTTGGATACAAATTAAAGGGCTTTATTGTCGTAGAACAGCATTCTCTCATAGGCAGGATGGGAGACCATGAAGTCAGCTGGAAAGGTCTTTGGCACCTGGATGCTGCCTGGGTGGTGATGGCTGATACCCAGTTTAATGGGGAATAGCCCACTGCTTCTCAGAGGTGAGGGCCTGTCCTCAGCTTCAGGCTGTTTCCCCATCGGCTGCCAAGGAGCACAGACAGTCCTTGCCAAAGAGCCCAGCAATGCAAGACAAATGTCCGTGGCTGCTGCTACTCTAGGAGAGAAGCGGCGGTTCTGATGAGAAGTGGTTTAGCTGCCTCCAAGATGTCCAGTTCGGGGTCCAGCGAACGGGCAAGCCCTTCCAAAACCATGATGGCAAAGACAACTGAGGCAAAATTACTCTCCAGCTTCACCTGAAAGCACACGTGCAAAGGTTATAATGGACTTGGGTGCCTTTGTGCTTTCCAAGCCCCTTTCGCTGAGGTGCCAGCCTGCGGTGGGTGTGGGCTGGGAGGGCGTCCATGTGCGTAGGCAGCTGGACTGCGACACAGGAGCTCACTCATTTCCCTTCAGTTTCAAATCAGCCTCGCTGCAATTCAGCAGAACTGAGGAGGGGAAGCTGATCATGTCAAAAGGAGATGTCCTAAGTCAGCCCAGTAGACAGTACTCTGCACTTCCATATAGGAGAGGATTTTTCCCTCTATGGAGGAGCAGGAGTTAGGAGTGCTGCCCAGTGCCAACTCGGCTGTAGGAGCTTCCATGGACCTGGCAAGTACACACGCATGAAAAGGGGCAATGTGCACCCTCTCTCCACACTGTCATGGAGGGAGCCCCATGGAGCATGCTCCCTAGTTCACAGAAGCATTGTTATAGCTCAGCTGAATTCAATTAAACAAGTGATTTTTTTCCGCTTTAAAGTAAGCGCCAGTACCTCCTGAGTAACCCCCTCACAAACCAGCGTGTAGAGCCCAGTGCACCTACGCAACCCTACAATAAATAAGCAATGCATGCAGGGAAAAAAGCAAATTGCTTTCATTTTACTTGTAGCAGTAAGGAAAAAATAAATGGAGACACCAACACTGTCCTTTTAAGGTCTGACGTCAGTTCTGAAATGCAGGTTCTTGAGGGCCAGATCCAAAGCCCCTTGAAATAGATGGAAAAACCCTCACTGGCCTCAAAGACTTTAAGGCACTCGTTTCCAAGCATCGCAGGCAATACGGCATGCACGATCCCCCCGCACATTTCAGACACTCTCCCTCACCTATGCAATCCCAATGGTTCCCCCCTGCCCATCTTTCAGATGGCAAAGCCTGGCATAACTTTTAAAGAGAATGAAATGAACACCGAGAACCTCACCTTGTGCGTCATCAGTAACTTAAAGACACTGGAGAGCAGATTCGCCACTTGAAGCTGGGACGTAAAGATACAAAGAAAAAGTTAACTCTGCTGAACAGGAGACCATGAACACTACTACCAGCAGGAACGGGAGGGATTTACCAGAGTAAGCTATTGGCATATTATATGATCCGTGTAAAGTCGAAGAATATTAAGTGTCAGATTTTATTATTAGAGATATTGCTCAGACAACAATATGTGCTATGCTCCATTGACAGCCTTATCCATCAGGATGTTGGTAAATATTCAGAGGGCATCAGCTGAGACTCACCAATATCTATGGCTCTCTCAACCCTCCAGCCCAGGAAGAAGGTAAGAGGGTTGAGGAGACACAACAATCGGTCCCTGCTTTGCTCTGCAGCCTCACTGGTGGAGCACTACTATTGGTTTCAAAGGGAGTCCCAGCAGGATTTAGCCAGAAGGATAAAGGCTACAACTCCTTGGATTAAAAACAGTCAACACTATTTTGAGTTAGAAGGAAATAAAAAAGAGTTAGGGGCCTTGATGGAGTTTTTCTCCAGCTGTGAGAATAAAGAATCGTAAAGAATTGGTAACACTGACAAGAGAGATGGCTGATGTGTAAGCGTCTGGTCTTTCAATCTGGGCCCATTTAAAAGCCTGGGTGTACTCAATAAGAGATAGTGTCCTGGGCTGGGTACCATATTTAGTCTGCTCACCTTTCCCAGTGCTACAGTGTTCGTCCTGGCCTTGGTCACTAGCTCTGCCATTTCAACTTTGAATCTCTCTATGTCCTTGCACTGGTTAGCTCTGGCGTGATGAAGGATCAATTCTGCCACTCTCTCCCCCTGTGAAACAAGTAGGAAGAGATGTGTCTATAAGAATCCCACACCATGGTAACACCACCAGATCTGTAATGCAGCTGCGCACAGTACCCTCACTCTCAGGCTTCCAATGGCACCTATAGTAATTAAATTTCTTTTTGACCAGAGGGGGCGCTCTCAGGGGCCAGCCTACCCTCCTCAGGAGTTTGAGGGCAGACAGAGACTGACAGAGAGAGGGGAAGTGGTTCTGGGGGGACAGTCACTATGTGGGAAGACCTAAAGCCCCTGTTCCTTTTAGGGCCAGAGACTAGAAGCCTTCTAGTGTTGGGCAGCGCAGAACTCCCTGCTCTCTCAGCCAATCAGGACAAGTTCTGGGAAGGAGGGCTGCATATAATATGCCTCTTCCCTCATAATAGGGGAGACAGTGGTAAGAAGAGCACTGATAGCTAACTGCTCCCATGTCAGGGTGACTGAAACAAAACCCTCTGCCTCCAAAAATGGAGGGAACACTGGGAATCCCCACCCCAGCAGAGATGCCTGGCGAGAAAGGGACATTTTGGTGTGAAGGGTTTTTCAAGTTTTGTTTATATGAGAGGCTTCCAAGCCAGTGTGGGTGGAACTAATTTAGAGGGCCAGCTGGGAGATGCTAGCTCAGGGATGCAGCCTACTACACATACCCTGGGGGCTGGCTGGCCCATGGAAATAGTGACAGGACCTTCTGTAAAAGCCATTCATCTGTAGGCCGAGCTAGTTCAAAGCCAGCTTGTGTTTCTAGTGACTGGAAGTAGTTTCACTTCAGTGGCTGTGTGAGATGAGTCTGGTCTCAGAACAGTTCCTGACAGACAACTATTTACTGCATGCTGGCAGTCTCAGACAAGAGGCCAAAGACTGAATGGGTGTGAAGATAAAACTACATCCTCTTGCAGTGAGGTGGACCCTCCAGCTCAAGAATGAAATGCAGCAAGAGGGTTGTGGAAGTGCTGATGTGTGGGTTGTACCTGTTCTGGCACTCGCTTGGGGAACGGTTGTATAATGTACTGCTGACAACTGAAATGACTGAAGAATTCCAGATGTCTCCCTTCCCCCAAATCCAGAGCCGTCAGCACCCATCTGGAGCAGGCCTCACCTGTCCCTGTACCACAGCTGTGAAGACTGCCTTGAAGTTCTGAAGGTCAGCTCCCTGCAGCTCTGCCACAATCCCTGCATCCAGCAGCATCAGACGGAGCGGGCAGGGGGACAGCTGCACTTCCACGATCAGCGTGTCACACATGTCCACAATGGCGGTCTGATTCTTGTGGCCAGCGCTGAAATGCGCGGTGCCCTGGACCAAGATGTTCCCAGGGTGCAGGTCAGCGTGGACAAAATTATCAACGAACACCTGGAGGGGGTGATATTTATAATAATAAAAAGGACAAAGGTAACTGGAGTAAAATCTTCCACGGTGTGAGACCTGCATCCAAAACCTGAGTAGATGGTAAATGGCATAAGTGGGGTGGTTTCAGTCCTGTCCCCCCATGATCTCTTTGCCACATCACAAAACCAATACACACGGATACAGTTAGTAGCTTCTGCTCAGCAGTGGCCCAATGCTGAAACAGCAGGAGATGCTGTAGGCAAAAATCAGGGTGCATCGGCAAAGCTGCATGTAGCGAAAATGAAGATTTACTATGAGTCCAAGATAGTTCTGGGGAATCACAGACCAGGAACAGCATTAGTGTCTGAAAATAAGCCATAACTGGACAGAACTCTGGCTTCTCATTGCCAGTACCCATTCAGAATCCAGCATTCACTCTGGCCATGACTGAGTAACTGAATAGTTACAGGTTGCAAAGCCCGTGCTGGGCGAACCACCTTCAACTCAACAGAAAAATGAGGGTAAGTTGCATTGCTCACAAGAGCTGGCCAGATTTATTTTCTTTGTTCCATGCTCAATATTATATTTCACCTACCTGTAAATTGGTAGCAGCAGATGCTTTGACAAATGGAATTAGAAGGTTAGCTTGTTTCCCTGGGGCTTTTATAAGTCCTGTAGCCTCCGCCGAGATGATACTTAAAACTTACATTGTGCTTTACGTCTCCAAAGCTATGTGTTTAATATTAAATTAAATACAGTTCTATGGCTTCCCAAAGCAATACACCTGCGTGTGTGTGTGTGTATATATATATACACACACACACGTATTAGGCTAACTGATTTATTTTAACAACGGGAAGGCATCCTCCTCTTCAGTTCAACTCTAACACCACAGCCCAGACTCTTACCATCTTTAGGAGCATGTCTATGCCCATCTTGGCTAGTCTCTTCTTGAGCTCCGAGGAAATGTCCATGTGCAGATACTGGGATATGGGCTGACTCTCCTTAAACAAAGACAGAATGGGAGTCAGACAGATCCTATAGATCCCTATGTCTTAATCCCCCACCACCCGCATTCCAGGGTCATGGTCTCTCCTGTCCTTGGCAGGACAATGAAGATGCCGCAAAGGGGGCTAGGTTAATACAGGCTGAATTTGCTGTGGCTGATTAAGCCAGAGAAGCAAAGGTTTGGGACTGGGAGGTGATTGGCTAAGTGGGTGTGAAACAGGCTATGAGGGATTTTGGGGGTAAGAGATACTAAAGAAAACATATAGGTAGAATTGACACACAGAGTGGAGCTGAAAGAACAGCTTTGGGAGCGGATTCAAAGCTGGCCCACGATGAAGATGAACCAACAAACCCAACTATATCCCTTTATTGGACCAGATCAGGTTAGATTCTTGAACTATTCACCCAACCGTAAGCCAGAAAAGGAGAACTGGAGTGTTTTACGGGCAGAAAACACAAACAGAAACACAAGATTGCTAGAGAACAGTTCTGGTTTCCTTTTAGCACCCAGGGTCTTGTGCCCTTTCCTACACAGGGTCTTGTGCCCTTTCCTACACAGAGTTGAGACTACATTTCTCACCCTTATTTCAGGGAAAGTGACCTTGAAAAGAAGAGTGAGAAAGGAAAGAGTGAAGGAAGGACCCAGACACATTTTAGCCAATAGCAGAGAGACGCACTCTCCTACCACTCATCTTTCCCTCCCTAGGCCACCTCTAGGAAAGGGCTTTGTGTTGAGGTTAAGATCAACCATTGAGTGTAAACCTCTAGCACCCCCATTCTTCTCATGGCCGCTGTAGCTCTTACCTCAAATGTTTCCACCAGGATATTTCTCGTTACAAAGGGGTGAAGTGGAGTTGGGAACTTAACAAAATCCACATCCAGGAAATTTTTCTGGAAGCACTCCAGGTTTCTGGCTTCATAGCGTAGGTCAAGCTAGAGGGATGAAGAGAAAGGGGAGACTGAGTGGTACAGGGGTGCAGAACTAGGAGGACAGGAAGCCTGGAGGGTCCTGCCTGAGCTACCACCACACTGCCTCACATTCAATCCCAACGGTGCTCAGCCAACTCCACCAGAAAACTGGTTAAAAAGCAAGAACCTCAATGGAAAAAAAAAAAAAGAGATGGTGTTTCTTAGCACAGCTTTCCTAGTGGAAATATTACAAAATGAGGCACCCCAGGAGTAGGCATCTTAGAACTACTTCAATTAGATAGAAAAAAGTGACAAATATTCCTATTTATGATCTGTATTACAGTCGTGCAGGGTCACAACCAAGATGGGGACCCATTGCGTTAGGTGCTGTACATACACATAAGTGACATTCCTTGCCCCAGAAAGAGTGTACAATCTAACTAGACCTGCCAAAGGGCAGGAGAAAGGAAGTGTTATCCTCATGTTACAGACAGAGAACTCAGGCAGGAAGAAATTAGAAGCGTCTTGCCCAAGGTCACCCAGGCAGTCTGCAGCAGAGTTCCAATCCAGTGCCTTAAGCACAAGACCATGCTTCCTCTCTAAGTCACACTCCTTCATACCCCCAAAATATATTTCTTAGCTCTCAGTGGCTGTTTGAGGAAGCAGAAGGGTGACCGCCCCTCCATAATTTGGAAATGATGACTATCCTGTGAGTATTATTATCTCCCTAAAAGAGAAATGAAAGGAAACGAGGGCAGGCTTCTCAGATACCGATCCTGTCCTGACTCTTCTCACAGTTTGTACCCTAGGCAAAAGGCCTGGCTGCCTGACCAAGGAGGTACTAAACACCCTGGGGCTGAAGACATCCCTGGTGTAATTACTGATGTCACTACTGTGCACCAGAATGCAGTGATGCTGCACAAGATGCCAGATTCTCTTCTTAATTTCTGGTAATAATGGGTAGGTGGATGTATGACAAAGGGAGGAAGCAACCGTGCTTCAGTATATGCAGAGTATGGAATTATGCCCACCTGTTGAGTCATGAGCTTCTCAAACTCCTCCACTATTTCAGTCAGACTTAGCCACTTGAGCCCCGGGAAAAGCCCAATGATCTTGCTCCCCATCTTCATCAGAAGCAGATCTATCTGGACCTGGTGGACTAGTCCAGGATGCAGGACCTGCGCGAGAAACAACAGTAGGCAGATCATCTCCCATGGGCATGATGCCGACACTGTAGGGAAGCCAGTCCATTCAGTTTAGTAAGCTAAGTAAGTAAGTAAGCTCCTGAATAGTCACAAGCCAGGCTGTAATGGAAATACCCTTTCGACTAAAAAGGGGCTGCTGTTAGCTCTGTCAACAATGCACATTTCCCAGGGATCCATGCTTCAAAATGTGACTCAAGGAAGTCTTTATAATACTTTTTAAACTACTCACATTTATTCAGTTTAGAGCCTACAATGTTACCAAAACTAATTTACAACAGCTTTCCCCATCCTCCCTTCATCTGCAGCATACTATCTATTGGTATTCAGCGGTGGGGGGGCCTGAACAGAGTATTTATTTTATGGTTAAAAAGAAGCAGAGAAGAGCTGGAGAATTTACTTAAGACCAAAAGTGAAGTCTAGCTCAGTACACAGTTTTAAAATAAATGGGGCCTTAATGGTCATGTCTAGTGCCCACATGGCAGTCAACAGGGCATGACTGGAGTGTCTGTATTTTGGAGAGTCCCAGACATGCAACAGCAAGGGCTGTTGAGGATCAGGTTTGAGGATCATTAGTAGCATTTTGTGACAAGCAGTACCACAGGCTCCAAATGAAGAATACTGGGAAAAAACTGCAGGGGCAGAAAGGTTAAGCAGCACCCCTCCTGCACTGCATTTAGTCCTCGCCACATCTATTAATTTTTCATGAGAACTAAATTCTCCATCAGATTCACTCAGCAATCTCTAATTCCAGTCATCCGCCAACAATCTATATTACTTACTTTAATGGCTACAGGAATAAGATGGTCCATCTCATCTAAACCGTCAACAGATGATGTGTTTGTAGTTAGCTGAGATCCAGACATCTGCTTCTCAGAGGCAGCATTTCTATTAATACCTTCATTGGAACGTTCTTCCTGAAGTGACTGGTCTGCACTGCCGTCTTCCAAAATCTCTCCAGCCTTCCATTTCCAGGGCCACCTGAAGAGGCCCTTAAGACCAGACACCTCCCAGGCTTCAAAAGCAGATTCTGTTTCAGAGTTCTTCACTCGTTCCTTGAACTGGGGGTCCTCAATAGTAGTGGCATCAGCATAAGCTTTATATACCTGGGCAACACAGCCCGAGCCAATGGGTTCCTTGCTTTTAAACTTGAGGACTCTCTTCCAGTCTTCCCCAAATGCTCTCCTGAGGAAGTGTTTGGTGCAACCCCAGGGATGAGGGGTCACCTTGACATGAAGCTTGGAAAACTTAATACAGAACTCTTCAGAGAAGAGATCTCTCCTGGTGCATGCCCACTGGCCCAGCTTGATATAAGTGGGACCCGAGGACTCCGTGGCCTTGAGCAGAAGATGGAGCCAGAGGGCTGAAAAACCTGAAGACAGGTAGGTCAAGGGATAAAGCAGAAGCAAAGGGCCAAACTTCAACAAGAGAACACAAGCCCGGAGTCCCAGGCGAAGGGCAAAGCCAAGATGCCAGAAGAATCCAGCTGAAGGTTGTTTATTTTTGGCAGGTTCTGGAAATACGGATGCACATTCGTTTGATACTTCCTGGCATCTCACAACAGACACCTTCGTGATCCCCCAGCACACTAAGGTGATCTTAGCCAAGGCTTGAGTTTTGATCAAGCTGTGTTTATCACTAGATGGGGAGTTGCCAAATTTATTACCCCATCTTATCCAAACCAGGTTTTTCCTTACATTGAGGGGCCTTAAACTGAAAAGGTAAATCCTAGCAGCGCAGCCCCAGGCAAACATAATCCTGGAGGTCAAAAATGACAGAGAAAGTTGTGTATCTATTGGCGGACAGTTCAGCCCAAATGGAGAACAGCAGCAGCCAAATCAAACATTTGTCATTTTTCGTTTTGCTTCCGTGTTGGTGAAAAACGGGAGAAAAAAGAAAAAAAAAAAAAAGCACCCGAGGTGATGCTCAGAAACTGGATTTACAAGGCTTGGTTTTGTTTGTTACACCAAAGTGCAAAAAGAAAAAAAAACACACCTCCGCGAGTCTGTACCTGTCAGCACCAGCATCTGCTGTTGGGAGACCAAAGGCTGGGTTTGGGCTGACTTGCTCCCCCCCATGGGTGAGTAGAGTTCTCCCCCCGCCCCCCCGCGAGAATCAGGTCAACAGTCTCTGTTCTTACGTCAGAGCGCAACCTCCCCCAGGCCCGGCCCGGCTCTGCTGGACGCGAGCCTCTGCATCCCCCTCACAGCCAACCCGCTCGCCCCTTCACCTTCCCCGTCTCGCCGGTTTCCCTGCCGCCCCAGCGACCGCTTCATTCGGACCCAGCGTCCCGCCGGGGAGCGGAGGGGCAAAGCCGGGGGATGAACAGCGGCGCCTCCCCGCCGCGGAGCCAAAGCACGCGGGGGGCTGGTGGGCGCGGCAGAGCCCCCGGGCCGCGCCGATCTGCTCCCGTCTCCACGCCGCGGCGCGCGGGGCGAAGCGAGCGGGCTACACGACGTTCCGAGCCCGCGGACTTCCGCGCGCCGCCATGGCCCCGCCCCTTAAAGAGACAGCGGCCGGCGCTGGGCGCTGCAGGGCGGGGGGCGGAGCCCGTCCCTGCCGCCCTTACGGGGCTTGCAGAGAGCGCGCTTTCCCCCGCGGCTCGCGGGTACCAGGCGCCCACAGGGCCGGTGCTTCGCAAGCTTCTAGAGCAGGGTGTCTTTTTGTGTAAGAACTGGCTAGTACCTTCCAGCTGGCCCCGTTATCCACTGGCCAGCCCGTTCGGCCCTTCCTCGGCTGGCAGCAAATTCTGTCTTTTCAGGACAGTTATTCATTTAGGACATATTTCAGAGTAGCAGCTGTGTTAGTCTGTATTCGCAAAAAGAAAAGGAGGACTTGTGGCACCTTAGAGACTCACCAATTTATCTGAGCATGAGCTTTGGTGGGCTACAGCTCACTGCGTCCCTCCAATGAAGTGAGCTGTAGCTCACCAAAGCTCATGCTCAGATAAATTGGTGAGTCTCTAAGGTGCCACAAGTCCTCCTTTTCATTTAGGACATAGTCTTGTTTAGACATGGGGTGGGCCGTACATTTGTATCTCCCGCCCTGCTATTCATTGTAGTGTTGTTCACTACTGCCTTTCAAGATTTGTTTCAAGTTTCAGTCCTTACAAGCTCTTGTGGGCCTCCGTTATTATCAATATAACTTGGTCCTAACCTTCCTGGCCAGGTCGCACTTAACCTGTGCCGTGTACAATGGAGTCAATCCCTGAAGTTATTAAAATGATGTTTTTGTTCTGCTCGGTCGCTGTTTGGGGAGTCCGCTGAAAGGTGTTCTACTTCCTGGTAAATTACATTTTCCATCCCTTGATAATTTCGGCAGGTAGAGCCTCTGGCAGGGGGGGAAATTAGTCTGTTTCCAGGGCTCGCCTAGTTTGGGATAGAGACATCTCATCTGTCAGAGTAAGGCTGTTTTGCAGGCAAAAACGATTATGGCTTTTCCCAGCATCGCCTTCTAGTAGTAGAAAATAATATTTTAAGTTGATTTTTAGTCTAAATCTTGAGATTTTGGTTTTAATTCTCTGCTCTGTGACTTCTGAGTTAGATATTTGATTTTGTTCTTTAATCTTGTTTTAACTTTTGGGATATTTCTCTTGTTTGTTTTCATCTTGTTACTAGAAGGAGAGTATGTAAAAGCACAGTAGCTCCTTTCCCTGCAGGAGAAACTACATGTGAGTCGGGCAAATGACAGATTTTGTAGTTCCTTGGCAATTTTGAAAATTCAGGGGAAAGTTTTATTTGAGGTTAGAACTGAAAACAAAAATT
Organism: Lepidochelys kempii; assembly: GCF_965140285.1. Classification (NCBI taxonomy): domain Eukaryota; kingdom Metazoa; phylum Chordata; order Testudines; family Cheloniidae; genus Lepidochelys; species Lepidochelys kempii. Next base: position 249,096,710 of record NC_136380.1, read on the forward strand.
TTCTAGAATTTTTGGTCAATTGAAAAGGGAAGAAATCATTTGGGGTTGAAGAAAACATTTTCTTCAGACAAAATCAAAATGTTTTGTTTTCATCCTAACCATTTTAAACCTTTAAAAAAACTAAAGGAAATTTTGAAATCATTTCAAACCAAAACTTGAAATGTTTCATTTTTAAAATATCTCAAAACAAAATTTCAATTTTTTTCTGAATTTTTTTAACAACAAACAATTCAGCAAAATCAGCTTGAATTAGCAAAATAGCTTGGGTGTTGTCAAATCTGCATTCCTCACTGAAAAAAAGTTTCAGCTGAAAAGGTTCACCTACCTCTACTCTATATGAATTTATTCTTTGCTATGCCCAAGTATGAAAGAGGTTGATCGAGGTTTATGTCAAGGAAAGAAACAGTCTTTTTGATTAATAAATGAGGATTTGATAACATGCCTCTAGCTTTATAATACATGGGGATATGGTGAGAGATCTTGTTCATAAAATTCTGAATTGTTACTGGCAATGGTGGAAGACATTGGCCATAGTATTTATTCCTTTTAAAAGACAAGTTATTGTATTGTGTACTTATAGCTCTGATCGCAACAGCTCAAGGCTTTTCATATGGGTAGAAAAGCTAAAATCATCTAACGTTTATTTAAACAAAGTCACCACCCTCATAAAGAAGCAGAAATACCACACTGTTGGAATCTCTAATCTAATATAGATTGGAGTGATTACAGACACACTGTGATATTTAATTCTGTTCCGAAAATATTGAAAGAGAGGGAGATAACTGGAAATGCCTAGGAGCAATGAATGGACATGAAGGTTAGTTGATTTAAGTGACAAAACAGGTTTTACATATGTGTGTGTTGGTGATGATACGGGGGTGCTCTGGAGTGAATGTAACAAGTGCAGGAGCATTTGCTGTGTTTCAGTTAAGCAGATGGATAGCTCAGATGAAAGCAGGACAGGGACTCATAGACTTTAAGATCAGAAGGGACCATCATGATCATCTAGTCTGACCTCCTGCACATTGCAGGCCACAGAACCTCACCCACCCACTCCTGTAATAGGCCCATAACCTCTGAGTTACTGAAGTCTGCAAATCATGATTTAAAGACTTCACGTTACAGAGAATCCACCAATCTGTTTGCTTTCAGGAGCAACTGATTCCACATTTTGGTGTAAATGCCTCTGGTTTAATGTAGGAAAGAGAATCTAGGCTTATGTTTAATAAATATAGGAAAAGGTCCAGGCATTGAAAAGAAAATGACGTGAAGAAAACCACAAGTCGTATGTCTCTGCGGTTGGTAAAGTACAGGACAATGTATCCTTTTTCAACGGTTGCAGAACTGTGTATTAAATATTAGTGAGCTGGGCTGTACTGAGTCTTTGGGGGAATTCTCCAGGAAAATGCTTGGGATCTCGGCTACTCTCATACGATTGAAAAAACTGTGTATTGACTTAGCTCCCCAACCCAGTAATATTAGAGCCTTGCGCACAGTTCCTGTCTGCTCACTGTGGTCTGGAACCAAACCCCTTCAAACTGAATGCCCTTCTCTCCCACCCCCACTCGGAGGGAGTTGGGAATCTGGTCTGGGTCTGAACTTGGTGGTCTCCAGGACCATTTCTGATTCGTTTATTTGCTTTTAATCTCTTGCCCCTGACACATCATTATCCACAGGGAGCAGGACTGGGGTTTCTCTGCCTTACCAAAGGGAAGGGAAGGCCAACATTTTCAAACTTGAGTGCCTGAAGTTAGATACCGACATCCATACCGAAGGACCTAAATAGAAGTGTCTCAGTTTTTAGAGGCGCTAGCTCCCAGCCAAAAACATCCACTGGTATCAGTGAGAGCTGCAGGTGCTCAGTACACTTGAAATTGCAAACCCATGAGTTGTGGGCAGCAGACACACTATCAAATAAATCACACCTGGAACTGCAGAGGCTGGAGGAGAAACCCTCCTCCCTCAGCTCCAAAACCCCAGAGCTTTAGCCAGCAGGTCTTTTGTTCTGTGGCCCAGCCACTATCGCGTGACTGCTCTCTCGGTACGTTGCGTTAGAATTTCAGTGAGCCTTTACAATCCTCACTAGATCTCAGCAATTTGTTTCAGCAAATAGTAAATTTGTTGAAAAATGCATTTTTTTAAAGCACTGAAACTATTGGCAAATTCAGGTTGAATTTGGTGAATAGTTGTGCGTGGAAAAAATTAGGAAATGTCAAGATGTTTTTGAAAGGAATCATTTCCACATTTTGTTTCACATTGACAGTTCATTTTGAAAATGTCATTTGAAACATTATGTTCAACCCCCCTCCCCCCCATTATTTTTATTTCTGTATTGAAAAACTGGGGGGAAATCAGTCCATTTGAAATGGACCCATTTTTAATTTTATTTTTCAGTTCCCCTTCAAAACAAAAATCAATTATTCACCAGCATTTTCAGAAGGGCTCAGCACCTGTCAGGCTGCTGATTGCACTGACCATTGGCAAGAAACTCTAGAAGCCCCAGAAACACACAGCCAGTGAGCCAGCAGTTCTTCTTGCTGCTTCCACTTCAGATTCTCCTGCCTGAGTCCTCCTGTATGGGCCAGAGCGAGAGTGGAACTAGCTCTGGGAAGTGAGCTCCCCCAACCTAGGGAGAGGAAGAAGAGCTCTCCCTGTGCCTTCAGCAGAGCTCTAAGCACTGCGCTTCCCAGTGCTCCTTACCTTGGCCCCTACACTTGAATCTCTGGGAAGTCTCTGGGGAAGTGCAGTGTAGTGGGATTTCAATAGAGCACTGCCATCAGGGAGCTGGAGGAAGACTTTCCAAGGGGCAGAGACAGTGTGGGGACAAAGGGTTTCTGCACAGATGACCTTGGTGTCCCGTGGGTCCCTAGGTTTGAGGATTGGTCCTGTGCCCTTTTTTTATAGATTCACAGATTCTAAGGCCAGAAAGTGCCATTGTGATGATCTAGTCTGACCTCCTGTATGACACAGACCAGAGAACTTCCCCAAAATAATTCCTAGAGCAGATCTAGAAAAGCATCCAATCTTGATTTTAAAATGGTCAGTGATGGAGAATCCAGCACAACCCTGGGTAGATTGTTCCAGTGGAGAATTACTCTCCATGTTAAAAATTGACACCTTCCTTCCAGTCTGAATTTGTCTAGCTTCAGCTTCCAGCCATTGGACCATCTTTTGCTGGAGTTAAACTTCTCTCCACCCACTCCCCTTGACATGACAGTGTGAAAGGACCTCTGAGAGGAGATCCTTGCAGGAACTCCTTTCCTCCTCCCCTCCCACCAAACAACTTTGGAATGGACAGAAACTTGGTGAGGTCTATGAGGGAAGGTACAAAGAGCTGAGCACTGCTATCATTAAATGACCCAATGTCCCTCAGCCCCCCCGGGTGGGCTACTGGCACCCTAGAGCTGGTTGCAAAGGGTCAACAAAAGATTAAACATTTTAGGAAATTATTTTTCCATTTTCTGACCAACTCTGGAGCCCAGCTGTGTCACAGCACAGAGCATGGGAGCTCACAACCAGAGCTCAGCTCCTCCGTGGGATGCTGCATCCAGCCACCCTCAGAGAGTATCTCATTGCTAGGTGTGATCTTCTGGAGATAGCGGAGAGCAAGGGGTCTTCCAAGAGACCCTCTGTGAAGGTGTGGGGAAGGAAAGACAACCTTTGCTTTGCACATTCCAGTTTAGGGACCCCTTTAAGTTGTAGGAATCCTTCTCTCCTTCCATTGTTCTCCTTTATTAACCCCAGTAGTCCCAGCCTCCTAGTTTAGGATACATTTACTGACCCCTCTTAACACCAGATTTGGGCTGGTTGGAGGAAGTCGCTCAAGAGCACTTTCCTCAAAGCAGAATGCCCTGTGTGAGTGCTGCGGTGGACGTCCTTCCCTCCTCAGGGTCCAGAGGTTTCTGCCTCTTCTGTTGTAGTTGTACATTATCACAGCTAGATGGCACTCTCCACATTCTGATGTTCAGCCTCTAATAGCTCCTCAGGGTTGCCAGTTGGCCCTCCAGGGAAAGATGCAGGGATTCTGTGAGGAGAGTTTCGCTGGTTCATTTATTAACATTTTCCGAATGATCAACCCTGTGTTTGGCCACATACAAATCGTTAAGTTCCTACTACAAAGCCAGAGGCAGGGGGCACAGCAGTATGGGCTAATGAGTAGAGCCCAGGGCTCCGAAGCCATGCTGCAAACCTGTGGCAGAGCCAGGGAAAGAATCCAGCTTTCCTGACTGTCCCTACCACAGATCTGCAGCATGGCTTTGGACAAGTCACTTGAAATCCAGGCTCTATTGAAACCAATGGCAAAGCTCCAGCTGACTTAGGGCCAGAATTTCACCCTCTGTGTTTGTTCCCTATCTCTAAAGTGGAGGGAAAATAATACTTGTCTCATAGGAGTGTTGTGGGGACTAGTTAAGGGCCTGATCTTACAAGCATGTATGTGCATAACTAGTGTATAGGAGTGCACTATCCCTTTAAATAATTTTTGAGCCTTCTATTGGCACTCGCGTGTGTTATGTTTTAGAAGCTGCCAGTTTTTTAGCAAAACTAATCAGCTGTTTAGTAAACACCGTTATCTGAAAGTTAACTGTGCCTGTATGTTTTCTTCATATTGTTTTTGTTGAGCTAAGAGCAAAGGACAAAACTATAACTCTATTCACGTGCATAGTCCCATTGAACTCATAAAGTTACATGTGTAAATAAATGTTGGCAGGACAGAGGCCTAAGTTTGTAATGTGCTTTGAGATCCTCAGACTCATAGCCAATTAGTTCATTTTATCATCTATCATTGTATTACGTGAAGTTATGGTCAATTTATATGCTATTTCATATATAATCAATGTACGCTAAATCGATTTAAGTTTTAAGATTTATAGAAGTATAGAATTGATAAATATTTAGGAGTGATGACTGTGTAATAGGCATACAAGTAAACCATGGCTGAAATGCAAGGTCTGCATCCTGAGAGCTATAAGATTTTAGCTTAGTGATACTAGGCCATAGGCTTAAGAATACTTAACATGAATGAGTGACCTAGGAATAACCCTATGCCCATAAGGTCAGAAGGTGACTGTAAAGATGTGCCAATAGGTGACTGCGATAGACTGCAGTGTATTTTCCAAGACCATGAGACACCTGATTGTAACATCTTTGAATGTCTGTCTTGACTACAGGATACATGTCAGGCATAAATGCTAATGAGAATAAGAGGAACGACTGTACAAACAACCTATGAAAAATAGGGCAACCAATATTCATGGGGTGTGGAAATACAAATAAGGAAAAGAGGGTTGACACTTTCATGCATATACATAAGGTGTTAGGTGTGGTCAATATAAAAGAGGGTTCCATGGTTTGGTAAAAGTGGGAAGACCCAAGGGATGACCCCATAGGAAACCCCAGCAGGAACCATCCCTCTAGTGATGATTGACTATTGAGAGGTCCATCGGACCCTAGAATATCATTGAGGCTGTGAGTATGAGTACAGTTATAATTATTAATCATAGAATATCAGGGTTGGAAGGGACCTCAGGAGGTCATCTAGTCCAACCCCCTGCTCAAAGCAGGACCGATCCCCAATTAAATCATCCCAGCCAGGGGTTTGTCAAGCCTGACCTTAAAAACTTCTAAGGAAGGAGATCCCACCACCTCCCTAGGTAACGCATTCCAGTGTTTCACCACCCTCCTAGTGAAAAAGTTTTTCCTAATATCCAACCTAAATCTCCCCCACTACAACTTGAGACCATTACTCCATGTTCTGTCATCTGCTACCACTGAGAAAAGTCTAGAGCCATCCTCTTTGGAACCCCCTTTCAGGTAGTTGAAAGCAGCTATCATATCCCCCGTCATTCTTCTCTTCCGTAGACTAAACATCCCCAGTTCCCTCAGCCTCTCCTCATAACTCATGTGTTCCAGTCCCCTAATCATTTTTGTTGCCCTCCGCTGGACTCTTTCCAATTTTTCCACATCCTTCTTGTAGTGTGGAGCCCAAAACTGGACACAGTACTCCAGATGAGGCCTCACCAGTGTCGAATAGAGGGGAACAATCACGTCCCTCGATCTGCTGGCAATGCCCCTACTTATACATCCCAAAATGCCATTGGCCTTCTTGGCAACAAGGGCACACTGTTGACTCATATCCAGCTTCTCGTCCACTGTAACCCCTAGGTCCTTTGCTGCAGAACTGCTGCCGAGCCTTTCGGTCCCTAGTCTGTAGTGGTGCATTGGATTCTTCCGTCCTAAGTGCAGGTCTCTGCACTTGTCCTTGTTGAACTTCTTCAGATTTCTTCTGGCCCAATCCTCCAATTTGTCTAGGTCCCTCTGTATCCTATCCCTACCCTCCAGCGTATTTACCTCTCCTCCCAGTTTAGTGTCATCTGCAAACTTGCTGAGGGTGCAATCCACACCATCCTCCAGATCATTTATGAAGATATTGAACAAAACCGGCCCCAGGACCAATCCTTGGGGCACTCCACTTGATACCAGCTGCCAACTAGACATGGAGCCATTGATCACTACCCGTTGAGCCCGACAATCTAGCCAGCTTTCTATCCACCTTGTAGTGCTTCCATCCAGCCCATACTTCTTTAACTTGCTGGCAAGAATACTGTGGGAGACCATGTCAAAAGCTTTGCTAAAGTAAAGGAACAACACGTCCACTGCTTTCCCCTCATCCACAGAGCCATAGGTTTTTTATAGAATTTCCATATGCATGGGAAATTTTAACTTTTCTTGTTGCTTTAATAACACTTGCAGTACAGATATGACTTTGTATTTGTGATTGTGTCTGTGGTCATTATCCTTGGACTTCATGTGTTCCTAGAGCCTCTACATGTCAGAAAAGCACCAGAGGCAATTTCAGTCTGTTGAGCTTGAAACTGTAGCAACCAGAGCCGAAGCCACAGTGGTATAATACAACATCACTAAATTCCCTTTAAATAAAGTAAAAGGCTACAGAATGCAGATTTTATGTCGGTTGAAATATCCTGTGAATACATACAGCATTCTCTCTTTTATTTTCTTCACTATTGCACATATTATAATTCTCTATGAAGTCAACAGTTATTTGCAATGGGAGACGGGTTAAATTTGCCCCAGGAGATACAGATATAGATATAGATAGATATGACTTTCTTACATATAGTTCTTGTCCTTGCTTTTACTATACACATTATTTTTGATCCTAACAAAAACAGGAGGAAGAGGGACCTTTTGGTTTTCCTCCCCTGCCATCCCACACAGCAGGGTCAGCACAGCACAGGGAAGGGGAAAACAATTTAATCAGAGAGATGTAATTATATTTCAAGAGCAAAAATCATTTGAATGGTGATCTGTGGGGATGAAGTTAATCTCCTCTTTTTATGCCTGAGATGCCAGTGTTTTGGTATCTAAAAGTTATGGGGATGGGGACAAGGCATTGTGTGTGGGCAGCATCCTAGTAAGATAGATGATGCTTTTTCAGAGTGCCAGTTTCTGTGTTGCATTAAGAAAAACAGGAACAGGGCTCCATAAAATGAACCTCAAATCGATCTTGCTATTGACTTGGTAGAATGCCATTGTATTGCAGCAACAGTGTGGTTATGTTTAGCTTGGCAAGGTAAAATTCTGCCCTTTTATTATTGCTGGGTTTTGTATTACAGTAGTGTCTTAAGGGCCCAGCTGAAACTGGAGCCCCATTGCCCATATGCACTGGTAAGACAGACTGCCCTGAAGGGGCGCATGCTGTCAATAGACAGAAAGTAGGATTCTTATTTCCATTTTATGGCAGAGGCTTGAGGCTCAGAGAGAGATTAAGTGATTTGCCTAAGATTATTCGGTTAGTCCTTTGCAGAGCAAGGACTTGAACCCAGTTCTTCTAAAGCCCAGTCTAGTGCCATAACCACCAGACCAGGCTTCATTACTTTTTTTTTTCTTCCCCTTGGTTGGGAACTCAGAGCATTAGATATGGAGCTTTTCACTTGTGGAGAGACAACTGGCAATCACTAGAGTCTTCAGATTTTGGGGGCCCCTTCTGGTCTGGTTTTAGGCCTTAGTATGTCTACACCACAAGTGCTACAGTGGCACAGCTGCAGCGGTGCTGCTGTCATGCCGTAATGTAGACACTTGTTACAGTGACAGAAGGGGTTTTTCCATCACTGTAGGAAATCTACCCCTCAAGAGGCAGTGGCTAGGTCGATTGAAGAATTCTTCTGTCGAGCGAGCTGCGTCTACGGTGGGGGTGAGGTCAACCTAACTACGTCCCACAGCGAGCAAACTCTTCCGCAGCCCTGAGCAGAGTAATTAAGTCTACCTAAGTTTTAGGTGTAGACCAGGCCTGAGTTATGATGGCAGAGCACTGAGCCTTGTTCTTCTTTTCATCTCTTTTTGGCGGTCAACAATCCATGTGCCCATGCTGCCTCTTTTGGATCTATACTTGTCTTTGATACTATTGCCCTGGAGGGTTTTTTGACACCATGAGTCTGGAGTGATTGATGAAGCAATGGTTCAGTAGCTCTACTGTTATCAGAGAGAATCCAAAAGGAAGCATCAGGCGATTGTTCTTGTGCGTTAAAACCCTCTTCTCTGTATGAGGAGGTGCAAAAAACAATGGCACCCTGCTTCTGACCCATGCTTCTGTAAGGCTCGAGGGGGAGATGGAGAAGCAGTATGGGCTGCGGTGCCTTCATGATGCTGCTGCTGTTCAGCTCTGCGTTTCCTTCTCTTTGAACTAGGAGGATTATCCACTCTGGACATGTAGGGTCTCAGTGAGGGCTAGCTGGCTGAAACACAGTTCCCCCAGGGTGGAGATGACGCTAGTTGGTTGGGGATGTTGTCTGGAGGAGAAGGCAGAGGGTGCGTCAGCCTGCTTAATGAAGGATTGTTGCCTGCCCTTTGTTTTTTCCATCAACAGAAGTTGATCCGATTAAAAAGCATTACCTCGTCCACTTTGTCTCTCTAGTATCCTGGAACCAAAAGTTCTACACCACCACTGCCTTCTGTTAGTCAGACGTGCAATTAAGCAGGGTCCCGCTGGACTGCTGACTGCTTTCTGATGGTCAAATAGCAGCAGTGGGTTTGTTCATCTGTCTCTCAAATAAAGAGATTGTGACCTTTCTTCCTTGTTGCAGCTTTTGCCACAGGTATCTGTGTCTCTGTCACCCTTAGATTGGGTCACTGCAGTACGCACCACAAGGAGTGGCACCTGAAGACTGCATGAAAACTTCACTCAGTACAGAATGCATCTGCCTTTTAGGCCTGGTCTACACTACAGAGTTAGATTGAGAAGTAAGGCACCTTACGTTGACCTAACTCTGTAAGTGTGTATGTTACAACGTTGCTTCCGCCGATGTAAGTCGTCCCCTACACCAACCTAAAAACTCCACCTCTGCTCACAGCTGTCAGCCGCGGACGGGGGAGGGCAGTGGCTCCAGTTGTGAGCCCTGTGTGGGTGGGGGGCTGACAGTGCCCTACAGTGCCCCACACAGTTGAGGCCACGCATCACCGACGAAGGGGACGTAGTGTGGTCAGCTGTATGGCGACCTAATTTAGGTTGACTTAATTTTGTAGTGTAGTCTTGCCCTTACTTAGGAGTATGTCTTGTACGGTGCATGTTATGCTGCTGATCCTGAATCTACAAAGGCTTCGAGTTATTTCCCAGGTGCAGTTCAAGTTCTTTATGGTCTGAATTTTAGCTATTTAGAAACCACCTCTCCATGCCCTATCTCAGTATTGCCAGCCCCAAGCATTCAACAATCCTGAGTTAGGTCCTCAAAAGAAGTCATTATATTAGCATAAAAATCATGGATTTTAAAATAATAACTCTTGGGTTCTTTTTATTTGCCTCCTTGTGCTGAAGGGTTTAGGCGTCATGTTTTCAAGCTTTTCTTTGCAACCACGAGAGGTAGAAACTTACTTAAAAAAATAAAAGTTGAGATTCTCAGGTAACAACCTGATTCCAGCAGTTGGGGGATTTAAGAAAAACACCTGGAGACCCAGCATATCCCTTACAGCCATGGCTAATGAAACCTTACACGGGACACCTGGACAGCAGTAAGGAGCAGTTCAACAATAGGCTGAGTAGATGCCGGATGACTGTGGAATATGCCTTTGACAGATTAAAGGCACGCTGGCGATCCCTTTATGGCTGGCAGGTTAGATCTCAATGAGGATAATATTCCCATGGTCATAGGTGCGTGTTGTATGTTACACAATCTCTGTGAAGCTAAGGGTGAAAGGTTTGTTCAGGGGTGGAGTGCTGAGGCAGACCGCTTGGCTGCTGATTTTGAGCAGCCAGATACCAGGGCTATCAGAGGGGCCCAGAGGCAGGCAATTTGAATCAGGGAGGCTTTGAGGCAACACTTTGAAAATGAGAACCAGCAAGGTATATCTCTGTGATTGGTGCTGTAATGTTACATTACATGAAGTTTTCCTGGGAAGCAATGGTGACATTGGGGGCCTTACATTCCAGTAAGCAAATGATAAAACTGCCTATGTATGTATTGGTGGTGCCCGCTATCTCAATTTGTAGGAAACAAATAAAGATGAGTTACCCTTCAAAAACTTTGCTTTTATTGCACAAGAAACAACACACACAGATACACAGAGGCGCTTGGTGGGAAAGGAGGTACCAGGGAAGGGCAGGCTCTCAGAGCTGTGTGAGGTCCAGCTATCATTGTGAAAGTTATCTGAGGGGTGGAGTGAAGGGGAAACCGAGAAGTCCCAGAAAGCGGAAAGGACTGTGTGGGTGGAGTTTTGGGGGGCACAGAAAAGATTTCTGGATGTGCTGCAGGGGCGGGCGGGCATGGATCTGCTCAGTCTGCAGCATTATTAAGGACTTTGGTATCTGCATTTGCTCCTCCATTATTTTAATCATCTGCTCAATAGCATCCTTAACAAACTCCTGATTTTCTTTTCTGTTCTGCCTTTCGGCTTCCCTCCACTCCTTGTGTTCCCTTTTCTCTGCACTGGAGAAGTGCAGTACCTCCTGGAACACGTCTTCTTTGCTCTTAGGCATTTTCTTATCTGGCAGAGACGCTCAGCCGGTGTGTGAGGGGTGTTCCTCATGGCTACATCTGCCAAAGCACAAGGAACAATGCACAGAAGCCTGATTGTTAAGTTCACACACAGCACTGAAACATTTCTGTAAAGTACATCTCTGGTAGCATACCAATCACTTTCTCATTGACCCTTGGCAAGCACACACCTCTGTGAACACCCAAAGCATGGTGAGTGTTGGCTGGGGTGGGGGAGCGCTCTACACGGGGGAAAGAGCACTCTGCAAGTGTTGTGGTGCAGCTGACTAGAGAAAAAATTAAAAATTCTTTTCCACAGTCAGGGGTCATTGTAGCAGATATCTCACTGCTGAGGGTAAACAGGGAAGCGAAGTTGCATCTACTACATGCTTGTAGCTTCCACTCTTTTGTCAACAAAACTCTGTAGTGTAGACAAAGCCTTTGTAAAAATACACCCATTTTCCCCCTCCAGTTTCCTTCTTAACTGTTTTTGGCCCTTATCCTGCAATTTGATCCACACAGGCACAATCCTGCCCCCCTGTGGAGTCTCCTGGACTTCACTGGGGCCCTCTGCAGGTCTGCAGGTCTGCCCATGTCAATCATTTTGCAGGAGTGAGACCTTAGTAATTAACTGTTTTCAGTGAAGCACCTGAAGGCTGGAGTGGCAGGTTCCCCTGGCAACAACAAAACGTCAGGGAGGCTGGCGCACTTTCATGGGCAAACACTGACATGCAGCTTCCTTCTCTACTGTGTCTGTTCCTGAGCAGGGAAAGCATTGCCCCTCTGCTTCTCTGCCATGTTCCTCTTGGCCAGAATGGTAGCATTCGAAAAAGAGCAAGAGGAGGAAGCGAGGGAAATGCTCCTGAATTTGAAGCAGCAGTAGGCTAGTAAATCTCTTTGTTATTGTGTCTCCCACAGAAGGGCAGAGATAACTTTCAGACAATAAGCGAGGCACCAGGGTCCAGTAGGTAAAGTAGTGGACCGGGTTTTAGAAGAGCCAAGTTCAATTCCTGGCTCTGTCACTGGTCTGCTATGCAACCCTTGGCAAGTCACTTTACCCTTTTGCTCCTCCTTTCAGCCTTTGTCCCATACCAGGATGGATTAGTACATACTGTCTCCCTACATTTCTTATGCAGCACCAAATGGACGCAGTGTTTCCACCTCTTGTGATTTTATTGCAAGCCTTGCAATATTTGGTGTTTTTTCCTAATGTCTCAGCTTCTGGAGTCCGGTAATTTCATGAGATTCTCAACTTCCAGTCTCATGATTGTTGAGGCCTTATATGTTTTGAATGCTTGGGGTAGGTGATACCATGGGCACAGTACTTCCTATCCCCAACAGTTGCATAGCGTGCCTGTGCAGTGGTGAACATTGGCCCCATTCCGTGCCAGCGGAGGCTGTGTGATTCCTTTGTGCATATCAGTGTGTTTGTAAAGGGGACCTTTAAGGACGGGGAGCACTATGTCATAATAATAAGACCACTTTTACTTCTCACCTGCTGCATTGCGCATGATCCCCTACAAAAGTCTGCACTTTCCTTAATGAAAAGAATAAACCGCTGACCGGATGCAGTGATCTGCCATACTGCAGTGACATCAGTGTGAGCTGTAGTGTTTTGGAGAACAGTGCCCTAAAATGCTGGTGGAAATCTTGGGGCCCAATCTTGCCATACCGTGCTGGGCAGAACTCCCCCAAATCCCATGTCCAGGAGGCTGGCAGAGCAGTACTATTTGTTAATTACTGTTTGTAAATTGCCTTGAGATCCTTGGAGAAAAGGCACTAACCAAGTACCAACTGTTACTGATTTTATAAGGGTGACCCTTTAGATCAGCAAAGGAGAGAGTCTGTTTTGCTAGGGAGCTTTTGGTGAGCTCAGAAGCTCCTGGGACTTTAGGGGCCAGTTCACAGAGGCGAGAAAGCATTTTAAAAGGCAGCAGCACAGAAAGAGTTAATGCACCCCCCCACACCCCTTCCAAAAAAGAAGAGTGTCCAGCAGAAGGTCCTGTTTACTGTAGTTTCCCCAAGTCAGTCAAGTATTCAGGGACATGGGTTTCCATGGTAATGGGGCCTGTTCTTCAGCCAGCTGCAGATTAGCTCACTGGAAAGGAGTCAGGATGGGTCAGGCTAGGGAAGGGTGGGAAGAAAGTCACAGGGGGGGGAAGGGGTGGAATTAACGTCACGAGCTTGAAGAGATAGTCACAAAATCAGGAAAGAGGGGGGAAAGTAACAGAAGAATCTAGGGGAAATAAGCTCCACAAAAGCCAATAGGGGCAGGAAAAGGCTCTGTGCAAGAAACCGCTCTCCTGCTTGTGACTGGGGAGTGGTTGAGAATGGAAACTGATCTGTATGGAGCGGGAACGTGGGGCTTTCGAGTGAAAGGAAAAATCCTTTAGAGTGGATTGTAAGTAACTCTGCTAACAAAAGAGGGGGCGAGCCAGGGAGCCATGCATCCAGATGTTGCTGCTGCTGCTGCTGCCAGGCTGGAACTGGAGTTCCCCAAAATGAGAACTGAAGGTAAACGAGCTGCAGCCCAGCTACTGCCACTGAGAAAGGTAGGACTGGGGATGCCAGTGACAAAACTCCTCTGAAATTAGGCTTTGGGGTGGGGAAGGGGAAAGAGAGGGGATGGGGAGGAAGGGCCTGGTGTGGGGAGAGGATGGTGAGATAGAGGGGGAGCAGTTTGGGGATCCATTCTGCGCATGGCGTTGGAGCTTTGGAACAAACTTGTCAAAGCAGCTGCATTGATCAGGGTGTGGGGAGGAGGGAATATTGTAATTAGCTCCAATTGGTCCAACTGGTCATTGACAAAACAGATTGCAGTGCCCTTTTTTTTTTTTTTTTCAAGGGAGAAAATGCAATGATGCTAATAAAAAGGGGTCAACAGCCAGAGCCCAGGGTCTTGCTCACAGGTAGTTTGTGGGGAATCAGTAATACAGAGAGTAAAGCAGCCCCCCATCTCACCACTCTCTTTTCCACCTATAGTTGCCGTGCAGGGCTCCCAGGAATTTAGATCATGCCGCAGACTTACACATAAGAGTTTTCTTTCCTTTTTAGGGATCATTTAATGTTTTAAGGAGCCAGATGGAGGCTCAGTCTAGCGGGGCTGGAGCTGTTTAATGTCACTGCAACATAAGGCTAATGATATATGCACGTACACATACATGTCTCTAACTCGACCCTTTGATTTGGCTGGGAGAAGTATTTGCATTAGCCTCTTGGTTTATTTATTTTTTCCCAGCAATGAAACATAAATGGTTAAAGTTCTCTCCATTTCCCCCTCCCCCCAGCCCAAAGAATTAATTATCTGGAAAGCGCAGCTATCTAGAGAACTGACTGATTTCACACACTGCACTGCAGGAATGGGGTGGAGGCCGTGAGGAAAGATGATTAATTTTGGAAGGGAGCAAAGGTCTGTGAGGCTGATTTTCTTGTTGCTTGCGCCTATGTAAACCAGGAACAACTCAGTGGAAGTCCATCAGTTACAGCAACTCGGTGTTTGTGTGTGTGAAAGGGGGACAAGTCTCCCAAACATTTCAACATAGTTATCAATTGTAAAAGAATTGGTGTTGCAGCAAAGAGGAACAGACTGTTCCCTAAATCATTTTGAAAGTCCAGGTTGAAAGCAAAACAAAATATCAAAACCACTTGGGGGCAGCGGCGGGGGGGGATATGTTGGATGAAAAGATTGTGTAATGTTGCTGTCTTTCCCATCACACTTCAAAAGCACGCTCTCCTTCATAACAGACCATCATTAGAATTCCTGACAATGGAGAAGTAAATAATAATAATGAAAACAATTTCCCCAGCTCAACGACAGTTAGTCTCCCTTGGATGGAGAAATTGTAAGTATTCCATTGCCTTTATAATGCTTTTACATTTCCAGCAGCACGTTCCCAAGTGGAAAAACTGACAGGCACATTTTTCCTCTAAATTATAGGGGGGAGAGCAGTGATAAATAGAAAAGAAATAAAAAACGTTGTTGGGCTGTGTGTTGTAATAATGGCTGATCTTCACTCTGCTGCTTTAAGACCCATTCTGGAGTCAAAGCAAACTCTTTGCAAGTGATAAACACCCATTTTTTCATGGTTTGTGTGTATAAAAACATCTTCTGTATTTTCCACAGTATGCATCCGATGAAGTGAGCTGTAGCTCACGAAAGCTTATGCTCAAATAAATTGGCTAGTCTCTAAGGTGCCACAAGTACTCCTTTTCTCTTTGCAAGGAAACAACATTGTTGGGTTTTTTTGTTCTTAGTACAAGGAAAAGTTGTTTTAATTTCTGCTGATATACAGGAAAGAGACAATAGGACTTTTGCTTTCTCGTGGCTGGAGATTTTAGATAAAGGTGTGATTTAAAGGGGTAAAGCTGAGGGACTTGAGAAATTAGGTAAAAGCAGCAACGTGCAAACTGGTTTTGAGTATCACCCGAGGGAAGAGAAATGCAAAAAACTCAGGAAATTTTTGTCTGCTCAATTTTTTTTTATCTAAATATTTGCTTCTGATTTATGAGATAGAAAACAAAGGTGGTAAGCATATTCCCTCATAAGAACAGCCATATTGGGTCAGACCAGTGGTCCATCTAGCCCAGTATCCTAGAGACCAGTGCCAGATGGTTCAGATGGAATGAAATGAACCAGGCTATTTCAAATAATCCATCCCCTGTTGTACAGTCCCAGTTTATGTCAGTTCCTTAGCTCTGTACCGGTCTGCAGTGTACTTTTAATTCAGCATTTTCTTAACAAAAGCAAATTTCAAAAGAATATTGAGATCCAAAACCAGTCCCTTGTAGGTCACTGGTTTGAATGTAGCCCAGATAAGCTGTGACTCTCAATAGTAGCTATTTCATTATCGTTCAGTGAGACCTATGTGAAATAAATTGCTAGTCTCAGTCCAGTTCCCAGTGGACCAGTGTCTAGTCACAAAACCCACTACTGGACTGGCATTCGGCACAGGCATGGAATATTGAATAGACATGGGCACATAACTAGTTTAATTTCTCACCCCTAGAGGTTGCCCCTATTTCAGGGCTGAGGGCAAAGTGGGGAGCTTGCTTGGCAGCTATCAATGGTCTTTTCCTACTAAACAGGAGACTTCACTCTCTGGTGCTTTCAATCCTGCGCCTTTGTCTCGCACTAATCTGACTGTAAAAAATAACACAATGATCACAATAAAATGCTCAATGAGCTAATTCTTAGGATGGAATCCTGGCCCCATTGAAGTCAATGGCAAAATTACCTCATGGGGTCAGGATTTCACTCATAATTTTTAGTTTGATTGGCTTTTTATTTCTTGGATTGCTTGAAATGTCCTTATTTGATTTACTATAGATGGAGCTATCAACACTAACTATATTAAGTGGCTCAGTAAACATGGCATCTGGTTTCTACCCTCGATGGTGACCCTGAGAGAACTCACCTGACCTTAGAAGGATGCTCAAATCATCTCCGTGTCATAGCGTCTTTAGATAATGAACATTAATTAATTAGCCATAGGGCTCAGTGGGAACAACAGCTGGGAGGGGAGTGGGAGAGAATTGACAGCTGTCTTTGATCCTCTGTTCTTGTGTTGTGAAATGCTTTATGAGGAACAAAATTTGTGAGGTGGCATGGCCTGTCAGACCCAGAGCTTCTGGTTCTATCTGTTACTCTAAGCTGTGGGGTGCCCAGATGCCACAGGGAGGGGTGCTATACAAGAACCTTAATAGAATCTAGGCATTTATACTGTGCTCATCACCATAGTACCTGAGTCTGATAGCTGGGAGCAGCATCTTCCCACCAGTACTTGTAGCACAAGGGAACAGACTATAGGCTTCTTTTACCTCCTAATCATAAACACTAAATAGGCCTTGCTTGGTGGCCTGGTGGTTAGTACTTTGCATGGCATTTCACAAGACCACAGTTTAATTGCTGGTCAGGTTGGCAGAGTCTAGAGACAGTACTTGACCCTGGGCAAAGCTTAGTAACTTGTGGCTCTATAGCCGCTCTCGCTATTAACACAGGGGTATTGCTAGGCTCTTGAGACAGAGGCATCTAGGCTGCAAGACCTCAGCTGGGAGGAAGGCAGCATGGCCTTGGCGCTATGCAGCTCTGGTTCAATTCCCTGACACCAATAGCCTGCCCACAAATAGAAGGTCCCAGCCCGGCTCTCACCAGCCTCGTTACACTTTGCAGGGTGACAGGTGGCTCTGAGAGTAGGGGAGAGATGGAAGGGGGATCCTGAGGGCTCCAACAGGAATGCAAAGGTTCCAGGAACATGTGTTTACCTTCTCATCCAGTTGTGTATAATCCTGGGATAATATCTGTGAATGGACTGTGGTTCATTGCTGCACAATGATCTACATGCTTCTGGCACAGAGTTTTCTAACAAAGCTTGCGGGCTGCATTTCTGAACCACACGAAATTGAGTAACACCAAGTCAAACCAGCGCTTAGCTGTGTCGGAGTGGAATGTTTTCCCTTGACACTGAGAGCCTCTCATTGTAATCTTAGTTGTCATCATCATTATATCATTTGTGTTTTCACATCTGGTCTTGGCAATAATGAATTTAAAAAATTATACAAAATCTTGGTATGTCAGTAGGTCCTGACTATCATTGTTTAGTCTTTCAATATCTGAAAGTATTTAACTGAGGTGAAACCAAAAGATCTCCAGGACAACAGGCAGCTCTTAGAGGGACTGAAGAATAAGAACTGAGAACAAAGAGCGCTAGAGTGACCACAGAGGGAATAAACTAAGCTGCAGGTTTATAGCCCAAGCGGTAGCGCTTTTTGATGTCTCACACTGGTCCTTGGCTTTGCGCTCCGTGCTGACGAGGCCGTGTTAGAGATGGCCTTCTTCAAACTGAGATCTTAAAACAAGGTCCTTTCTGCCTGTTTGTAGTAGCTGTTGAAGATCCCATGGGACTGCTTGTGAAGTCAGGGGTAAACTCTGTGTCCCAAACATCATTCTCTGTCTCAGTTAAACAGATTCTAATGACAGCTGCGTCATTACAACTATCTAGCTCACTGCCCTGTATAGTGCTTTGGGATACCCAGGCTATACAGGGCATGGTGTGATGCTGACTATTCTGTTAAAAAGAGAGGGGCAATTGCATCCTCTGTATAGTGTTGACAGCATGCTCAGTGCTATATGTAAAGGAAAATATGTTTCCTTCTCTGAAGAACTTACAGCCTAAATGAATAGGCAACATAAGATGCACTGGGAGACCCAGAGGATGATGCTAGCTTCCTTCTTACCTTTCCACCATGCCTGCCACATTAGTCAGTCCACGATTTTGGTATTAAAAATAGAGAATAAACATAGATTACTTAAGGCACTGATTTTTGGAGGTGCTGCACACTTCCAACTCAAGCTGAAGTCAATAGGAACTGGGGGTGAGGAACTCTGAAAATCAGGCCATGATGGCACATAACTTATTTATGTAGATCAGAACTGAGGTCTCGTTGTGCTAGGCACTGTACAAACACAGAGGCAGACATAATTCCTGTCCCAAAGATTTTGCAAACTAAGAAGTACTTCAATCTGATTTGGGGCCCAGAAAGCCAGCTGGTTAAATACGGGTGATACGATGGGGTATTTTGAAATAACCTGAAGGATGTCACGCCCTCTTCGGCTCCCTGTGGATATGTTGCCATGTGCTTGTGTGGTTTCTGTTTCTTCTTTTGTAGCAGTTGGCACTTTCTGTCTTTCCTGAATGGTTGTGGAACAAAAGGAAAACATCACCCTGCCAGATGGAGGCCCAACTGGGAAGAGATAATTCTCCTTATCCCACCCTTTGTGAAATCCAGGGCTGTTGGGAGGGGATCTAGCTGGGAGGTTTCTTCAAGTTCATTCAGTGGTGGGAGCAGGTTAATTCAGATGCTGAGAGGGGCTCTCAGCTAGTCAGGACCTGGCTATTAGCTCGTCAGGACAACATTTCTTAGTGTAAGGATTTAAGTTTTAGTGGTTGTTACAGCTTTTGACGGAATCCCAATTGCTGGCTTGAGGAGGGGTGGTGTTTGCATTAAAGAGTGAAAGTTGCCATAAGATTTGTCATTAACCAGCTTGTCAGTTTCCTAAGGACTGAAAGTCTACCCTTGGGGGGTGATGACCCTCAGGAGCTGGGCATTCTCTCCTCTCTTTGACAGCCTATTGTTACACAACTCTGATGAACTGAAAAATAAACCAGCCTCGATATTCACTAGATGCTGCCAAACTAGGAGGATACAAGATGGGCACTACTTTGTCTGTAATGAGATCCAGGGAGAGGTGGTATTTTTCCCGTAGAAAATGAGAGTGAATGGGTCAGGGCATACTGGTTCAGCACACATGGAGTTTTGCTTGTGGGATTTTTTTGTTTGTTTGCTTGTTTGTTTGTTTTGCATATATAAATAGTTCTAACTGTATATGTAAATAGCTGGAAGGTGACAGCTGGGATTAAACTGGATTCATCTACATGCTATTCCTTGTGCCTAGAGAAGTGCAAATGAGTTCAGTTTCATTCTAGTCGCTAGCGATTGGCTTTTTGTGTACCACACTATTCAATCCATGTTTTTTCTGTAGAGCCTGTGGCCATAGTATCTAAATAGTGGCTTCAGCAGGAGCTGAGGGTTATTGCCACCTCTGGAAATCAGGTCTTTTTTGTTTAGGTGCCCAGATCTAGATTTAGGCACCTAAGTTTGGAAATTCTGACCCAGATATGTGTGGCTAGTGGCATTAAAGGGATAGTCTGTTCCTGTAAAAGCCTGGTTTCTCAACTGAGGGGTCATGGCATTATGTCAGGGTGGCAACCTCCCTGCCCTTTCCATATTCCTAAACAGGAAGGGGGTTCTGGTTAGATCCCAGCTAGATATGAGAGGGTCCAGTATGGAACAGGTTGAGAACCTCCTCTGAAGTGTGTCTCACTGAGAGCTTCATAGAGAGACAGCCACGCTATGAAGTCATTTAGACAGGTATTTAATGCAAGGGCAAACCATCCAAGGCCCTGTCAGCACTGTGACTGAAACCACAATGGCCACAGCCGTGTGTATAGCATGGCTCTAGCATGCTTTCCCTGACTGTTGCAGACAAGGATTCTTTTCCTCTGCGAGAACCCTGGTGCATAGTCCAGAACAGTGGTGCTCTGGGATATCCCCAAGCTTTCTCCAACATGAGCGTAGCTATACACATCTCTCAACCAACCATGGCTCCAGTGTGGAACAAAACATGTGTGACCAAGACCCAAAGTTAGGGACACCAGAAATGATTCATGCCGGAAGTTTGTCACTCCTTCCTGTAGGGTAGGAAATATTTTTCGATAGTCTCTCTTTCATCCTTTCTGACGTAAATAATTTTCCATAACAAAATGGACTTGGACTCTAGGGCAATTTAAACAAATGGCATCCCTTGGATTTGAGATAGAGGCAGTTGTAATGCAATCCTCATTTAAAAAATAAATAAAAAGCTCTTAGGTTAGGGAAGCCAGGCTAGAATCAGCCCAATTTCAACCCGGGGAGTTAAAAGAGTAGTCAGCAGTGTGGCATGACCACTGAAGTTCACTTTAGACTGATTAAGTTTGTTAAGAGAAAGGATTAAACAGTGAGAGCTTGATTCTCATTTACACCAAGGCCCCTTCACACTGCGAATCAGGCCCAAGTGTTACCTAGTGTGTTTAGTTCCTGAAAAGGTCTGTTAAAACATGACCTTTGCCATAGTGGTACGTGTGTATGCTGTGATTACCTCCCAAAGGGGTGGAGGATGCTAAGGCATGTGGGTGTTAGGGTGACCAGATGTCCCAATTTTATAGGGACAGTCTCGATATTTGGGGCTTTGTCTTATATAGGTGCCTACTACCCCTCACCCCTTGCCCTGATTTTTCACCCTTGATGTGTGGTCACCTTAATGGGTGTGCACATTGGAGCAGTTGGAGGGGAGAGAGGAGAAGCAGTTATCAGTGGGCAAGCTGCTGTGCTCAATGGAGACTGAGGGGGTTAGCGCCGGATCTCGCTCTAACTGATTCTCAGGCTCTCCTAACAGCTGTGGAAGGCCTTGCTCTGTTCTGTTCTCATGTGCTGGGAAGCAGCAATGTTTATGTGATGAAAGGGAACAGAAGATGGCTTTTCTTGACTGCTGCCTTTACGCGTACACACACTGGCCCTACGCCAGCCATGATGGAAACTCTCTCCTCCCGAGCAGAGAGAGATTGGTGGGGGGAAGGGAGAGGGGGCAGGGAAAGAGAGGCCCACAAGCAGAGGAACCAGAGGAAGTGAAAATAAAACCTCAAACCCAAGCACAGATCAGACAGTAACAGCTGCACCAGAGTTCTCCAACGGGCCTTTTCTCACGTCAGTGGCTTCAGATACCCCTTCAACAATAACTCACTTTCAGCAGCAGGTAAGTTCAGTGTGGGATGCTGGCCCTTTAAATATATGAGATGGAAAACCAAAGTAAAAGCCAAAACGAGGCTAACAGGGATTGTAAATTAAGCTGTTGGAGGCCTTGTCTGCACTGGCTACAGTGGGCCCCATAAACTGGCATGGGTTTAGCACTGCTGGTAGTAGCGTTGGTGGAAGATGTAGTGTAGACAAGTGTCAGACATTTTTACCATGGTCTCCACTATAACTTCACCGTCACTAACACTGGGTGGAGCTGCAACCAGAGGTGAATTAATGATCTATTGTTTACCAGAGTAGATACAGCCAGTAAAAACAGAGAGTTAGAAATCTGACTTGGGAGAGACAGGGAGAGGGTTCCTCTCTCCACCAGTCAGAAATACACCCCCAGCCATAGCCTCCCCTCACAACCACCCTGCTATGGCCTCTCCTACTTTTCAACCAGCAACCCAACCGTGTGACTCACCAGCTGACAGTGCAATACGTCCCCCTCCTGCCTGATCTGGTGCCCCACTCTCCCTGCCAGGCTCCCCCACCAACTTCAGTGATGCCAGCTGGGTCCCTCAGCTGGTGCTGCGTTGGCAGCTTTCTGGCTGGGGCTGCAGCAGGAGTGGTGCTGGTAGCTATGCAGCCCAGTTCCCTAGAAGAAACACCACTTGTTAGGGGGAAATAGAACTGTTTGGCCAAGTTACAAACCTGGGAGCCGAAAATTAGGAACATAGATCCAAACAATGACACCTACATAAAAGTGGCCTGGTTTTCAGAAGTGCTGAGCGAGCACCCATGAATCCCCAGGAAGTCAACGGGAACTCTGGGCGTTCAGCGCTTTTGAGAATCAGGTCACACTCATATAGGACCATTAATATAGATGTCAGCGCCGGTCGTTAGGTACCCAGGTTTGAAAAGTTTGCCCTTGGTTTGAAGATCTAGTGCCCGGCTCATCTTCATGGCTTCTCTTCATGAGAGAAGGCTGGTGTTTCCCTCCCCACAATCACAATGTACGCTTCCTGGGGGCTGCTTCACAGCAGTTGCCTTTGCTGTAGTACCTGCAGCGGAGCTGATGCATTGTAACGGAGAGATTAGTCCCGCCTACAGTGACTACCACAGCACCACAGCTCTCTTTCGAATCGGCCGTAGTGAGTGTGAGTGTCGAAGGGATGGCTCGGTGCCAAGCAGATGCATTAGTATTGTCTTCGTGGGGTCACAAGCGCAGAGCCTGCCAGCTGACTGAGTTCATCATTACAAGGAGGTGAATTCAGTATTGTTCAGGGTTTTGGTGTGATGGTTTAAAAAGCGAGATCCTGTCTGCTCTGCCTGGATTGGAGATTTGCAGTGAGATCTAGGGTTTGACTAGAATGACATAATAGACTTGTAGGTCAGAAGGTGCCACTACGTTTATCTTACCTCCTTTTAACACAGACCATACTAATGGGATGTTAAATATGCTTCTACACATTTAAGGACAGTCATACTTAAAACTGTGTCCTCTGGTTGTGGTTCTTGCCTGCTCTTAATATTGTGTTGTTAGTTAACTCCTGTTATAACCCAGTGTTATTTCCCAGTGTAGACAAGCCTTTCATAAGACTAGGATTTTGCCCTAGGGCATTTAGCTAAACTGTTCCTGCTCCCTACACTTCCACAACACTGCAGGATAGTTTCTCTGAGCCTGATGGCGACATTTCTGCACTCCTGTGTGGAAGTGGTATGGAGACCATTGCTCCAGGGTGCAGGTTGCATTTGTTGAGCTTTCAGTTATCAGCCTGAGGTTTGACTCAGGTGTGTACTATCTGCAGGACCAGAAGAGTACAGTGTTCTGAAAGAATGGGGCTGCCATTGCAGCATCTGCACGGTAGAGTTTCCAAACTCTACAGTGGAGTTTGCAATGAAGCTTCCATCTGTTTCCCATCCCAGGCAAGCCATCTTTGCCTGACCAGGGTCAGGGCTCCACACAGGAATTTCCAGTCAGTGCTCAGCATGGACCTTATGCAGTTCCCACTGAAATTAATGGGAGCCTTTGTATTAGCTTCAGAGAGGACCTGGACTGGGCATTGTGGCCTCAATTCTGCAAAGGCTCTTTATTTTTATTATTTGTACTATTGTAGCGCCTAGGAGTCTTGCTCAGGGGACAGGCCCCCATGGTGCTGGGCACTGGACAAACACAGAACAAAAAGAATGTCTCTGCCCCAAAGGGCTTACAATCCAAGTATGAGACAACAGATGGATACAGACAGATCAACGGAGCAGTACAAGGAAAGGATGACAGTATTGGTCAGCACGGCAGGCAGTGATCTCAGCACTTCAGCAGCCTACCCATTGTTATGTTTTTTGTAGGCTCATGGAGAAGGAGAGTTTTAAGAAGGATCGATTGTTTTTGTGGCTGTTTATGGGGAACTTCTCCCAAGCATGAGGGGCAGCATTGGAGAAAGCACAAACATGCTTGATGGAAAATGTAACAAATGGATGGTGGAAGCTGGCATTGTGGGCTGATCTGAGGTGGGAGTTGACTTTTTGATACTGAATAAGAGATGACAGGTAGAGTGGGGATAGGTCATGAAGGGCCTTGAAAATGAAGAGAAGTAGCTTATGTTACTCATGCATGTTACATATGCAAGTAACCCCACGGATGTGTGGAGTTCAGCATATGCCTAGCTTGCCTGTTGGATTGTGATTTATTAATGTAAATCCTCATCGCCTTATATATGAATCAATGGAATTTTTATTTGTAATGTTCTTTGTCATGTTTGGGCTTCTTTAACTGTTTTTTTAAACCAAATTAGTGAATAGTTTGTGTATGATTTATCTATAAGAGCTTTTCAAGAAAATAGTGATTAAGGCAGATGTAGAAATAGCATTTCAGAAGGTTTTTCTTTCTTTCTTTCTTTCTTTCTTTCTTTCTTTCTTTCTTTCTTTCTTTCTTTCTTTCTTTCTTTCTTTCTTTCTTTCTTTCTTTCTTTCTTTCTTTCTTCTATTAAAGCTTTATCTTTAACATTAAATGTAAATATTATTTTAAAGAACATTATTAGAAGGTTGTAGGTTTTATTATTTAAAAATATGAAATGAGGAGTTTAAGGTTAAAAGTGAACATCTGAAAGTCAGACAACTAAAATGCTGTATCAATATTTAAATAAAAATTCAGAGATCAAATTTAAGCCAGGACCAAAATGTTCACTCATGGGTGGCTATAGGCAAGACGCATCTCACTTCACCCTCCCCAAATGTCAGAATTGTATGTTCTAGTTGTAAAAATGTAAGCAAAAGATTGTGTTGTAATTCACATGTATAGGGAAGACTCAAATCCTTTCATGTCATAACTAGGCTCAGATTCAGCAAAGTGCTTAAGCATGGGCTTAACTTTAAGTTTGAGTTGGAGGCAATGGGATTACTCACATGTTCAGAATTAAGCACATGCTTAAGTACTTGCTGAACTGGGACTCAAGTGATGTTCTAGCTAGAGTTGGTTGCAGGAACTTCAATGGAGCTATATTCCATTGGAATATGTGGTTCTGTCAAAATCAAAACGTTTCGCAAGATCAGGTCTATGTTGCTGGAATTTAATTTAGAGGGAAGAAAAGGGCGTGTGGGGGGTGGCGGGGGAGAGGGAAGCTCAGACAATGTTAAAACATCTTATTCCAGCTTTTTTTAAAAATAACTAATATAATACCACCCACAAAAAAGTCAAAATCAAATCAAAATGTCAAAACAAAACATTTTGAATGACCTGAAAATGTTGTTTTAAAAATTTTCCTTCACAGCGAATTTCTATATTTTGGGTTTTGCTCTGTTCAGAATGAAGCTAAATTTTAAAATCTCACAATCCTTTACAAAGTAGAATTCCCATTCTCTGCCCAGCTCTAGTTCTAGCCTGCAACTCTGAGGGGTTCAAGACACGGCTGGCGTTGGAACCTTAATTGAGGATTTCCAGACTGTGGCATTTAGATTTGAGCTGCAGTGTTCTGCTTTCCTGACTGTTAAATGTTTGACTCTTTTAAAATACCAGCAGTGTTCTAATCACTTTGTGTTAAATTAATAGATATTTGCAAGCATAACTAAGGTGTGTGGGCTTGAGGCTTTTCTTGGTTTTGTCTGGGAATATAGCCAGTGAAGTGCTTTGGGGAGTAGAGTATTCAGATCTATGGCACTGGTTCAGGAAAACACTTCAGCTCATGTTTAACTTTAAGTATATACTTAAGTCCATTCCTATTTAGCAAAGCACTTTGGCCACTAATTCAGGAAAGCACATAATCAAGTACTGAACTTTAAACACAGGCTTAAGTCCTATGGAAGCCAATGGGAATTAAGCATGTGCTTAAAGTTAAGCACCTGCTTAAGTTCATTCCTGAATAAGGATGGACTTAAGCATGTGCTCAGGTCCTTTGTTGAATCCGCACATGTGTGCATTTCCACACTAGAGACATGCAGGAATGTTGCCCTCCTCTTAATATCCTGTGAGATTCTTTGCCAAGGTTGTGCTGACGAGCCACGTTACCACAAGCAGTTCAGGCGAGATGTGCTAATAGTGCTGGTATTTTGCTCGCACTGTGTATGACCTGCACATGTGAATGATTAAGTCAACCCATCAGAGTGTCCTACTGAGAGAGAAAAAAAACGCTGAGCTTGCTTTGGGGAAGGGGTGGATAACATGCCCTCTGCATCTTTTGCTGAAAGGTTTCCCACTGCACAGATGTGAAGCTGTTGAGAGTCCATTGCCATAAAGCCACACAGAAGAGCAGAGTGAGGAGAATGCACCTGTCTTTTTCACAATGCAACAATGCAGGAGGCTTGGTGGGTCGTAATGCTGGAGGTTTTATTTTCATGGCAAAAAGTGCCAATTTTTGTGGAGCAAAACTGCAAATTTCACAGCGCAACATTAAGACTCATAAACACATATCTTAATACCCAGTATGAACCCAACAAAACTTTATAAGATACTACAGATGCTCCAGCACATACCTTGAGAAGGGATGAAAAATTTCCACTCACTTTTTCAGTTCTTGGAGATTTACTTTGAAAAGGTCTAAAAATCAAAAGATCGGGGGCATGTAATTCATTCAAAAGTGCATCACATTTCAAGGGTTAAACATCTAGAAATATGATTTCTTCTAGGAGTGAAGTGTTGGGTTATTCAGAGCACTGAGTTGCATGTTAGCAAGTGTAAATGCCTCCCCCAAATTGAGAAGGCTTTCTCTTCACACACGTTATGTTCTGCTTTTATACTGCAGAGTCAAAATCTGGCCAAAATAGACCCCATAGGTCTGATCCAAAGCCTACTGAATTCAATGCAAGCCTTTCCATTGATTTCAACAGGCTTTGGATCAGGCCCTAATTGAGAATCTGCTTTTGTCTGCCTTGCCACTTTAGGTTGTGAATTCTCAAAAGTGCTGAGAAGCGGCTTTGGGGTGATCAGTTTTGTTCTAAATTACACTGAGGGGTCATGCACTTTGTAGCGCGTAGGCCAAGCTTCCTGCACACAGCAGGGCTCCATGTTGCTAGGCTCAGCAGATAGCCAGGGCTTCATGTGTTCCCCCTTTTCTCCCTTTTGTTTTCCAATTTTACCCCAAATCAATAGGGTTCTGGTCACTGATGCCAAGAACATTCCCTGAAATGTTGAGATTGATTGGATGCTGTATTCGTACGTTACTGTGTTACAGACAGACAGACATACTGACTGATAAATGGAGAAATGCCTTCAAATTCAGCGCAAGGCCTTCACAAGCTTGACCAATAAGAATCCCTCCACCAAGATGGCTGCAACATTCCAGTCCTGCTAAGCACAGAGTAGGTGCATAGAGTCCCACCACCGGGAAACCAAGACTCAGTGGCTGTGTCTGCATTAGAATATTTTCCCTAAGATTTCCCACTGGTGCATTACAATCAATGACAGCAATAGTGGCACTAGTGTAGACATAGTTCTAGTTGGTTACTGGTGTTGAGTGATCCAAACATCTAGCTCCAAGCAATCCTAGATAATACAGTACTAAAAATAGTGGTGGTTAACTCCCACCATTGCTGTCACTGTTGGGCTACACAGTGGAAAATTTGAGGTAGAAAGAAAATCTAGTGTAGACCAGTGCAGTGAGGGGCCACTGGCTATTCTTGTTACATTCCTTAGCTGCCCAAAGATGCCAGGCAGCTGGGAGCTTCTCAAGAAAAAATGGGATTGGCTTTAATAGCCACAAATTTAAGCAAAAGATGCCAGCATTTCAGGAGCTGTTCTGTTTTTCACACTAGTAAATTCTGGGGTGCCTAATACCCAGCTTGTGTAAGAGTTTCTTACAACAGTGGGGAGAGATTACTTTTCTGAGCTTGAACAGTCTGGGGACTTTCTCAGAGACAAAGAACTCATTCCTCATGCACACCAGGGTTTTTCAGTGCAGACAGCAGTCACTGAGGAAATAAGAATCCCAGATCTCATGTACATACAACTGGAGCTAATTCAACAAGGTTAGGCTTCCACTCAAACTCTCATTTTTTTCGGGCTCTCTGTGAAGGATCTGCTCTTTAAGAAATCAAGCATGATCTTGAACTATGTTAGACTTTCTTTTTCCCTTAATAAAAGACATGTAGAAAATAGTCTCCAGAAATGGCTGGCACACAGATGTACACCAACCCTATTCTTCTTTCATGTAAGGACTTCTAGAATTAAGTTCGCATTATATTTTCCCTCTTTCTTTCCCCGCTTGTGGACAATCCTTTCTATGGAAGATGATTTTGGTATGATTTATAATGAATTAATTTAATCTGGAATAAAACAGAATGTTGTACTGTGTGACTTTTCTTAAACAACTCCCTCAAAGAGCCAACAAAAATTGGTGATCTATTAGAAGTGGAGGACATTGGCTTGAATATGGAGTGGCCAATAGAGGCCAGGGTCAGTTCCTCAGCTGATGTAAAATGCCATAGCTCTGTTTGACTGCAGTTGAGTTACAACTATCTAAACAAGTTGATAATCTGGTTCCCAAGATGGTTTGCCATTTGAAAGACATTTCATGACTCATGTGAAATGAACTGGAGACAACCTGTGATTCTATTTCAAACATATTTCCATTGCTACGCTGACTTATATTCCCACACAAAGTACTCTGTAAACACAATTTTATGAGTATCTTAATAATACATTTTACATGGAAACTTCTTAATCCTACCGTAAAGTACAATATTATGAGAAACATCAATGAATATATTGTCAGAGTAAAGGTTGATTTCTTATTTATACTTCTATGCAAGTGTATAGCTCTTGGATGAAATGTTGGTGAAAGAAGTGATTTCTCAAGTTTGTGAAGTGGGTTTGCCTGAAGTTTTTCTATGTTTTTAACGTTCCTTTTAATTAGGAATTGACTTAGCTCCATGTTAACACAATTTGTGATGGTGGAAATTCTCTCCTCCTTTTTGTTTGGGATTGTAAATGTTAATGCAATTAATGTTAATATAAATGTTAAAGGAAGCTGACGACAGATTTTCATTAAGTAAATACTGTCACATGTGAATGTTTATTACTTATGGAGGAGCTGGCAGGAGGAATGCATATTTAAATGCTAAACATATTTCTTACCAGCCAAGAAGTAGATCAAGTGTAAAATTACAAAAGCACTTTTGGGGACTCCTCTCGTGAAAAGAAGATGACAGGGGAATTTCCTCTTAGGTCTAGTCTACTAATAGTTCCTGTATAGACAATATCCTCAAAATCATCTTTATTTGCCACCACAGATAACTTAAACAACACAGTGCCGAAATAGAGTTTAACCATAGTTCCTTCCTGTTAAAGTGCATCGTTATGATGAGAAATGGATCTCCAAATTAGATGGACTATTACGTAATCTTGTGAATGCTGTTGAGAGTGTGTGCTCTTGTGGAAACCACTGTCTAGGCCGACAGACCTGGGACTGAACTGGGGACCTCAGAGCATGACTGCTACAGTTTGAGCTAAACCGCTGCACCTGGGGGTTATGAAAGGCTCCCATCCTCTGTGGATTGGTTATAGAGGGGGACCTGACATACACTGGAGAGGGGAAGGATTGTAAAGGTAATCTGTCTCCCATCCTAGGCAGATTGTGTTTATCTCTCAGAGAGACCTGCGTGGGCTGTCTGGTTAACATGTTGGTAACACTTGTGGTACTTGTGATGTCAACAAGACATTATTAAATTGAACTGAGTGCAGTGTGTGTGGCAGGGGTATGCTCTGCCCCTGCCTCTTTTCAGCCAAGCAAACTCTTTGGAGACCTTCTTCAGGCAAAGACCCAGTGATTGATTTACAGAGTTCATTCCCACCACCTATACAGATTGTGGCAGCAGCTTGAACAGTATGCTGGGGCTCTAAGGCTCCTGAGCCCTGCAGGGGAGACATCCCGTGTCCTTGGCTCTACCAGCCTACAGCTCTTCCGTTTTCTCTCTCCCCACTTGGCACTTCCTTCCTGTGCCTTTGCACCTTCTGAGTCACTGAGGTAATTAGGCTGGGGAGAGTTAAAAGCTATCTTCAATCTACCAATTTAGCAGAGTTCCCATATTCAGGTATACGGCACCACTGATTGAAGTCACAATGATCAGAGTGCTGGATCAACTGCTGTTGTCAAGCACTCTGTCACCCCGTGCTCCTTTCTCTGGGAATTCCTGTCAGCATGAGGGAACAACTGCTTGAATGTGGATGCCTGATTGGGCAAGAGGGACATTAAAAACTAAGGGTGCAATGCTAGCTCCATTGAAATCAAGGGAGAAGTGAGGCAGTGGTGATTTAGAGGATGATGCCAGGAGCAATCAGTGGATCTGGGAGCTTTGGAGTCCCTACAAGGGACTTGACTTCAGAAGAGTTCTGCTTTGACATTTTGTCCTGGACCCTGTAAATCCTGACTACAATGTTGGTGAAATGCATTCTATGTTAGCTTCACTGTAGCAAATGCCTTCCCCATGCACAGTAAAATATCTTTGGGCCTGATTCAGAGCATATGGGGTGAAGGATGACCTCATGGGTAGGACATTGGAATACAAGATTGGATGTCTTTATAAAAAATGTACTGTAGCTCATCCACAAGATATGGGCTTTATGCAGGAATTACCGGGTGAAATTCTCTGGCTTGTGTTATGCAAGGGGTCAGACTAGAAGATGGTCATAATGGTCCCTTCTGACTTTAAAATCTATTAATCTATAAATTGTGAGCAAAATGTGTTTGTCAAATGGCTTGGCATAAATAACAGTAAACGCAAAAATGAAAGTTAATACTTTACTGTGTACATCTGAAATTCAGCACATCTCCCTGACTGGAGAAGTGATCAATATCTACATACCTGGTAAGTCTCAAGTTTCAAAGTTTTCAGAAATGAGGGACTCAACGAAACATTCCAACAGAAAAGCAAAAAGATTTCCAAATGAGTCATTTAAAATGTTTCTGGCTTTTAATTTATTTCACGGAATCACTTAAAAACCTTCACAGAAATTAAATCTGGATCCTCTTACTAAATGATGTGCATTTGGAACGGAAATATTTTTCTTTGCTAATAAATCAATGGAATAAGTCTCCACTTTAACACTATTTTGCAATGCAGCCTTAATGATGGAATCATGACCAATGGCTCCATAACAGTTTGTAGTGCATTTGTGAGATTTGACAAGCAATTTGGAGTCAGCTGGGATATAAATGTCAAGAATACCATTATTTTGTATCTTTTCTTCAATTTGCTCTCATCTTGGCTGCCTCTCGTCTGCTTGCATGCCAGTTAATGTGAGAAATTAAGAAAACAAATAAACAAACCCTCTTGAACATAGAAACTTTTTCCATTTAAATACACACACACAAACCCAGGCCTCTCCTCGTAAAAGTCTTTCAAGAAGGGGAGGATGTGTGTGTCAGGTAATTCTGTATCACTCCAAACCTTGATGATCTTGTGACAGGGCATCGGACTGCACAGAGACACACATTGGAATGTGCATTCAGATTGCAAAGGAATCCGAATCAGCCTGACTAATTTGATGCTTGTTTTACTTAGGGTAAAATTTCAGAAGCAATTAACCTAATTAACCTAAGTCCTATTTTCAAAGGTGACTTAGGCACTTTGAAGCATTGATTGTCAACAAGACTTAGGCTTCTAAGAATCTGATTTTTAAAGGTATTTAGGCACCGAAAGATGTAGATAGGTGCTTAGTGGAATGTTCAAATGTGCCAAAGTGTCTACAGCCCATTGAAATCATTGGGAAATCAATGGGACCTAAGTACTTTTGAAAACCCCATTAGGCACTTTAAAAATCTGGCTCTAAATCACGTTTGAAAATAGGACTTAAGCTAATAAGTCATTTAGTCACTTCTGAAAATTTTACCCTTGAGGTTTTTTATTTTATTTTATTTTTGCCTCCAAAGGTCTTTTCGCAGGGCAAAAGAACATGAGACATGGTCCTCTTGCTGTATGTCCACCATCCACTTACTAAACACCATGAGAAGCTCAGCTCTTTCATTATTTTGTCCCTATAAATTGCTGTGTGGTTCTCAAGCTATAAAAAAGTCAGTGAAAAATGTAAACACAAGCAACACAAATGCTACATCTCCTACACATGCAAGTGCACGCTTCACTGCAGGCGGAGAAAAGAGATTAAAGGCACTTTGTCTAAACTGTTTTTTGTTCAAATTGCCAAAGATCAGTGAAGGGCTCTACTGAGAGGAATTTCGAGGCATCTGAACAGTTGGATGTCAGATCCCAGAATCTTTTATTGTTTTGTTTTTAGCAGTGGTAGCATTTGCAGCTGCAGGTGGTAGAATTTGTATTTCCACAGGCCACCGTCTTCCTGACACTAGCTCTGTATTTCAAGGTCTCTGCTGAAATCCTCCAATAGAAACGTATACTTCCTTTGGAATTACTGCTCTCTCTCTCTCTCTCTCTCTGTATGTGTACATGCATGAGAGAGAGAGAGAGAGAATTGAAAGGGGGAAGCAGGAGAGGAAAGACTCTTTTTCCCAAGTGTTCTACTTAGACTCTTTTCTTTCTTTCTTTCTTTTATTGGCCATCAGTGCAATGACCCACTTAACCACATCATCTCAGCTTGCTCCCTCCCCCACACTTCCTTTACCCTTGCAGTGCACAGGCTCTCATATTTCCTCCCTCGTGTAGGGCGGATGGCGGCTCTCTGAGCTACATTCCTTCTATTACAAAAGAAAGGGAAAAATTTCTCTTCATGCAGGCAGACAGTCGACTGTTTCCTGGCAGCTCCAGTACAATATCCTTTTCTATTGTCTTGACAAACCTACAAACACAGCAGCTTTCCCCCTTTAAAAATAAATAAATTCAAGTCCTTTCTGCAGAGCAATCTGTTTGGGCTTCTTCCAAACAAGGATGATGTGTGACCCTGTGGCTGATATCCTGGTTGGTTATCTCCTGGCGCTGGTCTCCTTTTAAGAAAGTTGAATTAAGGGGGTGCAGCACATATTGTTCCCTGCTCTGGGAAGCAGCATCTTTCTTAATTCTGCTACGTGGATGTGTGAGAGCTGACACTATGGGGACTGAACCAGAGATCTCTGGAGCTAAACTAATAGGCTGTTATGGCTTGAGCTAAAGAGAGAAGCTTCTGTAGTTGGTTGCTGTCATAGCTCCAGCCTCCTATCCTCTGTGAATTGGCACAGAGGGGTACCTGTAACACAGTCTCATTACTGGGCTACAGATGGAGCCCAGATCCCAGGGTGATGAGCACCTCATGAGGGTGTTTATTAAATTTTGCTGGGAAGGAGAATGATTCAATGCTCAGTGCACTGCAAGGTAAAGGCGGCAACAGGAGAAATTAGATGAGGTTAGGGTTGTCTTCACTTTTCCCACCACTTACTCCCTGGTGATAATTTGTTTTTATCGCTTTGGAGAGGAGTTGGCATCCTCCACATTTTTGTTTCTTTATTTCACTTCTTTATTGAAGACAATCTGCCCTTCTAACCAGGGAGTTCTTTGTGGGGGGTCATTCGTCAACAAACTTGACCTGCCCGGAAGGGGTCACTCAAAGTCCCATCTGGACTGGAAACAGGGCTCAAGTCACACCACAGTGCTCCGGAACGCTGTGGTGCTGTTACTTACGAGTGATGGTTCCAGAAGCACATTCTAGCTGTTCTTCGTCTTAGGACTCACACATTGCCTGGAATAATATGGTGTTACCTAACCCATGTCCAGAACAGAGTCAAATATGGTTCATGGTTTGATCACCATCTTACAAACTGAGTTTACTCATCCTTATTGAAAAACTAGGCCCTCTACCTCACCCAGGATGACCTGACTTTCTCTTACGGCTGCACCCCTCATAAATTATGCAGACCATCCCAAAACGTCATTGTCCTGATTTTCAAGGGTATGGATGAGCATTCCTAACTCCAGCTGCAGCCAGTGGGAGCTGCTAGTGCTCAACGCTTCTGAAAACCAAGCGCCATGGCAATAAAACCTCTGTCCCATCCCATGCTCTCAGCCCCTAACCCTGCCACCTATTAGACTGAAAAAAAAAACATTTCTGGACCTGTGAAACCATTTTATTGGTCTTATCTCATATTTCCAGCTGAAAGGTCAGGCTCCCTCAGTAACATGAGGTCGACTCTCCAGGCCTTTTAGGAAGAGAGAAATACATGTTAGTAATCTGCAATTTAGCTAAGGCCCCATTTCAGCAATGCACATAAGCACTTAAGATCCAGTGAAGTCAATTGTCTTAAGTATGTGACTAAAGCTAAGGATGTTCTTAAGGGCTTTGCTGAAATCAGGCCTAAAGTAGCTTTGCCATATATAGTAATGTTGTGATTTGGAGCTCTGATATTTTGGGAGTCACCTGTGTGTTGCCTAATCTATAGCTTATGTATTAATTATAGTGATTACTTAAGAATTCCCAGATATTACTTTGAGGGTTGACAGGTTCTTGTCCGAAGATCAGGCCCAGTATTATTAAAATAACGATATAGTTGGGAACCCTGATGTGCACAGCTGCAACACTCACGCTATAGGAACTCTTCTATATTTACAAAGTCACAAACCCTCTAACTCAGTAGGGTAGATAGAGAGACTACAGAATGTACATTTGAACATCCATATGCTCATACCATCCCTTGCAGGACAACCTGAAATTTACCCATTGTCTTCCTCATCACCATCATCTTCCTCCTCATCGCCAGTGGCCATCATTCTGGCACCTCCCAAGAGCTACATGTCTCTCTCCCACTGCCAACAGGCTGGGATGTAACTTTTATAATACATTATGCTGACACCATGTCTAATGCATATTCAGTAGGGGTTTCTCCCCTCTTCCTTATTTGTATTTCCTCATTCTACTAATGTTGAGGTGTCCTTCTTGTATAGATTAGTATATTAAGGATTTCAACTAAATATCATATACGTCCATTTGTTGCCCTAGCACTTATGGTTGGATGTTCTTTCCAAAAGCTGGTATTAACTTATGGTTTTATGGTTGGCTGATGTCATTATGCACAAAATTCCCTGTTACGCTCTATTTCCAGTTCCTCAAAACTCAAGGGTTACTGTTGAGCTGTTTATCTATGCCAACGTTCATAGGCCTCAAGTCTCATGCTAACTTCTGAAGCCAATGCCTTACAGGATACAGGCCTGTAGGTTACTGCTGAATATAATAAAGGCAGAATATAATGAAGGCAAGGCAGTGAATATAATAAAGGCAAGCTAGCCCTATGGGCTACAGCGCTAGAGCTGAACAGTAGCCTTATGCCAATGTAAAAAGACCTTGCAAGTTCTCTAATGATACTCAAGTTGCTAGCCCAGATGCTTCACAAGGTATCAGACCTTAAAACAGTCACTGTTCCAGAGCTGAATATGGCCCATTCTACACGTTAAGGGAGTATAACTACGGGGGAAAATTCTGCATTTTGAGGGAGAATTAAGAAAACCTTTTTAGTGGCAGGTTGTTTTCTGTACTGTCAAATATTTGGGTTCCTTTTAAACATAACCATAATGGTTTCTAATGGTTGGTATTTTTTTCAATAACTACCATGTTTTTGGATATTTGTTTATTTTTTCTGTTATTCTGAAATTACTGGCATGAAATTCTGGCCCGACTGAAGTCAATGGCAAAACTCCCGTCTACTTCAATAAAGTGTGGATTTCACCCAGATATTTCCTCTAAACTTTAACTCAGTCTTAAAGTTAACAAGATTTTCAAATTTAGGTGTTTAAAGTTGGGTGCCTACATTCATTTATAGATACCGATGTGGCCTGCTTTTCATAGGCGCTGATCAGTCAAAGTCAATTTTGTAAAGTGTGTGTGTGTGTATGTACACAATTAATAAATACACACAGACACTGTCTGTGTCTTGCCTAATGATCTGAGCACAGGCCTTGTAGTCAGACACCCCTGAGTTCTATTCCTGATTCTCTGTGTGCTCTAAGTCACATAACCTGTCTGCAACTCAGTTTCTCCATCCATAAAATGGATAATGGTACTTATCCTACCACGCGTGGATTTTGTCAGGTTTATACATCACTTTGAATAGGAAAAGTGCTCTGTGTTGTTACTGTTGGTTCATTAGGTATGATCATGTGGCATCCTGCTGTGAAATGCAGTGTGAAGCTGGAAATGGAGTGCTTCCATGTGACACTTCAGGGACATCCATTGCATAAATTCACTGACTTTTTATGTGTATGACTTGGAGTTAGAAATCTACAATTAAGATCCTGCTGAAATGTAATGACGGGAGTTCTGCTCCGAGTTTCTTGAATCGACTTGGTCAGCAGAAGCCAGGAGCGCTATGCAGCTGGCACATTCAGCTCTTGGAAGGAGATGAATGCTTTCCATTGCTATCAAGTAAATGCACTGAGACAATGCTTAGAAAAGCACTGTGGGTTTCTACAGCTTGCAGGTATGAGGGTCACCACAGCATCGGGACTGTTATTCTGAATGGGTGAGGGAAGGAAATGAAGGTGACTCAGAGAAGCCCCTTCAATGTAGTTCTGAGGGTCAGCTATTGCTGACTATGGGCCTGATAAAAGCCCATTGTGGTCAATGGAACTCTTACCCTGTACTTCAATAAGCTTTGAATCAGGCCATAAATATCCTGTGATCAAGTGTCAGGGACCTCATATCATCCCATCCTTTATAAAACCCATTTCTGTCTCCTAACTGGTCCCTTGGTCCTTTGTGACCAAGATTATTAACCATGCTTTGCACCATAGAAGGGCACCATTGGGTCCCTAGAGTCAGCATTTCCTACCCACTGAGCGCTCCTGCTCCATAAGGGGAGTTTGCCACTTGGTTCTTCCTCCCATCTCCTTCGCGCCAGGCTCTGCCACCTTTAGAGCACTGGGAGAGTATATCCGTGCCCTGGAGACTTCCTCTCTGTTTCTCTGTGATTTGACGCAATCTAGGTCAAACTGCTGTTTGAGATCCCAGAGGAAATTAATTCTCTGACCTGTACGTGCACATGCATAACAAGAAGACTCATTTGAGCATTGAGAACCTGCATGCAGGCCACGCAGTGGACTTTGTGTGTGCGATTTCTTTTTCCCCTAAAGGGAAATAGCCTTTAAATAGAGTACAGGGTGGGGTGGAAGGGGTTTGAATTCAAGTTCCCAACTTTCAGCTCAGCCCTATTCGTGATCTTCCTGTTAGTATTTTGTCTTCCTGGCATCCTTCCTCTTCTTTATATATTGTTTGCTGGGTGTTGCCTTCTGTATGTTATATTTGCACTGTAGAACACTTTGAAGCTTGAAAGCACTATATAAATGCTATGTATTGTTGTTGAGTCTTATGGACCTGAATAAGAAATTGATGTGGTTTAGATGTCTTCAAATGTAAATGACTGGGCAGGGGGGAGAGGGAACCTTTTTGTGGGCATCTTAGAAGAGAAACTGGGGATTGTCCCTCCTATAATCTTTAGGTCTTTATCCTCCTTGGGCAACAGTTTCTGCAAACTGGCAGGTGAAGAGCTCTGGCATCATTCTGGTGATATGAGATTATTATTATTGTTATTTGTATTATTGTAGCATGTAGGAACCCAGTCATGGACCATGACCCCATTGTGCTAGGTGCTGTACAAACACAGAACACAAATGACAATCCCTGTCCCCAAAGTCTTGTAATCTGAGATATTGCCTTATCCCCTACCATGCTGGTGGCTGGCACTCCATTCCAGGTTACAAATGGCTAAGGTTCATTGTACAGTGAACATCTCTAAAACCACAAGGTCGTATGTGGGATTTGCTTTGTTTATAGCACCATAAACAGTGTAGCAAAGAGGAAGCCCTGAAAGGCTTATTGTGGTTGTTTGATCATGTTTGTGAATAGAAGCTCCGTGATGTCATTAGATACAGTGACTAAACTGTTTAATGTTTGGTTCTCCCATGGCTTACCTAATTAGAATTGTCCTACAGCTTTCAGGAATGTGTTTAGAAATCTGCAGAAGGTGAGTACCTACTCTGATAGCAGAGTGGGCAGATTAACACCAGGTCTGCTTCCACCTTCTCCACAATAAGTTTTGCTCATTTTCCTCTGAAAGATTTCTCTATCCTTTAGGGATAAAGGTAGACAACGGTGGTGGTGTTTCGGGATGTGAAGACATACCCACTAGGAATTGGGCTAAAACCACATTAACTATTTCATCTAGGCAGCCGAACAGATGGTGGTGACTTCTAGCCATGTGACCTGGATTGGAATAGAATCAATGCCCAAAAGCAATCCTCCTACCAATCCCAATACCCTTGTCTTGCAAAAGGGAACCTTGCCATGATTGAGTAGTGTGGGATGGCAAGGGAGTGAGAACGTTTATTAGTCAGTCTTTTACTCCAGCCCTTAGCTTATCATCACCACAAATGAACCCCCAATACAGACACACATCTCTCAGTGGTTCATTGTCAGTATGCTTGCTGCTGGCTCACAAGGAGGTGGGGTTGTGGAAAAGCCTATGCTGTCTAAGATGATTGTTACTTGTTTCCATATACTACGGGGCTAAATTTTCAAAAGCTAACAGTGGAATTGGCGTACCTTTTTTGGGAGCCCTTTCCAGGACTGCTTTGAGGGCCCTGACTTTTCAGGAGGTGGGTGCTCAGCACTTTGTGAAAATTACCCCCCTGTTAAGATATCTCAAGTTGGGCACGCAAAATCACTAGTCCGTTTTGAAATGCTAAACCCTGGTTTCCCTAAAGCATCCAGCATCAGTAAAGAGAAGCATATGCTTTATCTTACTACTGTGTTTTGAGTGGGAGGTTGGGGAGAAAGGAAAGAAAGGAAAACTTAAATTAGAAGAAAACCAAACAGCGACTGCTGGTGACAGATGATTACAGCTCATTTCCAGGCCGTTTCCTGCATGCCAATGATAGATCAGTAAACAAACGCCTTGTTGCAAACACAAAGCAGGCAGGAACTCTGTTTGGAAGAGAGAGGTCCGGGCAGGTCTCACTCTGCCTGGCAGCAGGAAGTCACTGTCACATGACCCTGGGAATCGTAAGGCCATGTGCATGTGGGAGATATGTGGAGCGCCTTCTGTCCTGAGACTTTGCATCCTTCCCACAGTCCAGTCAACAGGTTTGAGAGCTTCTTCCCCTTCTTCTTTCCTCCCCTCCCGCTTCTGGTGGCATTCTTTTCCCTGATGTGTTATGAAATGGTATCAGATGGCTGCTTTGTTCCCCCAAACAATGGCAAAGATTTCTGAGTGCATTGTCAAACTGGCACTTGACATCTTGCCTCCCTTCTTGTCAATCTATGGACCATGATGGCCTGGTGTCCCTGTTCACAGAGTAGTGGAGTGCGCCCGAGCTCAGGCCTCTGTGGTCCCACACGTGACAGAGTCTTCTTTGGGTTTTGTTTTATAAAGAAAGTAATCATAATGCCCAGGGTGTGGCGCGGGCCAAAAGCAGCCCCTGTCCCCTCCCCCGGACCTCTCACCCAGGGCAGGTGGAGGACCCAGGCTCCCTACAGTGGCCCGCGCAGCTCTCCCTGACCTGGCTTCAGTGGGGGGGGGCCTCGAAGCCGCAGCCTGGCCATGATAAGAGCCGCAGGGGACCTTCCACCTGCCCGCAGTGTGGGGGTCCCACCGAGAGCAGCCCCAGGCTGTGTCCCTGCCCCATAGCTCCTACCCCCAAGGCAGGTGGAGGGTAGGGTTGCCAGATGTCCAGTTTTCGACTGGAATGCCTGGTTGAAAAGGGACCTTGGTGGCTCCCTTTAAAAGTCTGTTTGGCGCAGCGGGGCTAAGGCAGGCTCCCTGGCTGCCGTGGCTCCACGTGGCTCCCAGAAGCAGCAGCATACACCCCCTCCGGCTCCTTTGCGTACGGGAAGGCAGGGGGCTCCACATGCTGCCCCCGCCCCAAGTGCTGGTTCCACAGCTCCCATTAGCCGGGAACTGTAGCTAATGGGAGCTGCAGGGGTGGCACCTGCACATGGGGCAGTGCACAGAGCCGCCTGGCCATGCCTCTGCCTAGGAGTGGAGGGTGGACATGCTGCTGCTTCTGGGAGCTGCTTGAAATAAGCGCCACCCAGAGCCTTCACCCCTGACCCCCTCCTGCACCCCAACCCCCTGCCCCAGCCCTGATCTCCCTCCTGCCCTCTGAACCCTTGATCCCAGCCCGAAGCACCCTCCTGCATCCCAAACCCCTCATCCCCAACCGCACCCTAGAGCCTTCACCCCCCAGACAGAGCCCTCACCCATCCCGCACCCCACCCCCGTGCCCCAGCCCCGTCCTACCCCCCAAATCCCTCATTTCCTGTCCCACACCAGATCCTGCACCGCCAGCCGGAGCCCTGCCCCCCACACACACCCCAACCCCCTGCCCCAGCCCAGAGCCCCCTCCCTCATTTCTGGCCCCATCCCAGAACCTGCACCCCCATCCCAGAGCCTGTACCTGCTCCCACACCCCAACCCCCTGCCTCAGCCTGGAGTCCCCTCCCATACTCTAAACCCCTCGGCTCCACTCCCCAGCCCGGAGCACCCTCCTACACCTCCTCATTCCCAGCCCCACCCCAGAGTCTGCACCCCCTGCCAGAGCCCTCATCCCCCTCCCGCACCCGAACTGCCTGCCCCAGCCCAGAGCCCCCTCCTGCCCTCCGAACCCCTCAGCCCCAGCCCAGAGCCCCCTCCTGCCCTCCGAACCCCTCAGCCCCAGCCTGGAGCCCCATCCTGTACCCCAAATCCCTCATCCCTGGCCCCACCCTGGAGCCTACACCCCCAGACAGAGGCCTCTCCCCTCCCCTACCCCAACCCCTGAGCCAGCCCGGTGAAAATGAGAGAGTAAGTGAGGATGGGGAGAGCAAGCGACAGAGGGAGGCGGGATGGAGTGAATGGGGGTGGGGCTTCTGAGGATGGGTGGGGAAGGGGCCAGGCAAGGGTGTTCGGTTTTGTGTGGGTAGAAAGTTGGCAACCCTAGTGGAGGGGCCATGCCACAGCTGCCCACGCAGCTCTTACCATGGCCAGGCTGCAACTCTGATGTCCCCCCCACCCCCCGGCTGAAGGCGGGTGGGGAGGAGCCGCATGGGCAGCTGTGGTGAGCCAGCGTTCAGTCGTGGACCCTCCACCGGCCTTGGGCCATGTGGGGAGCCTGGGGTTGGGGACACAGGCCTGGGGCTTCCCAGAGCCCCCTGCACCGCAGGCAGGTGGAGGGTCCACACGTGTGTCTCCCACAACTGTCTGGGCTCCCTGGCTGGGCTCCATGCTGGCCTGGCCGGGTGAAAGAGGAGGGGAAGGGTCCGCCCTGGTGAAATGTGGGAGGGCCATGGGCTCCTGCCCCGCCCTGTTCCAGCACCACTGCCTGGGTGCCTACCTCTGCCTACCCTCTGCCTCCCCCCCCGTTATTTTCCACTCCCTGCTACAGGCCCGTGTGGCCAGGGAGCGATGTGCTGCTCTAGCCACAGGTTCAAGTCCCAAATATGCATGGGGCATTATACTCTCAGCTCTATCTCTGTGGCTAGAAGTGAACCCTCCTGCCTAGAGCAGCCCCGCTCACATGGTCACAGACTAGTGTCCCTCAGCTCCTAAGCAGGAGCAGTGCAGAAAGCAGCTACGAACAGGAGTCTCTCCTGGCTTTAGTGGGAGGCTGAACAGGTCTGCACCCTCCTCCTTCCCACCGCCAGTGATGATCCATTTCTTCTTCAGCCTCTCCTCCCACCTCCCACGGTGGCTAGTTTAGCAGTGTGCTTGGATCAGACGTATGACCCATGTTGACCACTACCACCCATGTTGACCGCTACTGCCCATCTGCCCACATCTGAATGCTAGCTGATGGACACAGCGGCAAAGCAAGGACAGAAACATGCATGGAATTAAGTGGCAGGCTGCAACTTTTATTAAACTTGAATGTAGGGGAGAGCCACAACCTGCCCATCACCACTACTCACCTATATCAGGCATTTAACTGGTTCCAGTGCGGAGATTACAGGGCTCCTTACCATATAACCCGTAACTGGCGCCAGGGTTACAGAGCTCTTTACCATATAATCCATAATGCGGGGTGTTTCTCCTCAGCCTACCCCCCAGGACTCTGTTCTCTGTGAGTCCTAGCACTCGCCTCCCCCCGAGGGGGACAGAGGGTGCAGGAGGGTGGGGACCTCAGCCCACGAGGGCCACAAGGTCTGACCGTGGCCCACAAAGACCACAAGGTTTCATCCTATCATATGAGCCCAAGGCCAATCACCAAAATCCCAGGTCTTTCACCTCTGGGAACCATTCATTTTATTCTTTTAACCTCACTGGAAACCAGCTGCATGTTGTAACAAGTAAGCAGCACCATCCCAGTACCTCCGTTAGGTACTAAACACCTTGTAGATGCTGCAAGGAAGGCAAAAAACTCCCTGGTCCTCTGCCAATTGGCCCATGGGAGAAAAAATTCCTTCCTGACCCGTACACAGGCTAGACCCACAGCATCTGTCAGGCCGGATTCCCCTTCCTAGTTTAGGTGGGCAGGGTGGGCTGCGGGAATGGAGCCAAAAGAGGCTCCGGATGGTGATTGAATGAAGTGGTTATATATACCCCAGCCTGTATTATTATTCATAATGTGGTAGCTCCTAAGAGCGCCAGTCATAGACTAGGACTCCATTGTGCTAGGTGCTGTACAAACACAGCACAAAGAGATGGTCCCTGCCCCAGTGAACTTACTATCTAAGTGCAGAATAATCTCTGTTACAGCTTTGCAGAAATCTACTCACCCACTTGCCTGAGTGAGTCATTCTGTGGACAGAAGAATGAATGAGCTTTAGTTTTTCGTTATCCTTAAACATATCCCCTAATGAGTGGGTGAATAGATTTTGCTCCTTGGGCTGGTCAATTTTCCTGAAAATTTTGCAAGATTGCTCTGTCATTAGAAATGAATTGGGTGTTGTTCCAGCTACTAATGAGGAAGAGAAGCCCTGGGGCTTATTGCCTTGGAAAGAGATGACACGGTTTGTAATGAGTAACCCTGAACCTGGACTCATTGAGATGATCCAGAGTTCACTCTGTCTTACAGAATTTTGCCTGGGTGGGGTGAGAGCAGGGAAAGAAAACTCAGAAAAGAACAAGACTGAATTATTTCTATTTCTCTCTCTCTCTTTTCTTTAAAAGTATGTAGACCATGGAAATGAGAAATACTTTGTATATGTTCATTCTCTTGCAAAAGTCCTAGGAACTACTAACTTTACTGATGCGATTGGTCTTGCTGCCAAACTCCAGCCGTGGCAGGGGAGCATCTGATAGACCAGCCAAGTGGATAGACTCCAGAGGCTTTCAGGGTTTCAAAGTATTGTGTAAGAGACAATGAACTCCTTCCTGTCATTGAAATGCTTTTCACTGGCTACAGATAATGCCCTCCTGAGAAGTCCTGACACTGCCTTGTGGGGTGGTTGGGCTCTTAAAGAGCCAGAGTTGGTTTTCAGGACAAGAGAAAAAGGAGAACATCTGTTGCACTGACTGTGTTGCAAGGGTGCGACAAGAGGA
Organism: Lepidochelys kempii; assembly: GCF_965140285.1. NCBI lineage: Eukaryota > Metazoa > Chordata > Testudines > Cheloniidae > Lepidochelys > Lepidochelys kempii. The sequence goes on from NC_136380.1 coordinate 249,139,899, forward strand.
TAGATTGACACCCCTACCCCACAAAGAATAGAAATCACCATGCAAAGAATAGTGGGCAGTGACCAAAACAACTTCTGCCATTTAAAGACCTTAGGCCAGGGATGCATTTCACCCTGACACCCTTGATTTCAGTGCATATAGCTCAGGGATGAATTTCCCCCCTTAAATTCCCAAGGGAGATCAGTAACACTCTATAATGACCCACTAGAGTGAGAATACACCAGGTGTGCAGGAACCTGAGCACAAAGTGACCATGGGGCCTACAGTAGTTTAATCAATAAACCTGGGTCTCAGTTGGGTACCAGTCCAAGAAAGCTGCCGATTCAGTGGCTTCATAAACCATGGGGCTGTTAATTCTCTGGATCAGACAGATTATTTTTAAAGCCCTTTTTAACTGTCTCCTGAGAGAAGACAGATACCCAAGTGTTAGAACAATAATGTTTAGCTTTTATGTAGTGTTTTGCCTGTTCAAATCACTGTACAGCCATTGACTAGTTATTATTACTAATCATGTTTATTATGGCAGTGTCTATGGGACCAGTTGAGACAGAAGTCCCACTGTGCTCAGCACTGTACAAACACAGAGTAATAGACAGCCCAGGCCCCAAAGACTACCTAATTCTCACAGCACTCTTGGGAGGTAGGTGGATTAAAATGATCATCACCATTTTACAGAAGGGGAAATGGAGGCAGAGAGATGAAGTGACTTGCTGCTATTATCCTACTAGATTTTCAGGGGCAGGTTGTGTGTGTGTGCTTGGAGAGAGGAGGGCCAGGGGAAGTTTGTCATGTTGGAACAGACAGTGTTACCTGTCACAGTTCAGGGCAACGGCACCTGTGTTCCCCCTCAGGAGTCCAGCCAAGGCACCCACTCTCAGGCCTCCAGCTCCCCAGCAGTTGCCTTTTTGGATGGAGACCTGTATCTCTGCCCTGTCTGACTGGGGTATTTGCAGGCTGAACAGTTCCCTGCCATCACTGTGGTATTCCCAGCTCAGACAAGCTGCCCTAGCATACCTGCTTGCTTTCTCTTTGGAGACAGTTAACAGCGTGACTGCCCATAGTTATAGATACCACACAGCTCTTCTTATGAGAGCCTGTATTATTATTATGGTAAAAGCACTGTCGAGAAAATGTGTTTAAAACAATAGACAAACCTACCCGCGTGTCAATAAACGTACCAGACATTATCCTAACAAGGGCTCTGACAGGAGCAGTCCTTCTATATGCTACCCGAGGAGTTTCCTTTGTAGTCACAAGTTCATTACAGCTTCAGCTCGGTACAGTAACTCCTCACTTAAAGTCGTCCTGGTTAACGTTGTTTCATTGTTACCTGGCTGATCAATTAGAGAACATGCTCGTTTAAAGTGGCGCAATGCTCCCTCATAACGTCGTTTGGCAGCCGCCTGCTTTGTCCACTACTTGCAGGAAGAGCAGCCCGTTGCAGCAAGCTGGTGGGGGCTTGGAACCAGGGTGGACCAGCAGCCCCCCCATCAGCTCCCCGTTCCCCTAAGTTCCCTGTGCGGCAGCCGTCCAGCAGGCTATCAGTTGCCGGCAGTTCAGTTGTCCCTCCCCCCACTGCGATGTGCAGCTCCTGCCCTCTGCCTTGGAGCTGCTCCTGGGAGTCTCCTGTGCGGGGGGAGGGAAGAAGGGAGCTAATGTCAGGGCGTCCCCCTCCCCCCTGGTCCTGCACCCCGCTTACCCCATTTCCGTAGAGCGGTTGCGGGGAGGGGGGAGACACACGACAGGGCTCAGGACAGAGGGAGCTTCCTGGAAGCAGCTGCCATCTCAGCTTGCTGATCTACTTAAAAAGGCAATGTTCTTAGAGTGGGGTCAGAGTACTTAAAGGAGCAGTGCACATCTCTGTCTCTCAGACACACGGTGTGTGTCTCTGACTCTGTCTGCCGTGCTGTCTCCCCTCCCTCCATTCGTGCTGCCTTGTAGAGTGTGAGGCTACATTAACAATGAGTTAACCCTTGAGGGCTCAGCCGATTGCTAGTTCGTCATTTAGCAGTAAGGCAGTCCCTGGGAAATATCCCACCCTCTGACTTCACCACCTCAACCAAGCTTCACAATCCTCATCGCTGTGTACCAGTATTAAATTGTTTGTTTAAAACTTATATTGTGTGTGTGTGTATATATATATATATAATATAGTCTTTTGTCTAGTGCAAAAGTTTCCCTGGAACCTAACCCACCCATTTACATTAATTCTTATGGGGAAATTGGATTTGCTTAACATCATTTGGCTTAAAGTCGCATTTTTCAGGAACACAGCTATAAAGTTAAGTGAGGAGTTACTGTACAAGTACCCAGTTTTATGGGGTCTCAGTAGGCCCCGTCCTTCCAACCCCACCATAAAGATTGGGGCCCTCCATGCACCAGAGTCCTGACTGTCTGCTGGACGAGGAAGAAGGCTCCGAGTCATTTTAAAACTAGACTGTTTATCCAAAGCCCCTTGCGTTGACTGTTGGTCACGGGAGAATCCCATTTGAACTAGTATATGCACATCTCTGCGTGGGGGGGAGGGGCACTTCAAAGGGCTGATAACAGAGGCAGTACGTTAGCATCCCCCTTTTCCTAGAGACGGTTCATACAGTGCCCCATAACACATACACAATTGCATTTTAATACAATGGAACCCGCAAAGTACTAACCCTGATTCAATCAGATTTAGCTTAATTCAGTAAAGTTTATCTTCATTCCATAAGCTTTGGTCAGGATCCTACAGGCTATTGTCAATCTGTCACAATACAGTACCTCTGATCATTGAAGTGTTGCTTTGACTTCCCCCAGGTGACCTGTCGCCATGCCAGGTGCTGACACAATGACAGCTAGCAAGGCAGCCGACGTGAGCAGCAAGTCTGAAAACGGTGTCTGCAACTCCATTGAGAGGTGAAAAGTCCTAAATTCTTGTTTTTCTTTTTCCCAAGGGCGGGGAGTGGAGAGGGAGTCATTACTTTCCATTGGTGCTCTCTCTCATAGCCTAAAACATGCCTCTAGCGTCAATATGCCTCAGCCGGTGTCTCTAGGCCATCAGGTTGTACGTTTAAATCCTACATCCTGATGGAAGTCTAATAACATGTGATGATACCACAGTGCACTAGTAGACATGGGGTGGGGGTCCACCCCATTAGAGGCGTCATCCTTTGTCCAAAAGGCTACACGAAAGTCTCTGCTCCCACTGAAATAGGCAGACGTTACAGGAGCATGAGACTTGGGGACAATGCTATCCTGGTTAGTATCTCCCTTCCCTTCGGTAACCGCAGATGCCAATGTCCGAGTCTGGGTGTTAGCTCTGGCTGGGCGCATAGTGGCTGCCAGGTTTGCTTACATGCTCACTGCACTACCAGCACTTCACCCCATTTACATGAATCCAGGAATTTATAGAATTAAACTAAACTGGGGTAAGTGCGTCTATGTTGGTTTAATAGGAGGGGGTCGCACTTCTGTAGCGAAATAGTTTTAAAATTGATCTACTTACACTAGTGCCATCTTTCTAGCATAGACAAGCCCTTATTGTTTTGCAAAGAGCTTTGGGTTTGAAAAGATTATGTTATAAATGTAAATGTCTTCCCAGCTGGGGCTTCATGGATGTTGATAAAAGCACTTTGAGATCCTTGGGTGACAGGTGCTGGGTGAAGTACATGTTTGTTTGATGCAGCCAGGTGTCATGTAATTAATTGGTTTTTATCCCTTGCCATGACAAGTTTCATTTAGGTGGTGTGCTCTGTGGGGCAGGAACTCTCTGTGTGTTGTGTGTCTGTACAATGGGAGCCTAATCCCTTTGTCGGTCCCCTAGATGTTACAGCTGTGCAACGGATGAATAATAATAATAAACATGAAAGTGCAATGTTATTTTGTTAATGGACGCTCTGGAAAAACTTGGAAGGTGAAATTATTGGAGGAGAGGATCACTATGGGTGAGGTTCTTTCTTCTGTTTCATAGATCTCCAGGCAAGAAGGGGCTGCTGTGATCATCTAGCCTGACTGCCTGTGTAGCACAAGCCATAGAATTTCATCCAGTGGCTCCTTCATCTAGCTCAATACCTTCTGGTTGAACTAGCTCTTATATTTTAGCACAACATCCAGCCTTGATTTAAAGACTCCAAATGACGTATTTACCACGTCCCTTGAAAATCATTTGCATTGGTTAATTTCCCTCCTTTTATTTCTAGTTTGAATTTTGGTAACTTCAGCTGCCAGCAACTGGAACTTGTTATGCCTTGTCTTGATGATTAAGCCAAATAATCTATTTAGAAAGGAGTTACTGGGTAGACTTTAGAGGAATACCTACTGTGTCCTAAGTCTACACGTCTGTTTGATAATCATGCGCTACCTACTAAATCTTAAGTAAACCAGAGTCCATTTTGACTTTTATTTTGATGCACCTGTCTTATGCACTAAGTAAAAAACCATACTATTCTATTTTAAATGCATACAAAAATACAAATTGACCTGTTCTCAGTATGAACACTCCTAATTTTCAAAAACTATAATCCCACCCACTCTCACCCCATTCCACTCCCTCAGAGAAAGCCTGGAATAATAGACAGGTCTTGCATCAAATTGGACTCTGTCATAGCAAGAGAGAGACGGAGTGCATTCCAGAATCCAGGATCCTCTCCTGAGAATGCTCTTCAGCAGCCCCCATCTTTGAGCATCCCTGCTAACCTCACTCGCTTCAATAGAGCATATGGAGCTGGTGTACTGATGACCAAATGATCAGGAAAAGTGAATTTTTCTTCTCTTTTGTCTTTGCTTTATAGGGTCAAGCTTGCAAGTAAAAATAATACAAACACTGTGAAGGAATTACAAAGACTTTGGTTTGGGTCTTCAAGTGAAAATTATTCTGAAGGTGCAAGTTTCACTCTGAGTCTAGGACCTAAAGCTGAACACGTTTTTTCTGTGGTGACAAGCCCATTGAAATCACTGGAGAACTTGATGCTGGATCCAAGGCTAGACTGCTTTCAGCAGAACATGCTGAGTCCCAAAATGATTATCAGTGACCCATCTGTGGATCTTAATGTCAAGGAGAGCAGCAAAATTATAAGGAGGCAGATAGGGGGCACTCAGAATTTACAGTCAGCTGGGAAAGTCAGTTTGAGGAATAAGCCCTTCAGTATCAAGGACAAGATTTCTGAATGGGAAGGGAAAAAGGAAACGCCTTCTCCTCTGGTCAGTCAGAAGGAGGAAGAGCAAGGAGTTAAAGAGGAGCGCAAGATGCCATGTGCGGTGGAGAAGATGAGTGGGGAAGTTTTGGGGCCTAGGAAAGTGGACACCAAGAGGCTTATAACCTGGGAGTTGGAATGCAAAGGGACAGGCAAAGAGAATGAAAGGAGAGTGGGCACTTCAAAGGGCATGGGGCAGGGAACAGAGAGGAAAGTGGAAATGCAGGAGAAGGAAGAGGAGGTTGATTCCAGTGTTGGAAAATGCAAGGAGGTGAAAGGTGGTAAGTGGGAGGTCCAGAAAGAGAACCTTTCAGTACTGACTCAGGTCAAGAAACTGGAGCAGGCCTTGAAGGAAGGATCAGCAGAATTGCAGCCACAGATGCCAGGTACTTATTATTCCCCACACTGTCTGCAGGAGAAGGCAGATGAGGGACAAACCTTCCCAGAGGACCAGGAAGGTGTATGTGGCTCTGAACTCAATAAGAGGCTCCTCAGCTTAGACTCAGAAATCTGTGAGCCCATTTTTGGGACTCTGGAAGAGGTAAAAGCATCTCAAGTGAAATGCAAGGATCACAGCATAGAGAATGTGTACACAGAACCAGGGATACCGGAGAAGAAACCCTTCATCAACCCACTTCCAAAGCCCAGGCGGACTTTCAAACACGAGGGAGAAGAGGGATGGATTCCAGCAGCTAGAAATAAGAGAAACTTGCCCCCTCTGCCATCTATACCTCCTCCCCCTCTCCCTTCTTCTCCTCCCCCATCAGCTGTTAGCAGAAGACTATGGAATGGGAAACATAAGAATAATGCTGACCACAGGTATTCTCACTTTACTATTCTAATGCTGGTACAGGAGTTATTGATTAATTTGCTGGTGGTGTACAGTTCTGCTTCTAAAAAGGGCTTCCACAAAAGTGGCATCATCGGGGTCTATGTTTATTGGGTCTCAACCTTGTAAGTAAAAGGATGTCTTTCTGACTATCTGCTCCCTAAATTCACGCTGGGCTCTGAAAGTGCAGCAGTGTTCTTTCCGTCTCAGCAATGTCAGTGATCACGAGCCTGCAGGATATATTCTGCTCTGTTACACCTGTGCAAACACTGAAGGCCAATAGGTGTCCACAGGTGTAATGACTTTGACATGGAGATCCTATGATAGTAACAGTGAGTGAGAATGAATAATTCCAGCTTGACTCTCCAATCCCAGGACGAGTTAATGATGTTGCCAGTTTAAAGACAAAACAAAACAACCTTTTTTGCTTGCAGAATGAGCACAGCTGATCAGAAACCCCTGAGAGATGGTAAGGGAGGGGACCTTGCAATGCCATTTTTACCCTGTCACTTTTCAGAGTAGAGCTGCCCTTTCTGCTCAAGTCTGTTCCTTGTTTACTCAGGTTTTGCTGGAGGTGGCTCCTCACCCCATCCCCTTTTGTAAATCCAAATATTTGAGTGGGGGTGTGAGGGGGAACCTGACTTATAAATGTACTGTCCTTTTTGAGCCTATCCTCTGCAGTGGAGCTACCCTAAAAATAAAAATTCCTGACTTCATGTGGACTGGGAGAGACTTTACACCTCTCTGGGCTCGGCTGACTAGGATGCTCCACTGCTTTCCCTTCTCATTCAAGGTAGCGTATTGCTCTCCTGCACCACTCATAGGAGGCCTGATTTCTGACAACTCTTACCCATGTTGAGTAGTGATCAGTGGGACAGCTTGTGGAGGAAGACACGACTTAGGGTATATCTAGACCGCAGTCGGAGGCGTGACTGCAGCACAGGTAGCCATGTCCACACTAACTTACCTGCGCTAGTGTGGCTGGGGCGACACAGGCTTAGGGCGAGCTAGCAGGGCGAGTCGGTACCCGGGGTCCGCGGCGGGCTTGGACAGTCCACCCTGAAGACTGTGCTGCTCCAGCTACACTGCTATTTTTAGCTGTGCTAACGCAGGTATGTCTACCTGTGATGCAGGCAGGCCTCAGATTGCCCTGTAAACATGCCCTCGGCATTGCAGATCTTTTACATCTTCAGCGTGTGTTAGAATCATTATACAGTAAATGAACCATTGCAACCCTGACATTTGCTGACCAGCCCCAGTCTGGTAAAAACTGATTGTCATGTCGACATTGCTTTATACATTGTACAGGATGGATCTGTGAGGCACTGGCTCCCCTGTAGCTCATGTTGCTGACTGAGTGACTTGCTGGAGGCTAGTGAACGATATTGAATTATTGGACTTGTACAGTCTGTTTATCTCTATCACTCTCCATCCGATTTCTCCCCCTCCTCTTCCTCCCCCCCCTCCCCGAATGGCACAGGAAGTCCTATGAGTTTGAAGACTTGCTGCAGTCGTCGTCCGAGAATGGCCGGGTGGATTGGTACGCTCAGACCAAGCTGGCCCTCACACGCACTTTATCTGAGGAAAACGTCTATGAAGATATTCTGGGTAGGCGCTTCAAGAGGGGGATGGGGAGGGGTTGGACAACTAAAAAGACTTGGGGACCATCGATGAAAACGTGTCACAGTCCAAGGGCTCACCTAGAAGAGTGTATTTATTAGGCAAGAGCATACAGAGGTGTATCACACACAAAATATCAGCCAGCAGGAAGAAAAATATTGTGTGAACGGGTGGCCATGAAATTAAAAAATTGGGTCCCACAATCCCTGGGTTCATGTTTGTGGCACCGTGATTTATTCCACCCTTCAGTGTTAGTGCAGGTGCCTGGGGATGGCTGAGATTCCATCAGCTCCATTCCCAGGAATCGGAGTAGCGGCCGTGTTAGTCTGTATTCGCAAAAAGAACAGACGTTCTCGTGGCACCTTAGAGACTAACAAATTTATCTGAGCATAAAGCTTTCCTGAGCTACAGCTCACTTCATCGGATGCATTCTACTGAATGCATCCGATGAAGTGAGCTGTAGCTCACGAAATCTTATGCTCAGATAAATTTGTTAGTCTCTAAGGTGCCACGAGTACTCCTTTTCTTTATTCCCAGGAATGTTAACTTATTATCCTACGCTTACATACACAGTGTTTTCCAGAACATAGAGCAGAACACATCCCGTGTGCTGAAGAGCTTTGAGTCTAGCTGTCGCAGAGCTAGAGTTAAATGAACCTCTTGGCAGAGTTTAGCTGGAGAGGAAGGAAATCAGTGCTGTTGTATCCTACAGAGGTGGGTCACGTTGTTTGGGGTGGGAGAGAGAGCCACAGAAACCAGCAGGGCATTGCCATTTTGATCCTAGCAAACTCTCATGGTGTTCGGTTAGAGAGGTCTCGCAAAGGTTACACATCCCCTGGGGGTTTGCTACAGATGTCCTGATTTTATAGGGACAGTGCCAATTTTGGGGTCTTTTTCTTATATAGGCTCCTATTACCCCCCACCCCCTGTCCCGATTGATTTTTCACCTTTGCTGTCTGGTCACCCTAGTTACAGACAAGGTGGAGATGCCCTGTCCTTCCCCCAATCAGAAGAGATTGGCATTAGTTGTAAATTTTAAAGCTGCCTGCCTCTTTTGCAAGAGTTAGGGGGCCCTTATGTGCCCTCTTTCCCCTTTGGGGCCAAAGGACAGGGGATGCCCTAACAGCTGCTGGTCAAAGCCACTATGTAAGTATGACCCTTCCAGCTGGAATAACAGGGATCACATTCCAGGGTTAAAGCACTGGCAAATCCCTCCATTCCTAAACAGCCACGCCTCTCTCCCCAAGGTGGCAAAGAACTCCCATGCCATGCTGAAATTCCTATTCTCTCTACCTTTTGATTGAAAAGGATAGCGGGAAGGATAATAGTTGGCAAGTGGGACACACTTGGGTTTTTGTTTGCTTTCTGTGTGCTTAGGCTCTGCCGGGCTTTGTCTGGAGTTAATGATCTTTAATTGACCCCTGCAGTCCTGGTGTGGTTGCCATGGAATCTGGAGGAGGAGAGGGCTGACGGGGATGGCTCCAGGAAAGCTACAATTTTGTATTTCATAAAAGCACAGACTGGGAGACGTTATAAAGGATACACAGCTCTAGCTGTGCATGGTGAGCGGGGTGTTTGGAATGATTCAGTCTGTCATTCTGCCACAGGGTGCTAGTGATGACCCTCGGATGATAATATGTACGAAACAGAGCACACACAGACACACACACACACACACTGGAGCTGTCAGGATTAGAACTTCCCCTTTTCTATATGTCTCCCAGCGTGGATAAACAGACCCCTGCTAGTGCACTAATAATAGCAATGTGAGTGGTGGCATAGGCTAGCTGCATGAGCACAAGCCCTCTGGGCCTTCTAGGTCTGAGCTCAGGTGACTAGCTCTTGCCACAATGTCCACACTGCTATTTTTAGCATGCTAGCTCGAGCAGAGCTAATGCGTGTCTGTCTAGCCAGGCTGGGAGGCATACTTAGATTGTCTCCCACCATGGCTCTCCTGTCTTGCTCAGCATTGTTTATGCAAAGCACTGGAATTCAGTGTAGGACGGACAAGAGGCCGGGTTTGCATGTAGTAGTGGGGGAAACCTGGCTGCCTCCCAGACCAATTCAGAGCAGACATAGTGCCAAAGTTTCTGCAAACAGCGCTGGCAGCAGGAGGAGAGCTGCAGTGTCCCCTTGTCCTAAGTGCTAATTCTCACTGCTCCTGTCTCTCCAGTGTGTTAAATACTGATCCGATAATTACAATTGGAATAATTCACATCCTTGAAAAACCTACACCTAAACTAAGTTCTCTAGTTCCGGGGCAGTGTGTGGTTCTAGAACATTTGCATGCAGCTTTCTTTGGCAGACAAGAGTACTTTTACCTCCCTCACCTTGGTGAGTCCAGACAGTGGGTCACTCATAGACTCATGGAGTGTCATAGGAGAAGAGGTTGAAAAGGTCTTGTGGTGTTGTGTCCTTGTCTGATGACTTCAGCTGCGTTCCCCCCTCCCCATTGACCTCTGGCAGGGCAGGCTGTTGCGCAGCCAAACAGGAAATACAAACCATGTACAAAAAAAGAAAAGGAGGACTCGTGGCACCTTAGAGACTAACCCATTTATCTGAGCATGAGCTTTGGTGAGCTACAGCTCGCTTCCTCGGCCGCATGAACCATATACAGGATCCAAAGCTAAGCCGCAGAGCCTGCCCCAGCATTACTGACCTCCTATTTTCATTCTCAGCTGGGTGTGTACGAGAATGCGAGAAAGAAGGTTGCTTTGCACTCATGGCTCTCCGTTGTGGTGCCATGACGGGATGCATAAGGAAAGGGAAGGCTCATAATAAATTGCCTGCCCATTCAGACACTTGGGCCTACATTTTCCATCACTGATTTTAAGTACCCAGACTGAGACACCGAAGGCCTGTTCTCTCAGAGGCGCTGAGTATCTTCAGCTTGCTTTCAAGTTACCTGGAGTTGTGGGTGCTCAGCATTTCTGAAAAATCAGGCACTAGCTGTCTCAAGGTGGGCACCTACAAATCAAGGCACCCCAAATTAGCAGCATGAGGCTTATGCACCACTTAAACCCACTTAAACAATATTTGGAAGGCTTACGTGGGACTTAGATGGAGCACAGACCTTTAATTCAGAGAGAACCGGGAATCAGAAGAATGAAGACAAAGGATATTAAGGGCCATGGTGTATGAAAACCTTATGACTTCTCCATTGACAGGGAAATGGACTGGAGGACTTAATGGGTCTGTTCCATCTCTAACTTCTGTGACATAATTCTATGGCTGGACACATCCTCATCAGGATTTGGATGCAATCCAGTAAGCAGCTGGACTCCCAGAGCTGGAGAGAGGGAAAGGATGGCAAGAACTTTTGAGAACAGTTTTTTTTTTTTAACCTCCAGATGTGGGGGGTGGGAGAAAGAAAGCCACAGGATCCCAGCAGAGATTTTGTGGGACTCCTCCAGGATTTTCTGCATTTCTTACCTATAACGTGTGGCTCTTTGCTGCAGATCCACCATCGAAGGAAAACCCCTATGAAGACATTGAGTTGAACAGCCGCTGCCTGGGGAAGAAATGTGTCCTGACTTTCCCAGCATCCCCCACCTCCTCTGTACCTGGCACACCCACGAAGGTATCCTAGTTCAACCAGCATGACTTGTGTCCAGTTCCCAAAAGGCTTTGGGTGAAATCCTCCTCTCATTGAGGCCAGTGAAGTTTTACTATTGATTTTAATGGGGCCAGGATTTCACCTTTTAGGTTTTAGCTACTATTGAGGGGAGGTGCAATAGCGAGAATAGAGAGCCACGGGCACAAGAATTCCCATGTTCACCCTTTGGTACAGTTTCTTGTTTTCATTTTTCTCATATTGGGGTTAACTCCTAAACAGTATATCAGGAGCATGCATCTGGAACTCGCTCAATAATCCGTCATAAGATGTAAGGGTTTGTAATTGTCAGGGCTACATTAAGATTTTATGCGAGAAGGGTGTGATACTAGACATCATGTTTTGTTTTGGACAAAATCCTGTTTTGATCCATTTTCTCTGTAAATATGTGTTCCCAGTGAAGCCTCCCCATCATGCAAGCAGTTTTGGGGAGAGCAAACAGATCACAAAAGGAAGAGCAGCTGTTTGAGCTGAACCAAGATGGTAACTCATATATGGACAGACATGCGAAGGGCTGTGGTAGTGCAGTGGGCTCGTGTTGGCCTTTCACCTCTGGAAACCTGGAGTCAGATTTTTACTAGATTCCAAGGGAAAAAGAGGTGTGCTCTGATCTAGTCTCTACACGTGTCCAGCACAGAACTGATTATAGACCTCTGTTGCAAAATTTGGATCCAGGACTGAATTCTCCTGAGATTCAGGGGTGTTTGCATTTGGGGTGTTGGTTTGGGCCCATGGCTACAGAGGATCCACACCAGATGGCAGTCTCCGTTTCAGTCTAATGGAACCCCAGAACTGGAGAGCAGGGTGGGGTTCCGGTTTAGAGTTGAGGACCATTGGCAGAGCTACGAGGAGGAAGTTTTACCCATACTGGGCTGCTTTGTATTTTGCTCAGCCCTGCACTTTTAGCCCCACAATTTTGTGAGTGCTACATTCACTCACAATATTTAAATACAGGGAAAGGCCATTTACTGCTGCAGTGTAAGGTAGCCTCCTCCTCTTTAAAGTGGCACTGGAATGCTCTGCCAGTCAAGGCCCAGCAATCTGATCGGTATCCATGGGCAATATGTAATCCATTTTTGCAGCTGTTAAGAATTGTGAAGTGAAGCATCTATTGCCCCATCCATTAGGAAGGTCCTGTTGGATTTCTGTTGATAAGTTTGGTTAAAGGTAGCAACCAGCTCCCTGTGGTTTCACTGGGAGGCGCTTACTAAAATTCCTTGCTAGGTAAGACAGCCTTAACAAGTGCACCCTTGAGGTCCTACTTTCTTGGGGACTCCCCCATCTCATGCAAGCGCTGCAACTCTCAGTCTGGCGCTGTCTTTCTCTTTAGCAATGAGACCAGAGGAGGAGGTAAATATATTGTCTGAGCCCCTTTCTTTACGCTTGTGATCCAGCGAAGGGCATCCGGGCTGTCTGCCTCCTGTGTCTTTCCAGTTGCTACTTGTTCTACCCTTAGACCAGGGGTTCTCACAACACATTTTTTACTCTTGCTGGTGGCTGCTCTGACAATTTTTCCTAAAATACTTAATTAACTTTAGGAAAAACAAATAAACATATATACATCCAAATCATTGTAATTTATTTATGTAGGGTGGTGGGTTTTTTTGCAGACTCAATCATAAAAATAATGTACAGTTGTCTCTATTTTTTATTGGATCTAAACAGAATAGAAACACAAATAAGATGCTTTGCACATTCTTGTTTTGTTTTTGTTGTTTGGCTTTTTGGTTGCTTTTTAAAAAAGACTTGATAGCTAGTAAGTCTGCTGCTGCGAAAAGTAATATTTGTTTTTTTGTTAATATCATTTTTTACAGCATCCCAGCTAGCTAGTCAGTCTGTTGTGAAAAGTGATATTAACAAACATCCAAATATCAATTTTCACAGCAGACTTACTCAGCCCTGGCAAGCCAGAAGCCCTGGATGGGAGGGAGGCAGCAGGGTCCAGGAACGATGTGGGGAAGGATGGGCGACCGGTGAGGCAGCAGGGGCCAGGGGTGATGCAGGGTGTGTGTATGTGAGCCGAGGGCCAGCACCTCCGCCGCATGGACGGAGTCCAGAGCCAGAACCCAAAGACCCATGACCGGATCCTGCCGCCCTCCACCCCAGGGCTGAAGTCAAAACTCACTGCCCTAGCAAAGTGGGGAACTCACTGGTTGCCTGCTCCTCTGGCATTTGTGGCTCCAGCTGGTGGCCCTGGGGGAGGCTCCACTGCCTTGCTGCCCCATCCCCACTGTCCAAGAGGATGTCGTGGCTGCAAGAAAAGCCCCTGGTGGCTGCGGTGGCCGCATTTGAGAAACGCTGCCTTACACTGTCCAGGCTGCCTCAGGCTCAGACCATGTGACAGTAGAGGATCAGACTAGTAACAAATAATGTCGATAGCGGGGGTATAAACTCAATTTTCCTTACCAATGGGCTATCCAAGCTGTAGAAATTGTTATTAGGGCTGATTTAAATTTTTTCAAAATGTTGACACCTTTCCCCCCCTCCCCCCAAATATTTCTGTTTTTCAACCAGCTTCTAGAGTGATTGAGATTTTTAGAAAATGTGAAATTGCAATGAAATGTTCTTATGAAAATGTGTCTGCATTTTTTGATCAGCTCCTTAACCCCCAGAGATAAACCGCAGTGTGGATGTATAGCTAATCTCTTCATCACAGGTATTTGGGATGGAATTCACGCTTGTGCAGAGGGCACATACAAGGACCCATCCACCTCTTAAGTCGCACTCAAGCTCTCAAAATGGGACTGAACTATTGCATAGGCCTTGTGCTGGCCCTCTGCATGGGGATGAATTTCATCCTTATGGAGCCCCTGTCAAGGTAGTATCTAGGAGCTGAAATAACACAGTTATACTGCTACATGGTTCTTAACACAAAACGTTGCTGTCAGCGTTGGTCAGGAGAAATGTGCTCTTAACACGCTGTGTGGTAGCCAGCATAGTTTCAACTATAGCATGAACCTTACTGGACCCAAATCATGGTAGTGCCCTGCCCCGTCCCATTCCCCCAACCCAGAACTGACTAGGAGTGTCGGAGAGGCCTCCCCACCCTGAAGACCCATCATAAATAAATTGAATCATTGGGTTGATAGAAGAAGCAGTGGAGACCAGTCTCCAAAGGAGAAGCTTCTTCACCCTCTTGGAAGCCGTGAAAAGGGAGACGGCTCATTCTTGCCCCCAATTCCTCCCTCCCTGGAAGGTGTTCCATTCCTGGGAGAGGAGGGCCGAGTAAGCTCTTCAGGACAGAGATTGTCTCTGTGGGTGTACAGCACCCAACACAATGAAGAACTGATCCTGCTCTGGTCCTCTGGGTGCTGCTGTACTATTAAGAAGGAGAATGCAATAGAAGTTGTAACCGAGCGTCATTGCACTGAAAAGCAGCTTGCTCGGATTTAACCAGAGAGCTGAATTTGAAATCCATTTGAATTGACAGACCATTAGCTTGTTATCTAAACAGCACTGGCCTAACTCTGTGCCTGTTGAATCAATGGCAGAACTCCCATTGACTCCAAATGGGAACAGAATTAGGCCAACGCTGAGTGCGTTTGAAAATCCCGCTATCACAGGAGTGAGTTGAACTTGGACCCCCTTAAAGGTCCAAGCTCACCCTGTGACATACCGACAGGAGAAATTGTAGGCACTGGCCAACTCTGACAACGTAAAAGTAAGCTGCACCTTCATACCCACACATAGGTTCCTCTAGTTTTGCTAAATAGAAAAGTTATAAATAGGGGAGGGATCATAACTGATGAGGAGAGAATCCTCCATGACTTCCCCCTGTATTCTCTCCTCTACCTCCTCTTCACGCTTCCCCCGAAGTGTCATTTCACAATGGCCCTATCTCTCTGGAGCTTCTCCCAGGAGCTGCTCCCTAGGATATCTGAGGCACTCCCTCCCCCTGAGTGTGCTGCTTTGGCACTACTCCCAGCTCCTTTGGGCTGGGGAATTTAGAATCTGAACATGGATACTGTAATATACCAGCCTTCTGGGCTGCCACTGGACTTAACCAACCACTTACTGATGGGGTTAGGAAGAAACTAACTTCCATTGCTGGCCATGATGGGGTTTCTTGCACCTTCCTCTGAAATATTGTCTTTAATTGACTTGCATGGTAGTCCTGTGGAAACTGTGACAGCCATGCAAATTTCTTGGTCCTATGAGAATCTGCTAAGCATACTGGTAAGCCGCATCTGCCTGTGTGCTAGCCATGTGCTCCAGCTCACCTAATTGAAATGAGTGCTGTCACAATGTTTCCTTGCGAAGTATATGGGGTGGAGTGCTGTGTTAATTTATTTCCTCTCCTCCATTCTGTCTCCCTCCCCAGTTGCTTTCCAAACCCATTTTCTTTCGACAAAACTCAGAGCGGCGGAGTTTCAAACTGCTGGACATACGGAAACTGAGCCGTGACGGTACTGGGTCCCCTTCCAAAATCAGCCCTCCCTCTACCCCCAGCAGCCCAGATGATACATTCTTCTCCCTGGGAGATGCTCAGAATGGCAAGAGGAGAAGGAAGATTCCCAAGGTAACTTCAGGGATTTTTTCCTCACTTACCCTGGCTTCTCATGTGTTGTTACATTGATAAGGATGATTTTTTTGTGCAATTTCCAGTGTCATGCCCATAACATTTAGGAAGAGTTCTGGGCTATGACTTGATTTCCATTAACCTTTCACAGTTAGTACTAAACATTTTTTACATCCCACCACCCTTTTTCTCATGGGAAAAGGGGTCCAAAGATCTCTGCAAGGTCTAAAGCAGTGGTTCTCAACCAGGCTCTCAACCAGAACTACATGTATCCCTGGGGGTACAGAGAGGTCTTCCAGGGGGTACATCAATTCCTGTAGATATTGGTCTAGTTTTACAACAGGTACATAAAAAGCACAAGTGAAGTCAGTACAAACTAAAATTTCATACAGACAATGACTTTATACTGCTTTATATACTATGGAAGTACAATATTTATATTCCAATTGATTTATTTTATAATTATGTGGTAAAAATTAGAAAGAAAGCAATTTTTCCATTATAGTGTGGTGTGACACTTGTATTTTTATGTCTGATTTTGTAAACAAGTAATTAAGTGTCATGAAACTTGAGGTACACAAGACAAATCAGATTCCTGAAAGGAGTACAGTAGTCTGGAAAGGTTGAGAGCCACTGGTCTAAAGAATGTATTTTTTCTCTCTGACATGTCCCACACTACTGTGAGGGATAAAACAAGTAAAAAAAAAATTCAGAATTAAAAATTTCAACTAGATTTTTTTTAATGAAATTCAAATGTTGATAGAAAATGGACGAATTTTTTGCAAAGATTACATCTTGGTTTCCAGCCATGTTTAGTGAAGGACATGGAGAGCAGTGGATCCTATGAAGGGCCACGTGTCCAATAGTTGTTACTTGGTGATAATATATATTTTCTTTCAAGATATTATTCAATCACTAGATGTCTCAATGTGCTGTAAGAGTTCCAAGCAGGGGTGTGATCCCACATAAACAAAGGAGACAAAGCTGGAACTCAAGCTGTGTAGAATCCTTTGTTTGTCTGTAGTTATTGGTGTTTTCTTTAACAACACTTCCTGTTTAAGATTGACTGTGATTTCACATATCATGACACTATTTTAGATTTAGATCAGGGAGTAGTTGGGTTCAATTCAATTGAGGCTGTGGATCACATATTGAATGCTTTCAAAACATGGTTATTTTTCCTGCTCTTAGCAAAGCTCTGGCAAAGGTTAGCAGTGCTAGGCTGTAACTGTGTCTCTGAGCAGACATTTTTCCTTTGGGAAAATGTGTGCTTGTGTGTATTTATGTCTTCTCATCCGTACAAATCTAATTTTGCATGCCTGTGTTGTACATATTGGGTCTTCACAATGTTTGTGTTCATGCCTAAAAAGAGATGCAGATTTTTCCCATGTGCCTGCTTAGCGTGCTTGTGTGTGTGTGTGTGTGAGAGAGAGAGAGAGAGCATTCACATTTCAGGATGTGCATGTGTGTACACAAGTTCACATCAAGTGTCATGGATGGGGAAGTTAAGGGGTGTGAACTTATTGGTGAGTATAGTGTTATGTGCCCTGGAATAAGATTTACTATGTACTTGATGTTGGTACCAACATGAGAACCAGGACAGACAGCTCGAGATGTGAAATAAATGATCTATCCTAAAGGCTTTTGTTTAAAGCATTTCTGACCAAATTTGTACTAAGTCAGTAAGTCCAGCATCTCTTTATCATTGTCGAATACACGATGGTTGTTCTCCAAGGTCACTCATAGGTGTATATGTACAAGCGTAGTAACAAACCCAAACTATTAACATAAAGCATTTCTGCTTCTTGTGGCCCCTTCTTTTGCCTCCCCCAAGATCCCACCTGCACTATATGTTGTGTCATGTTAGGCATCCATTTCATATTTAAAAATGTCAATAATTGAGCTGTGCCGCTGGGATGGATGGGATGGGATTTGTTTGAAATTGTTTTTTAAAACTCTCTGAGCTGGATCTTACGGTCTACCTGCGTGTAAGTTGCATTCTGCTACCTAGTTGCCATCCCACACCCAGGGAATGCTTTGGGCCAAGGTAGATCAGCCTCAGGTGCTCTATACACCCTAGGAGCCACTGGCGTTAGATGACAGCAAGCTCTGATCATGCCCCATTCATTCTACTCCCAGGACACCAACTGGACCAACTGACTGACAGGAGCCACCTGGCCTTGAACTGGCTATACTGACTTCAAACCATCTGGGGATGTCCCTACACAAGGGGAACCCCCATTTGCCCTGTGAGGGTCATTCTCTGCCTGCAGTGTAAAGAGGGATGATGGGCTGACCCCGTGAATCTACAGCCCTGACTAGTCTACAAAAGAGACTGTAATAAAAGACTTTTTTTACTCATTTTAACAGTGGCTTCAGTTAGCACTGATTTCCCCCCATGTGGAAAATGTTTAAAGCATCTGTCATAAATATAAAGGGAAGGGTAACCACCTTTCTGTATACGGTGCTATAAAATCCGTCCTGGCCAGAGGCAAAACCCTTTCACCTGTAAAGGGTTAAGAAGCTAAGAAAACCTCGCTGGCACCTGACCCAAAATGACCAATGAGAGGACAAGATACTTTCAAATCTGGAGCGGGGCGGGAACAAAGGGTTCTGTCTGTCTGTGTGATGCTTTTGCCAGGAACAGATCAGAAATGCAAGCCTTCCAACTCCTGTTAAGTTAGTAAGTAATCTAGCTAGAAAATGCATTAGATTTTGTTTTGTTTAATGGCTGGTAAAATAAGCTGTGCTGGAGGGAATGTATATTCCTGTTTTTGTGCCTTTTTGTAACTTAAGGTTTTGCCTAGAGGGATTCTCTATGTTTCGAATCTGATTACCCTGTAAGGTATTTACCACCCTGATTTTACAGAGGTGATTCTTTTACCTTTTCTTTAATTAAAATTCTTCTTTTAAGAACCTGATTGATTTTTCATTGTTCTTAAGAGCCAAGGGTTTGGTTCTGTGTTCACCTGTACCAGTTGGTGAGGATTATTATCAAGCCTTCCCCAGGAAAGGGAGTGTAGGGCTTGGGGGGATATTTGGGTGGAAGATGTCTCCAAGTGGTATCTTTCACTATTCTTTGTTTAAAACGCTTGGTGGTGGCAGCATACTGTTCAAGGACAAGGCAAAGTTTGTACCTTGGGGAAGTTTTTAACCTAAGCTGGTAAGAATAAGCTTAGGGGGTCTTTCATGCAGGTCCCCACATCTGTACCTTAGAGTTCAGAGTAGGGAAGGAACCTTAACAGTGTCTAAAGCATTTTTTTGAATAAGGTTCTCAGTAACCTAAGTAGGTTTTCAAATCCTCAGTAGGTCTCTAACATGCTTTCTGTAAGAGGTGTTGAGAACAGTTCAACCATAATCTTTACTGGTGATCTGTTGTTCTCGAATCCACTAGAGTGGGGAGAGCTGGTCCAGGGGATGGCCCAGAGGGACTCATAGTCAACAAAGGGTAGACAGGGTCACAGTGTTTATGGTACCTATAGGGTCTAATGGTGGGAAGGCTGTTGACCAGTATTAGGAAACTAAAAATTCCCTCCAGAACAAAAACATTTTCATCTCCCTTATTGGGGAAAGGGCACTAACCCTGTTTTCTGTCTCCTGCTTGCTGAGCAGCTGGTATTGAAAATCAATGCCATTTATGAGGCCCGAAGGGGAAAGAAACGCGTCAAGAGGCTGTCCCAGTCTACAGAGAGCAATTCAGGGAAAGGTAAATGAACATGGACCAAAGCATGTTGCTGCTGAATCTTTCTGAGAGTTTCTGCCTGGCTTGAATTTTTTACTGTGATGTACAGTGTGTTTTCTAATACTTTGTCTGGTTCAGTGTAAAAAGAGTGGCTGGGGCTTCCTTTATGAATAGGGTCCTACTAAATTCATGGTCCATTTTGGTCAATTTAACGATCATAGGAATTTAAAAATCATAAATTTTATGATTCCAGCTATTTAAATCTGAAATGTCATGGTGTTGTAATTGTAGGGGTCTTGACCCAAAAAGGAGTTGTGGGGGGGGTATTAGCCCCCTTACTTCTGCACGGCTGCTGGCGGGGCGCTGCCTTTAGAGTTGGTCACTCGGCCAACAGCTGCCACTCTCTGGCTGCCCAGCTCTGAAGGCAGTGCAAAATTAAAGGTGGCAATACCGTGACCCCCCCCCTTAAAATAACCTTGCAACCCCCTGAAAGTCCTTTTTGGGTCAGGACCCCCAATTTGAGAAATGCTAGTCTCCTTCATGAAATCTGTGTAGTATAGGGTAAAAGCACACAACAGACCAAATTTCACAGTCCCTGACACGTTTTTCATGGCCGTGAATTTGGTAGGGCCCTTTTCATGAAGCTAAAGGCTAGTCCACTATCTAAGGCTATGTCTACACTGCACACCCTACAGTGGCACAGCTGTGCCAATACAGCAGTGCCACTGTAAGGTCTCCTGTGTAGCCACTGTTTGTTGACAGGAGAGAGCTCTCCTGCCAACAAAATAAAACCAGCCCCAACAAGGGGCAGCAGCTTTGTCGGCGGGAGAGCATCTCCTGCCAACATAGCACTAGCCACACCAGCGCTTTTTGTCAGTAAAACTTTTGTCAGCTGGGAGGGTGTTTTTTTCACACCCCGACCGACAACATTTTACTGACGAAAAGGTAGTGTAGACATAGCCTAGGAGCTTTTACTGTAAGGACATTTCCCCCCGACTCAGTTTTATTCCATTATTCCTAATGGTAACCTCATGGGTTGCACTGAACAATTCCTCCCCTTCTTGGTGTTTCTTTCTCACAGATGCTTGTAGATGTTTGTCATGATATATATAAAAGCTTGTGTTTCGGGTTTTAAAACAATCTCTTTTAGGGATTAGGAAGAGACCTTAATGGGGGCAGATTACTCCACATTGACCTGCTGTGGGGGTTTCTTGCACCTTCCTCTAATGCATCTGGTTCTGGACACTGTCTGAGGCAAAATACTGGACTAGACAGACCATGCATCTGATCCAGAATGGCAATTAACTGTGTTCCCCCATCCCTCAAGTTATTGTGTAGCAAGAGAAGCATGTTAGATCCACATTTTGCTCTTGGTTACATCCATACAACCAACTGAATGTCCATTGAAAATTTCTGGATTTTTCCATTCGCTCTATACACATAATTGCTTTTGTTGCTCTTTTCTGAATGCCCTCTAATGGACAGGAAGGTATCAAGAATGGTGAGCTAAGGCTCCATTGTCATGGGCACCCCTGGGAAGAAAGAGCCCTTGTGTGCAATACATTCTGCCTCCTTAAGTGGTTAAGCCTGGTTTTATTCTGCCATCCATAAGAAGTGCACTGTTTTTAGACAGTCTTTATTTCATGTTTCCTGGTAGTTACAGATGAGAACAGTGAATCGGACAGTGACACCGAAGAGAAACTGAAAGGTAAGAAAAGTTTGCCCTGCCCACACACATGGGAGATGGTTACTCACAAACTTGCACTTGATTTCCAGGGGTATATTAGCTCTTTCCTCTTCTCTTTGAGGCACTTAGAGAAGAGACTCATTTCTACTCAGAAAAGAGAGAAGTCAAAGGCCACAGAACCGCAGGAGAAGCTTAGTTTGAGACACATGAAAGCCCGAAACCAACCGAGAGCCCGTTCCAACTCCCACAGAAGTCAATGGGAGTTTCTAAACTGACTGTCATGGGAGTTGGCCTGGTCACTGAGGCAGTTCAGAAGAGGTTTCAATAAGTAAAGGGTCACAAATGTGTGAAGAAGGCTGCCAGAGGCAGCATGGCAATGTGACAGCATAAGCATCGTCCAAAGGGCGTATTGCACAATCACTTGAGGAGCAAACTATTGCAGTGTAGGCACTCTGGGTAGCTCAGTAGAGAGATTGAGCTGCACTACATGCTCTGCTGTGAAACTCCTGTGTGTCTACGTGAGGCTGTTTGCTCAGCCCCAGAGGAACTATGTGTTGTATCAGGGATTCCTCCAGAATCTCCTTGAATTCCCTGCCCTGGTTATCACTCCAGCACTGTGACACTGTGATTATGTTTGGATTTATAGCCGTAATTAGAAACCAGCCGAAACTGGCATTTGAAATCTAAGCTCCTCCAACTATAAGGGTTTTCAGATTCCTGTGCAGAGATACAACCCTAGCCCTGTGGTTTGGGGAACAGGGCAGTCAGATCCTGGTGCAGGGCAGGGGTATGCAGGTGGCATTCCTGCTCTGTTTCTCACACAATGCACTAGTACTGGAGATGACCTAACCTTACCCCTTTTGGGGGTTGCCTTAATAGAAAAATTAAAACAAACATAAACGTCACCCTGAGCATCCTCCTGAATTTAGCTGTTAGCAGGGTTTTTCCCTGCAGCATCCTTCTGTCCCTGACTCAACTTACCTCTGCGTCAGAAGGTATGTCTACACTGCAATTAGACACCTGCGGCTGGCCCATGTCAGCTGACTTAGGCTTGCAGGGATTGGGCTAAGGGACTTTTAAATTGAGGTGTAGATGTTCACGCTCAGTCTGCAGTCCTCCTACCTTGCAGGGTCCTAGAGCCCAGGCTCCAACTCCAGCCTGATCCCAAGCGTCTACGCCACCATTAAACAGCCTCTTAGCCCAAGCCCCACAAGTCCAAGTCAGCTGGCATGGGCCCGATGCGGGTTTTTAATTACAGCCCTTTTCTGTTCCTGGACTGGAGTTAATATGAACTGTCTGGTCTGGCTGCCAGGGTGAATCAGCTCAATAGGCCTGTATCTCTGTGCAGGGTCCTAGCACCTGACCGCTTATCACAGGCCGGTTACCCACTTTGCAGTTAGCTAAAATCTAGTGAGGACAGCTCATGAGACTTTTGTTTGAACCTGAATTAGAGCCCTGATTGGGCCTCAAACCTACTTTTAATCCAGATCAGGGTTCAGACACCACCTCTTTGGCTCATATGTTCCAAGACAATGTGAGAACAATTCTACTGAAATACTATATAGCCATTGCCCAATCACTACACCAAAATCTTCCAGTAAAAAATGTTTGTGTGTTACCACTGTATCACGGTGCTAGAGTGGTAAAAACTACACTAGCTCTGTGTTACCATGTGTTCATGTTCTGAAAAATATTGTAATTCTACACATGAGTGGACATTCCATGTGTTCAACAAGAGCAAATTTTGGGACTTTCTTCTCCTTGTTTCAACAGTTCTTTCTTCCATTGCTAGTTTGCTTTTCCTATTCATGGAAAGTGCATATCTTTGGAGATGGAATCTGCCTGTTTTAAGAATCCAGAAGGGAGGATTTTGCTTTCCCATGAGTAGGAGCCAGTTAGTGCTGCTGCAGGGAAAGACTCCAGCACTGGGAAGCTGGTAGAGCCTTTTCCTAGTGACGGAGTCTTTAGCTGCGGCGAGGAAAAGCTCTGGAAGGGGGCAGGCAGCAGCCTTTCCCCACTGCCTCTCCCCTGCCAGATTCTTTCCCCAGCAACCGGGAGGCAGTGGGGCACTATGCTGCTAAAAATACAGTAACTCCTCACTTAACGTTGTCGTTATGTTTCTGAAAAATGCAACTTTAAGTGAAACGATGTTAAACGAATCCAATTTTCCCCATAAGATTTAATGTAAATGCGGGGGGTTAAGTTCCAAGCAAATGTTTTGGGGGCAGACAAAAGGCATTATATACTGTACTGTACTGTGATGGGGAGGTGCCCCTGGCTTACCCCACACAGGCACAGCCTGCTGCAGGCAAGGACGCTAGGAAGCACCTTGCACAGCAGCAGCGGCAGCTTCCCCCCAGAAGAACAGGCGCCGACTTTGCAGGGGGATGCTCCAGGCCTGCCTCTTCCCATCACAGTTCCACTCCAGGCTCACCTCTTCCCATCCCCACTCCACCTCCTCTCTGGAGCCCGACGCGTCGCCGCTCCTCCCGCTCCCTCCCAGAAAGTCCTAAGCGCCGCCAAACAGCTGTTTGGCAGTGGGGGAAACGCTGGGAAGGAGGCGGAGAAGAGGAACTTGTGCAATGCTCCCTTGTAAAGTCACTGCTCTTCCACAGAATCTTACAAGCAATGGACAGAGGAGGCAGCCAAACGACGTTATAAAGGAGCATTGTACAACTTTAAACGAGCATGTTCTCTAATGGAGCAGCGACATAACTTCGAAACAACGTTAAGCGGGAGGACGTTACGTTAGGAGTTACTGTAGCGGTGTAGATGGGGAGGCACTGCTTGAGTGAGTGGAGAGGCATGTAGTGTATGTTCTCACATACATACCCACAGCCTTCAGGCATGTCTGTACCGACTCCCCTAAGCTGTGGCTCACCGTTTTATTCTTCTGTTTATACCTGTGCTAGGGGGACTATGCACGTATGTACACTACATGCCACCAAAAGAAGGGTACAGTGTACATGCATTCTTGGGGGCGCGGGTGGCATTTTCAGAAGCACTCAGCCTACTCTGCTCATGTTGAAGACAGTAGTAAAAGTCCCATTAGCTTCAGAGGGAGCAGATTTAGGCCAGTGCTGAGTGTTTTTGAAAACCCCGGCCTTAGACAATAAAGAGCCTTAACCCCCCCCACACACACACACCTGTAGCCAGGCCCTGACTGGTGCAGGTGGGATGGGGATAAAAGATGATTATAAGCTATATTTCCAGTCCCCTTATAGCCTCACCAGACATTTTTTCACTTCCTGGTGTAACTTAGACGAGCCATAGGACTGCTGTCAGTTGTATTCAGCTGGAATCTATGAGCAGCACAAAGCAACCTAATGGGGGGCCAAGGATCTGGCCCAAGGCATTCATATAAGCCTTCTTGGGCAGAGCTCTTGTTTGCATTCACTTTATTTGGTGCTGATCAGTTTCCAGTACACCATCATGGATTGCCCCTGTCAAACTTGGGGGCATCACTCTGCCCCCCAGCAGCGCAGGGTGCCTGGCTGTGAAGTGCTCTGCAGTCTCATCTTGCAGTTTACTTTTACGGGGGGAGGGGGCATTTTTGGAGATTTACTTTGAACCTAACTATAAAACTACAGGGGAAAAATGTTCCGAGGGAATCTTGTCTAGCCTCTCTCCAGTGGGTGGCTTTTCATTACTTTCCCGATTGGAGTGTTTATTGTCCCATAGTTTGTACATTGTGGTAGTCTCAGACTGCTCGTCAGTTTTGTCCTTTTCCCAGTATCTTTGGGTGAACTTGGCTCTTGTTTTAAAAAATAAAAGTAATTGGAGCTCTGATTAGCTTCAGGCATAGTATGGGCTGGCATCAGGCAACCTTTTTCACTCATCCCTCTGCCAATGCATTTCATTCCTGGCCTACAGCTTCCCCCATCACACCATTACAGCCCTGGGGCCATGACATTACTCAGCCTGTCTTCTGACCTACAGTATCCCCAGCTACTCTAGTTCTGGGCTTCAAGTGCTGCCAGTGGCCTCTATCCATCAGTCACACGTGCTGGCTTTGACATGTAGATGAATGGACGAGGATGACCCCAGGAACTCTCTCTTTCACTTGCTACCCAATTTGGGTCTCCCCGTCTGAAAAGCCTACCTATTAAATCATTGTGCCACCTAGACCCCATAGGTTGCAATTTGGGCACCCACCCTCTTGTCCCCTCCTCCCGTGTGCTTTTGGCCAGTGCTACACACCTGTGTTGAAACAGTGCTCAGATTACATACTGTCTAAGCCATTACAGCTTTTCCTTGGAAGCTGTATCGCACAACTTCCAAATGTTTCTGCCTCTCACTCAGCCCTTGGGAAAGGAAACACACTGCAGTCACGGTGAGCTCACAAGAGGTCATTCCAAAGCATGGTGGGAGCTCTATCCAAAGTCCAATATCAAATGACTCTCTCTCTCGCTCTCTCTCTCTCTCTCTCACTCTTTGTAGCTCACAGCCAACGGCTGGTGCATGTTAAGTCCCGCCTGAAGCAAGCCCCGCGGTATCAAACCTTGGAGCGGGACTTGATCGAGTACCAAGAGAGGCAGCTGTTTGAGTACTTCGTCGTGGTATCGCTGCACAAGAAACAGGCTGGGGCTGCATATGTCCCTGAAGTCACCCAGCAGTTTCCATTAAAGGTTCGGTGCCTGGGCAAAGGCCTACTGGTGTAGCAGTGTTATCATTTAGGCTCTTCAGCCCCATCTGGAACCCACTGCCCTCCTGGCTAGCATGCTGCAGAACGCATGTTTAAACAGGAGACCCTCGGGGGAAGTTAGAGCTCTCATGTTAGCCCATAATGTAATGCAGGATAATCCCCTGCTGTGCCATCGTTTAATAGGACAGAGGATTTGGAGGTTGCCCTGCCCTCCATGAACTTCATGATGTTCTCGAATGCAGATGGAGCAGCTGTGTGGATTCTTCACTGCCCAGGAAGAAAGTGTGTAAAAAATTCTTCCACCACTTATCTCGGTAAAAGGGAAGCAACCTGGTATTGCTAGGAGAGACCAGCGGCTGTGATTCTCAGGGTGAAGAAAACGGTCATTGCAGGGAGAGCAAAGCTATTCCTAGCAGGTCTCTCTTGGCAGGAGGCATGAGACACAGGGCCAGCCGAAAACGTGTGGCAGTGCATTTTCCAACATGGTGTAACAAGAGTTTGCTGTGGGCTTTATTCTGCACACACGTCCCCGCACAGATAGCCTCCCCCCTTTACTGAGCTCTTAGCTATATCACAGCAGGGAAGAGAGACCCAGCAGGGACAGACAAATGCAAAAGTAGAGTTTGGTGCGGAGTGTGTGAGGGGAATTGCTTAAAAAAACGCCTCAGGACAGGTGAGCTAAGTAGAGCAGCAATTTTAATATCTTCCAGGCAAAAGCTTAGTCTCTGTCACTGCCTCTCCATTTATCACAGGACAAATACTCGAAGCTGTTCCATCCCCACGTGACTAATTGAAAACATGCCCTCCTTCTCTTCTCCACTAGCTTGAGCGTTCCTTCAAATTCATGCGAGAGGCAGAGGATCAGTTGAAAGCCATTCCCCAGTTTTGCTTCCCTGATGCCAAGGACTGGGCGCCCATCTACCAATTTGTCAGGTAGGCGGGTGTCTTCCTCCCCCATGAGAGCTGGGTTTGTACATATCATTCACTTAGCCATGGGAGCTATTACGGCAAAGAGAGAGAAACCCAGGGGAGGCGGAGACACTCCTGGAGAGTCCAGAAGGGAACAGCGTGAGAGGGGGAAGGTGGAGATATGAAAGGAGTAAAGTGTTCTCTGGGCGGTGGAGTGGGTGTGTGTACGGTGTGTTTCCTAATGTGACCGGTTTTTTTTTCTTCATCTTCTTGTCTCTGTTCTCCCTACTGCAGTGAGACCTTCTCCTTTGTCCTGACTGGTGAGGACGGGAGTAGACGGTTTGGATATTGTAGAAGGCTACTGGTAACTATTCACCATTCTGTTCC
Source organism: Lepidochelys kempii (assembly GCF_965140285.1). Lineage (NCBI taxonomy): Eukaryota > Metazoa > Chordata > Testudines > Cheloniidae > Lepidochelys > Lepidochelys kempii. Next base: position 249,166,958 of record NC_136380.1, read on the forward strand.
CTAAAAGGGTCCAAAGGGGGAACCCTCCTCTGTTGTGTTTGTCTTGCTGTCGCCAACTGAAGGTGGGGCGCGGCTTCCGCTGTTCGATTCAGCGAAGAAGCAAAAGGCACAGAAGAGGGGACTCTCCAGCTTTCTGCTTCCCTCTGCTCTGTTTAAGGTTCCTCTTCAGAATCCATCCCCTCACTCCAAAATACAGCCCCTTTTCGCGTTTCTCATGGTTTCACAAGGAGAGCTTCTTCTGTTTCACCAGCCAGCCCCTGAGGGACCAGGCCCCAAGCAGCCCAGAGAATGCAGCCGCGTGCGCTCTGCCTCGGTTGAACTAACTGCCTTTTTTTGGTTGTGTTTGTGTTTCTCTCTTGAAAGCCCAGTGGGAAAGGGCAGCGTCTCCCTGAGGTTTACTGCATCGTGAGCCGCCTTGGGTGCTTCAACCTCTTCTCTAAGGTGAGGGGGAAAGGAGGGACAGAACCTGCGCTGTGGGCAGCGATGAAGCTGAAAGCAAAATCAAGGCTAGACGAATGAGGTTCAGTAAAGTGGAGGGCTCAGACTTGAGAGACTGGAAGACGGCACTGGGGGCGGGAACACGCACTAATTACATGAACTTTGCAAACAGACTATGAAAAAGCAAATTGCATGAAAATATGGACCAGCAAACATTGGCTTGTCCCTTTAATAAAATGACCAGAGCAAAGAAATTCCAAGATAAAGGATGAAATCCTGGTTCCACTGAAGACAGTGGGTTTTACCATTGACTTCAGTGGAGCAAGGATTTCACCCAAGGTTTCTACTCTAGTCTCTCTTGCTCACTCCATAGTATTCTGATACTGCATATTTGGGCTCCACACAAGCTGGGGTAAGGAGGGTATGTAAATGCTGTTGTATTTTATTCTCTGTCTCCCTCTCGCCTCCTGTTTATACATCTGTGTCTTCATGTTCTTTCTTCCAGATCTTGGACGAGGTTGAGAAAAGACGGGGGATTTCCCCTGCTTTGGTGCAGCCTCTCATGAGGAGTGTCATGGAGGCTCCTTTCCCTGCGCTGGGCCGGACCATCACAGTCAAGAACTTCCTACCAGGCTCAGGGACTGAAGTAAGGACACCACCAGAGCTGGAGGAAGATGGGATGATAGGACAGGCCAGCAAGCACCTGCTGGAATAATAAGTCAGGCCTACACCTGTAGTGCAAGGTTGTGGGAATGTGCAAATTCCTGTGAAGTGGAGGCTCAAGTTTAGAGTCAAAGGGATTGGTTCTCAGTTCCTCTGTTCTTGAGTGTGGGGCAGGTGTCTTCAAAAATCCTACATGCTCCTGGGGCTGTTCAAGGCCACTAATGGCTCTAGTCCTCTGTGGTCTGCCTCTTCCCATGACTCAGCCCTCTAGCCAGGTCACTTTAAAGTCTCTCCCTTTCCAGGATATGAGAGTCCCACTGTCCTCTGCCTTTCTAACAAGATCTTCAGCCCCAAGTCTTGGCCTTGTTGTTCTCACCCTTCTTTCAGGGCATTCCACTCTCTTTATCCCCTTCTCATGGGCCAGGATTTCTCAGGGCTCTCCTCTGGTTCCCCTAATACAAATCCCAAACTAAAGGGGTACAAAGTCAAATCAATTCCTGCCCTCCTTGGGCTTCACATTTATCCCTCTCTGCTGCTCTGGTCCTCCACTGAGCACTTCCTAGAACTCTTTCCATGGTAGAGTCCAAATCCTGCCCTTCTATCAGGGCTTACCACTGAAGCCTGCTCCACTCCCAGTGGCTGTTTTATCTCTCTCCTGGCTTCTGCCAGAGCTCTCTGTTTAGAAGAGGATCGCAGCGCCAACTCTCCAACCCTAGGCTTCTTCCTTGAGCTTTTTCACTCTGTAGTCCCAGAGAGTGATTGCAGACTCTCTCCCTGCAGCCCCCTCCTCCTTCATCGTTTTGGGTTTTGTGGCACAGCAGAGTCACTTTCTGTGTGTCTGACTGCCATGCACTGGGCTTTGGAGGTAGATTATGACTTAAAGTCTGTCACCTTTCCCAGTATTCTTAAAGAACTGCAAAATAGCTTTTTTAATTGGGCCCCCATTTTCCTTGTATTCTGGACAGGAGTGGCAAAGAAAAATTTCTTATTTATATGGAAAACTCAGAACCCTTAGTATATCTCCTTTCACTGGTACAGTTTTTACAATTCCATGAGAGATGATCCATCATTTGCTGGACCATACATGTTTCACATAGTCCATCCTTTTGTTTGTGTATTGGAAATAAGTTACTGTTTCATCCACAAAGACCTGTTAACATTTTGAATAAAGCCATTTTGCTCTTAGAATCATAGAAGCGCAGGACTGGAAGGGACCTCGAGAGATCAGCTCGTCCAGTCCGCTGCACTCATGGCAGGACTGAGAATGTTCATCTCAGGGCCTTGGACTATATCAACATTTTCAACTACTGGGCATAATTCACGGAATTTTTTCCCTTTTATTTCATGTGCTCACAATTCTTGCCATTCCTTCCTTAGTTCATTTTTGATTAAGTGCTTAAATTCCAGTTTGCTTAATGGGATCTCTAGGTCAACTTGTACGGCCTTAATAGCATTTTTTGTCTCTTTGCCAGTTCATTGCCAGCTAGCCCTACATGTGCCAGGATCCATGCTCTTATTATAGTCACGTACAATTGGGCCAATTCAGCTGTTAGCAGTAATATTTCATTACATATATTGTTTCTGCTGTCAGGCTTGCCATTATGTAGTGTCTGCAGTCCTGATAAGGTATCAGACAGGGTGGCCATGAGAGCTGGCCGCAAAGCTAGAGCACAAGTTAGTGCCAGCAAGACCCCTATTAGCTCAGCCAGAGATAAAGGTCATGAGTCTGATGGCTTTCTTCTGTCTGAATGTGGGCGCCCAGAAAGCTATTCCCACTCTACCCGTTCCTTCCTCTATGGAGCCATCAGTATGCATCTGACAATAGTGTCCCCACTTATCACAGATACATTGATTTGCTATATCTTGTATATTAATCATTCTTCTCCTTTTGTTCATCGTATAGTTCCATATCTATCTCAAGGAGGTGGTTCTCCAGAGATAGAGTATTTTCCCAGAGCTAGAGATTTTGGCCTCTTTTTTAAGCCTTTATTTTCACAGAGATCCTTTATCCACTTCCTTACCCTACTTACTGAGGAATTTTGAGTTTTTGTCCTACCTACTCTCCACTTAATTCCCTAATTAATACATATTAGCTTAGTGTTATCTTCACTGTTACCTAGTACTTTGGCCCTAAAGGCTAAGCCTCAGAGCTTCATTTTGAGAGTGATAGGCATTTCTCCAGCTGCTATCTACGTTACATACAGAGGCGAGGTAATGAAAGCCCTGCATGCAGTATGCAATGCCTGTACTTGCATACAGTCTAGTTTTCTCAGATTTGTTTTCGATGCTGACCTAAAGGCCTAGCAGCCATACTCAATAATGGGTCTGATTATCGTCCACCATTTTCTTAGTAAGTTTCTCCCTTTGCACTTACCTATAATGTTTTCAATATGGTCCTGTCCCGGGGTTCACAAGTCACTGCTAGAGGCGCCTCCTCCTGGCCGGTTTGGGGATTAGCTCTTTTGGCCAGAGGCCTCTTCTTATGGTTTCTCAGCCTGTAATCTCACTCTGTCACCCTGAGGCCCTTCTCTTATTCCTCAGCAGCCGCAGCGCCTTGTCTTCATGGCTTGCATCTCTGGCCAAGTCACAACAGTCCTCCCCTTCTGTGGTTCTATCACAGTCTTCCACAGCATCCCAGGCAGTCCTTAAGTCCACTGCCCTGGCTAAGTAACTCCCTCAGTGACGGGGATGGATAGTTCCGGATGGTCCTCAAGATCACTGCCCAGAGTGGGCCACTAATTCAGTGGCTGGTAGGGGAACCCAGGTCCACTTTCTACCCTGGGTTCCAGTCCAGGGGCCCTATCTCTGGCAGCCAAGATCTGTACTACCCCAAACCTTCCTACATCTCTCTTGGAGTACTTCGTGCATTGCCTCTCCCAAGCTTTCATTCTCCACCCTTCTAGCCGAACCCTTTTCCTCTGGGTCTGCTAGACAAATCCTTCCTCTAGGGTCTAAATCTCTTGCTCTCCCTTGTCCCATGAAGAGTGACTGAAGCCCTCTTCCTGGCAGCACCCCCTTCCGCTACCAGCTCCCTGGTTTTATAGAAGACCGGCCTGTTCCTGCACAGGTGAGCTTCCCTTAATTAGGGCTTTCCTCTCAGCTGAAATGTCCCCTGGTCTGCAGCTTAACAGGTTAATTGGCCCACCTGGCCTATGTTAACCACTTCAGGGCAAGTGGAGGAAGCACACTTCATCACAGGTCCCTCCAGGTGAGCTTGTTATCAAATATCATACCTAAGAATTTGACCTTTTTCACTATATTTATCTGTTGGTCATATATTTATATAATTTCTGAATCTTCCATGTTGTGCAGATCATTCATTTAGTTTTGTCAGTGGAGAGCTTGAAGCCCCACCTATTTCCCTGTTCTTTATTCCCACAAAGTGCATCACTGATTCCTTTGGAGTCCCAGGTTTCTGCTTGTGGTCCATATGGCCTGGTCATCAGCAAATCATCTGATGTCTATCCCTGCACTCGTTTCCTTTGGAAGGTCATTAATCATGATGTTAAAAAGGGCTGGGCTAATGACAGTCCCCTGTAGAGTTCAATTTGTAATGGAATATACAGTGGAAAAGGCTTTCCCTACCCGGACCCATGTAGTTCTTTGGGTAGGAGATCCCTTGTCCATTTGTATATTCTTCCTACAGTACCCAGATGGTTGCCACTTTATATAATAGTCTCTCTCTCCGTAACACATTGCAGGTTTTTTCTGTGTCCAGGAAGATTACTATCATGTATTCTTTCGGTTTTTGTGCTTCTGTGTCTATCGATGTCAGTTGCACCCCTGCCATCTGAACCCACATTATGTTCCCTCTGTGAGCCTATTTCCTTCTGAGTGTGCTACTCATCTCTCCATCCCCAGTCTTTCCTGGTTTTGGCAAACCATGCTGTGAGAGCAATGGGTCTGTATGCCTCAGGTCTAGAGTGCCTCTTGCCAGGGTTCCTCACTGAGGCAATAAGCTCATGTTTCCAGTCCCTAGATATTTCCCCTTTTCTCCGTATGCTATTCTGACATTTTAGTATTATACTCAGGCTTTCATTGCCTAGGTATTGGAGCAGTTCAAAGCTTACTAGCCCCCTTCTGCTACAAGCTTCCTCTCTTTATGTGAGCCAGCCTGTTCCTGCCCAGCCCTGGGCTTCGTGATCAGTTAAGCCTGGCTCTCCCTCCAGGTGTAGCCTGCTATGTTAATTGGCCACTCAGGCGCACATTAACCCATTCAGCGTTGTGTGGGAGTGAGCCTTGCTTAGGCCTGAGAGTAAATTTAAGTGGCCTCAGGGTCTCTGGGAAACCCATATAGAATATCTGTAGTGGAGCATGCCCAGCCACACCCTCAGTCTGCCGCCTACACCAGAGAGCTTCACTGCACAGGGGTTATTCTTAGGGGGCTGTTTCTGCCCACTTTAAGGCCCTTTAAGCTGCCACAACAGCACATAGGGGCCTTTGCCTATCTGAGAACCAGGTCCAAAGTCGAGGGTGGGTCATGTGATGTACTGTGGAAGAATAGGCCAGGTGCTTTGAAGCTGGTTACAGAGGAGGAAAAATGGTCTCGTGGTTACAGAACTGGCCTGGGACATGGGTGACCTGGCTTGAATTCCCTGCTGTCACAGACTTCCTGTGTGACTTGGGCAAGTCACTTTGTGCCTCAGTTCCCCCTCTGTAACATGGGGGTGATAATACTGCCCTATCTCACAGGGGTGTTCTGAGGAGAAATACACTAATGGCAGTGAAGTGCTATGGTGAGGACTGTATACGTAGATAGAAGCAAAGAAAGTAGTCTGTGTTGTAACTGATACCAGAGAGGACAGTCTACAAGTTAGACCTTGCTCCCCTCTCCTTCCCGTCCAGATTCTCATAGTGAAAGTGATCCTGGCTGTCTGAACTGGATGAAGAATTAGAAACATCCCCTGCCTCCATCCTTCTCCCTGTGCTGTACAGAGTGCTGCCCAAAATCCATTCCTGATGGGAACAAAATTCCACTCCCTGGGACTGCTCCATGTCAAAAGACTACGCATAAAAGTCTGCTTGGGCATCACACCCGTGGAGAGGGAGCTCCCTGTGCCTAATTCAGTGGGAGAAGCTGCAATGGATTTCTGCACCCACCTGGAATGGACTCTGGATAAAGCCCCTGGGAGAGTTCAATCTGAACCGTTCCTGTGGCCTACTAGAATATAGGACCTTGCCCAAATTGAACTCCTGGTTCTACTTGTTATTAGCCCTGTCTGCTGACCCTCATGTTGGGAGAACCTATCAGTCTATGATAGCCTTCTGCTTCAGACCTCCTCACCATCACTGCTCAAGAAGGGTGGGGAAAATATGGTGAGAAACCAGTGCTGGCCTTCAGCTTCATTTGCAGGCTGCATTCGTGGCTCCTGCGGAAAGACTAATTCTCCAGGCGTGCCACTCACTAACATAAAGTCTCCTTTAGCCCCAGCAGCAACACTGTTTCTTTTGGTTGAGAGGGTCCCTGGTTGAAGTCCTTGGGGAGTCTAGCCCCTTGCCTGTCAGTGCACTGATTGAGGCCGTGACCTGTGTTTTGCTTCCTTCTGGCAGGTAATTGAGCTGCGGCGGCCTCTGGACTCGAGACTTGAACATGTTGATTTTGAGTCCCTGTTCTCCTCTCTCAGCGTCCGACACCTGAGCCGAGTGTTTGCATCCCTGCTTCTGGAGAGAAGAGTGATCTTTATAGCAGACAAACTCAGGTACCCACCTTTGCATCTTTCTCTTGTGTTCTTTTAAACCAAATGTTAGTTAAGGAGAGACTGAGAAGGGAGTACTGGCCCCTCTGTGTTGTTCTTTTGTTCTTCTCTGTTATTTCCCAGCAAGTACAGCCAGTGCTCCCAAAGGGCAGGAGCTCTGACGAGGTGACACACCCTCTACTGGACATGCTGCGAGAAACCAAACTCCTCAGCCCAGCTCAAATAAATAAATTCGTTAGTCTCTAAGGTGCCACAAGTCCTCCTTTTCCTTCTGCGGATACAGACTAACACGGCTGCTTCTCTGAAGCCCAGCTCTGGAGCTTGCAAAAACTGAGCTTCCTCTGGTGCACAAAGGAAACCAAGTTCCCTTTACTCAGAATCTCACCGAGGCAGAGCTCCTTGCAATAAGAAAGCAGAACCCCTCCTATTGCTTGGGAGGGAAACAATGTTCCCTTTTCAGCCATGCTCTGGCAGGCACAGGATCCAAGCCCGGGGTGGGGGGCAGTAGAGAGGGAACTCAGTGACTCTTAGCCCTTTCGCTGAGGTTCTCAGATTCTGTTGACTAATTTTTTAATATTGGTTCTTGAGATTTGGGGTTTAAACTGATTCACTCCCACAAGTTCAGCACAGGGGTCCAGGTCTCTTTAAGATTTTATGCAGCTGGTGCCTGGCAGCTATCCAGCCCTTAAGCACTTGAGGATTCAGAGAGAAGAGTTCTCAAAGCTCAGTGACGGAAAAGCTACAGATGAGTAATGACACTTATGAGCGTGATCAGGTTTCAGCAGGCGTACAATACCCCCAAGCTGTCTGTTTTCACAGATCCCAGCCAGCCAGGCTACAGCCCTGGGACTGGGGGAGGGAAGGCAAGCAGAGAGGCCCCTTTTATAGGGAGCAAAGGAACAAGTCGCCCTGCAGGGGTCCAGGGATTTGTAAGGGCAGAGCTCATACAAAGTCATCAAACCAATGGGGAGGCTGGGTGGGTTGTAGCATACAGGCTGCAGCTCCCCACTTTCACTCCTTTACTGCTGCTTTGGGTCAAGGAGGGGAGGATCTATTCGGTTACATTTGCTTGACATGTTACATACATAGATTTTTTTTCATATCCTCTTAAAAGTACATCAATATGCAAAGCATGAAAGCACTGATGCTGCCCTTTACCTGAGACAATCCTATATTTCCCATGTCTAAACTACACAGATAACTTTGGTAATCTTTATAATGACAAGATTTTCTCTGGGAGGTTTTTCCTCTGATACAGGATAAGCGCAGCATTATGACTGGATTCATTAGGGACAGAGGCATAGATTAACCTTTACATGATGATAGCCAGTGAGAATATGTGATGCCATGCAAGGATTTTATTGGTATAAGTTTGGAGTCAGTACATTGTTAGGCAGATCGCCCCAAATGAGTGCCAGTAAAACCCTTATATCATATTGCACCATCATGTGGCATGTCCAAAATACATGTGTTGTAGAAAATATTGCAAAAATGTTTTCTATTAGTATTCTTCTGACAATAAAGCCAGGTGCCTTAGTACTGAGTCCAACTGTCCAAGCCTTGGAGAAGGAGAGAAAGTATTAAAAATTGTAGAAACCTCTAAAAATGATATACAATAACTTTCCTATACATAAAGGTTTTAAGGTCCAGTGTCTATGAATCTACAAGGGCTGGAATCAAGTACTATGTGCCGTGTTGCCAACACTCATGCTTTTATTGTGAATCTTGTTATATTTGTTATTTCTCTTAGAGCCCCATCTCCTGGAGTCAGTTATTTCACGAAAATCTCAGCTTTCTTTTTTTGCCATCAGCTTAAAATAAGTTTCGAACCCACATAGTTGTGGCGACAAGTTTGAAAGCATGACCCAAGAGTGCCTTAAAGGCTCAGAAACCAAAAGTCAAAGAAAATAACCCAACTGTAATATTCAAAACAAAAAATCCATGGTTTTTAAAGCCGATCTCATGATTTTGGGGACCTGACTCATGATTTTGGAACATTTGGCATTGGCAACACTGTAGTGTATCACAATGGGAAGCTGAGAATCTTCTCCATCCATTGGTGGAAAGCTCCTGTTCCTATCAGTGATGGCTTTTGAGATATTGGACTTCAAATCTATCACTGATTCAAGGCTGACTGTCACTTGTCCTGGAACAGGGGACAAGGAAATTGCCAAGTATTAAATAGTGTTTACTTTGGGAATGGGAATTGCACGTTTTGGGGGAAAGAAAACAAACATTTATCTGGCAAATAGATTTTTTTTTTTAAAGTAGAAAAAACAGCTGTTTGAAGCTGCTCAGGGGGTTGGAATGCTAGTAGGAGTCCAGGAGGGATGGATTAATGGTCAGAGTGCAGGTGAAGTGGTGAAAAGTGCATGATAAATTGCATTTATCGTACACCACTCTAATTTGTCATGTGGATGTTATCACTGTGTTTATCTGTACGTGTACTTGTTTGTGAGGGTGTGTATGTATATATTAATATATATATATATATATAGAGAGAGAAATGATACACACATAGTTTATTTATGTGTTTTAATTGTTACAAAATCTGAAGTCTCTGTGAAAGGAAGTGGAAAGGACTCTTGCCAAGTACTGTCTGAATTATTAAATGTTTTCAAGCTGAGCCAAAAACACATCTAACAAGTGTAAAGCAAGTGAAATGCTTTTGTCTTTTCCATCTTTGGAATGAATATTGAGTGTTTTTTAAAAATCTGTTAATCCAAAGCTTGGCAGTGGACAAAGAGAGAATTTGGTTGTTAGTTTTATTCCCTCATGCCATAGCAACAAGAATAAACATTCCCTTTCAACCCAAAAAATGACTACCCCAAAAAGTGTTTCTTTACTGAGATCATCTTTCCCCAGCTTTGCTCAGGCCTGTACAGGCCTTCATGCGGGTAGGGGAAACACCAGTACTTAAGGTCTGCTATGTGACACAAATGGATTAGACTATCTTTGTAGTGAGATATTGTTTTCAAATCAAAGTGCCAGAGTGACAGTCCTGGACATTAAAGACCAAGATTTGCACAAACAGATGTCTCAGAGTCAGACTCCTTAAATCCAACCTAAATAGGTGGCCTGATTTCTCCAAAGTATTAAGAATGTGGCAGTTCCATTGGGCTGAGTGGAAGCTGCTGGGTACTCAGTACTTTAGAGATCAGAACACTTATTCAAGAGCCTAAATATGGATTTAGGAACCTATCTTTAAGGCACGATAGGTTTTGAAAATCTTGGTCTAAAGTCCTGTGAGGGCCTGGAGGTTGCCCTGGTGTGCCCCCTTTTGGTCAGACATGGCTCAGGCATGGCAACCCCGTCTCACGTCCCTTCCGCTGGGTTATAATCAAGTCCAGACGGATCTTTTTAATCAAAGACCACGCTCCTTGCAAGGGTCTCATTTATTAGTGACGGCCACAAGCACAAGTAGAAGCTCATTCAGGTACACCCAGGGATATTTGTTGCCTTGAGCTTAGTCCAACTAGCCGTCTCTGGCTCCTTCCTTCAGGAGACTCTTCATTCCTGTGCCAGAAAATTGCCTCTGGTCCAGCAACCCTTCTTGGTTCATTCTCAGGGTTACCCCTTTTCAGTCCTTCCTTAAGCTGGAATCCTCAGCTCTCCTCCTGGGAATTGGGCTGTATGAGTTAATTCCATCCTTTCCCCTCACCTAGGAGCCTCACCAGCTCTCCTCGCTGGAGCTGGGCTCTATTAGTCTGATTTTGTGGTCCTTCCTAAGCAGGATTCCTCAGCTGTCCTCTCTGGAATGGAGTCACGGATTAACCAGCTGTGAGACCTTTACCAGCTTCACCCCCTGCTGGACCAGCCTTTCCCTACTGGTGTCACCTACTGTCCACTCTGCTATGAGAAAGGAGGGGGCTTTTATGCTGTTCCCCTTCTTTCAGCTCATCCCAATTGGGTGCGGGAGAGGGGAGCCTTGCCTCATTCTCTCTGCAAGGCTTCTTGCTCTGTGTCCTTAAAGAAACAGTAATGGGATTTCATCCCGAACGCTTTTTACTCCTGGGACCACTTCCTCTCTCAGCGTGTCTCCCAAGTCCCTGTATATATAATCAGACCTTTCATCCTCTTAAAGAACTAGGCCATGTGATGGGGTGGGTTGACCATTAGGCACCACTACCCTTAAAGGACAGATTACCTGGTCACAAGTCCTATAGATCCCTGCTGGGGACTGCAGCTGTGTCAACAATGCTTCGGGATCAATAGTATCAAAGGCAGATTTAAAGAATCAGCATGGACACTTGATTTTGATCATCACCAATAGGAGACGACAAACTGACAAGAGCAGCAAATGCTCCATGCTGTACCTAGGTCTAAAATCAGACTGATCAGGACCCATGCCATCTGAGCACTCTGGAGTTGCTTTTCTCTCTTCTCCCTAACCTCAGCCTGAAGGAGATTAGAGAACAGATGATAGCTGATAGGATTCCCAGCCTAGAGAGTATGTGCCTAAAAATCATCTCAGCATGACATGCTGCTAATTTGCCACGCCAAAGGGAGGCATTGACAGTCTCCACAAATAACGGACCCTTGTCTTCCTGCTAGATTTAAATCGTTCTAAAGCTTCCATTTTGCAGTTGAAAGGCTGAAGTTCCCTGAATGCATCCAGTACCACAGCGAGCAATATTGGCTGAAACTCAAGCAGAGGAGACTCTACACTTGTATTCTCCCCCACCCCCCTACTCCCCAAAGCAGCGTCTCTGCACTCCTGAATGCTGATGGATCGGAAGCTAAGCAATCTGATCCACAAAGTAGACTGACAATTCCACAATGGGAGAAATGAGCGCAGATGACCAGGATTAACCTGGGAGAGTTCTGGTGACCAGGACTTCAGAGATGCTATGGTGAAAGGGAAGGAAACCTTCTTTGCTTCCTGAACAGTCACAGCATACAACTTCAAAACAAAATTTTGTCATAACCAACGCAACTGGGTCTGTGACCTCCACCAGCTGTCCTCCCAAGCGTCTTCCCTCCCACTTCCTCTGTCACATGCCCTCTGTATTCCACTATGACTTGCAAGCAGGGGAAGAGGGAATGGAGAGTCACTGTAATGCTGGTAGAGGACAAAATGTTTTAATATCCCACTAGCCCTCAGGTAGAGTAATGTTTTGGCTGCACAGTGTTCTTCCTTAGAGCTGTCTGGAACCAGACCAGTTAGTTCCATTAGTCACTAAGGCCAACCTTTCACATCAGTTCCTATCCCTGGATGGAGGAGCTGGCTGTGCCCTGAAAATGAAGGAGGCAGAGGTTGGTTCACGACAAAGATATAACCTCTACCCTTGCCACCTGCATTCCAGCTCAAAAAAAGGAGCTCCAACGCTATTCTCAGAATAATCCCATAACGCTACTGGCAATTGGTGACCGTGCTTCCACACAGACACTGCTATTATTTCTGCAGGTTATAAAATTGGGGAGGTGAAAAATATGCTAGGAAACAAAGGAGGAGGAGGAGGAGGAGGAGGAAACCCCTGCTTTTCAGTCTCGGATAATGTTGGCCACAAAATGTGTGAGGGAAAGCAAAATCTCCTTAAAGGAGACAGTTTTAAAGGGATACAGTCAAGCTGATTTTCACATGGGAGGCATACTCTTGTTACAAGTTTGCTGTAAATGAACGCAATCGAAGAACGTTTATTTTTCACGTTGTTTGCCTTGTGCAATTGACAGGACTCTGTGGAGAGTCAGTATCAGTATCTGTGGTTGGTGCAGGACTTGCTGGTGAGAGCAGAAGCAAAATGCAAGTGGAGGTGAAGGGGCAGCAGCCTGGAATGTGCACAGAGAGCAAGAATGGGACGGGAACATGCTTTAGTGGTTAGGCTTCTGCACCCTTCTAAAAATCAGCTGGAGAGTAGAGCCCTCTGCCCTTTTTTAAAGGACCTTTTAAAAATCCAGGAGACTGTATTTAAAGTGCGCTCCATCAGAAATGTCAATTTTTTTTTACAGCTGACAGAAACAAATAAAGTTGACAGTGTCCCTTTAAGCAAGGAAATGAAAATCTGGGACTCTTCTATAAAGAGAGACTTCCTCTATGTGTAAGTCCCTTGAAGTAATTCCCTAGTATATTCTCTTCACCTGTTAGAGTCACAGGTAAAGCCTAAAGAATAACAAAAACCTAGCGCTTATATAGCACTTTTCATCAGTAGATCTCAAAGCGCTTTACAAAGGAGGGCAGTACCGCTATCCCCATGTTAAACTGAAGTGTTAAATGGATTCCTCTCTCTGCCCTAGGATCAGAATTCACTTATCCCCTGGCTGGCATGCACCTCTGTATAAACTGCTCAGAGCGCTTCTTCACCTGGTCACAGTGATGTCCCAACAGCAGAAGTCACACTCTGCCAAATTGAATTTATCCAGTGAAAAGCAGCCAAAACCTGTAGCCCAACCATGATATTCTCCTAAACCCACTCTAGTGTCATGCTGGAGGGACTCAAATTTACCAGATATAACTGGAGCAAAAAATCAAGCCTCACTTTCTGAGCGAGCACAAGACCACATCGACCAAACCCTCTTCTCTCTCTCTCATTACAAGTCAGCAACAGCTGCCAGAGCCACATTTCTCACTGTAAATTCCACCCATGGAGTTTAATACAAGCCAGCTGTGAGTGCTTTCCTGGCCATGTGATTCCTTCAGGCCAGACTAGCCTTTCTACCCTCCCCCATTCTTTCAAGAGCTGGATGCTAGTAAAACCGAAATGACGTTATGTACACAGCTTGTTATGGCGAGCCTCCCCATCCCCTGACATGCACAAACACTTCCAAACCCAGAACAGATGAGTAACCAATGTCCCACAGTGTGCTCTGCATAGCCCCGTGAAACTGACCGCACGCCCCGCCCACCTCTCCTTCCAGCGCTCAGAAGAGTTCTCTGGCCAAACCTTCTTGGAAGTCGTTTGTGAAGAAACTTTCAGCAAAGTCGCTGGTAGCATTTGAATGGGGAAAGCATGAACTGTATCTCCCCTACCCCAGCTCCTCAGGGTATGTCTGTACTGCAATTAGGAGGTATGATTTCAGCACTGTAGGCATCTAGCTAGATCAAAGCTATCCGGAGTAACAATAGTGATGTAGCTACTGCGGTATGGCATGGCTGGTCACTTGCGCACATGCTCCAGGTCCTGGATGGGGTTGCACTCAGGAGGTAGCCCATGCCACTGTCCAGCTGCCACGGTTACCCTGCTCTTGTTACTGAAGCTGGTTTTGATCCAGCTACATAAAGGCAACTCAAGTATGTCTACCCTGTATACAATCACACCTCCCAATTGCGGTGTAGACATACTCGCAATCTAGTCCCTCCCCTCCATCCTCTTGGGTCAGCCTGGCCTTTTGAGGCCCTGTCCTGAGCAGGACCTGTGTGGTAGTGTCATATTTTGTCCTGGTTTCTATTGAGTATTTAGTCTGTTTTCTCTGAACAGTTCATTATATGTGCATTGATACCCTTTTCCCCTGCAGCCTTGTTCTTCGCTGAGGTGTCAGAAAGAGAAGATGGTGTTAATTAAAAGAGTGTCATTGGGCTGGGAGAGAATTAAACATCAAGACAAGCTGTGCCTTCAATATTGTATCTCTGCTCTCTAAAGAAAGCAAAGTTGCACTGTTAGCCACTTCTGCGTGTCCTTGTCAAGCATGTATAAGTATAAGTAGGGGCATAGCGAGCAGATCAAGGGACATGATCGTCCCCCTCTATTCGACATTGGTGAGGCCTCATCTGGAGTACTGTGTCCAGTTTTGGGCCCCACACTACAAGAAGGATGTGGATAAATTGGAGAGAGTCCAGCGAAGGGCAACAAAAATGATTAGGGGTCTGGAACACATGACTTATGAGGAGAGGCTGAGAGAACTGGGATTGTTTAGTCTGCAGAAGAGAAGAATGAGGGGGGATTTGATAGCTGCTTTCAACTACCTGAGAGGTGGTTCCAGAGAGGATGGTTCTAGACTATTCTCAGTGGTAGAAGAGGACAGGACAAGGAGTAATGGTCTCAAGTTGCAGTGGGGGAGGTTTAGGTTGAATATTAGGAAAAACTTTTTCACTAGGAGGGTGGTGAAACACTGGAATGCGTTACATAGGGAGGTGGTAGAATCTCCTTCCTTAGAAGTTTTTAAGGTCCGGCTTGACAAAGCCCTGGCTGGGATGATTTAATTGGGGATTGGTCCTGCTCTGAGCAGAGGGTTGGACTAGATGACCTCCTGAGGTCCCTTCCAACCCTGATATTCTATGATTCTATGCACAGCAGCCACTGGAGGCAGTGGAAAACTGCCCCGTGTCATGTGACAGAGGAATAGCTTCCTGTAATCCTGACCCATTCCATGTGTCTTTAGACCAGGAAATAAAGACTGGGGACAAGAGTTTTGAAAATGACTCGTGACTGTGGGTGCCCAGCTTGAGACACCTGAAAGGAGCCTGATTTTCAGCAAGTGCTGAGTGCTCACCCTCTGCCTTGCCTCTACTGCTGTGTGCTTTGTGTTGTCTTTTAGCACCCTGTCGAAGTGTTGCCATGCCATGGTGGCACTCCTCTACCCCTTCACCTGGCAGCACACCTACATCCCAGTGTTGCCGCCTTCCATGATTGACATTGTGTGCTCACCAACCCCCTTCCTGATTGGCCTGCTCACCAGCTCACTGCCCCGCCTCAAGGAGCTACCCGTGGAAGAGGTGAGACATGAACTCAGATGAAATGGTTGTTTTTAAAAGCCACAGGCGTTGGCTGCACTGTGTTGTCTTCTCACCCAGAAGGGTTTGCCTCTTAGACTTAGATTGTGTCACTGTTTTAAGGCAGGGTGGCATTGTAACTACCTGTGGCTGCAGAAATACAGCTATCCCAGTTGTCAGTGAACTGCATCATGAATAAAACCCGTAACCTTTGGCTCCAAGACATACAGGCTGCTACCTAGTGAGCACGGACTTTGCTGCAGCTGGTAGGGGGAACTGACATAATGACCTTCATTTTTCCTTCCTGTCCCACAGGGAGTTGGGAGAAGGGCTCCAGTGGTGATTTTGCTGGTGGGCTTTATTATTAAAAGTTTTGTTACAGTTATAGTGCTGCCAGGACAGTGCGGAGAGTCAATTGCTCAGTCTGTTATGTATGAATTGTTCTTTTTAGAGATTGTCCAGGGCCTGGGATGGTTGTAGTTAGTACGGTTTCAGAGTAACAGCCGCGTTAGTCTGTATTCGCAAAAAGAAAAGGAGTACTTGTGGCACCTTAGAGACTAACCAATTTATTTGAGCATAAGCTTTCGTGAGCTGCTGTAGCTCACGAAAGCTTATGCTCAAATAAAGTGGTTAGTCTCTAAGGTGCCACAAGTACTCCTTTTCTTTTTGTAGTTAGTACAGGCGTCTGTCTGACTGGCTGTATCAATCCGTTGTCTCTTGTCTTATACTTAGATTACAAGCTCTTTGGAGAAGGACTGTGTTTTAGTTCTGTTTGTACAGCACCTAGCACAATGTGGTCTGGTCTGTGACTGGGGCTCTTAGGTGCTCCCAAATTACAAATGAATAATAATTATAAGCAGACCTGTAAATAAATGAATAACTCTGAACAGTGGTGTGCCAGGGCAAACACACACACACAGCGTGACAGATCATAACATTTTCAGCCTCACATCCAAAGTGTTCCTAGACTCCAGTGCAGGAAAAACCTTTGGTGGGCTACAACCTTCTGCCCATTAGTGGCACTGATGGTGGTAAGGTGTTAAGGGAAATAATCTTTTAAAGACAAGCTAAGATCAGCGACTCTGTTTTTCTCCCCACTTCACACCTGCTCTATAACTACCAACACTGTTCATACAGAGCTGATCTTTGCAAAGTCATACTAAGCAATTACTTCCAATATTCCTGTGGCAATGAATTCCACAGATTACATATGATGTGTTTAGTTTTTTTTAAATTGCATTGCTTTGTTTTGTGCGATAGGGTAAATACTAAGTAGGAGTTAATGATAAAGCCCCATATTATTTTGGTCCCTCACTCATCATTGGCTGTGTAAAATAGTCTGTGGCTTCTTTGTAAAGCTTTTCGCTTAGACAATAGATCTGACTGTGTTCTAGTCTAAGGTTTTGGGATATGTGGGGGAGAAGTGAAGGGAGGAGGGTTAGGGAAGGCCAGCTTCTTTCAGTTCAAGCTGTCATTTTGTGGCTTGTGGTGAAGTGGTCAGAAAACCACAACAGGGGCCCTGCTGTTGACCAGTGTTTTATATCTCTTCCTGCTGCTGTGGTTCTGTGAGAGGGGAGGAGTTTTCCTGGAGAGCCAGGAAGGCTTGGGATAATCTCTGGTAACAGGAAATAACAATTCCCCATTCTCTCTTTGGTAGGTCCTTGTGGTTGACCTTGTTAATAACCGGTTCCTCAGACAGGTGAGTAGAGCTGTCCCATATGGGGCTTTTTTCTCCCACTTCCTCCATCTCCTTGCCTTGACCTGTATTTGCTTATTCTGCTTGCCCAGGCTGGGAGGCAGGATTTGATGGCAGGGGCTGTTTAACAGTAATGTCACAGTGCTTTGTGCTTAGGTAGCACCTCAAAGAATCTCAAAGCACTTTACAAACATTTAACCCTCCATAATCCATGCGAAGTAGAGAAGCATTATCCCCTTTTAACTGATGGGAAACTGAGGCACAAGGCCTGCAGAAGTGTGTTGTCCAAAGCCACAGAGTGAGTCACAGCCAAAGCTGGAAATAGACCCCCAGAGTCTCGACACTGTCCTTTGCTCTAAGCACTGGTCACCACTACCTTCTAGCGTAATATCTGCACCTTCCAGTGAAGATTGGTTTTAGTAGATCTTTCATTTTCTGTCTTCATTGGTCCCTCTCATGTTCCTCCCTGTCTAGTCCTTGCATTACTAGACCATAGTGGGAAGACAATAAATGGGAATCTGGACATCATTTTGCAGACAAATACGCCTCTTCTGATTCCCTTTGACCTGGAGCAGAGGAGCACGAATTTTGGGGTGTCCTGGAACGTATTCCTAGACCCGGAAGCCAGGTGGTTTTGTTCGTTTTCTAAGCAGAATCCAACTCCTCTGAATCACAAGCGCAACCCACAGAATTCAGGCTAGGTCAGGAAATCAATTGTCTGGTTAAGACACTGGACTGGTCCAGGAGCACCGGGTTCAATTCCCATCTCTGCCACAGACTCCTTGTGAGACCTTGGGCAAGTTGCTTTTCTCTCAGGGCCATAGTTCCCCATTTATAAGTGGGGATAATAGCACTGCCCTACCTCACAGGGGTGATATGAGGTTAACGGCTGTTTCTTATCTTTCAATACAGTTTTCGTCTGTCAGCCGCTCTGGCTATAGAGCCCTCTTGCAGTGGCTAGACCGTGGCAAACCCCTCCCTTCTGACTCCCCACTCTCAATCCGTCTGTGCCTCTCTCTCAATCCTTACTGCTCAATCCGTCTGTGCCTCTCCCACTGCTCCCTGCATGTCACTGTACGGGGCTGGGAGGGGGTGAAAATCACCTAGCCATATGCAAGTCTCAGCCTAGCCGCTGTGCCTGCCTAGCTGCTTGCTGGCATTGTTTGGCTGACTCCTGCTCCTGATATTATCAGAGCAACACCATACCTCCAGCAAGGCAGTGGGGTCAGGGCCGGGAGACGGGCGACACGATCGCAGATCTAACAGCTGAAACGAAAGGTTACAAATCCGTCCAATGCGAGGTGGTAGCTGGGGGTGAGACACCCACTTTAGTGCTTATAGAAGGGATGGGCAGCCCCGAATGGAAGGCACTAGAGAAGCGCCGAGTATTGTCCTTCTTGCTCTCCTGGTTTCGTAACAGATAACCTTCCGTGTCCTTGCCCCGTCTCTCCCTGACTCCACCGGAGCTAGCTGAGGAGAAAAGCAGGTTCCCGGAGCCAGCACAAGCCCCACCCTGAGAAGGTCCCTGAGTGTGAGCTTGTGTTTTCTAGATGGAGGACGAGGACTCCATCCTGCCTCGGAAGCTGCAGGTGGCGCTAGAGCACATCCTGGAGCAGCGGCATGAGCTGGCTAGCGACAAGGAGGAGGGCTCTCTGAATGGCAGACACGGTACAGCCTGCAGCCTGTCTGCTCGTTTCCATCGGGTGGGCCCGGCGGCCCTTCAGTCACTTCCCCAAAAGGGACGGTTTTCATCCCCTGGCCCAGGTTTGAATGGAAGATGCAGTTCGGTGGCTAGAAGCTAGCTGAGGCTTTGCTAAACTCTCCAGTGCGCTGGTGACCTTTGCTATGTGACTGACTTCCATGTGGTCTCCTTCAGCCTCCGCCCCATACATCCTCCCTACACACACCTGCCTTCTCCACAGCCAGGCTCCTTTGAGCTGAGGAGGTGGCTCTGGTGTCAGTCCTGGGAGTGCAACCTTCCCCTCCAGCCGGGCTGAGCCTGCCGCCTCCACAGCACCCCCAGCTCGGCAAAGCCTGCTGGACTCAAACAGCCCCTTGGAGAGGAGGTGGATGGGGGGACACACTGAGGTTCTGCACCTTGTGCATGTGCCACGCTGGATCACCTGCCAGGGTCCTACAGCCTACGTAGTGCTCCTGGGAGCAGCGGCAGGCCGCTCCTAGCCTTTTGGTGGAAAGTACGTGCTGAGGTGCTCTCTCTCCACAGCTGCTTCTCACTCTCAGACCCGTACAGGGCACAGTTCCTAAAGAGGCCGGCAGGGCTGGTAAGGTGGTGTGGAACCGCAGCCAGGAATGCAACTTCAAAGTAAACCAGTGTGCAGCCCCTGACTGCCCGGTGCATCCTCACAGTTCCACCATCAGCACCACCGTCACCTCATGGCTTTCTCTGCTTCTCTCCTCCTCCCCCGCCTCTTCCTTAGAATCCAGCCCCTTGAATGAAGTGGTGTCTGAAGCCTTCGTTCGTTTCTTTGTGGAGATCATGGGCCACTACTCCCTGTTCCTGACCCCCAGCGAGCGAGAGGAGCGGACCCTACAGCGGGAGGCCTTCCGCAAGTCTGTCTCTTCCAAGAGCCTTCGACGCTTCCTGGAGGTCTTCATGGAAACCCAGATGTTTGGGGGATTCATTCAGGAACGGGAGCTGCGGAAACAGGGGGTCAAAGGTTAGGGGCTCTTCTTCTTATTCCAGCGAGGCTTTTGGAATCTTTGCCATCCATCCCCTGGGAGTGGTGAGCAGCCAGCATCGTCCCCTGGAGCAGCACTGGCTGTAGCTCTGGGGTGAGGCCATGATGACCATGTGTTTTTGAAAGATTGCAGTGATCCCATCCCCCTTTGAGAGAGGTGTGGCCTGAGTATAGAACCAGGCACCGATAACTCCTGGGTTCCATTCCTAGCCTCTATCTCTGGTCTTGGATAAGTCACTTAAATTATCCCTGCCTCAGTTTCCCTATCTGTAACGCTGGGGGAACTACTACTTACCTCACAGTAGTGTTGTGAGGCTTAGTTCATGTTTGCAAAGTGTTTTGAAGTGATGAGCATTATTAATGAAAGCTGGGAAACAGTAGCAGTTTAGAGGTGCTTCTCTTAGCTTGTGAGCACCTTCTCATGATGTGTTAAGCAGCATAACTGTCTTCTGTCACATGTGGTTTCCCTCCCATTCTATCTTGAGTTTTTGTCAGGGATGCTACAGAACTAGCATTAGCTCCAGTGTATTGATATATAATGTATTTACTGTTGTTATGCCTCCTTCTGGGGATAGACATTTGAGAGAAGGGTGTCGAGGAGCTCATAACTACTGCCCCATGGCCTCTAAGGTTCCACTGACTTGAGGGGCCTGTCTCATCCGAACAGCTGGTCAGTGCTGGTTCAGCAAGCTCCTCTAAAGAGCTAATGACCAGTGGACATTGGAAATGGCAGAGGGATCAAAGAGCTTTTCCTAGAAGGTGAGAATGTGGCCCCCAAATGTTAATTCCTCAAATGGCCCCAGATTTTAGTCTCTGTACACTCCCTGTCAGAATTCTTTTGAAAAGATTCCTCCATTACCTCCACGAAGCAAAGATGATCAGTCTGGCTAGTCATGCCTGCATGAGGAAGCAGTGTGGTCTAGTGGATAGAGCACTGGACTGTGGCTCTGGAGACCAGGTCTGCCACTGGCCCGCTGGGTAACCTGGGGCAAGTCAGTGTCTGCTCTGTGAGCTGCAATTTCCTCCTCTGTAAAATGGGGATAGTGGGGATAGACTCATCTCCTTAGTAAAGTGCTTTTAGCTCTACTAATGAAGAGGTCAGTATTCTTGTTATATATTTGGAACCAAAAGGATTGTGGGGGTTTTTTTTGCCGCAGGTCTGTTTGAGGTACGTGCCCAGGAGTACCTGGAAACGCTCCCTACTGGGGAGCAGAGTGGAGTCAATAAATTCCTGAAAGGACTGGGTAAGATGCCAGAGCAACCATTGTCTTTTCACAGTGGTTGTGTTGCATGTTACTCTTAACACCAGCTCAGTGATTTGGCAACAAAGATGCTATTTTAGGTAGCGCCACTCTCCCGAGGGTTGTATCTGCCTTCCCCTGGTATGTTGCTGTGATGTGCCATGGGGCCTTCAGTCAGTGGTCAGGATTGGGCCACGTATTAACGTGCACGTATGTCAGTGGGACTGGGAGCTGCATTGCCGGGACCCTGAGCTCACTGCCTGACTCCCAAAGGAGGAAAGCTGGTCTTGTGGGCTAAGGCACTGGGATGGACTGGATCCCCACATGGGCAAGTCAGTTAATCGCCCTGTGCTTCCGCCACTCCCTGCTGAGGCGAGGATGAGGAGACTACCTCCCAGCCCTGTTGTGAAGATAAAGCTGTTAACAGCTGTAAGGTGCTCCGCTATAGCGCAGGCCATATAAGTACCTAGGGGGGACAGAGCGAAAAGAGGACTGGAAGTCCTTTGAAAGCACAACATTTAACTCCTGCCTAAGGGGGAAGGAAGGAGAAGGCTGTATCTTGTGTCCCTTTCAAATTGCCACTGGCTGGCTGACACATGCAGTGCTACTGTGCCTAGCTCCAGCAGGAGCCAATTCCTTCCTTTGGGGCGGGGGGGAGGGGAACTTGCTCTTGAACTAGATCCAGCATTGCTGGGGGAGAGGGGGCGGTGTGATTCCGAGGCAGCAGCTCTCCCTCCGTCCTTGCTCCAGTTGGCTCTGGGGGTGAGAGATGGAGCTCAGACTTTCTCCACTCTACATATCGCTGTGTAACGGCTGTTTTCCTCACTTCCTCTCCATCAGGTAGCAAAATGAAATTCCTCCACAAGAAATAAGAGTCACGCACGCCATCGTTCCATGGAATAGAAGGAGTTTACAATTCAGCAGAAACAAAATGAACTGTTACCAACCATTCCCACTTAGCCTGCTCCCAAGGGGGTAACAGCCCTGGATGCTGAGCGCTGGAGGCAGAAAGGCCAGGGTTTGCTCTTGTGTGCAAGTGGCCCCATGAGATGAACAGAGGGCGGTAGAGCAGCCTGGAGAGGTCTCTGGACTCCTACAGTAACATGCACTGGACCAAGCACTCTAAACTCTGCAGTAGCATTTTGCAGACCTCCAAATGGATTTGATTTCTTAGTTATTATACTTTTTGTTCTATTTATATTGGGGTTAGGAAAACTATTAACCATTGACACATGCCCTGCCTCCTTTCCGAGTGGCACTGCTGGATGTGATAATGGGGACTGGGGGGAAAGGCTGTATTACCCTGGCCTGAGAGCGAAGGAGGGGAGAAATAGAGGAAACATATGAAAACAGGTCTTGAGAAAACCGAGGACGCTGAGGACTGCAGGGATGCCAAAGGACACGGGCAGGGTGTGCTTACGAATGAGGAAAGGAGGTGGAGGGGGAACCACTAAACCTACTGATTTGCCAGCCAACTAATCGACCGCTATGCTCTGCAAGGCGGCTGTGTCAGCCTCGTGGAGAGGCCTTTCCTTGTATTGTCTAAGTTGAGAACCTTACACAGTGTAATTAAAAGTGAGTGGCATAAAAAGAAAACGAGTTGGGAATTATTGCTGAGAATTATAGATTTTTTTTTAACCCGCTGCTTCATTTATAGATTTTTTTTGTCTGCCTCATTTTGTATGTGGGTCAACAGGGCCATCTAGTGGTCAAATAGAATAGTTGTTTATCCGCCCACCCAGCCACCCACACACTCTGACGTTCCAGCACTCTTTCTGTTACAACTCTCTTATGTCTCTCACTTTCATATAATGCCCACCAAAGAGCTCTCCAACATGAGCCCTGCCCAGTGTACAGCTCTTAGAAACAGGCTTCCAGAAGTTCAAGTAGGTTTCCCTTTTCCAGACCCCAGGTTTGACTGGGGATCAGCTCAGGCTCAAAATATGCCTACTCAGCCAAGGCTAAAACTCTTCTGCTCTGATAAGACATGCAGTGTCTGTGGTAGTTAGCTTGTGATGCTGGTGAATTCCTGAATGGTTCTTGCATTCTACATGGGATCGGACTTCCATGTTCTGTGGAAAGTTACCATTTTTAATATGGGTGGTTAATTATTAAGTGTTACACAGTGTTTGATTGGCAGTGGTGGCCTGGCAGGACATGGCTGATGGCAAAGAAGGGGCACTGCCAATGGGTTCACCACCTCGGGCACACCTGGAGAGAACAGCCAACTGTGTCCAAGGCAAATTAAAAGTTTTAGGACTCACCCTTTGAAGGCAAGGTGTTGTGGTGTTAGAATTTGTATTTCTTCATGTGGGTCACTGGTAAAAGCGGTTTCATGACCCCTTTAGTTCCTGGTCCACTAGAGTATAGCAACTTATTACTGCTCCCAGCTAACGAGGTGGCTCCTTTTGTGGATGTGGTAGAGATCTGTGCTGCAACATTGAAGGTTCTCTGTGCAAACCCTGCTGAGGCTTCCCCGTGCCGGTGCTGTGCGGGGCTTTGGCATGTGCAGGGCTTGGCTCCTCTTGGCCAGCACCCCGAACCAGAGGGTCTTGGGCTTTCCTGGGGCACCGGCCCCGCCAGAGGCAGTGGGGGATGGAAGGAGCCTGCTGGCCAGGCTGTTGGTGAGCTCAGTGCTCTGACCAGGGGCTGGTTCTTGGCACAGCGCTAGGAGCGGCATGCACGCCGCTGGAGGGGGGGAGGGCGGTAGGAGGAGCAGCAGGGCTGGGGGGATGAAGAGGAAAAGCAGGGAGAGGACAGCGAGAGGGGGAGCTTGTAAAGGGCCCATGTGTGGGCAGCAGAGGCGACACTTAACTGCCTGGCGCCTGCCCGCACTCACCAGCCACCCCAGCTTGCAGCGTGCATCAAGTGCCGGCCGGAAACAGGACAGGGGGTGGGGCCCTGCTGGCCGAAAGCCAGCACGCAGCGGGGGTTGGCTGACAGAGCAACTGGCCCTGTGCACGGCAACTTTGTCCTGCCACCAGCCTTGCACAACCACCCCCATTGTGGGCCACTGGACCCCACCACTCACCGCCGGTGGGCGGGCAACTGGCGAGCAGAGATCCGGCCAGCAGCAGGACCCACCAGTACTGATGGGGGGGTGGGGGGGAGACAGAAAATACGGGACAGTTTGCCCGTTTTTAAGAAAAAGTCGGGACACCTGCAGGAGGGCTTAAATACAGGACTGTCCCTTTAAAAACAGGACGTCTGGTCACCCTACTGATGACTTTTGGGGCTGGGGGTTTATTACAGGTCCTCCCGTTCCCGGTCAGAACCCTGGGGATCTCCTCACTGTTTCCTTGTGCTTTACACCCGCCACCTATATGATCTCACATAAAACAGACCCAGGTAGGATTCCTTCCAGAGCTTGCACAAGAGCAAGGTACTGGATGGCTCAGTGTGAAACACTCTGTCTGTGGGTGTTAATCAGAGAGCTTCTGCAGCACTCTCACCCTCTGCTAGCCAGGGAAGCAAGCGTGTAGGCCCAGGAATCAAACCCAGGCCTCTAATGTGGCAATATAGAACATTAGGAGGACACTGTCAGACTTAAAACCATATTTTAAAAAAGAAATTGTTAGCAATGAAAGAACATTATGAAAGCGGGAGGTATTTTATAATCTAATTTGCTTTCACTGTTTCTAGTGTTTATTTTCTACATTACGCTCAGTTTGGACAATGAAAATAGACAAGCCATCTTCCCTTTTGTTTAGAGTTTGTTTAGGGTTTGGTTTAGGGTTTGTAGTTAATTTCATTTTTAGGCCCTAGCCCAATGCTGCAATGTCGGACTGCAAACACTGCTGGGGGAGTGGCAATACTTTTTAGCAAATTGTTTTCATTGGATATGCTTATTTGATGCAAAATGTTTCTATTGCTTTTTTTTTAAAAGATCAGTTTTTAAAAACCTACATTTGGGGTCTCATTTGACCCAAAGTGTCCCTTTAGCCATCAATGCAATGTTTGAAAACTTACAAGCTACAACTAGGGATATCAAGGGAGAAAAAATAAAATTAACTCCACCTGCACACACTGGACTAGGAGAGCTCTTTGGTGGGACCGAGTGGGAGAGTTTGTACATGACTTACGTGACTGCCTATTTTCACCTAGGATTTTGAACCTGGTCCCAAGTACCAGCCTAGCAGCTAAAAGAAGAAAAAACATGTTTAGCCTCACCACCACGAGGGGGAGCTGTGAAGAATGGGCAGGAGCCTGGTAGCTGCTTCCCGATCTTCTCCTTGCTCTGCTGGCTCCAGGCAGCAGCTGTTCCCCTCCTAATCATCTGCTGCAGTGAGCCATACTCCATCCTACCCTCTCTCTCCAGGTTGTGGGGGAGGGAAGCACAGGAGAATACAGGGCGTATAGCAAAGCAGATGTGTTGTGGGAATGTGGGGCTGTGCTCCCCCTCCACGGTTAGAAGTTCTTCCCTGTCTGGCATGAGAGCTCCCCTCTCTAGTTTGAGCATTGGCCTGCTAAACCCCGGGTTGTGAGTTCAATCCTTGAGGGGGGCCATTTGGAATCGGGGCAAAAATTGGGGATTGGTCCTGCTTTGAGCAGGGGGTTGGACTAGATGACCTCCTGAGGTCCTTTCCAATCCTGGTATTCTATGGTTCCTCCTTCAATATCTTTTCAACCCCTGTTCATGAAGACACCCAGATGAGGAGGGATGGGGAAGTCCTGAAGCTCACCTGCTCCCTGGAGAGAGCCCCAAGCTTTCCTTTGGGGAAAAAGGAGAGAAGCCCCACATCCACCCTCAGCGAGAAAGAGGGTGAGTGGAGATCTCCTGAGGATGCACGCAGGTAAGCGGAGCTTTAGGGATGGTGGAGTTTGGGGAAGGTGGATTATGGGGGAGGGGGACATCCCTAGAGTCAGAAAAGCATCCACATTCCTGAATATTCATCTGACACCCCTCCCCCAGACCATGGAAGGGCCTTGATAATACATATATTCAGCTTAAGAGCTGCCTACCTTTCACCAGAATCATGCATATGAAATTCCCCTCTCAGCACCTAGGGGACTGATGGCCTTTGATCCTTGTGTACTGGAGAGTTGTACCTGGAAAACGTCTTCAAATGTTGGCCCCTGTCTTAGAAGGAGCTGTGGTGGGTGCAAAGAGTGAGTGGTGGGCAGGGTGGACAAGTGCCTTTCAGAGAGATGGGTGATCATTTATTAGCTAATAGCTGTATGGTGCTTATCAATTTATATATTCACTGTGTTTGTACAGCGTGTAGTATAACTGGGCCTCCCTCCTGGTTGGCCTCTGGGCAATACCTCAGTATAAATGTGAGATAATCATAATATACAGGTATGATTATTATGGGGACAGTGGTAAATAGACAAACTTCCTTCAGGTCCTAAGAGCTGCAAAGTGGAACCCTGGATGTCAGGAAGAGCTAGAGCAGCAGCAAAACAGGGTTTAAGACTCCCAAAGAGCCTTCCCCCGGGAGACTGGGTTTGCAGAGGTAGTTTAGTAACACTAAATATATCCAAAGTTATTGACTTTTTACCAAACTTGGTACAATACTATTTCATTTATCGGGGTCTCTCTCTCCAAATGCTTTACTGAGTTAGATGAGAAGTGGAAGACAGAAATTGAAGCAAGCGTAAGGCATATGTTTTTGGATGGTATAAAACGAGGGAGCGTTGAGGCCACAGAGAAACTGTTCCAGACAGTAGGAGTTGCAGAGGAGAAGGCTCTTGCATCAAATGCAGTAGGAATGTGAGAGGGAGCTGTTGCTAGATGTGAGAAGGGAATGGGCAGAGAACAGGCCCCCTGAGGTAGTCTGAAGCAAGACCATGAGGGGATTTAAAAACAAGGCAGGTGATTTTGAAGGGAATAGTGAGCCTGTGGGATTGTTTGAGGATGGGCATGATGTGGCTCTGCTTTGTTGTTCATGTGAGAAGACTGTCATCAGCCTTCTGCATATGCTGGAATGGGGAGAGCTGGAATTAGAAGCCTGCAGTCCAGGCTCAAAGCTGCTAGAGGCTTGTCATCTTAATCACCCCCTCTGCTTTCGGTGCAGCTATTTTAGGGTGCCCGAATTGGGACGCTCGGCACCTGGCTCTCAGAAGTACTGTACACTCCGCTTAAACTCAGTGCTACTTAATTTCCAATTTTCCACAGAAGCCAGTAGTGACATCCACAAAAAATCAGTGGGGCCCGCTGCATAATGTAAGGTTAATTGTGTATAGTGGTTTTTGTTTTGTTTTGTTTTTTTAAACCTGTTTCCTTCCATCAATTACAAATTAAATTGAATGTGCTTTGTTCTTGAAGCGGGTAGAGAGGAGAACTCCACTGATCTTCTCTGTTCCATTCGTTATTTTATGCACCTCGATCGTGTAACAGCCCAGTTTCCAGTGGGCAAGTGCCAACATCACAAACCCCGCCGCTCATTTGTGGTTTGCTGGCTGCCTTGTCAGTAGCCTCAGCAGACAGGCTGATGGGGGCAAAAGGAGAATGGAGATTCAAACTCCCCTTTCTCTGCTAGGTGCCGTTCCTCCAGAACAGGGTTGAATCGATATCAACTGCTGCTGTCTCTGATCTGCAGATAATTTCTGTTTCTAGAGCTGTCAGCATAGCACCTTTCACCAGCATTAAATTCACTTAATTAATGTAAAATAATACAGCAAGTGGCAAGTATCATTTTGCTTTATTTAGAAGCTTTCCCATAGACCTGGACAAATCCATGCCCTGGGTCTTCATGTCAGATTCCACTTCCAAGTACTGTCACTTACAATCATTCTGTATAGGACAGATAAGCTACATATCTTCTACCTGCCATTTGAAAATCAATGACATTTGCAAGCAGTGACTTCTAGTGGGTTAGATGAATGGCTCACTTGAAGTCACTGATTTTGTTCTGTATTGCAAGAGATGCAAGCTGTCCACAATAATGCAATCAAACAAATAATCAGGAAAAAAAGTTAGAGACAACTGTGGGCTATAACATCATTTGCAACGGCCTGAAGAGAGTCCCCTGTTCATTATAAACCAAAGAAATCAAGCATTCTTGGGATTGTTTACAGTGTACTCATTTCTAGAGTCAACTACAGGGAGACCTCAACCATTTTAGTCCAAATATCCTGAAACCTTGTGTATGTTGACAGGTGGTGGGGTGGGGCTCAGAATCCAGATCTGTAATCAAAGTGTGTGACTACTGCAAGGACTTGACAGATATGAGCGATGTGTGAATGTACACACACAAAGCAGGGATGAGGCACTAGGAGTCCAATCCACTGTCCGCTGAAGTCGGTTGGAAAACTCTGACTTACTTAAGTGAGATTGGATCAAGATTATGGACCTTCTTCATCCCCAAGAACTCTCAGATTCTGGGACTTGTAAAGAGTAATTCTGGAAGCGATCAAAAGAACTTTGCAGCTACCAAAAATCTTGGTGGACTCCTGCTGTGGCGATTTCCACTGAAAAGTTTATCCTCACTAACCTAAAGCTGTTTCTCTATATTTAAAAAAAAAGGGTCAGGGAAATGTAGTGATAGATAAATGGGGAGAAACGAGTTTTTACAGGCCCCAGGCCAGCCAAACACTTACAGATGCAGTAAAGCACATGGCTAACCCACCCCTGTGCAGTGCAGTGTTCTATTCCCCTCTAGGGCCACATAGGGCGGTTGATGAACATGCTAGGGCATTGGTGAACAAATCTGGGTCTCTTAGAGCAGGTAACAGAGGCTCATGCTGTTAGACCCCCCAGGTCTCAAGTTATGTTTCCGCTCCCAATGGCACACCCAGAGTTGCTGCTAGACATCACAAATGCTTAGCTGAGTAAAGTACATTTGAAGTCAGTGGGACATAAGCACGTGCTTGGGTACTTTGCTGTACTGGAGCCAGAGTGGGGGAAGAACTAGGAAAGTTTCCAGACGTGTTCAAAATGCTAACTGCCTTCTAGATTCATGTTTATTTTGCAGATGGACATGCTGAAACTGGTGTTGTGAACCAGGCAGCTTTTAGCAAAACACCCCTGACAGCAGCCAGGATAAAGCAGGCCATAATTGACTCCTGGGGGGTTTCTGCATGACTGTGCGCCTGCAGAAAACGGCAGGGAAGCCGTGCGGAGGGTGGGGGTGGGACAACCATGGGCACAGGTTTTGGGGGGGAGGGGGATTACCCCCCCCAAACAGAGGTGAGGCATGGTGGGGGCACACAGGGTTATGTGCCACTGCCCCCCCCCCCATTTCTGCACAAGCAGAGCTGTCCAGCTGAAGGAGGCTGCCTCTGCACTCTGCTGCCTCTGCAGCTGAACGCCGCCTCCTGGGTCCTAGTGCAAGTTGTGCTCCCCTTCTGTGAGGTGGGCGCCTTCCTGTTTTCTCTGCAACAGTGAGTGCCAGTGGTGGGGCTGGGTAAGCGGAGGGGTGGGGGGGAAGAGGGAAGGGAGGGTGAGGTGGTGGGCAGAAGAGGCAGTGGGGAAGGAAGGGGGTGGAATAGGGTTGGGGGAGGGGAATGTGGGAGTGAAGGGAGGGGGATGGAGAAGAAAAGGGGATAGAGGAATTGATGGGGGAAGTGGGAGCCCAGCAAGCAGCATCCCCTCGGCAGCAGCTGGGGCTCCCCCGTTACGCAAGCCCATCGAACCCTCACCTTAGGACAAGCCCTACCACTGACCCCTCCAATGAGCCTTCCACACCCCACTGAGCCCCAACCAACTGCACCTGGACCCTCACCCCATCAAGCCCCACTCTCCCAACACCCGCAGCCCACCACTAAGCCCCCCACACCCAGACCGCCCCCCCACTGAGCCCCAATCACCTTCACCTGGATCCCCTGCAGAGTCCCATTGTGCCTGCACCCAGAAACCCACAACTAGCCCCTGTTTATCCTAATCTTACACTGAGCCTCCCGCACCCAGATTGCCCCACACAGAAACCTCTCAACCACCCCTGGATCCCCCCACACTAAGCCCCTCCACAATTGGATCCTGCTGGGTTGAGCCTGCCCACCCACACCTCGTGCGCCTGGTGCAGAGGGACCGGGCCCCAGGGTGTTTCTGGGGCTGGCCCAGCCCTTGCACTGTCAGGGTCAGGTGAAGCCTCACTGCCGAGTTCCTGTACGGGAGAGGTGGGGGCTTTCGGGTGATCTCCCACCTCAATGCAGCCAGTGGCCTGTGCTCCCCACTGCCATGCTGGAGCCACATTTATTTATTAACAAATATAATTTGCAGAATTTTAAGATATTGTGCACATAATTTTTATTTTTTTGGTGCAGAATGCCCTCAGGAGTAATAATTACAGCCATGTTCCTCTTACTTTGTGGCCTATGTTTAGCAAGACTAATGTAAATGTGCTCCTAAAGCCCAGGGGCTCAGTAGCCACTGAAATAGTTTCATTGGTAGACTTAAGGAAAGAGCTATTCAAATCTATGTACCATATGCAATGTTGAAGACTGTGAAAAGCAAGACTGTGAAATGTTTCTTGTATGGAATTCTTACAGCTTTGAAGTTTTTAGTTCAACATTTAAAATGAGAGCTATGAAGAAATACAGAAAGTTTGGGGCTCTAGGCTGCAGTACGACTTTTCTATCTTGGTATCGTGCTGTGTCATTCAAGGGTTAGCAGGATCAAGTACCTCAGGTGTTTTGTATGCATTGGTAGAATCCACCTACAGAGAAAAAAACACACACAAAGAAATAAGCATGATGAGGAATTGATTCGCTATAATCTCAGTTGTATTCCTCCTTCAGGCTTGGGGCTTGTATTGGTTTGTTTAGAGCTAACGGAGCTGCCAGTCAAAGAAACAGAAGCAGTCAATGTGTAAATAAGTTAAAATTTAAAAAATGAGCTCTAGTAACATCTATCCTTAATTAAACACCTATAGCAAATTCATATAGACAACATTTGTTTGCTTCTGTATTCATAATACTCAGCATTTCTATAATGTTTTCCATCCCCTAATCTCAATTTGCTTTACAATCAGTAATTAATTAAGCTTCCTACCATGCAGTAAGGTAGCTTTTATGTTCATTATGCAAATGAGGAAACTGATGCACAGAGCAGTTTCCCAAGTTCACACAAGACACCTGTGCAGATCTGGGAATAGAGCCAAAGTCTCCTGACTGCTACTCCAGTGTCTAAACCTCGAGACCATCTTTCCTCCTCACCTTGCTTACACTGACATGCTTAGCATCTTGTGATGGGATGGAGGGTCAGAGGACAAATCTGAGATCTTATTACAAATCTAAGGAAAGCAGCAGCATCTTTCCACAGATCTTTTTTAAAAAATTGATTTATATGGCACTAGGAATGTTTGGGGCCCTTACAGAATATATATGTGCTTCACAGGTCCCTGCCTGTGACAGGCTATGCAGATCTGGTCCAGGGGTTGATAGGGAAGGGGTTTCATGTTAAATAAAGGATTGCAGTTCTGCTGCCCTGAGTGCAGACACTTGCAAGGCGAGCAAGGTTGAGCCAGCTCTGGGGAATTAATCAATTCCCTCACTACCCTTTAATAAGGATATGCTGTGGGAAATTGAGCACTGAGTTTGCCAGTGAGAGTCAGGCTGTTTAGAGAGGCTGGGGGCTTAGGTCAGATCATGCCCTCATCCCCTCTGGAACTTGACTGAGAGGAGCTGGCCTTTAGATCTTTCTTTGGACTTGGTTGCAGCAAGCCAGGCCTTATGCCATCAGTTTAGCTGAGGAAACCCCTGTTTTGTGTTTGGCCTTCAAAGGGACAGGACACTCTTCACATGTACTTTTCTGTAAACACCACAAGGCTGTGCACAGTCCACTTAGCCAGGCAGAGTCTTCCTCTGCTCTGAAAGTATGTCTACACTTGGAGCTGGGGTGGGGGTGTTTCCCAGCTTGAGGAGACATACTTGTTCTAGCTCTGATCAAGCTAAGCTAGCTAAAAATCGCGTGGCTGCCAGCAACGCAAGTGGTGGGATGGGCTAGCTGCCCTAAGTACTTAACCCATCCAAGAGGATAGGCATGTACTGGGGGTGGCTGCCTGCTGCGCTGCTGCAGCTATGCTCTATTTTTAGCGCACTAGCTCTGATCAAGCCTAGCTTGAGTATGTCTCCCCAAGCTCCAAGCGCAGACTTACTCTAGCTGACCTATTAAATTGCCCCCAAAAGACTGCCCTCTAAAGGCACAAGTCAGGACTGCACCACACACAACACTAAATCGCACAGGGTGAGGACTCAGCTTGAATAATCTAAGTTAAAGTCTAAAATGCAGCTACTTGGAGCTTGTCTACATGGGAGAGTTTTGCCATAGTATAGTTATACTAGTATAAACCCCTGTGTGTGGACACTCTTATTCCAGTATAGGAATGGCTTTTTGCTGTTTAGCTTAATCCCTTTCTAAGCGACACAAAGAAAAACTAAAAAAAGGTGCTCTTATGCTGGAATAAGACTGTCCACGTGGTGGTGTTATGTCCATGTAACTATACTGGTTTAAGTTCAGACCTTAGGTTACACAGAAAAATTGTTCCTACAGAAAACAGGTTTTAGAATATCCAAATTTTATTATGACAGTAGATAGATATGCTGTTTAAGGTCTCCCAATGTTGTTCCTATGACTTCACAAAGAACACTTACACTGGGATTCTGTTGGTCTTTTGATGTTCTGGACTAGAGTGTCCACACAGGGTTTTGCACTAGTTTCATTAAATCTGTTTAAAATCACTCCTATGGCTTGTCTACACTACAGATGCTACAGCAGCACAGCTATGGTGCTGCAGCTGTGCCACTGTAGCACCATAGCGTAGACACTTGCTGCAGTGATGGGAGGGTTTTTTCCGTCATTGTGATTAATTCACACCCTCAAGAGGTGGTAGCTAAGTTATTGGAAGAATTCTTCTGTCAAGCTAACGGTGTCTAGGCCAGGGCTTAGGTTGGTTTAGCTATGTCTGTCGGGGGTGGATTTTTCCCAACCCTGAGTGACGTAGCTGGGTTGACCTAAGTTTTAGGTGTAGACCAGGCCTTAGTATACTTCTGAGTGTAAACCAGGCTCAGGAAAAAAGGTGGTGGTCTGTTTGATTGGAGGGTTTTTTTTGTTTTTTGTTTTGTTTTACTTACCCCAGGGTAACTAACCCCATTTGAAACACCAATTAGCAGCTAAGGCTAAGCTAGATGCAGTGTAACACATTTACAATCATGTTA
Source organism: Lepidochelys kempii (assembly GCF_965140285.1). Lineage (NCBI taxonomy): Eukaryota > Metazoa > Chordata > Testudines > Cheloniidae > Lepidochelys > Lepidochelys kempii. The sequence goes on from NC_136380.1 coordinate 249,200,137, forward strand.
GCTAATGTAGCAGTCAGCCTGAGGAAAAAACTAGTATGTGATCCTAGTTAAAAGCTGTATCTTAGTGCACATAGGCTCAAGGGGGCTTAATGATGGTTGCACACGCCAGCTTAATTCTGGCATTTCCTAACTTGAGTGCTTAATTTTGCAACCCAAATCACTCAGGGCTTGTCTTCACTACAGAGTTAACGGAAGCTAGCTAGGGCCCCCCATTACTGCCCTGCCTGTAGCTCACTTGCTGAAGCTCGGAGGAGCTGCTATGTGCGACACGAGGAGAGGTTTTGAAAAAGTCCAGTGTGGCATTTTGGCATTGGGTTTTTTAAGTGACATGCGTAAAGCCCCTACCATCTGGTCATCTGTAATGGGCCCCTGACGCATTCATTGCTGCATTGGGCTGGCTGACATGGGAGCTGTACAGTACCTGTTTTCCTGGGAACAGCTTTCAAACCACACTTCCCCTGAGGCAGTTTGCAGGTGTAGAGGCCAAGGCAGCCATCACAGTCTGAGGGTTTCTGGCAGGTCTTAGCCTGAATCCCGGAACAGGAATACTGGAAGGAGAAAGAGAGAGAGGCTGTCACACCAACCCACTCCCTCTGCAACCAACTCCCAGCCCAAGTGATCCCCACACCCTCAAACTATACTGAACTTTAATTCAGGTTTCTAGTGGTTGCACTAGTAAGTGCACTGAATTCCCCACAGTTGAGGGGAGGGTTATCTCTAAACATAAACATTGCCTTTCTGCATAGGCCTGAGCCATGAAAGTGTGGATCCTGATCCAAATTTCATTTCCTCCTTCTACCCCCAGTATTTGGCTCCGAGGGTTTGGTTTGGCTTGCTCTAGCACTGAGGAACAGATAGGACATCGGGATCTAGAGTCAAATTCCAAAGCTCCCTTCACTCCAAAGTTTGGGGTTTCCACAGTTGGAGGTTTAGTTAAGACCCATCTCTGCACTTCAGGTTAATATTTAAACATTTTGAGGTGGAACTGAGCCCCTGATTCCTCCCTCCTCCTCCTTGGTGGTGCTCACTTTCTTCTTAAACTCTCTAATGTTGCAAGGTGAGGATTTCAGAGTCCTCAAAACCTGGATTAATCTGGGCCAGGACTGTCTTTTTGGTAAAGTGCGCATGGTGCCTAGTGCTGTGGGGCCTCTCGGAGCTACAGCAATGCAAATAATAATTCATCCAAATAAAGTTCTCCTCATCTCTAGGCATAGCTGCAAATCAATAATAGGGACCAATAAGGCTAGCGCCACATGGACTTCATAAAAAACCAGCGCCTTCCTGTTTTTAATTTAGCAAATTATATAACAGACCTATCTTGTGTAGGTGGCTTAGCTACTACCACATTTAATTACTTGCCCCAGGGCTGAAACATGACAGCAGCTTCTCTTAAAGCTAACTACTTTCCTGGCAGAGGCAAAAGGGTCGATTTTTCACAGGCACAAAGGGCAGGTGGGCTCCTAATATCGACCCTAAAGCCACTAAAGGGAGCTTCTGTTTAAAGCTGTACGGCTACTGTGCCATTACTAATTGTGGCTGGCTTCTAAACTGAGCTGCGCAAAGCCATTCAGTTCATTATTCAGTTTTATCCGTGTCAGTGAGTCAATCTCCAGGATTGCACTTGTGCTGGGCCATTGTCTCCAGCACTTGCAAGTTGACAGCAGTAGGATGTTTGGAAATTAGATGAGCTCAGAAGTTCCACTTAATCTCTCCCAGGCAGCTGGAGGGATCTTTAATGAATCCAGGAGAAAATGAGCCAAGTTGCAAAGTTGACTGTGCAATAAGGTGATGAGCATTTGCTGCCTGTTCTGGGCTCCTCACTTTATTGTTCTTAAATGGTCTGGATGTACAATCTACATTAGCTAGGCCTTGGCTCTATTTAAGAGACAGAAAATGGTAGATTACAAGGATCTAGAAAGGTCTGGGGGCTTCAGTTCCCATTTTTATAAACAATATAACAAGCAAAAAAAAAATTCTAAAAGCCATAACTCAAATGAGGCTGAAGGAAGGAGCATGGTGCTAGATCCCTGCTCTCTCCAAGAGGCGTAGCTCTCTTCCATCAATACTGTGCCTCCCAGCGCATCTCGCTATCTAGTACAGCCACATACCTTGTGCTGTGGTGTTGCTTTTTGTGATAAAACAGTGTGCCTATAGAGAGGAGTTATCATTCTCTCTCTCTCTCTCTCTCTATATATATATATAACCTCATCCATTTGAAATTTGCTGGAATGAACCTGCAAGAAGAAACCACCCATTTCTCTATAGCGTTGAGCTCCGATGTAGAGAGCTAGGAGGAAGAAGTCTGAGTAGGCCTGGATGAACTGAAAATACTACATGTGGACACCCAGAGCAAGGATATGGACAATGAGCTGGTTTGATTAGATAAGAAACAGTCCCTTCCAGGAAGGAGGACATGCAATTGTGGGAGACGTTGTTGATCAGCTCTCTCCTGGGCACCTGCCATTGAACTGGGGAGGGCAAAGGGGGAAAAGCAAAAGGTGCAGACAGGGGACTCTGGCTTGTACAGTTACCTCTACCACCCTTTAATATTTGCAATTACAACCCATGGCAGCTGGGTTTGTGCAGTCATTACCTAGACAAGGTTCAAGGAGATCCTTTCCTTATCGTATTTCTTGGTTTATCCATTTCTTCGTTCTCTTAAACAGTATCCTGTTTAAATGCAACTCTAATTTGACTTTGACTGTTAATACTGAGTAGGATAAGTTTGATCTATTGACAGACAGCAGAGGCTGTGTGTCACTGATGCCTCCTCCTCGTCGTGTTGGGAATTAGCTTGAGGCCAATGCCCACGTCCATGGTGTGCACACCAGCACTCTGTCTCTGCTTCTGACTATGGCTCCTCTCTCTGACTATGGCTCCCAAAACCACAGCATCCTCTCTTCAACTCAGCCCCCCAGTTAGGTCACCATCCACTTTTCCCCCCTTCTGGGATGTGGGGGAGAAGATTATCTCTGTCCAACAGTCCCAACACTTCCCCACTGGTGAGTGGGTGGGGGGAACTAGTCACTGCCCTGTCCAAGGTGCTTACAGTTCACTCAACCATCTAGGCACACAGTCCTTACTCCCTTGGCTCTCAGCAGCAACTGCCCCTACCCTGCAACTTTCTTTTATATGGACCTTCTGGGCCCTGATTGGCTGTCCCTCACAGTCCCTCTCCTATTGGCTGTGTCCCACACAGCCTCCCCAGGGCTCTGTTAACCCCTTCTCTGCCAATGTGGGATGGTGGCTCCATCACACTATGTCATAGGGTCTAAGGAGGAGCTGTGTTTCCAGCCTTATGATGAGGCACTGATGGAGGTCCATACTGGTATAAAGCTAACCCTGTCACTATAGATTGGCCAAGGCTGGATGACCCACATTACACAGATACCAAAGTTTAAAGTGGCCTGGGTGAAGCTGAGTGGCAGATGTGAGACCACTGTGGTGAGATGTGATGCAAGTCAGGTATTCAATGAGTCCATAGTAGCACCGCGATTGGAGATGGAGCTCAGCCCCCAGGGGCTACAGCCCCTATAAGCTACCTGCTCTGTCAAGATGCTATTTTTAAACTTAGATGCTTAAAGTTGATATTTAGCTGCCCAGGTCCAGGCACTTGTGTTTTGAAACTATGTGGGTGAATGGTACCAGCAACGGTGCCATAATTAGCGTGAGGTGAATTTTTTTCAACCAATAGTAAATTTGCCAAATAATGTTTTATTCAGGGCCCCAAAACTGTTCATGAATTTGGGGCAAAGTCAGTGAATAGTTTCAGCTGAAAAAAAAATTTAAAAATGTTGAAAATTTCCTTCTGACATTTTTCAAAATGAACTGTGTCAACATGTCATTTAGGAAATGTTGTTTTGAAGCGACATTCAAAACGTTTCATTCGACCTGAAGAAAATTTATGTTTTTGTCTTGTTTTGGCAAGGGAACACTGGGGGGAAAACCCCCGTTTTGGTTTAAAACAAACTGAATATTTTGAGGGGGATTTTTTTGGTTCAGCCACCAAACCGAAAAATCAAATTATTCACTCCGTTTTAATCATAACGCATTTGTTTAGATGGGAACTACTGGCCTGGGAATGAGATTTCTGTACACTTCTTCTTGCATTTCCAGCTTAGAACTGGGCTTGTCTGTTTATGCTGGACTCTAAGAACAGACAAGCTCTGCTGTGTCAGTGTTCTGCACCCATCCCTGGCTGACCTACAAGCCGGGAGTAGAGGTTCCTGACTGGCAAAGATAGGCCATCTCACACTCCTATCTGAGCTATGGCTGCTGTTTAGTATTAAAGTATTAATCTCCCCATCTCCCTAGAAATACTGAAAAAAAGCTGTAATTTGATTATGAGCTAGTGAATGACAGACCCAGATCTTCGGTGAGACCACTTTAAGCCCTGCAGACAGATTAACTAGACTGGATCACAACACTGTATGCGCACATACCACACAGACTAGGAGAACCACTTGATGGCTTTAGTTGATTGTTAGGCAGGCACAGAGACCCCCAAGAACTCTTTCGCTCTGACTCTCCCATACAAACCCTCAGTATGCTGGCTCCTTCAGGATGGGATGGCTGGGAGGACAACCATCAGCCATCCTATCCTGTTGTCTCTCCAGACCTTAATCATTGGTTTTTATTTCACCTTCTGATGAGATGAACCAGGGCCACCTCCCCACCACCCCAGAGGCAGCTGTTAGACAGGGACAGGTTCTGAGGTGGAAGCAAGACACAGGCTGGGGGCAGTGGTGTGGTGTTATACTCACAGTGTCAGTATTGAATTTCCCATGGCCTTCCAAGTGGTTGCTGGATGCTGGGCTCTTGCTCTTGGGGGGCTGCAGCTTGCTAGTGGCCTTCTGTTTACTGCTTTCTCGTTGTGGCTTGCTCAGCAGTTTGCTGTGGGACCTGGCTCAACTCCATCTTCTCCTGCCTTCTTCTGCACTCTGGCAGCAGGCTGACACCTCACTGAGCTGCCTTTTGGAGCTTTCTCTCCTCCATCTAATGGCTGAGGTGCTTTTCTCCCTCTCTCAGCCCCCACCTGCTTCTCTGGAGCTACCAACCCTTTCTCATCCCCAGCCTGAACCAGGAACGAGAGCTGCACCAAGAGGACAGCAATGGTGGTCACTGCATAAACCTTCATCCTTGGGCTCTGGCTTCCTCTCAGCTACTGTGTGTTCCTGTGCCCAGCCCAGGTGCTTGTAGGGAGGATCAGACCTGCCTCTTGCTCAGTGTTGGTGGCTGAAACCCTTTTATAAAGCAGAGATCTCCCTCCACCCCACCCCTCTTTCTGGGTGTCAATGACACTGAAATTCTAGCTTTCGTCTTATACCTGCAAACCTGGCTGCTACTGCTGGGAAACTCCCCCTCCCCCAAACTCTCTCATAGCCCTCCCATGAGCAACACCCCCTCCCTCTTTCCAAGGGTATCTGTGTGTGTCTAGTGTACTCTTTCCCAGTTGTGATCATGGCATATTTTGGCTAAACTATTTGCAGGCAGGATTGAGATAAATAAATGGATCTGCTGGCAAACTGTGCACATCAGGTGTGGGGAGGTGCATGAGAGGAAAGGGTTAATTTGGTCTCAAAGGCATGTTTTACAACCATACATTTTTAAATACCTTAGATGACTGATTATGCACTTTCACCACTGGGATGTTGGGGTGGGGGCATGTTTCTTTCACTGCTTCCAATGGAAAGACCCTTGGTACCCCCACTTTTTGGTTAGGCTGAGGTTGCCCCCTGAGTACACAAAGGTGGTGGGAAAAGGTGTTAGCTCGATGCGAACTGATGCGAGTATGTGTACACAAGTAGGGAATCACACCCCCAGCTCGTAGTGTAGACATAGCCTTAGTGAAAAATGAATGTTTCTGAGACTGTATAACAGGCAGAGAAGATTCCTGCTTTGTTTCCAGTGGTGCAAAACACAACCTCCAGTACTTACAGGTGAGAGAAAAGCTAGTCATCCACCTTAGCTGGCCTTGCTGCTGAATTTAGCCAATGAATTACGAACACCACCTGCTGGTTTTGAAGAGGAGGAAGGTTGGGCCACTGTAATACTGGAGGGCTAATGCTACACACACACACACCAACTGCTCTCTATCCATAAGGGTACCAGTGAAGGAGGTTTAATTGCACAGACGACCACCAGTCCATTGAACTCTGAAGCTGAACATTGAACAACCCCAACAAGCAGTGCTTAAAGTTGCAAGGTTGGGGGTTCTAGACCCAGTGGAGAAAAAATCGAGCTGGATCACTGAGGGGCACACACACACTTTAAGCATTGTCTTACCACAGCTGCTGCTCCCAGCTTATGTGAAACCTGCCACTTTTTTAAGACCACTTTAAGCACTGACAGCAAGTTCAGGCTGAAACCGCAATAGGGTATTTCGCTAACCATATACTTCCATCTAACTTGTAAAACCCCATGGGTGTCTTACAAGCATTTGGAACTGCAAGCACATGGACTTGCATAGTGGCTCTTGTGAGGTGAGCTAGGAACCGGGTTAAAATCATCACCTTCAGTGTCACTTGTGACCTGATCATTGTTTGAGTGGTGATACCCAGCCCCAGGTCCTCCGAGGTATTTAGGCTCCTGTGACACAGAGGCCCAGTAGTAGTTGACTGCTCTGTCTCAGCCTCATACACCTCTCACACCAGTTATATTTACATAAAAGGTGACATGCCATATATCATTTGAAATCTACTAACACACTGGTCATTAATGTCACTGTGAAATGTTTGTAACAACACTGTAGGTGAGATTATAGATCCTTTCTGATATTATGTCTTGGAGACTGAACAGACAAAGGAGATAAAACAGATCTTTTTTCCAAATGAAGGGAACAGAATATGGTGGCAGATGTCCCATTCAGGAAAGGGGGGGTCTGACTTGCTGCCTCCGGGTCAGCCAGTGGCTAACCCTCCTACAGCTTTATAAGTGGGGGGGATGTGATCCTGAGAGCACCCCAATGCCAGATGGAATAAACTTACTTTTCATAGGTTTGTTTGCTCAGTGGTCAGAGGATTAGCAACTTGCCAGAAGCTGAAGGACGGTATCTAATTTGTATTAATGGTACATTTTGTTACTGCCTCAGTAATAAAAAGCTGGATGCCAGAAGAGCCACAGGTAGAAGAATGGTCTTGTGGTTAAACACTGGGCTGGGAGCTGGTAAATCTTGGTTTGGTTCCCAGCTGTGCTACAGACTCACTGAGACCTTGGGAAATTCACTTAATCCCTGTGCCGCACATTTGCCATTTGTAATACAAGAACAGCGCTGCCCCACCTCAGCGAGGAGATGTGAGGTTATATTCATTTGTGTTTCGGAAGCACATGGACATTGCAGAGGGGCGATAGAAGTATCTAGATATTTAAGTCCCAACATACAATGCTCCACTTTGATCACTGGGCCATATCATAGAACTGTGTGCCAGTGGGTTGCTGTTTGGCAAGCCCATATGTAATAAGCATATTGTCTCAGATATCCATTGTTTTGCTGAAGTAGTGGCTGAGCAGGGCTGTTGAAAGGAGTTTGGCGTCTACCCTATGAAGATGGGAGGAAGAAATACAAGCTTTTTCAGGAAGGTGCAACCCAAGCTGTTTAAGCACCCTGTTTGTTTTTTTTTCTTTTTTTTTGCTTTCTGGGAGATATTGGCTGTGTGGCATTGGGGGATTGACAGTGGGGGGTGGAAATCTGAAGTAATGTTGCACTTCAGGTGTGGTTGGAATGGAACATCTGCTAGAGCTCTGGAGCATAAACTCTAATTCATCTTCCACACCTTCACCTCTGGCCAGCTCCTAGCCTTGACCTGTTCCAGGTTCACGCTGACAGTACTGATCTCCTGGGAGACGGGCTCGTATGAACGGAGGGAGAGGCAGGCAGAGAGCAGGCCCATCCGGACGCAGGTATCTGTGTCGTGCCCAGCAAGTAGCCCAGCGATTATCCCTGCCATTAAACTGGGAAGAGAAAGAAAAGACAGCTTCGGACATTGGGGAATGGTTTTGATTCTGCAGACCTTGCCATCCCAAAGAGACACTAAAGTATCTCTATTCACAAAACAAAGCTAAAAGCCAAGGGTCCCTACAGCAAATCAACCTACAAGCAACAGAAACTGGGATGGGGGAAAGGAGGATCTAACAAGGGGTCTGAGTATCCCTAAGGAAGACTGAAAGTCCCCTCTCTTGTCGTGTCCCAACCTCAGGACGCTGGGTCACAGACATTATCCTTTTAATGGAGAAAGATATCATGTCCTGGAGATGTCCCTTCCCAGGTTCCTGACAAGACTTTAAAACAGTGAGTGCCCCCTCATTTTATTCTATCCCAGCATGCTTTGGAAATAGAGTTGCCAACCCTCCAGGATTGTCCTGGAGTCTCCACGAATTAAAGATTAACCTTTAATTGAAGATTATGTCATGAGATGAAATCTCCAGGAATACGTCCAACCAAAACTGGCAGCTCTGTTTGGGAGGTTAGTCAGTGCGGCATGGCTACTCAGTGCAGATGTGACCAGTAGAGCTCAGAATATGTAGCACAGGTGCTGGAACTGGGGGTGCTGCTGCACCTCCTGGCTTCAAGTGGTTTCCATCATATCCAGGGTTTACAGTTTGGTTCAGTGGCTCTCAGCACCCCCACTATACAAATTGTTCCAGCACCCCTGATATGTAGCTCACTATTGAGCCTCAGTGCCTGAATTTAAGAAGCTCCCAGTATCATTGGGACGTAAAAAAGGAGACAGAACTTCCTTTAGAGACTCTAAGTAATGTTTCTTACCATAACAGAGGAGTTAACAGGAGAGATTCCTTCCTCTGTCATGCGCACAGCCAGGCTACTCCCAGTCTCCTGGGGTAGAGTGCCCTGCCTCTGAGATGTTTGTGAAATTGTTTTTAATTTTCTGAGACAAGGTGGGCGAGGTAATATCTTTTATCGAACCAACCTCGGTTTGTGAGAGAGACAAGCTTTGGAGCTACACAGAGCTCTTCTTCACATCTGGGAAAGGTACTCCCAGCATCACAGCCAAGTACAAGGTGGAGCAGACTGCTTAGTGTAAGGAGTTACCACATGTTGCAAGAGACCATTCAAAGATCTTTTCCCCTCTAGGCGTTTAACAATGGGGGTGGGGAATAGTTAGGATAAAGGTAGGGAATTGTTGGGAGTTAGAAGATAGGGGATGGGAGCATGAGCTTCTAAGCTTCCTGACTTGCTGGTGGCTGGTTCTATTGACTTCTGCTGCTGCATGTGAGACATTCTGGGTGATGTATTCAAGTTCTATCAAGGGGACCTGGGTATATGGATAGAAGCCTCTTTCTAGCATTTATACACATCTAAAGAAATAAGACAGAGGAAACAGCAGTGAAGATGAGGAAAAAGGAAAGACGAGGAAGAGAGAAGGTGATGGTGATCATAAGAAGAGAAAAGGGATGGTGATGTAAAGGAGATGGAGAGTGGGTAAGACTAATGGGAAGTTCTAGGAGGATGGAGGCGATGTTTAAAAAAAGCAGAGAGATAGCGCTAATATCAGGGGAGGGGCTTAGGGCTCTAAAACAGAGCTCCCACGTTGGCAAGGGGAGGGAGTCCTCTTCAGATAAAGTAGTCTTGTCAACTTTCAGCCAGCAGTTCATCTAAGGTCTCTGCAGGCTTCATCTGCCTAGTAAAGGTTACAGCAGCTGCAGGTGGCATTGTAGTGCTAGGGCCTCCTCGGGTCTGGGGAGCTGCACTTAGCTACCCTTGCCTTGTAGCTATGGGCCAGCAGAGATTTACACTCAGTACCAGCATGGCCTTCCACTCTGAAGAGCGGCTACTGCCGAGAGCTTCCAGGTGCTTCTCACTACATCCTAGGGGTGCGAAGGAAAAACTTCCATTTCTTACTTAGACGAATTACCTCAGTTTCTGCTTAACAAAAGGCACAGAACATTGTGGTTTGTGATGACCTTTCAATCTCTCAACAGCTCCTGAGACTTGGAATAAATATTTGGAGGGGATTATTCCTTAGCAGTGCTGTGTACGTGCATACACTGTTATGTTGTTACAGCAACCAGGGTGCAGGGAGCAAACAGCTTCCACAGACTGACAATGGACCCAGCCATCTGGGCAGGGATTCCAGAGAACCTTAAGATACAAATGAATTGCATGCTCCTCTTGAGCCAGTGCCCCTACCTACCCCCTTCCCTCCAGTGGCTCCTGCTGGGAGAGACTGAGACTGGAGTAGCTCTAAGCACCTTCCCCAAGCCACAGCTTTGGCACCATTAACTACAGCACAGTGAACCTTGATGGATCCGAGCACAGCATTTGGAAGGTGAAACTAACTGAGACATGAATGTGTTGGCTACTTCTGGTTAGATTCCATTGTTCAATCCCTTGAAACTGCTCACGGCCACCCTGTATGCCGTGAGTGTATGCAGCTTTGGTTTCTCAGCACATGTAGCCTGTGTGAGCACTGGTCTTAAAGGTCTCGCAAGGAGTCTGTTCTTGCATCCAGCACTGTATGAAAAAGAGGATTTCTGCAGAGTGAAGGAGCAGCCATTGGATAGCAGGAGAAGGAAATTACCTAAATTTCAGGAAACTGAAAGATTCTAAGAAATGCCAAATGGACTCAAAGAAACTGAGCTTCGTGAGAGCAGATCAATTTAAATTTAATAGGACTACAGTAATATAGATACTAATGGGCCTGAACTTTCAGGGTCCTCTAGGAAGAAAAAGTTTAGTAGTCATCAGACATATCCTGGACAATGTCTGGCAGGGGAGCAGCTTAAAGCAAATAGGAAGCTTAGGTAAAATTTAGAAGAGAACAAATTATAAGCTATTAGGCCACGTATAACAATTATTCTGGAGGAGGCTAGGTCATTGTTCAATGTATCGTGCCCAGTTGTGATCACCCCACCTTCAATATGTGGCTGAGATTGAAAAAGTCTAGAGAAATGCAGTGCTGAGGGAAAGAGATATGGCAGGATTTACATATGAGGAGTGATCGGAAACACTGTGATTGTTTAGTCTGGAAAGGAGAAAGTAGAGGAGTGTTGACTGAGGTACTCAGAATTACTAATAGCTCACCTTAAGTGATCACTCTGGTTACAGTGTGTATGGTAACACCCATTGCTTCATGTTCTCTATGTATATAAATCTCCCCACTATATTTTCCACTGAATGCATCGATGAAGTGAGCTGTAGCTCACAAAAGCTTATGCTCAAATAAATTTGTTAGTCTCTAAGGTGCCACAAGTCCTCCTTTTCTTTTTGCGAATACAGACTAACACGGCTGCTACTCTGACACCTGTCATTGTGCAAGGCACTGCATTTAGCTGTATGGAGTAAAAATCTATCAACTTCATGAAAAAACTCATACAGATACAGACAGACATCATCTTCCTTTCCAAATGCAAACAGATGGACATCGTACCAAAAGGACTGAAGGTAAAAAATCCATTACAATCTACATACCACACACTATGCTGACAGCTTGTGCCACACGCTCTCAAAGAAACTGAGGAATCACCTGATCAACATCCTCTACAGCAAACAGGGAAAGATTAAGAATGAGCTCTCAGAACTGGATACTCTCATAAAAAACCAACCTTCCACACAAACTTCCTCGTGGCTGGACTTTATAAAAACTAGACAAGCCATTTACAACACACACTTGCTTCTCTACAAAAGAAAAAGGACACTAAACTATCTAAACTACTACATGCCACAAGGGGCCACAACAGTGGTTCCCTTAACCCGCCCAGCAATATTGTTAATCTATCCAACTATACTCTTAGCCCAGCAGAAGAATCTGTCCTATTTCGGGGCCTCTCCTTCTGCCTCACCACCCCCACGAACATGATACAGTTCTGTGGTGACCTAGAATCCTATTTTCAACGCCTCCAACTCAAGGAATATTTCCAACACACCTCTGAACAACATACTAACCCACAGAGAGCTTCCTACCAAGACTACAAAAAGAAGGATTCTGGGTGGACTCCTCCTGAAGGTCGAAACAACAGACTGGACTTCTGCATAGAGTGCTTCCGCCGACATGCACGGGATGAAATTGTGGAAAAGCAGCATCACTTGCTCCACAACCTCAGCCGTGCAGAACACAATGCCATCCACGGCCTCAGAAACAACTCTGACATCATAATCAAAGAGGCTGACAAAGGAGGTGCTGTCATCATGAATAGGTCAGAATATGAACAAGAGGCTGCTAGGCAGCTCTCCAACACCACTTTCTACAAGCCATTACCCTCTGATCGCACTGAGGGTTACCAAAAGAAACTACAGCATTTGCTCAAGAAACTCCCTGAAAAAGCACAAGAAAAAATCCGCACAGACACACCCCTGGAACCCCGACCTGGGGTATTCTATCTGCTACCCAAGATCCATAAACCTGGAAATCCTGGATGCCCCATCATCTCAGCAGGATTGTCTGGCTATGTAGACTCCCTCCTCAGGCCCTACGCTACCAGCACTCCCAGCTCCCTTCGAGACACCACTGACTTCCTGAGGAAACTACAATCCATCGGTGATCTTCCTGAAAACACCATCCTGGCCACTATGGATGTAGAAGCCCTCTACACCAACATTCCACACAAAGATGGACTACAAGCCGTCAGGAACAGTATCCCCGATAATGTCACAGCAAACCTGGTGGCTGAACTTTGATTTTGTCCTCCCCCATAACTATTTCACATTTGGGGACAATGTATACCTTCAAATCAGCGGCACTGCTATGGGTACCCGCATGGCCCCACAGTATGCCAACATTTTTATGGCTGACTCAGAACAACGCTTCCTCAGCTCTCGTCCCCAATGCCCCTACTCTACTTGCGCTACTTTAATGACATCTTCATCATCTGGACCCATGGAAAAGAAGCCCTTGAGGAATTCCACCATGATTTCAACAATTTCCATCCCACCATCAACCTCAGCCTGGATCCACTTCCTGGACACTACGGTGCTAATAAGCGATGGTCACATAAACACCACCCTATACCGGAAACCTACTGACCGCTATTCCTACCTACATGCCTCCAGCTTTCATCCAGATCCATTGTCTACAGCCAAGCTCTACGATACAACCGCATTTGCTCCAACCCCTCAGACAGAGACAAACACCTACAAGATCTCTATCAAGCATTCTTACAACTACAATACCCACTTGCCAAAGTGAAGAAACAGATTGACAGAGCCAGAACAGTACCCAGAAGTCACTTACTACAGGACAGGCCCAACAAAGAAAATAACAGAATGCCACTAGCCATCACCTTCAGCCCCCAACTAAAACCTCTCCAACGCATCATCAAGGATCTACAACCTATCCTGAAGGACGACCCATCACTTTCACAGATCTTGGGAGACAGGCCAGTCCTTGCTTACAGACAGCCCCCCAACCTGAAGCAAATACTCACCAGCAACCATGCAACACACAACAGAACCACTAACCCAGGAACCTATCCTTGCAGCAAAGCCCGTTGCCAACTGTGTCCACATATCTATTCAGGGGACACCATCATAGGGCCTAATTACATCAGCCACACTATCAGAGGCTCATTCACCTGCACATCTACCAATGTGATATATGCCATCATGTGCCAGCAATGCCCCTCTGCCACGTACATTGATCGTACTTTTCTATGTAAAAGAATAAATGGACACAAATCAGACGTCAAGAATTATAACATTCATAAACCAGTCGGAGAACACTTCAGTTTCTCTGGTCACTCGATTACAGACCTAAAAGTCGCAATATTACAACAAAAAGACTTCAAAAACAGACTCCAACAAGAGACTGCTGAATTGGAATTAATTTGCAAACTGGATACAATTAACTTAGGCTTGAATAGAGACTGGGAGTGGATGGGTCATTACACAAAGTAAAACTATTTCCCCATGTTTATCCCCCCCACCGTTCCTCAGATGTTCTTGTCAACTGCTGGAAATGGCCCACCTTGATTATCACTACAAAAGGTTCCACCACCCCCCTCCCTTCCCCCCCCCCCCCCCGCTCTCCTGCTGGTAATAGCTCACCCTACCTGATCACTCTCATTATAATGTGTATGGTAACACATGATTGTTCCATGTTCTCTATGTATATAAATCTCCCCACTGTATTTTCCACTGAATGCATCCGATGAAGTGAGCTGTAGCTCACGAAAGCTTAGGCTCAAATAAATTTGTTAGTCTCTAAGGTGCCACGAGTCCTCCTTTTCTTTTTGCAAATACAGACTAACATGGCTGCTACTCTGAAACCTAGAATTACTAAGGTTTCCATGAAACTAATCAGTCCCTTTTTATGCTGTCCTCTAGCATGAGAAAGGGGGAGGCTAATCACTCCTTTCAATTAGTGGCAAATAAATGTGGAAAAATCTGCCTCATACAGACTTCCCAGACAGTTCACTGCAGTAAAATATCAGTCATTGCAGCTTATGAAAAAAGGTCTGGATAATTATGTCTGGATAATTATGACTATCACATGTAGTTATACAAGACAAGGAGGATAATAAAGATGTCAGCTGATCACTATGGGGTCAGTAAGTAATGCCTGTCCCCTCCGACCCCAGTGTACAGCATTGCATCAATGATTAGGTAAGGTATGGTGAGAACTCAAAGCATAAGGTACCAGCCACTCCCACAGGCAGAAAACTGGACCTGATGAACTGAACTTATATGGCAACTCCTGCCTTTAAGGCACTTCCTGGCCTTTTAGCAAACCTTACAACGAAGGTTAAGTCTCACTTCCACTGGAGAGAAACTGATCCAGCTTTGGCTTAAGGTAGTTTACTTTATTTTGACTACTGCTGTAGTACTTCAATAGCCACTAACGTCAAGAAGTTTGACAGCCCAGCCCAGAGTAATTCAGAACTTGTGGCTGTACTGCTGGGACCTTGGATGCTGTAGCATATGTTCAAGACGGTTCTGGGAAAAGGAGGATGAGTGGCCAGATGGGCTTCAATCGATATTAAGCTGTTATGGGCAAATTCTTAGTATGCGTTGTGGAGAATGATGTCCCTTACTCCTTATTGGGTGGATTTAATGTTTAATTCCCAAGCAGAAGAGTGAAATCTGTCTTCATGGTAGTGTTAAAAATTCCAGATAGGAATTCAGCTGCAGAAAATAAAGAAATCCCATAACTGCATCTTTTCTCTGGGTAATTAGTAATATACCTGTCACCCGCTCCTGAGACATTCACTATCTCTTCCCTGGAGATGGGGATTGCTGGGTAGTGGGTGGCACACAGCTCGCCGGCAGCATTCTGTAGAGAGGGAGAGGAGGAGTGACATTACTGGGAATTCACCGAATTCTAGAAGCAATATTTGGACCTGGCTGATCTTGCCCACAGCTGCCTCAATACTTAGAGTCCAAATAATATTTTTTTACATTTTGAATCACATTCACTTTGTCTATGTTTGCGCCCTTTTGGGGTTCGCTTTCCACCAAGACTTCTGCAACTGAGAGCGTGTATGTTCGTGGAGAGTGTGTTTTAAACTTGCATTCTTAATTACTCAGGGAAAAGCACATTTTAAATGTGCTTTCTGTGATCACTCCACAGATATGAATCACTGTATCACAGGATGGTCCTTCCTGGAGCACTCTCCTGTGGCAAGCTACAGCATGACTGAGGCACCTGCCTCAGTTTCCCTTTCAGAGTCCCCAGTAACTCCTTGCAAGCTTATCCTCCAGTCCTTTGATTTATTACCAGAAACATATTTCAAATCATCCAAATGATAATGAAAGTACTATACATAGTCCATTTCTCACATCCCAGCACAGAGAGTCTTTACAAATCCAACGACATGGCACCCCACATACTACACTCCAGAGTTTTCCACCACACCTAGGCTTCTTGTCAGTCCTCCTCTGTCCTTCTGCTAAGAAAGCCACCCCAGCCCTTCCCACAAGAGTAAGTTCTACTCTCAGGGCTGGCTCCAGGCACCAGCGAAGGAAGCAGGTGCCTGGGGCGGGCAACAGAAAGGGGCAGCATTCCGTCAGTTATTGAGGCGGCACGGACAGGTCTTCGGCGGCACTTCGGCGGCAGCCCAATCGATTTTTTTTTTCGCCGCTTGAGGTGGCAAAAAAACTGGAGCTGGCCCTGCCTACTCTCCCCAGCAGGAACCCCCAGAGCCTTACCAGGGGAGCATCCCACACTTCCCCTGGCCCTCTCACTGCTTCCCTGGGGCCAGCTCTCCAGTGTGGAGGGGAGTAAGCCCTGCTGCTCTTCCCATCTTCAGCCCTCTCCAGTCCTGGGCTGCAGCTTAGACATCAGCAGGCAACTCCCACTGCTGCTCTCTGGCCTTCAGCCTTGGCCCTCTGGCTTGGGGACATGTGCCAGCCACCAAACCCCTCTTGCTGCTCTCCTGTCTAGCCTTTTCCCAGGAACCAACTACAGCTTCCTTCCAGGATCTTCCACCATCCCCCTGGTGTGTGGAAGCTCTCACCTGACCTTTTCCTGACTGACTCAGTCTGTGCTCTAAGACCTGGGCTCACCCAGTCTCCCTCCTCTTTCAGTTTCTCCTTGATCCTTTATAGTTAGGGCCCTACCAAATTCCATTTTGGTCAATTTCACAGTCATGGGATTTAAAAAAATCATAAATTTCATGATTTCAGCTATTTAAATCTGAAATTTCATTATGTTGAAATTGTAGGGGTCCTGACCCAAAAAGGAGTTGGGGGGGTCATAAAGTTATTGTAGGAGGGGTTGCGGTGCTGCTACCCTTACTTATGTGCTGCTACTGGTGGTGGCTCTGCCTCAGAGCTGGGCAGCTGGACAGCAGCGGCTGCTGGCTGGGAGCCCAGCTGCGAAGGCAGAAAAATCGCCAGCAGGAGCACAAAAGTAAGGGTGGCATGGTATGATATTGCCACCCTTACTTCTGCGCTGCTACTGGCGGGGTGCTGCCTGCAGAGCTGGGTGCTCAGCCAACAGCCACTACTCTCCAGCCTCCCAGCTCTGAAGGCAGCGCAGAAGGGTGGCAATGCTATGACCCCCCTAAAATAACCTTGCAACCCTGCTGCAAATCCCTTTGGGTAAGACCCCTAGTTTGAGAAAGGCTGGTCTTCCCTGTGAAATCTGTATAGTATAGGGTAAAGACACACAAAAGACCAGATTTCACAGAGGGAGAGCAGATTTCCCAGTCCAGGATGCATTTTTCATGGCCGTGAATTTGGTAGGGCACTATTTATAGTCCCAGGTGCTGCCTTGGCCTCTTAACTGGCCAAACTGAGAGCACCTGCTCTGGCACAGTGGACCTGGACCTGCCTCCTTTACCACCCTGTGACACCCAGTGGCATTGGAAAGGAAGGCTCAATTTCCATTATTAATCTGCGGAGCCAGCCAGTCCTCCAGGGTCAGGTATATGGATAGCAGCATTAACCTTGGTGAGAGAGGCTTGAAGAGTCACTACTATGCTGGTGCTCCCAGGCACAAGGGAATGAGAACTCCTTGCCACTCAGTTGGTCTTCCTGAGCCTCCTACCTGTTTGTGAGTTCCAGGGCACAGTGAGACACGCCCTTCCACTCTCCTGCCACACAAGAGGACTCCATGCATGCCGAGTGTCACCACCACACAGTGCAGTTGTGTCAGCAAGGGGCGGGTCAGGGTCATCGCAGTCCTGACAACATCCTCCAGCCTGGACGGCAGCTCTTTAGACAGCAATGGAAGAAAAGCCGTGACATCACTTCAGACCACAAAGCTGCTGACTTGAGCTTTCCATGTCACCGGGATGTTGGCCTATTTGTGAGTGGTTTTCAAGGTCTAGCTGGGAGTTTACAGTGCTCTCGGAAAACGCTGACAGCATGAGCACAGGCAGCCACAGAGCTGATATATTGTGCAAACTTCCCACTCACAGTTCCCCCCTGTGCTTCTCATTCCTGACCTGCAACACTCCCCATCCCTATTCCAGTTCTGGTCTTCCACGTAGCCTCTCCAATGCACCTCCACTCCGAAATGAGGATACCATCTCTCATGAGTTTACACCTGTGTGTGTGTGCAGGGGACAAAATAACTGTGTCTGTGTCTTAATGTCATTGCGTTGGTGTCCGCATAGGGCGATGTTTCATTTCCTATAGAGACAGCATCACAGTCTGAAGACAAATACCATCATACTGTGATGCTTCATTGGGACATCTGAAATAAACTAGTAATCCTATTTGCTTGGTTGGGCTTGTAGCGTGCATGACAAAAACAGTGACTCAAACTCTAGAATATGTAGCAATCCGAGACCTGCAGCAGTCTCTGCTGGACTAGTTTTTTGCCTTATCTGAGTCAAGTTTCTGAGCTTGCGAAGATTTTGTGAGGTGGTCTAGATGCCTCATTAGTTAACCACGGTCTTTAGGTTCAGTGCATTTATTTTAACACACACACACACACACACACAACCAAAGGGGGACTGAAATAGAAATTAATTAAAATACAAGTCTGTGTACTAACCATAGAAAATCCATGTTCTTTCAGGACACACAGAATGGTTACCAGCTCCTCTGCTTAGTGAACTGCAGCTTCTAAGCTAGTTCATCACTCCTCTGCCCAAAGCTGGCCTTCCCTGCTTCTTGGGCTTTGTAAAATCTCCAGCTGCTGTAGCTGTTTTGGTAACCTAAGTTAACTCTTCTGGAGGCAGTACTATGACAAACAGCTCTGCTGTTTCTAGAAGTGCTGGTTCAGCATAGTGAGGGACTTGCGGTCAGTGGAAGCAGTCAGTCTGGAATGGCGGCAGGGGTGGGGAAAACGCAGCTCCCTGTGCAGTGTCTAGGTTAATCTGAAAGTATTGCTCTCTCGCTACCACATCACTGTACTGTACCTGCCGGCACAGGGTGCCCGAGGGTCCGATTTATTGCCCTTAGTTCTCGCAGATTGGGGGAGATGTAGGTCAGCGCTCTCCAGCTGTCTGAAAGGAATGGCTTAGAAGCCTTGTTCTCATCTGTCGGCTCATAGCACACTTCAAAACAAAATTGTAGTTGGTTAGCCGATATAACAATCTCTCTGCTTCAGGACAGGCAGATATTTGGAATGCTCGTTGTGATTTTTACAATGTTTGGTATCTACACTTTATTTTAGTTAGCTATCTCCAATCTCCCTTTCTGCTGCAACAGTAATGATTCACCTGCTTCTGGCTCTGGGGTGATGTGATGAGAGGCAGATTCAGGAATGGGCATTTAGTTTGATAGACAGGCCAGTGAGCCAGCCAGCCAGCCAGCAGGAACTATCTTTGTAGTCTCTGCTCACTGGCTGAATCTAGAGAACTGTCTTCCCCTACAGAGCTTACTTCTGAAGAAGATGAGGGAACAATTCTGAAGTCTGAAGATGGGTTGTGAAGAGTCTTCAGCAAACCAAGAAGGGGCCAGTGTATTTCACAAGAAGCAGGGGGGCAAATCATTTTAAAAAATAGGTAAGTTAAAATGTATTGCTTTGCTGAATGCCACAAACCATGGGAGACATACAGCATACAAGTCTGTGCCTGCCTCAGCTTTCAGCTTAGCTTTTCAGTTCACCTTTAACCTTTGCTGGTTTTCTGTCAGTGCTGGGGCAGTATAGGTTACCCTTATAAAAATCTGATGTAGCTGCAGAATAAGAAAAACTAAAAATATATGAAAACATATTTCATATATTTTTTAAAAACCATGCGGGAGGAGGGGAATAACTTGAGATGCAAGATAGTGTTGGTGCGTTCAACTCTCAGTCTCTCATTGAAGTTAGCAGGAGCTGAGGGTGCTCAGCACCTTGCGGGTCATATTTCAAAACATGCACGATTATGCCCCAAGGGGTCCATTTGCAGTGAGTTCTCCTTACCTGCTACCTGGTGCTCTCTAGCAATTTCACAGACGTACTGAATGGTGGCAACTGGCACGTTCCCATCAATACATACCAATGGGGCCAAGCATAGACTCTCCTTGAACTTGCACACCTAGTGAAAATACAGAACACAGAACAGGGGCAGCTTGATCCAACTTGATCCAGCTTGACACGATTGGACAAGAATGAGATTTGCAAACCTAGCGCATCTTGCTGATAGACTCAGGTGGCTAGGATGTATTTGAAATATCAATTTTTGCTGAAACTCTTAGATGCAGGCTTGACGTGAACCAAGAAGAACATTTTCCGAGAAAAAGCAGGTTTTACAGGTTCTCAATTTTTTTCCTTCTCTTTCCCATCCTCCACTACCAAGCCTTGTACCAGACCAGCCTGTCCTCCTCACAGAGGAAGGTTGCTGGTGGCTCCCCCTCAAGATCTTTACTGCTGCTCCTATATCAACTGAAGGTCTCTAGGGAGCAAAATGAGATGCTTCCTCCCCTTTGAGGTCCAGTGGGGTGCCTCTGCAGGGCTCCCAAACTCTGCTAGGCCAGGGAACAAGGGACTACATCTCATTCTCAGATCCCCATATGTCAGTCCATTGCAGTACCAACACTAAATTGCAGGACTATCTTGGAGAGGAGCTATTAATACTTACAATGTGTCTCATAGTCAAGCCAGAATGATTAGAGAGGGCAGTTTATTCAGACCCTTGAAAATATTTTATTTCAACGGCAGCTAGACACCTAAATGCCTTTTGAGACCTGGCCCTTTTTCAATAACAGGTCTAAACCAAAACAATAGAAATAACTGGCCACATTCAGACCTGATCTAAACAAATGCACCGGGTCTGAATTCAGCCTAACATGTATCTCTCTGAAGCCTTGTGAAGGTATAAATAGAAGATAGGAGTACGAAGGAGACAAAAGACTGATCTGAGTTAGAAGAGGACATCCCAACATATAATGGTGACAGAGCCGTCAGTCTAGCACCAGATTCCTTTATCATAATGAGTACCTGCCACCCAAGAAATCCTACCAAATGCACTACCTGCATATGAAGCCTGTGCTGAATGTCAGAAGGAAAAGAGGTTAGCATTCAACCCATTTGGGGAGAGGAGCTAGCTAGAAATTGCCTGCACACTATGAAGGCCATGGAGAAATCACCAAAACCAGACCAACTTTCTAGCCAAGACTTTCAGAAGTGGGGTGCCTAAAGTTAGACTCCAAACGCCATACTTAGCCCATAGGAGCCTCTAAGTGCTCACTACCTTGGAAAATCAGACAACTTTTTAGGGGCCTGAATATGGACACAGGAGCCTAACTTTAAGCACTGTCTTAAGCCTTTCAGCTCCTATGTGTGTTGCACTGAACATATCCCACTCACAGGCCTTCAAACTCCAACATTCATACTTAACCCTCTATATTCCTGGATCTTCAAATCACTCCCCTTCTTTCTGTGTTTGTGTCTATTACTCCATTTGCAGGCCTTCAAATGCCCCCAATTTTTTATGCATAACCTGTTAACTGGCCTTTAAACATCCATCCAGGAAATCTTATTTCCCCTCTGCCTTTATCTCTCAGGTCTGAGGCTTTACCTCAATGCAATCATCTTTCCCTCCAGTGAGAACTGAACTGAGATTCTCTTCAGCATGCATCATCTTTGCTGCTCCCTAATTACCCAAAGGGGTCACAGGTGTGAAATCAAGTTTTCTCTCTCCCAGGGGCTGAAGATACTGCCTCTATGGTACTTCCAGATCTTGACCACTTGGGCGGTGAATGGCAGCAGAGAGCAGAGGGACTGATCACTTAAGTAAGCAGCCCAGTATTTCTTGTTACTCAGCTAGAAATATTAAGGTACGACATGTTCATTTTAGCTATCACAGTAGTCATCTCCCATAACCATGGCATCCCTGAGGCAGACGTGCAGAATTCAGAGACACTGTGATAATGTATGTCCCAGCCCTGTTGTGGCTCTTTGTGGCTGGCGTGACAACACGCTGCACAAATGGCTGCCACGTGCCGTCGACTTCCATCCCTACTCCAGCAGTCTCTCGCTCTCTCACATGTCTCTGCTAAATTTCCTTGAAGTAAACATCACCACAATGCAGCTTTCATCAGTAGCTAGGCTCAGAGTTTCCATTGGTTATTTTGCAAAGCTCCTGAGGATTAACCCATCATGTAATGGTTTTGTTTTCCTGTCTGATGCCAAGGTGTGGGGAGGGGAAAGGTGGAGATGGAAGTGGGAGCAGTGATCACTTTTTCCCCCTAGGAATTCTGAACCTCCTGGGGGTCCCGCTGATAAGTAAATTACACTTGCCTTCCAAATCACCATCCGTTGTTAAGTACAGGCTCTTGTTTGGACAACAGTGGAATTAGTGGTGGAAGGGGGTAGGGCTGTGGGGGTTTGTTTGTTTGAATCCATCTTTAATCATCACTTCCGTTAGTGTCCTGAAACCTTCCCTAACCACCAGGCTGAGAAGCAGACTCTGTTTAGCTGTGTTTAAATAGCTCAGCATGTAGAAACAGAGAGGACGGGGGAGTAGAGAGAAGGTGATGGG
This sequence comes from Lepidochelys kempii, assembly GCF_965140285.1. Classification (NCBI taxonomy): domain Eukaryota; kingdom Metazoa; phylum Chordata; order Testudines; family Cheloniidae; genus Lepidochelys; species Lepidochelys kempii. Next base: position 249,222,448 of record NC_136380.1, read on the forward strand.
ACAGGAAAATGGGCTTTCGGGGCCTTATCCATGCTTCCTATTTTGGTTTCCAAAGGAGAAACACCATCTCCAGGTCGGTGGGCATGAAGTTACTGAGGGCTCAAAGGGGCCTTGAGAAATAGGCTGCCTTGGATTAGTTTTCGAGAAGTCTGTGGCACAGACGTTGTGGATAGGGCAGCATTGATGACCCTCAGTTGGGAAAAGAACGTTTTCTGTTTCCATCTGGCTAGCTGGAAATAAGTAGCTTTGGCTGGACAGCAGCTTGCTGCAGTGCCATTTCACTGACCCAAGTTTGAGACTACCCTTAGGCTTCCACAGGTTGATGCTGCTTTCAGTATGCCGCCACTTGCAATGTATAATTATGTTATCTAGGCATCCTCCACCCACAAGCACGTGCACTAGATACTTGCAACTGTCACACATCCAGGCTCCTCCTTATGAGTGAAGGACTACAGGTCAGAGGGAGTCCTTACATGTTGCTCCGTTATCTGCTGGTGGATGTCCATGTCTCCCAAGCCAAGGCTGAGCTCCCCGCTGCCTGTAATCACTGCACAGTAGGTGGCTGTACTGTGCCCCGCAAGCTGAAGGACTCCTGCCATGTCCTAAAACAGGAGGAAGAGTCATAAATGGAGTAAATTTTCCTTCTCTATCACACTCAGCTGACTTCAGGTTTCTCTTCCCCCAGCAGACAGCCTCATGGAAGCCCACCTATCTGTTCTCAGTTTCACTTCCTCCCTGTCTTGAGCTGAGCAACATCAGTGAGGAATCCCACAATACCCAGTGTGGACAGTACTGGTTGGTGGTTTGTTTTTAATGGGTGTAAGGCACCCAGGCTCCATAGAGATGAGTACCTAATACATTATTTAGTAAATGGAAGTGACAGATCTCTCCAATAGAGTTTGGTAAAGCCCTGCCTGCACCCTGCCCCCACCTCTTTCTGATGCTCTGCCTGAGGAAGGAAGGGGGTCTCCGACTTCTCGTATTTATATGGATGATAAGCCAGACACATCCCACTGATGCACAATACAGTCAGTAGGTTGAAGAAAGCCAGCTAGTTCCCTCCCAGTCCTGCCAGTTTTGGTCCAATGTTCTAATGCAAGCAAGTACCACTGAGCTATTATCCTAGGTAGACTTTTTCTGCCTGCATTCAGGAGAATGATGGCACAGGTTAGAGAGCTGTGTGCATTTAGATGATGTAGGGGATTATACACATGCAACTCTGGGGTTTCTGTACACCAAAGAAGTTCAATTATCATCTCTGTTCCTCTGAGGAACTGTCATTGCATGACCTACCATGTGGTGGCAGTAACGCAAGATGGACTCTGAATATTCATCCTTCCCCAGAGCTGAGATAAAGAGAGGGATCTTCCCCAGACGGCTTAAACAATCTAAAAACAAATGGCAAGGGAGCAAGATTATAATCCCAGCAGAGGACAGCATGCTTGAGCGCAAATTCCAGCCTGTGAAGGGTGAAACCTTTGAGCATTTGTAGGAAGGCTCTTCTTGGAAAAACCGGTGCCCTTCTCCCCATCTACCAGTCCCTTTCTAGTATGTCTTCAGCAGAACGCTCTATCAGGGCTCCCTGTGGCTGCCCATCAGTCTGTCTGGCATGGGGAAAAGACAAGTTTATATGCTGGTCTTCTGCCACAGAAACTTTTGGCTGTGTAGCTAGTTTGGTTTGGTAATGGGGGAAGTGGAAAGGTGGGCAGGGAAGAAACACCCGCAAATAACACCTTTCTTCCTTGGGATCCCACCTACAGAATTGCAACCCAGAGTTTCCCCCCATCATTTCTATGCATGGACTCTGTGGGTATGTCTACACATCATTTTGGAGTGAGCCTCCAAGCCTGGGTCGACAAACTCGGGGTAGTGCTTTAAACATGGCAGTGTAGACAGCACTTTGAAGATGCGGCTTGGATTCTGAAGCCTATGGAAGTGGATGGGCTTCAGAACCCAAGTTCCAGCGTGAGCTGCACCTTCAGAGCGCTGTCTACACAGCTATTTTCAGAGCACTAGCACAAGCCCCGCTAACCTGAATCTATCAACTCAGGCTGGGAGACTCACTCCAAAAAGCTGTGTAGACATACCCTATCACCGCTAGACTTCCTATTCCACTGCTCCAGCTGTACCTTGGACTAGAACTGACTCTGAGAGGAGAATGAGTTTCCCAAGCTATCACAAATATTTCACTTGCATGGACTTGTTTTTTAAAGCCCGTCCGTTCCTTGCTCTGAGGTGATGGCAGATTCACATTAGCAAGCTTTGGGGACTGACCACAAAGCTTAAACTCCAGGGTTCACAGATTCCAAGGCCAGAAGGAACCAATGTGACCATCTAGTCTGACCTCCTGTATAACACAGGCCAGAGAACTTCCCCAAAATAATTCCAGGAGCAGATCTTTTAGAAAAACATCCATTCTTGATCACAGTCTGTAAGTACCTATGTGGGGAACAAATATTTGGTAATGGGCTCTTCAATCTAGCAGAGAAAGGTATAACAGGATCCAATAGTTGTGAGTTGAAGCTAGATAAATTCAGACTGGAAATAAGGCATAAATGTTGAGTAGTGTGGGTAATTAACAATTGGAACAACTTACCAAAGGTTATGGTGGATTCTCCACCACTGACGATTTTTAAATCAAGTCACCCCTTAACCTTCTCTTTGATAAACTAAATAGATTGAGCTTGTTGAGTCTATCATTATAAGGCACATTTTCTAATCCTTTAATCATTCTCGTGGCTCTTCTCTGAACTGTCTCCAATTTATCAACATCCTTCTTGAATTGTGGATACCAGAACTTTGTACATAGTATTCCAGCAGCAGTCAAACCAATGCCAAAGGCAGAGGTGAAATAACTTCTCTGCTCCTACATGAGCTACATTAGGGTTTTTTCTGTAAACCTTCTCTCCTTTCCCCAAATTAACAACATTTCAAGCTCTGCTCATTACGGCACCAGTAAACCTGGGCTACTGGAGTGGTGCCAATAACTTTACAGCACATATCTTATGATGTCACCCTAATGATCACAGCCTTGAAGGTCCCTTTGTCTGCTTCTCCCACAAATATTTCCATGCTTGCCCTTTATGCGTGGAAATATCCTCCCTGAGTTAATCTCTAAAGCTACTGTGGCTCCTGTAGGAAGTCAGCTAATAACTGCTGCAAACCTGGTCAGCATTAATCAGGGAAGACTGATGTTTGTTGGTTTAATTCTGATTTGGAGCCATTGCACTGTGAAATAGTTACTGCATGTAATTACAAGACCTTATTTTCATTTCCCTTGCCTGCCCTCCAGCCCTCCCCTTCTATTTCTTGTAATGCCCACTTGTTGCATCTGGTTTCCTAATAGATTGTAAGCTCTTCAGGGGAGGGACTGTGTTTGTACAGTGTCTAGCACCGTGGGGCTCTGATCCTGATTGGGGCTTAGTCACTCCTGCAATACAAACAATACACAATAAACCATTACTTACATGACCCCACAAACAAAACCCACCACTAAGCACCTGCCAGGTTTCTCCCCACACCTCCAAAAGATTGGCTCACTTGCCCAGCATTTGTCTGTCCGCCAGCCTGCAAGAGTAAATCGGAAGTTAGTAGAGTTGGGAAAGTTGAATAGAACAGAGAGAATTTCTCTGAATATGTTTAAAGTGAACTGAATGCTTCTGAAATGGTAGGCTTGACACAGCTGTGGAGACTGATGTCCTCTAGCTTCAGAACAAAAAACAGTGCAAGCTTTCCTATCCTATTCACCTGCTTCAACTCTGAGCAGAAAGGACCACTTCGGGGGGTTGGTCGGAGGGCAGTTCATGCTCCTAGTTCATTGAATATTTTGGCCTTATGTGCTGAGATTACTTATAAGGATGCCAACTGTAGTGTTTTATGTGATCTGAACAGTTCTATACTAAGATAGTGACCAACTCAGACTAGAGTTGAACCACTGGGCCTTGGGCAAAAGGCCCTGTATTCCATTACCAGCCTCCAACCCATTCAGTCCCTCATTTAAGCAGTGTAGAAATATCATTCTTAAATCATTTAATAGATATTGATGTCTGCCTATGCTGTGCATCCTTCTCTCTGTCCCCGGAAGTGTCTGCTTCACAATCTACATATCCTTTCCCTCTCCATTCTCTTCCTAAATGTCTCTGTCCTCATAAATGCCCTTCTGTCCCATCTGTCTGGCTGCTGCTTTCTCTCTCCTCCTGCCCATTCCTTCAACTTTCTCTCGCTTTTTTTAAAGCGCTCTGTCAGTCTGTCACATACATGACCAGATTCTGGACTGTGGAACAAACTCTGCTTTCCCCCACCAGTACATTACCTCACCTGGCTCTTGCTGAGATGCAGCAGCCCCAGATTCTTCAGCTAGAAACAGGACAGGCTACTTGCCTCCCCTGACCTGGCAGGTGAAAGATCTCTCTCAAGTCAGTTGAGGTGTCATCGCTTATTATCAAAAGGTCTTAGAGCTCTTAGCGCATGAACCAGAGAAAGAACGTTTTTCTGTTCTGCAGTAGGCTTCTATCCAGGGAGGTCGTGAGGATTATCATTGCTCTGGAAATCCCAGAGATTAACATAAGGACATAAGAATGGCCATACTGGGTCAGACCAAAGATCCATCCAGCCCAGTATCCTGTCTACCGACAGTGACCAATGCCAGATGCCCCAGAGGGAGTGACCCTAACAGGTAATGATCTCTCTCCTGCCATCCATCTCCACGCTCTAACAAACAGAGGCTAGGGACACCATTCCTTACCCATCCTGGCTAATAGCCATTAATGGACTTAACCTCCGTGAGTTTATACAGTTCTCTTTTAAACCCTGTTATAGTCCCAGCCTTCACAACCTCCTCAGGCAACGAGTTCCACAGGTTGACTGTGCACTGAGTGAAGAAGAACTTCCTTTTATTTGTTTTAAACCTGCTACCCATTAATTTCATTTGGTAGCCCTTAGTTCTTATATTATGGGAACAAGTAAATAACTTTTCCTTATTCACTTTCTCCACACCACTCATGATTTTATAGACCTCTATCATATCCTCCCTTAGTCTCCTTTTTTCTAAGCTGAAAAGTCCTAGCCTCTTTAATCTCTCCTCATATGGGACCCATTCCAAACCCCTAATCATTTTAGTAAAAGATTTAGTAAACCTTTAGTAAAAGATTTAAAGGCAGGGAGGAATATTTTCCAAGCATAGGTTTAAACACGGGTGCCAAGTGCCAAAATGCGTCCCCAGCCAGCCCCCGGTAGGTGCCAGAGACGGGGGCAAAAGGGCCACTGCCCCCACCCCTTTTAAAAAACCTGAAATGCTCATAGCCAGGGGCACGATTTAGGTGGAAGGGCAGTTGCCCCCCGCCCAGTGATCCTGCATCCTGGGGAGTCCTGACTGAGGTGCAGTGTAGCTTCCCTGGGTTGCAAATAAACTGCATCCCTTTCCCCTTGAGCCGAGAGGACAGGCTGCAGCTGGTGCGCTAAACTGACCCCAGGGCTGCTCCAGAGCACTGCCCTCACTCGGAGAGTCATGACTGACCTCCCCACGTGGAACCCCATGTGCCTGCAGCATCTGCAATCATTCGAATCTCTGACTTAACAGAACAAACTAGAAGGGTCATGCTTTCATAAATATTTATGCCAACTGTACTGTAAATCTAAATGGGGAAACATTGTCTGCAAAGGCTCAGACAAAGAGGATGACCTGAAGGACTAATAGTCAGACTGCATGCAGCCCACAATGACGCAGAGACAGGCAGTTTGCTGTATATAAAAGTGAAATGAGCAATCGAGATCCAAGAGTCCTGAAGATACTCAGTCATCTTCATACCACCGTGTCTTTGCCACCTGAGAGAGAATTCCAGTTGAACACCGCCACCTATTTCGGCTACATAGCTGTTATCACTAACAAAATGAACTCACACAGCCTCCCAGTGGCTGCTGGAGATGCTTCCAGTCAGAGAAGTTACTAGACACATTTTCTGGCAATGCCATCGGAACCAAACTTTCTGATGTCACATAAGTAGCCTGAAAAATACCTTTGTAACAATCCTCACATTGGGTCATTTGCATGGATTGAATCTGGAGCATCAGCACCAAAAGCCAGGCCCCTACCACATGAACTATACATATAATGCCATTAGCTGGTATTACAAGTAGGGTTTTATCTTGTAAACGCCTATTAGTGCTACCAACTACCAGATTTACTCATTTAACTGGTAGAGGAGCAGTAGACTCATCCTCTATGTGGAGTAGTCATTAGAGAGGGACAAAACATAGCCCATGTGTTATACCTTTAGTATGTGGTTTAATACAAATCCAACTTACTGTATTCAAGGAAATATTTCCAAATACAGAAAGTAATATTATGGATTATTTCCCACTGCAGAATGCCACCTATTCACAATAGCAACTGTAGTTGTTGAGAAATGTATTGCTATGCTATAGCTCACAAAAGAATCTTACGATTTAAGGTGAGACTAGACAACATACAAGGAAAAGTGGGCTTTAGAAAAATCTACTACTCACAACATATAATTTCAAACTAAAATACAGACACAGAATAATTCCAGCCTTCCAGGAAAAATATCCCAACAGAAATCAAGGCCCCATTGTACTAAAAACTAGACAGGAGAGAAAGAAAGGCAGGAAGAAAGAATTACTATTATCCTCATTTTAGATCAAGGAAAATAAGCACAGAGAAATTAAGTTTGTGTCAGACTCCAGGAATTAAACTCTTATCTCCTGATTTCTAGGTCAGTGCTGTAATCACAAGGCTACCCTACCTTCCCAAGTTTTTAGTCACCTGCATTTCTGCCTGCTACTTATTTAGCAGTTCATGCTCTATTGCACTATGCATACTGGAAGCTGGAAAAAAGCCAGTAACAATAAATTGTTAATACTCTGGGGTTACTACCTGTTCTCATCATTTAGTTGTGTAACTGCCTATATAGTCTGTGAATCTAACAGCTTTCTCAGTTGTGTACAATTCTGTAACACACAGCGAAACAGTTATTTAAAAGGAAAGAAACTCTTGTCTTGTCCATAGCATATACCAAACAGCAAATGCTCATTTTGCCTAGCTGCAATGACCAACTCAGCAATGACCTAATCCTTTGGCATCTATTACATCTTTGTATCTTTTTTATATTTTGACCCCATTTTCAATAAAACTGTTTTATGGTACTATAAAAGAAAGTGCTGGCACTTCACTCCTGCAGGGAAATGGTGTCAGAATGCAGGGCCCATTGATGAGAGATTTACACTTTTTCAGTTGTTCTGGGCCAAGTCTAAAAGTGTTGCTCCTTTCCTCTGCCCCCCCCCCCCCCGCCCATAAGACTGGGATGTAAAAGTATTGTCCCTGAGAGCACCAGCATCGGATCTGGAAAACAGTCAAAACTTCACATATTCACAAATGTGCATTGAATGCTGTCCCAGAGATCATAGAACCTTATATAAGAGGACTCTTGTCCCCTTACTAAAACTCAATGGGGGTGTTTTGGTTGGCTAGCTCCCAGCACCAAAAGAAAGGGGAAGGATCTATGGGAAATGAGGACCCTGAGACTGACAGTCCCCAGGAACAATGGGGAGAGGCCAATGCTCCAGGTCAGCCTGATTGACAGGGTGGGCAGGCTAATCAGGGAGTCAGGAGGCAGCTGGGGGGAGAAGAGCCCGTCCTCTGTGTGAGCTGGATTTGCCTGGGTCAGACAGAGTGGGGCTGAGCTAAGGAGGTAGCACGGGCCCAAGCTGAGCTGGGGAGCAGAGCTGTTCCAGATCCGGGGGGGCCAGAAAAACAGACCAGGAAGCAGGTTAGTGCTGGGAGCAGAGTCACAGAAGCAGCCCACAGAGCAGACCTGTCCTGGGAGCAGAGCTGCAGCAACCAGAGCCAGAGGGGCCAGAGAAGCAGCCCAGGGAGCTGGAGGCAGAGTGGAGCTGGAGCTGGAGCAGTCTGGAGCTGGGTGCGGTGAGCAGCTAGGGAGAGCGAGGAGGATCCTGGGCAGCAGGCCCAGCCCAGGGAGACACCCCCAGCCAAGAGGCCTTGCAGGCCAGGCAGGGCAGGGGCTGGGAAGAAGGGTCCTGCCACCTAGAGCCTGAGGGTGTGTGGCCACCGCCAGAGCAAGTGTCTGACCGCAGCATCCCTGCAGCACAGCCAGGGCCTGGGTGGGAGGCCTGGTACTTGTAAGGAACAGACTGAACTTCCCTTACATTCCAGATATGCTGGTTGTGATGTCCCTGTGCCACAGAGCTGGGTTCTCTGTTTTGGTTTCACCTTTCCCATTTTTTCCTTATTTTTTTTAATTGATTGCTGTTTAATAAACTATATTTGCTTTTAACTGTATGTAATGACAGTGGGACAGGGAAGCATCCAGTGTAGAGAGAGCACCCCAGAGTGGGGACACCCTAGCCCCTGCCCTAAGTGACCACAACGAGGTTGGGGGGTCGAGCCCCCCAGGAATCCTGGGCCAAGCCTTCTTGGGTTTATGAGGACTCTGCCACACAGGAGAGTGGAAGGGGAGCCCTTGAGGTCAGGAAGGCCTCTGGGTAAAGGGAAAGTTCCCCATAAGAGCGGGACCATTCCCCTGCTTACACTTAGCTGATTAGTATAGAGAAACACACAACTGAGTCAAATCAAAATGGAAACATTTTATAACAAAGCACCTGGGTATCCCTTCAGTCTTTCTCCCCTCACCATTGACTGTTACCCCTCATTTACTATTGCCTCTGGCGTTGACCCACCTGGCCCATAGGTTAAATTTGTCAGTAGTACCTGTGAATTCCTGCTTGCTTTCAGCACTGCCAGGAGTAAAGAATTTCCCCCTCTGCTTCCCCTAATTGCTTGCCTATATGAATGCTGCAAGGTTTACACAGCCCCATTTGACAGCAGCTGATTTTCAAAGCACCAAGCTTGGCTATTTTTACTCTGACACCCACTGTCAGCAATAGATGTAGCCTCAAAAAATCCCACCAAGGAGTTAAAAGCCAGAGTGCCTGTCTGAGTGAGTCAAAGGCACTGCTTTGAAAACTCATCCCTATGTTAATGTTAAATCAACCTGCTCACAGCGTGAGCACACTGAAGAGCAAATAATCCATTTTACAGCAATCCCAGTTACATAGATTTCAAAACTGGCTCCAGTAAGAATATTGAAAGGTGCTCATGTAACCCACACACCTCCTGGGTGTGGCGTTCTGTCCCATCTAATGGCACCTAGACCACTTAGAGAGAGAGAGAAAATGAATCTGCTCTACAGCCTTAGCTAACTGCCAGTTGGCTTTTAGCTCATGCGGTAGAGACTCATGCACCAAGCTCCAGAGATCCCAGCCTGCCTATGGGCGACCGGGGTCTGTCGACATTACAAGTGGGGGCTCATCCGGGATTTCAACTGGGAAGTCTCTGAAGCTCGGGATGTGCTTCCTCAGCTAAAGAACTATATAACCCACACACTGTCGGCGTTACAAGTGGGATTGACCTGGGGACCTCTGGAGCTTAATGCATGAACCTCTACTGCATAAGCTAAAAGCCAACTGGCTGTTAGCTAAGGCTGTAGAGCAGACTCATTTTCTCTCTCTCTAAGTGCTCTCGATGCCATTAGATGGGACAGAACACCACACCCAGGAGGTGTGTGGGTTACATTCACACTCCCTGTTCTTCAATCCCTACTTCATTCTTCTCATCACAGCAAACCCTTCAAATTCCTGGTTGTTCAGTCTCTTGAAACAGAGTGTGGCCACTACAATTCTTTTACCATCACTTTGTACATAGATCAGAGCATGTGAAGCTTTGTCGCCCCCCTAATGTTGGTCAGGAGTACAGCAATAGAGAGAAATTAAACAGAACATCTGTTTAAAGCAGCAGGTGATTACAGTTATGGAAAAACTAGCAACCTGCTTTCACAGCAAAAAGAGGTGACTCCATGTGGAACAGTTTCTGGATCTCCTTGGACAATTATGCAGGTGATACTCAGCTCTCTCTCTTTTTTGCTGAGCCCAGACAGAGCCTGTTTCCTTGTGTTTTTCTAAGATAGAAACTGGATAAAAACCTGCTCACTTGAGCTTATTTAAGACAAGACAGAGATGATGCTTGCTGGCAGGAGAAAGCATTTTGGGGAACTAAATAGGGACTATGATTTCATTGTTGTTGAGGGTCTTTATCCACCTCTTGTCAAGGTGGTGTGCATTCTTGGTTGGAAGAATAGACTCTTCTCTGTTCCTGGATTTCCACGTACCATGGTAGCTGCATTGCCTCCCCCTGTATCTTTTTATCTGGCCAAAAAAATGTGGCCTTTCTGCGGCAGGCTAGATTACTTTCCTTTTCAAGTGCTCTATTTTGGGCTATCCTTGAGAGCCACTCAGAATCTACAACCAGTACAGAATGCAGCTGTCTTCTTGTTAAAAGGGACAGCATGATGAGAGTGCATCACACCAGTGCTCTGATATGAATCGGCAATGCAGAACAATGAGAGCTCTTTTAAAAATCTGGTCCTAAAAGCATAAATAGACTAGGGATCTTGTATTTTACAGATGGCTTCTTCCTCTGTGCCCTCTCACAGCTGCTGTCAGTAAGGCTATTTTTGTTGTCAGTTCGCAGTTAAAACTCCTGGGGACCAGAAACAGGGTGTTCTCAGCTCTAGAATTCGCTCTCAGTGATCTGGCATGGCCCACATCTTATCACTTTTGTGTTCATTATAACCTCTTTGTTCACATTCCCTAGCTATGAATGCTGGATTCCTCCAGCAATTACTCCCCTGCATAGGTGTGGAGAGCAGGATACCATATTTGAGAGCAGGATTTTGCCCCTAGTCCCTAATTCAGCAATCAGTGCATTGTAATTTAAACCAGGCCAACCAGGAGTCCCACTCAACCTCACTGTGGTAAATCCAGGAAAAACAGCTACAAAAAAGGGAGGGGTAGTAATTAGTCCCAGGGGATTAAAAAGCCTCTCCCTGTCCACTGAGGAGATAACCACAGGGAAATAAGGTTCAGCTGGAAAAGGGGTTGCTAGGGAGCTAATTAGGTTCAGCTGGCTCCAACTGGTGGAGAGCTTTTTAAACCCTTCCCGGCGTGGGAGTAGAGAGTGAGAGAAGGAGGGAAGCTGCCAGCAGGCTAAGGGCAGCAAGACACCAAACCCTTTGAGGAAGGGAGGCTACACTCCCCCGCCCCAGAAGGGAAGGAAAACAAACACAAGGGACTGATCAGGGAAAGGAATAACCGGACCCTGTGCTACCTGTAAGGATTTGCCTTGCCCAGGCCGGTGTCTCCACGGCTAAAAAGGACTGAGTCTGCTGAGGAGAACAAGGTACTTTGCCACACATGGTGTAAGCAGTGGGATAGTGAGTGAGTAAGGCTCGGTGGCAAGCCATCTCAGGGCAGGGTTTTAAAAAAAAAATGGAGGATGTAGTGAAGGCATTGATACAGGCCACTGCGGCCCAACAAGAAGCTCCGAGGGTACAGATGGCGACCCAACAAGAGGCAGTATGTGTCCAACAGGAGACGAACCAATTACTGATGAACCAGGTGGCCCAAGATCGAGCCACCCTTACTGAAGTAGTAAACCAGTTGAAAGCCCTGACGCACAGACGCCAGGGGGCCCGGCCGCTGCAGGCAAGCAACTATTTACAGAAGATGACAACAGACAACGATATAGAAGGATATCTCTTCGCGTTTGAGAGAACGGCACTATGGGAGGCCTGGTCCCAAGACCAGTGGGCAGGGATCCTGGCTCCATTTCTGAGCGGGGAGGCCCAGAAGGCCTATTTCGACATGACCATGGAAGCAGCTATGGATTACTCCCAGCTGAAGGTGGAAATCTTGGCAAGGTCAGGCGTGACGCCAGCCATAAGGGCCCAACGCTTCCACGAGAGGAAATACCGGGACAACAAAGCGCCAACGTCCCAGTTTTTTTACTTAATTCACCTCGCCCGGAAGTGGCTCTGCCCCGAGACCCATGGGCTGGAAAAGGTAGTGGAAATTCTAGTGTTGGACAGGTACATGAGGGGGTTGCCGCCGGACATATGAGGATGGGTCCGTCAAAATGATCCCTCCTCCTATGATGAACTAGTTGCCCTCGTAGAGAGGCACTTAGCAGCCCAAGAACTTTCTCGGATCACCGGGGAAGGAAAGCACCAGAATCGGAGACAAGTCTCCATGCCGAGGCCCCGGTTTGTCCTAGCGCCAGGCCGGATAATGGAAGGGAGGAAGGAGGTGGAAGAGCAGCCGGCAGTCCCAGAAAGACTTGAGGACTGAGGGAGAAAGACTTGGGGGATAAAGCCCAGCAGCCCGAAAGATAGGGAGCTGCCCTGAGCAGGGTACCGATGTTACGCCTGTGGTGAATTAGGGCCTATCGCTGCCCAGTGCCCGAATCTAGAAAAGCCCATGTAATGCGAATTGGGAGATATAGGGGGACCATGTGATCTAATAGGTCTAGTTGGGGTTGCGATGGTCCCTCATAGGTACACTAGACCCATTAAGATGAATGGTATAGAGAGCACCGCGTTAGTAGACTCGGGGAGTGTGATCACGTTGGTCTCGGGGAAGCTGGTAGGGCAGGACCAACTATCCCGGGCCAAGTGCTCAGGAATATCCTGTGTGCATGGGGATGTCAACTATTACCCAACCATCCCCATAAAAATAGAAGTTCGCAGAAACCCCGCTAAGGTGACGGTGGGAGTAGTTCTGAAACTCCCCTACCCAGTCCTTATCGGATGAGACTTCCCAGAATTTGATAGCCTTCTCTCCGGGGAGAACGTAGAAGAAAATAATGACTCTGGGACCCAGGGGGTGGCCCTGCTAGTTAACCCCACCCCCACCCCGGCCTTCCATGAATTTGACCAGGATTTGTTCTCCCTGCCGGGGAAGACTCGGAGGGAACGGAGGGAAGATAAAAGGAGGGGGACGAAGATCCTGACCCAATACCAGAAGTCTATGCTTGTAGGGGAAAGAGGTGGCTCAACCAACAGCGGGACTGGGCTGGCGATCCTATCGCCGAACTGGGTTCCCCAGGGGCTTTCCCCAAATGGGAGACTGAGGTAGACCCCTCCTGAGTTTGGACAAATGGGGATCGCACTCGGGAATTTTGGTCAGGATCAGGCCAATGATCCAATATACAACAATATTCATAAAGAAGTAGTTGAGGTAAATGGGGTCCCCGTGGAGGGGAAAGTTAAGGGCCCAGGGCCATGTTATGTGATTAAGAACGATCTGCTATACAGAGTAGTCTGGGTCCAAGAGCAAGTCGTAGAACAACTCTTGGTCCCACAGAAGCATCAGAGGGGCGTGATGGATCTGGCCCATAGCCATTTGTTCAGGGGCCACCTAGGGGTCAATAAGACTCTTGATCGGATCCTGCAGAGGTTATTTGGCCTGGCATTTATGCAGCGGTCCGACGATATTGTACATCCTATCCGGAATGCCAGATACATGGGCCCCGACCACACTAAAGGGCCCCTTTGGTACCTCTATCAATTATTGAGACCCCATTTGAGCTAATAGCTATAGACCTAGTAGGGCCATTGGAGAAGTCAGCCAGGGGCCATCAGTACATTCTGGTAATACTAGATTATGCTACCCAATACCTTGAGGCCGTACCCCTGCGGAATGCCCTAACCAAGACCATAGCCAAAGAATTAGTCCAGATTTTTTCCAGAGATATCCAAGGAGATCCTGACGGACCAAGGGACCCCCTTTGTGTCTAAGCTGATGAATGACCTATGTACAATGCTCCACATACGGACCCTCAGGACATGGGTCTACCATCCCCAGACCGATGGTCTTGTCGAACACTTCAATAGGACATTGAAGAACATGTTGCGGAAAGTGGTTAGTTGCGATGGGAAAGATTGGGACGCTCTGCTGCCCTACTCGCTGTTTGCCGTAAGGGAAGTACCCCAGGCTTCTACGGGATTCTCTCCCTTCAAGCTGTTATATGGTCGCCACCCCAGGGGCATACTGGACCTGGCTAAAGAAGGCTGGGAAGAACAGCCGAACCCAGAGAGAAATGTCATTGAACATGTGTTACAGATGAAAGACAGGATAGCCCAAGTTGCCCCCCTTGTACGCAAACACATGGAGAAGGCACAAGAGACACAACAGACATACTACAATCGCCAAGCGGCAACCCGGAAGTTCCAGGTGGGAGACCGGGTAATGGTGCTCATACCCACGGTGGAGAGCAAGCTCCTGGCCAGGTGGCAGGGGTGATACGAAATAATAGAAGCCTTAGGAGAAGTCGACTATAAGGTCCGACAGCCAGGCCGCTGGAATCTGGAGCAGATCTACCATATAAATCTGCTGAAACCTTGGCAGGATAGAGAAGTTCCGGTGGTTGCGCTGGGGGCGCCATCCCCTAAAAGCAACCAGCCCGACCAGGTGGGGATATCTCCGGGGTTGACTCCAGAACAACGATCGGAAGTGATCAGCCTGATCAAACGCAACCAGGATGTGTTCTTGGAAAAGCCAGGCAGGACTACGGAGGTTCATCACCACATCCTCACAGAGCCTGGAGTGAAAGTGAACATCAAGCCATACCGGATCTCGGAGGCCAAAAGAGAGGCAATCAGGACACAGGTCCAGAAAATGCTGACCTTAGGAGTCACTGAAGAATCTCATAGCCAATGGTCAAGTCCCGTGGTATTAGTGCTTAAGCCTGATGGCAGTATGAGGTTCAGCAATGACTTCCGCAAGTTGAATGAGGTATCCCAATTTGATGCGTACCCTATACCCCGGATAGATGAGCTAATTGACAGACTGGGAAAAGCACGATTTATGTCTACCCTTGACCTGATCAAGGGCTATTGGCAGATCCCACTGGCCAAGGCCAACAAAGAAAAGACGGCCTTTGCAACTCCAGAAGGTCTGTATCAGTACACCGTCCTCCCCTTTGGGTTGCATGGTGCTCCCGCTAAATTTCAACGGCTCATGGACAAGCTGTTGCGACCCCCTGGCAAGTACATGGCAGCCTATCTCGACGACGTCATTATATATAGCCCCGACTGGGAGATGCACTTGGAGAAGGTGGAAGCGGTTCTGGACACCCTGAGGAAGGCGGGGCTGACGGCGAATCCCTCCAAATGTTCGATCGGGTTAGCTGAGGCCAAGTACTTCGGGAAAATAGAGGGGAGGAGCATGGTGAAGCCCCAACTCAACAAGTTAGAAGTTATACAGAAGTTGCCCCGATCCCTCCGGAAAAAACAGGTCAGAGCCTTCTTGGGACTAGTGGGGTGCTATAGACGGTTCATTCCCCACTTCACCACCAGGGCATGCCCATTAGCAGACCTAACAAAAGCTAGGGGCCCAGACATAATAAATTGGTCTGCCGTAGCTGAAGGTGCTATTGTGGATCTGAAGACGGCCCTCTGCACAGACCCCGTACTTGTAGCCCCAGACTGGGGGAAGGAGTTTATCCTGCAAACCGATGCTTCTGAAGTAGGGTTGGGGGCGGTACTTTCACAAACGGTCAGAGGCGACTAACACCCCGTCCTCTTCCTCAGTAGAAAACTCCTGCCTAGGGAATGGAAGAACGCTGTAGTGGAAAAGGAATGCCTGGCGGTACAATAGGCCGTAGAAAGCCTACTCTACTATCTACTAGGACGGAGGTTTACCTTGTCACGGACCATGTCCCTCTGCAGTGGACGCACCAAAACAAAAGACAAAAATGCGAGAGTAACGAGCTCGTTCCTGTCGCTTCAACCCTTCCACTTCACAGTACAACATAGGTCTGGAATCCAACATGGCAATGCAGATGGCCTATCGAGAGTGCACTGCTTTCTGACTCAACTAGCCCAACCCCATAGTGTTGAGTGGGGCGGGGGTGGGAGGGGAGAGAATGTGGTAAACCCAAGAAAAACAGTGTGGTAAACCCAGGACAAACAGCTACAAAAAAGGGAGGGGTAGTAATTAGTCCGAGGGGATTAAATAGCCTCTCCCTGTCCACTGAGGAGATAACCATGGGGAAATAAGGTTCAGCTGGAAAAGGGGTTGCTAGGGAGCTAATTAGGTTCAGCTGGCTCCAACTGGTGGAGACCTTTTTAAACCGGTCCTGGCATGGGAGGAGAGAGGGAGAGAAGCTGCCAGTCGGCTAAGGGCAGCAAGACACCAAGGGAGGAAGGGAGGCTACACTCCTCCGCCCCAGAAGGGAAGGAAAACAAACACAAGGGACTGATCAGGGAAAGGAATAACCGAACCCTGTGCTACCTGCAAGGATTTGCCTTGCCCAAGCTGGTGTCTCCAAGGCTAAAAAGGACTGAGTCTCTTGAGGAGAACAAGGTACTTTGCCACACTCACATAAATGCATAACGCCATATTCAGCTGTACTGTACACTACCTCCCATCAGAAAACAAAAAAATAAAAAGTACATGTACACTTAAAAGGCAAGCAGGCATGCTTTGAAATGGAGATGACACAATTCTGCTCCAGACAAAACTCTTGAGACACCAAATAGATTTTAAAAGATACTTCCTTTAAAAAAAAAAAAAAAAAAAAGCGAGAGAATGAGTTGCTGGGGACATTTACCACTTTATATTTTTTCTAAACTACAATTGATTTCCCATCCAAATCCAAGTTAGTTAAGCAGATTGGCTGTAACTGTAACACCGCAGCTTTTGTGAAAGGCTTCTTAAGATTTGTTTCTGCGCAGATAGGAGTTCCCCCTACGTAAATGTTCTCTAACCATACCCACATGCTTCCTATACACCCCCCCATAACTGCATTATACACTCACTCGCCACGCTGTATTCTGTACAGTTTGACACACTGACATGCGCTATACACACAAACAAAAATAAACCTACCCTCAGTACTCTACACATAGACATTGGACCAGATTTTGGCTCCTGCTCCCATTGGTTTGTGCTGCCAACCATAGCGATGCAAAGGACAAAAAACTTCCTCTTGGGAAGTGCCTCTGTATAAGGGTTATCCTAGGGTGCTGCAGAAGTAGCTGTTCCATAACCTCACTTCTAGCATCTGGTACCAGGGATGTGGCTGGAGAAAAGGGGAGCCTGGCTGGGCAGCTCTGTGCATGAGCTGGTCTACTAGAACAGCCCCTTGGGATTGGGGGCAGCTGGATGTAAATTTGATCAGCCTTAACTTACACACATGGGTCAGAGCTGCCTCCAGAAGACAGCCCCTGAACATGAGGGCCACAAAGGTGGTATATTGCCACTTTTGTACCTCCTCTCCTGCCATGAAGTGCACTGAGATCAGCTTGGATGCAGGTCAGATTAGGTTATTGTGTGTGCCCACATACACACATTACACCAGAGGTAGTCAGTTATCTTTTGTCAAGGTCCCAATGTCTTGGTCAAGGTATAGTCAATGTCTAGACTTAAGAGAAAATAATTTTAAAAAACCCAATGATGATGATAATAAGTAAATAAAAATATTCCAGAGTCCATTCAGAAGCATCTGGTGGTCTGTATTTGACCCTCAGTCCGCCTATTATTGACTACCCCGTATTACACCAATACATGACACTGTACCCTCCCCAAATATAAAGGCACATTAGGCACCCACTCTGCACTTCCATATTCAGATACACCACACACACCCACACACACATTTTTTGGCTTGGAACTTGTGTGAAAGTAGTTGAGAATGGTAGTGTCTACGAGTGCTTTAGATATAGTACCTGTATGGTGGTATTCCTTGCCTTGGCTATGAAGTCCACGTTGATGCCTCCAATCACCACCTTAATGGGGGTGGGGTGGGGGGAGGAGAAAGTAGAGGAAAAAATTGGCCAGAAGAAGTGCTGAGTTTTGTTTGTTTTTCTCAAGCTCACTCTCCCACCAACCTATCAAAGTAGATGAAAATCATACTGTGAAGGCTTGATCTTATCTGGCTAGGCCAGACCAGACAGTCCTTCCACAGAGTGCCTTTGGAAAGAAAGGAAAATCTATTCTGAATTCTACCCTCTGAACTACTCCTCCTTACAGCTAGCCGCAGAAGAAGAATAAACTTCTTGAGGCATGCAGGGTATTAGATGCACACGTGTACACACAACACCAAAAGTACAAAGTTTCATTGGCATAGCTATGTTGGTTATGAGTGTGGAAAAAAATAATTTAAAAACCCCAAACAAACAGTGTAAATGCAACTTGGCTGACAGAACAGTGCTTCTGTCAGCCTAGCTAATGTTGTTTGAGGACGGGGTGTAGCTATGCCTGCAGAACTCTTTCTGCAAGTTTACACTGTGCCTACACTAGGGGGCTCTGCCAGCATAGCTATATTGGTCAAGGCTCTGTAGTGCAGACATGACTTTACTTTGCATTGACATCAACTAAGTTGACGTGTTGGGAAAGGTATATATGTGCTGGGAAGGGGAGAAATGTGAAAACAAGGTAGAACCTTAAAGGGATTTGTAGGAAACCCAAGCTGAATGTCCTAGGGATCCACTTTGATGACTAAGACCAATGCCTCTGCTAATCACTGAGGACTTTGGCTCAGAGAAGCTTTTAGAAAGAGGGAATGAAAATAAAGAATGAAGAGGATTTAAAAAGCACCTGAGGGAAATTAGAGAGTGAAGAAAGAGAGACTTTCCAGCTGTTTACAGCAGAATGGATGGTCCTTGCCCCACAGTGGATAGAGTTACCATGTTTTGGACACTGGCTGTGAACTTATCTATAATGCTATTTTTAAATAGGCACTATACACGGAAGAGCAGAGGACTCACAGGCCTAAGTGCAGTTACTTTCTCACACTGAGGCAGGTTGCCCTTCCCTGTGGCAGTCTGGATCTTGCACAGGGCCACAGCTATGCGGCTGCCCACTCTGGCATTGTTCTGGATCAGAGCGATGTCTGAATGGATATTCTTTTTTAAAGAAATGAACAGCAAGAAACTGTCCTGGGAGAAGCCTGTGTTGGAAATTCCCTTCCCTAAGGGGGAGAGAACAGGAAGTGGAGACTGGGACAACGAAACAGGGGGACCTCTTGGTCCTGATTCACCCCACTCTAGTTATTGTACATATGCCAGATTCCCCTAGTGCGTGGACACCTCACAGTCTTTAAAGGCATTTATCTTTACTATGCACCTCGGACGCAGGGAAACGCTATCAGATGGGGAGCCTAACAGTTAGGTGCCTAAATACCTTTGAGGATCTGGCCCTACGTGGCTTGCCTAAGATCACACAGGAAGTCTGTAGTGGACTAGGGAATTGAATCCATGTCTCCCAAGTGCACTTCCTAACTGCTGGGCCATCCTTTTTCCTCACCTGTACCAAGTAGACTTACACACTGATGTGCTGGCACTTAACTCTCACTTTGCATCAGTGTAACTGACTGAACAAAGCAGTGGGGAATCAGGCTCCCTATGCAGGGTGATTGACCACACTCCAGTACGCTCAAGCACAAATGCTACTCAAGTGACATATAATAACGATGCCCAGTCTTCTCTCTAAGACTGACAGAGCCTGGCAGCTTGGGTGTTTGGTGTACTGCCTGTCCTGAAAATTGCAGGGGAGCCTTGGCTTTAGAACTCTTCCTCTCTTTGCCAGTCACTAGTTCTTACAACAGAAGTTGAGGGAGACAGAGTGTTATTAACAAGCTTAACAACTATTTCTGTGCGTTCAACTGTTTTGAAATGCTAAAGTTTTTGTGCTTTCAAGTTTCCAGATTAGCAACAGTGATGGTATTTTGTGGTCAACCTGTACAATGACATTTTTTGGAGGGGATTGTGGAATATTTTTTTTTTTTTTTTTTTAGTAAAAGGATACTGGAGTCCAGCGATTTTTCACTAGTCAGTTCATTCACCCTCTGTAACATAAAGGGAGTCAGCTCTTTCCCTGTGATCCCTTTTGACCTGCAAAAAAAAAAAAAAATGCCTTGTGATAGGAAGAAGTGAGCTAGCAGGGCATCAGAGTGGATGCACTGGTTACTAACAGATAATCTAGCTATATAACTGCATGCTGTCTAAGGCCCAGTAAACAAGCCTCAGTACACAGTACATAGAACTATACTGAAAACCATATCAAGGAGTCACCCAGACCTGAGATTAAGGACATAGTCTGCACTATATCCTTGTTGCAGTGTAGTCTGGAGAAATGATCACAGCAAGAATAGTCTGGGGCCCCTGAGATCTGCAACATAATCTAAGTATAGATTTTAAATTACTACTCATTTTTCAAAGCGAAGTAGTTAGAATGATATTTCTTCCTTCTACTTAGCTGCTAAAAATTTGTTCTGGGTTTCCCTCACCCCCAGAGAACAGTATTTTTCTGTACCTCCTTAGCTTGGGCTTAGGCGTTATTACTGATGTGCAGTGAAATTCACCTCTCTCTGCAGAAGAGGGTTCAAGTATTCCATAGATCTTGTTTTGGCCATCTGCACAAGGGTGAATTTCACACACAATTAATAGATGCAGGGAAAAGTGAAAGGGAGAGCTACTTTTTAAATCATTTTTGTTTTGAAATACAAATGTATTTACAGTTTCTTTGTCTGCTCATAAATTCTGATTTAGCAGAGGAGATGGAGATATTTAATTTTTTTTAAGGCAATGCTGTTCTCTTTTAAAATGCCCATCCCTGGTCTGTGCCAAGGCATTGATTACAAAAAATTAAAATTAATTTAAAAAAATTAAATATCCCCAACTCCTCTCCTAAATCAGTGCTGGAGCCTCTTATGTGGTCACTATCACAGAGTGAATTAAGGACAAAGTTTGGAGTGTTTCTCACCGGGCGTTGCTCAGAGCTTCTTGGATGGCATTTTCAATGACCTGTCCTGAAGCAGCTTCCTCCTCAGGGCAGGGCACTGCAATCAGCACTCCACTGCCCATGCCCAGTGCCAAGGTGCTGGCTGAGAGAGGAGAGACAGCTGTTAGTTGTGTCTGTGTGAGCTGAGTAATCCAATCAAACTGTGAAGCACCAAGGCATAGGAGAGAGAGAGAGAGAGCGTACGCGCGCATAAGTGTGATGGAATGTTCCCTGACATCAAGGATTGAGCCAGTGATCTCCAGAGCTGAAAGCACAAGTCTCTGCCGACTGAGCTAAAGAAGAATCAGGCCTCGTAGCGGGGGGGGCTATAACACACACATCCTTTGTGGGTTAGGCACAGCTGGGGACATGTAAATTACAAGAGCCTGTAGGTTGTATGTGTAAAGTCTGATGCGGGGAGGGGAGGTCTGTGTATAAGTCAGGTATATGTGTGAGGAAAGCAGTGATTTGAAGACAACATTTTAAGAAGGTTTCAGAGTAGCAGCTGTGTTAGTCTGTATCTGCAAAAAGAAAAGGAGTACTTGTGGCACCTTAGAGACTAACCAATTTATTTGAGCATAAGCTTTCGTGAGCTACAACTGTATAAGCTTATGCTCAAACAAATTTTTTAGTCTCTAAGGTGCCACAAGTACTCCTATCTTAAGAAGGGGCTCCCTTGTTGTCTAGACCTGATTTGAGCAGGGTTAGACGAGTGGGTGGTGGTAACGTCTGTGCTCTGTCTACACTAGTGCTCCCACTGTTGCTGCCAATGGTTGTCCTGCAGCAGTGGGAGATTTCCCGAAAATGGCTAGTGTAGACATATTGCCTAAGCAGTTCCCCTGCCTGGCAGCTTGTCCTCACAGTGGCAGTGCTGGCAGGCAAGATTTCCTGTGGCCTTGATTGTGGGATGGTTGAGTGGGTGGGTAGCAGGTCCCTGCTGGCGGTGGGCTGGGTAGTCAGTTGGGGAATAAGTTCCTTCTGGTTTTTAAGGTGGGCAGGTCTCCCCTGGCCACTGGAGGTCCCTCCTAGCTGGTTTGTATGTAAGCAAGACGGTCTCCCCAATATGGTGAAGTATGAGGATGAGTGGGAGAACATGGCTCCACACTTGCACCTCATACCAGCTCTTCTGACTTCAGGCTGGGACTGGGCAGACACACAGTCTCTGGCCAGAATAATAGGTTGCTGTGGCCACAGGACTCCCATATAGTGCTGTAGCAGCTTGGCCTGTCTCCTCATCCACTGTCAGGGATGGTCTAGAAAATGTGTGGTCCTGTCTTGAGTGCAGGGACTAGATGATCTCTTGAGATCCCTTCCAATCCTACGATCCTATGATTCTATGACTGCTTATGGAAGTTTGGAGGGGCTGCAGGGACCATGTGGGGTCTCCCCAGTGACAGGGAACATAAGGAAGGAATTCCCTTTGCAGTAGCTGCAGTGATCGCAGCAATAGTGGTTGAATTCAGAGAGGGCTGAAGATTTTAACAAGCACAGCCAGCTTCATGCTCCTGGGCAGATTGCAAAACAATTTCTTGTCCCCTTATATGTAACCAGTTTCTTTCCAAAATTATACCATGCACAGGGCTACACTGAGGATTTTGGGGGAGAGTTAGAGAGATGATTCTTCAGGATATACCCAAACTAAACTCCAGAGCTGTGCTGAACCCAGATTTTTCATTCCAGGGGGAGTTTCACGATTTCAAAATTGTTTCATTCCAGAAGGGATTGAAAACAAAAAACATTCCCTACAAACAAATACTCCAAAAAAGAAAAAAAGTGTTTTGTTTTGATAAAGTGAAATAGTTTGTTTCTGATTTTGACTTTATGACTTTTTGTTTCAATTTTTTTATTTTCTATTAGACTTCATAAGAGAAAATCAAAAAAATTGAAACAAAAAGTCATTTTGAAACAGCAAATCAGAACGTTCTGTTTTGAAAAAATCGAAATGGCATGTTTCAACCTTATTGAAATGTTTTTTTTCTATTTTTGTCTCAAAACTAATTTTCATCAAAGGTGACATGATGCATTTCTACAAAACGTTTTGCTTTCAGCAAATCAATGGGAAAACATTCCATCGGAAAATTTCCAGAGCCTGCTCCAGAAGTGAAGACCGTGTGTGTGTGTGGTGGGGGGAAAATCTGTTTGTCTTCCCAACCTGCTCCAGAAGTAGAGACCAGCTGCATAGTGCCTTCAGCCCTAGCAATCAATTTGCACCAGCTTATGTTTTCAAGTCCATCTTTGCAATGAAAAGGGACAGAGACTTTTTTTTTTTTTTTGGTAGGGAAAGCTGTGATTCTTCTTCCTGAGGTCCAGAGGCCAGCTTTGTTAACAAGGGGCTCACCTGAAACCCCTCCAGATCCTCAGAGCAGGCAAACTGCATGTATGTGAGAGTGCCAGGGTGTGTGTAAATAATTCTATGCAACTCAGAGCATAGGTGCTGAAACTGGGGCTGCTGGGGGTGCTGCTTCACCCCCTGGCTTGAAGTGGTTTCCATCATACACAGGGTTTACAGTTTGCTTCAGTGGGTCTCAGCACCCCCACTATACCAGTTGTTCCAGCACCCTTGACTCAGCGCATATGTAACTTCTGCTTAGTTGGTTCCATCTAAAGGCTGAGGCTTTTTTTTCTGGCTGCTTCCAAAGCAAGGGGACAGGAAAGCTGTTCTTCTGGACAGCCTCCTCGCCAGGTGAAATTAACACAGAAAATAAATCATTAAGACAGAGCAATTTGTATGAACCTCTGCCTTCTGATCCAAATCTGAACTTCACAGCTTGGGCCTTTCACCACTGCAAACTCACCAATAAGTTTGGCAGCCTCCTCCTCATTCTGCACCTGACACGGTGCTTGGAAACCACTCTGGCGGGAGAAGAAGGCAGGGAATTCCCTTGATTCCCCAAAGGCAGCCACGCACACACCCTGAGTCTCCTACAACAGTGAAGATGAGATGAACAAATAATCAGCAGATGGAATGAAGAGCCACCAACAGTGGCTACTTTCCCACCTACCCAGCTAAGAATTGCTACACTGTAGAATAGAATTTGGTTAGTTTTACACATCCTCTTTTCTAGTCTAGATATTGCACAGTAATTTTCAAAGCAAAGAGTCAGATACGTAACTGTGGAGGAAAATGCAATGGCCTTAGAACCTGGCTTGGTGAGACAATGTTGGCAAGAACCGTGGGGCTATTGGGGATTGACTGGTTCTCTGCCTTCATTTTCAGCAGCCCACACAACAACTTGTGCTACCTACCAGGTATTCCAGCGTCCTACCAATGTCCAGAATAGACTTAACACCTGCGGAAACCACAGCAACTGCAGTGCGTCCTAGCTCGGTCAGGTCAGCACTCACATCCATAGCTGTTAAGGGACAAGTAGCCTTTGTGTTAGTGAGAGTTGCATTCCTAATCGTCATGCTCTCCTCCCTTGCTGGGGAGATGGAAGTGAAGAAGAATGTTGTGTCCAATTAAAATTGCAGTGCAAATTTTACATAAGAGGAATATAATTCTCTAAATTTGGACATTGGCCAGAACACGATGAGTGATACCCCTTCACTTGCAAAATGTGCTGTGGGATCTTTCTTGACCGTAAGGGATCATGGTCTTGGTTTTACATCTCATCCGAAAGGCAGCACTTTCAAACTGTGCTGGAGCACTTGGTTTAGTATTGACTCAGAAGGGAGAATGCCACTAAAAAGTCATATTCCTACAGCATCCTAGGTTGTCCTTTATGGGTCACCCATCCTAAGCACTGACCAGGGCCCAATCCTGCTTGCTTGCAAGAGAGTCTCACCTGAGTACAGAGAGCGAAGCATATTTATCAGTATCCCCAATAACTTCAGCTTCCCTGATAGTCTGTATCAGCATAGCTTGCTACTACAAAGGTTGCAGCCAGCTCCCATTGGACTGAATTACTGGCTAGCAAGCAACATCAAATGGTATACACACCATTCTGTGGATGGGAGAAAGGTCAAGAGAAGCTACCATCTCCCTTGGGAAATATAGGTGTTCCAGAGGAAGAAGTTGAGCCTTGTGGAGAGAAAGAATTGGAAAGAAAGGCAGGTGAAATATCAGAGGCCCTGACGACACTCATTCTGAAACCATGCTAGCATCAACTATGTGTCTACAGGCACGTTCCTGGTAGGGTTCTTGTAAGATTTCCCTGACCAGTGTAGTCAGGGATATTTTTCTGAGAAGTGTGCAAATTAAACTTTGTGCTATAGATACCAAGCATAGTGTGGTCAGAGCCTTAGTGTAGATTTATCCCCATCTTTGGAATGAGGCAGGGGGTGATTGTTCTACTCTTCCCAGCAGGAGAATACTGTGGGCCTATACAGACTAATCAGGAAAGAGAAAAAAGGTGGACATAAACAATGAAACTTTAACATTAATTCAACAACAAAGAGACAATATGAAGTGCAATGCTCCTCTTACTCTTCTCTCCTTCGCGATGGACCCCTCCAATTCCTCCTGTCACAAACACGGGGATTCCTGCTTTGTGTGCCACAATCATCGTCCCTGACACAGTGGTACCGCCAGACAAACCCTGTCATGGAACAGCCAGTCATAATCCACACACTATGTGACCAGGGGAACTGTATGTTCATGGACGAACTACCAGCAGTTGCAAAACATTCTGCTGTGCCCAGTTTGCGGGTAACAGAGTACTGCTACAGTATTCTTTTTAACAAACCCTCAGGGAAAACCAAGAACATTCATTTGCAGTAATAAACAATAAGGCCATATTCAGAGATGCTGAGTAAGGTGGAATACCTTAAATTCTCTTACGCAGCCTGACTCCTCAGGGCACTCAAATAGTACAGGGGGTGGGTGTGTGCAGTGTAAGGACTGGGATGGAAAAGTAAGTGCTGAGGAAACTTATTTTGATGTAACTGACACACTGCAGAGTGTCTTTAACTTCCACATTCTTGCACCTTGATGGTTGTTGCTTTTCTTGCTATAGGGGACACTAACAGGTAAGCTTGTGCTCTGGATAGCAGTAGTGATTACCTGGTTAATAAAAAGGTTAATGAGGCATGATTCTTACAAGAAAAGGAATGATTGTGACTGCTATGAGATAAGACACTGTTAGATATTGCTGTTGAGATATGGAGTAATGAAATGATGTGGCTCGCAAAGGGTAGCATTACGTGGATGCTGTTGCCAGAGGTATCAGGCCAAATGGAATCAGTGGGGCTGTGCCCATTCACACCAGCAGAGAATTTGATCCATCATTTCTCTGTCAGCCATCCTTTCTTGTCAGTGTTGCGATTCATGGGTACAATGGTCTCTAGATATTCATGCAGGCAGGTGCATTGATGTTGGGCTCCAGAGGTCAGCAGTAGACACATGAGCCATAATAACACCAGGAAGAGAAAGGAGAATCTCTCATCATGAATGGAGATGAAGTCTCTTTAGTCTTCCTGTATAGACTATTCAGATAGAGCATCTGTGTCACAAATCTTTGTCCAAGCTATTTGGAGGGAAGACAAGCAAGAAGCCCCAAATTCATGAGTTTATACTGTAAATATTTGTTTAAAAAATCTTATTAATGGTTGGTCACCAAGCTGAATCCAGTCCAGACAAATAACAACCTAAAGTCATTGCTGTCTTATTGCTGTTCATTGGCCTATGCAAAATGAGCAGATGGTCTCAGTCTGATTCCTACTGGACAATCATCCACATCATAAAAAAACAAAACAAAAAACCCACCATAATAATTGGCACCCTTGTTAACAGTCCCAGCAGAGGGGGCAAAGAATGAACTCCCCTTCATTCCTGGAAGTGTTCCCATGATCCCAGGATTAAGGCATGTTGGCAAGTCTTGTACTGCTGCCAATTTTGCAATGCGCGCTTTGCTGATAAACAGAAGATTTCAGGCACCGGGGTTTCAAACTGGCAATTCTCCTGAGCAGTTGAAGTCACTTCAACAGTTGTGTGCGTGTTTAAAGTGTATGGCCTATCATTGTAGTTGCATTGACCATCATTTGCAGCACACCAGTGCTTTTTCACTATAGTGTGCATACTCTAAGCCAAGCCTCACTTTTCATGCTATGAGCCAGCAAAGAATGATTTCCTTGGGGAAATGGCTATTGAATTGTGGTTTCCTAGCTCTACTAGTGTGGAACCTAGTTAGCAACATGTTTTGTGAATATGTCATCTTAACAATAGAAAATTGTATATGACATCTCCAATACTCTGAGAAGTACTTTTCCCACCTGGCTTTAGGCTAGGGCAGCATAACATTGCTATAAAGAAAACTTGATGACAATGAATATCTACATACAGTACCTGGCTGAGAACGTAGGGAAGGTCCCTCCGAGATACCTTAACTAAATTTTTGCTCTTTGCCAGAAACTGAAGTTCCTCATCATTAAGGCCGATGTGGATCCTGCCATTTAAAATGCCCACGGTTGCAGGTACTGACCCATTTGTCCTTACAATCTCTTCCACCTCTCTAGCCATGCTGGAGTAATACAAACAGAGCAACAAAAAATAAAACAGAAAAGTGAACAGATGGGAAATACCTTCAGATCTCTTTGCCACCATGTTCCAGTTGCTACTTTATAGCATTCCCTCAACTTCTGCTAAATGGGGGTCCCCTCCTGCACCTAACAACTAACAGAAGTCTTTGGATCTCATTGCCAGAGTGCAGATCTTCCCCCGGCTCCCATTGCCAATGCTAAGTAGCTCTGAAAATCGGGCCCTTCATATGTTTAGTTTCCAGTGGGTGTCTGAAGGTTTGACCTGCCTGTCTGTGTTGCATAGATTAGAGATATGATTTGTGGTGGAGGTTTTTAATTATAGTCTTCCCTCCCTAATATGCAGCCATGTCTATTCTGTGGCCAGTGAGCAAAAAAGTGCTGTATGTCCCAAGTCACTTATCAGTTCTGACTTCATCCTAAAGGGTAAACCAGGGCAGGTGTGGGTGGAAGAGACTGAGAACTCTTCCTAAACTGTGCCATAGATTATTTGTTTAAAAGTGGCTTTCCACATGGCAGAGCAAACAGGTGTGGATGGGATTTGTTTCCATTAACTTGATTTACTGTACCCTGCCAGCTTTTCTCTCCACCAAACAGCTGAATGTGAATATCATGGAGAAATGAAGGGCAATGATTTGGTATGTTAAGGAAGCAATTACAGATAATCTGGTATGTGTTTATATTAGGTACCTCCATGTCTGCTATGTTTTGTAAGACCTGAAGATGTAGAGGCCAAGTGCTGTCAGCTCCCTGAAAAGTGAGGGTATTTAGTGTAAATGATCCTCCTGAAGGATGGGATTGCTTTTTATAAAACATTTTGTATCAACTGGCTAATGAGTCACAGCTCATTCACCTTTACTGGATAGGTTTCAGAGGAACAGCCGTGTTAGTCTGTATTCGCAAAAAGAAAAGGAGTACTTGTGGCACCTTAGAGACTAACCAATTTATTTGAGCATGAGCTTTCGTGAGCTACAGCTCACTTCATCAGATGTTTACCGTGGAAACTGCAGCAGACTTTATATACACACAGAAATCATGAAACAATACCTCCTCCCACCCCACTGTCCTGCTGGTAATAGCTTATCTAAAGTGATCAACAGGTGGGCCATTTCCAGCACAAATCCAGGTTTTCTCACCCTCCACCCCCCCACACAAATTCAGGAGAGTGAATTTGTGTGGGGGGGTGGAGGGTGAGAAAACCTGGATTTGTGCTGGAAATGGCCCACCTGTTGATCACTTTAGATAAGCTATTACCAGCAGGACAGTGGGGTGGGAGGAGGTATTGTTTCATGATTTCTGTGTGTATATAAAGTCTGCTGCAGTTTCCACGGTAAACATCTGATGAAGTGAGCTGTAGCTCACGAAAGCTCATGCTCAAATAAATTGGTTAGTCTCTAAGGTGCCACAAGTACTCCTTTTCTTTACTGGATAGTTACCTATTCCAAGTCTTCATTAAACACTCAAATTCCTGCTCTCATACTGCTGACTTTAGATGTGGACAGTGACAGGCATGGGATACTAAAGCGCTGCAAGCTGGGGATTCGTCATCTTTGCAGGCTTTTTATTTACTGATTTGTGAGACTACTTCATTTTTTGTTGAGCAGAATGCAGATTTGGCAGGTCCTTCTGCCCCGCGGCTTCTGTACCTGCCCTAAACAGCCTCAAGCTGTCTTCTCACAAAACCAGAACTCACTGCATTCTGATCTCTAAGAAACAGCACCAGAGAAAAATAATGGCTGTGTAAGAAAGAAATAGAAAATTCAGTACAGTAACCTTCCTGTGCCGTGGCTCAGTAGCTAAGCAAAAGTATGGGAGATTGCTTACATTTTTGGCAGTGCCACTCAGGGGAATACTGATATAGAGGGTACCCACAAGTAAAGGGTTGGTTGCAGAGATGGGGTTCCTTGGCACAGTGCTGTCTTAGCATAGGCCAGCAAGAGAGTCCAGCAGAACATTGTAGTGGCATTTACAGTCAATGTTCTTACGGGTACAGATGAGCAGAGGTCATCACTGTATTCTAGTAACTTTTACATTATAAAAGATGTAGCCAAAGAAACTTATGAGTACTTGCAAGATCTCCACAAGCCATCCAGCCACAAATGCCAGAGATCTCTATCCAGACAAGGGAATGTCATCATTTGCTGCCACTTTGTGAAGAAGGCCAGGGATTTGATGCTACAGATGGATATGTATAGTACATGTAAATCTGGGGTTTGTCATGTAGTTCTGCTATCTTTGGAAGCCCAGATGCAACTGTTTTGTAACTGAGGTCATATTCTGCATGCGTGTCACACCCTCAGTTCCCACTAATTGTAGTGGCAGCTTTGGGTGTACCACAAATACAGAAACAGGCCCATAGATTATCAGACACAACCGTACAGTTTTGCTGCACTAGGGTCATCAAATCATCAAATCTACAACCTCAAATTCTGGGGATAGGGCATGCCATGTGTAATGATGGTGCTCTCCAAGGCTACGATCGGTCTGCCATCAGCCAGAGCTTCCGCCACAGAAGATGAAACCCTGAAATGAGTTCCTAGGAATAAAATATAGGAAAATCATTTATATTTTAAGGCGGCAATAGACTTCTTGATTTATCAAACTGATATACATTAGGCAGTGTGGGAATAACTATTCAGGGAGTTGGAGGATCACACTAAGATGAGCACACAACCTAATTTTTATGGGACAGTCCCAATTTTTGTGGATCTGTCCTGTGTCCTGCAAAGCCATTGCAAGAAGCAAAGCCTCCTGAAATGATTAAATCATTTGGGTAAGAAAAAAAAACGTTTATGCTTTGCAGCGTAGTTTCGTCCCATAATCAGAGTGTTTTTCTCTTCCTGCAGAATGATATGGGAAAGGTGGGAACACACCAGTATTTGGAATCCTGAACGCTCTGCCTCTCTTGAATATACCAAAAGCCCAACAAAATCACAAAGGGCTGAAAAGAGAGTTTTATTCCATATTTCCAATGGCATCAGATTGTAAAAAGAGCAAATGTAGAATTGTTTTGCATATGGTAAATTCAGTATGGAATTTACAGGATTTTTTTAAAGATAAATGGTTTAAAAAAATTATTCAGACTTTTCAAGTAAATATACTCCTTAGTGCCACAAACCAGAAAAGAATTAATCATTTTGAGACCAATTTTAGGGGAAATTTTGAGAAGAGAATGCTGTGAATTTATTCTATATCAGCTCAGCACCTACAGCGCTCACCAAAGGCAGGAATTCAGATAGCCCAAGTTTAGATCTATGCCCAAGGTGTCATCAGATTTAGACAAACAATTTTATTAGGAGTAATGTAGAGCTTGAAGAGTGATTAGGATCCTTTTAACCCTAGTATTATTGTTTTTTGTATTGCACTAGCATGGAAGGGTCCCAGTCACGCCTCTCCTGAAATCTGAACTGTGAAGTCAATTGCCAGTCAATTTCATATTGAACATTATGGGCCTCATTATCCTCTCCCTCCAATTTTACAGCTGTGTAACTCCAGGGACTTCAAGGAGCTAATCCCAATTTACACTGGTGTAAGTGGGAGGAGAACTGGGCTTTGCAAGTCTGCTGTGATTTGAGAAGGGTGTGCACATTAAAAGAGTGGAGCTGTCAGTGCTAAAAATATCACCACAGCCAAGATATTACAGTATCATGCACCGAAGTTCCCTTGCCCATATATTTTCCTATAAATGCCATAAAACAGAAGCTCTCTGTGAAATGAGTTTTAAAAGGCCTCGGGCTACCTTGGGTAAGCTGCCTCAACATTGTTCCCAGATGCTGCCAGTTCAGGATCCCGGCTGCATTCCGATCACAGGGACTCTTTCAGAGGACACTACTCACCATGCAGGAATCTTCTCATCTGAATGATTCTAGGAGCCACAGAAGCTGTTTGTCTTCCCAAGGTACAGGCCAGATTTCCAATCATGCTGTGTGGAGGGATGGCACAGGAGAGCAATGTCATGTCAAATGAAAGTAGTATAGAAGGCCGTGTTTCCCAAACTGCTTGTTAATCATGAACTGCAGCCTGACTCCCTGTGACCTCCAGACTGAGAAACCAAGTTGTATGTGTTGTAGAGGATGGCCTAACAGACAAAAAAATCCTAGGTATAGATGAACTGGGGTTTTGGGTGCCTTAAACAAGATGGTAAGCAGTATGGTAAAATGTGCAAAGAAACAAACCTGCAGACAAAGAGAAAGCCAGATGGCAGATAGTAAATATGGAGAGACAGACTAGCTTCCCCAGAAACCAGAGGTCTGACTAATCTCTTACTTTATGTAATCATTACGTACAAAGGTACAAAGAGCTGGAAATGGGGAGTTTCAATTCAACTCCAGCAATAGCTCCTTCAATCCTTCTCCAGAAGCTATTCTTTTCTCTGAACAACTTCTGTTAATGTCTGTGAAACTATTCCTGGGAGTCAGGAAGTCTTCCTGTGTGACCCAGGGCAAGTCTCTTAACCCTCTGGGTCTCAGTTTTCCAGCTGTGAAATGGTATAATACTTCCTTTGTCTGTCTTGTCCAGTTAGGCTATACATTCTTTAGGACAGGAAGTGTCTTTTTACTATGGGTTCATGCAGTGCCTAGCACAGTGAGGCCCTGTTCTCAGTGAGGCCCTGTTGGGACCTCTAGGCACTACTATAATAGAAATAATTAATAATAATTAGTATTTACACATTCAATGATTTTTTCTAGAATCTCAGAAATCCACCTGTAAGGGAGAGGTGGGTCTGTTTGATACAAAGAGGGGGAATAGTTCTTATAGACATCCTCTCTCAAGCCACCAAACAGCAGTTGCCAAGAGAGATGAGACACTACTGACCTAAACAGTGGGCCAAACCCAGGTGTCCATACTCCTTTTTTAACCTGTCCTTACTAAAACAAAACCCCCATTTCATTAAATGTTTGGAATCAGATATGATCCATAGGTAGCAAAACCCCCCTTCTGTATATGTGCTCTTTATTAGATCTGTGCTAAACTCCAACAGTTTGGGCTCCCCAAGGGTTTGCACAAACTTTCTAGTTTTAGTTGTGTGAGCCTGCCACCCACAGGCCAAATTTCAGCCCTCGTGTAACTCCTTTGAAGATAGTTTGGTTGATATTGGGTCACTCGAGTTTCGTGCTGAGTTTCCAGTTTTAAACAAACCCACAAACCGAATGTGAAACATCAGCTGAAATTGCCACGTTGCACCTGTTTGTGGATCAAAACCAACTTGTTTCCACCCAAAACCCTACATTACCTCCAGTTTACTAGAAACTACTCAGCCAACATTCACTTAATATTCAGCCTAGGTTTCTGAGAGGTTTTTGAAACTTGGCAGATATTTTCGCAAACCCTGCCTGACCTTTTGGTTTTTGACAAAAGATATGGAGTTTCATTCCAAAAGTTTCACACAGTTCTAGTTCAAACTAGTTTTTTTCCAAGTAACCTTCCCCCACACCCTCCAAGCCAGAAGCCCTTTATTACGCACCATCAGCATTTGATTTCGTTAAGTGGTGGACTGGTATATTATCAGTCTCTTACCTCTGGGTTTCTGTCTGACATACATGGGCTGCTGTCTGCACTGAATTTTCACTCGAGCAGCTCTGCAGGGAGGTGGGACTTGCAGCAGAATTGGCTTGAGCTGTTCTACATTCCAGCCACATGAACATGTCTATCTATCATTAACAGCATAAGCAGCTGGGGCTGGTCCCTGCGTAGGGGATAGGAGAGGATTTTACAACTGGATGGGGATTTCTTTTGCTAACTCGGTGCCAAATATTTTTCCCTATTTTCACATTACTTTTTTCCCCACTTTTCATGTTCCTTTGTTCTTTGTACTAGGTTTTAAACATGAACTTAGTGCTGGTGAAAGCCACTAAAGAGAGATCCCTGGAGATTTAAGTTCTACTTCTTTGATCCACAGACAACAAAGAAAGTAGCAGTACAAGCTTCCTTTACAGCCCTGCCAACATGGGAGGTGTTGAACCCACCTTTGGAGGAGCGCAGGTAGTTCACTCTAAATGCCCATTCAGTCCTTGGAGGCTCTGCAAGGAATGCCGCTGGATTTAGTGCCAGGTTTGGTCATGCTTTTTCTGACGTGGATACCTGTCCCCTGGGACATTTACGGAGAACACAAGCTCATTTCACAAAGGCCACTGGATAGCTCTCAAACTATAATTACTTTCAGACGCTACTGATCTGAGCTGGACTCAGACTTGGACCTAGAAATGAAATGGTCTTTATCCCCTTTCCAAAAAAAAGCTTATATGTAGCTGTCTAAAACACAGTGTTTGCTTAGATGAATCAAATAAAAACCTCTAGAAAGAACTAAACAATTAAAATAAACAGTATGTCATATTTTCAAGAGATTATATCAAATTTAAGGTCAGGGAGGATCTCATAACTTCTACAAATGACTCCGGGTGACCTCTGAGTCAATCAGCAGTATGTCTTTATATGCATCCTTTCTTCCCTTAATCCATTCTGACACTGAAGGTGCAGATTTTTTTTCTTCCATCTCCTTTGTCTTGCTAAAGACAAAAGGCATAGTTAATGGTAGTCCCAGTGTCGCTGGCCACCCGTTGCATTTTCACACTGATAGTTCATCCATTTAATGTTGGTTTTTGTGTTAAGATTGTTTAAACCCACTCAAAAGAAGCTGAAAACTTTAAAATTCAGTGGGAATTTAAAATTCTGTCATAAGCAGGTGTAGCTCCCATTCATTTCAAGTGGAGTTGAACCCACTTACACTAGGAATTAGTTTGCCACACATATCTTACAGCCTGGGACCCTGATCCTACCCTGAGCTCTGTGTGGGTGAGCACTTGCAGGGAGCCCCACTGAAATCAACTGGGATCTGTACAGTCAGAGGGGTCCACCCATGTAGTGCTCAGTAAATTTCACGTTAAACTTCCACTTTATAAAACAAGCAAACAAACAAAATCGAAACCTTTGGGAGGATACAAATATACAGTCACCCACACAAATTCTGCCCTACTGTACCTTCCTGAGAACAAGTGACTCTAAGTCAATCTTACTCATCTATATCACAGGTTCCTCTTATTAGCGACCACCGAAAGGACCTTAACAGAGTCCCATATGATCAATGATCCAATCCCGAGCTATTAGGGTAGAGGAGGTTCTACACAAGCTGCCTTATCTTTTTCTTCTGTGTACTTTTTTCTGAAGGGGATGCTAGTGTGCAACCTAGGGTAAAACATATGTTACAATCCATTACTTTTGTTGGCAATCCTTTTATCTGAAATGAATTATGATCTCATGGGATCCAGTACAGCCACAATCTTTCTGTGCAACTTCCATGCGTAACACAAAAGTAACTAAAGTAATCAGTAACCTATTATTTCTATACCAGAGTAATCAGTAATATGTAACTGATTCCACTGAAACCTAGTAATCAGTAAATCTAGAAGATTATTTTGGAAAGTAACATTTATGCCTTGCAGTTACCCTTTCCAAATTGACCTTTCTACAGTTTTGCTAAGCACAGCATTAATTATAGCAGTAGTGTTTCCTTCTCCCTCCACTGTTTCAATAAAACACCTCAAGAAAACTGCATGCAAAGCATGCAAAAAATATGTACACAATCCAATTCTGACTTGTACACACTGCAAGGGAATTTATCTGCAGGGAAAGATAAGGGAAAGGTGCCCACAAATATAGTAAGTGGGGCTTTGCACATTTCTGGAATTAATGTCATCTTTTGTGGGGGGGGTATACATAGTACAAATGCTTTATTTTACTTTATTTTATTTTCAGGAAGGTCTTCTGGGAAACACTGCAGTACTGAAGAAACTTATCTGGGATATCACTTTATTTTTTAGAGACACCAGGTGGAGGTCATATCTTTTATTGGACCAACTTTTGTTGGGGAAAGAGACACACATTCAAGCTTACACAGAGCTCTTCTTCAGGTCTGGGAAAGGTACTCAAAGTGTCACAGCCAAAATCTTTGCAGGCTACCATACAAATCAATTTGGTAATCAAGCTGCATACCCAGTTGTTGACCCTGTTTTAGTAAATTGACACTTTTAGCCAAGGATAGCCCAGGCCGTTCTCATTCAGTGTGACCTCAGCATGCAGTTCACCATATCAGGAAATCCAAGTGTAACAGTTCCGAAGAAAATGCAGCCTTCGGTGTATGTTTTCTTCTGTTATTTTTCTCCCCAAACCAAATGAAAACCATTCTCTCTGTGGGTGTCAGGATTGCAGCTCAGCTCTGCAACTTAGCCATGTAGAGCACAGGTGTCACTATACTACCCTGGTCATGTGCTGGTAACCTTACACTTCTTGTAACCTTACACCCAAGATATCTGGAGTACATATTTTAGGTTTGCCATAACGAACATATGAACTTTCGTGAGCAATACACCAAGACCAGTTCTTCCCTCAGTTCAGTTTAAACCCATTAGGCTCCATAATCAGTGAAAGAGAATAAATGACTTTGATACTGAATACTCCCCCATATAAGAGGCAGACTGGCAGCAATGTTCTAGAGAGAACAGAAGCTTCTGGAATGGGGAATACAGTGAGTAATGTCAGAAGGACCAGAGATAGGGGCAGGAGTGGTGTGGGGAGTCCAAAATACGGTCACAGCTGGAGTCAGTCAAAGAGAGGAAAACTCATCGTCAGTTGGGAGCCAGCAGATCAGACTCTAAACCAGGGGTGGGCAAACTTTTTGGCCCGAGGGCCACATCCGGGTTGCGAAACTGTATGGGGGGCTGGGTAGGGAAGCCTGTGCCTCCCCAGCCTGGCCCCCACCCGCTATCCGCCCCCTCCCACTTCCCATCCCCTTACTGCCCCCCTCAGAACTCCCAACCCATCTAACCCCCCCTGCTCCTTGTCCCCTGACGGCCCCCTCCCAAGTCTCCGTGCCACTAACTGCCCCCTGGGACTCCACCTCCATCCAACCTCCCCTGCTCCCTGGCTGCCCTGAGCCCTATCTCCACCCCTTGACAAACCTCCCGGGACTCCCTCGCCTATCCAACCACCGCCCCGCCTGCTCCCTCACCATGCCTCTCAAAGCAGTTGGAGCTCGCAGCCACGCCACCGCGCTGTCCGGCAGGAGCAGTGGGCCAGAGTGCTGGCAGCGCGGCGAGGTGAGGCTGTGGGGGAGGGGAGATGGGGGACAGCGGGGCAGGGGCCTGGGGCTAGCGTCCCTGGACGGGAGCTCAGGGGCCGGGTAGGATGGTCCCATGGGCCGGATGTGGCCGGCGGGCTGTAGTTTGCTCACCTCCGCTCTAAACTGAAGTAAGTTGTTTCCCAAAGCCTTAGGGAAAAGGAGTTTGTAGCTAGAACTGGCTGGAAATTTTCTGAGGTGTTTGTTGGAAAATGACAATTCATTGAAACCAAAATGTTTCACAGAAATTAGGGCTGTCAAGTGATTAAAAAAATTAATCGCGATTAATTGCGCGATTAATTGCACTTTTAAACAATAATAGAATGCCATTTATTTAAATATTTGTGGATGTTTTCTACATTTTCAAATATATTGATTTCAATTACAACACAGAATACAAAGTATATAATGCTCACTTAATATTTATTTTTGATTACAAGTATTTGAACTGTAAAAAAACAAAAAAATAGTATTTTGCAATACCTAATACCTAATACAAGTACTGCAGTGCAATCTCTTTATCATGAAAGTTGAACTTACAAATGTAGAATTATGTACCAAAAAAAACCTGCATTCAAAAATAAAACAATGTACAATTTTAGAGCCTTCAAGTCCATTCAGTCCTACTTCTTGTTCAGCCAATCGCTCAGACCAACAAGTTTGTTTACATTTACAGGAGATAATGCTGCCCACTTCTTGTTTACAGTGTCACCTGAAAGTGAGAACAAGCGTTCTCATGGCACCGTCGTAACTGGTGTCACAACATATTTACGTGCCAGATGTGGTAAAGATTCATATGTCCCTTTATGCTTCAACCACCATTCCAGGGCGCATGTGTCCATGCTGATGACAGGTTCTGCTCGATAACAATCCAAAGCAGAGTGTACTGATGCATGTTAATTTTCATTATCTGAGTCAGATGCCACCAGCAGAAGGTTGATTTTCTTTTTTGGTGGTTCGGGTTCTGTAGTTTCCGCATCGGAGTGTTGCTCTTTTAAGATTTCTGAAAGCATGCTCCGCACCCCGGCCTGATCAGATTTTGGAAGGCACTTGAGATTCTTAAATCTTGTGTTGAGTGCTGTAGCTATCTTTAGAAATATCACATTGGTACCTTCTTTGCGTTCTGCCAAATCTGCAGTGAAAGTGTTCTTAAAATGAACCACATGTGCTGGGTCATCATCTGAGACTGCTATAACAGGAAATATATGTCAGAATGCAGGTAAATCAGAGCAGGGAACACACAATTCTCCCCCAACGAGTTCAGTCACAAATTTAATTAATGCATTATTTTTTAGATGAGCATTATCAGCATGGAAGCATGTCCTCTGGAATGGTGGCCAAAGCACAAAGGGGCAAATGAATGTTTAGCATATTTGGCACTTAAATACCTTGCAATGCCTGCTACAGAAGTAGGAGCGTTGCCAGAAGATCAAGGGAAGTGATTATTCCCCTCTATTCAGCACTGGTGAGGCCACATCTGAAGTATTGTGTCCAGTTTTGGGCCCCCTGCTACAGAAAGGATGTGGACAAATTGGAGAGTCCAGCGGAGGGCAACGAAAATGATTAGGGGGCTTGGGCACATGACTCATGAAAAGACGCTGTGGGAACTGGGCTTATTAAGTCTGCAGAAGAGAAGAGTGAGGGGGGATTTGATAGCAGCCTTCAACTACCTGAAGTGGGGCGTTCCAGAGAGGATGGAGCTAGGCTGTTCTCAGTGGTGGCAGATGACAGAACAAGGAGCAATGGTCTCAAGTTGCCATGGGGGAGGTCTAGGTTGGATATTAGGAAAAACTATTTCACTAGGAGTGTGGTGAAGCACTGGAATGGGTTACCTAGGGAAGTGGTGGAATCTCCATCCTTAGAGGTTTTAAAGGTCTGGCTTGACAAAGCCCCGTCTGCGATGATTTAGTTGGGGTTGGTCCTGCTTGAGCATGGGATTGGACTGGATGACCTGCTGAGGTCTCTTCCAACCCTAATCTTCTATGATTCTAAGAGGGCAGCGTTATCTCCTGTAAATGTAAACAAACTTGTTTGTCTTAGCGATTGGCTGAACAAGGAGGAGGACTGAGTGAACTTGTAGGCTCTGAAATTTTACATTGTTTTGTTTTTGTACACTTTTTGATTTCAATGACAACACAGAATACAATATATATGAAAATGTAGAAAAACATCCAAAATATTTAATACATTTCAATTGGTATTCTATTGTTTAACAGTGTGATTAAAACTGTGATTAATCATGATTACTTTTTTAAATTGCAATTCATTTTTTTGAGTTAATTGCATGAGTTAACTGCGACCAATTGAAAGCTCTAACAGAAATGTTTTGATTCACTTCTGACGAAACACATGGAGGTGTCCATAGGTTTCCTGCTAGTTCACAAGGGCATCCAGGTGTGCAGGCTGCCCCAAGGTCAGGGATCCCAGTGATGCCAGATCTTCCAGGATCCCATTTCTGTGACAGAGAATCTGGAAGCCCAGGGAACCCCAGGTCCCAAGTTTCGAGGCTTCTGGCTCAGGCATGGCTTGCTGGGCTTCTGGGCTTCCAGCTCCCCATCAGTCCACGCAGCCAAAGACTAGGGAACTTAGAAGCCCCAGAAGCCATGACTGAGTCAGGAGCCTCAGAGCTTGCCTCCCTGGCTCAATTTTGTTTCAGAACTTTCAAAATGGAAAGTTTCTAACATTTCTAAATGATTTTTTTTCAGATTTTCCCTTCCACAAGAAATTCTGAAAATTCTACTTTTGGTTCAAAAGTGGACTGGATCTTTCTGCAGAATTTCTTACAGAATGTAAATTCCAACTTTCAACGAGCTCCAATAACAGGAGAAAAGGATTTTTAAAGCATGACTGTTTCACCTATAATCGTAGGTAGGCCTATCTTAACCCAGACTTCTAATCTCTGGGGTTTGAATGTCAGCAAGTTCCCCAACAGTCTCTGCTTTCCCCAACCGTACCCCCACCCCACCCCGCCGCCCTCAGGGATTCCTTTGGAATCCAGTATGAGTCCTTTGTTCTCCTATGTTTTCTGAGCCTGGTTAAACCAGTCAGGTGACTCAGTGGAGTGTTGGAATAGCAACATTAAAGTCAATCATCCTGGGACTTCACTGAGATGCTGTTATTTAGGCTATTGTCCTCCTTCCTGCCTGCATTTCCTGACCAACCTGCTATGGCACTGACTTTATATATGCATACAGCAGACATCACAATAAACCACTCAACATGTAACATTGATAAATCGTTACAGCCACTTCCAGATCTGTCACACACTCAACATTCATTTCCCTCTCCAGCTCAAAATTGACTGCCTTATTTTTAAAAACGTTCATTACCTAATGGACCTTGTATTTCTCTGAATCCTCCTCTGCTTCCTCTGCTCATTCAGCACTAAACTGTTATCTGCCCCTGTGGACAAACTCACCACTGTTGATGCAAGAGCCTTTCCTCTGCAGCTCCTACTATCTGGAACAGCTCCTCTGCATTTTTCCGTCTTACTAACTCCCCTCTTTTCAAATCTAATTTCAACGTGTTTTCTCCCTTGACTGTACCTCTTCTTTTCTCCTGCTATTGCTATGTAACTTTGTAACTGAATTGTTTTAACTCTGTACACACTTTGAGATACAACTTGCATGAAAGAAACTATGAAAATAAAGTAGCGTGGTACTGTATTATCATCAGATGACTAAAATAGAAAGGCTGGGTTAGAGGCCAGTTAATTTGGTCATTGTTGTTTTGAGGGAGTAAATTTAAATTTGACACCCTCCCAGTCCCAGATGGAGTATAAATCAGAGGTTGACAACTCAGCACAAATTTTAAACGATCTTCACCACAGAATAACTACAACCTGGTCCTGAACAAGGTATTTGACAGAAAGATGAAATGAGCAGTATTGCCAACCCTAAATAATAAAAAATCATAGGTCAGATGCAAAAAAATCTTGAGGCTTAAAGCAAAGAATACATTTAGGGGTTTTATTTGCTCCCTTTATTTATTTATTTTTTTAAAGGCCTTTAAGATACACTTGGGTCACATGTTTGAGCTTTTCACCACAGCTGTGAGGGCTATAACTTGGGTGGGGGGGCTAATGAAAACTGAGATTCTCAAATATTCATTTGTCTCCAGGAGCTGTGGCTTTTAAGTAAACCAAAAACTATTGCGAGATTCATAATAAAATTGCAAAGTTGGCAACACTGACATGGATAATATACATTGTTCTTCAAGTTCCTAATTACTGCAGTAGGGAAAGGACTTAAAAGAAAAAAGATAAAAATTTGAATAGCAATTGGCTGCCAGTGTGCTGAAAGTACTGCTTATCATGCTGACTAATATTGTCTCATTGTTTTCATGTACTCCCCCTGTTGATCTGTCTATATCCATCTCTTTTCTCTTGACTTGTACTTAGATTGTAAGTTTTTGGGAGCAGGGATTGTCTTTTTGTTCTCCGTTTGTACACACCTAGCACAATAGGGCCATTGTCCATGACTAGGGCCCCCGTGTGCTATGATAATACAAATAATAAATAATACCAAGACATGGATTGAGCAGAAAGGTTTACTTAGTGGCCACTCAGATTCTCTCTGGGATGGCTAATTTGCAAAGCATAATTGGGGTAAAAGAATTTATCTTCCCTGATTTAAGTATTTTCCTTCTTGCCCCTGCATATTTTTCAAATTATGAAATCTTTTCAAGTACATAAACAAAGTGCCCATATAACTGTATTGTTATAACCCGCATCCTCCTTCACCCTGTCCCTTCTGGTTTGTCACCTGGACTTCTTAGGTTACATCACTGTAAACTCTTTGTCGGGTGGACCATGCTTTCTTATATCATCTGTGAAGGACTTAGCACACATTTGGGCACTATAAAGCAATCATAGATTATAAGATTGCTTCTGGGTCTTAAATGAATGTGCTTATATGAATGTCTGTGGAAACAGAATTGCCAGTGCACATCTCAAAAATAAAACTTGGAAGTAAATAGACTCAGTAAATTTAACATATTTATTACAGACAGGAATTGGCATCCCCCGTATTTCAGCCTCTCCTGGAAAAAAACAAAAGCCTGTGGATTAAAATATCAATAATGTATCTGAAAAGAGCAAATGTCATTAAATTATTGAACTTCTATTC
This sequence comes from Lepidochelys kempii, assembly GCF_965140285.1. Lineage (NCBI taxonomy): Eukaryota > Metazoa > Chordata > Testudines > Cheloniidae > Lepidochelys > Lepidochelys kempii. The sequence goes on from NC_136380.1 coordinate 249,263,812, forward strand.
AAACTTTTTTTTTCTTTTAAGCCATTTCATACCTTTGACATATCCCCTTTGACATATCCAATTACTTATATAATATAAAAAGTCAAAGAAGGGTTCTGAAGCGGAACCATTCCGTTCCTAGGGATGCTAGGCAAATCCTCTTGCTGTTCTGAAGAGATTTGCCCAAGTTTCTGAATCTGCATAGACAAGGGGAGAGGTCAGGAAGCCTGCACATCACATGAGCTAACTCGAAGAGCAAGTTTATAAACCTTAAAGAAATGAAGTTATCCATTGTCACTGTGGGCATTTCAAGGGTGTGTGTGAGGGAGATTGAGAACATTTCAGTTGTGTGCATGTCACTGAGGCCATTTCAGTTGTGTCTTGTGTAGGTGGACATTTTGTGTGTGACCAAGAATGTTTCACTGTGTGCAGGAATTTATTGCTCATGACAGCTTTACTGGCTTGCCGGCCCTGAAGGCCTCTATTTATGCCTTTGTATTTATACGTGTGGGCTTCCCAAATGGCTGGCCAGTGTGCCTCCCCAATTCTAGGGTGAGAGGATTGTGATGCTTCTGTTCCCATGGAGGCCGGGGCTTCCCTGATGCTGTGGGAGATCCCTGTCTCGCAGCTGCATGTGTGCCTGGCAATGTGGCATCTCCATACTGTGGTGTACAGCACCGTGCACAGAGCTGACCACTGGGGCCCCAGCAAACATAATGTGCTGGGCCTCAAACTGCCCTGCAGCTCCTGAGCCCAGCCACTGGGGCCACTCCCTGAAGCAGCCCCTAGCCACAGGCTCAGCCCCATCCTGCGGCTGCTGCTCTGGGGTCGGGTCAGGCGGCCACAGCCAGGCAGGCAGTGAGGGAGCTCGGGGCCCAGCAGGGGGAAGCAGGCTACGGAAATTGCCCAACCCCTTCGCTCTCTGGACTCCCGCGGCTTCCATTCTTCGGTCAAGTGGGCGTGGCCAAGTGACTCTAAGCGCCCCGCCCACCGAGCTGGTGACCGGGCCCCCGCAGCCTCGCACGTCGCGCTCCGGAGTGGGCGTTACTAACGAGCCTATCCACCAATCAGCGCTGTCCTTCCGAGTGGGCGGTACCACGCGGGTGTTCATCCCGAGTCTACGCCTTCCCGGCGGCACCCCCCTCCAGCCCCAGCCGAACAAAGGGGCGGGGCCACGAGGGGTCCCCTGAGGCCCTCCCGGCTCGTCCCTTCGCCCTCCCTCCCCCGCCTGACCGGAAGGATGTGCTCCCGGAAGTTCCGGTGCCGTCGCTGTGTGGGATAAACAGTAATGGCGGAGGCTGCGGCTCCGGGAACAACAGCGGCAACACCGGGAGCAGCGGCCACGGCCTCCAGCCCCACAGCCGCGCCCCCCGCGCCGCCGCCGCCGGCCGCAGCGGGGTCGGGAGGAGGGGGCGGCTGGACCAAGCAGGTCACCTGCAGGTAACGCGCTGCTAGGGGAGCGGAGCGACACCGGCGACCCCTCGGGGCTGCTGCCCTTTCCCCGCCTGGGTCCCCCGGCGGCTGCAGCCCGGCCGGCTCCTTCCCAGTCCCTGCCCTCGCGTCGCCTCTGCCCGGGCCTTCCCGGGCAGCGGTCTGGCCAGGGAGGCATCGTCTCCGTGTAGATTTGCACCCCCGTGGCTGTGCCCAGGAGGGGCCCCCGCCAGACCGGGCTCCGCCTCTAACCCAGCCGCTCCCACCCCTCCCGGCGCCGCCCCGGCCCGCTGTACAACTGTTCAAACTTTTTATGTTGTTGTGAAGAAGCTGGAGCTGCCTGCCCTCTGGGCGCTGCCGTGTGAACGAGAGGGAGGACTCGGATGTGGTCTCGGAGGCTGGGGGAGGGTGAGTTGTGTGGGGTTTTTTTTAAACGCCTCCCTCCCCTCCAACATCACAGTGACCCAGATTTGCCAAAGTGACTAGAGATTTTGCTGGTCCAATTGGAGATCTCTTAAAGAGGCCTGTTTTGTTTTTTTGTTTTTTTCAGAAAATGTTGAGCGTGCATGCAGTCTAAAAATCCGGCTCTTTTAAGATCTCTCAAGTTGGGCAACCAAAAATCAAAGCAATCCAAATGGCTAGATGTGATGAAAAATCTTAGCCAGTGTGTTTGGATTTTGTTTGTTCTTTTAAATCGGAGGCAGACCTTATCCTACCTCATTCAAGTTGGAGTGGTGGGAGAAAAGTAGGATTGCCCAAGCAGAAAATACCAGTTTATGTGAGATACATTTAATTTCAGCTTCTTCCAAATGGAAAATGCCGAAGGGTGGATAGAACTTGCTGCAGCAGATGGGTGGGGAAGGGTTGAGGGAGAGGGTGTTCTTCCTGGCTGCTGGCTTACCTTGTTCAACTGCAGGAATGACCTATTCTGAGGATCTTTTTAAAGTGTCTAGACAGGTATTTGCATGGAGAAATGACTGTAGTTGAGCCAATTGGCTGTTCGTGCTTAGACACCAGGAACTCTCTTGTTGTGTGGGATTATGTCCCACCAATGGTGGATGCACATAGCTGTCAGAACACAATGTGGAAGACCCACAGCGATGTTCCAAAGAAGATGATAAATTCAGGAAGTGTAAAATGTGAGAGCGTTACATTCTCAGTTTCAGATATAAATAATGTAGCATTTACTAAAATATTGGATTTATGCCCAAAGTTTGACATTTAATAAACAAGGACACAGGAGAAAGCTACAAAAAAGTAGGGAGATTTCTCACTTTTGTAGTACATTATGTAGATCTTTAACACACTGTATGATTCTTTTATATAATTTTGCTTCCTTCAAGCTTATTTTATTTCTGCAGAACCATCAGAAATACAGAGGTTTGACACATTCTGCTGAGACTTTCTCAGTGTACAGAAATCTGCAAATCATAAACTCTACAGGGCAAGATTGGCAGGTTGGGCCACTTTTGAACCTTATATTGGAGGGGTGTTTGCAAGTAGAAATAAATATGAAATATTGTTGTATTGATTCACAATAATTAAGCTAAAATCAGGTCATACTGCAATCTGCAATAATTCAAGTACTACAGTATCACACAGCAAACTGAAAATTCAAGCTAATATCTGGGCTCAGTTTCTTGGCATATAAATATGTCGGACATTGCAAAGGTAAAAAAGTATCCCTCTTTTGGATTAAGAGGTAGATCATGTCATTCTGCAATACCATATGTCTTGTCGCTTTGTACAGCAATTAAACAAAAGATTTGTGTGGCCATTCTCTAAGCTAGAAGACATGCAACATTGCAGTTGCTATCAGAGAGTGTAGCTTGGAGTATTTTGCCTGTTTATAACAATAGTTCTGTAAACGTACATAGAGCTTTACAAACCATAAAGATGCTTCAGGTTCCTGACCTGAAGAGTTTATAATCACATTCTGATAAGATATACAGGATGACAGTCCAGTCATGAGCAGGTCTATGAAAATTTTCTCTGCTCTTTAATCCTTAATGTTTTGTTTTGATAATCAGAATTGATATGAGTGGATGTTCTTCTAATTCTTATGCGAAGAGGAGAGAGAGGGGAGAAATATATTTCATTTCACAAGCTAATTTTTCAGTTTTGCTGACTTTAAAATCTGTCTAAGTGAAACATACAACACTTGTTTCATTAAAGAAGGGGTGTGACAATTCGACATATCACATTTTACTGTCACTTCTTTAACTATAAGTGGGATTACCAAAAAAACCTCACGGAAAACTGAAGAGTATTTTGACAGAGATAAATAATTTTCTGTCTTGAAAGTCAACTGCTGACTCTACTAGAAAACATTAAGTAATTATATCAGGCTTTTAGAAATTAGCAAGAGAAAAACTGTCAAGAGTTTGATCTAAACATTTAAATAAAATCCATTGTTTAGAAAGTAAAAATGTCAAGTTACATAAAGCATAATTAAGGAGCTGCTCATCTTGCAGGCAAAATCTGTGTTGAATTGCAATTAAAATGGACATATTTAATATACTATCGTAAAAATATTCCAAAACCACTTGGGGGGGTAAAATAGAGAAATATTCTTGGGAGGAAGTAGAAAGAACAAATTCTAGCTTTGAATCGCATACTACATGTCTTTTCTCCTGTATATCCTTCTAGTAGAGCAAATGCACCCTGAAATATTAAAACCATTATCTGAAAGTAATACAGTAGAATCTCAGACTTAAACACTTCCTGAGTGGAGGTTGTTCATAACTCTGAAATGTTCGTAACTCTGAACAAAGCACTATGGTTGATCTTTCAAAAGTTTCCAACTGAACATTGATATGATATAGCTTTGAAACTTTATTGTGCAGAAGAAAAAGGCTGCTTTTAATCATCTTAATTTATTTGAAACAAGCACAGAAATGGTTTCCTTACCTTGTCTTTATTTTTTTTAGTACTGTACAGTACTCGCTTTTTTCGTCGCTGCTGCTGCTGATTGCATACTTCTGGTTGCAAAATGAGATTTGTGGTTCACTGGTCAGTTCATAAGTCTGGTGTTTGTAACTCTGTGGTTCTACTGTAAGAAGCTAGCTAGGAAGCTGGCTGGCCATGTTTCAGATGTTTGCTCATTTGGATGTGGCCTGGAGTGTCCACAGCCTGCTATTATAAATGGTGTGGATATTTAGGATTGGATATCTCCATTCTGAGTGATGGTGAGCTGTAAAATGATGTGACTGTTTGGACAAGGAAAGCTAGGTCCTGTAAGAGAACTGACAAGCTGGAAAACTGGTCTATTTAAAATAGTGTGAGCCATGGTCATGCCTGGCACCTTGGAAGGTAAGAGATTGTCTCATTTGTGCTATTAGTGTAGATACTTTGGGGTGGAAGGAATCCCAAATTTGATAAGATTACATAGTGGGAAAACAGATTTTGAATTTTGGGGGAATATTGCAGCTGGCTGGTGCATTTTTGTACGTGTGGTGTTAGCATGGACCATTGGGTCTACTGTACTCTGTTCACAAGTGAAACTCCCATGAATCTCGAAGGCAGTAAACCACACTTATAGACTCAGTGTGGAGCTGTTGAATGTGAAGCAGCAGCAGGAGGAGAAATGGCTGAGAACTGTGCCTAGCTATGTACTAAGTAGACTGGAAGAGAAGAAAACAGTTTGTCTTCAGTACACAGAATGTAGCTGTCATAAATATAAAGGGAAGGGTAAACAACTTTAAAATCCCTCCTGGCCAGAGGAAAAACCCTTTCACCTGTAAAGGGTTAAGAAACTAGGATAACCTCGCTGTCACCTGACCAAAATGACCAATGAGGAGACAAGATACTTTCAAAGCTGGAGGGAGGGAGAAACAAAGGCTCTCTCTGTCTGTGTGATGCTTTTTCTGGGAACAGAAAAGGAATGGAGTCTTAGAACTTAGTAAGTAATCTAGCTAGATATGCGTTAGATTCTGTTTTGTTTAAATGGCTGATAAAATAGCTGTGCTGAATGGAATGGATATTCCTGTTTTTGTGTCTTTTTGTAACTTAAGGTTTTGTCTAGAGGGATTCTCTATATTATCCTGTAAGGTATTTACCATCCTGATTTTACAGAGGTGATTCTTTTACTTTTTCTTCTATTAAAATTTTTCTTTTAAGAACCTGATTTCTTTTTCATTGTTCTTAAGATCCAAGGGTTTGGGTCTGTGTTCACCTATGCAAATGGGTGAGGATTTTTATCAAACCTTCACCAGGAAAGGGGGTGTAGGGTTTGGGGAGGATTTTGGGGGAAATACGTTTCCAAGCGGGCTCTTTCCCAGTTATATATCTGTTAGACGCTTGGTGGTGGCAGCAATAAAGTCCAAGGGAAAAAGGAAAATAGTTTGTACCTTGGAAGTTTTAACCTAAGCTGGTAAAAATAAGCTTAGGAGGTTTTCATGCTGGTCCCCACATCTGTACCCTAGAGTTCAGAGTGGGGAAGGAATCTTGACAGTAGCCTATTAATTTGTTTCAGAGTAACAGCTGTGTTAGTCTGTATTCGCAAAAAGAAAAGGAGGACTTGTGGCACCTTAGAGACTAACCAATTTATTTGAGCATGAGCTTTCGTGAACTACAGCTCACTTCATCGGATGCATACCGTGGAAACTGCAGCAGACTTTATATACACACAGAGATCATGAAACAATACCTCCTCCCACCCCACTGTCCTGCTGGTAATAGCTTATCTAAAGTGATCATCAAGTTGGGCCATTTCCAGCACAAATCCAGGTTTTCTCACCCTCCACCCCCCCCCCCCCGCTCCCCCCCCCACAAACTCACTCTCCTGCTGGTAATAGCCCATCCAAAGTGACCACTCTCCCTACAATGTGCATGGTAGTCAAGGTGGGCCATGTCCAGCACAAATCCAGGCTCTCTCACCCCCCCTCCCTTTTTCCCAGGGATGGACACACACTCACTCACTCTCCTGCTGGTAGTAGCTCATCCAAACTGACCACTCTCCAAGTTTAAATCCAAGTTTAACCAGAACGTCTGGGGAGAGGGGGGGTAGGAAAAAACAAGGGGAAATAGGCTACCTTGCATAATGACTTAGCCACTCCCAGTCTCTATTTAAGCCTAAATTAATAGTATCCAATTTGCAAATGAATTCCAATTCAGCAGTTTCTCGCTGGAGTCTGGATTTGAAGTTTTTTTGTTTTAAGATAGCGACCTTCATGTCTGTGATTGCGTGACCAGAGAGATTGAAGTGTTCTCCGACTGGTTTATGAATGTTATAATTCTTGACATCTGATTTGTGTCCATTTATTCTTTCACGTAGAGACTGTCCAGTTTGACCAATGTACATGGCAGAGGGGCATTGCTGGCAAATGATGGCATATATCACATTGGTGGATGTGCAGGTGAACGAGCCTCTGATAGTGTGGCTGATGTTATTAGGCCCTGTGATGGTGACCCCTGAATAGATACGTGGGCACAGTTGGCAACGGGCTTTGTTGCAAGGATAAGTTCCTGGGTTAGTGGTTCTGTTGTGTGGTATGTGGTTGTTGGTGAGTATTTGCTTCAGGTTGGGGGGCTGTCTGTAGGCAAGGACTGGCCTGTCTCCCAAGATTTGTGAGAGTGTTGGGTCATCCTTTAGGATAGGTTGTAGATCCTTAATAATGCGTTGGAGGGGTTTTAGTTGGGGGCTGAAGGTGACGGCTAGTGGCGTTCTGTTATTTTCTTTGTTAGGCCTGTCCTGTAGTAGGTAACTTCTGGGAACTTGGCTGTAGATGATGGATCGTGTGGTGTGGTCAGGGTGAAAGCTGGAGGCATGTAGGTAGGAATAGCGGTCAGTAGGAAAAGAAGCCCTTGAGGAATTCCACCATGATTTCAACAACTTCCATCCCACCATCAACCTCAGCCTGGTCCAGTCCACACAAGAGATCCACTTCCTGGACACTACAGTGCTAATAAACAATGGTCACATAAACACCACCCTATACCGGAAACCTACTGACCGCTATTCCTACCTACATGCCTCCAGCTTTCACCCTGACCACACCACACGATCCATCATCTACAGCCAAGCTCTGCGATACAACCGCATTTGCTCCAACCCCTCAGACAGAGACAAACACCTACAAGATCTCTGTCAAGCTTTCTTACAACTACAATACCCACCTGCGGAAGTGAAGAAACAGATTGATAGAGCCAGAAGAGTTCCCAGAAGTTACCTACTACAGGACAGGCCTAACAAAGAAAATAACAGAACGCCACTAGCCGTCACCTTCAGCCCCCAACTAAAACCCCTCCAACGCATCATTAAGGATCTACAAGCTATCCTGAAGGATGACCCAACACTCACAAATCTTGGGAGACAGGCCAGTCCTTGCCTACAGACAGCCCCCCAACCTGAAGCAAATACTCACCAACAACCACATACCACACAACAGAACCACTAACCCAGGAACTTATCCTTGCAACAAAGCCCGTTGCCAACTGTGCCCACGTATCTATTCAGGGGTCACCATCACAGGGCCTAATAACATCAGCCACACTATCAGAGGCTTGTTCACCTGCACATCCACCAAAGTGATATATGCCATCATGTGCCAGCAATGCCCCTCTGCCATGTACATTGGTCAAACTGGACAGTCTCTACGTGAAAGAATAAATGGACACAAATCAGATGTCAAGAATTATAGCATTCGTAAACCAGTCGGAGAACACTTCAATCTCTCTGGTCACGCAATCACAGACATGAAGGTCGCTATCTTAAAACAAAAAAACTTCAAATCCAGACTCCAGCGAGAAACTGCTGAATTGGAATTCATTTGCAAATTGGATACTATTAATTTAGGCTTAAATAGAGACTGGGAATGGCTAAGTCATTATGCAAGGTAGCCTATTTCCCCTTGTTTTTTCCTACCCCCCCCCTCCCCCAGACGTTCTGGTTAAACTTGGAGAGTGGTCAGTTTGGATGAGCTATTGCCAGCAGGAGAGTGAGTGTTTGTGTGTGTGTGTGTTTTGTTTTTTGGAGGGGAGTGAGGGAGTGAGAGAACCTGGATTTGTGCAGGAAATGGCCCACCTTGATTATCATGCACATTGTGTAGAGAGTGGTCACTTTGGATGGGCTATTACCAGCAGGAGAGTGAGTTTGTGTGTGTGGTGGGGTGGAGGGTGAGAACCTGGATTTGTGCTGGAAATGGCCCAACTTGATGATCACTTTAGATAAGCTATTACCAGCAGGACAGTGGGGTGGGAGGAGATATTGTTTCATGATCTCTGTGTGTATATAAAGTCTGCTGCAGTTTCCACGGTATGCATCCGATGAAATGAGCTGTAGCTCACAAAAGCTCATGCTCAAATAAATTGGTTAGTCTCTAAGGTGCCACAAGTACTCCTTTTCTTTCTATTAATTTGTGAAGACCAAGCTGGTTACATTAAATTAAATAAACTAGTGATCTGGTGTATGTTCGTTTTTGTTGCAGTTCGCTCAGATGAATGGATGAGTTATCTAGTCCTGTCATTTTGAAAGCACCTACTACCATGGTACTTAAGTATCATACCTATCAGTGTCAATATTGCTCAGCCTAATGACCATACATAGTTACTTGTATGTAAAGGTATTCAAGCCCACAGAATTTTGCTGAGTGTAGTAGAATAGACATGGAATTATAAAATTTATCAGACGTATGCAACCCCAAGTTAATAGTAGGCTGTCAAATTGCTCTTTGATAACTGCTAACCTGATGTGCACTAATGCAAGCTTTGCAGAAAAACTGTGATATTAGCTGTGGAGCCAAAGAGTGATGGGGAGGAATTCATTCTGTTTCAGTAACTTTCTAGTTACCTGGTGGTGGTGGTGGTTGGGTTTTTTTCTGGTGAATTTCTTGAGTCTGACTGATTCAATCGACTTGAAGCACTGATTTTAAAGCTAACTGTACGTTGCAGTTCCGAGCTGTTGTGAACGTGTGAAAAGAATAGTTTGCCTAAGTTCAATTTGCTACTAGGGTTCAGTAGTAGAGAATTTTTGTTGCCGTTGCTTTGAGAGGTTTTTATTGTACCTTGTTAATTGGGGTAAAAAGGCTTGGTTCTTGCTATGAAGTTTTATTTTGGTTCTAGTAAAACAAGCCTGAATCTTACCATGAAATGTGACAGGACATAATAGTCTTCCTAAATAAAGATGATTACTGGCTTGTCTCAAGAAGCAGCTTGTTTGATCTTAAATCTTAAATACTCATGAGAAATGCTTCTCCTACCCTGGACGTCCAGAGCAAGTAGTTTGCTCTGACAGATGTTTTAATCTCTTGCATCGTGTTGAAGAGCTTAACTTCAGATGGATATCAGCTATTCGGCAGATGTTCTCAGTCCGTGGTACAAAGTGTAATATTGAAACGAAGACGGGAAGATTCTTGAGGTTTTAATATTTTGAGATTAGGGAGCAGGAGGAGGAAGAAACAAGGTTGAAATATTCTAGATGAGTTGTCAGTGTTGTCAGCAACGCTCTTCAGTCGCGTGTGAGACTTTGGGATGGTTATCCACAGAGATTCAAGAGTTGTGTATAGGGAATTCTCCCTCTACTTTGCAGCTTGTGGTAAAGGCTTCCAGTTGTTGCTTTGGAATTTGTAGTGGAACTGCATCTATCTTAACATCTTCTCTGTGTAAGACCGTATGCCCTGTAGATCTGTGTTCTTTTTGATGTTAGGTAGTCACTAAAATGCTTATGGGTGGAAATGAAAGGAATAATGGTTACTGTGACACACTGTACCTCAGAATGACACCCTGTAACCCCCATATCAACCACATATGAATGATGAATATTTCATACAAAGCATGCCATGTGAGTTGTTGTATGAAAGGTCATGATCTGCTGAAACCTGTTGTTCTGTCTAAATATGTTTATCACTAGTGTGTATACAATTATGAGATTGTGCTGTATTGTTACTGATATACACTGTAAGTTTGCTAGTGGCACACAAAGGATCCCTAGCTAGTGGGTGTTGACCGCCCATTAAAACTGTATGACTCAACTATGCAAGTACCACATAATGGGAACTGCACTGTGACCTGGGGGCTGCTTGTTCACTGTGACTCAGCAAAGCCCACCAGGACATGCCTGGCCTAGTGTCTGCCAGGCACATGGGCCAAGGGTATAAAATAAAGAACTGTTGCAGCGTGAGGCGGCCTTTCTCCACCTATGCTGGAAACAACAGGGATGCCGAGAAGATGAAGATCGTCTGAGGAGACTGGTCCAGGCTTCAGGAGGGAAGGCTGTGCATTAGACACTTTAACATGCAGGGGGGTGAGAACATTGCTTGATCTAAATACTGTCTGGTATGATAAGGTTTACTGTTTAGATTGTGCACTTATTTTTATTTGGTAACCATCTCTGTCCTTTCATGTCTACCACTTAAAATCTATCTTTCTGTAGTTAATAAACCTGTTCTATATTTTATCTAAAACAGTGTATTTTGCTTGAAGTGCTTGGGAAACCTTTACTCAGTGTACAAAAGCTGGTGCGTGTCCTCTCCACATCGAGGGAGGTATGGGCTAGGTAATAAACTTACACTGGTCAGGTTTCTGACCAGGGCAAGATGGTACAGCTCTGGGGTCCTAGGCTGGGGAGCTGGGTGAATTGGCTGGTGCCTCTCTATATTGTTAGTTCATGAGTGGCTGGAAGAAGTATTCCTGGAACTCAACTGGGTGGATGTCTATGTACGTTCAGTACCTGGAGAGGTTCGCAGCTTGTTGCGCATCACAATGTGAGAGGGAGCCCAGGTTGGGAGGACAGAGGCTTCAGCGGTCCCACAGTTCAGGTTGCATCATGGGGATCCCGTCACAGTTGCACTTCAAGTTTTGTTGGATAATCAGCTGCACCCAAATCATTCTAGAGGGGGAGCGCCACAGCAATTTTGTCTTGGGAAGAGATTGAATTGTGCCCGCATTAGTATTGTTTGTTATGCCATCAGCAGCCAGGGGCTTGTTCTTGCAAGATGCTCAGTTCTTTGGCTCCAGTCACAACGCAATTAAGCACCTGCTTAACTTTAAGCATGAGACTAATCCATCTTGCAGGATCAAGTTCTAGATCACAAGTGGGATAGGAATTTTTTAAAATAAATACATAAATAAATTTAGTTGGATGCCTTCCATAAACAACTTGTTCTTTGACTCTGAGAATTTAAATTACCTCTTAGGCACGCCAAGGAAAACTGATCTGCCACTTGACTAGAACTAATCAAATAGAGGATGCTTTAGACATGCTCCAATCCTTTGAAGTTTTCAGTAAAACTTTCTCTTAGCTATAGAATATTTCTTAAACCCAAATATTTGGAGCAACTTCCTTTCTTAGTAATAGTGTGACTCTGTCACCCGACAAATACTCTGCCTGAATTCTTGTATGTTTTTTCAAGCAGGTTTCTATTGTACTACTCTGTGCTGATTTTTTTGAGGTGGGGCAGTTAAAGCCTCTATTATAGATTCCCTAACTAGCCATAGGTATGAAGAATTTCCTAACTTTAAATGACAGGTTTCAGAGTAACAGCCGTGTTAGTCTGTATTCGCAAAAAGAACAGGAGTACTTGCGGCACCTTAGAGACTAACCAATTTATTTGAGCATAAGCTTTCGTGAGCTACAGCTCACTTCTGTATTTTCCACAGTATGCATCCGATGAAGTCAGCTGTAGCTCACGAAAGCTTATGCTCAAATAAATTGGTTAGTCTCTAAGGTGCCACAATACTCCTGTTCTTTTTGCTAACTTTAAATGACATTGTTTCATCGAAAGAGGTGGAAAGTGCCTAGAATGGTGGACGAAATATTCATGTCACTTGGGTATGAAATGATCACTCATCTGAGTTTTCACCTCTCCTTTGAATGTATGATTTGTTAATCTGTTAAATACTCAGCCATGGTATATTACAAGTGTGGTGTCCATTAGATGATTGTGGGGAGGCAAGGTGAACAGGGTGAAGAACCTTAGTTTGTCCCTTTTATTCCATTTCTGCGGCTCTTCCGCTTATGTATTTCTGGAACCAAGACTGAAGGAACACTGAAGGGGTTAAAATTATGTATTAACTGATGATTTGACCAATTATCAGAAACAGAAACTTACTGTGGAGTTTCTTCTTGTTGGTGGTAATACTACAAGCAGTGCACCATAAATCGAGGGGTACTTTTTTTGTGCAAAAAGTAGAATTTCTTAATGAGTCCCATGAAATGTTTCTCTTAATCTCAGTTTACAAGAAATATGGCAGAGTCTGTCAAACCATATGATAGGAATATAGAAACAAATATTAACTGTACTAAGAGCTATTGTCACTTAAACTGCACCATTTTTATATTTATAATTTTTGTCCTCAACTTTTCTTTTTCTGGAAAACTACCACCATTTGTTAATATCTTCCAACACTTTCACAGTGCAATATGAATATTGGTCCTGTTGCTCCTTTTATTTTGAGGCATCCCAACTTAATCATTAGATAAGGATATGTATTGCGGTGTCTCAAACCTCTAAATTTTCCTGTCCTTTTTTCCATAAGCAGACTGGAGGACTTGAATGAAATTGATATGATGGCTTCCTAGATCACTGTCAGTAGTTTGCACAAAGTGTTCTGTATGTTAAGAACAAACAATTTTCCATTTCTACCTTGAGTAAATTCTTGCATACCCTGTTGGTAGTTCTTGAGGGGAATGGAGTAGAACAAATCTAGCATTCGCTCTTTTTAATAACAGCAGCATTGACTGCTGTTTGGCTGCTTCCTTAGACAGTGTAAGACTTGCAGAAGAATGACAACTTTTTGGGGGGGAAAACAGATGGACAATTGTTAGGTGAATGACTTGGTATCTTGGTAATAAATTATAATATCTAGATTTTATTAGTTACATATCTGTATTTGAATATAGTTTTTCTTTGTGAATAACATATAACCCTCCCATTCAGGAATTAATTGTAGCTTCTGAATAAAGAGAACTCCTAAAACAACTGTATTTTAAGACTGTTTTTACTGAGTATCCTGATCCTTCCATGAAATGCTGTCTTCCTGAAAGGAGAATACTAGCCTTTATTAAACTCATTTTGTTTTTCTTTTATTTTTAGAAGGATAACTCTTTCAAAGAGTGTTCAAATGACTATAGTAGATTTCTAATTGACCTGGATTCTTTGATTTAGGAATTGTAATGTTAACTTCAAATGTATTTGTATGTTCTCAGATTTCTTTATTGGTTTCCCCCCCCCCCCCAACAGATTACTAACTCAATTGCTTTGATCCTAGTGAAGTCTTGTATTGCTACCTATAAAAATTATATGAACTGGCTCATAATGTCTTTTGAATGACCTGTATACACATACACATCTCAATTCACCATTTTTGCTGAGAACTTAGACCGTTTATTTATGGCTTAGAAGCAGCTGCCTAGCTAGCAGAGGGAACTCTGTTTAACTAATGAATTCTGTCCCTGGTATCTGTTACTGGAGTACAGTGAAGTGGCCATGGAGCCTGGTTAGCTTGTTACATTTTTCTATTTGTTTCAGATGAAGTTATTTTTTTCAGGTGGATAAAAGAATGGAAGAAAAATATTTCAGTTAAAACATAGATAGAATGTCTGGAAATAAAATGAGAGGTTTTTTTAGTTCATATCAAGCGAGTAAGTTTCTCTGAGTCCCAGGACACTAAACAAATACAAATGAGCATGATCTGACAGCTTTGTGTGGCTTTTTGAGATTAAAGATTGGCACAGTCCCCAGGTAGCATCTTAAAAATGTCAAAAGGTGCTAATAACAATTGTATACGTATTTTCTCCTTAGTTGGCATTTGGGCATCCTCTGAAGAGGAAATAGATCCATTTTCACAGGGCCCACATAGAGGTCAACATCACTGAAGTGAAAAGGGTGGAGGCAGTGGCCGAATAAACAAAATGGAGCTATTTGGAGACAAAATGCAGTACACACTAAATTCAGAACTGATATACTTGAACAGACAAATCTATTAGAAAGACATTACAAATCCATGGAAAGGAAATGTTGCATATTGACTTGACTAATAGTTGTACTATTGATAAAACATTTGATGTATAACAGGAGTTACTGGAAAAGCAAATAGAAACTTAGAATTCAAGACTATGATTATCTGCACTCAAAGGTGACCACTTTTTTGGAACAGTGGGTTACAAACATACTTGTTCTCCTCTCAGGTGAGCTTTAAGTTAGAGTTAAGGTTGTAAATAATTCAATTAAGTGAAAATCTTCAATAGAATACTTCAGTCTTATATCCAGGCAATTCACAGTTGGTTACACTTAAAATTTAAAAAATTGAAAATGGAAGTAGAGTACAAATAGGAATGATAGAGTAGGTCATATTGGTGAAGAGGTCATGCTGGTAAAGGAGTGGCATTATGCTTAAAAAAAAAAAAAAGGTCGATTAAAATCTTAAATGAATTAAACTGTACCATACAATCTCTGTGGATAGAAATTTCACGCTTGAATAATATGATTATAGCAGTAGGATTATACTACAGATCATCTGATCAGGATGGTGACAGTGGCTGTGAAATGCTAAGGGAGGTTAAAGAGGCTACAAAACCAGAAAATGATATTATAATTGGTGATTTCAACTATCCGTATATTGACTGACAGTCACCTCGGGCATGATGCAGAGATAAAATTTCTAGACACCATAAATGATTGCTTCTTGGAGCAACTAGTCCTAGAACTCACAAGGGGCGAGGCAATTCTTGATTTAGTCCTAAATGGAGCACAGGATCTAGTGCAAGAGGTAACTGTAGCTGAACAGCTCGGTTATAGTGACCATAATATAATTAAATTTTGCTTAGCATCCTTTTGGGGAGGCACTACCAAAAAACCTCACCACAATGACATTTAACTTTAAAAGGGGGAACTATACAAGTATGAGGACACTAGATAGGCAGAAATTAAAAAGAGCAGTCACAAGGATAAAATGCCTGCAAGCAGCATGGAGACTGCTTAAACGCATAATAGCGGCTCAGACTAAATGTATACCCCAAATCAAAAAGATGGTAGGAGGACCAAAAGAATGCCGCCATGGCTAAACAGCTGCGTAATGGAGGCCATTAGAGGCAAAAAAGCATCCTTTAAAATTCAGAAGTCAAATTCTAGTGAGGCTAACATTCACAAACTCTGGCAGGTTAGGTGTAAAAATATAATAAGGCAGGCCAATAAAGAATATGAGAGGCAGCTTGCCAAAGACACACAAACTAACATTAAGATTTTTTTTTTTAATTTTCTTTTAAATACCTCAGAAATAGGAAGCCTGGAAAACAGGCAGTGGGGGCCACTAGATGACCAAAGTGTTACGGGAGTGCTCAAGGAGAACAAGGCCATTGCAAAGAAGCTAAATGAATTCTTTGCTTCAGTCTCCACTGCAGAGGATATGAGAGAGGTACCCACATAGAGCTATCCTTTTTGGGTGACACATCTAAAATGCTGTCCAGCAATGATGTGCCAATAGAAGAGGTTTTTAGAACAAATTGATAAATATTAAAAGTAATTCATCAGGAACAGATGGTATTCACCCAAGAGTTCTGAAGGGACTCAAATATGGAATTACAAAACTAATAACTGTAGTATGTAATCTATCGCTGAAACAAGCCTCTGTAACAGATGACTGGGAGGGAACTAATGCAATGCCAGTTTTTAAAAAGGGTTCCAGAGGTGATCCTGATAATTACAGGCCAGTGAGCCTAACTTCAGTACCAGACAAATTGGTGAGGCATGATTTTCTTTTACAAAAGCCATGTTGACTCTTCACCAACAATTTGAGTTTATGTATGTGTCTAATTCCTTTTTTCCCTATAGTTTCAACCAATCTATTAGTATTCTTTTGAGGGAGTCAGCAAGTATGTGGATAAGGGTGACCTACTTGATGTGTACTTGAATTTTCAAAAAGCCTTTGATAAGGTCCCTCATCGAAGGCTTTTAAGGAAACTTAGTAGCCAGGGGATAGAGGGAAGGTCCTCTTATGGATCTGTAATTGGTTAAAAGATAGGACACAAAGGGTAAGAATAAATGGTCAGTTTTTACAATGCAGAGAGGTGAACAGTGCAATACACCCAAGGCTCTGTACTCTGTTCGACATGTGCTGTTCGACATGTTCATTAATGACCTAGAAAAGAGACTGAACAGTGAAGTGGCAAAGTTTGCAGACAGTACAAAATTATTCAAGATCGGTAAGCCCACAGCAACACGGCAAGGAGTTACAGGGGGATCTCACAAGATGGTGACTGACTGGACAACAAAATGGTAGATGAAATCAGTGTTGATAAATCCAAAGTAATGCACACTAGAAAGCATAATCCCAAGTATACGTATACAATGATGAGTCAAAAATTAGCTATTACCACTCGAGAGATCTTGGCGTCACCGTGGATAGTTCTCAGAAAAACTTCTACTGCACAGTAGCAGTCAAAGTCTAACACTATGTTAAGTCTTGTGAAAAGTGGGTGAAGTAGAGATCAGGCTTTATAGGTGATATGCATGTGGATTGCAGATGGAGTGTGAACTATTTCTGGAGCATGGTGCGGCATTTGGCTCATGATAAAATAAAGCGAGGAAAATAGTCTAAGGACAACACCAACAATTCAAAATTTAGAAGCAAAGTCTTTCTCTGGGGTGGATGTGGGGCTTGTTTTTTCTTCTGCTTTTTCATTTTACATTGCTGCAGGCATTTGAAATGTCTGCAGAATTTATGTCCAATATGCTGTAGAATATAGAAGGACCATCTCACTATGTTTGGTTTGCCATATCTTCATTTCTAAACAGGCTTCACAGGAGATGAGCATGAATGAGCTGGCTACTTGCATCCTCCATGTTCCAAATTGGGCTGATACAAGTCTTGGCCACTGCTATGTGACATGCTTTCTCTCTTTGGGATTAGAGGACCCTCTTCAGTGTGCAAGGGATCACTTTTTAAATCCAGTTTAAAAAAAAATTGTTATAAACAGCTGTAGAAACCTGAGACTTGGTCCTGCAAGATATTGTGTTCTCTCAGCTCCCATTGATTTCAATGGGAGTTGAGGGTGCTTTGCATCTGACAAGTTTGGGCTTTCCTCTCTTAAGATGAATTCCAGAACTTGAATAATTTTGGTGCTTAATATGGAGTTGTTGAAACACCGACAGTTACAGTTGTACACGCTCTGAACCTTTCCTGGTAGCCAGTTCCAGTTGGGCTCTGGTCATTTCACATATTTCACTCTGGCCTCAGTCCTGGCCATCCAAATTACTCAGTTGAGTTTTGAGTATATTTTCAGTTTTCCTCTCCATGTGCTATTGTGTCCCATGCAGCTTTTCAAGCCAGTTCTGCTTACTGTGACGCAGAAAGAAGACTGGCTCAAAGATGGAGTCTGGCCTTTATGCTGGGAATCAGAGGGGTGAGCTCCTAAAGAAATCTGCTTGGTCCAGCTACTAATTCCAACTGTACTAATTTCCATTTGACACATCAGCAAAATCTCCCACAGACCTTGATGATCTGTTCAGGTTTCATAAAACATGGTTAAACTTGAAAGGACACGAAGAATCTGTATTTGAACCATGTTACAACCAAATTAATTAGTTCTCCGTGTATGTGTAATTCCAACCCTTCAGAAACAGCTGTTGCTACAAGGCAGTGTGTCATTAGGGCTAACTTAGAATTCAGGGGCACCCTAGGTAAAATGATTAAATTGGTCTTTGAAGAAGAAGGATCATATGAGGATTCATTGCTATAAACCAACTTGTATATCTTGATCCTGAGATGGTAAATTGGGGGGGCGGGTCCTCAAATTTATACCTTCTCTTGAACGTTTCTGATTTATTGACTTTCTCAAACATATTGAATATATTGAAATCAGTATAGTTGTTGAGTTTGATAGCTAAAGTTTTCTGATAACTAAATTTGAGAAGCGACATTACTTATAAAATGTAAGAAGTTTGAGTGGCTACTTTTTCCGGTTCAGTCTCTCAGGATGTAATAGTGTTCTGTTTAGCTTATTGCTTCCAGCTAAATTTAAAAGATTATCTTACCTTTTAATATAAATTTTATAAATGCTCACTTTGGAATCTGAACACTTGTGTCATGACTTAATTTCTAGTATCTGGAATATGAATCTATACTTGTGTTTACAGTTTGAACCATAATGTTATCTCAAGCTGCCTTTCAGGGACATATGTAGGCATATGTAAGCACCATATATGGTATTCTAAAATATGTGCAATGTGACTATTATGCAGTGAGAACTTTGAATTTCCTGACTTTTGAATCTCAAGAACAATGTTGCGTTAAGTTTAATTGTGTTTAATTATAACCATGATATTCAAGTGAATTTCGTTTACAGTATTTAAGTTAACTTTGAGAGGGGACATGATAATACTTTTCAAGTACATAAAAGGTTGTTACAAGGAGAAGAGAGAAAAATTATTGTTAACCTCTGAGGATAAGACAAAAAGCAAGGGGCTTAAATTGCAGCAAGGGCAGTTTAGGTTGGACATTAGGAAAAACTTCCTATCTGTCAGAATGGTTAAGCACTGGAATAAATTGCCTATGGAGATTGTGGAATCTCCATCATTGGGGATTTTTAAGAGAAGGCTGGACAAACACCTGTCAGGGATGGTATAGATAATACTTAGTCCTGCCTTGAGTGCAGGGGACTGGACTAGATGACCTCTCGAGGTCCCTTCCAGTTCTGATTATCTTTAAAGGTTGAGTGAAGAGCTTCACTATCTGTATGGGGTAGGAAACTCAGTTTCTTCCAAGTCATCCAGCAAGGAGCAGGATTGCCATGGAGTTCAGCAATCTGAATTTACTGATGGCCCAAAATTGGTGCTGATTTCATGATGCTTGCAGGCAGCAGACACGTATTGTTGAGGCAGAGTATCTCTGCAAGGTTCCTTCGGATCCTGACTTCACTATGGCAGCTTAGCTCCTTCAGAAACTTTGCTGATATCGTCTTCAGTGACCGCACTGAAGGCCTCAGTGGTAGAGATTGTATTATTAGAGGTGGGTGTTACTGTTTGTACAACCAGCTGTATCTTTCAGGTAGACTTCAGCCCCCTGGGGAATATGTTTTGGCTTTTCCCTGGCCCAGAGCCATCAATGGGCTTCTGTGGTACTTGGGTCAAAGTAAGAGAATAAACTGCTATTCTCCTCACAGAATTGGTGTTCCAATTTCCTCCTCCTGGGTTTTGCTACCCTCTGCACCAGAGTGTTGGGGCAGCATGTGGCTCACTGGCTTTTTTTTCTTCTTGGCAGTCTACCCTTGCAGTCTCTCAACATAATCTTAAATTTAGAAGTACAAACCAGGTGCATTTAAAATGGGGTACCTCTCACCATGATTTATTCTTAATCACCTTCATTTAAACTTTATTTATAGCCTTACATTGGCATGTGGTCCAGGAGCTCATCACTCTCTAATACTGAAGTTCTTATTAATTCAACATTGCTTTCATTTCATTTACATTTACTTTGGATGGTAATATATCTGAAAATCCTAATCTGCATAGCTCTTCCATTGGTCCACTTCTGTAATCTTCTGTCTTGCAGGTATTTCATGCATGGGGTTTGCAAGGAAGGGAACAACTGCCGTTACTCCCATGATCTCTCCACAAGTCAGTCTGCTATGGTGTGCAGGTATTATCAGCGAGGATGCTGTGCTTACGGAGATCGTTGCCGGTAAGGAAAGATTACTGAATGTTACTTCTTTGAAAGAGGGACTTTCATCCTCAAGTTCCAGTGTGTCAGACTCAATGGAGGATGTCTATTAATGGGAGAAAATAAGAGAGAAAACAAAACTTGAGCAATATTTTCCTATATTCCATTGAAACTGCCAAATTGTTTTAATAAGAATCTCTCCTTCACAACCCACCTCCTCCTTTTTGCTGAGTCCTACAGTGATGTCTCAAATGTATTGCTTACTTCACAGCAGGAATAAACAGGGAAAGGGAGGGAGGAGACCATTGTTCAGATACAAGCAGAATTCAGATCTGGCATGTGTGATAACAATTGCATAATTAGACCTATTTGTCAAAATCTAGATGACTTTTTCAAACTGACAGGGCTGGTGCGATAATCAGTTACACTTGGTAAGTGGGTCGTTATCTTCAGAAATAACTGATTCCCCTTTCATCTGTGCTTCTGATTGTACCCATAGCTGTTGAAAAGTGAGCATGTTACGCTTTTAAGGCCCTTTCTAGGGAATATAACTTTGAAGTATAGTAGCGAGGCATCTAAAGTATTGTCTGTGCAAACAGGTGTGAACTTGCTCATGCAAGCTTAACCTTACTTAAAATAAGAAGCCTGTAACTCTCTGACAAGAGGAGTGTGCATGCAAAGGATTTTGAACTTGTCCCAATGTGGAACAGGTTTAGCAAGGCTAAACAGTCATAAATTGAATAAACTTCAAAGGCTACTCTTAGGTCTCTGACTTAACATCCTAGTTAGTGAAACCTGCATATAGTCAAATATTTATAGCATGATTGTATACAGCTGCACACTGCAGGAACACTAATGATATCAAAATAAAACCTAGTACAAAATCTAATCTTTTTTTCTCTCTCATGGGTAGTGGAATTACTATTATATGAATGTAAACCTGCGGAAATCTCTGAACAGCCATTTTTATACTCTGGCCTATACCATTAAGGGTATATCTACACTATGAAATTAGGTTTATATTTTTATAGAAGTCTATTTTTAGAAATTGATTTTATACAGTTGATTGCATATGTCCCCACGAAGCGCATTAAGTCGGCGGAGTGCGTCCTCACTACCTTGGCTAGTATCGACTTACAGAGTGGTGCACTGGGGGTAGCTATCCCTCGGTTCCCGCAATCTCTGCTGCCCATTGGAATTCTGGATTAAGTGCCCAATGCCTGATGGGGCAAAAACATTGTCGCGGGTGGTTTCGGGTGCATGTCGTCAGTTGCCCCTCCCTCCGTGAAAGCAATGGCAGACAATCGTTTTGCGCCTTTTTTCCTGGGTTACCCGTGCAGATGCCATACCACGGCAAGCATGGAGCCCACTCAACTCGCCATCACCGCTGCTGTTGTGAGCATTGTAAACACCTCGCACATTATCCTGGACTATATGCAGAGACGCCAGCATGAGGAGGATTTTGATGAGGACATGGACACAGATGTTCCTGAAAGCACGAGCTGTGGCAATTGGGACATCATGGCAACAGTGGGGCTGGTTGATACAGTGGAATGCCGATTCTGGGCCAGGCAAACAAGCACAGACTGGTGGGACCACTTAGTCTTGCAGGTATGGGATGATTCACAGTGGCTGCAAAACTTTCGCATGCGTAAGGCCACTTTCCTGGAACTCTGTGAGTTGCTTTCCCCCACCCTGAAGCGCAGGAATACCAAGATGAGAGCTGCTCTGACAGTTGAGAAGCGAGTGGCGATAGCCCTGTGGAAGCTTGCAATGCCTGACTGCTACCGGTCAGTAGGGAATCAATGTGGAGTAGGCAAGTCTACTGTGGGGGTTGCTGTAATCCAAGAAGCCAGTGCAATCATTGACATTCTGTTATCAAGGGTAGTTTACTCTGGGAAATATGCAGGTCATACTGGATGGCTTTGCTGCAATGGAGTTCCCTAACTATGCTGGGCGATAGATGGAATGCATATCCCATTTTGGCACCAGACCACCTTGCCAACCAGTACATAAACTGCAAGGGGTACTTCTCAATGGTGCTGCAAACACTGGTGGATCACAAGGGACTTTTCACCGACATCAACGTGGGATGGCCGGGAAAGGTGCATGATGCTCGCATATTTAGGAACTCTGGGCTGTTCAAGCAGCTGCAAGAAGGGATTTACTTCCCAGACCAGAAATTTACTGTTGGGGATGTTGAAATGCCAATAGTTTTCTTTGGGGACCCAGCCTACCCTTTGCTCCCATGGCTCATGAAGCCTTACACAGGCAGCCTGGACAGTATTAAGGAGCAGTTCAACTATAGGCTGAGCAAGTGCAAAATGGTGGTAGAATGTGCCTTTGGACGTTCAAAAGCTCGCTGGCGCTGTTTGCTGACTAGGTCAGACCTCAGCACAACGAACATACCCATTGTTATTGCTGCCTGCTGTGTTCTCCATAATGTCTGTGAATAAGGGGGAGACATTTATGGTGGGGTGGGAAGTTGAGGCAAATCGCCTGGCATCTGATTTTGAGCAGCCAGACACCAGGGCAATTAGAAGAGCACAGCTAGATGCGCTGCGCATCAGAGAGGCTTTGAAAACTAGTTTCCATGACTGGCCAGGCTATAGTGTGACAGGGGTGTGTGTGTGTGTGTGTCTCCTTGATGCAAACCTGCCCCCTTTGCTGATTTTAATTCCTTGTAAGCCAACCACCCTCCCCCCTTCTAAATAAAGTAACTATTGTTTTGAAACCATGCATTCTTTATTAATTAAAAAAAAAGAGAGATAACGGACAAAGTAGCCCGGGTGGGGTGAGGGAGGAGGGAAGGACAAGGCCACATTGTAGTCACACTAACAATCAAACTGTTTGAATGACAGCCTTCTGTTGCTTGGGCCATCCTCTGGAATGGAGTGGCTGGGTGCCCGGAGCTTCCTCCCCCACATTCTTGGGCATCTGGGTGAGGTGGATATGGAACTTGGGGAGGAGGGCATGCGGTTATACATTGGATGCAACTGGGGTCTGTGCTCCTGTTGGCTTTCCTGCAGCTCCAACAGATGCTTTATCATGTTTGTTTGCTTCCCCATTAGCCTCAGCATCGTGTCCTGCCTCCGCTCTTCATGCTCACTTAATTCTTTCCTGGCCTCTGCCACTGAATGCCTCCATGCATTAAGCTGTGCCCTATCAGTGCGGGGGGACTGCATGAGCTTGGCAAATGTGTCATTGCAAGTGCGTTTTTTTTCGTCTTCTAATCTGCGATAACCTCAGACACGGAGATGGTAGGGGGAGCGTAGAAACATTTGCACCTGGGGGAGATAAAAAGGGAGAGTAAAATTTATGACGATACATTTCTGAGAATAAAAGGGAGACTCTTTCACAGTGAATCAAGCAATTCACAGCAGACAGCACATGTGCTTTAGGTACAAGGTTGCATTTTGCCTTTTATATTGAGCGCCTGCTGGTAAAAGCTGGGCAACAGAATTCCAGGCAGCCATGGTAAGCCTTTTGGTACGTGGGGTTGGCTTTTTACGCCTTTATAACATGTAGGAATGTTTTCAAACTGCAGCGCCCTCCTTTTCCATAGCAAGCAATGCTGGTTGGGTTTCACATTTAAAAGGAGGGGCTGTGGTTTTTGAGTGGGTGTGCAGAACACACGTCCCCCCACCCCTCCGTGTGGTTATTCTCTGGGATGATCCCTTCTCCCCTCCCCCCACCGCGTGGCTATTCTCCGGGATGATCCCTTTTTAGCCAAGTGCAAACAGCCCAGCATGAACGGGGTCCTTTTACTGTTCCCTTACAAAAATTCCCTTATTTCAACGAGGTGACCCTGAATGATATCACTCTCCTGAGGCTAACAGAGAAAGATATAGACCGAATGTTGCTTGAATGCAACCAAAACCCAGGACCATTCACTGCCATGGTTTGTGCTGCAATGATTCCCGAATACTTGCTACTGGCTTGGCGTGGTAAAGTGTCCTACCGTGGAGGACAAAATAAGGCAGCCCTCCCCAGAAACCTTCTGCAAAGGCTTTCAGAGCACCTCCAGAAGAGATTCATGGAGATGTCCCTGGAGGATTCCCGCTCCATCCCCAGACACATTAACAGACTTTTTCAGTAGCTGTATTGGCCGCGAATGCATCCCAGTTCTTCAGGGCAAATCAAACATTAAACACTATTGCTTTAAAACCCTGTACTTTAGTGACAAATGTGCACTCACCAGAGGTGCCTTCTCCAGCTTCAGAGTCGGGGATCCCGCCTTGGGAGGGTATTGGCTCCAGGGTGATGAAAAGGTCCTGGCTGTCGGGGAGAACGGATTCACCGCTTGCCTGTTGTGTATTCTCCTTCTCCTCCTCTTCCTCATCCACAAAATCCTCCTCCCTGTTGCGTGAGACCCCCCTCCCCCTTTGCAGGTGTCCACGGACAGTGGTGAGATAGTAGTAGGGTGTCTCCTCCCCCCAGAATGCCATGCAGCTGATCATAGAAGCGGCATGTATGGGGCTCTGACCCGGAGCGACCGTTTGCCTCCTTTCTTTTGGTAGGCTTGCCTGAGCTCCTTAACTTTCACGCGGCACTGCTGTGTCCCCCTATTGTAGCCTCTCTCCAACATGCCCTGGGAGATTTTGGTGCATATATTTGCATTTCTTCTTTTTGATCAGAGTTTGGCCTGCACAGATGCTTCTCTCCATACAGCAATCAGATCCAGTGTCTCCTGTTCAGTCCATGCTGGAGCTTGTTTGCAATTCTGGGGGGACTGCATGGTCACTTGTGCTGCTGAGTTCGCCATGCTGACCAAACAAGAAATAAAATTCAAAAGTTCCCAGGGCTTTTCCTGTGTACCTGGCTAGTGCATCGGAGTTCAAAGCGCTGTCCAGAGCAGTCACAATGGAGCACTCTGGGATAGCTCCCGGAGGCCAATACCGTCGATTTGCGTCCGCACTACCCCAAATTCGACCCAGCAAAGTCTATTTTTAGCGCTACTCCCCTTGGTGGGAAGGAGTACAGAAGTCTATTTGAAGAGCCCTTTAGGTCAACGGACTGGGGTTGGTTGTGTGGAGGCAGTCATTTTTAAATTGACCTAACGTGGCTAAATTCGACCTAACCCTGTAGTGTAGACCAGGGCTTAGTCATCATCCATTTGAAGATGTGTGAAGGCTTAAGATTCTCAATTGAAAGAGCAAGGGAACCATGCTGAGAGGCATGGTTGACTTCCCTTTGAGAATGTTACTGATTTACACAGAACTAGGATGCCCACTCCAATCAGACTGAGTACTTCTTCGCCTTTATGTTTTAACAATTGTATCTTCTTCATTACTGTTCTCATCAGTGTAAAAATCTTTGGCAAATATCTCTGAAATATTAACAGAAAAATAAATCGCAGATCTGCAAATGAAACTAATGTTTTAGTCTGTGGAGCCTGATGGCTGTCAGGACTTGGACTTCTAAGGAAGCAACATTTTCAGTCTCTTGGTGCATAGGGGATTAAGGTCTCTCATTAGGAAATAGTGACACCTTTTGTGCTCATCATGGATGTAAGGCCAGGGAGTTTGGATGGGGAAAGTGTGTTTACTGAGTCAGAGTAGCTGTTTGGTTTTTAATGTCTGAAGTTAGACAGAAGGATATTTGAATGAGGCACAGTGATTAATGTTGAGCAAGTAGGAAGTATTCAATAATAGCATATCTGCATGTGCTTTGAAAGGGCTAGCTTCAGATATGGTTGAAATAAGCTGTTGTAAGAAGCACGCAGGCAAATTTGCTGTGGACTGCTTCATCTCCTGCAAAATCACCAATAGCTACTGTCCCCTTAAACAGTGCTGGTAGGTTTTAAAGTAAACTGTTTCTGTTTATGTAAAGGATTACTTTTCTAATCTAGCTCTGGGATATTTAGGGCACCTCTGGTATTATGCCTCAGTGACTCCATTTCCCTGTGCTTGTGTATCAGTCCTTTGTACAAGACTGTTGTATGGGTGACTTCTTACTGAGTTCACATGCAGCATTTAATTTATTAGATATGAACATACCAAGCCATTGAAGCGGGAAGAAGTGACTACTGTGAATCCAGCTGCAAAAACTTATCCATCAGCATCTTCAGACCTCCCATCTCTCCCTGAAGCACTTGAAGCAAGCACTGGTGAGACTGAAGTTAAAGATACAGATCTGGCAGCTACAGGAGCAGGTGCTGAAGACTGGGTGAATGCTGTAGAATTTGTCCCTGGGCAGCCATATTGTGGACGTGGTAAGCTGATCATGGGATAACGGTAATTTTCTTTTGTGGGTTCACAAATTACATGCAGTGTGCAAACTACTTCAGTGTTTTGTCATCTTAAGCCATCTGTAATGAGTGTGAATGTTTTGTTTTTAAAGTGGAATATATTCTTCATGAATTGTTTTTAGTTGATCCCCCTATTCTGAAGTTGGCTCACATACTCTTGCATGGGCAGCACAGTGATTCCATAGCAGTTATTGGGGGTAATGGAGCACCTGGGGCACGGACCCAAATGTTCTAGAACCTGTATAATGAAGGGCTCGCCCTGTAGTTCCTCCATTCCCTTTTTTCCCTGGTCTAAGTAGGTTGCAGAACCTTCTCCTTCAAGTTCCCTCTCTCTCCCCTTAGAGAAGCGGTGCATGGGTGTGTTGTACATATACAATTTTTTAATTGAAACAATATTAGATTCTTTTCTTTCTAGTGTTTATCTTTCTATAATTGACTTTTCATAGGACACCATGGATGATGTTGGCAAGAAATCAGATTTCAAGAGGGTGCCCCTCTTGTTACCAAAATATATGTGATCAGTACATCTGTTGTCTGGTCTGCCTTGGAGAATCTTTGTGTTGCCTTTATTCCCAGGCCCAGGAGGAAACAAGCTGGCTGAAAATGCTTACTTAAAAGAGGTTCTACTGCCTGGCCATATAGCATCCGTGAATCAGGGCAACAAAAACTCCAAATAAGACCTTGGAGCATGAATAGCTGTTACACCACACCATCATGGCTGGGGTGGAGGGAACTTTGGTGTTGAGTCAGTATAGTTCTGAGATTATTAGACGCATTCTGTTCCTGCAGCAACTCTTGATGCCCTCATATCTGCATACTGAGTTCACCATCTACCTCTACTGTTGGTGTGAACAGAGAATAATTTCACAGTTAAGACTCCAAGGAAAGGGCAGCTTTTGGTGCTGTTTGATTTTGAAGGCAGTCATCTTGCAGGCTGAATTCTGTTCTGGAGGTATCAGAATTGGTGACTGTGATAATCATTTGGTCTGTGTAGCTTGGATGTTCCAGTAGGTCCACAGGAATAAAGATCCACCTGTTTTCCCTTACTGTGCTTCTTCTCTATAGTGACAGTATGCAGATCTCTGTTTTCACTGGGGCAAAGGGGCACATAGTTCAAAAAACCTTCTGCTTGTGAAATCAGTTGAATATTGGATCTAAGAGCTTTGAAGTTTTTGAAGTTTTGAAGTTTCTTCTTCAGTGCCTTGACATTTAGGAATGCTGTTTGGCCAACATTCTTAACTTGCTTGGTCTTACTGAGGCTGGGTCCTCTCCATGCTTGGTCAGGGACACAATTTATGGAGACTCAGGGTCACCAGAGCATGAGTCTAACAAAGCTGAGAGGCATCGTCAATACAGAGGAGGAAGAATTGGATGACTTTGAGGACTGGAGTAATAGAAATTGAATTAAAATTAATAGCATAAAGTGCAGGGTCATGCATTTAGGGACTAACAAGAATTTTTGCTATGAACTGGGGTGTCGTCAGGTTAGGGTGACCAGATGTCCCGTATTTAAGCCCTCCTGTGGGTGTCCCGACTTTTTCTTTAAAATGGGCAAATTGCCCCATATTTTCTGTCTCCCCCTGCCCCCCCACATCAGTACTGGTGGGTCCTCCCGCTGGCTTGATCCCTGCTCGACAGCCTCCCGCCCAGCGGTGAGGGGGGTGGGGTCTAGTGGCCGTTGATGGGGGTGGATGTGAAAGCCTAGTGGTGGGGCGAAGATGCAGCGCGTGGGGCTGGCTGCTCCCCCTGCTGGTCCATCAGCGCAACCCCTGCTGTGTGCTGGTTTTTGGCCAGCAGGGCCCCGTCCCATTTCATACTGGCTGTGCGCTGTGGTGGCTGGTGAGTGTGGGGAGGCGCCAGGCGGCAGCCAGTTACATGTCACCTCTGCTGCCCATCCACTGGCCCTCTACATGGTCCTCCTCTTGCTGTCCACGCCCTGCTTTGTCCCCCCAGCCCCTGGTCAAAGCGCTCAACTCACCAATAGCCTGGCTGGCAGGCTCCTTCCTTCTCCCACTGCAGGAAAGCCCAAGAACCTCCGGCCCGGGGTGCTGACTTGGAGGAGCAGAGTCCTGTATGTGCCAAAGCCCCGCACAGCGCTGGCACAGGGAAGCCTCTCCACCCCTCAGCTAAGCTCTGGAGTGAGAGCGGGGGAAGCGATTTCCAGCCTGTTCATGCCCCGAACCTGCAGGCTCCACAGCAATCCCGGGGCAGGGACTTAGCACCCTCTTCACCCACCCTTTCCATCACCCTGGGTCTTGCCCCCAGGGAGTGTGGCTGCTCCATCCCCTAGGCATCCTCCCCTGCTGAGCCACCTCTCTGGACAGGTTCGCTGAAGCCTGTGCAGTCAGGTTCCCTGGGCCCTGGTGCACAATGCATTCTTAGGGCTTAACCCCTTCCTGCCCATGCTGTAGCCAGAGGCAGCTGGGTTATGTTGGTGGCCAGCAGCAGCCTGGAAGTGTTAACTGTCTTTCGACACTAATGCGGGCAGGAAGGGACAAGTTGCTTCCATCTACATGTGGGGGGTGGGGGGAGAAGAGATGAGCTCTGCAAAGACTCTACAGGTCATCCCTCCCCCACCCCTACCCCTGTGGCTGGAAGCAGCTCCCGTCCGTTCCCTCCAACACAATACTGGAAGGCTGCTGCTGGCCACATTCTGGTGTGAACCCTGGCAGAAATCTGGGGAGAGGAGTATGTGACCCTCCATGCCTCCCCACTTGTTGCCTCGGGAAGACGCAGCGCCATGTACCAGGAGAGGCAGGTCCATGCCGGAGGCCCAGCCAGGCAAGGAGGGTGGAGAGCGATGGGCAGGGAGGGTCAGGTCAGTTGGTCACCATCCCTGTGTGAGAGAGGTGTACGGGACTGTGTGTGCCACCCCTCCCCATGTGAACCTTAAAGATAAGAGGGTAAATCAAAAGAAGCCAACGATACAGGATTTCTTTTTAACGGGCTCAGTCAACTTGTTTGTTAATTTGAATGTTTGTACTGCATAGTTCTGATTTAATTGCCATTGAACTCGCTTGAATATGAGTACCTTTGCCAAGTGTCCCGTATTCAGCATAGAGAAATATGATCACCCTAGATCAGGTGGAAATGATAAAAAGGCATGTGCGTGTTCGTCAGTCACAGGATAACTGAGCCATCAGTGTGATGTGGTGGTGAAAAAGGCAAATGCAATCCTAGGATGCATCAGGGAAGGTATTTCCAATAGAGATAAGTATTAATAGAGGTGATGGTAAAACCTTATCTGTACTATGGACAATTTTGGTCACCCATTTTAAAGAAAAAAATTAAAAATTGGAACAGGTGCAGAGGAGGGCTACCACGATGAGCAGGGGAATGGAGAACCTAACTTATGAGAGGAGACCAAAAGCATGGCTTGCTTAGCCTAGAAGAATGAAGGCTGAGAGGGGTTATGATTGCTCTTGAAATACATTGCAGGTGCTGGGGGAGTTAAACAGCAGAAGAGCTATTTAAGCTAAAGGATAATGTTGACATAAAATGAATGGATAGCTCTGCCCATAAATTCAGGATGGAAATTAGAACGTGGTTTTTAGCCATCTGAGGAGTGATGTTTTGGAACAGCCTCCCAGTAAGGAGTTAACAATGGGGACTAACAACCTAACTAGTTTTAAGATGGAGCTTGGTAAGTTTCTGAATAGAATTATATATGAGAGGGTTGTCTGCAATAGCGGGGGATTGGCTTCGACCCAGGAGGCCTCTCCTAGTCCTATGTTCCTAAATAACTTTGTATTTCCCCCGGTCTCATTCCACATCCTTTTTATTTAAAAAATACTTTCTATTCCTTGGAGTTCTTCAGGGTGTTTATTTTTAATTTATAAAAGTTACTTCTAGGGGAATTCTGCAACAAATTAAAAATTCTGCGCACAATATTTTAAAATTCTGCAAAACTCTTCATATTTTATTTGTCAAAATAACACAACATAATCACTCTGATTTCAATTATTTTGGTAATTTATTTAAACTACAATAAGGTGGATGGCGAATGACAGTCAGGAGCAATAGAGGAAATCCCCAAGACCCTTGCCAAATAGTAATGTAGCTAGGTTTGACCCTTAATTTCTAGTTATTAGACAACAAATATATGCAGCCATATGCTCGGTGTTACCTCATAGGCAACAGACGAGCAAGTGAGGGCTGGGGAATCAAACTCGCAATTTATATTGGCTACTGACCATCTTCAGAAAGGTCAGTAGCAAACAGTTCATGGAGCACATTTTGATAGGAAATTTTTTCAATCCAAAAATGTAGACCAGTTCTAATCATGAAAGCACCATAAGTATTTATAAGGCCATACTGTCCTTTACAGTAAGGCCCCTGGCAGGCCGGACCAGTTTATTTACCTGCCGCGTCTGCAGGTTTGGCCGATCGTGGCTCCCATTGGCCGTGGTTCGCCGCTCCAGGCCACTGGGGACTACAGGAAGTGGCGCAGGCCAAGGGACATGCTGGCCGCCCTTCCTGCAGCCCCCATTGGCCTAGAGCAGCAAACCGCGGCCAGTGGGAGCTGCGATCGGCCAAACCTGTGGACGCAGCAGGTAAACAAACCGGTCTGGCCTGCCAGGGGCTTTCCCTGAACAAGTGGCGGACTGGCTTTGAGAACCACTGCTTTACACCACTCTGGCAATGTGAAAGAGCCTTAAAACTTTTATCTGTTTTATACTCCGGGGGAATTCACAAAGACAATGGGAACAATTCACTAAGCAGGCAGGCTGCTACATTCTGCTCTGCCTGAGGGGACAGAGCCTGCCCCATGCCTACCTCCTCAGAAACACCCTGAAGCCCTGCCCCTCCATGCTGAGTGTGCCGCAATAGCGAGTGAGAGGGACAGTGTATCTGTCCGTCTGTCTCTCTCATTTGCACAATTGTCTCCCTCCCCTGGCGGTGATTTATGTCTCTACCGGCTGCTCTGGGACCCGAGCCAACCTGCCTGTGCCACCGGGGAGGGGCGCATGACCGCTCTTGCAGCTTCCCTTTGCTTTCCCATCAGAAGTCCTTTTTCTGCGGGGAAGCAAAGAAATCTGCTGGGGACATGAATTCTGTGCGTGAGCAGTGACGCAGGATTCCCCCAGGAGTAAAAAGTGCTCATCGGTCACTGGATTCTGAGCCATACGGGGGGTAGGAATAATATACTAGCTCCAGGGGAGATTTCTCCCGAGTACCTACGAATTAAAATGACACTTTGGAATAGGAGGGGAAGAGGAACTCATGACTGAGGAGATTCCTTCCGTGTTCCATGAGGAACACCTCTCAGCTTCTTCCTATTTTAATACATGCCAATCACACTAGACTCTTGAGAACTTTTTGTATATGCAGTTCAGGAACAGACAAAATCTTTAGTATGTTGGGAGATTTTTTAAAGGTATCCAGCACATAAAGCTGCAGATAAGCATCTGGTGGGATTTTCACAGAGGACTATCTGCATTTTTAGGTACCAAGACAACTTTAAAAGATAGCTAGCTTTAAAAATCTAGCCCTGGGAATCAAAGGAGGGAAATAGTACTGTATTAGTGTGCCTTATGGAGTCTACAAAAAAAGCTTCTGTTGCAGCTAGCCATTTGTTTCAGTAGCAAAGAACCTGATGGGCTTTTTCAGGGCCACAAGGACTTCCCTGACTCCAGGTTCTCATTTGGTTGTGACAGCCATTATTTGGCCCAGAAGATCAGGTCTTTCAAGGCTGTAAGTTCAGCACCTCTGGACAGTAATTCAAGGACACCAGGTCAAATGGATAAGAGCCAAGGCAGTTGTTCTTTTTTTTGGTTCTTAATGAAGATTGTCATTTATCCGTGTTGTGGCAGAATTATGATTTGCACCTTTAGTCCAGGCTCCTGCCCTTCTTGGAATATTATTGTTAGCCAAGAGAAATGAAAGCTGTTGCTTGGGAATGTCAAGAAGCAGCTAAAGATAATGTTGTGTGCTGCTAACAATATATCTGATACATGTGATGTTCTGAAAGTGACCTTAAGAAGACACCTGTATCTCAGAGCTTTCAGGTTGTTTCTGTAAAGTTCAGATTCAAGCTTTCATGGAAAATTATGCACAATAACTTGAAAAGCAACAATGCTTTTCCTCAAGATTAGTCTGGAAGCCTTGGTCTTTGAGTTGTGTGCTTTGTGTATGTTTGGAGTAACAAACACCCAGGAAATACTCTTGAGGTTCAAGCTTGGCAATTCACTTCCAGCACTTAGGTATAATCGGCAAGCCAGACTAATCTCTGGAATGGCTGAGAAGAACAGCCAAGCAGTGTGGAGGAGAAAACGTCATGATCCAGGATCTACCCCATTTCTCCATTGTAAACCTCTTGAAAGCTGCTTCCTTCCTTCCCGTGATGCAGATGAAAGAATAGCTTGCAGGCTTACTCAACAGCCTGCTGGACCAATTTTTTTTTTTTTTTTTTTTTTTTTTTTTGCTCAGTCAGGAGAGTTACATGTACTCTGGCAACTAACGGAGGTCCCTTCATCCCAGTGTAGTGGTATCGTGATGCATGGAGGATTGAAGAATGGGAGCAACTGGAGAGCTTTCTCTTTGTTGAAAAGCAAGTCTTTGGGATTAGTGAGTTGAGAATTAAGTCATTCTTTTGTCTTTCGCTTGCCTGGGGCAAAAAAAAATCCATAGCAAACAAGCTGAGCCAGGATCAATATGACTGAACTTTAAAGTAAGCCTTTTGTGGTTCAACTTACCTCAAAGTGGGGGCATCCAGAAATACTTACTTACTTCTGCAGAGTATACCAAATGCCTGACAATTTGCACAAAAGCAGTGATGCTTGTCCCATACTTTTCTGCTCCATGGGGGTGGAGACCTTATTTTTCCCCCTCTTTTGCCTCTGGTTCTTGTAGAGAAGATGCAAGAGGCAACACACAATTCTTGTAGTACCAGATTATAAATGAGTTCTGGTTCTAGGCCTCATTCTGGCAGAGGAGCAACAGGTGATTCTTCTCTTCTTTTCCAGACCTGTTATCTCACAAGGGAGGATTGAACCTGCACCCAGATCCATAGTTCCTCCCTATGGCATTTTACATCTTGGAGTTTAGTAGATGAAGACTGCTCTTGGAAGAAACCCGGCAAATTACATTAGAATCTTGTAAGCCTTCCATTGGAAATCTTATGCCCTAAAGTGGAACTGTTTCTCATTCCTTTAAGGAAAGAGCCTCCAGATCCTGTCCTCGTTGTTTTATATTGGATTGTTTTTTCTTTCCCATATCAAATCATGGATTATCTTTCCCCACAGTTAAAGTAAGCCTTTAAATTAAGCATCTATTAAGCCTTTAAGAATAGTTGTCTTTTTTCACCTATCTGAACCTGGTGCTCACTAGGTCAACAGAAGATCCATTCGAACCTAGACTGTTTTCTTCTTTGCTTATTTTGTAATGTTGATCAGAAATGCAAGGTGCCATTGCTGATCTTCCTTAGTGTTCAATATGGATAAACTTAAGTTTTGTCCTCATGCCAAAGTGGCATCTCACTTGTCATTTAAACTGAACCATTATCTTTCCTCGGCTCATGACTGAGTTGGTGAGGCTATTCCATAATTTGGATGATAAAAGGAAATTCAGTTATACCATTTCACAAATCATCCTGTAGGTTCCTGGCACAGAGGGAGAAATCTCAAGAGGAATCCATCTCGGCCCAGAGGGAGTAGACAAATGGATAAGATTTTCAGCTCAATTTATGACCAGGCAGGGATCCTGTTAATCAAAAGCTGCTGGCACTCCTTTGACTAGGGTTGCTGCAACACTGCCAATTTAATTTAGAACTGTCTGTAGACATATCTAGGAACTTGGAGAGCATTTTCTTTAGATTTAATTCACAAACTTACTCAGTGTTCTCTTGATGACCAGGACAAATCCTATGGCTGATTAGGAACAGAAGTCCTTTAATCACTATTTCAGCTAGTTCCTGGGGGACTAATATTGCTAGTTCTTCTCCCCAGAATGAAGAACAGCCGAGGCAATTTATGAAGAGGAAACAAAGATTACTTATCTGTGATCAGAATTCTCTGCAGGTATGATCTCAACAAATCCACGCTCGTTATCCCGCCTTACACTTCAGAAGGGGGATTTGAGATTTGCCAGAGAAGTAGTAAGAGACTTGGGCAGGGTTCTTATCCTCTGTTCTAGAACATTCCTGTGACTCCAGCAGTGAAAGCCACCCCAGCAACTAACTGCTTAAGAACTGCAGCCTGTGCAACAGCATGCTAACTAACATGACTCATGAGCATAAGAATCTGTTGAGGCAGTATTTTTGTAGCTCCAAGTTAGTCCTCCTGGTAAGTATCCTTCCTCTTCTACAGGGCCTAGGTGTTGGCTGTATAGGGACAAAACACCAGTTTTAGTGGCTGAAGCACAAGAGTTTAACCACCA
Source organism: Lepidochelys kempii (assembly GCF_965140285.1). Taxonomy (NCBI): domain Eukaryota; kingdom Metazoa; phylum Chordata; order Testudines; family Cheloniidae; genus Lepidochelys; species Lepidochelys kempii. The sequence continues at coordinate 249,298,442 of NC_136380.1, forward strand.
TGTACTGAAGCTTGATTCAGCCCATGTAAATCATGTTTGAACTGATTCAAAAAGCAGGCGGGACAGGGTTTTTAACCTACTGTCAGCATGATTTAATTCAGTTCATACTTGAACCAAACCTTGTTACAAGCATGGTTGAACCACAAGAGTATTTACCCGCTTTCAGAACTGGTCAGTTTTCTTAGTATTGACCTTGTCCTGTTGGATAAGGTTGACTCTCACCACTAATGCACTGATTGCCTTGCCTTGCTTATATTGAAAGCTGAGAAAATCAGAGTTGAAACTACTTCCGCACTTCCTTCTAGGGTGAAGAAATTGCTACGTCATTTCAGGGCGAGGTTTTGAGGGCTTTATTGTTATGTTCCTTGGATAAACTGAGTTGGTTTGCTGAAAGTTTTTATAGCTGAAAAGCATGCATTGCAAACCCTAACACTCAAATGTAACACATTTACCATCTCTAACTTCCCCCTGCAGCTGCCCCTTCCTGCATCGAAACACCTTTGCAGGGAATGGTAATTGAGGAAGAGTATGAAAAGCAGCAAGCAAATGTGGAGATGAAGAAGCAACTGTGCCCCTACGCTGCAGTAGGAGAATGTCGTTATGGAGAGAACTGCGTGTATATCCATGGGGATGTGTGTGACATGTGTGGGTTGCAGGTTTTACATCCAGTTGATGCTGCCCAGAGATCCCAACACATAAAGGTAAGGATACAAATGGCTTGTGTGTTGAATAGCTTCAGGTTACTCCCTTGCCTTGTACAATCACTTGTCATTCATTCCCTTTCTTCTGAAGTTGACTGCATGCAAGTCAGTCAGTTAACAAGAAGGTCCACATTGCAAACTGAACTATTTCCTGTCAAGGCTGTTTTCAAAGCAGCCTTGTTTAAAAGAAGCTGGACGCTGTCTGCATTGAGGATAAAGTCTGTATAATTGTACTAATGCTTGTTTCAAACACTCAAATGTGGGTAACTTAGGTCAGTTTTCGTGAAGTTTTAGTTCAGCTATTTCTGCCTGGGTTCTTGGAAAAGAGCCTGAACTTGAAGTTGACCATTGCCTCCTATTACCTGAAAGATTGTTTTTTGACAACCTGAACCTTCCAGATGGTTTATATCCTTTTTAGTGTAGAATGTGGGGAGAATATATTTAAGATGAAACTAGTGAGTCAAAACGTATTAAATAGTGCACAGGATTACAGGCTGGTTTTCTCTCTCTCTCCTCTTCAGTCTTGCATTGAGGCTCATGAGAAGGACATGGAGCTCTCATTTGCCGTTCAGCGTAGTAAAGACATGGTGTGTGGGATCTGCATGGAGGTGGTATATGAAAAAGCCAACCCCAGCGAGCGCCGCTTTGGGATCCTCTCCAACTGCAACCATACTTACTGTCTCAAATGCATCCGCAAGTGGAGAAGCGCTAAACAATTTGAGAGCAAGATTATAAAGTGAGGCACTTCCCCATCTTGACTGTGCTTTGTTACGTGGGAAGAATTTAGTATCTTGTGACAACTTGCAACAAAGTTCCCCCACAAAGACTGCATTTAATGCATCCTAACTAACATTAATCCAGAACTGAAGTCATCTTCCAGGGGTAGCATTTTGTTTGTATTACAGTCTGACCTAGTTAATCTAGATTAGTTTGCAAAATCCACTTATTTGGATGAAAGTCATGTTTTGTCTTCAGTTAGTTACCGTTTAAAGGTTTCAGGCACCCAGATTAGATGGTGAAAACAGATTAACCAGTTCTGAATGTATGTTTCCTAACTTTTCACTGCCCTTATTAGCCAGCCAATGACCCATACCCTCTTTGAGGCGTTCTAAAGAAACCCAAACAAACAAATACAAAAACCAAACAAAACTACAAAAAAAATAAATTTATCTAAATCTAAAGAAAAAGGAGTCTGTGTGAAATGTTTTTTTCCCCTCCCCCCCAAGTTCTTTGGAGACAAAATGATCAGCTGCTGAGTTGAGTTCTGAAAGAAGAGGAAGAGTTTAGGTTGTCGTCTTGTGCAAAAGAGAACGTAGATTGAAAAAGAAGTACAAAGTCCTGGCAGTAAGTGCCCAGGCACACTAGGATATATCTTTAAAGATGGGATATGTGCTGTGGTATGTTTTATAATGGGACAGAGCGCCCCTGTAATGTGGAATTTTGCAGTGCAGTCTCTTCGTTCCCCAGGTCCTGCCCAGAATGTCGGATCACATCTAACTTTGTCATTCCAAGTGAGTACTGGGTGGAGGAGAAGGAAGAGAAGCAGAAACTCATTCAGAAATACAAGGAGGCAATGAGGTACGAGCGCTGCAGCCTTTTGTCAAGTTAAGACTGCAGAGATAAGGGCACACCTGGAGAACAAGGGTGTTTATCTAAAGCCCTCTCATACCTCCTTTCCACCCCCACAGTGCATCCTTACTTATCCACCCACAGATGCATGCATCCACACAGTCACCTAGCTTTCCTATGTACTTATTGACCTCACAAGCTTTTTCCTTACCCACCCAATACATAATTGATACAGTCATAAGGTGGTAGACTTGTGCACTGTGAGTCATCAGCTTCCCTATGCATGCATCTACCCACGCACACATCTGTTGGGTATGCACATAGTGTAATACATCATTTCTGTGTATGTATTTTTATTGATAAAATGGTGTCAGCGGCAAATGGTGCATATTTAAAGAGACCCACTGGACGATAGGCAAATGCAATACTGAATTCTGACTGGCTCTGCTGTGAGTAAGGGTTGCGATATTTTCCTTTCCAGCAACAAGCCATGCAGGTATTTTGATGAAGGCCGTGGGAGCTGTCCATTTGGAGGGAACTGTTTTTACAAACATGCATATCCCGATGGTCGCCGAGAGGAGCCACAGAGACAGAAAGTGGGAACATCGAGTAGATATCGAGTAAGTCTCACTGCTTTTGCTTTCTAAAACAAAGGGGTAGACTTTTTGAAAGAGAGAACGAAAAGGTGTGAATACCTCAGATTTTGCTTATCTAGTAAAACATACATAGTAGATTGGAGGGGAGAGTGGTCTGAAGACGAAGTGATGGAGGGCAGACTGTTCAAGAGACATATTTCCTAATGTCACCTGTATCTTGAGGCAGAAATGTTGGTGGTGGTCAGCTATAGCAGGAGTAAATGCAGATCCCACTGTGAAGCATGGCTAGCTGCATGTTATATACCTGGGAGCTGAGCATTGTAAGCCCCAGGAGCATATGTATCTTGTAACTCTCGGTCACACAAGAGCAATAACTGTGTTCCCTTTGCAGGCCCAGCGAAGGAATCGGTTCTGGGAATTCATTGAGGAGAGGGAGAGCAGCGACCCCTTCGAGAACGACGAGGATGAGGTGGTGACCTTTGAGCTCGGCGAGATGTTGCTCATGCTTTTGGCAGCAGGAGGCGATGATGAGTTGACAGACTCCGAGGACGAGTGGGACTTGTTTCACGACGAGCTGGAAGATTATTATGACTTGGATCTATAGCACCTGTCAGCGGAGTTTGGACTGTCTGCTCGGCATCAGGCAGTAGCTCTTTCCTGTGGCGTGGCAGTGCCTGTGTTTCTCCTAGGCAGGCCTATCAATTCCAGGTGCTGTTGTAATAACTTTGACCCAGGGTCTGTCTCCTCCCCTCGCCCCAGGAGTGTTTGTTTTTCTCTGTTTAAACAAATAACAAGACATCTTTAAAACGTTAGTTTTTGTAAAATGAATTAACTGTCAAACAGTTAGCTTAGGTTTGTTGCTTCATCTGTGTTCCTGACGGGATTCACCCAGTTCCAGGGTTAAAGTGTTTACAGGACTTCCACACTCATCTTGAAGAGCCCAGATACAAAAATGAGAGCAGTGGCCATGCAGTGGGGGGGTATAAATTGGCCAGTGGCCTTTTTCTGCTGTGGACTTCAAATCAGTACTTCCGATTTCAGGCCAGACACATGTACTTCTTGCTGGCTTCAGCTCTGTTCCAACCCCTGATGTACACATCTTCATTTGTGGTTTTGGTCTCTTGTTTACTTGCACATTACTATTACTACTGTGTAACCAGAACCAGGTGCGACTGTTCCAGGTTTTTACTGTGTTTAGCATGAAAGGAAAATGTGTTTGTACGTGAAAGGAGTACTTTCAATGTGTATAAACAAATAAATGCAGAGTTGGATCTCAAGGGCTGGGAGACTCTCTGTATATGTTTTAAAAAAACAAAAACCAACTCTCCTCACATTTTGGTGCATGAATTGTAATCTCCAATTGGACATGAAACTGGTTTAGTGGTCTCAGCCCAGTCTGTGGCAATGATCTTAACCATCAGATATAACTTGGCATTCCTTAATACATCAGCTCTCTCTAATGTATATTATAGGGGCTGACTAAAAGTAGGAATCTGGTTAGCCAGAAGAGGGTTCTCACCATATTGTTATCCAGTAGAACATCAGGTCGGGATCCCTTACTTGCATTGCTCACATAGTTTTATACCATCGATAACCACTCAAGCCCATGAGCTTATCTAGGAAATCATTATACTATTTAGTTGGTTCAAGGCACTCCTGGCTCATATCCCATCTGAATTATGCAGGTTGCTTGGAAGAGCTGCAAACTTGTTGTGAGTTATTGGGTTACCTAGCGAATAACTAGCAGTCATGCAATAGCAAGATAGAATCCCGTTGATAAGAGCTCATCTTTTGCCACCAAAGCTCCAATGCAGGAATTTTAACCTTGTGTTAAATTATTGCTGCTCTTTTAATGACTCATGGATGCCCCATGATCTGTTTTGCTGCTTCTCTTGCCTGAGACAGCCTCTCCTTTCACTTTTAAAATGGAATAAGAAGTTGTTGCTGAGGTCTATGATGTATTGTTTTGCAGCTGCCTTTTGTAAGAAGCACTTTTCCCAAATAAAAAACAAACAATTAAACAAGAAGTCTGTTCTTTCTTTAAGCTGGGAGTCTCTTGATCTCAGCCTCTGTTTGTATGCCCTTAGTGTAAACTAGTCTGGTTACTAGTAATTACTGAGTCCTGTGCAATGCCATAGTCATGTTGCAGCATTAATACACAACTGTATCTTGTCAACAGCCTTGTGCAAAACAGGAAATTCTATAATATATAAAGAGAGAACATTTTTATGAACAAAGACAGCTGAGACCACCAAACTATGAAAGTGCTTGGGATTACCACTGAGTGATAACAGAGGTGGCTTTCCTTCTCAGAGTTGAGGTCTAAGACTGGCTCAATTCTGTCAGTTTGTTCTGGGCAGTACATTTTACAACATGCACATCAAATATTGCTTGTGGTGTCAGTGGATAACAAACGCCTCCTATAATACTTCGTACTTAGTACTGTTTATCCAGAGAACTCAAAGCACTGCTGTAGGCTAACTACTTCCTGGTGACCACACCCTCCTTTATGGGCCACTGTGTATATTACACTGTAAAGTGCCTTTGTCACTGGGAATCAGGAGATATTTAAGTAAACGGCAGTGAAAATGTTTTCAAATAGACTGTGGGGGCAGGGATGAAGGAAAAGGTGAGTACTGTTGAAACTGGTCTTAGACTATCCAGATACCTTATCCTGCACACACACATTGTGGTGGCTAGTAGAATGCACAGATCCCAAATGGGGAGAGAAGTGTGGGGGTGGAGAGGCCAGGCAGAGTGGGGGGGAAAAGGATACAGAGCTAGGTGCGGGAGACAAAAGCATAGGAAAAATAGGGAAGGATGCAGCGAGAGAGTAACAACCGTTTTGGAAGGAAATGGGAGAGGAGGAAAACAAGGGTTAATGAAGAGAAAGCAGAACCAAACATGATGGACAAATTAACTTCCCTGTAGAAAGCTCGGTGCCAAATCATTTACAAATGTGCACATACTGTTTAAATAACAAAAAAAGTGGTTCTGTAGGATATTTTGTGGGAGAGGAGGAAGTGTTGAGAGGGAAGGGAGGGAGGTAGCAGACTTGGCTGTGCAAAGGAAAGGAAAAGGGAGCCCAATGTTCTCTGTAGGGGTTAGGGATAGAATAGTATGCTTCATCTTCATTGAGAATAAGCTGTGCGCACTGAAAGATGTTGAATTTGGCTTTTGAAAATCTTATGCACTGTTTGTTTCTGCATCTGATGTGAGATGCAATCAGGCACTTGGGTTATTCTGGGTGCTCATTCATTGGTGTATCAACAGAATCTAGCTGGCCACAGACAGGTTCTCCTAGTACAGAATTACAGCTCAATACAAGGTAGGCACTTCTGTTCTTTGATTTTTTTTCTTATGAAATGTTCCTAAATTTTTTAAAATGCAAGAAATTGCACCTCTCCCCCCCCCCACCCACCCAAGGGGAGGTACCTTCCTATATCATTGCACAGCCTCTCCACTTGAACTTGGCTGGCTATGGATCTGATTATTAATTAATAAACAGACTTGTTTATAATCAACTCAGATTCTGAAGGGGTTAGCAGTGCGACAGATTACATTTTAGAGAAGAGGCTAAGACGATATTTGAGCAGTATACCAAAAAAAAATGGTATAATCAATCATTGGCTTCTGCGTGCCCTTTCTTAGCATACAAGAGTAAGAGGAAGTTAAATATGATTGAAAGGCAACAGATTTTGAAATGCTAAGCGACAATGTTTGCAAACAAAATTGATCTGTGAAATGTGCTACTACTGAGGTTTGGGGTGTTTTTTTTTTTTTTAAGCTTTAGATTCAGAAATAGATGAGATTAATAACATCCACAGTAATTTCAGGATAAAAATGTATAAAAGATGTATAAACTCTCATGCTTCAAGGCATAATCCTGCCAAAGAAAACTTGGAATTAGAAAAACTTCTCACAGCCATGTTCCTTCTTCTGGCATCTTGGATTAGCCCTTGCTAAATTTCACCTCTGCTAAAGAATTATGCAATGGAAATTTACATTGGTTCACTTGACTTTTGTATCTTATGGTAGTGCAATGGGTCCACACAACTCATCCCACATAGTATAAAGTTGTTCATATGTGCTCACACAGCACTCCTTCTGCTGTTGCAGTGTGAGTAAATATTCCAACATAAGTCCTGGCGCAGTGTTCCCTCTAATTTTTTACGTCCATGTGTGGACTGAATTTTGTTATGTGCACCAATATGGAGGTGATGTGTGGTAGGGGTGCGGTCAAGGGGTTTGGAGTGTGGGAGGGTGCTCAGGGCTGGGGCAGACAGTTGGGGGTGTGTGGGGGGGTGATGGTTCTGGCTGGAGGTGCAGGCTCAGGGGGGAGGCAGGGATGAGAGGATTGGAGTGCAGGTGGGGGCTCAGGTCTGGGGAAGAGGGTTGGGTGCAGGGGGTGAAAGCTCTGGGATGGGGCTCAGAGCTGGGGCAGAGGGTTGGGGTGAGGTGTGAGCTCTGGGGTGGGGCCGGGAATGAGGGGTTTGGGGTGCAGACTGCCCCAGGGCTGTGATGGGGAGAGAGAACTCCCCCAGGCCTCTCTTGCCACAGCAGCTCGGGGCTGGGTGAGAGATGCCTCTCCCCAGCTGCGGCAGCTCTGGTGGGGCTGGGCTGGGCCAGGGGAGGGGGCACCTCTCACTGCCTGCTGCGGCAGCTCTGGAGGGCATGGGGGGAGGGGCTCCTCTCCCTGGCAGCTTTGGTGGGCAGGGCTGGGCCGGGCTGGGCAAGGCACCTCTCCCTGCCTGCATGGCCCCTGATAGCTTGCTGGTTGAGTGGTTTACAGGGAATTTAGCTCCTGGGAACAGGATTATTTGCCATAGCAAACCACAGTGGGACAGGTGTGCTATATAATATATATATAACATTTTAACATATTAAAATACCATGCATTTTGTAAAATGAAATGATATTGTATAGCAATATCCTTTATTTTTAAGCAATAAAAACTGGCATGAGTTTTCTTTTATAAGTAGCAATGCATACATACAATGACCAGCACTGCAATAGCTCAAACCTGGAAAGATCATCAGAATGGGACTTAAGGCAAAGAGCAAAGACTGCAGAGATTGCTGGAGCCTTGTTGGATTGTGCTGTAAGGACCACTTGCAACTGTGCAACTGCAATGCCCGTTCTTTCAGTCTAATTGAATTAGAATGGTGTAGTAACCTCAAGCATGTACATAATTGTGGTGACTCTGCTTCCAAGCAAGTAAAATTGCAACAGCGATGGCACAACTTGTGCATCATGGTAATTTGTTTTGTGTGTGAACATGAGCTGAATCACACTCAATTCCTGGAATACTCTGCAGTAAACTAATCTTAATTCTGGCCCAAGGTTCCTAGATTTTTTTTGGGGGGGGGACGACACTTGGTGTGGCAGACAGGAAATTATATGGCAGCTACCTTTAAATAAAAAAAAATGATTTAATTAGATAAAATTGACAATGCAGTCACTAAATCCTTTGCAGTCAATCTGGGTTCGGTGTCCAATCAATAATGGTTCAGTTTCATACTATAGACAAGATTGATGCAGGCAAGTGTAATGGAGTACAGCCTTAACTGCAGCTACCTTTTAGAGTAGCAGATGTGTTAATCTGTATTCGCAAAAAGAAAAGGAGTACTAATTTATTTGAGCATAAGCTTTCGTAAACACTTCTTCTAGGAAGTGGTCAATATTGCTTTTAAAAATCTCATTATAGGTAGTGTTTACTCTTTTTATACCATATTTTATAAAAACCTTATTACTGCCTAATAATGTAAGATTAAAATATTGACTTGCAGTGATATTTAGGCTCCTAAATGCCTTTTGAAAAGGGAGTTAGGGTCCTAACTCACTTATGTGCCTTTGAAAAAAATTACCCTTAGGCTCTCTAGTTCAGGTAAAACAGAGCAGTCATGTAGAACTGGGTTTTGATGGCCTAACCTGTTCGTACTGAAAATTTCAAGATCGATCCTGCTCTATGCTACAGGTGTAACCAGTTCTAAACCCTGTTAATTTCCCAGTGTAAACAGACCCTAAAAGCTCAAGGCCCCTGTCTATATGGGAATGTAAAAGTGTTTGTCATCATTCCTTTTAGAACCTTTTAAAGCATGACTCTGGATAACATTTGAACTCTCCTGTTGACTGGCCTTACCTGACTCTTGCATTTGGAAGAAGAGTTGTAGTGTTTCTAAGTCTTGTAATATTTTATGTTTGACAGCCCCAGCTCTTACAGTGATTACATGAAAACCTCATCTTTCATTATAAACCCCTCTTTCCCCATCCTTGCCCCCCCAAAAAAGTTCTGTCCCTCATGTTTGTGGAAAAAAAACTTGAAAATATGAGCATACCCTAAAGACTCAAAAGCCAGAAGGCAAGTGAAAAGACCCCACGTTTAATACTTGTGGCTTTTAAGCCAATCATATTTTGGGGGCCTGACTCACTTTTAAATGCTCATGATTGGCCAGACTGCAGTTGACCTGTTATAGACACCACTGATAATCATAGGCTTGTCTCAGACAGTCTCATCTGACACTAGTGTAAAGGTCTGATGTTAGTAAGTGTAACAACCATTTGAAACTAGTTTTATGGGATTTTAAAGGCTCCCTCCATATTTTTGTAGCTAAGAGATTTTAAATAGAGGACATGGAATACCAGCAAGCTTGTGAAATAGCACAATGAAGATCTAGCCTCATTTTCTACCTGCTTGTTAATGGAGATGTTAAACAATACAGTTACAGATGGTAGGGGTTGGAGGTGGAACAAACAAATACAAAGAATCCCATAGCAGTTTAAAAAAAAAAAAAAAATCACCTTGCCTTGGCACAGGCTATATACCCCTGTGCTTTTTAGTGAGACACTTGCTAGATAGAGTTAAGTTTTTCTAATTTAGCAGATGGGTATTTTTCCTGTGGTGGTGGCTATTTTGTGTCCCAGAATCTAAGCTTCCATTTTCAATGAAGTTTCTCACTGTTATGGCTTAATTTACACTGGAAAAATATTCTCGGTAATCAATATTGCCCAGGATACTAGAGCTTCTGCATTAGCAATCCTAATGCACTTTTCTGTGCATTCACACATAGCAGTGTAGTAAAGTGGTGTTAAACACATTGCCCCTTGGCCTCTGACCCAGCATGATTACTTTATTCAAGGGCTTGGGAGAGATTTCAAAAGGGAGTCTATGAGTAAGGGTTCAGTGGAATTGTGGGAGATAGGATCAAACTCCTAAAAGTCCCAGGGAAGAGTAGCCTTTTCCTTAATATCATCCCAAAATGGAGGCTAGTCTGAATCCTCAGTGGTAGGATTATTTGTTTGAGCTACTGAAGATTTGCTAAGAGCCCCCCAGCAGGAGTTGACATGCACTCACTTCATGCAAAAAGGCTCTGTTCCCTCCTCTACAAGGTAGAGGGAAGGGGACCTGTGCCAGGTCAGTCGGTGTTCTCCACATGGTGTATGGAGTAATGCTGCAGAACCCCTTGATGAGAGAAGAGACTACCCTTGATAGCTCATGTCTCTCAGGCAAAGCAAGCACTGTGGAAGCTGCCTACACTGGACAATTACTGGTTAGTGGAATATCAGGTTGGGGAAGTTACAGTAGGTCCAGTAGTGCTGGAGGTGTTTAAGGACCTGTAATTAACCTAGCAAATGGACTGATGAACATTGAAGGGCTTCTCTAACAGTCCTGCAGCCTTTGGTAGTAGGTACCTAGTCTCCACCCACTCTATCAACACAAGAGAAGCATTAGGAAAGGCTACTCGTGGTAACTTTCATGGACTGGCTCATCAGTTGTGGCTATCTAAAGAAAGAGGCCAGATAATGTGCACGAGAGTAAATGGTTTTTGGTTGTTTTTAATATTAAGGCTGTTTTAGGAGGGAAAGTTGCTTTCAAGGAGGGATGATGTACAAAGATGTAAGTGGACTCTCACATGAGTAAGATTTGGTTTGCATGCAGAGCATGAGGGAATACTTTAGTTAAAAAAAAACAAAAACACTTACAGCCCCTGCCTTTACACTGTTAATTAACAATGTCAGAGGAGCAAGCATCGATCACTGTACCAGCCCAAAAACTCCAAGTGGTTTTTGGATTGTTAAAACACCCCATTACAGCAGACAGAGCAGCACTATCTCTCTGTTCAACTAAGTCTACGTTTGATTCTAGGCCCCTAATCGCCAAGAAGTTAAATAGGAGGGAATGGTAAAGAGGAATAAGTGATTAAAGGGGCTGGATAGACTAATTGAAGCAGCATGGTTGGTGTAACTAATTGACAACCAACATAGGCTGTAACTTTCCATTAGGTCTACCCACCTAGGGGGGAATAGAATTATGCAGACAAGTATGGGGCTGACAAGGTAAATGTAGGCTAAATAGCAAGTGGCAAACGTGACTGCTCCAGCTGTAGCCAGTGGTAGGAATCCCCCATTACTTCAGATCTTAGCTGCCATGCTGTTCTATGAACTAACATTAGGAACATTAACAGTTCTGTTTAACAAACAAGAAGAAATTGGGCCAGAGGAAGTTTCACTGGGTTTAAATGTATGACCAACAAACCACAAGCCTTCAATCTAACAGTCAACTTTTAAAGTTCTTTTTTCTTGATCAGACAAGCCTTTTCATAAAGGAGAGATTCTGCCACCTGTTATTCAAAAGCAGAGCAGAAAATGTGAACCTTAAGCTACCAAGGGCACTTTACCACACCACTTTCTAGGACCCCTGTGCATTATAAGCAGGCCTGTATTTTATTCTAATAAAGTGGGAATTCTAGCTTGTAATTCACCAGTGACAGCATAACTAAAGAGGTATTTGAGTAGAGTACAGAGGGACACAGTTAATGTTTTTTAGGGCCATGCTTTGAGTATCCCTTGGGCAATCTCATCAGAAAGGGTTACAAACTGGTATTGTCTCACCTCCCCCAACCACTAGTTTGATATTATGGAGTTAAAGGAACAGTTTCCTGAAGGCTTCCACTGAACTGGAATAGGAGACCCACACAAGTAGAAGCTTCTTTGTCAGGAATGGCAGAAATGTGTGTACGGTTAACAACATTATAGCAGCTCTCCCCTCAAATTTCTCATGCGACTTCTCCCAAAGCAGTGAAGAAATTCTGGGTTTACAGAGAAAGCTAGAATCAATTTGCAGAGCATACAGTTTTGAAATGTCATGACAGGAAACACTGACACCCACTTGCTGAAGATAAGCTTCACAATACAAAAGTTTGATTGAAACCAGTATTCGGGCCAGCTTTTGGTGGACAATGTTTTACTGCAAAAATGCAATCCAATAGCAGTACTAAGGGCATCCCCATCCTCTTTCATTACTGAAAATAAATTATAGTGAGCCATTCTACCTGTCTAACCAAAAGCCTGAAAGCTCTCTTTGAGTTCTAAGACTAAACTATGGTGTCATTTCCACAACCTGAACAGCAACGGTTTTAGATGGGATGATTTTTAGTCAATTCCTTTCATTTTAAGCAAGGGATTAGTAAGAAATAATAGGGAGTCTTTCAGCTCTAATTTGAATTATGAACTGCAACCACCAAAAAGTGGCCTTGGTACGAGTCAGTGTCAGCAGAAAGACCAAAGAAGATTGAAGGCAGCTCTTCTCACCCATTGAAGTTGGGAAAAAGTCTTGGGAGTACCCCTAGGGCCACTCACATACCAGTCAGATTATTCTGGCTGCTATATAAGCAATAGGGATGGAGGCTAAGTTGTGTGGCAAAGGGAGGACGATAGACATGGCAGTACTGTCTACCTGATCAAAATACGAGTAATAAGTTATGGCGCTGTATCTGCCACAGATCTGCCATCAGCATCACCCTGAATGGAGATCTGAACACTTGAGTAATGCAAGCCAAACAGCCATGAATAAAAAAAGTATAAGTACGCGTGTCACACATTGTAAAGCTATTTATGAAGACCAAAGAATTTGATCTACAGCAGGATGTGTATCCTAAAGGAAACAGCACAAAACCTGGTTACAGTCAGCCTCTGGCACAGCCAGAAGACTATTCAGAGAGTCTATTCAAAGGCAGTTTCACAGTTCTCTTCAGGCTAGCAGCACCTAGTCTTTGCTTAAGTACCAACAGCTGCCATGTTCAAGGCAATCCAGCACATTTGACTATTGCAACACCTATCTCCTGGAGAGTGTTACAGGCCAAAACGGCAAGGTAGTGATACATTATAATGATGGTTTGAGGCCAAACAGGAAACATATGGAATCATCAGCCACACCTTCACAGCTTTTATGATTGAGATATCTCATCAGCAAGAGCACTGGGACTTCTCTGTTCTTGGACTATCAATCACCGGCCTGGAATCCAGATAGATGCTGTTTGGAGGATGCTCCCCATGAAGCTGCAAGGTGTTGCGGGCTATCAGCTCCTTTGCCATCAATGTAAACACCTCATCTACATTCTGGGCCTCTTTGGCTGAAGTCTCCAACACAGCCAATAGCCCATGCTTCTCTGCCAGTGTACAGGCATCTTCAAAAAGGACTTGGCGGTTCTCCGCTACATCCGATTTGTTCCCTTTAAATAAAAAGGCTTCCATTAATGGTCTGCATTCTAATGTATGAATTGCAGACAATGTTAGTTTCCCAATATTTTTATTTTTTTTTAATATTTATTTTTTAAGAGATTTTGTGCTGAGGAATAAAATTATGCCAAACAAGATTTCTAGTGAGCAGAACATGAAACACTAAAACCAAGAAAGTTTCATGCATGGAAACATCAACTTTTTGGGGCCTGTGGTGAAGGTTACCAAATTCATGCTGCAAATTGTTAATACATTTTCTTGCTCATGGATTTGCTTTAGGGAAATGGTGCCAAAGCACCGACTTGGAAAGAATTAGATTCACCTACTACTTTGTAACTTCTTAGAGGTTTTGCCGAGTTAGATAATTCAGTTTAGACAGGTGTTTTCTAATGTGGCTATTTTTTCTTTCTAGTTAGGTTAACTGTTAAAGTGATCTCACACAAAATGCCAATATATTGTGCACAATATAGCTCCTTATAAAACACATCTCCCACATGTTCCAAATATCTCTGTTAATTTTCTCATCAGTATCAAATGTCTATTCAGAAGACCATTAATGGAAGCCATATATATTCTGGTACTACCAATTAATTTGGCCTATATCTTTAGGTGGATGCTGAGATCCCAGCACCAATACTGGGATATTGCTGGACTAATTCAGGTCTCCTATGTGAAAACAGGAACGTTTATAGCCTCAGCCCGTGGTAAGGACTACCTTCCCAGTTTTGGATATTAACAAGATCCAGTATTACAATTAAGGAGTTTTTAGGTAAAGTCAGAAGATACATGAACCTATCACTGTTGGCTAGCTTAATATGGGCTACAATTTAAATATAAATAAGCAGCAACTTTGCATAGGCAGACTGACTGTATAACAGTTCTATCAGTATAAATCAAAATTTAGTCCAAAACCAGAATGCACCTCAAGCTAATAAATAGGCTTGGAAGGATTAGATTTATCAGTAAGTGTCATTAAACATCAATTTCACCGTATACACACAAAATGAAAAATATTTCCATTGATAATAAAAGTCTACAGACAGACAGAGTAGGAAAATTGCTGCTTGAGAACTTATTAGAGTTTGATTTAAGGCTATTTAATTTATATATCTATATTTGTTTTGACAATGTGTGTTTTAATGGTTATAAAGTTGCATATCCATCCAAACACAGAGGCTTCTTATAGAACAGATTTTCCTCCCCTGCCTGAACTTCCATATTCTCCTGGCATATACGATATTTTACTAGTGGTAAGTTTCAAATTGCTCAAGGATGTTGAAACTTGTCTTTTCAGCAAATTCAAAACTTATACTTTCAGAAATCATTTTTCTAGAGGGGCTTTATAAAAAAAAACAAAAAAAAATCCCACACCCCAGCTTCATAGCATATCTGTTTATTTTCTTACATGTCTCCTCTCTGTCCCCACAACCCATTTCAGATGTGAAAGGTTAGGAATCATAAGTTATTTTGCATTAGAAATTTATACTAGAATGAATTATTATATAACTGAATAAATGGGAAAGGTTCAGACAGTTTGAATAGCAAGTAAAAGCTAAGCAGTACCAACCTTTGAAATACAGAGTCAATGTTTTATCCTGAGACAATGAATCTATACTGGACAATTTCCAAAGGGTTTAGGGCTTTCTTCATTTGTTTGTTGAGCGTAATAGATTGTGTTTCCATTTCAGGAAAGAAATAAACAGACTAAGGGCTATAGAGTTCAAATGATTCCTATTCCCTTGTTGACACCAAGATCTACAGCTCCATACAAATCAGACCTTTTTTTTCATGTCACTTCTTCAGAAGAGGACTAGGAAGGACTTACCTATTTATGAAGAATTAGGAGTATAGTATTTTAAAGCGTATGTTAGCAGGGACTCACAGCTCCCAGAGCCACAGCTACCAAGCTTGGGGGCCCAGCCTTGCCAAGCTACAGGGCCAAGTCAGATTGTTGTTCTGTGGCTTGTATAAATATGCTGCTGTCAGCACTGTGCTGATAACAGAACAGGCAAAAGCGGCAGGCTCTCTCAGTTTGCCAGCTCAACCCCCTTTCCTGTGGATGAGAAGAGCAATAACTACAACTTCTGATTGTAGGAGGGAGGGAAGGGAGGAATAACCCTGCTTCCCATCAACCACTCTCCTTGTCTTTGGAGAAAGAAGGTGGGGGACAGGCAGCCTTCCTGCTCTAGAAGAAGGTCCCCATTGCCAGCCTGTTTCCACTTAGGATCAGCCCCCCTGGGCAGTAGAAGCAAGATCACATCAGTAGAAAGGACACCAGAAGGAGAACATATGGAATATCAGAAAGGGGTTTGAGATGGGTGCATTTTTGCCCCTTGACAACTTGTTATGCTCGTGTGTATTGGAACCATTGGGCCAAATTCATCATTTCTGAAAGTGGGCCCATGTCCAGTGACCTCAAGAGAGTTGCCCCGATTAGACTAGCAGTAAGTTTGTTCCATTATAATGGGGCAAAAAACAAGGAATAGGATATGAACACTTGAGGTTGTGAGGGCAATCACTTAATTCCCATTTCCAGCTTAAAAAAAAAATAGCTCAAGTTACTACACTCATTCTGTTCTATGTATTTTGAAAAATTGATGTAACTAGAACCTGAGATGAAGTGGGGGGGAAGGGGGGGGGGTTAAGGCTATGTATCAAAAATAAAAATTCAAATAGCAAAAAGTTTGACTCCTACCAATTAACATCAGGACTAAGTTAGCAGCTCCATATTTTTCAATTTCATGAATCCAATGAGGAATAGATTCAAATGTGGACCTCTTGGTAAGGTCATAGGCAAGGATGGCACCATGGGCACTGCGATAGTAACTCTGAGTTATCGTCCGGAAGCGCTCCTGGCCTGCAGTGTCCCATACCTGAATCTGGAGGAGGAGAGAAAAAAAGAAGTAATGCCAGTGAAGTCTGAATGCCACTTCAGAGGTTGCACTGGAATTTATGATATTCAATACTCCTAGGTTTTATCTACCCTCAGGGTATGGCTACATTGGAGATCTTACAGGAGTGCAGCTCCACTGATACAGCTGCACTGCTGTAAGCTCTGTAGTGCAGACGCTCTAGGCCAATTGGAGAGAGCTCTCCCGTTGACTTAATTAATCCACCAGCAACCAACAGCAGCAGCTATGTCAGCAGGAGAAGCTCTTCTGCCGACATAGTGCTGCGCACATCAGTGCTTAGGTCAGTGTAACTTAGGTCACTTGGGGCAGGGTGGCTTATTTAGTGACATAAGTTTTGCAGATATATGTGGAAGTGTAGACAAAGCCCAAGGCTACAACTGCTTTAGTGAACCTACTGACAACATGGTTTGGTTTTGCCGGTGTACATGTGAAAAACTGTTATAACCAAGGTGCAGCATGGTTATAACACAGTTCAGGCTGGTCTGTGCAGACAGAACCAAACCATGCTATAATGTGGCTTGGACATTACTCCAGAGGAATTATATTCCCTAACTGATTTGTAACTGTATTATGGAGAGGGCTAACATGTT
This sequence comes from Lepidochelys kempii, assembly GCF_965140285.1. NCBI lineage: Eukaryota > Metazoa > Chordata > Testudines > Cheloniidae > Lepidochelys > Lepidochelys kempii. Next base: position 249,315,328 of record NC_136380.1, read on the forward strand.
GTGGCCTTAGGAGTGGGAGGGAAGAAAAGAGACAGTATCTTGTGCAGCCCAGGTATGGAAAAGGATGAAATCAATCAGTCTGTTCTATAGCCAAATACCCTGGGCTGAGCTGGGAGGAAGCTGTGCACTGCTCCTGTAACCAATAGGAAGCTGGGGGGGGGGCAGTACCTGGGGGTAGCAGCCCACCAAGGCCCCCCAGCACACCCTGCTTAGAAGCCCCAGGTAAGCGCCACACCCCCTTCCAGAGCCTGCACCCCCGCCCCTTTCCCACCCCCCCCCTCCTGCTCCTAAACTCCCTTCCAGAGCCTGCACCCTCTCCTCCTGCACCCCCAGCCCACACACCCCCTTACACTGCCAAGCTCCCTCTCTCCGCACGCTAAACTCCCTCCCAGAGCCTGCACCCTCACCCCAGAGCCTGCACCCAAACTCCATCCCAGAGCCCAACCTCTCACCCCTTCTGCACCCAAACTCCCTCCCAGAACCTTAGGCAGGTGGGGGGCAGAGTTTGGGGGGGGGCGGGTTCTGGGCACCACCAAAAGGTCTACAAATCTGCCGCCCCTCCTCCTTCAGTGCTGATCAGGATGCCGAGTCCTAACTGTCCCCTGCTCTGGGTCACCACGGAGCCTGTGACTGCCACTAACCTTCACCTTCTTGCCATCGATCTCCAGCGAGCGCACGGTGAAGTCCACCCCGATGGTGTTCTGCTGCTTCTCGTGGTACTGCCCCGACTTGAAGCGGTGCACCACGCAGGTCTTCCCCACGTTGGAGTCTCCGATCAGGATGATCTTGAACAAGTAGTCGAAGGCTTCCTCCGACTCGGAGCTGGAGAAGGACATCATCCTCCTCCTCCCCTCAGCTCAGCCTGACCCCCCTGGGAGGGAGCACAGAGACGGCCTTCAGAGCCCTGAGCGCCCCAGGGCATAGCCACCCGTGTTGCCCGTGGGGCGAGAACTGCGGCGTGCGGCTTCCCCCACAGGCCATATAAAGCACAGAGCCCGCGGGCTGCTCCAGAGCCGCTGGCACGCGAGGGACACGCCTCTCTCGCCGAGCAAGGAGCCGCCTTTCCTTCCCCTTCCCGCCAAAGGCTTCTGCCTGCTCCCTCGGGAGTCGCTTCGTGTGTGTGTGTGTGTGGGGGAGTTTAATGAGAGCTGCGGCCTGCCCTTGTAGACAGGCGGGAAAAAAACCACGCGCCTGGCGTGGCGAAGTGGCTTAAACACCCAGAAAGTCAGAAAAACCCCCACCCCGCCCTAGTTCCGGAAAGCGCAGCTTCACCTCCACATCAGAGTGTGCCGAAGCCACGTGTCTTCCCCGCGCCCTTTTCCCCCACGGCACCGAGTCCATCTTAGCTTGTTTTCGTCCACAACTTCTCCTACCCGGCGTTGACGTTAGCGCCGGCCGGCCGGCGACCCGCTCTGCCTTCTCCACCGGGACCAAGCGGGGCTGGGAGCTACGGGGGCGTTGAGCCGCCCGCAGCGCCCCAGCCACCTGCTACGCGCAGCGGTTTACTCACCTGTTACTCACCCCGTTCTCTTACCTGTGCGAACAGGTACCGCTGGCTCGCTTTGTACCCTCGCCCGCCCCTTCTGGCCTTTTCCTCACTGCCTGCCGGGAAACGTAGTTCGGAGACAGGCCGAGCTCCGTCGGGCAGCCTCTCTCGCCACCCCCCAACAAGGTGCTCAGTGCCCCGGAACAGTGGGAGCGAGCGAGCCGGTGCGGAAACAGGCCGCCTGCCAAGTCTCCCCGCCCCCCGGAATATTTCTGCTGCGGCGTGCGGGCAGAATAGGGGGAAAGGAGCGCAGCAAAGGCTCACAGAGCAGCCCCCATGTGCTTCTGTGGCAGACCTCTCCCCTCCCTGCAGATGTCAGAGTAGCAGCCCTGTTAGCCTGTACCCGCAAAAAGAAAAGGAGGGCTTGTGGCACCTTAGAGACTCACCAATTTATTTGAGCATGAGCTTTCCTGAGCTACAGCTCATGTATCAGAGTCTTTTTCAATGGCCTTCGCTAGGGGCTCCGTGTGACACGTGCGAGGGGCAATGAAGTGATTAGCTCGGAGGGTCGCCGGGGTGGTCCCTTTCTCACAAGGAGAGGGGCGGTAAAAGGAGAAGGCTCTGGGTGGCAGGGCGGCGCAGGGCCGGCGGCGAAGTGCTGAGCCGGGGAAGGGGGCCCGGGGTTGTTGGTGGGGAATGGGGGGGCCCGGGCTAACCGGGGCTGCCAGGGGCTTGCCGCCGGACGAGGTGTTTCTGCCGTGACGTCATTAGCCGCTGGACACTGGCTTGCCCCCCCCCCCCAGCACAGCTGCCCGCTGGAAAGCGACTGTGTGCCGAGCTGCCGTGGCAACGCGGTTATTGGGTCACGCTTCACTCCCCAGGCCTAAGAACCGGGTTTCCCTTAAACGTGGCCCGGGAAGTTTGTCCAGCTAGCAGCCCTCCCAGACTACAGCGGTCCCGGGGCTTTATCGTCTCTCCCTTTGGGGGGCCCAAACCCTGCCCGCGCTTTCTAAAAGGCTCCGCGGGGGTCTGGTGGGAGGAGAAGGACTAAAAATAACAGTCCCATGGGTGTGCACGGTGCGGGACGTGGGAGTGACACGGGGAAGGGGATGCAGCAGCAGCCGCCACACAGCCCGTGGGCAGCTCGGTAGCGTGCCCGCTGTTGCCTGCGTACGGGGGGAGCTCAGCCGGGCGGAGAGCGATGTAGCTGGGCAAGGACTACAACTCCCAGCATGCGCTAGGGTGGCGCGGGTGGCCTCCCCCCCGGAAGAGACGGGGTCACGTGACTTCCTGTAGCTGGCCTGGAGGTGCTGGCAGGTGAGCTGCGTTGACGTGGAAGGAGTCGGTGGGAAGCTTTTGAGCGCGTGAAGAGGGAGGTGAGCGCCGGGCCTGGCCTTGTGCCTGGGGGGGGAAGGGAAAATCCCCCCCCCCCGTTTCACTGCACTCAGGGAGTGGGTGGGGGGCGATCTGCCTGCAGCTGCCATGTGGCCCCTCTGCTTCCAGCCGGGGCTGAGCCTCACCCTCTCTAATAATGGACTTCTTTGCCCAGGGTGGGGTAAAGTGACCAGACAGCAAATGTGAAAAATCGGGACAGGGTGGGGGATAATGGGAGTCTATATAAGAAAAAGACCCCAGAATTGGGAGTCTCCTGATAAAATCGGGACTGCTGGTCGCCCTCGACGGGGGGGGGGGGGGTATTGCCAGCTTTTCTCCCAGGTGCCATCTGGGAGATGATAGCTGTTCTGTTGCTCCAGAGCCATGGTCTCCTTTGTCTTCTCTTCAGCCAGATGATCCGTGCTGTTTTTGTTCATATCAGTTGGGCTCCCCCTTATTTCCACGTGTGGGGTTTAGGATCTGTATGGCTCAGGAGTTGTCATTGTTTTCAGGTTTGGAAGAGTGGGTTTGGGGATCCTTGATCGGAAACAAAACTTGCTTATACTCAGTAGTGTCTTCCAGCTGAGAATTTTGAAGTGCTTTGCGAACTGTAATGCTTCATGAGTCCTCTGAGGTTAAAAAAAGAAGAAAAAAGCAGTACTCCTGCTCCTAATGCACACATTCAGAACCTTTGTGTGCAGAAATGCAGGCCCTCTGCTGCAGGTGTGAAACCAGAGACAATGCGGTATCCTTTGGAATTTAGGCTAATGACCTCTGTGTTCTGCAGCAAACTGCTTTAACAGGAATAGTGCCAATGCTAAACGGTTATAGCTGATTTTGAAAAAGTTAATGAAATAGCAAGTAATGATGCTATGCAAATACTGGTAATCAAACTCAACAATCACTTTTTACTAATAATTCCTTAGCATTGGCTGTTTCAATGAAGATTTTTTCCAGTAAACTCAATTGTTAAAATAGTCAAGAACAGTGAACAGTTAAAAGAAAGTGTTCAAAAATTTGAGTGAATTCACTGACTGTAGCAGTTATTCATCTCTACTTAGGAGTCACTGTAGATATGTGAAGAAATCTCTCCCTTTTGGAATAACAGTTAAAGCAATTAGAAAACTTGGATGTGTTAAAAATTGAAAATAATCTGGCTTAAGAGCTGATCTGCAAATGGCTATAGAGAGATTTGCTCTTGTACCCTTTTTTTGTTCTTTAACATGTGGCGAGAGAGAGAGAGTCTGAAAAGACTTTTTTTTTTTTAGAAAAAAGCTTTTCTTCTAGTTTTTCACCTTGGAAATATGAAGAATATTAACTTGGGTCTTCTCTAGCTGCTTTGGAGGATCACTGGCTGGTATCAGGAATGTTTGAGTTCTTAACACCTTAATTGAAGTGGGGGAGGAGGGTGTTGAGTCTTTAGCAAAGGCTTATTCAGAATGTTAATTGGTTGAAGTTAAGTATGTATAAACAAACAGACAAGACCATTTTAAACAGTCTTAACTAATACCGTCCCCTCTTAAAGGCTTAGCTTTCACTTACTGGGTTCCTGTCACTTCACTAGTTTGCTCGTCACCATAGTATTTTCTAGCCTAGACAGGGCATTAATTCCTAATGTGTAAAAGTCAGGAAAAAACTTGGTTTAAAAAAAAAGCTCAGACCTTCTTTTATACATCATAAAGTATGTTTCCCTTGCCATATACCTGCAGGTCACCTTCAGGAAATGTAGCTGGGATTGAAAAGCTCCAGAGAAGGGCACCTTAGATACAATAAAGATATGTGCTCTATAAATACTGTAGAGGCCACAGGGTCAAAACTGTGGCTAGATATTGAAAAGAGTGAGGCAACTCTCACCAGTAAGATTTGCATTGGTGTATGCTAAAGCAGTATCAAATAATACTCATGTTTCAGAGCGTAAGCCAGAGTAGTCAATAGATCAGGGGTGGGCAAACTTTTTGGCCCAAGGGCCATATCGGGGTGTGAAATTGTATGGAGGGCCGTATAGGGAAGGCTGTGCCTCCGCAAACAGCCTGGCCCCCGCCCAGTATCCAGCCCTTCCCACTTCCTGCCCCCCTCAGAACCCCCAACCCATCCAATTCCCCCACCCCTCCGCTTCTTGTACCCTGACTGCCCCCTCCCAGGACCCCCCGCCCCAAACCACCACCCTGGGACCCCACCCCCTATCCAACCCTCCCTGTCCCCTGACTGCCCCCCTGATCCCTATCCACACCCTGCCAGGCCCCCATGGATCCCACCTCCTATCCAACCCCCCCCCCCATCCCTGACTGCCCCAACCCCTATCAACATCCCCACCCCTGACAGGCCCCCCGGGACTCCCACGCCCTATCCAGTCCACCCTGTTCCCCGTCCCCTGACTGTCTTTCCCCACCCCTACCCCCAAACCTTTGCCCCATCCAACTGTCCCCTAACTGTGCCCCGGGACCCCCTGCCCCTTATCCAACCCCCTTACCATGCCGCTCAGAGCAGCAAGAGCTCATAGCCCCAACACCTGGACGGAGCCAGCCGCGCTGCCCGCGTGGCGGCCTAGCTGCACAGGAGGAGGGACAGCAGGGGAGAGGCCAAGGGCTAGCCTCCCCAGCCAGGAGCTCAAGGGCCGTGCAGGACAGTCCCGCGGGCTGTAGTTTGCCTACCTCTGAAATAGATGGACTGAGGGTCAAATCTGGACCACCAGATGCTTTTGAATTCTTTTTATTTACTTATTGTTATGTTGTTTTTTATTTTCTCTGAAGTCTGGACCTTGACTATACATTGACCAAGAAATTTGGATCTTCACAAAAAAATAATTGACTATCCCTGTAAACTGATCACATCAGGAAGGATTTTTTTCCCTCTCTGTGCCATTGACAAATTGCATTATAGGGTGCTTAGGTTTCCTCTAAAGAACTGGGTATTTTTCATTGCTTGGTGGCTAGGTGGGTGGATGGACAAAGATGTCAGGATATCTAATTTGATGTATGTGACGTTATTGACTTGAACTGGGATAGAACATTGTTGCAACCAGGGTCCTGTAGTGGCACCAGATCTTGTATAAAGGGGGTCAAATAAGGTATCTCAGACAAGGTTATGTCTTGCTGGTTACGATTATGCTATCTATATGTGTGTATCATTTTTGTAGTTAAAGTTATGAATATTGTGTCTGTATTTCAAACTTATGCTATTCTTCTGGGTGACACCCCAGACAAGTTGGTGTCAGCTCTGCCTAGCCTGCTGGATGGCCCATTATGGACCATCAGATATACAAATGACATATTGAGAGAAGGCAGACACGCCTTGCATCTTAGCAAGATATGCAGGGACGTGCCTACGGACAGAACTCTGACGGACGTTTTTCCATGCCATGTGTGGGACAACTTGTCTTTGGAACAAAGAAAGACCACACGGCAAGAGAATATAAAAAGCTGCTGCTGAACTTTGCTACACTGAAGCTTTGAACCAAGGACTGAAAGACCCATCCCAGCTGTGTATGTACTCCAGAGACTTGATTTGAACCTGCAGTTTATTCTATCACTGCTACAAGCCTGAACCAAGAACTTTGCCATTACTGTATGTAATTGATTCCATTTAACCAATTCTATCTCTCATCTAGATCTTTTCCTTTTATGAATAAACCTTTAGATTTTAGATTCCAAAGGATTGGCAACAAGCGTGATTTGTGGGTAAGATCTGATTTGTATATTGACCTGGGTCTGGGGCTTGGTCCTTTGAGATCGAGTGAACCTTTTTCTTTTACTGGAGTATTGGTTTTCATAACCATTCATCCCCATAATGAGTGGCACTGGTGGAGATACTGGGAAACTGGCATGTCTAAGGGAATTGCTTGTGTGACTTGTGGTTAGCCAGTGGGGTGAGACCAAAGTCTTCTCTGTTTGTCTGGTTTGGTTTGCCTTAGAGGTGGAAAAACCCCAGCCTTGGGCTGTAACTGCCCTGCTTGAAGCAATTTGTCCTGAATTGGCACTCTCAGTTGGGTCCCGCCAGAGCCAGCATCAATAGTCAGTGGTGTGGTTGGCAGGATCCACAGAACCAGGTCAATTAAACTTTGGGTCAGAATCCCACGCTATCCAAATTTGAATTTTGATATTGAGAGTTTGATTGGTTAAAGAGCAGTTACAGTGGGTGAGCAAAGAGCATATGAGGGCCTTGGCAAAAAAGCTCTGGAAGATCTGTGTTCAGAAAAGGGGATAAGCTTTAGAAAGAAAGCTACAAATCAAGAACTGAGAAATCTGTTCGTGGCCAGTAATCAGGAGGCAGGAGCACAGCCCTTACCTGAGGCTACAGAAGCTGCAGAAAAAATTAGAGTAAAATTAAATTTTCCACTGAATCCATCTGATGAAGTGAGCTATAGCTCACAAAAGCTTATGCTCAAATAAATGTTAGTCTCTAAGGTGCCACAAGTTCTCTTTTTGAGGATATAGAGGAGTTTTTGTCTACCTTTGAACGGCTCTGCAATCTGTACCAGATCCCCGATGATCAGCGAATGCCTGTCCTGCTGACCAGACTGACTGGAAAAGCCAGGGAGGTATTTAATGAACTGGGGGAACAAGAAGGCTTGGATTACGAGCGGTTTAAAGATTCTGTGTTGAGGCGGTTCAAGGTTACTCCCGATTCTTACAGAGTTAAGTTTAGAAAGTTTAAAATGTCTAATGATTGTACTTTTGTAGGTTTCAGAGTAGCAGCCGTGTTAGTCTGTATTCGCAAAAAGAAAAGAAGTACTTGTGGCATCTTAGAGACTAACAAATTTATTTGAGCGTAAGCTTTCATGAGCTATAGCTCACTTCATCGGATGGATTCAGTAGAAAATACAGTGGGGAGATTTATATACATAGAGAACATGAAACAATGGGTGTTACCATACACACTGTAACCGGAGTGATCACTTAAGATGAGCTATTACCAGCAGGAGAGTGGGGGGGGGGAAACCTTTTGTAGTGATAAGGTGGGCCATTTCCAGCAGTTGACAAGAACGTCCGGGGAACAGTGGGGGGTGGAGGCGGGGAATAAATATGTGGAAATAGTTTTACTTTGTGTAATGAGCCATCCACTCCCAGTCTCTATTCATGCCTAAGTTAATTGTATCCAGTTTGCAAATTAATTCCAATTCAGCAGTCTCTCCTTTTGAGTCTGTTTTTGAAGTTTTTTTGTTGAAGTATTGCCACTTTTAGGTCTGTAATCGAGTGACCAGAGAGATTGAAGTGTTCTCCGACTGGTTTTTGAATGTTATAATTCTTGACTTCTGATTTGTGTCCATTTATTCTTTTACGTAGAGACTGTCCAGTTTGACCATTGTACGTGGCAGAGGGGCATTGCTGGCACATGTGGACACCATCGTAGGGCCTAATCACATTGGTATGTGCAGGTGAACAAGCCTCTGATAGTGTGGCTGATGTGATTAGGCCCTACGATGGTGTCCGCATGTGATATATACCATCATGCGCCAGCAATGCCCCTCTGCCATGTACGTTGGTCAAACTGGACAGTCTCTATGTAAAAGAATAAATGAACACAAATCAGACGTCAAGAATTATAACATTCAAAAACCAGTTGGAGAACACTGCAATCTCCCCACTGTATTTTCCACTGAATACATCCGATGAAGTGAGCTGTAGCTCACGAAAGCTTATGCTCAAATAAATTTGTTAGTCTCTAAGGTGCCGCAAGTACTCCTTTTTCTTTCTACTTTTGTAGAATGTTCTCATAAGCTGATGGGTTTTGTTAAAAAGTGGGTTGTGGGAGCAAAGGTGCAGGGGAGTTTTGAAAAACTGCTGGATTTAATAACTTTGGAACAGTTCTTAGACATTGTGCCTGACCATGTGAGAGCAGACTGTGTGATAGGGACCCTGAGTCAGTCCTACGGGCTGCAGAGATAGCAGATGCCCATACCCAAAACAGGGCTCAGGAAGGGTATAAACCCCAGGGGAAAATTAATCACCAGGTTCCCCAGTTCAAGAGGAGGGAAGGATTTAAAAGTAAACCTGGCCCTGACTATTATAAAAGAGCTCCTGGGGGCCCAGAGGGTAGGAACTCTCACCACGAGAATAAACAGGCTGAATGCTATCACTGTGGTGTGCTTGGCCACATGAGACCAGATTGCTCAACCCTGAAGGGCAGCCCAAAACCAGCAACCCCAAATGCCGTGGCAAATGCTAATCCTGTTGTTATAAACTCACAGGCAAGCCACACAGAGCCCAGCGCTGGTGCCCTGTGTGCAAATGATGTTTCTGTGGTGTCTGAAGAATTTGACCTTAAAACTCATTAAAGCTAAATATGGGAAAAATAATGCAGATTTTATTAGCAGTGCAGAAGTGAATGGAGTAAGGTGTATGGCATGGAGAGACGCCGCAGCAGATATTACTTTGGTTAAAGCAAGTCTTGTCAGGGAGGAAGATTATTGGCTAGATGAAAGTGTAACTGTTGTAGCCCTATATGAGTATTCTGTTAGGGTGCCTTTGGCTAAAATCCACCTTAAATGGAAGGGATTTGAGGGCACCATGGTTGTAGGAATGAAGAACACAATCCCTAAGGATCTTATGATTGGAAATGATATTAAAGCTATGTTCAGTCAAGTTAACACAAACCAGGCACAGGAGAGGATTAATCCTAAAGTTGTGTATATGGAGGGCTTTTCCAAAAATTTGTCTTTGGAAAGTAGCTGTTTGTCTGTGAATGAAGTTTCTGAATGTCTGTCTAATATCTCAGAAGTGAATCTGGAATTAGATCAAGCACAGAAAGAACTCATTGGTCAGGACAATGTTTCTCAGGAGCAGATTAAAGTGGATGGTCAGGTTGAAGCCCTAACTGAGGAAGGAAAGGGTAGATTTTTGATGGGTGATGGATTGTTGGCTAGTACAGCTTGTAAAAGTGAACCGGAAAAGGGTACCTTTGATTTGCTGGAAGTAGCTCAGGGTAGTGAGAAGAGCAGCAGTTTATCTGTGGGGAGTGGCAATGTGCCTGGTAAGGAAAGTTTGGATGAGCCTAGGCAGCCTTATGGGCTGATGGCTTTGTCTAGTCAGCAGTTTGGGAAGGCAAGGATAGTGGAAGATGAGTGTCCCTATACCTTACCTGTTAACCTGTATGGAGAATTGTGACAGTGAAGGAACTGTGCCTGTGTCTGTCAGGGGTATTGACTTGCCTATGGAGGGAGCTACCCCAGTCTCCAAGCAGTCGTCTGTGTACAGCCCTGTGTGCTGGGACAAGGGAAATGAGATCCCACATTTGCGGCACTTGCAGCCGCATTGGGAGAGGTGCATTATGGGCAGCTATCCCAGCATGCAAGTGACTGCAATGTGCTTTTCAAAGAGGGGCGGGGTGTGGAGTGTGACAGGGAGTGTGTTGTGTGTATGTGGGGGGAGAGAGAGTGGGTTTTGGGGCGGGGGCTAAGAGCATGTCCACATGCTGTCTTGTAAGTTCAGACAGCAGCAGACCTGCCCCCCCTCCCCTCCCCACCTCCCTCTCTCACACACAGCATTCCACAATTATGGTTGCTTTGTCTCGGAGCAGATAAGCAGAAATGGAGCTTTCAAAGGGCATATCCGCATTCCTGCAGCGATTCCAAAACAATGAGAAGAGTGGCCACTTGACTTAAGGGGATTATGGGACGCTTCCGGAGGCTGATCAGAGCGCAGTAATGCAACACCTCGTTCACACTGACGCCCGGGCATTTCAGCCAAGACACAACAAGTGTTAATCTTCTCGCCGAAGTGGAGTACCAGGAGCGCTCTAGCCATGGAGTCAGAGCGCTCTACGTGCCTTGCCAGTGTGGACGGATAGTGAGCTAGGGTGCCCAGGGCTCCTTTAACGTGCTCTAATTCGCAAGTGTAGCCAAGCCCCAAGACTCGCCCAATAGTCTGGTTTGAACCAGAATTTCATGTCTGAGGTGAGTGCTCTCACTGTCAGGCTAATGGCTATTCTGAGGCACATGTACACACTGTATCCTTCCATCTCCCCAACCAGCCCTAGTTATAACCTGCAGGTAGATTTGCAGTCAAAAGATGGTTGTTGCTGTGTATTTCTCTTCTTCCACTATTCCCAGGGTAGGTGCTTTGCCTATTTAAAGAAACAAACCAACCCCAGAACACTTTGCCATTTAACATCCATCAGCACTTTTAGTGGCTATAGCATATTTAGTGCCAGGCATGTCTGCCTTAGGAGACCTTAGCAGTAAGATTTTCACTGCGGAGGTTCATTTAATGGAATCTTTTTTTAAAAAAATATTGGACAGAAGAGGAAAAAAAGAACCCGTGGAGTAACCATGGGATGGGGATTTCCATAAACATTTTGCTTTTCTGCCCTAGGGTTCAAGTAAGAAGTAATGCATCAGCCAGTAACCCAGAAAAGAGGGAGGGAGACAGACTGGGTGGTGAGCATTAAGCGCTCCAAATTGGATTGTGTGGCTGAAAATTTGAGATGCGTCCACTTTACTTTCGTCCTGTCAAACATACAAAGCATCACAAAGGCATCTGCACATGTGAAGAAAGACAGAGGAATTCTGTGTTTCTCCTGTCCCACTAAGTTCTCTTTGGTAAACTGGCTCACAGCCCAAAGGAGGAATGTTTCCATAGCTGGAATTCAGAATGTGTGGTGGGTTTCAGTGCTGTTTTGCAACACTGCTCCCACTGAATGGTTTTCTAGTTTGATTTGGCTAGCCAATGTTGACACGGCTAAATCACAAGTCTCCCCACCCATGCAGTGTTTTAAATGTTTGTATAGCACAGTGTATTGACACTTTTTTTATTTGCATAAAAGAAACTGTGGGAGGGAAAGGGAGTGTTAACTAGCTGAAAATTGGCTGGTAATACTAATAGCTACTGTTAATATTCCCAGAGCCAACTTTATAGCAGTGTCAAAGATATGCTTTCTAGAGAACAATTCAGCCCGGGTGGGGCAGAGGGGATGTATTAGAGCAGTATTCACCAACCAGTTGATAGCCATTGACTGGTTGATCCCGGAGACTCTTCCGGTTGATTGCGATCTCTGGCCGCTAAAAGTCTGGCGGCGCAGCAGGGCTGCAACTAGGGCAGGCTCCCTGTCCACCCTGGCCCCATGCCGCTCCTGGAAGCGGCTAGCATGCACCTGTGGGGAGGGACAGAGGTCTCTGCTTGCTGCTCCTGCCTACAAGCACCACCCCCACAACTCCCATTGCAACCAATGGGAACTGCGACCAATGGGAGCCGCAGGCGCAGTGCCTGCAGAGAGGGGCAGCACGCAGAGCCACGTGCCCCTCCCCCACGGGCTGCAGGGGGGAGTTAGCCCCTTTCAGAAGTGGCGTGGGGCAGGCAGGGAGCCTGCCTTAGCCCCACTGCACCGCCAGGAGCTGATCGAGGTATGTACTGCCTGGCAGGAGCCCAGCCCTGAGCCCTCTCCCGGAGCCAGCACTCCATACCCCTTCCTGCACCCCGAACCCCCTCCTACATCCCAATCCCCTGCTCCAGCCCTGACCCCCTCTCCCGGAGCCAGTACCCTGTACCCCTTCCTGCACCCCAACACTCTGCCCCAGCTCGGAGCCCCCTCCTGCCCCCAAACTCCCTCCCAGAGCTTGCACCCCCACTCTCTCCTGCACCCCAATCCCCTGCCCCAGGCTCAGCCTGGAGTCCCCTTCCAAACCCCTCAGCGCCAGCCCAGAGCCCACACCCTCTCTCGAACCCCAACCCCCAGCTTGGTGAAAGTGTGTGAGGGTTGGGGAGAGCGAGCGACTGGGGGTGGGGAAATGGGGGGGAGGGGCCTTGGGGAACAGGTAGGGTAGATCCTAGGTTGCAATTAAATTCAAAAAGTGATCTGGTGCATAAAATGCTTGGCGACACTGTGCTAGAGCTAGTAGATGTTAGTTAACAGTAACTTCAGGGGGATTTTTCTTGGTTGACTTTGCAGCTGTGAATAAAGGCGATCTTACAGTAGGGAGTCAGTCTCACCCTTCATAGCTTCTCTAGACCAAGCACTTTGCTCGCACCATGGGCTCCTTGCATTCTTCCATTCCCAACCACAAACTCCCTGTGCACCACCTTCCCATCCCCTCTATTCCCTGGGCACCTCACAACCTCCCCACTGGCAGCAGCTCTCTGTGCGCACCAATTCCCCATAAGGAGTTGTGTATCCCATTGTTCCCCATTGCATGATTCCCACACGCTCACTTGCCATAGGGGAAGTCTCCTCTGTAGTGCCTCCTGCTGGCCGAGCAAGGCCCTGCAGGCACATTTTCCTCAGTTTCCTCGAATGGGGGTTTTCAGAAATAGCCACTCGCCTCCAGAAGCTTTACACAATATACCCCTTCTCCTGGGTTCGGTTTATACAGCTTTTCCCAAAAGCACCCCTTGTCAGGGGTCTTCCCAACCTTCCTCCTAGGGGTTGGGGTTTTCAGTCGGGGCATGCCCTTTGTTTCTTACCTCAGGCTGGCTGTGACTTTCCAGCGGCTCCTTCAGCCAATCCCTGTCTCTAAGCAGCCCACCAGGGTTCAGCGAGTAGGCTGCCTCCTCCCGCTGGTGTCTGTGCTGAGAGCTGAGTCAGGATGTATGCATACAGCCCTCTTTCCCAGAGCTGGCTCTGGTTGCTTGGGAGAGAGGGGAGCTGTCTTGCCCTCTTAAAGTAATAACAGCACAGGTTTTCCGCAAACACAGACTTCCCTCAGGACCACTTCCTCTCTTCCCATACCTGCCTCTGTCATTTTCCTAGACCTTTCCATTCTAAACCTTAAAGGGCCACACTACAGAATGGGTGGGATGACCCTTAGGCCCTACTATCCTTAAGGGTTCAGATCCCACATCACAAAGGTCCATGGCAGGGGCTCTGTGTGTGCCCTCCATCCCTCTCTTTTCTCCCATTCCAGGGTCACATAATCTCCCTCCTTGCCAAGGGTGCTCTCTGCCCCATTCCCTCTCCCACTCCATTCCCACCTTCTTCCCAATATCAGGGCTTCTGTGTAGCCTCTATTCTCCCATGGCATGTGCTCTGTGTATCCCCCATTCCTCCTCTCTGCATAACAGGGTCCCTTATTCTCCCCCCAAGGTGGGGACTCTATGTGAACCATCTTCCTCCCTCCCCCCCCCCATTTGCCTTGCCTCCCACATCAGGTTCCCCAGTCTCCCCCATGACAGCTCTGGCTGCCCCCATTCCCTGTTCACATCTCCGCCTGTATAACAGGGGCTGTGTACATGCTCCCCCTCCTTGTTCTTCTTGGTGAGATAAATCAGGGTATCAACATGTTAAACTCTTTCGGGAGAATGTGTGGGGTGTTATGCAGGAAGGCACTAGGAGGTGTCATTAACCAGTTTTTTGATCTAAAGACAATGGCAGAGGTGTTTGAAGCTGTGGCTGTGCTAATCAAATGGCAGGGGCTCCATTTGTCCCCCCCTTCGGTTCTATCTATTGATGCCTAAACTATTCCCATACATTTTGAAATAGATCGGATGTGGAATTCACAAGTTACTGTGTTATCTACAGACAGGCAAACACAGAACTGCCATTGAGTTGAGTTTAAGGCTTGGCCAGTGACAAAGTTGGAAGGAGCCTCTTGAGTCTAGTCCAGTGATTTTCAAACTTTTTTTCTGGGAACCCAGTTGAAGAAAATTGTTGATGCCTGCGACCCAACGGAGCTGGGCATGAGGGGTTTGGGGTGTGGGAAAGGCTCAGGGCTGGGGCAGAGGGTTTGGGTGAGGGCTGTGGGGTGGGGCCGGGAATGAGGAGTTCAGGGTGTGGAAGGGGGCTCGGCTGGGGCAGGGGGTTGGGGTGTGGGAGGGGGTCAGGGCTCTAGGCTGGGCGTGCAGGCTCTGGGGTGGGCCTAGGGATGAGGGGTTTGGGGTGCAGGAGGGGCTCTGCGTTTGGGGGGGGACTCGGGGTTGCGGGGGGTCAGGGCTCTGGGCTGGGGCCACAGATGAGGGGTTTGAGGTGCAGGAAGGAGTTCCAGGTTTGGGGGGGCTCAGGGCTGTGGCAGGGGATTGGGGCATGGACTTACCTCCGATGGCTCCCGGTCAGCAGCGCAGCCAGGGTTCAGAGGCAGGCTTCCCGCCTGTCCTGGCACCACGGACTGCGCTGCACCCCGGAAGCAGCCAGCAGCAGGTCCGGGTCCTAGGCGGAGGCACGCAAGCGACTTCACACGACTCTCGCCCACAGGCATCACACCCCCAGTTCCCATTGGCTGGTTCCTGGCCAGTGAGAGTGCAGAGCCAGTGCTCAGGGTGGGGGGCAGCGTGCAGAGCCCCGTGGCCCCCCTGCCTAGAGGCCAGACCCGCTGCTGGCCGCTTCCGGGGCGCAGCGCAGTGTCAGAGCAGGTTGGCACTAACCTACCTTAGCTGAGCAGCACCGTTGACGGGACTTTTAACGTCCTAGTCAGCAGTGCTGACCAGAGCAAGGCGACCCATTGCCGTACATGCCGCAACCTAGCACTGGGTCGCGACCTACGGTTTGAAAAACACTGGTCTAGTCCATTCCCCTAGTTTTTAGCAAGCACTGCACACTCCTTCCTTGCTTTGGTTTCTCTGATCTAGCTGTAAGTCTCTAAGTAAACTGTTACATTCTTTGACTTGACCTTAGTGTCAGAACCCTTTCACTAACCATACCTTGCAACTGTAGAAGGGGGAGGCATGGGCAGGCATGAACATCAGTCTGCAGATGGGGATGGTGAGGTGCAGAGAAGCTAAGTGGCTTGCCTGATGTTGTACATCACAACTGTGGCCAAGATGGGACTAGAATATAGGGCACAGGACTGGTAGGCAGGAGGCCCATCTACTGGACCTCACCACCCCATAATTTCTAAGCTAAGCTTCCCCTTTTCCAACTGTGTTTCCCTTTTTCCAACTGTGTAAGTCCACTTTTTTTTGTATATGGCCTCTCATTGACATCTTATTGGCAAAGGAAGAGCCATTTAAATTCAAAATCTCACACTTGGCTCCAGCAGATGCTGGCAAGAGACAGATATGTGAACGTGAACTATTGCTTTAAGATCACTGGTGCGTGTAAGTCATATGCCAGCAGCAAGTAAGATTCTTGTGATCAGTCTGTATGGTGCAAAATAGTTCATTCACTGAGCGTCTTGCAATCTAAGTTGGACAAATATGAGTAGGGGATGGATGACAGGTCAGGGAGTGGGGAGAGAGACGCTTGGGGAGTTTGTCTGCTGATGGGCACCCTTTAAGAACCGAGACAGACAGGACCTAGGAAGTGCATGTGAAAGAAGTAGGACTGTGAAGGTGCTTGGGGCATGAGAAAGACTGTTCCAGGCATTACTGGTGCCGGGGAAGGAGAAGCTGATGAGATGGGCCCAGAGATGTGCAGAACATTAAAGGTGAGGTTAGAGACTTGAACTTCACTGGGAATGAGTGTAATAGCATTGTACCACTTGCTGCGTTCCAGCTACTTGCTGAACATTGTTTTATACGTGAGCTTTTCTTAAAATGTTTTTTTTCCCTCTTTCCTTTTAAGTGAGAAGAGAAATGACCTAAACTAACTTCCAGCTTTTGAGGCCAAGGGCCAGAAGGAGGGCGAGGCCAGAAGTATGGCTATGCCTGGGATTTTGCAAAGGCAGCCTGCAAACAGGTCCCTTGTGTCCCATTGCACTCATCACCACATTGCTGTGTTCCTGCTTACCTTCTTCAGGTAGGTTGGCCGCTCCTGGATCTGCATGACATTTGTCCAGTTGCGTTTGGGGGTGCATGTGTGGAGGGAAAGGAAAGGAGAATAATGAGAAGATCTGACCATTGGTTCTATAAAAAGCCAAGTAGTAATGATGTGTGGAGGGAGGCACAGTGTCAGTAATGTTGTGCCGGGGTTTCCTGTGCATTCAAATAACTAAATGCATATTCCCTGTGTGAATACTGACATAAATCAGTGGTTTTCAACCTATGGTCTGTGGACCCCAGAGGGACCGCAGGCTGTATCTAAGTGATCCATGAAAGGTGGTTGTTACCATAGAATAGTGGTCTTCAGGGCCAGCTAAAAACTGTTTGTTTGTTTGTTTGTTTGTTTGTTTGTTTGTTTGTTTGTTTGTTTGTTTGTTTGTTTGTTTGTTTGTTTGTTTGTTTGTTTGTTTGTTTGTTTGTTTGTTTGTTTGTTTGTTTGTTTGTTTGTTTGTTTGTTTGTTTGTTTGTTTGTTTTTGGTGGAAGTTGAAGCACCCTAATGTGCAGTTAGATACTTTTAATGCCCCTGTGGTCTGTGGCCCCTGGGGGTCCTCAGACTATTTCTAGGATTTTCATATGGGAGCGCAGCTCCATTCAAAATTTATTAGGGGTCCACAAATGAAAAAAAAGTTGAAAACCACTGACATAAATAGTACTCATGATGGACTTCTTTGACCCGTCCATCTCACTGCATGCAGAATTACACAACAGAAGAGTGGAAGCAAGTGGAGCCTTCCAAAAGCAGGGGAAAATAAACCCTCAGTCCCAACAATGAGCACATTTAATGAGCGCTCTAATCAGTGGGAAGTGCTCTGCCATTGCTGTTGGTAGCTGTCTTCTCCTCACTGCATTCTACACACAGCGATTCATGCAGAGTTCTGGAGGAGAGAGGATATCTGATGTCTTTAGACAAGAACTTGTGGTGGTGATTAGCTGGGAAAGTGTGTGTGTGTGTGAAGTGTATAACCATTGGTGAACATTTCATCTCCCCCCACCTTAAAAAAAAAAAAAAAAAAATCCGTCCCTCCAAATTGAGACACTGATCACACTCCTAGGCCTGGTATTCCTCCCCAACTAACAACAATCAGAGTATGTAACTGCACATTAGGGTGCTTCCACTCCCACCAAAAAATAAAGAATAGGTTCTTGGCTGGGCCCTGAAGCAGACTGTGTATGGAATTTTGGGTCCCTTTCGCTTTCTGCTCCAGTGAAGATCTGTCAAAATTATGTGTGTTCACTCTCTGTCTTGCAGTTACTCCCTGCTCCATGCTTCCAGAAAGACATTCAGCAATGTTAAGGTCAGCATTTCCAGCCAATGGACTCCTTCCTACCTAAATACCACGGCCCTTGAGCTCCACCCATATGAGGTGAGAACAGTCAGGACTATCAACCTAGCTGGCAAGTTTTAATACAGACACATGAATGCTAGTATGTGAATGGCCCAACTCAAACTCTGGTGCAAAAGAGATTTCTTTTTTGCCAGAGATACCCCTGGCTACTTGAGAACTTGCATAGGTGGGAGTCTCAGGTGACTTAAAACAGTAAATCCCACACTATAGTCCTTGGACCACCAGTGGTCAGCAGAGCCTTTCGTAGTGTGCACAGAGTGAAACTCCCATTAATGTGCAACACAGGCGGGATAGATCTCTTGTATTAGGAGTGCAAGAACTGCCCTATTGGATCGGACCCGTGGTCCATCTGATCCAGGTTCCTGTCTCCAACAATGGCCAGCACCAACTTCTTTAGAGCAGTGGTCTCCCACCTGGGGTGCGCGCACCCCACTTTGTGCACAAGACCATCCCTGGGGGGTACGCAGCAGGAGGAGCACTGCCGAAAGTCTTTCCCTGCAGCTCTTTTTTTTTTTTGATTCCCTTGAGCTGGCCCTGGGTGTGCGCGCTCCAAAAAGTTTGGAGACCACTGCTTTAGAGGAACATGCAAGAAACCTTATAAATAGCCTGCACATAAGGAAAACTACTTCCTAACCCCATTAGTTAGAGGTTGGATATTACCCTTCCAAACCTCTTGGGTGTTGTTGTTTCTTTAAATCCTTGCTACTGCAACCTTGAATGTTCTTACTATAGGAATGTCCGTTCCTTTGTTGGATTCTTGGCTAAAGGATAAACCATAAAAATCATAGAAATATAGGACTGGAAGGGACCTCAATAGGTCATCTAGTCCAGTCCGCTGCACTGAGGCTGGACTAAGTATTATCTAGACCTGTGGTTTTCAACCTTATTTCATTTGCGGACCCCTAAAAAATTATAAATGCAGGTGTGGCCCCTTTGGAAATCTTAGACATAGTCTGCGGACCTTCAGGGCTCTGTGGACCACAGGTTGAAAATCACTGATCTAGACCATCCCTGACAGATGATTGTCTAACCTGTATTTAAAAACCTCCAATGATGGAGATTCCACAACCTCCCTAGGTACTTTGTTCCAGTGATTAAATACCCTGACAGGACGTTTTTCCCACTGTCTAACCTAAATCTGCCTTCCTGCAATTTAATTCCATTACTACTTGTCCTGTTCTCAGAAATTAAGGAAAACAATTTATCACCCTCCTCTTTATAATGTCCCTCCTCGGTCTTTTCTTCTCCAGACTAAACAAACAATTTTTTCAATCTTTCCTCGTTGGTCATGTTTTCTAGACCTTTAATGATTTTTGTTGCTCTCCTCTGCACTTTCTCCAGTTTGTTCACATCTTTCCCAGAGTGCAGTGCTCAGAACTGGACACAGTATTCCAGCTGAGGCCTTATCAGTGCTGAGTTGAGTGGAAGAATTCCTTCTCATGTCTTGCTTATAACACTCCCAGGTGCAATCCAGACCTGTCACTTCCTGCCCTGCAATCTTGGGTGCCTCACAGTGCTTTGCTGTTGTAGCTCCCAACCTGGGCCACTCACAAACAGCTAAACAGCATTCAGATCACACTCTGTGTGTGTATAGCTACAGCCCTGGTCCAGCAACTCTGACTCCAGTAGCCTGTCAGCAACACACCAGCCACACTCAGGCTTCTACCAGCCTTGGTTAACATGTGCAGGGTGGACCCCAACATTCCCCCAGTCCTGAATTTTCCCAAAAACTTGCGTTCTGCACTGTCCAGCCTTCTCCTGGGCAGTTCAGAAATTAGAGGTTTGTTGCACCTGTAAGGGGGCTTTATACAACAGTTTGCTACTTTAACTGGAGTTCCCCAAACAGTTCAGTTTAAACACAGCACTGGATTAGTTTTGATTTTAAAAAATAAATAAAACACGTTTGTTTAACTACGAAGACAGAGATTTTAAGTGAGTACAGCTATAGGGTATTAAAGTCAGAAATGGTTACAAGAGAAATAAATATAAAACGCTTCCTAGTAGCTAAGACTTAACAAACTAGACTTGGCTCCAGGTAATATCTTTACCACGTGTTCCAAGCAACATAACTGACCAAATTCTCAAGGCAGGATTTGCCCCCACACTCCAAAGGGCTGTTTCCTTTGTCATCTTAGGTGAAAGAGTGCAAGAGAGGGGGAGGGAGAAAGAAAGATAGAATCCGTGAGGTCTTTTTGTCCCTCACTTTTATAGCCCAGAGTAGCCTCAGTGTTAGTCTGTAGTCGCAAAAAGAAAAGGAGTACTTGTGGCACCTTAGAGACTAACCAATTTATTTGAGCATAAGCTTTTGTGAATGATGAAGGGAGCTGTAGCTCACAAAAGCTTATGCTCAAATAAATTGGTTAGTCTCTAAGGTGCCACAAGTATTCCTTTTCTTTTTATAGCCCAGTCACCCTTTGAAGTGCATTTTCATGAGAGTTACGCTAGATAAAGTTCCTTCTCCCTGTGAAGAGGGAGACATGGAATCTTGTAGTGAAAAAAGTTCCATGTTGTTTGTTAAAATGCAGATCAATCTTTTCCTGCCCCCCTTCATTGCCAAAGAACGGCCACTTGACCAGTGATTGCCAGTGAGATTTGATGACACCCGCTAGAGCTGTCAGCTTCTCCTTTGTCTTTGAGAATCAGGATTTTTCCAGACTTGTCTGGTAAATGCATTTCAGTCATAATTTCAGTTTACATCCATAACTCTTAATATACGCGTTTTATAGATATACATTTCACCATGATATTATTGACCCATGAGTTACTACTTTTCAAATGATATGAGGAATATTGTGTACAAAGATTATTACAGTGGTGTGATTATAGGAATTCATTCAGTCGCAACATCTCAGACAGATATATATTTTTGCAACAGTATTATAATTTTGACTCTTATTTAGTTTGTGATCCCCTATAACCCTCAGATCCTTTTCTGCAATACTCCTTCCTAGGTAGTCATTTCCCATTTTGTATTTATGCAATTGATTGTTCCTTCCTAAGTGTAGTATTTTGCATTTGTCCTTATTGAATTTCATCCTGTTTGTTTCAGACCATTGCTCCAGTTTGTCAGGATCATTTTGAATTCTAATCTTGTCCTCCAAAGCACTTGTAATCCCTCCCATCTTGGACGCCTTTGTGTAATAAGTGTAAAATGTAAAGTGTAAACTTTTGGATTGCAATCTGTCTGGTACGGGGACCTTAGGTTTTTATTACGTTATCGTAAAGGGTCTAAAACACCTGTGGGTGCTGTAAAATGAAGTATTGTGGATATATATTCTACCCATTAATCAGTATTTAACCACTCGTTCCTGATTTGCTCAGCATTCTGAGCTAGCAATATAGTTTATTAATAGACTGACAGATGGCAGTCTGATGCCACTACTGACCTCTAGTGGCAGCAGTAGTTTTCTTCAGTGGCTTTACCTTTCATTATTACATATTTTTTACACACTGCATTATTTTGGAAAACATAACTAAATAGAAGACACATCTGTCAGCTGCTGCCTGGTCAGATCACGTAAGCTGAATAAGGCTAGGTGTGACCAGTACTTGGGTAGAAGGCACTCCAAATACAGCCAGGCCTGTCCTGACTGAAGGCAATGAGATGTGTGGAAGCATAGCTGTCATTTATTATTACAATAGTGCTTAAGGGCCCCAATCATGGATCAGAGCACCATTTTGCAAATGCATAATTAAAAGGTGGTCCCTGCCTTGAAGAACTTGATCTATGGCAAAAACTGAAATGGAGTTGATGAAAGTTGAGCATAGGAAATGTCCCCTTTAAGGTTGATTTTTTTTTTCTCTTTCTCCCCTTCCCCCTTAATTAATTCCTTCTTCTCTTCCTTCAAATCCATCTTCAAAGCTTGGTACTTTCAGCTTGTGTTCCGTCACTAATCTCAGCTCTGGGACTACTGATTCTCTCCCTGTGTCAGATCACTTTGAAACTAAAATTGAACTCCAGTTTAAAAACAAAATTGGAACAAAACAGGTAATCTGAATGCTCTGTAAATATCACTTTCCCAAGAACAGTGTATCTTTTCCCCCTGATTCCTCTGTTCTCTCCCTCTTCCTGGTCATTTCCTGTTGTGTTACCCGATTAATGTAGATTGTAAGATCCTGAGAGCAGAGGCATTATATATAAAGCAGCATGTAGATTAGCAACATTGTTACCATAAATATTAATTGCAGTGTTTCTCACTGGTGGTGTGCTAGAAGTTAGTTGAGGTCTCCAGCAAGAAAAAGATGCTTTTCATAGAATTTGAAGTGGAAGTTCATCCTGACTCAATCAATTAGCTAAAGTATTTCAGAGATGGGATATTACTGGAGCAAGGTATTTCTTGTGTATTATAGGATGAGATCTGTCTCTTTCGAAGACTCATGATTCAATTGCTTCTCTTTGTAGCTCTGGAACAGTAGCCATTTATTTCCCAATGCAGAAGATGCCACTCTTTTCCTGGGGACGTTGGACACTATCTTTCTCTTTTCCTATGCTGTGGTGAGTAAAACTTAATCACAGCTGCCAAAGTTTGGGTGGGAAGGATGGTGAGGGTGACCCATCACGTTTGAGAGTGGAGGGACAGGATCTGCTCTCTGCTCCTGACTAACACTAAGGGTTTGGGAAGTGAACAGATTCCCTTTGGCTGCATTATTTTTGCCCTCACCTCACACTGATATGTTACATCTTTTAAGGGGTCTGCAAATAGGTTTAAGAGAAATCCATCTACTTCAGAATTACATGCTGAATGCTCCAAATAGCAATGGTGAAAGGCAGTCAGCATATAATCTGCTTTAAATTTACCTTCTCTGTCCTCCCAACCGCTTTCAGGTCTCCTAGAATCCAGCACAGTCTCCAGCACCACACGCTAGTGGCATGTCACATCCACCACGGAAGTCTGACATAGCAAGGAGCCAGACAATAGAGGAGTTTGGGGAGGAGGGTTGTAGGATCAAATAAATGCCTTTTGCACTGGTGTGTTGCACAGATTTAAGGAGGCTTTTTCAAGTGGTTTTGTATCATGCAGGGTAACAAACACTCTGCAAAACACACTTCCTGGGCACTTCCCCCAATACTCTGGCTCCTTACTGAAGTCTGCTGTAGTAATGATGTGACATTGCTGTAGTAATGATGTGACATTACATGTACATGTGGTACAAGCTGGAATGTCTCTCAGGTGCATGGCAATTTGTACTTCAGGAGGCTTGAAAGGAATGTGGAAGATGGGGAGCCTATATTTAAAGTAAAATATTTCCTGATACATTTACCCTTGCTGTTTTGGGACACTTATTATATCACTCTAAAGTGGATAGCTTTTTCTGAACCTTTTAAGTCATATTTCTAAAATTAGGCAAATTTCTTTACCTGTGTTGTTCATAACACCTTAGATTATTAAAGCTGAATTTCTAGAAATCTAAGCTTTCACTGTTCTGTTTGCTTTGTGTTTATCTACAGTTGGAAACCAAAAACAGACTTGCAATTTTCATTCTGTTCATAGTCCAATCAGTGTCACTTTCTCAATCTAGTACAATGTTGTCATGTTTGCATTGCAAATGTTGCAGGAGAGCCTCTGTCAAAACAAAGTCATTGTCATTGAAATTTCAGGAGCATAAGTTCATGGAAACACTTCTGTTTGTATGAGATCTTGTAAAAATAAATACCGCCACCAAACTTCTACACACCTGTACTTGGGGTCAGATTTGAGCTCCCAGCATTCCTTCAACTCTTCTTACAGATCATGCTGAAAACAAATGTAAACTATGTGGCTTTGCTTACCATACTTATCTGTGTTCTTAGGGTCTCTTTGTCAGTGGCATAGTTGGTGATCGCCTGAATTTACGATGGGTCTTGTCTTTCGGCATGTGCTCCTCTGCTTTAGTGGTAAGTTGAAAAATGTCTCTGCTTTGATGAAGCGTGATTACTGTGATTTAGAAACTCTCCTTCCCTCTAAAACACTTGGCTTTTGTTTTTGTTTAGATTCAAATGACAGAATTTATCTGACCCTAGCCTGGCGCTGTGGGTGCTGGGGCTGGCATAGTAATAATACTTGCCCTACACCCCAGTGCTTCCTAAGTAGTGTTGTTAGGGGAGTGCCATGCTAAGCTGTTCAGAATGCTTTTTTTGTTTTGGTTTGGGGTTTTTTTTGAACTTTGTGGCAAAAATGGCTCGTTTATGGAGTTTGGCATTGGGCCAGACTTACTGTTTTGTATCATGACCAGAGTCTGAGGCCTACAGAAGAGTACTCCCAACCCCCTTAAAGACTTTGTGGCAGTATGAATTTGTGGAGACGTTTCTTCAAACAGATGTTGTGACCCTTCTAAGACTTGAACAAGAGTTGCTTGAGTACAAGGGGCCCAAATCTGGGCCTACACGTTCTCTTCTTCCGTCTGTTTTCTGTGTGTATCAGGACTGTTTTCCAAACCCACATAACTTTTTAAAATGGCTTTCCTTCCAAACAAATCCTTCCTTTCTTTCCTCTTACAAGAAAACACTAACATTAATAAACTAGTATGAACTTACTTGATTTTGCAGCTGGCGGTGGGTGAAATAAGTCAGAAGGAAATATCTGTAAGGAAAGACTTCTTCAGTTTCAAGCTTCCATGGATAGACACTGAATGTATTTTGTCGTATTGGGTTTTTAATCATTAACATTACATGGATATGCCCATATCTTAACTCATCCTGATAACTGGGAGACGTATTGGTGAATTATTACATTTTGGAAATATCGATAAAAGCACATGCATAAATCAAGTATATTGCATCACAAAGCGTGCTTTGTTTATCCTGGATAGTGTAGGTTAGGGCTAAAGTTTCTGACACAGTCCCACATGACATTCTTATAAGCAAACTAAGGAAATACGGTTTTGATTAAATTATTGTAAGATGGATGCACAACTGGTTGAAAAACCATATTCAGAGAACAGTTACCAGTGGTTCACTGTCATACTGGTTCCCTGTCCAAAGGGAGCAATAAAAGAGGTGTAGAAAACATGGCTTATGAGGAAAGGTTGAAAGGACTGAGCATGTTTAGAACATATCTACACTATAAGTGCTACAGCAGCAGCTATGCTGTTGTAGTGTAGACACTTGCTACAGCGATGGAAGGGGTTTTTCCATTGCTGCAGTTGATTCACTCACTCAAGAGGTCAACAGAATTCTTCCATTGACCTAATGATGTCAATAATGGGGCTGAGGTCATCTTAACTGTGTCTCAGGGATCTGAATTTTTCACATCCATGAGCAGTGTAGCTAGATCGACCTAAGATTTAGGTACAGACCAGGCCTTAATCTAGAGAAGACTGGGGGTCTGAGAGGGACTGTTAATCTTCAAATACGTAAAAGGTAGTTATAAAGAGGACAGCAACCAATTTTTGTTCCTCGTGTTCACTGAGGGCAGGACAAGAAGTAATCAGTTTGAAGTTTACTTCTTCAAAACCGTCCCCCTCTATTCGACACGTCCCCCTCTATTCAACATTGGTGAGGCCTCATCTGGAGTACTGTGTCCAGTTTTGGGCCCCACACTACAAGAAGGATGTGGATAAATTGGAGAGAGTCCAGCTAAGGGCAACAAAAATGATTAGGGGTCTGGAACACATGACTTATGAGGAGAGGCTGAGGGAACTGGGATTGTTTAGTCTGCGGAAGAGAAGAATGAGGGGGGATTTGATAGCTGCTTTCAACTACCTGAGAGGTGGTTCCAGAGAGGATGGTTCTAGACTATTCTCAGTGATGGAAGAGGACAGGACAAGGAGTAATGGTCTCAAGTTGCAGTGGGGGAGGTTTAGGTTGGATATTAGGAAAAACTTTTTCACTAGGAGGGTGGTGAAACACTGGAATGCGTTGCCTAGGGAGCTGGTGGAATCTCCTTCCTTAGAAGTTTTTAAGGTCAGGCTTGACAGAGCCCTGGCTGGGATGATTTAATTGGGGATGGGTCCTGCTTTTGAGCAGGGGGTTGGACTAGATGACCTCCTGAGGTCCCTTCCAACCCTGATATTCTATGATTCTATGATTTACAGCAAGGGGGATTTAGGTTAGATATTAGAAAAAACTTTCTAACTGTTAGGATAGTTAAGACCTGGAATAGGTTACCTGGGGAGGTTTTTGGGAACAGGTAAACCAAACACCTCTCAAGGGTGTTTTAGGTATACTTAATCTTACCACAGTGTGGGAGGCTGGAGGTTCCTTTCAGCTGTACGCTGCTGAGATTCTATACTTATTATAGACGGTTGTGTTCTAGTAAAAGTACAGTCATCATCTGTTATATTGGTGAAGATTTTGTAATTTGAGACCTGATTTTAGCACTCTTTGCTATTAAGTGTTTGGTAATAAAGACCATGAAACCACTGTAGGTTTTTTGCAGGGGTTTATGCATCAGTAAAGTGGGAATTAGTGAGACTTTTCTGTATTTCAGTATTGTTGCATATTTAATATGACAGGTGTTTTGTCCATTAATCTTTGATTAAAGTTTTATTTTTGTAAATTAGTGGCCACCATTACTCCTAGGGTGGGCTGTAACTAAGCTGGGTACCACACTTGGGAGGGAGGCATGTTTAGATGTTGCAGGACATGCTGTTGGTGACTCAGCAGGTGGTGCTGTTACCTCTGAGTCATCACTGAACATTGCCTGAGCATGATATTAGGAACACCTGAGCTGCTGGAGATGCTGTCATTTGAATGAAATGGAAAACATAGGCCTGGAACCACTTCCTCTCTCTCTTTTCTTTTTTTTCCCCTTTCAATTTTCCATTGACATTTCCAGTCAGCCTGGAAGATTTGTACCAGGATCACAATTTTCCTCTCTTTCCCCACAGGAGTTTGTATTCGGCACTCTCACAGAATGGCTGCATTTCTACGACAAATGGTTCTACTGCTGCCTATGGGTTGTGAATGGCTTGCTGCAGTCCACTGGCTGGCCCTGTGTTGTTGCCATCATGGGCAACTGGTTTGGAAAAGCTGGGTACTTGATATTTCTCCTTGGTTTAATAGCTTATCTGTGATGCAGAACAGCAGTCTCGGCTGAATTCCCAAACCAAAACACTTCTCTGGCAAATCCTGTTATGGTGGCTAAACAATAACGTACTTACCTATTGTAACCTGAGCCTTGACAAGCAGTAAATGAATAGTGAACAACACAAATCTTACATGTCCCAAATAAACAGTAAATGAAGTGCTGTTATCCGATATAAAATACAGTAATGCGTACTTCTTCACTATGTAAGAGCTTTAACTCTGACAAAATAGTTTTCATTTTGGGTCAGATTAAGGCTGTTGTATTGTGCCGAAACTTGCATTACTTTGTTTCCCCCTTGTAAAATGAGGGTAATGATATTGACCTCCCTTTGTAAAGTGCTTTGAGATCTGGGGATCAAAAATCTTCTATAAGAGCTGGGTATCATTATTATATGTTTTCTGCTCTTTGTTGATTTGGCCATTGGCATATATAAAACTCAGTTTGAACGCACAATTGCAATGACTGTGAGCACTCATAAAGTGCACAACTGCACAGCTAAGTTATTGGAAAATCTTGCCCATAAAGTGTTGTCATTAGATTTAAGGTTTCAAACATCTCAGAAGGCTGTTTCAGACCACCTAAGGTAGGGCAACAGCAAGTCACATTAATAAGGGCTAGATAGAAACTTTGACCTGTTGTAGAATCATAATTTGTCAGATTTATGTGGATAAATGTATCAAGTGTCCTGTGGGCTGGATCTGGTCTGGGATCTTGACATCACTGACCTAGATCTTAGTTTGACTCAAGTGAAGCAAAATGGGACATGATAGACAAACTTGTCTATCATGAGCTGATTATTTTACAGTATGATTTATTTTAAATGAAGCTGTTTCTGTGTGGGGAGGGAGTGGAGAATTTAATACTATTACATGTCAGTTAAAGCCAGTTCTAACTCTCTATCTTCTCCCCCTCTCCTGCTCCATTTTGCTGTGCTTTCTCAGGAGGGGTTTTGTTTTTGGACTCTGGAGTGCCTGTGCATCAGTGGGGAACATTCTGGGAGCGTTCCTTGCCTCCTGTGTTCTGCAGTATGGCTATGAGGTGAGTAGTTGCTGTCTGATTTGGAGTTATGCGAAGGGCTGTCTTATCCCAGGGAGTCTTTTCCTGTCTCTGGCCCACTGAGACCAGATAAATAAAGTGTTTTTCTTCTTTCTCATGTCTATGGGGGAACTCTGCTCCCTATACCTTTGTGGCAACAGAGCATAGTAATCCTCTCCATTCCTTCTCTACTCCAGAGAGTACAGAATATTGCATGAGATTTGGAGGGGCTCTATCTCTTTAAAACTTACCCATTTCTGCTGAGTGCCTATGTCATGGTCACCTACCGTCTTCCTGAGTTGGAGAGGATAGAGTGCTGTTTGGAGCCAAATCTAATGCTGCACGTCAGCTGGCTGACAGACACTGCTGTTAAGCAGCGGTGAGGCACGGACAGGGCCGGATTAACCCATAGGCCCTCCTATTTTTAGGCCCTCCATTCCATATTGAAATAACAGCTGAGTGACGGTAGTGGGGCCATCGGAAATTTTTTGTCTCATTGGATATTGCTTTGTACAAATTAATCCATCAAGATTGTGAATTCAGTTTATGGTGGTTGTGATTTTGTCTTTGTGGACTAAGTAATTGTTTGTGGGCCCAAGCAATATCGAACTCTATACACAGTAGGCCTACACTGGACAGTAGAAACCATGTCAAAGAAAGGAGGATGGCAGAACTTGAAGGAGGCCAAAGAAAGACAGCAAAGACAAGACGTAGTACTGAAACGTTCTCCTTCACTCCTAATGTTTTTTCCTCCTCCTAAGTCTGGTGGTGAGGAAATCCAGGCCAATACCAGCCCAAGTGAACCTGCTGTGTCTGATGAAAAGGAGCAGCTTCCTGTGACTTCTGTAGCTGCAGTCTCACCCCACTCCTCTCAAGACTTTCCCAGTGATAGTGAGACAAAAAAAATCCTTCTCCAACAATCCAGGCATGTAGGATGTGACTTCTCAAGATCTCATTGCATATTGGACTGAGAAGGGCCCACAGAAATGCCAGAATCTAGATGCTGACTTGTCATTGACAAAGCGAGAGTACACCAATCAGAATAGTTATCTGACCAAATCAGTGTCTGAATATGTGAACCCTAACAAACAGATTAGATGAGCCATTCTCGCTTGCCATTCGTCTTCTAAGAAAGTGTACTGTTTTTATTGCCACCTGTTTTCTGAAGTGGGGAATGTTCTGCAAAGGCTTCAGTGGTTGGAAGAATACTGCATACATTACCAATCATGCAATGAGTAAGCAGCATACATTCTCAGTTAGCAGCTACCACGCCCGACAGAAAGTTAGTGGCAGAACTGATACCCAAATGGAAAACCAGTTTTTGGAAGCTGATGCTTATTGGAAGAACATTCTCAGCTGTGTAGTTGAAACCATAGTTTTTCTTGCTGAGCATGGTCTGCCATTCCGTGGCTCAGATGAGACTGTTGGATTGAAACACAATGGCAATTACTTTGGCGTTCTAGAGCTAATCGCTAAGTTCGGCTCTTTCTTAGCTCAGCACATCAATGAAGATGCAAATTGTGGAAAAGGCCATACCTCATATCTATCAAAGACAGCAGTTTTCAAACTTTAGCAACCTGAGGACCCCCACTGTAATTTAAAATTTTTGGGGGACCCACCAAGACCCCCACTCAGCCCCAGGCCCTACCCCCACTCCACCCATTCCCCCCCAAGAGACCACCCCACCTCTTCCCACCCTTGCCCCTCCTCATCCCCACCTCTTTCCACCCCCTTTCCTAAGTGTGCCCCATTCCCGTTCTTCCCCCTTCCTCCCAGCGCCTCCTACGGAGGTTTGCAGGAGGCGCTGGGAGGGAGCGGGAGGAGTTGATCAGCAGGGCCTGTGGACCCCCTGGAGTACCCTCAGGGCTCCATGGACTCCAGTTTGAGAAATGCTGTTGTATGTGATGGATACCCCTTCATCCAGGGAGTGCTGCACCCCTAGTTCCAACATCTATGCATAGAAGTGATAGACACAGAGAATTCATCCAGAAACAGTGGATAAATGGCAAGACAAGTTTAATTTTCCTTTTATCATAAAAAAAATCCTTCTATGACAGTGGTTATCAAACTTTTTTACTGGTGACCCCTTTCACATAGCAAGCCTCTGGATGCGACCCCCCCCTTGTATATTAAAAACACTTTTTAATATATTTAACACTATTATAAATGCTGGAGGCAAAGCGGGGTTGGGGTGGAGGCTGACACCTCGCAAACCCCCCATGTAATAACCTTGTGACCCCCGAAGGGGTCCTGACCCCTGGTTTGAGAACCCCTGATCAAAGACTATTTGTGATGAATTCATTGCACTGCTGGCAAAGAAGACACTATCAGCCATCGTAGATGAGATCAAAGATGTGGGATATTTCTCAGTGTCCGTCGCCTCAACACCGGATGTGTCACATGTAGATCAGCTGACTGTCATCTTGCATTATGTGCTATCCAGCGGACCAGTTGAGCGTTTTATGACCTTCATAAACATCACCAACCACCCGGGAGAAATTTGCCTCGTACCTACTCGATTTCCTCACCGAAAATGGGATTGACATCCGCCTTTGTCATGGCCAAAGCTATGACAATGCAATGTCATAGCTGGCAAATATTGGCAAATGAGTGGCAAATATTCAGGGATGTAGACAAAGATAAAAAAGCGCAATTGATTACATACCATGTGCTGCTCACTCACTCAGCCTTGTTGGCCAGTCTGCTGTGGATTGTTGTGTTGAAGAAGTTTCTTTTTTTGGATTTGTCCAAGAATTGTACAGTTTTTTTCTCTGCATCAACCAGTCGTTGGATGATTCTTAGAGAGTGACTACCAAAGCGATGCCCAGTGCCCAGTCACTCTCAGGGACATGGTGGAGTGCCAACGCTGAAGCTGTGAAAGCAGTTGTTCTGGAATACCCCAACATCCGTGAAGCGCTAGAGAGCATCAAGGATGATGAATCTCAAAAATCAGCAACAAGAAAAGATGCGAAGATCCTGAGTGATGCAATGCACCCTTTGGAAACTGTTATTTTGTGTGAGGTCTGGAATGATATACTTCAGCCATTCAGCAGGTGCAGTCTAGGCTTGCAAAGTGCTCAAATTGACCTTTCCACTGCTGTAAACCTAATGAGGAGTCTTGGAACTGTTCTTCAACAAATACAGGATAGTTTTGATGAGTATGAAATTCAGGGGGCTGCAAGGACTGCTAACCATGAATATAAGTCAGCCAAATACCGCAAAAGACAGAAGACATGCGACGATGCAGCTTCCCACTCATTCAGTGACCAGGAGGCCTTCAGAGCTAATACCTTCATCACAATCATTGACAAACTGAAGAGTTCATTAGAACATCGGATCAAGGCTTACAAAAATATTGACAAAACCTTTAGTGTACTGACAAATTTTTTGCCTAACATTTCAAGTTCCAAAGTCAGTGAAGGTATCAGACGTCTGTGTCAGAAGTACCCAGATGATCTCCCAATAGATTTTACTAAATAATTTCTTCAATTTGTTGAATGTGCATCACTCTCAAATATAGAGAGAAAAGGTGACGAAAGTAAATCGTATTTGGACGTACCGAGTTGTCACTGAATCCAATGTGATAGAATGTTTTCCAAATGTTGAAACTACATGATGCCTGTATTTGTCACTAATGATTACTAACTGTAATGGAGAACGTTCCTTCTCTCTTCTAACCAGGGTCAAAAATGTCCTCCGATCCACCATGACACAAGAGCATCTCAGTGCTTTGTCCCTCTTGAGCATTGAGAATGAAATTGTCAGGTCTTTGAATTACAATGACATCATTCATGACTTTGTCACAGTTAAAGCTAGGGGGGAAAAAATTTGTGTGAAGAATTGAGTGTAGTCAGAGTAGAATAAACTTGTTAATTTTACATAAATAAATATGTATATAGATAGATGTTTGACTTCATAATTTTTTTTGTAATATGTATTTCATACTTAGACCCTTCTCTCCCATTAGCCTTAGCCCTCATAACCTTAATCTGGTCCTGGGCACGGATATCCATCAGGTGTGGGGATGGGCATGCCACTGCTTCAGGGAGCATTTAACAAGGATTAGCAATTAATACGGCTTCTTATAGAAATAGACCCAAATTGTGTTCTAGTTAAGGTAGCAAAACGGCTTTCATTATAACCACCTGTTTTCAGCCACTGTCATCTTCCCAAAACATACACCTTTTGGGATGGAATTGTCTATTCTTCCTCCTGGAGGTAAAAACTATTTGAAAGTTTGAGTAAAATACCTTCAGCTGTTTTTCTGTTACGGACGAGTAAAAAATTCTTTTCCCACTACATATTTTTATATAAACATTTAAAGATGCTAGGCCTAAATAGGCTGAAATTTGAAATGTAGTTCTCGCTATGCAGTTTGTGCTTTCCTTCTCTTTTGGGAATGGGATATAAAAATAATCCGTGCTAAGTAGGGTGACCAGATAGCAAGTGTAAAAAATCGGGATGGTGGTGGGGGGTAATAGGTGCCTATATAAGAAAAAGCCCCCAAAATCGAGACTGTCCCTATAAAATTGGGACATCTGGTCTCCATAGTGCTAAGGTCAATCTGACTGTGTTCAATGAACATCTTGTATGATTTTTAGCAGAGCAGGTGCAGTCTGGTGCTTGAGAACAATAGTATTGTAGTTAAAATCAAAACTCCTCCCCCCAACTGCCAACCATCACATGGGTAAAAATAGTTTCATCAGGTAGACATATTTATTGATTTTGAGTTCTATAGGATAACAGAGCTGCTATCCCAGGCTCTAGGTGTTCTTGACAATATTGAAATATACAAGTGTTATAAGTTACAACTTAATCTCCAGCACTTCTCCACTCAGCAGTGGCCAAGCAACAAAAAGGAGATGTTAAATCTACCTTATAACCAAAGCCAGGGAGAAAAGAAAAGGGTTTTGCATCGTGGCTTAAAGGCCAGACGTGAGCTGTTTTGGACCAAGTTTGGGGAAGAGCTCCGAAGTCAGGGACGCTTCACAGAGAATCTCCTGTTGGCAGCCTTTTCTCTCTCATACCGAGGGGGCTCCAGCTTGAGCATGTCCACGGACTGCAACTCCAGTCTTCACCTTTTGGACAATACAACCTGATTTTAGGACGTTCTCTCCTTGTCCACCCATCCCTGCCCCTTGTAAAGCAATATTGTATAGCTAGTGACTGAGAACAAGGCAGTATTTATGGACTAAATACACACATTTCCAGTATTCACTCTCATGGAAATCTTAAATGCAGCAGAGTGTAAAGGGAGAAATGTTCATGCGCTCTGCTCAGGTGCCTGCAGGTCCTTATTGCACAAACTTGAAAAATAGTATAGAAATACAATAGCTTATTATTTTAATTTATTCCCCTGTGCCAACAGGAGGCTAAGCTCCAGGAACATTTGTTAGGATTCACCCTTCTGAATGGTAGATGCCTGTACTTACTCTGCTTTGTTACCACCAAGAGCAGTGAGGTGCCAGCTGTGGCCATTACTGTAAGACAAGATGTTCATTATCTGCCTGCATTAAAGGGAAAGTGAATAAAATCTGGTGTTCTGTGTCTAAGCTCCTTCCCCACTATGATATGTCCATTCCAGTGCTCCCCCTCCAGTGAGATAAACAGCATAGTGTCTACTCCAGAGGCAGGGGTGACTGTTTCTAGGTTTTATGGAGATAGTCTGTGTTGGTATGGCTTACTCTTACACAAAGTTGGGGTACAGAGAAATTGCATGTCTCATTGCATAGAGACCCTGTGTGACTGAAAGTTGTTGGAAAAATAGAGATGAATGTTTAATTTAGAATAAGATGCCAAAGAGCAATGTGAAAGATAGTGCTTTTATTCTCTCTTCTCTCCAGTATGCCTTCCTGGTGACAGCATCAGTGCAGTTTGCTGGAGGAATCATTGTCTTCTTTGGACTTCTGATTTCCCCGAAAGAAGTGGGTAAGTAAGAGGTCCACATCATCTTAAACCCTAGTCAACAAACAGGTTTGCAGATCCCCCATGTTGCATTAAAATGTGGTTAACTTTGCCACATCACTTTAAAAGCCCAACTCCTGCTGCTAAAAGTTTGTGTCACTGACACCGTTCGAAACTAGTGGCTACCTGAGTGAACATTTTCTTGGCCTGCAACACGCTAGGTGCAGACAATGTTATTCACATGGACAGAGTGTCAAAGAGGGGTCCGACTCGTGTGCAAACCATATTCCTTAGAATGCACTCAGTTCCCAAATGTCCTTCCTATGGAAACTAGGTGTTTTTCTAAGCATTAATAGAGGAACATATAAGTGACTACCATGGGAGTAAATTGTGTTGAGCACTAGGTTCAGAATCCTCTCCATCCCATGAGGGGAAAGAATGCCTTGGGTTTGCAAAACTCTGCCAGCTGATTAAGGATTGGCATATGGGCTCTGAAGGGGGCACAGGCCTTAACTGAGAAGATGGTTGACAAGGCAGAGTCTCCAGTGTGAGTAGAAAAGAGATCTTCAGGGCATTGTCAGGGACATGGTGGAGTCTCCTAGGTTTTTGGGGAGGTTGCAGAGGAGGTAACTGTTGACATGCTGGAGTGAATATAGGAATGTCCTGCAGGTCAGACAGCCTAGGATAGCTTCTAGCAAATCCACCATACGGAGTCTTCCTGTTAGTTCATCTGTCAGGACTGCTTCTGGTACATGGTGAGCATCCATGTTCAAATACTGCCTGAGATGATGTGTGCAGGACCTATGCACAGGGAGTCTAGCCACTAAATAGGGGGAAATGCACTAATTTGTTGTGTCTTCCAACTAATGGCCAGACACTCAGAACAGACAAAGCCGACGCCAGGATCAGACAGAATACTTTCAAGAGCGCTAGAAGACAAGGGGTAGTTTCTACTGGCGAATCTGCAGAGCACCATCTAGAAGAGTTTCTAAGCCAAAGGAGGATGGAGGTATGGGAGAGCAAGCGGGGTATCAGAAGGGAGAAATGCTTAAAAGGAGTGAGCATGGGTTTTGTGTGGGGAAAGAATGGTGTTGTCCTTTGTTTCTAGTGTATGTTCTCATGTGTTATAGGCCTCCCTGAGCTTGGAGATGAACAGGACGGCAGTGCTGAAGAAGATGCAAACAAACCCTTAATCAGCAATAATGAGGAGGATGAGGATGATCAAAATTACTCTATTCAAGCACCTGATACTATCAACCAGCCCAAGCCCATTGGCTTTTTCCAAGCTTGTTGTCTACCAGGTGTTCTACTGGTAAGGACTCAGAATTGTAAATTGATGATTTACAAATTTAAAAATTTCATTAAAGCTAATGTTAAAATATATAGGTTGAGAAAAGTGTCTGTACATCTGGGTATAGTACTTAGATTATCCACAAATATGGAGTTAGTTTTTAAAAGTGATACGATATATAGAGTGCATAATCAGCAATAACCCAAATTTAGGTGAATAGATTTAACAATAGTTTAGATATTAGAATCCGAATACGCGGGTACATCACTCATGAAAAGTTGTACAGAGATTTGGTTGTGGAAAGCAAAATATATCAGCGAGTGGCGATTGTCCCTCAGTAATTGAGAATTAGGTTGGTTGTCCATTTAGAAAATACAGTCCATGAGGAAAGTATTTGTTACTTTCCTGACTGTGCTTCTCATCAGCAGTCCAGCTCACCCCTCCTGGTATTGCCAATGTCCAGTGAAGAATACAGATCACACTATCATCATTCTGAGAGCTAGAACCATGCTAGAGAGGACCCTGAAGGATGCCATCCACCCCCAATACATGGAAAACCTGAAACGGAAGCCAGACCTGGGCAAGGCATTTGAGGTGACGTGCAAGTGAGACACCAGCAACCACTTCCTCCCCAGGACAGCTTCACCCGATTTGATGACTGGAGGTTCATCCACAGGGCCCAGCTTAACTGCATTCCACTGAATGGAGCTGTCCACCACAGGAATCGAGACAAGCGATGCAGGAAGTGTTGCTACGCCGAGATGCTACCCCATATCCTTTGTAGCAGCAAGCCCCATTTGAGAGGTTGGCAGCTGCGACACAATGCCATCCAAGATCGCCTGGCCAGAGCCATCCCTCAACCCCTAGGGAAGGTTGCCGTGAACTCTGCCATCCTCGAAACCAACAGCCAACGGTGACTAGACATCATCATCACCAACAAGGACCGGAAGAAGATCGTCACAGTGCCCTTCGAGAACAGGTCCCCAGCCTTCCACGATGTCCAAGATCGAAAGGTAGAGAAATACGCACCTCTGACTGAAATCTTGAGAGCTAAGGGTTACCAGGTTCAGACACATGCACTAATCGTCAGAGCCTTGGGTGCATGGGACCGCAGTAAGGAGCGAGTGCTGAGAGAATGTGGAATCTGTCAACGCTACTCTCAGCTGATGCAGCAACTCATGGTGTCGGACGCCATCAGGTGGTCGAGGGACCATCCAGAAAGAAGACATAACAGGACACACACACAAACTGTGTTAAAAGAACATTGTTAAGGTTGCAAAATCAAGCACTCAGAAGTTAGGAAATGTCAGGATTAAGGTTACCTATGCAACCAGAATTGACTGCCACACAGGCGGATGGGCAGATATGGAAGTGAGGGGGGGGACAGGATTAATTAGAATGTTGAGGCTTGGGGAGAAGCTGGGAACTCCACACCATCAGGCAACAAGCGAGAGGTCCTGCAGTGAGGGCCGAAATTACCTCTCCCCATAACTTTGGGAGAACGAACATGCGTGTGGCAGGCGGGGGAGTACAAAAATCAAGAAAGAGCAAAAGCCACGCTAACTTTTTTTTTTGGTCATGATTTTGAGGGCTCTGAGTCATACATATCAAACTTTTGGGGTTGGCAATACTGCCCTTGTGTGTATTCATTATAGTAGTCTTTAATTACATGATTGCAGTTTTTCCCCACAGGACACCTGTGTCATTCAGTGCACAGGATGGACAGAGCTCAGTTAATGAGTAGCTAGTCAATATTTTGTTTTATCCTTGTTGTTCAAGGTATGGCCCCAGACCGTATTTCCTACACACTATTCAAACCCTGCTCTGAATACAGAATTTTAATTTCCTCATGGGCTTTCCAATGGCACTTATCACTACAGTAACTGAATGCTTCACAAATAGTAATTTATGTTCATAACAACCATATGCGGTGAGGGGTGGTATTATCCTCATTTTACTGATGGGGAGCTGAGGCACAGAGAGATTGAGGTCAAAAGTGCCCACTAATTTTGGGTACCCAATTTGAGATGCTTAGGGTCTGATATTTTTTTTATTTCCGAGTACTTGGCGTTATATGTTCAAAGCACAGATTTTAGTTGCAGCTGAGTGTACTCTTCACTTCTGTAAATCCGACCCTTAACGTTGCACCCTTAATGTTCTTTTAACACAGTATTTTGTGTGTAATTTCCTAGGTTTTTATTTTAAGCAAACTGGGGGAAAAAATCCATCAGGTGACATCATATTGACATCCACATGGGTAATGGACAGAGGTGGAATTTTTAGATCCACTGAAGAGCTAACTGAGTAACTGGTAGCAGTAGTAGGTTGTTGTCATCCTCCATGTGGACCAGCACTACAGGGGGCTGAGACATACTTTGCCAGGGAATTTCACAGATGTTTACTGACAGCCGAGGAACGGTGTGGTCTGTCTTGGGTTCCATTCCAGGTTCTGGAGAGGAGTGTTCTAGTGGGCACATACCCTTCTGTTCCCTCCACTCCAACCTGTCCCTGTCCTAGTCCTTTCTCTTATCGAGTCCTCACTCCTTGTCCCAGTCCCCATCTCCTTCCCTACCCACTTTCAGGCATCTCATCCCAGTCTTCATACTCAGCCAGTCCTAGTGTCCTCCTCTGGACTCCTTGTCTGAAGCCTCATTTCTCTCTCTCCTTCCCTCTCCTCCGCCCATTGGTTTCCAGTTATTCAAAACACCCCTGCCCATCTCACAGTCCCAGTCTCTAGTTCAGTTTCTCCCCTGCCGCCTTGCTCCTTGTCAGATACGTCTTGCTGTTTTTCCCCTCCACCTCATACCCCAGTTCCCAATCTCCTTGTCCAGCCAGTCCCAGTCTCCGTCCCTCCTCTTAGCGCCTCATCCAATCTCTGGGCTTGTCGACCTTTAAAACCACAGTGGCACAGCTGCAGCGCTTCTGGGTAGCCATTACCTACGCCGACAGGAGAATTCCTCCCGTTGATGAAGGTAATCCATCCCACTGAGAGGCCGTCACTAGGCGAACTGAAGAATTCTTGCCTCTACACCAGCGGTGAGGTCTTTGTAGCTATGTCTCTCGGGGGGTGTGAATTTTTCGCACCTTTGCGTGACGTAGCTATACCGATGTATACCAGTGTAGACCTGGCCTCAGTGTTCGACACATCCAGCCCCACTCAAATGACTCCCAGTCTCCTTCCTCCAACAGTCCCAGCCTCTCCTCCACCCCAGCCAGTACTCCTCTCCCACAGCTCCCAGTCACAGTTTTCTCTCTCCCTCCTTCTCCCAGTCTCACCAGGCTCCTTGCCCCCATTCTGCTCCTTTCCCTTCTACAGGTTAAGCTCTTGTCCCCTCTGCATTTGAGTCAGGCAGCTTCCTCCGCCATGCTGCATTGGCGCCAGCAGGGTGGCTCTTGAGAGCACAAGAGAGACGGGCTCCCTGCCCGGTTCTGGTGCCCAGCCCTAACCTGGAGCAGCTGGGAGCTGCAATTGTAAGGAATGTCTGGCTTTGCCTCTCTACCCCTGAGCTGTCGCATGCACGATCCAGTCACACGCAGCAGTTGTGAGGAGACGCAGCATGTTCCATTACTCTGTGGGGATGGCACATGTGTAGTCTGGTCAGTGCTGGGACCTGTGAGGGGCTGGAGTGTGCTCAGTGGCTGCTAACTTTGAAAGGCAGGTACAAACATGGACTTTTTTCCCCCAAAGGCTTATAACTTGGCAGATATTCACAGGAATAGCAAAAGGCCCATCCCTGATCCTGACACACATGCCACCCTCTGTGAAGCATCAACTTCCTGTTCCAAGTGTGGAGCACTAGAACTTTTCAAAGAAATTGTCAGAAATGTTTTTAACATGGGAAGGACAGAGTGAGTAGCAGCCTTAAGCTGACTCACCACTCTGGGCACTTGGTAAACATTCCCACATGGGGCACGTTAGGGAGATACTTGGTTAAGGACACCAGGTGGCTCAGGATACCGGCTGAGAACAGATAAATGCCAGACAGGAAGAGGGGAGGGGTAAGCTGGAAGGGCCAGAGAAGCCCAAGATCTCTTCCCTCTCACCTTGTGCCTAGGGAGAATGTATGAACCCTCAGCTGTGGGGAACTTGTTCTGTTTTATTTACAATGTGACTATAGCCCTTTTAGTTGGACTTGTCACTAGCTGTGTGTGAGGACTATTTGCAGACAGGAATCTAGGGTGAAGGAACCCTGCCCCGTGACAATGGGCAAAACAACCTTGTTCTCACAAATGGCTAAACAATTTTGACCTAAACTTAAAGGCAAAACCCCACTAACCTGAGGAGCACACCTGGCATGGAAGACTTCACTCCCAACGTTAAAGTTTGGCAAAGTTATAAACAACCGAAGACAGGGTTTTATACTGTAACATGTTTGACGGCCTTAATAATAGGTGAGGTGAGCACTGCCTCTGCTTACAGTAGCACCTAAAGGCCACAGTGAGAATCGGGCTGCCACTGGATAGGGTATTGTACAGACCCCTCTGTCACTGAGGAATTCCATGTATACAGCTTGGTGAAGTGATGACTAAGGGGAACATAACCCCCTTGAGCTGTGTAAAGGCCATGCAGGAAGAGGACTAATTTTTGGTGGGGCGGGGGGAGGTTCTGGGAGAAATGGGATAAAACGCTGAATGAAGTGGAAGCTGAATATCAGAAAAAAGGTCCTGATGGTGTGATCCAATGGTGGAATAACTCCCAAAGGAAGTAGTGGAAGTCCCCTCTCTTGAGCCCTGTAAAATTAGGTTGGTCAGAGTGCTAACAAATACATTGGAGGAACAGTCCTGCATGGCCAGGGCAAAGGACTGGAAGATCAAATTGATCATCTACCTGTGTTGTTCCAGAATTACTTCGTTGCACTAATGGGGCCTTATGAGCAGCTTGGATGTGAGACTGGAAAGTGAATGTGGATGCCTGAATACAAACAAGGATAACTTCCAAGAGATAGATACACTTATAAAGCAAATCAACTTTTTTCCTACTCTGGTTTTCCTCAGTTTTTCCCCTTCTCCAACCGAACAAGTGCAATGGAACTGTCTTTACACTGACAGCCTTCCTCTCGGGTCTCTGGAGATTAAGAATGGCTAATCTCTCAAGCAATCTAGTCAACCATTCTGAAGTGCTTTGTAATAAGCAGTGGGCTTGGTAAGGCCCAGTCCTGCTCTACCTGAAGAACTCTTGCTGACTTCAGTGGAAATCCTGCTCAGAGGCAGGTAGGCTTGGGCCCTACAAGACAGGAGGCTTAAAGGGAGACAAGCCTCCATTGTTCCACTTGCTCATCAAACGCCTGCCGAAGAAGTGGTCTGTGTTCGGAGGCATTTATTTTTATATCAAAATGTCTCTGGCACTAATCAGTGTATCACCTACGTCTCTTACCATATTAAACCAATCTGGTCATTACAAATCCACAATCTATCCTCTTGGGTACCTTAAAAAGCTACGGCACTTGCCACTGAGCATTGGAACTCTGCAAACATGGCTCCCTTCTACTGCGACAGTGATGGTCAGCCAAAATAAACATACCTTACACCTGCCCTGAAAGCTGCTGAGCATGGGCTCTGAGCTGCCTGGGGGGAGTTATTTCCACAGGTAAAGACTCCACTGAGAGCGTCCTCCTGAAAGCTAAGGCAAGTTCACTCCCCAGAACCATAGCAAGAGAACCACAGACAGTCTCAGCTGTCAGGAGACATGGTGCTCTCTCAAGCATGCCCAGCACTTGTGTCTTGAGCTCTGGGATACAAATGTTTGGGTATTAGGAGGAGTTCTCTGTAGGGTGCTTTGAGAATGTAGCAGTATTCTGAATGGCACACCGTGATGCAGATAAATTGTGCTTGCCGTAGTCTTTCTCAGCGTAGTGCACAAATAATGAAGAGCCCCTGGCTTGCTTAGTGTCACATGGTTCATCTCCAATCTAGGAGATGAACGAATTGTTTTCCTCTTCACAAGCTTGTGCTTCAAGTGAAGCTGCTGGAAGAGTTGGTGTTTCAAGCCATTGTGTCCAATGAAAAGAACACTAAAAATAGACATCCTGGTTGATTTTTTTTCTCCTCCCCCCAATCTGTCCCTTTGATGTTCAGCATTAGGTTTTCCTGACCTTGCATTCTCATGTGAAATGCAGAAGCACTTACCCATGGGCGTTTCAGCTGTGGGCTTATTGGAAGGAGGAGGAGTTGCTACTTGTGGTTTTTCTAATGCTAACTGCTTGCTGGTTTTTTGGCTGTTTTTGTCTTAGTATTCCTTGGCCTATGCCTGCTTGAAACTAGTGAATTACTCCTTCTTCTTCTGGCTGCCGTTCTACCTCAGCAACAACTTTGGATGGAAGGAGGCTGAAGCTGACCAGCTTTCGATTTGGTACGATGTGGGCGGAATCATAGGTAGGTGCAGCAAGCAAAACACGTCTTTCTTTGGTTGCCCAGCTCTCCTTTAACATGAAGGAACCACATGGGCCCAGTGGGGTCTAAGTAACAGTTTACTGAATGTGCCCCGCATGCAAGGCCTGCTTACATGCACTGCTTCTCTGGCTGCATTGTAAGCCGTAGGATGCAGTGAGTACCACTAGAGAGCTCACAGACTGTTTAAAGGGGTACTACCCTATTTCTGTACAGTTCAGCAATAAGAGCTTTTCTTCACTTGCTGTGAATGTGAGAGTATCCTACTCAAACAGATGTCTCCCTGGTTTCCTGTCCTACTTCCCACCAGAATCCCTGAGCGAGAGGGTAGGCCTGGATTAGGGGTACGTTCTACCCTAGAAGCCGTTTCCACATTGCTGCAAGCAAAGGGCTCAGTTCAGCAGTGCGGTGAGCGGGCACAACTCCATTGTCTTCAATGGAGCCAAGTGTAGTTGTGCTTGTTTATGCCAGTGGTAAAATCTATCCCTGTGCCTCCTAGCCAGAACAAAGAGAGCCTCTCTTTATGGCTAGAGCTCTGCTATCCCATGTTCACCGTTTCTTGGCTTGGTAAGTAGTCCACTCTGCTTTCCTGCAAGACACTTCTGAGTTTGCTTTGCTGCCTCTCTAGCCTTGTTTACACTAGGATTATTTCCTAATGCATTAACGGCAGTGCAGCTCCACTAGTGATTGCAATGATATCTAGATCTACTCTGAGCAGGGTTAGACAACAAAGTGTTAACAGTGTCACTGGGGTGCCTAGAATCGGTTCTGTGCTCCCGCCAGCGGAACAGAGCCATTAATAGGAACAGTAGGAAACTCTAGGAGACGGCCACGAAGTGTTACATTGCACAGACCTGAACTGCGATTGCAGGAAGGGTGTGTGGGGAAAGGAACGAACAGCAGAAGCACTAACTGGCTACACGCAGAGAGAGCGAGACATAGTAATCAATCCTCGCTACTGTGTCCTGAGCACGCTGATCTGATATTGCCTTGACTGTGTCTCAGGCGGCAGTGAGAGTTTTGCCTACAGTAGAGGTGCCAAAGGTAAAGATAAAAGAAAAGACCCGAATTCAGTAAGTGCAACAGTGTGCGTGTTCCATATGTTAATAGGAAGGGCACGGTGAGCTTTCATTTTATTTTTGCAGGTGGGACAATCCAAGGCTTGATTTCTGATATGCTACAGAAGCGAGCTCCAGTGCTAGCGATCAGCTTGCTTCTGGCTGTAGGGTCTCTCTTTGGATACAGTCGTGAGTATATTTTGCATCAATGCAGGGGGGGACCTTTTGGGCCAGATTGATGGACGCCTGCCAGTTTCTATGCCTTGAACCTGTTTCTGGTTCAGGATATTGCCCTTCAGAGTATATTTCTGGGCCAGTCACACTCTGCAAGGTTGTGTTGCGCCAAGAGATCATGGCGTCTGGGAAGAAGTCTTTCTTCAGATTCTGGTTAACGATGGGGAAAGATGTGGGTTGAGTGCTTGGGTTTCTTTGTGCCAGTGAGGAAGCTGGCATTAGATGTGCTCCTTTGGCTGCATTTTCTAGCATTGCCAACATGTCAGAGTTACAACCCATAAAGCAATAATGCTAAGGTGCAAACATCTTGAAAGAGGAAAAGCCAATGGGTTGGTGGGGGCAAAGAGTGAGAGAAGATCTAGGAAAGGATGAGATGTCAGAAGCTCTTAGGCTTCATGCCATTTACAGAAGCACTCTAGCATCTGGCAACCAATGGGATTTGGAAACAGTCTGTTAGGACAACTAATTAAAGGACACATCTAGGCTCAGCAAAACAGTGGACTTGGGAGCCATCATAAGGTTGAAGATCTCACGTCTCCATATATACTCTCTGGCTGCACCAAGGGAATCCGTTAATTGGGTGACCTTGGGCAGGTTACTTGACCACTCTTTGCCTCTGTCTCCCCATCTGTAAAATGGGGGATGATGAAGCTGATCTCCTTTGTAAAGTGCTTTGAGGTCTACACATGAAAAGCTCTGTATAAGAGCTAGATATAATTATTTATTATTTTATTAACACTCCTCTTTTCTATCTGTCCCCTGGCAGGTTCTCCAAACAGCAAACCCATCAATGCGTTCATCATGGCCATTACAGGTGTGTCATATAAACGCCACTTTCACCCCAAAAGCTGTGTAGACAGAAAAGAAACAATAACACTGCTGTAAAACCTTACTGTACTCAGGTGTACTGCCTTCTCAGCTAAATGCCGTGGCTGCAACAAGAGTGACTGTGAAGGTCCGACTGTTTGGTTGTGGGTTTTGGGGTGTTTCTTTTAGAACACCTTTTTAAGAAGTTTTCACAAACAGAGGTGTAGAATAAGGAATTATGCTGCAGACTAGAATAGCTCAGATGGCAAATGTCTCTTGTGTTCCTTACACTATGAGAAGCTGTAAGCTTCCTCTGCCACCAAAGGTGCATACCCGGGAGCTTCCCATGATGTGGACTCTGTATTAACCTGAATGAGTGAGGGTCCTTGGTTTCAAACACCCATATTTTAGGGATTTCTGTGAATTTCCCCCAACTTCCTCCCTTAGGCGCACAGAGAAGCACATGACAACACGACACCTACCGCTGTGAGGGATAACTAAACCCGCTGGGAGCAAAGCATTCTGCCCCCTACTGCAACCTGTTCCTATAACTGAGACTTCCATAACATCCCCAGCCTTTGACATGTGGGTTGCAGAAACTCTCTGCCCTGTGAAACTCTTGGGTTGTGCCAGTGGTATCCTCCTTGCAGTGCTATAATTGGAGGATGGTCTTTTGGTGCTTTCAGGATTTTTCATTGGAGGCCCATCTAACATGATCAGCTCGGCGATTTCCGCTGACCTGGGACGTCAAGAATTGGTCAAAGGGAACAGTGAGGCTCTGGCAACAGTCACAGGAATTGTGGACGGAACTGGGAGCATTGGAGCTGCAGTGGGCCAGGTGAGATTACCAGAGAGGGAATGTGCCTTTAAAATTCTACATGGGAGTGACGTAGAGGCTGGCAGTGGGGGGAAAGCTTCCAACCCCAACTGAAACATTTCTATTAATCTTTTTTTTAATTTCCAATGGAAATAGTGTTTTTTAACACACAAACCTTCTCTGCAGAGTTTGTAATGCAAATATTATGGCAACAAACTTTGAGAATGAAGAAAAGGAGTACTTGTGGCACCTTAGAGACTAACCAATTTATTTGAGCATAAACTTTCGTGAGCTACAGCTCACTTCATCAGATGCATACTGTGGAAAATACAGAAGATGTTTTTATACACACAAATCATGAAAAAATGGGTGTTAATCACTACAAAAG
Organism: Lepidochelys kempii; assembly: GCF_965140285.1. NCBI lineage: Eukaryota > Metazoa > Chordata > Testudines > Cheloniidae > Lepidochelys > Lepidochelys kempii. The sequence continues at coordinate 249,360,086 of NC_136380.1, forward strand.
AATGAAATGCGTTTAGACAGTTCCATAACCTGAGCTGCTGAGAAATGGAAAAAATGTACATTCCATAAATAGTGAAAAGAAATTTGGATTTTTAAATTTATTTTCAGTTTTTAAATAATCTAAGGTGGTGTTAGCAGCCCCAGTGAAGAAATGTATTTACGAAATACTGTTTTTAAGATGAATGTCCCCTTTAAATAGAACATAACAAATTCTTACGTTAGACTAGTTTGAGTGTGATTCTCTTTATCTAGGGCAGACTGCGCATCCTGTAAGACTGGTATCACTTACTTTCATCTTCCACACTGGGTGCTGTTATAGGAATTGACCACGGATTGTTACTGAAGCAGAAGCTGAGGGCATTGGCAGTAGGAACATACTTGTTATGCAGAAACAAAATTCATGCACATGAAAGAACATAGTGCAGATTTTTGGGTTGGGCAGGGCCTGTGATGTAACTGGCCCCATACTACTAGTGAGAGAGAGTGTAACATCATGAAATACCAAGATGTATGTAGGATTGGAGTCCACACCCCCATTTCCCAAAGGAATTAGGGTTCATAATTGGCACTTATGGGTATATTCCTGTGAATATCAGCAGTGCTGATTGCAGGCAGAGAAGAACTTGTTAACTACTGACTGAGGTGGATCTCCCCAGTAAATGAAATGTTCATTCTTTCTCTCTGAAAGATGCTGTCTTAGTTTTCCACATTTAACAGGCGGCTAACACCTTTCAAATCTTATTTGGAAACAAATTTCCCAATGTACCATGCTTCCTGCATCTTCCCCTTTCCACACACGTACCCACTTCTTAAGGAGAGTATCATGAAAAGTGGGTCTCTCTTTCTGAAAAGTTCTGCCTGCCACTGCTTCCCTATCTGGGCTTGCAGTCATCTCAGTGGGAATGGCTGCTGGGTCACTCCAGGTGGGGGAATAAGCAGCAGAAGCACCAGGAGTGCTTCTGAAATGATGATCCTGTTTTTGTGCCAATATGCTCAGTAGTAGAGAGGTACAGAGGCCCTTTAAGCAGAGTTGTATTCAAATACTGCATATAAGGGATAATTTCTGCCTTTACTTGAAGATTACAAGGCCCTCTTGAGCTCAGGTTGTAAATCAGTGCAGAAGCTTGAGCATCTTATCTGCATAACAGGGTACTGGAAAGGGTTAACTAGCTAATGCTTGTATAGCTGCTGAAAATGCGTGTCCTTTTTAAGTTGTACATCTTCCCAGAGTGTTCAGCTTTTCTGAGGGTATTTATATTCACTTACGTAACTATGTTCTGTGCAATAAAATCCTTTGTTCAGTCTAGTTGAATTGTCACCCCTTGAAGTGGTATTTAGTTTTTCTCCTCACTGAACATAGTTACCTATAAAGCTTCACGCTGGTATCTCTCTTTCACCTATCTTGTATGGGTTTCTATGGAAGGATTAAGGCAGCAAGTCTCTTATTACGCCAGGCAAGGAGCAGCTAGATACTGAAAGAGAGGATTTGTGACTGGCTCTTTTTTCCTCTCTTCAATAAATGCCCACAAACTCAGGGAGATGCAAATGAAAGGGTGACACCAGAAACACACCCCTCACAGTTGTGCACGTGTTGATTATCTAAATATCCTATTTTGTTTCCTTACAGTATCTAGTTTCCTTGATCCAGGACAATCTGGGATGGATGTGGGTTTTCTATTTCTTCATCCTTATGGTAAGAGGTCTTTTCTTCTTTATCTTTTTCACCTGTGTTGAGTCTGCAGCTAAAAAGATTTTCTGAACCCTAGAATAATGAATAATAGGGTTGTTTTTGTGAGAGTTTAAAGTAATGACTTTCACACCTTAAACAGTTTCTGCCACACCCATTAGTTATAATGCTGTTCCCAGAGCTGATGTAAGGCTGGTGCACACCAGGAAGTGTGATCTAAATCAGCCATGGTGATATCGGTTCCTTCCACCAATCAAAAAACAGATGTTGAATTATTATTGCCAAATGAACAAGAATAGATTTTTAAAGCAGGTTTTGTAAGTGATAGAAAGAGAAGCACTTGACATTGCCCCTTTAAAAATTTTTGTATCTGGTGTGCAACATTCATTTTGGTTGAATTTCACTCTAATTTCCAAGTTAAGGTTCTGCCCCCTCCAACTCCACTGTGTGCAAGTGCATTCAGGGTTTCCAAGGAGCTGATAGTGAGCCGGTAATTTGTGGAGCCCTTTCTTTTGGGTTGGTGGGAGGGATGATCAGACATTGAGGGGCCAAAATGAAAGTGCTCTATAGGGCTGGCCCAGTATGGTGGCAGCACAGTGCTTCTGTCTAGGAGATCAGAGTTCACATCCTGAGCTGCTCAGGTTGGTAGAGGCTGGGAGTGTTGCATAATCCACTTGCCTCTCCTTTAGGGCTAGAGCTGGGGTGATACCTTGCTTTGCTCTGTGATTCCTTTTTGAACAACTGAAAGAGCTATTTGATAGGGTCCAGAGAGAGCAGTGCAAAGCCATTGAGTTGAGGGAAAAGCCTTAGCTTATTCAGAAGTTTTCCTGAAAGTCTAAGGCCAACTTTTGTCCTTCTGATAGGCAAACTTTGACTTTCCTATTTCACTTCCAGCTTTCAGTGCTTACAAATGCCTCTAAAATGTGTTGGAGGGAAGATGCAGCGGCATGTACATGTGCTAATTGTCCTTCATGCTGTTCCTTTCCACAGACCAGTTCAACAATCCTGTTCATCTCACCCTTACTAGTGAGGGAAATTAGATTGCTCCTGCATGAGAGACACTTGCGTATGCGGACTGGGTGACTGCCACTTCCCTTCAGAGGGACTGTCCAAGGAAAATCAACAACTGGGAGACAAATCAAAATTCTGGGAGGTTTATGTTTGTTTTCTTTTCTCCCTCTCCTGCCCTGCAAGTTTGGACTAATTCAGAATGTCCCACAAGGTTTTGCAGAACAGCCTTTGAGAACTTGCTGTTGGAATACTAAATGCCCAAATGGATTCAGGCCTTCTGCAACATGGAGCTGCTGTTCCAAGATAGAGGAATTAATCAGTTTGGCTGTAGTCCCACCAGAGCCTTTCAAGTCAGCAAGTGCACTCTTTTCTCCTGGTTTGTGGTCCCATTGCCATAACCTATACTGATTATTTCTGAATGTCTTGGCAAGTGTCAGATATTTAAAACCTGAAGATGGGGAGTCAGTCTTACAGTGAATGGTGAGACCTCGTTATGCTGGGGAAACCATAAACCCCACTTCATGAATATTCTGAAGTTCTTTGTTGCTTTGGTTTAGAAGAATGGGCAAAAAGTTTCTTTGAAATCGGATGCGTTTGTGCTGTCCAGGTGTCCTAAAAATACCTTTGCCAAATCTATACACAGATTAATCTCTACTATCCTTGGTTAATCCTCCCATATACGGATAATTTCTCCATCAGAAGCTAACACCATACTTGAGCTATTTATTATTATTGTTGCAAAACCCTGCAATTTCTGAATATTTAAGTAGCTACATGTTGTAGAAGAGGGGGATACTAATCTTTTAACACTAATTTTCAAGGAGTGTGGTAAATGTTATAGATCTAACAGTGGCCACTTAGATAGCTTTGAGGATTGGGACTGGGATACAGATTCTTTCTACCAGTTGGCTGTCAGATCAGTTGTGACCCAAAGTTATTGCTCTCTGCATTTGATGGCTATTTAGATGACACTTCTGAAAAAAGCTGGTGTCATCAGTCCTGTTCTCTGTGAACAGTTGACCATTTATCCTTCCTCGGCAGAGCAGACCCAGGATTTAATGAAGTGAGTCTGAACTATTCCACTGCCTTTATATGTGATGCTTCTGGGTTAGGATTGAGGCACATTGGTGGAGTAGTGTGACGAAACCGACACTGCTATTGCCCAGGCTTTACTGACACGATGAACAGACAGGCAGGCTCCAGGGCTGTCAGTCTGATAACTCATTAGAAAAATAGATGCAAGCCAGCTACAAAAGCATGTGATTCTATTCTATGCTTAACACCATTGCCTCTGAGCACCTTTCCATCGTGCATTAAGCAAGTGACTAACATCTGTCACACGTTCGTTAATGAAGTGATCTGAATCGTTTTACAACCTCTCAGCTGCTTTTTATATTTTTTTCTGTCCACTGCCTCGGGTGACTTTTCTTGTATTCACAGAGACACTTTTTAACCATCAAGATTTCTGATCAAATATTTGATCCAATTAATTTCCTGGATGGAAAAATTCTTCCGTAACTGAGAATTTGGGGGTGGGGGGAAGGAACTTTTTAAAAATAGAAAAATTGCCTTTTCTTAAACTTAGTGTACAGCCATTTTTTTTAAATGTCTGAAAGTAAATGTTTAATCATGTGATTAATGTGGAACGTTGTTAGTGCCTTATTGTATTGAATTGTTGCTCAGAGATTGTTTGCTGATCCTGCAGTGCCAGCTGTTTTCACAGCTTCACTTACTGGGAGAACACGGTTGCTCTGTTTCTGCTATGGTTTCTGAAAGTCCTCCTCCTTTGTCTGAGATGTTTCCTGCTTTTAGATCTCTTCCTCTCTGCTTTTAGTTAACCTTCAAACAGTCCAGTGGTTGGGGAGAAGGCACCATTAATCATAAGGGACCCATGTTCTTGTCTCTTCTTCCCACCCTTATTCCAATTTTTGCCATTTTAATTCGGGATGATCCTGAGGAGATGCTGTTCGGGGACCTACCTTGTGCCCTCAACTGATTGGGGGCACTTAGCTTAGTATTCAGATCCCAACCCAGTCCTTAGTCCATTTCCAAATGGAAGCAAACTCCTTGAAATTCATGTTGGTGGCACTGTTTGCCCAGTCTGTTATTCATGTGTCTGAGAATGGAGGTTTTGGATTCCAGGCTTTGGTGACTGTTGAGGTGCTGAGTAAGTTCTGAGGGAAATGAAGATTGCAGTCTTCAGTGCAAATCACTTCATGTCAAATTGGCTGCAAACTCCATCTGCACGCTGAGCTGCAGAGCACGTGCAACTGTTCAGAGGGTATTTTGGGGCACGGCATATTTATTGCTAATACTTGATTGGCTGTGCATTGTTTCCCCTACCCAAGTCTTAATATATTTATTTTTACACTAGACCCTTTGGCTGGTGTGTTTCCTCAAGCAGTGGCAATGAGAAATGTTTTGATTCTGATAATGTCAAATCAATGTCATCTGAATAAATTATTATTTTTGGTGAACTGATGTGGAATTCTTTTGTGTGCTTTATTCCACTCCACCCACCCTTCTAAAATCATAAAGTTCATCAAAAGAGCTCTTCCTCCTTTTATGGCTAGTTCCCAGTTACAGGTGTAATAGTGTTGTTGCAGTTGTTTCCCTAGTAGGTAGCTCTGAAGAGCCGGGTCTGCACAGCCCTCGCCTGCAGTGTATGCCTCTTTCTCCTCGGTGTTCTCACTTCCTAACCCTTGCGAACACTTGCAACAAACCCCCATCCCAACTAGAAAGAGGCTACATGTTGCTGTTAGTCAGTTTGGCTCACTTCCTGATCAGTTTCATAAGAAGCTTTGTGAGACTCCCTGCCAGAGGCACTGAGAACAGTAAAAAGAAAAGGAGGACTTGTGGCACCTTAGAGACTAACCAATTTATTTGAGCATAAGCTTTTGTGAGCTACAGCTCGCTTCATCAGATGGGAACAGTGTGATGAATGGCCTCTGAGAAAAGCCACACATACCTTTTTTTTTTTCCCCTCTGAATGTAGAAGCCCTGTGCTACTCCTTCAGTATTAAACATAACATGTTTGCTGTCCTTGCTAGGCGCCCTCTTTGCTCATTTCTCTGAGCACAAACCTGAACTCGCCCTGGCTCCTGTCTTTAGATGGATACAGTGGGGAGCTGTTTAATTGTGCTCTTGTTTCACAGCACACTGTAAAGTCGGATTTGGGTGAGACCTTGGCTTTCTTGAGACACCCAGAGATCATGGTCATGGGCCTGGCCCCTCACTACCTACAAGAAAACTATATAGCAGTAATTTTTCTAAAAACGTCGTGATTATCTCATTTCTCCCTCTGCTTCCATGTTTCTGTGAATGACTAGGATCAGAATATCCTAGCCTCTAGGTACTCTAAGAAAACTTTCTTTCGCTTTAATGCACTGGAATGCCCTGGGTCTGTGTGATCAGACACGGCACATTTCTTAGCTGGATATCATCTGCCATTGCCATCTCCAATATGGTAGGAACCTGATTTTGCCTTAACCACTGGGGACCTATAAAGATCCTATGTAATGTATTTTTTTCTCCTGAGTTTTTGGGGAGAACCTTTGCTCTAAAGGGGAAAGTGCACTTTAAATATTCTCCTTCAACCCATGTATCCATTTCCTCTTAATCTCCCTTCCCTCCTCTTCCCTCCCCCCCGCCATTAAAACATCTGATCCTTTTAAAATGGCCTACTATTCTCTGAAAACCTGAAATACAAGCAAGATTTACAATTCCTAGACACTTCTCTGGTGGTTGGATTCCTGGTGTGACCAAGTACACTGAATGTGCGACCTTTCTCTGTCTCCTAAGCTTAGGGTAGATTCATCTATATGGTTACTACAATATTGAGTAAGAATTGGGAAATTGATTCTGAATGTTCTCTTGGACTCCCATGCAGCCAGTGCTTCTCCCAAGAGTCCATGTGTTAGAGTACTGATTCCAGAGTCTCTGTGATTTGGCAAATGCCCTTTGAGGATGCTACAAAAGGAGGGGTGCCTATGAAAACCATTGCCACTGTGAATTCCAGCGTTTTCATCAAAGTCCACTGATGCTAGTGGACTCTGTTTTGTCCTTCCAATCTATTTCAAACTATTCAATAGAGAAGGAGGGCTTCTGTCTGAGATCAGTTTAGTAGGGTTCCTACATAGTCTATCTTCTTAGGAAAAGCTGTTTTATTTCAAGTAGTCTGAATGTTAATAAGCACTTGATAGACAAGTAGCTGATCTGGTATGGCAAATTCTGCATTCAGACCCTTGAATTCCTCTGTGCGCTGTCCTTGATCAGCCATCTATCGAGACCTGGGAACAACATGTGAACACCACCCAGATTCTCATCCCATATGGATTCAGGGTGACCAGTTGTCTCAATTTCATAGGGACAGTCCCAATATTTGGGTTGTTGTCTTATAGAGGTGCCTATTACCCCATCCCCTGTCCCTATTTTTCACACTTGCTATCTGGTCACCGCATATGGATTCATCCTTAGAAGCATATAAGTGGCCCTCAGATCCAGAGCATATAAGTCCTCTGCCTTCTTACAAGAACAGGATTATTCATACACAGTGTTTAAAACTTCTCTTTTGTAACCTATTGGTTGAAGTCTCTGAGATTCAGGATGAGTTGTAATGCTCTGGATTTTTGGACTCCAGATGCAGCTGGAAGAAATCCTGTTCCCCTTATTTGTCCCCAGTGGCACAGGTTCACTGGCTTTTTCAATCTGGCAGGTGGGATGGGCTTTCCGAAACTATCTCTTCCTGATATTGCTGATCTCAAGTACATGTCTGAGGGGAGCAACGTGTCTTCTCAAAGCTAGATGCTTATATGCATCAAATAGCAGAGTAATGGTTACAGAAGTTCTTACCCCAGATTTGTTACTGTGGGGAAGAGAGGTTCTGCAACTGGATGGAGGTTTGGGGATGTAATGGTCACAGGGGTTGCTGCTCTCTCTGATCTTTACTCTTACATCAAAGCATTCCAATACATCTGCTTGGAACTGGTCTGGTCTCCTACTCTTCATCTCTCCTACTTCATAACAAGCACAACACATGAAAGCAGGTGACTGCATTTTCAGTCACTGGCGTGTGAAGAAGCAGCTGTACGAGGGACCATACAGGTGAACGTGTTACTGGAGTGTGGTGTTGCAATGATATTAGCCCCAGCAATTAGTAAAATTAGAGGTACATGAGGTCCGCAAGCCCCCTTTTGGCTCTCTTGGAAAGTGTAATGGAGCACAAACTCTGAGGTGGTAGGCACAGCAGCATGGCTCTTTGTATCTAGTGCCATGTGCATGCACCTACACAAGATTTTTCTGGGGTGGGATGTACTGCTTGATAACGAGGACACCTTTTTATACCACTGCCTTCTCTCTCGAAGCTCACGCACCGGCTGTTCTCAAAGACTGATTTCCCTGAGGAAGGGAAGATGTTGTTAAAGCATGACTGCTACTCAAGTAGCATCCAAAATGTGTTAGATGTTGTCCAGATATACAGGGCAGATGGTCCCTGCCCCAGTGAGCTCAAAATATTCAGGCCGGTTCATGTTTCTGCCCTACTACTAAATACGCAGGTCCGACTCCAAATGCATCCCTATTGTAAGGCCCTTGGATGAATTTAGTCCACAGCCTTTTTCTTCCATCCTCCCCCCACTACGTTGTCAGGCTGCCTGGGAAGGAACCGGCACATCCTGTACTAACAAAGTGAACGTTGTAATGTAATCACGGTATGGGTGGATGTGAGTGATGAAGGATATATTCCTTCTGATAGGATGCGGATTGGAGCCCAAGGTGACTTTGGAATTGCATAAATTCACACTCAACTTCCCTAGAGAATTAAAAGGGGGCGAAAAAAATGTGCTAAATGAAGTGTCGGAAGTAAATACATTTACATAGTATGTGCTAATAAAGCATAAATATTTCCATGGTGAGGAGCCTCCTTCAGAGCCCAGGATAGTATCTATGTAGAAACAATGTGTTCAAATCAAGTAGAAAAAAACCAAGATTGTTTAGGTGAGAACATTTTAGTTTGGCTCTATAGGCCACAATCCCAACTCAATGGTCCAGGAAGATGGGTTAGTGACCCGCGATGTGGCCCATGCAGTTTAGTTGGCCTCTTGGTAAAATACATTCCTTGCTCACTTAACAGGTGAAAAGGAGGAGGGGAAAGAGCCTTTACTACAGAAAACAAAGTTGCTCTCTACCGGTCAGGCTGATCTGCTGTTGAGAAATGTTTAGCTGGCATTGCCTGCACTCTGCAGCAGTGGTCCCAGCTGTATTAATTCCTTTTAAATCTATCCTTAGTCCAATTTCCTGAGCCCTCCCCCATTTATAACCTTTGGCAAAGTGGTTTAACTACAGTAAAAAGAAAAGGAGTACTTGTGGCACCTTAGAGACTAACCAATTTATTTGAGCATAAGCTTTCGTGAGCTACAAGCTCACGAAAGCTTATGCTCAAATAAATTGGTTAGTCTCTAAGGTGCCACAAGTACTCCTTCTCTTTTTGCGAATACAGACTAACAGGGCTGTTACTCTGTAACTACAGTAAATCCTCCCTGGGATGCTTTCCTTTGCAACTGTTACCTTCAGAATCTCCATCTGAAACTGATGCATGTTTTTTGTTTTGCCTTTACAAAGGGAGAAGAATGTTGTCACCTCCCCGTTTGCCTGCAAAAACGTGCGTGGGTGGCTGGATCGGATATGTGTAGCGTCAGAGCAAAGTATTCAGACTGTTAGACGCTACTAAACACAGGGTGTTTGCCTCTCCTAGTGCCTTCATCCCATGATCTTAACATGCCCTGCAACCACCCTGTGGATAAACAGGCACAGAGTAGTTGGGAGAGTTGGCCAAGGCCACACACTGAGCTAGGAACAGAATCCAGGAGTTTCAACTCCCCCTCCCATGCTCTAATCATCAGACAATACAACTACCCTACTGTCACTAGAACTACAGAGCCATAACCCAGCCTGCAGCTACTCTACACTGCAGACAAAAGTCTGTGGTGCAATCATGTGACAAGCCTGAGATGTCAAGAAGAGAAGACTATCTTTTTTACCAGAAAATCTGGCCTGGCCCAGCTGTTTAAATTACCAGTCCAGGGGGCTTTCAGGTGTGGTCCCTCAGCTCTCTGAATGGCAGTGTTAGAGAGCGCTGCAGAGAAAACACCAAACTTCTGGATGGGAATCCTTCATCTGAGCCATTTCCCTCTGGCTGACCAAGGCGCAATGGTAATAGGATCTGGTGAGAGCTACCCCGCCAGTCCTTTGCAACCAGAAGGGAAGGGCAATGTGAGGCTTTTGAAGGCAGTGGGAGGGAGGATCTCACGGAAGATTTTCCCCTCCACCAACAATCTGCTTCAGCTCTCGTACCAGCACTGGGGTTTTGGCTGTCCTGCTGGCAGCTGGGCTTTACTGGCTTTGATAGACTCAACAGTAGAGCGGAGAGTGAAATGGTAACTGTATTCAGAAGAAACACCTCTAATTCTTATAGGACATTTATACTTGTTAATGCAACAGTGCTGTTTACACTGAGAAAAATGCAATTGTTTTAAGTGAGCATTTTACAGCTTCCTTGAGGAAGTGGGGTCCTGGGGAGACAGCACTGGCCTGGGCCTCAGAAGGTCTGGGTTCTACTCTCACAGACTTCCCGGCCAAGTTGCTACATGCCTTGGTTCCTCATCTATAAAATGGGGATAATACTGTTCTCTTCCTCCTACCCTTTGTCTTGTCCATTTAGATTAATCAGTTTCTTTCTATGTGGGGTACAATTATGATCCCCATTTCTGTAGCATTTGGGTGCCTCACAATCTTAATGTACTTCTCTCATCTCTCTGTGGGGCAGGGAAGTGGTATTATCCCTATTTTACAGATGGGAAACTGAACCCAGACATTTAGTGACTGGCCCAAGGTCATATAGGCAGTTACTCCTGGGGGAATTCTGCACCACTGTGCAAGTGCAGAATTTATATCCCCCGCAGATTTCTTTGCTTCCCACAGAAAAATGACTTTCTGACGGGGAAGCTAGGGAAGCCACAAGAGCAGTCATGCGACCCTACACAGTAGTATGTTTTGGGTGCCCAGGGCAGCTGGCAGAGAGGTTAATCACTGTGGGGCAGGGGGCCGGACTGGGGAAGACCTGGCTGATGGCTCCTACCCTGTCGGGATCAGCTGCTAGTCCCAGCTCAGCTGGGGATGATGGGACTTCCTCTTCCCATGCACGGCATCCGGGGCTGAGTCAGATTTCCCCCACTCGCTGGGGGAAGCTCTGCAAACTCATGCATGCGCACACACACTCACTCACTCTCTCTCTCTCTCTCCCCGCCCCCCCTCAGCTGCAGAGGGAGGGATTCCTGTACAGGGAGCTGCTCCCCATCTGGCCAATCCCTGTGCATCCAGACCCTCCTGCTGAACCTTGCCCCCCCCACACCTGCACCTGAGCCATCCACACCCAGATCCCCACCCCCCTGAGCCCCAACCAGCTGCACCTGTATCTCCACCCCACTGAGCCCCCTCTTCCCCCAGCATCTGGACCCCCACTGATCCCCAGGCTGAGCTCTATCCCTTACCCAGAACTGCCCCCCCCCGCTGAGCCCCAACCACCTTTACCTGAATCCCCCTCCAGAGTCCCCTTACGCTTGAACCTAGAACTGCCCAACAAGCCTGTGCATCCGGTTCACCCGCTCAGCTGCCTGCACCCAGATTACCCCACACAGAACCCTCTCAGCTCACACCTGGACCCCCCCACACTGAATCTCTCCACACTTGGATCCTGCCTTGCTGAGTCTGCCTACCCGCACCTGGCATGGAGGGGCAGGACCCTGGCGTGTTTCTGGGGCAGGCCCTATCCTTGTGCTGTGTCAGGGTTGGGTGCAGCCTCACCACTGAATCCATGTCCTAAGCGGGGAGCTGCACAGTGATCTCCCACCTCTGTGAAGCCAGTGGCCTTGTGCTCCCCAATGCCGTGCTGGAGCCTCCACATTTATTTGGCAAATAAAATTTGCAGAATTGTGCAGAATTTTAAAATATTGTGTGCAGAATTTTTAATTTTTTGGCACAGAATTCCCTTAGGGGTAAGGCAGTCTGTGGCAGAGCTGGGAATTGAAGGAGGATCTCCCAAGTCCTAGGCTAGCTGCCCTAACCATTGGATAATCTCTCCTCTACCTTTGGAGTAGGGACTTTTTGTTACAGTTGTACATACCTAACACAATGGGGCCTGGATCTCAGGCTGGGCCTCTCCCCATCACATTGCGACAAATACAAAATGCAACAAGCCCCTTTCAAATGAAAGGAATAATTCTTTTGAAAGAACAAGCTTCCAGGGCTCCAAAAGAGAAGATGCCATAGCAAAATGAACTGGTGTAGAAATAACACATAAAATCATTATAATCTAGACATTTTGCATACACTTTGGTGCTAGCAGAGACATCCTTTGAGAAGTGGCTTGTGCAAGTGCAGCTTATGGAAAGGTTCTACTGGTGTGTACAACTCAGTGTATACCGCTTCATCAACACAAATATCACACACACAAACTGCACCAAAGTGCCTCTTTCTAATATAGATTGGTATTAATTACTTATAATGTATATGTTGTGTTAGCAATTTAAGAGCAACACAGAATTCTGAGCTCTGTCAGGCGATACACAGGATAGATATAATATCGAAAATAAAAATGATACCTTGTTACAAACTACTAAATGAATCTTTACAAGATTATACTTTAACATCTGGTGACTACAAAATACGACATTTAGCTCTCCTTCACTTCTGTCATTACCTTACAGTCAAATATCGATTCGCATTTGAATAAATTGCCTAGGAAGGTTGTGGAATCTCTATCATTGGAGATTTTTAAGAGTAGGTTAGAAAACACCTGTCCAGAATGGTCTAATACTTAGTCCTGCCATGAGTGCAGAGGACTGGACTAGATGACCTCTCAAGGTCCCTTCCAGTCCTGTGATTCTGTGCCCTATCTCAGAAATACTAGCTTGAGCCTGAATATTTTTTTCTGAATTTATCCAACTCATAAATAATATTATTTTCTCTGCAATGTGATATTCTGTATCAATCATTTAAAAAATCCACTTAAACTTGGATATTGGATATTGTTAATTTGGAAAACAAACAAACCAAAAAACCCTCCAAAAACCTAGAATCCAATGAAGTGAACTGTAGCTCACGAAAGCTTATGCTCAAATAAATTGGTTAGTCTCTAAGGTGCCACAAGTACTCCTTTTCTTTTAACCTAGAATCTAACTGTCCATCTTCATTGGCCTCAGTCTATGGCAACTGACAAGAAAACCAGAATATAATGGTTTGATAAGGATTGGGTATAACTGAATCTGGGCAATTAATAAAGCAGAATGAAATATTGTCAGTGGACGAAATTGAGAACTAATTCAGATTACCGTAGTTACCTCTCATTGCTGAGTGCTTAGAAATACCATGCTACAAACCAAAGAGGCAATAATTTGAGCACAATGAAATTGAGAGCTTCAAAACTACATGAATAAGTGTCAATACTATGTGAATAATGAAAAAGTCATACACTTTTGTATGTATGCAAATGTCCACTATCTACTTACTTACCCTTGAAAAATACCTATGACACTGTGACAGAGGTGGATTCATGTTCACAGACATAATGACTCTTGGCCTTAGGTACACAGAGATTAGTCCAATATTTCAATCTGTACTTCTCACTTTACCACTCAGTATCAGATTACGCAGTGTATCTTGCCCTCAAGGAAGTTGTGTATGATGGGAGGAGTAGATAACGAAACACGCTGGAGAAGAGATGGCTCTTCTAATTGTCTTCACCAGGCTTGGGTGAGATTGCCCCCAGAGCCAGGAATTCCAGAGACTAGAAGCTGAATAATGGAAATTTATCATCAATGAATGTATCCTGTTGAGTCTGAAGTTAGTATTGTTAGGCTAGGATGGCAACCTTTCTAAACAGACATGCTCACTAGATAGTTTTGTTCCTTAGGGACTTGCATAGTAAACTGCTGCTGAGTGCTGAAACCCACAAGCCTCTTCAACAGACAGACTAATGAAGTTTAGGAAACGCTGCTCCTAAACAACAATTTGAAAATAGATACACATAACAAATACCTCATTAAACCAGTGGTTTCCCCTGAAAGGGAAACCTACATAAAGAAGCCTTCTATCTTTGTCAGTTTTTCACCTTGTTGTCCTTAGACTTTATATAAAATACAGAAAAGGACCTATCTGCTCTATTCCCAGTGAGGTGGCTGGTTTCTTGTATTCTGTAAAGAAAGATCATTCTTGATTTATTATATTTTTGTAGATTGGTGCTTTGCATCTTACTGTACCCCTTTCCCTATTTTGTGAGTGTGTGTGTGTGCTTGTCTGTGTACTGTACAGCCGACTTACAATAAACTTTTAGTTTTAAAACAATGATATTGGTGTAATATATGAATCCTGTGTTTCTACAAAACACTATCTCCTCTGCCCAAGAATGTATAGTGTTCTGAAAGCATATATCTGTAATATCATTTTCCTTTCATCTGATGGAGGCAAATATTCAAAGGCTTTCTGCTGAGTCTGTATTTCCCTAATATTGAAAGGTCAACAACTACCGTATGTATGGCCATTATTAGCACAGATTTATTTCCCTAATTAAACTGATACACTGGGTATAATGCCAATATAAATAAGTGAGGCCCTTTCATTAATTTAGTTCCGTATGGAAGAATCAAACAGGGCTTACGTTTAACAGTGTTTTGATTTTCATTTGCTGACGTTCTCAAGAAAACTGGGAAATGAAGCTGTGCATGCATATGTGGGTGTGCACTTGTGTTAGAGTGTGAGAGCTGGTGGAGCAAGTTTAGATGATGATCCTGGGGCAGAGAAGGAAGTGGTTTAGGGAAATGAGACTGTGAGTAACACAATGTGGAGTGACACATAATTGTTCTCACGCTAGAAAACAATATGTACAACACTGTAAGAGCAAGTGACACACCTACACTACTGAGTTCATACACTGCATTTAAAGGTAGCTTTTTTTTTCAGATGAGTTTACGACACAAAATGTAGATTCACTTTTCCCTAAAGTTTGGTGGTGTCCTAGCTTTCAAAGTACGTTAGGATGATAGGTACTCTGACAATATAAGGGGTTTTTTTATTATTATTGTTGATCACTTCCCTCAGATCCCTTGGGGGCAATGAAGTACAGTATAGGTCCCACCTTCAAACATGGAAATATATAACACATGGCTGTGGGCTAAGTGGAAAGGAATGTTAATGATGCCCTCTTTCCCCTGCCTTTACCAATGTTGCTGTTATCAATCCATAGAGGAAAAGTGCTATGGGCCTGATCCAAAGCCCACTGATGTCAAATAATAAGTCTTTCCACTGGTTTCAGTGGGGTTTGGTTCAGACCTTTTAAGTATTTATTCTCAAGTATGAGCACAAGGGCAATTCTGATTGGACAGGCTGGTTTAAATCAAGCAAAGAGCATCTTGCAGGTGAGGCAAGTTTACTATAGTCCTGGGCACAGGAGGACACCTTTTGGCTCATGTGATCCAGCAGCTGCCAGCAAAGGACCAGGGACCCATTTTGACTTTTCGCTGCTTTGATATATTAACAGGTGCCTCTGCAAGGAAAGCAATGGAGCTGAACTCTTGATCCAATAAAAGGATGAGTATTTCTTGAGCGTGCACTGTTAATGACTTTTGAAACGTTAGTACTGAGTCATTTTGTTTCTAGATTTCAAAAGGAATATGTTCAGAGTAAGGGGTCAAAGCACACAGGAAACTTTCGTTGCAGCTCCTGGGAGTTGTGTGTGCAGGTCAGCCTTTCCAGGGACTAATGATTAATACATAGCGGCTTTCCCCTTTTAAAGCACTGTGCAAAGATTAACTAATCCTCTCAACTCCCTGGTGAGGGAGGGAAATATTGTACCCCTTTTACAGGTGGAAAAACTGAAGAGGACAAGTTAAGTGACTTGCTCAAAGTCAGAGAGGGAATCAAAACTGGGATTAGCAGTCAGGAATTCTGTGTTTCTTGCCCTGTGCTCAGATCACTAAACTGGGCGGCCTCCAAGCAGATTTTTGCTTTAGAACATCTGGGGTGATCAATGAGAGGGCCAGTGAAACCCAAGAGGACGCCCCAAAAGAGCAAACAGATTGTCATTTGTGCATGAACATACTGCAATTGTAGAAAACTGCGGTACTCCAGGTACATTGCAGGGTCACCAACGAGCCTAAATAAGACTTAGATGTCTATTCAAGTTGGGTTTTTGTTTTGTTTTTGTGTTTTTTTTTTTGGTGGGGGGGGAACTAGCTTTTCAGGAATCATGAAAAATACAGTACATGAAAGGCCTCATTCCATTTTCAAGGTCAACTTTAAGGCAATGCTTAGGTATGAAGAGTAAGCTGTAGATTCCAATAGTGGTCCCATTGCTCACTCATAAACCTGAGACCGCTGGAAGAGATGCCTGTCAGGGGGCTTATCGCCAAGCAGCCATGCTGCAAAATCGGTGATACATGTTGTCTGCAGTTCTGGGTTTGTTTATTTTTAGGATTTACATAGAAGATACAGTGACAGGAGGTCTTTTGTTTGAGGATTTAGAGGGAAAGCTGAGAACTAACTCCAGTCGGTCGGAACTGATAAAAAGAGTTTGTTTTTAGTTTGGTTACCAAGCTGTGGCTACTATGAATTTGGCTTCCAGCAGCCAGTGGGCTATGTGAGGAGCACCCAGAGGGTGTACGTGGGTATGGGGACAAGGCATCATGAAAGGGTGGGTAATTATTTCTCTCTCTATCTTTTTTTAAAAGGACTTAATGAAAATGTATTTTCAGGTGTGGTGTTCGATGGTGTGTGTGTGCTCTATGAAATTTTCCAAGAATGCCCTTCTAGGCTGGGAGTTCTGACCACATTCCGGTCTGGCTGTTGTTTCGTTTCACTAAACTCATCGTCAACTCTCTCTCTATTCTTCTTGGAGCTGTTGCCACCCCTCCTTTCTGGTGCTACTTTCACAAGTTTTACTACCTTTAATTTTATTTATTTTGTTATCCAAGGCCCTGAGCCTTACCCACAGGAGTAGTCCCACTTAACTCAATGGAATTACTTGGGTGTAAAGCAACTCGCAGTCTTGTTTGCAGGGTCAGGGCCTTAGTCTGGGGCTATAAATGTTGGTAACATTATCTAAAGGTATCACTGGAAAAATGTAGGAGGGAGGTATTTACGAAACTGTCTGCGATGTTCTGTCACTCAAGAGCAGTTGCCAGTGGAGCTGGAACAAGTTCTAAAATGGGGGTGCTGAAGGCAGAAACCATGTCTACTGGGTTGTTATTACTACTTTACACCAGAACCCCCAGCACCTATAGCAGTTGCAGTCAGTTGGATTGTCCTTGTTTATCACCGAGGATTCATTCTGGATTAGATAGGCAGCAGAGCATTGTCTGAGGCACTGCCTCCTTTAAGGACGCCCATCAGGCGCCGTCTGTTTTCAGAACTCCCTGGAAATGCCTTTCCATTTGATTCAGTTTCTCCATCTAATGTCCCTTCTTCCTCTGGATTACTCTGCTGTGGAGGGGGGATGAGTGGAAGTCTGGATACAATGTTTAAGTAAACTGGGACACTGGGGCAGATTTGTGGGTTTTTAACTAAATTGCTGTACAGCCCCCAGGTGTCTTTTCTGCAATGGAGGCTTAATGTATTACTTAAATAAATAAAATACCCTCCTGATCCCGTGTTAGGGCTCCATATTCCAAGGGCGTGAAGGTTGTGAGCTTTAGTTTAACACATGTAAAGCACATTATGAGCCTTAGATGTGGAATGTTGTAGAAATGCTGAACATTATCTGCCCTCTGAATTGTGGTGATGTTTTTATCTCCTAGTTCTTTACTTATTAGCCAGACTAATACACACTGTGGTCTGTCTCTCTCTCTCTCTCCATCTGCTCTGACTTTAGTTTATTCACTGGTCTGTAGGTATTATTCAGTATTCCAGTCTTTTAGTTAACAATTCCTGGGGAAATTTTCCCTTTGATGGTTCTTTTTCATTTTCTAGGTCTCCTCAATAATCAGGTGCCATGCATATGTTTCCAGTATACTTTAACCATTTGCTGTATTTCATCTCCATGGTGTCCAGGCCAAATTCCAACTCTGGTAATTACATCCTGCCTGCCTATGTTCCCTCTGCAGTTTTAACCAGCTCTGATGGCTCTTTCACTTTCTGTCCTAAATGGACTATGTAGTTTTGCTTCTAGATTTCATTGCAGCAGTGATGGATTTGGTGCTTGGTTTTCAGTAACCAATGAAGTGATCAGTCTAAAAGTACCTTCATGGGGAAGAGGTTTCTGAAAGTAGACAAGTTTTTCATCAATCAGAAATAGGCATGAAAAGATTCAAGGGCTGGAAGCTAAAATTAGATAAATTCAGATTAGAAATAAGGTGTAAATTTTTATCAGAGAATGTTATTAACTATTGGAATAACTCACTTATGGACAGTGATGCTGGAACAATTTGTATAGTGGGGTTCTGATGTAACCCACACACCTCCTGGGTGTGGTGTTCTGTCCCCTCTAGTGGCACCAAGACCACTTAGAGATGAATGAGTCAGCCTGCTACACCATGATCTAAGAGCCATGTGGCTTTTAGCTCATGCAGTAGAGCAGGGGTGGACAAACTTTTTGGCCTGAGGGCCACATCTGGGTTCCGAAACTGTATGGAGGGCCGGGTAGGGAAGGCTGTACCACCACAAACAGCCTGGCCCCCGCCCCCTATCCATCCCCTCCCACTTCCTGCCCCCTGACTGACCCCTCAGTACCCTCCACCCATCCAACGCCCCCTGCTCCTTGTCCCCTGACCACCCCCTCCTGAGACCCCTCACCCCTAACCACTGCTGACCCCACCCCCTATCCAAACCCACCTGCTCCCTGTCCCCTGAATTCCCTGACCCCTATCCATACCCCCACCCCCTGACAGGCCCCCAGGATTCCCACGCCTATCCAACTGCCGCCTGCTTCCTGTCCCCTGACTGCCCCCTGGGATCCTCTGTCCCTTATCCAAACCCCCCTCCCCACCGCCTTACCATGCCACTCAGAGCACCAGGACTGGCAGCCGCGCCACCCGGCTGTAGCCTGCCACACCGCCAGTCTCTAGAGCACCGGGACAGGCTGGCGGCTCTCACAGCCTCACTGCCCAGCAGGAGCTCGCAGCCCCGCTGCCCAAAGAGATGGTGGCACAGCAAGCTGAGGCTGTAGGTGGGAGGGGCTGGGGGCTAGCGTCCCCAGCTGGGATCTCAAGGGCCAGGCAGGACGGTCCCGTGGCCACATCCGGCCCACGGGCCGTAGTTTGCCCACCTCTGCAATAGAGGCTCATGGATTTAGCTCCAGAGGTCCCAGGTTCGATCCTGCCCGTTGACGATCAGGGTCTGTTGGTGTTACACTGAGAGCCACTGAACCAAACTGTAAACCCTGTATAGATAGAAACCACTTCAAGCTGTGGAGTTGTAGCAGCACCCACAGTTCCAGCACCTATGCCTATGGCGGATGTGGTGGCTTCTCCATCACTTGTAGTCTTTAAATCAAGACTGGATCTCTTTCTCAAACATATGCAATAGCACAAACAGAGATTATTGGCTTCATGCAGAAATAATTGTGTGAGGGTCTTTGGAGGAGGTCAGACTAAATAATCATAATGGTTCCTTAAAATCTATGAATCCTTGAAAATTAGTCTAGGGCCTGATCCATATGGATGACCTTTGTGTCCATGTGACGCTTCATTGATTCCAGTGAGGATTTATGTGTGTGGTACAATATGCCAACTCCGATCCAATTGCACAGTCAGGGCCTATTGCTCTGCTCCTCTATCACTGGAGCCAATGTGAGCTTCACAATTCATTCAAAGGGGTAGAATCAGGCCTTATAGTTATAAATGGCTGTGGGAGTGAAAGGAATGTACTTGTTTTTTTTTTGTTTTGTTTTTAAACTTGGCTCTTGTCTTTGAAAAGTTCTACACTTTAAATTAAAGTGTATTTTTCAATGCTGTATTTCTTAGTATGGAAAAATCCATTCTCCAGACTTTCAAACCTATTATTCTGGTGGGTTTTAATGCCTCAGGTAGCTGGGAGTGGGCTGATGGCATAGAGGCACTGTACTGTGTGGTTTGTCATCTCTGGCTATGATTCTTTGATAGTAAAACCCTAGTCAAGGTGGGATATTGAGTCAGGTACTGATGGCCATGAATACTCAATGTCTGATGGGTATTTATGCTCTCCCTAGGTCTATTGCTTGTTGATGGTTAATAATTAAACTAATTGCTCTTTTATTATAACAATCTTGTTCAGGTTGGAGTAAATAATTGAATCCCCCCACCCCAAAATGGTTAGTTTGTTAACTTGCTCTGTTTGTACAGTTTGGGATGACAGTTTTGAGAATTTCCCTTCTGATAATCTTCAGGAGTGAAGTTTACAACACAAATCCAGAGATTTCTCCCTCCCATTAATGTCCTTAAGAGCATTAGTAACATGCCAAATTATCTGTGGAGGCAGCCACTCTTCAGGCTTGCAATCCAATGAGTATGTATTTATTCTACTTGTAGGCAATTTCTATGGTGCTCATCACCGTAGAAACTGAGTTGGATGAATAGTAACAATTTCTTTTTTGAAAGGGATAGCTGAATGCTCGAAGCATCAGGTCTGAAATTCCTCGGCTTCTCAAAATCTAATCCTGGCTGGATTGACTCAACCCCCTTCATTCTCTGAGGTAAATACATTGAGGTCCTTGCAGATTACTGTGGGAGAGTCTTTTGGAGGATGAGACTTGAAAACCAAAATACTGTCTACTCTGTGTGACTAATAAAGATTGTGGGGCATTTTTTGTAAGAGAAAGGTTTTTCCCTGGAGTCCTGACTAAAATTTCCCTCTGCTTTCCCTAGTGTTATGCAGTATGTTGGTAGTTTATCTGGCCGATGTCCTCCACTCCAAGAGAGTTTATCCATAGTCATTTAACCTCTTCTATTTCCTTTCCATTTACCCTTCTCTGCAGATTAGGGGATGGGCTGGGATTGGGATTTGGGTCTGTTTTATGCTTTTTAACTATTGGTTATATTTAGTAGAATGTCCAAGTGCCTTTTTGGTTATTGACACTGAATAAATGTATTTACATATTAACAAAGCATGTTTTATTTTCAAAGCATTTTACAGATTTTACATTAACTGATACTCCCAACACCCCTGTAAGGCAGGTAGATTAGGATAATAAAAACTAATAATACCTAACAATCCAACAAAAAGTGCTATCTTCATTCTACAGATAAAGTCTAAGTGATTTGCACAAGGCCACAAACAGAGACAATGTCAGAGCAGGGATTATAATTTGCAGCACCCATTACCTTGTGAGCAAATTCTCTACAAGACCTCAAGCACCTTGTAGTTTCAGTGGGTTTGGAATACCAAAGAAGGAAGTGGGACTGTGGGAATATTCCAGCTAAGATTGCCACAAAAAGTCTCTGGGTCTCCACCAAACCAGGGAAAGAAACTCCTGGCCTTGTCTCAATAGAATTCCTCTTGCTCTTTCCTGTATGGTAGTTCCTGGCCTCCCTTTGATACTATTAAGATGCCTACTCTGCTGCTATTTTGCAGTTAAGGATGCTATTTTAGCTCAGATGGTTTCCTCTATTAAGCAAGCAGAACAACCAGCGTCTCAGGGGAAAAAAAAAAGACAAGACTTTAGGAGTGAATGTATTAGACTGCCTACCTTAGCAATAACACTGTATCAAAGTGATTTGAAGTAGGGTGACTGACCTTGTAGGTTCCCATCTGATCTATGTTCTTTGATTATTTGTATTCCAGCAGTGCCTACAGGACCCCTCTGAGATGGCAGGCCCCATTGTGCTAGGCTTTATAGTGCACACAGAAGAGCTTGTCCCTGAAGAATTTAGAATCTAAATACACGAGATAGGAAGCATTATGGTTCCATTCTACACATGGGAAACAGATTAATGGCTAGCCTTTGAAGGTATTTAGGTGCACTAAAGTTGCAGATAGGTGCCTAGTAAAGTTTTCTTAAGTGCGTAGGCATTTAATTCCCAATGGGACTCTGAAGGGAGCTTCCTCCAGGCCTCCTCTGCTGAAATGGCCCAGGGGTTCACTGAGAGAAATGTGCAAGAGGAAAGACTCTGGGCCCCATCTATACTATACAAACTAAGTGTAACAATCAGTTGGTTGTTACCCAAGTATGATGTAAAATGGTTCAGCCCAGTGTGGAAGGGCCCAAATTGTTTTAGAACTGGACTTTTAACCCCTCCTGCACGCTCTGTCCAAAGTTTCCTTGGGCTAGAAGGTAGTTTCTGAACCCCTATGTTATAACATTGTTAGGCCTCCTCAATGCAGGCCAGGCCAAACTATTTTAGATCCTGCTTAGACAGCAATTGCATTTAACAGCACTGCTGATCGTTGTGGTTTGTGTGGGGCAGACGGAGCCTTAAGCTTGCAGCGCCAAAAGCCAGTCTCCAAACAGCAGAGCTGTTCAGTGCACCTAAGAGTTGAGAAGTAGCAGAGGTGCGAGCTGGCGGAATGATAACTGGAGTCACTATTTTACTTCTAGAACAAGTGTCCCTGTAGCCCATGACTGGGGTCTTGCCAACACTGGAGATTTGCCCCAATTCCACTGCAGTTACATTGTGCTGGTGCTAATAGTGGCTTTGCCTGTCTGTGCTATGAGTTTGCCTTGGTGCAGCTACATTGGCATCTGGCCCATGAAGGTTGAAATCAGGGCAATTCCCCAGAACAGACAAGTCCATAGACTGCAGCTTCCTCATTTGCACTGTAATACAGCTGAATGCCAGTGATGGTATTTGTTGTTCCAGGTCAGATAGCAGGACAGCAGTGACTTGCTGATTCTCTTCAGCACCTGAAGTGTTTAATGATCAAATTATTTCTATTGTTTTTTTTTTGACACATTCCAGGCCAGTGCCTTGAAGGTGTTGACTTTGTAACATGACCTGTGCTTTGCAATTCACAGCTGACACACAAGCCCTAAGCACACATGTAAGGCCCCTGGGGACTCTGTTCAGCTACTACTCCCAGCAGCTCCGGATTAAAAACAACAAAACAAACCTCGAGGTGGCAAATTCCAAATCCTGCATTTTCAGTCATAAGCATGGACGTGGTACGCCATTAACACCAGACTTTGCAGAGAATCCATCAAACAGCATATCTGTGCAAGGCGTAAAGGATTTAATATCCAAGATGCAAAAAGAAAAGGAGTACTTGTGGCACCTTAGAGACTAACCAATTTATTTGAGCATAAGCTTTCGTGAGCTACAGCTCACTTCATTGGATGCATACCGTGGAAACTGCAGCAGACTTTATATACACACAGAGAATATGAAACAATACCTCCTAGTGGAAATCTATCAACTGCATGAAAAAACTTGTACAGATACAGACAGACATCATCTTCCTTTCCAAATGCAAACAGATGGACATCATACCAAAAGGACTGAAGGTAAAAAATCCATTACAATCTACATACCACACAGACTATGCTGACAGCTTGTGCCACACGCTCTCAAAGAAACTGCGGAATCACCTGATCAACATCCTCTACAGCAAACAGGGAAAGATTAAGAATGAGCTCTCAGAACTGGATACTCTCATAAAAAACCAACCTTCCACACAAACTTCCTCGTGGCTGGATTTTACTAAAACTAGACAAGCCATTTACAACGCACACTTTGCTTCTCTACAAAAGAAAAAGGACACTAAACTTTCTAAACTACTACATGCTACTAGGGGCCACAGCAATGGTTCCCTCAACCCACCTAGCAATATTGTTAACCTATCCAACTATACTCTCAGCCCAGCAGAAGCAGCTGTTCTATCTCGGGGCCTCTCCTTCTGCCCCTCCACCCCCACGAACATGATACAGTTCTGTGGTGACCTAGAATCCTATTTTTGACGTCTCCGACTCAAGGAATATTTCCAAAATACCTCTGAACAGCATACTAATCCACAGAGGTCTCCCTACCAACACTACAGAAAGAGGGATTCTAGGTGGACTCCTCCTGAAGGTCGAAACAGCAGACTGGACTTCTACATAGACTGCTTCCGCCGACGTGCACGGGCTGAAATTGTGGAAAAGCAGCATCACTTGCCCCATAACCTCAGCCATGCGGAATGCAATGCCATCCACAGCCTCAGAAACAACTCTGACATCATAATCAAAAAGGCTGACAAAGGAGGTGCTGTCGTCATCATGAATAGGTCGGAATATGAACAAGAGGCTGCTCGGCAGCTCTCCAACACGAGTTTCTACAAGCCATTACCCTATGATCCCACTGAGAGTTACCAAAAGCAACTATAGCATTTGCTCAAGAAACTTCCTGAAAAAGCACAAGATCAAATCCGCACAGACACACCCCTGGAACCCCGACCTGGGATATTCTATCTACTACCCAAGATCCATAAACCTGGAAATCCTGGGCACCCCATCATCTCAGGCATTGGCACCCTGACAGCAGGATTGTCTGGCTATGTAGACTCCCTCCTCAGGCCCTACGCTACCAGCACTCCCAACTACCTTTGAGACACCACTGACTTCCTGAGGAAACTTCAATCCATCGGTGATCTTCCTGATAACACCATCCTGGCCACTATGGATGTAGAAGCCCTCTACACCAACATTCCACACAAAGATGGACTACAAGCCGTCAAGAACACTATCCCCGATAATGTCACGGCTAACCTGGTGGCTGAACTTTGTGACTTTGTCCTTACCCATAACTATTTCACATTTGGGGACAATGTATACCTTCAGATCAGCGGCACTGCTATGGGTACCCGCATGGCCCCACAGTATGCCAACATTTTTATGGCTGATTTAGAACAACGCTTCCTCAGCTCTCGTCCCCTAAAGCCCCTACTCTACTTGCGCTATATTGATGACATCTTCATCATCTGGACCCATGGAAAAGAAGCCCTTGAGGAATTCCACCATGATTTCAACAATTTCCATCCCACCACCAACCTCAGCCTGGTCCAGTCCACACAAGAGATCCACTTCCTGGACACTACAGTGCTAATAAACAATGGTCACATAAACACCACCCTATACCGGAAACCTACTGACCGCTATTCCTACCTGCATGCCTCCAGCTTTCACCCTGACCACACCACACGATCCATCGTCTACAGCCAAGCTCTGCGATACAACCGCATTTGCTCCAACCCCTCAGACAGAGACAAACACCTACAAGATCTCTGTCAAGCTTTCTTACAACTACAATACCCACCTGCAGAAGTAAAGAAACAGATTGATAGAGCCAGAAGAGTTCCCAGAAGTTACCTACTACAGGACAGGCCTAACAAAGAAAATAACAGAACGCCACTAGCCGTCACCTTCAGCCCCCAACTAAAACCCCTCCAACGCATTATTAAGGATCTACAACCTATCCTAAAGGATGACCCAGCACTCTCACAAATCTTGGGAGACAGGCCAGTCCTTGCCTACAGACAGCCCCGCAACCTGAAGCAAATACTCACCAACAACCACATACCACACAACAGAACCACTAACCCAGGAACTTATCCTTGCAACAAAGCCCGTTGCCAATTGTGCCCACATATCTATTCAGGGGACACCATCACAGGGCCTAATAACATCAGCCACACTATCAGAGGCTCGTTCACCTGCACATCCACCAATGTGATATATGCCATCATGTGCCAGCAATGCCCCTCTGCCATGTACATTGGTCAAACTGGACAGTCTCTACGTAAAAGAATAAATGGACACAAATCACATGTCAAGAATTATAACATTCATAAACCAGTCGGAAAACACTTCAATCTCTCTGGTCACGCAATCACAGACATGAAGGTCGCTATCTTAAAACAAAAAAACTTCAAATCCAGACTCCAGTGAGAAACTGCTGAATTGGAATTCATTTGCAAATTGGATACTATTAATTTAGGCTTAAATAGAGACTTGGAGTGGCTAAGTCATTATGCAAGGTAGCCTGTGTCCTCTTGTTTTTTCCTCCCCCCCCCCCCAGATGTTCTGGTTTAACTTGGATTTAAACTTGGAGAGTGGTCAGTTTGGATGAGCTATTACCAGCAGGAGAGTGAGTTTGTGTGTGTATGGGGGTGGGGGGATGTGAGAAAACCTGGATTTGTGCAGGAAATAGCCCAACTTGATTGTCATGCACATTGTGTAAAGAGTTGTCACTTTGGATGGGCTTTCACCAGCAGGAGAGTGAATTTGTGTGGGGGGTGGAGGGTGAGAAAACCTGGATTTGTGCTGGAAATGGCCCACCTGATGATCACTTTAGATAAGCTATTACCAGCAGGACAGTGGGGTGGGAGGAGGTATTGTTTCATATTCTCTGTGTATATATAAAGTCTGCTGCAGTTTCCACGGTATGCATCCGATGAAGTGAGCTGTAGCTCACGAAAGCTTATGCTCAAATAAATTGGTTAGTCTCTAAGGTGCCACAAGTACTCCTTTTCTTTTTGCGAATACAGACTAACACGGCTGTTACTCTGAAACATATCCAAGATGGTGCAGCCATATCGCTTTTTTTCAATCTTCTAATCCCTGCCCATCCCTATCAAAACAATAGGCAAGATGCACATGAGGTGGCATAGGCTACCAGGGTCTTTGGTACCAGTGCACAGATCTTTTGGGTGTGCAGGAAAGTTGTTGGTAGTGATCTTTCTCCCCTCCTGTTCCCTTCCCACCAGCAGGATCACGAGAAAGGGAGGCTGCTGTTAGCTATCATTCCCTCCTCCTGAAGACCAAGAATGGAGCTGGCTCCCCACCATAATCCTGCCCCAACACTTCTCCAAGAGAAACTTGCTCTCTCATGTGCACAACCTGAATCTGCTGGAGCAGAGATGGAATAATATGACTTGTACACATCAGGTGGCTGGAAAAGAATTGTCACCCCGGTGTGTTTGGTCTGCTTTAGCTAGTCCAAATGGAAGGCTTTCCTGATCATTCTTGACCCTACTACCCTGTTAAATATGCAGTGTTTCTGATCTGATTAAATTAGTCCTAAACCTGAAGTCCTTTAGGATGGACATTAATGCTGCGATAGGCTGTTCAAGAGAAGACAGAAAAACCAAACCTTCAGAGCAATAGCACTATATGTCTGCTTACCAGTATCCCCTGTGTGGTGTTCCTTCTGTTAAGGTCACCATGGTGAGTGTGAATACTTACAGGGAGAGCTGATTTCAGAGTAACAGCCGTGTTAGTCTGTATTCGCAAAAAGAAAAGGAGGACTTGTGGCACCTTAGAGACTAACCAATTTATTTGAGCATGAGCTTTCGTGAGCTACAGCTCACTTCCTCAGATGCATCCGATGAAGTGAGCTGTAGCTCACGAAAGCTCATGCTCAAATAAATTGGTTAGTCTCTAAGGTGCCACAAGTCCTCCTTTTCTTTTTAGGGAGAGCTGAGTGGCCCAACTCAGAATTAAGTATGTCTGCATAATAATTAGTGTCAACCACTGCCTTGGGTCACTTGTAAGATGTCTGCACCCATTTAAGAAAGCTGCAGCCAAATGCAAAGCATCTATAAACCTCAAAGTAAGTAAATGCTCCACGGTATCAAAAGTGCCGTTAATATTCAAAGAGAGAGCCATCCTAGCTGTCCCCCCATCATAGACAGCTCAAAACATGGAGAAGTCTCCTAACACTTAGGGTACTCCCGTGGTGCTCTATTACAAACGCCTTCCAGTATTTGCCCTCCTAATCGTGAGAAGAAGAATATCAGAACAGGAGGCCAAAATATTTACGGTGAGTTCAATATTAAAATGAATGAGGGAGATAGTTTGGTGGGATGCACAGCTCTTTTGGTTTCAGAGTTACGGAAATGCATACTGTACTGGAGAAGATTGGGGTGAATTGTGTTCAGAAGCAAGGTCAAGAAGCAGTAAGTTTTTATAAAACTCTATCAGAACCGCCTGAAGACCTAGTCTTGCCCAGCCTGAGGCGAGTGACTGAGGTGAGAATACTTAGCACTATACAGTGTTCTACATTTTCAAAGTGCTTTGGAAATGTTCAAGTGTGATCCTGCAGATGACTTTTGTTGTTGTTCTTTCTGCTGTTTTATGCTGTATAAAGAAGGCCAGCATTTTTTTTTGTAAAGGGTTTTCCGCCTTCCGCCCCCTCTTGGAATATCAACTCTGTTTTTGCCTGAAGTCCTGTTGGAAGTCTCAGTGGACGTGTATTAATAGCTCTCACATCTTCGCTGAAGGGGCAGCGTATTGAATTGTAACAAAGATTTCCTTTCTCCACAATGTTAATTATTCACTGAGGTAAAAAAGGTGCTACAAAAACCCAAGATTTAAGCAGCTGAATTAAAAATCCCTTTCAGCTTCCTCCCTTGTGATGTCACCATTTCAATAATTCTCCAGTCACCATAGAGTCTTCCAGGCTAGACAGGACCTGACTTTCTAATGTAAAAGACAAGTAGAACCTTCTCTACGCCTCACTTTTCTTTTCGGGGTGGGGATAGACAGGGGTTTGTTAAAATGTTTCAGGTATTCTTTATCCCTCATAAAGAAGTAAAAAGGGCACACGCCAATTTCTTCTTATGCAGATCACCTTTAACTTGTAAATTAATCCAGTCAAAGGAGGTGTCTCTCTCCCCTCAAATCCTTTATTGCTTAGAATATTATATAAGTCTAGCCTAGACTGAACCCCTGCAGCTTTTTTGCTTATCCAAATGGAACAGGTTCTGTGTCTCTATCTTGGAGAATTCAAAGATATCAAGGCTCTCTGACTGCCCTCCACATTTCTTATCTTCAGCGTTTTCTGAATTTTCTTGTGCTGTCCTTTCCACTCCTCCCCTCCCCTCCCCTCCCCTCATTTCCCAGAGACTGAATCCTTATTTGAGGTCAAAGCTCCTCTCTCTTCTTCCAAAGCCCTGGCAAGCAAGCCTATGTGGGGAGATCAAATTAACAAAACAGCCTTTTGTAGGTCCTGGAACACGGCTGTAGAAGAGTAAGTCAAATCCTCACTCTGATTTATACTTCTCCTTAGAAGTGCCGGGGATAGGGAACACTTTGTCCCTGCAGACTCAAAGTACAATTAGAAGTGTGATGAATATGTTATAAACCATCCCCTTAACAATAGACATAGAGAACACAGCTTAAAGTCTTTCCCCCTAGACCTGGCAGGTGATTAAGAGTGATTAAAAGTCCACATATTATATGCCCCCAAGGGCTTGGAAATAGGCACCCGAGTAACTATGAGTGCAGTTAGCACCTAATTTAAACAGGACGAAAGCAATGGCCCCTAGTGGATCCAAAGTAAATGAAACTTGGACATATTAGTGCCACCAAAAAATTGTTAAAAAGAATATTAGGCTGCCTAGGTGTGCACTCAAAAATCAGGACCTGCCTAAGATAAGGTTACATGTTCACCTTTAACTCTATCCTTCCGCATATATGCATTGCAAGAAGCTTTTCCTTACATGAGATATCAGTATTTTTATAGAAGCGTAGACACGTGTAGTGTTTTGTAGGGCCGTTGACTGCTCTGCATGCCAGACCAGCAGGATCCAATGAAAGCTGTTTGTGTACAAGATGCACAGTGAATGAGGACCTCCACAAGGTGGATGTTTGTGAGGCTGTAGAAAACTGTATGACAGTATGGTGTACTTGAGAATACCCTTGGTATATTTGTATCCTAAGCAGGTTCCTGCACAAGGGGAGAGAGTTAAGCTTGTGTGTGTGGCCTGAACATTGGCATTTCCAGAGCCAAGGTGATAAAGCTGCAGAGCATAACACAACGCAGGGACAATAAAGCAGGACAATCACAATTCAGTGACCCCTTAACACACACAG
Organism: Lepidochelys kempii; assembly: GCF_965140285.1. Classification (NCBI taxonomy): domain Eukaryota; kingdom Metazoa; phylum Chordata; order Testudines; family Cheloniidae; genus Lepidochelys; species Lepidochelys kempii. The sequence continues at coordinate 249,389,586 of NC_136380.1, forward strand.
GGCCCAGATCTGCCACCCTTACTCATGCTGAGTAATCCCTTACCTTTGAGTAGTCCTGTTGAAGTCTATGGAATCAGTGTGAGTAGGGCTGGCGGAATCTTGCTCTAAGGAAGGAGGTGAAGGTACTGGACTTATCCTGCATTCCAGTTCTGTTGCTCCCTCTCTTAACTGCCTGAAGGAGAAACTGGTTTCCCTGCTTCAGACCAGTGAGAGGACAGCAGCTTGGGCTTCTGCCTTGCAGAAATAAACTCTGCTAGACTCTTCAGGCCAAGGACTTAAACGATTACAATAGCTAACTTTTTGGTGTAGTCCCAGTGCAGTAATAGGAGCCAGGATTCAAAGCAAGAGATCCACTCCTTGACTGTGATCTGTCAGAGTCTCCTGGATACACAAATTTAGGCTTGCAGCTTTGTTCTTCTTAAGTCCCTGGTAAATACTCCTCTTTAGAATATCAAGTTCACAGGTCCATCCTTTAGTGAACTGCAACTAGCTAGTCTAGCATCCTCCTCTCTGATTTGGTTAATAAGTAGCCTATTGCTACCTACATTCCTCAGATTTATCACTTAGAGGAGGTAACATTTTTAGTCATTTTGTTAATTACCTGTATTGCCATCATGTGTGGTGAAAAGAAACTGGAGGTGCTGATAGTCTGTTTTGTCCTGTATTTGCCTCCATTCACTTGGGCCATTCATTTTTATTCCTTTCTTGTACTCAATCCCGTGTCTCTTTGAACCATTTGAATTAATGTATCGATACACACTGCTGTAAATGTCCAGGAAAAGGTAGGTGAAAATAATTTGCACTTACCTAGTATCTTTCCCCTGAGGAATTGGACCCAGATCCACAAAGACACTTAGGTGCTGCAAAATCACAGGAGCAACACTGCAATCCACAAAGCCTGAGTTAGGCACTTAGGCTCTGATGCTGACAAGATGCTGACAAAAGAGCCCTGCGACCCAGCACTCCACAGGGCCAAAGCTAATGAAACCTCACTACTCCCCTGTTAGGTAAGTACTGTTATACCCCCAAGTGATAACAGATTTCTGGAGTGGTAGTAGGGCTTATGTTCTTTGTAGGCTGGAACCACTACCGTGTGGCATGATCATACTATCTATAGTTTGTGATGCACTATTTAGCCACTAGAGGGTGACATGGTCTTTCTGGCTCTCAAACAGGTTAGGGATTCCATCCAGTAGCAGGGTAATCAAATTGTAAAGCACCCCCAAATTATTCTTTTTCTTTACCTATGAAGGAGTCATTCCCATTGGCTTAGTGGTCAGTACAGTATGTAGACATATGTAGTCTCTGATCTCTTAGCTCCGAGTTTCTAAAATAAGTAAACCAGCCTGTGAGGATTTAATGTACCATTAGGTTACTGACTACAGGAATCACAGCTGGCTTCTTGCACATGACAGCACAGACTCCTGGGAGAAACAGCCTGTTCAGCCTCTTGATCCGATATTCAGGTCTGTGCTGGCTAGCTTACCAGTCCCTACTCATGCAGTGACAAAGACATTGTTTTTTCCAAGTGACATAGTTTGCTGAACATTTCTGTCTCCAAATTAGGGTGCTGGATACATAGTTCTATTTAGGGCTAACAACTAGGCATAAAGGAAATATTAAAAATGTACAACATTTCCAATTTGACAAATCCGCTCATCTGATTCAAAACCAAACAAAAACTGCCTTTTAGACTGAGAATTTCCTACTGATACCATGAACTGCTTCATGCTTTAATGAGGTGCAAAGCTGCTTTGTTGTGAGAGAACAGGGATCCAGTGACACATGCATTGGATGTACCGGCTGATGTAAATGACTCCAGTACCACTAGTGGAAGCAGATTACATCTGGGGATGGCTAGGTAAATAAACAAGATCAATTTACAGCACAAATAGGAGGTTGTAAATTAAATGTGTCTAGGGTAGTGGGGATGTGGGAAGGTCGTGCTTTCTCCCAAAAATCTTTTTTATTCTTTGAAAGCTGGTGCAATGTGCTTTTCAAGTCTCAGTTAAGACCTTGATGAAAAAAGTACGTAACATGCTTTACTTTGATCACAGGGGTATTCACATTGTTACATTTTAGTTTGAATTTTTAAAGAACTTCACTGAGAAGTTTGAATTTTAGAGTAATAAGCACATCATCTCTGCTTATGTGCTTGTTACTTCTATTCCCTTGTTTTTTATGAGGTGGGTGACAAAAACAGAATTTTTCACAGTTTCTTCTTTCTCGCGATGCTTAATTCTGAACCAAAATCATAACCCGCTGTGACATTATAGCTGGTTGCTATGGAAAGGCTTTGAGGCACAAATGAAGGATTGTAGTTGCATTATTTAATTTTTATAGTTACTTAAATATATTTTCATGTAGCTCAAAAGCAGGAAGAGAAGCTGAACTTTAAATCAGAAATCCTGATGTAAAATCCTTAGTATAAAAGAAAAATCTGCAGGGAAAAAAAATCTCATGTACCTGCAGAATGATTTCTAGGAGAAAATTTTAAAATGCCCTTTTATAAAAGCATGAGATATTCTTTAAATAAACCTGCTCCGCACCATATAACCACCCTCACCCCCCTGTGTGCCCTTCACCCCCTGTGGTGGCCTGTAAAAAGAAAGTGAGTAGTCTCAGACCAGTTCCTAGTGCACAAGTGTCGCAAAACCACCATAACTGGCACCCCATCAGAGATGCTGTTGGAGACCAAATTGCCGTCACACTCAAGCGGGTAGGTAGATATATGCGATGTGCTCCATCATGTATTGTTTATCTAGAGCAGCAACATTTCCTGTGGAGTCTGGCAGGTTCTTCTAAAATAGGCCCCAGTCTTTTAACTACTTAAGCATGTAGATAACTTCATTCATGTGAGTAGGTCTACTGATTTCACTGAATGAAGATGTCGAAGAATTAAGCATATGCAGAATTGGGGCCTTTTTGATTACATAGCATGCAATAGCCTACTCTAACAAATACTTGAGAGATTGTCATGTTGCAGCCAAGGCTTGATCCCTAAAGATGGCCTTGCAATTGTGGCTCTGTGCTATGACTTGGGAGAGCTGGGTTCTACTCCCAGTTCTGCCACAGACTTTCTGTGTGACCTTGGGCAAATCACTTAATCTCTCTGTACCTCAGATCTTCATCTGTAAAATGGGGATACTACTTCCCTATCTCACCAGGTTGTTGCAAGGATAAGGCTATGTCTACACCACCACTCTTGTCAGTCAGGGGTGTGAAAAAACACCCTTCTAACCAACATAAATTTCACCGACAAAAGCACTGTGGACAGCACTATGTTGGCAGGAGATGCTCTCCTGATGACATAGCTACAGCTGCTCATGGCTGACGGGAGAGCTCTCCCCCGCCAGCATAGAGCGGCCATAAGGGAGACCTTATAGCAGTGCAGCTGCACTGCCATAAGCACCAACTCCGTGGGTGCTGCGGGGCTGCAGCACTCACAGGGAAAAATTAGCGGGTGTTCTGCACCCACCAGCAGCCAAGCTCCCCCACCTCCCATCCCGTCCTCGCCGCCTCCTCCCCCGAGGGTGCCGTGTCTCCACTCCTCCCCCTCCCAGCACTTCCCACTCGCCGCCTAATAGCTGTTTGGTGGCGCTTAGGACTTTCCGGGAGGGAGGGGAGGAGTGGGGATGTGGCATGCTCAGAGGAAGAGGAGGTGGTAAAAAAGTGGGGCAGAGGTGGGGACTTGGGGTAAGGGGGTGGAATTGGGGCAGGGTGAGGGTGGTGCAGGGGCGGCCAGGGATGGGGCTAGGGTGGGTGGGGGTCGAGCACCCATGGGGTAGAGGGGAAGTTGGCGCCTCTGTGCAGTGGTACAGCTGTGCCACTGTAACATCTGTAGTGTAGACATAGCCTTCATCTAGGAATATGTGGGAGATGGTCACATACAGTGGTGCTGTGTGGGGTGTCCTATAAATAAATCAGGCCAAATCTACACCTAAAACTTAGGTTCACCTGAGAGACATAGTTAAGCTGACCTAAGCCCCAGTGTAGTCTAGTCAGCATTAGGTCAACAGAATAATTCTTCCACCAAAACTGCGACCGCCTCTTGGAGAGGTGGATTTACAAGAGCGTCGGCAGAACCCCTCCCATCGCTGTTGTGTCTGCGACACAGAAGCGCAGTTTCAGTGCCGTTGCTGTGCCACGGTAGTGTTTCCAGTGGTGACAACATGCCTTCAGATAGCAAAGGGATCAGTGTGTGTAAAAAAATTTCAAACTGCTTGATAACACCCCACTCTCATCCTTAGAAACCCTCCCCCCTTCCCGGGTCAGGACTTAGGTAGAATCATAGAATATCAGGATTGGAAGGGACCTCAGGAGGTCATCTAGTCCAACCCCCTGCTCAAAACAGGACCAATCCCCAACTAAATCATCCCAGCCAGGGCTTTGTCAAGCCTGACCTTAAAAACCTCTAAGGAAGGAGATTCCACCACCTCCCTAGGTAACCCGTTCCCGGTACGTAGCCATGGCAGCATGGGAAAGCTTGCACTACTGCAGCCTTTGCTCTACCTGTTTCTTGGATAAAAAGAACTTGAGCCTTTAGGGCGGATGGAGTGTACCCGACTGACAGCTCTGAATTCACTATTTAAAAACATGTTTTAACAGAGGGATTTCCAGCCTACCTCAGCCTTTCACATTTGCCTCACTACAGTCTTGTTTCAGAAGCACAAAAGAATAAAAAACAGAGGGTCAAAAGAGAGCATTCCTTAAAACTCTCTTAGCAAATAAATTAGCTGGTTTTAGTCCCTGCCTCCCTCCTTTTTGGCAGTTACAGTGGCCTCCTTCACATGGATCCTTTGTCCCTGCTGTGGCTGTCTGCCAAGGGTGAGACAGGCAGGTGAGTGGTGCACAAGGGAGGAGTCTGGTGACATGCTATAGCAGATGCATATTAATAGATTCCCCAGCCTGTCACCAGGCTTTTGATTTGATTCACTCCACCCCCCACCCCCAGTCTCTAGGGCTACTGTTTAGGCCTGGGATGAGGATGATGCCATTGTCTGCTGGATCTTGGATGGCTGCTGCTGCTGCTGCCACCTTCACATCTATCAAAAGACTTTGCACCTTTGCCCAGTGCCTTAACTTCCTGCCTGGCTATAAGAGGTGTCTGTGTTTCCACGGCAATAAGAGGAGGAGCCTGCCAATCACTAGACACTGCACGTGCTGCACGTTCCCAGCCAGGCCAATGTCTTTGCTGCTGCATTAGACTCAGCAAAGGAAAGAAGCTAGGCAGGCAGCTTTCCAAACACGATGTCTCAAAGAGCAAAAGCAATTGTATTCCAGTTGTAATGTTCTGCGTTCAAAAAATGTTTCCTGTGTAGATGGAAATGCTCCCATATCCAACATTAGTGGCATGGAGAAATAAAGTACATTAAATCCTTTCAATGGGAAAAATGACATATCAGGATCCAGTGATTTTATAATGTCTCAAATGTTTTGGAATTTGAACAAACCTAAAGATACAGATTGTGATAAGAGATTAACCAAACACAAATGGGTCTTTCAAAGGTAATGCAGGTTATGAATCAGATTTGTTACTACGTGCATGGAAAGTTAATGTATGTTAATAATGATGAAAATAAAAAGTTAAAAAACAGAAACTTCCATCATGATTGCAGAGTCCTTGATACTAAATTCTTTGCTACGAACGGGATAGTTTACAGATTCATCAGACCGTCTTCTGTTTCCCCCATCCCAAAACACACATGCTCTTAGCTCCTCCAGGAGCTGTTGATATTTGGGGAGCAAATGTGCTTGAGGAAGTGGGAGCAGAAAGACTATCCTGGAAAAAGGCTGACGACGGAGAGGATCCTGCCTCCTGGGTGTGCGTACAGGGAAGGGCAATTCAGTGCAAAGCCCTTGAACACTGGCATTTCGAGTGTGACATTTCATTTCTTATGGCGCTCATAGAACAATGTTAAGTATGTCTCATAAAAAATTTCCTGCGGCACTTTCCTGAAAATTTTTGCAATTTTGTTTTTATTTTTTATTTTTTCCATTTTTGACACCTCCACCTTGCAATTTCCAGTTTCAGATTTTGGTTTTTCAATTTGCCTCCCTCCCTTCTCTCCCCGAATAAACTAAAAGATGAATTAGCTGAAAAAAATTAAACATTTTTGCTTTTTTTTGGTCAAACTGGAACATTTTGAAAAAGTAAAATTTTTGTTTTTGATTTTTTAAAAAAATATAAATCAAGGGTTGAATGAAAAAATTGAATGAAAAACTTCAGTGGGGTTCAATTTCTCATAATAGCCAAGGCATTATAAACCAAGTTTCATACATTTTAATGTGTAGTTTGTGTGCCTGTATGCAGCGTGAAACATTGCGTTTTGAGAGATGTAAATCCTCATTATCCATCATCTTCTATGTTAATTCTGGAGCCTAATGAGGACAGTTGAAAATTCAGCTTTCACTATTTCATTGTTGATTATTTAAGTAATCCAGTGGAATAGAAAAAGCCAAAGAGAAGCGTGAGTAAAGAAAGCAGGGGTGGCAAAAACATGTGGCCACGTCTAGATTCCTCATCAGATTACATTTGTACAAGAAGACACACTTAGGAAGCAAACTGATTCTCATATGTCAACTACGAGGGAGGACGCTGACAACAACAACAACAACCACCCTCTCTGCAAGGCTGGAGACACTTCTTGATTCTTAATTGACACAAATATTTCCATGGACTTAAAAATATTAAAACTCAAGACCTGTGCTTGCCACAGATGAGGACAGTATGAGATGCAGAGGCCTTCGGCTGCAGCTGTCAGTGAAGTCTGGAGAATATGAGCCTTTATTTGCAGATTCTAGAGAGCGGAGTGAGCATTTGTAGCTGCCAGGTGAGCAGAGGACACCTGGAACTGAGAGCTTATCTTTGATGGACAGCTTCAACCAAATGGCCTTTCCCATTTTATAAGTTGCCAATAAATGCTCAAGAAGTATGTGTATGATGGTTGCCCCTTTGGTAAATGGATCAAGAAACTACAAGATTCATTTGCTCAACCATTTAGGGGTTTTCAACAAGACAATATGTTCACCTGCTTTCAGCTGAAACCAAAGAAGTGGAGGTCAAAGCTCATTTAGAATCAATTGATTTACTGTGTTAGATCATCTCTAATTCAGGCTTCATGAAGGAAACATTTTGCTTGCTTAGTGACAAATTCAGAATTATTGGAGAGGGCTATTTTTATGCAAGCTTATTTAGGAGTCTCTTGTATTTGGGGGTATCCTTTTGTATGTTATGAATCTGAACAAATCAAAACACTGCAATTGCCTAACTGCCAGCCTCAGACCTTCACTCTGTACTGCATGTGGTTCTTGAACGATAAATCAAGAATTTGGTTTGGGAGAAGTAGTGCCAAGCTTCCTGTTCATGCTTCTTCCTCTGCTGCCCACAAATCTTGTTCTGTCTTTCTGTGTGTCCTGTGAAACTGTTTATGCTTACAGCACTCTGTAACTAAAACGTAACTGGGTGCCTTTTGCTCTGATTAAAATCATGCTATGTAAAAGGAGATACAAATTAGGTGCGGCCCTTGGGCTCCTGACAAGTTTCATATGCAGCTTTCAGAGCTGCAAATACTTCATAATTCTGCTGTACTCAAAGCACCATTTCCCCTTCCCTCACAAGCCGGAAGTGGCTTATGCAGAAACTTGCTTTTCTCATGAATATTTCAATACTCTCCTTCCATTAAAGGAGGAAGTGTTCATTCTATTAACAGACTGAACTGAAAGAACTTGTTTCACCTTGCTCGGCTAAAGTAATTAATGTAATATTCTACCTAGGAAGAAGGTAGAAAGCAAGTAGTTTCCCTTGTTAATTATTTACTAGTCAAATGCTGACATTTGCACAAACACTCCCAAGTCATTACACTGTGATGACTGACTTTACACTGAGAGATACTGAAATGACATGTAGTATGGCCATAGTGTTGCTTTTAGTACCTAAGATTTCAGTTCAGAGGAGCAATGCTGGGCAACATGGAGATGTCTGAAAGAAATGGGTGCTTTGGTCACCTTTTAGGCATTGTTCCAATTTGCCAGTTCTCCTGGATTTAGATGTACAAGACACGTTCTAGTTTGCCTTGAGGATTTGAATAAGTCAGTCTTGTAGAATCCATGACCTTGCTCAGCTTGCCTTATAAAGTTTCAAGAGTTTGTCTTAATCTCACATGAAGCTGCAAGTAACATGTTAATTTGTGGCAAAAAGCATTTAAGCTGCTTCCTTCTGGGCACACCCACCAAACACAATCAAGACTCAATAGTGAATGAGCTTAAAATGACATTGCCAGTTTTAAGTAGTGTGTAGGCAGAACGTGGGTGAGGGTTTCTGTGCACTGGGAGTTCTCTAAAGGTCTCTGAAGCATGAGGCATGACTGAATGAGTTGTATTTTCTTCAAATGACGTGTGGGTGAATCTTTGGGCTGCTTTTATTTTTGTAAGACTTGTGTGGGAGGACAACATGACTCAGTATTTTCCTTTGCAGATGCAAAGATCACATTGCCAATTTTGGGTAGATTCATGCTGAGATCCAGGAAATTTCAGAGCTTTGCTTTTTGCCAGCTTGAAACTTCTTGATTTAAAAAAAAAAAATCAAAATGAAGTAATTTGCAAAATGTGCAAAAAAATACATTGAAAAGCTATTTAGGACTCTGAATCCTTTTTCACTCTTTTCCCAGCAATATCCTAAATCTCTTGCTCTATGGCATACGTTACTTCCAGTATTTATATGTAACCAGTGCTCTCCTGCCAAACTGTGTCACTGTTGTCTAGAGGATTAAGACCCTGATCCTGTAAACTCTTACTCACATCCTTAACTTTACTACCATGAGTCAAGCAGTGCATAAATGTTTGCAAAGATCAAGGCTAAATGAGGACCACATATAGTTTGCGTAATTATCTACTTTTTTATGTTCAATGTAACTGGCATGAAATTGTATTTTTAAATGCATTTGATTAAATTGTTAAATGAATGCTTCACTCAGTGCTGGGTAGTATACTGATGGAAGGTGGTTTTTTAAGTCTCCTATTTTTACGTGTAATCTTGGCCTTTTATAACCTTTTTGCTGAATATTCATGTACAGTAGTACCCTGTTTAGTTAGAATCTGACTGACAGAAGGGAGCTCTTCGAGAGTAGAGCTAGCTTGGGACCATTTTATTTTTCATATTTTATAGGAAACAAACTAGGGTTTTTTTTCTCCCCGAGGGGTTCCCACCAATCACCAATATCTTCTCATCCTAAATGCATCCGATGAAGTGAGCTGTAGCTCACGAAAGCTTATGCTCAAATAAATTTGTTAGTCTCTAAGGTGCCACAGGTACTCCTTTTCTTTTTGTGAATACAGACTAACATGGCTGTTACTCTGAAACCTGTCATCCTAAATTATGATTCAATGAACAAAGAAATGCTGTTTGAAATAGCAGTCAATTTCAATAGCTGTAGATTACATTGTAAATAGTCTCCTCATGGTTAACACTGTACCTGAATTCTATTATAAAAACCCGAAGGAGTTGTTAGGAGCCATCCAATGCTCCTAAGCTCTATGTTGTAGTAAAGTCTAGGATAGACAGAGGACCGTGTGAAGAGCTGAAAGACACTGATGGCCCAAGCCTTTCCTCCTCCTGCCCAGTCTCTACTGTTTGGGCCAAAGACAGTTGCCTACCACTGGCTGAACTCCAATTATTGCCATCCCCAGCACTAAATCAACCAGTGCTGAGCCATCCCCAAACAAATCAAATCCCGCCCACATAGTAAATAAATACAAAATCAATTTATGCTCTCCCCCACCACAGGTCTTCTACTGGAGTGACGGGAGAGGTGGATAGAGGCTCCCCACAAACACAGCCCTCTGCTGGGGTTATGACTAAGGTTTCTTTTCTGGACCAGACCCTTACCCACCCCAAACAAGGAAGCAATGGCCATGGTCTGCCTGAAGATCATTGGTAGCTAGCACTGCATGCCACCCTAGTGGTAGATCACTCTTTCTGACTCTTCCAACCACACCCCACCTCACCAAGCAGAGAGCCTTGTGTGTAAGGCTCCTCCTATTACTCCAGTGGGGCCCTCTGCTTGCATTGTGGTAGTGGTGGCAGGGGCCCTCTCATTCCCCATAGAATGTGAGTGACTGGAGGCCCCCACATGCACAGACTTCCACTAGGGTAACATTGGACCCCTGTTTTGAGGGTTACAGCATCCACTCCTGCTCTTGGGCACTCTACTCCTATAACATGGTCCTCATTATGAAAGAGTTTGAGGTAACCTGGTTTTACAGGATTTTGGAGACACATTTATCTCGAGTGGAGATTCATACGTCAAATGGTTATGTTCTTTGAACTGATGTTCCATCATACTCATACATAATAACAACCCTAACTTAAAGCTGAACTGTTTTTTTTGGTGTGTGTCTGTTAGTCGTCATATGATTATGCGATAATTGCTCTTGCAAGATCTTGTAGGTCCAACCAGTAAGGTCCAGCCATCTACAGCTCATTAGATATGCATTAGCATAAGATTCATACTTTAATTATAGATTCTGCTGTTGATCGTTACCCCACTGTTTATAATAAACCCTTAAGTCTGAAACAATCATTTATTTCCCTAATCATTTTTTTAACCTGTATTATGCTCATACTAATTCGTTAGAGGATGATTACATGTTTGTGTGTGTATATGTGTTCTAAGCTGCTGAAATATAGGAATATTTTGCAGAAGAAATAGCAACAAGAAATAGCTTGAAGCGACTTTTAAAAACTCCCCCTCATATAGTTACATATACTTTGTAACAAGATCAAATTTTGAACCAGCATCCTTTATCATTGTTTAAAAGTCCTATACTTTTCCTGTATTTATTTCTCCATTAGTTCTGATTACCAAGAAACTTGTGTGTTGGGTTTTTTGTTGTTTGTATAAAAATGCTTTGCTTCCCAATTTCTTCAGTGAGCTATGATATAACAATCAAGGCTTACCACCCTTTGTAAATATTAACATTAGCTTGCCTCAAAATGGCAGGTGGCAAACAGAACATTTACTGTATAGTGTTCCTTACCCAAATGCAAGTGGAGGAATTTTTGCAGTTCCTGGTGATGTATGACAATGGATGTAAACTAAAAATGTTGGATATGATTCTATAACCATAATGACCATGGTAGCATGCACTGCCATATCATAATTGCTATTGCTCTACTATTTATTTGCTATAATTATTATGGAAGATAAGACTATTGGGGCAGGTCCCCCTGTGGAAGCATAATCTACAGCCCCCCTGAGATGCTATCTGCCTGCCAGCAGACTAAAAAATACAAGGTTTTCCAAGCAGATGGAAAACCAGGGTTAGTGAAAATACATTATTAGGAATTTTCAGGTGCTTCACAGATAGAGCAGAAAGAACTATAGAAAACAGGGTTCAGAGTAACAGCCATGTTAGTCTGCATTCGCAAAAAGAAAAGGAATAGTTGTGGCACCTTAGAGACTAACCAGTTTATTTGAGCATAAGCTTTCAGCTCACTTCATCGATGAAGTGAGCTGTAGCTCACGAAAGCTTATGCTCAAATAAATTGGTTAGTCTCTAAGGTGCCACAAGTACTCCTTTTCTTTTTATAGAAAACAGGTGATTCCAAGAAGGCTGAAATATTTGGGTTTAAACTATAGTCTCTTCCCCAGAGTAGCATATCAGGTATCAACATTTCTTTTTCTGCCATGAAATGAAGGACAATTTTATAAAGTATGGAATAGCCTTAAAACATACATTGAGAGTTCCATAACAGTTAAAAGTCATTACAAAACCATCCGAACAGTATGAGAGCAGTGGACCTTTCTAGGCTTCTTATAACTTGGATGTGTCTCAGAGCTCACAGATCTCCCAAGGAAAAGTGGAACTGCAGACCTATTACAGCCATACAATGTTCCAAAGATAATCCTTGCTTGGGTCAGTGGGTTCTCCAAAACACACAGTCAGCTAATGCTGTTTCATTGTGTTTCCATGACCCTTGGCTGCTCATCAACCACTTTCATTGAAGCCACATGGCGAACAAATAATGGTTTGCCATTTTATGAAAATACTACTGTCACAGTTCAGGATAACCGCACCTGAATTCCCCCCTTATGCAACGGGACCCACTCTTAGGCTTCTGGCTCCCAGCCATCACTTCTCTTGGCTGGAAACCCACATCTCTTTCCCTCCTGACTGCGTTTTTTTTCAGTTTGCACAGTTCCCTGCCTACACTGAGTTATTCCCAGCAAGCCAGACTGACTAAACAGGCCAGCATCTGCACTTTGCTCTCTCTCCAGAGGCTGAAAACAGCATAATTGCTCACAGTTATAAATTACCACACAGTTCTTTCTAAGCAAGAACATTTATTCTTACAGAGAAAATACATTAAAAACAAGAAAAGAACCTACACACATGCTAATAAGCTTACCAGAGATCACCCCCCAACTCCAGCCTGGGTTTTGGTAGGAGTCATCCTTCAAACCCCACCAAGAGTTTTTCTGTGATTACAAGCTCATAACAGTCTCAGCTTAGAATAAGCATACCATGCATAGGCTAGTTTTCCCTTTATACAGCCTGAGCCTTTGATATTCAGATTCTGGGAACAGGTAATCAGTGGTCCCTTTCTCAGGGCATAGTTTCAAAAGGCTAGGTCAGGGATCGGCAACCTTTGGCACATGGCCTGTCAGGGAAATCCGCTGGCAGGCCAGGATGGTTTGTTTACCTGCAGCGTCTGCAGGTTTGGCCGATCGCAGCTCCCACTGGCTGCGGTTCACCGTTCCAGGCCAATGGGGGCTGCAGGAAGTGGTGGCCAGCACATCCCTCGGCCCGCACCGCTTCTCACAGCCCCCATTGGCTTAAACTTAATTATTAAAATTAATTCAATAAGGTTTTTCAAGGATATTGCAGGAAATTGCCACATCTGTCACAACTTCCTTAAGTTATCAGATTGCTGCAGGTGCTGTGCACAGAAGTAAATGGGCTCCCTCTGCTCCTGGCAGCCACACCAAAGCCCTAGTCTACACTATGGGGTTATGTCGATTTTAAAATTAATGCCTCTACACAACCAACCCCGTTCCGTCGACCTAAAGGACTCTTAAAACCAACTTCTGTACTCCTCCCTGGTGAGGGGAGTAGCACTAAAATCGACCTTAGGTCGTATTTTGGGTAGTACGGACACAAATCAACATTATTGGCCTCCGAGAGCTATCCCAGAGTGCTCCAACATGACCGCTCTGGACAGCACTTTCAACTCCGATGCACTAGCCAGGTACACAGGAAAAGCCCTGGGAACTTTTCAATTTCATTTCCTGTTTGGTCAGCGTGGCGTGCTCAGCAGCACAGGTGACCATGCAGTTCCCCCAGAATCGCAAACAAGCTCCAGCATGGACCGAACGGGAGACACTGGATCTGATTGCTGTATGGGGAGAAGAATTTGTGCAGGCAGAACTCCGATCAAAAAGAAGAAATGCAAATATATATGCCAAAATCGCACAGGGCATGATGGACAGAAGCTACAACAGGGACACACAGCAGCGCCACGTGAAAGTCAAAGAGCTCAGGCAAGCCTACCAAAAGACAAAGGAGGCAAACGGGTGCTCTGGGTCAGTGCCCCATACATGCTGCTTCTATGATCAGCAGTATGGTATTCCGGGGGGGACCCTACCACTACCCCACCACTGTCCGTGGACACCTGCAAGGGGGGAGTCTCACACAACAGGGAGGAGGATTTTGTAGATGAGGAAGAGGAGGAGAAGGTGAATGCCCAGCAGGCAAGTGGTGAATCTGTTCTCCTCAGCAGCCAGGACCTTTTCATCATCCTGGAGCCAATAGCCTCCCAAGGGGGGATCTCTGACCCTGAAGATGGAGAAGGCACCTTAGGTGAGTGCATGTTTGTAACTACAGTACAGGGTTTAAAAGCAATAGTGTTTAATGTCTGATTTTTTCCTGAAGACTTGGGATGCATTCGCGGCCAGTACAGCTACTGGAAAAGTCTGTTAACATGTCTGGGGATGGAGCAGGAATCCTCCAGGGATATCTCCATGAAGCTCTCCTGGAGATACTCTGAAAGCCTTTGCAGAAGGTTTCTGGGGAGGACTGCCTTATTTCGTCCTCCACGGTAGGACGCTTTACCACGCCAAGCCAGTAGCAAGTAGTCTGGAATCATTGCAGCACAAAGCATGGCAGTGAATGGTCCTGGGTTTTGGTTGTATTCAAGCAACATTCTGTGTTAGCCTCAGGAGAGTGATATCATTCATGGTCACCTGGTTGAAATAGGGGAATTTTTGTAAGGGAACAGTAAAAGGACCCCATTCATGCTGGGCTGTTTGCGCTTGGTTAAAAGGGATCATCCCTGAGAATAGCCACGCGGCAGGGGGAAGGGTGAAGGGATCATCCCAAATGGCCACATGGAGGGGTGGGGGGAGATGCATGCTGCACATCCACCCAAAAACTGCAGTCCCTCCTTTTAAATGGCAAACCCAACTGGCATTGCTTGCTATGGGAAAGGAGGGTGCTGCAGTTTGAAAACATTCCCACATGTTATGAAGGCATTAGAAGCCAAACCCGCGTACCCTTTGGCTTACCATGGCTGCCTGGAAACCAAATTCTGTTGCCCAGCTGTGTGTGATGTGTCACCATACTGGCAGGCACTCAATATAAAAGGCAAAATGTGACCTTGTACCTAAAGCACATGTGCTGTCTGCTGTGAATTGCTTGATTGACTGTGAAAGAGTCTCCCTTTTGTTCTCAGAAATGTATCATCTTAAATTTTACTCTCCTTTTTATCCCCTGCAGGTGCAAATGTTTCTACGCTCCCCCTATCATCTCCGTCCCTGAGGTTATTGCAGATTAGAAGGCGAAAAAAATGCACTTGCAATGACGTTTGCCAAGCTCATGCAGTCCTCCCGCACTGATAGGGCACAGCTGAATAAATGGAGGCATTCAGTGGCAGAGTCCAGGAAAGCATTAAGTGAGCACGATGAGAAGAAGCAGGATGCAGTGCTGAGGCTAATGGGGGAGCAAATGGACATGCTCAGGTGTCTGGTGGAGCTGCAGGAAAGCCAACAAGAGCACAGACCCCCGCTGCATCCCATGTATAACTGCCTGCCCTCCTTCCCAAGTTCCATATCCTCCTCACCCAGACGCCCAAGAACACGGTGGGGGAGGCTCCGGGCACCCAGCCACTCCACTCCAGAGGATGGCCCAAACAAAAGAAGGCTGTCATTCAAACAGTTTTGATTTGTAATGTGGCTACAATAAGCAATGTGGCCTTGTCCTTCCCTCCTCCCTTCCTCCCTCACCCCACCCCACCCTACCCCACCCAGGCCACCTTATCAGTTATCTCCCCTTTTTTTTTAATTAATAAAGAAAGACTGCATGGTTTCAAAACAATAGTGACTTTATTTCCTTTGCCAGCTGTGACTGAAAGCGGGAGGGTGGTTAGCTTACAGGGAATTACAATCAACAAAGGGGGTGGGTTTGCATCAAGGAGAAACACACACAACTGTCACACCATAGCCTGGCCAGTCATGAAACTGGTTTTCAAAACCTCTCTGATGACCATCGCCCCTACCTGTGCTCTTCTAATCACCCTGGTGTCTGGTTGTTCAAAATTGGCAGCCAGGCAATTTGCCTCGACCTCCCACTCCGCCATAAATGTCTCCCCCTTACACTCATAGATATTATGGAACACATAGCAAGCAGTAATAACAATGGGAATATTGATTGTGCTGAGATCTAACCTAGTCAGCAAACAGCGCCAGCGAACTTTTAAACGTCCAAAGGCACATTCTGCCACCATTCTGCACTTGCTCAGCCTATAGTTGAACTGCTCCCTACTACTGTCCAGGCTGCCTGTGTATGGCTTCATGAGCCATGGGAGCAAGGGGTAGGCTGGGTCCCCAAAGATAACTATTGGCATTTCAACATCCCCAGTGGTAATTTTCTGGTCTGGGAAGTAAGTCCCTTCTTGCAGCTGCTCAAACAGCCTGGAGTTCCTAAAGATGTGAGCATCATGCACCTTTTCCGGCCATCCCACACTGATGTTGGTGAAACATCTCTTATGATCCACCAGTGCTTGCAGCACCATTGAGAAGTACCCCTTGCGGTTTACGTACTGATTGGCAAGGTGGTCCGGTGCCAAGATAGGGATATGCAATCCATCTATCGCCCCACCACAGTTAGGGAAACCCATTGCAGCAAAGCCATCCACTATGACCTTCACATTTCCCAGAGTCATTACCCTTGATAGCAGAATGTCAGTGATTCCATTGGCTACTTGAATCACAGCAGTCCCCAAGTAGATTTGCCCACTCCAAATTGATTCCCGACTGACCAGTAGCAGTCAGGCATTGCAAGCTTCCACAGGGCTATCGCCACTCACTTCTCAACTGTCAGGGCAGCTCTCATCTTGGTATTCCTGCACTTCAGGGCTGGGGAAAGCAACTCACAGAGTTTCAGGAAAGTGGCTTTACGCATGCAAAAGTTTTGCAGCCACTGTGAATCATCATATCTGCAAGACTATGCGGTCCCACCAACCAGCGCTTGTTTGACGGGCCCAGAATCGGCATTCCACTGTATCAACCAGCCCCACTGCCGCCATGATGTCCCAATTGCCACATTCTGTGTTTTCAGGAACGTCTGTGTCCATGTCCTCCTCACAATCATCCTTGTGCTGCCGTCTCTTAGCCAGGTTCTGCACATATTGCAGTATAATGCGCGAGGTGTTTACAATGCTCGCAACAGCAGCGGTGAGCTGAGCAGGCTCCATGCTTGCCATGTTATGGCATCTGCATGGGTAACCCACAAAAAAAGGCGCGAAATGATTGTGATTAATGTGCTTAGTGGGGACATACACAGTCGACTGTATAAAATCAATTTCTAAAAATCGACTTCTATAAGATCGACCTAATTTCTTAGTGTAGCCATACCCAAAGAGCTGATGATTGGAGATCATATTCTGAATCAGCTCAAGATGTAGAAGACAGGGGAAGGCATTACAACATCCCATGCTTCTGCAGCTGACAAACCTCACGTTTCATCGGAAGTCACTTTTATTTCTGGAAACAACAGTTGGTTCACTGACTGGAAAAAACAGGTAAGTGCTAGTGCTTCCCCTTCTCCAGTCCCACTGATTGCTCCTGCATGCCTCCCCATCCCCTCTGGATCCCTCAGCTCCTGACAGGCCACTTTCCATCTCTAGTATGAGTTTCTGATTTTCACAGGGCATCTGTATGGGGGAGGAGGGGAGGGCAGAGTGACGGTTGTTTGGGTGCCTTGTTTGAGAAGTGCAAACTTAACTGAATTTTCTGGGATTCTAAGATTTTTTTTTATTTGAAAACTAATATTCTTGAAATGTAATATACTCACATCACGGATGTGCCTACAAAGTTCTTTGTGTGACATTAATATTCAACAGTTAAATAATGCTTTGTAGATCTTAAACTGTATGAACTAGTTTGTTTTAAATATTCTGAAGGACCCAATGCCATAGATAGATGCTGAAAATCAAAATAAATGAATAACTATAACATGCTATACATAGGTTCACTCAAAGTTTTTTTTCTTCTGTTGCTACCTCTTCGAGACTTATTCAAGACCCTACACTGTACAGTCCATTGTGTCCCATAACTTCCTCCTATTTTAAATGGCTCCCTTATAGAGAAGATATTGGGCAATGTAAAGAAATGCAAATACATCACAGCAATCTGTCCCTTTCTTCAAACACATGGTAGGGGGGGCGAAGGGGTGAGAAATCCTTCACCATTTCAAAAGGAAGAACTTACTTTCTTCACATGCTGTAACGATTTTTCTTTGTCACAGAAAAATACTTAAGTGTCCCTCTCTTGTAACTTCCCTCAGCAGTCGTTCCTTCAGCTTGTTTTGGAAGGTAATCCCAAATTTATCTAATGTGAAAAACATTAAAATTTCCAAATTTTACTTCAGATTGGTAAAAATTTTCCACTGAGGTATGACATTTTTTTTTTAACTGCAAACCAAATTCTGAAAGATGGCAATGCTAGTAATCAAACAGCATTTGCAAGGTCTTTGTGTGGATTCTTATATCGCAGTGGTATCTAAGTAAGGTGCTTCTGGCTCATTTACTTAAACCAAATGCAACATACTACAGGAGAGAATCAGATACCTTGAAGAAATTTTTATGCTTGTAGCAATCTTATAAAGCATATGTTTCATTAAAAACTTCAGGCCTTCTGTGAAGATGTCTCATTCTCTGCTCAGCAATAGCTTGAGCTAAGTCAGAATAATTTCAGTTCCTATCCTTCCCAATATTATCTGTCCATTTACTGTTTAGCAAACTCATTCCCTGCATTTAAATGAATCCAGGATCCAGAAGAGGTTGTAGTAGAATGAAAATCTCACTTCCCTTCTCAGCATTTGTGATTGATTTTCACCTTTACGTTGTTCTTTGTGAGAAAAGTGTTCATATCAGAACATCTTAGTGTTTGTGCTGAGAAGTATTGACGTTACAAGTTGCAGTTCAATGTTCCAATGCAATGAAGTTGCAGTGTCACCAAAATGCATTTTGAAGTCTACATCTTGAAACAAAGAGCAGACTTGTTAAAACAGGCACACATAGAAATTTTATTCTGTGCTGTACTTTAACAGTAAAAGTTAAATGTGTATCCTTCTTTTGAAAGTGAAATTGTTTCTTCACTGTGATGGAAACTGCTTCAGGTGCATACCTACAATCTAACATACATTTTGAACACTCAACCTCCATGTTCTTTTAAAACCCAGCAAAATCAAGTTTGTTCCTTTTTTTGATAGCCAGTGAAAAAGGGCACACATATACAAACGCTTTGATTTGATGATCAGAATTAATGCACCCTCCCCCCCATACAATTTCCCATTATAATGGTCTGAACAAACAAATTCTAATAGACGTGTAAGAGTTTTAAAAAGTGCTTTTAGGTGGTAATCTTTTCACCACTGGGAGTGTTTCATTTTAGCAAAACTGGGGGGAAGGGACACCCACCCTCCAAACTTCCCAATTTGCTATATACCCACACCCTAGAGGCAAACTTGGATTAACACACAGGCAAATAGGACACCATGCCTAAGGCCCAAATTCATGGGGGGAAAGGGGTTGTTTTTTAACCAGTGTGGATTTGTGTGCAAACTGAATGAAATTTACTAACGGATGGACATTCCAACCGTTTCAACAAAGCATTGGCTGCGGAGTGCCATTTATAGTGTATGTGGGGGCATAGATTTGCTCTGGGTCTCAACGTCACTCACTCAAATTTGGACTGGCTATCCCCCTGTCATGGCAGAGAAGGTACACTATATATACACATTTATCTAAGTAGTGATATAGCTTAATATTTTTCAGATTCTTATTAACTGTACATATTGAGTATGCAAGAAAATAGTGAATGATATCTCTTATTTGTTAGATAATTAAGTTTTTGCTCATGATTTGTGACAAGCTGCATGAGGATGGTAACTGGAATTTAATTAAACACACAACAACATATAAAATTTATTTTTCTGTAACAAAACAACCTTCTCTTTTAGTTTCACATTTACAACTAAGTGATTTATTAAACGAGCAGCAGGATTAACTGTAGTCATTGAATTAAATTGATTATTTCAGGTCAGCCCTGGAAAACTTTCAAATATGCCTAAGTGAAAGTGACTGGAGTTTAAGTTCCTACTTGCCTGAGTTTCTTGAAAATGAGACATCAGTTATGTAAGTTACTTAGGTTGTCCTTCAGACTTATAAAACTAGTAGATCACATCCCCTTCCTCCTCATTTTTATTCATAGACTGGAAGAGAAAGACAAGTTTTCCAGCTTTTTTCAATTCCCAATTGATTTCTCAACTTGAAATGAATTAGTCCAAATGAAGAAAATATTCTCTCTGTGCCTGCAGGAAAAGCTATTGCTGGCAAAAGCTGATTTAGCACTTCAACGAAATCTGGTCCCAGATGCTTAGCCAGTTCAGTGGTGTGACTTCCTTTAAAATATCATCAGCATATCTTCTACATTTCTCTTTAGTCCGATGCTGACTATTTTGTCTATGATAGTCCCATCTATTTTGTCACAATTTTCTTCACAAATTTTCATCAGAATAGGCCAGTTCTTAATAAACAGCGCAAAACAGTCAACCACTCAATTCCTCCGTACATCTTGGGGGAGAATTAGTTTGGCTCCTCCTGCTCTCTTTGGGGAAGCTGAAGCAAAGTGGCTGTTATAGAAGTACTTTGCAATTTCAACACTACTTTCTTTTTCTCCTGGAGTTGTATTTAAGTTTTGGCTAGAAGATGCATCAATTGAGCACTGTACCCATATATCTTTCAGGTTCCCTACGTTATCTTCTTCTAGATTTGCTGCTCCTGATTATAAACTCATCCATGCTTTTACCGGATGATAAAAAGTCTTTTTTTTCTTCTTCACAATACCGGTAATTTACTGTCTGTTGTCCGTTTAGTATCAATAGATGACTCTGAAATTGCAGATTATGGCAGTTCATAACCCTTTTGCCTAAGCTGGACCCTGAAACAAAATGGTAAAAAAAAGTCACTCATGTATTGAGTATTACACAGTGCACTGCTTTTTAAAAGAAATTGTAAAGGAAAGCTTCCTCCTCCTGCAGTTGTTTGCACCACTATTTAAATGATAAACGTTATTTTACAATAATTAATAAATTATAAGGATTATCTGAATCTATTTAAGTTCTTATCTCCAACATACCAAACAGGTTGACATTTTTTTAAATGTTAAAATTCAAAAATGCCTAATAAAGCTTTACTTTTATACCAGAAATCTTCGCCTAGGATGGTTAATTATATTGAGCAATAAAAATCATTTCACAAGGCCAGCAGTTACAGTAAAAATGTAATTGATAAATTCTCATCCTACAAACATACCAATTATATTTTTTAACACAAACATTTTGAAATTCATACATAATTCACCCAAAACACAAATGTATAACAATCATTTAATCATTTACTATCTCAGTAAGACATGGTAGGCAATCCATAAGAATGGTGAAAAATAAGTTTACTAACCAGTTGATCCAGATTGTTCAGATATGTCCATATCATTTTCTTCAAAGTCATTGCCTTCTGAGGAGCATTTTTCATAAAGTTATTCTTTCATTCTGACAACCAGGGCTTGCATCTCTTTGTTGCACTGTTTACATTTGGCATGTGTTCTCTTTTTACCCACAGGTACAGGATTTCTTGAAAGCATTCCCAAATAGGTTTATTTTTTTTTATTACTCACAGCCATGGCAGTTTTTTCCCCCACCAGTTCCCAGGTACTGAAATCAATACTAGAGGCTGCACTTTGAAGACTGAAAAGGAGTACTTGTGGCACCTTAGAGACTAACAAATTTATTTGAGAAGTGAGCTGTAGCTCACGAAAGCTTAGGCTCAAATAAATTTGTCAGTCTCTAAGGTGCCACAAGTCCTCCTTTTCTTTTTGTGGATACAGACTAACACGGCTGCTACTCTGAACTCTGAAGAATGTTGTCCCTTCCCACAGGATCCTGCTTTGACACCAGTGTTGCTCCTTTCTAGTTGCATACTCTACTCCTTCTCCATTGTTACACTCCCCCCCCCCCCCCCGGGAAAAACAAAAGAAGAAACAATCCAAGACTTTTGCTAGTGTAACCCACATACCTTTTGCACTACAGTATTTTATTTGTTTGGAGACTGAGAGGGAGGCAGTTGAGAAATTAATGGATTTCTGTTGGTCTCTCTGTGTACACATGCATGGAAACAGAGCAACGTCATTTGCTTGCAGTGGCCAGACCCACCCAGAAGCAAGGGCTGGTAGTTACTGGGCAGATCAGTGTTTTTTCATGAGCTGGAGAGAAAGTGGGTGAAGTCATAATATTCATAATGTGAGTATTGAGCCAATCAGGTGTCACATTGGGAAAAGCTATAAAACAGGAGCAGGAGAGCAACCAGGTGAGCTCAATGGATGATCTTGATGAGATCATAAAGGTGTCTCCTGTAGTCAGAGGTCAGGTCCCAATGCCTTTTTCTTTCACCCAGTAGCACAGTGACAGGATCAAGCCCTTAATACAGTACGTGACCAATTGTGCCATACTTATAAAGCTTGATCTCAAACATTAGATGTTTTCCTCCTGATTCTTTCTTTATACAGAAAAGAAGGCTTTAACGGAAAAGTGTTTTATACAGACTCATGGATTCAGCATTTTTTTATTTACTGTTTTAAAAGATTATAATAAGTGTAGGCCTAACATATTTTGTATTAAAATCAGATTTCATTCTAATTAGGTTTATTTTTAAATGGAAAAAAAAATGTAAAATAACAAAATAAAAATCCAGTTTAAATTAAAAAAAAATGGGTTTCATTTATTGTTTTTAAATCGTTTTTTACTCCTCCTGCATGTCGCAGTGGTTGTCAACCTTTTTTCATTTGCAGGCCCCTAAAAAATTTCAAAAAGAGGTGGGGACCCCTTTGGAAATCTTAGCCATAATCCGCAGTCCCCCAGGGGTCTGCAGACCAGGGGCTGAACTCCAGTCCCAGAGCGCGGTGCCCTGTGGGCCGCTGAGCAGATGCCCGGTGCCGCCTCACGCCAACCCCCGTGTCCCCGTAGCACCACCGGACTCCCAGCAAATGGCTTGTGCCACCGGGCGCCAGCAACCATGTGTCCCGTCTTGCACCAGGCAGGCCCCATGGACATCCCAGCCACTGTCCCCTGCCGCCAGGCCCCACGGGACCGCCCGCCCCCGGGCTCCCCATGCCCAGGTGCCGCGGGCGCCGCCCCGCCCCCGCGACAGGGGATCCCGCCCCCCCCCGTGTCATTCAGAAGCGTGAACAACAAAGTCGAGAAGTTCGGGCAAGTCCGGCAGCTGTCGGCACTTTCCGTAGAGAGGAGGCGGAGGCCCCCTCCGTCCCGTCTGCCCAGGTCGGTTACATAAGGGAGACGGCTCTTCCCCCTCCCAGCGCTCGAGCTCTTTCTCTCTGTGTCCTCGCGGAACCCTTCACTCCCCTCTCTACCCACCTCCCCCCGCCCCGGCCCGGAACTGTCACGCGGGGGAGGAGCGAGCGCGTGCCCTAGCTGCCTGCCTGCTCCGCCTCCAGAGGGAGTTGTGGCACGTGCTTTTCTGTCGCGCGTCCAATATAGCGTAGACGGCTGGCGGGCACGCGCAAGAGTCGCATCCGCTCGTACGTCTTCGACCGGCTGCTGCTCTCAGGAGGCCAAGTTCCCAGGCGCGCATGCTCAGCGGTGGAGCGTTCACTGGCCATATGACTGTGTGGGGCGCACGCGCGCCCTCTCTCGTGTCGCCTCTGGCGCGCGCGCTCCGTGGGGCTGGCGCGCGCGCGCTGTTGTTATTGGTGCCGCTGGCGGCGGCTGTTGGAGGGGGAGGGTGGCTCAGGCAGTGAGTTCTTTAAAGATGGCCGGAGCGGCGGCGGCGACCGCGACCCCCGTGTACTGTGTGTGCCGGGAGCCCTACGATGTGAGCCGCTTCATGATCGAGTGCGACATCTGCAAGGACTGGTTCCACGGCAGGTAGGGGCCGGGGAGCCCGCGGGGCGAGGAGAGCCCGGGCCGTGGTGGCGGGGGGGGGACTGAGGGGAACAGCCCGGGGGTGGCAGCTACCCCGGTAATAACAACCGCCACTCGCGGGAAACAATGGGGGGCCGCGGACCCCGGCGGGGACCCCTCGCGCCTCTGCGCCCGGTGGGCAGCTGCGAGCGAGCGAGCTCCCCCTTCTTGCCCCATGCCACCGAGCTGCAGAACCCCGCTCCCCGCCCGGCGCCGAGCCGCGTGCGGGGTGCCCGGCCCGGCACTGACGGGGTGTCACCCATAAAAGTAAAGGGAGCAACAGATGAGGGGCTCTCGGGCCGCGGGAGAGCGGGGGGGCAGGAGCTGCCCAGAAGTTGAGCGCGCCGGGGGGAGGGGAAAGTGGGTGCTAACTGTTTGTGTGTGTGGGGGGGATTCCCCCCCCGCGCCCCCGGCTGCCTCCGTCCTGCATGGGTGGGGGATGCCGGCCGCTCGGTGGGGGAGATGGGGTGAGGGATAACCTCCTCTTCCCTAGCTGCCTGCCCCGGGCCGGTAGCTCCCGGCTGCGGCCGTGCCTGGGGTTCGTGGCTCACTCTGTGTTTGGGGTCCGTTCCTGCCTTTTCTGGGTTTGACGTTTCTTGTCCGGTCCCAAGCGGCTTTCCCGGCCGCGGCCGGCTCGTGTGTGGTTTGGAAACTGTGCGTGTGCGTGAGAGAGGCCCGAAGCAGCGGCAGCCTGGTGTGTGTGTGGGGGGGTATTCACGGACATTTAAACAAAGAAACAAGTTGGGGGCTCGGCGACCCAACTGGCTGTTCGGTTCTGACCCCAGCTGCCTGGTTCACGTTTGGCGTCTGGTATTTGTAGAGACCAAGCGCTGAGATATTTACTGAGGAGCCGGTTGTGATTGTAGGAAGTGCGTTTTGATTGACAGCAGGACATTTAAATACCCCCATTTAACAAAAACAGACTCACGATGTAAAGCAGGCTAGACAGGCGAGTGTCCCTCTGCTGGATGTGGATGGTAAGAACGAGCACATTCTTTTAGTGCTCAGTTCAATTTTCTAGATTCAAGGGACACTGGAGGCAGTGACAAGCTCAAAAGTTCTGTGTCCAGTAAATTTAAAAAATCAATTAATTATTCTGTTGCATAGTCAGCTCTGAAACTTTTTATCGGGTTTGTTTGCCCGTTGCAGGTGTACTTGTGTTCTCATATCCCCAGCATGTGGTCCTGTTGTGAGCAGGGAGTTTGCATTGACAATCTGACAGCAGTTCTGACAGCAGCTGCTGGGTGTAGATTTAGGCCCCACATTTAGGTTTTGTTTGAAAATAAAAAACATTTATGTTAGTAAATTTTTTTTACTGGTGAGGAATATTAATGATTTCAATCCTTTTTTTGTTGTTGACCATGTATCATAGAATTCAATCAGACTTCACTTACATGATCCTTTCACACAAGAGCAAAAGACAGAAAAAACCTGAGAAAATTGGAAAGTGTAGTTCTAAAACCACAAAAATTAGCAAGGGGACTGAGAAAAGGTGTAGGGTTTGAAACTACTTATTTTAGTTGATTAGATTTCAAATTGAGAGTGATTACCTCTTTATTCTCCTGCACATACAGAATCTGTTTAGGTTTGGAATTGCAGCTTTTTGATGTCATCACCAATTATCTTCCTGCCCTACTATCTGTTAAATAATATTTTATTTGCTCTGCATTTTTCAGAGCACAGTGAGATTGGACCTTTCCTTTGCCTACCTGGTTTGAGAAATTTGTATTAAGCTAAACAATGCATCCTGATACACAGGCCCTTTGATATTTATAATTTTTAATGGGTCGGAGAGGGTTGAGGGGAAGGAATCTTCTGCTCTTTTAAAATTTCTTCTTAAATCGGGATGTACAGTGTTTGCCTGATACCATGAAAGGCAACCTCTCTCCCCTCTGGACCGATCACATCTCATAAGGCTGTTAGCTAATGAAATATTATGGTAAGTTGTTTTTTTTTAAAAAAAAGGTTCCACACAAGACCACTGCCATGAAGAATTTGTTATTCAGCATCGTGAAGTAGCTGCCTCTTGCTGGTGCTAATTGGAACATTGATAGCATATAGAAAATAGCAGAAAATGGTATGCCATTCTTCTAGCGTCCCAGTTGATTTGGGCATATGGTAGTATAATACATGTTTTACCAAAATTAAAACTCAAGTCATTTGCTGTATATAAAGTCATAGACACAAATATTCACACAGTTTAGGGGATAAATTGTAGGTTACCTTTCTAATATGGAAGGGCATGCATACAAGGGTGTTGAACCATTATATTTCCTTGGTCATTAATACCAGGCTCGGTGGTGTGTGCCTGTAATCCCAGCTACTTGGGAGGCTGAGGCTGGCAGATCACTCGGGGGTTCTGGACTACGGTGCGCTATGCTGGTCAGGGGTCCAATGCTACTGACAGCCCAGCCAGTAAGTAGCTAAAGGACCGGCTAGAACAGCATGAATGATGTGTTGTGATTGGGCCCTCTCTCTGTAAGGGCTGATGGACTGATCGATCAAGGTGGTCATTAACACTGCAAATAAATCATTGGCATTTAAGTGTTAAATTACTGTAGTCTAGCAGTTTAAGGAAATAAATTTGCCATTTCTGAAACTGCATAATAGAGGTTGTACTATGAGGGAAAGGCTTCTTTGTTGCTAAACAGTCAGAATATAACTGATTTTTGAAATTGTTTGAAAATCCTTTTGTGTTTTTCAATGTTAAGCGTATTGAATAGTGTCTAGTTGATCATCCAAAAGGAGATGCCTATTTCTACAAGCTTGGTGCCTTTTACAGCTGAATGTGTTTCTTCCTGGGTCTTTTTTAGATTTAGAAGTTTATATCCTTATCTGTTTAAAATGCTCACAGTTTCACAAATGAAGACCCATTCTTGGTGACCCTATTTCAAAGTGAGTGAGTTATAGAGGGTCATGAAGAGGAAAACTACAGCACCATTTGTATGCATAATGAACATTACTTTTGGTATAACATGAAACTTTAAATGATTAAACTTCAGTTTTGGTCATCTCTGAATTCACAGCATTGATTTGCAGTTCTCACCCTCAGAAATTTAATTCCATATTTAATCTAACCTGTTGAAAAGAAGTAACTTCATATCCATTCTGGTGAGAATTATTACCAGTACAGAATTCTGCCATTTAGTTTTCAGTTATGCCTACAGTCTTTTCCAAATGTGTGTCTGTGGTGACAGTTCATTTGAAAAGGTAGAATGTTCATGTATTTTGTACTTTGAGGACTGGTTAGTAAAAGTGCAGAGGCCTCAAGGTCTCTTCTGCCTTTTAGAAGACTTCCTTATATCAAATCTCAGGTCTAAGCCTAAATCAAGAGATTGCACTTATTCTAACTTCTAAAAAAATTATTCATTAGAGTAACTATAGTCTATAGAGTCCGAGGATGGTAAATATCTGCTTCCAGATATTAAGATAAAAAGAAAAGGAGTACTTGTGGCACCTTAGAGACCTACTAATTTATTTGAGCATAAGCTTTCGTGAGCTACAGCTCACTTCATCGGATGCATCACAAAAGCTTATGCTCAAATAAATTGGTTAGTCTCTGAGGTGCCACAAGTACTCCTTTTCTTTTTGCGAATACAGACTAACATGGCTGTTGCTCTGAAACCAGACATTAAGATGTTATCAGAACCATTCATTTAATACAATATCGACCTCAAAACCAGTTTTGTGTGTTCCCATGGCTGTTAGGATATATGATGTTAATGCTAATTACAATATTTGGCAGATTGAGGATGAGATTTCTTCATTCTTGGTTAAGCAGAGAGAACGTTATGGTGACTTTGTCTTTTGAAATCACTGTCTGGTGTGAAGGCCCCACCCTCAGAATGCAAGGTGGTGGTGGTGGGAAGTGCCTTTTGGAATGCCATTCCTTCTCTAGCCTGTCATGGATGCTTTCAAAAAGAGGTTGGACACTCATCTGTGTCCATTCTGACAATTTATGGATGCTGACAAAGAGAAAGTTACAAATAAAGTTATGAAAGGAGACGTTTAATTGGCCAGGAAAGGTTCAAACTGTGTGGGTATCTGGTGTGATTACGAGGGCAGGATAAATTAACTACCGGTAATTTTCCCTTCCAGAAATTACTCCTGTTGAAATGGGAATGTTACCTTAAATTTTAATTAAAAAATGTAAATTGAATCACTCCAAATTTAGAAATCTATGGCTCTCAGCTAAGTTTTCATAACTCACATTTCCCACATTTGTTGCTGTAGTTAACAAGTGAGTTTTTGCTTTTAGGTTCTGATTGACTTTGTTTCTGTAGAAACTGATGTTAGACTGGAAAAAGTAAGGTGAGGGAAGGTTTCTTAAACTTATTTTCTCTAATTTAGCACTATTTCCACAGAAGCAAGATAGAAATTCCCGACTCTGTTGTAGTTCAAAAAGGCTATGTCTGTCTCACTCCCACCCCCGAATAAAAACTGTTTTTCTGTTGGCTTTACAATTTTTTAAAAACAAGCCTCCCCATTTTAATAGCTCACTTCAGACTAGTACTCGGAACATTTGGTATCTGATTCCAGCCCTGCCACAAATTTCCTAACTGAGAACAAGTTGTTCTCTTTGCCTCAGTTCCCCTTCTGTGACATGGCTTCTCTTGTCAGAATAAATTCATTAATCTGTGTGAAGCGCTCCTATACAACAGTGTTGAGTGCTATAGAAAAGTCTAATTCTTGGAATTGTGTGGATATCTGTTTTGAGTGCAGTTGTCTTGACA
Source organism: Lepidochelys kempii (assembly GCF_965140285.1). Classification (NCBI taxonomy): domain Eukaryota; kingdom Metazoa; phylum Chordata; order Testudines; family Cheloniidae; genus Lepidochelys; species Lepidochelys kempii. The sequence goes on from NC_136380.1 coordinate 249,417,851, forward strand.
TACAAATTGGTCAAACACCAGTTTGTGCTGTGTTTGGAAGCAATGCATTATGTTGCCCTTAACATGAATAGTATGTTCCCAATTCTGATATTTGATTTTTTTTAAAAGCCCCTGCTCCTTGAGTCATGTGACAATGAGAATCTGACTTTCCCTTTTTTAAAAAAAATTAAACTTCTAGCCATCATTTTGGGGGTGGGGGGGTCCTGAAAATGTGAACACTAAAGGCTCAACTCAGAAGGTAAATAAAGACTCTGAAGTTTATTTTTTTTAAATTATGATTTTTTTAAAGCTACTCATGACTGAAGCCTTACTCATAATTTTTGAATCCTTAGATTGGACAATAATGTCAACATTTTGTTTCAGTGAATGTTTTTATAATATTCTTAAAATTACAGTGGGAGGACAATAAGGTGATTTCATTATGCTAAAGTAGGTGGTGATTAATTAGGGACCTTGAGTTTTTAATAGTGCCTTTCATGTGAGAAGAATCAAAGTATCTTGTATACATAGGAATCACTTTATCCATTACTGAGTGTTCTGGGATGAAATATAGCTGCTGTTTAACAATGTATAACAGTGCAAAGTTTAGGACAGGAAGTGAAGAATACTATATCCAATTAAAATCTGTCAGAGAATCTAGGTAGACAGAACTCAGTTTTCCAGGCTAGAATCAGTCCAGGACATATTGAGCATACTGTATAATATGTTTGTTAGAACGTTGGTAGTATGTAATACAGTACAAATGAATTATGTAAATAAAAAGCTTCCAGGATTGTCACTCTGAAGCCTAGAATGTTCAAATCAGTGTGAAGTGATGGAAACATCTACAAGCATTGTTGAGAGTTCTTTGTTTAGAATATTACCAGGTTCAACTGTTACAGGAATTCACAGTCTGTTACTATCCAATTAAGTTCTAAGCCATTTTCTGGTTTTTGACACTTTCTGAATTGGATTTGTACAACAGCATGGGTTTTTACATAGTCACCTATACTATGCTGCTTAAGAGTTTGTTTTAGAATTATTGGTTGAAGCAGTTTAGTTGTAATCTAGATGGTATTTAATTGCTCTGTATCAATCATACTGTTAGCCTTGCCTGTTTAGCGTACCCATTTGAAAAAATAAAGAAGCATAATTTAACTTGGTAATCACTTCTTATAGTGATTTATATATATATATATATATATATATATATATTTATAGTTAAGTGAGTTTGTGAAGGCAGTTCCTGTAAAGTGCTAAGTATGAAATTTAACTTGTTAGTAGAGAACTTGTATTGCATCACCCTCTAGATAAGTTACTTAGAAAATGTTCCAGTACATTACCTTCCTGTTTGGTTTCTTTGACATACAATTAATTTGACTGAAGAGCTGAAGTCATGGTTTATAAAGGTGCTCTTATTTTCGTGGATGTAGGTCGTGTTGTTCTTTTAATGAATCCAATATTTTTATGTCCTTAATTGTGTATGTAATGGGATCCCTTGTTGGATGGTCCTTAATTCTTAGAATAGAGCAGTGATGGGCACCTGTGGGCCACATGTGGCCTATCAGGGTAATCCACTGGTGGGCCGTGAGACATTTTGTTTACGTTTACCATCCGCAAACATGGGCCCCCTGCAGCTGCCAGTGGCCGCTGTTCACCGTTCCCAGCCAATTGGAGCTGCGGGAAGTGGCGGGCTGCTGGGATGGGCTGGCTGCTCAGGGCTGGGGCAGGGGGTTGGGTGCAGGAGGAGGCGGGGTGCTGGGCTACAGGATGGAGTGGGGGGTGTGGTCACTGGCTGCATGATGCTTACCTTGGGTGGCTTCTAGTTGGCGGTGCAGTGGGGCTAAGGCCTGGCCCCGTGCTGCTCCTGGAAGCATCTGGCACGTCTCTGCGGCCCCTCGTGGGGGAGGGGGGTCGGGTCGGGGCTCCATGCACTGCCCCTGCCTGCAGGCACCGCCCCCACAGCTCCCATTGGCTGCAGTTCCCAGCCAATGGGAGCTGTGGAGCCGGCATTCGGGGAGGGGCGGGGGGGCAGCATAAGGAGAACTCCCTCCCCCTGGGAGGGGAGGGCTGCAGGGATATGCTGGCCACTTCTGGGAGCGGTGTAGGGTCAGGGCAGGCAGGGAGCACTACTGGACTTTTAGTGACGTAAAATCTCATGATTTGGCTTCAGTAGCCTCTGGGAGATAGGAGTCTCCTGGAATCAGACTGGCAAAACCGGGAGGTTGGCAACCCTACTTTGCACATGCTTATTAAGCAAACACTTTGCCTGTTGTACAAATACTTGTACTTTCTAGTATATTGTTCTTTCTTTTCAGAACCATGTCTAAACCATTTTGACTAACTTGTAAAGATTTCCATATATTCAGTTCACAGGCTTGAAAAGTAATATTCCACAGTCTAAAAAAAAATTTATTCATTTAATAACAGAATTCCAGTCAGCTATGAGACAATAGCAAATTGCCACTGACCTGTTTAGTGATACGGAAGAACTATTAAGTTGTTTTGGTGAAGTATTTAGGGAATTTAAAATTGTTGAACCATTTCTCATATCTACCAGTCTTTTTTCCATATTGTGTCATTGGCAAATTAATACACAGAACTAACTTATATTTTAGAAGTTTCAAGTGTCTTTGGATGTGTGTCTGCTTCATGCCAGTAACATGGGTTTAAGTGGATAGTTCTGTCTTTCCAGGTCAGTTCTGCTTTGAATTGAATTAATACTTTCTCTCCATTACTTTGACATTAAGTAAAGTAGATTTTCTTGCTGAAAATGTTGAGTTCGTTCTTGCTCTGCAGGGCATAAGTGCTTAGGTTTGCCACAAAAGCAAAAAGCTTCTGTAGAAGATCATTCTACATTTATTGTAAAAAGTCAAATGCAGAGAGTCAAAATATTCTAAATTTTAAATATGTTGTAGTATTAAATCTATTTTCATTTGAAATTCAGTTGACAGATGGCAGCTAGCCTGCTAAACTTATTCCTACATTTAATTATGTTGTTTCTATTTACATTAATGTTTTGTTTTAAAAACACTATGCATGAAATTGGGGGGAGGGAAAGAAAACATTGAGAATTGAAATTTTTCATGTTCCTTTTTTTTTAAAGACAGATTTGATTTGGTCTGGATCATTCTAGAACAGGGGTTCCCAAACTTGATCTGTGGCTTGTTCAGGTCCCTGGCGGGCGGCGAGATGGTTTGTTTACCTGAGTGTCCACAGGTACGGCCGCTTGCAGCTCCCAGTGGCTGCATTTCGCAGTTCCCAGCCAATGGGCGCTGTGGGAAGCGGTGGCCGTTTCATAGGAGTGGAGAGTTAGATCATGTGCCATGTCTTAGGGCTTGTCCACACAGCATGTTACTGTGTGGCAAGCCAAGGTATGATTCTGTAACACACCAGCTTGCTGTGCAGTGATGTCCTGTGTGGACACTGCTATACAGTGCAGTAAAAGTTCTTGGGGCATGGTTTGGTGTCATACTACTCTTCAAAGTAGTATGCCAAACTGAACTCTGGGACTTTCACTGCGCTTGTAGCAATGTCCATATGGGACACTACTTCATGGTAAGATGGTGTGCTACAGAGTCACACCCTAGCTTGCTGCTTTGTAAATTGCTGTGTAGACAAACTCTCGCTCTAAGGCACGAATGTCAAACCATGGGTTGGATTCATCCTCTTGGATATATGGCCTCCATGACATATCAGATTCTGTGGAATCCAAGCTTCTGCTTTCAAAATGAGTTTTAGCACTCACGGTTGCAAAGAATACCTTCCTAACATGAACTGTGTAATCAATGCAATGTTATATTTCTGAGTCTGCAGACAGCCCAGAACAAGATGTGTGTAGGACAACTTATCTTACTGGAATGTTAACTCTGTCAGTGATGACACTGTTATATAACTGTTGCCTGTTTAATAGCTGATCATGTTTAGTGGCTAGAATGAGGAATAGTATAGGAGTGAATCCTATGGCAGGTGAAAATTGGGAAGGACATCTAGAAAGAACAGCGAAAAGACATACATTGAAAAATGTGCCAGAGGGAAATCAGCTAGAGCTAGGGTAATAGCTCCAGTACCTTTGTTGCTCATATCTTTGTCAAGCACTAGCACAGTGAAACTTACATTAATCTAGGCAATTTCACAGCTGCCCATAGGGCTCTGAAATGTTTGCCATTTTTTTCTCAAATGTTTAAAAAGAAAATAGTTTTAATCTCATTCAAAATTTTTCATTTTTGTTGGCAAAAAATTGAGATGCAAACTTTGTTTTCCTTTTTCTCACTCTCCCCACCATTCCTCTTTTCCCCACTGGAAAAGGGGAAGGGGCAATTTTACAAGGTTTAAAAAATAATGGAGGGAAAAAATTCAAAAGTTTAAAATAAATTCAGGTTCTTGATGAAAATATTGGTCAAATTTTGACCAGTCCTCCCTTTGAATAGCAGTGAAACTTTAGGAGTTGTCTACATGAACGCTTAGTTTGCAGCAAGCTAGGGTGTAAATCTGCTTGGCACTAGCCTGTGCATACATGAAGTGTAGGGTTGCCAACTTTCTACTTGCACAAAACTGAACACTCTGGCCCCACCCATGCCATGCCCCTCATCTGAGCCCCCGCCCATGCCACGCCCATTTTCCGAGGCCCCACCCTACTCTCACTCCTTCCCCCTCCCTCTGTCGCTCGCTCTCCCCACCCTCACTTACTCTCTCATTTTTAATGGGGTGTGGGAGGGGGTGAGGGCTCTGGGATGGGGCCAGAAATGAGGGGTTCAGGGTGTGGGAGGGGACTTCGGGCTGGGGTAGGGGGTTGGGGTGTGGGAGGGCTCTGATGTGAGGCCAGGGATGAGGGATTTGAGATGCAGGAGGGGGCTCTGGGCTTGGGCGCAGGGGTGTGTGTGAGGGTTCTGGCTGGGGGTGCACTCTGGGGTGGGGCTGGGGATGAGGGGTTTGGGGTGCAGGAAGTGCTCTGGGATGGGACTGAGGGGTTCGGAGGGCAGGAGGGGGATCAGGGCTGGGGCAGGGGGCTCGGGCCTGAGAGAGAGTTAAGGGTGCAGGCTCTGGGCAGTGTTTACCTCAAGCAGCTCCCGGAAGCAGCGGCATGTCCGTTCTACAGCTCCTAGGTGGAGGCGCGGCCAGGCGGCTCTGCCCGCTGCCCTGTCCACAGGCGCTACCCCTGTAGCTCCCATTGGCTGTGGTTCCTGGTCAATGGGAGCTGTGGGGGCAGCGCTTAGGGCAGGGGCAGCACGCAGATCCCCCTGGCTACCCCTACCTGTAGGAGCTAGATTGGGGATATGCTAGCTGCTTCCTGGGAGCCACGCAGCATGGAGGGGAGCAGGGAGCCTACCACACCCACCGTGCAGCACCGCCAACCAGACGGTCAAAAGCCGGTCAGCAGTGCTGACCTGAGCCGTCAGGATCCCTTTTCGACCAGGTGTTGCGGTCAAAAACGGGACACCTGGTCACCCTAACTAAGTGTCTGTGTGGACCCTGCTGCAGTGCACTAGAAGTTTTCCTATGCACTTTAATCTATTCTGCTTGAAACGGGAATAGATCAGAGAGCATTACAGAACGTTTAGTGTGTGGCAGCAGGGTCCAAACGGACACTTAGTTTGTGGGGAGGCTAGTGTGGGGTAGATTTAAACCCTAGCTTGCTGCAAACTAACCATTCATATAGGCAAGCCCTTATTGGTTTGTCAGTTTTACACTGCTGCTGTTTCAAAAACATGTGTGGGTAGGAGCCTAGGCACTTGTAATCCCCACAAGCTCAGTTTGACTGTGAACTTTAGACTCTTCACTGACATAATAAAGATTAGAAATCCATGATTAATACCTACATCACCTTTCAAAGTTGTTAGTGATTGGACTGTCTGTGTTGGACCGTATAGACTTGCTTAGGATGTGCATATATATTAAATAATACAAAAATGTAATTGTAAAATTTCAAAAACATTCAAAGGCATTAGTCCGGTGGTCCCCAAAAGTTTTACCTTGCCCCCGTCCTTGCCCCTGTCCATACCTGTCCCCCGGGGCCAGGAGCAGGGTTATGGCTCTGGGAGGGGGAGAAACGGACAGAGGCAAGGGGGCTGAGGCTGGGGCCATAGCTGGGGGTTGGTGCAGGGGTGGTAGTCAGTGCCCCTTGGGGACTGGCCTGGGCCCCAGCTGCACCCCCCAAACATTCCTCCGTGCATCCCTGGGGCGCGGGTGTGCCCACAGATTTGGGACCTATGCATTTGTTCTTATCAGAGATTATGTTCGATTTTGAATTTCTAGGTCAAATTGAGCTATCCTAGGATAAAAATATTGCAATATTTTTCAAACAGTGAAGAGATGAAAATTCTATTTTATGAATCACTTGTCCAGTTTACTTTCTTGCTTTGCTAAAAATATTCTTTTGACAATGAAATGCTTCTAGTGGCTGGTCCACATAGAAGATAGCCGCCTACTAGCAGGTGCTCTGTTAGCTCAAATGTTAGAGTATTCCTTCATGTACTCTTCATGTACTCCTTTTAAGCTAATTCCTTCAGGCCTCGTCCACTTTTGAAAGTTGTACTGGAATAACTGTCAATGAGGGGTTCTAGTTTATTTTTTTTAAAAACCTCCATAGCTATACTGTTATAAACACTGCATGGACACAGATGTACTGATACAGAAGTGCCACTTCCTGTACTGGAATAAGCACCTTTGTACTGACATAACTGTGTCCATACTCAGTGGTGATGGGATTTATTCTACTTAACTATACTAGTGTAGTTCAAGTGGTACAGTTTATGTGTAGACAACGGCTTGGTCTCTGTCCCATGTCCACAATCTCACTCTTTCCTCTTTCTTTGGCTTGAAACCTAAGTCCTTATGTACGTGCACAAGTTGCACCATTTAAAATAAAATGTTTTTAAAACTGATTAAGTTAAACTTATGCAAAAGACACTGTGGATGCTCTTATTTTGGCATAAATCAGGTTTATTTCTTTTCAGCTGTTGACTCCAGGTAAACAAGAGGGCTTGATTTAAACCAAAAGAAGTGGCCATACTGCCTTTTGTATCAGTTTAATTTAATCAATTAAAAAAAATTTAATGGTTCAACTTCTTTGTGTAGATAAAGCCTAAGCCTACTACAGTAGAACTCCAGAGTTACAAGCAGGTGGGTTCTAGCTCACGAAAGCTTATACCCTAATAAATTTGTTAGTCTCTAAGGTGCCACAAGAACTCCTGGTTTTTTCTGAACAGAACGTTATGGTGGTTCTTTCAAAAATTTACATCTGACCATTGACTTAATACAGCTTTGAAAGTTTACTATGCAGAAGAAAAATGCTACTTTTAACCATCTTAATTTAAATGAAAGAAACACAGAAGCAGTTTCCTTACCTGGTGAAATCTTTTATTAACTTTTTTTTTTTAAAGTAGTTTGTTTAACACAGGTTTCAGAGTAACAGCTGTGTTAGTCTGTATTCGCAAAAAGAAAAGGAGTACTTGTGGCACCTTAGAGACTAACCAATTTATTTGAGCATAAGCTTTCGTGAGCATGCTCAAATAAATTGGTTAGTCTCTAAGGTGCCACAAGTACTCCTTTTCTTTTTGTTTAACACAGTACTCTATTGTATTTGCTTTCTTTTTTTGTCTCTGCTGCCGCCGCGTTGCGTACTTCCGGTTCCAAACGATGTGTGTGGTTGATTGGTCAGTCTATAATTCTGGTGTTTGTAACTCCTGAGGTTCTGCTATATTGTGGATGAAATATACTTGCAGAGCTGTGTCCTTAAAGACAGTGCCATTTTACTTTGCATTGACATGTCTTTTCTTCTTCATCAGTAAATCGGCTTCCTCCCCATGCTAATCAGTATTAACCACCCACAAATAAAATCAGTTTTGATATTTTTCTCTCCATCACATACAACTCCAATTAATGAATCCTGGACTGCTTCCTAAATAAAACAAAAAACCTGAGTTTTTTATCCTAACTACACCCCAGAATAAATTAATTCTGCACTCACCCTTATTCATAAATAAATGAACGAGAAGGAGCTCTCACCTTTCCCTACAAATGAAGGAATTGCTAAGCCTCTCTATTTTTCTTGGCTCTACTGCTGTTACCATCCTGGACTCCAAGGAAGCTTTCTGCCTCTCAATCCATCTTACCTAAGAGTGAGCTGAGGTGTGCTAGACAGAAAATTGTGGGCTGTGTTATCTGCCCAGCAGCTATTGATGTCTGGCTGCTCACTCTAAAGGCAGTGCTGCTGCAAGCAGCAGCACACAAGTAAATGTGGCAGTGCCATACCATGCCACCCTTACTACTTCACCTTCTCAGAGCTGGGTGGCCGGAGAGCAGTGGCTGTGCCCCCATCCCCACGAGAACCCCAGTTCCCTTCATACCCACCCAGCACTCACAAGAACTCCATCTACCTCTGCCAACTCATCCCGCTCCCCTCTGCTCTGCAAAAAAGCCCCGCATATCCTAGACCAGGGGTCCAAACATGTGGCCTGCAGGCTGCATGTGGCCCGCAGTTATTTGCTGTGGCCTGCCAAGCACCCCGCGCCCCCCCCCCCCGAGTTATTTCCTGAGGCCGCCAAGCTCCCCTCCCCCCCAGCACACCATGTCCCCACTCCTCTGCCTACCTCCAGGTGCTTCCCACCATCAAACGGCTGTTTGGCAACGCTTAGTGCTTTCCGGGGGGGGGGGGGGAAGCGGGAGCCATGTGCTCAGGAGAGGAGGTCGAGAAGAGATGGGGTGGGGATTTGGGGAAGGGATTGGAATGGGGGCAGGGAAGGGGTGGGAAGAGGCAGGGCTGGGCCTCATGGAAGGGGTGGAGTGGGGGTGGGGCCGGGGGCACTCTGGGAGGGTGTCAGTGATGCAGCCCTCGGGCCAATGTACTAGTCCTCATGTGGCCCTTGTGGTGATTTGAGTTTGAGATCCCTGTCCCTAGACCCACATCCGCAGCCCATCATGTAGCTCAGAAACTAGGTCCCTTAAGGCGCGGAGCCTACAGCCCCAACCCATGCACCCTGCCCATATCCAGACCCCTCCCCCCCCCCCGACTCACATAGCTTCTACGCTCCCTTGGACTGGCCATAACTTCTCCTCCTCCCCCAGCACCTGTTATGGCAGGTACCTTTAGCCATAGCCCCAAGAATGGAGCCAAACCCAGCCTAAAGATGTCCTGGAAGGAGGCGGGGAACCCCTCTGACAACCTTCACAGAGACTCGGTGTGGCCAACTGCTCCAAAGAGATACACGTAGTTTCTCTCCGCTGCCTGAATGGTCCACCTCTTATTGCACTTTAGCTGTCCAAGTCAGCGTGGCTCCCTCCTAGGGAGGGTGTTTAAATGTGTGTCCCCTAGTTGCTAGTAAGCCGGTGCAAAGAGCAATAGGCGTTGTGAGTGGAGGCCAGACCAGGAGCTCCACCTCCTCTGCAAGATTGCACCACACGCACGAGAGTCTGGGATCCCTTGCCATATCCTCAGGCACTCCCAAGCCACTGTGTGTGTGTGTGGTTCAAGTAGGTTGTACATATCAGCTCCTGTAGCTGCCAGCAGCAATAGAAAAGTAAGGGTGGTAATATCATACTATGCCACCCTTACTTCTGCGTAAAGTTTGACCTTTGTTCAGGGAGGGGTGGCTATGGGGCGGGGACGGCAAAGGAAAATTTTGGAGTGGCTATAGCCCTTGCAAGTCCCCCACCCCCAGTGTCGCCCCATTGCAGTATAAAACAAGAGAGTTGATCTCTGTGGTACTCCGAACACAAACCATTTAGACATTTATAAGACTGTTAAAAGACTTCCAGAAAAAAGCTAGCCGACACTGCTCTCTATCCACCCAGTACTGAAGGCAGGGCAGAGAGCAGCGGCTGCTGGCCAGGCACCCAGGTCTGAAGGGAGAAAGAAAATGTGGTCGCTGGCTGCAGATGACAGGTGGTCGGTCACTCTTCACAGTTTCTTCATAGTTAAATTATAGGGGGAAACGTTCCATGGCCTCTGCAAGTAGTTGCTTGTGACAGATGGTCTCTCTTCAGAGGTGGTCACTAAGGCAGGTTTTACTGTACTGTAGCATGGTCTGCATACAGAAGAGAAAGTTCTTCTTCAAGTAGTGTCCCTATGGGTGCTCCACTGTAGGTGTGCTTGTATCCTGCACTGCTGATCAGAGAACGTTGGTAGCAGTGTCTGTTAAGCCTGCACATGTGCTGTCTCTCCTCATGTCTTGCCACGAGGCTAGTCAGCATGCATGGGCTAACCTCACTCAGTTCCTTCTCAACCACCCTTGGCTAGCGACGGAGCTATTCACAGTCCATTACGACCATTGCTTTCGATTTTGCATTTCTGTAGTTAGTTGGCCTCCTAGTACCTAGTGTAGTTATAGTGATAGTTTTCTCCCTTTTTATCTTTTCCCTCTTAAAAAAACAAATAAAGAAAAAAACCCATAATTTTTCCTGCTTTTTTCTCCTTGTTGGGGACCCTGCCCCAATGGGGTATGCCTCGTTCATGGGGCTTCAAGAAATGCCTTTCTTGCAAAGAGGCGATCCCTGTTGCAGACAAGCACTCCCAGTGCATACACTTGGGGAAGGCTACATTCAGCAAAAGTGTGATCTCTGCCAGCAACTCAGGCCCAGGTCTTGTAAGGATAGAGAGGTCAGATAGAAGATCATGTTAATGGAGGCGGCTCTCTGGACCCTTGCCACAAGGTACCTGGCAGGCTTGCATCTTCCCCACAGCCCTCAACATCTAAATGCTGTTGATTGAAGAAACAAGCCACTGACCCCTCTCGTAAATCGTTGAAAAAGAGAACGGGAAGTCCCCATAATGAGTCTTGAGATAGCCACAGACTGTTTCCAGCACGCTTGGTTTCCTTGGTACCGACACCACCGTGACAATCCCAACCTGGTATCCATGGCTTGCAGAAATCTACAGTGGCAGGTACCATTGACAAGCGTACGAACCTGATGGGCACGGGCATAGTGTCAATGGTGCTGAGGGACAAGGACAGGAATTAGCAGTCTGCTAAGAAGTCATTGCTGGTACGCGATTCTCCAACAGTACAGTCATTGACTCCTTATCCAGCACCAGAACAACTGGCATAGGCAAGATTCTCATCCCTCCCCCACCTCTCTCTGGTACCTCTAATGGCACTGAGTCAGTACCGCCAGTATTCTGACACTCAAGGGACCTTTGTGTATCAGATGTACTGGAGTCTCTTTTTCTCTGTACCGGCTCTGCCCAGCACTACCCTGCCATACTCCCCCTCCTCCCTCTAGTGAGGGTTTAGATAGCGAACTGGAGGAGGTGGTGTCACAGTACTCCTCCCAAGTGTGCCCAATATCAACAGAGCACTCAGGCACACTCTCGAACGGTCCCACCACCGCCATCTTGATACAGCCACCCATGGGCACTGAGCTCGGTGCCACCACCACCCCAGTGGCCATACTGGGACTCTTGGGCTGCATATAGCTACCATGCCTCTCGAGCTTTTAGGCCCACCCAAGAACCCTTGAGGTGCACCACTTCTGTTTCCGTATCCAGAGTTTCAGAACCTCCAGAAGAAATCGTGGAGGAACAGGAGGGCAGTGTTGAGGAAGAGGTTGACCCTGTCATGTTTCCCTGGATGAGGCAGTCATGCCTCCCCCACCATCTCTGGCGGATGACTTTCACCTCTTCCAGGACCTGGCAGAGAGTGGCAAATACCACTAGAAGAAGTCAAGGACACCCACCACCATCATCTCCTTGACACTCCATCTTCCTCCTCAAAAATTGCCCTACCCATTAACGAAATAATTCTGGACCCTGCACCAACTATTTGGCAAACCTCAGCATTGGTGGCACCTGCCTGAGAGCAGGCAGACAAAAATATTATGTCCCAGTGAGAGAGACTGAATTCCTCTTCTTCTACCCTTCACCCAACTCCATTGTGATGGATGCTATTAATTCCTACAGCTGTCAATACCAGATGAGGTCCACTGCCTATGATAGGGACTGGAAGTGCTTGGAACTTTTGGGGAGGAAGGAATACTCCTTGGCCGTGCTTCAGTTTCAAATTGCCTCAACATCTATGAGGCAAAGGGTTCTACTCAGCGCTTACCTTAGGTGGTTCCCAGAAGTGACCAGTACGTCCCTCTGGCTCGAAGGTGCACGGGCAGCCAGGCAGCTCTCCGCACTGCCCCAGTCCACAGGCGCCACAACCACAGTTCCTAGCCAATGGGAGGTGTGGAGCTGGCACTCTGGATAAGGGCAGCGTGTGGAGTCTCTATTGCCTGGCTGCCCCTGTGCCTACGGGCTGCAGGAACTTGCTGCTGCTTCCAGGAGCCATGCAGAGCTAGGGTAGTCAGGGAGCCTACCTTGGCTCCACTGTGCCGCCAACCGGACTTTTAATGGCCTGGTCAGGGGTGCTGACTGGAGCTGCCAGGGTCCCTTTTCGACCAGGTGTTCCAGTCGAAAAATGGACACCTGGCAACCCTACAATCTGGATGTAAGTTGAGGATGGAAGAGCTTGAATCTGGTGGCAACCAAGATGTCTGAGCACCAGAAGGCCTGCTGATCCTTCTGAACAATTTATAAATCCACCTATATTTTTGCAAAGCTCCCATGCTTGCTTTCCCTGATAAAGCTACATAGTTTAGAGATAATAGGGGCCCTTAACAGTATCTAAAATAGACTGAACTTGTACTCTTGTGGCTTAAATTGTTGGCACATGGTTTCCGCCTTTGATTCTGTCTGTTCAGCAGTTTGTCTAAATGGAGGAAGTTTTGTAAAGAAACCCGTTATGACTTTGCAAGTGACACAGTGCTAAGGGTTTGAGACCAGACTTTTTTCCAGGTTCAGGATGACTTCCTTAGCATGTCTGAGTGATATCTGTCATAGCAGGTCTGAGGTCTGTTTATACTATCACACACATTACATTTTTGGTAACTAGGTCTGATGCCCATTACAGGATCCTGCAATATTTAATAAAGTAGTATTTCTCAGACTTACTTCTTTGAGAGTTGGTAGTTCGTTCCCCAGTAATGGGGAATCTAATAGTTCTAATGTATTTGCTTCTGGTCGGGCCTGCAGTGTGCTAGGTGCTGCACAAACAAAAAAAGGTACTGTTCTTGCCCAAAAATCTCAGACTATACTCTCGGGAAGAAAGGAAGATTACTGAAGTAACTGTAATTCTTTGTCTTCATGCACACCTGAATCGTGCATCTATACAATGTTTTTGAACTGTGGTTACTGGTAAGTAACTCTTTAAAGATTTTTTTGACAATGGATAAATGTAAGCAGAAATATTCACTGGCCCCATATTGAGTAGTTTGTTCTATAATTATGCTTGTTCTATATGAGGAACTACTTATTTACCTAGTTCATAGCAGTTTGGCATAGGTGTAAGAAACAAATGAGTCAACATAAGAGCTGAATATTATCTTTCAGAAAGTCTTTGACAAAGTCCCTCACCAAAGACTCTTAAGCAAAGTAAGCTGTCATGGGGTAAGAGGGAAGGTCCTCTCATGGATCAGTAACTGGTTAAAAGATAGGAAACAAAGGGTAGGAATAAATTATCAGTTTTCAGAACGGAGAGAACTAAATAGTGGTGTCCCCCAGGGCTTGCTAGTGGGACCAGTACTGTTCAACATATTCATAAATGATCTGGAAAAAGGGGTAAATAATGAGGTGAGAAAATTTGCAGATGATACAAAACTACTCAAGATAGTTAAGTTCAGAGCAGACTGCAAAGAGTTACAAAAGGATCTCACAAAACTGGGTGACTGGGTAACAAAATGGCAGATGAAATTCAATGTTGATTAATGCAAAATAATGCACTTTGGAAAACATTCTAACTATACATATAAAGTAGTGGGGTCAAAATTAGCTGTTACCACTCAAGAAAGAGGTCTTGGTGTCATTGTGGATAGTTCTCTGAAAACATCCACTCAATGTGCAGCAGCAGTCAAAAAAGCTAACAGAATGTTGGGAATCATTAAGAAAGGGATTGATAATAAGACAGAAAATATCATTTTGCCTCTATATAAATCCCAGGTATGCCCACATCTTGAATACTGAGTGTAGATGTGGTTACCCCATCTCAAAAAAGATATATTGAAATTGGAAAAGGTACAGAAAAGGGCAACAAAAATGATTAGGGGTATGGAACAGCTTCCATATGAGGAGCAATTAATAAGGCTGGGACTTTTCAGCTTGGAAAAGAGATGACAAAGGGGGGTATGATAGAAGTCTATTTAAAAACATGACTGGTGTGCAGAAAATAAATAAGGAAGTGTTATTTACTCCTTCTCATAACACAAGAACTAGGGGTCATCAAATGAAATTAATAGGTAGTAGGTTTAAAACAAACAAAAGGAAGTGTTTCTTCACACAATGCACAGTCAACCTGTGGAACTCTTTTGCCAGGGGATGTTGTAACAGCTAAAACTATAACAGGGTTCAAAAAAGAACTCGATAAATTCATGGAGGATAGGTCCATCAATGGCTGTTAGCCAGGATGGGCAGGGATGGTGTCCCTAGCCTCTGTTTGCCGGAAGCTGTGAATGGGTGACAAGGGATGGATCACTTGATGGTTACCTGTTCTGTTCATTCCATCTGAAACACCTGGTGCTGGCCACTGTTGGAAGACAGAATACTGGGCTAGATGGATCTAGTATGGCCATTCTTATCTTTGTTTACTAATAATGCAGTATTGGAATGACACTGGAATATAATGGATGACTATTGGTTCCTCTTTTCACAAAAGAAAATTCAGTTTGGTCAATTCTTAGTAGAGTGATATAAAAACGAACATCTTTGGGATCCTTTGTATCTAAGGCACTTTCTTGTCAGTCAGTTTTATCTTAGATCTAAGGTTTAAATGATGACTTTTTTACTCTCTGAATATTAATGATCTGTCTTAGTCATTTAGACTAGCCTTCAAATACAGTTCATTTTTTCAGTTTGCTTTTTCTCTACAGAAGGAAGTGTTTGTATCTGATGACATTTTCAATCTGTTTCTCAGTCTTCATCTGCAACCCAAGCTCTAAAATCTTTTGATTGTTTAAATTCGCTCCCTGAAGGGGTGACAAATTGTGACTTAAACAGAACACTTTCTGTTTACAGAATATCCCAGAGCCATTTGGTGGGTTGGGACAGTGACATCTTTAGCACTTTCTGTTGTTTGAATCTTCAGATTTTGCTTACGTGGTGTCCTATTGACACTTGGAGACAGTTGACTTGAGTTAATGAGTAACCAGACTTCCATGGGATTTCCAAACTGATTTTGGTATCTCCACTCCCATTCCCCTTGATAAAAATGCTCACATTGGCATTCTTTTCTCGGGACAAGGAGTGGGAGGGGTTATTCTTTGCTTATCTTGCAGTAGTTGAAAGCTTGTACTGCTAATAAAGGTACAACTAATGTAAAAGTGTTTAGCTGGCATGTGCAACCAAGACAAAACTGAGCATAGGAACTGTAGGCAATGTTTTAGTCAAAATATAATGCAATTATTTGCACAACCTGTTTTACTATAGAAAAGGTTTTTCTATAATTTGTAGAATTTGTTTTGATTTGTGATCGTTTGAAAATTAGCAATAATACCTTATATTTAAAAAGTGTGGTATTAATCTTTAACACGTACATAACTATTGCAAGCACAAAATAGCTAAAATGGGGATTTTATTTCTATTTTTATAAAGCATCTTTTGGAGAGAGAAAATCCTGTGGGGGTGTCATTTTTAAAATTTGTTTTAAAGCCACTTCAAAATTAGTTTTGTTTTATTATGCATTCTATACACTTATGTGAGGCTAAATCATTTTGTTTTAAGGTTCTCTTCATTGAACAAAAAACCAAACAAACGCAAAACTACCTCTATATAAACCCCATAGCTAATATTACTTATTTTGAAAGGATTATATTATTGGTGGTGGTGGGAAGGTATATTTGTAATCAGTTGTTACAGGTACAGTTCTACTATTTCAATTTGCCAACGCCACATGGAGACTCCATTTAACTGCCTTGAAACTTCAGTTTTGTACTTCATTTCTGTAGTCAAATATTAGTCCTAAACAGCTTTAAAGCTCTTTTTTGGATGGGAAAGGAGAGGAGAAACTGAGTAGGAGAGGGGCTTGGGGGGAAAAAAGGTTGAATGTTTGGTATCCTCAAATGTTTTGTGTACATGTTTTCTTTCTGGAGCAGCCTTCCAGTGGGAGTAGTGGAGGATAAAAAAACAACCTTAGCTTCGCTTGATAAATTTATGGAGGGGGATGGTATGATGAGACAGCCTACAATGGCAGGTAGCTGATATGCGATAGCTAGCAGCAAATATCTCCAATGGCTGGCAATGGGACGCTATATGAAGAGGGCCCCGAATTACTACAGGGAGTACTTTCGTAGGTGTCTGGCTGGTGGGTATTTTCCACATGCTCCGGGTCTAACTGATTGCTATATTTGGATTTGGGAAGGAATTTCCCCCGGGTCAGATTGTCAGACCATGGGTTTCTTTTCCTTCCTCTGCAGCATGGGTGGGCTCCAGCTGTGTGCTAATTGGACCGTGGATTGAGAACCGCTGGACTAGGTGATCATGATGGTCCCTTCTGGCCTTAAAGTTTGAGTGTATATGTTGTACGAAGATTGTGGATACTTTGTGGTGCACTTAGAACAGTTTTCGATGGGAATAGTCAGTGGCAGATTGGCCTTTGGTGTAGACTGATGCTGTCTGGAAGGAGTTTGTCTTGTGGCTCTCAATTCTAGTGAATTAAAGAGTTTCATGGCATTCTTTTGAGATATATTGTGTGTTTAAAGGTTTTTTTAAGTTTGTCCTTTGTAATAAAAATAAAAATAAAAAATGTGCCTAATAAAAACATCTATCTGGAACCATCTTAAAACTCTATCACAATTTAAGGCTTGGGGGAGATCAGCTTTTAATAATCTGATGGAGTTTTTTGATTGCTGTGAAATTACCCAATGAAACCTACATATTTTTATAAAAGGTTATATATGATAAATCTTCTTTATGTGGTCAGTGGGAGCATTTAATATTTTCTTGTTACGTTTAATAGCATTTCTATTTTATCTTTAGACCACTTCTAATGTATTGTTATAGACAATAAAATAAACATTTGTGTAAATACAACTACTTATTTTGAATGCAGAGCAGTTCAGCTTTGATGCAGAGTTCATTAATTGTGCTCCGTGAATACAAACGTTTTAACTGACTTCTCATGCTACCATATATAAACACTTGTGATAAAAGATACCTAGACTGCAGTGGATGTCACTGAAGAGCACTCTCTTCTTGACAAGTCAGATATAGCACGCGAGCTTTGCCTTTTTTTAACCAATTTGCTGTCGACCTTGGGTCTGTTATGGCTTCGGGTCTAACTTACATGGCAATAGTATCGGGTAATTATCTGTTTGCATTGGATTTATTAATATGAATGTTTGGTAAACTTTTATGATTAGTGCTCTACCAAATTCATGGACATGGAAAAACGTGTCATGGACCGTGAAATCTGTTTCTTTGTGTGTTTATACTGTACGGATTTCACAGGGGAGAACAGTGTTTCTCAAAGTGGGGGTCCTGACCCAAAACGAGGCTGCGGGGAGGGGTATCCCAAGGTTATTTTAGGGCGGTTGCAGTATTGTCACCCTTATTTCTGTGCTGCCGTCAGAGCTGGACGTCTGGAGAGGTTGCTGTTGGCCAGGTGCCCAGCTCTGAAGGCAACAGCGCAGAATAAGGGTGGCAATACCATACCATGCCATCCTTACTTTTGTGCTACTGCTCATGGTGGATCTGCCTTCAGAGCTGGGCTCCCAGCCAGCAGCCGCTGCTCTCCGACTACCCAGCTTTGAAGGTAGCGCTGCCATCAGCACCAGCACAGAAGTAAGAGAAGCAGTACTGCGACACCCCCCTCCCACCCCAGCTCCTTTTTGTGTCAAGACCCCTATAATTACAACACTGTGAAATTTCAGATTTAAATGTCTGTAATCATGAAACTTACAATTTTTAAAATCGTAGGACTGTGAAATTAACCAAAATGGACCGTGAATTTGGTTGGGCCCTATTTATGGTATAAAAACCGTTCTTTAATCTTTCATCATTATTTATGAACAAGTCACATACTTCGAAGAGAGAGGAATTCTGTCAAACGTTGGGTGCCTCTCAGCAAAAAGAGTATTTAAACAATAAAATTTTTGAGAAAATTCTATATGAACACTGCTTTTCTAAATCATTAATCTCTAGTGATGCAAAACCTGCAAAATACCACTATCAATACTTCATTTCATATCCAGCTATCTTGAATAGAAAAACCTGACCTTTTCCAACCTTGCTGGGTTTTTATAGCCATCCATATATGTTGGTGTAATCTTACCAAGAGAGGAAGTAACCTGCTGTAATATTTGGTCTAAATTATTTATTTTTAACTGGCCTAATTATAGGTATTTTATAACAAGCGTGATAAAAAAGTTTGTTTATTCAAAAGGATGCATGTTTTGCAGAGAAGAAGAATACACTTTAATGTGGTCACTGTTAGCTGCTGTTGCAAGGGAAGGTATGAGGAAAAATGAATAGTATACCTTATTTCCCTTTGATGTTTGAGAGAATAGCGGCCTGTGTTCTTTTAAAATTTTTTTTTTTTATGTACAGTATGCTACCAAAGACATGCATTGCCACATGGGAAGCAACAAAGCTTCCATGATGTCTTCTGTAAACTATCAGCACTTAGACTTGAGTAATACATTTTTTCTGGCTTTGCTTTAATTACCTTGCACACCCTGCTTCTTGTAATTAAGATCAAAGCATTTGTGTAGTTACACTGTGGAATTTACTTCCATCTGGTTACTTTTTATCAGATACTTTAATAGTATTCCCAATTAAACTTTGATTTGCATATTTTTAAAGTAACTGTATAGATGCTGAAAGTGACACACATAGTTTGGCTTTGGAGCGGAGTCTTGATGTATGTAGTTCTGACTGCATAGAGCTGCAGTATGTTCTGGTAAATGTTGCTAGACTTAACTATTTTTTTTTTTTTTGGAGGGGGGCTGGATAGAGAGGAAAATAAAAGGACTTGGACTCTTGAGATTTTTTTTCTTCTTCTCATGAGCATTGAAAACAATTTTTTTCTTTTCAGCTGTGTCAAAGTAGAGGAGCACCATGCTGTTGACATTGATCTGTACCACTGTCCCAACTGTGCAGTTCTGCATGGACCATCCTTAAGTAAGTACTGAATGCTCAAACAAAGATGAAGGGTGTAAATGACTATATATATTCTGTCCCCAACCTGGAACTGGAAAAAATTGTTGGGAAGGACATTCAAAATGTAACAGGCTATTTATGGCTAATTCTAAGTTTTAAAAAGTAGTCTGGGGAGGTTCACATGATGCACGGCAGTAGATAAATTGGGTTAGAGCACCTACAGACTTTTTTCCTAACGGTCATTATCCCATAAAAATGTAAACCACAACTAAAGATCAAACACAGAGAAATTTAACTGAATATTTGGATTGTGACTGGAGTTTGAAGAAAACAAAACTGAGTTGTAGGGGAGAGAGGATGGTGGTGACTTTTTAAGTGACTTGAGTGTAGGCAACGATGGTGCATCATTCTTCTCAGGTTTCATTGGACACTGGTGAATATAGCAGGGAAGTGAAAACTGACAAAATCCTAAAGGACCACACTATAAAAACAAGGAGTTCTTATTCAAGTGATTGCTCATGTCCATTCCGTTTTAGGTGTGTGTGCTTGTCTCACGCGCTGGTGCCGGAATTTTTTCCCTCCGAGATATCCGTAGGGGACTGGCTCTGGCACCCTCTGGAGTGGTGTGCATATGCGGTGGTATAAGGGGTGCTGTTGGCTCCCCCCTCCCCCAGTTCCTTCTTACCGCCTGTGATGGTGCTTGAACGTCTCCTTGCCTTGGCAAGCTTACGTCTCTCAGCTGTGTCTAGTTGTGAACTTTTTGTATATATTTGTTAAAAACTTGTATACTATTATAGTTCCAGTAGTGTTAGAGTTAGTAATAGTTGGTTAATCCTAGACAGAACTTAGCCTAGGGATGGGTCATGCACTAGTCCCTAGGCTTCAAGCCTTGTGACTGCTGCAAGAAACCTATGCCACTCGGTGATCCGCATAAAAGGTGCTTAAAGTGCTTGGGGGAACCAATGTGGGCGACCAGTGTCACATCTAAGAGCTTCAGGCCATGAACAACAAAGGAGTGGGACATTCGTCTTTGAGCGCTCCTTATGGAGTCAGCCCTCGCACTGGCATCGGAGCCGACTAGATCGGACTCTGCTCTGAGAACCGCAGCCTTGGTGCTGAGCACGCCGCCGGCACCAACCTCAGACAGTCCCATCCCTGGTACCGGCTAAAAAGCAAAGAAGGGCCAGAAGAGGCCATTTTCCTGTTTCCTGTGAAGGGAAGGAGAGAGCCGGAGGAGATAAAAAGACCCACGAGGGGCAGCTCTTTCGCTCTGGACTGTGGCCTACTGAGTTGTCGAGCCCCCTTCAATCCCTGCCCACCACCCCAGAAAGCGGCAGAGGCACTCGGTGGTGCTGTCCATGCCGGAGGTCTTTTAGGTTGCTACAGACATATTGTCCCTTCTGGTGCTGTCCACGCCAGCTACTGGGGTGCCCCGTTCAAGGGGGAAAACCTGCCCTGGGACCCTTCGAGCAGTCTCCATCTGTGCAGGGGATGCCCCACCAGCTCTCTTCTGAACAGCGCCACCAGCCCCCGGATGCGGGTTGGCTTACCTGCCAGAGTTCCTGACATTGTTCCCCCATCTGCAGGCAGTGTTCACTGGGATCCTGGCGTTGATCATTGGCTGTCTGGTGTAGACCCTTGGAGGCGTGTCGCCAGTCCCCAGAGCTCTGGCGCCTGGAGCGTCCGAATCTCCAATTTGCCAGTACAGATTCCCATGGGTGCGTTGATGGTCTCTAAGACATCGATCCTCTTGCTCCCAGTCCACAGAGCAGCACCGTTCTCATTGCGTGAAGTGTCGATCACGGCACCGAGAGACATGGGCCTGGTACAGCTCCCCAGCAGAGGTCCACGGAGAGAGCCGACGGGAACGGGGTAGACAGGCGACATCAGTCCCATTCTGGTCCCCCAGACAAGACTCCCCTTCCTTGGGCTCTAAAAGTGAGGAGTAAGACCTGCCCGCAGGCCAAGACCACCTGCTGGGGGCATCGGCATTTCCTTCTGGGCCCCCAGGGGCTGCATGGCCCCAGGGCCAATGACCAACCCCGACACCTGTGGAACTCCTGGGCATGGCCAACCCCTGGATATCTGTGGAACCCCAGGGTATTTCCCCAGCCATTGCAGAGGCATTGGTCGGTCTCAAGGGCATCGGAAAGGTGGTCGGCCACAGTCTCCCTCCCACCCCCTGGCTTGTAAGCAGAATCAGAGAAAGCTCCCCAGGGACAGCCAGCTTCATCTGAGGCTCTTTTGGCAGAGGCAGTGGAGTTACCAGGCCCATCTGTACCTGTCTCCTCATTATCTTTGCCCGATGAGGTGATACTGGGGCCCTCTCACACAGTTCTTCAGGATGACACAGCCCACCAGGAGCTTTTGAAGAGGGTGACATTGAACCTCGGGCTGGAAGCAGAGTTGTCGGTGGAGCCTTCAGACTCCCTGTTCAATGTGCTGAGTGCAGCAGCCGCCTTGAAGGTGGAATTACCAGTACATGAGGGAGTTGTGAAACTGAGCAAGGCCCTTGGCAAAGCCCATCCTGCCTGCCCCCCCATCTCTAAGTGGGTGGAGCAGGAGTACTATGCCTCCACTAAGGGGTTTGAATACCTGTACATACCCCCCGCCCCAAGCTCACTGGAACTGTCAGCAGCCAAGGAGCATGATAGATAAGCCCAACCGGGATCGACCCCTAAGAATAAGGAGGCGAAGAGGCTTGATCTTTTTGGTAGAAAGATTTATGCTACGCTCAGCCTCCAGCTAAGAGGTGCCAAACATCAGGCCCTAATTGGCCACTATGATTATAACATCTGGCAGTCCATGGCCAAGTTCGCAGAGTCGCTGCATGAGGAGCCCAGGAAGGAATTCCTGGCTATTCTGGAGGAGGGCAGAGCAGTAGCCAGGACAACCCTACAAGTGGCTTCAGATGCGGCAGACTCCATGGTCTGGTCTATGGCTTCGGCCATTTCAATGAGGCTGGCATCCTCGTTGCAGTCATCCGGCTTCGTGGCAGAGGTTCAGCAGTCCATCCAGGACCTCCCCTTCGACAGCTTGGTGCTGTTCACAGAACAGACAGCAAGTTGCATGGCCTAAAAGACTCTAGGGCCCCTTCATGCTTGGTGGGTCTGAACACCCTGGTTGCCCATGAGAAAGCAGTTCAAGCCGCAATAGTCCCACAGGTTTTTGTGGGTCCTTCCCGTTCAGAGTCATTCTGTAAAAAGGTCAGGGGCTTTAAGCATGGCAAGGCCATCAGCCGAGCTCCTCAGCTCACTCGAGCTGTACCTGCACCCAACTAGGTAATAAGCAGGCATTTTGAGGGTGTGCTTGAGCATGGGTCCTTAGCACAGTAGCAGGGAGGTATAGGCTCCAGTTTATTTCCTCCCAGTCTGTCTTCAGGGATCCTTCTCACGAGCATCTACTTGCTCAGGAGGTGCAGGGCCTTCTGCAGGTGGGAGCAGTAAAGGAAGTTCCTCTGCACTTAAGGGGAAAAGAGTTTTACTCCCACTATTTTTTGATCCCAAAGGCCAAAGTGGGTCTGATAATGTCATAATCATATAATATTACTGTGAAGAGTATGGGGTGCAGTGTCACACTATCCTCTTGTATCTTTCTAATTTTTCTCATTGCCTGTCTCCGTTCCAGCTTCCTGATTTATAAACAAATCCCCACGCATCCCTGTGTGAACCTAAATCTCGTAAGAATTAGCCTAAATCTCCTAGGAATTGCAAAAGAAACCATCATTCAAACACAGTGCCAGCAGAGACGACTTCTCCATCCATTCCCTCTTCATTAAATCCATTTGTGGTGCAGATCATGAGTGGAAAGATGAAAGACTTCACTTCATTCCTTGACGGGTTACTTGCAAACCTAAGTGGACAGATTTCCTGAGCAAGTAAAAAAGCAGGGAACTTGCAACTTAAGTTAGTGATAGTAGTTGTAGATTGCATCGCATATCTTTGCCAAGGGCTGAGCCAGTTAAAAGCACAGGTTACCAGAACAACCAAGTACCTTGAAGAGTTAGAGAAGATACACAGAAAGCAAAAATCTGAAGATTGTCTGTCTGCTAGTAGGCAATGAAGGCATCTTCAGTTCCTTGATTTTCCGTGAATGTTCAATCTCTTCTCCAAAAGAAGGCAAGGTGAAAACCAGCATGACCTGTTGTCTTCTGGATTCCCATCCAATAGTGAACTATGGTTCAGCCCTGAAAAATAAAGGATAAGTTCTACATGCTGTACCCTCCCAAGCTCAAGGTTGTATACAATGGGTCGCCTATATATGTTTCACCTGCAGATAAACAGGGATTTCTGGTCATGGATTGGCAAAATTGAATCTGTTCTGAGCAGCTGGATTTATTTCACACATTTTCTCTGTGGTTTTGTTTTTCTTTTCTATCTCCTGACTGGGACTTCATGGATTATAAATTAAGTGACACAGTAAATTTTGATAAGGGGTAATTTTGGCAATATTTCATCTAAAATTATGCTATGTGGCCATATTATTATGGGATCAGTTACACTGACTTATAGTGTCATTCCCATATATCTTTGCAAGAACAGAATTATTAAGATAGAGCCCTAGTGTTGCAGCTCTCTGAAGATGGATGTGTGGGGTTCGTGTTTAATCACACACATTTATATTTTTTTATAAATTAATAGGGGAGGTAGATATCAGGGTTTGTATTTTTTTCATTTGTATTATGTAATTTTGCTGAGACAGGAAGTGGGCAGGGAGGAGTTTCAAAGGTGATTAGATAGTCTGTTTGAAGTAAAGGCTCATAAATTCATCCTACTGCAGGGTTCACCCAATACTCCCTAGACTTGGAGCTTGATTTCTGTGCTTGATAACTTTTGAACTTTGTCAGCATGTCGCACAGGAGTTTTGATATACAACATACTTGGTTATGCTGTTTGATGCTTACCACGTGATAGGTTTTAAATATTTTGGGTTTTTCCTCCCAAAGGGATGACTCCTGTATACTGTAAAGTTTGTATAATTTCTTAACCTAGGTTTCTGGGAAACTGGCTCCTATTAGACTTTTATTTGGTCTCTAGAAAATGTTCAAAATGAAATACTCTGGATCATTAAATCAATACCTGTTCCTGTAATTTAATGGCTAGTTTGGGATTAAATTTGCTTTTGAAGAATATGAAGAGCATTCAGATTACTATCAAAAGAAAATAGTAGCCTCTTTGGAGGCAAACTGCATATGTTTTCCTCTTGTGAGCATATTTAAATTGTGCCGAGAGTGGATGGAGCAGGTTCTTCCCTTTTCATTCAGCCCTAAGAGCAAAAAGGTATGTATCTTGGAGCGTAATGATTAAAACATTTTAATAATGGAGGAAAGAATATTGAATGGAAAAGAGTAAATGTTGTGAAACACTTACATACATAATAGTGTGGTCTTGGTTTTTTAAAGGCTAACCCTCTTCTAGTTAAGCCCTTACCTAGGGAAATGTTTTGGGTGGAGTTTTGAATTTTATTCTAAAAGTTTATCAGCATTGATTTTCCACCCCTCCCCTCCCCAACCAATTCGCCGAGGATATTTGAAAGATTGCTGAGAGGTTGGGTAACCGACCTTTCTCTGAATGGCATATGGAGATTACATGCTAAGAATCCAGCTTTGCCTGCCTTTTCTAGAGTGTTTCTGATCTGTATTGGTGTGACATCTGCTCCTCAATTAATAACGTTAGAGATGAGATGTTAAAGTTGTTGCAGCCCTGATTGTTTTGGAAAATTAATCTCTTGTATAGGATATAAATTAATAGCTTCAGGATTAGCAATGTTTAGTTTAGGGGCTAAAAGCCTTGTTAAATGCCTTTTTGCACTGGTGTGGTTATCAATTCTCTAACCTTTCATCACTGCACCTGTCCTATGGATCAAAATACAATATAATGCATGGAAATATCCACCAACCTCCTCCAACGTTCTTCCCACACCGTCTCTGAAAGTGTGGTGTGATATATGGATGGATGGAGGTTTTTGGGGGTTGGGTGGGGAGGGAAATGGGCTTTGTAATTTACCTTGACTGCTAATAAATCCTGGATCTACCAAATCAAGGAGAGAGATATGTTCCAAACTTAAGTATGCCTCATGAATGTTCAGCTGACAGTCTCCTTCTTAGAGCCCTGCAACCCAACCTCAACCCAGTGAAACCCAACTACAAGGGTCAGGTCTTGCAGCACTTCTCACCATACACACCACAGCAGAGGGAGGCAGACTGCAGAAGTGGGCTGTTCATCCATTGCTGCACTGACTCTATATGGGCAGGAGGAGGAGAACTGACTCCACAAGCAGGAGTTGGTGGCAGCGCTGACTCAGGTTTTGGGGGAAGGGTCGGGTTGGAAAATGACCTGACCCTCTCAGTCTTGGTTTGGATGGGTTTAGGTCTGGGTCAGGCCTAAAAATTAGGCCAGAGCAGATTTCTATCTCCCTCACTTATATCAAGGGGCTTACAGCTCAAGTACCTGCACTGATCGCCACTGCAGGAATATGACATAAGGATAAGGGTGCACTTTGCATTGGAAATTCTTTGAAAGAGAAGATGATGTAGAGTAAAAATTATCTTAATTGGTTCACATTGTTTCAAGTGGGTAAATAATCTAAATTTATTAGGTACAATAGGTGAAGTCTCTATTCTTCAGCACATCACCTCTGTTTGAGCTGAAATCTTGATTTGGGCTTTCATTAATTGGCTCTAATGTTAAAGGTAGGGCTTTCGATTAATCACAGTTAACTCAGGTGATTAACTTAAAAAATATTAATTGCAATTAAAAAAATTAATTGTGATTAATCTCTTTTAATTGCACTGTTAAACAATAGAATACCAATTGAAATTAAATATTTTGGATGCTTTTGTACATTTTTCATATATATTGTATTCTGTGTTGTAATTGAAATAAAAGTGTATATTATGTTTTGTTACAAATATTTGCACTGTAAAAATGATAAAACAAA
The DNA here is from genome assembly GCF_965140285.1 of Lepidochelys kempii. Classification (NCBI taxonomy): domain Eukaryota; kingdom Metazoa; phylum Chordata; order Testudines; family Cheloniidae; genus Lepidochelys; species Lepidochelys kempii. The sequence continues at coordinate 249,443,895 of NC_136380.1, forward strand.
GTATTTTTCAGTTCACCTCATACAAGTACTGTAGTGCAATCTCTTTGTTGTGAAAGTGCAATTTACAAATGAAGATTTTTGTTTTGTTTTTTGAGTGCAGTTATGAAACAAAACAATGTAAAACTTCAGAGCCTGCAAGTCCACTCAGTCCTACTTCTTGTTCAGCCAATCGCTAAGAGGTTTGTTTACATTTATGGGAGATAATGCTGCCCTCTTCTTATTTACAGTGTCACCAGAAAGTGAGAACAGGCATTTGCATGGCACTTTTGTAGTTGGCATTGCAAGATATTTATGTATCAGATATGCTAAACATTCGTATGCCCCTTCGTGCTTTGGCCACCATTCCAGAGGACATGCTTCCAGGCTGACAACACTCATTTAAAAGAATGTGTTAGTTAAATTTGTGACTGAACTCCTTGGGGGGAATTGTATGTCCCCTGCTGTTTTACCTGCATTCTGCTATATATTTCATGTTCTAGCAGTCTCGGATGATGACCCAGCACATGTTGTTCATTTTAAGAACACTTTCACTGTAGATTTGACAAATCGTAAAGAAGGTACCAATGTGAGATTTCTAAAGATAGCTACAGCACTCAACACAAGATTTAAGAATCTGAAGTGCCTTCCAAAATCTGATTGGGCCAGGGTGTGGAGCATGCTTTGAGAAGTCTTAAAAGAGCAACACTCCGATGCAGAAACTACAGAACCCGAACCACCAAAAAATAAAATCAGCCTTCTGCTGGTGGCATCTGATTCAGATAATGAAAATGAACATGCATCAGTGCACTCTGCTTTGGATTGTTATTGAGCAGAACACGTGAGCACCATGGACGCATGTGCCCTGGAATGGTGGTTGAAGCATGGAGGGACATATGAATCTTTAGCGCATCTGGCACGTAAATATCTTGCGATGCTGACTACAACATTGCTGTGAGAACACCTGTTCTCACTTTCAGGTGATGTGAACAAGAAGTGGGGAACCTTATCTCCTGCAAATGTAAACATGCTTGTTTGAGCCATTGGCTGAACGAGAAATAGGACAAAGTGGACTTGTAGGCTCTAAAATTTTACATTGTTTTATTTTTGAATGCAGTTTTTTTGTACATAATTCTATATTTGTAAGTTCAACTTTCATGATAAAGAGATTGCACTACAGTACTTGTATTAGATTAATTGAAAAATACTATTTTTGTACAGTACAAATTATTTGTAATCAAAAATAAATATAAAGTGAGCACTGTAAACTTTGTATTCTGTGTTGTAATTGAAATCAATATATTTGAAAATGTAGAAAACATCCAAAAATATTTAAATAAGTGGTATTCCATTATTTTTAACGGTGCCATTAATCGCAATTATTTTTTATAATTGTGCAATTAATTGCAATTTTGTTAATCACTTGACAGCCCTAGTTATAACTGAAGAGCAATCAGTTCGGAGAAGTGGCTGTTCCTTTAAGGTAGCCCACACTCTAAGCATCTACATTTTAAGTGGGCGGTGTGGATGATGGGGTTCCTTAAGCAAGGTTTCAAAAGTGCTCCATGCATATGAAATGCTACATAAGTGTGAAATATTACTTGTATTTATTATAATAATAATCCCTATTACTTGAAATATATTTTTTCCAAAATTGTTTTGAAAGAAGCTTAAACATAATTATGTTCAGATTAAAAGGAATTTGTATTGCAGTTCCAGGGAGTATATATGTTAGGGATATTTTTCCACCTAATCATTACAAGATTGTTTATAACAATATAACTTGTAGGACTAAAGGTATAAAAAGAGCAAATTCCATATTACCAAATGTCAATTAAGGCTGACTTCTGGCCCACCAAAGAATCCACTGTGCTAATAAAGGCAAACTGCAGCACCGAAAGGAACTCTGCTGTGTAGTTTAAAGATGTAAAGATCAAATTCACTAATACCAGAAAATCACTCAGTTTATTTTCACACTTCAGCCAGAATTAAATCCACTTCTGATGCTGAATGAGCAAGCAACAGGTCGACAGGAGCTTCACCAAGCAACCACATATGTAGGAGCCCAAACTTTCAAGTGTGTGCTCCTGACTTGACAATGTATGGCATCCTATGGGTATGCAGTTTGAGTATCCACATGTCAGCTTGACTTGTGCACTTATCAGATATTTCATATATGTTTTTGAAAATATGGTCCACCATATTCTATTCCTACTCCTGCTGGGTAGACATGTAGATCACTGCAAATGTGTTTTAGTTGAGGGTTGCACTATTGCCAACCCGAGGCATTAAAAAATGAGTAATCATGAATAGCTTAAAAATAGAGGTATTTTAAAAATTAATACATTGTGGGTTCTTATTCTTTGCCTACTGGTTTTGAAGCCTTTAGGTTACACTTGGGTTATGTTTTCAAGTTTCTTTTGCTTATCATGAGGGCTAGAATGTTTTTTAAACCTGAGACTCTCATGTAGTCAATTGACTGCAGAATCAGGAGCTCCCAAGAAAAACATTCATGCATGTTGGCAACACTGCTTTTCATCTTGTTTTAACCTCTTTCAAATCCCATAGGTCAGCCTGTTTCTGTTGTGGTAGCAGCTAAAGACCCCAAACAGTATTAAATCCCCATTGTACAAACAAATAACACTGACAGTCCCTGTCTAAAATCTAGATTGTGATTTTTCTGAGACAATAGGCAAGGGTCAAACAAAGAGGCAAGTGGAGGGGAGGGCAGGTAGGAATAGTAAAGGTGTGTTTACATAAATTATTCAGAAGTGGTTACTGGCTTGGTGTGCAGAATGTAAAAATTGTAATTAAAATAATAATTAAATCAAAATGTAAATGTTTTCTCCTGTACTTCTTTAAACTAAACTTCTGGCCCATTCTCTGTTGCTCCTTTTCCTAAAACACCTCTGCATCTCCAATGGATTTCCTTAATCCATTTTAGTGTTGTAATTGTGGCAGGGACTTGCTTGTTTGCATTGGTGAGGGGACAAATATTTTTCCTTCCACTTCTTAGAGTTCATTTTTTACATGGCATGTTCATTCTAAATGACAAAAGTCAAGAAATTTGTTTTTTAAACAGTTATTTTACTTATCTGATTGTAAAATCCAGTAAGACACACTAGAACAGTACACAAACTATGGAAAATAATTGACAGTTAAATACAAAGGTACTTTTCTTACTGCTTTGTATTCTTGAATATTCTCTCCTGCTCAAGGAAGCATGGTGCACCTCCTCCCTAAGAACCACGTGGTGAAAAAGAATTAACTGAAATAAAATTATTAATTCCCAGCTCTCAAATGTTTAAAAACTGATTGTAAACATGAGTACTGCACTGTAAAAATAAATGTATTATGCAACTACTACGTTCTTTCATTGCAGTATATTATTACATCACAGATGAATTTTGGTGGAAGTGTTGTATGTTGCACATAATCAAATTAGTGGCTAATACTCTGCATTATTCAAATATTATTTATGATTTGAGGAAGTAGGTTTGGAAAGTTAATTAAAACTTGGCTTCATTATTCTTGAAGTACTGCTGAATATTTGAATAGTCTAGCTCTACAACACTGATTATCAGGTTAGCAAGTCACTATAAACATCACATGTTTAATTGAGCCAATTTATTTTCCTAAGTGTCTTTTAAAGGGCACAGTTTGTTGCCTCTGCAGAAAACAATACATCATTAGGAATAATTACCTGTCATGTATAACGACTGGGAGATGCAAATAGATTAATTAGCTGTCAATCAGTGCTGGACTGCAGCTGGTGATTCTGAAAAACCAGCAGCAAAAAATACTAGAGCTTATTAAAATAAAGCGAAGATAGGCGTGTGGGTGTTTTTTTGGTTTTGTTTTATAATTGAGAGTTCAGTCTTACTAGGTTTTATTGCAGTCTTTGGTGCAATATAAACTTTTTACAAGAGCTTATCCTAAATTTATTTAATATTTGGAATTATGGAATATTTGTTTAATTTGTTTTGGGTTGAATTAAGATCCAATAATATTATCATATTAATAAAACTGTTTAGTTGTCAGATTTTGTTAGCCAGGCTTTTTTCTCAAATTTTGAGACACCATTTGTGTAAGCTGGCTAGTAACCCGAGCTCTTTCCTTTTCAGCAGATATAATCAAGTTCTTGATCTGTACTAGAGTAGTAATTATTACATTACACACTTGGTCTCAGTATATATCTTGGGGGCAGCTGTCTATTAGCAGCTATCTAATACTATTGATCACAGTTTGGCATAGTTTTTTTGTTTTAGAATTTATCAGAATAAAATAAGTATAGTCTGAGTTTTAAGTTTTTGTTCAACTTCCCTCAAGTGGTAACTGTACATTGCAGATCAATAAAAAGGTAGTGAGCAACTAGGGCTAAACTCAGCTGAAGTTTTATTCCAAGCTGATGTGGTATGACACTTTTTGCTGAGGTACCTGATTGGGAATTTATTTGGGGTTCGCAGCCTCTGAAACGATAAAAGCTGAGTGGAAGAGAATCACAATATTCATTGTGTTGGTAGAAAGTGCTAATGAAGTGTTGGCATTCTTTGCCATCAAATTCATGGTTGAACGTTTGTTGCTTCTAAAGGAAGCAATAGCCTTACATTCTGTCTGAATTACGGTGCCAAGTGGTTGATAGAAATTAAGAGTAATTCATAGAAGTATTAAATGGGTTTGAGGACAGGTGATATTCAATCATTCTGTGTTAAACTGGGAAGCTTTTAAGATTAAGTAAATTTGCCAGTTTTTCAGTTCTCTTAAAACAAAAAAAGTGAGGTGGGAGACTGCATATAATTCCTTTGTGGCTTTGTGTAATTTTTTCAGTAACATCTGCGATTTGTAATGGTGTAACTGGCAAAGCAATTTATATGAGGACTTCTAGTTTTACATTTGTGTTTAGCTCTAGAAGTCTAAAGCCTTTTGCATGAATATACCATGTAGCTAATAGAAGAGAACCAAAGTCAATTGCCCAAAACCATAAAGGAACACCTATTTATCCTTTTGTTTTTATTAATATAAAATCATCCATCTGGAGCTTGATTGTATGTTGCAATTGCACCTAAAGGCTTCACTTAGGTCTAGAACCCTTGCGCTAGGCGCTGTACAAACATAATAAATAACAGTTCCTACCAAAAAGAGCTTACAAACTAAAAGACAAGGTGTAACCAGTGGATGGGGCAAACAAATGGGGTGAGGGATAGGATGAGTGGATGAGGGAGGAGTAACCAAAAATAAGTCATTTTAATAATGGCCAAAGACTAGATTTTTTGTATGTTTATACAACTGCTAGCATATCAGAAACCCCACTCAGGATTATTGGGATGTATTGGTCTATGGTAATATAAATATTAAGTAATAATTTAGTTTATCTTGAAGTTGTAGGATGATCTTATGATTAAAATGTAGGACTGAGCATTAGGAAACCTTAAGTTCTATTTCTGGCTCTGCTGTAGGCTTCCTCTTTAGTTTTCTGGGCGAGCTTCAGGCTGTTAGTGTTTGTATTCCCTTATTACAGGAGTGTTGAATTTTAAATCCTTATTCAGACGCTGCTTTGAGATTCCCAGATAGAAGGAGCTATAGAAATGCAAAGGATTAATGTTTTGTTATTACCACCATAATATTTTAAAGATAACTCTTTGTTTATGCAACAGATGAAGTCAACTGAATTAAAAATAGACCGTCAGTCTAATTAACGTGATTGGTTCACTGATGGAACATCAGCCGGTCTGACCCATACCATCAACACTGACTAATTTTAAATTTAATCCCTTTAAAAAAAAATCTAGTGAAGAAGAGGAGGAACTGGCACAGACATGACTACACAGAGTTTGAGGATGGTTCCAAACCAGTCCAAGCTGGAACACGGACTTTTGTTAAACAACTGCGGGCTCGCTCATTCCCAAGGTATGGAAACTTGCTTAGAAGTCAGATCACAAAAAGGGGAAAAACCTTGGGTATTGATCATGTCTAAAAGGTCTTCCTAACATGCCTCCACAAAAACACCACCATCACAAAAAACCCTTCCTCCATGTCTGAGATCTAATTTTTTTCATCCAGCGTTTCATATCCATATATTTGCCTTCAAGGCACCTTGTTGTAGCATCCATCAATCAAATTACTACACATGGGTGTAATTTCCTATGGAGTCTATCACTACCAACCCATACTGTTAGTTGTGTTGCCTCTTCAGCATTTTCAGCCTGTCTGGTCCAGGAAACGAGACTCAGAAATCACTTCCCATTTTCTCTCTAGTGTAGACCACAAACATTGGAACAGTGGTTTATCTAGTCCCAGATGCTTCAGAAGAAGATGAAAGAGATTCCCCTGGTGCACAGTTATGTAATAACCTGGTCATAAAAGACATTTCTTCCTTATTCCAACAGTTAAGGGTTGACTTACTCTCTAAAGCATGATGACTTATATCCCTTTTAAAAGAAAATGCTTTTTATTCTAATATATCAATGTTGTCCTTATCCGTGTATGTGATTTTTTTAATCTTCCTGAACTCTTGTCTTCAATGACATTCCGCAGATTAATTATGCTTATAAAAATGTACTTCCTTGATTGGTTTTAAATTTGTTGTCTTTTAGTTTCATTAAATGTAATCAGCAGGCTTGCCTTCACCTTGAGTGCTTAATTTAATATAGTTGTATCCACTTATTTTAATTTGATTTATATTAGCTATGTAACTCCAATAAGATGTTTCGTTGAAACCTGCCAAAGTTTTTTTTTGTTAATTTCTCTTTCAAACAGGTTTACTGGTTTTTTGGTGCTAATATTTTGATTTTTTTCCCCCAGTGCTGATGAAATCATTTTGAAAATGCATGGCAGCCAGCTGACACAAAGATACCTGGAGAAACATGGGTTTGATGTCCCTATTATGGTTCCTAAATTAGATGGTCTAGGGCTCAGACTCCCTCCCCCTACCTTCTCCGTTCTTGATGTGGAACGCTATGTAGGTAAGGGACTTTCTGGAATATGTGTGAATGCTTCAGCGTAGAGTGAATTAAATACAATAAATATTTGCAAAGCTACAACAGTTAAAGGATACTATATGCCTAATCTAAATTGAACAGTTCTTACGAGAAGGTTGGCAAGGGTAAATTAGACCTACGAATTTGGGTTTCATTTATGGGTATGCATGTGACGATTGTATGCCCATAGCTCTCAACATTCACACCTGGCAACTTATGGCACAAGCTATCAAAATGTGTGATAAATGACTGAAATGTTGAACAGCTGTATTTTGTTCTGCGACATACTATAAGCAACAGATTATAATGGTTTTTGAGGATGTTTTCTTACACTGTGAATCAGATAAGCTAGTTTTGTAATCTGTAGTCTAGTGATGGGGATGGGGGGCTTTGTTACAGATTTTAAAAATGGTTTGTCGCACAGTGAGAACATCTTTTAAAGGGTTTTACACTTACCAATTATTTATTGCTGCTGATGCATTGCACAACAAAGCTTTTGCATAAGTGAGGGTGTCCTGAGGGTGTCTGGGGTGTTGGGGAGAAGGTCCTTGCCTGGGCTTCTTATGTGGCTCTGGGGGTGGGGGTGAACTGCACCAAAATACAATCTCCCCACCTACACTGTTAATACATGGAGGTTTATAGCTGCTGTTTGGGTCCAGGGACTCCCAACTGCTGCATCTCTGGAACCCCCCCTCTTCTCTGCCCCTTCCCCTCCAAGGAGCAGAGCAGCCTGAGAGGGAAGGAGAGGAAGAGAGAGTAGATTTCAGACAAGTGAGGAGGGAGGGTGGGAGCTGTAGGGCAGAAATATTCACGGTTGGGGAGGAATAAGGGAACCGGAGGAGACTGAAAGCTCAGGGTCAGATCAGTTCCCTCCCTCCTCACCTCTTATGTCTGCAGATAAATTTGTTAGTCTCTAAGGTGCCACAAGTACTCCTCATTTTTTTTGTGGATACAGACTAACACGGCTACCACTCTGAAACCTCTCATATCTGTAAACTGTTGGTTCCTTAGTCTATCTAATCCTTCCCTTATAAGCTTTTTTTCTGCTCCCTGGGGGAGAAGTTCAGGGAGCACCATAGCTTCAGCAGGAGCATTTAGTCTTCCGTCAGGCTTGCTGGGCAGTCTCTAACCACCTCAGGACCACCTGAATATGTGTTTCAGTGGTTCAGTGAGACTGAGCCAGCTGCAGTGTGGAATGTGCTGCATAATATACTACAGCTAAGAGTTTTGTGTGTGCGCCTTGTACTTGGTGCCTTCGAGGAGCAGTGGGTGCTGTCCGGGGTTCTCTGCTCGGTGTCCCCGTCAGGTTTCCTTCATTTGACCCTTTGACCTCACCCCTGTCCCTGTTATCTCATTAGTTGTCCCCCGGAATCATTTGGCTTCCAGGTCCTGTGGATCCTCCCCTTAGGCTGGGGGGAGGTCCTTTAACACTTCCTGGATTCCAATAGAATCATCTCTTTTTTTGTTCTTTTGATAGTATGTTGAAATGCACTACAAACAGGATTTCTGTGCTTATCCGTATTTTAAGACTCGGCTAGAATACACTCTGTGCAGTATTCTGAATGACCTGACTATATGCTGATTACTCAGTCTCCTTATTAATTGCTCATGGTTGCTCGGAAGAATAGCTGGCATTTCAACAATTCTGTGACTTTATTTTGGAAGTCTGGCTATTCCAGGGCAGAAGATAATTCCCTCCCACCCCCCCACTTCCACACACTCAGATTGGCACATCAGTTTCCATGGCTCTTTTTCAAGGAGTGTCCCTGTGTGTGCTCCACTTTAGGTGAATGTGTGTGTCTACGCCAGTGATTGCTGAATTTCAGTGGCAGTGCCTGTTTGGGTCACAAATGTGCTCTCCCTGTTTCGGGCCGCTCGTGGTGGCTACATAGCGCTATGCAACCAAACCGCCCTCAATTGCTTCTCATCTGTTCTTGACCTGAGACGGAGCCATGGTAGCGCCTCTTTGCTTGCTTCATGTTTACCTCTTAGAGTTAGTGTTGGCTAACTACCCTCGTCTCTCATTGTTTATTTTCTTTCTTCTTTATTTTCACCCTTATAGTATAGTGTGCCTTTAACCTTCTTCACCTGGGGGAAGGCTACTGACGGGCATGCCCGGATCCTTGCGATTTAAATTTATTCTTGCTAGGAGGCAATCCTGGTCAGTGATGGGCATTCTCAGTGTGTCCGATGTCTGGGCGAGACACACATACCTCAGAAGTGCCACCATTGCCACAACCTCAAGGCTCACACCAGAAAATCAAGGGACTTAAGTTGAAACTTATCCTGATGGAAAAGACTCTGCACTTGGTTTCTGACTCCCTGACCCTTTTGCACCCTGAACACCAGTCTCTGCCATCCCAGTGACAGCCTCTGGCAGAGATTACCCACCACCCTCAAAGAGGAAGTCCTCAAAAAAGGTGGACAAAAAGCAGGCCACAACTTCCCCTACTAGGGAACCAGCTAAAAAGAAACACCCTCCCGGCTCATTCAACACTCTTGGTACTGACCACAGTCCAGCTGAGCCCCTCCGACTGACTGGGATCCTCCAATACTGCTGGTACCGTGAAAGGACCCTAAGAGGGCGGCCTCTGAGAGGAGTGGCAAAGAGAAGCTTACCTCCTCCTCCACGGTTCTGATGGAGCCGCTTAAATGTGTGGCACTGGGCAGCTTAGCATTGCTGTAGTCTGTTGTGCCACCTACCAATCACCTACTGCATAGCACAGCCAGATCAGAACCAACAACTGCTACAACTTCAGCGGCACCACCACCAACGTCCTCCTTGGTAACTGATGCTTGTGGTACTGCAACAATTCCTTTTCCACAAGGTCCTTCCAATGTCTGCAACACCGGAATCTCCCCTTCTTGGTACTGATATTACTCTGGCATATGTGGTACAGTGCCAGTCTACACCCATATCCAGATAGGCCCCTCCTTCCTCAAGTGAGGAGGAGGACAATTAGGAAGGGAACATTTTACTTCTCATCCATTCAGACAACCACCAGACCAGGTCAATTGGGAACAACCCACATTTCACCCCAGGGGTAACACCCATTGGTGGTATGGACATACATGGATGCTGCCACCAATGCCACTCACTCTGAAATTCAGGCTGAGATGCTCCCCATTCTCAGTACGTGGACCCTCTGAGCCTCCGGAGAAGACTTCTGAAGAGCAAGAGGAGACTTTTTTTAATTGGGAAGTCACCTTACCGACCGATATCTCTTCATCCTCTCTGGACGAAGTAGTCATGCTTCCTCCACCCCCAACAGCTGATGACTTTAGACAATTCCAGGAGCTATTTAAAAGGATTGCTTACTCTCTCAGGATACCCTTGGAAGAGGTTGCAGAGTCTCAGCACAAGGTGTTGGACATTTTACAAACACCAACCTCATCGAAGATTGCGATCCCCATAAATGAGGCACTCATGGATCCACCCAGATAATCTGGCAGGCCCCCCGCAACGATACCACCCACTTGTCAGAGACAGGAAGTACGACCCTTCTGGATTTTTTTTTGTTTTCATCTCCCTCCGCGCTGCCGCCCCCCCCCCCCCCGGGCTTGTTATGGTATAGGCTGTGAACAAACGGAACAGACAAAATCAGTTCCAGAACCACCTCATACGATCAAGACTGGAATCGGTTAGACCTCTTTGGGTGTAAGGCCTATTAGTCAGCGACTCTGCAATTCAGAATTGCCAATTACGGTGCACTGATGGCCAAATATAATCTCATACATTATTCTAAGATGTCTGAGTTTATTGATTATGTCCCTGGTGATAAAAAAAAAAAAGAAAAATTCAAAGCAGTCATCTCGGAGGGCCATCTTCTTGCATGGACAGCTTTACAAGTGTCGTTGGATGCAGCAGACACAGCCGCATAATCTGTTGTTAGTGATTGTTATGCCTCAGGCTTTGTGGCTTCACCTCTCTGGGTTTCTGAAAGAGTAGTATAGTCTACTATTGAGGATCTTCCCTTTGAGGGCCCGAAGTTGTTTGCAGCCAAGACTGATGACTTTCCCCATACCCTAAAAGATTGCAGGGCAACTCTTTTTTGGTCTTTTGGCATTTACATACCTGCACAAAGAAGGAAGCCAGGAAAATACCACTCAGTACAACGAACAAGGCCATATGTCCAACCATAGGGACAATCTGACCCACAAAAACATAGATGCCTACAGGTAGTAGACCATTCCTATCTCCACCATCGACATCCCAGTAACCTCCCTTGAAAGAGCAATTTTGAGGGTTTGATTGAGGGCCCAAGATGCCTCCTGCATTTCCAAATGCTGAAACCATCAACAACTGTCCATCCTTTCAGAGACAGTCTAATCCCATTCTACCCAGTATGGCAGACCGTCACCTTGGACAAATGGGTATTAGAAATTATCAACACTGGTTACTCAATCCCATTTACCTCCTCCCCCCTACCCAGCTTCCCTTCTTGTCCCTTTTCAGGGACCCTTTTCATGAGCACCTTCTACAACAGGAAATAAACCCACCTCCTGCACTTGGGTGCTGTAGAAGCAGTACTGACACAACACAGAGGGGAAGGGCTTTTATTCCCACTACCACTTAACTCAGAAAAAGAGCGGGGGATGGAGGTCCATTTTTGACTTAAGGAAATTCAAGTTCATGAGGGTTCAGTGGTTCAGGATGGTCACGTTAGCAACTAATAATCCAAACACTGGAACAGGGGGACTGGTTCTCAGCTCTCAACCTCCCAGATGCATATTTTCACATTACCATACATCCGTCGCACAGGAGATTTCTCAGATTTGTTCCGAGACAAGATCACTACCAGTGCAGAATGCTACCTTTCGGCCTCTCTGCGGCTTCCCAGGTGTTCTCCAACGTTCTCGAGGTGGTAGTGGCCCACCTCTGCAAGCAAGGGGTCATGATATTCCCCTGCTTGGATGACTATCTACTGAAAGTCATCCCAGGAAGACACCTTAGAAGCTACTCAAAAGACTATGGCTCTCTTTTTGCAACTGGGATTACAAATAAACATGCAAAAAAATTATGTTGATATCTGTACAAAAACTAGAATTCACTGGGGCCCGCCTTGATGCACTGGAGACCAAAGCCTCATTACCACTACACAGATTTGTTATGCTAATTAACCTGGTCACCACAGCACAAACCAGCCCACAGACATCTGCCAGGACCTGCCTGCAATTATGATGTCATATGACAGCAACCATATTTGTTGCACAGCATGCCAAGCTACATATGCATTGTCTTCAGGGTTGGCGCAGGACAGTATATGTACCGCACAGACACAGCCTGAACAAATGTCTCACAGTGCCACTCAAAGTCAAAACTTCTCTACATGGTGGACTTGACCTCACAATATGCATGTCAGAGTTCCCTTCATGCAAGCCTCTCTGTCAATGATATTTACAATGGACACATCTCTTAAGTTGGGGAGCACACTTGCACAGCCACGCAGTCCAGGACAGGGAGTACCCCTCAGAGTCAACATTACACATCAACCTCCTGGAACTACGAGCAGTCCGCAACGCATGTCCATGCTTTTTACCTCTGATCAGAACAAAACCATAAAGGTACTATAGACAATATTGCTTGCATGTTTTACATAAACTGTCAAGGGAGAGCAAGGTCACGCTCCCTTTGCAGCAAAGCACAGAGATTATGGAACTGGTGCATCCATTACAACATCAACATATGAGGTACCTATCTACCAGGATGTCAGAACACCACAGTGGATTCACTAAGCAGAAAATTTTCTTAGGAGTGGGAAATAAACACCTTGGTCCTACAGAATATATTCAGATGTTGGAATTTCCTATATGTAGACCTTTTTGCTACAGCCCAGAATTCTGAGTGTCTGCAGTTTTGCTCAAGAGCAGGATTGGGGCACCGATCTATGGGCTCTGCTTTCCTCATCAAATGGGATGCTCCTCTCCTGTATATGTGTCCTCCTACTCCTCCGGTATCAAGGGTGATATACAAGATAAAAGCCAAACAATCCAGAGTCATCTGTGTGACAAGTGGGAGAACTAGGGACTCTCATGGCATACCCCCTATATACAGTCTTCTTCAAAGACAAGGTTCCTTTAAGACCACATTCCACATTGCTACCTAAAATACCTTCCTCATTCTACTTGAACCAACCTATTCGCCTTCCATCATCCTTCCCTAAACCTCATGAGAACAAACAAGAGAAGGTGATCCACACTCTAGATGTTAGATGGCCATTAGCATTCTATCTTGAAAGGACTAAACCCTAAACATAGACACAGGACCAAATCCCGCAGAGAATTAAGCCTATGACTGACTTTATGCATGCAAGAAGTCCAGTAGGATTACTCCATGCTTAGTTATTCATATGCTTAAACCTTTGGTGGATCAGGGCTATAAGCTTCATTATTTGCTTGTAGAAAATGTTGTAGTGATAAGTACTCAGATACTGTGGTGTTGACTACTGTAGAAATATATATACAAATAAATGTATTCTTGATAACTTCCTCCTACCCTCTCTTCCTTACGATGACAGAAGCCACAAAACCAAGCATATGAACTAGCCACAGTCATGTTAGGTTCCTCCTTTTCCTTTTGGTTAACCACCAAAGTGGTGACTTATTTTTAGATAAGGTTCAGTTATATTATTAAGTAACAGTAACAAATTATATCTAGATAAGATCTTGGTTTACTCTTGTCCCTCTTTGTTTTGGGGAGGGTTGGGTAGTGGAGTTTTTGTGTAGAAATGGATTGTCCTATCTTGCAGAAAATATTAAACATACGTCTTGTTAAAATGTTAATTTTCTTATTTTTACAGGTGGCGACAAAGTGATAGATGTAATCGATGTGGCAAGGCAGGCAGACAGTAAAATGAAGCTTCATAATTATATTAAGTATTTCATGAATTCTGATCGACCAAAAGTGTTAAATGTGATCAGTCTGGAGTTTTCAGACACAAAGTGAGTAATTGACTTTGAGACAACTTGACTTGGTCTCCTTTGAAATAGAGAGTAGATTTTGCTAAAACAAAGGGTAAATGTAGAAGTATAATAATACTCTAAAACAAATGAAATGGTCTCTAGTAGACTATTTTGTGTTGGGATTTGGGGACAGTATGGAATCATATAGAAGTAAACATTTTTACAATTTGATGGACATTTAGGGAAGGTAAACATTTAAAGATGTCTCTCATCATTACTTGCACTTACCCATCATTTACTTACTTTTTAAGGATGTCTGAATTGGTGGAAGTCCCTGACATTGCCACAAAGCTTTCGTGGGTGGAAAACTACTGGCCAGATGACTCTGTCTTCCCCAAGCCTTTTGTTCAGAAATATTGCTTGATGGGAGTTCAGGACAGCTACACTGATTTTCATATTGATTTTGGGGGCACGTCAGTCTGGTACCATGTTCTGTGGGTAAGAAGGTCCTTGCTCCCTGAATGCTTGAAAATGATTTTGTCCTGTGTATATCTTCTTTCCACAAAAGAAACCTGTGTTCATGGATTTCCTCATGCATTTTAAATGAAATTGTTAATCTGAGAAGGGGGCAGAGGAGGATTACTGACTGTGCACTGTTGTTCAGTCCTCTGTACAAGTTGACCCACTAGAATGAAAATGCCAATCTGCACTTTCTGGCAGAGAGGTGGACGCGATCCCTGAGCGTTTTGTAGGAGAAGATGAATGAAATGACAAACTGAATTTTTCTTAAACGTTAGCTCACACTGCTTTCTGAATTGTAGCAACCATGTAGCTGAGGATGACTGGACATAACTTCCACCAGAACTAATAAATTATTCCTTAATGTGGCACTTTCCTTGTCCCAAAACCCCAAAAGGGTGGAATGTACTACATGGTTAGCTTCTGGTAGACCAAAGAGTGACACAGAGGGTTGGAAAACCTAGGAGACTCACACGGAAGTACAGGATATTACTATTAGATAACAGGGCTTGCCTGACAATAATACTGTTCATGTAAATGATTCAAAAGTTATACCATACCTCATATGGGATATTTTTTGTGTACAGGGTGAGAAGATCTTCTACTTGATCAAACCTACTGATGAAAATCTGTCTCTCTATGAATCTTGGAGTTCCTCTGTCACCCAGAGTGAAGTGTATTTTGGGGATAAGGTAGACAAATGTTATAAATGCGTGGTGAAACAAGGACATACCTTATTTGTTCCTACAGGTAAGATTTTACCTCCTTCCCCCTCTCTCCCCCAGCATTTTTTGCACTTATATTGTATCACCAGCAAATTCAGGATATCAAGATATGTATTAAATTATCATTTTTAGAAATATCGTAAAGTTTGAAGAAGAAATTGTCTGTCTTAAAAATACTTGGAATTGGTACCCAAACAGAGCAAAATATCAGCCCTTTAAAATGTTTAACTAGTTGGAAAGTTTCTTAAGAAATTGACTTGGGTTTTTGTTACTTGATTCATAGTAGTAATGTTTAAGGAGAAAAAGACAAGATTAGAGCTTGATAACTTTCGAGCATGGATAGGGATTTGCCAGCTGTTTCTGCAGCAAAACATTTAAAACATATTTCCTGTTATGTGGCGTCCAGTCACTTCTAATATTTCTAAGGACATGCAACATTTTGGCCATTACTGTCTCTCTGACCAGGTACAAATGGACATTTCCTGTGATTGTTAGGTGGCCTCCAAAATATGTTCACAAATGGAGTTGTAATTCAAATTTAATCTTGCTTTTGGACAAGTAGTGCTTAATGGGTATGTTCTAGGTCATCACTTAAACATAGTTCAAGAAACCATTCTTGAACAAGGAGCAAATAACAGATATGAACTTCAAAGCCTGAAATTAGAAGTTGCTCACAGATAAGTACTAGGGGAGATTAAACGGTTTGGCTAATATTTAGCAGCAGGTCTGGGTACAGTTGACTGAACTTTTGCTGAATTGATTCTACCAGTAATATACATCTATAGAGTTGAATGGTTTGGGAAGAGGAAAATGAGTTTATGCTATTTACCTGAATTAAAGCTGTTGAAGGCAAACTTAAACTATATCCACTTTTAAGTAAGAAGCCAACAGATATATACTTTTGTGTGCATATTTGAAGTTATTTGAGTTTCAGTAGTAGCTGGGTAGAGACGTACAATATTATTGGCCTGTGCTCATCATGTTAAATTGTGGTGTTATGAGAACAATCTTCCAATTACATGACAAATTAGTAGTGTAAGAGTAATTATTATTCTTGGTTTTAATTTGATCATAGTTTCATTGGGCTATTATATAATGGCTACGATTTAGGATAATTAGTGGAAGTACCTTCTAATTCTTTTCTGAATAACTTAAATAGGGCTATAATTTCTTGTTAGATAAAACATTCAGACAGAAATATTTGTTTGTTACAAGTAACACCTAAGATTACAGTGAACTGAAAGATTAGAGGGTTTTTTCTTTTTCTTTTGATTACTTTGAGTAGAGTCTGTTTCATGAAAGTCAATTTCCTTGGGTTTGTGGGTTTTTCACTTACCAAATGGGGGGAGGGGCACAGAGGGAGAGAAAATGTTTTGTTTTTTTTTAATAGGAATGTGGTTTTAAAACCATAAAGGCCTTGAATAGGTGTAACTTCTTTAACTACTATTAATTTAAAAAAAAAAAACACAAACAGACCTAGATTTCAGATTGATAATGTCCCTTTAACTTGTATTTTTCTGAAATGCAAATGGTAACTCTCTGGCCTTGTATACACACAGAATTGATATTGTTGTGCCCACACCCAGGTACAATATTTTGTAGTGTAGAGGTATATTAAGTTTCATGGTTTTTTGTCAATTCAGGCTGGATTCATGCTGTGCTCACATCTCAGGACTGTATGGCTTTTGGAGGAAACTTTTTGCACAACCTCAATATTGGCATGCAGCTCAGGTTAGTTTCATCTGTCTGTTTTGACTATACCTTTTTCCTCCACAAGCAGGACATCCTTCTATTTAATAGATAGTTTTCATCATGCTTGTTAAATGGGATTAAATGGAGACAGGCTCTGGTAATGCACATTGCTGACTTTTTTTAGTTAGATTGTGCCAGAAGCAGACTTTGATCTGTTTCACTTCAACAAGAATAGTCTCCAATGTGTGGTCTGCACAAATTTAATTCCATTCTAAAATGAAACAAGCTCTACTTTGGAGATTAGTATAAAAAAAAAGTTGCTAAAACTGGTCAAGCTCAGGTGTGAAATCCTGAGATGGAAGGAGCAACCTTCAGTCAGGATTGCTGTCAGGACAGCTATATTAATTGTTGTCCAAGATGTGGAGCTGTATTCTAAACATACTGTTTTATTTGTTACAGTGGAATCCCAATTAAATCCCATCTATTAAAAGATTACACATTGGTTTTGTATCCTAGTTTTATGAAGTCCAACTTTATTTTTGCAAGTGCAGCATGTGATGGGTTGGATCACAGAAACCCCCTTGGGGCTGCCAACTGATGTGTCAAGACTACTTCTGCCCCTGCTTTCCCTGCCCTCCCAGCTTGGGACTTCAGTGCCCAGCCTGGTTTGAGCCAGACCCACTAGCCTGCTGCAAACCCAGACCCCAGGTCTGAACCACGTCCTCTAACAGCGGTAGGCTTAAACTGAAAGCAGCTTAAGAAGTGTTCCTGTCTTTAACACTCAGAAGCTCAACTCCCAATGGAAGTAGGATTTATTTGGTTCCAGGTAGTAACAGACAGAACAAAGTGAATTACCAAGCAAAATAAAATAGAACATGCAAGTCTGTCTAAGAAAACTGAATACAGACAAAATCTCACCCTCAGTGGTGTTCCAGTAAAGTTCCTTTTACAGACTAGTCTCCTTCTAGTCTGGGTCCAGCAATCACTCACACCCCCTGTAGTTACCGTCCTTTGTTCCAGTTTCTTTCAGGTATCCTTGGTGGTGGGGAGGCTCTCTGGAGCCAGCTGAAGACAAAATGGAGGGGTCTCCCATGGGCTTAAATAGACTTTCTCTTATGGGTGGAGACCCCTTCCTCTTTCCTATGCAAAGTCCAGCTCCAGGATGGAATTTTGGAGTCACATGGGCAAGTCACATGTCCATGCATGACTCAGTTTTTACAGGCAGCAGCCATTGCTTACCTGCTACCTTGAACATCCTCATGCACACTTCTTATGTGGATTGGAGCCTTCTAAGATCCATTGTCCCTTAAGTGCTTCTTGATTGGGCACTTAATTTACATATTCCTTTCTCAAGAAGCTGACCAAATGCTTTACAAAGGCTACTTAAAAATCAAGCCAGTACACAGCCAATATTCATAACTTCGAATACAAAAATGATACATGCCTACAAATAGGATTAATACGTTCAATAGATCATAACCTTTACAGAGATATGTTCCATGGCATATGTAGCATAAAACGTATTCTAATTATGTCATATATACATAAGCATATTTCCATAAAGCCTTATGGGGGGCACCGTCACACAGCAGTCTGACTTGATAGTCAGAGATTGGATAAGATCATAGTTCAGTCTTGTCCAAATGTCGTCTTGTTGGGGTTTGAGTATGTGGAACTTGATTTGTTTTGTTTATCATGGCCTGTTGGTTTTCTTTTTCTGAACATTGTGCGAGTTGGATATTGCACTGATTAATTCTAAAATGTACACATATAGTAATCTTTCTAAATTATTTGTTTAGGTGTTATGAAATGGAGAAAAGGCTAAAAACCCCAGATCTTTTCAAATTCCCTTTCTTTGAAGCCATCTGTTGGTTTGTGGCCAAAAACTTACTGGAAACTTTGAAAGGTAACTAATTTCGTGTTTTAATAAGATTTTGAGCATCTTGGCTTTCTTTCACACTGGGAAGGTCATGGTCTCCATCTCATGACAAATACGTAATCTGGGGAAGTCGGGTGAGCTGGGGAACATAGTTTTTGTGTGGCTTGAGTTCCTAACTGGGAAAAGCTTGTATAATTTGTTTACCAAAATCTGTTCTTTTTGATTTTGCAAATGCTGCAGTGTTCTTCATCTAATCATTTTTGCTTTCAGTAAATGGTAAATCCGAATATTGATGTGAAGAATGACTAACAGTAGAACTCAGCCTAGGTGTATAAATTGATTACTCTGGTATTTTTTTTTTTTAGCATTTGAAGTGAAAATCAATGTTAGGTTTTTTTTTCAGATGCCAACAGCATAATTGGCCTGTGAAAATAAATTTCTCTAAACAGTATTAAGTTTTAAGTTTGGACACACTGGGTATCTAAAATCCTGGGACAATACAATCTTACTGGGAAGGTTAAATCTAACGTAGTATTAGTTCCTCCCTGAGAGAAGGGACCATGGTAAGCCTGATGGTTGTAAAATGTTTCCAGCTCCTCTAGCTCAACTCTAAATGAGATATCTTCCAAAGATATTGAGCATTTAAGATACATAACATCATGCATTATGTATCTCTGTAAGACTCTTCCTATTGTTTGTCTTGGTGAGTTTCTTGATTCAGTTTGATCAAAGAGACTCCTTCAAGAGATCAGGGTTTCACATTATCATCTTGAAGTGTTTATATGTCGTAACTAAGTGTTTGAGAAGAAATTCTTGATCCAGTGTAACCCTCTTTAAAGAGCTCAAGTAACTTACATGGGATATTGTTTCTGGTGATCGTCTCTTTGCCTTGTAGAAGCAGTAAACTCCACTTTTAGTGTAGCAGCCGTGTTAGTCTGTATTTGCAAAAAGAAAAGGAGTACTTGTGGCACCTTAGAGACTAACAAATTTATTGAGCATAAGCTTTCGTGAGCTACAGCTCACTTCATCGGATGCTGTAGCTCACGAAAGCTTATGCTCAAATAAATTTTAGTCTCTAAGGTGCCACAAATACTCCTTTTCTTTTTCCACTTTTAGTGACACAGCCAGCACAAATTCATTTTAAAAGTTTTTTTTGCTTTCTTTCTTCATAAGGTGTCACTTTTACGAAGTCCATTCTTTTCATTTATTCCCTTCCGTTGACATTTTCCCCTTTCATGGGAATCTTTTGCTCATGTCCTCAAAATTGATTCACCCTTCTTGAACTTCAGCTTTGACTGGCCCTTATGCTAAACTGTAAAGTTTTTCAAAAGCACCTAAATGATTTAGGAGCCTAAGCCCATTGAAAGGCAGTGGGATTTAGGGTTCTCAATTATGTCTGTTCTTTTGAAAATTTTCCCAAGCTCTCGTCCCCATTAGATGACACAGTATCCTCACAATACTTTGTGGACTGCAAGATTGAAAGAGGTTTTTAAGAGGAGCCTTGAATCCTCCTCCAGTACTTTATATGCTGAAGTAGCATTTGTTGTCAACTCATATGGCCCTATCAATCAATCAATACTCTTTAAAAAAAACAAAACCTACTACAATTGGAAAGAGTGATGCTAAGAAAAAGCTTCCTTCTGTCAGGAGGATATTAGGCTGTATCTGCAGTGCTTCTTATGACATCAGTTCTCTGGCAGGTCAGTCTGTCTTTAACACCCTAGCACAAGTAAATGTGTGACTGCGGGTTTTGGTTCACCTCTTCCAAGCGAAACCCTCTTCAGGCTCCCTATTGAGGGTGAATTATTTTGAGTCTGTAGAAGATTTTTGAAAGATATGTTAGTCCTTAGATTTAACTAAATCTATCTAGAAATGCTAGGGGAGCTTCATTCATTTTGCTACAGTTGGAATTTCCAGTCATCCTGGAAATCAGTCTTCCTTTCATGCCATTGGGGTTAGGACATTCTCCTACCCCACCCGAGGGGCTGTCTCAGATAGACCTACTCCACAGACAAATCCTTCTTACCCAGGATCATCTTCTCTAAGAGACTCAAGAACATCTTTAAAACCTGACCCACTACCATGTCAAACAAAGGTTTCTTCAAAGATTTAAAAAATCCCAATCTACTAACTTTCCTGGTTTCCCCTCTCAAGACCTAGTGAAAAGAAACATTATCTTGAACAGTATCACAAAAGCTTTTTCCCTTGAGACAATCACCCATTCAGTCAGAATAGAGGCTTTAGTTTCTGCTCCTGATTCTTTGTGGTAATTAAAAAAAAAAAAAAAAAAGTGGGGGGTGGTTGTGGATGGTGGGGGTGAGGGAGCTTTTATCTGACCCTGGGCCTGTCTATCCTCTGAAAGTATGTGTACATAACCTGCAACAGAAAGCCTTCCAGCCTGGGTCGACAGACTCAGGCTAGCGGAGTTCATGCTGGCACTCTAAAAATAGCTGTGTAGATAACACTTTGAAGTTGGGGCTCAGGTTAGAGCTTAGGCTCTGAAGCCTAGGGAGGTGAGAGGGCTGAGTCTGATGATCTGGACTGATGGCAGTGCTCAAGTCTCCATTCAGGGTAGAAACTCTTGCCCTTCTGATCCAAGAGACAGAACTCAGGATTTCTCATTTCCTAGACCTCCTTGGTCCTCTGTGTAGTGGAGATCAGATCACAAGGACTGCATCTGCACTTTCCTGATCAGTTGCACATTACTGGCTGCCTCCACCTTCCACCCAGTTCTTTTGTGACTGTCAGACAGGAAGCTCCCTGAAGGAGTTATGACTGGGGTCCTGTGGGTGATTGCTGCTCAACTCTACTTTGGTCTGTAATCAGACTTCCACTCCTTTGCCTTCCCATTTTCTAGTCAATCTTTTACTAATTATTATAGCACCCCAAAGCCTGGTATCTGCTTTACATTGTAAATAAAGGACTAGGTCCCTGCCCAAAAACACCTATAATTCTTGACATTTTTTCTGTTGAAGCTTTGATGTAATCAACTGCTGTAATTTATCCTGGAAGCAAAAGTGAGAGTCAAGGCCCTGTGTTTTGAGGACTAGGAATCTGTTTTGATGCTGCTTTTTTCAA
Source organism: Lepidochelys kempii (assembly GCF_965140285.1). Taxonomy (NCBI): domain Eukaryota; kingdom Metazoa; phylum Chordata; order Testudines; family Cheloniidae; genus Lepidochelys; species Lepidochelys kempii. The sequence continues at coordinate 249,465,644 of NC_136380.1, forward strand.
CACAGTCCAAGATTCCTGCTGAATTCTACTAGCTCAGTTTTGCCTACTACATGCAGGATGCCTGTGCCATCTACATTGAAGCCAAGGTATTAAAAATGTGTCCTCACTTCAGCCCCATAGTGGTTGTCATTTCACTTGGCTGCAGCTCATATGACATTGCCTAAGCAAAAACACCAACTCCAGGAGACACGACCTTCCCTGACTTCCCCCCTCCTCTCCAGACTTACGACATTCCTCCCTTTCTCCCCTGAGGACAGTACCTCCCTTCCCCAGCGACTAGGAGGAAGAGGGCTCCATCGCGCCTTCTTATTCCAGACAGGAACAAACAACTTCATCTAGATACCTTCACTATGTACAACCCTGATATGGACCACTGTGGATGCAATCCCGCGTTCTGCTCCCCCCACATTGGCCATATTGGGTCCCTTGGGCAACATACAGGGCACAATTTGGGAAGCCTTCCATGGTGCAGAACCAGAGACCTGCACCTTTGCCTTCTCCATCAGTCTCTCACCCACCAGAGATTGAACCTCTCCTGGTACTGGACGAGGAGGAAGAACACGAGGACAAAGCTCCACCAGGACTACATTTCTCTTCTTCCCCTGATAAGGCTGTCATGCCCCCATTTCCTACTGCTGCTGATGACTTCAGGCACTTCCAGGAATTATTTCTCAGGATTGCAGTCTCCCCCTAGATTCCTCTGGAAGAAGTGAAAGATCAGCAACATAAACTACACTACTCAATATCCTGCACACACCTTCCTCTGCAAAAATTGTCCTACCTATCAGAGAGACTCGATCCCACGAAAGTGCTCTGGCAGACTCTGGTGTCCATCCCTCTGAACCGCAAATGGCAGACAAAAAATATTATGTTCCCACAAAAGAGATGAGATTTCTTTTCTCACATCCCACTCCCAATTCCCTAGTTAATGGGGTATAAGAAAAAAGACAGCAATATCAACCTTGATCTACCCATCAGGACAGAGACCTGAAGCGATTAGATTTATTTGGACGCAAGGCTTATTCATCTGCCATATTCCAATTTCACATTTTGAATTACGAGGCTCTTATGGCCAAGTACAACTACCTCAGCTACTCCAAGGTAGAGGAACTCCGCCAAGACCTGCCTGAAACCAAGAAAGAACAATACCAGGCACGTATATCTGAGGGACACCTCGTGGCCCATATAGCCCTACAAGCTTCTTTAGACTCTGTGGATACTGCCGCGTGCACCATCGCAACTGCTGTAGTCCTGAAGCAGGCATCATGGCTACACCTCTCAGGCTTTCCTAAGGAGGTGCAAACCACAATAGAAGACTTACCCTTTGAGGGCCCCAAATTATTCGCAGCGCATACGGATTACTCCCTACACTCCCTTAAAGACTCCCTAGCTACTCTCCGCTCTCAACATTTACACACTTGTGCTGAGGAGATGTCCAGGGGAAGTGTCATCTTCTCCTGCAATCCCAACCACTGCAGTACGCTCCCTAGCTGAAGTATGACACTCAGCACCAACAACAAAAGCCCCCTACGAAACGCAGACAGGCCACTCCTCAAGGGGCTACCTCTCACAAACCTCCAGCCAAGCAACAATTTTGAAGGTGTGATTGAAGCGCCCAAGAAGCCTCCCCCTGTGCCAGTCATACCAACCATCTTCAACATCCCATTAGTTTGGCAACTGTTTAGCTCCGTTCTTTCCAACATAGAGCCTAATCACCTCGGATAAGTGAGTTCTAGAAATTGTTGGAAAGGATATTCCATCCCTCTTCAGGGACCCCTTTTATGGACCTCTTCTACAAGAAGAAATAAATCCTCTTCTGCAACTGGGAGCCATAGAGCTGGTCCCTTCCCAACACAGAGGACAGGGTTTCTGCTCCCTTTATTCCTGGCCCAGAAGAAATCCGGTGGCTGGCGACTGATCCTGGTCTTTGAAACCTAAACAAGTTTGTCAAACTGCAGCGCTTCAAGATGTTTACCCCCTCCACCATTATCCCAGCACTGGAACATGAGGACTAGTTCTCCGCCCTTGACTTCCAAGACTTATTTTTCCATATCGCAGTACGCTCTGCCCACAGACAGTTTCTCCGATTCACCACGGGCACCGCCCTCTATCAGTACAAGGTAATGTCTTTTGGACTGTTGACGGCCCTTTGTGTAGTCTCCAAAATTCTTGCAGTAGTCGCTGCCTACCTAAGGAAATAAGGCGTTGTCATACTTAGACTGTCTTCTCAAGGCCCCACCTGAAACGGAGGCTCTTCGCACCATCCAGGTGACAATGGACCTTTTTATGAATCTAGGCCTTTGTGTGAACCTAGAGAAGTCTACTTGAATGCCAGTACAACATCTGGAGTTCATTGGTGCACAATTATATGCCATAAAAGCCGGAGCCTTCCTTCTAACTCTCAGATTCTCAACTATAGTGGATCTTGTATCCAAAGTCCAAGCCTGCCCCCAGATCTCTGCCAGGACTTGTCTCTTGTACTTGGCCACATGGCAGCCGCCACTTTTGTGGTAAAGCATGCACGGTTACATATGCAGTGTTTTCAGGCATGGCTCTGTACAGTATATGTCCCTCACAGACGCAGCCTCCACAAACTTTTATCCATGCTGATGAGAGTCAAGGACTCACTACTCTGATGCACACAGTCCAAGAACATCTTTGTCAGGGATCCTTTCTTCCAACCAGCGCTGACGATGATTCTAACAACCAATGCCTCTCTAAACAGCTGGGGAGCATACCTTCACAATCATACAGTGCAGGACAGATGGTCCTTAATCGAATCCACCCTACAGCTCAACCTCCTAGAGCCAGAGGTGAAAGTAAAGCCGATCCGGTCCAGCATATCGGTAAGAGCCAGTACACAGCTGACTGTATCGGCAGTGCCGCTGATGAGGAGGGCCAAAAGGGGTGGCTTCCCCGGGGCCTGGCAGTTTAAAAGTGCCTGGGGTGCCCGGCAGTGGCCGGAGCCCCAGGCCCTTTAAATTGCAGCAGGGAGCCCCTGAGCTCCCAGCTGTCGCTACTGCCACCAGTTGTTGCTGCGGTAATGGCAGCAGTAGCTGGGAGCCCCGGGGCTCCGGTGGTGATTTAAAGGGCCTGGGGCTCCCGGCCGCTACCACTTCCAGCACTGCGGACTCATGGAGCATGAGATTCTCCCACGACCGTGAGTGGGAACTGGATACATTAATCCTTCAGCTCATTTTCAACTGCTGGGGATTCCCCACCATAGATCTTTTTGACACACCACAAAATGCCCACTGTCCTCAATTCCGCTCAAGAGCGGGACTGGGACACGTATCTCTGGGAGATGCATTCCTCATCACATAGGATGCACCACTACTCTATGCCTTCTATGCCATTAGCTTTCTGCCTGGACAGGACTAAATCTTTTTCTGAAAATCACCACGTTTATTCCTTTCACGGACCGAAAGATCCAGGGACACAGCCATCTAACAATGCCTTTCCAAATGGATCTTGCAGCGTATACATCTGTCCTACCAACTACACAATCAATTAGAGCACATTCCACCTGCTCGCTTTCCACCTTCATTGCCTTTCTCAGTAATGTTCCCACTGCTGACATTTGCAAAGTGGCCAGATGGGCATCAACAGACACTTTTGTCCATCACTACACCTTTACTCACGACACCACAGCAGACACTTTCCTAGGACATACTGTTTTATCATTTGAAATAAATGCTGCTTCAAAGCCCTAGCCTTCCAATTAGGGGCACTGCTTCTTCGTCACCTACAGTGGAACATCCATAGGGACATCACTTGAAGAAGAAGAAGAAAAAGTTACTCACCCTGTGCAGTAACTGAAGTTCTTTGAGGTGTGTGTCCCTATTAGTGCTCCATTACCTGCCCTCCTCCCCTCTTCTTCAGAGCCAACACATAGGCTCTGCGGCAGAGAAGGACCTGGAGGGCAGTTGGACCTCACAGTGCTCTATATACATCCTGCTCAGAGCGCAAGAAAGGGGAGGTGTGCATGTGCAGTCCAATAGGCACTGCCGATGAAGATCTCCTGTCTCAGGGGCAGGGGGCGCTGCCACACCTACATTGGAGGGACACATGGGGGGACACATTCTGAAGAACCTTAGTTAATGCACAGGGTGAGTAACCACCTCCTCCCAATAAAATTCCTTTTATGAATAGACAATGTGCCATTTGGTATGAGGTTCTTTTTGATCTTTTGCCTCTTTATGGATCAATATTTTTAAGACTTGGAGAGAGTCACATTCTTCATGTATAATGCTCATTCTGCTATGACAATAAAAATCTCCTTTTAGAAAAACAAGATCAGTATCTGAACAGAAATCTTTCATGCCAAGTTTCAGTGCTGAACTAATTTGTACAATTTGCTGGACAGAGGTACTTCTGTGGTACTATGAGTGTTGTAACATGCATTAAACTGATCTGTTTCACAATCAGAACTTTAAAATCATTGATTGCTCTCCTAAACAGAGCTCTCAACTGTACTGTATCATTGTGACGGGGTTCCCGGGGTGCAACCTGAACTGTGGGACCGCTGAGCCCTCTGTCCCACCAACCTGGGGTATCCCTCTCACACTGTGATGCTGTTGACAAGCTACAAACCTCTGGCAGGTACTGCACTTACACAGACATCCACAGGCAGGGACACACCCAACAGAGTTACATGAATGCTTCTCCCAGCCACTCATGAACCAACAATAGAGAGGCTCCAGCCAATTCCCCCCAGCTCCCCAGCCTTGCACCCCAGAACAGTACTGCCTTGTCCTGGTCAGAAGCCTGACGAATGTAAGTTCATTACCCAGTCCGCATTTCCCTCAATGTGGACAGGACATGCACTAGCCTTGGTATTTTGAGTTGAGATTTCCCAGCCAAAACACACTGTTTTAGGTGAAATATAAAACATATTTATTAACTACAGAAAGATTTTAAGTGATTATAAGTAGTAAACTTAGAGATTAAGGTTGGTTACCTAAGAAATAACATAAATTTGCAGTCTAAGTTCTATAAACTAGAGAGGATTTGAATCAAGCAGTGTCTTGTCCTGATAGAGAGTACAAACTGGTCACAGATCTTCAATACACAGGCTGGAATTCTCCTCCAGCCCAGGACTCCCTCACCTGTTCAAAGTCTTTGTCCCCCAGGCATGTTTTCAGGTGTTGAGTTGTGGGGTCAGTGAAGCCAAGTCATAATGTGGCTCCCCTCCTTTATAATTTCTTCCAGTTTTCTGGAGAGATCTATCCTCATGAGGTGGGGGTCCTCCCCCATTGGTCAAGCATTCTCCATTGTCCACATGCTCTCTCTGAGAAATCTCCATTATATACAGTTCCTGGGATAGTGGATTCTTTTTAATGAGCCATCAGCCCATCCGGCTACTCCATTGTTGTACTTGGAAAGGGTGGTGGTGGGTGTTCCTAACATCACAACATACGTCAGTAACATACACATAACAAAACTTCACAACTTCACACAGAATGACAACACATACAATCCAACAGGTATTAATGTTCAACAAATCAAGACTTTTCTAAAATGATATCTCACAAGGCATACTTTGTATGTAACACATCATAATTATATGATAGTGGTGAATATGGGGGTTTCAGGGTGCTGTTTTGAGGTACAGAGTGCCACAGTCATGGAATACATTTGCATTGCAGCTGGTTATGGCAGGTTCCCTTTAAAAGGGATAGCTGGTGGGCTAGCTGGGAGATGTTTCTGCTGCACCTTTGGGCCCCCTGCTCTTTTCCTCCTCACTTCCACCCTTCAAAGAGCAGAGAGCATCCTGACAAAAAAGAAACAGAGCTGCTTTGAAGTTGAAAGGAGTTTTAGACAGGGAAGAGGAAAAAGCCAATGACTGGGCCCACACCTTATTCACAGGAGGAGGGAGCAGAAAGAGCACAGCAGCTCTAGGCCAGATCTGCTCCTTTCTTCCCCATGAAGGTGTTGACCCAGCAGCCACCTCCCTCCTCACCCACTCTATCTGTTAATGGCAGGGCAGGAGGAATAAAACCTGCTGAGTCTTTCTGGCCAGCTCTCCTTTCATCATAGGCAGTTCTGCTATAGGGAAGAGAGTGAAAGGAAAGATTGAGCTGCAGCCCCCAGGAGCTGTAGCAGCCTTTGGGAGTCTTTGCACTCCAGCAGCAGCAGCCATCATCCTTAAGGGAAGAAGAGGGTGGCCACTCACTGCAGGGGAGACCATATTAATGTTGTGTGTATGTGTGTCATTGATTGGGATTATGGCAGAGATTTGGGGTGCCATAAGGCAGCTGGCTTGAATTGCATTAATTTTATGTGGGTGAATTTAATTGAGGCATTTTTGTATTGAGACTGTCCATTCACACCACTCTTGTAGCCCCAACTAGTAAAAATGTGGAACACTTGTGTGGTGGTGAACTAGAAAGTAAAGATTGTTTCAGCATAAGTTGTCATCTAGGATGTTTTCTCTAAACCAGTTGTGCAATCTGTTGTATGCTGTTCCCCCGGCCCTAAGTAACCTGTAACACATTGCAAAACTCATGTAATTGTTTCATGCAGTAAGAAGCCATCCTTGAAAACAGATTTTGTACTTTAAAACATTCTTTCTTATGGTTTGATGTACATAAACACATAGAGTACTACATTTCAGTTGTTTGTCACATGTTTTGTTGGTAGTGTAATACATTGGCAGGTTTATTAAAGGTTGAGAGGTCTGTACCTGATTTGTGGTTTTACATTGTAATATGCTTATAAACTGAAACCTCTGTCCTTTTTAGAACTGAGGGAAGATGGTTTCCAGCCCCAGAACTTCTTAGTCCAAGGAGTGAAGGCTTTACTTAGTGCTTTAAAGTTATGGATGAAAAAAGAAGTAAGTGCAAGTGTATTTGTTTGTTCGTTTGTTTTAGTGAATTGTTTTTAATTTTAAAACTACATGAAAGTCTGAATCCTTTTAGAGTGTTTTGCCATTTTATAGATCTTTCATCCATTCGTAAGTATTGGAAAACTTGCTAGAAATTATGGATGGATGGTTTGGGGGAAAGCTGTCTGAGATGGTTTTATATTGTATGACACTATCCGTCATTATAGACCAATTACTATATTTAACTCTTGGGATTGCATTTAATCCAGCTTTCTCTTTCCAGTATATGATAAAGGAGTTAGACGGCAATCACATGAAGTTTCCCCATGTGAAATTATTATTGCATGTTGGCACAACGTACTTTGTGTGTCCACTGATATCACTTCTGTACTGCAGAGATGATCAGAATTTGGCAGAAATGTATTCTGATTTAGAATTTGCTTTTGTTTTCCTCCACATTTTGCACATATGGTGCACAGTAACTTAGACCTAGTAGCCTTTAAAAGCTTATCTACAGAAATGGCTCCTTGTAGGTGCTCTAAAGGAGATTAAACTATCCAGAAATGAATATGGGGAGACCCTAAATACATTAGTACACTGGGAACCCCTCTGAAAAAAGTATTATATTTGTTAGCCCCATCTCTAGCAAAGTTACTCTGTGTGGGGGAGGAAAGATTGAGATCTTGTTTTCCCTCCCTTTGCTGAATGATTTGATTCCCCCTCCCCCCCATTTAGTTGAAACAAGAAGCTCTGAAGACCAAATTATTTAGAGCAGTAAAGGGAGAAGGAAAAACACAGGACACATAAACTAAAGATGTCCTGACACCCCCCCTCCTACCCCCCCAAAGAAAACAGTACTGATTTTGTGGGGAGATTTGGGGTTCAACACTTTATTCTCTATTCTCTCCCCCCCCCCCCCCCCCCCCCGCTATGGTGGTTGGTCTGGTCTACAGGCTTAGCTGAAAGCTCAAGAGGGGACCTCTTTGGCTTCAGGCCCACTTATCCATGCTTCTGTGAAACTAATCACTGCATAACCATCTCCTCTCAGGCCTTCTTTGAATATTCACAGTAAGCTAAAAACTGGGAGAAGTTTGAATTGTAATTTTTCACAGAAAGTGGTTTGTTTGTTTTTGTTTTTGGTGTGTGAGTGCCCTCTGTGTATCCCACTCCTGGGATATAGCAGCTTTGGAATATTTCTAGCGAGCAGTGTCAGTTGGGGCCATTTTCCCCTTCTCTCCCTCTCCCCCCACAAAGGATTCAATGGGTATAAAAGGGAAGAGTAATGGCCACACCCACCCTTCAGTTCCCTTTTAACCATCAAAGGTGTAGAGAGGTTGAATCATATTCAGTGTCATTGATGTTTCTTATCTGTTTTGTGCTTTTTGGTTCTGCCTTTTGTCGGCTGTTTTCTTTTTTGTTAAATTAACAGTACAGGTTTCTTCAGTTTGAAGAATAAAGAAGAAATGCTACCTATTGGGCTCAGGTATCATATGGATGACTTGCAAGAGCCAGAGTGCTGCCTCACACTCCCTTTCTATCAAGGGAGGCTCTTCAGACTAAGTCTGGTTGTGATCAAGTTCAACACTGACTTTGGACATCCCCTAGCCTTAAGTGGCTCTGTGTCCAGCTTAAGCAACATCCATCTCCCCAGTCTTATCTGGACGAGTCCAGCACTGAGGTCTTTAGGTCAACCTAATTCATTGCCAAGGTTCTAGCATTGTCAATATTGAGGTTGAGGTTCACAGGTCCCTTCGGGTTGACTGAATTTCATGATGACATCTGTTGGGGGGCTTATTCCTTCACCCACTTACTTCCCTGGTCCTTCTTGCATGAACAGAGAGCAACAATACCCAAAGTCCAAAGGTGCAAACAATTCTATGTTTATTGGGGTGAACTTCCAGCAAGCATGATTCCAGTTTCCTTCCTTAGTGTCCCCCTTCCCAGCTCTGACACCACAGAGCCTTACCTGTGTCCCTGTTCCCATTCCCCCCCTTAGCAAAACACGATTCCAGTTCCCCCCCGTTCCCTGTTCCCATTTTTCCCCCCCTTACTTCCTGATTGACTGCAGACTATAGTAAAACTTGAGTTCTGCTTAGCTATACCTTAACCAATCATTTTCCTGAAATGTAACTAACCAATCCTAACATATTGTAACATGATTATTTAATCAGTTATATCCCACCACCCAGCAAAATTAATTATACACCAGACAGAAACAATCACAGAACCAGACAGAGACCATGCAAATAAACAATAGCAAAGTGGGAAATAGAATGACAAAACAGTAGAGAAGTGAGGATTTCACATCTCAGCTATTGATAAGTGAGTTCTTGCCAGACAGGATGCTATCAAACTAAGTTTCCTTTTACATTTTCTAGGCACTTCCCTTTCTCTGGAGGCGACAGGCACTATCAGGACAGGATTGTGTTCCTAACAACCCAATAGCACCTTATTTCAGTTAGACTAATTTGGAATGTGAGCATGTGACCGCACGCTTCCCAGCTTATGGCTGCCTCTGCTGCTTAGCCAAAGGCCTTAGCCTAAGAAGAGGGCCTCAGACTGTCACAGTGAGAGAAGGCCCTTACACCAGCAGACAGTGATTTTGATTCTTTCTTTTATACCTCTATAACTAGCTAAGTGATCAGAATAAGCCTAAATTCTTAGTCTAGGCCTTTGCAGACAGGCCTGCATACCTATATCCTAACAACATCATCGGTGTGACATCTCTTGAGCCACTAGGAAACCGCAATAAATCAGTTAATTAATACATTTGGCAGCCAGTCCTGGAATCCCATTGCCTTAGCACCGGAGGTCTGTGTTCCAATCAGATTAGGTCCTCTTGTGCTGGCAAAACTGGTACTTTGGTCCTAGAACCTATTCTGTTATGGTGCCAGGAAGACCTTGGTCTTTGTCTCCTATGCATAAACTAAAGATTATCTGCTTTGGGCACAGATGCCTCAGAAATCTTCTCCTATTATTTTAAATTTACCTGTACCTGAGTACTCAGATAGCAACAATGGCCAATGGGAAGGCATTCAACTTCTTAATCTCAGTTGGGAACCCCAGATATATAGTACCAATTCTTCAGAATTGTTAGTGAATAATGTTCCTCAGCCACAGCAAATAAAGATTGCTACCTGTAAGGTGACATTGAGATTGTATCACCTTTTCCAGGGGACAAATTCTAGCTCTTTATCAGTCCAACTAGTCGCAAATGTCCATGAGATGCTTCTTTTTAAAACTGTGCTTTAAAAAATACCAGAGAACCTTCCTAGGCTGACTTCATCCATCTTAGATGTCAGAGTATTTGTGTGTCTCCAAACTTTGGTCCACAAACAGGTTCTTTAACAGTGTAACTGGGTGATATCTTTACCTGGGCCACACATACAGCCTCCAGAAGACAGGAGCCATGATTCATTGATACTGCTTACTCCTGAGTCACTTACGTCTCACTTCACTTTCTGTATCTTCAGTGATCTAACACATGCTGATCAGAGAATTCCTTTCTCACATCCCTTACCATTTACAGCAATATTTCCAGATGGCAGACTTGGGACCTTCATCTTGTTATCTAGCCTTTTTAAGAATTATGGACTCTGGTGGAGGTGAAAGCTCCACATTATGGTTCTGGAATTGAATGCCATTTGTCTAGCGTGAAACTATTCCTCCCTTTAACGAAGACCAGAGACTCATCGACCAAAAACACAAATGTCTTCGTTAGGTCTCTCTGCCATTATGTATTGTGTAAAGACTATGACCAGACTAGACCTCTTTGTTACCAAGGAAAATATCCATTGTCTCCTGTTCTGCTAGAGAGGTCACTTCAGGGTCAAACAACACCCAGTGTTCCTGACAAACTCCCTTTTTCTTAGATTGGAATTGGGAATTCCTCTGTTCCATTCCATATAGACCTGCCAGAGCATATGCATTTAGAACGTAGAGGATTTAGAAAGAAGAAATTGAGAGAGGTGGCCAAAAAGAATGAGTCTGAAGAGGGTAGAAAGAGATGTTAGGCTGAAACAGGTTATTCCAGCAGCCCTGAAAGATGAAAATGATGAAAGGACGTCAGAAAGGAGCAAGATGAACAAAATATGTACAAAATTCTACAGTGATCTCTAGTCCTCACATATCCGTGTCCAGCGTACACCATCAAGGCAGCAGGCTACAGAAGAAGTTTGTGGTGTTATTTGGGAAGAAATTGAATACGCAGTTCTTAACATAAAGAGAAGGAAGGAACCCAGAGTGGAGGATGATTGGCTGGAATATCTCAAAGCAGGGGAAGATACTCTCTTCAAAGCGTTGACGCAATGGTTCACCATCTACATCAATAGTGTGTTCCAGATGCATGGAAGAAATCAAAAACAATACTATCGATGAAGAAAGACGATCCAGAAGAATTGAGCAAGTACCATCCAATCACATTCCTCTCACAAGTTTATAAGGTCTTCACCTGCATCATACTCAACTGGGTTAAGAAGGATCTTGAGATGCATGAAAGCAGAGAACAAGCTGGTTTCCGCTCAGGGTATTCGACAATTGATCACATCCACTCAGTTAGGCAGCTCGTCAAAAAATGCAAGGAATACAAAGTACCATTGTGTCTTGCATTTGTCGACTACAAAAAGGCATTTGACGCAGTGGAGATTAAAGCTGTACAAAACGTGCTCAACAAAATCTGAATTGACCCGAGGTACATTGACCTGCTGGAAAAAATTCATTGCAGTTGTTCAACAGGGATAACATTATTCAATATCCCGTGCATTATTATTATACGTAGAGGAGTCAGACAAGATGAGTGTGTCACCGAAGCTGTTTTCAGCAGTACTGGAGTCACTGTTCAAAAAATTGTACTGGGAAGAAGGAATCAGAATTGACGGAGAACAGTTAATGCATCTTCTCTTCGCTGACGACTGTAATATTGGCAAAGGACACCGCAGAACTGGAGAACAAATTGCAGCAACTACAAACACTTTCGCATGATATCGAGTTGGAAATGAACACATGGAAGACTAAGTGGATGCAGAATGAGCATTGTGCAGCAGGAATCATCACTGTAAACAAAGTAATTGAGGAGGTCAACAAATATATTTACCTGGGTCAGCAGCTGAACAGAGACAACTCATTTGAAGGGGAATGCAGTAGGAGGAGACAGGCGGGGTGGGCAAGTTTAATCAAAAGCGGAGGAAGAAAAATTCACTGTCACTCAGAGGTCAATGGAAAGGTGAATGTGTAAGGTATCGCTCCATGATCACATATTGAATGAGGTGATCAGAAGGCATACAGAGGTGACTGATGTAGTGCAGGCGATGTATAACAGAAAGAGGAGATGGGCTGGTCAGGTAGTCCACAGACAATAGGTGAACAACCTGCATCAGTGACTGAATCCCCAGAGACCACAAGCGACCACTGGGCATACCGAAAACGTGCTGGGCCAATCCTGTGACAAAACACTTTGGCCAGAAATGGAAAGAACGTGCTCGTAACAAAACAGAATGTTGTGGCATCAACTTGTGTTCGTGGAGGGATGGATGAGGACAAGCCAGACAAAGGTGATTCCATATAGGTTCTTACTGCACTCAGCACTGTTGTATCTGAGTGTGTTCCAATAGTGTATTAAGCAAGATGACCAATGTCACATGTTGTTTGTTCTCTTATCCTCTCCAGGGGGAGAAGTATATGCAGGGGCCAGTCTTGTTAAGGTTTTATAAAATATACATGTTGGTATGTATGTTAGAGAAGGAAAGGTCAAAGAAATGTGCCTTGCACTTGGAGTGGAAGGTGGGAAGATGTGTGATGGTCTTTAGTTCCTGGGAGAATTCATTCCACTTTTTTTGGAGTGGTCTCTGGGAAAGGTCTGTCTCCCTGCACAGATGAGATTTACCTTTATTGTGTAGAGTTCCATTGCACGAGAGGAGCAAAGTTGTCCACCTCAGTCTTCATCCTAGAGCTTTAGGTGGTCTTTTAGATATCTTGGGCTCAGACCATGGAGTACCTTGAAGATGAGGATCAAGACCTTAAATTCAATTCACTATTTTATGGGAAGCCAGTGTAGGGAGCAGAGGTCAGGTTTGATGCGCTCACAGTAGCGTGTATTGCTAAAAAGATGTGCTGCAGCATTCTGTACTAGTTGGAGCTTCCAAAGTGCTGAAAGCTTCTTGCCCAGATATATTGGCATGCTTATTCCATCTGAGAGTTGACAAAGGTGTGAATAACTGAGGGCAGGTCCTCATCTGCCAGGATGGGAAGAGGTCTGCTAGCCAATTGGAGATGATAAAAAGAGCTACTCACGATACTGCTGTGTAAGAGTCTAGTGTCTCCAAGGAATCCAAGAGTAATCCTAAACTACAGAATGAATTGACCAGTTGTGGATGTGTGCCTTCAGTCAAAGGAGACTTCACTGTGGGTATCTACTCTTTAGTATGTTTTCATCTGCCCACTTGCATCATCCATTTCTTGCTCGGATTCAGCTTCAGCCAGCTGTTCCTCATCTGTGAGCTCATCTCATCTATACACTGGGTCATCTTAACGGTGGTAATGTGGTTATATGTAGTGAAGGATAGGTAGGGCTGTGTATCATCTGCATATTGCTGGCACTTGAGTCCATGCGTCTGACCAGTTCGCTTAGTGGCTGCATAGAAATGTTGAAAAGGATTGGAGGATGAAATTGTGGTCATTTTCAATATTAGCTTGGCCTGCCATCTACAGCGGATGCGTTGTTGTTGTTTTTGTTTTTTGTGTGGTAGATTTGCAATCCTTGTTTACCTAGAATGCCTTAGCCCCCTTTTCTAGGGGGGTTGTAATGCTTGCTGAACTCCAAGTGGGAGTATACAGAGGCCACTCAAAGAAGAAAGAGGTTTCTTCCAGTAACTGTTCTTCGAATGTTGCCTCTGCATATCCCACCTTTCCCTCTTCTTTGGAGTCTCAGGTTTGGTTCTGCACTTAAGGTTTGCTGACATAGATTTGTTGGTTAGGAGTGTGAAACAAATCACATCCTTGCCTGACAAAGCTATGCCAGCAATAACTCTAGTGTAGATGCAGTTACACTGGCAACGAAGTCCTTTTGCTGGCGTAGCTTATTTTGCTTGGGGGATTGGTATAAACTATACCAGCAAATGAATTCTTTTGCTGGTATAAACTGTCTCCACTACTAGAGTTTGCTGAATTAGCTGTATCGGCACATGCTTTCGAGTGTAGACAAGGCCTCAAGTAAATAAATGAAATTAGGGAAGGAACTGAAGGGCAGTTGGGGCCACTCCTCCCTTGAATCATCTGGTGGGATGGGGTGGAAGGAGTGAGTAGCCCCAATGTGCACTGCTTGCTCGAAGAACAGCAGTTACTGGTAAGTAACTGCAGAGCAGTCAATTTAATATTTTCCATAAAATCAATGATCATGATGTTAATACAGCTTTAACCTCACAGCTATGTATTATATTGCATCATCTGTTAAAGGAGAGCCTGCTCTTTCCAACTATCTAAAGAAAACTAAATTCTCAAAAAGGTGCTAGGAATATAAAATTAGTACAGGCTGATGGCTGATTTTTTCCATACAGTGTGTTTCGTAAAGAAAGAAGGCATCAGTTCTTAACTAATGTGGTCTCTGATTTCATCCCAGTAATTCTGTATAGGTGTGCTTTTTCCTATATGTGGCTCTTTGGAGAAGTTATGTTATATAGTTTAGATGTTAAGCAAATTCTCAGTTAATTAGCTAGAACTAAGCCTTCATTAGGTCATTTAGACAGCTTATACTGACTGAAGATAAACCTATGGGGAAAACCCATCTATGTTCAGATATTATCTAAATGAATTAAAGTGAACATATACTATTATGGCCTTGCAGGCTTTTCAATACCATAAGGCCTTGGATCATGCTCTACCAGGTTTAAAATAGGCTCCATCACTGAAATATACAAGGATGCTGCCTGGAGATCAATTCATGCATTTACTCAGCATTGCTTTTGATTTGTCTTTTAGATCTTAGACCCAATTCAGATTAGTGCTGTGACCTTAATGTAACTGAATTCTCTTCAGACCCCACCTGCTTTTAACGTTGTTACTATTAGTAATCTCCCCAAGTAGGGTTCCATACTGACCATACTCAAAGGAGAAAGAGAAGTTGTTTCCAGTACAAGTAGTCAGTTAAATAGATTGTCAGTATGGCTTCCTGTCCCCACTTCTTTAGATTCTTTGCTAAGGATTTTGATAAAATGGAAAGAGCTGATGGATAGTTGATGATGATGCACTCCCTTAAATATCCTTGAGACCAAACATGTAGTGCTGCTTTCTAGAGTTCTGACTGGATTCCCCTGCATGTATATTCATTCATACTGGCAATTTACTCTAACTATTACCAGTAAGTACTCTGGCTTAATTTGAATAGATTTTCTTTGAATCTAGGCTTTTCATAGTTTCATCTACTTTATAGTAGGCTTGATTTTTATCTTAGTATAATTTATTTTATCTTTTTCCACTTTTCACATACAGCTTGTAACAGAACATGCCTTTGAAATTCCAGACAATGTTAGGCCGGGGCATCTCATTAAAGAGCTCTCTAAAGTGATTCGCTCTGTAGAGGTAAGACTGGAAGACATTACTGAACTGCACACAGGTTACTGTGTTTCTCTTGTATCCTTTAATTATTTTAAAAGCTGCCATATTTACAAAAAGGGTACTTGATCACTTTGAGCCTCGTAGCTTTACAGTAGTTGCAACTTTAGTGTCATTATTTTCTGCAGTGTCACTTTCTTATTGTCCTTGCCATTTATTTTTGAAAGTAGAAGGCCAGGTGGAAAATTTTTTTGCAGTTGTCTAACTGCTAGTATTTCCGATTAACCAAAAACATAGCAATTTTTAAATTGTATAATCTTTATTTTAAAATTTAGAAAACTTAAATCTTTTCAAAAGCAAGTGAAAACTTCTAAGAGTTCTAGTTTTTAAATATTTACAATTTTTTTTTTTTAGATTATGCTGTTGTAGTGTTGTACATTTGAGAGCCCTGTATTTTCTTAGATTTTAGTGTTTTGTTTCCTTGCTTCTCCCCAATCTGTCCATTTCTTTTGAACATTTTCTGCTCTTTTGTCTGGTATATCACAATCTTTTCTTTTTCCTTCATTTTTCCTTCTCTCTATTTTGTATTGGGCATATTGTGCTACTTTACTACTTAGCCCTTCAGTGATTAGGGTTCCTAGTCTCTTTGAAATGAACATAGTCTTGTGATGAGAGCAGTGCTGGAAACCAAGGAGAGTAGTGGTCTGGTGAGTGTAGTGGGTATATGCCCTGTAATTCTTTAGCGTAAACAGTGGTTAAGGCAGCAGAGTTGTCATGGCAATTTTTTTTTTTAAATCACAGTAAAAGTAAATTTAGTAAGAGTCCACCGGATTTAGGAGGAAATGATGTGTAAAATCACAGGAATGCCATTTAAAGGGGGAGCGCTGTGGGGATGGTTGGGTTGGATCATGGACACACAGAAAAATCAGGTGCAAACAGAAAAATCATGGTATCTGAAATTTTGACCACTGTTACAAACAGCCTGCCCTAACAATTGTATGTGGTGGCCATTATGTTGTGGTAGCACCTAAAGGCCCCAATTAGGAGAGGGGTCTCCTGCTAAATGCTGTACAGATCCATCAGAAAATACAGTACCTCCCCAAAAGACCTACAGTTTTGTTATTTTATGATTTTTCATTCATTTATGTAAACGGGAAACCCTAATTAAATGTGTGGACTTGTCCCTGACAGACCCCTCTGAAATATTTGTTTTCAATTAAAGGAGGAGAACAGCAAACCAGTTAAAACTCAGGGAATTCTTGGTATGTGCCCAATTTCACGATCCTCACATGAAGCAACCTCTCCTCACCATTCCAGAAGAAAAGTGAGGAAACTGCGAGATCATACAACCAAAGTTCCTTCTAATCTGGATATTCTGGAGCTCCACACAAGGGAGGTACTCAAAAGGCTGGAGATGTCCCCATGGGAGGAGGCAAGTATCACATTGCATGGACATAAAAGACAAAAATTAGAATGTATAAAAAGTTTAAGCCATATATTAAGATGTAAAAAATCGCATAAGAAATTGGATAAAAAATGTATTATAATGCCACTGTATAAATTACATAACTCTCACCTAAATTACTGTATAGAGATCTGGTCATCCTATCTCAAAAAGAATATAGCAAAACACAGGAGATAGAGGATAAAAATAATTATGGCATGAAAGGTCTTCTAAAACAGTGAAAATATTGGGAATATTTAGTTCAGACAGGAGAGGTTGAGAGAGTATGTTAGAAGTATGCAAAACAGTGAATGTCAAGGAGAAAAGTGAATTGAGTGCTCTTATTTGCTGTTTTCTCATAATAGAAGATCAAGAGACATTCCATTAAACTGAAAGGCAACAAGTTTAATTATTTTACATATAAAAATTAAATTTACCTGTGAAACTCATTGCCACAATATGTAATTGAAAAAGAGCCTAGAAGGATTCAAAAATATTTCTCCATTTATATGGAAATTGTGGACATAGTTTTTCATCTAATGTAATTGTGTATTTTCTAAAAGGGATGTAAATGCTCCTGCTTCAGAGGATAAGCCATTCTTGGAGTTAGGAAGAAAGTGCAATTTATGGGCAGGTTACTGGGCATTGTGGGATTTTACCGCTGGCAGAGACCAGCTAGTGGGTGTGATGTTTTGGGGTCCACCCAAACCAGTAAGGGGTTCTGTTATTGCCTGTCCTGTAACTTTGGGAGCCTTTGTGTTGGTTCAGTTCCCTGACACCAGTATACCTCAAGCATAAGGTCTCATCCTGGCTCTCACCAGCCTAGTTACTCTTTGCTGAGTGACACCAACCTTCCAATTCCAGATCTCCCGAAATACATCCTCCCCATAAGTTCTTAGATACCAGATACTCAGATCATACCCCTCTGGTGTGTCACACCCAAGGCATGAAGCCTGCCCCCCTGTTGTTAGCTTATTTTGGCATACATACTCTACACCATTTGTACATTAGAGAGCTGCTTGGGGTAAAAATAAACAAAAAGTTTATTTAATAGAAAAACACAGATTCAAAGATGAAATAGTAAGGAAAGCAAACATATACAAGTTACATAGAAAATAAACAGATGCAAGCTCAGGCTTTACACTTTCATATTAGATAAAATCTTTTTGTCTAATAGTTACCCTATTCTCTTAAAAGTTTCCCAGCATTGATCCTAGCTACAGGAGGGATCCAGCGTTCATGAACAGTTTCCCACAAAAAGACTTTCATCTAAGTTCTGGATGCTCTTTAGTTCAAACCTCTTCCATTTTAAAAGCGTTTGCAGAGTTTTCCTTTAGTATCTCTCCCCCTCCCCCCACAATGTGGAAAAGTTCCCCCTTGCTTAGTTTCCAAAGACTGGGGTTTTCTTTTTGTTTTTAAGCTGTTCTCATTATTTTTCCTGGACTGAACAAAGGCTAGGTGCTTGAAGTCAGGCTTATCTGTTTGGGAAGGTAGCCCCCCTCTGCCTGAGAGGAGGTGTTGCTGACGTTGCACCACAGTTAGTTTCAATTTTTTATACACACACACACACACACACCCTTCATAACCATAACCTGTATACTTAGCTCATAATGACTATTCAGTTCAATGCATTCAAGCTTTCATAAAAGATCTTACTTGATATACTCTTAGAGTAAAATAGCATAGTAATCATTTGGTTTAACTGTTTAGTTTGTTGAGTTTAAACCTTCTTGTCCTCCCCTTAAGGTGTCTGGACCTGATTGTCACGATGGGCTAGGTAGTAGTTGCCATACCAATTGCCCACTTAGCCTTTGGTTTGCATCACCCTGTTCTTGTTCCTATGATTCGAGAACAAGGATAACTTCTAGAGGAAGCAGTTTTCAACATACTTGTCTGGAAGGATGTTTGGAATATAGCAATGGAGGGTGGTCATAATAAGCAGAAAAAATCCACAGATGAGGAAATGAAATCCAGCAATTCTGTATTGCTGATATCCAAGCTTGTTCTATCCTACCTACTTCAGCCATTGATAGCCAGCTTCAGCTTTTCTCTGCTGGCTATCAGAAATATTCACTATGATCTTTTGGGGAGAAATGCTGTTGTGGATGGCGGAGAAAATAAATTTGTGTAAACTCTTGTCATTTGAGGAAATAATAAACAGTCCTGCTTTTGGTTCTTTAGGACATAGCAAACTCTAAACTGAATGGAAGATTTAACAAGCCCTTTCAGCCATCTTCTACAGTACCTGAATGGAGAACAAAAGACAATGATCTACGCCTTCTGCTTTCAAATGGAAGAATCATTAGGTATAAAAAGTTGCTTATGGATCACTTGTTCAGTCATTTTGGATTGGCGCAGTCTCATTTTTTGACAGAGTTCTTCCCTTCTACTTCTGGTAACTTGTGTCTTCCCTCACACTTACCATAAGGCTTCATGCTGGAAGCAGAGTGGAGAAGGATCCACTAGCACCTCTGTGCTTGCTGTTACTGCTAGGGAAGCAAAGAGGAACTAGGATGGTGGGAGGGAAAGAAAAAGGAGGTGTCTTGCATGTGCATTTAGGTAGTATTAAATTCAGTTATTTGATTAAACTTCAAATTGTAAATATTTTTAAATACACAGATTTGTTAGAAGGGTAAAGTAAATACTCTCCAAATGAAAATTTCTCATCAGAAATACCATAGGGTCAAATTTAATGTGTTCAGAGTCCAGGTTCCAGGAGGAACATGAATGTACTAATCTTCTCAAAACATGCTGACATAATTATGATACACAAAAAAGGAAGTAAAATGTGGAACCATGTGGCTGTTGCTGCAGAGGGAATGCAGTGGGAAAATGTTTGGTAAAAGGAGAAGAAAAGGGCAGACAGTGTGAGAATGAGAATCTTGCCTCTAAGAGAATATTGTAAATAATAAAGAATGTGAACAACTATTTTATGTAAGACTCTGTAAATAATATAAAATTCAGTAAATAGCGTTTGTAACATTTCAATTTTTTGTGAGATAGAGATGAGCGACGACCATTTACAGATCGAAGTCTTTACACGGCAGACAGTGAGGATGAGGATGACAGGACAAGGTCAAAAAAGACAAAGGCTATTAAGATGGAAGACCAGAGCTCAGGGTTGGAAGGACAAGGGACTGCAGATGCCCAGAAACCACTGAACAGTAAGCTTGTTTTTGCTGGAACTGAACAATTCCGCATCTTTTATGACCAGAACAAAGTCCACTTGTACTGTGAACCTTGTTTGTGGAACTTTATTTCAACCAACTGAAATATGGCTTTTCACCAGATGGTTCTTGCTTTAGGTACATTTGGCTAAGTGTGTGATATGTAGGTATGTAGATAATTATGAACCAAAAACTGGTGCCTCCATCGTTTAAGGTTGAGTTGCGCTTTTCACTTAAAGCAGGAATTCTACCTCTTTGTTACTTATGGAAAAATACAGGGTTATCCTTCCTAAAATTACAGCACTTACTTTGAGTAAAGAATAAATTTTCTGAGACTTTTCAAGTAAATCTGGTAAATAATTTGAGTAAAAATTAATTTGAAAATGGTTCCTTTAAGAAATTTAGCACCCAGTGTCAGACTTTGTCTCGAGTGATCTTAATTGAATAATAGACTTTTCGAACTTCCCTTATAGTTAAACCTCACTGAGATTTTGTGCATAGGCTGCAGTTGAAGAATTTAAGGCAAATTGTAATTTTTTGCCATTCTTCATAACTGAAGTTGTATGCAGAAGCTAAAGAATAGTCTCATTCAGAGAATTACATGAAGAAACTGCCCTCTTTAAAAGAGCTGTCATCTTCCATTGTTCTCAATGGGGCTAAGGCCACAGTTTGTCCTTAGCAAAGATTGGCCACTGTCTCCATTCACTTGTTCCTCAAAATGTTCCCTTCTGCCTCTTGACAACATAAGGAGCCATCATCTTCCATGGGGGCAGATTGGCTTCATTTTCACAGCGGGTGATGGTGGCAATTTTGAAAGAGGGCAGTTCTTTGTGAGTTTCTCTGAGGAAGATTTTATGCACCAGTTTCTGCTGTTAGATAGCTTTTCAGTTATAAAAAGTTAAAAAAAAATAATCTTAAATTTGTTTTCAAAAGCTATCCATTGCACCAGATTTACTCAATGGATCGAGCAGGAGGGAGGGTTAAAGAAGTGTATATGTGGATGTATGCATGTGCCTGAAAGTTGTAGATGGTGCAACAGGGAGGGGGAAACTGCAGCAGGTCTGTGGAAGACAGGTGGGGAGGGGGTAATTTGGGATGTGTGCAGGGGAATATAGAAAGTTGCAATAGGCATGGGGAATTTGAAAGACAGGAGGGAGAAGGAAATTGGAATGTACCTTCTAGATGCTTTGCACTGCTCTGGCAAAACAAAGTAGCAGTAAAACTGGCTAGTGTGCTCTAGCTGCTGATAGGAACTGCCATACTGGATCAGACCTGAAATCTATGTAGTCAAGTATCCTGTCTCCAACAGTGGCTAGCACCAAAAGCTTCCAAGGAAGATGTAAGGACTTCATAGTAGGCAGATGTAGAATATGTCACTCACGTTAGGTCTCATAATTAGACTGGCTTAAGCCCTAAAGCATAAGGTTTAATATCCCTTCTGAAATTTGTGCTAGCATGAACTACGATAATTCTGGATATTTTTGTTACCCAAATGTCTGATCGCTTCTTGGCCTCAGTGGTTTTCTGTGGCAATACGTTCCATAGTCCAAGTACATGTTGTATGATAAAGTATTTCCTTTTATCAGATTTGCTACCTTTTAATTTTGTCAGATGTCCCCTTGCTCTTGTTATGAGACAGGGAGAACAGAAGCTCCTGATCTACCTTCTCTAGACCATTCATTATTTTATGTACATTTATCTTGGCTCCTTTTTGTCTCCTTTTTAAGGTGAACAGTCTGTCTTTTCATGTGAATTTTTCTACGCCCCAAATGTTCTTGCCATCCTTCTCTGAATCCCCTTTAATTCTTCAATATCCTTTTAGAAATGGGCTGACCAATACTACATTCAGTATTCTGGATGAGGCTGTACCATAGATTTTATAGAATGGTATTATAATTTCCATATTGTTCTCCATCACATTATTTATCCTAACACTTTGTTTACTGTTTTTCACTGTAGTTGCACATTAAGCAGAAGTCTTAATTGAGCTGTCTATAGTGATACCCAGGTCCCTTTCCTGAGTTGATAGTTAGAACCTTATAAGGTGTATGTTCCTCTCTCCCCACCCCACCCCCCATGTGCATTACTTCACTATTATCAACATTAAAATTCATTTGCCATTTTTGTTGACCATTCACCTAACTTGGTAAGGACTGAAATCCTCTTTTGTCTTGACTAACCTAAACTGTGTGTTCATTAAAAATCATTAAATCATTAAAAAATCACATGGCAATAGTCTCTTTGAGATTCTTGTTTAGTTTTCATGTATGAAACTTTTAATTAGAAACAACAAGGAAATTCCAAGACACAAACTGTTAAGATGTAGTTAAGGTTGAGACTACACATCAGTAATTTGGGGTAAAGGCACCTAGAGAGAGATCTCTCTCAAAAGGAAAGCAGCTTCACTAAATAACATAACATAAGATTTTATAGATTGATTTTTGGACATTTGTGGGGGCTTTTGAAACCAGATGTTGAAAACTAAATACATGTGATTATTGTTTTTGAAGACGAATGTGAAATGATAGATCTAAGAACTAATTTTGTCCTTTATTTCCAGTGTTCTTTGAAAGTGTGAAATCAGAACTCAGGAATGGATCCTCAGAGTACTCTGATATTTCTGATTCAGAAGAATCTGAGCCTGATTGCACTACCCAGGTAAATGCTAGAGAAGGAAACAGGAGTTGGTCAAATGAAAATCAAAGTAGTATTTTATTTATTTATATTTGTCTTAAAATCTCTGGATACATGTACAAAAAAATTTTAAAAATCCATTCATGAACAAATTGGGCCAATATCTAAAACTAAAAACTATCCCAAATTTGCTCACATACCTAATTCTCACACTCACTCCAATACTGGAGTGTCACTGGCAAGATACGATTTCTTGAGTAGGGATCTTTTGAGTGTTGGACCACAAAGGGGTTTGTGTAGGATAACAGAGAAACAGAAGTGCATATGCTATGAGTGCTAGTGAAGAAGGTATGTAATAGCCTTGCAATGTTTGCCCAAAACATCCCATTCCAGGTATTGATCTTGCAGGGAAATAGTTGTGTGGTTTGGGGCAGGTGGCTTGTTATCCCATCCTGGTAAAAAGGAGATGGAGGTGACTGTAGGGAGGATCTAGAATATTTTCTGAGCAGTCCTGAGGACGGAAGTGCAGAACACACTAAGCTTGCTGAAAAGGCTTAAGCTTAGCTGTTTTGATTTCTTTGATGATAAAGCCAAAGCTCAGGAATGGGGATATGAGTTTTGACTATACACTTTTTAAAAAAACAGGTTGGGAAAGTACCTACTCTCATTCCCTCAACTGCTTTTGTAAGCATAGTGCTCCTCTGCAGAGACTCGTCTGTAATACACATGCTGTTTTGATAAGTCTTGCTTGTGCTCAGCACAAGTTGAAAGACATGTGAATGGTAGATGCAAATATAGCAAGGCTGTCATTGTGAAAGTTCTGCCGGGAGTCACTGGGAAGCTGTGGCCTCAGACCTCCTTTTGCAGTCAGCCAATCATGAAACTGATTTAGAATTACAGAAGAGTTTTTGAATTTCAGTAATGTGCTTTTGGACTGTTAAGTGTTAAGTTGTGTGCTGAATACTTATGACCTTGGGAAGTTGTCATCTTTATCTTACTTTCATTGTCTGAGTAGGGGGTAGAGACCTTCTTGTCATGCTTCTGTCTGCATTCATGGATGGCATCTTCAGCAATTCAACTCAATATTTTATTGGGTTTTTTTCAGCTGTAGAATCAGTAGCATTACATAGCAGTGTGGTTTTCCATATATGTAGCCATTACTGAATTATTTTCAGTGTTCCATCAGCGGTTTTGCAATACTGTTGATTCTTTTAGCTCCACCTGTATTTCTTTCTTTTCTCTTCATTTACAACATATAATAGTGTGTTTGGCATGTTTAAATTAGAGCTGTCGATTAATTGCAGTTAACTTATGTGATTAACTCAAAAAAATTAATTGTGATTAATTGCAGTTTTAATCGCACTGTTAAACAATAGAATACCAATTGAAATTTATTAAATATTTTGGATGTTTTCTTCATTTTCATA
Organism: Lepidochelys kempii; assembly: GCF_965140285.1. Taxonomy (NCBI): domain Eukaryota; kingdom Metazoa; phylum Chordata; order Testudines; family Cheloniidae; genus Lepidochelys; species Lepidochelys kempii. The sequence continues at coordinate 249,489,686 of NC_136380.1, forward strand.
CATATTGTATTCTGTGTGGTAATTGAAATAAAAGTGTATATTATTTTTATTACAAATATTTGCACTGTAAAAATGATAAAAGAAATAATATTTTACAGTTCACCTCATACAAGTACTGTAGTGCAATCTCTTTGTCGTGAAAGTGAAATTTACAAATGTAGATTTTTTTTTTTTGGTTACGTAACTGCACTCAAAAACAAAACAGTATAAAACTTCAGAGCCTACCAGTCCACTCAGTCCTACTTCTTGTTCAGCCAATCGTTAAGACAAACAAGTTTGTTTACACTTACGGGAGATAATGCTGCCCTCTTCTTATTTACAGTGTCACCAGAAAGTGAGAACAGGCATTTGCATGGCACTTTTGTAGCTGGCATTGCAAGATATTTATGTACCAGATATGCTAAATGTTCGTATGCCCCTTCATGCTTTGGCCACCATTCCAGAGGACATGCTTCCATGCTGATTACGCTCATTTGAAAAAATATGCATTAATTATATTTGTGATTGAACTCCTTGGGGGAGAATTGTATGTCCCCTGCTGCTTTATCTGCATTCTGCCATATATTTCATGTTCTAGCAGTCTCGGATGATGACCCAGCACATCTTCATTTTAAGAACACTTTCATTGAAGATTTGACAAAACACAAAGAAGGTACCAATGTGAGATTTCTAAAGATAGCTACAACACCCGACCCAAGGTTTAAGAATCTGAAGTGCCTTCCAAAATCTGAGAAGGACGAGGTGTGGAGCATGCTTTCATAAGTCTTAAAGAGTAACACTCTGATGTGGAAACAACAGAACCCAAACCACCAAAAAAGAAAACCAACCTTCTGCTGGTGGCATCTGATTCAGATAATGAAAATGAACATGCGTCGGTCTGCACTGCTTTGGATTGTTATCGAGCAGAACCCGTCAGCAGCATGGATGCATGTCCCCTGGAATGGTGGTTGAAGCATGAAAGGACATATGAATCTTCAGTGCATCTGGCATGTAAATATCTTGTGATGCCAACTATAACGGTGCCATGAGAATGCCTGTTCTTACTTTCAGGTGACATTGTAAATGAGAACTGGGCAGCATTATCTCCTGCAAATGTAAACAAACTCATTTGTCTGAACAACGAGGAGTCCTTGTGGCACCTTAGACGCTAACAAATTTATTTGGGTATGTATGAGCTTCGTGGGCTAAAACCCACTTCATCAGATGCATGGAGTGGAAAATACAGTAGAGAGGTATAAATACACAGCATATTAAAAGATGGGAGTTGCCTTACCAAGTGGGGGGTCAGTGCTAATGAGCCAATTCAATTTAAGGTGGAAATGGGCAAGAAGAAGTGGGTGCTCCACTGTAGGTGTGCTTGTGTCCCTGCATTGCTGATCAGAAAACTTTGATAGCAGTGTCTGTTCGGCCTGCACATGCACCGTGACCTCCTCATGCTCTGTCACAAGGCTAACCGGCGCACATAGGCGAACCCCCTCAGTTTCTTCTCAACTGCCGCTGGCTAGAGACGGAGCCATTAGCGGTCCGTTTGAGGATCTTTTTTTTTTCCTTCCCCCCTTCAGCATTTCAATAGCTAGTTAATCCCCTTTTTCTCTTAGCTGTAGATTTTCTTTGTTTTTCTCTCCTCCCCTCCTCCCCCAAAAGAAAAGACTTTTAGTTCCCCTTTGTCTAGGGCTCTTTTTCCCCCAGCGTGGGGTATGATTGACTCATTTGGCTTCAAGAAGTGCTTCTTGTGTAAAGAAACCACCCCTCTGGCAGCTAAACATTCTCACTGTATCTGCTGCCTCAGGGAAGGGCACATTTCTCAGAAGCGTGTTCTCTGCCAGCAACTCAAGCCCAGGTCTCGGAAGGCCAGGGAGCTGAGACAAAAACTTATCCTGATGGCGGCAACTCTTCAGCCTCTGCTGGACCCATGCCAGGAGTCACCCAGATGGCACAAATCTTCCACATAGCCCTGGACATTTAGGGACTATGGATCAAAGGAAACAGCCGCAGACCCCTCACGTAAGACTTGTAAAAAGAGAGCCATAAGCCCCGAGTCAGCCAAAAAAGATCGCTGTCATGCTCAGTATCGTCGGCACTGAGACAGTCCAAACGCAGTACCCATAGCTCACGAGTGTCAGAAGTGACAGGTACTGTTGATAGAAAGAAAAGGAGGACTTGTGGCACCTTAGAGACTAACCCATTTATTAGAGCATAAGCTTTCGTGAGCTACAGCTCACTTCATCAGATGCATATCGTGGAAACTGCAGCAGACTTTATATATACACGTACTGTTGATGTGTCTAAAGGCCTGATGGGCATTGGCACTGAGCCAATGGTACCGGTAGAGAAGGACAAAGACACAGACTATCCACCACTAAGAAGATGCTGCCAGTACGAGCAGCACCACTGGCACTGTCAACAGTGAGCCACCCAGCCTCGGAGCACTCAACATGGCCAAAATCCCCTGTTCCCTCCAGACCAACCCACCAACAACTGCCATTGGCACTGGTTCCGTCAGCACCACAAGAGTTCTGGCACTCAAGAGAACTCATGGTATCAGATATACTAGAGTCTCCCTTGATCGGTGCTGGGGCTCCAGTACAGAGTCTTCTCCGGACATGGTAATATTCACCAACAGCGTGTCACACACCTCCACTCTCTAGTGGTGACTCAGATCTCTGACCACTCCTTGCATGCTCCTTATGGTGCCCGATATCAACCTGGGGCTCCCCAGTCATATTCTCCTTCTGCTCCTCAGCCACCATGGTACGGCCGGCCATGGGCACCACCACCACACACTATTGCACTGCCCTAGCAGCCCTACTGGGATCCATGGGCAGCATGTAGACTTTACATCTCCCAGGCACCCGTAATGTAACTCACCACAAGCCCTTGACTCTCCCCCTCGGCCACGGCATTCAGAACTGCCGAACCTCCAAAGGAGATCATAGAGGAACCGGAGGGCAGATTCAAGGAGGAAGTCATGTCGAGGACCAACATCTGTATTTCCCCAAATGAGGCAGGGGTGGCCCCTCCACCATCCTTAGCTGATGATTTTGGGCTATTTCAGAATTTGGCTAAAAGGGTAGCAGACATGCTGCAGATATCTCTAGAGGAGGTAAAAGATACCCATCATAAGCTCCTGGATATCTTGTACTCCTGCTCCTCCTCCAGAATAGTCCTCCCCATCAACATCTTGTTCACTCGCATACCTGTTGATGAAGACAGCCTTCCTGGTGGCAATCACCTTGGCAAGAATAGGGGAAATAGCAGCATTGATGGCAACCCCCCTGCATATACTATTCTTTTGGGACAAGGTCACTCTCCGATCACACCTGAAGTTCATCTCCAAGGTGACCCCCCCCTTTTCACATAAACCAACTGATTCACCTCCCAACATTTTACCCCACCTCACTATAACAGGGAGTATATACTGCATACACTAGATGTTAGGAGTACCCTGGCCTTTTACCTGGATAGGACGGAGGCTTTTAGGAAGTATCCTAAGCTTTTCCTTTTCATTGCAGAGAGGTCTAAGGGCAAAGCGATATCAGCTCAGAGACTGTCCGAATGGGTCTCAAACTGTATCAAACAATGCTATCTGGTTCACAACATAGTACCTCCATCCAGAGTCTGCACCCACTTCATGAGGTCGGTTTCCTTCCCCATCGCCTTCCTCAAATTTGTCCCTATCTCAGAAATCTATAGAGTGGCACCCTGGGAGTCTGCAAATATCTTCACAGAATATTACACTATTACCAGCGATTCTGCTTCTGTTGCCGTCTTCAGCTGCACAGTATTGTCATCTGTAACAGACTTGACTCCAAAGCCCCAGCCCTCCATTGGGGATACTGCTCAGAAGTCACCTACTGTGGATCACCCTTAGGGATACTACTTGAAAAAGAACAGGAAGTTACTCACATTGTGCAGTAACAATAGTTCTTCAAGATCTGTGTCCCTATATGTGTTCCACAACCCACCCTCCTCCCCTCTACTTTGGAGTTCTTGTTAAGGACTTTGCGATAGGGAAGGAACTGAGTGGGATTTGCCAGTGCACACTGGTTAGCCTCGTGAGGGGCAGGGGTACGAGGAGGGAGCAGAGCTTGTGCGGGCCGAATGGACGCTGCTGTCAAAGTTCTCTGACCAGCAGCACAGAAACGCAAGTGGAGCAGTCAGAGAGACATCTTGAAGAACCATCATTACTGCACAAGGCAAGTAACTTCCTTGTTAAAGTTAGTTGTTGGCCTTTCAGTTGTTATGGCATAATCGCTGATCTGTCACTTTTTGGGAGGCAAAGATTAACAGATTTCTCCTACAAATGAAGCTGATGTTGAAAGGACTGTTTTGTTCTTTGTTTGTACAGTGCCTAGAACAGTGGGATCTTAGTCCATGACTGGGGTTCTGAGGTACTACAATAATACATATATTTAATAATAATAAAGAGCTGCTGAAAGGCATGGAACAGGCACCTAAATTATAATCCCAGTTATGTTTTTAGACTGATGGTGGCATCAAAAGTCTCATCACTTGCCTTTTCACAGACTTGAAATTAGAGCCTAAAGTTTTATAGTACCAAAAAGTGCTCATGTAAATACAGTACTTCAGAATTTCAAAAAATTTAAAAAATTCCTTCCCCACAGTAACCTCCACTGAGGTTTTTGTTTTAAAAAAAGACAACCCAATCCCAGATTTTTCACAGCCTTGATTTCTGTTCTGTTGATAAAGGTATTCTTCTACATCGACACATCAGTTTGTTAGGGTACTTAACATATCTGAGATTTCTGTTGCTTTAGTAATCTTTTGTTCTATACTCAATAAGCAATATATAAATTCAACAGCATACATCCAGAACATATTTCCATTACAGAACCAAACAAAGGGGTATAATTAAGATTGGGTGGGCACTGTAAAGCAGCTGAGATGAATAGTGAATGATGGATCATCTGACATGCAAACTGGATGGATTCTGTAAATTGCCTATTTTCAAATTTTAATTTTTGAAGTTTATAAAGTGTAGAGTGTTTTTGTAAGACAAGTTGGGTTTTTGGAGGTGTTAGCTGTAAATCTCTGAAACACACTTTCAACCTTTTTGACCAAATTTGATAAAATCGGATATATTAGACCCGTATGTGTGTTCACTGTTACGGCATTCTGTGCACTATTAGCTATTCCTGAAAAACTAATTAACTGAAAGATGAAGAACCTTTAAGTCTAGATTAGAATCGCAATTATAACTTTAGCATTTATGATGTTCATCTTATGTACTATTTGCTTTTGTTCTAGCTAAAGAATTCCTCTACAGAGGAGTCAGAAAGCTCAGGTGATGAAGAGAAACAGGAGGTAACATCAAATTTCAAGGAAGAATCTAAGATAAGGGACCTCTGTCAAACTACCCAGAAGCCATCTAAAAACGAAACTCCAAGTAAAGGGTGAGATAAATGATGTGGGAGGTCTGGTTTATAAATTAATTAGAACTTCCAGACAAACACATTTGTAAGCCTTTGTTTAATATGAATATAAAAATTATTTCCTTCAGTGAAATTAAAATTCCCTTATGTACTGTCTGGTCTGTTTTTCTAGGGAATGTCCTACCTCGACAAGTACAGAAGAAGAAGCTATTCAGGGCATGCTTTCTATGGCAGGATTGCACTATACCACATGTTTACCAGGTCATACACAAAGCACAGACTGCACAGATAAAAGAACCTCTCATCAGGAACACAGAAGTTACCCCAGAAGTAAGCATAAGGACAGGCAGCCATCCCAGAGTCATAAAACGGAATGTGGTAGGTACTTACATAAACTATCATTGCCACACTATGTTGTTACACTAGGGCTAAGATTTCAAAAATAAGTGCCTAAAATTAGGTTCCTAGAGCCATAGTGAAGTTCCTAAATAAGTATGGTATACTTTCCAGAAGTCAGTGAGATAACAGTGTGCTCAACACTTCTGTAATCCAGGCCAAATCTATTTAGGAGCCTAACTTTAATGAGGCCTTAGCTGTCAACCTAAAAGTTTCTTCAGCATCTTTCGGTGTTACAAGAGTTGCAGTGGTACGGATGGATGAACTGAAAGCTATAATTCCCTCCAGGGGAAAAAGCTGAAAGCAATAGTTCATAAGGTCTCCCTAGCTGCTGCTTTCATGTATATGCCTTACTAGATAAACCTTAGATTCTCAGTCTGCTTGACGGCTTCTAATACAGTCTCTTTAAAAAGCACATCTGGATTTGTTCCTGGAATGCAGATGTAAAGGCTAGCTAATGGCTGCATCCTTATTCTCACAGGGAGATCAGTTTGGTAAAACTTAGAAAATGCTATAGCTGAAGCAGCTGATAAAGGAAACTTTTACATTTGGTGAAATGAAAAAGGAAAAATCAGTCTCTATTACAAGAATGGGGAAGTCATTTTGTAGTCCACAATATTCAGATACCTACAAAAATAGTTTGGAAAAGGAGAAAGTTCTGCAGAGATGGAAGAAAAGATATATTCAGAGAAAAATACTCCATCCAAGCCTATCTCCATACAAACAAACACAGTGTGACTAGATGTGGCCTCTCTGCAAGGGTGCAGCTCATCGGGTGACACCAAAAGTTTTATCTATAGAAATGAACTGTGCTGGAGAAATAAGTCCTAGACATAATATAGAAAGGGATATGTAATAGAATTGAAGAGGGTCCCAAAAGATACAGAATAGCATCAGAAGTTTAAAAACAAAAAACAAAACCCCAAAGAATAAATGTAGGATGGAAGCAATAATAGATGCATGCAATTCAGCAGAGCTAGGCACTGGAGATTTCTCAATTTTTGTGGCCCATCAGTGCATCTGGGTAGATGGGGAGGAATCTGTGCTGATACTGGAACAGGGTACCAAGAAAATTTAAATTTCACAGAGAGCCTTTTTGTAGTATCTCTCTAGTATTAGCAAATTCTCTCAACATCAATAGACCTAAAAGAAACACATGCCTATTCCAAACCTCCACATGAAATTCCTCCATTTTTCTCATAACAATTTGTATTTTTGTTACAAATTCTTATCGTTGAGATTATTGACCTGTCCCATAATCTTCACAGATGTCTTAGCGGTCTACATAGCAGCTCTCTGAGAGAAGAGAATCTATACCATCCTTTCTTACACTGTTTATCAGAGCTCAGAAGACAAAGTCAGACAGTACAATAGCACTACAATTCAGTTCTATCAAGTACATGACTTCCTGATAAACCACAAAAAACACCTGCATTCAGCAAGATCATGACTCACCTAGGCATCCAGATAGTTACAAAGAGAGATTATTTATTGCGTAGGTGAAGCAATCAAAGATTACGGCTATACTTAAGGCTGTTTCAGCAGAAACCAGAAGTCACAATTGTCATCTTGTGAGATTCCTTGGGATGCTTGGATCTTGCATTGATTCTTATCTAGCCAAGGTAACATAGAACTGCTACAGACCTTTATGCTGTCCATTCTTCCTTGGACATCAGTCAGTCTGGGAAAAAGTAGATAGTTCCAAAATACCGGCTTATCACTCAGGAAGAACCAAACACTACTTACCATGGACACAATTCTGGGAGCCTACCTTAGTAAAATGGTTCAGGGGTTATACTTTAAGGAGCTGTCAAAAAACTGACTAGAGTTCAGGCCATTTTGACTAGGTCTGTAAGAGTTTTAGGAAGAGATGTCTTAAACATATTCTGGGAATGACAGTCACCACCACTGTAATAACATGCATCATTTCCCAAGGAAGAAAGAAATCCAGTTGGCCTCTGTCTAAAAAGCAGTCCACCATCTGTCATGGGAAAAGAGAAATTTGTTCTTGAAAACTCTTCACATGAAAGGGAAAAGAGAGATCAGCACTGCCTGGCTATGACACAAGAATTAGACCAAGTGGAATGAAGTCTCAGCCAAAGATTTGTTACCGTGATGATTCACCAATTCAGTCAAATCACTGATTCTTCTTTGAGTGGCCTCTGCATAGTCCCACATTTGGGATTCAGCAGCCACGTGCAGCTCAGAAGGTGGAACATAACTAGCATTGCCCATTTGAGCTCTCACACACCCCTCTTTGCTGGGCCCTTACCTGTTCATGAGCATTCTAGGGCGTGTCTGTAAAAGGAGGCATAGTACTCCAATTACCTCTGCTCCTTCCACCTGCCAGAGATGACAGATGGGGAACAGCTCTGGAGAAAATCATCCCAGACCTCTTAAACAGTGCTTTAGTTGTTAGTTTCTTAGGGTAGCCTATTTTTATTAACGTTAAGGTTTTTAGTCCTCTCAGAAATAGACCCAGCAATCTCCTACACAGGCGCCAACTTTCCTTGGTGCCGGTGGGTGCTCACGCCCCTGGCTCTGCCCTGACTCTGCCCCCTCCCAGCCCCTATTGGACCCCTCCCCAAATCCCTGCCCTGGCCCTGCCTCTTCCCCAAGCGTGCTGCGTTCCTCCCAGTGCTTGCCACACAAAACAGCTGTTTTGCGGCACAAGTGCTGGGAGGGAGGGGGGAGAAGCAGGACACGGCGGCGTGCTCGGGAGGAGGTGGAGGTGGAGCGAAGGCGGTGGTGAGCTGGGGTTCGGGGGTGGGTTGGGGAGCTGCCAGTGGGTGCAGAGCACCCACCAAACTTTTTCTCTGTGGGTGCTCCAGCCACGGAGCACCCACGGAGTCAGCGCCTATGATCTCCTATATCCTTTTCTACCCATCTCCCATTTAACCAAAGTTACACACAATATCTAAGTGAAAGAGGCTTCAGTTACCTTAAAAAAAACTGTACTGACCAAGAAGGCTGTGATTCTCCAGCCTGATGTTGGTTAAGTTTTCTATTCTGCTCCCAATCCACATTGGTTTTCTCAGCTAAGTCCTATCACCCATCCAAACCTGACTGAATTGCTGTCCTGGGATGCTCTTGGGCATGAGGTTTACAAATCATCATTGTTGTCAACTTTCATTTTCCTTCATATGGGTATTTAGATTGTAACGCTGTAGAGTTTTGTGTCTTGCACAGTCATAGAATCACAGAAATATGGAGCTGGAAGGGACCTTGAGAAGTCAAGTCCAGCTCCCCTGTGCTGTGGCAGGGCCAATTAAAGTAGGCCACCATCCCTGAGAGGGGTTTGTCCAACCTGTTTTTAAATACTCCAGTGATGGGGACTCCACAACCTCCCTTGGAAGCCTATTCCAAAGTTTTTCCTAATATTTAACCTAAATCTCCCTTTCTGCAGATTAAGCCTTTTACTACTTGTCCTACCTTCAGTGGACATGGAGAACAATTGATCACTGTCCTTTTTATAACAGCCCTTAATGTGTTTGAAGATTATTAGGTCTCTCCATAGTCATCTTTTCTAAAGAATAAACCTGCCCTGTTTTTAATCTTTCTTCATAGGTTAAGTTTTCTAAACTTTTCATCATTTTTGTTGCTCTCCTGTGGACTCTCTCTCCAGGAAAAATGGGGACACACTGAAGTGTGGCACCCAGAATTGGGCACCGTACTCTAGCTGAGGCTATCCAGCCACAGCATACCAGCACTTTAAAAAAAACAACAACAACAACAACAAAAAAAAAACAGTAGTGAATGTGAGTTGCAGAAGGTTTGCACCTTTTGTGGACTTTCTTACAAGGATACAGAAAAGTCAAGAAACAGATATTAAGGAAGCATCCACCAGGCATAATTTGATGGTTCTTAGACAGTACTGTGGCAATGAGGGCAGCTGTTTTCAACATCAGTACTTTCAGATCCACCTTTGCTGTGTTTATCAGACTTTCATATGGAAGCTCAGCAGAAATTTGGGCAATTTGATGTGTCAAATAGGTATGGAGGGGAAGTGAGAAATCTGACATCTCTGATGTGTGAGAACTGTGGTAACAGACACTTGTATTATGAAATAATTGTCTAGGAAATCTCTTTTGCAATTCTTTCTTTCTATTTCATCTCAATTGTAGATTTCAAGTTCTTCAGTCACAATGAAGAATTTCAAAGTTTCAACTTGCTAAATTTCTTTTTAGGTAAGCACATGAGGGAAGAGGAAAGAGGTGTGGGGACTTCAATATGGGCAAGACAGCTAAATGCAGCTTCCAGGGTCACCCCTCAGGTAAGACAACATTTTAACCCATGTTATAGAACAAGGAGTATGCAGCTGTCAACAAAAAAACAAAACCAGTAAACTTGATGAAGGTATCTCCTTACTGCCCGTCTGGTAATTAAATAACTTTGGAGCTGGTAATTGATGACTATCTGTATCATGTTTTATCTGAGCTGTTCTGCCTTTTTGGATGTTTTAGGAAACATAAGTATATTTTAAAATTACTATAAAGACACTTTTCAGAGTAGCAGCCATGTCAGTCTGTATTTGCAAAAAGAAAAGGAGTAGTTGTGGCACCTTAGAGACTAACCAATTTATTTGAGCATAAGCTTTTGTGAGCTACAGCTCACTTCATCGGATGCAGTGAGTTGTAGCTCATGAAAGCTTATGCTCAAATAAATTGGTTAGTCTCTAAGGTGCCACAACTACTCCTTTTCTTTTTATAAAGACACTAGTATCTTAAGAAAAAGGGTGAATTTACTGTTCATGAAAGGTTGCAGAATGATGATCCACAGCCATGGAGTCTTACTTCAGACAGAGTAAGTTCTGGCTTTCCCATATTGCCCAGTCAAACTTTATTTGGAAACTTCATCTCTTTCTTCACCCTTCTTGTCCTCTCTAGTTATACTGCCATACAAGGTTGTCAACTGTGTGGTGCTTTTTGAGATGTGGACGCTTGCCCCTTGGAAACTGGATTGAGGCAGCTCAACTCATTTCACATAGGCCGCTAAACAGTCAGTAGTTGGTGTCATCTCTGAGTTTTTCATCTGGGCTGGATTCAAGCCAGAGGCCTGAAGATGAAAGACTCTAAATCCTGTTACCAATTCTCCAAGCCTTCCAATTTTTCATAGCATTTTAAAAGTCCATCTTACCTCTATAGCTTGTGTTCACTAGAAATGTTAGTAATACTTCAAGTTACAGGATACTGATACTATTTAGTAACTGTATATTTTAATTGCATGGTAACTTAGTATTCTATAGGAATATGTAATTACATGGTAGGGCTTATGGTTTTATACTTCCTAATTTAGAACTGGCTGTGTCTCAACTACTGAATATTCAAGACAAAGTGCCAATTTAAATATTCACTGATTGTGATATTGTTCATTATAGTTTGGAACTGTCTGTGAAATCAAGGACATTGTGTTCACACTTTGATCCCTGCAAAATAATGAAAGTGGAAGAAGTGGGTTATATATTTTTGTGTGTTCCTTACTTCCCTGTATCTGTACTCGCAACAGTTAAACAGTTTACCACTATTTTAGTGACTTTAACTGCATGTGAAAAAAGTTACACAGAAATATCATGTTGTTATAACTTAAGTTTTTGAATGGGCATATACTGTAGAGAAATGGACAGGGTGGTAAAACAGACCAGCCTTTATTCCTGTTAGAACTGTATCTTCATTCAGAAATATTTAATTTGTCCAGTAATACAATGAGAAGAATTAAAAGGTGTTTGCATCCAGAAATTATAAGTCCTCGTGTGTGATTGATTTCTCCCCCCGCCTCCCTTCTGCTCCAGGATACAAGTAAAGCTCAGAAATATATTAAGAAGGAGGGTGCATCAGAAGCTAGTCATAAGGTTCAGGAGAACAGAAATTTTACACACAGCAATGGCTTGAGCTTCCAACATGGCAAGTGCTCACGGGACTCGACCCTTATCCAAGGGGAGTGTCGGCTGAGTGATGGCAGCCTCAGCCCTGATAGGCCATATGGTGAGACGTCCTTGTCTATACCCCTTCATCCAACCAAGAGGCCAGCATCAAATCCACCCCCTATTAGCAACCAGGCCACGAAAGGTAATATTTTCTTTTTCTGTTGTCTTGTTCCCCCCACCCAAAAAAAAACTGGTTTCCTATTTTTGTTTATCTACAAACTTAGGAAAAACTTGTCTGAAACAGAAGCAGCAAAAAGTGCAGACATAGACTTTGAGAAAAAATCCAACATATAAGCATCACCTTGCAGTCAAATTTTGGCATGGAGTAGTTGTATAGTGGAAAAAGAGGGATTTAATGGTGTTATGCCCAATTTTGAGCTTTCCCTAGTTAGTGTTGACAACTTTTATAAATTTATCAGCTATGAAGTAATGATACCTAGTTTAGATTAAGCATCTGGGCTTCCCCCCCCCCTCTTTCTGAGCTGAGATTCTCAAAGTATGAGGCTTTAAAAGGTACCTTGCTGATCTTACTAGTTATCTCCTTAGCTGTGTAATTTACTTGAGTACAAATCTGAGGGAAGGGCACAATTCAGGGAGCAGAGACTAGTGGGTTTTCCTATTTAAACTAGGAAAATCTGGAGGTATATAATCACATTCTCTATTATAATGCTGACTGTAGCTTAAGAAAAGTAATGCTGAATTTCATATATGTCCATTATGCCCACTGCTTTGGTCCAAAACAAGTGGACAGAGATGAATTGCAATGTAGAAATATTTCAGCTGAAAAAGTTAGACTCCAGGGGAGAATCTGCTTTCCATTTAGGTTTATCTGATTTTACAAAATCTGTTCTAAAAATAGACTGATATACTGGTTTCAATTTTCCAGGCAAGCGTCCAAAGAAAGGAATGGCAACTGCCAAACAGCGCCTTGGGAAGATCCTTAAGTTGAACCGAAATGGCCATGCACGCTTCTTTGTTTGATGTGGTGGCTGCTGCTGCTGCTACTCCTCCTACTACTGCTGTCTTTCCTTCACAGCCAGTATTGAGGGCAACAGAGCCTGGAGCTGCTGCTGTTCCTCTGCTCGAAGTAGACTTGCATGTACCATGTAGAACACTGCCTAATGAACAAAAAAACCAATGCTGCATTTTCACTGTGCCACACCCGCTCAGCAATAACCATTTGGGAATGGGGAAACCTTCAGAGAGACAATGGACTGGGAAACAGTCTCTCATCAGGGCTTGAATATCACTTTGTTGCTGGTAGTGTCTGAGCTAATTCATGAGGGGAAGATGATAAAGGTGGTTATCCATAATTTATTTCTGACAGATTTTTACAACTTTTAAATTCATTTTTAACTATTTATTTGGAAGACTTTTTTTGTGGGGGTTATTAATTTAGATTTAAGAATGTGAAGGTTTTTTATTGTTCTTGATGATGTATGTTTGGTGCAGTGGAGAGCCACATTAATGGTAATTAGTCTGGACTCCTAAATTTGATATTCAGGTTATAGTCTTAAACAGGGATGTGATGCATTATTAATTATTTTTAAATTAAGTCATATGGAATCATATTTTATATTTTTTCTGCTCTTTATAAGCTATTGGTTGGGCTTTTGTTGCCCTGTAAGGTGCATACACTCTGCCAGTTTAGTTCCCTTAGCCTCTCTCCATTCTGTACACGTTGCTGACTCACCAAAGTGGAGAAGCAAAGACTCTTCTGTCTACAAGGAGAGCATGATTATTCAAGTTCAGTAGCTAACATGTCTTAAACCGCACCCCGCCCTCAAATTGGGGTTTATGCTCTTCCTCCTGACATGGTTCGTGTTCGGTCCGGGCCATGTGATTTTTTTTTCTCAAGGAGAAAATAAAATCCCTTTTGAGAAGTTTTATTTATACAACGTAGTTGAAATGTTAGTACAGAGGAGAGCAGCTTTTATCTTTTCCTGGGGGATGGGAGAGAGTGCAATATGATGGGTTAAGTTTCATATTTCCGAATAATTGTGTTGGTTGAAGAAACAATTCTTAAAATATAAATTGCAGAATTAAGATTTGGCAGATTACTTCCTGTGGTGGGTGGAGGGAGCACTAAAACTAAAAGGGAGTGATGATCATTAGTATACTTCAAAAATATATTTTACTGAGGAACTAAAGAGGCAGTTGAACATGTGCTGCTTGCAAGGCTGCACATGACAGCCAATTTGAGTCTTAACAGGTGCATATGTAAGTGTTGAGTTTAGTAGCTAGCTGATCTCAGAATGATCATTTGTGCCATACTTTACATAGAGCTGATAGTGAATGCCAATTCTGAATTACCTGTAAATAATGTTGATTTTAAATTTGTATTTTTCTGTAATATAAAATTAAATATTTAACTTTTCAGGGTGCGGGGAGAGGGGAACAACTTTACTTGATTCTGTAAAAAGGGCATTTTGCAGGGTCCAGCCAAAAGTAAAACATTGATGTGCTAGGGATACCATCTTGGATTTTTCCTGTATAGTGAGAGTGAAAAGGCTTGGCTTAGCTATCCAGTTTATTGATTTGTCTTAACTCTACTCAGTTTGCCTGTCCTCCATATTCTGTCCTGAATAGCTTCTTCCTGCCGTGCTTAAAAACATTCAGTTTTACCTTCCAGATTTACATGTAGCAGATTTACATGTATACAGCTAGATTAGAATATGAATAATGCCCTTGGAAATTTATGGAAATATATGCTGTCTGGATTTCCTGATTATTGCAAGATCAGAACTAGCTAGCTGAGGGCCAGCCCATTTCTGGATGAGAAAATATAACATGGATATGGATAGGGCAAATAGCATTCATGATTTTTCTTTCTCCAGAACTTGCAAATTATTGTTTGTTTCTCTTCGTCCTGGCCCAGCTTTTGATTTGAAAGTAGTGTAGACATCAAAGTTAATTGATTTTGTTAACCCATAGCCAAAAACACACTGGATGAGTTAAAGCTCTGTTGGCAGACAATTTTTCTTTAATACATGCTACCAGCCCTGTTTAGGGTGATGGGAAAGGAGACAATAAAAGTGATACTCACTAATTACCAAGTAACAAAAGACAGGGAGCAGTTAGTCTACAGGTTTCGAAAGTGACCACAAATAATAATGTTCTCAGGCAAGAAATTTTCCAGTCAGTAATGACGAGAAGAAAAAATACTTTCAACATTCGGTATAAACATTTAATTCTATCTTCTGATACATTCTCATGGAAATATTTGATGATTGTGTACCATGTTATCAATACTTGTTTAAATGATAAGAAAAAAAGCTTACCTCTGATCTGTTTGTGTCAGCTCAGGGAAAACCAGGTCATATCTGCCAGGCTTTGAGTAACTGGTTCAGTTCTGGCAAACCAAACCAAACTGCTTTTCGCTTACTATCTTTTTTTTATTAATTAAGACAACAGAAGTATTTCACAAGGGACATCAAGCAGAATTGGAGAGGAGTAAAGACTGATTTTTTTTTTAATGTAGATTCTGAGAACACTACTTACTGAAACAGAAATATGCCACAATGGAATCTTGAATAAGGAGATTTGGAATATGGAACATACAAAATGCTGCTTTCCTTGGGACTTGTCTGCAGCAGGTCTGCCTTCTAAGCCTCTTCATTAGCAAAGTATATAGCTATCATCTTACTAGTGGAAAAAGTACTTGGCTGGACCCATATATGTTTAATGGTTATTTCTAGTTTTTTTTTCTTTCTTCCCTTCTCTCCCACTTTTTCAAGGTGGCTCTCCATTGTAGTGAGTGTACTAATGTCTCTTCATAGGCTGTCAACAGGCAGAAGTTCATTTCCATTTTCTCCATATTTCCATGCTTCCAGCAGAAGTCTTTAAGAGACTAAAACTTTATTTGGGGTGAGAGGGAACCTCGGTCAATCAGTTTAAAAGAAATTTTCTTGATTGATAACAAATGAATCTCCTTCTGGTAGCTTGATGAAGAGGATGTGTTGACCTCACTTATTCATGTATTTGTATGTTGGGATGTTTTTATTATATTCTTGGAAGAAAACACTGTTGCACCAAACTTTTTGTAGATGGACTGAACCTGGTGCTGAGAGAGAGGTGGAGAGAAAATAACCTGTCTTTTCTCACATTTCACTTTTGGGATGGGGGGTAGATGGATAGGAGCACTGAATCTTCCTATGGGAACTCATTTTCAAGGAGGATATTTAAAGAAAAAAAAAGATATGAAGAATTTGGACTTCAAGATAAAATTATTATACTTACTTTTTAAACTTTCTGTTGCTAGAAGGAAAAATGGTATGAAATGGAACCCTTGGGGGTTTGCTCTTCTCCAAGTACTCAAGTTCTTATAATTTTTAAAAAGAAATATGTGAAAATGGAAAGACCACCTAGAAATTATATCAAGGACTCTTCCAGCAACTTTCCCCTTTCTTCCTGTACTATACTTGCTAATAAAGCCTGGCTACAAGGTAGCCCTTAATGACCTCTGAGGTAGATAACCTATGCAACCTATAATATTCTACATGAAATAATTCTTGAAGAAATCATTTCAAAAGGGTTTGATGTTAAGAATGAACAGTTGTTGCTTTCTGACCACATTTTTAAGCTGAAGTACCTGTGTTAATTTTAATAGAGATAAGAGCACAGTGTCATGGCCATCCTTTAAAAAGCTTCAGCTTTCCCAAATTTTTTATATGGCATAGGCTGCTTTCATTCACCAGGGCACGAAGTCCTAAATTTTGAAATCTTTGCAGGCGTTTAACCCAGGGCTGAGTCATTATCTGGCTGACCCTTGGTTGGTAATTGTGGGGACTGAGGAGGGCTGAGGCTAGAACCTCAGCTAGTGGTCCCCTCTAGCCTCCATGCCACCAAAAATCTTAGTGTCTTTTTAAAGCTCTTCCAGACCAAGGTTGTCCATGGCCCTGGGACTAAGCAAACCTAGAGCCACTTTATTCTGCGGAAGAAATATAAATGAAACCAAGGCCTTACTGTTTGTGGTTAAACTGGATTAAAAAGCTGCAACATCCATTTAAAAAAAACAAACAAAAAAAACCCAACTATTTCTGGTTGCAAAACAAATGGTGAATCATGCAGGGGGTGGGAAATATGAATAGCACTGATTAGGAAATGCACGTGCTTCTTCAGAAGCTGCATTTCCTTTTGGAAAAGGACTTTTTTCTACTTTTAATAAAAATTAAGCCATAACAGTTTCATGCTGTGGGACGGGAGTGAAAGGGATCACTTTAACAGATTATATTAATATGAATTATCACTTCTGCTGGGATATGTCTGATTTTGTCAGTGCTTTGGCAGTTATTTCTCTTTTTAAAATCCATTAAATTTGAAAGAGGAGATAGTTCTTGGCTATATTTACTAGTTTTGTAGTAATGTTTTGCTGACCCATTTGTCTTCTCCTCTCCCTTTTCTACTCTGTCTAATTTCTATCCTTTTTTTGAACATCTGTGGAAAATACTGGCTTGTCTGCCTGAATAGGGGTCTCCGTGTGCATGCGTTGGGTGTGTGTGTGTGGGTGTGTCTTTTTACAGAAACGCACTACAGTGTTGAGTATTTGGCTGGGAAAGGGGATGCTGCAGCTTTAAAGAGCATTTTTTTTTTCAATCCATAACAGTATTTCCCATCCTCTTTTGCCTGCAGGCAGGGAAAATGTATGTACAGTATTTATTTTTGTTTCAATTTTACTTCAAATTTGTAAGTTTCTATAAGTAGCTCACATTGGTTATTCTAGGGGAGGACAAGTGGCTTGTTTAAATTTGTATTTGATATTCATAGTTTCCAGTTTCTGTACTTTAAAATATTGAAATTAAAAAGTTGTAATACTTATGTTTTGATTTTAGCAATCTATAGTGTTTAATTTCTACAGGTTTTTGTTCACTTGCTTAAAAGTGTAAATACAGAAAGTTGTAAAAAAATGTCTTATGAGGGAAAATGCTTAATTCTGTTTCTAGGACTGATTTTTGTGCCTGTTATTTGACTCTGGATTTTGATGAAGATGTGGGGAGTGCAGTACATTTTCTTACTATTTTAAAGTGTAAGTTTGCTTTCTGTCAGAATGTTCTCTGGGAGCTGAATGCATTTTGCGAGGATGTATGCAGTCTTTTTTGACACCTAAGTGTAAAAAGAAATGGTTGAGACTTCCAGTGGTCCATCACTTAGTAAACTTCAAGAAATTGAACCAATTTGGAAGCATTTTAATGCCGAAAGAAATTATTTTTTTCTTTTTCTTCTTACTACTTTTTTTTCATATTTTTACTTTTTGGTCAAGTTTGCCTTATGCTCCTGATGCCTCTGGCTTTACTGGGAGCAGCTCTTCCTGTCTGTGACTGAGGAGGTACTGTTTCTGTTAGAGTGGGTTTCTCTTGCACTCACACTCCTTCCTTCCTTCCTTTCTTAACATTGTCTCATTTCCTTTTTATCCTTGCCTACTTTTCTGTCCATTCCACCTGCAACTGCATCATGTTTCATTTCACAATCATCAGTGGTCCCCAGTTTGTAGTCATGGGTCACCACACCACTTGGAGGAAGAAGCACTGCCACACTGCGTTTAGAGTTAGTGTAATGCCTTCTCTTTCTTTCTTCTCTACAGAGAGAGTGCTGTGTGCTGCTGAACTGCTTCAGAGACTTGCATGGGGGAAACACTCCATCTATCCCATGCAAGTGCTGTGCTTCAATACCACAGTGATGCCCACGCCACAGTATAAAAATCTTAAATGATGTGTCAGTGGGTTCAGAAGAACAGGATGGCAAAAGTTGTGTTTTTTGTATCCTGTGTAGCTAGCCAAGCCACTTACTTCTCAGGCTGGCTCTCAGCTTACTGGGAGAAAATTCTTTAGCCATGGACTAGGACCCTAACTTACTAGGTAGTGTACAAAAACAAAGAAGATAGTCACTGCCCCCAAAGAGCTTCAGTATAAGATAGAAATGGTCCAAAGGTAAATGATCAAGCTCTTTGGTCCACATGTTTAAAACATGCAGCCATCATTATTTTTCTGAGCAGAAATTTTCTTCTGCACTTCAAATATGAAGGGTTTTTTTAAGGGAAGGCTCTGAGATAAGCGATCTTAAGGAAATGGGGCAGAAACATCAAATATTAAAAGCGTCAAATTAACTTTGCCAAGTGTGTGCTTCATGTGCCTTCCATAGGTTTTTTTAACTTCACCGGGTAAAACTCTTCTAAAATTGTGCAGCCACATAATTCCACAGAATCTCAAGATGTTAATCTATCAAGTAAGCTCACATTTCAAAAAGTGTTAAGAGCACTTAAGCTGTCCAGGAGTGCTGCAGCAAGACAAGATGTTCCCACCAAACAGGCTAATTGCATTCTCATGCACCAAATGGCTTTTCATACTGATATTCCGATTTTAAAATAAAGCAGGAGTGAGATGCGGGCAATGGCAGTGGCATTCTCACCGGGTTATAAGTAGGAAGCTGCATAGCCATATAGAAGTTGCTTGGAGTGCTAATCTATTGCTTTCAGAGGTGGCGGTGGCTGTTAAGGAGAGATCATATGCTCTTTCTTCCCCCCTTGTGCCTTTTACTATAATTAATTTTTTGCCTTTTACCAGTCTCACTCCATTGCAGATTGAACAAGAACTACATGTAAAAGTGCCCTAAGCATAGATATTACAATAAAATATCCACACTTATATATTTAATAAATAACTGAATGGAAACATCACTGGATGGACTTTTGCACCTTTACTACAGCATTTTCTTATTCCCTTTAACACTGAAGGGTTTTTTGGGGGAAAATACTTTCTCTTTTTATCAGACAGGTGAAATTCTACTAGATAGACTCTAACATTGTACCAAATGGGGCAAACATCTGAGTTTTCAGTTTAATAACTCACAAGATAACCTCTTCTGTTAAGAGAGGTTAGGGTAGTTCTCGTGGTTAATACTTTTGAAGGCTTGAGCCATCCATTGTACTTCCTTTAGCACATTGGCCTTGTCTTCACTACTGGAGATAAACCTAAGCTCCTCCATGAGGTTTACCTTGTCCTGGTAGCATTTTAAAGTTATAATTGCTTGTCTACGCAGGGAATTGAACATGTTAGTTAATAGGATGTTAAACACGCACCTTTTTTGCTAGTGTTTGTTAGTGCTACTGGACACAAAGTCACAAGGATGGGTATGTTGGAATATGCTATGGTGAATATTCATTCCTGTAGAAGTACTCTTCCCTCTGGGAGGCATTGGAATTTAAGCTTTTACTCTGGTAAATAATGCATGAACACTCCCAGAACAAAAGTTAATTAGGACTGGAATGGAAATGCTAGTATACCATTTTTATTCATTTTAAGATTGCTGTGGAAATTAATGCATTTAACACACCAAACTAATTAGAAATTAAAATATAAACAGACAGATGGTTTATATGTGGGAGAAATCACTGATAATTTATTCTCCTCTACTGGTAGTTGCTAAGAAGATTAAGGACCAAAGCCTCAAAAGTCAGAATTCTTACTGGTCCATCTGAAGCATTCAGTGTTGTAGCCATGTCAGTCACAGGATATTAGTGAGACAAGCCGGGTGGGGAATATAATTTATTAGACCTATTTCTGTTGGCAAGAGAGACAAGCTTTCTTACCTGAAGAAGAGCTCTCTGTAAGCTCACCCACCTTGTCTTTGTTACATCTGAAGGCAGGCTCATGAGCCATTGTGCTTTGTCTTTACTACCTGAAGTCTGACTTCCTGAAGCCATCTTATACCGAGACTTTAGAACAAGAGCTGCAAACTTGTAAAGAATTGCATTTGGATTAATAGCTCTAATTATCTGTACTTCTCAGTGCTCCTGCTGTACATGCTGTACGGTTTTGGAAAATAACCTTCATCGGAACACACAAGGTAACTAAAAATACAGTACATGAAGTTTGTTCGTGATCCCTTTGAATCTACCACAAAGGGATCATACTATCTCTTACTCCTCCCCGAAGATCATTTTTTAATGAGAAATAATAGTTCCCTAGTTTAACTTTGTGCAATTATTGGGAGTGATATTTCCACCCGTGCACAGAGATTTAAACTGTAGTACACCTGAAAGAAATATTTGTGATCTGAGTATATACCCTGGTGGTAACTTGTGAAATTGCAAGCCACACTTTTATGAAGAAGTCAGCAAAACTGAGGCCTGCTAATACAGTTTCCTGTGATGGGGAGGGGAGGAGTGTGAACAAACTCCTAATTAGTTAATGCTAATATACACTTTGGAAGAGATATTCATCTTCATGCTTCACTCTTAAGCCAATCTGTAATTAGTAGGTATTGGGAGGTTTCTTCCACCTTCTGAAGCATCTGGTGTTCGCCACTGTCAGACAGGATACTGGACTGGATGGCCCATGGGACTGATCCATTATAGTAATTAATTAATTCTATGGGGAATTACATGCTTAAAGTCCATCATGTGACAATTATTTTATTTATGAGAATATAGTGCCTTTTCTATGTGGATAAAATGCTTCTGCATTAGAGGGTTTTGAATCCTCAGAGTGGGAAGCAGTCAGAAGAACATTTTTCACTGTTTAAACTGAATGTTTTAAAAAGTGGTGTTAAGAGGCACTTGGATGGCTCAGATCAGGGGTTCTCAAACTTCACTGCACCATGACCCCCTTCCAGGGCCACCCAGATGGGAGGGGGCAATTTGCCCTGGGCCCCCAGGAGTGTTTTCGGCAGCACTTCGGCAGCAGGTCCTTCAGTGCCACCAAACACACCCGGAGTGAAGGACCTGCTGCTGAAGACTCGCCGCTGCTTCTTCCGCTCCAGGTCTTCGGCTGCTGGGGTCCTTGCGCTCCATGTCTTCGGCGAAGTACCACGAAGACCCGGAGCGGAAGGACCCCTGCCGCCGAAGACCCCAGGCCCCCTGAATCCTCTGGGCGGCCCTGCCCCCTTCTGTAAGAGCCCCGCTGCCCAGGGCTGAATACCTCAGGCTTTGGCTTCAGTCCCAGGTGGTGGGGCTCAGGCTTTAGCCCCAAGCCCCAGCAAGTCTAAACCAGCCCTGGCGACCCCATTAAAATGGGGTTGCGACCTATTTTGGGGTCCCGACCCACAGTTTTTGAGAACCGCTGGTTCAGATGTATAATAGGTAGTCTTTTGCTTCTAGATTGTCAGTTCACATTTAGCCTGTGTCGGTGGGGATCAGGTTACTATCTATCTCATGGCTGTGAAAGGAGTTGATCACACTCCAAATGCTAATGGACAGATGTGCACATCATAAAACGAGTGCCACAAGTGACACTAAAGTTTCCAGTCTTAGCAGGGAGATTAAGCATTAAATGTGACATCAATCTGAATTATCTATCCCAGCAACTGTTTCTCCAGCTCAGGATTGAGGCACTAGTGGGACATTGTGGAGAAATGCAGTGTATCTATTTTATTTAGCCACAGAAAAAGTACATTAATGTCAAGCTTCAAAACTATTAACCCAACTTTTTTACCCATATGAAATTCACCTTTAAAAAGTTAAATCCACAATATTTAAGCACAGTGGGAACTGATTTATGATGCGCCAGTGGGTCTCTCAGCTGCCCTGATTAGAAATGGCATTTTTCAGTAATGAAGTGGCTGCCGACAGGACTATTTTTGTTTTGTGGGTTTTCATTTAAAAATTTAATTTTCAGTAGCGTTCTTGACAAATATCCATGTGTATTGCATATGCAGAATACATGTTTATAATGCCTACTGAGAGGATTCCCTGTAGTTTTGTGCAGTTGCTCAAAGTGGCTGGAAGGATAACATTCTCTCTGAAGCTGCGAGCAGCCCCTCTGCAGCATTGCCAGACTCTGGAGTGAGAAACCTTAACCCTAGCTGTTTCTAAACTTTTTTCCAAAACTCAAATTGTTCTCAGACAGCAGTATCAAAATAATACATTCAGCATATCCTTACCCTCCACCCTCGTCTTTCCCTTTCTTTCAATTTCCATTTTCTTTAAAATAGAAGGAAAAATTCTAGTTGCTAAATACAACAGTTCTGCTGCCACTATCATTTCCAGCATCACCTTTAAAGAATCCTTTTACTGTTTGAGAATAAACCTAATGCCTAAGGGCTAGGGCTAGTAGTGACCTCCTGCACAATAATTTTATCAATCTTTTTCTTGGTTGTGAAGTTCAGAAGTTTATTGATAGATGAGTGATCTCTCACATTGTGGCTGTGTTGAACCACATTGTTCGATGAGAAGACTGATGTGTCCCTCCATATGCTGAAAGACTCTAGGGACACTCTCTGCTCAGTCTATGCTGGGCAGCTTCAATGTGAAAGTTGCTTAGGTATACTTTAAGAGTTTTGGAAAACAATTTCTTCTCTCTAAACTATCATATTTTCTTATTCCTTTTCCCTGTTGTTACTTCGTACGATGATATGCCTTGAATTTAGCTTTGTCTTTTGCTCCATTTATTGGAGAATGTCATGATCCAGTTTGATTTCAGATTCACCCCCACTGTAGTAAATTATTGGTGTTGGGAGTAGTGGATTGTAACATCACTGAAGTAGTCTGACTCTCTAAAAAGAAACATTTTTATATGCGAGCATCTGAACAAACCAGCATTAGGTAAGGATTCATGAAGGTGACCATGGTAATGTTAACATTAAAATAGCCTTGTTCCCTATTTATGGTCTGACCTTATTAAAGGTCTTGTGGATCCCTTTGCTTGGATTCTTTACCAGCTGCCGCCAAGAATGGGCCTTTTGCATCAGTGCCCAGACTTAACACAAAGAGACCTTCAGTAGGTCTGGATTTCCTGTGGGATGACTTCCATCAGGACCTGTAGCTTCACCGTCATGGAATCTAAACACAATGCAGTGAAGAGGTGAGAGGAGAAAACACTGTCTGAATAGAAAGCTAGTTTGGGGGTGGGAAAGAGGAAGTTGATTCCATAAATGAAAACTAGGGTGATCTCTGTCCAAAGAGTCCCCCAGCACTCCTTCTACAACACCTCTTCGACAGAATTAGTGAAAACTGCACCAAGGACCAACTCCCCTTTGCAACCCTCTGTCTTAAACCGCCACCTTAAAGTATTCCTATGTGGTTTCCAGTGCAGTTTTGTTTGACTCCTATTTACCAGGAGATGCCTAGTACAACGGGGCCCTGATTTATGGCATCAAGGTGCTGCTGTAACAGAATAATACATATGATTTGCAACCTGTTGTATAAAAGAGGTCTTGTGTGTGCTTTTTCTGGAGAACTCTTCCTTATTTCCCAAATAGGCCTGATGGTGAGCCAGGACAACAGATCCTCAGATGCATGGTGATAAGTTGTAAGAACCTGAATCGGACAGAATATGACTAGTGGATCAAGGGTGAGGAGATAATTGTAGTGCTGTCTAGCCTACTGCTATCGACAGTGGTTGGAAGGGTAATGATGTTTTTTAATCCTAGAATTGGATGTTTGTGGTGAGTCACTGCTAGTGTATGCGTAATTTTGCATAGGAATATGCAAGCCTCACTCTTTGCTTTAAAATATCCCTGCTTCACAACATGGGGCAGCGGTCACTTGCTGGTTTGAACTAGAGTAAATGGTAGATTCTCGGTAACTTGAAGTCTTTAAATCAAAATTTAAATCAAGTAACTCAGGCAGAGGTTAGGGCCTGTGACACCAGTGGGTGGGTGAGGTTTTGTGGCCCGCGATGCACAGGAAGTCAGACTAGAGGATCATGATGGTCCCTTCTGGTCTTAAAGTCTGAGTCTATGAATCTTTTCCTTTTTAAGGTCAGAAGGAATTATGATGATCATCTAGTCTGACCACTTGCATTAACACAGGCCATAGAACTTTAGCAGTGAGATTCCTGCATTAAGGCGTTTGAACAAAAGCCTCTTTTTTAGAAAGACATTCAGTGTTTAGATCTGAAGTTATTGCCTGTACTTACTGAACATTGCACTGCAGCTGGCTGGTATTCTTGATTTCTGAACCACCAGATAGTAGACAGGCAGACCAGTCAGAGTTATGGCACAGCCAATGCCTGTGTTCACAGGGTCTGAATAAAGGGACATTCCCACAATGAAGAGACATATTATTGTGAAAACCAATGGGATGAACAGAGGCACCTAGAAAAGAGAAGAAATCTAGGAAATGGAAGGTCTTTATAAGCAGTCAGCTGGCAGAGCTTGCAGTCATGTACCTAGTAGGTTGCTGTCGTTATAATATCGAGCAACAACAAACAAGAAATTTGTACAAAGCACTGAAACTGCGTGATAGTGGTTTCACTTTCTAAGCTATAGTAGTCCTGAAAATACTGAACTTCAGAGGACAGAGAGCTTTATTCTGGTTTGAGGTCCACTTGACTGGATTATTTTTGTACTGAGCTTTGTTTTCTGTTGCAACAAAGCTTACCATAACTGGCCTAAGTTTCAGATTTCTGCTGTTTTACCTGCATGATTTCAGTGGTTTGAGCATTGGCCTGCTAAACCCAGCGTTGTGAGTTCAATCCTTGAGGGGGCCATTTAGGGATCTGGGGCAAAAATTGGGGATTGGCCCTGCTTTGAGCAGGGGGTTGGACTAGATGACGACCTGAGGTCCCTTCCAATCCTGATATTCTATGATAACGCCAGTTGAGTGAATCTGGCCTCTTAATGAGTTGTTGTAGCTGAGAGAACTGTGCTGAACATTTGACGTGCATACAGTTTTCATTCAACTGGTTGCATTTTGCAGTGTTGCTGTGCTTGGTGGGAAAGCATCCTATGGTCTCTTTCTACACTGCAGCTGTCACTTATTGTAGGTCAGTAGGAGCATTTGCCTGCTCAGATACAAAACTTAAACACGCAAAATCAGTTATGTTTTTCATGTCTTACCACTGCTATTAACTATATCAGTACTGAACTCCTGCAAGCTATGCTAATAGTGACGAGGCTGCAATTGTTGCTATTCTATATGCAGAAACAAACTATTCTATATGCAGAAACAAACTTATCTAACTCACTATAATTACAATAGTTTGCCATTTGGGTTCCTTGTCTCCAGATGAAACAAACACAGAATACTGGACGACCATTTGATCTAATGCAGTCGCTTCTGCCAACCAAGTATGGATGGACATCTCTATCCTTTCACATCTAAACTATTCCTTTTTCAAAATCCCCACATTGTGTTGTTTTATGTGGCTGTCGTTAGCTGGGTCTCCTTGTACCTTGAAGGGCCTTGGTATCTCAGGATGCCGATAACGATGTATCATGAGCCCCAGGGTCACCAGTCCTATGAAGAGCCAGCGTGAAAAGCTATAGAAGTTCAATAGGCCATAGAGATCGCCAATCAACACCATCAAGAAGGTCAGAGGCAACTAGGACACAGACAAAAATGCAGTATTATGCACTGCAGTAACACCTAGGGAAGATGCTTCCCCTTTCCACCCCATGTTACTTGTGTAGATCTTCCAACAGTTATACAGTGCTATTGTCTTATGTTCTTTCAGTCTCCTCAGTGGTGCTGGTGTGTTTTCTCAATGTGTGCAACTATGGTATTAACTAAATCACAGGGCCTCCTATAAGTGAAAAGAGCAGGAGACTTAAGTCCTTACTGTTCAGATTTAGTTTACTTGGGAAACTCTGAGATCCTGTGTTCATGGGGCACTATAAGAAACCCTGAGCTGAGAAGGGTTTTTTTAAAAAACTTAGTTTCGGAGGAGATTTTAAAGGAACAAATGGGAATTAGATTTCCAGTTCCGACTGACTGTCAATGGGAGTTGGGTGTCAACTTGCCCTTTGAAAAATTTCTCTCTCATGTGAAATAGATGAAACGCCAACCCTTTCCTTTGATGCAAAGTCCACCAAAGCTAGAATTTGGACCCCTCCAGGAAGCACTTTTTTAGTCTCAGGTTACTTGGTGCCACAAGGATCTTTGAAGGGTTTTCTTCTATTATGGTAGCACCAGGGCTGCATTGTGCTAGATGCTGTGTGGAAACAGGTATGCAGCCCCTGTCCTGAAGAGCTTACAATTTAATACGAAACAGGACACAACAACTTTCTGTGACCAACAAAGGAGGGAAGAAAGTGGTGTCCAGGGCTCTGAAATCAGATCACTTGTTGTATAGATTAGTTACTACACAATTGGATTCCAAATAGGAGTTTTTTTCTTCTATAAAAATGTGTTCATGTGAATGTAATACTCCTACAGAGTGGCAGGTTTGATAGTGCTGTCAACTGATATCTTTTGTCTAGGTAATGAATAGCTACAACGTGATATTGTGCACATTTCCCATATGCTGCCACACCAAAGTGTCCCAAACCCTGCTCTGGAGAAGGTACAGTAGTTCAGCCAGCATACCCAATCTGTTCTTGGGCAGTGGGGGCACTGAATGGTGCCAATTCTGATGGCAGGGGGTTTATGTGGACAGTGGAGAGTCCACTTACGAATTCCAGTCTGTTGGCATTGTCTGGGCTGTCCCATCTGTTCAGGGCGCAGCAGGTGGGAGTTGTGATCCCTGCTAGTGTCTGGTTAAGAATGACACTTGCCATTAGTTTGTGTAAAACCATTGTATTGCTATTCTCTACCCTTCCCTTGTCTCATTCACCTGCGTTGTCTTGTCTTTTAGGCTACGTCAACACTGTGCAGCACTGCCCACTGCACGCTGGGTACGTGTAGCTACGTGCCATAGTGAAAAATGGGCTGCATCCACCCTGAGGTGTGTAGCTTCATGTGTCGGGGAAAGGCTCTGGTAGGGGGAGGCAACGAGGAAACCTCACTGGTACGGCCTTTCCCTACTGCAGATATAGGCGCCAACACCAGGGAGCTGGAACAGCCTTTCCCTGCTAACTTCATCCAGCCAGTGTCTTTCCCTGTGTGTGTGGGCGGGGAGGCTCCAGCTGCAGGGAGGCAGCAGGCCACTACAGCCCTACAAATAGCCGTGTAGACAGGGAGACATTGCTTGGGTGAGTGGAGAGCCTGTAAAAGTAGGTCTTCCCATACATACCCACCACACCCTTCAGGTGGGTCTGTTCTCTACTCACCTATGCTGTGCCTCACCAGCTGCACTGCTATTTATACCTGTGCTGGGGGGAGAGGCTACACGGGTATGTACTCTACATACCACCAAAAAAAAGTGTGCAGTGTAGACACACCCGTAGACCGTCAACTGCTTGGGACAGGAGCCGTCATTTACGATACATGTGTACAGTGGAGCTTTAGGTGCCACCCCGTAGTAAATGATACATTTTAATTTTTTATATTATTATCACAGCCCATTAATGAAATGGGCTGGGGGGGAGGAGATGAGTTCATTCTCTAAGAATGAGAGGTAAAAACCCTCAAGCTCAAGCTTCATTCAGAATCCAGAAAGCTCTGCTCACCATTAATAAAAGGGCTGGGAAGGGGGTGTTTCTTCGGCTGTGGATCATGGAGAAGAGTGGAGGCCACTGTCCTTCCCGGGAAGCTGCAAACAACATCCTGTTAGAAAGAAACAGAACTGGATGGAAAAAAGGTAAGGATATTTTGTGAAAAACTTCCATTTTGTACAAAACTTTCAGTGACATTTTGGGATTTTTTTTAATGAAAATATTTCTGTTTATGCGATTTTTTTTCCAAAAAAAGGTTTGTTTTTTGACCAGCTGTAGAAACAAAGATAGATACAATATTGCTCATCACCAGCAGGGGGAACTCATGATATAGCATGTGTGTTTTTTGCAGCTCCCTGGCTCTTGAGTTTCCCCTTAAGCTTCATGTTAGACAATGAAAGAAATCAAATCACACCAGCAAAACGAAAGCCACAAGAGGAATTCCACATAGAGGCAACCTTAACTGTGAAGTGCTCTGATGGCATGATACTTGTTATTGCATTGATATAGCTTTCGCTAGTGATAGGGTGTCTTCAGTACATTGATTGACATGAATGTTTTTTAGCAGATCAAGGGCTGCAGAAAGTGTATTTGAACTAAAGATTAGCTGGTTTTCGTATGGAAGAGATGTTTGGTTTTTAGAAAGGACAGGCTTTTACCTTGCAGCTGCAAAGATTCCTCCATTCAGAGAACCAAAGCAGGACAGAGCAACTAGGATTGGAATTGCTGAGGAAACGCTCTTAAAAGCTCGATCTACAAAGCTCTGGGGGGAAAATAGAGAACCCAGTTATTCAGGGTCAGTTACCCCGTCTCACATGTCTGTCTCTATAATTGTGTTGGTGGAAAAGCCAGGTTTTATCACCACCTCAAGATAATCCCATCTCCATTATTACTAAGAGGCAAGAGAACTTTACAAGCAATCCAACAGGTGAGTCATTTCAGAAGAATTGCTGGGAGGCTAAGGCAAAGTTGTCAGTATAAAGAACTTTATATAATGTGATAGCCGGCAAGACTTGGGACTGGGGGGACAAAAAGTGGAAGGGGTAATGGATCATATAAACCCTATGAAAAATTGGGGGCAAACCCCTGCAATCTAGTGGCTGTAAGTATATTTCTTCTTGCTAAAGAGGACAGAGACTCCTTATGAGATCTATAGTATTCCTAGACCATCTCCTTTATACTTCTTCCTTGCCATACGTTTAAACAGACATTTTCCCTGACATAAGAATCTGCAATCTGTTCCTTCCTTTTGTAACCCTTCTGCCAGGCCAAGTTGACAGCAGCAAGGGCTGGGTTCAGTACAGAGGGGTTCCCTTTCAACAATACAATGCAAAACCGGCTCGAGCCCCCACCCAGTGACCTGGGAAAATTACACACACATCCCTGAATGCCTCAAAGAGGCAATACTTCCCCTCTTGCAAGCGCAGAGTCTTGGTATAGCAAAAATCTTTAATACCATGAGGTAAACAACTCAGCATTAAATTGGGAAAACACCACAACTAGGGTTCATAAACATGAACCAGAAGACCCATCCCCAAGCACATTGGGCTGTGTCCTTTCCCTTTGGTTGTTGAGTCCAGCAACCCAAAAGTCACCCCTCCCACAGTTTCTGTCCCTGATGAGTGCAGTCCCCGCCAGAGTTCAAAAGTTCATCTGCGGAGTTTATCTCCCAGCCTGGGTGGAAGGAGGGGAGGTATGGGGGCACCTTACGTGCTCTGCTGCTTGTCAATGGTTGATTCCCACCCCTCTCCGTGGGGTTCTGCTACAGTCTTCACTGTGAGCCACTTCTCTCCACTAGCCATCCAGCTAGCCGCTCACCAATATGTTTTCAGGCACTCTCCCCTGCCCCCCTTAACACAGCTCTCTAGTAACTTCAGCCCTTAAGCCCTGGTCTACACTGGGGGGTGGAGATCGATCTAAGTTATGTAACTTGAATAATGTAAATGAAGTCGACGTACTTAGATCGACTACCATGGTCTCCACTGCGGTGAGTCGACTGCTGGTGCTCCCCTGTCCCCTGTTCTGCCTGCGCCTCTCGTTGAGGGAGAGTCCCTCCATCATAAAATGACAAGTACAGTTCTACTGTCCTTGATTCACATAATCAGGATAACACTTTATTACTCCTGCCCCAATAACAGAGACTGGGGATCCCACAGCAGCCAAAGTGACCATTTGGGCAAGCAGTCCCATTGCGCTAGGCAGGGTGGGTGTGCCCATGCAAATGAGATCAGCCCCTGAAGTCCTTTTCCACAGCTCACCACCAGATGTTAGAGTAGAGCCCGTTCTGACTCTGCTTACGTCCTCCCCTCAGCCGAGAATTTGTCGTCCCAACAAATCTCACTCCCTATTATACCAACTCATTGGTTCCCTCCAAAGGGCCTCAGGAAGCCCACTATGGCTTCCACAAGCCTGTATGCTAAATGTATGGGCTCCTCACTAGTCAACCCAGGTGCATCATAAGTTAACCATTTTACTGGTCTTATTACCCTGTCCTGTCTATTAAGAATCTCTGTTGCCGTGGTATGGGGGATATCTTCTTGAGCGACGGATGGAGAGGTTTCATTTGAGGATCCCTTGGCTACTGGCATAGGCCCCTGCATCTCTAGTTCTAACAGTGGAAGGTCCAAGGTGCCCAGGACACCCTCCACCTATATGTCTCTACTGTCCAATAACCCGTGTGTCTCATCACACAGGGGTCCCATTGGTGACACAGGGGTGTCAGTAATGTGCCTAAATACTTTTGCCATGAGGTTTAGGGCTGAGGAGGGGGCACTCTCTCTTGGTTCAGCTGATCGAGACCGAAATCTTGTCTCCATTTCAGGATACATCATGGTTGTGTCTTCCTCCTCAGACTCACTCTCTGATGTGCTGAATAGGGGTAGGTTAGCTGCAGGGGGCCCGCTGTCCGTGTTGGATGGTGGCTTTGGTCTAGCATTTTTGCTCTTCCCGGTTGCCCTGTTGTGGCCTGTCTCATAAGGGGTGCCTACCAATTCCCCCCACAAGGAGCAAAAGGTTTCTATGCACCGTCTTTATTTGCCCTAGACCCACTTCAGGTCTGATCTCGTAGACCAGCAGATCTCCCAGCTTTTCCATCACCAGGTAAGGTATGGTGTCACCTATCTTGTGTTTCCCAGCAATACCCAAATTTCGCAGCAGGACTCTGTCCCCTGGCTGGAGCTCCTGCGAATGTACCCTAGCATCATACCGACATTTGTTGCATTCTGAGTTCTTCCAAGCCATGGAGGTAGCTAAGTGATAAGCATCCCACAGCTTTTCTCTTAGTCGAGACACATATTGCTAATGAGTTTCATAGCTATCTCCATCCTCTGATACACCAAAGCACAAGTCTATGGGTAATCTTGCTTCTTGCCCAAACATCAAGAGATATGCGGTGACTCCCGTAGCATTGTTCTTTGTGGCGTTGTAGGCATGCACCAGAAACGCAACATGCTGGCTCCAGGTTGCCTTCTGCTCTGGTCACAAAGTCCCCAACATATCTAATAGGGTTCGGTTGAACCTCTCTGCTTGAGGATCACCTTGCGGGTGATAAGGTGTTGTCCTAAACTTTTTAATTCCTGCTATCTTCAGCACCTCCTTCAGAAGGTGACTCTCAAAGTCCCGCCCCTGGTCAGTGTATCCGAGCCGGGAATCCATAAACTGAGAAATATTTCTCCCACAATACTCGAGTGACAGTGGTGGCCTTCTGATCATGTGTGGGATATGCCTGCGCATGCTGCATAAAACAGTCAGTCACTACTAAAATGTTCCCGACATTCCTCTTGTCTACTTCTAAAGACAAGAAATCAATGCATACCAGCTCCAAAGGTTTGCTGCTGGTGATATTCTTCAGATATGCAGCTCTCATGGGCCGAGTTTTCCTTTGAACACATCGAGTGCATATCTCTCACTTCCTGCGAACATTTTCAGCCATCTGGGGCCAATAGAACCTACTACCAATAAGTTCCAGAGTCCTCTCCATTCCTAAGTGTCCAAAGTCGTCATGCAGGCCCCTCATGGCCAGAGCTCTGTACTCTTTTGGCAGCATTAGTTGTGCTCGTTGCTTTTGTAAAGGGTCAGTGGTTATTCAGTGTAGCACTCCCTGAATCAGTTTTAGTTTGGTCCATTCTCTCAATAGTAGTTTACCCTCAGGGTTAGGTGGGACAACTGCAGCTGGGCTTTGCCCCTCCATTTTGGCAAGTAGTGTATCACGAATGTCAATATCTTGCAGCTGCGCTTCTTGCCAGTCAGCTGCATTGAGCATGGGCAAGGGAGATTGGTCTAATGCAATATAGTTCACTGAAACAGAAAGCATGCATTCAGGGGGTACGCCCAGAGCTTCTGCAACGCATCCATGAAGGCTCTCATGGGCCTCTGGCTCTCGACGACTCACACTGCAAATAGCTCTCACTCCTGTGGGTATCACAGCAACTTCCAGTGCCTGCAGACGCCTGGACAATGCATCTACATTGCTTTTCCCTGATCGGTATTGAATGCTGAACTCATAGCTAGCCAAGGCGGCCATTTGGGCAAGCAGTCCCATCATGCTAGGCAGGGTGGGTGTGCCCATGCAATCGAGATCAGCCCCTGAAGTCCTTTTCTACAGCTCACCACCAGATGTCAGGGTGGAGCCCATTCTGACTCTGCTTATACTTTAATGACTCTCTGGCCTCTCCTCCAGTAGCCTCTCTGGTCCCAGATGTGAACTATCTGTGTTACACTGAAAATATCCAATAAAAACAAAAGGACCACACTCACCACAGCCACAGCCTCAGAGGCCAGCACTTCCTCTGCTGTCAGGACTGCGTAGTAGGAGACATTAGTGAGGAGGTACCCTAGAGTAACAATGAGCAAGGACACGATCACGCTCAGCGGGATATTCCTACAATAGAATAAAAACAGCCCCTTTATTGCACCTCTCAACTGACCATCAGGTTTACCTCTATCCCACATGAATATAGTGGAGCTGGTTGGAAATTTGCAACATCATATTTTTTCACTGAAAAATGCAGATATGTCAAAACCGGAACTTTTGTGGGGAAGGTTTGGTTTGGACAAATTTTGAAATTGTCAAACCATCCCATTTTGACGCTTCCAAAGTGGAAAAATCTGGTTTTCATTGAAATGACTTTTTGTTTAGAAACCTGAGCTAATTATAGAGAAATAAAGGCAAAACAGAACATTTCAAAATGTTAAATGAAATGTTTTTGATTGACCCACAGTGAAACTGTTTTCCCAGTTGTTGGTTCATGAAAATTTGAGATTTCAACTTTTCGTCCCGATTCAGGAAAAGAAAATCTGAAATTTTGAAATTTTGTTACCAGGATGGGAAAACAGTGTCCTGCCCAGCTTTAGCGCACCTGCGTTGCATCTCCTGATTATGACTGTAGGTTGCTGATTATGTAAATGCAGAATCGTGAGAATGAGGTTATAGCAAACAATTGTTAAATTCCCTTGTGGTATTTTTTTTCTTGTGGCTGTCCATTCAGACCTTTTTCCAAAATATCCATACTTGTCTCGGGTAGAAGAGAGCTGTGCCTAAAATAATACTCCCTAATCAGGAGGTACTAAAGGCTAAATGTGAGTAGGTCCCCTTTGTCCTCTGTTGCATCAGCAAGACATCCTATGAAGATCCAAAACTGGTAGGCTAAAGCATCTAATGTTAGGTACCCGGTCGCTGAGGGAGAATAGCTATGGGAATTGGAGCTCATTTTAGGTCCCTTTTTTAAACCCCTATTTACAATGAGAATAAACTTTGCTGTAAAGGGAAAAATCAAAGAAGCTGTTCATTTGGATCAACCCTAAATATCTCTTTTCCCTTTCTCAGAAAGTCACTTTTTTTTCATCCCTACATATCTACTGGCAATGGGATGAAATTCCTGCCTTGGTGCTCATTAGAGAGACAAGGTGGGTGAGATAATCTTTTATTGGATCAGCTTCTGTTGGTGAGAGAGAGAGGAGCTTTCGACCTTACAAAAAGGTCAAATAAATGAGATTACCTCACCCACTCTGTCTCTTTAATATCCTGGGACTGACGTGGCTACAACAACTGGTGCTCATTGTAACTTTGCTTCAAAGAGGGTTGAGTCAAGCTGTGCTGTACAGCACAGTGTAATAGGCCTTGAGAACACCAACCAAGCCCAATTCTCAGCTAGTGTGGTTATCCTGGGGCTGACCCCATTGGTTAAAAACTTGCGTTTTTCTTTAACGGGGTCAAGCAGAAATTCCGCCCCTTCAACACAGCCTCCTCCACTGAACCATCAGGCTCACTACCACCACGCAAGCCAGGCAACGGGCCTTGATAGGCCGCTGGTCTGCTCCAATATGACAACAGCCGGTATGTGCATAAATGAATTGCACCAAGTCAAATCTCGATATGAAAAATATTTAGGCTTCTATGAACTGGCATGTTGTTGTGCTGAAGTGAGTTTGTGCCCTTTAATAGCTTGTATTATTACACTGTTCCAGCTGTGGGGCACGGGAATCGACATTCTCTTCAGTGGTTTGTTTATCTACCAGATATGAATTCAAGCAACTGGCCGTGGTACTCACCTTTCAGGGTTTATGATTTCCTCAGTTACAAAGTTGACACAGAACCTGCAATTAGAAGAGAAAAGTGTCTGGCCCTGAGATTCCATTTCCCATGTTGGGCTTTGAAGAGTGAGATGGAACAGATTATGCATCTGTCACCGTTCCCAAGCTGCATCTGGGTGTTTGCTTCCAGAATAGAAGCATCCTTTCTTAGACCATGTGTCTTACTACATAAATGTAGAGAGACTTTCTACAAAGAAAGTCAAATGCCTCCTTGTAAGGGTGGTGGTGAGGGAAGAATCTTTTCCTAGAAAATCAAACTGTTGGGATTGGAGCTCCCTCTATCCCCTGCCCCCCCAATATTAAGGATTTAGATGCTCTGAGTTGTACCCTGCAAAATCATTATCTTTACTTTCTGGACATTAGCTTCCTTTGTAATATTTAAGATAGAGCAGAGGTGCTCTTTGGAGGTCCCCAACATTACTTCATTTGGCACTTGAATGATGTTTTGCCTAAGTAAAATGGTCTTCGTCTAGTCTCTAGGGGACAGGTAAACAGCCACTATGATGACTTGGCCATTGCTGATCCAGGGTGCATTTGAATCTGTAACTGCGATGAGACAGGTTCCACACAAGTTCCATACTGTAGCGATTTGAACTCTTTGGGACTTATCTGGCTTTCACCAGTGACTAGAATAGATGTCCAGTATAGACATAGAAGCCTACCATCCTCCATATGCAAACATTCCTGAGTAAAAAGCCAGAGGCAGCTTGTCCAGAGCCAGCGAGCTAGTGTCAAAAGCATTCTGGAAATTCTCATAGTGACCTGAGAGGAGACGGAAATACAACAAATAAATCTGATGGTCTCTCTGAGAAGTTGGTGCTAAGAATTCAACCAGCAAAGCCACTGCTGTAGCTCAGAGAGACTCTACAGAGCCAGGCTAAAATGACTCCTCAAATTTCAAAGATTGTTAAGGACAAAATTGATCATGATCATAGAGTCTGACCTCTCACATAACAAAACACGCAGATTTTCACCCCGTAACTAATGCAGCCCCACCCGGTAACTTGGGGTTGAGCTAGAGCACATCTTTTAGAAAGAGATCCCATTTGATTTTCAAGGGTGAAGAATCCACCATATCCCTTGGTAATCTGTTCCAGGGATTAATTACCCTGACTGCCTGACCTTACTTCCTGCCTGAATGTATCTAGCTTCAGCTTCCAGCTGTTGGATCTTATTATGCCTTTGTCTACTAGATTAAAGATGCCTCGCTGATCCAACATCAGCCTGTACAGAAATACTACTTTTAAACGATGTGCAATCCATCCATGTCAGAGCACTGCTGCAACCTGAATGTGCCTCCATTTCACACTTCTCAGAAAGAAAGACAAGTCCAAACCTGCATTGAGCTGGCATGGAACATCCCAAGGCCCGCATCATCTGCTGGGCTAGCAAGTGATTCAATGACATGCAGCCTTCGTCTCCTTCTCCCTGGGAAGGGGTATTAGCCAACGCCCATCCTAGGGGAGGTAGGAGCAATGCAGCCACGTACCTGTTGTGTGACCGAGGGGCTGGGAGGGGGTCAAGCACTATGGTAAAGCACCTATTTTCACTAAGTGCCTTGGTGGTTGCAGTTCATGTTCTGCGATGCTGTACTTCCCATTTCATTGCTGCTCCTGAGAGGGTAACGTTTAAGGCGGTTGCTTGGCACACATGGACTAAACAGTGGGGTGTAGGGAGATGTCTGCATGTTGACCATACTGCTGCCATTTCAGATGTTCTTGTCAGGCACTGCCTAGCTTGGCAAGTGACCAGAAATCCATTCAAACAACGCAGCCTACTTTGGAAGGGCTGTTGGATTTGGCTTCCTTGGGAGATGAAAGAAGAGCAGAAGGACAGTGCAAGAGAAATGGGCTGAGGGCAGGACGCAGGTAAGCGTGGGTTTTTTTTCCAGTAGAGGTTTTTCTCCTGGCTAAATTCTCAAGCCCTCTTTCTTTTTCTGGTCTCTCTCTTGCTGACTCTGTTCTCCACTTTCTATCTCCCTTCTCATCTGTCTGTGGCTTTCCCTAGGACTTCCCTACCTCTGCCTGTCTCCTGCTATTATCCCCTTCCTGTCTGATGTCACACACAGGCTGCAATTGTCTTACCTTCAGCTAGCGCCATCATCCCAGGGACAATAATCAGGCCAATGGTGACCATCTTGAGGACTGCGAGAACTGTCTGTATATTTGCAGACCAGCTGACACTCCAGCAGTTCAGAGCAATGATTAAGGCTTGGAGGGAACGAAAAGAAGCAGAAGAACAGTGTTATTCATGTTTCAGAGTAACAGCCGTGTTAGTCTGTCTTTGCAAAAAGAAAAGGAGTACTTGTGGCACCTTAGAGACTAACCAATTTATTTGAGCATGAGCTTTCGTGAGCTACAGCTCACTTCATCGGATGTTATTCATGTAGACTGAAATCTAAGTCGAAGGCTTTAAGTAAAGAGTCTTGGCAGGGGGTTGGACTAAATGACCCAGGCAGTCCCGTCTAACCCTACGGTTCTATGGTAAATGGCAAGGTATGGATGTGTGGGGAGGTGTTTAGTTGAGGTTCAATAGGAAATAAGATTGGCGCCTGTCCTGTTTAACATCTTCATGAATGATCTGGAATAAAGTGTAAGCACACTGGCAGGTTAATTATGTTTTTAGAGGATACTGAAGTGTGACATGTTGAAAACACCAGTGAGGATAGAAAAACATTAGCAACTTGAGGAGGAAATAACTAAGATGAGATACAAATTCAAAAATACAGCTGTCTAAAATAATCCCAAACCCTGATATTTAGGGCTGAGGAAAGCTGGAAACCGGCTGCACGGGTTTTCAATATTGTTGGAGTTTCATGCATGCTGGCAATGCCCTCCAGAAGGAGGGAAGTGATAGTCTCTCTCTATGGCCCCAAAGAACCTACTTGCAATATACTGAATTCACTTCCGGGCAGGGCTAGTGTGGGGTCACTATTTTGTCCTATGACCCCTCATCTTGGAAGTTCCTCTTCAGGGAGCCTGGTATTGATGTTCCCCACAATGGGAGCTTTACGTTCAGGGGGAGTCCAGTACTGGGACAGTTGTACAACTCCCATATCTTAGACCACTGTAAAGTGGTCTAGACAAAGTCCTCATCCTCTTGTCAAACACAAGGGGATAGGCTAGCTGACCTGACAGGTGCTTTTAGTCTCTAGTTTCTGGGAGTGAGTGCATGTGTTTGGAACTTCGTAGTGTAATATCTCGCATGACCCCAGAGTGCTAAGCCTGTTGCTTATGATGAGACAGATAGGTGTCCTGTTGTAACGGAACATTACACCCAAGGAGGGGTTTGACTCTTGTTCTTTATGGGCCAGATTTTCAGACTCACAAACGTGAGTGAGATGTTCAATCTCCATTGAAACAAAGGGATCTGGGCCTCTAACTGCCTTACACTACTTTGAAAATACTGTACCAGCCTATGTGCTTTATGTACACAATGTGTCCTTGGCCTCTACTGCGCTAGCTTTGGATTTATTTGTTTGTACTGGAACACCCGGAGGCCCCAGTCAGGACTGGGGCCCTGTTGAACAGGCACTATACAAACACATAGGAAGTGACACTTCCTGCCCCAAGAAAATTAAATGCCCCCCTTAGCCTAATGGAGGTAAACCACTGACTGGATTGAGAGGGTGTGGTTGCAGGATTTTGATGATTTAGCACAGTAGCCTAGCTAGGAGTGGAAATTTGGGTGGACCCTGACTTTTGGGTGGATGGGCAATGACAGACTTTACTAGCTCAGCTTCTGCGCTGACGCCATGCCATCTTCCTAGCCCTGGTGCCCCCAGACACAGGGCTTCACCTGCTGAGCTGGGCACATGCATAGGACCAGGACCCCACCCCCATGCTCTAGTGTGGGTAGCTGCTGGGGTAAAAGAGGTCTTCCCCCACCCCCTTTGGGCTGACACTCCCCACATTCCTTAGGGCAGGGGGGGATAATAGGCACTGACACTCCACCTTCATTTGAGCAGAGTCCAAAGGCTATGCCCTTCCCTCCCCCACAGGATACCCAGCCAGGGAAACAGGTTCCCTGAGCCTCACCATCTTGGGAAGAGAGTTTATCCAAAGCGGGGAGGGAAAACTGGGGAAGGGGGGCTGGATGGGGGAGGGCAGAGGCCAAGGGCCAGAGTTGGGAGGAAGGGACAGGATCCAGGGTGCTGCAGGACATGGGTGAGGCAGCAAAACTGGGGGCATAGCAGAGCCTGGAGCTAGGGGCACAGGGACGGGACTGCAGTGCATGATGAATCAGGGGCCCGCCTCCCTCCACCTGCTCCAGCCTGCTTTTACTGCTCAGCGGGCACTAGAAGATGAGGCTGCCGGGGGTGCACAGGCTACGGGTGCTCCCATGGGGTGGAGGGGGGCCCTGCAGAGGCTCAAGCTCCGCCCACCCCTCCTGACCCCGGCTCAGTGTCGTCCACCCGCCCAGCTGTCTCCCTCTGTCCTTCCGGCACTGCAGTGTCCATGTATCCTGCACTGCGTGCTGCTGCCCCAGTCTCCAGTGCCCTGCTCGTGCCCAGCCCAGTCATGTGCCTAAGTGCGCAGCCTGGCTCAGTTCTGGGCCCAGTGCTAGCTCCACCGAGATCTGCCCACAGGAGGCACACCCCCTACCTGGGATGACTCACCCCCTCTCAGCCTGTGGATCTGGGGGGCTCCAGCCCCGTGCGTGCTCCATCCTGGATTTCAGGTGCCTGAGTGATGCTGAGGTGGGTGTGGAGGCTAAGTGGGTGGGCTGCAGCCCGCCTATGACTATGCCCCTGATTTACTATAAGGAGGGTGACGTCACAGATAAATATTTATAGAGCAGCCCATTGCTTTGTATGGGGCTTGACAGACATGGAAACGGACAAACCTTGCTGACACAGACAGAAAATGAGGTAGGGAGGAATCCTACCAGGAATAGCCAGTCAAGCCTGCTCTTTTCCCCTTCCCCACTTTTACTTTGATTGTTTCTGAGGGTTACTCACAGATGCCAGTGGTGGTAACTAGCTTCACAGCCAGGGCAGGGGCATGGCAAGGGGCGAAGAGAGGCTCTATTAAGTAACGACCAAAAGCCAAGGACACCACGGCAATGTTGGCAGGACTGGAAAGCAAAACAGAAATTTGAAGCATATTAGCCAGAGGAAAACGCTTATGTTTTCCCTTCTCTATCCAAATATCTCCTCTCCTACCACCTTTCCTTCCTTCCTTGGCCCACTCATCTCCTTCATCGGATGCCTTCTAGGGGTGCCATTATCTCATACTAAGGAGATTTGGATACTGTCTGACTGTAGCTGGAGTCCAAGAGTCCTTGAACTCTTTTCCCTTGGATCATCACCGGTACTGTCAACTTGAGAGGTGCTATTTTCTGGGTCCAGCCCGGGCTATACTCTATAAGAGTGTATTATTTCTTTGTGTCCTGTCTGCCCACAGGAGTGGCAAGTCACTGGACTGACACCTTTCTTAGCTGGGGGCAAATTTGGCTGCGGAGTAGAGACTAGGACCTACTTTGCAGGTCCTACTTCAGCTCCTTGAGATGTCTGATGGTCCCATTGGTGATATAGTGTCTGAGCCCAACCCCTAGGCCCCTTGAGGTTCCCATGGTCTGGGGGCTAGACTGATTGTTTTGGAGAATGTTTGGTGGATGTTACCATTCTGAGGTTGGCCTCCCTGGTCTCTCTCAGGGCTGTCCTGCGCAGATTTGAAGCGATTTCTGTTTCTAGCAACCATTTGGCTGCTAGAAAGTTCTCCATTAACCGTACTGCATCTGACAAGGTCCCAGCGTGGTGCCATTATACCCCCACTCTGCCTTTTGAGGGCAATATCCTTCTAAATTGTTCAGTCACAATTGACTTGGCAACCTGGGCCCTGGACTGTTCTTCTGGGTGGAGTCACTTCCAATGGTGTTCCTTCAAACACTAGGCTACTGTGCAGGGTCTGACATCCGTGGGATAGGTTTTGAATCTAAAGCTTTGAGGGTGGGTTGCCTCAGAAGTGTCCAAATAGTCCAAAATGGTGGACTTAACTTATTTATAGTCCTTAGCCTGCTCGGAGTCCAGGTTATGGTTGGTCGCCTGGGCCAGGTCCATCGAGAATGGAACCAAAATCAAAGCCCACTGCTCAGGAGCCTACTGGGAGGCTAGGGCTACCCTCTTGGCGGTACTTGAAAAGATGTCAGGATCATCGTCCAGCCCCATATTGGTTAGCTTCACGGGCATTGGTGGGGGACTCACCTTGGTGGAAGTGTGCCCCACAGGGACGCCTGGAGAGCGTAAGATTGGCACTATGTTGTATCTTCTCCTTGTGGAACTCCTGCTGCTGGGTCATCAGCTCCCTCAGCAGCTTTTGCTGTTGCATTGTTTGGAGTTGCTGTTGGATGATCCACTGCTGCAGAAATTGCTCCCGGAGCCGCTGTTGCTGAGTTGCTTGCAGCTCCTGCATCTCAGCTAACCACTTACAGCACTGTTGGGTTCCATCTGGCTCAGAGCTGCTGAGCTCTATCCCATTCTCTGTTGATGTTTTTTTTGTTTTCCTTATATCAGACATAATTTATCTGCATTGTCCATCACTTGTGGTGGGGAGGGGGTCCTTGAGTCCTTATCAGACTGTGGTTTGGGTTGGTTCCTTTCTGACACTGAGATGATGGCTACACTACCACTTATTTTGGTATAACTTGCATCGCTCGGGGGTGCGAATAAGCCACCTCCCTGAGCAATGTAAGTTACACCAACCTAAGTGCTGGTGTGGACAGCGCTATGTCAGTGGGAGAGCTTCTCCCACCGACATAGCTACTGCCGCTTGCGGAGGTGGATTTATTATGCAGATGGGAGAGCTCTCTGGCATGGTGCAGCTGCACCGCTGCTAGTGTGGAGTAACCCTGAGTCCTTCCCCTGCTTGGGCTAGCAGAAACAAGAGTTTCTCCCAGAACAGAGAGTTCCTTTCCCCTCTCAGAGGGCAGGGAGGAACGAGGTAAAGGAAGGAAGGGTGGGGGGAAAGATGCTCAGTTTCTCGATCAGTCTGTCCCTCACCACTTTGGGTTCTGGCTTGTCTGTAGGCTTTGTATTATCCTGATCAGGGTTGGAGTCCTTCCTTAGACTCCCCACTTTTTTGGTAACACCTGGTCCATTCTTGGTCCAAGCAGTCTCAGGGATTTCTGGCTCAGTGCCTATCTCCTTTGCTGATCTGTCCCTGTAATCAGCTGCCTGAGGCACAGCCATCTTCTCCTGTAACCATCCCTTCATGTGGCAGGCCTTCCGTTTAAGCTTCTTCCCTTCAAGCAGAGCAAGTCTTTCAGGCGTGTCTAGTTAGGGCTTACCGAGCTCAATAGCTTCCTCCTTAATAGGGTGCGGACGCGCCCCCTCACAGAGAGAAAAACATCCACAGATTTCTTTTAACGCTGGTGAAAGTTGAAGACCTGGAGACGGTCTTCCCAGAGCACAGGTGGTACTTCAGCTTTGTCTGTTCTCTTTCCCACTCTGAGACTGGAGGAAATAGGATTTTTCTGGCTGTGGGAGGTTAGGGACAATGAATGTCTTTTCCTGCAACAGTAAGGATATGTATTCCTGTACTCTGAGTGGGGTGTGTGATTCCCTGCTTGCTGAGATTTAGCCACGCTCGCTCTCAGTGAGCTAGCCCACTAAAAATAGCAGTATGGGGCTAGCCACCCTGATTGCAGTCCTGTCTGAGATGTGACGTATGTACTCAGGACAGCTAGCTGCTCACGCTGCTGTGAGGACGCTATTTTTAGCATGCCAGCTTGATCAGAGCTAGC
This sequence comes from Lepidochelys kempii, assembly GCF_965140285.1. Taxonomy (NCBI): domain Eukaryota; kingdom Metazoa; phylum Chordata; order Testudines; family Cheloniidae; genus Lepidochelys; species Lepidochelys kempii. Next base: position 249,531,980 of record NC_136380.1, read on the forward strand.
ATGAGTATGGCTACTCAAGTGCGGAGGTGTAATTCCTACCTGAAAGTGCCTTAAGGATGCCCTCTTTGCTCTCCAGCTGAGAAGGGTTATGGACCTGGGTTGAATTTCTCCCCAGCCCCTCTTTTCAGAGAACTTAATACTGCTGGAAGTTGCCAGCTGGCAGCTTTGGAAACTGAAGTTCTTTATGCTTGCTTGCTCTGCAGCTGTGTAAGCTTCACACATTGCCCCACCAATGTACCTGAAGAGCCCACCACAAGGCGGAGGAGGGGAATTGTCTTCATGGGCCACCCAGCATTTCTGCTGAGACTGGGAGCTGATTGTGTGGACAGTAGTTCTTGCAATCTATTTATTGTACTTATGTCCCCGGTTAGCATAGTATCTGGGTGCCTCCCAACCTGTAATGTATTTGTCCTCATATCAACCTGAGGAGGTAGGGAAGTACGAGTATCCCCATTTGACAGAGAGGGCCTGAGACACAGTGTCACGCAGAAAATCTGTGATGGAGCAGGGTATCAAACCCAGGTCTCCTGAGTTGAAGGCTCGTGCCCTACCCGCTGGACCATCTTTATTTTGTGTAGGAAATGGGTTTATGCTAGTAACACATCACCATGAGGTTGCTGAAGAGCCATTAGAGTGGGACTGTTTTTCAATTGCTGCTTGCCTAGGTGGGGATTTGAACTGGTAACCTTGAGGTGAGGGGTCTGAGGCCTTCTCCCCAATCACAGAAAAAGAGCTAGAGAGCACACACAGTGCGGTGACATATAGTGCCAATGAAATAAAATGTATTGTGGGGCAGTGGCTGTGCACACTCCACCCCCTACCAGTGCTCTTCTTCCCAACCCCTGCTCCCTCCAGAGCTGAAGGTATCACTCAGGAACTGGGGCTGCTTTGCTGATGGGGGTTATGTAGAATCTAGACAGATGGATAGATGGGCACGAAAGGATAGTTCAGACCCCATTTCCATTCAGCCTGTGACCCCTCTCATTTTTTTTATGGCCATAAACACAGGCAAGGTTAACAGGCTAAACAATGTGGTTTTTAAAAAATATTTATTGTACCCTTTGAGTAGAGGGTTGGTTACTTTGTTCCAGTTCTGCAGGGGTTCAGTTGTGTAAGCTGTGATCTCATTCTCCATGGGGGCAGACCTCATGGCCAAGCCCAGTTGTGCTGTGGCAGACATTTCTGTTTATCCAGCAGCTATTGGAGATGGGGGGTGGGTTGGAGAGGAGGAGGTCACATATCAAACAGATTTCTAAGGAGCATGGAGCCTTTTTCCAGAAAACCCAGCTGTGTTGGCAGATTGCAGGAAAATGTCCATCTGTCTCGTTATCACGTTTGCTACAAGCTGTTCATTGTGTTTCATTTTTTTATTCTTCACCTCACTTTTTTTGACCTTTTACCCTTTCATTTCCCCCCTCTGCCTCCTTCCCCACCACCTCCATTTCCCTGACTTAAGTTCCCCCTTCCCTCTTCTTTCCCTCTATCCTCCCTCTAGCCATTTGGAAGTCCATGTGTTTGCTACTGTTTTGCATTCACCAGCTGGCTCCTTTAGCCACACCGCTGGAATCTGCCCCAATTAGAGATTTAAAGAGAGGAGACCATAAATGCAAATCAACAATGACATATCACTCCTGACCTTACACACCTATGGAAAGCAGAACTGTTCTTACCGGATCATAACAAATTCAGCCCACAATCTTAAGAAGGCTGGCAAAGGCCCAAGGGTTTCTAGGAGGTAGATATAATGGCCTCCAGATTTTGTGATGCTTGTTCCCAGGTCTGCATAAGATAGAGCGCCTAGACAGAAAATAAGGAAGGGAAATTATTTATGTATCTTAAGGTAGTCCCTACGGACCCTAAACACACAAACACACAGTGGTAGTCCCTGCCCTGAAAAAGGAGGAGAGGTACTGGCTGTGACCTCTCCTGCTCCCCTCCCACTAGAAAGGCCAGAAATGAGCGAGACTTTCCCTCTCTCTGCTCCCACTATGTCTGGGGGTGGGAAAGAGGGGTGTCTGGCTTCCCCTTGTGTTGTGCCCTTGGCCTACCTGCCCCCTGGAGTCCCTCCTGATGACTGGAGGGGTGCAAGTTGCAGAGCACTCTGAAGTGTTACACTTTAACTGCCTCATGTAGACCCTGGTAGCGTGTGCTAAATGGTACCTCGTTCACCAGCAGGGTCTATACGCGGCAGGCAAAGTGCAACCATTCAGAACATTTTACCTGCCTGTGGCTTAAGCAGTGGATCTAGTGCCCCAGGCCCTAGAGGAAACTTCTGCTGCTTTATACCCTGTCCAACCTTGACTGTGCAGATTGAACATGTGCCACAGGACTGGTGGAGAACAACCTGCTGCTAAATATGAATTGCAACAAAGCAAATATATAGCAGACTCCTATAGCTTTACTGACAGGTTTCGGAGTAGCAGCCGTGTTGTTAGTCTGTATTCACAAAAAGAAAAGGAGGACTTGTGGCACCTTAGAGACTAACCAATTTATTTGAGCATAAGCTTTCATGAGCTACAGCTCACTTCCTCGGATCCGATGAAGTGGGCTGTAGCTCACGAAAGCTTATGCTCAAATAAATTGGTTAGTCTCTAAGGTGCCACAAGTCCTCCTTTTCTTATAGCTTTACTGTGTCTGTGATTTGTTTTTAGTGACACACACCCATGCCTATGTATGTATATGTGTGTGCTTAACTGCTTTGATGCCCCAGTGCCCTCTACACACCACCTGCCACTGATTACATATGAGATATCAGCGAACTTTTCATTGTACTAATCATCTGTTTATCCCCTGGGAAGGACAAGAGCAAACAAAGGTAGGAACATTGAGGATGCTGAAATGTGAAGTCTTACAACACGCCTTTATTCTCTTAAATCCTTCACATTCACTATATAATGACCCCTTTTTCCTTTCAAATAGGGTGCATTTCCTCTTGCTTGTTTTATGGGTTCACATTTTTCACTGGATTGTTTGTCTGCGCTGTCAAGCGGGCTTGAGCCACATCCAGGCTGTGGTGTTATGTAAAGGCAGGCAAAAGGCTGGAACTCAGCAAGTTTGTGCTGTGGTGATACTTCGTGCTAAGATTATTAGTATTTATTATACAGTGGCTAATGTAGGCTTGGCATTACACAGCAGCAGGACCCTGAGCCAGTGGTGGGGTTCATTAAATGTGCCGAAAAATTCTGACTCGGCATTAGAATGCCTAAGCTGTCTTCAGAGTCCTGGAGAGGACAGGTTTCAGAGTAACAGCCGTGTTAGTCTGTATTCGCAAAAAGAAAAGGAGGACTTGTGGCACCTTAGAGACTAACCAATTTATTTGAGCATAAGCTTTCGTGAGCTACAGCTCACTTCATCGGATGCATACCGTGGAAACTGCAGCAGACTTTATATATACACAGAGAATATGAAACAATACCTCCTCCCACCCCACTGTCCTGCTGGTAATAGCTTATCTAAAGTGATCATCAGGTGGGCCATTTCCAGCACAAATCCAGGTTTTCTCACCCTCCACCCCCCCACACAAATTCACTCTCCTGCTGGAGAGGACAGCTGCAGACTGAGTACAAATAACTAGTGCTCAGTTTGTCCCCTGGCTGTGGCCTGCCATCTCAGCACGGTTCCTAAAGAATATGTTACCAGACTATCTTAACCGGGGACTTCAGTTCCCCAAGGGATTGGGCATCCCAGTGAGCTAATGAATGAGCATTTTGTATCTGGAAGCATATGTTCAAATCCTCCTTTGGTCCCAGATGAAAGGTTTTTTTGTTTTGTTTTTCTGGCTTGCTCTAATCTGTGGAGAGAATTTTTGTCTATATCAGAGGGGCTGTTCTAACATGAAAAGACACTGACTTCAATGAGCTTTGGATCAGCTCCAAAATTGCCACTTAACTGAAGGCTTCACTTTACAGCTACGATTAAAAAAAAAATTTTTTTTTTTTTACTGACGTTTCTAGTTATTTTAAACTACAAACCGCCAAGCTATTCTGCCATCTTACCCCCATTAGAGTTCTCTGTACTACACAACTAGTGCAAGGAAGTGGGGGAGCTTTGCCCCTCTCCCTGCACACCTTCAGTTACAGTTGGAACTTGATTTCTGTGTTCCCAATTAGTAGTTTTAAGGAGAAGGCATAAAACCAAATAGAGTTCTTTAAGATTCAAGCCTCCAGCGTGGTTACACAATTTAGTTTAGTAGAGGACTGTGAATGACATAATGAATGATACAATTATACTTTATTTAAAATAAATCAGTTAGTTAAAGCAAACAGGCATCACACTGTGACTATACACTGCATTGATACTCATGCTTTAAGATACACCTGGACCCTCCCTGGATGGTAAGAATGGCTATCCTATAATCCTTTCTCTAACGATTCCTTGCTGGTAGATGGGTGCACTTAATTTAAAAATAGGATGCTACCCTCTTTATAATCACTAATAACACCCAAATTAATTAGCATAAAGCCTGCCCTTTACCATATCTATATTTTTACTGCCATAATTAAAATACCCTCTTCTACTCCCTCATTGGCTATTTAATATTGAACTCATCTTTAATGAACAGCTGTGGAAATGCTGCCATAGTAGTAACTATCATTATATAGAGAGAGCATTTTCCATAACATTAACATTTTATCTAAAACACTTGTAAAATCCAGGGAGGGTCAACAATGTTTACCCCAGGTTCTAATTTACCTCTGACTTGTCTCACTTCACTTCACTCATATTTTACCAGGCCTCGCTTGACTATTGTCAAGCCTATTTTTAGGAAATAGGTTATTGGGCCTATTTATGTTTCTATATAACATAATCAAGCATCGTCTGTATAAGCAACAGGTCTCTGCACCAACCCCATGCTGGCAAGTATGGAAGACTGAGATAGACTATGGAGCCATGGGAACTGCATGTATAGAGATCCAGTGGACCATTACCCCAGGCACATGGTGGCTGCAAAAACATCTCTGCTCAAACTACTGAAAAGTCTGTGATCTCATCTGAATCCTTTCTACTAGGTTCCCTCTGGGGATCTCAAAACAAGCTTCAGGGGTGCAGCCCTGCTTTCCAGCTTAAGGATTCAAAGAGGTTAAGGGTATTGACATGCTGATCGAGTATCAGATTCAAGATTCGGATCTATGGGTAGGGGCAGCAGAACTGGGGCCCAGGTACAGCTAGCACCTCTTCAATGCCTTCCACTCCCTGTGGAGTCTTATTACCTTCCCTCACTCCTCCTCTTCTTCCTCTCCTTCCCCCCAAGCCTATGGGCCTGATTCTCCACTGAGTGTCTGGCATCTCAGTGTAGTCTGGTTACTCATACTTAGAGATCTGGGCACAAGCAAACAATACGTATTTTAATAGGGGTAAATGTATAAATCTAGGAACAAAGAATGCAGGCCATGCTTACAGGATTGGGGCCTCATCCTGAAATAAAGTTGGGTCTGCTGGTGGATAATCAGCTGAACATGAACTCCTGTTGAGACACTGTGGCCAAAAGTGTTAATGTGATCCTTGAGTGCATAAAGAGGGGAATGTCAGTCCCTGTAGGCGTTATATTCCCTCTGATGTGATGCTGCTGGAATATGGTGTTCAGTTCTGGTGCCCACAATTCAAAATGGATGTTAAGAAATTGGGGAAGGTTCAGAGAAGAGCCACAAGGGCTATAAAATTGCAGTGTAGACATTTGGGCTCAGGCTGGAGCCCCTTCCCCTCATGGGGTCTCAAGGCCTGAGCTCCAGCCTTACAGATTTTTTAATCTCAACAATTGCTTTACATTTTCCTGCATGCCCTTGCAAGGAAAAGGGCTAGAAACTTACTTTAAAAAAAAAAAAAAGGGGGGGGGGAGCTGAGTTAAGCCTTTAGAATCCCAACCATGTGGGGTTGCCATGGCAGCATGCTTTGTGGGCTCTGAAAGCTGGCTTTTCCCACAGCTCAGAAACCCAGCTAGGCCACCTTGCCTCAGCAGGCTTTGTGCTGCGGAGCCAAAGTTTTTGAATAGGGTTTGGATTTACAGGACCGGCTCCTCAGCTGATGTGGCTCAGCTGATTGATGCATGGAGCTCCATTGATGCATGGAGCTTAGATTATACAGATTTATATCCGCCAAGGGTCTAGCCCAGGGCTAGCCAAACTGCAGCTCTTTTACAGTTAAAGTGCGGTTCATGGAGCTCCCCACAAGTCCCCCCACCTACCATACTGGGGGTGAGCTCAGGGCTTTTGCCCTGTGGTGGGGTGGTGGGACTAGGGGCTTCTGCCAGCGACGACTGAGAGTGGGGGTGGGGGGGGCACAATTTAAAGGTTTGGCCCCCCAACAGCTTGAGTTTTCCCCTCTTACCATCAGCAGCCCCCCCCCCACCAGTGCATTGCTTCTGGCTTGTGCCCAGCAGGGAGGGGGATCTCAGGGCTTCAGCCCCACAGGGCACGCCTGATGGGGCTCGGAACTTCAGCAGTAGCGAGGCTTCAGCCCCGGCTGTCAACCTTCTGAAGATGGTTGTATGCGGCTTGCAAGGTCAGTAAGTTTGGCCACCCCTGGTCTAGCCCACAGTACTCCAGGTTATTTTCTACTTAATTGCTTTGCAGTCACTTCACAATGTATTGCTGATATTTCCCCTGTGTTTTCATGTGAACATCTATACAGCTCTAGAACACACACACATGTTCGGAATGTTGTAACGTTGTTGCTGGCTCACACAGAAAAATTAGAAAAAGCAACTCACCAAACAGAGAGAGAATCCCGCAAGCCAGCCAGACAACCAAGGAGAGACCCACATTGCCGGAGTTTTTCAATACCCCTTTTGGAGCGATAAAGATGCCACTGCCAACGACTGTGCCGATAGTCAGTGCGATGGCCCGCGTCAGGGTGATCTTCTTTCTCAGGAACACTGCCTCCTCCTTCACATTTGACGACTTTCTGCAAAATGCCATCGCTCTGTCTGTCTTCTCTGTTTGAGCCCTGCAAGCACAGGTCTTCCTGAGAGCTCTCTAACACCCGTCTTCTAGGATTGACACATCCTCTCCGTTTTTTTTCCCCCAGCCCTGTACAGGCTTCCCTCCCTCTAAGCTTTCAGGCTGCCAGAGAACGGCCTTGGCTGGAATCCTTTAGGCATAACAAGCATGAAGTGTACAAACAGAAACAGCAAAGTGAGAAGGTGAGAGATTAGAATCCTTAGGAAGGTAACAGGTGCTTTGTAGCCCAGGCAGAAGGGGGAGATGATGACATGTCACATTCTGAATTTTACACTGTAAATCCAGCTCTTTGGGACTCCGGCTTGTGGACTTGGTGTTCCCAAACCAGTGCTTGAGCATCCATACTGTGAACCTGGGTTCACAATTGCTGGACCCGGGTCTCAGCTGTGCTCATGCATCCACCCTCCATGCTGCAGACCTTCTTACTCAGGTCTGTAGCTTGAGCTGCGTTCACACTGCAAAATTACATGGCTTTGACCTACCCACGAACAAGATTCTAGGACTTGGGGTCTGACCTGAATCAGACTGATTTGTATGTGGAGAGAAGTGACTTTGGGCTCAAACCTGAGTCAGAACCTTGGCTTAGTGTGCAGTTTAGACATACCCAAGGGGCACAATTCTGATCACACTTATCCTGACTTCAGAGGACTTGCTTCTGTTTTACATTAGTGTAATTCAGATCAGAATCAGACCTATACATTTCCCTGTTGGCATTAGTTTAAAATCCAGAACAAACAACAAGCAGGCCCAGAACTAAAGCTCTGTTTAGTGCAAAATGTTATAGCAACATAAGGCTTGTCATGGCGGATCAGAATCCTGGCCAAGCAAATCTGTCTCCAATAGTGGCTAATATCTGATACTTCAGACGACTGTCACCTTGCCTACAACTATCATAAGGTGTCTTGTCTATACTGAGGTTTTACCCACCAGTTTAGTGGTACTGATGCAAATCCACGGCACTAGTGCGCTGGTCTAGTGCAGCTTATTCCAGTTTCAAACGAGGCTGAAGTGCACCAGTGGGTGTCATGGCTTTCTCTGGTGCAGTTACATCAGTGTAGATAAAGATCCCTATAAAAGTTACCAGACCAGGCACCAAATCTGCTTGACCATCCATTGCTATGGTGATAGTGGGGAAAAATTATGTTTTTACTTGCCCTACACAAGTAGAATTTTGCAAAGCTGACCTAGCCTATTGTGCTGTATGCAAAGGAAAAGTTCCTTCTGGACCCCCACCTCCCCAAGCGATGGAATTAGCCCCTGAAGCATGAGATTTGATTCCCTTTGTCTTAACATGCATACCTACAAATGCAGTTACTGGTCCTTGAGTGATCTGGTTCCCTAGTAAAACTAATTAGGGTCTAGAACCTTTGGCAGCAGTGACTCCCCCCAGCTGCCTGCACACTGTGTGAAGAACAGTTTGCATTTCCTTCTATTTGTTCTAAATTTATCTGCCATTAATGATGCAATTATTATAAGCAAAGACAACAAAGAGGCTCAAAGTCCAGGGGCAAAATAAAGAGAAGAGGGTCTAAGGCAGGACATGGAATGTAGGCCAGAACAGCCCAGAGAAATGCAGCAAGGGAGAGCAGTGGTAAGAGTAGTGGCCTAGGCTGCCTAATCTCCAAAAGTAATGTCCCACCCAAGTGGTGGTAGGTACCCCTCAAGCATCTCTCTGCGTCCCGTTCTATATGGCTTGATCCAAAGTGCCCCGAAGTCAGTGGGAATCATTTAATTGACTTCAGTGGAATTTGGATCAGGCCCAAAATCACAAAGGGAATCTTAAGGGGTTTGTAACATTCTGACCTGCTGTACAAATGCGTAGGGCCGTGTAGTGTATGTGCAATGCTCAACTGACCAGGAACGGGAGGAGCTAAATTCCAGCAGCTCCCACTGACTTTAACTGGAGTTGTGGGTGTTCAGGCACTTCTGGAAACCAGCTCCTATCACTTGCATCGATTTAACTAACTGGATTTTTAAATCAGTGCAACCCTTTTTGTTGTCACTTTTAAGGTTTCTTTGTATTGATTTAGCTTCACTGAGTATAGGTATAAGCCAGACTTTATTAATACCCTGACCCCTTGAGTGTAAGCATTCCATTTAGAAGTATTGATAGAGGTGAAAATTAGAGGTAGACTAGGAATCTGTACAGGTGTTAAGGGGCTTATTCCTTCACCCGCTTCCTTCCCTGGTCCTTCTCGCATGAACAGAGAGCAACAATACCCAAAGTCCAAAGGTGCAAACAATTTGATGTTCATTGGGGTGAACTTCCAGCAAGCATGATTCCAGTTTCCTTCCTTAGTGTCCCCCTTCCCAGCTCTGACACCACAGAGCCTTACCTGTGTCCCTGTTCCCATTCCCCCCTTTAGCAAAACATGATTCCAATTTCCCCACCCCCATTCCCTGTTCCCATTCCCCCCGCCTTTACTTCCTGATTGACTGCAGACTATACAGTAAAGCTTGAGTTCTGCTTAGCTATACCTTAATCAATCATTTTTCTGAAATGTAATTAACCAATCCTAACATATTACAACATGATTCTTTAACCAATTATATCCCACCACCTTAATTAGTTTACACCCAGCAAAATTAATTATACACCAGACAGAAACAATCACAGAACCAGACAGAGATTATGCAAATAAACAATAACAAAGTGAGAACTATAATGACAAAACAGTAGAGAAGTGAGGATTTCACATCCCAGCTATTGATAAGTGAGTTCTTGCCAGACAGGATGCTATCAAATTAAGTTTCCTTTTACATTTTCTAGGCACTTCCCTTTCTCTGGAGGCGATAGGCACTATCAGGACAGGACTGTGTTCCTAACAGACCAATAGCACCTTATTTCAGTTAGACTAGGTTGGAATGTGAGGATGTGACCGCACACTTCCCAGCTTATGGCTGCCTCTGCTGCTTAGCCAAAGGCCTTAGCCTAAGAAGAGGGCCTCAGACTGTCACAGTAAGAGAAGGCCCTTACACCAGCAGACAGTGATTTTGATTCTTTCTTTTATACCTCTATAACTAGCTAAGTGATAAGAAGACACCTAAATTCTTAGAGTATAGGCCTTTACAGACAGGCCTGAATATCTATATCCTAACAGGTATCTGTACAGAGCTGGGTTTGATTTGGTTCTTGTCTCTCTCCCAATTTGGCAGGTACTGGGAAAGTAGCACGGCAGCATACTCAGTCCCATGGTAACAAAGTCTCTGACAATGGCCAGCACCAGCTGCTTTCGAGGAAGGTACAAAAAACCCTGCAGCACACCATGATGGGATAAACTGTTCCCAGGGAAAGAGGCCTCCAAACCCCCAGCAGTTAGAGGTTGGCTTATGCCCTCAAGCAGGGGGTTTGTCGCCCTTCACAAACTTTTCAGGATGTGTTTCCCTTTAGTAATTTACTGTCATTGTTATAACGTAAGGGTGGCCGATCTAGGGATGAGGCTGACCCCTCACAGGTGGTGAGGCTGGAGTAACAGGGTGTTGGGGACACTGGGGCATGGCCACTAGGTAACTCGAGGGGTTGGAAGACCACAAGTGTCGATGAAGCCCCCTTGCACTAGGCCCAGGTGTCCTTGGCCCCCCTCCCGCCTGGAGGCACTCACAGCAGCTCTGCGTACTAGGCCCAAGTGTCCTTGCCCCCCCCCCCCTGCCTGGAGGCACACACAGCAGTTATACTGAGAATTTGCAACAATATGTTGCAGAGTCAGATTGCCTGAAACTAAGCAAGGCCAAACAGGGGAGATATGGAAGAACAATGCTGAATAAAGCAGCTTTATGTATAGTTTAACAAATGATACAGAGAACCAGGGAACTAGCTGGGAACTGGATTGGCTAGCTATATGGATACTTGGGGCAGCTTGCTATTGGATAAGTATGCTGGGAAAAAGGATGTATAAAAAGCCTGTGTAACTTCCTGCTCTGTGTACAGGATTTGAGATTCAAATCTCCCTGCACCTTTTTGAAGCTTCAAATAAACTTTTCTGCTTCTCTACCCCGTTGTGATTATTGGGTGTAGCACACCGGGTAATGAACCAACTTCAGCTGTTGTTTAGCCTCTTGGCACTGGGTGCCGGCAACAGCTTTTGGCGTCCCTGGGTGGGCGACAAGGCTGCAGTTTAGCCTTGCCCGGACCCCTCCTGGAGGTCGAGGATTGCGGCGAGAACCGACGCCCAGCGCACACCGGTGAGTTCATCGGGGGCCTCGGAGGAGACGCGATTTGATCGACCCCGGAGGGCACAACGGTGCAACGCACTCATATAGTGGAGAAGGAGTTGTGGACGGCGGTGAAGAACCGGTCCCTTAGACATGGGGGAGGAGCAACTGCAGGCCACGGTGAAGAACCGGTCCCTTGGATAAGGTAGGAACCTTTTAAAATCTGGATTGTATGCTCTGTTGGAACCTGGGGATGCCCAGAGTTACCCTGTAGGTATGGGACAGGGACAGAGCTCAGGGGTTAGGGCACGCTGTACGCCCCTAGAGTGCATTCTAGGAAACTGGAAGGTATTTGGTGTGGATCCAATGACTAAGAGCCAATTAAAATGATTCTGTACAGTTGACTGGCCTCAATATCAACTAGAGGACCAGGAGTGGTGGCCACCAGGAGGGTCAATTAATTACAACACGATCCTCCAATTAGTTTTGTTTTGTCAGTGAATGGGTAAATGGAATGAATATTTGTATGCACAAGCGTTTATGGCTTTTAAAAATAAAACAGAGCTGTAATTCTGCAAAGTTGTAATTTGACTCCGACTGGTTCGGTAGTAGCTAATGTTAGTCCACAGACCCCCACCCCCACTGTAATGGCAGAGCTGGTGTCCCCTTCGGCCCCCACACCCCCACCGTATAAGGGTAGGATGCCTCAGGTTACAGAGATTGCCCCCTCGGTGGGACTCTATTCTTTGCTTACCGAGACTGTTGTGGCTTGCCCAGGGGCAGACGGACGTCAGGCTACCACTATGCAAGTTTACACCCATGTGCCATTCAATCCAATAGACTTAGCAGCTTTTAAAACACAGGCTGGGGAATTCTCAACGAACGCAAGCAGGTTTATTTCAGTCTTTGAGGGGTGCCTCAGTAGTCACAAGCCGATTGAGATGACTGTAATATCCTCCTGAGAACCCTGTTGTCTGAGGTGGAGAGGGATCCGGTTACAGCTAAGGCAAGGGGAGCATCAGCGTTCAAGCGAGGAAAAAAAAAAAAGAAAGGAATCTATCTGTCAAGTTCCTCTCCAAATAATCGTAAGCGGCTCAGGGCATTTCTGGGTATGGCAGGCTTTTGCAGGATATGGATCCCAGAGTTTGGACTGTGGGCTAAACCCCTGTACGACTGTGTAAAAGGACAGGTTTCAGAGTAACAGCCGTGTTTTGTGTGTGTGTGTGTGGGGGGGGGGGGGCGGAGGTGTGAGAAAACCTGGATTTGTGCTGGAAATGGCCCAACTTGATGATCACTTTAGATAAGCTATTACCAGCAGGACAGTGGGGTGGGAGGGGGTATTGTTTCATAGTCTCTGTGTGTATATAATGTCTACTGCAGTTTCCACGGTATGCATCCGATGAAGTGAGCTGTAGCTCACGAAAGTTCATGCTCAAATAAATTGGTTAGTCTCTAAGGTGCCACAAGTACTCCTTTTCTTTTTGTGTAAAAGGAGCGGATCATGACCCCTTCTATTGGACCCCAGAGGCTGATAGGGCATTTAAAATCCTGAAAAGAAAATTGATGGAAGCCCCAGCTCTGGACCTGCCGGATCTCTCTAAGCCGTTTCAGTTGTATGTACATGAACGAAGGGAGGTGGCCCTAGGAGTGCTCATACAGCTGTTAGGAGCATGGAGACGTCCTGTGGCTTATTTTTCTAAGCAATTGGATCAGGTTGCAAAGGGTTGGCCGGCATGTTTACGGGCGGTCGCAGCTACTGCCCTAGTGCTTGAGGAAGCGGAGAAGCTAACATTGGGAGGGGTTATGCAAATCTATATTCCCCATACGGTCCGAGCCTTATTGGATGCAAAGGGAGGGCTTTGGCTCACCCAGGCTCGGATTGCTCGTTACCAGGCTAAGCTGTTGGAGAACTCTGAAGTCACCCTGCAGCCTTGCCCCTCCCTTAACCCAGCCACTCTCTTGCCAGAAACAGAGGAACAGAAACATGACTGTTCAGAGATCATAAATGTCCAGTACTCCAGCCGTCCGGATTTAAAGGATGTACCCCTCCCAAATGCAGATTGAGTGGTACACTGATGGTAGCAGTAGTGTAATAGATGGGCAAAGGAGGGCGGGTTATGCTGTTGTGACCCTCCATGACACTGTGGAAGCTGAAGGTTTGCCTGCTGGGACCTCTGCCCAGCTTGCCGAACTAATAGCCCTGACCCGTGCACTTGAACTGTCAAAAGGAAAGCGGGTCAACATTTTTACTGATTCAAAGTATGCTTTTGGTGTGCTGCATGCTCATGCTGGCCTATGGAAGCAAAGGGGAATGCTGACAGCCCAAGGCTCCCCAGTCAAGTACGGGCCCCAAATCCTCCGGCTCCTAGAAGCTGTACAACTTCCCTCGGAAGTGGCGGTGGTACACTGTAAAGCCCATCAAAGGGAGGATCAAGATGTGGCCAGAGGTAATGCCCGGGCAGATAGAGACGCTAAGCATGCTGCCACCCTGCCATCCCCTCAGACTGAGAACGCCCATATGCATGCCCTTATCCCATCAGTAGGGGAGCTTCCAACCCCTCAGTACTCTGGGGAGGAGAGACAGCTAACTGACAAACTCAGTCTCCGGGAAAAGGAGGGATGGCTCCATTCCCCGGAAGGGAAGGTCCTCTTACCAAAGGGCCTGATCCGGCCAGTGCTGCAGAAACTACATCAAACCACTCATGCTGGCAGGGAAGCATTTATCCAACTAATGGGAAAATATTTTATCACTTCCAGACTCCGACCCCTGGCTGCCCAGGTACAAGCAGACTGCTTAGTCTGCCAAAAGAAAACCCCCGACCAGGACATCCTGTGCCACCAGCTGCCCTAGAACCCACTCCGGGCCCCGGACAAGTGTGGCAAATAGACTTTACTGAGTTTCCCCGGACCCAAGGGTTCAAATATCTCCTTGTTATAGTGGATCGGTTCAGCGGATGGCCAGAAGCCTTCCCATGCCGTAATTGCACTGCCAGGACAGTGGCCCTCAAGTTTGTTAAGGAGATCATTCCTCGCTTTGGACTCCTCCTGTGGATGGAATTTGACAACGGGACACACTTCACATCAAAAATCATTCAAAGCATCTCACATGCCTTACAGATCCCCTGGAAACTCCATACGCCCTGGAGACCGCAAGCCAGTGGGGTAGTGGAGCGTACCAATCAGACCCTTAAACGGCATCTCTCAAAAGTGTGCCAAGAAGCCTCACTGCAATGGCCTGATGCTTTGCCCCTCGTCCTACTCCATATCCGCGTTCTCCCAAAGGGTAGATTAGGGCTCAGTCCCTTTGAAATTATGTTTGGAAGGGCATGGCCTATGAATGGCACCCCGGTTCTGTCAGGGGAATGGGAGTTGGGTAATGTTTTTTTGTCACAGTATATGTGTTCCCTGTCTGCTGTTCTCTTGTCTCTTCACAGGTATACCAAGGATTCCCAGCCTCTCCCCTTGGACTCTCCCGTTCACTCCTTACAGCCCGGTGACTCTGTGCTTGTTCGCACCTGGAAAGACGAGCCTCTCCAGGAAAAGTGGAAAGGACCCTATACCGTCCTGCTGGTCTCCCATACAGCGGCAAAGATCGAGGGACACAAGAACTGGATCCATCACTCTCGTCTGAAGGCAGTACCCGCCCCCTCGTCAGCAGGACAGTGGACCGTCCAACCTGCTGACTCCTCATCTAGTGACGATCTCGGGCTAAAGCTACTGTTTAAAAGACACAAATAGCGGGCACCTTAATGCTAAAATGGGCCCACCCAGGTACTGGAGACCCTGGGTTGTAAAGACTCTGGTGGTAATTAATTGGGTAACATTGTTATTCTCTGTATTGGTATTTCCAAATTGTGCATATTGGGAGCATAACTCCTTTGTTTCACTTGTGCACCATGTTGCTAATTTAACAAACCAGGCTGATTGCTGGGTATGTGCTCCAACTCCACTGTCCCCCCCCCAAAACGGGAATGCCTCTTGACGTGCTGCCCTTGACCCTAGCAGAATTAGCCACCACCAAAGAGCAGGAAAGAATGGACTCGCCATTCTGGAATAAGACCTCTTTACAGCAAGCCACCTATCAGGACCAGGAGTATTCAGTTGCAGTACTCACTGAGGGAGTGTTTTACCTGAAACCAATCTGATCCCTATGGGCGTCCTGTGGGAAAAAGCTCCTGTGTTATTACACAGTGGGCTGATGGGTATTGGATAAAGACCAAAAGGGGAGGCCAGCAGTGTGGGTGTAATGGTTCCTCCCCTTTTAGGGAAACTCTTACAAATACTCTTACCACAAAAGAAAGGTTTGGAAATATAACTTGCCGTCCAGTTAATATCTCCAATGTAGCAAGCCAATGGTGGGTTTGTAGTGGTCCCTATGGTGAGTGTAATTTGAACGGCACAATTAGAAATGCCCCCACTTGTACCCAATCAAAAAAAAATAAGATGCCCCCGTAGGGGCATAAAAATTGTTTAAAAAAGCAGCCAAAGCAGCCTTAAATATCCCAGGAATCCCCTTAAGAAACAGTCCTTACTGGGCCCTACAGGGTCACTATTTTGTATGTGGCCGAAAGGCTTACAAGGTGCTGCCAGCCAACTGGACAGGTAGCTGTTATATAGCTCATGGAGTTCCTCATCTTTCCATAACTGCCACACTGCCCAAAGGAAAGATTAGAAATGCCCGAGACACCTCTGTTGAGTCACGAGAAAAGACCCTGCGGTGACTGACTACAGCATTGGAGGGCAATATGAAGAATCCCTTCACAACTGAGAAGCTTGTAGGTTGCTCTGTACTGGGAATAGCACCACTGTTTACCGGGCCAGCCATGGCATGCATAGGCCGCTATACTATAAGGCTGCAAATGGTACTTGAGAAAGTGGCCTTAGAGTTAGAGGACTCGGTTAGTGATTTAGGGTCAGCAGTAAAAACATTAAATAGAGGTACAGCAGCTCAGGACGTTTTCCCTCCAAAACAGGCTGGCTTTGGACTATCTCTTGGCATCCCAAGGAGGGGTTTGTGCCCTCGTCAGGCCCCGATGTTGTGTATATGTAAATGATAGCAGTTATGAGATCTATGAACAGGTGGTACAGGCTGAGGCCCATGCCCGAGCCGGAGCACAGGTTGCCTATACTGCCCCAGAGAACGATTGGTTGCAAACCTTGTTTTCAGGCTGGGGTTTGTCGTCTTGGCTTGGTGGTTTATTTAGCCTGCTATTGAAAATTCTCTTTCCTGTATTGCTTGTATTACTGGTATTATGCTGTGCAGTATCATGTGTCAGGGCCCTTTTGCAAAAGTTAATAAGTCGTTCTCTTCAGGGCTATCACAAAGTGCTTATGCAAAGTCCTATTGTAAAGAAATAAGTAGCCCAAGTGAGAAAACTCAGAGCCAAGGTTGTTGAGTGTTCTCAAAGGGGGGGAGTTGTTGGGGACACTGGGGAATGGCCACTAGGTAACTCGAGGGGATGGAAGACCACGAGTGTCGATGAAGCCCCCTTGCACTGGGCCCAGGTGTCCTTGGCCCCCCTCCCGCCTGGAGGCACTCGCAGCAGCTCTGCGTACTAGGCCCAAGTGCCTTGCCCCCCCCCCCCACGCCTGGAGGCACACACAGCAGTTATACTGAGAATCTGCAACAATATGTTGCAGAGTCAGATTGCATGAAACTAAGCAAGGCCAAACAGGGGAGATATGGAAGAACAATGCTGAATAAAGCAGCTTTATGTATAGTTTAACAAATGATACAGAGAACCAGGGAACTAGCTGGGAACTGGATTGGCTAGCTATATGGATACTTGGGGCAGCTTGCTATTGGATAAGTATGCTGGGAAAAAGGATGTATAAAAAGCCTGTGTAACTTCCTGCTCTGTGTACAGGATTTGAGATTCAAATCTCCCTGCACCTTTTTGAAGCTTCAAATAAACTTTTCTGCTTCTCCACCCCGTTGTGATTATTGGGTGTAGCACACCGGGTAACAAACCCACTTCAGCTGTTGTTTAGCCTCTTGGCACTGGGTGCCGGCAATAAGGGGAAGGGATCATGCTGTAAGTTGTTGGTGAAATACCTGAAAATGGAGGACAGGGCAGGGAATGGATCCAATCGGAGAAAATGAAAAGCAACAGATTAAAGGATTGCTGTGAAGATAAAATCATCGCGGAATAACTCCTGGCTGGGGAACACCTAGAATCATTAATTACAATAACAAATAGACAACGGTTCTACTTTTTCACACCACTTATGCTATTTCTTTATCCTCTGAACTTCACTTAGCTTGGACCGTGAAAGGGGTGAGGTTCACTTTCTCTTCAGAGTTCATTTTGCTTCCCGTTTCTCATGCACTAACGTAAAACGATTGTGTGTGGAGTCTTTCCATTGGGGGAAAAAAAAAACCCTGACGTGATGCTTTCAAGCGCAATCATGAACATGTTTTCACTTCATATTTAATTTTGTAAAATCAATTTTTTTTTTAAATTTTGGTCCTTAAATAGTGTCCCTTTTAAAATAGTCTCCAGCCTGTGCCTAAGTATGCTGTAGAATGCTTTTCCAATCGTGGAGGCTTCTCTTCTTCACCCACAGCTCTGACTGCATACCTTGACTTTGGTTCCAAACCATTGTTGCCAATACCCCTTAAATCTGAACTAGATCCCCCCCACGCTCCTGAAATTTAGCCCCGTCCTCCTCCTTGGCACGTCAGTCCAGACCCAAGCCCTCCCTGCTGCCAATGCAGCTCAGTCCCAACCTGAAGCTCCCTACTACTGCTGATGCTCTTCAAAGTTCAACTAGAAAGGCCTTTTACGTTTCATGTGGCACCTCAACCCTCTGCCTCCAGCTCTGTGAGTTTCCTCTCTTTTCTGGTTCTATGAGGCCATGTGGTCTAGCTCAGGGCTTCTCAACCTATGGGTTGCAACCCAAAATTGGATCACCAGAATGTGACCAAGGGTCTCATGAGAGGCTGGAGGGAAGTGGGCAGCCACACACTCACCATGCAGCAGTGGTTCCTGGGGCTTTGGTCCAATGGAGCAGGCTGGGCTTGGCTTCCTGCTCCGGGCTTTGCGATCTAGCACCTGCGGTTGCAGCGCTGCTCAGCTTTGGCCCAGCAGCCCCCTTGTCATGCATCAGGTTGCAATTCCGCTCCCACAAATTTGGCCCAGTTGGGGCCAAATCTGAGCAGTGCTGTGGCCTCGGAGTCCAGCCCACCCTGGGGGACAGGAGCTGCAGGGACTCACCACTGGGGTACAGTGCACTTAGTACTTATTGCGTTAATGTGTAATTAATAAGATGTTATTGGCACTCAAGCAGTTGACTGGGTCATGACGGGACACTGTTTACAAATGGGTCCTGAGCCAAAAAAGGCTGAGAACCACTGACCTGGTTCACTGGAACTAGGACCCACAAACTCCTAGGTTCTAATCCCAGTTTTGCCTCTGGCTGCTGTGTGAACGTGGGCAAGAAACTCGACCTCTCCTTGCCTCAGTTTCACCATCTGTTAAACAGAGGTTATGATACTCACCTCTCTACCTTCCAAGAGACTAATTAACTGACATTAGTGCTTTTAGTGACATTTAGTGACATTAGTGATCTTCAGTGCATTGTTCAATCTATGGTATCAACAATTGCTAGCTAATTCCTCTGGGGAACGTCTTAATCCTGCTACAGTCACTTCAGCCTCAGCAAAGGACCCTGAGTGGGTTCTGATGGGGAAGCTCCCCAGCAGAGCTGTGCAAAACAGTGGATGAAGTTGTGTCTTGTAAATAGCAACAGCCTGGGAAGTGTTGAACAAAAGAAAGAAAAGCCTCAATGGGTTAAAAAGACAATGTGCTTGCTTGGCTACAATTGTGTTCAGCTGCTATTGATTTATTACAATATAAGCTAATCTGTGAGGCCAGCAGTGCAGAGGCACTCAGGAGGAGCTTGGTCTGAGGAGGAGCTAGGTACAGTACTGAGTGAATTAGTACATATACGCAGTCGAGTAATTTATGAATTAGGGATCTGCACTAAAGCCGAGTCAGCGACTAAAGGTGAGTGGCTAAGAGGTTAGAGTCAAAAGAAATTATCTCTAGGCACGGGGAAAAAATAGTCAGGCCCTGAGTTAGAACCTAGAGGGTGTTGGAGAAAGCTCAGCTCAGGAAGGTAGATCCAGAGATGGCGCCTAACTCTTGATGGTGGAGGCATGTGAACACCCCACGCGCCACCTCTGGGCTGAGGAGCAGCAGCAAGCGAATGTCTCAGAGAGCATCTCATGGCCGTCGGGCTCTGTGGGTACAGACCAGGTCCTGGGGGTTTCACCGGCTGGCGCCAGGCTCCTTTAGGGGAGAGGCAAGCGCATGTCAGGGGCTCAGCTCAGAGCTGTGCCACCTACCCTGCCTGCGGAGCGCCTGGCCATGCAGAGACATCCTGGCTCGGGGAGCAGGGCAGGGGGGGCTGCCAGGCAGGCAGGCAGCCAGTGCCCCAGCTCCCAAAGTGTGGAGAGCCAGGAGCTGCAGTGGGCTGGGCAGCTCCCACCAACTTCCAATCTGCCAGCTCCTGGCATGAGCCAATGGTTTTCAAATTGTGGGACTGAAAAACTCTGTGCTAAATGGAAGGCAGAAATCTGGGGGGACACACATGCATTGCCTCTGGGTAGATCAACAGCAGTTTAATTAGATTAAGGGTACATGTAGTGTAAAATATGAGGGGACCCAGAACATAGCCTTCCACTACCAGTAACTCTAGGCTCTGAGTGGATAAATGAAAGGATGAAGTGACACAGAGCTAAAACAGAGTGAGAGTAGACAGATGATTTTCATTAGAGGTGACCCATCTTCCAATAACAGGATAGTGCAGTAGAGGAGGGGAATGATTTCTCTCATACAAAGAAAAAGTTTCTCCTGGAAAAAATGGGCCCTGGAGAGTGCGCTAAGTAGCTGGGTAAGATAGTTGACAGTGGGCAGGGAGTTCTGTCTTTAAGTGTACCGGTGGCAGGGTGTGTGACCACTTTAGAGCCCTAGTGGAGTAATGTTGTTGGCTCTCACAAGACAGACCTTGCTGGAAATCTTTTAATTACTTTAGGAATTAATTTGCTGGTCAAAAGTGTCAGCCAGTTCTCAAGGCTGGAGTCCTTTATCTAAACAACAGGTACGGCATGATCGTTGGCAGTGCACCTTCCCCATGCTGCCCTGCCACTGTGCCTCAACTTGGAGAAGACTGCTTCTGGAGGTGGGAGGATGGTAGTTCAGATTTCATGCCCATTCAGCCGTTGGCCTATAGGGGTGCTAATGGTAATGGATGAGTTTGTGAGGTGGGCGCATAGCCCCTGGGAATTGGACTGAAACCACAAAGGCACGTCCCATAAGCCACCAATCAGGCATTAACAATTGTTATCACTGTCACCCTGGATCAGATCTGAACCAAAGAACTAGTTGTGGAAGGAGTTCCTCTATCAGGATTTAGCCTTGATGGGCCTTAGCATTGCTCAGCTCTAGGTCAAAGTTTTAAGCAAACAATCTCCTAATTGTACATGGGAGTGCTATGATTGAGTTCTCGTTTTGCACTGACATGTTTAAGGGATGAGAATTTCAGGAAGGGTTTACTCTGCTTTGAAGGAGGATCAGACCCCTCTGGGGGATTTTTCTGCTAGGAATGTTTAGTTTGTTTTTTATTTTGTCCTTTGCAGCTGAGAAAACAATTTAAAAACTGGACAAATAGTCTCAGTCCCTGCATGTGGCCTGTTCCTGAGAGTGGAAGGAGGACAAGTCACAGGGGAAAGTGTAGCAGGTTTATGGTAGCATCCCATAATAGATATTGTCAAACCGGAACGCTAATCTTGGCAGCTCTTATCTATATTAGCTGGCTTGCCTTCAAGTTGGCTGTGTTGTCTGGGACTGGGTGCCAGGAATCCTGGGTTCTACTCCCCACTCATTCCATCGTGACAAGTCATTTAACCTCTTCAGCCTCAGTTTTTCCCACTGTAAAAATGGGGACAACATTTAACTACTTCACAGGGAAGCTGTACGGCTTAATATTTGTAAAATGCTTTGAGATTCTTTAGCGGCAGGTGGTATAGAAGGGGGAAATATTCTGTGTTCGTCTGACACACTTCCCCTTTGTGTTGCCTTTTTGCTAATATAGTGAAAGAATTTAAGGGCTGGCACATTTGTGAAAAGAATCAATATTAAGCAAATATTGCAGAATATTAATGAGATATGAATTATTAGATTACTAAAGCAAGTTCTCTCTGCCATGAATTTAAAATTCAGAGTTACACTCACCCAGCTGAGGAACAGAAACAACACCATGTGATCTATATGGCCGGTGAAATCTAATCAATATAGCTAGAATTAAAATATTGAATACTTGCAATGACCTATTTGACAGATTGGGCTTAATCAAAAATTTTATATGAAGAATAGATGCAGATGAAGAATGATGAAGAATAGAAATTCTGGTAAGAGGCAACTATACAAAAATGCTGCTTTAAGGACAAACTTAGTTTACTTCAATCTCTTGCTAATGGGTGGGTGGGTGAGCGGAGCCTACTCCATCCTGGGTTCTTCATTAAAAGGTCATAGACTAAGGAGTCTTCTTGCAGAAGATGTGATGTGGTTTGATAGACCAAGAAATGCTTAAGGACCAAGGTCAAGGGGATAAAAGTGACCCAGCCCAAGGACAATTTCCCATAATTACTTGGCAAGTAATTTTAATTAAAGAAATTTGAGAAAATTCCAATCTGAGCACGGACAATTCACAAACAGAAAATTTGGTGAAAATTGCTTAAATAAATGAGTCAGTAAGAATTATTCACTTTGCTCTCATGTTGAACCTCAGGATCACATTGGCTTTATTACCAGGATCTGGCACTGCAAATTCACATCTGATTTTACCAGCTACTATTCCTCCAGGTGTTTTTAAATCTAGGACAGTAAGCTAGTGAGTCTGCTGTAGATAAAGAAAGCCAAAAGTAAGTCTATTCAGACTTCTCTTCTTTAGCCTTGTTTCTTGTGTTAATTACAGTGTCACAAACAAATGCCTCTCAGCTTTCCTAAATAGGGGGGCGGAGAAGCAGAGCGGGGCGGTGTGTTCAGGGGAGGAGGCGGAGGTGAGCTGGGGCCAGGGAGCTGCCGGTGGCTGCTCTGCACCCACCAAATTTTCCCTTTGGGTGCTTCAGGGCTAGAGCACCCATGGAGTCAGCACCTAAGGTACCACTTTTGGCCGGTTAAATTTAGAAGCCCTTTTAGAACTGGCTGTCCCTCGCAGAACAACCGGTTCTAAAAGGGCTTCTACATTTAACAACCGGTTCTAGTGAACTAGTGCAAACCAGCTCCAGCTCACCACTGGACGTAGTTAAAAGGTTCTTGGTGGTGTCATTTTAACAGAGGTCTGTACAAGGGAAATATAGGTGGAAGTAGTTAGGAATAGTCCTCAGAAACTATGAATTAGGTTTGTGGACATAATTGGATACATATTTATACAGTTTGTGGTAGAGAGAAAAGACAATCTCGAGGTTAAGGCACTGGACTGGGACTCAGGAGATCTAGGTTCAGTTTCAGCTGTGCCACACGTTTCCTGTGTGCTGTTAGGCTAGTTGGTCTGTGCCTCAGGTCCCCAGCTATAAAATGGAGATAAGAATATTCCCTGGATCTGTTTTACCTGGTTAGATTGTAAGCCCTTCACGACAGGAATGGTCTGTGTGTGTGTGCGCCCGTCCTCCCTCCCTCTCAGAGGTCCAGAGAGGCCCGGGCCACTTCCAGCTTTTGAGGCCTCTAGCCATAATAAAAATAAAAAATGATGACACATGAAAACAAAATAAGGTACCAAAAAAAGAGTGAAACATAATTTGAATATTTTTTTATTTAACAAATGCTTTTCTAGTCTTTTTCTGTGCAAATGCACTAATTATTGAGGAAAAATATCTACCTTTTGTGCAATGTCCCAGTTGACATTAAGCATGGCGAGCCCATTCAAACGGTTTTGGTCCGATAAGGATGCACATAAAAACAAGTTGCGAAACTTATCAAATGCCAAAAAATTAACAATTGTCTAAATTTGAGGCCCCCTTTGAGCTTGAGGCCCAGGCCAAATGGCCCTCCTGGCCCCCACTCTGATTGGCTCTGTGTGCGTGTGTGTCTGGACTCTAGCACCATGGGGTCCCCATCTCAGCTTGGGTCTCTAGAGGCAGTATAGTAATACAAGGTTTTCCCCTTACCCTAGTTTGGCTTTTTCCCATTCTCCACCCCATGCCAGGCTTTGGGTCCTGCTAGGTAAGATGAGTAGTGCTTTATTCTGTTTTGAAATGTTGGTAAAAATTGCTTGAAACACTGGTGTGAAGTGCAACCTGAGGGGCTGCGATTTTAAGCAATGCTGTTGGTAGATGCAATACTGTATTTGGGAATGAGAAGGATTTGAGCCAGTAGTCCACTAAAAGGGTGAACAAAAAGCAGCTTTGTACATGGTTTTTTATACGAAGCACATTGTGCATATTCTTAAGCATTGCCACAAGGATTAACATAGCTGCATTTTAATGTGCCAGGGGCAGGAATTCAACTAGAAAGCAGAGTTGGAACAATTTGGTCAGGTGCTGCTCATTGCTAGGTCTCTGTTTTGAAGTGGTATGCAATAGCTCTTTGTTTCTCCCTCCCCGCCCCCACTCCTACCCCCACCCCCAACAGCCTGTAGAACAAATCCCAGTTTTCACATTTCTGAAATCTGTGGTGTTTGCCCATTAAATTTCCCGATATTCTTGGCTGGCGCTGGTGTCTCAGATAATGTGGCTAAACATGTAGAGTTCAAGAGTTACTTCAAATCCTTAATCCAGTCTATAAATCCGGTTTTACATCCTGTTTTTTATTTTTACTATGGAATTTCACAGCCAACTAAAAGAAGCTACTGATTACTGTCTATCAAATTGCTCTGAGACTCCAGCAAGGGATGACAGTCTGGGACAGCTTGTAAACCTCTCTGCTTTGTTCAAAACCAACCAACCAACCAACCAGATAAGTGCACTTTTTAAGTTTTAGCAATAATATTTGTGCTCAAAAGAACGCCTTCGTTTAGATTGATTTTTATCAATCTTTAACCAATCCTACATTTGAATATTGGACTCGCATGCTTTGTAGTTCTACTTTCAGAGATATGACACGTACCAGCCTGTAGCTGTTTCACACGTATTAGCTAGATACAGAGTAAGACCATCCACTTGTAACATCAGTTGTGTGTTGCAATTCACAGCTCAGGAGCCTTGGTGGTTTTTACTCCCTACCCCTCAAGCCTTACACTCATCAGTTCCAGCAACCTGTCTGAGCCTTAGGAGACTCATAAAGTTACGCCCTGCCCTGATGAGCGGTAGCAGATAATCTGGCACATCAGGGACCCAAAGAGCTTATTTTGACTTTTTAAAACAGTGGTGGGCAATCTGCAGCCCACGGGCCACACAAAGCGCATCAGGGTAATCTGCTGGCGGACCGCCAGACAGTTCACATTTGTATGGCCACCCGCAGCTCCCAGTGGCCGCGGTTCGCCGTTCCTGGCCAATGGGAGCTGCGGGAAGTGGCACAGGCCTCAGACATGTGCTGGCTGCCGCTTCCTGCCGCTCCCATTGGCCGGGAACAGCGAACCACAGTCACTGGGAGTTGCGGGTGGCCATGAAAATATAAACAAACTGTCTCGTGGCCAGCCATCAGATTACCCTGACGGGCCGCAGGTGGCCCATCACTGTTTTAAAGGCTCGGCAGCCAATTTTGGCTCAAGAACAGATACTCTGGATATGTTTGTGCAAAATGTCTATTAAATTAAACCCTTTGCTCCACTGTTGCCAAAGAAAAAACATTTTTAGGGCCAAAAATTTCTAAAGTGATTCGTGATTTTGCTCAGCCTAAATTTATAGGTGCCCAACACTGAAAGGGGCAGCATCTGAAAGGGGCCTGATTTTCAGAGTGTGGGTGATCAGCAGTTTATGAAAATTGGGTCCTTTGAGGGCAACTCAAGTCGGACACCGAACTATAGTGGCACCCCAAATCACTCATCGCTTTTGAAAATCTTGGCCTAAAGGACTGTTTATGTACAGCCTACAGTGTGTTATGTTCTGTGGCAGCAGGAGGAGCAAAAGTTAACTAGCAAACCCAATACCCAGAGGTGTTCTGACATAAGAGATTGCATGGTTGTGTAGCATGTTTTACGCGCCTGTGGTTTCTTTGCCCAGTGATAGCCAATGGGTGAGGAGAGTAGATCCAGCAGATTTTGATGGGTTGTTGGTAAAATGGCTTTAACAGTCATTTCCAAAAGAAGCTCCACAAATCCCTGACTTTCTTTTCCTCTATCACAGGTGAGCTCTGTTGACTGTGGGATTGGGAAGGACCCATAAGGAATCCTTAACTTCTGAATGCCCACCCATACCCTGAAATTGTAGAGGCCATGGGAAAAGCCAAGAAAGAAGAGGAGGTTGTTTTTCTGAGGAAAAAGATCACTTTGCTGAGGGCTTTTTCACTCCTCATTGGCACTATGGTGGGCAGCGGCATCTTTATCTCTCCAAAAGGGGTGTTGAAAAACTCCGGCAACGTGGGTGTCTCCTTAATCGTTTGGTTTGCCCGCGGGATTCTCTCTCTGAGTGGTGAGTTGCTTTACCCTTCTTGTTAAATTGTTGGTAGATGGGGAAACTAGCGAATGATATATATTTACGACAAAAGCCTAACTTTACTTCTCCAAGAAAAATAAGCTGGGAACACAATGGACCAAAACTCCTATCTCCGAATGCCATAGAATTGAAGCAGTAATAAGGTCCTGTGTCCACAGGGTTCCAAGGATCTGTTGTTTAACTGATTTGTCTGGGGGACTTGGGGAAAACCCAAGACTTAAGATCTGTGAATGTGGTGCCACATGTGGGTACAGACATGGGAGCAGTTCTCTTGTCTATGGAATGTCTAGATGCATGGGGGGACGAAGGGGGGTTTAGGCCTCTAGCTAGGGGCACTAGATGGAGAACCACAGAGTTCTGGGGACCTAGGAGAAGTGTATTTATTTCAGTATGTGACTTTCCTGCTTTGTTTGGTTTGTAAGTGCAAAAAACTGCTTTGTTATAGTGCTGTGGTTGAGAGTTTGAATTTCCTGGTTCCCGTGGCTTTTTTAATCATAGATTCCACAACAATTGTCTCTCTTCCTTCTAGTGTTTATCGTATGTAATATTTTGTATTACGGGAGATGTTGTTACACTTATACCTTACTATATATGTATAATGTGGCTTAGTTGAGACTGCTGTGGAAACATCAACTTCAAAATTTCATTCTTTTGCATACATAAAATCTCAAACCATAACATCACAAATATAGGTTTCTTTTTAACTGAGTAGGATCATAAATGATAAAGTGTTTATTGGTCAGCTAGCCAAACCATCTGTACTTGTGAAGGATTGTCCTCTCCACTAAACTCCTAGTGTATCTTGTGTATTCTTGAAAATCTGTCTTGGTGGCACGCAAATGGCTTCCCTTGTCAAGTTATTAAATTTTCTAATGGACTTCATTCTTCCTCTAATGTCCAGCTTGAAGACTTCCTTTTATTAGTGTCATATTGTTATTCTTTGCTATAGTGCATTAAATAACGCTTACCCTCTTTTTATGTTTTCCCTTGAAATGCAAGATTGATACTTGGTTATCGCCCCAATTCAGCAAAATACTTACGCATATGCTTACCTTGAAGCATGTGAATGAACAGATCAATTGAAATCAATGGGATCACACGTGCTTCAAATTAAGCATGTGTTTGAGTGCTTTGGTGAATCAGGGCTTATATTCCTTTCATTGCATGTAGGTAGGTTCTGAGGGGTTTACAGCTGGGACAGAAGTGGCCAGTTTTAAAATCTATCTTTCCATAGATACAGAAGGAGAAATAGAGAGTATTTGAACCACTTGGTTAGAAATTCTCTACATCCTTCTGTATCAAGTTTTTCTTCATGGCTCTGATCAGAGACATGTTCCATGTCCTTGGCTCACCTATATTTGAGGGAGGAAGTGTGCGTGTTTGAGGCTTAGAGCTAGGAAAATGGGAGAAATGAAGTGTTTTAAAGTAAATTTCTAAGGCAAAGACAAACTTCTTTCCATGCACTTCTCCACATAAAGTCAGTGGACAAGTTATGCCATTAAAGTGACAAGAATGTTTTACCAGATGAAAATAGATCTCCCCTGGAAACAGCATTATTGCAAATAAAGGGATTTGCACTAAAAGCCTTCATTTCCTCTGTTATGAATAGTTCTCTGAGAAAACTCTACCCAATGTGCACCAGCAGTAAAAAGGTTAACAGTATATTAGGAACTATTAGGAAAAGGATAGAAAATAAGACAGAAAATATCGTAACGCCACGATATAAATCCATAGCACACCTACACCTTGAATACCATCCCCAGATCAGGTCACCCTATCTCAAAAAATGAAATAGTAGATCTGAAAAGGTTCAGCGATGGGCAGGGCCGGCTCAAGGTTTTTTGCCGCCCCAAGCTCTGAGAGTGCAACTGCCCAAGCAAAAAAAAAAAAAAAAGCCACCCCTTGAAATGTGCCTCCCCAAGCACATGCTTGGTTTGCTGGTGCCTAGAGCCAGCCCTGGCGATGGGCAACAAAGATGATCAAGGATATGGGACAGCTTCTGTTTGAGGAGAGGCTAAAAAGATTAGAGCTGTTCAACTTAGAAAAGAGACAATGAAGGGGACATATGACAGAGGTTTATAAAATCATGACTGATGGAGAAAGTGAATACCGAACTGTTATTTATCCTTTCATACAATACTAAAGCTAAGGGTCCCCCGGTTAAGTTAATGGGCAGTGGGTTTAATGCAAACAAGAGGGAGTTGTTTTTCACACACTGCACAACTAACCTGTGGAATGCATTGCCATGGGATGTTGTGAAGGACAAAAGTAAAACTGGGTTCAAAAAAACTAGATAAGTTAATGGAGGAAAGGTCCATCAATGCTTATTAGCCAAAAGGTAAGGGATGCAACCCCATGCTTGGGGCAACCCTAAATCTCTGACTACCAGAAGCTGGGACTGGAAGACAGACATGGGTCACTCCAAAATTGCCTGTTTTGTACTCTTCCCTTGAAGTTCTGGTATGGGCAATTGTCAGAGACAGAATACTGGGTAAGATGGACCATGGTCTGACCCAGTATGGCAGTTCTTATATTCTGTGTTCTTAGCTCATTTTAAACAGATTCCTTTAATTCTCAATAAATTCTACGTGCAGTGGTAATTCCATGGGACAATTTACTAAATGCATATTTACTTCATCTGTTCCAGGTGCCTTGTGCTATGCAGAACTTGGAACAAGAATCACAAAGTCTGGAGGACATTATATCTATATTCTGGAGACACTGGGGCCTTTGCCAAGTTTTTTGTATCTGTGGGCTGAATACTTTGCTATCGGGTAACATTTTTTTTTCTGCTACCTAAAATGAGGTGTTAGTGAGACCTGGGAAAGTCATGGAAATGGATAACCAGCTCATATTATTTTTAAAAAGTGCATAAAGTGAGAAACCATACCCACTACCTCGAAAGTCTTATAAAATAAAAAGAAGGCAGAAGGAGTAAATAGCCATATGTGCACATTAGGCTTTGGGGGAAGGAGTTGGGGGGGGGGGAAGGAAGGGGTCTAGCACCTCCTGGTAGAGTGGAAGTCAGCGCCTACAGTTCACTCACATTTAGCCTGTGATACACAATGACCCCCAGATCCCTTTCTACACTACTCCTTCCTAGGCAGTCATTTCCCATTTTATACGTGTACAACTGATTGTTCTTTCCTAAGTGGAGTACTTTGCATTTGTCCTTATTGAATTTCATCCTGTTTACTTCAGACCTATTTCTCCAGTTTCTCCAGATCATTTTGAATTTAATCCTGTCCTCCAAAGCACTTGCAACCCCTCCCAGCTTGGTATCATCCCCCAATTTTATAAGTGTACTCTCTATGCCATTATCTAAATCATTGATGAAGATATTGAACAGAACCAGACCCAGAACTGATTCCACCCCAATCAATATGCCCTTCCAGCTTGACTGAAATCTAAATTTCCTGATTTTATTGTCCAATTTAAATTTTCAAATGTTAACATTCTTTTAATGTAGTCTTTTGCATATAAAATAGCTTAACACCAGAAAGTCAGTTTCTAACTCCATGAATCCATCCCTCCTGATAGGCCAGCCAACAGTGCAGTGCTTTCTCTGGCATTTGGAAACTACATATTGGAACCATTTTTTGCCCCCTGTGCAGCCCCACTTCCTGCTGTGAAACTCGCAGCTCTCTTGGGGTACTGTAAGTATAAAGCAGATATAGGCCTAAGCCACAAAATTTTAATTCAGATTTTGAACCCCTTCTCCACAAATTCAGAGGTGTTTACATCCAGGGTTTGGGCTTGTCCCATTACAGATAAAACTGTGAAACTTAGATTCCATAGTAAATGCCGAGTCACCCAAAGTTCAGGATCTGGGGTTCTGGTTTGGGCCCATCTCCAGAAAAAAGGGGGAAAATGAAGTCACAAAGCTGATGTAAATGCATCTGTGGATTGCGAAGCTGGGTGGAGAGTAGAAATCATCACTGGCCATACACTGCTATCAGATTGGCTGGGAAATGAAACCAGAGTTCTAGCCAGCAAGTTTGAAGGTCTGTTTTTACTTAAGGGCAAATATT
Source organism: Lepidochelys kempii (assembly GCF_965140285.1). NCBI lineage: Eukaryota > Metazoa > Chordata > Testudines > Cheloniidae > Lepidochelys > Lepidochelys kempii. The sequence goes on from NC_136380.1 coordinate 249,561,715, forward strand.
GGCTAGATGCTGCATCAGGCTGATGACATTTTGGAAGGAAGGAAATGTCATATTCTGGGTCATGCGCATATGATCTTAAAATATCTGTCACTTTGAACATTCTGGTCACTAAGAATTCTTCCCAGCACCAAGGGCAGGGAATGTTGCGGTCTCTATTCAGTGTACTCAGGGCAATAGGCTGAGACAATGGGAAAAGCATGAGAGTAAAATTCTTCTGCTTTATTCTGAACCCCAGCCATATATGTTGGTCTTTGCCTTCTCCTCCAGACGTTGTCCTCATCCTGAACTCTTGGAGTGTCAGCTGCAGTGCCAGGCTTCAGAATGTCCTAACCGTCATCAAGCTCCTGGCTTTTGCGCTCATCATTGTGCCAGGGATGATGCTTCTGGCCCAAGGTGGGTCTGCTCAGCTGTGATCTGCGGGAGGGCATTCATTAAGGGCTTGTCCACATGGGAAGGTTTTACTGGTATAATTCTACCGGCATAATTTAATAGATATAGTTACACTGGTATAGCTCCCAGTGTAGATGTTTATATTCTGAAATAAGTGTGTCTTTTTTTTTTCCGTTTAGCTTAAACCCCTTTCAAAGCACATAAGTGAAACTGAAAAAGGGCACTCATATCAGAACCATAGTGGGCACACTGGGAGTTACACAGGTTATATATAAAACTATATTGGTTTAAATTCACACCTTAGCTTATATTGGTATACCTTTCCTGTGTAGACCAGTCCTCCATAGTGTTCATAGTTGGGATAATTAATCTTGTGTCCTCATTTTGTATCTTCCCCTGAGAGAATAAAGGGATCGGGGTGAACATTCATATTTCTGGTTGTCATCTGGAACTGGCTTCATGGGACATGCAAAAAGCCCATCAGGCTGGCCATGCTTCTGACCTGAAGGATTGCCCCTGTACCAGAAGATCCTCAGCAATTTATTGTTCAGAATACCTTCAAATGACACTCTGGATGCCTGGCACCACCCCCATGGTAGAAGGAGTCCTGCCAGTGATAGTGTGGTCAGAGACCTCAGAATTACAGGTTGTACTTAATGTAACTATACAGGGATTGTAAATCATTCATTAGGATCTCACAAACAATAAATAATTTTATTATGTATTTATTTATCAGCAAACATGTTAGAAGATACATAACCTCCCCCAAACATAGGCTACTTTCTCCATTGTACCCCCTTATCATTCTATTGATCCCGGCAAAGAATTTTGTCCTATCTTCTCTCTTCCCTTCCTTTTTGTCCTTCTATTGTAGTTACCATTTCTTAAGTGTTTTCAAGAACACTGTCCCTTTTTTCCTAGGCTCTTTAATACCATTTTAACTTGCTGCTTAGTTTTCTTCAACCTCAGCTTTCTTTTGATTCCACGAGCTTTATTTTCTCCTATAATCACCAAATAAAATGGGATCTCCATCCAAACCAACTTTGTTTTTGTCCATCTCAACCCTCAATCTCTTCAATTTTTCTTCCCTCTCCAGCAGTCAGTGGAGAGAGAGCAGGGCAGTGTAGGCAGGAAGTGTGCTTTCATGAAGTTGCTCCAAAGGACCTCTAACTCCACGCTTTTTGTGTTACTTCCTAGAGCTCTTTGTTTTGTGGTTCCCATGTTGTACATAGCATGAGGCTGTGGTTGGTGCTTATGCTGAGGAGTCAGGGTAGCACAGCTTGAGCAGCATTAGCTGGCTGTGCAACCTTGAAGCAGAGCACACATCCAGAGTTTCGGGGTCAGGGAGTTCATTTCAGGTCTAGAAAGAGGTTTTCTACAGGTAGAGACTCTCTCAGGCCATGTTTGGCCTCCTCTGCTCTATAAATTCATTATAAGTAATTGAAGATCCTGCAACCGCAAACTGTTGGGGTTGTATGAGAGACAGAGAGAAATCAAACCTCTTCTGCAAATTTTATTTTTTGGTAACAGGTAGAGGGGATGTCTCTGTCTCCAACGCTCTCTAGCCCTGTGTTTCTCTCCTTTTTTTTTTAGGCCACACTGAAAATTTCCAGGATGCTTTCAGTAGTCAACTGCTGACTTTGGACAAGATGCCCTTGGCTTTTTATGCTGGGATGTTTGCATATTCAGGCTGGTATGTGCAGCCCGGGTCCTTTAACAAATGGCAGTGTCTACTCCTAAGTCTACTGTGCTTCTCCTGAGCCATCATTTAAACTCTGCCATAACTTGTCTTCTTTCACTCTGCAGGTTTCAAACTAGCTTTGTGCAAGAAGAACTGGTTCGACCTGAACAGTAAGAATAGGAGAGGGGCCTTTAAGGTCAGCCACAGGGGACACAGCATTATTTCAAAATAAGCTGCCTTTTAAATGGAAGAAAAATGAGTGCTAGTTGTTCTAACTGCCTGGTGTGGTAGTACTGATCTGTGAGTAAAAAACCCACAAAAACAAACCAGCTTTTTTCATTAGCACTCTGTCTCTCTCTCACTTTTGTAGAAATAACCCACTGGCTGTGATAATGTCTGTGGTCACTGTAATTGTGGGGTACATGCTCACCAACGTTTCCTATTATACAGTCTTGACAGCAGAGGATGTGCTGGCTTCCCAGGCTGTGGCTGTGGTGAGTTGTAACCCCATTATTAGGTTTCTTCAGAGGGATAAATTTACATTAAGTGGGTGGGGATGGGGAAGCTTCTAGGATGTGGACAGTAATAATGGATTTTATAGCGGAAAGGCCTTCAGCTTTGTCACTTTCAAGAGTATCCGCAAGCAATAATACCTCTTAGACTTGCCTGAGGAGATGGAATAAGAAATAGAGATCAGGATGGCAGTGGGGAAGAAGAATAGGTAATACAGACTTGGGAGTAAATGGAGTTCTGTTTTAAACCTTTCAGTGGAAGGCCATCCAGCTCTTTCCATTAATTCTGATACCATTCAGGGATTACCAGGGTGTTTCTGAACCAAAGCATGTCTTTCCTCCAGAGTTTTGCACAAAAAGCTTTCCAAAGACTTATCTCCGTGATTCCCATCCTGGTTGCCCTGTCCTGCTTTGGAACCATGAATGGGGGGATCTTTGGATTTTCAAGGTCAGATTCTTTTAAATCTTGCTAACTGATTTGCAGTATAAACAGGAGGAGGGCACTGCCACCAAATCTGTTGACAACACACAAGTAGATATCACTCATCAGCTAGTTGACACACAAGCAATCCTCCTGGTTCTCCAAGGCAGTGCCAGAACATCTTGACCTCCAACATGAGAAATGAACTTGGAAACGGGGCCAGTTCTTGGGGACTTATGGGAATTTCCCAGAAAATAAAGGGAGTTTGACTTTGTTTTTCAAAATCTCCCACAAACTACTGTTTCAGGAAGCTGTGTCAGGCACTGTGGGATAGGTTAGCAGAGGATGGTGCAGCTACAAGGATGTAGTCCAGTACAAGTGTGGACTTGGGGCAAAACTGCACCCTAATTAGCATGGTTAGTGTGAACAGCCTGTATTGTTGGTACTTATGCTGGCTTTATGCCACCAGTTCAACTACCAGTGATTGTTCTCTAGTGCAGATGCAGGAGACTGGAACTCAGGTTCTTGTACTGCTCCATGTCTTCTCTCAGGACTCTATTTGTGGCTTCAAGGGAGGGTCAATGGCCTCCTCTCTTCTCCATGATCCACATCCGAAGGCGCACTCCCCTTCCAGCCATCATGTTAATGGTGAGGAGATCCAATTTTTCAATTGGAATTTCTACTGTCCTGCAGTTCTGATTGGCTTCTTATTTTACATGTCACTATGCAGAGTCTGGACAGGTGTGTGAGATTTAAAGGGAATCAAGTTACTCTCAGGTCTCTGAAGAGTGAAAGGGGTACAATACTGCAAAAAGGTTTCTGTGGATATTCATTCACCCTGCAAACGAGTTTACCTTGACTGCATATTGGAAAGCATTATCAAAGTCGCTTAGTGACAGAGGTGGGATTTGAACTCATGATCTCCTGGCTCCTTGTCCTGAGTTTAAAATCCAGTTGACCATGTGGCTTAAACTAAGAGGGTTGCTGCTATCAACACCTTCCACAACCACTCCTCAAAATTATCCCACAAAAATGTCTCTTCCAGGTTTTGTCTGCTTTCTTTGTCAATAATTCAGTGGTTCAAATGTTACAAACACTGACATTTCGGGGATGGAGCAAAATCACATGGACTGAATTTTTGTGCAAAATGTTTCACCAATTTTGCCTGGGCATTGTTAGGTACCTTCTAACACTAGCAGTGTCATCTTTGATTGAAGTGGTGAAAACTTGTTTATTTCGAAATGCAGCCTTTTACCGACCATGCATTCCCACCCTGAAACCTCATATGAAGAGAATATAGTGCTCTCAGCTCAGCATCAAAATTGGTCCTAACCAGACCATGCGAGCTTTATCATACTGCAGCTGACTGTACATGTGAGTTTCTGACCCATCCATGTTTAAATTGCTAAAGGCTGGGATGAGGATTTAATGAATGTGTTTCATCTTTACAACCCCCAGTTCCCACTGGTTACTGCCATGGTGTGCATTGGAGACATCTACCACCTACTGAATTTCTTCAGCTTTTCCCGATGGCTTTTCATAGGACTAGCCACACTTGGGCTCATCATCCATCGTTACCGTCACCCGGAGCTGCCCAGGCCATTCAAGGTAACGCATGGCCGGTTTCAAAGCCAGGAGTGCACAGGCCCATCGTTGTTATAACTGGCTTCTCTCCGCGTCGTTCACTGAGCACTAGAACATGCAGCACATTACCTCACCTCTCCTAAGTCTAAAGGGAACTTACCCGGCATGGGGGACCTTTTGTCTGCCACTGGAAAGGTCAGTCAGCCTTCAGAAAGCCATGTTCTACCCAGGTGTGAACAGTCAGGTTTAATTAAGAAGGTAGCATAGCCCAGCGGGTAGGGGGTCAGATTGGGAGTCAGGAAATCTGGTGAGAATAGACAGCCCCCACCCCACTCTCTGATACACACACACACACACAGGATAGTGTCCAAACACCCCGCATGGGGTTTGCCACAACAAAGCACAAGCCTCAGCCAAAGCTTCCTCCTGAGCTTAGTTTGTTCCTAGAGTTTCTTCCTCCAAGACCCCTTTATCCTAGCCCCTAGTTTCCTCTTCCCAGAGAGGTCTTCCAACTGCTCTTCCCTTCTACCCCCAAACATTGTGCTGTAAGTTTGCTCAAGTACAGCCACCACCAAAACAGGCTTTAGAGGAGTAAGAAATGCACAGCAATCAACCAACAGCAGCTTATAGAAGGTGTAATTTTGATCTAGTCCATTCAACTCATGTGCATCGTCCGTCTCTGTGGGGTCAGGAGACACATACTCTGGAAGCTGAGAGCAACAAAGTTTGGGCTGGAGAGCTGCATCCTGAGCCCATAGTCCTGTATGTGGGAGTGTTTCCTATTTCCAGTTGTATTAGGGACCACCTTAGGAGCAGAAAGGGAAGGTGGGTTTCAACCTGCCTACCATTTTCCCTGCTGCATAATGTTTGCAATGGGGAATCAAAGTGGATTCTGGATTATGCAGTTTTCCTGACTCCCACAATGCTCCTCTTCTCTGCCCCATGCCATTCTTATCAGGTCTACTCCCCAGGTAGGGTGTCTGCTGAGCTCTAAGTGCACGGATGGGGTTTTATTTAGATCAGGGGTGGGCAAACTATGGCCCGTGGGCCGAATCTGGCCCGCCAGCTGTTTTTAATCCAGCCCCCGAATTGCTGCTGGGGAGCGGGGTCTGGGGCTTGCCGTGCTCCGGTGCTTCAGCTAGGAAGCAGGGTCGGGGCCTGCTCCACGTGGCTCCTGGAAGCAGCAACATGGCTGTTCTCTAGCTCCTATGCGTAGGGGCAGCCAGGGACTCTGCTCTGCACGCTGCCCCAAGCACCAGCCCTGAAGCTCCCATTGGTCGCAAACTGTGGTCAATGGGAGCTGCAGGGGCGGTGCCTGAGGACAGGGCAGCATGCAGAGCTGCCTGGCAATGCCTCTGCATAGGAGCCGGAGGCGGGACATGCCGCTGCCTCCAGGAGCCGCTTGAGGTAAGCGCCGCCCGGAGCCTGCACCCCTGAGCCTCCCCCGAGCCCCAACCCCCTGCCCTAGCCCTGAACCCCCTCTTGCCCTCCAAACCCCTCAATCCCAGCATGGAGCACTCTCCTGCACCCCACACCCCTCATCTCCAGCCCCACCCCAGAGCCTGTACCCCAAGCTGGAGCCCTCACTCCCCCACACCCCAAACCCCTACCCCAATCCTGATCCCCCTCCCACCTCTGAACCCGTTGGTCCTAGCCTGGAGCAGCCTCCTACTCCCCAAACTCCTCCATCCCCAGCCAGAGTCCACCCCGCACCCCACCCGCCAGCCCGGAGCCCCCTCCTGCACCCTGAACTCCTCATTTCTGGCCCCACCCCAGAGCCTGCACCCCCAACCGGAGCCCTCACCCCCTCCTGCACCCCAACCCCAATTTTGTGAGTATTCATGGCCCACCATACAATTTCCATGCCCAGATATGGCCCTTGGGCCAAAAAGTTTGCCCACCCCTGATTTAGATGCGAAGAATTTGTTCATATCCGTTCTCTGCCTGTGAGGTGCTTCCAGCCAGTTACTGGTGCAAGAGTGCCACCGTCTGTATGTGTCAGAGGAGCATTTTGTGAAGCAGTTCAAGAAAAAACAAGCACCAGCTTGGACCTTTGTCTATCCCCCAAACTGTACTGACCCGTTTTTTCTCGGTGAATTTTCTTTCCATCCCTGCCTGCCACGCCACTCCAAGTCCTTGCTAAAGGAGCGTATTAAAAGTCACCCTCAACTTTCCCAGACAGTATGCTGGCTGCACCGACAAATTCACCCAGAACCACCCTTTTAAAATATATTTTCTTGAACTAGAATCATTGGATAAAGTGTAAAAAGAAAAGGAGTACTTGTGGCACCTTAGAGACTAACCAATTTATTTGAGCATGAGCTTTCGTGAGCTACAGCTCACTTCACCGATGAAGTGAGCTGTAGCTCACGAAAGCTCATGCTCAAATAAATTGGTTAGTCTCTAAGGTGCCACAAGTACTCCTTTTCTTTTTGCGAATACAGACTAACACGGCTGTTACTCTGAAACCTGGATAAAGTGTGTGTGTTTAACAAAGAAATCAGCAACATACTGATTTCCCCCCTCCCAAAGTTTTTACCTCCTTCTGTTCGGTCTAAATTTGGGCTTTAAAAACACTTCTGAGAGTTTAAAAAGAGACAAATTGAAAAGTTGACTATTTAGACGGGCTTTATTCTTCTGCCTGAGGAACTGCCTTTCTGAAAGAGGAAAGACCAGTTTAAGTGTGATATGTACAGATGCTGCTCTCTAGTGGCCATAGAGGAAAATCCTTACTGTTGATATTGTCCCATTTATTTGTATAATTATTATGATTGCTCATTTTTTTCTGTAAGATTTTATGCTTAAAAATAATAGAAAACTAACACAAGCGAGAAGCTTCATCCCTTACACCCCCCCAAACAGAGGAGCAGCACTATGGGTAATTGCATGGGAATGAGATCCTCAAACTGCAATTTGAATCCCCAGTTGGTTTGGCTACCATGATCTCCGTTACCACAAGGGATTCAGAACATAGAGAAGATGCAGGAGGTTGAGGTTTTTTTACTAACTCCCAACTAGTTGTTTAATTTCTTCCTAGGTGATTACTTGCTTGGCTTTTTTTCATTACTTAGTTAACTAACCGGTATGTGTGCTAAAGTGTGCTGACCCTGAGCCCTGGTCTACACTAGGACTTTAGGTCGAATTTAGCAGCATTAAATCAATGTAAACCTGCACCCGTCCACACGATGAAGCCCTTTATTTCGACTTAAAGGGCTCTTAAAATCGATTTCCTTACTCCACCCCTGACAAGTGGATTAGCGCTTAAATCGGCCTTGCCGGCTCGAATTTGGGGTACTGTGGACACAATTCGACGGTATTGGTCTCCAGGAGCTATCCCAGAGTGCTCCACAGTGACTGCTCTGGACAGCACTCTGAACTCAGATGCACTGGCCAGGTAGACAGGAAAAGAACCGCGAACTTTTGAATCTCATTTCCTGTTTGGCCAGCGTGGCAAGCTGCAGGTGACCATGCAGAGCTCATCAGCAGAGGTGACCATGATGGAGTCCCAGAATTGCAAAAGAGCTCCAGCATGGACCGAACGGGAGGTATGGGATCTGATCGCTGTTTGGGGAGAGGAATCCGTGCTATCAGAACTCCGTTCCAGTTTTCGAAATGCCAAAACCTTTGTCAAAATCTCCCAGGGCATGAAGGACAGAGGCCATAACAGGGACCCGAAGCAGTGCCGCGTGAAACTGAAGGAGCTGAGGCAAGCCTACCAGAAAACCAGAGAGGCGAATGGCCGCTCCGGGTCAGAGCCCCAAACATGCCGCTTCTATGATGAGCTGCATGCCATTTTAGGGGGTTCAGCCACCACTACCCCAGCCATGTTGTTTGACTCCTTCAATGGAGATGGAGGCAATACGGAAGCAGGATTTGGGGACTAAGAGGATGATGATGAGGTTGTAGATAGCTCACAGCAAGCAAGCGGAGAAACCGGTTTTCCCGACAGCCAGGAACTGTTTCTCACCCTGGACCTGGAGCCAGTACCCCCCGAACCCACCCAAGGCTGCCTCCTGGACCCAGCAGGTGGAGAAGGGACCTCTGGTGAGTGTACCTTTTAAAATACTATACATGGTTTAAAAGCAAGCATGTGAAAGGATTACTTTGCCCTGGCATTCGCGGTTCTCCTGGATGTACTCCCAAAGCCTTTGCAAAAGGTTTCTGGGGAGGGCAGCCTTATTGCGTCCTTCATGGTAGGACACTTTACCACTCCAGGCCAGTAACACGTACTCGGGAATCATTGTAGAACAAAGCATTGCAGTGTATGTTTGCTGGCATTCAAACAACATCCGTTCTTTATCTCTCTGTGTTATCCTCAGGAGAGTGAGATATAATTCATGGTCACCTGGTTGAAATAGAGTGCTTTTCTTCAGGGGACACTCAGAGGAGCCCATTCCTGCTGGGCTGTTTGCCTGTGGCTAAACAGAAATGTTCCCCGCTGTTAGCCACAGGGAGGGGGGAAGGTTGAGGGGGTAGCCACGCGGTGGGGGGAGGCAAAATGCGACCTTGTAACGAAAGCACATGTGCTATGTATGTAATGTTAACAGCAAGGTTTACCCTGAAAGAGTGTAGCCACTGTTTTATAAAATGTGTCTTTTTAAATACCGCTGTCCCTTTTTTTTTCTCCACCAGCTGCATGTGTTTCAATGATCACAGGATCTTCTCCTTCCCAGAGGCTAGTGAAGCTTAGAAAGAAAAAAAAACGCACTCGCGATGAAATGTTCTCCAAGCTCATGCTGTCCTCCCACACTGACAGAGCACAGACGAATGCGTGGAGGCAAATAATGTCAGAATGCAGGAAAGCACAAAATGACCGGGAGGAGAGGTGGCGGGCTGAAGACAGGGCTGAAGCTCAAAGGTGGTGGCAGCGTGATGAGAGGAGGCAGGATTCAATGCTGAGGCTGCTGGAGGACCAAACCAGTATGCTCCAGTGTATGGCTGAGCTGCAGCAAAGGCAGCTGGAGCACAGACTGCCACTACAGCCCCTGTGTAACCAACTGCCCTCCTCCCCAAGTTCCATAGCCTCCACACCCAGACGCCCAAGAACGCGGTGGGGGGGCCTCCGGCCAACCAGCCACTCCACCACAGAGGATTGCCCAAAAAAAAGAAGGCTGGCATTCAATAAATTTTAAAATTGTAAACTTTTAAAGTGCTGTGTGGCATTTTCCTTCCCTCCTCCACCACCCCTCCTGGGCTACCTTGGTAGTCATCCCCCTATTTGTGTGATGAATGAATAAAGAATGCATGAATGTGAAGCAACAATGACTTTAATGCCTCTGCAAGCAGTGACTGAAGGGAGGAGGGGAGGGTGGTTAGCTTATTGGGAAGTAGAGTGAACCAAGGGGCAGGGGGTTTCATCAAGGAGAAACAAACAGAACTTTCACACCGTAGCCTGGCCAGTCATGAAACTGGTTTTCAAAGCTTCTCTGATGCGTACCGTGCCCTCCTGTGCTCTTCTAACCGCCCTGGTGTCTGGCTGCGCGTAACCAGCAGCCAGGCGATTTGCCTCAACCTCCCACCCCGCCATAAACGTCTCCCCCTTACTCTCACAGATATTGTGGAGCACACAGCAAGCAGTAATAACAGTGGGAATATTGGTTTCGCTGAGGTCTAAGCGAGTCAGTAAACTGCGCCAGCGTGCCTTTAAACATCCAAATGCACATTCTACCACCATTCTGCACTTGCTCAGCATGTAGTTGAACAGCTCCTGACTACTGTCCAGGCTGCCTGTGTACAGCTTCATGAGCCACGGCATTAAGGGGTAGGCTGGGTCCCCAAGGATACATATAGGCATTTCAACATCCCCAACAGTTATTTTCTGGTCTGGGAATAAAGTCCCTTCCTGCAGCTTTTGAAACAGACCAGAGTTCCTGAAGATGCGAGCGTCATGTACCTTTCCCGGCCATCCCACATTGATGTTGGTGAAACGTCCCTTGTGATCCACCAGAGCTTGCAGCACTATCGAAAAGTACCCCTTGCGGTTTATGTACTCGGCGGCGTGGTGCTCCGGTGCCAAGATAGGGATATGGGTTCCGTCTATGGCCCCACCACAGTTAGGGAATCCCATTGCAGCAAAGCCATCCACTATGACCTGCACATTTCCCAGGGTCACTACCCTTGATATCAGCAGATCTTTGATTGCGTGGGCTACTTGCATCACAGCAGCCCCCACAGTAGATTTGCCCACTCCAAATTGATTCCCAACTTACTGGTAGCTGTCTGGCGTTGCAAGCTTCCACAGGGCTATCGCCACTCGCTTCTCAACTGTGAGGGCTGCTCTCATCTTGGTATTCATGCGCCTCAGGGCAGGGGAAAGCAAGTCACAAAGTTCCATGAAAGTGCCCTTACGCATGCGAAAGTTTCGCAGCCACTGGGAATCGTCCCAGACCTGCAACACTATGCGGTCCCACCAGTCTGTGCTTGTTTCCTGAGCCCAGAATCGGCGTTCCACAGCATGAACCTGCCCCATTAGCACCATGATGCATGCATTGGCAGGGCCCATGCTTTCAGAGAAATCTGTGTCCATGTCCTGATCACTCACGGGACCGCACTGACGTCGCCTCCTCGCCCGGTATCGCTTTGCCAGGTTCTGGTGCTGCATATACTGCTGGATAATGCGTGTGGTGTTTAATGTGCTCCTAATTGCCAAAGTGAGCTGAGCGGCCTCTATGCTTGCCTTGGTATGGTGTCCGCACAGAAAAAAGGCGCAGAATGATTGTCTGCCGTGGCTCTGACGGAGGGAGGGGCGACTGACAACACGGCTTACAGGGTTGGCTTCAGGGAGCTAAAATCAACAAAGGGGGTGTCTTTACATCAAGGAGTATTTCAGGCAGGACTTCATGGAGGGTTCCAATAAGAAATGGTGCACCTAAGTTATTGTTCTTATTGGAACAAGGAGGTTAGCCTGGCCTCTGATTGATTCATGGCTAGATTTACCTCGCTGCACCTTCTCTGTGAGTGACTGCAGTGTGACCTAGAGGAATGAGTCCCCTAAACAGGGGAGGAGGCAAATGAGTATAAAACAAATCTGGTCTATTTCTTGTTTTGATCCACTCCATCTATCTTTTACATCTTTGGCTGGCAACAGACGGTGCAGAAGGACTGCATGCCATCCACATCTCATGGCTGCTCGGCAGAAGATGGTACAGTACGACTGCTAGCAATCCTCATCTCTTGCCTGCCCGGCAGAAGATGGTACAGTACGACTGCTAGCAATCCGTATCGCCTGCCTGCTCACCATAAGACGGTTCAATAGGACTGACTGCAGGACTAAAGAGAATGACCTGGTCAAGTCACTCCAAATTTAGTCCCTGCGCCCATGTCTGTCCAGGCGCTCCCAGTCGACGTGGCCAGGAGCACCTCGGACATGACGATGACGCCTACCAGTCGTACTGTACCATCTGCTGCCACAAGGCAAGGGGTTGCTGCTACTGTGTAGCAATGCCGTACTGCGTCTGCCAGCACCCAGGAGACATAGGGTGACGGTTACCTGAGCGGGCTCCATGCTTGTCGTGGTATGGCGTCTGCACAGGTAACTCAGGAAAAAAGGCGCGAAACGATTGTCTGCCCTTGCTTTCACGGAGGGAGGGAGGGAAGGGGGGCCTGACGATATGTACCCAGAACCACCCGCGACAATGTTTTAGCCCCATCAGGCATTGGGATCTCAACCCAGAATTCCAATGGGCAGCGGAGACTGCGGGAACTGTGGGAGAGCTACCCACAGTGCAATGCTCCGGAAGTCGACTCTAGCCTCGGTACTGTGGAAGCACTCTGCCGAGTTAATGCACTTAATGCACTTAGAGCATTTTCTGTGGGGACGCACACACTCGAATATATAAAACCGATTTCTAAAAAACCAACTTCTATAAATTCGACCTTATTCCGTACTGTAGACATACCCTGAGGAACACAGACTAGGAAAGAGAACCAAACTAGCCTGTGAGTTGTTTGTTAGTTTATAGCAGTCATGGCATGAACAGCAGATCACCTCTGATTATGAAAGACTAGAGTCTAAAAGAGCTTGAAGGGAGATTTTTATTTTAGGTGAACTGTTTGGAGAAATCTGAGATTAGGATCAAACTTTTTTTCAATTGGATTGTATGGAAACTGGGTGAGATTGGATCCACGGTCCAAAAAAATCTCTTTGCAGTTCTATTAGGGTCTGCTAATTTATCCTGAACTTTAAACAGCCCAGGTCATTTGGCTTCCCAGAGAGCTTTTTAAGTTACAGTGGTAGCTACTCTAAACTATACATTGAGGTATGGTGCTGCTAGCATGAAGCAGTCTCTCAAGCTTATTTGGCCTTCCCAGAGGCAAACTAGAGACTGCTCAAAATGAATTGCATGACTACATAAGCACATTGAAAATCATTTATTTGAAAGGGCACGTGCTACTCATGGTAGCACATGCTCATGATTTTCCAACAGCAACATCAACAGATGAGAGCTAAGACCAGTCCGTAATAAACTCAGAAAGCAGCTGGGGCATGGTAGGTTTCTGCCTCCTGCTAAATTCCTGGCTGGATAAGGTGTTAAATTTTATATATGGTGACTCCTGAGATAGTCTCTAATGTCTGCTTCTATACCTCATCAAGAGAGGTGAGAGTACGCGCTGGTGGTGTTACTGTAATGTAGTAGATCGCAAATTTGACTATATCAGAGATCATGAATCCCACTTGTTTGGAGACAGACTGTACAGAAAGATTGGACTGGCCAGGTTTCTTGTCTTCTGGACACAGGAGTCTAGCTATTGATAAATATTTGGGTACAAGCTAACACATAATGTGTTTGGACAAATTAAGACAGATTACAAATAGTCAGATACGATTAGATAGGTCTGTGCTCTTTTCCCCAGGTTCCCCTCTTCATTCCTGTCTGCTTCACCATCGTCTGCCTCTTTGCAGTGGGAATGTCTTTCTACTCAGACCCAGTGTATGTCAGCACTGGCTGTGCCATGGTTTTAAGTGGTTTTCCAGTCTACTTCTTGGTGATCAGCAGGCCAATACCCGACTGTTGCCGTACCACATTCCGTGAGTATAAATCTGATCAAAGGGATAACCTTAAACATAATGTAGTATTAGATTCTACTCAGGATTCATTAATCACCACCTACGAGAGGCTGTATGTACTAAGTCTGCGTTTAATACAAGGAACTATAGAAATTAAAATTAGAGGATGACCCAAGCTGCAGTGATTGGCTCTGGATCTGAATGTCACCAAAGTTCAGGGGTTTTGTTCTAGGGTTGCAATTTGGCCCCATCTCTAATAAAAATGTATTGTGATTAGGGGTCTACTTAAATCACAGAGAAATCACACCATTTTCATGGGTTGGCCATGGCATAAATAGCAAATTTCTTGGATGTTTACACATCCATGAAATTTGTTGTTTATGCCATGACCAGCCCATGAAAAATATGTGATTTCTCTGCAGTGTTTCTCAAACTAGGGGCCTGGACCCAAAAGGGCCTATTAGGGGGTCACGGTATTGCCACCCTCACTTCTCCGCTGTGACTGACAGGTGGCACTGCCTTCAGAGCTGGGCACCAGGGCAGCAGCCACAGTTCTCTGCTCTGCCTTCATAGCTGGGTAGTCAGAGACCAGATTTCATAGGAGAGATGAGATTTCACGGTCCGTGACGTGATTTTCACACTCGCGAATTTGGTAGACTCCTAATTATGATGCTGTACATACCTATTTCTGCTGAAAGTCTGGGGAAAGCGTTGATAGGAAGAGAAGGGAAATACTGTGTATGTTTTCTCTTGTTCCCAGTATATACTTGTAAACAGGCAAAATATACATGTTGGTCCTGGAACACCAAGTTTTTATCTGGTCTTTAGAAAAGTCTTAGGAAGTATGTATGGACAAGGGATCTGGAATATAAGTAAGATATTTTTTGAGAGGCTTCCCCATGTGGTATCAAGCACAAAGTTTCAGGAGTAGCTCTGCCACCTTAAATACAATGTTTGTCTCTCAGATAAAGCATTGATCATAACAGTGTTTTATCCTGCACCCTGACTTCTTTAGACTTGGTGCATTAGTAAATTGTCCCTGGGTTCTGTACTGTCAACAACCATTGAAAATGTCTAAGAAGATACAGAAGAAAAGGTAGCAGAGATACCTTTTGCTAAAGAATGGACTGTATTGGACATAGTTTCAGTTGTACTGAAATAAATTGTTTCTCCACACAAAATACTCCATCCAAACACCAGTTTTACATAGTTCAAAAAACAAATTAAGCATTCCTCTCTCCTTTTTTTTTCTTGTGGCAGATTATCTTACACTCAAACTTCAGGTACTGCTGGAAGTAGTCAGACAGGAAGTCAAGACTTATTGAGGACCACATCTTATTGGAGAAGACACATAGTGGCTTCTCCAATGAAAGCCACTATCCCATTTCTGATCCTTTTGGCCTGCTGAGAGACCAGGAGGCACTCTTAATTTTGCAGTGAATGCAGTGCAACTAGAGATGTCCAGAACAAATAACCTGGATACAAACACCTCCAAGCTTTGATACTCAGGATCTGGATCAGAATTTTGCATCCGCTTCAGTTTTTCTAAACCCAAACTCCACATCTGACTTTTGGAGGTGTTCAAAAAGCAGGATTCAAATTTTGTAGGTTGGTCCATCTCTCAGTGATGCACATGATTTTTGACTTCCTAGACCTTGAGGAAAGACAAGGTGAAGCAGAGTGACTGTTTCACAATCCAAATATCATTCACATGGACCGCTATGGAAAACAAGTTCAGCTTTCAGATGGAAGGTTATGGAGATCTGAAATGATGTGCTGAGGATGGTCGAATGCTTTTAAGGTAAAATTGGGGAGAGGGAGAATCAACAAGAGAGCTTAAGAGAAGCAGGGTGGTAGGTGAACTCCCACTCTCCTTCCACTGGACAAATTGATCTTTGGGACTTAGAGTTCAGTTCTCCTTTGAAAAATGACTCAAAAATTTGCTTGATTTACAAGAACAAAACCTATTCATTTTTTAATGTACGAGTCCCATCTGAAATCTGAAAGTCAACCTTTTTTCTCCTTCGTAAGCATCATTAGTAGTAAAGATTCTCCAGGCTAAATTCTGACCTCACATCTGTGCAGCCCCACAGAAGTGGGGTTGCACAGGTATAATCAAGTAATATAGTAGAACTTGGCTCTGCAAAGGTTTAGTTAACAGTTCCTGTAGATAATGCATGAGTTAAATTAGAATACACCTCTCTTTCTCGGAGTTCTTCACAGCCAATGCACCTAAGAGGAGTAAATCCTTGAATCTTTTGTCACTAAAGCCAGCACCTATGACCCTGAATTCACACAGGGAGCAGGTCTGAATAAGAAGGTGCAATTTTTATATAGTCACGTTCAGGGTATAACTGCATTTTAAAGGAATCTCAACCATAGGTCATTGGTAAGTTGAGAGCAGGGATTTTAATAAACATATCCTTCAATGCAGTAAGAATGCATAGATATTATAGTCTTGATTCAGCAAAGCACTTAAGCATGTGATTTAATGTAACCACATGCTCAGATGCTTGGCTGAATCAGGACCTAAATGCTCATTTGAACAAAGTTTCTGTTAAGTTAATATTTTTGGTTTACAGTGTAATATTGGTTTCAGAGCAGCAGCTGTGTTAGTCTGTATCCGCAAAAAGAAAAAGCAGCCGTGTTAGTCTGTATCCACTTATGCGCAAATAAATTTGTTAGTCTCTAAGGTGCCACAAGTACTCCTTTTCTTTTTAGTGTAATATTGATGTTGCAAAATTATGTCCAGGTGCCACAATAATCCGTTATTTACAACAACTTTTAAAAGTGAGACTCAAATTTTAAAAGATGAGAATCACTATATCAGGAATTGTCCATCTAGCCCTCTGAAGAGGGGAAGGCCAGAATGCAAAGCATTTTAAGTACTTCATGTTAAGCCTCTAAATATTTACATCAAAACCAAAGTAGCATTTACAGAATTGTGATATGATCAATCAAAACCCTATTAAATGTATTATCAAGCCCTTTTTAAATAAAGTTTTCAGACGTGATTGAAAGTCATTCTTTTGTTGAGGTCCGTCTGTTTTCACACTGAAGTGGAACTAGAACAGACTGTCACAGCTGCAGGGTTAGCTGCACCTCTGACTCATCCGGTCTCTGAGTGCAACCCTTTGGTCTCAGGCCACACACCTTTACCTCTCCTGGAGTGGAATCACGTGATTCTACCACTCTTAAAATGTACCCTGGGCTACAGCACCCTGTGTATTGACTGTGTTTACCCCAATAGGTCGGACTGGGGTCAGTACCTGTGGGTCTTCCCTTCAGGAGCTTGTGACCAGGCAGCTTTCTTAAACCAAAGTACTACAGTATGAAGACAGCATGACATCAGAGAGGATTTTAAAACAACAAAAGGTCTATCTGCATGTGTATTTTACTTAGAGTCCTGCCATCCTTTGGTAGGGACCCTACGCAGGCCTCACTTTCCCAGTCACCCTTAGCCTCTGGGGTCTGGGTGTCAGTCTGGGTGTCGTATTGTCCTGTAAGTGTTGGTAGATGGTGGCTTTTGAGCCATTGTTCTGCTTCCTGCCTGTTTTTCCAACGGCCTGCTATTAAACTAAACCAACATTCATACAGTAAGTACCCCAATAACCAGGTCAACACTCCTACACTACTAGGGAGCAGCTCCACCTCCCCCATACAGAGGAATCCCTAAGTGGATGAAATAAAAGCTTTTCCCATTTATAGGGAAAAACGAACAAGAACTGATTTTCATACCTAACGACGAATGTGTGAAGTTGGCACATCGTGTGTGTTTAGGTCAAGTTTCTTCTTACTGTAAGGGGACTGTTGCCCCCTTACTAACGTTCAGTGGGGGTGTTTTAGTTGCTAGCTCCCAGTACTAAAAAGGGGGAAGGGTCGATGGGGAATCAGGACCCTGAGACTGATAGTCCCCAGGAACAATGGGGAGAGGCCAATGCTCCAGGTCAGCCTGAATGACAGGGCGAGCAGGCTAATCAGGGAGTCAGGAGGCCAGGGAGGTCCCGTCCTCCGTGTGAGCTGGATTTACCTGAGTCAGACAGAGTGGGGCTGAGCTAAGGAGAAAGCAGGGGCCCAAGCTGAGCTGGGGAGTGGAGCTGAGCCAGATCCAGAGGGACCAGAAAAGCAGCCCAGAGAGAGCAGACCCTGTCCTGGGAGCAGAACTGCAGCCCCAAAGCCAGAGGCACAGCCCAGAGAGAGCAGACTTGCCCTGGGAGCAGAGCTGCAGCAACCAGAGCCAGAGGGGCCAGAAAAGCAGCCCAGGAAGCAGGTCAGTGCTGGGAGCAGAGTCAAAGAAGCAGCCTGCAGAGCAGACCTGTCCTGGGAGCAGAGCTGCAGCAACCAGAGCCAGAGGGGTTAGAGAAGCAGCCCAGGGAGCTGGAGGCATAGCAGCAGCAGCAGTGCAGAGACAGAGTGGTGCAGCTGGGGCTGGAGCAGTCCGGGGCTGGGTGCGGTGAGCAGCTGGGGAGACCGAGGGGGACCCTGGGCAGCAGGCCCAGCACAGAGACACCTCAGCCAAGAGGCTCTGCAGGCCAGGCTTGGATCATAACCCCGACAGGGCGGTGTCGACACTGGGAAGAAGGGTCCTACCACTTAGAGCCTGAGGGTGTGTGGCCACCACCAGAGCAAGTGTCCAACCCACAGCATCCCTGCAGCACAGCCAGGGCCGGAGAAGGCGGCCGGGGACTTACAAGGAGGAGACTGTGAACTGCCCGGACCTTCCAGACACACTGTTTGTGATGTTCCCTGCCATAGAGCGGGTTGATGTGTTTCCGTTAACCTTTCCCATTTTCCCTTATTCTTTTTAAAATTAATTGTTGATTAAATAACTTGCATTTGCTTTAACTTGTATGTAATGGTCAGTGGGTCAGAGAAGTGCCCAGTGAAGAGAGAGTACTCCGGAGTGGGGACACCCTAGCCCCTGTCCTAGGTGACCACAGCAGGGTTGGGGGCCGAGCCCCCCAGGAATCCTGGGCCCAGCCTTGTTGGGGTTACGAGGACTCTGCCAGACAGGAGAGTGGAAGGGGAGTCCTCAAGGGCAGAGAGGCCACTGGGTAAAGGAAGTGGAAGCGAGGACTCGGATCCTTTCGCTAGCCCACTTCACTGGGGTAGTGCAGAAGCCGGGAAAGTTCCCCACAAGAGCGGGACTATTCCCCCGCTTACATAACGGAACATCATTTACAGATGATAAATTAGTTGCTCAATAAAGGAAAACCCCATTCCAATTCAATGGCTAACAGTTTGATAGTGCTCCAGAAATTCTCCTACAACGTATGAGGAGGTTCAGTCCTTACCTGCTGCATTAAAAAGGAAAATAGTTCAAGTAGCTGTTTTATACACTGGAAATTTTAAAATAGTGGAAGTCTCTGTGCCCTCTTGACACTAGAAATCCATGGGTACAAGGGTCTATCACCATCGATCTTCTGGCAGGATGGAGGCTTCTGTTTTGATGAAAAGCATCATTTATTAACAAATCACTTAATGTTCAATAGAAAATAAACACCAGTATTGGATGAATTCAGTGATTTCAATTCATGGCCACTTGCTTGTTTTAGAAAGTAAATTAGGCTATTCCTGGCAAGGACTGGAAGAAATTTCCCATCGAGTCAGAATTGCTAGAATTGACACCTGGCACCTAACTGTTGCTCTTGGTCTCAGTTCAGGAGAATCTTTTGCCAATAGCTCGCTTTTTGAAAGTGAGGCTGCAGCATCTTAGAGACACAAAGCTGGTGAGGTAATAACTTTTATTGGACCAAATTCTGTTGGTGAGAGAAAAGCTTTCAAGCTTACACAGAGCTCTTCCTCACAGGTTTCCCCACAGACCAGGACACACCAACTCAAAGCAGCACCAGACCCTGCCAGAACAACAGATGCAAAATCTACAGACATATCTCCACTGCTACAGTGACACCACAACGCACCTTTCAAGATCCATGGGTCCTACACATGTGGTGTCCTTCATCCAGGGCCCTAAATGCGATCGGTCTGTCTGACCTCTCAGTCCTCAGCTTCAAAGGGAGCCTGCACAACACTTTCCAAAGATGAGCCTCCTCAGCTAAGTTGCTGCTGTGAACACAGCCCAGGCCTGCACTATCACCAAATCAATACCATCTGATGGCCTTTCTACAGCCTATAAAATCAATTGGTGGTTTCAATGCAGATTTTAGCATACAGTGCCCAGATCACAAACATTTCCATGAGAGTTGCTCTCCTCTTTGCCAGTTTTAGCAGAGAAACCAACCCTGCAATGAGCATGGGGACTGAACTACTGCCAGAGTTCAGTTTGGGGTCGGTGGTGGTGTGAAATCCAGAGCAGTGAGGGGTTTGTCACTGCCTGCTCTGTAACCTTGCGTTCCTCACAATGCTTTACTGTTGTAGCTTCCAACCTGGGCTGCTCACAACCAGCCTTCAGGCATGCAGGTCACACCCTATGTGTCTGGTTCAGCACCTCTGACTCCAGCAGCCTGTCTTACAGCCCCACTCTGGCTTCCACCAGCCTTGGTTACAACCAGAATGGTGACTGCAGCACACTCCCCATGCTGAATTTTCCCCAAATCCTGTGCTCTGTAATGTCCAGCCATCTCTTTGACAGTTCAGAGAAATAATAAGGTTCATTTGCTCTCAGAGATGGCCCCTACCTGCTAATAGTGCAGGGGCACAATTTAAAGGTTCAGCTGCCCCTGGAACAGCTGAAGTCACGTCCCCCCCACACAGGCAGGGCCCCCTTCCCCTCAGTCTCCCCTCTCAAAAAGCAGCGGCCCCTCCCTGCGGCTCTCAGCTGTTCCTCCTGCTTCTCCCTGCGGGGCGCAGCTTGCCAGTTCCCGTAGCTGCCATGCAGGAAGGTGTTCCAGCTGCACCAGGTGACTGAGCAGGCTGGCAAACCCTGGCAGAAATCTGGGGGTGAGGGGGTGCATGTGATCAACCCCCATGCACCCCTCATGCCTTGACTTGGTTTCTTCTTGAAAAGCCCCCAAACACTCCAGCTTATTAACTGAATGGGGGGAAAGGAGGAGGTTAATAGATGCTTTCATTTTAACACTGCACTGAGTTGGTTTATAGTTAAAAAAAACAACAAATTAATTAACAATAGGCCATAAGTGAAGTGAGGCCAAGTAAAGGGAATAATGTTGGAAAAAGTTACAAGGAAATAAATGTGAAAACGTGCATCTAAAACTTAATCTAGCAAGGTAAAGGCGTTGTTTGAGATGGTTTCTCTCACGTGCTTCCACAAAAGCACAAGAAGCTGGTCTCCCTTGTCTTCCTTGGTGAAAGATCTCTGCCTAAGCAGATTTCTCACCTATATTCAGGTCGCAGAGACTTCAATCCCCTCTCCCGCCCCGGTTGAAGAATCCATCTTTCTCCACTTGCAAAAGCTCTGTTCTCTTGTGTCTGTCTAGTGATGGATACCGAAGATGGCGTCTCTTCTTGGCTATGGCTTCTGTAGTTTAATGACTTTGTTTCAAGAAGCAGCAAGACCTCATGCTGTTCTTCCCTTCTTGTGGGCTTCCTGTCCCCTTGTATGTAAATAGGGCTTCCATGGTTTTGATTCAACCATGCTTAATTTACATAAGAGACAAGTATCGCTGCCTTCTCTCTTGACTGGGAGGGAACCTGTTTTTCCCTGTTTGGCCATAGACTGTACAGCCTAATATTAATGAGTAGCCATAATTCCTTATGTAGTGTTAACGCATACAATTCATAATTATATTAATTACTAGCATCATTAGGTTTCAGAAAAGACTGCACTCTATACACTTATTATACAGTAAATTTTATACGATCAGTGGCTTCAATTGCTTATCACTTGAGAATCAACCCCTGGTCTTTATAGACCTGTAAACCTTTGCAGTGTAGTCTTTGGAAAGTAAAACCCAGACCAAGCTTCTCTCTCCTGCTGGGTGTGGATGCCATGCTGTCATCGTCTCTATTTGTCAGCATGAGATTTGCCTCCACCCTTTGCTAGCTTGATGGGTTTATGTGCTTTGTAAATACATTCTCTACCTTTCAAAGTACTTTGCAGGTAATTCCCAGTTGGGGAAAACACATTCCATTGTCTAGGGCAGACCTGGCACACCTGGTTTCAACACACTTTAGTTATAATTCCAGCATATGTCCATAACTCTTAATACCCATTGTGTACACACATCATTGAAGAATATTAATGCTCAGTGAGCTATTAGTTTTTAAATAATACCTCACAAGTAGGATGACCAGTTGTCCCGATTTTATAGGGACAGTGTCGATATTTGGGGCTTTTTTTTCATATGGGCTCCTATTACCTCCCACCCTGTCCCGATTTTTCACACTTGCTATCTGGTCACCCTATTCACAAGGCTTAGTTTGTACAAAGATTATAGCAATAGTGCATAGGGTGTGAAGACAGGAGGCTCAGTGTCACAATTACCCTGCTACCACAGCAGATGGTTTTGTAAGTTAGGACTGTGGCACTGTGATGGGAGGTAATTGTGATGCTTTGGGCTTCAGTCAGCGCAGGACGGGTTGCATCACTACGTGCCCTGAAGCTCTGGGTGCCTTAAATGCTATGCTGCTGTGACTCTCAGCTCTGACACCAACAGCCAGCAGACAAGCATATGGGTCATACCATGGCTTTCACTGCCCAGTGACTTTCAGCAGAGTGACCTCCAATATCCCCCAGCCCCGAATTTCCCCAACACCATCAGCCCTGTAGTGTCCAGCCCTGTGTCCTGGAACACTCACAGAAGTTTGTTGCCCCTTTAAAGAGACAGTAAACAGCAGCTCGTTAACTAAACTGTGGTTGAACAAACACTCTTATTTCAATCACAGCACTGTGTTAGTTTATATTAAAAATAAAGGATGTTTATTAATCAAAAAGGCATGGATTTAAGTGATATCAAGTAAAGGGATTAAAGATAGAAAGGGTTACACACAGACAAAAGCAAAAATATGCTCCTAAGATTAAAACCTGATTTAACAAACTGGAATCTGTCATTCTGAAAAGTTGTGTTTCTCAATGACTCTCTCTTTCAGCAATGGCTGAGCAGCCTTTCTGGCCAGGATCCTGTATGGAGTCCAAAGTACTCAGTTTCTTTGTCTCTTCAGGTAAAAGGATCCCAAAATGGCTTTTTTCTCTCTCCTTATTTCTTCCCAAATTTCACTGACTGTGCTTCAAGAGGCAAGAAGGCTTGGGAGGGGTGGGGGGCAGAGGGGGCAGTCTCCACACCCTGTGGAGATTGTGGTCATCTTTTCCCACTTGCTGTCCTGATGGCTTTGTTCATCTTGCATGTAAATTTCTTCTTTGTCTCTGCCTGATGACCAGCAGATCAGACAAGCACATATACATTCCTTTGTCTAGGGCAGACTGGGCTTATACATTTCTTCCCAAACACATTTTAACTACATACTTCTAGCCCGTAACTCCTTGGACACACACCTACATACATCATGCAATGATTGTTTGGACCAGGGTGTTACCTGTTTGTATCTGATACCCTACATAACACCTTTTTAGATACAGATTATGACAACAGTATGTGAGGTGTAGTAGGTCAGGCATGACAAGAGTCGTTGGCACAGAACCACCATTGGGCTTCTGTATCACCCTACTGTCTTTAGGGAAACTTGCTGGTGTTGATGGTTGTACCTGTTTCATGGATACACAGAGGGCTTCAGGCTTAGTACTGACAATTTTGCATTTCACTTGCAGGCCATGATATTTGGGGGGAAAAAAGAAAGTTAAGTGATTGTGATTGCAGTCTGAACACTCTGAGCCAAATGAGGGAGTGTTCACTAAAGCCGAAGTTGACTCCAACTTTACTCTGGATAAGAACCACAATGAGAATTCTCAGGTTTCCCATAATTTATGGTATCCCTGGATTAGAATGCTCTCTTTCCTACCCTGCGATTCCCTTGGTAGGTACAGGAAGGGAATCTGCTCTGATGGGAGGGGTGCTGAGCAGACAGCAAGGGAAGGGAAGTAAAAGGATTCATAGCTGCTGGCCCAACAACTTTACAACCACCGGCTGCATCGTCTTCAGCCCCTCTCTTCCCTTCGTGGAGGTAAAATATTGGAGAGATCCAGACGATTGTGGAGAGGGCAGTGTTGGAAGGAATGGGGGATGCAGTGGGGAAAGATGGATGGTGCGGGCTTAAACCTCAAGGTAAAGGAATAAAAAATATACAGGGCACTAGATAAAGAGCTATAATAAAGGTAGGCTACATGCTGGAGGTCTTTACTTAGTCAAACCCCTAGTGAGCCGCATTGAGCCCAGCGAAAGGGGAACAAAAGTGAACTCAAAAGACAACACATTCCCCTAGGAGGGAAAAGCTGTAAGAGAGAACCGAAGGATGGAGTTAGACTGAAACAAGCAGAAACAAAGATTTTAAATGAGAGAAAACACAGTGAGGTAACTATTCATCCTAGGAAGAAAAAGAGACAAAACCAAGCCAACAGAACAAGTTCTAAAAAAATATTTTATGAATCCAGTTGTAGTAAGATGGGGGCCTGAAACGTAAGTCCTTGTATCAGAGGCCTGGTATGAAACTTAAGACCTGAACTAAAATAATGGTCAAGACTTTGCTAACATAAAGCAAAGTTAAGCTGTGCGCAAGAGGCAGGCCCTGCTCACAGAATCTGGCAAGAAGAGGGCTGAAGCTGCAAAAACACACATACCTAAAAGGTACTGCGTACAAGTGATGTAAATACATGCCAGGACAGTATCAGAACACTCCAGCATGAGCACATTCCACAGAGATAACAAGGAAAAGGCTGACCCATCCTAAAGACGGGTAGGAGGGTAATATGATAGAGTTGTTTTGTTCGAACCAACATGTACAAGGTGAGAGGCGGCACCCTAACACGTAGAGGGGTTGTACCTCAATACATTGGGAGTGATGTGTAACCTGTTTGTATCTGTGTATAAAAGTGTCCCCCTGAGGATTTGTCTTTGCCCGGCCCAGGGGGCTGTGGAGAGTCCCGCCACTGACTGAGACAGTCCATTGTCAGGGGGCACATATTCGTAGTATGTCCTATAGAGTTTACGGGAAACTATTACTGAGCTTCATCTGACAATAAACCTGGCTGGCTGCCTTCGTACCTTATCGGAGTCTGTGGTCATTGGGGGTTCTCTCGGGGTCTGCTGTGTCGGTGTTCTGCGCAGAGCCAAGGCAGCACGCAGAGGGAACACACACATGCAGCCGACTGCTATCAACATTGAACAGAGCAGAGCACCACACTGTTGAGATGACATTGGTGACCCTGACTGCTGATCTGGTGAGTAAGCAAGCTGTCCGCTGTAGGAATCGCGATCTAACATGACAGAAAAGCACGAGCTAGGGAACTCCCTTATCCCTGCCCTTCAAATCCCCACAGACTTTGATAACTTGTGGACCCGCTGGGTTGCTAGCAAAAGAGGTCCATATGAATTTCAAAAATATAGCGGGGAAGAAACATGGAATGAAATTTGTAAGGCTAGGGCAGAAACTGTAGCCTTGAAATGTAAAATATTGCAAACTATAACCGTGGCTGTTAAATAGATTAATAGAATAGAATATCAGAGTTGGAAGGGACCTCCGGAGGTCATCTAGTCCAAGCCCCTGCTCAAAGCAGGACCAATCCCCAATTTTGCCCCAAAACCCCCTAAATGGCCCCCTCAAGGATTGAACTCACAACCTTGGATTTAGCAGGCCAATGCTCAAGCCACTGAGCTATCCCTCCCCCCTTAACTTAACTAATGGTTAAGACAACATGCCACAAAATTGGCGGGGCATGTAACAGAAACAAAGAAAGTGTTAAAAGAATCAAAAGATGCCACAAAGCCCTGGACTGCTCTCACTCTCCTTGCGGGGCGGCAAGCAGTCCACAGACCGCAAGCACAGGAACAGAATAAAACATTGAAAACAGCTGTAAGTACCTACAAAAAAGAGATGTGCCGTCCCCTGTCATAAATATTTGTGGTCAACAGCAGGCTTCAGGTAGCTACCCTGCGCCTGAAGAACGGAGACAGAAATGGAAAAAGGTGGCCCAAGTAAAATTAAAAGATGAAATGGGGTCCACTGCATTGCAACCACCACCTTATAATAAAAGCCAGGTTCCAGTTAAACTTAAACTGAGACCTAGACTGGTGCCTGTCAGAACAGGAGAAGTAAGTGCACAGAAGGAAAGAGCAGCAAACAGTTTTTTCACTGAATTGGTAAATCAGATGAAGGAAAAAAATGGAACAATTCACAGAGCACATTAGGAGACAGGAGCTGTGACTCGATCACAGGGGAGTGAATAAAAAAGAATTTCAAAGTAAAAAACTGAAATGAAGCTGGTTAAAACTGAGAATTGATGGAATTGCCCAAAAACAGTTAACTGCAGCAAAAAAGGGCACTCCCGCTGTCCATTTGGCATGCACACAGAAGCAACATACACTGGGGGAACAAATTCAGGTTTTACAAGAGCATGTAACTACCCCCACTCTCCTCTCAGAGCCAGGATAAAACCCCAGGGTGGGGGTTCCCAACTGCTTTAACTGACTGAACCACACTCCTTGCTCAGAGCTAAACATGTAACCTTCTTTCTCAAATATTTTTACATACCAGTTAAGTTTTCCTTTATATCCTTTCTCAGTTTGCTAAACTTGCTGCTGCTGCCTGTACTTTAAGATTCCTTCTTGGCTCAGGTCTCACTACCTTCCTAGGTTGCTCTCCCCTCCCCTCCTCTCCTCTCCTCTCCTCACTTCTGCGCTCTCTCTCTCTCTCTCTCTCTGTGTTAAAAGTGATAGTTTTTACAGAAACCTCCAAAAGATAAAGCAATTGAAAACAGAACAAAACAACAAACAAACACAGAGAAAATAAGGTAAAAACTTTACATTAAGTAAATCCAGTAAATTAATTATTTTAACCCTTCAGGAATGCAACAGCTGGAATTACTCTTGACTTCCTTGACGATATGGTTTCCATGCAATGGGAATTCAGACTCTGCTTCTAATCCTAAATACTAACTAATATTTGAAACATGGGCTATCCTTATTTCCATATAGCAGAGTTTTAAAATAAAGTTAATATAAAATAATGGAAAATGCCTTAAGTTACTAAATTAATACAACAAATTTTGCAAATAATATTAATTTTATCAATTTTTATTAAAAGTTTTAAATAACAAGTGTGATGGGGCAAGGCCGGATGGCTATAGAAAAGTAGTGGGAGATATTTGTTTAGCCTGGAGCTAATATAGCTCCCTGGTACCAGGATAAGTGAAATGGCAGCTGCTCCAGATCAATTAAGACACCTGGGGCCAATTAAGAACTTTCCAGAAGGCAGGGAGAATGCTAGGTTGATTGGCACACCTGAAGCCAATCAGGGGCTGGCTGAAACTAATTAAAAGCCTCCCAGTTAGGTGGGTGCGGATGTCAGAAGCTGTGGGAGGAAGTTGCGCTGTTGGAGAGACTGAGCAGTACACACCGTATCAGGCACAAGGAAGGAGGCCCTGAGGTAAGGGTGAGGTGGAGCTTGAGGAAGTGGGGGCTGCTGTGGGGAAGTAGCTCAGGGAATTGTGTGTGTCATGTTTCTAAAAGGTCAGCTACCATAGCTGATACTATTAGGGTCCCTGGGCTGGAGCCCGGAAGAGAGGGTGGGCCAGGGCTCCCCCCTTTGTCGCCCCCCCTCCCCCGGATTAATCACTGAGACTGGGAGACAACAGAGACTGTGCAAAGGAGGATAGCTTCTCCTTACCTCCCTCGCTGGCTTATGATGAAAATGGCTCAGTAGACTGTGACCTTTGTCTCTAGAGAGAGAAGGGTTACGTGGAGGGTCACAGTGAGCCTCTGAGGCTAGCGAAATCCGCCAGGAAACGTGGGACCCACGGAGACAAGGACAGAGCTCTGTCACACAAGGTAATAACTTGCTTATTTAAATGTTTAACCCTTTTGTTTATTTTGTATTTTTGTTTGTCTTATTTTGTATAGTTATAAATAGAATTCTGGCACCATTTGTTTTTAATTGCAAGTTAGTCCTGTATGTCATGTATGTTGTCTTGTGGTGTGTGTGTGTCACATGACTACTTTTTATGGGTTTTATTTTGTTGCAACAAAAGTCAATTTTATGCCCTTTTAAAGAAAATATATAAGTGGTACCATACTATATTTTAATATTATGGTTGGGGTATAACCTTTGTGATATTATTGATACCATTAATACTAGTTGATTAGAGTGTTGTTGTAGTGTCACCAATGATACAATGGATACAGAACATAAACTGTATTAGAGTTCTCTGTCTGCACCTGGCCTTTCCTGTCCCTAAAATGAGCTCTTTAGGCAGGGTCCAAGCCTCTTTTTATAGTTCAAGCACATTGTAGGGGATACAGGAAACCAATAATAAAGGTAAAAATACTGACTTATGCATGGAGACTGGAATCAGAATACCCGCCAAAGCCATCCGTCCCATCTGCACTTCCTTCTAACCCCAGAGCGTTACTGTGTGTGACAAGAACGAGAAGTACTTGTGGCACCTTAGAGACTAACAAATTTATATGCGACTGCAAGGAAATGTGATAGGCTTCAGTTTTCTAAGGAGTCCTACTTTAAATATAAAGGATAGCCTACCACCTCAGGAAGGGAAATACTTGAGAAAAGGCAGCAGCACGCAGAGGTGTAGTTAGATTGTGTGTAACAGAATGGCAGTGTTTTTCTGAACCATCTTTCCCAGGCTGCAGGTCTTATTCTGCTGAGAAGGGGTTAAGTGGGTTCTTCTGACTCAGAGGCAGGTGACTAATTACCCTACCTGTGTATAAAGGTGGTGGGAGGGGCTCCCTGCTTATAGAGGATTGTGGCTGGATAGTGCTTAGGTAAGAACCCTATGAGCACCCAAGTCTGGAGAAAATAGCTTCTTCTAGGCTTCGTTAGTAAAGCCAATCCAGGGAGGGGGGGAGTGAGTGTTTGTGTTTAGACAGCATGTGGATTTTGTTTTAAATGTAGTTTGGGAAGGATGCCTGCTTGCAGTCAGTAACATAGTGATCTGTCTGCTAAGAAACTGTATTTTCCTTAATTGCTTGCTTCTCACTCCTCTATCTGAAATCTACTGTAAGATTGCTTTTTATGTGCACAATATATGATAGCATAAAAAACTACTATAATGAAGGGAGAAATTGGCTTTCTGATTTAAGAAGACCCCTCTGTTTGGTTGCTTGTAGGCTCTACTACAAGGAGAGGGATGTCTATCCATTGAACTGTCCCCAAAATTAGAGGGTTTTTTATGAGATTAAAAAAAACATTTTAAAACTCAATTTTGGCATGATCTTATAGTAAATTAAAGATCTGAGAAACTTTAATGACAGGCACAACTTTGGAAAGTGAAAATGAAAGGCTTGCACAAGTGCCACCCTGGAAGGCTTTGAAAAAGAAACCAGTGCCAACATAAGCCTAACAAATCCCCTGCAATGGGATGTGAATGAGGACAAACAAGGTTCATCTTTATAGGAATGGGCCTTGCACATATTATTATAGATTAAGGAGGAATAACAGTGCAGGGGAAAGAATCTGAAT
This sequence comes from Lepidochelys kempii, assembly GCF_965140285.1. NCBI lineage: Eukaryota > Metazoa > Chordata > Testudines > Cheloniidae > Lepidochelys > Lepidochelys kempii. Next base: position 249,590,814 of record NC_136380.1, read on the forward strand.
AAAGGATTTTGTCAAGGCAATCAAAAGACGAGAACTCGGATCATTCCACAGGCCATTTAGTTCCTGGAATTATTCATACTGGACCTTTGTGCTCTAATCTTTGTACTTGGAGAAACTTAGATGGGGGGGCTTTTTTTACATATGTTTTTTAAATTGAATGATTGGGTTTCTTCTTGTTAATCAGGTACTCAAGTCTTGAAAGTTGGTCTTTTCAGATCTAGAAGCAGGTTTAGTGGAATTTTCAAATCCTGCTAAGAGACTTATTAAGCCGCTTTAAAAAATCTCAGCCAGAGCCTCTTATAAACTTGCATTGTAAGCAGATGGGCACTTCTTGAATGTGTGTGCAACTAGTTGTAAAGAAAAGTTGTACAAGGGATAGCAAAGCACTAAAGTACAGAGAGGATATTAGCTTGTTCGAAGTCCAAAATTGAGATGGTCAAGTTTAAAAAAACCCCACCACAAATTCTCCAAATAGTAGGATTATTAATATTGGCCAATGGATAGCCATGTTGCTCATCATTGGCCTCCTGCTACTAGCCCCAAGATATGGGCCCAAACCAAAACCCTGGAGCCAAACAGGTCTGAAGTTTATGGAAGTCTGATTCAAATCCAAACTGCAGAGCTGGTCTTCATGGAATGGATTAAGCCTAATCCTGCCTCCCTGCACCATCCCTGGCCCCGCCAAACTGGCTTTCTCCCAAAATACATTTTGGACCTGTAAATGCATAGACAACACTTCCTTTGTTCTGTGGAATCCTGTACTCTTAACTGGCTTAGTGGGCCGTGTGTGTGTGTGTGAGAGAGAGAGAGAACACGAAACACTGGACCTGTATCCTCAAGCCACTGGGATGTACTTTGACTTAAGCCAATTTTTACTTTGGAGGACTCCTGAGGATTATTATAATCATTATATTGCCTGGATATACTGTAGGCCAGGATACTCAAGCAGTGCACACCTAGAAAAGCTTCTCCATCACAGTCCAAACAGAGCCTTTTTAAGCACTGCACAGATTCTGCTACTGCTGTTGAAAGAGCTGCCAAGCATACAATGAGCCTTGCTCTTACCCGGCTCTGTGCTGAAGAGCAGTCTACCACTTGAGGCTTCATGCCAGAAAACTCACTTTCCCTGATGCTCCTCCAGCAACTGCTGACACCCTTCTATTTTGTTTGCCTGCTATTGATTCACTGAGAGGAGGAGAGGAGAAGGCCACGGAGCCTTACAGTCAAAATTTCTATCCTGGCATGAGAGAAGAGAGGTCACTCAGCATTTGCTGCAGGCAGGAGTTCTGAGCTGGCCTGCCTCCTGCTGGCCACACACCCTTCCTCTGTCTTTGCACATCATGCTGTATCTGCACTGGCCTCCCCCCAAAAATTGGAAACTAGCCACATTCCCTCAGAAATGGCCAGTGTTCTAATGCTTAAAGATGGTAAGATACCCTCTGAACAGTTGTTAAGGCTTGTGTTAAGCTGGGATTTCTCTCTCAATATTAGAGTTCAGGAAGTTACCTGAAACCAATCTGCTCTTTTATTCCACTTTGACATCTCTCTGCACCATCTGTCATGCATCTGCAATCTATTTTCAGAATGGAATACAGCTGGTACTGGTTGGATGGATCTGGGCAGTGGATTGAATATGGGAAACAGGTGAGCTTGTGTTCGACTGACGTCCAACACTCTGCGCCAGTCAGCTCTGAGTCATTCTAGATGTCACACAGATATTCTCTCAGTGCTCTCAATGTGCACAGGTGTATTACTGTATTCTCAGGTGTGCCTCTGTGTTTGTTGTTCCTCAACATTTCATTAATACTCCATGGAAGCTTGAGGAATAGCTCTAAAAATTGGTGTATTTTTCTAGGGCTGGTCATGTAATTTTGGTCAAAAACTGTTTTTTCTTTTCAGCTAAAGAAATTGCGCCATGAAAGATATTGGCTTTCCAAGGAAAATGTTGATATTTCACGGAAAACCGAAAGCAAGAAAACCAAAATACGGCACTTCGATTCAAAATGGCACCTTGGGAGTTATCGTTTGAGTGTTCCCATTCTCATTGTGGGCTGGGCTTTCTGGATGCACTACATCTCCTATGATATGCTCCTTCCTCCCCACCAAAAGAGGAGAGAACGGGGCATCAGCGGTGATGTAGTCTGGCCAGACAGCCTAATCCATAGAAGAAAATGGGAGTATAAGGCACCCAAGCTACAACTCCCAAGAGGCCCAGCAACACCCCTTTGAATCCAAAATATTTTGGGTATTGATATTTTGCTGAAAAGTTGAAATCTTCTGCAGAAAATTAAGGAAAACAAACCAACCATTTTGGTGAAAATTTTCCAGAGGGGAGAAACTTATATTTTGATCTGCTCTAGAATTTTCTGTTACACAGCCCCATATCCAGTTTCTGCATTCAGAAAAGATTCTGCCTTCTCATATCCTTTCACCTTTGCTTTGCACTGTAGCTCTATGGAAATCCTAAGGTCTGTAGCCTGACTTCCCTTTTTTCTATAGAATACTTTCAATCTCTTCTGAACATGATGGATCTATAGCTGAGCTATATCCACTAATCTGTCACAGTGGGCTTATAGCTGGTCCTCTTGGAACTCTGCATGGGACCAAAGAAAGGGAGAGTTTTATGCTGTTTCTCAGGAATAGTGTTGGCATTTGTAAGCACTGTTTCAAGCAAAATCTGCAACAGATCTTCAGCTGATGCCTATTTGGCTCCTCTTGAGTAAATCCTTTCGATCTCTTGTGCACTAATTCAACCTTAAACCAGACTAATAGTAATTGGAAGGAGCGTATTTAGCTCTGCTCAATGGTAGGAGGAAACATGCCAAACTGACCTAATTTAAAACAATCATTGACTTAATGAAAATGAATAGATTATAGGCTAACCTCTGCTCTGTTGCATACATACAATGCCATTGGAGCCAAAGGTCCATTTGTGATGGGTGTAATTTTCCCATGCTCTCATTCTATAGCATTCAAATTATTGTGCTGCCACAGTAACTTCTGCGGATCTGGAGGCTGCATTTCTAGCGGACCGAAAAGGCACTGTATTGTTTCAAGCTGGTTCTCAGGAGTATGAGATAAACTTTCAAGGTAAGATACCTGCTTGTTTAAAGTTTAACACTTTACAACATGATTGACTTAAACAGAGCTTCCTTCATACAAAGTCTCTCCAGATGCTGTCTGCTGACAAGTAGACTAGTGAGTGAACTTTCTATGAACTCTGGGACAGCCACTCTCATGCAAGCACAAAGGGGAAAGTAAAAGAGGAGAACTGAACATTAAAAAGTGGTGAAGATGCGAAAACGAGTGGATATTATCGCAGACTAATTATGGTGAGGGAAGGCATAAAGGATGCACCCAGGGTAAGAGTCAGTTGTGGGCACTAAGGTGAAAATGGAAAGAACATGAACAGCAAATCCAGAGAGATCTTTGTGTTTGTGACATAGATAAAATATTGTGAAATAAATTAAAAGTTCTACTGGCTTTCCAATGTCTCGAAAGTATTTGGTATCTGACACATGAACAAAAAAGGGTGTGTGGCTCCCAAAAACGCACGTGCACGTAGAACACCTCAAGTGCCATAGTCTGTGTTTCACTACAAAGGTGATAGTGGTGTTATAATGCTTATCTGTCAGATCAGTACAGGATAAAAAAAACCCAGCAAACAAGCGGGAAGCTTTTGTTTAAACCCTAAGGAACAATCCCGTACTGTCAGGAAGAATGCACTAGCTAGATGACCTAATGCGTCTTCCTCTTTTACTCCGTATAATTCCATAAGCAGAAACCTAGATGGTAAGAGGAACTGCAGGAAAACTGAGGATGGTGATCTAGCACTACATCTAGTCAGATTTCCCCCGTAAAGTCCTAATTACAGTGAAATAGAAGAACTGGAAATGGGTCAGAATAACAAAAAAGGGCTTCAAGTAGGAGTAGAACAGGTGAAAGAGTGACCCCAACCTGTGAAGCACTGAAGGCCAGAGGCGGAGCAATACATAGCTATACTAGATCTTTGTTTAAATAAACAGAGTTCCCAGATGGTGAAGGTTCTTTAACTCCTGCCACATAAACATTTTTTTTTCTTTCAAGATATGGTCCAGATAAACTTGTACTACCAAACTCGGAGAAAAGTCTGTAGGTGGCCAAAGTTTGTGTTCTTCGGAGGCAGAGACAAGAGTGAGAGAAGGTACTGGCGAGTGTGCTCACTACTTACTTTTTCATTTTATTGCCAAACCGTGCCCTACACGGAGTGTCAGTTCATAGGGAAGCCTCTGGCATACGATAGTTCACTTGAGATATGTTTTGCTGGTTGGGTTAATGCTAGGCTGTGTTGTGGATGTGATGGTGAGTGTAGGTTCCACAGCACCTCCAGGATGTAGGCTTTGATGGCACTCTGTGGTGACTGATGGCTTGCAGGTAGCTGGAGGAGTTGTGTACTCTCTGCTACTATTGGTAACACTATCTCTCTGTTGCTGGAGCAAGCATCTATTTGTTCTTTAATGTATGTGACCAAAGGAATGAAATTATTTTCTTCATACAAAAGATAGGAGCTGGGGAATGCCACTCTGGAGAACTAGGATGGAGCTGTAGAATGCTGTCCCTGGAGGCCCAGGTATGCTGTGATGTGCAGCCAGGTTCCCTTAAAGTGAACCATACACACGGATTTAAGGAACTTCAGTTAATCTGAGGAAGTTCCAGCATGTGGGTCAATAAAGTTAGGGATAGGGAATTGAAAGCATTATTGGTTCAACAAAATTTTGGACTTCAGCTGGGAGAACAAGAGAAGTGCCTCTTTTCTCTTTACACAAAACAATTAGCTTCTGGAACTCATTGCCACAGGATATCATTGCAGCCAAGAATTCAGCAGGATTTAAAGAAAGAATTTATATGGATAAGAATAACCACAGTCATATTAACTAACATCAAATAATTGTATTTAGGAAGGACTATTTAACACTGAGAAGCAGGAGAGTTTCACAACTATCTGATGGAAGTTAGAATAATTTCCTTATGGACTCGTTATACTATAACTGTCCACTTCAGTTTCTTGTACCTCCTTCTGAAGGTACAGCATAGTGGGCTAGACAGACCACTAATCTGATCTGGCATGCTACTTTATGTGTGCATAGCCCAGGCGAAGAGAAAGGGGTAACATCCTAATTTCCCAGGGGTTCAAACAGCTATTGGAACTTGCTCTGGAAGCATTATGTGAAGTGACGTTTCAACAGCTTTCCTACCCATTCTACCTCCTCTTAATTGTGCTGCCTGACTCTTACGGTACCCTTTATTCTCTCTGGCAACAAGTTACCTCTTGCTCCTATTATAGTCTGTCACTGTAATATGCATGAATTGGCAACTAGCGTTACCAAGATAAAACAGGTTTCAGAGTAACAGCCGTGTTAGTCTGTATTCGCAAAAAGAAAAGGAGTACTTGTGGCACCTTAGAGACTAACCAATTTATTTGAGCATAAGCTTTCGTGAGCTATGCTGAAATAAATTGGTTAGTCTCTAAGGTGCCACAAGTACTCCTTTTCTTTTCAAGATAAAACAGTTAATGTGGCTTGTGTCTCCAAGACAGCGTTTAGAGCTGACTGAAGCTCCAGAGCAGGATAATCAGTGGGGAATTACCGTAGGCTCACTGCTATTTTTTTCTTTTGTTTGAAAACAGCCAGTTGGAAACTACTAATCCACTTCATCTGTTTCCTCCACACTGGGACCAATCGGCACTGCCTGACATAGGGTACAAGGTACTCTTTGACTTGTTCGCTGTACTCAGGAAGAGATCTTTCCTATACTGGTTCTTGTGGAAGGTAGACTACTTGAAATGCAACCCTCAAACTCAAGAGATGAGGTTCATGTGGTGTTTCCAGTGACATGTGCAAGCTGGAAATATACAGTTGGCATGTTTAACATAGACATGTCCAGTGGGAAGCTAATTAAGACCACCAGCTCATTCCACGGGAGTGCATGACTGAACAGCCATCAGATCATAATGACTTTTAGGTCACTACTGACTTGATCTGGACTCCAACTAATCACTTAGAGCTAACTCATAGAATATCAGGGTTGGAAGGGACCTCAGAAGGTCATCTAGTCCAACCCCCTTGCTCAAAGCAGGACAAATCCCCAATTTTTGCCCCAGATCCCTAAATGGCCCTCTCAAAGATTGAACTCACAACCCTGGGTTTAGCAGGCCAGTGCTCAAACCACTGAACTGTTCCGTGACGCTCCATAGCTCAGTGCAGATTTTTTTTAATCCCCAGCAGTATTTTTCTTTAAAAATGAACACTCTACAGAATTTCATAGTGAGGGGGAATTCTGAAGATTATCAAGTCACGTAAAAAAATATTATAGAGACACTTACATTGCTTTCCTCATTAAAATGTCTGCCACTATGGTTGCAAAGCTATTTTTAAATAATTTGCTACAGTAAAGTCAGTATTACTTTTTAAGTGTGAAAAGACCTCTAATAGGTAAGAGTGGGCTCCGGGAAAGTTTGGACTATAGTACTACTTGCTTTCTTTTTGGAAATTTGACCAATTTAAAACACACACTTGCACACGTGGGTGAGACATACTCAAAAATGACTAGAACTAAATGAAAAACTTGAAGAAAATTCATTTTGAGTTGACTCAAACATTTTGATTCAAAACTCGAGAAAAAAATTTGGTCTCAATTTGATGAAATTAAAAAAATCTTTGGTTCAAATCAAACTTTTCTTCTTTTCCAGTTCGGGGGGGGGGGGGCAAACTGAAAAAAATCAACTATTCACTCAGCTTGAATTGTGAGTGTAGTTGCAGGGTAGTTCCATCTCTAATGCAGTGTGGTTGGGTGCGTCCTTTTGTGAAAGGACTGGGGAGTGCTAATTGAAAACACTTTAATGTCTCGATTTCTGTTGTGCTTATTGTTTTTAGTTGGTGGAGCTGAGTGACACTACCAGCGAATACAAGGAAGTCAAGGACCTATTTGAGAAGACAATGAAAAATTATAGAATCTGCAGATTGCAGAGGATTCAGAACCCATCACTTTGGCAAGTTTTCCAGTGGTTTGTATCCATTTTATTTCATTAAAAAACCTCAGTGTTCTAGACTGAGCTCAATAAGTTTATGAAGAGGATGGTATAATGGGACTGCCAACGATGGCATGTGGCCCATCGGTGACTGCCAGTAGCAAAAATCCCCAACTGCTAGAGACAGAACACTAGATGGGGAGGGCTCTGAGTTACTATAGAGAATTCTTTCCCAGGTATCTGTCTGGTGGGTCTTGCCCACAGGTCTAACTGATCACCATATTTGGGGTCGTGAAGGAAGTTTCCCCCAGGTCAGATTGGCAGAGACCCTGGGTGGTTTTCACCTTTCTCTGCAGCATGGGGCATGGATCACTTGCAGGTTTAAACTAGTATAAATGGTGAATTCTCTGTAACGTGAAGTCTTTAAACCAGGATTTGAGGACTTCAGTAACTCAGCCAGAGGTTAGGGGTCTATTTCAGGAGTGGGTGAGATTTTGTGGCCTGCCATGTGCAGGTCAGACTAGATCACGGTGGTCTCTTTTGATCTTGAAGTCTGTGACTCTAACTGGGTGCAGCAGAGCAATCCTGATAATTCTAGAGTTTGTTCTCTTTCTCACTATGTGCTGATGATTCTCACTACCTCTAATCAAGAAGAAACTATTCCCCCTAAATACCATAAAAAACAACAACAAAATCACTCTGCACTTAGTTACATATGTGGATCTCCCAATTACACTGATGGGATTGCATGGGTATATTTGTGGGCAGAATTTGGCCCTTAAACATCAGAACCCTAAGACGGGGGAAGTACTTGCGCTAAATCCAAACACTTTTGCTCAAAGAGATGTTTCATTGGAGTACCCTGGCTGAATCAAAGAACAGCAGCAATGAAGAGGAGAAGGCAGCACAGCAATTGGACCAGGAAGACAAGATTGATCTGGCAAAATCTACCAGCAACAAATCCTAATGGTAGCAGAGTTGGATGATGTGAAAATCTTTATGGAAAACACAAATCTGAAATTGCAGAGCTTTCAAGGAAGATTTGAAACAGTAGAAGTTTGCATTAGTGCTTCAGAGGCTCTTGATTTATTTATTAACCTGCACACGAACATCAAAGCAGATGTGACAGTTATATTAGGAAAAAATGAAGATCTGAGAACAGAAGCAGGTAACCTGCAGCTTTTGGGGAAGGGTGCTTAATAATGTAGAAAGCACAACTGCAAAAGCATGTGTGCAGCAGTGTTCCTAGATGGGAGCAAGGCCACACTTTGCCCTTTAGTCTATTGTCCCTATCCCTGTAAGAGGTGAGTGTGTTTGTGTGATGGAGTGGCTGTAGCTTGCATAAGCTTTTGTGGGTAAAAAAACCCCATTTCTTCAGATGCATCTGAAGAAGTGGGTTTTTTTACCCAGGAAGAAGTGGGTTTTTTTATCCACAAAAGCTTATGCCCAAATAAATCTGTTAGTCTTTAACGTGCCACCGGACTCCTCATTGTTTTTGAGAACTGACTGGTTCCCTTAACTATTCACTGCCAGATGTTCTAACTTTCAAGTCTTGGAAAGAGACGGAACTTCTGTAAAATGTTGTATTTTGGTGCAGTCCAACTAACCTCCAAAAACACATAATTGGCTTTAACAAAGCTTCTTTCTCATTAGTATAATTATTGGGCTGATAATTATAGCCTGAGCTATGAAGTCCCAATCTGGATTCAGAACCAAATCTTAAACATTCCCGAAATTTAGGGTGTTCGGGGCTCAACTAATCATAGACAAATAATTAAGCTGCTGAATTCAGATCTGAATCTAGATCAGAAACCAAACACCGCCCACCAAACTTTTGGGGGGGCAGGGAATTGGGGGGCTGAGGATGTTTATGGGGTGCAGATGCAGTGTTCCAGTTCAGGCTTCAACCTGGCATGAGCAAGAGTTTAAGGTGGAGGGGGGCAAGGAGAGGTGTGGGGAAAGAACTGTTGCAGGTTTTTTAACAGACATACATGGATTTCTGCTGGCTAATTTTAAGTGATCAGCAAATAATAGCTGTCTGAAAAGACAGCAAATCCTTTCTTATGCTAAAACACTCATTCTAGGAACAGTAAAACTGATACAGAAGCAGGCTCTATATTCCTCCCTATGGCTTATTGAACCTGAGAACTTAGTTAAGATGGCATTGTACCCATTCATCAGTACTTGTTAGGGTTCCAGAAGTGACCACCTCAGGCAGAAGAAGTTAGAGGCAAGCAGGAAAGTTAGGATTTCAAATAGCTGGATGGAGAATGAGAAGAGCTACAAAAACAGAGGGTATTGTGTTTCTAGCTTGCAAATCAAACATGAAGAAAAACCGGCAACCCTTGATGTGCCATATGAAAAGTTTGAGGATAACTAAAGTGAGGCAGTTATGCTTTCCTCACTCATTTGATTGCCACTCAAATAAGATATAGGGTAGGTCTAAGCTACTGCTTAAGTCGATCCCTGAGCAACGTATGTTAGGTGTGGACCCCCCCCGCACCGAGCAACACCAGTTTTGCACTGTCCACACTGGCGCTAGGTCAGCGGGAGACGCTCTCCTGCCAACATAGCTCGCGCTTCTCACCGAGGTGGAGGAATCATGCAGACAGGAGTGCGCTCTCCCATCGGCATTGCGCTTCTCCACCCGACGCTCTACAGCAGCAGAGCTGCATCGGTGCAGCTACGCCAGTGTAGCGCTGTAGTGTGGACTTGCCTGTAGAGTGGGGTATTAGAACGTCTTTGGGACTGGAACTGTCTTCCTGTCTGTGTATGTACAGTGACTAGTGAATGTGGGGAGTTACCATAATGTAACTAACAAAAAGGAAGGATCTCTACCAGTCTGAAGCTATGCGTGTGGGATACGACTGTTCCTTTAATATGCGCCACACCAAGGTCAAGAGCCTTTTTAGCCAGGAGGGACCACTGTGATCCTCTAGGCTGACATTCTGTAGAACTCAGGTGATAGGACTTCCCCAAAATAATTCCCATTTGAACTAGAGCATATCTTTTTAAAAAGAAAAAAATCCACTCTTGAAATTGCCAGGTATGGAAAATCCACCACAACACTTGCTAAAGTGTTCCGAAGGCTAATCACCCTCACCGGTAAATTTACACCTCGTTTCCAGTCTGAATTTGTCTAGCTTTGACTTCTAGGCGTTGGATCCTATAATACCTTTTTCCATTATCTTGAAGAGACGATTATCCAATTTTTGTCCCCCATGTAGGTACTCATAGACTGTAGCAAAGTCAAGTCACCCATTAAGCTTCTCTTGTTAAACTAAGTAGACTGAGCTCCTTGCACCTATCACTATAAGGGCACGTTTTCTAATCTTTTAATCATTCTTGTGGCTCTTCTCTGAACCCCCTCCAATTAATCCACACTCTTCTTGAATTCTGGACACCAGAACTGGATACAGTATTCCAGCAGCGGTCACTCCAATGCCAGATAGAGGTAAGATAATTTCTCTACTCCTACTGGAGATTCCCTGGTTTATTCAGCCAAAAATTGCATTAGCTTATTTGGCCACATCATTGAACTTCAAACTCCTGTTCAGCTAATTATCCACCATGACTCCCAAATCTTCTTCATAGTCACTGCTTCCCAGGATAGAGTCCCCATTCTGTAAGTGTGTCCTACATTCTTTGTTCCTAGATGTATTCATTTACATTTACCTGAATTAAAATGCATATCGTTTGCTTGCGCCCAGCTCACCAAGCTATCCAGATTGCTCTGTATCAATGACTCGTCCTCTTCATCGTTTAGCACTACCCCAATCTTTATTTGCAAACTTTATCAGAAATGATATGTTTTCTTCCAGCTCACTGATAAAAATGTTAAATAGCAAGGGCTGTGATCAGTTTCCCTGAGAGATCCCACTAGAAATGCACCTACTTGCATAATGACAGGTTTCAGAGTAACAGCCATGTTAGTCTGTATTCGCAAAAAGAAAAGGAGTACTTGTGGCACCTTAGAGACTAGCCAATTTATTTGAGCATAAGCTTTCGTGAGCTACAGCTCACTTCATCGGATGCATACTGTAGAAAGTGTAGAAGATCTTTTTATACACACAAAGCATGAAAAAATACCTCCCCGCACCCCACTCTCCTGCTGGTAATAGCTTATCTAAAGTGATCATAGAATCATAGAATATCAGGGTTGGAAGGGACCTCAGGAGGTCATCTAGTCCAACGCCCTGCTGAAAGCAAGACCAATCCCCAATTTTTGCCCCAGTTCCCTAAATGGCCCCCTCAAGGATTGAACTCACAACCCTGGGTTTAGCAGGCCAATGCTCCAACCACTGAGCTATCCCTCCCCCCCAAAGGATGGGGGGGGGGGAATAGCTCAGTGGTTGGAGCATTGGCCTGCTAAACCCAGGGTTGTGAGTTCAATCCTTGAGGGGGCCATTTAGGGATCTGGGGCAAAAATTGGGGATTGGTCCTGCTCTGAGCAGGGGTTGGACTAGATGACCTCCTGAGGTCCCTTCCAACCTTGATATTCTATGATTCTATGATATGCTCGTTCATGCAGGTGAACGAGCCTCTGACAATGTGGCTGATGTTATTAGGCCCTGTGATGGTGTCCCCTGAATAGATATGTGGGCACAGTTGGCAACGGGCTTTGTTGCAAGGATAGGTTCCTGGGTTAGTGGTTCTGTTGTGTGGTATGTGGTTGCTGGTGAGTATTTGCTTCAGGCTGGGGGGCTGTCTGTAGGCAAGGACTGGCCTGTCTCCCAAGATTTGTGAGAGTGTTGGGTCATCCTTCAGGATAGGTTGTAGATCCTTAATAATGCGTTGGAGGGGTTTTAGTTGGGGGCTGAAGGTGACAGCTTCACTTTAGGACACATCTCTCTATGCTTTCTAGCATGGGGTCTGTGTGACCTTGCTCAGCTGCAAAACTCTGGCAGTTAGCAGTTGAACAGCCTTTCCAGTGAATTCATTTGCAAATTGGATACTATTAATTTAGGCTTAAATAGAGACTGGGAGTGGCTAAGTCATTATGCAAGGTAACCTATTTCCCCTTGTTTTTTCCTACCCCCCCCCCAGACGTTCTTGTTAAACCCTGGATTTGTGCTGGAAATGGCCCACCTTGATTATCATACACATTGTAAGGAGAGTGGTCACTTTAGATAAGCTATTACCAGCAGGAGAGTGGGGTGGGGGAAGGTATTTTTTTCATGCTTTGTGTGTATAAAAAGATCTTCTACACTTTCCACAGTATGCATCTGATGAAGTGAGCTGTAGCTCACGAAAGCTTATGCTCAAATAAATTGGTTAGTCTCTAAGGTGCCACAAGTACTCCTTTTCTTTTTGCACCTACTTGATAATTCCCTGTTTACAATTACATTTTGAGACCTCCCAGTTAGTCAGTTTTTAATCCATGTAGTATCTGACATGTTAGTTTTGTATCATTCTAGTTTTTTAATCAAAATGTTGTGCAATACCAAGCCAATCCCTTACAAAAATTTATTACAACAATGCTTTACTTTTATCAACAAACTTGTAATCTCATTCAAAAAATCAATTTAGGTTGACAGGATTTATTTTCCATAAACCTGTGTTGGTTTGCATTAGTTATATTATCCTCCTCTAATTCTTTATTAATTGAATCCTGTATCCCTGAAGCTGAACTGAATGGATACCAGGAGGATTGGCATTAGCAGCAGAGCTGAGAAAGGTTGATCTATGGGTTACATGCTTTATGCCATAGCTGAACAGAAGTTGTATTCAGCTGAGTGGGTTCCCTGTTACTGTTCCTCTGATGTGTGTGAGATGAAGACTTGGGTTCAGAAAGAGAGTTCTGATCTGAATTTGCTATTCTGGTTTCAAATGCCACTATAACCAGTTCAGTCAGGGTACTGGTGGTGGCATTCCTTCCCTCATCCATTAGGAAACTTAAAAAGCTAGAAATCTGATATTAAGAAGCTGCTCTGACTCCTTTTGTTCCATGGGTTGTTTCATTTGTCAGGAAGTCCTGCTGGCCTTTTGACTTGATTGGCTTACTCTTAGTTCAAAATAGGAGACCGATTTAGAGGACTGGAATGCCTCAGGCAGGCTTAAACCGTTACTCAAAATGTCCTGAAATTGGGGATCTTCATTGCACTGTAATGGTATGCTTGTGTGTGAATGCATGCATGTGCACACACATGCTGGTTTTAAAGTACACTCTTTCTTTTTAGATTATTGCTACATATCTTTAGTATAAGGAAGCTAGGGCAAAGGATGAGGAGACTTGCAACAAGAGATCTTAGCAGCAATTCTTGTGTCATGGTCTCTTCTCCACCCCACTACCCTCCAACATCCTCTTGAGGTTTGTTCTTCTGTGGTGACATTTCTTTCTTTGTACTCAATGTGTTATCGTACTTCTGTTCTTGCTGTAGAAGTTTCTAGACTGAAATGGAACTGGCAGCCTCCTTGCCTTATATTGTCTTGACTGGTGACCTCCTTGCTTTCTGGTAGGTAGAGCCATAACACGTAGCATAATGGATCTATTGGATAATGTGGGAAGAGGAAAACCAGGGTAAACCCACTTACTCTTCAGTGTTTCTTTTGTTCCGCTTTCCAGGTTTAAGGTCTAACTGGAATATGGCTGAAGCAGAGAGGAAGATTGGAAACCTCGTTTTGCCCTGACATAAATGTTTTGGGGTTTTTAGCTTTGCTCTGATCTTGACACATTTCTATCACTAGGCAAAAGGAGCAGATGAGGAAGACAAACAGAGGAAAAGATGTGGATGAGAGGCTCTTATTCCATGGAACAAGTACATCCCATTTGCATGCCATCTGTGAGCAGAACTTTGACTGGAGAATTTGTGGGACCCATGGAACATTATATGGAAAAGGTATAGAGGCAGTGTGTGTACATATACCATTATATATCTATATATATAAAATCTGTGTGTGTGTGTGTGTGTGTGTCTGTGTGTTTGTTCCTGGAATGTAATGAAACAGACTCAAATTAATACTGCAGAAGTCAACTTCCTACATACTGGGCCTGATTCTCTCTTGCCTTGCATCTTTAGTGGTCACTTACACCAATGCAGAGTGAGTGCAAAGGTTATTGAACTGGCATTTTACATCTACTTTTTACAGGTGTAAATGACTACTTAAAGTGCACAGTAATATCGTTTCAAATTTAAAAGATGTGTTCTATCCTTCTGAACTCAGTCGTGTTATTTTGCTCAGTTTGAAAACTCCCACTGATTTTAATGGGATTGTATTTTAATATTAATGGAAGTTAGTCAGGCATATCAAAGGGCATGTAGAATGTGTGCTTGCTTTCTAGCAACACTTTTTGCCTGTTTATGACTAGTTTTTGTGTTGGTATTTAGAAATATTGAAAGGATCCTTGCTTTCAGGTAGGGGTTCAGTGAATAGTTAACTGTAGAAGGGCTTGTTGGGTTCTGTATAATATTTTCAGAGCAACCTTATCTGTTGGAAGCTCCTGATTTGAATCCATAATTTCTTAACTTTAACATTTATTACTAGGTTTTTATTGCACATCACTTTAAAAACTCTAGCTTTGTCTTCATGGTTCATGATGTCTCAAGATTCCATTGTTGGAATATTAACCGCAGAATTCATAGCCGACTACTATCTGCTAGCTTGTAGAAAAATTGATTGAGAACCCTCTTGCAGAAGCTCTTTTTCTTAAATCCAAAGAAATAGAAGTTTGCCAAACACTGTTGAGGCAACCATGTGCTTTAGAGCTGAGTTTCTCAACGACTGGTCTGTGGACCGGTGCCAATCCCTGAGATCTCCCTGATACAGTTAAGGAAGGCAGCAAGCCATCCTTGGTATCAAAAAGGTTTAGAAACACTGCTTTAGATGCTGTTCAAAAGGCCACCTCCTTCTCCTATGGTAGTTAATAGGAGCTTGGATATTGACTGGGGCTGGTCAAAATTTTTGATTTTTTTTTTCCCATGGAAAACTGGGGTTTTGACAAAATGAGAACTTTTGGCAGAAAGCGAATTCTTTTCTCTGAGGCTGTGTCTATGCAAATAGAGCCTATGTCGACTCTGCCAATGAAGCTGTGCACCCTAGTGTAGACACACCATAAGCTGACAGGAGTTTTTCTGCTGGTACTGTAACACCACCTCCCTGTGTGATGTTAGCTATGCCAACAGAAACACTCTTCTGTCAGCACAGTGGCATCGATACTGATGATTTTGTCAGCATAGCTATGTCACGAGATGATATGGGTTTTTTTTCACACCCCTGACCAACATCGTTATGCCAGTATACATTTTTCAGTATAGGCCATGCCAAAGTTTTGCATTTTTAGTTTGTTTTGATCTGAACAGTAAAAGTTTCCCAGAGGGAAGAGAACTACTTTCTGACCAGCTAAGGTGTGGTCTTCATACAGATTTAATACTGACATAACTGTCAGTCAGGGGTGTAACTTCATTTCCAAAATACCAGCACAACCCCTAGTGTGGACACAGTTATATAAAATATTATTATACCTATGTACATGTGTCCATACTAGGAGTTCTACTGGTATTTGGATAAAAAGGTCACATCCCTGATTGACACAGTTTACCAGTATCTTATACTGGTACAGTTTGTTCCTCTTCTAGTACAGAAATAAGCTATATTGGAATAAGGTACTGTTGTACCTCTAAGTGCAACCACGCTACGGGTTGGTGCTGGTTTAACTATACTAGTCTACACATAGAAGTTGAACTACTTTAACTATACAAGCTCCACTGCTGACTTAAGCAGGCACAGGATGCAGTCCATGAAGTAAAACACATTAAAAAGCCAAAATAGTTGCACTAGTTAGTTAACTAACTTACTGACTATGGTGCAGAGCTTTGGCTGATAGAGGGTGTCTTAAAAAGCATGATTAGATATTGACCTCATTCATCATAAACATAATGTATGAGTATATGATTTAGGAGACCTCTAGAGTTACCTGGAGGTACATACAGTGTTAAGGGCACTTGCTGAAATACTATAAGCTAGAGCATCAACTGTTACGGCAGTAATAGATACAAGCATAAAATAAAGTCTACAGAAATCATTCTTATCTTGGCTTTTTTTTGTTCTTAGGAAGCTACTTTGCCAGAGATGCTAGTTATTCCCATCAATATTGTCAGACTGGCTCTAGTTCCAAGACCATGATCGTAGCTCGCGTGCTAGTTGGAGACTTTGTTCAAGGAAGCAATAACTACCTTCGCCCTCCACCCAGACCTAACAATCCAAACAGCTTTTATGGCAGCTGTGTGGACAGCCCAGTGAATCCCTCCATTTTTGTCATCTTTGAGAAGCTCCAGATTTACCCAGCATATATAATAGAATATGCAGAAGGGTACAGCTGTGTGATCTTGTAATGGACAGCAATACCCCTTTCCTACACTGAGACAGTCAAATGATTTTACATATTTCCTATTTTAAAATATATTTATTAGAACTACTGTCTGTGTGTGTCTGTGTGTGTGTGTTACAAAACAGTTTGAAATGCAATGAAACAGAAGTAGCCAGTCCCATCATAGATTATTGGCACTTTGATATATTAATTCTCCATATATTAAAAATACAGAACTCAAAGAGTTACTCCTGTACTAAAGGGACAGGAGCTAGGGTCTGGAGAAGAAGGGAGCCTGTTTCCCATAATGCATATGAGTGCTGGAAGAGGTGTAGGAGCCTCAGTTTAGTCAGGCCCCATTTTCACATCATGCATTTTGGAAAAGTATCGCTGCTCCCTGCTCCCACAAGACCAGCACCTATTAGCACCCAACTCCAGCTGGCATCTACTGGCGTACGTGTAGCGCTGCATGCTACAGTGCAGTATCTCTGCTTTCAGATTAAATCCTTCATCAGCTATTTCCTGCTCTCCTTGCTTCAGTGGCTAGGCCTGGACTTACCCATAAGAAAAAACACAAAGTATAGAACTTACAGCATCCCCTGGACAAATGTTTAAGGCATATTCTCTACTCTGGAACAAGGATCAGAATACTGGAGTGGCTCTATATTACACAATAATAGCCAGAAACACTCATTAAAAGTTGGTCAGTATCTCCTTGAACTGAGGGACTATTGCAATAGACAATGCATCAGGGTTGGAATTGTCATACTTGGGGTGATCATGTCTGAAGAACAGACAGAAGCAGAATCGACATTTCCTTTCTTCATTCTTAATCTCTAGAGAAGGTATCGTATAGAGAAATGTGTCCACAGACTGCACAATCCTCTCTTGTATAGAAGTTCAGACTTCTAGCAAAGGGTTATTTGTCAAAGGGTAACTAACCTAACACTACAATTTGCATGAATAACTCTCAAATGATCAAGTATAAATTTTCCTTTACAGGAATATCTAGACTAAGATCTCCTGGGACTCCTATTTGATACTGTTTCATTATTCTCTTACTGAAAGGTTAATTCGGGATAATGCCTGAATACAGTGGATTCTGCTTATTAGCAGACCTTTGGTTGCCAGCAAAAAGCTGCCATTAACCAGGTGCTAACAAGCACAAGGCAGGTTTATGGGGCTGCAGCCAAGGAAGGAAGTGCTGGGACATGCCTTCCATGGCTGAGGCTCCACAAACCTGCCTTGGGCAGGGCAGCAGCAGGAAGGGGGCTGCAGCCCAGATGCTGGGGCTTTCTACTGGGGAGCAGGGGGCCTGTGGGGCTGCACCGTACCTCTCCCTGCCCACTCTGGGGGCTGGAGCTCAGCACATCCCAGCACTGCCTTCTCTGGGTGCAACCCCCCCATCAAGGCACAGACTGGAGAGAGCAGGGAGAGGTACCCTGCTGTTCTGGCATCGGGCTCTTACCCTGCTACTGCCCTTCCCATAGCCCCTTACTTCCTATGTGGTCCCTGTGCACAGGCAGATTTGTGGGGCTGCAGTTGGGAAGGCACATCCCAGCACTTCCTTCCCTGGCTGCAGCCTTGCAAAGCTGTGTGCTGCTGGAGACGTTCTTGCAAACCATTTTGTTAATAGGTGGCATGCCATTGCCAATAGCCAAACCCCATGAACATTAAAGTCAATGGGACAGGATTGGTTCCCAGCCAAGTGCTGTGAACCAAAAAGTTGTCAACAGACACATTGCTATTAGGCAGAATCCACTGTATAGGAAATGTCCTTTACAGTATTCTTAAGTACTGTAACTTAGGAAGTTTTAACAAATGTATAAATCATTGTC
Organism: Lepidochelys kempii; assembly: GCF_965140285.1. Classification (NCBI taxonomy): domain Eukaryota; kingdom Metazoa; phylum Chordata; order Testudines; family Cheloniidae; genus Lepidochelys; species Lepidochelys kempii. The sequence goes on from NC_136380.1 coordinate 249,608,965, forward strand.
ATACTAGCATCAGCAATATAGTATTTACTATCACAGAAATGTGTAAAACTGGAGCAAAGGAGCACCTTTTTCAATTGTGAAAAAGTCTCATGTGGGAGGTATAAGACATAAATGGTGAGGAAGGGTGTGAAAACCCATAAATTAACACTGACACTGGCTTGATGCAACTATACCTCTTTAATATCCTTATCTTATTAATGTCTGAATCACATGTCCACCTTTTTCCAGCATTGGGATTCATAATAGTACAGTAACGCCTTTGTGATGGCTAAAGGACTGTTCCCTTTCTGAGCTTTATTTTTAATCTTTTCATAACAGAATCCCTCCTTTTGGTCTCCCTCTGAGGCTAGAGATGGAAAAAGACCTATCTGCCTGACAATACAGGATGCTTCCCTAAGCTATGTACTTCTGATACTTGGTTTTTAAAAAAAAAATATTTTAAATTGCTATAGTTAAAAAACAACAACTCTGCATTATTAATAGGGAAGTCCAATGATAAATTAAATTAGATGCAATATTATTTAATTACTTCAAATTTAGGAAATTCCAGAATTAAAGTTGTCCATGTAACCAGACTCTTAGCAACCAAATTTTGTGAAGTTCCATGTTCTGCTGCTGTTAGGAGCAGCATCTATTGACCATAAGCTGAATTTTATGTTCAGATGCAAATAGCCTATTAACTAATGTGCACAAAAGATAACACATGGAGCTACCCCCCTTGGCAGCTATGAACAGAGTTGGCACTTTCCTTGTAACCAGGAGGGAAAGGAGAACTTAGGAAAACTGAATTTTTTTAATTGATAAAATGTATGATTAATTTTTTTTAAAGTCCCTGACCCTCACCTTATGTAATAACCAAAATATCAGTGTCCAAAAATAAACCTGCAAACATCCCTGCTCCAAACCCAGTACACCCACACATTAAATCTGATCTGATCTGAGACAACTCTTCATCGAGGGTTTGTCAGCTTCACTAGTTCCTGGTCTTGAAAATGGATCTATGTGGGTACAGGAGTCTGCTTGTGTGAATACAGTTGTACGACTGGGACCTTAGAGGCCAACCCTGCAAGTAAAGTTACACATGTGTATAATTGCTCAGCCCTATTGCATTCAGTGGAGCTACTCAGATAAGGTACATGGGTGCATAAATTACAAGAATGGATCATGGGGCCCTGACCCTACAAGCACACATGCACATAGTTAACTTTACAATCTAGAGTAATGATCTCAATGGGGCTATTCATTGTCATAAAGCTAAGCATGTATAGAAGCACCTGCAGGATCAGGGACTGGGAGGCTGTAATTTTTGTGTAACTACATATATCAGACGGTCCGTAACAAACATTAGAACTCAGGTTTATCTACGTTTTCCCATGTGTGACAGAGTGCCGAGAACCAGTAGCTGACCCAGCACTCTGCTCACTTAAGCATTAATTAGTTCCACCAGGAAAGGCCTGGTGGAGGAGGAAAGTACTTAATTGCTTAAGTGGACTGGGGTTTGGTGAGCTAATTATTCTCCCCAGCACACCCTTCCCAGCTAGGCATGCTAGTTAAAAGCACAGGAAGGAAGTGCACAGGGGGGAAGGTTAGTAGAGACTAGAGGAAGAAAGGTCTTAGGGTGGTGAGAGCGCACCCTCTTCCTGGAGAAAGGGCTGAGGATTAGGAAAAGCTCAAATAGACTTGTTGCAGTGCACAGGATTGTGATGGTCTTTGGGGGAAGGTAACAAATAATACTCACAGAGATGAGACCAAATCCAGAGCAGTTTGGGAGGGCTCTTAGGTCCGGATACCTGCCATGTTACACTGTGTCACAAGGCCTTTAGCAAAGGAAACATCGGTGGGCTGACCCATGGATGGGAACACAGCCCTTTATCTCCTTGCTCTGTACTAAGTGATCTACTCTCGATTTTTCTCGTATGTCCTCAAACTCTCTTCTCAAAGTATAATCCAGCCTCGCTTTCCCAAGTAGGCTATCCTTTAGCCTTTTTTCCTCTCCAGGGAATGTCTATATTCTTTTATTTCTTAAATGGCATCAGTCTGAGTACTTAGTCTGGAAGCATTAGAAAAATAACACTTTCATTTATGAAGCATATGATGGTATTGGATTTAAGGGATTCTGCACAAGGCAAAAAGAGAGAGTTCCCTTTTGTTAGCTTCCATAGAAGCGCCACCTCTGTGGAAGGTCTCATCAGAACAGACTCTCATTGGGTGATCAGATCATGAAGGGAGGGCACTGCTTGGACCACTACTGAGCCTTTTATAAATTAACCCTTTGAATTTAGTGTCAGTTACCCTCTGTGAAAAAGGGACATGAGAAATGTATTCTCAGGCTATCATCAGGCTCAGTGACCCACATGCTTAGTGGTTCCAGGGGAGATAATGAAGCAGCACATTGACTAGATACTTTGACAAAACTTAAATGACACTGAAATTGAAGCTGATACTCTAATGACCGAAAATGGCTTTTTATTGGCCTGAAGAGGAGGTATCTGAAGATGGTGAATCTAAAAATCCAGAAGAGGGAGATGAGACTGTCAAATAGGTAAAATCACTTCCAACTACAGTGAAAGCATCCTGTAAATTTAAATGTAGTAATTATTCATCAATATTTTATTTTTGTATAGGAAATGCATGGAGTGTGTAACTGTAATGACTCCAGGGGGTTAGTAGCTCTCCTGGGAAATAACAGCTGCTTGCTCTGCTAAAAGAATGGAAGCTCATAGGAAATGTGGGAGAAGATGTGGGGGTTAGCCTGAGAGCCAGAAATTAAATGTCAAGGCTAATTAACACTTGGTCACAGGAATTCATCTGAGTGCCACGGATGTTAATAAAATTTATATTTTATGGTCTGCCTATATTAACTCTTCTGAGGAGTGGAACATGCAGACATAGATACAGTAGAAACAATAAGGAAAAAAGAATTGAAATAGTAAATTTTATCAACTCATGAAACTAAAATTTTTTTAAATCATTCTATAAGTCTTTTTGTTAACAGAATTAATCAGACTGGATTATTTTTGCACTCCAATTTTTATCCTGTAATTTATATTAGAATATTTTAAGGTCTATTACATTGAAAGGTTTCTCTCCTTGTTATTCATTGGATACTAGAGACCAGTCTTGGAATTTTTTTAGACCCAGTAGTAGATTATAAAATAATACCCTCTAAATACGACGCCAATTATAAATGTATAGTATAACTAGAACGTATCTCTCTTGAGAGTGCTAAACAAGAGATTGCAATGTACTAAAGTAGTAAGAAAGAGGGAAAGAATATTAGTTGCCTGGAGTCATAAGTTGGAATAGGCAAGACAGGAACAAATTTGCTTAATAGCATGAGCGTGTTTGGCTGCTGGATACTCATGTTGGTCATGCATTAGTGTGATATTTTACAGTGGGGATTTGGTTTCTTGCACAGGAAGAAAAGGGAAGTTGGATTTCACTCAGTGTGGAAAATCTGACCTGGTACTGCCTCCCAGTGGCACACATGATCCTGATCCTTCAGCAACATGCCCTCACCCACCATATAGTGGTTTCTCTACAATCTTAGAAATTAGTCCCCAGGCAACTGACCAGTCTCCCTAAGTTTAAAGCAGATATAGTTCTAGCTCTACAGTTCTGAGTATTAACTCTGAATTTTTTGTTCTTAATACTGGTGTTTAGGGTTATTACCTGTTCTTCTGCACCACTTTGATATCTGTCACCCAGCATGTGTATTCTACCACGACAATAGTGTATATCTGATGTTGGTTGGATGACACCGGCCAATGGATTGAATATGGGAAAGAAGTGATCTTACAACACTCTGAGCCAGGCAGCTCCCTCTGCAGCTGGCTGTTTTTGGAGGCAGAGCACTTCAGATGTCACACTGATATTCATTCAGTCCTCCCAAATGTACCCATTTATGTTATGTTCTTAGTCTTCCCTCAGGGGTTCATTAGAAAAGCCCAAAAAACTTGTTAGGGCTATTTCCAGGTGAGTTTTCTATGACACCCCCACTATTTAGAACCTCAGTTCTGTTTGCTGCATTCAAAAAATATTCTGCCTTCTCCTGTATCCTTTCATATTTGTTTTCCTTTGTAGCTTTATGGAAATTCTATGTTTTAACCTCACACTGTTTTTCATTCAGGGAGGCCAGTACTTACAATCTTTTCTGAACATGGTGAACGTGCACTATGGCTAACATGCCCCACTCTCATTGGCAGGGAGAAAAGAAAGGGGGAATTCAATGCTTTTATACTTGGGAATGTTGACCTTGTAAGCACCACCAATCAAGATTTGCAGCCTCTTTCTTTAGCTGATTCCTATGGGACTGATTTGTTTGACCTTTCTTCTAGGCAAACAGTTGAATCCTTACTAAACTTACATAGGCAGAAGCACACCAGGCTGGTTTAATGTACCACAATCATCTTTAAAAAAATAAAAAAAGTCATAGATTACAAGCCAGATTCTGTTCTGTTGTGTGCATGCAGGCAAGAGTCAATTTCTAATTGGTGTAGTTTTCTTATGCTTTTGTTCCATAAGATACAAAGCATCACATTGCCACAGTAACTCCTGCGTATATGGAGGCTGCATTTCTAGCTGACTAGGAAGACACTTAGATTTTGGGCTGGTTCTCACTCATATGAGAGCAATTTTCAAGATAGTGTGCCTCCTTAATAAAACTTTAATGCATTCCAATGTAACTGACTTTATATACCATCCTCCATACAGAAATGTTTCACAGTGAGAAGTAGAACAGTGAGTGAACACGTTATGGAATCTGATGCAGCTAGTTTTATACAAATGGAAAACAACCGAAGGGGAAAGAAACCTAAAAAGAAGAAGGAAAGTAAAAGAATCCCCCCGCCTCCCGGCCCTTGTTGGCTGCAATGCTTTTTGAGTTAGAAATTGTCATCTACAATGTTTAGAATTTCCAAGGATGTTTTAGTCCTGGCAGCCCGAGACTTCCAGCAAATTGAAGTCTCCCATGATCACACAGCGTTTTCCCTAGGCATTATATATAGGTGCATAAGGAGGCAGTCATCTTGTTCCTTAGTGTGATTTGGTGGTTTGTAGCAAACACCAGTTAATACTCAATCTCATGCTTTAACGTTGGGACATTGATCTGTAACTTGGAAAAAATGATCTTTTTTTACTACAATACCAGGTCGATGCGTGGAGTGGATGGAGCAAGCTCCTATTCCAACTACCTGTTCCAAAAATCCATTTAATATATAGTCCTCAGATAAAGGACATATCAGATATTAAACTGATAAGAACAGATATAACTTAGATAATTTTTTCACTTCAAGGTCTAAGAGACACAGACAAGGTTTTCATCTCAAGGCCAAAAGACCAAAAACATCAAGACACTTGATCACGGCCTTAGATACGCCATAGATAGGCCAAGAGACTACTTACACTTGATCTTAGCCAAAAGGCCGAGATACTACACTTGGTCTTGAATGCTTATCCGTGACTTGGAAACAAGTAAGGCCATTTTTGACATAGAATGCCATTCCCCCTCCCGTTTTGCCCATTCGATCCTTCCTAAACAGACTGTAACTATTGATTTTAACATTCCAGTTATGAGAGTCATCCTACAAGGTACAGTAATACTAACTAGATCAAATGTATGCTCATAACTGAGTGATTCCAGTTCCTCTTGTTTGTTGTCCATGCTCCTAGCAGTGTGGTATAAGGAATTCAAGAATTTCTTTTCTCTGTGTCCTTTGGTTCCTTGCTTAATTTTGTTCTCAACATCACAAAGCTGCAAACAATTATTAGCCAAATCAGCTGGGAGGAAGTATTTAATCAGAAAAATTATGAATGATAATTAGAAATAATTTTAAGAACACCCTACTAGATTTCCAAAAAAACGCAATTGAGGAAAAAGGATGTGCAGATTAAAAATCCGACCTGATTTAGAGGGGAAGTAAAGGAAGCTATAAAAAAAACTATATGTAACAAATGGAAGCAAAGGAGAGTTGATAGTAATGGGTAAATATAATAAATTAGGAATTGTAGAAAATTGATAAGGGAAGCAAAGGGACACAAGGAGAAATTTACAGCCAGCAGTGTTAAGGACAATAAGGAGTTTTAAAAATATATTAGGAATAGAAAGAATCCTAATAATGGTATTGGTCCATTGCTAGATGGAAATGGCAGAATTAGCAATAATAATGTAGAAAAGGCAAAAGTGTTCAATAAATATTTCTGTTCTGTATTTGAGGGGAAAACAGCAGATATAGTCTCATAATATGGTGATAACACTTTTTCCATTTGAATAGTGTCTCTGGAGGATGTTAACCAGAAACTACACAATTAGACAGTTTTAAATTAGCATCCAAGAGTTTGAAAAAAGCTGGGTGATGAGCTCACTGGACCCTTAATGTTGATTTTCAATAAGTCTTGGAGTACTGGGGAAGTTCCAGAAGACTGGAACAAAGCCAATGTGCCAATTTTTAAAATGGGTAAATGGGATGACCCAGGTAATCGTAGGCTGATCAGCCTGACTTTGATCCCATGCAAGATAATTAAGTCCCATATTAGCCACTCCATTAATAAAGAATTAGAGGAGGATAAAGTAATTAATACAAATCAACATGAGTTTATGGAAAATAGATCCTGTCAAACTAACTTGATATCTTTTTTAGATGAGGTTACAAGTTTTGGCTAATAAAGGTAATGTGTTGATGTAACATACTTAGACTTCTGAAAGACTTTTGACTTGGTACCACATAACATTTGATTAAAAATCTAGAGCAATATAAAATTAACATGGCACACATTAAATTGATTAAAAACTGGCTAACTGGTCTCAAAATGTACTTGTAAATGGAGAATCGTCATCAAGAGGGTAGGTTTCCAGTGAGGTCCTGCAGGAATTGGTTCTTGGCCCTGTGCTATTTAACATTTTTATCAATGACTTGGAAGAAAACATAAAATCATCATTGATAGTTTGCAGATGATAACATAAAAATTAGGGGAGTGGTAAATAACGAAAAGGACAGGTCACTGATTCAGAGCAATTTGGATTGCTTGGTAAACTGGGAGGAAGCAAACAAACATTCAGTGAATATGCAAAAAACAGACTTTTTTTTCAGAACACAATGAGACTCTAAAATCTACAGATTACAGAGGATTCAGAATCCATCCCTTTGGCAGATTTTTCAGTGGTTTGTATGTATTTTATTTTATTTTTATTAGCGTTGTCAAAATAAATCCTGGAGGCTCCATATGCTCCCTCCATATGTGTTGATAATTGCTCATGTGAGTCACCAAATGATGAATGTCTCCTGAGTGCTGAATATAAACTGTGATGTATACAAAATTATATTTTCTATTTTATGAATGTGTAGTTCTGGGTCCCTTTATCAGGTCTATAGATTTGTGAGGGGTTTTACTAAAGCTTTGCAAACCCTTACCTGTTTAGGATTTGAGGTGGGGAGGGGTTCACTGGGGGGGTATGGAATAGGCTAGTTGCACTTTACTTCACTCTCAGTCCCCTCTATGTCAGGTAGCCTCCACAGTGGGGTGTTCCCCATCTCCATGGTGACTGGAAGCAGACTAGATCTTTGCTTGGAGCCTGACTTTTGCCCTGTCCCTCCGGCAGAACTCTCTGCCTCCAAATGTGCACCCATGGTAGGGCTCCCTTTGTAGCAGAGCTTTCACGGGGTTCTAACATCTCCAGTTTGTTTGGCCTCAAGATTTTTCTCCTCAGAACTGCTCCACTCAACAATATTTTCCTTCAGCTTTTTGAGGAGGGTTTGAAGGACAACACCTTCCCCCCTCTTGTAAACATGCATGTTGATACCCTCAAAGAATTCTGATAGATTAGTGAGGGACGATTTCCCTTCACAAAAGCCGTGCTGATTCTTCTCCAGCATATCATGTGTATCTAGGTGTCTGATAATTTTGTTCTTTACTGTAGTTTCAACCAATTTGCCTGGTACTGGAGTTAGGCTTACTGGCCTATAATGGCCAGGATTGCCTCTGGAGCCTTATTAAAATATTGGTGTTACATTAGCTACCCTCCAGTCATCTGGCACAGAGGCTGATTTAAGCGATAGGTTAGTAGTTCTACAGTTTCACATTTGAGTTCCTTTAGAACTCTTGGGTGAATACCATCTGGTCCTGGTGACTTATTACTGTTTAGTTTATCAATTTGTTCCAAAACCTCCTCTATTGACACCTCAATCTGGGACAGCTCCTCAGATTTGTCACCAGAAAAGAATGGCTCCAGAGTGGGTATCTTTTCCATATCCTCTCAGTGAAGACTGATGCAAATAATTCATTTAGCCTCTCTGCAGTGGCCTCATCTTCTTTGAGTGCATCGTTTCATTAGCACCTTGATCCTCTAGTGGCCCCACTGAATGTTCGATGGGCTTCCTGCCTCTGATGTACTGTACTTACAAAAACTAACAGCAAAATTTTTTTGTCTTTAGCTAGATGCTCTTCAAATTCTTTCTTGGCCTTCCTTATTATTCTTTTATGCTTGACTTGCCAGGTTTATGTTCCTTTCTATTTTCCTCAGTAGGATTGACTTCCAATTTTTAAAAGATGCCTTTTTTGCCTCTAACAGTCTTTTACTCTGATTAGCCAAGGTGGCATTTTTGATCCTCTTACTACTGTTGTTGTGTTGTTTTTTTTACTTAGGGTATACGTTTAGTTTGAGCCTCTATTATAGTGTTTTTAAATAGTCTCCATGCAGGTTGCAGGTATTTCTACCTTGGGACTATTCCTTTTAGTTTTCGTTTAACTCCTTTTTTTAAAGGCTACTGTGGTGGGTTTCTTCGGCCTTTTTCCCCTACAAGGATGTTAAATTTAATTACATTATGGTCACTGTCGCCGAGTGGTTTAGCTATATTCACCTCTGTCATGACAGAGGGGTGGGCAGGCCAAACTGGAATGGTGCTGCGTCCCTATGTGCCAGGGTGCAATGCCACTTGATTAAATTTGGCTTGGCCGCCCCTCCTAGAGCAGCAGCTTGGCCAAATTTGAGTGGCATGGGAGAGGCACACTGAAGTTTTGCCTAAGGCAGCAGATTGCTTGAGTGTCTCTGGGCATTAGCCTGGGACCTGGGAGACTCAGATTCAGTTCCCTGCTCTGCCACAGACTTCCGGTGTGACCTTGAGCAAGTCACGTAGTCTCTGTACCTTCATTCCCTTTCTATAAAATGGGGATAGCGCTTCCCTACCATTTCCTTTCTATAAAATGGGGATAGCGCTTCCCTACCTCACAGGGGTGTTGTGAGGATAAATATATTAGAAGATTGTGAAGAACTCAGGTACCACGATAACAGGTGTCATATAAGTATCTTAGCTAGACACCTGCTCTTCCCCAATGGTAGTTGGGAATTGTCATTGGAAAATGCTGTTTTGTTGAAGCTGAAATGTCTCATGGAAATGTATTGGGTTTGATGAACTTCTGACAAACCTCAAACAGGGTTCCATCTGAACACTGCCTGTTTTCATGGCAGCTCATCTGTCGGGCTGCTGGAGAGCTTGGACTTTTGGGGCTCACAGCTCCAGGGAAGCCTTGCTATGTGGAATACCGAAGGGTTGGGGACCCCAAGGCTGCAGCGCTGCCTGCCACAGAACCCTGGGTCCTCATGGTTTTGTATCAACAGATTGGATATCTGTCACATATTCTAAGCACTTGGGAGGTTAGTCTGCTGTAACTGTGCACATTAACTGTGAGTAAAAGTTGTTTTTGTTTGTGTTATATTCTAGCATTGGAAATTAAGATGTCCTAAATGCTGTTGTAAAGATCTTCTCACTCTAATCTACAATATAGCCAGAAAAAAAAATCTCACTGACATTCCCTCTTTTTAATATAGTTTTCAGAGAGCTAATGAAGGAACAGCCATTTTCCTGTCAAATCACCAGTTTCCATGCAAGTCAGCCAGGAACTGAAATGTCCCACTTTCCCTAGAAAGCTCCATCATGTACCCCTTGACCCAGAGTTCTCCTCTCCTCTGTTCAGGCACCTCAATCCACCTCTCCTATTATGACATTGTAAACATTTTGAGTTTTCATGGTCAAAAGAAGCTACAACTGCCTAATGAAGTTACTGCAGAATATATTGGACATTTAAAACCCAATGGGACTGTGGCAGTTCTTCTTGAATGTGGAATTAGGAACTGCTTTTGATGGCAGCAGCATCATGGATCTCACACTGTTCTGGAAGGGGGAATTGCAACTGAGGAACAAATTAAGTATTTTATTAAACTATTGGAATCTTATATAATTAACAGTTAGTAATAAAACATGTAAAAAAATAAAAATGAGGACACTCATGCTGATAGGTTCAATGTTGTGTCCCACGTCAGGGCTAGGAAACACTTTACCAGTACAGCAACATAAGTACTGGTGTGCAAACTTTTCTAAACAGTGGTCCTACCAATTAGGTCTAAGTAGCAAGTTCAGCAGGAGCACTCATTGGCACTTCTTGCCTACACACAAGCCACCCACCCCAACACTGCTCCCAAGAAGCACCAGGACTAGCCCTCAAGATGAATATTAAAGGACAGGGCTCATAGAATGGGAACGGGGAGACAAGAAGGAAGAAGTCAGTCTAAACAGTATGCATGCTATCACCTACACTTTCTAACTTACTAATAGCTTATAATGTTCTTTGCTGTTTCTTGAGATACAATATCTTAAAATAATAGTTGTTTTCCCTTGGACCAAGCAAAATTATGGGCCATTTGCCAAATATCCTAAGCTTGCTAGGTCATTCTACCCTTGTTAAGGTACCTCTGACAATGCTAACTTGCCCATGTTGGAAATAATTATTTTCTTTTCCTGTTTTCCTTAATAAGCTTCTTGTATTATTGATAAGATATACCACAAAATTTAAGATGTGAAAATTAGCTAAAGTATTGTCAGGGCAACCTCATCTAGTGGAAGTTCCCGAACTTCTGAGAGGTTGGTTTCTTAACCTTAATTTTGCAGTAGCATTAGTACATACAGTAGCATGTCTTTCCAGAGAGTCAAGCTTCATTTGTGTAGTTTGTGAAGACACAAGATCACTTTCCTGGAATATTAGCCCCACAAATCATAGCTGACTATCTTGTGTAAGCTGACTTGTAAAAAAACAACAACAACAAAGTGAAAACCCTTTTGTAATAGCTTTCTAAATAATCAATATTGATTAATTTGTTTTTGTCTGAATTGGAAAGAGGCACTCAGGTGCTGTGTCTTTGGATGTTGTCCAGAAATGCTTGTTTCTTCCCCCATCTAATTCAACAGGAGTCTATATATTGATGTATAGAGGAGCAGAACCTGGTTGAAGATCCTAAAATAAACAGTGCCATTATTTGGCCTTTGTAAATATGGATTTTATTTTAATTACATAAATTGTGCAGTGCTCTGGGTGGAAGCAGATGTTCCTTGGTAACTCACCATTACTTGCTGCCATATCCATAATAAACAAGTAAGTGTGTGTATTTATCTGACTAAGGAAATGCTTATAGTTACCTGAAAGTATATTAATGTTACCAACAACTGTAGCAAAGCTGAGAGGTAAAGCCATCAGTTATACTAATATTTATTTTGTTGATCTAAAATAAGTGTGGTTTAATTCTTAATTATTTTGTGGGGTTTTTTTGTTATTCCTAGGAATTCATTTTGCCAGAGATGCCACTTATTCCAATCGCTATTGTCAGGCTGACAGCAAATTCAAGCTCATGCTGGTAGCTAGAGTTCTGGTGAGAGACATTGCTTCTGGAGACTCTAGCTATCTTCATCCTTCTGCCAAACCTAATAATCCAAATAGTTTTGTGACCGCTGTGTGAACAATGTATCAGTTGTCTCTCTTTTTGTCATCTTTAAGGGTATGTCTACTCTAAGAAATTAGGTTGATTTTATAGAAGTCAATTTTTAGAAATTAATTTTATACAGTCAATTGTGTATGTCCCCACTAAGCACCTTGGGCATCTGGGTGAGGCAGATATGGAACTTGGGGAGGAGGGCAGGTGATTATACAATGGATGCAGCGGGGGGGGGGGGTCTGTGCTCTTGTTGGCTTTCTTGCAGCTCCAACAGACACTTCATCATGTCCGTTTGCTCCCCCAACAGATGCTTCATCATGTCCATTTGCACCTCCATTAGTCTCAGCATCGCATCCTGCCTCTGCTCTTCGTGCTCACTTAATGCTTTCTTGGCCTCTGCCACTGAATGCCTCCATGCATTAAGCTGTGCTGTATCAGTGCGGGAGGACTGCATGAGCTTGGCAAACATGTCATCGCGAGTGCACTTTTTTCACCTTCTAATCTGCGATATCTTCAGGGACGGAGATGATAGGGGGAGCGTAGAAACATTTGCACCTGCGGGGGGATAAAAAGGGAGAGTAAAATTTAAGATGATACATTTCTGAGAACAAAAGGGAGACTCTTTCACAGTGAATTAAGCAATTCACAGCAGACAGCACATGTGCTTTAGGTACAAGGTTGCATTTTGCCTTTTATATTGAGTGCCTACCGGTATGGTGACACATCACACACACGGCTGGGCAACAGAATTTGGTTTCCAGGCAGCCATGGTAAGCCAAAGGGTACACGGGTTTGGCTTCTTACGCCTTCATAACATGTGGGAATGATTTCAAACTGCAGCACCCTCCTTTCCCATAGCAAGCAATGCTGGTTGGGTTTCACATTTAAAAGGAGGGGCTGTGGGTTTCAAGTGGATGTGCAGCACACATCTACCCCCACCCCGCCGCATAGCTATTCTCTGGGATGAGCCCTTCACCCCTCTCCCTGCTGTGTGGGTATTCTCTGGGATGATCCCTTTTAGCCAAGCGCAAACAGCCCAGCATGAACGGGGTACTTTTACTGTTCCCTTACAAAAATTCCCCTATTTCAGCCAGGTGACCATGAATGATATCACTCTCCTGAGGCTAACACAGAAAGATATAGACTGAATGTTGCTTGAATGCAACCAAAACCCAGGACCATTTGCTGCCATGGTTTGTGCTGCAATGATTTCAGACTACTTGCTACTGGCTTGGCATGGTAAAGTGTCCTACCGTGGCGGACGAAATAAGGCAGCCCTCCCCAGAAACCTTTTGCAAAGGCTTTTAGAGTACCTCCAGGAGAGCTTCATGGAGATGTCCCTGGAGGATTCCCGCTCCATCCCCAGACACGTTAACAGACTTTTCCAGTAGCTGTATTGGCCGCGAATGCATCCCAAGTCTTCAGGGCAAATCAAACATTAAACACTATTGCTTTAAAACCCTGTACTTTAGTGACAAATTGCACTCACCAGAGGTGCCTTCTCTGGCTTCAGGGTCGGGGATCCCGCCTTGGGAGGGTATTGGCTCCAGGGAGATGAAAAGGTCCTGGCTGCTGGGGAGAATGGATTCACCGCTTGCCTGATGCGCATTCTCCTCCTCCTCCTCTTCCTCATCCACAAAATCCTCCTTCCTTTTGCGTGAGACTCCCCACCCCACCCCTGCCCCTTGCAGGTGTCCATGGACAGTGGTGGGATAGTGGTAGGATGCCCCCCTAGAATGCCATGCAGCTGATCATAGAAGCGGCATGTATGGGGCTCTGATCCAGAGCGGCCGTTTGCCTCCTTTGTCTTTGGTAGGCTTGCCTGAGCTACTTAACTTTCACGTGGCACTGCTGTGTGTCCCTGTTGTAGCCTCTCTCCACCATATCCTGTGAGATTTTGGCGTATATATTTGCATTTCTTCTTTTTGATCGGAGTTTGGCCTGCACAGATGCTTCTCCCCATTCAGCAATCAGATCCAGTGTCTCCCGTTCGGTCCATGCTGGAGCTCGTTTGTGATTCTGGGGGGACTTCATGGTCACCTGTGCTGCTGAGCGCGCCACGCTCAAAATTCAAAATTTCCTGGGGCTTTTCCTGTGTACCTGGCTAGTGCATTGGAGTTGAAAGTGCTGTCCAGAGCAGTCATGTTGGAGCACTCTGGGATAGCTCCTGGAGGCCAATACCATCAATTTGCATCGCACTACCCCAAATTCGACCCAGCAAGGTCGATTTTAGTGCTACTCCCCTCGCCAGGGAGGAGTACAGAAGTCAATTTTAAGAAGAGTTCTTTAGGTCGATGGAACGGGGTTGGTTGTGTAGACGCATTCATTTTAAAATCGATCTAACGCTGCTAAATTTGACCTAACCCCGCTAAATTCGACCTAACCCCGTAGAGTAGACCAGGGATAAGAAACATTGGATTTATCCAGAATATATAATACAATGTATGTCAGAGTCAGATTGTGTGATTCTGCAATGCACAGCAATTTTGTGTTTCTAAACTGTGGCATTTATATTTCTTTTTGGTTGTGGTTTTCTTTTGTTATTGAATTTCATATTTTTTTAATACCCTTTAGCGCCACAAATTCTAAGATAGAGCTGGTCGGGAATTCTCCATCAGAAAATGCAATTTCTGCAAAATCAAAATTTGCCATGGGAAAATGTCAGTTAAGACCAACCAACCAACCAACCAACCCCCCCTTTTCCTGTTGGGGAAATCAAAATGATATATTTTGTTTCGGAGTGGGGGTGGGGTCAAATCTGAACTGGAATGTTTCATTTTATTGAATTGACCTGAAACATTTAATTTCAAAGCAATTGAAAATAACGTAATACTGGATTTCCTTGCACATTACCTTGTGGGAGATGTAAATTCACCATGTAGCTTATATTTAATAATGAGATTATGGTTTGCATTGCTTTAATTTTTACTTAATTGCAAGATTGTGTGTTAAATTCATTATTTCACCTCAGAATCATAGAAAGGTAGAGCTGGAAGGGACCTCAACCGTTGTATAAAATTTGCTAATGCTTTGTTGGTTCCCTTCTTCTTAGAGTGACCATACATCCCGTTTTGGCTGGGAGACTCCCTTTTGAAAGCCCTGTCCCAGGCAAAACCTTTGGGGCAAAACTGGGCATTTGTCCCATTTGCTCTTGCAAACTGATCATTAGTTTTGCCAAAAAGTGGGGTGCGATCCCCAGTGGGGTGCAGAGGAAAGTGCAGGGGAGGAGCGGCAATACCAGTCCCACATGGAACAGAGGACTCGGGAGAGTGGCTCGGGCTGGCCCCATGCCTAGGGTGGAGGAGGCGGACTCTGGGCCAGCCCCATGCATGGGGGGAGAAAGAGGGGCCTTGGGCCAGCTGCATGGGGTGTACTATTTTCTCTTTGGAAAAATACGGTCACCCTACTTCTTCTCTGAAAGTGATTTTCAATAAAGTAAGTAATCTGTACCAACTGATATTGTGCATTTTTTCATATATTACTTTCACCTATTTCTTTTAAGGTTGTCCATCTCTAAAGAAATTCTTCCAATTATCACAGTGATAACTGCCCCAACATCTAAATACTTTCTTATTCAGCATGGGTATGAAAATACTATTTCTTATTTTTGATAATTATGGTGATCTCCAATATTTCTTCAGTCAAGTGCCTCCAATATGCCTAATTAGTAAGTGCACTTTTCGGTAAGATTATGTTTTATGGGTGCCAGAATTTTAGATTCTGGATCTAGCACACAATTAAATGAAATTGGATTTGACAGTTTCTGTTCTGTCTGTATCCACGATGGATTCTTTCCAGCAGAGATCTATTCCACTAGCAGTCTGATTTGTGCCACTTTATAATATATCTTAAAATCTGGTAGCACTAGGCCTCCCATCTCAGTGGCACATTCCAGCCATTCCATTTGGATTCTTGGTTTCTGATTTGACCATAGGCATCTTCAGATACCTTTTAAAAAATTCTTGAAGACGTTTTTGGGCGTGTAAAGGGAGTCATGGAAAAAGAATACAGCACTCTGGGCAGCAGGACATTCACTTTAAGTACTTGAATTCTACCAGTAAATGTCATTGGTGGTAATGTCCACCTAAGTAATTGTAAATAATTGTCATTAATTGATCAATATTTAGTTTAAACAGTTCCGCTGACTTTAGGTGATACATTAATGCCTAACTAGCTAATTTAGTTATCCACTATCTTTTCAGTGGGCATTTATCATCGTTCAAATATATTTTGGAAACAAAGTATAGTATCTCTGATTTACAGTACTTTAATCTGTAGCCTGATTCTTTACAACGCGCTTCCATTACTTCTTGTAATAAAAGGGGCAGATTTCCCAGGCACAATGACTTTCAGTTACAATAAAAGATCAACCCAACTCAACCCATCTTAACTTACTCTCCCCTCCCAGGGATTTTACCAGGAGGGATCCAGTTGCTGTTGCTCTACATCCATTGACACCCCCTCTGCCATTTTCTATCCGAAAGTTCAGGCGATAAACCCACCATTACGCACCAAAGTCCCCTGCCAAGCTGTCCCTATCCTCCTCAGGCTCCCCTCTTAGGACTACTAAGGCTTATAAATAGTTGGGAAAACTCTGCTAAAAAGCATCAAAAAGGGAATCTAAAGGGTCTTCTTCCTCTTCGTCATAAGATTGACTCCTCCACCTCCTATGGAGTCTCAGATGTTGAATCCAGAACCTTCACTATGGGGACACCGATAAATTGGTTCTGAAAATGATATTCCTCGCTATTCAGGATGGAGATAGCCTTAGGCTATATCTACACTAGGAACGCTACTCCAGCTGTGACACTGTACTGTGGACACTACTGTGATGGGAGGTGTTCTTCCATTGCTGTAGTAAATCCACCACTCTGAGAGGCGGTAGCTAGGTCGATGGAAGACGTCCGTCAATCTAGCGCTGTCTAGGCTGGGGTTAAGGACTGCTTAAATACATCTCTCAGGGGTGTGAATTTTTCAACCTCCTGAATAATAGAGCTGGGTTGACCTAACTTCCTTGTGTAGACCAGCATCCCTGCTAAAGTTCTACCTAAGAAATTAGAAAGGTCCTTTCCTCTGCCATCTGAGAACACTGGTACTCCAGGGAATCTAAACACAAATCCATTCCTAAAATTTTCTCACCCAGTGCATATAAAAAACAAACAAACCACAAACAAAAACCACAAATACCCAGCCCCCCCACAAAACAACAACAACAAAGGATAAGCAGGCAAGATTTGGTTCTATTCCCTAAGTTGGACTCCAAAATCTTCTCCTTGGTGAAAAGAAATATTCCAGTAGAGGGTGCTATTGCCTCTCCAGAGATGATAAACTGGAGAATTTGCTTTTTAGAAGGACTAATGTTACCTCCATGATTTTATATTCCTCTGGGTCCTTTACTTCTGTCCGTGGTTGATGCTTCCTTGTCATGGCTAAAAGCCATTAACCAGCATGGATTAAAAAAAAAAAAAGTTAAAATTGAAATGATTTTAAAAAAAATAATTTAAAAAAATGTATATCACATTTTTAATTTGAGGATTTTTCATTCTTTATTTTCTTCTCATTTTATAGCCACATTGCTAAAGGAAGTATTTTATACTTGTTTTTTAATTAGAGTCATACAGTACTATCATTGTAAGGAAAGGGCTGGAAAGGACCTTGGGGGAGGTCATCTAGTTCATCCCCCTGTGATCAGGCAGAACCAAGTATACTTAGACCGTGCCTGACAGGTGTCTGTCTAACCTGGTCTTAAAAACCTCCCATGATAGGGATTTCACAACCTCTTTTGGAAGCCTGTTCCAGAGCTGAACTGCCCTTATAGTTAGAAAGTTTTTCCTAATATCTAAACTAAGTCTCCTTTGCTGCAGGTTCAGGTGATTATTTCTTGTCCTACCTTCAATGGACACAGAGAACAACTGATTATTGTCCTCCTTATAGCAGCCCTTAATATATTTGAAGGCTCTTAATTTCCCCCCACCCCTTCAGTCATCTTTTCTCAAAGCTAAAAATGAGCAGTTTTTTTAACCATTCCTCTTAGGTCAGGTTTAATAAACTTTTTTTTGCTCTGTACTCTCTCCAATTTCTCCACATCTTTTATTGTGTCTTACATAAGTCACTCCTGTTAATACACCCCAGAATATCAGCCTTCTTTGCAAATGCATCACACTGTTGACTGATATTCAGTTTGTGATCCCCTTTAACTTCCAGATCCCTTTCAGCAGTACTTCTGCCTTGCCACTTAGTCCCCACTTTGTATATTTGATTTTTCCTTCCTAAGTGTAGTACTTTGCACTTGTTACTGAATTTCATCTTACTGATCTTCAGACCAATTCTTCAATTTGTCAAGGTGCTTTTGAATTCTAATCCTGTCCTCCAAAATGCTCACTACCCTTCCCAGATTGGTATCATCTGCAAATTTTATAACTGTATTCTGTAATCCATTATCCAAGTCATTATTGAAAGTATTGAACAGTACCAGACCGAGGACCGAACCTTGTGGTACTATTAGATATGTCTTCCCAACTTGACTATGAACCACTGAGAAGTACTCTGAGTACAGTCTTTCAACCAGTTGTGCACTCACTTCATAATAACTTAATCTAGACCGCATTTCCCCAGTTTGCTGAATTTAGAGTCCTTCAGTTAGATTCCTATTTGTAAGTAGAATTTCAGATTTTACATAGATTTTTTTTAATCTACTAAGAAGTCTCATACTTAGAAAGCTCTTCTGTATTGTGAAAGACAAGTGCAAGGTCTCTTCAATATCTTTACTGTGAAAACAACATACAATCAGCCACAAACCTGAGAAACAGCCCATGATATATTTGCAACAAAAATCACCCTCCAGTAGATTGAACTTCCACAAGTCAAGAAAACTGAAATGGTTGATCAGGCTCTACTCCTCCACCAGCATTTGCAATTTGAAGTCAATGGGCTCTTGTGCTTCTCAATCACTTAGCTGCTTTTGAAAATCCCTCCCTTAGGTGCCTGCATATGGGCTTAGGATCTTAATGTTAGGCTGCTCTTTTTGAAAGTTTTGGCCCATGTATATAAAATGTTCACCAACTTTATTGAAAGTCTAAATAGTCAATGGAACTATTCAGGTGAGTAAAATTATGTACCTGCTTGTTTGCTGGGTCTGGACGTTAATTTTCACTGTCTTTTGCCTTATAGTGTTTTTGTAAAATTCAATGTTACTTTACCATTAGCAGAATATTTTTTAAAAAGCTTTTATAATTAAATTAATTATACATTTTAATCTAAAGTTGTAATAGCAAAAATTTTTAAATAGTTTTACAAAGCCTCAATCTGATTTTAAACTAAGTTATTTTGTGTAAAATCAAGTAATTTTAAATTGCCTTGATGTAAATGGCTCCAATCTGCCATTAACTAATCCCTGGATGTTAAAAGGAAAGAAGGTAAAATTACTCAAAAGTGTTTTCAAAACCTGACCAAGTAACGAACAGCCAAAATAGCAATTCCAAACAGGCAAAATTAATGTCCAAATTTCATGAGTCCCTCTATTCTATACAGTGAGATTCATCCCTTTACACAAAGCCTAAGTTAATGGTCTTTGGATGGGGACTGAGCAAGGGCTGGGGAGATTAACTTCACCATCTGAACAAGGGGTTGCAAGTACAGTCCCTTTGCTGCAGTCTATGTATTTGAATTATAGCACTGTTCCACCCCCGTTAGAAGTGGGAATTCCTGGCCATTAGGCGTATGCAAATGTGGACACTGTGAGCACTATGAAATGAATATGGCCCCCTTACAATCTTGAACATGTTTATCCTCACAATGTCCCTGTGAGGTAGTGAAATAGTATTGTCCCTGTTTTACCGATGGGGAACTGAGGCACAGACAGAGACCAAGTAACTTATGTAAGGTCATATAGGAAGTCTCTATAGTAGAGTCTATATACCTGGGTTTCTCAAGTCTCAAGACAACACCCTAACCACTGCACTAACCGAGCTCATTACCACCATCCTGCTTGATTCTGGCCTAGTTGGAGCTGGGATGGAGGCTCTCCTGCATGGAACCATACTACTCCTACAGAGCACAACCTCAGGGCCTAAATGACATAGGGCATGTCTACACTACACAGTTAAATCGACTGAAGTTGACATGCCGTCACCATAGTAATTAAGTCAATTGTGAAGGTCCACACTATGCTCCTTGTGTTGGTGGAGTGCGTTCTCATTAGCAGTGCTTGCATCGACCCAGAGAGCAGCGAGCTATCCCACTGTGCAACTCACCACCATCTAGTGCAAGGTGTTACGGGGAGTGTTTACAATGCCCCATGGGGGCAAAACATTCTCGCAGGGATGATTGGGGACATGGCGTGAATACCGAAGGATGCAGTTTTCTCCCTCCCCTAATTTCAGCTACAGTCCATAATATTTCACACCTGTTTTCAAAAGCCTAACATCATCCACACATCCGCCACCTGTAGAGAAGCATGCATCTGGCCCAGCTCTGCGCTATTGTGGTGAGCGTTGTGAACACCCCACGCCTGATCCTGCAGTAATTCCACAGCTATCAGAGGAGCTGCCGGGCAGAATATGGGCAATTCCTTTTATATAGCCCTGCTGGAAGCCATGGAAAGAAAAAAAATCCCAGTTGCTGCTGGCACTCATGGAACAGCTGAACACGGTGGAACACTGGTTCTAGTCCTGAGAAACAAGCAGTGACTGGTGGGATCACATCATTATGCAGGTATGGGATGATGAGCAGTGGTTGCAAAACGTTCGTACGCGCAAGGCCATTTTGTATGGCCTTGTATGCGCAAGGCCATTTTCCTAGAACTGTGTGCAGAGCTCCCCTAGCCCTGCAGCGCAGCGACACTGGAATAAGAGCTGTGCTGAAGTGAGTAGCGATCCCTGTGTGGAAGCTTGCAACGCCAGACTACCGCAGATCAGTTGGGAATCAATCTGGAGTTGGGAAATCCATCGTGGGCGTTGCTGTGATCCAAGTATGCAGAGCCATTCGGGCTAAGAAGGACTGTGACTCTGGGCAATGTGCAGGAGATACAGGATGGTTTTTCTGCAGTGGGGTTC
The DNA here is from genome assembly GCF_965140285.1 of Lepidochelys kempii. NCBI lineage: Eukaryota > Metazoa > Chordata > Testudines > Cheloniidae > Lepidochelys > Lepidochelys kempii. Next base: position 249,629,776 of record NC_136380.1, read on the forward strand.
CCTAACTGCAGTAGGGTAGCAGATGGCATGCACATCCCAACCTTGGCCCCAGACCACCTTGCCACAGAGTACATAAACAGAAAGGGCTACTTTTCTACGGTGTTGCAAGCACTGGTATATCACCGGGGATGTTTTACCGATATCCGTGCAGGAAGGTGCAGGACAACATGCATCATTAAAAACACAATCCTGTTCAGAAAGCTGCAAGCAGGGACTTTATTTCCAGACCACAAAATCACCACTGGAAATGTTGAAATGCCCATAGTCATCCTGGGAGACCCAGGCTACCCTTTACTCCTGGGGCTCATGAAGCTGGATATCTGGACAGCAACAAGGAGCTCTTGAACAATAGGCTGAGCAGGTGCAGAATGGCTGTTGAATGTGCCTTTGGTCATCTCAAAGGGCACTGGTTCAGTTTATCACTAGGTTAGACCTTAGTGAAAAAAATATTCCCATGGTTATAGCTGCTTGGTGTGTGCTTCATAATATCTGTGGAGCAAAGGGAGAGAAATTTCTGCCGGTGTGAAGGGGGATGGGCTGGCTCCTGATTTTTAGCAGCCAGATACCAGGGCTCCACCTACTTCCCAGTAGGTGAGAAGAGGGGTCCCCACACTCCATTTAGCTCCTGGCCCCTCCACTGGGTCTGCTGGTGAGGAGTGACTGCTTGATGTGACGGTCCCCCCAGGGACTGGGCTCAGACCTAGCAACTCATGCCACACAGGGGCCACCCCACAGGCTGCTGTATGTGAGGAGAGTGCGGGTAAGTGGTTAGAGAGGGAGGGGCTGAGAGACAGGACTCCTGGGTTCTAGCCCCAGCTCTGGCTCTGACTCCTTGTGTGACCTCATTCACATCCCTCCCCCTCTCAGTGCCTCAATATCCCTATCCCCTTCTTCCCCCCTATGCTTTGAACTAATAAAGATGAATTAAGTTTCAAAAAATGGACTTTAATTGCACACACACAAACAAATCCATGCACGACTGAAGTAAATTTTAGCAATGTAGGGAAATAAACTGGGGAGGGGGGAAAGCACATTCATTTATTATTTAAAAACACGTGCACTGTCCTTGCCTTCCACACATCAGTATATGTGTGGCTGTGATTGTCTGAACCCTCCCCCCCAGGGTGGAGCGGTAGGGATAGGGCACCGGCCTCTGACGCCACGTGGAATGTGTGTGGGGGGGGGTCGGAGGGGGGGAGTATGGTGGTGCTGGAATGCAGTTCTGGACAGGCTGCAGAGGGAGGCGACCTCAAAGGTGTTGCACCTGATGGTCAACCAGACGTCTCAGCATGTCTGTTGCTCCTTCAGAAGCGCTATCATCTCTTGCTGTGTATCACGCTCCTTCTCCAGAGCTTTTCTCCTGTCCTGAATGTCCATGCCCATTTTGTGCAAGAGAGTGATCCTCCACACTCTCTGCTCTGTGTCCGCTGATCCAGAGGCTTGCATGATGTCTGAAAACATGCCATCCCACGTTCGCTTGCTTCTGCTTTTTAGCTGGTTGAGCTTCCCCGCTGGTGTGGAGGGCAAGCTGGAGACCACATTTGCAGCTGCAAAGGATACAATGCACAGAGGTTCTATTGTGAGTGCATAGATAAGCCATATGGCCAATGTGTGAAATTGAAATCACTCCCCTTTATTGATGCAAGCATAAAGCAGTACATTTACATTTTGGCCAGGTATTCATTGAGTGCGTTAGCTGTCCCATCCATGGTGAGTAGAGCCTAGGTGTGGCTGTGGGGGATGACACACAGACGCTAGGGTTTGCTGTTCGGGCAATTGAACTGAATACTGGCACCGTTTCCCACAGGCAGCGGTGACTTTAGCTGATGTCTTACTCTTGAGGGTAATGGAGACAGAAAGGGAACAGCTGCCACATGTATCCGGCTGCAGACTAGGTCCTTATGCTGCTAGTCGGTGTGCTGCAATGATGCCTGCTGAATGAATAGATGAGTGGCCAGGGAAAGTGTCCTACCGCAGAGGAAGAAATAAGGCTGCCCTCCCTTCGGAAATGGATTGCAGGGTACCTACAGGAAAGTTTCCTTGAGATCTCTGTGGAGGATTCAAGTGACATCCCGGTGCGTATAAACAAACTGTTTCGCAGGGCTCCCTCTGCCTAGTTGTGCCGGGCAATGAGAAGCAGATAGCCACGCTACCTCCGTTGGTTATTTCACTACCTCTTGTAACATGAGTAAAAGATAGTAAACGAGAAGCTGTGGCCCTGCAATATCAATGCAAACTGCTTCGGTACCAGAGGTTCCTTTCCCGGCATCATGCTCACCTGTGCTGGAGTGCTGCGACTGGCTGGACTGCACCAGGGTTACAAACAGCTCCTGGGTCGCTGCGACACTGGATCTCCCGGTCGCCTGTCCCCCATTCTCATCCTCCTCCTTGTCCAACACCTTGTTTTCAGGATTGCCTGCTGTGGCACATGACTCCTCCTCCAATGTATCCACAAGGCCTTTGTGGGTGGTGGTGGGGTCGCCACAGAGGATCGCACGCACCTTCTTGTAACAGTGGTATGTCTGCGGTATCGAACCACAGTGACTGCTTACCTCCCTTGCTTTCTGGTATGCCTTTCTGCAGTTCCTTTGCTTTCACGCGAAACTGCTGCGGGTCCCTCTTGTAGCCCTTCTCCCACATGCCCTGAGCGATGTGCGTAGATGCCCACATTTCTACGGCTGGATCAAAGCTGTGCCTGCTCCCCACGGACCCAGAAGATCCACCACTTCCTGTGTACGCATGCAGAAGCATGTTTGGAGTGTGTAGCCAGCATGCTCAGCTGGGCAGTTGCCAGGTGGGCTTTCAACACCAACCAAACAGGAAATGAAAATTCAAAAATTTGTGGTCTTTTAACAGGGTAGGGACTAGTTCCTGTGTACCTGGCTGCTGGGCAGTGGATTTAAAACGATGACCAGAGCAGTCATGGAGCATTGTGGGACACCTCCTGGAGACCACATAAGTCAACGTAAGCAATGCAGTGTCTACACTGTCACTGCATCGACTTAACTACGTTGACTAAAGTGCTATGCCTCTCGTGGAGGTGGAGTTATTAAGTTGATGTAGCAGGCAAGGTTTGTCGGTGGGAGGAACATTGTAGTGCAGATGTTGATATTATTAGGTCACCGTAAGCTGCCTTATGTCAACCTAACTTTGTAGTGTAGACCAGGCCACAGAGCCTAGGATGAACATAAGTGGGTCTAGCACAAAGAGATGCAATCCAGATTGGAGCCTCTGGGTATGTCTACACTACAAAATTAGGTCAAATTTATAGAAGTCAGTTTTGTAGAAAGTGTTTTTATACAGTCGATTGTGTGTGTCCCCACACAAATGCTCTAAGTGCATGTAGTCGGCGGAGTGTGTCCACAGTACTGAGGCAACCGTCGACTTCCGGAGCATTGCACTGTGGGTAGCTATCCCACAGTTTCTGCAGTCTCCACCGCCCATCTGAATTCTGAAATCCCAGTGCCTGATGGGGCTAAAACATTGTCGCGGGTGGTTCTGGGTACATATCGTCAGGCCCCCCTTCCCTTCCTCCTTCCGTGAAAGAAAGGGCAGACAATTGTTTTGCATCTTTTTTCTTGAGTTACCTGTGCAGACGCCATACCATGGCAAGCATGGAGCCCGCTCAGCTAATCACCGTATGTCTCCTGGATGCTGGCAGACATGGTACTGCATTGCTACACAGCAGCAGTTTATTGCCTTTTGGCAGCAGACAGTGCAGTATGACTGGTAGCCATTGTCGATGTAGTCCTGGGTGCTCTTTTAACCAACCTCGATGAGGTCAGGGGCGCCTGGGCAAACATGGGAGTGACTCAGCCAGGTCATTTCCCTTTTAAGTTTCGTCTCATGGCGATTACGTGCTATCGGCAGTGCACTGTCTTTTAATTTGTTAATCTCTAAGGTGCCACAGGTACTCCTTTTCTTTTTGTCTTTTAATCAGCAGCTAGCAGAAGATGATGGCCAGCAGTCATACTGCACTGTCTTCTGCCGAGCACCCAGGAGATGATGGCGGCTAGCAGTTGGACTGCACAGTCTGCTGCCAGCAAGATGTATAAAGATAGATGAAGTGGCTCAAAACAAGAAATAGACCAGATTTGTTTTGTATTCATTTTCTCCTCCCTCCCTCCGTGAAATCAACAGCCTGCTAAACCCAGGTTTGAGTTCTATCCTTGAGGGGGCCATTCTGTTTCTTGCAAAGCCACCCCCTTTGTTGATTTTAATTCCCTGTAAGCCAACCCTGTAAGCCATGTTGTCAGTCACCCCTCCCTCCATCAGGGCAACGGCAGACAATCGTTCCGCGCCTTTTTTCTGTGCAGATGCCATACCACAGCAAGCATGGAGCCCGCTCAGATCACTTTGGCAATTAGGAGCACAATAAACACCACACGCATTATCCAGCAGTATATGCAGCACCAGAACCTGGCAAAGCGAAACCGGGCGAGGAGGCGATGTCAGCGCGGTCCCGTGAGTGATGAGGACATGGACACAGACTTCTCTCAAAGCACGGGCCCTGGCAATGTGGGCATCATGGTGCTAATGGGGCAGGTTCATGCAGTGGAACGCCGATTCTGGGCTCGGGAAACAAGCACAGACTGGTGGGACCACATAGTGTTGCAGGTCTGGGATGATTCCCAGTGGCTGCGAAACTTTCGCATGCGTAAGGGCACTTTCATGGAACTTTGTGACTTGTTTTCCCCTGCCCTGGGGCATAAGAATACCAAGATGAGAGCAGCCCTCACAGCTGAGAAGCGAGTGGCAATAGCTCTGTGGAAGCTTGCAACGCCAGACAGCTACCGGTCAGTCAGGAATCAATTTGGAGTGGGCAAATCTACTGTGGGGGCTGCTGTGATGCAAGTAGCCCACGCAATCAAAGATCTGCTGATATAAGGGCAGTGACCCTGGGAAATGTGCAGGTCATAGTGGATGGCTTTGCTCCAATGCGATTCCCTAGTTGTGGTGGGGCCATAGATGGAACCCATATCCCTATCTTGGCACCGGAGCACCAAGCCGCCGAGTACATAAACCGCAAGGGGTACTTTTCAATAGTGCTGCAAGCTCTGGTGGATCACAAGGGACGTTTCACCAACATCAACGTGGGATGGCCGGGAAAGGTACATGACGCTCGCATCTTCAGGAACTCTGGTCTGTTTCAAAAGCTGCAGGAAGGGACTTTATTCCCAGGCCAGAAAATAACTGTTGGGGATGTTGAAATGCCTATAGTTACCCTTGGGGACCCAGCCTACCCCTTAATGCCATGGCTCATGAAGCCGTACACAGGCAGCCTGGACAGTAGTCAGGAGCTGTTCAACTATAGGCTGAGCAGGTGCAGAATGGTGGTAGAATGTGCATTTGGACGTTTAAAAACGCGCTGGCGCAGTTTACTGACTCAGTGAGACCTCAGCGAAACCAATATTCCCACTGTTATTACTGCTTGCTGTGTGCTCCACAATATCTGTGAGAGCAAGAGGGAGACATTTATGGTGGGGTGGGAGGTTGAGGCAAATCGCCTGGCTGCTGGTTACGCACAGCCAGACACCAGGGCGGTTAGAAGAGCACAGGAGGGTGCGGTGGGCATCAGAGAAGCTTTGAAGACCAGTTTCATGACTGGCCAGGCTACGGTGTGAAAGTTCTGTTTGTTTCTCCTTGATGAAACCCCCCGCCCCTTGGTTCAATCTACTTCCCTGTAAGATAACCACCCTCTCTCCTCCTTTCAATCACTGCTTGCAGAGGCAATAAAGTCATTGTTGCTTCACATTCATGCATTCTTTATTAATTTATCACACAAATAGGGGGATAACTACCAAGGTAGCCCAGGAGGGGTGGTGGAGGAGAGAAGCACCAGGAGGGGTGGTGGAGGAGGGAAGGACAAGGCCACACAGCACTTTAAAAGTTTCAAACTTTAAAACTTATTGAATGCCAGCCTTCTGTTGCTTGGGCAATCCTCTGGGGTGGAGTTGCTGGGTGGCCGGAGGGCCCCCCCCCCCACTGCGTTCTTGGACGTCTGGGTGAGAAGGCTATGGAACTTGGGGAGGAGGGCGGTTGGTTACACAGGGGCTGTAGCGGCGGTCTGTGCTCCTGCTGCCTTTCCTGCAGCTCAACCATACGCTGGAGCATACTGGTTTGGTCCTGCAGCAGCCTCAGCATTGAATCCTGCCTCCTCTCATCACGCTGTTGCCACATTTGAGCTTCAGCCCTGTCTTCAGCCCGCCACTTACTCTCTTCAGCCCGCCACCTCTCCTCCCGGTCATTTTGTGCTTTCCTGCACTCTGACATTGTCTGCCTCCACGCATTCATCTGTGCTGTCAGTGTGGGAGGACAGCATGAGCTCAGAGAACATTTCATCGTGAGTGCGTTTTTTTCGCCTTCTAATCTTTGCTAGCCTCTGGGAAGCAGAAGATCCTGTGATCCTTGAAACACATGCAGCTGGTGGAGAAAAAAAAAGGGACAGTGGTATTTAAAAAGACACATTTTATAGAACAATGGGTACACTCTGTCACGGTGAACCTTGCTGTTAACTTTACATACATAGCACATGTGCTTTCGTTCCAAGGTCACATTTTGCCTCCCCCCAGCACGTGGCTAGCACCTCCATCCTCCTCCCTCCCCATGGCTAACAGCAGGGAACATTTCTGTTCACCCACAGGCAAACAGCCCAGTAGGAACGGGCACCTCTGAATGTCCCCTTAAGAAAAGCACCCTATTTCAACCAGGTGACCCTGAATGATATCACTCTCCTGAGGATAACACAGTGAGATAAAGAATGGATGTTGTTTGAACACCATCAAACATACACTGCAATGCTTTGTTCTACAATGATTCCTGAGTACGTGCTACTGGCCTGGAGTGGTAAAGTGTCCTACCATGGTGGATAGAATAAGGCTACCCTCCCCAGAAACCTTTTGCAAAGGCTTTGGGAGTATATCCAGGAGAGCCATGAATGCCAGGGCAAATTAATCATTAAACATGCTTGCTTTTAAACCATGTATAGTATTTTAAAAGGTACGCTCACCAGAGGTCCCTTCTCTGCCTGGCGGGTCTGGGAGGCAGCCTTGGGTGGGTTCGGTGGGTACTGGCTCCTGGTCCAGGGTGAGAAACAGTTCCTGGCTGTCGGGAAAACCAGTTTCTCTGCTTGCTTGCTGTGAGCTATCTACAACCTCATCATCATCATCTTCCTCATCTCCAAAACCTGCTTCCATGTTGCCTCTATCTCCATTGAAGGAGTCAAACAACATGGCTGGGCTGCATCCCCTAAAATGGCATGCAGGTCATCATAGAAGCGGCATGTTTTGGGCTCTGACCTGGAGCAGCCATTCGCCTCTCTGGTTTTCTGGTAGGTTTGTCTCAGCTCCTTAAGTTTCATGCGGCACTGCTTCGGGTCCCTGTTATGGCCTCTGTCCCTCATGCCTGGGGAGATTTTGACAAATGTTTTGGCATTTCGAAAACTGGAACGAAGTTCTGATAGCATGGATTCCTCTCCCCATACAGTGATCAGATCCCGTACCTCCTGTTCGGTCCATGCTGGAGCTCTTTTGCGATTCTGGGACTCCATTATGGTCACCTCTGCTGATGAGCTCTGCATGGTCACCTGCAGCTTGCCACGCTGGCCAAAAAGGAAATTGAAATTAAAAGTTCGCGGGCCTTTTCCTATCTACCTGGCCAGTGCATCTGAGTTGAGAGTGCTGTCCAGAGCGGTCACAATGGAGCACTCTGGGATAGCTCACGGAGGCCAATACCGTCTAATTGTGTCCACAGTACCCCAAATTTGACCCAGCAAGGCCGATTTCAGTGCTAATACTTTTGTCAGTGGTGGAGTAAGGAAATCGATTTTAAGAGCCCTTTACGTCGAAAAAAAAGGGCTTCGTCGTGTGGACAGGTGTAGGGTTAAATCGATTTAACGCTGCTAAATTTGACCTCAACTCCTAGTGTAGACCAGGGCTCTAAGTTCTTTTGTAATACAAATTAGCAAAACCAGGGTGTTTATCTGTCTCCTTACACCTTACTTTCAGCTATTTGTAAATAGGATGGCTTCAATAATTAAGCAGTATGACATAGATCATAGATTCAAGTCTGTCACTATGACCGTCACCAGTAAGGACTTAGAATGTGCACTCCTCTTTATGTAGCAGAAGCTTTCTTTTGCAATTTGGATTTTTGCTTTCACTTGCAAAATTTGACTTTGTAAGAACACTAAATTCTCTCCAGTTCAGGCAGTTGGCAGGTAAAATCAAAAGGAAAAAAGATCTATAACAAAGCCAGAGCAACCCACTAGAGGGAGCCCTTAATATTCACAAGCTGCTCGGTTACTAGAAAAAAAGTGTCTGTTTCTTGCTTTCAAACTATTTTCACTTTATTTTTAACACTTCTTTGTTTGTGCCACCTTAGATGTCTGACTATGACTCTTTTGTGGGTGCTGTCCATTTGGATCTTTCAATTTGGAAAACATGGAATGGCAAAGTAAGGTGTCGTGGAATTTGTTTGCAAATGGAGCGTGACAATAACATGCTCATTTATTTATTTCCGTCGTCGTCATCACCAGCCAAATGACAAAGATAACTTCAAACTCAAAGCTAGAGGAGAGAAAATACATACATCAAAAAGTTATAATAAAGAATAGGAAAACTAAATACATGTGGGTTGTAGTTTCACAAAGTTCCAAGGCCTTCCCCCGCTTTAGCTCCATCATGCTATCGCTTTAGCCCATCTTAGAAATGGCCCACTGTTTCCTGCTGCAGTTACCCTTACAGCCTCATTTCCTCACTAATTGAGGACAGCTGCACCTGGGACTGCTTAAATTAGCAGCAGTTGGGCTGGCTATGGCCTAAGGGTAGCAGATTATCAGGAACAAACTGACCCATCCAGCCTTTCTCCTTGGCTCAAGCTGGTGAGGACCCCTATTATTATTCCACGTTGACTCTATCAGGTAAGAGCCTTTATCTCTGGAGCTAGGGAGAAAGGACAAGCAAATTAAATGAATCAAGGTTCTCCTAATTAGGTAGAAATACAACCACAGTGCCTCTTTTCAGTTAGCTCTTTACCTTGGGTAATCAAGGGAGAAGGGAAATGGGTCCTTTCTGCTCTGAGGTAGAGCTGGAAAGGATGTAGAGATGTAGTTTTATTCTAAAAAAGCACCTTCTTATGTTGTCTCTTGATTCCAGTTAGTGTTGTGTTTTCTAACACAACCAGGCAGCCCAGAGCCTCTTCCTTGTGAGTCGGCTACACCCTCATTCCGGGTTCCTGATGTACAGAGACCACGGATATAAAGTTGAAACCACAACATTCCTTTTATTAGCTGCATAACAAGTCCTACAGACTCTAAGCACAGGCCCTGACTGCATCTGCATAATGTGAGAGGCCCCTTACACTGGTGATTATGCATGATTAATTTTAAAGAGACAGTACCACAATAGCCTATAATTAGCATCGCGTTCTGGCTCTTCTGTGCTAGCAATATTTGGGGTACAAACACTACAGGGAGAGAAATTTTAGTCCAAACAACCTCTTTTAACTGATCTTGGATTTTGTAAGAGCTGGGAAGTAGCTCAGATGGGGGTGGATGTTCTGGGAGCCAGGTCAGGTCAAGCACTTGCTGTCCTTAGTCAGAGGGAGGAAACCAAAAGGTTGGAGACAGTTGGCAGATGCACTACAGCAGGGAATAGAGGGGTGTGTGGGGGGGCCGGGGGAGAGGAACTTCCAGTTTGGAAGCAAGATTGATTGGCATGGATATCCAGGTCTACGGCAACATAAAAGGCACAAGAGAGTAAGTAGGATGGATGGAAGTGGTTATCCAGCTTGGGGTTGAATCGGAATGAGATTTAAGAGAGTCTGGTTGTGGGGCAAATCCAGGGTTTGCATAGTCAATTTGCAAGGGTATTGGGTCACTCGCTGAGGATTGTGAGAGGGTTGAGCAGTTGAGTGTGTGTGTGGAGGGGTGTTTGTGAGAGGTAGTGGCAATTGCAAATGAATATATAAGGTCTGTGTAGTATCTCAGTGCAATTTGTCGGGGAAAAGCATTCTGCTAAGCAGTATTTTAAGGGTTAATGTTATCACAATCATAAAACCTAAAACCTCAAAGAAACAAAATGCCAATCCACATATTCGTATTTTGCACCACTTGATAATGCTAAGTCTGTGTTGTAATGACTACTTGCACAGTCACTTGCAATATATAAAATACTACACAAGAAACGGTGGATGAATATTTCAGGGCAAACACTGTGTTTCCAAACCATTTGGAACATATACACACGCTTGCAGAGGTTTTTGTGTGCAATTACCAGCTTGCCAATGATGGCACATGCCGCAGAAACATCTGCAGGCACAGGCTGGCTCGTTTGGCCATTTTTAAAAATAGGTCTGTTACTCGCAAACTGGCTGCTGTAACTGGTGACAATTAGAGAGTGGTAACCTGAGAAGGTTCAGCAGCTGCTTGCTTGAAGTTCTGAAATAAAACAAATCAAACATTTCTAACACGTACAGAGACGTCAAACTATTCCAGAATGAAAGCAGGGCCCCTGGGATGGAAAGGCAGGTGCCACTGCAGAGGAAAACTTTGAAGGCCAGTGGAGGGATCATGTAACAGCTGTGGCTTGCCAAGATACGGGGCACCTGTTTGCCACGTGTTTAGCTATTTTCAGCCCTGTTTAAGGTCTTACCTACAGTGAGGAAATTCACACCGTGTTACTACATTGATTGGAGCATCTGCATTACAGGCTGGCACAACATCTTAGCTAGCTCCATCAATGTAATCACATTTCTGAAAACCTTTAATATAGATATGCAGTTCCATTAATAAGTAGGGTTTATGCTGGTGCATTTTACCCTGTATGTTACTGGATTAAGTTACCAGCGGTTCTCAAACTGTGGGTTGGGACCCCAAAGTGAGTCACGATCCCATTTTAATGGGGTCGCCAAGGCTGGAGTTAGACATACCTGGGCCCGGGGCCGAAGCCAAATCTCATTTAAATCTCCCCTGTGTGGTTGGGCTCAGGTTATAGACCCCCAGCCTGGGGCTGAAGCCCTTGGGCTTTGGCTTTGGGCCCCCGTCCTGGAGTCATGTAGTAATTTTGGTATCGGAAGGGGGTTGTGGTGCAATGAAGTTTGAGAGCCCCTGAGTTACACACATCTAGATACGCTGTTGCAAATTCTCTCCATGTAGACAGGGCCCAGGAGAGAGATGGTCTAAGCCAAGGCATGGGAGCCAGAAAATCCTGGATTCTGATCCCAGCAGCTGGCACGAATTCCCTCCATGGTGTTAGGCAAGTCAGTCAGGTTGGGCTTTCAAAAGCACCTAAGTGACTTAGGAACACATTTGCCATAGAAAGTGAATGGGACTTGTGCCCCTAAATCCCCGAGTTGTGTCTGGAAATCCCACCGCTAACCTCTCTGGTTCTGTACAATGGAGGTGATAATACCTCAGTGCGGTGTTGTGGAGACAGATGTGTTTTTATTTGGATTTCTGAACTATATTAAGAAGCACCGTACCCAAAAGCTCCAGGCATCTTGGATGTGCATTAAAAATGCCAATTTTACGCAATGAAAATAAGTTGAACAGCATCCCAGGAAAGAAGATGTGGATCCTCCACCCCACCCCCCTCAGCCCTGAGTATGCCCAGCCCCACCTTCAGTCACTGCTCCAAGCCTGGCCAAGTGGAGATGGGCTGTACAGCATGTCTTGATGATCAGCAGATTGGGGCTATTTTGTATTAAGTAGAAGAGTGAACTCCAAAGTCATGGTCTCCCAGCACAGTCTTAGTCGGTCTTTAGGCAGTACAATAATTACAATTATTATTATTTTATTATTGAGGATGTCTTGCCAATAGCCTCCTCCGTTTTAAACTGAGGGGACTCCAGCTTTGGTGTTCTTTCTTGCAGCTGAGGCAATATGGCTCGAATGCGGTCTCTCCAATAAAACCCTTTGAAAATGTACAGCTCTCTGGAAGGTGTCAGAGTAGCAGCCGTGTTAGTCTGTCTTCGCAAAAAGAACAGGAGGGCTTGTGGCACCTGAGAGACTCACCCATTTATTGGAGCATGAGCTGTCGTGAGCTACAGCTCACTTCATCAGATGCATCCGATGCTCATGCTCCAATAAATGGGTTAGTCTCTCAGGTGCCACTAGCTCTCTGGAAGTAAACCCTAAATATGATTTATCCAAAATTGGGATTATGACACTGCACCACATTGCAACAGCTCTAGTGCTCTGGGAATTGGGAAGAGGGAATTCTTGGACTGTATATTCTTTGGGGCAGGAAACATGGGCCTGCTTCTGCTCTGTTACGCTGGTGTAAACTCGAGTAATTCTGCTGAAATCGACAGAGTTACTCTGAATTAGAGCCGTAGAACAGAGAGCAAAATTCTACCCGGTGTCATAGAAATGCTGTATTTGCACAAGCCGCCTTGCTTCAGGCAGGTGGCCAGTGTGAGAGAGGTTTTAGGTTTATGGGAAACTTCATATCCTTTGTAAATGATTGTGTACTTGCCTCAAGGCAGGATTTGCATCCTCTCTGGTCAATGGTCTCTGATTGGTTTGATGTTCTGTTAGCTTTGAAGTCTGTGGAGCAAAACTGAGCTGTCTTGTCAAGCTGTGTCTGTGTTCCCTCTGGGCATCTTTTTTCCGCTCTGCTCCCTCTTTGGGAGGTATGTTGTCCTGTTGTGAGTGTTACTCAGAGTTATTTTTGGTTAAGGTTCCCATGGAATTTTAGGTATTGGGCACTGAAAAATTAAAAATTATTCTTTTTTGCACATTTGAAAGCCCTTTCTGGCGAACTAGAATTCTGCTCCAGGGATTGGCAGAATATTGGGAAGAGCTGAAACAAGGCACTGCTGAGAATCAGATTAGCATAGAGCCTGTGGTACTCGCAGTATTGTTCCTAGAGGCCAACCTGCCAATCCTGGTTTAGATCACAAGTGAAATGAGTATGTTGGCTCTCATGCTACTCATTACTAATTCACTGCACAATTATGCATCGGTGCTCAGGAAAACCTCAGGACTGGACTGCTGAGCAGAGCTGAATGCATTGACGGAATGGGGGGGGGCTAGGACTTGGGTAACAGTGAGTCTCATGTCATGCTCATGGTGCATTGACAGTTGCGTAAGGGATACAGTGCCTGTCCACACTATCCCTGATTTAAACCAGTGCTATTTACCTGTCACTTTCATACATGTACGTTTTTGTGTACACAAATTCGGGAAATCAAAACACCTCTTTATGTGTTTACTTTTCAACCTCTGCACTTCTTGTATGGGAGTTCACGGAAAGTTGTTATGCAATTACTGTGTGATCTTAAGGTTTTAATTGAAGCGATAGGGCTATTTTAAGAGTTACACAGAAAAAAATGACGAGTCCTTTCCTGCTGATAGATATTAGTGGGAGAATAACAGAAAAGGCAATTAGCAAAATTCCTGATTCCCCTTGATTTGTCCAGAGGGATTCCATCCTATTTGTTTGTCTTTCCAGGATTCTTCTAGGTTGTCCTGGAACAAATTACAATAGTTTGTCCTGTCAGGAATAGATCAGTTTGTCCTCATAGGAATTCAGCTCAACCCTTTTCCTGTAAGATTAGCCTGCTAGGATTTGAATCCCATGTTTTGTCCTGCGAGGAATCACATTAGGCTTTGTTTCTAATAGGTTTTAACCCCTTTGTTGGTCTCCTGCTACGAGTATTCTTCGAGGCTTTCCTCTTTGTGTACTGCTGCTCGCACCATGGCTCTGGCTCTTTTGGGAAGGTTCCAATGGGGGCCTGGGGGTTTATTGACTAATCACTTAGTATACAGGCAGCTGTCCATAACTGGCTCTGCTTTTGCACAACCCAGTGTGTGGAAATAACCCAGTAAAAAAAGAACAAACATGGATACAGGGTAGCCTGCTTAAAGGTGCTCTTGGGAAATAAGCCGATTCCAACCCCCTGGATCTGAACACCCAAACATTTGGAGAGTTCACAGCTTGCTTGGGTCCATCCATGACATTAAAAACCACAGTTTTCTCCACTCCCCAGTTTTGTTTCTGGCAGGGAGAGGAGATTTCCCTTCAAAGCATAGTTGTATGAACAGGAGCGCTGAATATATTTTAAATGTATTTCAGAGGAGGAAGAACACAGCACGACACCTCTTAACCAGCGTTTCATAGATAATGGAACCTGCCCTTACAAATGGCTGGAAAAAGAACAAAAGATGCAATTAATTAGCAGTCTAAGGGGAAATAAAGGGTCATAGAAGCTGCAGGAATGGGGCAATGAAAAGGAGAAAATAGCCTTCCGACATTTTTTTAACCCTTAATTAAAGCACTGGGGCTACTACTCTCTCATCCATCAAATTCCTCTTCTACTCACTTTTGCTGTGATGCCTAGAAGAAATCATTCAAACACTATCTGGATTGAACAGCAGTCAGAGATTCCTGATTTTATCCATTAATTAAAAAAAAAACCCCAACCTTTCGATTGATCTGGAGTCATCCAATTGTGCCTATACCCTGCCCAGGTAGCCAAATGATCACATTTTTTGTTACCATCCTCCTCCTTCCCCTCCTGTTTGTCACATGTGCTTCCCTCACTTGGTTCGAGTTCATTTGTAAGACGGGTCCATGTCTTCGGGTATTTGTATAGCACCCAGGACGATGGACTCCGGATCCTAACAGCAGGTAGCCTTTGGACTCTATCACAATGAAAAATTTGGAAACTGATGTGTTGACTGCCCTTCCTCTCTTCATAAAATAGCACACCTCTCAAGTGTCCCACATTGTGTGGGCATCCTATACCCGGCCCAATTTGTTAAAGTTGTCCTGTGGTCCTTGAGGCTCTCTAACAGAAAGAGCAAGGGGAAATGGTAACATTTTCACCAAAATGGAAAAAGGCGCAATCAGAGAGAAACCCACATACAGTATGCTTTGAGTACACAGAATCACCGTTAATTTCTTGACAATAAGTTATTGTCCAGGTTATTTGCATGCTTGTAAAAAAAAATTAAATACAAGAAGTGTTCAGGAAAAAAAAAATGTTCCTCATTTTGAGGATCATTGTCTCCCGCCTTTCAGAGTCTGGGGGTTGAGAGGTTTAGGTTCTAATAGGTTATAGGCTCTAAAAGGTATCACTTCAAATTTCAAAGATTGTATTACTAATAACTACTGAATGTACAATGGCTATACTCACTACATGAACTGCATTTGTTTCATGCATTTGCAAAGTCTTTTAAGATCGCTTTGGTATCAAAGGTGTAATATTAAATGAAAAGCTATTCTGTTTATAAGTTTGTGGGATGTAGACACAGACATAGTCTTTTGCTAATTTCCTAATTCATAACTATTACTCACACACAGTCCCATGCAGGCCTGTTCCCATCTACGTGATACTTTGTGTATATGCAGAAAACTTAAGATGGAATTTATAATGGAAATCCTTCTCAAAGCTAGAATTGTGGTTTGAATTGATTTCAGCTAAATGAGCAGCTCAGAATGCTTGCTTTGCAGTGACAATATTAGAAAGTTGCATTAACTGCTTTAGAAACAATGCTTGCTTCTTTTTTTTTTTTTAACCTTTTCATTAGGGCAAAGTTACAATAAATTAATAACATATTTCATTGTACATTATTTATTCAGGATCAGGGTAATATTCAAAGAGCCTGACTCAAGATTCTGGCTTATTAGCTGGGGAGCCCTCCTCCTCTGAGTACCCTAAAAAGATAAACAAATACCTAAATACCTGTCCTCCTTTTGGTGCTTCTTTTGTATATGTATTTGGTGTGAAAGCTTTTCCATTGCAAGGCATTTAGCCATACCATGGTTCCACAGGAGGAGGGTTTACATTTTCCCAGTAATTTACAATACAAAGTCTAGCTGCTAATAAACAGAATGACAAATTAATTTTTTTTAAGGTAGCTCCTTTACTGGAGCATTCAGTAAGCAGGTCAGGGGATCTCTGGGAAGCTGGCATTTTATCATAAGATGAATCTCTTTCATAATTTTCTCCCAGACTCATCTAATTCCCAGACACAACTACTGCATGTGTAAGTATGTTCCCCTTTCCCTTCACCACTCCAACAGATCACCTCCCTACTAGCAAAAATGTGATCTTAACTGGAATCAAATGTCAACTATACAGTAATATATAAACATTTGCCTTATGAGCTACACAAATTGAAGTTGTATGTCCCCTTTCCTATATAGAGACCTATTCACCCAGATCCATTTCTTTGTCCAGATCCATCTCCCATCTTTTCATCTGTTTATTTCTCTAATCAACAACTTTTTTTGATCAAAATTGTATAATATATCTTAGAAATTAAACGTTTTGTTCCAGCTTGCTCCTGGGTCAACTCCTCAAATGTGGGTAAAGGTCTAGATAAAGCTGCCGAGTATCCAGATTTAACAGTAAAACATTTGACTTGTAAATACTGAAAATATGGGATCTTTATATAATTTCCATCATTACTCATCTCCTGGTAGGATTTCTAATCAGGGACCAGACAACAGCTGTGCAAATTGAGTAATTTCACCACTTACCCACAAAAAATAGTTGCTTTGATATTTTCTAGGGATAAATTGCTGATTATTAATGAACATAGCTAAGGGAGAGAGCCTTGGCTTCAGGAATTTAGAAAACTTGTTCAAAACCGCTTAGGTCATCTGGATGAAGGGGTGATTTTTTTTTTTTATTTTTGGTGGCCTAAATTTCATTTTAATCCAAGAAGTACTATGAATATTTGGACTCCAGTCTTGTTTGAGTTTTACCCACTGTTTGGATGGTCTATTGTTAACCCAGCTGATCACATCTTTTAATTGTGATGCATAATAATAAGCCAAATTGGGGCAAGCTAGTCCACCCCACTCTATAGGCTTAGATGGACCTTCAGAATTCACCATTTGTCTTCTATAGTTCCATATGAATTTTAAAAGTGCATCCTGCCATGTTTTTACTGTCATGTTGGGGTTACCAGCTGGGATGCACTGAAACAAAAATAAGAACTTTGGGGAGACGTTCACCTTTGCCAAGGCTACCCTGCCATGCCAAGAAAGCTCATATTTATTCCATTCCTCCAAGTCTTTTTATTATTTTATTCCGTAGTAGAGGGTAATTTGCCCTAAAAATATGCCTATGTTTCTCTACAATATTTATTCCTAAATATTTTATGATTCCTTTACCCATTTACATTTATGTAGCTGACAATAGTTTGTTTTGTCCCTTTTGGGAATATTATTTCCTAAAGACAGTGGTCAGCATACAAAGCTATTTGGTGTTCTAAGCCAGAAGACATTCTAATGCCCTTTACCGAGGGATTGCTCTTATTTATTGCAAATGGCTGCTTTGCCAAAGCAAACGGGGATAATGGGCAACCCTGTCTCATACCCCTCGACATATTAGGAGGCGGGGATTGAAGACCAAAGCAGATGCTTGAGAATGAGTATATTAGGTCATTATGCCCCTCTAAAACTGATTTCCAAAAGCAAACCTTACCAAAATCTGTCTGAAGTACTCCCACTCCAGCTGACTGAAGGTTTTCTGAGCATCCAAACACAGTAGTGCACAGAAAGAATAGCTAGAAATAAGGATTATGAATCAAATTCAGAGGTCTTCTCATATTATCAAATAGATGCCTACCAGCAATGAACCCGTACTGGTCAGGGTGAACATATTTGGGAAAGATAACACTCAATCTGTTTGCTAGCACCCTGGCATAAATTTTAGCAGCCACACTGGTCAAGAAATAGGTCTTAAATGATGCAGATGACGACAATTTTTTGCCCCTTTCCATGAATCTGGAAACTTGTTCCCCGGCAATATACCATTAAACAATTCTGTTAAAGTAGGGACCAACACTCGCTTTAGAACTTTATAATACACTCTAGAAAACATGGAGCTGGACTGGATTTTAACTTCTTGATTACATCTTCCAACTTTCTCTGCAGAAATTTGCCCCTCGAGAGCTGCCACATCATCCTCTGAGAGCTGAGGTAGTTTCACACTTCTTAAATAGTTATTTATATGGTCAGGATTTGGATGTTCTGAAGCATATACAGTATGGAAAAAGTTAGCAAATGTTTCAGAGATCTGTTTGGTGACAATTACTAAATCTCCCTTTTTATTTCTAATGAAGGATGGCTGATATATCCTATTTCTTTTTAAACTTTCTGGCTAAAAGCCTATCAGCTTCATTGCCCTTTTCATAATATTTTTGTTTACTATATCTGTTTGCTCGGCCTTACCTGTTTGTAACAGGTTAAGCTTCTCTCTCCTCTCAATTATTTACTTCTGTACTCATAGATTTGGTAGATTTATGTCTCCCTTCCAAAGCAGAAGGTACTTCAACCAACCCTTCTTAAAGAGCTCTCATCTTTTTGTGGAATGATGCTTCACAGGGATCCCCCTTATTACTGCATCTCCAGCATACCAGAGAACACTTCTATTGATCCCTTCTGTATTGTTTTCTTCTATATACTTCTGGAAAATTTCTTTCTGGTCTTGAATTCTAAGGGGATAGTACAACAAAGCTCCATTCAACTGCCAGGCCCTTTGTTTTCCCAATGAGCTCCAGTCTTTTAATCTAATATATGCAGGGGCATGAGCAGACTAAGTTATAACTCCCAGATGTCTTATTCAAAGAGGCACAAATGTAATGGAGAGCTCGCATCTGGCTGGGGCGGGGAGGGGGGGCTTTCTGCTTTTAACAAAGGGTTATATACTGGGCGAGAGCAGACTTAATACTCATGGGAGAGTCTATGAATGCCATGACTGTTAATGTTAAGGGGACGGATGATCCAATGAAAAGGGAAGGGGTATTCTGCTCACTGAAAAAGGATTGTTGTAGTACAATCTATTTACAAGAAACACACTTGAAGAAAAATTATGATTAATACCTGAACACTTCTTGGTTACCACATGTCACTCCAGAAGGACTCCAATAGAAGAGAAGTGGCAATATTGTTTGCTAAACACATCCCTTGTATTGTCTCAGCAAATTCATAATTAGAAGGCAGATATATATTAATTAAGGGTTTCAGAGTAACAGCCATGTTAGTCTGTATTCGCAAAAAGAAAAGGAGTCCTTGTGGCACCTTAGAGACTAACCAATTTATTTGAGCATAAGCTTTCGTGAAAAGTAAACGTCTCACCTTAGCAGAGGCGCCAGAATGGGGGAGGGAGGGTCCAGGGGGCCATGGCCCTCCCACTGTTTACTGGGCCATAAGGGTGAGCAATGGGCGGGGAGGGGACAGAGAGGAGTGAGCAGGGGTACGGTCTTGGGGCGGAGAGGCGGTGCCACAGGGTGGGTGCTTGTGGAGAAGGGGTGCTGTGAGGGCAGGGGTTAAGAGAGAAGGGTGGTGTCGGGGGAGGCCTAGAGGGCAGTGTGGCATGGGGAGGGGCACAGTTCCAGTGCCGCTGGCCCCACTACTTTTAGCACGCTTCTGCCGCTCCTCTGACCTTACCCAGTGTATATACTCCCAATCAAGGGCAACCTCTTTTTGGTCTGTTTTTGGGGATTTTAAAATGTTTTAGGGCAGGGGATATTATTCTGGAGGGGGGGATTTTAATGAGGTGCTTAATCTTACTTTGGACCTATCGAATATACTCATAGGGTATTTGGAAGAAGCAAGTGCAAAGTTGTTGCATCACTTAGAAAATGAGGATCTGGTGGATGTCTGGCAGGAGATGAAGCTGGACATCAGAGCCCATACATATCATTCTGCTACTCATGGATCTTGTTCCTGGATTGATACGATTTTTGTTTCTAGGACCTTTCTAATTTGCTTGCTTGTTTTCACCACTCATGAAAGGGCTCAGCTTCACAACCCTGCAGCCCGAAATTCTGTTTACAGCAGCAGCAAGGTGTTGTGTCCTATGCTGATACTCGGGTATACCAACCCTGTAGAAAACAAAGCCGGTAGTGGGAATTGTTTCTCTGACATAGACACTTGTCCACTAAAATGGCCTTTTTCATGCAGGCCACTGCATAGTAGCTCTTGGGTCTGATCTACATAAGAGTTTTACCTTGGTTGAACACACTTGTTAATGTTCAGCATCGTGTTAGTTAACGACTCTTTGGCGTGGCATCTGACACCTCTTAAGTTCTATTCAGCTAATGCCATTGTTGAAATGTTCAGACCTAAGCCCTGGTCTACACTAGGACTTTAGGTCGAATTTAGCAGCGTTAAATCGATGTAAACCTGCACCCGTCCACACAATGAAGCCCTTTATTTCGACATAAAGGGCTCTTAAAATCGATTTCCTTACTCCACCCCTGACAAGTGGATTAGCGCTTAAATCGATGTTACCGGCTTGAATTTGGGGTACTGTGGACACAATTCGATGGTATTGGCCTCCGGGAGCTATCCCAGAGTGCTCCATTCTGACCGCTCTGGACAGCACTCTCAACTCAGATGCACTGGCCAGGTAGACAGGAAAAGAACCGCGAACTTTTGAATCTCATTTCCTGTTTGGCCAGCGTGGCAAGCTGCAGGTGACCATGCAGAGCTCATCAGCACAGGTGACCATGATGGAGTCCCAGAATCGCAAAAGAGCTCCAGCATGGACCGAACGGGAGGTACGGGATCTGATCGCTGTTTGGGGAGAGGAATCCGTGCTATCAGAACTCCGTTCCAGTTTTCGAAATGCCAAAACCTTTGTCAAAATCTCCCAGGGCATGAAGGACAGAGGCCATAACAGGGACCCGAAGCAGTGCCGCGTGAAACTGAAGGAGCTGAGGCAAGCCTACCAGAAAACCAGAGAGGCGAACAGCCGCTCTGGGTCAGAGCCCCAAACATGCTGCTTCTATGATGAGCTGCATGCCATTTTAGGGGGTTCAGCCACCACTACCCCAGCCGTGTTGTTTGACTCCTTCAATGGAGATGGAGGCAATACGGAAGCAGGTTTTGGGGACGAAGAAGATGATGAGGAGGAGGAGGTTGTAGATAGCTCACAGCAAGCAAGCGGAGAAACCGGTTTTCCCGACAGCCAGGAACTGTTTCTCACCCTAGACCTGGAGCCAGTACCCCCCGAACCCACCCAAGGCTGCCTCCTGGACCCAGCAGGCGGAGAAGGGACCTCTGGTGAGTGTACCTTTTAAAATACTATACATGGTTTAAAAGCAAGCATGTGAAAGGATTACTTTGCACTGGCATTTGCGGTTCTCCTAGATGAAGTCCTAAAGCCTTTGCAAAAGATTTCTGGGGAGGGCAGCCTTATTGCGTCCTTCATGGTAGGACACTTTACCACTCGAGGCCAGTAACACATACTCGGGAATCATTGTAGAACAAAGCATTGCAGTGTATGTTTGCTGGCATTCAAACAACATCCGTTCTTTATCTCTCTGTGTTATCCTCAGGAGAGTGAGATATAATTCATGGTCACCTGGTTGAAATAGAGTGCTTTTCTTCAGGGGACACTCAGAGGAGCCCATTCCTGCTGGGCTGTTTGCCTGTGGCTAAACAGAAATGTTCCCCGCTGTTAGCCACAGGGAGGGGGAAGGTTGAGGGGGTAGTCACGCGGTGGGAGGAGGCAAAATGCGACCTTGTAACGAAAGCACATGTGCTATGTATGTAATGTTAACAGCAAGGTTTACCCTGAAAGAGTGTAGTCACTGTTTTATAAAATATGTCTTTTTAAATACCGCTGTCCCTTTTTTTTTCTCCACCAGCTGCATGTGTTTCAATGATCACAGGATCTTCTTCTTCCCAGAGGCTAGTGAAGCTTGGAAAGAAAAAAAAACGCACTCGCGATGAAATGTTCTCCGAGCTCATGCTGTCCTCCCACACTGACAGAGCACAGACGAATGCGTGGAGGCAAATAATGTCAGAATGCAGGAAAGCACAAAATGACCGGGAGGAGAGGTGGCGGGCTGAAGAGAGTAAGTGGCATGCTGAAGACAGGGCTGAAGCTCAAATGTGGGGGCAGCGTGATGAGAGGAGGCAGGATTCAATGCTGAGGCTGCTGCAGGACCAAACCAGTATGCTCCACTGTATGGTTGAGCTGCAGCAAAGGCAGCTGGAGCACAGACTGCCACTGCTGCCCCTCTGTAACCAACCGCCCTCCTCCCCAAGTTCCATAGCCTCCACACCCAGACGCCCAAGAACGCGGTGGGGGGGCCTCCGGCCAACCAGCCACTCCACCAAAGAGGATTGCCCAAAAAAAAGAAGGCTGTCATTCAATAAATTTTAAAGTTGTAAACTTTTAAAGTGCTGTGCTTAAAGTGCTGTGTGGCATTTTCCTTCCCTCCTCCACCACCCCTCCTGGGCTACCTTGTTAGTCATCCCCCTATTTGTGTGATGAATGAATAAAGAATGCATGAATGTGAAGCAACAATGACTTTATTGCCTCTGCAAGCGGTGATTGAAGGGAGGAGGGGCGGGTGGTAAGCTTACAGGGAAGTAGAGTGAACCAAGGGGCGGGGGGTTTCATCAAGGAGAAACAAACAGAACTTTCACACCGTAGCCTGGCCAGTCATGAAAGTGGTTTTCAAAGCTTCTCTGATGCGTACCGCGCCCTCCTGTGCTCTTCTAACTGCCCTGGTGTCTGGCTACGCGTAACCAGCAGCCAGGCGATTTGCCTCAACCTCCCACCCTGCCATAAACGTCTCCCCCTTACTCTCACAGATATTGTGGAGCACACAGCAAGCAGTAATAACAGTGGGAATATTGGTTTCGCTGAGGTCTAAGCGAGTCAGTAAACTGCGCCAGCGCGCCTTTAAACGTCCAAATGCACATTCTACCACCATTCTGCACTTGCTCAGCATGTAGTTGAACAGCTCCTGACTACTGTCCAGGCTGCCTGTGTACAGCTTCATGAGCCATGGCATTAAGGGGTAGGCTGGGTCCCCAGGGATACATATAGGCATTTCAACATCCCCAACAGTTATTTTCTGGTCTGGGAATAAAGTCCCTTCCTGCAGCTTTTGAAACAGACCAGAGTTCCTGAAGATGCGAGCATCATGCACCTTTCCCGGCCATCCCACGTTGATGTTGGTGAAACGTCCCTTGTGATCCACCAGAGCTTGCAGCACTATCGAAAAGTACCCCTTGCGGTTTATGTACTCGGCGGCTTGGTGCTCCGGTGCCAAGATAGGGATATGGGTTCCGTCTATAGCCCCACCACAGTTAGGGAATCCCATTGCAGCAAAGCCATCCACTCTGACCTGCACATTTCCCAGGGTCACTACCCTTGATATCAGCAGATCTTTGATTGCGTGGGCTACTTGCATCACAGCAGCCCCCACAGTAGATTTGCCCACTCCAAATTGATTCCCAACTGACCGGTAGCTGTCTGGCGTTGCAAGCTTCCACAGGGCTATTGCCACTCACTTCTCAACTGTGAGGGCTGCTCTCATCTTGGTATTCATGCACCTCAGGGCAGGGGAAAGCAAGTCACAAAGTTCCATGAAAGTGCCCTTACGCATGCGAAAGTTTCGCAGCCACTGGGAATCGTCCCAGACCTGCAACACTATGCGGTCCCACCAGGCTGTGCTTGTTTCCCGAGCCCAGAATTGGCGTTCCACAGCATGAACCTGCCCCATTAGCACCATGATGCATGCATTGTCAGGGCCCATGCTTTCAGAGAAATCTGTGTCCATGTCCTGATCACTCACGTGACCGCGCTGACATCGCCTCCTCGCCCGGTATCGCTTTGCCAGGTTCTGGTGCTGCATATACTGCTGGATAATGCGTGTGGTGTTTAATGTGCTCCTAATTGCCAAAGTGAGCTGAGCGGCCTCCATGCTTCCCTTGGTATGGCGTCCGCACAGAAAAAAGGCGCGGAACGATTGTCTGCCGTTGCTCTGACAGAGGGAGGGGCGACTGACGACACGGCTTACAGGGTTGGCTTCAGGGAGCTAAAATCAACAAAGGGGGTGTCTTTACATCAAGGAGTATTTCAGGCAGGACTTCACGGAGGGTTCCAATAAGAAATGGTGCACCTAAGTTATCGTTCTTATTGGAACAAGGAGGTTAGCCTGGCCTCTGATTGATACATGGCTAGATTTACCTCGCTGCACCTTCTCTGTGAGTGACTGCAGTGTGACCTAGAGGAATGAGTCCCCTAGACAGGGAGGAGGCAAATGAGTACAAAACAAATCTGGTCTATTTCTTGTTTTGACCCACTCCATCTATCTTTTACATCTTTGGCTGGCAGCAGACGGTGCAGAAGGACTGCATGCCATCCACATCTCATGGCTGCTCGGCAGAAGATGGTACAGTACGACTGCTAGCAGTCCGTATCGCCTGCCTGCTCACCATAAGACGGTTCAATAGGACTGACTGCAGGACTAAAGAGAATGACCTGGTCAAGTCACTCCAAATTTAGTCCCTGCGCCCATGTCTGCCCAGGCACTCCCAGCCGACATGGCCAGGAGCACCTCGGACATGACGATGACGGCTACCAGTCGTACTGTACCGTCTGCTGCCAGAAGGCAAGGGGTTGCTGCTACTGTGTAGCAATGCCGTACCGCATCTGCCAGCACCCAGGAGACATAGGGTGACGGTTACCTGAGAGGGCTCCATGCTTGCCGTGGTATGGCGTCTGCACAGGTAACTGAGGAAAAAAGGCGCGAAACGATTGTCTGCCCTTGCTTTCACGGAGGGAGGGAGGGAACGGGGGGCCTGACGATACGTACCCAGAACCACCCGCGACAATGTTTTAGCCCCATCAGAGTGCTCCATTGTGACTGCTCTGGACAGCACTCTCAGATGCCCGATTGTTTGCTGTTGCTCTGACGCCGGGAGGGGCGACTGAGGACACGGCTTACAGGGTTGGCTTCAGGGAGCTAAAATCAACAAAGGGGGTGGCTTTACATCTAGGAGTATTTCAGGCAGGACTTCACGGAGGGTTCCAATAAGAAATGGTGCACCTAAGTTATCGTTCTTATTGGAACAAGAAGGTTAGCCTGGCCTCTGATTGATACATGGCTAGATTTACCTCGCTGCACCTTCTCTGTGAGTGACTGCAGTGTGACCTAGAAGAATGAGTCCCCTAGACAGGGGATGGGGGGAAGCAAATGAGTACAAAACAAATCTGGTCTATTTCTTGTTTTGATCCACTCCATCTATCTTTTACATCTTTGGCTGGCAGCAGACGGTGCAGAAGGACTGCATGCCACCCACATCTCATGGCTGCTCGGCAGAAGATGGTACAGTATGACTGCTAGCAGTCCGTATCGCCTGCCCGCTCACCATAAGACGGTTCAATAGGACTGACTGCAGGACTAAAGAGAATGACCTGGTCAAGTCACTCCAAATTTAGTCCCTGCGCCCATGTCTGCCCAGGCGCTCCCAGCCGACGTGGCCAGGAGCACCTCGGACATGACGATGACGGCTACCAGTCGTACTGTACCGTCTGCTGCCAGAAGGCAAGGGGTTGCTGCTACTGTGTAGCAATGCCGTACCGCGTCTGCCAGCACCCAGGAGACATAGGGTGACGGTTACCTGAGAGGGCTCCATGCTTGCCGTGGTATGGCGTCTGCACAGGTAACTGAGGAAAAAAGGCGCGAAACGATTGTCTGCCCTTGCTTTCACGGAGGGAGGGAGGGAACGGGGGGTCTGACGATACGTACCCAGAACCACCCGTGACAATGTTTTAGCCCCATCAGGCATTGGGATCTCAACCCAGAATTCCAATGGGCAGCGGAGACTGTGGGAACTGTGGGATAGCTACCCACAGTGCAACGCTCCGGAAGTCGACTCTAGCCTCGGTGCTGTGGAAGCACTCCGCCGAGTTAATGCACTTAATGCACTTAGAGCATTTTCTGTGGGGCCGCACACACTCGAATATATAAAACCGATTTCTAAAAAACCGACTTCTATAAATTCGACCTTATACCGTAGTGTAGACATACCCTAAGATTTTTGTAGGGACAAGCAGATCTTGGTCACCACTAGATTCTGCTGAACTTTGCTGTGCAAAACTTCACATTACCTTACAAATCCCCTCAGCCACCTTGGCTCACTTTGAATGTGAAGAGCTTATTATGCTGTTCATGTAGCGGAGAGAGAGAGATTTATACTGTTGGACTGGCAGTCCTTTGTGCGCTATTGGCAATAAAAGCCCTTTCGAACACATGAAAGTATAATGTAGCCATCTTTGGTCTGGGTCTCATTTTGTGTTTGAGTCTGGAAGAATTTTTGGCACTGGTCAGTTTCCTGGGTGCAGTAAAAGTGAACAAGTTTTACTGTTTTTTAGGTCTATTCTTTTCACCTGTAATTAGTATTAGAACAGCAGGCACTTAGGCCCCCTGGGCCAGGGCTGGCCCTTCCACTTGGAGCAGAGCTGCATGAAGTGCTCAGGAGGAACATATTTCACACCAGGCAGGGAATTAAACGGCACTTTGAAATGGGTTACAGGCAAGTCAAGTCCATGTTCTGTTGTTTTTTACTTTGTGCAGCAGCAGCTGGAATGCATGACTGGGGATCTCATCTGCAGGGCTGTTTGTTTCCCCTTCTCTAGACCTCCTAGTCTTAGGGCAACATGTAGAACAATGGGAAGCAATGGTCTGAAACGGAGCAAAGGGGTTATCTAGGCTAGATGTCAGGAATAGTTTCATAATTAGTGAAAATCAGCATGGAAGAATCTCCACCTGGGAAGTAGTAGAATCTTTTTCATCACCCATTTCAGCCTGGAGAAGTCTATGAAGGGCAGAGTATAGAGTGGAGAAGCTTTCAATCAGTCCTATCCATTTCTTTACCTCCCTACTGAAAGACGGCATGAGTATATGTACATCATTATGGCTTGCTGAGGGGAGAGGCTTCTACGTATCCCCTTTACAAGGGAAAATGAAGGGATGCTGATTTCTTAGAACTTCAGGCACCCTCTAGATGCAGAGGGGTGTTTGGAATCCAGGTTTAGCCAAGAGTTATGCATAGGTTAGATCAAGCATTTTATTGCAGATCTCCTCTCTAGGTTTTGCAGAGAATGGTTTAAAGGACAAGATTTGAGAAATCAAGGCAACTTCTAATATACAAAACAATGCTGCCAGACCTGGCCTGAGTGCTGGGTGTGCAACCTGAGCCTGGTCAGGTTACAGTATGAAAGTAGTGCACTGTGCTAGTGTTAAGCAATTCAGCACAGGACGTATGTCCATTCAAGGCTTGAGTGTATTAACGAGAGCAGAGGTAATGGTGTTTTACCCCTCTAACTCCCTGGTTGTTTTGTATAGCAATAGGCATATTACTCTGAACCTGGAATTTAAGATTTAAAAAACTTTATCCACATCCCCAGCTGCTGTGAATCAGCATAGTACCATTCTGGCAGCCAAGGAGTTGGTTCTTTATTTCCTTAAGAATAGGAGGAGGAGGAACTTTAGACTGACCATGGAGAACATTCATTTCCTAGCTTGCATCTGTTGACCTAAATGGACAATTGAAGGAGATCTGGATTGCCCTTGGTCTTTAGTATCTACAGTGAGTTAGTGTACCACTTGTGACACTCCCCTATGGACATAGTAGCATTAGGGAGGTTCAGTTGTGGCTGATAATTCAGCATAAAGCCTCTTCTCCCACAATGAATGTATTTGTTTACAACACTTCTCACCACTCCCATCTACCCAAAATTACTCTAGCACCATCATGTCTGTTTTAAAGTGTCTTTCTTACACTGTTATTTTTGAAAGATCACCATTGTATCTCCTTTTAAAGACAACATTACAAGAACTAGGAAAGGGCTTGAACAAACAGATTCTGTTTCCACTGAAACATTTCTCTACCTACGCAGACTAGACTTCAGAATAGTTCTAGTCTAATCAATAGAGGGATATTCTGCATTAGCAGCACTGTGGTGTACATGGAAGCCAACACAAGACCATTATGTCCTTTCCAAGAATTATTTATCTCCTGTCTGAGCATTTTCTTATCTGAGAAAAATACAAGCCCCCAAAAAAACAACAACCCATCTCCCTTCCCTTTATTTCCCCTTCAGCAATGGACTTCAATTTTCTGGGTACCCCAAGACAACTTTTCCTTCTCAGTGTATTTGGGTATGAGATAGAGAGTTAAAACATTCTCATACTTAACCTGAAAACTCCAGCCAGAAGGGGCTGGGGCCTTCCCTTACTGCAGGCCCTGTTTATCCAGTCAAACCTCCACAGATTGAGATGTTTTCTGCTTCTGGAGGAAATACAAGGAAGTTTGTACAAGTGTGTCATGTCCAGCCAGATTCCTTTCGTTCATCTGTTTGCTACTGTTGACATTACAAATCTTGTACTGCCTCACACCAAGCACAATATAAAGTCAATGATATTTAACAAAATACCCCTTCTAAATTCACATTTACTAGAGCAGGAAAGACTGGGTCAGGAATTTGGTGTATTCACTGTAAGCACACTACAAATAAGAGTTCTTTTCAGGGCTTTGAAATGAATAGTTTCTTGTGGGGGGGATCATCATTTTTGGGATTTGCAAGAGGACTAAAGAATCATGTGCTCAGCTTGATGAAAAAGAAAGAAAGAGAGAGGGGGAGAGAGACACACACACACAGAGCTCTTTAAGTGGTGGTTTCCACATTACACTCAAGCAGAAGAGACCATATGCAAAAGTAAAACCTCCATTAGACAATTTTTTTTTAAATGCCCAAGTAATCTCCGCCTCCCAACCAGCCTTTTCACTTGATCTTGAGAATGCTGTGTTTGTGCTGCTTTGCTGTGGAAATTATTCTGATATCACAAATTCAATGCTACGGCTTCACTGCAAGATCAAACATGATGGTGAGCGGACATGCAGCATTCAATCTGAGGTAGCAATGTGCCCGCACTGCACAGTTTTGACCCAGTTTTAAAAACTCTACAAGTCAGGAATGTTCTGATCTTTGTTTTATATAGACTGCACATTAAGACTCAGAAATAGGATTCATTTTGGATCCTGCGTGCTCTTCTCCCCTCCCACCCTGCCCCAAATAAAAAATTAAAGTGTTCAGCTCACATGGTTTGGGCCTATCAGTAACTTAAACAGAACTATCCTTCAGCTGTTGGCAAGGGTGACAAGGAAAGTTTGAAGAGACAAATGAAATGTAACTTCATTCATGTTTTAATTCTGATGTTCTGGAAAGTCTCCATTACAATGAAAGCCCTTTTAGAACTAGGTGTTTTTGGACACAGCCCCACAATATTGAGTTGAATATATGCCACTATGGTTTATTTTCAATATTCATCATTGAAGGGATACTCCGGATGGTCACGCCACCTGTGAAGAGAATGCAGATAAAGAGTCTTCACTACAAAAGCTATTACATACGGCAACACCAGATGCTAGCACTAGTTATACAGTGCCTAGCACAACAGGCTCCAGACCGGGTTGAGGTCTCTGCCTGCTACTGTAATAAAATGCTACTGGGGTAACCCAAATAGGCTTAAGAAAAGAAGATAGTAGAGTCCTTCAGCTAAGCTTTGACGCTTACAGAGCGAAAGCGATCGAAAGCTATTCATTGACCTATCTGAAGAGCTCTGGGGCAGGATGTGTGTGTTAGTTAAGTTCCGGGTGGACTGGTATTCACACCACGCAAGTCAGCACTGGGACTGACACAGCTTTGTGGGCAGACTCAGGAAGCCAGAGACTTACCAGGCAGGGGGGGGAAAAATAAATTGGTGGTTCCCTCTAGGTGAGATATGAGGCACATTAGTGTCGGGCAAACTTTCCCTGCCTTGTTGCTAGAGACTTCAGACCTATGTTAAACCCTCTTCATGCAAAACATTCTACGCAGGTTTCAGAAAACGGGTAAATCTGCAGGTTTTCCTACTTCTGCAGGGGAAAAGAAATGCCACTGTTTGTTTGATGGATGCCATATGGCTAGAATGCTCCTCAGCTGGAGTCCCAGTACTGGCTAAACTTAGAGGAAAGTCAGAAAACAGCAGCTCTGAAAAAAAGATGCATTTCTTTAGCTCAGGTTGTTTGAGCTGGCATGGATGGGTCTGCTCTGGTTTGGCCTTTTTTCCATGAGTCTTTTGCATCCAAGCTAACCTTAGCTGTCCCCTTTAATGAAATTGCAGTAACTCAGCATGGGTGTGGATACCCTATTTAGTTATTTTATAGCATTCATGTTTCAGTGGTCACAAGGAGCCTTTGAATGACCTAATTAAGGTGAAGGGAAAGTTCATGTATGTTAGTGCAATTGTTTTATGTCCATCAGACTACAGACTCAATTGCAAGACTTCATACTTCATATAAGTTGTGTATGTCTAGGAAAAGTAAAGATCTAGGAATGCCATAAAATGCAGACATGGTCCCAGAGCCAAATGTAGGCAAGTGCAAATGTCTTCCACATTTCCCTCTTTAGTCCCAGAAAACCTGGAGGCTACACTACACTTCCAGTCTTCTGGCTAACTAAGCAGATATTATAGGTGGTTTCTGAAATAAAGTAGGTTATAATGAAGATGTAGGCCAGCACTTCCTGTCAGTAAAAACAAACGGTCGTGTGAAACACTGCTGAGGGCATCATGGCAGCTGTGTTATTTATCTGCACCATTAGCGTATAATCAGTAAAGCTGGATAAAAACTGGAATTTGTCCCATGGGAAGGGATATTGACTTTTTTCCTTCCGACTTAAGGATGAAATTCGCAGAATGGAAAGTTCCAAACATTTCAATTCAGTAATGTTAAGACATTTTGTTTGGACTTTTTCAACCAAAATGAAACCTTGACATTCCCAGATTGAAAAAACTAGTTTGTTGAACGAAATCAAGATGTTTTGTTTCAGCTTGGGTTGCATTAATCTGGTCCCCCTGAGTAGCCATAGTGCCTCATGGTTTCCATTTTTTTCTGGGTTGGGCTCCCCACATCTCATGATATACTGTGGTCATGCTGCACTGCTACTGGTTCAATGAAAGCAGGGACAGTGCATCATAGGAGATGTAGTTCAGCCAAGGAGCCTGGCTCAAAGGGGAGAATGTGGGGGGATAAGACACCTGAACTTTAACTCCCATGAGGCACTATAGCACATCAGGCTGACAGATCAGCTGACCTGAAACATTTAGGTTTCCCACTGGAAAACATACAAAATTCAGCAAGATCAGTTTTTTCTGAAGACAGTTTAGATTTCAGATACTGCATTGTTTGTCAAACATGTTGATGTAAAATTCCACTGTAGTTAACATGGGTAAGCTTTGGTAACTAATAAGATAATGCTATCAAAATGAAATGTACTTGTACACAACTCCATTCTAGTTTAAAGCTGGAAAAACCACAGGAAAGTCAAAAACGTTTGTTCATTCATACCTGCAATAGTGGAATATTTCCCCACAAATACATTAAGTATATTTTCATTTTACTGTTTGATCTTTTCACACAGGAACTGACAACCTGGATCAGACCAGACAATGTCCTTTCTGACAGGGGCTGGTCCAGATGCTTAACACAGTGTTCTAACACCTTCTTAAGAAGATCCAGTGTCATCTGCCCCACACAAATTAGGCAAAATTGTGTTCTAACAATTTGAGATTGGCTTAAACAGTGGAGCATAAGGCTTAACATCTCCTCCCAAAAGCTGATAATTATGACAACTCTCTATATTCTAGTTATCCATATAAAGTGTCCACTCCCTTTTTGAGTCTTGCTAAGTTTTTGGCCTTTGACTTCCTGTGGCAATGAATTCCACAGTCTAATGATGTGTTATGTGAAAGAGTATTTCCTTTATTAGTTTTAAATTTACTACCTTTAAACTTAATTGAATATCCTCCCTCTTCTCAACATTCTCCCCCTTCCCATGGGCATCGAACTTCCCTACATGAAGATATTTATGAATTCCAGCCAAGATTCACTTTTCACAAGCAGAGTCTGAATTATAAATTCGAAATATCTGCAGGTTAGGAATTTTAGCTAAGAAATCCAAACAGTTTCTAGTATCAAGAACATAATAATTTTAGATAATTTTTAAATAGAAAAAGACAATCATTAAAAACATATTGCAAGTTGATCACTTGGCTATCCCCAGATTCACTGAATGAATAAACAAACATAATTATAGATTACAACCACCTTGCTGAGATTTTAGTGCATCTTCAACCTAATTCACCTTTCCTATCGTCTATAGTCCATCACCTTTTAGGTAGCTAAGTAAACTGGTCCATTTGTTCCTGTTGGACTTCGCTAACCATAGATAAAGGCAGGAAAAAAGCTGTTAATACTCTAGAGTTGCTGCAATCCTAGAATTTTTAGACCTTTTGTCCCAGCACAGCCATCAGGAGACACGAGAGCTAATCTAAGAAGGTGGAGAGGGATACACCAAAATTAATGCCTTTGTTGCTTTAGGTAACATAGTGAGTGTCCTGAAAAGGGATCAGCATACAGTATAGCCATAGGCTGGACATGCTCTTGTACTAGAAAATGGATAGTCTTATTTTCAGCCAAACTTGGAGCCCTAAGAGAAGTGCTTTAGGATGCTTCAGGATCAAAGGCACTATACAAATGTCAAGTGTTAGTACTATGCACACGATAGGAATTTGAGATTCAGCTCCAGCATTCACCTGTAACAGATAACACTATCCTGGACGAACCTTATGGAATTAAGATAAATCTTTGTGACAGGGTCGGGCCAGATGGCTATAGGAGAGTAATAATTTTTTTTCCCAGGGGAGAGCACGAACGCAGTCCCCCACTACCACAAATTATGCAGTCGAGTTTCCCGCATTTGGGGAAATCGCATGGGTCAGCACACCCGCAGTGCAATGGATGAGCCTTGCCCTGGGAAAACCACCTTCGTGATCATGGTATCTCCCCTGCCATGTAAGTATAGTAATAGAAGGCAGATATATAAGCCCCAGGCTAAGTAGGTCCCTTTTCCCTGGGTAAGGTAACAGAACAATCAGGAACCTTCTGGAGACAATTAAGACAGGCTGATTAGAACACCTGCAGCCAATCAAGGAGCTGCTAAAATCAATTAAGGCAGGCTAATCAGGGCACCTGGGTTTTAAAAAGGAGCTCACTTCAGTTTGTGGTGTGCGTGTGAGGAGCTGGGAGTATGAGGCGCTAGGAGCTGAGAGTGAGAATGTGGACAGTTGGAGGACTGAGGTGTACAAGCATTATCAGACACCAGGAGGACACCACACTATGTACAAGCATTATCAGACACCACACTATGGTGAGGATAAAGAAGGTGTTGGGAGGAGGCCATGGGGAAGTAGCCCAGGGAGTTGTAGCTGTCGCACAGCTGTTCCAGGAGGCACTCTAGACAGCTGCATTCCACAGGGCCCTGGGCTGGAACCCGGAGTAGAGGGCTGGTCCGAGTTCCCCCCAAACCTCCCAACTCCTGGTCAGACATAGGAGGAGTCGACCTGGACTGTGAATTCAGAAAAACGGCCACGCTGAGGGCTGCCGTGAAGCTCCAAGACAAGCAAATCCACCAATAAGTGCAAGACCCACCAAGGTAGAGCAGGAACTTTGGCACATCTTATTGAATTAAATTAATGCCTCTGGGGTCCATTGTATTAAAAGTGCATTATTTATGTGTTATTGCGGACTTGTATGCAACTTCTCTAGGAGATGTGATTAATGCAATCTCTGAGAAGTATTAGGAATTTCAGCAGGACTTCTTGGGAGAACATATATTAAGCAGATTGTCTAGGAAATACTTTGGGTGAAGGGAATGACAGTGATTCACACCCCTTTTGAAGCTTTGGCTTGGGCAGAAAACCACTGTCTGGCTGATTAGGTAATCGCAGTCTCCTCAAAGGCCCAAACTGGGTAAATGAATTATTCCATATCACGAGGGTGCTTGTTCTGAGCTGAAACTGTGATGAACTTGTGACCACAGGAAAAACCCCTGGGTAGGGTTTGAATGACTAAATCACCAACCAGAGCTCATGGTAAAGTTGAGGTGACTGCTGAGAAGGTAAAGAAATTATGTGCATGCTGACTAGTTTAAGAATTAAGTGTGCTTGCTTAGAAATAGCTGTGTGGTAGCTGAACTGTGGCAATTACACTGTGTACCATCTCTGAAGAGAAGGCAAAATAGCTTGCTTAGGCAGCCTGCTGTTTGCTGAAGATAATCACAAGGAAGGCAGGGGACTATTCAGCATAGAAATATCCCAGTCAGAAGGGAGAGACAAAAACATGTGTTTCCACCTGTCAAACAATAAGATTTGTGGAAGTAACATGCGTAAGTTCATCTGCCCACTCTCGACCTGCAGTTTACAGATCATGAGCCAGCACTCATCCTATTCAATATGGAAAGTGTTTGGAAAAGTTTGATTGCTAAATATATTACAGTAGGACATGAGCTGAACAGTAAATCATGCAATAAGATTTGGAAGGCAGTTAGTCTCTCACAGGAAGCAACACCCGTTGGAACTTTTACGAGTAAACAGAACAGGACTCTAGGAAAGTGTGGTGGTGGCAGAGCGGTGGGATCATTTTGAACCAGAAGAACAAACTTCAGGATATTAAAAGGACTTTTTTCTTCTTTTGGCTGCTTGGAAAGCAGGGAGGGTTTGGTTTTTTGTTTTTTTTTTTTTATTAAAAGGACACCTTTTTTTAGCTGAGAGCAGCTGGAGGTTCTCTCTCTCTCTCTCTCTTCTCTGCCTCAGGGCAGAGTAGTCAAGCTACAGCAAGGGTATTCACAAGCTGGGTTGTTGTTTTTTAGCTGAGAGCAGCTGGAGGTTTTTTGTTTTTTCTCTTGTCTGCCTCAGGGCAGAGTAGTTAAGCTAGAGCAAGGGAATTCACAAGCTGGGTTCTTTCTTTCTTTCTTTCTTTCTAGCTAGCTAGCTAGCTAGCTCGCTCGCTCTCGGGTTAGGCTAAGCTAAGCGCAGGGAGGCTAAGATGACAGAAAGTGATGTCCAAAAGAAACTAGATTTAGCCAGATTGGAAGCTGAAGAAAGAAAGAAGGAACATGAAAGACAACTGGAATTAAAACATGGAGATTGATGCACAAGTGGCCAGAGAAAAAACTGCTAGGGAGGAGAGAGAAAGAGAGAGGAAGCATAAACTGGAGGTGATAAAGTTAAAAGGACAAAACCCTTCAGCAAGTGGCTCCACCTCCCCAAAAATCCACAAATGGGAACGACTATGTCCACAGTATGATAAATCCAGTGATATTGTTGAATATTTCATCACCTTTGAAAGACTGTGCACCCTCCATGCGATTCCTGAAGATCACAAGATGACCACATTGGTCGCAAAATTGACTGGAAGAGCTCTGGACATATTCAACAAGATGCCTATTGAGGATGCTTCTGACTATGGCAAATTTAAGGATTTGGTTTTGAAGCAATTTTAAATTACACCTGAAATTTACAGAGTGAAATTTAGAGCCCTTAAGAGAAGGGCTGGACTAAGTAACATGGTTTATGTAAACCAGATGAAGGATCTGTTCGATAAATGGGTCAAAGGAAGGGGTGTAACTAGCTTTGAAAGGAATGTGTGATTTGGTTGTCCAGGAGCAGTTCCTGACTAATGAGCAATGATGATGTAAAACAGTGTTTATGGGATAAGAAAATGGATTCAGCAGAATGTCTTGCTTCTTATGCTGATCAATACAAGCAGTCCCAGACCACCAGAGAGGCGGAGCAAATCGGAACAAACCGGGTGGAGGTAGCAGAGAGGAACAACCCTGGTCGCAGTTTGGGGGGATACCAGAAGGGGCACCCTGAGACCACCCCATATCCCCGGGTGCAGCCCAAGGCTCCAACTACACCCCAAGGAAAACCCCAGACACCTTATCGTCCCACCACAGCATTCTCCAGCAACCCACCTCGCCCCAGTGACCAGTCAGCTGGGTGACATTTTAAATGTAACGAGCTGGGGCATGTAAAGACCAACTGCCCCAAGAACCCTAACAGATTGCAGTTCATTGCACCGGGGTCACACCAAAGGTCCTCAGGCCCAGATGACTCCCAGATACCCTCAGAGCAAAGGGAAACTGTGAGTGTGGGTGGGAAGAAGGTTATCGCGTGGAGGGACACTGGAGCACAAGTGTCAGCTATCCACCAATCCCTAGTGGACCCCAAATTCATCAACCCAGAGGCCCAAGTAATGATTCAACCTTTCAAGGCAACCTCTTTTGACTTGCCTACAGCCAAGTTGCCTGTCCAATACAAGGGCTGGTCAAGAATGTGGACTTTTGCAGTCTATAAAGATTATCCCATTCCCATGCTGCTCGGGGAAGACTTGGCCAACCATGTGAAGCTAGCCAAGAGGGTGGGAATTGTCAGCCACAGCCAGGCTAAGCAAGCCTTCATACCTAGCTCTGTTCCTGAGCCTTCTACAAGGGCCCAGTCTGTGTTACCAGAGACCCAGACTGAGGTGGTGGAACCGGAGCCCACCTCAACGTCTGCAACAGCAGTAGTGGATCCAGTCCCAGAACCGGCAGAGCAACCAGCACCAGAACCATTGGCAGCACTGAATCCAGCATTTACAACCCAGTCAGCAACTCTAACACCAGAGGACACCACCAAGCCCGCACTGGTAGCAGCAGCTAAACCTGCGCAAGAGGCTCAACCGGAGCCTGAAACCCAACATAGTGCACCAGCGGAGAGCGGTTCACAGTCAGCAGAAACAGCCCTATTACCCACATCGCTTCCAGAAGGACCAAGCCCAAGTCCACAATCCAGTGCAGAACTGATGTCTCCAGCATCAAGGGAACAGTTCCAGGCTGAGCAGGAAGCAGATGAAAGCTCCAGGGAGCTTGGATGGCAGCATGGAACAACCCACCACCTCTCAGCTCTTCTAATAGATTCCAGTTTGTGGTAGAAAGAGGAGTTTTATAGAAGGAAACTCTTTTGGGTAGGCACCAGGAAGACTGGCATCCTCAAAGACAGTCGGTAATTCCAACTAAGTACTGGATAAAGCTCTTGAGCTTAGCCCACAATCATCCTAGTGGCCATGCTAGGGTGAACAGGACCAAAGACCGTTTGGGGAAATCATTCCACTGGGAGACAATGGGCAAGAACATTTCTACCTATGTCCAGTCTTGTGAGGTGTGCCAAAGAGTGGGGAAAACCCCAAGACCAGGTCAAAGTCCGTCTCCAGCCGCTCCCCATCATTGAGTTTCCATTTCAGCAAGTAGCTGTGGATATTCTGGGTCGTTTTCCAAAAAAGACACCCAGAGGAAAGCAGTACCTACTGACTTTCATGGATTTTGCCACCTGATGGCCAGAAGCAGTAGCTCTAAGCAACACCAGGGCTAAAAGTGTGTGCCAGACATTAACAGACAGACATTTTTGCAAGGGTAGGTTGGCCCTCCGACAACCTTATGGATTCGGGAACTAATTTTCTGGCAGGAACCATGAAAAGCCTTTAGGAAGCTCATGGGGTGAACCACTTGGTTGCCACCCCTTACCACCATCAAAAAAATGGCCTGCTGGAGAAGTTTAATGGAACTTTGGGGGCCATAGTATGTAAATTCGTAAATGAGCACTCCAATGATTGAGACCTAGTGCTGCAGCAGTTGCTCTTTGCCTACAGAGCTGTACCACGTCCCAGTTTAGGGTTTTCACCATTTGAACTTGTGTATGGCCGCAAGGTTAAGGGGTCATTACAGTTGATGAAACAACAATGGGAGGGGTTTACGCCTTCTCCACGAACTAACATTCTGGACTTTGTAAACAACCTACAAAACACCCTCCGAGACTCTTTAGCCCTTGCTAGAGAAAACCTAACAGATCCTCAGGAAGAGCAAAAGACCTGGTATGATAAACATGCCAGAGAGCATTCCTTCAAAGTCGGGGACTGGGTCATGGTCTTGACGGCGCTCCAGGCCCATAAGATGGAAGCATGGTGGGAAGGGCCATTTGCGGTCCAAGAGCTCCTGGGAGCTGTTAACTATCTCATAGCATCCCCCATCTCAAACCTAAAGCCTAAAGTGTACCATGTTAATTCTCTAAAGCCTTTTTATTCCAGAGAATTAAAGTTTTGTCAGTTTACAGCCCAGGGAGGAGATGACGCTGAGTGGCCTGAAGGTGTCTACTATGAAGGAAAAAGTGACAGTGGCATGGAAGAGGTGAACCTCTCCATGACCCTTGGACATCTGCAGCGACAGCAAATCAAGGAGCTGTGCACTAGCTTCACGTCGATGTTCTCAGCCACCCCAGGATGGACCGAACGGTCATACCACTCCATTGACACAGGTAATGCTCGCCCAATTAGAGCCCAACCTTACCGGTTGTCTCCTCGAGCCAAAACTGCTAAAGAACAGGATATCCAGGACATGCTACAGATGGGTGTAATCCACCCCTCTAACAGTGCATGGGCATCTCCAGTGGTTCTAGTTCCCAAACCAGATGGGGAGATACGCTTTAGCGTGGACTACCATAAACTAAATGCTGTAACTCGCCCAGACAACTATCCAATGCCATGCACAGATGAGCTATTGGAGAAACTGGGACATGCCCAGTTCATCTCTACCTTAGACTTAACCAAGGGGTACTGGCAAGTACTGCTGGATGAATCCGCCAAGGAAAGGTCAGCCTTTATCACCCATGTAGGGCTGTATGAATTTAATGTGCTCCCTTTCAGGCTGCGAAATGCACCCAGCACTTTCCAAAAACTTGTAGATAGTCTCCTAGCAGGATTGGGAGAATCTGCAGTCATCTACCTTGATGATGTGGCCATCTTTTCTGATTCATGGGCAGAACACATGGAGCATCTGCAAAAAGTCTTCAAGCGCATAAGGGAGGCAGGACTAACTATTAAGGCTAAGAAGTGTCAAATAGGCCTAAACAGAGTGACTTACCTTGGACACCAGGTGGGTCAAGGAACTATCAACCCCCTACAGGCCAAAGTGGATGCTATCCAAAAGTGGCCTGTCCCAAAGTCAAAGAAACAGGTCCAATCCTTCTTAGGCTTGGCCGGATATTACAGGTGATTTCTACCGCAATACAGCCAAATCGCCGCCCCACTGACAGACCTAACCAAAAAGAAACAGCCAAATGCTGTTCAGTGGACCGAAGAGTGTCAGAAGGCCTTTAACCAGCTTAAAGCGACACTCATGTCTGACCCTGTGCTAAGGGCCCCAGACTTTGACAAACCTTTCCTAGTAACCACAGATGCATCCGAGCATGGTGTGGGAGCAGTTTTAATGCAGGAAGGACCGGATCAAGAATTCCATCCTGTCATGTTTCTCAGCAAAAACACTGTCTGAGAGGGAACGCCACTGGTCAATCAGCGAAAAGGAATGTTACGCCATTGTGTACGTGCTGGAAAAGCTACGCCCATACATTTGGGGACGGCGTTTCCACCTGCATACCGACCATGCTGCGCTGAAGTGACTTCACACCATCAAGGACGATAACAAAAAACTTCTTTGTGGGAGTTTAGCTCTCCAAGATTTTTATTTTGAAATAGAACAGATTTCAGGAGCTTCTAACAAAGTGGCTGATGCACTCTCCCGTGAAAGTTTCCCAGAATCAACTGGTTAAAATCATACTTGAAATGTGGAAAATATTGTTAATTTTTATATAAACAATAGTATATCTAAAGGTGCATGTGTCTTATTAATTCTGTTTTCTCCTAGAGCTCCAGGAAGAAATCACAGCCAGTGTGGAGCAGGCTGTCCAGCACGGTCTATGATTTGGGGGGGCGTGTCATAAGCATACAGCCAAGGATAGTATAAAATCCCTCCTTTACCTGTAAAGAGTTAAGAAACTCAGATAACCTGGTTGGCACCTGACCAAAAGGACCAATAAGGGGAGAAGATACTTTCAAATCTGTGGGGGAAGAGTTTTGTTTTGGGCTTTTGTTGTTCTCTCTGGCGACAAAGAGAGAGAGACCAACCAAGTAATCCAGCTCCTACTGAATGATACATCTAAAATGACAGAAATAGTAAGTAATAGCAAGGAAATGTGTTAGAGTATCTTTTGTTTTAGCTTGTGAATTTTCCCTATACTAAGAGCAAGGTTTATTCCTGTTCTTTTGTAACTTTAAAGTTTTGCCTAGAGGGGAATCCTCTGTGTTTTAAATCTTATTACCCTGTAAAATTATTTTCCATCCTGATTTTACAGAGGTGTTTCTTTTACTTTTTTTCTTTATAATAAAGGTTCTGTTTTTAAGAATCCAATTGGGGCTTTTAGTGTCCTAAAAACCCAAAGGGTCTGGTCTGTGCTCACCTTGTTTACTTTCAAGCCTCCTCAGGAAAGGGGGTGAAGGGGCTTGCGGGGGATATTTTGGGGAAACAGGAACTCCAAGTGGTCCTTTTCCTAAATCTTTGTCTAACTCACTTGGTGGTGGCAGCAATACCGTTCGAAGGACAAGAAAGAATTTGTGCCTTGGGGACGTTTTTAACTAAGCTGGTAGAAATAAGCTTAGGGGGTCTTTCATGTGGGGTTCCCACATCTGTACCCTAGAGTTCAGACTGGGGAGGGAACCCTGACACCACTCAAGAGAGGCAACATGTGGGGAGCCAGAAGCCTAAGAATGGATGCCCTTACTGCACCACTAAGGGGAAATACAGGTGCAGTTGCCTTGAACTGTGACACCGCTGATATGAGGAAAACAATGGCAGCGCAGCAGAGGCAAGAGACAGTACTCCACTCCTAGGAGTCAGTGACAATTGTTGAGTGATTCCTTTTACTGAGTGAGCTCCACAGCATGCTCCTTAGCTGTCTGGGACAGTCACCACCACTTGAGGAAAGAGGGGAGAGAGTTTTGAAACAGAGATGGAACTGAGCCAAATACCACCTACCTACCCCTTGACCTAGGAGGCTGTTCAGACTCTGAACCATATGCAAATGTTGCAAATTTTGAAGTTTTACAAGTCATCTTATGTGCTGAACCACTAGACCTGAACACCCCTACGCTTTGATGTTTGAAATTCAGATGCCCTTTTATCACCGTAAGAGAACCTCTTGAAATAAGGTAGATGTGATTGTATATGGAAGTGTTGACATGGCAGGGTTTACATTAAGAACCCAGCACTGTTCAGGAGCCTCCATTCACTTGCTCTAGGGCTGGGATTCAGCTTGGACTTACATCAGCATCTCCACGTAACGGGTGTTTTTATTCAGGGCTTCAATGTCCTTCATTTCCTTGCCAGTGAGTGAGAAGTCAAAAATCTAGGGAAAAAGAGGAGATTAGGAGTAATCCGCAGCAAGGGAGATTCAGTG
The DNA here is from genome assembly GCF_965140285.1 of Lepidochelys kempii. NCBI lineage: Eukaryota > Metazoa > Chordata > Testudines > Cheloniidae > Lepidochelys > Lepidochelys kempii. The sequence continues at coordinate 249,670,754 of NC_136380.1, forward strand.
TTACTTGATCTCTCACTGTTGCACTACTACACATGGGAGCACTAGTGTAGACCGGCTGCTGGAATTTTAGCCTGCTCAGAATAGGTCTAGATGACACTGATGAAGAGTCCAGTGTCCTGTCCATACTAGCTTCCCCTCTATTGCACCATCACCAAGTGATAGAAATGATGGTGAGTAAGAGTCAACATAGAAAAGGTTTCCGGGATGGTTAAGCCTCCTCTCTGCCTCAGGAGAGAAGGGGAAGATGTTCTAAGCAGGGGTCAGCAATATCAGTGGAGCAGAGACAAATCTATAACTTACCTGGAAGTTTTCTTTGATCCGCTGTGGATGGAAGCTTTTGGGAATGACCACCACCCCTCGTTGGATGTTGAAGCGCAGAACAACCTGTGCTGCCGTCTTGTTGTATTTTTCCCCAATGGCATTCAGGACAGGGTCCTTCAGTAAAGGAGGGGAAGACACATTTACCCTTAAATTGGGGGGGGGAAAAAAAGGAAAAAGAAGGGTGTTTTATTTTGATTCTGGAATATTTAAAGAAAAGAGGCAGAGAGCAGAAATCTGAAGCAAAAACTGATTCAGACAATCTGTTATGAAATGAAGATTAATTCTAAATGCATCAGTTATCACCATGTTTATACGGTTTTCCCACTGCCTCTGTCAAACAATAAGATTTGTGGAAGTAACATGCGTAAGTTCATCTGCCCACTCTCGACCTGCAGTTTACAGACCATGAGCCAGCACTCATCCTATTCAATATGGAAAGTGTTTGGAAAAGTTTGATTGTCAAATATATTACAGTAGTACATGAGCTGAACAGTAAATCATGCAATAAGATTTGGAAGGCAGTTAGTCTCTCACAGGAAGCAACACCCGTTGGAACTTTTACAAGTAAACAGAACAGGACTCTAGGAAAATGTACCAAGGGGATCAGTCCTACATGAGCAGAGAGATGGACTGGGTGATCTAATAAGTTGTCCACCTCTAACCTCTGATCAGGTTCAAAGCGTACAGGCATCTTCTAGCCTTTGGGAAGCCTGATACTGTACCTTTGTTTCCTGATAATCCTGATCTGCTTCGGAGTCAGGTATTAAACAGCCCAGATCAAGTTATCATGGGATCAGTTGTGTGGAGAAGAGAGGAGAGATGTTCCTCATGACTTCTAGGAAGAGTTCTACTTGTTTTCCACTGGGTAGGTCCTCTGTTCTGTTTGGTGCCCTAAACGATCTAGTGTTTGCCCACCATGCAGCTACTCATTTCATAGCTCTATATTATAGTTGCCTCTCTTCTGGCCAACTGTATGGGGCTGACTCACTGACATTCCCTATTGACAGAGCAAGGCAAGGAGATCACTTCAGAGGGTTAGTCAGTGCTGCCTATGTCTACACTGCAGCTGGGAGCAAGCCTCCCAGCACAAGTCAAGAGACATATGCCAGCACACTAAAAAACAGTGCAGCTCCAGTGGAGAATTGGGCAAGCCACTTGCGCTCAGACCCAGGGGGTTGGGTGGTCTTACGTCAGAGCTGGAATGTCCACACTGCTAATTTTAGTGCGCTAACTTCAGTCCATCTACCCAGGCTGTGAGGATTGCTCTCAGCTGCAGTGTAGACGTACCCTGTATAGCCTGCTGGCCTTAGGAATACTGGAAATCACATTTTGGATTCCCAGGTTAGAGCTGAGAAGCTACATCTTAGTAAAAGGGATGGTGAGGTAGATTTACCCAAATTCCAAATTAAGAACTTTGGCTTCTCTGAAGCATGTTTCCAAAAAGAGGAGAAGCCCAGCTTCAAATGCTCATACTTGCCTCACTGGAGGATAGCAAGCATTTGGGAGAAGCCATAATATTACTTTTTGCTGGATCTCTGTGGGGAGACTTGCAACTCTCTAGTAGCAATGTTCACCGCACAAGTGAGGCTAGTATGAAGACTTACCACGTTTCATCCCTTGCGGTTCCTAGTGGACTGTACCCAACAATGACAATGTCATGTTGTCTACAAAATTCTAAGAGCTTGGGCTGGGTGAAATATGGGTGGCATTCAACCTACATGAATGAAACAGAAGGAGCAATTAAATTAAATAGTGACAGATACTGAATAATGTCTTGACATCTCTTTCTGCATGTTTGACCAATTATAATCTCAGATGAATTAGAGATTGTAGGGGAAAATGTTTTAAGAAAATGGAACCTTTTACCCCCTAGATTAATCATTCAAATCCAGGCCATCCTGGTGGTGGCAGGTCATCCTGACCTTCCCAGGGGAAAGACTGTGACAGGAGCTGTGGAAATAATTGATTTTTCACTTTGCTGGCCATATCAAAAAGAGTGTGTTCCGGATCAACCCAAAAGAAACTTTGAAACTTTTGATTCACTGAGAAGTTGACCTGAAACAAAACACTTCATTTTTCTAAGCTTTTCGAGTTTTTAAAATGAAAAGTAGTTTTGATTTGGGGGAAAAAATGTTTAATTTCAAATGTGTCCAAATGAGAAGTTTAGAGTTTTAGAATTTTAGGTTTGATCTAAACAATTCTGCAAATTCAACATGAATTCTAATATTCTGGTTGACCCCAAATCTGCATTTTTCAGCTAAAGATGTATCAGCTGAAAAGCTTCACCCAGCTCCAATGATGACAGACCTTGAGCCATGTCCAGGCAAGAGGGGGGGGAAAAAATCAAGATATACAGTAGTCTAAGAGGAATGTGGACCTCCTTTTTGGGAAACAATTCAGACCGTTTAACACCTTTGCAATTCATGATTGTAATTACATGGGGGGAAATTTGCCTTCTCCCCAGTGGATAGATGGCAAACAAGATATGGAAGAGAGATTGGGAGCATGAGGGTAACTGTTGACCTGACTCACCAGCCTTTATGTTCTGCCCAACACTTATGTATAGCCATCTGAATAGAGATCTATGCCAGGAGGCAGGAGCATCTTGGCTACCTGATGATTGTATTTTTCTCTTCTCTTTGTAGCCAGAATGATGGCTGCTTCCATCTTAGTTTCCCTCCAGAAAGTTGGTGACAGCTTATGCCATCAGCAGAAAATTGAGGGAAATAAATAAATAAAACCCACATTTTTTTGTATGGACTGCTGCAAACCTCTGCCTTTCCAGGCTGCAGCTATTCTGTACTATCACCCACAGTGAGTTTTTCTGGCTATGTGTTCAAATTTCTCGGAGATCCATTCCTGAGGTATACAAGCAGCTTGCTCTTATAATAAGTTCCTGAAGTTGATACAAACCCCTAAGAATTGCTTTTTTTTTTTTTAAATCAGAACCTTCTTCCTTGCATCTTCATTAGGCCCAGACAGAGGGTAGTATTGATGTACTCTTGGAGGGGGGGGAATGGAGTCAGACAATCCAGCCAGAAGCAGTTATGGTGTTTAGTGCTTGTTTGATAACTTGATCTTTAATGCTGGTGGTGGGAAAAAGTATTAGAATGACAGCCACAGAGGCAAGGAAACTCCTGCGTAGCCAAAGAACAGGTACAAGGACAGTGGCAGACTTCCCCAATACTACCTTGTCAGTGTCCCTCCAAGGCCAACTTCAGAGGGTGAAAGGATAGTTTCCTCTTTTTCCCATACAATCTTTGGCCTCTCTTCTGATGCTGCTAACAAGGATATCTATTAGCACTAATCACGATATCAGTCACTGGACATCTCTAACACCATCTCTCCAGCTCCAAATCAGAAGCCACCCTAACCACCACCAGATGCTAATGACTTGTATCCAGACCAGCTACTTAGAAATAAATGGTTGTGGACCCCGTTGTCATGATTTTACTTAGACTTGACCATTGACTTCAGTGGCAAGTTTAGCTTAAGCTGATGGCATGACATGGTCTTATTGCTAAGTTAGTTCTTTGGTCTAGTACCTCCACAGAATTACCTGTGGAAAGGACATAGAAAAGAGTGCCTTAGATTCTTGGCTTGTTGTAGTTTCTTAGAGATCGTTCCTTATAGCAGACACATAAAGCACAATATCCCATATGCTATAGGGCTGGGCTCTAATTGTTTTAAATGAGGTAACTGATGGCTGGTTAGCCTGTTGGGAACTTTCTTGGATCACTTGAGTACATGGCTGAATCCTTTTGATCATGTCTGCAGTGACAAGGATTCATACAGCCCTTAAAACTCATACACCATGGGACAAACTCAGGTTTTCAAGCACTGGAGAGGGATCTGGAAGGAAATGGATGTTCCCAGCAAATTTGGATATTTATATTGAGTGTAGAGTGAAAAATCAGTCATGCTCACTCTTAAGAAGGAAAGTTTGGCTTTCAATGTTTGGCGGTATGGTGGATAGCTTACTACCTGCAGTAGGTCATCTGTGCAGAAGTATTTGTAGTCCCTCTGAGCACCGTACCACAGTGCCAGTTTCAGGTAGAGTTAGGGTTCTGCTTAGGATCATACCTGATTGCTGACAGGTTTGTGCTTGAGCCCTGGCTTATTCAGAATCATTTCCAGCTGCCTGCGGTTGAAGTTGGACACTCCAATAGATTTTGCCAAGCCGGCATCTTTACATGCTTCCAAAGCCTGCAAAGATAGCAACGGGGAGCATTAGAAAGAAAGCCTCAATAGAAACCTTCCAGCGGAGGAAAGTAAGCATTATTAGCTAGGTGAAATATACTTTACTCGGGACTCTGTCTAGAGAGTTAAGTGTGCATGCTTTACAGGAAAGGCCTTTACTTTGGAGGGACTAGCACTCCTGTTGATGCTTTGTTCCTATTCTAAACTCAATTCTCATGCAGCCATAGATTTTCAGAAGACCAAACCAAGGCACCTCAGATTTCAATGTTACTTCATACTAGGGTAGAATTTTCCCAGGAAGCAGAGCAAATCAGAAGAAACATTTGAGATACAGCACTTATACATTTCACATGTTCATTTCCAGAGTTTTATTTCAAATTTTAGAGGGACTGCCACACTGCTCCAGCTTTAGGGGTGGGGAAAGGGAGACAACATCTGAACAAGAGATAGCTTCTCTTCCCTGTCACTTTCTGAATTACCCCAGCTATTATTTCAGCTGTGCAAGTGTTAGTCCAGGCTCTCCTCCTGCCAGAGTCTACAGTTAAGTCATAATTTTATGCCAAAGTGTTGCCATGAAATTGTGCATCACAAAAATCAGCATTAAGACTTCATTGCAAAATGAAGCGGGAGGAGAAGATGGGGCTGAGAGGAATACAGGATTTGCATTTCAAACCAATATAGCTATGCAGTTAAGGAAGCTTATACAAACAAGGTAAACATACAATAATTCCTTCATTAAGTATCCTCTGATACTCTGCTTTTAGTTGATGCCATGCTTCATTAACAGGAGAAGAGTATCTTTACTTAGAGATACTCCTCTCTCCCAAAACCCCTCTGATGAATGCAGTGGCTATTCAGTGGTGCAATGAAGCAGAGTTACAGTAGACTCTACTCTTGTCTCCAACATCTGGGTACTGAATGTCCTGCTTGTCAGTTTTATTATCCTTTTCTGATTTAAATGAATAGGGGAATTAGGGAAGCAAAAGGCTCCATTTATTTTATGGCCTCTGGCTGGCCTCTTCTTGTCATATGATTTTCATCATTCAACAGTGAGGCAACAAGAATAGCCACAATCCTGGCTGCTGAAGCCACACTGAAACAATTAAATTACTCCAGGGAGGAGTTTAGCTGGCTGTATATAGACTGATCCTAATATTTACAGGCAGCGATGACCCCTTCTCAGCGGCAGCAGCTGGGTTTTTCCTGCCTATTGTTACTGAGGCTGTCATGTTACACTAGAGCCTTACAATAAGAAACAGATTGAGGGTAACAAGCTGCAGGGACTGAACAGAGAAAGTTTGACAGATGTTTTTCTTTCATGTTTAAGTGAATTTGACTTGTGAATCTGAGGAACTAACAGCACGGGCTCAGGCCAAGCATATCGTGAGCAGCTATTCTGGAAGTTACCCACACAACTGTGTTCCATGGAAGCACCCCCTCTCTTATTCCAGCCCTGGGAGCCCACCTCAGAATTTTGCCATTGTGTCCAAATCTTGACCAACAGCAGCTCATGCTAAGCCAGTGCAGGGCATCACTATGCAACTTTTGCCAGTGTAGATTCAATTTGGACATGTAGCACCCTGGGCTATTTCCGTCTCTTGAGGAGAGATGGCTGCTTGTGCTGAGTAAATTGTTAAAAGCCACATGGCTTATTCATAGATACTAAGGTCAGAAGGGACCATTATGATCATCTACTCTGACCTCCTGCACAACGCAGGTCACAGAATCTCACTCACCCACTCCTGTGAAAAACCTGTCACCTATGTCTGAGCTATTGAAGTCCTCAAATCGTGGTTTAAAGACTTCAAGGAGCAGAGAATCCTCCAGCAAGTGACCCGTGCCCCATGCTACAGAGGAAGGTGAAAAACCTCCAGGGCCTCTTCCAATCTGCCCTGGAGGAAAATTCCTTCCCGACCCCAAATATGGCGATCAGCTAAACCCTGAGCATATGGGCAAGATTCACCAGCCAGATACCCAAGAAGAATTCTCTGTAGTAACTCAGATCCCACCCCATCTAACATCCCATCACAGGCCATTGGGCCTATTTACCATGAATATTTAAAGATCAATTAATTTCCAAAATCATGTTATAGGATGTGCAAAAGTGAGGACTAGACTGAGATCCAGACTCCCTTTTACCTGTGGTGTAAGAAAAAAAGTGTGGTGTCTAGATGTGACTAAGGATGGGTTGTATATTGCCCTGTCCCCTTTACTTGAACCAAAGTTTCTACTTCTAAGTAAGGGCAGGTTTGAGATATTTAAAAGGTGGGAACCTTGAAAGGCACAGCCCATTGACAATTCAGAATTCAGCACCTCTATGCAGTTCTACTACCCTCTAAAGCAGTGGTTCTCAACCAGGGGTATGCATACCCCGGAGGGTACGCAGAGGTCTTCCAGGGGGTACAGCAACTCATCTACATATTTGCCTAGTTTTACAGTGTAGTTACATAAAAAGCAGTAGCCAAGTCAGTACAAACTAAAATTTCATACATACAATGACTTAATACTGCTCTATATACTATACACTGAAATGTAAGTACAATATTTATATTCCAATTGATTTATTATATGGTAAAAATGAGAAAGTAAGCAATTTTTCCATAATAGTGTGCTGTGACAATTCTGTATTTTTGTCTGATTTTGTAAGCAAGTAGTTTAAGTGAGGTGAAACTACTGAAAGGTGTACAGTAGTCTGGAAAGGTTGAGAGCCACTGTTCTAAAGTCCTCGTAATTAAAAGAAATGTTGAATACCCTTATGGTAACTTATACCCCAGAACAGAGGGAGAGTTATTTTTTGTGAGGCAACATAATTTTCTATCCTACCTTGAAACTACATCTTCTGTTACCAAGAAGGAGCTAGTCATATGTTACCAAGGACCACTATCTCCTCCATCTCTTTGAAAGTAGTAAGACTTGAAAGGCTACAACTGCAATGAACGTGGTGGTCTCTGAGAGCCCACAACAAACTAGTCGAACAGTTCCAGAAGCCCCAACTAATCCAAGACAAGTGCAATGACTTGATCAGGGAGTGTGAAAAGGCATTTCTAAAAACATTTTTGGATACATCTACATGTAAATAAAGTCAGTTTCAGAGTAGCAGCCATGTTAGTCTGTATTTGCAAAAAGAAAAGGAGTACGTGGCACTTTAGCGACTAACCAATTTATTTGAGCAAAGCTTTCGTGGGCTACAGCTCACTTCATTGGATGCAAAGTGTGATTTTAGCACGTGTTGGCATATGTGCTAGCTTTCTTTTTGCTGGTAGTAAAGACATGTTGGCATTGGCTAGCAGCCCAAGACAGCCACCCATAGTCCTCAGCAGGCTCATACTGGGCTGCTAGCCCAAGCTGACATCTTCACTTTTGTTATCTGTATGAGCTAGATTAAAGCTATCACAGGCGCGCCTGTCTGCGCTAGTCACACCTTCATTTGCTGCATAGCTGTACCCTCAGAGTCTGCTTAATGCTGGTGGAATGAGACACCCCTGCACACAGAAGTCCCTTTATCCAGGGAGTCAGTAGCACGGTCAGTGGAAATGCAAGTTTACCTACATTGCCTTGTCAAGGTTCCTCAGCCAGAGTGCAGAGGAGCCACTTTCCCAGATGTGATGGCGTTTAAATGCATAGGAATGTTACAACTGCGTACCTCCCAAGTAGCACATAAGTTTGTCTCATGGTAGATATATTTTCCATTTTCATCTCTCGGGTAGATTGCATCTCCAGGCTGAAAGAACAAAGTCATAGTTTTCAGCTTCCACTACTCAGAACGGAGGTTTTACACATACTCTCTACATTTATCAGTGGACAAAAATCCAGAGGCTTTCTAAACACACCAAGTTCAAAAGGTTATTCATATTGCGCTTGCCACATCCTCCCTTCATCTACCAGCACTTTGATGCTATAATCATTAAGTGCACTTCCTGAAATATTCCCCTCATATGGCTATGCAGTAAAAAGTTCCATTTGATTTGTGCCATGATCCTGGAGGTTGCAAGAGGGGATGGCTTTCCGGAGTCTAATCGCCTATTTCCCAGATATTCCATTGTGGCAGCCAAACATTTCCACATGGCTAGACTATTGCAAAAGCCCAATTCCCCTCCAATGCTGCTTGCTTGTGCTATTTACCATTCAGGGACACTGAAGAGCAATGCAAGTTAAACATCTGATATTGCAAGACAATCTTGCAGGACCAACTCCCAGTGATGCTAATGAGAGTTGTATGCATTGGACACCTGGCAGGATGTGCCAAGAATCTTTCAGGATCATGCCCCAAGTTCTCCTATCTCCCTTGATACCCCAGAGAGCACTTTAAGGATGCTTGCAAGCATCCGTAGGCCTGGTACATAAGTGCACCACTTTCTCTCATTTGCTGATCAATTTGTTGCTACTACAGGCAGTATATTTTAAAATGTCAATCATTCATCGGATATTAGTTTCACTTTGTTTCCTTAAATGCCTTTTGTGGTGTCTGGTAGCTGATCTGACTTCAGATGGCCATAGTTCAAAAAGTGCGGGGTGACGTGTCGACAGGGTAATTCCTCAGGAATACGCAGCTGTGACTAATGTGCTCAGTGACTGGCGCCACCACATTCAACACATGCAACTGCAAGACATTTTAGGGTGAAAATGAACCTTAGTACAACAAAGCATCCTCACATTTCAGAGATTGGAGCATGAAGTGGAGTTAAGTGTAGGTTTTTTTGCCTCAAAAATGAGACCATTCCTTAAAGCAAGACCCAAGAGACAGGCCTATTACTATTATTAATTCTTACTATGTCTTATTAGAAGAACCTTGCACTGTCAGGAAAAAGTAAGATGGCATTTAGGTCTTTTCCATCTTAAATTGGGTGAGAGCGAGAGAAGAGTAGAGAGGGGTTTGGAGTTCTTTATGAACATGGGATCCTAGCCAAAACTTTTCAGGATTCTGCAACATCCTACTCCAAAATTTGGCGTCTTCTATAGGGATCATTACAAAGGTAAGGGTTGTTGCAAAGCAGGTGTGGACTTCCAGCCAACTCAGAGTTTATGGGTTGGATCTGGATCCAGGAGTTTGGTTTTAGGGCCATCTCTCATTAGATAGAAAGGGAATGTTTAACTTGGGATCACCTCCAAATTCCTTTGCTACTAGTATTAATATTCTAGACAGCAAAGAAAAAGAAAGGCTCAAAGAAACAGCAAGATCCAGAGTGCCCTCCTGTGCATTTCCACAAGGTTTATAACATCCTTTATAACAACATCTACATGGAGCTGCTGTAGGAAGTTAAGATGCCAGTGTCTGAAAAACCCATAGTAGGCAGATGGTACTCCTCTCTACATTCCCTTGATCATTGATGCAAATAGGACCATCTCACAGCTACCTGCATTCCAGAGAAAGCATCTAGATGAAAGATCTGGCTGAATATGAACCAGAGAAGATGGAGGCAATGCTGATGGGAAGAGGCAGACAGTTTGGAAAATGAAGCAATTGTGGTTACTAGACCTTCAGAGACTTCTTCCCATGAGTACAAGAAATGCTTTTTTCCACCTACAATTTGTCCATCTTAAATAGACCCGCCCACTCATTTCCAGAAGAAATAAGGTCTCGAGATCTCACTGCCTTCAGAGCTAAGGGTCAAACCCACTTTAACTTGGCAATAAAAAAGAAAGGTAGAGAGAAATGGCTATTTAACAATTCCTAGCCACTACTGCATCTGGGGAAGAAGGCAGGAAGTTAATCAAAATCAGCCAATGTACCTATCTATTTTCTCTTGGGATGCATTCAGATATAATGGTGATGGGAGACACTAGAAGAATCCACATATCAAGCCTTTCTGGATATATTCAGAACTCTTCCAGAGTGAATTTTTTTGTTTTACTCTCAGAACAAAGTCCTCCCAAAGAGCTATATGAAAAAAGTTTGCATCAGTAAAATCAGTAAAGAGATGAGTTTACAATTTTACAAGAGGCATGTTTGTGGATTTTGCCTCAAGCATCAATATTTTCACATATTCATGAAAGGCTCATTTTGCAGGTAAGATTTTTTGGCTGCAAGAAAGGAAGTCTCCTTCAACTAGCAAGCCTCTGTCTGGGGCAAAATATGAGTTTTTTGTAATGTGATGCCACTTTCTGTGGCAAATGTGTGCTGGCACAACTGTTACTATACAAAATACACAAATCTGTGTGCCAATTGATAGAGTACTATTAACACACAAATTTAAACTTAAATTTGAAGACGCTTTAGGGAGATTAAACAGCACCTAGCCCAACAATAGCTGTTGCAGATGGGGAGCGCTGGAAAGCTGTCCCAACAAATCCTGCCTTGTGTGTAGTTTTTGCAGAAACAACTGTTCCAGTTCCAAGAGATGCTTCCCAGATTTTGGTCCAGACATTGCTCCATACTTCACTGCATATTGTATTAGAAAGAAAGGGATTTTTCCCCTCCCCAAAGGGATGCATGAGTGGAGCTTCAGGACTGCAACTGAGAGCATCTTGGTGCAGGATTTAGGGAATCAGAAGTAGATTTATTAAAAGGCAGCTGTCAATATCTTTATTTTGTGGGACACTGACCTTCACCATATGGGAGAATGAACTATGGGAGGAAAGCAACAGGAGTAAAAGGAAACCGGAAATTCCAGATGGTGGGAACTATTTTCTAAAGTGCACCTAAAAGGGTTCCATACTAGAGCTTGCTTTACATAATCCTTAACATCTGAGGCCAATTACTCTTGTGTAAGGAACAGGATGCCACTTCTATAGGAGCGAAGGGAATGTAGGGCCTCTGAGTGAGTTCCATGTGTTGGTTTCTGATCTCTAGAGGTACTGGCATTTGAATGCACCAGTCACAGGAAGGCATGAGCTCTGAGAGTTGTCAGGAAACAAAAGACTCAGGTAGATTCCTTTCTTGGTGGAAGCAGTATTGTCCACTCAGAGCATTTAAAAGTGATCCAGCCTCCCCATCCCCCCTCAAATTATGAATGCCTTAGTTCTGTTTGGGTTTTTTATATTTGCCTTCCGGTTTAAGCCTCTGAGGAGCACTTGCATTGTGTTTTCAACTTTCTCTCTGAAACCATGAGGGCTAGTGATCTCCTTTTATAATCCTCCCAGCCCCTGAGATTGTTTAAGAGCTGGGGCTTCAAGAAAAAAGCACCAAATCTCATGAGAGTGGTCATAAAATTGCAAGAGTTGGCAACACTGCAAGAAATTATACCAGTTCCTCAAACACCAGTGATCCCCAGAATGAGGGAACAAGAAGTCATGATTGTTTAAATTTCTGCCTCAGAGAACCCAAGTTTAGATGCTAGGTCTGTCCTCCTAAAGCTGTCTGTCTAGCTGACTGCCACAAACAAGCAGATATGCAAGATTTTGTGAAAATGGTTTGCACAATATCTTTAAATACTATGGAGACTCTCTAGTGGTTGGAACAAAGCTGGGAGTCAGAACGGTTTTATTCCCTAATTTTACCACTAATTCAGTGTTGCCTTGTAAGTCACTTAACTCCTGTTAATCTTCCCATCTGGCCATAAATGAATTTAGATTGGAAATTAAAAAGGTTTCCAACCATCAGAGGAGTTTGATTCTAGAACAACCTTCCAACAGGGGACAAGAAACTTAAGTGGTTTTAAGATGGAACTTACAAAAGGGGTTAAACAATGTGGTTGCCTTTAATAGCAGGGAATTGGACTCTATGACCCAGCCCATGCTCTATCTGGAAAATGGGGATAGTGCACTAGGCTCCTAAATGGCTTCATAGGCTATTACAGACTTCTATATCCTACTCCTGAGGGAATTCTGTCCCCTGCAGATTTCTTTGCTTCCCCGCAGAAAAATGACTTCCTGATGGGGAAGCAAAGGGAAGCCACTAGAATGGTCATGTGACTCTCCCCAGCAGTATGTTTCGGGTGCCCAGGGCAGCCGGCAAAGACGTAAATCACTGTGGGGCAGAAGGCAGGACTGGGGAAGACCAGGCTGGTGGCTCCTAGTCTGCACCGGGCTCAGGTGGTAGTCTAGGCATGGCTGGGCTGGGCTGGAGAAGACAGGACTTCCTCTTCCCCTGCACAGCATCTAGGGCCGGGTCAGACCCACCCCTAGATTTGTCCCCCAGCTACAGGAAGCTCTGCAAACTTTCCCCCTTACTGCACCCATTGCTCCTCAGCTGCGGGGGGAGGGATCCCTGTAAAGGGAGCTGCTCCCCCATCCACCCAACCCCCATGCATCCAGACCCCTCATACCCAGACCCTCACCCCACCCCGCACTCAGAACCCCACTGATGAGCCCCATTCCCCCTGCACTTGGACAACCCCGAGCTACCCGCATCTGGATACCCACCCCACCAAGCCCCAGCCAGTTGCACCTGGATCCCCACCCCACTGAGTCCCACTCCTCCAGCATCTGGACCCCCAACTGAGCCCTATCCCCCTCACACCCAGACACCCATCCCCCCAGCTGAGGCCCAACCACCTTCACCTGGACCCTCTGCAGAGTTCCATTACCATTGCACCCAAAAAACCCCAACAAACCACAGTGCATCCAGATCCCTTCTGCACCCAGATCCCCGACTGAGTCACTCACACCCAGATTGCCCCACACAGAACTCTCTCAACCCGCACCTGCATCCCTCCACACTAAGTCCCTCCACACTTTGTTCCTGCCTTGCTGAGCCTGCCTGCCCATACCTGGTGCACCTGGCATGGAGGGGCAGGGCCTGGGGTTTTTCTGGGGCAGGCGCGGTCCTTGCACTGTGTCAGGGTTGGGTGCAGCCTCATCACTGAGTCCGTGTCCTGGGGAGGGCGGGGGGGCGGGAGAGGGGGGAGAAGAGCTGCACAGTGATTTCCCACCTCTGTGCAGCCAGTGATCTGGACTCCCCAATGCCATGCTGGAGCCTCCACATTTATTTGACAAATAAAATTTCCAGAATTTTGCAGAAATTTAAAATACGATGCACAGAATTTTAATTTTTTTGGCATAGAATTTGTAATTTTTTGGTGCAGAGTGCCCTCAGGAGTAATATCCCCCCTCTGACCCCAGCTAAAGGAGCTCTCCTAGCACCAGTGCTGAAGGCCCATTTTATTCCACTTTACAATTTATGCTCTCTCTATTTGGCCTGGATACTCCATTTAACAAAGTTGATGTTATTGTGCTTTGTCTTCTTCAATGAAGAGCAATATGCACATGCAAAGAATGTCAAGCATTACATTGCCACCAAAGAACCACTTTTTTAAACAAAGAGTGGTCTGTAAGTTTGAAGAATTACTTGAGTCAGAGGACTTGGTTCACGCAGGCAGATATTGTGATAAGCATTAGGGCTACTTTTCTTTTTACCTTGAATGCCATTGGCAGCTCAATAATATAAAGATCAACATAATCCAGCCGCAGAATCTTGAGTGTCTTCTCCAAAGTTGGACGCACCAGCTCCGGTGGGTGACATGTATTCCATAACTAGGGGAGGGGAACAAAAAACATAAAACACTCTTGGTTCTAGTGAGATAAATAGAAATTCAGTTACTTGATTTCCCTACCTTTCTCCCCTTTAGATAGTACTACAGACTACATCGGGTTAGCACAGGATGTAAGTCAGTGCATTATTGGATTACTTATGTACACAAAAGGAGAAGCTCCGTTTTCCCCCCTAGGATGGATCAGCATAGAGAACTGACCAGAACCTTTACTCATAACTTAAACCTGTCCTGACCTAGATTTTAAACACAGCCACATACTTAAATGTAGACAACAACTTTCTACTTCCTGAATTTAGCTGGATGTTGGCAAGGGTCCTGTGATTGGAAAGGATTAGCTAAACGGGAAGGGAAGGTTTCAGAGAGGTGTCTCATGGTTAGGATAGTTCAAATACTTATCTAAGCCACAACTAGATTCTGAACCTTCTGAAGTTTGCTTATTCCCACTGGAGGGCTCCCCCTTCCCTCTCTAGCAAGAGGATCTACAAACAAACAAAAAAATTTTTTTTGAGCTGTGCACTTGTATTCATGCCCTGAAGTCTGCACATGGACAAAATTGCAGAGATTTGTGGCTTCAAGTAGAGATCACTGAGTATCTGTTCAGGGTTGAGCAAGTGACTTTGGAAACAAAAATGAACTCCCCAAATTTATCAAGTTTGGTTTATACTAGGGCTGTTGATTAATTGCAGTTATCTCATGTGATTAACTCAAAAAAATGAATCATGATTTAAAAAAATTAATTGTGATTAATCACAGTTTTAATCTCACGTTAAACAATAGAATACCAATTGAAATTTATTAAATATTTTGGATGTTTTTCTACATTTTCATATATATTGTATTCTGTGTTGTAATTGAAATCAAAGTGTATATTATTATTACAAATATTTGCACTGCAAAAATGATAAACAAAATATTTTTCAGTTCACCTCATACAAGTACTGTAGTGCAATCTCTTTGTTGTGAAAGTGCAACTTACAAAGGTAGATTTTTTTATAGCTGCACTCAAAAACAAAATGTAAAACTTCAGAGCCTACAAGTCCACTCAGTCCTACTTCTTGTTCAGACAATCGCTAAGACAAAAAAGTGTGTTTACATTTACAGGAGATAATGCTGCCCTCATCTTATTTACAATGTCACCAGAAAGTGAGAACAGATGTTCACATGACACTTTTGTAGCTGGCATTGCAAGGTATTTACATGCCAGATGTGCTAAACATTGATATTCCCCTTCATGCGTCGGCCACCATTCAGAGGACATGCTTCCATGCTGATGATGCTCGTTAAAAGAATAATGCGTTAATTAAATTTGTGACTGAACTTCTTGGGGGAAGAATTGTATGTCTCCTCTTCTGTTTTACCCACATTCTGCCATATATTTGATATTATAGCAGTCTCGGATGATAACCCAGCACTTGTTCATTTTAAGAACACTTTCACAGCAGATTTGACAAAACGCAAAGAAGGTTCTAATGTGAGATTTCTAAAGATAGCTACAGCACTCGACCCAAGGTTTACGAATCTGAAGTGCCTTCCAAAATCTGAGCGGGATGAGGTGTGGAGCATGCTTTCAGAAGTCTTAGAAGAGCAACATTCCGAAGTGGAAACTACAGAACCCGAACCACCAAAAAAGAAAATCAACCTTCTGCTGGTGGCATCTGACTCAGATGATGAAAATGAACATGCGTCGGTCTGCACTGCTTTGGATTGTTATCGAGCAGAACCCACCATCAGCATGGATGCATGTACCCTGGAATGGTGGTTGAAGCATGAAGGGACATATGAATCTTTACCGCATCTGGCATGTAAATATCTTGCGATGTCAGCTACAACAGTGCCATGCGAATGCCTGTTCTCACTTTCAGGTGACATTGTAAACAAGAAGCACAGCATTGACTCCTGCAAATGTAAACAAACTTGTTTGAGCAATTGGCTGAACAAAAATAGACTGAGTGGACTTGCAGGCTCTAAAATTTTACATTGTTCAAAAATAAAACAGGTTTTTTTTGTACGTAATTCTACATTTGTAAGTTCAGTTTTCATTACAAAGATTGCACTACAGTACTTGTATTAGGTGAATTGAAAAATACTATTTCTTTATATTTATTTTTGATTACAAGTAAAAAAACAAAAAGTGAGCACTGTACACTTTGTATTCTGTGTTGTAATTGAAATCAATATATTTGAAAATGTAGAAAACATCCAAAAAATTTAAATAAATGGTATTCTGTTATTGTTTAATAGTGCGATTAATCATGCAATTAATTTTTTAATTGCTTGACAGCCCTAGTATATACTGATTTTTCTTAAGTTTTCCAATTTCTGTGGTCAGTTTTGTCATGTTGAGGCTATGTCATGTGATCAAATGATATTATGAAGAAAGGACTAGGTAGGTTTGAGCGGAATCTTTGGTTTTCTGATGTGGCCAGAGCCACTGAGTCTCTGCATGATCTAGGGAAGTTTTTGTTTAAGGTAAGAACCTCACTGAAAGATAAATGCTGCATTGATGCTCCATAGGCATGAAGCAGATGTGGTTAGAGTGAAAACTGAACTAGGGCATTGTGTAAATAACAATTTCATAGGGGGCACAGAAATCATGAAAATGCCCCCATACTAGGATCTTTTAAATATTACCTTAGCTTACTGTGCAGTGCACATGCAGAGGAATTGAGTGCTGTGCACGCGTGTATGAAAAAGACCTAGCGGGGAAACAGAATGGATGGGTCTTTTTTTTTTTCTTTTTTAAGTCACAGGCACAAATGAAATTGACTAAAGTTTGCTGGTTAAGTTCATTCTGTGCAAATTGTGAAATTCAATACTTTGTCATTTACATGGTCATGAATTTTCTAAAACCACCCACATGATTTATATAGTCCCTAATTATGCTTGCTTCCTCCATTGAGGGATTATTCCCAGATGTCAATGATTTTAAAACCATCACTGTTCTTGGATTCCCATGTGTCAGTGGTGACCCAAGATACCCATCATCTGGTTAGCCTGAAGGCAGACCTTGCTGAAGCAGTGTTCCAGGTCTGTCTTCTCCCATCTGGGTTAACTGAAATTTGCTCTATTTAGGGCTATTCGTGAAGACCACACCAAAATTTAACTACCACCTGCCAGTGTAACCACCTGTGTTAACAGGGGCAGCTTGAGTTGAGCAGAGTATCTAGGCTTTGTACAGCACAAAGCCTTAAATCTGCTTTTGGAGGAAATTCAAGGTGTTTCTCAATCCTAAACGAGATGGGGAATTTTTGAATATAGGCAGCAGGGCATTTTTTTGGTAGAGAGCCTCGATTTTGGAACTTTCTTTTTAATATGCGGCTGGCCATTTTTAGGTTGCAGGATGTTTAATGGAAAACCTGCAGTTGCTATGGGGGTGAGCTCAGGACAAAGTCATTTTCAGCAGACACACAGTTACCCATGGGGTAATGGTGATGTGTTTTATCTTGCAACAGACCCACATGCCTTAGAGAGCCCTGAATAAAGACCTATCAGTGAGTAAGTGCCATGAATACAGCAGTTTTAAAAAGCTGCAGAGGCTTCAAAGAAAGGTGCTGTAGCAATGGTTGTGAACCCTGTTACCTTAGCTTAACTGGTGCCAAAAATATTAGGCGAGTTTCCTAACTGGTTTTCACAATTTGTAAAAGTGATTATCTACATCTGTGGATCAACGATCAGAAAGCTGCAAAGCAGCTGTGGCATTCTAGAACACCACATTCCCTGGAAATGTTACTTTTAGGCTTAATAAAAGAAAAATATCTGGGGTGAAAGACAACCATGAAAGCCTTAGTACATAAGCCAAAGACTGTTGGCAATTGATGGAAAGCCTCTGAAATCTTTGGATGCTTTGTCTGTGATCAACATGTTAACAGCAGGAGCCAAGCACAAATGTGGATTTCAGCTGGCAGATAGCGTATGACTTTGTAAAGTCATTATTCCAGAACAACTGAGCCTAGTCTTGTTAACCACTGCTGATGGGCTGGTGTGAGATTAGTATCATCAAAACATTTAAAGACTTACCTGAACTCCTGCAGTTGAGAAATTGCACAATAAAGCCAGGTTCTCCTGTGAAATTTCTAGTACTTGCTGGTTTGGGTCAAGTAAGAAACAAGCATAGCTCTTTCTCATGTGGTAGTAATAAGTGGCCTAGTGAACTTAACCACTGCATCTCTAATAATGCAAAGAATTAGGGTTGGTCAGCCATTATAGGCTACAAATTTGCCATTAGCTCAGTTTGTGCTTTAGGAAAAAAGAGGATCTGAGTTTGGGGGTGATGGCGGGGGGAGGGGAAATCACAGATGAAATAAAGATTTAATCTGAACCTTTGGGGTTAAATGTATATTTTGTTAAGTAGTGACCAGAGAACAGAACAGAAAGATAGCTGCAGTTGAGGAATTCCCACATATTGCATGTTATTGCATGTTATTGCAGCCAAGGTTTGAACCAGAATGCCTCTCTCTCTCTCTCTCTCTCTCTCTCAAAAAAAGCTACAGTCTAAATAGGATCAGGATCACAACCTCATTTCTGGGAACCACATGTTCCACTCTCCCTAAAGAGAAACTCTGTCCAACTGAACTTTGACTCAAGGACAAATACAAGACGTTTTGCCAATGGTTTGACAAAGTGCGTTTAATAGGCTGTCTAGGGGTTAGATCAGGTGATGGTGTTAGAACACTTTGAAAATTTCCTACCCAAATCTAGAAGCAAAGTGTTTTTCCAGCAAGAAATGCCAATTTGTTGAAACCAAAAACTTCCTGCAAGAAAGGGTCAGTTTTGCTGAATTCCCATTTTAAAAAATTGAGTCATTTCAAAATTGTCAGGTCCTGTTCTGACATTTTTGAAACGAGAAGTTTGAAATCACTTGAAAAATTTTGAGTGTGCTCAATACAAACTGCTTTGACCAACCTGATCCAGAGTTTAGATTTTTGATTAGTGAAAAACTTGTGACTGACTTTGCCCCAGTTTGGGGAAGAACTTGAAATCTTATTCCCCCCCTTGTAACAGGAAAACAGTTTCCCACCCAGCTGTATCTGTGACAGAAAGCAGTTAGCATAGACTAGTTGAAGCACAGGACTGGAAGTCTGTTCACAGCTTTGCCACCGACTTGCTCTCTAACCTCTGAGAACTCACTTAAGCCCTAAAACCATCTGAAGCTATGGCTCAGAATCCTAGTTTGTGGAATACTTAGCTCCTAGAATGGAAGCTGTTATGAAAGTAAACAGCTACAATTGTTCAGTACAAAACACTGAATGCATACTCTTTATGTATCTGAAATATTTATTTAACCAGTGTTTTGTGGTGCACATTTAATATTCACTGTACAGAGAAAGAAAAATGTGGGGAGCACTGTGTTAAGTGTGGTGGAGGATTTTATAACATGAAGCATCTGCCTGTAAAAAACTGACCCGAGCCTGCTAGCTTATTACACGCATAACTGAACTGGTACCACTTTTGTACCAATGACCTAAAGTTAAAGTTGAATCCCTTTACCAATACTTTGAAGTAAAGTTCTCCATTTTACTTCTTTGGAAGATCTTTAAAAAGTGTCAGATTTAAGATTTTAAACTTTGACTAGCTCATGACTCATTCTCAGGAGCCTTTCCCCGCTTGAAATCAAGCGCAAGACTACATCACCACAAGACAGTTTTCTGCATTGATCACTGAATTTCAGATATAAATCCCACAACAAAAGCTGGCTTTTATATGAAGGGTTTCTTGGAAATCCAGCTGTATGAGATGACTGTCAAAGTTTAACCTAAAATTATAGGGAGCATTTTTCTTTTTGGAAGCCCCCCATGTAGTTGCCAGATTTTCCTCTCATGTCCTTTCCCACTCCCTCCCTTCCCTGTAAATTCATTAAGTCTCTTTAAAACAATTAATTCAAGCAGTGGTGTTTGAAAAGGCCTGCAGTGGAAAATGTGCATGTACAATGCAAAGAAAGAGTCACGGTATAAGTTCCAAGAGGCTAACGATGGGCAAAACCTCAGGAGGTTGGGTTTGAAAAAGTACTGAAAAGTTTGGATGATTTAACTTGAAATTAAGGAAATGTACTACACGTCCAGCCCACCCGAACACCCACAAACATAAATCACAGGACTAAGAGTAAGTAGCCTGATGTAACTTCTCACTTTGCCACAATAGAAGATTTCTTCTCGTTTTACTTTTCCTTCTGCAATCTTCTCCCAGATGGCCTGTCCCACTTCATGCTCGTTGTAGTACACAAAGGCCCCATCAATATGGCGGTAACCAGCATCAATGGCAATCTTCACTGATTCTTCACAGGTACCTTTGGGAGTCTAATGGAGACAAGAGAAAGGTCGACATGGTTACAACTTTGTTCGTGCCCATCTGAGCAGCAATGGGACGGTGCTAATTCTGAATGAGTGGGAAGCACAAGTCAACATTTCACCTCCTAGTCTACAACGCACACAACTCTGTTCACATACTAGGCTCCTGGGAAAAAGCGAGGACTGAACTGCTGTGCTGTCCTAATAGAAATTAATTTAGATTTATGGAGACTTTAAGTCCCCCTTTTCCCTTTCTACCACTGAACGTAATAGAATTATGCTAAAAAGTTCTCCATGTGCACCCCTCTCCCACCCTAACTTTTCAAGGGTTGAAAAGTGACAGACAGAATTTAGTTTTTCCTTTTGCTACTACTTTTCCAAATTTGGACACGTTTTGAAGAGTTAGAGCAGAAAATGGAAGAGGAGTAAAAAGTGGAAAAGCCTTGGGACATGGTTTATTTTAATGCACTCCGTGGCAAAAAAGGAGAAAAAGAAAGTGAGTATTTTCAAAAAGCAAAACTAAAACATTTTAGATCAAGATGACCTCATTGTGAAGTTTCCTGTCAAATCAACACTTTCCCATAAGAAGTCATTTGACAAGACCTCATGGGAAAGTTTTTGGTTGAAGCACAGCTCGGTTGAAACAGATCAGAAATTGCCTGTGCGGCTAATAACCTTATTAGCAATTTATTGAGGCATGGGGAAGAGGAATTCGGACACTGCCTTGACCCTCCTCACTTTCACCAGCTCAGCACCATTGGAGTTGCTACATTTTACATGGGGGTGAGAGTAGGATTGGGCCCTGTTGGATTAGCATATTGCAGGTAGGCAGTGGCTTCATAGTCTGCCTAAGAACATTTGATTTTTTTTTTTAATAAGAAGGTCCTGACTGCTGCAGTCTAGAAATTAAAACTGAGGGAGAGACTGTATGGGATTGATATCTCCAAATGAAGAACATGCTAAGCCTTTGCTGTACTTTGGGTCTCATGTTGCCTTTCAGCAGCCATGCTGACTCACCCTAAAAAAAACAATAAATTTGGGTTTGTTTCAGAGCAGCTCAGCTCTTTGCCATGTACCAGCTTCGAGTTCAAGATGCACATCAGCCAAACCAAACAAGAAGTTCACTTAGTGGGAGAGTACAGTGTGGAAAGCAGAAGTAGAACCACAATCACCACATCTAAGATTATTACCAGCAGGAGAGTGAGTTTGTGTGGCGGGGGGGGGGGGGGGGGGGGCGGAGGGTGAGAAAACCTGGATTTGTGCTGGAAATGGCCCAACTTGATGATCACTTTAGATAAGCTATTACCAGCAGGAGAGTGAGTTTGTGTGTGTATGGGGGTGGGGGTGGGGTGAGAAAACCTGGATTTGTGCTGGAAATGGCCCACCTTGATTATCATGCACATTGTAGGGAGAGTGGTCACTTTGGATAAGCTATTACCAGCAGGAGAGTGAGTTTGTGTGTGTGGTTTTTGGAGGGGGGTGAGGGAGTGAGAGAACCTGGATTTGTGCAGGAAATGGCCCACCTTGATTATCATACACATTGTGAAGAGAGTGGTCACTTTGGATGGGCTATCACCAGCAGGAGAGTGAGTTTGGGGGGGGGGGGTGAGAAAACCTGGATTTGTGCTGGAAATGGCCCAACTTGATGATCACTTTAGAAAAGCTATTACCAGCAGGACAGTGGGGTGGGAGGAGGTATTGTTTCATGGTCTCTGTGTGTATATAATGTCTTCTGCAGTTTCCACAGTATGCATCCGATGAAGTGAGCTGTAGCTCACGAAAGCTCATGCTCAAATAAATTGGTTAGTCTCTAAGGTGTCACAAGTACTCCTTTTCTTTTCACATCTAAGATGGTCACTGCAAGTAGCTTGATGCTACGGCTCGCTCTTGCCAGTGTCTTTGCTTATTGGAGGACTCACAGCAGGTATAGATACCATATTTCAAGTTCCCAAATAGAGGACACTGCTGGGGAACCCTACTCACAGGTCCTTGTAGTGACATAGTTTAACTTCACCTTTTGGAAGGTACTGATGCTATGTCTGTACAATGTAATATTTATATCCTTATCCAGAGCTCTCAACATGCCAGGGCTCACATGTATATCTAGGAAGGTACAAGAAAAAGGTAACTTTGTGATTCAGAAGGTATATTAAAACTATAAGCTTTTTTAAAATGCGGACTCAAATTTTAAAAAAAAGTCTGAGGGAAACTTAAGAGGCCAAATTTGTGTGTTTGGCCAGCCACCCATCCCATGTTGGGGAAAACGGAGTGCTATTTCATTCATTTAATAGGTACACCGAGGAGACAAACACTTGTTCAAATGCTTTCCTTCTTTCAGCAAGTGACCTTTCTGAAGGGACTTTCAGGCCCTGCCAAGGCCCTTTCCAAGTTGGCAGCATAGGCCATGCCAGAGTAACAAAGATCCTATCAGCTAAGACACCAAAGCTGAAGAGACCGAGTCACTGTCCTGCCACATTTTTAATCTGTTCATGATAGCTAAAAAGTTTTGGGTGCATCAAACATGGAGCAATGACAAACTCAAACACATACTGTATTTTGTGTGGTACCTAAACCTGCAGGGACAGGATTTAAGGAAACCATAAGGTGAAGGCCACATACCTGTAATTCTCATCCTTTGAAGGCATCTTATCTACTTAAGAGTTCGTTTCCATTTGTAGCTCAAGCCTCTCAGTCCTATCATCTTGGTATGTTTTCCGGGGAAGTGTTTTTTAACTTTCCATGTCTCTTTTAGAGTTTGTTTTATCATGCTCCCCATCACTGTTAGACAAATATTGCTAAAATAACAGGCATCTTTGCACTGTTTGGCCTGATAGAGGTGAAGGCCACCATCAAGTACACACCAGGTTGGCGCCAGTGCCTGGGGCAAGTTTCAGCACTTTGATGCATTCAGGGGCCAACTTCAGTATGCCACTCCTGGTGCGCTAGTGAATTGGAGCGATGATTAAGTTTCAGGAAATTCAGTGTATTCCTATGTGAAAGCATTAGTACTACTTCAGATTGAATCCATCCTGGCACTGTAGGTTTCAGGAAGCACTGGGAACAGCTATGGAATTTTTGGATGGAGTCAGTGATGCATCTTTGCTTGGGTGACCATCTCCATTTTGATCAGGAGGCCTGGAGACCCAGTATCCAGGGGCAGGTGAGGCCAGGAAACAGTGTCAATCACTGTGGCATTAGAGGCTAAAAAAGGGAGAAGGGATGTGAGGAAGTTTCCCGAAATCACAGCAAAGAGCAGTTTGGTAAGTTCGCAGCCTTAGCCATGGTCTACACTAGGAGTTGAGGTCGAATTTAGCAGCGTTAAATCGATTTAACCCTGCACCCGTCCACACGATGAAGCCCTTTTTTTCGACTTAAAGGGCTCTTAAAATCGATTTCCTTACTCCACCACTGACAAAAGTATTAGCACTGAAATCGGCCTTGCTGGGTCGAATTTGGGGTACTGTGGACGCAATTAGACGGTATTGGCCTCTGGGAGCTATCCCAGAGTGCTCTATTGTGACTGCTCTGGACAGCACTCTCAACTCAGATGCACTGGCCAGGTAGACAGGAAAAGGCCTGCAAACTTTTGAATTTCAATTTCCTGTTTGCATGGTCACCTGCAGCTTGCCACGCTGGCCAGAGCTCATCAGCAGAGGTGACCATGATGGAGTCCCAGAATTGCAAAAGAGCTCCAGCATGGACCGAACAGGAGGTACGGGATCTGATCGCTGTATGAGGAGAGGAATCCGTGCTATCAGAACTTCGTTCCAGTTTTCGAAATGCCAAAACATTTGTCAAAATCTCCCAGGGCATGAAGGACAGAGGTCATAACAGGGACCCGAAGCAGTGCCACGTGAAACTGAAGGAGCTGAGGCAAGCCTACCAGAAAACCAGAGAGGCAAACGGCTGCTCCGGGTCAGAGCCCCAAACATGCTGCTTCTATGATGAGCTGCATGCCATTTTAGGGGGTTCAGCCACCACTACCCCAGCCGCGTTGTTTGACTACTTCAATGGAGATGGAGGCAACACAGAAGCAGGTTTTGGGGACGAGGAAGATGATAATGAAGTTGTAGATAGCTCACAGCAAGCAAGCAGAGAAACCGGTTTTCCCAATAGCCAGGGATTGTTTCTCACCCTGGACCTGGAGCCAGTACCCCCCGAACCCACCCAAGGCTGCCTCCCGGACCCGCCAGGCAGAGAAGGGACCTCTGGTGAGTGTACCTTTTAAAATACTATACATGGTTTAAAAGCAAGCATGTTTAATGATTAATTTGCCCTGGCATTTGTGGCTCTCCTGGATGTACTCCCAAAGCCTTTGCAAAAGATTTCTGGGGAGGGTAGCCTTATTCCGTCCAACACGGTAGGACACTTTACCACAGTGCCAGTAGCATGTACTCGGGAATCATTGTAGAACAAAGCATTGCAGTGTATGTTCGCTGGCATTCAAAAAACATCCATTCTTTATCTCTCTGTGTTATCCTCAGGAGAGTGATATCATTCATCGTCACCTGGTTGAAATAGGGTGCTTTTCTTAAGGGGACATTCAGAGGTGTCCGTTCCTGCTGGGCTGTTTGCCTGTGGCTGAACAGAAATGTTCCCTGCTGTTAGCCACGGGGAGGGGTGAGGGGCTATCCACGTGATGGGGGGAGGCAAAATGCAACCTTGGAACGAAAGCACATGTGCTGTGTATGTAATGTTAACAGCAAGGTTTACCGTGAAAGAGTGTACCCATTGTTCTATAAAATATGTCTTTTTAAATACCACTGTCCCTTTTTTTTTCTCCACCAGCTGCATGTGTTTCAAGGATCACAGGATCTTCTCCTTCCCAGAGGCTAGTGAAGATTAGAAGGCAAAAAAAATGCACTCGTGAAGAAATGTTCTCTGAGCTCATGCTGTCCTCCCACACTGACAGAGCACAGACAAATGTGTGGAGGCAGACAATGTCAGAGTGCAGGAAAGCACAAAATGTCCGGGAGGAGAGGTTGTGGGCTGAAGAGAGTAAGTGGGGGGCTGAAGAGAGGGCTGAAGCTGAAAGGTGGTGGCAGCATGATGAGAGGAGGCAGGATTCAATGCTGAGGCTGCTGGAGGATCAAACTAATGCGCTCCAGTGTATGGTTGAGCTGCAGGAAAGGCAGCAGGAGCACAGACTGCCACTGCAGCCCCTGTATAACCAACCACCCTCCTCCCCAAGTTCCATAGCCTCCTCACCCAGATGCCCAAGAATACGGTGGGGTGGCCTCTGGCCACCCAGCCACTCCACCCCAGAGGATTGTCCAAGCAACAAAAGGCTGGCATTCAATAAGTTTTAAACTTTTAAAATGCTGTGTGTCCTTGTTCTTCTCTTCTCCACCACCCCTCCCGGCGTTTCTCTTCTCCATCACCCCTCCCAGGCTACGTTGGCAGTTATCCCCCTATTTGTGTGATGAATTAATAAAGAATGCATGAATGTGAAGCAACAATGACTTTATTGCCTCTGCAAGTGGTGATCGAAGGGAGGAGGGGAGGGTCCTTAGCTTACAGGGAAGTAGAGTGAACCAAGGGGCGGGGGGTTTCATCAAGGAGAAACAAACAGAACTGTCACACCGTAGCCTGGCCAGTCATGAAACTGGTCTTCAAAGCTTCTCTGATGCGCACCGCGCCCTTCTGTGCTCTTCTAATCGCCCTGGTGTCGGGCTGCGCGTACCCAGTGGCCAGGCGATTTGCCTCAACCTCCCACCCCACCATAAACGTCTCCCCCTTACTCTCACAGATATTGTGGAGCGCACAGCAAGCGGTAATAACAGTGGGAATATTGGTTTTGCTGAGGTCTCACCGAGTCAGTAAACTGCGCCAGCGCGCTTTTAAACTTCCAAATGCACATTCTACCACCATTCTGCACTTGCTCAGCCTGTAGTTGAACAGCTCCTGACTACTGTCCAGGCTGCCTGTGTACAGCTTCATGAGCCATGGCATTTAGGGGTAGGCTGGGTCCCCAAGGATAACTATAGGCATTTCAACATCCCCAACGGTTATTTTCTGGTCTGGGAATAAAGTCCCTTCCTTCAGCTTTTGAAACAGAACAGAGTTCCTGAAGATGCGAGCGTCATCTACCTTTCCTGGCCATCCCATGTTGATGTTGGTGAGCTTGAATGATAGATCTGTAAATCTTGATACAAATGTACTGGAGTTTTCTTTCAAGGACTGATCTCAGTCTTCAAAGGACTTCCAAGTTGAGGTCAGGAGGGCTTTTTCAAATTCAGTCTGGGGTAAGGCCAACTGCAAGAGGCTTATTTTAAAGATCTGGAAACACAGGAAGCCTCACACCAGACCAAATGAATGTTCTAGCCAGCCTAGTGTCCTAGCTAGAACAGCTGCCAGAGCTAGATGCTTCAGATGAAGGTGCAAGAAGTCCTAACATGGAGAGTTTCCTAGAGTGACAAGGTGGATGAAGTAGTTTTTTATTGGACCAATTCCTGTTGGAGAGAGAGACAAGCATTTGAGCCCCACACACAGCTCTTCTCCACGCTTGGGAAAAGTACTCCCAGTGTCACAGCTAAATACAAGATGGAACAGATTCAAAGGTAACATTCAAGGTGAAGTGGCCTGTTAACACTCCTGTAGTGATAGGACAAAAAGGGGAGGGGGTAGTGGGTTACAGATTGTTGTAATCTATAAATCCAGTGTCCTTATTAAAACCACGATTAATGGCTAGCAAAGTTATGAATTTAAGCTCCCAGGCTCATCTTTTGAAAATGTTGTGCAGGTTTCCTATGAGGACTGAGAGGACACATATAGCATAATTGCTTTATGAAAAGTATTCACCCACAGGAGATAGGGTGTTTTTGTCTTTTATCATTTTCCGGTGCAAGTTCAAGAGCACAGTGATTGTCTCTCTGGTTTCACCCACATAGTTGTTGTTGAGGCATTTATGCATTGGATGAGGTAAACCACATGTTGTGATAGGCACGTGCAGGACTGCTAGATCTTGAAATGTGCATTGTCAGGGTCTAAGACAGGAGCTGGGCTGGAACAAGTTGGGAGCAGGAGCTACCCAGTGATGGGCAAATGCTTTGAACAGTCACTGAACTGCTGCTGTTGCTGGGCTTAAGAGCTGGTCCACTGACTTCCCACTAATCAGGCAGCATACTACAGGCCAGCTGTGCTTGTTAGGTTGCCCATAGACTGGCTCTGCTGCCAAACCTGCTTCCAAACAGGTTGTCTTAGCCCCAGAGAATTGAATTAGTAACCCTGCTATGTTTTTTATTCTAGTACAACTGTGGAGGCGTATAGCTTATCCATGTGACTAATCCTTTTTTGGATCCTGCAATATTAAGCTTTTTGGCTTTGGTACATTGTGGCCAGGAGTTCCCCAGGACACTTGTGTTAAGTAGTATTTATAATTTTTAATTATGTTGCCTTTCAGTTTTGTTTGGTGATGCCTGTCCCTGTTTGAGAGATTATGCTGACTTTTTATAAGCATAACTGATAAAGTCTGCTCTATACTAGAGGTGCGCAAAGTATCACAAGGAAAGTTACCCTCAGAAAGCATGGTTTTGTCAAACTTCAGATTTTCCCCACACAGGGAACTGTCAGGTGAAGGTTTTTTTCTAGAACTGAAGAAAAATCCACTGTTTGCTTGAAACAAAACAACCTGGATCAGAAAATAGTTGAGATTTTCCCTTGACGAAAAAAGTTTTCAAACAGCTCCACTCAATACCATGTCTTGTTTTAGACACATCTACCGTGTCTCGTCTCTAAAGAAAGCATTCCTAAATCTTTTCAATATCTCCCCTCATGGAAGTAATATTCCAAGAAGAACAGTTAAGCTGTAGTGTAGCAATAGCCTAAATCAACATAAATTATGTCACTCAGGAGTGTAAATTAGCCACCTCCCTTCGTCCATGAGCAGCACCATTTATGTTGACTTAAGCACAGATGTTGGCAGGAGAACTTCTCCCACCGACATAGCTATTGCCTCTCACGGGGGGCTGGAGTAATTAAGCCAATGGGAAAGTGCTGTCCTGTCAGTTTAGAGAGGCTGCACAAAGCTTACAGCTGTGCCGCTGTAAGATCGCTAGTGTAGTCATAGCCTTAGTCTCTGAACTACTACGTTGTGGAGATACAGTAATCAGAATTCAGGTTTCCAGCTGAGGGCAAACCATAGCTGACAGTGGCAGATAATGGAAGCTGTATAATCTCATTCTTTGCCTCCTGAAACAGAGGTTTGCTTTTTGAGCCCTACTGTACAAAGGTTAGACAACTCAAAGAAAGTATCTCCTTCCCTAGCAGAAGCGAATTTAGAACTCATTAAGAGTAGTTCAAGCTGTGCCTACCTGTGTAGGTAACAGATGAATTGCCAAGTAATCATGCTACCCATTAACCTAGTTTAGTTTTGGCCTTTCTATCCTCCATGTATCCCATTTTCCACATCAGTAGTAAGCCCCATATTTAATGTAATACAAGTCTTTATGACATGGCAAAAAGCAAATAACTTGCTACGTCCACTCTGGGTTTAGTCAGTTGATCAATACTCTACCTCTTACCCCATGATTACTGGGTTTGTTGAGGGATTTTCTCATCTAATTACCTGGTTCACCCAAGAACTTACAGCTGTACAATATTTGCTGCTTTCCATTCCTCCAACAGGACAGATTTTAATGAGTTTGCACATTATTAGCACCTCAGCCACTTCATTCTGGAGTTCCTTCAGAACTCTTGGATGTGTATCCTCCAGTCCCAGTGACTTGTCTAAAACAGCTCTTCCCTGGCCCAGAGAATATTCAGTCTTAAAGCCTAGTAGTAAGCAAACTTAAGAACCCAACAGAAGGATATATTTGTTGCACATATGAAATTCACTGGCATTTTTCTAGCTTAAGTATTTACTGAACATTTGAGAAGCTCTTTGAATAATATTGAGTGCATAAAAGGCAAACAGCACTGGTACTCATCCAACATATTCAAATAGCCCTTCTTACTACAGTTCTCACTTGTTACCACCTTTGCTTCCTGCTTTTATTCCGCTTTCTTTTCTGTAAGACAGTCTCTTTTCCCTGTCACGTTAGCATCCCTTCCTTCTCTCTATTGTGTTCTCTCACTGAAGTCCTCACAGAGTACTTCTAATGTATCCCATCTCTCTCCCCTTCTCAGCGCCAGCTTGGACATTTTAGCCACTCAGTATCCAGAGGGCTAATCCTACTAACTGGAGACAAACTGAAGATGGAGATCTGAGGGAGGGTACTACTCAGGGGCAGTGCTCAGGGCACAGCCAGCTCCAGGCACCTGCTTTCCAAGCAGATGGCATTCAGAATGGGGCTGCAGTCCGTGTCCTGCAGCGGCAATTCGGCGGCAGCTTGGCCGCTCTTCCTGCCACAGCAGCTTTTGGGCGGCAGCTCCGCTGCTTTTCCAAGCACGGCGGCAATTTGGCGGCAGCTCTGTTGCTGTTGTGGCGGTGGCAATCCGGCGGCGACTGCTTGGGGCAGCAAAATTGGTGGAGCCGCCCCGGCTCAGGGAAAGTTCTGGATTCTTAGCAGAGCCCTGTCCCTTGACACCAAATGTCTCCATCTTTCATAACAGCCTCCAGCTACTGGTGGTTTACAATCTATGGTGCCACTGCAGCCCCCTCTGGCTGCAGGAATGGAGAGAATTCTCATCCTGTTCTGTTTCCTCCCACTGAAGAGCTTCCTAGCTGGTGATGAGGAGGTAATTCTGCAATCTACCTCTTCAGCTTTCCAGCTGATGGAGGGCAGTGGGGAAGGTTCTATTACTCTAACCACTAAGCTAGTGAAATAATTTTTGCTGACTGGCCTGATTGCTTTTTTGCTGGAGCACACGCACAGGAGAAAAAGTTAAGATATTAAAGGCAGTGCTTTTGTGCTATGCCTTTGCAGGGTTATATTACTTTGTGATTACTAGGTTAATAAATATGGACTAATGGCAGAAAACCAATAAGAATTAGTACATCCTGCCATGTCTCTTACGTCAATAAAATTATCTAGGTGTGTGAGCCTAGTTGCTGTCTGTTCCCAGACTGGCAGAGACTGGGAGCTGCAGAGGCAACACTTGAAGGGAAGGAACAGTGTGCAGTGGTCTTGACCAAATCGATCTGGCCAGTGGTATCCAGCCTACCTCAAACTAGAAGAAGGATTGCCATGGGGTGCTGGGAAGAACTGAGCCTTCTTCCAGAAGCACTGGATTTTAACTACAGCATGCTGAAGAGGCAAGCTGTGGATTAAATCTACCAGTTCCAATCATAATTTCAGATTTCAAGTCACTGTTTAGGAATCTTAGTTCACTAGATACAGGAAGAAGATAGGGACACTTTGAGTGTTGGGATGTACCTTGCAAATGCCCAGAAGCTGCAAACAGATTTTCATATTAAAGTTTCTGGAAGCCTCCTTAAATTCCAGAGCCTAATTCCCTTTACCTATTTTCTGAATAAAGCAACAAGAGAATAAGTGTCCAAAATTGGGACCTTACTGTAGAAAAGCACCTGGTTTGAGTAATTGAGATGTTACAGGAAAAGCCAGATCCACTTTGTGGACTAAGGATGCAAACAGCACAAGGGAACATTCTTAGAATTGCTTACTTTTGCAGATGAGAAACTGGACTGTGCCTCTTTCTTGGAAAATACCAATCACCAGAACATAACCAGCTTCTATACAGAAAAATCTGGCAGCTATTCCCCGGGAAACATCAACAAGGAAGCAAAATCCAGAGAAATTATCCCTGCAAAAAGCTGACAGAGCTCAGAAATGATGGCTGAAGAGGACTGCTGGCAACCCATGTACCATACACTATTCACTCTGATGGGGAAGCCATCTGGGGAATTGCTACACACTGGACCAGAGTGCTATTCCATCTGGTCTGGTATCCTGCTTCTGGCAGAGGTTGGTACCAGATGCTTCTGAAGAAAATAGGGGAAAATCCATAATGCATCTTACCTCTTGTGCCATGAGATGACTAGGAGGAAAGGGGGTGAATTTCTTCTCTAATGCAACAGGTCATCAATTTATATTCTGAAGTGCGAGGTTTGATTCCCCCCCGCCCTTGCAATAGCAACTTAGCATGCATGATTAGATTTAGCATTTCTAAAATTCCTGTTAGGTTGTTGTTCTAGGATTTAGCCAAAGCTGTGATAAGGACTATTGTAGCTGGCATAGTCTGCCCCAGTTATTTTACCAGAGCAAATAAAAGATTGCAGAATCTGCAATTTGTAGTCATTGCAACTTTCCATAGAACACACTCTTCGAAGCATTGTGAATATATCCTCTATGAGCCAATGGGCTTCTGTCCTGATAGCTTTGCTTTTCTGCAAGGCTGGGTTGTTTCATAAACATGCCTTAGGCCCTGCCTATGAAGCAACCAAGCCACTTTTGAGCTCTTACTTTTCTTAGGCACATTTAAAGGTTGTTAGCAGAGAAATCCATTGGCTTTGATTTAGTAAGAGTTTCTCAAACTGTACTCAGAAGTTTTGTTCACAGGGTTGCAGCCTTTGAGACTCAAGCAAATATTAAGGGGTTTCTAGTATATGCAAGGATAGTCCTGTGGTCAAAGAACTGACTGCAACTCAGGAGATGTTAGTTCAATTCCAAGCTCCTCTGTGTACAAGTCATGTAGCCCTTCTAGGGCTCAGTTCTCCTCACATCCCCAATCTATGTAAAGTGGGGATGATGTGAAGACATTCATTAATTCTCATAAGGAAGTCACATTTCTTGGTGATATGAGCCATACAAGCACTTAGATCCATGAAAACCTCTGTTAAAACCTGTGAATTATGTATGAAGCCAAGTTTTGGGGAAGCCCTTTACCTTTGAAGCCTCCTAGAAAAGGTGATAGCAGGTGGCCTGCAAATTACCAACTGCCTTAATGTTTGCTGTTACTACCTATCAGGAATGGTCTTTGTAGACACCATTCCACCTTTTTGGGTGTCAGACATGAAACGGAATTGTTCAACAGCCAGTGGTTGAAAGCCCTACAGGGCACAAAGTGCCTCATGCTTCTGGTTTGATGGCTTGCTTAAATTTTCTACGTGTCACATCCCCATGGATCATTCAGCTGGCAGCTGAAATAAGGTAGACAATTTCCTGGACAGCATGAGGACAAGGCAGCCTGACAGCCCCAGAAGCTGTCTATTAATTGGAAGAGAGACAAGGTGGGTAAGGTAATATCTTTTATTGGACTAACTTAAGCTTGTCTCTCTCACCAACAGAAGTTGATCCAATAAAATATTACCTCACCCACCTTGTGTGTCTACTATCCTGGGACCGTCACAGCTACACTATGCTACATATTAATTGGAAGGGCAGCCACCCTATCAGAAGACTCCAAGAATTCCTTTAAAAATGAAATCTTTCTATGTGGCCCCTCCCCAGTGTCTTCCGATCTCAGGAAAAGCAGGGGCACCAGCATCCCTGGTGACAGGGGATAAGGGTAGTGGCTTGCAAGTCAGTTCACTCTTTATCCCCAAATCAAATTATAGGTAAGATTTCTGGGATTGTTGTGAGGGTACAAGTGGAGTTTGCAGTAGTATCAGAGCCTCAACACCAAGCTAGCTGAGAGGTTGAACCGGCAAAAGCTTGGTTCAGTGAAGCCTGAAAAACAGCCAAGTTTCTTGTAGTATCGTCTGGAGTTTTAGTGGGCCTGGCCTCATGAACAAGTGAAAGACTGAGGCCAAAGTTAAGCATGGTCTCCTATGAGCAGAGCTGCTACCTGTTTTTGTAGGAGGCTTATGCCATTTTAAAGAGAAACTAAGCCATGGGACACATTATGGTGGTCACTTGAAGTGTGGTTCTAGCCTCAAGAAACTAGAGACAGACCCCTCCCTAACTTCCAGATCAAGTCTGCTTTATTCACAAGTAATCAAGGGACCAGTTAGAGCCCTAACATGGTTTTTAGGCTTCCAGTTGAACTAGGTCAACCTGAGCTTGGAGTGCTGAGCTCAGTTTTCCTTCTCACTTCTGCAGTGTTGCCAATGTACAAGTTCATGACATTCAGTTCATGACAGCTCCTGTAGTCATGTGATTGCAAGAATCTGAGTTTTTGTTTAGAAAGAGTTTCTAGGCGGCCTGGCTGGGAGAAGAACATGACACTGAGCCCTACAGGCTCAAAAATTTAGAAGGCAACTAAAAAGAACCCAAAGTATGTATTGTCAAGGGTTTGCAAATCATGAGTCTCAAAGCCTCAGCACCAGTATTAATGATTCTGCAGGACAAGTTCTGACCTTGGGTTGCACTTGTGCAACCTGGGGCAGAGTCAAGCCATGCCACTTAGCTAACGGCTTTTGGATGATGCATGACTCACAGTAGCACAGGTAGGAGTAGAACAGTTAACACTCAGGCTAATCATTACAGTAAACAGCTGTGACACCAGCATGAGCAGCTCTCCTATTTATTTGGTCACTCCTCAAGCGGTTCTGGCTGAAGAGTACGAAATCCCCTCTGGTTTCTGAGGTATTACTATTTTTTCAAATATTTCTGCTACTCTTCATTAATAGGCCCTTGAATCGATAGAGTTTAATCAAGTTGACTGAAGTTGTCAGCCATTCACCCAGCTACATTTAACATACAGAAGTTGCTATTTGTCAGTGCCAGTGGGAATTAACCAACAATCAGCATCAGAAAGGGGTGCAGTCTCAAGGCCTAAAACTTGCGGTCTCCCCAGCATTGTCTTGTGCTCTGGGAGTGTCACGCTGGACTACTGTTGCATATTAGCAGGTCTGCATGTGTCAAAGTATTCTGAAGCCAAGTGAACAGTGCCAGCTTGGCTATTATGGACAGCTTCTCAGCTGGTCTAGCTTGGCATAGCTCCATTGGCACCAGCTGACAATCAAGCTATTCATATTTTCACTAAATTGAGTTTTACACTTTGCAACATAGGACTATGCCGCTGTGTTCTAAAGTGTTCTGAAGAGGTGTGTCCTAACACAACGAAGGTATTAAAAGAGTGCTGGATTTGAGGAACCGTTTCCTCAAAGCCTACAGTGTTTAGAACAGACTTTGAGGCTTGAAATACAATTAGGCCTGTAGAGAATCCATGCTATTCATATCCCTTTTCTGGGGCCAGGCTAAAAAACAAGTTCAGATTTTGAGTGATACAACAACAGGCATCATTTTATGGGAATACAGATTTCCAGGGGCAGCGGGGGGTTAATTCCTAGAAGTACTTCATACCCTGACTCCTATCTTTCAATGGCCTTCAGTTACACACGTGTAAACCAGAATGGCCTTTCACCAACAGAAGCTGAGCCAATGAAAGCTATTGCCTCACTCACCTAGCCTCTCCAATATCCTGGGGCTGACACTGCTACAACACCGCATACAAGGATGCTCCTGTTTAATTGGAGATTCTGCATGGTGGCCATATCACTAAGTGCCATCTTTAATTGGTTGCAGTTCATTAAACACTAAGTGCATGCATGGCCTCTGAAGCAGTTAGAGCTAAAGAAGAATTAATCGTACGGTCTTAATTTGGTTTCTATAAAGAACTGTAAAATTCATGAAAATAAGGTCCTCAATGTGGAGATTTTAGTAAAAAGTCAACTTCCCACATAGCAGAGAGAGTCATGTTCCCCTAACATAAAAATCCATTCATCTTACAGTGTGGTATGATCTTTGCCAGAACCAAAGCTGTAGGGAGATACCAGGCTATTTTTGAGCGGGGAAAAGGGTTTGTATGTGAAGAGTCTGCATATTCTCCAATTTGATAAATATCAGTTTGTCAAACTCTGCTTTGGGTGGCCAGGAGGAAAAATTCTGTCCCATGACAAATATTTCGAATTCTCATGCTTGCCCCAGTTCAAAGTTCATCAATTTTTCTGTTTTCACGATAAGACTTAAGTGATTTAATTTCTTCCCCCTGTAAAAAATGGGAATTTTGACTTGTGAAAAAGTACATTGTATTGCAATAGATTTCATAAAATGTGAAGAGCACTAGGCAAGAAATCAAGAGGAGGCTATAGGCAAGAGAGAGAGGACTTAACTGAGCACCAAGAGGAAGGAGAGTAGGAGGCAGAGATACAGGTACCATCTGGAACAGCCTACAAGCTCCAGAGTTGAACAGCAGCAGAGGTGTACAAGAGGGCAAACAATGCTAGTGCCAGGCAAGTGGAGAACTAAGGGAGAAGTAGCCATAAATATAAGTTTTGCCAGTGGTGAAAAGCAAGCAAAGTTCTAGTCTGAATTTTAAAAAACCTCACTGAGGATTGCCACAATGTCAAGTTTGTTTTTTAAAAATATAAAAAGACCCAATGATGCTAGTGATAAAACCTGAAGAGTATTTGTTAGAGATACATCTGCCTGTGCTATCTTTTCCACTGACTCCTCATCCCTTTTGTTATTGCAAAAGAAATTCATGAAGGCAGGATTTTTATTGCTTAAAGATCCCTTACCTGAAGTCTGATTTGGTTGCCATCTTTGCAGCAAATAGCTGGGGCAAATTAAGACAAAACTAAGGCCCAGAGCTACTGAAGTTTCCCAAATTCCCATGTTGATTCCTCTCCTAAATGTCTTTTTTCAAGTCTGATCTCATTCCTAAGTTAGGCAGCCCAGCTCTTCCCACCAGAAGTCAGCATTGGTTCTGCTGCCTGCTAAAAAATTGTGGCTGCTTCTGTACTTCTTTATAGCAGCTGGGGACCAATACCAAATATATCCCATCTTTATCCATTCTTGGCAACTAGATCGCAACAAAAATTCTAGGACTTATTTGAGGAATAAGCAACAGACTCCCAAGCCGCAGGATACTGTTTATAGAGCAAGTCCCAAGAGCAAAAAGGAGAAGGGAATGCAGGTTTTTGCTTACACTGTATGTCATGTTCATTCCCATGACTTGTCATCAACTCTTTAAATATTGAGCCATGTAGCTTTTCAGACAAGGGTCCTGACTGCATATGTAGGAAGTAAAGAGAAACAGAGGTAGCCCAGCTCAAATGAAATGTGGACTGGGGCCAGATTAGGTATTCCCTAGCAGCCAAGCAAGAACTTTGAGATTTTTAGTGGATCCAGGAACATGGTCTACACCTCCTTCCTGTTGCTTGTGTATGGGGTGGATGTAACATTTGACCCCCCACATTTTGAAATTAGGCAGCCAGCCTGATCTGGCAGAGGAGCCATCTGCCATCCCCAAAGTCAAGCTCTGAAACAAACAAAAAAGTCCCACACGTGCTGCCTTAATAGCCCAGTGAAATTCTTGTCTCTTCACCAAAGCACTCCTCAAGGAGCCAAAGAAGAAAAAAAAATTCTGCAACCTGAGGTAGCAACATCTGTTTAGAAGATGAGCCAATGGCTTTTCTAGTCATCTGCAGTCATTATGTCCTATGCACTAGGTGCTTTAGAGGTTCCAGTAGGAAGATAGGACTGAGGCAGCTTCCAAACCCAGCAAATATCTCCACTTCTTCCCTCAAGTTTGATCCTAATCTGTAGTGGAAAGATAAGGTGACCTCCATTGGCTGAATATTTATGCTAAAAACAACGAGCACAATTATGATGGGAGTTAATTCATGTAGCAATTAGAATTATTCATGTAAATGATCATTACTCACTCTGCACTTAAATCCATTCAAGTGTGACCTTTGAGGTTGGAGGTATTCTTTTATAAAGGGATTTCATTTTGCGGAACAACAAGGTAGATTCCAGTTAGGACCGGAAGAGGCCGTACTGGAGGTCTTGTGACTGTTGCACTTTGGCAGCTTGCAGAAGCATCTGGAAGTGGGATAGCTCATCTGAGGTTTTCAATATGCTAGATATTAGATATTGTGGCAAAAAGACAGTTGACCTATTTTGAAGGGAAAAGGACTGAAGCTGACTCGTGACCCCCTCCAAAGTTTCTCTTCTCGTCCCTACAAAAGGGCCTCTTGACTTCAAGAGCACAACCTTCATTGTTTCCAAGAGACCTCAAGTTCTCTAGGCATCTCCAATACACCAGCCTTTTTAATAGGCCCAACAGCTACCTTGTTCTTTACCTCAGGCCAGTAATTATCAAGGTTGAGTCAGAGATGAATTAAGACTAACATGGCCAAAGTCACCTGTAAACATTGGCCCTTGGGTGCCCTTGGATGCCCGTGTCACATCTCTAAAGTGACTAGAAGGACCAATTGAAATAATAAAGCGTTAACAAGAAAACCTTTTGATCCTATTCTTAGGCTATGTCTACACTGGCAATTGAACGACAAACATTTGTCTTTCAGAGGTGTTAAAAAACCCTGAAAGACAAAAAAGTTTTGGTGACAACAAGCACCAGTGTGAACAGTGCTCTCCAGCTGACAATGCAAATGCTGCTCATTGTGGGGGTGGACATTTTTTTGTCAGCAGGAGAGCCGACAAACAGCGGCTACACTGCGCAACTTTTAGTGACACAGCTGTAGCGACACAGCCAGGTCACTAAAAGCTGTGTAGTGTAGACCTAGCCTTTAGTTACTCCACCTCTGCAAGAGGCAGTAGCTATGTCAGTGGGAGAAGCTCTCCTCCCAACAAAGTGCTGTCTACACTAGTGCTTAGGTTGGTATAACTGCAGTGGTTTTCAAAAAAATTTTTTCTGGCGACCCAGTTGAAGAAAATTGTTGATTCCTGTGGCCCAACAGAGCTGGGGATGAGAGGTTTGGGTTGTGGGAGAGGCTCAGGGCTGGGGAAGAGCGTTGGGGTGCAGGGGTGAGGGCTGTGGTGTGGGAATGAGGGGTTCAGGGTGTGGGAGGGGGCTTTGAGCTGGGGCAGGGGGTTGGGATGCAGGAGGGGGTCAGGGCTCTGGGCTGGGGGTGCAAGTTTTGGGCTGGGGATGAGGGATTTGCGATGCAGGAGGGGGCTCTGGGTTGGGGGGGGGGCTCAGGGCTGGGGCAAGGGATTGGGGCACGGGCTTACCTTGGGTGGTCCTGGTCAGCAGCACAGCAGGGGTGCAGAGACAGGCTTCCTGCCTGTCCTGGCACCATGAACCGTGCTGCACCCCAGAAGTGGCCAGCAGTAGGTCCGGCTCCTAGGTGGATGTATGTAAGCAGCTCTGCACAGCTCTTGCCCACAGGCATCGCCACCCCCAGCCAATGGGAGTGTGGAGCCAGTGCTCGGTATGGGGGCAGCGTGCAGAGCCCCGTGGTCCCCCCGCCTAGGAGCTGGACCTGCTGCTGGCCGCTTCCGGGGTGCAGCGCTGTGTCAGAACAGGTAAGGACTAGCCTGCCTTATCCGGGCAGCACTGCTGACAGGGCTTTTAATGGCCTGGTCAGTGGTACTGACCAGAGCCACTGCAACCCAGTGCCTTACATTCTGCGTCTCAGTACTGGGTTGCAACCCGCAGTTTGAAAACCACTGAACTACAGCACACCCCTGCATGGTGATGTGACACTGAAGTAATTCTGTAGTGTAGACAAGGGCATAGAAACTGGGACTATACTCCAGTGAAAAGGAAGGTTTCAGAGTAGCAGCCGTGTTAGGCTGTATCCACAAAAAGAACAGGAGGACTTGTGGCACTTTAGAGACTAACAAATTTAATAGAGCATAAGTTTTCGTGAGCTACAGTTCACTTCATTGGATGCATAGAATGGAACATATAGTAAGAAGGTATATACATACAGAGAAGGTGGAAGTTGCCATACAAACGGTAAGAGGCTAATTAATTAAGATAAGCCATTATCAGCAGGAGAAAAAAAAATTTGTAGTGATAATCAAGATGGCCCATTTAGACAGTTGACAAGAAGGTGTGAGGACACTTAACATGGGGAAATAGATTCAATACGTGTAATGACCCAGCCACTCCCAGTCTCTATTCAAACCCAAGTTAATCGTATCTAGTTTGCATATTAATTCAGGCTTGTTGGAGTCTGTTTTTGAAGCTTTTCTGTTGCAGAATTGCCACCCTTAAGTCTTTTACTGAGTGGCCAGAGAGGTTGAAGTGTTCTCCTACTGGTTTTTGAATGTTATGATTCCTGATGTCAGATTTGTGTCCATTTATTCTTTTGCATAGAGACTGTCCAGTTTGGCCAATGTCCATGGCAGAGGGGCAGTTTCTATGCCCTTGTCTACACTACAGAATTACTTCAGTGTAACATCACCATGCAGGATGGCTAGAACGTTCAAGCAAAGCAACTTGTCTGTAGTGCAGTGCAAGTTAGTCAGGACATCACCTGCCAGCTGACAAATGCCAGACTCTCCCTGCAACTCTCCCAGCAAGTGAGCTGCCCATCTCCAAACTGCTGACCCTTTAATCACTACCCAGTCAGGTGTTCTGCCCTCTACCCTACCCATTGACATAGTTACTCCAGCCCCTGTGAGCAAGGGCAGTGGGAGAGAGCTCTCCCATCAGCCTAGAGCATCTGCATCTTACTGCTGTGGTAAGCTCTGTAGTGTAGCCCTAGCCCCAGCCACCAATGCAAACACTCCTGCAATTCTCCCTAACACGTTCATTAACATCCTCCCAGGAGCAGCGGAAGCTCCCTACAAGTGTGTGTGTGTGTGTGGGGGGGGGGGCATCAGTGACTAAACCGTGGCCTCCGCCCCCATGCTGCCCCTTCCCCTGCTTGTTCCTCTATGCTCTCTCCCCCATTGCTCATCCTTATGGCCAGTAATATGATGTAAAAAAAAGTGATGGGGCCATGGCCCCAAGCCTCCCATTTCTACCACCCCTTTCCCCACTGCCTCGTTTCTCTACTTCTCCCTTGAGAACTCCCTTGAGTTTCTCCACCTCTCCCTGACCCTTCTCAAGTGCCAACCCCGCTCAGCAGTCCAACCTCTCCCTGCCACAGACATCTGACTCCCATCCAGTTTACAGAGGGTGAGGCACCTGGAAGATGTTCTAAGGCTGATGTCCTAGTCCTAAACTTTAGGTGCCTAGAGTAACTGGTGCTAAGCAGAGTGTGAAATGTCTGAAGTAAGGTGTTATATTTGCCAGATTGACTCCTCCTCCCATCCCCCAGGTTATGCAACATTCTGCTTTGCTACAACGTATTTCACTTGCCAGAAATAATCCAGCCTTAACTTTCTATTAGCCACCCATCAACTACCTTCTGAATACTCATCTGATAGAATTCTAAAGCTGCTGGAGGACTTTAGGCATCACTCTCTGCATTTCTAGGGTTAATGTCTGGGTGTGAGAACCTGTCTCACTGCTGTGTCCCTTCTTCTGCAACAGTAATAAGTGTCTTAACTCAGACAACGTGCCTTAATTGTTAGACTATCTGAAGCCTTCACTGATGATCAGTCTTGTACTGCCTGCAACAATGCTATGTTTATTCAAAAAGGATTTTCTCTTTGATCATACTAACCTTTGTGTATTAATTTATTGGTACTGTATATGCTAAAGTACAAAATCGTTGTTGGCCAAGTAATCACCTTCATAACAGGGGTGTTTTGGCTCACACTTAGTTGTTCATTTTAACTGCAATACCGTACTACAGGGCGCAGGGTTCTGCCCACAATTTTTATCTCACTTCACACAAGACAATGACACAGAGCATATAAAAGTCAAGTAATTTGAGAGGGAGGCAGTCAATTTGTTCATTATTTCACTGCCAGGACATCACATCAAGGATCACAGAATATTTTGGAACCTTTTGGCATTCAGCTTTTGGGAGCCACAGGAATCAGGATGTAGGAATCCTGAGTCTTTGTTTCAGAAATATTCCTTTGAAAGTGTCCAAGCCAGCTGTAAGGTGTTCTACAAGAAAATTGAGTTTTTCTTTTTGCTCAGCACAGCAGGTCTGCTGACCAGCTTGCAGCCTCAGAAACTGCTACTGAGTTTAGGGAAGGCAGATGGTCTCCCAGTCACTGTGCAGCAAGCACACTTTGCTCTCCAGCATATCTCTCTCTCAACAGATTCAGCTGGAATCAGGGTTTCTGGGAACTCAGGACTAAGCTAAAGCCAGTCTGCAGCTGCCAAGATGACTAGCAATAATTTAAAACTTTCCTGATTAGCAGCCTGTGCAACCTTAATGAAGTCAGAGTTGTATGGGGCAGAATTTGTCAACAAAACATATATAGGTGGGCGGAACGCTGTTTCCACTGAATGCATCTGATGAAGTGAGCTGTAGCTCACGGAAGCTCATGCTCAAATAAATTGGTTAGTCTCTAAGGTGCCACAAGTCCTCCTTTTCTTTTTGTGAATACAGACTAACACGGCTGCTACTCTGACACCTATCTCAAAGTGTCTGTGCACTCTATATCTTATAACAATACAGCACTGAACTACTGTAAGACAAATGCCAGCTCAACCAGCCTGCCCTATGAAGTTTCAATTAAATATGCCTGTATCATGGTGTGTAGTTAGCTATCAACCCAGATAATAAATTAATCTTTGTAAAGCACTGAGGATATAAAATGCTGTATCAATGCTAGGGATTATTCAGTAGTCCTAAAGAGAAACGATTACTTGGGGTAGGAATTATCCACAGCTTTAGTTAGCATTTCAATCACTGGTTGCTTGCTGTAAAATACTGAGCTGGGAATATTTGGAAGTTAGCAAGAAAGAGTCCAAACTTTGCTATAATATTTGTAGTCCAGGATGTGAAAGCACCATTGTTAACTGGAGGTTTTAAATTCTTCACAGTAAATTGAATGAGAGGACCACAGAAGAGGTTCGTAGATTGGCCACACTTTGCCTGAACTGCTAACAATCTTAAATTTAAAGAACCCTCCAGGATGCCTGCAGAAAGGCATTGTAAGGCAAGTGCCTAAGCCAGCAGTGCCTCTGAAAGGAAAGTATCAACTTTTAACAGTCCTCCTGGATCTTTGTGCTCAGAACAAAGTCTGGCAGCCTGCTCCGAGCAATAAGTGTGTTGATAAAAAAGAAAAGTAGAGGATAGATACTTACTTTTTTGGGGTCAGCGTAGGTGCCAAGTCCAATCACTGGGATGCTGTTCCCATCGCTCAGAGGTATGCGGTGGTTTGCAGCCGTTAGATTCATGATGCAGATGATAAAACACTTGACTGCAACTTTCTAACAGACTGAATGAAAGCAGCAAGAGCCCACTTTGTGTGTGGCGCGCGCCCCGGGCTATGGCACTAGAGGGCGCGCGCGAGAGAGCGAAAACTTCGGCTCCTCAGCCTGCCCTGGGCCAGCAGCACGCGTGCGATCCTCTAAGAACAGCCTGGGGTAGCGTTTCCAACTTCGTCATGGGACAGGACTGACAGGCCAGGCCAGGGTTGCCCTTCCATTCTCCTGAAAGCAAATTTGCAGCAGGGTGAAATATTAACTGCCCGCTCTCGTTAGGCACGGGGGGAGCGACTCAGCGCAGGAGAGATGGTCCCCGTTCAACCAGCTTCATCAAAAGCACGCGAGTTTTCTTTTCCGGGTGGCTTTAAGTACCTGCTAAAAGCAAGGGTGTGCTAGGAGCGCAGGAGGAGAGAGAGGAGGCTGAAAGGGGGTTGTGGTTTTCGGGGAGCGGTCTGCGTGTGGCTTATGCTTGCAGCGGGCTTCCACTGCCAGACAAGGTTGGTCTGTTTGCTGACTCCTCCAATCACTTCAGGGCTCATCGCAGGAGGAAATACGGGTTTTTGGAACAAGACATGGTTCCTGTCAAACCAGGAGCTACCCATCAGCCTTTAGCTCAATCTTCACCTCCCCAGCGGCTGGTGTGTGCCAAACCATTAAATGTAGTAGCTACACCTGGGCGGCAACCTGTCAGAAGTGGCCTGCCAAGTCTTCATTTATTCACTCTAGTTTAAGGGTTCGCGTGCCAATAATACATTTTAATGTTTTTAGAAGGTCTCTTTCTATAAGTCTGTAATATAGAACTAAACTATTGTTGTATGTAAAGTAAATAAGGTTTTTAAAATGTTTAAGAAGCTTCATTTAAAATCAAATTAAAATGCAGAGCCCCTCCCCCCCCCATCCCGGACCGGTGGCCAGGCCCCGCACCGTGTGAGTGCCACTGAAAATCAACTCGTGTGCCGCCTTTGGCACGCGTGCCCCTGAGCTACACTATCCTGGATTCGCCTTCAGTCGCGTCTGCTCTCCCTCCCATTGATTCGTTCACTGTTCCTATTGCCCCTCTAAGCATGCAGGTTCCGATTATGCTAGTCCTTTCACTTTCAGGACGATGGTCCATGATTTTATTAATGGAAGACTTGTTTTAAACCCCTTATTTACATCAGTCCATTCCTTTACTTTCAGGAGAGGAAATCCAGTACCCATCCCCTGGTTGTCATTGTTTGCCTCTAGATCAGACTTGGCTAATTCATTCCCCTGCCCAAAGTCAGAGGTTGTCTTTTTTGGGGGGAAAGGGTGCTTTTCAGTCTTTACATTATTTACAAATCAGATGATTTAGTTGGGGATTGGTCCTGCTTTGAGCAGGGGGTTGGACTAGATGACCTCCTGAGGTCCCTTCCAACCCTGAGATTCGATGATTCTATGATTCTTCTTCCAGTAATGAAAGGACAACTCCAAACCCATGTGAAAGATTCACAAGAGCAACATTCAATTTAGCATTTCAGTCAATGGCACCAGTTGTTCATTGCTTTTTATATTAGTAGTAGAGATTATCCCTTTGATTATTAATACCCCAGTTACTAGCATGAAGCCCCAGTTATTCCCATCACTTCTGTCTGTGCTAAACTTGTATTTGTAAACAGGCA
The DNA here is from genome assembly GCF_965140285.1 of Lepidochelys kempii. Classification (NCBI taxonomy): domain Eukaryota; kingdom Metazoa; phylum Chordata; order Testudines; family Cheloniidae; genus Lepidochelys; species Lepidochelys kempii. The sequence goes on from NC_136380.1 coordinate 249,714,512, forward strand.
CATTGAATTTCCTTTCCTATTAATGCTGTTCAGAAACTGACATTTAGGGTTCACTTCTTCAGCTGTTGCATGTGCCCACTGTTGAAGTCAATTGGAATTACATGTGCATCAAAACACTCAGGAGATCCCTTGGCCAATTTAGTTTCCATTTCAAATGTATTCAGCATGTGCCTTTTTCTGTACCTAATCTTCATACGGCCCTTTTGTCCTCCCCCATCCAGGCATAAAAATCTTTCTCCTGGTTAGTCTCATTTAAGCACCTTTTCACAGTTCTGTCCCAGCATCAAGCAAAAAAGTGTTAGGGACTCATTCAGTTGCAATCCACCCATTTATACATTAAATACAAAAGGACCAGGGCACTGGGGCCAGGATGGAAATAAGATTCAGTCTCTCTTCTCAGCACAGAAGTGTGTTACACCCTCCTCACCAGACATTGTAGCACAGATTATTTTATTTTTTAATTAGGCCTTTAAATCCATAGTTAGCTGTCTAAAGGGCCCCAGTTTTTCAGAAGGGGGAAACAGCATCTAACCTCTTCCACTGACTTCAGTAAGAGCTGCTGGATATTTTAGGAAAGGGGGAGAGGAGAAGAGAAACAAGCCAACTTATTTACGTGGCTAAACACAGATTTGAGAGCTTAATGTTAGGCACTCTAGGTGCTTGAGTTAGTATATTGCAATCACAAATGACTGCAGCCCTCCACCCCCAAATAGCTTTAGAGGCATGAAATAAGGAAAAATGCTACTATACTAATGCATTTTGATAGCAATGGAGAAAGTTTAGAGCACAGGGAATTGATGAATGGTCCATTCACTGTGGGCAGAAGTCCTAACTTCTCTAACTTTATCCCATTATGATTTACTTCATTTATTTATTCTGAATTTTAAAATCCCTCACATAAATAGTTCCTGCTCTGTTACAGTAAGCTATCCCACATACCAATGATGTCCCCAAGGGGACAGTCCCTTTCTGAAATCCAATTTAAGTCTCTCCTTTTCTAATCTCACACCTAGGTTATGCCCTTATCCCACAGTGTAAATAGATTTCCCAGCTCCATTTGTGCTTCATCTAGTTATTTTCTATCCTATAATTAAGGTCTTGATGTTTTCGCTCCGCTTTTAAATCTACACATGTAGAAACATTTTATGGGTCTTGCCTTATATCCAATTGAAATGGAGACTCAGCAGAATTGTTTCTCAACCCCCAACTTTGTGGTGTAGGTTATTTCACTGTTATACATCCTAATACCCCACTTCCTTGCTTTGTAGCAGGTGTGCAATTTGAAGAGGCATGTATGAGTGTCACTGGCTGAACCTATTTAGGAGTGCACCTGGGGGGGGGGCGGGAAGAGAAGAATGGCACTGTCAAATATGGTATTGTCTGTTTCCAAATCACAGACAACTCTGATCCATAAGCATTCAAGACCATTTGTATCAGTGGCCTAGCTCAGGCATTCCTAATCATTATTGGTCTGTGTACCTACCACCTTCTTAAAGGATTGATATTTGAAGTACCACATGCAAACTTCTTTTTGTGCACATTTCTCTCAGGTCCTTACAGGCCTAATTTACATCTTTCCAGACTACATAGTGTAGCTATATGCGTTGTGGCTGCCGGTTTGGAGCCACTCTCGACTAGCTATGTATGCATGCATCATGGAACTTGTGGAGCGGGACCTGGAACTTCACAAGTTCACCTCAGTAGGCTGTCAGGTCTGAAACAGGAGCTGCTTGTAATGAACAGTGATCCCGCTGCCATTTGGCACCAACGGGCTTCTGTGTCACAGCAAAATAATGCTACAGCTGATGTGAGATGCAAAGGATTAAAGGCAGGGAATATAATCAGTGCCAATCAACATGGGTTTATGGGAAACCGCTCTTGTCAAACTAATCATCATTTGATGAGATTACAAGTTGGTCAATAAAGATAGTTTGTGTATACTTAGAGTTGTGAGAGACATTGGACTTGGTACTGTACAGCACCTTAAGGAACGACACAAAAACTCCAACATTATGTGGATTAAAAACGGGTTACATAATGTATTTATAAGAGGGAGAATCAACCAGCACCTACGTTTCCAGTGGGGTCTCACATGTAGGGCCAAGGACATGATTTGTCTTTTTTTTTTTTTAAATGACTTGGAAAAAACGAAATTACTGAAGTTTGCAGGTAACTCGGGGAGTGGTAAATAATGAAAAGGCCAGGTTACTGATACAGAGCAATCTGGATCACTTGGTAAAGTGGGCCCAGGCAACAATATTTATTTCAATATGGCCAAGTAGAAGGTCATACACATAGGAACAAAGACTATAAGTCACATTTACAGGATGTGGGGACTTCTCTGGAAAGCAGTGACTCTGAAAGAGACTTGGGCATCATGGGGGAGAGTCAGCAAAACATGAGCTCCCAGGGCAACGCTGTGACCAAAAGGGCTAATGTGATCCTTGGATGTATGAACAGGGGCATAGGTACCGACTCCGTGGGTGCTCCGCACCCACCAGCAGCCAAGCTCCCCCATCCTTTGCCTCCCCCAGGATGCCCCATCCCCACTCCTCCCCCTCCCTCTCAGCATTTCACACCACCCACCCCCTAACAACTGTTTGGCGGCACTTAGGACTTTCCAGGAGGAAGGGGGAGGAGTGGGGACAGGCCACGCTTAGGGGAGGAGGCAGAGAAGAGGTGGGGTGGGGACTTGCAGGAAGGGGGCGGGGCAGGAAGGGGCAGGGCCAGGGCATCAAGCACCCACCAGGCAGAGGGGCAGTCTGTGCCTATGAACAGAGGAGTCCTAAATAGAAGTAAAGAGGTTATATTGCCTCTTTATTTGGCACTAGTGCAACTGTTGCTAGAATACAGTGACCAGTTCTGGTAACCACACTTGAACAAGGATGTTGATAAGTTGGAGAGGGTTCATAGAAGAGCCTCAAAGAATTATTAAAAGATTGGAAAACATGCCTTATAGTAAGAGACTCAAAGAGCTGAATCTATTGTGATCATGTCAGTCCTAAGTACCTACACGAGGAACACAGATTTCATAAGAGGGCTTTTCAGTCTAGCAGACAAAGGTATAACAAGATCAAATGGCTCGAAGTTAAACTGTAGACAAATTCAAGCTAAAAATAAGGCATACTTTAACAGGGAGGGTAATTAACCATCAGAATAATATGTCAAGTGTGGTGGTGGATTCTCCATCCCTGGCAATTCTTAAATCAAGATTGGATGTTTTTGTAAGATAGGCACTCATTCAAAACGTGGCCATAGGATTTGAAGCAGGAATACATACAGAGAAGTCCTATGGCCTGTGTTATGCAGAAGGTAAGACTAGACTATCACAATGGTCCCTTCTGGCCTTAAAAATATATGGAGATAAATCAGAGTTACCTTTGTAGAATTCTTGAGAATCACTAGAGCCATGCTAATTTGGACTTGGGGGAGGGACAGAGAATGCTCATGGAGAATATCCTGCTAGCATCCACCTTTTGTATCAAGGAGGATCCAGATTGGCCATCTCTGCTGAGCTTCTCTGTAGTAGTAGTAGGAGATACTACCTGCAGAGGCAGCCATTCAGGCCTTTGTAGGTCAGAAAACATCTTGAATTCTACCCAGAAGCAAGTAGGCAGCCAGGGCAGATCTCAAACCAGAACTTGTGTCCTTGTGGTGAAATACTCATCCTGACAAGTGGGCCACTGACTTCTGACCTTCTAAATGGATTTGTGGTGTAGCCCTAGGTAGAATGCACTGCAGAAGTCCAATGTAGAGCTGATTAAGTCTTCATGCAAAAGAGGAGAGCACAGCCTGCTGGCCAAGTGTCGATAGAAAGAAGTTTTGGTCACTGCTACTACTGGCTCACCTAAAAGCAACTGAGACTCTAACCTCCCACCAGCTCCATTGAAGCTGTGGGTACATAGGATGTATGTACCCAATGTCACCCAGGGGAGAGGAGCCTGATAACCTCAGCCAAATCCTCCAGTTGCTCCCCAGACACCTTACCTTCATCTGTCTACTACTAAAAATAAAAAAACAAACCAATCAGGCAGCAAGTCCTCACCCATGTCCTAAGGGTGCCCAACCACATTCCTTAGATTAGCTGTAATATCAAGATGAATGATCCTAAAAATCAGCTGTCAACAATATGGGGACCATCCTTACCCAAGCTCATTCAGCTCTCTCAATTACACACACTTGTTTAAGAGAGTGATAGACTAATTCCTTGTCACACCCCACAAAAGGGGACAACTGGGGGAAAGTAGAGTAACCCTGCCCTTTGGGATGACTCATAAAAGAAGTAGCCAACCAAAACTCAGTCCTAGCAACTCCTGTTAAGGACTGCAAACACAAAACCACCTCAAGGTCAACATCAACAGTATCAAAAGGTAGCTGGGAGACCTGATATCAGTATTTACACTTGATTTATATCAACCCCCAGGAGTAGATCTGCCAACATAAGAGCAGTTTCTATGCCATACCTAGCTTGGAATAAAGTTGTCAAAGAAGTTAAAGGGAGTCTGATTCTCAATTATTTCATCCAGCTTTTTCCCATAGTCTTGACCAAAAGCACATAGAAGGGTTTCTTATACGTGGACTAGAACATGTTTGTATCACACACAGCATTGTATGCTGCCTCTCTGCTCTACTTTTCCTATATCTTCACAGAGTGAGCCCAACCTCCACCTTTGACCGGCAAACAGATTGAAAGTTACATTTTTTTAACTCTAAAGCTGAACTATTAAAACAGTTTAAAGACAAACAACAATCCTGATGGTACATTTACTCCTTGGAAGCTAGAATTACTAGTGTGTTTTAAGCTGGCATAAATAGCCTATAAAATAGTATTTAGGAAAAAGGGACTCTGGATAAGTTTAGCAATGAGATCTGGAGCCTCTCACCTACAGCTCAGGTTAGTAGTAGCTATGTGAGGCTAGGTTTTCAAGGGAACTCAGTTGCTAATTGGGATCTAAATAAGTTGTCCATGTGTTCCAAGGAGCACACAATCTAGCAGCTTCCATTAAAAATGAGAAGAGCATCTATGTACTAAGCTCTTGATCAGCTACTAGAGTTATTAGCCAACAGCTATTCAGTACTTATGTGGTTTCAGTTTATTTCCTAGGAAGAGAACAGTGAGGTTTCAGACTAACCTTAACATTACTTAAGGTGAGGTAGCATCATACCATAGGTTCAGAATTCCAAAATAGGCATTCAACTACGCTTTTAAAATATGCACAGAAGGACCAGCCTGGAGAGCAATCCATACAGCCTATGGAGCTCTGGGGAGAGAGAGAGGATTTTATGTATACTCTGACTAGACAAACACACGATTGTAAGCAATAATACGAAGGTTTTAGAAAGAAGAAATCCACTCATTAACAAGCTTATTTTAGTTTAATATATCTTTTAACAAAGCCCTGAGATCTGAGCTTTAAGAGAAAAATGCATCAAATATCCCTTTCCTAAAAAGCTGAATTATTCTTAGTACTAAAGAAATATAACTACTTTAAAGAAACACCTTATCAACGTAAAATAAGATTACTATCCAAAAGAGCACCTGAAGAAACAAGTCACTCCACAGGTTCCTTTTTCTCATTTTATATCCTATTGCTGAGCATACTGGGAGAAGAGGAGGGGGCTTTTAAATACAGCCTTATTCAAGCATCAGGAGAAAAAGAGAAGATGTTAGAAAGAGGGGAGATGTATGCTGCTGAGTACAGGTGATGTAAAGGGGTGTAGGTAAAGGCCTTGAGTGATTCATTGTTCTGATAATCATTTTGAGAAATTAGTAAGGTATTGTTTGGGGGTAGGGGAGGTATAAAATTAGTCCTCGTTTATGTCTTGTATGTGTTTGATGTTAAACTTAATTTGGAGGTATTTGATTTGCAGTCTTTAAAACCTTGGGGTTTTTGTAAGTCTTTCTTCTTAATTGTTCTTTAAACTCTTGTACTTCTATGTTGACTAGAGGTCTCGGCTATACTGCTTTAGCAGTGCTGTGCATCCATTTTCTGTAAGCTGTATTTTAGTACTGTTTATATAGCTAGGTGCTGGATTGCATGTTGAAATTTGGCCTTATATGTTTGCATATCCTCAACTGGACCTTTATCATCAAATTGTATAGACCAGTCCGTCTATGTTGGCATGTATCTATCATATACTGTTATAGCTCCTTAGCACTGAGCTTTTGGTGGTATACTTATGACTGGCATTTCTCTTCTCATCATGTATACCCAGTGGAAGATTAACACTTGGGGTCTGTGTCTGGGGCCCTGGCCAATTTGGGGGGCCCCCTGCAGGAGTGCTGGAACCTGGGTGGAAGGGGGGGGCGGGTACCAGTGCTGGAACTGGGGCCCTGCCCCCTGCTCCTCCTCTTTCTCCCAGGAAGCCAGAAGCTGGAGCCTGGCCATGGTAAGAGCTGCCATGGGAGCCTGGGTTGCTGTGGGGAGACTCACTAGCTTATTCTTATATATATGCTTATTCTAGCATATAAATACAAAAAAATCAATTGTACATAATCACAAAATACAATAAGTATGTTAAAAAAAATCCTCTAACCCACCATCTATCTTTGTGAAGCAATCTCTGCACTGTGAATGCAGCAAATCTTTAATTGAAGGAGGATTTTCTTACACCCCATCTCCAGTGTAGAAACAAACTGAATTCTGCATGGCTTTTTTCCCCCTTTGGGACGATTTATATTTCCTATTTTACATGAGGTTTCTCTACTGTAATTCTTACCACCCAGAATCTAGTTATCACCATTACATATAGTAGTCTAGCTCACAAGGAGACTCGATGAGACAAACAATTTATTATGTTGTACATGTTAATACTTTAGTTAATGGCTAAGGATTTACTCATGTGTGGGCGTATGTACTCTTCTCCCTTTGTTCATATTGTTTGTTACACAATGAGGAGGCCACATGCCCTGCGGGATAACAGCCTAGTGTTGCATAGGAAGTGTGATATCAATAGGCTTACTAAGAGGCGTTTTTTGCAAACTTCCCACTGTTATGTGAAAACTGTATAGTGATAGACCAGTTATTTATGTGCTGAAAGGAATGAATATTGTGTGGAGAGAAACCGCTAAATAACATGCTCTTTGTTTTACTGCAATCATTATTTTATTTAAAAATATCCCATTGCTGTACTGGAGATGTGTCCTAATTACAGCTGTCAGTGTAGCTGCACCAGAACAAACCCCTCCTATAGACAGGCAAAGCTGCTGGAGTTGTGATTTACAGCAGTGTCATCTGCCTATGAGGGGCTTTGTACTGATGCCATTATACTGGTGGCTTGTTGCTGATAGCTGAAATCCCTCAGTGTAGACAGGGCCTTCGAACCTCTGGAGGGCGTCATCATCAAACACCCAGAGAACAGCTGTGACAGCCAGAGTGACCATGGTTGATGGCGTCGCACCTGGCAGCATGCAGTAAAATTCCTAGATCTGGCTCAATCCTGAGAATCCATGAATGTCTGGGGCAGCCCTACAAGTGGTGCCAGGTACGGTCTGGCTGCACACCTCTTTGTGCATCAGTGAAGAGTTTGAGAACATGGTGTGCGGAAGTGTTTTTGTTCATCCTGGTGACGTGGCTGAAGAGCATGCAATGTTGCTTTTGAATATGAGTGACTGAAGGAAGGCCAGATCTCTGCAACATTATGACAGTTCACACAGTCAAACCCCTTTATGCTCAGCATTTGGCAGGGCCAGGGTATATGGAATGCCTCTAGCCAGTCCAAGTCTGCCTGAAAGTGGGTCCAGGTTTCTGATCCATATAGCAATACAGGTTTGATAGATCCTGAACTTTGTCTCAGGACAAAGACATAATTGCACCCATAAGCTAGATATGGACTGCATGCAGGAGACAGCAAGACCTATTCATCAAAGAATATCCAGTTTCCTGTGGTCGTTTGAACTCTGCTGGCAGCGTAGGTAGATGAACTTCTCAACCCTCTCCCCAGTACTCAACCCTACCTGCACCAGAGGTTTTGGTGGCCTAGCTCTGAGGTTCTGGACCCCAGGCTTTTGCAATGAGATGTTTAACCTCATAGCATGGGCAGCATCTTGGACACTTTGGAGGGCAGGACTGAAATTCTAAAGCAAGACCATCATCTGTATAGTCTTGGTCAGTGAATGCTTCTTGATCAACCTTGTTTCTGATGTGTGGAGCAGCAAGTCCTAATATCCAGTTGATAGCTCAACAGAATAGTGCCAGGGTGAGAATGCATCCCTCCTGCAGGCCTAAGGTTGTATAGAAATGTAGCAAAAACTATGAACCAATAGGTTTCAGAGTAGCAGCTGTGTTAGTCTGTATCCGCAAAAAGAACAGGAGGACTTGTGGCACCTTAGACACTAACAAATTTATTAGAGCACAAGCTTTTGTGGACTACAGCCCACTTCATCGGATGCATAGAATGGAACATATAGTAAGAAGATATATCCATACAGAGAAAGTGGAAGTTGCCATACAAACGGTAAGAAGCTAATTAATTAAGATGAGCTATTATCAGGAGGAGAAAAAAACTTTTGTTGTGATAATCAAGATCGCCCATTTAGACAGTTGACAAGAAGGTGTGAGGATACTTAACATAGGGAAATAAATTCAATATGTGTAATGACCCAGCCACTCCCAGTCTCTATTGAAACCCAAGTTTGAATATATGTATTCAAGTGACACCATCATAGGACCTAATCACATTAGCCACGCCATCAGGGGCTCGTTCACCTGCACATCTACCAATGTGATATATGTCATCATGTGCCAGCAATGCCCCTCTGCCATGTACATTGGCCAAACCGGACAGTCTCTATGCAAAAGAATAAATGGACACAAATCTTGACATCAGGAATCATAACATTCAAAAACCGGTAGGAGAACACTTCAACCTCTCTGGCCACTCAGTAAAAGACTTAAGGGTGGCAATTCTGCAACAGAAAAGCTTCAAAAACAGACTCCAACGAGCTTGAATTAATATGCAAACTGGATACGATTAACTTGGGTTTGAATAGAGACTTGGAGTGACTGGGTCATTACACATATTGAATCTATTTCCCCATGTTAAGTGTCCTCACACCTTAACTGTCTAAATGGGCCATCTTGATTATCACTACAAAAGTTTTTTTCTCCTGATGATAATAGCTCATCTTAATTATACATACATACATAATCTTCTTACTATATGTTCCATTCTATGCATCTGTGGAAGTAGATAAAGGGAATTTATGCAGGCCTCTGAAATGAGCAGGAGTCAGGCTAACTCTAGCTTTAATAACGTGAGATTTGTAGAAGAGGGGATACTGCGAAGCAAGTGGAAAACAACTGTGAAAGAGGCTGTTGTGACCTTGTATTAGATAAGAATAGAATGCAGACTATAAGAAAAATGGTAAGAAAAATAAGATATCATGAAGGAATATATATAAACAATGTGCAGTTGTTGCTTATTATTGTCTGTAATAAAGATCTAAATACTTGCTCTAATTGTTTATCTGGGAGAGACCTGCCTAGGTCAGGGAAACCCTCTGTCCTAGTGCACTCTCTCCCTCTGTGCAATTGCTTGAGGAAATAAAGTGTATCTGATTTGCCGCACCCAACCTGAGAGTGGGAACTGTGTTTTTCTCCGACACATCCGATGAAGTGGGCTGTAGCCCATGAAAGCTTATGCTCTAATAAATTTGTTAGTCTCTAAGGTGCCACAAGTCCTCCTGTTCTTTTCATGAACCAATATGCATTCTCTCACTGGAATCAGTGTGAAGATTGCATACCAGATTTAGCAAAACATCTGGAACTCCAACTTCTTTCAGTGCGAGCCAAGTGCTGACCTGTTGACCAAATCAAAGGCTGGTTTGATGTTGATATATGCCATGTGAAGTGGGCAGTTAAATTCTCAGTACAGCTCAGTCAGAGGCTGGAGGGTAAATACAGCATCCGTTATCAACTGCCCAACAGTGAAACCTGATTGCTGTGGATGATGGGAAGAAGGATAAAGGAGTTTGAGGTGCAAGTGGTGTTCTCGTCCATCCTCCCCATGGAAGGAAAAGGCCTGGGTAGAGACCGTTCAATCCTGGAAGTAAACGAATGGTGATGTGTCGGAGAGAAGGCTTTGGATTCTTTGACCATGGGATGGTGTTCCAAGAAGGAGGAGTGCTAGGCAGAGACGGGCTCCACCTAACGAAGAGAGGGAAGAGCATCTTCGCGAGCAGGCTGGCTAACCTAGTGAGGAGGGCTTTAAACTAGGTTCACCGGGGGAAGGAGACCAAAGCCCTGAGCTAAGTGGGGAAGTGGGATACCAGGAGGAAGCAGGAGCACGCGAGAGGGGAGGGCTTCTGCCTCATACTGAGAAAGAGGGATGATCAGCAAGTTATCTCAAGTGCCTATACACAAATGCAAGAAGCCTGGGTAATAAGCAGGGAGAACTCAAAGTCCTGGCACAGTCAAGGAATTATGATGTGATTGGAATAACAGAGACTTGGTGGGATAACTCACATGACTGGAGTACTATCATGGATGGATATAAATTGTTCAGGAAGGACAGGCAGAAAAGGTGGGGGAGTTGCATTGTATGTAAGGGAGCAGTGTGACTGCTCAGAGCTCAAGTATGAAACTACAGAAAAACCTGAGAGTCTCTGGATTGAGTTTAGAAGTGTGAGCAACAAGGGTGATGTCATGGTGGGAGTCTGCTATAGACCACCGGACCAGGGGGATGAGGTGGACGAGACTTTCTTGCGGCAACTCACGGAAGTTACTAGATTGCAGGCCCTGCTTCTCAAGGGAGACTTCAATCACCCTGATATCTGCTGGGAGAGCAATACAGCAGTGCACAGACAATCCAGGAAGTTTTTGGAACATGTAGGGGACAATTTCCTGGTGCAAGTGCTGGAGGAACCAACTAGGGGCAGAGCTCTTCTTGACCTGCTGCTCACAAACCGGGAAGAATTAGTAGGGGAAGCAAAAGTGGATGGGAACCTGGGAGGCAGTGACCATGAGATGGTCGAGTTCAGGATCCTGACACAGGGAAGAAAGGAGAGCAGCAGAACACGGACCCTGGACTTCAGAAAAGCAGACGTTGACTCCCTCAGGGAACTGATGGGCAGGATCCCCTGGGAGAATAACATGAGGGGGAAAGGAGTTCAGGAGAGCTGGCTGTATTTTAAAGAATCCTTATTATGGTTACAGGGACAAACCATCCCAATGTGTAGAAAGAATAGTAAATATGGCAGGTGACCAGCTTGGCTTAACAGTGAAATCCTTGCTGATCTTAAACACAAAAAAGAAGCTTACAAGAAGTGGAAGATTGGACAAATGACCAGGGAAGAGTATAAAAATATTGCTCGGGCATGCAGGAGTGAAATCAGGAAGGCCAAATCACACCTGGAGTTGCAGCCAGCGAGAGATGTTAAGAGTAACAAGAAGGGTTTCTTCAGGTATGTTAGCAACAAGAAGAAAGTCAAGGAAAGTGTGAGCCCCTTACTGAATGAGGATGTGGAAAAAGCTAATGTACTCAATGCTTTTTTTGCCTCTGTCTTCACGAACAAGGTCAGCTCCCAGACTACTGCACTAGGCAGCACAGGATGGGGAGGAGGTGACCAGTCCTCTGTGAAGAAAGAAGTGGTTTGGGACTATTTAGAAAAGCTGGACGTGCACAAGTCCATGGGGCCGGACGCGTTGCATCTGAGAGTGCTAAAGAAATTGGCGGATGTGATTGCAGAGCCATTGGCCATTATCTTTGAAAACTCATGGCGATCGGGGGAAGTCCCGGACGACTGGAAAAAGGCTAATGTAGTGCCCATCTTTAAAAAAGGGAAGGAGGAGGATCCTGGGAACTACAGGCCAGTCAGCCTCACCTCAGTCCCTAGAAAAATCATGGAGCAGGTCCTCAAGAAATCAATTCTGAAGCACTTAGAGGAGAGGAAAGGGATCAGGAACAGTCAGCATGGATTCACCAAGGGAAAGTCATGCCTGACTAATCTAATTGCCTTCTATGACGAGATAACTGGCTCTGTGGATGAGGGGAAAGCAGTGGACGTGTTGTTCTTTGACTTTAGCAAAGCTTTTGACACGGTCTCCCATAGTATTCTTGCCAGCAAGTTAAAGAAGTACGGGCTGGATGAATGAACTATAAGGTGGATAGAAAGTTGGCTAGATTGTCGGGCTCAACGGGTAGTGATCAATGGCTCCATGTCTAGTTGGCAGCCAGTATCAAGTGGAGTGCCCCAAGGGTCGGTCCTGGGGCTGGTTTTGTTCAGTATCTTCATAAATGATCTGGAGGATTGTGTGGATTGCACCCTCAGCAATTTTGCAGATGACACTAAACTGGGAGGAGAGGTAAATACACTGGAGGGTAGGGATAGGATACAGAGGGACCTAGACAAATTAGAAGATTGGGCCAAAAGAAATCTGATCAGGTTCAACAAGTACAAGTGCAGAGTCCTGCACTTAGGACGGAAGAATCCCATGCACCGCTACAGACTAGGGACCGAATGGCTAGGCAGCAGTTCTGCGGAAAAGGACCTAGGGGTGACAGTGGACGAGAAGCTGGATGTGAGTCAACAGTGTGCACTTGTTGCCAAGAAGGCCAGTGGCATTTTGGGATGTATAAGTAGGGGCACTGCCAGCAGATCGAGGGACGTGATCGTTCCACTCTATTCGACATTGATGAGGCCTCATCTGGAGTACTGTGTCCAGTTTTGGGCCCCACACTACAAGAAGGATGTGGAAAAGTTGGAAAACGTCCAACAGAGGGCAACAAAAATGATTAGGGGACTGGAACACATGACTTATGAGGAGAGGCTGAGGGAACTGGGATTGTTTAGTCTGCAGAAGAGAAGAATGAGGGGGGATTTGATAGCTGCTTTCAACTACCTGAAAGGGGGTTCCAAAGAGGATGGCTCTAGACTGTTCTCAGTGGTGGCAGATGACAGAACAAGGAGTAATGGTCTCAAGTTGCAGTGAGGGAGGTTTAGGTTGGATATTAGGAAAAACTTTTTCACTAGGAGGGTGGTGAAACACTGGAATGTGTTACCTAGCGAGGTGGTGGAATCTCCTTCCTTAGAAGTTTTTAAGGTCAGGCTTGACAAAGCCCTGGCTGGGATGATTTAGTTGGGGATTGGTCCTGCTTTGAGCAGGGGGCTGGACTAGATGACCTCCTGAAGTCCCTTCCAACCCTGATATTCTATGATTCTATGATGTCTTTTAAGAAGTGGCTGCATCCTACCAAGCAGAACGTGGGTGAAGACCTTTCCAGGAACTGACAACAATGAGATTGACCTGTAGTTGCCACTCGGAGAGAGAGATCCTTTGCCCTCATTCAGGGACACTATGATGCAGTCTTTCCATTCTGTTTGACACCCACACTTTTAAGATGATGCAGGCTGATGCTCACTGGTTCCACGGCATCTTTGAGCAGCTTGGGTGGAATATCATCAGGTCCAGCAGCATGTCTGTTCATTAAATTTTGGGTGGCCTTTCATACTTTCCTGAGCAATGGAAGATCAGTGTTTGTCCCTGGGTCTGCAGCCATGTCAGAGGGTGCATGGTTCAGCACACTTTCATAACTTGTTTTCTGTCCCTCAGTGAGTAGGGAGAACTGTCTGGTTTCATGATGGGGATGTTAGAAGGCTGTTTATGGCTGCCAGCCAGGCACATAATGGCACTGTAGGCAGGATTCAGGTTGTTTTACTTTAGGCTGTCCACAGGATCCCTGGATAAATGCTGCACATTGTACTGTTGGTGGATGTCTGTCTTGCAAGGAATTGGAAAATGCAGTGAGAGCTAAGTGACAACTAGTCTAAGGTCTTTTCAAAGAATTCACTCATACCATCATGATTGCCAGAATCAGAGGCTCATTGCCACAAAGCGATCAAGTTACTGTGGAAGGAGCAACCTTCCTCCACACACTGGTGGTCCACACTGAACTGAAGGTGTGGTCTTGTTAGACAACCTCTTGCACAGACTTTAACCACATGGAACCCCATCTCTGCATGCTTACTCAATGCTCATTTTGTGCTGCTGAGGGCTTGTCTGTTATGGGCTTCTGATTTAGGTGCCTGAACAACCATGACTGGACCTGGATTTCAAACGGTAGATGTACCATGAAGGAAACTGACCACACTCTTGTTAGAAATCACTCCATAGTGAAATTTCACTGGGTCCTCAGCAGCACCGAAGCATCCGCAAACTGAGACCAGAGATTGTCACTCAGCTTTCACTGGAGGGATGTTACAGCTACCTAAACACATTCCTGTAAAGGTTCTGACTCTTCATTCAAGTGACCTCTTTAATCTTAACAAATTTAATCTTGTTTGCATTGCTCCATTCCCTTATCCTCACCCTTACTGTTTGTACCACTGTCTGAAGGCCCCTGAGGAACTGTGTGATAAGTGGGGGGTAGCTCCCTTTAATGACTAGCCAGCCAGCCAGTTAGCTGTAAAATCCCTCTTGGTAGCTGTTCTCTTCTTGCTTTACCTGTAAAGGGTTAAAAGTCCCCCAGGTAAAGAGAAAATAAAAAAAAGTGGGCACCTGACCAAAAGAGCCAATGGGAAGGCTAAAACTTTTAAAAATTGGGAAAGAAACTTTCCCTTTGTCTGTTGTTCTCTGGGCTGGAGGGACATGGAGCAGCAATGCTATAAGCAGGAATGCTGTGTAAGGTTTGAACCAGGTATGAAAAAGTATCTTCCATACCCAGAAAAAATAATTTGGATAGTGAACGTTTAGTTAGACGCTATCAGGTGTATTTCTTATTTTGGCTTGTGGATCTCCTCTGTGCTAACTCCTGATGCTTTTGTTTGCTTGTAACCTTTAAGCTGACCCTCCCCTCCCCTCCCCCTCCCCCCCCAGCTAGTTTGGGTGTCTAATTTTTGGAATTACTCTTTTAAAATCTATGCATAAGCATAAGTTCCAGATGTATTTTCTTCCTTTTTGTTTTTAATAAAATTTACCTTTTCAAAGAATAGGATTAGATTTTTGGTGTCCAAGAGGTTTGTGCATATACTGTTTGATTAGCTGGTGGCTACAGCTAATTTCCTTTGTTGTTTTTTTCTCAGCTCTTCCCTGGAGGGAGGTAAAAGGGTTTGAGGGTACCCCATAGGGAGGAATTCCCAAGTGTTCCTTCCTGGATCCAAGCAGTGGGGGGGGTTTTGCACTGGGATGGTAGCAGCGTTTACTAAGCCAAGGTCAGAGAAAAGCTGTAAGCTTGGGAGTTTAATACAAGCCTGGAGTGGCCCATATTAATTTTTAGAATCCTTGTGGGCCCCCACCTTCTGTTCTCAAAGTGCCAGAGTGGGGATTTAGCCTTGACAGACTATTCTGCTTTTACTTACACCAGTATAAACTGGGGGCGCTGTCACTGACCTCAGTAGAGTTACTTTGGAGTAAAACTGGTGTGAGGGTGGAATCAGGCACCATATCTGTACAATAGCTAGCACAGTGGAGCCCTCTTCGTTCTGACTGGAGCCTCCAGCTACAGTCATATGAATGCAAATGGCAACAGGTCAAGAGGAGAAAGAGCTACCTTTCCTGATCCATTGTACTCTTCCTCCACGTCCCCCATTATCCTTATTGACTATCCAGAGTCACAGTATCAAATGGCTCCTGAGAAAAGGGGAGAATAAGCCCAGGCTGTGGCCTGGTCTATGCTGCCAACAGTTTGCTAGTATAGTGAAGATATTATACCAGCAAGAGTCCTCTTGCAGGTGGTATGGCTTAAACCAGTTTCCTGTGTGGTGTGTGGGGTTTTTTTTAAGGCTATACTGGCAAAAGGACTTATTTGCTGGTTATAACTGTGTTTACACTCGGGCTTTGCTCGCATAACTGTCAGTTAAGATTGTGACTTTTTCCCCCCTTCACATTCCTAACTGACACTATGTTGCCAAAACTTCTAAGCATAGACCAGACATTTAGCTCTAGACCCATGTAAATTACTTGCCTACATACCATGCCTGACTTCTGGTTTTGTATCTAATCAAAATCAAAATCACAGACCAGGCCTGTTGAAGGGTCTGTTAAGGTTCCCAAACCCAGCCACAGTGCACACAGGCCCGGTTTCAAGTGAGCCTGGACTGACTTATGGTTCTATTTATAAGTCATGCAAAATTAGTCTTGTGTGACTGAGACACAACCAGGTGAACCAATGTGGAAGAAAACCTACCTATGTGCTCTGAACCCCTATGAAACAAAACTGCCAAACTTCACACCGTTCTGCTCAAATCTCCTTTTAAACAAAAGTAAGATTAGGGACCAATCATAAGACTCCTAAATCTTGGCAATGGTTAGCAGTAGCCGGAAGCAAGGAGTGTATCAGTGGTGGTTCATGTAACGCTGGGGTCTCCTGCAAAGCCTTTTAATTTGGCCGTCTGACTGCAAGACTTGAGTCAACACTGTCTACACTGCGCTACTCTGCACACTGCATTACAGTCAGAGCCTTATTTGTGCCAATTGGCAAAGGGCTCCGTATTCATTATGAGCAAATCCTGACTCAGACCTGACAAACTCACAACACCTAACACTGCTTTCCTGGTATTTATCCATAGGGTAATATGTGCTGTCTCTACTGAAAGCATGTAACTTACTGATACACACTTCTCACAGTGATGATGAGTAATCTTTAAGGAATAATGTAACTATATTGAAAACCATGCTTGTATGGTCCTGGAGTGAAAATGAGGTACAAGGAATCCTGTGTCTGGGTGATGGCCCATTCAAATGGGAGTTGTCACCCCTTTCTGGCTAGTGGATTAAATATGGTGTTGCTCAATTGTCTATCATTGTAACAACCCAAAAATATCAATGGAAAACCATCAAGGACAAACTCTAAACATCAAAACCATCTGGGAGTGAAAAGGAACCATATGACAGTGAGGGGCTTGTCCTCTATATGAATAAAGACAAAAGATTCCATCAGTATAGTACAGGGTGGAGACTGGGGAGAGACTTTCAGGTTCCATTCAGGGAGGCGGTACCTTCAAACAGCAAGAGGGCTTCATGAAAGAAGCAGGCCAGTCCTCGCTTACAGACAGCCCCCCAACCTGAAGCAAATACTCACCAGCAACTGCACACCACACCACAGAAACACTAACCCAGGAACCAATCCCTATAGCAAACCTCATTGCCTACTCTGTCCCCATATCTATTCTAGTGACACCATCAGAGGACCCAACCACATCAGCCACACCATCAGAAGCTTATTCAGCTGCATGTCTACTAATGTTATATATGCCATCATGTGCCAGCAATGCCCCCCTGCCATGTACATTGGTCAAACTGGACAGTCCCTACATAAAAGAATAAATGGACACAAATCGGACATCAGGAATGGTAACATACAAAAGCCAGTAGGAGAACACTTCAATCTTCCTGGACATTCTACAACAGATTTAAAAGTAGCTATACTTGAACAAAAAAACTTCAGAAACAGACTTCAAAGAGAAACAGCAGAACTAAAATTCATTTGGGCATATTTAACACAATTAATTTGGGCTTGAATAGGGACTGGGAGTGGCTGGCGAGTATCTGGGTATCTGAGTGTGTGTTTGTTGAGAGGATTGGAGTATTTGTAGTGAGGGCAGCTGGAAAGTTTGAGCAAGTGCTTGATTGGTTGGCTGAAAAGGGCGGGAGTTGGCAGTGTTTTGTTTCAGGTGAGCCTGACTGTTTAAAAAAGCCGGCGCTCTGTGAACCAGCTGAGCAGCGGGGAACCAGCTGAGCAGCAAACAGCAGGAGTTTGCCTGGGAGTTCGCCTGGGGTGAGCCCACTGAGGCTTACACCCTGACGGCTTCTCTGAGTAATTACTGCATCTCCTGAGGAAGCTCGTAGTAGGAAGGTAATATGGATGGGGGGTGTTCAGCTGTTGTGACCTGCACTGGATGTGCCATGTTTGTCTTTCTTCCACAGGACAGAAGCGACTTTGTGTGTACAAAATGCAAATTGGTTTCCATATTGGAAGAGAAGGTTGAAGGTCTGGAGCAATAGGTATTGACCCTGCTTTGCATAAGAGAATCTGAAGATTTCCTGGACAGACGTCAGGATATGCTTCTACGGGCACAAGGTTCTGAAGATTCAGAGCAGGTTGTACAGCGGGGACAGGAGGCCAGTGAAGAAATCTGGCAACATGTGACCTCCAGAAGAAGAAGGGGGAACGTCCATGTACCAGCAACGCAGATACAGGGAAGTAACCGTTTTCATGTTCTCTCCACAGATACCATTGTGGGGAGTGGCCCAGATGATACGTCTGGGGGAAGGGAGCAGAAGGAGACTCCGCCAGTTGTAAGGCATGAGATGCATTGTCCTAAGGTTGGGGGTTCCACGACCACCACTCCCAAGAGAAGGAGGCGGGTGGTAGTGGTCGTGGACTCTCTCCTCAAGGGGACTGAGTCATCTATCTGCTGCCCTGACCGGGAAAACAGAGAAGTCTGCCGCTTGCCAGGGGCTAAGATTCGCGATGTGACGGAGAGACTGCCGAGACTCATCAAGCCCTCGGACCACTACCCCTTCCTGCTTTTCCACGTGGGCACCAATGATACTGCCAAGAATGACCTTGAGCGGATCACTGCAGACTAGGTGGCTCTGGGACGGAGGATAAAGGAGTATGAGGCGCAAGTGGTGTTCTCGTCCATCCTCCCCGTGGAAGAAAAAGGCTGGGGTATGGATCGTCGAATCGTGGAAGTCAATGAATGGCTACACAGGTCGTGTCAGAGAGAAGACTTTGGATTCTTTGACCATGGGATGGTGTTCCAAGAAGGAGGAGTGTTAGGCAGAGATGGGCTCCACCTAACGAAGAGAGGGAAGAGCATCATCGCGAGCAGGCTGGCTAACCTAGTGAGAAGGGCTTTAAACTAGGTTCACCAGGGGAAGGAGACCAAAGCCCTGAGGTAAGTGAGGAAGCCGGACACCGGGAGGAAGCACAAGCAGGAGAGTGTGAGAGGGGAGGGCTCCTGCCTCATACTGAGAATGAGGGGCGATCAGCGGGTTATCTCAAGTGCCTATATACAAATGCACAAAGCCTGGGAAACAAGCAGGGAGACCTGGAGGTCCTGGCAAAGTCAAGGAATTATGATGTGATTGGAATAACAGAGACTTGGTGGGATAACTCGCGTGACTGGAGTACTGTCATGGATGGGTATAAACTGTTCAGGAAAGACAGGGAGGCCAGAAAAGGTGGGGGGGTTGCACTGTATGTAAGGGAGCAGTATGACTGCTCAGAGCTCAAGTATGAAACTGCAGAAAAACCTGAGTCTCTGGGTTAAGTTTAGAAGTGTGAGCAACAAGGGTGATGTCATGGTGGGAGTCTGCTATAGACCACCGGACCAGGAGGATGAGGTGGATGAGACTTTCTTCCGGCAACTCGCTGAAGCTACTAGATCGCACGCCCTGGTTCTCATGGGCGACTTCAATCATCCTGATATCTGCTGGGAGAGCAATACAGCGGTGCACAGACAATCCAGGAAGTTTTTGGAATGTGTAGGGGACAATTTCCTGGTGCAAGTGCTGGAGGAACCAACTAGGGGCAGAGCTCTTCTTGACCTGCTGCTCACAAACCGGGAAGAATTAGTAGGGGAAGCAAAAGTGGATGGGAACCTGGGAGGCAATGACCATGAGATGGTCGATCATGGCACAAGGAAGAAAGGAAAGCAGCAGAATACAGACCCTGGACTTCAGAAAAGCAGACGTTGACTCCCTCAGGGAACTGATGGGCAGGATCCCCTGGGAGAATAACATGAGGGGGAAAGGAGTCCAGGAGAGCTGGCTGTATTTTAAAGAATCCTTATTGTGGTTACAGGGACAAACCATCCCGAAGTGTAGAAAGAATAGTAAATATGGCAGGTGACCAGCTTGGCTTAACAGTGAAATCCTTTCTAACCTTAAACACAAAAAAGAGGCTTACAAGAAGTGGAAGATTGGACAAATGACCAGAGAAGAGTATAAAAATATTGCTCGGGCATGTAGGAGTGAAATCAGGAAGGCCAAATCACACCTGGAGTTGCAGCTAGCGAGAGATGTTAAGAGTAACAAGAAGGGTTTCTTCAGGTATGTTAGCAACAAGAAGAAAGTCAAGGAAAGTGTGGGCCCCTTACTGAATGAGGGAGGCAACCTAGTGACAGAGGATGTGGAAAACGCTAATGTACTCAATGCTTTTTTTGCCTCTGTCTTCACGAACAAGGTCAGCTCCCAGACTACTGCACTGGGCAGCACAGCATGGGGAGGAGGTAGCCAGCCCTCTGTGAAGAAAGAAGTGGTTCGGGACTATTTAGAAAAGCTGGACGTGCACAAGTCCATGGGGCCGGATGCGTTGCATCTGAGAGTGCTAAAGGAATTGGCGGATGTGATTGCAGAGCCATTGACCATTATCTTTGAAAACTCATGGCAATCCGGGGAAGTCCCGGAAGACTGAAAAAAGGCTAATGTAGTGCCAATCTTTAAAAAAGGGAAGAAGGAGGATCCTGGGAACTACAGGCTAGGCAGCCTCACCTCAGTCCCTGGAAATATCATGGAGCAAGTCCTCAAGGAATCAATTCTGAAGCACTTAGACGAGAGGAAAGTGATCAGGAACAGTCAGCATGGATTCACCAAGGGAAAGTCATGCCTGACTAATCTAATTGCCTTCTATGATGAGATAACTGGTTCTGTGATGAAGGGAAAGCAGTGGACGTGTTATTCCTTGACTTTAGCAAAGCTTTTGACACGGTTTCCCAGAGTATTCTTGTCAGCAAGTTAAAGAAGTATAGGCTGGATGGATGCACTACAAGGTGGGTAGAAAGTTGGCTAGATTGTCGGGCTCAACTAAGAGTGATCAATGGCTCCATGTCTAGTTGGCAGCCGATATCTAGCGGAGTGCCCCAAGGGTCGGTCCTGGGGCCGGTTTTGTTCAGTATCTTCATTAATGATCTGGAGGATGGTGTGGTTTGCACCCTCAGCAAGTTTGCAGATGACACTAAACTGGGAGGAGAGGTAGATACGCCGGAGGGTAGGGATAGGATACGGAGGGACCTAGACAAATTGGAGGATTGGGCCAAAAGAAATCTGATGAGGTTCAACAAGGACAAGTGCAGAGTCCTGCACTTAGGACGGAAGAATCCAATGCACCGCTACAGACTAGGGACCGAATGGCCAGGCAGCAGTTCTGCGGAAAAGGACCTAGGGGTGACAGTGGACGAGAAGCTGGATATGAGTCAACAGTGTGCCCTTGTTGCCAAGAAGGCCAATGGCATTTTGGGGTGTATAAGTAGGGGCATTGCCAGCAGATCGAGGGATGTGATTGTTCCCCTCTATTCGATGTTGATGAGGCCTCATCTGGAGTACTGTGTCCAGTTTTGAGCCCTACACTACAAGAAGGATGGAGAAATTGGAGAGAGTCCAGCGAAGGGCAACAAAAATGATTTCCACAGTATGCATCCGTTGAAGTGAGCTGTAGCTCATGAAAGCTTATGCTCAAATAAATTGGTTAGTCTCTAAGGTGTCACAAGTTCTCCTTTTCTTTTTGCGAATACAGACTAACACAGCTGTTACTCTGAAATCTGTCAAAAATGATTAGGGGTCTGGAACACATGACTTATGAGGAGAGGCTGAGGGAATTGGGATTGTTTAGTCTACGGAAGAGAAGAATGAGGGGGGATTTGATAGCTGCTTTTAACTACCTGAAAGGTGGATCCAAAAAGGATGGATCTAGACTATTCTCAGTGATAGCAGATGACAGGACAAGGAGTAATGGTCTCAAGTTGCAGTGGGGGAGATTTAGGTTGGATATTAGGAAAACTTTTTCACTAGGAGGGTGGTGAAACACTGGAATGCGTTACCTAGGGAGGTGGTGGAATCCCCTTCCTTTGAAGTTTTTAAGGTCAGGCTTGACAAAGCCCTGGCTGGGATGATTTAGTTGGGGATTGGTCCTGGTCTGGGCAGGGGGTTGGAGTAGATGACCTCCAGAGGTCCCTTCCAACTCTGATATTCTATGATTCTATGGCTCATTACAGAAGCAGCTTTGCCTCTCCTGGATTTGACACCTCCTCATCTATTGGTGGGAGTGGACTACATCCACCCTGATCGAATTGGCCCTGTCAACACTGGTTCTCCACTTGTGAGGTAACTCCCTTCCTTTCATGTGTCAGTATATTTTTGTCTACATCTGTAACTTTCACTCCATGCATCTGAAGAAGTGGTGTTTTACCACAAAAGTTTATGCCCAAATAAATCTGTTAGTCTTTTAGGTGCCACCAGACTCCTTGTTCTTTTTATGAAAGAGTGGGTGCTGACTCCTCGGGGCTAGCAAACATTGCAAAAGACTAAAAGTTGGGGTGAGAATCACCTTTCCTATCTACTAAAGCAAACTTAAGTGTAGGCCCTTGTTCATGTGCTATGATTTTGTTTTGTATGTAACCATTTGTTTCCATCACTCACCCTTGTTTCTATTTGAATCTCTGTTCTTTCTTAAATAAGCTTCCTTTTGTTTTACTACAGTTGAACTCAAATGGTGTATGCGATACAGCAACAGTGTGCTGAGGTAAAACTGGTGAAGTGGGGTACGCTCCTTCTCTGGGAATGGTGAATCTAGGATTTCTCTAGGTATCCATTGACCAGGGCTGGATATTATATGGGGACACTTTAAAGGGACTTGGGGGCTGGGATACATCTATTGCAACCAGCAGGGCTGGTATAATCCAGAGGAGAGTGCTTACATGGCTGATTAACTGGTTGTGTCAGGGAGCCAACACCCAGCTGACACAGGCAAGACTTCCTCATGCTGGAGGCAGATGGCAAGAAGGAGCCTCACTACCTTGGGTGCCCTGAGGAGTGTCACAATTACACTGCACAGTAAGCCCAAGATCTGACTTGGGTTTCAGTCTCAGGCCCCCCTTCTGTTCAGACACTCGGTCAGCAGATACTCAGGACCCAGGTCCTGGGACCCTGCTGGAGGGTGGGTCAGAGCCCGAAGCCTGCTGAGACTCTGGTCCCAGCCCTGTCATTTTTTTGCAGTGGAGATGGAGGTCAAGCTGCAGACCTGAGTCAATGTGTGCGATATGGATGCATTAGCACAGCTGAGACACCTGGGTTCAGCAATTAAGCCCAGGCTTACATAGCAGTGTGGACACTCAAGCATTGGAAACACAAAGTCCTCAAGCCAGGTCCCCGGGGACTGGGCATAGTCTGCAGTGTAGTCATACCCTGGATCACTTCCTAGCCCATCTTATCTGACCCAACTTTTTCAGCGATGGAGCAGTGTTTCTGTTGTGTACCCAGGCAAAAAAGAAGGGGAAAATAGGAAATGTGTCCACAACTAGTGCCTTTGGGGGGTGGGGTGTAAATTGGGGAAATAGTGAATTAAAGTTTGTTTGCTCCCCCCTTCTCCTGCATAACAGAAATGTGCCCCACCCAGGGTTATGAGGAAAAGGAGACACTGAGGTGTCACTGAAGTTCTTTCTCTGCTGTTCGTAGCACTGAAGAGCTAGTATGGACTAGCCTGTTCTGAGCAGGTTTAGGTAGGATTGAAAAACACTGGCTGATGGTGCATGCTGCACTCCCACTGTTGCTAGCAGTGAAAGGGAGTTGCACTAAAGCAACACTGGAGGAATGTCACAGAAACCCTGCATGTAGAAATGGCCATCCTGCTTCCTTGCAAAGCAGTTACCACCTCCTGCCACACAGTACAAAATCATGAGCAGTAAATGTATCACTGTGCCTGGTATGATAGGAGCCAGGGTCCCCCAGGGTCTGCAGGCTTGGCAATGCTGCCTGAAGAGGGGTTACTGCAGATCCGGCAGAGTCACAGCTTAGTTCTGCTGCAGCATGAGTAGGAGAGCCTTGTCCAAATGGGAGGTGCTTACCACATGGCTTCATTTTCACCTCCTTGCTGGCTTCCTTGTATTCCAGTAACAGAGGCATTGCATTATACTAGGTTTTCATACAGTCTGACAGTCCCAACCCTGCAGAGCTTATAGTCTAAATAAGAACAATAAAGAATGGGGGGGAGAGAAACAAAGTGACTTGCCCTTGGTGTGAGGGATCATGGGTCTTGAGCCTGGGTCCCTAAGCAATCGTCAGGCTGCATCCACCAGCTGACAGCTCACTGGTACCATTAGGGAGTGTGGGCTGGTGAACCCTAGCTCAGCACAGGCACTGCCCACAAAGCTCCCAATTGGAGGAGATGTCTGGCCGCTCTGATTGGCATAAATAGTGAGTCTGAGCCAGATCAAGGCACACAAAGTTGTCTGAGCAACAAGGTGAATTCTTGGTTGGCTGCTGCATTGGACTCCACCTTCTCACCTGACTTGTGAACGCTGCCTTATTCCTGCCCTCCTGCTTTGTTCCAGATCCCTGCTTCTATGCCCCATTCCTGGCTTCTGGCTCCAACTCTTGGCTTGATGCCTGTTTCTGACTCTCCCCTAGGCTTGACTCCCAAGTCTGTCTTAATTTCTGAGCTCAAGGTCCTGGCTCCTGCTGTGACCACTAGACCTGACCATCTGTGTTCTGCTCTACAACACTTGCTCAACATCATGCAGTAGGTCAGTGGGATTCCCACTGTAGTGCAATATCCATTGGGCCATGCTACTCTCTAAATGTGATCATCTTTCAACTGTTGGTCTGCTGTGCTCTAATTTCTTCAGGTAGGCTATAGAGATCACCACTGATCAGGCTTGGAAAGGGGCACAAATAGCCTTTGAAGGGCTTTTAATTACAGGAAGAGGGGAGGTGTTGCTCCTAATGCCCATAAACATAAAGGCTCTTTTGAAAGGCAGTAGCCCTTTTATTGCCCTACCAAGTGTCTGAAATGAAATGAAGGTGACTTCTTTCTGCACCTCCTGCTTCACCATGTCCCTCTTGGGCCCTGCCCACACAATCCAG
Source organism: Lepidochelys kempii (assembly GCF_965140285.1). Classification (NCBI taxonomy): domain Eukaryota; kingdom Metazoa; phylum Chordata; order Testudines; family Cheloniidae; genus Lepidochelys; species Lepidochelys kempii. The sequence continues at coordinate 249,739,315 of NC_136380.1, forward strand.
TTCAGAGTTAGCAGAGCTTGCTAGTAGTCAAACCAGAAGACAGCTGTCTTCTCCAAGTCTTCCACCTGCTGTTAGCACTCCCTTTTGCCACCAATGCCTTCAGCTTCTACTCCAGATCTTCTGCTATTGCACCAGTATTGCCCGGGCTGCTGAAGCTCTGAAATAGGCATGCACACTTCCTCAGAACCCCAGCTAAAGTCAAAATTTTAACAGTAGCTACTGGAACGAGTTGTTAACTCCATTTCCAGTGGAAGACTATGAAGCTTTCTCAGGGTATGCATGACTGTGAGTCACCTTGTTACACCTCCACACCCTGCCTCGCTCAGTGAGAGAGAGAGAGAGATTTGCTGGTGCTAACCTGGGTGTCAGCTCCCTGTTGCTCCAATCTGTTAGCCACCTCCTCAGAACCTCTGCCATTGTTTACTTTATGATTCACTGTACCTCAAAATAGCACCCTAAAACTCCCATATTCACCACTGTTATATGATATGTTTTGCACAAAGTATGCCTTGTGAGGTATCATTGGAAAAGTCATAATGGTCAACAGATTACACACATTTTAACAGGACAGTATCATTGTATATGAAGTTATGAGATTTTGCTATGTTTGTTACTGAAACGTTGTGAGTCTGGGAAATGCCCACAGACTGGCTCTTCAGTGGCAACAAAGGGGGTGGGGGACCAACACCCAGTCAGGTGTTAAGCAACCATCACCGACCATTTGCCAGCAGGGGACTTGAAAATGAGAGATTTACAATTCACATGAAAGACATTTGCTCGAGCCCATACCCCCTGGTGCTGCCTAACCCGCCTGACACAGCAAGAATTTTTTCAGCACCTGGAAGAGAGTATAAAATAAGGGACAGTGACATTACCACCTGACCTCTCCTCCCCCAACTACACTGAAGGCAACAAGGTCTCTTGGAAGACACAGAAACATTTGAACTGGGAGGAGTGGCCTGAACTGGAAAAGGTTTCCATTAGCACAGACTGCTGTAAGTTTTTGGGTAAGAGAAACCTTATCACTTCAAATTTGACTTAGCTTGATAAAGTTCAGGAATTAGACTGATTTTTATCTTTTATTTCTTTGTGTAACCAATTCTGAATGTTTGTGCCTATACCACTTATAAATCACTTAACCTATGTTTCTGTAATTAATAAACTTATTCTAATGTTTTATCTAAGCCAATGTGGTTTTGATTGAAGTTTGAGGAACATACTCAGGTTACAAAGGCGGGTGCATGTCCACTATCCTTTGCTGGAGTGGCAAATTAATTAATGACCTTACATTGCTCAAGAAGGTCTTGAGCAGTGTAAAATGCACACTTCTGGGGTGCAAGGCTGGGGCGGGGCGATGGGGAATTGCTGGTGTCTCCCTGTATATAGTTCATGAGAGTCTGGGGAGAGCGTTCATGTACTTTTCTGGCTGTGCCTCTGCATGCTGATGGCTGAGTGAACAGAGTCTGGAGAGGTTTGCTGTTCACTAGTGTAGCAGTGAAGGAGAGAGCCTGGGCTGGAGAGTTAAAGGGGGCACAAGAGTCCCAGAGTCCAGACTATACCCTGGAGGATGTTACAATGGTGCAGTGAGCAGGGTGAAAGGCACAGTTTGTTGTCTTGAGTAAGACTTGCACTTCATACACTGGTTTAGTGATTTTAAGTGTGGTGGCTGAAAACAGTCAAAAAAAGTTACTTTCTGTTTCTTTATTTTGAGAAAGGGGGAAAGGAGCAGAAAAAGCATAGATATGAGTTAGAGCAACAGTTACAAAGTTAGACATCTTCCAGTTAGAAGCAGAAGAAAGAGGAAAAATCACCAACACCAGATGGAAGAAGCATAAATTAGAATAAAAATGAAAGAGTTGGAGATGAAGGAGAAGGGGTGGGCAGGCTGCCAGTGAAGAAGCCTCACTCAGGAGGGCCATGGAGCTGAAAACCAAAGAGGATGAAGAGAAGGAGAGAAAACGTAAATGCCAACTGGATCTGATAAAAAAGCAGAGCCTCCAACCCCAACGATTCCCATAACTCCAAAAGTTTCTAACTGGGAAACAACTGTGTCCCACATACCAAGAGTCAGACTGTATCCTGGATTATTTCACCACTTTTGAGAGGCTATGTGAAGTCCATGAAATTCCTGATAACAAGAAGGTCCCCACCCTGGTTGCAAAACTGACTGGTAACGTTCAAAATATATTTAATGGAATGCCGATTCAGGCTGCTTTAGAATATACTAAATTTAAAGACACTGTTTTGAAAATGCTCCAAGTTACTCCTGATGTGTACAGGGTAAAATTTAGAAATCTCAAGAGAAATGTGGGTCTGAGTAATGGTAGGTGTGGGGTCTGGGGTGGAAGTGATGTCACTTCCAGGACCGACTGGTGGGGGCACGGGTAGGGGAGGCAGTGACTCTCCAAACAGCCAGGCATGGCCCTGCCCACACTCCTCCCTCCCCTCCCTGGGGGGGGGGATGCTGCCCGCCTTCCCAGGACTAGGGAGGCTGCAGCAGTAGCAGTGCCGCCACATGCTCTCCCCCCCCCCCCCCCCCGCACACTCTCCCTTGGGTGGACGGGCCGGGGCTGGGAGTAGCCTCCCCCAGCCAGCCATTCACCTACCGCCCATGTGGCACCGGCCAATTGCGCCAGCCCGTGAGACCCCCACAAAGCGTGGGGCCTGGAGCGGTTGCCCCAATTCGCCGTCCCCTAGGGACAGCTCTGAGGATGAATGCCCTGATAAGGAAGTGGGTTAAGGGGAAAGGTATTGAAAATGTTGACCAAGTGATGATCTCATTGGTCAGAAACATTTCTTGAGTATATGTAAAGATGATGTAAAACTGCGTCTCGGATAAAACTGTGACATCTGTGGAAGAAACAGCTGCTCTAGCAGATGCCTCTGAGCAGACCCAGTTATGTATCAAGAATAAATCACAGAAAGAGGCATTTAAAACTGATGGAAAGCAGGGTCCCCGTTTTTCTCCTGGGAAGAAGGTAAGAGGCTGGGAGGCTAGGCACTCACCTTTCCAAAGTCCTCTTCTCCTGGTAGTTTCTCTCCTGAAGGGGATGAGGAGACTAAAAGGTGTTAAAGTGTAACTCCACTGAACATCTGAGAAATCACTGCCCTAAATTAAAGGAAACCAAGCCCCAACCTGCTCATGTAAATTCAGCTATTAATCCAGACACCTCTGGTGCAGGACTAACTTACCTGGCGAGTTTTGTAGAGGTTGGTTCTACACCTGAAATTAACAATATTGGTTTTGTAGGGGATGGCTCTCAAGAGCCAGATAAGGGACATGTTGAGACAGTTAAAATGAATGACAGGGAATGCAAGCTGTGTAGAAACTTTTTAAAGACACCATAATAGAGGCTCAACTTAAATGTATACCCCAACTTAAAAAACATAGTAAGAGAACCAAAAAAGAGCCACCGTGGTTAAACAACAAAGTAAAAGAAGCAATGAGAGGCAAAACGGTATCCCCTAAAAAGTGGAAGATAAATCCTAACGAGGAAAATAAAAAAGAGCATAAACTCTGGCAAATGAAGTGTAAAAATATAATTAGAAAGACCAAAAAAAGAATTTGAAGAACAGCTAGCCAAAGGCTTCAAAAGTAATAGCTATTTTTTTTTAAAATACATCAGAAGCAGAAAGCCTGCTAAACAACAAGTGGGGCTACTGGAAGATCGAGATGCTAAAGGAGCACTCACAGGACGATAAGGCCATTGTTGAGAAACTAAAATAATTCTTTGCATCGGTCTTCACTGTTGAGGATGTGAGGGAGATTCCCAAAACTGAGCCATTCTTTTTGGGTGACAGATCTGAGGAACTGTCCCAAATTGAGGTGTCATTAGAGGAGGTTTTGGAACAAATTGGTAAACTAAACAGTAATAAGTCTCCAGGACCTGATAGTATTCACCCAAGAGTTCTGAAGGAACTCAAATGTGAAATTGCAGGACTACTAACTGTCATCTGTAACCTATCATTTAAATCAGCTTCTGTATCAAATGACTGGAGGATAGCTAATGTGATGTCAATTTTTAAAAAGCGCTCCAGAGGTGACCCTGGCAACTACAGGCCAGCAAGCCTCACTTCAGTACCAGGCAAATTGATTGAAACTATGGTAAAGAACAAAATTGTTAGACACATAGATGAACATAATTTGTTGGGAAATAGTCAACATGGTTTTTGTAAAGGGACATCATGCCTCACCAATCTACTAGAATTCTTTGAGGGGGGTCAACAAGCATGCGGACAAAGGAGATCTAGTGGCTATAGTGTATTTAGATTTTCAGAAAGCCTTTGACAAGGTCCCTCACCAAAGGCTCTTAAGCAAAATAAGCAGTCATGGAATAAGAGGGAAGGTTCTCTCATGGATTGGTAACTGGCTAAAAGATAGGAAACAAAGGGTAGGAATAAATGGTCAGTTTTCAGAATGGAGAGAGGTAAATAGTGGTGTCCCCCAGGGATCTGTATTCAGCCCAGTCCTATTTAACATATTCATAAACGATCTGGAAAAAGGGGAAAACAATGAGGTGGCAAAATTTGCAGTTAATACAAAACTACTCAAGATAGTTAAGTCCCAGGCAGATTGTGAAGAGCTACAAAAGGATCTCACAAAACTGGGTAACAGGGCAACAAAATGGCAGATGAAATTGAATGTTGATAAATGCAAAGTGATGCACATTGGAAAACATAATCCTAAGTGTACATATACAATGATGGGGTCTAAATTAGCTGTTACCACTAAAGAAAGAGATCTTGGAGTCATTGTGGATGGTTCTCTGAAATCATCCACTCAATATGCAGCGGCAGTCAAAAAAGCAAACTATGATGGAAATCCTCAAGAAAGGGATAGATAATAAGACAGAAAATATCATATTGCCTCTATATAAATCATGGTACGCCCACACCTTGAATACTGCATGCAGATGTGGTCACCCCATCTCAAAAAAGATATATTGGAATTGGAAAAGGTTCAGAAAAGGGCAACAAAAATTATTAGGGGTATAGAACGGTTTCCATATGAGGAGAGATTAATAAGACTGGGACTTTTCAGCTTGAAATAGAGGCACCTAAGGGGGGATATGATAGAGGTCTATAAAATCATGGGTGGTATAGAGAAAGTAAAGAAGGAAGTGTTGTTTACTCCTTCTCATAATACAAAAACAAGGGGCCACCAAATGAAATTAATAGGTAGCAGGTTTAAAACAAACACAAGAAAGTATTTTTTCATGCAACGGACTGTCAACCTCTGGAACTCCTTGCCAGAGGGTGTTGTGAAGGCCAATACTATAACTGGGTTCAAAAGGGAGCTAGATAGGTCTATTAATGGCTATTAGCCAGGATGGGCAGGAATGGTGTCCCTAGTCTCTGTCAGAAGCTAGGATTGGGTGACAGGGCATTGATCACTTGATGATAACCTGTCTGTTCATTCCCTTTGAGGCACCTGCCATTGGCCACTGTCCGAGGACAGGATATTGGGCTTGATGGACCTTTGGTCTGACCTAGTATGGCTGTTCTTATGTTCAGGGGCACACATTTCTTTGCTTAAACAGAGTGTAATTCAACAAGCTGACATGTTACCTGATGACACAGCAGAGCTTGTAGTAGGTGGATCCAGGGTTCCTGTGCCTTTTGCTAAAATTCATGCAATGTGGCAGGGCCTGGAAGCACTTGGTGGAGGGGGTAATAGGTCTCCCTGCTGTCATGCTTGTTGGAAATGATTTTTTTCCATTGTGCTAAAGCCGTCTGTGTAGTAATTCGCAGCAAAAGGGATAATAGTGTTAAAATCCCAGAGAAAGATCATAAAACCCTAGTATCTGCTGAGGAAGTGAGTGAAGGTCCCTCTGACTCCTCTGCAGCAAGGAGAAGCAGCATGCTTCCAGTAGGGTGTGTGTGTGTGTCGGGACGGGAGTTTGAGACTGGCTCCAGCACCACAGAGCCAATGGGGGTAAGTGCCTGTCACTGGAAAAAAGAAAAGGAGTACTTGTGGCACCTGAGAGACTAACCAATTTATTTGAGCATGAGCTTTCGTGAGCTACAGCTCACTTCATCGGATGCATACTGTGGAAACTGCAGAAGACATTATATACACAGAGACCATGAAACAATACCTGCTCCCACCCCACTCTCCTGCTGGTAATAGCTTATCTAAAGTGATCATCAAGTTGGGCCATTTCCAGCACAAATCCAGGTTTTCTTACCCCCCCCCCACACAAACTCACTCTCCTGCTGGCAATAGCTCATCCAAACTGACCACTCTCCTTACAATGTGCATGATAATCAAGGTGGGCCATTTCCAGCATAAATCCAAGTTTAACCAGAAGGTGGGGTGGGGGGTAGAAAAAAACAAGGGGAAATAGGCTACCTTGCATAATGACTTAGCTACTCCCAGTCTCTATTTAAGCCTAAATTAATAGTATCCAATTTGCAAATTAATTCACTGGAAAGGCTGTTCAACTGCTAACTGCCAGAGTTTTGCAGCTGAGCAAGGTCACACAGACCCCATGCTAGAAAGCATAGAGAGATGTGTCCTAAAGGAGGCTCCAGAGAAGGAAAATGGGGAAGTAATGTTGTTAACACATGAATGTCCCCATGCTGATCACTTGGGAGGGAATGCCCAGGACAGAGGGGCTGATTCAGCATCTGTCTGCCCAGACAAGCGGGCTGTGATTCAGACATAGAGAGGAAACTCTGTAACTGACCTTTCAGAGGGAAGCAGACATACAGCTAACTTCTCCAGTGTGCCGGTGCCATGCTGCTTTCACGTCCCCCTGGTTAATTTGTTTTTCCTGCTTACTTTACTTGAAAAGGTAACTCCCATTGTATTTGACACACAATGCCAAATTTACATCAGAGGTGGGGGAGATAACTACCTCCCCTCCTCTCTGGAAGAAATCCTGTTTCTCCCTGTGTTTGGTTTCAGACTTTAAAGCATAATATCAATAAATATCCATAAGACCTCAGATAACATTAATTACACGCATTTCACAATGGTATTAGTGACCAGCATGTCACCAGCTTTCATTTGATACCGCACATGACATTTGTTATATATAAATACTATGACAGCTATGTGTTAGGTATAGTGAGTTTGTCAGGCCTGATAGGAGTTGCTGAAACACAATAATGAATCACCAATGGGGCCTCTGTCACAGACAAATTATAAGATTCTAAACAAAGTGGCTGTTACAAGGTCATAAGTTTCCTACATGTAGAACAAAGGCAACTAACCACTGTCTTTCTTGGGGACCTCCAGAATGCAGCAGTTAGTGCCCCTGTGCTGACATCAGTAACACATTTCCCACCAGACACTGTCAATGGAAAAGCAGCAGGAATATCATGTATAACTCCAGGTTTCAGATTCACCTCAATGGCTAAACAAGCCCCAGTAGATGGAACTGTTTGAGAACAAGTGGCTAGGTGCTCAGAGCCACTGCAGTTTAGATACAGTAACTGGTAGTAACTTGAGTTGATTATGTTTCCTTGCCATTGTCTGATTATTTTTTTAATGAGTAACTTCTGGATTGTTGACTGTGGACACTGTCTGTGTCATGTGACTAAGGTAATTACTTCTGTCACCCTGTGCCCGATCAGATAGACTGGTCTACTCCTAGCAGCACTCCTGTGTATCAGTCTCCTATTACACACATGAATTCCTGGGAGAGAGTAAGATGCATCACCTGACCTGGACTTGCGTCAGTTAAGGTGGCAAGATAATTCCCATGGCAGTGTGAAGCTTTGATCCAGCTTGGCTTACTACACTACCCCTTTTTCAAGGGTCATGACCCTATGTTCACCCTATATCTATCCCATCACATAATTCTCTTGGTTGTATCTTGTGCTTTGTAGCCTTCTGAGTTAATTTCTAATATATTATTCCCCAAACCCCTGCACTGAATAAATAGATGTTTTCAATTTTTCCCTACCTCAGGTTTTTTCCTAGCATGTTGAGGGGGCAGATGACCGGCTTGTTTCTCTTCCTTATCTCCAGTAAGAAACCAAACATACCAAAAACCTAACTCAATGGGTAAACCCAAGTTCCCACCTGTCCTGTTATTAGCAAGCAGGTGTACAGATCAGAACTTGTTATTCAACAACAGAATACCTGGCACAAGCTGCCCAGCAAAAATACTAGAGAGAGAACTTCTTTGTGCATCTGAAGAAGTGGTTTTTTTACCCACAAAAGTTTATGCCCAAATAAATCTGTTAGTCTTTAAGGTGCCCCAGACTCCTTGTTGTTTTTGTGGATACAAACTAACATGGCTACCCCCTGATACTTAACACTTGCAATGTTCTCCCTCTTTTGCTTAGTACTATTAATGCAGATTATAATTCTAAAAGCACTGTTGGTTCTGAGATCATGAAGCTCCTAAAGCCTCCAATTTCTACTGATCCAGCTCTTTTGCTTTCAGCTTCAGCCACCACCACAGAGTCTTGCCTTTGAAGTACCTATGAGTTGGGTTAATGACAACTTCAGTGGAGGAAATCTGCTGACTTGTAAAGACAGCCTTGCAGGTAAGCCCCAAGGAAAAACTTTAAAAACCTGCTGGCTTCTCTTACTGAAAGCATTTGAGTAGGATTGGAGTATTTGTAGTGAGGGCAGCTGGAAAGTTTGAGCAAGTGCTTGATTGGTTGGCTGAAAAGGGCGGGAGTTGGCAGTGTTTTGTTTCAGGTGAGCCTGACTGTTTAAAAAAGCCGGCGCTCTGTGAACCAGCTGAGCAGCGGGGAACCAGCTGAGCAGCAAACAGCAGGAGTTTGCCTGGGAGTTCGCCTGGGGTGAGCCCACTGAGGCTTACACCCTGACGGCTTCTCTGAGTAATTACTGCATCTCCTGAGGAAGCTCGTAGTAGGAAGGTAATATGGATGGGGGGTGTTCAGCTGTTGTGACCTGCACTGGATGTGCCATGTTTGTCTTTCTTCCACAGGACAGAAGCGACTTTGTGTGTACAAAATGCAAATTGGTTTCCATATTGGAAGAGAAGGTTGAAGGTCTGGAGCAATAGGTATTGACCCTGCTTTGCATAAGAGAATCTGAAGATTTCCTGGACAGACGTCAGGATATGCTTCTACGGGCACAAGGTTCTGAAGATTCAGAGCAGGTTGTACAGCGGGGACAGGAGGCCAGTGAAGAAATCTGGCAACATGTGACCTCCAGAAGAAGAAGGGGGAACGTCCATGTACCAGCAACGCAGATACAGGGAAGTAACCGTTTTCATGTTCTCTCCACAGATACCATTGTGGGGAGTGGCCCAGATGATACGTCTGGGGGAAGGGAGCAGAAGGAGACTCCGCCAGTTGTAAGGCATGAGATGCATTGTCCTAAGGTTGGGGGTTCCACGACCACCACTCCCAAGAGAAGGAGGCGGGTGGTAGTGGTCGTGGACTCTCTCCTCAAGGGGACTGAGTCATCTATCTGCTGCCCTGACCGGGAAAACAGAGAAGTCTGCCGCTTGCCAGGGGCTAAGATTCGCGATGTGACGGAGAGACTGCCGAGACTCATCAAGCCCTCGGACCACTACCCCTTCCTGCTTTTCCACGTGGGCACCAATGATACTGCCAAGAATGACCTTGAGCGGATCACTGCAGACTAGGTGGCTCTGGGACGGAGGATAAAGGAGTATGAGGCGCAAGTGGTGTTCTCGTCCATCCTCCCCGTGGAAGAAAAAGGCTGGGGTATGGATCGTCGAATCGTGGAAGTCAATGAATGGCTACACAGGTCGTGTCAGAGAGAAGACTTTGGATTCTTTGACCATGGGATGGTGTTCCAAGAAGGAGGAGTGTTAGGCAGAGATGGGCTCCACCTAACGAAGAGAGGGAAGAGCATCATCGCGAGCAGGCTGGCTAACCTAGTGAGAAGGGCTTTAAACTAGGTTCACCAGGGGAAGGAGACCAAAGCCCTGAGGTAAGTGAGGAAGCCGGACACCGGGAGGAAGCACAAGCAGGAGAGTGTGAGAGGGGAGGGCTCCTGCCTCATACTGAGAATGAGGGGCGATCAGCGGGTTATCTCAAGTGCCTATATACAAATGCACAAAGCCTGGGAAACAAGCAGGGAGACCTGGAGGTCCTGGCAAAGTCAAGGAATTATGATGTGATTGGAATAACAGAGACTTGGTGGGATAACTCGCGTGACTGGAGTACTGTCATGGATGGGTATAAACTGTTCAGGAAAGACAGGGAGGCCAGAAAAGGTGGGGGGGTTGCACTGTATGTAAGGGAGCAGTATGACTGCTCAGAGCTCAAGTATGAAACTGCAGAAAAACCTGAGTCTCTGGGTTAAGTTTAGAAGTGTGAGCAACAAGGGTGATGTCATGGTGGGAGTCTGCTATAGACCACCGGACCAGGAGGATGAGGTGGATGAGACTTTCTTCCGGCAACTCGCTGAAGCTACTAGATCGCACGCCCTGGTTCTCATGGGCGACTTCAATCATCCTGATATCTGCTGGGAGAGCAATACAGCGGTGCACAGACAATCCAGGAAGTTTTTGGAATGTGTAGGGGACAATTTCCTGGTGCAAGTGCTGGAGGAACCAACTAGGGGCAGAGCTCTTCTTGACCTGCTGCTCACAAACCGGGAAGAATTAGTAGGGGAAGCAAAAGTGGATGGGAACCTGGGAGGCAATGACCATGAGATGGTCGATCATGGCACAAGGAAGAAAGGAAAGCAGCAGAATACAGACCCTGGACTTCAGAAAAGCAGACGTTGACTCCCTCAGGGAACTGATGGGCAGGATCCCCTGGGAGAATAACATGAGGGGGAAAGGAGTCCAGGAGAGCTGGCTGTATTTTAAAGAATCCTTATTGTGGTTACAGGGACAAACCATCCCGAAGTGTAGAAAGAATAGTAAATATGGCAGGTGACCAGCTTGGCTTAACAGTGAAATCCTTTCTAACCTTAAACACAAAAAAGAGGCTTACAAGAAGTGGAAGATTGGACAAATGACCAGAGAAGAGTATAAAAATATTGCTCGGGCATGTAGGAGTGAAATCAGGAAGGCCAAATCACACCTGGAGTTGCAGCTAGCGAGAGATGTTAAGAGTAACAAGAAGGGTTTCTTCAGGTATGTTAGCAACAAGAAGAAAGTCAAGGAAAGTGTGGGCCCCTTACTGAATGAGGGAGGCAACCTAGTGACAGAGGATGTGGAAAACGCTAATGTACTCAATGCTTTTTTTGCCTCTGTCTTCACGAACAAGGTCAGCTCCCAGACTACTGCACTGGGCAGCACAGCATGGGGAGGAGGTAGCCAGCCCTCTGTGAAGAAAGAAGTGGTTCGGGACTATTTAGAAAAGCTGGACGTGCACAAGTCCATGGGGCCGGATGCGTTGCATCTGAGAGTGCTAAAGGAATTGGCGGATGTGATTGCAGAGCCATTGACCATTATCTTTGAAAACTCATGGCAATCCGGGGAAGTCCCGGAAGACTGAAAAAAGGCTAATGTAGTGCCAATCTTTAAAAAAGGGAAGAAGGAGGATCCTGGGAACTACAGGCTAGGCAGCCTCACCTCAGTCCCTGGAAATATCATGGAGCAAGTCCTCAAGGAATCAATTCTGAAGCACTTAGACGAGAGGAAAGTGATCAGGAACAGTCAGCATGGATTCACCAAGGGAAAGTCATGCCTGACTAATCTAATTGCCTTCTATGATGAGATAACTGGTTCTGTGATGAAGGGAAAGCAGTGGACGTGTTATTCCTTGACTTTAGCAAAGCTTTTGACACGGTTTCCCAGAGTATTCTTGTCAGCAAGTTAAAGAAGTATAGGCTGGATGGATGCACTACAAGGTGGGTAGAAAGTTGGCTAGATTGTCGGGCTCAACTAAGAGTGATCAATGGCTCCATGTCTAGTTGGCAGCCGATATCTAGCGGAGTGCCCCAAGGGTCGGTCCTGGGGCCGGTTTTGTTCAGTATCTTCATTAATGATCTGGAGGATGGTGTGGTTTGCACCCTCAGCAAGTTTGCAGATGACACTAAACTGGGAGGAGAGGTAGATACGCCGGAGGGTAGGGATAGGATACGGAGGGACCTAGACAAATTGGAGGATTGGGCCAAAAGAAATCTGATGAGGTTCAACAAGGACAAGTGCAGAGTCCTGCACTTAGGACGGAAGAATCCAATGCACCGCTACAGACTAGGGACCGAATGGCCAGGCAGCAGTTCTGCGGAAAAGGACCTAGGGGTGACAGTGGACGAGAAGCTGGATATGAGTCAACAGTGTGCCCTTGTTGCCAAGAAGGCCAATGGCATTTTGGGGTGTATAAGTAGGGGCATTGCCAGCAGATCGAGGGATGTGATTGTTCCCCTCTATTCGATGTTGATGAGGCCTCATCTGGAGTACTGTGTCCAGTTTTGAGCCCTACACTACAAGAAGGATGGAGAAATTGGAGAGAGTCCAGCGAAGGGCAACAAAAATGATTTCCACAGTATGCATCCGTTGAAGTGAGCTGTAGCTCATGAAAGCTTATGCTCAAATAAATTGGTTAGTCTCTAAGGTGTCACAAGTTCTCCTTTTCTTTTTGCGAATACAGACTAACACAGCTGTTACTCTGAAATCTGTCAAAAATGATTAGGGGTCTGGAACACATGACTTATGAGGAGAGGCTGAGGGAATTGGGATTGTTTAGTCTACGGAAGAGAAGAATGAGGGGGGATTTGATAGCTGCTTTTAACTACCTGAAAGGTGGATCCAAAAAGGATGGATCTAGACTATTCTCAGTGATAGCAGATGACAGGACAAGGAGTAATGGTCTCAAGTTGCAGTGGGGGAGATTTAGGTTGGATATTAGGAAAACTTTTTCACTAGGAGGGTGGTGAAACACTGGAATGCGTTACCTAGGGAGGTGGTGGAATCCCCTTCCTTTGAAGTTTTTAAGGTCAGGCTTGACAAAGCCCTGGCTGGGATGATTTAGTTGGGGATTGGTCCTGGTCTGGGCAGGGGGTTGGAGTAGATGACCTCCAGAGGTCCCTTCCAACTCTGATATTCTATGATTCTATGGCTCATTACAGAAGCAGCTTTGCCTCTCCTGGATTTGACACCTCCTCATCTATTGGTGGGAGTGGACTACATCCACCCTGATCGAATTGGCCCTGTCAACACTGGTTCTCCACTTGTGAGGTAACTCCCTTCCTTTCATGTGTCAGTATATTTTTGTCTACATCTGTAACTTTCACTCCATGCATCTGAAGAAGTGGTGTTTTACCACAAAAGTTTATGCCCAAATAAATCTGTTAGTCTTTTAGGTGCCACCAGACTCCTTGTTCTTTTTATGAAAGAGTGGGTGCTGACTCCTCGGGGCTAGCAAACATTGCAAAAGACTAAAAGTTGGGGTGAGAATCACCTTTCCTATCTACTAAAGCAAACTTAAGTGTAGGCCCTTGTTCATGTGCTATGATTTTGTTTTGTATGTAACCATTTGTTTCCATCACTCACCCTTGTTTCTATTTGAATCTCTGTTCTTTCTTAAATAAGCTTCCTTTTGTTTTACTACAGTTGAACTCAAATGGTGTATGCGATACAGCAACAGTGTGCTGAGGTAAAACTGGTGAAGTGGGGTACGCTCCTTCTCTGGGAATGGTGAATCTAGGATTTCTCTAGGTATCCATTGACCAGGGCTGGATATTATATGGGGACACTTTAAAGGGACTTGGGGGCTGGGATACATCTATTGCAACCAGCAGGGCTGGTATAATCCAGAGGAGAGTGCTTACATGGCTGATTAACTGGTTGTGTCAGGGAGCCAACACCCAGCTGACACAGGCAAGACTTCCTCATGCTGGAGGCAGATGGCAAGAAGGAGCCTCACTACCTTGGGTGCCCTGAGGAGTGTCACAATTACACTGCACAGTAAGCCCAAGATCTGACTTGGGTTTCAGTCTCAGGCCCCCCTTCTGTTCAGACACTCGGTCAGCAGATACTCAGGACCCAGGTCCTGGGACCCTGCTGGAGGGTGGGTCAGAGCCCGAAGCCTGCTGAGACTCTGGTCCCAGCCCTGTCATTTTTTTGCAGTGGAGATGGAGGTCAAGCTGCAGACCTGAGTCAATGTGTGCGATATGGATGCATTAGCACAGCTGAGACACCTGGGTTCAGCAATTAAGCCCAGGCTTACATAGCAGTGTGGACACTCAAGCATTGGAAACACAAAGTCCTCAAGCCAGGTCCCCGGGGACTGGGCATAGTCTGCAGTGTAGTCATACCCTGGATCACTTCCTAGCCCATCTTATCTGACCCAACTTTTTCAGCGATGGAGCAGTGTTTCTGTTGTGTACCCAGGCAAAAAAGAAGGGGAAAATAGGAAATGTGTCCACAACTAGTGCCTTTGGGGGGTGGGGTGTAAATTGGGGAAATAGTGAATTAAAGTTTGTTTGCTCCCCCCTTCTCCTGCATAACAGAAATGTGCCCCACCCAGGGTTATGAGGAAAAGGAGACACTGAGGTGTCACTGAAGTTCTTTCTCTGCTGTTCGTAGCACTGAAGAGCTAGTATGGACTAGCCTGTTCTGAGCAGGTTTAGGTAGGATTGAAAAACACTGGCTGATGGTGCATGCTGCACTCCCACTGTTGCTAGCAGTGAAAGGGAGTTGCACTAAAGCAACACTGGAGGAATGTCACAGAAACCCTGCATGTAGAAATGGCCATCCTGCTTCCTTGCAAAGCAGTTACCACCTCCTGCCACACAGTACAAAATCATGAGCAGTAAATGTATCACTGTGCCTGGTATGATAGGAGCCAGGGTCCCCCAGGGTCTGCAGGCTTGGCAATGCTGCCTGAAGAGGGGTTACTGCAGATCCGGCAGAGTCACAGCTTAGTTCTGCTGCAGCATGAGTAGGAGAGCCTTGTCCAAATGGGAGGTGCTTACCACATGGCTTCATTTTCACCTCCTTGCTGGCTTCCTTGTATTCCAGTAACAGAGGCATTGCATTATACTAGGTTTTCATACAGTCTGACAGTCCCAACCCTGCAGAGCTTATAGTCTAAATAAGAACAATAAAGAATGGGGGGGAGAGAAACAAAGTGACTTGCCCTTGGTGTGAGGGATCATGGGTCTTGAGCCTGGGTCCCTAAGCAATCGTCAGGCTGCATCCACCAGCTGACAGCTCACTGGTACCATTAGGGAGTGTGGGCTGGTGAACCCTAGCTCAGCACAGGCACTGCCCACAAAGCTCCCAATTGGAGGAGATGTCTGGCCGCTCTGATTGGCATAAATAGTGAGTCTGAGCCAGATCAAGGCACACAAAGTTGTCTGAGCAACAAGGTGAATTCTTGGTTGGCTGCTGCATTGGACTCCACCTTCTCACCTGACTTGTGAACGCTGCCTTATTCCTGCCCTCCTGCTTTGTTCCAGATCCCTGCTTCTATGCCCCATTCCTGGCTTCTGGCTCCAACTCTTGGCTTGATGCCTGTTTCTGACTCTCCCCTAGGCTTGACTCCCAAGTCTGTCTTAATTTCTGAGCTCAAGGTCCTGGCTCCTGCTGTGACCACTAGACCTGACCATCTGTGTTCTGCTCTACAACACTTGCTCAACATCATGCAGTAGGTCAGTGGGATTCCCACTGTAGTGCAATATCCATTGGGCCATGCTACTCTCTAAATGTGATCATCTTTCAACTGTTGGTCTGCTGTGCTCTAATTTCTTCAGGTAGGCTATAGAGATCACCACTGATCAGGCTTGGAAAGGGGCACAAATAGCCTTTGAAGGGCTTTTAATTACAGGAAGAGGGGAGGTGTTGCTCCTAATGCCCATAAACATAAAGGCTCTTTTGAAAGGCAGTAGCCCTTTTATTGCCCTACCAAGTGTCTGAAATGAAATGAAGGTGACTTCTTTCTGCACCTCCTGCTTCACCATGTCCCTCTTGGGCCCTGCCCACACAATCCAGTTCAGAGTTAGCAGAGCTTGCTAGTAGTCAAACCAGAAGACAGCTGTCTTCTCCAAGTCTTCCACCTGCTGTTAGCACTCCCTTTTGCCACCAATGCCTTCAGCTTCTACTCCAGATCTTCTGCTATTGCACCAGTATTGCCCGGGCTGCCGAAGCTCTGAAATAGGCATGCACACTTCCTCAGAACCCCAGCTAAAGTCAAAATTTTAACAGTAGCTACTGGAACGAGTTGTTAACTCCATTTCCAGTGGAAGACTATGAAGCTTTCTCAGGGTATGCATGACTGTGAGTCACCTTGTTACACCTCCACACCCTGCCTCGCTCAGTGAGAGAGAGAGAGAGATTTGCTGGTGCTAACCTGGGTGTCAGCTCCCTGTTGCTCCAATCTGTTAGCCACCTCCTCAGAACCTCTGCCATTGTTTACTTTATGATTCACTGTACCTCAAAATAGCACCCTAAAACTCCCATATTCACCACTGTTATATGATATGTTTTGCACAAAGTATGCCTTGTGAGGTATCATTGGAAAAGTCATAATGGTCAACAGATTACACACATTTTAACAGGACAGTATCATTGTATATGAAGTTATGAGATTTTGCTATGTTTGTTACTGAAACGTTGTGAGTCTGGGAAATGCCCACAGACTGGCTCTTCAGTGGCAACAAAGGGGGTGGGGGACCAACACCCAGTCAGGTGTTAAGCAACCATCACCGACCATTTGCCAGCAGGGGACTTGAAAATGAGAGATTTACAATTCACATGAAAGACATTTGCTCGAGCCCATACCCCCTGGTGCTGCCTAACCCGCCTGACACAGCAAGAATTTTTTCAGCACCTGGAAGAGAGTATAAAATAAGGGACAGTGACATTACCACCTGACCTCTCCTCCCCCAACTACACTGAAGGCAACAAGGTCTCTTGGAAGACACAGAAACATTTGAACTGGGAGGAGTGGCCTGAACTGGAAAAGGTTTCCATTAGCACAGACTGCTGTAAGTTTTTGGGTAAGAGAAACCTTATCACTTCAAATTTGACTTAGCTTGATAAAGTTCAGGAATTAGACTGATTTTTATCTTTTATTTCTTTGTGTAACCAATTCTGAATGTTTGTGCCTATACCACTTATAAATCACTTAACCTATGTTTCTGTAATTAATAAACTTATTCTAATGTTTTATCTAAGCCAATGTGGTTTTGATTGAAGTTTGAGGAACATACTCAGGTTACAAAGGCGGGTGCATGTCCACTATCCTTTGCTGGAGTGGCAAATTAATTAATGACCTTACATTGCTCAAGAAGGTCTTGAGCAGTGTAAAATGCACACTTCTGGGGTGCAAGGCTGGGGCGGGGCGATGGGGAATTGCTGGTGTCTCCCTGTATATAGTTCATGAGAGTCTGGGGAGAGCGTTCATGTACTTTTCTGGCTGTGCCTCTGCATGCTGATGGCTGAGTGAACAGAGTCTGGAGAGGTTTGCTGTTCACTAGTGTAGCAGTGAAGGAGAGAGCCTGGGCTGGAGAGTTAAAGGGGGCACAAGAGTCCCAGAGTCCAGACTATACCCTGGAGGATGTTACAATGGTGCAGTGAGCAGGGTGAAAGGCACAGTTTGTTGTCTTGAGTAAGACTTGCACTTCATACACTGGTTTAGTGATTTTAAGTGTGGTGGCTGAAAACAGTCAAAAAAAGTTACTTTCTGTTTCTTTATTTTGAGAAAGGGGGAAAGGAGCAGAAAAAGCATAGATATGAGTTAGAGCAACAGTTACAAAGTTAGACATCTTCCAGTTAGAAGCAGAAGAAAGAGGAAAAATCACCAACACCAGATGGAAGAAGCATAAATTAGAATAAAAATGAAAGAGTTGGAGATGAAGGAGAAGGGGTGGGCAGGCTGCCAGTGAAGAAGCCTCACTCAGGAGGGCCATGGAGCTGAAAACCAAAGAGGATGAAGAGAAGGAGAGAAAACGTAAATGCCAACTGGATCTGATAAAAAAGCAGAGCCTCCAACCCCAACGATTCCCATAACTCCAAAAGTTTCTAACTGGGAAACAACTGTGTCCCACATACCAAGAGTCAGACTGTATCCTGGATTATTTCACCACTTTTGAGAGGCTATGTGAAGTCCATGAAATTCCTGATAACAAGAAGGTCCCCACCCTGGTTGCAAAACTGACTGGTAACGTTCAAAATATATTTAATGGAATGCCGATTCAGGCTGCTTTAGAATATACTAAATTTAAAGACACTGTTTTGAAAATGCTCCAAGTTACTCCTGATGTGTACAGGGTAAAATTTAGAAATCTCAAGAGAAATGTGGGTCTGAGTAATGGTAGGTGTGGGGTCTGGGGTGGAAGTGATGTCACTTCCAGGACCGACTGGTGGGGGCACGGGTAGGGGAGGCAGTGACTCTCCAAACAGCCAGGCATGGCCCTGCCCACACTCCTCCCTCCCCTCCCTGGGGGGGGGGATGCTGCCCGCCTTCCCAGGACTAGGGAGGCTGCAGCAGTAGCAGTGCCGCCACATGCTCTCCCCCCCCCCCCCCGCACACTCTCCCTTGGGTGGACGGGCCGGGGCTGGGAGTAGCCTCCCCCAGCCAGCCATTCACCTACCGCCCATGTGGCACCGGCCAATTGCGCCAGCCCGTGAGACCCCCACAAAGCGTGGGGCCTGGAGCGGTTGCCCCAATTCGCCGTCCCCTAGGGACAGCTCTGAGGATGAATGCCCTGATAAGGAAGTGGGTTAAGGGGAAAGGTATTGAAAATGTTGACCAAGTGATGATCTCATTGGTCAGAAACATTTCTTGAGTATATGTAAAGATGATGTAAAACTGCGTCTCGGATAAAACTGTGACATCTGTGGAAGAAACAGCTGCTCTAGCAGATGCCTCTGAGCAGACCCAGTTATGTATCAAGAATAAATCACAGAAAGAGGCATTTAAAACTGATGGAAAGCAGGGTCCCCGTTTTTCTCCTGGGAAGAAGGTAAGAGGCTGGGAGGCTAGGCACTCACCTTTCCAAAGTCCTCTTCTCCTGGTAGTTTCTCTCCTGAAGGGGATGAGGAGACTAAAAGGTGTTAAAGTGTAACTCCACTGAACATCTGAGAAATCACTGCCCTAAATTAAAGGAAACCAAGCCCCAACCTGCTCATGTAAATTCAGCTATTAATCCAGACACCTCTGGTGCAGGACTAACTTACCTGGCGAGTTTTGTAGAGGTTGGTTCTACACCTGAAATTAACAATATTGGTTTTGTAGGGGATGGCTCTCAAGAGCCAGATAAGGGACATGTTGAGACAGTTAAAATGAATGACAGGGAATGCAAGCTGTGTAGAAACTTTTTAAAGACACCATAATAGAGGCTCAACTTAAATGTATACCCCAACTTAAAAAACATAGTAAGAGAACCAAAAAAGAGCCACCGTGGTTAAACAACAAAGTAAAAGAAGCAATGAGAGGCAAAACGGTATCCCCTAAAAAGTGGAAGATAAATCCTAACGAGGAAAATAAAAAAGAGCATAAACTCTGGCAAATGAAGTGTAAAAATATAATTAGAAAGACCAAAAAAAGAATTTGAAGAACAGCTAGCCAAAGGCTTCAAAAGTAATAGCTATTTTTTTTTAAAATACATCAGAAGCAGAAAGCCTGCTAAACAACAAGTGGGGCTACTGGAAGATCGAGATGCTAAAGGAGCACTCACAGGACGATAAGGCCATTGTTGAGAAACTAAAATAATTCTTTGCATCGGTCTTCACTGTTGAGGATGTGAGGGAGATTCCCAAAACTGAGCCATTCTTTTTGGGTGACAGATCTGAGGAACTGTCCCAAATTGAGGTGTCATTAGAGGAGGTTTTGGAACAAATTGGTAAACTAAACAGTAATAAGTCTCCAGGACCTGATAGTATTCACCCAAGAGTTCTGAAGGAACTCAAATGTGAAATTGCAGGACTACTAACTGTCATCTGTAACCTATCATTTAAATCAGCTTCTGTATCAAATGACTGGAGGATAGCTAATGTGATGTCAATTTTTAAAAAGCGCTCCAGAGGTGACCCTGGCAACTACAGGCCAGCAAGCCTCACTTCAGTACCAGGCAAATTGATTGAAACTATGGTAAAGAACAAAATTGTTAGACACATAGATGAACATAATTTGTTGGGAAATAGTCAACATGGTTTTTGTAAAGGGACATCATGCCTCACCAATCTACTAGAATTCTTTGAGGGGGGTCAACAAGCATGCGGACAAAGGAGATCTAGTGGCTATAGTGTATTTAGATTTTCAGAAAGCCTTTGACAAGGTCCCTCACCAAAGGCTCTTAAGCAAAATAAGCAGTCATGGAATAAGAGGGAAGGTTCTCTCATGGATTGGTAACTGGCTAAAAGATAGGAAACAAAGGGTAGGAATAAATGGTCAGTTTTCAGAATGGAGAGAGGTAAATAGTGGTGTCCCCCAGGGATCTGTATTCAGCCCAGTCCTATTTAACATATTCATAAACGATCTGGAAAAAGGGGAAAACAATGAGGTGGCAAAATTTGCAGTTAATACAAAACTACTCAAGATAGTTAAGTCCCAGGCAGATTGTGAAGAGCTACAAAAGGATCTCACAAAACTGGGTAACAGGGCAACAAAATGGCAGATGAAATTGAATGTTGATAAATGCAAAGTGATGCACATTGGAAAACATAATCCTAAGTGTACATATACAATGATGGGGTCTAAATTAGCTGTTACCACTAAAGAAAGAGATCTTGGAGTCATTGTGGATGGTTCTCTGAAATCATCCACTCAATATGCAGCGGCAGTCAAAAAAGCAAACTATGATGGAAATCCTCAAGAAAGGGATAGATAATAAGACAGAAAATATCATATTGCCTCTATATAAATCATGGTACGCCCACACCTTGAATACTGCATGCAGATGTGGTCACCCCATCTCAAAAAAGATATATTGGAATTGGAAAAGGTTCAGAAAAGGGCAACAAAAATTATTAGGGGTATAGAACGGTTTCCATATGAGGAGAGATTAATAAGACTGGGACTTTTCAGCTTGAAATAGAGGCACCTAAGGGGGGATATGATAGAGGTCTATAAAATCATGGGTGGTATAGAGAAAGTAAAGAAGGAAGTGTTGTTTACTCCTTCTCATAATACAAAAACAAGGGGCCACCAAATGAAATTAATAGGTAGCAGGTTTAAAACAAACACAAGAAAGTATTTTTTCATGCAACGGACTGTCAACCTCTGGAACTCCTTGCCAGAGGGTGTTGTGAAGGCCAATACTATAACTGGGTTCAAAAGGGAGCTAGATAGGTCTATTAATGGCTATTAGCCAGGATGGGCAGGAATGGTGTCCCTAGTCTCTGTCAGAAGCTAGGATTGGGTGACAGGGCATTGATCACTTGATGATAACCTGTCTGTTCATTCCCTTTGAGGCACCTGCCATTGGCCACTGTCCGAGGACAGGATATTGGGCTTGATGGACCTTTGGTCTGACCTAGTATGGCTGTTCTTATGTTCAGGGGCACACATTTCTTTGCTTAAACAGAGTGTAATTCAACAAGCTGACATGTTACCTGATGACACAGCAGAGCTTGTAGTAGGTGGATCCAGGGTTCCTGTGCCTTTTGCTAAAATTCATGCAATGTGGCAGGGCCTGGAAGCACTTGGTGGAGGGGGTAATAGGTCTCCCTGCTGTCATGCTTGTTGGAAATGATTTTTTTCCATTGTGCTAAAGCCGTCTGTGTAGTAATTCGCAGCAAAAGGGATAATAGTGTTAAAATCCCAGAGAAAGATCATAAAACCCTAGTATCTGCTGAGGAAGTGAGTGAAGGTCCCTCTGACTCCTCTGCAGCAAGGAGAAGCAGCATGCTTCCAGTAGGGTGTGTGTGTGTGTCGGGACGGGAGTTTGAGACTGGCTCCAGCACCACAGAGCCAATGGGGGTAAGTGCCTGTCACTGGAAAAAAGAAAAGGAGTACTTGTGGCACCTGAGAGACTAACCAATTTATTTGAGCATGAGCTTTCGTGAGCTACAGCTCACTTCATCGGATGCATACTGTGGAAACTGCAGAAGACATTATATACACAGAGACCATGAAACAATACCTGCTCCCACCCCACTCTCCTGCTGGTAATAGCTTATCTAAAGTGATCATCAAGTTGGGCCATTTCCAGCACAAATCCAGGTTTTCTTACCCCCCCCCCACACAAACTCACTCTCCTGCTGGCAATAGCTCATCCAAACTGACCACTCTCCTTACAATGTGCATGATAATCAAGGTGGGCCATTTCCAGCATAAATCCAAGTTTAACCAGAAGGTGGGGTGGGGGGTAGAAAAAAACAAGGGGAAATAGGCTACCTTGCATAATGACTTAGCTACTCCCAGTCTCTATTTAAGCCTAAATTAATAGTATCCAATTTGCAAATTAATTCACTGGAAAGGCTGTTCAACTGCTAACTGCCAGAGTTTTGCAGCTGAGCAAGGTCACACAGACCCCATGCTAGAAAGCATAGAGAGATGTGTCCTAAAGGAGGCTCCAGAGAAGGAAAATGGGGAAGTAATGTTGTTAACACATGAATGTCCCCATGCTGATCACTTGGGAGGGAATGCCCAGGACAGAGGGGCTGATTCAGCATCTGTCTGCCCAGACAAGCGGGCTGTGATTCAGACATAGAGAGGAAACTCTGTAACTGACCTTTCAGAGGGAAGCAGACATACAGCTAACTTCTCCAGTGTGCCGGTGCCATGCTGCTTTCACGTCCCCCTGGTTAATTTGTTTTTCCTGCTTACTTTACTTGAAAAGGTAACTCCCATTGTATTTGACACACAATGCCAAATTTACATCAGAGGTGGGGGAGATAACTACCTCCCCTCCTCTCTGGAAGAAATCCTGTTTCTCCCTGTGTTTGGTTTCAGACTTTAAAGCATAATATCAATAAATATCCATAAGACCTCAGATAACATTAATTACACGCATTTCACAATGGTATTAGTGACCAGCATGTCACCAGCTTTCATTTGATACCGCACATGACATTTGTTATATATAAATACTATGACAGCTATGTGTTAGGTATAGTGAGTTTGTCAGGCCTGATAGGAGTTGCTGAAACACAATAATGAATCACCAATGGGGCCTCTGTCACAGACAAATTATAAGATTCTAAACAAAGTGGCTGTTACAAGGTCATAAGTTTCCTACATGTAGAACAAAGGCAACTAACCACTGTCTTTCTTGGGGACCTCCAGAATGCAGCAGTTAGTGCCCCTGTGCTGACATCAGTAACACATTTCCCACCAGACACTGTCAATGGAAAAGCAGCAGGAATATCATGTATAACTCCAGGTTTCAGATTCACCTCAATGGCTAAACAAGCCCCAGTAGATGGAACTGTTTGAGAACAAGTGGCTAGGTGCTCAGAGCCACTGCAGTTTAGATACAGTAACTGGTAGTAACTTGAGTTGATTATGTTTCCTTGCCATTGTCTGATTATTTTTTTAATGAGTAACTTCTGGATTGTTGACTGTGGACACTGTCTGTGTCATGTGACTAAGGTAATTACTTCTGTCACCCTGTGCCCGATCAGATAGACTGGTCTACTCCTAGCAGCACTCCTGTGTATCAGTCTCCTATTACACACATGAATTCCTGGGAGAGAGTAAGATGCATCACCTGACCTGGACTTGCGTCAGTTAAGGTGGCAAGATAATTCCCATGGCAGTGTGAAGCTTTGATCCAGCTTGGCTTACTACACTACCCCTTTTTCAAGGGTCATGACCCTATGTTCACCCTATATCTATCCCATCACATAATTCTCTTGGTTGTATCTTGTGCTTTGTAGCCTTCTGAGTTAATTTCTAATATATTATTCCCCAAACCCCTGCACTGAATAAATAGATGTTTTCAATTTTTCCCTACCTCAGGTTTTTTCCTAGCATGTTGAGGGGGCAGATGACCGGCTTGTTTCTCTTCCTTATCTCCAGTAAGAAACCAAACATACCAAAAACCTAACTCAATGGGTAAACCCAAGTTCCCACCTGTCCTGTTATTAGCAAGCAGGTGTACAGATCAGAACTTGTTATTCAACAACAGAATACCTGGCACAAGCTGCCCAGCAAAAATACTAGAGAGAGAACTTCTTTGTGCATCTGAAGAAGTGGTTTTTTTACCCACAAAAGTTTATGCCCAAATAAATCTGTTAGTCTTTAAGGTGCCCCAGACTCCTTGTTGTTTTTGTGGATACAAACTAACATGGCTACCCCCTGATACTTAACACTTGCAATGTTCTCCCTCTTTTGCTTAGTACTATTAATGCAGATTATAATTCTAAAAGCACTGTTGGTTCTGAGATCATGAAGCTCCTAAAGCCTCCAATTTCTACTGATCCAGCTCTTTTGCTTTCAGCTTCAGCCACCACCACAGAGTCTTGCCTTTGAAGTACCTATGAGTTGGGTTAATGACAACTTCAGTGGAGGAAATCTGCTGACTTGTAAAGACAGCCTTGCAGGTAAGCCCCAAGGAAAAACTTTAAAAACCTGCTGGCTTCTCTTACTGAAAGCATTTCCTGTGGCTACTTCAAAGATTTCAAAGGCAGGTTTCACTGGTGCCC
This sequence comes from Lepidochelys kempii, assembly GCF_965140285.1. Classification (NCBI taxonomy): domain Eukaryota; kingdom Metazoa; phylum Chordata; order Testudines; family Cheloniidae; genus Lepidochelys; species Lepidochelys kempii. The sequence continues at coordinate 249,763,767 of NC_136380.1, forward strand.
CCTACCACTGACGTACACACAGGAAATGCTCTCAGAAGGAGAAACTGGCAATGCAAAAGAGCAGTCTTCAAAGTACCCATAGGCAGACTTAATAGTCTTATCAGTGGATTATTAAAGTGTGCCCACACATGCTTTAATGTGCCAGGCAACACAACTTTTGGTGTAGCACCTCCATGTGAACTGCATCGCCTAATGGCCTCTTCCTTTCTTTGGTGGGTGCTACCTCTGGTTCAGTGACCAGGGAAGGAATCCTTAGCACAGGGAAGTGTATTCGGCATCAGGGGCATCAAAGGAGAGGCCTTTAAAGGTCTACTCAAACTGCCAAGCTTTATGACCATAGGCTGTAGGTGGGGGCAGGATCTATTATTCCATTTAGGTTCTCATACCATGCTCCTCACCCTGGTATCCAAAGCTGGTCAAAAGTTTTCACTGGAGACTTTTTTTTTTTTTTGATTGAACATGGTGTTTCTGATTTTTCACTGAAACACTCACAAATCCAAACATCTCTTTCTTCTTCCTCTCCCCACCATTTTTCTTTTCCCCTAATGCCGCTGACCTGGGGGTGGGGTGGGGTATTTATATTTAAAAATTGGGAAACATCAACATGTTTTATGAAATAGCTGTGTTTTGAACTGAAGTGCCCATATTCTGTCTTCCTCCTGAATAAACCTATCTTCCAGCTGGTGTAGCTGCTTCTGCTGTGCCACTGTCCTAGTGAAGAACTGTTGTATGCAGTGTAGCTGTAGCCATGTCGTTCCCACCTTGTCTGTCTAGTGAACAGCTGTCATGTTATCTTATGCTGTGATGTAGTATTCTATTTGGGGCTTTAAAAATGCCTTCCATCCAAGACTATTAGCACACTCCACACATGTTAATGAATTAACCTGCACAATGCCTCTGTCAATCAAGTAGTAGTATCCCCATTTTAGATGAGCAAACGGAGGCAAAATTAAGTGAGGGGGTGGGGTGGGGCAGTTCATGCTTTATAGGCCCAGGTGTAGCCCAGGCCTGGAATAGGCTCAAGCAGCTCCAGTTCAGGGGAGCTGGGCTCAGTCGAAACACAGAGACCAGCTACCCTGTGACAATCCATTACCAGATGAAAGTGGTAGAATTATCAGTAACTGTGTAGAAAAGGCAGAACTTTTTAATGAATCTCTGTTCTGTAGTTGGGGGAATGGGGAACAGATGAAGTCTCATCATTTGGTGATACCTGTGGAATGGAAAGTGTGTTATCTCAGGAGGATGTTAAAGAGTAGCTACTAAGAGTTTTAAAACAGGTGGCTATGGAGCTCGCTGAACCATTAATGTTGCCTTTCAGTAAATCTTGGAACACTGTGGAAGTTCCAGAAGACTGGAAGAAAGCTAATGTTGTGCTAGTATTTAAAAAGGGTGAACAGGATGACCTGGGTAACAATAGGCCTGTCAGTCTGACATTGATCCTAGGCAAGATAATGGAGCAGCTGATATAGGACTCAATGAATAAAGAATGAAAGCAGGGCAACATAACTAATGCCAGTCAACATGGGTTTATGGCAAATAAATCCTGTCAAACTAACTTGATATGGTTTTTTATGAGATTACAAGTTACGTTGATAAAGGTAATAGTGTTGATGTAATATGCTTAGACACCTGTAAGTTATTTGACTTGATACCACATGACATTCTGATTAAAAAACAGAATGGTATTTGTCTATTCGTGGTCCCACACAGTGACATGGGGAGCTACACCAATCTGGTTCCAACTCTGCATTTAAATCCTTGTTGTGACCCAGCCCTCTGGCCAGATCCTTAATAGTCACTGTCCACTTCAGGAAAATAGGGAGTTGGAAGTTCTGTGGCCTGGGTTTAGGACTTCCTTCTCCAAAAGTCTTTGGATGGAGTAGGTAGGAGGAACCTAGGCCTGCCCAATCCATTGGGTTCCAGCTCAGGATTCTTGTTTGGAACAGCCAGAGCTCATCCTTATCAGTTCCTTGAGCTACTTGCTACTGCTCCTTCTCTGTAGACTTCCCCAGCTTCTTGTCCTGCTTCTCTCTTTTTTGGAGTATTGATTTTTCTGGTAGCGTCTCACCAGTGCGCTGGAGGGATCATCTCTCTACAATACCTCTGCTTCTCTAGCAGCTGCCCCCTCACCTGCCTTGCAGCCCTTTTATCCTCTCAGCTGCAGTTGGGCTGCCAAACTTAACCCTTGCTTCCTTAACCCTTTGGCTGCCAAATCAACATGGGGCATATAGACCCCATGACAGACCTCCTCTCTTTCAATATGTGTCCTTCGTATGGTTCAGCCATTTCAGCAGAGCATGTTTGGTCACTAATCCACAGCAGTTGCCTAGCTGATAGTAGCACAGTGTCTGAGTGGCCTACTTCATTGTGAGACACTCCTTTTGGAATATCGCATAGGCTTGTTCATGAGGAAGTAACTTGCAGTTCAAGTATCACACCTGATGTTCCTCCTTGTCATGTTCTTGGGACAGCATCACCCCTGTGATAATGTCTGGAGTATGAAGAGCCTCTCAAAGTCTGGAGTTCATAAAACCAGTTAACTACATAGAATCTCTTTAATTTTTTGTAAAGCTACTTGGGAATTTGGCAGTCTGATGTACCTTTCAGGGGCTGGAGCCCTTAGTTCTGTAAGGCGTGTCACTAGTGTGGAAAACATCAGTACCAATTTTCTAGAATAGTTTGCTAGGCCTAAAAAAGCCCATACCTGTTTTTTGGTCATGGGTGTGGACAGTCTCTCAAGGCCTGCACTTTATCAATTATGGGTCTGATTGCCCCATCTCCCAGGAAGTACCCTAGGTATTGGGTCTCTTTCTTGATGATAGCATATTTGACTGGGTTCACTGTCAGTCTGGCAGCCTTTAAGGAGTGTAAAACAACTGTGACTTTCTCTGTGTCTCCCAGTCCTGGCTGAAGATGACTTCATTCTCTAAGTAGGCAGCCACATAATTGATATGTGGTCATAGGATCTTATGCATTAAGTGTTGGAAAAGGGCTGCTGTACCATGTAGGCTGAAGGCCCTGTCTGTAAATTCATAGTCCCTGGGATGTCTTCTCCCAAGGTGCTCTTGTCAGGGGGATTTGCCAATATCTATGGTCAGATCTAATGTCGTTATACACCAGGCTTGCTCCAGGTGAGACATAGGGTTGGCATTAGACTTGTTCACTTAACAGAAGTCTATGCAGAATATGACTAAGTGTTGGGTTTGGGGACCAGAACTGTTGGACACTTTGAGATTCCACAACAACCCCTAACCTTTGCATCTTCTCAACTTGTCTTTCAAGGACCTGGTTCCCACACCACTTTCTCTGGCTCAGGCTCAGTAGAACACCAGACTTGTTTGTCCCAGCCTCTCTGAGAAGATGGTATTGAACTTGCTTACCAAGAGCCCAGCCTGCCTTAGTTGCCTGGGGGTCAAGCGTTCACCTAGTTGGACCTCTGAGCCTGTAACAGGCATTGGTATTTATGGTCCTAGTTCTGGTTTATAGAAATATGGGGCTGTAAGGAACCATTCTTTTGCTGTCCAGGCTTTTAATAGATTGATATGATTTGTTTTTCCTTCTTCCAGTCTGACTGCCGAAACTCAGCACTGGCCTGACCTTCTGGGTACTCTCAAATGGGCCCTGCTATTTTGCTAATAAGTTAGATTGCCAGGTGAGTAACAGTACTAGTACCTGCTCACCAGGCTTGAACTCGCTTAATCTGGCTCCTTTGGTATAGGAACCTGTTCTTGGATCACCTGGGCTCTTTATAGGTTCTGCCGTGCAAAGTCATGAAAAACCTTCAAGTGGTCCCTAAGTTGTAGAACATACTGTACCACATTAAGAATTGGCCTGTTCCTCTCAGTCCTCTTTCACTAAGCTCATCACGTCCCTCAGCTGGGGACCACAGAGAAGCTCAAAGGAGGTGAAACTCATTGAGGCCCTTGAGTCTTATTATATCGTTAACAGAAGGTGAGGGGAGAAAAGCAGCTCTCAGCAGCAGTCAGTCTTAATGAAGTGCTTGATCATACCCTCTAGGGTCAGATTGAACCTCTCAACTAGGGCGGGTTTCAGAGTAACAGCCGTGTTAGTCTGTATTCGCAAAAAGAAAAGGAGTACTTGTGGCACCTTAGAGACTAACCAATTTATTTGAGCATGAGCTTTCGTGCATACTACTTTCATCAGTCTGGAGGTAAAATTCACACCCTGGTCAATTAAAATCTCCCTAGGTAGTCCTACTGTCACAAATATCTTAAATTCCAATGCTGTCACCTGGACTGTGGTTTGAAGGGGAATGGCTTCTGGATAATGAGTGGCATAGTCTATCATGACCAGAATGTCCTTATATGTAGCAGAACATTTTTCTATTCTGCTTCCAAGGTCTATTCCTACTCATGGAAGTACCATTTGAACCAACAGAAGGGAAGCTAATGGGGCTGGTTTTACCCACTTAAGGGCCACTAATTGGCAGTCAGACGGGATGCCTCTTACCTCCTTGTGGATCCTCAGCCAAAAGTAGTAAGGCAAGAGACAGGTGAGCATTTTTTCATGGCCAGGTGTCCCACCACTGGTATTTTTGGGACAGCCTCAGCAACTCTTTTCTGAATATGCAGGGTATGGGTATCTGGGCAAACCTTCCAGCACCTGCTGGAGGTCTCATAGTTCAAAGCATGGCAGTCAGGTAGAAAATTCTGGTCTTATTACCTCTCATTCTACAAGAGCTATCCCTTTCTTCATAAATGCTCTAGATAGAAGGCATACTCATTTTGTTGCTCAAGATGTAAATTAGAGAACACCAATGGTTTCCCACCATCAGTGGGACTTGGCTCAGGAGGTGGAACTCTGGGGACGTAGGCCACTGTGGCTCTTCCAATTCACCCACACAACTGTCTACGTTCCTCTTGCACAAGTTTTGCCCCTCATGTCCTGTGGCATGCTTTGACCGTTTGGTTCATTGGGTCTTTGTCTAGAGCAGGAACAGGTCCTTGTCTTCAAAAGGAAAGAGATCCCGAACATCTGTTCTTTTACCTCAGCCCCTCTGTCACCGCATCAATAAAGTCTGTGTCACGGGGTTCTCCATGCACCACTTGTCTGCTGCCTCTTCCCTTTCACTGTGGGGATTAGCTCTCAAGGTCAACGTCCCTTTCTGTGGTTGCACGCCGATGCACTGTCTCTCTCTCAGGTCTGAAGCTCCTCTCATCCCCGGAACTGCAGCGTCCTCTTCGTGACTCAGTCCTCCAGCTAGGTTACTCAGCATTTCCCCACTTCGGGGATACAGTCCTTCAATTCTCTCTCTCTCCCACAGTGACCTAGGCAGTCTTCCTGTTCACAGCCTTGCCAGTCTATGCCATGCCCTCGGTGGCTGGTAGGGGAACCCAGGTCAGCCCACTACTTTGGATTCCAGTCCAGGGACTCTACACCCAGCAGTCTGGGCTTTCCTCTCCTAGCCCTCACTGCTCCTTCCCTGGACTGCTTCCTACACTTCTGGTTTCCCTGATTTCTCTGGGTGTACCAGCTCCAATCCTCTTCCTAGGGAGTGACTGCAGCCTACAAGTCTCTACAGCCTCTAAACACTCCTCCCTCTTCCCAGGGAGTGACTGCTCCTTCCCAGCAGCAGCCCTTCTCTGTTGCCAGCTACTGGGTTTTATAGGCCCTACCTATTCCTGCCCAGCTGAACCAGCTTGCTGTTAGTTCCCTGGCTCTCCCTTCAGGTGCAGCCTTTGGAGTCAATAGGCCTACCTAAAATCCTTAACTCCTTCCAGTCCTGTGTGGGGTGGACACCCCATCGCAGTCTATAACAACATCTTGAAGTGGGACCAATCCCAACCCAGATGGCCTGGGTAGGGCAACTGGTGGCTATGCCTATTGTGACATGGTCCTCTTGTCCTCCAGCAGTTAAATGGACCTTTGTTCATGGATCACAGAAATGTAGGCCTTGAAGGGACCTAAAACTCACCAAGTCCAACCCCCTGTGCTGACAAGACCAAGTAAACCTAGATGATCCCTAACAGGTGTTTGTCTAACTTGTTCTTAAAAACTTCCAATGATGGGGATTCCACAAGCTCCCTTGGAAGCCTATTCCAGAGTTTAACTACCCTTACAGTAAGAGTTTTTTCTTACATCTAACCTACGTCTTCCTTGCTGCAGATTAAGCCCATTATTTCTTGTCCTACCTTCAGTGGACATGGAGAACAATTGATCACTATCATCTTTATAACAGCCCTTAACATTTTGAAGACTGTTATCAGGTTCCCCCTCAGTTGTCTTTTCTTAAGATTAAACATCCAGTTTTTTTAACTTTTCTTCTTAGGCCAGGTTTTCTAAACTTTTAGCACTTTTGTTGCTATCCTATGGACTCTCCAGTTTGTCCACATCTTTACTAAAAAGTGGCACCCAGATTTGGAAACAATACTCTAGCTGAGGCTAGCCTCACTAGTGCTAAGTAGATCAGGACAGTTACCTCCTATGTCTTACATACGACATTCCTGTTAATACACCCCAGAATGATATTAGCCTTTTACCAACTGTGTCACATTATTGACTCATATTCAACTTGTGATCCACTAAAATCCCCACATCTTTTTCAGAGGTACCAGCACCTAGCCAGCTATTCCCATTTTGGAGTTGTATATTTGATTTTTCCTTCTTATGTGTAGTACTTTGCACTTAACTATCTTTAATTTCATTTTGTTGATTTCAGACCAATTCTCCAATTTCTCAAGGTTGTTTTGAGTTCTAATCCTGTCCTCCAAAAGTGCTTACAACCCCTCCCAGTTTGGTGTCATCCATACATTTTGTAAGCGTACTCCCCACTCCATTATTCAAGTCATTAGTAAACACACTGAATAGTACTGGACCCAGTACTGACCAATGTTAGACCTCACTAGATACATCCTCCCAGTCTGACAGCAAACCATTAACTACTCTTTGAATATAGTCTTTCAACGAGTTGTGCATTCATCTTATAGTAATTTCATCTAGACCACATTTCCCTAGTTTGCATATTAGAATGTCATGTAGTACTGTGTCAAAAAGCCTTACTAAAATCAAGATACACCTACTGCTTCCTCCCATCCACTACACCAGTAATCCTGTCAAAGAAGGAAATTAGGTTGGTTTGGCATGGTTTGTTCTTGACAAATCCACGCTAGCTACTCCTTATAACCCTACAGATGCTCCCTGGATTATGCAAGACCTGACTTATGGAAATTCAGACTTACAAAAAAAGTTCCATAAGCTAGAAATAGGAGGGGATGTTTTTTTGTTTTTTTTGTTTGTGTTTTTTGTGTAACGTTTGGGTATATGTTTCCGACTTGCACAAAATTCGAATTACGAAAGGCTTTCTGGAACAGAATGATTGCACAAGTCAGGGAGCGTCTGTATTATCCTCTAGGTGCTTACAAATTGATTTAATAATTTCTTCCAGTATCTTTCCAGGTATCAAAGTTAGGCTGACTAGTCTGGTCTATAATTCCATGAGTCCTCTTTTCCCCCCCTTTTTAAACATAGTTACTATGTTTGCCCTTCTCCAGTCTTCTGGGACCTCACCCATCCTCCAGGAGTTCTCAAAGATAATGATTCTGAGATTGCTTCAGCTAGTTCATTTAGTACCCTAGAATGAATTTCATCAGGCCATGCCAACTTGAATACATCTAACTTATCTTTAACCTGTTCTTTCCCTATTTTGGTTTGCGTTCCTTCCCCCTTGTTGTTAATATTAATTGTATTGAGTATCTAGTCACCATGATCCCTTTTATTGAAGACTGAAGCAAACTAGGCATTAAAACACCTCAGCTTTCTTGATATCATAGGTTATTAGCTTGCCTTCTATGCTAAGTAAAGGACCTACACTTTCCTTCATCTTTCCCTTGTTCCTAATGCGTTTAAAGAACGTGTTTTTATTGCTCTTTATGTCCCATGTTAGATGTACCTTTTTTGTGCCTTCACCTTTCTGATTTTGTCCCCATGTACATGTGCTATATCCTTTTGTACTCCTCCTTAGCAATTTGTCCATCTCCACTTTTTATAGGATTCCTTTTTGATTTTCAGGTCATTAAAGGCTTTCTGATAAAGCTATATTGGCCTCTTACTGTTCTTCCTATCTTTCCTTTGCATCAGGATAGTTTGCCAGTTGTGCCTTTAATATTGTCTCTTTGAGATACAGCCAGCTCTCCTGAACTCCTTTATCCCTTAGATTTTTTTCCAACAGACCTTACCTGCCAGTTTTGAGTTTGTCAAAGTCTGCTTTTTTTTTAAAAAATCCATTGTCCTTATTCTGCTGCTCTCTTTCCTTCCTTTCCTTAAAATAATGAAATCTAACATTTTATGATCACTTTTACCCAAATTGACTTCCACCTTCAAATTCATAACCAAATTCTTGCTGTTGGTCAGAATCAAGTCTAAAATGGCTGTTTCCCTTGTTGCTTCATTCCCTTTCTGGAACAAAAAGTTATCCCCAATGCATTCCAAGAACTTATTGGAAACTTGGTGTTGTGTTGTCATATAACTTTTCCAACAGATGTCTGCCTGGGTAATTAAAGTCTCCCATTACAACCACATCTTGTGTTTTGGATATTTCTGTTGTTTGTTCTAGAAATGCCTCATCCAGCGCGTCTTTCTGATTTGGTGGTCTACAGTAGTTCCCTACTAAATGTCACCCTTATTTTTTCCCCTTTTATCTTTACCCAGAGATTCTGAACTGGTCTGCCTTTCACCTTCTTCTGGATCTCAGAACAAGTGTATATATTGTTGATGTATAATGTGACCCCCTTCTTCCCTTTTTTTCCTGCCTGCCCTTCTAAACAGGCTATGCTCCTCTATACCAATATTCCAGTCATAAGATTTGTCCCACCAAGTCTCTGTGATGACAGTTAAGTTCAATTTCTTCCTGTTTATTCCTCATACTCCTTGCATTTGTGTATAGACATCTAAGATGCTGAGCAGACTCCCCCGCTGATTTCCCTCTTGTTGCTCTTTTGAACCTATTGTAATTTTCCATGCTGCCTTCTCTTACCCCTACGTCCCAAAATCTAGCCTTCTGTTAAGGTTGTCTCTCTTTATGCTTAGCTGTGGGCTCTTTGTCACCTGTCCCCTTTGAACCTAGTTTAAAGCCCTCCTCACTAGGTTGGTAAGTCAATGAGAAGATGTCTTCCCCTTCTTAGTCAGGTGGACCCCAGGTCTTTTCAAAACACATCCTTCCTGGACCAGCATCCCATGGTTGAGGTAGCTGAAGCCCTTCCATCAATACCATCTGCACAGCCATGCATTAATCTCCAGGATGTGCATGTCCCTGCCTGGACCCTTACCTTCAACCTGGAGGACAGACTAGAACATCACCTGAGCCCCTGACTCCTTCTCCCTCACTCCCAGAGCCCTGTAGTCACTACTGATCTGCTCGACATCCTATATGGCAGTATCATTAGTGCCCATGTGGATAAGCCCCATGGAGTAGTGGTCAGGCAGACTGATGAACCTCAGCAACCTTTCTGTAACTTCTTGGATGCAGGCTCAAGGCAGGCAGCACATCTCCTGGGACATCACATCAAATTGGCAGATGGATGCCTCGGTTGCCCTTCAAAAGGGAGTCCCCAAGCACCAGCACCCTATGCCTCCTCCTCTTGCGTGCAGTGATCATGAGGCTCCAAGTCTTAGGAACAGATGACCCCTCCTTCTCTGCAACTGGGGTTTGCTCTTCACCTCCTGTTGCCAATACAGCCTACTGGTCCTTGACAGAGATGGATGGGGGACCTGGGTGACTGGTGGACCACTCTCTACTGGCCAAGGTGGCCAGCAACTTGTCTTCTGCCCATAGAGCAGCTGGTTTTCCTTTGTCTTCTAATTCCAGTGTATTCATCTGTAGTCGGCTAGCATCCTTCAACCCAGATGTTTCCATGTGCATCCTATCGAAGTCTTGTGCTGCTGGATGTTATGCAGATGAGCCCCCTCCTCCTGCAGCTCTCTTACCTGTTTCCTGAGGAACTCCAACAACAGACGCTTCTCACTCCACGTGGTTCCCCCTGCCTGGCTTTCGTCAGTGGGAACATGCAGTCCATATTCCCAGCAAGTCAAGACCAGGGCCTGGGTGGAAGCCTCCAGGGTCAGGATGCCTGTTTGGTGGGAGTCCCACGGTACAGGCAGAGGAAGTGGAGCTTGTTGTTGTTGTTTTCCTCCCACTGTGGTCTCTTCTTTGTCGGGTACCTGCAAGTTAAGGAAAGGGGAAACAATAACCCAACCCTACCTCCCTGCCTTTCTCTACTGGCTAACACCCTTGTCTCCCAGCTGCATACGTCTCACCAGCCACTCAGATCCTGCGTGCTTTTTAAAGCCTGGGCCCCATGCACAGCTGGTATAAGGGACTGGGCATAGGCAGTCTGACCTAGCAGTTATAGATGGGCTGGGGTCTGCATGTCACTGAGTAGGAGTTGGAGGAATCCCAAGAGCCAGGTTCAGTAAGCAAGAGTCAGTCAGGCCATGGTCAGAGACCGGAGGTCAGAGGTAGTACGAGGCTGGAATCAGGAGGCAAGAGTCAGGGTCGGAATCAGGCTGGGATCAGAGACCAGGATAAGGAGACAAGGTGAAGTCTGGACTCACAGCAAGCCAAAGTTTGTGTGGTTGCCCAGACAACTTCCCAGGGGAATCCCCAGGGTAAAATAGAGGGCTAATGACTAATGACACCAAGAAAATGGAGGTGTTTAATGCTTAATGAAAAAGAGAACCTGGGGAATTATAGTCAGCCTAACTTTGATACCCAGAAAGATGTTGGAACAAATTATTAATCAATTTGTAAGCATCTGGGGGATAATAGGGTTACAAGAAATGGATTTGCCAAGAACAAATCATGCCAACCCAACCTAATTTCCTTCTTTGACAGGGTTGCTGGCCTAGAGGATAGGAGGGAGTCAGTATGTAATTTTTAGTAAGGCTTTTGACACAGTCCCACGTGACATTCTAATACGAAAACTAGGAAAATGTGGTGTACGTGAAATTATTATATGGTGAGTGAACAGATGTCTGAAAGACTGTACTCAGAGTAGTTATCAATGGTTTGCTGTCGAACTGGGAGAGCATATCTAGTGGGTCCTGCAGGGGTCAGTCTTGGGTCTAGTACTATTCAATATTTTCAATATATATGTATGTTTTAAATGCATTAGAGGTACATGTAATAATCCACATACTTTATATAGCTTATGATCCATGCACATAAATAATTATGAATTAAGATCAGTGACTTTTTTCCTCAGTTGAATTACAAAAATGTGAACTAGTTTTTTTTATATACAAGTGCATCTTATTGCATAATACTGTAGTAACATTACTGAAATATCATTGGAGACCGAGAGAGATTCCCCTTATGATGGCATGGAACTCCCAAGGAAATTAATGCCAATAACTGTGGAGCTCTACATTGTAGTAGAAAATGTTTAAAGCTGGATCCACCCTGCACTACTTTAATCCTTGAATAGAGGGCTAGGATCTTCTAAATTCATTCTGTATTAATAGCTTTGCTTCCCTCATTGTGTCATTCTGGTATGCTCTACTTTTCACTGACCGCATAATTCTTCTTTCTTTCCCACTACTATTTTCTCATAGAAACATCAATAGCAAATATAATGAAAAACAGATGGATGAATACACTGAAAGCAATAAGTGATTTTAAAAATTCCTTAGCATAATTTATGCTCTCAATTTTGAATGGTTTCTCAAAAAGCCACATGCAGCCATTTTCTCTGTATCTGTAAAATAACGACCATCAGTGTGTCAATATTCCCTATTTTTCATCTCATTTCTAGCCTTTAGATAATATGGCGGGCTAATATAGCTAGCAGTTGAAAAGTTGGTAAGCAAAGAATTGGGTAATTCTCCAAAACGAGGGATGATGTAGTGAATATGCTTTGTGTGGTTTTGAAAATAATTAGTTCCATAAATAACATACAAAAATACAGTTTTATGAAACCGAAGGTGTGCACTGAGTAAGCAATCATACTTGGGTAAATCAAAAAACACTAATAATAAGTCTGTGTATTGTAATTAATATCACAGGTGCAAAAATGCACTCTGATGTAGTAATGGATTTATGTTTCTGTCTGCTCTGGTTTAACAGAAGCTAGAGCGTCAAGAACACTTGTATAGAAGAAACAAGTGGCACAAATGTGTGTGTATGTAAATAATCATGTACAATAGATTAATAGATTCTAAGGCCAGAAGGGACCTCTGAGATCCTAGTCTGACTTTCTGCTTAACACACACTATAGGAACTAGTGCAGTGGTTCTCAAGCGTTATTTGTCCACATACCACCAGCGTGAAAAACTGATGTCTCCTTTCTGTGCACGTTCTTTTTAAACATCTCCGATTTTTAGACAGTGCCTCAAAGAGAAACAGGTTGAAGCAACCATTACTACTACTCTTCTACTACTGTTACTACCTTTGTGTTACTATAATGGCAAGGAGCAGATGGCACTGTGATCTATTTTGATGAGCACAGCTGAACAACGTTCAGATTTGACTTTAACTTGTCTTTTAAATTGGAAGTTCCTGCTATTTTGTATCCGGATCATTGCTGAACATGAACCAGGCTTGGCTGGAAGGGGAGATGGGGGTGGGGGGTGTCTTTACTGGGATCTTCACCACCCAGAGCCTCTTTGTTAGTATATAGGCTTGTTTGCCAGCCTGAGATAGAATTTTGGGTTTGATGCTCTGATACTCCTATCTTATACTAATATGTGTGAAGAACAATGAACAAAGAGACTGTTGCATTTCCCACAACTAGATGGGGATTTTAGTACAATGGGAAAAGATAAGGGATACAGCTAAAGTGTTTCTGGGCATGGTGGGAATGTAATATATGACCGCACACTTAGACTGCCTCAACTCCTTATCTCAAGGCAAAGTCAAGCAACCAGTTAGGAGGAGCAAGGAGGGCTGGGCGGAAGGCATAAGAAACACTAAAAGCCGAAGAAAGACTTGGCCTTGGCCAGAACACAACCTCACTCCTTACCCTCCATGGGGTACAAAAGCGAGGGGACGAAGACCCTAACTCATGACTCTCAAAAATGGAACAGGACTGTAAGTTGTAAGGGGTGTGACTAGGGGCGTGCATTGCAGGTAGGAGGAGATGGGAATGGGGACACAGGCAAGGCTCAGAGCTGGGAAGATGGATATGAGGTAAAGGGTCTGCGGCGTCAGAGCTGGGAACGAAACACTAGGAAACAGACTCTGCTGGTGTGTACAGCTATGAATATGCTTGCTTGGAACTAACCCCAATAAACATTGAATTGCCTGCTCTTCAGACTTCTGGTCTTCTGCTTTCTGTCTGCATTACAAGAACCAGGGGAGAGGGTGAAGGGAAAGCCCTCTAACATCTTGGTGCTGTGACTTGGATGCATCATGCTGGACAGTAAGTAGCAGCCATGTAAGTCCCCAACTGTCTGTGCAACTGTTTGGAGGGGTATGGCAGACTCTCATGATGGTAGTTGTGGGGCCTTGCAAGATGGAATCAATCTGGGATGAGATTAAAAAGGAGATGGGGATGGTGTTGGGGACCCAGAGGGATGGGGCTGGCTGAGGAGCCCACCCTCCTTGGTAAATGGGTAGCAGAATGAGGTCTGTGCCCATGGGGACAGGATGCCTTCCAGGGAAAGGAGGCAGTTAAGTCCACTTAAAAGAGGTTTGAAGTAAAGACAGCATTATGGGAGGCTGCCAGTAATCTTTCAAGTTCAGTGCTACTCCAGCAAAGGCAACTGGAGGATTGTAAATTAGAGTTAGGAGTGGCTAAAGATAATTTTGCAAAACAGGGTTTGGAGTCAGAAGCAGAGTTAACAGACCATCTTAAGAGAGGGGAGCTGCGACTTGGTGGTATGGGAATGAAGAAACAAAATATTTCAAAGTGAAAAGCAGATAGTGAGCCAGTTAGCTCATGGAGGTGCTTGGAAGCAGTTAACTGCAACGGAGAAAGGCACTCCTGCAACTCACTTGAGGTGCAAACAAAAGAAACAGACACTGGGGGAACAAATTCAGGGTTTGCAGGAACAGGTAACAACCCTCACTCTTCTCCCAGAGCAGGTATAAAAATCTAGGGGTAAGGGTTCTCAACTGTTTTAACTGAGAGCCTGTACTTCAAACTAACCTCACAGGGTTAATCGGTTGCTTTCTACCCCACCCACCTCTCTCACACTTTCGGTTTTCTGAAGTTTAATGGAGGGTACTTTGGATACTTAGTGAAAAGATTTTTTGGACAAAGCATGACAGAAGTCTGCTGGATTCCATTTAAATTTTTGGAGCAAAAGATCCATGGGTGACCATGGAGACAAATGTTTTACTGTCTTTTTAAATAATCCCAAAGTAAAGGAAGCACAGAGTAAGGCAGCTGTGTCGCAGGGGTTACAGGCAAAATGTACCACCTTAAAGAATTGAATTCAGAAGTAAGTGATTTAAAGTGAGTGAAGAGTTACAAGTAGCTTTGGCAGAAATTAATGCTAGAGTTTGGAGGGAATTTGAAGGGAAGTAAACAGCTGGGAGTTGTGGAAATGTTAAAAAGTAAGAGTTGTGAAGATGTTAAAGAGGAACAGTTGTGGTGTCATAAGAAAGAAGTTTTTGGTTTGATAATAAAATCCAGCTATGTAAATATATGTTCAACTCGGTACAGTCATATTAGGTGGAACCCTGGTAGTTAAACAAATTATACAAGGGGGTCAGGTGGCTACTATCACCACTGTTTTTATCCCTAGTTTTTCTTTACAGTTATTCTGAAGGAAATGGGCCCTTTTCCCACAGAAATGGTTTGTAAATATGATTTAATCAAAATCACTAAAGAATAAGGGGTTTCCATTGAAACTTGACTGTCTCTGATTGTACAAGATGGGAATGTAATCTGAATACAGTTGTGTAAATAAAAATTAATGAAAGCAGTGCGAGGGTATTAGGCAAAAGAGAATTTGTGTGTGTGTGTGTGTGTGTGTAAATATTTTTGTGTAATTATGTAACGTTTTAAGGACCTATACCAGCAATCATGGTTTGTAAAATCCTGTTTGTTGGTTTAAGATAAATTGGGTTGGTTTTGTTTTATTTTTTAAATTAAAAAAAAAACAAAACCAATGCCACTAAAACTCCATTTGAATCTCTCCTTCAGTTGCAACACTGACAGACTCCTGTGCCAGAGAGAGGCAGCAAGTGTGATGTGGCTTTGGTATTTAGCATGTAACCCTTTGGGTACTTCCATCTTTTTATAAAGTTTAATATCTTTTTTAAATAAAGACCAAAGAATGTGACCCTGGCTGGGGCAGCCAGAACTGGGAGTATGGGGAGAAATTCTGGATCCATACTTTGGCAATAAATAGCAGCTAAGAACTGCAGGAGAGGAACAAAAAGTTAAGACAGTGCACCTCTGAAGCAAAGGTAGGGTGAAATGTACAAAGAAGCAATGTAATGACATGACATGCTGTTTCTAGGGACTTTATTAAATTGGGTGAAACCTCTGATTATACATATTTAACAAAGCAGGCATATCTATCAAATCTTAGTGTATTCAGAGAAGTTGGACAGGTGCTGCTGGGCTTCTCTGAAAGTGAGTGTACTTTGAGTATTGAATAAATGGTAACCAAATAGTGAATATCTATTTGTCCTCTGTCTATTTTGCTGGGTATGTAACTGTTGCATTAATTTTTCCATAACAACCTCCCATATTTTAAACATTCCTCTAGAGTTGGACTATTTGTTTTCCTATGAGAGGCTCCCAGTAATCTAGCAGTCACCCTGAACTTACTCTTGGCCTTTCATTATTCCGTATAAAGTCTAACACCACCCTCTGTATTCCTGCTAGGATTTTACCTGGGATGATTACAGACCTATTTTGAAACAAGAAAGATATCCTTGGCAAAATGTTCGTTTTTGACGGTGCTGCTCTTCACAGCCAAAAAACTGCATACTTCCCCAAATACTCCAGATCTTTTTTCATTTGCTGAAGCAGTAGTTTGACATTTTAATCACAGAGCTCTTCTAGGTTGTTTTGAGATTTGAACTCTCGGGGATCGTATAGAACTTGTTGCTGATTTGCATCCAAAAGTTTTCTGGAAGAATGACTTCTCAGAGTTTGGCAAATTAATAGCTCACATTTCAAATTTGGCATAATTTACTGTGAATCCAGATGTTTTCCCAAAGTCATGGATTTCTTTCATTATTTATTTTAGGAAAATGTTTGGGTTAGATAAAAATATTAGATGGTCATCCTATAAAGTTGTTTTCTGATGTGTTCCTGCAAGGTTTATTCTTTCATAGTTTCATTGTTCCTTATCCTCCGGCCATGGAGCCTTTTGCACAATGTGAAAAGTAAAGGAGACAATGAATATTGCTGCCTAGTCCCTCTGTGTAACTCGAACAGGGGGGAGCTATAACCCCATTAACTTGCACAGCTGCTTTTGGTATAAAGAGGCTCACTAGACTCTTTACTGCCCTGAAAGGGGAGAGACTCTTAACAATCCATCCAGCAAGCTGGAGTCTTAGTGAGCAACTACCAGACAAAGCGCTAGTTGGTGATTGGCTGAACGAAAAGAAAACTGAGGGAGACTTGCCATAACACTCACTCAGCTTTGGTGGCCATCTACAGGTAAAAGCAATCCTAGACATGGGCCTTTGATCTTGGGACTTCTTGGGGCTGCAGGTTTTGCAGCTGTTCTGAACCAGCCTTGTATGCACATATCTTCTGAAATGAGAGGAGCTCTGGCAGTGCGATACGGACTTCGCAAGTTCGCTTCAGCGTCTTGCACTGTGCAATTGAGTACAAGCTGAAGGCTAGGCATAGTGGAAAGCCAGCCAGCTGAGGACAGCACCCATCTGCACAGCCACAGCCACAGCACACAATACACTGCTAAATAAAACTGCTATGCCAGCATGGTCAGTGAGTGTTCACCGTTATGGGCTGAAGGCAGCCAGGAAAGAGCACCGTACTGCTGGGGCATTTCCTGGCATGCCACAGTGAGTGCAATGAGTGAAACTGAAATGTTTGGTTTTGTTTTTTTCAGAGCTTTTGGCAAGAATTGAAGAGGAATCTGCAAAAATTGCAGTATTTCTAGGGAGATGGAAGGTTGCAGTTACGCCATGAAGGTGGCCATGTTTGTGTGAAAAGGCTGATTTAAAAAAAAAAAAACAGGAAAAACAGAAGATTTTGATTGCTATTTACTGGCTTGCTTCTGCTCTCACTGAAGTCAGTGAGGATTTAACTGCTAACTTCAGGGGGAACAGGGTCTAGCGTATTAACACTCAATCAGCCACTTCTTTAGAATGAAAGAACGTCTTCTCATCATACACACTTAAATATAGGTTGGAACTTACCTAAAAGTGCTCAGAGTTGACTGTCTTCCCCCATAGACTGTGTCTGCCTTAACTGAATAAGTGAGCTTTCCTGGATTTCATTTTTTTTAAAGTTACTTTTTTTAAAAAGGTCGGTTCCATTTATCTGAACCTAATGTTAAAAGAAAGCTCCCATGACTTTTTAAAATGTTTCCCTGTGACTGAGTGCTGGTACAGTAGGTCTTTAAAAACCCTGTTGAATTTCATTCCAGTTTTTATTAGAAAACAAACACTTGCCAAAAAGCTGTTTCAAAAGTTCCTTTTTATGTCAGTGTTAGAGCAAAACTCTCCCCATGAAATCTGAAACCAGACAAGTTGAGTTCTGATACTTTGTTACAAATCAAAATTCAGGATACCTTTCTGAAAGAAAAGGAGTACCTGTGGCACCTTAGAGACTAACAAATTTATTTGAGCATAAGTTTTTGTGAGGAATGCATCCGATGAAGTGAGCTGTAGCTCACAAAAGCTTATGCTCAAAGAAATTGGTAAGTCTCTAAGATGTCAAAAGTCCTCCTTTTCTTTTTGCGAATACAGACTAACACGGCTGCTACTCTGAAACCTTTCTGAAAGGTTTATGAACCTTCTGGAGAGCTATTGGTCATGAGCAGATTTATCACTAGAGTTGTGCAAATAGATTTTTTTTTTTCAGTTTGCTGACTGAAGTGAAAAATTGGAAGAAAACAAAATACAAAAACCCCTTCATTTCAGATTGACCCAAAACAAAAATTGTTTTCTTTTTCTTGGCAAAACAGAAAACCGAAGAAGTTCATGTTGGATCAAATGAAATTTTTTGTTTTGATTTTAGGCATTTTTAAACAAAGGAAAGGAAATTTGGAAATAACATTGCCAAAAGAAGAGGAAGATGAGGTGGGTGTATCGCTGCCTTTAGACCTGCATTTGGCACACTCCCTAGGATGTTTGAGACCAAGGTTCAAGTCCCCGCTCTCCCTGATTTGGAGTAGGGTTTTTAACGTGCATCTCCCATATTGCAGGCGAGTACCTAACCCGTGGGTTATACAGTAATCTGGCGTAGGGTCTTTCTCAGTGTCTCCTGTTCCACTTGTTCCACTTTGTATATAACATACGTAAATAGTAACTGGAACAGGAACTGGAACTCAAGTGTCTGCTCTCCCACATGAGCGCCCTTAACTACCAGGATCTAGAGTTATTCTAACTCTCTCTGGCCCAATGAGCCATCCACCCACCACCTCCAGTGGTTTTGTGAATAGCACCTATGGGCACGTCTATAATGCAAAGAAGAATCCAAGTCAGTTAACTCAGGTCTTGGGGCCCAGGCTGTGAAGCTAAAAATAGCAGCGTAGATGTTCCCTACTCGGGCTCTGAGACCCTCTCTGAGCTCCAGCCTGTGTGGGAAGGTCTACACTGCTAATTTTAGCTCTGCAGCCTGGCCTCTGCAAGCCTGAGTCAATTTACCCAGGCTCTGAGACTTGGTGGTACAGGCTTTTCTTTGCAGTGCAGACATACCCTAAGTCCCCTTGTGAATCTATGCCCCCTACCCCCCAAATTCTTCTCTAAAGCTATTTGGCAGATTTATGTCAAATTTACAGTTTCATTGGATCAGAAACTGCATTTTTCGGCAAATAAACTATTCCCCTGAAAAACTGTACCCAGGTCTGTTAATCTCTTCTGTCTCACAGGTAGGTGGAAGTCAGCACACCATCTGAACTAAGGTCAAAAGTTCATGTGAACCGAACTAGCCACATTTTCCATCACTCTGAGTGCAGTGCTGGGGACCAGTGATGATCTCCTAGTAAGTCACACCTCTGAGAGAGGTAGTTAAGAGGACTAAACCCCAACATAGATGGCGCTAGGTTGATGGAAGAATTATTTTGTCAACCTAGCTTCCGCCTCTCAGAGAGGTGGAGTCAGGGCCGGGTTATGACATTCTGAGGCCCTAAACTATGTCAAGTGTAAGAGGCCCCATACCATAAAAAAAAAAAGAATTTATCATTTTCACAGAAAGGACATTGGCTATATAAAAACAAAGGCTTTATATTCGCCTATATACAAAGGCGAGGTTGTAAAACTGGAATAATAATCTTCGTTTTCAGCAGCCCTCTCTGTAATGATGACATCATGACAGAAATAAATTGTAGACACATTACTTTGAAGTAAACAATACAATATTTTAAAAAATCTAGTAAATTGTATTATTTACTTTAAGAGTTCTGAGGAAATTTTTCTTCTCTATTGGGGCATCTAAACTGTGGAATTCCTTGTCTAAATACACAATGAGACTCTTAGAGGATATCAGATGGCAAGAGAGGATATAGGATGCAGATAACCCACAAGCTTAAAGCTCAGCTATTACATGTATAGATATGAATTACACCCAGGTAATAAGCCAGCCATCAGAAAATTGTATGCGAGTTGTATTTTTCTAATAAATTGATTTGTTTTGTTTTTATAGAAGGTTATGCTGAATTACCTAATATGGGTAGTAAAATTAGTAGCAGAAAGCTTTTATTGAAATCAACAACAATTTAATTTTATATTATAAATGTTGAGATTTATATATCTATACACCAACAACAAATATTTTATTAAAATTATATATGCTGTGACAGGGTCAGGCCAGATGGCTACAGGAGAGTGATAGAAGACAGATATATTAGCCCCAGGTTAAGCAGGTCCCTTTTCCCTGGGTAAGGTAACAGGGGCAGGTCCAGAACAATCAGGAACTTGCTGGAACCAATTAAGGCAGACAGGCTAATTAGGACACCTGGAGCCAATTAAGAAGCTGCTAGAATCCATTAAGACAGGCAGGCTAATCAGGGCACCTGGTTTAAAAAGGACCTCACTTCAGTCAGTGAGGGGTGCGAAGGAGCTGAGACTGAGAGGGCATGCTGCTGGAGGACTGAGGAGTACAAACGCTATCTGGCATCAGGAGGAAGGTCCTGTGGTGAAGATACAGAAGGTGTTGGGAGGAGGCCATGGGGAAGTAGCCCAGGGAGTTGTAGCTGTCACACAGGTGTTACATGAAACACTGTAGACAGCTGTAATCCACAGGGCCCTGGGCTGGAACCCAGAGTACAGGGCGGGCCCGGGTTCCCCCCATCCCCCCAACTCCCTATTGGATACAGGAGGTGTTGACCTGGACTGTGGGTCCTATCAAAGGAGAAAGTCCCTGGAATGTCCCCTGACCCTCTAGGTGGACCAGCAGAGACTGCGGGGATTGTTCTCCTTCCTTTTTCCCATGCTGGCCAGTGATGAGGTTAGCTGAGTGAACGGCAGGTTTGAGCCACTAGCAAAAGTGGCCAAACTGAGGGCTGCCATGAGTCTCTGAGGTGAGCAAATCTGCCAATAAGCACAGGACCCACCAAGGCAGAGGAGGAACTTTGTCACAATGCCTAAAACCTGTGTTATTTTACCAGGATATTTCTGTGAAAGTTAGTGCTGTTTTGTCTGTGTTCTCACAGGAAAACAAGAAGATATATAATTTTTTTACACCATGAATAAGGAAAATTATCCCTCTGTTCATATGAATAAATGAAAAAAGTTTGATTAATTTTGTTAGGGAAATACAAAATTTATCCAGACTATACATAAAATATATTTACAAATGTTTATTCCAATTTAATTTTTGCTACAAAACAATGAATTGCTGGGATATTTCTTTTGCCATACTGTAAAAATACAATGTATTATGCATATGGTGTGTGATTTATAAGTCTATAGAAGAATTTTTACATAGCATACTACCTATAATAAAATATCTTATGCACTCCAAACCCGCCAAACAGAAAATCCCAGTCTTTTTTCTAGGCAGACATCTCTCTTCGCATTTGCTTCTCTATCCTTTGTCTCCTTGTGACGGGCCATGCAACCCCTCACTGTGGGCTGAGGAAACCATGCCCCCCACGGTATGCTCAAAGTGCAACACCACTATAAGAGGGAGCAGCCTGGCTCAGTCTGGGTGGATCGCCATAGGGAAAGGAGGTGTGCTGCTGTCCCCTGCTGAAGGGCCGCGGGCACTTCACGACACGGAGGCCAGCCAGCTGACAGCAAACCTCAATCCCCAGGTGCTGGATGTGACTGAGGGCGAAGGAACTGAGGGAACTAGGAAGCCACGAGATGCGGAGAAGCAGGTAGGAAATAACCCAGGGAGTCTTTACCGGGAGTTGGTTGGACAACTGGAAGCTAGCTCAGTCTGTTTCGGCCAGATCCCCGCCGAGCTGGTGGCAGGCACCCACCACCAACAGGGCCCTGGGTTGGGACCCGGTGGGGAGAGAGAGGACCCGGGTCCCCCTATCCTGGCCGCTGCCCCCCCCACCCCCCCCGCCCCGAGGTGGCGGCCCATCCTGACAGTGACTGACTCCAGCCGCTGGGCCGCACAACCCCGAGTCCTGGGGGCAGCTATTGACTCTGGCCGCTCTGCCGCGCAGCCCCGACTGTGGGCCCGACCTGTGACAACATGGTGCAGAATGCAGGTAACAATTTGGGCCTGGGGGGAGGCCTATTGAAAGAGAGCCCTGCTACAGTCACCCCTTTTCTTTCCCCTATTTTTTTTTCCTGTGGCCATTTTTTCTTTTGGCCATGAGGATCCCCTAGTGACCAACGTGAATGGAGGCCAAGAAGGTCCTAAAATGGCTGCTGGAGAGCCAGCAACAGCAGGTGGCCCAGCAGCAGCAGCAGCATCAAATGCAGCTTTTGCAACAGATGGCAGTTCAGCAGCAGCAGCAATTGGCCCAGCAGCAGGAAAAGCAGCAACAGCTATTGCGGAAGGTGTCCGCCCTGCACCAGGCCCAACAGGAATGCCTGATGCCACAGGTGGCGACGTTATGGAGGCCCACCCCCGCACCGGACGCCCATACCGGCGGGTTGGGAGCCGCAGGGGGCCTGATGGGACTACCCCTACGCCTGACCAAGATGGGGCCTGGTGATGACCCAGAGGCATTTCTGGTCACTTTTGAAAGGGTCGCCAACACGGCGTAGTGGCTTGGGGAACACTGGGCCACCCTTCTGGCGCCATATCTGACTGGTTCCGTGCAGGCTGTTGATTGCAATCTAGATCTGCAGGATGCTTTAGAATCACCAGAAGGTCAAAGCGGCGATCCTTGACCAGACAGAACTTACAGACAACGTTTCTGCCGGGAGCGATACCCACCGGGAGCTTGCCCTGGGCCATGGCCCAGAAGCTACGGCACAGCTGTTGGCATTGGCGGGAGCCAGAGAAGAGTACAGGGGCTCAGGTGGCTGAAGTGGTGGTGCTGGAGCAATTCATGCAAAGCCTCCCCTCCAGAGGGAAGGAGTGGGTGAAAAGTCATTACTTGACCTCACTCTCTGAGGCCGCCAGCCTCATGGAAGACTACCTGGCTGCTGAAGGGTCGGAGGTGTGAGGTAAAAGGTCAGAGACCCCCAGAGACTCAGGCCAACCTTCGGAGCGAGTTACCCACCTGCACGAGCCAAGGGGGGTAAGCCCCAAACCCCGCCCAACCGCTGGGGAGGCACCTGCCAGAAACAACAGGTGTAGAAACCCCACCCAGTTATTGACTCCCACCACACTACCACGCAGCCCCGACCGTGGGCCTGATCCACGACACTCCCCCGGGACCATTAATTAATCTTGAGTAAACACCTTGGACGCAGAGTGACAACAAGCTATATGTGTGAAAGAGAGAGAATTTATCAGAAAAAAGACTGGTAATCTCCGGACAGGCATTGAGAGAGGCTAGTTTTTCTCACTATATTCAAACAAATATAATGAATATTATAGGCTTTAATAGCCTATAAATCATATATGCACATAGTCGGAAATAACTTGGTCACCAAGTACTCAAAATATTTTGAGATGTGTATCTTCCTTCACTTCTCTCAAAACCCTCTGTTCATCCTTTCCTCAGCACTCTCTGATATTTACTGTGAAAGTTCCCGAAGCTAACGGAGGGAAGCCAACACAAATTTATCCTTCTCAAGATCCACTCGACCCAAGTCCATAAGATGATCACCTGCAAACTCAATCATGTGAAGCGTGGATAGTGTATGAAGCAGAAAGCAGCGTGTTCACTAAAATATACAATTAAACATATGTACAGATCAAAAGAAGACAGAACACACTAACATACAAGTATGAGCTTGGCAGAATTGCTTCACGTCACTGCCGTCTCCAACCTCGCTTTTTTCCAGATTTTTATCAGTGGTAAGATTGATTATTTATTTGTTTATTTATTAAGTTATGAAGGTACAGTCAGAATTTTCCCAGTAGCAGCTGGCCAACAAAATGCTGCCTTAGGAGACTGATAGCAGACTTACTTGTAGAAATACTAATTTTACAAGTGAAACTATTGTTTTTTTCCTCAGGTCTGGCCTCATGCCTGTCGATAATGAACAATTAGTGAAGGGTAAGGGTAGGGTAAGGGTATTTGTGTAGTCAGATGTGTATATTTTTGTCATATTTGAACAAAAATGTCTATATTTAGAGAGAATCTTCTTTTTTCCATATCTTCTTTATCAACCAATTTTTATAAAATTTGAAATAGTCAGGTTTGTTTTTTTTTCTTTTTCAGAGGCCTCTCATATTGTGAGGCCCTAAGCTGTAGCTTAGTTATCTTGTATCTTAATCCAGCACTGGGTGGAATTACTACAGCGATGGAAGAACCCTTCCCTTTGCTGTAGTACATGTCTACATTACAGCAGTGTATCCGCAGCGCTGCAGCTGTGTCGCTGTAGTGTTTCTAATATAAACATACCCCACACTGTCTGCACAGACATTGCAGTGTGTGCTAAGGGCAAGTGACACTCTAAAGAACCTTCTAGAAATTTCCCTGCGGATAAACTCTCCTGCACTATAGAGATTACAATGGCTTCCTCCTCGGTGCTAGAGAACTTTGGGAGGCAGAGTCTACTTTCTGAGAAGCGCACAACAGCATCTACTGTGTCACTGAACTGAATAAAGCAAAACACTGCGACTCCCTATATTTGCTGATCACCACTATTGATTAGCCAGCATCATTCAGCTGAAGCAGTCAAACAGCAGAGCTTTGCGTGCTAGTAGTTCCCTTATGAGTTATTTCAGCATAGTACATGTCCCAACTGTCAGGCCCAGCTCTTTGTTATCCCAGGACAGAGCTCTCAGACAAGCCATAGGAAGTGTGGTAAAAGCCCTGAGGCATATTATGGTGCCCTCGTTTTTCCTCCAGAAAGCTCCTGTGTGTTGAACTATGATAGAGGTCTACATTGGCTTAAAAATGTTTTTTATTAAGATTTTTGTAGTGCATTTAAATTGAGGCCTCTGTAAAACCTAGATTGCTTGATATTTATTATTAACTAATATTAGAAATGGGCTCAAGCTACACAATCTAGCTTTGGATTCATTCGTCTAATACCACAAGATTGGTGGGGGGACAAGAGGGAGAAGTTCTGAGACTGAGGTTTTGCCTTGGCCAGTTATTTATAAATGTAGGGGTTCTTTTCAGAATCAGATCTGGGTAGCGATTTCACTCCCTCAGAATTTAGGCTCATTTGCTAATTATTTTATGGTATTAAAATGGAATTTGAAACCATCATTGAGATCTCACTAATCTGGATCAATTGAAAGTATCTCTTATTATATTTACCAGCTAATGTCACTTATTTTAAGAAGCTCTTTGCAAGCTGTGTTTCTTTCTGTTTACTTCTACCCCTCTTTGGCCCCAGTTCAGCAAAGCACTTAAGTGTGTGGTTAACTTCAAGTCCATCCCTATTCAGGAAAACACTCAGGTCAGTGTTTAAGGTTAAGCCTTCATATTTCCTCTCCCCCCCTCCTTAACAAAGACAGAACATTCTGGAGGTAGGTAGGGCTTTATAAAACCCTCCAAGGTGGAGGTAGGGCTTTATAAAACCTACTTCTTTCTGTCCTGAGGAACTCTTCAAATTTCATGAGCTGCTGCTCAAATACTGAACATTGATTCAGGCTTCAAAGTGGTACAAGCTGGAGGGGGCGAACGGTACAAATTCCTTTTATGAATCCTGGCCACATAGTAAGCAGAGTTACTCTTTGACACTGAACACTAAAGGACCTTTGGTTTAAACCTCCATATCCTGGCCTGCGTGTTAGTGCTACAATCAAAATGCAATTGGAGGTTTCCAAAGTGCAAGTTCAATGAACTATACCTTTCTGGAGTAAAAGTGAAACTTCTAATCTTTGCTCCCATCCAGGTAGGAGGGGGGAGCTCTTATCAAGTATCTAAATCTTAAGGAACAGGGATAATTGTAGAGCAGTGCGGGGACTTTACCCTGATAGCTGATGGAAAAACTAGGTCAGCAAAAGATAAAGCAAACATTGAATTGCATGCATCATAACTGTTTCAGAGAGCGTGGAAGCAACTGAGAGTGTGTGTGTTACGTACTAATGATCACATTCAATTTAAGGGCTTGTGTGCGTAAGAAAGTTGCACCAGTTTGACTCTGGTATGATTTTTTTTTCAAGCGATTTAGTGTGGACACTTACGTTAGTTGGAGTAGTTTATTTTTGGTTACCTTAACCGGTTCCTGACTGCCTTAAGCTAAACTGAAATAAGCTTCTTTAAACTGCTCTAAGTTCAGTATGTTTAAACTGAACACTGCCTTGACTATATTGGTTTAAAATCACTTCCTTTAGTTAAGCCAGTGCAACTCTGCATGTAAACAAGCCCAATCTTCCTAAAGATCTTTCCCTCTGTCATGTAGTTGAAGTTCATATTTTATACCATTAATAGTCTTGTACTTTAGCTAAAGTTACGTTGCCCTCTGGCCATAGAGATCAGTTAAATTCTGTTCATATTAGGTGCTCACCAGTATCTTTCTGGAGAGATGGCCAGGTTTTTCCTAGTGAGCGTTGTCTGATGAAGTTCTCCGTTGTTCTGCTTCTCTTATGACAGTATTTGTATTGTGTTGCACCTGTGAGTCACTGTCCCGCAGCAGAACCCCATTGTGCTAAGTGCTGTGTGTACACAGTAAAAAGACAATGTCTGCCCCAAACCGCTTACAATCTAAGTACAGGACAAAAGACAACAGATGAAAAGAGAGAGAGACCAATGTGGGAATACACAGAAACAGTGAGATAATATTGGTCAGCATGATAGACAGTAGTCTTAGCACACCAGTAGCCTAACAGAGTTTGTAGGCAACACAGCAAAGGAGAGATTTAAAGAGGGAATCTTCTCTGGTCTTTCTGCAATAGACATTTACATGGAATATAACTTAGTCAGTTTTTCTTCTCTACTTCCAGACCCTTGTTCACCCCTCTATTATGTTTACCTGTCAATACAATGGTTTAGTTTTTCTACCACTTTTACCTAGGCTCAATACAGAGGTGAAATTTAATGGCCTGTGATTATCAAGACGTCAGATTAGATGGTGTAATGGTAAGTGCTTCCAGTGGGCTGGAAAAAAGTGGGAGGTCTATCATTTTCTACAGAAATGAAAGTGACATCAAATCTGCCTGCCCCTTCCAAACCCCACATCTGTTCTGCCTGCCCCACCCCCAATCTTTGAGTATCAAATTAGCGCAGGAGATTTAGGCACAATCTCACATTCATTATAATGAAAAATGTGTGACTAAATTTCCTGCACTGTTTTAAAAACCTCAGCATTTAACTGTTGGTGACTAACTTCCTTCTAAGAGAGAATGTAATTCTTTCTTCAAAGCGAACCTCATTACTAAATGCTGAAACAAATAAACCCTTATTAAAGTATCACCCCTCCATATGTTCATTTTCAAAGTCCTTCAGGTTTTGTTTGATTATTTTGCTTTGTCCATCTTCTTATCTGATACCTTTTGGATCCCCTTCTAACTGCAGCACAAAGTCCCAAGTCCAGTAGGGGAAGCCTGGCTTCTACTCATTGCAAGTCACATGCATGGTGGAATTGGCAGAGCAGTGGTTTTATCAGTGCTCTCATCAATCCTGAACATTCTCCTCTTAACATAACCCAAGCTGAGGGAAGCAGGAGAAGTGTTTCCTGTACATTATGCATCTGTTACCGCAGTATAATGGACACCATGGGGAGTATGTCTCATTGTTTGTTCCTGTAAAGCCGTAATACTCAGACTGTGGATCTCAAGCTGCAAATGGCTCTTGAATGCGTCTCCCTGCGGCTCTTTGCAGCATATGATATTTAAACACTGTGTGACTGGTTAATAACTTAGACTAGCTAATAATTAAATCAGGATGATTTTACTATATTAACCAATTATTGTTGATAAAATAATACTTGGTCACTCATTTTGCTGTGAGAATAATAGATAGACAAACTAAATACTTCCCCTGTCATACTGCTAAAATGTGAATATATAGTACTATAGTAAACGAAACAATGCATTGTGGCTCTTTTGGATAATGTTGATTGCTTTAATTTGGGTCCTGAACCTCTGATATCTGAGTATCACTGCTGTAAAGTATGGAAATAAGAAAAACAAAGGAAAACCTTTCAAATCAGATGCCTAAGCGTACCCCACCTATTATATTTTGTACACTTTGCCTGGCTTTAAAATACAACATTCAGATTGTGGAGAGAGCAAAGAGGTGAAAAACAAAGTTAATTCATGGTTTGGAAGGCTCTGGCTTAGGATAGGTTAAGCAGGGGACAAACTGGAAGGCAGAAGACTGAGGTGATCCCATTATAGTTTTCAGGCACCTAACGGGAACATACTAGTGTCCCTTGTTCTATCAACAAGCCAGAACTTAATGCATAATAGTGTTTGGAAGCTAGCTGTGGAAGAAAGGAGTTAGTCCAGATATGACCAGCAGGACAGTGGGGTGGGAGGAGGTATTGTTTCATATTCTCTGTGTATATATAAAGTCTGCTGCAGTTTCCACGATATGCATCTGATGAAGTGAGCTGTAGCTCACGAAAGCTTGTGCTCTAATAAATTGGTTAGTCTCTAAGGTGCCACAAGTACTCCTTTTCTTTTAGTCCAGATATGGTGGTAGGAGGAGCTTGTTGTCACAGCATTTGATTGGACTTTGGAACAGTCTGACATCCTGTAGAAGCAAGGAACAGCGGTGAGTCTGCCACCTCTTAGTTTAGCGTGAACAGACATGAGCGTGCATGAGAATGAAGAATGGAGTATCTGATAATAGC
This sequence comes from Lepidochelys kempii, assembly GCF_965140285.1. Lineage (NCBI taxonomy): Eukaryota > Metazoa > Chordata > Testudines > Cheloniidae > Lepidochelys > Lepidochelys kempii. The sequence goes on from NC_136380.1 coordinate 249,792,148, forward strand.
AGCATATCAGATTGTCCTACAGTGGTGGTCATTAAAACATTTACAATTATTTCAAAGTAATTAGCAGGTTATTCATGAGATTCCCTACTAGTAGAGAGAATAGCATGGTAATGTTAATTAGAAGGCCAAATAGTAAAGAGGTTGATGTCAACTACTTTAATCATAGAAATTAGAGAGCATGAAAAAATCTTGTATTAGGTCATTTCATCCATCCCCTGGACATTTTACTACAGCAGAATTGTTCTCTACTGTAAATTTCTCCACTAATTTATCCACTCGAGATTTAAATGATGCAAGTGACTAGGTTTCCATCACTTCTCTTGAGAGCCTGGAGAAAAGACCTGAGCTCTGACCTCAGAAGCAGGATACTGTTTTCCAAAACGGCATGGCTTTCAGAAAAACAGGCTAACACCTTTGAGTACCTAAGCAGTCTGAACTCCACATTAAAGCAGACAGTGGTCATTGTTTTACAGAAGACCTACCAGTGAAGTCAATGATGTGTGTGGATTGGGATCAACTTGTACCCTCTTCACCAAATGTTTAGCACAGCATCCATTAGTCATCTGCTTTGAATGCAATAAGAGATGAATTGCAATGAATACAATAAGAGTGAACTGAATAAAACTGAAGAAGCATTTCACAGACCTGAAAAGAGCAGGTTTTGCAAAGAAATATCTAAGCCAGTGGGGTCCAACACCTGCTCCCTGGGCCAGATCTTGCTGTCTAATAGTATTTATCTAACCCCCAGGGCAAATTTAGGTTCTGCAGAATGCAAGCTTTTGTCTTTTAAAAGGTAAGGGGCAGCTGTCCAATTGGTGTAAATTGGCATAGCTCCATTGAAATCTATGGAGCCTCACTCCCTAACACCAGTTGAGGATCTGGCCTTCGGATTCTAGCCATTAGGGGAGTGAAGAAAACCTTCCAAATTTAAATGAAAAGCAATCAATGCAAAATCTGATGTGGCCTTCCAGAGTCTGCAGACAAGGCTATTCCAGGTTGTGATGTGATCTGCCCACATTCTTTTCAGTGATATATTAACTCTTAAGTCTAGTGATGGCACCTTATGAACTTGACTTTCAAATAATTAGGTGCACCTAATTTCTGCTGTTACTGCGACTGCATGTGAAAATGGCTTACTAAACAAAGAACAGAGATAACAGTGGGCCTAAAAGTTCCTTGTCACTTTTTCCCACTGAAGTAATCTGAATGTGACATTACTAAATAAAACTTTAGTTACCACAAGGGGCCAAATTCAACCCTCAGTCACTCCCTGAACTTCCCATTGATGTCAGTGGAAGATCTGTTGTGGACTAAAGAGGAGTGAGTAGCCCCTAACTTTGTAGATCTTGTCCATAAACCATAATTGAAGTAATTTGTACTTCACCAAATGTGTTTTACATCCTCAGTTTAGACAGTGAATTAAAGAGACTTCAGTGTACAATTTGGACTCACAGATTTTTTTGTCCTAGACTGTCTAAATCCATGCTCCGACTGGCCTGTTGGGTTTTGATGATGTTCCAGCAATATGCCATCTCTCCATGGTGCATAGGTGGGACCTTTAAGCCTGTAATCCCCATGCCTAGATACCACTGTGATTGGGGTCTTTGTACGTAACTAGATAGAGTAACATAACCAGTACAAATGTCAGGGGGTAGCCGTGTTAGTCTGTATCCACAAAAACAACAAGGAGTCTGATGGCACCTTAAAGACTATCAGATTTATTTGAACATAAGCTTTTGCAAGTAAAAAACCCACTTCTTCAGATGCATCCTTCAAAGAGAAACAGCAGAACTAAAATTCATTTGCAAATTTAACACCACTAATTTGGGCTTGAATAGGGACTGGGCGTGGCTGGCTCATTACAAAAGCAGCTTTGCCTCTCCTAGAATTGACACCTCCTCATCTATTGTTGGGAGTGGACTACATCCACCCTGATCGAATTGGCCCTGTCAACACCGGTTCTCCACTTGTGAGGTAACTCCCTTCTCTATGTGTCAGTATATTTATGTCTGCATCTGTAATTTTCACTCCATGCATCTGAAGAAGTGGGGTTTTTACCCACAAAAGCTTCTGCTCAAATAAATCTGTTAGTCTTTAAGGTGCCACCGGACTCCTTGTTGTTTTTATAACCAGTACAGTAAATAAATATCAAAAACAGGGGGAAATGAATATTTAGTATCTTTGTTTCCTTTTAAGATATGCAAGGATTTTCCTTGGTAAATATTTTACAGTCATTGACTGCCTTCGTATTAGTGGTGGGTTTGATCTGAGTGAATACATCTGCACAGGAAAAAACTCTAGCATAATGTTCTTGGATTAGCTAACAATCCGTGGAGAAACTCTTATGGGACTGCAGAAGGGAACAGTTTCCCCTTCCCACTTCGGAGTTCATGGGAAGAGTCAGAAATTAGAACTCAGTCCCACACCCCTCCCCCAATCCACTCCAAGGAATTTATCATATTCCCTCAATATAAAGGAACTAATTGCTTATTTTTCAGGCTATTAACCCCTGTGCAATGTGTAGATGACCCCCTGGCGTGTTCTCTAGTTGTTGCTGCTGCAAACACAGCAGGAAAGTATTTTGCTGCTGCTGCTCCTGCTAAATCTGTTGCCATATTTTCCGTGGCACAATATTTAGACAAAGCTCCCTCTTGTTCTTGTTTTTTTCAATAAAATAGGTAACTTCTGCTTTGCCAGTTTTCTCTTCAGAGCCCCCCTCAACTGAGTCATCTCTTTCAATGAATGACTCTTTGCTGTTTCTCAATCGTTCTTCTTTTCTATAAAGTTCTCTCCACAAAACAAACGACCACCCAGAAAACCCCCCTCACCTCTCACCATTGTTTCTGTTCAATCCAAGCTTCCCTCAGCCCTTCTCAGGAACATTTGCATTACAACAATCACTACCTGCCCTACAGCCACAGCCGGCAGCCGTGCAACCGTGCCAGTGCTAAGTCACTAGTGGAGGTCTCTGGGTGGGAGCAGGTTTGCATGCAGCTGTTGTAAAAGCCCCTAAGCGATGCTGGCTCAAAAAATGTGAAGTTTTGAAGAGCATTTCACAGGGTTGTTTGCATTTCACAGGGTTCAAAGTGGAACCATTTTTGAATTTTTTTTCTAATGTTTTGCAAACAATTTTTTTAATAGTTTCACAATTTCAAATTGTATATTTCTTCTGCCTCCTGCCCCCCTTTTTCACTTTTTGCCAGTGAGTGCAATACATTGAATATTATCCAGGGTTGTTGTGTGGGTATTTTGTTGGGTTATTTTGAGGGGGTAGGGGGGCTTTTCCTTTTTCCACCCTAATTTTTCAAAACTTCCTCAACTTTTGAAAAGCTACACAGTGGCAAAGTTACAGGGGTTTCGTTTTCCTCTTGCCACACTGTAATATTTCCAAAGCCAAATGTCTGTGTCTCCATATCACAAATTCTGGCTGGGCTGCATATCCATTATAGCCGCGCAGCATCAACCTCTCTCATGCACACCAGTTATCACTGGTTTCAGAGTAGCAGCCATGTTAGTCTGTATCCACAAAAAGAAAAGGAGTACTTGTGGCACCTTAGAGACTAACCAATTTATTTGAGCATAAGCTTTCGTGAGCTACAGCTCACTTCATCAGATGCATGCTCACAAAAACTTATGCTCAAATAAATTGGTTAGTCTCTAAGGTGCCACAAGCCCTCCTTTTCTTTTTGCGAATACAGACTAACACGGCTGCTACTCTGAACCTCAGTTTGAACAAGGATGGAATGTATACACAGTTCAACTTTTTAAAAAGTTAAGAATTGTGTATAAAAAAGCATACTATGGTTTGTTTACTCAGTTACTGGGTTCACGACTTGAAGTTGTGCATGCAAACTACAAGCAAAATATCTGCCTGGTTACTTGCATGCACAGTTACTAGTATGCAGAGGTACTAGAATTATTAGCATGCACAATTTGTCTTTGTAATTTTGAATATTTGTGCCATGATACTCTTAATTCTCTCGGGGCTGCATTGCAGATCATGGAGAAGGATGCACATCTTATTGCTGGAGCTCTGATGGACCACGACTGTCAATGACCTGGTGATAATTATAAAATTTAGACTGGCCATGACAAAGGGCACATAGGCTGCAAACACTATTAAAGGCGATGCTCCTGGCCAATGATAGTCCTTGATTAAATGCAGCTGGACCAATACGGTTAGCCAGCACCACTGTCTGAGTACAGTGGTGTTAATATATATGAGACAAACTGCTCTCTTAAAACCTGTTCCTTCTGTTTTGTTGATGGTTAGGCTTTGGAGCGCTATTGAGGCTGCTGTTTGTCACACAGCTCTTTTCATCAGCGTTTGCAGTGGAGCAACAGTGCCAACTAGTGGCTGCTTAGTTCAGTCTGAGAGCCGTGTAAAAACCCAGCCCCAATGACACTCATGAAAGATGCAGGGACTCTTGCGTTGCCGGGGCATACTTGCAATGGGGTAACAAAATACCCTGGTACTTGCTGGACAGTGACCTTGCTTTTTAGAAGCTGCTTCTCTTTTTGAGGTTCAGAGCAGCAGCCATGTTAGTCTGTATTCGCAAAAAGAAAAGGAGGGCTTGTGGCACCTTAGAGACTAACCAATTTATTTGAGCATAAGCTTTCGTGAGCATGCATCCGATGAAGTGAGCTGTAGCTCACGAAAGCTTATGCTCAAATAAATTGGTTAGTCTCTAAGGTGCCACAAGCCCTCCTTTTCTTTTCGGGGTGGTATTGTCCACTCTTTCCCCAAGAAAAGTTGAGCCCCTTTCCTGGGCAGATTTCATAAAGCAATGTAACACCTGGTACTTTGGTTATTTCATGGCTCTCTGCCTCCATTTGCTGTAATGACTCCTCTGCCCTCCCTCTCTCAGCAGTTGCTTGGAGGCAAGAAAGTCTCTTCCTTTTCTAGCCTACTGCTGTCTCAAAGAGAGGAGAAAGTGGCTCTGGGTATAACCCCCAGCTGAGAAGGAAAGTGGCTGTTGGATGGCATGAGGGTGACTCCAATGGCACAAAACTCTGAATTTGGAGGCAAATCTCACACTAACAAGTGGGAGAGAAGACAGCTTGGCATCTACACTCAGCAGGAGAGAGAAGCTTGGTCTGGGTTTTACTTTTCAGAAGAACCCATTTCAAAGGTTTACTGATCTATAAAGACAGGGGGCTGAATCTCAAGTGACAAGCAATTGAATCAACTGGTTGTGTACAATATTACTGTATTATAAAAGTTAATAAAGTGAGGTCTTTTCTGAAAGCTAACCACACACTGTTGATTAATATCATTGTGAAATATATGTATTAACACTGTATAAAGAATTATGGATACTCATTGGTATTAGGCGGTACAGTTTGCCCAGATAGGAGGGAATGTCACTGCTATATACCTGTCTCCTATGTAAAACTAAGCATGGTGGAATCAGAAACAATGGAAGCCCCATTTACAAAGAAATCATACAGGGAGATGGGAAGCCCAGAGGAAGGGGAAAACAGCATGAGGTCACCCAAGTTCATTGGACTTTGGGAGATATACGCTAGGACAGAAACCATCTTTGGCATCCATTCTAGAGAGACACAAGAGAACAGAGCCCCTGCAAGCTGAGAAAGAGGTGTCCTTCACTAAGTGGGGGGGTTTGAAGTCTGTGAAATTGAATATAGGTGAGAAACCTGCTTAGGCAAGTTTCAGAGTAGCAGCGGTGTTAGTCTGTACCCACAAAAAGAACAGGAGGACTTGTGGCACCTTAGAGACTGACCAATTTATTTGAGCATAAGCTTTCGTGAGTTATAGCTTACTTCATCGGGTGCATAAAGTGGAAAATACAGTGAGGAGATTTATATACACACAGACCATGAAAAAATGGGTGTTTATCATACACATTGTAAGGAGAATGATCACTTAAGATGAGCTTTTACCAGCAGGAGAGTGGGGTGGGGTGAGAGAAAGTCTTTTGAAGTGATAATCAAGGTGGGCCATTTCCAGTACATTTCCAGGAGTTAACAAGAACGTCAGAGGAACAGTGGGGTGGGGGGGGGGAATAAACAAGGGGAAATAGTTTTACTTTGTATAATGACTCAACCACTCATATAAACTGCGAGAGGCTAATTAGTTAAGATGAACTATTATCAGCAGGAGAAAAAAACTTTTGTAGTGATAATCAAGATGGCCCATTTAAACAGTTGACAAGAAGGTGTGAGGATACTTAAATTAAGGAAATAGATTCAATATGTGTAATGACCCAGCCACTCCCAGTCTCTATTCAAACCCAGGTTAATGGTATCTAGTTTGCATATTAATTCAAGCTCAGCAGTTTCTCATTGGAGTCTGTTTTTGAAGTTTTTCTGTTGCAAAATTGCCACCCTTAAATCTTTTACTGAGTGGCCAGAGAGGTTGAAGTGTTCTCCTACCGGTTTTTGAATGTTATGCTTCCTGATGTCAGATTTGTGTCCATTTATTCTTTTGCGTAGAGACTGTCTGGTTTGGCCAATGGCAGAGGGGCATTGCTGGCACATAATGGCATATATCACATTGGTAGATGTGCAGGTGAATGAGCCCCTGATGGCGTGGCTAATGTGATTAGGTCCTATGATGGTGTCACTTGAATAAATATGTGGACAGAGTTGGCATCAGGCTTTGTTGCAAGGATAGGTTCCTGGGTTGGTGGTTTTGTTCTGTGGTGTGTGGTTGCTGATGAGTATTTGCTTCAGGTTGGGGGCCTGTCTGTAAGCGAGGACTGTCTCCCAAGATCTGAGAGAGTGAGGGATCATTTTTCAGGATAGGTTGTAAATCTCTGATGATGCGCTGGACAGGTTTTAGTTGGAGGCTGAAGGTGATGGCTAGTGGCGTTCTGTTAGTTTCTTTGTTGGGCCTGTCCTGTAGTAGGTAACTTCTGGGTACTCTTCTGGCTCTGTCAATCTGTTTTTTCACTTCAGCAGGTGTGTATTGTAGTTTTAAGAATGCTTGATAGAGATCTTGTAGGTGTTTGTCTCTGTCTGATTTAGGCAAGGATCTTTCATCTGAGAAGATAAGGGAAGCCAGCACCTTGTGCTTTTGTGGAAGGTCCTGACTGAAAGAAAGTCAGCCATGGCTGGGAAGAATGACTGGTGAGAGGAACCATCTTGAACAAAGCTTGTATCTTGCTAGATTAAGTTCTAGACTTTTATAAGTGTGTTTTGTTTTGTTTGTTTTACTTGTGACTCTTTCTGCCTTCATTCCTTGTACCTGAACTCACTAAATCTGATGTATCTTTTGTTAATAAATTTATTTCATTTTTACCACAAACCAACTCAGTGCTCGGGTTAAAGGGAAGGGTGTATTTGCCCCATTAAGTTAATAAGCTGTGATGTATTTTTGTTTCTTTAAAGGAGCAAATGAACCTTATTATTCCTCTGAAGTGGCCCGGAGAGGGCTGGACATTGCAGAGCACAGTGTTTGGGGAAAATTCCAGACTGGGAATGTGTTGGGGTCACCCTGCAAGTAGCAACCGAGTCTGGTGGAAACCAGAGAGCGGCTGCAGCGCTGTAAACAGGCTGCTGGGGTCAGAGTTGCGGAACTGGAGCTATCTAGCACACTAGATACTCAGGGTGTGACCTGCCTGCTGTTAGACTATATCTGAGTGGCCCAGGTTGGAAGCTGTGAGGCACTCAAGGTTACAGGGCAGGAGATGACACAACCCCTCACTGCTCTGGATTCCTTCCCCTCCACCCCCAAATGTGACAATGTACTCTTCCTTTTATAGCTCACTTGCTTCAGATGTTGTTGGTAGGTAAGGCTTGAAATCGATGGTGTCTCCTAGTTTACGGAGGGTTAGGATCATCACCACAGAAGTTTGCATTCAGCATCCTCTTAGCTTCAAAATTGCTGAGATGGAAAGCTGTTGACACAGTTTTTCATGGGTCTGAGCTGCCAGTAACAAAAGTAGTTTAATGCTTTCCCTCATGACCCCTTTGTCAAACCACCTGGTTTCTTTCTCCACTAAAGACAGTGGACAACCATCAACAATATTAAGGTATTGCATGGAAGATGCATGTACCTGATGCACAAATGGAAAATCAAGGATTTTCCACCATGTGAATGCAGAGACCTCCAAACCATCAAACACATTGTGAATAAGTGCCCCATCTTTTCATTCCCAGGAGGCATAGCAAAGGTCTATTCTGCATCTCCTGAAGTCCTCAAATAGATTTCAAACCTTTCTATTCACTTGTAAATGTTGCTATTTCCATATGAAAGCAGCAGCAGAAGAAATATCATTTGCTCTTACCAGCTAGGCCTATTGCAAGGTTTAGGCCAGAATTGTTCCTGGAAGCTACCAAGGTACCCTAACAGAGGTAAACAGGGCATAACTAGGTGGAGGCACTTCCAACTGTTGTTCTTCCTATGAGAAGAGAGCTGCTGCAGATGGGTGGATAGAAGTTTCCCACCTCTCCAGCACCACTGCTGGGGCCTCCCCAGGATCTTCATTGTCCTCAAGAAAATCAGGCACCCAGTCAAGAGGTGAACACTTGCCTGCTCGTAGATGATCTGGAGAGAAGAGCGGGTTACAATAACTATGGATTTATTCACCATCTTTAGTTTTTTTTCACAGCTGCTGAATTTGGAGGAGTTTCTGAGACACCAAACTCCATATGACTCCCTCATCCAGCAATGTGGATGCAGAAGTGGGCAAAGTAAGAACTTCCAGAGGTGCAGAAAGCTCCAGGAACTAGATAGTTTACCTGACTTCTTGTATCCTGGTGATGTCAGACTGGCTTTCAATTTGCTGATTAGCTGATTCCTCTCAGTTCCTCCCCTTTCTCCCAATGTACCTTACTCACACTCTTTGCTTTTCATGCTCTTCTCCAGCTTCACACTCCTCTTTTCTCTCCTCACCTTCCCTTTCCTTCCCTTCCTGTGCAAGATCCCTCTCCTCCTTTTTTTGCCTTTTCTACTCCCTTGCTCCTAGTTAACTCCTCCTTTCCTACCTCAACCTCCAAACCCCATAATCCATTAGCCAAACAACTTGAATCACAAACAAAAAACAATTAGAAAAGACAAAACATTAGAGCTGATCAAAAAAGGAGAATTATTTTCCATGGAATTGTTTAAATGATGCAAAACATCGTTTTCTCATTCACGATTTTTTGTGAAATTTTCTTTTTCCAAATTAAATTAAAATTTTTCATTTAAATTTTCTAGTCAAAACCATTACCAAGGCTTTCTTTAGTTCCCCACTTCTCTTCCTTTTTTCCTACCAAAAAGGTGGGAAAGCACACAGTAAAAATCTGCAAAGCCACCATTTTCTTCTTTTCAAGTCCCTCCTCAAGTCCCATCTCTGCTGTGATGCATACAGGAAACTAAAATTTGGGAATGGTTTAGGCAGCTGCCATGTTGTGGTGCTTACTATTAAATGGCTCAGAATCATGCACACCTTATTACATCTGTTACCCTGTCTTTTCTACACAACAATTTAGCCTGCTTGTTTGTCTCATCTACCTGTTACATCTTGACTTTTAGATTGTCAGCTCTTGGACAGTGACTGCCATTTGCTATTTGTTTGTACAGGGCCTAACACAATGGGACCCACGCTGGGGGTGTGGCTTTGTGTGCTATATACAGTATAAATAGTAGATAGTGAGCTATTTGGAGCTGGGACCATCTCTTATGTGTTTGTACTGTGCCTAGCATACTATGGCCCCAATCTCCAGTAGAAAGAAAAGGAGTACTTGTGGCACCTTAGAGACTAACCAATTTATTTGAGCATAAGCTTTCGTGAGCTACAGCTCATTTGAGCATAAGCGTTTGTGAGCTACAGCTCACTCGTGAGCTGTAGCTCACGAAAGCTTATGCTCAAATAAATTGGTTAGTCTCTAAGGTGCCACAAGTACTCCTTTTCATTTTGCGAATACAGACTAACACGGCTGTTACTCTGAAATCTCCAGTAGGTGCTACTTTCTGATTAGGTAATGGATTTAAAAGGTTGCAGGTGAAGGGGGTACATACTTTTCTAGATTTGGGGAACTCTGTAGAACTGAATAGACAGTCTGAGACCTAAGACTGCAGTGTTTCCAACTCTTGTGATTTTTGGTGCATTATTTAAAGCCCCAGCTCCTGGAATCAAGAGATTGCAAGAGAATCTTAGCTTACTTTTTTTAAAATGAAAGTCTCTAGCCATCTTGGTTACACAGAATAGTTAACAAATGTGAAGCAAGTGAAACCTAAAGGCTCAGAAACCAGAAAGCAAATAAAAAGAAACCAAAATGTTTAAAAAAAAACAAAAAACCGCTCATCATTTTGTGGGGTCATTTGACAAGCAGAGTCCAAACACCGCGAGGGAGAACAGGGGGCCTGCACCCCCAAGGAATAAGCAACTGTATCAACTGTTTGTATACAATGTTACTGTGTATGAAAATGTGTCAAGTAAAGTCTTTTGTGAAAACATGTAATATCCGGAACATGCTGGTCATTAGGAGATATATATCCAGGTTATGGTTACAAATGTATGTGGGTATATAGGACATTGTAATTGCAGCTGTGGTGCAACGGCAGCAGCACCTCCAAACAGGGTGGGTGAAGCAAGCAGGCAGGGAGGGGCGTCTCCCAAGCCAGCTGTTTACATGACACTGGCTCCAAGTAATGACCCATTGTCCAGCCAGAAAGACAATGGTGGACTATTAAAGTTAATGGAAAGACACTGGAAAGACACTGAAAAGAAAGCCCCAAGCTCAGAAAACTACAAAGGTGGGAGTTTTCTCCACCCTGAGTAACCATGAGTCATCAGGCCAGGAATAAGGGAGAGAAAAAAGGGAGGAAAAGCCTTATAAAAGCAGGCTTGTGTCTGAGGCTTGGCATCCAGAACTCAAGGCAGGGGCCTGTCTGAATGTTGGATCCTCTCTGGTACGCTGGGAACCTGTTTAGAGGCACTAGGTAACTTACATTAGAAAAGGGAATTTATCTCCTATAGAAGTGTAAAGCCTGAAGTTGCATCTTGATGTTTATGTTCTGTGTAAGTTGTACATGTTTCCTTTCCCTACTCTTTCATCTTTGAATCTGTGAGTTTTCTATTAAATTTTTTAAATTTATTTTTACCCCAAGCAGGTCTCTGGTGTGCAAATAGTATGGAATGTGTCCCTCAAGGTGAACTGATAAGGGGCGGAGGGGGCAGGTTTCACACCCTCAGGAGCAATGAACCAAAGGGGAAACATCCCAACGTCTGGTACTTAGGAACTCGGGGTGGATGGATTTGGGGGCACTCAGGGCTGGCAGGGTTGTTGGTGTTCCCTTCCAAAGAGTAACTAGGCTGTGGGAAGCCAGGGTGAGACCTTTGTGCGTGTGGGCTGGTTACTGGTGTCAGGGCCCTGAGCCATAGCAGCGGAGCTGGAGCTAGGCATAAGCAGACTAAGCACTTGCTTAGGGCCCTGAGCAGCTCAAGGGAACCCCCCTATTTGCTTTTTATTATAAGAACTTGCCTGTTTTAGTCTTGTGGGGGCCCCCCAAAATATTCTGGCTTAGAGTGCCCCCAATGGGCTAGCACTGGATCTGCATAGCAGCGTAGCATTAAGGCATCCAAAGTTACAGGACAGGTGGTGATAGAATCCCTTACTGGTCCGGAGGTCCCCAAAACATCACAGGCCTGACTTAACGATTTTTGAATACTTGGGGTTGGGAAGTTAGATAATAATTCTGGGTTTTCACAACTATTTCCATATTTATGTATCAAGACCTGATGGGGTTTATTTGCAGGAATTTTCCGAGGGGGGCTTTTTTATTAGATTATACTGTGCCCTGAGCGCCTTAGCAGAGGGGCACTTCACATACTATTTGCCTCCTTGTGGATTATTTAACATTAGCTCGGTGACAGACAATCTAATACACGGACAATCTAAGGCTCCAGAGCTATTTTTCAGGGCTACAGAGGTGGCTCTGATTTGCACAGGCTTGACAGAGATAGGAGAGCATCAGCCACATGAGTGCTCCTTGTGCTGTCTGGTATGTTGGCTTGATGGGTCTGTTTACTACTTATAGGTAAATACAAGTGCCTCTGACGAGGATAGACCTGTTTAACAACTCTACCAATGTACCTGGTTTGAAACATTTTAGTTATCATTCCAGCATATGTCCATAACTCTTAATACCTACCATGTACATACTTGATGCAAAATTATTAATGATCAGTGAGTTATTAGTTTTCAAATGATACCTCACAAGGCATATTTTGCACAAAGATTATCACAATACTGTGTAAGGTGTGAATACAGGGTTCCTTAGTGTCACACATGTCAATATCCAAAAGCTAGCAAGTTCTAGCTGGGGTTGTGATGCTCAAACGCTATGCATGGCAATGCTGACTTTAGTTTACTCCATGGCTGAGTACTGCACACCTGTTTGGGGAAGAAACTCGCACACAAACCTTCTCAATATCTAGCTAAATATGCCTGCGACACTTGTAACTGGCACCCTGAAGTCCGTGCTGCAGCCTTGGCCTTCAGTCCTCCCACTATCCGGCAAGAGAGGGCTACATTGCGCAAGTACAGGAAAGCTCTCACTAACCAAAAGCTTCTGTTCCACGACAACCTCATTCGCTCACCTCACGCTCACCTTAAGTCCTGCTGAACATTCTGGATGGCTTAAGAAGCTCTTCTGTCATCCACCTTCAACCCAGAAGATGCCTGGAGGCTACAATGGGCAGACTATGATGTAAACAACAAGCAACTCAAGAAAAGCATTAAACATCCAAGTGGGAGCCAAGAACAGCTTTACTTAGGGCACTTGTACGCTACAAAATTAAGTGGACCTAAGTTATGTCTAGGTACAGCCACTGCAGGAATGGAATTAGTTTTACACGTCCATACTACGCTCCTTGTGTTGGTGGTACGCGTCCTCACCAGGCACGCTTGCATCAATTTAACTGTCAGTGTGGGACCATTTCTGAAAGGCAGCTACAGTCGATGTAAGCAGTGCAGTGTCTACACTGACTCTGCATCAACCTTACAACATCAACTTAAGTGTCATGCCTCTCATGGGGGTGGAGTTATTAAGTCGGTGTAATGGGCAAGTTACATCAATGGGAGCTATGTTTTAGTGTAGACGCTTACAGTTAGGTCGATGTAAGCGGCCTTACGTCAACCTAACTCTGTAGTGTAGACCAGGCCTTAGAAGTAATAGAGCAAAATGTAATGATGATGCAACAGAATAAAATAGAGTAGCACAATGCTGTACTGATTGTGACAAGTCAATAGGTGGCATCACAACAGTTCAGCTAATGGTAACAACTTATAAACATTAAAGTAAATGTAACCACTACTCACTATAACTGAGGCTTATGTTAAAAACAAAACCAAACCCAAAACTTAAATGTACACGTTAATTTGGTTAACATTATACCATCTGAACCCCTCCAGTTGTGCTCACTCTCCTGCAGTTTTAAAATCCCAGACACTTCCTTGCAATGGCACGCTTGACGAATGGGAGTTCAAGGGAAACGCTAGGTATCTCTGAATTAGCAGAGGCAGTCCAGATAATAGGAGCGAGACACTTTCATATAGAGCAGGTTCAGACTGACACAGCAGTAGCTGGTAACAATCCTCGTCATCAAACAAAACCACCAGCACTAAGGTTTTCTTACAAGCTCGCTGGTCTTCACCTTGGCTAGCCTGTGATGAGATGTTGTCCCTAGTGCCATGGCTTGCACGCCAGCCCACCGAGGGACTTGATAGGGTCACCCCAAACAAGGAGGATCATCGCTGGGTACTCACGCTTTCCACAATTGTCTGTGGGCACAGCTCAGAATCCACCAGTGCAAGTGCAACCAGCACATTCTGGCTGCAGCTTTCAGTGGCTGGCTGCTGAGAAGGAGTCAAGGTGCTGAAGCTTGGGGCTAGCAGGCCTGCACGTACAGCCTGGCCTGCACCAATCATATGGTCTCAGCAGCGGCAGCTTGACAGCAGAGCCTTTCAAATCTCCAGCTCCCAACAAGGGCAACTGCCTCTAGGTCCAGTCCCATCAGACACTCAATTCTGTCAAGGCAGCACCACAGAGCTCTAGGCCCAGCTTCCTTTCTCTTCTCCAGCTTCCCTTAGCCAGCCCTGCCCTTCTGTCTCCCAGCCTATCAATGCAATCCCTGTAGGACCTCCTGATTTTCCACTTAACCCAGATACAGGATCCTGGAGCAAAGTTCAAAATGTCCCTCCTCCAAAAGGTGCCAAACATCACGGGGTTGTAGTCCTTGCAGAGTCTAGCCCAGTGCTGGGCAACCTGTGGTCCTGTGGGCTGCATGCGGCCTATCAGGGTAATCTGTTGGCAGACCTTGAAACAGTTTGTTTACATTGATCATCTGCAGGGATGGCCGTCCGCAGCTCCTAGTGGCTGTGGTTCACCGTTCCCAACCAATGGAAGCTGCGGGAAGCGGCGTGGGCCACAGGGACATGCTGGCCGCCACTTCCCACAGCTCCCATTGGCCGAGAACGGCAAACCGCAGCCACTGGGAGCTGCGGGCAGCCGTACTTGAGGACAATCAATGTAAATAAACTGTCTCGTGGTCCGTCAGTGGATTACCTTTATGGGTAGCGTGCGGGCCGCAGGTTGCCCACCACTAGGTTAGCCCATCCAATTCAATTGGACATAGTTGTAATCCTTTGAAGCCAATACACAGTACATAGAGGCCTAATCAAAACATCCCATCAAGGTTCAGAGGCCCCCATAACAGGAGGAGCCTGCACTAACAACATTTAACCATTCCACACCATATCACAGGTAGATTCTAGTCATGTGCAGTCTGTACTGTAAATCAAATCAGGAAACTTTGGCCAGCTAGAAAGTTGGAGTTTATCAAAGGAGTCTGACCAGGTGTTACTCTCTTACTCGTGAGGTTTCTTCCCCCAAGGCTTTCAGAGTGAAATCTAAAGCAGGCAGCTTGAAGTTGCTGCACAACTTGTATTTTATTAGGCTCAGGAGCATCAAACTCATTCCATGAAACTGAAACGTCAAACTTCAGGGACTATTTTGACAAGTGAAACCCCCATGATGGAAAAAATACCCCATACAGTCTTTTCATAGATCAGCACTGCAACTTTATCTGGCAGCTACAAGATGGCATTTGTACAGACAGATTCAGGACAGGCAGCACACTGATTATTACCTGAAAAGATCTCAAGCAATGTTGTAAATGCAGTGTTGCAAATTCTCACAATTTTATCGTGAGTCTTGAGATAAGTTGGTGGGGGTGTTTTTTTTAACTCCTAGCCCCTAAAGTCAAGTGGTTTTGTGAGTTTCTTTCTTTCTTTCTTGTAAGTTCTAGCCCACATGGTGTGATGCTGTATGATTGAATATGACCATTTATGTAATTGACATTGCCACTGTTACACAATTGCAACAAATCTTGTACTAAGTATGTCATGGAAGGTCTCAATGGAAAAGTTCTGAATTGCTAAGTGTGATTATCCTGTTTATACGCATGTATCATCTTTGTATCTGAAGTTATGAATATTGGCTGTGTACTGGTATCTTACATATATGTTGTATTCCTGGGTAACACCCACTGGATAGAATTTACATTAGGGCCAGACAGCTATGTGTTGATGGCCCATTAAGGCCTCTCAACTCACATTGGGCCATTGAAATTATCCATCCCGCCTAGTAAGCCTTTCTTGTGGATGCTTCAGAAAAAATATGCGCAATAGCTGCCTCTGTGAGTCATCAAAGCATATAAGGGCATGTGATATGCTCATGTGACCCTGGACTCCATCTTGGGCCAGTAATTTTCCATGAACCTGGGCTGTGGGCTTTGTTTGGGCCAGTAAAATTCCATGCACATGGGGAGAGGATATAAAAAGGCACCTGAGATACCTCCATTTTTTCTTCATTTGCTGCTTCTTTTCTCTGGACTGGATTTCTAACAAGGAAACTTTGAACCAGGACTGATGAGCCCCCCCCTCCCCCCCACACCCCAATCTGTTTGAGTAATTCCAGAGAGACTTTTGCAAGCTTTTAGTTTCTTCCATCACTGCTTCAAACCTGGTATAAGGACTTTGCAATCACTAGTATGTATAGGATCTATTAATCATTTATAACACTCTTCTGTTCTTTTCTGATTAAACCTTTAGTGTTTAGTTACTAAAGGATTAGCATCAGTATGATTATTGCACAAGATCTGAGTTATATATTGACCTGGCAATGTGGCTGATCTCTTGGGAATGGAAGGACTCTATATATGACGAAATGGGTTTTCAGTAACCATTCATCATAAAATTCAGTGTGTGGGTGGTGAGCCAAGGGCTGGAATGCCTAAGGAGATCCTGTTTTTGGCTTGTTGGTAACCAGTGTGGTGCTACAGAAGTTCACTTTGATAGTGGCTTGGTAGAGTCTAATGATAGAATATCCACCAGTTTGGGGCAAGTCTGCCCCATTTCTCAGCAGTCTGCCCTGAATTTGGCATCCCCAGCTGTGACTCACTGAGGCATGGTGGCTCACGGTTTCGGAGAAAAGCTTGAAAATGTGACCCAAATGCACCCAAAAAGCTCAGAAATCAGAAGGCAAATTAAGAGAGCCTACTTTTTTGTTTATAAATCTTTTAATTTTTTTTAAAGTAAACCTCATGATGTTTGAATGCCCCAGGTTGACAATATTGTAACTCTGATCATACCCTCCAATTCCTTATGTGTAAAATCTTCTTAGACATACACAGTGATATATATAACACACCCACCCAACCCCACCACATAAACTTCTCCAACAGACTGGGAAGGAGGGATGGAAGAGAGAGGCAGTTGTTTCTATTTTTGAATACTTGGGAAGTGTTCAGATCCTATGCTGATGGTGGCTATATAAGCACCTTCATGGGACTTTGGGCTAAAGCTATTTCTCGCTGAAATTAACTGACTTTTGCCCCAAATTCTACTGCCTAAACAGAATACCAGTGCAGCTGCTGTGAATTCAGAGTCTTGCAGTGCAGTTTCATGGGGAAGGTTTGGCATCCAGATTTCTTAGTAAATTCTGTCGTAACTACTTCTCTGTCAGAGCCCCTCTGGTAGACTTAGTTGTTAGAGCGCTACTACTGTGTGCAGTCAAATAAAGCTACGACAGATCCATCTCACCCTATAAATTTCACTCAGCTTTCACAAAGCACCAGGAGATGGAAACAGTGCCCAACTAATCCAGTAATCCCCGTACAATATCTAGCAGCCTTATGATCTCTGGTACACAATAGAGCTGACCCATCCCCTTGCTGTGATACCATATGTTCAAGAACAGGAAAATGAATGTGAGCAGTAAATTCCCAAAAAGAAAAGGAGTACTTGTGGCACCTTAGAGACTAACCAATTTATTTGAGCATGAGCTTTCGTGAGCTACAGCTCACTTCATCGGATGCATACCGTGGAAACTGCAGCAGACTTTATATACACACAGAGAATATGAAACAATACCTCCTCCCACCCCACTGTCCTGCTGGTAATAGCTTATCTAAAGTGATCATCAGGTTGGGCCATTTCCAGCACAAATCCAGGTTTTCTCACCCTCCACCCCCCCCCACACAAATTCACAGTGAATTTGTGTGGGGGGGTGGAGGGTGAGAAAACCTGGATTTGTGCTGGAAATGGCCCAACCTGATGATCACTTTAGATAAGCTATTACCAGCAGGACAGTGGGGTGGGAGGAGGTATTGTTTCATATTCTCTGTGTGTATATAAAGTCTGCTGCAGTTTCCACGGTATGCATCCGATGAAGTGAGCTGTAGCTCACGAAAGCTCATGCTCAAATAAATTGGTTAGTCTCTAAGGTGCCACAAGTACTCCTTTTCTTTTTGCGAATACAGACTAACACGGCTGTTACTCTGAAACCAGTAAATTCCCAGTGAGTTTAGGCTTATGCAGGGATGATTCCACTGTAATACTTTGTAACCACAGAAGCCTGGTAACATGGGGGTGGGGGGTACGCGCAGATGGGCCATGGGCCATTGAGTTGGGGGAGCTGTGACAGTGCTCTGCCAGGAATGTGTGTATATGGTTCCAGGCATGTTCATGATACTTGATGGAAAGGAAAAGAAGGTGGTTTGTTTTAAACATCTCTCTCTCTCTCTCAGCTTTGTTATGTATGATGGGACCGAAACCAACTTCTGCTGTAGGCGAATGATGAATTTCAGTTGTCTCCCAAGAAAAGGGAAGATAGAATCAGGAAAGAGGGAGAGAAAAAAAGAAAGAAGCTGTTGCTGGAGACAGAAAGCAGGGTTGGGAAAAAGCACAGGAACACTCTCTGGGCCCAGGGAGCAAGGGGTAAGCTCCAGCTGAGCTTCTCACTCCTCTCACACAGATGCTCAGAGGAAGGTAGAAAGACAGTAGAACACAAAGCAGGCTCAACAGTGGTGGCTGGCAGTGAATAGCCCTGGAAAATTATGCTGCTGCATGGATACTCTGATAGCAAGCTTGCTGATGGTGAGTGAGCCAGAATAAAAACCTGCTTCCTCCTCCTCCTCCTCAGTTTGAATTAGTTCTGCAGTGCTAAAGGGAGCACAATTTCGCCTGAACTTATGTGAATCAATAAAGTAGCATTTCACAATCTGCGGGGAGGGAAACCAGGTTTGTTTGGAAAGCCACAGAGCAAAGCACAGGAACAATGGGAGATAACAACACAGCATGTCCCTTTTCAGAGGACAACTGCACCCGTCAACCTTTCTAATGTTAATAGCTGGGTCTGAAATACAATGACACGAATCATCTGAATCAAGGGTTCAGAGTAGCAGCCGTGTTAGTCTGTATTCGCAAGTACTCCTTTTCTTTCATCTGAATCAAGGTATTATTTACCACTTCTAAGCACCTTTCATCTGAAGATCTCAGTGTAATTTTGCAAACGCTAATGAACCTCCCTACAGCTCCCTGTGGGGTAGTTAAGTACCCACAATTTACAGATGGGGAAACAGACAGAAAGAGGGAAGGTGACTTGCCCACTGGCAGATTCAGGAACCCAATTCTGGAGTCCTAACTCCTAGTTCAGTGCTCAAATATCTATGTCATGCTCCCTTTCAACACGATAAACAAGTAAAACAAAGGTTGAAGTTGGGATCCCAAATGATGGCCAGGTCATCCCTGGGCCCGTGCTGCTTCCCGCAGCCCCCATTGGTCTGGAGCAGCGAACCACAGCCAGTGGGTGCTGCGATCGGCTGAACCTGCGGACGTGGCAGGTAAACAAACTGGCCTGGTCCGCCAGGGGGCTTACCTTGGCAGGCCGCATGCCAAAGGTTGCCGATCCCAGCTAGAGAGCTGTATCGGCATAACTACATCGCTCAGGGGTATGAAAAATCCACACCCCTGAGCGACGCAGTTATACCGACCTAATCCCATACATAGACAGCGCTATGTTGACATAGAATCATAGAATAACAGAGTTGGAAGGGACCTCTGGAAGCCATCTAGTCAACCCCCTGCCCAGAGCAGGACCAATCCCAACTAAATCATCCCAGCCAGGGCTTTGTCAAGCCTGACCTTAAAAACTTCTAAGGAAGGGGATTCCACCACCTCCCTAGGTAACACATTCCAGTGTTTCACCACCCTCCTAGTGAAAAAGTTTTTCCTAATATCCAACCTAAAACTCCCGCACTGCAACTTGAGACCATTACTCCTTGTCCTGTCCTCTGCTATCACTGAGAATAGTCTAGATCCATCCTCTTTGGATCCACCTTTCAGGTAGTTAAAAGCAGCTATGAAATCCCCCCTCATTCTTCTCTTCCGTAGACTAAACAATCCCAGCTCCCTCAGCCTCTCCTCATAAGTCATGTGTTCCAGACCCCTAATAATTTTTGTTGCCCTTCGCTGGACTCTCTCCAATTTCTCCACATCCTTCTTGTAGTGTGGGGCCCAAAACTGGACACAGTACTCCAGATGAGGCCGCACCAGTGTCGAATAGAGAGGGACAATCACGTCCCTCGATCTGCTGGCAGTGCCCCTACTTATACGCCCCAAAATGCTATTGGCCTTCTTGGCAACAAGGGCACACTGTACATAGCTACCACCTCTCAGAGAGCTGGATTAACTACACCAATGAGAGCCGCTCTCCCCTCAGCACAGTAGTGTCTTCACTAAAGCACTACAGCAGTGCCGCTGTGCCACTGTTGCACTGTATGTGAAGACAAGCCCTAAATCCGTTTTTAAACTAAGCTAAATTCGACTGGTGCAACTCTTGTGTGTAGGCAAGCCCACAAACGTGCATCACATTAACCCACAAACGTGCATCACATTAACCTAATTAGTTTAAAAAAAAAATACTACCTTAATTAAAATAGTGTCTGTTCATGTGGGGAACCAGGCCTAAATACTGAAGAAAATATCTTGCTGACTGCACTGGTTTTAATGGTGAATCATTCACCTGGCCTCCAGAAGAGGTGTGCTTAAAAGAACAAGTTCCAAAAACTACTTTGTTTCATCTGTTTGGTTTTTGTAAATTTTGTTAAAAGTTGGCAGTTTTTAGAAGTTCGTATTGATTTTTCGCTGTTTTTGTCTCTGTCACCCTCTCCCCTCTCCTTACCGCCTAACTGCTCCAATTTGGATTTCCTGCCATGCCAATATCTGAGAAAAGCCCCTTAAGACGCAATGTGATCTAGTGGATAGAGCACTAGACTAGGGCTGGGGGGACCAGGGTTCTTTTCCTGGCTCAACCCCTTACCTGTTGTGTGACTGTGGGCAAGTCACGTCTCTCCTCCGTGCCTCTGTTTCCCCACCTAAAAATAGAGCTAATGATACTGACCTCCTTTGTAAAGCTCTTTGAAACCTATTTATGAAGAGATAGGTATAAGTATTATCTTATATAATGAAGGTTATAGCTATGTATTATTATTATTATTATACCCCACCTCAACAGCCACCCAGCCTTGGAGCACAGAGAAGTCTCCCTATTTTGTCCTTTCTTTGCCAGCTGCTGGTGAGCCAGGGCCAGCCCCATATTTCTCAATATGCCATGGCCCAGATTTGGGACACATATTATTATTATTATTATTATTCACTGAGGAATATTCACTGAGGAAATATTATTCACTGAGGAAATATGAAATGTTGTGAGACTGATACCCTCAGCTATAATCTCTCTATAACCTCAGTGTCCTTATTCTTTATTTCTTATGTAACTAATAGAGCTTTTTAAAAAAAACTGTCAAAACATTTTTGGTTTTTTTGGTTTTTTGGTTTTTTAACCAGAATGTACATTTCTGCGGGGAATTTCATTGCAATTTTCAATAATTGGTATTTAAGAAAAAATGTTTTGTTTTGCTTTTCAATAAAAGCCTTCTGTCTTTGTTTTCTGAAAACAAAAAACGCTTACCAACAACTCAAACATTTTACTGAAATTGTTTTTTGAAAACTGAATCTTTCTTCAGTTGAAAAAAAAAATGAAAAATGCATGTGGGAACTTTGGGGAAAAAACAAATATTTGGCAACATTTCCAGTGGAAAAGTAATTGGCATTTGTGATCAGCTCTAGTAAATAACTTTGAAGAGGGAAGTGAGAAAACACCAAATTTGTGTGGAATGCAGGTAACTTTGGGACTAAAATGAGTGAAGTCCCTAAAAATGAGGGACACTTCAGAGTTGTGTGTCCATTTCACATCTTCAATAGCTCTGCTTGTGTGCTGTCATCTTTCCTAGAGTAGTCATGTGCACAGCCTTCTCGGCTGCTCTGCCAGCTACCTGTAGGCAAACTGAAAGTCTGCCAGAGGTAGGAGTTCAGGCAGCTTGCGGGGCAGGAGTGGGGGTAGGGAGGGTTTTTGTGATGGAGGCAGCGTGACTTCAGGCACTCTGAATTATAAAAAGCTGAGCTTGTCTAGAACAGGTAACTTTGGTTTTCTGTTCTTCAACATTAGCATGCAGGGTGAGTGGGGAAAGAGCTACACGTCCAAACTACAGTACTGTACTTATTGAGGAGGAATGACCAGAAAGAGCTCTAATGAGGAATCCTGCCTCCTTGCTGTGTGAGTGTGCTGTGGATGAGGGGGTGAAAATGCTCTCTCTCCCTCTTTCTCTAGTGCATTTGAACAACATAGGTAAGGCCCTACCAAAGTCAGGGTCCATTTTGGTCAATTTCATAGTCATAGAAATTTTAAAATGATAAATGTCATGATTTCAGCTATTTTAATCTGAAATTTCACAGTGGTGTAACTGTAGGGGTCCTGACTCAAAAAGGAGTTGTGGGGCAGGAGGGGTCGCAAGGTTATTGTAGGGGGGTTGTGGTACTGCTACCCTGACTTCTGCCCTGCTGCTGGCAGCGGCACTATCTTCAGAGCAAGGCAGCTGGAGAGCGGTGGCTGCTGGCCAGGAACCCAGTTCTGAAGGCAGAGCTGCTGCCAGCAGCAGTGCAGAAGTAAGGATGACCTGGTGTGGTGTTGTCACCCTTACTTCTGCGCTGCTGCCTGCAGATCTGGGCCCTCCGTCAGCAGCCGTCACTCTCCGGCCGCCCAGCTCTGAAGGCAGCAACGCAGAACTAAGGGTGGCCTGGTATGATATTGCCACCCTTTCTTCTGCACTGCTGTTGGCGAGGCACTGCCTTCAGAGCTGGTTGGCCGGCCAACAGCCGCCACTCTCCTGCCACCCAGCTCTGAAGGCAGCACAGAAGTAAGGGTGACAATAACACGACCCCCCTAAAATAATTTTGTGACCCCCCCCCGAAACTCCCTTTTTGGTCAGGACCCCCAATTTGAGAAACGCTGGTCTCCCCCCGTGAAATCCATATAGTATAGGGTAAAAGCACAAAAGATCAGATTTCGCAGCGGGAGATCAGATTTCACAGTCCATGATGCATTTTTCATGGCTGTGAATTTGGTAGGGCCCTAAACATAGGGAAAGATTTGGTCCCTGTGCAGGTTAAAGCCACATTTTTTATTTTTTATTTTTAATGCATCCCTTTTGGTGGAAAACTCAACTTTTCCGTTTCCAATTTAAGGCCTAGTCTAGAATGATGTCAGAGGGGAGGAAGGGGAGGAATCCTCAGGGTTGGGACTTGGGAGCAGACTAGTTACCAGTGGTTCATCTATCAGTGTGAACGAATTTTTGCAGGCCAGTGTAATATCAAGCATATTTTTAGGCAAAGTGGATTCTGATTTTTACTTCTGCACATGTGTGAACTCCTAATGTATGTATTTCTCTGAATAAAAGGCTTCATTGTCCATTACTACTAATGGTACTAGGATAGCACTCAGTCCTTTACTGTGTGGATGGTTTTATTAATTTTGAGGAAGGGTTAATAGAATTGAGCATTTCCAATCTTGAGAAAAGGAGAAGAGCAGACATAGCTATCGGGATATAGGCCTGGGCCTAATAAGGAAGGGCAATCCATTATTTCAGTTCTCAGTGAGGACTGAACAATAAGTAATATGTCGTCTCTGGTGCAATGTAAACTAAACTTTACCATGAGGAAAATCTTGCTTGCTAAACCAATGGTTCAGGAGGTTGTCGAATTACATTCATTGGAGTTTTAGGACTAGAGCTGAATCTGTTGCGTTGGTTTAGGATTAGTGAAACCTGTCCTGCTGTGACGCAGGGAGTAGAAGAACCACTAGGTGGCACTTCTAACCCAAAGCATTTAAATGTTTTTCTTTTTTGTAGGATTTTTTTTCTCCGGTCTCTTAATATGGTATTTTAGGAATATATAATGTAGCCCTCAAATAATTGGCAACAATATACTGAGCAGCATAAAGAAACCAGTGTAGAAATTAACCATCAGATTTAAAAGAATTGCTGTAGGGGGAAAATGCTGCATATTCTGGTTTTAAAATGTAGGGAAATTCCTTGTGTAGTGATAAGTAATTTTCATCTAACTTTCTAGTGAAGGAGGAAACCCCTTTGTTATCCCCATACAGTGAATATGTTTCTATGTGTCCACGTCATTGACAATTACTGTAGCCCATAAGATTCTGTCACACCTGATTCTGTGGCCGATGGATCTGCAGCAGAAAATTTAAAAGTCTGTGGCCTATTTTTCCAGAACTTGATAACAGTTAATAACAAAAGAGCACAGACAGAAATAATAAGGTAACTTTTTTTGCTTTACTTCTGTAAAAACTTTGTCCCTTATTCCCCCCTTTGCATGCTGTGATTGTCTTAGTCTGCAAGCTGTCTTGGAAGGGAGGATGTCTTCCCTGTTTGGACAACACCTAGCATGTTGTGTGTGTTACTGTAATGCAAATAATAATTGAACTTGTGTATCCTGTTGCTCACTGTGTTTCTATTGTGGTAAGTGACTGTGTTAAATAATGGTGTTATCTTACTCAACAGATTGTTGTGTATTGAGAGTTATGTCTGCTAGCTTGAATGACAAAAATGAGGTTTTGCAGCATTAATCCTTTTAAAATTACAGGTGCCAATGGCTAAGGGAGTGATTTAGGATTCTATTCCTTCTTGTGCGTCAACAGAATTGCATTGTACATTCCAATCTAAGTCCTGGTCTACACTAAAAAATATGTCTCCCAGGGTGTGAAAAATCCACAGCCAACCTAACCCCTGGTGTGGAGAGTGAGGTCAACAGAAGAATTCTTCCATCCACCTAGCTATCACCTCTTGGGGAGCTGGATTACCTCCTCCAGTGGAAGAACCCCACTAATTGGCATAGGTAGTGTCTACACTGAAGCGCCACAATGGAGCTGCAGCTGTGCCACTGTAGCATTGCAAGTGTTGACAAGCCCTAAGAATTCTTTACAAAGCGACATCTGTGCAAATCTACTGCAGACAAAGGGTTTGCACAGGCATAATTGGCATGGCAGTTTGGCATCATCAGAATCTTTATTACTGGTGATGATGCATGAGAAGAAAAACCCAGCTTGATTCTCAGATCCCAGGCTGAATGTCAATAGGAAAAAAAGTACTTGTTAGCTAAGCATATTTGATACTGAGCCTTTCTAAAACACAAACATGGAACCCTGCCAACACCATTGTTATATACATTAGTGTTAACAGACCATTCTACCTTGAATGGTCCCTTACAATATGTGCTAACTATTTATGCTAAACAATCTGTTCCACCTTGAATTTAGCTGTGATGCTGGGAGTAACTTTCCCAGACCTGAAGAAGAGCTCTCTGTGTGTGGCTCCTAAGCTCCTCTCTCTCCCCAACAGTAGTTGTTCCAGTAAAAGATATTACCTCACCTACCCTGTCTCTCTAATACCATTTTCACGCATTTTTCAGACTAGAGCCTCCCTTTCAAGTAGCCTTTATAGTTTTCTGCTATAGAATTAGTGCTATGTTATTGACTGAATAGGATTTTCATAAAAAATTGACAATGGCCTAACTGTTTTCACTGAAATCAGTATGTGCTGCCCTTCCGGGTCATGTCTTCAGAGAGTTTTCTTTTCGGTTTACTGATTTAAAAATGAATTTTTATTAACATATTGCAGTGACAGTGATGTTGTCACAAAAGTTTGAGCTGAATGACAGTAAAATCTGTCTGTAGTGGTAACTCAAGGGACCAAAAAAAAATTTCCTTAGCAGAAGTGGTCTTATAAAGCTGGAGGAGAACTGTAGTCTGTTTGGATGGACTCTTTACACAGAACATTGTCTAACAGGGTTTCTTTTTTGAACCAATTACATTGTTTGCTCATTTTCATGCATCAGCAGAACTACCAAGTACATTCTGATTATAGAACCTTCTCTTCTGGTGATGTGATAGCTGGGAATGATATTTTATCATGTGAAACAGAGAAACCACAGTTAACATTGTAGACCCCAGAATTAGCTTGCAATGCTAACAATTCACAAGCATCCTTTTATGAATTATCAGCCTAAACTGAGCTAATTTGATAGGAAAGTCAGTGGAGAATAAAAGAGGCACCGTGAGAGTTTTAATTTGGTCTCCTCTCTTTCTTTAACAAGTTCATAACCACATTTTAATTATAGATGTAAAAAAGAACTGAACTTACTACCATACTAATCAAAGTGGGTGTCACATTTGCCTCTGTGGTGAATTTCCCATGCTTTCCAGTGTGAATGGGAGGAAGGCAAAGCAGTGCTCACTTTAAACTGGAATTTTTTTCCCACTACCTTGCAAAAAGGATTCATTGTATTTTGATTAATCCATGCTTGGTCCACCTCAAAGGTTTCCATGGAGACAGGATTTTTTTTTTCTGGATGGCAACTGTTAGGCTCAGGAAAGTTAGCTCAGCTCCACACAAAACCACTCAAGCTCCCAAAGAACCATTTGTTTGAAGTGTAATGTGCATAAACAGAACTCCCAAATTCCTTCTCAGTATTATTGTTGTCAGTGCTAATAGAGTGCTGTTTTCTTAATGATCCACAATGATGCCCTTTCACTTCTCTCAGAGAAGAGGAGAATAATCTGAATATTCTGTTTCATTGGAAGGAATCACTTTGTCTTGGTTCAGAAAAACTAGGCTCCAAAGCTACAAAAACTGAATGGTAACAGTTCTGAAGTGAGAATCTCAACTAGACTAGGGCCAAAATATGACTGGCTAAAAGACTGTTACATTTTAGCTGACATTGTCCTGCTGATTGCCAGTGACCAAAAAATTGCCATTTTAGTGTCACCAAATATTTTTTTAAAGGGGAAAAAAAATCTCTTACTGCATACATGCGTGTTTTGAATGGCTTCTGAGGAGCAGAGACCCACACTGACACTGAACATTTCACCAATATTATTTATTTATTTATTTATTTGAGTGGGCAAAAACATGCCAATTTTTGGGAAAAGTAGCATTTTGTCAAAATTCACCACAATTTAGGTTTGTTTGTTTTTAAAAAACAGCTTTTTTCCCCCCAGTTTTTCAAAAACAGTTTTCAATTTTAAAAACATTAAGGTTTTTAGGAAGTGTGACAGACCCAGATCAGTTGGGTACAGGAGTCTGGTAAAAGGAAAACACACTTGATGAATACTTTTCTGTTTCCTGAATGACCAGGGCAGGAGCTACCCCAGAGCAGTCAGGAAGGTGCTAGAAGCAATTAAGTCAGGCAGACTCCATAAGACACCTGAAACCAATTAAGAACTGATTAGAAGCAATCAAGGGAACAGGCTAATCAGATCACCTGAAGCCCATTTAGAACTAGCTGGGGCTAGTTTAAAAGGAAGCCCCTTCAGCAAGGCAGGCTGGTAGGAGCTGGGAACAGGAAGGTGTGTTGTGGGAGGACTGGGAGAAAGATAGTTTGTAGTAAAAGAGCTGGGAGAATACACATGGTCAGGTACCTAGGAGGGGCCTTTTGGGAAAGTAGCCTGAGGAAGGGCTATAGCTCCGGCAGTATAGGAAAACTACCTGTTTCTACTGCCAATTAGGGTTCCTGGGCTGGAACCTGGAGAAGAGGGTGGGCCCAGGTTCTTCCCCCACACACACACAAATGCTCACTGAGAGGGAAGACGGACTAAAGTAGGTTCTTACGCCAAACCCATTGACTGGCCGATCATGAAGGTGACTCAGTAAGCTGTCTCCCTTGCCTCTAGGAGGGGGGAGAGGCTACACTCAGGGTCACAGCAAACCTCTGAGGCAAACTCTAACTGCCTAAAAAAAAAGGAGTACTTGTGGTACCTTAGAGACTAACACATTTATTGGAGCATAAGCTTTTGTGAGCTATGATGAAGTGAGCTATAGCTCATGAAAGCTTATGGTCAAATCTATTAGTCTCTAAGGTGCCACAAGTCCTCCTTTTCTTTTTGCAGATACAGACCAACATGGCTGCTACTCTGAAATCTAACTGCCTAGAAGCACAGGACTCCCTGAGGCAAAGCTGGCACTCTGCAACAGAAGTTAGTTTTCAAAATCCCCAAAACAATTTTTTTTTTTAAACCAAGAGCATTGACAGAAAACTATATTATTTTGTAAACATAATTTTGGCTTTAGTTTCCATTATGTTACTGGGAAAGGGACACATTTTAATTTTTGACAAGAAGTTGTTTTTTGTCAACAAATATTTTGTTGACAAAATTTCAGCTGGCTGTATTTAACACATTTATTATTTGTGTTTCTGTAGCACTTGAGAGGTACCATCATGGCCAGAACCCCATTGTGCTGGACACTGTACAAACCAAACAAAAATGTTTATATTGCAGTAATGCCTAAAAGCCAATGCTTATGACAGCCAGTAGACATAGACTGGAAAATTTATACTAGGTTGTGCTTCATAAGAAATGTTTGTGATGATGGGGAGACTGTTTGTTTGTCAAATGGAAAAAAGAAAAATCACCTTGGGAAGGAAATATTACTTTCAAGCTTCTAAGTACATATTATGAGTAGGAAAGTATGTATAATATAACAGAGAAAGTAGGAACATCAGGATATGACAATATTTCTTTAATATGTTCAGAGTTACAGTCCATCCATATTTTAAATAATAATACTTGGTACTCTTGCTGTATACTTTAATCTTTCCTAATAGGCTCTAATGTTAGCTACTGTAATTAAATTTTATACCACATGTCTAAAGTAGGTAAGGAATATGAAGAAATCGTTTCTCTCACAACTGAGAATGTAGCTACCTAGAGTTGAAACCTTACAGCTGTTTTAAAAAGACACAGTGATGCTATGCAACAATTTAGGACAGGAAGGAAGAGACAAAAGAATACCATAGAAAATTGAAATGACAGGACAAATTTAGAGAGGTAGAATATAATTACCTTAATGGAATTTGGCCAGGACTCTGGTGTTAACATCTCATCTCATCTCTCAGGAGAATTTCTGTGGAGGTTTTAGTGGCACATGTAGTCAGGAGTGGACCTGGCTGACACGTATGATTAGCTTGTCCTAGAGAGATTTGATGACCAAAGTTCATGTCATTTGGAAGTCAGATTTATCATTGATAGGTAGAGCTGCTTTTCTGCTAAAAGGAAATGTTGAGCCTGTAACAGAATTCAGAGGACAGGGCCTCTGAATTCCTCTGATGTCCTAAAAGAGCTTTCCAACATTTGGTACAAGTTCCTGATGTTGCATTTCTTGCCTGCAAAATTGGGAACACTGCATTGGATCCTTACCTCGTATTATGAGAAACCTAATCAGCAACTGAATGTTTCAGGCTTGAAGGTAGGAAGGGATGGAAAAATGCTAGCGGCCTTTGCAACCTCTTAAACTAAATAGGAAATCATACAGTCTGTGACACTGCCATTCCCAGTGGAGTGGCAGCCCTATTTGTATTCCAGTAGGCTATGCTAAGCATGTTAATTCTGAGAGTCTGCAGCTGTGAGAAACAGAGAATAAATGATAGTACACTGTGAACTGAAAAGTTGCTTACATATACCATAGCACCAAATATGTTTTCTTTTTTCAGAGCAACAGCCGTGTTAGTCTGTATTCGCAAAAAGAAAAGGAGTACTTGTGGCACCTTAGAGACTAACCAATTTATTTGAGCATAAGCTTTCGTGAGCTACAGCTCACTTCATCGGATGCATACTATGGAAAGTGTAGAAGATCTTTTTATACACACAAAGCATGAAAAAATACCTCCCCACACCCCACTCTCCTGCTGGTAATAGCTTATCTAAAGTGATCACTCTCCTTACAATGTATATGGTAATCAAGTTGGGCCATTTCCAGCACAAATCCAGGTTTTCTCCCCGCCCACCTCCCCCCCACAGACACACACCCCCACTCTCCTGCTGGTAATAGCTTATCTAAAGTGACCACTCTCCTTACAATGTGTATGATAATCAAGGTGGGCCATTTCCAGCACAAATCCAGGGTTTAACAAGAGCGTCTGAGGAGGAGTGGGGGTAGGAAAAAACAAGGGGAAATAAGTTACCTTGCATAATGACTTAGCCACTCCCAGTCTCTATTCAAGCCTAAGTTAATTGTATCCAATTTGCAAATGAATTCCAATTCAACAGTTTCTCGCTGGAGTCTGGATTTGAAGTTTTTTTGTTGTAATATCGCAACTTTCATGTCTGTAATCGCGTGACCAGAGAGATTGAAGTGTTCTCCGACTGGTTTAGGAATGTTATAATTCTTGACATCTGATTTGTGTCCATTTATTCTTTTACGTAGAGACTGTCCAGTTTGACCAATGTACATGGCAGAGGGGCATTGCTGGCACATGATGGCATATATCACATTGGTGGATGTGCAGGTGAACGAGCCTCTGATAGTGTGGCTGATGTTATTAGGCCCTGTGATGGTGTCCCCTGAATAGATATGTGGGCACAGTTGGCAACGGGCTTTGTTGCAAGGATAGGTTCCTGGGTTAGTGGTTCTGTTGTGTGGTGTGTGGTTGCTGGTGAGTATTTGCTTCAGGTTGGGGGGCTGTCTGTAGGCAAGGACTGGCCTGTCTCCCAAGATTTGTGAGAGTGTTGCGTCATCCTTCAGGATAGCTTGTAGATCCTTAATAATGCATTGGAGGGGTTTTAGTTGAGGGCTGAAGGTGACGGCTAGTGGCGTTCTGTTATTTTCTTTGTTAGGCCTGTCCTGTAGTAGGTGACTTCTGGGAACTCTTCTGGCTCTATCAATCTGTTTCTTCACTTCCGCAGGTGGGTATTGTAGTTGTAAGAATGCTTGATAGAGATCTTGTAGGTGTTTGTCTCTGTCTGAGGGATTGGAGAAAATGCAGTTGTATCGCAGAGCTTGGCTTTAGGCGATGGATCGTGTAGTGTGGTCAGGGTGAAAGCTGGAGGCATGTAGGTAGGAATAGCGGTCAGTTGGTTTCCGGTATAGGGTGGTGTTTATGTGACCATCGTTTATTAGCACTGTAGTGTCCAGGAAGTGGATCTCTTGTGTGGACTGGACCAGGCTGAGGTTGATGGTGGGATGGAAATTGTTGAAATCATGGTGGAATTCCTCAAGGGCTTCTTTTCCATGGGTCCAGATGATAAAGATGTCATCAATATAGCGCAAGTAGAGTAGGGGCATTAGGGGACGAGAGCTGAGGAAGCGTTGTTCTAAGTCAGCCATAAAAATGTTGCCATACTGTGGGGCCATGCGGGTACCCATAGCAGTGCCGCTGATCTGAAGGTATACATTGTCCCCAAATGTAAAATAGTTACGGGTAAGGACAAAGTCACAAAGTTCAGCCACCAGGTTAGCCGTGACATTATTGGGGATAGTGTTTTCCCCAAAAACAAAAGGTTTTGAAACTGTTGAATTGGAATTCATTTGCAAATTGGATACAATTAACTTAGGCTTGAATAGAGACTGGGAGTGGCTAAGTCATTATGCAAGGTAACCTATTCCCTCTTGTTTTTTCCTACCCCCCACCCCCAGACGTTCTTGTTAAACCCTGGTTTTGTGCTGGAAATGGCCCACCTTGATTATCATACACATTGTAAGGAGAGTGATCACTTTAGATAAGCTATTACCAGCAGGAGAGTGGGGTGTGGGGAGGTATTTTTTCATGCTTTGTGTGTATAAAAAGATCTTCTACACTTTCCACAGTATGCATCCGATGAAGTGAGCTGTAGCTCACGAAAGCTTATGCTCAAATAAATTGGTTAGTCTCTAAGGTGCCACAAGTACTCCTTTTCTTTTTACATATATTTTCTGAGTATGATGGCCAATTTCATTACTGTGGTGACGTAAGTTAACTTCCAAGTTACCTAGTGAATTTTCACAAAAAGTAATGCCACAAAGAACTCCATAGTAATCCTATGAAATAAAATCTGTTCATTCTGACCCACACAATGTGCAGTAGACAGCCCCATGGCTGCCACAAAAGCTCAGACTCAAATGCTTTCTTAAGTCAAGTTAAGAATATTAGACAGACAAGCTGAGTGAGGTAATATCTTTTCTTGGACCAACTTCTGTTGTTGAGAGAGACAAGCTTTTGAGCTACACAGAGCTCTTCCTGGGAAAGATACTCTGTTACATCGATGTACAGCCAGTGCAGTAATTGAATTGGTTTTACACATCCATGCTACACTCCTTGTGTCGGCAGCGCATGTCCTCACCAGGAGCTCTTGCACCGATTTAACTGCCAGCATGTAGCATTGTGGGATGGTTTCTGAAAGGCAGCAACAGGTGATGTTAGCATTGCAGTGTCTACACTGACATTGTGTCACCGTAACTGCATCAACTGAAGTGCCATAAGCTAACTTACGTCAACCTAACTCTGTAGTGTAGACCAGGGCTCAGAGTCACAGCTAAATACAAGGTGGATCAGATTGTTTAGCATAAGTAAACACATATTCTAAGGGACCATTCAAGGTGAAATGGGGTTAGTGGGTTACAGATTATTGTAAACCATAAATCCAGGGCCTGTTCAGTCCATGGTTTTTAGAGTCTAGCAAAGTTAAGAATTTAAGTTCCCAGGCTCATCTTTTGAACGTGTTGTGGAGGTTTCTGTGACACCCTGGCACCCCCACATTTACCACTGTCATATAATTAGGATATGTTTTGTACATACTATGCCTTGTGAGGTATCATTCTAAAAGTTTTGATTGGCTAAATATTAATATCTCATTGGATGGTATGTGCTGTTGTCGTATGTGAAGTTATGAAGTTTGGCTATGTGTGTGCTACTGAAACATGTTGTGAGGTTGAGAAACCCCACAAGCAGCCTTTCAGGGATGACAATAAAAAAGGTCAAACTATGTTAATGGCTCATTGAGGGGATGCACACAAGCTCCAGGATTACCCCAGGAACTGTGTACAGTAGAAACCTCTCAGAGATAGCACTACACAATGGGAACTGTTTGATCCAGGTCACAGCAAAAGTGCTCTCCAGCAAGTTGGAAGAAGATATAAAAGGGGGAAATGGCATCATGACTGGACCTCACTCTCCCTACAACAACACACCTCAAAAGTACCAGAGGAAAAAGACTGAACTGGGCAGGGGGGAAAGAGTGCTGGTTCCAAGCAGGAAAGAAGGAAGCCTGCCTGTGTATGTAAAAGCTAACCTGCTTGTTCTATCTTACTGGGTGAGAGAAGGCTTGCTTCAAATCCTAACTAGTACATTAGGCTTAGATTATGGTTTTGTTTCAGTTCTTATGGTAATCTACTTTGATCTGTTAGCTATCACTTAAAATCTATATTTCTATAGTTAGTAAATCTATTTTATATTGTACCTAAGCCCTGGTCTACACTAGGACTTTAGGTCGAATTTAGCAGCGTTAAATCGATTTAAACCTGCACCCGTCCACACAATGAAGCCCTTTATTTCGACTTAAAGGGCTCTTAAAATCGATTTCCTTACTCCACCCCTGACAAGTGGATTAGCGCTTAAATCGACGTTGCCGGCTCGAATTTGGGGTACTGTGGACACAATTCGATGGTATTGGCCTCCGGGAGCTATCCCAGAGTGCTCCATTCTGACCGCTCTGGACTGCACTCTCAACTCAGATGCACTGGCCAGGTAGACAGGAAAAGAACCGCGAACTTTTGAATCTCATTTCCTGTTTGGCCAGCGTGGCAAGCTGCAGGTGACCATGCAGAGCTCATCAGCACAGGTGACCATGATGGAGTCCCAGAATCGCAAAAGAGCTCCAGCATGGACCGAATGGGAGGTACGGGATCTGATCGCTGTATGGGGAGAGGAATCCGTGCTATCAGAACTCCGTTCCAGTTTTCAAAATGCCAAAACCTTTGTGAAAATCTCCCAGGGCATGAAGGACAGAGGCCATAACAGGGACCTGAAGCAGTGCCGCGTGAAACTGAAGGAGCTGAGGCAAGCCTACCAGAAAACCAGAGAGGCGAACAGCCGCTCTGGGTCAGAGCCCCAAACATGCCGCTTCTATGATGAGCTGCATGCCATTTTAGGGGGTTCAGCCACCACTACCCCAGCCGTGTTGTTTGACTCCTTCAATGGAGATGGAGGCAATACGGAAGTAGGTTTTGGGGACGAAGAAGATGATGAGGAGGAGGAGGTTGTAGATAGCTCACAGCAAGCAAGCGGAGAAACCGGTTTTCCCGACAGCCAGGAACTGTTTCTCACCCTAGACCTGGAGCCAGTACCCCCCGAACCCACCCAAGGCTGCCTCCTGGACCCAGCAGGCGGAGAAGGGACCTCTGGTGAGTGTACCTTTTAAAATGCTATACATGGTTTAAAAGCAAGCATGTGAAAGGATTACTTTGCCCTGGCATTTGCGGTTCTCCTAGATGTAGTCCTAAAGCCTTTGCAAAAGGTTTCTGGGGAGGGCAGCCTTATTTCGTCCTTCATGGTAGGACACTTTACCACTCCAGGCCAGTAACACGTACTCGGGAATCACTGTAGAACAAAGCATTGCAGTGTATGTTTGCTGGCATTCAACCAAAATCCGTTCTTTATCTCTCTGTGTTATCCTCAGGAGAGTGAGATATAATTCATGGTCACCTGGTTGAAATAGAGTGCTTTTCTTCAAGGGACACTCAGAGGAGCCCATTCCTGCTGGGCTGTTTGCCTGTGGCTAAACAGAAATGTTCCCCGCTGTTAGCCACAGGGAGGGGGGAAGGTTGAGGGGGTAGTCACGCGGTGGGAGGAGGCAAAATGCGACCTTGTAACGAAAGCACACGTGCTATGTATGTAATGTTAACAGCAAGGTTTACCCTGAAAGAGTGTAGCGACTGTTTTATAAAATGTGTCTTTTTAAATACCGCTGTCCCTTTTTTTTTCTCCACCAGCTGCATGTGTTTCAATGATCACAGGATCTTCTCCTTCCCAGAGGCTAGTGAAGCTTAGAAAGAAAAAAAAATGCACTCGCGATGAAATGTTCTCCGAGCTCATGCTGTCCTCCCACACTGACAGAGCACAGACGAATGCGTGGAGGCAAATAATGTCAGAGTGCAGGAAAGCACAAAATGACCGGGAGGAGAGGTGGAGAGCTGAAGAGAGTAAGTGGCGGGCTGAAGAGAGTAAGTGGCGGGCTGAAGACAGGGCTGAAGCTCAAATGTGGCGGCAGCATGATGAGAGGAGGCAGGATTCAATGCTGAGGCTGCTGCAGGACCAAACCAGTATGCTCCAGTGTATGGTTGAGCTGCAGCAAAGGCAGCTGGAGCACAGACTGCCACTGCTGCCCCTCTGTAACCAACCGCCCTCCTCCCCAAGTTCCATAGCCTCCACACCCAGACGCCCAAGAACGCGGTGGGGGGGCCTCCGGCCAACCAGCCACTCCACCACAGAGGATTGCCCAAAAAAAAGAAGGCTGTCATTCAATAAATTTTAAAGTTGTAAACTTTTAAAGTGCTGTGCTTAAAGTGCTGTGTGGCATTTTCCTTCCCTCCTCCACCACCCCTCCTGGGCTACCTTGGTAGTCATCTCCCTATTTGTGTGATGAATGAATAATGAATGCATGACTGTGAAGCAGCAATGACTTTATTGCCTCTGCAAGCAATGATTAAAGGGAGGAGGGGAGGGTGGTTAGCTTACAGGGAAGTAGAGTGAACCAAGGGGCGGGGGGTTTCATCAAGGAGAAACAAACAGAACTTTCACACTGTAGCCTGGCCAGTCATGAAACTGGTTTTCAAAGCTTCTCTGATGCGTACCGCGCCCTCCTGTGCTCTTCTAACCGCCCTGGTGTCTGGCTGCGCGTAACCAGCAGCTAGGCGATTTGCCTCAACCTCCCACCCCGCCATAAACGTCTCCCCCTTACTCTCACAGATATTGTGGAGCACACAGCAAGCAGTAATAACAGTGGGAATATTGGTTTCGCTGAGGTCTAAGCGAGTCAGTAAACTGCGCCAGCGCACCTTTAAACGTCCAAATGCACATTCTACCACCATTCTGCCTTTGCTCAGCCTGTAGTTGAACAGCTCCTGACTACTGTCCAGGCTGCCTGTGTACGGCTTCATGAGCCATGGCATTAAGGGGTAGGCTGGGTCCCCAAGGATACATATAGGCATTTCAACATCCCCAACAGTTATTTTCTGGTCTGGGAATAAAGTCCCTTCCTGCAGCTTTTGAAACAGACCAGAGTTCCTGAAGATGCGAGCATCCTGTACCTTTCCCGGCCATCCCACGTTGATGTTGGTGAAACGTCCCTTGTGATCCACCAGAGCTTGCAGCACTATCGAAAAGTACCCCTTGCGGTTTATGTACTCGACGGCTTGGTGCTCCGATGCCAAGATAGGGATATGGGTTCCGTCTATAGCTCCACCACAGTTAGGGAATCCCATTGCAGCAAAGCCATCCACTATGACCTGCACATTTCCCAGGGTCACTACCCTTACATCAGCAGATCTTTGATTGCGTGAGCTACTTGCATCACAGCAGCCCCAACAGTAGATTTGCCCACTCCAAATTGATTCCCAACTGACCGGTAGCTGTCTGGCGTTGCAAGCTTCCACAGGGCTATCGCCACTCACTTCTCAACTATGAGGGCTGCTCTCATCTTGGTATTCATGCGCTTCAGGGCAGGGGAAAGCAAGTCACAAAGTTCCATGAAAGTGCCCCTATGCATGCGAAAGTTTCGCAGCCACTGGGAATCGTCCCAGACCTGCAACACTATGCGGTCCCACCAGTCTGTGCTTGTTTCCCGAGCCCAGAATCGGCGTTCCACAGCATGAACTTGCCCCATTAGCACCATGATGCATGCATTGTCAGGGCCCATGCTTTCAGAGAAATCTGTGTCCATGTCCT
This sequence comes from Lepidochelys kempii, assembly GCF_965140285.1. Classification (NCBI taxonomy): domain Eukaryota; kingdom Metazoa; phylum Chordata; order Testudines; family Cheloniidae; genus Lepidochelys; species Lepidochelys kempii. The sequence goes on from NC_136380.1 coordinate 249,828,550, forward strand.
GATCACTCACGGGACCGCGCTGACGTCGCCTCCTCGCCCGGTATCGCGTTGCCATGTTCTGGTGCTGCATATACTGCTGGATAATGCGTGTGGTGGTTAATGTGCTCCTAATTGCCAAAGTGAGCTGAGCGGCCTCCATGCTTGCCTTGGTATGGCGTCCGCACAGAAAAAAGGCGCGGAACGATTGTCTGCCGTTGCTCTGACGGAGGGAGGGGCGACTGACGACACGGCTTACAGGGTTGGCTTCAGGGAGCTAAAATCAACAAAGGGTGTGCCTGTACATCAAGGAGTATTTCAGGCAGGACTTCACGGAGGGTTCCAATAAGAAATGGTGCACCTAAGTTATCGTTGTTATTGGAACAAGGAGGTTAGCCTGGCCTCTGATTGATACATGGCTAGATTTACCTCGCTGCACCTTCTCTGTGAGTGACTGCAGTGTGATCTAGACAGGGGAGGAGGCAAATGAGTACAAAACAAATCTGGTCTATTTCTTGTTCTGACCCACTCCATCTATCTTTTACATCTTTGGCTGGCAGCAGACGGTGCAGAAGGACTGCATGCCATCCACATCTCATGGCTGCTCGGCAGAAGATGGTACAGTACGACTGCTAGCCATCTTCATCTCTTGCCTGCCTGGCATAAGATGGTACAATACGACTGCTAGCAATCCTCATCTCTTGCCTGCCTGGCAGAAGATGGTACAGTACGACTGCTAGCAGTCCGTATCGCCTGCCCGCTCACCATAAGACGGTTCAATAGGACTGCAGGACTAAAGAGAATGACCTGGTCAAGTCACTCCAAATTTAGTCCCTGCGCCCATGTCTGCCCAGGCGCTCCCAGCCGACGTGGCCAGGAGCACCTCGGACACGACGAGGACGACTACCAGTCGTATTGCACCGTCTGCTGCCAGAAGGCAATGGGTTGCTGCTACTGTGCAGCAAAGCCGTACCGCGTCTGCCAGCACCCAGGAGACATAGGGTGACGGTTACCTGAGCGGGCTCCATGCTTGCCGTGGTATGGCGTCTGCACAGGTAACTCATGAAAAAAGGCGCGAAATGATTGTCTGCCCTTGCTTTCACGGAGGGAGGGAGGGAACGGGGGCCTGACGACACGTACCCAGAACCACCCGCGACAATGTTTTAGCCCCATCAGAGTGCTCCATTGTGACTGCTCTGGACAGCACTCTCAGATGCCCAATTGTTTGCCATTGCTCTGACGCTGGGAGGGGCGCTTACAGGGTTGGCTTCAGGGAGCTAAAATCAACAAAGGGGGTGGCTTTACATCAAGGAGTATTTCAGGCAGGACTTCACGGAGGGTTCCAATAAGAAATGGTGCACCTAAGTTATTGTCCTTATTGGAACAAGAAGGTTAGCCTGGCCTCTGATTGATACATGGCTAGATTTACCTCGCTGCACCTTCTCTGTAAGTGACTGCAGTGTGATCTAGAAGAATGAGTCCCCTAGACAGGGGATGGGGGGAAGCAAATGAGTACAAAACAAATCTGGTCTATTTCTTGTTTTGATCCACTCCATCTATCTTTTACATCTTTGGCTGGCAGCAGACGGTGCAGAAGGACTGCATGCCATCCACATCTCATGGCTGCGCGGCAGAAGATGGTACAGTACGACTGCTAGCAGTCCGTATCGCCTGCCCGCTCACCATAAGACGGTTCAATAGGACTGACTGCAGGACTAAAGAGAATGACCTGCTCAAGTCACTCCAAATTTAGTCCCTGCGCCCATGTCTGCCCAGGCGCTCCTGATCGACCTCACAGAGGCGACCAGGAGCACCTCAGACATGACGATGACGGCTACCAGTCGTACTGTACCGTCTGCTGCCACAAGGCAAGGGGTTGCTGCTACTGTGTAGCAATGCCGTACCGCGTCTGCCAGCACCCAGGAGACATAGGGTGACGGTTACCTGAGCGGGCTCCATGCTTGCCGTGGTATGGCGTCTGCACAGGTAACTCAGGAAAAAAGGTGCGAAATGATTGTCTGCCCTTGCTTTCACGGGGGGAGGGAGGGAACGGGGGCCTGACGATATGTACCCAGAACCACCCGTGACAATGTTTTAGCCCCATCAGGCATTGGGATCTCAACCCAGAATTCCAATGGGCAGCGGAGACTGCGGGAACTGTGGGATAGCTACCCACAGTGCAACACTCCGGAAGTCGACTCTAGCCTCGGTACTGTGGAAGCGCTCCGCCGAGTTAATGCACTTAGAGCATTTTCTGTGGGGACACACACACTCGAATATATAAAACCGATTTCTAAAAAACCGACTTCTATAAATTCGACCTAATTTCGTAGTGTAGACATAGCCTAAAACACTGTGTGTTTGAAGTGCAAAGGGGATAAATCTTAACTCATGAACAAGAGTTGGTGCACGTCCACTTTCCTTTGTAGAAGTGGCGGACTGGGTAATAAATACATATTGGGCAGGTTTTGACCAGGGTAGGACAGTACAGCTCTGGGATCTTAGGCTGAGGAGCTGGGAGTATTTTGGCTGTAGCCTCTCTTGTGGGTTCATGAGTGGCTGACCAGAACATTCATGAATATAGCTGGGTGTGGTCCCTGCCTGTGGATGTTGGTGTGAGTGCAAACTTGGAGGGCTTTGCAGCTTGTTACAAGGTCACAGTGAAAGAGGGAACCCAGACTGGTGAGACAGGGCTCAGCTGTACCCCAGTTTCTGGTGGCACCTGGGGGGGACCCATCGGTTTCTTTTCAGGGTGAGCTCTGATAGATCTGCTACAGAGTGATCACTTTGTGCAAAGTGTTCACTCACAGGTGAAATAGTATTTTTGTGTTTTATCATTTTCCTGTGTGAGTTAATTCAAGAGCATAGTGATTATGGGTGAAATCAGAATTGTTCTTGGGGCACTTAGTGCACTGGATGAGGTATACCACATGTTATCATAGGCACGTGTAGGATCCATGGATGTTGTGAGGTGTGTTGTGGGAGGTGTCAATTATTGTAGCGGTTGAGATATGTCTGCAGGTTTTGTGTCGGTGATTCTGGCAGGCTTTGATGCTGCTTTGACTTGGTGTGCCCTGATCTGTGGGGAGCCTCTAAGCGTGTTAGGCACCTAACCCTCATTGATTGCTGGGGATATGCTTCTTAATGAATTACCAGTTACTCACCTTTCCCTCATCTCCCACCCTATCCAGGAAAGTATATAGGTCTATGTTTAACATTGTGCGCATGAGTTGTCTCATTGACTTTAGCTGGAGAGAATTGGCAACCCTAACACAGGGAGAATGTCAATGGGACTAAACATCTGGCTAAAGTCAGGCATGTGCTTAAGTACTCTGCTAGAGAGGGGCCCAAATTTGGAGGATTCTGTAACTTCTGCATTTATTTTGATTGGCTTTTTATTTGAGAACATTCTCTTCCTGCATATAAAGCTGCTGACCATAGAACCTTGAAGTGGAGCCCAGACATTGTACAAAGGAGTCATCCAAGACTCCTGTGTGGCATGTAATGTCTCAGCATTAGAGCAAGAAGCCTTTCCTCCTGGTGATGTGCTAAGAGCATGGATCCAAGAGTAGTTATCTCTGGAGATATATCTTCAGAGAACAACATTACAGATAAGTAATTTTGTTGTTTGCTATAAATATGCATAGTATGCTTTGAATGTGTTTCACAAGACAACTGTTAGCTTTCTCAATGCTAATTCCTTAGGGAAAATGTATAATTATAAATATTTTATGCATATTCATGTTTTATTGAATGTACTCTTTTTTAAGGACAAATCAGGTAGATCAGTAGGCTGACTTGAATGTCACTAGAACAGACAGGGTAATGGAGGCCTCACAAGTCACCAGGCATGACAAGTCAGAACCATGTTGCTGAACTTTAATGGAAACAATTTTAAAAGGCCCAAAGTGGAATTTTCAAGAGTGCTTATGTGATCTAGGAGCACTAATTGACTTGTGCTCCTAAGTCACTAAAAGGTATTTTAGACCTCCTAGTTCCCATTGTGGGAGATAAGTGTTTAAATACTGTTAAGGATGTGTGCCTTAGACACTTCTGAAAACCCCACCCAGGACTTTCAAAAGCAGCTAGTGATTTTAGGGGCCTCTATTTTGGGGGAGGGGCCCAACTTGAGACTCCATAAAGGTGATTGATTTTCAAAAAGAGCAGCACACCTGCCCTTTGCAAATCAAGCTTTTTCAGAGTCCTAAGATGAGCACCCAAAATCATTAGCCATTCTTGACAACCTTGGCCACACCTGTTGGAGAAGAATAATTTAGAGAATCTTTGATGGTGATATTGTTTGAAGATGACGTGCACAGGGATGGAGGAGAAGTTCTCCCCTTAAAAGGAGAAATTAGAAAAGAAAACTGAGTCTGTAACTCTCTGAGTCTTGAATCCTCACTACAAATAGTGTTCTTAGATGTTAACAAAACCATAAATTATCTGATCATAGAATCATAGAATATCAGGGTTGGAAGGGACCTCAAGGGGTCATCTAGTCCAACCCCCTGCTCAAAAGCAGGACTCATCCCCAATTAAATCATCCCAGCCAGGGCTTTGTCAAGCCTGACCTTAAAAACTTCTAAGGAAGGAGATTCCACCACCTCCCTAGGCAACGCATTCCAGTGTTTCACCACCCTCCTAGTGAAAAAGTTTTTCCTAATATCCAACCTATACCTCCCCCACTGCAACTTGAGACCATTACTCCTTGTCCTGTCCTCTTCCACCACTGAGAATAGTCTAGAACCATCCTCTCTGGAACCACCTCTCAGGTAGTTGAAAGCAGCTATCAAATCCCCCCTCATTCTTCTCTTCCGCAGACTAAACAATCCCAGTTCCCTCAGCCTCTCCTCATAAGTCATGTGTTCCAGACCCCTAATCATTTTTGTTGCCCTTCGCTGGACTCTTTCCAATTTATCCACATCCTTCTTGTAGTGTGGGGCCCAAAACTGGACACAGTACTCCAGATGAGGCCTCACCAATGTCGAATAGAGGGGGACGATCACGTCCCTCGATCTGCTCACTATGCCCCTACTTATACATCCCAAAATGCCATTGGCCTTCTTGGCAACAAGGGCACACTGCTGACTCATATCCAGCTTCTCGTCCACTGTCACCCCTAGCTCCTTTTCCGCAGAACTGCTGCCTAGCCATTCGGTCCCTAGTCTGTAGCTGTGCATTGGGTTCTTCCGTCCTAAGTGCAGGACCCTGCACTTATCCTTATTGAACCTCATCAGATTTCTTTTGGCCCAATCCTCCAATTTGTCTAGGTCCCTCTGTATCCTATCCCTGCCCTTCAGCGTATCTACCACTCCTCCCAGTTTAGTATCATCCGCAAATTTGCTGAGAGTGCAAGCCACACCATCCTCCAGATCATTTATGAAGATATTGAACAAAACCGGCCCCAGGACCGACCCCTGGGGCACTCCACTTGACACCAGCTGCCAACTAGACATGGAGCCATTGATCACTACCCGTTGAGCCCGACAATCTAGCCAACTTTCTACCCACCTGATAGTGCATTCATCCAGCCCGTACTTCTTTAACTTGCTGACAAGAATACTGTGGGAGACAGTGTCAAAAGCTTTGCTAAAGTCAAGATACAATACATCCACTGCTTTCCCTTCATCCACAGAACCAGTAATCTCATCATAGAAGGCGATTAGATTAGTCAGGCATGACCTTCCCTTGGTGAATCCATGCTGACTGTTCCTGATCACTTTCCTCTCATGTAAGTGCTTCAGGATTGATTCTTTGAGGACCTGCTCCATGATTTTTCCGGGGACTGAGGTGAGGCTGACTGGCCTGTAGTTCCCAGGATCCTCCTTCTTCCCTTTTTTAAAGATTGGCACTACATTAGCCTTTTTCCAGTCATCCGGGACTTCCCCCGTTCGCCACGAGTTTTCAAAGATAAGAAAAAGATAAAGAAATCAGGAATATAAAATCTGATATTTCTTAGCATATTCTTCTACCTGAAACTGAAATGTACTTTAGGAAAAAACTCTAGTGTCTGACTATGTTCAAGTGTACTTGGCTTTGACACATTGTCTAGGCAGTGGTAATCTTGATTTGCTGATTATGCCTACTTACAAGGATCCTGGAAAAGTTAAAAAATCAGAGGGCCAAACTCTTGCTGGTGTAAGTGATTGTAGCTCCATTAACTTCAATATAGCTGTGCCCAATTAGAGGAGCATGGCATTTGGCCATAGTGTGGGCCACCGTTATGTCTTCATGGCCTATCATATTCTTAAGAACAATACCTGAAAGACTCTCACTAATTTCCAATCAGGTTTCAGAGTAGCAGCCGTGTTAGTCTGCATCCGCAAAAAGAAAAGGAGTACTTGTGGCACCTTAGAGACTAACAAATTTATTTGAGCATAAGCTTTCATGAACTATGGCTCACTTCATCCGATGCATGCAGTGGAAAATACAGTAGGGGGATTTTATATACACAGAGAACATAAAACAATGGGTGTTACCATACACACTGTAATGAGAGTGATCAGGTAAGGTGAGCGATTACCAGCTAGGAGAGAAAAAAAACCTTTTGTAGTGATAATCAAGGTGGGCCATTTCCAGCAGTTGACAAGAGCATGTGAGGAACAGTGTGTGTGTGGGGGGGGGGATAAACATGAGGAAATAGTTTTACTTTTTCACTGCATGCATCCAATGAAGTGAGCTGTAGCTCACGAAAGCTTATGCTCAGATATATTTGTTAGTTTCTAAGGTGCCACAAGTACTCCTTTTCTTTTTGCGGATACAGACTAACACGGATGCTACTCTGAAACCTAGTTTTACTTTGTGTAATGACACATCCACTCCCAGTCTTTATTCAAGCCTAATTTAATGGTGTCCAGTTTGCAAATTAATTCTAAGCAATTAATTTGCAAACTGGACACCATTAAATTAGGCTTGAATAAAGACTGGGAGTGGATGTGTCATTACACAAAGTAAAACTATTTCCCCACATTTATTTTTCCCCCCTACTGTTCCTCACACGTTCTTGTCAACTGCTGGAAATGGCCCACCTTGATTATCACTATACAAAAAGTTTTTTTCCCCTCTCCTGCTGGTAATCGCTCACCTTCCTTGATCACTCTCATTACAGTGTGTATGGTAATGCCCATTGTTTCATGTTCTCTGTGTATATAAAATCCCCCTACTGTATTTTCCACTGCATGCATCCGTAGCTCACAAAAGCTTATGCTCAAATAAATTTGTTGGTCTATAAGGTGCCACAAGTACTCCTTTTCTTTTTAATTTCCAATCAGTTTCTCTCCAGGATGGGAATCTGGTGGTTATACACATGATTTCTCTGTACATAGGTCAGTCATTTTTAAATCCAACAAGTCATAGATTTTTCAGGCCAGAAGGGACTATTATGATAATCTAGCCTGACCTCCAAATCAAATTGTTCCTAGCCTCATTTATGTTTAATTCAGGTAGAATGTCCTCTTGTGATTTAATTCTTAATAGCCAATTTATATATGTCAGCACCTTGTTAGCTATCAAGCATCTCAGGCTGACTGGTAAATTCTAAGTGTCAGTCTTTCCATTGGTTTCAGAGTAGCAGCTGTGTTAGTCTGTATTCGCAAAAAGAAAAGGAGGACTTGTGGCACCTGAGAGACTAACCAATTTATGGGAACACTGTTCTCTGCAGTGTTGTAGCCATGTTGGTCCCAGGATATTAGCAGGACAAGGTGAGTAAGATAATATCTTTGATTGGATCTTCAGATCTGAAGCAGAGCTCTGTGTAAGCTCAAAAGCACCTCTTTTTCATCAAGAAAATTTGGTCCAATAAAAGATACTACTTCACCTTCCTCATCTTTCCATTAACTCTAATGGATGCAGGGATCAGGCCCTGAATTTGTTTCCCCATATCTAAAGGGCAGTGGCTGCTCTGTTTCCCTCGTTATAAGGAATCTTTTCATCTGTAGATATTTAAATTAATCTCTTGGGAGATTTGCACTAGCCACCCTACTTCAAAATTAGTTTGCGGTTTTATTTTGTTTTTAATATTCAGAACACTTCTATCCTGCTTGAATGAAGCCTGCGATTTCCATCATTTTAAAAATTTCTGTACTTAACTCTGCTTTCAAAAATATTCTATAGTTGGGATACTGTAATCTGAGTTCCTGGCTTTATTTTGTTGTTGCTCAGTATTGTTATGATGACAGGTGCTAATGGTTGTATTCAAGCGAGTCTTTGATCTAAAGACAATCTTAGACCAAATGAAAGCCACTGGGTGTGCCATGCACTCTTGTTCAAGCTCAATAGAAGAGACAATCCAGCTGCTTTATATAGAAAACAACTGCTACACAAAAGGAGGGAGTCCCCAAGGCAGATGGCAGGTCAGAGATAAGCCATCTGGCCTGAGGGGTTTCCCTGACTGCAAACACAGGGGCTAGATTCTAAAATATTTGGTTTTGCAGTCTGTGTGCACTAGAGGCAGAACAGAAGCCAGCAGAAATTCTGAAGAAGCAGTTATGAGTGAGACCTTGAGGCTTGGTTTTCACTTGAAAGTTATATCAGCATAGCTATGTCAGTCAGGGATGTGAAAAAAATACATCCCTGACCAGTGTAGCTATGCCGACATAATCACAAGTGTAGACACAACTATGCTGATGGAAGAACATTTTCATTGATGTAGTTAGGCCTGGTCTACTCTAAAAGATTAGGTTCACCCAGCTATATCCACACCCCTGAGCAACGTAGTTAAGCTGACCTAACCCCCAGTGTAGATAGCGCTAGGTCAACAGAAGAATTCTTCTCCTCCCCGAGATGCAGTAGCTAGGTTGATAGGATTACCTACACCAATGGGAGAACCCCTCCCACTGGCATTAGGATTGTCAACTTTCTAATTGCTGACAACCAGACCCTCCTGCCCTGCACTTTGCTCCGCCTCTTCCTCCAGGCCCCGCCCCACACTTTTGCTTCTCCCTGCCCTTCTCCTGTCGCTGGCTGCTATCCCCTTCCTCATAGCTGGATCCTCTCCACCTCCCTCCCCACCCCTACTGGGTATCCTCTGCTCTGGAACAGCAACCTGATGTGGTCCCTGCTGCCTGCCTGCCCACATGATGCAGGTAGGAGGCAGCCCCTGGATGAGCAGGGGCTGGTGCAGGTTGATGACCCGGCACCTCACCTCCCCACCTGCAGTAACCAGACTTTTGGTGTCAGGTTAGTACATCTGACCAGACACTGCCAGGTCCCCTTTTCAACTTTCTGGTTGAAAACTGGGCACCTGGCAACCTTAGTTGGCATAGGTAGTGTCTGCACTAAAGTGCTACAGCAGCACAGCTGTGCCACTATAGTATTTCAAGTATAGACAGGCCTTTAACTTCACTGGGAGAGGTGGTGTTCCTACACCAATAGAAAACACCTTCTGTTAGTGTAGAATGCATCTGTACTGTGGGGCCATGCTGACATAGCTATGCCAGTATAGTCTTCACAGTATAGACAAACCCTGAAAGGAAGCAAGAGGACCTCTTGGACACAGAGCTCGCTGGAGGGGCAGACTTGGTGATTTCTGAATGAGGAAACCACCTGCTGTTGATTTCTGATGTGTTCAGGAAACAGGATTTTGTGTACACTCGTGTGTTTAAAAAAATAAATTACTCTAATATACCTGACTCATATCGTCAATTTCTCATTCTAACAGAAAGAACCCTGCAATATTAGCACTTTTTTGGCACTTGGGCCAAAAAGGACAACAATATTTATTCTGGGGTATGGTGACGTTTCAGGAGAGAGCCAGTGCCTGACATGATTTAACATTTTTAAGTGAAATTATCCGTTAAAAAAAGCCCCAGAGAGTGAAAAAGTCCTCAGTTTACCTACAGAACAAGGCTGCTGCAACAGAAGCAGTTTATTTCCCCCACATTGTGCTTCATTCCTCTTCTTTCACCTTTGAGGGAAGGGAGGTTAATTTGGTCTCCATACCCATCCACCATTGGCCTCTAAGCTTCGACTGGCCACAGGGGTGCCAGTTAGTGATGAGGGATGTTCTGGTTGCTAGAGGGCTAGCCTGGAACTTGGGAGACTGTGGTTCCATTACCTACCCTGCCACGAACTTCCAAGTCTCAGAGGCCTGGTCAACACTAGGGGCTTCAGGGGTGTGAAAAATCAACAACCCTGAACACTGCAGTTAAACCAAACTAACCCCAGTGTAGATAGCAATATGTTGAGGGGAGAATTCTTCCATAACCTAGCTACCACCTTCAGGGAAGGGGATTCCCTAATACAGACGGGAGAACCCCTCCCATCGTCATAGATAGCTCTTCCCTGAAGTGCTACAGTAGCGTTTAAGTGTAGACAAGCTCTTAGTCTTTCTGGGTCATGAGCCATTATCTGTAAATTGGGAATAATAGCACTGCCCTATCTTATAGGGGTGTTGTGAGAATACATATGTTACCGATTTTGAGGTGCTCAGATGCTCTGGTGATGGGAATCATATAAGTACCTTAGATGGATGGGTTACCACCATTTGTGCTGGTGGCTTCTGTGAAGTGGTCATCTGTCCCACAAGGAGTAGATTGAGACAACCAACGCATTTCATATAGGGCACCAGACAACCTTAAATGAAATAATGTTAGTTCACTTTTTTATATTATTCAAAACAAACTGCCAACAACAAAACAACTATATGTTAAAAGAATGTTATTAAGGTTGCAAATTCAAGTATTTGCAAGTTAGGAAATGCCCAGAATTAAGGTTGACTGTGTTCTATACTGTACTGCAACAGATGAAAGCGAGGTCCTACAGGCAACAGTCTCTCTCTCCTCTTCAACTGATCTTAGGCCTTGTCTACGCTACAGAGTTTTGTCAACAAACGTTATGTCAATGACCAAAAACGCTATAATATCACTATTGCATGTTTCAGAGTGGTAGCTGTGTTACTCTGTATCAGCAAAAACAACTAGGAGTCCTTGTGGGCACCTTAGAGACTAACAAATTTATTTGGGCATAAGCTTTCGTGGGCTAGAACCCACTTCATCAGATGCATGGAGTGGAAAATACAGGAGCAGGTATAAATACATGAAAAGATGGGAGTTGCCTTACCAAGTGTGAGATCAGTCTAATGAGTCAATTCAATTAACAGTAGGATACCAAGAGAGGAAAAATAACTTTTGTAGTGGTAATGAGTGGCCCATTTCAAACAGTTGACAAGAAGGTATGAGTAACAGTAGGGGGAAATTTAGGTTTAGGTTTTGTAATGACCCAACCACTCCCAGTCTTTATTCAGGCCTAATGTGATGGTGTCCAGTTTGCAAATTAATTCCAGTTCTGCAGTTTCACATTGGAGTCTGTTTTTGAAGGTTTTTTATTGTTGTTGAAGAATTGCCACTTTTAGATCTGTTATTGAGTGACCGGGGAGATTGAAGTGTTCTCCTCCTGTTTTTTTTAATGTTATAATTCCTAATGTCAGATTTGTGTCCATTTATTATTTTGCGTAGAGACTGTCCGGTTTGGATGTTCACACTATACTCCTTCTGTCAGCAGAGCTCTAGCATTAACAGTAAGAGCAGTGCACTGTGGGTAGCTATCCCACAGTGCTACTCACCACCTTCTGCCGCTCAGACTTGTGGGTTGGCAGAGTGGATCACAGCACACCATGAGTGAAGGCTCAACATCCCATGATGCATTGTTTTGCAGTCTCAGCATTCTATGGGCTTCCGACTGCAGTTTGTGGCATTTTTTCAATGGCCCCTATTTACCGTGTGCCATCTCTGTGTGAAAAGATGGATCCTGCACTGCTCTCTAACTTTCTGTTAACTATCATTAACAAATCATGGATGGCAGTGCAGGTAATCATGAGGTTCCTATCTGAACAGGAGTCAGAGTTGCTGGACCTGCTGTGAGCCGTGGATAGAAGCAACACCAGATTACGTTTGACATTCACAGAGCAGCTGCACACAGTGGACCATTGCTTTTGGGCTCATGAAACAGAGTGGTGGGGTTGCATCATTATGCACATCTGAGTTGATGACCAGTGGCTGAAGAAATTTCGGATGTGTAAAGCCACCTTCCCAGAATTTTGTGCAGAGCTCGCCCCTGCTCTGCAGCCCATGGACACCAAAATGAGAGCTGCCCTCTTGGTGGAGAAGTGTGTGGCAATCACTGTGTGGAAGCTGGCAACTCCTGACTGCTACAGGTTGGTCACAGATCAGTTCAGAGTCAGGAAGTCGACTGTTGGGGCTGCATTAACACAAGTGTGCAGGGCCATTATTTGCATCCTTCTGTGAAGGACTGTAACTCTTTGGCAATGTTTGGATGGCTTTGCGGAAATGGGTTTCCCTAACTGCGGAGGGGCAATAGATGGCACTCCATATCCCAATTTTGGCATCAGACCACCTTGCAACAGAGTACATCAATAGGAAGGAGTACTTCTCCATGGTGTTGCAGGGACTTGTGGATCATCAAAGGCATTTCACTGACATCAACACAGGGTGGTCTGGGAAGGTGCATGATGCACACATCTTCAGGAACACCAGCCTGTAGCGAAAGCTGCAAGTGGGGACTTCCCTTCCAGACCAAAAGATTCCAGTGGGGGACGTTGAAATCCCAGCCTGGGAGACCCAATATACCCCTTACTCCCATGACTCATGAAGCCTTACACAGGAAACCTAGACAGCAGTAAGGAGTGTTTCAACAATCTGCTGAGTACATGTAGGATGACTGCTGAATATGCATTTGGCAGATTAAAGGTACTCTGGTGATGCCTTTATGGCAGGTGAGATCTCAATGAGGAAAATATTCCCATGGTCATAGTAGTGTGGTGTTCATTGTATAATATTTGTGAAGCTAAGGGTGAAAGATTTGCTCAGGGACGAAGTGCTAAGGCAGATTACCCGGCTGCTGATTCTGAGCATCCTGATACCAAGGCTATTAGAGGGGCACAATGGGGGGCAATGTGAATCAGGGAACTTTTGAGGTAACATTTTGCTGCATAGAAATATACATCACTGGTTCTCATTCTCAATCTGCCATGCTTCATTAAATCGAGTTTTGTTTGGAAGCACTTGTGGTGATTCCTGGACTAGGTTTTCAGTAATCAAATGATTAAACTGTTTGTGTATATTTTTACTGCCAGCTGCTATCACAATTTGTTGGACACAAATAAAGATTAATTATCGTTCAGTTACTTTGGTTTTATTAAACACCAATTAACACACAAGCAAAGGCTTTGTGGGAAGGATTGTATCAGTAAAGGGCAGATTATCATAGCTGTGTGTAAATCCAGCTATCATTTTGGAAGCTGTCCAAAGGGGTGGAGTGAAGAGGAAACCAAGAAGTTCAGGAAAGTTGAAAGGCATGTGTGGGAGGAGTTTGGGGAGGCCATGGAAAACTGTTCTATAAGGGCTGTGGAGGGGCGGGGGTGCAAGCACATACCTATTCTGATTGCAGGGTGATTAGGGACTTCAGCATCTCTGTTTCCTCCTCTATTACTTTTATCATACACTCTGTGGCCTTTTGAACAATCTCCTGATTTTCCTTTACTGTCCTGCCTTTCCCTTTCCCTTTCTCTCCAGCCCCTGAGTTCCCTTTTTTTCTGCATCAGAGGATTGCAGCACCTCCTGGAACACATCCTCCTTGCTCCATCTGGGTCACTTTCTTATCTGGCAGAGGCACTCCTCCTGTGTGTAGGGGGTTCCCCCTGAAGGCCACAGCTGCAGAAGCACAAGAAACAATTAACAGAAGCATGATTGTGAGTTCACTCACAGCACTGAATCATTACAGTAAAATACACTTCCTGTAGCATACCAAGCACTTTCTCATTGACCCTTGGCAAGCAAACATTTTGGCAGACACTCTAAGCATGGTGCATTCAGCCCAGGCTGGGGGTGGAGAGCATTCAAGCTGGGGTAAAGAGTGATGGTGGTGATTCAAGGGTTGTAGTGCGGGCGATTAGGGACAATATTGTAAATTCTCCCACCATTTTCCACAGGCGGAGGTCATTGAAGCAGAAAGCTCACTCCTGAGGGTAAACAAGGATGCAAGGGTGCATCTACTGCATGAGTGCGGCTTCAGACCCAGTCCCTATGCTGCTCGCCTGTATGCTGCTTTGGTCCCAACACAAGTGATTGCCAAGTACCTCCAGGAAAGTTTCCTAGAGATCTCTGTGGAGAATGTGCAGCACACAGAAACACAGCTAGCCTTGTACATTTCTATCCCTTCACCCACTTCTGCACTCCACAAGGCAAAGGAAAGCTGGACATCATATAACTGAGCAGCATCAACTCAAAAGAATCACTTATCGGGGTCTCCTCTCCTACTTCTTGACGGCCAGAGAGGGACTGCTAGGACTGGCTAGACACTTCCGGAGTGGAGAAGAGTTCCTGACTCGCTGCCCCACCTGGTGAGCCAGCCGTGGGCACCACATCGTCCTCCCACTCTACCTTCTTGTCCACAACTTCATCCTCCTGGTTAGGTCCACTTTCTGCCACCTCCAGTGTCATCGAACTATCCACAGTGCTCTTGGCGTTGGAGGTGGGGTCTCTGCTGAGGATAGCATCCGCTCCTTATAGAAGTGGCATGTCTTCAGTGCAGCACCAGAGTGATGGTTTGTCTCCCTTGCCTTCTGGTACACCTGCCTCAGGTCTTTTATCTTCACTCTGCACTATACCATAGCCCGATCATAGCCCTTTTCACACAAACCACAAGAAATCTGCCCATAGGTATCAAAATTTCTACGCTGGAGCACAACAGGGACTGGGCAACCTCCTCTCCCCATATACTGAGCAGATCCAACACCTCCACATTGGTCCAGGCGTGAGAGCGTTTGCTGTGTGGAACCGCCATGCTCAGATGGGAAGATACTCTCCACACCGAGCAAATAAGTGGAATTTAAAACATTTCTGGGCCTTTAAAGGGGGATGGGCGGATGGTGGTTGACCTGGCTGCAGGGTAGCGGAGTTCGAACTGCTGACAAGAGCAGTCAGGATGGGCATTGTGGGACACCGCCTGGAGGCCATTTACAGTGACAAAACCAAACGGTGTCTACAATGACACTAAAACTTTGCCACAAAAAGCCCTATGTCTCTTGTCGAGTTTGGTTTTGTTTTTTGGCAGCAGAACAGGACAGTTTTGTCACCAAAAGTCGCATTCCAGTGCATATACCTACACTGTTTTGTCAAAAAAAACTGTAGTGTAGACAAAGCCTTAGTGTCTCCCCCCCACCACAATCAACTTGTTCTGAGTCCAGTACCCCTGTTTTCCTCACCTAATCCCAGCATCCAATTCCCCTCTCAGTTCCAGTCCCAACCTTCCTTTCTCCACATCTTTCAACTCAGCCTCCTTGCCCATCCTGTCCTAATCCCAGACTGCTTATCCCAATCTACTCCCTTCCCCGGTCCAACTATGGTTCCCTCTGCATTCAAATCATATGGTTTCCTCCTCCATGCTCCTGGATGCCAGGAGGAGGGGGAGAGGGTCACTGAGCACAGGAGAGCCAGGTCCTTGGCCCAGCCCAGTCCAGAGCAGATGTTACAGGGGAAAATCTGGGTTAACCCTGTAGCCCTGGCTCGAGCACATTCAGTTGCTCTGAGGAGATGGCACGTGCAGTCTGGTCATACATTGGAGCTGTGAGTGGAAGGAGCACGTTCAGTGAGGAAAGACTCTTTGGAGATTTAAATTGCTAAAATCAAAGAAGTCTCTATTGAACATATGCAAACTAATTTTTTCAGATTTATAACAACCAAATTTGGGCAGGTTTTCATTGGGACAGCAAAAGGCACATGCCTGACAAAGACCACTTCCCTGCCGAATTTCAGGTCCCTACTTCAAAGCATGGGGGTGCTAAAAAGTGCACTAGAATTGTTTAATATGTGCAAAACAATGTATTCTTTCCAAACCTCATTCTTGGAAATGGCTGAACTATTGTGGCTGAAATTAAAGAACGTGTGAGGCAGACACCTAGCATAGAAAATTTCAGCCTGAAAGGTCAAAGTTTGGCAAAGTTATAAGCAATTAAAAACAAGGCTTTATAATAGGACATGTTGGGCAACCCTAATAGGTGGGGTTACCATCCTTGCCTGAAATCTCATATATTCAAACCAATAATTTATAGTTGAAAGTAATCTCAGTATAATCTCCAGAGCCACCCACTTCTATTACAAGATTTAGTGTTCAGAGTGGTAGCTCTGTTAGTCTGTATCAGCAAAAAGAACGAGGAGTCCTTGTGTCACCTTAGAGACTAACATTTATTAGGGCATAAGCTTTCATGGGCTAAAACCCACAGAACATAAGAAAATGGGGTTTGCCATACCAACTCTAACGAGACTCCTCAATTAAGGTGGGCTATTCTCAGCGAGAGAAAAAACTTTTGTAGTGATTAATCAGGATGGCCCATTTCAAACAGTTAACAAGAAGGTGTGATTAAGAGTAGGGGGGAAATTAGCATGGGGAAATAGTTTTTAGTTTGTGTAATGACTCATCCACTCCCAGTCTTTATTCAAGCCTATTTTAATGGTGTCCAGTTTGCAAATTAATTCCAGTTCTGCAGTTTCTCATTGGAGTCTGTTTTTGAAGATTTTTTTTGTTGAAGGATTGCGACTTTTAGGTCTGTAATTGATTGTCCAGGGAGGTTGAAGTGTTCTCTGACTGGTTTTTGAATGTTATAATTCTTGACGTCTGATTTGTGTCAATTTATTCTTTTGCACAGAGACTGTCCAGTTTGGCCAATCTACGTGGCAGAGGGGCATTGCTGGCACATGATCACATATATCACAGTGGTAGATGTGCAGGTAAACAAGCCCCCGATGTGTGGCTGATGTGATTAGGGCCTATGATGGTGTCCCTTGAATAGATATGAGGACAGAGTTGGCAACAGGCTCTGTTGCAAGGATAGGTTCCTGGGTTTGTGTGTGTATGGTTGGTTGGTTTGTTGCTGGTGAGTATTTGCTTCAGGTTGGGGGGCTGTCTGTAAGTGAAGACTGGCCTGTCTCCCAAAATCTGTGAGCGTGAGGGATCGTCCTTCAGGATAGGTTGTAGATCTTTGATGATGCGCTGGAGAAGTTTTAGGTGGGGGCTGAAGGTGATGGCTAGTGGCGTTCTGTTACTTTCTTTGTTGGGCCTGTCTGGTAGTAGGTGACTTCTGGGTACTCTTCTGGCTCTGTCAATCTGTTTCTTCACTTCACCAGGTGGGTATTGTAGTTGTAAGAATGCTTGATAGAGATCCTGTAGGTGTTTGTCTCTGTCTGAGGGATTGGAGCAAATGCGGTTGTATCTTGGAGCTTGGCTGTAGACAATGGATCGTGTGATGTGGTTTTGGATGAAAGCTGGAGGACTGTAGGTAAGTATAGTGGTCAGTAGGTTTCCAGTATAGGGTGGTGTTTATGTGACCATCCCTTATTAGCACTGTAATGTCCAGGAACTGGATCTCTTGTGTGGACTGGTTCAGGCTGAGGTGAATGGTGGGATGGAAATTGTTGAAATCATGGTGGAATTCCTCAAGGGCTTCTTTTCCATGGGTCCAGACAGGGCTGGATTACCCAGTAGGCAGACTAAGCATGTGCTTAGGGCACCAGCAAAGCAGGGGGCACAAAAAAAAATGAGAATTTTTTTTTGGAAAAAATTTGATATTTCAAAACAAGCATCGAAGTAGCCATCATGGGAAAAATCAGAACTTTGTTAGACTTTCTTACACTCCACTACACACTCTTCCCCTTTTTTCTGTTCTCTTTTTATTACTTATCCCCACCTAAACCAGGGGGGCGTCCTACTAATGTAGATCGAAATAGTGCGAGGAAATCAGATCCTGTCATGTATTGCAATAAATTTGTTTTATTATTGATATATTCTTCTGAGTTATACGTACTTGATTCGTTTTTTTCTTTCATATATATGTGTGTATATATATATATATATATATATATACATAAAAATAGTGTACGTTGTATAATTTGTTTTGTTTTTTTTAAGTTCAGATAACTGAGATAAGGGGCAGGATGAAATGTAACCGAGTGGAGCACAGAAACGTAAACCGGCGGAAGAAAAGAAACAAAAAACTGGTGAAATTTTCCAAAATCTTCCAAAGCTGACATAATTTTTCAAAGCAAATCCATCAGAAGCAACATCTTCTCTCAGTAGCACAGACATTGTTCCAAAACCTGTAGGTGTTTCAGAGACTGACCCTTCTTTTATTGGTGAAACAAACACCATTCCAGAACATGTGGATGTGTCAGAGACTGTAACTGATCATCCTACTCCTGTGGTAAAACAGACATTGTTCTAGAAGGTGTGGATGTGTCAGAGACTGAACCTGCTCATGCTGTGAATAATAGGAGAAAAGATCCTGTTATGTGGGTTGATTTCAGTACCGATGGTGTAGCTTACTGGATAGATCATGGACCAAATGACTGTCAACACCACACTGGGCCATTTGAGAAACCACGTCGGACTTTTACCAATGGCAAACAAACAAGATATTGTCCAGAAAAAATACTTTTCGGCATGAAAGCGAATGGTGAGAAATACACTCGAGAATGGCTACTGTATTCACCATCAACAGGGTCTGTGTACTGTTTTGTTTGTAAACTTTTTGCATATAAACCTTCAACATCCCGGCTTGCTGCAGATAGATTTAGTGACTGGCGGAATACTGTTTTAATTGAACAACATGAAAATAGCACTACTCACAGAGATTCAATGTTGACATATTTAAATCGAAGACAGGGTTTTGGATTGACACAAAAATTGGAAGAACAAATTAAAGGGCAACATGTCTTGCAGCGTGTTATAGCTGTTATTCAAACATTAGCTGAACGTGGTCTGCCTTTCCGGGGATCAAATGACACATTTGGATCATGGCAGAATGGAAATTTCTTGGGATTGTTGGAGCTTGTGGCTCAGTTTGACCCATTTTTAGCAGGCCATATCTTAAAATATGGGAATGCTGGCAAAGGTAACCCATCACACTTATCCAAGACAATATGTGATGAACTCATTGATCTAATAAGTGACAAAGTTCGTTCAGCTATTGTGGATGAAGTAAGTACTGCTGGGTACTTCAGTTTATCTGTCGACTCTACACCTGATCTTTCACATATTGATCAATTGAGTATTGTACTAAGATATGTGTCTCCCACAGATGGAAAACCAGTTGAACGATTTATAACATTCCTCAATTTTGAAAAGCCACACTGGTGAAGAAATGGCAAATCAAGTACTGCATTATCTGTGCCAAGTTTGCAAAATAGATTTCACGAAGTGCAGAGGTCAGTCTGATGACAACACTGCCAACGTGTCAGGGCGTTATCAAGGAATGCAGAAGAAGCTTTTAGAACAGAACAAATATGCCATATTCATACCATGTGCTGCACACGCTCTCAGTCTTGTTGGCCGCTGTTGATCATTGTCCGGTGGCAGTAAGTTTTGTTTGTTTGTTTTTCCCCTCAACAGTCCAGTTACTTTATACATTTTTTTCTGCCTCAACACACCGATGGGCAGTTCTTAAAACATATTTGGGCAATGATTGTGTGTTGAAATCTCTTACTAATACTCACTGGGAGGCACATGCAGTGGCAACAAGTGCAATTCTGGAGTCCTACTCTAAGATTGTGGATGCATTAGAAAGTATAGCTGAAGACCAATCACAAAAGGGAGAAACTATATGAGAGGCAGAAAACATTGCAAACAAGATGCAAGAACTACAGTTTGTATTCATGTTGACCATGTGAAATGAAATTTTACAACACTTTTACCTCACGAGTCAAGCTCTCCAAGAAAAAGAATTGGATTTGAAAACATGTGCAGACCTCTATCAATCATTAGCAGACCACTTACACACTTTGAGAAATGATTTTGAAAGGTTTGAAGACATATCAAAAGATATCTTGCCTGATACTAACTACAAAGAAGCCCAGTCCCGCAAGCGAATCAGGAAAAAACAAGCAAATATTAGCAGTGCAACAGAAATAGCATTGAATCCTAGAGACAAATTTCGCACATCTACTTACTACGCTATAATTGATACACTTGAAGCACATATGAAGAGGAGAGGTGAAGTGTACAAAGAAGTATCAAGTAGACTTTCTTTTCTAAACTGTATGGACTAATCTGACTAACAATATTCACCAGGTTCCCAAAAGCTAGTTGACTCATACCCTGTTGACTTGAACATGAATCTCTGTGGAGAAGTATGGCAGTTCCACTGTTATATGCATGAAAAATTCAATGAAACAGGAAAAATGAAATTCAGTCACACTGATCTTCATGACACAATATTGAAAGATGGAATACAATGTGTAATTCCAAATGTAGAGATTGCACTATGTATTTTTCTAACATTGATGATTACTAACTGCTCCTCAGAACGCTCCTTTTCTCAGCTGAAAAGAATAAAAAGCCCTCAGAGAACAACAATGTGTCAGGACAGACTTGATTCACTTTCCCTATTGTGTATGGAAGCAGACGTGCTTCGTCGAGTCAGCTTCAATGAATTTATCCAGAATTTTGCAATCAGAAAATCTAGAAAGAAGCTATTTTAATTTCAGCATACATGTAAGTTTTGTGTCATTTCGAAAAATAAATTTTTATTTTACAGTATAGTATTGTTTTTATTTTGAATTACATATGGGGGGAACCATAATCTTTTCAGTGCTTAGGGCCTCTAAAGGTCTTAATCCGGCCCTGGGTCCAGATGATGAAGATGCCGTCAATGTAGCGCAACTAGAGTAGGGGCGTTGGGGAACGAGAGCTGAGGAAGCGTTGTTCTAAGTCAGCCATAAAAATGTTGGCATACTGTGGGGCCACGCGGGTACCCATTGCAGTGCCACTGACTTGAAGGTGTACATTGTCCCCAGATGTGAAATCGTTGTAGGTGAGGATAAAGTCAGAAAGTTCAGCCACCAGGTTTGCTGTGACATTATCGGGGATACTGTTCCTGACGGCTTGTAGTCCATCTTTGTGTGGAATGTTGGTGTAGAGGGCTTCTGTATCCACAGTGGCCAGGATGGTGTTTTCTGGAAGATCACCAAAGGATTGTAGTTTCCTCAGCAAGTCAGTGGTGTCTCAAAGATAGCTGGGAGTGCTGGTAGCGTAGCGCCTGAGGAGAGAGTCTACATAGCCAGACAATCCTGCTGTCAGGGTGTCAATGCCTGAGATGATGGGGCGTCCAGGAATTCCAGGTTTATGGATCTTGGGTAGCAGATAGGTTCCTGTGCTTTTTCAGGGAGTTTCTTGAGCAGATGGTGTAGTTTCTTTGGGCAATTCTCAGTGGGATCAGAGGGTAATGGCCTGTAGAATGTGGTGTTGGAGAGCTGCCGAGCAGCCTCTCGTTCATATTCCGACCTATTCATGATGAGACAAGTTTTAAAAAATTTACTAAAGAAAAAGGTGGTAGTTTTGAGTTAATACTTTTTATTACATAAGTGAGGGATGGGCAAACTTTTTGGCCTGAAGGCCACATGGGGTTTCCGAAATTGTATGGAGGGCAGGTTAGGGGAGGCTGTGCCTCCCCAAACAGCCAGGCATGGCCTGGCCCCTGCCCCCTATCTGACCCTTGCCCCATCCAACCACCCTGTCCTGGAACCCCTGTCCCTGACTGTCCCCCTCCGCCCCATTCAACCCCCCTGTTCTCCACCCTCTGACTGCCCTGACCCCTATCCACACCCCTGACCACCACCCTGAACTCCCCTGCCCTCTATCCAAACCTCCCTGCTCCCTGCCGCCCAGGGCATTGTGCAGGTGGCGCAGTGAGCTGAGGCTGTGGGGGAGGGAGAACAGCAGGGGAGGGGCCAGGGGCTAGCCTCCAGGGCCAGGAGCTCAGGGGCTGGGCAGGAGGGTCCCATGGGCCAGATGTGGCCTACGGGCCGTAGTTTGCCCACCTCTGACATAAGTCCATTTCATCAAAGTATTTAATAATGCTTTATTAAAGCTGATCATTAAAAAAAAATCACAAATATATTGAAATTGTTTCCATTTGGTGAGATTCAAATTTGGCCCTTTTTTCCCTTCAAAATTTCACACTTTTTATCGACCAAAGACTGGTGTTTGGTACGTGAAACATTTTGATCTTCATTTGGATACGTGTTGATATTAATAAAATGTTGATTAAAAAGTCATGAAACGTTTCAAAAATCAATATTTTGTTATTTTTTCACTTTAAAAAGACCTTTTTCATTCAAACTTTCACCAGTTCTAACCTTTAAGCCAGAGGTGGGCAAACTAGGGCCCTCGGGCCACATCTGGCCCGTGGGACTGTCCTGCCTGGCTCTTAAGCTCCTGGCTGGGGAGGCTAGCCCCCAGCCCCTCCCCGGCTGTTCCCCCTCCCCCGCAGGCACGCCGCCACGTGGGCAGCGCGGCTGGCTCAGTCCGGGCAGCGGGGCTGCGAGCTTCTGCCGCTCTGAGCGGCTTGGTAAGGGGGCGGCAGCAGCACGCGTGGCAGCGGGGGCTTTGGTGGGGGGTCCCAAGGGGAGTCAGGGGACAGGGAGCAGAGGGTGGTTGGAGGGGTCAGAGGTTCTGTGGTGGGGCGGTCAGGGAACAGGGTGTGTTGGATAGGGCGTGGGAGGTCAGGGAACAGGGTGTGTTGGATAGGGCGTGGGAGTCCCGGGGGGCTTGTCGGGGGGGTACAGGGGGGTCAGGGCAGTCCGGGGACAGGGAGCAGGGGGGGTTGGATAGGGGGCCGGGTCCCAGGAGGCCTGTCAGGGGGCAGGGATGTAGATAGGGGTCTGGGAAGTCAGGGGACAGGGGGAGTTGGATGGAGGTTAGGGGCAGGGGGTGCCGGGAGGAGGTGATCAGGGGACAAGGAGCGGGGGGGGGGGCTGGATGGGTCAGAGGTTCTGAGGAGGGCAGTCAGAGGGCGGGAAGTAGGCAGGGGCCTGGCACAGCCTTCCCTACCCAGCCCTCCAAATACCTTTTAGCGATGTGGTCCTCGGGCCAAAAAGTTTGCCCACCCCTGCTTTAAACATTCATTCATTTAGCTTCACAGCATTTCTGTGAGGTAAATTAGTATTAATATCCCCATTAGAAAATAATAAGGTTAAGTGACTTGGCTAAAATCAGTCAGGAAG
The DNA here is from genome assembly GCF_965140285.1 of Lepidochelys kempii. Classification (NCBI taxonomy): domain Eukaryota; kingdom Metazoa; phylum Chordata; order Testudines; family Cheloniidae; genus Lepidochelys; species Lepidochelys kempii. The sequence continues at coordinate 249,851,535 of NC_136380.1, forward strand.
TCTATGGCACAGGAAGGAATAAGAAACCAGATCATCTGATGACGAGTCCTTTGTTTATTGAAAGGATTCTTTTTGGATCAGCGTTTCTAGGAGGAAACAGAAAGGTTATGGGTGTGGAGGTTAGGGGAAAGTACAAAGGGAAACCCATTGTATAATTTGCATGGTGAAAATTAAATCCATCTCCATAAACTTCTGAAAACTAATGAAATCTAAGCATATGTGAATAATCTGATAATTTGCGCTCCCATGATTTCCTACTGTAATAAAGTTTGACCTGGGTCAAAAGTTGCTTTATAATGAGGTACTAGCTGATTGGTGCTGTGAAAAAATAAAGTATCCCCAAGATAGATAGGTTTCAGAGTAGCAGCCATGTTAGTCTGTATTCGCAAAAAGAAAAGGAGTACTTGTGGCACCTTAGAGACTAACACATTTATTTGAACATCAGCTTTCATGAGCTACAGCTCACTTCATCGGATGCATTCAGTGGAAAATACAGTGGGGAGATTTATATCCACAGAGAACATGAAACAATGGGTGTTATCATACACACTGTAAGGAGAGTGATCACTTAAGATGAGCTAATACCAGCAGGAGAGCCGGGGGTGGGGGGAGGCGGAGTGGGGAAGAAAACCTTCTGTAGTGATAATCAAGGTGGGCCATTTCCAGCAGTTGACAAGAACATCTGAGGAACAGTGGGGTGGGGGGAGGGGAATAAACATGGGGAAATAGTTTTACTTTGTGTAATGACCCATCCACTCCCTGTCTCGATTCAAGCCTAAGTTAATTGTATCCAGTTTGCAAATTAATTCCAATTCAGCAGTCTCTTGTTGGAGTCTGTTTTTGAAGTCTTTTTGTTGTAATATTGCGACTTTTAGGTCTGTAATCGAGTGACCAGAGAAACTGAAGTGTTCTTCGACTGGTTTATGAATGTTATAATTCTTGATGTCTGATTTGTGTCCATTTATTCTTTTACGTAGAGACTGTCCAGTTTGACCAATGTACATGGCAGAGGGGCATTGCTGCCACATGATGGCATATATCACATTGGTAGATGTGCAGGTGAACGAGCCTCTGACAGTGTGGCTGATGTGATTAGGCCCTATGATGGTGTCCCCTAGATAGCTTTGTTTGTTGTGGCATGCAGGTTAGAATTGTGAAATAAAGCAAATATCTACTCCAGCAATAGTCAAGGTCTGTGAACCAGGGTAAAATATTTTTGGTTTCTCCCTGCTAAAATAAGGCTTTGCAAAGCAACTCAGATAAGAGCAAAAAATGTTTGTTTTTAATGCAAAAATGACTTGTGGTGAGTTTCTTCCTCATGCCATTTGTATTTGCCACTTGCGGGGTTTTTTGTGGTTTTTTTCCCCCCCAAATGTTCCATTCTTGATGTCACCAGCTGAATTCAGGGTACCTCCTTGTAGCAAAGTGGTGCTCTGGCACAAGGAGAATGTTGCTTAGACATTAGAATACCCACAGCCAGATCCTTAACCCCCTTTTGCACAAAATGGGCTTAGAGTTTGTTGGCACAGTTGTCTGCCAAGGTTCTATGAGTGAATTTGTGTGGGGGGGTGGAGGGTGAGAAAACCTGGATTTGTGCTGGAAATGGCCCAACCTGATGATCACTTTAGATAAGCTATTACCAGCAGGACAGTGGGGTGGGAGGAGGTATTGTTTCATATTCTCTGTGTGTATATAAAGTCTGCTGCAGTTTCCACGGTATGCATCCGATGAAGTGAGCTGTAGCTCACGAAAGCTCATGCTCAAATAAATTGGTTAGTCTCTAAGGTGCCACAAGTACTCCTTTTCTTTTTAGTAATTGGAATGGGGCTCATTCTCTTCTCTTTGAGGTTATTAATTGGAACAGATCTAGAAATCCCTCCATTGGTGTGGGGCTGGGTGGATTATTATCATGTTGGCCTTTGACCTCTGGAGCCTTGGGGTCAATGGCTGGTGTTAAGTCATTAGGAAAATAAGTTTAGTCTCATCCTAGCCCTATTCATCTGCAATTTGCCCCACATATGGATGAAGTGTCCAGTAGAAACCCACCGGCTGGGGAAATTTTTTTTAAATTTTTTTTATTTGTGTTGGTTTAAAATGGTACAAATCACAGATTTATAAAGATAGGTTTGTTAGAAAATATAATATATTATGCTAAAAGGTGCTATGTTCACCATCAAATGAGTCTGATTAAAATGATAAGCGTTTGTCTTTCAAAGCTAATGGGTATGCCAAGCTCTCTTTCATGCTCAATGGAAGGAACAATTAAGCTTCTTTGTATTGAGTCAATAGAGACACCTAAGGTATTGGGCCACAAGGCAAGTCCTGATTAGAGCTAAATTGTGAGGGTTGAGGGATTCGCTGAATGAAAACCAGTTTGGGTTATAGGCTGTGGGTGTTAGAAGCAGAAAGTGAGAGATGAATTGTGATGAATTGAGAAGAAGCAGAGACAGATTCTTGGGCACAGCGCTTGCTGGAGTGGCAGACTTGGGGACTTCTGAGCAAGAAAACTGCCTGCTGTTTGTGCCCTTTGTGATTGAGGAGCCAGGATTTAGTGTATGTTCTTTGTAAATAAAGTTACAGCAAAGATATAGCTGATGCATAACCCTGATTTCTCCTCCTACCAGAAAGAACCCTGCAAGGCCCTAAATTTTGGCTAACCGCTCGGGCCAAAGGGACAACAATATCATTGTTTTGTCTTGGGTGGATTCTTGCAGGTTTGGCTGGCAGCAATAGTTTCATATCAGTTATAATGACTGATGAGCTCCAAGTAATAACCTATTCATGATGCCATGGTATCTCAGAGTATCACCATCACTGGAAGGAGTCTGGTACCAACTGTAAACAAAATGTTAAGAGAATTCTTCAATAGGGTGATATTCCCTCTTGTGCTGAGGGCCAGCGCAAGGTCTCTGTACCACTTTAGTATCATGTAAATCCTATTTTGGGTACGTCTGCACTACAGTTAGATACCTGTGACTGTCCTGTGGCAGCTGACTTGGGCTCACGGGGCTCAGGCTGTGGGGCTGTTTACTTGTGGTGTAGATGTTCCAGTTCTGGCTGCAGTCCGAGTGCTGGGATCCTCCCACCTTGCAGGGTCCTAGAGCCCAGGATGCAGCCTGAGCCCACAAGTCTACACTGCAGCTAAACATCCCCACAGGCAGCCCTAGCTGTAGCATGGGTCAGTCATTGTTTTTAATTGCAGCATCCTTCGAGGACTTAAAGACTGTGTGTGTGTGTATATATATATATGTGTGTATATGTGTATATATACCTTATGCATATGTTCTGCACTGGGCTAAATATCACCAATAAGGAATAATCTGGTTAATTCACTTTCTACATTCTACTCATAACATGAAACCATGAGCTTCCCAAGTCAGATGGTCTGAAAGGAAAATTTCCACCCTGTAAAGACTGAGCAAACTCTAGTCAGGGATTTTAGTTCCAAACCAGTTCATTAAAATAATAATCAGTCACCATCTGAATTATTGTTAGTGATGTTTTTGTTTTCTTGATTAAATGATTTAATGTCAGAATATGTATTACTCAAAATATATCCCAGAGGCCTCTTACTTCTGAGTCCCCACAATGTCTGGTCAAATAAATGCCATCCTGAGATTTTCACCTTGAGGAAACAAATTTTCAATTAATTTGCACGTTTGAAATGCTGGAAAATATTAACATGGCTTCTCATTTTCCCCCAGAGTAAAATAGTTTCCTGCAGGTTTCAAATGTCCATGTTAGCATCTTTTCTATCCTTGAGCTGAGCTCTGCATGCCAGTTTGTGCTTGATAATGTCACTGGACATGACTAACAGCAGGGAAGTGGGACGCTTGTCAGTATAATCTGTGAATCTCACAGAACAATACTCCTGTTTCTTTGAAAGCTGCGTTTAGCATGTTCTTGTGCCTCCCCAATTCAGATCTGCACCAGCAGTGCCAGGGCTAATACCTTAAGAAATGTGCCAGTACCTACTCCTACACTCAGGCTTGTCTACACACAAAAATTGTACATCTTTAACAATTCCAGTAGAGTTAAAGCAGTACAACTTCCTCAGTATGGATGCAGTTGTACCAGTACAGCAGGGCTTATTCTGGTATAGTTTATTCCTGTAAATTTTGGGGAATAAGCTATATGGGTCTAAGGGTATGTTGAATGTACGAAATTATATAAGTCAATTTTTCGGAAGAGATTTTGTACAGTCGATTGTGTGTGTCCCCACTAAGCGCGTGAAGTCGGCGGAGTGCGTCCACAGTACCGAGGCTAGCATCGACTCTCGGAGCGGTGCACTATGGGAAGTTGTCCCACTTTTCCTGCAGTCTCCGCCACCCCCAATGGAATTCTAGGTTAAGCTCCCAGTGCATGATGGGGCAAAAACAGTCTCGCGGGTGTTTCTGGGTGCATGTCGTCAGTCATCCCTCCCTCCATGCAAGCTATGACAGACAATCGTTTCACACCCTTTTTCTGTCATCATAAACCATACACCGTCACTTCCGCTGCAACTTTGCTCTCCTTCGTTTCACACTTTTTTTCCTGGATTACCTGTTCAGGAGTCATAGCATGGCAAGCATGGAGCCTGTTCAGCTCACTGCTGCAGTTGTGACCATTTTAAATACCTGGCGCATTATCCAGCAGTATGTGCAGAACCTGCAAAACCGGGCAAGGAAGCGATGACAGCACGATTATGATGAGGACATGGACACAGACATTCCTAGAAGCATGGCATGTGGTGATTGGGACATCATGGTGGCGTTGGGTCAGGTTCATGCCATGGAACGCTGATTCTGGGCCCAGGAAACAAGCACAGACTGGTGGGACCGGATAGCGTTGCAGGCATGGGATGATTCCCAGTGACTGTGAAACTTTCGCATGTGTAAAACCACTTTCATGGAAATTTGTGACTCACTGTCCCCTGCCCTGAAGCGCAAAGATACCAAAATGAGAGCAGCCCTCACAGTTGAGAAGCGAGTGGCAATAACCCTCTGGAAGCTTGCAATGCCAGACAGCTGCCCGTCAGTCGCGAATCAATTTGGGGTGGGCAAATCTACTGTGGGGGCTGCTGTTATCCAAGTAGCCAATGCAATAATTGACCAGCTGCTATCAAGGGTAGTGAAATGTGCAGGCCATTGTGGATTGCTTTGCAGCGATGAGGTTCCCTAACTGTGGTGGGGCAACAGACGGAACACATATCCCTATCTTGGCACCGGACCACCAGGGCGGCCAGTACATAAATCGCAAGGGGTATTTCTCAATGGTGCTGCAAGCACTGGTGGATCACAAGGGACGTTTCACCAACATCAACATGGGATGGCCGGGAAAGATGCACGACGCTCGTGTCTTCAGGAACTCTGGTCAGTTCGAACAGCTGCAGAAAGGGACTTACTTCCCAAACCAGAAAATTACTGTTGGGGATGATGAAATACCTATAGTTATCCTCAGGAACCCCGCCTACCCCTTAACCATGGCTTAACCCTTAGCCATGGCTCATAAAGCCGTACACAGGCAGCCTGGACAGTAGTAAGGAAGAGTTCAACTATAAGCTGAGCAAGTGTAGAGTGGTGGTAGAATGTGCATTTGGCTGTTTAAAAGCGCGCTGGCGCAGTTTACTGACTAGGTTAGATCTCAGCAAAACCAATATTCCAATTGTAATTGTTGCTTGCTGTGTGCTCCACAATATCTGTGAGAGTAAGGGGGAGACGTTTATGCTGGGGTGGGAAGTCGAGGCAAATTGCCTGGTGGCCAATTTCGTGCAGCCAGACACCAGTGCGATTAGAAGAGCACAGCAGGGCGTGCTGCACATCAGAGAAGCTTTGAAAACCAGTTTCATGACAGGCCAGGCTACAGTGTGACAGTTGTTTGTTTCTCCTTGATGTTATCCGCCCCCTTTCTTGACTCTAATTGCCTGTAAGCCAACCACCCTCCCCCGCTTCAATCACAGCTTGCAGAGGAAATAAAGTCACTATTTGTTCAAAACCATGCATTCTTTATTAGTTGATTAAAAACACAGGGAGATAAATCACAAGGTAGCCCTGGTGGGGTGGGGCTGAGGGGGAGGAGGGAAAGACAAGGTCACGATACAAATCAAAATTTAGGATTTGCCAGCCTTCTGCTACTTGGACAATCCTCTGATGTGAGTGGGTGGGTCCCCGTAGTTCTTGGGCATCTGGGTGAGGAGGCTATTGAACTTGGGGAGGAGGGAGGGTGGTTATACAGGGGCCGCAGCTGCTGTCTGTGCTCTTGCTGCCTTTCCCTCATAAGATCCACCAGACAGCGGAGCATGTCAGTTTGCTCCCCCATCAGCTTGAGCATGGCATTCTGCCTGCTCTCATCATGCACCTCCCTCCTCTCATAGCGGTCATTGAATGCTTTCCAGGACTCTGCCATTGTTTCCCGCCACGCATTCAGCTGTGCCCTGTCAGTACGGGAGGACTGCATAAACTCTGCAAACATGTCATCCCGTTGCGTTTTTTCCACCTTCTAATCTGGGCCAGCCTCTAGGATGGAGTTGATAGGGGGCGTGTTGAAACATTTGCACCTGTGGGAGGAGAAAAAGGGAGGGTAGAAGTTTAAAAGATACATTTTAGAGAAAAAAGGGGAGACTATTTCTCAGTGAAACAAGCAATTCATAGTACCTAGCACGTTATTTCTGTACACGGTCGCATTTTGCCTTTTATACTGAGTGCCTGCCAGTTTGGTGTGACTGCATCACATGTGGCTGGGCAACAACATTCAGCTTGCAGACAGCTATGGTAAGCCCTAGGGGCATGAGGGGTTCTGCTTCTTCCTCATTCATTACAATGCTTTTGAACTGCAGCGCCCTCCTTTCCCATACCAAGCAATGCCTGGTGGGTTGGCCATTTAAAAGGAGGGCCTGCTGTCTCTCTGGGATGATCGCTACACACACCACCCCACGCCCTTTAGGCCAAATGCCAGCAGGCCAGTGTGGACGGGTTTCCCCCCACCCCCACCGCAGGGCTCTGACTCTTTAAGCCAAATGCGAACTGACTTTTCCTGTAGCTGTACTGGACGCAAATGCATCCCAAGTCTTCAGGGCAAATGAATCAGTAAACACACTTTCTTTTAAACCCTGTATTGTATTTACAAAGATACACTCACCAGAAGTGCCTTCTCCAGCGTCATGGTCCCGGAGCCCGCCTTGGGACTGGGTGGAGGGTATTGGCTCCAGGGTGATGAACAGTTTCTGGCTGACGGGGAGGATGGATTCACCGCTTGCTGCCTGTGCACTGTTCTCGTCTTCCTCCTCCAAAAAAAATCATCCTCCCCGCTCCGTGAGTCCCCCCTTGCAGGTGTCCACGGACAGTGGTGGCGTGTGTGTGTCTGCCCCCCCCTACCCCAGAATTGCATGCAGCTCATTGTAGAAGCAGCCTGTATGGGGCTGTGACCCGGAGTGCCCATTTGCCTCTCTAGTCTTTTAGTAGGCTTGCCTGAGCTCCTTGATTTTCACACAGCACTGCTGTATGTCGCTGGAGTAGCTTCTGTCCATCATGCCCCGGGAGATTTTCGCAAATATGTTTGTGTTCCTTTTTTTTGGAACGGAGTTCTGCCTGAACAGATTCTTCTCCCCAAACAGTGATGAAATCCAGTACCTCCCACTTGGTCCATGCTGGAGCTCATTTGCACATCTGGGACTGCATGGTCACCTGTGCTAATCAGGTCGCCACGCTGGCCAAACAGGAAATGAAATACAAAAGTTCCCGGGGCTTTTCCTGACTACTTGGCTAGTGCATCTGAATTGAAAGTGTTGTGCAGAGCGGTCATAATGGAGCATTCTGGGATAGCTCCCGGAGGCCAATACCGTCGAATTGCATCCACAGTACCACAAATCTGGAACAGCGATGTCGATTTCAGCGCTACTCCCCTTGCCGAGGTGGCGTACAGAAACTGATTTTAAGAGACCTTAAAGTCGACAAAACCGGGTTGGTTGTGTGGATGGATTTAGTTTTAATTCGATATAACGCAGCTAATTTCTATATAATCGCATACTGTAGACCAGGCCTAAGGCACCTTGATACCAGTGTAACTGTGTCCACACTAAGGCAGCTGTACTGATTTAACTACTTTGGTAGAAAAATCACACCCATACCCAAACTAATTATACTGGTCCATAAAGTGTGTGGCCAAAAAGTCCCTGATGAAAATACTAGTTCTCTTTCTGAGATACAAGGACAGAGAGTGAAGTTCATTCCTATGCAGAAGACTTATATGCCACTTAAGTTCCACATAAGCTCAGTTTTGAAAGCATGAGGGGTACTTAAGTGGTGCATGAGCCTTGCAATAGCTGTATTCACAGGGCTGAATTTCGCCGAGAGAGAGCATGCCCTATTGTTTAACCAGAACAAATACTTGAAAAGATCAGTTCTGCGCTTCTTCTTATCCTGTGTTCTCCTTCAATGCCAATTTCTTCTCACAATTCTGTCCCCACCTATAGATCACCAATAGCATTCTGCTCCTACAGCAACAAGCCAAAGTGTTCTCTATTCTTATGGTCTCACACCTTGCACCAGCTGGATATTATTTTCATCTTAAGAAAGGGGCTAATATCTTGTCCATTAAGGGTCACTGACAAAGTTATTGTGAGTGTAAGTCCCCATAGAAGACTTAACAATACAATGCTGGTAACTGCACCCTGAGAATTGCTAGGAGTAGAGTGAGAATAATGGACAGGACATAATGGGACCAAGAAGAGTTCAGCACCTAAACATAACTCTAAGATTGAGGGGGTGGTGCAAATAATCACATTTACATGTTAAAAATTTGCTTTTCACAAGTAATTTCCAATGTTTGCTTAAAATTCACTGGATCCTGGGTAAAAACAGAGCCTTGCATTACATCTCTTCCCCTGGTGAAAAACTGTAGGGTGCTGCAGGTGGAACAGAGACACTGTTATGCTATAAGCAGTCAGTTTTTGGCTGTGGGTCTGGATGGGTCCCTGGGACAGACTGAGACAACAGAGCTGTCAGTCTCTTAGGGCAAGGCAGAGGTGCTGGGCCCGATTTTCTCCCAGAGGGGTTTGCCTGATTATTTTTTTTACAAAATGGCCATTAGTCCTGTGTTTTGAAGCAGGGATTGTAACAAATGGCAGACTACCTTGAGAAAACACCTAGCTCCATGTCACTCTCTTCTGCTCCAAATGGGAAACTGCCCTACAACTCCCTGAAAATCTCCCACCACTCCAGGCAAAAATATCTTCACTTGTCACATTCCATGCTACAGCCTCTTCTCCCCACCTGTGGTTTCCACATTAGCTGTTATCCGCTCAGTCATCCATGAGAAATAGTCTCTAGACATGAATTTAGGAGATGTCCTCTGCAGGATTTGCATTCGTCTTTCTTCATATTCTCTTCACATTTTCACAAAGCTTTTCATGAAGCCTCCCATCAGCCCCCCATACATACACATTTGCCCCATGTACCTCCTCACTATTCGCCAACTTCAGTGATCCATCTTCTTTTCATGCTCTTCCTTATGTCAGAGGTACTATCCACTCTTTGGAATAGCTCCTATTAATCCCTAACATCTTTCCTCCCACTCCCAACTTCTTAATTCTCATGATAGCAGAAACCAAGGTCAACTGAGATTAATTTCTCACCACATGTGCATAATTTTAAAAAAGAAATTAATGTCCTTCTCACTACTTCATACAGACAAAATAAATCATGTTATCAGCTTTCTTATGCCTTTCACTTCGAATATCCCTCCTTCATTTAACACCCTGGACATGAATAAAATACGGTATGTGCTGTTCAACCAGAGTGCTTCTCATGAGAACAGTGCCTCGTGGGCTCAAAGATTCCATGCAGTTAATACGTTGCACATCATTCATTATGTCTTATGTGATGGCTCCGGGGGGAGCTGTATCTGTGATCTCTCCCTCAGCCTCTTTCCAATGACAGGCCTCAACCTGCATTCTTCCTAAAGTGGAACTGCATGGTTCACCCCACTTTAGACTGGATCACCAGGCTATGCCTGTTCCCATCATGCCCCCCTAGTTACAGATTTGAGCGGTGCATTATATCCCCTTGAAGTCCCTCATGAGTGCACCCCTCAGGTGACAGATTCTGCTACCTTCCCCTCTTCCAGGTGGAACACCATGGCTCTCGCAGTCTTAGACCAGACCTCTGGGATGGCAGCCCCCCAGTTTCCAACTGTTAAAAAGAGAAGTCCAACTGCAACTGGTACCTTCAAGACATTCCCCTCTGGGTCCTGTGATCAGTGGCTGGTTAAAATGACTCAAAACAGTGCCTTCTAACCAGACATATCAATTTGCCCAAAGCAGAATAAAGGGTTAAGAACCACTCAAAGTCTGTACATCTGGGTCTTGCCTACTGCTAATCACCGTCTTTCTCAAAGCTTAGGTGTGTTGTAATAATTTGGCCTACACATTTACTGTAATAATGAAGTCAACTGCAAAAAGTATGTGAAAGTTCATAAGATGTTACAATAATCTTTCATAGGAAACACTGATGGAAAAGGTACGAAAGGGAGGCTGAAAGCATGAATTAGAGTCCAAACAAACAGGCCCACTGATATAACTCAAAGAATGTGTTAAGATCATTCCTGGTAAACAAGAAGAGTGTGGAATCAGAAATCAGTAAACCCAAATTGGTATGTCAGAAACTAGGCCTAATTGGTGGACAAATTAAGAAGTATCTAGGGTATTCTGCCCACCATTCCCTTTGTGGGTCCTTAAAGAAGGAGACTTTGAGGAGCAAAATTGACTACTGGAGCGAGGTTCACCATCAGGGTTGTCACCCACACTATATTCTGTAGCCCCAGGCCTTTGTCATCCTTATCTTGAAAGATGCCCTGACCAAACTGGGCCAGAGAGAGGGGCCCAAATAACACCTCCACCTCTGTGAGCTCCAGCTGAATCTCAAACACCACCTGGGATGAAATGACTTTAATAACAGCAATTAAGAACAGCTCCAGCCCATCTCAACTAATTTCTCTTTCCCCCCAAAAAGGACAGTTATTGCCATCTTTGATACTATCTAAGAGACTGTCAAACAATGGGAGGAGGGGATTCCTTCTAAAAACTCTCCCCTGGGAAAGGGAACAAGGGATGTTGTTAAATGAAAGCCTTATTTGATTCTTCACATCTCAAAAGCTTTAACTGTTTTTCCTTCTCCAAGAAAAGGTTAAAAGGATGTTTAATGGTGAGTTTGCCATGATACTAAACAGGCTGAGGTCTCTGCATACCAAACCATGAACCTTGTTTAACACTGTTTAATGTTGGCCAGTGATTGGGTTCTGTTAACACCTTTGACCCATTTATTCCATCTAAATTAATACAACCAATGAGCCCAGCTGCCTCAAACACATCAGAGGTCCTGCCTTTGTTCCACAGCTTGCTGCAGGCTTTGCCGATATCTGGGCAGAAAGAGACTGACTCTGCTCTTGCCATTTCTCTCTCTCTCTCTATCACAGCATCTGTCCCCACAGGGCCCTCACTCCCCACCTCTTTCTCTTTCTAGGCTGGATTTTTTTAATGGATTAGTGTTCTTTTGATCTTAGGTTCTGGCCTTGGATAAGTAGGCCTGTTAACCTGACTGGTGATAGGCAGGTAGATATTTCCCAATGACTAGCTCACCCATTGTTCACTTAAGAATGCTTGATATGCTCCCTGAAGATACTTACCTCTGGCTTTCTTCTCATTTCCTTCCTATTCCCTTACCCCCACTCCTTACAGCATTTGATTTAACTCCATGCAGTGAGCCAGAATAATAAGCAGGTAAACCGAGGTACAGAATTTTCATACAATATAATACAGAAATCTGCCTTACTCTCTAAATCTTACACTCACATTTACACAATAGCACCTCCTCATATGCCGTTGCTTCCACCTACAAAGAAGAAATTCTACATAAGACATCAAGAAGCTTCAGTCAACCTGGATAAGAATAGTTCAGAACTATGGACCCTTCTGATCCCATTCCATTATCTATTTAGGAGAGTATGAGCATCTATTCACAACATAATGCATGTTATCTAGTATATCATAGGGAAAGAGTTGTGTAAAAAAATATCCTTGCTCTGAATGCAGCTATATTAATATACTGTCAAATAGATATGAGTGAATAATGCATAAGAATAACTTCTTTAACTGATTTCAGAGTTGTAGCCATGTTAGTCTGTATCAGCAAAAAAAAAATGAGGAGTACTTGTGGCACCTTAGAGACTAACAAATTTATTTGGGCATAAGCTTTTGTGGGCTAAAACCCACTTCATCGGATAATAGCCCACCTTAATTGTTGGTATGGCAACACCCATTTTTTCATGTTCTCTGTGTGTGTATATATATCTTCCTACTGTATTTTCCACTGCATGCATCCGATAAAGTGGGTTTTAGCCCACGAAAGCTTATGCCCAAATAAATTTGTTAGTCTCTAAGGTGCCACAAGTACTCCTCGGTTTTTTTCTTTAACTGAATTTTGCCTTATTTTCTCTCTTACTGAACTGTCTGTGAGAAGATCATAATATTCTTGAATTTAATTGTTCTTCAGCTATAGTTTTTCTTTCCCAAGCAGTTTGTACTGAACATTCAAAATCTGAGTTTGGGTTGTACAAACAACCCACGGGATATGTTTTTGTTCCCTGACTGTGACTCTGATTGAGCAAAAGACTTACTAATAATTCCTGGAGCAGATTTCTGGTGCAAATAATCACATTTACAAATATTTTCCAATGTTTGCCAACATTCTCTGCTTCCTAACTATCCTTGCCAGCAAACTAATTGATTAGAAAAAATAATGAGGAGTCCTTGTAGTACCTTAGGGACTAACAAATTGGAGAAATTAGGTTTAGGTTTTATAATGACCAAACCACTCCCACCCATATTCTAATGAGTATAGGTAAAGAAACATACCATGCTGCCTAGCTAAAGTGCTAAAAAACAGACTGTGTTGGAGGAACTGGTAATACTCTCTGAAGCCTCTTGAAAGGAAATTACTTTATTCAATCACTTTTTGCCTGCTTTATTTCTGTATTACAAGTCAGTCTAGAGACTGTGATATGACAGGTTTTTTTTAAAATATTGCTTTTTTTAAGAACAAAATGAGTTTGGCTGGGCATGCGATGAATAAGGAGAAATCAAGCTCAAGAACATCAAAGCTGGGTGCTAAACATGAGGCTCTTAAGTCCATATTTAGGCATCTAAATAAGTGATTTGATTTTAAAAAGTGCTGAGCCACACATGATAAAAATGACAAAGTGATACCTTTTGCTGTGTTACATGAGTATAACACCATTGAAAACAAGGGCACTGCACTAGTATAACTGAGTTGATTTTAGCTCAAAGACATCAGAAATCAAAATTAAGCCCCAATCCTTCAGAGACTTACATTGGTGTGTAACTTGATTCATCTGAGTGATCCACTTCAATAGGACCACTCAGGTGGGTTACTTTATACACCTGTTTATCTGTTGAATGGATTAGGGCCTTGGGTTGGAATTAGTGGGTTCTACAATATTTTAACAACACTAATGTGGAATTTGTCAACTCTACAAAAATCAGCATATATCTCTGTTTTATCTCTGAGACGTGCAGGAGAGAAGTATCTCTTTAATATCTTCATTCCTGCTTTGAAGCTTCTGAAACTTTTTGAAATAGAGAAAAATAATTTTAATCTTTTTCTGCTAGGGAGATATTAGTGATTATTAAAAATCAGAATGGAAATATTCATTGAAGAGGATGACTTCTCAGAAGAACTATATATGGAATCTAATGATATCATTTCCACTTAATTACTGGGTTCATTTAACCAAATAATCATGAATAGTGATGTTTTGCTGTTGTGGCAGAGCACCGGCTTTGCCTCTGGGGGTCCTGCGCTTCTAGGCAGTTAGGGTTTGCCTCAGAGGTTTGCTGTGACACTCAGTGTAGCCTCTCTCCCCTCCTAGAGGCAAGGGTTACAGCTTACTGAGTTGCCTTCATCATCGGCCAGTCAACAGGTTTGGTGTAAGAACCTTCTTTAGACCCTGTCTTCCTTCTCAGGGAGAGTTTGGGGTGGGGGGAGAGACTCAGGTCTGCCCTCTTCTACAGGTTCCAGCACAGAGACCCTAACTGGCAGTGGAAACAGGTAGTTTTCCTATACTGCCGGAGCTATAGCCCGTCCCTGGGCTACTTCGCCAAACGGCCCCTCCTAGGTACTTGACCATGTGTATTCTCCCGGGTCTTTTACTGTGTACTGTCTTTCTCCCAGTCTTCCCACAACACACCTTCCTACTCCCAGCTCCTGCCAGCCGGCATCTCTGAGGGGGCTTCCTTTTAAACTAGCCTCAGACGGTTCTAAATGCGCTTCAGGTGATCTGATAGCCTGTTTCCCTTGATTGCTTCTAATCAGGTAATTGGTTCCAGGTGTCTTATGGAGTCTGCCTGACTTAATTGCTTCCAGCACCTTCCTGACTGCTCTGGGGTAGCCCTTGCCCTGGTCACTCAGGAAACAGAAAACTAGTCAGCGGCACTGCTATGGGTATGTGCATGGCCCCACAGTATGCCAACATTTTTATGGCTGACTTAGAACAACGCTTCCTCAGCTCTTGTTCCCTAATGCCCCTACTCTACTTGCGCTACATTGATGACATCTTCATCATCTGGACCCATGGAAAAGAAGCCCTTGAGGAATTCCACCATGATTTCAACAATTTCCATCCCACCATCAACCTCAGCTTGGACCAGTCCACACAAGAGATCCACTTCCTGGACACGATCGTGCTAATAAGCGATGGTCACATAAACACCACCGTATACTGGAAACCTACTGACTGCTATACTTACCTACATGCCTCCAGCTTTCATCCAGACCACACCACATGATCCATTTGTCTACAGCCAAGCTCTACGATACAACCGCATTTGCTCCAACCCCTCAGACAGAGACAAACACCTACAGGATCTCTATCAAGCATTCTTAAAACTAAAATACCCACCTGGTGTGGTAAAGAAACAGATTGGCAGAGCAGGAAGGGTACCCAGAAGTCACCCTCTGCAGAACAGGCCCAACAAAGAAAGTAAGAGAATGCCAGTAGCCGTCACCTACAGCCTCCAACTAAAACCTCTCCAGCACATCATCAAGGATCTACAACCTATCCTGAAGAATGATCCCTCACTCTCACAGACCTTGGAAGACAGGCCAGTCCTTGCTTACAGACAGCCCCCCCCAACCTAAAGCAAATACTCAACAGCAACTACACACCACACAACAAAAACACTAACCCAGGAACCAACCCCTGCAACAAACCCCATTGCCAACTCTGTCCGTATATCTATTCAGGGGACACCATCATTGGACCTAGCCACATCAGCCACACCATCAGGGGCTCGTTCACCTGCACATCTACCAATGTGATATATGCCATCATGTGCCAGCAGTGCCATTCTGCCATGTATATTGGCCAAACCGGACAGTCTCTATGCAAAAGAATAAATGGACACAAATCAGACCTCAAGAATTGTAACATTCAAAAACCAGTAGGAGAGCACTTCAGTCTCCCTGGACACTCAATAACAGACTTACAAGTGGCAATTCTTCAACAAAAAAATTTCAAAAACAGACTTCATCGAAAAACTGCAGAACTGGAATTAATTTGCAAACTGGACACCATCAAATCAGTCCTGAATAAACACTGAGAGTGGATAGGTCACTACAAAAAGTAGTTTTCCCTCTGCTGATACTCACACCTTCTTGTCAACTATTGGAAATGGCTGTCGTCCACCTTGATTGTATTGGCCTCGTTAGCACTACAAAAGCAATTTTCTCTCTCTTGATATTCACCCCTTCTTGTCAACTGTTGAGAATAGGCCACTTCCACTTTAACTGAATTGACCTCGTTAGCACTGACCCCCCCCCCGCCATTTGGTAAGGCAACGCCCATCTTTTCATGTGGGGGATATGGGTGTGTGTGTGCTGCTTACTGTATTTTTTTACTCCATGCATCTGATGAAGTGGGTTTTAGCCCATGAAAGCTTATGCCCAAATAAATTTGTTAGTGTCTAAGGTGCCACAAGGACTCGTCATTGTTTTTATTCATCCAGTGTCCAGTGTGTTTTCCTTCTACCAGACTCCTGCACCCAACCAGTCTGGGTCTGTCACACTGTAACATAACATTTTTCAGAGTAGCAGCCATGTTAGTCTGTATTCGCAAAAAGAAAAGGAGTACTTGTGGTACCTTAGAGACTAACAAATTTATTTGAGCATAAGCTTTCGTGAGCATCTGATGAAGTGAGCTGTAGCCCACGAAAGCTTATGCTCAAATAAATTTGTTAGTCTCTAAGGTGCCACAAGTACTCCTTTTCTTTTTACTATAAAATAAGAACAATTTATTCTCTCTTTTATCTAGAAGCTCAAGAAAGTCTTCCTTGTGTCAGCATTATTAACCAGTTTCATTATTAAACTCGGATTGTTATGAAAATGCTTCTTTAACAAGCTAAATAAGACTTTTCATGGGATTTAGACACCTAACTGAAAATCTCCCTCTGGAAATTTAAGTGATAAGGACTAGGTTACACTTTCCCACAGAGGTCAGCTTCTGATAAACTGAGGCAATTGCTGCATAAGTGATGGGAATCAAGACAGAAGATGGAACTGTAGCATCTATAGCATTTGAGTCAGAAAACATGTTTGGTAGTGTGAAATGTCTCTATACACTCTATAACACACACCCATGTTTAATAAATTCTAGTTATCAAAAATTTACATCCATAATCTATAGTTGGCCAGAGGCTGTAGCACAAACAAGTTGCTTGAGGAACAAGCAGAGATGCTCGATGTGTCCGTTACTATTTAGTTTGTCATTAGAACTACTAACTGAAGCAATAAGAAGTAGGAATGACTTCTTGTATCAAGGTATAGTCACAAAACTTTTTTTGTGGTAGGGTCTTTATGTTGTCTCAGGAAAAGATATACTGGATTTTAAGTGAGGGCGGGGGGGAGGGCAGAGGCATCGTTAGATGTTGAAATTTCCTGCCATCCATGTGAAAATGGCAGCTAATGCCTAAACTGCTGTTAGGAGTCACATTTTATTGATGAGACATCAGATAACCCAGGATCAATCAGTTTTATTAGTCAGTCAAGACAGAACAACACAGAAAGGTAAAGGTCACTGTCTGGGGAGCAGATTTGCATCTTCACTTCTGTTTCAAAGTGATTGCAAAAATCACCTGTTTACATATCCTAGTTGTTTACAACAAAATAGGAGGCTCCATGCATTACCCAAGATTTACACAGCAATGTTATGTGTCTTATCTTGTTTTGAATATGACATCCCAGAAGTCAGTAAACTTAGAGACATCTTCTCGAGGGAGCTTGGCACAGAGTGCGTGTGGGTTAAGCATCAACAAGATCATTTATCTTATCTGGTCTTTTTGGTGTCTGTAACTAACATTGAAATTACAACACTTCACTTTTCCCTATGGTTAAACAGTTTAACATAAGTAAAAGGCATCCTGAGAGGAGCTTAGCATGAACACAATTTATAGTTATAATAACATATGTGATATTATATACAATATTAAATACTGTTAGTCTTTAAGGTGCCACTGGACTCCTTATTGTTTTCATGGATACAGACTAACACGGCTGCCCCTTGATACTATATACAATATTGATATTTGTGTATAATATTAATATTGTATGTGATATTGGCTAACACAGACCTTACAGACTTTCTCCGCTTTCTCCATACATGTTCTGCAAGACACAGAAGCATTTTGTATCAAATTCAGTCAAAAATAATTATCTTGTGCCTGGTGTATTGCCTCACCATCACCAGTATGGATAGAGAATTATGTTGTCACCAATGTGAAAACATTCACATACTTGGCAGCACCATCAGGCAGGACGGTGGAACAAGCCAGGACATTGGGAACAAAATCAATAAAGCCAGAAACATATTCAGGAGCTTAAATACAGTCTGGAAATCATCAAAATACAACACCAAAACCAAACTCAAGATTTATCAGAGCTGCATACTTTCAACACTACTTTATAGTGCAGCATGCTGGGGAATGAGAAAGTATGACATGTCCAAACTGTCTTCATTCCATACAACCTGCCTCAGAAAAATCCTCCATATCTTTTGTCCCAGAACAATCTCAAACCAAAATCTATTGACACGGTGCAGCCAAGAGGATCTGAGCACCATCGTTGCCAGGAGGCATTGGAGATGTATCAGTCATGTGCTTTGGATGGAAACTGATTCCATCACCAGAGTAGCAATAAGACGGACACCTGAAGGAAAGCGAAAATGGGGCCACCCAAAAACAACTTGGTGTAGAGTGTGGAAGCTGAGTTGAAAAACCTGGGGCACAGCTGGGGAACCATTGAAAGACTTGCCAGAAACAGGCAGAAGTCGAGGAGCTTTGTCACTGCCCTAAACGCCAGAGGCGTAATAGGAACATGATGATGGTGTGCTACTTTCACAAACCTCAACTGGGTCTTACCCCCTGACAGATTCCCCACATACATAGAACAGAGGTTACACAAAGATTACAATAGTTTCACTACAATAAAACTTGGTCAAGCCATAGAGCATTATGGGACACTGATTCCGTTTGGTCAACACTGAAATACTACAAAATATTTTAAAGCAGTGCAAGAGAATGTCAAAGAGCTCTCTGCGAGTATCCCATTGCACTGATCTAGATTCTAAATAGTAGAAATAATGCCATTAATGCAAAGGGGGAACTACTAGGGGAGACTGGGGAACATATTTCCTTGTATCTCCCCCCTACCCACACACCCCAACTTTTATGTCCAACTGAATGTGACTGTAAAACTAATGATTTTTCACTCCTGGTCCCCCGTCCCCAACACCACAAGTTTTTTAATAGGGTTGCTCCACTGCATTCATTGTTAACATCTGTCTATACAGTAGAGTAACTTAACTGCAGCTGTGTCTTTTGATTCACATTCAAAAATCTGTTTTTCTGGGGGCAGGACTGTAGGGGGGATAAAGGGGCCCCTGTCATGTCAAGAGATGTGCTGTCAGGGACACACTTCTTCATTTATGCTTTAAAAAAAAAAAAACACCTCCAGACCTCTAAGATGTTTCATTTACATGTCCCTAAGGAAGACCAGAGAATTTGCCAGCAAAGGAAGAATCGAAAAACAAGACTGCAAGACAGAAAATAATTTATTTCCACAAGACTATGAGCTCCCCTCTGAGCATACAGAAGTCAGTAATGCCTGCTGCTGACTTGACCTCAGAGAGCTCTCAATGGGACTCAGATGTTGTTTGTAGTAATCCATGTGAAAACACCACAGATCAGGCCAGAGTTGCATCCATTTGTTAAAATTTAAGGCTATAAATTAGAAAACTGCACTGCTAAAATGACAAAGATTGAAGAGCCTATCAAGTGATCTGGAAAAGATTAAAATAAGCAGATAAAATTAAAAATCTTGAAAATGATTGGGCTTAAAAATAATAGGTGCTGCAGAGGAACATTAAGGCAAAAAGTCCTAGCTATTTAAACCAAAAGGAAACAGTCTTGCTTTGTGCATAACGCAGGCTGTAGCATTTTACCCAGTGGTTCCTGCAACAAGACTGGTTGAGCCAGGGCACATCTTATAAGGATATTCAATCTTCAATTAAAGACTGCAATTGATGGGGAATCTACCATACCACTAGGTAAATTGTGTGATGCTGACAAACCAGCTCTAATTATCCTCAGAGTTAAAAATGTGTGCTTCATTTCTAATCTGAATTGGTCTAGCTGCAGCTTTCAACCACTAGATCCCAGTGTGCCTTTTTGGGGAGGAGGGGAAGGGGGAGGATAAAGAGCCTTCTACTGTCAGAAATCTTATCCTCATGGAGGTACTTACAAACCCTTATCAATCCCCTCTTAACTTTCTCTTGTTAAGTCAAATAGACTGAGGGTATGTCTAAATTGAAATTAAAAAAAAAAAAAAAGGGGGAGAAAAAAAGACCCACAGCAATGAGTCTCAGAGCTTGGGTCAACTGATTCAGGCTCGGAGGGCTAAAAATAGCCGTGTAGACACCTGGGATTGGATTGTAGCCCAGGCTCTGAGACCCTGCCCCCTCTCTAGGTTACAGAGCATGTGCTTCAGCCCAAACCGGAATGGCTACGCTGCTATTCTTAGCCCTGTAACGTGAGCCAAAGCCTGAGTCAGTTGCCCCAAGCTCTGAGACTTGTCACCACAGGTGGTGGGGGTTTTTTTTTTGTTTTTTTGCTGGGTAGACATACCCTGAACTTCTTCAGTTTCTCACTGTAAAACAGGCTTTCCAAAGGACAGTTGGATTTGTAACCAAGCTAATTACTAAGATAATGGGGGGGAAATGCTCTTATGTACATCTAGAAAGTGGTGCGAGCACATAAACACCTTTCTCTGAAAAGAGGAAGACAGACCCCATACTGTCATCAGGGAAATGGTGAGTTATGAGAAACAAAGGTAACTTTTTAGCACATGGTAGGCATCATGGAAAATTCACCCAAGAGGCAAAAATTCCTTCTACATCTTCCCAAAGATGAGTTTTGAGATCAGTAAGAGAAGTGGTAAATATACTGTAAGAGAGAGTGATTCAAGCTATTCTTTTACTTCCAATTAAGCTCAGATGTCATCATAAGTTCAGAATGATGGAGGATGCTGAACACTACCATATGTTCTCAGTCATTATGTGCCCCCTCCCCCCCGCAGCACAATATCTGAGTACTTCACAATTAGAATGGCATTTATCCTCACAACACCCTGTGCCATAGGACAAGTGCCATAGGACAGTGTTAATACCCCCGACTTGGAGATGGTGACCCAAGGCCCAGAGAGAGACTTCATGACTCCTCCAAGGTCACCCAGAAAGCCCGTGTCACAGCAGGGAATTGAAGCTGTGTGTTGAAGCTGTGTGTCTCCTGAGTCCCAGGCTGGTGCTCTAACCACTGGACCAGCCTTCCTCTCTTACTTACATTTGATAATAAATAGTGAGACTCAGAGCTGCCACATTCTGTGCAATTTCATTTGTGATATTTCTCACTTGTGAGAACAAACCACTTTGGTCCCAGTTGAGCAAAGCACTTCAGCCCATGCTTTCCTTGAAGCATTTGAGTAGTCCTTTGACTTCAGTGGGACTACTCACATGCTTAACTTTAGGCACGTGCTTAAAATTAAGTTTGAGCTGAAGTGCTTTGCTGAAATGGGACCTATTTCCCCCTCTGGTTTCCTCCTTCCCCTCCCCACCTGCACAATGGGAGCAGATATGGGGGATGCGGAGCAATCACTTCACACTTCTCAGAATCAGGTAGCAGAGCTGGAGGAAACAGAGGGAGCTGGGGAAAATTTTGCTAGTTAAAATTCTTCATGTAGGATCCTGGTCTGTCGAGAGGATAAGAGCTAACTCATTTAAACTTTATTCTTCTGGGTATAGATCTTCTGCAACAATGAATGACTAATGCTGGGACATAATGAATGGGTATACAAAAGGAGGGTAAACTATAGTGAGACACTACTAAGAAACCTCCTGTGCTTAAACTCTCTTCTTCTGAAAGAAGTATCCAATTCAGTGCAATAAATACAGTAGTTTGTCTTCTGGTGAACATGTGTGACAGAGTGCTGAGAGTCAGTAGTCAACCCAGCACTCTGATCATTTAAGCATTAATTAACACCACCAGGAAAGGTCTGAGGGGGGACCGAAGTATATAATTGCCTATGCAGAGTGGGGGCTGATAAGCTAAGCAGCTAATTATCCCACCATCTGGGGAGACTAATTAAAAGCACAGGAAGGAAGTGTAAAGGAGGGAAGATTAGCAGAGCCCAGAGACAGATAGGTCTCAGGGTGGTGAGAGCTCTTCCTTTCTCTAGAGGCAGGTCTGAGGATTAGGGAAAGCTGTAAATAGACTTGCTGCCCAGGATTGTGATGGTGTTTTGGTGAAGGTAATAAATAAAACTCATAGAAGTGATAACCATCCAAAAGGCATCCAAGGCTATTTGTGAGGGATCTCAGGACAGGAAAGGAAAGGAGCCAGCCTTGTTAGGATATATGGGGCCTGATTTTGCTACTAGGGAAAGACAAAATCTCCCATTGACTTCTCAGAGAACTGGGGTAAATCCAAATAGAGTAAAACAGTAGTATGATGACATTACTGTAAAACACAAATTTAAAAGGTTAAAATGAGAATGAATGGTTGTTCTGGGTTGCAAAACTAGTTTGCATAACTAGATAGGAAAAGGAAGAAGTGAGGGGAAAGAGTAAACGCTGAATGATAACTTTTATAGAAAAAGGATAATTTAAGAAAAAGCAGGGTGAAGAGGAGAGTAAATACTTTGTATAATTTTTTTCCTTTATTTAAAAAAAAAAGAGAGCAATCATATGTAAGAACCTAATATTTAATTTCTATCAAAATATTATAAAACTAAGTATAATTTTAGAATGGAGAAATATGAAACATACATTACTAAAAAATTGGTCATGAAATCTAAGAAGGGAAAAAAAAAACCAGTGGGAAAAGAGCCAGGATGAGCCAATGACACAGAAAGGCCTTTGATATTATTTTTTCTAAAGGAGACTCTCATAAGTGAGGGGAAAAGTCAGCTGATGGTCAAAAAGGAAAACTGATTAGTGCTGTCTTCTCATCAGAAGGGACCACTAATGCCTCAGAAATATCTATAGTAGCTTATTAAAAACTTAATTTCATCCTGTTAAAATTTACTAAAAATGGTTAATATGTGATGGAATGTAAAAATTCTCAGTGGTTTCTGGCTGAAAGGCCCAATCCTACAGAGACTTATGTACCGTCTAGACATGGTATGTAGTGCCGTTGAAGTCATTACTTCAAATAAGACTGGTGAACAGTATAGACAGTTAATACTTAAAATGGCAGGAAAAGCATTACAAATTCATAAAACAAGAGTGTGTGAATAGGAGAACAAAGCAGGCAACTTCCATGCTTGGCAACTTAAGTAGGCAGAAGCTCAGACTGCAATTAATGACTAGTTGGATGAAGAAGGGAAACTTAATAAGAGGCTAACCAGAAAAAAAGAATACAAATCTTGAAACATTTCACTGTAGACATCTGACTGACTCTCAAGTATTTATGATAGAAGATTCATATTTATGACTAAGAAGAATACTTAGCTTATATAAACTTAGCCACCCTTACAGTGGAAGAGAAATCAGAGCTAGGTAAAACTTATAGCACATGTAGCAATTTCTAAAGTTATGTTTTCTCCACTCTAAAGGTGAGCTCCAGGACTGCATAGTTATACATGAGAATGGCATATGTGTGTTAAAACAAATCACCCCTATGCTTATGAGTTCATTTTACACACACACAAAAAAGAAAACACATCTGAGCAATTGAGTTTAGCTACAGTCCCTATCTTAAGGGGAACATGGATACAGTAAGATGTAACTCTTCTATATTGTGGGCTACTCAATGAATGGGAACAACTCAGGTGAAAAAGGGTTTTATAAATTTTACTTAACTAAATCTCTCTTCCACTGTAAGGGTGGGTAAGTTTATATTACCTAAGTATTCTTCTGTTTCTCTCATTCTTGGTGTTCAGTGGTGGGTAGTGTAATGTTTCAAGTCTTTTTTATTTGTTTTTTTGTAAAATGTTTCGAATATCCTTCTGAGATTAGAAGGAACTATGAATGATAGTAAGGGTTTTGGAGATTGGGCCTAGATGTTTTGTCATCCAGAGCAGAAAGGTATTGTAACATGGAGGAACTTCATAGATACAATTCATAACATACAATAGATTCATGTTACGGCTAGAATTAGAGCCAAATGCTGTGTATCACTCTGTCCTCAATAAGGAAGAGAGACTAGGCAAAACTGCTCACCTTTGCAAGTGAAGAGGGCTAATTTCATTATTTTACTTTGCTGCTTTTATCTACTTAATTCAACTAAAAACAACAAATGAAAAAGTTCTGCAGACCTGAGTCTTAATAATAGTAACATTACTTTTCCCAACTAAAAATATCACTAGCTGGTAGGCATGGACATTTTCTATAATAAAAACAATAACTTTTTGGCTACAGGGATTAGCTGATGGTTGATAGAATTCTTGTTTAGATGTTCAGCTTCAGTTTACTTGATAGTTTTAAAATGTAATTTGGTATATTGAAGGTTTTTGCAGCTTATTCTAAGAGCTGTGGAAAACAAAGGCTAAAAAGTGTTGTTTGTATCAGAAGTAAAGCTGGCTGAAAAATTTCAGATGAACTTTCCCTGTCAGAAAATGGGGTTTTGACAAAGTTGAAATTTTCTGTGTCAAAAGACAAATTTCAGTGGAATTTTCCTTTGGGAAAATTGTAACAAAATATTTTTTGTTTGGGTCGACATTAATTTCTGTGAGATATCAGCTAAAACCACCACCTCCTGTGGAAAATAGTGTCAATATAGGCAACAGGCTGCAAGAAGCAGCCAATCAGGGCCCATCAGACCCATATAAAAAGAATGGCAGGGTCAGACACAGTCAATTGCTGTAGGGAGCCCAAGGGAGAGCACTGAGTTCCTAGAGGGCTGCAGGACCTTGGACAGGACAGCTGCTAGCAGGGACCAGAGAAGCTAGAGTTGGAGCTCCCGGCTGGCTGTTGGGACTTGTAGGCTCAAGGCCCTGAGAAGAGGGTGAAGAAGATGCTGGGGCCATAGGGAAGTGGCCCAGGTGTCTGGTGGCAGGGACAGCTGGACCTGTGGGTACTTAGAACTTCTGAAAGTCAGGTCCATATTGTTTACATATCCATGTATGTTTGGAGTAGGCGGTAATAGTGTTATTTAGCTTGAACTGACAAGACAAGCGGGAATGCAAGCAAGCACTGTGGTTACACAGATGCTTTGCTCAACCCTGTGAAACTGACCAGACCTTGCCTGGTAAGGTTTTCAGCAATCGTCAACAGTGGTAATTGATGTCAGCCTGGCTTAGAGAGCTTTTTATAGTATCTCACTAGCCAAAAGTCTCCTTTCCTTATTCCTTTTCTGTGATTTCTTTTCTGTTTCCATTATGTGCCAGTAAAATCTGTTTTTATTTAGGGTAGCTGGTATTGTATTTTAGGTAATGCTAAGCGAGGTTCTGATTGTGATAGCTCCTGGTCAAGCTTGTTGAGGACAGATGCTCTGTAGTACATCCCCTTAACAATTCCCTGAGCCACTCAATCTCCCTGGCAACTTTTAAATTACACAGGTGGGGAAAAAAGGAAGTATAACATCATAGTCTCCCAAAACAAGGGCTGATTTCAGAAACTTACATTTGAAACGGAATGAGGCCTATAATATCTAATAACTTCTGATATCTTGAAAAGAAATCCAGACACAATAGCCTCTCCTGCAATATACCAGAAAGCATTCTATTTAGAGACAATTGTGGTTATGTTGCTTTTTTCCCTGTCTCTTCCCTCTTCTTTTAATTATGAGACATTTGCATGAAAACAAGGTCTCTGTTAGTTCCTGCTGCTTATATGCCATATGAAGTCAATCATAATCTTCTATTTGCAGAATCTTTATAATCTCCATAGTAACCAACGGTAATGGCATTAATTGTAATGATACGAGTAACAATTAAAATAGAGAGAAGAGAAAAGAGAGAAATACACTCTATATATGACACATTGATACAATTGTTTCTAAATAGAATGTCTTTCAAAGCTTTTCCAGAAAGCATCAGCTGCTCTTCAAAGCAGCCAAGATATTCACCTTCAAAAAGCAGTTACTGCAGATAGGAGCCTTTTCAGTCCACTGAATGCATAATAAAAAGTGGCGAATACATATATTTGTACAGGGTTTAACTTATTCAGGGCCTGATTCAAAGCCCATTCAAGTCAATAAACAGACTACCATAGATTTCAAGGGGCTTTGAATCAGGCCCTTATTTAGGTGAGATTTAAAACCATTCAAAAGATGCCTGCCAAGCAGTAATTCACATTTTATAACCTTCTATAAAATGAGGAATTCAGTTAAAAATAAACAAACCAATTATGTTTAAATAAGGTTGCCACTGTGATGAGGAACAGGAAATTGGAAGTTAAGGATTATGTGTGGCCATTAGCTCTATAAGCTCCGTGCAGAGCATATTTTGTGTCTACCCTGAATAAACAGGATCTCCTTTTTGGTTTTGGTTTTTATTTTTTGTTTCAGTAGAATTCTTAGACTTCACTGGGAAGGTTCTCAGAGAAGAATATATGTTTTTGTTGCATATTTGGTGAATCCTTTAACCTAGAAAAGGAACAATTTAAGCACTACTCACCATTTGCACAGTAGAAGTCCACTACTACAGTCTACTGCATTTAGTCCATTTTAGTAATCCACTACTACTCTGGACAGCACGGAAACCCAGTCAGTAGAAATCTAGTGTAGTGCGCTTCCCAAACCAGCCACCTCTTTGACCTTTTCAACATTCTTAGTAAGATTCAAGAACTTCTGTCCTCATTATAAGCTTTCCGTTTATCATCCTTAAATGCCTAAAGCAGGACCTGAGGAATACTTGTGAGAAAGATTTGCCATTAAACACATTTCCGTGATACCGCTCACTGTAGTATCTAGAAGTCCAGAGCATGCTGCCATATTGATAGGGAATGGAACCAGAAAGGTCTTAGCAGTCATTTTTCATATTCTCAGGATCAAATACACCAGACAGAAGATTCTCTAAAACCTGTTGGGAAGGAAAGAACCTGGATTCCAACCCCTTTATTCATGCTGACTATTGTTCTCAGTATTCTCAGCTTGGGGGGGAAAGGAAAGTTGTTCCTGGAGCATCTGGCTTGCTATTAGAAGGAAGGGAATTTCAGCTACATGCTTGTGGTGGGGGCAACAAAGCAACAGGTCGTGTGTGTGTGTGTGTGAGAGAGAGAGGTAAGTGATTGTGGAGCAAAACAGAGGTGGCTCTGTGTAGAGAAAGAGTTTAATATTTGCAAATTATCTGTGAGCTGATTTAACATTGTGCAAATTTGTTATTCAAAATTTTTCTATGAATGTTTATGCAAGTATATTCCAGCCCATGGATCCCTTGCAAATTATTCATCACATCCATTGCAGTGAGTATTTGCTGTTCATAACTTGCTACTCACAGTATATGATTGGTCACACATGTCATATGTTACCATTCTGGGAGTGTAGGATTCCCATTCCCATTGTACAGACACTTCAGGTAAGCGTAGTCAAGAAAAGATGTATTTGAATGACTATTTGCAAAGCTTTTACTTCTCTGCAAATATTCTCGTGAATGAATCTGGCCTGGAAGAATGTTTATGGGAAAATAAATGTAAGTTAAAGAGTTGCAAATATGGCAGAGATAATCTGCAATACTTTAATACCTGCTCAATACTTTTTGCATTCACCTAGCTGTGATTGCAACAACTTTACTTCCAGTGAGGACAGCCAGACAAAGCTCAAAGTTACTCCCTCTGTTAACGAGAGGGAGTCCTAGAGAACAGTGTAAAGAACTCCCTCCAGCCCATGAGGGGCTGAGCAGTTTGGCTTTACACAGCGGTGAAAGTACACCGGTAAGAAGTGGCTGCCAGTACTGGCCCATACGCAGCCGAGGTAAAAGTGCTTTAATCTTGCTTCTCCCTCTCCCCCGCGTCGGCGGCCCCTGCCGATAGGGACCCTACCAGCAGGGCTGCCACCGAGGGGGAGAGGGGGGTAAAAGGGGCAGCTGCCCCAGGGTCCAGCAATTTAAAAGGGCCCGGGGCTCCTGGCCCTCTTAAATAGCCACCAGAGCCCCAGGCAGCATGGGCCAGGCAGCGTGGATGGGCTGGCTGGGGGAGGCTGACCTCCCCCAGCCCCGCCCCTTCCAATTGAGGCCCCACTCCTTCCAGGGGCCCGGAGCTGGGCCCTTGTACTGGTAAGTCCTCTGTGCTACTTTTACCCCGTCTTTACAGTGTTTCTAGCCCTTGCTTGCCAGGAAATTGAGGTGTTTTAGATTTAGAGACCAGAAGGAAACATTGTGATCATCTAGTCTGACTTCCTGTATAACGCAGGCCAGAGAACCTGATTTCCATACACAAACTATCTTCTACCAGACAAACTGAATATATTATCTGTAGAGTATTCTTGTGTTGACAAATAAACAAAGAAAGATAACTGTGTGTGCTAACAAGCTGCTCCATTTTGCAGTGGAAGTTTTAAATGTTAAGCTCGTGCAACCTCTTAGGTATACCAGTTAGGCTCTGGAACAAATTCCAGTTTGTTACTTCAGTAAAATTCTAGAGTGCATGGAAACTGTCATCAGGGAGAGAATGCAATCCCCTGAGTGCAGGAGACAAAGTACTGTCACTAGGAAATATCTCAAAAATGCACCATAAAAAAAAGTTAACTGAGTTTCTTTTGTTTTTTTTTGAAGGGAAGGGTTAAATTTACATAGGCCATAACTTTCCCAAATTTGTGAACAGAGGGACTTTCCACGCTCTGACAGTAAGTGGCTGGGTCCAGCCAGCCCCACAGATCTGTTGCCCCTTCTCTGGACCCTATAGAGGCTAATATGTAGGTCAAGAGCCAGTGCTTGTGAGGACTTGTAGACTGAGTGGACCAAGTGGAAAGAGTGGGGTGGGTAAGGAGGGTGTGGCAGAGAGATGCATTCTTCCTCCTCCAGCCACATGGAGTTTAGTTAGTCCCAGGCTTTATTATTTTTCTATGCCATGCTGTCTGGAGTGGCTCACAACTGTGAGTGCCTACCTCAGGGCAGACTATCAGAAAACAAAGGCAGACACCCAAATGGGTGGCATGTTCTAAAATTAGATTTCACCATGCCAGTAACAAACGTGAACGCCAGGATCACTGTGCCAGTCTTATCATGGAGTAACAGACAGTCCCCTTAGACCTTCCAGTCTATCTTGCCACCCAGACAAATTGAACTCTGGGATAAAAGGTTACTTAAACCTAAAATTGTACCACATCAGATATCTCCCAGTCTCAAGAGACCAGTCACTTACCCCAGATCAATTGGTACTCCAAATCGCACACCAAAGATAATGCTGGCAGCCAATTCTATAGTTAAATATAGGTTTATTAGCTAAAAAAAAAAGAATGAGGGTTATTGAGAGGTAAACAGGTAAAATATATGTACAGGTGAATCACAGTTTGTAACTCCAGATGGTGGCAGCGATGTAATAAATTGCCAGTCTCCCGCTACCCAGAAGAACTCTGGGGATCTCTGTCTTCTCATTCAGTTATTAGGGCCTGTTAGAATCCAAACAGATCAGAGCTGGGTAAAGGGCCTCTGGGATCTGCTAGGTTTGGGAGTGGGTCCCGTAGACTATTCCGTGGGGAAGGGGAACAATCAGAAATGAACTGCACAGGGACTTGGGAATCCAGCTTTGGGTCCCAAACTCAGATTGTATGTACCAGCAGCATGTAGTCCACCTAGCATTGGCATAGGCATTTTACTATTTATCTTAACATGGCAAATAGTGTGTTCTCCTCATATAACATATAGGTGGCTCTGCCTCCCTCCTATCCACACATTATATTCCCTGGTTTCACTCCATCAGATCTACCCATCTGACAAAAATATTTATCATCAGCCTGGCTTCTTCTTTCCCTGCTGTATCTGGTATGCCACGCTACTATTAGCTGCATCAGAGCATACTGTTAGTTGCAGATACAATGCTGTACACAGCAATAAAGCTCCCCTTTAAGAAGGCACAGCACCATAACCTCCATGAAACAACATGCTGGACTGCAGATGAGAGGGCTTTAATAAGCCAGTGAATTTTCAGTGTTCTTCTAAGTAGAATTTATCCAGCTTCTCTCCTGCTGTGCAAAATGATAATTAGGCAATCAGCTGTGAACAGGTGCAGTGAGCTACTTGGAATACAGTGAACCTCCTCAGTCAATTGCCACATTTAGCATCTGAATCTTAATATCATTCCAGAAAGAGTGGCTGAATGTTAAATCTTATTGTATGATAAGGTAGAAACCTGGTAAATGCAGAACCTTCTAGAACTAAAGCTATTCTTTTAATAGGTCCGTTGCAGTAGCCGGTATTAGTCGCAAGGAGTTCTGCTGTTCTTAGAAACTGTACATTTAGAAAATATTTAAGTAACAGAGATATTCTTTAATTACATTGCATTGTTTTTTATATATTTTAATGCCTTGGACATCTATTCCTTTTTTTACCAATTTAAATTTTTTGATGCAATTTGTCTTTTTTAAATCCACAAATAACTGTTGATATCTAAAAGAAGCAAAAAAAATTTAAAAAAAAAATCTCATACTGAATTGGGCTCCACTCCTGTAAAGCACACGTGTTTCAGTTTGTCATTTTGAAGCATAATTTTTGATATTTCAATTCTTTTGATATTGTTCTTGAGACATTTGAATGACATTATTTCCCCTTCTCTTTTGAAACATTTTATATAACATTTTCTACAGGATTTGAACCAAGAAACTTCTACAGCAATCAAGGTCCAATTGTTCTAAGAAGAGTGTGTGTGTAAGATATATAATAATAGACAGTGCTTGCCTGGAAGAGCCTACCATCAAAGGCTCCAGTCCTGCAAAACACCAGAGTATATCTTAACTTTATGCATTGTGAGTATTACCATTCACTTCAGACTATAAAACAGATTTTTCTGCATTGACTAATTGAAGTCAATTATATAGTTTAAAGTGACTATCACTATTCACAGTACATAAAGTTAAGCATGAACATACATCTTTGCAGGACTGGGGACAAGAGACTAGACAATGGATGGAGAAAAGGAAGTATTATGTCCCTTGCAGAGACTGGGGCTTGCCAAAGATCACACGGGAAGTCTGGTGATAGAGCTAAGAATTAAACCCAGATCTTCTGAGTGCTAGTCCAATTCCTTAGTTATGAAACGATCCTTCTGTTGTTTCACCTGTAAGACTTTGTAGAGGAAGTTAATGGAGGATTTGTTGTTGTAGGATTAGATGGGTATATAAAGGGTTAAATTAGCGTGGGTAAAGAATATATATACTTTACAAATTGTGTAAAGTGCCAGTACTCAGCAGTTGCGGGAAGACCTTAAAAGAAGGTATGCTCCTAGGCTTGGAATGTGGCTTAATTGGAAACAGTAGACCTGAAGTGTGGCTGATAAGATAGGGGGGAAATCTTTGAAGAAAAAGCCCCAATATAAAAACTGGTTCTAAGGGTTTTTTAGCAAAGTAAAGTATTCAGGAAGCAATGACTATAGTCATGTAGAACCCGATGGATAAGGTATAAAAGGGTGAACTATTAAAGGGTTTGTTGGTAGTACCTGACTGTCCAGTTGGAGCCACTGCCAACATGGGTTTGAGCATTCTGGGTCTAGTCCTGTTGTTAGTATCTGATCAAAGCTCATAACTGCATTTTACTGTATGGGTGTGATTGCTTTAAGGCACTTTTGGAGCAGCTGTTTAAATACCATTTGGCCTTTGGGATTTAGTAAAGGAATGTGTGGTTAAATTGGTGGTGTGGTGATACCCTCTATTAATAATAATCATTCCAACAGTTATAGAATCTTTTTTTGTCTTTTGGAAGTTATGTATTTACTAAGCATATCTCATGCTGTACAGAGAGAGGAAGACACTACCCCTTGGTTAAGGAACTTTAAATGCAAGTCCTCACTCCTGAAAACAGTTGCTGACATGTTTAACTTTATGTGCATGGATAGTTGTGTTGTGAGACTATCCATGCACATAAGATTAAGCACGCAAGCAAGTGTTTACAGGAGTGAGGACTTGCATTTAAAGTTCCTTGGCCAAGGGGTAGTGTCTTCCTCTCTCTGTGCAGCACTAGGTTCGCTGTCTGTGCTCAATAAATGGTAACTTCCTGGTTTCAGGGATGAAAGTAAGTCGAGTGACTTACCGGTATGCTGGGGCCAGCTCTGGCCCCTGGAAGGGGCGGGGCCTAGGGTGGAAGGGGCGGGGCTGAAGGGGTCAGAGCCAGCCCCAGCCCATCCTGTAAGGTAAGTGCCCCCCATCCTTCTCCTCATCCCCTCCTCCACCAGGGTAGCAGCAGCAGCAGCAGCCCAGGGCTCCCGGGGTTATTTAAAGGGCCCGGGGCTCCCCTGCTTCTACTGCCCCAGCCCTTTAATTAGCCACCGGAGCCCTCGGGAATCAGCGGGGCTCCAGCGGCTATTTAAAGGACTGGGGCAGCAGAGGCAGCTGGAGCCCCTGCCCTTTAAATAGCCGCCAGAGCCATGCAGCCGCTACCCCATGGCTCCAGCAGCAGGGGGCCACTGCTGGGAGCCCCAGGCCTTTTAAATTGCCCCCTGGGGAAGCCGGGCTGCCCCAGTATGGTGCACCAGCTCTTGCTGGTATGCCATACCAGGGCGTACCAGCTTACTTTCACCTCTGCCTGGTTTCAAGTGGTGGTAAGTGCAACAGATGCAATCATGGCTCTGTTTGTCTCTGATTGGGAGTGCTGGTGCTGCTGTGCTCAATGCCAGAAACCAGTGGCTGAAGCCCAACTATGGCCAACACCTATTTTGATTAGTATTTTCTTCGTGTAATTGAAAAATATAAAGTCATATCTATGCTTCTCAATATGAATGCTTTTATATGCTAATATCTGTTCTTACAGTGTACCACCCACTATTCTGTCAATCATAGCTTGACAATGACCAACTCGGGTCCCCAGAAACTATCTTGTTGAGAATCTAAACTGTAGGAGCCAGACATCCTTCTACGAGACTTGTTTTCGCCTCCACTCTTATCTCTTTCTGGTAGAGTGCTCTATGTTAATTTGAGCTTAATCAAGCCATAAAGCTCTGTTCCAAAACACTTCACCCTTTTCCAAGTAGTCTTGAGCAAGTTTTAATTGCACCACCTTGTGCTCCGGGTGTGGCTTCTGACAGGATAATCTTCCATTCAAAACCTCACAACTGACATAATGTTACAATTATGTTCCTTAAGCTTTTTTTTTTACATCTGTCAAAACTCTACATTCTGTTTAATTAACCAGTTCCATTATCACTCCTTCCGTTTTTTTGTTTACTGGTGTCTCTCTCAAATATTTTGCTTAACAACACACTGTCTATTGTTTTACTGCAATTTCTATGAGCCACTTAGCCAACAGTTTTGAATGACTTCCTTTTCTCAAAGATCTGCCCTCTTTTAAAAACAAGTAAGGACAGGCCACCCATTGAAACATTTTAGATACTCTGGTGGAGGCAAAGAAACTTTTCTCTGTCACCAGCACAACCTGGCACGAGTACCAGTAAACATTCCCCTCAACCTGCCAACACTCAGATGTGGAAATCAATGTGTGACCCAAAGTGAGGGACACAAGGATTATTCATGCAAATAGCTTAAAATGCTTTTGGAGTCTTTCCTGTAGTGTAAATAACTCTTTCTGTAACCTTCCTTTCATGATACTTTATTTCTGGTGTGCATTATTTTCAACATTAAAAGTAAAGGGACGCCAGACTTGTGAGGCACTTGGGTAACTTTAGGACTAAAATGGGGGATGTCCCTCAAAATGAGGTATGGCAATAAATAACCCAGAAAGACCAATATAGCAGATAGTACAAAAAATACACAAACCATTTTTTATTTCCATGTATGGTTTCTAAACTTTTGGAGGCAACAGTACATCCTTGTAATTGTTTGCCATTGGTATGTGTGGCCAGAGGCCGATGAAAATGGCAGTAGACAGAGGGAGTGAAGGTCCCATGATCTTTGCATCCTGGGCACATTTACCCAATTCCAAAAATTCAGAATGAGAACATTTTTATATTTCTTTCTTAACAGTATGAAGCAGTTCACAGCTATTTTAGATTAATCTGATGCTTCAGCTTCTTAATTTTGCTGTGATGAATATTGTGGTGCCTTGACATTGTTTCCTTCAGTGATTCTCTACTGCCACTGCATTCTTTGAATTTTCTTCCATCATTCAGACTATCTCCTCTCCTCTTCCTCCAAGTATTGTTCTTTTATCTCTCCTCCAGCCCCCTCTTTTTTTGCTCTAGACTTTCTGGTGAAGCATTTATAGGTTTTTCTCTCCCAAACCATGAAGAATGTCATGCATTTGGTCTGTGGTGACGATCAGAATCTCCACAAGCTCTTGATGAGAATGTCACTGGCTCTCTGCCACCTCACCTGCTTCTTCAGCACTAAAGCTAAAGACTAGTGACAGACATGGCAAACTCTGTGTTGGTGTGGGATAGATTCCACTCCTGAGAAGTCTGACTTGTTTGTGCTTTGATTTAGTTCTTCAGAAATGTTGGCTCCTTTAAACACATTCCTTTTCATTCCTCCAACTTCAATTCAAGTACAAGGGCAAATTGCACAGTAAGATATGCACAGGGATTTTCCTACACCCACCCCCCATGGGGGTGTTTATCCCCGCCCGAATTTCCCCAACCTCCCCCTCCCCCCAATTTTGTGAACTAGTTACATGCAGTGTTGCCAATTTAGTGATTGTTTGGAAATTTGAGTTGAAATTGAAACATTAATACACACTTTAAAAGCATCTAAAGTGTATCATAAAATATGTGTATCTGAAAAAGTATAATAGATTTGAAAAGTATGAACATAGACTAGCTTCCTTATACAGCCGTTGTTTTTTATGACAGTGTCAGTGCATTCATTTCGGTGATTGTTGGCCAGCCTAATAATTTCAAATTATGATTTATAAGCAAAGTCTAAATGAGCTCTCCCTGACAGCTAGTGATGAGCTAGGGGCTGGGGGGAAAGGCTTCAGGACCAGATTGTATTTACATTCACACCTAATCTACCTAAGTATCTAGCAAATACAGCTGTGTTGCCCAAGTGATAGATTTTGGCTGGGGTTGGGTTACAAATCACTTGAATGGGGGGGGGGGTAAAGAAATGTTGTTGCTCTTATTGCATGAGTAAAGGGCAGTAGAACTGTATTTACCCTGTGCTGATTGAGGGCATTGAGAGAGGGTGGGGGCAGGTGTTTTGCTTGATGGTCTGCCTGAGTCACAAGTACTATTTGACCTGCCCCTCTCCACTGTTTAAAGATAGAGCTGATTAGGCTCCATAGATAGTCTTTTGTTCTGTTAAGTGACCACTACAGCTGAAATCACTGATAATCAGGTCTAAGTGCTTAGACCTGCTGTGGGACAGCGTTTCTGTGGAAGAGATGGCCCAGTCTGCACTATCAGTGAGGTTCCCCCACTGAGAGCTGGGTGGAACCTCAAGAGACCAACTCGCAGAGGTCACAGTGGCAGGTGGCAGCAGAAGATGACGGCGCAGGGCCATTGGCAACAGAGCGATGGAGTGAACAGTAGCACAACCAACAACAGTGGCCAGAGTGAACAGTGAGCAGCTGGAGGAACGAGCAAGGTGCCTTCTTGCCCCCCACCTGGGAGATGAACTTATGTGAAAACAGCTCTGAACTCTGAGTCTCCACTGACCAAGGACAACACCGGTGAGTGTTAATGAGGCTGTTAAGCATGCTGGAGACACAACACAGTTCATGAAAACAAACATGGCTATGGCATCATACTTTCTATTTAAGCAAGAGATACCACACACTACAAACTGGAGGCCAATGTTAAGTGCATTGTCACTTGTTCATCCTGAAGTTGAACACTGGTTCCGCACAAGACCAGCAAATGCTCACTATCTTTCTGCAAGAAACTCAACTGACTGGCTAGATGCATGTGGTGCAACAGTGAAAGACTCAACAGTTGAAAAAGTGAAGAACTCTCTCACCACATTCAAAAAATTTGCATACATAGCTGATGAATGCACCAATGCAAATGGTCATCAAGTATTAAGTCATTGTGTTCGTTATCTTGATGTCAGTGCTAGGCTAGAACATTTCTAGATGTTCAAGTTATAGAAGATAGATTGGCTGCATCTGTGACAACCCACATCTTAGAAGAGTTAAATGCTTGTCAATGGGACCCCAAACAGATGGCTGCTTGTGCATTTGATGGAGCTGCAAACTTCTCTGGAAGACATGGTGGAACACAAGCTTTGGTCAGAGAAAAGTGTAACCCTAATCTCTCCTATACACATTGCAGAGGCCATCTACTCCAACTAGCGCTAGTACCGACCTGCAGACTCTCCAAAAGACATTTTAAAAGCTATAAATTTAATGTCTTCATTATATTCTTTTTTCAGCAAGAGTCCAAAAAGACTGAATATCTTGGAAAATATAGAAGATACACTGCGACTGAAGTTCAAATTAGTCCAACTTGGGAAGACCCTCTGGCTTTCTCATGAGCGATCCTTGGCTGTTGTCTTAAATTACTTCATCCATTATTACTGGCTTTGGAAAGTATCTACCAAGATGGGATGGATCTAAGTAGTGAGGCTGGTGGATTACTTTTGCTACTACGTTCAGAGAAGACTATTGCCATTCTCTCTCTTGAAACCACTTGGGTCATTAAACAATGCCATCCAGGCATCTGCTATAACAGTAGTAGATCTTTGTCCAGCAATAGAAGCTACATTTGGATCAATCAGAGAGCTATCCACTGAAAAAGTACTGGGAGAAGCAAAGTCTTCTGTCCAGAAGTTGACTAATGAAGGCATTTATATTGAATCCTTAAGTGAAGAGGACAAGGAGTGTTTAACACAACTGAAAAAGTATACAGACTTGATTCTTAAAAATCTACAACAGTGACTTCTAGATTCTACTCAACCTCTCCGTAACTTTTACAGATCCCTGTCTTATAAAACACCAACTGCTGAGTGGAGTGAGGGGCTGCCATGTGCTCAGGACAGAATAGAGAATTTGAACCCAGAGTGGAATATCATACGACAAATGAATGAAGATTTGACTTCAACTTCTTTTTTATCATCACTAGTGGCTCGACCCAATCTTTATGCTAGGTTTCCTGCTCTGAAAGAAGTAGGAATTCATCTCTTACTACTCCCTGTCACAACAGCTACAGGTGAGCGTTCTTTTTCATCATTGAATAGAATTTTGTGTTTTGAAAGAAGTTGCCTTCTGCCTGATCATGTGAATGAACTAATGAGCATATCAATTGAAGGAATGGAAGTACTGGACACAAGAGAAGCCACCAAAGATGAACGCATTGCATTCAAGAAGTTCATTAACAGAGTTGTGCAAAATTATAACAAGAAACCAAGAAGGATGTAGATGTAGTGCTTCATAGAAACCTTGAGTAGCCAACTTTAATTTGTGTGATGATTTTAAAATCTAATAAAATGGTCATGAAACATTTTTCAGTTTTTACTATGGTGCCATACAGCCCAACTTCACCCTCACGGTCTCACCCGTCGTTGGCCCTGACCCCTCCTGTAAATTTGAACACCTCCCCCTAATTTCAATTCCTGGGGAAAATACTGGATATGCACTGAAGCTTTCTACGGAGTTTGTAAGTGCTCTAGAAACACATCTTGCCTTGAGGATTGTTGGCTTTGCCAGTACAGCCAGAAATCTTTAAGGCAAGAGTCCTTCCGTCCCTGAAATCATTTACGCTGCTGTTTGTTCCTTGCGCCAGACAATTGCGGATTTGCAATGGTGCCAGTGGCACCATAGGGCCGGGCCCATGCACAAAAGGGGGCCCAGCCTGCTCCACTTGCACTGCGCCCCCAAGGGCTGGCTCCTTTCCTCCCCCTGGCCCCTCCCCACACTGCTCAATCCTCTTGGCCAGCTGGCCCATGGCTTCTTTCCGCCACTGCCCCTCCCCTCCGCCCACTGCTCACACCTGTTGGCCAATGGCTGGCCAGCTGTTTGAGGGCTCCTCTCTCTCCAGCTGCCAACTACAAGCCAGTGATGGGGGCAGAGAGGCGCCCTCAGCCGCTGCTGCTCCCGGCCAGTGACAGTCCGCTTCGGGCTCCCTGGGAGCAGGGCCCGCCTCCAGGGCTGTCCTTAGGATTTATGGGGCCCTATGCAGTATTAATTATTAAACTGGTGCTCCTATTCCCAACAGCAGCCCGGGCTCGCATATATATTTTAGATAAGGGTGGTCTTTTGAAGGGTTTATTTAAAAAATGATATGTCTGAAGATCCAAGCATTTAAGACTAAAGGTGACTACTCAGATTGTGCGTCTAAAAATCTATGCAAGGATTTTTTAGAGAGATGATTTTTTTATAATCTTCTGCAACACACAAATGAAATATTTTTAAAGCAAATTTTAAACTAAGGTCCTGCAGCGTAACATGTTCTGAGTAAATATTACAGTAAAGCACAACTATTTTTGTCCGGGCTTGTCTACACTGGCACTTTACAGCGCTGCAACTTTCTTGCCCAGGAGTGTGAAAAAACACCCCCCTGAGCACTGCAGGTTTCAGTGCTGTAACGTGCCAGTGTAGACAGTCACCAGCGCTGGCAGCTACGCCCCTTGTGGAGGTGGGTTTTGCCACAACTACACAAGCCAGGTTAAAGTGCTGCCGCAGCAGTGCTTTATCCTTGCCAGTATAGACTAGCCCTCAGTAAATTCAGAAACTGACAGTGTATACCTGGGGGTTGGCAAATGCCTGTTAAATGGCTTCATTACCACTTGAATGGCTCTTTAACAGTTTCAGTGTGGTGCTAATAGGGCTGGCAGGCTTTTTCACTTTTAAGTACTAGATCCCCTCTACAGGAAGACTCACCAGGCTGCAGCAGCCAGCTGTGGTAGGAGCCTGCAAGAAGGGTCGGAACAGGTACAGGAAGAGCCTGAAGTGTGGACACTAAGACCCAGGGGTGCCCCAAATTTTTGGGTGCCCTGTGCAGCGGCGTATGTTGCATATGCCTAAGGACAGCCCTGCCCGCCTCTCCCTGACGCTTGGCTGAAGCAGTGGGCTGGGAAAGTCGGAAGCTGTCCCCCCCACAAGGAGACACCTCCTCTCCGCCACGGGCACCGGCGCCAAGTGGGCAGGGCTGGGCGGGGCCATGGGGGATGGAACTGCTTTGTGCACCTGAGCTTCAGGCAAAATGGAAAAACACTCCTTACAAAGTTTTAGTTACATACACTCCTAAATGCTGCAGGGCAATTACCAGATAAGCAATGGAACTTTATCCAGGTTTTTGAAGCCGATTCTTGTAAACAATTACACAGTGAAACTAGCTCACACAAACAGAACTATTAACCAGAAATGTAATTAGCAATTAAGCAATTTATGAGAAAACAGATGCATTCAGCTCTCACAAGAAAAATGTATTGATCAAAACATGGAAATTGTTGGTTGCTGCAGCTATAAGTGTGATTGAAAAAGGTATTATGTAACCAAAATAAGAATGTAGCTAATAGTAAATAACATACATTATATTTAGAATGCTTTATATTCATGCTGAATTGTATAACTCTAGAATGGTCCTATAGTTAGATACTGTAACCTTTGCATAATTCTTGCTCTTTATACTGGTGGAGGGTACCACAAAGCTTGCAAAATACACTCAAGACTCCAAGTATTTGTGCTATGCCTGGATTCTATAGACCATCTGTTTTCTGAATATATATGTAGCCAGATAAGAGAGAGTCTATAAACTTTATAGTGTTAGCCAATATCTATACAATACTATATTAATATACACAATATCAATATTATATATAATATCACACACAGATTTTGTATAACTATGAATTTAATTCACGTTAAGCTCATCTCAAAATGCTTTTTACTTATGTTTAACTATTTAACCAGGTGGGAAATGTGAAGGGTAGTAATTTCAGTGCTAGGTACTGAGGCGTTCCAGAGGGACAGGACAAGATGAACAATTTTGTTGGTGCTTAACTAATATGCCCTCTCTACCAAGCTGTAGCTGATGCAGGATGTGTCTAAAGTTTTGCTGATTTCTTGACTACTGTGGTCAACACAAAATTAGAAACTGGTTGCAATCTCTGTCCTGTTTATGTGCAGGGTCTGTGCAAGTCTAGCAAAAAGTCTTCAAAAACATGTTAAAGAAAATAGGAATCATGTGTTGGGTAGGTCTGAAATAATGCAAAGAAATGGAGAAATCTTCATATGTTGTAAACATCCCTAGTATCTATAGGAATAAAGTGAAGTTCAGGTTTTGAGGCTGTTAACCAGCTGCACTGCTACATCCCAGATGGGTTAGTAATGTATTGGCCTTCCTTTCTGTACTATGCAGTATTAATCTTTGATTAATAATCTTTGATTTTAAAAGTTGGCTCAATTTAGCTATGACGTCTCTTGTTATTGAATTAAATCAAAACTTTGACAATATGCAATTAAGATCAAAATGCACCTCTGCATTCAAGCAGGTACAAGACGGGTACCGCCTTTTATTAGACTGAAAATCTTTACCAGAATGTATGGTTAAAGAAAACATCTTTTTCTATTAACTTTTTATTTTTTAAATATATATAAAAATAACAAACTATACATAAACTTTTCCTAATATATAAACTTATCTTAATATATTAACCATTTGCTACCTAACTTTAGCTATGGTTGATATATTTAATTATATAATATGAATGGTTAAATTACTAAATCAATTTGAATTGCACAATTTAAAAACAAAATTTGTTCATAAAAATCTAACTAGTTTAAAGAAAAATTTAGATAAAGAAGCAAAATTCAGAGGAGGGGGATTGGGATGGGGAGGGAAGGAAGTGGATAAAGAGGAGAAAGAGGGAAGCAGGGGGGCACATGCTTTTAATAAGATCATTCAGATACTTCCAGGAAAATATCCCATATCTCTGAGAATTTTTCTTGGGTAAACAGTACACTGTTCTTTCCACGGTGGCCACACTTACAGTATGTATGCTCCAGACTTCAATTGTTGGTTGCTTTTTGGCTTTCCATTTTTTGTGGTACTAGTCTTTTAATAATTATTTAGTGCTCTGCTTAGCCAAAGTTTTTCAGATTTATTCAGCTTCCAGTTAACATCCATTAGATTTAAAATTACATGGTTAGTGTATAACACAATTTTATTTGATAGGAAAAAAATTAATTCTTCAGTTTAAGTTCTGCCCAAAATATATGGGTGTAGACGCAGTCCCGGAGCATGTGAGTTACGTTAGCACCTGCTGAATCACAGCACCAACATTTGTCTGACTTAGCAGCGCCTGTCTTGCACAGTTGGAGAGGGGTCCAATGCATCCTCCACATGACTTTCTGCTGGATTAATCCTAAATGGAAGTCTAAGGAACAGTTCATCGCACTGGCTAAAATTTGTTTCCATTGGTTAGAAGAGAATAATTGGCTTAGTCCCTCCTCCCATCTCTCTTTTAGGGAACCCAGGTTTAATTCAAATTTGCTGGCCCAAGTATGCATATAGTGTTGCCATAGGTCTTGACAATCTGGGTAATATTTGGAGAAATGAAAGCAGTTCAGGTGGATTGAGGGTAGGGTGACAAGACATCCTAATATTATCGGGACCATCCCGATATTAGAGGCTTTGTCTGATATATGCAACTATACCCTCACCCTTGCCCTGGGTGGGGGGAAAAATAGTGTCCCGATTTTTCATACTTGCTATCTGGTCACCCTAGTCAGGGGTAGCACAGGCATTGACCAAACAGATGGGTGATAGCATGCTTAAGTTGGATATATTACCACTCCATTTTAGTCTCTAGATTGAACCTTTCTTTTAATATTGTAAAAAGGAGGAAAGTATTGTGAGGGAAAATTAACAGGGCATAAAACTCAGTTCAAGGCCCTGGCTTTGGTCAAGCTTGCCTGCAGGCCGTAAACTGAGATCCTGCTTGCTTATATGTGCCAAGGGGTAGGAGAAGTCACAGTGGAAAGTCCCCAAAATGGAACAATGGTTTTCTGTGCATAAGGGGCATGAAGGGACAGGATGGAAAAGTCCCCAGATAGAATAAATTTGCAATAGTCAAGCTTATGAAATATGTAACCCCAACAGTTGTGTTAAAAAGGTCGCTGACCGCAAAAGAACAGACCGTGAGTAACAGGAGGGGCCTAGTGGGGGAGACGCTTGTTTTTGCTTTTGACCAGTGTTAATTTTGCAATGTATTCCAAATAAGGTAATTACTACGGAAGTATGTGTAATTTGTCTGTGGTTTTAAGCTTTAAAAAGCTGTGTGCGCTTTGCATTGGGGGGCAGCTACTTAGAGCTGTTACCCCCTGCACTTGTAATCAATCAAGGAGCCTCAGGCTTGTTCTGATCCAAACACAACGCTTGGGTAATTTTCCACCACAGTATATCATTTTCAATAACTGAACTGATGGTCAAATTCCCTTTCCTAATCCAGCCTGGCCACATGATAGGGGTGCATGCTATACAGAGTTTCAAGTTACCCTTGCGATAGAGGCCTCACTAGCTGTTTTTCTATCCTCTGAGTAGGAAATGATCCTGCTCCTAATAAAAGCTTTCAGTTTATCACATAGGATGGATCGGAATGTCTCTGGTGTGTCACTTATTTAGAAGAAAAACCGAATTTCTTCTGTGACATAGTTCTGAAAATGTTTATCTTTCAAAGGAGGGGAGTTCAGTCTTCATCATTTACCAGTCCAATTCCTCTTGGGAGGGGAAAATTGTTGCATCACTGGTACATGATCAAAGCGCACGATAGACTTGATTTCATTATTAAGCACTGAGTCCACCAGACTCGTAGAAATCTCTTCATAAATATGTGGAATGTGGGGAGGAGAAAAAAAGTAAAATCCTTTATTGTAAGGATCTACAACTGCCATACATCTTTTAACCCTAATTCTTCTCATTAATCTGATATGATGTTTCTAACATGTAATTGTGTATACTGAGGCCGGCCTGACCTGTCTAAAAGGATCCAACGCCTCATTAAAATGTCCTGCTATGGTGATTGATTCTAGTGGGATATTAATTTAGGAAGAAAACTTATTTTAAAAAAACTTGGATCATCTTTATTGGGTCCATATATATTAATTAGGTTATAAATAGAATCGGAGATCTTAGCTTTCACCAGCAAAAATCTAACTGCCTTATCTTTATTTGTATCTAGAACTTGTAAATTGAATCTTTTGTGAAGCAATTATTGTTACACCTTTGGCTGAGGAGGAGAAATTGTTAAACTCTCCTTTCCCCATCTACCCTCTCCTACATTTCTCTGCCTCCAAGTCATTCAGGCGGGTTTCTTTGTTTTTTAGCAAAAAGAAAAGGAGTACTTGTGGCACCTTAGAGACTAACCAATTTATTTGAGCATAAGCTTTTTTTATTTGATGCATCCGATGAAGTGAGCTGTAGCTCACGAAAGCTTATGCTCAAATAAATTGGTTAGTCTCTAAGGTGCCACAAGTACTCCTTTTCTTTTTGCGAATACAGACTAACACGGCTGTTACTCTGAAACCTGCCATTTGTTTTTTAGATGGGTGATCATTCTTTTGGATTCACCCCTTTGATGTTCCAGGAAATACAACTTATAATATTAGCCATAAGGAGTATTTAGGTCAAATATCTCTTTATCAGGAACCTAGACAGTGTCATTGCGTGGACCATTGTTAATTCCAGATCTAGGAATGGCATATCTGGCTACCCCCTCACCACCCAGGGGGCCTGAGGGGAAAAGGGAATAGTTAAGGCAGACCATGAAAGGTAAAAGATAGAAAAAGAAATGAAGTGGTCAAAATTGCCAAGGATCATTTAAAAAACAATACATAACACTTGTCAAACGGAAACAGGACCTAAGTGGAGGAGGTTTACAAGGGGGTGGCCTTTTCATTCACTTCCCCCACACCTCGAAACACCCATGTGAGGTTTAACTGGATCCCTTTAACTGTATACAGAAAATAGTCTAATATGAAGGGAGGACATGCACTATTCACAACAACAACAAAACGGGGCCGGGGGAAGAAGGGGGAGGCTAGTGTCTAAACTTAAGAACAAATCCACGGTGGATAGATATTTAAGCCATACAAATTATTTAAATAACCTTATTCTAACGTAACTGGACCATTTTCAAAGAATAGTTTTTTGGCAGAACTGTTCTGCTTACACTTTGCCCGCTATAGCCTTGTCCATGCTGGGTACAGTGTGAACGCCATTGCCTAATAGTTATACCAGCAGTGTAAATCGGCATAACATTTATTTCAATTCATTTAACAAAAGTAAAAACTAAAGAAAAGAACCTGAATTAATATTACTGAAAAAACAACAGACCATCTCATACTAACACATTCTCAGTGATCTGGTGAATCATCACCAGCAGTAATAATTATTTCTTGGATAGCATTTTAAGAAATCAGATTTCTTTGCAGTTTGGGAATTGAAAAAATTCATTATTAAACTGAAATCTTCATTACGTTGTTTAGATCTCGTATCTCTTATAAGTTTATATTTAGGGCAATTGGATTGTCTATTTCTGGATTTATATAAACCCAGACTCTAGGAAATTAGATGGGGATGAAACAAAGTACAATCCGCTGAGAAGAGGTGGGGTTGGAACAGGTACCAGGAGAGAGAGTGCCTCAGCTAGAAAACAAAATCACACTT
This sequence comes from Lepidochelys kempii, assembly GCF_965140285.1. Classification (NCBI taxonomy): domain Eukaryota; kingdom Metazoa; phylum Chordata; order Testudines; family Cheloniidae; genus Lepidochelys; species Lepidochelys kempii. The sequence continues at coordinate 249,895,773 of NC_136380.1, forward strand.
CTCTGCTGAATGTTGACAATTCATGGGTGTACATAAGGAATCCCCAGGTCCAGTGAAGTGATTTGTTTGGAGTCAGGATCTCTGTGCACTGGAATCATAGGTGGAGGATGGGAGTGCTAAATGCAAGCAAAGCAGGTGTGGCCATATTCTAACACTGCAACCTGCTAGCAGCAGCAGCAGCCAAAGCCCATCGCTGCTTTCTGAGTCTGGAGGGAGGGCCAGGAGGGTCAAAATTAATCAGAGATGAGATCTTTCTTGCCTTCCTCTTCAGCTTTGAAAGTAACAGGAAAGGAAAGGAAATAGTCCAAACTAATCTTTTGACTAGGGCTCTTGCTCTGTTGAATTTAGCCCTCTTTTCCACCACGTTCCTGTAATCTGAGAAAATCACCAGTCTGTGTCCATTCTATGTCAGATTTTCAAAGACAAAAGTGCTGGCAGCTTGGTGGATAAAAATTCCACAGGCCTCCTTTTTCCCAGCTCCTTTGGAAGGTCCACAATTCTCAGATTGCAAAAAGAAAAGGAGTACTTGTGGCACCATAGAAACTAACAAATTTATCTGAGCATAAGCTTTTATGAGCTACAGCTCACTTCATCGAATGTATTCTCAGATTGTTTCTCCTTGACCTTCCCTCAAGATCATTAACCCCCTGCAGTGCTTTGAGTCCTTTCCGGTTGCTCTGAGGCTATATTGATAGTACACACTGTGTCTTCTGGCAAAGAGATTCTGTTCTCAGCTTCCTCTAATCTTGATGCCAAGCCTTGGAAACTGGCTTCATGTGTACTAGTAACATTTTTTATCTCAGTTGTATCTTCAGATATTTTTTCTCAAGATTGTCTGTTCACTTGAGATTTGCTTTAGCCAGTCCATAATTTCATCCAGTCTTAAAGGGCCAGTCTCTCCCAGGTCAGCCATCTTGGCTGCAAGAGGACTGTCTGACAGCTTCCATTTTTTAGGATTTAGTTGAAAGTCTGGAGTTGGAGCAACATACATAATGGTATTAAATTAAAAGAAAAGAGTTGGAGAATTATATTGCATGAATATTAGATGGGGGAAGGGATTTGATTCGGGGTGGTTGTGGATTTTAGGAGGTGGGGAAGGGAGCTGTAAAGCTATGCAGCCACCAGAAATCCAAAGTAAATTTCTTTCCAAGTAAAAATATGTGAAATGTAATTGTTTGTGGAGTAATGTCCCTTTGACCATTTGAAAATAATTCCTTTCAGCCTTTATTAACATTCTTGTAGAAATGCTACAGGTTTCTCATTCCCATATGTACCAAATCACAGCTCTACTCCCTACTAGAGAATCATGGCATGTTAATACTAGGGGAAGCTTGCCCATTTTATATTTTTCTATAACAATTAAGATGTTGGGCTTATTATTCTAGACCTATCTGGATGAAATCTTCCACAGTCATTTAACAAAGCTCAGTTAAATATTAACAGACCACAATGTTGAAGCATTTGGGGAACAGTCACATTCTTAATGGCTTTTACTGTTCCTGCTGTTGTTTATTTTATAGGTGATTATCCCCTGTCTACATCTATGCTATGCCCAAAATAAGTGTAATAACATCCTGGTTGGGGTCATCTGCAGGGCTGAACCCGGCACCTCTGGGTCTAAAACAATGAGTGCCTACTAAACCCAGATCTTTTACAACCTCTTCAAGGTTCCTCAAGTGGCTTTCAATCTGAGTTCCTGAACAGATCAATGGGTCTTTACTTTCAAAGAGGGAGTGGGATAGTGCTTGAGAGACAGAAAGTATGAAGGCAGGGGGGTACTAAATTGGCCTACAAGATCTTGGACATTTTCAACATTTCTCTCTCTTCTTTTCCTCAAAAGAGAGCATTATATTTGGCTATTCATGTCGATCTCAGGATTTTAAAAATGGGGGTTCCTCGCTGAGAGAGAGACTGCAAGGTAGAAGCTACATTTATTGTTATAGGTTGTACAACAGACTTTGCACTCAGTTTCCTCTCATCACACTCCCACAAATTTCATTTGCATGTAATTGTGCAGTTCTGTTTGCAAAATTCTATTTGCAAAAGGTGCAGTATCCTGTCTTATCCTCTGTCATTTGATTAACTGCCTCAGTACCAAGTCTTTGGCCAATTGGACTTTGAGAAAGTCCATCCCCTATACAAAAGAATGCAATATTACTGTGTGCTGGCTGAATTACTCCACCAGGCCTTGCAGCACTCTCCCCCAGCCTAACAGACTACGTGACAGATCATGAATATAAAACTCCCCAAATCTGGAATCCTGTATGTGTCTCATTACTATATCTCCACTGCACAGTAAAGCCTGGTCTGTGTGACCCATGCTTGCAAACCTGATTCTTTTCCTCCCAAGTTTGCGCCTGAGCATCTATGCTGCATTGCTATGCACTCCTCAGACCTGTACCAGCACATTCATACATTGATTCCAGGGTTCTTAGGGCTCTCAGTAGCTGTAGCCGCTCTAAGTCTTGGTATAGTGGGGAAAAACTTGTCTATCCATCCTGCAGCACTTCACCTGATGTGCCCTTAGCCCACCCAACATTCAGGAGAGTCATTTTGGGTCTGCATGCTCCCGGTTACTGGAGCCAGGCTATGGAACCAGCTGCAATGGAATAGCTTCTCCCACTTGCAGTTTCACAGCTGTTTTCGAATTCAGGCAAAGAATTGGTGGACATTTTGGTGGTAGTATCTGTCCTATAGAAATCAGCTCTCAGAGAGGCAAAAATATGTCATTTGCAGCCTCGTTGACACAGATGCTTCCTGCCACCACCATATGTAGACTGTCATTTCTTGAGCAGGGTCACAAGCATAGACTGGTGGGATCGTATCATCATGCAGACCAGGATGACTAGTGGTGGGTCCAGAACTTACACATGAGGAAACAGATGTTCCAGGACCTGTGCAAGTAGCTTGCACTGACCTTCCAGTGCCAGGACACATGCAGGAGGGAATCCATACGAGTCCAGAAGTGAGTCATTCTAGCCACCAGGAAGCTGGCTACCCCAGACTGCTACAGATCTGTGGCTAACCAGTTTGGTGTTCACAACTCAACTGTGGGTGTTGTGGTTGTGGTGGTGGAGGTTTGTGAGGCCGTCAGGACTGTTGCTTACCTAAAGGTGGCTGGCTTAGCAATGTTGCTGAAATAATTGTCGCTTTCAGACAATGGGCTTCCTATACTGGGATGGGACTCTTGTCCTCCACAAGGAGTAAATGAGTACGTAAAGGGCAAAGGGTACTACTACTTTATTATGCAGGCCTTGGGGAACCACCGAAGCAGGTAACTCATAGACACCAGTGCAGGATATACTGGCAGAGTGCATGAAGCCGGGGGGTTTTCAGAGATCAGGATTTTATCCTCATGGACAAACGGGGATGTTATTCCATCGAAATGAGATTGTTATAAATGGAATCTCCAGCCCTTGGTTCCAGGGAACCTTGCCCCCTTCTGCCATGGCTTATGAAACCCTACCCTGGCAAAAGAAAGTTCAGCTACACACTCAGTAGCTGTAGATGGTAGTGGAATGCATGTTCGGCAGGTTGAAATCAAGATGGCGCTGCCTTCGGAACCTTTTGGATGCCAATGTTGCCAATGCCATTCATATTACTGTGGCCTGCTGTGCGCTGCACAACATTTGCAAGGAGAAAGGCAACGTCATTTTGCCAAGAGTGAACTCAAGACACTGCTGCATTGCAAGATTGTTACATGCAACCAGAAATCACACCTATTGTTACTAGGGCCATAGGCACGGACTCCATGAGTGTTCCAGGGCTGGAGCACCCACAGGGAAAAATTAGCAGATGCTCCGCACCCACTGGCAGCCAAGCTCCCGCCTCCTCACCTCCTTCTCCCCCCGAGCACGCCATGTCCCCGCTCCTCCCCATCCTGCCCAGTGCTTCCCACCTCCTGCCACCTACCAGCTGTTTGGTGGTGCTTAGGACTTCCCAGGCAGGAGTGGGGATGTGGCGCACTCAGAGGAGGAGGTGGAGAAGAGGCAGGGCAGGGATGGGGACTTGCAGGAAGGGGGTGAAATGGGGGCAGGAAGGAGGCGTAGCTGGGGTGGGAAAAGGTGGGGTGGGGTGAGGGCGGGGCCAGGGGCAGGAAGGGGCGAGGCTGGGGGCAGTGGGGTTGAGCACCCACCAGGCAGAGGGGAAGTTGGTGCCTATGACTAGGGCAGCATCCCACACACGAGGGAAATCAGGGGTGCCCACATAATGGATTTGCAGGGTGCTATAGATATGGGGAAATGAAGTAGTATAGTTTTCTCACACTTAAGTTATCCCACAATTTCGGGGGCCAATGCAGATTACGAATTTAATAGAACCGGTTCATGTAGCTCTATATACAGATTATTGTAGTGCTATAATGGAGTTTTATTTTTTAATGAATTTAATAAAGCCTGCATGTAACCTTAGGACTTGTTCTTGTTTGGAAAAGAAACACTTTATTTGAAACATGTACCTAAATAACAACTAACAAAACTTATAGGCAGACCAGCTGCCAGCAAGAGGCAAAAGACATTAAAGCAAAAACAAAAAGTGCAGAATAAACAACCCAAGCAACAAAACTGCCAAACTATATACAGTGCAATCGCTACAGTCTCACGGATAGTGGAACTGTGTCCCCACTCTGTTCTCCTTGTTCCTTCTGGAGCATTTTGCATGTATGGGCCTCACTGGACTGTCGCACTGGGTACATTTTGACTATTCCATGTACAGTTCATTGCTTGGGTCGTGGGTCGACCAATCCCAGAACTGTCCACTGCTTGCCCAGGCTGCAGGATGTGGTACTGTGGTGGGGACTGAGAACCTGGAGGTTGGACAGTAGCTGGAGCTTCAGCTGGCATTGGGGCTGGTACTAGAGCCTTTCACGCGGGGGTCATGAGAGGGAGCAGCCTCTCAGTGTTCCTTCTGCGCCCTGTCCTCTTCACTCAGCTTCTGGTCATGTTCCTGGAACTGTGCACCCATCCTTTCCTCATGCTAGGGTTCCACCTTCTCCCTCTGCAGCTCTCTCTCTGAAAATCCAGCTGTTCATCTGCCTTGGCCAAAGTGTCCTGCAGCATTTTGTATCTGATTCTTTTCCTTTTCCCTTGTCGGTGGAGTGTGGCTTTCCCCAGTTTCCTAGTTCCTTGCCTCTACCTTTGGGGTGGAGTTCTGGATTAGAAGTGTGTTTAAATAATGGGGGTACCTCAAGGGTCAGCAGTGGTCCTGGAGGCCTAGAACAGGTATCGTGAGGAGCCCCACTTCCAAGAAGGTGACTGAGAGTCAGTGCCCAGGAAATGTGCCAGAGAAGCCAAGGAAGGAACCAGTGCTGCATCTTGCTGAGGTTCTACAAGCTTAACATACCCCAAGGGATGCAGAACACAGAGACTTGGATTCCCCTCATAGCAGCCCTGGTAGGTGGCCAGGAGGGGGGCACTCAGTAGGATCTATGACAGAGGCAAGGGTAGAATGAGGTTCTACAGGGTGGCACGCAACTTCCTAAGCAGGAAGACCATCATTTCTCTTTCTGCAGTCCCCTGCTTCATTCACTTTAACTTCAGCAACAAATGAGGCAGAGGCAACAGACAGCCTCATGCACTACCCTACTCACAATTAATTTCCAGAGCATAGTTCACCTTGTGCACTTAATGGAGTCTGTGGGCAGGAAAAATAATATGTGATCATGTAATTAAACACTGTATCATGCATGCATGCATGCAAGGGGGCTGAATTAAGGTTGTACAGACATTCCTAGTTTTGCAGTGCTTGATTTTGCTACCCTAAAGTTCTTTTAATTAATTTGTTTAAATATAGCTTTCAAGGCTTTTTAAAAAAGCACACTAAAAATAATAGAAATTCCATCATGTGGAACCATATTGACTCCCATGTGGTTCATCAACAGAGATAGAACCTTTAAATGCACAGCATAGAACTCTGCCACTTGAAATAATGGAATAATTGACAGCAATAGAAGGTTTACTTGTCATCTTCTATGTCGGCCACATTTTGCCAGTGGGTTTCAAAGCTATTTGCTGACAGGAGAAAAGTGTTGAGACCTGGCTGCTGGAAATTGCAGGGAAAGTTCTGCTTAGCTCCTGCAGCACCCACATCCCATCCCTGGTAAATTTCAAGCCCCTGCTCCTAAGTATAGAGGTACTAGAGCTTCTCAAACTTTTGTAAGATTTTTTGTAACATGGGGAAAATATCATATTTCCCCCTAACTTCATTCTGAGAAATGCCATCTTTGCTGAGGAGTGTGGGGGAGCTTGAGGCAGACACCCCTGCCTGGAAGATTTCAGCCCAAGTGGTTAATGTCTGGTAAAACTATAAGCAACTGAAAACAGGGTCTTATAATGGGAATTGTCGGACAACCTTAATTAAAGCCAGCATCACCTATAAAAGTTAGGACTTGCTGTAGCCAGTACACAAATGTTAACAATGGATTTATCCAAGATACTTGTAAAATAAATGGCCCGAGGGTCTCATAATGCCAAGTTACAAGAGAAACAAAGCAAATTGGCTATACATTGCAGGAAAACAAAGCCAGAACCCCCCAAATTATGTTACCTTCCTCTGGCCTGTAGGTGGACATGATCTGAGCCTGGGTGTGGAGTTATTCCTGAGCATCCCCAACATCACTCCCAAGTAGGCACTTCTCATTGAGTTTCCTGCCAGGGAACCCCACTAGCCTGTAAACTCATCCTGCCTTGCTCTGTAATCCTGTGTACCTGTGCAAACAGGGGAGGAATATGAGCTACAGTTAACCTGATTAGCTAGGGACAAGACAGGGTCTGTGCCCTCTGTCATATATGCATAGTTATTTCAACAGTCCTATTACACCATCAACCACTTAAAGGTGCGTCTACTTTATTCGATCATTTCACATTTTAATGTATGGTCCTTAAAGAACATGTCTACAACCTTTATAAATAAATCTCCATATGCTTGATTATTAATGACTCTGCAAACAGTAATAGCCACAGTGCATTGTTTTAAATATTTTATGAGGCATCAGTGTCGCCTATTAGTCATTTGTTACAGGTTACTAAAATGTTTTACAGATTATTTGATTGAATTACTAGAAAGGGTTAAATAAGGGATATGGATTTCAGTGGTAAATGAGGCTGTAATTCCATTGCATAGCAGAGCTGTAATTCTTGTGACAACATCATTATTATACTTAGCACTTAAAGTATTTTTAATCTTCAGAGCATTTCACAAACATGAATTATTCAGTTCACACAAGGTCCTTTGAGGTAAGTCACCACAAAAAAAGAAATTCACATGATTTAATTACTGTGTGTCACTAAAAATCTGAGACTGAATTACTGCCTTCTACACTAGCTTTGGTAAACCTTGGATTTTGGTATATAAATAACATACACTGAAGTACTTTTTTTTCTTGTATATAGTATTCATCTTACCTTTCCTATAATACTTCCCTTTGCATTAGATTTCACCAATGGCTTTTGTCATATACAGTGATCTCACAGTTACAGTGACCAGTTTACAATCAGACACAATAGTGTTTTATTTATTGTCAGGTAGCACAGAAGTCCTAATTTGTTTCAGTGTATTGTAAGCTATGTGCCTAGTTACAATGAACGTCCTCTTAAAGTGAAGTTGGTCCATATGGTGCGGGGGGGAAGGGGAGAGGGGAGAAGCATGTGAAACCTGCACTGTAAAAGAGTTCCCCACTGTTTTAATCAAACAAATAAAAATAAATAAAAATAAATAACCAAGATAAGAGGCCTGTTTCTTATTTACCCTAATGCCTCTTTACACCATTCTGGCTGTGTAAAGGAACCTTAGTGAAGAGACGGTCAGGAATTTTCCAAAGTAACAGAGTTTTGTCAGAAAATGCTGATTTGTTGTGGAAACATATCAGGTTTGATGAACTTCCAATGAACCATGAGCAGGTTTCCATCAGAAACCTGCCTGGTTTCCTGCCGACACACCTGGTGGACTGTTAGAGATGCTGCGCTTCTATGGTCTGTGGCTGCCATACCATGCTGTAGTTGGGACTCAGCTACCTGCTCCACAATGGGGAGCCTGGAAGCCCTGCAAACCCTGGCTCCAGCTGGAGCTCTCAGAGCTTCTACTAGGCTCCCCACTCTGCAGTGGGGGAACTCCTGACTCCCCAGGAGTGGGGGGCAGCCCGGGGAATACCCAGAAGTCCGGGGGCAAACGGCTGTTTCATTTTGGGGGCTGGAAATCTAACTGAAACTTTTTTTTCCAAAACAAATAATCAGAATTTCCCTTTTGTGGGAGATTTTGAAATGTCTAATTTTTGTTCCAAATCAAAACAAAACCTTTTGAAATGTCCAAATTTCCCACAGAATGAAATCTGCAAGTTTCAGCCAACTCTGTTTTAGTGTAACTGAGAATCATGGCCTAAGTCATTACATCATGGTGGTATAAAGTTTACAGCAATGGTGCTCAAACTGTGTTCTGTAGTTTTTAGAATCTAGCAGTTAGAGCATTGGGGAAATGGGTCCATGAGAAAGTCCCAGTCTTAATGAAATGGTGCACAGAATGCAAGAGTCAAAAAAATCCTGGTCTAAGGGCTTGGCTACACAGGTTTTGCTCCCATTAAACTGTATCAGATATAGTTAAATAATATATTAAAAACTTTTATATCTCTATAACTGCATTCACTCTGGGGGTTGCATTAGTTTATGTTAGGTTCTGACTTGATATAGTAAAGTCAATCACAAAAACACTCAAAAAACATGTGCATAATCCAACCATAAGATTAAAAATTGTTAGGATCTGTTGCTGCAGTCCCTACTCAGGCCAAAGTCACAGTGACTTCAGAAAGGAGTTTCGTTTGAGTAAGGCTTACAAGATCTGGTCTGACATCTTTCCAGTTCCTAAATGTAAGCGGGGGAATAGTCCCGCTATTGTGGGTAACTTTCTTGGCTTCTGCACTACCCTGGTGAAGTGGGCTAGCGAAAGGATCTGAGTCCTCACTCCCACTTCCTTTACCCAGTGGCCTCCCTGCCCTTGGGGACTCCCCTTCCACTCTCCTGTCTGGCAGAGTCCTTGTAACCCCAGCAAGGCCCAGGATTCCTGGGTGGCTCGACCCCCAACCCTGCTGCGGTCACCTAGGACTCGGGCTAGGGTGTCCCCACTCCGGGGTACTCTCTCTGCACTGGGCACTCCTCTGACCCACTGACCATTACATACAAGTTAAAGCAAATGCAAGTTATTTAATCAACAATTAATTTTAAAAAGAATAAGGAAAAATGGGAAAGGTGAAAGGAAATACATCAACCCGCTCTGTGGCAGGGAACATCACAAACAGTGTCTCTGGAAGGTCCGGGCAGTTCACAGTCTCCTCCTTGTAAGTCCCAGGCCTCCTTCTCAGGCCCTGGCTCTGCTGCAGGGATGCTGTGGTTTGGACACTTGCTCTGGTGGTGGCCTCATGCTCTCAGGCTCTAAGTGGTAGGACCCTTCTTCCCAGTGTTGCCCCCACCCTGTCAGGGTTATGATCCAAGCCTGGCCTGCAGAGCCTCTTGGCTGAGGCGTCTCCCTGTGCTGGGTCCGCTGCCAGGGTCCCCCTCACTCTCCCCACCCAGCTCACCGCACCCAGTCCCAGACTGCTCCAGCCCCAACTCCACCACTCTGTCTCCGCTGCTCTGCCTCCAGCTCCCTGGGCTGCTTCTCTGGCCCCTCTGACTCAGGTTGCTGCAGCTCTGCTCCCAGGACAGGTCTGCTCTGCAGGCTGCTTCTGCTTCTGCTTCTGCTCCTGCTCCTGCTTCTGTGCTTCTGCTCCCAGCACTGACCTGCTTCCTGGGCTGCTTTTCTGGCCCCTCTGGCTCTGGTTGCTGCAGCTCTGCTCCCAGGGCAAGTCTGCTCTCTCTGGGCTGTGCCTCTGGCTTTGGGGCTGCAGCTCTACTCTCAGGACAGGGTCTGTTCCCTCTTGATCTGGCACGGCTCTGCTCCCCAGGTCAGCTCGGGCCCATGCTTTCTCCTTAGCTCAGCCCCACTCTGTCTGACCCAGGCAAATCCAACTCACACGGAGGACGGGACCTCCCTGGCCTCCTGACTCCCTGATTAGCCTGCCCACCATGTCATTCAGGCTGACCTGCAGCATTGGCCTCTCCCCATTGTTGCTGGGGTCTATCAGTCTTAGGGTCCTGATTTACCATAGACCCTTCCCCTTTTAGTACTGGGAGGTAGCCAACCAAAACACCCCCACTGAATGTTAGTAAGGGAGCAACAGTCCCCTTACATAAACTTGGCAGCTAAATGTGTCAGAATAGCCTCCCTCTTTGCATCCAAGAGTGATTCAGATGCAGAGGCTTCACCTTTCTCAGTGCTTGAAGTTTCAGGGTCACCAACCTGGTGATTCCACACAAATTTTTAATATTAAACAGCCCTCAGAAACATGATTTACTTACATATGGTTTACACGGAGGAGTGGAAGAAGAGTTGGATTAACCTGCTTTAAAGTGGATTAAATGTATAGGTAAACCATACCGGAGGCCTATTCTGAACAAAACTTGGCCTAGAATAAACTGCTTGGTGAGCCTGGGGGTTATTTCTGATACTTTGGATGAGCTTTGCTCAAATGGGAGGTCTGTGGTACCAGACAATTATTTGTATCGAGGGAACACCTAGAAGCACCAGAACCCCACTGCGTAACTGTACAAACACAGAACAGAGACAGTCCCTACCCAGAAGGGCTTCATCACTGCGGACTACGTGGCTCTGGGAAGAAGGATAAAGGAGTTGGAGGCGCAAGTGGTGTTCTCGTCCATCCTCCCCGTGGAAGGAAAAGGCCTGGGTAGGGACCGTCGAATCGTGGAAGTCAACAAATGGCTATGCAGGTGGTGTCGGAGAGAAGGCTTTGGATTCTTTGACCATGGGATGGTGTTCCATGAAGGAGGAGTGCTGGGCAGAGACGGGCTCCATCTTACGAAGAGAGGGAAGAGCATCTTTGCGAGCAGGCTGGCTAACCTAGTGAGGAGCTGGCTTTAAACTAGGTTCACCGGGGGAAGGAGACCAAAGCCCTGAGGTAAGTGGGAAAGCGGGATACCGGGAGGAAGCACAGGCAGGAATGTCTGTGAGGGGAGGGCTCCTGCCTCATACTGGGAATGAGGGGCGATCAACAGGTTATCTCAAGTGCTTATATACGAATGCACAAAGCCTTGGAAACAAGCAGGGAGAACTGGAGGTCCTGGTGATGTCAAGGAACTATGACGTGATTGGAATAACAGAGACTTGGTGGGATAACTCACATGACTGGAGTACTGTCATGGATGGTTATAAACTGTTCAGGAAGGACAGGCAGGGCAGAAAAGGTGGGGGAGTAGCACTGTATGTAAGGGAGCAGTATGACTGCTCAGAGCTCCGGTATGAAACTGTAGAAAAACCTGAGTGTCTCTGGATTAAATTTAGAAGTGTGTGCAACAAGAGTGATGTAGTGGTGGGAGTCTGCTATAGACCACCGGACCAGGGGGATGAGGTAGATGAGGCTTTCTTCCAGCAACTCACGGAAGCTACTAGATCGCATGCCCTGATTCTCATGGGTGCCTTTAATTTTCCTGATATCTGCTGGGAGATCAATACAGCGGTGCATAGACAATCCAGGAAGTTTTTGGAAAACGTAGGGGACAATTTCCTGGTGCAAGTGCTAGAGGAGCCAACTGGGGGGGGGGGCGCTTTTCTTGACCTGCTGCTCACAAACCGGGTAGAATTAGTGGGGGAAGCAAAAGTGGATGGGAATCTGGGAGGCAGTGACCATGAGTTGGTTGAGTTCAGGATCCTGATGCAGGGAAGAAAGGTAAGCAGCAGGATACGGACCCTGGACTTCAGGAAAGCAGACTTCGACTCCCTCAGGGAACGGATGGCCAGGATCCCCTGGGGGACTAACTTGAAGGGGAAAGGAGTCCAGGAGAGCTGGCTGTATTTCAAGGAATCCCTGTTGAGGTTACAGGGACAAACCATCCCGATGAGTCGAAAGAATAGTAAATATGGCAGGCGACCAGCTTGGCTTAATAGTGAAATCCTAGCGGATCTTAAACATAAAAAAGAAGCTTACAAGAAGTGTAAGGTTGGACATATGACCAGGGAAGAGTATAAAAATATTGCTCGGGCATGTAGGAATGAAATCAGGAGGGCCAAATCGCACCTGGAGCTGCAGCTAGCGAGAGATGTCAAGAGTAACAAGAAGAGTTTCTTCAGGTATGTTGGCAACAAGAAGAAAGCCAAGGAAAGTGTGGGCCCCTTACTGAATGAGGGAGGCAACCTAGTGACAGAGGATGTGGAAAAAGCTAATGTACTCAATGCTTTTTTTGCCTCTGTCTTCAGCTCCCAGACTGCTGCGCTGGGCATCACAAAATGGGGAAGAGATGGCCAGCCCTCTGTGGAGATAGAGGTGGTTAGGGACTATTTAGAAAAGCTGGATGTGCACAAGTCCATGGGGCCGGACGAGTTGCATCCGAGAGTGCTGAAGGAATTGGCGGCTGTGATTGCAGAGCCATTGGCCATTATCTTTGAAAACTCGTGGCGAACCGGGGAAGTCCCGGATGACTGGAAAAAGGCTAATGTAGTGCCAATCTTTAAAAAAGGGAAGAAGGAGGATCCTGGGAACTACAGGCCAGTCAGCCTCACCTCAGTCCCTGGAAAAATCATGGAGCAGGTCCTCAAAGAATCAATCCTGAAGCACTTGCATGAGAGGAAGGTGATCAGGAACAGCCAGCATGGATTCACCAAGGGAAGGTCATGCCTGACTAATCTAATCGCCTTTTATGATGAGATTACTGGTTCTGTGGATGAAGGGAAAGCAGTGGATGTATTGTTTCTTGACTTTAGCAAAGCTTTTGACACGGTCTCCCACAGTATTCTTGTCAGCAAGTTAAGGAAGTATGGGCTGGATGAATGCACTATAAGGTGGGTAGAAAGCTGGCTAGATTGTCGGGCTCAACGGCTCAATGGCTCCATGTCTAGTTGGCAGCCGGTATCAAGTGGAGTGCCCCAGGGGTCGGTCCTGGGGCCGGTTTTGTTCAATATCTTCATAAATGATCTGGAGGATGGTGTGGATTGCACTCTCAGCAAATTTGCGGATGATACTAAACTGGGAGGAGTGGTAGATACGCTGGAGGGGAGGGATAGGATACAGAAGGGCCTAGACAAATTGGAGGATTGGGCCAAAAGAAATCTGATGAGGTTCAATAAGGATAAGTGCAGGGTCCTGCACTTAGGATGGAAGAATCCAATGCACCGCTACAGACTAGGGACCGAATGGCTAGGCAGCAGTTCTGCGGAAAAGGACCTAGAGGTGACAGTGGACGAGAAGCTGGATATGAGTCAGCAGTGTGCCCTTGTTGCCAAGAAGGCCAATGGCATTTTGGGATGTATAAGTAGGGGCATAGCGAGCAGATTGAGGGACGTGATCGTTCCCCTCTATTCGACATTGGTGAGGCCTCATCTGGAGTACTGTGTCCAGTTTTGGGCCCCACACTACAAGAAGGATGTGGATAAATTGGAGAGAGTCCAGCGAAGAGCAACAAAAATTATTAGGGGTCTAGAACACATGACTTATGAAGAGAGGCTGAGGGAGTTGGGATTGTTTAGCCTGCAGAAGAGAAGAATGAAGGGGGATTTGATAGCTGCTTTCAACTACCTGAAAGGGGGTTCCAAAGAGGATGGCTCTAGACTGTTCTCAATGGTAGCAGATGACAGAACGAGGAGTAATGGTCTCAAGTTGCAGTGGGGGAGGTTTAGACTGGATATTAGGAAAAACTTTTTCACTAAGAGGGTGGTGAAACACTGGAATGCGTTACCTAGGGAGGTGGTAGAATCTCCTTCCTTAGAGGTTTTTAAGGTCAGGCTTGACAAAGCCCTGGCTGGGATGATTTAACTGGGGAATTGGTCCTGCTTCGAGCAGGGGGTTGGACTAGATGACCTCCAGGGGTCCCTTCCAACCCTGATATTCTATGATTCTATGATTCTATATATTGATGTACAACCATGACAGACATTTTGTGCCTCTTAGTGGGAGGAGACAAAAACGTCAAATCTGATATGTGGACTCCATGGGTATGTCTACACTGCATAATAAACCCAGGTTCTGTCTCATGTTTAAACCCAACCCCCCCCGCTCCCCACACACACACACACACACACACACACACACACACACACACGCTGTCCATACCCAAAGCCATCTGACATGCACCAGAACTCTCTCAGAACCCTGGCCTGCTGACTTGCCAAGGGGCATGGATCTGAGCCTGCATTTCGCTGTACTGTATATCCAAGCCTACTTCCTTTGCAGTATGGACATAGGAGAAACCAAGGTTGCCAGGCTCCTTTCAGAGAGTCTGCCTGTGCTATCCCACAGTCCCCTGGATCTGTGTGGCCAGGCTCTTCTCTCACCAAACTTCCCACTCAACTCCCAGGAACCAGAAGCAATCTCCTAGTTCAAATGCAGTTGCTCAGTATTTAACGCTTCCTTTTCCACACAGGCTGCTCGATTGTAAGCACAGTCAAGCCTATCTTGCTGGAAAATGTTGACTGAGAAAATGCCCTGCACCTGACATGCTGCTAGCTGGCCAGAAGGGCAAACCAAGATTCTGGTCAACATGGGTGTGCGGAGAGCGAGATCCATGACTTTAGCAATAGTACGAGAAAGAAGCATGTTTATGTAGATTGATCCAAGAGGCTGGTGGTAGTGGTGATCCACTGGACCAGTAGTCAATGCTGGGAGTGAGTCAAGCACCTCAAGACTTCCTACTGCATGTGAGGAATGAAAATCATATCCAGGAACTCCCCAACTACCTACCCTTACTACAAGGAACTTGAGCAGATGCTGAGAAGTACACCAAGCACAGGGCTCATAATGCAGCATGAGAGTCTCCTGAGCGGGGATGGCATATCTGTAACCCCAGAAACAGAGGCGGCACTGAGAAGAGCCTGAAATCACCAGAGCAGACCCACAAAGGAACTGCTGCTCTCACAGGGCCTGGATCAGGCTATGGGATTGGACCAACGACAGCATATCCTGGATCCGTATTCAGTAGACCTATCTGGGGATGGCCTTGGGGAATGGCTCACGGATGAGGCAGAAGCACAACAAGCTCCAGAGCCTGGTATGTTACAACTGCTATGTATTTATTTATTTATTTTTGGTGGTTGTTAGTAAGAATGGGAGGGTTTTCCAGGTTTTGACCCAAATAATTATGACATGCAGGGGGCTTCCACTGAAGGTGAAAGC
Organism: Lepidochelys kempii; assembly: GCF_965140285.1. Taxonomy (NCBI): domain Eukaryota; kingdom Metazoa; phylum Chordata; order Testudines; family Cheloniidae; genus Lepidochelys; species Lepidochelys kempii. Next base: position 249,910,975 of record NC_136380.1, read on the forward strand.
CATGCCATCTCCTTAGCCACCACCAGACCCAACACCGTGTGGGATCCGGTATGGATTCCAGGGCTTGGGGGAGGTGAAGAAACAAGCAGTCAGCATTAACTTTTGACTAATTAAACACGTATGTATGTTAGAGGGACTGGGGTATTCACTTGATCAAGCTTTGATTCCTGTTTCTGTTGATAACTCGGCCAAGTGCTGAAGTGTCCTGGGCTGCCTATTTTACCAGTCCAAATTGCAGTGGTGGAAGTGTTTACTGCCAGGATGCCAGTCTGGTCTACACAGAAATGCCAAGTGGTTGTAAGGGGGCTGTAATGCACTCCATCCTACATCAGCATCTTACTGATTTTGCCACAAGTTTACCTTCATTCCTGGTGTCACGGGGTGTCCCTTTACCTCCCCCTGAATACTGCTGCCTGGCTTGTTCTTGTGGTCTCCTAGCCACAAACACACAGAGGCAATTTCCCTTTCACCATGTGTGCTTTTAATCTTCAGTTTCCAAGCATAACAGAAGGAACTACAGGGATAGGGCAAGAGGAGACTTCCACACAGCTTTTTCTCTGCTCCCTGGCTCCATCCCCCGAGCCCTGCTTTTCTCCCAGTTGCTCCCAAATATATCCTACCAATTACTGGGCCAATTGCTCATTAGCCCAGCAACTCTCACCCAGTAATCCCCAACAGAAACCGGTTAATTGATTTCAGTTAAGCCTGCAACCTTCCCAGTGCTGCAGCAGCCGCGGTGACCAGTGTGCTACTAGATAATACCCTGTCACACCTGGCTAGTGATGCATGCTGACTTCACATGGAGTAGGAACTCTAGGCAGTTGGTTAAATTCCAGGGCAGGGCAAAATTATTATGGCTGCCTCTGTAGGCTTGAGTACCCCTCCATTTGTAGATGTGCTGGTCAGTTACCAGATGTAACTAGCGTGGAAATTAAGTTCTTGCTCCCGCTCAGGTACTCCTAGGAGGTTAGTGTCTTTGAGAGCTAGTCCTGCCTGAAAGGGTAGTAAAACTGAAGCGAGTAACAGGTTCCTTCATAGGAAACCCACCCTCTACCGTGGGAAAAAAGTTAATGAAATTTAAAAATAATTAATTGATTTTATTATGTTAATCTTACCATAATGTCTCTTGACTTGGGCTGTGGCTTGCTAGAGCTTCTGAATAGGCCAGTGAAATAATAAAATAAACCTAAATGATACTTTTTTATCATTCTGTGACCTTGTTGTGATGCAACCTCATGGAAGGATAGAAGTCTTTTCCTCATGGTCAGACAATATGCTCTTTAATTTTCCTAGGCAGGTTTACAGTTTAACTCTTTCAGGGGATGCTGCAGTTGTGAAGCAGCCAAAACACACACTTTGCACAGTTCTTTTTTTACTTAATCTTGTAAAGCACAGGAGAATGCAGATAATACAAAACAATAATCACATCACACTGCAATGTCCCTCACTTTCTAGCTCATTCTTCTGTTGTAAATCCTTGGGGAACCATCTGCAGGTAGGCAGGGTGTCATGAGAGGAGGTTTTGGAACAAATTGATAAATTAACAGTAATAAGTCACCAGGAACAGATGGTATTCACCCAAGGAGAAGGAACTCAAATGTGAAATTGCAGAACTACTAACTCTGGTATGTAACCTACCATTTAAATCAGCTTCTATATCAGATAACTAGAGGATAGTTAATGTGCATCTAAGGACTGCAGGTACCCCACCCAAGGGGGAAGAGGGTAAGAACCTGCAGGAGTTCTGAGGGGCTGGGACTCAGAGTGAGGACCAAACCCAGACCCCTCACCCGCTTCCCTCCTTTACCACCTTCTTGGGCCACTAGCGGGGTGAACGATGCCCAAGAACAGGGGCAAGAAATGGCATCTTAGCTCCCCACCAAGAAAAGCGCAGGACCCACCAGACTAACATTGGCCATCTTGTCACACGTGGTGTCAGCAGTGGGATTTCTGCGCCGTGAACATAGTCCGGGGGGGTCACAACCACCCTGCCTCAAAATGGAGGATGTGGTCAAAGCACTGGTGCAAACCACTGCCGCCCAGCAGGAGGCCATGCAGCTGCAGCAAGAGACCAATCGCCTGCTGATGACCCAGGCCACCCAAGATCAGGCCATGCTGCAGGGACTAGTGAACCAGGTGAAGGCTCTTACAGAGAAGAGCCGCGGGTATGATGGAACGCAGACCATACGGGCCAGCTACTATCTGCAGAAATTGACCCGGGAGGATGATGTGGAGGCATACCTTCTGGCCTTCGAGAGGATAGCCCTGCAGGGGCCCTGGCCCCGAGACCAGTGGTCAGGCATCCTCACCCCATTTTTATGCGGGGAGGCCCAGAAGGCCTACTATGATATGACCGCAGAGAAGGTGGCAGACTACCCCCGACTGAAGGTGGAAATGCTGGCCAAGGTAGGGGTAACGACGGCCCTGCGAGCCCGGAGGTTCCATGAATGGCAGTACTGCGAAGACAAGACACCACAATCACAACTATTTGACCTAATTCACCTAGCCCAGAAGTGGTTATGCCTGGAGGCTCTCAGCTCAGAGAAAATGATGGAGCTCCTGGTGCTGGACCTCTATATGAGGGGACTACCCTCGGGCCTCCGAGCCTAGATAGGCCAGAATGACCCCTCCACCTATGATGAACTGGTCACCCTTGTCAAGAGACAACTGGCAGCTCATGAACTGTTCAAAACCCCAGGAGGTGGAACACGGCGTTTCAGTAAACCAGTCCCAACCCCGAGGACCCGGATCATCGAGAATGCCAGGAAAGCTATAGCCAGAAGAACAGACCCCAAAGAGTGGCCTGAGGCTCCAGGAGGACTTGGGGGTCCAGGGGGAAAGAGTTGGGGGAGCGAGTCAGAGGATGTAAGACAGAGGGCAACCTCCGGGATGAGATATCACTGTTATGAGTGTGGGGAGTTGGGGCATTTAGCAGCCCAGTGCCCCAGTAGGGAGGACCCCATGCAATGTTATCTGGGGGATCCCAGTGACCAATGTGGCCTAATCAGCCTGGCGGGGGGGGGGAGGGTCACAATGGCCCCACATGAGTACACCAAGCTGGTAAAAATGAACAGCATCCAGACCATAGCTTTGGTGGACTCTGGGAGTGCTGTCACATTGGTCTCAGGGAAGTTAGGGGGGCAAGACCAACTGAGCTGGGCCGAGAGCACCAGAGTGACATGTGTCCACGGCACAGTAAATTTCTACCCCACAATTCCAATACAGATTAAGATCCAGGGAAACACTACCAAGATGACTTCAGGGGTGGTCCCCAAGCTCCCCTGCCAGGTCTTAATTGGCAGGAACTTTCCTGGGTTTGAGAGCTTACTCTCCCCATCAAGTTAGGGGAGGGAAGTAAACCACAAGCAGAGTTTGAGGCGCCCAGGGATGACCCTACCACAATTTTTGCTGGGTTTTCCCCAGAGTTATTTTAGCCCCCCAGGAAGTCCCGGAAATCTAGATGGGAAAGGAGGGCAGATAAATGATTGGGAACCAGGATTTTGGCGGCCAACCAGAGAGTTGCCCTGGTTGGGAGGAGGCCCCATCAGGGAATCCACAAGGTAGTACGGACTAGTGGAGACTCAGAGATGGCCCCCAGCACGAGCGGAAACACCCCAAGAGAAGGAGGGGAGCCCAATCCAATAGAATCAGGGCAGATTCTGTATGCAAACGTGAGGGAGGGGGTAGTAGAAGTAAATGGCGTGCCAATAGAAGGGAAAAAGCAAAGGCCATAGGCCATACTATATAATCAAACAGGATCTGTTGTACCGGGTAATGCAAATATGGGGGGAAGTAATAGAACTACTCTTGGTGCCACAGAAGCACACAAGGTCTGTATTAGAGTTAGCTCACAGTCATCTGTTTGGGGGACATCTAGGAGCAGACAAGACCCTGTATAGAGTCCTAAGGAGGTTCTACTGGCCGGAGGTATGGGCAGAAGTCCAGCGCTATTCCACCTCTTGCCCAGAGTGCCAGTTGCATAGCCCCCGACCTCAGTTAAGTGCCCCATTGATACCCTTGCCTATAATTGAAGTCCCTTTTGAAGGGATAGCAATGGATCTCATGGACCCCCTAGAAAGAACGGCCCAGGGCCACCGAAGCATACTCGACATCCTGGACTATGCTACACGGTACCCCGAAGCCATTCCTTTAAGAAACCCCACATCCAAGGCAATTGCAAAAGAACTGGTGCAGGTTTTTGCTAGGGTAGGCATCCCTAAGGAGATCCTGATAGACCAAGGGACTCCCTTCATGTTGAGAGTAATGAAAGACTTATGTACCTTACTCCACATCCAAGCCTTGCGGACCTCGGTCTATCATCCCCAAAGAGATGGTCTGGTTGATTGATTTAACCGCACTCTCAAGAGCATGATTCGAAAGCTGGTGGCCCAAGACGGAAAAGATTGGGATACCCTCCTACCATACTTGATGTTTGCAGTGCGAGAAGTTCCCCAAGCATCTACTGGATTCTCCCCCTTTGAGCTACTGTATGGACGCCACCCACGTGGCATATTAGACATCACGAAGGAAGAATGGGAGGAACAACCCAACCCGGGGAAGAATGTCATTGCACATGTCGCCCAGATGAGAAAACAAATAGCCCAAGTGACCCCCATAGTACGAGAGCATTTGGAGAAAGCACAAGAGGCCCAATGAACCTACTACAATTGTCAGACAAAAACACGGAAATTTCAACCAGGAGAACGGGTGCTGGTGCTGGTACCAACAACAAAAAGTAAGCTCCTGGCCAGTTGAAGTGGACCCTATGAGATCATGGAAGCCTTTGGGGAGGTGAATTATAAGGTAAAGCAGCCAGACTGCCGAAGGCCTGTGCAGATATACCACGTCAACTTACTGAAACCCTGGCTCGATCGGGAGACGTGCCTTGCCGTCCTGCCAGCTCAATCCCAGGCAGATCACCCACAAGGGCAGGTAAAGATATCCCTCGAATTAGCTCCAGAACAACAAACAGAGGTCGTTGAAATGATCCAGCAGAACCAAGTCATGTTCTCCACACAACGAAGCTGTACAACGCTGATCCAACACCACATCGTCACCTGTCCTGGAGCAAGGGTGATGATAAAACCATATCGCATACCAGAGGCAAAAAGAGAAGAAATTAGGGCTGAAGTAAGAAAGATGCTGAAACTTGGGGTAATTGAGGAATCACACAGCCAGTGGTCCAGCCGTATTGTCTTGGTCCCCAAGCCTCATGGCAGTCTGAGGTTTTGTAATGACTTCCTGAAGTTAAATGAGGTATCCCAATTCGATGCCTACCCAATACCACGTATTGATGAGCTGGTGGATCAGTTAGGCAAGGCCCAATACTTGACCACCTTGGACTTGACAAAAGGCTACTGGCAGATTCCCCCTGGCTGAGGACGCCAAGTTAAAAACAGCTTTCTCTACACCTGATGGCCTTTTCCAATATACCATCCTCCCTTTTGGGCTCCCTGGGGCCCCTGCGACTTTCCAACAATTAATGGACAGATTACTTTGACCCCATGTCAAGTATGCTGCCGCCTATTTAGATGATGTGGTAATCGATAGCCCTGACTGGGAGATGCACCTGGGGAAAGTGGAAGCAGTACCAGATGCTCTTCGACAGGCTCACCGCACTGCTAACCCATCTAAATGTGCAATAGGGTTAGCTGAGGTCAGATACCTCAGGTATGTAGTCGGAAGGGGCCTGGTGAAGGCCCAATGGAACAAAGTGAAGGCAATACAGGAATGGCCTTGCCCAATCTGCAAGAAGCAAGTTAGAGTATTCTTAGGGACAGTAGAGTACTATCGCCGGTTCATCCCTAACTTCGCCACAAGGGCAGCACCTCTGACAGACCTGATAAAAGCTCAGGGCCTGGAGATAATTTAGTGGACCAAGGTGGCAGAGGAAGCTTTCACAGATGGTGGGGGATGAGGAGCACCCAATCCTTTACCTTAGCCGAAAGCTCCTGCCCAGGGAGCAACGGTATGCTGTAGTAGAAAAGGAATGCATGGCAGTTAAATGGGCCATGGAGATTCTACAGTACTACTTGCTTGAGTGGAGGTTCACCCTTGTGACAGACCACGCCCCACTCCAGTGGATGCGCACAAACAAGGAGAAGAATGCATGATTGACTAGATGGTTTCTATCCTTACAACCTTTCCACTTCCAGATACAGCATAGAGCCAGAAGCCAACACGGCAACACGGACAGCCTGTCACAGCAACACTGTCTCTCATCCCAAGTAGCCCAACCCTGTGGTGTTGAGCGGGGTGGGGGGGGTGGGGGCAAGATATGTGACACAGGAGGACCTGGGAGCAGTGGGAAAGTGCTAGGGGGAAATATATAAGCGCAAGGCTAATTAAGGTGTGGTTCCCTGTAGACTAGGGAAGGTGGCTGCAGGTTAATTGGAGCACCTGCAGTCAATTAAGGCCCTGTTAGGAATTTAATAAAACCCCCTGCTTCAAGCAGACAGAGGAGGAGGAGGAAGGAGAGAGGACTGGAGCTTGGAGGTGTGCTGTGAGACTTGGAAAATCAGAGAACTGAAGTAAGGGGGACCCTGTCCCAGGAGGGGAGGGAGACTCCCTTCCCCAGCATCTAAGGACTGCATGTACCCCACCCAAGGGGGAAGAGGGTAAGAACCCACAGGAGTTGAGAGGGGCTAGGGCTCAGAGTGAGGAGCAAACCCAGACCCCTCACCCGCTTCCCTCCTTTTCCACCTTCCTGGGCCACTAACGGGGCCAGTGATGCCCAAGAACAGAGGCAAGGGGTTGCATCTTAGCTCCCTGCCAAGAAAGCACAGGACAAACCGGAATAACATCGGCCATCTTGTCACAGGAGAATGGAACAGTTTTCATATGAGGACAGATTAATAAAAATGGGACTTTTCAGCTTGAAATAGATTAAGGGGGGATATGATAGAGATCTATAAAATCATAACTGGTGTGGAGAAAATAAATAAGGAAATGTTATTTACTCCTTCTCATAACACAAGAACTAGAGGTCACCAACTTAAATGAATAGGCAGCAGGTTTAAAATGAACAAAAGGAAGTATTTCATCACACAACACACAGTCAACCTGTGGAACTCTTTGCCGGGGGAGGTTGTGAAGACCAAGATTATAACCGGGTTCAGAAAAGAACTACATAAATTCATGAAGTCAATGAGAGCTGTGCTCTGAACTAATAAAGTGCTATATAATGCTAAGTGCTCTGAAAAATCACACCCAGGGCATCTCACATTAGGCACCCAAATTAATGTACACTTTTGATATTAATGTCTCCATACCTCAGTTTCCCATCTGTAAAACGGAAATAATACCACCTTTTCTTACAGGGTTTTGTGAATATAAATTCATTAATGTTCGTGAAGCAATGAGATGCTACAGCAATGAGCTCCATAGAATATCCTATGAGTAAGTTAATAATTCTGTATTCAGAGCAGGGTTTTAATAGTGTTCAGTAAATGGTGCATGCAGCCACACATGGATTATGATAACGCTAAATATTGAATAGCTGCTCATCAAATGAGCACCATCCATCCTATGCACTGAATGAGACAGTGTGAGAGAATGTGGGGGGCTGGGGGGTAAGGGTATGTGATCATGTCATTAAAAACTATTATGATACATACACACAAGGGGAACAAATTAAGGTTGCCACTACAGGCATTTTCCTACCTTTTGAATACTTGACTTTGCAATCTTTAAATGTAGTTTAGTGTATGTCATTCAATAGAAATCATTAAAATATTCTGTTTCTCCTGCCTGTCTATCCACTCCTGGCAGTTAAGTTCTTTTCCTGTGCTGCCCTCACCATCTGGAACTGCTACTGTGTGCCTAATTGGCTTCCTGACTCTCTTCAGATCCTATCTTCAGGTCCATCTTCTCTCTCAGGCCTATAACTCCTATCCCTCTTTATAATAAAAGAACTAAATCCCATTTCTTGAGCAGTCTAGTTTTCTTTAGACTTCTCCCTTAATTCTTGGCCTCTGCTCCATTCTTCCCCAGGTCTTCTTGCACCCTGTACAGAGAAGATCTTTAGATGTATAATAACCACTACAAAATAACTTACATTTGCTAGTATAAGATGTAACTGTCTGTAATTTAATATTCTGTAGTATTCCATCGTAAAAGACCATGTAAGAGCAATTAGTCAATTGAGAGAAGGACAAGTTCAGTTTAAATTAGGCTTTAATGTAATACCAGCAGACTGACTTACTATATATGGAAACTCAAATTGCTTGTTCTCTTTGCAGTGAAATCTGAGTTGCTGAGTTTAGTAGCCTCCAGGAGATATTAAAGGGAAAACTAGGAGAAAATCTAAATTGCAATCAAATTACAATTCAAGACAGAAAAAACACTTCTTTTTTTAATTTGCAGTTACAAGCGTGTAACATGATCAGTACACAGTACATCAACATTTCAAAGATAGTAAAACTGTTGTAGGGTTAAATTCATTGCTGGCATAGCAGACACAACTCCACCGACTTCAGTGGGCTTGTCTTTGTTTACTATCCAAGTGAATTTGGCCTATTGTTTTGTGACTGAGAGCATGGCTACCCTTGCAGATGTAGAGTGCTTTGAGTTAAACCAGCCTTCGGAGAGCGCAGTAGGGAAAGCGCTGCAGTCTGTCAACACCGACAGCTACAAGCGCACTGCGTGGCCACATTTGCAGCACTTGATGTGGCATTGGGAGCAGTGCATTGTGGGCAGCTATCCCACAGAGCACCTCTTCCCATTCTGGCACTGTGGCTTGTGGGAAGGGGGCGAGAGGGGCATTCTGGGTCCTGTCCCAGATGCATCGCTTCGCATCCCAGCAATCCCTGTGCTTCCGTCCATATTTCGCGCCATCTTTCAACGGTTTTTATACTGCGTGCTCTGTCTTCCCTTTCGGTCTGTGGGAATGGAGCCCAAACTGCTGAGGAATATACTGACGAGTCTCGCCGGCATATCACATTTGGCAGTCGAGTTACTCCTTAAGATCCAAATTGACAGTGAGGACTCTGACAATGATATCGACACGAGTAACGATTACGACACGAGACTGCTTGTGGCATTCACGGACATGCTCACCACCATGGCATGCCGCTTTTGGGCTCAGGAAACAAGCACCGAGTGGTGGGATCACATCGTTATGCAAGTCTGGGATGATGAGCAGTGTCTGCAGAACTTTCAGATGAGAAAAGCCACTTTCATGGGACTGTGTGAGGCACTCACCCCCACCTTGCGGTACCGGGACACGAGATTGAGAGCTGCCCTGACGGTGGAGAAGCGGGTGGCTATTGCAATCTGGAAGCTGTCAACTCCAGACAGCTACCGATTGGATGAAGTGGGAAAATCGACCATTGGAATCGTGTTGATGCAAGTTTACAGGGCCATTAATCGCATCCTGCTCAGAAGAACCGTGACTCTGGGTAACATGCATGACATTGTGGCCGGCTTTGCACAAATGGGTTTTCCTAACTGCGCAGGGGCGATAGATGGGACGCATATTCTAATTCTGGCACCAGCCCACCTAGTCTCCAAGTACGTTAATCGGAAGGGGTATTTCTCTATGGTTCTCCAGGCGCTTTTGGATCACTGTGGGCATTTCATTGACATTAACGCAGGCTGGCCCGGAAAGGTGCATGACGCACGCATCTTTCGGAACACTGGCCTGTTCAGGAAGCTGCAAGCTGGGACTTTTTTCCCCAGACCAGAAGATCACCGAAGGGGAAGTCGAAATGCCCATTGTGATCCTTGGAGAGCCCGCGTACCCTTTAATGCTGTGGCTCATGAAACCCTACACAGGGAGCCTTGACAGCAGCAAGGAGCAGTTCAACAACAGGCTGAGCTGGTGCAGAATGACTGTGGAGTGTGCTTTTGGCCGTTTAAAGGGTCACTGGCGCTTTCTGTATGGGAAGCTGGACCTGGCCAATGACAACATCCCCGCGGTTATATCTGCTTGCTGTACCCTCCATAACATTTGTGAAGGGAAGGGTGAATGATTCACTCAGGCATGGAATTTGGAGGTTCAACACCTGGAGGCTGAATTTGAACAGCTGGAGAGCAGGGCTATTAGAGAGGCCCAGCACAGGGCTGCAAGGATTAGGGATGCCTTGAGGGAGCAATTTGAGGCTGAAAGCCCGCAGTAATGTTTGGTGCCCTGCACGAGAGTGAAGTGCAGTAATTCCAGTGTTAGTAGGAATCTGTGTTTGCTATGCTGACTTGCAGTTCCTGTTGCTTTCCTGAGCTAAGGTATCTTTTACTTTATGCAATAACAAAGAATGTTTTCAAAGCCAAAAAATCCATTTATTGAAAACAAAATGCATTTATTAAAAAGAAACACAACTGCTTGAGAAACAGAAAGGGCAAGGGGGTGAGGTGGGGAACCGTACAATCACAGATTTGCATATGTCCTGTTATCATACTCAGCCTTCCTATACTTCAGGATGTACTTCAGGATAGCTATACTGCATGGTGATGGGGGTTGAGTGCAGTGGGTAAGGGTCATAATTTTCAGGGCTGGGTGGTGAAGCTACACGTGCTGGAGGCAGCTGGTGGCAATAAGAACCCGGATGTTGGGGAAAGTGAGTTGGAGGTGACATGGGGGCACAAGGGAAAGAGTTTTGGGACAAGGGCTGCAGGGTGGGTTGGGCACGGTAGTGCTCCGCCTGCCTGGCTACGAGCGCCTGGATCAAGTCCGCTTGGTGCTCCATGATGCTTATCAGCCGCTCCATGCTTTGCTGCTGGAGCTCCACGCTTTTGTGCCGGCGCTCCTCATTCTGCTGGCAGATCATCCTTTCACTCTCCCTCCACTCCTGCACTTTTAGATTCTTATTAAGGGACTGCTGCATGACTTCATGCAGCATATCTGCTTTGCTTTTATGTGGCCTCTTCCTGATTTGTTGAAGTCTTTCAGCCGGTGATAACACAGATGGCTGAGATCTCAAGGTTGCATCTGTAAAGGCAAAATGCAATACTTAACAGAGGCAGCATTGTTCACACCAGACAGAGCAATGATTCCCCCATACTTAAGGGCAAGCACAGTCTACACAATAGTATAATTTGCCTGCCCCAAAGCGAGTGCACATAACTCACGGGAGCCCCAAAATGGTGAGTAAGCACAGGGTCAAGGGGGACTGATTGTTTCACGGCTGTACTGTCTTCCAGGTTTCTGTGCCTTGGGGAGAGCCAGCAGCTGCAGGGGGACACTATACTGAACACTGTCCCCACAATTTCGACAGGAGTTCGTCCTGGAAGATATCTTGCTGCTGAGGGTGACCTGGGAGGCAAGGGAGAGTCTTCTACTACAATGCGGCTTCCACCCTGGCCCATACGCAGCTTGCCTGTGGGCAGCAATGGTCCCCCCGCCCCCCATGACACAGTGGCGCGGACATGTTAGCCTGACTGGGACAAGGACCACAATGGCTCTCCCAAGAAACCTGCACAAGCACATTGCCCAGCTTCTAGATGAGACCTTTGAAGAGATCATGGAGGCCGATTACCCCGATGTGAGAGAGCACATCAACACCCTATTCGGCATCTAGGCATGCACGCAGCCCTAACCCTCCTTGCTCCAAGAGCCTGCACCGAATAACTTCCTTCCCAAAATCAGTAGCGTAGCTGGGGGGGAGCGGGGCAGCGGCTGCTCCCCTACCGAGCACAAGTTGCGCCTTTTTAATTTTTTGGTGCCTTTTTAATTTTTACTCACCCGGCGCCGCTCCAGGTCTTTGGTGGCGGGTCAGGAGGTGCTCCATGTCTTCAGCGGCACTTTGGTGGTGGGTCCTTCACTCGCTCCAGTCTTTGGTGGCATTTTGGTGGCGGGGGGGGGGGTCCTTCAGTGCCACCAAAGACCGGAGTGAAGGACCCGACACCAAAGTGCCGCTGAAGACCCGGAGCGCCGCCGGATGAATACAAGCGGGTGGTGCCTTTGTTATCTCCACTCCCCCTGTTTTCTCCACCTGGCTACGCCGCTGCCCAAAATAATAGCTGCTTACTGGAAACCTCCTCTGGTGTTTGTCCTTCCCCAAGCACTGGCCGCCGTGACTGGCTACCTTCCTCCTGGCTTGAGAACAGCTCCTTGCTGCATGCATCTAGGATGCCGGGGTGTCTTCCTCCTCCACAGCACCCTGGCTCCTGCTTTCCTCCTCCTCCTCCTCCTCCTGCCTTGTTGAACTGGGCTCTGAAGTGGCCATGGTGGTACTCGGAATGGAGATGGGGTCACCCCTGAGTATTGTGTCCAGCTCTTTGTAGAAACGGCAGGTTGCGGGGGCAGCACCGGAGTGATGGTTTGCCTTGCGGGCTTTGCAGTAGGCGTTCCGCAGCGTCTTCACTTTAACCCTGCACTGCAGTGCGTCCCAGTCATGGCCCCTTTCCATCATGTCCCTTGATATCTGCCCACAGGTATCATAATTCCTACGGCTGGAGCACAGCTGGGACTGGACAGCTTCCTCCCCGCAAACACTGAGGTCCAGCACCTCGCCATTGCCCCCATACTGGGGATCGCCTGGCGTGGGGAGGCGGGGTCACCTGGAAAGATTCGCTGAGAGCACTCCACACCTGGCTGAGCAAACAGGAAGGGGATTTTCAAAACTCCCAGAGAATTTAAAGGGTGGGTCTGATCATAGCCGGGTGCAGCACATTTTATTAGGGTGTGCACCCAGGGAATTTTATTGATATTTTTAAAGGCGAACATTTTATTGAATACTCAATCATAAAGGACATTATTTTTATTCATCAAATAAACTAGAGAAACTAAAACTCAGGTCCCACCGGAGCCACACCCCTGCAGCGCTGTCCAGGGCCGCTCCTGGAGGCGGCGCGCTGAGGCACCAGGGGATGGGGGATGGGGGAAGGTGGGGCCAGGGTGAGCCTCCCTGGCCTGGAGCTCGGGCAGGACGAGCTTGCCCATCCCTGCATTAGGGTGTGCCTGGGCACACCCCATACGCATGCCTATGGGTCTGATGGTTGGTCACCTGAGGGCAGGGCAGTAGAGTTCAAAGTGATGACCAGAGTGGCTAGAACAGGCATTGTGGGGCACTTCTGGAGGCCAATCAGAGCGCATTAACAGACCAAGGTGTCCACACTGGCGCTGCAGTGCTCCAGCGGGGGTGCATCAAACGTTATTCCACTTGCCGAGGTGGATTACCAGGAGCGCTGTAGCCGTGCAGTCAGTGTGCTCTATGTGCCTTGCCAGTGTGGACACGTCATGAGGTAGGGCGCCCGGAGCTGCTTTAATGTGCTCTAACTCGCAAGTGTAGCCATGCCCTGAGAAATGCGAGGGTTGGAATAAAGCTACAACAGAAGGGTCTCTTCAGCTGACTCTTCACTATGACTGTTAAATAATATTTTAAATATTCATTGTTTAATGCATAGGAGAAATGTCAAATGTATTTTAATAGTGCAATGGGAGTTTTGGTGTTGACTTTAAAGAGAGCAGAAGTGGGCCTTGGCCCTATTTTGTTATAACTTCTAGATGTCTGTTACAAATGTTCTCTTATTTGTTCTTTTTGCTTTCTGCTCCTTCTACTAATTTGTTATTTTGTCCTAGTTGCTCCAGTTGTTTGTTTTCCCTGACTACTTTCTCTGTCACTGCTTCTGGTGATGGTTGTTGGTTTTTTTTGCAAAGTTTAATAACCCCAAGATCTTGCTACTCTTTATGTGTGTATGGTGTGTGATGGGGGGCAGGTTTTGTTGGTTCGTTGTTTTGTGTAAGCACCCTTTACTAGAGGGGCCTTTGAACTTAACTGGGAGTGTTCCAGCTGGGCGGATTCTGTGTGCTGCAATCCAACCGGGGTGCCTGGGGCAACCCTCACGGAAAATGCCAAGGTCAGGGCAGGCTTCAAAAGGTAGAGCACTCCCAAAACTGGTGGTTAACACTGAGGTTAAACTCACCAACCAGTCACAAACTATGCTTCCAATACCATACTGGTTATCAAGAAGCTGAAAAAAGAAATCACACAGTGCCCTTTATTGCATTCCAGTTCTCTGGCTCTCAATCAGCACATAGATCCAGTACAGATGCTCCCCGGGTTACGCAAGACCCAACTTACACAAATTCGCACTTACGGAAAAAGTTCCATAAGCCAGAAATAGGATTTTCAAGTTGCGGAAATTTTTGCAAAACGTACAGGTATACGTTTCCGACTTACGCAAAATTCGAGTTACTCAAGGCTTTCCAGAATGGAACAACTGCATAAGTCGTGGGGGCCTCTGTACAGTGAGAAGTATCAGGGGGTAGCTGTGTTAGTCTCTATCCACAAAAACAACAAGGAGTCCAGTGGCACCTTAAAGACTAACAGATTTATTTGGGCATAAGCTTTCACGGGTAAAAAGCCCACTTCTTCAGCTGCATGGAGTGAAAATTACAGATGCAGGCATTATTATACTGACACATGAAGAAAAGGGAGTTACCTCACAAGTAGAGAACCAGTGTTGACAGAGCCAATTCGATCAGGGCAGATGTAATCCACTCCCAATAATAGGCATGCTGACTCATAAGGTGTAGCCCCTGCCTTCTCTGAAGTGAGCTGTAGCTCACGAAAGCTCATGCTCAAATAAATTGGTTAGTCTCTAAGGTGCCACAAGTCCTCCTTTTCTTTTTGCCTTCTCTCAGTGGGTTAATTGTATAGTTGATTTCCCTTGATGGGCCATCAAGCAGGTTTAATGCTGATGGTATTCTGTCTAAGGGTGTCACTCAGAAACACAGCACAAGTTTTGAAATACAGATATACCATACTTATCTATAACTCACAATAAAAAGGTGATACAAACAAGGTTATCATACTTGGTAAATCATAGCATTTTCACTGACACCTTATATGGCATATCTGATCAGATTCCTTGCAATTTTATAATACTGGTATTAGCAATATCATAAAGTATCTCCCATATTCCATACAGGGTCACACCTCCCAAGCAAAATTAATGCAGAAAGGGGTGTCCATAGACACTGCTGAGTGCATCAGAGACCACAACTCCCATGATGCCTTGGGGGAAGAGAAAGAGCGAGAGAGAGAGAGACTTCCCCTTCCAGGGAGAGCATGCGGAGGGCTCCATTTTGGGAGAGAAGCTAAGCTTGCTTGCTTATGTGGAACTGTGTCCATACCAGGAGTTACTGTTAACTGCTGCTAGGAAGCCAGCAGCTGCCGCTGAGAGCCTGTTGGGGCTTTGATCGAGTAGGGAGCCTCTGAGGTGGTTGGTGGCTTCATTGCAGCCAGGGCAGAGACTGTTACTCTGCCTAGAACTGATTGAGCTGGGCCTGCAATGAAGGCCGCGTGAGTAACCATCACCCTTGTTTGGGAAAGTACTTGCAAGGGAAGGGGGACAGCAAAGAGACTTTCAGGGGTTGTCTGAGTCTGAGACGAGGCAGAGTGGTCTTCTCATTGAACCAGGATCTAGGGTTGCTGACATTTGGTTAAGACAACTCCAGTCTTCAGAGAGGTTGTGCAGCTTGTTGCCTTGGCTGGACTGATTCACTAGATCAACAGAGTGTTGTCTCCAGCTTTGAGATCTTCAAACACACCCATACAGGTGTTTAAAACTGTGAAATCTAGAGGAATGTACACTCCGGGGTGGGGTAAATGGTGGCATAGAATCATAGAATCATAGAATATCAGGGTTGGAAGGGACCCCAGAAGGTCATCTAGTCCAACCCCCTGCTCAAAGCAGGACCAATTCCCAGTTAAATCATCCCAGCCAGGGCTTTGTCAAGCCTGACCTTAAAAACCTCTAAGGAAGGAGATTCTACCACCTCCCTAGGTAACGCATTCCAGTGTTTCACCACCCTCTTAGTGAAAAAGTTTTTCCTAATATCCAATCTAAACCTCCCCCACTGCAACTTGAGACCATTACTCCTCGTTCTGTCATCTGCTACCATTGAGAACAGTCTAGAGCCATCCTCTTTGGAACCCCCTTTCAGGTAGTTGAAAGCAGCTATCAAATCCCCCCTCATTCTTCTCTTCTGCAGGCTAAACAATCCCAGCTCCATCAGCCTCTCCTCATAACTCATGTGTTCCAGTCCCCTAATCATTTTTGTTGCCCTTCGCTGGACTCTCTCCAATTTATCCACATCCTTCTTGAAGTGTGGGGCCCAAAACTGGACACATTTGCAGTGTACATTTGCAGTGTACATTTGCAGTGTACATGCAAATTAGATAAGTTTCATTTATTACTGTAAACTGTATTTGTTAGTTGATTTATTGAACTGCCACCTGCTGGTTTAAATTAGTGGTGACATTTAATCTGTCTGTTATATCATGTTTTCTTAAATTGTTAAATAAAGGTGTGTTAACTTTAATCTAAATGTATATTGTTTATAAATGGTATTTTTGAGTTAGACCCATTGCACAGATTAGCCTAGATTTATTTCTAGAGGCTCCCAAGGGATGCCATTGAGTGTGTGTACAAGGCCCAACCAGGTGGAGGTACAGCCAATTTTAATTTCCTTCACAAGTAAAAGGACTGCAGAAGAGGGATGGATAGAGGATTCCCACGTCTCCACCATCGTCACTGGGATACTCAGGATCTCCTTTATGGTCACCAACAGCATAAGGTGCCCGGGCACACAGGGGGGTGCTGCCTGCTCCTGAGTAACCCAAGGAGAAAAGGGGAGGAGGGTTACATTTGCTATTTTTTTTTTTTTACAAATTCCCAAATTGCAAGTTGCATGATTTTTTACTTGCTTTTAATAATTTTTTTTGCAGGAATGTAAACATACCCCATGCCTCTGCACCTTTACAAAGATCACTGGTCACATTTTTATATCCTTCTGTTTTCCTTGAAACTCATATAGCAACTAGTTATCCCTGCTGAAATTTTAAGTTAACTCCAAACTCTTTTCATGTTGGTATGAACATCTCAGTGCAGAAGCAAGACAATCATTCATAGAACACCACGTGAACTAAATTGTATGGTATGTGCTCCCTTATGGCAAAGCTTTTAAAATAAAGCAATAATGAGAGAATATACACATTAAGCTTCAAAGAAAAAACAACCCTCCCCTGCTGACAAAATCATTTTCATTGCTCCAAGAATTAGAGAATACAATTATTTATTTTATTGCATTCTTTCATTTTCATGCCCCAATGCTAATCCTGCTCCTGGTGTTTTAAAATCTATAACACTGCCTCCTGCCACTGAGTTCCAATTTCTTTATTAACCTAAACTTTTAAAATTCATTCTTTTATGCCTGAAACAAAGACCTGCTTACAGTCTATCATCTTATGATAGCACCAGTGATCTACTTTTATCTCATGTGAAGATAGAAATGGCAGAACATTGGCTGAAACTGTAGAAAAGTGATTAACATTTTCTAGGGTGAACAGCGTATACTTCCACAAAGAGTGAATTTGAAATGATCTTGTTCTGGCTTGGAGAATTGGCACAGTCTAGAGTATGAGTAATACAAGGTATGAAAGAATATCTCCATACACTTCTATAACAGAACATGGTTTTGTCTAACTCCTTCTATACACCAAACATCCAAAGTACTCCTGAATGGAACACTGATAGTGCGATGACACTGTAAGCAAACAGTCACCCCATGGTCAGAGATGCAACTCACATCTAACCAGGTGTGACAGGGTGTATCAACCCCACACTGGCAAAGCAAAAGTTAAGGAGCTTCTCTGGATGATGCATGAAGCCATGTCCCCTCTCTGTTGGACATGCTCCCAGTGGTGGGAACATTCAAAAGGGAGCAGCTTAGCACAGTCTGGGCTGACAGAGGAGGAGAGCAGTTGGATGTAGCCACTTCCTACCAAGAAACTGCCAGGCCTCCAGGCTGCTGGGACTGAACCCCATAGCCAAGCCGCTAGAAGCCCATTGACCGCAGAAGCCAAAGGTGACAACTCTCGGTTTCCAGCAGAAGAGACTCCAGAGACAGATTAGAGGGGAACACAGGAGGGATCCCAAGTCCAACCCATGATGTCATCAGAGAGACTGGAACAAGAGTAGGAAGTGACCCAGGGAGCATGCTTAGCAGTATCCGACCCTAGGCCTTGTACAGTGGCTACTGTTTTGAAGGGCCCTTAGTCGGAACCTGGTGGAATACAGTGGGCCCGGCTTCTCCTACCCCCATCTCACCCCACTACTTCCCTGAGCTGTGGCTTCTGGACTTTCGCCAGTGGGTGACACTCCCCAAGCTGTAACTGCCAAATAAATCGAACCTTGGACTCTCACCATGAGGAGTTATGCCCCAGAGTATCGCCATTAGGCAGTACTGCTGGCATGAGGGAATAAAACAATTTGTAGGATTGAGGGGGGAGGAAAGACTGTTGACCAGAACATTCTGGGCCTGATTTTTCAGAGGTTCTGAGCCCCTGCAGCTCCCAGTGACTTCAGCTGGAGTCTGACAATCAGGGCCTGAAGTTACTTCCAACTCATTTTAGAAAGTGCCAAGGGGCTGTAGCTGAAATAAGGAGAAAGCATTTCAGTTAAACATCTGCCTCCTTCCACTATTGCAGTGGCTACAATACCATGCTTAGTCTGACACTTGAACTCATAATTTTCTAGCCCACAGCGGAGGATGCTATCAGCCATACTGAGTCTTAGCATAAATTGGTTTCAGTGACACGCAGATTTCAGGAGTTCCTCAGTCTTCATAAGGAAGTGGTATCTCAAACACATCTATGTTCTTGTTAATACTACTGTTGCCCCTTGTTGACACTTAAGATAGGCCAAGCAAGGTTTTTAAGGCTTGCCAGGGAGCAAGACTTCCATGATGCTTTGCAGTTAAGCTAAGTATAGAAGATGGAATTTTACTGAGCAGTAACCTTTAGCTTATTTTGAAATTGCGGTAGCAGATATTTTAGTAATATTAACTGCAAGATGTGTGCAAACATTGTCCAAAAAAGGACAAACAATGACTACCCATAAGGTGTTGAGGCAGTTGGAAAGTGGGAACAGGGAACTTAAGAAACATTCTACTATGATAGAAATATAATAAGGGGGTAGTCTGATGCTTCCTAGGGGTACCCACCTTTATGAGGCACTTCACTACCACGTGCCAATTGGTATTCTATTGTTTAACAGTGCGATTAAAACTGCGATTAATCACAATTAATTTTTTTAACCGCCATTCATTTTTTTGAGTTAATTGCATGAGTTAGCTGCAATTAATTGACAGCCCTACAAATAATTAATTATCAATACCCTTTTTGACCCAAGCAGCTAGTCAAAGTCCAAGGCCCTGAGGATGTCCCAGTAAGGGAGTAGAAATTGATGATAGAGTCTGGTATTTCCTTTGATGCAGTCTTGTTTTAGTTACAAGGAATGTAGAAGGTCCTGCTTCTCCAAATGCAGAGAGCACCAGAAACAAAAGAATAGTTTCTTAGCTTATAGCCCCAACCCTCTTTAGCCAACACCAGACTTAAATCTATCTCTCTCATTTTCCAGGGTCATACACCATGCTCACAGGCTGCTGCTTGGCTTTCTTGCTTTTTGTTTCTCTCTCTCTGTTTCTGTTCTCCCTTCCCTCACACACACACGGGCTCCTCCAGAAATTTTTCAGATGGTATGCACAGCTGACCCGCTTTCGCTTTAACTTACCATGGTGTCTACATGTACACCTTTTTAATCTTACCCGAGGCAAACCCCTTTGTGTCTACCCCACCAGACCTCCCCACAGCCTCTCTTCTGATCAGATCCTCCATGCAGGCACTCGCTGCAGCTCTCCATACTCATAGCCGGTTTTGATGCTGTCGCTGAGCAAGTCCAGCATTCAGAGCAGAGGGGACACAGGCTGCTGAAAGTGGGGTGAGGCCGGTCAGTCCCTGGTTCAGGAGCTGGCCCCATGGCAATGGTGAGGAGGAACAGCACTGGCCACTCCACCACCCACTTAGGTTTGACCCCTGGATCCCTCCTATCATGATGGAGAGTGGCGGGACCAAAACTGAGTGACTTTGCACAGTGTACGGTGATTGCAGTGTGGCTCAAGTGTGGCCCCGCAGACCCTCCGTGACAGGGGTATGGTGGGGCTTGTTGTAGTAATTTCAATGGAATATGTGGGCTAAAGGTGATAACAGTTGCTGTTTAACATTAAACAGTGTTAAACTAGGTGTGGGGTTTAGTATACAGAGACTTTAGCATGCTTAGTACCATGGCGCACTCATCAGTAAAAACCATATTTAACTTTTTAGTAGAGATAAAGAAGAGAAGGAAAAATACATTTCAAATACCTTACCTAAAGTATTAAGAAAGAAATCATCCCTTGGTCCCTTTCCCTTTAGCTGGAGACAGTTTTAGAAGGAAAAAAACCCGTTGACTGTTTCTTTGATGGTATTAAAGACAAACTGTCTTTTGGAGGGGAAAGAGAAGTTAGTTGAGATGAGCTTGAGCCATTGCTGCTATTAAAGTTTGATCCTATTTCATCCCAGGTGTTGGTTGGGATTTAGCTGCAGCTGATAGGGACCTCAAATAACCGTCACCCCTCTCTCTGGCACAGTCTGGTCAGGACATCACTCAGGATTCAGATGATGAAGGCCTGGGGTCCCGACTCTCAGGAGATGGTGGGGGTGGCAGGTCCGATAGCGAAGCATGCTAGAGAAGCCTTCATCTGTCAATTGTCACAACAGGCCAAATGTAAGTGGCACTGTGATCCCCACGCACACAATGTCACTGACTCAGTTTTGGCTGCACCCTCATCCCCCCAATCATGATGGAGAGACTGCACAGTTGTGGGCACCACTGCACATATGCTTTACCCAAAATCATGCTCAGCAAAAGCCCCTCTACCCATCCAGTCTAGAATTCCAGGCAGGGTTCACCTACCGCTTTTGTCTTAGGTAAGGGTTGTGATTAACTCATCATTAGTTATGCTAATTGAAGAATATATTCACACCCATCAACCTCACTGAGGTTTTTTAAGTCAGCCAATAACAAGGTTTCACCCACCCTAAAAAAAGTAAGTGTTACACACACACAATATTCAAAGGATTAAACACTAAGGGGCAGCTCCTCAGCGGCACCCAGTTTCTGCTGATTGCCCCTGCAGAGGTAAAAAAGAGCTGTTTACGGCACCCTAACCGTGGACCAGTTGTAAATTGTCCTTAGACTATGATGCAGCAGCTGACTACAGCCCCAAAGGGCATCTGCCAGCCAGGGATTGCCATAGCACAGATTGCTTCAGACACACACCCTATCTTTGGGGCTGCAAGTAGGGTTACCAGGTGTCTGGTTTTTCACTGCAACGCCTGGTCGAAAATGGACGCTAGCAGCTCCAGTTGGCACCACTGACTGGACTGTTAAAAGTCTGGTCGGTGGCACAGTGGGGGCGTGGAGCTAAGGCAGGCTCCCTACCTGCCTTGGCTCTGTGCTGCTCCTAGAAGCAGCCACCGGGTCCCTGCAACCACTAGGCACATGGGCAGCCAGGGAGGCTGTGCGCACTGCCCCTAGCACCGGCTCTGCAGCTCCCATTGGCCAGGAACTGCAACCAATGGGAGCTGCGGGGAGTGGCGCCTGTGGGCGTGAAGGCAACATGCACTGTGCAGAGCCACAGGGACCTGGCGGCTGCTTCCTCGATGACGTGGAAGCGCCGCAGGGACCCCACACACCCCCCAGCACCAAACACCCTGCCCCAGCCTGGAATCCCCTCCTGCAGCCCAAACCCCTCATCCCCAGCCCCACCCCAAAGCCCTCACCCTCAGCTGGAGCCCACACCCCTCCCGAACTGCAGCTGAGCCCCCTCCTGCACACCCAACCCTTCAGACCCAGCCCTGAGCTCTCTCCTACACCCAAACCATTTATCCCTGGCCCCACCCCAGAGTCTACACCAGCTGGAGCCCTCAACCCCTCCTGCATCCCAACCCCCTGCCCCAGCTTGGTGAAAGTGTGACAGATTTCTGTTACCAGTCTGCCTGAGGTGTCAGGTGATCAGGCTGAGGCCACAGAATTGTTAGGGGAGGAGATGACGGAGCACACCAAGTAACTGAGTTTTAAAGCTTTATTGTGATTTAAAGCGGATGTGATTGCAGAGCCATTAGCCATTATCTTTGAAAACTCATGGCGATCCGGGGAGGTCCCAGATGACTGGAAAAAGTGCCCATCTTTAAAAAAGGGAAGAAGGAGGATCTGGGGAAGGACAGGCCAGTCAGCCTCACCTCAGTCCCTGGAAAAATCAGGGAGCAGGTCCTCAAGGAATCAATTCTGAAGCACTTAGAGGAGAGGAAAGTGATCAGGAACAGTCAACATGGATTCACCAAGGGCAAGTCATGTCTGACTAATCTAATTGCCTTCTATGACGAGATAACTGGCTCTGTGGATGAGGGGAAAGCAGTGGACGTGTTGTTCCTTGACTTTAGCAAAGTTTTTGACACGGTCTCCCACAGTATTCTTGCCAGCAAGTTAAAGAAGTATGGGCTGGATAAATGGACTATAAGGTGGATAGAAAGCTGACTAGATCGTTGGGATCAACAGGTAGTGATCAATGGCTCCATGTCTAGTTGGCAGCAAGTATCAAGCGGAGAGCCCCAAGGGTTGGTCCTGGGGACAGTTTTGTTCAATATCTTCATTAATGATCTGGAGGATGGTGTGGATTGCACTCTCGGCAAGTTTGCAGATGACACTAAACTGGGAGGAGAGGTAGATACGCTGGAGGGTAGGGATAGGATACAGTGGGACCTAGACAAATTGGAGGATTGGGCCAAAAGAAATCTGATGAGGTTCAACAAGGACAAGTGCAGAGTCCTGCATTTAGGACGGAAGAATCCCATGCACCGCTACAGACTAGGGACCAAATAGCTAGACAGCAGTTCTGCAGAAAAGGACCTAGGGGTTATGGTGGACGAGAAGCTGGGTATGAGTCAACAGTGTGCCCTAGTTGCCAAGAAGGCCAATGGCATTTTGGGCTGTATAAGTAGGGGCATTGCCAGCAGCTCGAGGGATGTGATTGTTCCCCTCTATTCGGCATTGGTGAGGACTCATCTGGAGTACTGTGTCCAGTTTTGGGCCCCACATTACAAGAAGGATGTGGGAAAATTGGAAAGAGTCCAGTTGAGGGCAACAAAAATGATTAGGGGACTGGAACACATGATTTATGAGGAGAGGCTGAAGGAACTGGGATTATTTAGTCTGCAGAAGAGAAGAATGAGGGGGGATTTGATAGCTGCTTTCAACTACCTGAAAAGGGGTTTCAAAGAGGATGGATCAAGACTGTTCTCAGTGGCAGCAGATGACAGAACAAGGAGTAATGGTCTCAAGTTGCAGTGGGGGAGGTTTAGGTTGGATATTAGGAAAAACTTTTTCACTCGGAGGGTGGTGAAACACTGGAGTGCGTTGCCTAGGGAGGCAATGGAATCTCCTTCCTTTGAGGTTTCTAAGGTCAGGCTAGACAAAGCCCTGGCTGGGATGATTTAGTTGGGAATTGGTCCTGCTTTGAGCAGGGGGTTGGACTAGATGACCTCCTGAGGTCCCTTCCAATCCTGATATTTTATGATTCTATTGATAAAATAACAGCAGAGAGTGCTGAGAGTGGGGGGGGGGCTTACCCACGTCACTGAAAGGAAGGAAGCAAGCGTTAGTGCCCCAAGCCCTAACCCACTTTCATACTCACACCCGCACAACCCGAGGCTGGACAAGCCTGGGTGTAATGTAAGAAGAAGGATGAACGGGAGTTCTTGTCCTGTGCACAGGTCGTCCAGGGTCTGCTGTTGATGTCTCCAATTTGCCTCAGCTCCCGGAAGGGTTTTTAAGTCCTGGGGTCTCTTGGGGGCATTTCCTTCAGGAACCTTTGTTCCCCGTGCTCTCTGTACCAGTCCAAACTGGCCTTCCGAGGCTTCCTTGGTTTCCCCAAAACACATTGGCTTCAGGGTCGCAAGACTGTTATGTTCCCAGTCGCTGACCTTCGCATTCTCACTAGTTTTGCACCCCCTTTCAGGTCTGTTTGGTTCAGTTCTCCTTTCCCAGAGGCTTTTGGCTGTTTAGCAGCAGGGAGCTTGTTTGTGGGTGTGTTGGCCTTGAGCAGCAGTTTCGCCCCTTATCTTCAAGCCTAGTTGAATCGTCGAGTAAACCCATTCCTTTATTTCTCTCTCCCTCTTCGGCCTTTTGCAACCTGTAAAGGAATCTTCCATGCCACATTCACACCTTTAACCCTTCCCAAAATGCTCTGCAATGCCTGCAACAGCATTAGCAACATACAATGCTGATCTGCCTCCCCAGGGGACCGCCTGAGGGAGGGGGCCCTTGAGTTGTAACAAAAGTGAGTGAGGGTGGGGAAGAGCGAGCGACAGAGGGAGGGGGGTGGAGCAACCAGGGGGTGGGGCCTCAGAGAAGGGGCGGGGCCTCCAGGAAGGGGTAGGGCAGGGGTGTTCCGTTTTGTGTAATTGGAAACTTGGCAACCCTGCCTGCGAGGGTGTAGCAAAGACGCATGCTCTACTCTGGCTCTAATCCCACTGAGAGTCTCTCATGCTGGGAGAAACCCCAGCCAGAGGGAGGCTGAGAGTTACTGCTCTCCCTGAGCTGTGTAAAGGGGGCAGAGCTTTGGGGCAGGATTTGGGCCTAAAGGCTTACGTTAAATTCTGAAACCTCAAGGCAATTCAAAAGTAAGAATAAAATGCTGTTATTAATTAATATATCCAGATGTCTAAACAAAGTCTTCAAACAGTTGGTACCTTGGGATCTGCTGTTGACTCTGGAAGCCTAGGAGAATTTAGTGGAATGAATCTCAAATGTATTTCTAGAAGATTTAACTCTAATAGGCTTAGCTGAAGTCAGTTTCAGCCTTACTCTGAATTTCTTTCTTATGTATGGGCCAAATTTTCCACTTAGTTAAATGGCTGGAAGTGCAGCTCCCCTAAAGTCAATGGGAGCTACACCCAAGTAAATTTGCCCGTGTGTGTTTAAAATCAGACCCATTTAGCATTTCTTCATGCTGTTTCAATGGGCCGGTAATCTGTAAGGCTGTCATTTATTTTGCAGAAAATAAGTTTATAGTAGAAAAATCTATCTTAAAAAAAAACACATATATTTGTTCTGTAAAGTGCAAGATTAATGGTGGTGGCTGTAGCTAGGCACAGATTAAGCAGGTGTTGTCTAAACTTCCCTGTACTAGCTTTATTGCTGTTGTTTCTATCCCAACTAGATACCCTGCTGTTCAGATATTCAACATCTCCCCACCCCCACCCCTGTAGAGACTCTTAAGTAAGACAGGTTTCAGAGTAGCAGCCGTGTTAGTCTGTATCCGCAAAAAGAAAAGGAGTACTAGTGGCACCTTAGAGACTAACCAAATTATTTGAGCATAAGCTTTCATGACCTACAGCTCACTTCATCCGGTGAAGTGAGCTGTAACTCATGAAAGCTTATGCTCAAATAAATTGGTTAGTCTCTAAGGTGCCATTAGTACTCCTTTTCTTTTTGTTAAGTAAGACAAATTGTTGTAGTGGTTTTGTGATGCAAAGAATGTTGTGTAAGGGCTAGTTTTTAGACCATAAAAATGTTTTTTTAAATTAAAGGCACCCTGTGCCTTACTTTCTCTATCCCCAATAATAATTCTAAAAGGGGCTTTATAATACTAAAAAATCTGTCTCTGAACCACTTTCTGGTACATTCCTCTGCAAAT
Source organism: Lepidochelys kempii (assembly GCF_965140285.1). NCBI lineage: Eukaryota > Metazoa > Chordata > Testudines > Cheloniidae > Lepidochelys > Lepidochelys kempii. Next base: position 249,936,494 of record NC_136380.1, read on the forward strand.
AATATAATGATTTTCATAAAAACAGGAAAGCTTTAAAATCATAATCAAATCATTCATTTCTTTGCCATTTATTCTAATATTGTAAGTCATGGTGAACTCTTGGTAGATATAGAAGTATCTATGGGGTATTAATATGGGATTTGTCATCTAATATTAATTCAAAGAAAGCAACACAAAGCCTGATTCTTGCTTCTTTGCTCAGAGTGGTTTTAATTTCTCTTCCCTACTGAAAAACACTGATCAGTGTAGCTACTTTAATGGGCAATCATTGGTTACACATATATTCAATTCATGTAAACGATGTGTGAAATCAAACAGACATTCGAATAATGGGGCCTAGTCTCTTCTTGCTGCATAATAACTTTGAGGAAGATCCATCTCCCTGTAAGGGAGAGAATCGGTAGCTTAGAATGTTCAAAGGAATAAAAGGGTTTAAAGCACACCACATAAAAGGCTGGATAGAGGATACTTTGGATATGAATGCAAGCTTCAACAAAAGCTGAGAGAGAAAGGGGTACAGAGAGAACATAGGCCTTTGTGCAGAGATAGGCAGTGCACACAGAAGAGGTTGCTGGGGCAATACACAATGCCATGATTTAAGAGGGAGTATGCTGTAGGTACAGGGCTATGAGCAGACAAAAGCATTTTGATGAGGGGATAGGCTGTACAAAGGCAGTCTGTGGCTAGAAGAGGAATGAAGAGATATGAAAAAGGATCAGGGCTTGGAAAATGACACCAATTAACTCAAGATAAAATTTCTATATTGCCACTGATGTAAAACAAGCATTCTTTCAAGTCCACAAATGGACAAAAGAAACACATGCAGAAGAAAAATTGGAGACTAATTGTGGTGTTTTAATTTCAATGTCTGTATTTTAATAAATGTTTTCCTTTTTCACATATGAAAAGCAAAAATATGATGTTTGACTAGAATGAAATTAAAAAGCACCTACTTTCTCATCAATATATATTGAAACAAAAATCATAACACTTCCTCACACTTACACATCTTCCATCAAAATTTTATATTCCTAGCAGAATCCAACTGATTATATGCCTAGAATACAATAAAGACACTGTTGACATTTCAAGATGTATTGTTCAGGCTCAAACCTTATAGGTCTTGTCTGGCTGTAGAATTTAGCTCTTAAAAATTAATTAATTAGATTTGGTTAAATTCTTAGAGTTGGTCCACGTCAAAGAAAACAGATATGCTGAAACCAAACCCAAATTTTAAACTCACTTATTAACTTTCCACGTTATCGGATATGTCATGTCCCAAAGGTGTAGGGACCTGAAACTGGCTGACACATCTCAGGCCAATGGCCAGGAAATTTTTCAGACATTTTGTTTCTCATCTGAGTGGCATTGTTCAAAGACTTATATCTGGAAAATAAAAAATTATCAAAACTCTGGTTTCCTGTTTGAACAAATTGCAAAATGTAACAGCCAGCCAACAACTCACCTAGTGCCTCTTCTGGTGAGTCTGAGCCAATTGGAGAGACTAGACATCTCCTCCAATTGGGAGCTATGTGGGCAGTGCCTCTGGTGATCTAGGTCCACCAGCGCACACTCCCTGGAGTGTGGCTGCAAGCTAAGCACTACCTGCAGACCTGAGTGTGAGATCTGCGAGGCCTCATGCTCCCACTCTGATCACCTTTACCATGCATTATCCCAACTCTCTCCCCAGCCTTTATCAAAGTACTTTCTTGGCTGCTGGCCAATCAAAACACTGGGCTGCATCCAAAGTCTAAATGCTGCTCAGCGGTTGTACTGACCCTCAGCCAAAATCTGGATGAGGAAACTCCAACTCCACCTCTGGGGATGAGGAGTTTATTTTGGAGAGGGATGCCTGCAAATTTAGGTTGAGTTGAGAGCTATGTTTACATGGATGCCATATCTGTTGATGAAGAAGCCTTCTCCTTCTTGCTTAGGTTGCAGATATAGTCTCAGAGGGGAAACATAATATTCTAGCACTCTCAGACAAGTCCAAAATCAGTTCCTTGTCACTATCACAAAAACAGCTCCAGTAATATACTTTTAACCTTATTACTCTTATCCATGTTTTCTCTGCTGTGTCCTGGAATTATCTGTAAACTATTGTTTATTTAAACACTGGATTTGCCCCTGTAACACTGAACTTATTGTTTTCCCCCTAGCAACAGATATTTCTCATAGCAGATTTTATAAGGTGTTGAATAAGGTTATCCCTCTCCTCCTGATGACATTGTTTTAAAGCTAGTTACAAAGGTGAGAACTAGGGCCGGGCTACACTAGGAATACTTTGCCAGTTGTTACCTTTATGTTGAAAAGCTCCCAATTTATATTACATTGTTAAAGATAAGGGCACAATAAAAACCTAACTAAGGCTATGTCTACACTACGGACCATACAGTGGCACAGCTGTACCCCTGCAGCTGTGCTGCAGCGAGGTTTCCTGCATAGGCACTCCATGCCAGCAGGAGAGAGCTCTCCTGCCAGCCTAATGAAACCATCCATAATGAGCGGCAGTAGCTATATTGGAGGAGAGTGTCTCCCGCCGACATAGCGCTGTCTAAACCAGCGCTTTTGTCAGTGAAACGTATGTTGCTCGGCGGGGAAGGGGAGGCGCAGTTTTCACACCCCTGACCGACAAAAGTTTTGCCAACAAAAGTACTAGTGTAGACAAAGCTTTAGTTTACAGGTGTGAGCCTCTAGGTTGGTTACAGAAAAAATATTTAGTAGAGGGCCACTAGGTGACACTCTGAATGATAAAAAACAAACATTATTTAAAAGGAAAATGATTAGTTAAGCAAACAGGCATGCCATGACCACTTACACAATACTGCAATTATACTTACACTCAAAGATGAAATAATGTATCAATGGGTGATAAATCCATTGACAGCAGAGTGAAGTACAGTCTTATAATCCTGGAACCTAATAGCACCCTGCTAATGGTAGTTGGAGCTCTCCCCAAATTAACAAAACTACTCCCTTTATAATCCATTATAATACTAATTAACATTAAACTAGCACTTACCATACTTATCTTTCTGATAACTCCTTATTGCCTCTTTACATTACACATTTAAATTGACATCTACACCAATGTCCTTCCCATACTATCAATATAGATAGCATTTAATAAAACATTTACAATTCTCAAAAACACTCATCATAAACCTTGCTTAAACCAGTTATAACCATAACATAAACGGCAACATAACCTTGGGTCATGTCCTTGCTAACTTCAGTTTTCCCATCTTACTGTCTCCCACTTATCTGTAACTTTTCCACACTAGCAATCTCAATTTCCCATACTCCTCTACACTTCGGCTAAGTTTAGGCCAAAACCTAATTTCTATTGAACATATTGTATAGACTATACTGTATAGCTTTACCAGTATATTATACCAGACTATAGGTCTATGTGGCACTTAAATAAGATAAAAGTTTTGATGGAGCATCTTGGTTTGTTTTCAAGGGGCAGTATGTCTTTTAAACAAACAAAAAAAATAGTTTGTGAGAACCCAGCTCTTGTGTCTTTGTGGAAAGAGCCCTATTAACAGCAAAAACCTGAAATGTGTGTAATAGAATCCTGAGAAAAACAAAAACATGTTTAAACTAAAGCAAAAAGAGCTCCTATATTGTGTATAAAACGGATGTTTGAGACATGCATTTGAGTACAATAGAGCTGACTCACCCTATTGAACTGAATGGTTTAACCACACCCCTACTGACTCTAGTGCCTTCAAGGAGTCTTGTAGGTGTAGGTCTAGATATGATTATCCACCCTTGTCTCCATCAGAGTTAAATATATTAGTGATCAGTAATTAAGTTTGATGGGTGTACACCCACAGTAGGGAAAGTGGGTGGGTGGGGATGGTGAGCTCTGATTAATATTAAATGAAATAAAACCTCAGGAGTCTGTAGAGTGCTATTGGACAGTTTAAACATAACCACAGGAGTTTGTAGATGCTGTTGGACAGCTTAAATAAAACCTCAGGAGTTTACACAAAGATGTAAGAGTTCAGCTAGGTTCTCAAACTATTTTTTTTTTTTTAATTTAAAAGACATACAGCCCCTGAAAAACAAACCAAAATGCTTCAAAACTTTTATCTTATTTAAGGGCCACACAGACCTAACAGAGACCTAACTACCTAACAGATAGTCACAAAGCCTTTTTCAATAGATATTTTTATTTACAGCTACCAAGCTTTATATCGCATGATTGTCCCCTCACCATTCTCTAATTTAGTCCTTTTAGATTTCTTAAAAATAGTCTTTCTTAAGCAGGGTTCAGTAACTGTTTGTGTGGACCAGACGGTCAATATAGCGCGCTAAGCAGGTAACCCCTTGTAACCAAGGTCACCCCTTGTGCTAAATTTTCTTGGGTTAGGTACAGACTTTGCAAAATGTAACTCAGGGCTGTCCTTAGGCATACGCAGCATATGTAGCTGCATAGGGCACCCAAAAATTTCGGGCACCTCGGGGACCATAGGCGCCAACTTCTCATCTTGCTGGGGAGGAGGGGTGCTCGCCCCCACCACTCCAGGCCCTGCTGCTACTTCACGCATTCCCCCAAGACCCCCTCCAACCTCTTCCCACCCCTGCTCCACACCCGCCCTGCCTCTTCCCCACCTCTTCCCCCGAGCGCGCCCCGTCCACGCTCCTCCCCCTCCTCCCGGGAGGTTGATTCACAGCACTCCAGAAACGCTGGGAGGGAAGGGGAGGAGTTGGTAAGTGCAAGGCTGCCAGCATGCAACAGGCATGGGGGGAAATGGGGAGGGAGCTTGGCACTGGTGGGTGCTCTGCACCCACTACATTTTCCCCATGGGTGCTCCAGCCCTGGAGCACCCACCCATGGAGTCCACGCCTATGACTGGCACAGCAGGTAAGAGCGGGTCAGCTCCCGCACACCCAGTGCGCACTGGAGTCTCCTTACTAGGCAGATGGCAGGGGCCGTATTCACAGAGCTGAATGCATCAGTAGAGGGGCACCAGTTGAATACTACTACATAGGGCCCAAAAATCTGAAGGATGGCCCTTGCATAACCTGTGGCAATAACAGCGTTTAATAAGCTTTCCAAACACAGGTCAGCACACAGGTCCCGGAGCATGCAGTTTATATTCTCCAAAGTCCAAATCACACAGTCATGGCGCCGTTGGCCTGGTGCATCTATGACAGCCCTCACAGTCTTTGAAAAGCTTCTACCTAAGGCAGTGATTAAGGACAGCATAGACAGCAACACATACAATAGACTGCATGACTTTTTTACGCTCATGACATGGCACTGGCTCTGATAGTTCTATGCCAAGGGTTCTCCTTAAACCCATATAGCCGTCCTCATCAGCAATTTGTACTGGCGTTGAGCAAAAATAAGATGGGCTCAGTTCATCTTCGCTGTCCGATGCAACGCTGTCCAGGGCCTCTAGAAAGGCATTGTTGAGCTGTCAAGAGATTTTTGGAAAACAAACAACTGTAAGCCCCACGCCTATTTTTTTTTTAAAGATTTACACAACCCCGGCTCAGTTCCTACTGGTTCCTACCAAGAAGCCATCATGCAGCTCATTGATCTGCTTCACAAACTGTTGGGTTTCAGAGTCGGGTTCCAGCGTATCCATCAACGGCTGGGCCAAAGGGCTCCCCTCAGCCGGTCCCTCCTCCTCCTCGGCACTGTCTGTCACTGATGTAGTGCTTTCTCTGCAGGCAGTCAAAGGCCCTTGGAGCTAAAACAAATTCTAAAGTTTTCATAGGGGTGGTGAAGGAGTCCATGTTTCCTCTCAGTGTTTCCATAATTTCTGAAACATGCATTCTTGGAACAAGATGGCCTCTTCCATGCATCGCTGGGACTTACGGGCCGGGTTCTGGCGGCCAGCCAACCGTCAAGGTCCACAAATCGGGGGGTTCCAGCCTAGACCCATGTGCTATACCTATTCTGATTGGTACACATTTTCCTTCTGGGACAGCCTAAGGGGGCTGAAACCCACCGCAACTGGTAGAGGGCAATGGGAGGAGTTCTTAGAGGGGTCACATGACCCACTTCCAGATGGCTCACCCAACCCCAGAACTTCTCTCAATTGGTCAAATCTCCTCTTGGTCCTACTGGGGAAAAAACCCATCCCAATTGGTAGAGGGCGATGGAAAGAGTTTGTAGAGGGGTCACAGGCCACTCCTTGCTTCTGGTCATGTGTCCATCTTGACCCCAGAAGAAATACCCCCGGAGCGGGTCTTAGGGTGGCAGATGGGCAGCGCCTGACAGGTCAGGGAGGGGGGCAACATTTGATTGATGGCAAGCCCCTTATAATACTTAACAGAAAAGTGCTCCTGGTTTGACTGCAGTTTATGCTGGCAAAACTGAGCTTTTGCAGGTATAGCTTATTCTAGCCTCCCCAAGCAAAATAAGGTGTCCCAGTGAATTTTTTCTAGTATAACTGTGTCTACACTAGGCACAGCTATGTCAGAGATCACACCTCTTCACACCCCTAACCAACCTAGCTATGCTGACAAATGTTTACACCTAGCCCTAGTTTAAACGGTAATGTTCTGTCCTGGGAATCCCAGGATGTAGAAACTTGAGCTAACTTAGAGCTGCCCGTTGATATTTGCAATTTTTACTGCATTATTTTGTTCACATACATTTTAGACATGTAACAAATCTATTAGCTCATCTTATTCATCCTTCTTACCATGCAGAGTTGTTCCCTAGTTGCTAGTGCTTTGCCTACTTTAGTTTAAATGAGTGAAGCAATGGGGCTTCCAACATTTCCATAATAAGATAAAGATAAGAAGTCTCACTGTTAAGAAATACTTCCTGTTGTGTTATTTCAGTATATTCTAAATGTGTGGGGTGAATGTACAGCTTATGAAACCAACTGGGCATAGTGCAAAAAAGCAATGTGTAAGCCCTCCTCACACAACTTGCCCATGCACCTCCATTTTAAACTGCAACGCCCTTTACTATTCCATTGCTGAACCGCTCTCTAAAGCTCCTAATTGTACGCAATTGTAATTAGGGTTTGTGATGCAGACTCTTAACCAGCAGGGACCAGGATGTGATCAAACAGACTTGGATCACTTATTACAGCAGTTCTCAACCAGGGGTCCAGAGCCCCCTAGGAGGCCTCGAGCAGGTTTCAGGGGGGCCTCCAAGCAGGGCCAGCATTAGACTCACTGGGGCTCAAGGCAGAAAGCCGAAGCCCCACCGCATTGGGTTGAAGCCCAGGTCCCTGAGCCCCGCCACCTGGGGTTGAAGCTGAAGCCTGAGCAATGTAGCTTCATGAGGGCCCCTGTGGCATGGGACCCCCGGCAGTTGCCCTGCTTGCTACCCCCTAATGCTGGCCTTGGCTTTTATATGCAGAAAGCCAGTTACTGCAGCACAGGTGGGCCATGGACTTTTTATAGCATGGGGGGAGGGGGCCTCAGAAAGAGAAAGGTTGAGAACCTCTGACTTATTACTTTGTAATGACTAAAGAAAGCAGATTTTTCAAGATAGTACGGAGTCTAGAACTCTAGCCTCTCTGCTGCCTGTGCCAGCTGGAAAAAGAGAGAGACAGCTCTGCCCTGGTAAAGTATCTGTATCATAGATGAAAAGAGCTTTGTGGTTGAAGACTGCGGACTCAATGAATGGGCTCTCCATGTGGGAACTGAAGTATACAACATGATAGGGAACAGTGCCATTTGTAACATATTGAAGGCACAGCTACTAAAACAAGTACAATGGTGGCTAAAGCGGAAGAAATGCTATTAAATCTCCGTATTCAGGAGAAAGTATTTCAATTTAACATTTAACTCTTAGGCCTTATCTTCACTAAGAAAAAAGTTATGTACCTTAACTCGCGTTAGCTAACTCAAAATAAAATCCTAGTGAAGAAAAGGCAGACTAGTTGTCACATGAGTTAGTAAGTCATATTAAAACCCAAGTCTTTAACTTGATCTGCAGACTCATGTGACAACTACAGTCTGCCTTGTCTTCACTAGGATTTTACTTGAAGTTCAGAACACACCTTTTTCCCTAATAAAACACTGCCTTATTGTATACCCAGCAAAACTGACTTTGCTGGGGCTTTCTTCATGCTGTTATGTGCTGCTTGGTTGTCCCCTACCACCAGAACTCAGAGAGCAATGAGACTAACCAACAAACATAACTGAAGCAAAGATTTGGACCCCAGATTAGAGTATTGTACTCCTAATAAGGGATTCCAAGAGAGCAACAAGTGCATCAGAGGTGATCTGCTGCAGCAAGATCAAATTTATTTCAGTGAAGTGTTGAATTCCCAGCCAAGTTTACACTACAAACTTATGCCATCATAGCTATGTCAATCAGGGTGTAGAGAGGGTTCGTCGGGCTTCGTCACTCTCCGGGGCACCAGGGAACCACTCCACCTCCTTTAGTCCTTGGGGAATTGGTTGGGCCGCAGGAGTCCTGGCTCAAGCCGTCCGGCAGGGGGCTGAGCACACATAGGTAACAATTAGCGGATAACCAGCCCAGGCCCTGGGTCAGGGCGGGGCAGTAAAGAGTCACAGCTCAGCCCCTTAGGCACGCGTTAGGTGCCAGGGCAGGATGCAGGCCCTCCCACTCCACCGCATCCCAGTCCAGGGCCCTAGTAGCAGCCAAAGGCCCACTGCTGTGTCAGTGGGGATCCTGGCCGCAACATACTGACATGGATTCCGGCTGTGCTGCAGCCAGACTTGGGTCAGCTGCCTCTGGGCTACTTCCCAACTCCCCCTTTGGAGGTACCTAGGTCAAGGTGGTGTCCTCACGGGAATCAATCACCATTGGATCCTCAGGGTAGCTGACGAGGGTAGGCTCAGCGACTCTCCCACACACTAATCCATGTTGAGTACTGGCTGGTCGGGCCAGTCTCCAGGTCCGCCGCTGGTTGCTGTAGTCTCCTCAGCAGGAGCTGGGCCAGAGGCATCTGGCCTCTCCAGCAGCTGCCTTTTAGTGAGCTCTGAGATTGGGCTCTTATACTTCCTGTCCGGTCTCTGACCCTCCGGGGGGCAGGCTTGGACTGCTCTGGCTCCGCCCACTCTGGTGTCCGGCTGGGCTCATCCCTCTCCAGGGCACCAGGGAACCACACCACCTCCTTACACAGGGTGATGAAGAGGTGTGATCCCTGACCAACACAGCTGTTCCAGCAAGAGCACCTAGTGTTGACACAGATATATTGGCAAAACTGTGTGTGATGGATTAATATTAGGGCTGTCAATTAATTGCAGTTAACTCAGGCGATTAAAAAAAATTAATCATGATTTTAAAAAATTAATTGCAATTAATCGCACTGTTAAACAATAGAATACCAATTGAAATGTATTACATATTTTTGGATGTTTTTCTATATTTTCAAATATAATCAATTTCAATTACAACACAGAATACAAAAGTGTACAGTGCTCACTTTGTATTATTTTTGATTATAATTTTTACAGTGCAAATATTTTTAAACAAAAGAAATAGTATTTTTCAATTCACCTCAAACAAGTACTGTAGTGCAATGTCTTTATTGTGAATGTGCAACTTACAAATGAAAATTTTTGGTTACATAACATAAGAATGGGTCAGACCAAAGGTCCATCTAGCCCAGTATCCTGTCTTCCGACAGTGGCCAGTGCCAGGTACCCCAGAGGGGATGAACAGAACAGGCAGTCGTCAAGTGATCCATCCCCTGTCACTCATTCCCAGCTTCTGGCAAACAGAGGTAGGGACACCATTCCTGCCCATCCTGACTAATAGCCGTTGATAGACCTATCCTCCATGGATTTATCTAGTTCTTTTTTTAACCGTGTTATGGTCTTGGCCTTCACAACATCCTCTGGCAAGGAGTTCCACAGGTTGACTGTGCATTGTGTGAAGAAATACTTCATTTTATTTGTTTTAAACCTGCCTATTGATTTCATTTGGTGACCCCTAGTTCTTGTGTTATGAGAAGTAGTAAACAACACTTCCTTATCTACTTTCTCTACACCAGTCATGATTTTATAGACCTCAATCATAAATCCCCTTAGCTGTCTCTTTTCCAAGCTAAAAAGTCTCAGTCTTATTAATCTCTCCTGATACAGGAGCCGTTCCATACCGCTAATAATTTTTATTGCCCTTTTCTGAACCTTTTCCAATTCCAATATATACTGCACTCAAAAACAAAACAATTTAAAACTTTACAGTTTACAAGTCCACTCAGTCCTACTTCTTGTTCAGCCAATCGCTAAGACAAACAAGTTTGTTTACATTTATGGGAGATACTGCTGCCCACTCCTTAATTACAATGTACCTGAAAGTGAGAACAGTCATTCACATGGCACTGTAGTAGCCAGTGTCATAAGATATTTACATTCCAGATGCACTGTAGATTCATATGCCTCTTCATGTTTTGGCCAACGTTCCAGAGGACATGCTTCCATGCTGTTGACACTCTTAAAAAAAAGAATGCATTAATTAAATTCATGATTGAACTCCTTGGGGGAGAATTGTATGTCTCCTGCTCTGTTTTACCCACATTCTGCCATATATTTCATGTTATAGCAGTCTTGGATGATGACCCAGCACATAGGCGCCAACTTCTCCTGGCACCGGTGGGTGCTCTACCCATCCCCACCCTCAGCCCCGCCCCCTCCCGCCCCGCCCCCATTCCATCCCCTTCCCCAAAGTCCCTGTCCCAACTCCACTCCCTCCCTGTCCCTATTGGACTCCTTCCCTAAATCGCCATCCCGGCCCTGCCTCTTCCCCGCTTCCTCCCCTGAGCGCGCCATGTTCCCACTCCTTCCCCCTCCCTCCCAGAGCTTGTTATGCCACAAAACAGCTGTTTCGTGGTGGCAAGCACTGGGAGGAGAAACGGGGACGTGGCACACTCAGGGAAGGAGGCGGATGTGAGGTGAGCTGAGGCGGGGGGCGGAGTGGGGAACTTGGCTGCCGGTGGGTGCAGAGCACCAACCAATTTTTCCCAGTGGGTGCTCCAGCCCCAGAGCACCCACGGACTCGGTGCCTATGACCCAGCATATTGTTTATTTTAAGAACACTTTCACTGCAAATTTGACAAAATGCAGAGAAGATACCAATGTGAAATTTCTAAAGATAGCTACAGCACTCGACCCAAGATTTAAGAATCTGAAGCACCTTCCAAAATCTGACAGGGACAAGATGTGTAGCATGCTTTCAGAAGTCTTGAAAGAGCAACACTCTGATGCAGAAGCTACAGAACTCAAACCACCAAAAAAGAAAATCAACCTTCTGCTTTTGGCATCTGACTCAGATGATGAAAATGAACATGCATTGGTCTACACTGCTTTGGATCGTTATTGAGCAGAACCCATTATCAGCATGGTCACATGTCCTGTGGAGTTGTGGTTGAAGAATCAAGGGACATTTGAATCTTTACCTCTTCTTGCATGTAAATATCTTATGATGCCAGCTACAACAGTGCCATGCAAACACCTGTTCTCACTTTAAGGTGACATTGTAAACAAGAAGTGGGCAGCATTATCTTCTGCAAATGTAAACAAACTTGTTTGTCTGAGCGATTGGCTGAACAAGAAGTAGGACTGAGTGGGCTTGTAGGCTCTAACATTTTACATTGTTTTATATTTGAATGCAGGGATTTTTTGTACATAATTCTAGATTTGTCAGTTCAACTTTCATGATAAAGAGATTGGACTACAGTACTTGTATTAGGTGAATTGGAAAATATTTTTTCTTTGTTTTTTACAGTGCAAATATTTGTAATAAAAAATAAATATGAATTAAGCATTGTACACGTATTCTGCATTGTAATTGAAATCAATATATTTGAAAATGTAGAGAACAGAATACCATTTATTTAAATATTTTTCAATTATTCTTTAACAGCATGATTAATTGCGATTAATTTTTTTTAATTGCAATTAATTTAATCACTTGACAGCCCTAATTAATATATGTCTGCATATTATCTGTATCAATCTGCAACCTCCATTTTGTTTTTATTTGTATTTATTTTTTTGTGAAGGCCATTTTGATTGTAAATCTGTTCTGTGCTTTCACCTTGGTGCTGTAGCCTTCATATCAAGCTTGAAATACATAAGAGGTATTAGGAGAAATTCTTGCACCTAGCAGAGGGCTAACAATGGAGGGTCATTAAACCTTGGTGACCTTCCATTCAAATGGAAGCACCCTCAGATAAAGGACTGACTACCACCGAAGGAAGTCCTCTTCTCCCAGGTGGGCTGGTAACCAAGCAACAAATCACCTGATGGGAGATTTTGGTCACCTAATGGGCACTTGAAGCAGATGAGAGAGGTCACCTGACAGACACCACTGGAAGTTATAAAATGGCATGGTGTGCTCTGAGTAGCTGTGTCTCAATGAACAGAATAAGAAGGCAAAACTGAGCTGGAGTAAGGAAGAAAGGAGAGGGGATAGAGCAGAATCCTGGACTTCCTTAATAGACACTGAGTGAATCTCAAAGGGCTCTTAGAATGGTGAGTAAAGTAAGGCAGGGATTTTCATGCAGGTGTTTCTTATTTTGCATAGATCTGAATATCTCTTGTGTTGTCTATGAGTAAAGTGTGATAGGTTTAGAATTCCTCTGGCAAGGTCTGTGTTTTCTTGCTTCAACTATCACATGTTCCCAAGGGGTTAAACTATAAACCAGAGTACCCACATGGACAAAGTTCGGGGAAAGAGTGTGCATGAGCTACTGGGGTGTCTTGGGGAATCATCACTGGTCCTGGGGCACAGGGCAGCTGTATTTGGGGTCTCCTGAGAAGTGATACCAGACAGAGAGTCTAAGTCCAGGAAGTAAGCCTAGAGGCCAAAGAAAGAGAATGGATGAAGCCTGCTGAGACCCAGGGGCGCTCAGAAACACATCCGATCCTAGATTTGGATCCAAGCACAGCAGCCTGGTGAGAGTCCAGCAAGGGGGAGTTCACTCAGGTCTGTGACACTACACTTCTGCAGGTATAACTCATTTCCCACAGGGAGGCTGGAATATAAAGCACAATATAAGATGCATCCATACTAGGACTGCTTTGCTGGTATAGCATACTGGTATCACTAAACCAGCAATGCACTCCTAGTATAGACCAGGCCTCAGAAGTATAAGACCAATTTTCCAAGCTTATGCAAAGCAGAGACTTGAAGAGAGATAGCAGAGCATCTACTTGATGCCTTTACTTTCACTAGTTAACATGCAGGAAGCACAGTGATTCCAGATTACGATATCTAAAATACATGAAGAACTTTCCCAAAATTCATATGTTCAAATGCACAGCTCTGGTTTTAGTCCATATCTAAAAGTGGCTAAAGATTTGCCTTCTAAATTTGGCCATGACTTTCATGGTTTTCATGTTCTTTTAAAGATATCCATGATTTTTAAATATCAAATGAGAGGTGTACTAATATCTTTTCAACTAGATGGATTACTAGTTTGACGTTTTATTCAAGAGGATGAATGTGACAGTGTGGTGATTTCAGGAACTTATTACAATTTATGAATTCTCATTGATGTTATGAAGTTGTCACTATGAAAATTGCTGTATAATGAATGTGCCTCTATCTGTGTGAGACAAGGTGGGTAAGTTAATATCTTTTATTGGACCAACTTCTGTTGGTGAGAGAGACAAGCTTTCAAGCTACACAGAGCTCTTCTTCCTGGGATCAACCTCTGTCTCTATGTCCACCATTGCTGACAAGCCTTAAGTATGTATCTCCCTGACCAGGTACAATGGTGGATCTTTAGAACTCAAAGACCACCTGTTTTGGGTGAAGCACTTTTGGACAGTGAGTTTGCTGGAGCCTAGGAGAAGATACTTCTTCCTGTGGTCAGAAGGGAGGAGGAAGTAGAGAGAGTGGAAATCCCCCAAGCAGGACAAAGAGAGAGAGAGGTGACCAAACAGAAGGTTATTAAAGGACTCACAAGGGGAAGACTTAGACACGCAGGAAGTTTGGGCAGAAGGGGGAAGGAGACAAACAAGCCAAGACCAAAAGGGGCAAGCTCAGGGAGAGGGGAGGAGAAGGCACCACATTTCAGAACTCCAGGCATGCACTGTAGCAGAGGAAACTGGATGGCCCCATACAACCCTGATCCCACCCCAGAGAATGCTCTGGAGTGGTGAGGATACCAAGGCAGGGAAGTGCGAGGAGGGTGTATTATTTTTGAATATATCTGTGTAATTTTTATGCTATTAAAGAGAGCAAAAGTGCTGTAAAATCCTGTGCTAAGTGTCTGTGTGTTATATGCTACTCCTATCACATGTTCCCTTTAAGAGGTAAACCGGAAGGCTCACATCTTGAGGTAGAAGTCTGGGATAGGATGTGTTTGCTATGGGGAGAGTTGGAAGGGTAAGCATGGGTTCAAGAGGCTGGCTGGGCAAGTGTCCACATGGTTGCAACTTTCAGGAGGGGATGCCAGAGAGTGTGCCCAGGGGCCCAAAGACAGCAACAGTGCCTGAACTGCATTCAGATTCAGGAATCTTAAAACACTCGGGGACTCAATGGCTGGTTCCCCACACAGCAATCCGGTGAGTCACGAGAATTGGGGTGGTCATCTGGACCTGTGACAGACAGTAACAGCTGTGAGTTCAGATTCACTGAGATCTGCAGAGTTTCTCCCTGGCATTCATAGATGACTAAAGGACTACTGGAACTCCATGGCAAAAGGCCAAACGTGTCTTGTTCTCAAGGACAGCTTTAATTCCACAGAGTGAAAAGAGAAGTTAAAAAATAAACAATCAAAACTTAGCCAGGTTGAGTTTACAAGGTCAGATCCAGTTTAGCTATTTCTCTGTTCAAACCTATTTACTCAGGGGTGGACTGGCTGGTTCACAGGCTAGGACATTATGCTACAACCTCAAACAACATGCCAAGAGTCTACAATGCCTTAAGCTGCTTAAATAGCTTTAATGGCTTTAAGCAGCTTTGAAGACTTAGGCACTTAAAGCTTATAAAGGAGCTTAAGGTGCTTATGCCACTCTAGGACTTAAAGATGGCCCAAGGGTGTTGCTCCTCCGCTGGATGAGTGAAGAGGAGCTGGCCCTGTGCTGCTGCCAGAGAGGGAGTGAAGAGGAACCATCTTTGGTGCTACTCCCCTGCCGGGTCACTGAAGGCAAGATATCACATCTCAACCATACCTGTAGCTTCTGCCATGGTGAGCCAGATCCTCAGCTAGCATAAATCAGTGTAGCTCCACTGAAGCGGAGCATAAGCTTTCGTGAGCTCACTTCATTGGATGAAGTTTTGAGGGAGAGCTTTGGTGTGATTTTCAGTGGGTATGTCTACACAGCAATGAAAAACCCATGGGTGGCCATATCAGTTGACTCAGGCTAAGGGGCTTGGGCTTACGGGGCTGTTTAAGTGTGGTGTAGACATCCAGGCTTGGGCTGCAGTCCTGGCTCTAGGACCCAGCGAGATGGGAGGGTCCCAGAGGTTGTTTGCAGCCCCAGTTGGAATGTCAACACCGCAATTAAACAGCCCTGAAACCCAAGCCCCACTAGCCCAAGTCAGCTGGCACAGGCCAGCCACCGGTGTCTAATTGCAGTGTAGACATACCCAGTAAGACATTTCCAGGTTCCCTAATGCAAATTGTCTTAGCAGTCTAAGAGATGATTTCTCTTCTTGTCTAGAAAATGTGTAACTCTTTCTTCCCTTATTGTTGTCACTCTGTGCTCAGGGCTTCTTTAAACTCTGCCAAATATCTAGGCTTGGAAGGATTAGATTTCTAGAGGTAAATGTCAATAAATATCTATACACAGTGAAATAAATCTGTTAGTCTTTAAGGTGCCACTGGACTCCTTGTTGTTTTTACTGTACACAGAAAAACTGACAAATATTTCCATTGATAAATTATCAAAATTTACAGATAGGCAAAGTAAAATGCTGTTTGTATATTTTGATGTATGATGTTGACAATTTGTGTTGTAATGGTTATAAAATGTAGACTGTTGGAATGTCATCACCTACTGTCATTATATTATTACTCTCTCAACCTCCATAATTTCCCAAAACTGTGATCATTTAAATAGGTAAAATTTTTAAAAAGTTTAAAACTCCTAATTTTGTTCAACAGTGAAAATTAAATCAGTAAAAATAGAAAAAATGCTTTAAACAATATTGATCAAAATTATCAAAATCATATTCTGCCAACCCTATAAATATCTTAGTAGTTGTCTATTGAATGTGTTCTGAAGAAGATAACTTTGTTCTCAAACTTTTTGTTTTAAACAAATACATTATCCTACAGTCATTACCACAGCCACTATAGCGTTATTATTGAAAGAGTTAGTGTTTTGGACCATTGCTATAGAATAGAGTAATATCCTTTATTGTACTATCCCTCAAAGAGAATAGCCACATGTTCAGTGCTATAGTTGTTCTTAAATTAGAAGTGAGAAGAAAGAGGGGGAAAACCCAACGGGAAAACATAACTATTCTTTTTTTCATTCTGAAAAGGTGTTTATATTTTTTTCCTTTCTCAGTAACTCAGTAACGGCCTGAGAGATTTTCCTTAAATTGGAAGGAAAAAAACCCTCATCCTTGGGTGTCAAGGTTCCTTCCCCACTCTGAACTCTAGGGTACAGATGTGGGGACCTGCATGAAAACCCCCTAAGTTTATTTTTACCAGCTTAGGTTAAAACTTCCCCAAGGTACAAACTATTTTACCTTTTGCCCTTTATTGCTGCCACCATCAAGCGTCTAACAAATATATAACAGGGAAAGAGCCCGCTTGGAAACGTCTTTCCCCCCCAAAATCCTCCCCAAACCCTACCCTCCCCTTTCCTGGGGAAGGCTTGATAAAAATCCTCACCAATTTGCATAGGTGAACACAGACCCAAACCCTTGGATCTTAAGAACAATGAAAAAGCAATCAGGTTCTTAAAAGAAGAATTTTAATTGAAGGAAAAAGTAAAAAGAATCACCTCTGTAAAATCAGGATGGTAAATACATTACAGGGTAATCCGATTCAAAACATAGAGAATCCCTCAAGGCAAAACCTTAAGTTACAAAAAGACACAAAAACAGTAATATCCATTCCATTCAGCACAGCTTATTTTATCAGCCATTTAAACAAAACAGAATCGGACGTATATCTAGCTAGATTACTTACTAAGTTCTAAGACTCCATTCCTTTTCTGTTCCCGGCAAAAGCATCACACAGACAGAGAGAAATTTTTGTTTCTCCCCCCCTCTAGCTTTGAAAGTATCTTGTCTCCTCATTGGTCATTTTGGTCAGGTGCCAGTGCGGTTATCCTAGCTTCTTAACCCTTTACAGGTGAAAGGGTTTTTCCTCTGGCCAGGAGGGATTTTAAAGGTGTTTACCCTTCCCTTTATATTTAGGACACTTGGGTTCAGCCTAAGTTTGGAAAGTTTCAGCCCTAAAAGACAGGTTTCAGAGTAGCAGCCGTGTTAGTCTGTATTCACAAAAAGAAAAGGAGGACTTGTGGCACCTTAGAGACTAACAAATTTATTTGAGCATAAGCTTTCGTGAGCTACAGCTCACTTCATCGGATTTCTGATGAAGTGAGCTGTAGCTCACAAAAGCTTATGCTCAAATAAATTTGTTAGTCTCCAAGGTGCCACAAGTACTCCTTTTCTTTTTGTGAATACAGACTAACACAGCTGCAGCCCTAAAAGAGAATTTTTCATAAATATAAGCAAGAGAAAACAGGGAAGTTTCTCTGCAACCTTAACTATAGTGTTTGTTATCACAGATAGCATTATGCATTATGCCAGGTATACAGACCATGATTCAGCAAAGCGCTTAAACATGTACTTAGCTTTAAATAGGAATTTAATTCCCATCGGCTTCTATGAAACTTTAACTTATGGTTAAGTGCTTTGCTGAATCAGGTCCATAGTTATGTTCTGGGTTCACATTCCACTGTGTCTTGACTGATAACACTTATTTATTTATTTATTTTACATTTCACACTGATCTGATTAGTAAGATAACAGATATCCATTGATCAGCTGATATACATGAAGCTCTCAAGCCTGTTGCTGGGCAGATCACCTGGTGCTAGCAAATTGCCAGCCCTGTTGCCAGGCAGATCACCAGCTGTTGTTGAGCTGCCAGGAATTTGTTGGTCCAATTTCTAGCTGCTCACACTACAAAAATTAAAGGGCTGGTATGTTTATCCTTCCTCCCCCACAGCAGGGCCGCAATCTCCTTGAAGATTGTTTTGTTCCTCCTGTTTAGGATCACAGCTGACCTCTTCCCCTCCTTTGAGCTCACCAATTTCTAACAGGGAAAATGTGAGAGCATGAGCAAAGTTGCTTCTTCTTGTTGTTCCCCTCACTTTCATCCCTTGGTCATCTCACCCCAAAGCTTCCCGCCTTCTATCCACCCCTAACTTTTTAAAATAATGTTTTTAACCTTATATAGAACTTGCTAACTTTTAAAAACAACCTTTTTTTCCCTCACTACTGATGTTTTTGCAGACCATACTCCCGCAAGTTCCACAGAGGGCTTCATCTGACTGCTGGATATAGAGTGGATTTTCTATGTCTTTCAAAGCACGCATTTATGGATGTTGAGAAATGTATGGAAATCTCAACACCAACCCAACTCTTGGACTCTGCTCAAAGCCAGACCGAGAGCAGGGTTGGTCTTGATATTTTAGGACAGGAGCCAGAATCCACAATATTAAATCCTGCTTGACTGACCTTCCCACTCACATTCTTGAGTCTACAATTTACCCTAGCTGCCAGTCACCACTGCGTTCACTTCAAAAACATACACCCCTCACTCTGACTATGGGGAATGCTGGGTGAACAAGTCAAACAGTCATTAAGTAACCTGAGTCAAGGACTTGCAGGGGCTAAATGTAGAAGGCACAATAGGAGCAATCATTAGAAATGAGGGAGAATGTGAATGTACAGCAGATGTTCCAGTCACCTATGGGGCAGGTGACAGAATTCAGAGAGGAAGAAACTACAAGATGTGTGCATACCAGCTCAGTCTGAGCACACTTCACCAGAAGCTAGGCCACCCAGTTCATACTTAATGTTACCAAACGCTAATACAGTCCAAAAACTGCTGCATCATATGGTATGCTGTATGGGCTGTGATCGTTTGCTCCTCACCTGAGAGAACTGATTATCAGTTGGCTTTGAACTGCAATAGTGTTCTAGTTAACCTATGAAGTAAATGGACTTTTGTTTGATTTGTAACCACCTGTAGCTATAACGCATTCCAACTGGGGAAATTCAATGCCATAATATACTGTTGTTCACACACCTTCAAAGGAATAAATGAGAGGAGAGTTTTACCCACTGTATATTAAGTTTGAACAGTCTAGCTAATTGAAAATATTATATATGTGCAATGTGGATAAATTATGAGAACCAATGTTCCTGTATATACCTTGATTAGCTTTCTGCTTTCTTTGTTAAAGAAAATTTGCTTTATTTAAGACAATTTGGCTTACTAGCTATTATGGGAGCAAATTGTTGTGAGCCTTTCTGAAGAAAAGGAAAATTAAACTCTTACCTTAGCGAAGTAGAGTGGAGTTAAAGGTATTCAGTCTGGAGCACTCTGTCAAATACTTGAGGGAGCAGGGCTGCCAAAAGATGCTGCCAAGTGTATGTTGCCAAGTGCTTGCTGCAATCACAGTGGAGCAAAGGGACAAGTCTAGAGGCCTAGAGAGGTTGGCAGGTGTAGGGGACTGCTAGTGACAAGCCAAAAAGGAAATAACAAAATCCCTGCTTACAGATTTTATCATTTCCCTTATTGTGTTCTTAGATATATCTGAAGCTTGATAAAATCTTAAAGAGGAATGAGTTTTTATATGCATAGAATGAACAAAGTATCTTTTAATAGTAATGCGTGACATTTCCATACTCTAGCTTCAGAGTAACAGCCGTGTTAGTCTGTATTCACAAAAAGAAAAGGAGTACTTGTGGCACCTTAGAGACTAACCTTGCTTGTGTCCTATCAGTCATTTCTTGGGAATAATACTGTAGCACAAATGGTAGACCTATGAAATCAATGATTTAACTGAAACAAATATCTGAGGTGACAGTTCCTCATAAGTAAGGTGACCAGATGAAAAATCAGGGCAGGGTTATAGGCATCTATATAAGACAAAGCCCTGAATATTGGGACTGTACCTATAAAATCAGGACATTTGGTTACCCTACTCATAAGTGCATGTAGCATATGTGTCAGCCTTTACATGCTCAGCAATAGCTCTCAGACAACCTGGGATGTTAGTACATGTTTCATTGAGAGGGAATTCTGGCCAGGACACCAAAAGTTGATCCCCTTTTTCTTTTGAAAAGCATCATGAGATCTTCAACTTACTCCTGGCCAGCCCCCAGAAATGGTCTTATTTTATAAGTAGCTTTGAAAATGTTCTAGATTCTGTACAGACATTCAGGAAGACAGTGGCCGTCCCAAAGAGCTTACAATGTACAAGAAAAGTGATCACAGTGATGGCTGGCATGTGACTTGTTAGTAACAATGTATTTTTAATGTACACATACAAATTATGTTAAAAGAACATTATTAAGGTTTCAAAGTCAAGCATTCAGAAATTAGGAAATGTCAGAATTAAGGTTGCCTATGCAACCTTAAAAACTACATTAAAGGACATTTTTAAGGTTACAAAGCCAAGCCCTTAAAAGTTAGGAATCACCTGAATCACAGTTGCCTGTGCAGTTCCAAGCCTGTTACACAATCTTAATTCTGCCCCTTATGAATGTGTGTCATGTTACAGTCTTTAATTACATGATCGCATAATGTTTAGGTGGGAAGAATATGGAGTGTAATCAGGACATTAGGGTAAACACTTTTAATCTTGTTAAAAGTGTCATGGCATCTTTAACCACCCTACTGACCCTTGTATGTATGTAACGCTGATGGAACCCGGTCGTCAACGGTCAGGATTGAACTGGGGACCTTGGGAGCTTCATGCGTGAGCCTCTACTGCATGAGCTAAAAGCCAGCTGACTCTTAGCTAAGGCTGTAGAGCAGACTCATTTAACGCTCTCTAAGTGGTCTCGGTGCCACTAGATGAGAGAGAACACCACACCCAGGAGGTGTGTGGCTTACACATGCATAAAGTATGCACATGCATAAAGTATAAACCTCGCAAAAAAAGAGAGGTTATGATCTGAATCACCTTAGGCCATGCTGGAAGATTATTCACTTCATGCCATGATACTGACTCACTCCCATCATCCTCTGCCCTAGTATGGGCCTGACTCATGTTATTATCTAGCATTGGTACAGTTAAATAGGAGAAAAGTTACTTGTAAAATACTTATAAATGTATTTTATTCCTAAGGAATACTCATTACTAACTACTGTACATACTAAAATATTTCCCCCCCAGTCTAGTAATTTTTTGGTAAGGAAATGGTGGCTCATTATCCTAGTAGGAAGTGAAACTCTACCATATGAGATGTTGTTGTGGACCTTCTTTCAACCTGCATCTAATCTGATGTTTGAGAGGTTAGTCTATAATGAGGAACCTGGAACCAAAATACCCTATACAGAATTATTAGAAAATACGAGATCAGTCCTACATTTGATGTGGCCCCTCTTTTAGTAATTGGGCCTACAAACTTACCCACTGTAAGCTCAACTGTGAAAAGTATGTAAAAGTTCATAAAATGTCACAATAACCTATAACAAATTTTGATGGGGGAGAGAAATTGAATTAGTTTAAACAAAAAGGCCTACTGATATAACTCAAGGGTTATGTTAAATCATGCTTGGTTAAAAACAGAAGATATGGAATCAGAAATTAATTAACCAAAATTGGTGTGTCTGACAGTAGGCCTAACTGGTGGACAAAATAATGAGGGGATGGGCTAGTCTACTCACCATTCCCTTTGTGGGTCCTTTTTTTTTTTTTCCTCCTCTAAGAGGGGAGGTGGGAAATAGAGAAGAATCGATGTGCACAACTGGAGTGAGCTTTACCACCATGGCTACCACCCTTGGTTCCTGAAGCCCAGGCCTTCATCACCCTTATCCTGAGAGAAGACCTGACCAGACTGAACTAAAGAGAGAGGGACCCAAATAACATTGCCACCATGATCAGCTCCCAAAGTGAATCCCAGCTGAATCCCGAATACTACCAGAAATGGATTTTAACAACCAGAGCAACAACAGCTCCAGCCCATCTCAACTAACTTCTCTTTTTCCCAAAAGGACAGTTATCACCATCTTTGTTATCTTCTACGAAACTGTCAAATATGGGTTTTTTCTTTCTAAAACTCCTTCCAGCTAAAGGGAAAGGGACCAAGGGATGTTTTTTAAAATAAAAGCCTTATTGAGTGCTTTACAGTTCAAATACTTGCACTGTTTTTTCTTCTCTTCTGTATCTTTAAGAAAAAGTTAAAAGGATGTTTAAAGGTGTGTTTGCCATAGTACTAAGTAGGCTGAGGTCTCTATACCAAACCCTGAACCTTGTTTAACACTGTTTAATATTGGACAGAGAGTGGGTTAGGTTAACATCTTTGGTCCATTTATTCCATCTAAATTAATACAATGCCCCCAACACACGGACAGAGTTATTGCACTCTACAGCTCAATTTAATCTTGCATATTTGCCGTATATCATGTGAGATAATACTTGTGTGATATATTGTGTCTGTGCCAAAATATTTTTATATAAAAATGTCAAATAAGAAAAAAGACAGTTCAGCCATACAAGGATGTGATCACTACAAAAACTGCCACAATAGAAAAGAGTTAGTTTACAAGGTCAGATTATGAAAAAGGCCCTGTTTATGCTAACTGGCCTTTCTTCTCTCCTAGAATTCAGAAAGCCACATATCAGAACCAGGGCTGGTCGAAAGAGGATTTTGTTGTTGCATTTTATTTTTTTTAGTGGGAAATTTACAAAAAAAAGTTTTTTGATTTAAAAAATAAAAACTGAGCATTTTTAAGGGTTTTGGAAACAGCAATGAAATTTTGTTTCCTTTTGTTAAAACAAAAAAATGTTTGAAAATGTTTTGCAAAAACTTTTTTTCCCATAAAGCCATTTTTTGTCAAATATTTTTTCAATCTGCTCACATGGGAATCTTGAATGAGGGTAAGGAAGTCAGCATCAGGGCATAAGGCAAGCTGTGACCACTGGAGAACAGAACTTCCCTTGAGGTCAGATTTTCCCATAACTACCTACTCCCAGGTCTCTTGCAATTTCCGCTGAAGCATCTAGTGCTGGCCCTGGTCTGTGATTTCATAATGGACTAGCTGGACCTCAGGTCTGATCCAGTCTGGCAATTCCTATATTCCAAGACAGCCCTGTGATTTGATTACTATGCCATTTAAATAGCTAACTTTTTCCTAATACAGCTTGATTTATTTTTTAGCTTACCTTTGTTTCTAATATGTGACTTTTTTGGATCACATAGGTGTGAGTGGTAATGATTTTTTAAATTGTGCTCTATTCCCTATTAGGTGAAATCCAAGGAGAGTTTAAGTGGGACATAAGTGGTGTATAGCACATGTGTTGGCCCTCTGTAGAGGGGTGAATTGCACTCTATTGTGACTCTCTGTTGTGACTGGGGTTCACAGCACAATTGTAGAACTTAGGTTCCACCACTGAATTTGTTCCCCTTCACTCAAATATCTCCATTAGTGCATGAGTTATATCACTGGCTCCCAATCTGTGAGATCTATTACCAGTGTACATATTTCAGGCCTGTGTGAGTGGCATTCTGAATTTGATGAGATTTTTTTCTTCTGTGATGTGATTGGCCATTGCAGCCCACCTCCTGTTCAGTTCTGTTCACTCTAAACCACAGTGGAGTGTGAGTTATTTCAAATTGATAAAAGAACTGGGGTATTAGAGGCAGCATACTCCAGTGACTGTGGCACTAGACTGGGATGCAGAATATGTGGGTTCTCTTTCCAGTTCTACCATTGAACTGGTGTGTGACCTTGGGCAAGTCACTTTGTCTATTTGTGCCCCTTTCTCCTCTCCCAATTAGGCCCCATGAAATATTTGTGCAGTTCTAACGCCTTAATACACACACACTTTGATCTAAGATTATTTAATTACTGGGCTATACATAATGTAATGTGATGGCAATCAACAGGTTTATAGATAAGTGAAGACAATGTCATTAACATTCCCTTTGAACTAAAACAAGTGAATTGGTCCATGCATACTAATACATTTAACATTTCTTTGATATTCACACACAAGTGAAATGGTCTGGCTCCAAACTGAGTGGTCTGTCAGCCTCACACCTCTGTAAAAGGTGGTATTCCAGAATTAAATGTTGAATCCACAATGTTAAATTGGCTTTCTGAATTCAGCAAATCAGATGATGTGTTGACATTCAGTGTCTGAACAAGGTTGTTGCAAGACAACATTCTGTTACATTGCAATAGAACTACAGATAAACATTGTTTCACCAGCTAACAGTAAATGTCAGAATATTTTAATTGGATTGCCGGTCATGGGATAATTCCTTCAAAATTAAGACTCTCCTGAAAAAACTAGGATGGGCAGCAACCCAAAGCTGTTGTCTCTGATTAAAGGTATATCGTGCATTCCCCTGTTACTATTATACTAATCTTTTAGTAATGCTGATGTACTTCTAAGAGGTTTTTAATTTTTAGAACTCAGTAACTTATTTTTTTTATAAAGCCTGCCTGATTCACCACTATTTTTCTGATGCAACTGGAATGCTGCTTGATAACATCATTTCTTTTATGTGTAATGTACCAGTACGTGACTGTCACAGGACTGAGGTATGACTAGGGAATTACTGTGATATCACTGGTTTCAGAGTAGCAGCCGTGTTAGTCTGTATTCGCAAAAAGAAAGAGGACTTGTGGCACCTTAGAGACTAACCAATTTATTTGAGCATAAGCTTTCGTGAGCTACAGAAAGCTTATGCTCAAATAAATTGGTTAGTCTCTAAGGTGCCATAAGCACTCCTTTTCTTTTTGTGATATCACTGACATCTAGCTTGAGATATTTGTGGTGGCTGTTTGTATAGAATTTTGAATAACTAAGTTTTTAGTAGATTGTAATGTCACTAAGGGATTTCTCTCTCCCTGTCTGTCTGTCACATTTTTTCCTGACACCAATTGATGTTTAGAGACATTTTCTCTTCATTTTAAGGATTGTCTCTCTTTGGCTCCATGTGATTTTTCCCCCCCACCCCACCCCAAACGCCTCCGAAATTTTCCTTAAACTATGGTGAAATTGTCCCTTAGCTTGAGATACTTATCATGGTCATCTACACAAATCACTAGAAAATTTTTTATACAAAATAATTCTGCTCTGGCTGAGTCTAAAGGATGGTCAATGATTTAATAGTCCCTTTCTATTTTTGTCTTGTATATATTTACATAATTTTGTCATAGCTGGCTTGTTCTAGCTGAAAAATGTATTGGCTTTTTTCCTAGAAGATCATTTAAGAGTGCTTTTACTACACTCCTGTTTTGTTTATATTATTCCCTCAGGGCAAAAAGTTGTCTCCCTGACACATCTATATCAGTTGTAAGAAAGTAGCATATTATCACAGGTTCATTTTTACATTAATCCACCCTGGGTTATCAGTCTTGACTGTGAATAATCAGGAAGAAGTTAAGAAATTATACATTTTATACTATTTCAAACATTCTTTACTGCAAACTAAGGAAACAAAACAATAGCTGTAAAAAACTACAAATAGGGACATTTGGCCAGATCCTGCAGAGGAGTAAATTGGCGTAGCTCTATTTATTTCAGTGGGCTATGTCAGTTACACTAGCTGAGGTTCTGGTCCCTAACTTATCCTTATTACAGAAGGAAACAGTTTTTATGTTCAGGAAAATTGATGAATAAATATTTGTCCTCTCCTAAAAACTTTAATTTTTTCTTGCAAGCTTTGGTAAGTTCTATTCAGCCCAGTTACCTCTGGACTCGGATATACACACTGCTTGCTGCAGTTTCCAAGGCTTGGTCTACACACTACCAACATATGTCCGCATAACTATGTCACTCGGGTGTGGAAAATCTGGGATGTGTGTAGACAGTACTATCTCAGCAGGAGGGCTTATCCTGTCAACACAGTGACCGCCTCTGGGGCGAAGCTCTCCTGTTGGCGTAGGTAGCGTCTTGAACAAATGCTACAGCAGTGCAGCTGCACCAGTGCAACTGCGTTGCTGCAGCACTGTAAGCGTAGACAAGCCCTGAGTCTCTCTTTCTCAGGGCATGGCTACACTGGAAACTTCAGAGTGCTGTCGCGGCAGCGCTTTGAAGTGCGAGCGTGGTTGTGCACGAGCACTGGGAGAGAGCTCTCCCAGCACTCCTGGTAGTCCACCTCCACAAGAGGATTAGCTCCCAGCGCTCAGAGCCTGTTTACACCAGCTTTAAAGCGCTCTGACTTGCTGCACTCAGGGGGGTGAATTTTCACACTCCTGAGGAGAAAGAGCGCTATAAAATGTAAGGTTTCAGAGTAGCAGCCGTGTTGGTCTGTATTCACAAAAAGAAAGTGTACTTGTGGCACCTTAGAGACTAACCAATTTATTTGAGCATGAGCTTTCGTGAGCTACAGCTCACTTCATCGGATGCATTTTATAAAATGTAAGTATACCCAAGCCCTCAGTGTGTCTCTGTCAGCATCTCCACTCTGGGCAACTGCTGAGAACCCATTCAACCCTTCTTCCCTAAGCCAGCTTCTTAGGGTGTGTCCACACAGCAAGTGGCAGCCTATGGCAGTGGCCTCAGGGTATGTCTACACTGCAATTAGACACCCGTGGCTGGCCTGTGCCAGATGACTTGTGCTTGTGGGGCTCAGGCAGTGGAGCAGTTTAGTTGCATTGTAGACTTTCAGTCTCAGGATGGAGCCCAGGCTCTAGGACCCTGCGAGTTGGAGGGTCCCAGAGCTCAGGCTGCTGAGCCCAAGCCCAGAAGTCTACAGTACAATGAAACATCACTGCAGCCTGAGCCCCAGGAGACTGAGCCAGCAGGCACAGGCAAGTCATCGGTTTATAACTGCAGTGTAGACATACCCTCAGAGCCCAAGTTGACAGACTACAGTGCTAAAAATAGTTGTATAGACATTACTGCTAGGGCTTCAGAGCCCACCCAACCCTAGGCTTCCCAACTGGAAGTGGATAGAAGAACTAAGGCCTGGTCCACACTACACTACGTCGACCTCACTGTAAGCATCTACATTAAAATGATATAACTCGCCCACTACACCGACTTAATAACTCCACCTCTGTGAGAGCCGTAGTGCTTAAGTCAATGTAGTTAGGTCAAGTCAGTGTCAATGTAGACACTGGATTGCTTACATCAGTGGCTCTCAACTAGGAGTATGCATACTCCCAGAGGTGCTGGAACAATTTTTATAGTGGGGGTGCTGAGAACCATTGGACCAAACTGGAAACCCTGAATATAATCAAAACTACTTCAAGCCAGGGGGTGTGGCAGCATCCTTAGTTCCAGTACCTATGCATATCTCTGGTGGGATGCAGAGGTCTTCCAGGGGGTACATCAACTCATCTAGATATTTACCTAGTTTTACAACAGGCTACATAAAAAGCACTAGTGAAGTCAGTACAAACTAAAATTTCGTACAGACAATGACTTGTTTATAATGCTCTATATGCTCTATACTGCTTAGTTTCTCATTTTTACCATATAATTACAAAATAAATCAATTTGTCTGTAATAGTGGGCTGTGAAACTTTTGTGTTTTTATGTCTGATTTTGCAAGCAAGTACTTTAAGTGAGGTGAAATATGGGGGTATGCAAGACCAATCAGACTCCAGAAAGGGGTACAGTAGTCTGGAAAGGTTGAGAGCCACTGACTTAATCAACTGTTACTGCCTTTCAGAAGCCTTTTCTGCAGTGCCCAATACTGGCAGATAAATTGATGCAAGGGCTCCTGGTGAGGACATGCACTGCTGATACAAGGAATGAAGTGTGGATGTTTAAAACCAATTCAATTACTGTGGTGGCTTTATTTTGAGGAAATTTAGGGCAAGTCTATACTACAAAATTAAGTTGACCTAAATGTTGGTGGAGTCTCAGTGCACTGGGTGGGAGACTTCTGATGGCCTGAAGAAAATGGTGCCCTCCAAGCTGCTGTTGCACCTCCTCACAAATATGTAACAGGATCATGGCTCTACTTCAGTCTCTTTAAACACAGAGCTGGTTCTAAAAAGAAACTAATTAGGATTTCCTACCAAAGGAAGAGAGAAGGACAAGAGATATACATAGGCAGGTATGGAACTAAGTGTTCAACTATGACTGAATTTAGCATCCACAGAAGCAGCATTTATAACCCTTTCTATATAATTCCTTGGGTTCGCATAATTCAGGCTCTCAAAAAGGGGACACTTGTGGGGGTGGAAGTGGGGAGTGGAGGGGAAGCTGGGCATGGGGTTACAGTTGGGGGGAACTGGAGGGAGAAGGGGGAGTTGGGGAGGGTACAGTTGGGGTGCCAGAGGGAGTAGCTGTGGTGAGGGTACTCACTGGAGAGGTGGGGCAGTGTTGCTCCCTGTCATGGTGGCAGGGCAGCTGGTACAAGCCCAGAATGCAGTGACAGCTGTCACTCAGCACCTTCCTGCGGGACCCCTTCCCGGGGGCTTGGTAGGGGAGGGTGGCCTGCAGGGATGGGATTCAGCAGCTGTAGCTTGCAGGAGAATCAGGACCAATCAGGAAGCAGACCAAATGGGGGTTCTTTCTGAACTGCCTCTTATCTGCTCTACAAAAGAATCCTCTGTCACCCCAGATATTTCATGTTATTTGAAAACCCCACTCGGACAGAGAAAGCAGGCTTAAAAAAGAGTCTCTGTCCAGGAACCCCAGATTGTTGATATATAACAACAGAAGCGTGCTCCCCTCTCTTCCCTCCTGCCCAGATAATTCCTAGTTTCTTAAAGTGAATCTGGTACACTAACAGTGTTACTTGCCCTGGGAAAAACTATTTCTGGCCTTTTATGTGTCAGAGAAATTGGTGTGATAGATTTGGGGCTGCTCTGTGATTTATGAATGTTACATTGGTCTGAGTATTGGGAGATTTGATGTGTGAATATCTGGGTTTAACTAACTAGTATTGGTCTGGAGAACAGGCAGGAAGAAGGTGATCAGACCAGAGTCCTCAGGGCCATTGGTTTGGCATTGTCCATTAATGATTCTAAAGTGTCTGTTGATGGATGGCTATCTGGAGCCATCTCCCCCTTCCTGCCTGCCTGACCAAACCCCTAGTGAGTTAAACACAGATATTCAAACACAAAACATCCCTATAACCAGGCCAACATATTGCATTCATACATTATCACAGGGCAGCTCCAAATTCATCACACTGGAATTCCACACATCCATGCTGCACTGCCATGGATCTGAGGGTCCTCCGGGGGCACAGATCCAGTGCTCATAGAATCATAGAATATCAGGGTTGGAAGGGACCCCAGAAGGTCATGCTGAGGAGCCCTAGCCTCTTGCAGATCCCCCTATGTGGAAAACCTTTTAATTGTTTTTTATGTATTTTCTCTGTATGTTTTTATCATGATTAAATGTGCTGCTTAGAAAGAGCTGTGTGATAACTTGTAACTGCTGGCATACACTGTTCATTGCCCTTGGAAAGAAAGCAAAGCACAGCTGCTGGACTCAGTCATACCTGCTTGTTGTGAACTTCAGCCAACTCTTTAGTTTAACAAAGGTGAAGCAGTGTTTTGATTACCAGCTATAAGTACCTCCGTGGGGAACAAATATTTGATAATGGGTTTTTCAATCTAGCAGACTAATATATAACAATCTAATGTCTGGAAGTTGAAACGAGACAAATTCAGACTAGAAATAAGACATGCATTTTTAACAGTGAGGGTAATTAACCACTGGAACAATTTACGAAGGGTCATGGCAAATTCTCCTTGACTGACCATGCTTAAATCAAGATTGGATGTTTTTCTAAAATATATGCTCTAGGAATAATTTTGGTGAAATTCCATGGCCTGTGTTATACAGGAGGTCAGACTAGATGATCACAGTGGTCCCTTCTAGCCATAGAATTTATGAATCTATAAGATCCACTGCAGCTTAGGGATGGGACCTGCAACTGCTTCCTATGTGGGAGCAAACCTGCCATCTGTGGAACAATTGGATAAAAAACTGCAAGAGAAAGTTCACTGAGATTTCCTCCCCTTTAGCTCTCACCCCTGGGATTTTCCATGAGAGAGCTATGAGATCCAAAATGAGGGTTGGACTTAAACACATTTTTGGTCACTCTCAATGGGAGCCCTAACTAAGACTATGTCTGCATTAGCACTTTGGTCAGTAAAACTTTTGTCTGTCAGGGGTGTGAAAAAAACACCTTTCTGACCAACATATGTTACACCGACAAAAGCATCAGTGTGGACAGTGCTATGTTGGTGGGAGACGCTCTCCTGCCAACATAGCTATCGCTGCTCAGTGGGGGTGGTTTAATTATGCCGACAGGAGAACTCTCATAGAGCAAATACACAAGAGACCTAACAGCAGTGCAGCTGTGCCTTGTAATGTAGACATAGCCTAAGAGTAGCCCCCTGAGTTTTAACTCCATCTCTGACCTTGGGCAAGCCTTTATCTCCTCATCTGTAAAATGGGGGCCATAATACTTCATGGGGTAGTATGAGAATTAATTTTGTTAATGTTTGGTAACTTCTTTGAACATGTAATAGAATGCGTCATTGGTAAGCGTTGTTATTATTCCTTACTTAACTGGAAGAAATATTGGAAACAGTATCTTACTGGGTTCTTGAGAATGGTTTTCAGAAAGATTGGAAACAAGCCCAGACCATATTGTGCATCAATTCCTAAAACAGCCACTACAGCCAATGATGCACATATATTTATTCACTGCTCATTCTAGCTATTCTGGCATATAAAGTCCTTCCTTGCTCACTGTAGCCGGAAAGGCTAATATATTAAATCTGTCTGTCTTTGAATTTCTAATGCAGTCATCTGGCCCATATCACGCACATTTTTATATTTTTGTGGTATTCATTTGACAACATAAATAATAATATATTAAGGAATCCATTTATCAAGAAAAACTGGAATAGGAAATAATGTATATTTTGGGCCAGACCATCCAGTGGCTGCTTTGTGCTACACCGCTGGTAGATTCTGGCCATAGAACTGACATACCCAGCTCTAGGATGACCCAGTGCAAAGGGAATTTTTCAGTGGCATAGATCCAGCACAGAGGCACCTCCACTACTGCCCCATAGAAAGTATGGCTGAGACACCCTGATAGAGCAGTGATCTCCAGGGGTGATGTTTTGGCCCCTGGGAGCCATTGGCAACCAGCATAAATTAGAGCAACCCTCCAGCAAAGCAGAGTGTCTCACAGCTACAGGGCTGCCCCATATTCAGAAGAGGAAGCACTCACTAGTGGTGGCTACAGGGAAATTGTGAGGTTTGTGTGTTTCCAAAAAAAAAAAAAATGCCACTGCTGCCAGAAAATCTAGAAACTCAGGAGCGGAAGCAGTCAGAGAGCCAGAGCTAACAGCAGAAATTTGGACCCTCCAAACAAATTCTGGAGGTTACACTGCTTCTAGTTGCAGTAAAACCTCAGAGTTACGAACTCACCAGCCAACACTAGCAGCCATATACTGGAGAAAATCAACTTCTTCATGGCAAAATGAAAGAAATATAGACACATCTTAGATTTATTCTGTAATTTATCTCCATATAGTGCAAAAAATCAAAAGGGCCCCTGCAATGTGGAGGTGTGTCCATAATACTGATTGTTAAAGTTGTATAGGGAGCATAAATATATGGTTAAAATCGGGACTCCCAATTTTTAGGTCTTTGTCCCACGTCCTGACCGATGTACGATCAGGATGCCATTTGTCCTGGTATTGCGGCTTTGGCTGCTCCGGCTTTTTTTTCTTTTTTTTTCTTTTTTTTTCGGCAACTCTGGCCATTTTTTGGGCTTCTCCCATGTGTCCCGATATTTTCCCCGTTAAACCTGGTCTCCCTACCTAAGGGGGAATGGAAAGTCCCACAATTCACTGAGCCGAGTCCATTCCAGTGAGCATACATGTGTTAGTGTACCTGTAACCATTGAGCCAGGGCATTAGGTCCATGCTTCGTTGGCAATAAACCTGGCCGAGTGCCTTCACTATGGAACCGAGTCTGTGGTCTTATTGGCAGTTCAATCAAAGTCTGCTGTGTTCCCTATCTGCGCAGAGCTGGGACAACACACAGAGAGAACACACACATGCAGCCAACAACTGACTACATGAATTACTGTGACAAGGTCTACATCCAAAATACCAGGCTAACTGCAGATGGAAAAATGCCACTCTTGGAAAGTGCTGTTATCTGGATATCTAGAAGCAGCTGAGGATTGAACAAAACTTATAAATTGTGAACATATGTAAAAAATGGCAGGCGAGCCCCTAAGCTGAGGGAGCTGATCTCACTATTTCTTCTTCTTCTTTTCTGCAGCCAGTCAGCATAACCTCCACGTTACCTGTGCTGAATATCAGCTTGCTGTCATCTTCAGCCATCACTATCAGCTTGCCCCATTCGCAGCTAGATATTGGAGAAACCATTAAACCATATACTCTCTGACTCTGATGAAAAAGGGACATTGAATTAGCTGTCATTTGGCTATTGAAGATAACGCATGCCATACTGCCTCACCAACTCCCCTAACAGCCCTGGTTACAGTAAACTCAAACAGGCAGAGGAGCTCTCATGACGCCAGACAAAGAGGAGAGGTGCACGGCTACTTCAAGTTAGTGAGAGGAGGGGCAACTCTTTGTCTTCTTTACCAGAGGAGGCGAAGCTGAGCTCTCCCATATTTTAACAATATCACAAATGTGTTGACAAACTGATGAGATGACGGAATAGAATCCTGTGGCACTCCACATGAGAATGGCCTTGGAACAGATGAACAATCTCCCAGGGCTACCCTCTGGGTCCTCTGAGAGAACAAAGAATGGAGCAACTCAGAAGTAATTCCATTTGCCCCAAACAGGTATAATGACTAAGTCCCAAAATTATGAGTTATTAGTATTTAAGAATTGCCCAGACATCAGCCTTTTTTAGAAATGATAGGACAGAGGTCTGAAAGAATAAAAAAAAAAATGAAAGTCTAATAGTAAGATTCTTCAGACCTTCCAAACAATCAGAGGAAAGTCAGAATTTCTGCCACCTTTCACAAGAGTGTATCACTGCTCCAGCTGAAAAGATTTCCCTTTGTCCCTAACTGTGAATTAATGTATTAAATGAATCAAGCATTCACAATCAAATATTAAGATGCTATATTAAGTTCCCACAGTAGTGGGAAAAATAGGGAACCAGATTGAATACCCTATTGTGATTAAATAAAGTTATATGTGTAAAGTGAAGTTGACTATAAGTAATAAAGCTTTGGGCAAAATACTGTAAACTTTAAAGACAGGGTTTATCTCCTGGGCAATCCTGTTAGGTAAAGAAGGGGCACGCATTCATATTGATTTCTTTTAGTTTAGTGATAAAATAAAGAAGTAAGGCTAACATTTGCAATCAAACATGCTTATGCTATTAAGTGAGTGAAATACACCTAAGCTGAAAGAGGCAGTAGATAAAAGTGTCCTATAAGGACACTTCATTGCAGAGTGGAATAATCAGAACTTTAACTGTTTGATCAATAATGAACAGACTCAGCTGACCCATACATTCCAAGGTCCGACTATTGTTGTTAAAACAAGGAAAACAGAAATGGAAGATTTATACTGCTGTTTTGGCCTGCTGGAGATGAAGTGGCTTTTAGCCCATTAAAGCTTATGCTCAAATAAATTTGTTAATCTCTAAGGTGCCACAAGTACTCCTCGTTCTTTTTGCTGATACAGACTAACATGGCTACCACTCTGAAACAGTTCTGAAAGTGACTTTGTATAATGAACTGTTAAAACAAGCTTAAAGAGCATAAAATAATGTGTTAGGACTTTGTATAAACTTATGAACTTTAATCTGGACATGTCAGCAACTAGCAGAGTTGCAATGAAGAAACTGCAACTTGAGCAAACATGCAAAGTTGGCCAAGAGATGCACCACGGAGGGTCATAAAGTGATTTATGGAAGTAAGTTGCTGACCAGAGAAAACCAGCCAGGGTTCAGCGTGTGCCCTAAGATGGTTGTACCAATATCTATGGCCTATCTTGTCTTATACAATAAGACTGGACAAGCTGATACAATAAGACTGGACAATTCTAGTCTCAGTTGGAGAACTCAAGTGTGATGCCTCATTCCCTGGCTGGATGGTGAGAGAGGGTAATTCTCATTTTGATGGGACATTTCAAATCTTTGGAAGAAGTATGAGTCAACATCTGATTGGTCCACACCAGCATCTTTAAGAAGAGGAACCATGTTGGACCACCCAATAGAAATGAGATAAAAGGGCCCATCTGCTTCAGCACATTGTTTCCTGAAAGCAGAAGATACCTGGAAGGGAGAAGACTGAGGTCCTGGGCCACCCACCTGGGAGTCCTCCTGGTGATATCCAGTACCTGTCTTATATCAGCACTTTTAACTGTCTCTTTCTATTTTCCAGCAATTTGGGTTGCCTGCTAACACACCAGGAAAAAGAAAAGGAGTACTTGTGGCACCTTAGAGACTAACCAATTTATTTGAGCATAGGCTTTCGTGAGCTACAGCTCACTTCATCAGATACATAAAGTGGAAAGTACAGTGAGGAGATTTTATATACACACAGACCATGAAAAAATACACATTGTAAGGAGAGTGATCACTTAAGAAGAGCTATTACCAGCAGGAGAGTGGGGTGGGGGGAGAGAAAATCAAGGTGGGCCATTTCCAGCACATTTCCAGGAGTTAACAAGAATGTCTGAGGAACCGGGGGCGGGGGGGGGGCAATAAACACGGCAAACCTGGTGGCTGAACTTTGTGACTTTGTCCTCACCCATAACTATTTCACATTTGGGAACAATGTATACCTTCAAATCAGCGGCACTGCTATGGGTACCCGCATGGCCCCACAGTATGCCAACATTTTTATGGCTGACTTAGAACAACGCTTCCTCAGCTCTCGTCCCCTAATGCCCCTACTCTACTTGCGCTATATTGATGACATCTTCATCATCTGGACCCATGGAAAAGAAGCCCTTGAGGAATTCCACCATGATTTCAACAATTTCCATCCCACCATCAACCTCAGCCTGGACCAGTCCACACAAGAGGTCCACTTCCTGGACACTACAGTGCTAATAAACGATGGTCACATAAACACCACCCTATACCGGAAACCTACTGACCGCTATTCCTACCTACATGCCTCCAGCTTTCACCCTGACCACACCACATGATCCATTGTCTACAGCCAAGCTCTACGATACAATCGCATTTGCTCCAACCCCTCAGACAGAGACAAACACCTACAAGATCTCTATCAAGCATTCTTACAAGTACAGTACCCACCTGCAGAAGTGAAGAAACAGCTTGACAGAGCCAGAAGAGTACCCAGAAGTCACCTACTACAGGACAGGCCCAACAAAGAAAATAACAGAACGCCACTAGCCGTCACCTTCAGCCCCCAACTAAAACCTCTCCAACGCATTATCAAGGATCTACAACCTATCCTGAAGGACGGTCACACAAATCACTCTCACAAATCTTGGGAGACAGGCCAGTCCATGCCTACAGACAGCCCCACAACCTGAAACAAATACTCACCAGCAACCACACAACAGAACCACTAACCCAGGAACCTATCCTTGCAACAAAGCCCGTTGCTAACTTTGCCCACATATCTATTCAGGGGACACCATCATAGGGCCTAATCACATCAGCCACACTATCAAAGGCTCATTCACCTGCACATCTATCAATGTGATACATGCCATCATGTGCCAGCAATGCCCCTCTGCCATGTACATTGGGCAAACTGGACAGTCTCCACATAAAAGAATAAATGGACACAAATCAGATGTCAAGAATTATTCATAAACCAGTCGGAGAACACTTCAATCTCTCTGGTCACTCAATTTCTGATCTCAAAGTGAGTATCCTTCAATAAAAAACTTCAAAAACAGACTCCAAGGAGAGTCTGCTGAATTGGAATTAATTTGCAAATTGGATACAATTAACTTGGGCTTGAATAGAGACTGGGAGTGGATGAGTCATTATACTAAGTGAAAATATTTTCCCTTGTTTATTCCTTCCTCCCCCCCCCCCCCCACTGGTCCTCAGACGTTCTTGTTAACTCCTGGAAATGTGCTGGAAATGGCCCACCTTGATTATCACTTCAAAAGGTTTTCTCTTCCCCCACCCCACTCTCCTGCTAGTAATAGCTCATCTTAAGTGATCACTCTCCTTACAATGCATATTTTTTCATGGTCTGTGTGTATATATAAAATCTCCTCACTGTACTTTCCACTTTATGCATCCGATGAAGTGAGCTGTAGCTCACGAAAGCTTATGCTCAAATAAATTGGTTCGTCTCTAAGGTGCCACAAGTACTCCTTTTCTTTTTGCGAATACAGACTAACATGGCTGCTACTCTGACACCAGGAAAAGACTGTAATCATGTCCATCCTTCACTCCAGATGTGTTGCAGTGTCAATCCCTGCTGTGAACAGTAGCTGAACTAAAAGTTGATGCTGAACACAGATCTGATCATAAGTAACACAGAGACTTTCTCCTGGATGATAAATAAGTCAGTTAACTACATCTAGAAATTCGGTAGCTAATTAGTAAGAAGTGTACATACTTGGGAAAGTTCTTTAAAGATTGTCACAGAGTTACAGTATGTGTCTTTTTTTTTTTTTTTTTTTGGTAACAGGTTGCTGTAAAATAGCTTTGAATCTGAACTAGTTACCATGGTTAACTAACATTGTGAAACACTATGTGTCTACCGTAGCTAATGGTTTCATACTGTCTTTCAAGTCTAGACATAAAACGAGACCAAGTGGGCAAGACTCTTGAACTCTTCTCAGTCTATACAACTTGTTATAAATGTTACAGTTCACGTTAGGTAGTTCAGAGGGTTAATCAGATCATCTAGCTAATATAATTCATGGTGAAGTAGATTAAGTGTTGACTACTGTAGATTTATTGGGAAGGAGACCTTAATGAATGGGCATGTAAGTAATTGACCAAATTTTTGTATGCTTTAGTTTTGAATTGTTTTTCCTCTGATGTGTTAGCAACCGTAGAATTGATAACCAATTGGCATAAATGAGGACCTATTCTGAGCGATCTAAAAAAACTAAAGAAAGTCACCTTCCCAGGATTGTGGTTAAGTGTCATTTTCTATTGTGATTGTGTTATTTGATTCTGAAAACCTGGATAGTTATTGCATCAACCAATTTTCTAATTTATGTTAGCAAAATTATAGTCCAATATAATTTTTGCCGCCTTATAGACCAGATGACTAGTTGCTGTTCTTAAGGACAGCTAATAAAACTCAATAAACTTAAATTAAACTCTGGAGTCTTTTTTTCTTTAGTAAAGCAATCAAAATTCAAAGAACCTTGAGAAAGGTGGTATGGGTAATCAATTTTGTTTTGTACCTTTCTTTCTTACACTGGGTTTGCAAAAATGTCAATCACTCTTTGTGATCACCGGCAATCTGGCATCAAAGCCATCAGACAGATCTAAAAAAGGATAAAAAAATTCAGCATGCTCATTCAATCCTCATCCATCATTAGAAGGAGATGATTGATCAACAAAATCAGTACAGTATTGATGCCATAGGCAGGTCTAAAACTGGATTGATCAGGGACAAGGAACTCTGTGGACTTCAGATATTGTCAGGGTTATTTTGCTACCACTTTCTCCACACATTTTTACAAAGAAGGGAGATTCAAGGTTGGGTGATAATTAACAGGATTCCCAAAGTAAAAAGATTATTTCTTAAGCAAAGGTATAATGATCACCATTTTAGGAGGAACTGGCCCTCACCTTCTCTAAAGTCTTGTCTACATGGGAAAGTTATACCACCGTAAGGTTGGGAGTGCATTTAAAGTTCTCCAGTTGTACCAGTATAACTCCCCATATGCACACACTTCTTTTGATATGAGTGCCTTTTTCAGTTTAGTTTGTCACTTTGGGAGGGGTTTAAGATAAACAACAAAAATAATCCCACTTATTCCAAAATAAGAGAGTCCGCATGGGGGTTTATGTCAATGAACTCTAATGGATTTACTATAATTATCTCAGTATAACTGTTAAAACATTCCAGGTAGACAAGACCTAAGGGAGGCATTGGCAATTCCCTCCAAAAAAAGAACCTAATGCCTCCTTGCTGCATTTCAAGAAGTGTGTTTTGGAAGTATTGTTATAGGTTGGGTTAAACTTTGTTATTCTGGATTGGATGTAACCACCATCTTTCATTCAGAATAATTGTGAAGAAGTGGCTGAAACAATAGCAGTAGCACCCAAAACAGAGGTGCATAGCAAAGCTTAAATAGAAGCAGAACTATTTAAGGGATTTCAATAGTTTCAACTATAATTTAAATTAAATAATTTCAACTATTTAAGGGATTTATTTAAGCTAAGGGATTTCAAATGCATGAGCAAGGGCTTTTCCTGGAGAAACTGTGAGAGAGAGACACAGTCTTGACCAGGAAGCCAAGTAGAGGATAACAGAAGCACAGGTAATGTGGCCCTGGAAGAAGGCTATGAGAGGAAGCTCTTTGGGCACAGAGTGCTGGCTGGAAAGGTAGGTTTGGAACAGCAAACAGAGGAACTGTCTCCTGCTGTTTGATTACTGTGTTCTGGGAAACCAGACTGTATGTACAATATTTGTAAATAAGATTGCTTCAAAGAAAATACCTGGCTGGCTCTATCATCCGTTTCTTTTCTTGGTGGAAACAACCTGTAGGACCCTGGACTTG
The DNA here is from genome assembly GCF_965140285.1 of Lepidochelys kempii. Classification (NCBI taxonomy): domain Eukaryota; kingdom Metazoa; phylum Chordata; order Testudines; family Cheloniidae; genus Lepidochelys; species Lepidochelys kempii. The sequence goes on from NC_136380.1 coordinate 249,975,241, forward strand.
ACTAGTCACTTGGATCAAAAGGGGTAACAGCATGTTATTCCCTTTTCAATTTCTAATGGATACAAGTGTATTCAGGGCTGGAGAACTAGACTGAGTTTGATTTAAAAGTGAGATTGGGAAAAATGTTTCCTATTCCGGTTTATGCTCCAGATGCAAAATTAAGGCCCTGGCACTCTAAATCTGTGTTCAGGGCCCCAGCTCCTCTAGAACATGAGATTACATCAAAATCTCAGCTTCCATTACAATAAAAGTAAGTTTCTTGTCTTTGTGGTTATGGAGAATATGAAATGAGTATAACTGAGTGAGGCATGCAGTGTAGTTGAAGCCATGTCGGTGACCCGAAGAAGAGCTCTGTGTGGCTCAAAAGCTTGTCTCTCACCAATGGAAGCTGGTCCAATAAAACATATTACCACACTCACCTTGTCTCTATAACTGAGAAATACAGATATGTCTGTCTGAGTGGGCAGACACATTAAAACAATAGCTCTAACTGGGAGAAAACTGTACATTTCAGTGGGGCCACTGCTCTGGGGGCCCTGTCAACACCACCCCATCAAAGAACACTGGGAGGCAGAAGGAGAAGAGTTTGCAGCGGCCCTGGCTGGTACACCCACACACCCAAACTGTTACACCCTGATTACTGGGAAAGTACTGAGGGGACCCTGCTGACTAGCACTAGATGCCCCCACTGTTTTCTCTGCTGTTTCTGAGAGGAAGGAGGACCCTTGATGCAATGCCTCAGTGAGTAAAAAGACTTCATATTACTGCCTCTGCCTTTCTTGGAGGGGACCTACCACCATGCCTACCATGGTGCCCACAAGGAAGTGGGGGGGGGAGGGGCTTGCTGCTATTTCTGCATGTTCGAGGGTTAGGGATCCCAGTTTTTCCAAAAAGGAGTGGCGGGAGAATCTTCATCCAGCAGTCAGCTTTTGTGAGAGATGGCCCTGCCACTGATGGGGTGGGGCCATAGCATGGAGATGGAGATATGGAGGGCCTGTGTTGTGGTATGCATAGAGCATGGGATTGCCTTAATCCAGCCCTGATATTTCTTTATGACCAATGAGGAAACAAACACTTTAAAATTGCATCAAGCACCGGGGCAGAAGACCTGAAGAAGAGCTCTGCGAAAGCTTGAAAGCATGTCTCTTTGACCAACGGAAGCGGTCCATAAACGATATTACCTTACCCACTTTGTTTCTCTAGGAGACTAGTTAAAACAATTAATAATAAAAAGAAGAAAAATACTTGACAAGAGAGTAGTAACCTTTGTACTTTCAGTATCCATACCTGTAAAACAGAGCAATGCAATTTTTAGTGTACACACTAAATTATCTGAACTGCTTCCCACTGTAACTGCTCCAGTCTGCAGACCTAAATATCATTTTTTTTATTTCTTGAAATACAGCAATAGCCTCTGAAATCAATTTGCAATAGAGTGAGTTTTCTATTTTTATTGTATTGTAGAATATTTTCCTGTTTCATGTGTTGGCATGCTTCTGAGGTAAAATTTTATGTATGAATTTCTGTGAAGGCTAGTTTAAAAATGTATATATCTGAGGATGTCATAACAGACCTGGTGTTTCCTATCCCTTCTCTACCATGTAAATGAAAGATGCATTGAAAAAGAAACTGCTGGGGTTTTTGTTTTTTTTGCAGAAGAAAAAAAATGAACTGCATTAATTAGTTTTTTTTTCAGTACTCAATTACTGCAATTCCACTTTAAATGGCTTTCTGTCTCACTCTATTGCAACTGCATACTCAGTAGCTACTTGTCTGGCAATGCCTATTCCAGTTCCCCCTCAGATGGCTTTTTGTCTTGTTCTGGATATCCTGAAACAATTCCACCTTAAATGAGAAGAGAAGTGGGGGGAGGGAAGAGGAGAGCATGAGTGAAAGCTAGTGTATATTAATATTAATGACTGAAACTGAAGACCCCACCCTTCTGTTGATTGCTCTAAGCAAGGCAGGGAGATGCGGCAGGACTGGAGAAAAGAAGACATGCAGATGACAGATGGGCTGGCTGGCATCGTTCTTATTAACATAAATAAGACAGAAGGGTTAAGAAAGAGTAGCCTGTTCCTGTGGTGTTATTCCCAGGAAGAGAATGAGCTTTATCTCTTAACTGTCCCTCTTTTTAAATCCAAAATTGCTTCTGTCCTGAAACAACTTGGTGGGATCGTGAGCTTATTACTGTAATTGTTGAGGCTGGATCGTGAAGATAAGCATGCTTACTAAGCATTGTTCTGTGTGGTAAAAAAAAATTGTCTTACATCATTAAAAGCTTTTTACACTAATACTCTTCGTGTGCCCATTTGTCTGATTAATTATGTCCCTATGCGGAGGCAGTGTCTTTTGTGGGTGGGGAGGAGAGAGATAATTAGGTTAGCGCTCAGTTCAGTAATAGTATGGCTGCATTACAGTGGAGGTTTTTTCCCCTCCACTTTGAGTTAATTGATTTTTAATTAACTTCAAGTAGTTGGCACATCTGTAAAGGCTAGTCTGGACATGGCCCACATGCTTGTTCCAGAATATAAAACGTTTGTGGTTTAGTGTAGCTTGAATCTTAGGGTAAAAGTTGTGAAGAGGAGCCCTAAGATTTTTTATTGACATGACAACCTCTACAAAACTCAGTGTTAAAAAAAATAGAGAGAGAGAGCAAGAGTGACAATCACCGTGGCTAGGTGCCAGAGTTAGGTGGGATCCTCCTAAACTGTTTGAGGTTTGATCTCCTGTATCTGTGAACAGTCCTCATCCTTGATGAGTTCGCAGGTTGATACACAGCACAGTGTCCAAGTAGGTTGACCACATGTCCTGATTTTATAGGGATTGTCCTGATATTCAGGGCTTTGGCTTATATAGGCAACTATTATGCATCACCCCATCCTAATTTTTCACACTTGCTGTCTGGTCACCCTATGTCCAAATCTCTGCATCACACTCATTCTGGCCAAAGGCTAGGAAATAGAGAGCCAGCAAGTGTCCCTAGGACAGGTGGACGAAACAGCTGGTTGAAAACAGTGGGAGGAAAGGAGGGGATTAGGGTTACCACCTAGCCCAGGGATTGGCAACCTTTGGCACGCGGCCTGCCAGGGTAAGCCCCTGGCAGGCTGGGCCAGTTTGTTTACCTGCCGCATCCACAGGTTCGGCTGATCGCAGCTCCCACTGGCTGTGGTTTGCTGCTGTAGGCCAATGGGGGCTGCGGGAAGTGGCAGCCAGCACATCCCTCAGCCCGTGCCAATTCCCGCAGCCCCCATTGGCCTGGAGCAGCAAACTGTGGCCAGTGGGAGCCACGATCAGCCAAACCTGCAGATGCAGCAGCTAAACAAACTGGCCTGGCCCGCCAGGAGGCTTACCCTGGCGGGCTGCATGCCAAAAGTTGCCGATCCCTGACCTAGCCTGTATTTGACCGGCCTGGCTGATTTTTGTATGGATTTGTCAATTGCCAGAAAAATAATTTAATCTGCTGGGTTTTTTTTAAAGGGGTCTAAAGATTTGTATTATTCCCACAATACACTGGGATATCTAATGTTAAAAGTAGGGCTGTCAATTAATCGCAGTTAACTCATGCAATTAACTAAAATAAAACTTAACTTATGATTAATCGCACTTATAACAATAGAATACCAATTGAAATTTATTAAATATTTTTGGATGTTTTTATACATTTTCAATATTGATTTCAAATACAACAGAGAATACAAAGTGCACAGTGCTCACTTTATATTTATTTTTTATTACAAATATATGCACTGTAAAAATGATAAAAGAAATAGTATTTTTCAATTCACCACATACAAGTACTGAAGTGCAATCTCTTTATTGTGAAAGTCTAACTTACAAATGCAGATTTTTTTGGTTACATAACTGCACTCAAAAACAAAACAGTGTAAAACTTTAGAGCCTACAAATCCACTCAGTCCTACTTCTTAATCTGCCAGTCGCTAAGACAAACAAGTTTGTTTACTTTAATGGAAGATGCTGCTGTCTGCTTCTTATTTACAATGTCATCTGAAAGTGAGAACAGGCGTTTGCATGGCACTTTTGTAGCCAGAAAGAAAAGGAGTGCTGGTGGCACCTTAGAGACTAACAAATTTATTTGAGCATAAGCTTTCATGACTACAGCTCACTTCATCGGATGCATTCAGTGGAAAATACATTGAGGAGATTTATATACACACAGAACATGAAAAAATGGGTGTTATTATACTCACTGTAAGGAGAGTGATCACTTAAGATGAGCTATTACCAGCAGGAGGGGGGGAACCTTTTGTAGTGATAATCAAGGTGGGCCATTTCCAGCAGTTAACAGGAACGTCTGAGGAACAGTGGGGGATGGGGGGTGAGGAAATAAACATGGGGAAATAGTTTTCCTTTGTGTAATGACACATCCAGAGTGACTGAAGTGTTCTCCGACTGGTTTATGAATGTTATAATTCTTGACATCTGATTTGTGTCCATTTATTCTTTTATGTGGAGACTGTCCAGTTTGCCCAATGTACATGGCAGAGGGGCATTGCTGGCACATGATGGCATATATCACATTGGTAGATGTGCAGGTGAACGAGCCTCTGATAGTGTGGCTGATGTGATTAGGCCCTATGATGGTGTCCCCTGAATAGATATGTGGACACAGTTGGCAATGGGCTTTATTGCAAGGTTTTGTAGCCGGCATTGTAAGGTATTTACGTGCCAGATATGCTAAACATTTGTATGCCCCTTCAGGCTTTGGCCACCATTCCAGAGGACATGCTTCCATGCTGATGATGCTTGTTAAAAAAATAAATGCATCAATTAAATTTGTGACTGTACTCCTTGGGGGAGAATTGTATGTCTCCTGGTCTTTTTTACCAGCAATCTGCATATATTTCATGTTAAAGCAGTCTCTGATGATGACCCAGCACATGTTCATTTTAAGAACACTTTCACAGCAGATTTGACAAAACGCAAAGAAGGTACTGATGTGAGATTTCTAAAAATAGCTACAGCACTGGACCCAAGGTTTAAGAATCTGAAGTGCCCTCCAAAATCTGAGAGGGGAAGGTGTGGAGCATGCTTTCAGAAGTCTTAAAAGAGCAACACTCTGATACAGAAACTACAGAACTCAAACCACCAAAAAAGAAAGTCAACCTTCTGCTGGGGCATCTGATTCAGATGATGAAAATGAATATGCGTTGGTCTGCACTGCTTTGGATTGTTATCAGGCAGAACCCATCATCAGCATGGACGCATGCCCTCTGGAATAGTGGTTGAAGCATGAAGGGACATATGAATTTTTAGCGCATCTGGCACATAAATAGCTTGTGATGCCGGCTACAACAGTGCCAGGCGAAGGCCTGTTCTCACTTTCAGGTGACGTTGTAAAGAAGAAGCAGGCAGCATTATCTCCTGCAAATTGTAACCAACCTTCTTTGTCTGAGTGATTGGCTGACCAAGAAGTTGGACTGAGTGGACTTGTAGGCTCTAAAGGTTTACACTGTTTTATTTTTGAATGCAGATTTTTTGTACATAATTCTACATTTGTAAGTTCAACTTTCATGATAAAGAGATTGCACTACAGTACTTGTATGAGGTGAATTGAAAAATAATTATTTTTGTTTTTTACAGCGCAAATATATGTAACAAAAATAAATATAAAGTACGCAGTGTACACTTTGTATTCTATGTTGTAATTGAAATTAATTTATTTGAAAATATAGTAAACATCCACAAATATTTAAAATAAATTGTATTCTATTGTTTAACAGTGTGATTAATCGTGATTAATTTTTGTAATCGCTTGACAGCCCTAGTTAAAAGTTTCTGTGTCCAGCTAAAGATGCTGCAGTGTTCTCACTTCTGCAGTTTAAGCGATAACAGATCAAAACTGTTGAAAATACAGTAGCTGTCTGCCCACCACCACTGTAAGCACACCATGCATGTGTGAGAGAAGGTTTGAGTCATGTGAGAGTGAGGAGTTGTGCAATAGTATCAATCCTATGCTCCAGTAAATTTGTTAGTCTCTAAGGTGCCACAAGTACTTCTCCTTCTTTCTGCTCATATAGACGAACAGAGCTACCACTCTGGAATCTTATCGATGTGTGTCCTTTCTGTAGATACTATAAGTGACTGTTGAAAGGGCAGGGGTTGCAAAGTTGCCTTATGGTTAGGGGGCGGGCTTGCCTTCTGGCGGTGGGTGCCAGTTTTTTTCCTTTTCAAAGGTAGTAAGCCTAGAAAGGGTAGGGAAGGGATAAACCCCCTACTTCCCCCTTCCCCCAGGCCAGGTGTATTGTCCTGAGAGGGAGCAGAGTTTCCCTTTAGGAAGGAGTGTGGTGTGATGAGGAAGCCAGGCAGAAGCAGGACTTTCAGGCCTGAGAGGGGTGGGGGATGGAGCTATGTGAGGGGAGGGGACGGGCCAGGAAACAGCTTGTGTGAGTGGAGCAGGGGCGAGGGTGGGGGTCCGTGTGCAGAGCGGGCGGTGTTGGGGGTGGAGCTATACGGGGGTGGGCGGGGTCTCCAGTGCGCGGTGACAGGGGAAAGGGAGGAGCCAGGGGGAGGAGCGGGGCGGAATCTATGTGCAATAAGGGGGCGGGGCGACGGGGAGACCCATCTCCGAGGAGGGGGCGGGGCCCGGCTGGCCGTTGGCCGTGTCGCGCGGGTGCAGTTGCAACCTCCGAGGATAACAAACGCCGCGGAGGGGGCAGGGTCCGCTCGTTGGCGGCGCGGCGCGGCCCGGGGATCGGCCGGTGGAGTCGCGTTCCCCACACCCCCCGGGGCGGGAGGCGCCGGGCGGCGCAAGGACAATGGAGGCGGCGGCGGCGGTCTCGGTGGCGGCGGGGGCCTGGCCGGCGGATCGAGCGGGGGCCGCGGCGCTGAGCGGGGAGAACGAGGCCGAGAGCCGGCAGGGCCCTGCGGAGCGCGGCGGGGAGGCGGCCCAGCTCAACCTGTTGGACACCTGCGCCGTGTGCGGGCAGCACATCCAGAGCCGGCGGCCCAAGCTGCTGCCCTGCCTGCACTCGTTCTGCCTGCGCTGCCTGCCACAGCCCGACCGCTACCTCATGCTGCCCCCCGCCGCCCCGTCCCCCGGCCCGGGCACCCCCAAGGAGCTGCAGCCGCCGGCGTCCCCCTCCTCGCCCGTCCCTTCGCCGACCTCGCCCCTGCACTGCACGCCGGGTAAGTGCCCCTCGGTCCGCCCCACCCCAGGCCGGGCTCCTCGCTAGAGGAGCTGGAGGGCGAGGAGCCCGTCGCCGCTGGAAGCCGAGAGGCGCCGCTCTTGCCATCGCTCTGTCAGCGACCGCGGCGGCCCCCCTTTGGAAGGGGAGGGCAGGTGCTCGCGTGGGTCGCCGCCCATTGGCGGGCAGCGGGAGAGGCCCGGGGTCTCTGGCCGCTCTCACCGTGGCTGTTGTGTAGGGATGAACTGGTCACGGGGGTGAGTGAGTGCCTGGGTCATGTCGCGATGCGGGAATGGCGGAGGGGGGGGGGAGTTCGATATTGAAAGGGAGCCCGGCCCCTCTGCTGTGTGTGCTCTGCGGGCAACTTCTTCCAGGAGCAAGTGGGGGCTTGGGATTCTTCTGTTAACTACCACTCTTCTGTCGGGGGGCTCCTAATTGCTGCTGTTATTGCGGTGCGTCCTGTGTCAGAAACGAGAGACGGAGCAAACTCTCTGATACCATCTACATCTTCCACCCCCCTCACGCCGCTGGATTATTCTCCGCATGGTGTTCTCCGGCACTTCACTCTCTAGATCTAGCTCTGGTTCTTGGAAGGAGCTTCTATTATTTCCTTTTGGAGCCACACCCGTTATCATCTGTGACAAGTTGCATGTGCTAAACAGAAGGCGAGAAAGCTGAACAGTGCAGTTTGTGATGTGGATTTGTTGGTGGTTTTGCATCTTCTTACTGCTGACTTTTGCACGTTGAAGAGATTTGACTTGCTCAGTACTGTAAAAGATAACTGAGAAGGGCTTGTGGTAGGGAGAAAAGAAGTATGGCAGAATAAAAGATCTGTCATTTGGTGGTGAGAAAGTTGTGTTCCGAAGTTTAGCTGTTTTAATCATTTTAAGAGCAAGCTGTTAAGCAGCCCCAGATGGATTTTTTTACACCGTTTATAGGTGTGATCTTGTTTGCACCAAGATGAAGTCTGTAATGGAATGTGCTTTTCATTGTAAAGATCTATCTGATGTCTGGTATATTTCTAGAAAATAGATGCATAGTAGCAGAAATCTAGTACTATGCCAGTAGTTTATCAAAAAACAGGGAAAACAGTTTAAAAATGTCTTGATCCCCTTTCTTATACATAAATTCATCCTGAAGAAAACCTCAAACAAGCAGCATAGTATGGGAATGAGTGAAGGTGATATATTTAATGGGGAAAAAGGTGTAACAAAATAAGCTGCTCTGTAATAATGTAGGTAGACCTATTATTGGGATGTTTACTCTATGACTAAACTTAGTTCAACAGGACAATGGTTTTCAAACTCTTTCTGTCAACCCAGTTGAAGAAAATTGTTGATGCCCAGAACCCAATGGAGCTGGGGATGAGGGAGTTAAGGTGTGGGAGGGACTCAGGGCTAGGGCAGAGGGTTGGGGTGGAGCTGGGAATGAGGGTTTGGGGTACAGGAAGGGGCTCTGGGTTTGGGGGGGCGCTCAGGGCTGGGGCAGGGGATTGGGGCATGGGCTTATCTCAGGTGGCGCAGCGGGGGTACTAAAGCAGGCTTCCTGTCTAGTCCTAGTACCATGTCCTAGACTAGTCCTGACTAGTCCTAGTACCATGTCCTTCCTGTCCTAGTACCATGGACCACGCTGTACCCCAGAAGCAGCCAGCAGCAGGTCCAGCTCCTAGGTGGAGGAGCACAAGCAGCTCTGCATGACTCTCGCCCACAGGCCTCCCCTCCGCGCCGCCCTTCCTCCCCGCACACCCGTTGGCCAGGAACCGTGGCCCCCCTGCCTAAGAGCTGGACCTGCTGCTGGCCACTTCCAGGGTGCAGCGCGATGTCATATCAGGTAGGGACTAGCCTGCTTTAGCCAGGCAGCACTACCAGTGGAACTTTTAATGGCTCAGTTGACGGTGCTGACCAGAGCCGCCTCCGACCCAGTGCCTTGCATTCTGTGACTCAGTACTGGGTCATGACCCACAGTTTGAAAAGGGAGGAAGGGAATAGAATAGCTCAGCATAAGCCATCCCTCCACAAACAAGGATTGTTAAGGGGCAAGGTTAGAACTACTAGCTCTGAATATTTTACTTCCTCCTAGCCAACCCGCAAAACTAGGTGGAACCACAAGAAAGGGACTGCTTGTTACTGAGGGGCAGATGTTCTCTGTGATAAGTTAAACTCCTCTCCCAATTGCTCATTATCAGGAACTACTTACAGATGTTTTCTGTCAATGTCATAGAGTTTGTATGGCAAATTCCACCTTCTCTGTATGTGTATATACATACCTTACTATGTTTCATTCAATGCATCCGATGAAGTGGGCTGTAGCCCACAAAAACTTGTGCTCTAATAAATTTGTTAGTCTCTAAGGTGCCACAAGTACTCCTGTTTTTTTTGTCAATGACTTGGTTACATGTGTCTTTAGCTTATCAATTAGACCAGATACAGTGAAAAGAGCTCTGTAGGTCAATGTGTTTTCGTTCTCGTTTTCTGTAAACACACATTGCATATAAAGGGGAGAGTTTCTGGGTGTTAGTTGCGAGTGAATCGAGCTGTGAAATCACTTATCCAGTCTGGTTTGGTATGTATAACTTTCCGATCTGTGCTTTGCTGTGTTGATCATTATTAATCAGTGATTACCTGACACAGAATCATAGAATATTAGGGTTTGAAGGGACCTCAGGAGTTTATCTAGTCCAACCTCCTGCTCAAAGCAGGACCAATCCCCAATTTCTGCCCCAGGGTCCCTAAATGGCCCCCTCAAGGATTGAACTCACAACCCTGGGTTTAGCAGGCCAATGCTCAAACCACTGAGCTATCCCTCCCCCCATCTTGTATTTTTAAAATTTGAACCCATAAGGGGATGGTGAGCTTTTAGATAAGATAGACTTGCACGTCGACTTGTTTTAAAATTCTTTTTCTCTGGAAGTTTCGTTTCTACTGTGAAATAAACGCTTTGGTTTTAAGAAGGTGGTTTGGTCACTACATACGCTAAAGGCATTAGACTTTGGCATGGGCTGACCCCAGTCAAACTTATTGGGTAAGCATTGTTGATACATAGGTTGTTCTAGTCCCTGGACTGGCCTAGGAGTGGAAGGATTGCAGAGTTCCACCCAGGAGAGGTAAAGGCATGTGGCCTGACACATGAGGTGTTGCACTCGGAGACTAGAAAGGGGATAGAGTTGCAGTCAGCCGTGTAACCATGACAGTGGGGTTAGGCCATATAATCATCTTTTGTTGGTGAATTCTCTTGAGTTTTGAGGTCATGAGCGCAAACAGCCCAAATGAAATGTGAATCCAAACTGACAAGTTAAATATAGAAGAGGTCTATAGTCAGGAGACAGATAAGATTAGGACTGTTCAGAGATTACTTGAATAGGAGGGGAGGTATGGTAGAATAAAATGAATAAAATGGAAAGAGTAGATTGAACACTTCTGTTCTTACCCTTTTTTTTTTTTTTATGATTGTGGAAGTGATGGCTGCAACTATAGTTTAAAGATTTGGTTACGGTTGCTTTTTTCCCTCCACTGTAAGGCTAGCCTGGGTGCCAGTGCAGGCTGGGGAAGGAACAGGCACAATCTGTGGAGCAGTCTGTCAGAACTACCAGGCAGCTGGGAATCCTGGGAAGATGTGGCACTCTGTAGTCAAAGCAGCACCTTGGAACCCCCATGTTTACTCCTGTTATGTAATTATGATATATTTCATACGAAGCATGTCACATAAGATGTCATATGAAGAGTCATGATCTGCTGAAACCCATTGTTCTGTCAAAAAAAAAAAAGTATATCATGAGTAAATATTAAGTTATGACATTTTGCTGTATGGTTGTTACTGAAACGTGTTACAAGTTTCCTAATGACAGACAAAGAAGGCAAACCACGCCCAGGAAGGTGTTCAATGACCATTAATCAGCAGGGGAGTTGTAATCAAGGGATTTACAATTCAATGACAATTGTGCTAGCACCAACTCTAGGACTCAGTTGCACAAGACTATACTGGGGGACTGCTCAATGCTGTGACTCGGCAAAGCCCACAGGATGTGTCTGGGCTAGTATTTTCCAGGCACGTAAACTGAGGATATAAAATAAGGGACAGTGGCATCTTGCCTTGGCCTTTCTCTTCCCCCACCTGTGCTGGAAGCAACAAGAATGCTGAAAAGATGGACTTCAACTGTGGTGACTGGCCCCAGGATAGAGAGAGAGAAGTCTGTGTATTAAGTACTGTAACTTCTAGTGGGGTGAGAAAACTGCTTGAACTAATAAGGTTTAAGATTTAGACTGTGTGTTTACCTTTTTATTTTCTTGGTAACGATCTCTGACCTTTTATGCCTACTACTTATAATCACTTAAAATCTATCTGTCTGTAGTTAATAATTCTGTTTTATATTTACCTAAAACAGTGTATTTTGGCTGAAGTGCTTGTAAACTGAGCTGAGATTTCCCAAAGGCTTGTGTATGTCCTCTCCACATTGAGGGAGGGGTGGACTAGGTAATAAACTTGCACTGGTTAGGCTTCAGACCAGGACAAGATGGTACAGCTCTAGGGTGCAAGGCTGGAAGTGGGGGACATTGGCTGGTGTGATTTGCGAGTGTCTCTGGGAGCATTCATGCTATCTATCTGGTGGGGCTCCACATGCTGTTGTGCTGAGTGATCACAGTGCCTAGAGGGGTTTGCTCCTTGTCACTAGGAAAGTATTGTGAGAGACAGCCCATATTGGAGAGGGAACTGGGGTACTGCTGTGCCCCCTTAAAAGTTGTATCCCCTGGGAATCCTGTCACTTAAGGTAGCAATGTTTTGCAGGCTGGAGTGGCTTGTTTCCTAAGGAGCCTATATACCTTGTTTTGGGGTCTCCCAGGGTTAGGCCCTTGCTTGTGGATTGGCTGGGCCCTGGTTCATTAGCATGGGCCTTTCAGAGGACTTGCAGGTAATTACCTCAGAATACTCACCGGCTCAGGGATGACTCATCATACCCACTTCACAAAGAAGTTGAATCCCTGCTTAACTTATGGAGAATACAAGGTATCTCCTTTCCACACTTATTGTATTGTAGTTCGGGTCCATTGTGACATGAGAGAACTCTTGACCAAACTGAACCAGAGTTCCATAATGCATTATGCCTACACCTAGGATGAAAACTACTGCTTATGGAGCTAGTTATATGTAATGCTGGTGCTGCAGTGGTGATTATACCACATATGGAATGAAACTGTACTAATGTTGGGTGAGCTTGGGGCCAAGACACTCAGGTTTATTAATTCAGACCTTTGTTTGAACCAAAAACATGGCCTTGCAGTTGCAATTTCTATAAAAGCAATGAATGATAGCTACACAGAAAAATAAATTGATCAGCTACCTTCTCCTGGGGCATATGTGGGTCACAAGAAATTTCCCTTTACATTCTAACATCTATACCATTCTGGATTATATGATCATCCAGTCAACATTAAGCATTGTCTTACATAGCAAATACAATACTGTACCACGTGCAAGCTTCAGTTTACATACATTTTTCTGCCCATGCAATTTCTCTTTTGTTTCTTTTCTGTTACCACTAACCATGCATGCTGGCCAGGCCTTTCACCTCTTACCAATGTAGGGACGACTTGGCAGTACATTTTGTGTGTTCATTGTACTGATAACTTCCTCTTATCTATGTAATGTCCTTCAGCTCAGTACATTCTGTTTTTAAAAAAATAAAAATAAAAAAAAATCACCTTTGTCCTGTACAAATGCTAAGTTTTACTGTGGAAACTTACTAGTCAAATTATTGTAACTTCTGTTCTTTGTGTAGTATCTGTCAGAAAATAAGATTTGTTTTGTTGAGGCTTATGAAGTTTGCAATCGACCAGGTATGGAATTACGGATGGTTATCTATATTGGGTCTGCTTGGTACAGATGCCTCTGTCTTGCAAACCTAGTATGAAGCTAGGTAAAAAGGTCTGTAAGGTCTGGCAATAAAGTGGAATTTGTGGAGGATTCTATCAATCATAAACAAGTATGGCATAAATATGGGTTTATGGGTAGGTTTGAATGCATACCTTTGAAGCAGGCTTACAGTGCAAGGTGTAATGCTGCAAGACTGTTTTCTGAAGAGGGCAATGTATGTATGACTGTGGCATTACCCAGGGTACAATCTGGACTGATGGAGAGTTAAGGGTATATAGTAAAAGTCATGGACAGGTCACGGGCCGTAAATTTTTGTTTACGGCCCATGGCCCGTCCATTACTTTTACTAAAAATACCCGTGACTAAAATGTAGCCTTAGTCATAATCTAGCATTGGTTGTTTGCATAGCATCTGTATAAAAACAAAAGAACATTAATATATTCTAGGAATTATTTGTGCGGAATTTCTGTGGCCTGTGTTACACGGGAGGTCAGACTTGATGATCACAATGGTCCTGTCCTTAGAACATATGAATCTATGAATATGGAAAAAACGGTTGTGTTGTGTAAAACTGTATAACCACTTATTTAACCAGTAGAACTCATTACTGCAATTTTCCTTAAGCTCAAGAGCTTGTTAGAATTCAAAAAGATTTGGTTTATGTTGTGCTGTAAGCCTCTTCACACCATTCAAATTTGATTTTTTTTCAGTGAACAAAATCTGAGTCTGTGATATCTTATATTTTGTTCCTAAAGTTTAGACTGTCGAAGAGTAAGTCTCAGAATGCCTGCATGTGTATAAACCATAGCACAAAAACTTCACTCATAGGACAAGATCATTAGGTCAGGTTAATTTAATTTATCAATAGTAAAGGCAATTCACCAGGCCCTGAAAGTTTCCTGGTAGGCTGTCTTATCCCCCCTGCCACGTCCCCGCTCCTCCACTTACCTCCCAGTGCTTAGGACTTTCCAAGAGGGATTGGGGGGGCGGGGAGAGCAGGGAGGAGGTGGAGAAGAGGTGGGGCGGGGATTTGGGGAAGGAGTTGGAATGGAGGTGGGAAAGGGAGGGAATAGGTGGGGCCTCATGGACTAGACGAGCAGTCTGAGGTATGAAGTTCAGCATGTATGATTCTTTGCTGGGAGTAGTTGGGAAGAATGTTAAAAGTGGCAATGTATTTTGTATGAGTAGTTACTTTAAAAAGTTCCTGCCATGACAGCTGTGTTGATAGACTGTTAGTGTAGATCATCATCAGTGTTTCTGACCAGATAAGGGATAGTTACAGGTATTTATATTTTATAGAAACCCCTCTTCACATTAGTTTTTAAAAAAAATTAAAACATTGACTTTTTATAGCATTCTATATTACTCTTCATTTTTTTCATTTTTGACTATACTTCTGTATCATTGTATGCGGCCCCTCAGGCCAATATACTAGTCCTCATGTGGCCCTTGTGGTGATTTTGAGTTTGACATAGAGTCATATGGGTTACGAATATTGCTGCAAGAGTGTGCTCCTAAAACTTAGGTTTTGGTGCTCCCAAAACTGAGTTTAGTATATGACCAGTTATCATTGCTCTTGGACATCTGGGCCTGATTGAATTTTTGGAAAATAAAAATTAACTTAATTTATTGGTTTTTGAACACTGAGTGTATGCTTGCAAACTGAGGTTTGATCACTGAGTACAAGATGATTTTTTTAGAAATTTTCTTTTTGCATGAATGTGTATTTTGAGTGATGCCCCAAAGGCCAGCTGAGTAATAACCTCTGTTTAATTCAAGGACAACTTCCAGGGTGGAGGGAGTGCAGAAGCATTTATCTGTTTTTGTGCATTTTTTTTAAATTGAGGCATCTGATAACCACATGAGTGAACATACTTTTTTCACAACAAAATTTCAGAACCATTTATTTCTTGCCATGTAAGCTTGAAACATCTTTGTTTCACTCTTGAATTTTCCATTATTGCCAATTTGGAGACAGAATAGATTTTGCAAATGAATCCTCTTTCTAGGTCAGCAGTTCTCAAACTTCATTGCAACACGACCCCCTTCTGACAACAAAAATTACTACATGGCCCCAGGCCAGGGAGTGGGGGTGAAGCCCAAGCCCTGCTTCTCTGGGCTGAAACCCTCAGGCTTTGGCTTCCGCCCAGAGTGGCAGGGGCTCAGGCTTCAGCTTCAGCCCCGGACCCCCGCGAGTCTAATCCTGATCCTGACCACCCCATTAAAATGAACCCACTTTGGGGTCCTGATCCACAGTTTGAGAACTACTGTTCTAGATAATGGACCTGTATGTTGTGGATGTGATTGGAAATACGTGGCAAAATTTTGCCTTCACTTATATCTATGAAATACTATTAATATCAGTATTCTCATATGTAACTGAGGCCAGGATTTGGCCTTTGTCAGTAGGCTTGTCTACACTAGAATTTCAAAAGCTTTTCATACCTTTGTAAAGACCAGTTTGGACGCTCCTAAGGGTACAAATGTCCAAGAATCTCCAGACTGACTTTTACAGATGTGCTAAATTCCTTGAGTTGGATTAAGTGAAAACTTGACACAGTAAGGATTTCAGTTTGATATTTCATTGGAAAGCTGTCCAGAAGTAATTGCTAACCATGACTATTTTGTGCTTTACAAGAGAGATCCAAGAACTACTCCGTCTCCCTTCATACATTCAACCCATGTCCAAATCTTGTCACTTTTTCATTAATCTTTACCATCCTAACTCTTTTTTTCTTTATTCACACAGCTAAGACTCTTGTCCAGACCCTCATTTCCTATGTTGACTACTGCAGTCACATCCTCTCTAGACTGCCTTACATGTTCAAAATACAACAGCTAAAATACTCAAACTATTCCAGCAAAGCTATGTTGCTGTAGCTATGTTGGCAACCCTGTAGCGTAGATGCAGCCTACACCAATGGAAGAGGTTTTCCTGTCAGTATAGGAACACCACTTCTGTGAATGATGATGGTAGCTACATTGACAGAAGTATTCTTCCATCAAAATAGCTGTGATTATATTGGGTGCTAGGTCAGCATAGGTATGTCATTCAGGGATATGGACATATTCGCTGACAGATGTAGGAATGCCAACCTAACTTTTAAGTGCAGACCAGGCTTTACTTGCTTATTGCTGCATGTAATTCTTCTTGTTTTCATCAGTGATTGAGCTTCTTGTCCTTGCCATCAAAGCTGTTTGTGACTTTGCCCCTCCCTGTTTATCAGCTCTTGCCTTATTATCTTTTTCCTCCCACTCCTCTCTCAGGCCTCTCCAGTCCCTCAATGATTCCAGCCTTGACAGCCTGTCTGCTACACAACTATTTCATACCACCTTGCATGTTACACTTTACGCAATGAATGCCCTTTCTGGGCTGATCTGAAAGTCCATTATTCTCTCTCCCATATTCCTCCTCAGGACCCAGTTCTTGATGCCATGATTCCTAGAAGAACTTAGGTCATATCTACACTATGGGTACTATAACAGCATATATACGGTGCCATAGCTATGCCAGTGTAACCCCGTAATGTAGATGCAGACTAAAGTGATGAATTGGTTTTTCCATTGCTGTAGGAATTCCATCTCCCTAAGCGACAGTAGATAGCTTGAAGGAAACATTCTTCCATTAACCTAGCTCCATCTATATCGGGGGTAGGTCAGCATAGTTATGGCAGTTAGGGGTGTGGATTTTAAGCTTTTAAGTGTAGATCAGCTCTTGGTCAGCTGATTTGGGGCAGTTGGAAGTTGTTGGTTTCTGTTTTAAAAAGAAAATGTTTGATTCTGTTTCTCTCCCCCACCTTTCGTATGCTGCTTGTTGTCTTAAACTGTGAGCTCACTGGGGTAGGGATTGTGTGTGCCTAGCACACTGTGGACAATGCTAGAATAAAAGTAATACATAACATTATTATTTCTATCCTGATAATGCCTTGCATGCTGTGGGCACCGTCCATGGGCACAGTTCATGTACACGATGGTCAAGTCTCTGATCGAGAGAGTCATGTTACTTGTGAAATAGCTTAGATATAGATTGTATACCTTTAAATTTAAAGAGACAAAAACACAAATGTTAGACAAATTACAAAAGTACTTTCTTCTTGTGAGCTTAACCTTTCAAAAATGAAAAGTGATTATAAGAACAGCATTTGAGTTAACATGTCTGCAGGTACTACTTTGAAAGGGGGAGGGAAATGTCTTCAAGTAGCCTCTATATATTTCTGTGGGTCTGTTGCCTTTTTTTCCCCACTGACCTCTGTGTGTAACTACATTCCTGCCCCAGTCAGTCTTGAACATCACGGATGCTGAAAGGCATTTTAAATTCTGTGCTTCCAATTTGGGAAATTCACAAAGCCTAATCTATCTAGGAGCCTCATCCTCCAGATGAGGATGGTCATGTTTGCCCCTGCCCTAAGTCTTGACTCTGTTCCTGTTGGTGCTCAGATGTTTTAACTCTGAAGCCATGTGAGGCTTCACACTCTAGAGCAGTGGTTCTCAAACTAGGGCCGACGGTTGTTCAGCGAAAGGCCCTGGCAGAATGGCCGAACCTGCGGACACGGCAGGTAAACAACTGGCCCAATCGCAGCTCCCACTGGCCATGGTTCGCTGCTCCAGGCCAATGGGGGCTGTCGGAAGTGGCAAGGGCCGAGGGATGTGCTGGTCACCCTTCCTGCAGCCCCCATTGGCCTGTAGTGGCGAACTGCGGCTAGTGGGAGCCACGATCGGCCGAACCTGCGGACGCGGCAAGTAAAAAACCATCCCGTCCCGTCGAGGGCTTTCCCTGAACAAGCGGCGGCCCTAGTTTGAGAACCATTGGTCTAAAACACTGATGTTTTGACTGAAAAGTGACCTATGCCTTGTTCATCATGGTGCTGAGTCTTTAGCCACAGTGGGTTGAATAACCAAGAATAAAATTGGAAACCATTTACATAACTTAACCTGACACTAAACATTTTGGAGTGTGTGTGGGGGGGTGTCTCTGTCCTAAATGTTTTAGATACTCTACCCCTTTTGTGGAGACCTTGTCTCCTATGGCATGAGAAACCAACTTTGTAGAACCTTAATTTGTATTGTCTCAGAATTAAGAATGCACCTATTAACCAGTTAGTAATGTTAAAGAAATATAGACATGTCATAGCTTTGCAGCTCACGATAATTGACAAGGCTGTTTTTAAAATTAAAAGATAAGCATATGCCATTGTCTCTGTTCAGGCAAGAGATGCATATTGAACGGAGGGGCATGTGGTCATGAGTTTCAGATTTGTGTTTACACTCTTGGTAGTGATGCTTCTTGATGCCATAGACTAAGGAAATATATCTTACCTCATGGGCCTTGTCTTCACTGGGGATGAGCGAGGGAGAGGTGAGTTAACTAACTTGAGATAGAATCCTAGTGAAGATAGAAGACAAGACCATTCGTAGTCTTAACACAAGTTAATTCATGTGAAGATTACAAGTTACCTAATCCTCATTAGGATTTTACCTTTAAATTAGCTAACTTGAGTTAAGAACACACTTTCCCCCTCCACCTCCTCAATGAAGACAAGGCCACGGTTTAGAGCAGTGTTTCCTAATGCAATGTGCTAAAAACCTAGAGTTGGACACTGGAAAAATTCTTTCAAAGCCAAGGGGATACATGAGTTTGCGGATGGAATTTCCCGTAACATGGGTGGAATTTTCCAATTATGGTACATCTATAAAGTTGATATTGCTTACTATAGCTGAGCTACTAATGGGGTAGGGGAAATCCCAGAAATATTTAATCTAAGTCCGAAGTGAATTTTGACTTGCTTGTAAGAACAACCTCTGATGCATAACTGAACACTCAGACTTCATGATAGTAAAAACTATGAAAGCTCAATTCTAATAGTATACTTGTTTGTAAAATTTGCCATTTATGCTGTGTAATTTAGTCAGATAACATTTTACAGTGGATTCTGCTTAATAGCAATCACAATATTAGCAATCACAATATTAACAACTTCCCCTTAATAGCAACAATTTGCCAATTTATTTGAGCATGAGCTTTCGTGAGCTACAGCTCACTTCATCGGATGCATACCGTGGAAACTGCAGTAGACATTATATACACACAGAGACCATGAAACAATACCCCCTCCCACCCCACTGTCCTGCTGGTAATAGCTTATCTAAAGTGATCATCAAGTTGGGCCATTTCCAGCACAAATCCTGGTTTTCTCACCCTCCGCCCCCCTCCCCCCAACTCACTCTCCTGCTGTTAATAATAATGGGAGGGGATATTGTTTCATGGTCTCTGTGTGTATATAATGTCTGCTGCAGTTTCCACAGTATGCATCCGATGAAGTGAGCTGTAGCTCACGAAAGCTCATGCTCAAATAAATTGGTTAGTCTCTAAGGTGCCACAAGTACTCCTTTTCTTTTTGCAAAGACAGAGTAACACGGCTGTTACTCTGAAACCTAACAATTTGCCAGGAACTGATCCTATCCCACTGACTTTGATATTCATGGGATTTGGATATTGGCAACAGGAATACCACTTAACTTTTTAGAAGAGAGGTCCTACCTGTAAACAATTTCCTGGCTCTCATCCTTGGCAGCAGAGCACTTCTTCTGCAATGTCATGGCTGCCAAACATGTGGACCTCTCTGTCACTGATTAAGTTAAGATTCTGGAGGCCCTGTGTGAGCCTGGTGCTAAGCATGAGTGAGTAGCGGAGAAGCTTGGTGTCTTGAAATCTGTTTTGTGCATTGTTAAGAATAGCAGTGACATTTTAATAGGAACATGAGAGCAGCACAAACCAAGACTTCAAGTAGCAACACAATGGCAAGGAGGTGACATTAGTGAAGTCTTGTGGCTCTGGTTTCAGCATATACCTGGCCAAAATGCTTGATTTTTCCAGTCTGATATTGAAATAGAAAGCAGCTCAGTTGGCAGCAGCTCAGGGAAAGGAGTTCAACTCCTCTGATGGCTGGCTTAGTTGTTGGAAAGGCCAACCCTGTGTTCTTCAGTGTCAGGGTCACTGCAGGAAACAAGAGCCACTCACTTTCCAGCAGCTCTCATTGGAGGGCGGACACCCTGGCCAGCTTTCTAGTCCAGTTCCAGCCATGTGACCTCTTCATTGCTAAGTCTACTCTCTTCTGCCTGGCTTTCTAGACAGAGGCCTTGCTTTGGTGAAGAGTTTGCAGGAGGGGGGGGAAAAAAGCCATGGACCTCATTATATTGCTATGTTGTGCATACATGGATGGGACAGAAAAAACTGCTTCATATGGGGATCGGAAAGAGGAAGCACCTATTTTCTTTCCTTAAAGATTATTCAGAGCTGCCCATGAGCTACAGAAACTCTGCCAATGCCTTCATGACTAGTTTATTTCAAGAGTGGCTGAAGACTTGGAACAGGGAGCTATGCCTACAAAATAGTCACATGTGCCTGTTGATTAACTAAGTGAGCAGGACAGTTGTTAATGTACAGCTGTCACATGTGTTTAAAATTTTTGCCTCCCAACACGACGTCAGGCATGCAGTTGATGGACATGGTATGTGATAAAGAACTTCAAAAGTCACTGTCACACTCATCTGAATGTGTGCATCATTGCCTCTCTGACCCACACCTACAAGCGATGGATGTTGCAAAACAAAACAAAATATCCTTTAATTGATGCAGTGCATCTCGCTAAGGAGTCATGGATGCTGTTCTTTCCAAGACTGTTTACAACTGCTTCAGAAAGAGGGTTTGAATCATCCACAGAAAATACTGGCTTAGTGGATAATGTGTTGTCCCAGTAATCTAACAGAGGAATTTGAAGCCATTGTTGAGTTTGAGAGTCACCTGGAGACAGGAGGTGACTCACAGATGCCAAAATTCTCATGTCTGTTTAGCACCCACAGGCTGAAAAGCCACAAGAGAGTAATGTGTCACCCAACAAACTTAAAGACCCTTTGCTTCCAGAACAGGTATGTGCAATGGACATTTTCCACAGGATATTCCAGTATTGTGACGTTGACAATGGCTACAAGGCTGTATGCAAAATTGAGAAGGATTTACAGCTAAAGGTAACAGATCATAAAAAGCAGGCAACATTGGACATATTTTAAATTATTTTTTGTTTTTGTTTTAAATTTGGCTACTTGATTTGTTCATAAAATTGTGTGCTGCTTCACCCCATGTCTCATGTGAGTACTAGCAGTATATCAAGATTTAAGTTTGCTCTACTTCTTACAGTGTAACACTTACAGCATCTTTTTGTTTATACTTTTTTAAATTTTTTTCTGCCTTGTAGCGAAGTGAAACTTAGACAGTAGCCAAGCTTCTACAATTTCAGTGGATTGTTCTTCCACACCCAAACAGGTATGCATGGGCTCAAAAATAGTGCCTTATTGCTTAATGTCAGCTGCTGGATAATGGCAACTTTTTGCTGGGAACTGAGAAGTTGGTAAGAAGTGGAATATACTGTATTTTTGCTTTTCCCTGGTAGGATATCTTATATAACTAATGAACACATCATGAATGGCAAATATTTCAATGGAATATGCTGTTTGAAACTTACACTGCATTGATCAGTTGGACAGTGTTCAATTGAATTGTACAAATGTTTTGCAGAGGAAGAAAGTTGTGAATAACTTCAGATTTAAAAAAAAAGAGACTTCTGTGATAATTGAACAAAAAAGGCAAAATTATGACTTGTGAGATTGTTTTACCTCTTAATTACCTACCTTGTATGGATATTGTGGGCATTTATATTTAATGCTGTAGGATCCTTCCCCTGTGGCCTGATTTTTCTGGTACAGACTACTGGGCCCGGTGGTATTACTATCACCATTTCGTTGTCCTGCCTTGGTGACCAATCACATTGCAATATTGTTTCCCTTGAGACATGCACCAGGATGGATTGATTTAAATCAATTTTAACCATGTTTTGCATTTGTACTTTTCTATAGGAAAATAATTAAAATGTTGGTTCTTGATGTTTGGTAATCACTAGGACATGTTGATTTGCAACTGAATATAGCCTTTACATTAAATTTGGTGCTTCTTTATACTAATCAGGAAATTGTTCTATATCTATACATGTGTATATAAGCAATTTATGTTAGAAAATGATGAATGATGCATTTCTTATTTACTAGATTAATTTTTTACTTGCGATTTTTTTTGGTCTGGCTCCATTTTAATGGAAATTCAAATTTAACTAAATGCACAAAAATATCACCTAGCTTTTTTATTGAATAAAGCTGTGTTAAATGTGCTTGATGCAGAAGACAAAAACAGATATTTATCAAAATGTTTTGCATTTAAAAAAACTGATTGAACAAAGGAACTATTTTTTTGTAGTTAGTATATTGAACTGACTTTGCTTTTGTCACAGTGTCTTTCAAGACTTTAGAACTAGCAGAGCTCATCCTCTTGCACCTAGTTTTTATTCATAGTTTGGAAGGAACTTTTTTCCTGCTTTCTCAAAGCCCAGCTGGTTTCTTAACTTCAAATGAAGTAGTCATTGAACTGAACTAGTCAAGTAAACTGAAATGAAGGAAATATTCCCTGTACCTGCAGAAGAAGCTCAAATCAATGAACTGGTTTAACTTTCTTTAAAACTTGGCAGTAAACATGTACTCAATTTTTTTGTATGTAATTTCAATGATTTTTAATATTTGGGCAGAGACCCCCTGAAATGTTTAATGCCAGAGGAAGTTATATTGATAGGTGGTACTATGTTGTCACAGTTTGCTATTCTATCATCAGCATATTTTTCTTTTAAATAAGAAATGTTGATTAATTGGACATACCTTTTGATAAGTATATTTGCTAAGTACCTGCTATATCCGTTTAATGTTGAAAAGCAAACATAAAGTGAAAGTCTTCAAAATGACCCATCGAATGTGTCATAAAATACTTGTTTATTGCTAATGCCTTGTCTACACAGGTTTTCTGTGTATTTAGATTTGTGCGTGCTAACTTGTGGAATAAATATCTTGCAATAATTTCATCCACATGGCTGGCTTTTACTTACTTACCTCCAAATCAGTGCATATACATGGCAATAACTTTTTTTTTTTCTGTCTAAGCACTCAGCATTCCAGACAGGTGCTCTGTCTTGTTGCTGAGTTCTGTACATTCTGGGATTTTTCTCATGGTGTATTGTGGGATATCTACCAGAAGCTGTTGGAATTCTGGAACTTGGGGTCACAGTAACAAATTCCCATGATTCCTCTCCTTTCATTCCAGCATGTCTTTTGTAAGTTAGCACCACTTTCAAACTTTGGTGAGCTGGCATGGAGGGCACATTGCTGTGTATCTTAGTCAATGTACTTATTAATACCAGGGTCGATTTGATTTAAATTAAATTGATTTAAATCACTAGTCAGGAAGACTCGATTTAATCATGGATTTCTACATAAAAGTGCATTCTTGTTGCACTTAATACATATTCTTCACAACTCAGAGATAAATACAGGTTTCATTTTTAGAAGATACACACTATACTTTTTAAAGTGATTTATTTTGAAAACTTTTCAGATTAGTTTTATAGCTATATCAGAAAATGAATGATTGATTGGTTATTTCAATTACCAAAGGTAATTGAAGCAGATATTGATGAAGTCATTGGAAGGTGAGCTATCTCCAATTCAACAGGTTAATCATTAATATTTGGAGGATTTTCTTGCCATGCTGTATTAGGAGGAGAACATCACCACACAGACGTTTAAATTATTCTGTTGAACTAAAACAACAACATTATGTATTCTGGATTTTTTTTCTTCAACAGCAAACTTGCTTGTTTTATATATATTATATGTGAATTTTTGAATTTAGTTAAACATTGAAATTTTTTTAAAATCCAGGTTTGTTTTTGTTAAAATTGTTTTTAACTAAAATATTTGAATCACAGACTTTAAGGTCAGAAGGGACCGTTATGATTGTCTAGTCCAGGGGTGAGCAAACTTTTAGGCCTGAGGGCCACGTCGGGATTGCAAAACTATATGGAGCCTCCCCAAACAGCCTGCCCGCCCCCGACTGCCTCCCTCAGAATCCCTGACCCATCCAACCCCCCCCCCCACTGCTCCTTGTCCCCTGAGTGCCCCCTCCTGGGGCCCCCTCCTCCCCCCGCTCTCTGTCCCCTGAGTGCCCCAACCCCTATCCACATCACTGACAGGCCCCCTGGGACTCCCATGCCCTATCCAACCACCCCCTGCGCCCTGTCCCCTGACTGCCCCCTTCTCCCAATCCCCCAACCCATCCAACCACCCCCGTCCCCTGACTGCTGCCCTGGAACCCCCGCTCCCCACCCCCTTACCATGCCGGAGCCAGCCAAACCGCTGCGCTGCCCGGCAAGAGCGGTGGGCCAGAGTCCTGGGGGCATGGAGGGGGGACAGCGGGGGAGGGGTTGGGGATAAGCCTCCCTGGCTGGGAGCTCAGGGGTTGGGCAGGACAGTCCTGCAGGCCGGATGTGGCCTGCGGGCCATTGTTTGCCCACCTCTGGTCTAGTCTGACCTCCTGCACAACGCAGGCCACAAAATCTCACCAACCCACTCTTGTAACAAACCCCTAACCTATGTCTGAGCTACTGAAGTCCTCAAATTGTGGTTTAAAGACTTCAAGGTACAGAGAATCCTCCAGCAAGTGACCCGTGCCCCATTCTGCAGAGGAAGGCGAAAAACCCCCAGGACCTCTGCCAATCTGCCCTGGAGGAAAATTCCTTTCCAACCCCAAATATGGTGATTAGCTAAACCCTGAGGATGTGGGCAAGACTCATCAGCCAGACGCCCAGGAAAGAATTATTCTGTAGTAACTCGGATCCCATCCCATCACAGGCCATTGGGTATATTTACCGCTAATAGTCAAAGATAGACTAATTTTGTCAATTAATTTATCCCATCATACCACCCCCTCCATAAACGTATCAAGCTTAGTCTTGAAGCCAGATATGTCTTTTGCCCCCACTGCTCCCCTTGGAAGACTGTTCCAGAACTTCACTCCTTTGATGGTTAGAAACCTTCATCTAATTTCAAATCTAAACTTCCTGATGGTCAGTTTATATCCATTTGTTCTTGTGTCCACATTGGTACTGAGCTTAAATAATTCCTCTCCCTCCCTGGTATTTATCCCTCTGATATATTTATAGAGATGAAATATTAAAAAAAACAACATTAAATTGACTGTCAGCCAGGTCAACATGAGAAACTTAAAATATTGGCTTCTGCAGCTAACTCAGTCGTCTTCACCTTCATTTCCTGTTTGTTCATAATCTGGAAAAGAAAAACAAGCTTTCCTGCTTTTTCAGGTCCCAAACGATTTCTCATTTTGGAATGAATTAGTCCAAAGGAAGAAAATACTCTTTCTACACTGGCAGAAGAACCTACTGCTGTTAAAAGTGAGATTATCACTTCAGAAGTCTCTGAATCCAAGTGCTTAAGTGACTTCCACCAGTTCACTGGTGTGACTTTCTTTAAAACATAATCAGCAAACGTATTTCTTGAATGGTTCACCCTTAGCTCTGAAGTTTGTTATAGTTGGCATTACGGAGGGATGATTGCTGGATGTCCATGTCCTAGCCAACTCCTTTTCTTCAGCAGTTAAGGTTTGACCTGGTACTGGCTATTGAGAATATTTGCAAGAAAATGAGCTCGAGATAGTGCTTGTCCCATTCATTTTTTAATGCTTGTAATTTAACTCTGTCATTGCCTATTTCTCTTTTTAAGATCTTACTCAGTTACTTCCAAATTTCCATAGCATCAGCAATAAAACAGCTATTTCCCTGCATTTTGTTCAAGGCTACAAAAATAGGCTTCAGGGTACTCAGCACGTGTTCAACATTTCTCTTAAGCCGAGTGTTGAGAACTTTGGCTGTGACAGTGCCATCTATTTTTTTCACGATTTTGTTCACAAACTGTCATCAGATTAGGCCAGTTCTTGATATAGTGCTCAGAACAGTCCACTAGTGAGTTCCATTGCATGTCGTGTGGGAGAGTTAGCTTGGTTCCTCCCACTTTTTTGAGAGCAGTTGCTGTAAAGTGGTTGTTACAGAAGTATTTTGCAATTTCAACAAGATTAGCCTTTATTTTTGGAACACTAAAGTCTTTGGCTAGGAGGTGCATCAGCTGAGCACTGCAACCATATGTTATTAGCTTGGGACTCTTCTAAATTTTTTCTCCTCTTGGATACATTTGCAGCATTGTCTGTGACCAAGCTGCGTACTAGACATTTTAATTTTTTTTCACAGTTTGTTATAGCTTTAACTGCTGCTACTTGTAAGTATTCTGCTCCTGTGTGCATTTCCTGATGTATCAATTGTTTCTGTAAGGAAGACATTCCCTTCTTCTATTGTCGCACAAGCATGTACAACAGGATCATCGTGGACATTGCTCCACCCATCAAGACTCAGGTTAACAATGTCACCCTCTAGACCTTTTGCACATTGCTCAATTTCTCTTTCATACGCTTTATCCAGCAATTTGCCTGTGACATCTGCTCTGTTGGGTGGACTGTATCCTGGTCTTAATGACTGAACCATGTTAATGTGGGTTCTCAATCATATGGAAAGGAGAGTTTGTTGAATAAGCAAACTGGACAATTTTTTCATCAATTCCTCTTTTTATAATCTGCTGGTTCTTATCACAAATGTACCTATGGTTGCTTCTGGATGATAGAGATTATTTTTTTCCTTTTTGCTACAGGTGATACACTGTGGCTATGTGACGTACATGATATCTGCCAATGCCAGTGTTTGAGTCATAACTCTGAAACTATGGAAAATGATGGTGATCTTGAAGGTGGATAGTCTTCAGAATCCTGTATGTTGAGGATGGATTCTCCTAAACACAATAAGTCCATGCAGTTATTTAATAATTATTATTACCATACTGCTCATTTAGTATTACCCATTGCATTCACTGATACTCAGTACTACTTTAAAGGTGAAATTGTAAAAGGAAGATCTGCCTATTTCAGCTGTTTGGTTTTTTTATCTACAGTGGTAGTACCATAGAGTAACAACTATATTTTTTGCTCAAACATGAGAATTCAGGAATAGTCTAGAAGGAAGACGGGCAGTTCTTAAGGAAGAAGTATGAAATAAAAGTTTACCAACCTGAAGATCCTGTTCAGACATGATGAAAGGAATATCTTCAGCGTAGCTTCCTCCTGAGAAGGAACACTTCTCATGCTGCTGTTTTATTCAGGCAGCCAGGCCTTGCATTTCTTTGTTGCACTGTTTGCGTTTTGCACACATGCCTGTCTTACCCACAGGTAGAAGAACTTCATTAAAATCTTCCCAAACTGGGTTCCATTTACGGCCTGCTGCCATTATAGGTTTTCCCTTCCAGTGAGAGAATGGTATGGTAGATCTCAAATCAATGAAGGCTACACTCAGAAGGACCTCAAGACTTCTGGAATATGCTGCTCGAAGAGTTTCACTTTTGTTTCTACTGCCTTTCCCTCCCTTCTCACATTTATCTCAAGACCTCTTCTTCTTTTCCAGATCTATTCCGCCCCCAACAATCTTTTATTCATTGAACTTTTTGAAACTTTGCACCTTTAGAGAGAGAGGTAAGGGATTGACTCTGTGTACACAAATTTGCAGAGGGACAATAGGGTTGAGGTCTGTTATTTCTCACCTCAATTTATTAATATTTAAAAATATTTTTTGCTGTTAACAAGCATGTTATGTCTGGAGACACAAATCCACAGTTTGAGAACTGCAAAACTAAGCATCTCTGATGGTATCTTCTAGACTGAGCCCTGAGTCCCATTGGGTAGGTAGAAAGATTAACCTATATAATCTATACAGAAGCCCCCGGAACTTTGTAAGACTTTGCTAGAGATCTGTGTGGAGCTCACCTTGCAGCTGCAGTGGCATCACACCAACATGAGAGTTCCCCCTGGTGTGGAGAAGTGTGTGGCCATCTCCATCTGGAAGTTCACCACTACTGATTGCTACTGGTCAGCAGCTAATCAGTTTGGGTATTGGTAGATCAGTGGTCAGGGCTGTTGTCGTGCAGGTTTGTGCTGCTTTAAGATGCTGATGACACAAGTCATAAGCGCTGGCAATGACCAGGAGGTTGTTGATGGATTTTGCACAGCTAGACTTTACTAAATGTATTAGGGCAGTTGATGGAGCCCAAGTCCCTATGTTTTGCCGCCTCCCCCCATCCCCACAAGGCTTCCAAGTCCATCAACAAAAAGGGGTACTTCTCCCTGGTTCTCTAAGGCCTGACTGTCACGAGTATTAATACTAAGTGATCTGGAAAGGTCCATGATGCTAAGATCTTTAAGAACTCACTCCTCTTTTCTTTAATGAGAAATGGAAAATTTGCTGCTCAGACTGCTGTGGATATTAGTGCTGGTGTGATTCTCCCATTCATTCTGGGATCCCCAGCTTACTTTTGCTTCCCTGGCTTATGAAACATTTTACTGGACACTTGGATAGGAGAAAGGGCCCGTTCAGCTATACCCTGAGTAACTGAAGAACGACAGTGGAATGTGTATTTGAAGGGGGGATGGCATCTTATGAGAAGGCTGAAGGCTGAATCATAACTGCTTGCTGTATTTTTCACAGCATCTGAGAGAGCAAGGGAGTCTCACTGATTGGTGGGAAGCACGGTTGCAGAGACTTTCAGGACACGAACTTCCTGAGGCTTTCTCTGCAAACTGAAGCAAATCATCAGGGCCTCAGGGTCAGGGATGCTCTGCCCTGTACTCCTCCTTTGAGGTAAAGAGCTGAAAGGTTCAATGTAATTTTATTATGCACTATTATACCAAGGTTTCATTACTCTGTGTATAGATTAAGTGACATAGGAGTGTATTTTGCTTTTTAAATGCTGTATTCAATGATTTTTGGAGAGGGCACTTTGTTTATATGGTTTACAGTAGATTCTGCTTAATAGCAATCCTGATAATAGCAACTTCTCGTTAATGACAACATATTGCCAGGCACCAGTCCTGTCCCATTAACATCAGTGTTAATGGGATTTAGATATTAGCAACAGGCATGTTTCTTAATAGCAACTTTTTTAGAGGGGAGGTTATCTAATCAGTTTCCTGCCTCTGAGCATACACAGTTGAGTGCTCTCATTGTGTGCTATGGCATCTATATGTGTGGACCTGTCTCTTGCTGATAAAGTTCAGGTCCTGTGGGCCCTATGTGAGCCCAGTGCTTGTGGGGTTAATTTAGCTGATGTGAGGAGGCCCAAGTTAAGACAAGCCTGAACAAGTAATTGCTGACACAACTAATTATTGTGAATGTCTACAGTAAATAAAGTAGGCAGGAATACCCCCACCTGATAAACTTACCTTACACAATCTGCAGATTATTAGTCCTTACATGCTCGCAGTATAGATGTAAGCTAGGAAAGATGTATATAAAGTTTTTTGTGTGTGGAATGGATTGGAATTGTGGTATCACTTTGTACCTAAATCCCCAGTGTCTGGGCGTGGCCAGTGCTGGCAAAGAGCTGCTACATGCCTAATATGATAACCTCAGTGACGAGCTGGAGTCAAACTGAGGTTTTTTTTGGATCCCAGAGAATTGGATGAAGTATTCGTCCAGAACTGGATGAGGTGTTCTGGTTAAACTGAGTGGAAAGATCTTGGAGGGAATCCCAACAGTGCTAAACAGGTGAGAGTAGCTGAGTGGTGTGGTATCTCAAAGTTTGTTTTGTGCATTCAGAAGAAGAGCCATAACATTTTAGAGGAGTACAGGAACAGCATAAACCAAGACCACAAGTGCCAACGTAAAGAAAAGGAGGTAGGTGTTGGTGACGCCCTTTGGCTTTGGTTTCAGCATAAGCTTGGACAAGATGCTGGGCTCTTGGGCCAATGCTGAAACAGAAAGCGAGGCAGCTGGCAGCAGAACAGGGGAAGGACTTTAACCCTTCAGATGGCTGGTTCAGTTGGTGGAAAGCCCAGTGCAACATGGTTCAGCATAAGGACCATGGTGAGAAGCAAGACCTTGACGTTATGGCAGCTACTGAATTGCGGGCAGACATCTTACCCACTGTTCTAGAGTAGTACCAGCCACATGACGTCTTCAGGGCTGACCAGACTGGTGTATCCTACTTGGGTTTTCCTGACAGAGGCCATGCCATGCTGAAAGAAGGGTTTGCAGGAGGGAAAAAAAGCTATGGACCTCATCACATTGCTCTGTTGTGTAAACGAATGGGATGAGAAGTGGCCTCTTCTGGTGATCAGAAAGAGCAAGTTCCCTCGTTGTTTCCCTGAGGTCCAGTCAAAGATGCCTGTGTTCCACTGAAACTCAACCAATGCATGAATGACAAGTTTGTTGTTGGCTTAAGAACTGGAGTAGGGAGCTGTGGCTACAAGACCAAACTATGCCTCTTATTTGACAATTGCCCAGCTCATTCAGCAAATGTAGAACTATCACATATCGTGTTAAAATTCTTGCCCCCAAACATAACCTCTGTCAAGTAGCCAATGGACGTGGGTGTCATGAAAAACTTCAGAGGTCACTACCATGCTTATCTTAATGTGCACATTCTTGCCTCTCTGGATGCTAACCACGTCTACAAATGGCGGATGTCAGAAAAACTGATTGCACTTCATCTTACTAAGAAGTCATGGGTCTTCCTTCTCATACAAAATCTTCTAAACTCCTTCAGAAAGGGAAGGTTTCATTAACAACAGAAAATGATGTCCTGGTGGACATTGTTATGCTGGCTGATGTTTCTGTTCCTGAAGATCTAACCGCAGAGAACTTTTGAGGCCATTGTTGAGTTTCCCAGTTATTTGGGATGAAAGGTGAACTTTCTGATGCTGAGCTTGTGGAGATAGTAGCAGCTGGAAAGCACCAACAGGCTGAGGCACAAGAGGATAGTGCATCTGATAGTGCAGTAGCTGCTGTTAAGGCAGGATTGAACAGTCTCCTCTCCCCACATCACAGTGAAATCCATGACCTCTGCATGGCTTCATGCAGATGCACGAGGCACGGCTGTGCTAATGCAGAGAAGGGTATGTGTCTCTAGGAGTGTGTGACTGCAAATAGGGCATGCCTGGCTGTGCACCATGTCATAAACAGGGAGATGACATCCAGTCAACATTACTTACCCCAATAGAGTGCACAAGGGTAAACAAACAGGTGAGTCTTAGTGTGAAGCAATGCAGTGTGGAATAGAAATGAGGACTGAAATTAATCCCGAATATATGCTTCTCCATACAAACCTTTTTCGATGTTAATTTTATTTAAAAATATCCACTTGCAAAGTCACAGGTGCTGGCTTCTAATTTTCCCTGAGGGTGCTCATCCCAGGTCATGCCCCCACTCCACCCCTTCCCCCAATGCCCCACCCCCTCCCTGCCTCTTTTTGCTCTTCCCCACTCCTCTACCTCCCCTGCAGCGCCTCCTGCATGCCATGAAACAGCTGTTCTCCAGCATTCAGGATGCATTGGGAGGGAAGGGGAGGAGTTGATCGGCAGGGCCACTGGCGGATGGGAGGCGCTGGGGTGAGGGGGAGAGCTGGCTGCTGGGGGGTGCTAAGCGCCTGCCAATTTTTCTGTGTGCGCTCCAGCCTTGGAGCACCCACGGAGTCAGCGCCTATGTTTAAAGTGGATTATCCAATTGGCCAGTTAATTCAGAAGAAGAATTGTGATGGGTGGATGTAGGACATTTTAATGGGAAAAACCTCTTCAGTTAGTGTGAAATACCCTTGAATAGGCAAGCCATAAATGAGGCATGGGTAGCTCAGAAATACACAGGTGATTAGTTCCTTAACTGTAATAAGGAAAGCAAACCGTTACAATGCCTGCATAATTTATGTCGTGCAAGGGGATGTTTTTTACACCCCTGAGGGACAAAAGTTTTGCTGACATAAGGGGTAGTGTAGACATGGCCTGAGTGCTGGACTCACTGGTCACCATGGAGGGATTCCTAGTTATGGTCATAACTGGAAAAATTTTTTTTGCCACAGATAAGCACCTTATTTAACTGTCTTTCTACTTTGCAGTCCCTAACAGAAGAGTGCAGCAGTAGTAGAATAAAACAAGACTACAACTGAAATACCATCTGAAACTGAACTGAAATGTCAAGCAGTCATTGTGAATTGTCATATTACATCAGTCTATACTGCAGCTTTATGTTGTAAAGAATGCACGTGCTTTTCTTTTTACCCAATTATAATTATTTAAATATTTTTCTGAAAGTATGTACCTGAATTAAAAAGCATGTCAGTCTTAAATGTATAATCTAGACTTTTTTTTGTTTACTAACAAACTTCACTGTCAGCACCTAGAAACTTTGAGCCAATCAGTGATTAAAATATGCAGATGGGAAGTACATAGTTCGTTCACCGTAGCATTAGTTTAACAGGAGCTTTTCATATGCATTGTAAAGATATCGGAGAACTTGCATGCCTTGTTCATGACTTGTGGTGCCATTGATTTGATAATCTCTCAGACAAAAGCTTGGATTAATTTTATAAATCAGCTAACCAAGTGATAAAACAATTGAAAGAGAAATTTCAGAGTTCATAGTAAACCAAAATTAGGATTGCAGGTTACCTGTAGTAATCTCTATTGGTCAAATTCAAGAGGAATTAAAATAACTTTAAATTACTACCTATTAGGTGATGATTGTGTGGTTCAAAAAAACCACAACCCCACAGAAAATCTGGGAACGCAATTGTGATTTGAAGCTTCAGTAGTTAACTGTTCAAATATGTAGTGTGCAAAACTTGTTTAAATTCACACCAACAGTTCTATAACTTTTGGCAAATCAGTTAAGGCTCTATTTGCATATTGACTTTAAAATCACCCACTCATGAATATAGAATTTGAATAGGTTTATCATTGTGATAAGCCTTTGAAAAGATTTGAATGTAGTGTGATCGGATATATTTTAGTAAATTCTCATGTTAAATTCTTTTAAGTTTGCAAGTATTAGCACTGAGTAACTTTTTTTTAATTTACTTTTTGTAACTTACTTTAGGAGGGATTTTCAGACACACTCTGTTGGCCTAACTGTACTTCCAGTTGACTTCAATGGAAACAGACTTGGGCCAATACTAAATGCTCTATAACAAGGGTGACCAAACTGTGGCTCTTTTACCATTAAAGTGCGGGTCACGGAGCCCCACACGTCCTCCCTTCCATTTTCCACCTACCAAACTGAGGGTGGGTGTGGAGAGAGCTCAGGACCTCTGCCTTGCAGCAGGGTGGTGGGGTAGGGGCTTCTGCCCAGCAGAGAGGGCGGGTCTCGGGGTGCACCCCAGCTCTTGAACTTCTGAAGATTTGTCCTATGGGGCTTGGAGGGTCAGTAAGTTTGGCCACCCCTCCTCTATAAGTCCACCCATTTAGCTTTTCGAAGTTGTGTTTTTGATTAGTAAAACACAGCTACAAGAAGTCTTGAGATTCTAGTTTGGCAAAGTAACCTGAAGACCAACAAATCTTGCAAAATTTGCAAGAAACGTGATATAGGTAACTGATTTAATCTTAATGACTTAACCAGAATTACTTATCCTTCTCTGACCCTGTGTGTCTTGTCTATTTAGACAATATTATTTCCTTGTACTCCACAGTCTGTCTGTGCATCAGTCTGTTGTCCCTTGTCTTACACTTACAATCTAAGTTCTTTGGGGCAGGAACTATTTATACAGTGCCTAGCACAGTGGGAGCCTGCTCCATGACTGGAGTTCTTCCTAGGCACTACAGTCGTACAAATTACTACTACCATAATGTTCTCTCAAACTCCCTTCCTGCTTCCTCAGGCAGGGCGTGTCTTCAGCCTTATGCTTTTGTTCTTATGCTCATCTCTTCCTGCAGTTTGAAGAGGGAGAAAGAGCTGATGAGGGCTATGTCTACAGTAGCACTTCTGTTGGTAAAACTTTTTGTTGGTCAGAGTGTGAAAAACCACACCCCTGATGGACATAAGTTACATGACTGAAGCACCAGTATGGACAGCACTATGTTGGTGGAAGATGCTCTCCCATCAACAAAACTACCACAGCTTGCTGGGGGTGGTTTAATTATGCACCTGCATGGGAGAGCTGTGCTGCTGTAAGGTCTCTAGTGTAGACATAGCCTTAGATTTGAAAAAGCATGCCCTAAACCTGACCAGTACCTGATTTTTTTAGAAAAAGGATAAGCACGTGGCTAAGAGAGCAGAACCTGGATTCTGAAGACTTGTGACTTTTTTTATTGGCTGTTGGGAGACAAGATAGGAGAAATTTTCCCTGTTAGTCCAACAAATTAGAGAGATGACTTGTGCTTTTCCTGACATCAAACCTTGAGTCACTTCTGTCTTGGGACCCACATGTATTGGAGGTACCCCCAATACCTCCATGCTCTTTAACCTGTTTGTGGGTGGAGAGGGTGGTAGTGCTGTATGGAGGCCCAGTTAGTAAGCAACTGTCTTGGCAGGGTGGGGTTGGAAATAACACAGCTATGGGAGTGAAGGTATGGCAGGAGTAAGTAGTTGGCTTGGGGATGATCAGGCATCTTGGGGGTATCTGCTCTCAATTAATGCTCCATATTAACACCATCTCCTTGGCCCGAGACAAGATATTCTCTCCTACCCCCCACCCCCCTTCAGCATCATTGACAGAGAGCAGATTGCTGTGGGAGCAGTGCTCCCTCTGTCAAAATTAAGAATTTTTGTCCGAGAGAGAAGCTGACTCAGATGGAGCTGCTGGCTCTGCTCTTGACCTGCTTATAATTGCAGCTTTCCCCCCGTGTTGGCTTCCTTTGTAGAACCTCTGTTCAGCTTGAGTTGAAGGACTCTTGTCTTTGGACATTCCTTTCTTCTGGCTCGTGCTGACTCCCTCCCTTTTGACACCTGATCACAACCATTACTTGTAGAGGTAACCTACAAGTAACCATTACTCTTGCGCTTCAGCTTTGGCTCAACAGGCTCAGGCCTTGATCCCCTCTCCTGGGGTCATGTAGCAGTTTTTGATGTCAGAAGGGGGTCGCAGCGTGATGAAGTTTGAGAACCCCTGCACTAGTGTCTATGTGTATTTCTCAAATACCATTAGACAAATTGTACAAATCTTTAACTTCAACAGCATATTAAAAGTAGCATTAATAAAATGTTTTGCTGTCTATATATGGTAGTAACAATTATTTGTATTGCTACTATTACCTGCATTTAAACAGATTTCTGTGTTGTTACTTTTACTAGATAGTAGTAATGTGCAACATTGATACACGACTTGGAGTTCTGTGATATTAAAATACACAATTATGTGACTAAACAGTATTTTAAAGCTATCATGCATAAAACAGATGACTCCAGTAAAAAAAATCTTAGCAATTACAGTACTGTTTGAATATGACCTCAAGGTCACCGTGGTTTTACGGAGCTGTAATACAAACATAAATTACTTGGCAGTTCAGTTGTGCTTTTTCATCAGAGGCTAAGTGCGTCATAGACAGCTAAGTTTCAACACTTCTATGAAGTAGAGAATTGTTTATACCTGATTAACAGATGAGATAAGTGACTTGCCCAATGTCTTACAATGGGTTCATCTAATTAGATGTTCTGTACACTTCTGCATTGGTTTTATCAACTGTGTACACAGGGTTCAGAGGTTTCTACTATACTGTTATCCCATGTTGCGGTAAAATGGGTAGGAAATCTTCTAATATAGACAGAACCAGTGAGTCAGTGGCAGAGCCTGAAAAGAATGCAGGAGACCCTGTTCCCAGCTCTTTCAAACTAGAAAGAACTCCTTCCAAACAGTAATACATTAAACATTCCAAATTGCACTTCAACATCACGCAACTTGAGGATGAGTTGGGCAGCAATCAGCATAGATACCCTCGACAGTGCTGAACAGTCTCCCAGAGGACATGCTGCTTAGTAGAACTAAAAGGTGGTCTCTTAGAAGTAATTTCAATATTTGGCAGATTAACAGTTGTGCTGTCGCACAATTCAACAGCACCTTCAAACTTGGAAAGCTTGGTTCTCTGACATGGCAGCAGTTGTGGAATCTCTGGATTGTTATTCCTCTGTAATGTCTTAATAGCTCTGCAGATATTTCCCATGTTACTTTCTTTAATAGTTTAACAAATTTTTACTTTGTCTTTCATTTGTTGTCATAGCTACTGGCATTTTCTTAGCTTACTTCATTGAGTAAATCTTTGAGTGACTCTTTTGGCACAATAAAGGTTGGCATATGAGCTAGAAAAATTTAAACCATTCATTCAGTACACAAGCCTATCTTTATCTGTGTTCTGATTCACTGTAGCTGAAATAAAGTGAGATGGTCAAGAACTTCTGTGGTTATGTATGGGTGGTAATACAACAGGGATGCAGGGTTGATCTGTGCTAATATCTAGCCTCTACTGGCTCTAGTAGGTAAACAGAAGCCATCCAGCACTAAATTATCAGAACCTAATAAAATGGGATTGAATCTTCGAGCAGGAGGGGCCAGTATGAGTGATTATGGAAGGGCATCAACTGGTGAGATGCCCAGATACTATCTCGAGTCTCCTACAGCTTTATGCCTATGCCCAGGAGGAGGATTAGAGTAGCTGAGAATAAACCCCCATCAACATGAGAGGATGGGTAAGTGTGTTCCTTTTTCCTCCGAGCAGCCAGAGAGAGGCTGGGATCCAAATCCCATGTTTGTGCTGATGCAGACCACACCACAGATGGTCAAATTATTTTCCTGATTACCTGCTAATTGCATTGTCTCAATCAAGTTATGAAAAGCTAGAGTCTAATCCTGGCCAGGCTCTTCAAACTAAGGAGACTTTGCTTCATTCAAGAAGTAGAGTAGACTAATGGTCCTATTTCAGGCTGGAAGAAGTCAAACTGGAAAAGCAGAGGTGGGAACACTGTTCTGGATAGGATAACCA
This sequence comes from Lepidochelys kempii, assembly GCF_965140285.1. Taxonomy (NCBI): domain Eukaryota; kingdom Metazoa; phylum Chordata; order Testudines; family Cheloniidae; genus Lepidochelys; species Lepidochelys kempii. The sequence goes on from NC_136380.1 coordinate 250,012,033, forward strand.
GATGACAAGAATAAAATATCAGGGCACGGTGGTGGGGGGAAGGAGCAGCCACAGGCTCACAGCCCCCACCCCACTGGAGCCATGGGGGAAAGGGGATACGTAGCCTGAGGAAGCCGTGGGTCGGGGGCGCAGAGCCCTGGCTCTGGCTGCAGCCCCACCACAGGTCAGGGGTGCCCGGCCCCTGCTCCTGCAGCAGCCCAGCTGCGGGTTGGGGGCGCATGGCCTCAGCCCCCGCCACAAGCACATGGCTCTAGCTCCTGCCTGCAGCCCTGCCGCGAGCCGTGGGTGCAGGGTCCCAGCCACAGCCCCGCTGCTCACCTGGGGGACAGTTCGCACCCACTGGGAAGCACCTGGCAGGTTCCTCTGGCTCCTAGGGTCAGCAGCGGCCAGCAGGATCTCCACTCTACGTGCTGCGCCCGCCACAAGTACTGGCTCCAGCTGCCATTGCCTGGAAGCTGTGGGGGCGGGACTTATTTGGGAACATGAGTAGCATGCAGTGCCCCAGGGTCAGGGGCAGCCGGGGGGTGGGGGTGTGTGTGTGTGTCTGCGCCTGCAGCTCCCATTGGCCACAGTGGAACCAGCGCTTGTGATAGGTGCACCATGCAGAGACTCTTCTCCCCTCTCTCTCCCCCCCCCCCCCCACCTGGACATCGGTTGGAACGCAGGACAAACAACTAAATATCAGGACAGTCCGGATTTTATCAGGACGTCTGGTCACCCTAATCCTGGATGACTGGTAAAGCTGCATGTTAGCGCAAAGGAAGAGGCACCCCAACATCTACATTTTCAGCCTAGCCACAGAAAAGAAATTAGCAAGTATTTGGGAGTATAATTGGTTTATTGTGAGGGAGTCCATAGTATTTTAACTTTGTTTGGGTTCTGTCTGTGACCTCTTGTATTAACTCATTAATGGACTTGTTTAGTTCTTTCTGCTATGCAATTTTGAAACTACAGATAAATGTTTAAGTTGGCAACCAATGAGTTTCTGCTTGGTAACCCCAATTTGGCAGGGACTTATAGTTTTGCATTTAGCCCACCTTTAACCAGATGTTGTGCACGAGACAGCCCAATTTGTAAATGTCTGTGATCAAAGGCTTTGTGGGGGGTGGGGGGGAATGTTGACTTATAGCACACACTTTGCTCCAGCCATCTTTTATTATTTTCTGTTTTCACAGCATTTTCTGGAAGGCAATTGAAACTGCAGTACCTGGGTGTCTACTGATGGCCTTCCAGTGCAGAACTACTGTTCTTGTTTGTAAATTGTCTATGCAATAGACATTAAAGCGAAGTTTTGTCACTTAGCATTAAATACACTGTTATTGCTTGTATATGAACCCCAGCACTTTTCTGTCAGCATAGCTGCAAGTTGGCTGGTAGTGTGATTTACCCTTCCTCTCCCTCACACTCTTAGCAGACATAGCTATGCTGGAAAAATTATGTAGTGCAGACTAAACCAAAGCACAAGTTAAACCAGTACAATTAAAATAGAATAGTTAACAATACAACACCCCCAACCCACTGTGGATGCAGTTATACTGGTATAAAGCACCTATATACCGGTATGACTTCTTCCTGTATGAGAAGAGGAAATTCTTCTTTGAGTGATGGTCCCAGCTGCACCCCATTGAGAGTTTACGCATGCGCCCCATGTGTCTGGAGCCAGAGAATGTAAAAGTAGTTGCCAAGTATCAGAAGGGTAGCCATGTTAGTCTATATCCACAGAAACAACGAGGAGTCCATTGGCACCTTAAAGACTGACAGATTTATTTGGACATAAGCTTTCATGGGTAAAAAACCCACTTCTTCAGAGTGAAAATTACAGGTACAGGCATAAATATACTGGCATGTGAAGAGAGGGCAGTTACCTTACGCGTGGAGAACCAGTGTTGCCAAGGCCAATTCAGTCAGGGTGGATGTGGTCCACTCCCAATAATTGATTAGGAGGTGTCAATGCCAAGAGAGGGAAAATTGCTTTTGTAGTGAGCCAGCCAGTCCCTATTCAAACCTAAATTAATGGTGTTAAGTTTGCAAATGAATTGTAGGTCTGCAGTTTCTCTTTGAAGTCTGTTATTGAAGTTTTTTTTGTTGAAGGATGGCTACTTTTAAATCTGTAGTTGAATGTCCAAGGAGATTGAAGTGTTCTCCTCCTGGCTTTTATATGTTACCATTCCTGACGTCTGATTTGTGTCCATTTATTCTTTTATGTAGAGACTGCCATGTACATTGGCCAAACCAGACAGAGGGGCACTGCTGGCACATGCTGGCATATATCACATTAGTAGATATGCAGGTGAATGAGCCCCTGATGGTGTCCCCCCGTCCTCCCAATCAAAATATTTACACTGGTATGTAACTTTTAAGAATAGATCAGGCCGTAGCAGGTAAGAAAGTAGTATATTAAGCAGATCTTTTATATGTTACCATTCCTGACGTCTGATTTGTGTCCATTTATTCTTTTATGTAGAGACTGCCATGTACATTGGCCAAACCAGACAGAGGGGCACTGCTGGCACATGCTGGCATATATCACATTAGTAGATATGCAGGTGAATGAGCCCCTGATGTCGTCCCCCCGTCCTCCCAATCAAAATATTTACACTGGTATGTAACTTTTAAGAATAGATCAGGCCGTAGCAGGTAAGAAAGTAGTATATTAAGCAGATCTACATCGGTGTTTCTAAAAGTACTGGGCATGAAGAACTACCTGAAAAGATGAAGATGTATAAATTAAGTTGGGGAGGCTTTAGCAACACACTGAGAGCAGTAAGGGATGCATTTGATTTAAATTTCTGAAGGGGGCTCAACTTCTAAAAATTTGGAAAGCTGTCTTAAATAAAACCCAATTTAAGGGTAGCCTTGAAAAGCTCTCAGAAATCTACTGATGGAAATTGCCAAAAGCACAAAGTATCACTTTTCTTAATAAGCAAGCGTATGAAAATAAGGATTTTCCAAAGTAAGTGTTAGTGCTTTCTTCTCTCTCATCCTGTGGCAACTACTATTGTGCAAATGATTTAAAAAAAATACCAGGTTTATCGTGAAATCAAATCTCCGCTCTGACATGGCAACCTTAACGGCAACAGATTAGTGAAAAAGGGAAAACTTTACCGTATAAAATATTTAGAAGTTGTTGATAAATACAAATTAGAAAGTTGTGGGGTTTTTGTTTGTTAGGCATATGAGTGTGCTGGACATTGTGTACTCTACTCACCATAAAATACAGTTATGTCATCAGTCAATAGCTTATTGCAATGACACTACAATTAGCATGAATTTATAGTTTTGGGTTGGAGTCTAAAACTTCATTTTAAAAAAAAAATGTTTCTTGTAGATGTGATACCTACTAGTTTATTTTACACCAGCACAAGCTGGAGTTACACTGCAGAACAGTAACGATAGATAGATATTTCTAGAAGCGAAGCTAATCTAAATACTGATTCACCTCTGTAGTTTCTTTAGTTGGAATAAATTACTTAGCCGTGCATGAAACAGAAATGACGCCAAGGAAACTGGGTTTGTTACTTGGTAACATGGCTAATCTGGATTTGGCTACAAATATTTGACTCTCATATCGGTGTCTGTGGGACAAGTAAGAGCTGTAATTTAGTTTTTTTCTGTTTGACAGGGATATTCTTTGTCCAGCAATTCCCGCTCCAAAAAACCCAAAACAAACCATATATCCCTATCCCCTAATAGCCAAACCTGAAGTACCAGATCCATAGGTTAATAAACTTGCATCTATCTGTTCTCTGTATATGCTCCCTGCCAAGGTTCCTCCCCCACTCTGAACTCTAGGGTACAGATGTGGGGACCTGCATGAAAAACCTCCTAAGCTTATCTTTACCAGCTTAGGTCAAAACTTCCCCAAGGTACAAAATATTCTACCCGTTGTCCTTGGACTGGCCGCTACCACCACCAAACTAATACTGGTTACTGGGGAAGAGCTGTTTGGACGCGTCCTTCCCCCCAAAATACTTCCCAAAACCTTGCACCCCACTTCCTGGACAAGGTTTGGTAAAAAGCCTCACCAATTTGCCTAGGTGACTACAGACCCAGACCCTTGGATCTTAAGAACAATGAACAATCCTCCCAACACTTGCACCCCCCCTTTCCTGGGAAATGTTGGATAAAAAGCCTTAGCAATTTGCATAGGTGACCACAGACCCAAACCCTTGGATCTGAGAACGATGAAAAAGCATTCAGTTTCTTACAAGAAGACTTTTAATAAAAATAGAAGTAAATAGAAATAAAGAAATCCCCCCTGTAAAATCAGGATGGTAGATATCTTACAGGGTAATTAGGTTCAAAAACATAGAGAACCCCTCTAGGCAAAACCTTAAGTTACAAAAAAGATACACAGACAGAAATAGTTATTCTATTCAGCACAATTCTTTTCTCAGCCATTTAAAGAAATCATAATCTAACACATACCTAGCTAGATTACTTACTAAAAGTTCTAAGACTCCATTCCTGGTCTATCCCTGGCAGAAACCAGCATATAGACAGACACACAGACCCTTTGTTTCTCTCCCTCCTCCCAGCTTTTGAAAGTATCTTGTCTCCTCATTGGTCATTTTGGTCAGGTGCCAGCGAGGTTACCTTTAGCTTCTTAACCCTTTACAGGTGAGAGGAGCTTTCCCCTGGCCAGGAGGGATTTCAAAGGGGTTTACCCTTCCCTTTATATTTATGACACTCCCCTTCTGGGGTGTGTGTATGTGCAGGTTTTTCTTCTCTGTACCTATGTAATTTCTTGATAAAACTGATGGTCCTCATTACAATTACATCAATTTTAACCTGTTGTAAATTAAGTAGTGTGGGAAGTGAAGATATTGACAACTACCTGCCCTGCACAATGGTCTTCAGGAAATTTTAAAATTGATATCAATGTAGCAAAATACAGATTTCTTGTTTGCTTCTTTTTGATATATGAAGACCTGAAAATAATCTGAGAAGTATCAGCAACTTCAAATCTTGTCTTCCTTATTTGTGCTGGAGGACTCCTCAGAAGTCTAGAAAGTTGTGGGAAATAAGGCAGCCTTAAATAGAAGGGGTGGGATGTCAGAATTATTTAAAAAACAAACAAACAACCAAAAAAACCCCCAAACCACTCTTTCCTCATGTGTTTGAGTTAAAAACAAACACAAGACAGTGTTTAAAATTGCAGTTAATAGTTTAACAAATACAAAAAATACATTCAGTTGAAGTTCCTCTTTTATGAGGTCAGCGTACTAATTTTCTCGTCCTACAAGTTCTCTCTTTGGTTTTTACTGGACAAGACCTGATACTATTAATGTAAAGACAGGCAGAACAAGTTTGTATGGGGGGAAGCAACTTTCAGGCCTTCTTTATCTAAAATAACAAAACAAACTTTTCTTGCAGTTTTCCTTTAAATGTTAATCCATTACATACCTTTTACAGCCTTGTTTAGTGGATTCTTTTTAATAGCTCCCCCAGCAGAAATAGAAATATGCTAATCATTCAGTTGTCCCACTTACTAAATTTATAAAAGTATATCATGCTGGTATATATTCTGTTTGATTTCACAAGCTGATTTAAAATGAGCCTTTAATAATTTGAAAATGTATCTTTTGATTCATATGGTTAGCCAATTATTTGAGGCCTTGCTGGTTGTTTTCATTAGGAGAAGAAATTGATAGGTATTTCTTGGATGCAATCCTGTTTCATTATAAAGAATGTACACAAAGTCCTGAATGCTGTAGGAATCGAACAGGAGACAGTTTCCCTGCTCAGTTTTCCAAGCCTTTTTTTCTCAGCAAGCACTTGACCCAAAAAAGCTTTCTCTCCGCTTTCTCTCGGGGTTAGTCTATACCAGTGGCTCCTCAACCTTTCCAGACTACTGAACGCCTTTTGAGGAGTCTGATATGTATTGCATACCCCAAGTTTCACTTCACTTAAAAACTACTTGCTTACAAATCAGATATAAAAATACAAAAGTGTCACAGCACACTATTACTGAAAAATTGCTTACTTTCTCATTTTTACCATATTATAACATAAATCCATTCAAATATAAATCTTATACTTACATTTCAGTATATAATATGTAAAGCAGTATAAACAAGTCATTGACTGTATGAAATTTTAGTTTGTACTGACTTCACTAGTGTTTTTAATGTAGCCTGTTAAATTAGGCAAATATCTAGCTGAGTTGATGTACCCCTTGGAAGACCTCTGTGTACCACAGGGGGTACACACAACCCTGGATGAGAACCACTGGTCTGTGCTAGTAGACTTTGCTGGTACAGTTCTACCAACAATGTACCTAAGGGTATGTCTACACTACGAAATTAGGTCGAATTTATAGAAGTCGGTTTTTTAGAAATCGGTTTTATATATTCGAGTGTGTGTGTCCCCACAGAAAATGCTCTAAGTGCATTAAGTGCATTAACTCGGCGGAGCGCTTCCACAGTACCGAGGCAAGCGTCGACTTCCGGAGCGTTGCACTGTGGGTAGCTATCCCACAGTTCCCGCAGTCTCCGCTGCCCATTGGAATTCTGGGTTGAGATCCCAATGCCTGATGGGGCTAAAACATTGTCGCGGGTGGTTCTGGGTACATATCGTCAGGCCCCCGTTCCCTCCCTCCCCCTGTGAAAGCAAGGGCAGACAATCATTTCGCGCCTTTTTTCCTGAGTTACCTGTGCAGACGCCATACCACGGCAAGCATGGAGCCCGCTCAGGTAACCGTCACCCTATGTCTCCTGGGTGCTGGCAGACGCGGTACGGCATTGCTACACAGTTGCAGCAACCCCTTGCCTTGTGGCAGCAGACGGTACAGTACGACTGGTAGCCGTCATCGTCATGTCTGAGGTGCTCCTGGTCGCCTCTGTGACGTCGATCAGGAGCGCCTGGGCAGACATGGGCGCAGGGACTAAATTTGGAGTGACTTGAGAAGGTCATTCTCTTTAGTCCTGCAGTCAGTCCTATTGAACCATCTTATGGTGAGCGGGCAGGCGATACGGACTGCTAGCAGTCGTACTGTACCATCTTCTGCCAGGCAGGCAAGAGATGTGGATGGCATGCAGTCCTTCTGCACCGTCTGCTGCCAGCCAAAGATGTAAAAGATAGATGGAGTGGGTCAGAACAAGAAATAGACCAGATTTGTTTTGTACTCATTTGCCTCCTCCCCTGTCTAGATCACACTGCAGTCACTCACAGAGAAGGTGCAGCGAGGTAAATCTAGCCATGTATCAATCAGAGGCCAGGCTAACCTCCTTGTTCCAATAACAACGATAACTTAGGTGCACCATTTCTTATTGGAACCCTCCGTGCAGTCCTGCCTGAAATACTCCTTGATGTACAGGCACACCCTTTGTTGATTTTAGCTCCCTGAAGCCAACCCTGTAAGCCGTGTCGTCAGTCGCCCCTCCCTCTATCAGAGCAACGGCAGACAATCGTTCCGCGCCTTTTTTCTGTGCGGACGCCATACCAAGGCAAGCATGGAGGCCGCTGAGCTCATTTTGGCAATTAGGAGCACATTAACCACCACACGCATTATCCAGCAGCATATGCAGCACCAGAACATGGCAACGCGATACCGGGCGAGGAGGCGACGTCAGCACGGTCCCGTGAGTGATCAGGACATGGACACAGATTTCTCTGAAAGCATGGGCCCTGACAATGCATGCATCATGGCGCTAATGGGGCAGGTTCATGCTGTGGAACGCCGATTCTGGGCTCGGGAAACAAGCACAGACTGGTGGGACCGCATAGTGTTGCAGGTCTGGGACGATTCCCAGTGGCTGCGAAACTTTCGCATGCGTAAGGGCACTTTCATGGAACTTTGTGACTTGCTTTCCCCTGCCCTGAAGCGCATGAATACCAAGATGAGAGCAGCCCTCACAGTTGAGAAGCGAGTGGCGATAGCCCTGTGGAAGCTTGCAACGCCAGACAGCTACCGGTCAGTTGGGAATCAATTTGGAGTGGGCAAATCTACTGTGGGGGCTGCTGTGATGCAAGTAGCTCACGCAATCAAAGATCTGCTGATATCAAGGGTAGTGACCCTGGGAAATGTGCAGGTCATAGTGGATGGCTTTGCTGCAATGGGATTCCCTAACTGTGGTGGGGCTATAGACGGAACCCATATCCCTATCTTGGCACCGGAGCACCAAGCCGCCGAGTACATAAACCGCAAGGGGTACTTTTCGATAGTGCTGCAAGCTCTGGTGGATCACAAGCGACGTTTCACCAACATCAACGTGGGATGGCCGGGAAAGGTGCATGATGCTCGCATCTTCAGGAACTCTGGTCTGTTTCAAAAGCTGCAGGAAGAGACTTTATTCCCAGACCAGAAAATAACTGTTGGGGATGTTGAAATGCCTATATGTATCCTTGGGGACCCAGCCTACCCCTTAATGCCATGGCTCATGAAGCCGTACACAGGCAGCCTGGACAGTAGTCAGGAGCTGTTCAACTACAGGCTGAGCAAGTGCAGAATGGTGGTAGAATGTGCATTTGGATGTTTAAAGGCGCGCTGGTGCAGTTTACTGACTCGCTTAGACCTCAGCGAAACCAATATTCCCACTGTTACTACTGCTTGCTGTGTGCTCCACAATATCTGTGAGAGTAAGGGGGAGACGTTTATGGCGGGGTGGGAGGCTGAGGCAAATCGCCTAGCTGCTGGTTACGTGCAGCCAGACACCAGGGCGGTTAGAAGAGCACAGGAGGGCGCGGTACGCATCAGAGAAGCTTTGAAAACCAGTTTCATGACTGGCCAGGCTACGATGTGAAAGTTCTGTTTGTTTCTCCTTGATGAAACCCCCCGCCCCTTGGTTCACCCTACTTCCCTGTAAGCTAACCACCCTCCCCTCCTCCCTTTAATCATTGCTTGCAGAGGCAATAAAGTCATTGTTGCTTCACATTCATGCATTCGTTATTCATTCATCACACAAATAGGGAGATGACTACCAAGGTATCCCAGGAGGGGTGGTGGAGGAGGGAAGGAAAATGCCACACAGCACTTTAAGCACAGCACTTTAAAAGTTTACAACTTTAAAATTTATTGAATGACAGCCTTCTTTTTTTGGGCAATCCTCTGTGGTGGAGTGGCTGGTTGGCCGGAGGCTCCCCCACCGCGTTCTTGGGCGTCTGGGTGTGGAGGCTATGGAACTTGGGGAGGAGGGGGGTTGGTTACAGAGGGGCAGCAGTGGCAGTCTGTGCTCCAGCTGCCTTTGCTGCAGCTCAACCATACACTGGAGCATACTGGTTTGGTCCTGCAGCAGCCTCAGCATTGAATCCTGCCTCCTCTCATCACGCTGCCACCACATTTGAGCTTCAGCCCTGTCTTCAGCCCGCCACTTACTCTCTTCAGCCCTCCACCTCTCCTCCCGGTCATTTTGTGCTTTCCTGCACTCTGACATTATTTGCCTCCACGCATTCGTCTGTGCTCTGTCAGTGTGGGAGGAGAGCATGAGCTCGGAGAACATTTCATCGCGAGTGCATTTTTTTTTCTTTCTAAGCTTCACTAGCCTCTGGGAAGGAGAAGATCCTATGATCATTGAAACACATGCAGCTGGTGGAGAGAAAAAAAAAAGGGACAGCGGTATTTAAAAAGACACATTGTATAAAACAGTCGCTACACTCTTTCACGGTAAACCTTGCTGTTAACATTACATACATAGCACATGTGCTTTCGTTACAAGGTCGCATTTTGCCTCCTCCCACCGCGTGACTACCCCCTCAACCTTCCCCCCTCCCTGTGGCTAACAGCGGGGAACATTTCTGTTTAGCCACAGGCAAACAGCCCAGCAGGAATGGGCTCCTCTGAGTGTCCCCTGAAGAAAAGCACTCTGTTTCAACCAGGTGACCATGAATTATATCTCACTCTCCTGAGGATAACACAGAGAGATAAAGAACGGATTTTGGTTGAATGCCAGCAAACATACACTGCAATGCTTTGTTCTACAGTGATTCCCGAGTACGTGTTACTGGCCTGGAGTGATAAAGTGTCCTACCATGAAGGACGAAATAAGGCTGCCCTCCCCAGAAACCTTTTGCAAAGGCTTTAGGACTACATCTAGGAGAACCGCAAATGCCAGGGCAAAGTAATCCTTTCACATGCTTGCTTTTAAACCATGTATAGCATTTTAAAAGGTACACTCACCAGAGGTCCCTTCTCCGCCTGCTGGGTCCAGGAGGCAGCCTTGGGTGGGTTTGGGGGGTACTGGCTCCAGGTCTAGGGTGAGAAACAGTTCCTGGCTGTCGGGAAAACCGGTTTCTCCGCTTGCTTGCTGTGAGCTATCTACAACCTCCTCCTCCTCCTCATCTTCTTCGTCCCCAAAACCTACTTCCGTATTGCCTCCATCTCCATTGAAGGAGTCAAACAACACGGCTGGGGTAGTGGTGGCTGAACCCTCTAAAATGGCATGCAGCTCATCATAGAAGCGGCATGTTTGGGGCTCTGACCCAGAGCGGCTGTTCGCCTCTCTGGTTTTCTGGTAGGCTTGCCTCAGCTCCTTCAGTTTCACGCGGCACTGCTTCGGGTCCCTGTTATGGCCTCTGTCCTTCATGCCCTGGGAGATTTTGACAAAGGTTTTGGCATTTTGAAAACTGGAACGGAGTTCTGATAGCACGGATTCCTCTCCCCAAACAGCGATCAGATCCCGTACCTCCCGTTCGGTCCATGCTGGAGCTCTTTTGTGATTCTAGGACTCCATCATGGTCACCTGTGCTGATGAGCTCTGCATGGTCACCTGCAGCTTGCCACGCTGGCCAAACAGGAAATGAGATTCAAAAGTTCGCGGTTCTTTTCCTGTCTACCTGGCCAGTGCATCTGAGTTGAGAGTGCAGTCCAGAGCGGTCAGAATGGAGCACTCTGGGATAGCTCCCGGAGGCCAATACCATCGAATTGTGTCCACAGTACCCCAAATTTGAGCCGGCAACGTCGATTTAAGCGCTAATCCACTTGTCAGGGGTGGAGTAAGGAAATCGATTTTAAGAGCCCTTTAAGTCGAAATAAAGGGCTTCATTGTGTGGACGGGTGCAGGTTTAAATCGATTTAACGCTGCTAAATTCGACCTAAAGTCCTAGTGTAGACCAGGGCTCAGTGGAGATGCAGCTTATATCCTTTTGCTTTTATAGTCAAACCACCTCCTCAAATGACCATCTAGATCAGCAAAATGATTCTTTTGCCAGTATAAAATGTCTACATGGGGTTTTTTGTTTGTTTGGTGTTTGTTTGTTTGTTTGTTTTTTGCTGGCATAACTGTCTGGCAGTGGTGTGATTTCCCTGCCCCCATTCCTAACCCTATAGCTATTCCAGCAAAACTTTGTGGGGTAGACCTGGCATCAGGTCTGGCTGTCCTTGGCTTTTTGCGCCCTTTTATCTTTTGTGACATTTCTGACTGCATCTGTTCTCTCTGTCTTATCGCTACCAAACCAATACCCAGCCCTCTATTTGCATTCAGCCCCCAGAGAATCTCCTACACCTGAATAGGTCAGCTTTTATCAGAATTTCATGTGGACTGGGTTTTGGGAGGTGACTCCTGTTTTTCAGCCGTCTCACCCTAAAAGGGGCTTAACTGCTTCTTACACCTAGCCTGAGTGAAGGACAGCTATTATGTCCACCAGTTTCATGATGATTCACTCAACCTCCAGCACAACAGTGTTTAATAAGTTCATGGCACTTACACTCAAAATAAAACTGAGAAGCTGGATAAAGCAAACAAAGATCCATACAATACATTTAATGCTAGTAAACACCTGTTGTCTGCACAGCATATATACACACAGATTGCTACTGATATAAGGTGTGAATTAAAACTGATTTTAGTTACTTTGGTGCAAGTCAGTAAATTTGGTATATATCAACACCCGAGGTAAATTAAGGGTTACTGGTGACAGAGGAAGTATGGATTAATGCACAAAGATGAGAGAGAAGGTGACAGAGGGATGCTGCTGGAAAATTCAGTGGAGAAGAGTAGATGGGGCGGGTGTTGTAAAAATTCAGAGATGATTTTGTTTGCATAATAGTGCTTTAAATGAAGTCTTTATTTCTACGTTCAGCTAAATATGTAGGAAAAGATGCTGCTTTTTCAAAACTTCGTTTGTGGAACAATAGTGAATCTGAAACTTCATTTTGTGAGCAGCATTGTCTCACTTCAAAAAACAAACCGATAATGTAGACTGATCCCAGTTAAAGACTAGATGGCTCTGGGCACTGATGCACTGTCCGCACGGAGCATGCAGCCCATCAGGGTTTTGTTTGGAGCTGTGGGGCAGGGTCTCTTCAGGCACTCTATAAAAGCAGCACTGCTATTTTGCTTCTTGGCTGCTCTTTCCTGCAGGGAATTGGCATTGATTGATCGGTTGTTCAGTGTTAAAGTAATATCACTGGATGAGCATGAAAAATTTAAGCAGTTAGTGTCAGTGGCCTGCAGGTGAGTGCAGAGGAGCCTTGGTCTCCTAGTGATCATCATTACCTGGATAGAGAGAGGGCTTGTCTCAGGGTGGATTTGATAATCATGGTTTAAATCACTAGTCAGGAAGACTCTATTTAATCATGGATTTCTACATAAAAGTGCATTCTTGTTGGTTGTTATAACCTTAATACATATTCTTCACAACTCAGAGATAGATGTAGGTTTCATTTTTAGAAGGTACACACTATACATTTTTAAGTGATTTATTTTGAAAACTTTTCAGATTAGTTTTACAGCTGTATCAGAAAATGATTGTTTGGTTATTTCATTTACCAAAGGTAATAGAAGCAGATATTTATGAAGTCACTGGAAGGTGAACTGTCTCCAATTCAACAGGTTAATCATTAATATTTGGAGGATTTTCTTGCTATGCTGTATTAGGAGGAGAACATCACCAGACAAACATTTAAATTGTTTTATTTAACCAAAACAACATTATGTATTCTGGATATTTTTCTTCAACAGCAAACATATACTATTTTAACAAAACAAGCATATGAATTTTTGAATTTAACTAAATTTGAACTAAACTAAACTTGAATGTTTAACTAAACATTCAAGTTATTTAAAATCAGGTTTGTTTTTGTTAATAGTTTTAAACTAAAATAGTTAAATGAAATATTTTAAAAAAAATTTAAATAGACAGCCAGATCAACATGAGAAACTTAACATACTGGCTTCTGCAGCTAACCCAGTCACCTTCACCTTCATTTTCCTGTTTGTTCATAATCTGGAAAAGAAAAACCAGCTTTCCTGCTTTTTCAGGTCCCAAACGATTTCTCAATTTGGAACAAATTAGTCCAAAGGAAGAAAATATTCTTTCTACACCAGGGTACTCAGCATTTGTTCAACATTTCTCTTAAGTCCAACGTTGAGAACTTTGGCTGTGACAGTGCCATCTATTTTTCCATGATTTTGTTCACAAACTGTCATCAGATTAGGCCAGTTCTTGATATAGTGCTCAGAACAGTCCACTAGTGAGTTCCATTGCACATCGTGTGGGAGAGTTAGCTTGGTTCCTCCCACTTTTTTGAGAGCAGTTGCTGAAAAGTGGTTGTTACAGAAGTATTTTGCTATTTCAACAACATTAGCCTTTATTTTTGGAACACTAAAGTCTTTGGCTAGGAGGTGCATCAACTGAGCACTGCAACCATATGTTATTAGCTTCTCTTCTAAATAATTTTTTCTCCTCTTGGATACATTTGCAGCATTGTCTGTGACCAAGCTGCATACTAGACATTTTAATTTTTTTTCACAGTTTTTTCACAGTTTACTGCAGCTACTTGTAAGTATTCTGCTCTGTGTGCATTTCCTGATTGTATTAATTGTTTCTGTAAGGAAGACATTCCCTTCTTCTATTGTCGCACAAGCACGTACAACAGGATCATCGTGGACATTGCTCCACCCATCAAGACTCAGGTTAACAATGTCACCCTCTAGACCTTTTGCACATTGCTCAATTTCTCTTTCATACGCTTTATCCAGCAATTTGCCTGCGACATCTGCTCTGTTGGGTGGACTGTATCCTGGTCTTAATGACTGAACCATGTTAATACGGGTTCTCAATCATACGGAAAGGAGAGTTTGTTGCATAAACAAACTGGACAATTTTTTCATCAATTACCTCTTTTTGTAATCTGCTGGTTCTTATCACAAACTGACCTATGGTTGCTTCTGGATGATCAAGATTTTTTTTCCCCTTTTTGCTACAGGTGATATACTGTGGCTATGTGAAGTAGATGATGTGACTCAAACACTGGCATTGGCAGATAACTCTGAAACTATGGAAAATGATGGTGATCTTGAAGGTGGATAGTCTTCAGAATCCTGTATGTTGAGGATGGATTCTCCTAAACACAATAAGTCCATGCAGTTATTTAATTATTATTACCATACTGCTCATTTAGTATTACCCATTGCATTCACTGATACTCCGTACTATTTTAAAGGTGAAATTGTAAAAGGAAGATCTGGCTATTTCAGCTGTGTTTTTTTTTTTTTTTTTTTTTTATCACAACTGCATCTAAAATGGTAGTACCATAGAGTAACAACTATATATTTTGCTCAAACATGAGAATTCAGGAATAGTCTAGAAGGAAGACAGGCAGTTCTTAAGGAAGAAGTATGAAATAAAAAAGTTTACCAACCTGAAGATCCTGCATGTTCAGACATGATGAAAGGAATATCCTCAGCATAGCTTCCTCCTGAGAAGGAATACTTCTCATGTTGCTGTTTTATTCAGGCAGCCAGGCCTTGCATTTCTTTGTTGCACTGTTTGCATTTTCCACACATGCCTGTCTTGCCCACAGGTAGAGGAACTTCATTAAAATCTTCCCAAACTGGGTCCCGTTTACGGCCTGCTGCCATTATAGGTTTTCCCTTCCAGTGAGAAAATGGTATGGTAGATCTCAAATCAATGAAGACTACACCCAGAAAGACCTCAAGACTTCTGGAATATGCTGCTCGAAGAGTTTCACTTTTGTTTCTACTGCCTTTCCCTCCCTTCTGACATTTATCTCGAGACCTCTTCTCCTTGTCCAGATCTTTTCCGCCCCCAACAATCTTTTATTCATTGAACTTTTTGAAACTTTGCACCTTTAGAGAGAGAGGTAAGGGATTGACTCTGTGTACACAAATTTGCAGAGGGACAATAGGGTTGAGGTCTGTTATTTCTCACCTCAATATATTAATATTTATTTATTTATTTTAAAAACATTTTTGCTGTTAACAAGCATGTTATGTCTGGAGACACAAATCCACAGTTTGAGAACTGCAAAACTAAGCATCTCTGATGGTATCTTCTAGACTGAGCCCTGAGTCCCATTGGGTAGGTAGAAAGATTAACCTATATAATCTATACAGAAGCCCCTGGAATTCTGTAATATTGGGTCCTTAATCCATGAACTATTGGAACTCATTTACAAAACTTTTATTAAACATTACATGAATATATTGTCTCATACTGTAGAATTAGATTTTATAATCCCTATTCCATGGTGAAATATTTTTGAGCTATAGTGTATCTTTATTAAAACTCTTTAGATAGGTGTGTTTTTCCCTGCAAATCTGATTTAAATAAAAATAAATAATTTCTTTTTTAAATCATTGGTTGTTATCCACCCTGGTTTGTCTACACTTGAAATGCTACAGTAGCACAGCTGTTGTAGGGGTTCTCCCATTGACATAGGTAATCCACCTCCCCGAGAGGCAGTAGCTATGTTAACGGAAGAATTCTTCCATTGATTTAGCACTGTCTATGCTGAGGGGTTATATCAGCTTTATGCTGAAGAATCCACTGCCCTGAGTAACATAATTAAGTCAACTTAGTTTTCTGGTGTAGACTATCCCTAAAACAGCTTCAGTTGTGATCAGTCTGGGTGTTGGAAGGGGTTGAGGAAAGAAGATGCCACTCTTCTGTTGTCCATTTATCTGGTGGTGAGCGGGATCAAAGCCCTCAGACAAAGAGGGGTGAGGAAACAGAGTGGAGTGGAAAGAAGTGTGAACTTTATGGGAAAGGGAGAAAACAGCATAAAGAAAAAATGAGGGATGCGGATTAAGGGTTTCCTTTTTTGTAAGCAGTTCTGTAACATTAATTTGTCTAATGTAAACACACAAGTCAGGAAATGGATTAAAATTTAGCAATGGATGTTAATTTTGCTATGAGAATCCTTAGTACTACCCCACTGTTACATGAACATTTGCAACATATTAATTGCAAAACCTACCTTAATGCAATTTTAAGGTTTCCAAATGCTGTGCTGTGGCATGAACGTGTTACAGTATTTGAATTGAAACTACTGTCCTGAAGATCTTCTAGTGGCAGTCTTGTGGCTGGAATGTTTCCTAGTGGGTACCCAATGATCTTCTACCTAGGCCCTGAATCAAGTAAGATCTCTATATAGGATGGCATATCAGCATGTGGTTACGTCACATTGAAGCCTGGCACCTAAAGTTATTCACAGGATCGCTTTCAACCTGACCACCATTATGAATGCAAAATTCTTCACGTTCTCTCTGAAGTCTTCTTTATTGTGACAGATACGACAGCTTCCTGAAATATCCTGGATATCCCTTAGTGAATTAACATCTTTGTGGTTCATTGAAAAATGCAAATGTTTATGTACTATTGTGGGGTTATATGGAACTTCTTTAGCAGGAGACAGGATTAATGCAATCTCTGGATGATATTAAGAACTTTTTGGGGACAACGTGTGAAGTGAATTTCCTAGGAAGTACCTGGGAGTGAGGGGAATGCAGATGACCCACTTTAGAGCTATTCTTTTGAAGCTACATCCTGGGGAGAGAAACTGAGTGTCTATTAATTATCTGCATCTGTAAACTCTATAAAGTTAGGAATTAACTTTTCTGGGGGGTTCTAGTTCTTGTTGGGATTCCCTCTGAGAGCTCTCTTTCACTTGGCTTCCCAAGAACTCAGTTCGACTCCAGATTTTAACATTTAGGTATCTTTATTTGGCATACAGCAAAGCTATGCTGAGTTGATCGGACTCAAATGCAAGGATAACATCACAAAGCTAAGTTACACAGAAGAACCTCTCTGTCTGTCCGTTTATATACATAATTTACCCATTATGTTGCGTTACACATTTTGGAGTTTGGCTTGGTTACGTTGCAGAAACCAGTCCGTGTACAACATGCTTTTGTCCACACATTGTCCATGCACAACTTACTTTTTACCTCATCCTATGTTCTAGACTTACCTTGTCCATTGTTATGTTGTCCGTTGTGAATGGTTCCCAGAATGTTTCCCCTTATGTTAGTTAGTTCAGAAGTTCAGTTTCTTAGCTCAGTGATCCATTTACCTATCTTACCACAGACGTTGTTTCCATGCTGCTGATCTACTTACCTCTCTAATCCGCTCTCCCAAGAAATGAGGTCTTCCTCATGTCCAATTACTCATGTCAAGCCAGGCCTGCAGTTCTGAGCTGAAGCTGTTATGAGCCTGTGACCACAAAAGAGACCTCTTTACATGGTTTGAAGGACTCCCCTTTTTAGAGCCCATGTTGGAGACAGTCGAGGGGATCTCTGGTAAGCTTATTAGCAGGGGTGTAGTTCTTTTCATTTTTTAAAATGTTTTCTCCGTAGTGATCTTTACTTTAAAAATAAAATAGGCTTGCATATGAAATGCTGTGTGGTAACTTATAACTGTTGGCAATTACTGTGTTGTTAGTCTCTGAAGAGAGAGCCTATTTAAGTAGATTGTCTTTTGCTGGGAATAACACTGAAGGTAGGGAACTGGTCGGTCTTGAAATACCTGTGTCTCTCCCTTCTGACCAGGGTATCCACCAAAGATGGGCAACAAGTAGGGAGCCTGACAGTGGATACCCTTGCTGAACCACTAAGGAGAAATACAGGTGCAGTTGCCCCGAGCTATGATATAGCTCACCAGCAGAGTGGGTTGGGAAAATCAAGATAGAAAGTGCTCACAGAGCCCCGATCCCAATAGTAGCATAGGCGCTGACTCCATGGATGCTCCAGGGCTGGAGCACCCACGGAAAAAAATTAGTGGGTGCTCTGCACACACTGGCAGCCAAGCTCCCCTCACCAGCCTTCCCCCCCCACTCCCCCTGCAGCACACCATGTCCCCGCTCCTCCACCCACCTCCTAGTGCTGCTCCCCGGCTGCCGCCAAACAGCTGTTTGGTGGCATGCTGGGAGGGAGGTGGAGAAGCGGGAAAGTGACGTGCTTAGGGGAGGAGGCGGGCTGGAGATTTGGGGAAGAGGTTGGAATGGGGGCAGGGAGGGGACGGAGTGGGGGCAGGGCTGGGAAAGCGGGAAAATCGGTGCCAATGAATACTAGTGATAGCTGTGTCTAAACCAGTAATCAATCAGTTTCATAATTAGGATCTACCACAGGATCTTGGCTGTAGCAACAGGAAAAAATATTACGTATCAGAAAACATACTTTTTCATCTGCTATAGAGGCAGCAAGGTCTCACTGCTCAGAAGTCTTCCAGAATGCCCTGAATCTCTTTTTTTATGGAGTCTTGCCTGAGATTGGCTCTAGCTTCCTAAAAGACAGTAAAAAGAAAAGGAGTACTTGTGGCACCTTAGAGACTAACAAAGTTGTTAGTATTTAACAAATTTGTTAGTCTCTAAGGTGCCACAAGTACTCCTTTTCTTTTTGTGGATACAGACTAACACAGCTGCTACTCTGAAACCTAAAAGACAGTGTCTTTCTACTTCTCCATAATCACAGCTTCCACTACAACACCAAAGTTGTCAATTAGTGGTAGGAGACTGAAATTTCACAGGATCTAGTCTTAAACTATAGAACTCAATGCCAAAAGAAATAAAAATTATTACTAACCTTGCCATCTTCAGAGCTAAATGCAAGACCCACCTCTATGCCAGTTTTTTGGTAAGAGTTATTTTACAGCAACGCTCTCCGACTTGAATATATTTAGTAATAACCACAAACTTGTGCTTTGTTTTCTGGCAAGCAGAGAAGAAAGTGGAGCTATTGATTTCATTACTCTGGAGAGGCACTAGGGCACTATATCCTTGACCACCAATATAAGAACCAGGAATGTAGATATATAAAATTTAGATTTGCAAAATATTATTTCAGTGGCATTTATGTAGAGTTCCTAACAGAAGCTTGAAGCTTAGGCAGTATTAAAACTACAGTGGATGCCAGTCATTAGCAATCCAAATATTAATGACTTTCAGTTCATAGCAACATTTTGCTGGTAGCCATTGACTTTGATGTTAATGGGGTTCAAGTACTGGCAACAGCCATACTGCTTATTGAGAACTTCTTTTGGAAGAAAAGCTCTGGCCTCAGGGAGACTGGGAAATGCTGGGACATGCCTTCCCTGGCTGCAGCCCTGAAAACCTGCCCACAGCTGAGGACCTGCTGCCCTGTAAGGAAGGGCGCTGGGGGCCACAGGGCTAAATGTTATCTCTCTCGATGCCGTTTCATGGCGCCAGAGGCCTGGGCTTGACACATCCCAATGCTTCCTTCCTTGGCTACAGCCCTGCAAACCTGCTTTTTGCTTATTGGCAACCTTCAGATTATAGCACCTTTTCGCAGGGAACTGGAGTTTTGAAAGTTAGAAATTTCTTTTTAGAACAACAAGTTTCTATCAAATTTAAAGTCTCTTTGAAGACCTTTTGTCCTGTGAAATTGGATTCATTACATATCTGACAAATATAAGAATTGGAGCACTTGTAGATTTCAGGACATGAAAAGATGTTTCTTTAATAGTCATAATTTTTACATAGTCATCACAATTGATGTAACTGTTGGTAGTCCTTAGGTCAAGGTTTAGTTGACGGTAGGGAGGTGAGAGGAATTGTACACCTTAATGCTGTTCTGCTATTGTGGCACTTCTCATACCACTAACCTTGTCTTTTAAAGAAAATAAATTGGAGGAGAAAAGGAGTATTTGTGGCACTGTAGAGACTAACAAATTTATTTGCGCATAAGCTTTCGTGAGCTACAGCTCGCTTCATCGGATGCATGCAGTGGAAAATACAGTGGGGAGATTATATATACACAGAGAACATGAAACAATGGTTGTTACTATACACCCTGTAAGGAGAGTGATCAGGTAAGGTGAGCTATTACCAGCAGGAGGGGGGAAAAAACCCTTTTGTAGTGATAATCAAGGTGGGCCATTTCCAGCAGTTGACAAGAACGTGTCAACTGCTGGAAATGGCCCACCTTGATTATCATTACAAAAGGTTTTTGTTTTTGTTTTTTTTCTCTCCTGCTGATAATAGCTTACCTTAACTGATCACTCTCCTTACAGTAAAAAGAAAAGGAGTACTTGTGGCACCTTAGAGACTAACCAATTTATTTGAGCATAAGCTGTAGCTCACGAAAGCTTATGCTCAAATAAATTGGTTAGTCTCTAAGGTGCCACAAGTACTCCTTTTTTTTTTTTTTTTTTTTTGCAAATACAGACTAACATGGCTGTTACTCTGAAACCTCTCCTTACAGTGTGTATGGTAACACCTATTGTTTCATGTTCTCTGTGTATATAAAATCTCCCCACTGTATTTTCCACTGCATGCATCCAATGAAGTGAGCTGTAGCTCACGAAAACTTTTGCTCAGATAAATTGGTTAGTCTCTAAGGTGCCACAAGTACTCCCTTTCTTTTTGCAGATACAGACTAACACGGCTGCTTCTCTGAAATTGGAGAAGAAATACTCTTGCTTTCAGCCATACATTCTGCATTCATAATGTTGTGATAAGTTTCAGTGCAATACAAGAGTTGCAAAATCTGTAGGTTGTTTGTTAACTGAAAAATTTAAAGGCTGGCATGTGGTAAAAACAATAAGCCACGTTTGCAGAGCAGCTGAAGTATTTTTAATTCTGCTCTGCAGTGCTTTCCATTTCAAGAAAGTGAATGCACTGCAGCATTGAAACTGTCCTGTAACACTTTTTCGGAGGGGGGATTGCAATCAGGTAGTCTCTTATCTTTAATATATTAATCCATTTTATATGATGTTTAAATATACCATTTAGATTTTAATAAACTAATTTGCTTGATTTATAGGTTTGCAGTTAGAGGCAGGTTTCCTCTAGAGACACGTGTGCTTGTTGGTTTAACCTATGTGAACTCCACTAGAAGCAGCAGACTGCTAGAACTGGATAGAAGCAGTTTTTTCTGGGGGAAACCAGTTTGAAGAAGTTGTTAATTTTGCCAGCACAGGATTGATTTACTGAGGAAAGGGGTATCTTTAAAACATATTCAGGCTTATTGCGAGTAATATCTCCAGTGTTAAGTCTTTTAATAACATTTTATGTAATATTTAACAAAAATATGACGTGTATGAGGACAACCAGTTTACTCCAACCCCATGCACATGTTTAATAATATTTGTGTCATATTAGTGGGAGTTATGTGCACATATTGAGGAGAGGAAGTTTTGTTACAAGTGAAATGTCCTTATTTTGGAGTCAAACAGTTAAGGGTTGGCACTGTTTTAAAATTTAAAATACCTGGGTTTTTTCTGTCCTTAAAAAAATACCATGTCCATCTTTAAATCTTGCTTTCTGTACTTATAACTCTTCTTCAGTATTTATAATACTAACTTTACTTTTTGTAATTTATCAGTTATAAAGATCTTGCATCAACTAAAAATTGTCATGCTCTGAATTTTTGTAAACTTGGAAAATCCTGTCTTGCTGTCTGTCATTTTACCACCTTTTTACAATGCTAACTAATCTGCTTAACCATAGATATACTTTGGGAAAAACAAAAGTCCCCAGTTGTTCCCAAGTACTCTTCAGGGGAAATGCCCTTTAAACAGGTAAGCTTTGTCTTGGATTATCTTGGAACTATTTAACCATTAAACCACTAGAATGTTCGTAGAACATTTCCTCTCCTCAAGCAAAAACCACTGCATATCTACAAATGGCTTACAACTGGTTTAATTACCATTTGGAACAGACTAATTTTTCAGCAAGTTTATCCGGTTTAGTGCAGTGCCAGAGCACTCTAGATTTAACTGTTCAGCTGGTCTTCCCACTACCATCACAGAGTGCCTCAGTGCCTTGCAAAATCTTTCAGTATTGCTTCTGGGAACTGAGTTAGAGACTGTGGAATAGATATCCAAAGGTAATTGAAACTGAATGGTTTAAAATAGTGCTAGTGTGGATGCCAGGCAAAATTCTTAATGGCCTTGTGTGACGTTATTGACATAATCTAGGACTGTATAGATCATTGTTGCAACCAAGGTCCTGTAATGATACCAAATCTTGTATAAAGGGGGTCAAATAAGGTGTCTAAGACAAGGTTATGGTTTGCTGGTTATGATTATGCTATGAATATGCATGTATCATTTTTGTATTTAAAGTTACAAGTATTGGCTCTATACTGTCTGTATTTCAAACTTGTGCTATGCTTCTGAGTGACAGGTTGGTGTCAGCTCTGCCTAGCCTGCTTGATGGCCCATTAAGGACCATCAGATATACAGCTGACCCACTGAGAGAAGGCAGACACGCCTTGTGACTCAGCAAGGTATGCAGGGACATGCCTATGGACAAAACTCTGTGGCTTTTCCATGCCATGTGATGGACAGCTTGTCCTTGGGACAAAGAAAGAGAGACCACATGGCATGAGAATATAAGAAGCTGCTGCAACTCCTCCATCTTGTCTCCAATCCTGCGTCATACCTCTGGAGGGACTTAGCTCTAAACAAAGGAATGATGACCTATCCCAGCTGTGGATGTACTCCAGAGACTGGATTTGAACATGCAGTTTATTCCATCAATGCTGCAAGCCTGAACCAAGAACTTTGCCATTACTGTATGTAATTGATTCCATTTAACCAATTCTTGCTCTCATCTATATCTTTTTCCTTTCATGAATAAACCTTTAGATTCTAAAGGATTGGCAACAGCATGATTTGTGGGTAAGATCTCATTTGTATATTGACCTGGGTCTGGGGCTTGGTCCTTTGGGATCGAGAGAACCTTTTTTCTTTTACTGGGGTATTGGTTTTCATAACCATTTTTCCCCATAATGAGTGGCACTGGTGGTGATAATGGGAAACTGGAGTGTCTAAGGGAATTGCTTGTGTGACTTGTGGTTAGCCTGTGGGGTAAAACCAAAGTCTTGTCTGTCTGGTTTGGTTTGCCTTGCCTTGGTGTGCATAGAAACCCCAGCCTTGGGCTGTGTCAAGGTTCCTCCCCCACTCTGAACTCTAGGGTACAGATGTGGGGACCTGCATGAAAAACCTCCTAAGCTTATCTTTACCAGCTTAGGTCTAAACTTCCCCAAGGTACAAAATATTCCACCCGTTGTCCTTGGACTGGCCACTACCACCACCAAACTAATACTGGTTACTGGGGAAGAGCTGTTTGGACGCGTCCTTCCCCCCAAAATACTTCCCAAAACCTTGCACCCCACTTCCTGGACAAGGTTTGGTAAAAAGCCTCACCAATTTGCCTAGGTGACTACAGACCCAGACCCTTGGATCTTAAGAACACTGAACAATCCTCCCAACACTTGCACCCCCCCTTTCCTGGGAAATGTTGGATAAAAAGCCTCACCAATTTGCATAGGTGACCACAGACCCAAACCCTTGGATCTGAGAACAATGAAAAAAGCATTCAGTTTTCTTACAAGGAGACTTTTAATAAAAATAGAAGTAAATAGAAATAAAGAAATCCCCCCTGTAAAATCAGGATGGTAGATATCTTACAGGGTAATTAGATTCAAAAACATAGAGAACCCCTCTAGGCAAAACCTTAAGTTACAAAAAAGATACACAGACAGAAATAAGAAAAGGAGTACTTGTGGCACCTTAGAGACTAACCAATTTATTTGAGCATGAGCTTTCGTGAGCTACAGCTCACTTCATCAGATGTTTACCGTGGAAACTGCAGCAGACTTTATATACACACAGAAATCATGAAACAATACCTCCTCCCACCCCACTGTCCTGCTGGTAATAGCTTATCTAAAGTGATCAACAGGTGGGCCATTTCCAGCACAAATCCAGGTTTTCTCACCCTCCACCCCCCCAGCCAAATTCACTCCCACACAAATTCACTCTCCTGCTGGTGCTAGCCCATCCAAAGTGACAACTCTTTACATAATCAAGTCGGGCTATTTCCTGCATAGATCAAGGTTTTCTCACATCCCCCCCACCCCCATACACACACAAACTCACTCTCCTGCTGGTAATAGCTCATCTAAACTGACCATTCTCCAGGTTTAAATCCAGACAGAAATAGTTATTCTATTCAGCACAATTCTTTTCTCAGCCATTTAAAGAAATCATAATCTAACACATACCTAGCTAGATTACTTACTAAAAGTTCTAAGACTCCATTCCTGTTCTGTTCCTGGCAAGAGCAGCATATAGACAGACACAGACCCTTTGTTTCTCTCCCTCCTCCCAGCTTTTCAAAGTATCTTGTCTCCTCATTGGTCATTTTGGTCAGGTGCCAGCGAGGTTACCTTTAGCTTCTTAACCCTTTACAGGTGAGAGGAGCTTTCCCCTGGCCAGGAGGGATTTCAAAGGGGTTTGCCCTTCCCTTTATATTTATGACAGGCTGTAACTGTAACTTTAAGCAATTTGTCTTGAATTGGCACTTTCAGTTGGGTCTAAGCAAAGAAACTCACTAAATAAATGTGTTTGTTTAAAAGGGAGCTAAAGTTGGCTAGCAGTGCCTTTATACCTTCTAGAACACAGAAGTTGGCAGCTGAAAACTGAAACCTCCTGGGAAGCTGGAAATACAGCAAAACAAAACACCAACCTTATAAAAGCAGGAAGTGCAGAGTTAAGGTAAAACCTGCCAGACCTTACTCCCATGCAACCTTAAGTCTGCCCCTGTGAAGATTTCAATAAGCACGGTGAATATAACAGAACTGTGGGAATATAATAGAACCGTACCCATCCCTAACAATAGCTGCTAGTTTTTGTATGCCCACCACAACTCCAAATACTCACTCCTCTTGCATTTACACTGCATTTCTGTGCAGTCAAGCGCAAAATATACTCACGGTGGAATATAACAGCTGTCTGTACAGATTTAACAGTTGAAAAATTTTCCTTCTGACACTGCAAGAGCATTGTGCATTGCAGTATCAACAAGAAGTTTGAGGCTGGTATTAACATGCTGAGTTGAATGCACAACCTTCTGGCCCAGAGGCAAATGTGTCCTAATGATCTTCACTGATAACTAGTATTTCACAATGTGATTGTAGATATCTGGCTTTCTCATGTTTTTGATTGTTGGCAGTGCAACATGATGCAGCTGCAGGCACTAGAGAACAGAGAATGACTTGTTCAAAATGCCAGACAGCAACTTAGCTTACCTATTATAGGTCAGTACCTTTTAGTGGAGTGGGCACTTACCCTGAGGAAAGTTTTCAAATGTTTCTTTGCCCATGAAAGCTTCCTTTAATGTACAGTTTGATCCACTCACCGTCTCAAAGCCCTTTACAGAAATGATAGTTTTCAGAGTAGCAGCTGTGTTAGTTTGTATCTGCAAAAAGAAAGGAGTACTTGTGGCACCTTAGAGACTAACAAATTTATTTCAGCATAAACTTTTGTGAGCTACAGCTCACTTCATTGGATGCATTCAGTAGAAAATACAGTGGGGAGATTTTATATACACAGAGAACATTAAACAATGGGTGTTACCATACACACTGTAAGGAGAGCGATCAGGTAAGGTGAGCTATTACCAGCGGGGGGGAACCCTTTTTGTAGTGATAATCAAGGTGGGCCATTTCCAGCAGTTAAAAGAATGTGTGAGGAACTGTGTGTGTGTGTGTGTGTTGGGGGGAGGAGGGGATAAACATGGGGAAATAGTTTTACTTTGTGTAATGACACATCCACTCCCAGTCTTTATTCAAGCCTAATGTAATAGTGTCCAGTTTGCAAATTAATGCCAATTCAGCAGTCTCTTGTTGAAGTCTGTTTGAATTTTTTTTTTGTTGAAGAATTGCCACTTTGAGGTCTGTAATCGAGTGACCAGAGAGATTGAAGTGTTCTCCTACTGGTTTTTGAATGTTATAATTCTTGACGTCTGATTTGTATCCATTTATTCTTTTATGTAGAGACTGTCCAGGTTGGCCAGTGTACATGACAGAGGGGCATTGCTGGCACATGATGGCATATATCAGATTGGTGGATGTGTAGGTGAACGAGCCTCTGATAGTCTGGCTGATAGTCTTAGGGATGAGTTGTGTATTAGATCTTACTTGTGGAATTTAAGGACTGTTGTGACATCAGTTTGGCTTTTTACCCCCTTCATATTCAGTGTGGCTGAAATTTTGACCAATGTATTGTAACTTTCGTTCAGTTCTACTCATGGGGTTTCCCATGAAAGTCAGTAGGTGTTTTCTGAGTGATTGAAATGCAGCGTTAGAGCCCTGTGCATTGAAGTTGTAAGAAGCTTTGCTGTCACAACAGCAACAAATGTAATTTCCACCTCTCCCATAGTTTTAATAATTTAGGGAAGACTGTGTTGGTAAGGGAAATAAAAGCAAATAATGAAATAAATTAAACACTTAGTACCATACTATCTGTATTTGGGTTCTCCAGGACTTACCCAATGGGGACATATGCTAATGTAGTTAGTTATTGCATACACAAGTTGATATAGTCCCCACATTGAAAAGAATACGGTAACTTCAGGGAAAACACAGGCAGTGAGGGTGACCAAACTCAAAACAAGATAATACAGTTACATAGGTATTGTAGAAATTGATGTTTCCAAATCTTAAATTAAAATCAGCGTGCCCTCGCTACTGCACAACCTAATTATCATTGACTGGCAGACTTGTAGGCATCATAGAAGTGTGTCTTGAAGAAGGAATTAAGGGAGGAGAGATTAATTGCCTCATGGATTAATTCAAGGATATCATTACATGCTTACAGAACAACTGTAGAAGGAAGTGAGGAGATGTTTTGTGGGAGACTTATATAATGAGCAATAAAGGCTGGCTTCACAAGAGTGACTGACTAAATCCTTCTCCTTTTTCGAGAACATTCTTGATTCATTAGACTCTTATTTTAGAGAGGGTTTTCACTGTTCCTCATCTTAAATGGGTATATATAGCTTCTCCTCTTCAAAGTGCTTTGTCAGTACACGGTGACGAATATTGTCTGTTTCTGCCCCCTGTATTTAGACCATTACTTCTACTTATTCTCTAACTGTAAAATATGGTAAACATTCACTTCAGCAATTTTAAACTCAGAAGCCTAAATCGGTGTTTCCAAATATGTATTGTGAACTAATGAAAATTCTGTTTTCCAAAATAGAAAAATTTATGGATTGTCGAAAACCAGTGGGCAAAAAACAGGCAATGCAATACAAACTTTAAATATAAATTAACAGATTAGGACTTCAAAATTGGAAGAGCAGCAAACACCCATTTCAGTGCACAAATGTGGCCTGTTGTGGTGACATATACACCGTCCAACAAGAATCACAGTTCGTGTGTGAAGCTGTAGTCTTCCTTGCTGTCCTCTGGCATGAAGTGGTAAGGGTAAGGAGTAAGCCCATGATGCCACGTGTTTATGTTGAGGGGCTAGAGAGCTGCTACCTTGGAGTTCTTTATGCTGTCTGCCTTGTTGGCCCTCCAGGCCCTTTGTTCAGTGTCTAACACAGCACTGGCTTGCAGGATTTCCCTGAACGTGTGCTCCCTAGTCCTCTTCTTTTTCGCCTCATCAGGGTCAGGTATTCTGCGGCTGATTAAAAACAGTTGTATCATTGTATTTACAGTCACATCAGAAAGGGAATGATAAGGCAAAACTCCCTTGTCTTATTCCCATAAAGACTTTTAATAAGACATGCTTATTAACACTTCAGCTTTGGAGAGCCTCTACACAGCATCACTCTCCAGTCCCAGCCATGGTGAGTATGGCTTTGCTTGCATGATGCACTAAAATTTCAGTCTCTATCCCACAGGGCTGTGGTAATATTGACACTATTTTCCGCAGGCAATGGAAAGCCCAGCTGCCTACTAGCATCCTGAAGCTGCCTGGCCAATATGCTACTAGCCTGTTTACTGCAGTGGTGCCACTTGAGCTCATCACATAGTGGCATGGGAAAATGTCCTACCACAGAGGAAGAAATAAAACAGCCATCCCTAAAAACTTTCAGGAGAGTATTGAGTCTTGCCATGAAAGTTTCCTCGAGATGTTCTGCATGGTGCCCCTCCCAACCCACCCTTCCCCTTCACTTATCCTAAGAGGGGAACAAAAAGCAGATGCCAACTCTACCTCTGTTGTACTTTTTTTTTTTTTAAATATACAATAATTATTGTATATTAAATGGGGAGTTAGTACCTATGTCTTTTGGTGGTGGGCCAGTCACCATCTTTAAATTTTAAACATTGGACAATGCACAGAACAAGGGAGAGTTTCTAGGCATGCTTGCCAAGGTGGGCAATCACCAAAAGCAACACTTATATTGGCCAGAGACAAATTTGAGTGTAGACGTGCACAAAGAGCTTATAAGTTGTCTTGAGTCAGCAGCTGAACTTTGTAGCGTAGACCAGACCTGTGTTTCAGCACTGTTTGCATTAAGCTCTAGAGCTTATCAGACTTCTTGAAAACAGAGTTCCTGATTTATATCCAGAATGATGGTAACAGATATCTATTGCAGTTTTGACCAGGGTGTAGAAAGTGTGTGTGTAAAGATCCTTCTACGTGCTGTTCCACAGTGAATGAGTTGTTTCAGCCTGCAGCTATAAAGTGTTGGCTATTTAGCTCAAGGTGTAGCATCTCACTTTCAGTTCTAGAGTTCCCTAGGTCAGTCCCTGTCTGGTCTGTCAGCCAAGAGAAGAGCTATCACATGTATGTCTAGTGATGCAGCACAACTGTCTTTGAGATATGTAAGCTGTACATCTTTCCTCTTAGCTAAAGATTTTGGGACTGAAATAAGAACTTAACATATCTACGATCGTATACATAGAAGTAAATGTATTTTGTCAAAGTCAACTTTAAATGTGATAAGGCGGAGACAAGATGCAGTGCACAAGTCTGAATTCTCTATAATCTGTGTTAAATGAATGTCCAGATCACAAAGTCACTCTGAGAAAATCAATGGGCTTGTATCGGAAAAGGCCTAATTCTCATATAGCAGGGAGGTTAGTAATACATATTAAGATACATTGGCAAAATTTTATGGGGAGGCTTGTGTAAAAGGTGAGTTCAGAACACTAACAATGTGAAACATAGTTGATTATATAGTAATATATATTTTAACTTTCTACTTCTACATCTTCTTGTCAGTTTAAAAGATTTAACTGTGAACTGGTGTATCAGGTGTCAGTTACCAGGTTAACTGCCCCTCTGGTCCCTCCTGTTTTCAGCACACCTTCTCTTAAAGCATAATCAAAGCAATTAAGAGAAAATAGATCTTAACAAAACTTCATAGAATCATGGAATATCAGGGTTGGAAGGGACGTCAGTAGGTCATCTAGTCCAACCCCCTGTTTAACACAGGACCAATCGCCAATTTTTGCCCCAGATCCATAAATGGCCCCCTCTAGGATTGAACTCTCAACCCTGGGTTTAGCAGGCCAATGCTCAAACCACTGAGCTGTCCCTCTGCCCCAAACCAGTATTCATGTCTGCATTCCTCTAAGGCTTACTGTTCCCTGGATCTGGGGAAGGGTCTAACGCAATCTACGCCACAGAGGCTCTCTGTGGGCATGTCTACACTGGCGGGGTTACAGTGCCGCTCAGAGAGTGCTGAAGGGAAACTGCTGTTGTATGTTCACACTGTCCGTTGCCTCCGCAATAGCATGTTCACACTTGCGTCACTTGCAGTGGTATTCGGAGCAGTGCACTCTGGGGAGCTATCCCACAGAGCATTTCTTCCTTTTCTGCCACTAAGAGTTGTGGGAAGACGCATAGGCACCAACTTCTCATGGTGCCGGTGGGTGCTCGCCACCCCCGCCCCCCCATTCCAACCCCTTCCCCCAAAGTCCCTGCCCCTATTGGACCTCTCTCCAAATCCCCACCCTGGCCCCACCTCCTCCCCTGAGTGCACCGTGTTCCTCCTCTTCCCTCCCCCCCCAGCACTTTGCGGGGACAATCGCTGGGAGGGAGGGGGGAAAAGCGGGTGCTCGCAGACGAGGCAGAGCAGAGGTGAGCTCTGGCAGGGGGCGGGGCGGGGAGCTGCCAGTGCGTCGGCACCTATGTGAAGATGGAGGGGATCACAGGGCATCCTGGATCCTATCCCAATGCCCCGTGATGCATTGCTTTGCATCCCTGCAGTTCCTGTGCTTCTGTCCATATTTGGTGCCATCTTTCAACCATTTGTGTACTGCATGCCATGCCTCTTCGGGCTGCAGGAATGGATCCTGAACTGTTAATCAGTATGCTGCTCACTCTGACCAACACATCATGAGTGGCAGTGGAGTTATTCCTTAAACTACAAAGGCAAGAGGAGTGCGACATTGATCTTTCCACACTACCATCTATGACACAAGAGTCCTTGTGACATTCATGGAGGTGCTGCCCACAGTGGAACACCACTCTTGGGCTCGGGAAACAAGCACTGAGTGGTGGTATCACATCGTGATGCACATCTGGAGTGACAAGCATTGGCTGCAGAACTTTTGGATGAGGAAAACCACATTCATGGGATGAGCTCGCCCCAGCCCTGCACTTCCGTTGGAGAAGCATGTGGTGAGAGAGAGAGAGAGAGGGAGCTGCCTTGCCATTGGAGAAGTGCGTGGCAATTGCACTGTGGAAGCCGGCTACTCCAGACTGCTACTGATCGGTCGCTAACCAGTTTGGAGTGGGAAAGTTCACAGTTGGACTTGTGTTGACGGAAGTGTGCAGGGCCATTAATCGCATCCTGCTCTGGAAGACGGTGACTCTGGGCAACATGCGTGAAATTGCAGATGGCTTTGCACATATGGGGTTTCCTAACTGCAGAGGGGCGATAGATGGCACCCATATTCCAATTCTGACACCAAACCACCTACCCACTGAGTACATTAATCTCAAGGGGTATTTCTCAATGTTCTCCAGGCACTTGTGGATCACTGTGGGCATTTCACAGGCATTAATGCAGACTGGTCTGGAAAGGTGCATGACCCACACATCTTTTGGAACACTGGCCTGTTCAGGAAGCTGCAAGCAGGGACTTTCTTCCTGGACCAGAAGATCACCATAGGGGAAGTCAAAATGCCCATTGTGATCCTCGGAGACCCTGCCTACCCCTTAATGCCGTGGCTTATGAAGCCATACATGGGGCAACTTGACAACAGCAAGGAGCGGTTCAACAACAGGCTGAGCAAATGCAGAATGACTGAGTATGGTTTTGGCCGTTTAAAAGCCCACTGACGCTGCCTATATGGGAAGCTGGACCTGGCCGATGACAATATTCCTATGTTTATAGCTGCGTGCTGTACGCTCTATAATATTTGTGAAAGCTTCACTGCGGGCTGGACCTCAGAGGCTCAGCGCCTGGAGGCTGAGTTTGAACAGCCAGAGCCCAGGGCTATTTATTAGAAAGGCACGGTGCGGGGCCATAAGGATCTGGGATGCCTTGAGACAGCAATTTGAAGCTGAAAGCCACTAATATCTGTTGCTATGCTTGGAAGTGCAGTGCTTGTAATGCTAGGAGGGGATTGTGATTGGTGCAATGTGAACATTTAACATAATTGTCTGTCGCTTTGCAGGGCTCTGTTTGCTTTCAATTCATAGAATAAAGATTGCTTTCAAACCAACACAATTCTTTTATTAAAAAACAACAACCAGAGGAGAGAGTCAAACAAAAAAAAATCTGCAGTGAGGGGGATGGGGAAAGGGAAGATCCCAAGAGGAGGTGGGGATGGCTAAAGATTTGTGTATGTCCAGGGATCATAGCTAACCTTCTTCTTTGATGTACAATGCAGCGGGTACTGTACTTCAGCAGGGCCAAACTGCAGAGGGATGTGTGTTGAGTGCAATGGGTTGTGGGAGTCCACAGTGTTGGACTGTGACAAGGGAGGAGTGAAATGCCGCGGGTATAGACTGGAGCTGGGAGATTGATAAGAGTGTGGTGGTGGTGTCTGGGGGGAGAATGGGAAAGTTTTGCAACAGTGGCCGCAGGGGAGGGTGGGCGCAGAGCTGCTTTGTTTGAAGAGCGAGTATCACCTGGAGTGTGTCCACTTAGCACTCCATAACATTTAAGAGCTACTCCGTGTCTTCTTTCTGGTGTGCCGCGTTCTCCTTTCGGTCCCTCTTCTCGCTGTCTCCGTCACTCCTTCAATTCCTGTTTCTCAGCAATGGAGTGCATCATAACATCACGCAGAAAGTCCTCCTTAGTTCTTCTTGGCCGCTTTCTAATTCTGTGCAGCCATTCAGCCGCCGATAACAAAGAGGGAGGCTTGGCTCCCCAGGTCATCTCTGTGAAATTTAAATGCAACATTTTACAGAGGCAGTATTGTTTGCAACACACAGAACACTGATTCAGTGATTTAAAACACAGCCAGTACTTACACACCTGTCACTAACTGGCTGACCCCAGGCAAGCACACATGAGCCACAAGACCCCCAAAATGGTGAGTAGTTGCAGGGGCATGGTAAATCACTCATCCCAGACTCAGATGTTCGCTGGGCACGTGGCTCTTGGGGAGAGCCAGCTCTGTAGGTGGGGCCTGATGATCATTTCTGTCTCCACACTTTCCACAGGATGTGATCATTATGGAAGATATCTTGCTGCTAAGGGTGAGCAGTCAATCAAGGGAGGGTCTTCTCCAAGACTGCAGCTTCTGCCCTGGCCCCTATGCGGCTTCCCCCCCCCCCCCCCCCCAAGGTGATGGCACAGTGGTGTGGGAAAGTTACCATTAATGGGGCAAGAAACAAAGCAGCTCTGCCAAAGAACCTGTGGCAGCGGGTTTCCCAGTATCTCCATGAGTTTCCTGGAGATCTGAGGCAGATTCCCATGAAGTGAGGGAGTCAATCAACAGCCTGTTCAGCTGCTCAGA
The DNA here is from genome assembly GCF_965140285.1 of Lepidochelys kempii. Lineage (NCBI taxonomy): Eukaryota > Metazoa > Chordata > Testudines > Cheloniidae > Lepidochelys > Lepidochelys kempii. The sequence continues at coordinate 250,044,894 of NC_136380.1, forward strand.
CTAGGCATGCGGTGGGAGACAAGCCTGCTTTCTGCAACCCTCTCGCCCCGAACAGCTCACTTCAAGTCCACATACCAGGGGCCTTCTCTCCTGTTTGCTCTTCACCAGCAGCTGTGACTGGCAAGCCTCCTCTTGTGTAGAAAAGAGCTGCTGGCTGCATGCATCTCTGGCCTTCGAGTCATCTTTTTGCTTCTGGGTCCCCATCCCCCTTCCCCATCACATTCTTGTCCAAGATTTCCTCCTCCTGGCTCGGTCCACTTTCAACTGGAACGCGACCTACCGAAGTATCCACAGTGATCTTCGCAGTGGAGGTGGGGTCGCCGTTGAGTATCGCATCCAGTTCTTTGTAGAACCAGTAGCTCCTGGGCGCAGCACCGGAGCGGCGGTTTGCCTCCCATGCCTTGTGGTAGGTGTTCCGCAGCTCCTTCACTTTGACCCTGCATTGCAGTGTGTCCCAGTCATGGCCCCTTTCTGTTATGCATCGGGAAATCTGTCCGTAGGTATCATAATTCCTATGGCTGGAGCGCAGCTGGGACTGGACAGCCTCCTCTCTCCAAATGCTGATGAGGTCCAGCAGCTTGGCATTGCTCCAAGCGGGGGATCGCCTGGTGCGTGGAGCAGGCATGGCCACCTGGAAAGGTGCGCTGAGACCACTGCACACATCACCGTGCAAACAGGAAGGGGACTTTCAAAATTCCAAAGGAATTTACAGGATGGGGAGGATGATTGGTCACTTGAGGGCAGGGCAGTAGAGTTCAAACTGATGACTAGAGAGGCGAGAACAGGCATTGTGGGACACCTCCCAGAGGCCAATCACAGCGCTCTGTTCAACTACGGTGTCTACACTGGCACCGCAGCACTGTAGGCCCAGCACAGGAAGCTGTACGCCTCTCGTCAGGGTGGGTTTTTTACAGCCTTGCAACTGCACAGTTTCTGTGCACTGAGTGGCTTGGCAGCGTGTACATCTCGGGAGTTACAGCACAGAAAGTTGCTTTACTGCACAGAAACTTGCCAGTGTAGACAGGGCCTTTGTTAACCTGTCCCTTTGACAATTGACAGCTCTCTAACTGTTTATAGCCCTTTGATCTGTGAGTTTCCAGACTGGTAAAATGTCTGTCTCGCTTTGGGCTGTAGCCTGGAAGTACGCCATTGTCTGGCAATTGTCCTGGGGGGTTTGTTTATAGCTATTATTGTGTTGTCCTGCTGGCTTTTCCTGAAGCCCCCTATTAATTAGAATAGGAAAGTCTTATAACCAATATACAGTAACTTCTCATTGATCAGACGGTATATTGTATTCAGAAAATTATTACATCTCAATATTCTTAGATTATTACACAACAATTCCATGTCCATCACATCACTGTTGCAGTTATGTACCTCTAGTCCCGCTGAACGTATCTGGTACCTTACAAACTGACTCTTCAGCCATTTTGCAACAAACTGCTCATGGGAAGACATGAACCTTTGAGTAGCAAAGGGGTGAAATAAGTACAAGATTCACGACAAAACTGATTATTGAAACTAAAGTGTCTGAATCCTACTAGGAGCTGAGATACTCAGTGATTTTCAGGCAGAGACCCAGAGTCTGTGGGTTGGCAGTGGATAAGAATTGGCATCTTATCCCTTGGGCTCTAGAAATACTAACTGAAAGTTTTCAGAAAAGTATATCTCTAGAACAGTTATTTTTGAAGTTTTTTTGATAAATTGATAAGCTTACAAATCTTAAAAGATTTCTTGCCAGTTGAACTTGCTCTTTATTTTTCTCTCCAGTTGGTGTTATCCGCTGTCCAATTTGCAGCCAGGAATGTGCAGAGAGACACATCATAGATAACTTTTTTGTGAAGGACACCACAGAGGTTCCCAGCAGTACAGTGGAAAAGTCAAATCAGGTGAGTACATTAAAATGTAACCCGCCTCAGCATCCTTTGGGTGCCTAGGTATATCTTAAGCTACTAGCTGTGTGGCTTTTATTGCTTATTTTGTATTGGGGTCGGGGGAGAGAGGAAGGTAGAAAGAGCATTCAAATAGTCATACTTTGTATTTTATGACTGCCATCGAAAATCAGGTAGTGTGTTGGGAGTGGTGGTGATGGTAACTTCTGTTTTAAAAAAATAATGGTTTTAAATATCTGAGGTGAAGTAAGTGCATGGCTACAACGATAATGAGAGAAATAAAATATGTATTATCTTGCTACAGTGAAACTTCCTGAACCCAAGACAAAACACTTCCCATGGAGGACTCTAAATGGGAGAATTCCTAGAACAAGAGACCAGAATGACTTAGAATAATAGAATCAGAGAAATGTAGGGCTGGAATGGACCTTTAGAGATTATCAAGCCCAGCCGCCTCTGCTGAGGCAGAACCAACTATAGACATCCCTGACAGCTGTTTGGAGGTATTTACGAACAGATAGTGATGGGGATTTCACAACCTCTTGCAAGCCTATTCCAGAATTTGACTACCCTTATAGTTAAAAAGCTTTTCCTAACATCTAACCTAAATGTCCCTTGCTGCAGACTAAGCTGATTACTTCTCGTTCTGCCTTTCGTGTAAAACTCAATTTAGTTTGGTCAGGACTGGGAAAATAGAACCTAATTAGTGTCATGTTTTGCTAATATTAAACAGCTGGGTTCATTAGACAAGAAGTTCTCAAATGTTGTAGTTGAGATCATATCTTACTTGTGTGTCTATGGTCCACTGCCTTCTCCATTCACAAGTGCATAATGATTTTTAATGTACTTTTAGTTCCTTTTCATGCATTTTAGCAACCAGATATAAGAAGAGGTAGCACCAAGTAAATAGCCAGTGACGCATATGGCCAAAGTTTAGGAACCTCTGGCATTAGAATTTGCCATCCTTCATTCTGGGCCATGCCAAGATAAAAGTCCATGTGCTTTATAAATGGACTTTGTTAGACTTTAGGAAATGATTTTAACTCCTTTAACCTCTTTCTACATAGATGCTTTCTTTATAATGGCAGCAAGAAGACTACTTTTGCAATGCTGCAGTCATTTAAAGTCAAGACCCTAATTGCAGAGATACTTTTGTATGCTATTCTCTTTTAAAATAAAGATTATTTTGAAAGTGCCTTTTTTAATCCCTTCATTTTGTATAAGGAGTGCATCATAAGTCTTGATCTATTTTGTATTCTGGCAGTCTTTAGGGTTTATTTAATTATACCATGCAATCTTTTTTGTTTCAAAGTTTCTAGTGGTGGGGGTGGAAATATACCTTGTAAGTCTCCTTCCCCTACCCCAAGATAGGTGCGGATATTTAAACTTATGGCCATCTGAAGCTTTTGTTAGCTGTCTTCAGATGCTCAGCCAGCTTGGGACCTGGACCTCTACGTTATGATGATATCAAATTTTCTGAACCTGGACTGGAAAGTGAGATTTGATTAAAGCTCTCCAGAAGCTTGGACAACATCTGTCTACCTTTTTGTGTAGGAATAATTTTTTTTTAAATGTGGAGTATTTTTGATCATGCATATTTTGCATGTCACCCACTGAGTCACCAAAGCAACCTATGATCTTTAATTATGCAGTGATTAATCACTGCTTGATTTGGAAAAGTGATCATCTTATCTTTAGTCAGTTAGCTTTTCTAGTGAGTTTGTCCATTAGGAGGAGTAGCAAGAAGTTATGTAGTTCCAGAGATGTCATAAAGAGTTTGATACCATTCAGAGGTATTCCCAAATTTTCTTAAACTTATAAGAGTCCATATTGCTGTCTTGTTCCAATATATGTAACAATCACTAGGGGTTATAATGGATCACAAATTGAACGAGTCATCAATGTGATGCAATTGCAAAAAGGGCTAATATTTTGGGTTGTATTAGGAGTATCATATGGGAGACAATTGTCCGACTCTGCTTGGCACTGCTAAGGCCTCAACTGGAGTATTGCAGAAAAAGGCATTTTAGGTTAGAAATGAGGAGGAACTTTCCAACTATAAGGGAGTTAAGTTCTGGGATAGTCTTCGGAGGAAGGTTGTAGAATCCCAGTCATTGGAGGTTTTTAAAGACAGGTTGGACAAACACCTGCCAGGGACGGTCTGGGTTTACTTTGTCCTGTGTCAGCACAGGGGTCTGGATTAGATGACATCTGACCGCCCCTTCCAACCCTACATTTGTTTGATTCTATAAGCTTCCCAGAACCTTAGTTCAGAGAGCTATGACCGAACTAGTTGAGGTAATCTTATTGACAAGATCAAGGGTTTTTTATTTGTATTTGCCTTTCAGCTTTCTATCACTAGTATCTCAGGCATTGAGGCCTTTTTGACTGGGGTGCGGATCACAAAATTTGTATAGCAGGACTTCATTCGTCATTCTCAAAGTCTTAAGTCTCTAAAAATTATGGAGTTCCTTCAGGAGTCATGGCTTAGCATATGAGCATTTCTGAAACTCAATAATACTGTGCATCCTCGTTGATTAGAAAACAGATCCCCATTCTTCCCTTGATTTAAGTCTTTCTGAATGCTTGCTGGTCCTGCTCTGCTGGGGAGGATACAAACAGCACTTGAACCAGTGCTTCAAAGTTCTCCATTGGAAGCTGGATAGTCTGAGTGGGCTGTAGGGAAAGCCCTATGTAGATATTCTTCTTCGAGTGCTTGCTCATGTCCATTCCATGTTAGGTGCATGTCTTGCCACATGCACTGGTGCCGGAAGTTTTCCCCTTGGTCTACCTGTGGGGGATCCGCTCTAGCGCCCTCTGGAGTGGTGCGCACATGCCAAGGTATAAGGAGTGCTGCTGGCTCCCCCCACCCTCAGTTCCTTCTTACGCCAGTGATGGTGCTGGAACATTTGTTGCTTTGGCAAATTCTTCAGGTCAGAACTGTTTGTTGCAAACTTTTCCTGTAAATAGATAATTTTTATACATCGTTCCCTTAATGTTTGTTAAGCTAGTTAGTGGTCCCAGACAGGACTTAGCCCAGGGATGGGGTACACCTAGTTCCCGGTTTTCAAACCCTGCGACAGCTGCAAGACGCCTATGCCCATCAGCAACCCGCACAGTAGCTGTCTAAGGTGCTTGGGGGAAACCCACATCAGCGACAACTGTCGCATCAGCAAAAGTTTTAAACCTCAGATGAAGGAGGAGTGGGACATTCAACACTGGGTGCTCCTTATGGAGTCTGTGTTAACACCAGAACCATCCAGGTCGGACTCTGCACCCAGCATCGCAGCCTCAGTGTGGAGTGTGCCACTGGCACCATTTTTGGACCAGCGTCGATACCCCTCCCTGGTACCGACGGGGAAGAGGAAGAAGATGGGAAGAGGTTGTTCTGCTCCCCGCGAGGACAAGGAGAGGGCAGAGGAGAGTAGAAACCCGTGAGAGGCAGCCCGTCACCTTTGACAGGGAGTTGGGCCCCAGCTGTGGTTGAGCAGGCTAGCCCATCCTGGGATGTGCCTTCTACCCCAGATAGTGACAGCAGAGTCCAGCACATGGTGGTACCCTGGACCCCGGAAGCCCTGCAGGCCACGCAGGAGATCATGTTCCTCCCAGTGCCACCCACACCAGGCACAGCAGCTTCCAAATCCAGGGATAAGCCTGCCCTGGGGCTGTTCCATCAGACACAACCCAAACGTTCAGCATTGATTGCTGGGGTACCGTCACGGTTCCACTGAGCGCCAACGCCAGTCTCCGGGTTCTCGATGAGGACGATCGTCTCCCTCATACAGATCCCACTCAGAACATGGGGGCAAACACCGCCAGAACTGAGGTGCCTGGTTGATCTTGGTGCGGTTGAGATCTCCGTAACATGGCCCATCCTTGTGAGGCTCTGAGTCGAGCCAGGAGTCCCTACCACCAGGACAAGGCCCTCCCTCCAGAGCGCCAGTTCTCCCTGCGGTACCGCTAGGGCCATCGTGGCCATCCCAAGGGTGCAAATTGGTGTTGGGAGTCTCCAACAAACCCTCTGCCATGGTCTCCCACCCCCATGGGGAGGCAGAGGTCACCATCCATGGGACCCCTCAGGTGCAACCTGCTGGGGAGGAAGGTCCTGTAGATCAGATCTCAGGGATGGCGGTACCTACTTGCACCTGCATCCTCCTCCTCATCAGCCAATGAGGCGATAGCCGGACCCCCGCTTCCGGTCCCTAAGGACAATGCCAGCGCTCATCAAGAGCTTTTGAAGAGGGTCACCTCTAATTTGGGGCTAGAGGCTGAGGAACTGGAGGAGCCCTTGGGCTCTCTTCGATGTCCTCACTTCGTCAGCCCCAGCGAGGGTGGCATTGCCGGTGCACAAAGGGGTGGCCAAGATTACGAAGTCCCAGTGGCAGACCCCCTACTTGCTACCCCCAATTTCCAAGCGATCAGAACACAAGTATTATGTGCCCACTAAAGGGTATGAATATCTGTATACCCACCCTGCCCCAAGCTCACTGGTGGTCTCAGCAGTCAGCGAGCGGAAAAGACAGGATCAACCAGGTGTGACTCCCAAGAATAAAGAAGCAATAAAGCTCAATTTATTTGGAAGAAAAATTTATTTATCCTCAAGCCTGCAGCTGAGGGTACCGAACTATCGGGCCTTGCTGGGCCGCTATGATTTTAATATTTGTGAATCCCTACCCAAATTCTCCGACTCCCTCACGGAGGACCCCAGAAAGGAGTTCCAGGTGATCCTGGAGAAGGGAAAGGGAGTGGCGAGAGCAGCACTGCAGGTGGCCTCAGACGCGGCTGATTCTGTGGCACGGACCATGGCCTCCGCCATATCAATGAGAAGGGGTCAGTCCTCGGGCCTGTCGGTGGAGGTCCAACAATCCATCCAGGACCTCCCGTTTGATGGTCAAGCCCGGTTTGCAGAACAGACAGACAGTAAACTACATGGGCTAAAGGACTCGTGCACTACGCTTAAGACCATGGGCCTTTACACCCCGGGCCCACAGAGAAAGCGTTTAAAGCCGCAGCCATTTTAGTGGCTGGACAGCCAGCCTAGATCAGAGCCCTTCCGAAAAAAGAACAAGGGCTACAAGTGCCAACAGGGCCAGCAGCCCACTACTTTGGCGCAGTCCGGATCCACTCGCACCCAGCCAGGGGTTAAGCAGGCATTTTAAGGGTGTGCCCAAGGGCCACATTTCAGCAGTGGCTGTCAATGGTCTATAACTCGTCCAGAGATCACCTGGAGAAGATCATCACCATCCCGCCAAGGGTAGTCGCTTCTCTCTACAGTGATGGACCGACCCAGGGGCAGTCCTCGAAGGAGTGCTATTTGACAACCCACAGTCCTCCGTCTCGTTGATATCAGATGCCTTGGACCTCAGTTGGGGAGCGTATCTCTGCACATTGCAGATCCAAGGGACGTGGTCCCCAGAGGTGCTGACGTTGCATATCAACGTCAAAGAGCTCAGAGCAGTCAGTTTAGCCTGCACAGTCTTCCTGCCACAGTTGACGGGCCAAGTGGTGCAAGTGCTGATGGACAACACGGCCTCGATGTTCTACATCAACAGGCAAGGGGGAGCCTGCTCCTCAGCTCTCTGCCAAGAAGCACTCCGCTTGTGAGATTTCTGCATCCATCATGCGATCCATCTGGAAGCCTTTCACCTCCCCTGCGTAAGGAATACGCTAGTGGATCACCTCAGCAGGTCCTTCTGCTCTCACCACGAGTGGTCACTCAACTCAGAAGTGGGGAACTCCCTAAGTGGATCTGTGTGCCACCAGAAAGAACAGGAAGTGTTATCAGTTTTGCTCTCTGCAGGGCCTTGGCAAGGGCACGCTCTGATGCCTTTCTTCTGTTGTGGTCTGGGGAGCTGATGTATGCTTTCCCACCGATCCCTCTCATCATCAGGATCCTGTCAAAAATCAAGAGAATCAGGGCTTGAGTCGTCATGATCACCCCAGCATGACCCTGCTAACATTGGTTCAGCACGCTGATGGACCTCGCAGTAGCCACCCTGTGTTCACTACCCAACCGCCTGAACCTTCTTTCGTTGGATCATGGTCACCTCCTTGCCCCCTCTCCACCTCATGGTGTGGATGTTGCGTGGTTAAACCCAGAAAAGCGGACCTGCCCTAGTAGGGTACAGCAGGTCCTCCTAGAGAGTAGAAAGTCTTCCACTAGAGCGACTTACCTGGCCAAGTGGATGAGGTTCTCCCGCTGGAGATCTGAGTGTAGCAGCTCCCCGACGCGCTGATCTCTGCAGTCCATCTTGGATTACCTGCTTCACCTGAAGAATCAGGGCCATGCCCTTTCTTCTGTCAAGATCCACCTGGCTGCCATTGTGGCTCTTCACCCGCCGATCCAGGGAAGATTGGTGTTTTCACATGGAATGTTGATCAGGTTCCTGAAAGGCCTCGAGAGGTTCTTCCCTCTGATTTGGGACCCAATCCTGCAATGAGACCTCTACCTGGTCATTGCCAAGCTCACAGGACTGCCCTTTGAGCCCATGGGCTCTTTCTCCCCTTCCTACCTGTTGTGGAAGGCCGCCTTTTTTTGTTGCAGTGACGTTGGCGAGACGGGTGTCGGAGATTAAAGCTCTCACCTTGGAGCTGCCATATACAGTGTCCTACAAGGAACAACTGCAACCCCATCTGGCCTTCCTGCCAAAGGTGGTGGTCTCCTTCCATGTCAACCAGGATATCTTTCTCCTGGTATTCTGCCCTAAGCCGCACAAGACCGCTGAGGAGAAGCAGCTGCGTGCCTTGGATGTTTGGCGTCCCTTAGTGTTTTACCTCAAGAGTACCAAACCCTTCCGCAGGTCGACCCAGCTCTTCATTGCGACAGCGGATAGGATGAAGGGCCCTCCAGTGTCCTCTTGGAGGATCTCTAATCAGATTACCTCCTGTATCTGGACCTGCTACGAGCTAGCACAGGTCCAACTGCTGCCTATTGTGAAGGCCCACTCGATGGGAGCTGAAGCGTCCTCTGTGGCCTTCCTGGCGCATGTCCCCGTCCAGGACATTTGCAGGACTGTGACATGGTCTTCGGTTCACAGCACACTACACCATCACACAGCAAGCTAGAAACGACGCTGGGTTCGGCAGAGCACGGTTGCAATCTGCACACCCGTGAATTCCTGTCCACCTCCGATGGTACTGCTTGGGAGTCCCCTAACATGGAATGGACATGAGCAAGCACTTGAAGAAAAGACAGTTACCTTTTCCATAACTGCTGTTCTGTGAGATGTGTTGCTCATGTCCATTCCATGATTCACCCCCGTTCCCCACTGTTGGAGTTTCTGGCAAGAAGGAACTGAGGGTGGGGAGAGCCGACAGCACACCTTATACAGTGTCATGTGTGCACCATAAAGTCATAGAATCATAGAATCTCAGGGTTGGAAGGGACCTCAGGAGGTCATCTAGTCCAACCCCCTGCTCAAAGCAGGACCAATCCCCAATTAAATCATCCCAGCCAGGGCTTTGTCAAGCCTGACCTTAAAAACTTCTAAGGAAGGAGATTCTACCACCTCCCTAGGTAACCCATTCCAGTGTTTCACCACCCTCCTAGTGAAAAAGTTTTTCCTAATATCCAACCTAAACCTCCCCCACTGCAACTTGAGACCATTATTCCTTGTCCTGTCATCTTCTACCACTGAGAATAGTCTAGAACCATCCTCTTTGGAACCACCTCTCAGGTAGTTGAAAGCAGCTATCAAATCCCCCCTCATTCTTCTCTTCTGCAGACTAAACAATCCCAGTTCCCTCAGCCTGTCCTCATAAGTCATGTGTTCCAGACCTCTAATCATTTTTAGCTTATCTAAAGTGATCATCAAGTTGGGCTATTTCCAGCAGAAATCCAGGTTTTCTCTGAACAACATACTAATCCACAGAGGCCTCCCTACCAACATTACAAAAAGAAGGATTCTAGGTGGACTCCTCCTGAAGGTCGAAACAGCAGACTGGACTTCTCCATAGACTGCTTCCGCCAACATGCACGGGCTGAAATTGTGGAAAAGCAGCATCACTTGCCCCATAACCTCAGCCGTGCAGAACACAATGCCATCCACAGCCTCAGAAACAACTCTGACATCATAATCAAAAAGGCTGACAAAGGAGGTGCTGTTGTCATCATGAATAGGTCGGAATATGAACAAGAGGCTGCTCGGCAGCTCTTCAACACCACTTTCTACAAGCCATTACCCTATGATCCTACTGAGAGTTACCAAAAGCAACTACAGCATTTGCTCAAGAAACTTCCTGAAAAACCACAAGATCAAATCCGCACAGACACACCCCTGGAACCCCAACCTGGGATATTCTATCTACTACCCAAGATCCATAAACCTGGAAATCCTGGGCGCCCCATCATCTCAGGCATTGGCACCCTGACAGCAGGATTGTCTAGCTATGTAGACTCCCTCCTCAGGCCCTACGCTACCAGCACTCCCAGCTACCTTCGAGACACCACTGACTTCCTGAGGAAACTACAATCCATCGGTGATCTTCCTGATAACACCATCTTGGCCATTATGGATGTAGAAGCCCTCTACACCAACATTCCACACAAAGATGGACTACAAGCCGTCAAGAACACTATCCCCGATAATGTCACGGCTAACCTGGTGGCTGAACTTTGTGACTTTGTCCTTACCCATAACTATTTTACATTTGGGGACAATGTATACCTTCAGATCAGCGGCACTGCTATGGGTACCCGCATGGCCCCACAGTATGCCAACATTTTTATGGCTGATTTAGAACAACATTTCCTCAGCTCTTGTCCCCTAATGCCCCTACTCTACTTGCGCTATATTGATGATATCTTCATCATCTGGACCCATGGAAAAGAAGCCCTTGAGGAATTCCACCATGATTTCAACAATTTCCATCCCACCATCAACCTCAGCCTGGTCCAGTCCATGCAAGAGATCCACTTCCTGGACACTACAGTGCTAATAAACAATGGTCACATAAACACCACCCTATACCGGAAACCTACTGACCGCTATTCCTACCTACATGCCTCCAGCTTTCACCCAGGCCACACCAGACGATCCATAGTCTACAGCCAAGCTCTGCGATACAACCGCATTTGCTCCAACCCCTCAGACAGAGACAAACACCTACAAGATCTGTATCAAGCATTCTTACAACTACAATACCCACCTGCGGAAGTGAAGAAACAGATTGATAGAGCCAGAAGAGTTCCCAGAAGTCACCTACTACAGGACAGGCCTAACAAAGAAAATAATAGAATGCCACTAGCCGTCACCTTCAGCCCCCAACTAAAACCCCTCCAACGCATTATTAAGGATCTACAAGCTATCCTGAAGGATGACCCAACACTCTCTCAAATCTTGGGCCAGTCCTTGCCTAGAGACAGCCCCCCAACCTGAAGCAAATACCAACAACCACATACCACAGAACAGAACCACTAACCCAGGAACCTATCCTTGCAACAAAGCCCGTTGCCAACTGTGCCCACATATCTATTCAGGGGACACCATCAAAGGGCCTAATAACATCAGCCACACTATCAGAGGCTCGTTCACCTGCACATCCACCAATGTGATATATGCCATCATGTGTCAGCAATGCCCCTCTGCCATGTACATTGGTCAAACTGGACAGTCTCTACGTAAAAGAATAAATGGACACAAATCAGATGTCAAGAATTATAACATTCATAAACCAGTCGGAGAACACTTCAGTCTCTCTGGTCATGCAATCACAGACATGAAGGTCGCTATCTTACAACAAAAAACTTCAAATCCAGACTCCAGCGAGAAACTGCTGAATTGGAATTCATTTGCAAATTGGATACTATTAATTTAGGCTTAAATAGAGACTGGGAGTGGCTAAGTCATTATGCAAGGTAGCCTATTTCCCCTTGTTTTTTTCTACCCCCCCTCCCCTCCCCCTGACGTTCTGGTTCAACTTGGATTTGTGCTGGAAATGGCCCACCTTGATTTTCATACACATTGTGAGGATAGGTTTCAGAGTAACAGCCGTGTTAGTCTGTATTCGCAAAAAGAAAAGGAGTACTTGTGGCACCTTAGAGACTAACCAATTTATTTGAGCATGAGCTTTCGTGAGCTACAGTGAGGATAGTGGTCACTTTGGAAGGGCTATTACCAGCAGGAGAGTGAGTTTGTGGGGGGGGGGGGCGGGGGGGGGGACGGACGGAGGGTGAGAAAACCTGGATTTGTGCTGGAAATGGCCCAACTTGATGATCACTTTAGATAAGCTATTACCAGCAGGAGAGTGGGGTGGGAGGAGGTATTGTTTCATGGTCTCTGTGTATATAATGTCTTCTGCAGTTTCCACAGTATGCATCCGATGAAGTGAGCTGTAGCTCACGAAAGCTCATGCTCAAATAAATTGGTTAGTCTCTAAGGTGCCACAAGTACTCCTTTTCTTTTTGTGAATACAGACTAACACGGCTTTTACTCTGAAACTTGAGGGACATGGTGACTGGAAAAAAATCATTTGAATTCATTAACTACAGATAATACTTCCTTTTGTTTAATAAATCAGTTTTAAATGACACACATTTTGATAAACCTTTTTCTTATGTATCCAGTATGGATTTAATAAGAAAAATTAAAATACTATGTGTATTTTTAATTGAATTTGAATTTCTATCTAAATGGAGCTTTACACAAACCCCACATAAAATATTAATCAGTTACTAGAAAAAGGGTGAATGTTAGATTTTTTTGATTACATTAGAAATCTGAATAAAGGTAAATTAAGCTACATAATTGCTTAAATAAATGTGTATACATATAGTGTATCCTGCTGGTTTAGTATAAAGAATCACCAAATGTAGTATAAAGTGCGTAATTTGTGTAAAAGCTATCTTTGGTGGCAAATGACATGTTTTAATGGTTACCAATGAATGAGAACCAATCTTTCTGTAGGAAAAGAACTAAAAAATAGAAATGGAAATCATGATTAAAATCTGTGATTTAGATCAGTTTCCTGTTTGCTGATTTATATCACTTTGATTTAAATTAGTCCAGACTGATGCACGGTTCTGTTTTGTTTGAATGGATCTGCTCTAGAAAGTGATCATAAAGGAAAATAATCACAGACTTTGTTATATGAAAGTTGGATTTCTGGAAATATTTTCTGCCTATATGGATATCCACCCATTGTTTAGTTAAGTTTTGTATTTAACAGTTTGTCAGGTATTCTTCAAGAAACTTCCATTGGCGAGGACAAGCCAGGGCTGCTATACAAGAGGTAGTGGCTTGAGCCCAGTGTTTCTTTTCTGAAACTGGCTTTTACACCTATGACATCAAGAAGAAGGAGCAGTTTATTCTAGCTTAGGGAGATTTTTCAAAAATATAACTTTCAAATAAGAGCAAAGTTTGTTTGTTTCAAGTTGTACTGTGAAGGCAGTAGAAATCATAATATGTGTTAAGTAGTCCACTGTTTACTCCTGCTGCGTTTCATACAGGTACATAAGGGATGGGGAGCCTACTCTTCACAGAACAATTCCAGACGTAAGAATGGTAATGGGTCATGTTAATAAAACCCTCCAAAGAACTACTTGTTACAGATAACCTATTGTGATATATAGCCATTCCATGAATGAAAGACTTATTTGAAACATTTACAATGCAAAGAATCTCATCTTCTGGGAACATAATTTAAAATTTAACTGGGGAAGATAAGAGAGCATTCTCTTCTTGACTTCCCTGAACAATAAATTTATTACAAGGGAAGTGGGAAACCATCAAAATGTCAACATCCTCCCCCTCAAAAAAAGCAGGGTGTTCAGAGCTGGCTTTGACTTATTACCCTATCCATGGCTGTGCCTTCAAGCTTCAGTAACAGAAGGGAGGCATAAAGTTAATGAAAGTTCCTGAGGAATACTTCCAGTGTAATGGGTCTTCCTGGCTGTTGCATGGCTGAATTAAGGGCCCAGCCTGGAGGGCATATCAGAGGGAGAGAAGGGGAATGTCTGTAGTGCCATAAACAATTGCTAGTCTTATCTTCAGGCAACCCCTGAGTAACCCTAATGTAAATATGCTGAATGAGCAGAGGAAGGTGCAGATCCTTTGGGGTTTTTTGACACTCTGACTTACTGAAAGTAATTGAATGTTGAGGTTTTGAAAATAAATAGGGTGACTGTGTTGTGTACAAAGAGAAAGAAGGAGTTCCAAGACTACAGGATAGCTTTGAAGGAGACAGAATAAATTAAGATAATTACGAGCACAGGCAGAGGAAGAATTAGAGATGAAAAGAAATAAAAGGTGAGGTAGAGCTGTGCAAGGCCTTGTGAAAATTAAGTTTGATTTTGATTTGGAAAAAGGAGAGGAAGCTATTAACCATGTGGGAATTGCCACGCTGGATCAGACCCATGTTGTGCTTACTACTGTATCCTATTGTCCGCGTTCAGCACCAGAAGAGGGAAAGGACACTTTTATTTAGAAGTGTTTTTGTATAGGTTGGACATAACCAGGTATGTTGCTTACTATGATTGAGTTGAATAATAAAGGGTTTTGTTGTAGGAATGGAGAAGAGAGGATGGGTTTTGTTTGAGATGTCAAAAAAGAAGCAACAGGATTAGATTTTGGGAGTGGAAAAAGTGGAGAGAGAAGTCTGATAGACACTAGCATAGCAAGCCTGTGTGATGGAAGTATAGTGGAGCTGTTAATTATAGTGAAGGGGGTAGAAGGGTTGGGAGGAAAAATCGGAGTTTGTTTTTTGTCACGTTGTGTTTGTGAGAGGGGGAGCTGATGAAATACTGTTGAAGAAGGGAAGTGGTGGAGTTTCGGTATGTGGGTTTTGGAATACTCAGCTCATATTTGGAGCCATGTGTGGTTGAGGGTGCCCAGAGAAAGGGAGAAGCGTTCAAATAAACGAATGTCCTTGGTGATTTTTCGTTCATTTAGTCACATTAGATCAACACACAATACAGATGCCAAGAAGTGGCATTTCTAAACTTTTTGGAATACTTAGTTTCATATTTTTTCTCATCTTCTGTTGTGGGCAATTAGATGCAACCAATTAAGATTGGCAAATTTTGGAACACTTGGTGAGTGAATAGTCCTCCAGATTTACCTGCTTCTTGGCATTCTTCCTAAACTGGAAACTTTTGCTTGCTGTACCCCTTTGCTACCTAAAATATAGTTTCACTGATTGCAGTGAAGGCCTTCTAAGTCTCTAACAGGATGTTGCCTTACCTGGATTTTCAAAAGTAAATTTTAATTTTTTTATGAATAGAAACAATCCTGTACAAAGATAAATATATGTAGGGACCTTTCTGTGATGCGAGGAGTATCTTCAGTTTTTATTGAAGCCCCCGTAAGATCTGAATGATCGCCTTGTGCTATTACAAATATTATAACTAGTAAGGAGGAAGTAGAGTAGCTATAGGCTTTTCCTGTAAGCATAATTGTTAATACAGAACTACCTTCTAATCTTGATCAAGAGGAAAAAGACAAGAGAATTTAGAAGCCATAGCATAGCATTTCTCCTAATTAATAAAATAAAGGACATTTTGAATAACATTAAGGACATGGTTTGGTCCCCACCCACACCACCCCCCGAAAAATTCCCGTGAGTTTTAACAAAGTCCCATTTTTGTCTTTTTCAAATGGAAAATGGATTAAAACAAAACTGGTTACCACATAAGAGTTGTTTGAGGACATGACTTACCACATCTGATCCTTGTTTTTTAATTAAATATAAATTGAGAACTCTGATTTTTCCTTGGTGTCTTAGGACATTGCACAAATAAAGGATAGTATGTGCTTTGTCCCATGGAGGAGAGGTGATGCTTTAGTTCATTTGGCAGCGCCTGCTTGGCAGTTATTGAACAGCATTTGAAGGGACTGGTAGGTCTTTCAAGCCCTAACAACTTTTACCAGCTGAGAAAGCTTTAAAGTATGTCAGAAAGAGTGGCAAAGAACTTGGAATCCTAGGAAGGATACTTCATTTCTGAAATCCTTTGAACTCATTTAAATGTTCTGGCTTGTAACAAGTTTACTTGCTAAGAATGCCTGAAAGATTTTTAAGGTTTTTTTTGTTTGTTTTTTGTTCTTTCTTTCTTATGTCCGCTTGTTTTGCACTTTAGAAATAAAAGGAATGTCAAATCTCACCTCTTCTCTTCCCTCCCCTTTAACAAGGTGTTAGAAAAGGATATTTACTTGCCTGTTCTAGCTCTTCTTAGTTAAAGATGCCGAATCTTTAACAATGCTTCCTTTATGTAAAATGTCACTGAAGTTATGCATGAGTCAAGGAGAACATATAGAAAGTTTTAAACAGTCTGACTAAAACTTGCTTCCTCTCTCCATTGTTCCTTTCATTTTCTAAGGTCTTGTGATATCACTTTTTTTTTTTTTTAGTTCTCCATATCTTGCAGCCTAGAATAGGACCCGAATTCTTAGCAGAAAATTGTTTTGTTTTTTTTAAAGTCTTTCTGGCCTCCTTTATCACAAAGAATCAGAAAAAGGGCATGAGCCAAGTTTTTTTTTCTTTGCGTGTAACATTTAATGAAACCTCTTGCTTTCACTTGGAGATTATCCACAATCCCTGTCTTGACTTCCTTCTTGGAAGAGTCTTAGCTTGAGAGGCAACATGATCTAGGAGAGCAGTCATAGCTTTGGGAATTTGGAACTCCCGAGTTCAAATCCTTGTCCGGTCATTGACTTGCTATATGGTCTTAAGCAAGTCATTTCACCTCTTTGCCCTAGTTTTCTCCTTCTGTAAAATGGGGATAGTTCTAAGCATATATAAAGCATACCTTCACCATCATATATAAATGCTTGCTTCCTCTTAACCCTTGTCTACAATAGCGATTATTGCTAACATTTTCTCGTTGCTCCTACTAGTTCCACACCACCAGTGGGGGCTCTAGTGAATATAGAGTTCCAGACAACTTGAGGCTATTGCTTGGAATAGGGTTAAACAGTACATGGAGACTTATCCACACTAGCACACCCATAATTGTTACCATCAGTGCTAAATTATACCAAAAATCCCATTACAGGTACAGACAGAGAGGTGTTGTAAGGATTAGTTAATACTGCTACAATGCTATGAAGATGTCCAGTATTATCTGGGAGCTAAGTGTTATCTTCAGTCCATTTAGTTTTATTTACAATTTAAACAGTTTCTAGTTTCTTGAGTAGTAGTAGAGGAGAAACTCGTGCTGATTAATGAGCGTATTTCTAGGAAGACAAACCAGTCCAATGGATGCTACTAGATGCATAGAAAATCTTTCAAAGTCAGCCTTACTTTAGTTAAATACTTCTCAAGAGCAGTTTACTAAATATATAGTACAAGACAGAAGGAATTGAATTGATTTTTAGCTAATTCATTTTTTAAAAAGTGTTTTATTGGCTATATGAGTTTTTTCTTGAAAAATCACCTTAAACTCTGTATAGTTAAGGGGGTATCTAATGGACAGAGCTGTAATGTGTTCTGTACTTCAGACCATATTTTTCTTCCTTTTGACTCACCAGAAATAATGCACAAGATGCATTTACAACTTGAGGTTATCTGTCAGTTTTATTTTAATTACTGTTTTGTATTCCCCCTTCTTGTCAGGTCTGCACAAGCTGTGAAGACAATGCAGAAGCCAATGGTTTTTGTGTAGAGTGTGTAGAATGGTTATGCAAGACCTGCATCAGAGCTCACCAGAGGGTTAAATTCACAAAGGACCATACAGTCAGACAGAAAGAAGAAGTATCACCAGGTAATACATTTTGCTTTCTTCTTCACTTTGGGTGCAAATCTGTCTTGGATAATTTTATTTAAGCCAGTATACTTCTTTAGGAGGATATGGACTCTAGTGTAAATTTAAGAACCCCCTTCACCCTGTTAAACATGAAGGGATAAATTCATCCCTGGTGTAACTCCACTGAAATCAAGGGATTACATTATGTGTGAGCTTGGTCCAGAGAGACTTGAATCAGGAAAAATGAGGAAAATCCATGCTTAAGATATTGTTCCACACTAAATGGTATTAAGCTATTTTCTAGCTTTTCCCAAATTGACTGCACAGGAGATAATCTTTCGAACAGTCAGCTCCCACACTGTAGAGCTCTACCAACTATTAACATTTAATTTACTGCAATAAGCCACCACAGGGAACGCAGCAGTAGGTGGTTCCTGCTTTTCTTTGGCATTCAGCTGCTGAAGAATTGTGCCTCTAGCTACTAATTCACATCCTGGCATTGCTTATTGCTTTTCAAGCATGTAGCTTTAGTTTATAATTTTACTGTATATTAAAAAGATTTTAAAACTGTTTTTGAGGCAGTGTGTTAAGCACTGTGAAAAGTACTTCTTAGAAGTCCAAGAAAACATTAGGGAGAAGGTTGTTATACTTTTTTGCGACTTTAAATATATTTATTGCAAAGTTATTTTTCTAAAATTTTAATAGGTTTGTTGTACACATTTGGCCTGTTCAGATTGCACTCATTCTCTCGTCGTCTCCTCAAGCCCCCCATGTCTCGTGCACGCACATGAGCTTGGCTACCCTTATTCTTGTACTTCATAGCCAAAGGGTAGCTTTCAAACCAGGTACTCACCTTCAAAACTAAGCTTAAAGCTACTGTATTTAATAATCTTGATTTATTTATTTTTTAGGATACAGCTGAACTCACAGGGAGATGATAAAAGCAGTAAAAACTTTCATTTTTTTCTCTTTCAGTCCCTACTAACTGCCTCCTGTACTGTTTAGCTCTCAACTTTCCTTGCTATAACTTGTTTTAGTTAAGTAACGAGAGTTCCAAGTTTAACTGTCAGCCATCAGGTTTAGGTGCTTAACAAATTATCTGAGTTTTCCAGGTACTGAGCATGTGCAGTATAATAACATATGGTATGGTATTATTTCTTATGTTGTTAACACTTGTCCACTGAAGCTAGACTGAGACTGCCAATTCATTTAGAATTGGTTACTGATCAGCTGTTAGATGGTAAGTTCTGGTTACTGGTTTTCTTGTCTGGTTTTAACAAGTGAGTAAGAAGTCAAAGATTCTGTTTCCTATTATCAGTCCCCTGAGCTGTATGATGCCATGGTCTGAGTGACTTGAGCACAATAAAATGTGAATGACTGTTCTTTTATTATCAAGATATTGTGAAGAACTGCCAGTTTTTAGTTGGTTCTCTGTCATGAGAATTCATTGCCTTGTCAGGCTTAGAACTACTGGTTTTTCTGACTTTTCTGGGGCCCAGAGTCAGGCAAGTGATTGTTTTGTTTCCAGTGCAAATCTGCCTTCAACTCCCTCTATAGGTATGCTGATGATATCCCTCCATCGTCTAGTCCATGCTCAGTCACAGAGCTGTCTGCAGAAGCTCTTTCTGAGGGCTCTTTTCCTTCAAGATCATTAGCTAATTTTTCATGATCTCTTCACCTTCATCTCCAGGTGACAAGAGGAGGGTCTTCAGGTGAATACTTCGAAGAACATGAGGGGGAAGGAGTCCAGGAGAGCTGGCTGTATTATAAAGAATCCTTATTGAGGTTACAGGAACAAACCGTCCTGATGTGTAGAAAGAATGGTAAATATAGCAGGCAAACAGCTTGGCTTAACAGTGAAATCCTTGCTGATCTTAAACACAAAAAAGAAGCTTACAAGAAGTGGAAGCTTGGACAAATGACCAAGGAAGAGTACAAAACTATTGCTCAGGCATGCAGGAGTGAAATCAGGAAGGCCAAATCACAATTGGAGTTGCAGCTAGCAAGGGATGTTAAGAGTAACAAGAAGGGTTTCTACAGATATGTTAGCAATATCATATCTCAGTATCACCCATTCTCTCTAGTACTTTCCTCTTCAATGCTTCGTGTGACATCACCAGATTCTTCTCCAGATCTTTTTTTCCCCCTACAAAACCTTGGTCGAAGAACCTGGAACCGCACACCTCTAGGTAGGGTCACTACTGCCACAAGCAATCTGGTTCAGTTGCCCTTTCAAAGGGTAAAAATGCTTGACACGTCCCTAGCAAAGTCCTTAAGAATTCTTTGGATGTCTGGATATAATTTAATTCGGGTCCAATGTCAAGACATTTGCTGGAGTTCAGGTCACTTCATCTCTCTGCAATTTCCAGTCCTCACAGAACCACCAATCTTTTCATCCCTTTCAAAACACCGGGGCCAAGAATTCTTTCCCAAGTCAGCCAGAGGGGCCTCTCCAGAAGAGGATTCTCTACAAGATAAGCTCTGCTGATTTGAGCCCACCGATCTGTGGCAGGAAAGCCCAAAAGTACCTTCTTAACCTGGGCTGATACCACACATTGTCAAGATTCTCAGACAAGGTCTTCTCATAGACTTTCAGCAGCCACCCTCTCTAACTTGTCGTTTGCCTCTTCTAATTGAAGACTATGTGAAAAGATGAGGGTTTCTAGACTCTGTAGTGCATTTTCTTTCCCTTAGAGCAATAATCTTGGTTCCATCATAAGAAAGGTTTGTTCTCCAGGTTCTTTGTGTTAATTAAAAGATCCCATAGATGTTCATCCAATTCTGGAGCTGTCCAGCCTCAATCATCACAGATGAAAAACTTACTTCAGAATGAGGCTTTAGCGTTTCTAATCTAAGAAATTTCCTTATAAAGTGCTTTATGATCCATAGTGTAGGAGCTGATCTGTTTGGGGTCTTTTGACCATTTTTAGCAGCTCAAGCAGAGAGAAGTTACTTCAGGAGCCTGGATAGGTGGGGGAACCTAGTTTACCTAAACTGCAAAGGACTCCCAAGGGAAGGGTGAAATAAAACAAGGGGTGTTGTGTTCAGGATGTGTGTTTTCTTGATATGTACTCTATTTTATCTCTTAAGTAAAGAGCAGTGGTGGTCTAGTCTTGTACAAAGTCTGTCTGTGTGAGCAGTGTTACACCTACCACGTGTCCCCATGAGGGCGTAAGCCAGTAGGCTCTCGGTTGGAGTTCTGGAAGAGAGGTACGGGGAAGAGGGATTCTAAGGAGTCAGCATTGGTAATGGGCTAGGCTGTTTGACTGTGGAGGTCTCAGCACAGTTTGCGAGACAGACGGTCTGCATCCTGAGAGTGTGCCTATGGACCCCAAGACAGAGGCAGTGCCTAGCCTTTGTTAAAACTTCTGGATGCTCAAAAGAGCTAGGGATTCAGCAACTGGATCACCACACAGTGAGTGGCTAAAAGGGGGCACTTGACTGGACTTGTGATGTTCCTATTTTCTGAAAGCAGCATCATGTCAAAGACCCCCCTAGTCCACTGTCCAACTGAAACAATGGAGCCTCAATTAAGTGTTACACACTCATACTAAATAACCCTTCAAGTCACCAGGAAAATGATCTTGTCTTTTTCTAACTCAAACGTTTGTCTTCTTTTTGGCCATCAGAGAATTAGCATATTTTGTGGTTTCTTTGCAACAAGTAGTCTTACTTTAAACTTTTTTCAGATAAGGTGGTTGAAAGGCAAGCTCCCCATTTCATTTGTAAGAGAAATTTAACCTTCCATTTAAGCGAGTCAGTTTCCTTGTCCTCTTTGTCCTTAAAGCCTCTCTCATTGTGAAGCTAGAGCTTTTGTAGAATGGTAAAATTCAGCGTGTGGGGGAAGCCCAATGCTTTATTAGTGGTACTTACTTCTGCACCCCTTCTTCATCCAGGTGGATTAAGGCCACTATCTTCCAAGCTTCTAATCAAGATCTTCCTGAAATATAAGTGTTCACTAAGGATACAACTACTTCATGGACAGAACTTGCAGGGTAGCTACTCAAGGGTCCCATTCACAAGACAAAGCAGACATGCTTTATGTTCAAAGGCAGCACTGGATGAACAGAATCCAAGGGTTTCATGGATGTTCTCCCATGAAAACACTTGATACAACAAAGCCAAAGTATAAATTTTCAACCTGTTTGGCTTGAAATGTCATCGCTTTAGCACCTCATATGTTTATACTCCAACTGTTGGATGGGAGTGCTACTGCACTGGAGGGGGAGAAGATCTCTTGTCTGCCTCCAAGACTTGAAGAAAGTAGAAAAGTCCAACAGTTCCAAGATGGAACAATGGATTCCTGCTCAAAGAAGACAGAATGGAGATATGGAAACTAACCAACTTCTCATTCTAACCCAAGCCTATAAAGATTGTTTTAACTTGCTAATAGAAATTTTAATCCTCCTTTTTTCTACAGAGGCAGTTGGTGTGAACAGTCAGCGGCCTGTTTTCTGCCCTTACCACAAAAAGGAACAGTTGAAGCTCTATTGCGAGACCTGTGACAAACTTACATGCCGGGATTGCCAGTTACTGGAACACAAAGAGCACAGGTACCAAAGTAAATTACGTATTTTTATACAACTAGTAGCTGATGCCTTATGAAAGATGTTGAACGAATTCTGAATTGGTTGCAGTACTAGCCTCGGTTATATTGTTGAGCAGGGCTCCTGCTAAAATGCAAAATTATTTTTTAACAAAAAGACCCATGAAGTAACTGAAGTTAACTGACTGAAAGGTCTTGCTAAAGAAAGTCTTTGGTAAAGTTGAAAATAGAATCTTGATCTTCCAGCTTCTAACCCTGTGTGGGCCTTTCGTTATTGGCAGTTGAATTGCAGTAGACTCTGAGTTACAAACACCTTGGGAATGGAAGTTGTTTGTAACTCTGAACAAAACATTATGGTGGTTCTTTCAAAAGTTTACAGCTGAACACTGACTTAATACAGCTTTGAAACTTTACTGTGCAGAAGAAAAATGCTGTTTTCCCTTTTTTTTTACTGGTTTACGTTTAACACAGTACTGTACTGTATTTGCTTTTTTTTTTTTGGTCTCTGCTGTTGCATACTTCTGGTTCCAAATGAGGGGTGTGGTTGACTCATCAGTTTGTAACTCTGGTGTTCATATCTCTGAGGTTCTACTGTAGATGGAAATCTTTGCTATGCAGTTGTTCAAACAGAGAGCCCTTAAAAGCACCGGGGCTATATTATGTAACTATATAGTCAAACATAATTCTCAGTTTGCCGTTGAACAGGATGGTTGTTTAAGAGGACCTGACCAAACCTTTCATAAAGGGGAAATATTCATTTCTCTCTGAAGAGTATTTATCAGAGGAAATCTAAAATGTCACTTTAATGGCTCTCACAAAAACTAATACTCTTAATTTCTATGAAGAAAATAATTACACAAGAAAAATACTTCAAAATCAGGCATATTTGCCTTTTATGGGCTTCCTGGTGTTAAACTTGGTCTTTTAGCAGTGTTTTTAGCTGGAGTGATGATTTTGTTGGAGTGCAGTCTATTTTTTAGTAAGTGTAGTTCAAACCTCTTTCTCATGTTTAAATAGTTCATTAAGTCACTGATTATTGCAGGTACCAGTTTATAGAAGAAGCTTTTCAGAACCAGAAAGTGATCATTGATACACTAATCACCAAGCTAATGGAGAAGACTAAATACATAAAATATACAGGGAAGCAGATCCAAAACAGGTCTGTATCATGTTGCTAAATAATATTGAGACACACTGAACATAAGAATGTTACCTAACTCACCAAGGCTTTCAAATTAAAGTATTCCTAAATGGATTTTGTACGTAATCTCTGCATTGTTTGATACTTCCAAAAGGAAATAATTTCCAAAATGTTTTCAGTAGTGAAATATGAAATTCTTAGGTTTTCAGTTGGTTGTGGTAATCCTTGTGTATTTAAGTTAAACTTGATGTTGGTTACATAACTGTTCTCTTAGCCTGTAAACTTCCAGGACAACAGGAGGGCAAGCTCAGCGAAGTAGGCTGCTAGGAGATTTTTAGAAGGCAATTGCAGTATCTCTTCGCCGCCCACCCTCCTTTTTCGTTTCTCATGATATGTATCGCTCCTATAAATGAGATGTTATGGCCAGGTTTTTGTAAATAAATACTTGTGACCGATTTACTTGAAGATCATTTGTGGAATAACAATGTGATCAGGGTTCATACCTGACACTTGCAAGCCAAAGGCATAACCACAGTTGCAACAGTACATAGAATCATAGAATATCAGGGTTGGAAGGGACTTCAGGAGGTCTAGTCCAACCCCCTGCTCAAAGCAGGACCAATTTCCAACTAAATCATCCCAGCCAGGGCTTTGTCAAGCCTAACTTTAAAAACTCCTAAGGAAGGAGATTCCACCACCTCCCTAGATAACCCATTCTAGTGCTTCATGACCCTTCTAGTGAAAAAGTTTTTCCTAATAGCCAACCTAAACCTCCCCCACTGCAACTTGAGACCATTACTCCTTGTTCTGTCATCTGCTACCACTGAGAACAGTCTAGACCCATCCTCTTTGGGAACACCCTTTCAGGTAGTTGAAAGCAGCTATCAAATCCCCCCTCATTCTTCTCTTCCGCAGACTAAACAATCCCAGTTCCCTCAGCCTTTCCTCATAAGTCATGTGTTCCAGTCCCCTAATCATTTTTGTTGCCCTCAACTGGACTCTTTCCAATTTTCCCACATCCTTCTTGTAGTGTGGGGCCCAAAACTGGACACAGTACTCCAGATGAGGCCTCACCAATGTTGAATAGAGGGGAACGATCATGTCCCTCGATCTGCTGGCAATGTCCCTACTTATACAGCCCAAAATGCTGTTAGCCTTCTTGGCAACAAGAGCACACTGTTGACTCATATCCAGCTTCTCGTCCACTGTAACCGCTAGGTCCTTTTCTGCAGAACTGCTGCCTAGCCATTCGGTCCCTAGTCTGTAGCGGTGCATGGGATTCTTCCGTCCTAAATGCAGGCTTCTGCACTTGTCCTTGTTGAACCTCATCAGATTTCTTTTGGCCCAATCCTCTAATTTCTCTAGGTCCCACTGTATCCTATCCCTACCCTCCAGCATATCTACCTCTCCTCCAGTTTAGTGTCATCTGCAGACTTGCTGAGGGTGCAGTCCACGCCATCTTCCAGATCATTAATGAAGATATTGAACAAAACCGGCCCTAGGACTGACTCTTGGGGCACTCCACTTGATACCAGCTGCCAACTAGACATGGAGCCATTGATCACTACCCGTAGAGCCCAGTCTAGCCCGCTTTCTATCCACCTTATAGTCCATTAATCCAGCCCATACTTCTTTTACTTGCTGGCAAGAATACTGTGGGAGACCATATCAAAAGCTTTGGTAAAGTCAAAGAATAACACGTCCACTGCTTTCCCCTCATCCACAGAGATTATCTCATCATAGAAGGTAGTTAGGTTATTCAGGCACTACTTGTCCTTGGTGAATCCATGCTGACTGTTCCCGATCACTTACCTCTCCTCAAAGTGCTTCAAAATTGATTCCTTGAGGACTTGCTCCATGATTTTTCCAGGGACTGAGGTGAGGTTGACTGGCCTGTATTTCCCCGAATCCTCCTCCTTCCCTTTTTTAAAGATGGGCACCACATTAGCCTTTTTCCAGTCATCCAGGACCTTCCCCGATTGCCATGAGTTTTCAAAGATAATGGCCAATGGCTCTGCAATCACATCCACCAACTCCTTTAGCACCCTCGGATGCAGTGGACTCATGGACTTGTGCTTATCCAGCTTTTCTAAATAGTCCTGATTCACTTCTTTCTCCACAGAGGGCTGGTCACCTCCTCCCCATACTGTGCTGCCCAGTGCAGTAATCTGGGAGCTGACCTTGTTAGTGAAGATTGAGACGACAAAAAGCATTGAGTACATTAGCTTTTTCCACATCCTCTGTCACTAGGTTGCCTCCCCCATTCAGTAAGGGGCCCACACTTTCACGGACCACCTTCTTGTTGCTAACATACCTGTAGAAACCCGTCTTGTTACTCTTAACATCCCTTGCTAGCTGCAACTCCAATTGTGATTTGGCCTTCCTGATTTCACTCCTATATGCTTGAGCAATAGTTTTATACTATTCCCTGATCATTTGTCCAAGCTTCCACTTCTTGTAAGCTTCCTTTTTGTGTTTAAGATCAGCAAGGATTTCACTGTTAAGCCAAGCTGGTCACCTGCTATATTTACTATGCTTTCTACACATCGGGATGGTTTGTTCCTGCAACCTCAATAAGGATTCTTTAAAATACAGCCGGCTCTCCTGGACTCCTTTCCCCCTCATGTTGTTTTCCCAGGGTCTCTCAAAGTGGGTCCTAGCAAGTACCTCCACAGCGCTATTCAGATTCAATACCCTGATAATGTAAGTCCAGTCTTCCCCCTAGTTTTAGCTGTTGGGACATGGAGAAGCTTTACTTTTTATGCTTGTTCTCTCCCGCTTCTCTCTCATCACTTCTTGGATGCTGGATGCAAATCACTGCCTCCCTCCCTCCCCCCCACCCCTTGCTCCTAGATGGCAGGAGAAAAGTAATATAATACTCTTCTCCTCCCACATGGAATCCAAGTGCCTTTCTCTCCTTCCTAACTTCTTCTGCCTGGTGTTTTTAAGCACCTGTACCAGGTGCTCAGCACTACCTGATACCCATGCATAAGGTAGTGAAAAGTGTTCACCGCACGAAAGAGAGGGTAGAATGAGCAGCATATTGATTGAGTCAGCAGTGTAGTAGCAATATTCACATCACTAGATAGGGCTGCAAGCCGTGCTGAAGCAGTAATTTGACTCACCATTGGCAAGTGTATTGTTTCAAGCTGTGCATTCAAAACAACAAACACAAATGCAAAGGCCGCCGCTACATTGCTGGATATCTTATTTCTGGAGAAACTTTCTATATTGGAAAAAAATGATATCCTGAATTCCTGTGATGTATAGAGACTTTTGTATTCGCTGCAAGAAAGGCTTAGGAGACTATTAAAATCAAGACTCTTTCAACCATTCATTTTTATCAATAAAATTCCCTTGCTTAAATAAGTGTCCTACTTTTCTAGTCCATATAATTAGAATTTCTCAGACTTGCACCAAGGTCAGATGCATTCCTAAATCTGTGTTTTGTTTTGTTTTTAAACTAACTCAGCCTGATAATTTTCCTGGCTAATGGTAACATCTGATTCCATATATACTACTGGCTGCACATGAGCAGGAATCCATGGCATTCTGTGTACAAAGAATTCATTTCCTTTGTTGAGTCAGGATGAGCTTTTGTGTTGGCTTCTTAAGGACACTGTGCTAAACAATTCTAAATATTTATTCTTTACTTACAGAATCCTTGAAGCGAATCAGAATCAAAAGCAGGTGGAACAGGACATTAAAGTTGCCATATTTACACTGATGGTAGAAATAAATAAAAAGGGGAAAGCTTTGCTGCATCAGTTAGAGGTAAATTCCCTTTTAAGATTATAAGTAACAGTCATCTTGTAAGTGCTTTTACAGAGGCTTTAAATGATCCATCAAAATTCAAACACAGCAAAAACTATCTTTCAGCATGAGTTACATGTTGGTACCCCTTAATGAGAACGTTTCAAATAAGGCCAAGCAGAGAAATATTTCGTACAGTAGCAATTTACTTGGCCAGTAACTCTGAATTCCTGTTTGCACTTAGTTTTCATGAATCAGGACTGCCCTCCCTCATAACCACCAAAAGACGCTGGGCTGTGCAGTGAAGTCACAGATCTATGTCTGATGCAGGAAAACTGAGGTTGAGATGCCACAAATTCAGCTGTCCAACTTCATTATAATAACAAGTAGGAGAGGATAGGTTTCCCTCACAGTCTCTATTTAAACACTACTATAGAGTAAAAACCCATAGAAACTTTTCTGTCCCTAAGGAAAGAAGATGGGAATCTGAATACACACAGTGGGCTGATCTCTTGAGTAAGAGTGTACCAATTTTAGTGACTTTTTAGAGTATATAATCACTCTTTAAATCTCTTCTGACAAATGAGGTGAAATCATTTGATATTTTTGAGGAGTATCATGTTTATGGATTAGCAAATGAGAGCTAATACATTTCTGCTGTAAATTGAAAATTTCACTGGAAGTACTTTACCCCTTTCAGAGTCTGTCAAAAGACCATCGGATGAAGCTTCTGCAGCAACAACAGGAGGTGGCAGGTCTTTCTAAACAGCTGGAACATGTCATGAATTTTTCCAAGTGGGCAGTTTCCAGTGGCAGCAGCACAGCGTTATTGTACAGCAAACGCCTGGTAAGGCTTGGAAAGACAGTATTCCTTAGTTGCTAAGGGGCCATAGTTAAGTCAAACAAGTGAATTTTCTGCGTCTTAAGTAAAGTCAAGGAATTAATCTTGTTGATTACTTCAGTATATTTCAGCACAAGTGTGTAATATACATTTTTTCCTACAACAGCACAAGTTGAGGAGGATGTTAAAACTTTGACTTCTGATCCCTCCTGGATATTCCTGAAAATCTGAATTGTTACAGGTTGTCCACTGAGACAGGGATTGTCACACTGCTGTGAAAGTGTATGAATCACTTCTGTTAACCTTTTTAGGATGAAGCATGTCTCTGTGTATACATGCTCATACTGTTAACACAGTTTTTTAGCTCAAGGATGAGGTGATCCAAACATAATGGATAATATAGATATAGCTTTTTAATGTAAAATTAACATGTTGGCTCCCCACAGTCAGTATAACCTTCCATTGAAAGGTTAAGACCTTGTCTTCAGACTTTCAAGTCTGCATAATGTAGCTGATGCTATAGGTTGATATGTACTAAAGCCAAACTTTTTAATTTTAAAAGAGAAACCAAGGCCTAAAGATAGAAAGGTCCTGCTACATTACAAGTACAATTGTAATTAAAATAAAAATAAAAATTAGAGACATGGGCATTTACACAATTGCAGATAAATGGAATTGTGTTATATTCACACACTGTCTTTTCTGTTATCACAATTGTTTGCTCATCCACACCTAACAGGTTTCCTAACCATGAGTGTATCAGTGCATTCTGGTCAACTATCCCATCATGCCTTAGCAAGACACAGAGGGAGACTTTCAAAGCACAAAGGAAGTTAAGTGCCCAGCTCCTGCCAAAGGCAAAGACATTTGGAAGTTGGATGCCTTTGAAATCTCCTCCAGAGGACATATACCTGTACAGAGGAACATGTGAGGCTGTGCACTGTGGGATATCCTGCCACAGAAAGCTGGGAAGGAGCATAACCTAGCCAACTAAATTACACAGATTACTGCTAGGAAGCCCTATCCACACTGCAGAAAAAGAAACGGGCTGAGCAGGTTGCAGGAAGACTACATATGCCAACCTAGACTTCTGGCATGAACAAAACACTGTTAGCTGTTGTGAATAACTGTAGTAGCTAACAGTTTTAGTCATCTAATGAATAGATAAAAACCATATGTAGAGCCTGGTATGCCATAGGCAGTTTAAAAGCTCTCAAGTGAAATATGAACTAAAATTGAAGCAATCCTGTGACGTTAAGTACCCCAGCTACTGCTGGTGTCCACAGGAATCCTGCATTCAAAGTGGTAGTGATTACAGCTTTAAACATTCCCACATCCCCTTTTAAAATATGTATTTTGTCACGCATTTTCACACTGGTTAGGTATTCTAGAACTGACGTACCTAAAGTTAAGGAAACTACAAGTAAATAAGGAACTCTATGAAAATATTTATATAGTGGGTAATTCATGTCAGTACAAGCAGGGAAGTTAAATTAACCAAATGTATGAGATTAAGAGGCATCTTCAGTAGAATTTTTTTTTTTTTTTTTTTTTGAGGAAGATTTTGAGAGGAATTGGGATTAGGAGGAATCCAGAAAAAATAGGTGTGTTGAGTTGGCTAGCTTTTGCCTGTCTGAAGTTGTCTGTATTATGTTATAATTAGTACTTGGATTAATACGTCAGCCCTTGTGTTTTCTTGGGCCTTTTTTCCCCAGTTTTTTCCTTCCTAATAAAACCCGAATCTTTAATTGTCTGACCTGAAGTATTCTACTCTTCATAATGTTTTCTCTCCAATTGTAAACATAATCTAATTGTTGAAACTAAGGGCTTAGAAAAGCTCTTAGATATTAGAACATTTCAGAGAATTCTTATACATTAATTCATTTCATTATTGGGGGGAGGGAGGACAGAAATTTTTATTCTGAGAACATCCTTTCTAATGAGAATAGTAAGATCTGACCGACATGAGAATAGAGGACTTTCAGACCAGGAATGATCACATAAAGAACAGAAAGTTTATTTGCAAATATATTGGCTCATTACATTGTCATCTAAGGATGACTACATATCTCTACAGTTGGAAAAACTTAATTTCTTTATACTGTAGTTAATGAGTGTTGAAAATTACTTTATTTCTGTGGGTGGGGAGGGGAGAGTGGGAAGTTGAAAATCTTTGCTTTTAGTTGGTTGCACAAATCTCTGTTCTTTTCACCCCAATTTAAGGCATTTTTCTCAGATAATAAACATTAAACCCTGCTGTTGTCTTGTGGGAAAACAGTACAAGTTAATCAGGGTTTTTTCCTATTAAAAAAAATTTGTTTTGTACAAGGTGTTTTCCTGTTCTAGATTACATATCGTCTACGGTACCTCCTTCGAGCAAGGTGTGATGCTTCACCAGTGACTAACACCACTGTCCAGTTTCACTGTGATCCTAGCTTCTGGGCTCAAAATATTTTCAATCTAGGTATGATGTGGCTCCTGCTTGTTTTATCAACTTCTTTAGAAACTGGTAGTATCACTAAAAATAGTTTTGTCAGCTGAACAGCCTTTCAGATATATAATTGAGTGTATTTCTCATGTGTTCTTTCATATATCTTCTACTGGTGGACAGAAATTACTCTAAAGTGCGTGTCTGATCTGACTCCATATTGGATGCTTTTCCAGGTAGTAAGGCTAGCTAGGCAGTGCCTAACTAGTTTTAGCTGACTGAGCTGAGGCATAAGAACTGAGGTTTGGAGATGAGAAGGAAAAAAGGGGGCAGGGGAACTACAATGGAAATGCATCAGGTACAGAAAGCAGTCTTTTGAGTAATAGTTTTCTGTTGGGGTTAGGTGCTTTTTTCCTAGCTCTATAGATTTTGCTTGCTGTCCTTCCTGGCATACTGTTAACAGATGTGAGCTCATAGAGCAAGCAAAGATTGACCATCCCCACTGTACCATGCTCTCTAGGCAGGCTGGATTCCTACCGTCAGACTGGTATTTGCATTTTCTCTTCTATCTGCCGGTGGCTAGGTTTCTGCTTGTACATCCTGTGATAGGCAGCTCTGTGAATAGCCTGTTCAATATGATTGACTAATTATATGTACTCAGTCTAATGAAGACATGCAGCATAGGAACTGCCCTGCTAGGAGCAGGAATTAGAGTCTAGAAAGACTCTGTCTCGATGAATTTGATTTTCATGCCTCCCTTGTTTTCAATATCTGTAGGTTTTTTTTGTCAGTGTCTTCATCTTTCTGTTGGAACATGGTTTTGGATGTACCTGTCAGGCATTTTGGCCGTTGGTCAAAAAGTGCAACCAGCTTTGCATTATAACTAGGGCCCTACCAATTTCACGGCTGTGGAATCAGCCCTTCCCTACAAAATCTGATCTCCCCTGCTGCTGGGATCCCAGGGGCTCCTAGCTGCTAGTCCAGACGTGCTGGGGAGGGACAGGAGTTGTCCTTCCCCTGCGTGGCTGCTCTTGGTGGGGAGATCAAACTCCCCTCCAGAGGCAGCACAGAAATGAGTGTGGTACACCCTTACTTCTGTGTTGCAGCAGCCCGGAAGCTGGGCTCCTGACTTGTCTCTCTTCCCACCCCCCAACCTCCAAGCTCGGGGCTTCCTCCCACAGCTGCTCCTGCCAGGCTAGGGGCTTCTGCTCTTGGAGGCTGCAGCCAGGGCAGCCTGGGGTCTGGGCTTCTGCCCCCCATCTCGTGATTCCTTCCGCAGCTCAGGCCATTCTCCCCCGACGGTTCCTGGGGCTGCGGGATTCCGCTCCTGCTGGCTGCAGCCGGGGCAGCCCGGGCTCGGGATTTCCATCCCCCAGGGCTACTACTGGGGTTCAGGGTGACCCGGTCGGGGCTTCTGCCCTGGAGCTTCTTCTGGGGCACCCATTTTTTTCACGGTGGGTTCTCAAATTGACTTGGAGCCCGCTGCCTTAATCTGTCTTAATCTGCCTTAACCTGCTGGGGTGCTCCTAGCAGCATGGGGGAGAGCCTATTCACTTCAGAGAACCTCTTCTTAACTGCAGGAAGCTCGGAGGCTGCTGTCTTGGCAGCACAGAAGTGAGGGTGGCAATTTTGGGATCTCTCCCCCCCCACCCCCGCACAATAATTTTGCAAACCCCTTACAATACCATTTTGGGCCAAGACCCCCACGGTTACAACACCCTGAAATTTCAGATGTAAACATCTGAAATTGTGAAATTGACCAATTTTAAGACCCTCTGGCCATGAAATTGACAAGAATGGACTGTGAATTTGGTAGGGCCATAATTTTAACAAAAAGGTGGGGAAATGTTGTCATAAGAGTGCTGTCATGACAAGATCCTTTCTCACAGGTACTGGATAACTACTCGATTTGTTTTCAAGTGATTGCATATGTCCATTCCACTTCAGGTATGTGGGCGCCCAGTGCACTAGCATCTGGGATTTTTCCCTTAGTGGTACCTGTTGGGGTGGTGAATGCACTTTCTGTTGTCTCATCCTGCTGTGCAATGATGTGAAGGGCAGAGCTGTCCCTTACTCTCTCAGTTCCTTCTTAGTGCTGTGACGGTTGTCGGATCACTTTATCTTGTTGCTGCAAGTGTTTCCCTTTTTCAGTCTTGTATATAGTGGGTACTTATTTAATGGTTTGCCTTAGCAGAATTTTTTGCTATTAAGTTTCCTTGTCCTGGGATACTTATTAATATGCTCTTCGGTTCCGACCGCTGGGGAATTGCCTCGGTCGTTGGACTTCAGCCTTTCGATGAATGCAAGAAATCAGTGCCAGGCATTGACTCTCTCACTCCAGGTGCCGCACATCAGAGACTGGTGCCGAATCTGCAGGGACTTTAAGCCCGGAATTAAGAAGTACAGGGCGATCAGACTAAAGCACCTTATGGAGGCAGCCCTCCACCCACCTTGGGAGTGTCCCCATTCAGAGCATGCACCAAGCGAGTCTCCTTCAGTTAGGAGCGGTTGCCTGTCTTAGAGTCTCAACGCAGATCTTCTCTGGTACTGAAGAGGAGGCACCATAAGCTGGCATCGAGGAACTCAGCGCCCAGGAGATTAAGGTCTCTGGCACTGAAGTCCAGCAAACAAGCTGGGAAGGAGGTTAGAGGGGCAAATAGCACATCAGTCAGGGTCGTTGACTGGTGCTGATTGTAGCCTTGTTGAGACTGACATCTAAGGTGACACCATCTTTGACTCAGCAGTATCAAGAGACTGTCCCAGTGCCAACAATACCTCAGGTATATGCTGTGGCACATGATCTGCTGAGTCTCTTGGTACCAGTGTCACCGGCAGTTTAGGAAACATCTCAACAGAACCTTCTAAAAAGTGTGACTTCCTTCCTAGACATACACGTGGAAGTAGTTCAGGAGAGCTCATACAGATTGGTTGCTATCATGGGATCTGTGGGGCCTTCTGAAGTGGCAGTTTGCATAAACGAGGCTATTCTGGAGTTCACTAAAGTGTTGTGACAAACTCCATCTTCCATGCCTCCTACAGCTAAAAGGATGGAGCAGAGGGATTATGTGCCCTCATAGGGGTTTGTGCATTTTTATGTCTCTCCATCTCTGGAATCTTTGCTGGCTTCAGTTTCTAATGAGAGCGCGCACCAAGGTCAGTAGGCATCTACTTGAAAATGAAAAGTTGCAAAAGGGCTTGATCGTTTTATGGAAAAAATATATTTGACAGCAGGATAACGCCTCCAGATTGCTAATCAGCATGTATTGCTGGGATGTTATAACTTCTCCTTCTGGGACAATATTTTAAAATTCATGGACAAGTTGCAGGGTGAGAGCAGGCAAGAGTTTCTCACTATGGTTAGTGAGGGAAAGATGATAGCCAAGACCTCGCTTCAGGCTGCATTGGATGCAGCGGATTTTGATGACAGAGCCAGGGCATCGGCTGTTACGATGAGTACGTGTTTGTGGCTCCAGGCATCAGGTCCTCGTCAAAAGGGCCAAAAAAACCATTCACGATCTCCCCTTTGAGGAACTATAACTATTTGCATAACAGATCGATGACAGGCTTCATAGCCTGAAACAGACTCTTGGGCTATGCACAGGTCTTTGGATATTTACACTCTTCTACCAAAGAAGCAGTGGTTCTGTCCACAGTAGCCTTATCATTACGCTTTCTGTATACCTCACCATCAGGGCCTGGCTTACAAAGAAAGGGAGAAGTTACAGGAGAATACCTCCGCCTTCTCTTTTTTGGGGTCTGCTATAGATTCGTCCAGACAGCATAAGAATACCATGCAGTCAGTTTGACGTTCTGGTTGAGGACAGCTTACCAGTTTACCAGCTTCTCCTATCCCTGTTTTCTTCCAACAGACTATCCCACTTCCTAAGTGCTTGGACCCATATCTCTACAGATAAATGGGTTTTACGCATGATGGAATTGTGATACACTCTTCAGTTTATTGCTGCCGCCCCACCACCTCTGTCCCCCATCCCTTTTCAGGGACCACTCTCACAAAGGTCATCTTTCAGAGGTACAGTCTCTCCTCCTGTTGGGAGCCATAGAAGAATTTCCTCTTCTTCAGAGAGGTAAAGGGGTTTTATTCTCGCCACTTCCTAATCCGAAAAGCAAAAGGAGGTCTCAGAACTATACTAGACATGCCGGAGCTCAATATTTATCTAAAGAAAATAAAGTTTTCCGTGGTCACTCTGGCTTCCGTTATGCCCTTCCTGGATCCTGGCAACTGATATGCTGCGCTCACCTTAAAAGGACACACATTTCCATGTCCCAATAAATCAAAGCCACAATAAATTCCTCAGATTTACGGTTAGCCAATCCCACTGTGAGGCTACATGTCAGGACTGCAAACTGTCTGTCTGTGACCCCACGCGTTTTTACAAAGTGGATGGCAGTGGTGGCAGCGTTTCTGAGGAAATCAGAAGTTTAAGTGTTTCTATACCTGGATGAGTGGTGGGTGAAAGGCCACACCAAGAGCTAGGTAATATCTAGCATGACCATGATCCAAACCACCTTCAGCACAGTAGGATTACTGATCAAAGAGGAAAAGATAGTCCTCTCACCTGTTCAGAGGATAGAGTTTATAGGAACAGTGTTAGATTCTATGGAAAACAGGGTGTTCCTCATGCAAACAAGATTCCAGACCATGCTGGCCGTTTTGTTAGACGTGGAGGCTTATCCTACCACAACAGTTCAGAATTGCCTCAGCCTTCTGGGGCATACGGCCTCATGTATTTACATGGTTCAGTTGGCCAGGCTTCATCTCAGAAAGCTGCAGAGCTGTCTGAGCTTGATGTACTCTCCAATTCGTCATCCAGTGAGCATGGTGGTTTGAATGACCACATGGATCTTAGCCTCTTTGGACTGATGGATAGACTCATCCTGTGTGTGTGTGTGCGTGCGCTTATTCCTTTTGTTCCCCCACAACCTACTTTGCCTTTGGTTATGGACACTTCCGCCCTAGGTTGTGACAGTCCATTTGGGTTCTCTGAAGACTCAAGGGCTATGGCCTAGCCAGGATTAGTTCACTTCATAAATATAAAAGTTGAGCCGTTCATCTAGCTTACCACATCCAGATGGTGTTTAAAAATCAAACTGGACCATGCTCGAGTGAAACTCACAGCATTGATGTGGCCTGCTCAGTCTTGGTTTTTCCACTCTGCTGAGCATCTCAAGCAGGTCTCCATTGACACTATCAGCAGACCTAGATTTGATTTCACCAGGCCATGGTTGTTGCATCCTTCATCCCAATGTGGAAATCCTTCACCTTACAGCCTGGATGCTCCCTGGTTAACCCCTCAAGAGGAGATCTGTTCAAAGGAAGTACAAAACATCCTCTTGAATAGTAGAAAGCCTTCTACTAAGTAGGCTTATCTATTGAAATGCAAGAGATTCTCCATTTGGTCTCAGCAAAAAGGGGTTTCCCCTGTCCGGGCTCCAATACAACATACACCAGACTGTTATATCTAAAACAGCAAGGTCTTGCTGTTAGCTGCTAGGTGAACCCTAACGGAACTATCTTGGCTTTCCGCCATCTTACTGGTAATCACTCTTTTCTCTAACCTCATGTCAGTCAGGCTTTCAAAGAGTCTGGAAAGGTTATATACCCAAGGTAAGGATTCTGTTCCTCCTTGGGACTTAAACCTAGTGTTAGCAAAACTAATGGGTCCTCCCTTTGAACCTCTGGCTACCTGTTTGTTGCTCCATCTCTCAGTGAAGGTCGCCTTTTTGGTGGTACTTACCTCATTGAGGTAACTGGCGAGTAGGTGAACTGAGAGTTCTAGTATTTGATCCACTGCATACAGTCCTCTACAAGGAGAAGATAGACCTATGCTCTCATCCGAAGTGGTTTCTCTCATCCATATCGGTCACTTAGCAGCTTACCAACTTTCTTTCCTAAGCTTCATGCTAAGGATGAGGAGAGGCTCTACCTATTGGATGTTAGGAGAGTATTCGCATTCTGCTTGGACAGAACTAAATTGTTTAGGTTGTCCTCACAGCTGTTTGTGGCAGTCATGGGTCTTCTAGTCTCATTTCAGAATCTTGTCATGGATTTCCTCCTGTATACATTTGTGGGGTGTCCTGGCCAATGTAACTCTGCCAGATAGGGTGCTGGCACGTTCAACGAGATCCCATGTGGCCTCTGCAGCATTTCTATCTCACATGCCTATACTGGACAATTATAGCGCTGCAGCTTGGTCATCAATACATACTTCTGCTTCTCGTTACGCCATCTCCCAACAGTCTAGAGATGATGCCAGATTTGGACGTGTCCTACAATAATTCAAGTAGACTCCAGTGCATCTCCAGATTGAACTGCTTGTCACCTGAAGTGGAATAGACACATGTAATCACCCGAAGAAAACAGTTATTAACCTGTTCTGTAATTGTTCGAGATTTGTTGGACATGTCCATTCCGTGACTCAGGGGTCAACAGAACAGTGACTCCACCCTTTATATCGTCGCGCAGCTAATGCACTGGACACCCATCCACCCAAAGTGGAATGGATGTGTGCAACACATTTTGAAGAACAGTCATTACAGAACAAGTTAATAACTGTTTATTGTCTTTGGGAAAGAGATCACAAAAGAGGTGTATCTGTATTTTTCCTTGGGGGGTGAACCCTCCAGCCATGTGAGTAATGTGTGTGTGAATAAGTATAAAAGAAGCTGTTTTTCTTTATTTCCAGGTAACCTTTCTTTCCTTCCTTCTGATATGCCTTTGAATTGTTGGGTTCTGCTCCCTTGAAGTCTGAGATACTGAAATGGGAACAGGAATTCCATGTGGGAGCCTGTGTGTTTCAGGCTATTAGAATGGTTTCATGAATAATAATTTAGCACTGGCCCCTTTTGGTATGTCTCCATGGTTTATTACACAGTTTCAGAAGTTGAAGCCACCAGGGGTTAAAGCTTCAGAGTCAAGGTTGATCGGGAACTTTTTTTCCCCATAGACCATGTCTTGTAAGAGTTCTTGTATATTGAAGAATCTCAGGTCTGAAGTTGTGTTAGCTGGAATACTAGCTAGACTCTTTACTGGCAGTGTGATAATATCTGAAGGCTAACTGGGTGTTACTAAACAACTTAGCGATTGGGTGCTGTTTAGAATATATCTAAGAAAATGAAATAACAGCATTATCAAGTGTCTCATTTCAAGTTAAATAACCCATAGTTTTCAGTGTAATGGAAGGGCCCTCATTGTTATCGATGGCACAGTAATGCACACAGTTCTGCAGCCACTGACACAGATTTTGGAAAGAATTGTTTACCCATCCTTTAAACTGCAATTAGGAATGGTGACCTGATGGCATAAAAAGAGGGAAATTATGAGAACCTGCGTATCTCCCAAGTGTAAGGTGAACATTAAAACATATGTTTTTATTTTTTACCAGGTTCTCTGGTAATTGAAGATAAAGAAACCCCACTACACATGCCCAAGAGCCCTGTGATGGAACCAAATTTACAGCCACAAAGTGGCTTACCTTCAAACCAACTGTCTAAGTTCCCAACACAGATCAGTTTAGCTCAACTACGACTCCAGCACATGCAGCAGCAGGTGATGGCTCAGAGGCAGCAGGCTCAACGCAGGGTAGGCCCAATGGGTCTACCGAACCCAAGAATTCCAGGGCCCATGCAGCACACTCCTACTTCTCATCAGGTAAACTATCATTGTTCCAGAGAGAAGACATGTCTGATCGTACTTGTTCTAATAGAATGATAACGGTGACTTATAGTGACATTTCATTGGCGCAGCAGTCTTTAGCACATATAGTTATAAGGAAGCCCATATTGTATGTATTTACAGCATTTTTTTCAAGATCTCAATGCCCATATCTCTAGAACTTCCAGATAATCTCTAAGCATTGTAAAGAACTCTTATTCTTTGAGTGATGGTCCCTGTTGTATTCCACTGTGGATTACACATGCTCCTGGACCAAGAGAATTTGAAAGCAGTGTCCATTGGTCTGCACATGCACCTGGCTCACCTTGTCTCTCCAAGGGGATAAAGGATGGGGCGGCCAGCTGCCTCTCAAGTTCCTTCTCACCGCTGCGTGGTCCGAACAGAACCTTTAAGTTTCCACAGCTTCGGCTTAGTTCTACAAAATAAAAATCATCAGTTTGTAAATAGTGTTAACAGTTTTAATAGTTTTTACTGTTTAGCATTAAATTAGTCTAAAAACCCTGGGACACCGTTATGCCCAGGACTCCAGGCTTCAAACTCTGTGCTTCCTGCCATGATCCTTCTCAGTCAGCGGCAACCACCAGTGCTGCCTATACTGCCTTGGGGCAGCTCACTGCACCTCGCTGCGATGTATCGGCTGATCATTCCTCAGCCGTATCCAAGGAGGACAGGAACTTTAACTCCGCAAATACCTCATGGAGAAGGCCATGACTATCAGACCCAGACTAGGGAACTCCCCTCGTACGAAAGCCTGACTCAGCAAGGAGTGCACCTCCTGTTGCAAAGTCTGACTCTGCTTTGGGAGAATCTACCCTAATGGACCCCATGGCGGGATCTTGTCAGGAAGCTAGGAAGCACATTCATAAGCATGAGACTAAGTCTTCCTCTAAGTCCACTTCAAAGAAGTCTGACTTGGCTGTAAACAAGCCCACTAACTTGGCCTATGAGGATTTAGGGTGTATTAAGTCCCAGTGGCACAACAAGAAAGCCCATAAGCATTGGGCTCCATCTGTACCAGACTGCGTTCCGTTGGTACTGTCATCCCTAGCATGTCCCAAAACCTGGGATCCTTTGGCACCGACGAATTCTGATCACTGCCAACTTCAGATACCACCCTTCTCACCATTTCCAATGGCCTGAACAAGCAGAACTCCTCTCACACTGGGGAGATATGAATCTGTTGCCACCTCAAGGACGTTTTCGCTCTCCCAGATCTGGAATCCCCTCCTCCACCAGGCTCTTCCACTTCCAGGGAGATATTGCCTCTGGGAGAATCAACTGCTGGAAGGAACTTATTACCCCTCCCATATGCAGAATACATCTCCCCTCCAACAGCATCAGCAATACTGCCACTGGAACCAGAATCAGCCTTCTCCCTGGGAGATGCTAAACCCTCTGATGAGCTGCTTTTCCCTGACCCTGTGTGTCCTCCACCACCTAAAAGACCCATATTGGTTTGGGTCCAACATCCGCCTAAACTCACTCTGAGCTGCTGGTACCTCATGCCATGGGGGCCCCATGACCACTTATCTATCCCTCCTACTGGCTGTATTGGGGGCCTTTGGACAGTATCCATTTGCAGAGTTGATCTGATTTGCTAGGGAGCCATCCCTTGCCTCCCATCTAAGGAGACAGTCAGATCTGCACCTTCATCCATCCATCGGAGGAGGAGGAACATTATGCTCCAGATCCAGCAGTTCTGCCAGAACCAGCAAGACTGCCATTGTCATTTCGAGACAAAAAGGTGACTTCTGTATCCCCTTCCCTTACCCAACAACAGTGACTTTGGGCAATTCCAGGACTTTCTCCTCAGAGTTGCTGGAGAGCTTCAAATTCCTTTTGAGGGGATCCAAGACTCCTAGGACAAACTCTTAAATATCCTGCACACTTTTGGGCCCAACAGAATAGCTCTCCCTGTTAAGGAGATCATTTTGAGATCCAGTTGAGATTTTTTGAACTAGAAATACAGATTTTAAAAAGGAAATTTTTTTTCCTTTGGAGCTGCTGGAAAAGCAGCTTGTTTTCTCTCTGCTTTGGAGCCAGAGCTGAGACAAAAGGGGATTATCTTTGTGAATTGCAGGTTTTCTTTGCCTGGAGGCAGGGTACTTAATTCCTGCAGGGAAATTCAGTCTTCCAACCCAGAGGTTTTTTTTTTTCCCCCTAAAAGTAAATAGGGAGGGGGGTGTTCTACCCATTTGCCTGGAGACAAAAGTGTCAAGGTTCCTCCCCCACTCTGAACTCTAGGGTACAGATGTGGGGACCTGCATGAAAAACCTCCTAAGCTTATCTTTACCAGCTTAGGTCAAAACTTCCCCAAGCTACAAAATATTCCACCCTTTGTCCTTGGATTGGCCGCTACCACCACCAAACTAATACTGGTTACTGGGGAAGAGCTGTTTGGACGCGTCTTTCCCCCCAAAATACTTCCTAAAACCTTGCACCCCACTTCCTGGACAAGGTTTGGTAAAAAGCCTCACCAATTTGCCTAGGTGACTACAGACCCAGACCCTTGGATCTTAAGAACACTGAACAATCCTCCCAACACTTGCACCCCCCCCTTTTCTGGGAAATGTTGGATAAAAAGCCTCACCAATTTGCATAGGTGACCACAGACCCAAACCCTTGGATCTGAGAACAATGAAAAAGCATTCAGTTTTCTTACAAGAAGGCTTTTAATAAAAATAGAAGTAAATAGAAATAAAGAAATCCCCGCTGTAAAATCAGGATGGTAGAGACCTTACAGGGTAATTAGATTCAAAACATAGAGAACCCCTCTAGGCAAAACCTTAAGTTACAAAAAAGATACAAAGACAGAAATAGTTATTCTATTCAGCACAGTTCTTTTCTCAGCCATTTAAAGAAATCATAATCTAACACGTACCTAGCTAGATTACTTACTAAAAGTTCTAAGACTCCATTCCGGTCTATCCCCGACAAAGACAGACTATAGACAGACCCACAGACCCTTTGTTTCTCTCCCTCCTCCCAGCTTTTGAAAGTATCTTGTCCCCTCATTGGTCATTTTGGTCAGGTGCCAGCGAGGTTACCTTTAGCTTCTTAACCCTTTACAGGTGAGAGGAGCTTTCCCCCGGCCAGGAGGGATTTCAAAGGGATTTACCCTTCCCTTTAAGATTGTTTTGTCGCTATAGAAAAAAAGAGTCAGAGGGCATGTCCTCTCCACCCAAAGAATCTTCAGATAGATTTCTGGCTGCATCCTACTCTCCGCTTTCTAACCTTGTTGCACCAGAGCACAAGCAACAACTATGGCATCTCTTCAAGAGGGACCCTTCTTAGACATCTATAAAGCAACCACATGGGGCTCCGTTCACACATTTGCAAGACAGCATGCACCGGTGCAGGACTCTTCTGCCGATACCTCCTTTGGGATGGTGGTACTCTGATCAGCCCTACTGTCTACATCGTCAAACCCTCCTCCTGCTTAGGTACTGCTTGTCAATCACCCACAGTGGAATGGAACAGGGACCATCACTCCAAGAAGAGGAGGAGGTTACTTAAAGAACTGGAGGTTCTTTTGGATGCATGGTCCTTACCTGTATCTCACTATCCGTCCTCCTTCCGCTCTGCTTTGGATCTTATCTGATTTGTGGTAGAGAAGGAACTGGAGAGGCAATCGGTTTGCCCCACTCTTTATCCCTTTGGTCAGAAGCACAAAGTGAGCCTGGACACCCATGCAGACCAATGGACACTGCTTTCAAATTCTCCGGGTGCAGACACTGTGGTGCCCAGGTGTAACCCACAGTGGAATACAGAAGAACCGCCAGTTAGAGGTAAGTAACCTCCTCTTTTCATATTATTACACAATTTGCCTCCGTGATTAGTTCAGATAGAATAATTAATTGTAACTTGTTATATTTTACTCTTATCTTAATTGTCAAGATGCATCAATGCTGAGATCTGATTTCATCTTACATTTGAGTGAATGGTTCAGTACTATGTATGTCATGTATTTTAAAAGTTTAAATAGGAAGTTGAGGGAAGAGTTTTTTCTGGAGTGTTTGGTGTTAGTCCTCAGACAGCTAACTGAGGGGATTGTCTGTCTCTTCCAGCAGCCACCTCCACGCTTGATTAACTTTCAGAATCACAATCCCAACTCTAATGGGTCAATTCTTCCTGCTCAACAAATGAGGTGTCCCCAGAACCAGAATGTACCAAGACTAACAATAAAGCCCAACCCATTGCAGATGGCGTTCTTGGCACAACAAGCTATTAAACAGGTAAACTTTCTCCACTCACCCACCCAAAAATAAAAATTGAATACTGTAAACATTCATTTTATAACTTACATTCCTTACTTTTCTGGGATGGATTTACAGCGAATATACTACTGTCTAGTCCAGTGATTCTCAACCTATTTACCATTGTGGGCTGCATATGCAGCTTTCTCTGTATTATGTGGGCAGCATCCACACTATATATATAGTCTCTGAGCCATACAACTACGTGGTGATTGGGCCGCAAGCGGCCCACAGGTTGAGAGCCACTAGTCTAGTTCATGACAAGATACCTAATGATTTTGAAATGAGTTAATTGTCAAGTACAGTCCATTCCAACTACTTTGACTAGAGGAAGAGTTAGACTTTGTCTACATAACATGTTACTTCGGTATAACTTATGTCATTTAGGGGTGTGAATGAACCATACCCCTGAGCCATTAAGTTGTACTGACCTAAGCACTGGTGTAGACAGTACTATCTTTCTCGTTGGCATAGCTACCGCCTCTCACAGAGGCAGGAGTTACTAAGCCAATGGGAGAGTTCTCTCCTGTCTGCTTAGAGCAGTGGTGGGCAACCTGCGGCCCATCAGAGTAATCCATTGGTGGGCCGTGAGACAGTTTGTTTATGCTGATTGTCTGCAGGCACGGCTGCCTGCAGCTCTCAGTGGCTGCAATTCGCCTTTCCCAACCAATGGGAGCTGCAGGAAATGGCGTAGGCCATAGGGATGTGCTGGCCGCTGCTTCCCTCACGGGCCGCAGGTTGCCCTCCGCTTGCTTAGAGCATCATCACCCCAAGCGCTACAGCAGCGCAGCTACATCAGTACAGCTGTGCTCCAGTAAGTGCTATTGTGTAGATGTAGCCTGAGTGAATTATGGTTTAAATGTTTGCTTTAATTTATTGCTATGTTTATTTTGTATCTATCACTGACTTCTGGGCAGCCTGCAAAACTTAACACAAACACAAGTTCTGTTCACTGCAGTCTATGACAAACAGAGTAGAAAATCCCGCCCTCTAATTTCCCCCGCTGGCTACTGCATCAGTAAACAGACAAAAGCCTGCTTAAAAAGCTCTAGCTACCACTAGGCTCTGGAGCTTGCCACGCCTGGACTCTTACAGATGAAGAGAGGAAAGAAATTCCACAGTTGTGGACCTTCTGCTGCAAGTGATCAATCCCCAGCTGATCAGCAGTTATCTGGGGATAAGAGTGAATACTTCAGCTACTTTCTAGCTGCTCAATGAGGCAAATACCAATGAACCAACACACCATTTAAGGCTGATCATACACTTAAAAAGAGCAGAGTATCTTGCCACCATAGGAAGGAATGAAACACTGATCTGTGACCTAAGAAATGGAATAATAGTGCCATGGCTATCACAGTCATGTGAGCTGAATCAAAGAGAAGATCAAGATTGCTTCACAAGTCCTTCTTAAATCATTTAAAAAAAAACAACCAAACACCTTAACATCGTTCCACTGTCCACTTAAATAACAGTACCTAGTTTACAGTACTAAAAATACAGGAGCAGCTTTTCACCTTCAGCCCATTGTCGGTAGTGCATTTATTCCACTAAAACTATTCTGTCCCTCTGCAACATTGTGCATGTTCTCACGTGTAAATACTAATGCATGTTATCAGCAGGAAATAAATTTTAAGTTTTAAAAATCTCATACATTTGTCCTACCTCTTATTTCTCTTTTTTCCCATTTCTAGTGAGTCATGATTTGAGGCTACAAAGCAAATATGAATTTCAGTTCTAACTTCAACTCATTCTGCTTTTGTGTTGCTGCTTGCTTAGTTCAAACATGTTAGTGTCAGTGTATGTAATAGATGTCTTCTACCACGCAAAGAACAATGATGAATTCTGGTTGTTGTTTTTTGTTTTTTTGTTTTGTTTTTTTTTAGTGGCAGATAAGCAGTGGACAAGCATCAGCTGCTCCGTCAACTGCAAGCAGCACTACATC
This sequence comes from Lepidochelys kempii, assembly GCF_965140285.1. Taxonomy (NCBI): domain Eukaryota; kingdom Metazoa; phylum Chordata; order Testudines; family Cheloniidae; genus Lepidochelys; species Lepidochelys kempii. The sequence continues at coordinate 250,089,062 of NC_136380.1, forward strand.
CACCCCTTCCAGTCCCACTGTTACTAGTGCTGCAGGGTATGATGGGAAGACATTTGGTCCACCCATGATAGATCTGAGTTCTCCAGTCGGTAGTTCCTATACCCTACCTTCTCTTCCTGATGTAAGAGTAACACACAAGCAATGGTTTATAGCTTTTATTTTAAAGTGAATTGTTTGCAAAAGGTGATCAGTGGAAAGGTCTTTGACACTGAAATTCTTTCTCTGCCTACCAAACTGGTACAATATAGAAAGCAACAGTTCAATTTTCCTACATGGTCCTGGAGACAGTGCTCCTGCACTGTTCTGGAGGCACTGCCTTTAAGGGATTTAGAACTGGCAGGAAGAGTAAGAATGAAAAACGCAATTGTACTCTTTTTATGTAGACACCTACTAGCCTTCATCTGTCAAATTCTTCAGTTGCTGCTAATAAAAAATGAGTTTCCTCAGCTTTGGTCATCAGTACCCAGAACATGTAATAGTACATGCTATAAATCTAGGGTCTCAGTACTATATTACTGAGGTTTCTATATAATTGAAAGTCTGTCCCATGTAGATATTAATATACAGTGCTAGGCTGAAATAATTTTTCTTCATCAGCGCATTCAGTATTTTTTTTTCATATGGGTGGGAATGGGTGTTAGGAGCTCATCTCCCACAATTTGTGTGTGGTAGGAGGGGAAGCAGTGTCATAATCTTGCTGTGTTTTATCTAATAGACTTTGAACTGGAATACAGCAAGAGTCTCTTCAGATTACTACATCTTTATCAGAGGGCCAAATTAGATATTTTGAACTTTAAGCGATCTACTTCATTGTGTCAGAAACAAGAAAAGTGCACTTTAACAGGTCTCAACAGTTTATGAATAACTGAAATTTCATATCATTTCAGCGGTAATTTGCTATTCATCCCTGTTTCTTCCTCCTGTCTCCTGGTCCTTCTGAGTTGCTCTCGGATCTTGGATAACCTTTTTATCTTTTATTTTTTTAATTGAAAACATTGGCAGAGGCATTGTGATAGGACAATGTAATGAGAACTGGATACCCCACCATTTAAAATTGTTTTAAGATACTTAGTTAACACACTCAAAACACATCACACTCTGCAATCATAAACATGTAATTTGAATCCATGACAAGTACTTTAACATTGTTCTTCATGTACAAGACTATCAGCAGCTCTGTTTCACTTGTGTATCATTGAATACATGCTATTGGATACCTCACCATATTAGTAGTGATTAAGAACAATGTAATGTGCTTTTTGGAACACTTCACAGTAGTCATATCATCACACTAATCTATAGTGTCAAAGGTCAGTGCAGCCTCTACAGGTGGATTTGCAAGGTGCAGCTTGCCATGTGAATGCTTTAGAAAAGTATGATCCTAAAGTTATTTGTGTTTTCTAGCCAAACGCTCTTATTTAGAGTATTTGTGTTTCAAAGGCCATTTCTCTAATCCTGCAGCATGTGTGACAATTTCAGTGGGCTGGGATGATAAATTGGAACTGGTTTTGCTCTAAAACAGGTGTCTCATTTTTCTGTCCTCATGTGTCATGGCTGAAAAGACATAACCACTTAGCTGACACTGTGTACCTTTTCTACTGAATATGCATGTCCTCTGGCCAGGATGTGGAATGTGTTGGGTTGCTTATTGGGTGATTCCTGAATTAATTCTTTGAATTGTATATATTTGCATGTTCTTTTTTAATTAAATGAAATAAATGAGCATGTTGAAAGAGGGTGTGGAAGTGCAAACTAAGATAAGGTGTCTATATTGATCACAGTATTTTTGTCTTAACAATAACCTCCCTTCTTGCGTCTTTTAGATTGAGTGTTCGGGAAACATTACACTGGATAACATTGTAAGGAAAGATGGTATTGTGGAGCAGAGCCAGCCAAAACCCCCTTCAAACAGAACCGTCCAGTCACCAAATTCATCAGTGCCATCTCCGGGCCTCTTGGGTATGGTGATTAACCTGATTTTAAATGGTGTGGTGGGGAATCTAGCACTTTACTCCCTGATCTGAGTTCCCATTTATCAACTTAATGCAGGGGTGGGCAAACTTTTTGGCCCGAGGGCCACATCTGGGTTGCGAAATAATATGGAGGGCCAGGTAAGGAAGGCTCTGTCTCCGCAAACAGCCTGTCCCCTGCCCTCTAGCTGCCCTCTCCCACTTCCTGCCCCCTGACAACGTCCTTCAGAACGCCCGACCTATCCAACCACCCCTCCCACTTCTTGTTCCCTGACCGCCCCTAACCACCCCCACCCCCATCCAACCCCTCCTGCTCCCTGTCCCCTGACTGCCCCACCCCCTGACAGGCCCCCCCGGGACCCCTGAGCCATCCAACCCCCCTCCACTCCTTGTCCCCTTACCGCCCCCTCCCAGGACCCCCATCCCTAACTGCCCCCCCCCCAGGACCTCACCCCCTATCCAACCGCCCCTGCTCCCTGTCTCCTGACTGCTCCCCTGCCCCCGAACCTCCGCTCCATCCAACCGCCCCCTGTCTGCCCTCTGGGACCTCCTGCCCCTTATCCAACCCCCCTCCCTCTGCCCCCTTACCATGCCACTCAGAACAGCGGGACAGGCTTACTGGAAAGCCAGGGAGGTGGACGGGCACAAACTGCGCTGCTGGCGTGGCTGCGGGGAGGGGCCAGGGGCTAGCCTCCCCGTTCGGGAGCTCAGGGGCCGGGCAGCACAGTCCCGTGGGCCAGATATGGCCTGTGGGCTGTATTTTGCCCATCTCTGACTTAATGTATTATTATCATCATGCCTTCTAGCTTATTACGACATACTGACAAATTCAGGGCAAGGGAGAAGGCTGGCATTGATCAAATGGGAGATGAGGGCCTAACTAAGAGTTTTATCTTTGTGGTCAGAGATTAAAAGATCAGATCTAGTCTGACCTCCTGTGTATCACAGGCCACCATGACCATTCAGCACTCGCACACTAAACCCAACAACTGAAATTATACCAAAGTATTACAGCCCATAGGCAACTTTGCTATTAAGTGCCACAAGGAGAGAACAGGAGGGACAGAATTACATCAATACCCAGGCCCCCCATACTAACAGGTAACTGATATACCCAGATAATCCTGGTAAGTGACCTGTACCCATACACTGCAGAGGAAGGCGAACCCCTCACCTCTCCACAGTCACTGCCAAACTGAGACGAAAATTTCATCTCAACCCCCCATATGGAGATCAGTTAGACCCTGAGCATGTGAGCCACAAGATTTAGATAGCTGTGATGTGAAGCTCTAGGCAGAGAATGGAGTCAAAGTTGGTAACCAAGTTACAAGCCTGAGTGATAGGTATAATGGTGATGATGTCTACTGTGACAGAGAGAGTTAAGTAGCATGGAGGACTTGTAAGGGGAGACAGAATTTGGTTTGGGCTATGTTTTGCTTTCGTTGATGGCAAGGGAATCAGAAAGGTCAGAGCAACGAACTAATGAAGAATTGGGTGGAGAGAGAAATTTTGTAGTCAACTGTGCAGAGAAAATTGTTGCATCATATGAGTAGATGAGGAAAAGATGTAGAGAGAGAAAATAAAAGTGGTCTGTTAGTGGCCTGGAAACTAGTGGAGGAAAAGAGAAGGAGGTTCAGCCATTGAAAGGCTGAATGAATGACTATAGAGATGGGAAAACTAAGAGTACAGAGTTGTGAAAACAATGGGAAGGTAACAATTTAAGAAGATGGAGTATGATCAGCTATCTGAGATGGCTGAAAGGTTGAGGAGGATGAGGATAGAGTAGAAACACCAAGGTTTGACCATGAAGAGGTAGTTAAAGACAATTAACTTAAGTTAAAGCAATTACAGTGGAGTGGGGAAGCTGGAAACCTGAGTTGTGGTGGTAGGAGGATTAAGATCCAAGTCAGGGAGAGGGACATGAGGTGGTAGTTGTACAAGGTAGGATCTAGGATGAGGAATATCATAATGTGTTATATTGTGTGGTAAAGGTACCTAATGGGACTGTGAGGTTAAGGAGAAAGGTGAGGAAATTGCAGGAGGGGAGTATAAGTTTGTTACGGAGGAGGTTCTTGCCTCTGGGACTTTCTTCAGGGGTGCTCATGAGTGGAGGAAGAGGAAATTGGGTTAGTGGAATGGATTTTACTGTGCGAGAGACAGGTGAAGGAGTACAGTATGATGGAGAGAATTGAGTTGAGCCACTGACAGCTGAGTCCTACAGCAGAGTGGTCTGGGAATGCTGAAGTCATGGAAGTTAGATTGGAGGTCAGAGGTATAAGAGCAGAGGACAGATGGAAGATGAGGTTGTGGTTAGAGAGGGAACTCTGCTATTGTGATATCAGACGGAGAAGTGTTTAGTTGTGGGTTGAAAGAACACAAATACAGTGCAGAAGCTGTGAACATCGCAAAATGTCAGACTTCCTGAGGTTACTCCTTTCCTAGTTCCAGTAGTTAGTTAAATTAGCACTTTATACATTCCTGTATTACAGCTATGTATTTGCTGCTTGTGAAGCATATCTTTCCAATGAACATACCTACAGCAGTAAAATAATTCTTTTTGCCACTTAGCGGGTGGTGATTTTTCCATCTGTCAGTAAGTGCGTGCATATTCACTCTCTCTGAATTTCATTATTTTGCCTTCTCTAATACTTTTTAAATAAAAAGAGTGAACAAATACTCTGGATTGGAAATGTGCAGGATAAGATGTCTCATTCTTTTCTAGACTTGGGTTAAATGAGTAAAGAATGACCAAAGTCACAGTAGAGGTGAGGAAGAAGCATATTCTGGTCTGTTTTACAAATAGAATGTGTAGGGTGGTCTGAACAATCAATATCAAGAGATCAAAATGAATACTTATACACAAATCTCTATGTACTTCTCTGACAGAAAATTAAATGCAAGACTTCTTGTATGAACAAACCTGGTTGGTTTTTTTCTAATTTAACCTGTTTTTTAGGACCAGTAACTATGACCAGTGTCCACCCTCCAATTCGCTCACCCAGTGCCTCCAGTGTTGGAAGCAGAGGCAGGTAAGCAGACCAGTTGAAAAAAACATAGCTTCAATCTCAAAGGACACTATATGCATGTGACCGCAGTTGACAGAAGCTTTCACCAGTAATCTATGTCGAGGTTTGCCATGTTATTTCGTCTGAGAGAGCATTTCTGATGGCTTTATTGTAATACTCTTCAAGGCCTAAAATTTAGTTCTAATTTCATATCTAATTTTTAATGGCACATTAAAGACTTGTAATGTGTTAAACATATGGTAGCTGTGAGATTGACAGCTTGATCAGATGTTTTGATAACCGTGTACTGTAAATAATGGTGTAAAGTTCATGACAGTTACACAACTGTTTCTTTTAAAGTCTGAAGCAGAAAATCCTCACTGAACCATAAGTAACTTCAGATTTGAGGAATCAGCTTTATAGAGAGGATTATAAATAGGAAGCTTTAACCATGATGCGGTCAGTTAAGTGAGTACTAGATATTTTGAGACACAAAAATAAAGAAATGATTAGGGCTGTCAATTAATTGCAGTTAATTAATTGCAGTTTTAATTGCACTGTTAAACTATAGAATAACAACTGGTTTCAAAGTAACAGCCGTGTTAGTCTGCATTTGCAAAAAGAAAAGGAGTACTTGTGGCACCTTAGAGACTAACCAATTTATTTGAGCATAAGCTTTCGTGAGCTACAGCTCACTTCATCGGATAACAACTGAAATTTATTAAATATTTTGAATGTTTTCTACAATTTTCACATATATTATTATTCTGTGTTGTAATTGAAATCAAATTATATATAATTTTATTACAGATTTTTGCACTGTAAAAATGATAAAAGAAATAGTATTTTTCAGTTCACCTCATACAAGTACTGTAGTGCAGTCTTTGTTCTGAAAGTGCAACTTACAAATGTAGATTTTTTTTGTTACATAACTGCACTCAAAAACAAAACTGTGTAAAACTTCAGAGCCTACAAGTCCACTCAGTCTTACTTCTTGTTCTGCCAATCGCTAAGACAAACAAGTTTGTTTACATTAACAGGAGATAATGTTGCCCTCTTCTTATTTACAGTGTCACCAGAAAGTGAGAACAGACATTTGCATGGCATTTTTTGTAGCTGGCATTGCAAGGTATTTACATGCCAGATATGCTAAACGTTTGTATGTCCCTTTGTTCTTTGGCCACCATTCCAGAGGACATGCTTCCATGATGATGACGCTTGATTAAAAAAAAAGGCGTTAATTAAATTTGTGAGCGAACTCCTTAGGGGGGAGAATTGTATGTCCCCTGCTCTGTTTTACCCGCATTCTGCCATATATTTCATGTTATAGTAGTCGTGGATGATGACCCAGCACATTGTTCATTGTAAGAACACTTTCACTGCAGATTTGACAAAACGCAAAGAAGGTACCAATGTGAGATTTCAAAATATAGCTTTAGCACTCGGCCCAAGGTTTAAGAATCTGAAGTGCCTTCCAAAATCTGAGAGGGACGAGGTGTAGCGCATGCTTTTAAAAAGTCTTAAAAGATCAACACTCTGAGGAAACTACAGAACCTGAACCACCAAAAAAGAAAATCTGTCTGCTGGTGGCATCTTGACTCAAATAATGAAAATGAACATGTGTTGGTCTGCACTGCTTTGGATTGTTATCGGTCAGAACCTGTCGTCAGCATGGATGCATGTCCCCTGGAATGGTGGTTGAAGCATGGAGGGACATATCAGCGCATTTGACATGTAAATGTCTTGCAATGCCAGCTACAACAGTGCCATGAGGATGCCTGTTCTCATTTTCAGGTGACATTGTAAACAAGAAGCGGGCAGCATTATCTCCTGCAAATGTTAAACTTGTTTGTCTGAGTGATTTGTTGAACAAGAAGTAGGACTGAGTGGACTTGCAGGCACTAAAATTTTACAGTGTTTTATTTTTGAATGCAGTTTTTTTTTGTACATAATTCTAGATTTGTAAGTTCAACTTTCACGATAAAGAGATTGCACTACAGTACTTGTATTAGGTGAATTGAAAAATACTAATTTTTTTTACAGTGCAAATACTTGTAATAAAAAATAAATATAAAGTGAGCACTGTACACTTGTATTCTGTGTTGTAATTGAAATCAATATATTTAAAAATGTAGAAAACATCCAAAAATATTTAAATAAATGGTATTCTGTTATTTAACAGTGTGATTAATTGCGATTTAATTTTTTAAATTGCTTGACAGCCTTAGAAATGATGGAATATTCATGAACAAATAGTTAGACAATGCTGTCTGAAGAGCAGGTCTGTTAATGTGTTCCAGTAAATCAGGGCATACAATTAATATAGAGTTAATTTTTCATGTTGAGAAAAAGCAGAGAATATGTTCGTGCTGCTGGAAGTGGAAGTTCAGATACTTTTAACAGAATATTTCTTGTTGTTTTATTTATATAGTAAAAGTCATGAAGGGTCCGTATATTCTTATGAGGTCCAAGTTAAAAGTTTTATTTATACATAAATTTTGAACTACATTAGATATCTGCAAAATCTACTCTCACAAAATAAATAAGTTTTAGTTCAAGAGATTGTCCCTGTAGGAGCTCCATGTGATGTGCATGCACCTGTATGCTCTTGACCAGAGACTTTTCTGTTAGCAGTGTCTGCAGGTCGATGCCTCTGTGTACTCGGGTATGAGGGCATGTAGGAAGGAGCGGACCTGCACCACTCCAATACCTTCTCAGTTGCCCATAGCTCAACATGGAGTTGTGTAGTGTCTGCTATCTAGCTGAGGCAGTTGCTTCTTTATATTCTTAGTAGCTTCTTTTAGTTTTTGTTTCTTAGCAGGGTTTGTGCTTCTATTCTGTCCCTCCCCTTCCTGTGCCACACTCCTTTTTTTTTGTTTAAGGTCAGGTCCTTTTGTCCTCAGGTCGTCTTGGCCAGTGGCTTGCTTAGCAGGTTATGCCCCAAGGCCCTAGGATTCAAGCCTTGCTAGACCTGCCACAGGTCCTTCCCCTCAGTGATGGAAATGCGAGCTGCCTCCACTCCCTTGCAGAAGCCCAGATCCTGTCCAGATGCAGGATTCAAGAGCAGATCTTGTAAACTGAGGGAAGACTATTTAAAACTGCTCCTCATGGAGTGCTCCCTTAGACCTGCGGGATCCAACTTCCCATTTTGTACATCAGATTCAGCCCCACAGAGTACTCCAGAGACTTCATGTGCTCTGCTCTGAATTCCAGAAACCAGGAGCTAGATTTGGTCTCTCAGAAGACTGCCAAACATAAGAGACCTCACTCCCCGATAGACTAAGAGGAGAGAGAAAAGTCTTCATTTGGACCTGGGATTAGGGAGACCTCATGTCCTGGTGTAGCTATCAGTGAGTCTCCCACTGGGCATAGTGCTAAGATGTTGGTACTGTTGTTGGACTTCCCTAAATGGAAGAACTCCTCGAAGAATATGGAGTCTTTGAAGAAACCATCTCACCTGGCACAGTCTGACATCACCAGGTCTCTCCAGAATGAGCAGGCCTATCACTGGTACCTGCAGAAGTGGAAATATTGCCAGATTTGATGCGCCCAAACCCCCATATCTCCTTCCAAATCTTCCCTTATGTTCATTCTCTATTACCGTCTGAATCTAAAATCTGCTGGGTTTGTCCCAGAGCTCTGTCAGTGGTCACTTAGTTGCTACCACAGCATTCCACTTTCCAAATGAAGGATTTTCAGCACTTGTCTAGTGAAGACCCACTAAATTGACTGCAGATCACTCTCCCATCGACTCCTGTACTCTACCGGATCAAGAAGACTGGGTGGAGTTGATGACATCGCGTAGTGTGGACCCCACGGTAAGTAGATCTAAGCTACGTCTATTTGAGTTACGCTATTCAGGTAACTCAAATTGCGTAGCTTAGATTGAATTTCCCCTGTAGTGTAGACAAGGCTTAATTCTTCGCACATCCTACAACCATGACATTTTGATTAAATAACTAGACCAATATAAATTTAACTTGACACACATTAACTTGATTAAAAACTGGCTAACTGATAAGTCTCAATGTAATTGTAAATGGGGAATAGTCATTGAGCGGATGTGTTTTCAGTGGGGTTCCACAGGGATCGGTTCTTGGTACTATGCTATTTAACAATTTTATCAATGATGTGGAAGAAAACATAAAATCATCACTGATAAGGTTTGCAGATGGCCCAATAATTGAGTAGGTGTGTAATTCATGAAGAGGACAGGTCACTGATTCAGAGGAATTTGGATTTCTTGGTAAACTGGATGCAAGCAAACAATGTGTTTTAACGTAGCTAAATATAAATGTATACATCTAGGAACAAAGAATGTAGTTCTGTCCTTGCATGAGGGGGAACACTATCCTGGGGAGCAGTAACTCTGAAAGATTTGGAGGTTGTGGTCTAAGTCCCCTCTAAGCTGTGTGGCTACGCAGCTGCCTATTAAGCCGCACGCCTGATGAGAGATGCTTCTCCCCCAGACCTGCTGCGGCGGAGAGAGCGCCTGTCCCCGCCAGCCCTAGCGCAGACCTGCCCCAGACTTGCCGGGGGAGAGGAGCCCCTTGCCCAGCCCAAGCCCACTGGAGCTGCCAGGAAGATGAGGTCCCCGTGTGATTGTGACCTATAGAACTAATGCAATCCTGGGATGTATAAACAAGGGAACCTCAAATAGGAATAGAGGTTTTTTTACCTCCGTTTAGCACTGGTGCACCCACTGCTGGAGTATTGTCCACTTCTGGTGTTGACAATTCAAGAAGAATATTGGTAAATTGGAGAGAGTTCAGAGAAGAGCTACAAGAATGATTACAGGGTTGGAAAACATGTTTTATAGTGATAGACTCAAGGAGCTCAATCTATTTAGCTTGACAAAGAGATGGTTATTGTGTGAGTTGATTTATAGTCTATAAGTACCTACATGGGAACAAATATTTCAATCTAGGGCTAATCAATCTAGTAGAAAAAAGAATAACACAATCCAATGTCTGGAAGTTGAAGCTAGACAAATTCAAACTGGAATTAATACATTTTTAATAGTAATTAACCACTGGAAAAATTTACCAAGGGTTGTGGTGGATTCTCCTTCATTGAGAATTTTAAAATCAAGATTGCATGCTTTTCTAAAAGATCTGCTTTAGGAATTATTTTGGAAAAGTTCAGTGGCCTGTATTATTCAGGAGGAGGTCAGACTAAATTAACACAAAGGTCCCTTCTGGCCTTGGAATCGGAGTCTGTGAAATTTCTTAACAGCTTCCTTAATCAGTTTCCTTCAGTGTAGGACCCTGCTCTACCAAGGGACCTCCATTTGCCATTTAACACATTAAGAGGGCCCACTTTTGAGCCCAAGGCAACTTGCTTGTTCCTGCATCTGTCCGTCAAGTTTTCATTTTTTGTGGCAATGACTTTGCCCAGAATGGCTGGGGAACTGGAAGCCCTCATGGCTGACCCACCATATACAGTGTTTTATCCAGACAAAGCTACGTTGCATTCCCATTCTTGTTTCTTCCCTAGAGTGTCATTAGAAGTCCAAATCAGTCAGGATATTCAATTGCCAGTTATTTTACCCCAAGCCTTACCTTTCCAGGGAATAATCCAGTCTCTATAGCCTATAGAAAAGAACAACGCTGGCCTTCTACCTTCACCAGATTAAGCCCTTTAGGGTTTTCCTTAGATTCTTCATTTCCTTTGCTGAGAGGATGAGGGATCATTCTATTTCTATTCAGAATATCTAAATGGGTTTTGGGGTGTATTTTGACATGCTATGAGTCCTCTGGGATACACGCCCTCTTAAAGTCACTGCTCATTCCACTAGGGCTCAATCCATTTCCATAGTATTCCTCAGAAAGGTACCCATCAAGAACATTTGTAAGACAGCCACCTGGTCTTCTGTTCACACGTTCTCAGAACATGATGTATGGACCTACAAACTTACTCTAAATGTGAGCTCAAATGGAAAAAAAAAAGAGTTTAAGTTCATAAGATGTCACAATAACTTATAACAAAAGTTGAAGGGAAAAGGTGCAAAAGTGAGATTCCAAATTAAGGACTGTGTTAAGATCATCCTTAGATTTTCAGTTCCATACTTGTTTTCTATGGACCAAAATTGATGTGTCGAAAACTAGGCCTGATTAGTGGGCAAAATGAGGAGGAGAATGGGTTATCCTATCCATAGTGTTCCACGATTTCAGTTTTTATTTGTAAAAAGGAAAGAAATCCAGGAATTTTTCAGTGTTTATTTTCCAAACATTAAAACCAGGATAAAATCGGTTTTAAAAAAAAGAATAAAAAGCAAGAAAAAAGAAAAACAAAAAAAGTTCATAATATACACATTTTACTACAGTGCAACTGAAACTTTTTTATGTACAAAGGTATTTTTTGGTCTCTGTCAGAGCTAATAGCTTTTCAAGAAATCCTGGTTTGTGTACACTCGCATAACTTTCTTCCAAGTATCCACACTCATTTTGAGCCCCTTGTGCTGTCTTTGAGGTAGTCCAACTTTGAAAATAAGCACTCTGCACCAATAGATCCAGGGGGTACAATCAAAGCTTGCCATGCCACTTCGCTGATGTTGGGAAGTGTGTCTTGATGACTGTTCCAAAAAGCCAGCACACTGAGTTTCAAATAGCCAGGGTTAGGTATGCTCAGGTAAATTGTAAATTTCCCCTTTCAGACTTGAAGTTTCATCTTTAGTGGCAAATGGTGGAAACAGTCTGGCATAATGGCCATAATCTGCTGCAAAATTCACCTTAAGGAAGGAGGTGTAACACCTGGATGACATTCCAAAACGAGTCTTCAGCACCAAACACTTTGGGTTTCCCATTCCTTGCTGAGCATTGTGTTGAAGGTTTTGAACTCTTTTTTTGACGTTCTCGTGTTGCAAGGATTTCCAGAAACATCTGGGTTTTCATGCTGTTTCTTCTGCAGCTTTTGTGCTCCATTCTGAGATTTTGGCTGTCAGGATCTAGTAAACATCTGTAGGGGCAAATGTGTTGTCAGTAGTTGGAGTAACTCCAGAGTTTTCTGTGTCACACAGTGATTCCAAGTTTTCAGCAATGAACGTCATCCCCTTGGTACACAGTTATTTTGGTTATTTGCCAGTCTCTTCCAAGTTTCTGCTTTAGAACCAAAAAACTCAGGATGATCCAGGAGACGCACTAGCACAGTCCATATGTTGTTTATATGACAGGCAGCAAAGTACAAGTTCATCCACCAATGTGGCACAAAAGGAGTAGGTAATCGGCAGTCGGCTTGTCACTCATCTCGCACTGTGTAAAACAAAGCCTTCAACTTGTTCACGTGCTTGAAAATGGCCCCACATGCAATGATGCAAGATTTCATGTCTTTCATTTCTTCTGTAGCAGTAGCTGCTGGCAGCTCAATGTTAGTCAGATGAGCAGGACAGGTAATAATAGCAATTCTGGTTTCTGGTTGAGTTTAATCTCCCGTGCAAACTTAGCCATGCAGGAAGTTAGTTGTGGCCCTGTTTTCCCAAGTCCCTTGGTACATGTCAAACATGTCAGTTATTGCTGCATCAACAAAGTGGCTGTCAGCTGAGGGGATGAATATCCCATTGGCACAAAATAATGCAGGTTTATTCGCTTTGAAATAAAAAAACCAAAAGGCCAAGAATCGGACGGTCCAAAGCATCAGAAGACTTGTCAAAAATCAGACCAGACACCAAATTTCCATCAATTCATTCCATCGTTTTAGATACTAAAGAATCATTTTCTTTCAGATACTTATGAGGGAGGTTGTTTGCATTAGGAAGGGTTTTTGTTGCTGGACAGTATTGTTGCACTAAGTCACCAATAGGCCCCTCTGCAATTAACAGCGGTTATCCAGCGAAACAGAGCATGCACACACTCATGCTGTGTCCTCTTTCATTTAAAACCCTGGTGAAAGCTCCAGATATTGACTGTTTATACCAAAGCTCACTTTCTTATTTAAGCTACTTGTGTTGCTTGCTCTTGATATGCTTCTTTATTCTGTCAGTGTGAGCATTGACCTTGACCTCAATGCTGCAGTACTTGGAGCGTAATGCATCCTCTTCACTCCCACCTTTACTTTTCTTGCAAATTTCTAAGCACTGATTTTTCTTGTTGATATTCAGGCATAGATTTGCGGTTTTGCCCCATGTTTATCTTTTTTTACCTTCTCTATCTTTATCTGTGGAGGATTGATCATTTAAATTCAGTGCCAAACTAAAACAGATGTGAAGAAATAAGTGGCCAGCATCTACTTGTGAGCCAATTTGATTTTCCAACCGTCGCCGCATGTGTTCTGTGTTTTATACTGCGGATCTGCTTTAGTCTCAGAGCTTCAGGACACAACAATCACATAAAGTTAGTGTTTAACAAAAATAAGTACCCCCCCCTAAAAATTGAGTGGATTGATAAACGGGTGTAAATCAGTAAAAACTGAACTCCTTTAATTAAAATAAGTGATACTTTATTGCTGAAAATTGGTAAAAACTGAAAATTTGGAACACTGTCCATCCATACTTCCCTTCTGGGGTCCTCAGAGAAACTTTGGGAGAAAAATTGGCTACTGGAGCAAGCTTCACCATCTGGCTGCCACCCCCACCTTCTCTGGGAGCTCTGGGCCTTCATTATCCTGACCAGGCCACAGAGAGGAAGCCAGATGACATCACCACACCACCAGTTCCGTCGGAATCCCAACCACCACCTGGAATGAGAGACATTGTTTCCTGCCCCCACATATACTTTTCCTTCCCTATCTTACTTATTTTATTTTCTCTCTCCTTTTTCTTTCTGTCCAAGGGCCTGGCTTAGCTCACCAGGGCTGTTTGTTTTGCAACACTGCTGTAAGCCTACAACTAGAAAGAGGAAGCTAAATATCCTAAACATCCCAATGCTGGTACAAGTTTGCCAGTCTGAAAGTAGCTGATAAGACTGTGCTGTACCTGTTTTTTCCAGCGGTGAGGATGCAAGTAAGAGGCAACTCCGGAGACAGAACCTGCATTTTTTTTTATTTTTGCTGCTGTTTTCTCTCCCCTATTGCGTGCTTGTCCTGTTCTGTCTTTTAGGGGATCAGACTTTAATGGCAGAAACCTCCAACAGTGTTTATAATTGTTTAAAGTTGGGTTATTTTAACACTTTTGACCCATATATTCTATCTATATTAATACAATATGCTTTAGTGTCTGCTTCCAGAGTTAATGTGGCCTTTGAAGCCATTCTACGCTGTACTGAATCCACCTCCTCAGAACCCTCTCTTCCATACTGAGGTACTGCTTGGGTGTTTCCTCACATGGAGCTCCCATAGGGACAATAACTCAAAGATGGAGAGTTTACTTATTTTGGGCAGGACCTGGAATTCTTCAAGGTGTTAGGTCTCTATGGGTGCTCCACCATCTACTCTCCTTTCCCCTCTGCATTGGAGTCCTACCATGCTCAAAAGTGGAGAAGGAACTGGAGTAGCATGGATCTACTCCTTCCTATAGGCTGTCCTACTGGGGCACGAGGAGGCATACAGCCCAGGTGCAGACCCGTGGCCACTGTTAACTGAAAAATCTCTGGTCATGAGTGCATGGACTTAATGCACATCCTTGTGTGGAGCATCCGTAGGGACAGAACATCTCAAATAATTCCACTTACTGTATATAGTAAGTAACTTCTCCTTTAGGGTGCAGTCTCCTATGTTTTGAATTAAATTGAAATTCCATCGTAATTTAAGGTTAAGATGTCCTTTCTCTTTTTGTTATGATTATGCACAAAAGCAGTGACATGGAACCTGATTCTGAGGGAAGGACCTGACTGGATATAGTCCAGTGTGTGGTGTTTGAGTGGACGTTGCTGGAATGACACTTACTTTCTCCAAAAATGTAACTGTTCTCCTCTCAAAAACTTCCCAAAATACTGCTATTTTTTAGGTTTTGTTAAAATTTGTATTGGGTGGAGTTTAATGAGAAGTGCATTCACCATGGGACCTAAACAAACCAATGCTGTATTCCAAACCTCTGACCTATAGAAAATAAAACTCTGAGCAGTTCTGCAGTCCTAGGATTAGATTAGCATTTCCCCCCTTTTACTATCCTATTTTAAAAAACCTGAAGATTTTGTTCTATGGTGGGTAGTGCGGTAGCCTCAAAATGTAGAGAATGGAAAATACTGTAGTATTCCAGGGTCATGAGTCTTAATCACTACAAGAGGTGTGATTTTTCTGAAAGCACTGTGCTCTCTTGAATGGTGCAGATGATGTCCAGCAACTTCATTTCTCTTCTTTCTGCCTCTTCTCATCCTCTATAGCTCTGGCTCCTCCAGCAGGCCACCAGGAGCTGATTCTACACACAGAGTCCCTGTTGTCATGTTGGAGCCAATCAGGATTAAACAGGAGTCTGGTACATCCCACGAGAACTATGATTTCCCAATTGTTATAGTGAAGCAAGAAACAGATGAAGAATCCCGGCCTCGGAATGTAATATTAACAATAATAAAGAATCTCTTCTGAGTTTGGGTTTTGGGGAGGGTGTTTTCGTCTACTGGAAATAGAATAAATTACAAATATTCTGTTAGAGCGTTACTCTTAGGTGTTAACTTTAAGGGAAGCACATAATGTGTTAGTGGGTGTGTGTTGTTGGGTTTGTTTTGTTTTTTTTAAAAAGGGATGAAGTGAGATTCCAAAACAAGTTATATTTCTTAATAAACTGGGATGACTAAATAACTGACATGATCAGACTACCATAGTCTGTGAGGATCTGGGAGGTAGGGGGAAATCTTATAAATACTGTAAATTCTTTCACATGGTGTTTGGAGATTTTGCTACTACTAATGCATATGCTCAACTTTAGGAGTGCAAGACCTATTTGCTACTGGAAGATTATTATAGTTTTCTATTGGAAGCAGTTTTTTAAATGTCAGAGCTAACCTACTTGGGTCCTGTTATACTAGTTTGCTGTATTAAATTGGCTGAAGCCATAACAGTGATAATTCCTGTGTAGAGGTAATAAGGGGCCTGACTAACAATACATGTGAAAAAAGTAATGTTTTTATTTTCAATGTGTTTATGCATTGATAATTATACCTGACAGCCTGGCATCTAGATGTATCTTTGCGTTTTCCTACAGACCAACTTTTCAAGAAGCATACTCACCTCACTGCTATTGGATAGCAGTCATAATACCACTTCTGACAAAACAGTCTTAAGAACAGATGCTCCAGATAGCACAGGTGACCGACCAGGGATACTTCAGGAGAATACATCCAGTGGGAAGACAGCATGGATGGGTACCCCTCACATTGGAGACAGCAGAAAAGAGGATGACCCCAATGAAGACTGGTGTGCAGTGTGTCAGAATGGAGGGGAGCTCCTGTGTTGTGAGAAATGCCCTAAAGTGTTCCACCTTTCTTGTCATGTCCCTTCACTGATGAACTTTCCTAGGTAAAAATGACCAAATGAATTTTGCCAAACTTTGCTCAGAAGAAACCACCTTTGGGTTGTGAGGCCAAGTACAGGACGTTTCTGCCCCAAAAGATAACTCTAAGGTTATCTCTACACTACAGCTTATGTTGGCATAATTCATGTTGCTCAGGGGGGTGAATAAACCACCCCCCGAGCAACATAAGTTACACCAACATAAGCACTGGTGTGGACAGCACTATGTCGGCAGGAGAGCTTCTACCACCAACATAGCTACCTCCTCTTGGGGAGGTGATTTTATCATGCTGACGACAGAGCTCTTGCCTATTGGCATACAGCGTCTTCACCAGACACACTGCAGCGGCGTCGCTGCATCAGTGCAGCTGCATCCCTGCAACTCTGTACGTGTAAACAAGCCCTAAGAAAGTTTGAGTCGGTGAAAACCAGGATTTAACTAAATTTGAGTTGTGTAACCTGAACTAGTGCTGCTGCAAAAGCTATTATAAAATGCTGCAGTTTCTTGGCAAGATTGCTTATATCTGGGCCATCTATTATCTGTAGCCACAAAATTGGGCCATAGAATCACCATTCTAAACAGAATCCTTTAAGACAGCAAACCGTTGTTGTTTTTTTTTTTTTTAATTCTTTTAAAGAAAAAGCTCTAAACAGGGGCCACATCAGCCATAGGGCACAGTGCTTGCTGTCTGCTCATAATATTTTTAAAACTACCTCAGTAAGCACTGAGAAGAAGCAAGACTAATCTTTATAGGCCTTAATTGGTTTGTTGGAAGGCAACTGTGCAATTTGCTCAGCCCAGTTGGAACAATCAGAAGATTAAAAATCCATTTTTCTATTAAGTATAAATGTTTGAAAATAGATACGTATCCTTAGTATTTCTAAAGTTTATTATTGGTGTCAGCTGCTTTGCCAGAGTAAAAATGAAATTTTTGTGATACTCTGGTATAGGAGCATTGGATAAGACTTAAGCTAGTATTGAACAAGGATACAAATGTGTTTACCATAAGATGGTCAGCGTTCAGTGATTTGATATAAGTGTTAAATACTGGTTTAGTTTACAGTTTCTTACACTGGTCAGCTCTGCTTACATGCTTTGATTAGAATGATTGCTAGTAGCACATCAGGCTTTGAAATACCAGTTATATTCAAGTACTGTACTTAGTCTATGCACATCGAATATGTGCCTTTTGAATCTCCAAACTATGGGGCTGTCTTCCTTTAAATACAGCACTGTTATTTTGCTGACCATAACAGCTTTCTACAATTTTGTTTCCTCTGTGCATAAGGAAAGACTGTATGAATATGATGGATAACAACTGTTTTTTATTAGTTAAATGTTGTCCTCTCAGTGTAAAGGAAAATATCACTGTTTTCATGTCACATTGTACAGTTATTGGATTTTCTAAACATTCCAGAAATATCTTTCTAAAGTTTCAACTTTTCTTTGGCTGTGGCTTTTGCTGAGCTTATTCAGTGGGGCAAAGAGCAAAAAAAGAAGTTTCCAAGTGGGGCTCAAATCTGTAAAGTGCATAGTAATACTAGTGGCCAGTACTCTTAACTCTGAGCAGTACCGTCACCGATACTGAGATTTCACACTTGAACTCCCATCTCTAAACCTGCCCCTCAGCCCCATCCCATCCTATCAACCTTCCCTCATTCCCTCTTTTGCCCCTTTTGCTCCTTACTGTCTTCTGGTCCGTTCCCTTCAAAATAGTTGCCCTGGACTCCAACTGCCTCTCCTACTTGCAGCCCTTCACTCTGACATGCTGTTACAGCCATTGCCTTGAATTGCTCTGCTTGTACTCTGTCTTGAATCCCTTTCTATCTGACATCTGTTCTCTTCACTCCACCAAAACTGCTGTCATACCGTGTCCCTAATGTACTCTTTTCATGGCTAAATATGTGTGAAAAGCTGCTAGGATTCAGAGAATTGTGAATTACTGTGTTACCCATCTTAGCCTCACCAAGTGAGTTTTGCTGCTGCTAAGCTGTAGGACAGCTCCCGGACACACAAGCTCGTATGCCTTGCCAGCAAACTCTTCAGCTCTCTGCCAGTCCAAACCTTGCCTTGTGGGTAAGAGAGTGAACCCCAGCTTCCCCAGAGATGTCTCCCTACAGCAGTGGTTCTCAACCTGCAGCCTGTGGGCCGCTTGCAGCCCAGTCAACACACAGCTGTGGCCCATGTGACATCCTCAGGGCCATACGGGTAGTATTGGATGCGGCCCACATAATACACTGTGGGTCGCATATACGTCCCACAATTGTAAATAGGTTGAGAGCCACTGCCCTATAGTGTCCAGCCCTCTTACTGAATACTTAGAGAAGTTATTAGGTTTGTTGCTCTTTTAAAGAGACAGTATACTGCAGGCAGGTAGCTTAACTGGGGTTAACACACCCTTCCCTTCAAACAGTGCTGAATTGGTTTATCGTAAAAGTAAAACAAGTGTATTTAACAAAAGAACATAGGATTAAGTGATACCCAGTGTAAGGAATAAAGGTAGAAAGGGTTACAAGCAAATAAAAGTAAAAATATGCTTTTTAGGCTAAAACCTTATTTAACAAATTAGACTCTCTTGTTCACAAAGTCTCTTTTCCAGCATGGCTGACCAGACTCTGAGATCTGTGAAGGGTCCTGGACAGAGTGCTTGGTTCCTTTGTCTCTTCAGGTGAAAGATAACTTGAGTTTGCTCCCCCTTCTTTATAGACCAGTGAACCTGTGAAATGTATTCTCTGGTAAAGTTCCCCCCCTTTTTTTTTTTTTTTTTTTTTTTTTTGCTGGGAAGAGATGCCACATGGTCTGGTGAAGACTTCATGCTAGTTCCTTCCCTAGTAGTGATAGTTGGGTGGTTGCTTCCTCCCCTTGTTAGCTTGATGGCTTTCTTTACCTTTTATGTAAATACATTTTCAGTTGTCTTGATTTACCTTGGAGACACATTCCTTTGTCTTGGGTGGAGTATCTTGTCCTGCCTGGCACACATTTTAAGAACATAATTTTAGCAGGTTTCTAATTTTTCATATGTTACCTGTATATACACTATGCAGTATATCAGCGAGTTACTCTTAGACCTTATGGGTCTTAAAACTCCATCCCTCAGCACCAGACTTTTTTTTACTCTACCAACAATGCCAGGCTTGATTTTTTTTTTTTTTCACGCCTTCAATACATTTATTTATGCTTTCTTCAGTGAATGGAACATCTTCCCCATACTGATCCTTAAGGCTACTATTCTCTTGTGCTCAGGATCCATTTCTGCCATGATTTGTATGTATTTGAATATCTCCTTCCTCCATCCTTCAAATGTTTCTTGTTGTCTCAGAGATGGGCCGAGACTCAGATATACCTCCGTACTGCACCTAGCACAGGCTCCCTCTGTTACAGGTGGTTAGGTGTTACTAAAATATAAGTAGTTGTTAATTCTCAAAATAAAAGCAAACAAACTGACATTTGCCTTCAAAAGAGTTAGTCACTCATTACCTTCCAGGCTCAGGCTAGCCTAGGAGAAACTAGAAATCTTTTAATTATCCTAACAGGATGTATATCTGTTTTTCTGGAGGACTTGTAGTTCTGATGTAGGCTTTAACAAGTTTCACTGTCAAAAGTAATTTTAACTTGCTCCTGAAACTAACCCCAATGCCGGAGGTCATGTTTATATTATTAGATCAGATATGTGGTACATACATGCACATTAATACTGTACTTTTCACAATCAATCATAGCTGAATTCTGTCTTTATTCATTCTTGTAAGCAAGTTAATACAATTCAGCCATATTGTAGTTATCTGTGAAGATGCAGGTGTCTCTGTAAAGAATTTTACTAAACCACAAACATTCACTAGGATTGCTCAAGTATTTGAGGGCATAACTAATGGTAGGGGGGGAAGGGTAGTTAGCAAAAGTAGTTTGTGAACCATTATTCCCCTGCCATTTAGAGTTTTCTCTCAAGAATAACTGAGATGAGGGGAAAAAAAAGCTGAAAAGTTATTTTGTTAAGAATAGAAAACTATAGCCTATAGGCTAACTTCTAATGAGAAAATATACTTCCCACAGGTCCCAACCTCTCCGTTGCTCCATTTTTGTGGTTTCTGAATTTGTTTTGCACTCTGCCTATTCTGTTCCATTTTTCATCCCAAAATTTTAATTTTTTCTCCTTTTCTCTTGTACTTTTTTCTTCAAATTGCCTCCTAACCAGCAACTGCACCTGCTGTTAAAATTTGAATTTAATCTGTCAACCCATATGAATGGTTTCAAAACTAGTGGAAATAGATGCTATTTTTTGGTGTAAAACTATTCCAAAAATTTCAGGAATGAGTGAGCTTTTCTTCCAAAGAGATGTCCTTTTCCATCATTATCCCTCCTTTTGGTGGTTGCAAAAAAATTGACACAGTGCAAAAAGAAAATAGAAATGAACAACTTGTCCAAAGGCATTTGGAAACCCTCTGTTGAAGACCATGAAACTTTAGCAGGTGCCCGGAGTAATATATCTGTTTTCCCCTTGTTTAGAGGAGAGTGGATTTGCACGTTCTGTCGGGACTTGTCGAAGCCGGAAGTAGAATATGATTGTGATAATCCCAATCAGAGCTCTGAAAAAAGAAAACTAGAAAGTTATATGGGATTGGCACCAATAGATCGGCGGGTGAGGATACGTTGTTCATTCAACCAGTCTGCTTGTCCAGTCGTTTTGTAAATGCTGCTTTTTATATATTTGGTGGTAGTAATAAGAGTTCACTGGAGGATTTCTAAACAGCTCTGAGAACTTGGCCGTACATTTAAAATATAACCAAGAATCACTGAGTGCTCTTCAGTTGTCTTGAGTAAGATGTTAAATATCTTTGCCTTGGTTTCCCACACCTGGAACAGGCCTATTCTGAAGGCTCTTTTTCATTCATAGAGCACTATGAAGTCTAAAATATTTTTTGGCGGGCCGCTGCATATCCCCAATATTGGGAGGTGCTCTGGTGTCGCAGTTGCATTAGTAGCAGCCTCTGGAGCAGGGTCTGCATGTTGTGTTCTCCCTTTGTGGCTCTGAATATTAGAGGTGAAGCTATAAAAGCCACCTCTGTTCCTTCCAACTGTGGCAGTGTGCCGAACAGAAACCTGGGCTCAGTCTCTTTGACCTAATGTTCTGGGAAAATTGTTTCCCAGAGCCTCTTGGTTTTTGTATTTTACCCAGTATTAGGAGATTAGTAATTTTAGTTAATGTTGGGTTCTAAGGGGATTTCTGCACTCTAGCTTTAGTCTATAGGTATAAAATGGAGGCTCCTACTATAAGGAGAACTAGAACTGAGGTGTGCTTCTCACCCTGCAGTCTTTGCAGCACCAGACACTCTAGGCAGAACTGCAGCCAGGGGGGCACTCTCTTGGATGGCGCTGTGGAAAAAACACAATTAGGCTTCTTGGTAATGATGATTGACTTGCTTTTACTGACTGTCTGAAATTTTCAGATGTGCTTGATTTTGTTTTGGGGGGGCAGGGAAGTATTAAACATCTGCCTGAATTTTTTAGCATAATAAATTATTAAAGGTAAAATCGCAGCATTCTCTAATACACAGGCATTCTTTCTTTCCCTATATACAGAAGTGTGAAAGGCTCCTGCTGTACCTCTACTGCCATGAAATGAGCCTGGCTTTTCAAGATCCAGTTCCTCCTACAGTATGTACATTGTCATTTTTGCCTTATAAAAGAGTCAGAGCACTTGGCACCAGCACTTCTGTGGGCGTTACTGGTAACAAATCCATCATCAGAAGAGTAATCTACTCCAGATATTTAATGTAACAAATATCAAAATGTAGGATAGCGGTAAAAGGTTGATACTAGATGCATGGAATTTCTGTGCTCACTGAATCCGAGCAGAGATTAAGGTGAGACTTAGTTACCAATTGCAGTAAATTAACAAACTTTACTATAAAGTGTACGCTACATCTTAAAAATCATGTGTTTTATGCATGAAACATGACTTAACCCTTGACTTCTGGTTTTCCCACTTCATCTTGAGTGTTGCTGCATTCTATTGAAATCAGTGGTAGTTGGCACATCGTTGAATTGCATAATGAATGGTGCTATTTACATTTAACAGCAGTGAAGCATTTATTTGTGTGAACTCAAAATGGAAGGAGAGGCTTGATCTACGCTACCAATGTATGCCAGTATTTTCCACACCCGAGTGATATAGTTATGTCAACCTAATCCCCAGTGCAGACAGCACTATGTGGATAGGAAGGCTTCTACCGTTGACATGAAACCTTCCTATCCAGGGGGGAGGGATAGCTCAGTGGTTTGAGCATTGGCCTGCTAAACCCAGGGTTGTGAGTTCAATCCTTGAGGGGTCCATTTAGGGATCTGGGGCTTGGTCCTGCTTTGAGCAGGGGGTTGGACTAGATGACCTCCTGAGATCCCTTCCAACCCTGATATTCTATGATTCTATGACATAACTATCGCCTTGTGGGAAGGTGGAGTACCTACACCAATAGGAGAAGCTCTCCCATCAGCATAGGTAAAGTCTTCACTAAACGCTATAGCTGCACCGTTGTAAGTATAGTTGAGCCTTAAGAGAAGTCTCTCTTTCTGTAATGTCAGTAGTACAAGCACATACTTTAACTCCACAACTTGGACTACATCTTAAAATTCTTCACAGATCTGCCTAGATTGTTGGTGGATGGGGAGAAAAGAATGGCTTCTGGTTCATAAATAAGAATCTGGAATGTGAAATAAATTAGCTGTTCTAATTGTTGCATCTAATTGCAGAGAGAGAAAAATTACACACAGATTAAAGAAAAAATTTTTAAAGACCGAATTTTATCCACATCTCCTGCTGACATGCAAGTCAGGATTCGCTCATTGTTTGTGCATAGGAGCCAGGCAGGAGCATACAAAATTACATCTTTTAAAATTTGCACCTTCATGCCTTAAGTACCCTCTATCTTCTTTTTAAAGTGTCAGATGTTTTATTAAACACACACAGGAAGCTGCTAATCTGATAATTTATTTCAGTTTGACAAAGGAAATGCATCTTTGGAACACTTCATGTTGCTGTAAGGCAAGTTAATTTTTTTTAAAGTGAAGTTACATGAACCACTTTTTCATCTAGTCAAATATTGTGCTGTATTTCCTCTGTTCTAAAACTGCAGCTATCTGCGGTTCATCTATGGTGCCTATTGCTATTATAGCTAAGCACTGATGTATCCGTAAAATGGCAGATCTAAGTGAAAGGAAACTTACCCTTTTATTGTGGCGATATTGAAACAGTGACTCATTTTTGGAGTTAAATTTCTGATTTTGTTTAAAATCAATATTTAAAAAGGAGGAGATGAAGAGATGCATAAAGATGTAAAATATTACTGAGTACTTCTACTGTAGAACACTGAGGTTTAAATCCCTTTGAAAAATAGTTTTGAAAACTCATTTTTTTTAAACAAAAATGTGCCCTGCATACATGGCAGTAGCTATACGATACATTACATTTCTTTATTTTTGAGAGCCTCAGCTGCATTTTGCCCACTGATTTCACTCCAGACTGCTTCTAACATTCCAACGCTTTGAGCTGCTTTCTATCAGTTACTGTATTAAAAAATAAAAAACCTCTGCCTCAAAAATATTTGCTCTTCCTCCTGAGGCAGAGTCCTTACACTACTCAACCTAGATCAGTCACAGGTTTTTAGGTCCAATATCTTGTGAACCATCAGAATTTGAAATACAGGTTCTATTCTATTGGATAGCAGGGAAATCACCCCACGCACCTTGAGTGCACTTTAGTTCTTGCCTGAGCAGGTTGTCAGATACAGGAGTTCAAAACCATGACATGAGTTTCAGAAAAGCTATCTTAAATTTGTAAATCTCCTGTACAGTTGGACCCCATATATTAAGACAGTTGTCCCCAAACTGTGGGGCGCATCCCACTGGGGGGCACAGAGGAACATTCGGGGGTGCGCACTGGCGGGGCCTGGGACAGCCCCCATGGGGGGTGGGGAAAGAGCCTCACTCTCCCCCATTTCCACTCCTCCCTGAGTCCAGCTCCCCCCTGCTCTACCATCAGCCCAGCTCTGCCCTCATTCCCACTCCACCTCTAGCCCCAGGTCCTCCCCCAGCCCCAGCTCTGCCTCCAGCCCAAGCTTCTCTGCTGAGCCAACTGTGCAGTAATGGAGGGGACGCAGACAGATTCCATCACTGGCAAGGGCTGCGGGAGAGCAGGAAAGTTTGGGCACCACTGTATTATGACGACAGCCTGGCTGCACAGGTGAAAGGATTGAAGTAATAGTTTAAATCATTTATTGGTACTAATATATATAGATCGGTAGATAGCTGTTTATACCTCAAATGCATCTTTAACTAGTCTTGCCATTTTCATTTAATGTAGTATGGAGAACACTTAGGGCATGTCTATACTACAAAATTAAATAGACTTAAGTTAGCTTGCCCCACAGCAACCATAGTAATGACATCCGTTCTTTGTGTCCATACTATGCTTCTTCTGTTGGCGGTGCACGGCCTCGCCAGGAGCACTTGCACCAATGCAAGCGAGGCATTGTGGGGTGCGGAAGGGCTGTGAAAGGCAGCAACAGGCAATGTAAGCAATGCCGTGTCTACACAGACACTGCGTCGACCTAAGTGCTACAGCTCTTGAGGTGGAGTTATTAGGTCAACATAGCACGCAAGTTAAATCAGTGGGAGAAAAATTGTAGTATAGACACTTACACAGGTATTTCGACGTGAGCTGTCTTATGTCGACCTAATGTCTGTAGTGCAGACCAGGCCTTAGCGGTGTAGAAATAAATCCAAATAGATCCTTTATCTTATCATAAAGGTAAGCAGAGTTGTGTCTCGCTACTCACAGGGAGCCAGGCTCAAGGAAGAAGGCATTATGTTTACATCTTAAAACTATACTTCAAGAGTTAAACTGAATAGTATTTTGCCTAGAAATGATGATTAAAAGTGTGTGTGTGTCTGTGTGAGAGAGAGATCTGATTGAATTGATGATTTTTTTTCTTTTAGGTGCCTGAATACTACAAAATAATAAAGAAGCCTATGGATTTGTCAACAATCAAAAAAAGACTGCAAGTGAACCATCCACTGTATATGAAACCTGAAGATTTTGTGGCTGATTTCAGACTGATTTTCCAAAATTGTGCTGAGTTTAATGAGGTCAGAAAAGTAAAACCGTATAGTTTTACAAGCTTATATATTTCCAAGAAAGCAGAATTTGTGGCAGGTGGTAGAATTTCTTGATGCAAATGACATGACATGACATAACTTTGTGAATTAATCTTGCTTTGGTTATAAGACCTATTCAATGAAGTTATAGATTTCACTTGAAATTACTTTTGTATTAGATTAGTATGTAGTAGAGACAGTTCCATAGAAGGAAGAAGGGAAAGAAGGCAGTAGCAAACAGTTTGGTTTAATTGTTATTACACCAGGATTAAATATGCATTAATTCTTCTTTGAGTAGATACAAATGTGTATTCTAAGTAGGTGTATGCGTGCCCCACGCTCCAGAGCCTTTTGCCTAGCAGTACCTGTAGAGGGATGGCATTCATGCCTCGGGCCTGTCACTCCTCCCCTGGATATATGTGGAGGTGGCACCCCAAGCCCCCCCAGTTCCTTCTTACTGCCCATTTGCTGGAGTTGGAGCTCTATGCAGTTATTGCTTCACAACCTCACGAGTTTATATCTTAGTCTAGTTTGTTGTATATATCTATCCTCCCTGCTTTGTCTCAAAATGGCTTGCTTGCAGCTCTGGTCCTTCAAGACACCTACTTCTATGTGGCTATTCTACCGAGTCACAGGAAGTATCTTTGCTTCATGGTAAGAGACTGCCACTTTCAATACGTGATTCTCCCATTCGGCCTCTCTTCTGCTGCGCCCCCGAGTCTTCACCAAATGCATGGTAGTAGTCATGGCATATCTGAAGAGGAAAGAAATCCATATCTTTCCTTACCTTGATGACTGGTTGCTGCAGGCTCCAGAGGGGAGGTTCTTGCCCACATTGATACCATACTACACTTCCTTGACTGTTTGGGACTTTGGCCCCCACTCAGCAAATAGTGTTCACTGGGGCCCTGTTAGATTCCATGAGGTCAAGGGTGTTTCTGATGACCAGTCACTTCCAGATGATTCCACAGCTGTGCCTCAGCTTGCAATCACAGCTGTCCGACAGTCCATGTGTGCCTGAGCCTATTGGACCACATGGGAACAGGGAACTTGTACCACTACCAACAGCACCTAGGTGGTCCATCTTGCCCGGTTACGCCTTTGTCTTCTTCAGATGTAGTTCAGGATGGTTTACAGCCCTACCCTGTATTCTCTAGACAGGTTGATTCACCTTCATTCATCAGTTCTGGAGTCCTTGCACTGGTGTGAGTCACCATTGAATATGTGCCAATGGGTCCCCTTCACTCGGCCCTCTCCCACCAAATCAGTGGTTACCACCACATCCCTTCTGTTTTGGGGAGCACATCTGCACTCGCTGGAGGTGCAGGGTCTGTGGTCGGAACAGGAGACCTTGCTTCATATCAGTGTGGAGCTTCAGGCCATCCACAACACGTTGTGCCTTCTGGGACTGAATCAGGCATTCAGTGGTTCACATACTCACAGATAATATTACTGTGATGTACTATGTGAACAAATAAGGGGGGAGCCCACAACAGAGCACTCTGCCTGGAGGCAATCAACCTGTGACAGGTCTGTATCAGATGATACCACCCCAATAGCTGTCCACTTACCAGGGGTCCAGAACCATCTCATGGATCATCTCACTGGGTTTTCTCCCTGAGCCACGAGTGGTCCCTGAAGACTGAAATCTCATTTCATCTGCCTGTCCAAGGAAAATTGTTTTTCTCCAATGCCATGGTGATGAGATTTCTGAAAGAACTACTCCACCTGCATCCTCTGGTCACAGAGCTGGTCCCCTTGTGGGAATCTGAACATGGTTTTAGTGGGTCTAATGGGGCCGCCATGTAAGCCCCTTGCTTCCTGCCTCCTGTCCCAGAAAACTGCATTCTTGATAGCCATTACCTGTGCCAGAAGGGGTGTAAGTTGCAGGCCCTGATGGCTGGTCCTCCTTAAACGCAGTTTTCCGGGGACAAGATTATGCTTTGGCCACATCTAAAGTTTTGTATCCAAATTGGTCTCAGTTTCACTTGAACCAGGCAGTGTATTTGCCTGTATTTTTCCCCAAGCTGCATTCCTCCCCCGAGGAGCAATGCCTCCATATACTAGATGTTAGATGCTGTCTAGCCTTTTATCTGAACAAGATGAACAGTTTTGTGCTTCGCCTTGCCCTGTTTGTATCATATGCAGACCATATGAAGGGTCAAGCGGTCTCTGTTATCCATGTCTAGATGGATAACCTCTCACTTCAATACTGCATACGAAATAGCATCAGTTACGTGTCCTCAGCAGATATGGGCACATTTGACGAGAGCACAGGCAACTTTGGTGGTGTTCCTCAATGACATTTCCATATTGGACATTTGTCGGGTGGTCACAAGGTTGTCTGTGTATACTTTGACAGATCATTAGGCAATCATTGCTTCTTCCAGAGCAGACACTAATGTCAGAAGAGCAGTCCTGCAGTCCTTGCTCAGGTGGACGCTAAGTCCTCGCCCCAGATGGGGTTCGCTCGTTATCTGCTTGGAATACGTGTCTGCATCTACTGAAAGAAGACTAAACAAGTACTTACTGTAACTCTGGTCCTTCTAGATAGGATGCAAACGTGTGTACCACAATCCACCCACCATCCCCTCAGCATCAATCTTCCCCTAGCATTCTGTGCAAAAGAACTGAGGGGACATGGGGTTTTGTCGCCTCATATAGCCAAGGGAGGGGCTACAGGCATGAAGCGTGAGCGCCACTGCTCTACGGCTACTGCTTGGCAAAAGTCTTTGGCTCCAGCATGTGCACAAACCTACTTGGAATACACATCTGCATCACATCTCAAAGTGCAGTTACAGTTAGTAACCATTTATTCTATGGAAATGGATAGGAGCAGATTTTAATATGGCTTCTTCTGTTGGGTGAAAGGCACAATCCACACCAGTTACTTAAGCTTAATTAGTTGAAAACTTTAACAACTTTTTAGGACACTGTATTACCACCTTAACTAAGTATAGAGCATAAGTAAAGCAGATCAGAGTAGGATACAGTCCTGGGGCACTGGTAGTCTGTTTCTGTTCTCATCAGAGCCATTCTGGTCCAGTCTGGTAGGGGTCCTGCATTGCTCCACATGTCCTTTATACCTTGTACAGGTATACAGGACACTGATTATTTAAAATTCCTTATCTGTCAACATTCTATTCTAAACATTTTCATATACACACCATCGTAACTCTAGTACATCTTTTACTTATCCTTCAAAAACTCTAATTGATATCTCTTGTCTTTTTAACCATTGCTACCGTCCTTCTTACTCAATCTAGCTGTCTTTTCATTGCTTTTGTATGTCTTATTCTTATCTTCATCTTGTGACCTTGAACTTCGCTAGTTCTGTCTAGTTAATATCCATCCTCCCTAGTCCAAGATCTTCACCTGGCTAGTAAATCTCACACCTTGTCTGAAGAAAAGGAGAACTTGTTGCACCTTAAAGACTTTTTATTTGAGCTGTAGTTCACGAAAGCTTATGCTCAAATAAATTGGTTAGTCTCTAAGGTGCCACAAGTTCTCCTTTTCTTTTTGCAAATACAGACTAACACGGCTGTTACTCTGAAACCACACACCTTGTCTGGTTTACTTTGCCCTGTTATCTACACGAACCAAGAATCCACTGGAGATAAGAGACAAACCAGCTTTCTGATTTTTACAACCTTTAAAGTTGTTTTAGCAGAGTTTTGAGAGCTGTCATCTTGACAGATACAGAAAAATTCCCTTTTACATATACCATTATTATGCACGCTTATTTAACAGTTATATATTTCTTTACATCTCTCTCTCTCTCTCTCTCTGCCTTTTGCCTCCTATCTGCAGAATAATATCCTTTCCACTGCCCTTCCTCCCTTCCCTGACCTCTCAATGAGTAGTGAGCCTTTCATTCCCCACCCACCTTGTCCTGCCCTTCAGTCAACCTCTTAAGTACACAGTGGCTTCTGACTGCCATGCCAAGAACTCCTTGGCCACTGCTGGCTTTGTTAGCCATCTGCTGATTCCTCATTTGAAGTGAGGGGTGGAACCCTGGGGAAGAGATAAATGTCCCAGATAGGGCAGGAAGGAGGCACACCTGACTAGAACTGGCTTTAGCTATTAGCCTCTGCTTAAACCAGGAAACTGGCCAGGGCTGCTGATGTGAAACACCATGGGGCTGGTTAGTGTCCTAAGGTATAATCATCCATGTCAGTAACATTTTATATTCTGCTGTGTATATGAGAGAGGCGGAAAAATGGCAGCATAGCAGTCAAAGTATCTGGTACAAAATACTCTGTCGTCTTAGTGGCACAATTGACCCAACCCTTCCATTTCTGAAGTGGCTAAACCTTGTACCATGTATGATCTCTTAAGTAGGTTTTTCAGTGGAGATCTTAAACCAATGATCTTGTCTGTTCTTGAACATTAGATTTTATGTCCATTTTGTAAGAGACGGAATTAGCTGTGATGTCCTTGGCCAAAATTTCCCCTCCACCACTGATTTTTGCAGAGTTCTGTGTGCTGGTTGTTTGCCACCCATTTCCCAGAGATGTCTGTGTCTTATTGCTACTTGATTTTTGTAGTTTTCACTTTGAGATTCTTTGGGTGCTATAAGTGTCAAACTATTTTATGATACACTGATTATTGTAAACTCACCCAACAGCCTGATTCAGAAGTGGCTGATGCTGGCATGAAACTTGAAGCCTACTTTGAAGAACTCCTAAAGACCCTTTATCCAGAGAGAGAATTCCCTATACAACCCTACTGTCGGAGTGAGAGAGAGAATCCAGAATTTAGTGATGACTCTGATGATGATTTTGTACAGCCCCGGAAAAAACGCCTCAAAGGAGAGGAGCGCCAGTTGCTTAAATGAATGAGTCGCATGTACTGGAATGAATTTTTTAAAACTAAACAAATATTTATCGACTGTCAGTTGTCAAGAGGAAAAGTCATGACCACTTTGACCTGTACATTTGTGGATGTTTACTAGACTTTATACCCTTCCCCCTCAAACAGAAATCTACCAGGGATCAAGGCATTTGGAGAGACTGTTCTCTGAAGTTCAGTCCTTACATCCTACATGTTGAACGTCATTCAAACGGCAGTCTGGAACAACAGCTGCTCAAATTCATTTAAAGAAAAGAATTTGTACAGAATTAAACTTTAAAATGTTACATGAATTCAATGTGTGACTTTCTCAGTTTCAAGAAAATGTAATATCACCAGACATTAATTTTACCAAAGGCATGTGGCTGGCCAGAATTTGAGTTTTGTACTGTACTTAACCCCAAGCCATGAAAGCACATGGTGTAATTTGTTGTCCTAGAATACTGACTGGTACAATGGAAGTGTAGTTGCCCCCCCAAAGAAGTTACTGGTGATTTAAAATGTAAAGGGGGGGCTGTATTAAAATATATTTAAAAAATCAGGGATTTGTTTGGGGTGTTTTTATAGGTGAGAAAGGTTGTTCCTCTCATCCCAGCAGTTGGATTTCTCTTGGTCACTATGCATTACTGCAATGAGATGCACTAAAATGTCTCTGAAATGTCCTCTAAACAAGATAAGACAGATTCAATGTACATGTGCTAATAGGAGTTAATGGCATAGTTGCAAGGAAGGAATAATTACTTGTACCTAGGGTTGTTTAGACAATTTATTGAACTTCTAAAAATGTCATCTTTGGAATACAGTTTTGGATTTCTCATTCCTTTCATAGAGGTGGTCATGGTGATCGCTCCTGGATGACTGAGTCATCACTATAGCAATACCTCTTCAAGTTGGAAAGCAGGAGACACTGTTGTTCAGCTCTCCTCCTTCACCCTGCTATTGACCTCACTAGCTCTCTTGTGGCAGTGTTTGTGAAATATGTCAACCCATGCTCCCTTCTCAAGTCGTTCTCTTTGATGCTCCACTGACCTAAGTACAATTTCCTTTCAAAGGCACCTGTCTGTGAGTGCTCCACAGACCAGTTAAAAGCCCTAATTCAGGTTGGTTTTATGTGGAAACTGAACTTCATAAGGGCAGCCGTAGCCAAACTATTCCCATTTGTGGGGCACTATGGTAGCTGTCTACACCGATACTGCAGGTAAGCAAACAGATAGATAGGTTGCTGCTCCAGTGTACATGATCGTTACCACAGGAGTTTAGAGGCTGGCCACAATCATTGATGACTACTTGGTGGCAGAGCTCTGGAGTGAGGGGAAGAAACCGACTGAAGGCGAGCATTATAGCCAGGTAAGTCGTCTTTGCCTTAGTAGAAGGGTGGCTGGTACTTCCCCTTTAGCTGTAGGTTACCTGCCATTTTTCATTATAAAATATTAGGAAGTTTGCAGCAGGGATGAAGCGAGAAGGAAAAAAGGCAGAGGCAGGGTCACCTCTGCTCTGGAATAAGAACCTTCTGCTGCTGCCAGCTGAGGTACCCTGGAGCCCCACTAGCAGTATGTATTCTATTGCTGGGGGTTCTAAACCCCCCTAATACGTAAGGGGAGTTGCTAAAAGTAAACAAACTATTTTAAAAAAATCTAGGAAATTACCTACAGAAAAACTGTCAAACATTTAGTTTAGGTTTTAGATTAACAGTTGCCTGGTTTTGTTACTTTATTTTGGTTCTCCAGAGTGGAGTGTAGGGCTGCTGCTGGTGGGTGCTGAGTTGAGTGAATTATCAATGATTTTAAATTTACAAGTATCAGGGGGCAGCTGTGTTAGTCTGTGTCCACCAAAACAACAAGGCGTCCAGTGGCACCTTAAAGACTAACGGATTTATTTGGGCATAAGCTTTCATGGGTAAAATACCCCACTTCTTCAGATGCATGGAGGTTTCATGACTGTATATCAGTCACCTCACCCTCCACTCCCATGTGATATAATGTGCAGAGGCATAGCCAGCTTGAAAATTGGTATGACCATGGAGGGCACAGGATGGATGGGAAGTGGGGAGGAAATTACTAATGTTCAAGGCCAGAAGAGACCATCTGGTCACCCCTCCAGTAGAACACAGGCCATAGAACTTCCTTAAATTAATTCCTAGAGCAGATCTTCCAGAGAAACAGCCAATGTTGATTTAAAAATGGTCAGTGATGGTGAATCTCCTATGACGCTTGGTAGATTACCCACTGTTAAAAATGTACACCTTCTAGGCTCAATTTGTCTAGCTTCAACTTCCAGCTCTTAGTGTTACACCTTTCTCTGCTAGGCTGAACAGTCCATTACTAGATGTGTTCCTCATGCAGAGACTGTAATCAAGTCATCCCTAAGTAAAATAGATATGACTTACAGTGAGTAAGTTCCATAAGTCTGTTTTTTTATCATTTGCTTGACTCTTAAACCCCCTCCAATTATCAACATCCTTCTTGAATTGTAGGCACCAGACTTGGACACAGTATTCCAGCAGCGGTTGCACCAGTGCTAAGTATAGAGGTAAAATAACCTCTCTACTCCCCTGTTTATGGAGCCAGCTGCACACTAGCTCTTTGGGCTACAGTGTTGCACTGAGAGCTCATGGCCAAGCAACAGATTATCCATCCCCAACCCCAAATCATTTTCAGAGTCCATTTCCTAGGATTAAGTTCCCCATCATGTAAGTATGGCCTATGTTCTTTGTTCCTAGATGTATATACACTTAGGTGCAGCTGTATTGAAACAACTAGTGTTTGGAGCCAGGCCCCTGCCCCGTGGTTGCCGACACAACAAGCCTCGGGATAAAGACTATGTGAGCAGGCATAGACAACACTACAGGCCCAAAATAGAGAAGCTGGGCTGTGGGGATTAGAGGATAGACTGACCATGTCTGTTCTAAATACAACTGGGCATGTTTCATGTGCTTACTCCTGCTGGAGTTCTGTGGCAAAAAATTCTGCACTGGTATTTTAAAGTTCTGCAATTTTTTTGGTCAAAATGACACCCTATAATCCTGCCTATCAGCAACTCTGTCTGTAACATTACAGACCCACACAAATTCCCCAGGAGTAGAGTTTTAAGGAAATTCCTTTTCTCTACCCCATCCCCCCAGAGCCCAGCTGTGGCACGCCCACCTCAGACACTGGCAGCACACGCCCCCTCCTGCCCAGAGGGAGAATCAACCTGTCTCCTGAGAATTGCAGCTGCAGGAAACCCTGCAGCTCCCAGCCCCTCTAGTGGCCAGCATCCCATTTCTGTGGAGGAAAAGGAAATTCTGTGCAAAAAATATTAATTTCTGCCCAAATTCTCCATAGGCAGTGGCATAATTAAGGCAAGGAGTGCTTCCCTCATATGATGCATTAGCTCAAGATTGTATTCCCATAGTGGGGCAAGTATCCACTAGCAAGGTAACAGTAGCTTACTCATCTCCAACACTTCCTAACTGTCTGTGTCTCAGTGTGGAGAGGAGACTGAGGTGAAGTGAGGCAGTAGCCCCTTGATAAATGCTACATTTTACGCCCATACACACTAATGATTAAAAAAATTCTAAATGATTGCGGTTACACTGACTGTGTCCATGAGCCTCGTTCTATCCCAGCCTGTGACAGCCAAGGGAAGCTTTAGTTTTCACATTAATGAAATGCAGGTATTTTGAAAAAGATGAATGATTTTGGAATGTTTAAAAACCACTATAGTTTTCAGACTTCCAGCATACAAACCCACCACCGCTATGCAGCCACTGCTCCCTCTGTGGGCCTGATCAGGAAAGCTGCCCCCTTCGCCCAGGTTTTGACTCCGCTGTATTGAACCCTGTTTTGTATCTGCTGTTTTAATTGAGCTCTGTACAACTTCCAGTCTTACAGAAATATCCATTAGTGGAAGTTATATTTAAAAAAAGAGGGGAGGGAGCCCTAGTGTTCTGCCAGGGTCCCTGATTGCTGAGGGGAGAAACAGAAGCTGGCACGTGTCCAATGGAAAAATTCCAGCCAGCTCTAAACATTGAGGTAAATGTAAGGGCCAGAGCAATCACCCGAAAGCCCCATTGTGAGGGCAAGGTGAAACTTGCTTTTACAGGTCAGTCCCAGTGATGGGAGTATTTGGTCCTTGAGGAAGGAATGCTGTACTTGATTAGTATGTACATGCTGTAAGCCAGGTTGCTGTGGCAAAAACCATGTTCCACTCATGAAGGAAAAACACCCTCCCCCTTTTTCCAGCTGTAAAGTAAATACGCCAACTTGCCCAACACCAGGTACTCCAAGATGGGCCTAGGACCTATGTATTTTAGTGGCCATCTTGTGGCATAGGACCAATACTAAGCCCAGGGGGGAATCCAATCTAAGTTACGCAACTTCAGCTACATAATGTAGCTGAAGTCGACGTACTTGGATCGACTTACCGTGGTGAGTCGACTGCTGCTGCTCCCCCATCGACTCTGCCGGCGCCTCTCACAGAGCTGGAGTACAGGAGTCAGCAGGAGAGCACTCGGGGGTGATTTATTGCGTCTAGACTAGACACGATAAATCGATTGCTGCCCGCCGATCCGGTGGGTAGTGTAGAGACTTCATCTTGTTCCAGGGGCTGGGGAGAGATCTATTTATTGAATCACAGGAAAGACCGCGCGCACAACAGTTTTTCCAAATGCATCCTGTAGCTTGTGTGCTCTTCAACTGTGATTATTTATGCATCCTCTTTCCAGAAATGGCATCAAGAAGCAATCAACATAAAGCAGCTCAACTGCAACTGAGAAACTATTCAAAGGGTTCCTTTTTCTCGCACATACGAGGCAACTTTGAGTGTCTTCATTCATTTCGTTTGCTAAAAAAGGGAAAGATACAAAAGGATAAAAATTTCAGAGTCAAATTGAAAGAACAGGGGCTTATGGACCAGGAGCAGGTTCCGCTCTCAGATACAAATGTGTATTATTGTGTGTCCAAAAATCCTGCCTTGTATTTGCAAGACCCATACACTATTCTAAGATTGCTCTAAGATTAGAATCTGATGCAAGGCTGGATATTTTCAGCCTGTGTCTCTTTCAAATAACATTGAGCAGACTTCTAAAATTACTTTTGAAATATAGTTGCCTACAAAGCAGATTTGGAAGGCATAATGTAGACATTGCCACCTTGGCTCTTAGCCTTAAATGTCACTGTGTTAAAGAATACAGACAGCATTTTATATGGCCTCCTATCCCTACTATTAGAGAGCAAGGGGCAATACATTCATTAGTCTAGAATCTGCAGGCATGCATAACTTTATGAACAGAATTAATCCCATTGATGTTAATAGGATGTTATCAAGTATGCAAAGTTACACATTTGCATAAGCATTGGCATCATCCCTGCTGAAAATAAAGCCTGTGGCCCTAATCTGGTTAACTTTTGTGCACAAGTAACTTTGCATACTTGATTATTTCTATTAACCTCCATGGGACTAATCCTATGTGAAAAGTATAACTGGTAGCAAAATCAGGGCCATAGACCTTGTCTGCAAAAAGGATGATGTCTATTGAAACTTCAGCTGTGATATTAGCTCACAAGAATGCAGCCCATTTATCTAGGTCATGTCAATTATAGATGGATCAAAGCTTTTCTCTTACATGTAATGCGATTTATTGGAGTGGTCTTGTTTGATTATTGCAATATTAACCATTTGAGGGTTTAAATAGTGTGTGAGTCTTCAGCACAGGGCTGCCTTTTACCCACAGAGGCAGAGTAATTAAACAACCTTAAGTCCTTCTCTGAAACTGGTTTTTTTAGGAAGGTGGTGGCATTATGCTAAGAGGTATGGTGACAGTGCTCTGGCAGCCTAGCTATGCCAATAGAGCTATAATGGCAAAGTATTTGTAGTAAGACAAGGGCTTAGTTAGATCAGTCCAACCTGTGTGTGTAAAGACACTTATTTTGGTTTACTTGTGGCACTGTAGAGACTAACAAATTTATTTGAGCATAAACTTTTGTGAGCTACAGCTCACTTCATCGGATGCATGCAGTGGAAAATACAGGGGGGAGATTTATATACACCGAGAACATGAAACAATGGGTGTTTGTTACCATACACACTGTAATGATGAGGTAAGGTGAGCTATTACCAGCAGGAGAGCGGGGAAAACCTTTTGTAGTGATAATCAAGGTGGGCCATTTCCAGCAGTTGACAAGTTTTTTTGTTGATATATATCTATTCAGGGGACACCATCATAGGGCCTAATCACATCAGCCACACTATCAGAGGCTCGTTCACCTGCACATCTACCAATGTGACATATGCCATCATGGGCCAGCAATGCCCCTCTGCCATGTACATTGGCCAGACCAGATAGTCTCTACATAAAAGAATAAATAGACACAAATCAAACGTAAAGAATTATAACATTCAAAAACCGGTCGGAGAACCCTTCAATCTCTTTGGTCACTCGATTACAGACCTAAATGGGGCAATTCTTCAACAAAATAAACTTCAAAAACAAACAGACTCTAACGAGAGACTGCTGAATTGGAATTAATTTGCAAACTGGACACAATTAACTTAGGCTTGAATAAAGACTGGGAGTGGATGTGTCATTACACAAAGTAAAACTATTTCCCCATGTTCTCCCTCCCTCACTCCCCCCACCCCCCCAGTTCCTCAGACGTTCTTGTCAACTGCTGGAAATGGCCCACCTTGATTATCCCTACAAAAGGTTTTCCCCCCCTCTCCTGCTGGTAATCGCTCACCTTACCTGATCACTCTCCTTACAGTGTGTATGGTAACACCCATTGTTTCATGTTCTCTGTGTGTATAAATCCCCCTACTGTATTTTCCACTGCATGCATCGGAATAAGTGAGCCGTAGCTCACGAAAGCTTATGCTCAAATAAATTTGTTAGTCTCTAAGGTGCCACAAGTACTCCTTTTCTTTTTGCGGATACAGATGAACACGGCTGCCACTCTGAAACCTGTTATTTTGGTTTGTGGGCTTTTTATGGAGCTGGGAGAGGATAATGATTTTAGGAGCCTCTAAACTGATTTAGTTAAATCAGTATCATTTTCTCATGGGGACAAAGCTGTAGCTGTGTCAGAAATGAGATATTACAAACCTGGAGCGCTCTTCCTTTGGTCTCTATGGGCAGAGTGAAGGCAGAGATGGCACACACCACACACACGCCTGAGAAAAGGCACAAGGCCCCAAGGAAGGAAGCATTCATGAGAACCTACAAACAAACAATTCAAGCATCAGCTCCATGCTGCAGTACAAGATTGTGGTCAGGGGGCATGGTAGGAATCAAGATGTGAAATGGATAAGAGACTAAAGGATTCAATAATAGCCAAGAAAACAAGCTGTTCTAACAGCTTCCGCAAAGTGTGTAACACACGCTAACCAGTTACGTTCTGTACAGAGAGCTTTACACAGGGCAGGAGCAGCTTGCCAGCCCAGGAACATGAGCCACAGGCTACTCAAGAATTCCCAAAAAGCTACACCATACCTTTTGCATATTCTTTTTTATGTAACTGATACTTTTATACAGCTTTAAATGGCACAATCCACGCACCCGTAGTGAAACCCCACACTAGGAAGTTTGACGAATGTGGTGCTGCGTGAGGCTGAAATGTGGGATAGCGAAAAGTGCCTCAAGGAGCTGCCTTGTTACCATGACAATTTACCCTGCAGAGGACTCATTTTATCAGCATTGCTGTGGTAAGCACTGCATGGAGGGGCCACAGCTGGGGAATGAGAGCAGTTGAGGTCAGGCTCAAGGGGAGGTTCAGGGGGCAGGGTTGGGACCTGTGCCTCCCTAGCCTCAGGAGGGCTGTCCAAGTTAACCACCAAGAGCTGTTGTCAACTCCCAGGCCGGCCTCATGCTCCACCCTCCGGTTGTGGCCTGAGTAGCCGCAGCAGCAGCTCCAGCTCCCGAGTCCTCCTGCTGCTACTACATTATAAATAAGATAAACTTTTAATAGCTATTAAATTATACACTGGGGAGGGGAGATGTAACCATTTTCTGACTTGTGTCTCATCTGTCAAAAAAGTCAAGAACCACCATGGATGCGGGTCTTTTTGGCAATGACCACATAACTAATCCTAGTATCCCACATAAATATCAAAGACCCAATGTCTTGGCAAAAACAAAGGTCAGTATGTACACGTGTATGCATGCACCTATGAGCTTTCAGGAGATCTGTGGGTGCATCTGAGGGCAACGCTGGGCATAGAGTTTACCAAAAACCAAAACGGTGCCCATAAAAACAAAGGCCAGTGCTGAAAGCTCTTCCAAGGTAGCTGAAGAAATACCATCCTAGGGCTTTTTTTTCCATTCCCCATCACTGACAACCCCCACCTCATACCAGGCTGATAACAGGAAAAGCATCTTACTTGTGCTATAAATGGTGCCACCATAGCTCCAATCCGACATAGTGAACCACTTGTCCCCATCCCCAGAGCTCGCATTGTGGTAGGGTAAACCTGTAACAGGACAAAGAGGGTTTAATTCAATACCAGAAAGAACTATGGCATGCCACTGGTTCCTGGCGGCTCACTGCACAAGAAAGGACAGCTGTAGGGGGAGATTTTCAAAGGGCAGTAAGGCTCCCAAATCTCTCTTCCATATTGAATCAGTTTGTGTTAGTCAAATGGTTCTCAACACATGGCCCATGGGCCACTTGCAGCCCAATCAGCACACAGCTGCAGCCCATGTGACATCCTCAGGGCCATAGAGGTACTGTTGCGGCTCACAATGGTAAATAGGTTGAGAACCACTGCGTTAGTCCAATCAAAGCTGGAGCGGACACTGAACGAATCCCTCAGCCTTAGAGGTGGTTGCTTAAGGTCAGGGTTACAGAACCGTGATAGGGTGATACAGGGTACGCTTGCATGGCCACGCTCCATGTCTGATGGACAGAGACAAGTAGTGTCCAGGGCTTTCAATCCTTAGGCAAGCCCTAAATTCACTTATGTATTAGACAAAAAAGTGATCTAAAAAGAACCTCCAAGACTCACTGTGAATTATGCTTTTTGCCACTCCTAGGCCCTGTTTCAGCAAAGCACATAAGCATAAAGGGGTGGGACTGTGTAGTTTATTATCTGTTAGAAATATGGTTGTGGAAGGACTCAGAGCGGTATCATTCTCACTAAGCCACTTCAAGAGAAGGATTCCCCAACTGCTTTCCTTCTTCGAGGGGAGCAGTCTCAAGAAGCATTTTCCAGGCACTGGGTGGGCTTCATTGTCCCTTTTTATTAAACGGTCTCAGGTTAGTGGTTTCTGACACATCCATAGCCAATAATGGACTTCCGCAATTCTAGACCACCAAAAGATTAATATATCTATGCACTGCAGGTGCATTCTTGTAAGCACGCTTATGATATACTAAATTATTATTACAGAGATAGTAAAGCAGACTCATAGATAATCATATAGTTACAATAACTTTGCCACAGACAACTAGCATGGGAAAATTCCTGAGAATAGGCAACTGTGCTGTTATTCATTTAATACACTCCATAAGAACAGCCATACACTGTCAGACCAAAGGTCCATCTAGCCCAGGATCCTGTCTTCTGACAGTGGCCAATGCCAGGTGCTTCAGAGGGAATGAACAAAAATGGTAATTCCCTTCGCCCATTCCCAGCTTCTGGCAAGAGCAGCTTAATGAGGACCTTTCAGAAGGACCTACCTCTGCTGTGTAAATGTAGATGGTGTTGAAGTTTGCTGCTACCAAGGCACGCAGCATGAAGAGAAAACCGATCAGACCCGTACTAGGGAGAAAGGGGTGGAGAATATGGCACTAGCATCAGAGAACACTTGTTAAAACACAGACAAAGCAAGTGGTTACTCACTGCACTAAGGAACTTCCCTCCAAAATAAGAATATAATAAAAGACACAAGTAAAATGTAATAATGACAAATGTAACCTTTATCCATTCAATTGACAAGGAAAGGTTGATGATTCACACTGAGGGACTTTCTTCTTGAGGAAATGCTTGGAAAATGGACTGACCAAGCTTTCAAGCCAAGGGAGAGATGACATCTATATTCATTATAGCACGTCAGGTTGCATCTGTTAGAGTTAAGACTGGGTTCTAACTTGCTGTCTTATCCCTCTTTCTCAGTTGCTTATTAACTCTCACAAAGTCTATGCTTGGACTCAGCCCAAAGGTGAAGACTGAGCATAATTGTTTCAGGTATTTGGCCACTGGAAAAAGCCCTTTATTCCAATCAGAATTTTGCATTCAAGTAACTATTGCATAGATTTGGCTAGAAACTTTGACTTTGGCTTGATTTCTAAATTTCCCTGCCATGTATGCAACAAGCCAAGTTTGAAGAAAATTATACTAGTCAGGGGTGCTGGAACAATTTGTACAGTGGGGTGCTGAGAGCCACTGAACCAAACTGTGAACCGTGGATATGATGGAAACCACTTCAAGCCAGGGGGTGCAGCATCACTGGTTCCAGCACCTATGATACTAAATTTTTAAATTTCCCATCTCAAACATGAACATACAATTTTCCTATGCTGTTTTTCAGGCACCAGTAAAGCAGACCATTAGCAACTGTGCTTCATGGCCGTCCCTCACAGCTGAAAGGTCAGTTTAATGGAACCTTTAAGCTGAAGGGTCATTTCAGAGCCCGAGCTGCAGTCCTGGTCCACTTCAAAAAAACTGACAAGCTCTGCCAGCTTCACGGGAGGAACCTGTAAGTCCCTTCAGCTCAGTCTTTATTTAGTGAATATAGTCAAACCTTGCTAATTCATCCTGATTACGAGACCCACCCCCGCCCCATGGATTATTAGTCTAAGGGGATGTCTACAAGGCAAAGAAAAACGCGCAGCTGGCCTGTGCCAGCCAACTTGGGCTCATGGACTCGGCCTGGACCCTGAGCTCTGGGACCCTCCCACTTCCCAGGGTCCTAGAGCCTGGACTTCAGCCCAAGCCTGGAAGTCTACACAGCGATGAAACAGCCCCATAGCCCAAGTCGGCTGGCTCAGGCCAGCCATAGGTTTTCTGTTCTCCGTAGAGACCTACCCTAACTTGGTAAATGAGCAAACAAACAATGCAAAAAATTATGGGCACTGTACCACACAATGTACTTTGTTTCCTTATCTTGATGTGTGGTTTAGCTATAATTATTTATCGCACTCCATAGCATGCTAGGACACGTCCTGTCGTATATTTTGTGAAATCCCCGTAGTCTCAGCAATACAAGACCTCACTACAGCTTCTGCTATTACATTTTTTTGCTGGGAAGTGACAGGAAACTGCAGGAAATTTTTTTTGAGAGAGAGAGAATTATCAGGACTGCTGATTAGCAAACTGAGAATTTAAGAGGTCCTGCCCTCTGCCTATGGTATTACAAACCACCACGACAGTACTAGCATACTAATCTAATACGCTACCTTGTAGTGCAGATATTAAGGAAGAGGAAAAATAGTGCAGTGCATCCCATTGTTATAGACAGGCTCAGCCGTCTTCCTAGGAAATTGATGCCTAGAATGTTTAAGGGATTTACTGGAAAACAGAACAAAACATAAATGTCAAACTTCAGAGTTAGATGATCTAATTATGTCTCAGCCCCTATTTAGCGGTCATTTCCTGACACTACAAACCAGGAATTCCATCCCACCATGCCCAGTAGAAAAGATTTCACCCTCCATTACCCAAACACTATGATCTTCCTCTTACTTATTTTTCCTTTTTCTTTTTTTTTTTAATGTCTGGAGTTTCTGAACCGGCCTCACTTGAGACACTTTAGTTCCCGCTATAGACACACTACTATTGTGTCACGACTCCAGTAATGTCTCACTAGCATTATAGCCTTGATCACTTCTTAGTACCAGCAAGATGCTGGGAGGAAGGGTGAGGTCATGTGGTTAAGCACAGCACTTGAACTCTAGACAGCTGGGTTCTATCCCCAACTCTCCCAAAGACTTCCCGTACGAGTTGGGCAAGTCACCCAGAGCTCCAGGATGCTAAGCAATGTGGCTCCAGCCCAGCAGAACACTGAAGCACATGGTTAACTTCTAGCTTAAGTATGTGTTTATGCCCTTTGTTGGACTGAGGTCAGAGAGTTTGGCACCTTACAGGATCAAACTTTTAATCTCCTTTTATCTCATTGCCCTAGATGTAAATGGGGATAAAGCTTACCTCACAGGGGAGCCATGAAGCTAAATCCAGTAATGTTTTACCAAGTACTTTGAGCACCTTAGATGGAAGGTGCTATGGAAACATGTTATCACATGACACTTTTACCACCTAATACTGAAGTAGAGGAGATATACCAAGAAACATGGTGATTTGTGTTGCTCTGGATGCATTGTGTACTTTCTGCTGTATTCCATTCTAACCTACTCTGAGCAGGTCTCTGCTGCACAGTACAGGATGATGGCACTGAAATAATACCCTTTCTAAGCTAAAGCACACCTTTGCTGCATTCTGTTGCCTACATATCAGTGACTGATTGCAATTCTTGCTAGCATTTCCAAAAGTCACTGTTGTCTGAAAGTTTGCCTTCAAGCCAGTCCTGGCTCTCTCGTAACTTAGAACCTGAACTTCGGAAGCATTTGGGTGCTTAGCCTCCACTGATTTCAGTGCAAGATAGGCACCTAAGTATCTTTGAGGATCTGGACTTTACTGTTCAGGTAGTTTCCTATGGTCATTTTAAAAAAAGAAAGTCATTATGTATCCCCTGCATAGGGGCTATTCGGCTTTGCCAGTTAAATTTTCACAACTGTCCTTAAAGATAAATTAGTCATGTAGGGTGAAATTCCTCCCTTTGACACCAGCACAAAGCATATGCAGCTACAGCAGAACCTCAGAGTTATGAGCACCAGAGTTACAAACTGACCGGTCAACCACACACCTCATTTGGAACCGGAAGTATGCAATCAGGCAGCAGAGACCCTCCCTTCCCTCCCCCTTCACCTCCTCACCCCAAAAAAAGCAAATACAGTATAATACTGTAATAAATGTAAACTACGAAAAAAATAAAGGGAAAGTTTAAAAAAATGACTTGACTAGGTAAGGAAACTGTTTCTGGGTTTGTTTCATTTAAATTAAGATGGTTAAAAGCAGCATTTTTCTTCTGCACAGTAAAGTTTCAAAGCTGTATTAAGTCAATGGTCAGTTGTCAACTTTTGAAAGAACCACTATAACATTCTGTTCAGATTTACAAACAACCTCCATTCCCAGGGTGTTTGTAACTCTGAGGTTCTACTGTAAATCCCACTGAAGTAGTGCATTGCCCTTGGCTGGCTCTGTGCACAGGGTGATTTTCACCTATAGCTTATATATTGTTTTGAGCACGGGCATGTAAAACTGCCGAGTTAAACACTTTGCATAACACATTAAATAGCCACAGAAAGACAACTTGGAGATGTTTCTGTTACATGCAATCTCTCCAATTGTGCTGATGATCATGATCCGGTAATCTGAAGGGGCAAATAAGCGACAGTGACATGGGCTGTGGCTTTCCTCTGAATCATTCCCCAACTCCTTCGCTGCTGCTGTCTGCAAACTACAGACCATGTCCCGCTCCAGTAACTCAGCACTGGCCAGGATGACGCCATAATAAGCAAAAGATATTCCAAGCCTGGGGGAAAGAAAACCAATGTTGACAAGGAGAAAATAATCAGATTCATGGAACCACAGAGGAATAAAACTCAGCAGATATTAAATGCCCAAGTACAATTACAAAGCAAAACAGGTAAACAAC
The DNA here is from genome assembly GCF_965140285.1 of Lepidochelys kempii. Taxonomy (NCBI): domain Eukaryota; kingdom Metazoa; phylum Chordata; order Testudines; family Cheloniidae; genus Lepidochelys; species Lepidochelys kempii. The sequence goes on from NC_136380.1 coordinate 250,133,102, forward strand.
ACTTAACTTTTGGAAATCTTAAGTCCAGAGAAACCCCAGTAGTTATTTGTGCAACCAGCAGCAAACTGGTTGTCACGAATGTGTTACACAATGGCAGCTACCATATAAGTACTCCTCTTTATTAAAAGAAAAAGCCCAGTTCTTAACTGGACTGTTATTATTAATTTGTAGTATGGTAGCACCTAGAAGTCCCTGTCATGGACCAGGACCCCATTATGCTGTACAAACAGGGATGAAAAGACGGTCCCTGTCCAAAGGAGCTTACAGTCCAAATATCGCTGATCTCTGTGTGTGTCAGTTTTCCCATCCATAAAATGGGTATAAATCTATCTCACAGAGGGTTAAATTCACCTTGGTACAGAAAGCCAGCATAAGGTCAATGTTTCACTTACACCCTGTTTTGAGGACTTAAGAAGTAGAATTTAAGAAATACATAGGCTTTTGTTCAGACTTTCTGCATAGGGGTGAAATTATCACCACGGAATATGAGCTTATTCCATGTTAAAGCCGCAGAATAAAATACTACTCAGCTTGAGGAAGTGTGGCAGCATTGGGCCCACGGTGTTCTTAAAATTTGTTGATGCAGGGCTCTATATACTGTAGTTTACAAGCTTTCATTTAAAATGTAAAGCCAAGATCCTGATCCCTTGTGACCATTAAAATTCCCATTATAATTTTCATATGAACAGGAAGATTAGCCCTGAAGCCCTGGCCAAATGCCAGTCTGTATAATTACATTCTGTCTCTCCCTGCCATTTCAGTTAAAGATAATTTTTCCCCACATGTATTGTGAAGTATTGCTGTGCACTGCTAAACAGCTGCCATGTTCTATACCAGAGGTGGGTGCATGGTGGGTGGAAATTATCACTGTATGTTTCTTACCTACCTTATACTATTTTCCAAATGTTTGAGACCCATTGATGAAAGGAGCAATGGTATTATTTACAGGCTGGGGCAGTGGGCCCTAAAAATGTGTAGCAATGCATGTTTGTGCCAGGAAATTTTTCAAACATTCACTCCTGGTGGAACCTGCCCATTGAATATTTAAAACAAATTCCTGATGCTTCTTTTACCAAATCCTAGGACCATCAGAGCTTCATTCCCCATTCTGTGCAGTGACTTTTAAAATCAATTTTAGGCACCGTCTGATGGGGGAAGCTCATATATTGTCATGGCTGTCTGTCAAGAGCAGAGTATTAATGACGGCAGCCTTGTTGCAACATCATCACCTAATTCGGCATGTCCCTCATCATAAACAGGCTAAGAAGTGGATTTTCATTCCCTTTCCCCTCCCCCCCCCGGCAATTGAAGAAGCGAGCCTCAGAATTACAAGCTATCAAATTATTTGAGCATAAGCTTTCGTGAGCTACAGCTCACTTCATCGGATGCATACTGTGGAAAATACAGAAGATGTTTGTTGTATTTGTTGTATTTTCCACAGTATGCATCCGATGAAATGAGCTGTAGCTCACGAAAGCTTATGCTCAAATAAATTGGTTAGTCTCTAAGGTGCCACAAGTACTCCTTTTCTTTTTGCGAATACAGACTAACATGGCTGTTACTCTGAAAGCTATCAAAAGACCTGCATACTGAATGCAGGGAGAATGCTAAGTACACAGAGGATGGGAAAGTAAATCTATGGAGCCTATAAGCTGATTTATAACCGTAGAAAAACTGTATTTTACAAAAATAGAAAAATCATAAAAGATTCAGGGACCGATATACAAAGATTCTGGATCCCTGAGCTTCCACACACCCATTATCAGCACATTACAATTCTAGTCTGCAGTGGTGTCATAGCTGCATTGGTCCCAGGTGCTGAGAGAGAGAAGGTGGATGAGGTACTATCTTTTATTGGACTAACTCCTGTTGATTTGAACTACACAGAAGTTGGTCCAATAAAAGATATGACCTCACCCACCTTTTCTCATTATAATTCTAGACAATGGTGCCATTAAAATATAGATTGATCTACTTCAGGCCTACTTATGAGACTTCAGATGAGAGTCATCTTTTGTTCACGTTGAATTTTCCAAAGCCAGTGGAATCAGTAAGAGCTAACAACATTCTGTCTGAAACCTATTTCACTGGTACTCTGGCTGTGCTACCAAAGCAGCTGGTGGAGCACGGGTTCTCGTTTTGGGAAAGCCAGGGGTGAGAGAGCAATCTTAAAACCAATCCAGATGTTCCCCCCTATGACCGCTACACCGGATGTCTCTGTAGGTCACTCAGAGTCTGATCCAACTTGCTTTAGAGTCAATGGGAGACTTTCAATCAGGGTCCTACCCCCCTCATATGAAAGAATTACGTTAAAAACAATAACCAAAACCAAATAACATATTTACCATATGATCCATATTTGCAAAGTAGTTCGTAAGTATTTGGAGTCCAATAGGTCGCAGAATCTACCTCTTCTTTCCTGCATTTAATAGAAAACACAAGTTTGGAGAAGTATCTTGGCTCTCTCGACTAATTTTCTGGTGCTACCATGTATTTCTATACACTAATATGTTTGCTGAGCTGAAAGGCAGACATGTAACACACTGCAGCAGCACACAGATGAATCTGGAGATTAAAGAGCACCAAAAGGGAAAAGGTTGTAGAGAGAATGTGTGGGGATGTGGCCATGATCCTGTAAGTCCATGTGCAGCCCCACTGACTTCCACAGGGCTCTGAATGTTCCCAGGCTCTACTTGCGTGGAAAAATTTGCTGTATTATGGCCTAAGCTGGGAAAGGTGTTGGTTACTTATTTGTTTCTGGTTTGACTACTGCGGTCTGAATTGACCGCAGTTACCACTTGTATGTAACATTTTATGTTACAAGACATAAATGCCGTAATGAGAAACAGAGTCAGAAATTAGAGGCTGAATGCTTGCTTTTGTATTCTGCATCTAACCAGCTGTCAGACATTGGGCTAGCAGATATGAAAGTGAAGATATGTAGTAACATCTAGAGGATTGGTACATCTAAGGCAAGATTCTTGCTGCCATGAATGTGAAGAGAGTCAATTAATCATCACTTGTCCCAGGGGAGGGGGAAAGAGTTAACATGAATGTTTCGAGTTGATTTTTTTCTCTTTGTTTAACATGGCTGTGTGCATAACTTTAAATTTTAATAAAAACATCACAGAGCCAGTGAGATCTCTTTACAGAAATTCTACAGAGCGTATAGGGAAGGCCTTTCTTGTTTAATCCTAATGCCAATTCAATAGTACCACATTGCATGAGTTGCCAAGGCCAATGCTAAGTGCCTGTGAGATTAGATAAGCAGCAAACAGGTCTAGAAGAGGGACCCCTCCAAGCTGGGTGATGGTGTTGAAGATTCCCATGGTTCAGGTCTAAGTTCTTTCAATCTAACTGTGGCCTCTTGAGCCACTCACACCATGATGTTTCCTTTAATATTGATATGCAGGGCCTGAGCCATATTGTAACCAATAATGACTGCTCCAGTGCTCCCGCACCGTTAAGTGCTCCAGCTCCATTCCCCCACATCTGCCAGTGCCTGGGTGTTGCCGGTCATGACTAGTACATGCTTGCCTTGCAGTTCTATCTGGAAAGGAAGGAGCATAAGCCCAGTTTCCCACAGTTCATGATTCTTTTTCACTCTTGGTCTGTCTGTTCTCCCTGAGTCACTTGTATGTTTCTATGGGCCCCCATTTGAGGAGTTGGACTGCATACCTGAGGCAGCAAGCCATGCTTAACTCTGTCCAGCCATGGCACAGAGAGGGGAGGAGGAATCTTTGTAGCTCTTTATCTGGAAATGTGCCACCTGGAGAATTTCCACACTTGATACTAGTGTGCCCTGGAGCTGCATGAGGAATCTTACTGATACCTGGGTGCAGTTGTCAATCATTGAGTCAGGCCAACAAGGGGCAATTGTCTCATGTCAGAGATGAAGGCCTTGTCTTTGGCTGGGCTAGCATTACTCCGAGGTGCTTTGGTCTCTGACTCAGAACCAGATGGTTTTTCTTCATGTTCACCTACAAGCTATGCTCTTGCAGGCAGGTGATGGTTGTTTCTGTGTCCTGAAGGGCCATTTTCCTCAAAAAGGAGCTTGGATGAACAGATCTTCTAGAAAGGGAAAGACATGAATTTCCTGCACCCGGAGAGCTGTTGCCAGATCTCTCAGCAACTCGGAAAAGACTGCTTAGGGATCTCACCAGGTCAAAGAGGGTGCTCTCTACTGGAAGCCTTTTTTATGGTAGCAAAAGCAAACATTTCCCCAGCATTATGTTCATTTGAATGAGAAGAAGAATAGAATAAACAAGCCCAGTAAAATGAAAGGGCTAAGATTTCTCTCTTTTAAATAGACAAATGACAGCTTCTATCATGGCATTCAATATTCCTTTGGAATGATGCCTGATATAGTAGAAACGCATAGAGCATGAAAAGCTTAAGCAAGATAGCCCTGTCCCCTAGAATCCCAGTAATCCTGTGCCCCAGGAAATATCCAATCAACCATCAGCGTGATGAGAGAAGATATTTTAACTCTCACATTAACAGACTCCACCAAGATCCCTTCTGGCATTACTGAGCGGTTCATCTTGGCTATCTTCTCCAGTGTTTCAACGGCGGCTTTGTTATTTCCAGTAGATACATTGTACCGAGCAGACTCTGGAATGAACTGCAAATACAGGTTGGTTAGGAAGAGCTTTAACCGCTTTGAGCAGCAAGACAGAGCTTTGGTTAAGTGCCAGGAGACAGTGCACAGACCCAACAGTTATTGGATTTCCCCCTTCTTTTTGCTGTTTCCCATCTGCATGGTTCAGTTTTCCAATCCACTGAGAATGCACATTCATAAATATTAAGCCAGACCCTCAGCTGGCGTAAATTGGTGTCACTCCATCGACTGCAGTGGAGCTATGCTGATTGACCCAACCTGAGGCTCTGGTCCAGTCTATAAACAGTGCTAGATAAGTGTTCTGAACAACAGCAATTCCTTGCACATATTCAGTGAGTTCTCAGAGAACTAACAGAACTACTGATCTCCGTTCTACAGCCATTCTGGGACAGCCAATCAATAAAAAGAAAATGGCTTTTTTAAAACTGTGGGGAAACCAAACCAAAACAGTGAAACAAAAATAATAATTAAACAAAACCTAACTTGAATCTGACATTGTAACCTGAGACTAACAACATACCTCTCCCTCTTAATAAAAGCGTCCCAGACTTAAAAGAGATTTTGGGTTCATTTCAAGGGATGGACAAAACTGGGGGACATTAGTTTAACTGGAGTGTTTCACTCATCCCTCGTATTGATCACAAAATAAGTAGAACTGAATGAATATTACAGAAAGCGGTGCTTGAATTTTTAAAGGCATTTGCTTGGCCATGCTTGTGCCTCTCATTTTGTTATTTCCATGAACAAATCATGCAGCATAGTTTTACTAGCAGAGATGTTCAGAGAAGTCAAATTTCAAGACATGGGTATTTACAGAGATCCTAGTTTATATTTGCAAGCATACGTATTTATCTCAGTCCATGTCGACACTGCAATCGAAGGTGTGACTGCAGCTTGGACAGGCATAATATAGGCCTAAATATAGCAGTGAAGATATAGGAGCACAGGCTTCAGCATGGGTTTGGAATGTGAATCCATATTCCAGGGGACCAGGCAGTTTTGTACTTCACTGCTATTTTTAGCTGTACTAAATACATTAAAACTAGAGCAATGATGTCTCCCCAAGCTGCAAATCACATTTTTGCCTGCGGTGTAGACATACTCTCAGACATGCTTGGGCACTCATCCAATCAGGGAATGGATTTTATCGTCTATGTGATTTATCTGACCAATCACAGCTAACCAACATAGCTCAAATTGCGATATTCACAGAGACTTGTTTACATCAGTCCAGAGAAAGAAAATATGCTCTCCCCTTAATAAATAAGACGACATTGCAACCTGTTAAAAGGCTAACTTTGTTGGGTACATTGTTTGTTGTGAATTATTCACTTAGTTCTACAAAATGTAAAGAGTTACGAGGATGGGGTATATACATGGATGACAGCAACAAATTCCTAAATTTGCCAGCTTCTACGTAATCTAATCCAATCTCATCTCATCTACGTTTGCATGCCCTTCCCTCCCCCACCACCACAATATGAGAACACAGTGTATGGATCCAGAACACTGATGCCCTAGTCTTGGGATGCTGCTATGAAGGAACAGCAAATCTGTAGAAAGAGGCTGTCTCCTGCAGGTCCCTGCGTGCTGGTGGCTGGTGTGGGCTCTTCAAAGTTTGTCTCCATGAGAGGGCTGCTGTGGGTTACGGTGAAAGCAGGACCACAGGGGCAGGCTATCAGGTCCTGCTGTCTCTATCAGCTGATGGCAAAATATACCTAGAGATTCCAGACCTAGTGTGTTCTTTTGGGTGGGAGGGAGTGTTCTTCTCACCTTAAATGCCAGGATGAGAATGATGCCTGGAACAGAGGAGATTCTGATCAGCCAGCGCCAGCCTATGGTCGGGTTAATCACTGATGCCAATCCAATAATTAATAAGGAGCCTGCCAACCAAAAGACCTTTCAAATGGAAAGTGAGAGGTTACAATAAAGGAGCCAATGGTTATGGTTTGTATATTTTAGCCACCATTCTTTTCTTTTCTTTGTTCTTTTCTGAGCAACCTTCCCCGTCCACACCATTAGAATATGGTAGAGATTTGACTCAGACACAGTCAGGGAAGTCGAATTTTTGGAGAGAGCTGGACCAAAGTTTTGGTGCGACTGGGCCCAGGATGGTTTCAGGTAGCTGTGGTTGAACACAGAAAGCCATGTGTGGTTATCATTCCAAATGAAACCCTTTAATTTGCTTCCCTGGTATTCATGAGCCTTTTTATTTGCTTCATTAGTCATATGAATGAGATTTTTTTTTCTTATAAGAATGCTTGTAGAAGGCAATAGTGCTATGAACACTAGTGCAAATAGTGAGCAATACTTTCCACTGATTTTACACCACAGGAGAATCTGGCCCAATACTTGCAAGCATGTGTGTCCTTGAAGTTCTCATGTAGCCATTAGAAAAAATGCTTTTTTTTATTTACACAAATAAGGTAAGCAACAACAAACAAATTCATAAAAGCCACAACCTCTCCACTGCGTCATCTGGGGGCAAGGGAACATAAATAATAAATAATAATCAAAGGATTTTGCCTGTTTATAAATCTTAGGCGAGAACAGAAACAATGACTTAAGCGATCAATCCAATGGCTCAAACAGAGAATAATGAAAAGCAAATACTCGTTGCTACAAGACCATGAATAAGCCAGAGGCCAATATATGTTTGCACAACTATTGGTTGACAGGGGTGTCGGAACCGAGGGGAGCGGGGGTTCAGGGGGCCAGGGCCCTTTCGCTTTTTGACCCCCATCCCAAGTGGACCCCACCCCCATCCCCTCCTCTTCCCCCAAGGCCCCATCTCCTCTCCAGGCCAGCATGGAGCCCAGCCAGGGAGGGGAACCTGGGCAGTTGTGGGAGCCACGCATGTGGATCCTCCACCTGCCCATGGTGTGGCGGGGGAGGCTGTGAGCAGCCCCCGGCCCATGTCCTCGCCCCGCAGGTTCCCCACCCGGCCCAGGACAGGTAGAAGTGGAGGGTCTGTGACTCCATGCCAGCGCCTCACACGGCTCTCCCTGACCCAGCTCCAGCTGGGGGGGCTCAGAGTCGCAGCCTGGTGTGGGCAGGGAGCTGCAGCCCCTCCACCTGCCCTGGGAGGAGGGCCTGAGGGGTAGGGACACAGCCAGGGGCTGCTCTTAGTGCTCACCCACCCCACCGGGCAGGTGGAGGGACCCAGGCTCTCCTCAGCTGCCCACACTGTTCTGCCCACACAGGCTGGGCTCCAGCTCTGAGGGTCAGGAAGAGCCCACACAGGCAGTTGTGGGGAGCCTGGGTCCCTCCAGCTGCCCTGTGTGGGAGGTCTGGGGGACGGGAACATGGGCAGGGGACTACTTTCAACCCTACCCCCACCCCGGGCGGGGCAGGAGGGGCGCGCAGGTTCCCTGGCCCTGCTCCAGCTTCCGGCTGGGTAGGGGATGGGGCCTCCAGGGGGAGAGGAGGGGAAGTGGCTGGACCTCGGGCCCCTCACTTTTGGGAAGGCTCCAGTGCCCCTGCTGGTTGAGCAATTGGACAAATTCCTGTGTATCAGGAGCTCTTTACAGATAATTCCAGAAACCCATGGAAAAAGTGCTAAATTCATTGGACAAATCATTCACAAGAAAAAATTCAAGCAGCTCCAGATTTAACCAGCCCTTGCTAGGCAGTACAACCTGTCCCAGTGCACCTCAGTCCTCACTCGCAACCATCAATGCTGCTCCATTCCTGGCCACCCAGGGCACCTTTAGCTTTTCCAGCTCTGAGCCTCTCCTGAACAGAAACTGCCCATTATGCCACACTATATGATAAGTTTTTGATGTACATAAATTGGGGACTTGCATGGGACCACCTAATGAATCTCTTATTATGACCCAAATCAGATTTTGAACTCATCTCCAAAAGTACACAACACAAGTGCTGATTCATTTGTCCTGGGCCAGCCCCAGTCTGAAAATTGCTTCCAGATAGACAGAGTCCAGTCTACCGGCGTGGAGCACATTTCTGTTTCAATTTTTAGCTGCCTATGTGCTATTATCTTGAAACGAGATTGAGCGGCTGACCCAGCTCCTGACTGACAGCCTGTCAGGGGCGATACTGTTAGAACAGGCAACGGACGCATTTATCAACCTAGCAACCAAAAAGCTGGATGTCAGCTGTCAATCAGTGTCTCAGTGCCATGTACAGAGCAGCCAATTATCAGAAAAGAAATTGCTTTTCTTCTGCACACCCGTGCACATGTTTAATAATGCAGTGTTGCCTGTGACACACGCTGAGAATGAGAGACCCTCACTGCGTGCAGTACATATTCAGATATTGTGGAACACATTAAAACTGGCTAGAATTCTGCTTTCTGAGCCAGACACAGGAAATCTGGGACTCTGGGCTGCAATGCATTTAATCTTACCTGAGATAAAGGCAACATATACCCTCGGTATTTTGTAGGCAAGAATTCGGTTTTTATGATAAGTCTGAAAAAAATGCAGAGAGAGTGAGAATCTGCATGCAGCTGAAATGCCAGCTCAGTCAATTTTAGACTCCACGGTCAGTCAATCGAATTTAGACTCCACTGTCAGTCAATTGCTCTTTCACTGCTAGCAACTGAAAGTTGGGCACGGAACAAATAAATGTACATAGCGTTTGTGAGCATGTCTCATTGCGTACCACAGAGCCAGATCCTCAGCTGAAGTAAATAGGTGTAACTCAACTGACTTCACTGGAACTGTGTCCATTTACAGCAGATGGGGGTTTGACCTTAACCTTGTAATTCAGTGAAGAGTCTCTGGTCCTTTGACAGAGAGTGTCCCTCCTCCATGTCAGAGATCCTTTAATGTTACTGCTCCTGCAGCAAAGATTGCTGGCAAATATCGACCTAGTTTAACACAACATGCTGCACAAATATCTGCCCACAGGGACAAGGAGGCTCTGTAATGTCAATCCAATAGTACACTTGAGGACATAATCTCAGGATACAAGTATCTGAGTGCTGGCACTTTGCATCGTGCACACCTCTAAGGGAAGGAACCGTGGAGCTGTTTGGACTCCATGTTTAAATGCTATGCATTCTGTGTGATGTGAAGTTAAAGAAAGGCTGGTTTTGGTTAGGTATCCTGAGGGGCTTCTTTCTTCACCTGCCTATCCCCAGAGCCTGGAGGTGGGTCATAACCTTTCACATTGGATTGAAGCCACTTTGCAATTCATCAGTCTGTTCACTACTCGGGCAGCAGAGTCCCAAGAATAGTAACTTCTGCAGGGCACTGTTTCTTTCCCAAGGTCCAAGTGCCCTGCAGCATAGCACTACCAGAGAGAGCCAGTGGAAAAAGGGAGGGAGGGCGGGAATAATGAAAAATGGTGAGTTTTCTGATTTGTTTCCATGTTGCAGGGTTTGAAATGAAACAGTTTTTCCCTAAAACCTTTGGTGAAATTTTGTTTTTTCAAAAAAAAAATTTAATTTTCAATATTTTTAATTTAAATTCCCTCCCCTTTCTCCCTTTCCTTCCTTTCTGCCACTGAGTGCAGAAAAAGGAATAATATGTGAGTGGAAAAGGGTTCTTCACTTTTTTTTCTCCCCACCATAACTTTTTGAAACATCTCCAACTTCAAAAAAGTTACAGGGATTTATTTTTCCTTTTGTCACGCTATAACTTTTCCAGATTTGAATATGTTTTGAAAAGTTAGAGTGGGGGAAAATGAGGGAAAAAAACCCCCAAATCCATACCAAACCAAACACAGGGAAAAGTGAGGGGGAAAAACCCAACATACATCATTCAGCTATTACAGTCAGTGGCAAAAAGGTTGGGAAAGGGGAAGAAAAAACCCCCCCCAATCCGAAATTTTTGAAAAACCCAACCAAATAAAAATTTCAATTTGAAATCAAATGTTTTGCTTTATTTCAAAATTTCCTGTCAAAACAATTAAAGAAATAATCAAAAATTACAGTATCCTATGAAAATTTTAATTTTTGACAAAACTCCATTTTTTAGCGGGAAAATGGTGGGGCTGAAAAATATTGACCCGCTCCACTTCCAACCCCTGCCTGGGAATTGGGAGTGACTCCAGGCTTCCAACAATGGAACACGCCAAACTAGGTCACCTGGGCAGCTCTCGTCTTTAGCTTTTTGATTTGAATGGACTCCCATGTGTTTATTCCTAGTGGAATTCATGAGCCTTTAATCTCACTTTCCATGCTGAGATTTTCATGAAGGGGAGGCATCTAATATCCATTTAGTGGGGAAAGACTATATGTAAAGTATCTCTCTCTCTCTCGGGGTTTTACACTGCCTCCCATCTCCACAACATCTGAGCACCTTCCACAAAAAAAGAATAGCAACAGCAAATTCCACTGTGGATTTCATGTAATCTCTAGTACTTTCCCTTTTCCAAATAAAAACTGTACTTGCAGTAGAGTTTTTGTTCTAATTTTTTAAATGTAGTTATTTTCTCCTCTTTTTCTTCTTTTGTTGTTCTTGGTTGGTTGGGGGGTCAGGAGTAAAAGGGCTGACAGTGTTGTGAGTGTCAATGTTACAGCGTAAAGGCTTTTTCTGAAAAGGAAGTACTGAAAGTGTTCGCTATAACACTGACTGTGTAACACTTAACACTGCGGTTTTCAAGTACGCACTGCATTTACATTTCAATACAAACGTACTATTCTCATAAAACAGTCCATTATTAAAACAGAATTATGTCCATTTTTTTTTGTTTACTGTGAAGTAACATTTACACATCGATTACTTTTTTATTTGTCCCTTATCAAATGTGTTTGATAAGCCATGAGAGAGACAAGGTGGGTGAGACAATATCTTTTCTTGGACCAGACTTCAGGTCTGGGCCTGAGATAAACCTGAGGAAAGCTATGGCTACACTACAGAGCTTACAGCAGCCCAGCTGCACTGCTGCTAGTGCCGATGCTCTATGCCAACAGGAGAAGGCTCTCCCGTTGTCTTAATTACTCCAGCCCCCGGGAGCAGGGCTAGCTATGTCGGAGAGAGAAGCTCTCATGCTGACACGTAGTGCTGTCCACACCGGCTCTCAGGTCAGAGTAATTTACATCATTCAGGGGAGTAGCTTATTCTCACTTAAACTGTAGTGTAGCCATAACCAAAGACCTGAGGAAGAGCTCTGTGTAGCTCAAAAACTTGTCTCTCTCACCACCAGTAGTTAGTCCAAGAAAAGCTATTACCTCACCCACCTTGTCTCTCTAATATCCTGGGATTGACACAGCTACAATTATCTTTCATACCCTGTTTGATAAGCCATTGTCATTCATTTAGTGTAAACTAGCTGCCCCTGTCTAATCTAGATTGTTTAGATCTTCGGGAAAGTAATTTAAAGCTCTGTTCAGAAGGGTTCCTTGAAATTCTGGTAAAGTGGATGGGGGAATTTCCCCTCATTTCCCCTTTATTCCCAGCCCTCTTAAGAAGTCCCTGGTTGATGGTCTACTCCCATGATTGCCCTTGCCTGCCTGAGGTGAAGTAATATGCCTCCACATCACTCCATGGGCTGAATACAGGGGGAAATGGGGGAAATTCTATGTCCTGATATACACTGGAGGTCAGACTAGATGATCGAATGGTCCCTTCTGGCCTTAAACTCTATGAAGCATCCAGCCTCTACTAGGCCCAGGATGCTGTGGATTGAACTCGTAATCTGCAGAGCACTACAATTTAATAGAACTCCGTTATCACTTTTAACCGACTGAGTCTAACAAAATTAGATCAGTTCAAAGTGCATTCTAGTCTGGCTACCACGGCTAACCGAGTGCTATAGGTCTTTTTCTCTTTGCTTTTGAAAAAAGGGCACATTAGCCAGCTTGCCAGTAAGTTTTTCACTTGCTTACACTGGTTGGAAAATGTCAGTGACCTTTTCTTTGGCATAAAATGAGAATTTATTTTTTCCACACACACCCCTCATGCAACCAATTCTATCTGTCACATTTAGTAAGTAGTACTTAGTCACATGAGACATGGGGAGAATTCAGCTGATCTCCTCCCCTTAAAAGGTGTTCTTGATTTCTATTTGCCTATTGCTTCCAGGGCTACAGTGCTCAAAGTACAACGTTACCCTTGTGCGTGGCCTGACACACCGCATCCCACCATGGCCCGGAGGAAAACAAACCAGATGTACGATGGGGAAAATGATGTCAGCAAGGAGAAATAGGCCCCCCATAAGAAAGAGATCAGCAGAATCTGGAAGGGAAAGATTAGAAAATATCCCTGTTCAGGACAGCACTTCAAGCATAGGATTGAATGTTTTGCTGACTTGGGGCATAAATAAAGCACAGATCAGCTGAGCCCAAATGGAAATTCAAAGCATCGGTCTCTGAGACCTTGTCTACACTACAGGTTACTTCAGCAGCAGGAGGTATTAAGCTGATAGGAGAGCTCTCTCCTGTTGGCTTACAGAGTCACCACCACCACCACCTGTGCAGCTGCAAGTGCTGTAGTACGGATGTAGCCCGAGAGACTCTTTAAATAAATAGAGTTGGGCGAGGCTTCCTCCTTAGTTAATGTCACCTACAGCTCCAGTTGGCCCCATTCTTTCACATTGACCTCTTTAAAGACCCTGATCCAAGAGCAGGCTTTCAAAGGGCTCTAGATCAAGCTCAAGGGGAAGTGAAAAGGACCAAGGATCCATAAAAGCCTTTGAATGCTTCTGTACCCTTCCAACAACCAACCACTGTGGAAATTCGATACCCTCTGACACAAGTGCTCATTGTCATATAGTCTGGCTGCCCATTGTGAGAGACACAAGGGCTCTGCTTTCTGAACCAGTTCTAACTCTGGAATGTGGAGTGCCTAGAAATAGGGTAGTATCCCTTTAAATAGCTTGTGAGCAATCTAATGGTGCCCACCATATTCTGTGATTATGTTTCAGAGGCTTACCTGGAGGAACCCATGTTTGAAAATGTCCTTAATTCTCATCCCAGCCCCGCCACTGATTCACTGTGCAGCCCTGGACAAGTGCATGTGTAAAGGGGGACGTGAATAACAATAGCCCCTTCACAAAGATTGATTAGGTGATGTGGTTAAAGGTGTAACAGTCTGGGTCAGTGCTAACCTTATTATTTTGACAGTTCTGTCATCAGGCCTGGCTCTGTTGTTAAAAGGGACTAAAATGGAATGCTCCAGAACTTTCACTTACCTTCCAGCGGCCATATCTGTCAGCTAAGAGTCCAAAGAGTATACTGAATATCATATAGCCAAAAAACACCATCTAAGAGAGATTAAAACATTGTCTTGGTTAATCAGTAGGGCTTTTTCCACACCTTGTACCTATTATGTGGCACTGCTCTTAAATGTGTGGTTGAACTTAATACACCTGAAACTGAGGGATTAATAACTGTGACTTAAGCCATGTGTATGGTCAGGTTTACCATTCACAGCTTTCCCAAGGTGGCTTAATCCAGACCTGTAGCATCCTCTACTATTTCAATCCTGGGACTGATACTTCGGATAAACTACGACAAATCTTTAAGAGGGAGAGGATGGTCTTGTGATGAAGGCACTGAACTCAGAAGACCTGGATTCTAACCTTGACAGTGCCACATGCTTGTTGTGTGACTTTGGGCTATTCATTTAGTCTTTTTGCCTCAGTTTCCACAATTGTAAAATGATGATAACATGTCCCTCCCTCAAAGGGCTGTTGGGAGATTAAATTCATTAACGTCTGTGATGTGTTCAGATACTGCCCTGTGGAAGAGTCTATAAATAACTAAAATTAGTATATATTAGGTGGCAATTTTCTGAGTACTCATATATCCCTTTTCTCCATAGCATTGAGCATCTTCCGATCTGGTTAAATGTGCATTTAAACTAAACCAAACAGCTCCTTCCCCGGCAATGTTTGCAGACTACAAGCTTAAGGGGTTACAAATGACACATACCGTTGTCACTAAAGCCACCTGCCAGTCGTTAAGTTGCCACTCACAACGGATAAGTGGAGAAACAACAGCTATTAGCATGATCTCCATGGCTTCTACCACCTTCAAGAACAAACATAGACATTTGCAAAGGTCAGTTCCAGTGGCAGCACAGTGAACAATTCCTTTGCATGCCGGGGGGAAAGATCCCAGTCATGCTAGGGCTTGAAATCCAGGTGACCAAAAGTCAAGCCATCCATTTCGAACAGTACACATACACTTTCCAGAACCAACCTGGAGCATTCTGCAGGCAGAGCCGAAGGAATCATGGAACGGGCATCTCCCTCAGCCCCTGATATGGAGTATATCCAGTACCTCTGCAATGCATGCATACCCCCATTGGTTGTATTACTGGGATTCTCAGTCATTCAAAGAACAGTTACTGTGGTACTGGACTCCGAGAATAACAACCATTTACAAGGCCTACTGGAGGACCCAATCTTTGTCTTCTCCAGAAAGTTGTGAACTCTTGGAAACATGGGGGGAGGGGTTCCGAGGGAAGCTTCTCAAATTATTTTTGGGAGGGCTAGAGACTGACAGGGTCCTCTCTCTCTGCCCATGTGTATTAGTGGAGACTGCTCTGTCCTTCACACTCTTGAAAAATCAAGCTACTTCTTTCAGTGTCTAACTATGAATTTAAGAGTTTTAACTCGAGGCACCCACATTTGAAAATCTTGGCTGGGAAGTGCAATTGTACTACATTGATTTAATACATGTGAGCATGTCACCCACTAGTGACTGGTGACAGCAAAGATAAGAGTCTGCTATTTGCTCATAGCTAATGAGATCCCTCTTTTAGCTGAAATTATAACACTTTGGGTGCAGTCACTCTCAGGTCTGAGCCCAGCTGACGACTGTGGTGTTTCTGTGTTTTTCAGGATGGCTTGTTACAAAAAGAAGAAAGGAAAGGGAACTAAGAGTGACAAATGCTGACCCATGTACACCCATGCAATCCCAGTTAAGTCAATGGTGAGTGATAGGTGAGGTCAGAAGTGAGCCTAGAGTCTATGGATTCTGTTTCATATTAATAAGGATACTGTAATAGGATTTTTAGGCTCAAGTTAGTAGACAATGAAAACCTACACCAGTACTGCCCATGACCAGGAAAAGCACTATATGAAACCGCCCAAACCCGATGGTTTCCACAGCCTCTTCCACTGTAAATGTCTTCTGTTCTAAACATCAAAGAGAAAGAGAGTGTTAGAACTGAGACCACCCCTAAGTATGTCCTTGCAAAACAGAAACACTTTTTGTTATTGACAGGAAAGATGTTGGAAACTCCATCAGTGCCAGAGAGCTTCTTTCAACTAAGCAGCTGTAGAATTATATAGATCCCCAAGAGGTCAGGGTTGCTGGGCACTTTAGAGATTCAACAAAATGAGAGAGAGATAAAATCAAGAGATGATAGATAGCCAGTGAGAATACAGAACATACATGGAAGGAAGGACGAGGTCTATCATCCAGTGCTTTTCATATAGTATTCTGAGCTACTGTATGTATTGCTCAGACCAAGGAAGGATGGTTTCGGGTTAGAGAACTGTACTGGGATGCAGGAGCCCTGGGTTCATTTCCCAGCTCTACCACAGATTTCCTGTATGGCCTTGGGCAAGTCTCTTACTCTGGGGCCTCTGTTCCCCAGCTGTACTAGTCAGGATACTTCTACTTTCCCCAGCACAGCAGGCATTTCAGAATGAGAGGAAGCCAGAGCTCACTGCAGCCCAGTAATCCTTATTATTTTAACGGCCCCAGATGACAATTACAAGCTGGCTGCTCTAACCTGTGCTATAGGTCAGGTCAGCCGCTGAAGAGCTTAATGCCAACTTTACTTTTCCATCTTCAGCATAAGCATGACACAGCTGAGGACTGGGCCCTAGCTTTCCTTGCATAAATTGCTTTAAAATAAGCTTAATAGAAAGTGCTAAAATCTACCTTCAAACTATATTAGGGTAAAATTCACTTGCTGAGTTGCTATCACAGAGTAGCATCCAGGGGGCTGGCTATTTATCCCAGCAGAACCTTGCTCATCCCGTATGGAGGTAGTAGGGCTCTCTGTGGGGAAGCCACACCCAACCCCAACCCAGGGCCAGACTGCCCCTCCTTACTGAGATGTGACAACCACCACCCTCAGTCCAGTTTATATGAACCAACCTTTCTTGGGTTCTTGCCTCTCAGTGCCTATTTCCTCCAGGCCAATGGCGTTTGGCACTTCTTTTTGCTGGGCGGCCATCTTCAGCTCTTGTTGGGTTCCCAAAGATGACAATGGAGATTACTTTGATTTCACTTTCCAACCTACAAGATAGTCACAGTCTTAGTAATGAGCCATCAAGTAATTTCCAATGCAAGACTGGTGGTAGTGAGGGCAGTTTAAAGTCTCTTAGTTTCTCAGGATGCTAATCGGAAATGTTAAGGGTTCGCACCTACCTCCTGTTGGTGTGCATTTAAATAAAAAATTAGAAGGGCTGTCATGGACTATTTATTAAAATTGGCAAAGGTCAGTCACCATCCTGGCCTATTCATGAAAAGTCCAATGAAGCTACTAAAAAAGGTAGGATAACACTCATATACCTTTGTGGGGTATCGTGGAGGCTTTTTAATCAACATTTGTAAAGAGATTTGAGATCCTCAAGTGAAAGGTGCTATATGTGCAGAAGTCATTGTCTGAAAGGCACCTAGCATGCTGTGGGTTTGTGTTCACCCAAGGAAAGGAAGGCAAAGAAGGAATCAGGTAACTTAAATGGGAGACTGTATGAATGGTGACTTTCTAACTTTTTTCCTTAGAGTAGTAATAGACTATCTCTTCACAGAGAGACAGAGTGTGTTTCCACCGAAATCTAAATGCTTCACTGAATCAGGTTGATTTCACCAGAATTTTGTTTTGGAAGAAAACTGGAAAAAAGTTCCAACAACATTGAAACAACCTGTTTTCACGTTTTCGTAATGGAACATTTACATTTTTCATTACAAAAGGACTTTTCATTTGAATATATGATTATATTACATATTATGATGCATACAAAACATTTAAAGGGTCAAAACTGACATGAAAACGAAAAACAAAATGCTTCAGAATTTTCCTTCATGGAGAATTTTGAAATTTTCTGCTTTTGCTTTGCTGCAGAACAAAGCCTAATTTAGAAAGCCCCAAATTCCTAGCAAAATGAAATCTCCCTCCTCTGCGCAGTTCTGCTACTCACTCTTAGCAGCAGGGCTTGTTCTGGGGCGGAGGGGGGGGGGGCGGGATGAGCAGGGCAGTTGCCTTAGGTGTCAACTTCCAGGGGGTGCAGTGCCACTGTGATGCTCAGGTTGTTTGTTTTTCTCCTCTGCTGTTTGGAAGGGGAGTGGGGATGCAACAAAAACATTTTCCACCCTGGCTGGCACAAGAGCCACCTCCTGTTTAGGGGAGACTCTTGTGTGACACAAATGAGAGCATCACTCCAGATGAAGTCCCAGTAGGGGCAGGTTCCTCGTTACACACAAGCACTGAGAATATAATAAAGAGGGTTGTGCTGTTGAGTTGGAATTCTGCCTGCTTCTCCGGTTTCCTCAGAAACAGATCCACACTGGGTTTCACATGAGGTACCCAGCAGTGCTGGGGAAAGGACCAGACGCACAACATTAGGGATTGCCATCCTCCTTCTCTGCATTCAATGGGGATTAGCCTGAGCAGCAGCAAAGCAAGCTACCTTAACACTGCCCCCCTCCAGCCACCAGCGGCACCTTCAACCTCCTGCTGAAAGAACAACTTCTCAGGGTGAAGATAGCTGTGGAGGCTGGGATTTGCAAAGACGCCTAAGGGAGTTAGAGCTTAAATCTTCCATGTGTCTGTAAAAAGGGGACAACAATGCCTCCCTCACAGGAATGCTGTGGGGATTACTTCCCATTGGCTAAGCTCTTTTAAAGACATAATGGGCTCTCGAATTGCTAATCATTATTACATCGTGCTTTGAAATTAAGCCCAGCAGGTTGGAACACCCTGCACACATATCAAAAGGGATCGCGCATCTGTGCTCTTAAGCACTCTTTCTTAAGCCCTTCGTACACTGCCTGAGAACAACACTGCCAGTGTATTCTGTGCAACCTAACCCCCCATTATATAACCAGCAAAACACTGCCCCTTGTTGGTGTCGCTCCTCAATGAAAATAACATCATGAGGTTGTTTTGTCCAGCTTCCTCAGTTTTAACCCCCATCTCACATTCTATTGCCTCCGGGGCAGGGGAAACAGGTCCAAACGATTATAATGGAGGCAATCACAGGTCTCCTCTGCTGGCTGGGGAGATGAAGGTTAGTGTTTTCACTAACGCTGCAGGGCTGTGTGCTTGCCTGCATTCGGGATGTGGGTCCAACTCCCAGTGAAGTCAATGGAAGGCTCTCTTTTTGACATCAGTGGGAGTTCGGTTGGGCCCCTGGAGAGTTACGCTAAGAAATTCACTCAGTCACCCTCTCAAACACATTCCTCTTCCAGGGGCAGGACCAATGTGCTGTTTCCCATCCCAGTAGGCCCAGCAAGGGGAGAGAGGCGATGGAGGAGAGAAATGTTGACAGAGAGGGTTGAACACTGAAGGCAAAAATAGATAGAGACCAAAAGGCCAAATCAGAAAAGACAATGGTTTGAAGAGAGTCAGAGAGTTTGAGAGAAAAAAAAATGAACTGTGACATTTTAAAGAGATGTAAAATGTCAGTTATATTAGTTAGAGGGAAACACAAACATTGAAAAAAAATTGAATTCTGGAAGCATTCAAAATTTAGGTCAACACTTTACACTGAGGGACATTTTAAAGGGTTATTAATTGATTAATAGGTGTTTTAGATGACAGAATCTTTGTTATAAATTGTTAAAGAGTCCAACAGGTCAATAAGCTGCTTATTGTATAGCTCAGTGGTTCTCAAACTTTTGTGCTGGTGACCCCTTTCACATAGCAAGCCTCTGAGTGAGACCTCCCTTGTAAATTAAAAATGGTTTTATATATTTAACACCATTATAAATGCTGGAGGCAAAGCAGGGTTTGGGGTGGAGGCTGACAGCTCGGGACTCCCCATGTAATAACCTCGCGACCCGCTGAGTGGTCCCAACTCCCAGTTTGAGAACCACTGGTATAGCTTATAACATCTTCCTTTGAGGTGTTTATAACTGTCCACAACACATACTACTCCTATCGGCAATATGTTTATACTGTCTCCTCCCAGTTCTTAACCGTTTATAAGTGGAAACAATATAAATTGTTACTAAAATGGATTATCTAGAAGAGCCCTTGGAAAGAGAACAGTGCTTCATTCCAGGTTAGAAACGTCTTCTTCACAACGATAAAGGCTAGAGATAAATAAATAACTCTGTCAGTACGTCCTGCCCTAATATTGCTGTGCACTGCTGAAAAGCTGCGGTATGCCAAACCAGAGCTGGCTTCGATGCAGTGAAGTGGTGATTGTTATTAGAGTTCAGAGTAGCAGCCGTGTTAGTCTGTATCTGCAAAAAGAAAAGGAGTACTTGTGGCACCTTAGAGACTGACCAATTTATCTGAGCATAAGCTTTCGTGAGCTACAGCTCACTTCATCGGATGTAGCTCACGAAAGCTTACGCTCATATAAATTTGTTAGTCTCTAAGGTGCCACAAGTCCTCCTTTTCTTATTATTAGAGTGTTTGTGGTGGAGGGTAGCAGTTGGAAGGCAGCTAACTAGATCAGATGAAAGGAGAGAGACACAGGAGGTCTTTTAGCTAGTAAGGGCCCGATCCAAAGCCTGCGGAAGTGAAAGGAAAATCTCTCATTGACTTCAGTGAGCACTGGATGAGGCCCTAATGCCATGCTTTTACTATTTCAAAGACAGGGTGGGTGAGGCAATATCGTTTACTGGACCAACTTCTGCTGGTGAGAGAGACAAGCTTTGGAGCTTACACCGAGCTCTTCTTCAGGTCTGCGAAATGTACTCTCAGTGAGGCTTGGAGCGCCTTTCCCAGATCGGAAGAAGAATTCCATGCAGTTCGAAAGCTTCTCTCTCACCCACAGAAGTTGGTCCAATAAACAAGATTACCTCACCCACCTTGTTGGGCTAATATTCTGGGACCAACACAGCTACTACCCCACTGCATATGCTGATTCAGACAGTTTGATAGTAAGGAGCCCATCAGAATCCTAAATTGAGGGTAGCGCAGAGAAAGCATTTGGCAAATCAATGTTAACAGAAGGCTCTACCTTTTTAGTCACTCTCCAGCGCTCCCACACTGGCTGGATGCTTCACAGTTAAATACACTGATAGATCTTTCGCAGTGCCACTGTGGTGGTCATGAGAAAAAGCCCCTTGCTTCACATCTACAAAGGAGGAGCAGCACCACAGAAATATGCCCTGTATATTCATCTCTCTCTCCATACGGTGTCTTGTGCTGGATGCATCATGAAAGACGCTGTATACTTCAAATGTCTATAGTACTACATGCTATACAACAGCTTTTATGTCTAAAAGAATGGGTGAGCGGAGAGTGACGTTTTTATCCATATGTGAATACTTCTAAGAAATCTTACTACAGCTCTTACTAAAAGTGCAGGCTTGCTCCCCCCAAACATTTCCAAACTTATTTGCCCTGGTACAAGAGCTAGAGTCTTCTGTCCTTCCTAGGGCTGTCTCAAGGGTTAATTGATTAATAATTGTAAGTCACTTTGAAAACACTATGTGCTGTATAAGTGATACATTAATAGCCATCACCACCACAATAATGCACTAGCTAAAGGGAGCAGCCTGAGTGATAAGTTTAGTGGCACAGAGATAACACAGAAAGATTAACTGACCCACAATGAGAACCCTGGCAGGACTTCTCAGCAATGGAGGCAGGTATAGGAAATACATGGCTGCTCACCAGGCCTTTAGATAACGCAGTCTCCGTCACAGCAAAACACACAAACATTCAAATAACCGCACTCCACCTAGACAGGACTTGGTTTTGATTTTTGAGTGAAAGTTTCTTACCTTAGAAAGCTCTCAAACTTGGGGAAATGGCTCTTTCCTCGTTTACAGTTTTAACTATTCTGCCTCTTTTCCTTTTATTGCACTAGCTGCATTGCTGCTTTAGGGGCCAGCTTCCATAACTTACTTTTCTTCCTAGCCGGGGGCACACACATCCCTCTCTAAATCCTTCAGCTCTGGCTTGTCTGGGTTTTAAATGAAGGGTTTCAAAACTTCCTCATTCCTTTCCAAAGTAAGTTGCTGCATTTACGGTATCTTAATAGGTCAATTCACTTTGTGCCTCCAGGAAATGTTTTTAAGGAATTTACACTAAAATATGCAGGTTAATATCCTTGAGCCACACCTCCTCCACGACAACATTTCACCTGTCCTGTCTTAAAAGGGCAACACCAACCCATAATTTCATAGCATTTAAGGCCAGAAGGGACCATTAGATCATCTAATTGGACTACCTGCATATCACAGGCCATTACATTTCACACAGTTACCCCTATATTGAGCTCAATAATTTGGGTTAAATTAAAGCAATTTTAACTCCTCAGGAAACTAAACTATTGTGTTCCACAGGCAGAGAACAGTAGAGACTGAGGTGCCACCTATGCCCAAGGCCTCTGCAGTGTCAGGGAATTGATTCGGTGAGATGTGCCCAGATGATCCCAGCAGGCAAACCAGGCCCCATGCTACAGAAGAAGGTGAAAACTCTCAAGTTTCCTGCCAGTTGCCCTGGAAGAAAATTCCTTCCCGATCCAGAAAATGGCAATCAGTTTGACCCTGAGCATGTGAACAAGGTGCACTGGCCAGGTATAGAGAAAAAGGCCTCCATATACCACCTCAGAGCACTGATTCATCCCATCTGTTGTCCTGTCTCCTCCTCTGGCCAATCCCTCCTGCTTCAGAGGAAGGCAAAAAAACCCCAACCAAACAAAAAAACAAAACCCCAAACCAACCCAACCTAACTCCCTTCCCATGCCCCCACCCTCTGACCCACGCTACTTCTGGCCAATTGTTCATCGGGGGAAAAAATTCTTCCTGACCCCTGCAGGTGACCAACTAAAGCCCTGAAGCCTGAGATGTGGTTATAGTCATCATCACAATGCAAAACTGAAAGTGGCATGAGCATATAGAGCTTCCTGTTCTCTCCATGGCTAATGAAGGAAGGGAATCAATGGGAGAAGTCACAGATTCACAGACTCCCCTCAAACTCTTACACACCGAAACTGATGGGAAGACACCCTTTGTTAAAAGAGAGAGGCCCCTAACCTAATGAATGGGAGTGTGAGATTCCAAATGGTCTCCTCTGAGGCTGGCCTGACGGCCTGACGTCTATTCCCAGATATTTCCAGTTTAATATGAGCACTGTGTTTCACAATGAGGACTTACGAGTTAAGTAAAGGAGGGCAGTTTTCTTTAGGCACCATCTTCTCCCTGTTTAAAATGTGAACACCAGAGCTGAACACCGTGTTATAGTAGTAATCTTACCAAAGCATTTTAACTTCACGCCGCATGGCCTCCGGGGCTCAGGGAGGAATTTGCTCCAGCCCAACACATAACATCCCATAGCGTTATTTTACAACTTCCTTTTAAATGTCCTGTATTGGCCCAGGCTGAACTAGATGGATCAGTAGCAGGATTTGGTGTGCCAAATCCACCATCCTATACCCACTTTGTAAACTGGTTCCAGCAAAATTGAAACGCTTCATGTAAAATCACAGCATTTTGTAGAAATTTCACAATGCCAACTTCCCTGTGTTAATGTGAACAAAACTGGCCACAGTTCTGTGACATTCCCAACCAGTAGAAACTCATAATTTTAGGCCCAGAGATCCAATGTTCAAGCCCTCCCAATGATACATCCAGGAGAATCGTGACAAATAATGTTCTGTTGGAGAACTGAACTTTTGTGGATCTCTAATGCATGGGATGAGCTTTCCTGATCAGTGAGAGTGTATAACCTACACTAACATGGTTGACTTTGTTCCCCTCTAGTGGCTAGGCTATGTATAGAGATTTGTGGGTCTATACCGCCGTTAAACTAACACAGCTAATTCTTTAGCTCAAGCAGTAGAGGCTTGTGCATTTAGATCCAGAGCTCTCCACTGGTGACCCACTTAGCAGCAAGTTTGTACAAACATATGGGAAGGAGTTCAGAGAGATTATTATTATTATTCAGATGCCCAGAGACACTGGGAATAAACTGGCTAATAGAATGTGTGCGTGGGGGTGGGGAGGAGTAGATGAAGCAGCAGTATTGCCTATTAGTATTCCGAATGAAGTGGGGCCAGACCATGCCCAATGAGACACGTGAATGTCACTTCCTGGGAACGTCAGCCATCCAAGAAATAGAGGTGCAAACACACAAAAAATACTCGTGGGGCAGAGAGAGCAGGAGTAAAAATGAATGACTCCTGCAGCTGCCCTGGGAGGGACATCAACGACTGGAAGGTATTAAATACGATGGTGATGAGGGCAATATAAGGGCCAGTACACAATAGTTCAATTATAATAACCTGGTGAGAGATGCATTCCTCTCATCCCTGGCCCCGGTAATGCCTATGGCATGCAGAAGGGGGAAGATGCATCTGGCTCGGCACTTATACGTAAACAGGAATGGAAATGCAAAACAATGAATATTTTGGATAAAGCGAATGAAAATGATACATCTCAATGCCTTTGTTGAATTGGCAGCTGCCTTAAAGACTGAACGAATTCAATCCAGTGATGTGCATGATTGTGTCAGTGATGCGAGAATGAACACTTGGATGGCAGTGGTCTGGATGGCTACGGGTTCATCCATTAATGTAATCAAGGCTTCAGTATAACAAACCGGTGTTAAGGAATGTGGTAACAGAAAGGGGCACTGTGTCGGAGCGCGGGAGGGTCTGCATCATGCCACGCCAGTCTGAGAGTACTCTGGAAATAAAAGATGGTGACGTTAGCAATGATGTGTCAGCCACAAGGCTTTTTTCAGCAACGAACTGCAAAGGAACAAATGCAGCTGGCAGCTTGTGGTTCCCAGTGGAATTGCCAGAAGCGTTTTCTGGCATTCGTTTTTGGAAGTGGTTTTACCACACTGGCGGAGGGTGCTAGATTGCCAACGGTCCAGGCTGTTTCCCCACATGAGAGGTACAGTGTGGGCAGCAGCACATCCAGATTTGCCATCAACGTGTTTTAAGGTTTGCGCTAGCGGGATCACTTCTAGGGAGGAAAGAGGTTTTAACTGCTCAGCTTTGGGATGCAAATTTGAACCAGACTGCCTGAGGCTTGGCAGTTCCTCTGCTCTGGGTGGATCTCAGGAAACTTGCACTATAGCCCTGACAGGAGATGACAACAGTTACCGTGGAAAATGTCAGGAGGTGCTGAGATTTTTTTTGTTTTGTTTTGTTAACCACCTCACGATACTGTGTAGCTCCCATCACCTCGCTACTGCAAACAAACACCATCCAGATCAACGGGATGTACATAAGCCTGGATACACAGGCAACAATTTCTTGCCAAGCTCAGATCATACAGCGCTACCCCCACGTGAGGACTATTTTGTAGGCTGCTAGTCTTGGACCCGGCAAGTCTTAGTGACCACGATCTCAGAGAGAGGACCTCTCTTTACTGTTTTAACAAGGTTTGAACTCGTGCAATGGTAGCTACGTCTGTGCCTGTCTGCACATCGCAAGAGGTCTTCGTTATATCACCCCAAGAGGCACCCAGATATCTATGGAGCCTCAGGCTTTTGAGAGCTTATTCCCAGATGTATATCCTGTGAAGCCCTTACTCAGTCAAAATTCCCCGTGACTCCCATGGGAGTTGTGCCTGTGGCCAGCATTGAGTAAAGAATGAGCAAGGATTTCAGGATTTGTTGCTAAGACCTGCTAGTAAATAATGACCAGCTTTACTGAGCTCAGCCATGACAGGTACACACTAGAACTAGAAACCCCAAAGGCCCGCATTGCTGATCTGCAGCTGGTGTGTCCTTGTATTTGTGTGATTCAAATTTAATGCTTTTCTAAAGTGACAATGTGTGAGAAAGCCTATAATCCAGCGATGTTAAACTCTGGAACAAATAAGATAATAAGCAGTTTGTCGTAGTAAAGGATGTCTTTAAAAGCAAGCATTTTTCTTAAGTTACTTTGAATTGCATTTGTGTGCTATATTAAGAAATGTAATCTTGTACAGGGATTCATCACATGCAGTTGTCTTCTGATCACCCAAGGAATTCATCTGAATCAACCCTTAAATGTTTTCTTAAAAAACAAAAACCGCAAAGCAGGACAGCAAAGGGGGAAAAACACGTGAGAGTTGATGATTAATTTATTTCAAAACAGTACACATCCTCTGTTTTTAATCCAAAGAGTAGACAGATGACTCCTACATATAGGGCCAGATACGCAGCATTGACATCAACGGAGCGATGCACCTGTACACCAGCTGAGGATCTGTGTTCTGTTGCTCCACTGATTTACAGTTTAGCATTGTACAGGTAAAAATGGTCACCTTTTAGATTAAAATTTTTGCTAAATTATGACAGACGGTTAACCCTTCAATGAGAGTAGTGTCTGGTTTGTACCTAGTGCTAGGCCAGCGCAACAATTCCATTTAACTACATAGAATATGAAGCTCACTTGAAGAGGTTTCTGTACTCCACAGTGTAATCTGTTTCAAGGAATGAAAAATATGGTCCAGGAAATAAAGGGTTTTTGCAATGAGTTGTCTCTAGTCTTCTGCAGTTCCATCTATGATAGACTTAAAGCAGAATGGAGAAAACTTATAACCTGTCCCCACGTAGAACTTGTTCTGGAACTCCACCCTGATAGGGGGAAAATAAACACAAAGAGAAGTTTAAGAGGCACCGTAATGTGTTATATGAGTTTGCAAGAGAAGATATGGAGGTGGGGAGAGAGGGAAGAAAGGAACATTTAAAAGTCAAGCAGTGAGGTACAAAAATAGCAGCTCCAGGAAGAGA
Source organism: Lepidochelys kempii (assembly GCF_965140285.1). NCBI lineage: Eukaryota > Metazoa > Chordata > Testudines > Cheloniidae > Lepidochelys > Lepidochelys kempii. Next base: position 250,159,511 of record NC_136380.1, read on the forward strand.
GAGACCGGCTGCTTAACTAACAGTGGAGGGTCTGTGTCAGAAACATGCACAAGTTTCCAGGAATCTCTACAGCTTTGTGATGTGCATGTGGTCTGGACTGGTGGCTGAGCTAGGGTTTCCCGAGGGCCGCTCTGACATAATGGAAAGGGTCAGGATCAGCAACAGCACCATTGGCAACTACATTTCAAAGGAAGAAGAACCACCCTTGACATATTTGGTTCCCACCTTCCTTGGGTTGGGGGTACAAGGAGGAAAGTAAAGTGTCTGAGAGAGAGTAACAGCTGTGGCTGAAAAAGGAATTCAGAAGAGCCACTGACCATTACAGCTCCTTTCATACATCAGTCTGAAAACACTGCCAGTGAGGGGACAATCACCAGTATCTTTGAAGCAGTGAAAACTAGGCCCTTGTTCCTACACTAAACCTAATATCCGAGAGAGCTTTGATAACCACTGGGGGCAGCCAAGTTCACTCTTTCATGCAGTACAATGGAACCCGACAGCTAGCAAACTTCTCAGGCCCTCCAGCCCCATATCAAGTGATTCCAAGCTTTACAAGCTGGTTTTTGCTCATTGTATTGTGTGGTCAGGGATGGAATGTCACGTGATGCAAAGTAAACAACACAAGCCCTCCAAGAGAACTCCAGGGCCGATGAGTTCTTTTTTTCCCTTGCACTGAATTTGTTTTACACATCAGTCTGGGTTCTTATAAGATCTTAGAAAAGTGTCTGAACCCCTAAGTGCAGGCGGAACAGTGAGTTAACACTAAATCTTCCACCACCAGGAAGGAGTTTACAAAAGAGAGTTACCTTTTCTGTAATGGGTGTTCTTCGAGATGTGCTGCTCATGTCCATTCAACTTAGGTGTGTGTGCTCGCCACATGCACTGATGTTGGGAGTTTTTCCCTCACCACTATCTGTAGGGGACCGGCTCCGGCGTCCCCTGGAGTGGTGCGCACATGCGGTATATAGGGCGCTGCCGGTTCCCCCCACCCTCAGTTCCTTCTTGCCGGAAACTCTGACAGTGGGGAAGGAGGGTGGGTTGTGGAATGGCCATGAACACCACTTCTCGAAGAACACCAGTTACAGAAAAGGTAACTGTCTTTTCTTCTTCGAGTGCTTGCTCATGTCCATTCAACTTAGGTGACTCCCAGCAATACCCTTGGAAGTGAGTAGGAGTTCACAGATGCGTTGATTGCAACAGCGCTCTGCCGAACCCAGCGTCGTCCCTGGCCTGCTGCATGATGGCGTAGTGGGCTGTGAACATGTGCACCGAGGACCATGGCTCGACAGATGTCCTGGATTGGGAAGTGTGCCAGGAAGGCTGCTGAAGATGCCTGCACTCTGGTCGAGTGGGCTCTGACGATCAGCGGTGGAAGGACTCCCGCCAACTCATAGCAGGTCCAAATGCAAGAGGTGATCCAGTTAGAAATCCTCTGCATGGACACCAGGAGGCCCTTCATCCTATCAGCTGTAGAGATGAAAAGCTGAGTCAACTTACAGAAAGCCTTTGTCCGATCTAGGTAGAAAGCCAGAGCCCTTCTTACGTCCAAAGAGTGAAGGTGCCTCTCTTTGCTAATCTCATGGGGCTTAGGGTGGAAGGCCAGAAGGAAAATGTCCTGGCTCATGTGGAAAGTGGACACACCTTGGGAAGGAAGGCTGCGTGCGGCTGGCGCTGAAACTCATCCTTATAGAAGACCATGTAAAGCGGGTCTGAGGTCAGGGCTCGCAGCTTGGAGACTCTCCTTGCCAACATCACTGCCACCAGGAAATCTACCTTCCACGATAGGTGAGACAGGGAGCATGAGGCCAAAGGTTCAAAGGGCAGGCCTGTGAGCCTGGAGAGAACCAAATTGAGATCCCACCGAGGGACCGGGGACCAAACTCAAGGAAAAAGTCTCTCGAGACCTCTGAGGAACCTGATCGTCATGTCATGGGAGAACACCGTCTGCCCCTGGATGGGTGGATGAAAGGTGGAAATGGCTGCCAAATGCACCCTGACAGAGGAGCGTGCCAGACCCTGGTTCCTCAACTGAAGCAGGTAGTCTAAGATCGACTGCACTGAAGAATGTGAAGGGGAGATGCCCCGTTTGGCCACACAGTGAGAGAACCTCGTCCACTTTGCCAGGTAAGTCTGTCTAGTCGAGGGCTTTCTACTCTCGAGGAGGACCTTCTGGACCCCTTCTGAAGAAGGGAGTTCCCCACTTGGGGAGTTCCCCACCTCTGGAAGACCACGTCGGCTACCTCCAGGTGGAGCACCCACTCATGGTGAGAGGAGGAGTCCCTGCTTAGGTGTTCTGCTAGCATGTTCTTGGCACCCAGAAGGTGACACGCTTCTAGATGGATTCCATGGTCGAGCCAGAAGTCCCAAAGATGGAGTGCCTTTGGCAGAGGATCATGCTCCCCCTTGTCTGTTGATGTAGAACATCGAGGCTGTGTTGTCCGTCAGGACTCTGACCACTTTGCCCGACAGGTGAGGCAGGAAGACCGCACAAGCTCTGCGCACTGCCCTGAGCATTTTGACGTTTATGTGTAGCGTCGTTTCCTCTGGGGACTACATACCTTGGGTCTTGGCCCTGAATCGCTCCAGCAGCAGGAATGCCCTGGTATGGGTAGAGTTGAACACTGCTCCGATGAAAGGAGCGGGACCAGGAGTCAGAGTGGGCCCAATGCCGGGAAGCACCTGCATGCAGTGATGCCCTCTTAGGGGATCGGCCACGGTCCAAGGAATGGTGATGGTGATCCCACAACTGGTCCCTGGAGTGGTACTGCGGTCTCAGAGATACCGGGTGCCAGGATCGGTATTTCTGCCGGGGGGCACGTGCCTCCAAAGGTCTGCACCCAATGACCGGCGAGCTGCGCCTCAAGCCTCTCTGCCTGTGCCCAAGGGCTGGGGACCGAATGGTGCTGTGCGGTGTTTGCATTTTGTGGTCAGATGCGTGGCGGCTATGGGAGGGTGAGTGCCGGCGGGATGTCCCCCCACGATGGGGAATGGTGCCCGTTGAGGTGGGGACCGTGGTGGTCCGAACACAGGTTTACCCTGTGACCGGGGAACCGCAGGAGCCGGCGTGGGCGGCACCGGGAGGGACATGATCTCCTGCGCTGCCTGCAGGGCATCTGGCATGGACGGCACCCAGAGCTGACTGAAGCCTCTGCTGCCATCTGAGGTAGCTGGCAGGGAGCAGGTTGGGCTACATCGCTCCACAGGAGCGTGGGCCCAAGATCCTTACGTGGGTGAAGAGTTGCCCGGCTCGGGACCTTGCTCACACCCAGTCTTATTCTTTCCCTTGCGGGAGGTTGGAAACCGGCCTTGCGCCACCTTCTTGGACTTCTTCGTCGAACACTGGCAAACAAATGTCCTGGCCCAGATGGAATTGGGAGACAACCTTAGGGAGGAACTTGGGGTGCGGCTGGAGCTGCACCTTGTCCTTGTGAAATACTGTGTACGGTGGCTCAGAGGTGAGGGCCCTCAGTTTGGACACCCTTTGGCCGAGGTAATGGCAACCAGAAATGCCACCTTCCAGGAAAGGTGGAGGAGAGAACAGGTAGCAGGGGGCTCGAAAGGGGGTCCCATGAGTCTAGAAAGGACCAGGTTAAGGTTCCATGGAGGGACTGTGGGGTGGGAGTACGGGAACACCCTCTCCAACCCCTTAAGGAACCGTCCCACCATTGGGTGGGAAAACAGTGAGCACCCCGAGAACCCTGGGTGGAAGACGGAGATGGCCACCAGGTGCACTCTGAGTGAGGACGGGACTAGCCCTTGCTGCTTGAGGTGCAGGAGGTACTCCAGAATGGCCTGCACCGGGGCCTGGCCCGGCTGCACCTGTCAGAGTTCACACCAAAACGAGAACCTTTTCCACATGGCCATATAGGCCGCTCTGGTAGACGGCTTTCTACTGCCAAGCAGAATCTGCTGCACAGGAAGGGAGCACTGGCTCTCCAGGACATTTAACCACGGAGCCTCCACACCATCAGGTGCAGTGACTGCAGGTTCCGGTGTAGGGGCAGGACTACTGGGGCCTCCACCGACAGCTCTAGGAGCGATGTGTACCAGTGTTGGCAGGCCCAGGCTGGGGCAATGAGGATCACCACCGCCCTGTCCGTGCACACCTTGAGCAGGACCTTGTGCATCAAGAGGAGTTGGGGGAAGGCATACATCAAGCCCCCTTCTCCACGGGATTGCAAACGCGTCCACGAGTGAGCCCGGGCTGCAGCCCTGGAACGAGCAGAACCGCGGGCACTGGGCGTTGGCCCTGGTGGCAAACAGATCTACCCGGGGAAACCCGCACCTGCGGAAGAGAGAAAGCACGACATCCACCCTGAGCGTCCACTCGTGCATGTGGTACGACCTGCTGAGGGAGTCCGCCAGCTCATTCCGCACCCCTGGGAGATAGGACGTGTCGAGGTCAATTGCATGGGCTATGCAAAGGTCCCAGAGGAGGAGAGCCTCGTGACAGAGTGTCAAGGAACGAGCCCCACCCTGCTTGGTTATATAAAACAGGCAGCACCTGGCTGTTGTCGTTGGAAACTGGTGCAGGGAGGCCACTGCCTGTTGGATAGTCTGGAATCAGGATACCGGAAGGCTTGCCCTGGCCTGCACTGCGTACAGGACCACCCCTATGAATTCCACTCTCTGCGTGGGTACAAGCGGGACTTGGGGATGTTGACAAGGAGCCCCAGTTCGTGGAACAATCTCAGGGCCACCTCCACATGGCCCCACACCTCCACCTCGGATCGGCCCGCCAGGAGCCAGTCATCGAAGTACGGGTACACCCAGATGCTCTGCCTCCGTAAGAAGGCCGCCACCACCGCCATGCACTTCATGAACACCCTTGGGGCCGCGGCTAGACTGAACGGGAGAACCGTAAACTAATAATGCTCTCGGCCCAAGCGTAGGAACCGCTGATGTGCTGGGAAGATGGTGATATGAAAAGAGAAAAGGAGTACTTGTGGCACCTTAGAGACTAACCAATTTATTTGAGCATAAGCTTTCGTGAGCTACAGCTCACTTCATCAGATGCATGCTGTGGCTGTAGCTCACGAAAGCTTATGCTCAAATAAATTGGTTAGTCTCTAAGGTGCCACAAGTCCTCCTTTTCTTTTTGCGAATACAGACTAACACGGCTGTTACTCTGAAACCAGTGATATGAAAGTACGTGTCCTTCATGTCAAGGGCAGTGTACCAGTCCCCTGGATCCAGGGAAGGGATGATGGTGCCCAGAGAGACCATGCGGAACTGGGTCTTGATCAGGAATTTGTTGACCCCGTGCAGATCTAGGATTGGGCGAAGGCCCCCTTTGGCCTTGGGGATGAGGAAGTACCGGGAGTAGAACCCTTTTCCCCTTAGGCCGTGAGGCACCGCCTCTACCGCCCTCGCCTCTAGCAGCAAGCAGACTTCCTCCTCTAGGAGATGCTCATGAGAGGGGTCCCTGAAGAGGGACAGAGAAGGGGAGTAGGAGGGGGGGAGGGAGGCGAAATGCAGCGAGTACCCGTTCCGCACCGTGCGTAAGACCCAAGGGTCTGACTTAATGGTGGACCACGCATGGGAGAAACAGGAGAGGTGGTTCAGGAAACAAAGGGGCGGATCTGGTGACTGGTCTGGTATGCTGTCCTCGAGCGCACCTTCAAAAGCCTGGCTTAGTGCCCGGCCGGGGTTTGTGCTGGCCTTGGTTCTGGCCCGGCGCATTATTGTTATTATTGTTATTGCACCATTGCCTGTTATCCCTGCCTTGCCTATGGTAAGGCTCATGCCTATGGTGAGGCTGGTACTGGCATTGAGGGGGAGGCTGCGGCTTAAAGGGCTTCCTCTGAGTCGCCGGGCTGTGCATACCCAGCGACTTGAGTGTAGCTTGAGGCTATGCAGCCTCGTGTCTGTCTGGTCCCAGAAGAGCCTGGACCCTTCAAAGGGGAGGTCCTGGAGTGGATTCTGGACCTCGGGGGGCAGACCTGACTCCTGGAGCCACGCCAAGCACCTCATGACCACCCCGATGTGATTGTTCTAGCCGCCACGTCTGCCGAATCCAGAGAGGCCTGGAGAGGGGTCTTGGCTATTGCTTTGCCCTCATCCACCAGGGCTGTGAACCCCTGTTGGGAACCTTGCGGGAGGTTGTCCTTAAACTTCCCCACCGCCACCCAGGTGTTGAAATTGTGCCAGTTGAGGATGACCTGTGTTAGGATATAGATATTCAGGCCTGTCTGCAAAGGCCTGTACTCTAAGAATTTAGGTGTATTCTTATCACTTGGCTAGTGATAGAGGTATAAAAGAAAGAATCAAGATCACTGTCTGCTGGTGTAAGGGCCTTCTCTTACTGTGACAGTCTGAGGCCCTGTTCTTAGGCTAAGGCCTTTGGCTAAGCAGCAGAGGCAGCCATAAGCTGGGAAGCGAACGGTCACATCCTCACATTCCAAACTAGTCACATTGAAATAAGGTGCTATTGGGCTGTTAGGCACTATCAGGACAGGATTGTATTCCTATCACCTCCAGAGAAAGGGAAGTGCCTAGAAAATGTAAAAGGAAACTTAGTTTGATAGCATCCTGTCTGGCAAGAACTCACTTATCAATAGCTGGGATGTGAAATCCTCACTTCTGTATTGTTTTGTCATTATAGTTCCCACTTTGCTGTTGTTTGTCTGTATAATCTCTGTCTGGTTCTGTGATTGTTCCTGTCTGCTGTATAATTAATTTTGCTGGGTGTAAACTAATTGAGGTGGTGGGATATAATTGGTTACATAATCATGTTACAATATGTTAGGATTGGTTAGTTAAATTTCAGGAAAATGATTGGTTAAGGTATAGCTAAGCAGAACTCAAGTTTTACTATATAATCTGTAGTCAATGAGGAAGTGACGGGGTGGGGGTGTGAGTGGGGGTGGGCATGTGGGTGTGTGAGATGGGAACAGGGAATGGGGGTAAGAAAATTGGAATCATGTTTTGCTAAAGGGGGAGATGGGAACAGGGAATGGGGGTAAGAAAATTGGAATCATGTTTTGCTAAAGGGGGAAATGGGAACAGGGAATGGGAGTAAGGAAGTTGGAATCATGCTTGGCTAAGGGCAGGAATCGGAACAGGGACATAGGTGTAAGGCTCTGTGGTGTTAGAGCTGGGAAGGAGGATACTAAGGAAGGAAACTGGAATCATGCTTGCTGGAAGTTCACCCCAATAAACATCGAATTGTTTGCACCTTTGGACTTCGGGTATTGTTGCTCTCTGTTCATGTGAGAAGGACCAGGGAAGTAAGTGGGTGAAGGAATAAGCCCCCTAACATCTTGGTGCCGGTGACTCGGATGCATCGCATTGGATAGGTGAGTGGCAGCCTGTAAGTCCCCCTCCCCAACAGTCCGCGCAGCTGCTTGGAGGGGGTATCGCGAACTCTCGTGATGGTAGTTGCGGGTTCTGGCAAGCCAGGGTAAAGGATTTTTTGGATAAATGGATAAGGGAGGACCAGGGCCCATACCAGGTACAGGGGTCAACCTGGGATAAGATTAAAAAGGAAATGGAGGAAGTGTTAGGGGACCCAGAGGTATGGGGGGTGGCTGAGGAGCCCACCCTCCTTGGTATATGGGTAGGGGAAGAAGGTCCCTGCCCATGGGGACTGAATGCCTCCCAGGGAAAAGAGGCACTTCAGTCTGCTTGAGAGGTTTGAAGTAAGGGCAGCATTATGGGAAGCTGCCAGTAATCTTTCAAGTTTGGTGCTGCTTCAGCAAGGGCTGCTGAAGGGTTGTAAATTAGTTAGGGGTAGTGAAAGATGATTTGGCACAAAAGGGTTTAAGGTCAAGAGCAGAGTTAACAGACCACCTTTAGAGACTGGATCTGAGACTTGGTCCTGGGGGAGTAGAGGAAAAAAAAAAAAAAGTTTCAAAGTGCAACCTGCCTTTCCACACTCTTTTGTTTTTCTGAAGTTTTAATGGAGGGTACTTTGGATACTTATGTGAGATGTCAAGAAGGAAGTTTTTGTTTAATGATAAAACCCAGTTATATAAATGTAACTGTATGTGCAACTCTGTGCAGTCACATTGGATGGAAGCTTGGTCATTAAATTTTCCAAGGGGGTCAGGTAGAGTGGCTACTATCACCACTACGCTTCTGTCCCCAGAAGCCTTTATGGCTATTCTGAGGGAAAATGGGCCCTTTTCCCACAGAAATGGTCTATAGGGGACTGCTGCAGGCAGCAGGCAGAGAGAGAATCTGATCAAAATTATTTGACTATTGGGTAATGTAATCAAAATCACTAAAGGATGGAAGGGGTTTCTACTGGAACTTAACTTGGCTGCCCCTGGTTGTGTCTAGTTGTACAAGATGGAAGTGTAATCGGGGTACAGTTGTGTAAAAAGAGTAATTACAGTGCAAGGGATGTTAGGCAAAACAGAATTTTGTGTGTATGTGTGCACAGGTAAAAGAAAAGGAAAAGGGGAGGAATGATGGGAACACTGAACCTTGGGATGGCTCTGGGGGATCAGATTGTTGCTTTGGTGGGTTCTGCATGAAAACTCTGTAGGCATGGGGGAGGCAGTTATACCTTGTGTAAAATTAATTTGGCTAATATGATGTTATGGAGGTTAAACTATATGGAAGGAATTTGCATTTTCCCAGGACATGTGCAGTGTATATTGGAAAAGGAGTAAAAGAAATGCAAATAAAACATGGTACTTCATTAAAATCCTAATAGGGCTCCAAAAGGAGCCACAATAGGTTGTGCTTTCTTTTCCAGGTCGCTGTGTTTTGGAGCAGGAGATGAAAGTGGAAAGTAATCAGAACTCTGGTGGAAGTAAAATGCTTCCCTTTTAAGACAGTGTCTGAGCTGCTAACAGCTTTGGATCCAAAAGCAAGCTAGTAAGCCTCTGTGTGTAAATGCAAATTACCTAGCTGATGGGCACAAAGGAGCTGCAAATAACAAATACATCCGGTCAGCAAACAAGCTACTAGAAGACTCAGATTATGGCCCTTCAGGAAAGGGAGGTGAAAAAAAAAAAACAAAAAAAACAAGTTAAGCCTGAAAATAAGGGGGACAGGTTAACCTTAAGGGGTGTGTGTGTGTGTGTGTGTGTACAGTGCTAAAATCTGAAGCTGTGTCTCAGCTATTACCTGAGAATAAACTTAAAGCTTGGTACAGCAGAGAAACTATTGCAAACTTGGTCTGTTGTACAAGAGGGGAAACTGAGGTACACCATCTCATGAATTTCATAAATGACCAGTGAGTGGGGTAATTCACTAGCCTGACTATAGAACAAAATAAGGACAATCTGGAGGTAATTCTTCTGTTTTTCCTGCAAGTAGCAAGGACATTTGTAAAAGAAAGTGGTATTATTATTAAGCAATAATCTGTCCCCACCAGGGGGGTGGAAATTGTTTCTTTTGTTTTTCAGATACTCTACAAGCAAGCTGGCGCCAGCGGAAAAATAACCCAGAATACCATGGATCTATGTTTTGTGTTGTTTGTCTGTGGTGTTTGTCTTGTTGCTAGCATTGTTGTGTTTTAATGAACAGAAAACCTCATGATGTGGGTGAGGGATGGCTTCCAAAGGCTGGCCTTGGGGGGGAAGATGTGTATGGGAATGCAAATTCTCAACTAGGAGGCCAGCACCTGTGTAATAGCTACCGTGGTACCTGGAAATGGAATGGCAACTAAGGTGGCCCCCACAAGCCCTATGGAAATAATGAAAAGGGGAGGAGCTCACTGGGAATTAATGGAGGTGTGTGTAAAATAGTGTAAATCAATAGAAGATGTTTGGATGTGCCCCTCTCCTATGACTATAGAGGAGCGGGATCAATGGCCTATGCAAGGGGTGGACAATTGGGTGTACTGTGTATAAGGTGTTTTCCTGGGAATGTACATATTACTGGGGGCACAATTACACCAGCCCATAACCAAACTACACACATCTACATGCTGCTATATGGACTTTGGTGCACAAATGGATCTGTGAATCTTATTGCTGTGAATAAGCCAGGGCTTACTGCCTGATTCCATACCAAGTGGTCAAGCTGGTTTGGACAATATCCCATTTCTCTGTGAACATTCAATGGACTTGTGATATGGACAAAAGCATACAAAACTTGAAGGAGCAGCTTGTTGCAACTGCCAGCAACTGGACACAAGATCGTGACCCCATCGAAGGAGGAGAGGCAGTATTTTGGGGGTGTCTCGGACGTTGGACCATACTGCAGTGGTCAGGACTCGGTGTTGCTGTGGATTTTGTATTGTTAACTGTACTTGTGTTACGTTGCATAGGGAGATAACCTATTAGGAATGTAATAAGCCCTCCAAACCCTGCAGTGTACTAGACAACCCGGACCCAACCTTCTCAGGCCCACTCTAATGGGAAGTCTGGAACACTAATTGGAATAGGTGTGGTATGCCCGTATGAGAGAAGGTGCAGGGCACTATACTACACAAGGGGCAGTGGGACAAATGGAATATCGACACCTTCCACCTTGATGCCTGGCCCTATCAGGAAATGTGTCGCCATATGTCCTATGCTTTTCCAGGGATACCTGGGCAGGAGGATCCCAAAAGAAAAAGAAAAAAAAAGGGGTGGAGTGTTAGGATATAGATATTCAGGCCTGTCTGCAAAGGCCTGTACTCTAAGAATTTAGGTGTATTCTTATCACTTGGCTAGTGATAGAGGTATAAAAGAAAGAATCAAGATCACTGTCTGCTGGTGTAAGGGCCTTCTCTTACTGTGACAGTCTGAGGCCCTGTTCTTAGGCTAAGGCCTTTGGCTAAGCAGCAGAGGCAGCCATAAGCTGGGAAGCGAACGGTCACATCCTCACATTCCAAACTAGTCACACTGAAATAAGGTGCTATTGGGCTGTTAGGCACTATCAGGACAGGATTGTATTCCTATCACCTCCAGAGAAAGGGAAGTGCCTAGAAAATGTAAAAGGAAACTTAGTTTGATAGCATCCTGTCTGGCAAGAACTCACTTATCAATAGCTGGGATGTGAAATCCTCACTTCTGTATTGTTTTGTCATTATAGGTCCCACTTTGCTGTTGTTTGTCTGTATAATCTCTGTCTGGTTCTGTGATTGTTCCTGTCTGCTGTATAATTAATTTTGCTGGGTGTAAACTAATTGAGGTGGTGGGATATAATTGGTTACATAATCATGTTACAATATGTTAGGATTGGTTAGTTAAATTTCAGGAAAATGATTGGTTAAGGTATAGCTAAGCAGAACTCAAGTTTTACTATATAATCTGTAGTCAATGAGGAAGTGACGGGGTGGGGGTGTGGGTGGGGGTGGGCATGTGGGTGTGTGAGATGGGAACAGGGAATGGGGGTAAGAAAATTGGAATCATGTTTTGCTAAAGGGGGAGATGGGAACAGGGAATGGGGGTAAGAAAATTGGAATCATGTTTTGCTAAAGGGGGAAATGGGAACAGGGAATGGGAGTAAGGAAGTTGGAATCATGCTTGGCTAAGGGCAGGAATCGGAACAGGGACATAGGTGTAAGGCTCTGTGGTGTCAGAGCTGGGAAGGAGGATACTAAGGAAGGAAACTGGAATCATGCTTGCTGGAAGTTCACCCCAATAAACATCGAATTGTTTGCACCTTTGGACTTCGGGTATTGTTGCTCTCTGTTCATGTGAGAAGGACCAGGGAAGTAAGTGGGTGAAGGAATAAGCCCCCTAACAACCTGCTGGTTAGCAATCCTCAACTTAAGGCCCCCAGATGAGTACACCTTTCTACCAAAAAGGTCCAGGTGTTTCGCCTCCCTGGCCTTAGGGGCCGGGGCCTGCTGTCCGTGGCACTCCCTTTCGTTCACTGACGACCACTAGGGAGCAGGGACTCAGGTGGCAGAACAGGAACTCATAGCCCTTAGATGGGGCAAAGTATTTATGCTCCACTCCTTTAGCTGGTGGAGCGCTGGAGGCCGGGGTCTGCCATATAGTCTTATTGTTAGACTGAATGTCTTAATGAGCGGGAGCGCTATTTTGGATGGACCTTCGCGGCTCAAAATGTGCACCATGGGGTCCTCCTGCTCAACTGTCTCCTTGGCCTGCAACCCCAAATTTTGGGCGACTCTGCACAGCAGTTCCTGGTGGGCTCTATGGTCTATCGGCGGAGGGCCGGACACCTCTGTACCCGCCACCGCCTCATCGGGGGAAGATGAGGAGTTAGCTGCTGCTCGACCCCCTCTGGTTGGTCCTCCTGCTCCCCATCTCCTGTGATAGGGGCCTCCGGCTCAGGCCGCGGTGGGAGTCCATGGGACAGCACCGGGCTCGGTGCTGGACTTTCCACTCTATGCTGGGGGGATGCTGGAGACCATCTGGCATTGGTGCAGAGACCGGGACTGCTGTACCGAGTAACTTGCCCTGGATGGGGCCCCTTGGCGCTCCTGATAGGCCCAGGGGGTCCAGAAGGGCCAATGGCCTGGCGGCTCCCATTGAGGTTGCCAGCTCCCCTGAGGGTCCCTGCTTTCCGGGCCCTGGTGCAGGTAGGTATAGTGGCCGGAGCCGGCACCAGACTGTGGCGATGCCAATCGTGAAGGCCATGGCGGTGCCAACAATCTGCGCCGGCGGGAGAATGAGTGGCTCCTGGCTGAGCGGGACTGGGATCGGTACCAGTATCCCCGGGACTGGGACCGGGACCGGTGCTGGTGCTCCCTGGACCGGGACCATCTGCGGGAGACCTCTGGCGAGGGCCGTCTCAACTCCTCCTGGTGCCGGTCTCTGGGCAGTGCCAGAGAGCGGTGTGCCCTTTCTGGTGCTTCTTCGTGTCGACCTGCTGCCGGTGCTGCAACCTCCTTCTGGGCCGCTGGCAAGTGTGAGTCTGCAGAGCCGGAGCTCGACCAGGACCAACTCTGGGAGCGGTGCTGGGACAGTGTCCTCGAGCAGCCCACCATTGCCGGCTTACCCCTCAACGGCACCTGAGGCATGGGTGACGGAGGGTTCTCCCCACAGGGGAGGGGGCTCGCCGCCGACTGCTAGATGAGGTCCTTTTGAGCCTCAAAGGTGCGAGGGGTAGAGGGCTGATCTGTTATGCCCTTGAGCCCATCGTCCGCATTGAGCTCACTTAGGTCTGGGCTCGGTTGGGCTTGTGCTGCCGGGACCGTCGTGGTCAGCACCGGTACCGCGGCCTTCCCGCTCTTAACGGCACTCGGAGCCTTGGGAGGCACCAGCCTCCTGTGCGGGGAACGACCACGCCTTCCTTTAGGCCGCGCTGGGGGCCACACCGGGGAGGACAATCGGTGCCAGGATCTAGCCTGGCGCTCCGGGGCCGACAGTTTACGGTGCTTAGCCAATGCCTGGTCTCTTGACGGCTCCGGGGCACTACGCACCAAGGAAGTCTGAGCCAGCGTCGGGCGCTTCAGGCCTGGCAGCTGCAATGCAGCCTCCATCAACAGTTGCTTTAGGCGAAAGTCTCTTTCTTTCCTTGTCCTTGGCTTAAACGCCTTGCAAATCCTACACCTTTCAGTTTGATGTCCGTCCCCCAGGCAACGTAGACACGAGTTGTGGGGGATCACTAATTGGCATAGGTTTGCGGCACGTGGTGCAAGCCTTGAAGCTGTGGGCCTGCGGCATGCCCCGCGGCCCGGGGCAGGTGCTAGAGGCCTCCAAGCACCTAATGACTTAAGTGTCCACAATCTGTATGTGAACAAACTGATAACAGCTACTCTAAAGGCTAAGGGACTGCTCTTCTATGAGAGAGAGAGAGAGAGAGAGAGAGAGATTGTTCCAATGCCGCCACAGATGGTAAGAAGGAACTGGAGGGGGTTGGGCTGGCCGGGGTATATATGCACGGCGCAGTGGTGCCCCTCGGGGGGCCCGCCGGCAGCCGCTAAGGGAAAAAGTTTGCAACGCTGGTGCACGCGGCATGCGCACACCTAATGTGGAATGGACGTGAACAAGCACTCGAAGAAGAAACATGAGCTACTCCCCAACAGACATGAGTTTGGAGGTCTCAGTTAGGCCACTTCACCTGACCGTTTACATATTTTTGCATGCCTGCCCGTCTTCAAACAGGAAAGTGCAATCTCGAGCAGTGTTATGGTATAAGCCTGAGGTACAATAAACGGCTGTGAATAGAAAACATCCTGTAACAAATATGAGCATCTACCGAGGCATACAGTCTCACTTTCTAATTAGGTATTTACATGCCCTCACCCCGTGCCCCTCCCCATGCACATCATCATGGACTCTCTGCAGTAAAATGTGTGCCCTCGTTTCTGCACTAGAAAAGGCTTCCATAGCTTGAAGAGGGACGAATACGTACCAGTGAAGGCGCAGTGCATGCAGGAAGGCAGAGAGGCCCTCCATGACAAGCAGAATAGCTACAGTCAGAACTGCAAAGATGGCAAAGATGATGAAGACCCCAATAAGTCCTCCCCAGCCGCTGTTCTTCAGTCCAATGTTCATCACCATGGTCCAGAGGACCTCTGATAACTCTGCAAAGCAAGCAGCGGGGAAGAGCAAGAATAGTTCAACCATCACAATGGTAAAATCCATACGCCCACCCCGTTCACTGGATGGAACAATCCATTTGTTCTGTGCTCCATCATTCACAATGCCTTCCCTAAAGGGAAGCTGTGTGCAGAACGAATGGGAAGTGGGTATATACTGCAGCTGAGGTGTAACATCCTGGTGCTCCGTACAGCCCCATTGACTTCAGTGGAGCACTGCCAGTTTAGCTGAGGATCTGGCTCTATGTCCTTTTGCGGAGCTGTGTGTGTGACTGCACCTGCCAGAGATCTTTAGAGAAATCCAGGCTGCTTTCTCCTGAGATCTCCCTTTTGTTTCTATCAGAGTTATAATAGTCTGTGCCATTGTAGTAGTTCTGGTCCCCCAGACAGTGGGATGCCAGGAGCGTCCTTCATGGTTTTCGCAAAAAGAAAAGGAGGACTTGTGGCACCTTAGAGACTAACCAATTTATCTGAGCATAAGCTTTCTGTAGCTCATGAAAGCTCATGCTCAAATAAATTGGTTAGTCTCTAAGGTGCCACAAGTCCTCCTTTTCTTTTTGCGAATACAGACTAACACGGCTGTTACTCTGAAACCCTTCATGGTTTTGCATTTCATCCTTACTGCCAAAATCAGTTCCCTTTCTTACCACTGACTGTCTACTTGATCTCCAGCTAATGTTAAGATCTGTGATCGTGGGCAATAGGAGCCTGTGTAAAAGGTGGGTTCTCTTGGGGTTCAAAATTATTTCTCTTATCAGTCTATCCTATGATTTTGCCTTGCAACGCCGGCTACAAAAGTCCCTTGCGAACGCCTGTTCTCACTTTCAGGTGACATTGTAAATAAGAAGAGGGCAGCATTATCTCCTGTAAATGTAAACAAACTTGTTTGTCTGAGCGATTGGCAGAACAAGAAGTAGGACTGCGTGGACTTGTAGGCGCTAAAGTTTTACAATGTTTTGGTTTTGAGTGCAGTTATGTAACAAAAAAAATCTACATTTGTAAGCTGCATTTTCACAATAAAGACATTGGACTACAGTACTTGTATGAGGTGAACTGAAAAATACGATTTCTTTTGTTTATCATTTTTCCAGTGCAAATATTTGTAATAAAATATTTTTTTATATTATAAAAAATAATAATATAAAGTGAGCACTTTGTATTCTGTGTTGTAATCGAAATCAATATATTTGAAAATGTAGAAAAACACCCACAAATATTAATAAATTTCAATTGGTAGTCCGTTGTTTAACAGTGCGATTAAAACTGCAATTAATCTTTTTAATCACGATTAATTTTTTGAGTTAATCACATGAGTTAACTGTGATTAATCGACAGCCCTAGTTTTTACATGTCCCTCTTGACTATAGTATCTAGGCACCTAATAATCTTCATTGTATTTCTCTCCACAGCACCTCTGTGCTACTATCCCCATTTTACAGATGGGGAACAGACGCGAAGTGACTTGCCCAAGGTCACACGGTAAGTCTGTGGCAAAGCCAGGAATTGAACTCAGCTCTCCTACAGTCCATGCTGGCACCCTAACCATTGGATCATCCTTCTTCTATCTCCTTGGACAGTACAGAAAGATCCATAGACTATATTTTGATGTAAGAGTTCAGATGAATGGGCTATCATCTTAGGTGCCAACAGTTGTAATGAACACCTCTGCTAAACCTCCCAAGAAAAACAGGTGTTCAGATGTTCATGAAAGGGTTACCTGTATATTTAAGTGCATTTCACCCTTTTACTCAAATGTCTTATACTTTTTATCACTTTATCTCCAGTATAAGGCTAGTGTGACTTGGCTTCTAATTAAGTCCTATTAGACTCACTTATGTGCCAACAAGGCTGTTATAAGGGGAAGTGCAGCTCACCCCTTCCAATCCAGGGATCTCTGCACTCCTTCCTTCTGTAGTTGCCCATTTCTAGATTGTAAACTCTTTGGGGGCAGGGACTGTCTGGTACTGTGTTGGACAGTATTTAGCACAGTGGGGTCCCCAGTACATGACTAGGACTCCTGGGTGCCACAAAAATATAAATAATAAATATATAATAATACTTAGAGTTGGTCAAAAAATCAGAAATTCTGTCCTACGGGGAATTCTGATATTTTCACATTTGTTTCATCCCAAATCAGGATGAAAAGTTGACATATTGAAATTTTTCATGAAATGGAGAGTTCTAAAAAATTTTGGTTGGAAAATTTCAGATCCAAATGAAAAGTTTAGCTATTCCCACAGCAAAATGTTTCATTTTTATTTGCTGCACGTAATCAAAATATTTCTTTTCACGTCAGTTTGACATTAATCTGTGTCTGCCTGAGCTGCCCCAGTGCCTCGTGGGGAGTTGTAATTCTGGTGCCTCATGCTCTCATTCTCCTTTATGGGCTGGGTTCCCGGATGTGCTACCTCTTCCCATGATGGTTCAATTAGTGCATCATGGGAAATGTAGTTCAGCCAGAGAGCCAAGGCCACAGCGTGGACATGAGGAACCACAATTACAAGACACCAGAGGGACTCGGACTTTTAGGCCAAAAGGGACCATAATGATCATCTAGTCTGACCTCCTGCACATCGCAGACCATGGAACCACACCCACCCCCTCCTGTAGTAGGCCCATAACCTCTGGCTGAGTTACTGATGTCCTCAAATCATGGTTTAAAGATTTTAAATTACAGATAATCCATCATTTACACTAGTTTAAACCTGCAAGTGACCCGTGCCCCATGCTGCGGCAGTTTAGGTGAACAGATTGAACTGCCACAAAACATTTTGATTTTGTTCGACAAACCAAAACACGTTTATTTGGGTTGACATTTGGTTTGATTTTCCTGATGGGCAATTTCCCTGATTTTTGGGGAAACCAAAATTTTCCCCAGAAAACTTTTTGACAAAAAATTCCCAACCAGCTCTACTGAAATCCTTTCTGTAGCAGCCTTTCACAGTCACTACCTGAAGAATAACGAACACAGAGTGATAACTCACGTGCATGAGCCAAGCTGAGGGCCCAGAGCCGAAGGTAGGATGCTGTGTTGGAGATGCAGCCCAGGCAGTATTCAATCGTGTGGATAGCTTGGTGGACAAACGTATCGCCAAAACTGAACTGGAATGATGTAAAAATGAAGCTGCTGAACAAGCAGCACTAAATGAGCGTAAGTGAACAGCGCAGTGCTGCCTTAATGTGCTGCACATTGGTCTCCTTTCTCCTCTTCATGGCAGTGGGAGCAACACATGGGTACTTCACAGGTCAAAAGGAAAGGTTTGAAAATTGTTCCTTCTCTTTTATTTTCCCAGCCCACCATTCAGAAGAAAGGCAACTTGAGGCAACTGCTAAAGAACTACCCTTTACCATCCCTACAACTTAACCCCTGCTGGGGGGTGGCAGTGAGATGACCACTGTCCTCCTTGGGCTCCCCTAAGGCCTGAAGCTTTAGTTTATGGCTGGAACTGCACAGGAAACCTGGTGGCAGATGCTTCTGGGGACATACGCCAAATCAGTGCATTTCTTAAGAGCCATCTCCCTCCTCAGCCAGCCAATCCCACTTCCCGAACTGCCAGCTGAGACTGAACCCCCTCCCCCTGAAGCATCTGGGACTGCTGTGAACCCCAGTCTAGGCAGAGTGTCTGCTGCCAGAGGCCCACATCCTGGGTTCCCCCAGTTCAAATGAATGAGGCCTAATGGCCCCCTCCCCCGCCACACACACACGTTACAGGCTGCAAGGGTGCAACCCTGAAATAAATGTGGAGCACAAAGGGGCTGATCCAACACTACTGAAATCAACAAGAGTTTTTCTATTGTCTTCAGTGGGTGTTGGATCAGTACATTCAGGTGAGAATTATGCTCAACTTCTGTCACTATCTTAGTTGCTCTCACCTTCCTCTCCAGATTTCAGGTTCTTTTAATGCCGAACACTCCTGTGCTTTTTCCAGCAGGACAACTGCTTTTCCTTCGGGCAAGCCTACATTTAAAACATTGCACCGATGCAGCTGCTCCGCTGTAGCACTTTAATGAAGACGCTCTAAACCGACAGAAGAGAGCTCTCCATCGGTGTAGTTAATCCAACTTCCCAAGAGCGGTAGCTATGTCAGCGGGAGAAGCTTTCCTGCTGACACAGTGCTGTCTACATAGGGGTTAGGCTGGTATAACTACATCACTGAGGGGTGTGGATTTTTTGCACCCCTGTGCAACATAGTTATGCTGATAGAAGTTTGTAGTGTAAACCGGACCTTCGTGACAGGCAAAACCTCAGAAGGTGGGGGAGATGTTAAACCTTGGGCTTCAGGGCTTAAGACAACTCTAATAATTAGAGAGCAGGATGAGACTTCTATGGGGAGCTGATTGTTCTACATCTGCCTTCTGCAAGGTCCTTACGCCTTCCTCTGAAGCAGCTGGTACTGGCTAATATCAGAGACAGGGTATGGGACTGGATGGGCCTGAAGTCTGATCCAGTCTGGAAGTTCCTATAGTTAGGTTCACACCCAAAACCTCCGATGCTTAGCCTCAAAATCTGAACCTCATGGGTTCACAGAACTGGGTGAGAAGATAAAAAAGAACAGGTTCTCCCACAGGAAGTACATTATGATATGCTACACGCTGGCTTTATTTGGCCAGCTATAAACCCAGTGAGGCATGAAAATGAACAATAATAGATGGGGAGTGGAAGGGGATGGAGCGTTATACCTGTCTGAATCTCAACAAAGTTTAGGTTCAGATTTGGTCAGAGGATTGGGTTAAGGTTCAGGGGGCTCTTCTCTTACAAGGAATGGGTTCAAGAGCTTTCCCTGAAACTACTGAAAAGGCCGCAGGCAAATTCCAAGACCTCAGTTTGGCCTTGCAGAAGATCATCCACATTCCAGTCTGACCTACTTGCAGGTAGGATTCATAAGGACTGCTCCTCCCCCTGTCCCGTGTTCTGATTTCCCTACCTCTTCATCATGGTCATGTCCCGCATGGCCACCACTATGGTCTTCCTGACCAGCTTTCTTGGCGTGATTGGAGTCAATGATCTCCACTTCAATGTCACCAGCAGGGTTTTCTGAAATGGCTGGTGTCTGGAGCTTTCAAAAAAGAAAAGAGAGAGGCGAGGTTTGTATTATTCAAATTGCCTCAGTGGTCCTACAGGTCAATAGATGCACTATGTAACTATACCTATACGTATGTGGAACATAATTCCCCTATATTGTTGTAGCACAGACTATGTGTGACATATTGGTGATTTCAGCGACAGTCAGACATTTATTAGACTAGAGAAAGAGTGTATTGCTGCCTCCATCACTAGGAATAAATAAATTCTTTAATTTCTAGAACATCCTCCAGCCAAGGATTGCAACATAATTTACATGCACTACCTTCAGCCTCGCAACCCCTCTGTGAGGCAGGGGGATACCATCTGCATTGGGCAGATGAGGACACTGTGGCACTGAAAGCCTGATTTGCTCCTTGCAATCACACCAATGCAAATCGAGAATAGTTGTAGCCAATGGAGTCATGCTGTTACAAGCCAGAGGAGAGAATCAGCCTCACACAGACTGAGTGATTTGCTCAAGGTCACACAGTAAGTCTGAGAGAGAGATCTGGGAACAGAATCCAGATCTCCTGACCTATATCTGGTGACAAAATCTCAAGACTATCCACCCTCTCTCCATAATCAGTATTTGTGGAGCATCATCAAAGTGCACAGCATTATAATACACACAGGATGACTTGATCCATGCCTCCAAAGACCATGAACGAGTATGTGAAGAATCTTATAGCCAACATAATATAGGGCACAATAAAAGTCTCGTTTTAGTACTGATATAGCAGCTTGTTAGGCCGGATCCTGGCATTCTTTAATGCTTCCAACATGTTTTGTAGGAAAGGTCTCATAATAATGTGTTTGTTCCGTTGCACCAGTAATCTCTGTGATACCTGCTTATCTTAGAGTTGTCTTGAATATCATACAAAGAGCGCCTTTTGTTAGAGCTGTATGAATCTGGCCAAATCATAGAATAGAATATCAGGGTTGGAAGGGACCTCAGGAGGTCATCTAGTCCAACCCCCTGCTCAAAGCAGGGCCAATCCCCAATTTTTGCCCTGGATCCCTAAATGGCCCCCTCAAGGATTGAACTCACAACCCTGGGTTTAGCAGGCCAATGCTCAAACCACTGAGCAAATCTAAGATCTAATCAGACAGCTGACATATGAAAATCATTGGCTGGAATAGGGGGGAAAGATGGAAAGAGGAGGAAAGATATCAAATGTTATTGGCGTAAAGCAGAAGCTGGAGTCAACAATGTAAAACTTGCCTGAAAATCCCAGAAGAGTTACACAGTAAGAAGTTACAGGACAAATGATAGGTTATGAGCTACTGGACTGGAAAAGGTCACTTAGCATAACTAGCTGATCTCTTTTTAAATGAAAACATCTGTGCCATACAAAAGATACTCCAGTCACTACATCTAACTACCAAGAAAAGTAAATTAGAAACAAATGTGATAAAGAACAGAATTCACAAGCAGCTTTGACTGTTATGTGCAACAGAGTAGGACCAGGGGCTTTAAAACTTGCTCATATGAGTTCTATCATTTAAGGAGGAAAGCATTATTTACAAGTGGTCAATCACTTTTAAATCAGGCATTTCCCCAGGTACTGTATACGTTCCCTGAGAGCACCATTTCTGCCCTGCTCCCTGTTTATATGGAGCAAGCAATCAGCCATAACAGTGATTGTGAACTGAGCACAGCAGGGAACTGAGGTAATCACTAGACCACTGGCCTCACAATTACTTTTTTCTAACTGCTTCTGACCTAGGATATAGTTTTTAAAAAACACTCAGTGTTGGCCTAACTCTGCTCCAATCAAAGTCACTGGTAAACACTGTTCCCTCTAAGCTGCGCGCGCGTGTGCACACAGATCCTAGACCCCGCACACACGGCAAAACACCACGCACACAACAGTTTGCACAGAATTAATTTTTTTGTGCACACGGCCTGTCAAAAATTAGAGGGAACATTGCTGGTAAATAACTCCTGTTAACTTCAACGGGAGCAGAGTTAGGTCCTATGCTTAGTGCTTTGGAAAATCCCACCTCTAATCTTCAGCTCTGGCCCAATGTATTGAAAACAGAGCTGTCTGCAACTTCTGATTGCAGCAACGGACTTGTGCCCTTACCATACGCTGAGCTTTCCGGTGATTGGCTCGGAGGATGAAAGGTTTAAACAGAAGCATCCAGGGAACGGCTATCAGGGCAAATATGACCAGAAAGCTCTGGACTTCTTCCTACAAGGGACCAAGGGGGGAAAAAAAATCTGTTAAAGGGACATCACAAAAGCTTTTTTTAAAAAAGCTTTGCAAGTGCAATTATGGTCAGAAAAGTGATTCAGTAAAAATGG
Organism: Lepidochelys kempii; assembly: GCF_965140285.1. Classification (NCBI taxonomy): domain Eukaryota; kingdom Metazoa; phylum Chordata; order Testudines; family Cheloniidae; genus Lepidochelys; species Lepidochelys kempii. The sequence continues at coordinate 250,181,282 of NC_136380.1, forward strand.
TCCCTTCTCACTCAACCAGTCTGCTCCCTGTGTACCTTCAGAGTGTCATCTGCTTGCTTGGTGACAAAAATAAGCATATTTGCACTCCTGTTAACACTGCAGTTTGCACTCCTTTGCACTCCTGTTAACACTGCAGACCCCAGACAGCTATTGGACAGCGAGTCTATTCCATCTTAGGCATCAACAACAGTCTTGGCAACTGAGTCCAAACCGCAGGACAGAAATCTGACCTCAGAATGCTGTAGGGTTGCACAGATGCGACCAAGGGCAGAATTTGTCCTGCAGAACCTTCCTTATTAGAGATTAAGTATGTATGAGCCAGAAAGAACACAGCTGGACTTTGTGAAGCCAGCATGAATTTGCAGGGCTGACAGTTAGAAAAAACATCTTCTCACGTATTATCTGACCAAATGGACAGAGCTGGTAGGAAAACAGTTTTCTTTTGGTGTAAGATTTTGACTTTTCATTAAAAGTAAAGAACCTCCAAACCAAATAATTTTTGATCAAAAATTGCCTGAAAACAAATACATTTCGGTTTTCAGCCAAAAATGTTGAGTTTTCAGCTTTTCCGATGAAAAATCAGAAATTCTAGAGGAAAGCAGACATTTCTGGAAAAAATTTTGCTTTGTCAAAAACCTGGTTTTATGTCAAAAATAGTTTCGCCAAAAAATTTATGAGCAGCCCTAAAAACGGAGTCACCACGAGACAATAGAGCACCACAGCTTTGCTTCCACACTCACTCTCCCAGTCTTGGGCGCGTCATCACTGGGGTCAGCAATTAGAGCCATTTGCTCACTACCGGAGCAACCTGAATTCCAGTAAAACAATGCTCCCCAGCCTGGCACCTGGCACTTGAGCCCCTCTGCGCCTCCCCAGTAACAACGTTGATTTCGCTGCCTGGAGACAGGATTTGCCTCTCACAGAACAAAAAGACAGCAGGGTTAGACATTAAGAGGAGATACTGCTTTCACTAGAACCAAATTCCACCCTACACAACCCACCACACATGGAGGTGTGATGGAGGGCAGAATTTGACCCTGTCAGGGTTTCCTCCCCTCTCTGAACTTTGGGATACAGATGTGGGGACCCGTATGAAAGACCCCCTAAGCTTATACTACCAGCTTAGATTAAAACTTCCCCAAGGCACAAATCCTTTCCTTGTCCTTGGACGGGATTGCTGCCACCACCATGTGATTTAGACAAAGATTCAGGAAAAGGACCACTTGGAGTTCCTATTTCCCCAAAATATCCCCCAAGCCCCTTCACCCCCTTTCTGGGGAGGCTTGAGAATAATATACCAACCAATTGCCTTTAATAAAAGTACAGACCAGACCCTTTCTTTAGGACACTAAATTCAATCAGGTTCTTAAAAGAAGAACGTTATAATAAAGAAAAAAGGAGCACCGCTGTAAAATCAGGATGGAAGGTAATTTTACAGGGTAATAAAAAGATTTAAAACACAGAGGATTCCCCTCTAGGCTCAACTTCAAAGTTACAAAAACAGGAATAAACCTCCCTCTTAGCACAGGGAAAATTCACAAGCTAAAACAACAGATAATCTAATGCATTTCCTTGCTATTACTTACAATTTTTGTAATCTTAGATGCTTATTTCAGGTAGGGTTTTAGGAGATCTTTTTTTCCTGCCCTGGTCCCTCTCTGTCCGAGAGAGAACGAACAAAACCTCCCCCGCACAGATTTGAAAGTATCTTCTTCCCTTATTGGTCCTTTTGGTCAGGTGCCAACCAGATTATTTGAGCTTCTTAACCCCTTACAGGACAAGGAGGGATTTTATGCTACCCATAGCTGTATGTTTGACCCATAGAAATTTTCTCAACAGACTTGAACTGTTTGAAAGGTAGGACCAGTCTAAACTGCTTATTATACCACTGCTTGTCTAATTTTCAAACTAACATAGCTTGGGGCCCACACACACCAGTTAATGAAGTTGGGCTGAAATGGCTCTCTAAACTTGGGGTAAAACTAGGTGTAAATATACTCGAGTCATTACCTGGTGTGGATATAAGGGACCGTTTGTAGGATCGTTGTAATTAAACAGAAACATGTTGATGAAGTGGATGAGAATGCTCGGTGCTTTCTGGGATACATGGACGTCGAAGCGGCACCATTTGAAAATAATCATGAAGACCAGGTAACCAAACAGGCAGAGGATAAAGATCATCTCTGGAATGAACTGCAGGACGATGTTTACGGTTTTCTTGAAGTAGCTGGAAAGACAGAACCCCACCGAAGGGATTGGTGTGGCACACCCGGGACAAGGTCACTGAGTTAGGGCTGTGGAGCACATAATGTAGTCTCCGAAAAATGAAACTAGCATTGTACAGCTATGGATGGACAAGGGAGAAACGTGTGACTTGGGCAAATTTAGGGATTAAAGGTACTATTAAGATATAAATATTATTTTACACATTTTCTATTCAGGTCTTACACTTTGCCTATCACTATGGTATCTGAGCATCTTTATAGATTATTACATTAAAAAAGTACATTAAAAGAATGTTAAAGTAGCAAATATTAGGAAATGCTAGAATTAAGATTGCCCGTGCAGCCCTAATTCATACCCCCGTGTGTGTGTGCATGTGTGTGTACATGATCACATACTACTTTTCTATAGGATCCCTGCTGCAGTCAGTGCACAGGAGGGATAGTGCTTGCTGAATGAGCAGTTTTCAGTGTTTTGTTTTCTCCTCCCTGTGTGACCCCAGGCCTTATTTATTGCATACCATCCACACCCTGTACTGAACGCAGAATTATTAATTTCCTTATGGGCTTTTCTATGGTGCTCTCATCATATTACGTTAGTTCCAAACAAGCACTGGTGAATTTATTTTCACAGCACCCCTCTGAGGCGAGACGTTTTTAGCCCCATTTTACAGATGGGGAACTGAGGCATACAGATTAAAGTCAAAAGTGCCCAGTAATTTTGGGTGCTCAATTTGAGGCATACAGGGCCTGACTTTTCACAGTGCTTAGCTTTATATAACACTGTGTTCAGAGCACAGCTCCCATTGACTGCAGTTACAGCTGTGAGGGCTAAGCACTTCTGTAGATCAGACCCAGGGTCTCAAGTTGGGCGCTCCGAAAATGAGGAATACACAGTTAGGGGCCACCTGGGAAAAGTTTGGTTTAAGGGACTTGCCTGGCATCACACAGGAACTCTATGGCAGAGGCAGGGATAGAATCCAGTTCTCCAGGGGAGCGTTCAACTGCCTTAACTATGAGACCAGCCTTCCTCTTCCTGCAGTTTCCTGCTTCATTCACTATGTACCTTCTGACTTTTCAGCAAACGAGGGTCCTATAGACAGCCTCATCCACTACACAACCTCCATGAGATCCCAGAACAGAATCTGGGTTTTGTGGATGTATTATACATATAAGGCCTGATCCAAAGCCCACTGAAGTCAATGGAAAAACTTCCATTAACTATAGTGGGCTCTGGATCAGGCCCAGAGAGAGAGATTTTAGCCAAAAAAGCTATAGATTCTACATATAAAATTAACTGCACTTCTGTATCTCTGAAAATAGTTTGTGAAATCAAGAACACACACACACACACACAGAGATCACTCAGCAGAAAAGCCACAACCCTAATCAAGAAGAGATTGTGAAAACTGGTGACCTATTGCACATGGTTCGGTTTCAGCAATGAATTGGAGCAGTGATGTGCATCAACACACAGGGCTTGCCCATCTGCATTAGAGGGAAAATTCGCTTCACCTGCAGTAAACCGAAGAATCAGCCTCGATGTGGGTGAAGTGCAGGTGTGGGGCACCGGCACGATCAGCAGGGTTGCTGCATGGCTAGGGTGATCATATTTCCTAAAGTAAAAACGGGATGGCATAGGGCTCGCTCAAGCTGCCCTCCCCCGTGCCCATGGGGCTCGCCTGAGCCGCCCTTCCCCCTGCCCATAGGTCTCGCCAGAACTGACCACACCCCTGCTACCCATTGCTGACCTCCCCTCCCCTGATCTCCGTGCCCCATGCCACCCAATGCTGGGGCTCACTCCCCGAGCTCCGCGCCGCCCAGGGCTGGGGCTGAACCCCCAAGTTCCGTGCCTCGTGCTGCCCATGACTGGGGCTGACCCCCACCCCCCTGAGCCCCATGTCACCTGCGGCTGGGGCTGAGCACCTGAGCCCAATGCCGCACTGCAGCTGACCCCCCCCGAGCACCACATCACTATGGGCTGAGGCTGACCCCCCCACCAGAACTCCCTACCCCATGCCTCCTGCGGCTGGGGTTGAGCACCCGAGCCCCGTGCCTGCTGGGGCTGACCCCATAAGCCCTGCTGCCCAGCACCTCGCATCGCTGCCCCCCCCCAACGTTCCTCTGCACCTGCACCCGAGCTTTTTGCTAAACTGGGCATTCGTTCATTTGCTCTTGCCACCTGATCAGCTGGGAACAGCAAACAGGACAAATGCCCATTTTTGTCAAAAATGTCGGGACAGCCAGGACAGAGCTTAAAAAGAGGACTGTCCCAGCCAAAACGGGACCTATGGTCACCTTATGCACAGCCCTCCTGTGGCTACTACCCTATCTTATGAGCGGTAGAACTGTGACCCATCACAGGTCTATCTCCTCACCTAGCTAGGTTTTCATAGGGCATGGCTACACTGGAAACTTCAGAGCGCTGTCGCGGGAGCACTCCCGTGGCAGCATTTTGAAGTGCAAGTGTGGTCGTGCACGAACGCTGGGAGAGAGCTCTCCCAGCGCTCCTGGTAACCCACCTCCACGAGGGGATTAGCTCCCAGAGCTCAGATCCTGTTTACACTAGTGCTTTAAAGCGCTCTGACTTGCTGCGCTCGGAGGGCGGGGTGATTTTTCACACCCCTGAGCCAGCAAGTTAGAGTGCTATAAAACGTACGTGTAGCCAAGCCCATACTGGCTCATCATGATAAATGAGCACCAGCTAAGGTCCAATTGGCACTGCAAACTGTAACCATGTTGTAAATGGGTCCTCTGACTCAGCTGTCAAGTGCAGATGTACCTTACTTCCAACCTGTTTTCCTACAGGCTTAAGTAGAGGCTTTGATACAAACAATAGTCCAAGGCTTTCACTCACTTACAGGGACATCGCTAGGTCCAATCCGCACTAAAACATGTTGCAAGTAGGCTGAGAGACAAGTGTGCGGTTACTGGGACCCCTGACTCAGTGATAGCTGTAGTAGAAAAGTGAACGGTACAGGGAATGTTGGGCTGGGGAGAATTTTCTGCAAGGCTGAAGGCCAGGAATGCATATCTCCTTCAGTGGAAGCTAAGGCCGTGGAAAATACGTAAAACATAAGTACATAAGAATCACTTGCTGATAAGGATAAAATATTCTGGCCAACACTTGATCCTTATCAGGATTTTCCACTGTACCAGACGAGGGTGCGGTGCCCAGGCTTCAGAGAAGGAGTTAAAGCCGCGAAGCTATTCATGAGCAGCAGCAACAGGCTTAGAGTCCACGCCTCTAGCCCAGTAACCCAGAGCAGCCTTTAAAAGGCATGCGCGAAACCGTTACACTTACATGTGGTTGAAAAGACTGAGTGTGACCCCAAAGACCATCTGCGTAATCCCCATGATGACAGACATCTTCATTTTGTAGGAGTTTAAGAACGTCAGCTTGTTTGCAGCGATGTTCCAGATCTTCAGAAAAGCGAAGGGAGAAATGGATGAAAACAGCAGGATTTGGGGGAATGCTTTTGATAATGACAGGTGAAAAATCATTAGACCATTAATTTCAAATGCCATCAAACTCCTTTTGCTAGTTCTACTTCGAACGGTCCCAAATGACTGAAATCTAAGTCTGACTCATAATACACTGGATTTATATAAAGCTTTTCACCCAAAGATTTCCAAGATAATTATTATCCTGTTTTTAAACAGATGAGGAAACTGAGGCCCGGAGTGCTGAAGTGACCTAAGATCATGCACATGGCAGGCCGGTGGAAGAGCTGTTAATACAACCCCGATCTCTCCAGCGTCAGGCACTAGCCACTAGACTGTGCCATAGATGCGGGAACTACGGGTGCTACCGCACCCCCTGGCTTGAAGTAGTAATAACAACGCAAATACATAGTTTCCACCCTCAGCACCCTCATTATAAAAATTGTTCCAGCACCACTGGACTGTGATGTCTCTCTCGACAGCAGAGGTGGATAACAATGCGAATATCCTTCCTGCCTTCATCCACTATAAAAAAGGTCTCCATGTTCGCTGGAGGAAACAGTGACCTGTAGAACACGTGCTCATTTCAACTCAAGAAAGACTATTCTCATGCATGAAACTGAGAGACAGCTCTGGTCACCACTTAAAGGAGCAGCTGAACCGTTATGGTTATGGAAACCATTGAAGGCAGGAAAGCCTGTAAGAGAATCAGAGGATTCACTGGACTACCTGAAGCTGAGCGAGAAATTAAGGATGAAAAGTACCTTGCATGTAATTCAAATAGTTTATTTGCCTCGTTTTCCACTGTGGAGGATGTTGAGTAGATACCTACTTTCCTCTTCAGGCAATACTTGTGAGATACAGTATAAAAAGGAGCCGGGGAGCGGGGTTCGGGGGGAGGGAGGCTGGATGGGAAGGGAGGTTTGCTGGGAAAGTAACATACTAGTTATTTATTTATTTAGCTAGTAACATACTAGCTTCTACACACGCTTTAGAGTAGGATATACTATCATTTTGAAGGAGACCCCAAAACAGTCAGATCTCAGTCTAGGGTGATGATTTCTCTTCAAGGTATAAATGCATCATACCATCCTACTAAACCCGCACAAAAGTATTCTCCACAAAAGAAACAAGCCAGGCCTTTATAATGAGTGAACTGGTTAAATCCCATAGAAATGGTCATATTAAAAAAAGCAGAGAGACAAGGCGGGTGAGGTGATATCTTCTATTGGACCAACTTCTGTTGCTGAAGTGAGAGAAACTTCCAAGCTCACCAACAGAAGTTGGTCCAATAAAACATATCACCTCACCCACCTTGTCTCTCTCGTATCCTGGGACCGACGCGGCTACAACAACCCTGCAAACACACCAAGAAATGTGCGGCACTGTCCATTTTCTTACAGCCTGCTTCTTTGTTAGGATTCCTGTTAGAACTTTCAGCTAAACCTGTGCAGTACTGGAAAGAAAAGCTGCCATCTAGTGGCCTGCTGGGCTCATCACAGTTATTCTTGTCCACTTTCGTGTTGCTGTATGCTGCATATCTACATTCCAATTAAATGACACAGCTGGGATAATTGCTTTGTTTCAATAAAATCCAATTAACTAATAATAATTATGCAGCAAAGCCCATGTCCTGCCCTAAAGCTAGCTGACCCAATCACCGGTGGATTACCAGAGTGCCGGGGAATCCTCAGATGGCATACATGGAGCCACTGTAATGTCTTCTATGCACAGCCGGTGGAATATGCCCATTGTCCACTTTTGCCCTCCTCCCCCCACATCCTTGGATGCCAGAATAGCCCACTGGGAGAATTAGCAGCCAGAGTAAATAAAAGCATACGGCTGTTCTAATTTACACCAGCAAGTGGACACAGATGGTCCCAGGAGTGGGGGAGGGAACATACAGCTGGCTTAAACCCACTTTAAGGCCACTTCTTGAATTGCAGTGAATGCTTCTCAGCTACACTGCCAGGTCTGGGCCCAGGACATTAACATGTTACTGTGCTGCTATGAGTTTCTTTGCCTTGTTTTTTGACAATGAAATCACATCTAGCTCTTTTACGAACAGAGGCATGCTGGATGAGAATGAAAGGGAAGTAGGGAGGTTGGTGCTAGTGACCACTTGGTGCTAAATGAATTTCATACCCAGCATGAAGAAAAAGGGTTCACACAAAATTGCAATGATGGGGTATTAGATGTCAATAACTCAAATTTGGAGACATTAATAATCCTTACATTTATTCAGTGCTTTAAATCACTGTACACACATTAAGGAGTTAATCCTCAAATCAAAATGATGAGATACATAGGTACACGTTATCATTATCCTTATGCAGTTGGGTAAATTAAATCCACTGACTCACAGGCAGAGCAAGGATTAGACTCAGAATTTCCCAAGTCCCAAATCTGTGCACAAGCCTGCAGACCACACAGCCTCTATCTATTGGTCATGGCATGAGGGGAAGGAATATTGTACTAAAATCTTGACGGCTGAAGATGAGCATCCTAAAAGACTCCATAACTAAGGTGTAATGGACTTGCAAAGAGCAGGAAGTGGCCAATGTGGCTTTGGGAGGGACTGCTTGCATATTTGAAGGCTATACACAAGCTGCTGATGTACTAGATCTGGAGACGTGAGGAAGGAATATAACTAAAGATCTTGGACCAACTGAACTTTATTACCGGATCAATTCCAAATGGATATGGATTTCCTGAGTAGACTCCAGGGATCGCGGGATCCAACTGCAATAGTTGATTTTCTTCAAGAACATGTGGACTACAAAAGAAAAGAGAAGGGGCAGGTTCTTACTGCCTCAACCTGAGGTTTTTCTCTATCAAGAGTGCTAAGTACTACAAAATTAAAAATGTCATATACCCAAGGCCTACAGTGGCATTGTGCATGTGCATATGCTATACATGTGTGTGTGTGTGTGTGTGTACACACATACGTGTCTATATTGGATATACAAGGCCTGACACTCCTATTCCAGCTACAATGAGTCTGGGAGGAAACACATCAAGGTAGCATCCGAACAATTCCGGAACGTCTAGGCAATTGCTCTCTAGCATTTTGATTGTTCACATTGTCATTGAAAAATCTGAAGGAATGCCACAAATCCATTTCTCCCCAATGTGTGGATACTAGGGGCTAGATCCTCACCCTCATTCCAGTCCCTTCACACCTGGTAAAAGGGCTGGAGGGAGCAGTGCAAAGGGCTCAAAAAGCCCTGTAAGCTGGACAGGAGTGGGGGTTCCCCAGAACAGGAACTGAGGAAAACTGCCATAAAGCTGCCTTCCAAGACCCCCCTTGCTAGCATCATAAGGACCATGTCGGTGGCAGGACTGGAGGTGGGACTGGGCCTTAGCACACAGTTCTGCAGAGGTTCCAGGCAGTACTGCGGCCCATAGGGCAGCCCAGGGGAGGCTGCCATAATTTAGACAGGCCCCCAACACTATTTAAATTATGCCAGAAGCTTCCCAAGCTCCCGGAGCATGAGAGTTTTGGTACATCAAAGAATCTCAGTCCAGGAATTTATTGGGCCTTGGAATCTCTTGGATACAGACATGAAGCCGGATCGTGAATATAAGAACGGCTATACTGCATCAGACCAAAAGTCCACCTAGCCCAGTATCCTGTCTTCCGTCAGTGGCCAATGCCAGGTGCCTCATAGGGAATGAACAGAACAGGTAATCAAGTGATCCATTCCTTGTCACCCATTCCAGCTTCTGGCACACAGAGGCTAGGGACACCATCCCTGCCCATCCTGGCTAATAGCCATGGATGGACCTATCCTCCATGAATTTATCTAGTTCTTTTTTTAACCCTGTTATAGTGATATGGGGCTGTGTACAGACAGGGGAGGAGAAGAAGTGGGCAGGGCAGGCTCCAGGAGTAAAAGGGGGCTGGGAAAGGTGAGTGGGAGGCAAGTGGAGTGAGAGAGAGAGAGGTGAGGAACGGGAAAGCCAGGTCACACTCCCATGTGCCGGGTGATGGAGTCCACTATGCTTATGATGGCCCCTCCCCAAGTCAGCAGCTATTTTAAGTATCTGTTAAAATACACCTTGATTTTGAGATGAGATTTGTCCAAACGTGAATTCAGTCACACAGCTTGGTCCATTCACACATGAATTCACCCCAGGGATTCAGCCCAGCCCCACATGCATCCTCAGCAGGTCTTTCTTTTAATCCCCAGGGAACAAAATATTGTTCCATTACATGTCATCTTGCTTTTTGTTTTTATATCATTTACCACTTACTTCCACGTATTGTTTCTAAACATGGGGCGGGTATGCCAGGAAGAACCAAAGATGTTGAAAGATTTGGAGAAGCAGTCATTGTAGATAAAGCCAGTATAAATGGAGAATATGCCCATGAGCAGGATCAGGTAGCGCCCACCAAAGAAGGTGTTCCAAATCTGCAAGAGAAGAATTCAGGGAGAGCAAGCAACCATCACACAACACAGCAATGCTCGCACTGTGCAGCATGCCTCGAGAGAGGAATTCTTTTACAGAGTCATTCACTCACTCCCCGTATTTCCAGATGTTCATGCTTGGATAAGATGTTCCTACAGAAATGGCCTAATTTCAGACTTGCTGAACACCCAGCCATTTTAATGGGAGCTGCTGGTTGCTCAACATTTTTGAAAATCAGGCCAATTACTTAGACCCCTAAAGGTGGATTTAAGAGCCTGACTTTAGTATCCGACTTCTGAAAACTGAGCCCCAATTTGTACATACAAATGCCAGCTGCAGTTTTGTACAGACATATACGCGGGTGCATGAAACTGCAGGTGCAAAGTTAGAGCGTGTTTGGGGCGATCTGGCCCTTTGTGTTATTATTAGGCAGAGGAACTACTTGCCAAACAGCAAGGCCTCTTAGGTTCTCTGAGTTTTACAGAAGAAAATTCATTTAACATTTTGGGGTTTAGATGCCTTCAGTATTGAGTAAGGATTTTGGAACCCATTGCAAGGCTGACAGGATGCATTCAGCCCTAGGAAACTCACCTCGTTATTGCTTTTCTGGGCCAAAAGTGTCTTCTCGTTAGTGACCATCCAGAGGGCAAAGCCCAGCATAACAGCCCCGTGGCCACAATCTCCAAACATCACCGCGAACAAGAAGGGGAAGGTAATGATAGTGTATGGAGCTGATGGAAAGAGACAGACAGGAGCTCAGTTTCACTGAAGGGCCTCAACAAGAATCAGCTTTTTAAATCAACCACTAGGGTCAGAAGGCCAGACTCTATGCCACGTGTAAAGGGGTGCAGTTTCACTGTAGTCAATGGAGCTGAACTAATTTGCACCAGCAGAGAATTTGGTTCAGCTGTGACATACGTGGTTTTGGATCACAAAGTGTGGTCAGAGACCGGAGGCCTTCCCCTTTGACCCACGCCCTTGGCAGGATCTCATCTTCAGGCTGCAGCAAAGCACGTGTCTTTTTACCTGGATTCATCTCCCTATAGCTCCCCACACCATAAGCATCCACAATGTTCTGAAAGCCTGCAGTGAACTTGTTGGTTCTGTTGAAGGTGGGTGGGGCCATCTTAGACTGTACTGCAGTCAGGATGGGGGAGATGGTAGAGCCGCTACGTTCCTGCAAACAGGTGACAAGGATGGACGTTAGCCCATTTTTACTAGTCACATCACGCGGTTTTGCCAAGAAACCTTACCCATGGAGTATTATTTGGCTAGTGAACCCTGCCCAACAGGTCTGCATTATACACCCCTTTAGCCCACTGTCTCCCAACCTTGGAAGCTGGTCCCCTCAGGAGACGGGATAGACAGACTAGCCCCAGTAGACTCAGGGCACAGTGGCTGTCATAAATATAAAGGGAAGGGTAAACACCTTTAAAATCCCTCCTGGTCAAAGGAAAAACCCTTTCACCAGTAAAGGGTTAAGAAGCTAGGATAACCTCGCTGGCACCTGACCAAAATGACCAATGAGGAGACAAGATACTTTCAAAGCTGGACGGGGGGGGGGGGGGGGGACAAAGGGTCTGGGTCTGTCTGTGAGATGCATTTGCTGGGGACAGAATAGGAATGGAGTCTTAGAACTTAGTAAGTAATCTAGCTAGGTACGCGTTAAATTATGATTTCTTTAAATGGCTTGAGAAAATAAGCTGTGCTGAATGGAATGGATATTCCTGTTTTTGTGTCTTTTTGTAACTTAAGGTTTTGCCTAGAGGGATTCTCTATGTTTTGAATCTAATTACCCTGTAAGGTATTTACCATCCTGATTTTACAGAGGTGATTCTTTTTACTTTTTCTTCTATTAAAATTCTTCTTTTAAGAAACTGAATGTTTTTTCATTGTTCTTAAGATCCAAGGGTTTGGGTCTGTGGTCACCTATGCAAATTGGTGAGGATTTTTTATCAAACCTTCCCCAGGAAAGGGGGGGTGCAAGGTTTTGGTGAGGATTTTGGGGGGAAATACGTTTCCAAATGGGCTCTTTCCTAATAAAATAAACCTGGTTAGACGTTTGGTGGTGGCAGCAAAAGTCCAAGGACAAAAGGTAAAATAGTTTGTACCTTGGGGAAGTTTTAACCTAAGCTGATAAAAGTAAGCTTAGGAGGTTTTCATGCAGGTCCCCACATCTGTACCCTAGAGTTCAGAGTGGGGAAGGAACCTTGACAGTGGCGTTGGGCAAAACAGCGCATTCCTATACTGTACTCACTTCCCTGAATCAAACGTGCTCCCACAGCCGCAAATGAAGGGGCAGGCAGTCCATGAGGGCCGCTCACCTCTCCTCCTTTCTCTGAGTGGGCCTAATGCTGCTGGGTGCTCAGAGCAACTCAATGCAGAGCTCAGCTCAGCCACAACAGCACATGTGGCCCAACTCCAGATGCACCCAGGGATGTCCCCACCCAGCCTGAACCACGAGTATCTCTCTGTCAGGGAATGAGGACAGGAGCCACCAGAACCGGGAGAGCCAAAAATAAGAACAGACAAGGAAAAGGACAGGAGAGAGATAAAAGAGAGGGACAGACGAAAAAAACTGGCAGAGGAAAAAGAAGCTCTGGTGGGTCCTGGGAGTCCATTCCGAAGCAAGAAGGGGGCTCCGATACAGAGTGGTTGGGAAGCGCCGCTTAGCCCCTCACCATTCCCTGCTGGAGAGCCCTTTTTATCTTGCCGGAGTCAGCCACTGGGAACCAGATCTCAGCGATGACGCACTGCTGGGTGATGTCAATGTTACAGCAATTCAGGATGTGGTAGATGGCTTTGATTTTCTTCACCTTGATCCCCCAGGTCCACAAGTTCGCAGCCGCCTCGCACAGCAGCCGCTGGCGGTGCGATTCCGTTTGGGTTATCACCTGCAAGCAAAGCAGGAGCAATAGTGAAGCAATGGGAACTTATTTGGTGTGGTGCCCTTCAGCTGCATTTTAGGGAAGCCTGAGGAAGGATTGCAGGTGTTTAGTATGAGTCAGCCAGACACCTGGTAATGGCATTCAAAGATGTCTGAACATGGACGCAATTTGCCAATCTCTGGAAAGCTGAAATACTGGGGGGACGAACGGGGGAGAATTATCACAGCTTCATTCCTGTTAAGAAATTTTCCAGGGAAGTGGCTCAGTAGCTGATACTGTAAGGCACATTTTCCTGACACCAGAAATTTAAAACTCTGCTCATTGCGAGCTTGGTCCTGAAAGGGGCTGAGATATTTCTTGCAGATATTGAGCACCTTCAACACTGATGACACCTTCAGGAGTTCCTGGGCAACAATTGTAGGATCAGGCCCTAGTTCAGTCTCTCTCAAGAAGGCCTCCACAGCTAACAAGCAGAGAGAGGAGTCTGGCTGGCTGAGGCACGCAGAATTAAAAGCAAAATCCTGACCAGCTGGCTAGTCAGCAGTGAGACTATCAGGGGGTCAGTCTGACATGAGCATTTAGAGAGGGGATGATATCATGTCAAATAAACATCTGCATCTCTAACTGCTAGCTGGGACAGTTTGGAACAAAGACAGAGAATGAGGGCTGCCCACTGTGTCGCACTGAGCAGTATTACCGAAAGTTTGCACAACATAACAGGCCAATGCATCAGTCTCATTTTCAAATGGAGGAAAATCCGTGTCTTTATAAATGGGCGGGAGCGTTGTATTTTAACTATCATACTCTTTCAGGGCCCCATCCTGACTTCCGCACACTACTCATGAAGTGGAGCATGGGCCACAGCACTCGGCCCCTAGTTCTTACCCTTACTATGCATCCTTACTATGCCACCCTCCTGCCTTACAGGTTAATGTGTGTCTAAATAGGGGCTGGGTGACAAAAGTCAAAGCAATCCAAACAAATGAGTTTTGGAAAGCTCAGCGTGATTCAAAGACAGCAGAATTCATGGATTATTTAGGACATTATCAGTGCCAACTAACCAGTCAAATAAATAGATTAAACGCCCAATCCAAACCAATGGGCGTCTTTCCACAGACCGCAATCTGAGTTCAATCAGGCCCTTTAAGAGCAAAGGTCACGTGTGGGATAAATTATCTCACAAACACATGGATTTTTAATATATCACACGGTTTTGCAATTTATCATGTGCCTTTAGCCAACTCAGCTGCTCAGCCAGCTTCACTAGACGACTGCTACAAGTCTCAGAGCCTCTTCATTCAACTGCCACTGTTTTTTTTCCCCCAAAGGAATCTGTTAAAGAAACTTTTGCTTCTTTCCCCTCAAATGTGGAATTTTCCCCACAAAATTATACACCTCTGAGGCCCAAGATGGGTAATTTTCAGTTCTGCCGCTGTCACAGATTTAAGGGTTGAGATTTCAAAGTTAGAAACAGGAGATGGATACCACTGGAAAAGGAAGATCCCTGGCTTTCCAGAGTGGTTCAGGACTTGTTACTACACCAAGGGCCTGAGAGATCAGCCATTTTAGGTACAGTAAAGCTATTTCAGGTATTTTTAAAGGGTTTTATGGTGCCCTCTCATCCCTATACAGTTGGACCAGGTGGTAAAGTAGGTGTTTGTATACAAGAGTTGAGATCCCCATCCTCTGCTAAAGCTATTGCACAAAACAAAATAGTTCCAATAAAAACATGTAAAGCTCTCTCAAACATTTGTAAAAACATTTTTCTGTCACATATGTGGCACATACATGATGATGCAATGTGGTACAAATATGTTACCAGCACCTCTTGAGGGGAAGCAGTGTTGCCTAGTGGTTAGACCACTAGACTGGGACGCACAAGACTTGAGTTCTATTCCAGCTCTGTCACGGGCCTGACTGGAGAAGTTGGGCAAGCAAGTTCCCTTCTCTTTGCCTCAGTTTCCCTACTGGTAAAACAGGGACAATGACACCTTCTTTCGGAAGCACTTTGAGATCTACTGCTAAAACGTGCTGTAAGAGTATTATTATTATATTGTCTTGGATGACCTGTAATTCAGCTGTTCCATATTCAGGCTACTAAAACCTTTAGTTCGTACCATACCATCATGTACTCCCTAGATATCAGAGCTGTAGGGTATAAGTCTGGCAGCAATCAACCACCTTTTCTGAGAGAGTCCTACTTTTGTATTTTGTTCATCTACCACCACGCCCCCTTAAGCTTTTAACGTGTGGGGCCTTCCCGGCATCGCTCTCCCTATATCTAATGGAAAATGGCACAGCTACCACCCTGTGCATAAAAAGAAGGCTCTGCCCCAGCTGACAAGTCGCAGAACTGGTCTGAAATCAACAAGATGAAATTAAAAAAAGACCAAGTGCAAATTTACTACACTTAGGAAGGAAAAAAAAAATCAAACCCACACCTACAAAAAGGGGAATGACTGGCTAGGCGGTAGCACTGCAGAAGAAGGATCTGGAGGTCACAAATTGAATATGAGTCAACAATATGATGCAGCTGCAAAAAAGGCTAATGTCATTCTTGGCTGTAATAACAGGAGTGTCGAATGCAAGACATGGGCGGTAACTGTCCTGGCTACTCGGCACTGGTGAGGATTCAGCTGGAGTATTGTGTCTAGTTCAGGGCAGCATATTTCAGGAAAGATGTGGACAAACTGGAGAGAGTCCACAGGAGAGCAACAAAAATGCTAAAGTTTAGAAACCCTGAGCTATGAGGAAAGGTTAAAAAACTGGGCACGTTAAGTCTTGTGAAAAGAAGACTGAGGGGGCAGCTGGTAAGAGTCTTCCAATATATGAAGGGCTGTTACAAAGAGGACTGGGATTAATTGTTCTCCATGTCTGTCGAAGGTAGAAAAATAAGTAATGAGCTTAATCTGCAGCAAGGAAGATGTAGGTCAGATATTAGGAAAAACTTTCTAACTATAAGGGAGTTAAGTTCTGGAAAAGACTTCCCAGGGAGGTTCTGGAATCCCCATTATGGGAGGATTTTGAGAAAAGGGTTGGACAAACACCTGTCAGGACTGGTCTAAATTTACTTGGGCCTCCCTCAATGCAAGTGGCTGGGCTAGGTGACTTCTCAAGGTCCCTTCCAGCCCTACAGTTCTATGATTCCATGATTAGCTATTCCTGGAGCCTGTCCTCGTCACCAGGTCCCCAATCCTGCAACTGACTGTACATAGCCAGAGCCCCATTTGTGTGTGGATCCCTGCCGTTGTCAGCTGGGCTGCCCAGGACCATAGGAGCCAGTCTGTCTGCATGCAGTCAGTCACAGGATCGGGGCCTAAATAAAGCTAGTGTCACTTACTGCGTTTAAATCCTCAATCCTTGTGTTCACACCATCAGACATTTCTCGACGTTCAGTAGCAGACTCTGGACAGGTATATACTGTAGCACGAAACCTAGTATGAAGAAGGGGGAAAAGACCCAGTCATGCTTACTGTCACTATGCACAGTCATCTGTAAGGCTATTTGCATACTCTTTTCAGTTGAAAACTGGTCCCCATCTCCACTTCATGCATTGAGATGCACTGGCATTGCAGCTGAGGTGCAGTTATACATAGGAACCTCCCTCAACCCAACAGTAAATGAGACTCTCATTCAAATGGGGCTGCTCAGACAACAGGCCTCTCATTCTGTGCTGTGAGTTAAGGTACCTGATCTTCCTGAGGTCATGTCTATCCATACAGCTCTGCAGTGGGGCAACTGAATGGATACAGCTGTGCCGCTGAAGCACGTCTGGTGAAGATGCTCCCTATACTGACAGGAGAGTGCTCTCCAGTCAGCATAAAATACCCATCTCCGTGAGTGGCCTAAGCGATGCTGGCAGGAGAAGCTCTCGCGCCAACACAGCGGTGTGCACAGAAACACTTACGTTGGGGTAACTCATGTGGAATATTCACACCCCTGAGCAACATATGTTTTGCTGACATGTAGACCTAACCTTAGTGGAAAGGATTTTAAAGAGTGACAAAAATAACATTTTCTGCAAAGCCAAAGTGGGTGAGGTAATATCTTTCATTGGACCAACTTCTGTTGGTGAGAGAGTCAAGCTTTCGAGCTTACACAGAGCTCTTCTTTGGGTCTGGGAAATGTACTCAAGAGTGCCCCAGCTAAATGCAAAGTGGAACAGATTGTTTAGCATAACACATATTTCAAGGGACCACTCAAGGTGAAGAGACCTGTTAACATTGGTGGGTTACAGATTGTTGTAATAGGCCATAAACCCACTGTCTCGATTCAGGCCATGATATTTAGTGTCTAGCAAAGTCATGAATTTAAGCTCCCAGGCTCATCTTTTGAAGATGCTGTACAGGCTCCCTTTGAGGCTGAGGACTGAGAGGTCAGATATAGAGCGATCGCTTTGTGAAAAAACTGTTCACTGACAGGCAATAGGATATTTTTGTCTTTTGGGGGGAGGGGTATCATTTTGTTATGTGAGTTCATTCAAGAGCATAGTGATTGTCTCATTTCACCCGCTTAGCTGTTATTGGGGCATTTCATGCAGTTTCTGAAAAGTCAGTCATTGAACAGAGCAGCCAATAGATGTCCCTGTAGCACCATGTCTTTACAGTAGCCATTCACCTTTCTCTTTGCATCACAATTGCAAAATCAGCATATCCCCAGTCAGTGAGCTGTTACATGACGCTTAAGAGCCTTCACTGAGGAAAATTTTAATAAAACCCAGTTAGTCTATAACGTATGTTTTCTATATTTATTTGCCAGTGTAAACAACTAAAACTGAGAATGTACAGTATTGTGTAGACTGAGGCCAGGCCTACACAAGCAGTGCTATACTGGGATAGCTATAGTTGTATACTACATCAGCAAAGCACTCCTAGCATGAATGCAGCTATTGCAGCAAAACTGCAGTTTGTATAGTAAAACCACCCCCGAGTGAAACAAGCTATACTGGTGAAAGCCGTTTTGACGCTATAATTGCATCTACACAGGGAGCTTCTGCTGGCACAGCTGTGTTGGTCAGGAACCACACTTCTTCACACTCCTGACTGGCACAGCTATGCCAGCCGAAGTCTGTAGAGTTTACCTGGGCTGGGGCGTGAACTCAATCTAAAAGTGTCGACCCCAGTAGAAGCACTTTTATATTGATAAACCTGTGTTCACACTGGGAGGGTTTTGCTGATTTAACTGTACAGGGATAGTTACAGTTAAAGCACGGTATGCATGACTAAGGCCTTGTCTACACACAAAAGTCTACACCCCCCCAATCTGGATTCACCAATACCAGTGTAAATGTGCTTATACCAATATAGTTGAGGCCTGGTCTACACTTAGACTGAACTAGCTACATCGCTCAAGGCTGTGAAAAGCCCCGAAGTGCTGCAGTTAAGCCGACCTAACCCCCGGTGTAGACGCAGCCAGGTAGACTGAAGAATTCTTCCATCAACCAGCTTACTGCAACTCAGGGAGGTAGATTACCTACAAAGGCTGAAAAACACCTTCCATTGACGTAGGAAGGGTCTACATGACAGTGCTAGGCTGCAGTTGTGTCACTGTAGCGCATAGTGTAGACTTGGCCTTATTCCTGTACAGGAAGGGGAATAAACAATATTGGCATAGAACACCTTTATTCAGGAATAACTGTAACTACTGTAGGGGTTGTACTTGTATAACTAAAGCAGTCAAAAAACAAACACACCCACCCCTAACAGTACAAAAATTACACACAGAGCAGGCTGTAGTTTGTGTTACACTCATGTAGCGTACACTGACAGATTTTTCTGGCCTGCTGTCCACTGGGACCCTCACAAAACAAGACACACATCTCACGAGGCTCTCTCAGTGGATAAGATTTTTAACTACAGAAAATAAATGAGTGCAAGGTAACAGATTAGCTTCTACTTATACACAGATTTCTCAGTCATTAGCTGTTTGATTCATGCAGCGATGGCATACTATCTAGTGCTCATGCCACCACTGTCACTTCAGGGGATGTCACAAAGGCTGTATTGAGATATGGCTCCATGAATCAAACAGTTGAAAAAGAACGCCTAGAAGAGAATGCTGCTTTTTTACACAAGGGTACGTGGTCAGATTATCAGCTGGTGTAAAGCGACCATTCCATTGATCATTTTAAAAGACAGCATGTGACATTTAGAAATGCGTGTCACATTATGGTCTCAAGGCATGTCACGGTATGTTTCCCAGATCAGTTCTAGCCCGTGCGTGAGGAAGAACAGTGGCAAACTTAACAAAACACACAGCCGTGTATTTGAGCCCTCTATAATCACAACAATATCTCTTTACCTAGCCTCCCACTCTGAACAGGATCTCTAACCACAAAACATCCTGCAAAAGAATCCCAGGGTTACTAGCCCCACTTAATTATCTCCAGCTTCTTATGCTTCAGAGCTCTTAGCCCATCTTTTAATTGGTATTTTTCATCAAACTTGAAAGCTTATTCCACCGTGCTGTAGAGTTCCTACATTTTGCACATTATCACAGCAATGCTACTTTGATCGGTTAACAGCCCCTTTGCATATTAAATATCGCCTTTGCCTTCATGACAGACATCTATGAAAGCTGAAGGAGAATTCAGCAGCGAACGCTTACGCTGATAAACCCATTTTGGCATTCACATTAGCATCTAGGCAGCCACCAGCTTAAGAGAAAGGGGAAAATCTCCTTGTTCCCACCCCTCTGTCTCTTTAATAAATTTGTGCATGGGATTAATGCTCATGAAATTGGCAGACTAATGTTCTCAGTTAGAGCCAAGCATACTGCAAGTGAGGGATGTGCGAACATTTCATATACTGTTCCCCCAATCAAAGCTTATTCTGACCTGTAAAAGTCCTGCTATTCCAATCCAGGCGTTCTGCAGAATATTAACCGTTAATGGTTGTGCTTAATTGTGCACTGATGATGTTGGGTTTCTGATGTGAGCAAATGCTTTTTAAGGACTACAATGGCACCACCAAGTTCATTTCTACTTTTAAATTAACCAGGATTAGGAGAACCTATGGGCATGTTCATAGAGCCACTGCTCAGCGTCTGCTTCCCACAAAGGAGGAGTCTGCTTCAGCTCTCAGGTAGAGGGTGTAGGTGTTGGTGCCTAACTCCCTTTGAATTTAAATGGGATTTGAGTACCTAACTCCCTTAGGCTCCCAGCTGCTGCCCTTTTATTCAAGGGGCAGAGGTTCACGCTTTTAGCTCTGGGGACCTGAGTTCAATCCACACTGAGAACCAAAATGATGATAGTTCTTATATCTACTAAAATTGTTTTCTGAAAAATTCCCGCTGGTTCTACAACAGGTTGGGTGGTGGCACCGGTGACAGCCCTGGCACAGACAAGCCTTCAGGCATAGTCGTCGCCTTGTTACATACATGAGAAATTTTGGTTGTTGCTTATTGCAGCACGCTGTAAAGGCAGCCAGTAAGGGACTGATCCCGCTCCCACTGAAGTGAAGGACAAAACTCTCATGGATATCAATTATGCAGGAGCAGATCTTAAAGGTCAGATTGTCAAGTTGGAGCTCCACAGTCAAAAACCTTTGCTGGGAAAATTCTCCTTCCCGATCCAGTCTTGACTGAGCCTAGGGACCAAGGAAAAGACCCACCCACCAGATGGCTGTGTCAGGTATGATCAGTTCTGGTTCTCACATAGGGTTCTTTCTTGGAGTCATCATTGCAAAAATCTGCCAGCCTTAAGACTTCGGCTAACCATGCCAAAGGGTTGGGGGTTATGTGTGACAGTGACAGTTAATCAAATCTGACTTACACAGTACAAAGCCCATCAGTACTGAGTGCTATAAAACAGTAACGCAGTATTTAGACCTGATTCGTTTTTTTAAAGTTTGCTCAATAGGGTGGGAACGAGACGGAATGTTTAAGATTTTAATTTTAATTTTTATTCTTTGCTGTTTCATTTTGACACCAGTTAAAGAGACTAGCACAGAGGTCAGCAGTTAATTCAATACAGAAAGGTTTATTAAAAACATAGCCCCAGATCCTTTAAACAGAAGCTTAATAAAATTTGTCCTAAATTTTCAAACATGACTAGAGATTTTAGGGATCCCCAGTTTTGGACTGCCCATCTTCTGACACCCTAATAAGGGCCTGATTTCCATAGAGTGGGTGCTGAGACCTTTTGAAATCCAGGCCCATTAAGGTATCAGCTTAGAAATCTAGAAATTGAGGCTCCTGAAATCTCTAGTCACTTTGGAAAACTGAGGGCCTTAATTTTAAAATGCCAAAGTGATATATATTTTTATTATTAGACACAACAGAATTGAAAAGCAGGATTGAGCAAATTGGTAGAACTGACAGCAGAGTGCTGAGAAATAATCTGTACTCCCAGGCTCCTTTTGTCAATCCTGCCAAGTAAACACCCCCGAAAGAGTCATTGCTACTTTCTCAGCAGCCTGCCTTACCCATCACAAATCTTCTTGATTTTTTGGTTGAGCTGCTCTCCTTGATAGAAGATAATGAACACATTCTTTTTCATCTGTTCCTTCTGAAAAGCAATGCAGGCAGATTTTAAAATGCTCATAACAAAGTACAGCACAGTACTGAAAAGGGAAAATTTTTAGTCACCCTTTTTCAACAGCATTTTTTAAAATAGTTTTCCAAGAACAATAATTAAAACACAAAATGCTGTTCAGAGGGTTGCAGACACAAGGGCTAGAATATCTGTTGCAGGCTGTGTATACTGGAGACAGAAGGCCAGCAGGAGTTCTAAGTGTGACCCTCAGAGGAAGCAAAGGACAGGGCTTCTTGGGCACAGAGCTTGCTGGAGGGACAGATTGGAAATTTCTGAGCGAGAAAACCGCTGTTTGTTTCTACTGTGTTCAGGGACACAGAACTTTGTGTACACTTTCATAAATAAACAAGAATACACCAAGAACGTACCTGACAGTGAGTCCTCATCCTATTGAAAACAGCCCTACAAGGCCCTGATTATTGGCAAACTGCTCAGGCCAAATGGGCAACAGTGATCATAACAAATGAAAATGGGGAAAACAAAGATCTGTTGTGTTTTAAAGAGGGCCTCCCCGCCTCATATTTGTCCCGCCTCTCTTACTATATGGATTAGCCTCTTTGAACCCCAGGTTTAACTAAGGTGGCAGGTACAGTAGAGTGGCAGAGGGTTATCATGGCAGTAGTTTGGGTTTCTCTAAAGGTGTGTGTGTGTGTGCACATAAAATGGGAAGGAGGTAAAGCGGGAGTATACCTACCGTAATAGGGTCCTCCAGGGAAGTGTCCATTTCAGTGTACCTCAGATAGATGTTTCCCCTGCAGGCTCTCCACAATAAACGCTCAAAAGGCACCATCCTTTCCCTTTTTATCACCCCTGCTGTGAATCTAGGCAGTGTTAACAAGACTGATAAATGGCAGGCATATTTTAAATATTTTTGAACATGTACCACACTGGGTTTTATAACCATTAAGGCGCCGTAGTCTACGATAGACTGTATTCACATTCAAATCCAACCTGGGACCCTGGCCACAGGTGTGGCTGTAGTTAGGTGAGGCCTCTTTATTAAGAGAAGTTCAAGCATGGATCTTACTTCTTAATCTATTCACTTTTCTCTATCTTCTTAGGGGGCCATAAGCCCACCTCTCTGTTTCACGATTAGGGGAGGGAGGGAGAGGAACAGGGAGAGAATGATTCATTCTCTTCTTAAATATGTGAAGCGGATATAGTGATGGTGAAAGGCACCTGGATGACAGCACTGGAAACTGAAATACTCTCCATACACACAGCCGGTGCAGCATAGGCAGGGCATGTGAGTTTCACCATATTGACCGAACAATGTACCTCGGCCTCAACCCGATGAGGTCAAAGGTTTAGAACAGAGTTCAGTTTCCCGGCTTTCTCTCCCTCTTTCTCTAGCGCAAGGCTGGAGTAACTAAGCCCTGACTCAAGGCAATCATGCCATCATGAGGGCCACTGAAGAATTGCCTACTTTACAAAACACCACTATATGGAGATTTAACCACGACGAGCTAACACAGTGCTGAACGTGACTTGTCTTAGCCAACATTGCTGCAAAGTCACAGTCATCATCATGCCATCTGACTCGACTGCATTCAAACTCACTGCAGTTTTCTGCTGTAGACAAGCCCTGAGTGTAAACTGCAGCGGTGGTTTCTGTGATGTGCACATCTTTCATTAGAACATAATGGCCATACTGGGACAGAACAATGGTCCATCTAGTGAAGTATCCTAAATTCAAACAGTGGCTGGTGTCAGAGACTTTGGAAGGAATGAACAGAACAGGGCAATTTATTGTAGATCCATCCCCTGTCATCTAGTCCCAGCTTTTGGCAGTTGGAGGTTTTGGGACACGCAGAGTATGGGGTTACATCCCTGACCATTTTGACTAATAGCCATTGACAGATCTATCCTCCACGAACTTATCTAACTCTTTTTGGAACCCAATTATACTTTTGGTCTTCACAACATCCCCTGGCAATGAGTTCCAAAGGTTGAGTGTGCATTGTGTGAAGAAATACTTCCTTTTGTTTGTTTTAAACCTGCTGGCTATTATTTCACTGGGAGCCCCATGGTACTTGTGTTATACGAAAGCGTAAGTAACACTTCCTTATTTACTTTCTTCACACCAGTCATGATTTTATAGACCTCTATCATATCCCCCCTTAGTTGTCACTTTTCTAAGATGAGCAGTCCTACTCTTATTAATCTCTCCTCAGACGGAAGCTGTTCCATACCCTTAATCATTTTTATTGCCCTACTCTGTACCTTTTCCAATTCTAATATATCTTTTTTGAGATGGGGCAACCAGAACTGCAATCATTATTCAAGGTGTGGGCGTACCATGGATTTATACAGTGGCATTATGATATTTTCTGTCTTATTTATCCCTTTCTTAATGGTTCCTAACATTCTGTTTGCTTTTTTGACAGTCACTGCATATTGAGCAGCTACTTTCAGAGAACTATCCAAAATGACTCCAAGATCTCTTTCTTGAGTGATAACAGCTAATGTAGACCCCATCATTATGTCCGTATAGTTGGATTATGTGTGTATTACTTTGCATTATTAACACTGAATTTCTTCTGCCCTTTTGTAGCCCAGTCGCCTAGTTTTGTGAGATCCCTTTGTAACTCTTTGCAGTCTGTTTTTGACTTAACTATCTTGAATACTTTTGTATCTTCTGAAACTTTGCCACTTCACGGTTTATCCCTTTTTCCAGAACTTTATGCATATGTTGAATAGCACTGGTTCCAGTACAGATCCTTGAGGGCCCCCATAATTTACCTTTTTCCTCTGTGAAAACTGACCATATATTCCTACTCTTTGTTTCCTATCTTTTAACCAGTTACTGATCCGTGAGAAGACCTTCCCTCTTATCTCATGACTACTTAGTTTCCTTAAGAGCCTTTGGTAAGGGACCTTGTCAAAAGTTTTCTCAAAGTCCAAGTACACTATATCCATCGGATCAGCCTTGTCCACATGCTTGTTGACTCCCTCAAAAAATTCTAATAGATTGATGAGGCATGATTTCCCTTTACAAAAGCCGTGTTGGACTCTTCCCTAATATATCATGTTTATCTATGTGTCTGATAATTCTGTTCTTTACTATAGTTTCAACCAATCTACCTGGTATTGGAGTAAGATTTACTGGCCTGAAATTACCGGGATCACCTCTGGAGCCTTTTAAAAAAATCGGTGTTACATTAGCTATGCTTCAGCCATCTGGTACAGAAGCTGATTTAAATGATAGATTACATACCACAGTTAGCAGGTCTGCAATTTCATATTTAGTTCCTTCAGAACTCTTGGGTGAATACCATCTGGTCTTGGTGACTTATTACTGTTTAATTTATCAATTTGTTCCAAAAGCTCCTCTAATGACACTTTAATCTAAGACAGTTCCTCAGATTTGTCTCACAAAAAGAATGGCTCAGGTGTGGGAATCTCCCTCACATCCCCCAAAGTGAAGACTGATGCAAAGAATTCATTTAGCTTCTCCGCAACAGCCTTGACTTTCTTGAGTGCTCTTTTAGCACCTTGATCGTCCAGTGGCCCCACTGATTGCTTTGCGGGCTACCTGCTTCTAAAGTACTTAAAATAAATTTTGCTATTACTTTTTGTATCTTTTGATAGTAGCTCTTCAAATTCTTTTTTGGCCTGCCTAATTGCACTTTAACACTTGACTTATCAGAATATATGCTCCTTTCCATTTTCCTCACTAAGTTTCCCAGAGGCCACTCAACAGCTGTCAGATGGCAGTGATTTTCAGTCACTAGGCACATTTGAACCAGTGACCTGGAGCTGAAAGGCTGTCCATCCCATTTAGCAATAGTCTGAGCCATAAAGATCAGTTTTTAATCATCTATTGTCTCCTTCAAAACACTAACGTTGCTTTCATTTTAATCAATGAGTTACAATTAAGAGACTGAAAAGCAGCCTGTACTAAGCTATCTGAAGATAGGAACCGAATTCAGCAAACCTCTAAGACTGGGTCATGGTGCTGAAACCAGCTTATTAATGCTGGTGGAAGTAAAAGGGAAGGGTATATTTGCATTGGCCTTATTAAAGCTATAAGCCTATAACCACACTGACCCCAGCTTTGCAGCCACTGCAGTAGGAGTACTTCTTAATTCCAACAGACCAGAAGTGTCTTCATTGAAGAAATCATCTGGCAGATTGGTTTCTGTCTGAAAGCAGAAATCATCATTTTCTTTTGAAATTATTTTAAAAACACTAACATGTTCCAATGGATTTAACTGTTGTCACATCTTTACTGTTGCTATTTTTTGTCTGAAGACAGTTTTTTACGGAGAGCTAGACCAAGTGTCTAGACCAAACTTTCAAGTGTCTAAGTGACTTAGGAGCCCATGAGATTTAGGCACTGAGAAGCCTGAGACCCAGTGAGACTTAGGCTCACCAAGGCATTTTGGAAAATTTGACCTCGAATCTGCAGTAAAGGAAATCTGGAGTCTTTTTTACACCCCCCCCCCCAAAATAAAGCCAAAAGCATAAACAACTTTAAAATTCATCAACCCCTCTGCGAAAAGAAAGAAGGACAAAACTGACAGATAGTAACACATCTGAAGAACTCTCACCTCAAAGAAGTCCTGAGTTTTCCTCAGGAGATGTTTTAGTTCAGTCAGTTCTAGAAAGTTCTGTTTCAGGGTTTGCTGATTCTGATTGGCTTCCTGCAGCTCACTCTCCAATTTCTCCAGAACCGTCTGTTTACAACCAAAACAAAACAGGAAAGATTCAAGACAGGCCCAGTTATCCTTTTACAGGCTGCCACATCCCTGTCAAAAGGATTGTAAAATAATATGGGCAGACATGTACGATTGTGCAATGAACATTTTAAAATATGCATTGGCTGTTTAGGAACATGCACACAGCTATAAAACCCCTGACCTTCCCCCTGCCACCTTCTCTGTTACATGCAGTGACTCAAAGTTATATTTAGGCATTAAATTAGGCAAGCCAGCAGACCATCATTCTACGTGAAGAGAGATCATGGTCTCTTCCCAGACAAACAGTGACAGTCAACCTCGATTAAAACCAATCAGCGATATATAAATGCAGTATTACTAATCTAGTACACAGGATTGTGCCACAACTACAGAATAACATGGCTAACCCATGAGAATCTGTCACTGGTGAGTCACTTGCCTCCACTTCTGGGACCCACATGTTTTTCCTGAAATGTTAAATATATGGATATATATGTAATTTCACTCCTCCCCTGCCCAATCTTGCTCCATATGCCCCCGAGGCAGGGCAGAATTCTGTACCTCCAGATCAATCATTTCTCGAGGCAGGGGGGTCTCAGGATACTTTTCAGGTTTGAAGATCACAATCTCATTTTCCATTTCATTTTCCAGAAAGCCTGCAAGGAAACCACACAAAAGGCACTGTTAGGCTTTCCCTGGGGTCACTGACACGGCCTGCGGTGGTGACCCGCATGTGACATCATGACACATGATCACAGTATCCAAATGTCATTCGACACTTATTCTAGGAGATTCACCAAATATTTGTGGAACTCTTCGACACCCAAGAATCTGGCTCCCTGGAGCCTCCCTCAGCAGTAAGGAAGCTGCTCCTTCTCCAGAGGAGATAATTGTATACACCTGGGAATCGTGCCTGTAGTACGAAGCTAACCTAATCATAGCACGGCAGTAGAAAATGATCATCAGTTCATTGTGCCTGCTCTCCAGCCTGCTGTTCCTTACAACACAGCATACAGTGGTTTCTCCAGCAGTTTCAAATCCTCAAGGGGGTGGGGGGGGGGCTACTCCAACCTCCCTTAGTACTCCTGGTGGAATTCTGTACCAAAAAATTAAAAATTCTGCGCACAATATTTTAAAATTCTACAAAATGCTGCATATTTTATTTGTCAAAATAACACAATATAAACACACCAGTTTCAATTATTTTTGGTCATTTATTTCAAAATACCTGTCAGCAAGTATATCTGTAACAATACAGATAACAAAAAGATTCAGGAAATGTTTTTTGACAAATAGATTCCTTACTAAGCATATTAATACAGAACTCTGAGTAATAATTCATTTAAACTACAATACAGAACCATATTTCCCACACCCCTCAGAAGCAAAGTGCAAAGGTTTGGGGGAGTCAGAGCTAATAGAGGTGCTGAGGGAGAGGAAAGTACATTGCTGGGAAGGAGCCTGGGTGTGAACTTGGAGGGTTGTTGTGTATGGGTGGGAAAAGTATGGAACAGGGGAGCGGAGGGATTGTTAGGGAGCTTTCCCCATGCAGACCCTGGCTGACCCCTAGCCTCTCCCATTCAGTCAGACACATCTGCCCGTCCCCATGTGTCTCTGTGCTCTCACCCAGCCACTCTCTGTCCCTGTGTCCCTGTACCCCCTCCCCATGTGTCTCTGTGCCTCCACCCAGCCACTCCCCTGTCCCTGTCTCCCTGCACCCCCTCCTCCTGTATCCATGTGTTTCTGTGCCCCCACCCAGCCACTCCCATCCCCATGTAGCTTTGCACTCCTCCCCCTGTCCCCATGTGGCCCTGCACCTCAACTCCCATTCAGCCCCTGTCCCAGTCTGTCCTCCCCCACTAGCTGTTTTGAACCGATCTGACCCAGCAGCATCCCAAACTGTCTGTCTCCCCATACCTCTGTCTCCTGACCTGGCCCGCTGCGAAGAACGCAGCTCTCTCCTTCCCTCGCTGTTGGGGAGCTGCAGCTTTGCTCTATTGCCACAGCACCCTCTGGTGTGCAAAAGGTGGAACTGCAGCAACATTTTGGCAGAAGCTTTTTTCCTCACAAAAAATTAGAAATCTGCAGGGCTCATTAATTATGCGCATGTGCAGTAGCGCAGAATTCCCCCAGGAGTACCTCAGGAGAATACACTGCAATAGAATAGATCCCACTGGTAGCAAAGGTTCTTTGCTATCCAGCCTACATTTTTCCTGTGTTTCATTTCATACAATAGATTTATTTAGACACCTTGAACCTTGCACCTCCTCGCTTTGATATCACACAGCCAGGGTTTGGTGCCCAGGCTCCTGGACAATGAATGAGACAGGCACCTGAGAATGGGATTCACAAAAGCCGGCATGCTAGGCAGCTCCTCACCTGAACTAGCTAATGAGAGATGCCAAAGCAAGGGGGGAGTCCTTGCCCCACCCCTCTCAGGGAGTTCACGGCCTAAATCCAAGCTGGAGAGAGGTGCCACCCTCTTTTGGGATTCTCTCTTGGTGCTAGGGGCCAAGTGGAACAGCTTCAACAGGAGAAACGGCGGAAACCCCATATCAGACTATCCCATAGGCCAGCGGTTAGGGCACTCACCTGAGAGATGGAAGATCCCTGTTCAAATCCCATCTCCTTGCAGCTGGAGCGAGACTTGAACCAGAGGTCTCATGCATTCCAGGTGACCAACCTAGCCACTGGACTAAAAGTTATGAGGGAGCTCCTCCTCCCCTCCCCTCTCCTCCCCTCCAGTTGTTTTGAGTGAGTTCACCTGCAGGGGCCCAATCTGGTAGGCAAGCTCTGGGCCTGCTTACCAGATTGGGCCCCACAGGTGAGTTGGGCAGAGGAAAACTGATCTTCCCGCAGTTCAGGCATCACACTGGGGCTTGGGCATCTGGATGTCTAGAGCGAGCAGCAGTGCACGTGCTCGGAGAAAGAAAGACAGGGGCAGAGGGAACTTCTAATGCAAAAATGTAGCCGCCAAATGAGTTTCGTTGCCTACAGAATTCAGTGGCAGCTGACCGGGGGTTTGTGAAACCCGGTGGGGCCTGATTCTGGGATTTAGGTGCCTAAAATAGCAGTTAGGGTACCTATGTCTTTTTGTGAATCTAGCCCTATATCCTTGGCCACTGACTTTTTGATTGCACCCCTTCAAAATCCGGACCCTGCAACACCAACTGAAAAACTGTCCCCAGGCAACAACAGCTTTCACCCTCCTCTCCCCAACAAGCAGCACTTGTCTTAAGTATCCAGGGCCCTCTTCCAAAAGGGATAGAGCTGAAGGCTGGAAGGTAGGAGACCTACGGTCTATCCCTAGTTGTGCCACTGACCCACTGTGAGACACTGGACACGAAATTTAACCTCTCTGGCCCTCAATAGAGCCACCTATAAAATGCGGAGAATAGCGCTTACCCACCTTTGCAAGGTGCATGAGGATCAATGGGTGATTAGCACTATAAATGCTAAGGGAGTGTAATTATTTCCCCCTCACACAGTAGAAAAGTAGACATTTTAAGGATCCTATGGACACTTCACTTGATACCATTTCCTAGCAAGCTCCACAAAAATAATGACTAAGAAAAAACAGCTTAAAAACCCCCCCATTTTTATTGCCTGCCGGCTTTTTAAAGAAATCTCTGACTGGGACAGTGTGCTTTGCTGCAGGAAGTATGTTCTAATGGTTAGAACACAGGACGAGGAGTCAGGACCCCGGGTTCCATTTCCAGCCCAGTTGCTGGAAATGTGATTTTATGCAGGACACTTAACCTCTCTTCTGACTTTACCCATATGCAAAATAGGTGTGATACGTACACTCCCCCTCCCCAGCCCCAGTAGTATAGTGGCACTTAATTGGTGCATGCAAACACTTCAAAGCCTTCAGATGAAAAGTACAAAGCCTTTCTAATGAAAGCTTTGCCATCTTTAGAACAAATTCCATTCAATTTTGCTAGTTAGATCACTTTGCTTTTTGAAATAGTAGATTACCACTTCTGGAGCCAGTAGCATTGTACAAATGTCTACTTACGGAGGATCCTCTCCAAGGATTCACATCTTCTGACTTCATTCACAAACTTTCTCTGGAAGCTGTTCACATTCACATTCAACTAGAAATTAAAAAACAAAACAAAAAACCCAAACAAACCCAGGGCTGAATGCACATTGCCAGTTGGGAGACTTTTAGTTTAACTGTATATTAGCGTGGGTGAAAGATGCTGCCTTTGCATATTACTGAAACTTGTAGCCTCCTAGCCACACAACAGGCACCACACAAACAATGGGAATACAAAACTTCTTCAGACAATCACTGTGCCTCAACCTTAACTGGTATGCTTGGCCCATTCAGTCATGGCTTCTCTGGCTGCCAGAGGTCTGAGCAGGGGTAGAAAAGGCTTCTTGGATTTTATAGATTTTAAGGCCAGAAGGAACCACTGGGACCATCTGGTCTGACCTCCTGCATAACAGGGACCACAGAATTCAGCCAGTGATTCACTCAAGACAGCCTGCTCATTATCCTGACAGAGGAGAGTTCTTCCCCACTTGCCACCGAGGAACTGAACCAAGATCCCTGAACTTGTATCACCAGCACCACTGAACAGGCATCAGACAATTATTCTCCACCACTGCTGACCTCGCTTGGATATGAACTGGGGTCCTAGCAATGGGAGACTTGATATTCTCCTGAACAAGACTCTGAATCCTCTTTCCTCTCATTTCTTTAAATAACCAAACCTCTGTTTGGGGATGTACATGCCAATGTCACAGGTGTAACTATTTGGGGTGTAATTTTGTGAGGCACATTCCATATACCTTGTTTACACTAAGCAAATTAGTAAACATTTATCTGCATTGATGCAGCTCCAGCGGTGGAAGACACTAACCATTGCCTCCTGTCTGCAGTACAGCTTCCGCCAGTGCTACCAACAGCACCACGGCAGAAAAAATACTCATGAATTTTCCATGTCCCACAGCAGACTCTTTTGGTCTGCTAATTCACCAAGGATATGTCTGTCGCTATGCCATTCACTACTGGCAGTTACCAATAAATCTCAGTTTCAAGCCTTGTATAAATACTTTATAGTCCCTTCCTTGTACAGATAAACCTCATGCTGCAGTTTTTGCTCTCCAAAAACAACGTTCTTGTAGATACCCACTTTGGAAAACCACCAAAGGTAACCAGGTGATTTAGGTGGGTGATGGGGATTGACTTTAAGGATATGCAAATGATGCCTAATTGGCATGCAGAGAAATGGTTCATATTTTCTTAGCTGAATCTAACTTCTGGCATCAGGCTCAGATTTAGCTGATGAACTGGAGGAGCAGCATCTTCCTTGATGGGCTTAGATTTTTGCAGAAGCACCACACTGTGCATATACTTCAATCATGCATAATTGGCATCACATGGAGACATTGCATCCTTGCTCATCTTTACTATAGAGACTACAATACCCAGCAAGCAAAGCTCTATCTGGAGCCAAGATGTCTCTGCTCTGATTACAATGGAGCTCTGTGGATGTAATTTCTGTGGATCGTATCTCCATATTAAATTATGGGTAAGGGTGGCCATAGACTGCATTGTAGTGTAGTAGACACCCTTGGACTCCAGCAATTCCAAATACTCCCCTTACAAGTTATTATAATTCTCACAGAAGAAACCCCCTTTACTGTAGATAATTTAGACTGTGGCTCTGTTTACCATACTGTATCTGGCCTTAAACAGACATATAAATAAACCTTTACTTTCAATTTTCAGACAGGGACACTGTTCAGGTAATCCGATCAAACTGGAAAGTCAATGATAGGAAGAGTATTATGTGTAACAGTAAACTCAGAGTAATTATTGTTACGGTAGAACCTCAGAATTCTGAACACTAGAGTTATGAACTAACCAGTCAACCACACACCTCAATTGGAACTGGTGTACGCAACAGGCAGCAGCAGAGACCCCCCCAAAAAAGGGGGGGAATACAGTACAGTACTGTGTTAAATGTAAACTACTAAAAAAAAAAAAAAGGAAAAGCAGCATTTTTCTTTTGCACAGTAAAGTTTCAAAGCTGCATTAAAGTCAATGTTTAGTTGTAAACTTCTGAAAGAACCACCACAATGTTTTCTTCAGAGATATGAACAACTTCCATTCCCGAGGTGTTCGTAACTCTGAGGTTCTACTGTATTTGTATTTGAGTAGCGCCTAGAGGCCCAAGTGAGATCACAGTCCCAGTGTGCTCTGTGCATACACAGACTCACAGACTGTCTCTGCCTCCACAAGTTGACCATCTAAATAGACAGGACAGATAAATGGAAATATTTTTATCCCCATTTTACAGATGGGGAACCGAGGTGCAGTGAAAATAAACGACTGGACCAAAGTCATGCAGGCAGTCTGTGTCAGAGCTGGGAATTGAACCCGGATCTCCCAGTCCACTGCCTGAATCCCACGGCCTCCTTCCTTTCCAGAGCAAGGCAGGTATTTACAGTCTTTATGCCAAGCCCTTCCAGCATAGGTGCTGGAACTAGAGATGCAGGGGGTCTGCCACATCCCCTGGCTCGAAGTGGTTTCCATTATAGACAGGGATTACAGTTTGGTTCAAGGGTTCTCAGCACCCGCACTATAAAAACTTTTGTAGCATCCCCGCCTTCCAGATTAATCTATTGTCCCAGCATCTTTTGGGACCAACCACATTTACAGTGGCCCTTTAATAGCTGATCCCAACATTCCTACCCCAGAACCTCTCATAACTACTTACATCTCTGAACTGGACCAGGCCCAGCTCGCCAAGCTCTGCAACGCAGCAATAGGCAGCCTCCACCTGGAGAAACAGCTGCATCAGACACATCTCCTCACTCCGGAACATTGACGCCATCTCGCTCGCTCTTGTTCTGCACCAGTGTTGATGGGAGAATTAAGGTGGTGACGCTGGCTTGTTTGCCTTGTGACAAACCTTAAAATGTAAAGGGCAGTATAAATGCTGGCTTATTAAGCCAATACAATGAACTCTAAATGCTGGGCATCCAGAAAATCTGTACCTTTGGTAAAAATTAGGGCTGTCAAACGATTACAAAAAATTAATCGTGATTAATGGCAAGAAACTGCGATTAATTGCGATTCACTTTTTTAATCGAGTTCATTTGTTTGGAGTTAATCACTTGAGTTAACTGTAATTGACAGCCCCAGTAAAAGTGTGACAGGTACAGAGCACTGGGTTGTTTTGATATGCCCTGGCTAAGGACAACGATGGAACTGGGTTTAGCTGTGAGGGGTTACAAAGCCTGTCAGCCACAGCCCAGCTGCAGAGGGCACTAACCGAATCCCAAACAGATCTCCAAAGGGCTGCTCTAACTTTACAGCCGCTTTACACTGCTACCTCCAGGTCATTCCGGAGCCAGAACAAACAGCCATCCAGCCATGCACCCTCCTGCCCACCCAGACACAGCTTGGGGGCAAGGGGTGTAGGGCTGTTATGACAGCAGGAGGACCCCCCGTTATGATAGGGGGATTCCTGGCACATGCGGATCCAGCTGCTTCCCCCATCTCTCTCATGGCCCTCCTGTCGCGTAAAAGGGGGCAGAATGCAGTCAAAGGGCAGTACCCCTGTATACAACAATATATGGTCTTTGTCCAAGATACTAACGCATTAGGGAGACTGGATGAATTTTAGGCATCTAGTTTGCTTCTCCCTATTTACACCTCACAACTCTCCAAACAGAAAATCAGGGTGAGAGAGAGAGCGAGAATCCAGAAAGGGTGCCCTGTCCACCTCTCCCACCTTTAGGGTGACCGATGTCCCTATTTTATAGGGACAGTCCCGATTTGGGAGTCTTTTTCTTATATAGGCTCCTATTACCCCCCACCCCCATCCCGATTTTTCACACTTGCTGTCTGGTTACCCTACCCACCTTTAATCCTCTGTCTGCTCACAGTCCCTCCACTTCTCCTCCTCCTGGTAGCTGCAGTGAGGAAGAGAGGAAGGAGCAGGCCTGGGGAGAGGAGAGTAGCAGGGAGAGGGCTCTCTACACAGCACAACCTGCAGGCGAGGAAGAAGTGCTGCAGCACAACACACACAAGAGTGTTTCTTCCTCTCCTGAGGGCAGTAGCCATGTTGCCCACAGAGTCATCATCATGGCAGGGTAGGGTGACCAGATGTCCCGATTTTATAGGGACAGTCCTGATATTCGGGGCTTTGTCTTACATAGGTGCCTATTACCTCCCACCCCGTCCTGATTTTTCACACTTGCTATCTGGTCACCCTATGGCAGGATGGAAGGTTAGTGGGGGGTTGGGAGGGGTGCATGCTTGTCATGGGAGGTGAGTCTCATAGGTCTTCTACATTAAACAGGTGAGTGAATCCTGCCCTCTCCTCTTCTCCCTGTGCCCAGCATAGGATCTGGGCACTTCAGACCACCCAAATGTGGGTGATTAACATGTTTGGATACTGAAACTGAAATTCACAGTACTGTCCACAAAAGTGATGAGCCAAGAGGCCTGACATCTTGTTCCATTAAACTCATCTTGAATATAGATAGGTAAGGGAGGCTGATCTGTTTCATGTCAGTTTCACTCCTAACACAATGTGGTGTCTGGGTTGCAAACACAGCAAGGGACAGTTTACATCATAAAAGGGAAATCTATTTTCATTTAAATTTAAATCAACATTTCTTGGAATGTTTCATACTAATATTTGTTTTATAAAATGCTTTCTTTCTTTCTTTCTTTCTTTCTTTCTTTCTTTCTTTCTTTCTTTCACAAAGGGCCTATTTTCAAAATAAGGCACATGTAATGACATACGCAAAATGCACATGCAATTTTTCATTTGCTTTGTGCATGCTATTATCACTATTTACATAAGGTAACCGCACATGCAAACTGCAGATAATCATGTCATTGAGCATTCATGCATGTAATCAGCTAATTTCAATGCACAAACATAGCAATCACTTGGCCAGAAGAAACATGCAATTGAACACATTATTTCCATGCATTTAAAAATAAAATCAGACCCAAACCGACATTTTTATACTTCGACTACTAACTGCATCCCTTGATGAATTTCTTCCACCTAATAACAAAGGCGGGAAGGGAACTGTCCCTAACCTGCTCTCTTTTTCAACCCAATCTTGCAATGCTTATTCCTAGTAGGTCCGCGTATGTTCAAATCACCTCTTATTTAAAGCACCAAGGACATTAAAAAAAACCACCCTAAAAATAATAGATGAGTTTTACAAAATGTGATAAATGGCCTGATTTATGGAGATTCAATGAAGTCAATTATTCATATATAGAGTCAATGCATATCCCTTTTCCTCTGAGCTTTCATTGCATCACTCACTGTACCCATTCACTAGGTAGTTTTAAGGTATAGAAAAACAGAACATTTGATAACTAATAACTTGCTAAAATAAAATATATCATCTGTCAGTTTCACATGGCTGAGATAGGATGCGAGCAATACAGCTGGTTGGGAATTTCACAGTAAAACATTTTTTCCATCAGAGAAAACAGATCATCAAAACCTAAATTATTCAGTTTCAACAAATCTCCCCATTTGAAAAGAAAAGTTTCAAATTTGTTGAAACAGCCCATTTCAACATTTATGAAACAACATCTTCAACTTTCATTTTGAAATTGTAGGTAATTTATATACTTTAAAGGTAAAAAAAAAAATCAAGATTGAAATCAGTTCTCAAATCAACATTTTTTTAAAATGAAACATTTTGATTGACCCAATCCAAAGTGAGGGTTGTTTTTTTTTAAAAATCAGATTTTTGATTTGTGACAATTTTCAAGATTTCAGACTGGAAAATTATTTCCTGCCCAGCTCTAATGAGCATAGTAGAAGTTTCTCATTTACTTTAGCCACTATTAATTTAATATGGAATATAATCCCAATCTGAGTTGCTGTCAGGTTTCTTTTCCTCAAAATTCTTCAGTTTGACAAAGGGATAGCTAAACAATCATCCACAGTTACTCCATTTGTGATCTCCTAAGTTATAGTTAGAATGTACACACGTTTAGATATAGCTGTAAGAGTTAGTTGTTGATTTAAAAAGAATATTATTATGTGTCATCAGGTCAATGACCAAAAAACTTTATGTAGGCTGTTTCCTTAGCAGGGCTGAGAGGAGAACCGCCCATCAAGTCTTAACAATTCTAAAGGTAGTTCTACAACAACGAAAATGTTCCATTTTGGCTTAGCTAGCCAGAATTCTTGTGTTAGGTAATATGAATGCCTGTTCTTACCTTGATCACCTGCTCTTTATGGAGCCTGAAGAATTCTGGAACTACTTCCAATTCTACTGAGCAGCAAATGAAGGACCGAAGTAAACTTTTCTTTCTTTAACATATCTATAGAAACCAGTTCTTTTAAGGGCTGAACTGGTCTAGACCAGAGAAGAGAGACCCTTTTTGTCCTAAAACAAACACGGAGTGAAATGGATCAGGAGCTGTCTGGCTCATTCTAAATTTTTCATGCCAGATCTGTGACAAGAGTTGGCTGTTTTGTCAGTGTGCAAATTGTTGTGATTAATAACAAATCGGACATGCTTCCTTGCACAGCCAAGGTGCTCTCAAACGAAAATGAACTTTTGTAAAGTGCTATACTCTGAGAAGTATAAACCAATGAAAGCTCATTCAAATATTGGTTAAAGAAATAGCAATCCCCAGGAAACAGAGAAAACCTTCAAGCTGTTTCTCACACAACTCTATCAGCTTTAAGGCAAAGACACAATACTGGAGATCAGGTAGGAACAAGGAGAGATTTAGGACTTTCTTCCAGCCAAACATTGGTATGAGGTTAATGTGGAATGTTTACACACCAAAAAGAGGTTCTATGAGGAGTATTATGTTAGTGATCATGAATACTGATTTTATGGACCTTTATTTTTATTGGTTTGTGTGATGGGAAATGGATGCTTTATATTCCTTCCCCTCAAATGCTAAAGAAAAAAGACTCAGTGAAATCCTGGCTCCAGTGAAGTCAATGGCAAAACTCCCATTGATTTCACGGGAGTTGGGATTTAACATTATTTTTTTCCTTTTGAAAACTATATTATTTAAGTGAACTTTAGTACTCATGAAAGCTACTACATTGTGAGCCCCAGAGACTTGAAGTCCTTTACTCGTCAACATGGCGAGCAAAGGGGAAGTAGGGAGGGAATGGTGTCTCAGAGGGATGGTCCCTTCTAGGGTCTCTCCTGGGGTGGGGATTCTTATGAATTACCCCTTGCTCAGGGCTGTGGACTAAGGGTATTTCTACGCTGCAGCTGGGAGCATCCTTCCCAGTGCAGGTAGGCAGATGTGCCAGCTCTGCTCAAGTTAGCTGGGGGCAGAGCCCTCCCTTGGGTATGGCGAATCAGGGCGACCGCCCTGGGCTCTGCGCTTTGGGAGGCCCCACACTTGTATAAAATCATGGGGAGGTGAGGCGCGCAGGTGAGTGGGGTGAGGAAGCAAATGGGGAGGTGAGGGGCAGGCGGGCAGGCGGCAAGGAGGAGAGTGGCGGGCAGGCAGGTGGTGGGGGCGAGGAGGTGAGCTGTGGCCACCAGCAGCCCCCCTATGAGAACTTCCGCCTCCCCACAGTGCCTCCTGCCCGCCGGCGGGCCCCGCCAATCAGCACCTCCCGCTCCCTCTCAGCGTCTACCACCCACCACAGATCAGATGTTTCACTGCAAAGGGAGGCACGGGGGGCGGGGGGGAGGAGAGGAGCGTGGGCGTGGTGCGTTCGGGGGGAGGGGGTGGAACTGGGCAGGGGCAGGGCCTTGGGAGAAGGGGTAGAGTGGGGGCAGTTCCTGGGCTGAGCTGGGGGAAGGGGAAGCACCCCCTAGTAGATTAGAAACTCGGTGCCTTATGTCGTGGGCCCTGCACTCCCCCAGGGATGGCCCTGCCTGGGGGTAGCATGGGCATCGACTCACCCTAGCCACCTAAGTATGCACCCAGGGGTCCGGATGTGTTTGTACTCAGGCGGGTAGCCCAAGCTGCAGTCCATGCTACTCCTGGCGACACTGGTATTTTTAGCATGCTAGCTCAAGCAGAATTAGTGCGTCTGTGTACTCATGCTGGGAAGCACGCTCCCAGCTGTAATGTAGACATACCCTCAAAAGCACAATTGAGCTCTATATGACTAAATTGTTCTTGTGTGATTGGACAAACAGCTCCCAAGGTTGGCCTAGCTACAGATATATACACCCCTCTATAGCTGGGGACTGGGATCCACTGGAGGGACAAAGGCCTGTCTCAAAGCAAAATCATGAAGGCTAATGATAATGCATGTTACTACGTAAAATAGGGTATTGACTAATACCTGCTGACTCTGGACTGTTAAAAGAGACAACGACACACTTTCTAAGACCCAGACATTTCTGGACACACAACAGTGAGCTCACAAGCGGAAAGCCACAGTTTGACCAGGTGGGGTAGACAACCACACTGGCAGAAACAAAGAGCTTGTGAATACGTAAGGCTACATTTTCAAACAAGGACAAGTGATTCCAGATGCCTCAGTTTTTGGTTGCTCAGCTTGAGAGGGAGGGTGCTCTGCACTTTCTGAACCTCCCCCACCTTCTCCAATTGGGGTACCCAGAAAGCTGAGGCATCTAAAACCAGGGGTTACCTTGGAAATTTAGGCCTAAGGTTTTCATCTTGCTCACCTGGCATCCTCCAAGTGACTTTAGAGCCTAGAAACTCTGCTTGGCCCAGCACTTGCCTGCTTCGTGCCTGTTTTGCTTGTGATTTGCTCCTCATGTTCTACCCTGTGTCATTGAACTCAGCTTTTCATTTAAACTAGCCAGAACTGGAAGCGACAGCTGTTGAACTGAGGTACTTACTGTCAGGAGAAGAAACCTCATTTCTGACCTCCAAGGAGACAGAAGCAGGAGTGAAGTAAGAACATAAGAATGGCCTTACTGGGTCAGACCAAAGGTCCAGCAAGCCCAGTATCCTGTCTTCTGGCAGTGGCTAGTGCCAGGGGCCCCAGAGGGAATGAACAGAACAGGTAATCATCAAGTGATCTATCCCATCACCCATACCCAGCTTCTGGCAAACAGAGGCTAGGGACACCATTCCTGCTGATCCTGGCTAAGAGCAATTGATGACCTATCCTCCATGAATATATGTAGTTCTTTTTTTAACCCTGTTATGGTCTTGGCCTTCACAATATCCTCTGGCAAGGAGTAGCACAGGTTGACTGTGCATTGTGTGAAGAAATACTTCCTTTTATTTGTTTTAAACCTGCTGCCTATTAATTTCATTTGGTGATCCCTAGTTCTTGTGTTATGAGAAGTAGTAAACAACACTTTTTTATCTACTTTCTCTATACCAGTCATGATTTTATAGACCTCAATCATATCTCCCCTTAGCCATCTCTTTTCCAAGCTGAAAAGTCCCAGTCTTATTAATCTCTCCGCAGATGGAAGACATTCCACACCCCTAATCATTTTTGTGGCCCTTTTCTGAACCTTTTCCAATTCCAATATATCTTTTTTGAGATGGGGCAACCACATCTGCGCACAGTATTCAAGATGTAGGCATACCATGTATATATGGAGGCAACATGATATTTTCTGTCCTATTATCTATCCCTTTCTTAATTATTCCCAGCATTCTGTTTGCTTTTTTGACTGCTGCTGTACATGGAGTGGATGTTTTCAGTGAACTATCCACAAGGACTCCAAGATCTCTTTCTTGAGTGGTAACAGCTAATTTAGACCCTTCATTTTATATGTATAGTTGGGATTATGCTTTCCAATGTGCATTACTTTGCATTTATCAACACTGAAATTCATCTGCCATTTTGCTGCCCAGTCATCCAGTTTTGAGAGATCCTTTTGTAGCTCTTCGCAGTCTGTCTGGGTCTTAACTATCTTTAGTAATTTTGTATCATCTGCAGATTTTGCCACCTCACTGTTTACCCCTTTTTCCAGATCATTTATGAATATGTTGAATAGGACTGGTCCCAGAACAGACCCCTGGGGGACACCACTGTTTACCACTCTCCATTCTGAAAACCGACCATTTATACCTACAATTTGTTTCCTATCTTTTAACCAGTTACCAATCCATGAGAGCACCTTCCCTCTTATCCAGTGGCAGCTTACTTTGCTTAAGAGCCTTTGGTGAGGGACCTTGTTAAAGACTTTCTGAAAATCTAAGTACACTATATTCACTGAATCCCCTTGGTCCACATGCTTGTTGACCCCCTCAAAAAATTCTAGTAGATTGCTGAGGCATGATTTCCCTTTACTAAAACTATGTTGACTCTTCCTCAACAAATTATGTTCATCTATATGTCTGACAATATTATTCTTTATTACAGTTTCAACCAGTTTGCCCAGTACTGAGGTCAGGTTTACCGGCCTATAATTGTCGGGGTCACCTCTGGAGCCCTTTTTAAAAACTGGCATCACATTATCTATCCTCCAGTCATCTGGTACAGAAGCTGATTTAAATGATAGGTTCCAGACTACAGTTATTAGTTCTGCAATTTCACATTTGAGTTCCTTCAGAACTCTTGTGTGAATACCATTTGGTCCTGGTGACATATTGCTGTTTAATTTATCAATTTGTTCCAAAGCCGCCTCTAATGATATCTTAATCTGGGACAAAAAGAAAAGGAGTACTTGCGGCACCTTAGAGACTAACCAATTTATTTGAGCATAAGCTTTCGTGAGCTACAGCTCACTTAATTGGATGCATAAAAGTGGAAAATGCAGTGAGGATATTTTTATATACACAGACCATGAAAAAATGGGTGTTTATCACTTCAAAAGGTTTTCTCTCCCCCAACCCCACTCTCCTGCTGGTAATAGCTTATCTAAAGTGATCACTCTCCTTACAATGTGTATGATAATCAAGGTGGGCCATTTCCAGCACAAATCCAGGGTTTAACAAGATGTCTGAGGAACTGGGGGGAGGGGAGGTAGGAAAAAACAAGGAGAAATAGGTTACCTTGCATAATGACTTAGCCACTCCCAGTCTCTATTCAAGCGTAAGTTAATTGTATCCAATTTGCAAATGAATTCCAATTCAGCAGTTTCTCGCTGGAGTTTGGACTTGAAGTTTTTCTGTTGTGATATATGCCATCACGTGCAAGCAATGCCCCTCTGCCATGTACATTGGTTAAACTGGACAGTCTCTACGTAAAAGAATAAATGGACACAAATCAGATGTCAAGAATTATAACATTCATAAACCAGTCGGAGAACACTTCAATCTCTCTGGTCACGCGATTACAGGCATGAAAGTTGTGATATTACAACAGAAAAACTTCGAGACCAGACTCCAGTGAGAAAACCCCCGCTCCCCCAGTTCCTATTACCAGCAGGAGAGTGGGGTGGGGTGAGAGAAAACCTGGATTTGTGCTGGAAGTGGCCCACCTTGATTATCATACACAGCAGGAGAGTGGGGTGGGGGGAGAGAAAACCTTTTGAAGTGATAAACACCCATTTTTTCATGGTCTGTGTGTATAAAAATATCCTCACTGCATTTTCCACTTTTATGCATCCGATGAAGTGAGCTGTAGCTCACGAAAGCTTATGCTCAAATAAATTGGTTAGTCTCTAAGGTGCCACAAGTCCTCCTTTTCTTTTTGTGAATACAGACTAACACGGCTGCTACTCTGTAATCTGGGACAGGTTCTTTAGATCTGTCACCTAAAAAGAATGGCTCAGGTTTGAGATCTCCTTCACATCCTCAGCCGTGAAGACCGATGCAAAGTAACTGGCTTCAATACTTGGTGAAAGGCAAGGGAGTTGCATTTCTCCACCCAAATGGTGCTGTGAAGGAGCCGGCACAGGTCAGAGTGGGCACTGCCAAACAAAAGGGTTGCTAAGCTTGGTTATAATGCTAAGAGAACAGAAATCATCATTCATTCCTTGGCTGAGGTATACTGACGCAATAAAATAAACTGGCTACTCAGGGTCTCCCATGTTAAGTCTAGTATCCACAAGATCACTTTCCCTCCCAACAAGATCATATTATTTTAATGCTAACTTTGTTTGTACTAAAGGGGTAGGAACAAAACTATAAAACTCTTCCCATTTTTATTCACAACATTTCAGTGGTAGGTCCAGAATTACATTCAAATACTGTCCTAGAAGGTAGCTGGGAAAGGGGCCTGGTATTTCCAGACATGCAATCATCACCAGCTGAGCACTGCTAAGATCCCTCCTGCATTGGAGACTAAATCTAATTAGTTGACACTGAGTGAATATAGAGAGGAGTAATAAAGCTGGATCCCCATTTTTATTACCTTCACAGACTCATGATAGAAGCTGAAAGGATAATCCATTTCATTCCTTTGGCATTTTGAATGCAGAACATTATTAAAAAGAATATTATTAAAGATCAGATTGTCACTGGTGGTGACCAGACCCAAGAGTAAATTCTGTTCAGAAGAGCCCCTCCCCCATATGCAGTGCCTAGATTGGTAGTGAGCGTGTTCTAATTAGTACTGGATCTGGGTCTCGAATCAGGAGCCCCATTGTCTGTACGCAGCAGCTGTGCTAGCTGGAATTAAAGGGAGCCTCTTTCTAACTCAGCCAGAAGGAACTGTGTAGCAATGACTTATACAATTTCTAGGGTGCTGGAGGGACAGCGGGAAGAGAAAGGAAGGCACATTAAGGTCACGCTATCGTGGACCAGTCAAAGAAACAAACCTAGCACTGGCTGGCAAACCCAAAAGTTTTGCAAACCATTTCAAAACCTCGAAATTGATTTTGTTCCGAAGCATTTAACACAGAACCACATTGCATTTGCTAAGAGATTCTCACAATATCTTTTGCAAATTCCCCCCAATTTTTTTTGTTCTCAAACACATCATCAAAAATGTTATTGAGAAAAGTTAGCC
Organism: Lepidochelys kempii; assembly: GCF_965140285.1. Lineage (NCBI taxonomy): Eukaryota > Metazoa > Chordata > Testudines > Cheloniidae > Lepidochelys > Lepidochelys kempii. The sequence goes on from NC_136380.1 coordinate 250,224,287, forward strand.
AATGTTCATTTTGATAACATCGATAACATTTTTGCTTTACAATTTCAACAACAAAAATATCCAGAAAACCCATGAAAGAGAATCAGCTATTCACATGCTGAAAGTTAGGCATGTGTGTAAACACCTTCTTGAATTGGAGCTGTGAGGGGGCCACTGCAGAAAACACCGAGTGCCAAATATAAATATGATAAACTAAAGGGGAGGGGAGGCTAAGGGGCTTTGGAGCCACTGAACAGCCCCAGCCAACCCCACAAATCTCTTTTCTAAACGTGGACCTGGAGGTTTAGTTACTCACAGGGAAGATGCAAAGAGATAGAGGCTTATATGATCGATATCAAGACTGGATCAGGGCTATCAGGGACCTGAAGACGTTTATTGAGCATTTAGCTCTGCAGTCCTGTTTTGCCATATGAGCAGGATCTTTGTTCGTAACGCTCTGAATGTTAGAATCCGGAAATTGCAATAAACAAAACTAAGCTAGGACCCAATCACATCAACACTCAAGCACATGTATAATTTTACTCGTGTGTGTCATCCCACTGATGAGTCAAGTTACACACAGACCGAAGTGTTTGCTCAGATTACATTTGTACACAGCTGTATCACACAAAGATATTCTGTATGGCTACATCAAATGTGAACAGGTACTTTTTCTTTACACCAAAGCTGCCCTCCTCCACAGCAGTAGTAAAAACAACAGTAGGCCGGCATGCTGGAGACAGAGCAGGGACCAAAGATGTAACTGACTACCAAATGCTTCATTTGAAAAAGGGGATTTGCTCTCTTTTTACTTGACTGTGTTGTGCCACGCACCTAACGTTCTTTGCTCTAGTGCAGTGTATGTTGTATTGATTTAGGTATTTTTTGCTCTAGAATGCAGAACATGGCACTCTTTACTACTCTTTTCAGCAGAGTTGCACTGATGCAAAGATCAGCTTTTGTTTAGAATGTAAAAAATAATCATCGGTAGTAATTGGAGGGTCACACAGTTGCAGGCAGTGGGCAAAGAACATTTAATTAAGCACAGAAGCCGTAGAAGCAGTCACTATAAACCAAAAAATACACTCAAATGGTAGCTAATCCCACATTTGAGATTATTATGAAAAATTGCCTAACAAATCTATTAGACTATGCAATAGTCTCTCAAGGGGAGCGGGGAAAGCCCCCTTACTTGAGTCATCTGAAAATAAACTGGGCAAGGCATTCAGCAAAATCCATAAAAGAACAATCCCTGGCACGGGAAGGACCAAAATGACCTATATCTTTTCCATTTTTAATGTCTGTGATTCATGCACTACCCTTTCTCCTCTGGAGACTGGAGTTCAAATACTGCGATAGATCAACAGCTAAGAAAAGGTTTGATGGGTCTCCCCACACAATTTAGTATGATTAGCAGCTTCTGCTGAAGGGAGCTGCAGCACTGAAACATTACAGTGTTACAGATCAGAACTGAAATAAAGCCAGAGTTGTGTGCGGAGAACCTTTAACAGAGTTTACTTGAGTTCATCAATAATCCCCTCATTTCAAGCCCAAGCCAAAAGCCATTGCAGTCAGTGGGAGTCTTTCCATTCTCTTCAGTTGATTTTGGCTCAGCTACCAGTTGTTTTTTTTAAAAGGTAAAGAAACAGATCATTGTGCATGTCAAATGCTCTCTAGCTGTGCAAACGCTCTGAAAGCAGTACCAGTCTCTCTTGGAGGTGGAAGTATTTACATACAATCTGACAAAGGCAGTTTCAATAATGGCTACAATTGAAAAGATGCATCATCACAAATTATTTGCTAAACAACAAAGTTTCTCTCTTTCTCAAACATTTTTTAGCGTGAAGTGGGTTTTGATTTTGATCATGTCTGTGAAATGAATTTCCGTATCAACTCCCAGCAAAACCCAAAGAAGAGCCATTCAAGGAGGGAAGGGTGGAGTGGAAGGGAGAGCACTTGGCTTTCTTCCCAGTAAACAATTTCTGTTTTTCAGGTAAGCTCATTCTCAGGTGAAAATGAAAATAAAAAACATGTATTTATGAAAGCTCTGGACACTGTAATTAGCCAGAAGTGAAGATGATCTTATACAATGAGTTCCAAAGGCATTCTGTATCTGGGCACTCAGGTACTTTTTAAAGCATTGTCTGTTATGGAAAGGCTTATTTCTTTCAGGATCACTGTCTGATGGTTTGATCATACACGCAGTTCTGTTGTCACACAAGCAAACTCCATCCATAATTGCTCCACTGTCAACAGAAAGTATTTACAGCGGGTACAGAAGGCTCCGACAAGAACGAGCCATTGCAGACTGGCTAGAGGCAGTTGTAACTTCATCTGCTGCTGTGGACAAGCTAAAAAACATAAAACAAAGCAGATCTGGAATGGCAGGGCCTGGTGGCTAACTGTCAATTTTCCCATTTCAGCTGTCTTGTCTTTTTATTCAATTGCAGCTTGACAAGTCTTTTCTCATGGAAATCTCAAGTGGGATAAGTTGTATTTCATCATGGAAATATTTTATTTCAAGGACTGGGTGTTCTGAAGGGAATCAGTAAAGCGATACAGAACCGTTCACTGCCAGTACAGAACTGGTGGCAGTCTTCTCGGTCCATTCTTAGTGAACTGGTGGGTGCATCACAGTTGTCATGAACCAGATGTCTTGTCGTTAGTCTGAGCTGAGTGGCAAAGAACTAAACAGAACGACCCATTCAGCTCGCCAGGTCAGGGTTAGGGCTGGTTGGAAAACAATTCCATTTCGCAAAAGACAGGTTTTGACATTTGTTTTTGTTTGGCCTCAGAATGACATGGAAGGCTTGTGAAAATTTTCACAAAAGACATGAGAACACGCTCCCCCAGAATAGTGAACAGCTTGGTGGCTGGAGCATGAACCTGGGATGTGGGAGACCCAGCTTCGACTCCCCGCTCTGCCAGATGTCAGTGAAACATGTCTCTGTTGATGAAATGGGTATTTTTTGACAGAAATATGTTTATTTGATACTGACAATTCTTCAACCAGCTGGAATGAGAGTGGAGGCCAGGTAGCTGGGGACAAGGCAGAGGACAAAGCTTTCCCGGCCTGGGGACAAGGCTTTCCCTGCCATTCTCTGTGCTGCACCTGTCTATAAGAATAAATCAAAGACTTATTCAGCTTGATGCCTTTTGATTTCACCAGCATGAAATTGCCTAGCCTGTTAAATTTTCTCTCCCAACAGCTGTTTCCATGCAGCACAAGTTTAGTGAACAAGGCACAACAGATATCTATGCTGACTGCACAGATCCAGCATAGCTTTTATTTTACTTGTGCACCTGAAGTTATTTGTAATTATGGCAAAAAAATGTCAATATCTGTGTGCTGCTGGAATCCAGGTGGTTTTCTGTCTGATTTAACTTCTGAAGTTTCTTTCGTAAGGACATCATGGTGGGTAGAAGACAGGAATGGGCAGAGATAATGGCTCATGGGAGCTGTAATAGCGTACAGATTCTCTCATAGCTGTACCTTAGGTAACCAGTTCTAATTCATGGTAGAATCCAGATCACTAGTGACAGCCAGTCACCATCATCTGACAGCTGTGAATGGCCTACACAAAAGGACTGGTCTCAGCTCTTTTCTTAGTGGACAAGTACTAATCTCAACTGACACACTGACTGCCCTCTGCACAGAAACTGCCAAAGACTGTGTGAACCTAACGTCTGAATTACTCTCTTATGCCTAGAAGTACCACCTCCAGAAGAGAGTTAAGGCGCAACTGCTACACAGTATGGGGAAGATGACCAGCATACAGAAATCTTTGGATATTAGATCCAAAATGTAAGACAGGTTCCTCCCACTGATCATCTTCTTTTTCAGTTCTTAAGCCATCTAGCTAAGATCAAAGATCATGACTTATGTAGCTGCAAGCCCCATTCCAGAGCCTGCAGCTGCACCACAATGCCATCCAAGATTGCCTAGTCAAAGCCATCCCGCCACCCAGGGACTCTGATATCCCTGGAACGGACAGTCAACTGCAACAGGACATCGTCATCGCTAACGAGGAATGGAAGAATATGGTCATGGTGGACATCACAGTTGCCTTTGAAAACAGGACCCCGGCCTTCTGCAAGACCTGAGCTCGAAAGGTAGAGAAATACACCTCTCTGGTCGATGTCTTGAGTGCTAGGGGTTATGAGGTTCAAACACATGTGCTGATCGTCAGAGCACTGGGCGCATGGGATCCCTGTAACAAGTAAGCGTTGTGCGAATGTGGGAACGGTCAGTGCTATGCTCGGCTGATGCGGCAACTCATGATGTCAGATGCCATTAAGTGGTCAAGGGACATTTATTTAGGACACATCACCGGACATCAGCAAAACCAGGAGCTGGCGTGCCATTGAGAAGTGAAGTCCGGAAAGTAACTGAAAAACTTCTCTGATGGATTGTATTTACTATCCTAAATTCTCAGTTACTGAGGAACAATCTACACCCATTGCTATATTTTCTTTCCACAAGCTACTCTTAATATAACTTTTTATGAGTGATGTATTTGGATGCTACTGTTTTAACTGTATTCTTAAATTTATTAACCATAATTTGGGGTATTGCAGATTATATATTATGTGTATTTTCTTTCCTTAATTTGTGTATTAGATAGTTTTAACATTAGCTTTAATACAATTTTTATATCAAAAGATGTACGTAAGCAGATCAGGGGCCTTTGCAAGAAGAATGGACTCCAATAGAAAAGGAGGACTTGTGGCACCTTAGAGACTAACAAATTTATTTGAGCCTAAGCTTCCGTGAGCTACAGCTCACTTCATCGGATGAAACCTGACTCCAATAGGTCTTTCCTATCTCTTACTACAGTGATCCTGTCAGGAACTGGGGCCTGACCTTCAGGGAACCTTTACCAGTTGCACTGTTTGTAATCAACTTACCCTGAAGGCTGCCAACACACAGACTTTTGTTTTGGTTAAAGCCCTTCTCTTTCACTGTACAGTACGTGATAGGAAAGTTCAAGGTGTACTGGCAACAGGAATTTCCTTTGCTCCACCCTTCCCCCTGAACGTTAGGCTTGAATTTTATCGAGGACTTGCAAAATCACCTTCAAAGCTGCCATTGACTGCATATTGATTAGCACAGCTGCTCGGCCAGGGTTCCAGCATGAAGCTCTTTACCATCGTGCCCTGTACTACCATCACCCTCGTCTTCCTCTCCATCATTCTTCGGAGTTCTTACTTAGCAGGTAATTCTGTTCTATTTAGGTTCTTATACTGCAGCCGTCACCTAGGTATATGAGTGCCTTGCACCTCAGCAGTCAGGTGATTAACGGATTAAACAAAGATTTTGTTCTTGATTTATGCAAGAAACAAGCCTCTGTCCCTTAGCTAAGAAGTGTAAAGAACTGGTGCTGGTTAAAATTAGTGATAGTTACTGCAAAAGGATTCCTTGAGGGGAGCACTCACAGTATCATTCTGAAGAGATCTGATGTTATTAAATGCAGCAGTTTTTCAAAACTCCCATGCGCCTTTGCCAGGCATGTACTTTAACAGTGCCACAGACCGAGTCTGCTGATTCAGCTGTAGTTTGCTCTGTAGGATGTTAAGTACTGGAGGCAGCTACAGAAGAGACATGTGGTTTCCATACTCAACCTGCTGGGTTAAGCGATCACTTTAAAGTATCCAGCATTTTTCAGTATAATTTGGTTCAGTCTTTAACTGCTAATTATTCCAGACAACTGATTTTCGCTGCTCCCTTGAGAGGAGTGGCTGCTTAAAACAGGGCAGGTATTTTCCTCTCAGGATATTGCGTCCATTTAGGTGTCAGAATTTCTCTAGATCTTTTAGCAGATTTTTAAAGATGGGCTACTTAGGGTACATCTACACTATCCTGAAAGCCCCACAGCACTGCTGCGGTTGGCTGGCTCAGCTGAGTCTGGCTGCAGGATACACATTCAGGCTTGGGCTGGAGCCCACGAGGAGGGAGGGTCAGAGACCAGGCCCCAGCCTGAGCCTGAACATTCAGACTGCTATTTCTAGTCCCGCACCCCAAGCCTCATGAGCCTGAGTTAGCTGACCCAGGCTCTGAAACTCAGTGCCATGGGCTTTTTATTGCGGTGTAGCTGTACCCTTAGTTTGCTTTCACAGTAACTCTTTTTCAGCTAGACCAAGGGTGGCCAACCTGTGGCTCCAGAGCCACATGCGGCTCTTCAGAAGTTAATATTTTAACGGCTCCTTGCACAGGCACGAACTCCGGGGCTGGAGCTACAGGCTCCAACTTTCCAATGTGCCAGGGGCTGCTCACTGTTCAGCCCCTGGCTCTGCCACAGGCCCTGGCCCCACTCCACCCCTTCCCACTCCCTCCCCTGAGCCTGCCATGCCCTCACTCCTCCCCCCAGAGCCCCCTGCATGCCACAAAACAGCTGATCAGGAGGTGCAGGGAAGGAGGCGGAGGCACTGATTGGCAGGGCTGCCGGTGGGTGGAAGGCACTGGGAGCAGAGGGTGGGAGCTGATGGGGGGCTGCTGACGTATTTCTGTGTCTCTTTGGCAATGTACATTGGTAAATTCTGGCTCCTTCTCAGGCTGGCCACCCCTGAGATAGACTGTAAAAGTAGAGATTATAACCACAACGCTGCTTTGTACTTCCGTGGTGCCTTTCTTCCAAAGATCGCACATTATTTTACAAGCTTCACAACATTCCTCTGAGGTAGTTATTAACCCTGTTTTACGAGTGGAAAAACTAAACACAAATGGATGAAGTGAGCTGTCCAAGGTCATGCAGCAAGTTGTAGCAGAAGTGGGAAAAGGAACTGGAAGTCCAGACTGCTCCTGCCCTTCTCTAAGCTGCTCTCGATATAGCTGTGCAGAGGAAAGGACAGGATTCGCAACTCACTGAGGCCAACTGACCCAAAGTCTAGGGTGGCACACAAGAACGTTATTCTGAGCGGGAAGATTTCTTTAGTATTTCCTGTAACCTCAAGTTTTGTGGCTCTAGATTTCTAAAAACATGGAACAAAATTCCTGAAAAACAAAACCAAACCAAAAGAGGAAGGATGGTTTTGCGGTTAAGACACTAGACTGGGACTTAGGAGACCTTGTTCAGTTCTTAGCTCTGTCAGCCTTCCTGTGTGACCTTGGACAATTCATTCAGGTGGGGATTTTCAAAGAGGCCTAAGGAAGGAAGACAACTCCTAGGCTCCTTTAGAAATCCCAGCTTTATTCTCCTTGTGCATCAATTCCCACAGTTGTACAAACGAGATAGTATCTCCTTTCCTCCCACTATTTGGCTGTCTTGTCTATTTAGGCTATAAACTTTTGGGGGCAAGGACTGACTTTTCCTGTTTGTAGAGTGCCTGGGCACAACGGAGATGTGATAAAAAAATTAAGCATTCTTTAGGTCTTTCGTGACAAGAGACGCTTCTTTCTAAGTTAGTGCTGACAATGGTGGTCTGAGGGGAAGGGAACCCAAAGGAGACAGCATCCTAGAACACACATTTGGGAACTGTGGGCTTTAACAGTAGAAGCACTGGCAACGTACAACAGCCAGACAAGGGGCAACCTCCTCCCACACTAGTGAGTTGTAGATCAGCTGAACAACGGGCACTGTCAGACAGCACCTGCCCTGGCAGAAAACCCCATGTGCTGACATTTCACCTGTGCCACAGGAAAAAGCTCTTTTCCCCAGTGCTTCTTGCAGAAGAGGATCATCATCAGATTGCCTGTGGTCAGCAGACTCCAGCCGGGCCAAGACATTTCTCCATTTCCTGTCTTTGTTTTTCTGCCTACCGAACTTTTTCTCCTGTGCTTTTTCCTTCCAGAGGCCGAAATGAGCTCCAGTGTCTCCTTGACAGACCACGGGGGCAATGGGAGCCAGTGGCCATGCCCTGGTAAGACTTCTTTGATTCATTACTACAGCTCCTAAGCCTAGTGGTGAGATTACACAAAAAAAGCATCGAAAGGCAGCTATGGGGTAGGATTTATGTACTATGATGCACTTAACCGAAAGCTCAGGTTATGGGTAAAGTTCTGTGAAACATTTTACTAGAATCCTAAATTCATGTGATATGGGTGGCTTTTGAGGCCTAGTGCTTCCTGGGACCAGTCAGCCCAGGTTCACAACTTTCACGGGCCTGGACTAATTCAGTTAGCACAGCGTTTGGTTCCACATCCCTTTCCACACAAACCAGACCTTTGTTTTCTCAGGCACCCAGTGGTTTGAGCCCCTTCCCTCCGAGCCAGACCAGCCATGTCTGTAGGGTGTGAAAAAAACCCTTCTTAAAGAGCCCATTGTCCCCTCCCCACAATCCCCAGTTACCAATCCCTCCCCAAACTACCTAATGCACTGAGTTTAACTAATCCAAGAGCCTCCTTCCAGCTGCTAGCTGCTCCAGTGCTTCCAATCTCATCCTCTTTCCCAGGTGCCAAATATTTCTGTGAGCCATGCACCTCCACCGGACTTTTCCCTGCTTCAAAATGACCCCCCACTCACTCACACATAAATGAGATTTGCCTTCACTCCCCCCTGACTTTTTTTCTTGGAACAGCTACTTTTACCTTAGTCCATCCCTGGAATCAATCAGTGGACAGATGCTGAACTAGGTGTTTTCCCCTTGAGGGAGCAGCAACTCTTGAATGGGAGGGTTAATATTGTCCCCCACCACCCTCTGCATTCAGCTAAATGAAGGCAGTTGGCCAGAGAGTGTAAAACTGGGGCATGAGGAGTTGGAGAGCGCAGAATGTAGAGGCCAGGATCAGGTACATGCAAAAGTCATTCCCCCACCTTCCCTCTGGCAAAGAGAAGTCTGTTCTGTGTAAAATGACCTGGATGGCTCGTTTTGCTTTCTCTGCCATCAGATGTGCAATTCTGCCCGGATGTAGCCAACTGCTGCCAGCTCGGGGTAGACGAATACGGCTGGATTGCAGCTGCTGTTGGCTGGAGCCTCTGGTTTCTGACTCTCATCCTGCTCTGTGTGGATAAGATCATGAAACTCAGTCCCGATGAACCCAAGTATTTGCAAGCATGAGACGTGGCAAGCCAGCAAGAACCAGCATCCGCCACGGTCATCCAGGGAAGAGCAGATGGGTTAAGAAGCAATTGAACTGCTTTGCTGAAGAAAGAAAAGGACAGTCAGGCCTCTTATACTAAAAATGGGTCCAGATCCAAGTGAGGCATGGTAGTGCCTTCCCCAGGAGGTTTTATAGCTGATCCGCTTGAGCCAACCAAGTCCTGGAGTGGATTCCAGTCCCTTGTAGTAATTTACAATTAGTCCTATGATGCAGAATGCCCCCTCTTTCCTGGATACCTGTACTCTGCTATGAGCTTGCCACCTGCAATTCACCTATCACTAGCCCACATAACACTTACAGAGGACAGTTCAGTACCCAGCTTTTGACCGTCGAGCAGACAACAGGTTAGTGAAGCTAATTTTATTTATAAAAGACCCACCATTAGCAGCTCCATACTTAAGAGTGTGTAACCTGGGCCAAATCCTCAGCTGGTATGAATTGATGTAACTCCACGGCTTTTATGGAGTTGTCTTCACACAAAAGTTGCACTGGTTAAATTAAAAGTGCATTAAAACTGATTTATTTAAACTAGTGCAGACTTCTGTGTGGACACTCAAGGCTTGTCTACACAATAAAATTGTGCTGGTTTAATTTAGAACTGATTTAGTTCAGCTAGTGCAACTTGTGTGTGTGGATTCTCTTGAATCAGTTCAAAATTGCACCAGTTTAATTTAAACAATTTTTAAAATTATATATTTAAACCACCATGAACCCATCTGGACTCACTTTGGTTTACGAGAGCATCATTTTGTTTTAATAATCAAGATCAACTTAAACTAAATCCAAAAAAGCCACCGTTAAACCAAAGTAAGTGCGTCCACAACAGGTTTGCACTCTTAACTAAATCAGCTTAAATTCACACCTCAGGTTCCAACTGTGCAACTTTCCTGTCTAGACAAGGCTCAAGTCAATTAAAAAAACAACCTTTAAGACCTTGTCTACACCTGTGGTGGTGGCGGCATATAGGGACATGTAGCTCCACAGCACAGTGAAAAGTGGGGAGGCAGTGGGACCTGCAAGGCACTGCTCAGATGTGTAGTGGGCTGGGTAGGGTATATACCCTAACAAGACACCATTTAATACAAGGTAACTCCTCTGTGGAGAGAAATGCTGAGCTGAAATTTTAACATCAGGAAATGAAGCATGAAAAAGGAAGGACTTTATTCTTTTGTGGCTTTTTTATTGTGATTTTTTTTTAAACATGCGCAGAAATACCAGTAGGAAACAATCACAAAACATCGCTCATCAAGAAAACCTCACCATTTCAACATGCAAAAATTAAACAAAAGCAACAGTCACCTGACAAATATTGGTGTTGGACCCGCCAACTACTCCTTTTCACAAAAAATATATATAAACTTGTATATTTACAAACTTACAGAAACAAAGGATTTGTATTTTGTTGTCATTGATTGAAAGAACAGTGAGTTGACAGTTAAACACTGTAAATTACGGATGAATGACAAATCTTATAGCTATATACACACAATGGTTTTGTCCTGATCTATTATTTTAATGTGTATTGGTCTGACTGCAACATGATGTGTGTTGTCAAAAATACCACATACTGCCTAGTATCTACCTGCTGCAGAACCCTTTCTGTTCTTCGCCAGTTTTAGGGAGATCGTTCTCCAGATTAGAAATAGGTCAGCAGCTGCTGGAAGTGGGATTAGCTATGATTTCTGTAGTTCTTTCACTACCCTAGCTAAGTTTGGAAAAAAAAATCACGGCTCCTGATACTGTGCAATTCCACCACAAAACATACTTTATACACCAGTGTTGTGGGGCAACAGCCTCCCATTCTCAGCAAGAGGCAGGTCTGAATTATATTGACTAAATTAATTATTTAGAATTTCTGTTGTTAAATGGATATATCCCAGATCCCCACTCCTGTGTAAATTTCTTATGTAGTACAAGGGCCTTGTTTGCAAGCTGCATAAACCCTTTGCAAAGAGACAACTACACAGTACAGCATATGATTTTAAATACCTATTTGGTGCTTGATCCATAGCCTTTCAGTTGGACTCACTCCATTGACTACAGCGGGCTTTGCATCAGGCCCTTAAGGAAAATGTAGTCCTGTTTATGAATGTCATGAGTATAATACTACCATCACCAATATGCTCTGGGGTCCTCAGAAGTGGTGGCTGTATCCAAAAAGCTCCTAGGTACCAGTGCAAACAATTTAACAGTCCCATTTGTACACAGTAAGTTATGATGTAATTAAAACTCTTCTAAAAACAGAGACGGTCAACGAGGCATGTATTATATTTTTGCAATGATGACACGTGTTGTGAGAGACAAGCACAATGTAAAATCTACACACACACACGGCAAATAGCCAACTGGTCTTCCAGTAACAGGACTTCAAGAATTAGACAGCAGTTGCAGAAAGTGCAAAATAAAAGGTTGTATCCAAGGACTCTGGAAATGGGCCTTCTAAAGACAAATAGAAAACTAACTAATGAGCCGTCATATGCACAGCAGGGTACCTCAGAGCTGGTGCACAAGAGTGCACAGTACCCAAGTACAACCAAAAGTTTATTTGTGATGTGCCGCTACATTTGTTAGCGTATTTGGGAGGTGGAAAACACATCACAGTAGGGTTTATGTTGTGGAGCTGTTAAATAGCTTCTTTCTGACTGACAAAATCACAACAGAAGGTTTATCAATGTGAAGATACACAACAAATAAGATGTCCAGTTTTCATCTGTAAGCCAAAGACGATTCAGTAGTACAGCACCTTTTACAACTGTGTTCTTTAGGCAAAACCATGAAGCATTTAGTCTGCTACAGTCATACTGCTAATAATAAATACATCCGACCAGAACCTCAGCTGGTGTAAATCTGCATAGTTTTATTGACCTCCAGTGGGGCTATACCAATATACCCCAGCTGTCCCAACCTTTAGTTTCGGCATTACAAATTAGCAAAGCCAACCAATCTCTTTTTCACAGTACAGAACATTAAGCCCAACTAATTTGTGTGCAAGCTTCATTTTCACCTGCGATAAACCTCACAACTCTTAAGCTAGTACATACTGTACGGGTGTTATCGGATTGTTTAAGATGTTTTAAGATGTTTGGTCCCCAAATGTCTAAGACAAAGCATGCTGAAATGAACACAGACTGACCAAGTGATCTATTAAACTGTGAAATAACCTCCCACAGATGACGATGGAAGTCCCAATGCTCAAATCATTTAGAACTTGACTAGTGCACTGCACAGAACCACCTTGCATTCGCAGGAAGATGGACTAAATGCCTTCCCCATCTCTAACCCATGTAATCCAGTCCTGGCCATTAGAACAGAGAAAAGGCAAAAAGGGTTGAATTTGGATGGTAAGACAAATAAACATAATTGAATAACCCCAGTGTGAATCTGATCATTGTTGGTCAAACCAGCAGACTTCTATTTGCTTTTGACGAGGGTAACAAAGATTCCCAATTCCAGGCATGAGATGTAGTGCCTATAAAGAGGGAGGGAATATCCAGTAGAGTTGCCATTAGCTTAAATAGAATGAGAGTTCTATGCACCCTAATAAGATGAATAGAGCAGCAGGAGGCTTGCAGCTGATCAGCTTTTCTAATACCACCAAGTGCCATTGAAATAAATGAGCATTAGTCGCAGCAAATGATTCTGGTGTAAATACATTAACTTGCTCTGAAATACAATAAATCCAACTACTGTATATCTGACTAGGGTTTTTCCTTATTCCTTAACTCAAGGCTAACCTGATTAGCACTTCATGCATGCCTCTTCATCTTTCTCGATACTGCTGTTCTGGTAATTACTCACACTACTCACTCACTGTTTCTATCAAGGGGCTGTTCTTTGGGGTTTTACTGAATAGGCTACACATTAATCAATTGCACTTTACAATGATTGCACTTTACAAGTTCACCACAGGGATGAAAGCTGGCAAAACACCAGAGCTTCCTGCCTGCATCTAATGTACAGAGTGAAGACAGAGATTAACTTCATAAGAAAAGATGGTCTGTACTGGGACTTGAAGAGCTGGGATTTTTTAAGCCAAAGAAGTTAATAGATTTCATTAAAGAAATATACTTAATTACTCCCATTATAACCAAGGACAGTAGCAGACATTCATGGGAAGCCACAACAATTATGCTCAGAACTATATGCTCAAGACCTCCTGTATTCTGTGATTCAGAGGTTTCAGCATCTGCCATAGAATTCACTCCTTGCTGCAGATGTGAACCGGTATCTAAATGTTCACTTTAAAAAGAATAAGTTTCCAGCCCTTATGTCACGCTGATAACCTTCCAAATGTGATTGAGCGTAAACAATGCAGTACTGTCTTCCTGAGTCTGCAAACAGCTTGAAACAATAGCCGTAGAACTGCCCCTTCATCTAAGTGGGATGTCAACTCTGAACCCTAAAGAGGTCAGTTTAATTGTTCACAATTAAGTATCAGCATTTCACTGCTGATCATTGTAAAAGAAACATCCAGCTAACTCATTTGTGTTGGATGCAATGGCAAATAATGGGGCAGAGGCTGCAAAATGTTGCTGGTAAGAATTCAACTTCTGCTTCAGAACCTAAAGTCATCTCTGAGGTTTGGTTGACATCTAAAAGTTAGGTCACCCTAGCTACGTCACACGGTGTCACATCCCCTGAGAGATGTAGTTAAGCCAACCTAAGCCCCAGTGTTGACAGCGCTGCAGCATTTATAGCATAGACATACGGTGACTCAAAGAGGGAGGGAAAGAAGAGATGCATCCATACGTCACGAAAGCTAAAATGCTTCCAGAGTGCCAAAACTCAGTGTCCCCTTCGCTGTCCCACATTCTGAAAGCTCCAACTGTCCCCTCCTCAACTGTGGAAACCTCTAATTTCCCCCTCTGCCAACATCAGCTTACACAATTAGGTTTTTGCCATACAAATATCTGCAGCACGTTGAAAATTTAGGGGCAGTATAAACTAAAACAACAATACACTACACACTGTATTAGTTAGTCAGAAGCCTCCATTTCTATACTTACCAAAAGGTGCCACAGAAGCTTGAGTTTGCTACACTAGAGAACCCTAGAAACCAGGGACACTTGCAACATAATTTAGATCTAGTTGCCAGAGAATACATGGGCTTTTCACATGCTACTGCAATATGGTTCTTTTCAAAAATAGAATTATTTAAGCAGTCAGCCTGCGCATTTTGAAGTTAACCCTTTGGAAACAATGGATAGATTATATCAACACTCCTCAATGACTTTCTCTTTCTCTTTTCCTTTTTATTCTGGTCACCACTCTTGTTTCTCTCTCTCCCTTCTGATCTTGGTTTCCCTTTAACACTTCCATATTCACTACATAAGATTTGCACAGCACTTTAACCACATAAAAACTCTATAATTCCTAAGTATTGGTGATATAGATATATATATATATATATTTATATTTTTAAGAGACAGAGATACGTCATCCTACCTTCAATCTTGTGTTCCCATCATAACTCTTTCCTTCTGCTTCTAGGCTCCATAACCACCTCACCCTCCAAACCCTTTGGTCATCTCCACATCTTGTAGTGTTTTTTGAAACTTCAAGGCTCTATACCCTTTTCTCCAGTTCTCTACCCCATAGGTGCATTCAGTGTTTGTTGTGACAATCCAAAAGTCCTGTGAAACTCCCCTCCTGGCTTCCTAGAGAAAAACATGCCATTTTAATCACTCCCTTTATCTTGCCATAAACTAATCTTTCTTCGCTGATGACTGCACTTTACATGACAGTTCTTTCCCCTCCACTGGCTTTTTTCCATAACATACTTCCATGTCAGAGGCACTTCCAAGTCTAAAATAAACCACATTGCCCACCACATTATTTGATTCTCAACCTTTGGTCCATGGACCATTGGTATTGTATGGAGAGTTGGTTGGTCACATAGTGCTGGCCTTTCCTAGTCTCTGAGGCTGACCAGACAACACGTGTGAAAAATCGGGACGGGGGTGAGGGGTATTAGGAGCCTATATAAGAAAAAGACCCAAAAATCTAGACTGTCCCTATAAAATCGGGACATCTGTTCACCCTGTAGTCTCTAGTTATTAGATCAAATTAGTAACAGCTAAACATTCAGCCAAATACTTTCTTAATATTACACTTCCACGTTACACAGGGATGTCAGGCAGTTATGAACGGGAAGTGGAGGTGGTCCACATGACGGTGAATGGGAACAGTGGAGTGCTTGAGGCACTCTCTCTCTGTCAAGTTGTGGTCCACACAAAGACATCGATTGAGAATCCCTGACTCGTAGGGTGTCACTAACGTAATATATTGTACCCAACAGTTCCCAGGATCTGTTAGGAAAATATTCTCTTCATCAGCATGCTCAGAATGCCCTAGCTCAAATCAATACCAAAGCTAGTAAATTTCATTTTCCTTTGTTAATGTTTGTAAGCTCTCTGAAGATATAAAGCACTTTATAAATGCTAAAGTGTTATTTTATTGCAGGCAGACACACAAAACATTGGCATTTGAGTCTTCCGGGGCTTTTCTCTACAGCTGGAAATTCGTAGTAGATTGAATGGTAAGAAATAAAGCTTTTAGTATGAAATAAGACTTACGTGTCTCTCACATCAGTAGCGCCTCCCTCTTCTGAATCCATTCTAGAAGAACTGACAGAATAGGCACTCAGCTACATTTTTGCCCCAGTATCTTCCTGATAATCAGGGATTATAATGTACTTATTTGCCCTACAAAAGTGAGCCATCACTAGAGTTTAGGGCCTGATTCTCTATTGCTCTGTGCCTTGTACAGTCATTTACACCAGTGAAAAGCAGATGTAAAACTCAACCACTCTGATCTGGTAGCATCTTAAACCCACTTGCACTGGTATAAATGACTACACTAGGTACAGAGCAATGGCAAACCAGGCACTTAGTTATTAGTCAGTGTTCACAGTAAGCTGACTGAGACATCACTAGGTCATGTAGTGACTCACCAGCACAGACAGGGTCCTCCTAACTCCCATACCTTCGTTCTAAGCAATAGGGACAAAATTTTCCCTCGGTGGTTTATAAAATTTACACCTAAATACACATTTAAGTAGCTAAACAGAGGTGGGTTTTCAGGGATCTTCAACCAGATCACTTATTTAGGTGCCTGACTGAAGAGACTTGCATTTGAAAATTTTGTTGCAGAGGACTGCAGTTTCATTGTACTGTGTTGGAATCTGCAGTGGTGCCCTATTCCCACCATCATCAAGGCTGTAATTCAAAATCAAGAACCAAATGGCAGAGACTCAAATGCTGTTCACTACATAACTCTCATTTGCTCAAAGCCCACTGAAGTCTTCTGTTGGATGAGGGCCATAGGGAAGGTACTTATGGCACTGGGACGGCCCCCAGTCTGAGCCAAAGAAGTTACATTACAAATACCATGCTGATTAGTTTGGAACCATTTGTCATAGTCATTAAGTTCTAATTGTTCTGCAATCAGCTGAAAATGCTGACTAATGGCGGTTACTACACATCAGCCCAAAGGGACCTACTACATTATTCACTGTATCACCTCACTTCCCCCCCTTTCTTACTTACCGAAGTTCATGCATATGGTATCAACTAACAGAGCTAATCAGCAGAGATTCATCTTCTCTGACAGGGTAGTGTAATTAAAACATCTGTTATATTAAGTGTATAAGAGTAAAAACTTAAGGGTAAGGTAATAGATTTGTTAGTCTCTAAGGTGCCACAAGTACTCCTTTTCTTTTTGCGAATACAGACTAACACGGCTGCTACTCTATAACCTTTTAATATTCAGTTGATTCTCCAATGCTCTAGTAAGTGCAATATTTCAAGTTGTTAGCCTTACCACTCAGGCTGCCATTCTGTCATATCTCAAAAGCTGAGCAGGCCTGAGCCTGAGCAATGCTAAGGATGAGAGATATTCAGGGGCAAATAGAAGTGGGATTTTCTAATGTGCTCTGCACACTAGCCTCAACTCTGTTCCCATTGAAGTCAATATTAAAACTCCCACTGGCTTCAGTGCTGAATGCTTCCGAAATCCCACCTCAGAATGCAGCAGGAAGTGGTAATGGTGATTTCAGGAAGTGGTGTTCTTCTCTCCCCACCTATTCTGAACCAACACCTTTGAGTAGCGTTAGGAGGCACTGTGTTGCTGGAGATGCTCTCTTTCTGAAGGGACAAATATCCTTCAACACTTGTGGTCACTAAAAATCCTGCTACACTTTTCACCAGAGCAAGATGATTGGCACCAGCATCCTGGCTAAATTCCAATTAGGTGAAACTCCCCTGTAGTTTGTACTGAATAGGGGATTCTTCACTTTGTATCCTGAACGGTTGCAATGTGTTGTGTAAAGGTTCCCACCTTCAACAGCAGAAGTGGAAATGTTGCAATGAGTACAGAACTTATCACTGTTTGTAAATGGGTTTAAGAATGTCACGACACTTGGGAACTTTTGATAAAATGTGCTCTATAAATATCTGTTACCAACTTATCTGGTATCACTTTAATCAGGGTCACACAGTTTAACCCCTCCTATACCAATCAATCCATAAGTTTGTTTGCTATTCCACTATTTTAAGTGCCAGAATCATTCATAGCTGATAACCCTTTAATTGGTTTAATGTTTGACAATAAAGCTACATCTTTTAAACTGCCACAGATGGTGGTTTAATTCACAACTCCATCTGCTGTTTTCCTGTTGCCAATGCTCAATAATTTCCCGCTTTATTACTATTTCAATGTTTTCTTTTAACTACAGAACCACATTTCATCCAGGTCTGTCTTTTAAATCCAGAACAAGGTTAATGTATTGCTGTATATAATGATACTTTGTTTTGTATACCAGTAGAAGGAAAAGCAAGGTCGCAGTCTATGGTAAATCTAGCTATTGCTCTCAAATTACACACATCACAGGACACTAAAAAATAAACAGCCTGACAGAGAAGCCAATTCCGTCTTTGCCTCAGAAATGACAGGAAAAACCTTAAGGAAATGGCCAGTGGAACATGACACAGGAGTGCCACAAGTATAGCTCCACAGGAAACCTGACAACTCTCAGTCCTCAGTCTCTTTTCCATCCTCTCTTGATTCTCATTTCACTGAAACTTTGCTAAGTAACTACCAACAGGCTAAAATAACACGAAACCAAAAAAAACCCCACATTACATTTTCATAGCGGTTTAGCATACATAAGCTGAAGAAAACCTTCACTTCATCCATTCAAACATACTGATCAAGGCAATAGGGAGGAGTAGTCTGAACATAAACCTCCAGTTATGGGGCAAGAACTACTGAAAACTAAATAGGGTTAGCCATTCCAAGAGAAATATTTGTTTTAAATGCGAAATAAGGCATCAGTAAACAACACACAAAACCAAAACTAAATACTGCAGCCCTGAAAGCTACATAGGCAGAGACCTTTAGTGTGCTGTTCTAGAGTAAGTGCCCTAAAGTCACTTTTCTGTCCGTTGGCCTTCAACAGAACTCTCAATTGAGCTTCTGTTCTGGGGAGTGACTCTTTAAAAAGGCATTGTTGGGTTCCATGTTTCCTGTTCTTCAGTCAATTCCACATACCTGTAAACTCACCCTGGGATCTGAAAGTCAGACTGGATGTTCTCTGGCTAGCACATCATGTGCCAGCAATGTACATTGCCATGTACATTGGTCAAACTGGACAGTCTCTACGTAAAAGAATAAATGGACACAAATCAGACGTCAAGAATTATAACATTCAAAAACCAGTTGGAGAACACTTCAATCTTAGGTCGATTACAGACCTAAAAGTTGCAATTCTTCAATAAAAAAACTTCAAAAAAAGACTCCAACGAGAGACTGCTGAATTGGAATTAATTTGCAAACTGGATACAATTAACTTAGGCTTGAATAAAGACTGGGAGTGGATGTGTCATTACACAAACTAAAACTATTTCCCCATGTTTATTTCCCCCCCCTCCCCACACTGTTCCTCAGACGTTCTTGTCAACTGCTGGAAATGGCCCACCTTGATTATCACTACAAAAGGTCCCTCCCCCACCCCCCCGCTCTCCTGCTGGTAATAGCTCACCTTAAGTGATCACTCTCGTTACAGTATGTATGGTAATACCCATTGTTTCATGTTCTCTATGTATATAAATCTCCCCACTGTATTTTCCACTGCATGCATCCGATGAAGTGAGCTGTAGCTCACGAAAGCTTATGCTCAAATAAATTGGTTAGTCTCTAAGGTGCCACAAGTCCTCCTTTTCTTTTTGCGAATACAGACTAACACGGCTGCTACTCTGAAACAAAAGATCTTTGGGCCAAATTTAGCCCTCATTCACATCTCTGCAACACAATGGTTTTCAGAGGAGTTGCACTGGTGTACGGGGGTAGAAAAATGGATCAACTACTGGAACTCAAGCCTGATCTACACTTAACAATTAGATCAACCTAGCTATGTCGCTACGGGCTCTGGAAAATGTTGTGCCCTATGCAATGCAGTTAGGTCACCCGAACTCCCGGTGTAGATGGAGTTCTTCTGTTGACCTGGATACTGCCTCTTAGAGAAGCAGATTAAATACATCGATTGAAAAACCTTTTCTGTTTGTAGCATAGCTATACTCAATGATTCTGTTGACATGTGAGCAGCAGCAGAATCCAGTTCACTCTACCAGAGCTTACCACTCTACGGAGTTACAAGGAGTAAAAAGACAGGTTTCAGAGTAACAGCCGTGTTAGTCTGTATTCGCAAAAAGAAAAGGAGTACTTGTGGCACCTTAGAGACTAACCAATTTATTAGAGCATAAGCTTTCGTGAGCTATGAGCTGTAGCTCACGAAAGCTTATGCTCTAATAAATTGGTTAGTCTCTAAGGTGCCACAAGTACTCCTTTTCTTTTTAAGGAGTAAAAAGTAACACAAAAATAAAACACACCCTTACTTCTGACACTAGAGCAAGATCTGACTGAATGTACATGAGGAGCAGATTTGCTGAGCATGAATTTTTACAGTCTTTTTTCTGACATGAACTGCACTTCAAAGAATGTTGTGCATGCACAGGGGAGACCAGGCACCCAGCAGCCAAGTCCTCTCCATGCTTCCGAACCATAGAACGGCTTTGAAAACTGTCCTTTCTAAATTTAGGTTTCCCCTTTCTTCCTTAAGCTTTAATCTCTAGCCACATTGGAACATGTGAATATCAAGAGGCTGGTGATCGTGATGTACAGAATTTCCTTTTCCTCTTTACATTTTGTATAAAAAGTACCAGAAATAGGCAAAAGATGCCCAAGACACAGAGGTGGCAAGACTTTCAAAAATGGGAGCCTAAATTTATGCTCCTCTGTCCATACTTAGACACCTAAATAAGTGTGGACATAGGAGCACAACTTCTGGGGCTTAATTTCAGAAGTCTTGGTCTGAATGTAGAAGTAAAAAGTGAGCACCTTGGGTGAAGCTGCCACACTCCAAACACTGGATATGAATCCTTGCTGCGAACTGTCCTGACACTGGAGCAAGAGGACTGGTCTTTGAAATATCTCCTCTCCCCTGAAGTCCAGATTTTGAACACTTTCTGCTATGAAGCCTATCTGTCCACCAACGTTCCCTTTTCTGAATCACACGCTCACAGAAGCTATGCAGTGTTTCCTAAGCAAAACTATCCTTGAAACTATCACTGGACTATTAGTATAATCTCCTTGTGAATTATGTTGTATCATAGGGAGGCATGGGAAACGCATGACAACCTCCATGCGATCAATTACGGAAAGCGTAGGTCTAAAATATTCTGGTTAGTTCCAACAACTAAGTATCAAACAGGCTAGAGGTCAGCACTTTTGACAAAAAAAAAATCTAGCTTTCATTTTGCCAGTTTTTCTTTCTTTCACCTGTATATTCCAAATTGACCACTGACTATACACATAATAATTCTTGGAAAATTGTGAAGGGTTATGAGAGCATGTAGGCTTCTACAAAATAGAACAGTGTAAGCATGGAATTAAAATGTAAGTATTCGTAACACTGCTTCTTCTGCATGTACATACTAGCCACGTGATCAATGGGATTGATGAGATTCATTAACATATGCTTTATATTTTACCCTTTGTTCGTCCACAAAGCTGTAACACAACAGTACAATAAAAAGGACAATTGACAAAACCAGACACCTAGTTGGCCTAGGTAACCAATCTCCCTCATCTTGAAACTCACTCTGTTTTCCTTCTCAGGTTTCCTTTTTAAAGGTGACTAAAAACATTACAATTGGTTGGTAAACGTGTACGTGATTAGTACTGGATCATTTGCCTAGATTCTAAAGAGGAAATACACATCTTGGCCCATCTGTTTCAGACAGTGCTCTTTTCTTGCACCACATGAGCCACCTAAATCTTCAATAATTCAGCAGTTGCAGGAAGTCTGTACACAACCCCTTTGTGTTACGGCCATTCTTTTGAGTGAAGCATTGGACATCTTCCATGGAGGGTTTTAAATGGCATTGGGAGACAGAGGACCATATATAGATGGTGAATAGCAAATAAGGTCTCTAGCAGGTCTGAGAGCGGTACTCGGGCACAAACCTGTTACATGTGTTTTCCATTGTACTTCTCTATGAACACTTCAGGTCTTAAAGAGGGACTTTCATACTAGAGAAAGCTTAACAGACTAACTTAAATCTTTCACCTTTCTCAAGTTGTTCACAGTGTTTAAACTGGGAAGAAAAAGTGCTTGTTCCCCCATCCCTACAAGTGATGATTTACTCCAACGTTCTCTCCACATGCTGCAGTGAGGGTATGGCATAAATCACCTATCCTCCCATCCATTTCAGAGCTATTCTTCCATAATTCTTACTTATGTTTGCTAGTTACAGTATTTGCATTTAATAAAGATTTTACACCCAACAGCCCATTTTCTCCTGGAGTGAACTCAGAACACTATATTAATGATTGCACAATGTACCAATGATCATGTATTAATAGCACAATGTATTAATGATACCATAAGCAGAGTGATGTCGAAAGCACAGTAATCAGACTTCACTTCAGGTTCTAGAAGGAGAATCTGGGCTGTGAAGGACGGAATTTTTAATGAAACACCCAATAAACAGTTTTCAGTAATGTCAAAACATACAAATACTGACCCAAGTACATTTCTCACCCTGCTAATGCTCTTGTTTTTCAAATTTGCTTCAGTGTGAAAGTCTCTCTTTAAAGCATCCTTAGGGTTTGCTTTTACAAACCATTGTATGAAACCAGTGTTTCATCCATTATGTTTGTACCAGGGATGACATGTTATACACTAAGTCAATAGGTAAATCTTGAAGAATGTCATATTAAAATATTTAAAAAAATATAAAAATTCAGTGACCTGATGGCTCCGCTGGTCATAACCATACAGGCATCAGGATTAAATTCAATCTGGGCTCATGAAGGCTTGGAGCACTGGCTGGGGGATTGATTATAAACCTCAGAATTTCACTTAGACTGCATGTGCATAGCCTCATAGTTACCCTACCATACCAATGCTATCTATGCATACTATACCAATGCTGATTCAAGTATCAACCAAGTAAGGTACCTATATGAGGCAGATTCAGACATACCCCAAAGCCACCTGCTTGATGACCCCTTTTGTGGACCATAGTTCAGACCATTCATTACTACCCTTTGGTTCTGTTTGAAAATCCCAACTCCTAGTATCAAATAGTCAAGAACATCACTGTCTCAGTGAGAGACTCCTAAGCCTCCTGACCAATATTAACTTACACTTTCTCTATGCCACCATTTTAGATTTAATTTGATGTAAGTTAAAAATAAAAATACTCCAACAAACCAAAATTTACTCAGAATTTTCACTTGTATTATGCAGGTTACAATTGTGCAATGGCCAAATATTAGTAAACTCATAGCTAATTGTAAATTAAACTCTGGAAAAATAATGACAGACACTCCAAGACATGTACCATCATTACTGTGCCCCTTCATCCATGGGGACAGTAGGAACAGATAGAAATAAAATAACGGTCTCAAACAACAAATCTAAGCTTATGTTAATATTCTAAATGTCTTTGCCCCAAGTTTTATCTTTTGTAAGATTCAGTTTCACTAGATATGACTGAGATCCCAACGTAAGCTGTGGTTTATGGTAAATGTATACCTAGTGCTGGTGATCCTGCCCAGGCTGGCTTGCTTTCTGGCCACACAGCAAACTACAGATTAGTATATTTTATCCCTCGTCTTGTGAAAGCATATAGTATGAGAGTATTTATGTTTAGAAAACAAACGTACATACTTATGCTCCAAAATTCAACTGTGACTAAGAATTCTCAACTAGATTTCAATGTATTTTTAACAAAATAAATATCCAGCCTTTTCTTTTTGGACATTTTGCTTTTCCACTCTGAATGAGTTTCCGGATATATTCTTGGATTTAAAAAGGCCATGGTTTTACTTTGCAAACATGAAGATGAAGGGACACTTGAAGCTTCAGCACCAGAAAAAAACGAGGAGGAGTGCAGAGAGTAGCTCCATTTGAAAACACAGAGCTCTAACAATTATTGTTCTGGTTTGTTACAAGTAGCTCAGAAATCCTTTTTCCCCCCCCTAAGTAGTCTTACTGTTATTGTCATTAAGGTGATTTCCCGTTCTGGATCACACCTTCAATGTCTCCGATCCTATATAGTTTGTAATCCCGCAAAGCAGCAACACGAGCCACTTCACTAAAAACACTGGAGAGGTTAGAATTCTTGTAATCTCTCATCAAATGTTAATTCAGTCCATCTTGCTGGTAACAGGAAAGCTTTGCCTTCTTCTTTAAGCAAGGTGTCTCACCGTCTACTATTCTTGGTGGGGGTTTTGTGTGCGCGTGTGTGTTTTTTTAGGGTTAGCTTTTGACCTAAAGTTTTATTTTGTTCATTAGATCAAACCAAAGAGGGGCACAGTAATGCTAACAGATTAAGCAGGACAGCCAGCTCTGACAATACCACTTTGGCCTCCCTCTCCTTGCCTCCACACAAATCTCTCTCTTTCTCCTTCTGTTGCTGCTCTTTTCTGAAGTGTAATCTCTGGCGCTGTGGAAGTTTACTCTGATGACAGAAGAAAAACGTTGCTGATTTCCTTTGAGTCTTGCTTCCATAGGAAGCAGATACCTGGCAGATTTGCAAGAGCATGACAAATCAGCTGTGAAAGTTCTGAACTGTTGTCTGTTTCTGTGAGAGTCGCAGGAGCTCCTCTCTAATTGCTTTTATGAGAGATGCCGAGGAGTGACCAGTTTGGAGGTCCTCATTGGAACTGGTGGTGTAGCAGAGCCCCTGTCCCTGAAGGCTGCTGTGTGGAAGATGAGCAGGTGGTGCTGAAGGCTGTCTGGCCGAAGTCCTCTGCATCTGGAATACTGGTGAGGAAGAATATTCTTGATGTCCATACATGTGTGTCTGCAAAATGAAAAAAAAAAAAAGTGATTGTTCCTCCTATTCAAAATAAGATGAGCTTGAGAAAGGAGAAGAAAGAAGAAAGACAAAAGGCAGAGGAGAGAGAGAAAAAGCAGCATGGAGATATGTCTAACCCCTGCTAGTTCCCTACTGCGTGAAAGGGTGATTGTGCTTGTGAGGCACAAAACAAATAAGTTGCTGGCTTGTCCTAAGTTCAGGAATTCTCATTTTCTCTTCTAAGGTTTACAAAAATTTGGCCATTCTCTAATGTCTGATGTATAAATACAGAAAAAGATGGGAGAAAGTCACGAAGGACTGTCTTGTGGATAAGGCACTGGACTGGACTTGGTTTAATTCCTCACTCTGCTATCAACTTCCTGTTGGCCCTTGGGCAAGTCACTTAATCTCTCTGTGCTTCAGTTCCCCATATCTGTAAAACGGGGATACTAGTACTTCCCTTTTCCTACTCATTTCTGTCTTGTCTATTCAGACTGTGCAATCTCCAGGGCAGGAACTGTCACTATGTGTTTGGACTGTGCTGAGACCAACAGGGTCCCATTTAGTAAAAGTAGAACTAGAAGAAAGACTCAGCAAGAAAAATTTCATTTTTCCACTCTCTAGAGTTGTTTGAGCTACACAGTTTCAGAAACATTGCCTTGGTGTAGGCCCAATTGTCCCAAATTAACAAGGAATACACCCAGTTTTTGTTCTCTAGTGCTATTTGCTTAAGAAACAAAAGAGGGTCTTAGTTTAAGTGGGGAAGGAAAAGAGGGGACCCTAGTGAAGAAAACCGTATTCATTAAGCAAAACAATAAATTCTCTGTAGTCTCTTTTAATGGCTCTCAAACTGTGAATGGAGAAATCTGGCAAAGCAGTTGAAACTAGTAATGGACGACAGACAACTAAAGAATAGGCTTGGGATTTTTGTTAAAATGACAATCTTGAAATCACAGTCATCCTCATAATATGTAGGATGCTATCTTGCACAGCTCATGTATAGTGCAGCTGGGTTTTTTTGGGGAAAGGAGCTTTGATAGGAAAATGAAAGGATTTATGCTGGATAAAGTAGGACTTTTTTCTGTTATAAGTGGTATCCCATCTTGCTTGTGAGAAAGAAACAATTCCAGTTATTGGAAATAAATTAATTGCTGCTTTGATTTTTCAAAATAGAGGCATCCCGGCCAAATGCACTAAAATAATTCTTACCTGCAGTCTTTGGTTAGCAGACTTGACAGGTAGTCTAATTCTATATTAAAGAGGGACAGGTTCTATGGTCCCAATTGAAAAAAGCAAACAAACTCCATTTGACACTGAGGTTTTACCAGCAAATTAAGCTATTTTCAGAGTACATTAACATTAGAAGTCACTGTACGATTCAGCTTCTTATCTAGTAAAAAACAGTCAGTCAATAGTATACTGCAAGAATGGTTTCTTGGTGGAAGTAAAAGAGAATGTTTGCTGACTGTGGTTGTTGATTATTTTGGTTTTAAAGTTGCCTAGATGTTTTTTAATATCTTATTAAAAGCACAAGTGGCTACTGTTGGGCTCTAAACAAGTCTGAGGCTATAAAAACGGAGACACACTAGCTCACAATGCCACCAATAAAATGGATTATGACAACCAGTTGAAGATGATCTACCAGTAAAAAGGCACAAGGATTTGTACAAGTAGTTTTAGTCTATTATTTTTTCCTTTTCTTATCAAAACAAAGATGTTTTCTACCGTGCAGATAAGTATCAAAGTAACATGTACTGCTGTTAAGTGTTTACCCTACTTCACTGATGCTTTCTCAGGAGAATTCTTTCCTCCTTCATAATGCGCTCTATTTTGACACAGAAAGAGTACCAGTGATGGCTGTATTTTACTATTTCCTAAAAGAAATATAACAACCTGTTCTGGCTATCCAAATCCCTCTGAAACCAATGGAAAGCTTCCCACTGACTTCAAAGGAGTCTGTATCAAGCCTTCTTGGATTAGCTTAGTGGAAAAGTAGGATGAAGTGTAGTGACCTGCTTGCTGATTTTCTGTCAGGAAGCAAGACTGAAGACTCATATCTTAGCATATTCCAGAGAATATCTTCGAGAGTAAAGACTGTGGAAAGCAGAGGTACGAATACTGTAAGGTAACAGAATCCATCACAGGAACACGAAAGAATCAGAACCCACCTGTGTCAACCAGGGAAGAAAATATTCTAGTTCTAACCTTCCTAACTGTGGAGGATAATGTCAGAAATGTGTGTTCATATGAGAGAGACAGAGTGAGCGAGCGAGAGAGCAGGAAGAATGTTGGTGAAAAGGTCCCAAGCATCCAGGAAACATGACACCTGAGGAACGTAATTGTAACAAAGAAAACTTTTAAAGATGTCATCTTTCCAAAGAGGAGAATTGCAAAGATCTGAACTAGCGAAAGAAATCAGTCTGTGAAGATACAATAGAAAAAAACTTCCTTTCTGTTACAGGAAACTGTCAGATTAGGGCACGGATTTAGCATTTTTTTCTCTTTTTCCATTTAATTACACTTAGTAAGAAGGCGGGAAAGAACAACTGCCCCACTGGAGAGGCACACTAGGCATTCACGTGGGCTCTGTGACAAGCAACAGAACCGATGTTCTGTAGGGTGTGACAAAGTTCCTCCTCTGCCTTGGTGGATCCTGCGCTTATTGGCAGATTTTCTCGCCTCAGAGGTTCACGTCAGCCCTCAGTTTGACCACTTTCATGGCTCAAATCTGCCGTTCACTCAGTTAGCCTCATCACTGGCCAGCGTGGGGAAAGGAAGAAGAACAATCCCTGCAGTCTCTGATGATTCACCTAGTGGATCGGGGAACAGGCCAGAGACCTTCCCCTCTGGTGGAACCCACAGTCCAGTTCAACTCCTCCAGTATCGAGTAGGGAGTTGGAGGGATGAGGAGAACCCAGGCCCGCCCTCTACTCTGGGTTCCAGCCCAGGGCCCTGTGGATTACAGCTGTCTACAGTGGCTCCTGTAACACCTGTGTGACAGCTACAACTCCCTGGGCTACTTCCCCATGGCCTGTTCCCAACACCTTCTTTATTCTCATCACAGGACCTTCCTCCTAATGCCAGATAGTGTTATCCTCCGTCCTCCAGCAGCACGCCCTCTCACTCTCAGGTCCTTGTGCCTCTTGCTCCCAACTCCTTGCACACACCACAAACTGAAGTGAGCTTCTTTTTAAAACCCAGGTGCCTTGATTAGCCTGCCTTAATTGATTCTAGCAGCTTCTTGATTGGCTGCAGGTGTTCTGATCATCCTGTCTGCCTTAATTGTTTCCAGAAAGTTCCTGATTGTTCTGGAACCTTCCCTGTTACCTTACCCAGGCAAAAGGGACCTACTTAACCTGGGGCTAATATATCTGCCTTCTATCACTCTCCTGTAGCCATCTGGCCCAATCCTGTCACAAGGGTTTTAGTCAATGTTTTAATCTGCACAATTTTTTTTTTTTAGCAAACTGAGAAAACCTCATAAGCATCTGCATACAAACTGTAGCAGTCAGAAAGGAAAAAGAGCAGGGAACATAATTAAAATGTTACCACAGTTGACTAAAGAAAAGGATGTTTGCTGAAACCACATTAGAGCGACACGTGCCTATTTGAAATGGTAACAAGAGCTGCTAACTGAAAATAAGGGCAATAAAATCCTTTTAAATGGGTCCAGAAGCTTTGAAATGCTCGCTAACCACTCAGACAACTGATGGGAGAAAATCAAGAGACTGTCTATCAAGGAAAAAATTATTTAATGAAATGTCTGACAATATAGAGATAACATTGGAAGAGTGTATATGACAGGTATGGATGTCTGAAACAAACAACTGTTTACTTAGCATCTTGCAAAATGGGGCTCTGATCCTGACTGGAGTCTGAGCAATTCTGTAATACAAGTAATAAAATAATAAAGATATAATGGTCCATAAGCACTTGAGAAAAAAGCCCTGAAGACCGATAAAACTAAAGTCACTTGAGCTGCCTGGGGAAAGGGCTGAAGGACAAATTATGAGAGCTGTCAAACCAACATGGACCCTGAGATACCACTGGAAGAGGCATGGAACAGAGCCTGTAAGATCTCTCCGCTGAGTGCCGGTCCAGGTGTAAACGAGCATTCGGATGCTTACCTTGACCAGAATGGAATGAGTTACTTGGATACCACATTCCTAAGCATGGAAAAGGGGTACAGATATCTAGCTACATTAGACAAAAAGACCATTTTGGCCTTGTTAGCTATGTTTTGCATAGCATGAAGAGAGTCATATTTACATCCTGTCTGATTTTCAGAGGTGTTGAGCGCTCACAATTCCAACTGAAGTTAATAGGAAGTGCTCTGCATCTTTGAGAATCAGACCCCAATCCTGCTTAATTTTGTTTTTGTTGAGCCTCTCAATATTTTTATTAAATACATCTATTTTAAGACAACATGGAATATGGATCGTGGTGATTGCTAGTGGGGACAAATGCTGGTGGAAGTACACAAAGGGAGGAAATTCTCTTCCTCAGGGAGGGGACGAATTTGAACAGAGGTGACAACTTGAGAGTGGGGCGGACAGCCAGAGCATAAAGGGGTTATCTCCAAAAGGGTACCTCGAGAAAGCTGGCATAGGTCAGTATGGGTAGAGGAATGGTTTAAAGACCAAGTGCATGAAATGCTGGTGACAGATATCCACATCTTTCCTGAGAAAGACAATAGAGTAGCTGAAACATCACAACGCTTATAGTTTAATCAGAAATTTCATCTTCTGGAAGCAGTATTCTGTCAAAGCATGGTGCCTGTCCGGTAGTATAGGTAAACTAACAGATATGTTGTTGACAGGTGAAAGGAAAACACCTTGTCCAGAAATCTCTACTGCTGTACACGACACATCTAATTCTACATTCAGTACCCAGATTCTCTGCCCTTATGAACTGGTGCAGCTCCATAGAAGTAATGGAGCTGTGCCAATGCATGCCAGCAGAGAACCTGGGCCATTTACTTCAGTACTTTCGACCTGCAATTATCTCAAATTAAAGAAGTGCATGGAAAGCAGACTCGACCTCTGCTGGAGCTCTGGGGTAGAAGTGGTGAACTGTAACCAGAACACAGTGGTTAAAGGCCTTGAGTGAGGAAGCGGTTAGGGAAGAGTGAGTGAAAGAGGTTAGAGAAGCGGAGGTGAAAGAATAGCAAGCAAGAGAGGTTAGAAGAGCTAGTGAAGGTTGGAAGAGCAAGCGGAGGTTGTCAGAAAAGCAAGTGAAAGAATCATCGGAAGAAATTCCAAACAGCAACGAAGGCAAAACCTGAACATATCACTGCTTTAGAAACTATATAAATGTGAAACAGTACTCACTGCATCTCTCCTAGCACATTCATCCTCTCCACGATAGTGGGGCCACCCTGGTCCCCCCGGCTGGCCATGCCCTGCTCTGACTGAGGGAATCTCCACTTGTTGGGCTCCGATTCTGCTAGCAATTCCCACCTGAGTGAGGTGCTGTATCTGAGAACCTTAAAAGCAAATATTGGTTTTTCATCTTTATACACAGTAAGTTCGCAGGGCAGATAAATGACAAAAAGCTAACATATAATTTTTTGGGGGAGGCAGGAAGAAAAAGAAGCTTAGTTTTTGTTTAACACACAAATCGGGATCAGCAGACAGAAGAATATCAATGCAGATTAGAGAAGGGAAATGCATTTACTCTGGTGCAGCTCACTCAAAATTTGGTATTTTTCATTACCTTTCATTGATAACAAACATTACACACACATGCACATCAGACACTGAATGTACATCTCAGGTATATGCCAGTCATTAAAACAAAAATTACAGAAAGCCCTTACAATTTTAAATGCTAGTGATCTGGCAGCAAAGAGGAGACATTTGCTATTGCACCAACAGACCAGGAAGACCCTAAGTCTGCACACTGTTCTCTGTTCCATCCCTCACAGCCACAACATGAATGGCTATCCCTATATACGTTTTTTCCTGCTTTCGTTTGTGCTTAAAGATTAAACAGTACTGACATTAACCAACGGGAAGGTCAGTACACAGCTTACTTCCTTTATTAACTCAGCCTGGAACCTAAATCCACTCCCTTCCCACTGCTTTCTGCTGAATGCCAGGACAGCTATCATCATTAATTGCAAGAGAGACATTTAGCAACATGCCAAGTTTACTTTTCCCCAAATTTTCTCTTATGATGGGCCAAAATTTTTCTGTAAATACATTAGAAGCGAAATAACTTTAAAGATCTGCAGATACCTCAGGGTATGTCTACACTACGGAATAAGGTCGAATTTATAGAAGTCGTTTTTTTAGAAATCGGTTTTATATATTCGAGTGTGTGTGTCCCCACAGAAAATGCTCTAAGTGCATTAAGTGCATTAACTCAGCGGAGTGCTTCCACAGTACCGAGGCTAGAGTCGACTTCTGGAGCGTTGCACTGTGGGTAGCTATCCCACAGTTCCTGCAGTCTCCGCTGCCCATTGGAATTCTGGGTTGAGATCCCAATGCCTGATGGGGCTAAAACATTGTCGCAGGTGGTTCTGGGTACATATCGTCAGGCCCCCGTTCCCTCCCTCCCTCCGTGAAAGCAAGGGCAGACAATCGTTTCGCGCCTTTTTTCCTGAGTTACCTGTGCAGACGCCATACCACGGCAAGCATGGAGCCCGCTCAGGTAACCATCTCCCTATGTCTCCTGGGTGCTGGCAGATGCGGTACGGCTTTGCTACACAGTAGCAGCAACCCCTTGCCTTGTGGCAGCAGACGGTACAGTACGACTGGTAGCCATCATCGTCATGTCCGAGGTGCTCCTGGCCACGTCGGCTGGGAGCGCCTGGACAGACATGGGTGCAGGGACTTAATTTAGAGTGACTTGACCAGGTCATTCTCTTTACTCCTGCAGTCAGTCCTATTGAACCGTCTTATGGTGAGCAGGCAGGCGATACGGATTGCTAGCAGTCGTGCTGTACCATCTTCTGCCAGGCAGGCAAGAGATGAGGATGGCTAGCAGTTGTACTGTACCATCTTCTGCCGAGCAGCCATGAGATGTGGATGGCATGCAGTCCTTCTGCACCGTCTGCTGCCAGCCAAAGATGTAAAAGATAGATGGAGTGGATCAAAACAAGAAATAGACCAGATTTGTTTTGTACTCATTTGCTTCCCCCCCTCCCCTGTCTAGGGGACTCATTCCTCTAGGTCACACTGCAGTCACTCACAGAGAAGGTGCAGCGAGGTAAATCTAGCCATGTATCAATCAGAGGCCAGGCTAACCTCCTTGTTCCAATAAGAACGATAACTTAGCTGCACCATTTCTTATTGGAACCCTCCGTGAAGTCCTGCCTGAAATACTCCTTGATGTAAAGACACCCCCTTTGTTGATTTTAGCTCTCTGAAGCCAACCCTGTAAGCTGTGTCGTCAGTCGCCCCTCCCTCCGTCAGAGCAACGGCAGACAATCGTTCCGCGCCTTTTTTCTGTGCGGACGCCATACCAAGGCAAGCATGGAGGCCGCTCAGCTCACTTTGGCAATTAGAAGCACATTAAACACCACACGCATTATCCAGCAGTATATGCAGCACCAGAACCTGGCAAAGCGATACCGGGCGAGGAGGCGACGTCAGCGCGGTCACGTGAGTGATCAGGGCATGGACACAAATTTCTCTGAAAGCATGGGCCCTGCCAATGCATGCATCATGGTGCTAATGGGGCAGGTTCATGCTGTGGAACGCCGATTCTGGGCTCGGGAAACAAGCACAGACTGGTGGGACCGCATAGTGTTCCAGGTCTGGGACGATTCCCAGTGGCTGCGAAACTTTCGCATGCGTAAGGGCACTTTCATGGAACTTTGTGACTTGCTTTCCCCTGCCCTGAGGCGCATGAATACCAAGATGAAAGCAGCCCTCACAGTTGAGAAGCAAGTGGCGATAGCCCTGTGGAAGCTTGCAACGCCAGACAGCTACTGGTCAGTTGGGAATCAATTTGGAGTGGGCAAATCTACTGTGGGGGCTGCTGTGATGCAAGTAGCTCACGCAATCAAAGATCTGCTGATATCAAGGGTAGTGACCCTGGGAAATGTGCAGGCCATAGTGGATGGCTTTGCTGCAATGGGATTCCCTAATTGTGGTGGGGCCATAGACGGAACCCATATCCCTATCTTGGCACCGGAGCACCAAGCCGCCGAGTACATAAACCACAAGGGGTACTTTTCGATAGTGCTGCAAGCTCTGGTGGATCACAAGGGACGTTTCACCAACATCAACGTGGGATGGCCGGGAAAGGTGCATGACGCTCGCATCTTCAGGAACTCTGGTCTGTTTCAAAAGCTGCAGGAAGGGACTTTATTCCCAGACCAGAAAATAACTGTTGGGGATGTTGAAATGCCTATATGTATCCTTGGGGACCCAGCCTACCCCTTAATGCCATGGCTCATGAAGCCGTACACAGGCAGCCTGGACAGTAGTCAGGAGCTGTTCAACTACAGGCTTAGCAAGTGCAGAATGGTGGTAGAATGTGCATTTGGACGTTTAAAGGCGCGCTGGCGCAGTTTACTGACTCGCTTAGACCTCAGCGAAACCAATATTCCCACTGTTATTACTGCTTGCTGTGTGCTCCACAATATCTGTGAGAGTAAGGGGTAGACGTTTATGGCGGGGTGGGAGGTTGAGGCAAATCGCCTGGCTGCTGGTTACGCGCAGCCAGACACCAGGGCAGTTAGAAGAGCACAGGAGGGCGCGGTACGCATCAGAGAAGCTTTGAAAACCAGTTTCATGACTGGCCAGGCTACGGTGTGAAAGTTCTGTTTGTTTCTCCTTGATGAAACCCCCCACCCCTTGGTTCACTCTACTTCCCTGTAAGCTAACCACCCGCCCCTCCTCCCTTCAATCGCCGCTTGCAGAGGCAATAAAGTCATTGTTGCTTCACATTCATGCATTCATTATTCATTCATCACACAAATAGGGGGATGACTACCAAGGTAGCCCAGGAGGGGTGGTGGAGGAGGGAAGGAAAATGCCACACAGCACTTTAAGCACAGCACTTTAAAAGTTTACAACTTTAAAATTTATTGAATGACAGCCTTCTTTTTTTTTGGGCAATCCTCTGTGGTGGAGTGGCTGGTTGGCCGGAGGCCCCCCCACCGCGTTCTTGGGCGTCTGGGTGTAGAGGCTATGGAACTTGGGGAGGAGGGCGGTTGGTTACAGAGGGGCTGCAGTCTGTGCTCCAGCTGCCTTTGCTGTAGCTCAACCATACACTGGAGCATACTGGTTTGGTCCTCCAGCAGCCTCAGCATTGAATCCTGCCTCCTCTCATCACGCTGCCGCCACATTTGAGCTTCAGCCCTCTCTTCAGCCCACCACTTACTCTCTTCAGCCCGCCACCTCTCCTCCCGGTCATTTTGTGCTTTCCTGCACTCTGACATTATTTGCCTCCACGCATTCGTCTGTGCTCTGTCAGTGTGGGAGGACAGCATGAGCTCGGAGAACATTTCATCGCGAGTGCGTTTTTTTTTCTTTCTAAGCTTCACTAGCCTCTGGGAAGGAGAAGATCCTGTGATCATTGAAACACATGCAGCTGGTGGAGAAAAAAAAAGGGACAGCGGTATTTAAAAAGACACATTTTATAAAACAGTGGCTACACTTTTTCAGGGTAATCCTTGCTGTTAACATTACATACATAGCACATGTGCTTTCGTTACAAGGTTGCATTTTGCCTCCCCCCACCGCGTGGCTACCCCCTCAACCCTCCCCCCTCCCTGTGGCTAACAGCGGGGAACATTTCTGTTTAGCCACAGGCAAACAGCCCAGCAGGAATGGGCTCCTCTGAGTGTCCCCTGAAGAAAAGCACTCTATTTCAACCAGGTGACCATGAATTATATCTCACTCTCCTGAGGATAACACAGAGAGATAAAGAACGGATGTTGTTTGAATGCCAGCAAACATACACTGCAATGCTTTGTTCTACAATGATTCCCGAGTACGTGTTACTGGCCTGGAGTGGTAAAGTGTCCTACCATGAAGGACGCAATAAGGCTGCCCTCCCCAGAAACCTTTTGCAAAGGCTTTAGGAGTACATCTAGGAGAACCGCAAATGCCAGGGCAAAGTAATCCTTTCACATGCTTGGTTTTAAACCATGTATAGTATTTTAAAAGGTACACTCACCAGAGGTCCCTTCTCCGCCTGCTGGGTTCAGGAGGCAGCCTTGGGTGGGTTCGGGGGGTACTGGCTCCAGGTCCAGGGTGAGAAACAGTTCCTGGCTGTCAGGAAAACTGGTTTCTCCGCTTGCTTGCTGTGAGCTATCTACAACCTCATCATCATCATCATCTTCTTCGTCCCCAAAACCTGCTTCCATATTGCCTCCATCTCCATTGAAGGAGTCAAACAACACGGCTGGGGTAGTGGTGGCTGAACCCCCTAAAATGGCATGCAGCTCATCATAGAAGCGGCATGTTTGGGGCTCTGACCCGGAGTGGTCGTTCACCTCTCTGGTTTTCTGGTAGGCTTGCCTCAGCTCCTTCAGTTTCACGCGGCACTGCTTCGGGTCCCTGTTATGGCCTCTGTCCTTCATGCCCTGGGAGATTTTGACAAAGGTTTTGGCATTTCGAAAACTGGAACGGAGTTCTGATAGCATGGATTCCTCTCCCCAAACAGCGATCAGATCCCGTACCTCCCGTTCGGTCCATGCTGGAGCTCTTTTGCGATTCTGGGACTCCATCATGGTCACCTGTGCTGATGAGCTCTGCATGGTCACCTGCAGCTTGCCACGCTGGCCAAACAGGAAATGAGATTTAAAAGTTCGCGGTTCTTTTCCTGTCTACCTGGCCAGTGCATCTGAGTTGAGAGTGCTGTCCAGAGCGGTCACAATGGAGCACTCTGGGATAGCTCCCGGAGGCCAATACCATCGAATTGTGTCCACAGTACCCCAAATTCGAGCCGGCAAGGTCGATCTAAGCTCTAATCCACTTGTCAGGGGTGGAGTAAGGAAATCGATTTTAAGAGCCCTTTAAGTCAAAATAAAGGGCTTAATTGTGTGGACGGGTGCAGGTTTACATCGATTTAACGCTGCTAAATTCGACCTAAAGTCCTAGTGTAGACCAGGGCTCATTGAAAACTTTGAAAAACAGGAGCTGTTGATACTTTGTGACTGTTTGTTTTGTGCGGGGGTGGGCACATAGACAAGTTGCCTAACTTGCATGTAATATTTACTTTACTCCTCTTTCCTTAAAATAAATTTTTAAAAAATTATAAAACTGATATTTGGTTGTTCTTGTATCTTAATTGAAGGATAAAAACTGGTTAGAGTTCACCAGAAACAAAAACTCGCAGCTGATCAACCACAGAAACTTAAGGAACAGTTTACATAATATATTAAATCATCTATGAAATAATGAACCCCCTCACCACCATCACTTTGCACAATTATAGGGAGAGGAGAGCTGCAGGTCAAAGTTAATTCTCTGGACTACAACACTGACATGTCTAATTTAGAAATTCTTGAGCACTCCTATATTTTCAGTATTTTAATTCCCTCTCTTTTGGAAGAAAGTTAATAGAGACATTTACATGAGAACAGAATCTTTGTTTCTTAAGAGTTCATCAGCTCCTGCCGCTTAAACCCAATATGAAGTTAGAACCTTGTTTGCTATGGAAATTGTCTCACAGTCAGGAAGATGATTTCATGTGGTACAGATAGACTCTTCAGATACTGTTTTTATGCAAATGTCCCTAGTAAGAAAAAAGAAAAAAAAGATGCAGGATAAATAGGCAAAATTTTGCTGAACAGAATATTTTCTCCAGAAGGCATCAGTTACCGTTTAACTTACCACAAAGGAAATACTGCGGTCACCTGTCAAAAGTCAACATTCACTGAACTCTTTTTGAAATGCTGAAGTTATTTCCTATTCTAAGGCTATCTTTTCACTACAAAAAAAAAGGGTTTTTTTAACCATAGGATAACTAATATACATTAGCTATCCCACTGAAAAATCCTAGTGGCACTGTAGTTTTTACCACGAGGCAGCGAGGCTCAGGTCTGGGTATGATGATGATCTTGCCTTGCAAGCTAGCAGTAAAAACTACAGTGCCCTGTCTCCACTAGGGGATAGCTAGCAATAGTTAGTTGGCAGTGAAAACAAAGCCTAAGTTTGGAGTATACCATCTACGGTGACCAGATGTCCCGATTTTATAGGGCCTGTCCTGATATCAGAGGCTCTCTCTCCCACCCCTATTTTTCACACGTGCTATCAGGTCACCATAGTACCACCTGATGGCAAATGATGACTTTTAGTAGGGACAACTATATATGGAACATATTGGAAAAAGGTGTAATATTCCAGTGCACGTTCAGTATAAACCCAAAGTACCTGCAGTGCTTCCTACTGGTCGTGGCCGTGCCACCGATGGCATTTCTTCTGGGTATAGCCCTCTGGAGGAATACTGAACATCAGATTGTTGCTGGTCTGGGTGCATTAACTCTGCAGGCTGAAGGAAACCCGGGCCAAAACTTTGCCTGTTGGCAGAGCAACATAAGATCACACTGACTGATCTTTCCACAGTGAAAATATTTACACTTGTCCCTTATACTTAACCCTATTATGATCACTCATGCGTATTTTTACCGTAGCTGCTACAAAAAGAATTAAACTTCATTACCATAATCCTCTTTCGTAACATGCACTTCATAAGAATAGGCTTGTACAAAGAATAACACAGGAGTTGGAACACAAGCATTTTCATGGATTGGGGTGGCTTCAATCCACTGAGAAGGGTTTGAAAAAAAAGAAAGATTTACTTTTTCGCTGAGGAAAACCATCATCACTACTACCTCAAAGCAACCACAGAACAGGACAGAGTCAAATTCACTTCTAATGTAAGCAAGTTCATCTAACTTCACTGACTTCAGTCGAAACGCACCTGCGTAATTTAGGGACCCAAAAACCCTACTAACTAATGTTGCTGAGTCAGGGGCTTGGATCTAAATCAACAGGAAGAAAGTGCAAAATGTAACATGTATTTGGCAAACAGAGATACCATTTGGTTTATGGGTACTTCCCTAAGTGTTATCAATATTTGTTGTGTTGAGCTCTAGAAATTTTCAAACATCCTCTGATTATATATGATACATCGCACCATGTCACGTTGTGTCGTGACACAGGTCAAGAGAAGGTATGTTAACATCCCTACTTCCTGCAGTGCGATTATTCAAAGGCAGTCTCCACCAATGGTGATAATCATAACTCCACAATTGTTTGCTTACCAAGGGTAGTCTAAGGTGACTTAGCATTAATAAAATGTGTCAGATTGACAGCACTGGAGAGGAAAGCCTATTCATTGAACTGTTATACCAGTGTGATTCACCCTGAGCTGGAGACATCACATTTAAGGATTAGCTTGATCTCCACTGTCTATCGAATTCTCAATTTCTCTGCTGAGTGTGTCAACATGGTGCCAATCAGTGCTCATTGTGAGAGTGCTCTCTGTGACATGGACTCCCATTTAGCTACACCCTCAATCCTGCAATGAGCTCTGCAGGAACTCATGTGCCCAGATTGAGCATTTTACAGGACTGGGACCCAAGTTTCTATACTATGCTCATCACCCTGGTGTCTGAGTAGCTTTTTCCTAGGAATTGGGCTATTTATTCTCCCCAGATTTTTATTCCACTCATTAACATGACCACCAAACAGTCATCTGATTGTATCTCACTCAAGCCATTGCTGACCTGGGGAGCATTTGAACCAGTGACCTACATAAGAAAGGCTCAGAGGACTGCATGACTCAGAAAGTTGGTAATGGGATGTGGAACCTAATAGAGAGAAACCAGTAATTTAAAATACAATACATTAGTCATTTAGGATACAGCCTAACAAAGAGTTCTGAAGGGTTCAAGAGAAACATTTTTAGTTTGGAACAGCCACTCTCCCCCTATATCCCATGGACTTGTTCCTAATTATCTACTCAGCAACTCCAGAGAAGTGATTTGGAACCAGCTTTCCAAGCATCATGGGACATTAAAATGCATGTCTGAAAGGGGTTTAACGATGCCTATTTGGGGTTGTTATCTGGGGACCAGTAAGAGTGCAACAGTGAGAGAAGCGCCCATATGGTATTTCATGCCTACACCACCAAGCTGGAACCTTATAATCAATAATCTATTAGAATCATTTTAGATGTTTCCTTTCAAAGGAAATATCCTCCCAAGATTACAGCTGAGGGTATTATTTTTGTGCAAAATTATTTTTTGAGGGGGGTATTTCCATTACTGTTGCTCTTTCTGTAGATGAAAGAAGTTCATGTTTAACAGCTCTCCTCAAGCCTCCCATTATAATAAATGATGGTTTTAACTACCCTTTACCACTAGTTAGACATCCATGACAGGTGATGCAAAATGGATACCTGTATCATTACCTAGCTATTGCTGGTCCTAATTTGGATCTGACAGACTTTCCAGTCCTGGTTTCTATTTTCCAGACCAGCCTTCCATCTGGCTTCTCTAGTTTCAATGGAAAGGTTTCACTTCTAGCCAATTTAATTGGAAAAAACCCTTTGCAAATCAATTTTTAGATTTAGACATTCTCAGCATGCTCAAGATCAGTGTATGTCTATTGCATGATGCAACATTCATACCATGATAATGGCTGCCAAGCCCCAGTATCAGCACAGTAAGTAAGTGACCTAACTTAATACG
This sequence comes from Lepidochelys kempii, assembly GCF_965140285.1. Classification (NCBI taxonomy): domain Eukaryota; kingdom Metazoa; phylum Chordata; order Testudines; family Cheloniidae; genus Lepidochelys; species Lepidochelys kempii. Next base: position 250,263,327 of record NC_136380.1, read on the forward strand.
TTTTGCCTTTCTGCCCAGGTTGGTTCCAGCCCATTAAATATGTTGATTGCATTAGTATAGAGAAAAGGGAACAATCTGGTTTCCCGATCACTGTTCCGTGCATTGGCTATTTAAGCCATTGGACTGTGACGTTAATAATGTCGACCTGTAGTGATTTCAAAACACTCCCCTTCCTATTTCTATAGGTTTCTGCATTGTTTCTACCAGTTTCATTATCTTTGTCTTCAGGAAATGAGTGTAACCTTCTTTACTAGAATACAATACATTTCTTCCCTGCTCCGTCACGATGTAAAATGAAGAAGCTGTGGTATTTTATACGGTCTTTAAAGAAACCTTCCTGTGCAGGTCAATGAAGTTGCCGGTTGTTACTTTAACCCTATGGCACTAGCAGGTCCTGGGTTTCCACCACCACCACCACCTGTGGTATTAATGTTTAACTTAAGGAAATTCAACCTGCGGGTACCAAGGGGCTCAGAGCCTTTTGAAAAAGTAATACACAGTGAAGGTACTGCCTTGTTCAAGGATTTGATAACTGGCTACGGAGCCTTTCACTATTAGCCCGCCTCTCTAAATCTGAGACAGGTTGAGAGTGAATGAAAATTGTTAATCATTGATGCCTAGTGGTGATCTACATACAGTGAGTTGGTGATCTCAGTACAGTTTCTAATGTGCTAGTGTCTCAATCACAAAATCATCTTCTCACGTCATGATTGGCCATATCAGCCAAGACCTCAAAGAGCAAATGTGCATGGGGACTAAATTCCCCTCTCCCCTTCTAGAGGTGATCCTTTCAGTCTCAGTCCCATGGGCAGGGAAAAACTGTCCATCCCCATTCTGCAGATAGAGGTTTTCAGTGCCTAGGACTGTCAGCACAGCCCTTCTCCAAGAACTACATTCATTTTAAAATAAATAAAATAAGGAAGTAATACACTATGTATAAATCAGACCCCGACTTTCTCTTGGAGCTTTGTCCTGAGGAGAATTTGTGCTCTGACACATCTGTCTCCAAGGTTAGCAGGTGATCTTCCCTTTACTGGGGTAAGCTTTTGGGACTGTAACTTGCTCCCACTTGATAATGTATATTGAACATTCGTGATTATATGGGAATTAAAGGGAAAGCCAAATAGTAAATTTGGAGTTGGGAGGGAAGGGAGGTATTTATCAGTTGTAAACCTACGAGGAATAATGTTTCCCTTATATAGCTATATAGATTGGGATTTTCTCACCTCCATCTTCATATGAGACTACCACAGCAGGGCCAGGAGAGCCTACGAGATAGATCCCCACTGATTTTATACAGGTGGGCTTGCTACCAGGCCTTCTCTGAGAGGCCCCCTTTGCTCTGGAATTTATTCCCCACTTGGCCCAAAATAAATTGAATCTCTTAATCTATAATGCATGCAGGGAAGACCATTTATTTACAGGGCTTTTCAAGAGGGCAGAGGGAATGGACAAGAGGGAGTCTTTGTGTGGAGTGAAGTACATTTGGTTGCTCTGATTTACTGTTGGTTAATTTAATTTTTTTTATTATTAACATCTGACATTTGAGCATGGGCAGTGTTCCACTATTCATTCAGCATCTGGCACAAACCTTAATCTCCCCTAACTACCACAGTGCTTTTCCATCTAGCTGAGACTGCAAAGTATGAGCTTCCTATAGCCTGCTGCTGCACCATGAGCAGAGCACTGAGAAATACGGAAGGGATCATACAGTTCCTTCCAAACTTCTCTTCAAGCACATGTCCTCAGAATATGGCTAACTTCCCATCTCTGGCATGAGAACTGCAGGGGTGTATCCATCTACTCAGATGAGAGAGTTTAATTACTTGTTTAATTATGGCCCATGGCCAGGATATAAATTCAGAACTTCATATTCTCCTCAATCCACAGTGCATCTCTCACTGACATCAGTGAGAGAGGTTTGCGCAGAGATTAAGTGAAAGATACAGACAGCCTCTATGTAGTAACTAAACTTTTATTTATTAGCTATTTATTCAGCAACTTTTTGACATATTCAGCATCGTTCATTGAGATAATCAGCTCCCCTTTGGGCTGATGCTACTCCTGCCCTGTGTTTTTCTTCCTTCCCCTCCCCCCGGCTTCTCTTAAGTCTTTCGTTCTTCCTTCTGCTCTTCCCTCCCAGGAACTCCCAGCTCCCACCCTCTTTTCTGTTCCATCTATTAAAATGATCAGCAATGGAACAGTTAAGGTTGACAATGACATTTCTTCATCACTGGGCTTTAGAAATGCCACTCCAATGAAATTAACATGTTACACATGTTGATGTCATTGTTTCAGGCTCTCTGCAGACTCTGGCACTCAATGGTATGCTCCATTCACATTTGGAAGGTTATCTTCGCAGCCATGAAGGCTTGAAATTTATTGTTTTTTAATTAAAGCTTGGAATCTACATAATCCAAGTGTGTCATGTTGGCCACATAAATACTTTATGCAGGCTGCATCTGGCCTGTGGGCCATCTGTTTGACACCCTGAGTTTGCACAGTACCTAACAGAGTAGGGTCTCAATCTCAGTAGGGCCTCTTGGAGCTAATGTAATATAAATAATAATTATAATTCCATGAACAGAAAGGTACCTCTGCAGCAGACCCGGCGCTGTTGGAGGAGTCATTCCAAATTCCACGTATCTCTATTGGAAATAAATTAATAAAAATAAAATCAATAAATTGGGAATTTCAGTCAGTGTTTTACAGGTTGAATGAGACCCAATTGCCGGGCCTACATGTGAGCTGACTGCAAGTTTACTGACAGAGATTTACAAACATTTTTTGTTAAGTGGCACAAGAAGACCTGGGAAGTGCAGCTCCAACAGGACAACCAGCTCTTCTATGTTTGCCCATGCTCCTTATGTGGCTTATCCACCTTTTGAAAATGTGTTCTCTGACTTGCAGCTTAAGGCCCCCTACAATGTGTATTTAATATAAATTTTACGAAAAGCTAAGCTATTATTTTACCTTGTGAAGGTGGGGGGAGCCAATGGCACACAGGTAGTGCTAGATCTTAATTTATCCTGCCTAAAATGATTTATTTTGTACAACAGACTTCCAACTCTATTTACAATTTCATACAGGAGCATCAGCTAATGGTTAGAGCAGGGGAGGTGGAATCAGGATGTCATGGTCTCAAATGTCCTGGTGGAAAACTCTGCCTAAATACTTAGAACTTTATCTTTGTGGGCTCTAAATAAGTGCTAAGCTAAAACAGACTTTAGAAAAGAAATGTTATTCATTTAAATACCAAGACTGATCTGTGAAAGATCACAACTGAGTGGACCAGGACAGTGTTCTCTTAAAAGAGAACTCCTATCTGCCTCCAACTGAGAAAAAAAGTTCACAGGATGGTTTAAACAGTGAATCCCCCATTTGGTAACTGTTCACATCACAGATATCCCTGGTTCCAGTAATTGCTCAATATCCGTGATGAACCCTGATCTAAAAGGTGTAACAATAGTGACCATGGCTCAACTGGTCCTAACACCCTGCCCTGAAAAGCCTTTCAAGATGTATCACTCACACTAAATGGGTTGTTTACTGCCTGGGCTGGACCATATGGTGATCCCCAGTGGGGGCATGTGGTTCCCCTCCCTGCTCGAGCAGGAGTGTTGTTTACCGGCTGTCCCGCAGAGACCCCAGGTGATGTGATGGCAGTGGAACTGGCTGCTTGGCTACTGGGAGCCACCAGGGCAAAGGCATCATCCAAGAGAGAGTGCATGGTCTGCCGGGCCTCTTCAATGGATGGCTGTGGAGGGATGTACTGAGAGGCTGGGTGGGGAGGCAAGCCTGGGTACTTCCCGAGATCAAGAGAAGAAGGTGTCTGTGGTTCTGCAGGCAGGTCAGGATCAGACTACAGAGAAGACAGAGAATGGAACCAGGAGTCAGAGAGACTTTTACATACGCAGTTTCAAGTCAGTGACATTTAACTTCTGAATAAGGATTAGAACAAGCTGGAAGCAACAGAGGAGAGAGACCTGGGTGTGTGGATTGACCACAGGATGACTATTAGCCACCAGTGGGACGCAGTTGTGAAAAAGGCAAGGCATTTTCAGTAGAGACAGAGAAGTGTTAATGCCACTGTACGAGACCTCATCTGGAATACTGTGTACAATTTTGGTCACCCATGTTCAAGAAAGATGAACTCAAACCGGAGCAGATGCAGAGAAGGGCTACTAGGATGATCAGGAGAGAACGGACAGCCTATTTTATGAGAGGAGACCAGAAGAGCTTGGATTGTTTATCCTAGCAAAAAAAAAAAGGCTGATCGGGGATATGATTGCTTTCTATAAATACATTGGGGGAGGGGTAAATATCCGGGAGGGGGATGAGCTATTTAAGCTACAGGACAGTGTTGGCAGAACAACAAATGGGTTGAACTGACTCCAAACAAATTCAGGCTGGAAATCAGAAGAAGGCTTCTAACCACCAGAGGGGTGAGGTTCTAGAACTGCCTCCTAATAGGAGTTGTGCCGGCAAACATGAGGAACAGCACAAATTGATCAATGCGACTCTACGACAGCACTGCTGGTGATGGTAGGTGCCAGGGCTCATTTCCGGTTTTTGTCTTATAAAAGCTCATGCTTCAGAGCTTCAGCCAGCCATCTGCAGGAATCAAGAAGGGATTTCCTCCCGCCGCCCCCCATGAGAATTTGGTCGGGGGTTGGTCTCCTTCCTCCAAAGCATCATCCGGGGTGGACACAGCTGTAGATGAGACCCTGGATGGAGTGGGCCAGTGCTCTAAGGTGGCATCAAGCATTCTGTCTCTCAGGTGCTTGCTGGCTGGTTCTTGCTCACCTGTTCAGGGTCTAACTGATTGCCATGTATGGGGTCAGGAAGGAATTTCCCCCAAGGTCAGATTGCAGTGATCTTGGGGGTTTTTCACCTTACTTTGCAGCATGTGGGGGTGGGTCACTTGCCAGGATTATCTGGGTACATCTCACTTAATCATTTCCCTGCCACTGCGGGGGTCTCAGGCACTGGTGCACCTCAGTCCCTCCTATTCTCTCCCCGCAGCATAACAATCTAATCTGGGTGCTGTAACACTTTGGTCTCAATTCGGCTGTTGGGTTTAGTATGTGGGGTGGTGTTGGTGGCCTGTGACATACAGGAGGTCAGACTAGATGATCTGGTGGTGCCTTCTAACCTTAAATCCTATGACCATCGAAACCAAGTTGAGATTTAAGGCATCTGTGTGCATGTCAGCCAAACCGGTCCAGTTCTTCTACCAGAGAGTCATTTTAGTTCAACTGTTTCAGCCAATTTAAGCTTCCTCACTACATTACTAGGTGGGGAACAGCATACCACCTGATAGAGACTGAGCTGCACTAGAATGATGTGGTTTGTAAATGTATATGTATCTGAAATCACATAGTGAATGCTGACTCTTATCTAGAAGATGACAGTCTGAGCTAGCTCTCTCTAAATCACGGGTGGGCAAACTTTTTGGCCGGAGGACCACACCTGGGTATGGAAATTGTATGGCGGGCCATGAATGCTCATGGTTCCCGGCCAATGGGAGCTGTGGGGGTGGCGCTTGGGGCAGGGGCAGCGTGTGGAGCCCTCTGGTGCCCCTATGCATAGGAGCTGGAGCGGGGACATGCCGCTGCTTCTGGGAGCCACGCAGAGCCCCAGCACATGCGGAGCAGGGCAAGCCCCGGACCCTGCTCCCCATCAGGAGCTCGAGGGCCGATTAAAAACGTCTGAAGGGCTGGATGAGGCCCTCGGGCCGTAGTTTGCCCACCCCTGCTCTAAATGAAGTCTTTCTGAACCTTTGCAGCTCTACGGAGCGAGTTGAGTCTTTGTGTAACAACTGACCACGTTAGCTGAAATGTGAAACAATTATGGCTATCCTGAGCAACACAGGACAGGAGCTATTCAACAGCTAAGCGGTTAGCTGTGAGGAAGCTGAACTGAAGTGCATCGTCCTAAAGGGATTCACAACAGTGCCTGATGTAGCCAGCACAATTACTACATACGGTCTTACCTCAGGAGCATATTGCTCCTCAGTAACAGGAAGTTACGCAGCCTTGCAGTAGCAGACTTATTGTGTCAGCTCCTTCTTGCCACTGCATGCCGGCTGCAGTGTCACCTATCAAGCCACACCCCTCTATGTCACTGGGAGTTTAAAACGCTGAGGGCCAACTCTCCACAGGTGCCAAAAGGGCTGAGCTTGCTTTGTGACAAGTCTCAATTAAATAGCTGCGGACTAGAATTCATTCCAATATGGGTGACATTAAAATGATCATGGCGCATGTTTGAACGCCGATGAAGACCACAGAAAGAAACATTATGGTCCTTCACTACATTTTAAAAAATGGAAACTGTTTGAAACTGTCCAGAGGTTTTGAATGTTAGCAGCGTCTGAGTGAAGACTGATTAGTGGCCAGAGTGCGGGTGCACCAGTCCAGAAAGCACAATAAGTGCAGTTTACTACATGATATTATTAAACTTAAAAGTTCTTAGTTACTATTTTTAACATGGAAAGAAAGCTAATTTGCTAGATACTGTATGAAAATTATTTCAGTTATTTCTGCACTGATATCTAAGTTTAAAGAAAAGAAAATCTATCATTGAGGGACCTCAGTTTTTCACTACCTGAAAAACTAGAATAAAATTTCCTATAACATTTGGGATTATTTAATCACTGGTAATGTGGACTAGAATGTACTGAACTGACTGTGCTCAAAGGATCATGTAGCATGCACACGTTTTCATGTGATGGGTCTTTTCCAGGATTTATATTTTAGTTTCTAACGTTGCTCACTGGAGAATCCTTTTCTCATTTCATTTCCTATGATTACTGTTCCTAATGGCCCCATTTTCAATTCTCATTATATAGTTTATTGGGACTGATAAAAATGCTTTTCAGTGCTTCTGTTTTGAAGACCAAGCAACACCAGCATGAGTGGAAAATGACAGGTTTTACTATTTTACCCAAACATTCTGCATAGGAAGTTCTTGACTCACTCAGTTTCATTCAAATGGAATTAGCATATAAAGTAGCCACTCAGAGCATACCAGGAAAATAGGAGATTCACCTAAGTCACAGTTATCGTAAGAACTATCAGTGTATTCCTGTCATCTAAAAGACAAACATACAATATATGCAGAATTATTGACTCCTGGTGGTCTTTTGTATGTCCCATCACTGTCGGTGGTGATTAGCCTGTCCTTCTCAGCATCAATAGGGCTTCCATTTATCTGATGTCTCCGACGCTGCTTGGGAGAACGTTTTGCACGTGAACTAAAAAAAAAAGAGAGAGAAATAAAGACCAAGAGAAAGTTCAGCACCTTTTGTCTTACTAGAAATACAACTAGTTTTTATGGCTGGTTATGGATTGTCCTCAGTTCTTACTGTGGGAGACCGTGTCAAAAGCTTTGCTAAAGTCAAGAAACAATACATCCACTGCTTTCCCTTCATCCACAGAACCAGTAATCTCATCATAAAAGGCGATTAGATTAGTCAGGCATGACCTTCCCTTGGTGAATCCATGCTGGCTGTTCCTGATCACTTTCCTCTCATGCAAGTGCTTCAGGATTGATTCTTTGAGGACCTGCTCCATGATTTTTCCAGGGACTGAGGTGAGGCTGACTGGCCTGTAGTTCCCAGGATCCTCCTTCTTCTCTTTTTTAAAGATTGGCACTACATTAGCCTTTTTCCAGTCATCCGGGACTTCCCCGGTTCGCCACGAGTTTTCAAAGATAATGGCCAATGGCTCTGCAATCACAGCCGCCAATTCCTTCAGCACTCTTGGATGCAACTCGTCCGGCCCCATGGACTTGTGCACGTCCAGCTTTTCTAAATAGTCCCTAACCACCTCTATCTCCACAGAGGGCTGGCCATCTCTTCCCCATTTTGTGATGCCCAGCGCAGCAGTCTGGGAGCTGACCTTGTTAGTGAAAACAGAGGCAAAAAAAGCATTTAGTACATTAGCTTTTTCCACATCCTTTAGCAAAGCTTTTGACACGGTCTCCCACAGTATTCTTGTCAGCAAGTTAAGGAAGTATGGGCTGGATGAATGCACTATAAGGTGGGTAGAAAGCTGGCTAGATTGTCGGGCTCAACGGGTAGTGATCAATGGCTCCATGTCTAGTTGGCAGCCGGTATCAAGTGGAGTGCCCCAAGGGTCGGTCCTGGGGCCGGTTTTGTTCAATATCTTCATAAATGATCTGGAGGATGGTGTGGATTGCACTCTCAGCAAATTTGCGGATGATACTAAACTGGGAGGAGTGGTAGATACGCTGGAGGGGAGGGATAGGATACAGAAGGACCTAGACAAATTGGAGGATTGGGCCAAAAGAAATCTGATGAGGTTTAATAAGGATAAGTGCAGGGTCCTGCACTTAGGACGGAAGAACCCAATGCACAGCTACAGACTAGGGACCGAATGGCTAGGCAGCAGTTCTGCGGAAAAGGACCTAGAGGTGACAGTGGACGAGAAGCTGGATATGAGTCAGCAGTGTGCCCTTGTTGCCAAGAAGGCCAATGGCATTTTGGGATGTATAAGTAGGGGCATAGCGAGCAGATCGAGGGACGTGATCGTTCCCCTCTATTCGACATTGGTGAGGCCTCATCTGGAGTACTGTGTCCAGTTTTGGGCCCCACACTTCAAGAAGGATGTGGATAAATTGGAGAGAGTCCAGCGAAGGGCAACAAAAATGATTAGGGGTCTGGAACACATGAGTTATGAGGAGAGGCTGAGGGAGCTGGGATTGTTTAGCCTGCAGAAGAGAAGAATGAGGGGGGATTTGATAGCTGCTTTCAACTACCTGAAAGGGGGTTCCAAAGAGGATGGCTCTAGACTGTTCTCAATGGTAGCAGATGACAGAACGAGGAGTAATGGTCTCAAGTTGCAGTGGGGGAGGTTTAGATTGGATATTAGGAAAAACTTTTTCACTAAGAGGGTGGTGAAACACTGGAATGCGTTACCTAGGGAGGTGGTAGAATCTCCTTCCTTAGAGGTTTTTAAGGTCAGGCTTGACAAAGCCCTGGCTGGGATGATTTAACTGGGAATTGGTCCTGCTTCAAGCAGGGGGTTGGACTAGATGACCATCTGGGGTCCCTTCCAACCCTGATATTCTATGATTCTATGATTCTTCTGTGCATCCTTTCAGGTATGACCCCCTGCTGCACATGAACATTTTGGAGAGTCCTCAGGCAAGGGACATCTCCTATGAAATATAGTGAAATATCTCAGTCATATGTAATTCTACATGAAAAATGCCAAAAATTATGTCATAAAGGAGGGATTTAAAACAAAAAGAAACGTACATTTGGTCATCCTTTGGCAAAGCATCAACATACTTCTGAGAGTGACCTTGGTGACAAGGATGCTATCGCTACACACAGCCTGTGCGTGAGTGAATGAGTGTACAATTTTGCTTTGGAAGACAATTTTTCTACCTTGGCTGGCACCTAGAATATTTAATAAGTTCATATATTCTTCCAGTCTCCTTCAATCACAGTAGAGAGTATTGATTTACAATTCATATTTTTAGGATTTTTAAGAAATAAAACTACATAAAAAGTAAATCAATACTCCCTAATACAATTGAATGACAGAATCTGATAAGCAGTCAATCCTATTATAGTGCCTGTATGATGGAATGGAATTTTGAGTGCCCAGTTTGAGACACCTAGGATCTGATTTTTCAGTGTTCCTAGCATTATATAGCATTCTGTATGTTCAGAGCAGTCTCACCACTGACTTCAGTTGAAGCTGCAAGTGCTCTGGAATTCTGCAAATCAGACCCCAGGGTCTTAAGTTAGTCACCCAGAAAATGAGGAACTGACCACCAGTGAAAAGTTTGGTTTAACTGACTCATCCATCACCATATAGGAACTCTGTGCTCTACTGGACACAGACTCTACTGCCATTTCCCCCCAGGTCTTGAGACCTTTTGTCCTGTCACCATCCCAGTCTTGTATCTTCCCACCCTAGCTCCTCATTCCTGTCTTGTTTTCCTCAACCAGCAGTCTCCAGTGAGGCTCCACTCAGGCTTCTTATCCCAGTCCCAGTCTCCTTGCTTCACAAATACTAAGTCTCCCTTGTCCCAGTCTCACCCAGTCCATTCCCATTCTTCTTGCCAAGCCAGTCCCAGCTCAGTTTCCCTAACACCCGATATTCCTCATTCCAGACTTGCAGCATTCTAAATGATGGCATTATGGAGCTAACAAAGTAACTGTCAGACTGCAGAACAGAGATTACGCTGAGCTTTAAATTGATGTATGTAAGGGCAGGTCTTCACTACCCGCCGGATCTATTGGGGATCCATTTATCGTGTCTCACCCATCGACTCCGGAACTCCAGCTCGCGAGAGGTGGAAGCGGAGTAGACAGGGGAGCAGCAGCGGTAGACTCGCCGCCGTCCTCATGGCCAGGTAAGTCGACCTAAGATACGCCGACTTCAGCTACACTATTCCCGTAGCTGAAGTTGCGTATCTTAGGTCGACCCCCTACAGTGTAGACCAGGGCTAAGTCAGCTGAAGGAAAGACACAGTGGAGGAAAAGTTTTGTTCGTTCTCCGTGTGAACGTGGTCCAGGCAGGACTGCATTTAGGGAACCTGGAACTCAAGAGAAAGAGCCCCCTGTGTCCATATACCCCACAGAAGACACAGAACAGACACTGTCTTGACATATAAGACCAGGAGGGAAGATCTGTGAGATGGGTTAAGTGCTGTGTGCATCTGGTTACCATGAAGGAATAAGGAAGAAGGGATTTTATTGTCTGGTATTTGCCGAGTTTTAAAGATAAATTTGAACTTTTGTATATTTTATCATTAGTTTTCATGGTCTCTTGACTGCATGTTTTTCTCTGTTTTGATACGAAAATAGTATTCTTTGCCATTTACTTTTTTTTTCTTATTCCTTAGTCTCTGTTAGTGCTCTTAAGTAAATTCAAACGTTGTTTCACCCTGGGTTTACCACCTGTGATACTTAGTACGAATTGTGGTGGTGGTGTGGGGATAGTGTGTGATTAAGTAGTTCTGCTTCAGCCTGCTCCCAAAATTACGTTGCATTTAACAATTACACTAGAGGAATTAGACAGTTTCCATGTGATCTTATGCAGCTACTAAATGAAAAAGAGTGTGCAAAAGTAGCGGCACAAATAATAAACATCTCCTTAAAAATGGCTTTGGTATGTTTGGTTCCGCTATTGAGAAATGTCCATGAGAACCTGTAAAAAAAAAAACGCATGGCCCTCTGAATGCTGTTAAAAAAACCCAACCACCACCCAAAAAACCTCTGGCATGTACTGACTAGACCAAAACACCCAGAATAACCCCAACCCTTTCATCTCTCCAACCCAAAAGTTCTTTAGGGAACAAAATGATTCTAAGCTCTCCAAGTGCAGAAATACAGGCCTAATGCAGTTTGCAAGTCTTGACACTGATTCTAAAGGAGACTGAATCTTCCCCTTGTTCTCAGTCTGTACCTCTTCCTGGGTTCTATAAAAACAGTAGGCACGTTGCCTCCAGGGTCCAAGATCTTGTCAATCTGCATCTGCGCTTTGCGGTATATTCTATGCTGCTCTTTGGAGTCAACAACAATCACATCATCCACAACTGGAAATTCATAGTGGCCTTTGCGCTTGGCTCGAAGACGGATCTTATTGCGGTGATGCTCGATCTCAGACTTATGCCTCAGAGCTGTTTGTATCTTAAAGGAAGAAAAAGAGAAAACCATGAGATACACTTTTGCAAATAGAGCCTATTACTGCTGTGCAATAAAAAGGAGAGCCAGAGCTAAAGCAAGCAATTTGAAATTGGCACACAGGTCCTCCCTCAGTTATCTCGTCCTTTTGCGGGTAATAGACCCATAATCTCCCCAAGTAGATGTGCTATCAGACATGGTATAATCACTAACACAGCAGGTGAAATTAAAGACAAGTGGCAGAGTGTTTATAAAAGGCGTGATGGATAACAAAAAGTCCTGCCAGTTGCCATGAGAAACATTGCTCCATTAAAATTAGATTGCAACCAAGGGTGTACCTGGCATATGTCTGCCTGCACCCATCATAGGAGAGATTTGATAATTATAGCCAAAGTCTGTCTCTGATTCCCTTTTTAAAAAAAACCTCATAATACAAGGGGCAAGAACTTAAGGAGCTGCTTGAGGAGCACAGTTGGAAGAGGGAAGGAGGAGTGGAATGGTCCAGGGCATGGCAATAGGTTCTTCAGGTCACTAGTTTAAACGTAGACCAGTGCTTTTAGAGCTGGTCCAACACCTACTGAAGTCAATGGGACTCTTTCCATTGATTACAGTAGATATTGGATCAGGCACTTAATGGCCACTGTGCTTGTGCTGGAACTGTGTTGAGGTGCACAAAAAGCACGAAAAATAAAACCCACTATAATCTTTTACAAAAGTATAAAAAAGCCATTAGACAAATGTACATAGCAGGATTTTTCCTAGTAGTTAAATTTACATTTCCTGGACTTCCTTGTCTACAGGTATTAGATGTATTAATTTACTTTCCAACATATTATGTAAGGTACTCAACACAAAAGGCGAATTGAGCTTTTAACCTAGAAGCAAGGGGAGGAGACGATCTTCAACCAAGTACAAAATGAGTTACTGAGCAGCAGCTGGGAGAGGCATGCAGAACTAGACCCAGATAGCTGAGTCATCTAGGTGTCACACAAATGTACAGAGCCACCACGCACTACACTATCTTAAAAATACCTCTTTGTTAATTTTGTTGGACTCTGCTACTCGGTCAGACAGTGCTGGGTTCTGAGCGGGAGGGGCTGCGATTGGCTGCATGGCAATCAACTGAATCTTGCTGGGGACCCGTCTACTTGCGTCTGAGGAACGAGACATCCTGTCCACATGCTCAAAGATAGAGGCTGAGGAGTGCTGCTCGTTTCCACTACTGGTCTGTGGAGGGCCTGAATTACCAGAACAAATAAAATAAAAGACAGTGTCATAGCTAGGATCAACTCAGTGAAATGTCTGGCCATACAAGATAACATGAAATGGTGTGCTACAACATTATGCCTTCTTTGCAGCTGCATTTAATTTGCCCTGGAGGTCTTCCATCCGCTGCAGATTTATTGCAGGCAGTTTACTCAGTAGTCTGCAGATTACTAAACTTTTTCATTTTTTCTCCTGACAGTGAACAATCATTCTTTATTTTTTTAAATCAAGTATTTGATATTTTACAAAGATAAAAATCTCAAAGTAGTTTTATCCCACCAAAAGCTATTCAGAATGCTCTAGTACGTACTACAAATTGCTATTGATAACATTACATAAGAAGGCTCAGATTCCACAAATGGAGTTTTACAAGCCAATAAAAGACTTCGAACTACGAAATGCCATACTTTAACAGATAAGTGATAGCGAGTGCAATTTTTCAACTAAACAAAGATTTAAAAATCTGTCCAAAATCTAGTTTTAGAGGTAATTTTTACAAATTTAAGTTTTTTAATAGTCTGTTTTTTCTTACCAACAGAAAGTAAACAGTCTAGCATTAGGTGTTTAGCTGTACAAACAATGCTTTGCTCTGATACGTTGGGAAAATTAATTTCTACAACTACAATCCAAATATACTTAAGAGAGTCATTCTAGGGAACCAATGGACATTTGCTTGATAACAAGCTCATCAAATATCTTGTTACATTTTTGTACTAATTGGTAACATATGCAACTATACCACTTAGTCAGAACCTTTATAATTTTATCCATAACTTTCTTCACGGTGCCTATTCTATAAATGAAAATTTCAGAGAAAATGTCAATCTGAAATATGGTCAATTTAACAAAATTAATTAAAAGTAGTTTCAAGTACTACACCTGCCCCTATGTCCTCCTGCCAGTTTTTGTGGTTCTACAATAACATTTTTCTTTTTGAAAAAAATATGTTCCTCTCCCCACTGCTGCTGCATGAAAGACTCACAAACAAAGGAAGAAACTCACTAAAACTCACTATTCCTACAACAAATTCCATATGAAGGCACTGCTGTGCTTGTGGAAGCCCTAAGAAGTGAGTCAGGAGAACTCCGCATAGGTCCTGGGGGCTGCTCATGTGGAACAATTTGCAGGACTGAGGCCTAAATGACTGATTGTACAAATGAACTAGAGAAATAGACTATACAAAAAAGTTCTGTCAAATGCATTAATGGAACACATGGAAAAAACAAGAGAATTTTATTTTGCCTAATTTTTTTCAGCACCAATAATCATAAGTATTATTTTTAATACAAATACAGAAAGTAGCATATTTTAAGACGATTGTGTCCTTTTAAGCAGAAAAATAAAAGACAAAAATTAATTCCTTCTGTAAATACTAAATGGGGAAAAAAGTCTCTGAAATGATTATATTATTTCAATTGATCCATCACATCTGTAACTTGCTAACCTACAATTAAGAGAGTTAAACATTTTATTTAAATAATATTAAATATTAGAATGAATAGCAAATCTCCAATGGATATCTCATTGAGTTTATCTATGCTATTGACAACAACTTAGATGATTAAAAATAAATAATTTTTATCACCTAATTTACTTTTTACTATCTACGGTGTTTGTTTCCTTTCCTCTTGAACAATTTAAACACACTAATTAGTTTTTCCTGTTCACTGTCCATTCTAGTTACTTTCACTTTCAGCTTCTCACGTATTAAAACAATGCAGTGGCTTGGGTTCCAAGTGCAGCTGAGGAATGCTACTTTGTTAAAACAATTATTTCCCCTAGAACGTAACAAAAGACATTGAGCATTTGTATTGGTTTTAAGAATTTTGCAAAAGCTTGTCTTTTCAAAACCTAAGTTTCTTGTACAAATGTGATCTAAGCTCTCTAATTTTGTCCCCCTAATTTAACACAAAGCAAGTCCAAGTGCAGCTATTCCCTTCAATGGGCATCGTCCAAAGTCCACTGTAGTCAATGGGCAGTAGTAGGTACACTAATGAAGCCACCAACCTATTTTCACATATGACACTGAATAGCCAACTGGTAATTTTTAGTCCCAACAGACCTGGGCTGAATAATAACTGTGAACACGTGAAGGCTCATTATTCAATTATCAACCCCTTTGAGCCATCCAGTCCCATGGAAGTAAAGACTTAAATTTACGAGTCACAATGATATCACTTAGGGCTAGGAGCTATCTAAAAATATATACTACATTAAACTGAACAGCTGACAGAGTTCAAAGCAGCATAAATATTGGCCATTTAAAAGATATTAACTATTCACATTCTGTTCAGGGAAGGAAGCCAAAAGGCAAAGAATAACAGAGATCACTTTAGCATACAATACTTCAGTCAAAATATCACAAATCACATAATTAAACAAAAAGCCTCAATTAGAAAAAATGCACTTGCTACCGGATAAACAAATTATCCTTTAATATAATTTGTGTTGTTGAGAATTCTTTCTGACAGTAAATTGCTCAAAACCAATCTTGGTTTTTAGACTCTGAGGACAAATCGGCTCAAACTTCAGATACAATTAGTTAAGCTTTCTAAGACCTTTCTTCGCATTTGTACCACAAAACTGCCAGTTAAACAAAGGCTGTCAAACACTAGGATACTTACCCACTCTGTTTGCTCCTGACAGCATAAAGGAGAAAGCACAAAAAGATGACACCATAGTTACGAATAATTCAGCAGAAATGGCATTTAGAAAAACATATGATAAAAAGGCCGCTCTGGTGCTGAGTGAGATACATGATTGCCAAGCCTTAGCTGTAGGAAAAGGAGGCTCAGACTGGAGTTTAGCAGCAGTAGACTACACCATTACAGTGGGGTCTGGTCTTGAACATTAAAAATAGTCCCCTTTATCCCTTGACCAGGAGGACCAATTACTGAGGAACGGCTTCTTCAGCCCCAGAATGGCAAAAAGGAAAAAGAGGACACATTTTGCACAGCTGTCCAGCAAATCCTTCCAGATAATTAAGATACAGTTAAAATTAGCTCTCGCTGTAACAACTTATAACACTCCCTAAAGCCTAACATGGAAACTCTGAGGAAGATGCGAAACAAGGTAACAAATAGGGAGTTTCCTAGCAGGAGGAAATGGGATAGTATTGAATGAGATGCAATAGGGTTGGATTCACATAGACTGGAACAAGTAGTAGTCCAACAGTCTTTCATAATATTAACTCCTCATAAAACACTAATATTATACTCATTTATTCAGGCATTAATTCTGGTCCTTACAGCAAACATAAGACATTACAACATACACCCTAGGCCACTAGGATGACATCTTACAAAATAAGAAGGGCACCTCGTGAAAGGTGTATGCAAGGGATCTGTATTGCATTCTAGTTTACTAGGAAGCACACTTTATTTTCTGGCAGCATTTGCCTACTTTGTGTTTTGTTTGCTTACATGTTACAACAGAATGTTCATCCAGGAGGTAAACCAGCCTCATCAAACCAGCCCTTTCAGAATCATTCAGTGTGCTGAGCACTGCGTAGGTAGAAGCATACACTGGGGAAAAACAGGTGCTTTGGAAGGGAACTAGTGATTGATATTATCATAAAGACCTCTTGCATCTTACTCATTATCACCTCTTCTCTGACACAATGGTAAACTGGGAAATGTTTGCTATTAGCTCAAGTATATTGGCATTGCATTCCTCAATAGCCACCTCATGAAAAACTCTGAACACCATTCAACTTTTAGAGAGATCTGCCTGTGGTACTTCCAGTATTCCCTTCTCTCTTGTTTTACTACTACTAAGGACATTTGTACAAAACAGGATTGTAATGTATCTGGACCTCCACACTGGAGCTACTCTGATTGATGAGCTGAGGATCTGGTCCTAAAATCTCCAGTGAGAAGTAAGCAATATGAATAGAAGTGTTAGCTCTTAATCAAAATCCTGTTTTCATGCAAACATTTTAAATACTTTAAAATGCGGGTAAAATGGAATAAAAATATGACAGGGGTGAGGTAAATAACGTGAAGTATTTTCCATGAGATGCCAACAGTCTTTACCAAAACTCGTGCTAATAATAAGGCATCTTGACTTCCTAAATTATACCATGCACAAGCACCACACTGATTTTTAAACTCTTAACTTGCCACCCTATTTTTAAATCTCACTTTTTCAAAGGCACAGTTAAAGGCATATGCCCCCACGGTGTCAAGTCCTGTTGTGATCTCCTTACTCCTGTAATTTCCTGCAAGATTCTACCAACAGAGTCATAATGACGTGATTAGAAACATATTTGCTGGATGAGAGAACAGAGGGTGATTGGTGTTATATCACTTGGATCAGATGCATGCCTGAATGAAAGAAACATGTAGATCTCCAACTGCAACATATGAAAAGAGAAAATAAAGAGAGGGAAAAAATGGAGGAGAACCAAAACAAGAAGATCCAATAGACAAAAATTACTTTTTAGAAAATAGCAGCACTGAAATGTATCTCAGTTGTGCCCTACCAAAACACTGCAGCAAGAGACTGAAGAAAAAAATGTAACAAACCACTCTTTGGAGCTCTGCGTGGTTTGCCCTCATTGGCAGTGGTTGATGGTCTTGCGGTTTCTTCCCCTGTCTCTCTCCCACTGGACTGTTCACTCGCTGTGGAGTCAGCATCTGAAGGGGAAACTCTGCAGCCATAAAAAAAGAAGATATAAAAAAAGATGAATGAAATGTTAGACGGGTTTATAAAGGGCTATAGCCAGCAGGTACAAGGAGATCCCATAAGAACGTATGTTGGTAGGACTTTTAAAGTTCTTTTGAGAAAGAACTTTGACTTATAATACATAACTGATTACCTCTGTCATGAATGTGGGAATTGCAAAATTGTGGCAATGCTGTGCCCCGTGACTTCACTCATACACATGACAGGATTGTTAAGTAACCTGTTTTTACTTTTAAAAAGGTAATCTTAATTGTAACAGAAAGCCCTTCACATTAGCAACTAGCAGGATTACTTTTCAGGCAGAAAAGTCATCTGTTACTTCAAAAGTAATATGACTAAATGTGTAGTTAGTATCACAGTATGAAGTTACCAAGTCCAGCTACTAAAGTAACTCTGAAAGTAAGTCCACACTGATAGTTTTCTAACTATTTACGCCTACACTCAGCCAGGACTATTAATATTTTATTTACTCAATACAGTACAAAACAAAAGAAAGATACAATCCCTTGGTTTCTACACATCGTAGACATAGCTTGTCTATGCAGAAACACATTAGCATTATTGTTATCCCATCCTTCCTCCTCAGCACCTCTGTTTACTTGTTTGTCTTTGATTTAGATTGTAAACTAACTGGGGCAAAGATTGTGTCATCTACATGGCTGTTCAGTATCTAGTAAAATGGGGCCTCCATCTATTTGGGCATTCAGGAGCTGCAGGAATACGAATAACCTACAATTTCTTATATCACTCAATTTAATTAGCTCATGGTAGGTATATATAGAACAATTAAAGGCAATCTTGTGGTTTTCCCCACCAGCCTCTGAATTGCATGCGTATTTCAGCTGACAGCTATTCAAAAAACAGAATACAAAACAATAACGGGACAAAATACACTAGATGCAACTGATTCTAAATTCAGCACTTCAGCAGAGGATTAGCTGATGCGATAGTATGCATATTGGATATATAATCTTGTAAACATTCATAGTCTGTCTGTGCACTAATGCAATGGTTTCATGAAGCGGACTAGTTGGTCCACCAACCTTGCTAAGTGCCAGATTTGGCAGATATTTGATCCAGTTACTAAAGCCTTCAACTAAAGGTCAGCCTTCCCTAGAGAGTGCACACTAAGATAAGTGCTGCTCAGGCAGATGAGTTCATCAAAAGTTCAACCCACCACATGCACTTGTTAGCGTTCCTAACTCAACTTCCCTCACCCTATGCATACTGCCAGTCTATCTATAGAACTCTATACAAATTCTCTTCCTGCAAAAGTAGTATATTGGTTATTCAAATCCCAATACAAAATACTCCTGGAAAAAAGAGAATCACTATAGTATGTACAAATCTTCCTCACTACATAATCTTTTTTATAGACAGAAGAGCCCCACAAACAGGAAAGTGAGAGCTGAGCTCTCTCTGTTTGAGCACCTCTTTGTCAGAACATAAGAATGCCCTTGCTAAGTCAATACCAATGGTCCATTTAGTCCAGCATCCTATCTTCCGACAGTGGCTGGGGGCAGATGGTAGGGAGGGAATGAACAGAACAGGGTATTTATTGAGTGATCCATTCCCTGTTGTCCACTACTCCCAGCTTGGGGCAGGCAGAGGCTTAGGTACACCCAGATCATAGGGTTGCATCCCTGACCATCTTGGTTAAGAACTAATCTAATTCTTTTTTGAACCCAGTTATACTTTTGACCTTCACAACATCCCCTGGCAACAAATTCCACAAGTTGACCATGTGTTGTGTGAAGAACTACTTCCTTATATTTGTTTTAAATCTGCTGCCTATTAATTTCATTGGGAGACCTCTGGTTCTTGTGTTATGTGAAAGGGTAAATAACACTTCCTTATTTACTTTCTCCACCACCATTTATGATTTTATAGACATCTATCATATCCCCCTTGTCTCTTTTCTAAGATGAACAGTCTCACACTTTAATCTCTCCTCTTATGGAAGCTGTTCCAGACCCTTAATCATTTTTGTTGACCTTCTCTGTAGTTTTTCCAATTCTAATAAATCTTTTTTGAGATGGGGTGACTAGAACTGCATGCAGTATTCAAAGATGGATTTATAGGGTGGCATTATGATATTTTTCTGTCTTATTATGTATCCCAGGGATCGGCAACCTTTGGCACGTGGCCCATCAGGGAAATCCGCTGGCGGGCCGGGACGGTTTGTTTACCTGCAGTATCCGCAGGTTCGTCCGATCGCAGTTCCCACTGGCCGCAGTTCGCCGTTCCAGGCCAATGGGGGCTCTAGGAAGCAGCGTGGGCCGAGGGATATGCTGGCCGCTGCTTTCCGCAGCCCCTATTGGCCTGGAACGGTGAACTGTGGCCAGTGGGAGCTGCAATTGGCCGAACCTGCAGACGCTGCAGGTAAACAAACCGTCCCATACCGCCAGCAGATTTCCCTGATAGGCCGCGTGCCAAAGGTTGCTGATCCCTGATCTCTCTCTTTCCTAATGGTTCCTTACATTCTGTTAGCTTTTTTGACTGTCTTTGCACCAGAGAACTATCGCTGGTGACTCCACGATCTCTTTCTTGAGTGGAAACAGCTAATTTAGACCCCATCACTTTGTCTGTATAGTTGGGATTATGTTTTCCAATGTGTATTACTTTTCATTTATCAACACTGAATTTCATCAGCCATTTTGTTGCCCAGTCACCCAGTTTTGTGAGATCCCTTTGTAACTCTTTGCAGTCGCTTTGGACTTACCTGTCTTGAGTAATTTCATATTGTATGCAAACTTTGCCACCTCACTGTTTCCCCGTTTTTCCAAGATCATTTATGTATACGTTGAACAGAACTGGTCCCAGTAAAGATCCTTGGGGGACCCTGCTATTTGCTACTCGACACTACGAAAACTGACTATTTATTCCTACTCTTTGTTTCCCATCTTTTAACTAGTTACTGATTTATGAGAGGACCTTCCCTCTTATTCCATGACTACTTAGTTTCCTTAAGAGCTTTTGATAAGGGACTTTGTTAAATGCATTCTGAATGTCCAAGTACAACATATCCACTGGATCACCCTTTTCCACATTTGTTGATACTTTAAAATAATTCTAATAGATTGGTGAGGCATGATTTCCATTTGCAAAAGCCATGTTGACTCTTCCTTCACATATTGTTTTCATCTATATAGCTAATAATTCTGTTCTTTGCTATAGTTTCAACCAATTTGTCTGATACTGAAATTAGGTTTACTGGTCTGTAATTGCCATGATGGCTTCTGAAGCATTTTTAAAAAGTCAGCATTACATTAACTATCCTCCAAGCATCTGGCACAGAGGCTGATTTAAACCACCAGTTACACACCTCAGTTAGTAATTCTAAAATTTCATATTTGAGTTCCTTCAGAACTCTTGGGTGAATACCATCTAGTACAGGTGACTTACTACTATTTAAGCTATCAATTTGTTCCAAAACCTCCTCTACTGACACTTCAATCTGGGACAGTTCCTTAGATCTGACACCTAAACAGAATGGCTCAGGTGTGGGAATCTCCCTCATATCTTCTGCAGTGAAGACTGATGAAAAGAATTCATTTAGCTTCCCCACAATGGCCCTTCCTTGAGTACTGCATTAGCACTTTGATGGTCGAGTAGCTCCACTGGATTTTTTGGCAGGCTTCCTGCTTCTGATGTACTTAAAAATGCTTTTTGCTGGTAGTTTTCATGTCATCTGTTAGCTGCTCTTCAAATTCTTTCTTGGCTCACCTATTTATACTTTTATACTAGACTTGCCAAAGTTTATGCTCCTTACTATTTTCCTCAATAGGATTTGATTTCCAAATTTTGAAGGATGTCTTTTTGTCTCTAAGCACCTCTCCTATTCTGTTGTTTAGCCAGGGGGGCATTTTTTTGGTCCTCTTGCTGTATTTTTTATTTGGGGGGTTACGTTTAGTTTGAGCCTCTATCATGGTGTTTTTAAAAGTTTCCATGCAGCTTGCAGGCATTTCACTCTTATGACAGTTCCTTTTCATTCCTGTTTACTAATTTCCTCATTTTCCTCATTCTATGCCTTTGTTCTACCTCCCACTCTTCGTCTTTTCTATTTAGATTTTTAGTAAATATGTATTTTATGGTAGCATACAAATGCCTTATTAGGGATTGGGGCTCCATTTTGCTGGGTGCTATTGTAAGATGTTCAGGGCAGGGAATGTCCCTTATTATGCATTTGTACCTTGCATAGCACAAAAGGACCCTGATTTCAGTTGGGGCCTCTAGGTGCTACTTGAATAAATAAATAGTTTATATATCATAAGTCTCTTCCATTTGATCAGCCCATGATGTCAGCCTCCTCTGCCCACTAATTAAATTTTCAAACAAGCACCTTTGTGCTTTCTCCCATGTTGCCCCTCACACTTATAGTAGCTCCCCGTAAACATCAACAAAACTACTTTATTATCCTCCTTCAAAACCCTCCTCTGCCATGATGCCTACAAAAAAACCCTTGACAACAGTCAGGCTCGTGGCGTGCTGAGACCACAGACCTATCATGTTGACCAACACTGGTTTATTGTTCTCTTCTAGCTTCCCACCTGTCTGTATCCATTTGCTATCTCTTTTTTTATGCATAGATTGTAAACTCTTTGGGGCCCAAACCATCTTTTTGTTGTGTCTGTACAGTACCTAGTACAATAGGGTCCTAGTCCATGACTCAGTATTTCAGTAAATACAAATAACAAATATGAATATTCACCATACTGTTTTGTACAGCATTATATTGAATCAGATTCTGTTTTATTCTGTACATACCCACAAAACCAAAGAACTGAAGGAATGATCCATAAAATATAAATCTGTAATGTGTCCGTCTTTCCCTCCCGCAGGGAGAAAATGTTTTAAACGTCTCACTGGCAGCTGCACATCAACATATTATGAAGTGACTCCACAGCTGAGCCTACATGGAGATTGCACTTAAAGCAGGAGGGGAAATGCCCACATTTCAAATTTGGCATAATGATTTTTTAAGTAAAATATTTACTAACTTATCCAGAGGAAACATTTAAAAAAGCTTCTTTTTGAAAATTTACCATGTTTTCCTTTGAGTCCTGCTAAAACCCTCAGACACCACAGAGCTCTCAAACTCCAAACTACTCTCTCTCTTTTCACACACTTACACATTCTGATAATCTCTCTGACACAGGCCACTTTTGAAATTTTAAAATGAAACACATGAACTCATCTCTCTCATTTAGAATAATCTAATTGATCTGAGCCAATATTAGCTGACAGAAGTGACAAATTCCTTCAACTGCTTCTGTTTTCTGGGATGCTGCTAGCCTCGGTCCCTGACTCACTAGCTCTACTCCTTACAAAGCCCATGGGGAGGCAGGGAATATGAGGAATGGGCTCTGGAGAAGCCCATGTGTGGCAGCAAGGGTGTCAGGAGGCCAGAAGAGTGAATGAAGCTCTGAGGTGCATGAGGGATTGAGTGGAGAGGTGTGGCGATTTATAGGGGTGAGTTGGGGTGCAGCGATCTGACACTGAGCAGGGAGACTTAGGTGGGAAGGAAAAGGGGATGCCCATCCTCTGCTTTCTGGCACACCATGCTGCGGAGAACCAGAGGAGTCAAGTGCTTCTGTGCAGAGGCAATGATATACCAGGGGTTCCCCACAGTTCTGCCAGTGCAATGCACTAGGGAGTCCAGGCAGCAGCAGATGAAGAGCCCTTCAAGTGCTGACAAGTCAGTGCAGAGGCAGCGTGCTGCTTAGACCCCCAAAGCACCATCTGTATGCCCCTCATTCTTCCCAGCAAGCCTCTCCACCCAAAATATTCTCTCCACACACACCTCACACTCCCTCTCCACATCCTCACCCACCATCTCTCTTGGTTTCCCCCTGTCATAATGCAGCAGCACTGTGGGCAGCCAAGGTGGGATCAGCAACCATGCTGGGGGACACAGCAAGGGACAAATGGCTGTGTGTGTTGGGGGGCATCAGGGTTGCAAACAGGGATGGTGAAGAAGGGGTGGGAGTGAGCAGAGATGTGAAGGGGAGAGGAGGAAGAACTGGTGGAAAGTGCAGCGGAGAGGAGCTCTGTTCTGCTGAGCCACTTGTGGTTCATCATACCATGGCTCCTCATCTCTGCTTCATTTCTTCCCATCAGGCCCCACCCAGCTCTGGCCCATTTGTCCCACATTTCCCTCTCACAGTCCAAATTTCTGTATGCCCCCACAGCCCAATCAACTGTCATGTCCGGCTACACCCCTGCACACCACTCAGTACTCTCCCGGCAATGCCACACTCCTTTCCCTCACAGACTTCCTCAATGCCCCCCACCCCACCCCCTGCACTCTTCCTAGGCACCCACTTACAGTAATGATACAATCCTACGCCCCACGTCCTCACACAGCCCCGCTCCTCCATATGCACCTCCTACCCATCATCTTCATCCATCACACACCCTGCTAATTCTCAACCACATTCAGCTTTTAAATGCTGATATGCATCAACACTGATAAATGTGGTAAGGGAGTAGGGTATCATCAGCCCAGGGACTTGGGTGTGGAAGCACGGTGAGGAGTGAGGCTGTAGAAGTTATGGGTGCCAAAATTGCGAACACTTGATATAGGTGGTTTCATAAAGCACCAGTGATTTTCATTCAATCAGCACATTTGTGAGCGAGGAAGCCACCCGTCTTCCACAAACTAATATCCAGTCTCTTCTGCAAAGCTGCAACATATCTCAGTGTCCTGCTTTGGTGAGAACGATTCCGACAGCAGCTCTAGTGAAGTTTAGTTATGTGACATACACATATTCAGGAGAATATCAGAGTACCGCATTCCTTCCTCAGTATGCTGCACAAGACAGAGAGAACTGGGCTGGTAGGAGACCTTCCTCATCACAATACTCAAGATAATTAATAGCTCTATGAGAGAGGAAGATGGATGGCTTCAGTCATCACAAATGCCACAGCACTAATATCTCTAACTCACTGTCTCAGCTACACACCCTTTCTCCCCACAGGCCTGATTCTCTCTGGCTCTGGCAATGCAATGAGTAGTGGATGAATGATGATGTCATTCAGCCCTTGCTGACGGTCAGGAAATTCTAAGTGAAAGGTGATATGTTGTTCTCAACTTGCTTAGCTGTGGACCTTTTTGCCTGACATCAGTTTGAGGAGAGTGTTGGACATTTAGCAGATAGGTAACACAGTGATGGGCACAGAAAAGAGTGTTGTCTTTGAGTTTTGGAAGCTTTTGTTGATTTGTGGGAATTTTAGTCTGACTTACATATAATAATTGCAACTAGTATCACTAATAGGATTTCTTAATCACCCATTCCCCTACTAACCACAAGCAATTACAAAATTCAATGCATTAAAAGCAATACACTTAACATTACCCAATAATAGGTAATGCTCTGATTCTGTCCAACCTAAACCCTGCCCAAGATATCCCATTTAACTGAAAATGCTGCAATTAAAAGCCAAAAAAAAAAAAAAAAAAAAAAAAGCAGCCTTGCAATGGCGCCTATAAAGTAGCTAGACATAAGCTCTGATGAACTGCTAGAAAAAGCAGTTCCAAAGTCGAGGATCCTTCACTGAAAATGCTTTGCAGTTTACAATACCACTTTGCATTTAATTAACCATAATCTAGCCAACACTAGTTCTCTTCAGCTGAACTAACCTCCCTCTGTGTCGAACATTCTTTGAAGGCTTTGAAGCGGTCTTTGATTTGGGGCTTGGCACATCTCCATTTTCAGAAGGGGTAGTGTCCTTAATAGGTCCTGGAAGAGGAGCTGACTCATGAATGATCAGGATGTCATCTTTGTTGTGCTGGCCCAGATGCTGCTTAGCAAAATCAAACCCCTTCACACTGGGGGCTTGTAGCTGTAATGAAAGAATAAAGACCAAACAAAAAATATTAGAAGACACAGTGTGAAAGCTTAATGTCAGACTGTTGTTCAGAGTTGTAACCAATGATCTTTAGGATGCTGACCAGAAAACAGGTTCCCAGGGTGAGTGGGAAAGCGCTGTAAAAAGAAAAACTATATCTGCAAACATGTTTTCAGTTTATATATATTTTAAGATACAAAGGCAACAGCTCCAGGGGAGAGAAGGCATTATGTTGCTACCACACAGACAACTAATTCCTTAGATTTAATAATTACAATAATACCCGTCATTTTCATTGGGTTTTCCATCTGAGGATCTCAAAACACTGCACAAACTTTACAGGTGTCTCTCAGTACCTAAGAGATACGGAAGGATTATTGTTCCCATTTTACAGATGAGGAGACTGAGGCATAGAGATACAGAGGACTGTAGAAACTGCCATACCAGATCAGATCCAAGACTATCCTTCCTTACCCATTTGTATAGTATTACTAAATTACAACAGATGACTGTTTTGACTGGGAAGCGGTGCTCTGAAGGACCAATCCTCACCAGGACCACAAAGCCAAAGTGCAGGTGCAATCAGATCACTGTTACTGATGGGATAGTACTGTGCTTTAAGCAACAGCAATCCCGGTGGGAAAGCAGGAAAGGAGTTACAGGGCCTCAGGAAACCACAAGATTAAAAATTCTTTAACTACCTATACTAGGCTTCACTCTGGATGCGGGGAAAAAAGTTTGTCAAGTTCTGCTAATCTAAAGACGTTATGGCCCTCACATCATTATTTAGGTAACACTCCTACAGGATTTAATAGGAATTTTATCTGAATAAGGAGTTCAAAATTGGGCCTTAATAGTCTAAACAACATTTATAAAATAACTAACTTACTTTAATAATATTTGTTTTTGGCTCTTTCAACTTAATCAAATTATGAGAATGAGAAGTTCACCTGCTAATTTTCCAGACCTTGAAATAATCAGAAACTGTTCCATTCTAATTTTGTACACATTTTTTTTTAAAAATTGCTTTTCTTTAGGTCACATTTAATTAAAAAGTCTGGAAGCTGAAAGTAAGAAAAACCTTTGACAATTCCAGTTTGCACAGCAAACACACACATATGATGGCTGCATAACAAACACACCCACCACTCTGTTTGTTCCCAAAATAGGTTTGAAGAGAAACCGAAAGGTGTGTCTGAGTATGCTGACGGGTGCATCTAGTTCTAAATGTTTAAATGAGCCCCCTTTCATTAAGCCTAGCATGTAGTTTCCAACTACAAAAAGGCTGATAAAATGCCAAAACAAGTCTGCCTATGGAACATTTTGAGATGGTCAAAATATTTTCCAAAGGTTCTAGAAGAGCATGTTGAAGAAGTGTGCACTGTCTGCTTGATCCAGCAGATGGTGATAGAAGCCCTACTGTTGAAAAGATTCCTTGACAAGGGCATATATAACACATGCCCAATCATGTCTTTTTGGGTACATTTTGCATAAGAGGAGAAAACTTACTAGTTTACTAGATATTTTGGATTTCCTCAATTTACCCCTCCCACACACACTTCTCCCCTGCAAGGTGAAAGAGGGCAGCATTCAGCATTATGGGCCAGATCCAGAAATGAATAAATCACAGATCTATTGACTTCAACTGAGCTATGTTGATTTATACCAGCTGAGGATCTAGTGCTGTTTCTCCACCTTTGTTGACTTCCGTGCCCACAATCCCAGCCACGTATCTGAACCTCTCCCCCACAACACATCCCCCTCTTCTGCACACAATCTTATTGACTTTAAAATATATATATATAAAAAAGACCAATGTCTGACATGATCTTCCTCTTTTCCCTTTCTCCTCCACTTCCCCACCCCCTTTCATCTTCTTCAACACCCTTTCCTCCAACCCACTCACTTGCTCACTAGACCCCATATACTCCTGGCAACTATCTGCCCTCCCCCCAATCCCTATTCTCACCCACTCCCTACCACTCCTCCACAAGGTCTGACTCTTTTTCTGGTCTGTTCCCCCACGAGCAGAACACCCGCCCTAACCCCAAAAATATGGCTCCATCTTCCTTCTGCCCTTTTTCTTTACATTTATGCAGTGTGCCATTTATAATTGCTATCTCAAGTTTTTCCCCTCCAACTCCATCCTTCCTCCTTCATTCCACCAAAAACACACTCACCTGAGGTCTTTTGCAGCCTCTTCCTAAATCTCAGATCGTCTACTCCATCCCCATCCTCCTTGGCTTCAGTAGTAACAAAAACAGCAGAGACCACACCATCCTTCTTAAACTCTTCTCCTCCCTTGGTTTTCACAACCCCATCCTTTTCTAGTTCTCTTCAATCCTTTCTGATCATTCTTTCAGTGTTTCTTTTGGTATTGGGTGGGGTGGAGTGGAGGAGGAGGAGAGAGAATCTTCTCCCTTTACACTCTGGATGATCTTATCCACTCACGTGGCTTCAACTAGCAATGGCCAATTACTTAAAAATTACCAGTGACTTAGGAAATGTCAGAATTAAGGTTGCCCCTGAAGAGTTAATTCAGACCCTTTGTACATATACAATTTTTAATTATATGATCACATATTATTTTCCCCCAGAACCCCTGCCTCATTCAGTACACAGGATGGACTGTTCTCCAAGGATGAATCAGAACTGTGTAGTGCAAGAGGCTGCTATCTGCCTCCTCTGTTGCAGAAGATAGAAGGTGTCTAGTGAATGAGCCAGGAATGCAGAGAAAGGGAGGCTGTTATCTTCCATGTGGATCTGCCACTAAAGGAGAATGAGATATGCACTTTGCCGGTGGTTTCAGAGTCACTTGCTGACAGCAGAGGAATGGTGACTCAGGAATATCTAGTTCCATTCCTGAGGTTTTGGAGGGGCATGTGGTCTCCTGCCACACACCACTCTGCCCTGTTTCTCCCACGTCTGACCACTCTGGTTCCTCATCAAACATCAGTCCCAATCTTCCTGTTCCCAGTCTCAATCTTCTTGCCCAGTCACTCCCTGTCTCCCCTCCCTAGGGTTCCCATTTCCAGTCTATTCCCTCTGCTGCCCTCCCAGGTCCATCTTTTATCCCTTCTGCATTCCCAGGCAGCAGGTTTCTCTTCCTCGCTGCCTGGGTGCCAGCAGAGGGAGCACTGAGAGCACAGGAGAGATGGGATATCCCTGGTCTCACTTCTGGTGCCTGACCCCATAGCCCTATCCATTGCAAGGAGAGTTGTGCTCAGCCTCTGCAACCTTGGGATAGAGCATGTTCAGTACAGATGGAATCTTCTGATAATTTTGCCCCCAAACTCGTCTAAAAAGCCTAATGTGCAAACTGCAATTTTTCTAAGGTTTACAACTTGGTTGCATTTTTCAACAGAAGACATATCCCTGTCAGAAATTCCACCCTCCTGCCAAATTTTGAGCCCTTGCTCCAAAGCACAGAGGCTCTAGATCTCCTCAACAAAACAGTTCTGACACGGTTTTAGTAATATGTGCAGAACAATGTATTTTTCCTTAATCTCATTCTTTTAAAATAGCAGAACCCTTTTTGTTGAAACTTCCCAAAATGATTCAGCCTGAAACAGACACCAAACATAGGAAATTTCAGCCAAAAGTTTAGCAAAGTTATAAGCACTGAAAACAGGAAGTGTCAGGCAACTTTTACTACAGCTGGCTAGGAGCTACCGGCTCTGCCTACTATATATCTGTATCTATCTATAAAATCTGAAGTTAGTCTGGCTTTACTAAAGGTGGTCCTTCATGCAACTCCTACCATTTGACCTAAGCTGTTCCCAAAACATACTCGCTGCTCAATATTTTTATTAAAAATAGAAAAACTAGTGTATTTTTGGATACAGACACAATGCCCATAGACTCCAATTTTGTAAAAAAAACAAAAACAAAAATCCCCCAAACAAACAAAAAAACCACTTCTACATTTCTATGATCTTCATTCTTTTGACGTCATGATTCTTCTTAAAAATGATACTGGCCAAAATCACATTCTTGGTGACAAGTGTCAAAAGGACATTGCAACACAAGTCCATATTCAGCAAAGCAAGATGGTCATAACACTGAGATGCAGTGGAATAAATAACATCAGCGTAGTTCAAGACTGAAAAGGCCTTGAGGCCTTCCTGTATTTGTTTTCATGTGCGACACAGACTACTTTCATCTTTTTTTTTTTGGTAATAAAAAGTGATAAGCTGTAGCAGGCTTACCTGATTATGCCATCTGTGTTCATCTCTGAATAGAGGTAACCAGAATCCCACGGGTAGATCAGTCATTTTATTCCTCACACACCAGTGATGGAAATTGTGGGGGTAGGAATGGAAGAGACCAAACTATTACACCTCTTTGAAGAAAACACGTTTGTTCTGGTATATCTGTCTGTCCTGGCACTGAAATAAAACCTTTCAGCTTTATTTTATTGCCCTCTCAGCCTGTGCCTAAGACTGCACAAAATCAGTACTTTGAAAATCTCAGGTTAGGTTCTCTTAGGGGGATGCTTAATTTTACGTTGTAAAAAACTCAATTTTTAAAGCCAAGTTTCTAAATGGCAAAACAAAAAGCAGTTACAAAATTCAGTGAACAGTACTGTCACACCTTCAATAAAGAGAATGAGCTAACCCATTGTTAAGGCAGCTGTTGTTCAGTACAAGGTAATATCTATTGAAATTGAGAGTCAAGATGTTTAAAAAACTGGTGCCTCAGGTTAGCCTCTGAAGTCTATATTTAGACACCAAATTCAATGGGAGCTCTTAGGTGACTGACACTTTTGAAAAATTAGACCATTTATTCAGATTATTATTTAATTCATAAATATGGATTTAAAGAGACTAGCATGAGGATTCCATTTTTGAAAATCTTGGCTGAGACATTCAAAAATGTTCATCCAATCAAGGGGGAGAAGACTGGCTGAAAATCATTTGACCCTTTAACATAGACCATGTGTTTGCCAATATACTGTATCCCTAGGTAAAGGCACAACATGAATGAGACCAATTTGTTTTCCAATAATAATGTTTGGACACACATCTGTGAATGGTTAGAATGGAAAACAATATGGAGGAAATTGGTTCTCTCTAAAATAACGTACTCATTTCATAAAGCATCAATCACACATCTCCTACACTTACAGCTACTACTGATGTACTAGTCTACATATTACATTTGAGACATTGTTTTTTCTATTTATTTTTATATGAACAGTATTGCCTTGTTCTTTGAAGAGACATATGCACTGAAGAGAGGTTGCCAAAACATATTGCTAATGAAACAAAGGAACTAAATTTGATCCCAAGAATAATATTTCAGTTCTGGCAGCTAATCTGTGAACAGCACTGGAAACCCTGTAAAAATGTCTTGCTGAATTATGATATAACTAAAATACTAGTGCACACAGTTCTGGAAAACCAACAGAACAAAATAGTGAACATTTACTTTAAAAAAAATTCCCAGTAAAGATATTTTGATATCTATTCATTTAAATCTAGGGAGGAAAAAAAAGCCAACAAACATAGCAATAGCAGACGCTGAAGATCTATTTCAGTGGTCTGACAGCTAAAAGTTATACAACGGTCACAGACTTCCACAATTTCAGATTTACAGCATTAAGCTGTTCTATGTATTCCGAGGATAACACAGCATGGTCAAGTGTGAATTCATTGTATTACTCTCAGAATGCACCAGTAATGCAAACTATTTCTAGCAACTGCTGTGCATACAAAGGTGTACATTTAATTGCACCTTATTTGGTTTTACCATTTCTCTATCCAATTATCCAAATTATTTCTAAAATTACATTTTTTCCAAGTGACCTATTAGCCCATCCTCTCAGCACAGTATTAAGAGACATTTGGAAACATTTACCACTAACTAAAGTTTTGGAACTCCCAAGACACATATTACATTTTAGCATTTAATTCCACTGTGTTTGTATCAGAGTAGCAACCGTGTTACTCTGTATTCGCAAAAAGAAAAGGTGGACTTGTGGCACCTTAGAGACTAACAAATTTATTTGAGCATAAGCTTTCGTGAGCTACAGCTCACTTCATCAGATGCATGCAGTGGAAAATACAGTGGGGAGATTTTATGTGCACAGAGAACATGAAACAATGGGTGTTACCATACACACTGTAACAAGAGTGATCAGGTAAGGTGAGCTATTACCAGCAGGAGAGAAAAAAAACCCTTTTGTAGTGATAATCAAGGTGGGCCATTTCCAGCAGTTGACAAGAACGTCTGAGGAACAGTATGGGGGGAAAGGGAGAAATAAACCTGGGGAAATAGTTTTACTTTGTGTAATGACACATCCACTCCCAGTCTCTATTCAAGCCTAAGTTAATTGTATCCAGTTTGCAAATTAATTCCAATTCAGCAGTCTCTCGTTGGAGTCTGTTTTTGAAGTTTTTTTGTTGAAGAATTGCCACTTTTTGGTCTGTAATCGAGTGACCAGAGAGACTGAAGTGACTGGTTTTTGAATGTTATAATTCTTTACATTTGATTTGTGTCCATTTATTCTTTTACGTAGAGTCTGTCCAGTTTGGCCAATGTACATGGCAGAGGGGCATTGCTGGCACATGATGGCATATATCACATTGGTAGATGTGCAGGTGAATGAGCCTCTGATAGTGTGGCTGATGTGATTAGGCCCTATGATGGTGTCCCCTGAATAGATATGTGCACACAGCTGGCAACAGGCTTTGTTGCAACGACAGGTTCCTGGGTGAGTGGTTCTGTTGTGTGATGTGTGGTTGCTGGTGCGTATTTGCTTCAGTTTTGGGGGCTGTCTGTAAGCAAGGACTGGCCTATCTCCCAGGATCTGTGAGAGTGATGGGTCATCCTTCAGGATAGGTTGTAGATCCCTGATGATGTATTGGAGAGGTTTTAGTTGGGGGCTGAATGTGATGGCTAGTGGCATTCTGTTATTTTCTTTGTTGGGCCTGTCCTGTAGTAGGTAACTTCTGGCTACTCTTCTGGCTCTGTCAATCTGTTTCTTCACTTCAGCAGGTGAGTATTGTAGTTGTAAGAACGCTTGATAGAGATCTTGTAGGTGTTTGTCTCTGTCTGAGGGGTTGGAGCAAATGCGGTTGTATCGTAGAGCTTGGCTGTAGACAATGGATCGTGTGGTGTGGTCTGGATGAAAGCTGGAGACATATAGGTAAGTATGGTGGTCAGTAGGTTTCCGGTATAGGGTGGTGTTTATGTGACCATCGCTTATTAGCACCGTAGTGTCCAGAAAGTGGATCTCTTGTATGGACTGGTCCAGGCTGAGGTGGGATGGAAATTGTTGAAATCATGGTGGAATTCCTCAAGGGCTTCTTTTCCATGGGTCCAGATGATGAAGATGTCATCAGTGTAGCACAAGTAGAGTAGGGACATTAGGGGACAAGAGCTGAGGAACCATTGTTCTAAGTCCACCATAAAAATGTTGGTATATTGTGGGGCCATGCGGGTTCCCATAGCAGTGCCGCTGATTTGAAGGGATACATTGTCCCTAAATGTGAAATAGATATGGGTGAGGACAAAGGCACAAAGTTCAGCCACCAGGTTTGCCGTGACATTATCGGGGATTCTGTTCCTGATGGCTTGTAGTCCATCGTTGTGTGGAATGTTGGTGTAGAGGGCTTCTACATCCATAGTGGCTAGGATGGTGTTTTCTGGAAGATCACCGATGGATTGTAGTTTCCTCAGGAAGTCAGTGGTGTCTCGAAGATAGCAAGGAGTGGTGGTAACGTAGGGCCTGAGGAGGGAGTCTACATAGCCAGACAATCCTGCTGTCAGGGTGCCAATGCCTGAGATGATGGGGCATCCAGGATTTCCAGGTTTATGGATCTTGGGTAGCAGATAGAATACCCCTGGTCGCGGTTCCAGGGGTGTGTCTGTGCGGATTTCTTCTTGTGTTTTTTCAGGGAGTTTCTTAAGCAGATGGTGTAGTTTCTTTTGGTAACCCCGCACTGGGATCAGAGGGTAATGGTTTGTAGAATGTGGTGTTGGAGAGCTGCCGAGCAGCCTCTTGTTCATATTTCGACCTATTCATGACGACAACAGAACCTCCTTTGTCAGACTTTTTGATTATGATGTCAGAGTTGTTTCTGAGGCTGTGGATGGTGTTGTGTTCTGACGGCTGAGGTTATGAGGCAAGTGATGCTGCTTTTCCACAATTTCAGCCTGTGCACGTCGGCGGATGCACTCTATGTAGAAGTCCAGTCTGTTGTTTCGACCTTCAGGAGGAGTCCACTCAGAATCCTTCTTTTTGTAGTGTTGGTAGGAAGGTCTCTGTGGGTGAGTATGTTGTTCAGTGGTGTGTTGGAAATATTCCTTGAGTTGGAAACGTCGAAAATAGGATTCTAGGTCACCACAGAACCGTATCATGTAGGAGGGGTTTATGTTTTTGGAGCAAAAAGTCCTGATGGGTACAATCAACTGCACACACAAATAATAGAATGTAAATGTTTCAACATCTTGGTTGTGTCTACAAATCAGGTAATTAGAAGTCTAAATTGTATCATCTGCAATTTACCACAGGCACATAATTAGCTCCCTTTGAAAAATTTGACCCTGGAATGTCTAATTCACATAGGTGCCAAGATAGGCGCCTATATAAGACAAAGCCCCGAATATCGGGGTATCTGGCCACCCTAAATCCATACTGTGCAAAAACTTACTGAAGGGGGAATCTCTCAAAAAGTTCCACTTCAGGGCTGTACCTCAAGGTTTTTATTATCCTTGAAACTCTCAAACATCCATTCCGAAGTACCTTCTTTATGAAAGCTTCTTTTCAGTGATTCATGTCACCCTCCCCAATCTTTCTGTATTTCCTCTCCAGTTTTAATGTGAACCTCAGTAAACTTCACAAAAACCAAGAACAACTGTATTTTTCTTCCATTGAAGGCATTAATTATGAGTGAGGCTTGATACTGAGCATGGATAAGCTCCTGCAATATCTCGAAGTGGAAAAAAGAGACTTGGAAAACCCATAGCAGCTGCAACAGCATCTACAAAACAGCAGCAATTGCCTAAGTTATAGAACAATTTCACAGGCAACCATCAGTCAGCAACACTCATGAATATTGCCCCCCTCACAGAAGACACAAGTAGAGCAGGTTGAAAGTTTTCAGATGGAACAGATTTTTTCACTTTTTATTGCCATTTCCACACTGTACAAAACAAAACAAAAAACTTTTCATAATGTGGGCACTGGGGGCAGAACACAGCACATTTCATTACATCCCTGAAGTGCCGATAGTCTCTACAAGCAATATGAAAATGTGCTGAAGACCCTTTGAGAGAGTGTAAAGGAGAAGTTCCATTTTAAAATTTTTTATTTTCTTGCTTTTTCGTCTTGCTGTTGAGGTTTTATTGAGCCCAATAAACAAAGGCAGCCCTGAGTTCATAGAAGTAGAAAGTTTATCTTTTATACTTAAACATACTAAAATTGCCCGTGATAAAGCTCTATGCACTCAATACACAATAATTCAAAAATAGAACTCATACCTGGACCAGCCCACAACTATGAAATATGTATATCTACCAATCATCTGATCTGCTACCTTGTCAGGGCCTGTCCAGATGAACCGTTAGTGCGTGGTAAGCTGGGGTTTAAATCTACAGTGCTCCAGTGTGCCTGGCACTAAATGTCCATGTGGACCCTGCCACTGCACACTAAAGGTCCCCAAAAAGAAAAGGAGGACTTGTGGCACCTTAGAAACTAACAAATTTATTTGAGCATAAGCTTTCGTGAGCTACAGCTCACTTCATCGGATGCATGCAGTGGAAAATACAGTGGGGAGATTTTATATACACAAAGAACATGAAACAATGGGTGTTACCATACACACTGTAACCAGAGTGATCAGGTAAGGTGAGCTATTACCAGCAGGAGAGAAAAAAAAACAAAACCCTTTTGTAGTGATAATCAAGGTGGGCCATTTCCAGCAGTTGACAAGAACGTGTGAGAAACAGTGTGTGTGTGTGTGTGTATGTGGGGGGGAAATAAACAGGGGGAAATAGTTTTACTTTGTGTAAAGTTCCCCAGTGTGCTTTGACTTAATAGGTGTCCCTGCTTGAAAAAGTACTCTTTGCAGATATATACAGACACAGTCAGATTCCTGGCAAAGCAGGGAGCATAAGGAATACTCGTCCAGCTGTAGGTGCTGGAGCTAGGGGTGCTCGGGGTGTTGCTGCATCCCTGGGCTTGAAATGGGTTCCATCATATCCAGGGTTTAAAGTTTGCTTCAATGGCTCTCAGCACCCCCACTATACAAATTGTTCAAGTGCCCCTGGTCCCAGCTATCAGCCTTGGTGCACATTAAAGAAGCACCTCTGCCAGCTGGCAACAGTTCCCCCAAGGGACTGCACATTAGCTAGGAACAGCAGAAACACAGTGTGCTCTGGCCATGTCTCCTTCC
Source organism: Lepidochelys kempii (assembly GCF_965140285.1). Classification (NCBI taxonomy): domain Eukaryota; kingdom Metazoa; phylum Chordata; order Testudines; family Cheloniidae; genus Lepidochelys; species Lepidochelys kempii. The sequence goes on from NC_136380.1 coordinate 250,299,195, forward strand.
CCAACCTGACATATCCCATGTTGCGAACTGCAGGCAGGGTTGGGTATGTTCTATGCCCTCTGGCAAAATCCATATCAAGGGAGATGTGGCCCTTCTCTGCTGCCTTTGAGGCACCTGAGGGCACAAATGGAGCAGAGCAAGGCACAGAATTGGTTCTGGTGCCTTGAAAGGTGGAAAGTCACCTCTGGACTTTTAGATGTGGTCTTCTGGTGAAGGTGGAGGAATTGCACATGCCGTTCAGTCAAAGCCATAGCTGTAAAGCCAGTGGATACAAAGTGCCAAATAGCTGTAAGAGAACTTACAAGATCTTGTAAATAAATCAATATACTTATCCAGGACGCCTCTATGGGTGATACTGATTACCTTCAGTCAGAGAAGAACTTTTTCCTGAATAATTGGCAACAGCTGAAATCACCTTGGAACCATAGTGTAGAATTTGGTTTTATCAGCTGGAAGCTTGAACAGCTTAGGCAAATTGACAAGCAAAGTAAAATGGGCATCCAGAGCAGATCAGGTTTCATTAATCAATTTTTGGATGATCAGAAGGAGAGAAATAGTGCTTAACCTAGTGGCTTTACCGGTAATAAACAGAACTGCTCTGATTACTTCATAATCTACCAATTTAAGGAGGGTCCAAACAATTCTAGTTTTGATACTGGTTTCTCATCTAAACCCTTGCACCAAATGTAATGTAATATAGCTTTGTAAAGCCTAATTTTAGTGCTATGGGGCTGGGAAGAATCAGATTTGTTGTTCACGATCAGCACAGGGGCAGGATCGTTTCCTTTGTCCATGGCTCAGCACTGGGGGGAAAGGAGCAAAACGCTACTGGGAAGCTCTTCTGGGAACAAATTCTGTAAGTAGTTAAAGACCGATCATGTGCAACATTTAATATAGGCTCAGCAAAGCATTAGAAAATGTATTATCGGGGTAATCTTGCAGGCTTTCTAGACAAGTCTGAAGCAAGACTTGAACAAAAAATTCAAGATTTTTGACTTTCTAGTGACTAAAATGGAAAGTACAATGGAAACAGCGAAGGAAAGGACAAACTGAGTATAGAGTCCAGATATTTCCAAAACAAAGTAGATACTACCTAAGCTGTTTCTGGTCTGTGGGTCAAAGAGACTGCTTCTCTTATCTCTGCTTGAGACAAAAGAAAACGGAGGATTTGGAGGATTCAAGAGTGCACTGAGGTTACAGATTCCTCTCTTGGGACACAGATTTAATAGACACTTTTCATACATGCTAGTGGTGAAAGTCACCTCACTGCAGAGATGCCTTGCACAAAGACATCAACATTGGGGTTAATTTAACCTAAATTATCAACCACCCTTTAAGTCCCTCCAGTGCCTTCATAGCTGATCATTGCCTACCTACTTCAATTTTAATCCTCTTGAGGAAGGGACTGTGTCTTCCTTCATTTATTATATAGCACAGACCTTCGCATATTATCAGTGCTTAACAAATAAATAATAATACTATTTATCACTGTTAAGTTTATTTTTAAACACTTCCTCCAAACAAAACAACCCCCCGCAACCCTATCAAAAGTATTATCCTTCACTACATGCCAAATCTCAAATTAATTTTCAACTCCTATTCAGGATTAAGTATTATTCCAATCAAACGCTGAATTAAATATTACCACAGCCAGGGTAAAATGAAAGTTCATGTAAGGTTTCACTTGTTGACCTTGATTCTGCAACTGAATCTACAATGGCAAGATAAGTGGGAGCTGCTATTGATTTATTCTTGCTGCTTTACAAAGTGCAGCCACTTTCTACTTCTCTCACCTTTTCCAAGACTTTTAGAGAGGAAACTGTTTGACTGAACATGAGGTGACAGTACGCTGAACATAACTGTAGTAATACTGTACTAATGTCCCTGGCAAGAGAAAGCAGGAGTTTAGCCCGAACAAGTATTTCAGACACACTGCCATGTCCTCCTCAGTTTTGTTCAGTAAGTACAAAGAAAAAGGAGGATGCCATACTAGTTTTGTCTTTGTACTAATGTGTTTTTTATGAAAATACAGCTTTAGGCAGTTTAGCATAAAAAATACACTATCAAATTCCTCACCATAAGAACGGCCATACTGGGTCAGACCAAAGGTCCATCCAGCCCAGTATTCTGTCTACCGACAGTGGCCAATGCCAGGTGCCCCAGAGGGAGTGAACCTAACAGGTAATGATCTAGTGATCTCTCTCCTGCCATCCATCTCCACTCTCTGACGAACAGAGGCTAGGGACACCATTCCTTACCCATCCTGGCTAATAGCCATTAATGGACTTAACCTCCATGAATTTATCCAGTTCTCTTTTAAACCCTGTTATAGTCCTAGCCTTCAAAACCTCCTCAGGTAAGGAGTTCCACAGGTTGACTGTGCGCTGAGTGAAGAAGAACTTCCTTTTATTTGTTTTAAACCTGCTACCCATTAATTTTATTTGGTGGCCCCTAGTTCTTATATTATGAGAACATAACTTTTCCTTATTCACTTTCTCCACACCACTCATGATTTTATGTACCTCTATCATATCCCCTCTTAGTCTCCTCTTTTCCATGCTGAAAAGTCCTAGCCTCTTTAATCTCTCCCCATATGGGACCCGTTCCAAACCCCGAATCATTTTAGTTGCCCTTTTCTGAACCTTTTCTAATACCATATATATCTTTTCTGAGATGAGGGGACCACATCTGTACACAGGATTCAAGATGTGGGCGTACCATGGCTTTATAAAAGGGCAATAAGATATTCTCCATCTTATTCTCTATCCCTTTTTTAATGATTCCGAACATCCCATTTCCTTTTTTGACCGCCACCGCACAGTATGTGGACGTCTTCAGAGAACTATCCACAATGACTCCAAGATCTTTCTCCTGATTAGTTGTAGTTAAATTAACCCACATCATAATATATGTATAGTTGGGGTTATTTTTTTCCAATGTGCATTGCTTTACATTTATGCACGTGAAATTTCATTTGCCATTTTGTTGCCCAATCACTTAGTTTTGTGAGATCTTTCTGAAGTTCTTCACAGTCTGCTTTGCTCTTAACTATCTTGAGCAGTTTAGTACCATCTGCAAACTTTGCCACCTTGCTGTTTATCCCTTTCTCCAGATCATTTATGGATAAGTTGAATAGGATTGGTCCTAGGACTGACCCTTGGGGAACACCACTAGTTACCGCCTCCATTCTGAAAATTTACCATTTATTCCTACCCTTTGTTTCCTGTCTTTTAACCAGTTCTCAATCCATGAAAGGATCTTCCCTCTTACCCATGACAACTTAATTTACGTAAGAGCCTTTGGTGAGCCATCCATGGCCTAGCCCTCCATGACTTTAGCTATAATACCCGAAGCTCTGATCTTGTTCAATCTCAAGCCCCAGGCCTGCATCAGGACCTACTAAGCAGGGACCCCAGAGCCCATGTTGAGACCTGCTCACTTGCAGGGGGCAGCACACAGATGCAAGGGTTTGCTCTAGAAGATCCCAGTGCAGGACTGGGGTTGACATATGGTTTGCTTTGCTTAATGCTTGGGTGGAATACCTCCAAAAACCACTTTGGGCTTCCAGAGAAAGTGAGGTTTGCGATTCACCAGGCAGCATGCTTCCCTGTGAATCAGTACTGAGTCAAAGCAAAGTGGTTGTTTTGGGTGGGGGTTTTTGCTTTTTTGTTTTTTTTACATTTCCAAACCTTTCCCCACTTCTGGGAAACACAGCAAGGCCAGACAATGCCTTGCCCCACATAAACTTGTGGAGGGAAATGTTGCACATACCACATAAAAATTTGTGGCTGAATACTCAGGCTACATCTATGCTGCAAGTAGGGGTGTAATCTTCAGCTCATGTAGACACACCCATGCTATCTTTAATTTAGGTAGTTCACTAAAAATAGCGATGAGAACACTGCAGCACAGGCTACCTCATGCCTACCAATGCCTGTATCTACCCGGGGGACCAGGTGGGATTATACAACCTGCACTGAAGCTTGTGGCACCAGGGCATCACTGTTATTTGTAGTTAACTAGCTAGATTAAAGATAGTGCAGGTACATCTACAAAAGCTACACATTAAACCTCTGGTTGCAATGTAGACAGAGCTTTAAGTTGTTAACCAACTGCATATTTCTATCAATATTGAGTGAGCTCAGTATATCAGCTCCAAAAAACAAAAGATTCTCTCTCCAGGAAGTTAAAGGAAGAGTTCTGTCAGCACAGAGAACTGAAATGACCAAAGTCTGATATATTCCACTCAGTAGAGCACACACACATCTCTGTATACATACACACACACAGCCATACAGAACTGCACAGCAACGAAAATGTCCAAGAACAGACCCATTACACAGCCCAGGTTATAAGATTTCATTATATGCATGTACTATGTTATTTGTGATAAGACAAATTGTACACGATTGGTGGGAGGGATAAAAGGTTTTAGCTGCCATTTCCGGAAGCTAAATCTACTTGTAAAGGCAAGTTAGAAAGTTAAGAGGACAAAATACATGCTTTTTGCAATATACTTGCAAAACACTTAGTAAATTTGTAATAGCCTATGTCGAAGGAGCCTTAAGATAAGTCTTGACTTCCAGGAATTAATGGGACAATTGGGCAGTGGAACAGTTTGGCTTATGAGGTATTCAAAAGACACAGAGACGATCCAGACAAAGTTAGAGAATTTCTTGCATCTAGAAGGAATAATACAGCATCTTTCTCACAAGGAATAAAGGTAAGAAGATGGATTAAAATGATGCAGGCAAGTTTCTTTCAACCTCGTCACCTAGGTTTCCCCAACGGGAAGACAGATCCTAGGGGTGTGACACAGCATTAGATAATACAACAAGCAAAGGAAAAGCAATGGGAACCACTGAGTTTTTGGGATTTATATTATTGTGTAATTCATAGCAGTTCCACTTTTTTTTTTCCAGATTGCAGGAAGCCTCTGCCATGGTGCGTCTCACCTTCTCCTCTAACGACACCATATATTTCCTAGACTGTTGCATTCACAAGTGCTCAGGTTACCTTAACTACTCCCAACACATCTTCCCATCCCCTTTTACCTTCTGTCGCTGCTGGATATTGCTCACGGTGTCTGGCTGAAACTCCAACTTGTCTGTTCGGCAGAGCTTCCAGTATAAAATAATAATGATAAGCAGCACCACAGCCACTGGGACTGCCACACCAACAATAATCCACAGATTGTTATTCTGAGACTCGGACGATGACTCTTTCACTTTATCCACAGCTGCGGAGTTAGAAGGGGGTAGTGGGGAGACAAGAATTTTATACAGTTATATTTTTTTTTTTATCTGTTGACACTTTAGGGGATATTCATTTCTATACTCTCATAATTGTTAGCAAAGAGCTACATTTATAGGAAACAGACTGCCGTATAGGCAAGGTGATAAACGTATTACTTAATGTACATCTTGGCCAGGAAACACAAGTGTGGAGCAAATGATCAATTGTCTTAAAGCCTACTTTCAATTCTGGAGACCTGTGCTTAAGTTGCAAGTGAAAATGGGTTTCCATCACAGCCTTTGACATGATTAGTCCTCTCTGTTCAGGAGGAGCCATAAATTGAGTTGACATGGAACAGTGTGGGAGAACTTTTAGCATTCTTGCTTGTACACTGACTTTGTAAAAGGGACACAGTCAATTTGAAATCCAGTCACCTACAAAAAACAGGTTAAACAGTATTTTCACATACAGTATTACACCTAGCCCTGAGTTCTGCAATCATATTTTCCCAGTTTATTTACTAAATGTTTTTCTTTCCCGTTATTATGTGCAAATCCCTACTAACAAAGGAGGAAACTAATTATACAAGGGGACACAAGGAAACTGACTATGCACAAAGTAAACAAACTGGAAATAGAGAAAATTAATTCTAGTCAATTTCATTTACAGTAATTATAGATACTACTTGAAACAATAGCAGGTAAAATATTTTCAGTCAGAATTGTAATTTTTAAAGGGGCACTTTCAAACTAAAATTAATATTTCTGTGTGAATTTATTTTTGTGTATTATTCTTACAAGTAACTCTAGTTGGTACAACTGGACGAGATTAGAGGAAAATAATTATCAGATTTTTTCCCTTTTGTTTACTTTGCACATTTGATACCACTTGGAGTATAGTCGGTTTCACTGTTTTTATCAGTTTATTAAGTTTTCCTTTGGTTTCTGTGGGCTTTTGACAGCAACAGGAGAGACAAAAACATAAAAATAACATATATGCTTTTTATTTGTGATTTATGATCTTCAAACTTTTTAAAATTAATTATTTGGAAATGAAATTTCATTTAAAATGATAAAAGAGAACACACTTAAAAACACACTTGGATGTACACAGCCATTAGCATCTTCCCTGTAGCGGGAAAACACCATAGCAGCCCAACACCATCGCATTTTACTTCAGAAATGGGGACTACACAAAAATGAGGAAGATAGTGAAGCATAAATTAAAAGGTACAGTGTCAAAAGTGAAATCCCTGCAAGCTGCATAGAAACTTTTTAAAGACACCATAATAGAGGCTCAACTTAAATGTATACCCCAAATTAGAAAACATAGTAAGAAAATCAAAAAAATGCCCCCATGGCTAAAAAACAAAGTAAAAGAAGCAGTGAGAGACAAAACGGCATGCTTTAAAAAGTGGAAGTTAAATGCTAGTGAGGAAAATAGGAAGGAGCATAAAAGCCAAAAAAGAATTTGAAGAACAGCCTAGCCAAAGAATCAAAAAGTAATAGCAATTTTTTTTTAAGTACATCAGAAGCAGGAAGCCTGCTAAACAACCAGTGGGGCCACTGGATGACTGAGATGCTAAAGGACTCACTCAGGACGATAAGGCCATTGCAGAGGAACTACATTAATTAATTCTTTGCATCGGTCTTCACTGTTGAGGATGTGAGGGAGTTTCCCAAACCTGAGCCATTCTTTTTTAGGTGACAAATCTGAGGAACTGTCCCAGATTGAGGTGACATTAGAGCAAGTTTTGGAACAAACTGATAAACAGTAATAAGTCACCAGGACCAGATGGTATTCATCCAAGAGTTCTGAAGGAACTCATATGTGAAATTCCAGAACTACTAACTGTAGTTTGTAACCGATTGTTTAAAACTGCTTCTGTACCAAATGACTGGACGATAGCTAATGTGACACCAATTTTTAAAAAGGGCTCCAGAATCCTGGCAATTACAGGCCAGTAAACCTGACTTCAGTACTGGGCAAACTGGTTGGAACTATAGTAAAGAACAAATTTATTGGGGAAGAGTCAACATGTTTTTTGTAAACGAAAATCGTGGTTCGCCAATCTACTAGAATTCTTCGAGGGGGGCAACAAGCATGCAGACAAGGGGGATCCAGTAGATATAGTGTACTCAGACTTTCAGAAAGCCTTTGACAAGGTCCCTCACCAAAGGCTCTTAAGCAAAGTAAGCTGCCATGGGATAAGAGGAAAGATCCTCTCATGGATCGGTAACTGGTTAAAAGATAGGAAACAAAGGGTAGGAATAAATGGTCAGTTTTCAGACTGGAGAGGGTAAGTAATGGTGTTCCCCAGTGGTCTGTACAGGGCCCAGTCCTATTCAACATATTCATAAATGATCTGGAAAAAAAGGTAAACAGAGAGGTGGGCAAATTTGCAGATGATACAAAACTACTCAAGATAGTTAAATCCCAAGCAGACAGAGAAGAGCTACAAAAGGATCTCACAAAAACTGGCTGACTGGGCAAGAAAATGGCAGATTAAATACAATGTTGATAAATGCAAAGTAATGCACATTGGAAAACATAATCCCAACTATACATATAAAACGATGGGGTCTAAATTAGCAGTTACCACTCAAGGAAGAGATCTTGGAGTCCTTGTGGATAGTTCTTTAAAAACATCCACTCAATGTACAGCAGCAGTCAAAAAAGTGAACCAAATGTTGAGAATAATTAAGAAAGGAATAGATAATAGGATAGAACATATCATATTGCCTCTATATAAATCCATGGTACCCCCACATCTTGAATACTGCGTGCAGATGTGGTTGCCTCATCTCAAAAAACATATATTAGAATTGGAAAAGGTTCAGAAAATGGCAACAAAAATGATGAGGGCTGTGGAACGGCTTCCATATGAGGAGAGATTAATAAAACTGGGACTTTTCAGCTTGTAAGAGAGACTACTAAGGGGGGGATATGATAGAGGTCTATAAAATCATGACCGATGTGGAGAAAGTAAATAAGGAAGTGTTATTTACTCCGTCTCATAACACAAGAGCTTGGGGTCATCAAATGAAATGAATAGGCAGCAGGTTTAAAAGAAACAAAAGAAAGTATTTTTTCACATAACACACAGTCAATCTGTAGAACTCCTTGCCAGAAGATGTTGTGAAGGCCAAGACTATAACAGGGTTAAAAAAAGAACTAGATAAGTTCACAGAGGATAGGTCCATCAATGGTTATTAGCCAGGATGGACAGGGATGATATCCCTAGTCTCTTTGCCAGAAACTGGGAATGGGTGACAGGGAATGGATCACTTGATGATTACCTGTTCTCTTCATTCCCTCTGGGGCACCTGGCATTGGCCACTGTCAGAAGACAGCATACGGGGCTAGACGGACCTTTGGTTTGACCCCGTATGGCCGTTCTTATGTTCTTAAATAACATCCCAAAACTGGTTTATCCTTACAACTTCGTGAATATTTCCCAAACAAATATTACACTACATTAGTAAATATAGAGCATAAGCTTAAAAGGTAACTGAGCTACCTAAACTACTAAACTAGAGGGAAAATAATATTTTAAAATCATGCGTGAACCAATCATTAATATTTTCATAATAACTACCTCACTGGGCATATACATTTTTTCCATAAAAATCTTTCTGCAAGTGACTTTGTAGATCAGACATATGCTGTATTATATCTGACTATTCTAGCTATTGCTACCAAAGCAAAAAGACTTTGTGCTTTCGTGTCACTCACTTCTCATCTACATACAGCAAAGTCTTGTGTACCAGTAGGAGTACTCAGGGCAAACAACCTAACTAGTTTTAAATGGAGTTTGCTAAATTTATGAACTGGATTATGAGACGTGGTTGCTTGAGATAGGAGGTGACTGGACTGCATGATCCAGGAGACCTCTTCCAGTCCTGTGTCCTATGTTTCTATGTGTTGCCTACACTGAAAAAAAAATGAAGTTAATTATGGATTTAAATCTAGTCAGAGATATTATATTGTTTATATTACAAATGTTATAGATTTTAAACCTTCCCCCCACACCAGGGTGCACAGTTTAGAGTAATTCTTATATGGCACCTTAGCTTCACTTGGCTGTAAATATTTTCCATTTCACATTCCCGCCTCACAACTCTCATTGAGTTGGCATGCTAGGGATCTCCTATACTAATGTTCATGCACATCTAGTTAATGAAATCTTATTAACAGGTAATGACAAGATCAAACTACAGACACATCACTAATAGATCAGTAAATAAAGATGAGATCTATGACATTCAATCAAGGAAAAGAAGCCACAAGTTATGCCTCCCAGCTGTTATGATCCAAACAACCCCTTCCCCACAGTAACTGCATCTTTCACTCACAAGGAAAAAGTGGCTCTCTTTTTTTGCTTTTTTGGGGGGTAGGGAGTTGTAAAAAGAGTAATATTTAAATTGTGTAGACTTGCATATTTCACATAGATGGAATATTCCATCCCACAAGTATACTTTTTCCCCATTACCCTCCATTTTTTGTAAATTCACGGGTGAGAGCCTCACCCCTGCTCCAGCTCCTTCACGGTGCTTAAAGGGGCTGGAGCAGCACAAAGGGCCTCAAAAGTCCCGTTTCTGGCTGGTGGACACAGAACAGGCATCGCACAGACAGTTCTAATGCATTACAGACATGATATAATACGTATTACAGTTTGCTTTGGGCAAGTCTCCAGATTTCCATAACTAGGGTCATGTTTCTCCTTTCTTTTCAGTGGTACAGTGATGCAGAGTTGGTGGGACTTACGTTGTGCAACTGCGCCTTGAATGCGGTATCCAAGAATGATAGCGGCTCTCTGGATGTCAACTCTGTTAATCAGATCTGAAGACTTTACAGCGCTGAGCCTCTCTCCAGTTTGATCTTCCACAAAATAGATCAGTTCTACAGGGTTATCAGCACCCACTAGCCGTGACACATTGACAATCTGAAGAGATACAGGAATGTTTTAAACTTCAAATAAAATTTTTTTTTCCTCCAAGGTTCTCCCATATTTCATCTTTTAACCCTTTCCTCACACACTTCTATGCTTATGGGTTTGCACTCAAAAAGAAAGGCAATGAGAACAGCTTTACCTAGGGAGAATCAGTGCTTCTCTTTGAATTGCCACTGTCACTAACCCCTGATGATGCAAGAGCAAAAGGCCCCAAATTAGATCACGGTGAGAAAACATGTTGCCGCTAAGGTGAAATCTTAATATCCATCAGACCAGGCACGCCAGAACACATGGTACCCCACTAAATGCTCACTGCGAAACCTGGAAATGGACAGTATACAGAGAAACCCAGCAGAAAGACATGTTGTGTAAACAACTCCAAGACTGTGAGAGTACTAAAGAGACAATATAAGACCTAATTCTACACTACTTCTAAGCATGCAAATATCCCTGATTTTAGCAGCACTCTAGTTAATACTGAGGAAGTGAGGACATCAAAAACTGACTGTTAGGTGTTTATCATTAATCCATAATAATTTGCTCCCAAAGTAAAACTCAAGACATCACCTCATAAGTAATAATAACGGAATAATAATCACAATTCATTATTAAGAGAAAACTCCATCTATTCCAGTGGATGATTACATCAATGCAGTGTTAAATCAGTGCCCTTAATTACACAGGCCAACATTCAAGTGCTGCAGGAAAGGGAAAAATCTATAGACATGACTGCCTGGTGGCTGAGGAGGCAATTATTTACGGTGAACTAACCCTTTGCAAAACACAACCGCTCAAGCACAAAGCTGAAGTTCTTGGCTTGAACAACTTTGGTATCGCTGTAACACAGATTTCTGGGTGTGGGATGGGAGTAGGAGTGACTTCTAGCGATTCAGATTTGTGCCAAATAAAGAAGTTAATTCCCAGCTAAATTTTACCATGCAGTTGGAAAGTGATGTCAGGAATTTGTAATACTTTATGAGTTCGTGGGTTTGATTTCCCTTATGGTTTGATTTCACTTGCCCTTCCCAAAGCACCTATTTTGGCTTCACTTTATTGTTTTTGACTTCATTTACTTGACTTAGACCCAAACTGTGTTGATGTTACCCATATGTATAGGAAGGCTTTCTATTTGCTCCAAATGAATCATTTTGCTTGTTCACAACTAGAGCACCGAACCTTCCTACAAGAAGCCAAGAATTTACAAGACACACTAAGAAGCCATTCCTTCAGTGCAACTTTAATGCCATTAATCAAAAATATGTGTTCTCTGAGGCAGCCCTGTAGACACCTTCTCATGAATGAACATTTAAATTGTAGATGAGAACCCTCAATACTCTGTTCTTGTAAAATTAAATCTAATACACTTTAACCGTTTTTAGATTAACCATTTATATGGTGCATTCAGTTTAAAAGTAGGTGAAATAAATGCTGGGAATGATTCTATGGAAGGCTGAACCAAGGTAATGCGATATGGAAAGAATCATAACAGTAGGGCAATGGTATTGTTCTCTCACAGAATTATCTTCTAATAAGGAATTCATTCAACTGATGATTTCGAGTCCCATTCCTCCAACCATTTGTGCACATGTTTAAAGTTAAGCACATGCATCAGTGTTTGCAGGATCAGGGCTTATGAAAGCAAAGCCAACTACTCTCCCCTCCCCAGTTTCCAACACTCAAATTGTTATTAGGGAGTGCAGTGCAATATTCCAGTTCACACCAGTTGTATTAGCTGTAACATTCCATCTCAGAACATCAAGTTTATGATGAAATAATTGACAGATCCTTTATCGTAACAGTGTTATTGGACTCTGATGCAATTATATCATGAATATACACTTTAGATTTCACACACTGACACACAAACAAGACAAATTTCTTTTCAGTACAAAGATTGGAAAAAGATGGGAGGATCTCACCCTCCCACTCTCCTTCAACCCTTCTGCCAGCTGAGGAGCTGTCTATAACTCAGTGGTTCTCAACCTATTTACCACTGTGAGCTGCATATGCAGTTCTCTATGTGTTACGTGGGCTGCAACCACACAATATAAAATGTCATTGCCCATGATATATAACACTGGAAGGGTGAGGGGGGGGGGATTAACCTGGAAAAAGAATGTATGGTGGGGGTGGCTCTTTGATAATTCCAGCTGAAATAAATGTTCATGCAGTTGGTAGGGCAGCACTTAAAAGTGCACCCCTTTGTGACCCGATTCCACTTTTAATTCTTTTTTGCCAGGACTGTGACCCCGTGCGACTCTGCCTACTTTAAGCCTTGCCTGAGCTGGGCCAACGAAACAGCTCATGGTCAGCAGTATATCCTCCTCCGGGCCACTGCGCTGCAGTCCAGGGGGCAGCGAGCCTGGCGTGTGGCACACAGCAGCTCTGTGCCCTGGGCGCCTCTCACCTGGAGCTCATCTGAGGTGGAAGCAGAGCAGGCTGCCCAGCTGCTGTCTCTGTGCATGGGTGAGCGGGCACTGACCTCCAGCTGGCGGTAGTGACTATGGCGGGTTGCTCCAAGCCCAGCTCAGTGCAGTAGGAGTCCCATGTGGGGCTCAACACCAGGATGCTGTCCAGGCCAGAGAGGATCACTGCTGTGGAAGGCACTAGAGCCCTGTAGCAGAGATTGCACAGGAGGGGGAGAGGGCTCCTCCCCACCTGGCCTGTTGCAGCTGCCCAGTCAGGAACATGTCCCTCCACGGCTGCTCCCAGACAGTCAGCGGCAGGGGTAATCCCATCCACTGAGCCAAGGGACACCCTAGCTGGGAAGTCACCCACAGGACAAATTTCCACCCTGCACCAGCTGTTGCTTGCAAATAATGGTGCAAAATTTTAATATAATGACTTACAGGGCTGTGTGCTAAAGGCCCCGGGCGCCGGGTTCCCCTGTGGGCTCTGGGCTGCCAGCGGCTGCAGGCTGCCACCGGGGTCTGGGCCGCCGCCTGATCCCACATGATGGGGTCCGGGCCGCCGCCTGATCCCACATGATGGGGTCCAGGGTCAGAGTCCCTGCCCAGCTCTCTGCTTCTGGCCCCACTCTGTGGAGGGGGCTCTGGGCAGAGGGCACTGGGTATAGGGGTTTGTGGGGGGAGGTGGCACTGTGGTTCTCAACCTGTGGCCCAGGTAACACTTTGTGGGCTGCATATGTGGCCCACAATGATAAATAGGTTGAGAACCACTGCACTAGGAGCTCATGTTCAGCTAGATTATCCACCATAACCCCAAATCTTCCCAGGATAGAGATGCCCATCCCTCAGTATGGCCTACATACTTTGTTTCCAGATGTATACACTTAAATTTAGCCATAAACACATATTGGTGCTTATGCCCAGTTTAGAAAGTAATCTAGTTTGCTCTGAATCAGTGACCCATCCTCTTCATTATATACCACACCCTCAATTTTTGGGTCATCCGCACACTTTATCAAGTCAACATCTGTAAAATGGGGTAATTAACACCCACTTTTGCAAAACTCTGGATTTCTCTACACTTACATAGCAGTTTACATCTAAAGTATTATTTTAGATATATTTCATAGTACAAGACATAGACCACAGTGTGTATTATATATATATAAAGTTTACGTGTAGTAGGTCTCATACTATTTTCCCAGTGAGGTCTTCTGTACAATTTCATATTATTTTTGTTTTATAATTTATAAAGTGCTTTAAGGTGCTAAAGACAGCACAAATGCACAGAAATCCAGTTTTCCCATCAAATGGAGATGCCTTCCATGTGTTAAGAAGCAAGAGCCAGTATTTTATATCTGTGCTTTGAGGGTGGAGGAGAAGGAAGAGGAAGCATATGAAAAAAGCAAGAATTTCAATCCTTAAAAAACAAAACCAAAAAAACCCCTCGTCAGTGCAATTCACTCCGTTTCTGCTTGCATAAATCACATCTTTTCTGTTAATATTAGACATGTGCTTTAACCTCTACAGACTAAAAGCTTAACTATGTTGCAGTGTCAGTAAAAATTAATTTAAAAAAATGTTTCCAAAGGAGTACCATAGGTCAGTGAATAGTGTTGCCTTGGTAACCAATTCCAGTCCATAAATTACAGTAGGAAAATCTACGTAGTGGAGCAACTCAGAAAGCATTTGCACTGTGTCAGTAAGCCAAAAGATCCTATAATCAGTTGCCAATTTATTAGTAAACAGCAGGATTACTTCTTTTTGAGAAATATGTACATCCCACAGGAAAAAAGAACAAAAAGAGATTCTGCTCTATCAAAAATAGGATTTAAACATTAATGCAATTAAGTCAAGCTATGCCAGGGTCTGGATTACTTAGCAGACATTACAGCATGAACCATATGTTCAATGAGCAACACACACACACACACACACACAAAGTCTACCTTAGGTTTGAGTAAGATGTTGCATAAACCTGCAAAACCAGGAAATACACTGGTGCAGCTTTAATGATGGCAGCTGTGTCCTTAAGCAATCTTGCTGGGTCTACATGTCACAGTATTTGTGACTAATATCAAGGATTCATCCAATGTGGCATTTAGGCTCTGATTCTGCAATTGTCATGTTGGGAGGGACTAGTAACTAAATCTATATGAGGCGCCAGCTACAAGGTCTGTCCCTGTAGCAGCTATCCCAGCCAGCAAACCACCTCTATTTTGCTAGCTGGAAATCTGGTTTGCCACAACAAAACGGGTTTGTCCAACAGCCATAGGCAGAGGGGAGCCTGAGGACTTAATCTCTATCTGAGGACATTACTGGAAGCCTAAGGTACATGGAAACACTACAGTTCCCTTCAGAGATCCACCCCAAACACCACTGCCAGGAACACCCTCATGTGCTGGATGGGTCCCTCAAGCTCTCTGCTGCCAGTACAGGTCTGGTGAACTACCTCTGGTTCATCAAACCAGGCCTTGTCTACACTACGGGGGTAATTTGACAGAAGTTATGCAACTCCAGCTTTGTGAATAATGTAGCTGGAGACAAGGTAGCTTAGGTCGACTTACTGCGGGGTCTACACTGTGCTGCATCGACAGGAGATGCTCTCCCGTCGACTTACCTTACACTTCTCATTCTGGCGGAGTACCGGAGTCGATAGGAGAGCGATCTGTGGTCGATTTAGCGGATCTTCACTAGACTGGCTAAATCGACCTCTGGCGCATCGATCGCAGCATCGTCAATCCCCAGTAAGTTTAGACGTGCCCCCAGCAAACTAACAGGTGGTTCACCAGCTAGGGCAGCTGCTGGAGTAGCAAAAGTTAACAAAAGAATTCCAACAAAAAGGTCAGACAGTGGAAATTCTTAAAGTTTCCATTTAAAAATAATAAAAATCCCAAATAACCTCAATCTTTACTAACAGATTATGTGCTGTCAATTTGGGAAGGGTACACTGATCATACAAAAGAAGACACTGCTCTCAGTGAAAAGCTGAACCCCCCTTTGATATCAAGGTTGTTACCACACTTATATAATAATTATTTTCTCATATAGATTCTTAGATAACTAAATATTAGCCATATGAGTTATTTAATTTCTGTAGTTTTCCTTTAACTGAGAACTTCACTGCTTCACTGCTTTCGTCACGTTGTGCCACAACCTTAATTGCCATTCTTTTCTAGGATTCACCTTTTTGTTCTCTACACCATTCAAAAGGAATATAGATAATTTCCATCTAACATAAATTAAGTATTATTTTAATATGAGCTTCTGGTGGTGTTTTTTTAAAACAGTACTTAACAGCCTCATTCCTCATAAAAGTGCATAAGAGCTGACATGACAGACTACTCATAAAAATGTCAAGTGCCTTTAAGTCTGCATGATGTAATGTAACCTACAGAGTATGCCTTGCATTTGCAAGAAGAAGCTATAAAAGGTGAAATTCTCTGTGAAACATTTGAACGAACACACAAACATAGATGGGATTGTGTTGTGTATAATAAGCAACTGTAAGGCTGTAAATCCTGTGTGTAGCTATGGCTTTAGGTGTTTATCTAACAGAGCGTGCCACCCTATGAGCAATGCAGATGAGAGAATGGGAAAAGAAAAGATGAGCCCTTTGGGTACCGTCAGTCCAAACCTCTTATTTTTATGAAAGGTTCAAAAGCGTTTAGATTTAAAGAAGTGATTTTACCCAGTTATGATTTTCAATAAACATATTTATTAAGGAAAAAAATGTGCCCCCCACCACGGTGCCAGTTCTACTTTCACAGCATAGGAAAGGAAAACAATTACTGTGATAGCATTTATCAACAATTGCCTCCTTTTCAATTGTTTTCAATTGAACAAGCTCTTCAATTTTCACAGCGCTCAGTGGTGTCGTGATTTAATACAAAGTACCTTTCACTTCAGGAAACCTTAGTTCTAAACTGGCTTGTCACAAGTGACATGAATGTGTGGTCTCAGTTTAGTCTCCAGTGGACAAATGTCCTTTTAACTAAAACAACACACAGTTTGGTACAACTGGCAGTCTGCGCCCTTATTTCACTTCATTGTGGGTTGGTATTAGAACAGAGCTATCAGAAAAGACATTACATCATGCACCACATGCTGCTAGCCTGCAGTATAAGAGAAAGGTTGAAAATAACATGCATAGACTGGAAATTTTGTTATTTGTGTCATGGTGTCCTCTGGATGCACGCGCGCACACACACACACACTTCTCCAAACCAGTTCACAATCTTGTTCAGAGAAACCTGCAGAATCTGCTGCAGCAAAATTAAAAGGTTTATTGCGGTTGAGAATTGATTTCTATGCCTCCTATCCCCTGCTGAGGTGGGAGAGGTGATGTTCTATGTTACAACAATTTGTAACAGGCTCCAAGGAGCTATTGTGCAGCCAATGGACCACTGAAATGCCACAACACTCCAGCCACCCACCCTGGTCTCAGACATGTGTCACACTATGCCAGGGCTGGGCATGATGGCACAGGACTAGCTCTGCACCACCTGGAGTCCCTTACACCAAAAGAATCCTCATATAATGGTGCAGAGTAGCTTTATTGGGGTCAGGAATCTGGGCTCAAACCTACACTTCTGCTACCTCACCCTCAATAATTACAGGCCAAACCCATAGAATCATAGAATATCAGGGTTGGAAGGGACCTCAGGAGGTCATCTAGTCCAACCCCCTGCTCAAAGCAGGACCAAGCCCCAACTAAATCATCCCAGCCAGGGCTTTGTCAAGCCTGACCTTAAAAACTTCTAAGGAAGGAGATTCCACCACCTCCCTAGGTAACCCAGTGCTTCACCACCCTCCTAGTGAAAAAGTTTTTCCTGATATCCAGCCTAAACCTCCCCCAAATAGCACCACTGTACACACTAAAACTCTGCTGCTCTAGCAGATCCTGTTAGCGAGTGGCTGCAAGAGGCAGGACAAGGAGCATGTGCAGTAGTTCTATGTCCCGAACACTGAGAGAATAACAGTTCTTATGAAAAGATGGTTACCCCCTTAATAAAACAGCTGCTGATCCCCCAAAAGTCAAGGTTACCCTATTACTACATTAACTACCTATCTGCAAAGGGCAGCCCAACTGAAAAGAACTTCATCACTTTTGGTGGGAACACTGCAAAGTTTCACAGTCTAACATGTGGTTCTGAGGGCTGGGGAGGGAAGAACACAAGTCCTGTTTAGGCGACGAGTTGCAGATTGTAAATAGTGCACTGTACTAGTTACTCTTTTGCCTATAGAAGAAAAAATACTGCAGGTAGGGAGAGAAACGTTTATGTTCACGTTTACACTCAGTTACATGCAAGCTAAAAGTAAGTGCTCCAGAATTTTCAGTCACGTAGTACAGACACTGTAACTCCATGCTCACCCTAGGATTGTAAATTCAAACGTGGGTGAAGACACATGAAGGGTTGTGTTTGTGGGGGCACAAGATTCTTCCCTGTTGTCTTCTAAGTGGGCACTGGCAAACAATGGAGCGTAAAAAAGAAAAATTGCAAACGTGTGGTCACTTTCTGATAGCTAATAACTTGATCCCGGAGATAAAGTAGGTAATTGTCAGCCAACACAAGCACAAGGGACTCCATGTACCAGATCACAGGAGTCACTTATGCGCCAAAAGGACTGTTGGTAGTATTATACATAAAGCACACAAAACTTCACTGTGAAGAGGATAGGGTTGCTACATACACTGCATACCTGACATTAGCCCACAAAAGCAAGGATATGAGAAGTTAAGCCACTTGGCAATATATACCCTCTCCTCCTTTATCTACAGGCATGTGTCTTAACATTATCACAACTACCATACACCACAACCTGAACTCTTCCCCCTTCAACCGTCTCTTCTCCATACACCCATTCACCAAATTACCCTCACCTAACACAATTAGCTATGGCGGTTTGGTGTAGTGCTGTGTTGTGCTGGGAGAGTATGGTATAGTTTGGTAAAAAGGAGTGATGAAAGGCTGGTATCCCTAGGGAATTAAGCAAAGGTTATGGGGTGCAGTACTAGGTTGTACTGCCTCACCACTGGGGGAATCCTCAGCTGCTGCCCAGTTAAGGAAGCTTGATAGCTCCTTTGTACCAATGAAGCAGTAAAAAGGAACAGTTATTGGTGACTAAGGCCATGTCTGCAATAGGGCCTTAGGGCAGATGCTTCCTACATCAGTGGAGGGGTTTTTCCATCAGTGTAGATAATCCACCTCTCCGAGAGGTGGTAGCTAGGTCAACCAAAGAATTCTTCCATTGGCCTAGCTATATCTACACCAGGGTTAGGTCAACCTAACTTACAACACTCAGGACACAAAATTTTTCACAGCCCTAAGCACAGGTGCTGGAACTATGGGTGCTGCTGCTGCACCCTGTGGACTGAAGTGGTTTCCATGATCTACAGGGTTTACAGCTTGATTCAATTGCCCTCAGCACCCCCACTAGACAAATTACTCCAGGGCCGCTGGCCCTAAGCAACGTAGCTAGGTTGATCTAATTTTTAAGTGTAGACCAGGCCTAAGACCTGGCCCATAGAATACAGCACAAGTACAGCCACTTCTGAGAGTAAAGCTCTGTGTTCTCTCCCAGTGAAATACAATGCTATCGCTAGAAAGAAAAGGAGGACTTGTGGCACCTCAGAGACTAACCAATTTATTTGAGCATAAGCTTTCGTGAGCTACAGCCGATGAAGTGAGCTGTAGCTCACCAAAGCTTATGCACAAATAAATTGGTTAGTCTCTAAGGTGCCACAAGTACTCCTTTTCTTTTTGCGAATACAGACTAACACGGCTGTTACTCTGAAACCATCGCTAGAAAGGGATCTCTCTTAAAACCTGTGCATGTAAAAACGCAGAACTGGCGGTTTATTACCTAAAGGATAAAACAGTAACTTTTTCCATGCAGCCTAACTGTATGTATTTTCAATATGATCGCATCTTTGTGGGTAAGACATAAGGTTTATTTTATTTCAAGAGGCAGAGGGATAAACATGTGCAATGGGGAGAATAAAAAATCTGAAACAGGGCTCTGTATTCACAGTGAATCATAGCGGCGCAAAAGAAATAAAATACAAACTACTCATAGAACAGATGCTTCTTTGAGCCCCAAACCCCTCAAACATCTGGAAATTAAAACAGGAGGGGACACTGCAGGGTTATACTGAAGGAAGATGACAGGTCTGAACTGCCTGGATGGCAACTCTTAGGTCAACTGTTGATGGATTAGCTGGCAAAGTTATTTTTAAACAACTTTCCCATTAAAAAGGTAGACTGGGTTTCAGTTTGTTGATCTGGCTGATAAAGGACCATCTGTGACAGCCAGAAATCTAAGGAAAGGTTAAGTTTTCAAACCTTTGCAGCCAAAAGGTGGCTTTCACCCACATGAACACCACCAGCCACAATGAAGGTACAGTCTGAGAACCACCAACACCCAGACATCACAGCATGGGAGGGGCTGTTATGGATGCCAAACATGGTGCTGGTGCAGTTAATTCTTCTTTCACTACAACTTCTATGACTGAGAATATCAGACCAAACAGGCAGTTAAAAAGTGTAATATGTTATTTTGTTTGACAAGATCCCTTAGCTGCATAGCATAAGTGCCAGCCAGCACTCAGACGCA
The DNA here is from genome assembly GCF_965140285.1 of Lepidochelys kempii. Lineage (NCBI taxonomy): Eukaryota > Metazoa > Chordata > Testudines > Cheloniidae > Lepidochelys > Lepidochelys kempii. Next base: position 250,319,409 of record NC_136380.1, read on the forward strand.
TTATCCTATTTCATATTTATATACTGTTACAAAACACAACAGAGTACCTAGAAGCGTTTTAAGAGCTGTATGGCCCCCCCCAAAGGAGGGGGCAGCCTTTGATCCATAAAAGCTTTGTCCCTCTCTTTGCAAGACACCTCAACTAAATCAGGAACTCAGTCAGTTCTTAAAATAGGCTGCTTTTAAGAGCTGTTTCTGAGGATTGTTTTTAAAATCACAATACTTACTTTATAACCATTTAACACTCCCATTGTTTTCACTGTTATCACAGTCATTAGTTCAAAAGGCAGCAGGGCAGCTAAAAGAATGTTAGTTGCACAACATGATTTATGCATCAGTCACATATGGCAGCTGGACTAGAGGCTTTCATTTCATCTCTTCTTCCTTCAAGTGCTAGGTATTATTTACTGTTTGAACAGTTTATTCCCCTTTACACATACACACACACAAGCACAGGTCCAGCCTCTGACCTATTAGTACCTGCACAACGTTGCTGCCGGCAAACGTGGCTCGTTTCCATATTCGCCCTCCGGTCAAAGCCTCATTTAACAGCTGAGCCAATTTCCGCTCCATCCCAGCCTGAAACACTTCCTCCTGAATTCGCTGGTTGACAACACCCAAGAGAACTACATTAAAAAAAAAATCAACCCAAGAACAAACAAATTAGTAAGAAGCATTAGTGTCTTTTATGCAACTTCAATTGCAGGCCTTGAATCATTCTCTAGAGCCCTCTGCTGGCATAGCATTGAAATATTCATACAGGAATCCCTCCCAGCTCAGCGGGAGATTGCAAGTTGCAATGCAAGACCTTGGAAGAAGGGGTATTAAAAGAAAAAACCGCTGAGGTGATTCCTGGAACTTCACAGGGGCTAGACTGGTCCAGAACAAATGCAGTCATGGGACAGCCCTGCCTCCAAAAAAGCTAAATATATGAAAAATATATATAATGATATATATCAAAACACAAGCAGCAGAGAGTAAAGAATTCAAAAAGTTATAACCAATTCCGATTTACCTGCTTTCAATGTTAACCATACTTTGAGTTCACCAGTCACAGAGTCAGGGGTAGGCAGGGATAGGGGATATAAACAGGAAGATAAAAATAGGACAGAAATAGCAGAACAGGTAGGAAACAGAAAGGAGAAGAGTGTATCGTCACCTGTTTCAGACAGCCCCGAGCCTAAGCCTATGAGAGCAGTGGTGCACAGAAACTGGTTAGCACGAGTGGCTTGGACAACCCAGGAGGCAAGTGCTGTAGACACTCCAACCATTAGAGCCACCACGGCAGTTCAGTTAAAGGGGTTACACTAATCATCGTCATTAATGCATACCACATTTAGCAATTCCATCAGTAGTTACTGGGCACAGAAGCCCTTTTTTGGTTCAGACAGGTTCTAACCTCTATGGGGCCATGCACTCCCCTGAAAGGAACCCACAGGTTCTAAAGTCTTTAGGGCTTGTCCATGCTGGGCAGCTGCCTTTCTACTTTGGACCTCACCCTTTTGAATCTGGTCTCCAGCAGGCTGGAATTCCAAGCCCGCACCTGCTACAGTCCTTTAGCTGAGACTTCCTTCCCCAGGCCCCGAACCGCCACTGTGGCAGCCTCTAGCCATAACTGTGTTCCCCAGAGACTTCCTCGCAGCATTCCCATTTCAGGCTGCTTTTCCTTGGCCTTTTCTTACTGAACACCCCCATCCCCTGATCTCACATACACAAAGATGCGAGGTTCCTTAACTCAGCCTCCCCTCCGCCCCCTCCTCCTGCTCTTTTCTCAGCATCTCCTCTCTTTCTGCCTCTCTACAGGAAAGCTCCTTTCTTGGTGTGGGCCACATTCCAGGAGCATCTCTTGCTCCCTTCAGGGTCAGAGGAACCACTGCTTCACTCTCCCACTTTCTAAGATGGCTTCCATCACTTGTTCCACCCCCATGATTTGACTGACTAATGGAAACTGACTCAGCCACATAAAAGAGTGTTAGTTTTTGATCAGTCCCAAAGCTGGAGCAGCTCTTTCACTGGCTGGTGAAACAGTAATAGCCTGGCCCTTTAGCGGTCCATGAATGTATAGAAAAGCAGCTGACTCTGTGACTAGCACTACCCTAGTGTACTTCTCAATCACAGGTGCATGGAAAAGAATTTACCTGCTTGTGAAATTTCTATCATAGGAGGATGCTGGACTGACACTCTCAGCAACAAATTAATTTATCAAAAATATCCTTCACAACAGAGCTGGTTGAAACATTTTTTGGATGAAAATTTTCATACAAAATTTTCATTTTGGTCAAATTTTAGTTTTTTCTTGGTTGAAAAAATGGATCAAAAGCTCAGAAGAGTCTGACCAAAAAATTCAGTTTTCAGAAAAGTTTATATATTTTTGGCTAAAATTCTCATTTTTTAATTTGGTTTTCAGTACAAATGTTTGTGTTTCAGTTTTGAATTCTTTTTAAGCCTAAATGATTTTCAAATGCTTTTTTTTTTTTTTAAGCTTTTTGTTCTAGTTTCTCCATTGGGGGAAAAAAAAAGTCATAGGAAGTTTTAGATACTCTCTCCCCCTCGCCCGCCAAAAAGAAATTTTCCACACAAAATAAGTGGTATCTTTCAACTGGCTCTAATCACAAATGAAGTATCTCAGAATTAAACAGCAATATAAATGATCAGTGATCAAGAACAATTAAATGCAGGAAACTTGACAATATAATTTTTTCACCTTCTTTTAAATTCATATAGATTGAGAATTACAAATAATAGCAGCAAGTGTATTCCACACCAGAAGGACATAGTTACAGAAAGCACTAACTTTCACTGTTTTATGATTATATTCAGGGCAAATTAGGTCAGCTGACTTGGATGAGAGCAATTTGCAGGAAATTAATTTGGGGGGAAAAACAAAATAGGATGGAGCTGCATCATTACAGTCCCTAAAACGGTTTAAATTGTATGGCATCTATTTGTATTCTGTTGCATAGCCGTGTGTGCTTTGGTGAAAGGTGCCATGAATAAATCAAGTGTTAAAAGTTTAAAAAAAAAACATAGCTTAAAAAAAATAAAATAAAGCAATGTCCAACTTAAATGGCAGTTAGTGTATACAGCACCCTCTGCACACCGGAGCTGTGTTACTGCACTTTGAATAAACTGCATTCTAAATATAAAACAATTTTTGAGCCAATAAACAAGGAATTGCAATAGTTCATTCTACACAAGTGCATTTCCCAGCAGTTCCAGGTTATTCATTCTTTTGCTTTGGAGTTTATTCAGACCTAAATATAGTTATTACCTCAAACCGTAAGCAATCTCAAAAGTTATTAATGTGTTATCTAGGACCCGGCTAACAAAAATGGTCTCACAGCTATCTACCCTTATATAGTCTACATACCTGTTCTCACCCAAGAAGATTTCATCAATTGAGACACATTGAGTTGAGGGTAATGAAAGGCTGGGGGGAAAAAACATCTGTAAGAACTGTATACTCAACAGCACAAAAACAAGAAAAGAGGCTGTTTCATAATTCACATTAAGTCAGTGAACATCTTATTTGCTGATATAACTCTTAGTGCTATACATAAGTGACAGAAAGACATTGCTCTTGATATATATTTTCTGGTTCATACGTCTGAACGTAAAGCATCTGACTAAAGTGGTCAGATTAATTACCTGAAATGTTTAACATACCACCCCGACAGCTTTGCTTCTAGAAATATTAAGCAAAGCCTGTTTGGCTAATTTGTCTTTAATGTAAGATGAGATTTTTGTTTGCTAAGATCAGGCTGTACACTGGATGACCCTAGGTCAGGGTTTCTCAAACTTCATTGCACTGCAACCCCCTTCTGACAACAAAAACTATTACATGACCCTGGGAAGAGGGCCTGAAGCCTGAGCCCCACCACCCTGTACGGTGGGGGGGTCAAAGCCAAGGCCCTGCCACCCTGGGGAGGGGCCAAAGCTTGAGGGCTTCGCTCTGGGCTGGGAGGTTGTAACCTGAGCCCTGCCGCCTGGGGCTGAAGCCAAAGCCTGACCCCTGCCACCCAAGGATGAAGAAGCCCTTGGGCTTCAGCTTCAGCCCTTGGTGGTGGGGCTTGGACTTTGGCTTCAGCCCTGGCCTCAAGAAGTCTAACACCAGCCCTGGCAACCCCATTAAAATGGGGTCGGGACCCACTGTTTGAGAACCGCCACTCTAGGTGAGTCATTCATGGCTTTTTGAGGAAGAAAGCATCTAATTCTTTGTGACTGCAACTAGGTAGAAAAGTTAAGACTTAAGTATAAAAGAGAAAATTGAATGTACCTATTTTGTATTCTAAGCCATAATAAAATAAAATATGCATTAACCATTGTGAAGCTCAAACTGGATTTATGAAAATCATAAATGAATTCCATGACAAATCCCATGGCATTATGGTTTTATTTTGTTCAATAGCCCAAGTTTTGTCAAAATGACCAGCCTCCTGGAAACGCTAAGCTTCAGAGGTAAAATCCAGGCCTCACTGAAGTTAATGAAAAAACTCCCATCAATGCCTGTGGGACCAGGATTTCACCCCAGATTCCCACTGGAGCAAAGTAAAGAGGCACTGATGAATAGATAAAGACAGAGGCTGGGACTAGTTTTCCTGAAAAGAGATTGAAACTTCATGAAAGGAATGGGGGTGGGGGTGGGGGGAGAAGGCATAGTTTTGTCAAAGTTTTCCCTGAATCATCCAAAGTTCTTAAAGTGCTTAACAAAGATAACTTGTTTAAAACACATTTTAAGGATGGGGAGAGTGAGGCACACAAAATTAAACTGACTTGGCCTAAGGTCACAAGGCGAGTCAAAACCAAAAATCAAGGTACCCTGACTTCCAGTTCTGTGTTTTAACCACTACACTATAATTAGTTCAACTGCTGCTATTGTAGGCACTCAAAGAAACAAAAAAATTATTAACGTTCTAATTTACTCAGTGTGTCTTATTGGCAAGCTACCTAGCTAAGGCCTCTCCCTCTGTGTATAAGGTTGTTCACATAAATATGTTATCTTCCAGAATCTGCTGATTTTTACTATTAAAACCCTGATCACTCTTTTCTCCCCTAATGCAAAAGCAGAAGGGCCTCCAGATATATAGAACCTTTTCTTTAAAGCTCGGGTTTTTGACACCGCACTTTCCTTCTGTACAGTGAAGGAATTTACTCTTTATTCTCTTCTTGTTTAAATTAAATGCCACTGTGCCCAAAAACTGACTTCCAATTCAACATTTTCTGATACCCTTATTCCAGTTTAGTAGCACCCTGCTTCACGGATCGTGCTATTGAGACTTCAATAGGGCCACTACTGTGAAATACAGGAGTGGCCCATGTGCATAAGGGTATCAGAATATGGCCATTTATGTATTTGAATTAAGTATTACATAACAAATGTCGAAAAATGCCACTTACAATGTACAAACAGCAAGCACCCCGCTTTTTACATTTCTGTATTATATAACAATATATATTGCTGCAGGGTTCTTCTAAACCAAAGGATGAGAGGGTCTGGCTCAGTATAGCTAGAAGGCTGGAGATTGAGGTAAATAAGTGCCTTACCATAGGAAACCAATCTAAAAATATCATCCCGCAAAAAAAATATGTGTAAACTGCAGCTGCACTGGTGTTTTCCAAAGCCCAGGAAAAGCAAGATCACAAGATAATTAACCATCTGCCAATGGCAATAAAATTTCGAACTGTTAAGAGTGTTTAATTACTTTCTTTTTTTTAAACAAGGTAACAGTTGTGCTTTGACACTCAATATGATATACCCTTTTTTTCTAATTAGTGCTTGAAAATGATTTAATGTATGCAAATTCCTGTATGCCTAACAAACCTCATACAGAACTAGAAACTTAAAAAAAAAATCCTTGAGCATCTGATCTTGATGGTACAATGGGAGAAGTGCTCTAATCTTTCAGCCATGCAGTCCTGGGCTGAAAACCTGGTAAAGAGTGCAGGAAAGTATTGGGAATATGTACACGGTACAGCTGAGCTCTGTCCAACTCGCCGCTATGTTTCATGCTCAGAAGGAGTTCCACGTTGATAATGTTCCCATTGCTACGAAGCCTTTGTAGATGCCACTTGGTTTTTTTTGGCATGATCTAGGTAATGAATTGTAAAATGCAAAACCAGAATATAGTACACTTAAGTGCAATGAAATATGGGCTGGTATTTAAATGCACCTGACACCCATAAGGAGTACTGAATAACCCAAATGTAATTTCTGTTCTTTGTACACACTCCCTCCCTCATACCAGAGGCTCTGTGTGCAACCTTTTCTCCATACTATGGTCTCCCAATCTCCCCCTCTCAGGGCTTTGTGTGCACCTCCATTCACCCTTTCCCCTCTCTAGTCAGCACTGGATTCTACTATTCTAATTAAAAATTGTATTTCTTTTAGAATCCAATAACCATCATGATTTTAATGGTTTCCTACAGGAGATTTGTTTAAGAGCTCCAGAAAAACTTTGTTCCATTGCCTTTTCACTTTCCTTCAGTTTTTAATGATACTTTGTATTGATTAGCAACATGTTACTGAACAAGAAATGTCTCAGGTTAGAAACCATGATTTGGGGAACATTTACATAGAAAGAACTGAAGTCATAAACCACACGTTATATAGACTATTTTTAAACTATTCCTAAAACGATTCTTCACTCTTTAACCGCTCCCTTAAGCCATCCAATAGAGTGATCTGTCTCCAAACAAAATAAATCGCCCAATATATGGGGTTCTGGAAGTTATCAGCCATGCTCTTTATGAAAATAGTTAGGCAGAGAAACCAATAGTCTTATGAAAACGTCCACCGTTCTGCAGAAATGTGGAGGATTCAATAATCAAAAATGGACGAAATGTGGAGAATTCAAAGAAGTGACCTGACACATCTCATTGATTCATATTACTGCACCACTGGGCTATTTATCAGGAGTCCAGTAAGTTTATAAACCAGAACTGAACTGGAAAGGGGAAATTAAAAACAGTTCTTTAATCAAAACAGGCTTTTCTTGAACTTTTTTGTACCGGGGAGGAGGGGTTGGAATAATCGACTCACTTGAATTCAAAAGCCAATCTGTTCACTGAAACCTACCAGCCATGAAGACCACATGTTGTTTCATCTGGTACTGTATTGTATCATATTGTCCTGTACCTTTTCATGCAGCTAAGCCTGCACTCTCTTTGGAACACGAAGCCTTTCATTTGACACAGTGTATCTTTTACAGAACATACAGCACTATCAGTGTTGCCCACTTTCATGATTTTATGGCAAATCCTGTGATATTTGTTGTTCAGAGTCCCAGCTGCTGGAATCATGCGAATGCATAAGAATCTCAGTGCTCGCACTCAAAACAGGAAGTATATTTCTGCAGAATAAAGCGATCCCTAAAGGTTCAGAAGCCACAAAGCAAAGAAAAAGAGCCCAGAGTTTATTATTTTAAAAAGAAACTCATGATTTTTGGAGGGGGTGGGGTGGGGGGTTGATTCATGATTTTTGGATGCCTTGGGACTGGCAACAGAGCACTATGATAATGATAACACTATAATTGTCTTCGTAGCAGTCCACCATGCTCAAGATCCTTGTCAGTCCAGATTATAAAACATACTCTTATTAATTATTTGTATTGCAGTAGCACCCTAGAAAGCCTTGATTAGGTTGTAGTAAAATCTCTGCCTGAATCAGCTTCTAATCTGAGAAACTAAATGTAAACACATGAGCAAGGGAAAAACAAATGGACAGATGGGAGGGGAGATGAAATAACAGACAGGATATTTTAGTAGAGATAAGATGTTAAAATTGCCTAGCACTCTTTAGTACCTTGAAAGAAAAGAGAAAAAAAGAAAAAAGCTGGCAGCTCCCACCCTTGGCCATTCCCACTGCCATTATTCTTGCACAGACCCCTCCACTGTGCAACAGGTACCTTTATTAAAAATAAGAAAGTTACAAAATATCCCGAAGTACCTTACAACCAAACCATGTACTGCATTAGGACTATCCCGCAAGCGTTCGGATTCTGTTTAAGCTTTATGAACAGTCTCCAGTAAAAGGTTTTTATACAGAAGATGATCTAAAATAGACAAAGACTGGGCATAACAAATTTCTTTTTCCAGACACAGTTACTAATATTCAGGCTGTCAAAAGTTTCATTTAATCACGCCCAACAGTTTGAGTTATAATATAAGATTAGCTTTTCCTTAGTTTGAACCAACATCAACTTGCTTGTAACTAAACTCACCTGGAATTTGCAAATCAATCCTTTACTTGCACACTATTTTAAACACATTTATACATAAAAAAAAACATATACACAGACAAGACTGATTGAAAAAAAAACACTGGGAAAAATCTTTGGAATGCATTAAACCACTCTTCATAGTGTAATACTGAAAGTGGTGGGCCAAATAACTAAGAAGCAAATGGCACAGAAAAGTATGCTAGGCAATATGAGAAACTGAGATGTAAATGCACTTTCCAGAATTAATGAAAAGCTAAATACCCATCAATTTTGCAGCAAAGATGAAGGATTTTGTATAATTTGCCGAATGCATAAGCCGTTTTCTGACAAGGGCGGACCTCTTACAAGAAGGGATATCCCGGGTCAGACCAATAGTCCATCTAGCCCAGTATCCCGTCTTCTGACAGTGGCCATTAGTAGGTGTTTCAGAAGGAATGAACAGAAGAGGCAATCATCAAGGGATCCATCCCCTGTCACTCATTCCCAGCTTCTGGCAAACAGAGGCTAGGGACACTTCAAAGCTGGGTTTTGCTTCCCTGCCCATCCTGGCTAATAGCCATTGATGGACCTATCCTCCATGAACGTATCTAGTTCTTTTTTGAACCCTGTTATAGTCCTGGCCTTCACAACATCCTCCAGCAAAGAGTTCCAGTGTGAAGAAATATTTTCTTTTAAACCTGCTGCCTATTCATTTCATTTGGTGACCCCTAGTTCTTGTGTTATGCGAAGGAGTAAATAACACTTCCTTATTTACTTTCCCCACATCAGTTATGATTTTATAGACCTCTATCATATCCCCCCCCTTAGCCATCTCCTTTCCAAGCTGGAAACTCCTGTATAAGGAGAGATTAATAAGACTAGAAGCTGTTCCATACCCCTAATCATTTTTCTTGCCCTTTTCTGTACCTTTTCCAGTTCCTATACATTTTTTTGGAGACGGGGCAACCACATCTGCACGCAGTATTCAAGATGCGGACGTACCATGGATTTATCTAGAGGCAATATGACATTTTCTATCCTATTATCTATCCCTTTCTCAATTATTCCCAACATTTGGTTCACTGTTTTGACTGCTGCTGTACATTGAGTGGACGTTTTCAAAGAACTATCCACAATGACTCCAAGATCTCTTTCTTGAGTGGTAACTGCTAATTTAGACCCCATCATTTTATATGTATAGTTGGGATTATGTTTTCCAATGTGCATTACTTTGCATTTATCAACATTGTATTTCATCTGCCATTTTGTTGCCCAGTCACCCAGTGTTGTGAGATCCCTTTGTAACTCTTCACAGTCTGCTTTGGACTTAACTATCTTGAGCAGTTTTGTTTCATCTGCAGATTTTGCCACCTCATTATTTCCCATTCTTCCAAATAATTTATGAATATCTTGAACAGTACTGCTCCCAGTGCAGACCCCTGGGGGACACCACTGTTTACCTCTCTCCATTCTGAAAATGGACTATTGACTTCTACCCTTTGTTTCCTGTCTTTCAATCAGTAACTGATCCATGAGAGGACCTTCCCTCTTATCCCATGACAGCTTACTTTGCTTAAGAGCCTGTGGTGAAGGACCTTGTCAAAGGCTTTCTGAAAGTCCAAGTACACTACGTGCACTGGATCACCCTTGTCCACATGCTTGTTGACTCCCTCTAAGAATTCTAGTAGATTGGTGAGGCACAATTTCTCTTTACAAAAACTATGTTGACGCTTCCCTGATATACCATGTTCATCTATGTGTCTGATAATTCTGTTCTTTGCTATAGTTTCAACCAATTTGCCTGGTATTGGAGTTAGACTTACTGGCCTGAAATTGCCAGGTTTGACTCTAGAGACTTTTTAAAAAAATTTCTATCCACCAGTCATCTGATACAGAGGCAGATTTAAGCAATACATTACATACCACAGTTAGCAGTTCTGCAATTTCATATTTGAGTTCCTTCAGAACTCTTGGGTGAATACCATCTGGTCCTGGTGACTTACTACTGTTTAATTTATCAGTGTGTTGTTTCAAAAACTCCTCTAATGACACCTCAATCCAGGACAATTCCCTCAGGTATGTCACCTAAACAGAACGGCTCAGGTTTGGGAAGCTCCCTCAAATCCTCAGCCGTGAAGACCAATGCAAAGAATTAACTTAGTTTCTATGCAACGGCCTTATCATCCTTGAATTATCCTTTAGCATCTCCATTACCTAGTGGCCCCACTGGTTGTTTAGCAGGCTTCCTGCTTCTGAAGTATTTAAAAATTTTTTTGCTGTTACTTTTTGAGCCTTTGGCTAGCTATTCTTTAACTTTTTTTTGGCCTTCCAAATTATATTTTTACACTTCACTGGCCAGAGTTCATTCTCCTTTCTAACTTCCACTTTTTAAAGGATGCCTTTTTGTCTCTCACTGCTTCGTTTACTTTGTTGTTTAGCCACAGTGGCACTTTTTTGATCCTCTTACTATGTTTTTTTAATTCAGGGTAAACATTTAAATTGAGCCTCTATTATGGTGTCGTTAAAAAGTTTCCATGCCGCTTGCAGGGATTTCACTTTTGGCACTGTACCTTTTAATTTCTGTTTAACTAACTTCCTCATTTTAGTGTAGTCTCCTTTTCTGAAATTAAATGTTACTGTGGTAGGCTGCTTTGGTTTCCCCCCTGACAGGGATGTTAAATTTTATTGTGTTATGGTCACTAATATCAAGCAGTTCAGCTATATTCACCTCTTGGATTAGATCCTGTGCTCCACTCAGGACTAAATCAAGAATTGCCTCTCCTCTTTTGGGTTCCAGGACTAGCTGCTGTAAGTAGCAGTCATTTAAGGTGTCAGGAAACTATCTCTGCATCCCATCCTGAGGTGACATGTACCTAGTCAATATGGGGATAGCTGAAATCCCCCAATATTATTGAATTTTTTATTTTTAAAACCTCTCTAATCTCCCTGAGCATTTCACAGTCACTATCACCATCCCTGTCAGGTGGTTGGTAATAGATCCCTACTGCTATATTCTTATTATTCAAGCATGGAATTACTATCCATCAAGATTCTATGGTACTGTTTAGTTCATTTAAGATTTTTACTTCATTTGACTCTACGCTTACTTTCACATATAGTGCCACTCCCCGACCAGGACAGCCTGTTCTGTCCTTCTGATATATTTTGTACTCTGGTATTAGCGTGTCCCATTGATTATTCTCATTCCACCAAGTTTCTGTGTAGCCTATTATATCAACATCCTCATTTATCAAGGCACTCCAGTTCACCCATCTTCATGTTTACACTTCTAGCATTTGTATATAAGTACTTTAAAAACTGTCACTTTTTAACTGTCTGCCATTACATGATGTAATTGAATGGGACTCTTTTTCATTTAACTGTTTCTCATCAGATCCTACCTGTATTTTATCATCTTCCATCCTCTCCTCCTTACTAGGGTATAGAGAATCTCCATTAATAGATCCTCCCCTAAGGGATATCTCTGTCCACACCACGTGCTCTTCTGCACCTGTCAGCTTTCCCCCTTAGTTTAAAAACTGCTCTACGACCTTTTTAATTTTATGTGCCAGCAATCCGGTTCCATTTTGGTTTAGGTGGAGCCCATCCTTCCTGTATAGGCTCCCCCTTTCCCAAAAGGTTTCTCAGTTCCTAATAAATCTAAACCCCTCCTCCCGGCCCCATCATCTCATCCAAGCACTGAGACCCTGCAGTTCTGCCTGACTGGCCCTGCATGTGGAACTGGAAGCATTTCAGAGAATGTTACCATCGAGATCCTGGACTACAATCTCTTACCTAGCAGCCAAATTTGGCCTCCAGGACATCTCTCCTATCCTTCCCTATGCCACTGGTACCCACATGTAGCACGACCACCGGCTCCTCCCCTGCACTACACAAAAGTCTATCTTGAGAGATCCGCAACCTTCGCACCAGGCAGGCAAGTCACCATGCAGGTGTCTCAGTCATCGTAAACCCAGCTATCCGTTTCTAATGATCAAATCCCCCAATACTATTACCTGTCTCTTCCTAATAACTGGAGTTCCCTCCCCCAAAGAGGTATCCTTAGTGCGAGAGGATACCATGACATCATCTGGAAGGAGAGTCCCAACTATGGGATAGTTTCCCTCTGCTCCAGTTTGATGTTTTCCTTCCCTGAGACTTTCATCCTCCACAACAGTACAGAGGCTGTCTGACCAGGGATAGGACCATTCTACTGTGTCCCAGAAAGTCTCATTTATGTACCTCTCTATCTCCCTTATCTCCTCCAGTTCAGCCACTCTAATCTCCAAAGCCCGTACAAGGTCTCTGAGGGCCAGGAGCTCCTTGCACCGAATGCACACAAATGACACCCACCCATAAGGCAGGTAATCCTCCATGGCAGATATACAGGTCAGATATAGAGCAATCACTTTGTGAAAAGTGTTCACCCACAGGTGATACGGTGTTTTTGTCTTATCATTTTTCTGAGAGAGTTCATTCAAGAGTATAGCGACTGCCTTGTTTAGTGGGTTTAAGATCTTTAGATCTGACTTCCTGCAAGTATATGACTGCTCTGCTGATCAAGTGAAATGCATGAAAGCAGAAAGACTTGGTCCCCATTACCAGAATGCAGTGTAAAAGGCAACAGGAGTAGTTTTCCATCTTAACACCGCTTACAAACTCTTTAAGCATGATCTCAGTTTTAACAATTTAGAAATACTCTGCAAGTTTCATAGATTCATAGATTCATAGATATTTAGGTCAGAAGGGACCATTATGATCATCTAGTCTGACCTCCTGCACAATGCAGGCCACAGAATTTCACCCACCACTCCTAAAAAAGACCTCACACCTATATCTGTGCTATTGAAGTCCTCAAATTGTAGTTTGAAGACCTCAAGGAGCAGAGAATCCTCCAGCAAGTGACCCGTGCCCCATGCTACAGAGGAAGGCGAAAAACCTCCAGGGCCTTCCAATCTGCCCTGGAGGAAAATTCCTTCCCGACCCCAAATATGGCGATCAGCTAAACCCTGAGCATATGGGCAAGATTCATCAGCCAGATACTACAGAAAATTCTTTCCCGGGTAACTTGGATCTTACCCCATCTAAAAACCCATCACAGGCCATTGGGCCTATTTACCATGAATATTTAATTACCAAAACCATGTTATCCCATCATACCATCTCCTCCATAAACTTATCGAGTTTAATCTTAAAGCAAGATAGATCTTTTGCCCCCACTACTTCCCTCGGAAGGCTATTCCAAAACTTCACTCCTCTGATGGTTAGAAACCTTCGTCTAATTTCTAATCTAAATTTCCTAGTGGCCAGTTTATATCCATTTGTTCTTGTGTCCACATTGGTATTGAGTTTAAATAATTCCTCTCCCTCTCTGGTATTTATCCCTCTGATATATTTATAGAGAGCAATCATATCTCCCCTCAACCTTCTTTTAGTTAGGCTAAACAAGCCAAGCTCCCTGAGTCTCCTTTCATAAGACAAGTTTTCCATTCCTCGGATCATCCTAGTAGCCCTTCTCTGTACCTGTTCCAGTTTGAATTCATCCTTCTTAAACATGGGAGACCAGAACTGCACACAGTATTCCAGGTGAGGTCTCACCAGTGCCTTATATAACGGTACTAAAACCTCCTTATCCCTACTGGAAATACCTCTCCTGATGCATCCCAAGACGACATTAGCTTTTTTCACAGCCATATCACATTGGCAGCTCATAGTCAACCTATGATCAACCAATACTCCAAGGTCCTTTTCCTCCTCCGTTACTTCTAGTTGATGCGTCCCTAGCTTATAACTAAAATTCTTGTTATTAATCCCTAAATGCATGACCTTACACTTCTCACTATTAAATTTCATCCTATTCCTATTACTCCAGTTTACAAGGTCATCCAGATCCTCCTGTAGGGTATCCCTGTCCTTCTCTAAATTAGCAATACCTCCCAGCTTTGTATCATCTGCAAACTTTATTAGCACACTCCCACTTTTTGTGCCCAGGTCAGTAATAAAAAGATTAAATAAGATTGGTCCCAAAACTGATCCTTGAGGAACTCCACTGGTAACCTCCCTCCAACTTGACAGTTCACCTTTCAGTAGGACCCGTTGTAGTCTCCCCTTTAACCAATTCCCTATCCACCTTTCAATTTTCCTATTGATGCCCATCTTATCCAATTTAACTAATAATTCCCCATGTGGCACAGTATCAAACGCCTTACTAAAATCTAAATAAATTAGATCCACTGCGTTTCCTTTATCTAAAAAATCTGTTACTCTCTCAAAGAAGGAAATCAGGTTGGTTTGGCACGATCTACCTTTTGTAAAACCATGTTGTATTTTGTCCCATTTACCATTGACTTCAATGTCCTTAACTACCTTCTCCTTCAAAATTTTTTCCAAGACCTTGCATACTACAGATGTCAAACTAACAGGCCTATAATTACTTGGATCACTTTTTTTCCCTTTCTTAAAAATAGGAACTATGTTAGCAATTCTCCAATCATATGGTACAACCCCTGAATTTACAGATTCATTAAAAATTCTTGCTAATGGGCTTGCAATTTCTTGTGCCAATTCTTTTAATATTCTTGGATGAAGATTATCTGGGCCCCCCGATTTAGCCCCATTAAGCTGTTTGAGTTTCGCTTCTACCTCAGATATGGTGATGTCTACCTCCATATCCTCATTCCCATTTATCATGCTACCATTATCCCTAAGATCCTCTTTAGTCTTATTAAAGACTGAGGCAAAGTATTTGTTTAGATATTGGGCCATGCCTAGATTATCCTTGACCTCCACTCCATCCTCAGTTTTTAGCGGTCCCACTTCTTCTTTCTTTGTTTTTTTCCTATTTATATGACTATAGAACCTTTTACTATTGGTTTTAATTCCCTTTGCAAGGTCCAACTCTACTTGACTTTTAGCCTGTCTCACTTTATCCCTACATATTCTGACCTCAATAAGGTAGCTTTCCTTACTGATCCCTCCCTTCTTCCACTCCCTATATGCTTTCTGCTTTTTCTTAATTACCTCTCTAAGATGCTTGCTCATCCAGCTTGGTCTACAACTCCTGCCTATGAATTTTTTCCCCTTTCTTGGGATGCAGGCTTCCGATAGCTTCTGCAGCTTTAATTTAAAATAATCCCAGGCCTCCTCTACCTTTAAACCCATAAATTCTTCAGTCCAATCCACTTCCCTAACTAATTTCCTTAATTTTTGAAAGTCAGCCCTTTTGAAATCAAAAACCCTAGTTGCAGATTTATTTTTGTTAATCCTTCCATTCAATTTGAACTGAATTAGCTCATGATCACTTGAGCCAAGATTATCCCCTACAACCATTTCCTCTATGAGATCCTCATTACTCGCCAAGACCAGATCTAAAATGGCATCCCCTCTAGTCGGTTCAGCAACTACTTGTTGAAGGAATCCATCAGCTATCGCATCTAGGAAAATCTGAGCCCTATTATTATTACTAGCACTCATCCTCCAGTCTATATCTGGGAAGTTAAAGTCTCCCATGATCACACAGTTTCCATTAGTATTTACTTTATTAAAAACATTAAAAAGGGCTCTATCCATATCCAAATTAGATCCCGGTGGTCTATAGCACACCCCAAGCACTATCCTAGGGGAGGCTCTAATAGTTTTCTTCCCCAATTTAATTATTGCCCAGACAGACTCAGTCATATCCATTTCATCGCTTCTTATTTCTTTACATTCTATCTCATCATTGATATACAGTGCTACTCCACCACCTTTACCTTTATTTCGGTCTTTCCTAAACAGCACATACCCTTCAATACCTGTAGCCCAATCATGACTACTATTCCACCAGGTCTCTGTTATACCTATAATATCTGGTTTCACTTCCTGCACCAGTAACTCTAGTTCCTCCATTTTGTTACCTAGGCTCCTTGCATTAGTGTACAAACATCTTAATTTTTGCTGTTTGGCCTCACTCACATTCTGTACCCTATTAGGCACGGTTATTTTACTACCAGTATAACCTATTAGACTTGTATCTACACTGCCCTTCCTCCTACCTACAGCTGTATCCACTCTTACTTCATTTTCTTTCCACTCTATGCTAAATTCTGGCGTGGAGATTACCTGGACATCTCCCAACCATCTCCCCCAAATTCCTAGTTTAAAGCTCTCTTAATCAGTTGTGCCAGCCTCCATCCTAGAAGTCTATTTCCTTCCCTACTCAGATGAAGTCCATCCCGAGAGAACTGTCCTCTATCCATGAATGCCTCCCAATGGCCATACATCCCAAAGCCCTCCTTATAGCACCACTGCCTAAGCCATCTATTGATAGTCATAATCTTGTCACACCTTTGTTGCCCTTCTCTAGGAACAGGCAAAATCCCACTAAAGATCACCTGAGCCTCAATTTCCTTAAGCGTCCTCCCCAGCCTAACATAGTCTCCCTTAATACTTTCCAGTGAGAATCTAGCCGTATCATTTGTTCCCACATGAAGGATAATTAGGGGATTCTTTCCCGCTCCCTTTAGAATCCTTTTTAACCTCAGGTCTACATCCCGTATCTTAGCACCTGGAAGACAGCACACCCTCCTATTTTCTGGATCAGCTCTGGTTACAGGCCTATCTATTCTTCTCAATAAAGAGTCCCCAATCACATAGACCTGCCTTTTCCTAGTGACGGTGCTATTCTCCAGTCTATCCCCTGTTCCCTCTGGCTGCAAGTTTTTTCCATTCCCATTCTCCCTTGTAATCCTTTTTAACCCATCCTGTATCCTCCTGGGGCTCATATTTGGTGTAATCTCCATTAACTCTTCCCCTTTTCCTATAGGACTAACCGCTCTTCTCTTCTTCCTTGCCCTGTCACCTTCAGTGACTACCTGCTGAGCCCCTTCTTCATTTTCCAACTCTGCAAACCTATTCTGAAGCTCTATTTCTCCTTCACTAGCCCGTCTTTTCCTCTGCCTAGTTCTTTTAGTCACATGCTTCCACTGACCACTTTCCTCACCCAGTCTCCCCTCAAAATTCCCTAGTCCTGCTTCCATCTGCAAGTCTGAGCTTTTCCCTTCAGATACCTCATGTCTTTGCTCCATAATCTGCTCAAACCCCTTCCTAAACTCTACCAGACTTTCCACCTGCATCTCCAAACCTCTGATCTTTTCCTCCATCAGCTCTATCAGACGGCATTTCATGCAGACAAAACTCTTACCAGGTGCCCCCTCCAGGATCATGTACATACCACAGCTTCCACATCCAGTCATCTTCATTGTGTCATCTGCTGCATGGGTCACTCCCACTGCCACCTCTGAATCTGTCATAGCCTTCCCACCTAAATCCTGTTAATCTGGGAAACACAAACCACACCAAAACACCACCACCCACAGCAAAACCAAACCCCACACAAGCACCACAAGACAAACTCCGCTTTCAAACTCCCACTCAAACTCCCCTGTTTACAGCTCTGTTTGCTAGCTCCTGTGCTGCTGCAGCTGTCTGTGCTGCTGCCTGACTGGCTGCTACCTTTATAGGACCCCTAGTCAGTGAAGCCCCGCCCCCTAATCAGGGCTCAGCTTCTCTTCCAGCACAAAGCCCCTACAAGCCTCTACACATACAAATACTACCAATACAAAGCCAAACAATCACAAATACCTTCTCCTCCAACAGAACTCCCACTCAAACTCCCCTGTTTACAGCTCTGTTTGCTAGCTCCTGTGCTGCTGCAGCTGTCTGTGCTGCTGCCTGACTGGCTGCTACCTTTATAGGACCCCTAGTCAGTGAAGCCCCGCCCCCTAATCAGGGCTCAGCTTCTCTTCCAGCACAAAGCCCCTACAAGCCTCTACACATACAAATACTACCAATACAAAGCCAAACAATCACAAATACCTTCTCCTCCAACAGAACTCCCACTCAAACTCCCCTGTTTACAGCTCTGTTTGCTAGCTCCTGTGCTGCTGCAGCTGTCTGTGCTGCTGCCTGACTGGCTGCTACCTTTATAGGACCCCTAGTCAGTGAAGCCCCGCCCCCTAATCAGGGCTCAGCTTCTCTTCCAGCACAAAGCCCCTACAAGCCTCTACACATACAAATACTACCAATACAAAGCCAAACAATCACAAATACCTTCTCCTCCAACAGAACTCCCACTCAAACTCCCCTGTTTACAGCTCTGTTTGCTAGCTCCTGTGCTGCTGCAGCTGTCTGTGCTGCTGCCTGACTGGCTGCTACCTTTATAGGACCCCTAGTCAGTGAAGCCCCGCCCCCTAATCAGGGCTCAGCTTCTCTTCCAGCACAAAGCCCCTACAAGCCTCTACACATACAAATACTACCAATACAAAGCCAAACAATCACAAATACCTTCTCCTCCAACAGAACTCCCACTCAAACTCCCCTGTTTACAGCTCTGTTTGCTAGCTCCTGTGCTGCTGCAGCTGTCTGTGCTGCTGCCTGACTGGCTGCTACCTTTATAGGACCCCTAGTCAGTGAAGCCCCGCCCCCTAATCAGGGCTCAGCTTCTCTTCCAGCACAAAGCCCCTACAAGCCTCTACACATACAAATACTACCAATACAAAGCCAAACAATCACAAATACCTTCTCCTCCAACAGAACTCCCACTCAAACTCCCCTGTTTACAGCTCTGTTTGCTAGCTCCTGTGCTGCTGCAGCTGTCTGTGCTGCTGCCTGACTGGCTGCTACCTTTATAGGACCCCTAGTCAGTGAAGCCCCGCCCCCTAATCAGGGCTCAGCTTCTCTTCCAGCACAAAGCCCCTACAAGCCTCTACACATACAAATACTACCAATACAAAGCCAAACAATCACAAATACCTTCTCCTCCAACAGAACTCCCACTCAAACTCCCCTGTTTACAGCTCTGTTTGCTAGCTCCTGTGCTGCTGCAGCTGTCTGTGCTGCTGCCTGACTGGCTGCTACCTTTATAGGACCCCTAGTCAGTGAAGCCCCGCCCCCTAATCAGGGCTCAGCTTCTCTTCCAGCACAAAGCCCCTACAAGCCTCTACACATACAAATACTACCAATACAAAGCCAAACAATCACAAATACCTTCTCCTCCAACAGAACTCCCACTCAAACTCCCCTGTTTACAGCTCTGTTTGCTAGCTCCTGTGCTGCTGCAGCTGTCTGTGCTGCTGCCTGACTGGCTGCTACCTTTATAGGACCCCTAGTCAGTGAAGCCCCGCCCCCTAATCAGGGCTCAGCTTCTCTTCCAGCACAAAGCCCCTACAAGCCTCTACACATACAAATACTACCAATACAAAGCCAAACAATCACAAATACCTTCTCCTCCAACAGAACTCCCACTCAAACTCCCCTGTTTACAGCTCTGTTTGCTAGCTCCTGTGCTGCTGCAGCTGTCTGTGCTGCTGCCTGACTGGCTGCTACCTTTATAGGACCCCTAGTCAGTGAAGCCCCGCCCCCTAATCAGGGCTCAGCTTCTCTTCCAGCACAAAGCCCCTACAAGCCTCTACACATACAAATACTACCAATACAAAGCCAAACAATCACAAATACCTTCTCCTCCAACAGAACTCCCACTCAAACTCCCCTGTTTACAGCTCTGTTTGCTAGCTCCTGTGCTGCTGCAGCTGTCTGTGCTGCTGCCTGACTGGCTGCTACCTTTATAGGACCCCTAGTCAGTGAAGCCCCGCCCCCTAATCAGGGCTCAGCTTCTCTTCCAGCACAAAGCCCCTACAAGCCTCTACACATACAAATACTACCAATACAAAGCCAAACAATCACAAATACCTTCTCCTCCAACAGAACTCCCACTCAAACTCCCCTGTTTACAGCTCTGTTTGCTAGCTCCTGTGCTGCTGCAGCTGTCTGTGCTGCTGCCTGACTGGCTGCTACCTTTATAGGACCCCTAGTCAGTGAAGCCCCGCCCCCTAATCAGGGCTCAGCTTCTCTTCCAGCACAAAGCCCCTACAAGCCTCTACACATACAAATACTACCAATACAAAGCCAAACAATCACAAATACCTTCTCCTCCAACAGAACTCCCACTCAAACTCCCCTGTTTACAGCTCTGTTTGCTAGCTCCTGTGCTGCTGCAGCTGTCTGTGCTGCTGCCTGACTGGCTGCTACCTTTATAGGACCCCTAGTCAGTGAAGCCCCGCCCCCTAATCAGGGCTCAGCTTCTCTTCCAGCACAAAGCCCCTACAAGCCTCTACACATACAAATACTACCAATACAAAGCCAAACAATCACAAATACCTTCTCCTCCAACAGAACTCCCACTCAAACTCCCCTGTTTACAGCTCTGTTTGCTAGCTCCTGTGCTGCTGCAGCTGTCTGTGCTGCTGCCTGACTGGCTGCTACCTTTATAGGACCCCTAGTCAGTGAAGCCCCGCCCCCTAATCAGGGCTCAGCTTCTCTTCCAGCACAAAGCCCCTACAAGCCTCTACACATACAAATACTACCAATACAAAGCCAAACAATCACAAATACCTTCTCCTCCAACAGAACTCCCACTCAAACTCCCCTGTTTACAGCTCTGTTTGCTAGCTCCTGTGCTGCTGCAGCTGTCTGTGCTGCTGCCTGACTGGCTGCTACCTTTATAGGACCCCTAGTCAGTGAAGCCCCGCCCCCTAATCAGGGCTCAGCTTCTCTTCCAGCACAAAGCCCCTACAAGCCTCTACACATACAAATACTACCAATACAAAGCCAAACAATCACAAATACCTTCTCCTCCAACAGAACTCCCACTCAAACTCCCCTGTTTACAGCTCTGTTTGCTAGCTCCTGTGCTGCTGCAGCTGTCTGTGCTGCTGCCTGACTGGCTGCTACCTTTATAGGACCCCTAGTCAGTGAAGCCCCGCCCCCTAATCAGGGCTCAGCTTCTCTTCCAGCACAAAGCCCCTACAAGCCTCTACACATACAAATACTACCAATACAAAGCCAAACAATCACAAATACCTTCTCCTCCAACAGAACTCCCACTCAAACTCCCCTGTTTACAGCTCTGTTTGCTAGCTCCTGTGCTGCTGCAGCTGTCTGTGCTGCTGCCTGACTGGCTGCTACCTTTATAGGACCCCTAGTCAGTGAAGCCCCGCCCCCTAATCAGGGCTCAGCTTCTCTTCCAGCACAAAGCCCCTACAAGCCTCTACACATACAAATACTACCAATACAAAGCCAAACAATCACAAATACCTTCTCCTCCAACAGAACTCCCACTCAAACTCCCCTGTTTACAGCTCTGTTTGCTAGCTCCTGTGCTGCTGCAGCTGTCTGGGACAGTTATAGGACAAAAATTGGTCTTAACCTTTGATCAAACTATATTAACACTTCCAATTTGAAAACTTTATACAGGCAACTGGAAAGTCTCTTAGGTATGTCTACACTGAAGTTAGACACCCACGGCTGACCAGAGCTAGCTGACTCAGGCTCGTGGGGCTCGGGCAAATGGGTTGTTTAATTGTGGTGTAGACACCTGAGCTCTGGGACCCTCCCCACCTAGTAGGGTCCTAGAGGCCAGGCTCCAGCCCAATCCCGAGCATCTACACCACAATTAAACAGCCCCTTATCCTGTATCAGCTGACGTGAGCCAGCTGCAGATTTTTAACTGCAGTGTAGGCATACGGCTGAGGGAAATTGCTCAGAAATGCACGCAAGCTAGGTTTATTGTTGTACTTGCTAAGGGATCCACTGTAAGGCCCATAGCTGAGAAAGAATCAGAGGGCATCAGATTTGTGCAGGGTGAAAAGCCTTGGAGTCTCTTTGCTGACACAGCAGACTTGGAACATGGGACAGTTAATGATATCACCCAAAGAATAAAAACAGCTTTAGGAGACATGAGGATCAAATCAAAACCAGTTGCCCTGTTTGGATAGAACTGCGGTGAATATGAGCTGTTCAAATCCTGGACCGGCCAAGTTTAGACAAGATATTCCTCATGTTGCTGTGCACAGCATCACCCACATCCTTGATCCTCTTATATTCTGGACTCAAAGCTGATTATTTTAAAAAGTCTGAATTTATTTTTAAAGACATCTTCAAATTTGACTACTCCAGTCCCCAAAAGACACTGACAAATGCAACCCCTTATTGCGGCCTTTGAAGCAAATGTGCTATTCAGCAGTATACATCAAACACAGTGAATTGCTAGTTAGGTCAGATCACTAGTGATATAAAAATATCAATTGGCTGTCCCCTACTTGGAACACACTCCAGAAATGGAGTCAGGGGCTGATGCAGCTCAAGTTAGAGCCACTCTTAAAGAGCTCAAGATAGGCAAATTTGTGATCACATTGAATTTTATGATTTACTTAACACCGTGACTAAGTCTCTCTTCCTGTGCAAGAGGGGAAAAATCTCGATGTCTGAGCCTTTGCACAGGCTACAGAACTCAATGCTGGAATTCACAGCAATGGAAGGTATCTTGGCCCTTGTGTCACAAATCCTTAGGAACGGCAAATGTGCAGGGGTAAATTCTTCTGTGCTTGAGACAAAGCTGCAGAAAAATCTGATCTGAATGCTTGAATCTGCCATTGTATGTAGGGATACCAGATTTAACAGGTTAAAGCAATGATCATGCACATGGTTTTATTGTTCTGACTCTACACAGTGACCAAGTGAAAAAAAGAGAACAATCTTCTGGACCACTTTACACAGGTACTCAGTGAGGAAGAAATGGAGAATGTCCTATATCAATATTTCTCAACATTTCTGCTTTGGACTTAAAAAAATAAAATTGTGCACCTTAAGCACGGGGCTCAGAGCTTCAGCAGTCCTACCTGGGGCTCGGGGCTTCATCCCAAGCGGGGCTGAAACATGTAAATTAGCTTTGTGGGGCCCCAGGCAATTGCCCTGCTTCCTACCCCCTAATGCTGGCCCTGCTTGCGACCCACCCTAAAATTCTCCCACAACCCCCAGGTTCCCAGGTCAAGAAACACTGCCCTGCATCATTTGCATTATTATTTTTTATTTGAATTACAGTAGCACCTAGCAGCCCCAATCAGGAAGCAGTCCCATTGTGCTAGGCATTGTACACACACACGTACACACACAAAAGGTACATCTATACAGCAAAAAAGACTCGCAACAGGGAGTCTCAGAGCCCAGGGCAACTGACTTGGGTTCTGAAACTCTCTGTCACAGGGTATGTTTCTTGGGTAGACATACCCTATCAGACAGTCCCTGCCCCACAGAGCTGACAAGGTGGTCTTTAAAATTACACGTACATACCATAAAATCCAAAACAAAGGATAGCACACTTGGATGTTTTATAAGGTTTTTAACCACAAGGCACCGTGCCTTTCAGGATGTATTGCTCTAGGTAAAAAGAAAAGGAGTACTTGTGGCACCTTAGAGACTAACCAATTTATCTGAGCATAAGCTTTTGTGAGCTACAGCTCACTTCATCGGATGCATACTATGGAAAGTTTAGAAGATCTTATTATATACACACAAAGCATGAAAAAATACTTCCTCCCACCCCACTCTCCTGCTGGTAATAGCTTATCTAAAGTGATCACTCTCCTTACCATGTGTATGATAATCAAGTTGGGCCATTTCCAGCACAAATCCAGGTTCTCTCACCCCCTCCCCACCCCCCACAAACTCACTCTCCTGCTGGTAATAGCTTATCCAAAGTGACCACTCTCCTTACATTGTGTATGATAATCAAGGTGGGCCATTTCCAGCACAAATCCAGGGTTTAACAAGAACGTCTGGAGGGGGGGGGGGGGTGTAGGAAAAAACAAGGGGAAATAGGCTACCTCGCATAATGACTTTGTGGCTTAGTCATTATGCAAGGTAGCCTATTTCCCCTTGTTTTTTCCTCCCCCCCCCGACGTTCTTGTTAAACCCTGGATTTGTGCTGGAAATGGCCCACCTTGATTATCATACACAATGTAAGGAGAGTGGTCACTTTGGATAAGCTATTACCAGCAGGAGAGTGAGTTTGTGGGGGGGGAGGGGGTGAGAAAACCTGGATTTGTGCTGGAAATGGCCCAACTTGATTATCATACACATGGTAAGGAGAGTGATCACTTTAGATAAGCTATTACCAGCAGGAGAGTGGGGTGGGAGGAAGTATTTTTTCATGCTTTGTGTGTATATAATAAGATCTTCTAAACTTTCCATAGTATGCATCCGATGAAGTGAGCTGTAGCTCACGAAAGCTTATGCTCAGATAAATTGGTTAGTCTCTAAGGTGCCACAAGTACTCCTTTTCTTTTTGCGAATACAGACTAACACGGCTGTTACTCTGAAATCTGCTCTAGGTAGAAATTCTGTTCTCATTTCATTGTTCTGTAGCACTGAAGCAGCAGGACATGGGTTTTCAATAAAGAAATTAATCAAAACAAACCAGCCCACTAATATATTGTGAAGGATTTGATGCAAATACAAATGAATGGCCCAAGTACAGAAGCTTACCAGCCCCTATTCGCTACAAGCTTGACGCAGGGCCAGAAACAAAACATATTCATGGACACAGTGACAATGAGTATGTAACAGCAGACCGGACTGATGGAGAACTAATCTAGGATTATTCTGTATGATCAGATATAGTTTTCAAGCTAGAAAGACATAGTCCATAACATTACGTAGCTCAATTTGAAATAAATTATGACATTCTCTCTGTCCTTCCTGACAATCACAGACTTGTTGGGGTACTAGCATTTCAAAATTTGGGTTAAAAGGCATACAAAACTAAGAGCTATAGGACTAAGTGAGAGTAAATCATACTAAAACCAAGCAAATGAGTGAGGAGAAATGCCTTCAGACAATTAAGGAAGCAACAATTATTCACTTTAATTTATTTGAGAGATTGTCTCCTATTCTGGGCTGTGGTCTCAATCTCATTTTATTCTCTCACAAACAAAACAGAAGTCTTAGCTGCCTGTGGACAAGTGTTCTGATTCTGCCGCCTCCTCCTCCCCTCCCATTGCAAATTACAGATTGAACCAATACTAGAGTCAGTGATTAAGTTCAGCTACTGTTGCACAGGGACAGCTTATGTGATCAGAGGCACTGTTATACAGATTTGCATAGAAAGACCAAATTAGAAGCTATGGAAATTAACTAATGTTAACACTTACATAGAACATTACTATGAAACTGCAGAGAACACCACACAAAACCAATTTTCTGCCGCCTTAGTGATATGACGTACTCACGTTCAGCAATTTGCTGCACAGGAAAGCCCAAGTAGAAACTGAACTCCACCACAGACAGGTTCCTCAGCAGCTCACTGATTTCAGATCCATTCAAGAATCCATATGTATCCTGAATGGCAAAGACAATGTTCACAGGGCCCTGCCGAAATGCCACACGAGGCTTGCTCAGAGTTATATTCAGTATCTGAAAAGACAAAACTGGACAAGTCAGAAACAGCAAAAACACCAGCACTTCTGTTCCCTCCTTACCCCATTTTTTTTAATAATAATAATAATATAAAGTGGGATGCTTTACAAGAGAGCTGAGTAACATCCATTTCAGACTCATTCTGCCACACTGTCTCAGCAAGGACACTGTTTCCCTTCCAAGATTTATTCTTTAAACTGGGTTACAGTCCATGCTGATGAGAAAGGTGCTATCCAGAAAACGACTGAAGAAAACATCCAGAGAAAAGTCAAATGCAGAGTCAGCAAAACAAAAGCTATCAACAAAAGAAGCCTGTGTGGATACCTTACCTATCTGGAACAGATAGGAAAAGACCCCCAACATAAGGTAAATGAACACTGTGCAAAGAGAGCTGTCCTGTCAAAATCCACTATGCCCTGCACTTCCAGAGCCAAAGATGGGTGAAAAAAAAGTGCAATCAGATCTCAAAATGTGCTTCCATAGGTCTTTCCCTGGAACTTCACCTAGCAGCTACGTTCACAAACAGATCACATGCATCAAAAGCAGACAGGCTAGTGTGTTTAAAGTTAATTTTGGTACGGGAAAAGTACAGGTATTACAAGCTGTTTCATAAAAGTTTTATTATGACATCTTATATTGCCATTTTTATTAACCCAAGTATTTCTATTTACTTAATATCTATATTGTATAATATTTTGCATATATTCTTCACTTTAAAGACATATACTTAAACACAAAGAAGTTATTTTATTTTTATGGTGATTAGATACTATTTACATTGTTTATGAGTTTATACAGCACAATTTTTATTGATTTTAGTTTTAGAACAAAGTTAGAATAAATAAACTTTCAGGAAAAAAAAGCAGCATGTCTTATTAATTAGATTTAGAGTTTATATCCAATGAGTTTTAAGCCCCTTTATTGAGTACAATATCGAATAAAGACTTCTCAATTTCCAAATCTAAAGCTCAGGTAATCGCTACTAAGGGCACATGGCACTGGTGGAAACACTAATGAACCGTGGAACCCAAAAACCTTAAAATCTATTAGTTATCCTCAGTATAAACCCACCATTAGATTACCCACTCAAAATGTGTGATGCAGAGTACGGTGAACTTCCTTTTTCTCAGTGCATGCTAGCATTCTTACCTTCACTGTGAAGTTGAAGATATCCTGGTGATGTTTTCTCACCTCCATGAATGCCATTGTCAGCCCTTTTTCAATGCGCTGGCTGAAGTTACAGAAGCCAGTATCAACGTTTTGAGGCACAAACTGAAGCACTGGAGGTAAAGGGTATGTGTTAGTCCCACTGAGTGCAGTGCAGTTATTTGCACTGAAGGGAGAGAGTGGGGAAGCAGTGAACCCTCTCCCTCCATAAATGAATCCGTTTTCCATTAAATCCCGACTGCACTCTTGGCAGCTGAAAGTCCAAACAGTGTAGCTCAAGAAATTAATTACGGCAGAAACTGTTCTGCATTGATGCAGAAGGTTTTCTTGTCAGTAAAATCTGATGTGACAATAAGGCTCACTTGCTGTCAAGAGATTCTGCAGCCAAAAAATAAAATAAAATCCACCTCCTATTACAGGCGACTGAAAGATTCCCAGCTATACACAAATTGTCTCTAATACTGAGTCAGTCGTCTGAAGCTCTGGAATCCCTGAATTATCCAAGGTTTTTTTTATGAAAATCTTTAAAAAGAAGACGACCAGAAGCATCCTTCTTTGTAGGCTGATGGTGAAATCTAGTATTCAGTTTGGTTGAAAGACTCCAACTTTGGTATACCAGGCAGACACCTTTCACCAGCACTTAATAAGCATACATACATTATATATAATGTGTGCATACATGCGCACACCAATTAAGCACTGGTGAAAGGTGCCAGAGCGACAGCACTCGAAAGTGAAATTCTTAAATATATAATAAGAAGTTCACTCTCTAGTGCTGTCATTCTGGCACCCTTCACCAGTGCTTAATTAGCATGCACGTGGCTAGTGAAAGCTGTCAGACTGACAGCACCAGTCTCCTACATCATGAATATAAATCAATCTGAATATGAAAAGGTCTTTTTAAAATTAAATTATAAGCAAAATAAAACTAAACATTTTAAACAAAATAAACTTTAAATTCAAAAATAATTTTCAGATATACATGAATAAATAATTAAATATGCCTTACTATTAAAAGCAAAATACTGGAGAACAGAATACCTTTCTCTTTTATGTATCTGCCAAGACCCTTATTCAGGGTTCTGTATTTCCCCTGCAACAGTCTGCAAATGGTAAGTGGCCAGTGAGGATGAAGAAACATCTGGAGTTTTGCAGCATGATAAAATTGTTAACTCTTAAAACTTGGTAAAAAAATGCAAACTCCCTACACTGACTGTCAGAGACATCATCAGCTATAACAAAAAGTAGGGAGTAGAATAGAACATTGCATTCACCTCTTGCCAATTAAAAGTTTTTCAACTAATTAAATAAACAACAGTAATAGCAATGTTTTGAATGTATGTAGCATTTTCCATCCAAAGATCTCAAAGCACTTTGTTAATATTCATGAATTAAGCCTCACAAAAATAAAGCCTAGATCTTTTGATTCCCAATCTTGTATATTAAATCACAAGACCATCCTTCTTCCCAGATCAAAGTCTGTATCAATACTACATTATTTCTCCCCCTCTCTACAGTGTGAAGCACAGAAACAAGAACTCACCTGTGTGAACTTGGAACCTGGGATCTGGCATGGTGAAAGAAGGCTGCAGTGACAGGATGACAGGGGCCTGACCACGTAGAAGGCTGCTGTTCATAAGGACATTTATGACAGCTATTGCTGTGTAAACAAAAGGACCCGATGTCACCAAGAACGAGAATTTTGGGGAAATTTTATAAACCTATGGAAAAGAAATTAAATAAAATTATCAGCATCAATATTGGCAACAATACCGCACATCTCTATTTCTCTGTCCATCTAATGATCTTGAAACACTTGGATAAATTAAGCAACGTATCCCTGACAGGTAGAAAAATAATTATCTTAATTTTACAGCTGAGGAAAGAGAAGCACACAAAGTCAGAGAGCTGGGAATAGAGTCTTTATCTGGAGACTCCAACTCCAGTGGAGTGACCACAAGAGCATCTTCCCTTTGCTAAGTTTACCCAATTAGAAGTTGTACAGTACAGTGGTTCTCAATCAGGCTTATGTGTATCCCTGGAGGTATGAAAAGGTCTTCCAGGGGGTACATCAACTCATCTAGATATTCACCTAGTTTTATAACAGGCTACATACTAACGAAGTCAGTACAAACTAAAATTTCATACAATGACTTGTTCATACTGCTCTATATGCTGTACACTGAAATGGAAGTACAATATTTCTATTCCAATCAATTTATTTTACAATTATATGGTAAAAATGAGAAAGTCAGCAATTTGTCAGTAATAGTGCGCTGTGACACTTTTGTATTTTTAGGTCCGATCTTGTAAGCAAGCAGTTTTTAAGTGAGGTGAAACTTGGGGGCACACAAGACAAATCATGCTCCTGAAAGGGGTACAAGTAGTCCAGAAAGGTTGAGAGCCACTGGTTCAGAACATTCACCTTTGCTTTTGCAAAAAGTACTGCAGGAATTTAAATGGCCACAAAGTGGTCAGGACTTCGGTTTTATGGATCATCTCTAGCAGCACAGTATCTCATCCTCTACACGATATTGGAGGGCACTACAGATTCCATACCAATAACTGGTGACTTACTGAATCACCAGCATGGCTTCTTGCATACTGGACACACATATGGTAGTGTATACATCCCATTGACTCTGTGTGTGTGTTATGCAGGAAGCAATATACACACAATATAGTTTATAGATATAATACAATTTTGTATGTATACCTATACATACACTTTTTTTTTCAGAAGACACTCCTCCCCCTTATTTCAGCACAGCTACCAACAGAAGCTTCCCACAATTCATATATCCCCTGCTATTCCTTTCAGAAGATAATTCTAGAGTTGAGCAGTCTATTCTGAAGATCTCTAGCCATCACATAACAGATGAGGATCTAAATAGAGGATTTACTATAAAACCAAGTGAAGGTTTCAAAGCAGGCGCTTTTGTATATCCTTACAATATTATATAAAACAAAAACAAGGTGAAGGATTTGAGTATTTTACAGTATTTCTTTCTCTAACAGGAAGTCTCCCCTAACCCAGTCAACACACCTACTTCCTGGCTGTTTCTTCACACTCCAGTTCCCTCCATCTACCACACATGCTCACATTGTGACACACTTTCTACACAAAAAGCCAAGACCAGAGCCCTAAGACTTCAGATACACTTCCACATCTTTACAGAGGGAGACACCAGCTCTCTCCAGACCTTGCCCGAATGATGGGATACCCTGAAGAATTTGCAGCTGAGGATCAGCCTTGTGGAAGAGCACAAAGTGCTACCAAATCCTAGCTTACATGTCTCTTATTGACATCTCTATGGCAGCACAAATTAATAGAAATTAATTTTCAGAGGACACAACAGAAAGCCTTTTCTTTTTTGAAAAACAAAATGAGCAAGATGTATTAAAAAAAAATTAAAAAAAACTGCAAGAAACAACCTCAAGTATCAAGGAAAAAAATACGGTCTCAAGAAAAATATATACAGATTTCCCTATATTCCTTGTAATTAGACGCCAAAAGCGTGCTACTGTCAGATTTTATTATAAATGGATCCAGACCTGTAGCATTCAAATTAGTTCAATATAAACAGTTCAATATAAACAGATATTTCAAGCCTTTTTGCCTGAAGTTTACCCTTTTATCTCAAGAAGAAATGTTTTCAGCAGCTTCAGTTTGTGAAATGGGGAAGAAATGCCAGAGAAATGTTGTCTAGTACCCACAAAAGACAACAAGCAAGAAAAAAAGAGGAAACAGTGTTTCAATCCTTCAGCTGCAATTATTTGGTGTTTGCTAAAGTAAAACATGCAGAAGGAGAACAGCCCAGCATAGCACGAACTGATATTGATGTACTCTAATCGGACACTTCAGTGGTAAGAGAAGAAAAAAACTGTTATCCCCTAAACTCCCTCAAATTTTGCATAAAGTATTTAGCCTGAACAGTCAATACACACCAAATGAGTCCATTTTTGTGCTTCATCATGACAGGAGGTGGACAGTAAATCCAAAAGAAACTTAATTTGAAAGATTTTGAGAAGTGTGAGCTGGAGAAAGGTAGTGAGAGGAGAACTATTACAGGCCCAAGACAAAAGTCTAAGTAGTATGCTTCACCACCACCACCGTACCAAGTGTCTGATAATAAGAAGTATCCCTAGAAAGCACTTTATTTCCCAAAGGTTTACCAAGGCCGGTAGGTGTTAAAAGTGAAATTCAGAGCGTTTTATTTTTTGAATTATTGTGTGCGCGAGGATGTGCAGCTTAAGATCCTAAAGGCAACATTTTCAAACCATATTTTGGCACCTAAACAAAAACAGCCTAAATTTCAGAAATGACAAGCACCCACAGATCTCACTGAAATTAATGGGAGCCACAAGAGCACCTCCAAAAAACAAGGCCACTTTTATTTAGATGCCTATCATTTAAGAGCCTAGCTTTAGATAGGCAGGTTTGAAAATCTTGGTCTAAATCACTAACAGGATTAGGAGAAGTCTTAAAACATAAATAAATACTATAATGACCTGACTAATGTGTATTTGTATACTGCCTTCCATAGGATAGAATCAGAACTGATCAACTAGTCTCATAAGCCCCATGCAGCACAGAGTTGACAGATTCTCCTGAATTCAGACTGCAAAAGTTGAAAGAAAGCATTTTCAATTCCTGTTTAACATTAATATTTGTTCATATTTCAGCGGAGCAGCAGTTACATCAAATTGCAAATATTTTATTTTTGTAAAGGATACCTTGCTACTATGCTAAATTTAACAGAACTGCCTCCTATTTTACTGTGCTGTAAAAATGAAACATCTGTAAGCTATAATAGGAGATGTAAAAAAAGAAAAATTAAAAACAAAATGTACTAATTTACCTCAAGTTGTACTTTACGTAAACCAGTTCATGACACTGTTGCCAAAAAAAAAAAAAAGCTAAGCACCAAGGAAGAATCTGTTTAGAGAGCTGCATGATTGCAGTCATTAATACATTTTACTATATTGGACAGCTGTTAATTTTAAAGCCTAACAACCTTGGCAGTATTCCATTACTGACATGAAATTATATTCTGGTAGGGTAGGGAAGCAAGAATACTTCAGCTTTCTGGAGTACGAAACAGCTACCCCCAGTGCATCACTAAGAGAAAACACATACGATAGTACTCTTCTAGTTCAACATAAGCATGAGTTATTTTACAGAGCTGTTCTCTGCCTTTGATGAGAAAGAATTTGCAAACGATGAACCAAGGCTCAGAAGACTAGCTGCATTATTTATAAGAAGAGCGGACTCCCAGCAGCCTTAGGGTCAATATATCCTGTCAAGAGGCCTGCATGGCAATAGTGGACATAAAAGGAATGAGTTTGAAAGAGAAAAATTTCATAAAGGGACAGGATATCAGATGTTTGCTCCAGTCACTTTACAAATATTTAGTAATATGTCTGGTTTTATTGCAGTTGACATCACCACGTCAGCAGAAGTTTCTCATATTACTGAAACATACAGGGCTAGTTCTCAGCTGGTGTAAATCAGTGTACGTCCACGGAAGTGAACCTTTGACTTCAATACAGCCATGCAGACTTGCACCAAATGAGGATATGGCCCATAGTTTGGAATCACTGGATTTGTCTAAATGGAGAAGAGAAAGGACATTTCATTTCAAAATGGTTTATTCTGAAGATCTACTGTAGAAGCACCTATTCTAAGCTACACAGACTATTCATATACATAAAATGTAAAGGATATAAATAAATAATAGTACTTGCCAGTCATAACAATTCACAATTTGCAAAAATAAATAATACAATTAAAGAGCTTACCGGAAGCCTAGATAGCCACCCTTAACAAACCATCCCATATCCCTTTAATCCACATCACTATCCTCCTTCAAAAAGCCCAGGAAGGTAGAGGAGCCTTGTAAAACCAATTGCTTAGGCGAACAGAGGGATTTGAATCCAGGACCCTGACAGTTAAAATGATGAACTTCTGCCACTTAAACCAGAGGACTAAATAATGTAGCAGAAACTCATAAACCACTTATGTGGACCAGCTACAAGATGTGGACAAAGATCCACAGTCTTAGGATAGGTCTTCACTTCAGAGTTAATTCAAGTTACAACATTTGAGTTTCTCCACTTGAGCTAGCCTAGCTTGGGTGACAGCAACCACACTGTAAAGGTACCTCTAGCTATACTAGAAGTATTGCATGCACACAGGTGCTGTAATGAACCAAGTGAGGTGTTAGGTCTTCCAGGGAGCACATCGCTTAGTTCTTAGTGCTACACTGGTGTCTCTCTTTTGTGGTGTACTATGGGAAAAGTTGTCTGTCCTTCCTGGGCGCATGGACAGAAGTAGTCTTAGACTGTCAACTCGCTACAGGACACAACTTCTGGTTGTGTGTACCTAGCCTATGTTTCCGTGAAGACCTGGGTCACACTCAGAATGATGACATGTACCAAATGTTGGCATTCATGTGGACAAATAAAGGACAGGAGACGTGAAGCCCAGAGTCTTTTGGCAGCAGTTTGTTGCTCTCGGAAGGTGGAAACATGCTTTACTAAGGAGAACACACAGGCTGCATGCAGGCAGGATGAAGGGACAAAGGCAGCTCATGCAGACTGTCATAGCTGAGAACTCGCTCTGTGCTGACCAGCTGTTCCAAAGCACCAAGTGGCAGGACTGCAATGTAACACAGACCTGGGATGAACAGCAGCAGAAACAGAACTTTCACCACTTTCCTGGAGTTGTGTGAAGAGCTTTCCCCAGCACTTTAAAGACAGGATACGCAGATGAGACAGACCGTACTAGTACAGAAGTGTATTGTTATTGCTATCTGGAAGCTGGCTACCCCAGACTGATGCAGGTCAGTGGCTAATCAGTTTGGCATCAGGATGTCAACCATCAGTGCTGTGGTGATGGAGATCTGCAAAGCAATTATAGCTTTAATGAATTATAGTTTGGTGAAGATTGGAAATGTTCATGAAATAACAGCAGTCTTCGAACAAACTGACAACCTGAACTGTGCTGGCACCATTGGTGGTAGAAATGTGCCCATTACCTGCATGCTCCACAAGAACCGCATGACTACATAAACCAGAAAGGATACTGCTCCATTGTTCAGCAGTCACTGGCTGACCACAGAGGGAGGTTCACAGGCAACTTCATGGGATGCACTGTCAGGGAGCATGATGCCAGTGCATTCTGGAGATTCTGCCTATCTGAAATTTGACAAGCGGGGACTTTATTCCCATCCAGTGGGATATCAATAGGATGTCTGTCTCCTCTGTTACTTTGGGAAACCAGCTTATCCTGTATTGCCCTGGCTCATGAAGCCCTGCCCGGATAAGAGGACATCTGGCAGAAGGTTCAATTATACCATGTGCGGCTGCAGGATGGTGGTGCATTTGGCTGACTGAAGGTTAGATAATGTTGCCTACAAAACCATTTAGACTGCAGCTTCTAAAATGCCATTCATGTCATTGGGGCATGCTGTGTTCTGCACAACAGATGTAAGGTTAAGAGGGAATACTGTGGACAAGACTTGGGCAATGATTGTGCTGCTTTACAAATCCGATACAGGCAGCCAGAAAGTGCATCAGCTAAGGTTGGGCCTGGAAGAGCTAGGGAAGTAACGGACTCCTTGGCTTGGAAGGGGAAAATAAGATAATGAAAGCATTTACTGTAATGGACTGCACCTATATGAGAATGATGTGCTTGTATATATATTGTCAAGCTGTGAGAGTATTAAAGTCATAGAAGTGTAGGACTGGACAGGACCTCACGAGGTCATCTAGTCCAGTCCCCTGCACTCAAGGCAGTTTAATAGAGTTCCTCTCAGTCTTGTTCTCAAAGTACTTACACACCAAGTGACTATACAACAAAAGATTTTATTGAAAGAGAGTAACACTGTCACTGCAGCTGTCAGAAGGTCGTCAAGTGCACAGGGGGTGCAATACCACGTCACCTGTAATGAAAACGCACATCGTCAGAGTTCTTGCCATCACTCTACTGTGCCTGCACAGGGCGGAGTGCACAGGGTACAGCTGACCATGTGCCCTCCCTCCCATCCATGGACTGGGTTACCCCTTCTGTAGAGGGCACTGGCTGCAGGATATGTTAGTGTGGAGGGGAGGCAACAGCAGGAGGCTGACCTGGACAGGGTCCAGACCCAAGTTGTACTGAAACCTGCTGCCATCAGTCCCAGCATGTGCTCAGACAGATCCCTCTACTCCTCATGGTGCAGTCATGGGTGATGTAATCTGCAGTCATCTTCTTCCTCTCTAGCATCCCCTCAGCTGCAGCCTGGTTCTGCCTGTCGTGTTCTATCATCTCCCTTGGAGCTCAAGGAGGCAGTCTCATCTACAGACAAAGTCCCTGTGCATCTCTATCAGCTGGTTATCCTTTATCCTTTTCCTTCAGAGGTTCTGGACCCTCATGCTGACTGCCAGTGGTCTCCTAGGTGGATGTCTCACCTGCACTGGGGCAGATGGCCCTGAAAAACAATGCATTATTCTTCTGCCCAGAACGGGAAAAAAGAAAAGTTTCTTCCCTTTAACTTCACAGCGAGGGAAAAGTCACAACTTTTATCTCCTTGGCATTCATTGTCCTCCGTTTTTAAATTTCTCTACTCTGAAACTGCCCAGCTCCAGCATTCCCTCCCCTGCCCCCAACAATGGCAAATGCTTTATACAGTCACACAATTTTTTTTTATAATTTCATTTTTAAAAAGGGGGTTGGGGACTTGGGTGTGCAAGGGACAGGCCTGGGACGACAGAACATTAATACCATGACAGTACTGTTATTTCAAGTTGTGCTGGCAATGGAAGAGGTGAACCTGCCTGATATCCCTGTACAGGTGTTCCAGGATGCTGGGAGATAACCACCCATCTATGCTAGGAAGCTATTTCATCATCTGGTGAGTGATGGGCAAACAGATGACTGGGGACTAGTGAACTAATCTGGGACAGTATAAACAGGATGCTAAAATAGAGGCAGTAACACAGAACCATCACAGATGTGCCTTTGCAACCTGGCAGCCAAACCACAGACCAGTATTTCCAAGAGACTTCGGAAGTGTTCTGGATTTAATACTACCAAAGACCATGCAATGGATTTATTTCCTAGGCTAGTGGGTTTTTTTTTTTTGTTTTTTTTATATAAAGTTTTGGCTGCTCCAAAAACATAATGCTAGTGTGAGAAAACACACGTTGCTGTACACGCATTCTGCAGCCATGCTTGTCTCACCCCCATTGCTGCGTTTGCTACCATTGCTCGGCTTGTATTAATAGCCATGGCTTTGCACACCTGGAGGGGTGTGCACCACAAAAAAAAAAAATCACTGCTTGCATGTTTAAAATTTTGTTCCCCCATGCAGAATTCATCTTGGACTGTATGTGCCCAGTAGGATGGCATTTCTCCTCTTATCCCTCAAGTGTACCTGAAACCAGTATAGTATAAAAGCCTGCCCTCCAGCACCCAACACCCCCCACTACAGTAATAGAGATTGGTACTAAACAGGCAACAACAGCCCCCTTATGTTGTCATATCCCCCCTAGCCAAAACAAGGGCAAGTCACTCACTCCCTTACCCAACTGAGGTGATGCTGGTTCCTCTGCTGCATTCCCCCCAGTCTGTTTCTCCATCTCCTCCCCAAACAGGTCCTGGGAGTACTGAATGAGGTCAGACTGGCTGTGCGTGGACGTGGCAAACATCTGCTCTGCCTCTGCTGAGACTGCTGTGGCTAGTGCTGACCCTGGCTTCAGTTCCTCCCCTGAGTCCACACACAGGCCCTTGAGGTGTCCGGGGTGTACGCGGGCTCCATGTTTGGGACACTACTGAGCACCCAGTGCAGCTCCTCAGAGGATGGGGACATTCTAGGGGAGTCATCAGACTAGGACTTGTGGTTCTTTGCCTGGCAGTACAAGTTCTTCATGAATTTTATCTTCTCTAGTCCAGTGAATCCCGTCCTCAATGAGCTTACTGGAGGTAGCATTGTAAGACTTTTGATTTCTGGTCCTGGACCTGAAGCCATTCTGACTGGCCTCACACCACAGGTCCACAAGAACATTGGTGTCAGACTCAGGCCAGCTAGATGCATGCTGGGAGGATGCTCTACCAGATGCCATCTGATCTGAAAAGTGCAACAGGTGCAGAAAGCTGCGTGCTAAGGCAGTGTCTGAAAACCAAGGCAGGCTATTTATACTGACTGGAGATAACTTTCAGTCCTGAACTAAGGACCAGGTAGGTAAACACAACAAAAGTCCCAAGGTGAATTCTGGGACAGCATTAGAGACCTTTCAGTACTCATGCAGCCTCTAGCTGCAACCAAGCTGCATGCATTAGCTTGAGCATCAGCAGCACTCATTCTTCAACCAATACCCCAACAGGCCATCTAGCTTGAGTTTAAAACACCACTGTGCTTGAGCTCGAGATTTGTGAGAGTAGACAGGAACAACACTTAAGTTATAACTCAAGATGACTTTGCAGGAAAGACAAATCTTTCAGATGGGTCGCACTTGCAATACGCCTTGACGGTCAACACATCTGAGCTTTGTTCAATCAAGGGAGGCTTCGCTAGATTGTATAAATCTATACAGTTGTAGGGCTAGTAACTCTTTAAACAATGTTTATAAGGAAAGCATGAAGGCTTGGGGAGTTAATATTATCCCAGATTCAAATAATAACTAACTCCCTTTGTGACCCTGGGGCAACCTGCTGGATCTTCTTGTGCCTCAAACTATGTCTTCATTGCAGTTAAATTGATATCTACACTCAGATTAGCCTAGCTCAAGTGAGACACAGAGTTGTGTTAACTTGAGCTTTAGCTTACCCCTCCTCCTCCCGAACAGGGCAGACACCTCAAGTTACAAGCACCACTACATTCAAGTTAAGGATTTGTGTATGTGGACAGGAATCGAGTTAGGGGCAATATATGAGTTATAACTCAAGTTACTTAGGCAGTTAAGACAAGCCATCAGCCACCCAGGAAAGCTGGGAAAATTAAAAAAGGAATCTTGCACAGAATGAGATGTTGCATCTGTGCTGAGCTATTATGGTCAAATTAACAGAAAGCTGGAGAAAAGCTCTTTGTTTATAAAACTTGGTTTGTTGAATGGACAACACTGAGTATAAACAGAAGATGTTTTGAATATTCTTCAAAATATTCACTAGAGTCAACAATAATAGTTAAGAATGAAAGAAAGCTAAGCCTGTAATTCTTAAGGTAGACAGAAATACACCCAAAATGCTAAACTGAACTGGCCCCAAAGAATTACTATTAGCATTACTATGTTAGTTACCCTTAGTCTCAAAATACAACATCCCAGAACAAAGATACTATTAAACCCTATGCTACTGTTGACAATCAAATTACGGAAATTAACCCTCACCTGAAAACCTATGTAAAAAATAGCATGACATTTACAAACTATTGTTTATTTATCCATATTTTATTTTACTTGGGGTGAATTAGCTTTCATCTTATCCAAGCCTCTTGCGTTCTTAAAATTGAGATGGAAATCTCATGAGAACACAGTATCAGCACTGTTCTATTTAGAACCCAGAGGGTTAACAGGAAGCGTAAGTGAAAAATCACTGGACAGGGAGAAAAAGTTAACTAAACTTTTTGAAGCCTTAAAGCACATTCAACTTAAATCTGGTGCAAAGTTTAGGGGTAATTTTCTTGTTTTCACCCATCCTAAATAGCACTAAGTTGCATGACACTGCTAAGCAATTCCCAGCCCATTCAGACACAGCACAGACTTTAGACTGTTATTGACCAGCTGGATTACTCCGTGACATTTATTGAACTGCCTTATTTGCAATAATGCATCAATAATTTTTGACAGTGGCACTTCCCATAATATAGCTTGTTTTTTGCAAAAGGCCTTGCATTTTATGTGCAACATCTTCAAACTAAAAGAATGAACTTCCAAAGAATGTAAAGGATCTCTTTTTGAAGAAGAAAGTTACACAGTATATACTAAAATTCTGAAAACCTTACGCACAGTACATTTCATCCTTTTGTAATATGAAGTTGATTCATGCTTCCTAATTTTAATTCAGATCATTCCACACAGCTACATGTAATAAACTGTAAATTAAACTTTGCTTAGTCTTTAAGGGCCAGATTCTTCCACCATTACATAACAACGGTAATTATTTCAAATTTTAGAGTATCTGATTATTCAGAGACTAAAGTCAGCATTTTGTTTGCCACCCAAAAAACTACTTCTAGGGTCTGTCAAAAAAAATTTTTTTAAAAGGGGTACTTTTAACTGAATGCGCCTTTAATGTAAGTTCCAACTTACACTGATTTTTTTAAGACTTGGGAACCATGTTGAAACATTATATAAAGATGACAAGAAGTAATTCTTCTGTTCTACTCCATGCTGACTAGACCTCAACTGGAGCATTGTGTCCAGTTCTGGGCAACACACATTTCAGGAAAAATGTGAAAAATTGGAGAAAGTCCAGACAAGAGCAACAAAAATGATTAAACGTCTAGAAAATATGAACTATGAGGCAAGACTGAAAAAATTGGGTTTGTTTAGTCTGGAAAAGAGAAGACTGAGAGGGGACATGATAACAGTTTTCAAGTACATAAAAGATTGTTACAAGAAAGAGAGAGAAGAATTGTTCTTTTTAACCTCTGAGGATAGGACAAGAAGCAATGAGCTTAAATTACAGCAAGGGATGGACTTTAGGAAAAACTTCCTAACTATGAGGGTAGTTAAGCACTAGAATAAATTGCCAAGGGATGTTATGGAATCTCCATCATTGTTTAACCTGCTCTTAAAAATCTCCAAACACCTGTCAGGGATGGTCTAAATATCACTTAATCCTGCCATGAGTGCAGGGGACTACTGGACGAGATGACTTTTCGAGGTTCTATGATTCCCAGACTTGATTTGCACCCCAACCTGGAGGGTGGTCTAAGCCTTTAAAACAAACAAAAAACAAAAACACAAAACTTCAACATCACAGAGGAAGGAAGGGAAAACACTACTGAATATCCCAGACGTACCTATCTATAGACTTAAAAATGACATTTAACAACTGAAAATTATTTCCTCGGTTCTTCAATCTACCAAGTCTTGAGTTCAGGATTCCATATTTCCCCCGCAAGCACTGATATCACTAAAACCTAAATGAGCACAAGCTATGGAAAAGGCTCCCTGCTTTGTTTTAAATGCTTGGGATGTCATCAGCTGGCACTGGAGAAAGACAGAGCCCTGAACTGATATTTTAGACGGTATAAGCTTTTCAATTCACCTTTCGATATTAATCTATGCAGGGGTTAAAGTGGGGGAGCTCTCAACACAGCAGCCAATAAAGAGGGTGAGCTGTGGGGGAGCACTGCTAAACCAAGCCAGAGAGGAAGGCATGCTACCCTAAATCTGTCACATTATAAAAATATAAGTAACAATTCATGTTACACTTGCACTAAAAATGCAAGAAAAGATGTTTTATGTATACAGTATTCCTGTTCAACCGCAAACAAAATTCCGTTGTGCTTTAGAAGCACCAGGTTTTTGTGTTTTT
This sequence comes from Lepidochelys kempii, assembly GCF_965140285.1. Taxonomy (NCBI): domain Eukaryota; kingdom Metazoa; phylum Chordata; order Testudines; family Cheloniidae; genus Lepidochelys; species Lepidochelys kempii. The sequence goes on from NC_136380.1 coordinate 250,359,588, forward strand.
AATCATTATTTTATATAGGAAAATTAAAAACGAAAACAAACATCCCACGCTATAGCATTACACTAAGCAAAGAAAGCACACATTTGGTACCACTTACCTCCAGTTCTACTGATCGCCTGAACTGAACTCTCAGCACTTCTTTGATGGAATTACTGACATTTTCTAGCACAGCTTTGCGGGCCAGCACTGGAAATTAACGAGAGTCAGTAAGTATATTTTAGCTTCATCTATGGTGCTTTGGTTCTTTGTTGCGTTTTCAATTGTGTGACGCATGACAAAGCAGATAATGAGGTCAAGTGTGTTGAAGGCGTAAGACACAGGGATAAGGTGCAGATAGAAGTATAATTATACCCTGAAAAGGTAACTCTGTAAATAGCTTCATGGATTCTGTGGTTATTTTCTCTCAACTTTTTCCATATCAAATTAGTTCATTTGCTAGTAAAAACAATTTACTCTTACTTTGTAAGAGACGGACTAGAAATTCAAACTGGCTCTGAAAGTCAAACTGCGTTCTTTTTTACTTGAGCACTTGTAATAAAGATTCTGCTGTTGTAATACAGTTAACAATTCTGTAGATGATGCATAAGCCAGAACAGAATGCAAATCACTGTCCAATAACTGTGTTGGCTATACACTACTAATAGGCATTTAAAAAAACCAGTTATTTTTATTAAAAAAAAAAGTAAGCAAACACTGCCCTGATTACACTTGGAGGCAAGACTGTTGAATAAGAAACTACCTTAAAAACACTCACAGGTGCATTGCTAACCATAACCACACTTTAAATTATAACAGTGATTATTGAAAGCAACTGTAAAATGGCATCTCGGTGTTTTGTACTTATTCTCCATCAAATATTTGCATAGTAAAACTGCTCTGTTTACAAGTCCCCTCCACATCCCAAAAAAGGCTCTTTCTTAACACTAGAACAGCCAACTCACCCTCGTAGCTGGGAAAAATTAAACTCTGTTCTTTCTGTTTTATACATCAAACGCACACATTCTGACCATAAAACTTAAATGGAAAATTTTTGTTGATTGACATTAAATATGGCTCCTTCACAACTGTAGTATATTAGCTCGGCAGGAACAAGGCAACTTTCTTTTTAAGCGTACAAAGTCATGTTTCTGATCATAACCACACCACGTCCAACTAAAATAATCCAAATACAGGAACATAGCTCATTTTCACATGGTAAAATAAAATGTTAAAGATATTTAGAAAAACTGACTTTAGTTTCACATGTTCTAAAGTTTATTTTAAATTATGGCATTTATAAACACTCCCAATACCTTCAAAGGGAAACTTATTCCACCATGCTATTAAAAGATTCTGCATAACAGTGCTATAAGAATACTATAAATTTAACACCAAAATTATAAAGGAGCTGCAATTAAGCCTACATGTATGCATGGTCAATTTTAAAGCACCATTTGCACTCCACTTGTCCACAAGGAATAGGTTTTCTGCAGCTAAATTTTATAATTTGTATGAGCAAGGGATAGAAACCAGGCTATATGCATGGAAATATAGGCTGAGTTTTGAAAATCTGGCCCTTCATAACAACTACAAGTAATCTACATTCGTGCTGTGTTTCTTTCAAATGTTTATTGAGCACCCATACATGTGTAATGTAAATGATAAGATTTGCATTAGAAGGTGACGTTCATTAGTGATTTGGGGAGGGGGTGGGCGGGACGAGAAGAACGGGGAATATTTTTGAAACAATTTTAAAGAAAAAAATTGAAATAAAGTTAGCAATATCTTACCAGCCATGACTAAGTAAGTATCGGGAACCGTGATGTCACAAACATATGGTTGTCGGGTTGTGGTCATGGCAGAGGTCATAATTATAGCTTCAGATGGAGTTGTGGCCACTACAGCAGTAGAAGGGGATGAGGAAGTACTTGAGTTGCTCTCAGTAGTTGTACGATGGCCAACTATACTACTAATGGTGGTAGTAGTGGAACTAGTAGCACTTGTTCTCTTGGTAAGTTCAGTTACACTAGTTTTTGTTTGTGTGCCAAATTCAGTGGAAGTGTTTATGGAGGGAGGCAGCTGTGTAGGTACAAATGATGCGACCACAGAAATGGACTCTGTAGGTGAAGCTGTAATGCTGTTCACATCTGTGTGCAACAACAGTGTATATGGATTTGTTATAACATGTGCTGTACTAGCAGTTGCCTTGGAAAGAGATGTTAAAAGTAACGTGTGGTTAGCAGTAGCACCAGTATCCTCATCTGAAGCTGTTAAAGTTGAGAGAAGGGACGAAGATACACTTAAGACAGGAGTTGTCTGAAATGTGGTAAACCATGAGGTCAAGTGTGTTTCATCAACCAAGATATTGCTGGTGAGAATAGATTCTGAGTCAGAAATGGACAGCACCAGTGTAGGAACTGCTGATTCAAGGGAGAAGAGTGAAGACTCTAACTGAGAGGTAGCTTCTGCGAAAATTGAGGTAAATGAAACTTCAGAACCCATTAGCAAGACTGATGTTCCTTCTAGTAACATGGAAGAGTAAGAGTAAAAACTTGATGATATCACTTCAGGATTGTGTGTGTTTGGAACAGAAAATGTATTTGAATAAAGGTATGAAGTCTGCCAGGGAGAAACGTCTATGCTTGTGCTGTCAATGGCAGGAAACTCAGTTGAATCCCAACTAGAGGAATCATCAAAAACTACTGATGTCCCCAGCAGTGTAGGGAAGACCTGAGGTAATAGTGTTGATAAATCACTTGGCATTCTTGAATAAAAGGTCGATACAGCAGATGATAAAGATGACCAGCTACTAGTTTCAGAGAGAAATGGTGTTGATAAAAGGTTGGATGAAAAATCTGAAATATTTACAGATGATCTGTCTGTTGAAACACTTGCAGGTGTTTTGTCAAGCAAAAGTACAGATTCTGAGGGCATAAATTCAGGTGATTCCAGCAGGCCTGTATGTTTGATTGTAACTGATGGTACATTCTCACTTGTGGTAAACATGGATTCAAGGAGAACGCTGGTGATAATAGAAGGTCTTGCTTTAACACCAGATGTTAAAGTAACAGTTTCAGTAATAGGGAAGGAGAATTGAACAGAAGTGATATCCAATGATATTCCCTCAGAGGGCTGTCTGTAGGAAGGAAATATTGTTGTACTCGTTATGTTAAGACCAACGTCCACACTGTTTGAAAAAGACAAGTTTGACTCAGAGACTTCTATAAGTCTTGAAGAAAATGAAACAATAGGTCTTGATGGAAAAGTAGTATCAAAGATTTCAGGAGTTGACTCCTCCAGTTCATACAAGTCAGTAACTACAGTTGTACGTGGAGTAATGCCTTTTTCCTCAGAGGCTGTGAATGACAATGTTTCAATATAATCACCCGAACCCACATCATGTTCTGTGTGTCCTGCTGAAAAGCCTTGTTCTGGTGGAACTGAGGCAAAGCCACAGTTCGAACATGAAGCATATGGTCTAGTGAAAGGCACTGGGCTTATGAACTCACTGAAGAGCTCAACTTGACTTGGTATTTCTAAATTGCCAGGCAAATTTGGTGTTGTACTGGAGGATTTATGGGAAAATACATGTGTAAACAAGTCATCAGTAACAAAAGTATTAGAGTCAGTGGATCCAGCAGCTAAGTGAACTGGGAAAGACACATATGGAAGACTAACTGAAAACAAAGCAGGCTCCATGCCAGTTACCAAAACAGGTGCTGCCGTAGAAATGTTTGCAACAGAATAGGTCCTTAGATCCAAAGTTTCTGTTGCATCGCTATTCACATCAGGGTAAGCTTCAGTGTATTGATCAGCACTTTTTGCCAAAGCATCTGGTGTAATTTGGCTATCCTCATTCAGTTGTCTCATAAGAACAGAGGATCCTTTTGAAGTAGTATCAAAAGGCAAAAACAGTGAGGAGTCTGAACTAGATGCATAGCTTCCATCTACATTTTCCACCAGTCCAACCACCACCTCTGATGTAGTGGAACTTAAATAAATATCTGTATTTGCAGGGTCCAATAGCAAGTCTCTGCTTGTAGTCGGAATTATACCATCTGGAGCAAAAGGCTTCAATTGTGTGAAAGCACGACTGTGGCCAGAGGCAGCACGTGATGTTGTCATTTGTTGTGCTTTCATTTCATCATATGGCAACAAAAGGAGAGATAATGAAGGTGTTAGCAACACAGTTTCTAAGGTTTCTCTTGGTGGCTCTACTGAACTATACTCCACTGTAATAGACTTTAGTGAAGGAGTCCACTGTTCATTCAGAAAGGAGCTCATCAATCCATGGTCACTTAAAAATGCTTCATTGCTAGTTACTGTGGCATCTCCTACTGGCATAGTTCTTCCTTCTTCACTTCTCCTCATTCTATCTTGGTCAAATAAAGTCATATCAAAGGGAGTGGTAAGTGATGACAAAACCACATGAAGAAAATTATTTTCCTGGGGTTCTACTGTGCTTTGAGTTAAGGCCTTGTGTGTCATGCTGCTCACTGTACTTTGATGTAGTTCAGATCCCACTGAGACTAAGGAAAGATTTTGCTGCTCCAAGGATAAACCATCTGAAAAATAAAAGAAAAAATTTGATCAGTTTTAATGTAATCAAATGCACAAACACTAAGACTGCAATCAGGAAACCCTAAAAATGGTGGTTAATAGGCAACATACTCAGAATTCTGAGATAATAATCGTAAAAAGTGACAACCAAGACAGACAAAACTTCTGAATGACAGTATAGACTGTCAACACAAATGTTAAATTTTATTACAGTAATAAATTCCATGGGGGCAAGTAGCTTAACGTTAAAGTCTTCCCAATCCACACCTGACTCAGCATAGCAATGGTCTAGCTAAACCCACCAAACTGATAGGATCTTTAAAGAGACAGGGTGGGTGAGATATCTGTTATTGGACAAACTTCTGTCGGTGAAAGAGACAAGCTTTTGAGCTACACGTAGCTCTTCTTCAGGTCTGTGTAGCTCGAAAGCTTGTTTCTCTCATGGACAGAAGTTGGTTCAATAAAAGATATTACCTCACCCACCTTGCCTCTCTAATAACCTGGGACCAGCAGGGCTAAAAAAACACTGCAAACAGGAACTTTAAAGGCAGTAGCTTTGTTTTCAACTGTCTTTTTCATATACTATAATACGCTCCAGCTAACATCCTAAGTATATAAAAATGAGTAAAAAGGCATAATACAGAGTAAAATTCTTCTGCTTTTTAAAATTAGTACTACTGAATTTCCATGAGTTCTTATTACGCTCACCAGTAAAGTGAAGACACAGTGCACAGTGAAATAGTTATGTAGTCCATGCAGGATTCTAACACCACACCAATCAAGATATAACGGGCCAAGTTCTCAAAAACAGACTCTAAAGTTATGCCTACTGCCACCTGGACATGCATACTTGGGCAGACATCCAAGCACAGTACTAAATTTACAAACACATTGCTGTTTATGCATGGAAATATGAGGCTCAATAGTCCAATGTAGGGGTGTACTATTATGTTTGTTGACTAGCAAATTGACACATGCAAAAATTGCACTTTTCACTCACAGGGAGTTCTTTGGTCATAGGATCATAGAAAAGAAGGGCTGAAAGGGACCTCGAGAGGTCATCTAGTCCCCGGATATAACTTTTTTCAGTCAGTTCTCCCCACCCATCCACCCATGAACAGTAGGTGGCAATCCCACTCCCTCTGCCTGCTACAGGCACCATCCACAGAAAATTATTATAGCTGTCCTATGCAGAGCACTTCATTTGGTCATTGAGGCCAGTTGTGTCTGGCAGAGAGCAGCCAAGTTTTCTCATCTCTTCACACTCAGGCTGCTGGAGCAATCTTGTAAAATGGAATCTCTCAGAAGGATCTGAAATCTCTCAAAAGGATCCACTTTTAGTCACAAAATTTTTTACAGAATTACTAAATTAGCCACAGGTTCTTTAAAAACATTTTTCTGCCTGTGGAGCCTGGATTTACAGCAATGAATGGTCCACGAGACCTTTATGTGATGAGGCAATTTCCTATATCAGTAAGTGTTGATATATATATATAGCCCAATACTGGTTTTATTCATTATTGTACGTCTCCCTGTTATATTATAGGAACTTGATGCAGTGTTAAGTGTCAGCAGTCAGCACAGACACAGATATTACAGCCCCTGAGTAGAAAATCCTGTAGTTCCCTTTACAGCGTAGCACAATGTAGCAAACACACCAACGTTTTTGGTGCACTATTGTACAAAACCTAATATACTTTCGCATTGTCCTCATTTTAGGGACCAAGGGATGATGCTGGAGATCTTGCCCAAAGCACAGAGAACCAAAAAGACTTGGTAAAGTTGCTGTCAAGGTTAACATTCATTTGAATGCCAATGGGACAGTAGGCACCGCTAAGAGATGCCCTGCTCATGGCTCCTTGGCATGACTTTAACTGAGAGTCCTTTCTCTGGGAATAGAGCTGCTTCATGAGGTCATGTGTAAAGCTGATGTGTGGTATTCTGCTATTTAAACAACTGACAATATTTTAAAGGACTTACATTCATGTTAATTATGCTGGACCAAGGGGTATGTCTGCACTCAATGTCACTAGAGTTTATTAATTGCAAAATTACGTCATTTGCTTCTAGCAAGATATGAACCTATATTAATGCTGCCATGTGGTCCTCTCCTAGTCTCTGAGCAGTATACTGTGACCATTTCATTTGATCATTACTCTGCACTTGCAAGCCATTGATAGAGTAATTATTACTCTATTATTTCATTTGGAATACAATTTTACTGTTCCCATCTACCAGAATCCAAGTGGCAATGGCTGGATTTGAGCACCTATGAGAAAAGCTAAAAGCCAACTGTCAGAATACCCTCATTACTTGCTTTCTCTTAGCATGTCACTTTCCCGTTTCATGGTGGTGTTCTTGGGGTGTGATGGAGCCCTATGTGACAGCTGTTTCAGAAACTGTGTGCTTGTGTGAATCAGGAAGGAAGATTGTGGCTTGAAGACTCCATGTGGGTTTCAGGATCCAAATACTGACCCTGCAGCCAAATGTAAGAGAGCTACCTCCGGACACGTCACATATAAAATCTGCTGTCTGATCACCCTGCTGTCCCATCCAACCCCACTGCTGTCATGGTAGTGTTCGTGGGATGCTACTGGCACACCACTGCAGTGGTGCATGTGACAAGAGAAAATATACACAGGGCAGTTTAGTCACAGAAAAGAAACTAAACAGTTAAGAAATATAATTAGATATCATCATATACAATGCAGTGATATAAAACAAAAAGTGCTCTTTAGAAGTACAGTAAGTTGTCCAACTGGAGCTGTGTCCTGCTAGAAGATCCCTTTCATTCAATAACCTGTGGCAAGTCTTTGCAAAGGTGGTTCATACGTCTGTTACACTGTCAGACTGCCAACACCACCTCCTTCCAAAAATGATGCTGTGACAAGCTGCTCCTTTTTGATCAGTCTGGCAAATGCCCCAATATAATTTTTCAACTGGTGGCACATTAATGTGATTAGTTTCATATCTGGTGATCTGAAAAACGCCAACAGATTAGAATTAGTATGCAGGACACTACCAGTAAAGGATGTGTGCTATAGTAAAATTTTATTTTATGGAACTCATGCACAGTATCTTGCAGCATATGCACTACTCACTCAGGAAAAATCTGAACAGAGTTTATCTCCTGAGCCTCAATACAGGCAGAAGCAGTTACGTGGCCTTGGGTCACTACAGGAACAGAAAACAGAGTGACCATAAAGCATGGACAAAGTATAAAATCACTGTATTACAGTAAACAATCTTTTGATCGTACCTTCCTTGGAAAAAAATATGTGCAAGACTAATACCCATACATAATCACAATTGTATCCCTGATAATTTTCTGCTCAAATAATTTTCATTCCATTATCCCTGTGAACCCAGTGTATAGTGCAGCGTACCATATCATTATGAATTTTACAAAAGATTTTCATTCACTTGCATAGTGATTGGAATGATTGTGAAAAAAGTGCCTTCCAATATGAAGGCCAACACCTTGTCTGCTAATTGCTCCCCAGACACAAAGCTTCAGCAGGTGCTTTGGGTACAGTTCAGGGTCACAAACTCCAGGGTGCATTGCTCCATCATCAGAAGCCTCCCTGACATTGATCCATCTTTTGACCTGGTTTTTGTGCTTCTTCTTAATCACCTCGAGTGTGCAGACAGTGACTAGAGAATAAAGTGACAGACGAATGACTGAACATTGTAAACATATATAACTTCTAAATGTAGTACACACACAGGCACACAATAAGATTTACTGAGTGTTTCCATAACACTGTCCTCCTTTCTCACTTTGTTCTCTGTGCACTTGCTTACGGCAATGCCAAACTTTTCTCGAACACTCAAAGACTTTAGGGGATGCAGTTCTTTGTTTGTGACTTATAATTTCATCTGCATCAGCAAGACAGATGTATTAGGCTTCTTTACCACAACAACCACAGTAACTATAAAAATGTATACACTATTTATATCTATTATGACATGCAAGTGTTACTACAATCTACTTACTGTGTGCAATTATGAGCTGATCTCTTCACATGTCCTGGGAACACTGGTCCAAATCTATATCGGCTGATATTTATGGCCATTCCAGGGACAATGGAATCACTTTCAGTGGTGCTTGCACTACCTCTGGGCATCATCCAGAGATTCATAGTGAGAACTTTGTGGATTTTTAGCATTATGATAGTGATAGAAGAATGAATACTAAGCAAATTCTGCTGGAAGCAATTGACAGTTGTTGCATGACATTGTGTTGTAAAAACAGTTGCAGTACTGCAAGACATCTAATGAGCACGCAGGCTGGCAATACACGCTTATATGTACAAATATAAGAAGGTGGGTAATGTTGCTCTGAATCCAGGCTGTGACTTTGCAACAGACATTTCTTGAGAGGAGATTTCCATTAGTTCTTATTCAAACCACACAAAGGGTTAACAATAAAAGCAAGCAAGACCTTTGCCATGCTCTGGTGTCCTTTACTGGCCTAAAAGAAAAGGAGGACTTGTGGCACCTTAGAGACTAACCAATTTATTAGAGCACAAGTCCTCCTTTTCTTTTTGCGAATACAGACTAACACGGCTGTTACTCTGAAACCTGTTTACTGGCCTAGAGAGCCACCTGACGGAGGTCATGAAAGCTCCTGTAAGATGCTGGGAAGGATACTGAAGTTTTACTGAGATACAAATGCTTTGGAGAAGTTACTAACAGAGAAAGGATAAAAGTGTAGGGCGATTAGACAAATAGAATGTCTAATAGTCTCACTTCAATAGCTTGCAAACCTTTAGAACAAATCTTGCAGGAAAGAATAACTACATCCATGGAGGTAAACAGAAAATGGGATGTAATGCAACATGGGTTTACCAAAGGTAGATTGTACCAGACTAACCTGATTTTCTTTTTTGCGAAGATAACGGATTTTTTAAATAAGGGAAATTCAGTAGATCTAATATACCTGGAGTACACGAAAGCATTTGACACAGCACTATATGGGAAATCATTAGTTAAATTAGAAAATATGGGAATTAGTTCAATAATTGTAAGGTGGGTAACTAACTAGCCAAAGGGAAGAACGCAATGGGTGGTGCTGAAAGGTGAGTTATCGGACTAAAAGGATGTTAGAAGTGGAGTTCCTCAAGGATCAGATTTGAGACCAATCTTATTCAATATTTTAACAACGTTGGTACAAAAAGCAGCAGGTTAATGAAATCTGCTGACGATAAAAAGTGGGGAGGCACAATCAATACAGAAGATGATCATATTATTATATAGGAAGTGACCTTGTAGAGACTGGAGTAACAGAAATGGGATGTTTTAGAGTAGGAGCTGTGTTAGTCTGTATCTGCAAAAAGAAAAGGAGTACTTGTGGCACCTTAGAAACTAGCAAATTTATTAGAGCATAAGCTTTCGTGGGCTACAGCCCACTTCATCAGATGCATAGAATGGAACATATAGTAAGATTATATATATAATAACAAACTTATCTGTTTATGTGTGTGTGTGTGTATATATACACACACACACACAAACAAACAAGTTGGAAGTTACCATACAAACTGTGAGACGCTAATTAGTTAAGATGAGCTATTATTAGCAGGAGAAAAAACTTTTGTAGTGATAATCAAGATGGCCCATTTAGACAGTTGACAAGAAGGTGTGAGGATACTTAACTTAAGAAAATAGATTCAATATGTGTAATGACCCAGCCACTCCCAGTCCCTATTCAAACCCAAGTTAATAGGATGAAATTCAACAGAATAAAGGCAGTAGCTAGTGCTGGTGGCCTGTGATGTATATAAGGTCACACCAGATGATCTGGTAGTCCCTTCTGGCTGTAAACTCTATGACTATTTGTTCATTATTGATTTTGAAACAACCGGATAGCAAGTTTGCGAGCCAAAGTTCTACATACTGTATACATTGCTGGGCTCTTAAGAAACAAGGGAGTATCAATGGCATGTCATTAATAATACAAATTATTGTTTTCTGTCATCTCAAGGACAACACTGCATTATTAGACTGCTACATTTCAGAACAATGTGCGCAACTCATCAAGAATAGATAGGACTTGTAGCAGGGGCTCCAAAAAGCAGACAGACAGAAGAGAAAGCATAAAAATAAAGTGAAATTCATGGAAGGAGGTAAGCCTCAGGTAAAGCATACTGCACAACAGACAAACCCCTCATTACTGCAAAGCAGCCAATCCAGCTATTCTCTGGGATAAAAACATACAGACCACCTGTGCTCTGATATATTTTAATGTTGTGAACTGCACAAAGTTATTGACTAATATCAGTACTGGCTTGTTTGCCAGCACAGCTGTTATCTTTGGACAACTATACTGTTACTGAGCCAGGCAATGACGACAGGGCAACAAGCCAACAAGACAAAATCTACAAAGCTGACAACATTAAAACAGAGATTAGATGGCTCAGGAAACAGAATTATGACTCTCAGCTACAGCTTGAAAAAGTAAAAGGAGAAAACCACTCACTTGTGGTTCTGAGTAGATGAGTCAGGGATGGCACAAGTGCAATGGCTTAGGTTGCAGACTACTCTTTAGTCGGTGCAGACATAAGGATTTGCCAGCGAAACCATGGTGATAAACTATCTTTAACATTAACTTCCAAACTACCCAAAGTAATGAGTGGAGTTAGAACATAACCCACCAGTAATTCAAGTACATCACTGAGGACTTCTGAGCACGAGAACATGACGTTCATTCAAACTGGTTGATCTACCTTTGGAGATTTCAAGTACGAACAGGATTATGGCCATACACCATGGTGGATACACCAACACAACCTCTGGTAGGCAAGAAACATCAGTGCTGTATTTTCCTATAACCAAATCAGAGTATTGTTCCATAATATAGACTCCTTCTGTGACAAGCTGCACAATGTCATCCGGCCAAGTGTGTGTCATAAGCAAGCAGCGGGACAGCCAACTTTTCATGGAAGTCATAGGAGAGATATATTCCTATGGTCTTGTGGCACTCCAGCATCATATGCCCAACGTCATCTATAAACTGTCCTCCAAGGGAAGGAAGAATGATCTTGTGGTAAAAAGCACTGGACTGGGCCTCCAGAGATACTACTTCTAGTCCCATCTCTGCCACAAACATCCTCTGTGACCTTAGGAGAGTCATTTCACTCATCTGTTTCCCAGTTCTCCATGTGTAATATGGGCTATTAATTTCCTGCCTTAGAGGAATGTTGCAAAGCTGAACTCATTAATAGATGTGAGGTGCTCAGACATTACAGTGATGAATGCAATAGAAGAGACTATACATTTTTTGAAAACTACGTTTTGAGGGTAGAAATAAAAATGCTCTTAGAGAAACCAAAGCAACACTTGCAAGTTGGTAAGTAGAGGTCTGTAAGCCTCAACCAGGACCAGCAAACTACTCAAAACAAAAGTTACTTCATGAATGATCTTTTCAATGCGCATGTACACAGAGACCTACGCATAATAAAGGTTTATTTGTAACAGTACATTCCTATTTTAATGCTCTTATTCTGTAGATAAGGAACAAAGCTCCCTCCTGTTACCATGTTCAATAACATTAAAGAGAGACCACCACATGATAGTACTTAGACCAATACAGGAAACTATTATGATTAATGCATTACATAACAATGGATCCTAAATTATGACATGCTAAAGCACTCTGCAATGCAATGTACAAGTCACACAATTACTTAAATGTCGGTGTGTTTGAGGGATAGCATGCCTCCCATTTCAAAGAAACATTTGCCAACATTTTCCCCACTTGCCACAGGGAGCAAAAGGAGATGGAAATACCCGAATGCAGCTCAGGAGGGGACCATCAGTGTGCCTGGTGCAGAGAAATCCTCAACACAATGGATAGTGGCAAATGCATTTGAAAAATCAGAAAATCTTCCTCAAAGGGTCAAAAACTCAAAGACTCTACGACTGTTTAATCATTTAACATTTTTCTTTCTGGATTAGCTGTGGTCAAGCAAGTCTGTGTATGCTGTGTCCTCACAAACCATTTACACAGTTATCCTGTCAAGTCTGTGGGCAAATTTACTTGGATGCCTGGTTCATGAGAAAATACCAAGTCAAAATAGCATTTGCACTTGAAAAGCAGGATGTCTGGGACTTTTTGTAGAGAGGTACACAAAAGCAGTAAAAGAATGACTGAGAAGGGAGCTTGTTTTGCTTCTCTCCCCTATAAATCATAAAATACTATTAAGACAGTTATATTAAGACAGAATATGGAACAACTTTTTAAGTGCACCCACTAATTTAGAGAGCATGTACTAACCTAGAGAGTGGACCCAGGCCTTTCTGAAGCTTTTGATCTCTATATAGTGGCATGCATACTGATAGATTATTACCACCTTGCTTGGGGATATATATAACTGAACCACAAGTATGGCAAAATTTTAAAAATGTCACAGAAAGTCATACTAGACCAATATAATACACAGGTATGACAGGGCCAGAAAGGGTTACACAACTAGCAGGCTAACTGATCCAGATTCAACCTTTAGAGACATGTTAGAAAAGTATGTAAATGGTAATTAGGGCCATTTCATGTTAGATAGACTAGAGCTTTGAAATGTAAACTTGTATTTTTAGAAAATTAGAGGTACTACTAATTGAATGAGTTTACTTATATCTTGTTAGATGCTAACCACGTAAACAAATGGTTCCTGGCTATTACTATAGCTATTGATTCAGAGAGCAAAAGGAAATATTAACATTTAGATGAAACTTGGGTGTAATAATGTCACTATCTATATTTCTCTTTGAAGTCTGTAGTAAACTCTCTATGAACTGCTTACTGGATAATTACCTTATGCTGATGAATGCAACAAGTTACTTGTGTGTACATAGGAAACAGGTAGTTCTACTTCAAAGCCGCTATTCTTCACCAAAGGAATACCTGCTGTCAAGAGGCCATTGTAGCTGCCAGAGACCTATATAAAGAAATCTTGGGTCCTGATCCTTTTTATCTCAGATGTGCTTAAGCTTCATGCAGGGGAAGTTTAAGTTGCAAGACTGAAGTCTCCAGTCCCTTCTGGACTGTCCTGATATTGAATATTTGGACATTGGACTATAACCTGATGAACTGATTCTGAAAAGGGCTCTTTGCAACTCTAGAGCTCACCATCTCTACTGTGAAACTGAGAACTCTATTGCTACATGTATAATGATCTTTTAACCAAGACTCACTCTCTTCTAACACATTTTAGTTTAGTTAATAAGAACTGGCTGTAAGCATGTATTTGGGTAAGATGTGAAATATTCATTAACATTAATCCGGAGGGTAATGTGTCCGATACTTTGAGATTGGTAGAACTTTTTATATGATTAATAAGATTTTCAGTAATCCTCATCATATTTGACTTGGCTGTCTGGGTGGAAGCCCAAGGCTGGGTTGCTTTAAGGGAACTGTATTTCTGGCTTCTGGGTAACAAGTAAGGTATTGTAGAAGCTGTTTTGTTGCTGGTTTGGTGAATCTAAGTATTAGAATAACCACCAGTTTGGGGGACTGTTTGCTCAGTTAGGGCAAACTGCAAAGAATGGGGCAATCTCAGAGTGACCCCCCGGGAACCCCCGTCACAAAAGGTTACTATATTTACAACACCAGTGTACACTTTTGGAAAGCACACAGGCCACGCTCAATAGTTATTTCTCTGAGAAATTTTTTTATTCTAAAAGATCCAAAATGCCTACATTATTTGACATGTGCGCTTGTGAAATTTAATTGCAATGAATTAAGTTGCTTAGTCCACCTTCAAGAAGGCAAAAGTCCAGAAGCCTATGCTAAGTTTCAGCATTATACAAAGCTGGAGATAAGATACCAGGCCAAGTATAAGTGGTTATATTTCAAAACTTTTGTGCAAGTATAAAGTGTACAGTGAGAAGGTATATAACATTCACACACTTTCAGTGCCCTTTATGTTTCTATAGCTTTCCAAAAGAAGGATATCTTGAAGTCTCTCTTTATCCACGTAGGGTTAGACTGTGCCCAGCTGCTCCACAGGTGCACACAGAACAAGAAGCTACCCATTTGGTAGTCCGCACTCCTGCGCAGCAACTAGACACTACTGCAGGCTTTCTGGGAGAAAGCTCCTTACAACAAAGGAGACAGAGGTGGCAAGGCTCTCTCTTCATATTTGTCAGCAGAGATGGCCAGGCTCACACAAGAGGTATAGCAGCAGATGCATTCTCACTGCTGGAGAGCCTAGGCAGAAATCCTGTCTTCCCTGAGCGCAGTCTTTCATGCAGGGGTTGCCAACCTGTGACTCCAGAGTCACATGGAGCTCTTCGGAAGTTAATATGCGGCTCCTTGTATAGGCACCGACTCCGGGGCTGGAGCTACAGACACCAACTTTCCAAAGTGCCAGAGGGTTCTCACTGCTCAACCCCTGGCTTTGCCCCCACTCCACCCCTTTCCACCCCCTCCTCTGAGCCTGCTATGCCCTAGCTCCTCCCCCTCCCGCTCCAAGCCTCCTGCATACCACGAAATAGCTGATCGGGAGGTGCAGGGAGGGATCAGGAGGAGCTGACTGGCGGGGCTGCTGGTGGGTGGGAAGCACTGGGAGCCCACCAGCAGCCCCGCTCCACTCCTGCAAACACTTAGGCTTAACTTTAAATAAAGTAGTCACACTGATTTCAATGGAGCGACTTGTGTAGAAAGTTAAGCAAATACATAAATGTTATCCAGAGCAAATCCACAAAGAGGTAAAATCTAAAGAAATTTATTTCAAATCTTTCGCTACGTTGTTTATGATCTATATGATCTGAATATACTACTTTATTTTAAACATCAAAATGTTTCCACAATATTAATTTCTAGATATTGAATTACTGTGGTTCTTTCGCAACATACATTGGTAAATTCTGGCTCCTTCTCAGGCTCAGGTTGGCCACCCTGTTTCACGGTGATACTTAGGGGGTACTGCACCTGCACACTGCCCTCAACATGGGCCAAAATCCTGCAAGACACGATCAGGCCCATAAAAGCTCTACTTTTACGACTTATCACTGCAAAATGATTAAATTCTCCATTTTTCTCCTCCTCCAGCATGAAAATAGTTTCCCATAGCAACTGACAAAAAGGGTCCCACTTATTTTAAGGGAGAAAAGCTTTTGACTTGGTTCAGGCTTCTGTATTTCCTCTGCAGTAGCAAATAGAAATAGCTGCAGTCGTTACTCTGATTCAGGAATTTGTTGTAATGACATCCTTTGCTGGAGTGGAACTAAGACCCTCTGCTAAGTCCTTGGCAGATAAAGAAAAATGCAGCTTTTATTTATTTAGCACCATTGCTGTACATGCTGCTTTATAAACACATTAAAAAGCCCAAGAAACAAAACAAAACAAAAATAGTCCTTGCTTTGAGACACTTGTGATCTCAGTAAAATTTTTCATACATCAAAAATAATGACAGACCAATGAGTCAGGAAGTAGGGAAAGAGGGCAGGGAAGGGATTTAAAAAACAGTAAACATATGTAGAACCGTACTGTGCAACACTATTGCCTTTGGACATTTTGCATATTATGGAGCCTTGTGTGAACATGATAGGTGCACAATATACAGGGTTGTTCTTTTTTGGGGGAGGGGGGGAAGGAAGGGGGAAGGTTTGAACCATGAAGACAGAGCACCCATGGATCTGGTTATAAGAGAAATCCTCCTTTAAGGCAGTCCACAAAACAGTCACACCAATGGACGCCCCAAGTGGATATTCACATTCTGTAACTCCTCCTAACAAACTTGCTATGATCCAGATGTGAAAACAAGATAACAGTGATTATTCAAAACCAGGGTATTTTGGAGCATTTGCGGGAGAAGTCAGGAGAGAAGACTGAATTAAGGAACTAATCACATTCTCCTGAGAATACATCAGATACATAAAAAGAAAACCCAGAGCGCTAAGAAAAAAAAAGGCAATTACACTGTACAAGCCCAAAAGCTTTGCTTCAGCTTATGCGCACACACACAGAACTGCAAATCGCAGTTCAAAGTCTAGTTTTTGCTGGGAGCATTCACACTTTTTTGGCATTTAGCTGTACATGACATCGTGTGGGAAGCCTTATATCGGGGAAAAAGTGCACGCAACTTGAACTGGACTTACAAAAGTTAATTCTAAGAAAAACTCTAGTTACATTTGCTCATCATGATAACTAGGTCACGCTTTTAAAGAAAAATATAAAATGCTCCCCCCCCCCTTAAATTAAAGACAGCCTGCATTGTGATTTGAGTTCTATTCTCGAAAGACCTTGTGTTAGTTTATACCCAACCAAAATACAATTGACACGCTTTCCACATTCTGGCCTCCTCGAACATGCAGACTCTAGAAGCACTGAAAATTGCAACTAAATTTACATTAACCTCCTCTTTGACAGAGATTACCTAGACCATATAGAAGTGTTTTAGATCCCTTTGTTCAGATTTAACACATCCTTTTTAAAAATAAAGATGCACTTTGTAAAAACTATGTTACAGTTGTAAAAAAAACTCTAGTGGTGAGGTAACAGGCAGCCCAAAAGACAAGCGTAACTGCCTAATTAAATTGAAGCTTATTCTGTATCTTAGTAACCCCATTATCCACAGGGACACCTCTCACTGACATAGTTCCTTAACTATGCTGACAAAGAAGAAAATAAATGAACTTCACTGAGCTTTAAACTGTTTGGCCAACATACTTTTCTGCTTCTAAGCAGCACTGTCTCTAGGATTTAATTTTAGTACTCATAAGAATATACAAGTTTCAGAGTAACAGCCGTGTTAGTCTGTATTCGCAAAAAGAAAAGGAGTACTTGTGGCACCTTAGAGACTAACCAATTTATTTGAGCATGAGCTTTCGTGAGCTACAGCTCACTTCATCGGATGCATGCTGTGGAAACTGCAGCAGACTTTATTTATACACAGAGAATATGAAAAAATACCTCCTCCCACCCCACTGTCCTGCTGGTAATAGCTTATCTAAAGTGATCATCAGGTGGGCCATTTCCAGCACAAATCCAGGTTTTCTCACCCTCCACCCCCCACAAATTCACTCTCCTGCTGGTGATAGCCCATCCAAAGTGACAACTCTTTACACAATGTGCATGATAATAAAGTTGGGCCATTTCCTGCACAAATCCAGGTTCTCTCACCCCCTCACCCCCCTCCCAAAAACCACACACACAAACTCACTATCCTGCTGGTAATAGCTCATCCAAAGTGACCATTCTCCCTACAATGTGCATAATTAAGGTGGGCCATTTCCAGCACAAATCCAGGTTTTCTCACATCCCCCCACCCCCATACACACACAAACTCACTCTCCTGCTGGTAATAGCTCATCCAAACTGACCACTCTCCAAGTTTAAATCCAAGTTAAACCAGAACATCTGGGGGGGGGTAGGAAAAAACAAGAGGAAACAGGCTACCTTGCATAATGACTTAGCCACTCCCAGTCTCTATTGGCTTAATTTAATATACATCTTGCGGGGGGGGGGGGGTAGGAAAAAACAAGGGGAAATAGGCTACCTTGCATAATGACTTAGCCACTCCCAGTCTCTATTGGCTTAATTTAATTTAGGCTTAAATAGAGACTGGGAGTGGCTAAGTCATTATGCAAGGTAGCCTATTTCCCCTTGTTTTTTCCTACCCCCCCCCCCGCAAGATGTTCTGGTTTAACTTGGATTTAAACTTGGAGAGTGGTCAGTTTGGATGAGCTATTACCAGCAGGAGAGTGAGTTTGTGTGTGTATGGGGGGGGGGGATGTGAGAAAACCTGGATTTGTGCTGGAAATGGCCCACCTTAATTATGCACATTGTAGGGAGAATGGTCACTTTGGATGAGCTATTACCAGCAGGATAGTGAGTTTGTGTGTGTGGTTTTTGGGAGGGGGGTGAGAGAACCTGGATTTGTGCAGGAAATGGCCCAACTTTATTATCATGCACATTGTGTAAAGAGTTGTCACTTTGGATGGGCTATCACCAGCAGGAGAGTGAATTTGTGTGGGGGGGTGGAGGGTGAGAAAACCTGGATTTGTGCTGGAAATGGCCTACCTGATGATCACTTTAGATAAGCTATTACCAGCAGGACAGTGGGGTGGGAGGAGGTATTTTTTCATATTCTCTGTGTATAAATAAAGTCTGCTGCAGTTTCCACGGCATGCATCCGATGAAGTGAGCTGTAGCTCATGAAAGCTCATGCTCAAATAAATTGGTTAGTCTCTAAGGTGCCACAAGTACTCCTTTTCTTTTTAAGAATATACAAGTGACCCAAACATTCAGGGCCTCAATCATCCTCTTTGTGAGCTTAATTTAAAAGACAAGGCAAGGCATGATTAAAGTTTTAGAAGACAGAACTTTTAAGGAGTATCTTTTGATCCTGCTAAATACTATTAGGCCTTGTCTACACTACCAAATTTTGTCGACAAAAAACTGCCTTTTGTCGACAAAACAGTGAATGCGTACACACTGCGATGTGACTTTTGTCAGGAAAAATGCCCGGTTTTGGTGACAAAATACAACCACCCCGACTAGAGAAATATACCTTTTTCCTCTAAATTTTTCTCAACAAAGTGCCAGCATAGACAACATGCTTGATTTTATTGCTTTAATTGGTGTCCCACAATGCTCAACCTGACTCCTCTAGTCAGCAGTTTGAACTCCACTGCCCTGCAGCCAGATAAACAACCATCTACAACTCCCCCTTCAGAAGCCCCTGGAATTTTTGAAATTCCATTTCCTGCTGGCTCAGCATGGAGAGGTCTCATCACGTCTTCCCAGGTGACCATGATGGGTTATCACAGCAAACACTCTCCCGCTTGGACCACTGCAGAGCTGTTGAATCTGATCAGTATATGGAAAGAGGAGGCTGCGTGCTTGAGTCATAGGAATTGGGATACCTACGGGCACATTTCTCGAGGTTTGTGCAAAAAGGACTGGGATTGGGACATTTTGCAGTGCAGAGCGAAGATAAAGGAGCTGAGGTAGGCGTGCCATAAGGCGAGGGAGGCAAACCGTCACTCTGATGCTGCACCGAAGACCTACTGGTTCTAGAAAGAGCTAGACGCTATCCTTGGTGATGACCCCACCTCCATCGCCAAGAGTCCCATGGATACTTCGGAGGGCCTCGAGGAGGCAGAAAGAGTACCTGGAGGACAAAATTACTGAAGAAGAGGTGGAGTTAGACGACGATGTGGAGCTCCCAGCAGGGTCGCCCAGTGGGGCAGGGAGCCAGGAACTGTTCTCCACTCCAGAGGTGTCTAGCCAGTCTCAGCAGTTGCTCTCCGGCGAGCAAGAAGTAGGAAAGGAGATGCCTCGTAAGTGGCTGTGGTTTGCGTAGTGCAGAGGTGGGTTCAGGGTATAGAAATGTAGAAGGCCGGCTGTGTTTCTGTGAGGTGGCTATGTCCCTGTGTAGCTAGTCTTTACGGCAGAACAGGGTGTTGTTGCATCCCAAGTTCTCACAGAAATCCTCCAGAGAGATCTCCTGAAAAGTTTATTGGAGGTACTCAGTAATCCTCTGCCAAAGGTTCCATAGCAGAACAGCTTTGTTCCTTCCCTCATTCTAGGAAACTTCCCGCGCCATTGGGCAATCACTTATGCAATGACCAAAGCGGCACACAGGCGAGCAGCATAGGGAGCAGGGCGGAAACCACAAGCATGGAGTAGATGTACCCTCGTTTCTCTGCTTACCCTTAGCAGTGAGATGTCTGCTAGAATGACCCCCACCTGTGGAAAAGTAGGAGAGAATTTTTTTCCTAGTCAGCTGCACCACAACCCTTGCAGAGAGTGTGCTCTTTTCCCCATGTGGAGCATCTCCCTGCTCCCCCTCCAACACTCACCATGCTTTGGGTGTTCGCAGAGATGTGTGCCTGTCAAGGGTCAGTGAGAAAGTGATTATTATGTTGCCAAAGGTGCATTTAACTGAAATGTTTCAATGCTGTGTGTGAATTTAACAATCCTGCTTCTGTGCATTGTCCCTTGTGCTTTGGCACATGTGGCCTTCAGGAACACCCCACACACCCCGGCCGAGCATCTCTGCCAGATAAGAAAGTGCCCAAGATGGAGCAAAGACGACATGTTCCGAGAAGTACTGCACTGCTCTAATGCAGAAAAAAGGGAACTTAAGGAGTGCTGGGAAGCCAAACAGCAGGATAGGAAAGAGAATCAAGAGTTTGTCAAGGACGCAACTAAGTGGATGATTAAAATAATGGAGAAGCAAACGCAGATGCTGCAGTCCTTAGTACTGTGGCAGACTGAGAGGATCCATGCTCGCCCGCCCCTGCAGCACATTCAGAAATCTTTTCTGTGCCCCCAAAACTCCACCCACACAGTCCTTTCTGCTTTCCGGGACTTCTCAGTTTCCCCTTCACTCCACCCCGTGGGACAACTTTCACAGTGATAGCTGGACCTACATACAGCTGTGAAAGTCTGCCCTTTCCTGGTACCTCCTTTCCCACCAAGCATCTTTGTGTGTTTGTTTGTGTGTACTGTTTCTTGTGCAATAAAAGCAAAGTTTTTGAAGGGTAACTCATCTTTATTTGTTTCCTACAAATTGAGATAGCGGGCACCACCAATACATACATAGGCAGTTTTATCATTTGCTTACTGGAATGTAAGGCCCCCAATGTCACCATTGCTTCCTAGCAATGTTACATTATATGTAGTTTTCCAGCACCAATCACAGCGATATACATTACTGGTTCTCATTTTCAAAGTGTTGCCTCAAAGCCTCCCTGATTTGAATCCCCCCCCCCCCCCCCGGGCTCCTCTGATAGCCCTGATATCTGGTTGCAGAAAATCAGCAGCCAAGCAGTCTGCTTCAACACTCCACCCCTGAGCAAACCTTTCACCCTTAGCTTCACAGAGATTATGCAATGTACAGCACGCAGCTATCACCATGGGAATATTATCCTCATTGAGGTCTAACCTGTCATAAAGGCATTGCCAGCGCACCTTTAATCTGCCAAAGGCACATTCCACTGTCATCCAGCATCTACTCAGCCTGTTCTTAACCACTCCTTACTGATGTCCAGGTGTCCAGTGTAAGGTTTCATTAGCCATGGCTGTAAGGGTTACGCCAGGTCTCCCAGGATCACTATGGGCATTTCAACATCCCACAGTGTAATCTTCTTGTAGCTTTCTGTACAGGCCAGCATTCCTGAAGATGCATGGCTCACGCACCGTCCCGGACCACCTCGTGTTGATGTCAGTGATATGTCCATGGCGATCCACAAGCGCCTGCAACACCACAGAGAAGTATCCCTTCCTATTGATATACTCCGTCGCAAGGTGGTCTGGTGCCAAAATTGGAATATATACGCCATCTATCACCCCTCCACAGTTAGGGAAACCCCTTTCTGCAAACCTGTTCACCATTTCACACACATTTCCCAGACGCACAGTCCTTTGTAGCAGGGTGCGATTTATTGCCCTGCATACTTGCATTAACGCCGCCACAGCAGTTGACTTCCCCACTCCAAACTGACTCACGACCAACCGGTAGCAGTCTGGAGTCACCAGCTCCCACACAGCGATTGCCACGTGTTTCTCTGCCGATAGGGCAGCTCTCACTCTGATGTCCTTGTGCCGCAGAGCAGGGGCAAGTTCTACACACAGTTCCAGGAAGGTGACTTTCCACGTCCGCAAGTTCTGCCGCCACCGCTCATCATCCCACACCTGCATGACGATACGATCCCACCATTCAGTGCTTGTCTCCCGAGCCCAAAAGTGATGGTCTACCCTATGCAGCTGTTCTGTGAATGCCAAAAGCAATCTAAAATTGCTCCTATTCATATCACGCAGCATGTCAGGTGCCAGGGAGTCTTCTTCAGTTTAGAACTTAACTGCACCGCCCCCCGTGGTGTCTTCATGACAGTTAACACAGCACAGGAGAGCAGTGCAGGATCCAACCCTTCTCACAAAGATGCCAGGGTGCACAGCAAAGAAGGGCCATTGAAAAATGCTGCAAAAGAAAGCCAGAAGCCCATGGAATGCTGGGACAGAAAGCAATGCATCACAGGACATTGAGCCATGTCCCAATCTGCACCCCAATCTGCTCCGCCTTCCTACAACACCTAGTGATAGAAGGTGTTGATCTGGACTGTGGGAACACCTTGGAAATACCTGAGGTACAAGGTCTGACCCAGGCTAGAGGGATTTCTAGCCTGTGAAAGGAATACCCAGGGTTTTTAAGATGCAAGCAAGGGCAGCTGGCCCCTTAAGGAATCTCTGCAGTGGTCTTAAATCACCATTTAGGGTGAGAATTTGCTACTTATATCCAATCTCTTTAGTATATTAAGCTTAGATTGCATTTTTGTTTATTTGCTAGGTAACCTGCTTTGATCTGTTTGCTATCCCCTATAATCACTTAAAATCTATCTTTGGTAGTTAATACATTTGCTTTTGCTTTATCACAAACCAGTTTGTGGGAGTTATAACTTGGGGCAAAAAGCTGTTGTATATTCTCTATCTACATTGAGGGAGGGAGCGAATTTCATTAGCTTACGCTATACAGATCTCTGTGCAGTGCAAACGGTATAATTTTGGGTTTACACTCCAGAGAAGGGTGTGTTCTTGAGCAGCTGGGCAGTTTCTTAGCTGAAGCCTCCCCATGAAGAGCTGATCACAGCAACCTGTAAGTACTGCATTTGGGTGCGTCCCTACCTGTACGTACGCTGATGAAAGAGCAAGCTTGGAGAGCTTGGCAACTTATCACAGCAGCACAGTGTGAGAGGGAGCCCAGGCTGGTGGGTCAGGGAGGCTCAGTGGTATCCCGGTTGCAGGTGGCACCCCTTGGGGAACCAGTCACAATGCTTAGCTTCACTCACAAGTATACTGTAACTGATTTCAATAACACTACAAAGCTGAGTTCCTCCCACAGGAAAGAAGGCTGCTTGGCAGCACCTCTAGCAAACAGTACTGCGCAAACTGGTTCAGATGAAATAAAGTCAGCCCAAAAGTGAAATGAAACCCAAATATTTGAGTATCAAATAAGTTTAGCTAAACTGTTTTTTTCTTTTAAATCTGTTTTTTGCATGCCTGGTGTGGACCTTAACTGGAAAGAGAAATACCTCAAAATACTACAGTAGATACTCAAAAAGCTAGTCTTAATACCAAAGAGCAAATTTTTTTTTTACATCAATGCAATCCCACTGTAGTAAACGTAACAAAAAAACAGAGATACAGAAAGGTTTTCCTAACATTTCTTCAATGGGATGTTTGTTTTGTTCCAAAGGATGGCATAACCATCACCTTTGCTAGAGACACTAGAAATGCATTCACTGGAAGGATGGATTGGGCAATCAAATTGTGCACATATTGCAGCAAAGAGTCACAACATTTAGCAATTAATTCTAGTCTTCTTATCAGAATTCTTATTCTCCTTTGATTGCATCCTCAAAGGTGACAAAAAGAATATTTGTTATCTCAGAGCAAATAAACTTGCCCGAAGCCTTCTCTTCTTATTCCTCCTGTATACCTAATGCATTACAACAGGCTTGATCACTTCTGTCAGAGGCTTTGTCGACACTAACCTTGTAAATCAATCTAAGTTACGTTAGTTAAGTTATGTAAGTTACGTAACTTAAGTCGACGTAACTTATATAGACTTAGAGCAGCGTAGGCACCGCTTTATGTCGAGGGGAGACGCTCTCCCATCCATGACAGCGGCGCTGATTTAGCGTGGTAGTGAAAACAAGGTCAGAGTTTTCTCCTGGAAACAGCTTATTCTGGACGATCGTCAGCTGAGCAGAATCCATTGCTTGGCTAAGAAAGTTCAAGTCAGTTGACTTCAATAGACTGTACCCAATTATTCCAGCAGTGAACTTGGTCCTCAGAGTCCAAAAGTTCACCTTCTTCCATAGAGCTACTACTATGTAAGGTACTAACATGTTTTGTGTCCTAATACATCTCTTGGTCTTTTTAATAGCTAAAAGTGAATGCACTTCTCAGAGTTGACCAATAAATTGTAAGTTAAAAAGCAAGAGCATCCCCAGCTCCTGCCTTCATTCTCTTGCCTGGTGGGAACAGGACTGGACAAGACTTCAGCCCAAGATTCCAAGTGACAGCTCTGAATGGTCCACAGTACCTTTGCAAAGGCAATCAGCCTGCTCGTGATGGAAACAAAAGGGAGAGGGATAAACAAGAGGCCAACATCAGTGGTGTGAATAAATTGGGACTCAGTGGATATGAAGTCAGAGGCAAGATGTAATGAGTCCATACTTGAGAAAAAAAAATCAGAAAGGCTGATTTTTAACTTGATTCAGAGATTGAGAAGAAACCAACAAAGGTAACAAAGGATTTGTGTGGGGGATGTGGGAGTAGGACTAGAAAGCATTGCATGGTTCTTTACAGAATATTCTGGCTGCAGAACTCTTGACTGCCTCAAGTTTAAAAGAGTAGGGGTTTATGAATATTACAAAGAGAGATTTTCCAATAGTTTATTATATCAACAGGTACTTCCAAGGCTGAAAAGTAAAAGCGGAAAGGAGCAGATCATTCAGTCTCACCAAAAGTTAATATGTATGAGGACAAAGAGAAGAGGCCTGTTGGGAAATGGATCAGTCTACACAAATTTTCTAAAGGAATGCTAACGTAGCCTGATTGAAAAAGGACAGGAAGTATTAAAGAGTCTGAAGTGCCTCACTTTTGCCTTGTTATCCTTGAGGAAGACGTTCTGTTGTGACAGATGGTTATTGGAAGGGTGAAACAAAATAGCCTCTTCTTCAGGACAATGAGGAGCAAAGAGGGTGGTCAAGGTATCATGTAAATGCTTTTGACAACAGCCACACTGAAGCATTCAGGAATCATCCTTTTTACACTCTTCTCTCGCTGTTGCCTATTCTTCACACTGCACTGCATATGCCATGCCCTGTGTGACCTTGCGTTTAGGGTTTCCTGCAGCAGCATTTTAATTATTTATCTGCCGTGTAGAAGAATTAAGTGATACTGGAAACTATCCTGTCTCTACAAAGCCATAGAGTACCAGCCCCTTTGCCAGGCTGCACTGGTCTAAGCGGAAGGAAAAAAAGAGAGGGGGGTAGATTTCTTTATTCTCTGTTCACAACAGATTAAACTTCAGCTATCAGTCTGGAAAATCTAGAGATGCTATCAAGATATACTTCAATTTGAGGTCATGGGGCCATTCTTGAAGAAGCAACAGTCAGTCTGCCTCTATCCTTACAGAAAGGAATCTTGAAGGGACAAAACGCTAGGTCTCCTCTGGATGAGCAATGCTCACTGATGTGCTAAAGGTACTGGACACATGCCACCCCACAATCTGTTCTTAGGATCTGCATCCCTTCTGGCTGATGGAGACTAGTGGGGGAATACTGGGTCTATTGCTGACAGAAACTGTTAATGCCTACATTAAAGACGGCAGGGTGCTGGCTTCTCTTAAAGAAGCTACTGTGGGTACTTTGCTCAAGAAACCAATATTTGATGCCGACAACCTGGCTATCCCCCACTGTCACATCTTCCATTTCTGGTAAAGATTTTAGAGAAGGTTGTGTCGGGACAACTGAGTGACTAACCACCTCAGATATTCTTGATTTTTGTCCATCTGGGTACAAACTTGGATATGGAACAGAAACAGCACTGGTAAGGCTGCTAGACAACAGCCTCCTGGCCATGAAGATATGTTAAGGATGCTGATGACAGATGTTTCAGTAGCCCGTCAGTACCACAGACCATGAGGTATTGTTGACTATGCTGAGGACTGCTGCTGCTGGCTGGCTCTGTTCTTTCCTGGGTTGAAAGGCTGCTCTCAGGCCGCTATCGTTTGACATTCCACAGGGTTCCAAACGGTCTCTCTCAATATTCAAAGGCTATATGGGGAGAGTCGAAATGTTGGTAAGGGGATATAGGCTACAACCTGTTCAGTATGTCGACAACACCTCACCCAGCTGGAGCTGTTAAACTCCTTCTCTTGTGTCTGGTGAGGTTGGGGCATGTCTAAGAACTAGCTGGGCTGCATCTCAGTCTGGATAAGCCAGTAGGCTGGAGAAAGCAACCAAAAGACATGGCCAGGATGTATCAAAGGTATTTACTCTCCATTTGTAATTACGATACAAGCAGCGTCAGGGAACAGTTCTGCCTTTGAGAATACAACAGTTTCATTTGGATTCAGACCTTGCTACCATGATCCAGGTCTCTGTAATGTCAAAGTTAGAGAACTACAATGAACCTTGTATAGTACTACTGTGACATTACCCAGGGTGCAATCTGGACTGATGAACAGTTGTGTCCTCTCAGTTCTCAAACCTGGGGTGCCTTTTACTCTGCTTAGCTGTGACAGCAAACCACTATTGGTCTGCTCACAGACAGCCTCCAGAATTTAGATTACTCCCAGCTTTACTGTATGAGTGGTAATGCTAGCCGCTCTTGAATTACACTGCAGAGTAACATCAGCAAATTTCCAGTCCCAGACTTTCCCCCAGAAATGTGTGTCTCGTACTTCCCACATTCTCCTGGACAATATAAGCTCATAGAAAGTCTGTCATTTTATTAATAGAAAATTATATGCACAAATCCTGTTATCCCAATGGGAGCTTCCCAAACACTTCAATCCAAACACACAGGGTTAGATAAAACACTAAAACAAATTTATTAACTACAGAAAGACAGATTTTAAGTGATTACAAGTAATGAAGCATAAAAGTGAGAATTGGTTACAAGAAAATAAAAGTAAATTGCAACCAATTCCTAACTTAACAAGCTAAGTAGATTCAAAACAAAAGTCTCTCTCACCACGTCTTAGCAATCTTACTGGCTGAACTCTTTCAATCAGGATTCTTCTTCCAGTCCAATTCTGTTTCCTTTGCTCTTCAAGTGTTGTTGATGCCATGGATAGAGAGGAAGGGGAGAGATAATCTTGGGGGGTTTGCCCTCCTTTCTTATAGCATTTCTCTTCTTTGAGAATCATCTAAAGAAGAGGCTCAGGAATGAGGCTCAGGAGACAATGTTTGTGTTGACGGGAACTGCCAGCTGTTTCTTTTGTTCTTCATGTAGATTTTTGCCCATCTCATCTTTCCTGATAAAGAATGGCCATTTAACCAGGTGACAGTCCATTTGACTTTGCTGACACCTGGCTAAGGCACTGGCTAGCCTTTTGTCTCAGGGGAACTGGTTTGTGGCTGCTTTCACATTTGGAATACATTTTACCAAAACAATAATTATCAACGAAATATGAACAACCATAAACGGCTTAAGACCTTCCTACATGAAAGACAGCTTCTCACTTTGTGCCTTATCACAACTGCAAACAGCAGAAGGCCTTGGGCTGGATCCCCCTCAATTTAAAAGGGGAGGCGGGGGCTAGAAGTAATTCTCTCCATGAGGGATCCTCAGATTTGGAACCATCTCCCTACCCTGTCTGAAATAGCCCATTGTCCTTCAACGCCCTACGCAAGGTGCAATTTGCTTGAGCAGAGAGAATGGTTTGATGGAGGTTATATCTGCCTGGGGGGTAGGGGGAGATTGTGGGTGTGATGTAGGAAGTTGAATTTTAGTGCGTGTTGTGGTATTAGTTACTAATTATCTATTTTATTCTTCTAATTTGTGTGCTTTGGGTACTCACTTTGTGTGTGTGTGTATAAATCCAAGTAACTAAATGGGTACATTTTTCTAAAATAAAGATCAAATTAGTCTTACAACTCTTTCTACCCAAGAAACTTAAAAAAACAAAAACAAACCCACCACCCACCTACCACTTATGCTCAGTAAATCTAAATCTTGAAGTAATCCAGTGCCAGGCTAGATAGTATATTTCTCCTGATGATCTTCCTAAAGAGTAAATTACATAAAAAACACTTTGCATGTCATCGTTATCATGTTCCTATTACGCCTCTGACGTTTAGGGGTGTGACAAAGCTCCTTCCTCTCCTGTCTGTTTCTAGCAAGTCTTTAAATGGTTCCCCAGCTGTGCCCCACGTTTTTCAGCTCGGCTTCCACAGCTCTTCGCCATGTTGTTTTTGGGCAGCCTCGTTTCACTTGCCTTCAGGTGTCCATCTTATTGCTACTCTGGTGATGGAAGCACATGACTGATCCATCTCCAACGCCTCCTGGCAATGATAGTGCTCAGGTCCTCTTGGCTGCACTGTGCATGTATCAATTAGAAATTCATCATTGACAAAATAAATCTTAAAGGCCCCAATATACTCCTTTTAAAGGGAATGACAGTATCTGGATTATCATTTCTCTATTCAGAAATTATATTTTAATCTGTATCACTTGGGATAGATAATAGAATGTAAATAAGTGAAGTATATTACAATTCCACAAAATTACTTCCTTTTTAATGACATTTCTACTTAGAACCCCCCCCCCCCCCCCCGCATCTGAAGTTGAACTGGTACAAAGGTAAGAGAAAGAAAAATGTTTAATTTCTCCATTAGGCTTAAGGACTCTTGAGATGGCAGATTTACATTACCTTTTATACAAGTTGTAAAATTAATTCTTGGCTCCAGATGAAGATATTGTCAGAGGCCTGCCTATTAGGTCTGGCCAGACATGTTCTAGGAGCCCATCTTAGTTCCTGTATGTTGGGATTTTTCCTCTCCGTGATGGAAGAGTTGAACTGAAGAACCAGGTTAAATCTGGATGCAACCTAGACCGCTTTCCTTGCAGAAATCTCCTAATAGCATATTTCCATTGAATAACATCACTTCTGAATCTTGGGGCCTCAATGTATGCATCTCAGATGTCCTCGTCCTCCTTCCACTCACCCTCAACTTGTAAGATGGGCAACTGAATTGGATCACTATAAGGCAATGAGGGTATCGAGGACATTGGCTACAAGTGGCAATTTGACTATAAAAGAAATGTTAAAACTTTTAATAATTTTTAAGAAAAAGCTCAGTATTCTATAAGACCTCAGCTAATAAGTATCTGCTAGAGACCTTGAAAACGCCTGCTCCATCTGCCAGAAATAAAATCATGTTGGGAGGGATGTCCCTGGCTAAGCGCTAAGGCAGTAACAATCAATTTTGGAAGCACAGGGAAGTTTCCAGATTCTGTTTAACATGAATGAATTCATTCCACCATAGAGTTTAACAATATTGTTTTGGTGATCATACAAATGCAGCAGAAAAAACATGACAAAATATTTTAGAGACCTCCCATTTTAGAGATCTCTTACATTTAGTAATCTCTTACAATTGGAATCCTCTCTCTGAATTAGCTTGGATTAAGGTTTCTTAGCCTGGGTTTTTAACATTTAGGAAAAGATTTCAATCTTGATGAGAGAAGCATGAGAAATTTGGAAAGAGCTCCTATTTGGCCTGTTGCAAAAGCAGAAGGAACCACATAGAAAGAGATGCTAATGAATTGCTGAGTCCCCATATGCATCCACATATTGCTGTAGTATTTGCCATCAGGCTAAATGGAGTTTAAAGGCATATGAAAGACATGGCTACCCCCCAAAGGCAATTGAACCTGATCCTCCACTACTTTGAACCTTGTGTAGTTATTTACACCTGTGCAAAGTAAGTCCTAAATGCTAATATTCTGATTTGATAGTATTGTACACCCTTGAATAGGCATAAATGACTGCACAAGATGCAGGGACAGTTGAGAATGCGGCCCAATGAGTACCTGTCACCATAACCACCTTTAAGAAGGGGCATCCTTTGTGATGAAATAGAGAGACTACAACTGGAAGTATTGGTGTTTGGGAAGCTTTCTTTACGCCAAAATGCACTGAGAGTAGAACTGTAATGACTATGGCCTGGTCTACACTATTGTCAACATAGGGCAGTTTATGTCAAATTATGTCTGTGTACCCAATACAGCCTTGTCCCGCTGATGTAAGTGCACTACTATGCCGACATAATAACTCCACCTCCATGACAGATGTAGCGCTTATGTCATTGTAGTTAGAGTGAGGCAGTACACTGCCTTACTTACATTGGCTGTCTTGTCAATTTCACGGCTCCTTGCTGGAGTCCAGCTGCCCCCAGCTCCCCATTCCCAGCCAGGCTGCTGCCCAGAAGCTCCCTGCTCCCAGAACTGAAGAGTCCAGGTGGCTGCACCCCCTCACGTACCTCCAAGTAGGGAGGCAAGAAGCCCGGGTGATTGCCCCCGCCCCAGGCCGGGAGCAGGGGGGGACAAGGGATGGACGACAGCTGGGCTCCTGGCAGGGAGCTGCTCGGAGCTGAGAGTCCTGGCTCTGAGCCCTCTACACTGTCCCTTTTCAGTTGGTGGAAGCACTCTGATGAGGACGCACACCCCTGATAGAAGGAGGGTAGTGTGGACATCAGGCACTGTAGTAATTACTGCAGTGGCTGAAAGTTGACCAAACATAGACCAACTTAGGACTGTAGTGTGAACATGCCCTGAGTGATATGCTAGGGGAGACACAGCTAGGTCAACAGAAACATTCTTTTGTCAATCTAGCCACCGTCACTCAGGGAGGTGGCATTCCTACGGCGATGGAAAAATCCCTTCTGTCACTGTAGTCTGTGTCTACACTATGGGGTTACAGGAGCATAGCTACAGCGATGACTACGCCAGTAGCACAGAGCTGGCTACGTCTGCTCACTCAGGCGGAAGCAGTGAATTGGAGTCTAAGTATGGTGCTCTTAAAAGTCTACCAGGGAGAGACTGAAATTTAAATAAAAAGGGGACAAGGGAAACAGCGGTACACCCTGAGCTGTATGATAGGAACTGGTGTGAGCGGAGTTGGTGTAGAACGGACAGTTCATGTGGCCATGACCAGCGGTTTGAGGGTTGATGGAGCTGTGTTCTAAGCCAGCACATTTGTGGTTTAGCTGGTAATTACGTCGGTCACCTGGAGCAAGTGAATTATTCACAATACCTCTTCACTTATCCAAGGCTGGCTGCATGAGTACAGCTGTCCAGCCAAGCGGTCCGGTGCCTCTAGTGGCACTCTCAGCCGTATGCACATGACGCACAGTACAGAATATTGGCAGGGCCACACAGAGCTCAGGTGTTTGGCAGTGGGGAAAGGCCAGGAAGGCCAACATGGTTGGAGGGGAGAGAAAGAAGAGGGCATTTGCAGGAGCCAGGCCCACAGCAGTAGGAAGAACAAGCAGCATTGGCCACTCCAGGCTGTCATGACAGAGGGGCTCCAGAGACAAACCTGAGCAGTGCTGTGACCCCCATGTACCAGGTCACAACGACACTCACTCAATTTTGGCCCTGCTCCCTCCCTGCCTCCATCGTGATTGGGGGATGGGGGCATGCAGGGCCAAACCTGAGCGTGACGTGCGCTGCTCCTCCTCCCCGTTGTTGCCCCGGGGCCAGCTCCTACACCAGGGCTTGCCTGGCCTTGCCCTTCTTCCAACAGCCAGTGTCTCCCTCTGCTCTGCCTGCAGGACTCATTCAAGACCTGCTACAAGGGACTGAGAGAGCCTGCATGGAAGAGCTGGCCAGGAGAGCAGGGAGCCCTGGTGGAGTAGACTCAAGGGGGTTCAGCTATGCACCATATGGAAAAATTTCTGGGGGAGTCCCACGGTGCCTTTCCAACAGGGACACTGTAACACCCAAAGTCGCCCCCTTGAAACAGTCTCTTTGCATATCTTTTTCTCTTTCCAAGGACTGAAGTGGGGAAAATTATGTGCTATATGACATTTCTTGATGGGTTATTCAATACTCTGTGTTCAAAATGAAATAGTCTCAAACCTTCCAGATGTGTTAGGTGAGCATATCTTAACAGTTCTGCTTATTTTTTTATTGTTTCTTCCCCTCCCGACTGGTATGAGAAGCATTTGTAAGTTCTCAGCCAGCTCATTCTTAGGCCATGTCTACACTACCACTTATGTGGGCATAACTTATGATGCTCAGGGGTGTGAAAAAACATCCCCCTCAGTGACACAGTTATGCCAGTATAAGTGGTGGCGTACAGCACTATGCCAGCAGGAGGGTCTCTCTCGCTGCCATAGCTACCACTATGGTTTAATGATGGCGCTGGGAGAGCTCCCTCTCGTCAGCATAGAGTGGTTAAATGAGAGATCTTACAGCAACACAGCTGTACCTATACAACTGTGCCACTGTAAGGTTTGTAATGTAGACATAGCCTTAATCACAACCGCAATTACACAATATAAAAACATAACAAGCACAGATGCATCAACTAAGCATGGGCAACTGGCCGTCAAATACATGCCAATGTTATTTTATAACAATACACCACCCCTCCGAACAGGGATAGAAATGTTTCAATCACTGCAGGTTCCCGTGGGCTGCTTCAGTCCCTTACAGTTATAGAAAAACTTTCTCAGCAGGTTATGCTAAGGTTATACTCAACTTCACTTCAAGGCCCATTTCAGCTTCCAAAAGTGCAATACTTTTTTATTTGCTGCCTTTAAGTGGCATTAAGAGCAAACTAGTACAGTTCCTGATGCTGCAATATGCTTTAAAACCTTTCATTGCCAGCAATGATTGCCTGTAAAAAAGCTGCAAGCATGTATTATAAAGTGGGATGCAGAATTTCCCCACACTCATACAGTGTCAGGATTCCATCTGAAGAAGGATCATAGACACAGCTGAGAGGAGGCGGTCACGGACAGATACATTTGAATGGTTTAGGGCGAAGGTTGGTGCTTGCAGCACTGTAGCTGGAGCTGAAATATCTCTGAAGTTGAGAGAAGATACCAGTTTTACTTTTAGTGTGCTAAATAAAGAGGAACTAGAAGGAATGACAATTATTGTCCACGCAATGTCTGCCCCCTATAGAGCTGGGCTTATTAAAAGGGAGCTGGCTGTTGTTGAGAAGGGTTGTGCACATGCTTTTTGTATTGTATGCTGATGCCAGGGGAGAGACTCTAGCTGATGCTTCTAGTCACCTTAGTTCAATATTACTTTATTAATCACTGCTTTGTATACAGGCCCCAATCAGGGACCACTGGGCTAGGCACTGTACACACATGAAATGATGAGACAGTCCCTCCCCTGAAACTCTCTGCCTATAAGAAAATACTCCAGGGGAGGGTATATATAGTTTTATGCAAGTCAAAGATTCTGGTTTGCATTTGTCATTTTAAAAAACCTGTCTGTGGTTTCAACAATTTATGTCTACCACCTTATTCTCCATCACCACTTCCTTTTCCCCTCCCCCAAACCCCACCACCAGGCAGTTCTCTTGTCTGCTTTAGTACAGGTATACAATCCTAGGTTACAGTCATTTAAAAAAAGTAAACAAACATAACATTACACGTTACATACCACTTAGGATTTGCAAAAACCTAAGCATCTTGTCATGTAATCTTTTTGCAGCACTGTGAATAATATTGAGTATTAATTTGTTTTGAGATATATTTCATTCTGCTCTGTTAGGAAGTCTCAAATCACACAATCATTTAGCACAGGGGTGGCCAACCTGTGGCTCCAAAGCCACATGTGGCTCTTCAGAAGTTAATGTGCGGTTCCTTGTATCGGCATCGACTCCAGGGCTGGAGCTACAGGCGTCAACTTTCCAATGTGCCGGGGGTGGGGTGCTCAGTGCTCAAGCCCTGGCTCTGCCACAAGCTCTGCCCCCACTCCACCCCTTCCCGCCTTCTCCCCTGACCTGCCACGCCCTCGTTTCCCCCCCTCCCCCCAAGAGCCTCCTGCACGCCATGAAACAGCTGATCGGGAGGTGCAGGGAGGGAGGGAGATGTGCTGACTGGCAGGGCTGCCAGTGGGTGGGAGGTGCTGGGAGCGGCGGGGGGGGGGGAAGGGGAATCTGATGGGGGCTGCTGACGTATTACTGTGGCTCTGACAATGTACATTGGTAAATTCTGGCTCCTTCTCAGACTCAGGTTGGCCACCCCTGATTTAGCATGTCACTAAAGTAAATTTGCTTATTATATTTTCAAATGAAGCACTTAAAAAGTCTGAAATGTATTATTCAGTAGTGAATATTCCTGTCCAGAGGATGTGAGGGTAACTGTATTGATCCAAGATTTTTTTTTAATTTAAAATTTAAAATATTCAGTTCTAGTGTGCACTTAAAGCAGACCACAACCTTCTAGAAATAAAGACATAATAGCATAAGTATTCTCATAACAGCAGGAAACAGTCACCTTTATTAGCAGCTAAATTACCCCAAGTCTCCTTAACATTACATTTCCGCCAACTAATCATCTGTAAATGGCCAGGGAGAGCTCAATGCACATTTTTCCCCATACCATGGAATTTAAATCAGACATGTCTTCTAAAAGAAAGATGCACGCCTCCACCTGCCCAATTTTTTTCTGTGCTGCAATCCAAAAATTCAACCAATGACTGCAGCAGTTCTCTGAAGATGTCCAACTGCTCTGAACGTGGCATGAGTTTCATTAGTCGTCTTCAATCCTGATCTCTACTTTTGACACCCACCCACCCGCCTAGTTTGAAAGTACAAAGCTGTTACAGTGAGCCAATTAATAGTTCCAACACATGCACAGGCTTGACAATTTTTCAGTAGTAGTATGGTAAATATGGACTAAAAATTTACCACACTGGCAAGCTGAGATTTTGGAAAAATGCTACCTAGATAAATTATTGCTTTATCAGGCAAGTAGAGCTGTTAGTCTAACTCAGTGGTTCTCAACCTGTTTATCATTGTGGACCGCAGCACCCAGCACCCTAAAACCACTCACAGTCCCTTATGCCCAGTGCCTCCGCCCAGAGCGTGGCCAGGAGCGGACCCCTGGGTGTGGGATGGCAGGTGGACCCCAAATCCCACTGCGCGGGGCCAGGCAGCAGCCAGGACACACCCCTGGACTCCACTGCCGCGCGGGGCCAGGCAGCAGCCAGGACTCCCAGCACTAGGCCAAGAACAGAGAGGCTGGTGGGCTGGCAGCCAGGACCCAAGAAGGGGGGCCAGGAGCAGAGCCCCTCCTAAAACCTGGGGAAAACCCCTATTTCCCCCACAAACCTACCCACAGACCCACTCTCCCACCCTCTGCCCCACTGTGGTACTCACCAGCCCCCTGCTGGGAGGGGAGCACTGGTGCAGGTTACAGGTCCCCCTTAGCCAGCCCCGCCCCCTGCCAGACCAGAGCGGCAAATTTCGATATTTTTTTTGGTAGCACACAGCTGCGCTGCAGCTGTGTGCTAATTGGGCCATGTGTTGAGAACAGCTGCTCTAACCCCACTTCAGAGTACACAAAACCCTGAAATGTACTGGGGGACTACGGTGATCCTAAAAGAGCGTCTACACTGCAAACCAAGGTGCGATTGCAGCACAGGTAGACACACCTGCACTGGCACAGGTAAAAATAGCAACGAAGACATGGGGGCATGGGCGTCAGCACGAGCTGGCAACACAAGCATGTATCCAGGGTCCCTAGCCTGCTTGCACTGCCCGCACTGAAGCCCAAACTACGACATCTACCCTGCTATTTTTAGCTGTGCTGGCGTGGCTATGGCCATCTGAGCCATAATCACACCTCAAATGACAGTGTATACATACCCTATTATCATCAAGCCTGTTAAACTTTGTTTCAACTATGTGTCCTACACAGAGTTTTACCAAAAAGATGGCAACCTCCTTAACCGTACATATGTAAACTGCAATATTTGAAAGGCAGGTTTCTAATTACAGTTGTCATTCCTGAACCTCACCCGGTAATGACAGCAGTCATCTTGCTGACCACAATGGACACATGCAAAACTGGCAGTGATGCTGGGAACAACAAAACAGTAGGAACAGTAAGAAAATTTTACAGCCAGCACTAAAACCTCACCCTATCTCGCTGCTAAGATTCTAACCCCGTATCTGTGCTGAGGTTCTTTTGATAGACTTCTGTCCCCTTTGCAGGAATCCATTTGTAGACTCCATTGATATTCCTCACCCCCCTCTAAATTCTGCTCTCTGGCTGTAAACATTAAACAAGCTTCCCAGCCAGCAAATAGTTTTCTGCTTTCAATACTTTTACTATTTGTATTATCACTGCATTGTTAACTATGGCGTTAGTTACCTCTGTGTGCCACTTCAAATCCTTTCAGATTGCTTGCCGCCCCTTGTGAGAGCTTCACAAATCACTTTTTCATTGAAATGTGAGACAGTCGGTGACTACCTAGGTACATCTGGCAGCAGCAGAGGTGTATGTTGCTCCCTGTTTCTGGCACGCTGTGTGCAGGTGAAGCTGTTAGTGGTGGGGGAAAGGGAATAGTGTTTACACTGTCAGTGTTTTTAGGAAGGGTACAGAGTTCATTTACAGAGGTATGCAACTGATTATATGGGAATGATGGAATTAAATTTTTGATAATGGGCTGCAAACTGGGGTTAGTGTGCTAGAGCCATCTTACTCTCAATCCTCTGCAGCTCTCTCACTGACAACAATGGATTGTTTGCACAAAGACTGGAGGACAGAACATGTGCCTGGTGAAATAACTCAACTTTTAGCAAAATTCACTGCTGCACTCAGCACCACTCAGTGGAAAAGAAGTGATGTAGGGCACTTTTAAGACCACCACTATTGCTGCCTGTTGTCTATTTGTTTATCCAGTTACCCAATTTATGTACACAACTGCAATAATTGTGTAAGTAAATTAGGCACAAAATTGTTCATTTAAGTTAAAATGTGGCCTATACAGTATCATCATTAGGCTTAATAGTCAAGAACTTACTGAGATGACTGTGGACAGTTCATAGATAGTGTTATCCTTTCAGGGTGCCTAAGACAGTGCTGTATTAATTTACATTTGGAAAGTTATCTTAGTACCCTCTAGGACTAGAAATTTATTTCTATTTGACACTAAACTTTAAATTCTGCAGAACCTGAATTTGTCATGGGAGCCAGATAAACACACCAAGCAGGCCAGAGGTGGCCTGAAAACTGGATATTTGGCACTCCTGCCATAATATGTTTTAGTCCTCTAATTAAGAGCTACACATACTCAGGTCACACAGACTCCGACAGAGGTCCCGTGACAAAAGATTTGGGTGAAAATGTCTTAAATTGTAAGCTTAGTCAAAGTCATTGAGCATGTACAAAGCATTTAGTAGAGAGTTGTTTTTTATTTTTAAAGGAGCCATTCATTTTACCCTTGTAATATCAGAGGCTGAGCTGTCAACACTTTCAGAAGCAAAATTAAACTAATCCCTGCAGAGAATGTGCTATGACAAAGGAGAAAGAAAAAAACAACACACCAAACTTCTGTTAGCCATCTGTTCTAAAAATGATTTAATACAAAACAAGGCCCGTAACAGGAAAAGTGATACTACAGCTTTAATAATTGATAATATATTCAATTAGTCACAAAGCGGGGACTCTGTGTACATATTCTTTCATGACTAAGCAGGACAGTGAATTTTTCTGTCTCCCTAATGCATGATCCAGTAATAACCAATGAAAGTGGCTTTTTATTAGCACTGCATCAATGATGCCAGGGTGGTGACCCTTCAGCCCTACAGTTCTGCTTCAATTCCCAGAGCAGATTATGAAGTCTGTGAGTAACTAAACAGCTGGATACAGTTAATTTCTGGATCCTGAGTGTGTGCATCTCTCTCTCTTTCTCCATTCTTGTGAGGACTTTTTTAGTGGAGCAAGAGGAAGAAAAAAAGTGGAAAGCCACAATGGCTCTATTTGCTATATTCTAGTTTTAGTTTAAACTAGTGAAACTATATGAAGATGGGTTTACATCATATTTTGCATGTCATAGAAATAAAAGAAGGGTCAAACCCAGCACAGAATAAAGAAAGATCTGGGGGTAAAAGCAGGGCAAGACAATATTTATAATTCTACTACATCAGAA
This sequence comes from Lepidochelys kempii, assembly GCF_965140285.1. Classification (NCBI taxonomy): domain Eukaryota; kingdom Metazoa; phylum Chordata; order Testudines; family Cheloniidae; genus Lepidochelys; species Lepidochelys kempii. The sequence goes on from NC_136380.1 coordinate 250,397,776, forward strand.
AATAAATTTTCACAAGTAAAATTTTGGGCTAGCAAATACATTTGAGTTCTAAAATTCCGTTTTATAGGTGAAATTTAAAAAACCCAGATACACACGGCTGGAAAATGTGAAAAAAGGAGTCCTAGTGAAGATTTTGGGTTGGCATAAAAACTTCAGTTGTTTTATACTAAAATACAATTTACATTACTAAGATGTAAAATCAGCTCCTTTGTTTTTAGATCAAAAGTTACTGACTATAAATCAAACTTGTAGCCAGTTGTGGTCTTACCATTACACTTCCCTAATTTTCCTGCTTGATGCAAGGATGTGGCAATGGTCATGGACTAGTTAAACTTATTTCCAGTCTGATGAGAGAATGTATGAGAACATGGGTATTTTTAAGAAACAGCTTAGGCCTATAATGTATGGTGGTGCCAAGAATGGGCCACAGGGCCATTATCCCTCACTAGAAGGCTGGAAAGGGATTCCTTAGGGTGGGGCCCACACAATTGCTATATTTGTATTTTGAAAGAATACATGGCATGCAGTTGCAACAGCAGAGCTTTCCAGACAGTGGCCTCCTGACCAGGCTTCTCCACAGTGACCTCAAAATGAAGCCTGCCCACCTCAATAAGGACTGGGCCATGCTGATTGTATCCAGAGCACACGGACCACCTAATTGGCCCTGAAGCGACAAAGGTAGTACCTAAAACAAAATGGGAGTTGCCCCATAAGCGTCAAGATCACGAAGAAGGCACTACGTTCTCTCTGTCCCACATCTGAAAGGAATGCCCCTCCTTTGGAAGGCTACCTAAGAGAAGATGTAATAAAGACTTTTCGCTGCCTAGCCAGTCAGAGCTGTCTGCTACTGTTTAAAAGACCCCTACTGGCATCCAGCTCTGTCACCAAGCTACTCCATCACCCATTTCTAGTAACACTAGCTACAACCAAATAATATGTGAGACAAAGACCACAAGACAACGAAGCTGAAAAGTTCCATCTCTTTTTACCTAAATTATCTCTTTTCTATTTTATTATTGGGAGGGGAGGGGAAATGGAGGGGAGACATAGCCCATCATTAAGGCTAAGATTTTGTCACAGATATTTTTAGTAAAAGTCAGGGACAGGTCACGGGCAATAATGAAAAATTCACAGAAGCCTGTGACCTGTCCCTGACTTTTACTAAAAATATCCATGACAAAATGGGGGGCCTGACCAGCTGCAGGCAGGCTGGGAACTCCAGGCCCTCCGCCCACCCATCCACAGGGGCTTGGAGCTTCAGGGTCCCCCTCTGCTGGCAGCCAGGAGTGGCACGAGTCCCCTCTCCCATCCGGGGCAGCCGGGAGGACTGGGAGTCACCCACAGTGGCTGGGAGCTGTGGGGGTCCCCCTTTCCACCCGTGGCGGTCAGGAACTGTGGAGGGTCCGCCTGCTGCCACTGGTGGCCAGGAACTGCAGGGGGCTCCCACCACCTGGGGTGGCTGGGGTACCCCGCAGCTCTCTGCCTCCGCAGCCGGCAGGGGACCCTGCAACACTTAGGCGGTGCTGGATGAAGTCATGGAGGTCTTTGGAAGTCGTGGATTCCGTGACTTCCAAGATCTCCTTGACTAAATCACAACCTTACCCATTATCATTTTTCTCTACCTCTTTTGAGATATGAATGTGAATACGTGAGATTCTCCTTTTTGGGAACCAGCTCCAATAATGATTCCCTAATCCCAAATCCTAATTCTGACACTGAATCATTACACAGTTTTCCTCAGTTGAGGAAGAGTGTTATTCAGAGTTGCTGTACTGCAAACTATAAGTATTAACGATTTTAAGCACTTTGAGATGTACTCATGAAAAGACCTATATACAAGAGATGGGTATTAATATTAATACCTACTTCTGTTCTGAAATAACTTGCAAGCTCTGTGGGCAGGGGAATAAGAGGAGGAGAAGATTAGTTACTATAACAGTGATATTTATGGAGAAAGCATGAAGTAGCATTCAGAGGTGGCTTAAGAAACCACTTTGGCCTGTTTCATTAAGACTAACTGATTTGACCACTGCAGGCAATCTCTTAAAACTGAAATGGACAGCTATGACCTACACCAACTAAAACAGTTTCACAACCATGTGCAGAATCTCTTTGTAGAGGTGGGGTGCATTAGACTGAACCGAAACAGTCATCCCTTTCAGTTTCCTGCTGCAAGAGTAAGAGTAATCATTTATGTCAGCCCATGATCTGGTTACCTGGTATATTTATTTGATGATCTGACCGATTGACAGACTTAAACCAATTGTTAAGCCATTAACCTATTGATTTAATTCCAATTGTCACCTTGATCTGAAAATATATTCATTTAATTTGATCTGTTTGCTTATTTCTTCATAAACCCCATAAAAGAAATGCACAGAGCTGGCTTATTCTTTCAAATAAGCAACTTGGGTCAGAAACCTCAAGAATGATGGAAACTTAGGCAAGGTAGTTAAGAGCCACTTGGCTCTTTCACTAAATTAAACCCTTTGGTCTCAAGATCATTTAACATTGTTTGGTCTGTGTAACGATGCAAACAACTATTGTAAAGCAACACTGGTGACAGCCTGCATTAACACTATCCCTACCTTTATGGTAACAGCTCAAAGGCCTCGTCCCTTGTAATATACTCATCCTTCTCGCCCATAGCAAGTTCAAATTTCACCTTGAGCAAATAGGACCAGGAGCTGCTGACTCTTTCCCAGTATTTATCAGGTAATTCACAACAGCAAATATATTCAAGAGGTTATGTACTATTCATCTAATCCCTTACACACTGAGGAGGACTAGCAAACGTCTGAGATGAGGGGAGAGTCAAGGTTGCCACAAAAATATTTTTTAGGGTGTGTGACGGGGAGTACTCGCCCCGCACTGGACAGGGAAGAGTTAACCCTACATTGTGGGTTGAGGAAACCACATCCCCTTCACTTTACTGGGCATGCTCAAGGTGCACTGGTATAAAAGGGAGCAGCTCAGCTCAGCTGGGGCTGACCACTGGGGAGGAAGGAGGTACTCCACTGGCTCCAGCCAAGGATCAGTCGAAGCCCAAGGTCATGGGGGCTGGAGACACCATAACCCAGGCAGACGCCAAGGTATCTATGAAGACCTCGCTGCATCAGGAATCGCTGGGGACAGCACAGACCTGGGAACCCAGAGATAGCAGAGATGCCCAGACCACAGCAACGGGAACTACAGTAGGAAGCAGCCCAGGGGAATTAAATAATGGTCTGGTTAGTGAACAAGACTTTTGAGTCAGTGTGTTTCAGTTGGAACCCCCAACACTAACACAGTGGCACGCATTCCTGCCACTACCAGGGCCCTGGGCTAGGGTCCAGTGAAGAGGGAAGGCCTGGATCCCCCTATCCGAGCTACCACCCCCTCTTCTTGTGTGTGGCAGCCCCCTTCCTGACTCTGGCCACTAGGCCTTGCTGAGGAGGGTGAATCTATGGACTCTGGCTGCTAGGGCTTACAGCCCTGTTAACTGGAGCAAATCTTACTCCTGAGGGTATTCGGAGCCAAAAAATTAAAAATTCTGCACACAATATTTTTAAATTCTGCAAGTTTTATTCGTCAAATAAATGCAGAGGCTCCAGTATGGCAGTGGGGAGCACAGGCCACTGGCTGCACGAAGGTGAGAGATCACCCTGCAGCCTCCCCACCCCAGGACATGGACTCAGTGATGAGGCTGCACCCAACCCTGATGCAGCACAAGGCCTACACCTGCCCCAGAAATACCCTAGGGCCCTGCCCCTTTGCACCAGGTATGGGGCAGGCAGGCTCAACCAGGCAGGATCTAAGTGTGGGGGGATCCAGATGTGGGTGAGAGGATTCTGTGTGTGACAATCTGGGTGCAGGCAGCTGAGTTGCGGGGGCGGGAGGGGGGGATATCTAGGTGTGGTGAGATCTGGATGCACAGAGGCTTGTGGGGGGGTGTCCAGGTGCAGGGGCAATGGGATTCTGCAAGAGCTTCCAGGTGAAAATGGTTGGGGCTCAGCAGAGGGGTCTGGGTGCGGCTAGTTGGGGTTGATGGGGTGAGGGTCTGGATAGGGGGCTCAGGATGTTGTAGAAGGCAGGGCTCATCAGCATGGGTGTTTGAGTGCAAGGAACTCTGTGGGGGGTGGTCTGGGTCTGGCTGGGAGTCTGGAGGCAGCAGGTCTGGATGCAGAGGCTCCAGATGCAGGAGTTGAAGTTCCGTGGGTGGGGTTCACATATGGAAGGCTACAGAGGTTCTGGGTGTACGGAGTAAGGCTTGGTGAGGGTGTCTGGGTATGGGAGGTCTGGATGCACGGGGATTGGGCAGATAGGAGAGCAGCTCCCTGTCCAGTGACCCCTCCCCCTGCAGCTGAGGAGCAAAGGGGGCAGGATGCTGAGCTTTCTGCAGCTGGGGGCAGTTTTGGGGGGTGGGTCTGACACAGCCACTCTTGCAGGGAAAGAGGAAATCCTGTTCTCTCCTGCCTCCAGCCCAGCCGGGACTAGCAGCTAATCCTGGTGCAGGGTAGAAGCTACTGGCTAGGGTGTCCCCAGCCCTGCGGTGATTTACCTCTCCACCAGCTGCTCCAGGTACCTGAAAACAACGTATCTGCACAGCTAGGGAGTGGTGTTTGACTGCTTTTGCAGCTTCCCTGTCAGAAAGTCATTTTTCTTCAGAGAAGCAAATAAATCGGTGGGGGACACGAATTCTGCACAGGTGCAGAATTCCCCCAGGAGTAAAATCTATTGACACTGACCATTGGATAACACTGCCCTGTTGACCAGGGCAAATTTACTGACTTTGACTGCTACATCTTACTGCCTCGCCGAGAAGGGCGAACATATCGACGCAGGCCCCAAGGCCTTACTGTCCTGTCGTCATGAGGCAGATTTACTGACTATAGCCGCTAGGCCTTACTGCCCCACTAAGAGGGATGACTCTAGCCTGTGGTCACTAGACCACCTTAATGCCCCGCTCAGAGGGGTTAACCTACTGACTTTGGCCATTGGGCCACGCTACCCAGCTATTAGGGGTGAGTATGTTGACTCTAGCCATTAAGCCTCATTACTGTGCTAAGAAGGGTGAGTATATTGACTTGTGTGATGAGATGGATGGGTTTTTTTCCCAACCCTGTCACAGGGTGCCAAAAAGTCAAAATACTGAACCTGACTTGTTGGGAGTGTAATAAATGAAGAATATTGCAACTGCCCAGAGTATTGTACTCTGCAACCTACACAAGAAAGTAGAATCATAATTGCTCTCATTTGGAGGGTGATCAATGATCTACTGGATAAAATCAGCCTTAAATGGCGATACCTTGCAAAACTCCAAGTTCCATGAATCTGCGATTTGATCATAGTACTTTGAAATAGGACTAGATCAGTGGTACTGATCCAGTAGTCCATGGACCCTGGGGGTCCACAGACTATCTTTAAGATTTCCAAAGGGGTATGTGCCTCCATTCAAATTCCTTTTTTAGGTTCGCAAATGAAAAAAAAAGGTTAAACCACTAAACTAAATCAAAGGACACTAAAGAACGGTTAGTGTGCAGCAGCAGGATTCACAGGGACAGTTACTGCATGGCAGACATGGGTGTGACTCTAGCCTATTGCAGGCTATGTTCATGTAGAAATGCCCTAAGGGTCAACTTTTGGGTACTGGTTTTAGTGTGTTAGAGTAAGATGCAATGACTAATGCAGGACAGATAAAAAAAGACAAAGTTGTAATAGAAAAGTAGAAAAAAAGACAATAGTTAAACTGAAGCCTGTATCATTTAATAAAGCAATTAATCAATCAAAATCTATTTGGCTTACACTCAACCTGCAGGGAGATCTCAAGAAAGATATATAATCGCAATACCAATATCATTTTGAATTTATGATGCTGCAAGAAAGCTTTCAAGACAGACTAGTCCCTAAATCTGATCTTTTTTTCTTCTCTCCTATGTTTACAAAGTAAAAACCATCCTGTGAGCTTGTAGGTGTGGTGTTTTCCCCCCTTTAAATAAAAAAGGTTTTGTTTTAAAAAGAATCAATGACGGCAGCTCAGCATTCATTAGCACCCCCTGGATAATAAAACAGTGTCTGTATACCAGAGAGAGAAGAACAGTTAAGGAAACAGATTTCAGCTTTAAAATGTCCATGGGGTAGTAACAGAGTAGGAGAATAAATGTTTGTAAAAAAGGATACTATCATGGTGTTTCTCGTCTAAGAAATTTCACATTCTTCTCTCCCTTCACCTCCATAAAGAATTGATAACGGGTTTGGGTTTCAGACATGCATCTGTTTGGTACAGCTATTGTATACTAGAAGTAATGTTTCTTGAGGAAAAGTGCTACAGAAACAATCTTTGATGCTTAACATCCAGAATAATACCACCTAACTCTTACAGCACTTTTCATCAATTGATCACAAAGTACTTTACAAGTCTTTAATGTATTTATCCTCACAACACATCTGTGAGGTACGGAAGTATATTATCCCCATTATACAGATGGGGAATTGAGGCAGAGAAGCTAAATGACTTGCCCAAGGTCACACAGGAAACATGGGGCAAAGCAGGGAATTGAACCCAGCTCTCCCAAGTTCTAGGCTTGTGCCCTAATCACTGAAACATTCGTCCTCTCTCTTGTAATATTTTCCTACAAGTTAACAAGTAAATTCTTCGATATCTTTGATAGTATTTCTATGATTAAAAACATTACAGTATTTTTCTTGGCAATCACTAACATAGTAAATCTAGTAACAATGAGACACTTCATAAGAGTTATACTATGTTCTTGAGCTAAAAACACATCTGTGAATTTACACTTCATGGGAACTACTGAAGTGTCTCTCTTTCCAGTAGTTAGCATACAGGTTAAAAAAAAAAAACACTTGAACATAAACAAGATTGTATGCCATGCCCATGAACATACTGCAGTTTGACACAGATCTATAGCAGTCTCACGTCCACTGCAATTTCAAAACCTTTATTAGAAAATAACTTATACTACCAGAGAACAGGAATTCTCCACTGCTGTTGTTGCACAAAGGGGGATTTAGTGAGCCTAATAACAGAGCCATTTGGTGCCATTAGCATTGGTTTCAATTTTAAGAAGAAATTTCATTGGCTTTAAATCTAGTAAAGTACGTTTTATGCTTCACTCTGCTTTGTTACACATTAAAAGTCTGAAAAAATGAAGCATGTTTATATTTATTGTACCCTGTGGTCTGTGCTTGGACCTTAAAGGTGAGGTTAACTGAGATGTTCAGGTATTAACACTAATTTGAAAACTGCTTCAAATAAGTTTTTACTTTCCAAATTGGCATATTTAGCCTATTTGACATTGTCTGACCGGGTATTAGAAGGATACTTTCCACAGCCTCAACAAGTAGCTTCGGAAGAAATGCCACTGAACTATGACAATACAGCAAGGCATCTGAACATCATTTTGCACACCAGAGGACATCTGCAAAGAGCTGCTACATGTTATCTTCACTAACTCATCAGGGGACTGTCAGAAATGGCAAGAGATGCATTATAATCACCTGAACATCTTGATACTGCATTTGTTTGACACTTCGGGAAGTTGAAAGAAGAAAATCAACCTAATTTTTCAAACAAAATTGATCATGCATTCAAATGCATAAGCCAGGTGCAAGAAAGAAATATGGAGGCATATTGTGGTATATGGCTCAAAAGGCCTAATTATAAGGAGCAGGGATGGGGAATTGGTGTATGTAGCTGACCCATAGGTGTTGGATGTTGCATTGGAATAGAATTTTGAAAAGGTACAGAAGAGAAGATCGGGGGTATTTTCTTGGTATTTGGCTTGGTAGAAGGGTGATGAAAGGCTGGCATTCATAGGAGGAAGAGTTTCAGAGTAGCAGCCTTGTTCATCTGTATCCGCAAAAAGAAAAGGAGTACTTGTGGCACCTTAAAGACTAACAAATTTATTTGAGCATAAGCTTTCGTGAGCTACAGCTCACTTCATCGGACGCATTAAATACACAGAACAAGAAACAATGGGTGTTACCATACACACTGTAACAAGAGTGATCAGGTAAGGTGAGTTATTACCCGCAGGAGAGCGGGGGGGGGGAGAAATAGTTTTACTTTGTGTAATGACCCATCCACTCCCAGTCTTTATTCAAGCCTAAATTAATTGTATCCAGTTTGCAAATTAATTCCAATTCAGCAGGATAGGCCCAACAAAGAAAATAACAAAACGCCACTAGCCATCACCTTCAGCCCCCAACTAAAACCTCTCCAACGCATCACCAAGGATCTACAACCTATCCTGAAGGACGACCCATCACTCTCACAGATCTTGGTAGAGAGGCAAGTCCTTGCTTACAGACAGCCCCCCAACCTGAAGCAAATACACTCACCAGCAATCACACACCAGAACCACTAACCCAGGAACCGATCCTTGCAACAAAGCCCGTTGCCAACTGTGTCCACATATCTATTCAGGAGACACCATCATAGGGCCTAATCACATCAGCCACACTATCAGAGGCTCGTTCACCTGCACATCCACCAATGTGATATATGCCATCATGTGCCAGCAATGCCCCTCTGCCATGTACATTAGCCAAAACGGACAGTCTCTACATAAAAGAATAAATGGACACAAATCAGATGTCAAGAATTAGACCATTCAAAAACCAGTCGGAGAACACTTCAATCTCTCTGGTCACTCGATTACAGACCTAAAAGTCGCAATATTACAAAAAAAAGACTTCAAAAACAGACTCCAATGAGAGATTGCTGAATTGGAATTAATTAGCAAACTGGATACAATTAACTTAGGCTTGAATAAGGACTGGGAGTGAATGGGTCATTACACAAAGTAAAACTATTTCCCCATGTTTATTCCCCCCCCTCCATCCACCACTGTTCCCCGGACGTTCTTGTCAACTGCTGGAAATGGCCCACCTTGATTATCACTACAAAAGTTTTTTTCCCCTCCCCCGCTCTCCTGCTGGTAATAGCTCACCTTACCTGATCACTCTTGTTACAGTGTGTATGGTAACACCCATTGTTTCATGTTCTCTGTGTATATAAATCTCCCCACTGTATTTTCCACTGAATGCATCCGATGAAGTGAGCTGTAGCCCAAGAAAGCTTATATTTAAATAAATGTGTTAGTCTCTAAGGTGCCACAAGTACTCCTTTTCTTTTTATAGGAGGAAGAGTTAAGGTTATCATGTGGGGTCTGCTTTTTGATAGTTTTAGTAGTGGTAAGTTGTGCGTCAGGTTAGGTCTATGCTTACGGTCATGTATCGAGTACAGCCACCACCCGTTTAGCTACACGCTGCAATGAAAGACAGGCTGCATCCACACTTCTCACAGCTGTGCGTAGCTACACATGGTAGGGAAAGGCAGAGGAGATGTGCTATCCCTTTCATTGGGGCAGGGAAAGGATCCGGCAACAAGCAGCATCAGGACTCTACGTGGCTAAAAACAGCAACGTAGACATAGGAGACACCGCTTGGCCACATAGAAAGCCATGTAGGATATATGCCCTGCGAGTTCAAGGCATATAGGGCACTCTACTCAACTCACCTAAGCGGTGCGTCACTGTCTACACTGCTATTTATATCTGTGCTTGCTGCGTGTGCATTGTCTGTTCTCTACAAATTGCTTAAGCATAGACTTATCTTAGGACAGTGATCTCCAACCTTTTTACGCATAAGATCATAGAATATCAGGGTTGGAAGGGACCTCAGGAGGTCATCTAGTCCAACTCCCTGCTCAAAGCAGGACTGATCCCCAATTAAATCATCCCAGCCAGGGCTTTTCAAGCCTGACCTTAAAAACTTCTAAGGAAGGAGATTCCACCACCTCCCTAGGTAACGCATTCCAGTGTTTCACCACCCTCCTAGTGAAAAAGTTTTTCCTAATATCCAACCTAAATCTCCTGCACTGCAACTTGAGACCATCACTCCTTGTTCTGTCATCTGCTACCACTGAGAACAGTCTAGGAGCCATCCTCTTTGGAATCCCCTTTCAAGTAGATGAAAGCAGCTATCAAATCCCTCCTCATTCTTCTCTTCCGTAGACTGAACATCCACAGTTCCCTCAGCCTCTCCTCATAAGTCATGTGTTCCAGTCCCCTAATCATTTTTGTTGCCCTCCACTGGACTCTTTCCAATTTTTCCACATCCTTCTTGTAGTGGGGGGCCCAAAACTGGACACAGTACTCCAGATGAGGCCTCACCAGTGTTGAACAGAGGGGAACGATCACGTCCCTCGATCTGCTGGCAATGCCCCTACTTATACAGCCCAAAATGCCATTGGCCTTCTTGGCAACAAGGGCACACCGTTGACCCATATCCAGCTTCTCGTCCACTGTAACCCCTAGGTCCTTTTCTGCAGAACTGCTGCCTAGCCATTCGGTCCTTAGTTTGTAGCGGTGCATTGGATTCTTCTGTCCTAAGTGCAGGACTCTGCACTTGTCCTTGTTGAACCTCATCAGATTTCTTTTGGCCCAATCCTCCAATTTGTCTAGGTCCCTCTGTATCCTATCCCTACCCTCCAGCGTATCTACCTCTCCTCCCAGTTTAGTGTCGTCTGCAAACTTGCTAAGGGTGCAATCCACACCATCCTCCAGATCATTTATGAAGATACTGAACAAAACCAGCCCCAGGACCGACCCTTGGGGCACTCCACTTGATACCGACTGCCAACTAGACATGGAGCCATTGATCACTACCCGTTGAGCCTGACAATCTAGCCAGCTTTCTATCCACCTTAGAGTCCATTCATCCAGCCCGTACTACTTTAACTTGCTGGCAATAATACCGTGGGAGACAGCGTCAAAAGCTTTGCTAAAGTCAAGGAACAACACGTCCGCTGCTTTCCCTTCATCCACAGAACCAGTTATCTTGTCATAGAAGGCAATTAGATTAGTCAGGCATGACTTGCCCATGGTGAATCCATGCTGACTGTTCCTGATCACTTTCCTCTCCTCAAAGTGCTTCAGAATTGATTCCTTGAGGACCTGCTCCATGATTTTTCCAGGGACTGAGGTGAGGCTGACTGCCCTGTAGTTCCCAGGATCCTCCTTCTTCCCTTTTTTAAAGATGGCCACTACATTAGCCTTTTTCCAGTCGTCCGGGACTTCCCCTGATCGCCATGAGTTTTCAAAGATAATGGCCAATGGCTCTGCAATCACATCCGCCAACTCCTTTAGCACTCTCGGATACAACGCATCCAGCCCCATGGACTTGTGCACGTCCAGCTTTTCTAAATAGTCCCGAACCACTTTTTTCTCCACAGAGGGCTGGTCACCTCCTCCCCATGCTGTGTGGCCAGTGCAGTAGTCTGGGAGCTGACCTTGTTTGTGAAGACAGAGGCAAAAAAAGCATTGAGTACATTAGCTTTTTCCACATTCTCTGTCACTAGGTTGCCTCCCTCATTCAGTAAGGGGCCCACACTTTCCTTGACTTTCTTCTTGTTGCTCACATACCTGAAGAAACCCTTCTTGTTATTTTTAACATCTCTTGCTGGCTGCAACTCCAGGTGTGATTTGGCCTTCCTGATATCACTCCTGCATGCCCGAGCAATATTTTTATACTCCTCCCTGGTCATTTGTCCAATCTTCCACTTCTTGTAAGCTTCTTTTTTGTGTTTAAGATCAGCAAGGATTTCACTGTTATGCCAAGCTGGTTGCCTGCCATATTTACTATTCTTTCTACACATTGGGATGGTTTGTCCCTGTAACCACAATAAGGATTCTTTAAAATACAGCCAGCTCTCCTGGACTCCTTTCCCCCTCATGTTATTCTCCCAGGGGATCCTGCCCATCAGTTCCCAGAGGGAGTCAAAGACTGCTTTTCTGAAGTCCAGGGTCCGTATTCTGCTGCTCTCCTCTCTTCCCTGTGTCAGGATCCTGAACTCGACCATCTCATGGTCACTGCCTCCCAGGTTCCCATCAACTTTTGCTTCCCCTACTAATTCTTCCCGGTTTGTGAGCAGCAGGTCAAGAAGAGCTCTGCCCCTAGTTGGTTCCTCCAGCACTTGCACGAGGAAATTATCCCCTACACGTTCCAAAAACTTCCTGATTTGTCTGTACACCGCTGTATTGCTCTCCCAGCAGATATCAGGGTGATTGAAGTCTCCCTTGAGAAGCAGGGCCTGGGATCTAGTAACTTCCGTGAGTTGCCAGAAGAAAGTCTCGTCCACCTCATCCCCCTGGTCCGGTGGTCTATAGCAGACTCCCACCATGACATAACCCTTGTTGCTCACACTTCTAAACTTATCCAGAGACTCAGGTTTTTCTGCAGTTTCATACTTGAGCTCTGAGCAGTCACACTGCTCCCTTACACACAATGCAACTCCCCCACCTTTTCTGCCCTACCTGTCCTTCCTGAACAGTTTATATCCATCCATGACAGTACTCCAGTCATGTGAGTTACCCCACCAAGTCTCTGTTATTCCAATCACATCATAATTCCTTGACTGTGCCAGGACTTCCAGTTCTCCCTGCTTATTTCCCAGGCTTCTTGCATTTGTGTATAGGCACTTGAGATAACTTGCTGATCGTCCCTCTTTCTCCGTAGGAGGCAGGAGCCCTCCCCTCTCGCGCGCTCCTGCTTCCTCCTGGTATCCCACTTCCCCACTTACCTCAGGGCTTTGGTCTCCTTCCCCCGGTGAACCTAGTTTAAAGCCCTCCTCACTAGGTTAGCCAGCCTGCTTGCGAAGATGCTCTTCCCTCTCTTTGTTAGGTGGAACCCGTCTCTGCCTAGCACTCCTCCTTCTTGGAACACCATCCCATGATCAAAGAATCCAAAGCCTTCTCTCCGACACCACCTGCGTAGCCATTCGTTGACATCCATGATTCGATGGTCTCTACCCAGGCCTTTTCCTTCCACGGGGAGGATGGACAAGACCACCACTTGCGCCTCAAACTCCTTTATCCTTCTTCCCAGAGCCAGAGTCTGCAGTGATCCGCTCAAGATCACTTTTTGAATTCAAGATCAACCCAGGATCTACCCCACCCCTTCCCTGAGGCCCCGCCCTGCTCACTCCATTCCCCCCTCCCTCTGTTGCTTGCTCTCCCCCACCCTCATTCACATTCACTTTTACTGGGCTAGGGCAGGGGGCAGGAGTGAGGGGTGCAAGCTCTGGGAGGGAGTTTGGGTGCAGGGGTCAGGTGGTCACACTGCACCTAATCTCATAGAATCCACTAGACATTTCATGAGTTTTACTTTTTATTACTGTAATTTGTGATTTATAGATTCAAAATCCTTCAGGGATCGTCACAAATCAGTGTAACATTCTCAACTGTGGGGTGTGCACTGGCTGAGCCTGGGGCAGGGGATTGGGGGGCAGGAGTGTGGGTGCAGGAGAGGGCTCCGGGCTGGGGTGTAGGAGGGGCTATAGGCTGGGGCATTGGTGCAAGGGGGGGTGCAAGGTGCAGGCTCCAGTTTACCACAGGCAGCTCCCGGTCCATGGCATAAAGGGGCTCAGGAAGGCTGCCTGCCTGCCATGGCCCCACACTGCTCCTAGAAGCAGCTGGCTGCTGGCACGTCTCTGCAGCCCCTGGGGGCGGATCTCCGTACATTGCCCATGCCCGCAAGCACTGCCCCTGCAGCTCCCAGCCAATTCCGTAGATTTCTTTTAAACCTGCTGCCTATTAATTTCATTGGGTGACACTGGTTCTTGTGTTATGTGAAGGGGTAAATACATTCTTATTCATTTTCTACACATCATTCCTGATTTCATAGCTCTCTATCACAACTCCTTAGTCCCACTTTTTAAAAATCTCTCATCACACAGAAGCTGTTCCATATCCCTAAACATTTTTGTGGAGCTTCTCTGTGCCTTTTCCAATTCTAATATCTTTTTGAGATGAGGTGACTAAAACTGTATGCAGTATTCAAGGTACGGGTGTACCATGAATTATAGAGTGGCATATTTTCTGTTTTACAATCTATCCCTTTCCTAATGGTTCCTAACATTGTTAGCTTTTTTGATTGCCACTGCATACTGATCAGATGTTTTCAGAGAACTATCCACGATAACTCCAAGAATGTGCATTATTTTGCACTTGACACTGAATTTCATCTGCCATTTTGTTGCCCACTCACCCAGTTTTGAGAGATCTCTTTGTAACTCTTCACAATCTGCTTTGGACTTAGCTATCTTGAGTAGTTTTGTATCATCTGCAAGTTTTTCCACCTCACATGTTTACCCCTTTTGCGAGATCTTTTATGAATAGGTTGAACACCACAAGTCCCAGTACAAATCCTTGGGGGACCTCGCTATTTACTTTTCTCCACCACGCAAATTGACCATTTATTCCTAACCTTTGTTTCCTATCTTTTTAACCAGTTACTGATGTAGGAGGGATCTTCCCTCTTATCCCACGTGACAAAGTTCCTCCCCTACCTTGGTGGGTCTTGCCCTTATTGGCGGATTTGCTCGCCTCAGAGATTCATGGCAGCCCTCAGTTTGGCTATTTTCGTGAACCCACAGTTCAGGTCAACTTCTCCTGTGTCTGACCAGAAGTTGGGAGGTTTGGGGGGAACCCGGACCAGCCCTCTACTCTAGGTTCCAGTCCAGGGCCCTGTGGAATGCAGCTGTCTAGAGTGCCTCCTGAAACAGCTGTGTGACAGCTACAACTACCTGGACTACTTCCCCATGGCCTCCTCCCAACACCTTCTTTATCCTCCCCATAGGACCTTCCTCCTGGTGTCTGATAATGCTTGTACTCCTTAGTCCCCAAACAGCACGCATTCTCACTCTCAGCTCCTAGTGCCTCTTGCTCCCAGCTCCTCACATGCACACCAAAAACTGAAGTGAGCTCCTTTTTAAATACAGGTGCCCTGATTAGCCTGCCTTAATTGATTCTAGCAGCTTCTTGATTGGCTGCAGGTGTTCTAATCAGCCTGTCTTAATTGTTTCCAGAAGGTTCCTGATGGTTCTGGAACCTTCCCTGTTACCTTACCCAGGAAAAAGGGACATACTTAACCTGGGGCTAACATATCTGCCTTCTATCACTCTCCTGTATGCATCTGGCCCAACCCTGTCACATCCATGACAGTTTACTTTGCTTAAGAGCCTTTCATGTAAGACCTTGTCAAAGGCTTTCTGAAAGTCCAAGTACACTGTATGAATTGGATCACCCATGTCCACATATTTGTTGACTCCCTCAAAGAATTCTAATAGATTGGTTAGTCATGATTTCTCTTTACAAAAGCTGTGCTGACTCTTCCCCCAACATATCATGTTTATCTATGTGTCTGATAAATTGTCGTCTTTGCTGTAGTTTCGGCCAACCTGCCTGGTACTGAAGTTGGACTCACTTGCCTGTAATTGCCATTACGATGTCTGGAGCTTTTTTTTTTTTTTTTAAATAAATCAGAATTACATTACCTGTCTGCCAGTCCTCTGGTACACAAACTGATTTAAGCAATAGGTTAAATATCACAGTTGTTAGATCTGCAATTTCATATTTGAGTTCCTTCAGAACTCTTGGGTGAATACCATCTGGTCATGGTGACTTATTGTTTAATTTATCAATTTGTTCCAAAACCTCTTCTGACACCTCAATCTGGGACAGTTGCTCAGATTTGACACCTTAAAAAATGTCTAGTGTGGGAATCGTCCTCATCCTCTACAGCGAAAACCAATGCAAAGAATTCATTTAGCTTCTCCACAACAGCCATCTCTTCCTTGGGTGCTTCCTGCTTCTGATGTACTTGAAAAAAAAAATTGCTGTTAGTTTGTGTGTCTTTTGCTGGTGGTTCTTCAAATTCTTTCTTGGCCTGCCTAATTATCCTTTCACACTTGACTTGCCAGAGTTTATGCTCCTTTCTATTTTCCTCAGTAGGATCTGACTTTCAAATTTTAAAAGAATGCTTTTTTGCCTCTTTTTTGTCCTTTATTTTTATTTGGGAATATACATTTAGTTTGAGCCTCTATTATGGGGTTTTTAAATAGTTCCATGCAGCTTGCAGGCATTTCACTCTTGTGATAGGTCCTTTTAATTTCCATTTAACTAGCTTCCTCATTTTTGTGTAGTTCCTCTTTTCAAAGTTAACTACCATGGTGGGATGTTTTAGTGTTTCCCTTCCCTCTCCCCCCCAAGGATGTAAAATTTAATTACATTATGGACACCACTAACAAGCTGTTCAGCTATATTCACCTCTTGGATGATATCCTGCACACCATTTAGGACTAAAAACAAGAACTTCCTCTCCCCTTGTCAGTTCCTGGACTAGCTGCTCCAAGTAGCTGTCATTAATGGTGTTGAGAGTTTATCTCTGCATCCTGTCATGAGGTGACATATAAATCAATAAATATAGGGTAGTTCAAATCCCCTATTAGATTTTCTGTTTTTTGTAGCCTCTAATCTTCCAGAGCATTTCACAATCACCATCCTCATCAGCTGGTCAACAGTCTATTCCTACGCTATATTCTTATTATTCAAGCATGGAATTTCTATCCACAGAGATTCTATGGTACAGTTTGTTTCATTAAAGATATTACAATATGCTTCCCTTTCGCTGACAGAGTCCATCCAAACAAGCTTTGCAACAAATAAGGATTCTAGCATATTCCATGTGCTTTTAAGTACATTAATGGTAATTCATTTAGGTAACTATGTGTTTCAGGAAATTATTAGTCACATTTAGCTAAAAATCATTCAGTACAATTTTCATAACCTATATATTTCTACTATTAACTGGATATTGTTGAGTAGTCATGCAAATATTGTTGTGAATAAAAGCTTTTTCTAGGGTTTTTAAGTCAGAGAGATTCATACACACACATCAAACCTTGTTACTACACTCAGAAAGTTGTGATAAGCTTAGGTTACCAGGATCCAGTTACTAATAGGTCAGAGACTGACCAAGTACCACTGTGGCTTTGCCTCTTGGGAGACATACAAATTACTGCCCAGAGAATGATATCATTTCCTGATGAGTTAACCAAGAGAAAACTGTCTGCCTTTGTCCACCCACACAACCAGTTTAATGGTTCCACAATAATAATTTGATATTAATATAATCTAAAGGGCTTTGCTTCCACAGATGGTTCGATTTATAGTTTCTGCCATTGCATGTTCACAGGCTCACCAGCCCAGCGTACGCTGCATGCTCCTGTACACACAGGAAGAACTGAAGACTTCAAAGTTGTGGGGTAAGGGCTGGGAGGTGTGCGGAACACAAGGGGAGAACCATTTTACAAGTAGTCTCTCTCTGAAGAGCAAAATACTCAAGACCTGCACAAAGAAAAAAAAGTGTACCTGTTATTAGAATATATGTTTGAGAAAATACATTTGTACAAGGTTAAAGAAATTACAACGGAAGTAATCCATGCTACTTTTAAATACTGCAGACATAAGCTTTTTTAAATCCTCAACTACACTAAGTTTACTTCCCTTACTTTTCCCTTTTTCCACCAGGATTTTAAGCAACCAGATGTTTTTATGAACTACAGTTTAGAGCAGCTCCTTGTGGATTTGCAGCAATAACTACAGAGACCTAAGCAGAGATCAGGAAGAAAACCAAGTTGGAAACTGAGTAACTTTATACCATTGAAGTTTTCCAGTGTATTATTTCCAGCAAATAATACACTTAACATCTTTCTCAAATGAACCTGATTAAGAGGCATGTCAAACTTACTCTGAATCCAAACATTAATCTCTATCCCACCAGGACCTGCAGTTTGCTCACTTCTGATTTAGAGAAATGACTGGTATTCAAATAAGTTAGCCAAGTGCCTCCTTGCAAGGGACAAAATACACTCATCTCTCACTCACATAAATGGGATATCAAATGATGAACCTCAAAATTTAGGTTGTAACAATGTTTTACAGGTTGAAGAAATTAATCCCAGATCATACTAAGCTTCTTTGTTTCTTTAATGTTGTATCTTCCACACATTTGGTGTTTGGGCAACTTGATCATCATCTTGTGTTTGCTTTTTCCACACCATTTCCCCCTTGTTTAGGGAATAAATGACAGGCAGCTGTATTACCAAATCAGGAGCAACACTATAAAAATCAAGCCTCCTGTTGAAAGCCATGAAGGAAATATTTCCATATGTCACCAGATTTTACTATGGGAAGACAAAGCAAAATATGCCCACCTCGTATCTCAAGGATACCCAGTCAGCTATTGGATTTACTATGCCTACAAACTGGTCATTTGGCTTATACCCACAGTGGACCTTACTCACAGAAGACATTTCCTTCCAGATTCACTCCCCCTATTAACAAAAGATAACTACTGTAAATTCATATAAAACCACGTCTCCTGAGATTCAGTTACCAATTATTTGTATTACTGTGGCACTTAGGATAACTACTCATGGACCAGAACTCCATTGTGTGCAAACACAGAACAAAAGACAGTCCCTGCACATCCATCTTATCTCCACAAATGAAAAGGGAACATTTATTTTGTTAAATGAAAACAGACCTTTTCCCCACCAAATCCAGTACATAAGGTTTCTCAAAAGAAAAAACTTCTAAACCTAAGTAATAACTAGCTGAAACCAACAGGTCTTTCCTTATGACGACATCTGATGTAATTATTTCAGTAAAATTTAACCCTACTCTAGTCTGCACTGGACGATACTGAACAGATTTTTACTGAGGTTATTTCATTGTTTTCTCAATGTGGGTAAGCAGCTTTTCATAAGAAAACAAGAAGTTCTTGTGCTTAAGGGGGTTTCATTTTGTTTTCTTCAGTCAAATCAGTTTACATCATTAAAGAATGATCTGAACAAAAAAAGCTTCTTAAAGCTAGGCAGTAAAATAAGATTAATGAGACCCTAGCCAATCTGAATTAAGAACTTAAAACATCCTGGGTTTGTTTCTACAACATTTATGTGAATGGCAGCATGGAGAAGTTTAATTCAAATATTTCATTAAAATGGGGTTGGGTTGTAAGTCATGAATGTTTTATTGACAAGTCTCTGCAACTCAGCCAGACTAGACTGAGCTCCAACACATTTTGGTTGAAAGTGTATTGTTGGGAAGTCTGCATCTGAGCTTTCCTACAACTGTATTTATAAGCTGTATTTTATGTTTAGTAAACAGTGCATTTTTATATCAATTCAATGGTCTAAAAATGTGGAATATACATTTAAAACTGGGCAGCAGGAGAACAGTGTGCTGCTGTATTCTGGGACAGCAAGAGGCAGCCAGCATTTTATGTTTTATGAAAACCTCCTTGGTAATAATGACTGACAGTTGCATTTTTGCCTTCCGCCACCTGTGACAGTCTCTACAGCGAGGTAGGGAAGAAAAATGAAGTAAGTCCACAGGTATCCAAGGCAGTATTTCAAGGATGCCTTCAACCTAAAAGGGAAAAAGTTAAACAGTGCTAGGTATAATCTGTTCAGATATCAGACAATTCTGCAGCCACAAAGATTTGCTCTAGAATCCCCTGTGCTCTATAATTGTATTCCAAAAATCTAAGCCTTCATTTAATAAATAATAAAAAAAAAAGCCAGATTTGTAGCCAGTTTGGTTGGTCAAACATAAACCAAGAGTAAGCCACTGAAGTCCTGTCTTCCTGAATTTGCAAGCTTCCTAAAATAGCTGCAAGAACAGTGTGAATTGCTCTAACTGATATCAATGAGCAGTTAAAATGGTCAGAATTAGGTTTCAGAGTTAACTACTTCTCTGCTGACCACTTACGCCAACCACCAGCTAACAACCGTAACCCCACAACCTTTAACTGAGTCCCGCACATTGCCAAGTGCCAAAAGATCCAACTGGTGTCTACCCAGTTGTCAATGTATGCAGATTCCACCTTCACAACATACTTACAACACTCTGAAAATATCAAATTAAAAACAGATTAGTACAATAATCCTTTTTAATTTTCATATTTAAATGTGATGAAAGATGTAATTTATTTGATGTGCCCAAAAAGATTCCCAGTCTCTACACTGGAGTGCTGCAACACTTCAGAGGTCCGACCACAGAATTGAAGTCTGATTTGCTGTGGAGTACCAGGGGGTCTTGACATAGAACATGCTTCTTTTGATTTACCTCTGCTACCTAGAGATCAGGATGAGATCACTTCACTGGCTGTATGTGGAGCAAATATATGCTCATTTTAAAGAGTGTTTGCTTAGCAATACTCCTCCTTTCGAAAGAGTAGGATGAAGACCTCTAACGTGCCACACGTCAGGTTCTCAGATCTGAAGGGTATGTCTATGGTTGGGGGTGTGATTCCCAGCCAGGGTAAACAGACACATGCTAGTTCTGCTTGAGCTAGTATGCTAGAACTAGCAGTGTTGATGCTGTGACACAGGCTAGCCCCCCTGACTATAAGCCCTCTCAACCCCACTCCTTGGGTCCACACACAGGCTGCTAGCCTGTGCCGCAACATCCACACTACTATTTTCAGCACACTAACTCAAACAGACCTAGCACATATCTTTCTACCAGGGCTAGGAGGCATGCTCCCAGTTGCAGTATAAATATATCCCATATCAACATTCCAACAGAGATCTGCATCAACATCCATTAGTGAAAGAATGCACTGATGATTTATAATCTTCTTATCAAGGAGCAACACATTCTTAAAGCATTAATATATGAGTGAGGAGGAGGGTAAATCAAATCAAGTACATATGGACCTCAAACATCATTTGTTGCACAAATTCAGATCAGTTTTCAGTAGCATCCAGAGCTGAAGGATTTTTAAAAGTTCTCCCTTTTGTGTTAATATTAAGTGGAATTCTAGACCTTTAGAGACATATGTTTGAAGCATTCCCTTAAAACAAACTCAAAAGAAGTATTTTAAAAACCAAAGTACATACAAGTGCTAGATGCACTTATGGCAGAAGAATGCAAAATACCACTAATGCATATCCCATTGTTGCTTCCAAAACACAACAGTTTTTCTATAAATTTCTGCAATTATTGGTCTAGAGCCAAAAGCAGGTCAAGGTACATTCTACTCCAGCCTAATATCCTGCTCCCTAATTTGTAAGTTACCTCAATAAAAAGTATTACAGAACAGGCAGGGTGCTGAGAGCCATTGAACCAAACTGTAAACCCTATATATGATGGAAACCACTTCAAGCTAGGGGGTGCTGCAGCACCCCCAGCACCTATGCAGAACAGTGAAACTATACTATAATAAATCAGTACCTCAATACCACAGTATCTGCACTACATACTTATACTTACAACAGAAATCTGGCTGGTTGCATTTTTCCTGGAATTGATCAAGAAATAGTCTTTCAGAAATTCTAATTTTTTTTTTTCCAGGCAGGAAAGAGACAGTTGTCCCAGATAGTGAATTTTTGAGCTCACTCCCCAGGCAGTGAGGAATCCTGGGAGACTGGCATCCTACAAGGCAAGCTGCCAAGAAGCCCAGGAAACTCTTGTCTCCGAGCACGTGACCAGCAGGCTGTTGGTAATCTGGGGAAAAGGCTCAGAAACCTGCCTGCTTTCCACCAAACATGTGGTCAAAATCGACACATACCCGCAGAACATTTTCATTTTGATGAATTGGCATTTTTGAAGGCGTTCCATCAAAAAAAAATTTACAATTAGCTCTAATTTTCCCCCAGCTCTAATTTTGTTATCAGATCTACCAGCTTGGGGATACAAAGAGATAACTTCTGGTGATTTTAGCACAGCAGAATGCAGTTACCAAACTGCAATTTGTTTTAAAGTATACCCAGGAAAAACAAGATTTCACATCTATTCCTGTTTAAAAAAAGAGGAGAAAAAAAAAAAAGGACAACTGCCATGTTGTTAACTACATAGTACCAACTCTTAAGAACATGGCTTAAGTAGCCATGAACAAACATAGCACTGCACACCTTTTTCAAACAAAAGCTATTTGCAAGTAACATTACTATTATCCGACCCATATTTCTGCAACATTTCCCTTCCTCAGCGTTCATTCTTGCAAGATGCTGAACATCTCCTCCAACATGGGAGTGGAGGCCATTCAGCACATTACAGTAAGTGCTCATCACCTTGCAAGAATTTAATCAGTGAAAACATTATCCCACATCACTAGATTCCTTTGGAGGTTTAAGCCATCCAGTTACTTTCTATGGCTGCCTAGTTGAAATATGAAATTAATAAAAAGGTAGGTGGGAAATCCCACACTGATTTCATAAGTGATCACAAGGCAGCTCTTTAGCATTTTTTTTAAAGCACTGTCTGTAGAACTACAAAGGATTAAAAAAGCTAAGACCCTACATTTTTTCCTTGAAGATTCAGACAACACATACAGAAACAGGTAGTCAGAGGGTATGTCTACACTGCAGCGTAAATCTGTAACTGAGCCTGGGGTTAAGCCTAACCCCCACTTGCGTCTACACTGCAATTGCGCTGAACCAGGGTTCCAGGACTCTGCAGGGCTGGAGGGTCTGAGCTTGAATTAAGCTGGGTTCCAAGGTCAGAGCCTATTGCTTTGCAATGTAGACGCAGCCCCACTTGACTTGGGACCCAGGAGTAAGCTGGAAATATCCCACAATTCTATGGGACAACTTCCTTAGTCCTCTCTATCCTAACAATCAGCAATCCACTCTATTGAAAACGGAAGCCACCCTCCCTTTGTAAATGCCAGCAACTCAGGTCAGTGTTAACGCATTCTATTCTGATCACTGCTCTGCAAGCAACGCTATCAGAGAGCCTCCTGGGTTTGCAACGGAGAAGAAACCAATCAAGCCTTTTGCAAAGCAAGCTGCTTCCAGGGTGCAGGGCGGGTAGTAAAGTTTTCCCACAGTGCACCATGGTCCTAGGGTTAAAAGTTTTAACCTAGGATTGAAATACAATGTAGACGGTCAAGCCCAGGGTTCCCTATCATGGGTCAGCTGACTCAAGTCCCACTAACCCTGGGCTTATATTGCAGTGTAGACAAACTATTCATACTTCAGCATAAAAAAAAAATGCTTCTAGTCAGTATTTTCTGAATTTCTTTAATCCCAAAGGCAACTGCAGAAAATTGAGGACTTCGAGTCCGTTTGTTTCTACTGCTTCTGACAGACTATTTCACCATCACAACCCTCTGCTTGCAACACCAAAACTGCTTCAGGTGGAAAAGATTCTGGTATCACATATCAGGAGGAGAATAAGCAACAGAAGCAACAGGGGGGAAAAGGTTACACTTCCAGAATCTCTACTCAAGGACCTTTAGTAGAGAATAATACAGAAATCAAGATTACCATTTCTGAGACCAAATCCTTCAAAGTTCTGCACAATCTACTAATTAAACAGTTGCATTGCTCCAATTTTTCTAGCCATGTTAGATCCCTGGTTTCATATTAAGTCACCATTGACAGTATAAGAACAATGCTTTCTTCTGTATCAAGTCAATCTTTGCGTCATTTTTATACAGGACTTGCCATTGTACTGTGGTGGTACCCTCCAAACATAAACGTCTCTAATGGAAGGAGGTTTTGTAGCCATTACGTCCAATGGACTACATCTGTTTGCAATACTCATGCTAATTTCTCATTAATATCTAGGGCATGCTGCTGACCTACTGTTGCCCTGATTCACTTCCCACTGGGCGTCTGCCACAGACAGAACACAGAACAAACAGGACAGCTATATAAAGATTAACTCGCCAAGTGTGAATTTTCAGTTTTTATGAATAAAACAAGAAAATATAACTAAGTCATTCTGATTTTCAGACTCCAGAGATCTGCATTCAAATTCTTGCATTACTCACAAGTGAAATGATTTCAAAAATCTTTTTAAATCACCAGGACCAAAGTTACTTGCTCACTCACTTGTGATAAGTGGAAAGATTCTTTTCTAGAGCATTCAGGTCTAAGCCATAAGCTTCAAATTTAAGAGCCTTTAAAAAAATCAGTTTCCGTTTTTATATCCCTTATGGCTGCAAAGATAACCATCTCATTATAAGCTAGTGAAGTGACATCTTCCTAGCCTGCCTGAAGCTTCAGGGCCTTTGCTGCTGCCTATGCATTTGCAAAGCAGCAGCCAAAGTGAAATTAAAAAGACCCTCCATTTTTGGGATGCAATTCAAAGACTTTCAACAGTTAAACTGTATCAGCTTCCCAAGTGACAGAGTGTAAATACTCAGGTCTCAGAGTAGCAGCCATTTTAGTCTGTAATCGCAAAAAGAAAAGGAGTACTTGTGGCACCTTAGACACTAAAATTTATTTGAGCATAAGCTTTTGTGAGCTACAGCTCGCTTCATCCGATGTAGCTCACGAAAGCTTATGGTCAAATAAATTTGTTAGTCTCTATGGTGCCACAAGTACTCCTTTTTTTGGTAAATACTCAGTAGCCCAAGGCAGACAGGAGAGTCATTCCCAAGAGAGTAAGAACCAGACAACACATGTAAGAGTGTACAATTGAAGAGACCTCTTTCCCCTTTGACCTCATGCCCTATCTTCACAGCAGCCAGGAACACAGTAACTTGGTAAAGTAGCAGAGATCTGGACATACGCTCCAACTTCCTCTCTATCCAGAGAGTGCTCAACCCTGCCTTTTCCCGCTCCTACTTCACCCCCAGCCCTGCCCCACTCCACCCTTCCCCCCAAGCCACACCCTCTTCCCGCACCCACCCACTCCCCCAAGCATGCCCAGTCCCCACTCCTTCCTCTTCCCTTCTCCCCCACCCCCCCCCACGCCTCCTGCACACCACAGAACAGCTGTGAGGGAGGGGGAGGAGTTGATCAGTGGGGCTGCCAGCGGGCAGGAGGCACTGGGGGGGGAGGGTGGAACTGGCTGGTGGTGGGGGCTAAGTACACGTTAATTTTAGCGCCCACGGAATTGGCACCTATGGCTCTGGAAGGGATAAAAGAGTCAGAAAGTTTCTTATTCCAGAAACTACAGGATCACACTAGGTGGCATTCCACCACAAGCACACACCAGCTACAAGTCAGCACTGCGGGTACATCAGACAGAGCTGAAGTGGTTTAAGACCTGTAGGAAAGCAGAATGCATTCACTGAGGACTAAGGGTTTGAGTTTAATATATCCTCTTTCTGTAGCTGCAGTGGAGCAGTGTCATTGTTAATAATTAAATTCTCCATAACCGCTCTTCTGTGTCCTCTTTTTCTGCTAGGAAGAAATATTTGTTTAAAAAAAATTCAGCAGTGTTTGTATTCTTACTACATTGAAAACAAGCTCAAGCTCTAAGCTCTTTGAGTATTTCAAGTGTCACAAAAACTACTTTACATAAAAACAGCCATAAATATAATTACAATAGTACAGTAAACATTTCTATATAAATCACTACTTTCCATTATAGTTGACTTGGCTACAGACCAAGCTGAGTCTAGTTAAAACTTCACCGGTTTAAAATGTTTAACAGCTCTGAAAGGCTGTCGCTCCAAGTGAACATTTCCAGTCCTGCCAGCTGAAAAAAGTGAGAGACTTAGAGAGAACGGAAAAAATCCTCAGGTGACATGGAACAGGGCAACAGCATTTCTTAAAAGGGTGAATGCTAGTTACATAAATCAAAAATAAGGAAATGAATGAGATTGCTAGTGGAATACAAGTAATAACTTTCAATACAA
This sequence comes from Lepidochelys kempii, assembly GCF_965140285.1. Taxonomy (NCBI): domain Eukaryota; kingdom Metazoa; phylum Chordata; order Testudines; family Cheloniidae; genus Lepidochelys; species Lepidochelys kempii. The sequence goes on from NC_136380.1 coordinate 250,423,225, forward strand.
CCACCTAATTTACTCTTCCATATGAATGAACTCAAACCATTGAGTGTTTTGTGTTAACAAGGCTACATCTACACTACAGCTGGGATCAATGCTCTAAGATCGATCCACCAGCGGTCAATTTAGCGGGTCTAGTGAAAACCGGCCAAATCGACAGCAGATCGCTCTCCAGTAAACCCCTGTACTCTACCCCCAACGAGAAGAATAAGGTAAGTCGACGGGAGAGAGTTTCTCTCATCGACCCCGCACGGTGCAGACCCCATGGTAACTCGACCTAAGGTACGTCGACTCCAGCTACGTTATTCATGTTGCTGGAGTCGTGTAGCATAGGTCGACTTATCACAGTAGTGTAGACATAGCCCAAGATTACTGCAGCATAATGAAAGCAGCAGTCCTCTTTACTTGGGCTGCCTATCAATAGTTTTAGGGATTTTTTTCTTCTTTTGACCTTGAGTACTCAGTGAAGTGACAGGCTTTTTATTTGCAGTAGGAAAAACCTTATCCCATTTTTTTTTTCTATTCCATTTCAGAATTGGGTCTCTGCTGACTATTGCACCTTAACTGTTGTATGCAGTGTAGCTGTAGCCTTATCAGTCCCAGAAGGTGGATGAGGTAATATCTTTTATTGGACCAACTTCTGTTGATGAGAGAGACAAGCTTTCGAGCCTCTTCTTCAGGTCTGGGTCAGGAATTCCCAGTGTCACAGCAAAACGCAAAGTAGAACAAATTGTTGAGCATAAGCAGAATCTGAGCATAAACCAGTCTGTTTTGGACATTCATGAAGGGATGACCAAGTTGCTCCATTTAGCTCAGAATCTGCACTGGACCCACTATAATGCACTGCTTCATACATCCAGCTAAAGTACCTTAGGAACTATACAACCTTCTTATGGATCTTAAGACTTGTTTTCTGAAAATCTTGAATCTTCTTAGTTGGATATGATATTAGAGATCTGAATATATCAAAGGAACACCCAAATCTTTGTTTAGTATTGGCTCAAAGGTCAGACAGAAGTGAAACCTCTTGATTAATATGAAAGGCAGGGATGGTCAACTGTGAGTCATTCCCATGACAACTTTATATGCCTCAGTGTCCCTTTACTGACGAGCCATGATGTGGATACCCTATGCCCTGTCTTTCCTGGACAAGTACTGATTCAGTAGTCCAGTTTCAGCACACTGTTCCTTCCCCAAGCCGAAGAAGTTCATCACTGGGTGCACCACCTTGTTTAGGTGTCTGTCTTGTGATGACAGACCCACTCTTTGGGACTTGTCAGCAGGATAGTTATAGCAGTACTAGCTCCGTCTCCTTCTTAGTGTGGTTTGAGAGATTCTGCTTGTCGCATGCATTCCTAGAGAGCTGTTGCCTTCCCAAAGGGGATTTTACCTTTACTAGATCACGACACAATCCACTCTAGGAAAAAGCCCTTCAAGGGGGGCTGCTATTTCTGGGGATGTTGTAGAGATTGTAACACTTGTCAGGAGCAGAAAGTTTTCCATCAGGACTCTCCCACAAGACGACAGCGAGGAACTAACCACAGAATGGTCAGGCAATGTTTCCTCACTTGGACCATCTGCCAGGACAATGGACATGACTTCATGTGCCTTGGGCTCACTGATTAGGGAGGAAGAGGAGGGTAAGGAGTGTATGTTTTCTGGCAGCTCAAGAAAAGGAGAGCTTCCTCAGAATCATCATCAGTTCACATCTGGAGACAACTGTCTTATTGCCTCTGCCTGGCCTGACAGAACCAAACAAGTCAATCTGACCCCATTTCCATCCTCCATGATGTCCTCACATTGCAGGATGAAAGAGCACACAGTCTTGCAGGGTCTCAAATGGGATTAGCCGACCCCCAACTGCCATCCTTCTTCCCTTAAATTATAATTACGTCTTCTACTAGAGGAATTCTAGCTCTCAGGGAGTTTGCAACCATCTGATGAATCTCTGAGCCAGGAAACTGGATGGCCTAGTTCTGCCAAAATGGATCTAAAGCCCACTCTACGGGGAAAAAAAACAAACAAAAAAACCCTACACACCACACCATCTTCTGAGAGAAGCAGGGAGGCTACACGAACAGATGGTCAACATGCCTAAAAGTACTGTAGATGTGTTTCTGAGAGTCCAAAGCCTTCTTTCAAAAGGACATGGGAAAAGGTAAAGCGTGCCTTCAGCCTACCTCCATTTTAAACTTTGATGATACATTGTTTCTGAGTTGCACTGTTGGTACTCCAGGCACCAGGCAATTCTAAATGCATTTAAGCACTTTGTTTAACATTAGAGAACATTTCGATGCGGCAATGAATAAAGGAATAATGTTTCTATCTTTGAGCAGAAATGCTCTGACTTCTGCACCTTGACCTTGAAATAGATCAGACTCCTACGACCTCGAGCGTAAAGCCCGAGATCTAAGAAGAGTTACCTGGTGAGCGGAGTTTACAAGAGATCGTTATAAATTTTCATCTTAAATTTCAACCACCATTTTATAATGTAGCAATTTTAAGCATGAAACTTGCTGAGAATAAAGTATTAAGAGCTTGCTGCAATTTGGAATAGAGCAAGACTGTATTTGTGGTGGTACCGTATCATATGCATTCTTAGTTCATTCCACCATCCTATACTATACAAACTGGAGTCTTACTCAATAGCATCCTGCTACATGGGCTTAGGAGCCTCACCCATTTGGGTCACTGCTGTGATGCATGATTTTTTTTTTTTTTATGTATCACCTTAATTAGAATTCTCAGTTGGCAGCCTGAGCAGAAAAGCAGAAGAAGACATGGGCATACATTTGAACTTCCCCCTCTCACCTTCAGGGGAGGTCAAACCCAGGTTAACAGTGCATTGAGAAGAAAGTGTGTTTTGTAATGGTTGTTTGGACAGTGGACTTTAGTCTCCAGAGTTAAGACCAATGATTAAGACATAGAATTTTTATTAATTATTTGAGGATTTGGGATGCTACTAAAATGCAATCACAATCACAGCTCCACTGTGCTGGGCAATTTAGTCCCTGACTCAAAGAGCTTACAATCTAAAAAACCACCAATAAATTTTTTTAAAAAATACCAGGTAATCTGCAAGAACATATCACACATGAAATACATATCATGAGAAAGCAGCATACTGAATGAGACAGAAATGAATGGAATAGAAAGAAAAGGGAACAAAAGAAATTTAAGAAGCACCACCACCAGAACATCAATTCAGGGCTGAAAGGAGTAAAAGTTCAGAGGTAGAGGTGACTGCATTTCTGAAAGCTTTGCACACCACTTTGATTCACAGAAGAATTCTAAACCTAGACTGGGGATTGGGGAGGGGAAGGGAAGGGCCAGCAATTATTCTGTGATGTAGATATTTGATGCAGGCTGCCCAGGAAAGAAGCTAAGGTTACCCGAGTCACATAACTAAGGCAATACAAGCAACGGGAATATCTACACCAGCACAAAATGAAGACTGACACTAACAAGTTATTTTGATAAATTCACAACTGCATATCCCTTATTCTGAACATTGAAAAAGATACAGAGCAGATTGTAAAGCTGATTAACTGAAACCAAACATCATAAAAAAATATTTTGCAATGCTCTTCAGTGTTTACAAAATGAACTGCTGGGACACATGCGTCATCGAAGCCTTACTCATTCAACAACAGCATTCTTCTTCCGTGCTATTTAAGTTAGCCGTAAACTATGACCATGTAATGGAATTATTATGAGAAGAGGGGAAAACTGTATCATTCCATTAAAAAACAAATCCAGAAGGCACATGTCTCAAAACAACCTGATAAATTTACTGCACCAGAGTTACCTTTACTATAACATACATTTATAAAGAAAAGAAACTACATGCTCTGTGTAGATGAAGTTTGATCCTAAATTAAACTGGGATAGCCACAAAAATATGAAGTAATAGAATTATAATTAGACATTAGAGAGGCCAATAAATTCCTGTGTTTTGGTATAAAGTATTTCAAGGGGTATCAGACGTATAGTGAATTACAGGTCTAAATTTTTGGCTTCCACATGAAGTAGCAAGATAATTTACATCCCTTCTCCCGACACGTTAAGAGATCAGATAGACACAGTAGGGTTAACGCTAAAGTATGGTCATGAGTGAATCTTGGAATAGCTACAGGTTACTAGGCTTCATACACTCTTACGTATATTTTAAGGGACGTCTCTTTCAGTCTATAGCATGGGATTCTCAGTCTGGGCATTGTGACCTCCAGAGAGGTATTGAACAGGTCTCACAGGGTCACAACTACCCTGCCCTTCCCATACTGCTAAAGGAGAGGAGGGGCACGGGGTGGGGGGGAAGAGAGAGAGAGAAAAAATCACTGGTCTTCAGGCAAATGATACACAGCTCTAGGTCACCTCCAAAGACGGGGGGGAAATCACTATATCAAAATGTCTAACATTTGTCAGAGGAAATGCAGGCTCCATTGCCTCACACAGAGGAGATACGACCCTGTCAGATGTCACCCTGAGAGCACCTCCTGGTGGTAGAGCTCAGGGGGCTCCCTTAAATCTCAGCAGTGTTTGTATTTCTTTACTCAAACCACAAACACTAGATGGGGATCAGCCCCCACCTCAAATCAAGATATTGTTCTAGACTGTCATGGGAAAGTAATTTTCTCTAAGTACCCTCCTACTTTATTCATCTCACAATCTGTGAAAGTCTCTCTTCCTTTAGCCCTCATATTATATAAAGAGGTAAGACAAAGTTACTAACACAATAAGTCTTTCTATTCCTCACAAAGAACCACAAAACCGAGCAACAAATTAAAAAGATACGGTGGGTAAGGTAATATCTTTTATTGGACTAACTTCTGTCTGTGAAAGAGACAACCTTTTGAGCTACACAGAGCTCCTCTTCAGGTATCGGAAAAAGAGAAAAGCAGTAGCTCAAAAGCTGGTCTCTGTCACCAACAGAAGTCAGTCCAATAAATTGTATTACCTCACCCACCTAGTCTCTCTCATATCCTGGGACCAATACAGCTACAACAACCCTGCAACAAATGAAACACGAACTCACTTTCCCATTCTGCTCCCAAAGAGGGCTGTTCAAATGAGACTCTGGGCTGTCAGCCCCCAACAGTAATAATCCCTTACCCAGGAGCACCTGAAAGGACAGCTTTCCTTTAAATCTGTCCCTCACAAAGGTCAATAGTCACAAAAACAAGGGTTGCAAAAAATATTACAATTTCAGAAAAAAAAATATTACCTAAACAAAATCACTCTCCCAGAAGTCTCAGTACCCGAGACCCTCTCCCACTGACAGGGTACAGAGCGTGCACATTGTATATGTTTGAAGTTTATACTTCTAGTTTTATTTTGTTCTTATCTTCAATCATTCAGTTTTCAGTCTGTTGTAGCCCTCGCTTCGGAGGCTGATCTACTTCTCCATAGTGAAGTCCCACTGTGAAGGAAAGACTACCATTAAAAACAAAAACATTTGGGACCCCCTTTGGTCATATTTCACGTTGGCACAGGCCAGGTTTGACCATGTGCCCGTAAAGCTTTCACGGGTTAAAGTGAGAGGAGAAGGAGGCTGAGAGGGAAGGACTGTTCACTCTGCCCTCCTTGGCTCAGGGCAGTGCTACTTCCCACAAAGTTTGCATTAAACAAATTGGTTTATTGTAACAAATGGGACTGCATTACTCACCTCACAAGTCACTTTTCTCTGCTCCTACCTCAGTTTGACCTATGCATAAGGGTGAAAAACCCATTACTTCTAGTTTAAGCTATTTGGCACAATGGGCTGTATTTGCACAGCACCTAACGCAATGGGGTCCTAGCTCATAACCTGGCTCTTCTTTGTTTCAGTTTTCACCAAAAAAGTTAGTAGCAGTTGGACGTATTGAAAATGAGGTAAGATCAGAGACTAAAATAGGGAAAGAACAAGTTAAAAATTACTTAGACAAGTTAGAGGTCTTCAAGTTACCAGGGCCTGATGAAATACATCCTAGAATACTCAATGATCTGACTGCGAAGGTATCTGAGCCATTGGCAATTTATCTTCAGAAAGTCATGAAAAACAGGAGAGATTCCAGGGGACTGGAAAAAGACACACATACTGCCAATCTATAAAAAGGAAAATAAGGACAACCTGGGGAATTACAGACCAGTCAGCTTAACTTCAGTACCCAGAAAGATAATGGAGCAAATAATTAAGCAATCAATTTGGAAACACCCAGAAGATAAGGTGATAAGAACAAATCCTGTCAAACCAACTTAGTAGCTTTCTTTGACAGGGTAACAAGCCTTGTGAATGGGGGGGAGGGGGAGTGGTAGATGTGGTATGTCTTGATTTTAGTAAGGCTTTTGATACGGTCTCATATGACCCTCTCATAAAACAAACTAGGGAAATAGAACCTAGATGGAGCTACTATAAGGTGGGTGCATAACTGGTTGGAAAACCATTCCCAGAGAGTAGTTATCAGTTTTCTATAGTCAGGCTGGAAGGGCATATCGAGTGGGGTCCCAAAAAGATCAATTCTGTGTCTGGTTCTGTTCAATATCTTCATCAATGGTTTAGATAATGGCAGAGAGAGTACACTTATAAAGTTTGCAGACAATACCAAGCTGGGAGGGGTTGCAAGGATTAAAATTGAAAATGATCTGGACAAACTGAAGAAATGGTCTGAAGTAAATAGGATACAATTCAATAAGGACAAATGCAAATTCCTCCACTTATGAAGGAAAAATCAGTTGCCCACATACAAAATGGGAAATGACTGTCTAGGAAGGAGTACTGCAGAAAGGGATCTGGGGGTCATTGTGGACCACAAGCTAAATATGAGTGAACAGTGTAAACCTTCTGTGGGAAAAAAAAAAACAAACAAAAAAACAGCAAACATCATTCTGGGAAAAATGCATCACGGACTGTGAAATCTGGTTTCCTCCTGTGAAATCTGGTCTTTTGTGTGCTTTTACCTTACACTACACAGATTTAATGGGGGAGACCAGTATTTCTCAAATTGGGGGTCCTGACCCAAAGGGGTCACAAGGTTATTGTAAGGGTGTTACGGTATGGCCACCCTTACCTCTGCGCTGCCTTCAGAGCTGGGTGACCAGAGACTGGCCACTGCTGACTGAGGGCTCAGCTCTGCAGGCAGCAGCGCAGAAGTAAGGGTGGCAACACCACACCAGGTCATCCTTACTTCTGACAGCAGATCTGCCTTCAGAGCTGGGATCCTGGCCAGAAGCTACCGCTCTCCAGCGGCCCAGCTCTGAAGGCAGTGCTGCCGCCAGCAGCATCAGAAAACTAAAGGTAGCAGTACCATAACCCCCCCTACAATAACCTTGTGACCCTCCCACGACTCCTTTTTGGGTCAGGACCCCTACAATTACAACTCTGTGAAATTTCAGATTTAAATAGCTGAAATCATGAAATTTAAGATTTTTAGAATCCTATGACCCTGAAATTGACCAAAATGAACCATAAATTTCGTAGGGCCTTATCTATGAAGGAAGATTGAAATAAATGGGTTTGTTCAGTCTGCAAAAGAAAAGACATGATGACAGTGTTCAAGTACATGCAAGGCTGTTACAAGGAGGAGGGAGAAAAATTATTCTCCTTAATCTCTAACGATAGGACAAGCAGCAATGGGCTTAAATTGCAGGAAGGGTGGTTTAGGTTGGACATTAGGAAAAACTTCCTGTCAGGGTGGTTAAGCACTGGAATAAATTGCCTGGGGAGGTTGTGGAATCTCCATCATTGGAGATTTTTAAGAGCAAGTTAGACAAACACCTGTCAGGGATGGTCTAGATCAGGGGTGGGCAAACTTTTTGGCCCAAGGGCCACGCTGGGGTTCCAAAACTGTATGGAGGGCCGGGTAGGGAAGGCTGTGCCCCCCAAACAGCCTGGCCCCTGCCCCCATCCGCCTTCTCCCACTTCCCGCCCCGACTGCCCCCCTTAGAACTCCCGACTCATCCAACCCCCCCTACTCCTTGTCCCCTGACTGACCCCTCCCGGCACCCCAGAATGCTGGTGGCACAGTGAGCTGAGGCTGTGGGGGAGGGGGAACAGCACGGGAGGGGCTGGGGGCTAGCCTCCCCAGCTGGGAGCTCAAGGGCCGGGCAGGACGGTCCTGTGGGATGAATGTGGCCTGCAAACGGTAGTTTGCCCACCTCTGGTCTAGATAATACTTAGTCCTGCCATGAGTGCAGGGGACTGGACTAGATGACCTCTTCCAGTCCTATGGTTCTATGATAACTAGGCATCCTGGGTGCTCCATATACAAACAGTAGTAATTATGAAGACAGAATAAATAACGTTTGCTGACAGAATACCAAGATACAGTTTCCTTCTTTAAGGATGCCTTGTATTAAATTACATAATACCAAGATACCATAAATGACTGGCACCTTATAAATGCCTACATAGAATATTATGGCAGTGTTTAAAGTTATACAAGGAATTAGATTTTTTTAAAAACTGATCTACCAAAAGTATGCCAGAAGCACCCAGACAGAACTAATGTATAATGGATGCCCCGACAGTTACCTCTGAGCTGTCACATTACTGTAGATCTTTATAAAAATGTACATAACAAATAGCACAGTGTTTACCCCTCAAGTCATATTTTTCTATTTTTTTAAAAAATGAACAAAGAAGAGAGCGAGCACCATTTAACAATCCTTCATAAAAATCAAGTTATTCCATCTGTCACCCACATTCAAGAACTTCCATCTATACCACAGTAAATTTTTCCCTTCTTTCATAAGATTGATTAAATGAAGCTGTAAAAGAGGTCTTAAGCCCAATGTATTTCTGTAGTGACATCTATTCCATTACTCCATGGGTCAGTGTATTGCTCTGATCCCTATAGAAAGTCTTCTACTCGTTTATTTGAGCATGAGCTCACGAAAGCTCATGCTCAAATAAATTGGTTAGTCTCTAAGGTGCCACAAGTACTCCTTTTCTTTTTGCGAAGACAGACTAACACGGCTGTTACTCTGAAACCTGTCATTCTACTTGTTTGTTCATTCTGATTTTAAAATAAGTCAGACAATGGTGTTGTGACTAATTCACTTAGGCTACTCTACAGCTTAATACATCTCATTGTTGGAATGTATTTCCTGCTATTCATCCAGGGTTCTGTCCCCGCCACTCATCACTTTGACTCAGTCTACATAATCAATTTATGTCGATGTAACTACTTTGGTCAGGGGTGTGGAAAATCCTACTCCTGGAGGAATTCTGCACCAAAACATTAAAAATTCTGTGCACAATATTTTAAAATTCTGCAAAATTCTGAGAATTTTATTTGTCAAAATAACACTATATAATCACACCAGTTTCAATTATTTTGGTAATTTATTTCAAAATATCTGTCAGCAAGTATGTGTGTAACAATACAGACAAAAATTCCCGCAGGAGTACAGAGTTAAAGAAACCCCTACGCCAGCACAGTTCCTGTTTCTCTGCTCCTTCCACCCCCACAAGACACCAGTTAGGGAGCCAGACACTCTCATCCCCTTCCCCCCGAGAGCCCAGCCCAGACACACACACCCTCCCCCTCCTCCCTCTCAGACGCCTGCTGCGGGCCCCTCCCCTCCAGAGCCCAGCCACACCCCCCCACCCCAGCCCAACACTCTCACCCCTCCCCTCCAGAGCCCAGCTGTGTCTCCCTCCCCATCCCTACCACCCAGAGTCCAGCTCGAAGCCCCCCCGGCCCAGACGCTCAAATCCTCTACCCCTCAGACACTCATAGACCCTACTGGCCTAGAGCCCAGGGATCCAGAGGGAGAAACAGCCTGATACTGGGTCCCGGGCTTGCACGGAGTTTCCTCAGGGTGTGCAGGAAACTGCAGCTGCTGAGAACCTTCCAGCTCCCTCTGGCAGTGTTTTCTATTTGTGAGCTGGGCTCTGCCAGGTCCAGTGGCCCTTAGTGGTGCCCAACATTTCTGCAGCCCATTTCTGGGCGGGGGGGGGGGGAATTCTGCATGCACAACATTTCAGCAAAATTTTGCATTGTGAAGTGGAGCAGAATTCCCCCAGGTGTAAAATCTACACCTCAGAGGGATGTAGTTATTCCAAATTAACCCCTGCTGTAGGGGCTTATCCACACTTACAGTACTGCACTGGTGCAGCTGCACCACTAGTTGCACTTAGTGAAGACACCGCCTATGCCAACAGGAGAGCTTCTCCCATCAGCGTAGTTAATCCACCTTCTTGAGAGGCGGTACCTTTGCCAATGGGAGAAGCCTTCCTGTCAACGTAGCACGGTCTACACCAGGGGTTAGGTCAGAATAACTAGGTCACCCAGGGGCGTGGATTTTCCATACCCGAGCAATGTAGTTATATCAACATAAATTGGTAGTATAGGCCAAGCCTAGACAGCACTATAGCAACATAACTACCAGTTCTCAGGGAAGTGGCATACCCACACCAATGAGAGAAGCTCTCCTGTCAGCATAGATAGCTTCTTCACTCAGCGCTACAGAAGCGCCCCCAACCAGTGCGCCACTGCAGTGCTGTAAGTGTAGACAAACCCTTTGTCTCAACCAATTATTCCTACTTACACACACAAGTAGTATGCCTAAGGCATTCTGCTCCATCCTTGGAGTTTAAACCCTTCCAATTCTTGCAGACTATTAACATCCCTTCCTTAGCTGCTGCGTAGCTAAGCTATTTATCTCCATGTTTCTTCATAAACTAATCCCTACAACCCCTTGCGCTAGAATTAATAATTCCATACAGTATATTTTGATTCTGGAAAGAAAACATTATAGCCAAGGTGGCATCACGAGGAAGATAAAAAAATGACTTTCAAAAGCAAAACCAGACTCAGAAGCAACCTCAAGAGTTAATGCGCCTTTGCAGTAGAAGACAAACTGCAATGGGCAAGTACCTGCTTTCACAAGATTACCATTGTAGCCAAGGTACCAAAGAGGGGAAGAACTGGATTTCAGTGGCTTCTTAGAGGGGTCTCCATATAGCCTTATCGTGCTCCATAGTGCTCCTCCACATCCACAATACTTTTATTTCAGGAGTAGGAGCGTAAAGGGGAAGAAACAAAGAAAATGAAGTGCCAGAATTGCCTCCGATTTGTGTAACAGATAAACCTTGTATTTTTAAACCACTGGAACTATTGTGTATACAATTTGCCTATAACTGACATATTTAATACCTTACAGAATTACTTGTTATGTAACATGTCGTTCAGTCAAATCTTCCAAAAGACGCATAATTATCTTGTTGCAAACCGCCAAATAATTGCTTTTTTTTTGGTACCTCTCCTGTCTCATTTAGTAAGTCTGCTTGAGTTTTCTCCCCACGCAACAGGAAATTGACTTAACTGACGCATTCCATTAACGCAGACAGCCAGCACTCAGTTTTGAATTGCTCCTTTGTAAAAACTCCATGAAATGCTAAAATGAAAGCCCCTGCAGTATCAACACTCCGCAGACTAGAAACAACAAGTTAGATTTGGGAAGATGACTCATTTAAAATGACATTGTATCAAATCCAAGTTGAATTTTTGCAATTCAAAATTATTACTCTTCGCAGATTTAACTTGGCTGAAGGGCAGGTGCTGCAATCTTTAGAAGCTCTACAATAATCCTAGGCTATGTCTACACTACAGCTTATGTCAGCATAATTTATGTCGCTCAGGGGTGCGAATAAACTAACCCCCCTGAGCGACAGAAATTACACCGACATAAGCGTTGGAGTGGACAGCGCTATGTCGGCAGGAGAGCTTCTCCCACCAACATAGCTACTGCTGCTCGCGGAGACTGGAGTAGTTAAGCCAATAGGAGAGCTCTCTCCCGTCAACTTAGAGCAGCTACATTAGAGAATTTACAGCAGCACAGGTGAACCAATGCAGCTGTGCTGCTATAAGATTCCTAGTCCAGTGGTTCTCAAACTTTTTTTTTCCACGGACCACTTGAAAATTGCTGAGGGTCTCGGCGGACCACTTAATGATCTTTCCAAATGTTCTTTGTACCATTAGCTAACTATCGTAAAGTGCTTTGGATAAAAGCGCTATGGAAAAAAACCTTAATAATAAACATTTTTTGTTCTACAAATAAAAGCACACAACTCATATTTTAAAATCAGTAGTCTTACCTTTCTAATGTGATGGATGTGCCCTCTCTCCCCTGCTGCAGCAGCCCCTGAGCTGGGGCTGGGAAGGAGGGGGGGGGGTCTCCCCCCAGCAGCCACAGCCCTGGAGCTGGGGAAAGTCGCCTCTTTCTCTGGCCGCCACAGCCCTACATGTCCCAAATTCCCCCACCCCCTCTTCTCTTCCCACTGCCCCCTCCCACTTACCCCCTATTCCCCTCAAGGGCACCACCTCACCTTACATGTGTGTCTTCTCCAGGGTCCGGGCACCTAATTAGTGGAACCATGCCTGTGTGGCTCCACTAATTAAGTGGGTGGCTCTTCATTCTCTCATTTGCAACCACCTAGGTGCACACCTTAGAGGGAACTATTGTGGACCACCTGAATGGAGCTCGCGGACCACTGGTGGTCCACGGACCAGAGTTTGAGAACCTCTGCTCTAGTCAGTGTAGCAATAGTCCTACTCTTTCCCTAGACAACCACCTATTTTACTGATCAAGAATCTCCAAGAACCCAGGACGTTATTTTTTATAACAGTACAAAACAAAGAAAAAGGTTTCTCCCCATACATGCACACTTGTTTATATGCAATATACTATCATCTTCAGTCCACTTCCTCCTCAGTAGGGAGACCTGCAGAGCAGAATTAAAATCTGATTCTCTTCATGAGCAAGAGATGTGGTACTTTTACCAGGCCAGGGAAATGAAAGCAAGAATTCTGGTGTGCTATTCCTGGTTCACAACCCCCTTCTGTCCTAGCTTCCCCAGGTATAAAACACTAACACTCAACTACCTCTAAAGATGGGTGCTAAGCTCATTTAACCATCTATTTTAACAAAAGTAAGATCAGAAGGAGGAACCATGAAATATTTCAGAATTTTATAAGCAAAGTTGCTCCCAAAAGGCAAAGTCCTTATTAAACAGTACATGTACGTTTGATCTTTAGGCACTTATAGATCACAAAACTGTAGCACTTTAATGCTGCAAGGTCAAGCGTGTCGTCAACAAGCAGGCAAGCAAACTCAGCAAAATAAAGGCAGCAAACAATATCTGCCAGCTCCTTTTTTCTCATTTTTCAAGACTAAACCTAAAAGTGAGTAATTTTTTAGAACAGAGAAATTGTCTTCCTGACTCAAACAGACTCAGGATCCATCCAGTTTGATGCCCTGTCTCCGACAGCTCAGAGCTTTGGAGGGAGGTGCAAGAAACTGTGCAGCAGGCAGTTCTGTCCCACAAGGTAAGTTTGAGTCTCTATTAGGTAGAATTTGTCTTATTCCATTAAGACTTGCATCTCCTCCCAGACTTTTGGGGTTTTGGATCTACTATTGTAACTCTGGATGTTCTGGTTTTCATATTAATGCTTACCTACACAACTGGCTTACTCGTGCCTTCCACTTTCATCAACATGGAGGATTTTCCCTCCATCTACAAAATAGCACGTATCTCAGTCTGATAAGACTAGTAGCACACACTAGCACCAACCACTTGTCTTCTCCAAGCAGAAGATCACAATATCCACACAAAGAAAAGGAGGACTTGTGGCACCTTAGAGACTAACCAATTTATTTGAGCATGAGCTTTCGTGAGCTACAGCTCACTTCATCAGATGCATCCGATGAAGCGAGCTGTAGCTCACGAAAGCTTATGCTCAAATAAATTGGTTAGTCTCTATGGTGCCACAAGTCCTCCTTTTCTTTTTGCGAATACAGACTAACACGGCTGTTACTCTAATATGCATACAAACTGAATACATACATGCAATTGCCATTTCCAGGAGCAGGTAATGGAGAAAGTGTGCAACCAAACTGATGGACAGATGCATGTTGGAGGAGACATTTATAAGCAAATGTGTAACAGTAGAGGCTATGGGGGCCTCCTTTCCACCATGGGCACCAGCGCCAGGTAGGTAGGGCTGGGGCCAGTCTGTGCTCCCAAGCTTCAGCTATTCTGCCCTGTAGCACTGTACGGGGGGGTGGGAGGGTGGGAAGGGAATATCCCTGTTCTGCACTGGTTAAGCAGGGCTGGTGAGTGTGGCAACGTGGGAGGTTTGTGTGTTTTGGAGTGCTAGGTAGTGGGGGTGAGGCCTGTGTGTGTTGGGGCGCTGGACAGTGGAGGGGTCTATGTGGAGCTCTATATAGTTGTGGTGGTGGGGATGTGAAGAAGAGCTGGGTAGTTCAGAGTGGGGAGGGGGAGATGTGTGTGTGTTGGGGCACTGGGGGGGGGTCTGTGTGGGGTGCTGGGCACTTGTGGTGGGGCTGTGGGTGCAGGGGCATTGGGCAGGGACAGTGGTGTGCAGGGTGCTGTGCATTTGTGGTGGGGGGGGCACTGGGCATAGTGGGTCTGGGTGGGCTGGACATAGGGAGAGTTGGGCAGAGGGGCTGTGTGGCGTGGCATGGCATGGTCCTGTCCCAGAGGGGAAGTGGCATGCTGGCAGCACAGGGCTGGGAGGGCCAGTGTGCATCTGGCGACTGCCGGTGTGTAAACAGTGCCCTTGCACTGGGCTGGGTGGAGCCCCATTGCCCCTGGCCGGCTCCTCATTCCGGGTACCAACCTTCCCACACCATGCTCCACTGCCCACATGGAGGTCCACAAAAGGTTAATCCAGCCCTGGCTGCAAGGCACCCGCCCAGCCCAGACCCTCGCATCTTCTACCCCCCTGCCCAGAGTCCAACTGCGGCCCCCCACCAGCCCAGAAACTCGCATTCCTCTACTCCCCCAGAGCCCAGCTGTTGGGCACCCCCCAAGCCCAGACACTTTTACCCCTTGCCCCCCCAGAGTCCAGCCACAGGGCATACCTGCACCCCTTCCCCTCCAGGACCCAGGGATCCAGAAGGAAAAACAACAGCCTGATGCTAGGTCCGGGGCTTACGTGGCATTCCCTGCATGTGTGGCATTTCCTGCAGGTTGAGCTGAGAACTCCCTTCCCCCTCCCACCGGCAGTGTCCTCTATTTGCAAGCTGGGCTCTGCCAGCCAGCAGCTCTGCAGCTCATATATGTGGGAGAAAGAGGAAATTCTGTGCAGAACATTAATTTCTGCGCAAATTCCACACTGCACAGTGGCACAGAATTCCCCCAGGAGTAAATAATCTTCTATCCACTTAAACAAGGAAACCTCACTCTATGGATACACTATATGCACAGTGTAACAGATACTGAGTCATTGCTTCAGTTCGTGTCTGTGTGCATTTTTAAAACTAGAATACTTCTGACACAATAAGTCCTTAACTACAGTTTAATTTAGGCACAATACATTTCAATGGAGGACTTACCTAAATCCTTGATAGATGATATGCTTTTTTTTGTTTTTTTACACACACAAAAAGGACATTTCCCAGTTGGCACTGCTGTCTACAAATCTCATAAGATTCTACGTGCAGCATACAAATCATGAAATAAAGCATGTCCCACATAGTCAACTGTGGCCACGAATGGGTTCCTTACTCAAAAGGGCCATTGATTTCAAGCGAAAACTTTCCATTTGTTACATGCTTTGAATGTGTAATGCAATGATTCAAAAGAAGGTTGCCCAAAATTTTCAGAAGTCTGTACACTGACATCCGAAATGATAGAATTCACAAGAACTATAACACAAGACCAAGGCCTGACCTTTTCAAAAGTGACTAGGGCACCCAAAATCACAACTTGGGACAACTTAAATGGGCCGGATTTTCAGAGGGCAGATGTTTAGAAAACTAGCACCTTGCAGGAAAAACAACATTTACCTTTATTCAAAAACACACGTCCCCTTTGCTATTCATACATTTCAAAAGTAGCTCTTTTCCTCTTGATACGGTTGCTCCTTGACTCTGACTGGCAATTACAGTCTTGAACTCTTTGGTAATAGTGTCACCTCTCAACACTATGAGTGAAGTTCAGGAAATCAAGAGGAAGGGAATATGGCCTAGTTAGGGAGAACCACTGATTGACACCACTAAAAGAAGTCAGTCAATTAAACACAGCAAGAGATAGCTTTCCAGTTTGAAAAGTCCCTCTAAAGAAGACAACAGACACCCATTTTTAGCTCACTATGCAGTATCAACCCACAAACCACATGGTCAGACATAATTTAAGAGCTCTGACTAAAATACAAGCCTTCTGTGAGCCAGCTGCATGGCTTATCAGCCTACTGCTGGAGTGCCATCTGTAAATCTTGGCGACTTTGGTAGGGATGTTTTGTGTGTGTCAAAAGGAAATGTGAGACAGAGTGGTGGAGGCATAAGGGATGGGATTACTACGACTTTTACTGCCTGTTAGCGAATAAGAACAGATGAAAGTGACCACTAAATAAGAGCCGTGATAAGTCAACAAGTCTGTTCACCCCCTTCATCAACAAGCCTTCTGGTTTCTTCAGAGAATTAAGTAATTTCAGATAAATAAAATATTAGCACTTTTAGAAATGGTAAACAAACTATTTAATCTTTGGTACTTCTGTCCCTCCACCCCCTCAGCTTTTGCTAGACCTTACTTCACCCTATGCATTAATAAGGTGCCATAAGACATTCCTGTATAGCACAAAATTTATGCTACAGTATGTTGCAAAATTGTTGCAAAAATGAAACAAAATCCTGTAATATGCATAGAATCATGATTTAACTCCTTCAAGACACTTTCCATTAAAAAACTGTCCATCCACACACCTTCACTTGGTGAGTTTTTTTTGTGTTATGTATGCATTGTACATGCCATAATTAAACAATTTCTTCCATCCAGGGTTCCACTTGGCAACTGCAGAAAATTTTCAAAAATTATCTTCAGAGAAATGATCCTAGTCCAATATCCAACAATTTTAGAAAGGTGATCATCAGCACTGGGTTAGGAGGGCATAGAGGAAGATGGGAACTATTAACCAGATCAAGCTATGAGTTTCATTTAAAGCTGTGAAGTCAGGATATATCTAAAATTATTGAGTTTTCAGTAGACACAGCTTTTCATTCGGTGGAATTTTGCGTTCACAGGTCTCAAAACATGGTTCTAATTGATGGATTTCTTACCCTCTCCCATGTCTTCAATGTCACACACTAGGACACCAACAATTTCCAAGCAATATTCAGCTTAAGAACAGTATGAGAAAAATGCACTGTGCTTCTATTTATTTCTGTGCAATTCACAAATCTTGTAATACATATATTTATATTATAATTGAGCAACACAAAAAACAATTAAAGAACATACTGTTTTCAGGAATGGAAAGAGAATGCATCTGAAATTAGGCCATGTCTACACTCATATTGCTTCAGCTCTGCCGCTGCACTGCATGTAGTAAAGATGCTCTATGCTGACAAGAGAGATTTCTCCCATCAGCATACAGAAAACCACCCTGTCAAGGTTCCTCCCCCACTCTGAACTCTAGGGTACAGATGTGGGGACCTGCATGAAAACCTCCTAAGCTTACTTTTACCAGCTTAGGTTAAAACTTCCCCAAGGTACAAATTAATTTTATCCTTTGTCCTTGGAATAACCACTGCCACCACCAAACTCTAACTGGGTTTACTGGGAAATGTAGTTTGGACACGTCTTTCCCCCCAAAATCCTCCCAACCCTTGCACCCCACTTCCTGGGAAAGGTTTGGTAAAAATCCTCACCAATTTGCATAGGTGACCACAGACCCAAACCCTTGGATCTGAGAACAATGAAAAAGCATTCAGTTTTCTTACAAGAAGACTTTTAATAGAAACAGAAGTAAATAGGAGTAAAGGAATCACCCCTGTAAAATCAGGATGGTAGGTACCTTACAGGGTAATTAGATTCAAAACAAAGAGAATCCCTCCAGGCAAAAGACACACAGACAGAAATAGTCATTCTATTCAGCACAATTCTTTTCTCAGCCATTTAAAGAAATCATAATCTAACACATACCTAGCTAGATTACTTACTAAAAGTTCTAAGACTCCATTCCTGTTCTATCCCCGGCAAAGCAGCATACCAACAGACACAGACCCTTTGTTTCTCTCCCTCCTCTCAGCTTTTGAAAGTATCTTGTCTCCTCATTGGTCATTTTGGTCAGGTGCCAGCGAGGTTACCTTTAGCTTCTTAACCCTTTACAGGTGAGAGGATTTTTCCTCTGGCCAGGAGGGATTTTTAAGGGGTTTACCCTTCCCTTTACATTTATGACACACCCCCACAAGTAGCAGAAGCTAAATCAGTAGGAGAACTTCTCCCACCAACATAGCATTGTGCACACTAGCTCTTATATTGGAGTAGTTTATGTCACTCAGGGGGGTGGAATATTCACACCCCTGAGCAACATAAGTTTTGCCAACATAGGCAGGAGTGTAGACATGGCCTTAGTGTTACCTTAGGGTATGTCTACACTACGAAATTAAGTCAAATTTATAGAAGTCGGTTTTTTAGAAATCGGTTTTATATATTCGAGTGTGGGTGTCCCCACAGAAAATGCTCTAAGTGCATTAACTCAGCGGAGCGCTTCCACAGTACCGAGGCAAGCGTCGACTTCCGGAGCGTTGCACTGTGGGTAGCTATCCCACAGTTCCCGCAGTCTCCGCTGCCCATTGGAATGCTGGGTTGAGATCCCAATGCCTGATGGGGCTAAAACATTGTTGCGGGTGGTCCTGGGTACATATCGTCAGGCCCCCATTCCCTCCCTCCCTCCATGAAAGCAAGGGCAGACAATCGTTTTGCACCTTTTTTCCCGAGTTACCTGTGCAGACGCCATACCACGGCAAGCATGGAGCCCGCTCAGCTCACTGTCACCGTATGTCTCCTGGGTGCTGGCAGACATGGTACTGCATTGCTACACAGCAGCAGCAACCCATTGCCTTGTGGCAGCAGACGGTGCAATAGGACTGGTAGCTGTCATCGTCATGTCCGAGGTGCCTGTATGAGGTCGATCAGGAGCGCCTGGGCAGACATGGGCGCAGGGACTAAATTTGGAGTGACTTGATCAAGTCATTCTCTTTAATCCTGCAGTCAGTCCTATTGTACCATCTTCTGCCGAGCAGCCATGAGATGTGGATGGCATGCAGTCCTTCTGCACCGTCTGCTGCCAGCCAAAGATGTAAAAGATAGACCAGATTTGTTTTGTACTCATTTGCAAAACCCCCCCACACCCCCCGTCTAGGGGACTCATTCCTCTAGGTCACACTGCAGTCACTCACAGAGAAGGTGCAGCGAGGTAAATCTAGCCATGTATCAATCAGAGGCCAGACTAACCTCCCTGTTCCAATAAGAGCAATAACTTAGGTGCACCATTTCTTATTGGAACCCTCCGTGAAGTCCTGCCTGAAATACTCATTGATGTAAAGCCACCCCCTTTGTTGATTTTAGCTCCCTGTAAGCCAACCCTGTAAGCCGTGTCATCAGTCGCCCCTCCCTGCGTCAGAGCAACGGCAAACAATCATGCATCTGAGTTGAGAGTGCTGTCCAGAGCAGTCACAATGGAGCACTCTGGGATAGCTCCCGGAGGCCAGTACTGTCGAATTGTGTCCACAGTACCCCAAATTCGACCCGGCAAGGCCGATTTAAGCTCTAATCCACTTGTCAGGGGTGGAGTAAGGAAATCGATTTTAAGAGCCCTTTAAGTCGAAATAAAGGGCTTCATCATGTGGACAGGTGCAGGTTTACATTGATTTAACGCTGCTAAATTCGACCTAAAGTCCTAGTGTAGACCAGGGCTTAATAAGATTCAATTAATTTTTTCTTTTAAGTTTTCAGCTGCTTTCTAAATTCCTTAATATGCCACTCTCCCCACTGGGAACAGGAATCTTAAATGTGATGGCTTCCTTACTTTTTCCATGTAGTGCAGGGAATAAAAACAATGCCTTTCAGCCACGCATAATATAGTGGTGCAATTGATTCCAGATTGCTGACAAAACCAACAGTTTGTTGCATGAACTTGTTGAGAATCCACCAAGCCACACTTGGATCCTGTACATGGCTGCCAGTCCTAAACAAAGCTGAAGTAGCAACTAAGGCTGAATACCACTTCCTCCCTGCCTCCGAATGAAAGCAGACATTTTTCAAGGATCAAAATGGCAAATATCACGGGGCAACACTTCATAAACATCTGCACACACTAGGTTTAGTTCAAACATATACCCTTCCTGGGGTTTAGCTTTACTGAGAACTCAAAACAAAAATGTGAACTTCAGCCTGAGCTCTCTCTGCTGTTCCTAGGGTTTCCCTGCAGAGGCTTCTGCCCCAGACACATTTCCTTCTGACCAAAAAGCTACTCACATGTCCCTTAAAGTAAACCATGGATGGAGTTACTAATCTACACTTGTTTACTGATTACTGTTAAATTACTGCTACATCTCCATGAAGTGTTTCAACACCTGCTAGCAGAAGGACCCTGCCACCTAGCTAAGGAGAGGATCAGCCAAATAACGCTTTTTTAAAAGTGCTATAAATTTTCAATACACACCTAAATAAAACAAAAAGTTTTTAAATCCCTTTTTAAGATACTTGTCTTTACTTTTAAAAGCTCAAAGAATCAAATGATAGTTTGTACATAACTGATAAAATAACTTAGAAGTTATAAAATTTCTATTGTGCAAAAAATGTTGTTCAGTTGAGTAAATTCTCAGTCGCAGTATTTAGTTGAGATACAAGATCTCCGGGTATATGCTCTCAGGTTCTGACTTAGCAGTTCTGACTTAAAAGTGTGAAAGACCTTTTAATACTTGAACTATGGTCTGGCACTCAAAACAATAATTGCCAAATCTGGAAGAAAGTATCTAGTTTAGCTGAGACTATTTTCATTCAGTCTACATAAGCCACTTTCTTTTCTATCGAGATAGAATTAAAGTTGTGCTTTCACAGAGATCTTTTCCTCCAAGACTAGTATGCTGGAACTGATCTGATCCTATAACACCAGGATAGCAAATCTCTGAAGGATTGACATCCTGCACGGCTTTAAGGACACTGCAGCTGGTTAATAAAAATGACCATTCTTCATGGTAGTCATGCACACTTGGGCACAAACAACCCAGTAGTTTTTGTAGATCTTTACCTAGAAACTTTCCCTGAGAGACTTCTAGCGAAAAGACAACATTCGCTATTACAGCAAGGTAAACTTGAAGTTAGTCTACTATGTAACTATTTCATAGCACACTGTTCTACCTGTAATTTTATCTCCTTGTTATAAAATGTCAGCTTTCCCAAAAAAATAAAAATGGAACTTTAATGAAGATAATCAAGAAACCAAATGTTACACAACATCGGTAGATAGGCGACTAAAGATATACTTTTTAAACTGACTGGTGCCTTTAACAATATCGCCCAATGTAAGCCATCTCCCTATGTTGCATATCTAAGGAATAGAATTGTGAAGAAATGAGTGCTTCCCCCCACCCCCCGCCATCTGCATCATACCTACCATCTGCAGGTAGGTAGAAAAATAGGCTCTTGGGCCACTGCACTAAAAATCTTTGTCTGGGTACCAGCAAAACTTATTTGTGCCCAAAAGCCAATGGTCAAAAACTTAATTATTCAAAACAAAATTTAGTTGGACAAGTCAAGCGCATTAACTGGAACACAACATTACCTTCATTCAAGCTGTTGTAGATGTTCGATTCCATTCCTAATTCACTATGGTTTTGAGTGATTAGGTTTCCAAAACCTAGGATTTTGCCCAATCCATCGTTTTTATAATGTTTGGTGAGAAATCCTCACTTTCCCTGAGAGTCAACGTTACCAAATACAACTCGTTGGTCATATGTCAGTAGCGAGGAAGATTCAATGACTAAACCATAAAGGCATCCTATATGTTGTGAGCACCTCAGAAAATACTCATGGATCTTTTCATCATCTACATTTAACCACCTGTACAGGTGTTCCCTACCATCCGTCTTCACTGCATTGTCAGCTGGAGCATTGAAAATGGAGAGTAAAACGGTCCCAGATACTGCCAACTTATGAGGATGCTGGGACAAAACTTGCACCTGGTGTCAGGGGTGGAACCTTGGTCATTCAAGGCCCCAGAAATAGGGCATCCCTCCCTCCCCTCTTTGAATTGTTCCACAGGCGCAGATTCAAGTTTGTCTTCACCTTCAAGTTTTTCCTCAGTTCTTCCCATTGCTATGTGACCTCTCACTTCTTATGTCACAATCCACTTTGCGCTGCCACTACTGCTGGCCTTCTCTACCTACTCATCAGGTTCTTTCACAATCATCCCAGCACCTCCTGGCAAACTGCCCATCCTGCAGGGGACACCCTTTGAATAAATCCATAAAGTCACCACCCTCTCCTCAAGACCCACTTCAATAATGATGCCTTTAAAAAAAAAAAAGTCAGCTACAGCTATATTTTAATTTGGTATTAAATACTGTAGTAGCTGTTCAGCTATGTAACTGCGTGATCTTATTTCCATTAAGCTCATCCCCACTTCCTCATTCCCTGCTTTTGTCATTATTTCAGATTTTACACAATGATTAATAAAGTGGTAAATTCTTTGGACTTGGGACTCTCTCCAATGGCTTTATATGGCACTTACCAGGGAACCTAGACACTAGTGAAATAAAATATGAAAAAAAGAAAACCAAGGCATGAACTGGTTTTGCTTTGTTCTTCAGCAGTGAAGAAAATTAGGTGTAATTTAGTTGATGCAACCATAGAAAGGACATCAGTATGAGCCTCTTCTTGTGATGATGCCAACATCATTTTGCTTGACAGAATACAGAAACCAAAATATTATATTTCAGAATAGGGTTAACAGAACTACTGAGAGATTTGTTCCCTCCCAGCTCATCTCAGAGATTTAGAACATAAATGGCTTCGGTAAATGGCAAACATGGCGGGGAAATTTATTAAACATGTTAGGATTAAATCTCTAATATATTAATATTTATACCAGAATACATTAATTGACTAGAAAGTTTTCACCACTGCAGAAGTCTATGTTTTAACCTAACCTACACCTAGCTGCCACTTCAGACAGGCTGCCGGTATGCAAGTGAGAATGCCTTCCCCTCCCACCCACAGAAATCTACACAGTCAGAGGTCCCAAAACAACATTACAAGCGTGTGAGATGCCAACCAAAAGCTTGATTTATTAGAATGGATGTTACTCTTCCAGTTGTTATACTCCACATGGTGGTTTTTGCAGAGACAGAGAAACAACTATCTTGATTTATTTTTCCACAAGTTATCTCCAAGCCAGCTATCACACAGACCAACACTCTCCATCACTAAAACTCTTTATTTATATCTAATCTCCCAAGCCCAGGGAGAGACAGAGGGCTCAATCCTGCTTCCATCTGTGGGGGTTTTGCCATTTATTTCAAGAGAAGCATAACAGCTGTTCCAAAAAAAGCATTATTATTAGGTTCTGGGTCATCATTTTTCCTACAGCCTCCAGGCAGGAGTTCCATAGGCTGCTATATATTAACATATTTTTTAAATGATTTTTCTATAAGAGTCAGGGAGATAGCTGTATCTTACCCAGTTCATGTATTTCAGTTTGGGTAACTTCAGACACAAATGTGGATCAAATGATTGATTGTTTTTTAATTGGTGCTTCCTAACAAGCAACTGTTATTGATAACCATCCAGAAGTTACGTAACCTGATGTTTGGCTTCTTTGTTTATACATATTAATGAATAAAGGAAGAGCAGACATGCTGTACTAGTGGCTACACTGAAATACCATTTTTTAATTGAGTCTAATTAGGGTTTGTTTGTGGGGTTTTTTTTTTTAAATCTAAAGTGAATGCTTAATCACAGCATGCGCCTTGTTAGAGTATTCTTCCAATGACTTGGCTCCCATAAAAACACACTGTAACCAACTCCCAGTGATGTCCCTGCAGCTGAGAAAGTCAATTCAAGTCTCACTTGAAAGGCCAGGCAAAACATCATCCGTGACACGCTTAGTACATATTAAATTTCAGAAGCACATTTCAATTCCCTGAATTGCATCCTGCAATATACTATGTGATCATCTGAAAATATTTTATGACAAAAGTCATTGCGTCATCTAATATGGCAAACAGTTGCCGAGTGTATGTTGCAAAATATGAAATACTAAATACCTGTGAAATACTAAACTAGTAGAGGAACATATATAGTATTGCTAAAGTATCAAAAAAACATAGTTTGCTTCATTCTAGGATATTTACATATCTTAATGCTACATTTTAGGATTAAAAATAGTTTACCTCAAGTATTAAATAGCTGGTTCCTAGAAACTGGTCAAAAATACAGTTTTATGAAATAACTTGAAGTTGTTTTCACTTTTAAGAGTTCAAAGCAGAACCAGGGTTTGGTTTTTTGCCCCCCCCCACCCCTTTTTTTTTTTTTTTTAAATTCAAGCTTTTTCTCTACCAAAAGCTTGGGTTTTAGTAAACGAGAAAATTTCTCAACAGCTTTTATAACAATTGTCACCATTTAAAATGTCACCATTTTTCATTAAAACAAAAAGTTTTGATAATGTTAACAATTTGTCAAGAAAAATTTTTAAAAAGATCATTTTTCAACAAAAAATTGTGTTTGAAAAAAGTTTATCAAGCAAATCATTTAATGGCTTGCTTTTTTGAATTTTGGTTGTAGCTATCAAAAATACTATTTAACAGATTAACATTTAAATTCCCCAAAAGTGAAGCATTACTGATGTTTAGTGCTGATCACACCACAAGTAGTTTTGCTCTATCAACTCATGTAAATTTATCACTGTTTCTATCCTTCCTCCAGAAGCATTTTTACAAAACAACAACTCCTTTGTCTAGCTATTATAGACCTAAAATCTCAATATCCACCACTAAATATGCTTGCAATTCTTTATCCAGCTGCAATGACAAGATTCAAACCATGGTCCACTAACTGTCTAGTATGTTAAGACAGTCTAGTACGTTAAGGCTGACTTTTTTTCCCCTCCTGATTTAACCAGTTCTATTACAAGTTGATAAAAAATTCTCTTGTTCTGTTCCTCATTAGTCAAATTACATTTGCAATTCTAAAAAATAACAGAAACAATAAGAAAACAGATTTTTTTTTTAAATTCACTCTGTCTTTACACCTTAGGGAGAACATGACAAAATTCTTGCACACCTTGCAAGGTGTTCTAAAGCAAAAAATTCAAGTCTGCATGATTTTAAACACCCAAGTAGTACATTGTTTTGCTGGAATATTAATATAATGAACTGAAATTTAATTTTAAAGAAGAGTAAGATCCATGCATTTAACAAGATATCATTCATATCCCTTGTACATTAAGTGTCTACAAGCAGTCATGAGATACCTCAAGTTCAAATCCCACCAAAATGACAACATTTAGCCTTAAATGTGATAAGCAGATGCAGTTATCATACAGATATCACTCTACCTGAAAGACCGGCACCTAGATACAACATACACGGCTCAGGCTTAATTCAGGAGGGAAGTGATGGTATCAGGAAGGAGCAAACATTTCAAGTAGCCAGCCCTGGTACTGGCCCCAACCTTCATCAAGGGCATCTGCCTGCCAGCTATCAAGACAATGCTGTCATCTTGCACAGCGGTTCTCAACCAGGGATCCGCAGCCCCCTGCGAGCTCGCAAGTCCTTTCAAGTGGGCTGCGGGGCTGAAGCCCCAAGTCCCGGTGCCCCCCAAGGGGCTGAAGCCAGGAGGCGCAGGGCTGAGTCTTGGAGCCTTGATGTTCCCTGTGGGGCAGAAGCCTTGAGCCCATGGGCAGAGTTGGGGACATGGGGGGTACTGCCCTCCTAAACTGCAACGCAAGATCATGGCAGTCCCAGGGACATCTCCACTCCTCTCCCGAGTCCCCTCCCCATCTCCTCTCGCCGCCCCCTGATCAGGCCGGAGGCGGGAAGCCAGAGCCACGCAGTGCGGGGCAGCTGCTTTTCTGGTTGATGCTATGGAGCAGGCAGTGTTCCTTCCTCTCCTGCTGGTGCTCCAGGTGGAAGCTACTCCTCAGCTCCCAGCCCCCTTTGCTCCCACAGAGGCAGCCAGTAAGAGCCACCCGGGTTGAGAGACCCAGCTCCATGGCTGGCAGACCCTCCACAAACAGGGATTGCAGGGGAGTCCTCCCAGCACACAGCCCCTAATACCCCTCTCCCTATACCCTGAGCTATGCCCTTCCTGCACCCTGGGCTACTCCCCTGCCCGCACACAGCCCCTAGCTATACCCTCCCTGCATCCTAAGCTGTTTTCAAACTTTTTGAGTTAAGACCCCTACATTTGAGTTATAATTTTTGGTACCCCCCCAACCCCAGACAGGCTGGGTGGCCTGCTGAGATGAGTCAGGGAGTGGAGGTGGCACTCCCTCCCTGGACCCCACAATGCAGAGGTGGCTCAAGCCCCACAGGCCCCTACCCCCCAAACAGAAGTCAAACTATGCCTATGCCCAAGGCCCCTGCCCTGAGGGCCCCCCCACTGTGCCCTGGAGTTTTTAAATAGCCTATCGAGAGGGGCCTCAGAAGAAAAAAGATTGAGAACCCCTGGTCTGGTATCACTTCAGGTTCACAGAACAACAGAAGTGTAGGGCTGCAAGGGACCTCAAAGGATCACCTAGTCTTGCCCCCTGCACTAGGCAGGACCAAGTATACCTAGACCAGCCATAATAGATGTTTGTAATTCATTCCTGTTCCTTACATCTCAGGGAGCAGCAGTAGCAAGGAAAGTCTTTTACCACTGTGACACTCTGTGCTGCAAAGCAACACCCTGGCACCCCCATATTCACCGCTGCCATATAATTATAATATAGTTTGTACAAAGTTAGAATGATACCTCACAAGGCATAAAGTCTTGATCTGCTGAACATTAATATCTCATTGGATTGTAGGTGCTATAATTGTATGTGAAGTTACGAAGTTTTTCTATGTATGCATTACCGAAAAATGTTGAAGTTGGAAAAACCCACAACTAGCCTTTCAGGTACAACAATGAAGAAGCTAGACAGTACTAATGGTCCATCAGCAAAGACAACGGACCACCATGCAATAGGTAGGTCCTCATCTAGGAATGCTTCAGACAGCCTATGAATAATGGCTGCTATGACTCAGCAAGTCATGCAAGGGCACGTGACCAGACCACATGACACTCAACTCCATTTTGGCACCCATATTTTTCTACAAACTAGGCTGGGACCTTAGCTCGGAACAAAGGGTTCCCACCATACTGAGAAACTATGTAAGCTGGGGGATGACATCATGCTTTGTCTTCACTCCCCCACAACTCAACACCCGAAAGGACCTCTGGAAAACAAAGGACTTGGAACAGGGGAGTGGGACACCCAGGCTGCAAAGCAGATGAAGCTTCTGCCTCAGGAATCTGTAAGCCTGCTTGTATCATCAGTCAGGGTGAGATATTGCTAATTCAGATCCTATCTATCTAGTATATTAGGCTTAGTTTCCGTTTTTGTTTATTTGCTAGGTAATCTGCTTTGATCCATTTGCTATCACTTAAAATCCATATTTCTGTAGTTCATAAACTTGTTTTAGGTTTTATCTTAACCAGTGTGTTTTTGTGTGAAGTGTTTGGGAAAATCTCAGCTTGGTTAACACAGGCTTGTTGTGCATATTCCTCTCCACATTGAGGGAGGGGCGAACTGGGTAATGATTCATACTGGCCAGGTTATTGACCTGAACAGGACAGTACAGCTCTGGGGTCCTAGGTATTTTGGCTATAGCCTCTCCATTGGTGGTTCATGTGTCCCTGCCTGGGTGAATGCTGGTGGAAGTGTAGGACCAGAAGCGGTCTGGAGTTTGTCACAGTAGCACAGAGAGAGAGAGAAAACCCAGGCTGGTGAGTCAGAGGGCTCAGTGGTACCTCAGTTCCAGGCTGCACGTGGGGGGGGGGGGAAACTCATCACAACCACCTCAAGCATGCCAGCTGATTATGCCCTTTCCTCTCAGACAAGGACCTTGCTACCATGATCTACATATGTGCCCCCCACCCATGGCTGACTTCCATAATTTTCAGGTTAATGGAGTTGAGTTTCAAACCCTTTACATAATTCATACCTGATAAAAATTAAGTAACTCCCCATATCACATGTCTAGACAATTATATGAAATTTAAGGGATTTCAGAGAAAAACCAAATAGTAAGATATGAACTTCTTAGCATTCACTACAGTGTCACTTCACAGAGACCAATTTACTCCTGCCAGTAGTGACACTGATAAGATCACCAAAATACACATATGATGAAAATCTACCAAAAACTGCTGCTTTCTCACACTTACAGATTTTCTGTACATCAGCAAGTTTAGATTTATATGCTACTGTATTTAAATAAAAGTCTTGAGCCAATCTTTTTAAACAAGATTCTGCATTTGAAGTGACAGATACAAGAACATTAAAAACCTTACCAGTCAGCTCCAAAAGTACTTTACATAAACCAGCCATAATTAGCGCTAAAGTCAGAGTCTGGCAAGATCACTGCATGATCACTTATCACAGTACCTCATTGAGACCACTACATTAGCACCTCTGCCTGACTAAACAGCAGCCTAGAGAGAAAAGTAACAAATATTAACCTTCAACTTAATATCAAATAGAAAATAGATTCTCTCTCACATCAGTGTGGATAAAAACCCAAACCTGAATGGAACATATGATTAAGGTTATATACTGAAGCACACACTTGCTGGAGATTTTCCTGTTTATATCGTTAATGACAGTACAAATCCTCAGTAATCAAAGTTAATGATCCAAAACACAAAGCAGTGGCCTGAGTCTTTTAAACCAGAGTAAAGAAACATGACAGAAAGACCATGCATTTCAGCAAAAGCCTATTTTGGCAAGGTCTCTTCTTTCCTTGCAAGTATTCTACTGCTGAATCTGGCAATACTGACAGTGTCTTCACTGTTTTTGTACTGACTCCCAGAGTTGCTTTGGAATTGGTAACGTTACTTGCGCAGGTCTTAAACTCATGTGATAGTCCAATCATAATTAGAGCCATCACAAAGGAGGCTGTTCCACCTCAACAGATGCTAGGAACTGTAGTGGAATAATTTTCCCCCAGTTTACTATGCAGTTTTAAACAAGACTCGACTGTAGTATGATTTTGGTAGAACAATGCCCTATATGACAACATTTTCATAAAATTCATTGCTGTTTGACAATCTTTGCTGAAGAGAAAATTATGGCCTGACCCCAGAGACTGAATTATTTCTCAGAGTGGGTAGCTTTGCTTGTCAAATTTGAGGTCTAATTAGAGTCATATTAGGGTGATCAAACAAAATGGGAAGTCTTACCTGTTGAATTATTTTTGTATCTTAGTATAGTATCAATATATAATAACTGGAAGAGTTCATGGTCTCAAACTTGAGGCAGAATGCATAACCTGCCACAGCTCAGGATTTCTGGCATGCTTTCCTCCAGTTTCTCTTTTTTTTTTTTCCTTCTCCTCTCCCCATCTGATTCTTCCAAAGCTAAAATTAATGGGGTAAGAAGATTTACCTAATTCCCAGCACTCCTGTGAGGTAAGTGCCATTCTATTCAGAGAAGTTACTACATAAGAATAGTACCTGCTTACTTCACAGATCTGTGCCTTCTATGTACAGAGACATATCTGTTCACTTTCCCCCCCCTACTAAAATACTACTCTTTACTGCAAGCAGCCGTACAGACAGGAATCAACTCAGAAAAAAACCTATATTTTCTCCCTGGTGAGTAAGTCCATTGCCTGCTTCAGTTCAGCTTTCCTAATCACAGGTGAGTTCACCTCAGCTGTTTATAGTTTGTCAGTTTCACTGCTGCCTACTGGGTTTGGAATCACAACAAAATAGACCACAGCATTGTTAGTTTCACTCTATGGCTGATGGGGAAAATGCCAGCAGCTGTAAAGACCAACTCCACTTTCAGGTTTATTTCAGTGTCATAAAAGGTTACCAAAAGTTTGGTGGTAGTGGTTGTTCTTTTTAAATGAAACCTTACATGTTGCAGAAGTTGATAGCTTAGGAGCTTTGCTCACTAGAGAAAATTTCATCCCCAGTACTGACAAATAGATTTTTCAACTGGTCATATATTGTAGGTCTTGATCATACAAGGTACTGAGTGCTTTCAATTTCCTTTTAGTGCTCCTCCCAACCCCCCCCAAAAAAAACAACAAAACAAACAAAAAACCCTTAGTTTGGATGGCAACATCTTTTGGAGGTCACAGAAAACTACTCAAAATATAATTTCATACTACCTGATACGGGCTACTTTACAACCCAATTTAGTTAATTGGATGCCACAAAACTGTCATTTCATACAGTGTCAGTTTAAATTTTGTCTCGATTAAAAAAAAAATCCACTAGTAGTTGACTTGATTTTAAAAAAAGAAAAGAAAAAAAAGGAGTTCCAGAGAATTGGGGTGAGCTATTGCTTGTATAACATTTACCAATAGCAAAGATTATTTCGACAAATTTATATGCAGTTTTTCCCCTTAACAAACTGACTTGCAGTTAATGATGAGAAGGGGAAAAGTTTAAGTTTGGCAAGGAACTGCAGATAACCTAGATTTGCTCTTCCTCTCCTTTCCAAAATTCCCCTGTGGGACCACAGTATTCCCAAAGAAACTGACCCAAGCCTAGACAGTTTCATTCTTATCATGTAGGGCCCGGAAAAGCTGTGACTAGTGTAAAACTGACAAGACTGGAATCCTATCCTTCTGTGTACATAGCATTTCTGTGATCCAGGAAGAGGAAGCATGAAATTGACCAGGCTCCTGTCAGTTTCACTCCACTATAGCAGCTGAAGCATGACAGAGGGGAGGACAGCATACACTAAAGGAAAAGGGAGCAGAGGACACACACAAAAGAAGGAAGAGAAATGAAAGTGTAAAAAAAAAAAAATCCCACAAGATAGAAGGGAAGAAAATAGATAGAGAGGAAAAACAAAGCAGAAATTTTACTACTACATTTTAGGTCACAGACTGACAGCTGAGAAACAATATATTTGTGGAGGTTGTGTTTGTTAGATCTTCCCCTATGTTTGAATATTCACACACGTAGAGATGTTTTAATATTCCACACACTCCAGAGAAACAGAAGTGCGTGAAGCACCAATTTGAGGAAGGGAGACTGAGCTTAATATCTCAACTTTAAATACCATGCATTTCTGAAGTCAGAAAACAATACATTCTATAATATGTACACACACAAAACTCTAGTATTTAATTGTTTGAAGTAACCACCTGGTTTGCCTTTAAGAGCCAGTTATACAGAGACCTGAATTTTACTTAAAATATATTATTCAGAATATAAATCAATAAGGAATACTGTGCAAAGAGTTTGTTTAAAAAAAATGATGCAAGTTATATGAAGAGCCTGTTTTCTATCAAGTAACACTATTTGAGCTTACATCATTACAAGGGGGGTTACGCTAGGCCAACTAAAATTACCACTGAACCTAAAACAATTACTGAAAACACTTTATGAAAAATCTGGTAACTACTGTTTCATTTGCTCTACTTGCACATAAATAATGCTAAAAAAATCTCTGCATGCTTATCTAACAAAAATGTTTCTTTCCCAAAATAAAACTTGTGAACAGGAACTCTGAATCACACAATGCACACAAAATAAAATATATGAAATTACTCAGACACACCCAGACTGGTTGGATTTACTGGTACTGGATATTCCTTTGCCAGAAACAACTAGCATCAATAAGTGCTAAAACCTGAACTGATATTTCTGTTCTAGTTTTAATAAACTTTCCAGTGTTTTGAGTAGAAGATGGAGGATGGTGAACATCAACTATAAACTCTCTTGCACAGCCCCATTAAAGATAATGAGGGTTTTGCCATAGACTTCAATAAGGCCAGGATTCCACCCTTACAGCTTTAAAAAACAAACACAGCCATGTTATTCCTTTAAGTTTTCTGGGCTGATTCAGATGTTTTCAAACCTACAGTTGTAGGAGATGCCAGGTCACAGAGGCTCCACCAAAGTTACCTTGATGTTTACTAGGACTGAGAAATAGGCAGGAATACCTACATTTTTCTGAATAATTGAGAGGTCTCTTCCTTTAATCATGGCTCTGACTGAAAGGTTTCCCACCCCACACCTTACCTTAGACCAGGGGTCTCAAACTCTTATCACCAGGAGGGCCACATGAGGATTCGTACGTTGGCCCGAGGGCTACATTTCCCCCCCACACTCCCCTCCTGCCCCTGCCCACGGGGTGCAGCAGGGGGCTCAGGGCAGGGGGTTGGGATGCAGGAGGGGTGCAGGGTATGGCGGGGGCTCAGGGCAGGGGGCTGCAGTGCAAGAGGGAGTGGAGGGTGTGGCAGGGGGTTGGGGTGCAGGCAGGGGGCTCAGGGCAGGGAGTTGGGGTGCAGGGTACAGGAGGGGTTCAAGTTCCGGCCCGGCGCCACTTACCTAGAGGGGCTCCAGGGTGGCAGGGGCACGCACCAGGGCCAGGGTAGGCTCCATGCCTGCCCTGGCCCCATGCCAGGCCACTCTGCTCTGGGAAGCAGCGGGCACGGCTTCCCTGCGGCCCCAGCAAGAAGGGGAGCAAAGAACTCCATGAGCTGTTCTTGTCTGTGGGTACCTCTCCCGAAGCTCCCATTGTCCGGGAACGGGGAAGCGTGGCCAATGGGAGTTTCGGGGGAGGTAACCACAGGCAAGAACAACTCACAGAGTTCTCTACTTCCCCTCCCCCGGGGCCGCAGGGAAGTGGTGCCTGCCGCTTCCCGGAGTGGCGCGGGGCCCTCAGCACCACGGGGTTGGTAA
Organism: Lepidochelys kempii; assembly: GCF_965140285.1. NCBI lineage: Eukaryota > Metazoa > Chordata > Testudines > Cheloniidae > Lepidochelys > Lepidochelys kempii. The sequence continues at coordinate 250,455,905 of NC_136380.1, forward strand.
ATCCATGGGCCGGATCCAAAGCCCTGAGGGGCTGGATCTGGCCCGGGGCCGTAGTTTGCCCACCCCTGGCCTGGAGGTAGGCTGGGGACACGACGTGCTGAGGAGGGGACGAGGGGAGAGGGGGACTGCGGGGAGCTTGGTGGGCTGCAGGGAAGAACCCCGTTGCGTGTTTGAGACCCCTGCCTTAGACTTTAGTTCTGCCTGTGCTGACGATGCATTGATCGGTCCAGTTCCCCCATTGATTATGGTTGTTCCTACTAACCCAGGAACCTATCCTTGCAACAAAGCCCGTTGCCAGCTGTGTCCACATATCTATTCAGGAGACACCATCATAGGGCCTAATCACATCAGCCACACTATCAGAGGCTCATTCACCTGCACATCTATCAATGTGATATATGCCATCACGTGCCAGCAATGCCCCTCTGCCATGTACATTGGCCAAACCGGACAGTCTCTACGTAAAAGAATAAATGGACACAAATCAGACGTCAAGAATTAGAACATTCAAAAACCAGTCGGAGAACACTTCAACCTCTCTGGTCACTCGATTACAGACCTAAAACAAAAAGACTTCAAAAACAGACTCCAACGAGAGACTGGAATTAATTTGCAAACTGGACACCACTAAATTAGGCTTGAATAAAGACTGGGAGTGGATGTGTCATTACACAAAATAAAACTATTTCCCCATGTGTATTTTTCCCCCTACTGTTCCTCACACGTTCTTGTCAAATGCTGGAAATGGCCCACCTTGATTATCACTATAGAAGGGTTTTTTTTTTCTCTCCTGCTGGTAATAGCTCACCTTACCTGATCACTCTCGTTACAGTGTGTATGGTAACACCCATTGTTTCATGTTCTCTGTGTATATAAAATCCCCCTACTGTATTTTCCACTGTATGCATCCGATGAAGTGAGCTATAGCTCACGAAAGCTTAGAGACCAATTTATTTGAGCATAAGGTGCCACAAGTCCTCCTTTTCTTTTCACTAGTTGTAGTTCTTCTTTCCCGCTGATGGCAGCACATTCAATATCTGTCACTGTCATCTGGAAGTTCTTCCCTGGCCTCTCTCATTTTCACTTTCCTCCCACAATGCTTACTTAACATGGCTCCCATCTTCCATTTGGTGTACACGTCCCAGCAACCGGAGCCTTCTTACTTGGATCATATTTTCTGACTCTCCCATTTGTTATTTTGTCTTTCCATTCAACGTACGTCATCCTCAGCCATCTGTGATGGGAAGCCTCCAACCTCTTCGTTAGCCATTGTCATCGGCCAAGTCTCTTCTCCCTACAGTAGTGTGCTCAGTACAATCACATGGAATAACCTGACCTTTTGTTTGGTGGGGAGACCTGTTTGACCAAATATTATTCAGCATTCCAAAAGTGGTGTTTGCTCTTCCTAATCTCGTAAGAATATCTTTAAAACTCCCCAGATAGCAAAACTTATCAGAAGTATCCCATCCACTATCCACATACCTCCCTTGTATGTCATCTTCTCCCTCACCACATAACATTTTGTGCCCCTTTAAAGCCCAAGAAAGGCCTCCACCTGAGGCAACCTGGAATTACACCACCATATGGGAGGGAAGGATCCAAATCCTGGTCTGAGCACCACGCACAAGAATTTTGGGCCTTGCAGCAGAGGACCAACTGCATGACTCTGCAGATGGCCCCATGCATACCTGAACAAGAAAAAAGTTAGGGCTGGTCTACAACAAAAACTTACATTGGCATAGCTACGTCTCTCAGAGGGTGCAGGGGAAAAAAAAAAACTACACCCCTGAGAGACGTAGTCATGCCAACTAATCCCCAATGTACATAGCGTTAGGTTGATGGAAGAATTCTTCCGTTGACCTACCTACTGCCTCTTTGAGAGGTGGATTAACTACAGTGATGGGAGAACTCCTTCCATTGCTGTAGCACCTACACTGTAGCTCTATAGCAGTGCAGCTGCACTGCTGCCATTGAAGCATTTTAAGTGTAGAAATTACCCATAAGAACATAAGTAGGGCCATACTGGGTCAGACCAAAGGTCTATCTAGCCCAGTATCCTGTCTTCCAACCGTGGCAAAGGCCAGGTGTCCCCAGAAGGAATGAAGAGATCATCAAGTGATCCATTCCCTGTCACCCACTCCCAGCTTCTGGCAAACAGAGGCTAGGGACACCATCCCTGCCCATGCTGGCTAATGGGGCCATCAGTGGATGGCTATCCTCCATGAACTTATCTAATTCTTTTTTGAACCCTGTTATGGTCTTGGCCTTCACAACATCCTCTGGCAGGGAGTTCCACAGGCTGACTGTGCGTTGTGTGAAGAAATACTTCCTTTTGTTTTAAGTCTGCTGCCTATAAATTTCATTTGGTGACCCCCTAGTTCGTGTGTTATGAGGAGTAAACAACAGTCCCTTATTTACTTTCTCCACACCAATCATGATTTTATAGACCTCTGTCATATCCCCCCCCCCCCTTCGTCGTCTCTTTTCCAAGCTGAAAAGTCCCCGGCTAATTAATCTCTCCTTATATGGAAACCATTCCCTACCCCTCATCATTTTTGTTGCCTCTTTTCTGAGCCTTTTCCAATTCACCATGGTACCTCTACCCAGCCCCTTCTCACTCCATTCCCCCTCTCTCGGCCGCTCACTCTTCCCACCCTCACTCACTCATTTTCACCAGGCTGGCTCAGGGGGTTGGAGTGTAGGAGGAGGGTGAGGGCTCCAGCTTGGGGGTGTGGGCTCTGGGGTAGGGCCAGGGATGAGGGGTTTGGGGTGTAGGAGGGTGCTACAGGCTGGGACTGAGGGGTTTGGAGGGTAGAAAGGGAAATCAGGCCTGGGGCCGGTGGTTGGGGCACTGGAGGAGGTGAGGGCTCTGGATGAGGGATTTGGGGTGCAGGAGGGGGCGTTGGGCTGTGGCAGAGGGTTTGGGTGCAGGGTGTGAGTTCTCCGGCTGGGGTGCGGGCTCTATGGTGGGTATGAGGGGATTGGGGTGTAGGAGGGTGCTCTGGGCTGGAGCTGTGGGATTCAGAGTGCGGGAGGAGGATCAGAGCTGGGGAAGGGGGTTGGGGCATGGGAAGGGGTCAGGGGTGCAGGCCTCTGGCAGCTTCTGGAAGCAACAGCATGTCCCCCCTCCGGCTCCTACAGGGAGGAGCAGCCAGGCAGTTCCGTGCGCTGTCCCGTCCGCAGGCACCACCACTGCAGCTCCCACTGGCTGTGGTTCCCAGTCAATGAGAGCTGCAGAGCTGATGCTTGGGACAGGGGCAGTGCGAGTGCATGGAGCCCCCTGGCTGCCCACTCCAGCTCCTAGGTGGAGGGGGACATGTCGCTGCTTCTGGGAGCCACACGGAGCCACGGCAGGCAGGGAGCCTGCCTTAGCCCCGCTGCGCCGCCAACCAGTCTTTTAATGGCCCGGTCACCAGTGCTGACTGGAGCCACCAGGGTCCCTTTTCAACTGGGCATTCTGGTCAAAAACCAGACACCTGGCAACCCTATACTGAAGTTAGGCTTAATGATCTTTAATTACCAGGATCAGCTCTGGAGCCTTTCTAAAAAGAATGTCGTCACATTAGGTATCATCCAGTCATCAGGTACAGTAACTGATTTAAATGATAGGTTACATACCACAGTTAGTAGTTCAGCAATTTCACATTTGAGTTCCTTCAAAACTCTTGGGGTTTTTAGCCATTTATAATCTCTTGAAAGCTAGAAGGTGAAGCTCCTTACCTTAATTTTACTTCCTCCCATCAGACAAATGTAGCAGTTCATAACTACAGGATTGCTAAAAACCATTTTAAAATATATGTACAGCACTTTTTGGCGGTTGGTGATTGTGTGTGGTAAACTGTATTTAACAGGCACTTCTGATTTTCTTTCACCTGCCCTCTGTCCACTAATCCAGTTTCACCAGGATTTAGTCCAAACCCACAGAAGACTTCAAACAACTGCCATTTTTAAAAGAAATCCTGGTATGTTTTCCTTCTTTCATTCCATATGAGTTTCTCCACTCTCCACCTCCCTCATCCCAAAAGCCACATTGCCTGTGACCCAGGACTGAATATTACCTCTCTATGACCAGTGACAGCTTTAAACAAAATATTCTCTAGCCTCTTTCAGTTATAATAATCTTAGGTCAAACATTTTCTGATAGAAATGCAATTAAGTTGATATGCCTTTAAATAACTTTTTACTGTGTTACTATAAAAAGCACATGCATGCTGGAAAGACAAAGAAAACTTTTTTTTTGTTCTTTAAGAATGGAAGATATTACGTCTTTGCAGAATTGGAAGTCCATGGCTGACAGCCCAAATCTGTTTCCATCTTCCAGCATAAGGACAGGATATAAGGTCACTGTCAGCTTTTAATTGAAAACATTTTCAAACCAGACTTCTGACAGGGAACAGGATTTTTATGTCTTCTTGTGCCGCATGACTTCTATCCCAGCTATAACACATGAGCTTCCCTGATGCAACATTAATTCCAGATTTAAAATGAGTACCGGGTATGTGCACTTGGGAAAGTTAAGTAACTGGAAGCAAGGGCAGCTGACATGCAAGCTTCCCTTTTTGCCCCACCAGTATTCTTATCTCAAGCCTACAGGGACCGCCTCAATAAATGCTCCATTTTGGTCTCCAGACACGGCCAAGTTGTGCCAAACCACGTGCGATGGTTGTGAGATTTAGAGTGCTGCCCATGGGAAGCTGCACACACAAAACTCATTTCATTTACAATAAAAGTTTAAGCCATAGTCAGAAACACAAAAGGAGAGAGTGTTTCAACCACTCAGCCACCCCGTTCTCCTTAGAAACATTTACATCCCAGTAAACAGAGGCCAAAGATATCATCTTGCTATACTGTAAGATCAGAACTTACTATACTGTAAGTTAAGTCTGCTGTTCTACAAAATCTTTTGTTTTGAAATTCTCAAACTATCTTCAGGCTTTTTTGGGGGGGACGGGACCACCCCTTTTTCTGCTACAAAACACACACACACACCCTCAACAGCTTACCTTTTTAATTTAGCAAGCATCTAGTCCTCAATCAAGAGCACCATCCATGAAAGTCTGATTTCTAAAACAGCTGTAAGCATTGAAAATTGCAGCATACTGAGCACAAGCAATAGAAAGTGTCACTATTTCTAAATTATGCCCTTCTATGAGATGATCTGCACGTTTATATTATTTTCAGATGTACATTAATAGGCACCTAACAGCTTTAAACTTGGGCCCTCTTGACCCCTCATTTCTCTTTTTTTAAAAAAAAGTGGGCATTCGAACATGTTTCATTCAAGTGTCCCAATTTCTGCTGTTTAGCACCTCAAATATACTGGAGCCTCCAGAGAAAGGGAACTCTGAAATACAGATGACTAAAGTTTGGGTCTAAGTTTGCTTCTTTGCTAATCTGCTACCTGAATGCACAGGATCCATTAGGACTTCTCCCCACTTCATGGAGAAAAGTTAATCCCTAACTTTTGTAATAATTAAATGGCCAAAAAACCTCCCTAAACACAGAATTAAGGGTTCTTACTGATAGCTCGTGCCCTTCCAGAACACTGAGTTCAGCAAAACTCAAACGTCTGAAAACCTGGAAATGCAGAGTTATGGTACACGTAACCACATTAACTCTGCCCCCTGGACCTGGCAATAGCCACCGGGAATTATCTGCATGCACTCCAGCTGCATTCAGGGTGTTAAATGTAGCTGAACTGAATGGTGGAAGCAATAGTTGGGGCAGGTTAATGGAAGTGCATTTGTGATATGAGGAAATCTGGGGATTAGTCTGAGGAGGATTACCAAACTGTGACATGAAGAGATCTGGGCCTGAGGACCCCAATGTGTGGGAATCAAAGAAAAGAGGTGCATGTGTATTTTGAGGTTCCAGACATGATGCAGACAACACAGAATTGTGCAGTCTGGGTCAATAGCAGGGTCCTGGGATCTTCTTGCCATGGATATTGTCATTAGTTAGGTGGGATATTAAACCACAGACTGCTTTAATGATAGCTAGAGAATGATATAGGTTTAAGTGGTATCCTATGTGCAGTTGTGATGGGGCTGTAAAAGAGCGTGAAGTGGCTGTTAAATTTTACAAGTGTGGTATTTTGTCAGGGGGAATAGGCTCAGTGTTTGAGTGTAAATCAGATAGGTAGCATCTGTGTGTTGTACTGAAAAGGAGAGCGAGTATGTGTGGTATAGGGTATTGCTCAAAGAGGGCAGAGTTAAGGTTGGGTGAGCATTTACCATAACTCTCTATTTCCTGGTTTTCAGAAGTCAGAATTTTACAGAAAGTAAATTAAGAAAAAGTAATCTACACTTTGATACTTCAACTGTAAGCAAGTTGCTTTAAAGAACAGTTATTTCATTATCTTGTAATAAGCTTCTTGTACAGTTTATGTGGTACATTTGCTTTAGTAGCTCTTCAACTATTAAAGAATGAATGTCACTGACCATCAGAAGACTTTGTACCCAATAAGAGATGCTGAAGCAGTGTTACATGTCAGGCAATTCTAAGAGAATACTCAAAGTTTACTGCATATTAATAGGGGCATATGACCACCTCTCTTGTTTTCATGCACTCTTTAGTGAAACCAAAACCAAAGATTAGGATAGTGAACAAGGATAAGATACCATTGACAGATTCCTGTATTGGTCTTTTATAAAGCACTTCAGACTAACTTTATTTTTGTTATTGCAGTGTTCTTAGAACACTCCCAACCCTTTTAACATTAAAATCATCACAGTGAATGAGCCATATTTCCCTGAGTATTAGCTTCCACTGGCTAGACACTGGTTTAATTATAAAAACAGCACCACAAATATTATGTCCAGAGGCCCTGAGACATTGCAATTAAAGGCTGCTAATTAAAACAGAAGTCACACTCCACTTACTGTCTAAAGTCATAAAGAGCTAAAAATATTTTTACTATCCTCCAGAAAAAGACAGCTTTGACACCTCCCTAAAGACATCATACCTAAACTCTATTCTACATATAGCATCTCTGAAATTTACTGGAGATTTTCAACCTTCATAGGAGTCCAACCAACTGTTTAAAATAAGTTGAAAATCCCCCACCAGCTGCAAAAGGAGTTGGATCAGACCTTAAAAATGCAATACCACAGTATGAACTAATGTCAAAGATGAAGTATTAATAAATGAAGATATACACTGTACAAATGCACAGAGAATCACCAAAAAACAGGTAACCCTCCCATCTGTAAAGGTTTTTTTAAATATATCCAACACTTACAAATACATCAGTCATTGCCACTTCAATTTTGCTAACCCTTCATTAAAAGAAAGTCAGCCTTTCCTAAATGTCAAACTTTGGCTGGTCCATTGCATGGTTGGTTAAGGCAAGTCTTACTGTTTATTATGCTATCATTATCATCTAAGAAGGTGTTGAAATCAAAGTTAAGATTTATATTTAAACAAAAGTATACATCAACACAAGGTGTCTGTTTTATGAAATGTCATCTGTTGAGCAGGCACAAGTGTCTACTGATAAAAGTGATACAATAAGAAGTTTGTGTGTATGACACGTCTTCGTAATATAATTTAACAACTACATGAGTTTCATTTAAACCGCATTTAAGCATTGACAAAATAATAACTTTCCAAATAAAGTATGAACAGTAATCAGCTTCAGACAGTTGTCATCTCACTGCTAGGTTTGCATTTTTTGTTTTAAATTAGTTGCATACTAGACAATGTTTTCTAATTTCAGCACTTTGTGGTTCCACACAGAAAACAAAACAATACATCTAGAATCCTGCAAATGCTATTACAAATTGATGTTGTGACATTTCCAAGTGTCAATACTATTCAGGATATCCAAGTATCTTTTGTTAAAAAACACAACCAAAACAACAACACGCATGTACAGACTGCCCAACAATCCCTCCAGAAGCATGCAAGTTGTGGGAAATGTATTCACTGCATGGACTCCAAGAGCACATCAGCGTTCAGATGACATCATAGAAGACGGAAACACCTGATTACCAGACAGATTTAGAAGGATGGGGGGAAACTGACACCACTCCATATGAATTACATCCTCAATTCTATGCTGATAGCCTTATTTAAAGCAAGGTAGCTGAGTGACCGCCTGTCTGCTCATTTTAAGAAATTATGCCTTAACATTAAAAAAAAAAATGTTTTCCAAAAAACCTTTTGGGGAGCACATTCTCTTTTTAAATCTCCAAAAAATATTTTGAAATTCCCTGTACGGAGCTTTTTTTACAATGACTTGCTTTCAGTCTTCCCAGTACACAAAGCACGAGGGTTTTGGCACAGAAGAACAAGGAATGACCATATTCAAGTGTAGTTAGATACTGTTTCTCCCCCTCTTACACCTTTAACGTAAGCACTGTCATCTCCGGGAGAGGGGAACAAACCTTTATCCCAAAAGTGCTTGCAGTAATGCTATAAAATGTTTTTTTTTAAAGTGAAGTATCCGTCACAAAACAGCCTAGAACAAACAACCTCACACAGGCCTTTGGTACATAGCACAGAACAAATTAGAGCCCTGGCAAATTTCGCCACGAGTCCTCAGTACAAAGAAGCCTCCGCACAGCACTACCCGTAGGGACCACACCTGCAACCACGGGCAAGGCAGCCCGGCACAGCATTGCTCTGTGCAAGGCAGAGGAGCCCACGGATGGGGCCTCTGCTCCCTTTTGTTTCCTTACCGGCCATCGGAAGGAAGCCCGGCACGGACAGCAGCAGAGACAGCAGCACCGGGAGACCCGTTCGCAGGGCCGGGCGGCGGGCGGTGCACCCAGGCTGACCCGGGCACCAGCACACCAGCGTCACCAAAGCAACCATGAAGCAGGTCATCCCATCCATGGCAAAGCGGAGCCTCAAGTCATCGCTGCCCCGCTGGGCATCCCCCGAAAGCCAGGGCTGGGCTGACCCGGCGGCTCCTCCTCGGCACATCCACCCCGCAGGGCTCACGTGCATGGGGCGGGGGCTGCAGCGCCCCCCGCCCCCCAAGATAACCGGGGCAGCTGCCCGGCGCAGGGGCGGGGAGGGCGAGTCTCACAAGGGGAAGGAGAAGGGGGGAGCACGACAGCCCCGGGCGCAGGCGGCGAGCGCTGGGAGCAGCGGGGCAGCAATCGCCCCGAGAGCAGAGGGGCTCCTCCTGCCGGCCGGAGCTCCCGGTGCCAGCCGCGGCAGGGAGGCTCCCTGGCTCCTGCTGCTGATGGCCCGTCTCGGCTCCTCACGTGGGTCGGGGCGGCGGCGGCTCCTCTGTCCCAGCCGCCGCGGCGGGCCCCAGCTCCTCCCGCAGACGCGCCGAGATCCCGCCGAGGGCCGGCCCGGAGGCGGGGCGGGCAGCGGAGCGGAGCGGGGCGGCCCGGCACCTGCGTGCCCGCGTGCAAGGGAGAAGGCGGAGGAGCGCGCGCGCGTGCCCGCCCGCGCGCGTGCCCGCCCGCCCGCGTTCTGCGCCGGGCCCGGCTCGCGCCCCAGCTCCCCGCGCGCGGGGCACCACGCAGAGGCAGCCAGGGACCTCGCGCACCACCGGCCCGGGCAGCCTGGCGCGCGCAGGGGGCGGGTCAAGGCCCACATTGGGGGGTGTTGCAGGGGCGGGGCCGGAGGAGGAGGCCTCTGACGTCGCCAAGCTTCGTCTCCTGTTGCTGTCGCCTTTGGAATCGTTCGGGCGCCGCGCGGGGAGCGCTGCCCCTTCACAGCGAGGGTCGGTGGGGAGGGAGGGAGGCAGGTGGCCCCCGTGGAGCTCCCACTCGGCTCTAAGGGGTGGGAGGTGAGAAGCAGCTGTCTGGCCCTCCTGGCTGGGCTAGGGTGTTAGGCTGCCACCCTGTCCTCGAAAGAAGAAGTTAACTTCCAGAAACATGAAGGGGGGAGCCGGGCTCTGCCAGAAACGGAGGTTGCTCTGGCTACTACAAAAAACAATGAGTCGTCCGGTGGCACCTTAAAAACTAACAGATTTATTTGGGCATAAGCTTCCATGGGTAAAAACCCACTTCAGCTGCAACTGCTTCTGGCTACGGCGTTACTCGGGGGTGGTTCTGTTGACCTAAAGCCCTGGTGTAGGCAGGGCTAGGTCAGCGGAGGAGTTCTTCCATCAGTCTAGCCCCTGACTCTCAGGAGAGGTGGATCAGCTACTGTGATGGAAGAATAGGGGAGGGATAGCTCAGTGGTTTGAGCATTGCCCTGCTAAACCCAGGGTTATGAGTACAATCCTTGAGGGGGCCATTTAGGGAACTGGGCCAAAAATTAGGGATTGGGCAGTGGATTGGACTAGATGACCTTCTGAGCGCCCTTCCAACCCTGCTATTCTGTGATGTCTTTGAATCGTGATTGGCGAACTAGAGGTTAGAGAGTGGATGGGTGAGGTTCTGTGGCCTGTAGGCGGTCAGATTAGGTGATCATGAAAGTGTCTGTACTAGAGCAGCACACAGCTGCCGTGCCAGTATTATGGCTGCAGTATAGATGTGGCCGTAGTCGTTCCAACAAACAGTGGGATTGACAGGGATGGCGAAGCCTTGTTGGTCCCTTAAATGGTGTCTTGACCGCACCAGAAGGATTCATATTCAGAAAACACAAAATACTTTGTGGTGGAGTTAGTAGTCGCAGTCCCACAACCATGCCTTGTGGGCATCATACTCTTCCCAAAAGTAAGAGCTTAAATCCCTCAACCCAAATGTCAAAAAGCAAGGAATGTTGAGTGAAAGTCATTCTACTGTCCTGTACAGCCATATCTACATCCCATACAGAAGTTTAGAATTGAAATTATAAACATCAAACATGGGGGAAAACCATCATAAGAATGGCCATACTGGGTCAGACCAAAGGTACATCTAGCCCAATATCCTGTTTTCCAACAGTGGCCAATGCCAGGTGCCCCAGAGGGAATGAACAGAACAGGTAATCATCAAGTGATCCATCCCCTGTTGCTCATTCCCAGCTTCTGGCAAACAGAGGCTAGGGACACCATCCCAGCCCATCCTAGCTAATAGCCATTGATGGACCTATCCTCCTTGAATTTATCTAGTTCTTTTTTGAACCCGGTTATAGTCTTGGCCTTCACAACATCCTCGGGCAAGGAGTTCTACAGGTTGACTGCATTGACTATGCATCTTTAAAGGTTACATTTATCTGACAGGACACCCACACAACCTTAACTCTGCTCTTGTAAGGGGAGTTCCTCACGGTTTTCAAGAACACAGTACCTTACCCTCGCTAACAAAATTAAAAAGGCCATTTCACCACAGCTTCTGATAACAGGAGTCCAACAATAATCTCAGTATAGTCACAGAGCAAATACAGCTGTCTAAAAGAGACCATGTTGGAACACTGAGCTGCCTCACTTTATTTCAGCTGCACAACCACAATTAAAACAGGTTAACAACGTATCAGGGGATTTCCTAATGTTATTTTCCAATAGTTGACACTGTATGGGTAGAAGTTTCCCAAGTGGTACTGTTGCAAAGACACTTGAAGCCTGGAAGCTGAGAATTTTGAGTAAACACCCAGAATTCAGTGATAGAGAAATGTTGCTCCCCCAGGAAACCTGCCACACTCATTTATTACGTTGAACATGGTTTGGTGGAAGGGGTGGGGAAATCCTGCTAGAAAATAAAAGAAAGAATTTTGGTCCTCTAATTGTCTTGCTTACTGTACCCAATAGCTAATGTAACGCCAATATTTAAGAAGGGCTCTAGAGGTGATCCTGGCAATTGCAGACCAGTAAGTCGAACGTCAGTACTGGGCAAATTAGTTGAAACAATAGTCAGACACATAGAACATAAATTGTTGCGCAGAAGTCAACATCGTTTCTGTAAAGGAAGATCATGTCTTCCTGATCTATTAGAGTTTTTTGAGGGGGTCAAACAAACATGTGGGCAAGGGGGATCCCGTGGATATAGTGTACTTAGATTTCCAGAAAGCTTTTGACAAGGTCCCTCACCAAAGGCTCTTACGTAAATTAAGTTGTCATGGGATAAGAGGGAAGATCCTTTCATGGATTGAGAACTGGTTAAAAGACAGGGAACAAAGGGTAGGAATAAATGTAAATTTTCACAATGGAGAGGGGTAACTAGTGGTGTTCCTTAAAGGTCAGTCCTAGAGCCAATCCTATTCAAACGATCTGGAGAAAGGGGTAAACAGCGAGGTGGCAAAGTTTGCAGAGGATACTAAACTGCTCAAGATAGTTAAGAGCAAAGCAGACTGTGAAGAACTCTCTGGTAGTTTGATCTCTATTCTCTTCCATATAATAGTTGGTGACTTTGCTAAACATGTATAGAATTATTTTCAGTTTCTCAGTATACATGGATGATAGGGCAACTTGGTGTCCTGTAATAATGTATGAATATTATATGTTCTGTCTGACTTTTGTCAAGGAGGTACTCTATGGATACGAGTTATTAATTCAAGCAGGGGTTGGCTGTATATTGGAAAAAAAGACAGTAGCGTCAGATTGCCCCTCAGGTGTAGGTAAATGGGTGGCTATGCTAGCATTCATTTTGATGTCCTGCTTCTGACCCCCATTGAGCTCGGTGGACAGTTTGTAAACAAAGAAGAACCAGAGAGCTGGAAACCTAAGACAAAGGGCTGGGGGTTAGGGGGAGTCAAGTGACATTCTTGAAGGAGAGGGGTTGTGTGGAGTTGCTGGTAAGAAGTGGTTCTTACAGACACACATCCCGGAGGTCTGGGTTCTGGACTAATGAGGGACCTGTCTAGGGTCTCTGCCAAGGGATGGCATGGCAAGCCTGTAGGTAAGATAAACATGCATACAGGCCTTTAGTGTTTTAAAATCCTCTCTCTTATTCTATGCTTTGTTCCTAGTGCAGAAAAACAATATTTTATTTGGAGAAAGCTACCTGGGTCACAGTACTTACCACTGGTCACAGCTCCTGAAGGGAAGATCCATTCAGATGAGAGCAAGGTACAGTAGCCCAAGTCCTAGTCTAAGAGTAGAAACCTATGAACATCATTTATGACATCATAGAAGAGATTCAAACTCAGAGCCTAGTTCTGATTTGACTTGTAGTAAACAAGTATAACATTAATTTCAGCACAGGTATTCCAGATTTACAATAGTGCGAGATCAAAATTAGGACCACGAGGTTGAAAGCTTAGTAATGGAAGCTGAGGATGAGGGTGGCTTATTGGGAAACTAGTCTGGGGAATATATGGACTTATTTTGTAAAGAGAAAAGGGTTTTTTGGCTAATTCTGCTGGGTCACTTCCATAACATGTCTATTTTCCCCCTGGTTTAGTAACTTGGAATGAAATGACACTTTCTAACGAACTTAGATCCCCTTTGCCCAGAGAAAAGCTGAGTTATTATATTAACCTGCTATTTTGAACAGGGTTTTTCTTTTGTAGCAACAGCAGCTGTTACCACAGCATCTGACTTCCCGATTGGAAGAAGCAGGAGAGACAAGTAGCCCAGAACCCACCTAAGTGTTGCTTCTGGAGTTAGCAAACCAAGATGCTACAGGAACAAAAAGTAATTACTCAATATTGATTGTGGTTGATGTGGGTCTTGCTTTTGCACATACCCCACCCCCAGCATACAACAAATTCTGTAGTGAATAGCTTCATAGGGAGTATCTGGGAGCTTAGGGCTCATAAAAGGATGGTCTCCCAACATACACTTCTCCCTCCCACCAAAATAAATGTTAATGAAGGAACTGGATGGGTGAAAGGATTGGTAATAGCTTAAAGAACTCTCTATCTTCAAGGTCACCAATAAAACTGAATGAAAAAACTTTTCATCAAAATGTCTTTACAACAGAAAATGGTTTTTCAATAAAATGGAAACGGTCATGAACTTTCAGTTTTCAGCAAAAGAAACTTCAGGTTTTCATTGAAAATGTCAAAAAAATGAGAGATTCAATTTTTCAATAAATTTTTTTTCCACTGCGTGGAGGGAATTATAATTTCCCAAACAGCCAGTGCCCAAGTTGAATCCCAGATCTCCCCAGCTCCTCTTACCCAGCATTGCTCTACTTCAGGTACCTTGCTCTCAGGCAGATAACCCTTCCCACTCCAGGCCTAGAATAAGACTTCTACAGCTTCTGGCCCACAGCCCTCTTATCAGGGCCAGCTAGACCCTGACTGAGCTGTCCACACCTGTGGTCAGCTAAAAAATCAGGGTCTCACTGCTTTTCCCAGCCACAGCCCTCTCCAGGACTGCTTTTAGCAGCTGCCCCACTCCAGGCCCCAAAACAGAACATTAGCACTGAGTTCCCATCCCAAACCATCCGTGCTCCCATTGCCCATGGTAACTCGCTTCCCCCTCCCCAGAATCCTTCCATCCTGCTTATCTCTAGGTCTCCTTACAAGCTCTCCCTCACAGGTTCTCCCTGGGTTGTTTCCCCAGTATTCTGGATGGAGAGCCCTACTCCAGGTCTTACATTATCCCCAGTCTCTCTAGACTAGTGGTTCTCAAACTTTTGTACTAGTGACCCTTTTCATATAGCAAGCCTCTGAGTGCAATGAAAGCATGACAAAGTGCATCTATTCTCAGTCCTGCTTGTTTGGGACAACACAAGTAGGCATTTGCAGGATCAGGGCCTAAGCATGTTAATAGTTAACGTAAGTGGATCTAAGAGCTTGAGACTTACCTGTTTTAAAAGTTAGAATGGTGTGCACACAGGCCAGCTCTAAAACTCTCATCCAGTAGGGATCTATATTTTCAACTGCTGTTTCTGAGTTGCCTGGAGTAGTCTGGCTGAGCTACATTTGCAACTGCGAGGTAATAAGGGAGGGGCTGATACAGTCCCTTATTACAGAGATTTTTCAGCTGGGCCATGGGGGAGTCACAAAAGAGAATAAGCCTGTCCCATGTGAATAGTTAAGAAGGCACCAGGTGCAACTTCTGCTGACATTCAAAGTCATAGCTAGAAAGTTTACTGAAATGAGCAGCTGCATTCTCTGAACAAAAAGGCTTTTCTCCTCTGATTCTTTTCAGTGATATTTTACATAACATACAATTAAGGTCAGGTAAAGGACATGTTAATTAATGTCCCTCTCAGTGAAAACTACATTTTAGGCACTAAATTCTATATGGTTATTGTTTCTGAAAAAGTTTCACTTTTAAATTCCATTTGAGTCACCAATTGAGGGTCAGAATTTCTCAAAATAGTATATGGACACGGTTCCATATTTTTCATAAATGTTCTCCATGCAACTAGTGTTTAGAGGTCTCAAAGCTTAGACCAACTCTGCATCCTTTTAAAAACATTCATTGTATTTTATTCACTGGAAATATTTTACTTCATTTTGTGGTGTTACGATTTGCAAAAATTACACTAATAGCCCAATTTTATGTA
This sequence comes from Lepidochelys kempii, assembly GCF_965140285.1. Classification (NCBI taxonomy): domain Eukaryota; kingdom Metazoa; phylum Chordata; order Testudines; family Cheloniidae; genus Lepidochelys; species Lepidochelys kempii. The sequence goes on from NC_136380.1 coordinate 250,471,195, forward strand.
ATTATACTAATGCAAAACATTGTTAAATTGAATCCCCATTACCTACATACTAATTCTCTGGGCTGCCTCACTTTCAGATTATAATCTAAAGTCTGCACATGAGAGAAAATGCTGTTATTGTAACATGAAACCCTTTCCCCAGTTATTTTTCCACCATCTTTCACCACACAAGCTGTTTTTATTGTCTGCAGCCAGAGGCACACTGAAGAAATCCAATTTAGCATCATAGGCCTGCAGTGCATGTATTTTAGATAAGTTTTCTGTTGAATTATTGTGGTAACGACCCAAATCCACTTGCACCATAATTGCATCTATAAATGTCTCTTGTGCTGCATATCTAAGACCAGAGTGTGGCTGGCCCTGCTTGGGTACATAAGGGGAGGGAGGAGAAAAGGCAGAGGGAGCATTTTCCCACTTTTATGCACCTGTGTAGAGGCCAGCCACAGTGGCTATAGCTATGCTCCAGCACAGAACTGGTACAGTCTCAGGCTAACTGCCCGAACTTGGACCCAGGATGTCAGGCAGGCTTGTACTCGGATGGCTAGCCTTAGCCCCTGCCCACGCTGCAGCATACACCCTGCGATTTTTAGCATGCTAAATTAAGCTGAGCTAGCGCAAGTCTGTTTACCGTGCTGGGAATCACACCTCCCAGTTGCAGTGTAGACATACCCAGTGTGGCTTTGGAGTGCAGGCAATGCACAAGGCTAGCACTGTGGTGATGCCAGCAGTATTGCCAATCCCAAGTCTTAAAAAATATTGAGAAGTGCTTAAAAATAATAAATGTGGGCTCTTTTTTATTTAACATCTGGTTCTTGAGCCTTTAGGGTTCATGTTTTCCAGCTTTTCTCCAAGTTCATGAGGGCTAGAAACTTAATTTTTCTTAAATGAAAGCTCAGATTCTCTCAGAGTCACATGATTCTAGGATCTGGGACTTTCAGAAAAAACAGCAAATATCACAAAACTCATGAGAGATGGCAGCACTGTGCTAGTTTCCCCCCAAATAAAGTTAGGAAGCAGTCCTAACCTGGCACATGTGCTGCCTTTTGAAAGGGTAGGGGGACTTCCACTCCAATATGCACTTTCCTGATGCCGTAGGAGGATTCCTGGCTGACTCCCGCCGCAGTACGTTTATGTCTGCACCCCTTCCCCAGTGCATGGCTGGGCTTTAAAGGGACAGTCCAGCCACAATGTGCACAATCCTTTAGTTACAACTGTTTGTCATAGCCTACATACCTATTATTTGACTTCACACGTGTGCCATTTGAATGATGTTTTGGTCTTCTATCTAGCCCATATATGCTACAGGCATCCATGCAGGATTCTTTGCAGTGTCTGACTTTTCACTCTGGGTGGGGCAAGATCCTCCAAGAGCTATAAGAATCCCTCCCTCCTGCCACCTGTACATTACTGAGCTCTTGCTAGCTCATAAAGTGAGAGAAAACCCGGGCACCTGCATGTCAGAGGTAAGTAACAGACAAGTTTACCAAGCTTGACCTCAACCTAGTATTTTTCCCATTAGTTTTATATTTAATGACTGAAAGCCTCCACTCTTCATCTGTATGGTCATGGTGCAAACACAAGTGCACCATGCATACAGGTTGTTAATTCTTGAACCTATACGTTAAACTAATGCAGGAGTCATCATGCAGAATTAGAGATGACCCTGAACCAGAATCCTGGATCTGTACACTCAAACACTGTCTGGGGGCAAAATGGGAATTATAATCCAAACCTGGATTCAAGTTTTAGAATAGGGATAATGGGCACACTAGAACCCAAGGCATGAACAAGCCCAAACTTTGCAGAAGGAGGGAGTTGAAATCCAGATCTAAATTTTTCAGATTCAGCCCATCTCTAATCAGAATGCTGTTCCAAACCAATCACTTGTCTAGGAGTCAGTCTCCCAAACACATCCTGTGATGAATTCTTCTGCATCTGGGATTTCAGATGCCCAAGGACGTGAGCCAGGTCCTGTTGAAGTTAATGGGAATCTTTCTGTTGACTTCTGTCTGAGCCTGATAAAGTACTTAACCTATTGTGGAGTTTCAGTTAAGAACTGTACATATCTCATGATCTGTACAAACAATGGGACTGTTCGTTTTATTATGCTGAAAGGAATGTATTATCTATCTCTGAAGAAGACCTCAGAAGAACTAAAATTAACCCCTAGAGCTGGTAAGAAAATGAGGGTTTTTTCTGTAGAAAATTTCAATTTTGGGGGTAAAAATTTGAGTACCAAAATAGTTTGGCCAAAAATTGAAATAGTTTGTTTCAGAAATGCTGCCAAGGTTCCTCACAGGAGTTGTAGTTTGGGTCCTCATGTATAGGCTGAGCTTCTTAGTCAGACCATATGTCCTATGATGCACCATGGTCTCCCCTCTTGGAGAGGAGAGACAGTGTGGCATGGGAGTCCCTTGCCAAGGCACATCATGGAGTCTGGCTGGGCAGCCCAGAAATGAGAATGAGGATGTGAGACACCTGAACTACAACTCCTATGAGGCACCTCAGAAGTATTTCTGACTCTAAATATTTCAGTTTGAGGCCAAAATATTTCAGTACTGGAATTTTTGCTAAAAAAAGAAATGTTCTGTGGAAAAAAAGAGAGCTCACTTCTGTGTGTTTGCTTTACGTTTCACCTTCAACATGGTAATAATATATCTGATTCATGTTTGCTCTACATCATCAGCAACTGGTGACTTTGAAGGCTGACTTTAGCCAACAAGGTAGAATTCTTCTATCTCAGTTTGTCGAGTGTGCTCCTATTATGGTTCTCTCTTACACCATTGGAGATCCCGCTAAATTTTCTTCTCTTTACTACCCTCCTTTATCCATAGGACCTTATACTACTGCCACAAACCTCTCTTTCTGAGGACCAGAAACAAACTTTTACATACTTCCCTTTAGTCATTCAGGGGATCACTTGTGGTGCTGGTTGTCATAAAACTGCTCGGAGACTCTGACTGATTGTGACACCAGCCCCAGCAATTATTTAACACCAAGATCAGACAGAAATAAACAGACTGGCTGTCCTGATGCAGCAGCACCTCTTTCTCACATTACAGTCTGGGAGTTCTGTTAAACTGAATCTCTGGTTTCCACTGTATTAATAGGACTGCAAAGCATCTTGTTTTGGGATCCCTTTCAGGCCACCTGACTAACTTACTACACAACAAAAAGCAGTAAGCTCTAATCAAATGCCATTTACTTAATCTATTTCCACACAAAGTTATAGTGAAGTTTAAATGATTGTTAGTCCCAATTCTTATCTCACCTTTGCCAAGTTCATGTTATGTGTGTGTGCACACACATCATGCACATGTATCCACAAATACTTCAGTATTTTATTTTTAGAATAGAAATCGATACCAACAGCTTCTTAAGACTAGCCCTGTGACAACAAACCAGAATTCTCAACCTAGCAGTCCTTCAGTAACAAATCAGGGTACATGGTGGGAAAAAAACAAAGGAAAGAAAAACTTTAGAATGTAAGCAGATTTCAGTTTCATGCTTCCAAGGAATTATATAAACACTAAACAGTGAATTAAAAATGAAGAAAAACACATTCTTAATGCCCTTAAAAATCATAGACAATATATCACATTTAATTATGTGCATTTGAAAGAGCTACAACCTATGCTTTGTCACTAGAAATTTTTTTTACAATATGAAAAATTATATATATGATCATGATACTGCATTTAAATCCACTAGAGAGAACCCCTGGGCTCATACATGCAGATAAATTGCATTCATTAAACTTTGAATTCTTCAGCTACCCTCGGCTCACTAATCCATGTATCCAAACCCCTGAACAGCTTCAGAGAGCCTCAGGTTTTTTTAAACAATCTGCAAGAAAAATGTTCCTTCTGGGGAGAAAAGATGGCCCAGAGGTTAGAGCATTAGCTTGAGATGTGAGAGATCTGGGTCCAGTCCCCTATTCTGCAACAGACTTCCTGTATAACCTTGTGCAAGACCTTCAGCTGGTGCTCAGTTCCCATTGCCACAATAATACTACTTTCCTACCTTACAAGGGTAAAGACTGTGAATCACTCAGATAATATAGTAATGGAGACTGTTATAAGTATCTTAGATAGACTGATTATGGCCTGGCATAGTGGGGGGAAAGGGGCATGGCTATAGAAAAGGGGGTGTCATTGGTGAATCATTTATGTTACATCTAATATTGCATTTTCAGCCCCCTGTAGCCATTAAATCAGTGGTTCTCAAACTTTTGTACTGGTGACCGCTTTCACATAGCAAGCCTCTGAGTGCGACCCCCCTTATAAATTAAAACCACATTTTTATATATTTAACACCATTATAAATGCTGGAGGCAAAGTGGGGTTTGGGGTGGAGGCTGACAATTTGTGACCCCCCATGTAATAACCTCACAACCACCTGAGGGGTCCGACCCCCAGTTTGAGAACCGCTGCATTAAATGCTGCCCTAACACTGAACAGGGGAAACAGTATGCAAAAAGCAGTCCTAGGATTGGGGCAACATAAATGAAAATTTTAAGATACCTTTGCACGTCAGTCTCTGACTTGTGCTCTGTGCATTTTGGCTGTACCTGAGGATTTGGCCCATAATCTTTTAACATCATAGATTGTAAGGTCAGAAGGGATTGTTATGATCATCTAGTCTGACTTCTTGCATAACACTGGCCATAGAACCTCACCCAGTGATTCTTGATTCAAGCCCAATAATTTGTGTTTGAGTTAGAGCCATGGCTATCAACCTTTTCCATACAGCAAGCCCCTTTTCCAAATAGCAGCCCCATGTCAGAACACACGAACTCCCCTCTTATAGATTAATGAGACCCTCATATTGAGCCAAAAAAGCAAAGGATCGTTGTTAAGACACCCTGAGCCTGTTCATAAACTCCTTGTTGAGAAAATGTAAATTAGAGCATATCTCTTAGATACATCAAAGCTTGATTTCCTGCCGCAAGTGTCTGAGTGTTTTTAAGAGTTCTCGTCAACTTTAGTTCTCTTGTAAAAGAAGATGCACTCTTTGGATAGAGCTCGGTACAATAGCTTTCTAAGTACTCTCTCACCAGTGCTGTTGCTCTTGATTTATTTTCTGGAATGGTCAGTTAGCATGTTTCCTTTAGTCCAAGTCTTAAACCCACTAGAGCGCATAGGTCCATTGCAATAGTGTACCTTAGTAAGAACGTACAGCTGAAGAGTAAAAGCATGAATGAAAAAGAGGAGACGAAAATGCAGAGAAGAAAAAAATAAGTCGAGAGGGAGAAGGCAAAAATAGGATGAGAGAGAGAATATGTGAGATGGGGGCTTGTGTGCTGAGGGGATGCAAGCGACCTCTCACTTACTTCGATATAAATCAACAGTAACTCTATTAAAGTCAACGGAGTTATTGGTGTAAAATGGTTATATGAGAGAGGAAAATGAGTCCCAGGATCATACGGTGGGGGGAGGTGAAGAAGGGCCAACCACCAACCAAAACTATTACAGATACATGTTTCAGAGTAGCAGCCGTGTTAAGTCTGTATCCGCAAAAAGAACAGGAGGACTTGTGACACCTTAGAGACTAACAAATTTATTAGAGCATAAGCTTTCGTGGGCTACAGCTCACTTCATCAGATGCATAGAATGGAACATATAGTAAGAAGATATATATATATCTATATATACAGAGAAGGTGGAAGTTGCCTTACAAACTGTAAGAGGCTAATTAATTAAGATGAGCTATTATCAGCAGGAGAAAAAAACTTTTGTAGTGATAATCAAGATGGCCCATTTAGACAGTTGACAAGAAGATGTGAGGATACTTAACATGGGGAAATAGATTCAATATGTGTAATGACCCAATCCATCAACTTCCACCTTCTCTGTATATATGTGTATATATATACATATATATCTTCTTACTATATGTTCCATTCTATGCATCCGATAAGTGGGCTGTAGCCCATGAAAACTTATGCTCAAATAAATTTGTTAGTCTCTAAGGTGCCACAAGTACTCCTCGTTCTTTTTACAGATGTTAGTAACAGGCTGGCTTAGGGTACTTATCCCCTTCTATATGCAACACAACAACAAGATAATTTAAAAGAAAAGAGGGTTTAATTTTCAAACAATATAAATAACATCAGATGAACAGAGAAATCCTTGGTGCAGAGGCAGATAACTAAAGCATTCTTCTGGACACAGCTATCCTGGGGAGAGAAATAAGGTGGAGGATAATTAATGGTGCAAACCCTGTTTCCCAGTTATGGAGTACTACCTCAGATCCAGTTCCTTCTTCATCTCCTGACCAGTGACTGACCTCCCCAGACTCACCGTAGAACTCTCTGGGTTTTTTGGTTGAGAGAGTGACGCCGTCCACTTTGAGCTTTGTTTGGAAAATCTGACCATTTCACCTGTTAGCTCTTAGTCTCTCTCTCTTTACTGTGTCACACCTAAGTGTAGTCCTGCAGGCTTTAGGTATCCTTAGATCCTCACTACTCCTATTGAGGTCATTTAGCTGAGGGTTTGCAATGGTCCAGGTGCGTATAATCAGAAGTAATGCAATGAGACTATGTGTGGAGAATGAGGGAGATATCTGTGTTCTTTTTAATAACATATGTACCTCAATTTACCTGTTCAAGTCATCCTGCCTGACCGCATGGAATTAAATCACATAGGGGGAAACAAAACCACAACAGAGATAAGGTACCATCAGGAAGAACACCAAGGATTCTTAAGGAAACAACGGGGCAGCTATTAATTGGGGAATGTCCACCTACCTGGCTTGTATCAGGCCAACAGGTTAATTTTTCCCAGACCTGAGCCTAGGAACAAAAGCGGCATTAACCTGTTAAAGACCCCAGCTTCAAGAGGAAGAGGATGAGTGGGCAGCGGTGGCTGGAGATGACTCTCTGCCAGGGCTACACTGAGAGAATGCAGCAGGGTCTGTCCATCTGTCCCAGGCCAGAGTAGGGATGACTGGGCTGAGTGGAACGTACCCAAAACTTGCAAGGTAAAAATAAAGCTTAGGTAAGCCCTAGGTGTGTAGGCCTTTTGTTGTTTTATCCCTTTGCTCTGTGTGCTGTGTACGTTTAGGTGAATAAATAATGGTTTGTTTTGAAGAAGCTGTTTTGAGTCACTTTAATCAGCCACTGTCTCAGGCTTCCAAATGAAAAGGGCTTACAGGTGTCAAACACAGTTGGGCCTGTCAGGTTAACACAGTTGGTAAACAGTGGGGCTGTACAGAGACCCATCCTAAGAGTGGTAGGACCACATGATTCCACCCAGAGAGTGGTGAAGATAGTGAAACCTGTCACCAGAGGGGTGCACTCAAGAGGAACTAAAAGGGGTCTAATTTGAAGATAATCCTGTACATGTGAAACTGGGCAAAGGAAAACTTAGTTTGGATACCAAGAAAGAATTCCTAGTAGTGAGATCTATAGGACTTTTGAATTGTCTCCCATTTTGTGATGGACTACATAGCCCTGCAGAATACACTCTAGGAAGAAATCCTTCTTTGGCAGGGATGTGAACAAGATGGCCTACCAGCTCACGAGAGCTTATGCTCTAATAAATGTGTTAGTCTCTGAGGTGCCACAAGTTCTCCTTTTCTTTTTGCGAATACAGACTACGGCTGCTACTCTGAAATCCATCACTAATATCTATGATTACCAGCATCAAAAGTGCTACATAAATGTGAGAGCTGATTACTTTCTGTAGAAGAAAAGCAACCCCCCAGAAAAGATCAGGTAAACCTGAAAGTGATACTGACACTTGACCCCTGTATTTCTTCATTCATCTGGTTGCTCAGAGTGGTTGCCTGGCAACTGCTACACTGCTTCTGCCCATGCGCACAAAGCTTATTGTAAGGAACTGCATTTTGGTTTGCAGTGGCAGAGTAATCCCACTCAGTGCAGAAATGATGCAGTCTTTACTTACAGCAGGTGTAAGCATATTAATCCAGCAAACAACACTGGAAGACAGAATCAAAAGAGCCATATATTCAATGCTTTGCCCGGGGCTTTCATTACAGTCCCACCCCACTCCTATTCATAGCATGGAATTGATGTCAATGGCTGTTGCGCAGCAAAACCCCTGTCACACACTATTCTGAAAATGTCACAGTTATAGAGAGACAGATGCTCTTTCGTCTGTGGGACCTGAGGACAAAAAGTGGTTTTATCCTGCAGTTGCTACTAAGTTTTTGTAGCTCATATGCTAATTATTCCTCGTTCTGAGGCCCCATTGAAATAGGACTATGAATAAATCCCAGTGATCTGAAATTCATTTATGTCCCCCAAATAAAAACCAAATTTCACTTAGCCAAAATTCTGATTCTCTGAAGATTTTGGATACCCCTCCAAGTCATTCAGTTACTCAGAGTTCACCTGCTCTTGACACTGAATCCCCTATTTTCAGGGGGGGTGTTTATATATAACATTTTAACTAAGCCTTTTTCTTTTTAGAATAACTCATTTGTATTGGCCTTCAGCCAGAGAGCTACAAGGAGCTATGTAAAGCAACACGGAGACAATGCATTTCACAGCAGGGCCATGGTGAGGTAGTGAAATTGGGGCATCAGCAAGCTTATATACAGGGAATGCTGCAGCCGCCGAGAAATAGCTAACAATAGAGTAATGGTGACTGTGCCTGTATTTAAAGTTTAAACCGAAATTAGCTTTATGACAGCATAAGTAAAATAATCCTGTAAATGGCTGAAATCTCATTAGCTATGGGATCTCAACAGTAAATAAGGAGCTGGGGAGAAATGTGGAGCCCATTGTAAAGGGGTTCTGTCAGATCAGTGCAAGGGTGACGTTGTAAAGAACCCAGGATTTTACAAATAGTGTTTAATATAATGTGTGTGTACACTGGGCAAAACGAAGATTGGCTTTACTCAAATCCCAAATTCCTAGTGGGAATACTAGAGTAGTATATAGGTTTACAATAAACTTTTTGCCAACAAAAGAAGTGGTATTCTGGATGAATAGCTTTTTTTTTTTTTAAGTCTGGTTCAGCTTGTAGCTGGGTTTAGGCTGGAGTTCAGTCAGTTTGTTGCTTATTCAGTGGTGTATGGATGACTACAGCCTGGAATTGTGTCTTCAGTCTCAAATGTGATATGTCACAGAAGCTGAGCTGTGGCCACATTTAAGGCAACACACATTTATTATAGGTGGATTTTATTTAAAATAGCTGGAGAATAATACAGCCTGTGCACTGTGTAGTGCTACATTTATTTATATGTGTGACAGATCAAGACTGAAAAGGAATATTTGAGAGATTCTTGACAGCCAATAGGAGCTAATGTAATACTAAGATCCCAGGTGCAATGTTCACCGCGGGAGTGGTGATCTGAGAGAGTTTGGTAAGAAGTATGTTATATAATGTGGATGAGAAATGCTTAGATTCTGGCCATTGCTGCAAGGACTTTTCCAAGTGGTATGATCCCAAGAAAAGTATGTCAATTGCTTATAGGAAATAGCAAAGCTCTAGTCTGGAGAAACATCTCGAAGTCTCTGATGAAGAAACTTATTTCAGTTGAGCCTAACATGTCAGTATGTCATTTATCTTTTGCATACTCCAGTCCAGCTACACACACACTGTCATCAGATGAGGATCTTCTTGCTCCAAGGAGAATTCTGGGTTGTTCTGAAGCAATGAGCAGTAAGTGTACTGCCAAGGATGTGCTGGGAAATTTAGTAGCCTTTATAATACAATAGTATCCAACAACCTTGCATGTGGTTGCAATATCGGTTACAGTGGTTGGATGTAGAATAAATTCTCACATTAGATCCCAAACAATTCAATGGTTATTTTGGTGTCATAACAATCTTGTCTCTCTCAGAAAGGGCCTTGCTGAACTTTAGAACAGAAAGTCCTTCTAGGGGCACAGAAGCCTCCAGGTCACCACCAGCTTGTGGTCTTTCTCCGTTTTCGACAGCATGGATATGAAATTGTTGTGTACAGAGGTTGGGGCATATGTCAAACAGGAAGTCAGACACTATATTAAAATCCCCACACAACTTTAAAAAATCATGCTCTGTCAAGTGGGGATATTTCTCAGGCCAAAACTGCATATCTCATTCAGCAAAACTTATATCCGAGTTATAGACTCATAGAGTTTAAGCACAGAAAGGATTATTAGATTATCTAGACTGACCTCTTGTATACAACAAGTCCTTAAATTTCACCCATTTGCGCCCATATTGACCCAATAACTTGTATTTCTCTAAAGCTTCTCTTCCTGAAAGGCACCCGTTCTTGATTTGAAAAGTTCAAGAGATGAAGAATCCACCACTTCCCTTGGTAGTTTTTCCAATGGTTAGTCACCCTTATTGTTAAAAATTTTTGCCTAATTTCTCATTTGAATTTGTCTGGCTTCAGCTTCCGGCCATTTGGTGCTCCTTATGGCTTTCTCTGCTAGATCAAAGAGCCCTTTAGCACTTGGTGTTTTTCCCCATGAAAATACTTGCACTGTAATCATGTCACCTTTCAGTCTTCTTTTTGATAAACTAAACAGATGGAGCTCTTAAAGTTTCTCACTGAGGCATTTTCTTCAGCCTTTGCATGATTTATGTGGCTATTGTCAACACCCGCTCCAATTTTTCAACATCCTTTTTAAACTGTGGGCATCAGAACTGGATGCAGTATTCCAGTATCAGTCTCACGAATGCCATAAACAGAGGTAAATGTACTCACTGCTATCCTGTTTCTACATCAAAAATTGCATTAGCCCTTTAAGGCAGAGCATTGCAGTGGGTGCTCATCTTCAGTTGCTTGTCCACTAAGACCCCGAAATCCTTTTCAGAGTGACTGCTTTCCAGGATACAGTCCCCCATTCTGTAGGCATGGCCTGCCTTGTTCCTAGAGGTATAACTCTGCATTTGGCTGTATTAAAAAGCATTTTGTTTGAATGGGCCCACCTTACCAAGTGATTGAGATCATTGTGTATGACTGCCCAGCCTTCATAATTATTTAGCCACTCTGCCAATCTTTCTGTCCGTCCATCCACAAAGTTTATCTACCATGATTTTTATATTTACTTCCAGATCATTGATGAAAATGTCGAGCAGCGTCAGGGCTAGTACCGATCTTTGCAGAACCTCACTGGAAACACCCTTATACAAATGATGATTCCCCACGGACAACTACTTTTTGAGAACTGTCAGCCAGTTCTTTATCCATTTAACATGTGCCCTTTTGATATTGTATAATGCTAATTTTTTTAATCCAAATGCTGTGCAGTACTAAGTCAAACACCTTACAAAAGCCTAAGTTTGCACAGTTACCTTTATCAACCAGACTTGTCATCTCACTAAAGAATGAAATCCGGCTTGTTTGACGAGGCCTATGTTGACTGTCATTTAAATTATATTCCTATCTTTAATTATTTATCAATTGAATCTTGTATCAGCTTTTCCATTATTTCGAGCTGGACTGATGTCAGGCTAACTAGCTTATAGGTCCTCATGCTATCCCACTTGCCCTGTCTAAATATTGGCACAACATTAGCACTCCTCCAGTATTCTGGAATTTCCCCAGTATTCCAAGATGTATTAAAAATGAACATTAGAGGACCATAAATCTCCTCCGTCAGCTCTTTTAGGATCTTTGGGTGCAAGTACATGCACAGTCTCTGAGAAGAGCACATAATGGACATCCAGGTCAGTTACTGATGTCTCCACTAGGACGGATAGGTTTTGTGCACTATGGGCCTGATCCAAAGTGCACTGGAGTCAATGGGAATCTTTCCACTGACTTCAATGGGCTTCAGAGCAGACCCTAAGATTGCACTTCTCAGGAGGTGTAAAGAAGTGCACATTCAGTCTCTTGGTAATTTGGGGTACTCAGTGTGATCAAACTGTCTCCCCTATAGGAGAGTTGTATCAGGAAGTCCTTTTGTTCAGATGGGTTACATTTTCTTTTACATTTAATAGAACCTCTTGACATTGCATGTGTAGAATTTCACAGTGACTGGTGGTGCTGCTCAGCAGCATGCTGGAGACTATTTATGCAGTAGTGCCCAGGGAATTAAAAGAGATTCTCCTTCGGGTCATGAAAGAAACCAGTGTTAATTCACCAGGAAAACAAGCAAATCAAAACTGTGATGTTTTAGTGCTAGGGTGTCCACCACAGATGGTAGCCTACTGTATGAGTCTGTGCAGTGAGCATACACCAGGCCACAGTGAGTAGAGAGAAACACAAGTTGCACTGTGTTACAGCACGGCTAGTTTAAAATGCTCTCTGTTGTATTCAACAACGTACTTCAAGTGCCCTTTGCTGAGGAGTCCTATTTATAAAAGGAGACAGAGGCTGCAATAAGCTAAAGAGAAGGAAACAACTGTTTCACAGTAGAGAAAGTAAATATAGGCTAGCAAATTGTGTAGCTCAAGTAACACAGAGGTCATCACAGACCAATTAAGCCCATTACTATCCTTGCTCAGATATAAGCTGGAAGACTATGATGGTGGAAAAAAGAAAGAAAGATCAAGAAAAGAGGAGGAGGAGGTGGAAGAAGGGAAATCATGGAAAGCAGAGCTAATATGGGTGTTGCCAAATGGAAGAATATGACCCTGCCTGGATCTTATTAGACTGCAAGAAAAGACATGCCCAACTAAAGAGTTAGTTTTTAAACCCTTCAGCTAGAACCTTGCCAGGAGAGCAAGGTCATAAAAGACAACACTGATGACAGGAAAGTGCCTTCAGAGCTTGCATTAACTATAAGTAGTAACACAGCATTATGAAAAGGCTCAAGCATCATGAAGTTATGTAAACCAGAAGTGGGAAAGCACAGAGTTAGTTAGCAGTTACTCTAGTCCTGCAGCAGCTCCTGATTAGATCGTCCACTCTCAAGACTCTGGGCATATTTCATCACTTCTGAGTCTTTAAAAGTGAAGGCCTTGCTGCCTTTGAAAACTTTGAGGATGACAGAGTGGAGAGTCAAAATGGAGGTCTTTTTTTCTTCCTTTCGGGGTGTAATCTGTGTGCTGCCTTGAAAAGTCTTGAAAGAAAAACAGTTTCTCTCCCCCGATAGGTGATAGTCTTCAGATTTAGGCCACAGCCAAGATGCTCTGGAAGTCGATGGATTTATGAAACCTATTGATTATAGGTTTAGGTCCAGAGCCATTGCCAGTGCTGGTACTAGGGGCCTTGTGAGCCTTCTTGATTTTTCCCTTTCTTGAGTTCAAGGTTGAATATTTGGGGAATCCAGGTAGAAGAAAATGCCAGAGGACCACAACTTCAGGAAACCCAACCAGTCTGAGTCTACATCTATGCTTGGAGCTGGAAGTGTGAGTCCCATCTCGCATAGACATACTCGGACTAGCTTTCATCAACCCAGCACCCTAAAAACAGTAGTGTAGACCAGTTCGCATAGCATGGGCAGCGGCGAGCAGCGGCACAGGCTAGCTGCCTCAGATATGTATGGAGGGGACCCCAGAAGGTTTGTACTTGGGGTGGCTAGCCTGTGCTGCCCCTTGCTGCTGCCTATGCTGCACTTCTATTTTTAGCGCGCTAGTTGAGTGAGAGCTAGCGCAGGTATGTCTACTTGAGCTGGGAGTCACACCCCCAGCTCCACCCGTAGCCCATCGCCTGAGCTTCAGACTTCTGCTTCCTGCACCCTCTTCCCTGCTCTCTCTCTAAAAAGGGCACCTTATGTTAGGAGGCTGCGGAAGCAACTGAGCTGCAGCATGTGCAGTTTCAGTGGACGCAAACAGCTCCGCAGCTCTGATCTCACTGTGAAACTCGTTCACGTGGGAGATGAGTCGATCTAATGAAGATGATCACAGGAAGAACTTAACTGCACAGAATTTGGCATGTCAGGCTAATTGTGGTCTGATTGGAAATAATGTCATGAATCACTTCAGGTGTCAGGTCTCCTGAGCTGCAGCAGTGCACCATCCAGGCCTCCTCTGGCTCAGGACTAACTTTGCTGGTGCACTCTGAGTCTTGACATCCTATTTGAGTGTAATTTTCTTTTTAGCACTCAGAAATTATTCCTTTGTTCTCAGTGGGAGAAGAAATTGGTAGGATAGAACTTGCTAGGGTTAGGAATTAGGCAGGAAGTCTCTGACAGCTCTCAAAAAACCAAAACCCAGTACCAACCATAATACTAACTCATTCCTCTTAACATAGCTCATTGGGGACAGATTGTTGATTTCTTTAGGTATAAATTAGCAAGGACAGGAATCCTCTCTCTCTCTCTCACACACACACACACCCCACTGAAAAAAGCTTTCCAAAGTTTTGGACCACATATGTTCTTTTTTTAAAGGTTCTTTTGTTGGGATTGTTGCCGAGAGATAACTGAACATCCTTCCAGCCTTAACTATTCTTTAACTATTTTTTTCCTTGGAAATATTTGTAAAAACCCTTCTTATTTCCCTTCAAACATTTTGGATGGTAAAAAGAAAAGGAGTACTTGTGGCACCTTACTTTTGGCTCAGATCCTTAACTGACTGTTGAGTAATTCTAGTTAGGTTTCGTTCTCTCTTCTAGTACCTAATATTTCTTCACCTCAAATCTTTCAATGCTCCCATGCAGTTGGCCATCTTTTTATGGTCCCAGAATTCTTCTTTGTCTTTCTGAGCAATTAGGCTGAAGTGCTTTAGTTATGGTGTCTCAACAGATTCTCCAGCTTTCTTCCACACTGATGAGCTTTTAATACTTCGCCTACTACCCTACTGAAGCTCACTGGCCTCTGCACTTAGATTGTAAGCTCTCTGGGGCAGAGGCTGTCTTTTTATTTTGTGTTTGTCTGGCATACTGGGCTCCTGGTCCACGACTCGGGCTCCTAGGTGCTATCATAAGACAAATAATAGATTTTGTGATGCCTCAAATTTTCTGTTCTGAAATCTAATGCTCATGTATTCTGTGAATTCATTCTTTCATATGCTAAATTCAAGTAACTCAAGATCTCTGGTTTTAATTTTTCATAGTATGTCCTTTCAAATTTTCAAGCACAGTATGTAGGATGAGGAAAGATGGCTTTTCCTCTGGTAGAAGTCTCTGCTTTCTGTCTCCTACCAAATGCAGGAACCTCTTTAGTGATGTATGTTTGAGAGGTGTTGCATAACAAATATAATTTGGATTGTTAAAATCCTTCTTGATTACCATGTCACGCAGTTTAGGGCAGTTTAGTTGGTCTGGGAACTTCTTATTCTTGCTCTCCGCCAGTCCTGGTGATCTGCAGCGTATGTCCTTGGTAAGTTTCCACTTCATTCTTTTTGTCCACCTCATGCAAAGAATTTCACTAATATACTCTTCATTTGTTGTAACTGTTCAGGGTCCAGATGCTCAGCTTCTCCTTTACAGATCTACACGCAATGCCTGGGAAAGTCTATTGTATGCTGTCTCCTGCCCTCCGGTCACATTGCTCATTTATACCTGCCTCTGCTGCATTTGCTTCCGATAATCATTGGCTCACACTCCCAGCTACAATATCACAACCAAGAGACAGGCTTAGGATGGTGAGACTGTTAACCATTCCATCAGTAATAGGGTACCTGGAAGGGACCTCAAGAGGTCATCTAGTTCAGCCTCCCCACACAGACAGGACAGTGTTTACCTAGATCATCCCTAAAAAGTGTTTGTCTAACTTGTACTTAAAAACTGCCAGTGCTGGGGGGTTCCACAGTTTTCGTTGGTAACTTATTCCAGTGCTTAACTATCCTTATAGTTAGAAAGTTTTTCCTAATATCTAACCTCAACCTCCCTTATTGTGGATTAAGCCAATACATTGTGGCTTGAGTTTCAAAAACTGCATTGTACATGACAATGAAGGGATGTGGTATTTCACTGTCATTCTTCTGCCTTATCTGTGTGATGTAAAAGATAACAAATCAATCTTAGTCTATTGCTATGATAGTCAAACTTATCTCAGATATTTAGATTGTAAGCTCTTTGCAGAGGGGGGAAGATTGTATTCTCTTCGGTGTGTTCTTTACTTACCATCCCAAACCCGAGTTGCAGTCTTTAGGTGCTATTGGGATACAGATAATAAATAAAATACAATGAAGGCAATTATTTTTTTATTGTATGAGAAAAATAAAGATAATTGGCTAGCTCATTAACCTCCCATCACCTATTCACTCCCTCTTGAAGTCTGACTCACTTCCAGTCTCGGAGCTTTCCCTCACCACTCATAGACACTAATATAAAGTTTATATTTACTGTCGTCCCTTTAAATCCTTTTCTAAAAAAAAATCTGAGCTCACGTTTTGATGTGCTCATCTTTTTAAGAAGCAGGGATTTTGTTATGGTTCTGTGATATTGCACTTTTTATACAGCATCCTGAAGTGTATTGGAGGAAGTAGGGGAGGGAGGTGATATTTAAATAAAAATACCACCATCAGTAAAGGATTGATGAATAAAAGCGAGCATGTGTATGAATAATAAATTGAATAATAAATTGCCTCAGTATAGCAATCGTTCATCATTGCTTCAACATGTAGAAGTTGGGAGCCCTCTGCTGGCCATAGGAGGAGATTGCAGAGCAAAGAATGAACATACATGTTACACAACTGCTTCAGGATTTTGATCCCACAATAAATCTTTGTCTGTTTTTCCAGCCTGATAGTAGATCTTTTGTAGTGTTGTTTGGTAACAACCCTTTAAATGTTTACTTTAAAATATATAGAACCAGAGGGCAGACGCACCATGATGTATTTTACAATCAAGCAGCATAAGCTTCTTTGTACCAACTGTGTCCACAATAAGGGGTTCTTCTGGTACAGCTATTTTGGGGGTGGGTGGGAGGGGAAATCACACACACATTCCCAGAATAGTTACACTGGTACAAAGTCTGTGTGGAGTTCAGGCCTAAGAATGTTTCAACACAACATCCATAGGAGCTCAAAAACTGCAGTGCTGAGGGCCAAGTAAGTTCCTAGCGAGAGCTCCCCAGTACAGGGGTTGTCCCACTTTGGTTATACTGGTATAGTTAAAGAGGCACAATTTGTGGGTGTAGACAAGGTCTTCATTCCCCAGCAGCCTGAATCAAGGAATCCTTTGTGCCTGTAGGCTTTAGTCTGAGCGTGTGCAGCATTCATCGATGACACCATTACCTGAAATATGCTTGTGCATGACAGTGGAAATAGGGGCAGAATGTACTCTTACAATTTACCCTATGCAAAATCAACATTCTCCATCAGAAGATATTTTGCTTTTATTTTTTTAACTGAGCAATGGAAAAAACAAAGACGTGTCCTCCTGGAACAGGCCACTGGCCCTTCTAGAGTAGATCAGGGTGCTGTTAGACAGTTGCCTTTACAAATACAGTACTACTGATGAAGACAAAAAAAACCTGCATATAGTGAATGCACCTGGCCAATTGTGCAATAAAAATACAACGGTTGTGCATGCAAGTTATTTCTTCTTTACTGTCCGATGGTGATTATCTTGTACTCTGAATCATGCAGATTAGTAGCCCTTGCAATTTTATCCTAGCTGGTGCAACTACAGATACTATTCTCATTCAAATAAGTGTCTAAGCCTCTTTTTTTTAACCTAATTAAAGTTACCAGCCACAATGAACAATAAGAACCGTAAGGAGCTCATTCCCAAAGGCCATGGTGTCAGGGTCACTGTTCCTCCAAATGTTAGCATCAGTGTAAGATATAAAAACAAAAACCTCAACCTGCCTCCCCTCCCCCCAACATCCATTGGTAGAAGTGAAGCTAGAGGCTGGTTGGAAAAATTTGGCCCACCCAGCACCTAGTTTTCTGAGGTGCTGCACTGTCACCGCTCCCAATCCACTTCAGCTGAAGTTGTGGGTGCTCAGCCCCTTGGAAAATCTGCCTTTCTGTTCTGTCTTCCTTCGCTGCACCATTTTCTTCTGTGTCTACTTGTCATTTACTCAGTGTCTGTTTCCCAAGCAGTCCTCTTTCCTTTTCGCCTGCTTCCTCTGTCTCAAGTGTCCCCCCTCTATTCTTTTTGGCCCCTTGTGTTCTCTCTCTGTGCTATTCTGACCTCTGCGTATATTTTAGCAGGCAGCGGTAGGGCTGGGTGGATGGTGCAGCTTGGGTGAGATGCCAGTGAGTGATGAATGGTTATGCAATAGTGGGCAGCCAAGTCTCAGGATCCCTGGAATCTTCATTTCTAGGCTTCCTGACATTAGGGTATTTAAAATGGGGTCAAACTTTTGTAATTTTTTTACATAAGAAAGGCCATACTGGGTCAGATCAAAGGTCCATCTATCCCAGAATCCTGTCCTCTGACAGTGGCCAATGCCCGGTGCCCCAGAGGGAATGAACAGAACAGGTAACCGTCAAGTGATCAATCTCCTGTCGCCCATTCCCAGTTTCTGGCAAACAGAGGTAGGGACACCATCCCTGCCCATAGCCATTGATGGACTTTCCTCCATGAACTTATCGAGTTCTTTTTTAAACCCTGTTATAGTCTTGGCCTTCACAACATCCTCTGGCAAAGAGTTCCATAGGTCGACTGTGCGTTGTGTGAAAAAATACTACCTTTTGTTTGTTTTAAACCTGCTGCCCATTAATTTAATTTAGTGACCCCTAGTTCTTGTGTTATGAGAAGGAGTAAACAGCACTTCCTTATTTACTTTCTTCACACCGGTCACGATTTTATAGACCTCTATCATATCCACCCTAGTAGTCTCTTTTCCAAGCTGAAAAGTCCCAGTCTTATTAATTGCTCCTCATATGGAAGCTGTTCCATACCCCTAATCATTTTTTTTGCCCTTTTCTGAACCTTTTATACCAATTCCAGTATATCTTTTTTGAGATGCAGCGGCCATATCTCCATGCAGTATTCAAGATTTATATAGAGGCAATATGATATTTTCTGTCTTATTATCTATCCCTTTCTTAATGATTCCCGACATTCTGTTCACCTTTGTGACTGCTGCTGCACACTGAGTGGATGTTTTCAGAGAACTATCCACAATGACTCCAAGATCTCTTTCTTGAGCGGTAACAGCTAATTTAGATGTGTAGTTGAGATTATGTTTTCCAATGTGCATTACTTCGCATTTATCCACACTGAATTTCATCTGCCATTTTGTTGCCCAGTCACCCAGTTTTGTGAGATCCTTTTGTAACTCTTCACAGTCTGCTTTAGACTTAACTGTCTTGTGTAGTTTTGGATCATCTGCAAATTCTGCCACCTCACTGTTTACCCCTTTTTCCAGATCATTTATGAATATGTTGAACAGGACTAGGCCCAGTACAGACCCCTGAGGATACCACTATTTACCTCGCTCCAGTCTGAAAATGGACCATTTATTTCTATCCTTTGTTTCCTATCTTTTAACCAGTTACTAATCCATGAGAGGACCTTCCCTCTTATCCCATGACTGCTTACTTTGCTTAAGAGCTTGTGGTGAGGGACCTTGTCAAAGGCTTTCTGAAAGTCTATGTACACTATATTCACTGAATCCCCCTTGTCCTCATGCTATTGACCCCCTCAAAGAATTCTAGTGGATTGGTGAGGCATGATTTCCCTTTACAAAAACCATGTTGACTCTTCCCAAACAAATTATGTTCATCTATGTGTCTGACAATTTTGTTCTTTACTATAGTTTCTACCTGTTTGTCCAGTACTGAAGTCAGGTTTACTGGCCTGTAATTGCCAGGATCACCTCTGGACCCCTTTTTAAAAATTGGCATCACATTAGCTATCCTCTATTCATTTGGTACAGAAGTGGATTTAAATGATAGATTACAGACTACAGTTATTAGTTCTGCAATTTCACATTTGAGTTCCTTCAGAACTCTTGGGTGAATGCCATCTGGTCCTGGTGACTTATTACTGTTTAGTTTATCAATTTGTTCCAAAACCTCCTCTAATGACAAATCAATCTTCTACAGTTCCTTAGATCTGTCACCTAAAAAGAATAGCTCAGGTTTGGGAACTTCCCTCACATCCTCACCTGTGAAGACTGATGCAAAGAATTCATTTAGTTTCTCTGCCATGGCCTTGTTGTCCTTGAGTGCTCCTTTAACATCTTTATTGCCCAGTGGCCGCACTGGTTGTTTAGCAGGCTTCCTGCTTCTGAGGTACTTAATTTTTTTTTGCTATTACTTTTTGAATCTTAGGCTAGCTGTTCTTCAAATTGTTTTTTGGCGTTTCTAATTACATTTTTACACTTCATTTGCCAGAGTTTATGTTCCTTTCTATTTTCCTCACTAGGCTTTAACTTTCACTTTTTAAAGGATGCCTTTTTGTCTCTCACTGCTTCTTGTACTTCGTTGTTTAGCCAGGGTGACACTTTTTTGGTTCGCTTACTATATTTTTTAATTTGGGGTATACATTTAAGCTGAGCCTCTATTATGGTGTCTTTTAAAAGTTTCCATGCAGCTTGCAGGGATTTCACTCTAGTCACTGTACCTTTTAATTTCTGTTAACTCACTTCCTCATTTTTGTTTTGACCCCCTTTCTGAAATTAAATGCTACAGTGTTGGGCTGCTGTGGTGTTTTCCCTGCCAAAGGGATGTTAAATTTAATTATATGACGGTCACTATTACCAAGCAGTCCAGCTGTATTCACCTCATGTATCAGATCCTGTGCTGCCCTTAGGACTAAATCAAGAATTGCCCTCTCCTCTTGTGGGTTCCAGGACCAGCTGTTCCAAGCAGCAGTAATTTAAGGTGTCAAGAAATGTTATTTCTGCATCCCAGCCTGAGGTGACATGTACCCAGTCAATATGGGGATAGTTGAAATCCCGTATTAATATTGATTTTTTTATTTTTATAGCTTCTCTAATCTCCCTGAGCATTTCACAGTCACTATCACCATCCTGGTCAGGTGGTCGGTAATATATCCCTACTTCTATATTCTTATTATTCAAGCATGGCATTACTATCCATAGAGATTCTATGGTACAGTTTGGTTCATTTAAGATTTTTACTTCATTTGACTCTATGCTTACTTTCATATATAGTGCCACTCCCCACCAGGACAAACTGTTCTGTCCTTCCAATATATTTTGTACCCTGGTTTACTGTGTCCCACTGAGTATCCTCATTCCACCAAGTTTCAGTGATGGCTGTTATATCAATATCCTCATTTAATACGAGGCATTCTAGTTCACCCATCTTATTATTTAGACTTCTAGCATTTGTATTATAAGCTCTTTAAAAACTTGTCACTTTTTAGCTGTCTGCCATTACATGATGTAACTGAATGGGACTTTTTTTCATTTAACTGTTTCTCATCAGATCCTACCTGTATTTTATCATCTTCCATCCTCTCCTCCTTACTAGGACATAGAGAATCTCCATTAATAGATCCTCCCCTAAGGGTTGGCTCTGTCCGAACCAGGTGCTCCTCCACACGTGTTGGCTTCCCCCAGCCCTTAGTTTAAAAACTGCTCTACGACCTTTTTAATTTTATGTGCCAGCAATCCGGTTCCATTTTGGTTTAGGTGGAGCCCATCCTTCCTGTATAGGCTCCCCCTTTCCCAAAAGTTTCCCCAGTTCCTCATAAATCTAAACCCCTCCTCCCTGCCCCATCATCTCATCCACAGATTGAGACCCTGCAGTTCTGCCTGACTGGCCCTGCATAGGGAACTGGAAGCATTTCAGAGCATTTGTATTATGGTAGTGACTACAGGTCACCACCAAGATGACAGGTTCTGTCAGGGGCGCTGGAACAATTTGTACAGTGGGGGTGCTGAGAGCCATTGAACCAAACTGTAAATCCTGTATATAATGGAAACCACTTCAAGCCAGGGAGTGTGGCAGCACCCCAGTGTCCCTAGATCCAGAACCTATGGGGTCTGTACACACACAGACCCTGTCCTGAAGCGTTTATAACCAAAATAGATAGTCCAGTCAAAGGGCAGAAGGGGACACACAGACACAGAGCAGTGAAGTGACATGCGCTGGGTCACCCAGAAGGTCAGGGACAGATCTGGGAATAGAATCCGGGTTTCCTTAGGCCCAGTCGAGAGCCCCTAAAGAGACAGGGATGTTGTTCCTGGTGTCAGCTTGGCTATTTCCAGTTTTAACTCTTTCTAACTGAAGTTTTATTTTCTGCTTGTTTATGAATTCTTTCCCCGTGTTTTTAAATTGCCCCATGTGTCTAAAGGGGATTTGCGTTTTATAACAAGGCTCCATCAGTGTGTTTTTGAAATACACAGTGCTGGGGTGGTTCTCTTTTTACAACTTTTTTCTGTGACATTACACTTCGTAATTTCTGCAAATTTGTAAATAAAAGGGGAAGAAAACGACCCTTTTGTGTTTAACAAGCTCACAAAGCAGTGCAATTGTGCTTGTTTTAATGGAACTGAAGGGTATAGTCCCTGCATGACTGTCTGCTAGACCTGGATTGCATCAGAGATGTATGTGTCTGAGTAAGTTCCAAATGTCTGTTTTCAAAACACGCTGATGTTAAGCATGTTTAAAACAGCTGGCATTTGTTATTACTAGGCCTTGTTACTGGACTAATATGCAACACGCAGTCAGGCTAATAATTCACACTGTTAAAGAATATGGTGTCCAGGGTCTGTCGTGGTCCTCATGAGTCAGCTTGACGTTTGCAGGCAATGTGGTGACACTGCTTTGGAACAGTCTTCCACTCCTGAACTGGACTGACGCCAGGAGGTTTCAGGCACTGATAGCACAGACCCTGATGTACAGTGCCGTCAGGGAGCTCTTAAATTCTAGAGTTATTGCACACTATTTACACAACAACCTCACAGCAGAAAACAGAAAAGCAAGCTGCATGACAGAAAAACGCTGACCTAGGCATACTGGCCCTGGGCTGACTAGAATAATAAGCTGGATCTAGCTGCACAATCAGAAAGCAAAGGATTAGAGTTTAAAAGCTTTGTAAGTGGGTGTCCAGAGTGATGTTCCTAACCCCATAATTGGAAACCAAAAGGGAAGGAGCCTGATTTTCAAAGGTGTTGAGCACCTAGAATGTCACTTGAAGCCCATAGGAGCTCAGCACTTACGAAAATCAGGCCACTTCTGTTGAAATGAATTTAGGAGCGGAACTTTAGACACCCAGCTTTAAAAATATTGGCCTCTGTCTTTAAAGCATCATTTCATGCTAATCTTTCTGTCACTTCCATGTGCATGCGTGAGTGCACATGGCCTAGGGTTGCCAAATTTCTAATCGCACAAAATGGAACACCCTCGCCCTGCCCCCATTCCCTCCCCTGCCCCTTCTCTGAGGACCTGCTCACTCCATCCCCCTCTTCCCTCTGTTGCTTGCTCGCTCTCCCACACCCTCTCTCACATGCTCATTTTCACCAGGCTAAGGCAGGGGGTTGAGGTGCAGGAGGGGTGAGGGCTCCAGCTGGGGGTGTGGGCTCCAGGGTGGAGCCAGAAATGAGGGGTTCAAGGTGTGGTAGGGGGTTCCGAGCTGGGGGTTGTGATGCAAGGGGGGGTGAGGGCTCTGGCTAGGGGTGGGTATGAGGGGCTTGGGGTTCAGGAAAGGGTTCCAGGCTAGGGCTGAGGAGTTTGGAGTGCAGAAAGGGGTATGGGGTGCAGGATCTGGGTGGCACTTACCTCGAGTGGCTCTCTAAAAGTGACCAGCATGTCTCTCCAGCTCCTAGGTGGAGGGGCACCCAGGGGGCTCTTCACACTGCCTCTGTCCACAGGTGCTGCCCCTGCAGCTCTCACTGGCTGAAGTTTTCCTGGTTGCCCCTATGCTTTGCAGTCAAGGAACTAGTCCAGTGTTACCTCTAATTTTTTCCATCCATGTGTGGAATGAATTTTGTTATGTGCACCATATTGAGGTAATGTGCGGATGTGCATTATCAGTAGAAACAAAAAAACCAAGATATAATATATATTTTTTTTAAATTACCATAGGGATAATTACTCCAGCTAGGGTAGGTTAGGCATTTTAGAACTCACTACTCAAAGAATTAAATTTAAGCGTAAGAGAGAAATAAAAATTATGAAATGCATAGACCAGTTAAAAAACTAAAATAACACACTTTGAAAGAAGTATCAAGAAGTAACAACAACAACAATACAAGTATGTGTTGGGAGGCGAGTATGAATGTGTGTGTGTGCGCGTGTGAGACAGAGATGCGTGTTGCCCCTTTAAGTACGCTGCCCCACTTTATGTACACTGCCCTTTTAAGTAGATCAGCACGTTCAGACACAACAGCAGCTGCCAGGAAGCTCCCTCCATCTAGGTCTGTCATGTACTCTCCCCCCACCACCTCCCCGCTCTGTGGAGATGGGGTACAGAGGTGGAGAGAGAGGTATACCCTGACATCAGCGCCTCTCTTGTCCTTCCCCTTTCTCCCCCCCTCCCCCCCGCACAGCAAGCAGGAGGCTTCCAGGAGCAGCTCCACAGCAGAGGGCAGGAGCAATGCAGAAGTGGGGGGAGGGACACCTGAACTACGTGGCACTTGATAGCCTGCTGGGAGGCCACCCAGCCATGCAGCTTAGAGGGAACTGAGGACTTGTCGCCACTTCTGGGGAGCTGCACGGAGCCAGGAAGAGAGCATGCCAGCCCTGCACTAACCAGACTTTTAACAGCCCGGTCGGTGGTGCTGACTGGAACTGCTAGGGTCCCTTTTCAACCAGGCGCTCCGGTCGAAAACTGGACACCTTGCAACCCTAGCACGTGCATGTGTGTACACGCACCTCCTTCTGTCTTTGGAGAAAACCTTTCCCACCCTGAATAAACCAGCTTTGCATGGGAGTAGAGGGATAGACTCTTCCCAGTCTGAAAAGCACCTGACCAGCACAGTACTACAGTCCCTGGGTTATACAGCAACAGCTTCACAGCTTGTCACTCCCTCACAGCATTGGTTGCAGTGGATCCAGGTAGTTTATGGACCCAAGCTCCACATCTCTGGCTCACCCATACATCACCCCCTCTATGGTGCCATAGAGGGAGCCATTGCTGAACACTACTCAGTAGTGTGTTGGGGATATCTCCAAGCTCCTGCATGGCCTTCCCTTTGCACAGTACAAACATGGTGGTCCCTATGCATTCTGGGCTTTCCACATCCCTGACCCAGCACAGCACACACACTGAGAGGAGGGAGATCAAGTCAGGATCAATTCCTGATAGAAATAGTGGGTGAAATCCTGTCTCCTTGGAAGTGAATGGCAAAACTCCCATTGACTTCAACAGGGTCAGAATTTCAGCCAGTGAACATTAAATAAACCTAGGCACATACAAATTGAGATGAGAGCAAGTTACTGATCAGAACACAAGCCTGGGAATTAAACCCAAGGTATCCTTATGCCCTGGTGCTAGGAAGTCTACAGACCAAATTTGGGTCTTTGTTCTTTGTCCTTTAAGGACACTTTCAGCCTTTTGTCTGTAAGTTATAAACTCATTGGTCTTTTCCTCCCTGCCATCCCAAGAGTCATGAAAAGGTGCATTCGAGGTATTCCTGCTGAGCTATGGAAATTAGTTTCCCTCTGGGAACAACTGATCAAAAAAAAAATCACACTCCTAGACTCCAATGCATTTTAATCCTATTTATGTCTCCAACAATGAAATTAAATTTTTTTAAAATTACACAAGTATGTTTTATTAAAACAAATATTAAAGTTACAATGTAAATAGGGAGCAACTCTATGTTTGTTAATGGAGTTACTCTGGATTTACATCCATGTAACTGAGATCAGAATCTGCCCCGGTAGGTCTCTTCTTTAAGACCCCAGTCCAGTAAACCATCCCCGTTCACAAAGCATTTAGGTACATGCTTAACTTTAAGTACATGCTTTTAAATCCCATGCACAAATTTCAAGGTAAGGGGGTAGGGATAGACTTGCTTTAATTGCTTTGCTGCAACAGAATCTACCCCAGTAAAAGGCAGCTGGTAGACTGATGCTGTGAGCTCCTGTTGCTCACCTGCTCCAACAGCTACCGATAAGATGACAAAAGCTATACCACTCATTTGATGCTCTAGACAGAAAATCTCTGAGATAGAATGTTGTCCTAGGGTCAGCCGGGAAAATGAGAGTCTTGGCTTTGCCCCAAAACATTTATTGTGGATAAACACCTTTTGTGTCACCTCAGGATTTATTTAGGAGCTCAAGACCACTGACCTTTGGTGTTGTACAATTCCAGGGACATTATTTGTTAAACCCGTTGATCAGATGTATATGGCAAGGCAGATAAGCACCCCCCAGGAGAGGCCAGAGTATACAACACTAAAATTTACTTGAAGAAGCCACTAGCTAGAATATGTAGCCTGACAAAACTAAACAAATTTGGAGGCAAGGAAACCCAAGAGCCTCAAAAAATCAACCCCCATATCAAGGAAATGGCACCAACCCCAACAGGTGGGTTTTGTACTGTAACAGGTTGTTGAGGGGACACGGATTGATCTCCTCCAGGATGATGTTTTGCAATAGAGGACCTTTTACGGAACAAATCCTGCCACCAGGCTGCTCCTTACTGAAGCTAGAGATGAAATCTGACCCAGCCCAGATGTCAGATATTGGTGGGCAGCAGCTTTAGGAGAGATGTGATCACTCAAATGGTGTATAGTCTAGATGATCTCTTTAATGTGAAGCTGAACTCCCTAGAGAGGGGAGAGGAAGAAAATGCAGTTCACAGGCAACAAAGAGAAGAACCAAACTTGTGATTAATTCTAAGTACCACAGACCAATTAGAATAATATAAAGTGCCTGGGAACTAGAGAAGGATTTGAATCCAAACCTCAGATCTGAGCACCCCCTCACATTTTGGTGAAGCTTAGATCTGCTTAGATTTGGTGAAGCTTGAGCTCAGTGCACTACTACTTAAGATCATATTTATCTAATTTGTCTTGCAAATCTAAAAACTGTCACTTAAAAAAAACCATTTCCCTTTGAAGTTAGTCTTTTCCAAAGACTTCCAAGGGCTGTTAAAAAGCAACCACCCACCCAACCAACCCTCCCCCCGCATATAATATTCACACCTAATCCTAGCCAGTGGGAAGACAGGCAGACAGACATGGACTTTGCAGTGACTTAAAACAGTTTAATGTAATTCCAAGACAAAGTGTGATTACATTTCTACACATATACAATATGCATATGTGAGTTTACAAATTCTGATTAATAACTCGTTTCACCTCAGAGACCGAAAAAATGATCAAAAAGAAACCGTGAATAACAAGCTATAACATAGTTCACCACAACGGGACCTCCTTTCTCACCCTACGGTTAGTAATATTACAATTAAAATAACTATATTCTTCTATAATGTATTTTCTGTTAAAATCATCTCATAAATTTACAATGCTATTATTAGTTTCCAAGACTAATATAAATTCACTCCATTTTTCTACAACGAAAATGATTATTAATTAGAAGCACACAACGTCATGATGAAAAACACAAGCATTTTTTTTTAGTAGCAAGAACTTGATTGGTTAAGAATTAGTTTTCTTGTAAAACATTCTAAAGCCAAGTAAAATATCCATTCTTATAACATACCTATAAGATGAGCCTAAGGAATAGGTTACATATAGGTCTACAACACATCAGTTTGTTTGTTTTTTAAAAAAGAAGAAATACATATTTACCAAAAATAAAAGGGTGGGGGAAAAAGAAAAAGACAAAAAGGGAAAAGAAAAAAAAAAAGAGGGACAATTCACATAGGAAAAAAGCAGTACACAAGAAAATACTGTTGCATACAATTTTCACAAAGATTAACACTCATATTACAGAAACCGTACAGTGGAGGAACACAACGGATCAGGGCTTTCATGGGGTTACTGGGCTGAGATGACACTGTAGAGAAAGAACCATCCAAGATTCTGGGTGGGGGCCAGAGGGCATCTTTTCCCTTGCATTTTTTACAACATTTTCATGTTTTTTTTTCCTCTCTTCTTCTTTACAATTCTGGCACAGCGTATGCTAACTTCCACTTTCCATCTAGAGTACATTGGGTTTGTGGACAGTCAAAAAATATAAAACATTTTCTCACTTTCCCCTTTTTATAAGAGGATTTCACTATTTAGAAAAACTGTTTCACCTCTTAGTTTTAGTTAGCTACCCTCGTCTAGACTCTTCAACTTCCAAGATGCCTTTTCTTTCTTTCTTTCTTTCTTTCTCTTTCTCTCTCTCTCTCTCTCTGTCTCTCTCTCACTCTCCTTTTAATAAAGCTATTCATTACACTTCCTCTCCTCTCAGAAATTTGGTTTGGTATAGAATATACAAGCTACATTCCAATTCTGTGCAAGTAGAATCTGATACCCCCAAAATGCCTTGTTTACTTTGTTGGTGAAACACATGGGATGAGCAGATACTTTCTACAACTGAAATGGCTGTGCCCTGGAATAGCCATGGAAGTATCATTTTAAGAATATGAAAACCAAAACCAAACAAATAAGGAATAAAGAAAAAAAAAAGACAGAAGTGTTGTATGTAACCACCAAATGTGGAAGCATTGAAGAATGTTTTATTTCCTTTTTGAGGACAGAAGTGCTATATGTAACCATTCAGATTGTAAGGGATGTGCATTGCCAGTATTAGAAACCCCTTCTTGCTTTACAAGTTCCAAGCCAAAGTATTTAAAAAACTCTGTAGCTCCTTCAACCAATCGAGCTGGTATTTCCAGGACTGGCTCGTGCCACAACGAGGCAGAACAGGCTGTTGCTGAGGACAGCAAAATGGTTAGTGACTGTTGATTCTGTGACTGTGGCCTGTTAGGGGGTGGACATTTTCCAGTTTGCCCAAGGGCTACTAACAGTCCTCGATTTAGTTCACCAAATGGCAACCCCAGTCATGATAAGTTATCGCTTTGGTAATGTGAGTTACAGTGAGGGTACCTGGCACTGAATGGAGTTACTGGAGGGGCTAGGGACCAATTCTGCTCCCACTGAAGTCAATGGGAAGTTTGGACACTGATTTTACCAGCAGCAGCACAGGGGCCTAACTGTAAAAGTATCACTGTTGTTTTCTAGTAACTTCATTCAACTGCCAAGATCAACAGTGCAGCTGTGTCAGGCCTCACTGAAAGATGCAAGGAGCTTTGCTGAGATTACCTGAGCGCCACAACTGAAGCTCAGTACTTCAGACAGACTTTTTTTAAAATGCCAATTCAGGTACTTTTATTATCTAAAAGTACTACTTTGCCCAGCAAGACATTGACACTGTGTTCATTGGTTACCCAACTGAAAGAAAACAAAGACAAAACTAGACAGATACTCATGGTGAAGTGAGACTGAAAAAAAGAGAAGAGGTTACATCAAAATGCAAAATATACGACAACCTATAACAACAAAACAACACCAAAGGGTACCACCGTTCGCTAATAAAGTTTACAGAGAGATGGTCAGTGGATTTTGTAGTTAGTTCACTGGTTCAAAATGTTTCTAGGGTGGAGTCACTTGTATAAAGGGATGAACAGAATGAAGGCCAAATTACAGCATTGCCTCTCTGAGTGGCTGTCACACAAAAAAAAACCAACAACCAACAATCCCAAAACAAAATAGGGATTCACTAGTTCAGGAATCAATAGTTCAGCTAATGAGTTATGAACAAAACAATACAGCCCTTCCTTTGAATATCCTTCTCTCTCATTATACAGGTATCTTCATCCAGGTTATGGTCCTACAGAGGATAGTTGATTTGGAAGTATTGTGCTCCATGCTTCAACCCAAGGAATTTCATTAAAGTTTGTTATTAAAAAATAAATAGCTCATGTATTGGACTATACTTCAGTATGTGTGGAGCGGTTTTTTTAACTATACTTTGGAATAAGGTGGATTCTTTGATCAGAACTCACTTTCCAATACTATGTTATATCTCAAAACAGAATATACATAATAAAGACACACCTGCTCTTTTCTGTTTTAAAAGGGCAAAATTAAAAAATAGAGGCAGCTGTATTGAGTTTTTGAAGGTGTCATTTACAAACAGAAATTTCCCTTAAAAAGTACCAGTTTAAATGTAAACTATAAAACACTGTAATAACTATAAAATGTAGCCAGAAAACTCTTTAAGTAGCCACAGTCTGTTATTCAGTTCATATTGGTTTAAAATGTGACTCATTAAATAACTTCTAGAAGGCCAAAGCATTTTACAGTAGCTATAAACATATATACTTACATGTGCATTTTAACAATTGATTACAATACATAAAAGAGTAATCTATTCCTTGGTTTCTTTTGTTTTTGTTTTAAAGAATCACGGTCTTCAGAATTCATTCAAGCAACAATGACCAGGGTGGGCATTTATCATTATTCCGCCCATACAAAGTTTATAGTCTTTGAAACCCAAGTTCAAGCTGGCTACATATTTTCAAAAAGGCTAAAACCAGGATGAATGCCCACATTTGAGGTAATTATTGCCATTAGGTCACAGTTTGTGTAATATAAGTATCTAAATCCTTCTTTAAAAAACGGAAGGTATTCTACCATAGCGCCAGAATACCTTTGCAACCAATCAGAATCCAGAATCCTGATCAGATGGGTTTGCTTCCAATGGAGTCAATGAGTTCTAGAACAGTAGAACACATATAGACCAACCTAGAACCCAGGCAAACAAGCCTCGAATCAGTCGACAAAGATGAATTAAGAGACAAAATATAACAAAACCCTAAGAGGTGCCATGTGGCTGATGAACAGCATTTCTGATCAGAATTCCAGACCAAAGCTTTTCTAACTTACTTACTCCTTTCCAATCAATTCACTGGAAAAAAAATCAATATCATGTCCGCATTATCATCAACTCCATGCCAGCACTGCAAAAGCTCCTTGGCTATGTTCTGAAAGTGGGATAAGCTTTTCTTTTGCTCTCAGCATTGCTGTCCATCTCTTTCCGTCTCAAAGAGGAAACCTTTTGATTTTTATTTGTATTTATTTTTTTTAAGAAAGAAAGAAAAAAAAAGTCCCTGGCTGTCAGACCCACACACAAGTATTTACAAGATCTATGTGAATCTGCACATAATTCCCCCTACAGCTAAAGACTTAAGATCAGAGATGTCACAATATTTATCAGTGCAGTAAAAAATATCATTTTTGGAAAAAATATACCTTTAGTATTGCCTTTCTTGGATTAACTATGACAAGCAAAAGATTGAAAACAAAAACTTTACCTTCATACGCACATGAAGAGTCTGTTATAGCAGCACTGCTAAAACTGGAAGGACAAGCTAACCCGTATGTGAGAAATGTAAATTTCAATCTGATTCTATAAAGGCAGAAAGCAAAGCCTCATAGTATGCTTCGTAAGACTCCTGAAAAGTTAAGCTAATTCCCCATTCAAATTTCACACTTGATGCAAAACGTGTGTTTCCTTCTCCTATGAGAGCAACTTGTGTTTGCTGAGATCAGTCTTTGTCTGCTTATCTAGAGCTGGATCCTGCAAACATTTACATACCTGAGCAACTTTACACACGTGAGTGATTCCAGTAATGTTCTGGGACCAAAGTGGAGGAAAGTTATTCACGGGCATAAGCACCTGCAGGATTGAGTTCCAAATTAGCCATCTGGTCTGAACTCTAACCCTGCAGTGACACTGCCCAACGCAATTAAGTAGCTTCAGGGCTGGGCAGGGCTGCAGCCTCTGGGTGGCAATAGACTATAATGGCAAACTTTGAAGGGCTGGCATCACAGCATCTAATGGTGACATAGTATGTACCTGGAACCCAGGGCAGGCAGCATGGGCTGGACCTATTCTTAAAGACAATACTACAGCAACGAGCCAAGACACTATAGCTTACAGTAGTGTGACAAACATTTGTGACCTTTGCTGTAAAATAGTGTGTAGAAAAGGTATTTTGCTCAACGCAACTGATAGTCTTAACTTGGTCTACATGCAGGCAAAATTCCCATTGGCTTCAAAGAGTATGACAGCATGTGGACTCAAAGACTGGATGCACAGAGCTCAGTACCATTTTCCTTTCTCTAAGAACTGAGGCCTTAAATGCAGAGGAACTAAAGTGATCCTAATGCACCGGACCAGACTCCAGAGAGGGAATCTGGAGGACTCCACACATCATGCACATTGCAAAGCAGTTATCGTCAGAGGCTGTCTCTACAGTAGTGCAGAGGAGATCTGGGGATCAGTGGGGGTATGGCCAGAGTGTCCACAACTGCAGATCCACTGACCTCAACCTCCACACGGGGGAAGGGGAACACAGCGGGTACAGATGCTACTGCAGCCCATGGCCTGAGTCACACTGGTGCTTTGCACCCTGTCAGGGAAGGAGAGGATTATTTCTCCCAGTGGCTGCAGAACTCCCCGAACAAGGAACATTTAGTCAGACCCTGCACTCACAGGTCCAGAACTTGGCCCGTAAGCAGCACTTCATACCCCTTTGCTGGGCTGATTGCCAAACCATGGCAAACCTGCACACACTTCCACAAACACTTCTGCTGCATTTGCCCAACTTTGCAGAGGTTTCATCATGACAGGAGTTACAGCATTGCACTGACACACAGAGATTGCAAACAGAGTCCAAAAGCAGGAGAGTTAAACACTACAGAAGCATGGGGAGCTTACGGAAGCTTATTCCCATTACACAGTTCACAATTTCAACATCACATTGTTGCCAGTGATAAGATACATTGTAATTATTATGAATAATAACAACAACAACAACAGTGAGAGAAGCATAATGGTTTTGATGTCCTCTAAAGTTTAGGATAGCAGCAATATTTTAGTGTGACTGAATTTCTCCACTCAAGAAGCTAGCTAATCAAAACATAAACGAGTGACAGAAACAGAAAGAAACGAAATGAAAAGGAAAGAAAGAAAGAATTCCATAGCGTGTCATTATTGCCTGACAGTCAGGGCCTGGGACTTAATTCTGTATCTGTAATGGGTAGGGTCTCTTTTTCTCTTTATTTAAATTTCTTTATGAAGCTTCTTTGGTTAAAGAAAGACGTGGGGTTTTATCTTCCCTTCTGGTTTGGTAATGGAATTTCTTTCAAACCAAATTCGGAGGCATAATCCCTTGAGAATATAAAAAAGAAGCATGACAGAAACAGAAGTGTCCCTTTGCTGGAATGTTTCTTGACAGAACTATTATGGAGCGTGAGGGAGTAAAAATCTCCCCAGAGGGTCAAATGCAGCCCCGGTATAAGCAGGTGCAACTCCACTGAGGGGAATGCAATTGTAGTTCCTTCTTCAAACAGCTGGATTTGGCCCAGTCTACACTGAGAAAAGTTCTAGCTCGTCCAATATCCTGTTTCATTCTGCTCAAGGTAACTAGTCCCTCCACCTCTTTGTATATTCTGGTTTCATAGCAGCACTTTGAATGTCCAGCTCTAAGAGAGGCAATGTCTGTTCACCTCTCCTGTTTCCAGCATCAGACGAAAGCAAGACACTGTGATGGGGAAAGGGGTCACTGCCAACCAGGAACCACCGGTAATACTTCCAGTACTGAACCATTCACCTCCCACCTCAAGTTTCCAAGCAGTTTACTCCACACACACAAAGAACCCCAAGCTCATTCCAAAACACATCAATCCTATTTTCAACTCCAAAGGTCTCTGCAAGCTAAATAATTCAGCAATTGTTACTTGTGTAGCACCAACCGTGTGCCTGCCAAGAATTTAGCTCCTCTACTAACATTGTATCCCCTCTGTGTGGCTAACAGTACTGCCCTTACCATACTATATTTTCAGAGAGAGAGAGAGAGAGAGAGAGAGAGAGAGGGAAAGGCATTTTTTGTGTCTCCCTACCCAGCAGAAAACTCAGTCCTCACTTAGCATTGCAACATAAACACAATATTACGGATACATTGTTCATCCTTATTACAACCCCTTCCAGCAACACTGCTTCTGACTGCACTGGGATCAGAACCATAGCTAGCCCAACTCTGCTCTCAGCATGAACAGGACCAACAACTGCCCCTTCCACTTTGCAATGCATTCCTTCACATCACAGAATGCACCGTCGTAAGCTCTGTCACCCTATTGCCACAGAAATCAGATTCGTGCATAGTGGAAGAACGAGAAAGACCTGGGCACAGGCAAAACATAATAAATAAATCAAACATTCTGGTAAGTGAGATTAAAACCAACCCTTCCTCTCTTCCCTGCTTTATTGGCCCCAAATATAGTGATGCACGTAAGCAAATATTTTGACTTTAAGCATGTGCTTAAAGTCCATCCTTATTCAGCAAAGCACTCAAGCATGTGATTAAAAGTGCTGCTGAATTAGGCCTTTACACAGACTCTAAACCCACAGCTTTAATAAGGGTGGGAGATGTAACTGAAAACATAATTCCATACAACAAAAAAGCTTAATAAAATTTCATAAGTAATAATTAAAAGACCAGCTATATCAAGGAGGAAGAAACACGAGCCAAATATCTTGGCCATATGGACACACCTTTAGTCTTCAGAAATGGTAGAACAGGACAGGTACCTTGCTATTCCTGCTGCTTGGTTTTAACAAGCTACTATCTTCAGTGTCTGCCAATGTTGTTTATCCAGTGACTGGACTGGGGATCACATTCTTTCCTCCATTCGGGTTCTCTCATTCAGAGCTTGGAGGGTAGATAGGGCACCTTCGGAGGAGCCAACCATTTGTTTGCCCCTCTGGGAAACTGAGCTCTAATACTTAGCCCCAGCTTGGGTTAATTAAAGGGCTTATGGGAACATGGCCTGGTCTTGGTCTCACACAAGTGCCTCAGCAAACACTAGCTGCTACAATGTGATGGTGAGTTGGACCTAATGGACCCTGGGCCCTCATGCTCTTTTAATCCAGCCCTGCTGCTAGAAAATGACGTGAGTTGCTGTTTGGTCTCTGCCTCCAAGGGAAAGTTTCTGGCATTGTGCTGAAATGCAGGGGTGCTATGTGGGATAATGTTCCATCCCTAAAGGACACGTCCTTATGGCATGTCCCTTCCCTGATCCCTCTATGCTCTCTGCAGTTTGTCTTCTCAGAACAAAACTATCTTCCTCTCTTCCTGCAGTTCTCACAGGCACAGCAACCCCTCTGATGCCACTGATGAAGAGAAACTATTCATAATAAAATTAACAAAACAACATCAATAATAATACTAAGAGAAAAATAACACAAAGATGCAGGAATGCGTGTGCAATTAAAACCCAGAGTAAAATATAATAATAAAATAATAATAATAATCAGAACAATCATACAGTAAAATAACAATATTATTCCTTTTAATGACACAAGCAGCATGACGCTTTCATTCCTGAACCAATGGGACATGAGAGGAATGCAACGGAAACGTACAGGGAGAATAGGGAATTTCCTGGCTTTGATAAATGGGAAAGTGTGGTCTTTTTAAAGGAAGAATGTAAGGTGCATGGACTGCTGAGAGATCAGATCCTGATTTACATTACATTTAGTGGGAGCGAGGGAGAGATGGTAAAATAAAACAGTGCAAGGATAGCTTATGAATCTGAAATGGCAAACATGAGGGATACTTGATGGTTTGCCAAAATAAAATAATCTTGCCCAATCTATGCATACTGAGATCCCTTCCTTCTTCAAGGCTGGACAAATGCTCATGATCAGATATTACAGCAGTGCTTGCAAGCATATCTTGCCAGTTTCTCTCTCTCGAGAGACCTTTTCCTTAACTCCATCCACGGGATCCATCCCTCTTCACTGTGCCAATTGACCTGCCATTCTCTAGCATCTTGCAGTAAACCTTGAAACACTCCTTGCTCTTGGTTTAGGTAGATCTATAGTGGCACTGAGTGGCCATGCAGACCTAATCTTTGATGGGAACACACCACCAAACCTTCTTCTTCTTAGGCTCTTCTCCCCTCCCTACCACAAGTACATATGAAATTCTAAGTATTGATGCAATGGTGCACCCATTTTTATCGCCCTTTCCCTCTAAACCCTCTCAGCTATAAGAAAATCTCTCTTTGGAAACCTACCCGAAAACAAGACTGTTTAGAGTTCCTTTGAAGCTGAGGATCCAGAGCAAGAATTTTTTCACCAAGTTCAAACAGCATTCTACTACAGCTTTTATACAAATGGGATGAGGGAGGGGAAAGAACACGGTCAGAACTACATTACAATGGGTAGGGCCTTGATGTCTCAAAATTTTCTCTTTTCACTCAGGAAACCTGAGTTTAACTCTCTAGACTGAATTCTCTCATTCTCTTGCTTTCTTTCCCCCCCCCCCCCATCTATGGAATTCTACTGGAAGTGTCCTTAAGCATTCCCCCTCTGATGGATCAAATCCCCACTCCCCCTTCTCTCTGACATAGTACTCAGGCAATGTAACGCACTAGAGCTTTGTAAAGCAAGGATGGGAGGAATCTGTTCTTCTAATCCTCTAAGAATGTTAGCAAACAGCAGAATGAGAATTAAACTACTGATAGGGAAATTTTTATTCCCAAAGGGGAAAAAAAAACCCAGACCCAAAAACAAAACCTTTGACTCTTTGGGCAGCTACATTTGGGTCTCATGACCAATCTGGTCACTTCTAGCCTGTACATTGTTAAACAGATATCTGGGGTATGTCCTTCTAGCCCCCACAAGCCTTCCTGACCCCTGCACATCGGCAAATGACTAAAGAGTAACAACAGGGGCAGAAAAATAACCTCGAAGAAGAAAATCAACACCACCACAAAAGAAGAGCTCAGATGAAATTCTGACTAGCCTCAGTCAGTTTCTAGGAGTACCAGTGGAAGTAAACCCTTAAACCGCATCTGTAGTTCGGTAAGGCACTACAAGGGAATGATGTAAAACTAAGACTGTGACAGTTGTAATGGCTGTGCTGAGGAACACACCACAGAGAGAAGGCAGCATCAGCACACGCGCACACACACACACACACACATACATACCTGGACAATCACATTTGTTACATGCCTATGTTATATTTTTTTGTTTTTTTTGTTTTTTTTTTGTTTTTGTTTTTGTGCAATCACATTGAGGAATAGTCTATTGGTATCATTGAAGTTCAACACAATATAGTAAAAAGGGTGTACGTACTGTATAGTGCTACATTCTACCAAGGGGCCAGCGAAATTTTCTACTCCTACACTAAAAGAGCTGGGGATTAAAAAGAAAATTTCCAAATAAAATAAAATAAAGAAACTGAAATCTAACATACACTATTAGAGACATTTTTTAAGAATAACATTTCTCAGGGATTTATCCAGGGTGCTCACAGAAAGGGAAAAATAGCTCCAAATGCTTCTGATCTTGACAAATGGTGCGTATTCTTGTTTGTGTGTAAACGTTTTAAGCGTATCAGTGCTAGGTCTGAAATTTAGAGTGATGGAACAATCCTTCCCTTCCCCCCCTCTACCCCTGTCCACTCCCCTCCCTTTACCTTCCCCATGGAAAACACTTCACACACCTTTGGGTTACAGAGACCAGTGCAAAAATGGGGCATTATCCCTTTGAAATTCTGGATAAATCCCTAATCCGTAGATTTATTGGGTTAAAAATCTAATGTATTTTGTTTTAGGTGTTCTGGACAACAAATTCCTAAATGTAGCTCATTATCAGATTAAAATAATCTTTAAAAGTCTATTGGTGAAGTTCTCCAAAAACAGGACCCACTTTGGGTCCATCTGTTTCCCCCCCTCTAGTTTGGTGCAGAATGGTTTTGTATTTGTTTTATTTTTCTCACTCTTTTTTTTTTTTCCTTTTTCTTTTTTTTTTTAAATAAAAAGTGTAGAATTAGTTCTTTCCTTCTTTCCTTTCTCATTTCTCCCTTAAAGTCTCCTTCGTTCAAGTTTCAAGTGAGCCTCCCATTGCATTGTTTGTCATGTTCTTCAGTATAAAAACAGCCACCTCACTCCCTCTTTGCGGGTCTCTCTCTCTCTCTCTCTCTCATTCCAGTGTTTAGATGTAAGGGTACTGGTTGACCTTGGTGGGGCTCAGTGGGTATCCAGTGTAGACTGTGGAAGCGGGAGAAGCACTGATATAGGTCTGATGGGCAAACTGAGCCTGGTACTGACTTGGGTGGATGGTGGGTGATGGCAGAACCCGAGGGCCCATGCTGACAGGAACCTGGTGGACAATGCTGGCCGGGTAAGTGGTGTGTTGCACAGCATGACGAGCAGACCCTTGGGAGGCCACCAGGTGAGCAACGGTGCCTGTGGAACCCAGAGCAGCAGGGGCGGTGTACGTGTAGAGGTGGGGCTGGGTGGGAAGGTGAGCCGCTGCCGCCGCAGCCAGGTGGGGGTGGACCGTACCATGGCTGGGACTATTGTGTGGGAAGGAGTACGGAGCCTGAGCTATTGTTGGAGTGATGTAGGCTTGCTGTCGCCGGTGACTCCCTGCGCGATCAGTCGTGATGTGCTGCTGGGCCTGCACAAAGAGAGCACAATACAGGACAGTTAGAGGACAACAGGTTGTTCTTTTCCTCTAGGCCCTGGAGTGAGCTCCTTCCAGAGCCAAGGTGATTTCTGTGATGGTTCTCGAGGCACCCAGGAGTACAAGTCACCTTGTTAGCTCCCTGCCTCCAGGGGGAAGACCTGCTTATGCTTGAGTGGGAGTCTGCTCCCTGACACCTCCAGCCTGTTCACAATCCAAGCACTCGCCTCTGGGTTATGCCAGCCCTTCCTTTTTTCCTTGAAGGTTAACAATAGGGGCACCCCAGACTCTGAACCCCTTTGAAGCGTTCCCCTGTAGAGTTCAGCTCTTTCTCCACTGAACACCCACAGAAATACCAGGTCTGCTGTCCCCAAGAGAACAGAGTGCACACCAGCTTGAATGATTCCACTCATAAGAACGGCCACACTGGGTTAGACCAAAGGCCCATCTAGCCCAGTATTCTGTCTTCCAACGGTGGCCAATGCCAGGTTCTTCAGAGGGGATGAACAGAACAGGATATCAGCAAGTTATCTATTCCCTGTCGCCCATTCCCAGCTTCTGGCAAAACAGAGGCTAGGGACACCATCCCTGCCATCCTGGCTACTAGCCATTGACGGACCTATCCTCCATGAACTTAGCTACTTCTTTTTTGAACCCTAAACTCAGGATCAGGTATAATACCACAGCACTGAGATATGTGTATAGAAAATAACAATAAGGTTATCATCAAAGATTTGAGAGTGAGAGACAGTAAGGATAATGGAAACAAAAGGGCTACCAGGTTTCTAGAGACTAAACTTAACAGGCTAACCTTCTGTCTAAAGAATTTAACCTCCCCTCACATGACCCTTGCAGCATTTCAACCAATCAAGTTTAGTTGTGATCCCATTTTCAGGAATACAATCACACTGCCTAATTATTTCCTAGGTGCAGATAAAGGGCTGCCTTTCTAGCCTTCTCCTTATCTCTCCCAAAGTTCATTGTCTGTACCCAGAGGCAGGATAAAGCCCTGTGACTTATTCTCCAGTGCGTCACCCACTGATTTCATATGTAAATAGGGCTTCCTTTGTGTTGGCTTACAATGCTTAATTTACATGCAGACAGAGAGATAAGTCAATAAACATCTTTTGTCTGACAGAAAACCTGTCTGTCAACTCTGCCTTGATACAGATTTCAGAACATATTTCCAGTATACGGACATAACTCCTTACACAGTGTCTGTACATACATTTCACAATGCTATTAATGACCATCATGATCCTGGCTTTCTTTTAAGACCTCACATGACATTCTTTGACAAGCCAGAATGGACACACCAGGATCAGGAGATTCTGAGGGGTTTTGGGGTCACAATTTCTCATGTGTTTTTCCCCTCCTCCTCAAATTCTCAATGTCACAGTAAACTTCCCTTGGAAGTAGCAGGGTTGCACAGGGTCCCTCCAAAACCTATGTTCCATCGGTCCACCACAGCAGTTCTCCAGAGAATATTATAAGACCGCACTCCCCATTGCCTGGAAGGGCAGCTACCAGTAAGACTCCCACAACCTTGCATCGCAGTGATGCAGTAAGAATTTCTACTATGAGATCCATGGCTAGATTCAGACAAATCTTTTTAAAATTTGACAGTGAATTTAACACTGATGAAAGCTGCTGAACTGCAAGCCCTGGAGTCCAGCATGGGCAGAGGCAGTTGTATTGATTTATGTATTGATTTAATAACGGTGGTCTTTGCTGCTTTCATTTCCTTGGTTGGAAGCCTAACATACACCCCCAGCAACCCTGAGCCCCAACAAATCCTGAAGACTTTCCTCTCTCAGAACTCTTATGTAATCAGCTGTAACTTCTTGAACAAAGGTAACTGCTGTTCTTGCCTTAGGAGAGAAGATATGTTCTTCCCAAACACTAGGAATTTTCTAAGCTGGTTCCTTACATTGCATGATGGTGCCAAAGCGCTTCCTCAGTCAGTTATGACTATTGTGCAATCTGGCAGTCAAAGTATTAAATAACCAAGAAAACAGGAATTAGAAAACAATTGCCAAACAAGAATGACACTGTCCCATCTTTCTTACTTCTATTTTCCAATTCTCCTTTATCATTTTCCTAAATCATTCCTGTGTAATCTTTAGGGTCCAGAATGCTGCAGCCAAACTACACTCTCATTCTTGTAAACAGGATCCCATCATCTCCACTTTTCACCAGTTTCACTCACTTTTAATTTAGAGCTAGTCAATTTTTTTCAAATTTTCAGCTAAATTTTGAAACACGGGTTTTGCCAGAAAATGTTATCATTTTTTGAACAGCTTCTCTTTTATTCAGCTCTGTATCAAAGTCAACACTGCCCTCTGAGTTCTCAGAGCTTCCCACTCCTGAAATCTTGGCATCTTTGCTGTCCCCTCCTGACTGCCATTACCTCGCAATAGAGACAAGATGGGTCTCAGATGTAGTAAACTCAAAGAATATTCTTACTGAGACTGCTGGGCAGCACCGGGCTTCTCCGGCTCTGACTCAGAGACACATCTGGTACAGCCTGCTGTCACCCACCAGGGACTGCCTAAATCTTGGCCCAGATTAAGTGATCTTGAAATGGACTTCTGACTACACTACATCTCTGGCTGGCCACAATTTGTATGCCCACTCCACTTGTCACCTCTGAATGGAAATGTCTTCCACCCCAACAGCCAGTCACACCCTCCCTTCAAACCTCACTCGAAAGGTTTTGTCTTGACATCTGACTATAATTGAGATGAATCCCCACCCCTTTCGTATACCCTCCCCCTCCATTCTCCCCTATAATCAGCACACAGACCTGCCTGTCAATGTTACTTCTCTTTTCTCTCAAGGTTAAACGTTTTGACTTTTCAGATAATTTGTATGTTCAATGTATGTGCAACCCTGTGTGGATTGTTAGCAGTGGGAATTGAACTGGGGACTTCTGGTTCTAAAAGCATGAGCCCCTCTTCTCTGTGCTGAAAGACGTAACTCTGTCCTACACACCACTAGAGGGCAAAAGAGTACTACACTGAGTGGGTGTGGGTTACATAAGGAAGATACTATGTCAAAATACACATTAGATGGCACATTTTTGTGGGGCCTACTTGCTGCCTCCTTCCCAGGTTCCTTACCTGGCTGAGATTAAGAGGCTGCTGCTGCTGGAAATGTGGTCCTGGCCGCTGCTGCCTATAGGCAATGGCTCCAGACGAGCTCCCTGAAGAGTGACCGCTGGTGGAGGTCACGATGTTGGAGGACTTGGACTTGTAGGAGGATGAATGATGACTGGTGGTGACTGTGACAGCAAAGAAAACACATTTGTTCTTAAATAATGTCTTACATCATCTAACCAACCCTTCCCTCACTGAATCGTCTCTGGGTGGCCTGTGGAAAGAGGCGCATAAGAAAGGGTGCATTGAAAATGGCTCCTCCTAGCTATAGGAAGGTACTTACCTAACAGTACCTCTGGGAGCTCACAAACATGGGCCTGCCAGTTGCCCCCAAGGCAACAATACAAACTCCACTATGTGAATCTCTAACTGGGTCTGGAGGCTGGTTTACAGAACCCACAGGAGTGCCAGAAAGTGTTCTGCTTGGGGACTGGCAGGAGGCGAGTGGGCAGATGCTAAGGAGAGAAAGGAAAAGATAGAGGCCTGGAATGCAGAGCAAGGAAAACCCTTAACCTGGCCAGCCTCACTGTGAATAGGGAGGGAGAACAAGGGAGAGCCCACGCTCTGCACCTTGGTGCACAGTCTCGCAACTGCAATGTATGAAACAAAAGGACAATCACACAGCTCCGAACACGGCGCCAGGAGGCAGGAACCACAGAAGAAAGCCCTTTTTGATCCGGCGTGTTTTCCAGAACAGCGGAGGCTCTGAAGGTGGGTGAGCGAACCTGACACACCCAGTCCAGGGGAGCCTGTTCCCCCAGAAACGTTAGCAGGTTTGGATGAAAAAAAAAGCTTTCAATCTAAGGAACTCTTGCCCATTTTTGAATAAATATATAACCTTACATGGCAAGCCTGGCTCAAGCTGGTGTAAGGGCCCTCGATATCAATGTCTGCACTAGGGGCCAAATTCTGCTCTCCGACAATCGCTGATGTAACCGAGAAAAAACGTAGCCCTTATGACTCCCAGCTACACTGAAGTGCCTCCGTGCAACATGTTAATAATGCTCCACGCCTCCCAAGAACAGCTGTGCCAGGCGTGTTGGGGGAGAGAAGGTGCATAGCATCTATTTTTTAAAGAACCCGAAGAGTGAGATTCTTCCAAGATTGTTGTTTATTTCTTGTTATTATTTTCTTGAGGGAAGAAGTGCAATTTACCTGGTACCAGGCTATCGCATTCCACCAACACCTCACTGGCTTGGGTTTTCAGTGGTGGCACGATTATAGTTCGGGGGTTCCCATTGTAGTGGGTCTCTGGTACCCCTTTTGTATCATAGGTGTTCCCATTATTGTGTGCCCCACGGTGTTGCACTGAATAGGGGCTGTTGTTGCTGGAGGAATCGGAGTAGGGTGAATCGTGCACTGTGACACAGCTGATGACGTTTTTTCTTTGCTTGGATAGGGTGCTGAAAATCAAACAACATGGAAGATAGTGAATAGGCAAGAATTGTCTGAATACCAACATTCCATTCCATCCTCAGCCTGCTCCTTTAACAACCGGGGTGCTCACAGGCTTAAAGTGAAGCATGTGCTTCAGTGCTTTGCCAGATCAGGGCCACCTAAGCCAAATCCTGTGCTCCTGAACTCACTTCTTACTATTCAGGCAAACCTCCACTGAAGTCACGTGAGTTTTGTCTGAGCAAGGACTGAGTAAAATCCTGAGTCTGGATCTTATAATTGAGCTTACATGCACACCTTAGAATAGAGCTCACACAGCCTGCTAGACTTATTTCCAAGCTATTTACTACCTCTCAGCAGGAGAAGCTCAGTAGATCACACTACACTAAGTTGCATTTCTTACCACTCACACAGAAATGCAGTGTCTCCCTCCCTCCCACAGCAAAAATTTAATAATAGATGTTACAGTGAGGTTTCATATGATTAAAATTCCATTTTTACAAAATATACAACTTTATATTTACTAATGCACTATACAGCATATATATTCATACATACTTGAAACGAAAGGACAGCTGAAGAAAATGAACAATATATATTTTGCTATGCAGAATCCTTGGGTTTTATTCTCTTACTTGTTAATTTGCAACATTCAGTAATTCACAACAGGTCTCCTGACATTAATGCGAATTACTGAGGTCCTGCTGCACCTAATCTATCTACAGCATCAAAGAAGTGATTAAAAAGGAACATCAACATCAACATTTCCAGGATTATTGCTAGAAGTTCATTAGGCTAGACTGCACCCGCGCTGTTGGGATTCGCTCCACTACTGTGTCTAATTATTCCTGATGGTTTATCCTTCCCATTATGAGCTTGTTTAGAGAAAAAAGAGAGCGAGGTGGGGGATGGGAGAGAGGGAGAAGATTTGCTTAAATGGCTCATATCCTTGACAGCGCACAGACCTTGACTACAGAAAATAGCTGCTATGTTTCACTGATTGCATTATGTTGTTATGGCAACTGAAGTTTTTAAAATGATGAAAAGAAATGGATAGCGCATAAAGAGCTAAGTAATTAGACTCAGTAGTGGAAACAGTCCCAACAGGAACAAAAACACCATATAGAAATAACAGTACATCTCTTAACCTCTTGAGCACGACTCTTTTTTCCACTTTATTCCCTTCCCCATTGAGGCTCAGTTCAATCCCTTCTCTGACATGTTGTTAACTCAAGAGAGGATCTGATTATTCTGGATTCAGCCACAGGTGGGCATTTTGCCCTCTTGTCTCAGCATTACTAGCTATCCCAGTTACTGTAGGCAAATGCTGCAGACCTCCAGACCAGCTTGCATTGCAGGCAATTTTTATTTATTTGTGCATGTATTTATTTATTTATTTAACAGTGCAAGAAAAAGTGAGCTACGCCTCTTCAGCAGCATTATTGATTTCACCA
The DNA here is from genome assembly GCF_965140285.1 of Lepidochelys kempii. Lineage (NCBI taxonomy): Eukaryota > Metazoa > Chordata > Testudines > Cheloniidae > Lepidochelys > Lepidochelys kempii. The sequence continues at coordinate 250,515,321 of NC_136380.1, forward strand.
CATTTCACTGATAAAGAGCCTTTCCAGCAGCCTTCCTGGGTGGCAACTGCCCAGCTTTCCCTTTGCTTCTTGGGTTTGAAAAGCTTTTATTTCATTTTTTGTCCTTCAAGTGAAATGTCCACTAATGTGCTGCTTTAAAAACCAAATTTTCCAGTGCCTGATTCTGCAATGCTTTCTCAGGCGAGTAATCCTTACTCAGGGAGCTCCACACAGATTTCAAAGGCTTTATGATGATTAAAGGAGCACCTAGGAAGCCCAGACCTAGATTAGAGCCTCATTGTTCTAGGCACTGTAGAAAACACATAGTGACAGTCCCCGTTCTGCACTTACAATTTAAATAGACAAGACAGATAAAGGGCGGGAGGAATGGTGACTCCATTGTACAGATGGGGAACTGAGGCTCAGTGAGATTAAGTGATCACAAAGGAAGCCTGGGGTAGAGCACAGAATTGAATCCACTCCTCCCACGAGTAAAGGACTTCTTTTAAAGGGCTTGCAGTAACAGACTGTCAATTTAATCCCCTCTTCCATCAAGAGACGGACAGGGTGCTGTGTTTGAAATGGAGAGAATAATGGCGTGACTTAGAATGACAACTGACTTATTTGAAGGAAGATGTAACAGTTTTGATATGGTGCTGCGAGAAAGAACATTAAGCTGATAAAAATGACTCTGTCATCAATATTCCATCTGCCTAATAGAAATGCTGTAATTTCACATTTACGAGTATCTGTAATATTTGCCCTTTGCAACTGCCCTCTGCTGCCTGTGAAAGAGAGACGTTTGTTCTCCAACACTGAGTGTTATTACATTTTATAAAGAAAAATCAAGTCACTGAACTGTGCTCTGACAACTGATAAGGTTCTGACTGCATTTCTTTTATAGCTCCTTCCTTACATATGGGACTTAGTGGCTGAGCTATAAACATTTGCTCCTGGCTGATACTTGGTATGCAAGGGGCTCAGCTGTGGGAATGGAAGTGCACTTTTTCCTAGACATGAAATCTCTGTGTTTTATTATTCTAGAATTTTCATATTTTATGCCATTTTGATTGAGAGATCTTGAAGGCAGAGTCATCTTGTTGTTAGATGTTGGTACGTTGCCTAGCGGAACAAGGCTGGGGCCACCAGCCTCTTCCTATTACAAATAACAACAATAACGACAGTGTTTAGTTATTTTCTTTTGCTACAGGATGTAAGCTGGCATCATCAAGGAAAGAACTGTGTTTCCATCAGCAAAGTTTTCCTCCTCGAGGTGCATTGATTACAATAAGAAAATCAAGTGCACTAGAAATCAAACATATAAAATGAACAAAACCCCAGCCCTCTAAAGAGAGGGAGGAGTATTATGATCTTCATTTTACAGACGGGGAACTGAGCGAGACTAAAGCTCCAATCCTGCGAACGCTTATGCATCTGCTTAACTTTACCACTATAAGTAGTGCCAATGAAGTCAATGGGATGACTCCAGGTAGTAATGTTAAGCACATACGTAAATGTTTGCAGGATCATGGCCTAACCATTCAGTAAGGTACCTAACTTTAAGAAAATGAGTAGTCCCACTGAAAATCCAAGTTGATTTGCTTGATAAAAGTTAATAACTATAATCACTGTTAGAGCCCATACATCTCTCCCTAGAGAACACAGAAAAGCCAAATGGGACTACTCATATATTTACAACTAGGTACCTGCTTAAGTACCGTTCTGAAGTGGGGTCAAAGAGATTCAGGATGGGATTTTCAAAAGCATCTAAATGAGTTAGCCGCCCAACTTACACTGAAAATAAATTGATTTCAGTGGGACTACTCTCAGATTTAAAGTCAGGCACCTATTTCAACAGGCCTTTTGAAAATCCCACCCTGAAACTGAGGCCACACAGGAGCTCTCCCTTCTCAAAGCCTTCCAACTAGCAAGTGGTTATTCTCCCTTCTGATTTCTCATGAGAGTCAGATATGGGCATTTAGTCCATGATCTGCTGTGTTACAGGACTAGACCTGGCAGACCTACATGAATCTGGGAAGGGGTGTTAATTCCTGGCTCACTGAAAATCAGAGGGCCTCTGCACCCTGTCACACGCCAGTAAGGTAGCCTACTTGGCAGGCTTTCTGTATTTCTATAGCACAACTGCAGCTTTCTGTGGAAGTTCCAGGTTATTCAGAAACACAGTTAAAAACATTGATTTGCCCTGCACCCTTCTTATTACACCTGTGTATATTCATGGCTGCTGCCTGGACAGCAGCTCTCCCTGCTGCAGTCACAGTAGCCCAGGCATGCAGTCTTGAGAGGGGTGGCAGTCCACCCTCACAGATTAACAAAATATCCATTCTGCAGCCAGGACTCCATTCTGCACGGTCATGCTGCTCTTACTGTAGCACCTGCAAAAATTGCCTTTTAAGATGACTATTCTTTATTAATTATAAATCCCTATATGTACGCCTAGTGTTTTTACCAGGTGCATAGAAAGACAAGTGCTCTGCCCTACAGAGCTTGAGATCAAACTCAGACCACAGAACAGTTCACGTCCAAGAGGTATGGAGACCCTGAGCATGTCTGTGCTCTCAAACATGCATGGACAGCTTCCAGTGACTTCCATCAAAATGGCCTGGGTGCAGCTGAGAGAAAGAACCAGGCCCCTTTTCCAAGAGGAGATCAGCATAGCAAGGCTTGTGGGGTTTCAGAAGGGATTTGAAGGAGGAAAGGGAAGATGCTTGGTGCACTGGGAGAAGGTATGAAGGCAGATGGGGCGTGGGGGGCAGCCTGGCCAAATGGTGTTGTGATCTGCCCCAGGGGCAGTGATGTGCAAACATTCCCAGTAACAGAATCTGTCTGCACTGCCCCCGCCCCCCCAGTACTGCACTGCCAAGGCTCCCTCAGCAGTGGAACCTGGGCTGAAGGCGGAGCTGTGGGCAGCACGGGGGATGCGGGAGGAAGGAGCTGGGGCTAGAGGTGAAGCTGGGATGTGCTGGGGGTGGAGAGGGAATGAGGATGGAGCAGGGGGCGGAGTGGAGCTGTTGCTGGGGGTAGAGCGGGGTTTGGGGGCAAAGCAAGGTTGGGGTGGAGTGGGCCTGGAGGCAGTGCAGGACTGGGGGCTGAATGGGTTTGGGGGTGGAGCTGATCTGGGGCAGGGCGGCACAGGGCTGGAAGTGTGGCGCTCCCTACCCGCCCCCCCATGGGGGCTGGCATGGGTCTGGAGACAGAGCAGGACTGGGGGCTGACTGGGGTTGGGGGAAGAGTGAGGCCAGGGTTGGAGCACTCCCTCCCTATCTCCCATGGAGGCTCTCCCTGGCCCTGCCATGCTATTCCCTGAATGTTCCTCCACTCCCCCGCAAGGGGGGCGTGCCCCCCCAGTTTGGGGACCACAGTACTAAGGGCTGGCACTGCAGCCTGTGTAAATCAACATTGCTCCAGAGAAGCAGAGTTCTACCCACTGAAGATCGGGCCCTAAGTCTTTTAGGACTGACAGTTTTTCATGACCAAGATCTTCTTTTCCTAACTGAGAATATCAAGTCCCAGAAGATGCAAATGTAACACGTTGGTCAGTATGTGTCAGGGCCTGTTACAGCTCTCAGATTGAGAGTCTGGCTCCTTAGCTCAAACTGTAGCAACTCATGCTTCCAGCTGTGGAGGCTCCCTGGTTCAGGCCCTAGGGCTGACAAAAATGGCAGTCATTGCACAAACAGACCTTTTGGTTCATGGGCATTTACACCATACCACCTTACCTCTCCAGAAACCACATCATGGTACATTCTGACATGGCCCAATGCACAGAACTGGGCTAAGCCTACAACAGCTCTCTTCTATGGCTCTGAAGGCCCAATAACTTGCAGTTTTCTGAATTGTTGCCACTTCAGAATGAACCACAATAATCCCTATGCAAAGAAAGTTTATCCACATAAACCCACAAAAACTAAGGAACTCCCACGCCCAAGGCTGAAATCCCCTAACACTGAAACATGACTTGCCACTTATTTCAGTGCTGGGACCTTATGTATCTTTGCCATTCCACCTCCTCACCTGACCTCAGTAGCGTAGCTAGCGGGGGAGCGGGGCAGCAGCCGCTTCCCCACTGAGCACAAGTGGCGCCTTGTCAGTGTCTTGGCGCCTTCTGAATTTTCCCGTTGAGGGAACAGGGGGAGCGATCCAAAAAAAAAAAAAAAGGCACCACCTGCTGTGGCGCTTTTACTCACCCGGCGGCACGCCGGGTCTTCGGCGGCACTTCGGTGGCAAGACCTTCACTCGCTCCGGGTCTTCGGCGGCACCTCGGCAGCGGAAGCTGCAGTGCCGCCAAAGACACCCGGAGCGAGTGAGGGCCTGCCGCCGGAGCGCCGCCGGGTGAGTAAAAGCACCGCAGTGGGTGGAGCCTTTCTTTTGGATCGCTCCCCCCGTTCCCTCCACCTGGCTACGTGGCTGCCGGACCTCTGACATGTCCTGCTATTCTCGTTTCACCTCTCTTGGTGCATCACGCAGAACTGCACAGTCCGTGCTTGTGGAAATGAGAAATATTCATTAGAAATGATGTTGAGCCTACTGGATCTGTCTTCACTTGTCTGAGACCTAACCCGGCACTTGAACTTGGTACACAATGAGCTGTATGTGTGTTCATCACTCCCCTCTACTGGAGGGAGTCAGACTTGCTAAGTTTCAGAGTAGCAGCCGTGTTAGTCTGTATTCGCAAAAAGAAAAGGAGGACTTGTGGCACCTTAGAGACTAACCAATTTATTTGAGCATAAGCTTTCGTGAGCTACAGGTCACTTCATCGGATGAAGTGAGCTGTAGCTCACGAAAGCTTATGCTCAAATAAATTGGTTAGACTTGCTAAAGCATTTAGCAGTGTGTAATGGTTCTGCTACTGCAGGCCTGGTGAGAGAGCTTCTGCTGGCTGTTATTTCAAGCATTAGCTGCCTGGGATGGTTTATTTATTTACTTGTTTTAGAGAAAGGATACGAATTCTAACTTTGTTCTCTGATGATTGTGATTAGTCAATGTGATGACTATGTATAACAGCATTAATAATAATACCATTATATATTAAATACTAAGGGTGAAATCGTATCCCCATTAAAGTCAATAAGAGTTTTGCCCTTGACTTTAATGGGGACATGATTTCATCCCAAGTGCTGATGTGTATATAAATTAGACAGTACTTTTTTTGCTTTATGCTTTATACCAGGGATCGGCAACATCCCTCGGCCCATGCCACTTCCCGCAGCCCCCATTGGCCTGGATGACAACTGGGAGGTGAAAGGATCTCATGCTTCCTTGTGGGTACAACCGCTGCTTCTTTTCTCTTTTAAATAGTCCCCTTCTAAGCCAAGGAATCATCAGTGTTTTCTTTTTAGAAAATTGTTGTGAGGGTGGTTGTTTTTGTTGTTATAAAGTCACGAAGGGCACCTCCTCACTGCCCTCCTTTCAATCACTTCTTCCTGCCATGCTCTGCTACGCTAGAGTTAGCGGCATGTGAAATTATACCTCCTGCTGCTATTACCGCTGGCCTCGTCCTGTGTGTCATTCATTCATGAGCAGCGCACACATTCTCTCTCTCGCTTATATCCATAATTTATTCGTCCCAAGATGCATTTGTGCTTTTGTTCTATATTTAAGCTGTTTTATTTTTCCCCTGTTAACTTCAGAAGTATTTAATCAGCTGAGTATGTACACCTAAAAAAAGAACCTACAAAATGAAAAGTTATGGAGGGGCTACACAGCTCAGGCGACTGTGAGTGAGGAATGCTAGCTGTCAATCTGGCTGGCTGCCTTCCATTGCCATAGAATTGGAGGACTTTATTACAGAAACTTACAAAAATGCTAAGTCTCTCAATTCATAAGAAATCTGTAAAATCTAAATTCTGTTTTGAACTTCCTCATGCCTCCAGAGAAACCAGTGGGACCTAAACTTCTCTCTCCAGAGAAATAACTCACAGAACTGCTGTTCTTTAGCACAGCACAGCACAGCTCATCTTTTCCCACCTAAGCATGCTGAGCTCAGGGAAGTTGCTTTGGAAAAGACAATGAACTGAGAATGCCGTCTAGAGATCTCTTGGTGGTAAAGATCTTGTACAAGCTTAACTCTTCTCCCCTTTAAAAAGAAAAGGAGGACTTGTGGCACCTTAGAGACTAACCAATTTGTTTGAGCATACCTTAGTCTCTAAGGTGCCACAAGTCCTCCTTTTCTTTTTGCGGATACTGACTAACAGGGCTGCTACTCTGAAACCTGTCTTCTTCTCTTTAGAAAAGGAGTACTTGTGGCACCTTGTAATTTATGGCAAGGACGTTAATACCAGTCTCCAGTAGGTGGCACTCTTTTGTAATACTACATTGGAAGCCACATGCTTCCAAAGACCCATAGGACTTCCCATGGAAACTTTATAGCTCCCTGCTGCTTCTGAGAACGGGGGGATTAACAATTTTTTAAAATATCTATTGATTTTTAGATCATTATACAAAGCTATACCTATCAACAATGTAAAATACACAGAAGAAAAGAATTAAACAAAGTCCTGGATTGCCTGTTACACCGCCTTGGCGACATCTCAAAACTTTCACTTGCACACCTGTGTTTTTCATTAGATAGGAAAGAAATTCTTCCCATAACATGTGGAATTCTCCTTATTCTTACAAATAAAGGGTCTGACCCTCCTTTATTAGAAAGCCACTTTGTACGGCCCTAGCATTGCAGAAGCGCCTTAAAGTAGGAGTAAACTCTCACTTTGAGACTCCTTTATTCTGCCAGAGCACGGTGAAGGGGCCTCAGCATAACTGAGAATCAGGCCCAATATATGCAGGTGGGACAATTTTGTCCATGTCAATATTACCGGTCTTTTAAAATGGGGACATAAGAACTTTTTTATCTGCTAAGGATCAACCTCTTTGCACAACCATGGACACCTGAAAAATTATTTATTTAAATTTTGGGGTGGGGGTGGGGGGGAGAAGACAACTTTCTAGTCCCAGGGTCTCAAGGAAAATCATGTAATAAATTTAGGGCTTAATCCAAAATCAGGGAAGACAATGGAAAGACTTCACTGACATCAATGAGCTTTGGGACAGACCGTTAGTTCTGACTCAATTAGCAAATTATGATCTCATACTAATTCTGTAACATTTGACCAAAAGTGTCTAATATTAGGACATTGCCAAATAACGTGTGCCAAGTTATCCCCTTGGCTTTCATGCTACCAGCACTCATCGTTGCGCTAAAATTTCCACAAATACATACGAGTCCAGTAAAGCCTTTGCAGGATTTCCAAGTGTTACAATTTTATTTTAGGCCAATTTGCAGCCCCTATTGTACAGTCCTGTATAATTGGCCATTCTCTCCCATCAAACACATATATTTAATTTGAATTCCCATCTTTCTTTGAGAGACACAAGAAAGATGAGGAGGAGAAACTTAGCTAAAGGTAACAAACTTCAGACAGCACACTACAGATTAGATCCTCAGCTGGTGCAGAGCTCACTTGACTCAAATAAAACTACTCTGTTTTACACTAGCTGAGGATCTAGCCCTAGATTTGGCCATGCCAAAGGGTCCCAAGCAACTTGACTTCAATCTCTCTGATGCTTTCACAGAAGATAACTCCCTCATCCTGGACTCTCTTCTCCCTCTGCTTCTGTGACTCTGGCCCTTCCCTGCCTCTCCAATCATTCTGCTCTGAGTAGAGCTGGTGAATTTTTTTATGTGAATAGTTTTTTCAACAAAAAATGCAGATTCAGGTTGAATCAGAAACATCCATACATTTTGTTTCAGCATTTCAAAAATGAAATGTTTTGATTTTTCATTTGAGAAAGACATTTTGTTTCAGAATTTCCCTCAATTTAATTAAAAAAAATTAAAAATATTTAAAACCCTAAAACCAAAATGAAACAAAAACAAATTTTGGGTAGAACAAAATGTTTAGTTTGATCTGAAATGTAGTTTTTCCAATTTTTCATTTCCTAGAGAAAAACAAACAAAAATGTTGCAGTCCAATCCAAAACCTTTTTTAAAATTATTATTATTATTTGGTTCAATGGCCAAACAGAAAAATTGATTATTCACCTAGCCCTAGTTTGGAGCTTCTCCTCTGCCTGCTCTCTGCCAGTGCCCTTGAGGCCTCCGTCCTCAGCCCACTCCTATTTTCCCTTTACAAGTTATCCCTTGGAAACTTCATATACTCTTCCATGCTGGCATCTCCTAACACTGTCTCTTCTCCCTGGACCTTTGCTTTTCTCATCCAGCCTCTCCTCTGTCTCCCTCACACACTAGCATGGATACTGTGCTTCCAGTTCAAAATGTAACATGATGAAAACTCCATCCCCATTCTTTCTCCTGAGTTCTCCATTTTCCATCCTTGACGGTCCCACCACCTTCTTGTTCACTAAGCCTCACAACATTAGTTTTCAACTTTTCTCTTTCCTTGTCCCTACAGTATTGGCTGTTCCCAAAGAAAAAACCTGGCAGAATCTAGCACCATCTCTAAAATCCATCCTTTCCACTCCTTATCCAGGCCTTGGTCATCTCTCATCTGGACTACTGCAACTGCCTCTCCCCCTCATCCTCCAGCTTCCAACTTGTTCCCTTCCAATCCAGATAATCTTTCTGGTCTGCCATTCCAATAATCCTGGAAGACTGTAGCATTCTTCTAGATAGATTCTGGGGGACTGGACTAGGCGAGGGGTTCTCTCAGATTTTTCATTCTGTGGATCGCTGTCCTCTTAACCATCCCTTCAGGGCTTCTTGTTCTAAACTTTTAGGCCCTGCAGAAATCCACACCTCTTTACCTCTCCAATCTCCTCTCTTCCCCCGGCCAGGCCTCTCAGCTTCCCTTTGTATCCCTCTCCCACTCTCATCTTTGTACCTTCTACCATGATATCGCCAATGGTTGGAATACCTTTCTCTTACTGCACCTGGCTTCCACCCTCTCTTCCAAATTCTTTCCTGAAATACACTTCTTCTGTGAAACCAACTGACCAAAGAACTGTTATAATAATTATTTACAAAAAACATTGTAAAATATCCAGCTCTGCTTTGTGATCTCTCCATCTTTCCAGTCATCTGGTACATGACAGGCCTGATTTTGAGAGGTGCTGAGCTTCCACCACCCCAACTGAGATCATATGAGTGCTCAGAACCTCTGAAAATAAAGCCCTGTGACGCCTGGTTTCTCTATACAAGGTTGTAAATTCACGGAGGTAGGCACCATCTCATTTGTTCTGTACACATTTTCAGTGCACTACTAATAATCATCACAGTATTGAGATTCAGAGATATAGATATCTCAAATGATTGAAGGCCAATCTGCCGTGGAGCAGGTTCTAAATAAAGATGCTGTAATTTTATCTTTTATTATTGAAGGGATAAGGTTAGCAAATTCGCAGCTGAGTTAGTAGCACAAAGATTCTGTAATTATTCAGCTATTTGCAAGGCTAGTTCTCTGCAGTTCCTAAAACAGACTGACATTTTGTGACTGATGTAGGATGGGAAAGCTTAGAGTGCTCAGGCTTTCACTGTGCGCATGTGAGGAAAGGTCCTGAAATGAGAGCCTTGGATAAAGAAGTCCTCTCTTTATCCATGGAACAAGAACAGCAAAGGCAGTTTCCCTGTACCACTGCATCTGCTGTGACTGGGTTGACCAATTCTATGAGAAGAGGGAAGTTCAGTCTTCACGGTCCACTTGTTTTTTGTCTCCTTGCTGAGGCAACCAATGGGTGCTGTAGCGGGATGGTCACCCCGCTCCGGCCCTGAAGGAGTTAAAACAGCCCTGGGAGACGGCGCCTGGGGGAGCCAATAGTAAAAGCGGCCCCAGAGAGGGCTGTGGCTGGCAAAAGCTAGGCTGCTTAGGGGAAGCAGCCACAGCTGGGGCCACTCCCCAGTCAGGCCACAGCTGGCCCTATAAAAGGGCTGAGGGCCAGGAGCTCTAGGAGTCTCATTCAAGTCCTGGAGTGGGAAGGGGTAGCTGCCTGAGAGTGAGGTACCTGAAGTGGAGCAGTGCTGGGTAAACCCCGAGACTGCAGGCCTTGATGAAGGCCTACAAAAGGTACTGGGGCTGCAGAGGGGCAGCCTGGGGATAGGCAAAGGCAGCAGGTCCTAACCTCCTTGCCAATGATGAGTGGCCATGACAGACTGTAGAGTTTTCCCCAGTGAGTGGGGGCTAGATGATGACTGGGAGTACCCAGTGAGGCAAGGTGGGGATAGAGGATTGGGGGTTCCCCTGAGAGGGGAGTCCCAGAGTAAGGGGGTGTTGCTGGGGGCAGAACCCTGAGTTAAAGGGACACGGGGCCTGAGGCAGGCGAGCCACCAGCCAGCAGAGGGCGCTCTGATGCTGGAAAAGAGCTAATTCCCAGGATGACCAGCAGGAGGCGCCGCGCTGGTGAGTTTCTCTTCGCTACAGGTGCCAATTTGTTCTAAAAGTGGTGATATTTTTTGTGATATGACCACTAATGAGAATTGGACAGATACTTCTCACAATTTATTTCACCTAATGAGGTATTCATGACATAATCATTCGAGTTTTTCAACACTAAGTTAGGAGAAGCACTGTACATGGAAGTAATAGTGTGGTAGCCTTCTTGACAGAGGCTGAGGACTGGACTAGATAGGATATTCTCTGACCTTTTCATTCTATGGATAACCTAAAAAGAGAGATCTGATCTTGAACTATCTGCTCTCCCAACCCCAATTCCTCACTGCTTTGTTCTATGAACCTATCTTAGATATTTATATAGCCCCTATTACCTTAATATCTGAGCACCTCACAGGCTTTAATATATTTCTTCTCACAACATCCCTGTGAGGTAAGGAAGTATTATCTCCATTTTATGGATGGAGTAACTGAGGCACAAAGGATCACGTAAATTGCCCACGGTCACACAGGAAGTCTATGGCAGAGCAGGGAATTGAACCCCGCTCGCCTGAGCCCCAGGTTAGCACTCTCACCACTGGACCCTGCTAACTTTCCTGTCAGAGTGTTTCTTTAGGGCGACTGCCAGGAATTGCTTTCCATGCCATTGTTGGCCCACACAGCACAGATTGTGTACCAATGGACTAGATTGTCTAGGTGGTCTTTGAATTCCAAGCCTATTTCCTAAGACTCTGTGGAGTTTCCCGATGGGGTACAGAATCACTGCTCACCTGGTGGGTGCATGTTTCTGTTCTTCTTCTTCATCTGTGTCACTGCTGATAGTGATGACACTGACTGCAGGGCTGGGTGTGTCAGGAATGATTATCGTCTGCCGCTGTCGCTCCCGCGTGGTGCTGGAAGCCACGTCTCCCCACCCACACGTGACAGAAGTGCTGCAGGCCGGGCTGTTGTGCACCATGGCACAGCGAGGGGGCGTGTTCTCCTTCACGCGTTTCGATCGCTGAGGGGAGCTGATGGCCTGAGAGGACGAAACCTCATATGTGGACACGTTTCTGAAAATGACAAAAACGATCAGTTGGTCAAAGCTTGGATTGCTCAGGTATTACTGGCTTTAGAGTCCTGGTGTCAACCTCTCTCACATTCTTTTGTTGGTGAGGGCTGGGCACACTACAGAACTGGTGTACTCGCCTCTTCAAGGGAGGGAGGAAGGGAGCGCTTCACATCACTCACCACTAGAGCTGGCTGAAAAATGTTTGGGTTTCTTTCCTGTGGAAAAGTTGGATTTTTTTTGGCAAAAATTTAAAAAAAAATTCAGTCTGAACACCAAAATAGTTCAATTTGGAAATGCTGCCTCATGGGAATGCCTGGCCATGGTGCATCCTGGGAGATGTAGTCCAGACAAGCATCCCAGCACACTGAAGGGAATGGGCACATGAGGCACCACTGCTGCATTTCTAAATCAAAATATTTGGTTTTTCATCCAAAATATTTCAGTTTTTCAACCCCCCAAAATTGGAAGTTTTCCCATGGAAAGCAGACATTTTTCACAAAAAGCTGTTGTTTAGTTGAAAATCCAATTTCCTGTCCAAAAAAAAGAAAAAAAAGTTTTGACAGAAAATTTTTGCCCAGCCTTCTCAGTTTCATTTGGCTCTGATGTGAGGTGGCAAAGGCAGTGGGTGCAGGGTGGAAGAAGTAAATAGTTTTTTCTTCACTAGTGGGGAAATATTCTCAACTCCCTCCTTTCTATCTTCCTAGTTCAATCCCCTGCACTAAAAGTAAATAAGGAAAATGGGGGTTCATTTGCATCAGGACCCTAAACACAGTGGAGGCAAAGAGTGGAGGCAACAAAAAGACCTTGAATGAAGAAGGAATGCATATTCTCTAGTATCCACATCATTATTCTCTAAAGCCTTTTTTCCCCTCCCCCCAGCACAACATTTTCAGAGTCAAAGGAAAAAAGACAGTTACCTTTTCCATAACTGGTGTTATTCGAGATGCGTTGCTCACGTCCATTCCATATTAGGTATGTGCGCTCGCCACATGCATCGGTGCTGGAAGTTTTTCCTTTAGCAGTATCCATTGGGGACCGGCTCTGGCGCCTTCCGGAGTGGTGCCTGCATGGTGCAGTATAAGGGGCGCTTGAGGCTCTCCCCATCCTCTGTTCCTTCTTGCCAGAAACTGTGACAGTGGGGAAGGGGAGTGGGTCATGGAATGGACATGAGCAACACATCTCAAAGAATACCATTTACGGAAAAGGTAACTGTCTTTTCTTTGAGTGCTTGTTCATGTCCATTCCATATTAGGTGACTCCAAAGCAATACCCCTGGAGGTGCGTAGCAGTTCACAGATGTGTCAATTGCAGCACAGCTCTGCCGAACCCAGCATTGTCCCTGGCCTGCTGAGTGCTGGCATAAGTGGTAAACGTGTGAACAGAGGACCACGTTGCAGCTCTACAGATGTCCTGGATAGGGATGTGCACCAGGAACGCCACCAAAGACACCAGTGCTCTCATCGAGGGGGCTCTGACAATCGGCGGTGGCGGAACCCCACCAGGTTGTAACAGATCTTTATGCATGAGGTAATCGAATTGGAAATCCTCTGTGAGGACACCAGGTGACCCTTCATCCTATCCGCTGTAGCAATGAAGAGTTGAGTCGATTTTTGGAAAGGCTTGGTACGTTCTAAGTAGAAAGCCAAGGCCCTCCAGATGTCCAGGACATGAAGATGCCTCTCCTCACTGGTCTTGTGCGGTTTGGGACAGAACACTGGGAGGAAGATGTCCTGGTTCATATGCAAGGTGGAGACCACCTTTGGCAGGAAGGCCGGGTGGGGCCACAACTGAACCTTATCTTTGAAGAATACCATGTACAGAGGTTCTGAGGTCAAGGCTTTAATTTCAGAGACCTGTCTCACCAACGTCACTGTCACCAGCAACGCAACCTTCCATGACAGGTGGGAAAGGGAGCAGGAACCCAACAGCTCAAAGGGTGGGCCGGTGAGCCTAGAGAGGACCAAGTTAAGATCCCACTGTGGGACAGGAGTCCATACCTGCGGGAAGAGTCTCTCGAGCTCTCTCAACAATATGTCCGTCATGTCATGGGAAAACACCATCTGTCCTTGGATCGGCGGGTGAAAAGTGGAGATGGCTGCTAGATGCACTCTAATGGAAGAGTGTGCCAGGCCCTGGTTCCTCAAATGGAACAGGTAGTCCAGAACAGCCTGTACAGAAGAACGCGAAGGAGAGATGCCACGCTCAGACGCCCAGCGGGAAAACCTCGTCCACTTGGCCAGGTAAGTCAGTCTGGTTGAGGGCTTCCTACTCCCCAGGAGGACCTGTTGGACTCCTTCCGAACAGGTCCACTCCTCCGGGTTCAGCCACGCAGCATCCATACCGAAAGGTGGAGAGACTCAAGGTTGGGGTGTAGGAGCTGGCCGGGGTCCTGTGACAGCAGGTCCGGGAGGTTGGGCAGGGGCCAGGGAGGGGCTGCTGACAAGCTCATGAGCATGCCTAACCAATGTTGGCGAGGCCACACCAGGGCGATCATTATGACCCGTGTTTTGTGTCTCTTGATTTTTGCCAGGACCCTGCTGATGAGTGGAATCGGAGGGAATGCATACATCAGGCCCCACAACCATGACAGGAGGAAGGCATCAGAGAGGGAGCCTTTGCTCAGACCTTGCCAAGAGCAAAACCAGTGGCATTTCCTGTTCTGTCTGGTGGCGAACAGGTCCACTTGGGGAGTTCCCCACCTTTGGAAGATAATGCAGGATACCTCTGGATGGAACGACCACTTGTGGTGAGAGAAGAAATCCCTGGTGAGCTGGTCCGCCAGCGTATTCTTGACACCAGGAAGGTGACAAGCTTCCAAGTGGATTTCGTGCTGATGCAGAAGTCCCATAGGCAGAGTGCCTCTTGATAGAGAGCCGACGAGTGTGGTCCCCTTTGCCTGTTGATGTAGAACATAGAGGCTGTGTTGTCCATCAGAACTCATACCACCTTGCCTGACAGGTGGGGCAGGAAAACTCCGCACGCTGGCCGGACTGCTTGGAGCACTCTGATGTTTACGTGCAACTTTGCCTCCTTCAGGGACCACATCCCCTGTGTCTGGAGGTTGCCAAGATGTGCATCCCAGCTGAGGTCCAAGGCGTCCGACACCAACTTGATGGAATGAAGGGGGTTGTTGAACGGAACCCCTTCCAGGACTGTTCTGCCACCAGTCCACCATTGCAGCGAGGTAAGTATCACCTGGGGAATGGTAACGATCTTTTCCAGGGGGTCTCTGGACTGAAAATAGACCACCCCCAGCCATTATTGCAGGGGGCCCCTTTCGATGCCTGGCATGGCAGACCACGTAAGTGAATGCTACCATGTGACCCAGGAGGCGCAGACAGACCCTGGCTGTAGTCAGAGGGCACGTGGAGACTTATGCGATGAGGTTCGTCAACGTGTGGAACCTTTCCAGCGGCAGGAACGCTCTGGCGCTGGTCAAGTCAAGGACCACTCCAACGAACTCTCTCCTCTGCACTGGCACGAACGTCGACTTTTTGTTGTTTACCAGTAGGCCCAGAGAGCGGCACATGGCCTGAAGCACCACAACATCCCGTTGGACTTGAGACCTGGAGCTGCCCTTGATGAGACAGTCATTGAGGTATGGGTAGATCTGAATACCCCCGCACCTGAGGTAAGTCGCTGCCACCGACATCCACTTGTTAAACACTCTCGGTGCTGTCGCCAGGCCGAATGAGAGGACCACAAACTGGTAGTGCTGGGGCCCCACCATAAACAGGAGGAAGCGTCTGTGCCCTTGAAAGATCACTATGTGGAAGTATGTGTCCTTCAAGTCGAGGGGAGCATACCAGTCTCCCGGATCCAGGGAGGGGATAATAGAAGCCAGGGAAATCATTTTACAGGATTTCAAAGCTCACAAGAACAGAGAAGGAATCAATGCTAGCCTAAGCAGCAGACATTCCAGCACTGTCACTGGCGGCAAGAAGGAACTGAGGGTGCGGGGAGCCGGCAGCGCCCCTTATACTGCGACATGCGGGCGCCACTCCAGAGGGCACCAGAGCTGGTTCCCCTATAGATACTGCTGAGGGAAAAGCTTCCAGCACTGATGCATGTGGCGAGCACACACTTAATATGGACATGAGCAAGCACTCAAAGAAGAAAAGTTCTGGTTCCATTTTACAGACAGTTTTTGACTGTGTTTTTGGTTTGGCCTGAAAGCTAACAAAAGGAATAGGTGGCATGTATCAAAGGGAAGAAATTATGGACATATCACACTGCACTGACTTATACAGGTTCCTTTGCATAACAAATGACTGCACAGTAGCATTTGCAGTGCCTTTTGAATACCAATGAGAAACATGGAGTATCCTCTTCTCGAAAAGAGCATATCCCTCATTTGGATACAAAAGCATCACAAATAACGTAAAATAGAGGACCGTGGAAAGCAGCTGCTCTGAGAGTGTCGGACTCCTTCCTAATGCAGATGCCTTGTGCCCTGGTGGCAGATTACTGGGGCCCGGGGAGACACTTTGTATGTCCAGATGTATTGTGATCTATTTCCTGTTTTACTGGCTTGCTGGGTCTTAACTGGCTCTGTTCTGTATTACGAATGGTGTAAGACGGCTGGAATCCTCTCAAAGTAAATGAAACATTACACATTAGAGAGCAGACAAACAGGAAGGATTTGAATACTGGCATCTTATGTACAGTGGAACTGGTTGTGAATTCAGTAGTTTCTCTGGCCCCAATCTGGTCACCTAAGAGCTGTGAGCTCCTTTGTTTTTCCCCTTCTGTAGGTCCAGCTACACAATCAAATAAACCCTGCAGCAGCGAGTCTCAGAGCCCAGATCAACTGACTTGGTTTCACAAGGCTTGTGCCATGGGGCTAAAAATAGCAGTTTAGATGTTCCTGCTTGGGCTGGAGCCTGGGATCTGAGACCCTCCCCCATTGCAGGGTTTCAGAGCCCAGGGTCTAGCCTCAGTGGGATCGTTTACATTGCTATTTTTAGCCAAGTAGCAAGAGTCTGAGTCAGTTGAGGTGGCACTGAAACTCGCTGTTGCGGGTGTTTTTTTGCTGTGTAGACATACCCTGTAAGAGCACGCCATTTCTGGATCTCTCTCTCTTTCTTGCTCTTTCTTAGAAAAAATCAGTGCTAATTAAAGGTGCTGGTTTAACAGTCCTAAAGACCTCAGCTCTCTGTCCACAGACCAGCTACAGCACAAGCGGCAGCAAAGTATACTTTTGACATACGCACCCTGCCAATGTGCCCCACCCACACGGATTACCACAGGAGCGAGAGGGTGATTGCACATGCATTCTTGCATTTTGTTCATGCAACTGCATGCTATGGGCCAGAACCTGGCCCCACTCCTGCAGGACAAAACATCCATAAAACTGATGGCTCCAGCCCCCCCAAATTCCCCTGTGTAGGAGAATCCTTGGGTGGCACAGAACTCCTGCAGTGGCCCCTATGCCACCTCCCGTCCCAGACCTTGGCGCAGGAGATGTTCTTACGCCCCCATGATTCCTTTGGGGCCATTGTAGACGAGCATAAGCTAGGGCAGCCAGAAGACTGCTCTAATGTATGCCAGGGAGTGGCCCACGTCTAGAATGAGGGAAGAGTACAGGCGGCTTAGGGCTATCTTTGCCCTTCACTTTGTGTCGAATGCATCACAGCTGAACCAGTGGATCTATCCCTGCATATAGGCAATCATCCATTTGCTCTTGAATGGACATATTCTAGGTGCACGCCGTAGGTCCATTGTTTCTGAAAATGTGGCCTTTTGAGGGGATGACAATGTTGAGGAAATGTGGCCACTTTTAGGAGTGTCATTGAGATCAGACAGAGGGAGACGGTTACACCTTTTGTCTGCGGATATGTTGGGATTGGGGCATTCTGAATCAGCACATCTGAATTGCATAAACAGAATACAGATAATTTTTTGTCGGGGGAGGTAGGTAGGTAATAAGAATTTTGACTGGCATTAATTTGCGGAGACTTATACAATTGACTTGTGGCTCTGCCGCTCACAGTGATGTGGTCATCCCCAACACAGGGCATTAAAATTGTATGACACCTCACTTCATCATGCAGTCTATATTTATAACTACTGTTCTATATATATTCACTGAAGTGGAAGCAACGGGGCTTTTAAGTGGTTCAATATCCACTAATTCTGCCAAGACATCAATTTAATGGATTTAAATAGGTACAGTTGCATGCCCTTCTGTTTGAATGACTTCTCCTCTCTCTTGGAAAGCTGAGCAGAACCCTACTACAGTACATATACGGAGAATCAGAATACTATGGGCCTGATCCTTCTCTCACTTACAACTAGTTCCTCCTGATTTACACATGGTGCACATGAGAGAAGAATCAGGGTGTCTGTTGGGAAAAAGGCATTTCCTCCCCTCTCTTTATTTCCACCAAAATTGCCATTAGCCTCAGTGCATGCAGCTCCGTCAACTTCAGGAGTGAATTTGGCCCTCGGAGTCCTTAGGCTTCCGCTATGCTCCCTGCCACTTACCTCGTAGATGACTGGTGCTGCTTGTTCTTCCTGGAGGAAGTGGTGCTGGTCGGCTGTTGCCTCATGACATGAGCCACACCCACATTCAAGGGCTGAGCTGCAGGAAGAGTCACGTGACTAGCTAAAAGCGCAGGCTGTTGCATGATGGGATTATAATGGCTGCCGTGAGCATGTGTGTTTCTGCAAGAGGAGGGAAATTGGAGATAAATGCATTTTAAATGTGTATCAGTTCTTAAAAGGCTTTCATTAGCCTCAGAAATGCCTCCAGCTAAATGTGACCTTGGGCATGCCAGTCCTGGCATCAAGCTTGGGTTGGTGTTTTTCTCCCTTTCTTCCCTTTGTTTTTCAGAGGCCTTTGCTTCATTCTCTCGCAGGGATGGGGGCGGCAAACCCTTAGTTTATATTCAGAACACATACCCCCACTGGAGCCACTCAGGGCCATTGCCTGTGTTGGCATCAGAGGGCAGGTGAGAGGGATGCACGTCACCCTTTCCCCTAGTGCTGACCTCACTGCCTCTGCAGTTCTCCGATCCCCACCTCTGCCTGAGGAACAAGGGACTCAGCTCAGTCCCAAACCAAACCGTCTCTGCGGCAGGATACATCCTATCACCCGACTATAATAGTATGCCTGTGGCTAAGGCTTAAAAACAACACACACACACATTCATACTTTGACCACGTGGGTAGCTTTTTCTCTATAGCTTGTTGTTCTGCCTACCGTATCCACCTACATGCTCCAATCCCCTCTCTGTCCTTCAGGAAGACCTTCTCCAGCTCCTTCAGATGCGACACACAAAAGCAATTCCCCACAACTCAGATGTCACATCAGGCTATCAGGGAAGCCAGAAGAAGTCTCCGAGTCCCAACGGTAGCTGACACTCCCTAAGGTCGCGGTATAACAAGGACTTTGGAGTGAGATGCCAACTCACAGTGGAGTAGCAATCTCCCACCAGTGCTGTTGGACCACCTGGGTATGGCACTCTTCCAACTAAGGTTCAAAGTAGAGATGATCTGCACAGCCCACAGGCAAAAGGAGAGGAGACAGCCTGCTGAAACAAAAATCTTCCACCCACCAACTGTTCACTGAGAAACCATCCGGGAAAGCAACTGATGTTTTGACACAGTAGTGATGTCTTATTTGTGGAATAAACCACAGCAATGGAGCAAGTGACAATCTGACCAGGTTCCTTTGGGGATGGACAGATTTCAAACTCCTTAACTATGCTGTGCTTGTGACTGACTGTCTCGGAGACTACAAGAGCAGAGTTAGCGCCTCTTTAGTGCCCGTTTTCATAAAGTATAAAGGGTGAAAATGACAAGGGGATTTGCCAGTCTGACATCTCATATGAATTTGCTTCAGGGGCAAAGGATTTGGCCTTACGAGAGCCTTGAAGGATACCCCATTTACCCACCACTTTAATCCTCTTACTTTCAAGGCCTTGCATTGCAGCTCCCATCCTCACTACTGCCTCCTCTCAGTGCCTACTCACACTGACCTCTGAAGTAGCAAGAGCAACTTGGCAGTGGAAAGACTATCAAAGGTAGACACAGCATCATTGGAGATGTTCCAGGTAGGGATGTAAATATCGGTTAAAAAAGCCACCTGGCTGGAGTCCCTCCGGTTGGTGCGGGGCCACTGGGGTTAACAGTTAAGGGTTAGTCTAACGCTTACCGGTTAACCTTTTACATCCCTCGTTCCAGGAGAGATGAAATAAACCATTAATGGAACAATTTCGGGAAGGGCCCACCATGATGAACGGGTTCAAAGTAATTGGCCTGAGAAGTGCCTCTCCATCCCTAATCCTTTGACAGGGGTCAGGATTTCACAAACAACTGTAGCACAGACAGGACCCGGCCAGAATTCCATTCCCACTCTGCCTGAAAACGCCAAAGACCCACTTTCCAGGCCTGCACCGAGACTGCCAAAGGCCAAAGCTCTCCTGCATAACTCTCCACAGATGTCGCCCCCCACAGAATTATCCTGCCTCTCAGGAAGTTTTCACCAGCGCAAAAAGTGCTGCAAACTGAATCTGGGATACAACACAGCACAAAACAATAGGGCTATTTGGCTTTTTAAACAAGCCACGACGGATGCGGATGGTCGGGGAGAAGATGCTGGGATCAAGAATGGAGCATATGTCTTTTTTCTTGTAAGATGTTATCGTGTCACAAGGACAGACCTGTAAGGAGCAGCTTAAGAGAGGCTAGACCTGAATTTGGTTTTATGATGGATGGTTCCCTTCATACTCAAAATATCCAAACCAAGTCAGATGCTGGGAGTCCAGTGACTGTGTGGGCAAAGACTGCGCCCACTGTGCATTCAGTGTTAGCCCAGAAGGACACCCTGGGATATTAGAAACTACTCAGACACAGAGGCTGTCAGACAGACATTCACATATAGTGGGTGTCTCACAGATATACACACAATACTCCAGGTTTACCTCCAGTCTGCCAGCGGCTGGGTCCCTGCCATGGTCTCTGGTATGACAGTTGCGTGCTGGACTGAGGTGTGGGCGGCTACTCCAGTCAATTGCTGCCAGGCTGGAGGGAGCAGGATCTGCTGGGTCCCGCTGGGCCAGGCCTGCTGTTGAACAGAAGAGAAATTGGTGGTTAAAAAGCATCACCACTCATTGGTTTGGTGCCAGCCCATCCTAGGAGGGAGGTTTTAATGCCTTCAGGAAACTACAGTAAAATAGTTTTCAGTACAGAGCACACAAAGGAGTAGAGAAATCCCTGTTAATATATTTTAAGGCAGCAGCTGAGTCACAGTTAGGAATAGGAAAATGAGAACTGGCCCGAATCTCAACCCAAACTTCAACTAGAACCAGAATTTTTTGTTTCTGTTCTTCAGATCAGTTTGGCTCAGAGGCCCCACCACACTCACTCCCTCTCCCCTTATCAGGCCTTCTGCCTTTGCGGAAATGCATCTTGGGGTCTCAGCAGGCCTGGCATATTTTCCTGGGCTGGATGCTGTCTTCAAATCTCATTAGTTCCCAGGCTTCCTAAGGGTTAGTTAATAAAACCTAGGTCACCTCTGAGCTAGGGACACCCTAGGCTACTAAAACTGAAACAAAACAGCTGGCTAAAGGCCAACAGAGTGTGTGCCAGATCAGAAATATTTTCTTCCTTGCCACCCCAAACAGAACTGAACAGAATATAGAGTCAAGAGGATCAGGAAAGGGAAAGGATGGGCTAGGAGGATTGGTGGGAGAAGTGAAAGGGATTTAAAGGTCAAAGAGGGAGTTGTGTATTAGGAGTCTTACAGTAGAGAAGGAGAGAGAAAGAAAAGGGATAGCTGGAGGGAAGGAACTGAGAGTAAGGGGAGCGGGAGGATGGGATCAGAGAAGAATGAAGGAAGGATCTAGTTGAACTGGAAAGAGGGAATGTGATGTGGAACAGGTCTGGTAGAAAAATGGATATTTCATGAGATTCAGATAGGCTTATTCACACAAAATCTACTTCACTAGTTCCAGTTAGCTCACATCTAAAGCACAGGCGGAAAAATGTGAGATTTAAAAACTAAATTCAAAACAGATATTACCAGAGGCAAAAGAGAGTCAATTCCTTATGCCTAATCCTAACAAATTTTTGATGACTAAGGGCCAGATTGTGATCCTCTTACTGACATGGGTACTACTTTATTCTCCAATTTGTCTCATTGACGTCAATGGAACTTTCCATGGAGTAAAGTGCTATTCAGCCCCGAGTAAGAGTATCAAAATCTGGCCCTGAATTCACTTCAGCTAAAGGAGCTTTAGTATGTGCAAGTCACTCAGGTGTAAAGCAGCTGGTTACTTTACACAAATAACAATTTCTGATGCATGAAAGGTGTGAGTGTCATGTTTTCACACTGACTGAAAAACAGCGGATTCTGAGCACTAATGCCCACTTTCACTGACTTGCTCAGGCAGTAAAGGAGAGTTGAGGGATCTGAGAATGAGAAATATGCTAGGACTCCGTCTGTGCTGAAATACAAAGCATGACAGTCGCCACCTTGCTGGAAAATTGTTCGGAAGCACAGTTCTGCCAGCTAGCAGGCTTTGGTGCTCCAATCTGGACAGTCAGTGGATATGTCTAGCCTGGAGCGGGGAGAGCGGGGTTGGAGAGTGGGGGAAGGCTACAAATACATATTTGTATTTTACTCCACAAGCAGTTCCACTGAAACCAGTCGGAATATTTGTGGGGGAAAGTATTATTCAGTGAGCATTATTAAGTTAATATTTGCCCAGAGCAAATGCATTAACAAATCTTTTCTTTAAAAAGTTCTCTGAAATCTTTAAGGACTGGAAGTTGTGAAGATCTTGGTTTTAACTCATCTGAAAGGTGACACTTCCAGAATCAGTGTCCCTCCAACATTGGTTCAACAGTAACTCAGAGGGAAAAGTAACATCTAGTAGATCACCAACATCAATTTTCTTCAGCACCTGGGACTCCCATCCACACCTAGTCTGTCTACACTGCAATTAAATAAACACTGAAGCTGGCCGGTGTCAGCTGACTTGGGCTCAGGCTGCGGGTTTGTGAAATTGCAGTGTAGATGTTTGGGCTCGTGCTGGAGTCTGGGCCCCTCCCTCCTCGTGGGCTCCCAGAGCTCAGGCTAGAGCCTGAGCCATATCTGCATAGCAATTTTACAGTCCTGTGAGCCCAAATTAGCTGACACAGAGCAGCTGCAGGTCTTTAACTGCAGTGTAGACGTATCCACAGTGGCCCAGTCCAACCCTACTTAGCTTGTGAGATCTCGAGGAGATCACAGCACACAATAGATTTTTTGTGTAATTGCCTTCCCATTGCAAATTTATTTCTAATTTCAATTTTTATTGATAATCACTCAATTCCTATGGTTGAAGAACAGAGGTCACAGTGGTATCTGCTTGGTATTCATGAAGGGCTGCTTTCTATAAGCAGAGGAAATTGGCCATTATCACTAGTGCTAGTCATTAACATACAAAAGTAGATAAAAGCAATATCATTTATTTGTTAAAACCTAATAGTTTCTGCTTATGCCCCCTTTAATGTTCATCCTTCCTTCCTAAAGTTGCACACGAGTCACGAACTGAACGGAGAACAGCCTTAACACAATGGTGCACAGTATACCAGAGCCTTGTCAGTCCTACTCTTTAATCACCTACCCCTACATGAATGGGGCTGTCAGTCTATTATGAGCCTGCCCTGTCCGAACAACACTATATTTTTGAATCAAGACCTAATGGGCACCAAGTGAGAACAAATGGCAGATGAAGTTATAGGGGCAAGGGTTCGAAGACAGACAAAATCACTTCTTACCTCCTTGAATGACCCTTACAAAACGTTAAGTGAATTTAGCATTGGGCTGACCTCCCTGGGGAGTGAACTCCTCCGGTTAGCCACATAACAGGTACTGTATAGCACAGGCAGTGCTACTGCAAGCTCCCCCCATCCTGACCCTCTAATGTTTCTCCAGCCGGACCTGGAGCCATCACCCCTAGGGACGTCTTTGGAACATTCCTTACCTAGCTTCTTTGTTGAGGCCTCTAAAGGGTGGCAGCTGATGTCTATTGGGATGGTGGTTTCTGCAACATGAACATTTGACTGCTGGGAACTGGACTGAGACCGTTATCCCATTTCACACAGATCATTTAACAATGATAGTAGGTAGGAACAAACTTTCAGTGATTACTGACTTGGGCTGAATTCAAAACGGGGACAGGGATAAAAATGTTCCCCAGCTCAGTTAGCTAAGCCATCCAGTCCCCAAGGAGACACTTTCCATAGCAGGAGGCCTTCCACGTGGGGCATTTACTGGGCAGCTGATTGTGCCGTTTTCTTCTTCTGTGCTGCCTCCTTCTGTCTCAGTTTCTGATCAGTACTTCAGAAGAGAATCTAAAGGCGAGCTGCGAGTGAACCAATCCCTGCCATTTTTCCTAGCTCAGACTCCTCCTCTTAATCAGACATGTTTTTGACTGGCATTGGAGCCTTAGGGGAGTTAGATGCCGAAATTCCACAGAAATTCTCTTCCATTCTATACTATTAGACTATCCTATTCTAATTCTCCTTTGGGCTCATTTGAAAACCCAGCCTTAGTGTCCAAAGCTGTGTAGGAGCTAGTATTTAAAGCATAATGGGTTAGATTCTTCCCTCAAATATGTATGCAGATCACCCATCAATTTCAATGGAGGAGTTGCACGGGTGCGTCTGAAGGCAGAATCAGGCCGAGTGGCTCGTGCGCTTGCCTCTAGCCACTGCCCGGCACAGCATCCCATGTCACTGCTTTGGGATTGGCTGCAGCATGACAGAGGCTGCTTAACACCAAAATCCATTCCATATGAACAAAAAATAAGAGTATTTCAGTCTAACAAACAAGTCTGCGAATTACATTTGTCCTCTCAGTACCCTCCCTGGTATTTTCTAAACTGGTGCCCCTTAGTGCCAGAGCTAGACACTCTCCCCTGCAAGCTCAGCAATCACATCCCTGTGTACGTATCCGTCCAGGCACACTATTACAAAGATTTCCCAGGGTCATCTTGCTCTGATGACTTAATTTAGGAATCATATAATCTATTACAACCTGGTCATATTCAGATGCCACCAACATGACAGCAGGATCTCTCGAGTGCTGGCATAGAGAGCGTGCGTGCTCAGAGACTGAGCCATGGAATTCAAGGGCATCAGCTACATCCCTCTCTAGGGTCATATCGGTGCCACTGTGCTGGATTCACATTGTGTAGCCACACAGCACTGAGGGGGCTACACTGTAAACAGAGTCTCTGCTTGAAGGTATTTCACCCTCTTCCTTCCTAAGCCAGATTCAGAGATTGATTTACACAAAAACCCTAAACCTCTCCCCATCCTGTAGCCCCTCCAGCTCCCCCCCCAAAAACCCCCCCCCCAAAACTCCCACACTTTCCAGCCCAGCTCCAAATGTTGAGTGTCTTGGGATTTTCTGCCTTTCTGAGTCAGATGAAAGGGCTGCTATGGTGGGCCTCTTTCTGTCTCGACCACATCTGCAGAACCAGGGCTGGAAAGGATACTCAGTCACAGGACTCTGGAGAGCTGTTCACAACACTGTGCTGTAACAAAGGACTAGCACCAGCAGGCAGGTGGATGAGGGGTGGGGATATTTTTGTTTTTACAGCTGTGGTTTAAAAAAGGTAAATAAACTGTTGTTGCTCCCCTGCAAGAGATTACCTGAGTTTACATGCTAAAGCCACTTCCTCCTTGTTTGGGGAGGGAGCCTGGATTTGTTCAGCTCTCCGCCTCTTTTAGGGCGTGAATCTAGATCCACGGTGAGGTCCCCGGCACAAACTCTCTACTTATCAGGTAAGGACCTTGGAATCATTTCATCAGCAGGAAAAGATTGCTTGGGCTGGTCCACTGGGACAGTGCTGCCATGTCCACTGCTTTGAGTAAGATTGCACAGGTGTGACTGAGAGCACACTTTGGCCCCTGGTGTCTCAATCCTAGGTCCAGATGAGGAAAGTGGGAGTGAGCTGCATCAGAAAGTAGCACAAATGGATGTGGCCCTATTTATTCAGAAGGGGCCGGTGGCAGCC
Source organism: Lepidochelys kempii (assembly GCF_965140285.1). Lineage (NCBI taxonomy): Eukaryota > Metazoa > Chordata > Testudines > Cheloniidae > Lepidochelys > Lepidochelys kempii. The sequence goes on from NC_136380.1 coordinate 250,540,724, forward strand.
AAGCAGGGTTTCCTGCCTAGGAGTGCTGTTGGGAAGGAGTGAAAGTGAGAAAATGCAGGAATGCAGAACACTCCTGAGGGAGAAGGGAAGGAAGGGACAAGCACTGTATCAGGCTTTTCAATGCATGACAACATCAATTTCAGGTTGGACAAAAACACCCCTGAAATACATGGCGCCCGCCCCTTTAAGATGTGAAGCTACTGCACTGTTAAAGACTGGAATCAGCCTTCTTTCACCTGTCTCCCCTCCACACACAGGTATACTTGCTCACGTGGGTGAAAATGGACCCGGTAAGGTCGGGTGTAAGGGTTATTTTCACCACCCGCTTTGCAGATTGCAGGCAGTGGTTAGGTCTAACTTTTCATTTCTGCAAGAATCAGCTTACAGAGACAATATACAAAATACACCCCTATCCATCACCACCGTGATGGCAGAGCTTATCCAAGGGCCTCAGGATGAGGGACTTGCAATCATTTGCAGGGCCCTGTTTCCTGGATTTGAAAGTATATAGAGAATAAATGGTAAGGGTCCAATTTTGGCATTCAGCCACTACCAGTGCTGGAGTATATTGATGCGGGGATGAGCCCCAATGGCTGCTCTCAGAGACTTTATGATGTATGCATTGTCCACACTCACAGCAGCCTGTAGAATACAGGCAGTACATGTGTAGCTACAGGAGGCAGCCAGAAAAAGATTTGGCAGTTCCCCACTACCATGACCTTTCACTGCACTGATGAAAGGTTCTGGCAGGGGGAGGCATTTGTGCAACCACAATTGCATGTGCTACATGCTGCAGTAAAGGCAGGCTGCGTTCACACTTCTCACTATGGTGTGTAGCTCCCTGCAGCTATGAAAGGCTCTAGCAGGTGGGAGGTGGTGGGGAAAGGGTCTGGCAGTTCCCCGCTGCTGGAGCCTCTCACTGCATCAAGGAACGGTTCTTGCAAGGGGTAGGCATTTGTGCAAATGCAATTGCAGGTGCCTAATTCCAGTGTGCACATCTTCCTGCTCATAACTTTGAAAATCTGACTTTTCGTTTCCACTGCTCTGCTTCTTAGACACCTGCTTTGTACTGAATGGGATACAAGGCCCAACCTTGCCAGGCTGAAGGTTATGACAGTCATCAGCAAAGATGGATTCCATTTTGCGGCAGACTTACGCCAAGAGTCAGCTCTGTAACAAAGACTCTTTTATTAGGAATGGGTGGTGCACATAGCTAGTGAAAAAACACACAGGCTTTAGGTAGTGTTTCATTCTGTCTTCACCAGATAAGCTCAGCTGGCAGCTGGCAAAGGAAAGTAATCCCAACAACACACGATGGCACAGGTAACCCAGGGAATCCAGTGCTTGGGCATGATTTTAAAGTCTGTTGAGATCTGAATGCAAATGAACATTCTGGCATTAATCAGTGCACAGTAGGCATGTATTTTACCTCCGGATCACTTTTTCCAGGAGGTATTGTGAAGCTCTATGTGTCTTATGTTAAGTATATTTGTTCTCCATCAAAGACATTCCTGATACCAACAGAACCAATAAGTCTCAGACCATTTAAAAAAAGTAAAGTTGGCCAGATTCACTGAAGCTGGCACAAGGAGGTATAAGTTGCACCTCCCTTGCCAGAAGGCTGGGGATTCACCTTGAAGGAGAATAGGCACTGTTGCCAGTGCCAGCCCCCACCCTGAGTTTCCATGGTTGGGGAGTCATTTATCTCCCAGTAGAGTCCCCCCCAAGAACTTGGCCAATAGAGGCTGCTGCAGAGATTCACTGACTCAGTTGCCCTGGCCCTCCCGTCTGCCTATTTACCCTTTCCCACTACTCAAGAACAAGGCAGCATTCAATAAAACTGAAAGGAAACAAATTTAAAACTAAAATAAGCAAAACATTTTTTAAACAATACACAATTTACCGGTGGAACTCATTGCCACAAGATGCCATAGGGCCAAGAGCTTAGTAGGATTTAGAAAAGTATTAATGATTCATTCTCACCATCGGTCTGACACAACTTCCATTAATTTCAATTGGAGTTGCATCAGGCCTTGTGAAGAGGAGGACTGAGAAAGAGAGTGGAGCTATTAACCCTTATATTGTTAGAGCCTTTCAGAAATCAAAATTGGCCTGCAAGATGAAAGGGAGATTGAGGAAAGATGGATGCTCCATGGAAAGCTGGAGATGCTCACTTGGGTGTCCCATTCTAAAACTGAGCCACAGAGGGGCTGGGGAAAAAAACCACTTCACCCTTTCCCCCACACCACGTAAAAGTTAAACTAAATGAAAAAGACTTGCTCTGTATAGGACTATTCAAATGTCACCTATACTTGCCCAATCCACATTTACCCAGACTAAGGAAATTACCTGTGCGAGGAGACCTGGCTGGATCTGAAGAGACTGGGCCCCAGGAGCCTGAGTGACAATCGGAACAGCATTCTCCATCCGTACAGAATACCCAGCATGCTTTGAAGGGGAGGCTTGTAATCCTGTTCCATGAACAGAGAAGGGACAGAGTTAATCAGCAGCAGCACCGGCCAGAAGAGGAGCCTGATTTTCAGAGGTGTTCTGCTGCCACAACTCTAACTGAAGTCAATGGGAACGGCAGGTGCTCAGCACCTCTGAAAAATCAGGCCCTCGATTCCCACTTATTACATCCACCCAAATGTATTACACCCAGCCCAAGGAGATCTACCAACTTTTGGCAGACACGACACACGCACGAGGCCGAAGACAAGACTTTTCCAACGACACCAGCAGATTACCCCTCTTTAAACCTTGTGCATGCTTTTAGAATGTCTTAAATGTAGTAGAAGACATCATAACATAACCTACATCTGGAGGCAATTCTACAGGAAGAAGGCACAAGTTAATGTTTTGTTTTGTTTTTCAAATTAAGCCTGTTATTCTCTAGTCTGGCTGGAGACAACCACCATAGATGGCTAGGAAAATAGACTCCAGGGTGAGAGTACTGCCTGCTGATGAAAGTGGGAGATTGGGAATCAAAAATACAGGGTTCTACACTCCACTCTGCACTGACTCCCTTTGTAACTCTGGACTTGGCTAGGATTTAAAGGCACATCACCAGAACAAATTAGTTCAACACATTCTGAAGCTATAGTGTCAGTAATGCCCTGTCTACTTTGGGGGACTCTAGGCTTCAACTGGTGTGAAAGTTAACACTGCAAGATCCTTGTATAAAAGAGGTTAGAGTATTGCCAAGTATTATTGTTGAGAGATTCTGCCCTACCAGGACCAAATCTCAGCTTTTGTCTAGCCTGGGGATTTGCCTCTGATATAGCTATTGGTGTAACTATGCAGGAGCAGCCCCTATCATAGACAGGCAAAGCTGCTGTGTGCCCCAGTGCTGCTTACCCTGGTTTCAAGCAGGAGTATTGTCCACAGGGCCAAACAGCAGCTATGCCTGTCTATACTAGTTGCAGTGGTGCAGCTGTACTGATGACTGGCCACTGATGCCCATAATTGGGGTGAATTTCCAGGCTAGACATCTTACTTTCTAGCTCATTAACCTGCTGAGTCACCCTGTGGAAACTGGATCACTGAGCAACCTGGGAACTGGTCAGTAAAATATTCCATTCTTTTCAGGTTTGCCAAAACAAGACGGAGGTTCTTGAAAATACCCTGATCAGGGTAATGAACAATGAGCATCACAATCTCACCTCCCTCCCTCCACCCCCGAGTCATCAGCCACAACCCAACTGCTCCAAAGGTTCTCCTCACTTCCAGATTTTTTTCCTTCAGAAAGATTTGCTGGAGGGAGTTTTCAAAAGAGAACCCAATCAAACAGCAGAGGGACTGGCTGTGAGGGGGAAGGCCTGTTTCTTACCTTGGAAGCCTGGAGGGCATACAATGAGGGCTTGCTGGAAGGGGTCAGGCCGGGCACAGATCTGCGCCGTTCCCGTCTGCAGGGGCATGCTTCGCTGGGCCACTGCGGCCATGGATGCTGCTGAAGGCTGGTAGAGTGCAGATTGGTAGTTTAGTATGGAGACTTCAGGGTTGGCTAAGGAAATAGTGGCACTGGTGGAGGTGGGAGCCAGGTTGGTGGCCTAAAGGAATGATGGGAATTAAACAAAACAAAAAAAATGAGGGAGATGGTATGTTGGAAGAAGCAAATCTAAAAATAAATGAACCTAAATAAAACCAGCAAACAAAAGATAAAGGAGGAGCAAAACAGAAAACTGAGGAGTGCAGAGGCAAGGGTGGGTGACATGGGCAAAAGGAGCACACTGAGCATGACCAGTGAGGCCTTCTATCAACTGGGGCTGCTTCCAACCACCCCACATCCCAGTTTGTTGTCCAAGGAGTCTCCAGAATGGAGCACGTCTCCTGAGGATGGATTTGATTTGGGCCAATAGGGAGGAGACAGGAAAGAAAGGGGCTCAAAAGGAACTGGTCACACAAAGTCAAGCTGCTCTGTAAATGCTTCTGGCACTTCCTGTGGGAAACCTGGCAAGATCAGTTCTGCCCCCAACACAAACTTGTTAGGAGAATTTGGAAATTCCCACTCATCTGCCCATCACAACTACACATTTCTTTTGCTGAGAAAACCCAAGGCAGCTCTTCCCTTCCCTCCACCCCCACTTAAAAAAACAAAACAAAAAAAAACCAGGCGTTAGATGATGGAAACACAAGAGATAGTTGGAAACCTAACCTATGGATGGGAGATGAAACAGGAGAAATGGCCCATAAGTCTGGTTTTTGACTTACAGTAAGAATGTTGGAACTTCCTGATACTGGCAGAGCCTCACCCAAATCTTTGCTACTGTTTGACACGCAGGGACAGATTCTTCCACCCGTATTCAGGCTAAGCAGCGCTAACAGTCTCATTGGAAGGAACTTTTGGTGGAGTAAGTAACTACTCAGTGTGAGTAAAGGTGACAGAGTCTGGCCCTTCCAGTAGTGGTGATGGTGTTTGGTTATAGTAAATGGTGCCAATTGGTGCTTGGGAGAGGTTAAGCAGCAGGAATTTGGGGAGTTTGTAAGCAGTCTGACTCTCCAGTCTGAATTCCAAAAGCAAGCAAGCAAGGATACCTGTATTTTTAAACTGACAACCCACTACATTTAACCATGACACACTAATGATCTATCACTGTGTACAATTGTGGTGCCCACAGCTTTATGAATAATGTAAAGAAGCCTTTTCTTACCATAAATGCCCAAAAATTGAGCCAGCATGAAATCTGGATTTATAAGATACATGGGATCACTCTGCAAATCAGACTCTTTTGGAGCTTCTATTCCTGTGGCACCAGTCCCTCATGCCACAGTTATATTCATCACCCTTAAATCTTCTTGTTATAACATCAAAACAAGGCGGCTCCCACACCAAAGAGCTCTACAAAACCCTAAGGATGGCAACCTCACCATACTTCAGTCTTTTACTGTCCTATCCAAGAATACCTCCCCTTCCCTTTAATTACTGTAACACAATTCCAAGGGAAACAATTTAAGCTACTGTTTGTTTAAAATACACCAACACTGTACATATCAAGATCATGTGATAGTCCCACTCTCATGCACACGCACCCTCTTTTAAAATCTTTAAAAACCCTCCTATTATGATACAGGAGACCAAAGTGTAGGCAGTAGATATGAATCTACCAACTTCAACTGCAAGCCCTTCGGGGTCGGGACTGTATCTTATTGCGCGTACATACAGTGCCTAGCACAATGGGGTCCCCATCTCAATTAGGGCCCGTAGGTACTACTGTAAAGACAAAGAATACACAAGGCGAAATACCACCACCAAATGCTAAGACAAGAAGTGAGAGCACTTCATTTTGTTGGTACTGCAGAGTATTGTGTCTGTGATATGAGGATTTAGTTTTACCTCAGCAATAATATGAATAAATCACTCATGTCTGCCTGATTATCACTGAGTGCAATCCTACTTGTTGCATAGAAGGACACTGCCATCAGATTTTTTTTTCATACCAACTTTCCAGGGAGGCAGGTCGAATCATCTCCAACAAGATAGACTAAGAAGCCAATATTTTACAGTCACACAAGTGCCATGGAACTAATTGTATCAAACACCACGCAACTAGACAGGGCTCAAGGAGGAGGGTGGCATGTTCTAGTCACAAGGCAGAAAGGAACCATCTTATTGGGTGTGTGCTGAGAGGAGCACTATGTCTGCTCTCCATTTTCTAGAGCTCTCTAGCTTTCAGGCCCCGGCTGCTGCCAATTCCCATACCTGGTTGTGGACAGTGTTCAGCTGGTTGTTAAAGGTCATGGTCAGGTTGGTCGATGTGCTCGGGGCCACATGGGTGATGAATGGGGTCTTGCTCTGGTTTACCGTGTCATACATATTCACCCGCCGCTTGCAGATCTCCATATTCTGGAAACAGGACTTGACACTGTTTAGAAAAAGGAATGAGAGGGTGAGAAAGAGAGGAAAAAAACCCCAGTGAGCATAGTTAACAGTCAGCTATAGAAGCCTAGCTTCAGGTCAGCATTTCTTTGATGGCTGAGACAAGTGATCAGACCATGCTTGGCACTTGTTAGATTAATCAGTGTTTGAAAGTCCCCTTCTCCCCACAGCCAAGGTTCGCACTGTTTGTAATGAAAGGGAACTAGCTGGCATTCAATAGAAGACTGCTTTGGCTTAGGATTCTTGAGTGTACCACACAGCCTCAGTCCTGCAGCGTAAGTCATAGTCAGCAGCCAAAGCTGTCAGCAGTCAGACAGGAGGGGAAGAAAAATCAAACCAAGAAATAGTGGGTCGTCTTTTGTAACGTGACAGAGAATGGGGAGAAGGGCCAGATAGTCTTGGCTCATTTGGGATGCTCTTTAAGGCAGTTTTAAAAGTCTTTCCCTCTTAGGAGGAAGATTTTGCTGTGTGTGGTCAATGAGACATCTGAAATCTTGCTCAGCACTTTAAAAAATGTTGGTCATTTGAGCTCAATCCTGCAAGATGCTCAACACATTGGCCCCACTCCAGTATAGCACCTACGCATGTGCTTAACTTTAAGCATATGAGCAGTCCCTTTGAAGTTATATGGCTTAAGGACTTTACTGAATCAGGGCTAGAATGCTCAACACCTTGCATGATTGGGCCTTGAGGTTGTCCCAGCCTGCGAACCAACAGTGGGGGAATGTTTAAATCCTCTCCCCCACAATCCCTCCACACTACCAAAAAAACCCTACTTATTAAATATACACACACATATATATTACATGGCAATGGAAGTATTGAAAAATATTTTGTATCCTCAGAATGCAGCAATATACTGACCGCGCAATATAGTATATAAAACACTGCTGCCCTACTACAGCACAGTCCTTATGAGGTAGGTAAGTACTATTATTATTTCATTATTACAGCTGTGGAAACGAAGGCACAGAGAGGTTAAAGGGACACTATCAATTTAAGTATGGGCAAAATGTACCGACCTGACCATGACTCTTACCAACCAGCTAAACATTGTCCATAATCAGGTACTTTTCAATATTGTTTTAAAATCCAATTCAAATGGTTATTTTTCATCCAATATTTCTCCCAGTGTTTTATACCCAAACCTGAAACTAAGAACCTGACAGTGAGACTGACTATAAAGAAAACAAAAATGAAACTCATTTCCTTGATTTTCATTTGCTAAATGGAGAGAAATTTTTTTAACTAAGTAATGCGCATCAGGCTTGAATTTGTAAAATTATTTCACTTTCAACAATCTCAGCTGTTATCAGTAACACAGATAAAGACGATACTTTATTTTTAAGATGATAGTGTCCATTTAAAGAAACGTGCCCGTGACCACACAGGAATAGTCAGGAATAGACTCCCAAACTCTTGACCACCCAGTCCTGTCCCTTAATGAAGAGACTTTGTTTCCTCTCAAAAGCTCAATAGCTATTTGGCTATGATTATATCTGTTCAATAATTACTCAATGTTGAATCAGATGTAAGAGAATATGTATATACTTTCATTATGTACATATTTTTAAAATCTATGAAATACAAGTAATCTGTAAAATATTTAGAAATCTGTGTAAAAGTCAAAATATCTATGTGGCAAATGTAGAATGCTATTGCATGGATTTTTTTTTTGTAGGTTTTAGCAATTAACAACTATTTTTCAAAAAACTTTATAGTAAAACACTGAAAACAGCATACTTATACTTCACATGATACTACTATTGCACGTTACAAAAGAGTACTACAAAAATATAACCTGCTCCCTGTAAGTTAGTGCAATAATATACTGTGTATGCAAAAACATGCATGGAAAGGTGACCAAACAAGTCAGAAAGACTGGCCTTTCCCACAGTTTAATATCCATGTAATCAGAAGATGCAAAGCTGGACACTGGACTCACTTTGCTGCTGCTTTGGGACTAACAAGTACAAAGCCTCAAGGGTTCTTGAGACTTGTAGTCTTTCTCTGAAGCATGTCATAGTAAAACTGCTTCCAGCAACTATGTCTTCTCTACATTTGCATCTGTTTCCTGATTTACTTTCAAGAGCAATTACAGTCCCCAGCAATCCTGGAGGCTTTGAAGTTCCTATTCTCAGGACAATCACAGGCCGGACTTCAAATCAGCCAACCCACATTGTTTAGAGCTTGTTGCAGTTCTGACCAATCAACATTTCCAACTGAGGAAGAATGAGGTTGCACACTGAGCTGGCAGGATGTTTAGCATCTAGAGGCCCGATCCTGAAGATCTAACTCATACAAAAATTTCCACTGAGTTATTCCTGAATAAGAACTGCTAGGAAGTTTGCCCAAGGAGGGCAAGGGTAAGAACTTCAGAAATGAGGCCCTGATCCATGGAACGATTCCGAATGGCAATGGACTGGGCCCTGAGTCTCTAAAATTTTAAGCAGTTACTGCACATGTAGAAAGAATTGTCGCAAATGAGAGCATGTGATTACAAATATAAAAGTAGATTTTTGTATATTATTTCAACATTTTCATAAAACACTGACTTATTTATGAACAGCTTTAAACGAAAGTAGAGTTTATTTTCTCTCTGTTTACAGCAATTATCTTGTGTTCATATTGCATTCATCACCTCAGTATCTATTTATCTATCTATGGAACTTATATGGCCCACAGTGTCTGAGCACCTCACAATTTCTAATGTATTCGTCCTCACACCAGCCCTGTGAGTTATGGCAGTGCTATTATCCCTCAGTCACAGATGAGGAGCTGAGGCTCAGACAGTCTAAGAGCTAGATTATTAAAGGTTTGTAGGTACGTGCTGATGCAGATATGCACCTACTGGGGTTTTCAAAACTGGGTGCCTAACTCACTTTGAAATCAATGAGTTAGGCAGCTAGACACTTTTAAAAATCCCACTGCACACCTATCTTCATCTAAATATCTTTAAAAATTTGGTCCTAAGTGATTTGTCCAGGGTCACACAGGAAGTCGATAGTGGTGCAGGGAACTGCACCCAGGTCTCCAAAGTCCCAGGCTAGTGTATAGTGCTGTTCAGGCCTTATTCTAATGAGAATCAGGCCCTAATGAACCATGCCTTACAACATCCCCGTCAGGCCAGGGAGTATTTCTCTATTCTACAGATGTGGAAACTGAGGTTCAAGTGACTTGTTCAAGGTCACATAGCAAGTCTGAGAGAGAGCTGGGCGCAGAACTGAGATTTCTTGTTTCCAGTTTCTTGCTCTAAGTCAGGAATCCTCAACAAGGGGGCTGAAAACGAGTGTTGGGGTTATGACCACTCTGCCCTCTTTCCAGACTGTTAAACAGAGAATAGTCCCGACCAGACTCCAGCTGGATGGGAAAGGGTTTCTGGGAGGAGGGGGTGGAGTCCACTGTGGATAATGTTGAGAACCACAGCACCAACCCCTGGACTATGCTTCCTCTGCCACATGCATAAGTTGAGTTGATACTACTTGCATATATTTTTTTCTGTATTTTAATATGAATGTGTGTAATTATTGAATATTTACACAATGAACGTAATACATTCTGCAGTCTTTTGAATGCCGTGCATCAGCAACACATTTCTTATTCATATTAGGTTTTTTGTTTTTGTTTTGTTTTTTAAACAAAAATTAAAATCTTTGGGCCTAAACTCCTTAATGGTGTGCCTTTAAAATACCGTTGCCAAGCCCTTTTATCAACCCAAATGTCCACCCTACAGCCCAGTCTCCCCTCCCATCCTCTTCATCTGCTTTTTCTCTCTGAAAACCCAGCCCAAGGCAGAGAGAAGGAAGCGTACTGTGTGCTATGGGGGAAATCAAGCAAGTGCGTCATGGTGACAAAGGGGTGGTTCAGAGTTTCGATCGGAGTTATCCTCTTATCCGCATCTATAGTCAACATCTTCTTTAACAGATCTATAAACTCCCGCCGGTCTGCCTTTTCCACCAACATATCGCTTCCTTCTAAATCTGTTGTCATATTCACCTGGAAGAGAAGGGACAACAGTTAGAAGGGAGAAGCAGACAGTCAGGTCTCCAGCAGATTATTTTCTCTCTCCTGACTCCACCAGGTTTCTGTCTCTGGAAGAGTAGCTGTTGAGGTCACAAGGAAGAATCTGAACTGGCAAATCAAATCACCATCAGGCTAGTGCAAGACAAATCTCTACACAGGCTGTTAAGTATCTAGCTTATTTGGGTCAATGGCTACTGAAGATCTTAGTCACCCTTTGCAGCTTTTGAACTGCTTCTGTGTGGTAATAGACAAGCTCTGACAATCATTATGTATCAAATAAAGCACTATACAATTAGACTATTTAATTGTGTGTCCTGCAATGACAACAACAACAAAAAACCACAAACAAAAAAGATCTTGGTAAGTTTATGGGGAACATCACTATTTATATATCAGATACCAGGAAAAGCCTTCATATTAAAATCTTTCCTGATCCCAAGCCTCTCTTTCTACACTTTAGCTAATGAAGCTAAAATATCAAGAATGATCTTACACAAACTCTGGATCAAAAATGTCATGGGTCATTTTGTTAGCATTAACTTTAGTAGCCTCATACCAAGTTCACTATTACAATAACAAAACAAATAGATAATAGTAATAAACACTTTTCCTTTACAGGTAGCAAAGTGCTTTACAAAGTGGGTAAACATCCTTATTTTACAGACTGGGGAACCTGAGGCATAGAGAAGTTAAGTGACTCACCCGAGGTCACGTAGGAAGTTAGTGGCAGAGCTAGGAATAGACCCTTGTACGTGTGAAACTCCTAGTTACTCAACCACTCTGCTTTATGTCACTTTTATGACTATATATCTGGTCTTTTCTAGAGGGATCCAACACATGATAACTGGGGGTTGGCTGGATTGGTGTAGACCTGGTGTTTCTCAGGGGTTTGCCCAAAGCAGCATATATGCAGAAGTGATGTCGCGCCCCATTTGTTTGCCTTGCTCAGAAGCACAAGGAGAGATCTCGCTAGTTACTCACCAACATTCTTACCTGTGCCATATCATCCAAACAGTTGAAAATGTACTTCCTTGCTTCCTTCGACTTAATCCCCGTCTCTGCCTCATGATCATCTGGTGTCTGCTCAAGACAGGGGAAAGGCAGTTACCTGAGTGGCCCTTGCATCTATGTAGGGTAATATGCCAGCTCCGATGGATACCTCAAAGTCCATCTCTATACAAAGCCATAGGCATGGTTTGACTTCTGTATTTTGGGGGAAGGGGGCAGCTCCAGTCAGGCCAATGAGGCTGCACATGGGGGGAAAGTTCCATGCCTACCCGAGGCTTGCAGTTTTGGGGGGCAACGCTCCCCAGGCCCCCCTCCCCAAACTACACCATGGACAAAGCCACCTGTCTCTTCCCCGAACTAGTAACCAAAATAGTAGCCAAACACATTTATATAGCACCTCTCATGCATAAAGAATCCCAGAGTGCTTTCCTGACTAAGATAGTTCCAATCATTGTTAAGCTAAAGGGCTCACTGTTGACAACACCAGACACAGTGCAGCCGAACATGTTGCTATCACGGATCCAGGAACAATTTTTTGTACCATCATCTATTTTAATTGTTAAAATGGAAATGTGTGTGTTAACTAGACAGGTATTAAAAACAAATTCCACCCAGGGGCAGGTTAAATTAAACATCACTTCATCAACTACAACTATCAGCCATAGATAGGGAAGATATAAACAACAACCCTAAATTGATAGGCTAGTACTTCTCTCTCTAAGGGTAAGTCTACACTGCAATAAAAAGCACCTGAGGCAATGAGCCTCAGAGCCTGGGTTAGCTGACTCGGACTCATGGGGTTTGCGCTACCGGGCTAAAAATAGCAGCGTAAATGTTCGCGCTCGTGCACGCAGGTTCTGAGACCCTCCCCCTTCACCGGGTTTCAGAGCCTGGTCTCCAGTCCAAGTGGGAACATCTACACTGGTATTTTTAGCCCCAGAGCATAAGCCCAAGTCAGTGGACCCATCATTTGAGACTTGCTGCTGTGGGTTTTTACTTTGCAGTGCAGATATGCCCTTAGTTAAACTAAAATAGTCCCATCCGCAATATCCCCAGGTTGGGCAGCTCCTGATTGGAGAGATTTTAAGGTTCACTTTGGACTTTAAGCTTCTACAATGCAGTGCCAGGCACTAATTGCAAAGCCATTGGCCAGCCAAGGGCTGCCTACTTTTAGTTACAACAGTTTTACCTCAGCTCATACCCATCCCAACATCTCAGGTTTGGGAAGCATCTCAATGCATTGCAAAGAGATGAGACCCACACTCGGACTTAACAGAATGTCGCCTTACTTCCAGACTACGATTGCAAGATGAAGGAAACAAGGAAATATCTTCCTACCTTTAGCCTCCACAATGGATACGGTGAATCTGTATCCCTGTTGAAAAATCTTGTTGTCTTTGTCCCTGAACTTAACAAATACTCTGCTGGCAAGCCCTGTGTCTGTGAAATATAGCGAATCTGTAAGAGAAGGATGAGAGGTCACTGTTCATCTGGTGAAGATATGTGGTGGTCTTCCTTTCAGGAGGGCAGGAGGCATTTAAAACAATGGAACAAAGAAAGAGAGAAAAGGGTGGTGTCTAGTTGGGCTTTATCAAGGATATACTAAAAGGAATGAAAGAAAGAGAATTCCCATAAACTTTAATGGCATTTCCACCTTTATCATTAATGTCTCAGGGCATTTACCCTGGAAGTCTATAAAACATTCTTCCTTTAGCTTCTAAAGTCTGTGGGAATTTCTCCCTTTATCTTCAGACTTTAAAGGTAAAAGAGAATGACCACACATTTTAATGGTGTGTTTTTATTGACTTAGAGCTTTTCATGGTAAGTTCTCGTCTCTATAAGGTATGTAATTTCAATAACTTGGGACTTCTTTTATTTTTTTGGAGCAGCTCAGAGGATAAAGCAGATGAAGCCAATATCGGTGAACCGAAGCAGCCTATGTATTGAAGCAAATGTACACCATCATTCTGTGTCGTGTACTAAATCTACAGTGTATATATTGCTTACTGCATTTGTCATGTCAATGACTTTCACGGACTCTGCCTAGCTGGCATACACAGAACCACGGACGTTACACATACGTGTCTAAGAGCGGAGAATGCTTTTTTTCATTTAGTAGAGGAAAAGTATGTGAGCATGTAATTAAAGGCTGACATAATGTTGACATAGGATGGCATATGAACCCTTAACTTCAGCATTTCCTGACTTCTTGATTGCTTCACTTTGAAAACTTAATGTCCTTCTAATGCAGGAAATGCCACAGACAAAACGCTCGGTATTTTTCAAAGAAAAGATGGAAAGAAATGAAAAAAAATCATAAGAAGCAGCTTCAGTCTTGAGGACCTCAAAACGCTGCTGGCCCTCGCCCATACGAAGTGCCCGCCCTTGCTGTGGAGCTCCTTCGGTACATCCAAGCAAGGCTCCCTCCTGCACACTTTACAAACTTCAATAGCCCCTCTTCAGCCCACTACCAACCTTACAAATCCACATAGCCTGAGGCAAAGACTCAGTTTCTGTGCCGGCCCATTGGACAAGCTCCACAGGAGCCCACAATATACTTGACTAGAGCAGACTTTGAACTACTATAAGTCAACCGTATACAGGCGTGTGAGGAGTCCTTCCTCAACTGTGCACTTTCTCAGTTTATCTCTGGAGGGGAGTCTACTGCTCATGCTCAGTATGTGATTTTCAAAGGCACAAAACCGATTTCCGCTGGAACAGCTAAAGGCACTGAATCTCAGTGAGGGCTATTTCCATGCCAGATTTCACTTTTAAAGCCGTGGCTGAAATACTATTAAAAAAGAAAACTCTCAGGAATGTTCTCATAATGGAAAAAGTGTACTATATTTCTTTTCATCACTCTCCTTTTCCCTTAGGCTTTCCCCAAAAAGATCACTTTCAGACAGAGCCCAAGCCCCCGGTTTCAGAAAGGAATGAGCAACTGAAAAAAGGTGGTTAGAACAGAAACTGTTATCGAACCTGAACTGTAGAGGTTGCTGCATCTCCTGTTACAGAGATAGGAGAGGAACATTAAAGTCTATGGGGCTGATCTTCAGTTAGCTTTAATTATCACAGCTCAGTTGAATTCAATGGAGCTATGACAGTTGACAGCAGCTGAGGATCTGCCCCAAAGACCATTCTCTTTCTTTTCATTGATTTTAATATACGTCCTCATTAAGGGATTATAAAAAGCAGCTGAGTTCATACAATTTCTTATAACAAATAAATCTTCATTTAATACTTGCTGTTAAGCAGAGTAAGGATGGCAGCTCTGTTCAGTGATTAGAGATCATCTACAGAGCTTTCTAGTCAACAGGATCTTATACTCTTGATTGACAGTTCACTTAGGCAGTCAGTTCTTAAAGGCACAGTACTAAATATCTTATTGGTTACCTAGAACGCTACAGGTGGATGAAAAAGTAGTCTTAGGATATTAAAAATCAAACACACATATCTTCCATCAGCAAAGAATAGAAAGTTAACAGTCTGTCCCTTCTGACACAAGAAAGAAGAAAGTTTCTGTGTTTCTGTTAACAGCAAGTGCAGCATCCATACCAACCTGATCGTACTCTGAAGCTCCTGGGTATAAAGGCCAGCCCAAGAACAGCTCTGCAATAACACATCCCAGAGACCACATGTCAATTGCTTCACAGAATGGTAAACCAAGGATGATTTCAGGGGCTCTGCAAAAGAACAGATGAGAAAGCATTAACCATTGTAAAACACACACTGTCATTTGTTTAGAATTCCATGTAATCAGCAACCCTCAAGAAGCTATTTGCAGTGAACAACAAGTTTTATTGGTCCCATAAAGCCCAGGAACCATGGTATATATTCGAGAGTGCTGTCTTCTGGCACCTTATCTGTTAACCAACTCCTAACACACATATAGACATCACCTTTATAGGACACTCCTATAACACCATATACTGAGCTCTTATATTTCACTTTTCATCTATAGATGTGAATTTTCTTAACAAAAGAGATAAGTATCACTATCCCCATTTTACAGATGGGACATTGAGGCACAGTGGTGAAGTGACTCGCCCAAGGTGCTGCAGCTGGGAATAGAACCCAGGTCTCCCAATGCCTGGTCCAGTGCCCTCGTCATGGCATAATGCTGATTCTCTTTTACATACGGCAGTCCATGTATAAAACTCAAAGTGATTTATAAATATTCATATTTAATTAAGCTTTACAACAGTCCTGTAAGGTACAAAAGCATTGTTGCTCTTATTTTACAGATGAATGTACTGTAGAACAGAGAAATAACACAACACCACCATGGCTACATGGAGTTATAGGCAACGCCAGGAAAAGAACACAGGAATCCTGGCTCCCAAGGTTGTGTTGTAGGCACAGGCCACATTTTCCATCTGCTTTCAGCTAGGGAAGGGAGAAGGGGGATATTTAGGGTCCCCTTATCTGTCTCTCCAAATATGACTGGTTTGTTTCAATAGACGCCAGCTGAAGCAAAGCAGACTTCTGAGCAGTACATTTTAGCATTAGCTCTGCTTAGGAAACGTAAAGGAGGCACTGAAGTCTCTTACCTGAGCCTGCTTGATACTGTACGGTTTCAGAGTAACAGCCGTGTTAGTCTGTATTCGCAAAAAGAAAAGGAGTACTTGTGGCACCTTAGAGACTGACCAATTTATTTGAGCATAAGCTTTCCTGAGCTACAGCTCACTTCATTGGATGCATGTATTTAATGATTAACTTAATGAAGTGCTTAAGAACAAAAGCCCTCTACTATCTGCAAAGCTTTGGTCCATTCAGGTCACCACTAGCAGAAACACCCATACAACAGGGGAAATGCTTTTCTTCCCGTTTTTAAAACACAGACTTCCAGCATTAAAATTGAGACCATTTTAAAAACTTAGATTGTGCTTCCACAGAACACTAGTGTCCCAAAAATACTTTCATTTTCCTAGCAACTTTAGTCCAAGAGCTTCAAAACCCTTTATAAACAATGAAAACTCATCACCCCTATGATGCCTCAGTACCCCTGTGAAGTAGATAAATATCATTATCCCCATTTACAGATGGGGAAACTGAGGAACAGACATAGTGTTGTCAACTCTTGTGATTTTTATTGTGAGTCTCACAATTTTATCCTGAGTATCACACTACTTGATGTTTTCCTTAAAGCCCCAGCTTCTGGAGTCAGGTGATTATATTAGATTCTCAACTTTCCTTTCCTGCAGAGAAAAGCTTGAAAACATGAACCCTAAAGGCTCAAACACCATCAGAAAAATAAAGCTCCCCAAATGTATTATTTTTAAAGTCTCATGATTTTTAAACTAATCTCATAATGGGGGGGTAGGGGACTGACCCACGGTTTTCAAATGCTTGTGTTGGCAATATTGATCAATTGCCTCAGTCCATATTAGAGTGAGAATTAGAATCCAGGAGTCCTGACTCCCAAACCCCTTCTTCAACCACCATACTGTCTCCTGAAGCATGTCATTTTTCATTGAGATAGCAACCAATGCCAGCAGGAGATTCAGACCTGCTAATTGCAATTGAAAACATATTGTTTTCCAGCAAACACCACTGCTTACTCATGAAGAGACATAACGTCAGAGAGGAGCTGTGCAAAACGGGGGAGGTTTTCTTTATTTAAGAAACAAGCAAAGACACACCAATGAGAGCCCATACCCCAATCTCAGCACAAAACCCTCTTCAACACTGGGCTGACTTGCAGCAATAAAAACAAAAACTTGGCTCCAAACCCAGCAACCCAGAATCTGAAAATTAAGGCACCTTAAGCCTGGGCTGATTCTGCCATCCCCACACAGAGTACACTATAGGTCTGAGTTAAAAAAAAAAAAACAACAATCATCCCGCATCAGCGCTCCTATTTTCTTTTGTGATTGCTATAAGCTTTTATACCCACCATTCTTTGCATTAGTATGCCTGTCACTGCCAACTTTTTATTCCAGTATTACAGCGCCAGTCAGGAGAATGGCAAAGGGTTAATTTCCAGATCTTCATCTATATTCCCCTCCCTTCCTTGTCCGCTTCTTCATTCCTTCCACAGTGGATGACACCCAGACAAAAATGCAGAGAGAGAGAAAGAAGACAGCTAGGATGACCTGAATCTCATTACTATGTAAATCCTGCATTCAAAGCCATCTGCCTCTCCCTGTCTGCCTGCATGTTATGAATGAAGCCTCCCTGGTCACTAATGAGAGTTCAATCTCGCACTGTCTGAACTTGAAATCCCATCCACTAACTCCCCACATCAGGGAAGACATAGAATGTTATCCAGAAGCCTCCCCACCCATGAAAAATCATCTCCACCGCTGCCAAATACAGGTATCACCCTTCCACTATCCACAACAACTTCCCCATCTCGACCATTCTTATTTATTTATTTACTGTTCCTGTAAGGAGCTAGATTGACAGCCCTGGACACTGCAGTCCTCTGTTTCCCCAAAGAACAAGCTTCCACATGTGCTTCCAGATTATCTGCCATTGGATACCTCCTCTGTATTTTACAGGACTAAAATTCATATCTATTTTTGGGAGCATAGGAATTGCCAAACTGGATCAGGTCTTGATCCATCTGGTCAAGTAGCCTCTCTCGCACAGCGGTCAATATCAACTACTTCAGAGGAGGGGGCCAGAAACCTTGTAAAGAAATAACCTGCCCATAGAAATTTCTTCCAAACCACTGTCTGTCAGACATTGGTTTATGTCTTGAAGTATGGGCATATGTTTGCTTTATGAATTTTTATCTAATTTAACATAACAAGGGATACTCTCCTTATCCATCTATAGGGGCATAATAATTTTTTTAATCTTACTAAGCCGTTGACCTTAAAGATAAATTGTGGCAATGAGTTTCACAGGCTATGTGTTGTGTTAAAGTGTATTTGGTTTTATAGGATAAGTTTGTTGCCTTTCACTTCACATCCCCGTGTTACTATAACGGGCAAAAGGTTAAAAGGGAGCACTGGATTCATCTTCTCCTATGCCATTCATTATTTTTATACCTCTCTCATTTCCCTCTTATTTGTGGGTCTCTCTAAACTAAACAGTTCTAATCTTTTTCAGTTTTCCGTCATGAGAATGTCCTTCCATGCCTCCAGTCATGTTTGGTACCCGATTCTAAACTCCTTCTATTTTTGCTATAACTTTTTAGAGATGGGATGATCAGAAGTGAATACAGTATTCAAAGTGGGGACGTACCATCAATTTACATAATGGTATTAGAAGAGCTGCAGAATTATTTTACATCCCATTCCTTCCCGATCCTACCATTTTGTTTGCTTTTGGACCAATGCTGTGCATTTCAGCAGATGTTTAGCCTGAACACCACCACACAGGTCTTTCTCCTGAGTGGTTACAATTAATTTATAACTCAACAATATCAAGGAGTAGTTCAATTTTTTTCCTTTCAATGTGAGCTACCTTATATTTGTTAACACTGAATTTCATCTGCCACCATTCTGCCTATTCCCAGGTTAAGTGCCTGAGCAGTTCTTCACTGTCTTTGGTAATCTTGACTCACCTTCACAATTCTGTGGCATCTGCAAATTTTAGCACCCTATGGTTCCCTACTTTTTCCAGATTGTGAATAAATATATGAAATAAATTCCGGTTCTAGTATGAGACCTTGAGTCACCCCTTTGTTTATACTTTCATTCTTAGATCATTCAAATTCGGCTCAGATACTCAAAGAGTGGCATAACTTTATTCCAAAGGAAGGAAAAGTTTGTCATATCTTAAAACACCATTTCAGCTGCACCAGAGTCTAGCAACATTAGGAGCTCTTGCACAGATGACTCTACCATTCTACCAGCCATTTTCAGCACAGAGTCAATTCAACCTGCTCAGAGTAAGTCTGGGTGAGGTTGTGTTGAACCAGTGTTGCAGGGGGACCTAGTTAAAGTGCAGGCTAGTGCAGCAGGGTAAGGTTTGTGTGGTATCTGCTGTGTGCATGGAGGATGCTGTGCTCCAACATCACTGTGGTTCCCTGACTTCCTAAGCAGGGACTGCTGCTCTAGGCTTGCCAGTGGTGAGAAATGTTGTGAGGAGAAGTATCTCCCAGCCTGCCTAAGGCAACGAGGACCTAGAACCTCTGTTGACGGAGTATTTCAACCTCCTCCCACAGTCAGGAGTTTATAAGGAAAAGGGGAAGTTCTTCAATGCCACAGGAAGGCCCAGCAGAGACAAATAGAAGATAATGGGTAGCAAATCGCACACCAAAAGCAGCCAACACTAGGCCCAGCAGAGTTTCTGAAGCCACCTTTGCAGTGAGGTTAACTGGAGCTCCTCCTTTTTCAGGATTATACAAATGCACCTCCCACATCCATCCCTACTCTCCCCTCCTCCACCGGACACCCCTCTCCACAGACGCCAGCCCTAATCCCCTCCCACCTCTCTCTGCTATCCCTGTCTAAAAGCACAAAACCTGGTCCAGGTGACTCACACTTTTCTATCCCAGGACCTAAGGGGCCGGGGGCGGGGGCACGGGAGAGTTGGGAAAAAGAGAGAAAGCAAACTTTGTATTTTGGAAAAGTAAAACCAAAACCAGCTTCAAGCTTTTGTTGCCAATAACATCCCACTCTTCAGAAAAGTGCATTAGAGCTGAGGGCCTGTAGGAAAGGAGAGATTCAGGAGCTAATGAGGTAACAAGGTGAGCTCACTGGACACCCCAGCATGTGCAGGAACGTCCCAAGTTTATAATCTCTGCCCTGGCAAAGCACGACTGTGTATTTAAAGCCCTGCTGCAGTACAATCTGTGGCTCCAGCATTAGTCATTAGCTACGTGGGAAAAAACACTCCCTGCCCTCCTCTTCCACAAACCTCCTCAAACTTCTTTCCAGCAAGACACCTCCCTCTGCTCCCTACCCACAGGAATGAACCAGGTTTAAAGGACACAAAATCTCAATAGCGTGACTAGGGGATAGAAAGTAAAAGCCATCTGCAGCCAACCTGGAGGAGGTCAAAGGCAGCCAAAAGCATTTAAGCCTCTGAGATAACAACAGCCAACCCTGCCTTCACCTCTTAGCACTCTCATCCCCTTCCCAACTTAATTACTGCACCAGGTGAACTGGATTAAAGTGTCTGTAATGTTAGTGGGAACTCAGTGTTGCTTCCTTCCATTCCCTCTCTCCTCTTGGAGTTGAACTACAGCAGAACTGCATCTGCTAGACAGCTGTTTTCGCTGGCATGAGAACTCGACCCTCACTCTGTCCACCCAACAGGGATGCCAGCATCCTAAACCTGCTTGTGATGCCCACAATTCCCCAAATGAAGAAATGCTGCTTCTTTTGTTTGCTCTCTCCTGCCACGTGACCCTATGCCGCTTTTAGGCCTGCCTCTGGCAGAATATTTACTTCAGTGACCCTGCTCTGCGGCAGGGTAATTTCATTGTCTGGTGTTTCTGTCAGGAAAATTAATTACCAGTCTCGCTCACTGGCTTTTTCATCCACCCATCACAGGATGTCGAAAGCGACTGCCAAGGAGTTTCGTTTCCCCAGAGTTGGATTTTGACAGTTGGGCTCCTTCTGAAATTTTAAAACTGCCCCGTAGGGTGCCCACCCTCAGATCAGTGGTGGAGCTAACAGGGGCCTGAGGTGACCACACTCCCTGGGGTTCTTTACGTGTATGTGTGGTACCTTTTCAAGCACATTATGCACAGAGACACTTTAGGCATAGGCAAACTAGGCAGCTGGCTAGGGCAGCAGATTTGCAGGAAGCTGGGATGTGCTCTACCCCATGAGTCTGCCACAGTGTGGACTAACTACGTGCACCCTGACTAGTATTAATGGTTTCTTAACAAGCTTTGATTTAGTCCTCTCAGCAATGGGATGTCATCCTTAACATACACATAGAGGCCTCTGCACAGATCAAGCCCAGCCTGGGAGGGCCCACAGCCCTGCGTGGCCCCTGGTGGTCTCTCCCTGGACTAGCTCCAGCAGAAATGGCTTCCCAGGACAGGTGGGAACCAGGGGGGACAAATGGGATGGCAGGGACTAGGACATGCAGTGGCCACCTCTGCCCCCATCTCCCCATGTCCCCTCCCATCTCAGCTGTCCCTGGGGTCCTGCCCTGCCCCCTGTGTCCTATCGCGACCCACCTGCCCTCCATTTTCCACTGTGTCCTAAACCCTCCACTCCACCATCACCCCTCTCTGTCCTAGCCTATCTCCCACCCAGGGTCCTGCCCCCACATCTGCCCATCGGCTCCTCAGGGCCTCCCCCATCTCCAGTCCTCCTACCCAGCAAGGTCTTGCCCCCCATGCCATCAGCCCCCTTCTCTAGTGTCCTGCCCCACCTGCCCCTGTATCCCATCCCCCCAGCCCATGTGCCCTGTAATCTGTTCCCTGTTTTTCTAGCCTCTCCCTAACCACCTGCCCTGCATGTCCTTGTTCCTGCCATCCTATTTGTCCCCCACTGCATCCTGGACCCTACCTGATCTGTCTCCCATGTCCTGACCTCCATCCCCAACCTGTGTCCAGACTCCAGCCCACCTGTATTATCCCCGACATTGTTCCACCCACGTATGGTATGTCCCTCCCTCTTCATGTCAGGAATATCCCCTCTGGTCTGGGGCAGCTCCTCCTGCACCCTATGGTGCTCTTCAGATTGACACCAGGCAGAGCCCAACTGGGGGTGGGGGTGGGAAGGGGACAGATGGAGCCCATGTTGCAAGTCTCAGCAAATAGATCCCTAATGCAGGGCTGGGCAGGGCAGCTGGCTCCTCAGAGTGGGGGATCCCAGTGAGGGTCCTTCCAGGGAAGCCTGTGTACAGAGGAACATGCTGATATATTTGCTGCTTTGTTACCCCAAAAGGGAAACTGACCTGGGTGCGGGGGGAAGAGACGCATCAGGAAGACTCAGAGAGTCACTCTTGTCTTCCTGGGATGCCCCCTTTGAAATGTGGGCGCTGTTTAGGTCCCATACACCTTTATACCAGATCCTGGACAGGAGGGGGTGGGGGTCATAATACATTGGCATGATAACATGCAAAAATACCAAGCCAATAGATAGAACTGAAGGTGGAACTTACTAACAACCCATCACACAGCTCACTCCACACTTGCCAAACCTGGCAGACATTATTTACCACTCTTGGTGGCCGACATGAACACGAAGTTGGTTGTCTCAGTCCAATTTCTAGCGTACAACTACCCACATCACACAGAACCATCACCGCATCCTTGACACTGACTGGCATCCTCACCAGACTATGCTACCCTCTCATCCCCAATGGGGGTCATTTTAGAAGAAGGTTGTGGGAAGCAAGGGAGAACTTTCACTGATGTTTCCCATTCTGTGGATGAATAAAGTACTTCGGTATCCAGGGCTGTGCATCTCATATCTTTCAGTGGCCTCTAGAAAAGACAAACTATGAAGCATAGCAGCTATTCACAGCCTGCACATCAAAGGCAGTCGACATTCTCTTTGGTGAGTTGGCAATTGTTTTGATTCTTTACTAGCCAGATAACTCTGTTTCTTTGTCCAAGTTTCCACTGTAAGATTTTGCAGGTCATAGCAAGGTGAACTGTAGTTCAGAGTGGAAGCTGCAGAGTCTGAGGAATAAACATTTAACCGGGGGAATGCCCCCTCTCATGATATAGACTCACTGAAGTGAGCTCTGGAGGGGCTGGCTTCAGAGTCTGTTTAAGCAGCTCCTTACTCAGCCAGAGGAATCCCTATAAAATAGCAGAAATTCCTTATGACCTAACAGGGCTTGACACTAACTAGGTGAATAACAGATTTTTTTCAATTCGTAATTAACATATAAAAAACATTTCATCTCAATGTTGAGCATTTAACATCTCTGACATGTTTTTTCTTTTTGGTTTGGTTTGGGCTTTTTTACTAAAATTGAAAGCCATTTTTAATTCAAAATTAAAACGTTTCATGTTGGAAACATCAAAACAAAACATTTTGATTTTTTCAGGGATTTTTTTTTAAGATTTGTTTTGTTTTGAAACAATCTGACAAAACCGACGCAAATTTGGTGCCACTGAATCAGCATTTTTCACCAAAAACTGGTATTGGTGCCCAGCTCTACTTAGCACCCTATCCCTGTAGTTGCCTAGCTCCGGTCACAAGAGATCTGCCATGGACCGGAGTCTCTCACACAGCAAAACAGAGCACTACCACAAGCACTAGGCTACTAGGCCAGAAAACTGTTGCATTTTTAAAATGATCAATAGTCAGCACTAGACAGATTTCAGTCAGGCCAGGGGACAGTGAAGTGGCAGGGAAGGACACAACATAGGGATGCCACCAATTCTATCAGCTACATAGTTTATTGGACATCGGCCCTCTGCAATTAAACGGAATAGAAGAGTCAAGTATTGCCTATTGCATACTGTGCTTACTTGTGACATATTGTCAATCCAATATCTATATAATACATGTGGAAAAGTGTAACTTACTATTGTGTCTTTATTAGGCCTTTATTTGTACTCATTTTCCCTACTTGGCTTCACTCCACATTTTTTTCCTTTCCTTATAAAAGAGCATGACAACTCTTTTCCTGTTGGTCCTCAGTGACTGTTTCTTTGTTACCTTATCTTTCTCCTTCTAGCTCCTTATCTCGCTTTCTCTCTCTCTTTTCCTGTATTTGTCTTCTCTGCCTCCTCCTCTATATCTTCGGTGCCTCCAAACTGTCCCTCTTCTCCCTCCAAGTCTCTTTTCTAACTTCCCCGCTCCCCCCGCAACCACCATGTGTGCATCCTCTTAAACACACAGGGCTAGGAAATATTATTATATATTATAAACACGTAAAGAGGGTGTACACCATCCTATGCATGCAGAAAAAATATGTACAAAAGTGGAACCATGGATGTGCTACTAAAGCAGTGGGCTGTGCAAGTGCAGATTGGGCACATCCACTTTTGCAGGTGCAGTCACTTACAGGCACCACAAGCGGACACACAAGTCAGGGGCTGACTAAAAATATGACCTAAACTGGGATCCTCACGGCCTGAAAACAGCTGAACCAGAGTTAAAAGAGAGTCTCTTTACATTAAGGAAATTGGCCCTGGTTAACCCTGTAATTTAGCCAAGCAAGCTGCAAGGGTGTAAGTCCTGACATCTCTATTAGGGGTTTTGCAGGGGTATACCTACATCCATATGTACACCAGGGAATTGCCTTTAATGGAGAGAGGGCCCGAAAGGAAACCTCCTGCTCACTTTGAACAAGAGACAGAGAAAGAGCACGCAAACAAACAGTGGAAGCTTTGAGCTGGAGAAAACAGCACAGCTGTTCACAGAAACAAGACAAAAGGTTCAGAACAGTTGCTTTCGCCCCCCGCCCCCCCCCAACCATGTTGTTTACTGAAACCAAGGACTGAAATTTTGCAGGCAAAGCCACTGAGAGCAGCCTGTCAGTCTCGGGGGGGGGGGGAGCAAGGGCTTCTTTCAGGATTACGGACCACTACTAAATTGCTCTATCAATTATTAAACCAATCACTCAACTCCTGGTCACCAAAATACAACAGATAAAGCATTTTTCATCCACTCTCCACCAGCTGCTCCCCTCCTCTAGAGCCAGAGGGGAAATCAAAATTCACCTGGTTTATACTTCATAAACATCACTCTGATTTTTCCCTGTGCCTTAGAAATGAGAGATCTCGCCAGCAAGTTACAGTGTGTGTGTGTGTGTTTTATGGGAAGACCAAGACTCTGGAAGTTCGAAGCGACTCCTGTGAATATGAAAATCATCATCATTGTCCTGATCTTCTGGGGGCCACGGAGTTAAGGGAGCCTCTGTAAATACCATGAACGACAGGGCTCATGCATTGGTGGCCACAGATTCCCCCTTGCCTGTCCCACACGGCAAGGCATAGTTCAGTTGCACTCTAGGTGTCTGAGGGGATCGGGAACAGCAAAGGGTTCTGATGCAATTCCAGTGGCTGGACATGGGGAGAAAGCATTGTGGTTGGTAACAGGGCCCATGGGGCTGAAAAGGCAGGATGGAGGAAAATCTGAGATCCAGACCTGAAAGGATGCAAGCTGTAATGTCTGTTGCCTGGCGGCCTGCGGCATAGCTAGAAGTAGAAATTCGGGTGGACCCCAGCTTATGGTGGACAAGCAATGACCAAAGGTTTGATATCACAGCAAATTATTTATGTTACATATTATATGTTACTGCATATCTGACTGTGGCCAACCATGGGCGGGTTGTGGCACATCTCTGCCAATGGAGAGGCAGTAACCAGGGCTGGGTGGTGTAACAGCAGAGTCCCTTCCCTATTGGCATGATGGAGGGGCAGCTGGACCAAATTTCACTGGCATTGTGACCTGGCGCGTGAGCTCCTGCCTGCAGTCCTGGGCTCTGCGAAGCCTGTGTCTATGGGGGAGCAGAGCAGAGGCAGAGACTAGCAGCAGCAGGACCCTGTGCACCAGGTTGCAATGCCACTCAAATTTGGCCCAGCCACCCCTCCCTGCCAGCAGGGAAGGTGCTCTGCCATTGCACCACCCAACTGTAGTTACTGCTTCCCCATTGGCAGACAGGCACCCAGACTTGGGTGGCGTGGGATGGAGCCCCACCCCCGTATGAGTGTAGACAGGTGTTTGGGCCATTGAGTGGCTCTGTGACCCAGTGCATGCAGTCTCTCTGGCTCCCAGTCCCGGCCTCTGCTCTGTTCCCCCTTCGACACAAGCTTTGGCTCTGTCCCATGCCCACCAGCTCTGGTTACTTCCTCACCTGATGCACTACAGTGGTACAGCTGCACCGATGTAAATTTGTAGTGTAGACCAGTCCTTAGTAATACACCTCTACCCCGATATAACGCTGCCCTCAGGAGCCAAAAAATCTTACCGCGTTATAGGTGAAACTGCCTTATATTGAACTTGCTTTGATCCACTGGAGTGCGCAGCCCTGCCCCCCGGGAGCACTGCTTTACCGCGTTATATCCGAATCCGTGTTATATCGGGGTAGAGGTGTATTCCTATCTGGACCGGCTGTGGCCCCGATTCAACAAAGCACTTCAGCACATGCTTAACTATAAGCAAGTACTTACGCCCCATTAGGATTTAAGTACATGGTTAAATGTTAAATGCTTCGTGAATTGGAGTCAATGGGCATGTCCTCCTCACACTTGAACTGTGAACCTTGTGATGCACAGGAAGTAATTCTGTCAGGTGAGCCAAAAGAAACCTGTACCTTGGCTGAGCTAGGAACTGTGCTAAGTTTTTCTCAGCTGGGAGTTTCCCTGTGCATCTCTCAGGAAAACCTCATCCAGTTGATCATGAGGAGACACACAATGGAAAGCACCTCTGCTGTTACCCGTAATGCATGTTCAGCTGCATGATGATCCAGAAATGTAGAAAGATGTGAAACAGCAGCTCTACTCAATACAATGCGATCTCTTGTTGTGTGACACAAAGGGTGGGGGCACAGAGTAGGGGAACAGGCCATGCCAGGGTTTTTCCCAGGTGATAGAAGAAATCACATAATAGAAAAATAATAATTTGAAAACAAAAGCCCTGTCCAAGCCCGGCCCTGAATGGATGAGCCACAATGTACTGGGTGGTGAGCTCCCCTTGAGGAGACATATGATCAGAAGGGGAAGAATGTCAATTATGTGCTTCCATTCATGCCACTGCAATGAAAGCACAATTCTGATTCCACTTTCTGACCGCACTATGCAATTTATGCAAATCTGAGCCGCTCTCGCTTCTCTCAGAGCCAAACACCCACCAGTGCCAAGCTTTGACTCTAACTGCCCCGCCCCCTTTTTCATCTATTGTTTTCACTGTTAAATATTTAAGACTTTTCTTTTCTTCAGACAGGAAATTTAATTTAAAAAAAAAAAAACAGATTCAGTCACTGGAGCTGACATCTTGTTGCTTACACCCTCCCTATCTTCCATTCCCAGCTCTGAGAAGGCAGCTAGCCCCAGCCCCTTGTTATTCCAGTCCTGGGCCCCTGCAGTGATCAGCCCAACAAACCTTCTCAGTTCGGACTTGTAGCTCTCAGTGCTGTTCCCACCCTGAGCAGACACTGCCAGACACACCAGGCTGTGGTGGTTTTATGATCTGGGCAACCTGGGATTACACTGACTATCAAGGTGATCGCCAATAGAAAGAGAATCCAGAGGCTTTCTACCTTGGAAACATTTATAAAAAGTTGACTCAGGCCACGATCCTGTGACTCACCCAACACAGGCAGACTCCCGCCCCCTCGTGCTCAAGCAAAGCCAGTTGGCAGGGTGTGGACCTAAAAATGTCAAATTATTTCAGGTTTTTCTAATTTTTTCCATTTATCTATGTGTGCTTGTTTTTTGAAAGTTAAAAAAAAAAGTAAAATTCTTATACTACAAGCTCTTCAGAGCAGGGACATTGCCATTATGTATTCGTCTGTTGAAAGCTATGCATATTTAATATTAATGTTATTTATATTAGTGAGACACACCCAGGCCCCAACTAAGATTACGGCCCCATTGTGCCAGGTACTGAACCAACATAGATTGGGGGGGGGGGGACAGCCTCTGTCCCAAAGGGTTTACTTTCTAAATAGAAATATGGTGCAAGGTGAAACAAAGTCACAGAAAGGTGAAGGGATTTGCCAAAGATCACACAGCAGGTCAGTGGCAAAGCCAAGAACAGCATCCAGCTTTCCTGACTTCCAGTCCTCTACCCCAGAGGTTCTCAAACTGGGGGACACGCAGGATGTATTCTGGGAGGGGAGGGGAGGGGGGTGTGAGAAGCTTTAGGAGGGGAAAAACCTTACTGTGCACATTTAGAGTTGGGTGGCTGGAGAGCGAGAACTGCCGGCCGGGCACCCAGCTCTGAAGGGAGCGCCGTTGCCAGCAGCAGCACAAAAGTAAGGGTGGCGATACCATGCCATGCCACGCCACGCCACCTTACTTCTGTGCTGCTGCTGGCAACGGCGCTCCCTTCAGAGCTGGGTGCTCGGCCAGCAGCTGCTGCTTTCCGCTCCGCCTTCAGAGCTGGGTGGCCGGAGAGTGGCAACTGCTGGGCACCTGGGGGGTGGGGAGAGTAAACTTCAACAAACACAAAGAAGGCGGGGTATGATCTCCACACTAGACCCATTTATGATGGTCTACAAACACTAAGACCTAGCCAACAGGATTTTTTTTTAAACTTTAAATTTTAATAATAGCATTAATAAACACCTAAATATCCTGAATTTCAATCATGCCCAACTAGGATGAAATTATACCACAAAGCAGAATAGCAAACAGACAAAAGCTCTCAGTACAAATTGCTGGGCAGAGTGCTGAGAAAAATTATTCTCCTTTACAGAATTAAATGAACACATTAATTATGAATCACCTCTTTATTTCATTATTATTGTTTATTTGTATTGCAGTAGCACCTGCCACCCCCCATCTATTGTGCTACGTACTGTAGAAATACATAAGAAAAAGTCCCTGTAGGCAAGAGCTTACCATCTAATTATAAAATCCCACTCACTTGGGTAAATGGAATCTACCTGTACCAAGTATTATTATTTGCTAAGCACTGACTATGTAGTCAGACTTTACATGACATAGCAGATGCAGTCCCTGCCCCAATGAGCTTACAATCTAAAGCCTGGGTCCTACAAATACGCTGGAACTAGTGACTTTATGTCCCACTGAATAGTCCCAAATAGGTCTTATGTAGACAACTAACATTCCACAGTCAGTAATTAACACAAATAATAAAATGAGGGGTAGGCAAATCTCCAGAAGAGATCAAGGGTCCCCTCTGGAATCTCAGGCTGCTGATAGCATACAGCTGCCCAGAATAAGACAGCACACAAACCTGCTTCCAATATGCTTCAGTTTAGAATCCAGTGTTTGGAATTTGCAATGAAGTATGGAAAACTATTATCTACCATCTTTTCTGCACACAGTGCCTAACAGCACCAATGACACTGGAGAGGTGAGGTTCTGGGGGAACCCTCGAACAGCCAAAGCCTCAAATGCAGAGACGCGGGGCTCCCTCTTTCCACTGCAGACCCTATGCATAACTACTGCCCATCCTCCATCAGGTCTCCTGCACCAAAGGCCTCCCCCTTCTCTCCCCCACCCCATCTCCCTAAATCCCGGCTTTACTCCTCATGTCCCTGTTCACTCTGCTTGGCCCCCTTCCACATCACTGCTCATCCGCTTACCGTCTCCCCCAGAGCCCGTCCCTATGTCTTCCAATGCCCAGCCTGCCTCCCTCACTCCCCAGTGTGCACAGAGCACAGTTGGGAAGTCAGAGATAGTGCAAGTAGAACATTATCAATCAGAGCAACATTCTTCATGAACTCCCCCCCCCCCATTTGCTCTACACTTTGTCAGAAAATATTGATAAGCATGGAAAAGAACGTTTTTGAAAATTCTCACTTTTGTTGTTGTTAAGAACGGACAGAGCAGAAGGATCAGAGCAGTTCTACTGGCTTGGGGGCAAAGTTGGTTGTGAGGAAAAAGGGGAATGTATTTCATTTCTAAAGTTCGAGAACAACCTTTGTCAGTTCAAAACCAGTTTGTGTGCATATAGTTTGTAGAGCCTGTGGCTTCTTTTCAAACCCAAAGAAATGTGAGAGAAACAGGACAAAATTTCAAAAAGAAAGCATTCTTAAATGTTTTCTCTGAAAAAGTTAGGTAATATTTTAAGCACAATAATTACACAGAAAATTCAGTTGTCCTCCAAAAAGATACTGTGCCAAATCTGTAGGCTAAATTCAATCATTCAAGTGTGAAACAGAGGGATTTAAGTCTGCTTTAAGTGCAAATTTTAACACAATCTTAACTATGGAGTTGCTACCAACACCTTCATAACATGTCAACACATAGTCATATATTAGTTTCTGGGACTCTTCAAGTGTCTCCTTTTCCAGGTTCCTTTTTTCTTGCCAAAACAAATTTTTGAACTTACTTTGATGATGTAAAAAATATAAACATTTTCTGCATATTAAAATCTTAGGTGACTATGATTCAGAATCACTGGAGAGATTAAACTTGGTAGTTTTTTTCACACAAGTTAAACTTTTCTTTTTCTTAACCAGCCAATGGTAAAGTTTGGAAAGATTCCCATCTGACTTTAACTTCTAATCGGTCTTTGTGTAAGGGGACTGTTGCCCCCTTACTAACATTCAGTGGGGGTGTTTTAGTTGGTAGCTCCCAGTACTAAAAAGGGGGAAGGGTGGATGGGGAATCAGGACCCTGAGACTGACAGTCCCCAGGAACAATGGGGAGAGACCAATGCTCGAGGTCAGCCTGAATGACAGGGTGGGCAGGCTAATCAGAGAGACAGGAGTCCAGGGAGGTCCCATCCTCCATGTGAGCTGGATTTGCCTGGGTCAGACAGAGTGGGGCCGAGCTAAGAAAGCAGGGGCCCAAGCTGAGCTGGGGAGCAGAGCTGTGCCAGATCCAGAGGGAGCAGACCCTGTCCTGGGAGCAGAGCTGCAGCCCCAAAGTCAGAGGCACAGCCCAGAGAGAGCAGACTTGTCCTGGGAGGAGAGCTGCAGCAACCAGAGCCAGAGGGGCCAGAAAAGCAGCCCAGGAAGCAGGTCAGTGCTGGGAGCAGAGTCACAGAAGCAGCCTGCAGAGCAGACCTGTCTTGGGAGCAGAGCTGCAGCAACCCGAGCCAGAGGGGCCAGAGAAGCAGCCCAGGGAGCTGGAGGCAGAGCAGCAGCAGCAGTGCAGAGACAGAGTGGTGCAGCTGGGGCTGGAGCAGTCCGGGGCTGGGTGCGGTGAGCTGGGTGGGAAGAGTGAGGGGGACCCTGGCAGCGGGCCCAGCACAGGGAGACACCTCAGCCAAGAGGCTCTGCAGGCCAGGCTTGGATCGTAACCCCGACGCGGCGGGGGCGACACTGGGAAGAAGGGTCCTACCACTTAGAGCCTGAGAGCGTGTGGCCACCACCAGAGCAAGTGTCCAACCCATAGCATCCCTGCAGCACAGCCAGGGCCGGAGAAGGCGGCCGGGGACTTACAAGGAGGAGACTGTGAACTGCCCGGACATTTCAGAGACACTGTTTGTGATGTTCCCCGCCACAGAGCGGGTTGATGTGTTTCCTTTCACCTTTCCCATTTTTCCTTATTCTTTTTAAAATTAATTGTTGATTAAATAACTTGCATTTGCTTTAACTTGTATGTAATGGTCAGTGGGTCAGAGAAGTGCCCAGTGCAGAGAGAGTACCCCGGAGTGGGGAGACCCTAGCCCCGTCCTAGGTGACTGCAGCAGGGTTGGGAGTCGAGCCCCCCAGGAATTCTGGGCCCAGCCTTGTTGGGGTTACGAGGACTCTGCCAGACAGGAGAGTGGAAGGGGAGTCCTGAAGGGCAGGGAGGCCACTAGGTAAAGGAAGTGGGAGTGAGGACTCAGATCCTTTCGCTAGCCCACTTCACCGGGGTAGTACAGAAGCCAGGAAAGTTCCCCACAATAGCAGGACTATTACCCCGCTTACATTTGGCTCTTGCTGCAATAAGGATGTTGTTTTTAAAATTTGACTGTTTTTCAAATAGCCAATGCAGTCCTTGTAAATGGTGAAGAAATTCCCCTTTTAACAGAAATTCTTTTGGCTGATGGGAATTCCATAGTTACTTCAGGGATACAAATGCTACAATCAAAGGAACTTTCCAAGACATGGAAACAAAGGCCCATCCTTTCTATAAGATAGAGACCCACTTGTGTGTGCATTTGGGTCATGCAATTACTATGATTGCACGCCAGACAAGTATCTGCACACCCTTCTTCCAAACCCACTGCGTATTTGGAGAATTTTGGCACGTTGGAAGCTTTGCTTGGCAGTCACAAACTCCTCACTCTAATGTGCCTGAACCGAACTCATTGTTTTTAACTTATGGATGCTGGTTTGAAGCGTCCATGTGGTTACAAAGCGTTCAGAGATTAAAAACATCATGGTGACCCTCACCAGGCGGATTGCTTGGGGGCTGTGGTTCAAATCGGTTAGACAGAGAAAGTGACACCCTCTAGACTGGGAAGATCAAGTGGTGGCAAGTTCAAGCAGCAGGTAAAACTACTGGAGCATCATTTCCCCGTGACAGTATCTTTTTCTAGGCCCAGGACGTAAATCTTCGGCACATACGTTAGTCACCTCTGCACCTTAGCCTAGGCAACGTCACTGTCCTGAACCACTAATCTTAGTGCACAGTTTAGGTGTCATCACCTTTCTCACTGTATAACGCCCGACTCCATTTCTGTTCAAATCCCCCCCTGCCTGTGTCTACTTCAGTTCTACAGATTGTTCCATTTCGTTTAACAGCAACCCCGCCCGGTCACTATCATTTTCAGCAGAGTTGGCTATCATTACCTGAATGGGCAAACAATCTAGTACCATAAACTCTTTCCTTGCATGGGGCGGAGTACAACTATAAGGACTCTTCAAAAGGCATAATTTCTATTTCCCTGCAATATGATTTGCTACCCACAAACAGCAGTGTTCAGAGCACAAAAATAAGGCTGTACCTGAGCGCATTACTCACAAACAATACTGGGAAGGGAATAACTATATTTCCCCTCTCAGTCTAAGGGGAAGTTCATGAAAAGGTCAGAGAGAAAACAATGCAGGCCATCGATCACAGAGACGGCTAACCTAGAAAGGTTACTGTGAGTTCCAAATTCATTTTTCAAATCTGTAATTACCTCGCAGTCTCATTCCACCCTCCTCTCCCCAACATCCTACCCCCTGCCAAGAATTGAATACAACCCACCACTTCTTTATTAATTATGCATTTTGTTTACACTTGCTGCTACTGCCCCGCAACATGGCCCAGTGGCTGAAGGATTAAACAACACAACTCCTGCTAATTCCAGAGGGACATGTGGAAAGGGGTCTGATTTTTTTTCCCCCCTCTAGCATGCAGTACTGGAGGTTCAAAACACTCAGAAAGGCCAGTGTGGGAATATATGGGATACAGATGGCATAAGAACAGAGTTTGATGTTTGTAATGCAATGTAAAAGGGCAAATCAAGATGTGAGAGGGAAAGACAATTCCTTTCTGGAAGTTCGAGAGTTATCTACAGATTTTCATCCAGATGAAATCACTGTGACCGCTGCTGAATATACAGCAGCCTCTGAAAGTACACTTTGAGTCTGAACAGCGCCCACCTGAAAATGGCACCATGTCCCTCACTGATACCAGAACAGATT
Source organism: Lepidochelys kempii (assembly GCF_965140285.1). NCBI lineage: Eukaryota > Metazoa > Chordata > Testudines > Cheloniidae > Lepidochelys > Lepidochelys kempii. The sequence continues at coordinate 250,574,214 of NC_136380.1, forward strand.
TAATCAGATTACAAAGAAAAAGATGATTTTTCTCAGGGCCAGTACTGCAAACTCAAGATGGGCTCTGAACTCAAGATGGGCTCATTTCTTCTCACACATTCTCAACTAGGAATAAACTTTATTCAGGCTAAATTATGTTCTCAGGCCTGTGCAACATAATGTTATATGGAGATAGACAAGTAAAACTCAAGGCATAATTCAATGACAGTGATGTTGGAGGGGACTCAGTACATTTCTGTTTCGAAGTATGGTTCAGTGTTTCTGATATAAGAAGCCTAGGATTTTTCCCGTTGCTTTGGAAAGGTTCACAATAACCTATTTTAAGAATCTATACTTTATTTTTATCTCTATGATGCAGTATTTCTGGATCCAACATTCCCTATGGTGCAGAAGTGGGCAAACTACGGCCCGTGGGACTGTCCTGCCTGGCCCCTGAGCTCCTGGCCAGGGAGGCTAGCCCCCGACCCCTCCCCTGCTGCCCCCGCTCCCCTGCAGCCTCAGCACACCGCACCGCCAGCACTTTGGCCAGCCGCTCCTGCCGGGCAGCGTTGGCGGCATGGCTGGCTCTGGCTGGGCGGCGGGGCTGCGAGCTCCTGCTGCTCTGAGCAGCATATTAACGGCGGGGGGAGGAGGGGGAGCCAGGGTTGGATAAGGGGCAGGGGGTCCTGGGGGCAGTCAGGGGACGGGGGGGGTTGGATAGGAGGTGGGGTCCCAAGGGGCCTGTCAGGGGGCGGGGGTGTGGATAGGAGTCGGGACAGGGAGCAGGGGGGGTTGGATAGGGGTTGAGGTCCCAGGACAAGGAGCAGGGGGGGATTGGATGGGTTGGGAGTTCTGAGGGGGACAGTCAGAGGGTGGGAAGTGGGAGGGGGCAGAGGCCAGGCTGTTTGGGGAGGCACGGCCTTCCCTACCCAGCCCTCCATACAGTTTCGCAATGCTGATGTGACCCTCGGGCCAAAAAATTTCCCACCCCTGCTGCAGTGGGGCAGAGGTAAATTTGTGTCTAAAATAAGAAAAAACTTCCTTGTGCAGCAGTGACACAAACATACTTCAAGCTCCTCTATCTTTCAAATAAACTGATGCACAGAAACACTGGGTATGCACTCTACCACCTTGAAACTATTTTCCTAACCTGCCCCTTTTTCTATCCCATCAGAGGGAAAAAAAAGCATTCAATTAATTCTCCAACAGCGTTAAATGTAGGATCATTAGTATGTTCTAATTTTAATACATATATTTATGTAGCAAACTCTACATTAATGCAAAGTTAAATTTAAAAATTTTAATTGCACAAAAAAGTCAAGAAATTCAGAATTAAGATTCCAAATGTAACCTTAGCTCTGCCCCCTTTCCTCCCATGTGTTACAACAGCACCTTTCATTACATGATCACTATGATGTGGTGCTCAGCCCACACCACCCCCAAAGGGGCTAAAATGGCTCAGAAGGAGCTACTTGATTGGTTGTGCTGCACCTGGTGAGGTGTAGGCTGGATATACAGCCCTAACTGAACCTGAAGCCCAGCTGGGCAGGAAGAGGAGGGGCTTGTATGAAGTCAGTCAAGATGGTTAGGAATGCAACCTCATGCTGTGTGTGTCCCTAGCCTCTGTTTGCCAGAAACTGGGAGTGGATGACGGGATGGATCACTCGATGACGGCCTGTTCTGTTCATTCCCTTTGAAGCACCTGGCTTTGGCTGCTGTCGGAAAGCAGGATACTGGGCTAGATGGACCATTGGTATGACCTAGTATGGCCGTTCCTACGTTCTTATGTCAGGGAAAGGCATGCAGAAAGGGACTGCTTGGGGGACAGAGTCAGCAATCACTCACAGGTTTGAGAGAAAGGAGTAGGAAGAAGTCTAGGGAAAACAGCAGCAAGGGTGAGACAGCATGGACCTTAGATGCTGATTGTACGGTCCCTAGACCGGCTCCTAGTGTAGAGGGCAGGCCTGGGTTCCCCTACCAGCCACTGGGAGAGTGGCATGTACAGGGCAGTGGACTTTGAAAACTGTTTGAGGCAGTTTGTTTGATACCCCAAAAGTGGCATGGAAACTATAGGGAGCTGGCCAGAGGGCCAAGCCCCAAAGAAGCCGTGCAGCTCATGGGGCATGAGAGGCTGCACAGTGAGAGATTAGGACAAGGGGCTGAGAAACCACAAGCGGAGGCATCAAACCAGTTGTGAGGTAATCCTTAGAAAAGAGGCAAGGAGGTGTCCCAGTGGTTGAGTGGAGTGAACCCCTTGACCACATACAATATGCAGGAATACAAAATGCCACAAATTTGCATCTAAGGGAACAGAAAAAGGGGAATCTTACAATAGTACATAAATCTTCCAATGTACATAGGCTAATCAGACAGCCTCTTTGGCCTCAAACGGGATTACCCTGCTTTCAAACAACAGTTATTCCTCTTCTCAAACCAATGCCTATAGAAGTTTAACATAGAAAGCACAGTGAGTGGCATATTACTTATACACTGCCAAATGTTAAGCCATAAAAAGGCGATGCTTGTGGAAAATCATTATGAAAAGTATAACTGAACCAGAAACACAAAAGAAAATGAAACAACCTTTTCCAAGTACTGCATTCTCTCTTTATAGACAACCTTCCATCCTTTGGATTTGAGAGAGAGAGAGAGATTACACTATGCACAACTGACCTTTCCTATATATATTCGCTCTCCTCTTTAAATTATGTTTGTTCCCGCTACCATTCTGTGCCCATTCTCCCGTCCCCATTTTCCTTTCTTTGCCTAGGAAGCTTCAGATGTGTGCAATCCCTGAAATCACACACTTAATTTAAAGCACTGCTCCATTCCAGAACGATGAAGAGCAATTGGAGGGAATTCAGAACACAGCAAACAGAAATGATTAATGGCCTGGAAGGACTGACTTATAAAGGAAGATTCAAATATCTAAATATCTGAGCCTTTGCATAAATGATGGGAGACGGAACTGCCTACAAATACTTAAAGGGTGTAAACCCCATGGAGAGTTTGGAACTGTCTGGCATGGTTGTTATCAAGACTAATAGTGTAAAGTTAAGAAAAGAGAAAAAAAAATAGACTGAACATCAGGAAAACTGTCTTGATCCTCTGGATTGTGGAGCAACCTCCCACACAAAGCCCTAGAACCCCATCCCTGGAAAAAATTTAGAACTAGTCCAAATAAAGCACTAGAGAGTGTAGAGCAGGGAACAGTCCTGCACTGGCATGGGAATAAATACAGCTTTTACCCAGTTCTAATCGCTAGGATTCTGTAATCCAAATATCTTCTGCCTCTCCTCCCAAACTCCCCAGTCGTAGCAGGTGTGACTGCATGCCTAAAGTATACTAGGGCATTATTGTATTGCTTTGTTTTATTATGTTTTTGCAACAAATTGTCCAAGAAGTCTGTCTGGGGACAGAATTTCAAATGTGCCTAAGGGATTTAAGAGCACAAGTCCCATTGGAAATCCATGGGGCTTGGGTTCCTAAATCAGTTGGTAAATTTGAAAATCTCCCCCTTCCCAACCTCCTGAAAAATCCTAAGCCTTCATTGACCAAATTCCTTCTTTCCCAAGGCTTTTTTTTTATAACTGCATGTACAGTTCTACAGCATGAAACATACAATTCACATGAAACATACAAAGAGGGAAGATTGCCTTTAGCTGAAAATGCATTAAAGATGTAAGAACGGCAGGAGTAGGTACAAGAGCTACCTCTGGTCTTTCATGCTGACTGTGGCAATAAAGTACTTACCAGGGGCATCTCCATATCAGACCCTCCCCACACAACCTTTGCAGCTCCCTGATTTACTCAGTGGAGGATCCCATTATTAAAACTTCTATTTGTTCTACAGAGACCACTGCTGATTAATGGTGATCCTCATATGTCTGTCAGGTCTGCCAACCAGCCAAGATCAAAAGCAAAACCTACTGGAGGCTCCGATTTGGATTTGTTTCCAGTTGTTTTTTTTTTAAAAGAAAACCCTACACAACTCTTTTTTGAGCATGACCTTTTTTGTTGACATCATCACATGCCCTTCCTTTGTTGTGGAGGTTCTTGATAGCTAAAAGTGGTGTCAAGAGTACTGAGCGTTTCTATATGCTAAACAGACCCTGTACCCTCAAATCACAGTCCAGATCCCCAGCTGGTGTAAACAACTATTGCTCAATTAAAGTCAATGGAGCAACACCTACTGACACCTGCAGAGGAGTTGGCCCCAAATTTCCATCTGAAAACATTATACCTACTGCTGTTACTAGTATCCCCCAAAGATTCTTTTGAATTGTTTCCAGTGTGTTTACTTTTATGCATTTGACATCACTTTGTGTGAAGGCTGGGTCATTGCTCTGTTGTCAGTGCATGCCCTTCTCCAGGATCTACAAAAGAGTATTTAACATCAGCAACAAAGCTGAAACTGAGCAGGCGGCAGGGTGCACAGGGTCCAAGGGAAGATGGAAAGTTGAGCCTGAATAGGTTTGATGGTGCTGCTCTTTGGGACACCCAAAAGACCCTTTCAAAAAATCAAGAAAGGAGCAGAAAAACACTTATTTTTGAAAAGGAACTTTTCATAAAATTGAGGACACAATATTTAAAGGCAGCTCTATCAGAATGTATTGTCTAATTAGTCAACTTAAAAAAAATCAAGTACACAGTGTCCCTTTAAGCTGCAAAGTGTGTGCTGGGGGAAGGAAGTATCTTAATTTTCAAAACTAGAAATCTTTTTCTTTTTTTAAACTTCCCTGCAAAACAAGAACAAAACCAACCAAACCATACAAAGCAGTATGATGTGGTTAAGAGCAGGAGAGGCACAGTGCTCAGGATTCAGACAGGCAATTTGGGAACTCATTTTACTTACATTTAAGAAATCCTTGCTTTGACATTGCTCATATCATCTAGCTCCCCTCTACAAGGAGGAGTAATTAGTTAATGTTTGTAAAGCCCTTGGAAAATGGAAAATGCTAAATATTATTTTCATTTTCAAAATTCCTCAATAACGTCAAGAGCAAAACCCCTATTTTAAAAAAGCAGTTTTAATATGAATGTGGAGCCTTGAATTCTTCAGAGGCAGGGGATGGTTTTCCCATTCTTGTGGGAAATTACAGAAGTGGGTTTTTGTTAAGCACTTGGCATCTAATTGCGGATATTTCAGTATATTCCCTTTCGTTACATGGTCTTGGTTTCCCTCCCATACACTCTGTGTCACAGGAGTGGCCGAATGCTGGACCAGAGTTCCACTCAAACAGGCCATAACACAAAAAGATACATGTGGTATTACAGTGCCGCGCAATAATTCTTTGGCAACTTCAGTGGAAAAAACAAAGTTTACAGGTGGATCCTTTATGTGCCGGGCATGACCCTGCCCTAAAAGGACTGGACTAGCAAAGGAAGACAGCTCAGGATTGAAATGTATTAGCAGAGCTATGTTTGGACAGGAATAGCAGGGGGGCAGTCACAGGTCAGGACTGAAGCGTGCTGGCAGTGGAAGGAAAGGGCAGGGAAGTTTGCCTGGTCTGCTACATTATACCTTCCTCACACCAGTACTTTTATCACATTTTCACAATGAAGTTCACTCACTTTTTTTTTTGGTAAAGATACAGCACACTAGATCCAAGTTGAACTGTTGGGTGCTACTGTAACCTAAATATTTTATTTGTATTAATAGTAATGAATGCCCAACTTCAGACACACCTCCCCACTGACTAAGGCTAGTGGTTTCTACATTGGGCCTTTGACCTATAAGCCTTGTTTCACCTCACAGCTTTCAACACAGCACTGGAATTCCACAGCTGCTAGGTTCTGCCCACTCTATAAATTCAACAATACAGGGAAGGGGCAGGAGGATTCAGTTCAAACACAGTAGTCCCACCACATGGGCTTGCAGTGCAGACAGAAGCAAACCATGTTATAACAACTGTGTTGCCAAATGATGCTGCCACAGAGATCAGGAACATGGTCCACATATAACTTGGTCCCATCCACACTGCGAGACCAAACTGGTTTTTAGCCATGTTCTGGGATTACCATGTTTTAACCAAGACCCTTACATGGCTGAGCCTAGAATGCAGACCGGATATTAGATACCACATGCTTGTTCTTTCATGATGGGTGGAAGCACCTGTGCAAACAGAGACTTTGCAAAGAGGAGTTCAGTTCAGCTATGTGGCACTCTGGGGAAAGTTGAGGCCTCAGAGTTAGTACAAGAGCCATTTGCGTGAATGGGGAGACCAAGCTTGATGGATTTCTGGCCTACCAGTAAAGCAACATTGCAAGTAAAGTGTTCACAATGATGGCCAAATGCAAACATTGCAAGGGATAAATCACACAGTTTTTCTAATGGAGGGATTCCCTCTCTCCCTTCTTCCCTCTAATATCAGTGGTAGAACAACCCAGGAAGTAAATGCAAGTAGCTGCCTCTGCTTTCACAGCCATTTCAGGTCTGCCTTTAATGGGTAGCAGGTGAGCCAGTTACAAAAGTTCCCCTTTCTGCCGGTTAACCTGCCGTTGGCACTTAGCCCTGTGCACATGAACCAGCCACTGTTCTCAGGATGAATTCAGGAGCGGCTGATTTATTCCTTAGAGTAAAGACAGTCCCTTTCCCAGGGTCATGATAATCTGCTCCCACCACATTAACCATACTATTTCAGCTCCTAGGATCTAGTAACCAGATTACAGTTGCTAACAGCTAACTATGTGCAAGATGGCCAGCCTCCTTCTGAAAGGTCCTCCCACCCCCATCCCATTCTTGCTCCAAAGTCACCATGCCTGCCTATCTCCCAGCCTCCAGTAATCCACCTGCCCAGTGACCAATCTATCATCCTGCCTCCCTCGCCACCACCTCCCAAAGTCACACATTTAGTAGATAAGCCCCCAGATAGCTGCCTAAGATAATGTGATAACATTAGCTTGATTAGCATATGCTGCCGCTGAATTCTACACACGACACAAAACAGATGTACAGGCGGGCTAATGCCTAGGATAAGCAGTGATCTGAATTTTAACCACCCCTGCCACTCTGAATTAAGGTAGGTAACAGCACTTTTCAGCCTGACACCCCCTGGGGGTGATTAGTGCTCACTGAATACTTTGGTAAAGAAGCGTTCTTTCAGGTAAGCGCAGTTCAGGTCCAAGTTGAGGGCTGTGGCTTGGGTAGAGAGCTTGCGTTCTTCCCCTTATCTTTTCCCTCAGATTTCTTTCGGGATTTTTTGACTCCTTTGTCTTTGCCTCCCTCTGATCCTTTTCCACGCTCTGACCTGTCATCAGGGCTGAAATCATTTCTAGACACAGTTACAGCTGGACATAGCTGTAGCATGATGTATGCCCACACTCATCATGGGGACAGATGCTCCTGTACTTGCAGCCACGCAGCTCCCACGGTCTTCATGGCAAGTTGGAAACGTGGCCTCATGGTTACCTCACCCACATTCTATGGTTATTCAAAAAAATCCTTGTCTACAGGGAAGCTGTGCTACAACTGTGTTAGCAACAACAGAGCTAGGAAACAGTTGTCAGGCACAATTTTGGCAGTGCCCGGTTGTTGCTAACATGGCTCAAGGTGTAAAGAGGGCAGGCTCTATTGTATGTAATATGACATGAAAAACAAACCAGGAGGTACTGCCCCAATCCTGACATTCTGGGGCAAGCAAAATGACAGTTTGAGGAGAGTTAACACATTGCCTATTAATTTTTCCATAAAAAGAAATTCATTGCATTTCTGTGCTTAGACAGCACTGAAATCCTAACATGCCACTCCCCCCTTCCACCTTCTCCATCTAATATTGTACACTGGGCATAAACAAATATGCAAATAAGGCTCAGAGCAAAGACAGTAGATCTTATTTTAGCACATTAGTGTAACTCCAGGGGAACAGCTAGAGAAAAAATCATATGGATGAGGGAGAAAACATGTCTTGAAGAGCTTCAGTTTATAGGGAGAAATATGTGTGCGCGTATGCACACATGTGCATGCATGTGCTAGGGCCGAAGGTACTGAAGTTCACCATGAAAGAGGGAGGCTTTTTGGCATCACAATGAGGCAATAAATTGTATCATGGAAAGTGCTGTGATCAAAAGACATTTCAGTTAATCCTTTAAAATGACAGGTTGCAATGCTGCTGTGTGAGAACTGCACCCTGCGTTTGCCTCTCTAAGGCTCCGTCTTGTGAAACTAACTGAAATGGTTCTGTTCTGCAAAGTGACTCTGTAAAAGTGGAATCATGGGGTTCTATGTTTATACTGTCTCACTGATTCCATATCAGATTTGCTCAGTTTCCAGACAAAAGGTTATATTTCTTTGTTTTGTTTTTTCCCCACGTGCTAGTTAGTCCTGCAAATACAACCAGGGATCTGAGAGCCAACCAGTTTCTTTTGTTCTCATGCATCATCACCAGTAATAAAGACTCTGCAGGCCAAACTCTACCCACACTTATGCTACTGGTCATCAGTGCGGTTTCAAGAGTACTTAGATATGACAGCAAAGGGCCAGATAAGTATCTAGCTAGGCATAGCTAAAGATAGCTAATGGAGCTCAAATTCTGCCCTTACTTGCACTCTGCACAGCCCCTTTGAAGTTGATAGCATTGCACTGGGTATAAACCAGGGCAGAATTTGACTGTGGGTATTTGCTAAATATACTGATTATGGTTGCAGCCAATTGCCTTCATTAATTGGCTTTGTTTAGATATGTGTTGTGAGGATGGCTGTGTTGTGAGGTTAATATTTGAGAAGCACTATGAAGATACTAATGCTTTACATTTCTGTAGCATCTTCCATCCATAAGGTTGATGCTCTTTATAAACATTAACAAATGTAAACTGGCAACAGCCCTGTGAAGTAGGTAAATATTATCCCCAATTTATAGATGGGAAAGTTAGGAATGTATAGGTTAAGTGACTTAGTCAAAGTCACCCAGGAAATGTGTGGCACAAACAGGAATAGAATCCAGATCACCTGATTCCCAGCCTTGTGCCTCAACCCCAAAACCACTCCTAGATAAAAATGCTATATAAGAGCTAAGTTTTATTAGGTAATAGCTATCATTGCATTTTGTAACATCACATTCAGAAATATGATACTCTAAAGAAAGACTGCAATTTTTAAGGTTATAATCGAGTACTTCCTGAGAACAAACAGTTTAAGATGTGTCACCTTTGGTGAAGAACTGTTTGGAAGCCAGGCTCCCACCTAGAAAGCTCATCTGCTGAAAGCGACAAGGGAATCAGGGCATGTCCTTGACCAATAAACTAGGGTTGCCAGGTGTCTGGTTTTCGACCAGAAAGTGCGGTCGAAAAGGGGACCTGGCAGTGTCCGGTCAGATGTACTAACCCAACACCAGAAGTCCAGTTACCGTGGGTGGGGAGAAGCGCCAGGTCATTAACCCACACCAATCCCTGCTCAGTCAGGGCTGCCTCCTCCCTGCATCACATGGGCAGGCAGGCAGGAAGCAGGCACTGCATCAGGCTGCAGCTCCCATCCCATCCCTGGAACAGAAGGAGGTGATGAGGATCGAGCAACAAGAAAAGGGATGGGGGAGAGCAGGAAGCAACGGCGGGCGGGATGGGAGAGGAGTGAATGGAGGGCAGGGCTGTGCGGGGGAGGAAGGCAGAGCAGGGGGTCCGGTTTTCCAGAATTGGAAAGTTGGGAACCCTACAATAAAACACAAAAGCAAAGTGTCCCTGTTACTGCGCTGGGTAGCACACACCTCCAGAGAGCTGGATTTTAGGAGAGAATTCAAGCCCTTAGGAAAGAAGGAGCACCTTGCATCACTCAGCAGTGACTCTTCTAGATGATTAAGCAGCAGGGTTGGCAAGACTTCAAAGGGGCATCACCTGTCAGATGGAAGGATGGTGGGGAATGTTACGCAGAGACTCAAGCACAGAAGTGGAGGCAAATGAGGAGTCCTTTGGGACAAAGCAGCCATGGAAAAATGAATATAAAGAACTTATCTCTGTCCTCCTAGAGGACTGCTGGGACAAATAGGCTACCTCCATGTGCTTCCTCCACCCATTGTGTTTGAAGCTTTCTTCAAATAGCTCTTTTAAAAAAGGGCCTGAGAAACAAGAGAACAACTGAAATCCTTGCACAGTTGATGTCTTTATAAGGGGTCTGGACCAAAGGCTGCACAATCAATGGAGCAACTGCCATTGACGTCAATTATCTTTGGATCAGGCCCAAGATGCACTGCTTTTTTATGAATCACACACTGCACCATTATCTGATAGGCTGTTTATTAATTATTATTATTATTATTATTATTGCAGCCAGCTCTATAGGTTCATGTCTGTTCACTGGCAATGTCTTGTTTATTTGGGAAACATATACCTACAGTTATTTCTAAGTGGCACTGTGGGTGTTACCCACCCGCACACATCCTCTTCTGAAGCTCAAGCAGCTTTCTTTGCTATTTTGTTTTTAAGTGTCACCCACTCTTTTACCCCTCTTTCCCTTCTCTCTCTACTCCACCTGAGCTCTGCAAGTTGCAAAGGTATTCCACATAGAAAAGAAGAGCTGATTTCCAGTGCAGAAGAACGAAAGAACTTTCCAAAAAACATGGGGGACACCTAGTTCCCATAGCAGATCTGGCAAACCCAGTGTCTGGAAAAAAAAATCTTATGTCCTTAGGAAAGCACCTAACTTTTTCATTAAGTGGAATTTTGACAAGGAGGAACTAGGTAATGCCAGATGGATTATTAATGAACTATGGAATCTTTCACTTTTAGATTGCCAGTTTAAATCCTACCCAGGTCTGTAGTATGCAAAAGTTGTTTCTCTCTAATGGCTGTTTGGTAACTTATGTGAAATGCATTGATGGCTGCAATTCAGCCTCTTGGGAGACAGGTGCTTTACAGCAGCAAATACATTTGGTAGAAATTGGCACCATGTCTGACAGTCTTAGAGAGGTTAAAAACTGAATAGGTCTTGAGACTGATACACTCCAACTAGAGATGTGGTCTGTCTGGGTCATGAAAAATTGAAAAGTACAAAGGAAACTTCACCCACATATGAATAAAGGGCAAAATTCTCTCATCAGAACCTCACAGTAATGCCCATCTTCTATACCCAGCTCTCCAACATGTGCCAAACTGCTGTTGAGGTCAGTGGGAGATCCTACATCTAAGGAGAGCACAATCTTGGAATTGGGTACCACTGTGTACATCTCCTAAGAGAATTTCCCCCAAAGTGAACACAATGGACCAAATTCTGTTCTCAGTTACATCACCATCGAAGGCAACAAAGATACAAGAGGGGGCTTGATGGGGTTAGTGGCCTGTGATATATACCTGAAGTCAGACCAGATGCCTTGGTGGCCCTATCTAGCCTTAAAACCCGAGACTCACACCAGTGTCACAGAGCTGAATCTGACCCAATGGACACAGGGTCAAGTTGTCAAATGCAAATGTTTAAAGCCACACTATGCAATGAAAAGAGAGACTGAGATCCAACTGGCACCCAAAAACTCTCTCTCCCCACCACTTTCCCTTAGCCCGGTGTTTCTAATTGGTACTGATCGTTTTGGCCATTAATCATACAGGAAGGGTATTTTCACTAATACTAAAAAAAAATCCAACATTTTTCGTGGGTCTCACTCAGCACTCTGATGAAGGGCTGACAAAGGGATGCCCCTCTTATAGGAGAATGTACATATAAGCAGAGGTGAAAGGGAGCCCCAGGGCTCCGTTGGCAATTTAAAGGACCAGGGACTCCCAGCCACCGCTACCACAGCGGAGCCCCAGGCCCTCTAAATCACCACCGGAGACCCTGGCCGCTGCCGCTACTCCAGGGGCTCTGGCAGCGGGGCTTGGGCGGCGATTTAAAGGGCCCCGGGCTCCAGCCACCGCTACCGCAGCAGAGCCCGGGTCCCTTTAAATCGCCGATGGCTCCAGCAGCTGGGCTCCAGTGGCGATTTAAAGGGCCTGGGGCTCTAAAGGCCCTGCCCCTTCCGGTCGAGGCCCCGCCCCTTCCGGTCAAGGCCCCATCCCTGCTCAGGACTCTGGCATACCGGTAAGTCCTTTAAGTTACTTTCACCCCTGCATACACACCATACTCAGAGTGTGAATAGGGAGCATTTACTATGGGAGCTCCCCTCCCCCATCAACATATGTTCCTTGAAATCAAAGAGATTAATGTAATGGAGGGGAAATCACCATTTCTCTCATTCCCCCTGCATTTGAGTTTTGCATATATTGCCCGCTGACCCTAGAAGTACAGCATATAGGGTCAGGATGGCGGGGAACAGTATGGAAAAGAAAATGGAGATATTATTACCTCCCGTGGGACAATGAATATAGGGGAAAAAAGTCTCTGTCAAACAGCTAAGAGGACATTGGACTATTTTCTTACCTCTTACCAACCTTTTCCCAGCTAGCTCTCTGTTTAGAAACAAGGCTTGCAAAAAACAATTCAGCAGCGATTTTGAAAATCTTTTTGCTCCTGATGTTCTTCTTACTCACGTCAAGTTCTCACTGAAGTTGGTAGGAGCCATGACATCAGAATTTGGCCCACTGTCTTTAGCTGCTCCAGTTACAATAGTATACTTAAAAAATTCCAAACTAACCAGGTTTGGTACTGAAAATGATGAGGACTCTGGGAAAAATTTGGTATAAAATAGGTATGGAAATTGAAGGTGAAACAGCCGTATAGCCTCTGGGGTCAACCATGAAAAACTTTACCTCTTGGGTTAACCATGTTGCATTAGCATTTGCTTCCCACACTCCCACCTCCCAGGAAATGAGCTAGTGAGTGAAGGGGCCAAGTAGCCACAGAACGAAACGTAGGGGTAGAAGACACATACCCTCTTCCTCCTTCCCCATCCTTTAGATCCCCTGCCAACCACCCCGCAGTTCAAAGTCACTGGAGACCTTGGTTCTTATCATGGAATGTTCTGCCAAATCAAATGTAAACAAATGACATGCACAGTTGACATGGCAACAAAGCAGCACTGCACGCAAGGGTGGCAGCCGCCGCAATTAATTCTCCTGAGCTCAGCACAAGTTTGCTCTAAAGGCCAGAGTAGCCAGGAAACAAAGAACATACAAGGTGAGACCGTTTCATCTGCAGCCTGGAGATACGTATGGTTCAGTTAATTCACTGTCATTTGCTGAAGAACCAACCGGTCCCCCACCGACAAGGTGGCTGCTGAGCCTTTTAATTTTTCTGGGTAATTTTAGATGGCAGGAGAAGTGCTCCAATAAAATAGCACCAATGCTCAGAAATGGAGATCAGACAGGATTATTAATTATTATTATATCATGCTTAGAAGCATGCCAGGCACTCCTGTCCTCAATGGTTCATGATCTGAGGCCCTGAGCCTTCAAACTGCAATGTGCGGGCAGATCCCTGAGCCTGTGTGCTGCCCCACTCATTGCAATGGGGCTCCATGCAAGTGTAAGGGTCTGCTCACACGGAGCTGCTTGCAGGGCCAGAGCCAAAGTGTACGCAATAGGCAGCAGGGGAGGGTGATACACAGTAAGGAAGAGCATGTGGCTAGGAAGTACAAGGGAACTGCGATACAGTAATATGGTTCCTCATTTTAGGGTATTGGGATAAGTCCCAACAGTGCACCAAAAAATATAACCCTAGGCATGAAGAAGAAAAGCAGGGATAGCCAATATATTTTGGTCCACCTTGGACTGTGATCGCATCACATCTAATAGCTAAGCAGGGTCAGATATAGTTAATACTTATATCGAAGACAGACATTAGGTTGTCAGCTCTTCAGAGCAAGGACTGTATGCGTGAAGTTTGATAGTGCCTTGCAAAATTGAGCTCATTTGGGCCTTACATTCCTCCTGTAGTTTCAGATAGATACAATATTCTTCAGTTCCTGCCCTAAAATATCAGGGTAAATTACCATGTGCAGTTAAACAGCTCCCATATTTGACCCCAGAGGTGGCTGCATTTCAGTGACAGATGAAGGGATTCCTGTATAGATTGTGTGGTTTGTAAATCCTGTGGGATCTTTAGCATTGAAAAGTGCTAGGTAAATACAAAATATTATATTTTAATTTCCCTGAGAGTCATGTCCAATCTCTGAACTCCCTTCTGAAAGGAACCTGGCCAGGTATTTCTAGTCTACAAGGCAGAGTCCCTTTAAATGTCATCAATGCTAAGCTAACCATCCAAGCAGCAAAAATAAGGAAGCTGGCTCTTAAATAATGAGTGTGGATGGCCCCCTCTGCTTACACTCCCAGCCTAATTACTTACATGGTTAGCTCATCCCTATGTGCCTTTCAAATGTTTCCATCTAAAAATAAAAGATAACACCACAGGGAACCCCATGAAGCGAAGTTGCTCAGGCTTTGGCCCTGGGTGATGGGCTCGGGGTCCCAGGCTGCAGTCCTGCATGGTGGGGCTTCGGCTTTCTGCCCTGGGCCCTAGCGAGTCTAATGCCGGTCATGCTTGAAGGACGCCCTGAAATCTGCTCGTGGGCCCCCCAGAGGCTCAGGATCCCTGGTTGAGAACCACTGGACTAGGGTACATAGGATGGGTGAGTGTTCACTAACACCCACAAGGGGGAGCCCCACCAGGTTAAGGCTGGGAACCAGTGCCTGAAGTGGTAATTCTCTTATGAGTTTCTGGAATACGCTTTTCCCTGTTAGTTTGGCATAGGGTGATCAGATGTCCTGATTTTATAGGGACAGTCCCAATTTTGGGGTCTTTTTCTTATATAGACTCCTATTACCCCCACCCCTGTCCCGACTTTTCACACTTGCTCTCTGATCACCCTAGTTTGGCACCAATATTTTGGCTGGGATGACTACCCTGGCACAAAACACCGGCCTCAGAATTTATCACATGCTTTATGCAAAGCTGTCAGAATCATTTATAGCTGCATATCTAACAATATCTGCTTTTGCTTCAGTCATTAAGGAAACTCGAGGAAGCTGGAAAAGAGGCGATATGAAAAAGGGGTCTTTATATTGGAAAAACAACCGTATTTGTTATCAAAGATTAGCAAACTCTACCCTGCCTTAAAAAGGTAAGGGGCTACTTTCTGCTCCTAGTGTGGCTAAATATGATGGATTACAGTAATAGATTATTTTTCAAAATGCACCTGATTAGTCTTCAAGCCAAAGAACAATGAGTTCAATTTTCAGTTATTCTTCTGGGCAATACTGGATTCCTATCTGAGTAGGGGCAAAGAAGTCACAGGACCCAGTATGGCCACATGCTGATGGCGTACAATGGAGAAGTAATCGAAAAATAATCAGCAGTCTACTAGCTCAATGAGAAAGAAGACAGTAAACAGTAAATGGATTGGTTTCTGGATGAGCTCTGTAAGATACTGTCTTTTTGAGATCTATAATGTATGATAGATTGTTTTTATGAACCAGTAAACAGTGATTTATAACATTAATAACCCTGAGCACTGCTAGGTAACTCCCCAAATCAGAAAGAATCTCTTCCATATTATATACATATAATAAGAGAGAGAGAGATATAGAGAGAGGGGTGGTAGGTAGGATGTGACCCTACAAACAGAGGTGGGGGACATTGTTCGATTGAAACTCTTTTGGGGGCGGGGGGGGGGGGGCGGAATTGCAAAGTTGTGTGGACCAGAACATTTAGCAAACTCATGGCAATTTTGGCAAACTGTATCGGTCAAACAAATAAATCAGCAATGAGCCATTCCAATTTTCTGGGCTAGATTCACATGGAGACTTAAGCACCATTCGCAAAATCAAGGGGGAGGGTGGTGCTGGCCCTGTGGTTAGGACATACCAATAGCCCTGTGGTTAGGACATACTGGGCTGTGGGAGGCCCAGCTTTGAATCCCTGTTCTAGAGCAAGGACTTGAGTCCAGGTCACCCCCCTCCTCGATAAGCACGCTAACCCCCAGGCTGTAGGCTGTTCTGGGCCATGTCGCTCTCAATCTCTCCTGTTCCACTTAATTAAATATTCCGTGGAACAGGGACTAAAACCCAGTTGCCCTTCCTTCCTGGCGTGTGCCCTAACACCTGGCTGAAGGGACACACATTCTCTCTCTCTCTCTCTCTCTCTCACGAGGCCAATGGCCCACCATGGCAAGATCGAGACCTGGTCCAAAACAGCCTATAGCCTGGGGGTTCGGGTGCTTATCAAGGAGAGGGAAGACTTGGACTCAAGTCCTTGTTTCAGAGTGGGGCTCTCACATACCAAGTAATGTCCTAACCAGTGGGTTACTGAGCATCTCCTCCTCCATTTGGTGAATCTGGTCCTTTATTTCCTTTTCTTTTTATTAAAGCCCTAGGTCAGATTTTCCCTCATTTCAACAACCCTGGAATCCCTCTGACTGCTTGCCAAGACCCAATGCCAAGGCCAACATGAACATTCTTTCCCCTCTAGAGTATAGCTCTGGAACAGATTTAATGGCTTGGAGAAATCCACTACACCTTCCCCAACCCCTCCATGACAGGTTCTCATGAATTTCATAGCTCAAAAAAAAAAAAATAAACTGCCAAACTGTCGTTTGTGATCCCCGCTCCCCCTGGAAGCCCTGATTCAAAATACAAATGTTAATGAAGACATGCCTTTACCTCTAGAAAGCAATTCATTAGGAAAAGAGGGCAAAGGGAGTAGGGGAAACTCAGGCACAGCTCACAAAATATTAACAATTACTCAATGAATCCAGAGTCCAGTTCTGGAGAATACGAGCAGTAAATTGCTGAGTGGCTTTCTTTAATCTAATTATTTCACTTGCAATTCAAATTATTTCCCAATTAAAAATTAAATAAATTCTGAAATGTAAATCAGACTCCATTAGCTTTTATAATTGCAGTGCCGGCTTTATTCCCCGCTTTCCTCTAATGGATAACAGTCAGGGGCAGATTTCAGTACGTCCTTCCACAGTACAATATATACTTGGATTATTTCATGCAGTATTCACTTGTTTCTCCATCCTCTCCCCACCCCCCTCAGCACCATGTGAAACAAGTTCGGTGTTCTCTGCTCAGTGAGCACCTCAAAGCCCAGCGATAAAGCATGGTAAATTGCTCTCCTCTCTTTAAGAGCTCAAGCCTAGCACCAGAGCGAAGCCTCCCTGTATTGCTGGCCATCACTGAATGCCAATGGTGGGCAAAAAGGTGATTTCCAAACCTTGCCCTAGAAATAGAGCTCCCTTTCTCTTCCCCATTCAGTATAGCTCCACTAAGCCCGATGATACTGACTCTGGGCTTACATTTCCCTTGCACTCAATGGCAGTGTCGTATGGGGAATGGGGATTGAGCACTGACTGGCCTGTCCACTGAGGGCTAGAAAGCCCGTCCAGCTTACGGGGGAGCTATTGCAGACCAAGGCAGGACACCTTCCAGGCTGACGTCCTCCAAGCCAACTTGTAGTGCTGTTCCAATCACTGCATCTTCCGCAAGCATCAGTACTACTCTTCTGCCTCACACCACCACCAAGACAGGCCTGGCTCCCTCTCCTCCGAGGAAAAAGATTGAAGCAGAGTTCAGCCTAATACTCTGACCTGTAAGCAGCTCTTGCCCAGGGTCTGGGGAGCTGCAGATCTCCCGCAAAGCCTGCGGGAGGCCTGGTCTGAAGAGTTTCGCAAAGCAGCTGTGCCAACAGACCCGTTGGTGATGTTTCCGTGAGCTGTCCCACCCAGAAAGAGGTATTTCACAGAACTGACCCTTTAAAGACTCCTTGTATCCTCCTAATGATACACCAGGAGTCAATAAAGGTGTTTCATTTTATCTCTGATATTTTAGCTGCCCAGCCTGGTATTCTGCTAATTTAAGCATAACTGAGGCTCATTACTCAATAGCTTCAGAGGGCTGTCTCTGTCTTTTCATCTCTGAATCCCAGAGAGGCAGGAGGCTTGGGAGTTTCAGGCCTTTCACTTCCACTGGAAAAAGCACTTAGGAAAGTTTAACCGTTTGAGTGTCAGGCCTCCAGACGTTCCCATGGCCACTTGCATGTCAGGCCTTCTAGTCTTTTAAAGGCGGAACCCATTACCTTCAGTACAGCAGAGGCACACGTGCAGCATGTATCCACAGTGCCAAGTACAAATGTCCTTCCTCAGTGCATCCCAGGTCTTGGAGGAATGAAGAATTGCCGTTGGTAGGCTAATTTAGAGTGAGAGACCCAGGGCTAAATAAGCATGGGGCAGCAAATACCCACATGCTACCAGTTATACCTGTGGTGAGAAGGGTTCTTACAGCTCTAGATCTTTGGGTTTCAATATTTTCCATACTCTAACAACATATTTTAACTGAGAAAAGTTTTGGGACCTCATTCCATCTTGCTATAAAGGAAAGGAAGGTGGTGGCAACACCTCCAGACATGATCATGACTCCCCAGGGATCACCTCAGACTACCTAGCCCACTGCCAAACGTCTCCAGGCGCCCGATCCTGCACTCTGAGCACCAGCAGAACTTCAGTGAACTCCACTTTGAGTCCAGCCTGTGTTAGGACTCCAGGATCGGGTCCTAGGGACTTCAAATCATGTCAAGTATAATGTATATTGAAGACTAAAATGAAAGAACAGGCTATGAAGCCTACAGATCCAGAAGAGACACATATTCAATGGATGGGGGCCAGTTTCCTACGTCCTGCATCATCGGTCAGTTTGGGTTGAAATCTCTCTCAAAGCACATGGCCAGTCTGCGTTTCTCTCTGGGTTGATGAATCAGGAATGTGAATTGAAAAGTCACAAGGATAAAGTGTGGGACAAATTCTTCTGTAAGTTACACCATAACTCAGTTGACTACATGGGAGTGACTTCAGATTTGCAATGGTGTAATTGAGAGCAGAAATGTCCCTACATCCATAAGGTCACTGGTTCAAATTCTGTACTGATTTATGCCTCACGAAATTCCATTGACTTCAGTGGGATTTCATGAACATAAATCAGTGCAAAATCTGACCTGCTGTTGGGTACAAATCTGCTGTGATTTAAACACCCCTCCTCACCCTTCATTGTCTGTAACACCCTCTCAAAATCCTGAAAATAAAATTTCTCTTCCTACCAGCTCAGCCCTTCTTCATTTGGCAAACATTAATTCCTCCCTCTTCTACTGAAGTTTGAAATTAACATGGCTTTTTCATTTCTTTCTTTAACAGCTCTGTGAAAACACTATTTATTATTTAACTGCCATCACACAGGAAACCAAGGGGATAAAACATTATTTTTGTTTAAGTCCTAAAATTTTTAAAACCCAAATCGTCTAAGGATGCAAAATAGTGGATTTTTAAAAAAAAAACATTAATACATATTTAGAATTCGAAGGATGTAAACTAGCCAATAACGGTTATAAGGTGGCATGCATTCTGGGTTTAAACCACCACCAGTACCCTGTTAAAAATGTATGTAGAGATGTCTGAGAAGCTTCAGCCTAGAACATGCAGTTTTATAAAGCCTTAATAAGCCAGTAGATGGCTGCCAGATTTCATCACTTCGTAGGTAGAGAACAGATCCCATTCCAGATCTCCTGTAACCACTAGAAAAAGCTTCCTACAAATTTGACTATTGATTAGTTTGATTATTGATTAGTTTGATATTTTCAACCTGTCCCCTTCAGATGCTTTCATGAGCTAGTTGCAGCTGCCTACAGGTAGAAGACAGATCACAAAGCAGTTAGTTACAGTGCATTTTCTGTTTCTCCTCTCAGTTTTAAACAATGTGCTGTCTGACACCGGCCAGTTTGGTGATGAAATAAAGCTGTAATTGATCAAAATCCTTCCTTTCAGATGGGCTTGCTATCAGCGCTCCTGTCTCTGCCCCTCTCAGTGGTTATTGGCAAGTTCTGGATTTTCTGCCTTTGATCTCTTACACAATCTTTCCTTATAAAAACGTTTGTAACAAAACATGTGGTGTCCTTTTCTTGGACTTTGTGACTTCCTTTCTATCCTCCTTGTTTTCAAATCCAATGGCCATCATTCCCTTCCTTCCTGGTCCTCACCTCCTTTTTGCATTGACCCTTGGCCACTTTGCCAGTTACGCCTCCATGACCATTATGTGCACCCTTTGTTTCTTCATTGGTTTACTTCCTGAAAAGTTTGTTCCTAACCTTAAGGGGCCAGAAAGTGCTGCCTGGATCTGCGCATGGAGAGGACCATCCATGTGCGGACTTCCCTGTTTCTGAGAGGAAAGTTCTAAGGGCTAAAGCCAAATCCATGGCATACCTCATGGAGGCCTCTCTGTACCACACAGTGCCTGTGCTGAGGAAAGAGGTAGAGACTGGGTTAGCCTGGGGAGGAGGGGGTCTGCCCTGTGTAAATCAGACCAAAAAAACCCCAAAAACAACAACACAGCCAAGGCTTTCCATACAGCCACACCAGGAAGAGTAGGGGCCATCATGGCTGGGGAAGGCTATGGTGACACAGCTCCAGTGGAGCTACACTTAGAGTTGCCAAGTGTCCAGTTTTCTACTGGAATGCCCAGTTGAAAAGGAATCTTGGCGGCTCCGGTCAGCACCACTGACCAGGCCATTAAAAGTCCAGTTGGCAGTGCAGCAGGGCTAAGAGAGGCTCCCTCCCTGCCGTGGCTCCGCATGGCTCCCAGAAGCAGCAGCAGCATGTCCTCCCTCCAGCTCCTATGTGTAGGGGCAGCCAGGAGGCTCCGCACGCTGTCCCTGCCACAAGTGCTGGCTCTGCAGCTCCCATTGGCCAGAAACTGCAGCCAATGGGAGCTGCTGGGCCAGCACCTGCAGACGGGGCAGCGTTGCAGAGCTGCCCATCCACATGTCCGCATAAGAGCTGGAGGAGGAACGTGCCACTGCTTCCGGGAGCTACTTAAGGTAAGCACTGCCCGGAGCCTGCACCCCTGACCCCCTCCCATGCCCCAACCCCCTTCCCCAGCTCTGATCCCCCTCCTGCCCTCTGAACCCCTCAATCCCAACCTGGAGCACCCTCCTGCACCCCAAACCCCTCAACCCCAGCCCCACCCCGGAGCCTGCACCCCCAGCCCAAGCGCGGAGCCCCCTCCTATATTCCAAACCCCTCATCTCCACCCCCCAGCCTGGAGCCCCCTTCTGCACTCCAAACCCCTCATCCCTGGCCCCACCCCAGAGCCCATACCCCCAGCCCAGAGCCCATACCCCCTCCCACATCTCAAACCTCTGCCTCAGTCCCCTCCCATACTTGGAACCCCTCCGCTACACCCACAACCCAGAGGCCCCTCCCTCATCCCCGACCCCACCCCGGAGCCCTCACCACCTCCCGCATCCCAACCCTCTGAGCCAGCCCGGTGAAAATGAGAGAGTGAGTGAGGGTGGGGAGACCAAGCAACAGAGGGAGGGGGGATGGAGTGAGCAGGGGTGGGGCCTCGGAGAAGGGGCAGGAGGTGGGCCAAGAGTGTTCAGTTTTGTGCGAGTGGAAAGTTGGCAACCCTAGCTGCACTGCCAGGGAGTTAGACCCTGCCAGAGGGCAGTGCAAAGGCACAGGGACTTCAGAGTATAACTCTGGCCTCCTGTAGATACTTGAGATTCCCAGGTTTGGCATGGGTACCCTCAGCTTCTCCTTGGGGGACAAACACTGCCCCACCCTCCTACCACATACAAGGCAATAATGCATGAAGGAGATCTCCATGAGGGGATTGTTTTGTGAGCAGAAACACACCCCTGTGCTTTTTTAGGATCTCCAATCTAGAAGTCCCTTTGTATATTAATAATAATAAGGGGGGTACAACACAACCTTAACCTACCTGGGAACTGGAGGACCAATAACTCTATGAGTTAGACCTCTTTGCACTTACACCAGTGTAAATCAGGACCAACTCCATGGAAGTCAATGGAGCTGCACTGGTTTAACTGAGAGGAGAATCAGGTCTGAGTTTAACTTAATGCCAGAGATCCTCACAGATATTTCCTCACCCAGAATCCCCTCCCACAGGTTTTCCCATAGGACGCGATGATTTGAGCTGATATCTTATATTTGGCTATCCATTTCCCCAATTCCTGACTGACTTTGTTAGTTTTTTTTAAAATGTGGCTAGTTTACTATGTTGTATTATACCATGGATAAAGTATGTTGTATGTCCACATCCCTAAGCAAGGAGGCACTTAATAAATTACATTGTTAGTAGGGAAAGGTCCAAACCAAAACCCTAGACTAGGCTGGCCACTAGCTCACAAGCTTTGCAAGGGTTCCCTGATCCACATCTGGATTTTGAAAATGGCTTTTGTCCTTATAATGGGCTGAGGGAAACCACTGGATCAAAACATCTACAGACTTCCAGGGGATGAAATGCTGCTCTGTGTTTTGAGGCTTGAATGGATTATTTTTATATTATGGTATTAATTATTATTAATTAATCCTTTCTTCCCCTGGTGTCCAAAATCTGTGTGACTTTCTGTAGGGGAAGTTAGGAAGTAGAAGGGAAAGCCAAAGCTCTCTCCTATCAAACCAATCAAGACTGGAGGAAGGTGAGGGAACGCCAGTCTTTTCCCATCACTGGCAGCAAGTGCAGGATTCTGCACTCAGAACAGTAAACAAGAATGGCAGAATGACAATAAGCAAGCAGGCTTTGCGAGGAGGATGAGGACAAGGACAATCTGGGGACAAGTCACCTGGCTAGGCATATCCTCTTCCAATATTGCAAAACCCTAACCATTCAATAACCATTAGTCAAGCCCCCAAAACTCCTGACATCTGAAAATCATTATACATTTGGGGTCTTAATTGATCATCTGTGTTTTAGCCCGTAGGAGTCATGTTTTGAAGCTTTTCTCCATAATCAAGGGCTAGAAACATACTTTTTCTTTTTAAAAAGTGAAATATGAGATTCCTCCATAATCCCAGGACTGCAGGAGCTGAGACTTTAAGGAAAAAAATTCCACTAAATATGAGATTCATGATAAAAATCTCAAGAGCTGGCAACACTGTATCTGACCTCAGTGAGTGGGGTACTAGTTTCCTGGATGGGTAACTTGGTATTCTCACCCATCCTTCAGCAGCCTCAGTGTTTGACATCAATCCCATGGCGGCTCCACATTTCTGTCCTGATCCCTAGCGAGAATCTTATGGCTCCAACTGGGAGGACAATAGTGCAAATCTAATTTTGGTCATATGACTGCTTGTTAAACCAATGTAATTGGTAAGAAAAATAATCCAAGGGGTTAATAAATAGAATACATAATGGGATCTTGGTATGACATTTATCTTCATAGCCACAAGTGAGTTATCCTGTCTCTCCTCTAGAATGAAGATAAATGTCAGAAGAGATCAGCCATCATGTATTATACATATACAATGCATAATTTTTTCTCCTGCTGTTTTGAAGAGCTGAAACTGCTTTAGATGACAGGTATGAAATATTTAGAGTGTTCAGAATTTGTTGGAATAGAATGTTCTGAATCCTACTCAACTTTTAATAATTTGAAAGTTGTGAGGTCACCATTAGAACAACAACAGGGAGGTTTCTTTGCCTAGAAAAAACAGCTGAGGGAAACAGCCCCATTGTCACTGCACATATAGGTATCATTTACCAGGAAATCAGTTAGAATTGCTATTTAGCTTTGCTATATTTGTGCATTGTACTATTAGTTCTAAAAATAATTTTAGAACAATTTTCTGAATTCAGTGAAATGTAACCGAACATTCTCAGCATAAGAATATTAACATGAAATTAAACTGGCAATAATTACCAGGAAGTGCAAAATACACAGAAATTTAGTTTTATAGTAGAGACACAAACTACATATCTATTATTTATTAGGTCATGGTGATTTTGCTTTCGGTTATATTTTATGGAACTTCATGGACACAGGCCTCAGAAATTCAAATATAATATTACCACACAGCATATTGTATTTGTGTGCATATAGCTATAGATGCTGTATAAATGCCCACTGCATGCATTTTAGCGCACTCCTTTTAAGGGAAGCAAAGGTGTGTTTCCTCCCCCCCATTCTCAGACAGGCACAGATCTGTCCATCTATTCAGAGGAATTATTACACTAAAAACAGAAGCGAGTGACAATGTCTTGGAATTCCAATGGCTTTTGCTCAACCACCTTTGCAGCACTCTGGAATCCAAACCCATATAGACTTTCATCACTTCTAAAGAGACACTTTCAGCACAGGAGCTCTGGCCATTCCCATCTGTGGCAGCCCATAGATCCCCTGGCTTTTGCTCAGTGTGACCTGGCAGCTCTGCAGTTCCCCACCAAGGGGCCTCCCAACACATGGATCATTTCACTCCTATTCTCCACCCCTCTCCTTTCTCTGAAGGATTGCTTCCGCTTGGGTGGATGTTGAAAGGCTCGGTTTCCTGGAAAGCATCAGATTCTTACTTAACGTAGGAATTCTTGTTAAGGAAGCTGAGTTCATGCAGGCCCTTCTTCCCTTCTCATCCGACCTTCACCCCAGTTTAGGAAATTCATCTTCCTGGAAGTCTCCACAGCGCCGTGGCTGAATCCACGCCTGGGAATAGTTTGTGATAGTTTTTTTCAGTTGTGTGCAAACCTTTTACTTCCTGAATCATCCTAATCAACGCCTCCACAGAGTATAAAATGTTCGGGGGCAGGGGGGGTGTTATGTGCATGAAAGGACTGTGTCATATAATGCACATACAGAATTTGCACATGTATCTTCACATGAGCGTGAGTCTATTTGACTAGCATGTGAGTGCGTAAGTAAGATCCTACTGCAAAATACTCTAATGATCCTTTCACTCTCTCCTCCCCCTTATTTTTTCTACCCCTCCCCCTTGGCATTCACTTAGGTGCTGTCACACCAAGTTTGTTTCATTTTATAACCACTGGCTTACAGAAGCCACTTGGCGGAAGTTATTAGGGCTGCTTTGGTATGGGGAAAATCTCATTAACATCAGCAAAAGGAGGAAGAGTTCTGAAAAGCTCCCAGCTAATTTGCTTTCTTTTAATTTTCTTGCAAATGTAATAAGTAAGCAGTGCTGCACTCCCGATAACTGAGTCTTATAAGTGTGGCAGGGTCTTTGCTCTGCATCTGCTATTTCCAAACTTTTAACCCTTTGATGGACTACATGGTCCCAGAACAAATGGATTTTAGTCATTTTCAGCAATTACTCTGCACGGTGGAAAACCCCTACTTAATCTGTTTGGGTTTTGCTTGTCTGGTTGTTTTAGCAGTCATCACAGTGATACTGATTTCCCACATCCTTTGCTTGGTATGAATTCTGTTTCTCTTACTGTAAACCTGATTCCCAGTCTGTTTTTATAATGCTGCAATCCAATTTTTGCTGAAAAAAGTACAGTGTTGCATATCCCAAGACAACAAAGTGGCTGATTTTTAAATCTCACTATTTTTCCCTTTTTCCTTCACTGTTTTGGAAAGCTGAAAAGCGATCCGATTGTATCCCAAGCTTCACCTTTATGTCTATTTCATTAACAAATTGGGAGGGGAGTGAAGGAGCTGACTTTGGTAACAGG
The DNA here is from genome assembly GCF_965140285.1 of Lepidochelys kempii. Classification (NCBI taxonomy): domain Eukaryota; kingdom Metazoa; phylum Chordata; order Testudines; family Cheloniidae; genus Lepidochelys; species Lepidochelys kempii. Next base: position 250,599,518 of record NC_136380.1, read on the forward strand.
ATATGGAATCAGAGCTGGTTGAATTCTCTCTCTCTCTCTGTTTAAAAAAAAAAAAAAACTTCTCCCCCCTCAGAAATAGGATTTCATCAATTTTTTTTCATTTTTGATAAAGTATTTGTTTTCATTCATAACCCCGAAACCAGAAAATTTCAATTTTTCAACAACTTTTCAGTTTTCATTTTTTCCCATGAAAACCCAAAAAAATTTTGGTAACAAATTGTCAACAAAAACATTTTATTTTTGGCAAAATTTTACACGGGGAAAATAAAAGTCATTTCCCAGCTAGCTCTAAATGGAACCTTTGACCTCTAGGTCACTAATCTACATCTAGCAAAGGTCAGTAAGCCCCCAAATGTCCCCCTGATGTCCGTTCCTGTATTGTCAGCTTTCCTGATTTTATCAGGTGTTTTTTAAACCCTCCGTTCCTGAAGTCATGTGATTTTCAAAAATGGAGAGCTTACGTAAAGTTAGCTTCTAGCCTTTGTGGCTATGGCAAATATCTTGAAAACATGAACCTTAAAGGCTGAGAAAACAGACGGCAAATACAAAGAACCTATTGTTTATTGTTTTTAAACTCTCATGATTTTTAAGCCAGTCTCATGATTTTGGGGGGCTTAACTTGTGATTTAAAAAAAAAAAAAACACAAAACAAAAAAAAACAACCCACCACAATACTGCTGTTTAGAGAGCTGGAGGTTTTTCATTCTTGCTCCTGTTGAACACCTCATGAGCCAGCATTCACAATAGACCAGCTTGTTGACAGCCTGAGCACAGAGACCTAATATCACAGCAGCATGGAAACATTTCTGCCCCCATCCTTAAAGGAGGTCTCCCCAGGAAATGACGGATCCATCTTGGGAACTTATTAAAGCAGTCTGAGGGAAGGCTACATTGCGCCTGCCTATTATGTACCTGTTCTTTGCAGTACATAAGTCTCCAAGGCTGTCGCTTTGGCACATTTCAAACAGCACTAAATTGATTAGAAACTGCATTGCACATGAAAATTAAATGGTTATTAAAACTGCTATTAGGTGAACCCTTAACTGGACATATTTGTACTAAAAGCAGCTTCTTACATGAATTGTAAGTAGAAGAAAAACCCACGGTGCCAGGAAATTTGGAAAGCAAATTAATAAATAAATTCTTTGTGCATGGTGTGGCGGGGAAGAATGAAGACATATTGTTCAGTCCCTACTGAAATGCACTTGATTACATGGGCTTTTTGAATGGACAGAATGAAAAAAAAATATTTATACTATTTTAAACGGTCAGCAAGTAGAAGAATTTTGCCTATATCATTTATAGGTACTGTACATGCTGCAGAGTAAACTCACAGTGTGTGTGCATGTTTGTCTATACGTTATGGACACCGTTAGATTCTGCTAAACACCATTTTGGGCACAACAATCACCATCACCCAACACAAAAAACAGCCAAAAGATCTCTGCTCCAACTTGAAAAGTCAATACGTAAATTCACCTTGGGGGCAGAGACCAGGCATGGAAAATTTCAGTCAAACGCATGAAATTTTTAAAAAGTTGTGTGCAAGTAAAAACAGAGGAATATCATGGAAGCAGTTTTGCAGCCTTAACTACCACTAGCAACACTTAGGTCTTCTTAGTCATCAAAGCATTTTACAAATATGAACTAACTAATCCTCATTATGCCCCTGTGAAACAGGTACATATTATGAGCCAGTCTTTGGAGCTATGCCCAATTACGGTAGCTGAGAATAGGGCTCAAAATTCCTATTTTACAGACAAGACAGAGAGATTAAGGCCCACATTTTGAAAGTGGCCTCTAATTTTGGGTCTCTCAGTCTTTGGATGCCCATTTTCGGGCCTTATTTTCAGAGGGACCAAGGATCCACAGCTCCATCTGAAGTCAGTGGCAGATGTGGGTGCTAAGCGCCTCTGAAAATAAGAACCTGGGCGTCTAAAGTTGGACATTGAAAACAAAAATTAGTGCCAATTTTCAAAACTGTCTTCTAAGTCACTTGACCAACACCAGAGGAAGTAATTGTCAGGTTCGGGAGTACAACTCAAGAGTTCCTGGCTATCAGTCCCGTTCTAAGACTGCTAGAATACATCTCTCTCTTTCCATCTGTCTGTAATTCATACTGAGGGCCAAATATACTGACATACTAACTTTATTGTGCAACTGAAAGGCAGAACACCACAAAGCAGAAGTACGTCATTTTGTGAAACTAATTGCTGGACAAAAGCCTTCATTTCATGACATTCCTGCTCCTCAAGGCTTGCTTGTTGTCTGCAGGTTAGCAGGAAAGTTGACTGTTCTCATTCAGAAGGTTGATTTCACTTCCTTCACACATGCTTTTGTGTAAGGTGACAGAAAGTAGATTGGATAGAGCTGAGCAAATAATTTTGTCCAAAACTGTTAGACAAAAATGCAGATTCGGCAGTATAGAAACATTTTGCAAATTATTGACCATTTTGCCTAATTGCTTACGTTGGGGAGAAAACAGAACAAAATCCAAAAAAATTCTTAACATTTTGTTTTGATATTTTAAATGAAATTTTTCAAAGTTTTGATCAAAACGACCTTTTGTTTTGAAATTTCCTCTGGTTTTAATTTTAAAAAATTAAACAATGTTTTAAAATGCTTGAAATTTGAACAAAGTATTTAGTTCGATCCCAAATTAATTTGTTTTTTCAATTCGCTGAAATTTTTTTTTAAAGTTATTTTTGGGTCCACTTGACTCAGTTTTCGAAATTGCCAGTGGACTGAAAAAAACAAACAAACAACAGTTCTTTACACAACTCTAGCTATGGAGTCTTTCATTTGGAAAGAATGTCCCTAGTTTGAATCTGATCCAGACTGGTAGTGGCTGAAAGTGGTTGTAAACAGAGGGTTGTTTGATGGCCTACTATGAGATGGACGTATCATTTTAGCTCTTCGTGGACAGGTGTCTATGTCACATTTAGTAGTTTGGACAGAGGGCCAAGGACAGACTGGAATGGATGCTGAACTTCCATTGCAGCATTAGAGTTGGTCCCCCAGAACAGGTGAGGACATGTTGGCAGTGCAGCAGGGAAAGCATGCACTGCATGTGGTGGATCTGCTTCGAGGATAAATAGAGGAGACCAGTCTCTCCTGCTATCAGGCCAGCACCAACATTCACTTAATTAAATGACTCTACCCCTGATGTCCTGAAGAAAAGATGCTGAAAGAGTCAATTCCTCCCATTCCATTCAATAAAATTCTGTTCTCCCCGGAGCTATAGATTAGTGCTGGAACACTCAACAAGGTTTTTTTCCCCCCCATACCACAGAATAATTTCTGCAGTATAATTTCCCATGATGGTTCTGCAGTAGTAAGTTCACTCCCCCACAAAAGATAAACACAGGCAGATAAGTTCACAGCTCACTTGTTTGCATACAAACACTCAGCTTTATGAGAGTAGGAAACCTTTTACCAGCTGCTGTGCCTAGATCTGATATCTATTTCTATGTCTTTTAAGGGGCCCACAGTGAGAATGGGGTGAAGTGGGGCAAACACTATAATTTTAGAGTTATACAAAGCCAGAGGATGATTCAGATCCCAATTTATTTGAATCCCTGAAGTTCTGGGTGGCAGGATAAATGGCTCTGTGTTTAGCCCATTTCTAGGCCCAAATTTTAACCAGTTTAAAAATATTTATATCTGGATGAAGAATGCTTCCTGAACCTTAAATTTAAAAGTAGCAAGATGCTCTCTCATTTGTCACTAAATGTAAAAATAAAAAGCAATCATTTTGGTATGACTTTCCCCACACCCCTCTGTGAAAGCAACCCCTGCTGGTTCCGCACTATTCACAGCTCTGTGCACATGCCAGATAACACCATTGATTTTCTTGTGCAGACACAAAGAATCCAATTTTAAAAAGTCACATTGGCTTCTGACCATTAGAAACATAGCAAACTGCAATATTTGCTAAGTAGATAGAAAAACACTAAGGTCAGTAAGGAAAGTAATCTCATTTTCAAGCTACTAAGAGCTCGTTACAAAGGATGAAAAGCTAAAAAAATCCACTATAAAATGTAGCTGTTTGACTTTAAATTACTGGTTTATTTTCCAGATCCAAATAGTAACTCCGTGGCAGAGGAGTGCTCCAGCATTTAGACAAGAGATGCGGAACGGAAGGCATTCAGGAGCATTTAATTAAGATTAGTTGCATTTGAAGCATGTACACATGCAGACAGACAGAGAGAGAGAGAGAGAGAGAGAGAGACAGACACACACACAGGCAGAGAGAATCATTCTGAATATTTGCGAAGACCCTGTCTGCTTTTCAGCTCTTCGTTTTAGCAAATTAAACAAACTAAGCCATTGCACAGATCACTGAGGTCTTTCCTTCTGCATCTGTAGACCCAGCTGCATTGCAAACAAAAAATATTATTCTCTAATGGCTGCACCTTTTGGATAGCAATTCAGTGTTTTTTCTTTCAGGCAGTACCATTTGATCTTTTGGTTTATGTTACGTTAGTTGTTTTATATACACACACAATCTTCATATACTGGCTAACAATTCATGGGGATACTTAATTAAAGCAACATTTTACCATGGACCCTGGCAGATTAGGTATCTAAGATACACACATAACATTTGATACAACTGTTAGAGTATCTCAGTTAAATACAGAGGATCAGATTGTGAACTTGTACATGCACTGCAGAGCGATCACTCTTATGATCAGTCTCACTGAATTCTATGGGACTATTTAGGTGTGTAACTGCTCACCGATGTGAGTAAGGATTTTATAATCAGGTTCCAATGCAGTATTTCAGATACTTATTGTGACTGAACAACTACATTACAGGTCTCCCCCCGCCCCCTAAATTCCATCAAATATTCCCTGATCCCCAATGAATGTCTTTATCACTGTTGTTGATGAAGTGTCACTGGCCTGCAGGAGAAACAAGAAGTTATTTACAGGGTAAGGACCGAATCCTGCTCCCACCAAAACCAATGGTAAAACGCCTGCTGACTTCACTGACCGCAGGATCAGACCCAGTGTCATCACCTTCCCAGCAATCATTGTGCCACCATTATTCCCAATGTATCTAGCGGTCCCTTGAGAAGCCACAGCAACCCTTGCCCTGTCCTTTCCACTCCATTGTGGTTCTTCTCCCATAAACACATGCACATCCTTTCCTTGTTGGTAATAAGGGCTTTTAGCCATTACAAAGCATGAAGTGATCTAACCCCAGCCCAGCCATGCCATCACAAAAAGCTTATGTCTGCTGTTGGGAGAAGAGCCGGAACAAGTAGTATGATGATCCTGTATGTCCTGCACACATTTAAATCCACATAAACCAATAGGATAAAACACACATTACTCTCAAAGTGATGAAGGAATGCATGACAATTCTGATCCATCCACAGGGAGACACACATGACACCTGCCTGGATCTGAAATGGGAGTAGGGGAAATGAAATAGAAGTGGGCATCCAGAAAAGTCACCTGGGAATGACAAATGGCCCCACAGGCCAGAAGACCCCAGCCAGCCACCCCTCAATGCTACTAGCCCCTGATAGCCATTTATTTTGATACACCTGAGTGAGACAAACAGATAAAATCAGATGGGGTTTCTGCAGTAAAATAAGCAGCTCCCTCTCCAGTCTCCCCCTCCCATCCAATTGCCAGACTGTTGTCCTTCACAGAATTAAGGATTGCAATTATTCTCGGTGTTTAGGGTCCTTACACAACTTAAAATAACCATTTCTAGGTCAGTGATCCATTTCTGGGAATGCTAGATTCAGTAGCCCAAGGCTAATGTAAAAGTTGTAGATATGTCTAGAAGATGCTAGAGCTCCAGGGTTGATAAATATCACACCCCTTAAAATGGATGTGACTCTCTCCAGAAACCCGGATAGAAGACAACCCCATAGAACTGGGCTGTGAATACTGCATTCTTGGTAGGCGTATCAGCAGCAACTCTGGGCATGGCCATTCTACAGTTTCCCTCTGCTCTGACCTATCACTTCCCCACCGTACCCCTGCTGCTTCTCTCTCAAACTTCTGTTTTGGTTTAAGGGAAAAATCTGCCCTTCAAAGAGCCTGACCACCGTGTCAGACCTCCCAGAAAACAGCCTCTCTACGAAAATCACACTGAGAAATAGGAACATGTGCAAAATGCAATGTATAGCTGGGACCAGCTTTGCACGGCTTCTGTCAGCTGAACCAGGGCGAAGCTTGCAGTCAGTTCCCTTGTCAGAGGGGCTTCCATGCACTAGGCAGGTTCTAGACTCTGCTGCAGTACATACTCAGGGTGTTTGCACAGCAGACAGGAAGATTGTGCACTATGTCTGGGCACCAGTTGGCAAAAACAACATAATAAACAGGTTTTTATTTAAGATAATACCCATCTACGTGCACACAGATATGCACATCCAGTATACATACGTAGAGTGAACACATTTCAGATGTATTACCAGGATTCCTCATTTTGGCCCCCACCCAACATAGCACTTAAGCACATACTTTAATTTTAATTCACAGCTCTTGAAGCCAACGGGGTTACTCGCATGCTTAAAGTTAAGCACGTGTGTAAATGCTGCACTGGATCGGGGCCTTTAAGACCTGGGAAGATTGCGGGAACCAGGAATGCTTTAAAACCAGAATTACTTTTTAAGCATACCCACTGTGTATTTATATGAACATAAATATATAGATAATAAGTGAAAGATTTTGATTACTTTGCAAAAAATGCACAGACATTTTATGGCTTTTCTAGTACCGATATTGTGTCTCCTTACTTCCAACAACACAGATCAGACTCGAAGGGTTACTGATTATGCCAGTCAAAAAAGCTGCATTTTCTTTTGGTTTTTGCTTTTTTTGTTTTTAGACTCTCAAGAACAGCCCTTATAATTTTGCCAACGGCCAAAAACATGACTACAAACCTTTTTCTAAATGATACAGCAAACCTAATTTGGTGCTAGTCCATATATATCAGTGGTTTTCAAACTTTTTTTTCTGGCGACACAATTGAAGAGAATTGTTGATGCCAGCAACCCAACAGAGCTGGGGATGAGGGGTTTGGGAGGGCCTGGCACAGAGGGTTGGGGTGCGGATGTGAGAGCTGCGGGGTGGGGCTGGGAATGAGGGATTCAGGGTTTGGGGGGGCTCAGAGCTGTGGCAGTGGGTTGGGGTGTGGGAGGGGGTCAGGGCTCTGGACTCTGGGTGCAGGCTCTGGGCTGGGGATGAGGGGTTTGGGATACAGGAGGGGGCTCAGGCCTGGGGCAGGGGATTGGAGTGCAGGCTTACCTCTGGTGGTTCCCATAAGTGGCGCAGCGGCAGGCTTCCTGTTCTCCCGGCACCGCGGATCGCGCTGCCCCCGGAAGCAGCCAGCAGCAGATCCGGCTCCTAGACGGAGGTACACAAGCGGCTCCCACCTGCAGGCACTGCCCCCCCAGCTCCCATTGGCCGGGAACTGGCCAATGGGAGTGTGGAGGCAGTGCTCAGGGCAGGGGCGGCGCATGGAGTCCTGTGGGCCCCCCACCTAGGAACTGGACCTGCTGCTGGCCGCTTCCAGGGCGCAGCGCAGTGTCGGAACAGGTAGGGACTAGCCTGCCTTAGCCGGGCAGCACCGCCAACGGGACTTTTAACAGCCTGGTCAGTGGTGCTGACCAGAGCTGCTGCGACTCAGTCCCTTCCATTCCACGACCCAGTTCTGGGTTACAACCCACAGTGATATATATTATGTCCCTTTGTGGCCATAAGAAAACTGAGAAGACAAGTTAAACAAAAGGTGGGGGGTGGGGAGGCGGGGAAGGAAGATACCTGTAATTACAGCAATTGTTTGCTGAAAATGATATCAGCACTAATAACATTATGTGTCCTGAATGCAGTTTTATTATCTTTCTTTATCTTCCTTCATTATTATATACATGGGACCAGCTTCTGACCCCACTTACAGGAGGAGTAAACTGGGAGTAACTCTATTGACTTCAGTGAGATTCTCCAGAGGTACGTCAGTGTAACTGAGATTACTGTTTGACCCGCGTTCCTGCATCTGCGAAGAAGAGATCGGGTATCAAATGAGTCTCCAGGAGACCTTCGTAAAACTGCTCTATGGCCAAATTCTGCTTTTGTTTGTACCCCCGCAATCCCATGAATCTGGTTCACTGATCGACAGTACTAACAAACAAGAGCAGCTATTTTCTGGCAACTAGGGGGACTATATCTCATGGGGAATATTTTTATTTTTAATAGAGGACTTCGCCCCCCAGCCTCTTGCCTGCTGAAATCAACTTGTAATATTTCATCATCCACATCTTAGTGTGGTGGCTTGGAAAAAATCAGCCAATCTGTCTTTCTTAATAGCATTTGTGACACTCAAAATGAAACACTCCATTTTCTTCTTGACGGAGGATTCCATGTTTTTTAGTCCCCCAGGGGCAGTCAAAATACTCTTTTTAAAAAGTGTCATTTATTGTGTCTAAGAGACCAAATACTCTCCTTTTCCACCAGAAGTTTTCTCTGTGTCCATAGCCTTCAGTGTTGTAAATAGCAGCAACTAGTTTAAATTTAAATGCTATCACCAGCAGGAGAGTGAATTTGTGTGGGGGGGTGGAGGGTGAGAAAACCTGGATTTGTGCTGGAAATGGCCCACCTGATGATCACTTTAGATAAGCTATTACCAGCAGGACAGTGGGGTGGGAGGAGGTATTGTTTCATATTCTCTGTGTATATATAAAGTCTGCTGCAGTTTCCACGGTATGCATCCGATGAAGTGAGCTGTAGCTCACGAAAGCTTATGCTCAAATAAATTGGTTAGTCTCTAAGGTGCCACAAGTACTCCTTTTCTTTTTGCGAATACAGACTAACACGGCTGTTACTCTGAAACCTAGTTTAAATTTGAATGCTTACCCTGTTAAACATGATTAAAAGACCATCCGTAACAGTTTTCACACAGAAAAGTACACGCCAGTCCTCACAATCACATACGTAAACACCATCAGATATATTCACACAACTCCACTCCAGTTCTATTCACCCCTTCCTCTCCCTCCCAGACACAGAGCCTCACGCCAGACAGTTTGTCACAGAGAATGTTGTAGCGAATAGGAACAGGGTAAACTCCCTTTAAAGAGTTTGTGAGCACTCTGATGGTACTCAGTGTTCTGTGTTTACAAGCTGCTAGAAACCAGTCAGAGCAGCAGTATGTATGCAGCTAGGCCTGCCATGTTTGTGTATAGTATATTTAATAAACACAGTTAATAAAAACAACTATATATGTGGTTTCTTCATGCTGTTTATTGTTGTGTCAAGAGGAAAAAGACACAAATATATAACTTTTTCCTAATGGAGCAACAGTTTACAAATAGCTGTGACAGTCCCTTGATTGCCCTAAATGAAGAGAGGCCACCTTCACTTGTCCATCATAGGGTTGCCAGGTGTCTGGTTTTTGATGGGAAAGTCCAGTCAAAAAGGGGACCTGATGATGTCCGGTCAGATCTACTGACCAGATACCCAAAGTCTGGTTACTGTGGGTGGGGAAGGCGCTGAGTCATAGATTCATAGATAGAGTCATAGATATTTAGGTCAGAAGGGACCATTCTGATCATCTAGTCTGACCTCCTGCACAACGCAGGCCATAGAATTTCACCTACCACTCCTGCAAAAAACCTCACACGTATATCTGTGCTACTGAAGTCCTCAAATTGTAGTTTAAAGACTTCAAGGAGCAGAGAATCCTCCAGCAAGTGACCCGTACCCCACGCTACAGAGGAAGGCGAAGTCATCACCTGCGCTAGCCCCTACTCAGCCGGGGCCACCTCCTACCTGCATTGGGCAGCTGCAGCTCCCAGTCCTGGCTCTGCAGGTGAGTCCCTCCTGACCCATGCAGGGAGGGGTGGAAAAGGGCAAAAGCAGTGAGCAGGAAGGGAGAGGGAAAAAAGAGGAGCAAATGGGGGGGGGTCAGGGCCGCAGTGGAGAAGGGGCAAACCAGGCGCGAATCCTTGGGGTGGGGGAAGGAGCAGGGAAGGGGAGGTTCTGGCATTCATGATGGAGTGTCCAGTTTTTAGATATTACAAACTTGGCAATCCTAGTCTATCACAGTTTCTCAAGTTTAAAAAAATAGTGTGTGAGAGAGATGTGGAAATGTTATTAACAGAAGCACGAGTTGTATATCAAGAAAAGAAAATAATTATGCTTAGTCCATTGACAAGCTAAGAGTTAAAACACAAGCAGCCAGCTCATTACAAGATCACCATCAAACTTAGCTGGAACATTACTGATTTTTGTTCTCAAAAGCTGCACTATCATTAGAATCAATTACAGGAGCACACACCGTTCTCCCTATTTTCTAAATAGAGCAAGAAAAAAAAACAACAAAAAAACCCCCACTGTGCCTTGTGAGCCAACTGCCTGAGCTTGGGTTCTGATGAGCACTCCACATTTTAGATATTCATCTGAATCTGCTGAGAACCTCTGATCTTCAGGCTAGAAGCAGCACAAAAAAATTCCTTCTTGTACTTTGGAACTTCTGCTTCCACTCAGAACTAGGAATTGCAGAGATGTGTGAAAAGGCAGAATAAAGAGAAAGAACTAACCTGACTATGTGAACCATACAATTTTTGGTTCAGGTTTGCTTCAGTAAGATTCAGGTAAATTCTCAGACATCAAGACCGCTCCTATCCTCCCCACAAAATTGCTTTGAGAAACAGCTCTGAGGGTGTGAAGGGTTTTATGTGATGGAGCAATGCATAGAAAGCTTTTACTCCCCCTCTCCTGGAACTGGATGCAGGGCACACAGGAATGGGAAGTGGCAGAACATTGACTTCAACCCTCCACACACCAGCCAGGATCACCAAGCTGGCATAAATGGGTCCGAAAGCTGTGCCAAGTAAGCGTCTGATGCAGATTACTTCTGCCCTAGAGCGACTGGACCAAGGACCAATTCGTAACTAAGAGAGTCCCACGTAGAGCTGAGTGAATAGGTGATTTTTCACTTTGATGTCTGCATCAAAAAAACTCTGAAAAAATAATTACCAGCTTCAAACACAAACTGATTTTTTTCAGGGCAGCTTCACCAAGATGAAAAAAAAATGTTATTCAGGACAAACAAAATGCTTCAGATATTGATTCAAAAAAGAAATATTGAAAGTTTGTGTTGAAAATGTTTAAACAAAACATTTCAATGCTCTCAAACTTCAGGGCGGGAGGGGGAAAGAGTGTGAGGAGCAACAAAACTACTAGCCAAATTCAACCCATATTCATGAATAGTTTCAGTGCCCCCCAATTGCTTTTTTTAAAACAAATTTACTATTTAAAAGTATTTCGCCTAGCTCCCATCCCAAGTTGTTCCCTGATCTGGTCACAGAACAACTACACACTGTCCTTTACCCAGGAGTTCTGGTAAATCTAACAAGTAAGTCCACTGAAATGATTCACAGAGTGATGAACCACTCACAGTGAAAAAGAGTGGTAAAATTTGGCCTTAAATTCCTCCCCACACTTCTTTTTACCCAGGGAAGATAGGCTCTCAGGAACCCACATACTAGGGGGAAAATTGCTTGCTAAGTGTCTTCCCCACTCCAGGACCCTAGAGACATCCCTCTTTGATTTCTAATTCCCTGTCTGCACTGAATGTTTATCATAGGGTACCTGTGTGTCCTTTTTCTTTTACAGCACTACAGAGTTCACTCCTCACAACCCTTCCCCAAAAGGAACAGCAAACTTTTTGTCCCTATTTCCCAATTTAAACAATTAACTAAGTAGCTACAGCTCAACTAACATCAAGCAGAGAGACAGGTATGACCCAGCCAAGGTAGAAACTCTCACCTGATAGAGAATGTTCTTTTCCTCCAGCTTGACGTGGAGAAAGACACTGCAGCTGTTAGCTACTTCCTGACAGGCAGCTGCCTTTACCTCCAGCTGGGACCAATTTAAAGCATCACAGGTGCAGCAATAGTTTGCAGGCACTGAGGCAGAAACTTTAGGCACCAAAGTCAGTCTGGATGGAGTCTGAAGGGTGTGACTCTTTAACCCTCTTTATATATATGTATTGACCAAGTTCTCTTCCGGTAATTTACCTCTACTTGTTCTGTTGAATCCTTTTATAAACCAACTCGAATCACTTACCTAGCAACACCCCTATTAAGCAGTAAGGTGGGAGATACTATCCACAACTCCAGATGCTCTTTATCATAAGGCCAGTGTAATTTAGTTCCCGACTGCACTGTGCTGGGGACACATGGACCTCACCAAAGTACTGATTTGTCTAATACACCTGCCTCTGTATAACACATGCAGCTCTTGATTACTGAGAGCAATGTTGCAGGGAAAGGGGGCACTTAAGGTGCAGGTTGATGTATTTAAACATTTGGTACCAAATCCCAATTTGGGCAAAACACCCATTGAAGTCCTGTGTAAATGGTGTCCTTAGTGCTGCCTTTTTTATTCAATAGGCATGGATGATGAGTCTCCCTAGTAACTAATCTCATTTTCACACTTCGGGTGCTGATCTAGTGCCAATGGTTCGTCAGCTCATTGTGGTTCTCGGTGGCCAATCGCCAGTGAGCACAATGACCTGGCACAAGTGTTGAAATAAGTGGCAAATGACACACAAAATCATGAAATGACATGTTATTTTTGCACTTTCTCCTTCATCAGCCACCTCTTCCTGGAGCAGTGCTTGTGGGTTGCCATGCTCTGCTGTTCCTAAAGAACAGCTGCCACCACGCTGTTACAATGCCTGAGAAAATGAGTCCTTTCTCCGTTCTCCCCCTTTTCCATGCTAAAGGAGTGACCTGACAGGGAGGAGATGGAAAACTGTAGTGCTTCTAGCCATGGAAAGGTATTTAGGCCTCTAACTCCCACTGATTTCAATAAGAGTTAGGCACCTAAATACTTTTCAGGATCTGGGCCTGAGGGACCAAGAGAGAAAATCAAACTCAAGTTCTCTCACATGTCAGTTTAGAGCTAACTCGTACCTCAGCTCCTGTTTAGGCCCTGCTAATTGTGCTGTGACTTGGAAATGACAATGAATAAGAAAGTACCTTGCAGTGTATTTTAATGTGTTCCTTCCCAATCCACCAGAGGTTTATGAGTATCTTTACTACCATGCAGTACACCTCTCACCAGTAGGGACCAGCAAGCTAAGGTAGGGTTGCCAGGTGTCCCGTTTTCGACCGGAATGCCTGGTCGAAAAGAGACCCTGGCAGCTCCAGGTCATTAAAAGTCTGGTTGGCGCAGAGCTGGCAGGCTCCCTACTCAGTTCCACGTGGCTCCTGGAAGCAGCCGGCATATCCCTCCAGCTCCTATGCACAGCGGCAGCCACGGGGTCTCCGCACACTGTCCCCGCCCCGAGCACCAGCTCTGCAGCTTCCATTGGCTGGGAACCACAGCCAATGGAAGCTGTGGGGGCAGTGCCTGTGGATGGGGGCAGCACACAGAGCCGCCTGTCCGCGCCTCTGCATAGGAGCTGGAGAAACATGCTGGCTGCTTCCAGGACCCGCTCAGAGCCTGCACCCAGAACCCCCTCCTGTACCCCAACACTTTGGCCCCAGCTCCTCCCGCACCAAACTCCCTCCCAGAGCCTTCACCCCAAAGCTCCTCCCACATCCCAAACACCTGCCTCAGCCAGAGCCCCCTACTACACCCTGAACCCCACATTTCTGGCCCCAGCCCAGAGCCTGTACCCCTTCCCACACCCCAACACCTGTGCCAGCCCAACGAAAATCAGCAAGTGAGCAAGGATGGGGGACAGCAAGCAATGGAGGGAGAGGGCCTGGAGTGACAGGGGGTGGGGTCTCACAGAAGGGGCAGAGCAGGGATGAGGCAACGGGGTAGGGGGTGGGGCAAGGGTGTTCAGCTTTCTGCAATCAGGAAGTTGGCAACCCTAATTTAAGGGTATGTCTACACTGCATACTAAGCCAGGTTCTGACTCAGGTCTGAGCCCAAGCCTCCCTTCTGTCCATATACAAATCAGTCTGACTTGGGCCAGCAAGCACTCAGAACCTGGGTCCTAGGACCCTTCTAGGGGCAAGGGTCAGAGCCTAAGTCCTGCTTTGACTCAGATCCAAGCCCTGTCATTTTGCAATGAGGATGCAGCTCAAGCCGCAGATCCAAGTCAGAAGGCCTGAGTAGTGCAGTATGGATGCGTCAGCATGCCTGTGAGACCTGGTCTAGCAATTGTAAGCCCAGGTTTATAATGAAATGTGAATGCTTGAGCATGGGTTTGGAAACACCAACTCCACAAGCCCAAGTCTGTTTACAACGTAGTGTAGACATAACCTAAAGTACCACAGCCAAGGGCTGAAACAGGATGGTTTGGATTTCTTTCCTTTTCTTTTTTATTTAAACAGCTGCTGCTAAATAAAACAAACTCTTTATAGCCATTTCAGGGCCTGCCCTGGTACAGTAAATAGCACAGTGACCTTGAATTTTATATCACCTTATCAGGCTGCAACCCAGGAAGAGACTTGTGCTTACAGAGCTTGAAAGAAGAAAACAGAAGGCAGGAAATCCCGTGACTTGCTTGTTCTTGTGGTAATATCAGAGACAGAATATCAGAAAGGAATGTGGCTCAGTCTAATGTATGTAACCTTGAAATCCTGATCATTCCTCACATTACCAAAACTAGTTTGGCAGCAAAAGCAGGGATGCTAGGTTTTGCACTACGATGCAACCCTGGGTGAATAATTCACTGAGTAATTCACTTTGTGCTCCAGCTCCTGGGTTTCTGTAAGTGGAGCTGGGCAAACTGCTAACAAAGCTTATTTGACGGTTGTCTTCTTTTCTTTTCACAAGATATCTGATCAGATCACAATTTTCCTCGACTTATGTGGTGTTTGAAATTATTCACCAACGCATTTTGGCGAATAATACTTGTGGATTTTTGAAACGTCAGCTCTTGCTTAGTTTTGATGTGATACCCTACAGTACAATCCTATTCCCTGACTGGGTAAGTGTAATTTACAATCACATTTCCAATGCAAAATTGTCTACATAGTCAGCACTGGCTTTCTGTGGTTCCTCCTCAACAGACCTTAAAATCTGGAATCATTCCTGCCAGGAAACTCATTTGCTAGGATATCTGTGGAAAGTGGATACCAGAGGTGCGTAGACACTGCCAAAGTATTTTGTTTCAAAACTGGGATGCATGGGGCTTTTTGTTTACTGTTTTTCCCCAGGTCTGGCAGTCAGCAAAGATGCCATTCACAAGGGTGGATCCTCACCCTGCCTCATGCCAATGCACAAAACAATTGTGATGCTATGTCCTGATGTTACAAGGTAGCATGGCAGCAGCTCAGAATATGGCGCTGTATCACAGTGATGCAGATGTCATAATATAATGGCAAGATGTTACTCTGTAATTATTTTGGGGCTCTGCAACGCCACTGAATACAAAGGTGGCCATGTAGGTTTGCCAGGATAAGTACCTCTGCTCTGAAATGATACCATTACCAGAGGCTGCTGCATTAATCACCCTGATCCAGGCACAGAATCTCCCTATATCACCCAATAATCCCTACATTTATTTGTGTAATGGTAGTGTCCTGCCCAGGGTTGGGGCCCCATTGTGCTAGGCACTGTACAAACACACAGAAAGAGAAAGTTCCTGCCCAGAGAGTTTAAAATCTAAGTAGACAAGACAGACAAAGGGTGGGAGAATGGAAATGTTATTATCCAGCATTTTACAATTGTGGATCTGTGGCACAGAGAGATGAAGTGACTTGCCCAAGGTCCCTCGGGCAATCTAAGTCAGAGCTGGGAACTGAATTCTGAGGCCCAGTCCACTGCCTGAACCACAAAAACATCTGACCATTTAAAGGAGCCATACATAGATACATTTGAAAGCTGTGGGAAGGTATATTTCAGAAGGCACTGCTTGTTTTAAAGCTTTGCACCTGCTATAATGGCGAATCACTGGCACACTTGAAGAGCTGCTGATGCTTTGGGAAAACATTCCTTTTTTTAGAAACAAATTTGCATTTCTCTTATTTTCTGTATTTTGATTGTTCTTTTGTACAATGGCCATTTTCATAAAAACAGGATCTTTGCTTAGAAATTCCTCTGCTCCTGCTGCTTATTCCAACACCTGAAGTCATAATCCACCTCTGTTTGTCACTCTGGAAATTCTGTCCATTTCCATATTAACCAATTGTGATGCCCCTAACTTGCAGGGATTATGACTTCAGGTCAGGGAGAGAAGCAGCTGGAAATTATGAACTCTTCAGAAACAAACATCCTTTTTAATGCAAATAACCCTAGCAGCGAAGAACAATGGGAAAGAAATACAGAAAATACAAGGTATAGATAACAGATGGGCTAAAGCCCAGACTATACAGTGCTTTTGGGTCTCTGGTTCCTCCTCTGGTGACTTTGGTGGCAAAAATCTTTTTTCATCTGAGTGTGCAATGGGATGTCTGCAACCTTTCCTCTTGGATCTGTGAACCATGCCTTTGTGCCTCCTTGGATTATTGCAATGTTTGGAATCTACAGCCGCTGTAGAATGAGCCTGCTCACCTCAACAGCAGTATTAGCCATTGGGAACATAGTAGACCTGTCTTCTAACCACTATGCTGTCTTTTTGTTTGTTTCTTGGTACAATTCAAGCTTTTGACTTTGCTCTGGGGTCTGGCTCTCTCTCCATGAGCTGCCAGAAAGCCGAGATGTGCTGGGGTGTTTTATCTAAGAGGCCCCAGATTTAGTCACCTAGAACAGTGGCTCTCAACCTTTCCAGACTACTGTACCCCTTTCAGGAGTCTGATTTGTCTTGCCTACCCCCACGTTTCACTTCACTTAAAAACTACCTGCTTACAAAATCAGACATAAAAATACAGAAGTGTCACAGCACACTATTACTGAAAAAGTGCTGACTTTCTAATTTTTACCATATAATTATAAAATAAACCAATTGGAATATAAATATTGTACTTCCATTTCAGTGTATAGTACATAGAGCAGTATAAACAAGTCATTGTATGAAATTTTAGTTTGTACTGACTTCGCTAGAGCTTTTTTTATAGCCTGTTGTAAAACAAGGCAAATATCTAGATGAGTTGATGTACCCCTTGGAAGACCTCTGTGTATCCATTGCCTTAGGGACCATTAGATACAGCATTCTAAGTAGAGGGCCCTCAGTTCTGGAATTCATTTCTTCTTCAGCTCAGAAATAAGCCTGGATTAACCTTTAGGGCAAAGCACAAGACTACTCTCTTTCCTCAGGCTTTAGGGGCTTGGGTTGGGATGTTTGGATGAGAAGTATCTCTATTTGGATCAGCAGTGTTCTGAGAAGTGCCCCTCTGTTTTCTTCTACACAATAGTGTGTTTTATTATTATTAATATTGTGTATCTTGTGATATGCATAACTGGACATATTTTATACATTTAGTTAATAAATACATAAACTACCTTTTCTTGAACTTCCCTGGAACCGAACAGCAGCCTTTAAGACGCTGCATAAGGATGGATGCCAGGCTTCTTAGTCAAGGCATCCTGACGTCAGGAGCCTGCCCCAGACTGAGAGATGCAGTGTAATTACTTCTCAGTCATACAGAAAGGGGTCACTTGTTAACTTCAACAGGACAAAAGAGGACCTGGAATGTCTCTCTCTCAGTGGAGGGAACTAGGAGTGTAACAGAGGAGGTTTTGCAGGGAAAACCCTAGGGACAGCCAGGCTTGATGAGAAAGCTTAGGGTGAGGTCTAAGTTTTGTTATTCTAAATAAAACCAAATCCCAGGAAGAGGGTAAATTTAGCATATACACAGTACATAACCTCTGTTCAGAGCTCTGTGGGAGCTCCACTGACTTTTCATCCCCATTTTGTGGTCATCTAGATAAAATGGAACCTGGCTTAGAACCACTCCTGCTTTGGTTTTGCAAAACCAAAGCCATCCTGGCTTGGCCATCAAGTGTTGTGAAAAAGCCAAAAGCTTTCAAGCTGGAACCTCAATTTCCCTCCCAACTTTGGTGGTTTAGATAAAATGGAACCAAGATTAAGCTAACCTTGGTATTGGTTTTGCAAAACTTCCTCAGCTGAGCTTTTGTTCTGCAAAAGCAAATCCAAACTCCAGCCTCCTTGGTACGTGTCTGGTATCGATGCAGAATTGTTTCAAATGGGATATTTGTTCCCTCTCCACCCCACAAGTCTTCTAAAATGTACCCGCTGTTCTGCAATACTGTGGCACCCAAAAGTCACTGCATGAAACCTGACATTTCTGTATCCCTGAAATGGGAGGAGAAATTAAATAGACCAGACTTTACCAACCGCGAATAGGAACTCCAGTCTTGCACTGCCCTTTATAAAATCCAGTATTGGTCTGTATTGTCTCTGCTACACTCTATAATCCAAAGTACCTTTATATCACAACCAACCCACTGGGATGGAGACTAGGGAGTGTTAGAGACCAGCATGGAAAGATGAGGGGACCATTCATGTCAATACAGAAAGGAAGATGTCTACAGTCCTGTATCTAGGAGCACATCTGCATGCCAGTGTGCCCATCAGCTTGCAATAAAATGCTGGTAAATGGGATTATGGAAATGATTTTCATGGAAGAACTTCGACGGCCCTTCACTTCATACTCACAAGTTCAACAAAAATTAAAAAGGCCAGGCTGTCCAGCTCTGAAAAGCAGGAAAGCAGGCTGGCCGGCTCTGAAATGAGCCCCTGGAGCTAGCCAAAGGGTACAGAATGTATGGCCTTCCTAATCCCTTCAGAGCTGGATAAATGGCTCTTCAGGCTTCTCACTTTTTAAAGTGAGGACCTGAAAACAAATGCTCACAAAGAAAATTCAATGACGCAGCAGTGAGACGGGCACCTTAGTGGAGGAGTAGGAAGTGTGCCCTGTAGGTAGTGAGTTTATGCACTGTGCATTTAGTTCAGGGAGGCTTTGTGACCTTAGATTACCAGTGATGAACTTGGTGGTTTCATTCTAGTCCAGAGAGGGAACATCCTCTCAAAACCATCAGGTAATCTTGCACAATTGACAGTCTGGACCTCAGAGACATACCTGACAGGCAAAGCAGAGAAGGATTGAAGCACACTGGGAGAGAGCTATGTGGATTCCGCTGATGGAAAAGCAGAAGGTGCATCAGATCTAAATTGGAGGTATGTTTGGAGAGAAGTGTGGAAGCTCAGAATTGCAGAAGGTTTTACAAGTTAAGTGCATTAGCTTTGCCATTTGAGGAGATTGGAGGAGCACAAGTTGTGGCAGGACAGGAATAAGGGGCTTTAACAGAACTAAGGGTCAGGAAACACTATGTCCAGTTCTCGCCATCACAAATACTAACGTTTACCTGGCTAATCTAACAAATTCAGGCAAAAGAAACTTGTAAAATAGCCAGAGAGTCATTTACCCACTAAAATAGTCTAGAAATTTGTCAGCCAATAAGTGTGTAGTATCAAATCGCTAGTATTACCAGACACGGCAGGAAAGCTTTGCACGCAATATCTATACATTTCTCTGCAGCATCTGAAATAGTGGCAACAATGAAACCATCTTTCCAAAGTGCTCACAAATCTCATTCTCAACAGCCTGGATATTTCAGGATTTCCCACTTACCTCCAACATAAGCATCCAACGCCCTGGCCACTTACAGTACATTCTGAATGCTTTTAAAACAAAGCATTCCAATTATTTTTATTTGTTTGTAGGGCAGAGTGATAGTCATAATCTTACATTTGTAGTATTCTGCCTCCTAAATGATTGCAAAGCATGTTATGCATTTTATATATATATATATTATATATATGTATATATACTTCATAAAGTGATTATTTCCCCCACAAGTGAAATATAGCCACCTCTGCAGTGAAAAGTTGTTCCAGTGATCAATTACCCTCACTGCTAAAAATGTGCACCTTATTTCTAGTCTGAATTTGTCTAGATTCAGCTTCAGCCATTGGGTCTTGTTATACCTTTGTCGGCTAGACTACAGAGCTTTCTCTGGTCATATTTCTGTTCCCACCGTAGGTACTTATAGATTAGGATCAAGTCATCACTTAACCTTCTCTTTGAACATTCATTGGTCAGACCCAAACCTCCTTAGCTTGCGATACTTGGCAAGAACAGAGCCCCTGGTTATTGGGATGCAGGTTAGGAACTATTTCTATTAGAAAGTTAAAGCAGCACCCAGTCACATCCACAGGTGCCATTTTATATACCATTTAGGCATCAGGCAGGGTAGGAGTGATACAGGATGCGTATTGCTCTGATTGAAATGGGCATGATTTATATCGCAGTGAAGAAGTGGGGGAGAAAAAAGTCTCCTCCTCACCACACTGCATTCCCCTTTTCACTTATATCTTTGACCACAACACTGACAGAATCTCTGCCTGGGGTGAAAAGGCTACTGTAAAAGGCTTACAACTAAATTAGAACTAAGTGGGATTGTCCCTGAATGGCTGATCAGTGATTTAGGGGGAAAAAAAAGGATACAAGTGTAACTGCTCTTTGGCTATGAAACCATCAGGTGTCTGGGCTTATACTAATGAACCGGTAGTGTCAACCGCTTAGATATAGCTTCCAGCACACAGGATGGGGGGGTTGAGGGGGAGACAGCGGACATCTTGCCTCTTTCTTTCTTTCTTTCTTTCTTTCTTTCTTTCTTTCTTTCTTTCTTTCTTTCTTTCTTTCTTTCTTTCATGTCCCTTTGGCTCCTTGGCAGTGTTTCCAGCCAATGGGAGCTGCAGAGCCGGTGCTTGGGGAGGCTCCTGCAGACAACCCAAGCAGAGAATAGGGGGGACCAAGATGCACCAATGCTCAAGGCCCTCACAAAGGCAGGAAAATGATTAAGTGAGAGATACCCAGAAAATCGTGGCAAGAGACCCGCACCCACATGCTGCAGAAGAAGGCGGAAAACCCTGGAGATCACTGCCAATCTGTCCTGGAGGAGAATTCCTTTCCTATAGCAAACAGTTAGGCCCTGAGCATGTGAGCAAGAACCAGCCAGCCAAGCACCTGGCTTGTCATTCCATCACTTCTTATATAGCCATGGCAAGAAAATCAATTAAATGGATTTATTATTCAACATGTATACCCCAGTACGAAAATGCCTCTCTTTGGAATAAAGCAGGCCTTTATTTTCTGCTATCCCCCCGCCCCAATAAGAACATAAGGAAGAATAATATGAATTTTGTCCATTATTTGAATTTAGCTTCATCAGCAGCCCCCTGCCGATGTAATTCATCCCAAATACTTTTTTTTTAATGAACTACTGTCCTTTCCCCCTCGCATCAGGAATGGAAATCAGGAGAGGAATTAGTTGAGTAGAAATTATTATCTAACAAGTTGCAGCTTCAGTCTGGGCAGGAATAAAATTTCAAAGCATAATAAGAGAATGTTATTAAGCTTTTTTCTTCCCCAGAGACTGTCACAAAAGCACTTTGTGACTGTCACTGAGAACCAACCATTTTTCTCTTTCATTTCTGTTTTGTATCTCACATTTCATTCCAGCTGTCCCTTCTGTCTTTCAGCTTGGGACCTGGGCCACCAGTGCAGATAACTCGACAACAAAATGCCCGAATTATCATTATAATTTTTCTTCATCCACCCAGCAAGGTAACTGCAACCCTAAAACCTTTTGCATATTTATAGCAGAAACATGTCTCCCCTGGAAGATGGGACTGTCATCAGGTGGAATATTTCATTTACTAAGCCTCTTCTGAGGTATAAACTGGCTTTTTTTCCCTCTTTTTTTGGCCTCCTTCAGAGGAAAGGACAAAGAGATAACAATCAGCTGCTGCAGTGTTACAGCTGTCAAAATTCCTGGTACTGTGAAAATTAACTCTTCCCCACCTCCCAGCTCTGCTGGGCTTTGCCTGTAGTGTCTGAAAGCTGAGTTATTTGGGGGAGAAGGGGTTTGAAAAGCCCTCCTGTTGTAAAAGATAAACATCCTCTTTAGAAGTGGAGCAACTAATCTGCTTTTACACAAGAAACAGCTATTGCATCTAACCCATGAGCCAGGCATGCTGCCATGCCAGATTTTGATCAAATCAGTTATCAACAAGTTATCATTTCACGGAAGTCATCATCATTTCAAGAAGTCACCATACCACTGTACCGCTGCTGTTTCAGAGACTTATGACAACAGAGACAATTCCCGAAAATGTCTAAATGCAGCTGTCATCTGTAAACTAATTCTCTCTTTGTTTCGAGCAGAGGTGCCACAGTTCTAAAGCCTTGGAATGCTCTGGGTCTAAGCGGCTGGGACAATAGGAAGGTTCTTGAGAGAGAATATATCTGCACAGGAAGCTTTGCATCCTTGAGTTAAGACACACTCCAAGGATGAAATTCACCCCAATGGGGCTGCACAAATAATACCTACCTCTTATGTAGCACTTTTTATCCATATATCTCACAGCACTTCACAATCTTTAGCAATCTTTATCCTCCTAACCCCCTTGTCAGGTAGGGAAATACTATTATCCTAAAAAGAAAAGGAGTACTTGTGGCACCTTAGAGACTAACAAATTTATATATATGCTCAAATAAATTTGTTAGTCTCTAAGGTGCCACAAGTACTCCTTTTCTTTTTGCGAATACAGACTAACACAGCTGCTACTCTGAAAACTATTATCCTAAATTTTTACAGATTGGGGAACTGAGGGACAAAAAGGCTAAAGGGCAAACAGGCAGTCTGTTCTGGAACAAGGAATTGAATCCTGGTCTCCCAAGTGCGAGGCTAGTGCCCTAACCCTCTTTCCTCTCTATGCACAAGGATTAGGTACTACCAAAGCCCTATATTACAGACTTAAGCAGAACTTAAATGGTACATGCAACTTGGGTGTGCCCTCTGTACAATTCTGAATTTCACCCTAAGACAGCACCTGCCTGTGGTTAAAGGGTAAAAAGTACAATGAATGGAGAACAATAAACCTTAGCCAGGATGCCAGTCTCAACCCCACCCAGAAATATGGACAATACTCATTCATCCTTCCTACTTGGCTGTGACATTACCCAGGGTACAATCTGGACAGATGAACTGCTGTGTCCCATCATTCTCCAGCCTGGGGCTCAAGAAAGAGAAAGTCTGTGGGGACAAGAACTTCTAGCAGTTTCTTTTCCAAAATGTAAATTTCTCACTCACACCCTTTTTCCTGCTGAAGAGTGGCCTCTTAACTGGATGATAGTCTATTTGATTTTGTTGACACCTGGCTGAGGCATCAGTTTGCCTTTGGTCTTTGAGGAACTGGTCTGTGCCTGCTTTTCTAAAATCGGAACATCTCAGTAACGTTCTGTAGTAGAATTTTATAACTTTACATACAATGTTGCCACAAATATTTTATCAGGACAATAATGATCAGCAAATTATGAGTTTTCAAATGATACCTCACAAGGCATACTCTGTACAAAATGTATCATAGTCTTGTAAAAGGGGTGAACATAAGTGTACAGATTGTCACACTGAGTAAATTTCAAACACTGAAAATAAATTACCATTAAAACAAAGTTATATACTAAAATGTGTTCCGGTACGGCCTGACCCACAGCCCACTGCAGTCAATGTGACTCTGACTGTGGACTCCAATGGGTTTTGCATCAGGCCCACAGCCTGGAAAACTACTATTTCAAGGCAACTGTTAGATTTGTACAACTTCTTTATATGGTTGCACATCATTTTTATAAAGTCCATCATTTCAGCCATACAAAGAAGCCTGTAAATCTGGTTATTTATATTTAAAATGTTAATTCATTGTTTACGGATAAAAAAAACTTTTAAAATTCAAGTCGCTGAAGCTTGCATTGACTTTGCAGGAAAATGCACCAACTCAACAACTCCGAGGATCTAGCTCACACTGTGGAATCAGACTCAGGAGTCGGGGGGGAGGGAGAAGGGATGCTTTTCTAAATTATCTTGTCAGTTTTAATTGACAAACTCCTTTTTTAATCAGTCAATTTTTGAAGGTTATTTGCAAATTAACAATGGCTTTTAATGGACATCACCCCAAGATGTTAAATTACTTTTCTTTCATTTTGGCAATGGACATACAACCCATCATGAGAGTCTAGCCATCACAATTCAGCATTCAGTACAGATACAAAAGATGGCAAGAAAAAACAGCTGACCATAGAGGTTTTTATAGGATCTTCCAGAAAAAAACATCTTCCTTGACATTATTTGACACAACTCTCTTACCTGTAATATCTGGATTGAAGGTAGGTTGAACACACAGCCTTAGACACGTGACTAGCTGAACCAAAGTCTATGACCTTGACCCTGTATGGTTGTCGGGATGGGTCTACCAACATGATGTTCTCTGGCTTGAGATCTGCGTGAATCAGTCCCAAGCTTTTCAGCTTCATTAGGGCTGTTGCTACCTGCTGGAGGATTGGCCGGATATACTTAAGGGGCAAAGGACTGAATTTGTTTTGCTTTAGAAAATCATAGAGGTTCTGCTCCAACATTTCAAAGACCAAGCAAGTGTGATTTTTGTGCTGGAAGCACTCATAGGCTCGGACAAAGTTGTAGTCATCTGCACTTTCCGTACTCAACCGGGCCAGGATGCTCACTTCAATCTGACCTTGTCGGGCATAGGAAGGATGGTTCTTCAGGATCTTGATAGCTACAATCTCATTAGTGCCACGTTTCCAGCATTTGACCACTTGCCCAAAGGTTCCCCGGCCAAGAAATTCTAATACTTCATATGTGTTGGTCATAGAACACAGCACTTCATGTTGTACCAGCTGGTAATCCCCTTCGCTGTTGGAGCCACTGTTTTTGGATGTGGCAGTGGATGTAGTGGCAGTAGCTACTGTGGCCCCACTGGCATTGTTCTGAATCATTGGTGGATGCTCTTCAATTATCTGCACACTGCTTGTGTTCTCAATTTCCTCGCTCTTGCGCTTAAGTCCACATTTTTGGTAGGTGTCCAGAAGGCTCACAGTGCTTCGACGCATCAGGTTGTGAGGTCCACCCAATGCTTGCCCAGACACTGCAACGACACCAGAAGTGCTGCTGGCAGATGTCACCACGATGTGCCCCGTGCTTGCTGGAAAGATGATGGTCTGTTCGTAAGGGATACTGGGGTTGGGAATCTGGAGGGAGGCGTTGACTGCTGCTGCTGCTGCTTGGGAGGACTGCACGTTCTTGGTCTGGCTGTAGACTTTGCTATGTGTGCCGTACCCAGTCATATCCCAGTTAGAACTCGGTTCCACTTTCAGTTTCTTCACACTACAGAAGGCACTTGACTGAAGGGTGTGAGGGGAGAAAACTTGCACATGCGAGGCCATACCTGCAAGATAACATTTAAAGAAACAACAGTGTCAAGATTTCTTCCCCAGCTTTTTATTCATTTCAGTTGCAATAAGGGAAAATGGAATGATGGGGAGGGAAACCTCAGGAACAGCTGGAGAATGACCAGGCTCTTACAGACCGAGAGACGTATCCATTGCAAATAAAGTGCAGTACAGTAAAACAAAGAGTCAGCACTAACTGAATCATATATATTAATAGTGACCATTAGTCTCCCTCTCTATTTTTTTAATATCAGTAATCTAAGGATTAGGTTTACCTTTTGCGACTAAACATCCTTCTGGTCCCATTGTCTCCAGCAACAACTTAGGGCTTGTCTACACTTACCGGGGGATGATACACGGCAATCAATGCATCAGCAGTTGATTTAGCGGGTCTAGTGAAGACCCGCTAAATCAACGACAGATTACTCTCCCATCGATTCCTGTACTCCACCTGAACGAGAAGCACAAGGGGAGTTGACGGGAGAGCATCTCCTGTCGACATAGCATAGTGTGGACCCCGTGGTAAGTAGATCTAAGTATGTTGACTTCAGCTACATTATTCATGTAGCTGAAGTTGTGTAACTTAGATCAATCTCTTCCCCGCCCCCCGTAGTATAGACAAGGCCTTGACATTGATGGAGAGATGGTGTAGTGGGATACTGAAATAGTCTTTTACCTCTGCGGACCAAAGTCCAATCCCTGATGTATGTCATACATGACATCGTTTGGGTGGGGTCTCATTCAAGTCCTCTTTCTGTACACATAAAACCACCGTACAGTTCATGTTTTCTGCTCAGCAGAAGTCCAGGATGGGAATAGGAAGAGGTGTTGAAAGTCAGAATTGAGGTGTGCTGACAGAGAAGTTTGTGGACCCAGAACTGGAATAGCTGGTGATGTTTCAAGTCATAATTGAAGTCCCTTGCCAGAACTGTATGTGGGAATCTTGCATAATGCTTGTCAGCATTTATGGATAGTGAAAACAGGTATTATGCAAAGATTAGCCTTAGCTCCTGCTGTCAGTTCCCTTGGTTTCATAAATCACAATGGGCCACATTTTTCCATTCACATTCATAGTGAGTAGTACCATAGCTGGAAAGTAGATCCTGCTGAAAGTTAAAAGGACAATTCTTGGAATAAGGTAACATTTGGCATGAGTAAGAGAGCAGCAGAATCTAGCTCTAAATTAATGCAAAATTTTAAAAAAGACATAAATTATTTTCCTGCAATCTTTTTCTTTGAATCTAAAAATTCTTAACAGTCTGTAGATATTTATACAAACAACAAAACAGAACTAATTACCCAGGTACTTAAAAAATCCAAGCAAAACCTTGTGGTTAGAAAGGCACAAATGTGGGAACCCACCAGAGATCCATAGAAGGTGGAAGACCAAGTACAGAACTTCTCCCAGGTTTCTCCTCCAGTGTAGAGACTATAGGGCTGGCAAGAAGAATTAGTGAATCGCACAAAGCTGAGTGTGGATTTGTATTTAAGAAGCCCGACACTAGGAGTGAGTTAAGGCAGAAAGCCATGCCCTTTCTCAGCAAGCGTTGCAAATCTTTGTTTTGTAATAAACCCCAAGACTGACAGTGGAGGGGGAAAAAAATAGTATTCTGATCTTCCACCATCACTGAATTTTTAAGAGAAAACATACCTTGACTTGTTTTAAATTTAAAAGGAAAATATTTGAAGGCTGAATGTTTCATTTACAAAAATACAACAAAATCAACACATACACAGATGACCTGAAGCATCCTCCCAGGCAGGGGGGAATTAAGAGTGCACAAAGCTCAGCTTTTTCTCCTCATAATTGCTGAGAGAAACCAGCTCTCTTCTAGCCCATTCCCAGGTGTGTTGCTATGTTCTAAAATACTTTTATGTTTGTGTGTGTATATATATATATATATATATATATGTAGCTACATATATAGTTACTTCCTAGTTTCAAAGCTGATTAGCACAGAGAAAAGAACGCAGTTAAGCAAACACATACACAAATCTTTCAGTTAATTCCCAGGAGCCAGAAACCAGGAACCTCTTATGAAATAGCTGAGGTGAGCTGAAAGTGCATTCGGTGTAATTGCATGTAAATCACCAGCACGCAGAGGTGAAAGTGGGCTGGTACGGTGTACCAGTAAGAAGTGGCTGCCGGTACAGGCCTGTATACAGCCAACGATAAGGCCCCCTGCCCTCCCAAAGGGTTGGCTGGGGGAGGCTGACCCACAGACCTGTCCCTTCTGCCCGAGGCCCTGCCCCTTCGGCCCAAGGCCCTGCCCCTTCTGAGGCCCAGGGCCAGGCCCCCGTACTAGTAAGACTTTTAAGTCACTTCCACCCCTGCTAGCAGGCTGAGCACTCCACTTTGCTCCAGAATCCCTCTATTCAGCCCTGCTGCCCCAAGCAGCTTTTAAAGATAGAGCAGAGTCAAAGAAACGTAATCAGGACAAGGGGAACACCCACCCCAACACCAAAACCTGCTGTGTAAAGCTCCTGTAACCTCCAGCGATGAAGCAGTACAGATTGCTGTAGTCTACCGATGTGACCCCTAGCTTTAATGTGATTTTCTACACTGTTTGCTGACACTTGTATAAAAAAAACAACCTCCAAGGTCCCTGTTACTCAGTCTCCTGGGATCTTTCAACCCTTCTCCCACAGCGCCTGCTTTCCTCCCTACTTTCCAGAGGGTGACAATGTTGCTATGAATGACTTAGCCTGTGGTACGCAATGAGCTCAGAGAACTGCAGCAAAATTACTCAACTTGTCATCCTGGACACCAATATCATATGTGAGGCAGAGGCGATGTTTGTTTTTCCACTAATTAAAAAGCGTCACAGTGTTCATTCTAGTACTGACCTTTCTGGGGTTGTGGGGTGGTTGGATGCATGTTTTCCCCCGGGACATGAATAATGAAGCAGAGGTAATTGGTAACATATTGTGGATCTAGTAGAGGTGTAATTTATAGCTTTATGGCTTTCATTCCAGTTTGCTTGCTTACCATCCCTAAGGTTAAAAAACCTGACACAAAAAAGGGGAGAGAGCCATAAGAGATAGCTCTAAAAATAACTTTAAATGATCTAGTCACCCCAAAATTAAAGCCACCGATACACAGCACAACAGCTGTAATTATCTAGGTCAGTGGTTCTTAACCTTTTTGGGCTCAGGAACCATTGGGGCCTCTCATAACCCAGTGAATAGCTTTAGTGCAAAAAAACATTTTGCTTACTAACTATTTCTTACCCACGATAAATAATATACACATTGATGTAATAAATGCTAAATAAGTACACCGTGTGTACTATAGTGGCATCTCCTATCCCTATCCTGCAGGGCTGTCTGGGCTCAGCTCCCTGCTCCAAACATTGCAACCTCTAGGGTCACAGTGCCACTCAGGTTTGGCCTGGTGGATGAGGAGTCCCCAGGCCAAATTTATGTGAGTGGTGCTGTGACCTGCCCTGCCACATGGGGCACAGAGCTACTCACTCCAATTTGGACCTTCCCCCCTACCCCCGCGTAGCGAGTGAAGGACCCGACGCCGAAGGGCTGCTGGAGACCCAGAGCGCCTCCAGGTGAGCCTTTTTTTATTTCCGCTCCCCCTGTTTTTTCCACCTTGCTACGCCACTGCCATCATCATGATGGAGGGACAGCTGGGCCAAACTGAGCAGCACTGTGACCCTCTGCACCAGGTTGCAACACCTGAAGCAGGGAGCTGAGCCCAACCAGCCCCAAGAGACTGGAGCTGCAGGAGTAGTGTGGGGTGTGTTCTATAAGCCGCATAGGCCTCCCCTCTCCCAGGGCAGGACCCGACACCTAGGGTGACCAGATGTCCCGATTTTATAGGGACAGTCCAGATATTTGGGGCTTTTTCTTACATAGATGTCTATTACCCCCCACCCTCTGTCTCAATTTTTCACACTTGCTATCTGGTCACTCTACTGACACCCCACCCCCAGGACTCCCATGGAACCCTTTGACAAATTCTGGTGAGCCAATTCTGGGTTGTGACCCATGGGTTCAGAAACCCTGATCTAGGTGCTACTGTAATTAATAGCCATCATTAAGGGCCGGATCCCCAGTTAGTGTAAATTGGCATATGCCATTTTACATCCTCTGAGGATCTGTCCTGATACCAACCAGGATTAGCGGTCACTGAAAAATTGCTGATGTCAGATCACTGTCTATGCCCCTTAGTGAAATAAGTTGGTGATCTCAGTCCAGTTTTCCTGGAGACAGATCCACATTTAAAAATCCCTCTGCACCAGACACCCTTCTTTGTAGTCTCTACAGAGAGAACAAACACAGAATGAGCATAAAGACTGAACTATCCTGTCACCACAAGAACACATCCCTCTGATAAAGGCTGTGGACAAAGAACTGTGGCTGCCTACACTGTACTTGCCTTCTGGCTAAATAGAGGGCTTTGAACTCTAGCATTGTCAGTCCAGCACCTTTCACTCTCCATGAGGCACAACATTCACTAGAACAGTGGCTTGAGAGACTACTGTACCCCTTTCAGGAGTCTTATTTGTCTTGCATACTCCCAAGTTTCACCTCACTTAATAACTACTTGCTTGCAAAATCAGACATAAAAATACAGAAGTGTCACAGCACACTATTACTGACAAATTGCTTACTTTCTCTTTTTTACCACATAATTATTAAATAAATCAACTGGAATATAAATATTGTACTTACATTTCAGTGCATAGTATATAGAGCAGTATGAACAAGTCACTGTATGAAATTTTAGTTTGTACTGACTTCGCTAGTGCTTTTATGTAACTTGTAAAATTAGGCAAATATCTAGATGAGTTGCTGTATCCCTTGGAAGACCTCTGCGTACCCCTGATTGAGAACCACTGCACTAGAAGAGTTTTTCTTTTAAAAGAAATATTAAAACTCCCTCCCTTTGCTGAGATCATTTTTTTCACAGCTGATATTTTGGGGGCACATGGCATAAGGAGAACGGCTTGAGTAGCTGCTCAATGTAGCTGGTGCCAAGAAATTATAGTCTGACTGACAGCACACGGGTGGGAAAGAGAGTTTCTGCAGCAAAGTAATTTTTATTGCAATGCTGTCTGCATGTCTAATTTGAGAGAAATGCAAACCCAAAATGTTTGGCAGATGCTAAAAAACTGTGGTGATGATGGTGGGTGTTTCCTTAAGATCTCTGCTCAATTATAGTATTAAAAATACAAAACATGAATAGGGGAAGGCCCTGTGGTTATTGCTCTCTAGTTCCATGTTAGAGACCGGATTATGATTCACAGTTCCAACATCTTAGTTCCTTAGGATGACAAAAGCTAGAAGTATGTAAAGGAAGCAACAAACCTATGCTGCTATGTGATGACCGCACCCCCAGCCCAGCTCAATCTACATATGACATTGATGTGCTCTGAACATCCCACACAACCTTTCTCTGCTGGAGAAATGTCATCATTCCATGGGTCATCAAGAGACTGAAAGGCTATAAACTGTGGAAATAGGGAAATAGGATATTATACTTCTTAGAACATGAGTTCTCAAACTGCAGCCCATAGACTTGCAAAGACTTCCTGAGAGTAGCTGCACCACTATAATTGCCTTTGTGTCTCTCCTCTAAATTCACTTCAGACAAGGATCCTGCCAATATGGTGCCACCTCTAATTGCTGAAGGGGATTTAGGATGCAGCTGGGGACCAGCCTTTCTCACACTTTCTAGTCAGGAACAGGAAAGGGAAGAGTTAAGAAGCAGCCTTTTTCTCCCACAGCACAGAATTGGCAGCCATGTTTACAGGGCTTTCTGGCTACCTTGAGGTTAGCCTCAGGAGCTCCACCTGTGTTCGCAGAAGCTTTGTCTTGACTAGGAAAAGTGATCGCTTTAGGTTGGGCTTACCTAACACACACAAACTAAGCCTGACCTAAATGTGGCCTTTTTCCAAGCATAGATGCAGGGTAACTCCGTCACTCCATTTACATGGTCAAGAGGTAGCCAGGACTCTGGAATATAAAAACAACCCCTGGAAAATCAATATCTGGTTTCACTTGTGCATATTGGGTCACGACTGTGATAGTTTTAGTTAGTCGTATGCAGAAATGAGGTCAGATAGGATGCATTAAATAAAGCTGATAGTTCTTTCCTTTAATAATGAGTTTTAGTGTAGTCATTTAAGGCCCTCACGCAATAGATAGTAACTGGATTTAATGGGGACTGCTCTGTCCTTGATATGAGTCGTGTAACTCCCCCTAGCATTAACAGGAGTTAACGTATGTAGAGTGCACTGAGGGGACAATTCTAAAACTAATTAAAGGGCTTTAGTTGAAAGATTTGAGTCTCAACCACCCCTCCTTACCCAGCCTTCACTAAATAGTAATTTCTAATTCAGACAGCATTTTCCTTCATACATACACAAATCATAGACCTGCCTCTGTATAGTTCATATCAAATCCAATAAGTTCCAGAGAAGCAAACAGAGGAAAGATCACAGCTCCTCCTCCCCAAACCTCTCCCCAAATTGCAAGAATTACAGCTGGTAGTTAAACAAGGAACAATTTGAAAGACACTGCTGTTTTTCCTCTCTATTTGTTGTACTGACTGCTTATGTATAATGAGGACCTTAGGGGTGGCAAGAGACTAAGACCCTGCCCTGTATTAACCAGGCAATAAGACCTTCTGCAATACCTGCAGAGCTGTTGACTCACTGAAACCAGAGGCTGCTGACTGCAGAGAGAACAACCGTGTCTATTTGAAAAATACTGTTGAAAGTGCATGGCTTGTGTATAGCATATCACTGATGCACCCAAGACACACTTGAAAATAAATATCTTCCAGTTTCCCCATGGAAGCAGGAGCTAAAATACTCCTTTCTGCACCTCAGTTAAGAAGGCAGAGAAGGAAGGAACTGCAGGGTATGGAGACTCTGCTGTGTTCTTCTTTAAGGTGGCCTGCCTCTGCATGGTCTTATTTGTGAGACATGTCTCCTGGTGCTGCTAAGCTTTGAAAACCACCTGTCCATAATGAGGCCATATGAGCGCCCTGCCCTGAAGCAATGAATGTTTGGAGCCAAACACAAAAGGCAGTGTGGTTCTCAGCTGTCTCAGCTCCTTCTCCCTGGCTAGATGAGGGGGTCAGGACCTTCACTCCACATCCACATCCTTCATTTGTTTTTTTAGATCATGCTTTCCTGTGTCATCAACAGTAGTTAGCAACAGTAGTGGTAGTTTTCTTAGTGTTTAGATCATTTTTAGAAGAGTTTATTTACCCTATAGAGTCTATAAGCTGCACCATCACACAGTTATATTCCCAGATAAGCTGTTGCACAGTTCTAGGATCGTGTATCTGATCCAGACCGTACAGACACAGAAATAGCTATATAGACTCATGGAATCACAGAAATGTAGGGCTGGAAGGGACCTTGACAGATCACATAATCCAGCCTCCTGCACTGAGGCAGGACCAAGTAAACCTAGACCTGACAGGCATTTGTCCAACAGGCATTTGTTTTTCGCCTTCCTCTGTAGCATGGGGCTCGGGTCACTTGCTGGAGGATTCTCTGCTCCTTGAAGTCTTTAAACCACGATTTGAGGACTTCAATAGCTCAGACATAGGTGAGAGGTTTTTTGCAGGAGTGGTGGGTGAAATTCTGTGGCCTGCGTTGTACAGGAGGTCAGACTAGATGATCATAATGGTCCCTTCTGACCTAAATATCTATGAATCTATGAACCTGTTCTTAAAAACCTCCAGTGACCTGGATTCCAAAACCTCCCTGGGAAGCCTGTTCCAGAGCTGAACTACCCTGATAGCTAGAAATTTTTTCCTAATATCTAACCTAAATCTCCCTTGCTGCAAATTAAGCCCTTTACTTCTTGTCCTATCTTCAGTGGACATGGAGAGCAATTGATCAACATCCTCTTTATGACAGCCCTTCACATATTTGGAGACTGTTATCAGGTTCCCCCTCAGTCTTCTCTTCTCAGAACTAATTATGCCCAGGTTTTTTAACCTTTCCTCATAGGTCAGGTTTTCTGAACCTTTTATTATTTTTGCTGGTCTCTTCTGAACTCTCTCCAATTTGTCCACACATCTTTCCAGTGCTGAATAGAGCAGTACAATTACCCCCCGTGTCTTCTCTACAACACTCCTGTTAATACACCCCAGAATAATATTAGCCTTTTTGGCAACTGCATTCAATTTGTGATCCGCTATAACCCCCAGATCCTTTTCAGCAGTCCTACTGCTTAGCCAATTATTACCCATTTTGTAGTTGCATTTGATTTTTCCTTGCTAAGTGTAGTACTTTGCACTTGTCTTTATTGACTTTCATCTTATTGATTTCAGAACAAATCTCAAATTTGTCAAGGTCATTTGAATTCTAATCCTGTCCTCCAAAGTTCTCACAACCCCTCACAGCCTGGTGTCCTCTGAAAATTTTATAAGCACACTCTACACTTCATTACCAAATCATTAATGAAAATATTGAATAGTTCTGGAGCCAAGACAGACCCCAGCAGGACCCTACTAAATACAGCCTCCCAGTTTGACAGGGAAGCATTGATAACTACTCTTTGACTATGTTTTTCAGCCAGTTGTGCCCATCTTATAGTTAGGGCCCTACCAAATTCACGGTCCATTTTGGTCAATTTCACTGTTATAGGATTTTTAAAATCATAAACATCATTATTTCAGATATTTAAATCTGAAATTTCACAGGGTTGTAACTATAGGGTTTCTGACCCAAAAGGAGAATGTGTGGAGGTCACAAGGTTATTGAAGGGGGGTCACAGTATTGCCACCCTTACTTCTGTGCTGCTGTTGGCGGGGCGTTGCCTTCAGAGCTGGGCTCCTAGCAAGCAGCTGCGGCTCTCCAGCCACCCAGCTCTGAACGCAGCACAGAAGCAGGGCAGCAAATCTGCATCCCTCCTACGATAACCTTACAATCCCCCCACCACCTGCTTTTGGGTTGGGACCTCCAGTTTGAGAAACGCTGGTCTCCCCCATGAAATCTGTGTAGTATAGGGTAAAAGTACACAGAAGACCAGATGACACATTTTCACAGCAGTGAATTTGGTAGGGCCCTACTTATAGTAATTTGCACCTACCTCACAGTAATTTCATCTAGACCACATTTCCCAAGTTTGCTTATGAGAATGTCATGTGGGACTGTGTCAGAAGCCTTACTGACATCAAGCTATATCACATCTACAGCTTCCCCCCATTCATTAGGCCAGTAACCCTGTCAAAGAAGGAAATTAGGTTAGTTTGTCAATCTTGATAAATCCATGTTGGCTATTATTTATTATCCTGTTATCCTCTAGTGTTTACAAACTGATTGTTTAGTAACAGATTGTTCCAGTACCTTTCCAGGTATTGAAGTCAAGCTGGTTGGTCTATAATTCCCTGGGTCCTCTTTGTTCCCTTTTCTAAAGATAGGTACTATGTTTGCCCTTCTCCAGTCCTATGGGACCTCACTTGTTCTCCATGAGTTCTCACAGATAATCGTTAAGGAATCTGAGATTGCTTCAGAGTACCTAGGATGAATTTCATCAGGCCCTAATGACATGAATATATCTAACTTGCACACACAGATACACACACACACACATACTGTACCAGAACAAAAATAATCTCACTAAGATGCTGCAGTTAGGAAAGTCAGGAAATGCTGTTATGATTCCAAAAACAACCGTAACCCTGCCCCCTTCCTACTGCCTTTGACCTACACCTATATATCAGTGACATACTTACACCCATACACCGGACTTCTCCTGCATTTACAGTATGAGCAATATACACCCCCAAACTGTCCCACACTCTGCTTACTAATGTATGAAACATCCACCTTTGGTGTAACTACTGCTAAATACTTACCTGTAACTACTAATTATAAGCCACCCACCCAACCACAGACACGCCTCCAGTTCACCATTCGTCCGCCTCATCTACACTGTTTCACATTTTTCTTTCCATACATATGCCAAAAATCTGTCCCTACCATAGCAAACCTTTCCTCTAGAGTCAAGAGACCACATTTGTCACATCCTATCATCTAATTACAATTCACAAACAATACACTCCAAGCCACAAAGCCCAAACTATCCTATCTACCCTCTATATACACTAGAAAATCACTATTTGTATTCATCCTCCTGATGTGGTCCAGGTACCCAAGATCCAAAGTATTAAGGCCAAGCTCTTTTGACATCTTCTTGATCTAGGCACTTAACACAGAATCCCAGGGGCAGATCAATATATTTATATTTGGAAACTTAACTATAACTTAGCAAAGGATTGTGTTTTGAGAATTTCTTGGGGGTTTTCCCGCTTCATATTTGAATTGTTGCAATGGAAACAAATCTTATATATTTCTTAAGTAAATTATGGGGCCATGTTTCTGTTTCACATGTTATTTAATTAGTAATGTAAAACCTGAGGATGACGGTTAAATCAGATGCCTCACCAGAGTCTCTGCTACCTAATTACTTCTCTGCAGACTCTCCAACCATTTGACCTTCCAGAGACTTCTAGCTCTTGGTGTGGGAAAACTGACAAGGGCCTAACATTCAGAGATGCACTCCCAGGACATACCTTAACTATTTAGATACCATCTTAGGGACAGGAGCTTGGCAGTGTGGATAATGGAAAATTATAAGAAGCCATCTCACCTTCCTTTCCTCAGTCTGCCTTAAATATTATCGAAAGTGAAGTAAAAGATGGTGGCAAGTGCATAAATCAGATAGGTTATGCCATTGACAAAATGGAGCTAGATTCTGGCAAGCCAGTCCTCTTCAGCAGACCTGTCAAGAATGGCAGCAAGACCATCACCTCTGAGGAAATCCTGAAAATTCTGTGGAAATCCACCAAGTCATCAAAGTGCTCTTCAGACAAATAGAAGATATCTGGGAGTCCACTGTGCCTGAGGAAGGTCTCGATGACTTAACAGTGAAAAAGTCTTGCCATATTTATCTTGCTGAGCAAAAACCTCTAGAGCCAGGGTAGGAAGCCACCGGCTCTTGTGATGACTTCCGGAGCTAGGCACTTAGCAGAATCCCAGGATCAGGTGAAGATGAAGCACGGTAAAGAATGAGGGGACAACAGCCGCAGAAAGTAATCAAGATCTACAAAGGGGTGTGGAGAGCCCCACACAAACAGCTTAGTGCAAAGACATTTTAGAAAAGCATATCTCAGTGAAGTCAGGAACCAGTGCTGCCACCAAACATTGGGATTTCCAAGGTCCTAAGGGGGAGACGAGAGACTCCCCTTAGCACAGATAGTGTGGGAAGGGGGAATATTGCCGATCCAAACAGACTCGTAATTGTGACAGACAGAAACTCTGTTTTGAAGCTTTATTGTCATATCTCTTGGAGTGCACTGATAAAAGTCTCAA
Source organism: Lepidochelys kempii (assembly GCF_965140285.1). Taxonomy (NCBI): domain Eukaryota; kingdom Metazoa; phylum Chordata; order Testudines; family Cheloniidae; genus Lepidochelys; species Lepidochelys kempii. The sequence goes on from NC_136380.1 coordinate 250,636,070, forward strand.
TGAGGGTGTTTTGTTCAAGAGTTTCAGCTTTCAGTTTCATAATGAGAAGACAAGGCAGAGCATGGAAGCTTAAACATTACCCAGCCGGGGGATGGATTGGCAGTTTTAATCTGCTGATATCCTGAAGACAAGATATGTCCTGTACATAGGGTTAGGAGTGCAGTATTCCCTACAGAAGAATCCTTGCATAGCACTGGCTTTCTGTGTAGCCTTGAACAAGTCACTTAACCTGTCTGCCTCAGTTTCCCATCTTCAAAACAGGGTTAACAGTACTAACCTATCTCACTGGGAGGTTATGATCCTTAATTATTTTATGGTCTAGATTCATACAAATTGCACCAGCTGGTCCCCCTCTTGGCCCATGAGAGGAGATTGATCCGGAGGAAAGAGTGCCTTTGGTTTCCATCAGGAGCTCCAGAAGAGTCTACACAGGGGATGAACTGCATCAGTGCATCCCTCTTCTGTCCTGCCCATGCCCCCTCCCTTGCCTAGCTCTGACACATTTTTGTGCTTCTGGAGTCCTCACTGGAAGGGATGTTATGGCTACTTTCCCCACCACAGCCTCCTCACCTGGTGACTTTCCACCTGTAAAGCCCGCCCCTACCAGTAGTGAAACCACAGCACTTCCCGTGTGCCACTGTCAACAGCAGGAACCCTTGCTTAAAGCAAGATGTGGGCAGTTTTCTGCAGTCCCTGTCTGAGCCGCTTATGCTCAGGAGTTTTAAGTGTTTCATTTGCAAAGAGGCCATTGCGTGACAGTCAGCGCTTCATTTTTTATGAGATCTGAACCTCATATCAGCCACTAGCTGGGCTGAAAAGGTCAGTTTGCCGATTTGCGAGTCCCTCCCTTCAGTTTGTTTCCATCAGGAAATAGACCTGGTGGAGAGAGACAAGCCTCTGGATAAGGTTAGTACGATAAACAGGAACCTGGCTGCAGGGGCATGGATTACTCTGCAGGGAAACAGAGGAAAACACTGCTTCAAGCCTGCTACACATATCTCAGACGATTCTGAGAGAAAGAGAGACTTATAACTGTCACATGATCAGGGTTAACTTAATTGTATCAACACCTCAGGGCTAAATAAGAGCTGCTAAATACAAGCCTTACTACAATCCCTCACAAAGAATCTCCAGCTAAATACAGGATACTTTGGGAAGCTAAGGATGAGAACCCATCAGGTTAGTCAATTTGCTCTCATTTTAAGTAATAAAAAAAGAATGCTATAAATGTACACGCACACAAAACAGCCCTTTGGCTCCACAGGGAAACACCTGTCTAAACTGCGATTTTCTCCCTCTCCTTCCATTTTCTTAGCCTTTATCCTACACAAAAAACAAAAACAAAAAAAACCCTGTGCAGTGAAAATTATGGACAAATCCTCAGCAATCTCCTTTGTTTTTATTTGTCTTTTAAGGTGACTGTTGCAAGACTGTCAGGCCCAAAAGGGTTGGAGATGAGAAGGGAGAGGGCCTGGAGAACTCAGAACTAGAGCTGGGGCTGAACAACAAAATTCAGAGTCAGGCCAGATCCAAACATCCCCAACATTCTGGGGTCTTAGGATCCAGGATTTTGATTCAGGTACTTTTCTCCTTAAAACACAGCTGAAAAGGGGGCCCTACCGGAAGATTCCACGTAACTAAACGATCCCCAGAATTCCTTCTCCCATCAGAGTGTGTTGAACAGTTTAAGGGAGACTGGAAGGATGGTGAGGTGAAACACTCTAAGTGAGAACATTACACACTGCTATAGGCAAAGAGAACATCTTTGGGTGCCCCTATTAATGTGCGATACAGGCCATCCCAATTGTTTATTTTCTTTTAGGTAATGTAAGCTCTCTCTCTCTCTCTCTCTCTCTCGCCCATATACTTGCAGAGCCATGGGATGTGCCACTGCATGCAGTGACATCTCTTTTCCAGAAAGAAATGACAGACTCTTCAGCCAAACAGAGCAATCCCATCAGATTAACTTCTAGTCACAAGCAAATACAAGCCCTCTACACCCACCCTACTCTATACTCCTAGTGAAACTGGACCTGTATCCTTTGATATGTACTGATGGGTTTCCAAATATCTTCACCACTGCTCTGTTTGAAATAAGATACTGTAGGGCATCCGTCACTTCGGGTTCAGTGTGGAGGACAATCCTGTCTAACTGAGGGGGATGAACTGGATGATCCAGGAAGCCTTAGATTTCTAGCCCTAAAAGAAAACCCGAGTTGGGGCTGGGGATGAACTAAAGGACGGATTTCATGGCTGTGAAGAGGAAACATCCAGAAGGTCACGAAAGGATAACTGACTTGCGGAGAAAGGATATAAGACCCTTGAGTGTGATGAAGCAGCTCAGTAAAAGCTGTTCAGGGAGACTAGTAAGTACTACCACTCAAATCTCTGAAGGAAAAGAAAGCAGAGGAAGGGAAGTCATTAAGAGAAAGAAAATAGTAAAATCCTTCACCTGAACTCTCTGGCTGCCATCAATCTGCACACCAGGTTTCTCTTTCATGCAGTTTATATTTGTTGACATATTTATTTCCTCATTTCTATTCTGCTTAATGCCATGGCAGCTAGACCACTTCCATTATAGAAACTATTACACAAAATAAAAGGAAGAAAGCAAAAGCAGAAAATCAAGTGCTATGCAAAATACTGACCTTTTACAGCTTGCCTTGAAGGTTACAAAACTCAGGCTCTGATGGGCTACCAAGGGGAGTGAATTCCCAAAAGCAAGGCCCCCAGCTGAGAAAGCCTTGCTGGCAGACATGGGGTATTCATACTTTATGGACCAATAGCAAGCGTTTTAACAGCCTCAATGGGGTGTAGTGTGAGAGACCACCTCTCAAATAAACAAGCCCCAAAAATCAGGGCTTCAACACCAACACCTCGAACTGCACTTAGAATGGAACAAGAACCCAGTGCAGGGACCTGCGCACTACTCAAGCAATGGGCAACTGCATTCTTTACTAGTTTCTATGTGGTGTTCATGGGTAGAGACAAAGTACAGCACTCAAGCCTAGAGATTCATAGATTATAAGGCCAGAAGAAACCACTGTGATCATCTAGTCTGACTGCCTGACAACACAGGCTATAATGAAAGCATTGACGACCGACTCCTGCGAAATCCATGTTAGAAAGGATTAGCCATAGTCCCCTGGCCAGCTGCAGATGATGAAAGGCACAACAGGTCACCACTCTCATCTGAGAAACCAGGAGCAGTGATGGATCCAACTTGACCCCTTTAAACAACAAGTGGGCATACACTATCGGTAGATGGGGCAGACACTTACTACCACCCATTCCTCTAATGCTTATCCCTTTCAACAAGCGTCACTTCAGTATTATCCTACTTGAGTGGCAGCCATCCCCCTTTCATCCAGAACCCCTCTCTCTTTCAGACATTGGAAGAATAATGAAGTTGTACTATCTAGGCTTGATGAACAACAGACACAGAGCTAAATATAATCAGCATATTAGTGACACTGCACCCAAATTGTCCCACAGTCTAACCCAATGGCTTCATATAAACATTAAACAGGAAGGGTGACAAGACTGAACCCCACAGAATCCCACTCCCATCTTTTGGAAGCCTTTTGGGAGGACCAGCCATTGCCCAGCACCACTCTTTAGGATTTTTCTGACAAGGAAGAACAAACCCACTGAAAAGCCACATCATCCACTCCCACAAGATCCTGCAGACAAGTTAACAACACTTCATATATCAAAAGCTACTGAGAGATCTAATAAAATCTTGGACGTCCTACCTTTGCCTACCACAAGAATGACATGCGAGAGAAACCATCAGGGGTAGTCCCATGTTTGTTGCTATGGTGAGCATGAGAACCCAAGTAAATGCACAAAGACGGAGATTTTCAAAAGAGCCCTTAGGGATTTGGGAGCTAAAATCTCATTGACTTTCAACAAGATTTATACAGTCAAAACCCATGCGTGCTTTTGAAATTCTCTCCCCAGACGTGAGAATCCAGGTGGACACAGATCAAGATGAACTAAGCAACCAGGTCCAACAAGAACTCAGCAAATTAGGAAGGCATTCCACTGAGCTGAGGTCTGCACACAGTCAAAATCCCAAATTCATTTTATTCCAGGATGGACACACTCCTTGGGTTTGGGCAGAACAGCCACACTGGACTGAGATGAGTCATGACAGGACCAGCAGAGTCATACAGCCAAGGCTTGGAAATATCCACATGATTAGAATGTGGATGATGTCAGTCTTCTTAGCAACCAGTCATGCATTAACCGGGAGGAGCTGAAGGTTGGCATCACTGCTAGCCATTACTTCATCCTGCTGAGGTAGGACCTGATCTTGTGGTCCCTTCTGGTCTTAAACTCTATGACTCTATGAGCTCAGAAGAAACCAACAGGATAGATAACAAGCACTGGCCACCTAGTCTGCAGCTGACAAAAGGCCCTTTTCCACCTCGTCTTCCCACACCAGTCAGAACAGCTCCCGACCCCACAAATGGTCTCCTCTTCTGTCCACCAGCTCTCTGGCAACTGCTAACCCTTTCTTCACACTTTTACAGACAAAGCACCAATTAATTCCATTTCTCCAGACTGCCATCAAATCTTTATGAAATCGGTTTCAAGTTCAAAATACAACCTCCCTGAGTACAGAGTAATTGTCACCTTTTTGAAAGCACAGGTCTGTGTTTAATTTAGAAGTCTATTGTTTTCAGAACAAAAGTGAACAGGAACAATTACTTTAGTGCACAGAAGATTATTTGTCTTACAGACTCTTTTATGATTATTTTAAAAGTTTTGTGAGCGAGTGTAGTGCTCATGAAAAAGGGTGATGACTAGAACTAGCTTGAGTTGGGCATGTTGGGAGCAGATGCTGTGCAAGCTTCCGTCCACCCCACACATACATCTGACAATGCACTTCTGTTCTGAACACACTATCACGATCCTGACCTGCTACACCACCCTTAGGAGCAGAGGCTGCCAGTCATGACACACTATGTGACATATTCTATAATGGGTTTGAATGGACTAAGATGAAAATATTTTATTGATTTGGGTTAGGCATTGATCCTGTAAACACTTATTCACATGGTTATCTTTACTTATCTGTGTAAAGTTAAAAACATATATAAGTGCTTGCAGAATCTGGGGTTTAGACAGTAAGCTCCTCAGGACACAGATCTTGTCTTTATCCATGTTTTGTAAAGAATTCCTTACCTTCATGGAATTTATAGCAAAAATAGAGGGGATTCAAAGATAGGCGATGAGAATGATTTAGAGGCATGGATAATCTCTCATATGAAGAGATTGAAATGATTGCGACTGTTTACCTTGTAGAGGAGGCAAATAATAGGAGACAAGCTGAAACTATACAAAATAATGGATGCTTAGAGAAGGTACCTCTCTAGAGAATGTCTGTTCTCTCTGTGTCATAACAAAAGAATTGGGGGATATTCAGTTGAAGAAAAATTCAAAACTAATAAAAGGAAATATTTTTTCATATAACACACAATTGGCCTGTGGAACTCATTGCCACAAGATATCATTGAGACCAAGAGCTCAGGAGACTTCAAAAAAGGAGTGGACATTTATATGGATAATGAAATATCCCATATTGTAATAAATATTAAAAAATAAACAAGTTTTGAAAGTGATATAAACCCTCAAGCTTCATGACATAAACTAACATCTAACTGTTGAGGGTTAGGAAGACACAGTCCATGGGGGTAAGTTTAACCCATAACTGCCCACTGCAGGGTTTCTTCCTGTGAAGCATCTAGTGCTGGCCGCTGTCACAGACAGGATACTGAACTAGGAGAACTGATCAGATCTGTTATGGCAAGTCCTAATCTCCAAAGACATTTTCACTTGTTTCCAAAAAAGTGAAATTTCTCATCCGTCTTCAGTAGACTTCAGAGCACTAAACCGCTCTGCCTCAGTCCCAAGCATATCTATTGCTTCAAGTGTGCAGTTTACACTTCTGGTGATTCTAACAGTCTCTGTTAATATAACAGTTTCATTTCTAGGGTCTTTGTTTTATGTGGCATTAAATGATTGATCTGAGGGATTTAAAATCTCTTCTTTTCACAGTCTTTTCTGAAAACTGTTGCCACTTCCCAATTTAGGAAAGGAGGAATAAAGAATCTGCCATGCCAGGCCAGACCATTAGTTTATTAAGTTTAGATTGGTATTCTGCATCCTGTAGTGGGCAATACTTGAAAGATAGTACCCCATAATGTAACTGGCCAGCTACAAGTGAAGGGATCGGGCGGAGCCCTTTCTGACCTCCACATGTGACCATCTTAAATCTGAAACACAAGATCATTTATCCCTTTTAAAAACAGCCCCCCACAATATATGATGGACTCAGTGATATCCCACACTAGCAAACCCCACAGGTGACTGTATGTGGTATGAAGCAGAACTGTATTTCCTTTGATTTGTTCTATATTTACCAGTCATTAGTTCCCTGACAGCTTCCCTCTGGAACTTCAGAGGGTCCCTCTCTCAAGCCCACCTCCAGATTTCAGTTGAACTGTGATGCATCCCTCTCACCGGCTCTCTGTGCCCAGCCATCTGCAATCTGCTCTCTCTGCAACAGCAGAAAGAAACAGGGTGTGCTGCAGTGTACCGTCTTGTTCCCTGATGCCCTGACAAACTTGTTTTATTTACAAGAAGGAATATGTCTGAGAGAAAGAAACACAGACATCTCAGTGACTAAAGGACCCAACCTGTCAGGATGGTGTTTAGGCCTTAGGGAAGTTGGATGTCAAAAAGGAGCAGGTGTGACTGGACAGCTAGACTTTTAAAGGCTTGGTGGAGGAAAGTCTTTAAGTTGTTAACATAAAATAACAATATCTGCCCGGTTCCTGTAGTGACAGATCCCACCTCCATCCTGACACCAAACACAACATTTCAAAGCAAGACGCTGGAGGTGAAAACCTGACAGGGAAAGTAGCCTGACCCTGAAGCCTCCAGATTTTATACTTTATTCCTCCACGTTGTAAATAAATATGAAATGGATCCTGGCAAGATCAGCATGCCCCAAAATTGGTGGTTTCTCTCTTTTGTCCATTGGTTCCAAGATACACATCATTCTCTGTGTTATTTTTTTAAAATTTCTAAACCAATGCTTCAAAGCTCCTTCTATTTTAAAAAGTCAGTGGTGGCATCTCATTTTCATAGCAGCCCTACCACGAATGAATATTCAAATCCCAGCTCTCATGAGCAACCCTACAATAACACACCAGACCATGGAGTTTGCTCATCATAACTACAATAGCAAACCAGAGCATGCAGCTCACTGCTCAAAAGCAACCTTACAATAGCATAACAGACTGTGCAACCTCTAACTCGTGTGTATTGCTACAACAACAAACCAGCGTGTGCAACCTCATGCTCACGGCCAGCCCTGCAACAACAAACTAATGTCAACATCCCATCCATTGGGCTGCGTTTTTGCCACGGCTATCACAGGAGTCAGATGTTTTATCAATGACATGTTTTATATATATCCCTGGCTTTTGACACTTGGAGACTTTTCCAAGTGGCTGAGTGGGGTAAGGATAAGAGCTGACCTCATCCCACTGAAAACCTTAAGACTTGCCAAGTTAAAACCTGGGCTGCATAGGGGCTTGTGAGAGATGGAACATTCATGTGTTGGGCTACTCTTTTGTCACAGAGGATCATGGGATTGCTTGGGGGTGTCTACGGAACACATCTTGGAGCTTATTTAGCTGTTTAAGAGGTGTCTGCCCAGTGCTGCTCCTCCTGCTGAATTTGTGGAGGCTGAGGCAGCAAAGTAGCACTGCAGAAGCAGCACTGACCTTCTCCTAATCACATGGGGGACAGGGGGAGGGATAGCTCAGTGGTTTGAGCATTGGCCTGCTAAACCTAGGGTTGTGAGCTCAATCCTTGAGGGGGCCATTTGGGATCTGGGGCAAAAATTGGGGATTGGTCCTGCTTTGAGCAGAGGGTCAGGACTAGATGACCTCCTGAGGTCCCTTCCAGCCCTGATATTCTATGATTCTATGTTCTCACACATGCTCATGCAGCTGTGAGGCTCAGCCAGCCAGCATGGCAATAGCAGTTTAAATGGCTTCCATGCTGTCCCCCACAACCTTTTTGAGCTGTTCCATAAGACCGCCACCCTATCCACACACAGATCCCTCCAGAAGATCCACTTCTCTGATGATACCTACAAGAAATTAGTCAACTAATAATAGACAGCTGGAGGGGCAACTGGAGACAGTTGTATATTTCTCTTCTTTTAAAAATTTGCAAAATCTCATAGGCCACAATCCTGCAAACACTCACAGACACGCCCAACAGTACAGCACAGCACAGTAATTGCAGTAATTGTAGGAAATTAAACGAGCGAACAGACCAAGGGTAAGGGAAAAAGGTAAGTATTCGCGGGACTGGGGCCTTAGACAGCAAATGCTGCAGGTCAGGGACTGTGCTTGTATTTGGCAGGATTTTGTATATCCTAAGTTTGTCTCTTTCTCTTGTATAGTCAAACTGCAAACACTTACGCATGTGTTTAACTTTAAGCACAAGTTGTCTTACTGACTTCAATAGGACGCTCAGAGTTAACCACATGCATAAGTGTTTGCAGGATCAGGGCATTAGTCAGCTTCCCCTGTTGTGTGCGTGGGTCTTTCACACAGCAACAGGAGAGAGAAAAACATTTACCACAAAAACTGGCAGGTGGGGCTCACGAACAGGAGTAGCATTTGAAACAACTTTAACTCCCTTTTTGAAATTGAATAGTTTTCAAGTTGATAAATGTCCTCTTTAAGGAACAGAGGAAAGAGACTGTGTATGCACAGTAAAACACGTGATCCTCTAAAGCTGTCAAAGAGCCATTGATTTATTCTGGAAAACTTTGAAATGCTTTGTCTATAGAAATGCTGCAAATTCTGCACTTGTTACTCAGGCAAAACTCCCAATGACTCAGCAGGTAGTTTTTCTTGAGTAAAAAATGCAGGATCGGGCCCTTTACCCTGAATTTTCTGATATTATTTTTCCCTCCCCTCACTCTTTATCTTCTGTGATGTGTATAAAACATAGTCTTTGATTTCTGAAAAGTTCATCTGCTCCTGCTGCATATTCCCCACCTGGTGTCAAAATCCTCTCTTTATGACACATCGTTTCCACTGCAGTCAATTGTGATATCACAGACAGACCATTGTGACTTCAACTGGAAAATAAGCAGCAGGACCAGATGAACTCTTCAGAAACAAAGATCCTGTTTTGATGTAAATAACCCTCACAGTAGCAAAAAAAAATTAAAAAAAAAAGTTATGTGAAGAGAAATACAGAAAATATATGATAAACAGAGTTTTTGCTACACAGAATGTTTTTAAAAGTTCTACAAGAGACACTGAAGTATCTTTCATTTTGTTTCCACTGTGTTAAGAAAGCAAACTGGCTTCATCAGCCTTTGGAATATGTATTTACTACCCTTTTTTCATTTGGTTTTTAAGACCTCTGTGTCTTGTCCTTGTCCCAGAGTGAGCAAACACTGTTGCTGTGCAAAAGAAACAGCTCTCAGGAAATAACGTACTGTGTGTTTCCAAATACTTCATAAATCCACAAGCAGCTGGAAATGCTGCCCATGTTTCTACAAGAAATTTTTCATTTAAGTCACTTATTAATGTAACTTTTTAAAAAAACCAACCCCCTCCATCTCGACCCCCATCCAGACATGTACTGAAAAGCAGAGGTTATAACCATAACCAGAATTAAACTAAAGAAGTACTGTTGCCAGCCTGTTGGATGTTTATGAAAAGGACAGGAAGCAGATCCATTGCAGCCCTACCCATGAGCTTTGATCTGACAGACAATGCACCTGACTAGCACACTAAGATATGTCAGAGTGGATGTTCACAAGACATTTTCAAAGAGGCAGTAATGAAATTATATCTCCTAGATAAGGCCAAGTCCTAGAGAGGTAACATATAGCATTAGGACTTGGATCCTCAAATGGGGCAAGCTCCCTACCTGCCTTCCAACTTCTGCCTTCAGCCTCTGGAATTTTATTAGCTCTTCAGAAGGAAATAGGAAAGGAGGAAAACACCTTCTGCACTTATGATGCCCAACACCCCTTAGGACTGAACTGTTTACAATAAGCTAATGGTGACCCTGTAGTAATGGTGTGATACACAGGACTGTTACAATGAAGGACTGATAATACCTTACTGACTCCAGGGGCTGCTATTATAGACTCTGACCCAGATCCACAAAGAGCTTTGGAAGATTAATTCCCATTTAAATCAATGAGAGTTGAATGCTTAAACACCTTTGAGGATCTGGGCCTCTGTTTCTAAATCTGAGTTCTTCAGGCTGATGGGCTTGCTTCAACAGCCTTAACCCAAAAATCCAGCATAGTGTTGCATCTTTAACTCTGCAACAGGAACAAGTTTAAGAATGACCTTGGGTTTTCCTCTCCCAGACAAAGAGAGATCAGGCATTTAGAGTGATTCATTCACACAAGAGTCACCAACCAACTACCTGGAAGCTTGGGGAGTAGAATTCACCACGTTTCGACACCAGAAAAACCTGAGCTTCCACCTGGTGAGCTAAAGAAGCAGTTCTGCTACTTTAGGTGGTCAATGGAAGTGATAGATACTGAAGCTAGTTTCATTCCAGCAGAGGGCAGCAGTACACAGACACACAAACCCACTCACTGTCTCTTGTCATGGAGCTGACCCATGGTCAACCCTTTCTCTGGTAAGAAAGATTCTAACAGACATCTTCTCCCCTTTTCTTCATCTCCAGTGGTTGTACGATGCTGAGAAACGGTCCCAGATCTCTTCTGTGAGCCAAAAGGTTGGGGAGGGATGGGGCACTGTTAGAGAAGAACAACCAGAGTTCTCTTGAAGTGGGACGCTAGACAACCAGCTTCCACTACCGCATAGTCCTTCCAATACCAATCACCATTCATTTTGTTTCTTGGTGGGACCAAACACTGTGGCACTGCACCCCGACTTCCACTCTGGCCACAGGCTGAAACCATCCATTAAAGTAGTCCCCTGACTGCCAACGCATGCATGGGGCTCAATGATAGGCCCTGAACGGGGAGTGAGGTATTGTGATGCAGTGTCTCAGTGTTCTCGCTAAATATCCAGGTCAATGGGAAGTTCCCAATACAGTGAGAAATTGTCAGAGGCCTGTGAAAAACAGGGTCCATAGTTTGTTATTCCACTAGTAAAGGGCCTTCCTTCCAATTGCCAGAACAAGTTACATATCAAGTGACGTTCAGAAGCCACAATGGGACATTCTCACGGTCAATTAAATAAAAACTATGCCTGCTTTTATCCCCTTAGATGTTTGCAAATTCCATATCATTCTATTAGTGTGTGCGAGGGTGGGGATGTGCACAGGGGTTCCCATTAAAAAATACTGGTATTGTTGGCTGAAGGGCAACATCCAAGCCAGTAGCCTAATACTCATGAGTAACCCTACAATAACAAACCATTGTTTGCAGCCCCACAACTACCATGACAAACCTGTGTGTGAATTCACATGGAAAGGAAGAAGGAAAGGTTTCTGTAGGGAAACCGATTTCATTTACAAGCTGGTATTACAAACGAGAGAGAGAAAAATATACAAATTACCTGGATGGTGTTTTCTTCTGAAAAAAAATGGAGTTTGAGTGATTTTGCTCTCTGAAAACTGCAGTGGTAACAAGTAAACAGAAATGTAGTTTATGTAGAAACTCCATGGGAAAAAGTGACTGTGGCATAACCAGATGACTACAATGAGAAGAGGCCCTGGTAGTTATTTGAGTTTAGTTTTTAAACAGTGAATGGATTTTAGGGATTATAGATGTGAGGAACTAAAAAATCCCAGTTTGACTCATAACGTAGGCAGAGGTTATGCAACCTTCTTGTACACAAACAGCTCTGCAATGCACCTTGGTCTTGAACTGCAGCACTTGAAGGCATGGGTATCCATACAACTGTAGCAATGCATCTAAATCTTGACCTGTAGTATCCCCTGCTCTTCCACTCCTAGTCTGGCACGGAGTTTTATAATGACCTGCTATTCCACTACTGAGCCAACAAAGAAGACACAGCCAAATTTACCAGCCTTTGTGGCGCTTTTGTGACACGGGCAAAGAGTATGATCAAGCCATCTAACTTTTCATCAGTGACATGAGCATAATTTGAGCTAAAACCTCTAGGGTTTAGAGGCTAGTACACTAATTCATGCGCCATTCAGGCCTCCACGAGGGAAGGATCTGAGGAAAGAAACCAGAATTCTGTACTCCCTGTATAAAACTCAAGATTTCATTCCTATAACAACCATACCAAATAGCTACATTTCTGATCTTACCCTGATTTAACATAATGATCAAATGTGGTGATCTGGGGCACTCCTGCACACTGCTGTTGAACAGGTTTGGAAAGCCAGCACAAACTAAACAGCCCCCAAAAGGAAAAAAAAGCAACCCTTTTTTTTATTCTGTTCTCTAACTTGCCCCATTTTTTGGCACATCTGTGTTCAAAATCTTAATCTCCCTGGTGCAGAAGCTTCACCAAGAAGATTTTGCTGTAGAGGCTGAAGGCCTAGCATGGCCCTTTTGTTTCCTGATCCAAACGTGACACCCAGTTTACTCATTCTTGTGTACATGTTACATCTGTATATTTATTACACACAAAAATTACATTAAAGGAATATTATTAAGATTGAAAGTCAAGCACTCGTGTTAGGAAATGCCAGAACTAAGGTGTCCTGTCTAACCTGAATTCAGTCCCCTTGCACATATGCATTATGATACAGTCTTTAATGACATGATCACATGAGAATCTCCTTTCTCTTCCTGCAGGCCCCTGCTGTATTCTCTACCCACCCTCCAACTTCTGCAACAAATGAGTCATAGGTCCTATAGACAACAGTTTCCTTCACTAAACCCTGACTCATCCACAGAGCAGGTCCATGTTAGGCACTGAATAAGGTAGGGGACCTGTGGAAAAACCAGTAGGTCACTGCACAGGCAACCTTAATTCTGGCATTTCTGACATGTGAGTGCTTGACTTTGCAACTCCAATAATGTCCTTTTAATGTTTTTGTGTGGAATTTGCTTGGATTTAAAAAAAGCGAATTGAAAAAAAAAACATGTGGCTTCCTACTGACACCCACATCGGTTGTCAGCACTGTTGGAACCTTTAGTTCCACGACAGAGACCTCTGCCACTTGAGCTAAGGAAGTAATTAATAGCAGTAGTAGGTTGTCATACTCTGTGTGGACAAGCACGAGAGGAGGACGGGACATTTTGCCAGTGGGGTTTGAAGAACATTGGCTGACAGCAGAGGAATGATGAGACTCAGGAATCCTGCCTTCCTTTCCAGCCTCTGGAGGGGAGTGTGCTGTAGTGGGCACAGACTCTTCTTCCCATCCCCAGCAAACTTGTCCTATTCTGCCCCATCCCCTGCAATTTGTTCCTGCCCTGATCCTGTCTTTTCCCCACTTGTGGCTCCCCATACCAGTCCCATTCTCCTCCCCAGCCAGTCCCAGTCTCCACTCCTCAGGCGACTCATCCCAGTTCTAGTCTCCTTGTCCAGCAAGTCCAAGTCTCACACTCTCAACTCCGCATCCCCGTGCCTGTCCTCCCCAGTCCCAGTCTCCTTACCCTGCTATTTCCAGTTCCCCTCCCAACCTCCCAGCTCCTTTTCTCCTGTCTCCTTACCCATGCAGTCCCAGGACCCCCAGTATCCTCATCCAATCTGTTTCTCTACCCTGGCCTCCAGTACCACCTCACACCGGCTACTTCTTCCCCAGACTCCTTGGCCAAATTGAGTGTCTGCCTCCCCAGCTCCTTCTCCCAGTCTCTTTGCCCAGGCAGTCTCAGTTCTCCCCTGCACCCTGGCTCCTTGTCAGATCTGTCTCCTATCCCCTCTCATCTACTTCTCCCTGCCCCACTGGTTCTCAGTTCCAATTTCCTTGGCCAGCCAGTCCCAGTCTTCCCCTGGGTCCTCATCTGATCTCATTCCCCCCTCACCCTTATTTCCCTTCCTCATCTCCCAATCCTAAGTCTCTTTGTCCAGCTAATCACAGTCCTCCAGACTCCCAGTCTCCTTGCCTAGCTAGTCCCAGTCTCCTCCCTACTCAGTTTTCCAGGCCCAGTTACCCTCTCTCCATCTCCCACTCCCACCGACCTCCAGTCACAGGCTCTCTTCCTCACCTGACTTCTTGTCCCAGTCTACTTCCCTTACCACCCTTGAAAGTCTGGCTCTTGTCCCCTCTGTATTTGAAGAAGACAGATTTCCCCTGGATGCCAGCAGGAGGATCACTGAGGGAACAGGACAGACAGGCTTCCTTCTTTCAGTTCAGGTGCCTGGATCCAGACCCAGTATGGTAAGCAGCAGCCCAGAACTGCAATTGCAGGGAAAGTCTGGCTCTTCCCCAAGCTGGAGCATGCTCTGTGGGGATGGAATCTTTGGGGGAATTTAGCTGCTAAAGTTTAAGACGTCTCTATTGAGCATGCTCATTCTGCAAAAATTTTCAGGCTTATAACTTGGCCAAATTTGGATGGATTTTCATGGGGACTGCAAAAGGAAAATCCCTGGCATAAAAGCTACCCTCCTGCCTTATTTCAAGTCCTGGCTCCAAAGTATGGAGGCACTGGAGCTTCTCAAAGAAAAGGTTGCCAGAATTTTTTAACATGAGGGGAAAAACTTATTTTTCTCTAGCCTCGTTCTCTGAAACAGTTGAATTATTTTCGTTGAACTCTCCCCAGAAAAATCAGCCTGCGGCAGACACTCAGCATGTAAAATCTGAGCCCAAATGATTACAGTCTGGCAAAGTTATAAGCATCTGAAAATAAGGTTTTATAATGGGGAGTGTTGGGCAACCTTAATAAAAAGTGGCATTACCAGCCCTGTCTATAAATAATATAAACAGACATGTAAAAGTTTCCTTCATATACTGTGTTATCCAGTGACAGAAGAAACCACATATGCCAGATGTTACACAGACACAATGAAGCCCAACTGAGATGCAAATTGCAGATAAAGCTCTATTTTATTTCCTGGTTCTGTTCAGATAAACAGGAATCATTTATTTCTAATCTTAATGCACAGTAACAAAGTCTTGTTACTCAATTCTGAACAGCAGCTTCTGCTTACAGTATTAACTCTGTCTAGCCTCGTGTTCTGTTTGTAAGAGAAAGGAAGTTAAATAAAAAACATTTTGGATACCATGGTGATGAGAAAGAAAGAAAGAAAGAAAGAAAGAAAGAAAGAAAGAAAGAAAGAAAGAAAGAAAGAAAGAAAGAAAGAAAGAAAGAAAGAAAGAAAGACCCCAGGTGCCAGCATTCTTCAGAACAATAAATTACTTTTAGTACTACTTTATTAGAAGCATAAAATCCAGCCTTGCAACTGTCCATCAAGTGTGTGTAAGACTCAGAGATGAAGTGAAATGATAAGAGTGCTAGCAAGGGAATTGGCGGAGGAGCCAATTCACTTCATGAATAAGCAAAGTCTATCCCTTGAATAATTCCTGATGATTCTTCTTGCCACCCAAGTTATATTCCTGGTGAATGACGTAATATGCTGCTCCCCCACCCCAACAACTCATACCACACACACACACACACCCTAGACAAACACATGCTCAGTTTCTGTGTCCTGTTCTGAGACCTCACTCCATATTCCTGCCTCACAGCTACAGTCAAGACTCCTGGCTCTGCTAACATAGACTAATGTATTATTTTTAATTACAGGAGGATTTAGAGCAGTGCCTAAATACCCGCTGTTTCTGCTGGATCTGGGTATCCACTACATACAGAGTTGCACATTACACAAATAACACTGCACATTAGATAAATCTCTCTCTAGAAATGGGATTAAACCAAGATGCAAATCTTCCCTATTCCCCACAAAGAAACAAACCCATAAAGCAAATTTCTGTTAGAGACAATTTTTTTTTCCTATTTTGCTTAATAAATAAAACAGCTGGTCTGAGGAATCAGGTCAATCAGTGTCTGGAAAAAGCCCTATCAAAGCTGCTATATAACCTAGTTTTTCAAGCCGCATGAGACATGCTACTATTGGGAAAGCAGCAGCCCATGCTGAGAGAGCCTGTTCCCTCCAGCTTCTGTCCTGTTCAGGTTCGTGGAATGTATTTATGATGGAAGAATGTGGTACTTGAGCTGTCCTGGTAAACAGGTCACGGAGCCAGGCTTTGAAGGATCATAGAACAGGTTACATAATATACTTAGGCCTAAATTTTCAAAAGTGGCTCGTGATATTGTCAGCCTCAATTTTTGGGTGCCCAACTTGAGACACTTTCGAGGAACCGGATTTTTAGAAAGAGCTGAGCACGACACTCTCTGTGAATCGGGTCCTTTCAAAGGGTTTCAAGTTGGGCACCCAAAATTAAGGCACTCCAAATCACTAGTCACATTTAAACCTGAGCTTGTATCTAGGATCTTTTATCCAGAGATCTCAAAGCTCTTTCCAAAGAAAGGTAAGTCTCATTATACCATTTTACAGATGCATAAACTGAGGTACAGTAACATAAAAAGACTTACCCAAAGTCAAACAGCAGGTCAGTAGCCAGTCCATTAAAATAAGTATTCTCTCCCCCCATAAAAAAAGAAGAGGGGAGGAAACTGATAAATATTATCCAGATGCACTAAACATGGTCCTTTGAGTGCTGGGTCCCACCTCCCTTTCCCCCCGCTATTGGAACCTCAAGGATTAGCTCCTTCATTGGCACAGGAAATATTCTTGGTGGTGGAGCAGGACTGAGTAAACCTGTCAGGCTTCACTCTCCAGTGTGTGTGTGTGTGTGGACAAGGGGGGGGGGGAGTGTGTGGGGGGGGTCACTGTCTCTATCCTGGCCTGGTGCAAAGGAGAGGCACAGGGGAGTAGGCTGGAGAGAGATCCTGCTCCACCCTCACCCCACAGCAATGGCTCTTGGCCTGTGGGCTGGGCCTGGGCCCAGTTCCCTACTCTGGCTCGTTGGCTCTTGCCACTTGCAGATTTGCTGTAGCGGGCTCCTCTGAATGTGTGTGTGTGGGGGGGCACTAGCCATCTGATCACCTCAAGAAGACAAGGAGTGGGAGGGGAGGGGGGGGAAGGTTACCCGCCATGCAAAACACTCCAAATTGAAGCTAGGACACTGATGTCAGGGCTAAAAGAGTGAGGGGCCCTCACCAGCATGAGCTGGTAACCTAGAGGTGAAAGGCCACTCTTTCATATTAACATTTAATTTAGGGATGCTGGCTCACGAGAAATGACCCGGCTGTGGGACAAAGACTATGGGGGGAGGGGGCTGATTAGCGATTCCCCACGCCTTCCTTTCTCTTCTTAACATTTTGTTTTAATTGAGAAATCAAAAAAGGAGTTTTACATCTGTATTTATCTTTCACAGTCCCATGATATGCTGAACTAAGTTACACATGTTAGCCAGCAAATTCCTGCTGTTTCCTCAGAATCCCTGACATTTGTAAAGCGAGTGACCCGCCTCCCTTCACACTGCATCTGGTTCACCCCTGCGGAAAATGATTCTGTTTGCAATATATGGATGATTGCAGACACGCACTCCAGCTACATTCAACTAGATTACAGGGGAATGTGCATGGGGCATCCAGTCATTCCACAATACCAGTGCAATGTTCAAGACCTGTGACAATGTGGTAGGAGTGAAGAACAGGGTGAAGGCTGAGCCTAGATTTTGTGGGGTAGCCCCACTTATCACAGTGCAAGCCATATGACTTGCTCTTAGGATGTTAAAGCACCTGAGCAGAGGCATGGCATTAGGTCACAAGATTGTGCCACTACATTTGGAAGCAGTGAAATGTCACCAACAGCATGGTCCTGGGGATAGTGCACAAGACTGGGACTCAGGAGACCTGGATTTTACGCTTGGCTTTGCAACTGACCTGCTCTGTGACCTTGAGCAAGTCACTTCACCTCTGTGAGTTTGTGTTACCCCCTTCACCCTTTGTCTGTCTTGTCTCTTTACACAGCAAGCTGTTCAGGGCAGAGACTGTCTCTCACTATGTCCATGTTTAGTGCCTAAGGTAGCAGGACCCCAATCTCAGTGCCCAGTATCTAGGCACTAATGTAATATAAATAAAAATAATAACCGTGTGAGTCAATGCAATGTCATAGCAGCATGTGACAATGTCATTAGATCATGCCGGAACATTTCTGCAACCAGGCAGACTCACAAAAGACAACCATTAGCACCACTCACTTCTCATGATACAACCCTTACTCAGGTTTCCTGGACCTGCCTGCATTTTGCCTGGCATAAGCCACTGCTACCCATTCTGTACTCTCGCAAGCACTGATTTCACTACACACACCTTTCCAAAACACAGCTTAGTGACAACAGTGGGACACTGCCCTGCCTCTTGTATTGAATACGCAAGAGTATATCTCATCCTCAGGATACGAGTATCCCCTCTCACTGTGGGCCCTAATTCCTAGCACGGCTGATGGGAATGACACACATCCAGAGGGAGTACACCACTAAGGAATCAGTGAGACTTTTGTTGAAAGGGTGCAGGAATACTGGGGAGTCCATTCCCCATTCCACTTTTAAAGCCCCCATCCTCCCATCTGCCCCATTACCTTTTAGTTACTCACCTTGTTACCCATTCTAGGAGTACCTTCTGCAGCGCCGGGTAGGGAGACATAAAAAGAAACCACCAGTTCCACTTCCACACTCCCTCCTGGCAGAGCCCTTTCTCTTTTCTTAAACATCTCCCAGTGCCTGGCTGTTTTATAATCCCCACTAAACATCCTATTAACTCTTACGTTGCTCAGCCCTCCCTCTCTCTCCTTCCCTCTCTCTCCCTGAAAGAACAGATAGAGCCAAGGCAAGACGGAGAGAAACCTGGATCAAAAATGAGTAATTGGAATCCAATTGGAAGAATAAAAGTAAGATAAAGGAGTACGTCAGTCACTTTTTCCAGCTTTCTTTTACACAGACTGCTAAATCCTGTTAAGTCATTTCTTCTGTGGACATTTATGTTCAGTAGATGCTTACTTCTCCCTTGCTAATCTCCTCTTGCTTATTCATACCATGAGGTCATATGCCTCTATTAGTAACATCATGGTAAATCACACAGCTTGCCCTTTGAGGTCTGAATTAAAAACCCATCTTGGATCACAAGAAAAACTGAGCTGGATGGTGTCATCCCCCATTTGTGCATTTTGCAAAATCACAGCACAACCCACAGCAGCCAGCCATCAGTCTGTGGCTCAAGAGATGCCCACGCCCGAAAGCCCAGCAAGGACCAGGGCTTCATCTCAGGACTGAAGTGCTTTGGCAGAGCAACGTAGGGTTCCCATTTCCTAGAGCGGCACTGAGAGTTGCAGGACAGCGATGAAGTGTATTGATGAGAGCTGGTTACGTGATCAGCATTAGAATAGCAGGGAGTGATGCAGGTCAAGTTAGGACTGAGCAACACAGGTAGAACTGGAGCGGGGGCAGACTTCGAAAGGCAGGAAATGCTATAGGTCATTCCCCACTGAGGTGCATTAGTCCTGCTGTGTGGAGAGGGTCGCATAGCGCACACATTGGGGGAGGTGGTGGAATACAAAGCCTTTTGATTTCACAATGCCAATGAACTGAAAAATAAGACAGCTCCTTTTTCCTACATACATTTTAGATTAATCCCCATTTGGGGTAAGGAGCAAGGAAAACAGTAAAAAAAAAAGAAATGGCCTTCACACAGCCCATCCAGGATGGGCGTGTCTCATGCACAGCTGACTTTCTGGGCCCACAAAGGCCACGGCTACTTCTTGCACAAAGAGAACCTTGAGAGTATAACTGGTGGCTAGTGCTTCAAAGTCTGTCACCATGCCTTTTCCCCTCAGATATTGGGTATTCATGACCCCTGTTACAATCACCCAGGGCTGGCCTGTGGGAGTTGGGAAATGGGTCTCTTGATGTTTAAGGGGACCTCAGACCGGTCTGCAGTGCTGAGGGGAAGTGTGTCTTTAATGGCAGCAGGGTCACCACAAGCTCCTTCCCAGCCATCTGCAGCAGCTGAGCCAACTCTTCTGCTGAGCAGCCAGTGTGGCCTATAGCTACAAGGGACGGAGGACTCAGGGGGCAGCTCAACAGCATGGTCTGGTACAGTGGTTCTCAACCTTTTGGGACTCTGGATGGACACATTTGTAAATGTTGATGGCCTGTCGTGACCCAGTAAATAGGGGAGAGGAGAAGGGGTCGGGTCCAAGCACCCCCCAGCCCTTGTCCCTGCCCGCCAGGCCCTCTGCCCAGGGCAGGTGGAGGATCCGCCGCGGCTCCCCACAGCCGCCTGCCTGCTCTTATCATCAGAGCCCTGCGTGGATACAAAATTTGTATCTGCATACGCGCTGCTATCCGCAGATATGGTCCACGGATATAAAGCGGATACCCGCGGATTTGCAGGGCTCTAGTGGTAGGGTCGAGCCCCTTCCTGGGAGAAGTGTGAAGCGGAGGCTAGCAGGGAGCCTGCCAGCCCCACTCCACAGTGCCGCCAACTGACAGTTAATGGCCCGGTCAGCTGTGCTGACCAGAGCTGCCAGGATCCCTTTTTGACGTGTTCCGGTCAAAAACCAAACACCTGGTCACCCTACTCTAACAGTTATGGACCAAGTGGCCCACAGAACCTCTTGAAATTTTTTTTTTAATGTTGGCAACTATGAACAGGCCCAAGCACGAGCAGCTCCGTTCTGTTCAGCTCCTGCAGCACAAGACTGGTGACAGTCTGAATATCCTTCTCCCTTTCTTATGTAATGTGAATCACTGAAAGTCCAGAAGTGTCCCAAAGAATCACCCTGTGCCTAGCAGTGAGATCACGGTGCACAGGAGTTGGTTACTTTTTGTGAGGGATGGGGACAAAAAATTGTTTTGTAGGCCCACCACAAAAGGCTCAGGCCAGCTCTGGCACCATGTCACTCAGCAATGACCTCCTGCAGCCGCTTAAAGAGCAGCCTTGACAGGGCTCCAGTGTCAGCCCCAGCCAAGCATCTTCAGCCAAGAAGTTGGTGGTCAAGGTGTGAGATATGGAAGTTGTGGGGAGAGGACAGTTGTACATTCATGTGGGGCTGAAAGCAGAAGAAATCTAAGGGCTGTGAAAGTGAAAGGAATGTAGAGGCCCCTCCTTCCCCAACGGGGGGGAAAAAAAGGCAAAGGCACGAAGTGCCTGGAATGAATCATAAAAAACTACAACTCACCATTTATTTTCATATCCTCTCTCTAATGCTTGACTAATGCTAACAGTGGAATTCTTACGGCATCCATGTCATCCCTGCAAATGCGGAGTGAATTACTTTGTAGCTGGGCTATGAATTATGACACCAAACAGCATATTCATTACCAATGATTGGATGATGAACAACAACTCCCAAATTCCTCCTTTCCAATTCTAGTGATACTAAAAGATGCAATTTGAAGAGAGACAGACTGAGCCAGGGAGAGAAAGTTTTGACTCAACCTATTGAAATAACACTGGCTGTCACTGCCTCCGACTGGGTCTTGTATTAGTTGATACCATCTCCTCCATCCTCTCATCTCTTTACACCCAGCCCCAGGTGCTAAAAGTGGTGTCAAGAAAGCCACCAGTGTGGCAAGAGAGCATGGCAGGAAGTCACAGCCCCAATCATCACAAGCACACTGGCTGCAAAACTGGAGCTGAGATAAATCTACCACGTGACTTTTCCTTTCCCGCCCCCTCCCCCCTCCCCTTTGTACACAGCATCTGGGGGAGGGGTGCGATGCTGGGACAACGAGATGAAAAATAACAAATGTGATTTTGCCCTGGTTTTTAAGTTGTAATGTTTTCAAGTGAATCAGTGCAGATAAAAGATTCATGATTGACAGCCCTGGGGAGAAAGTCCTCTCCTCCCAAAACAGATAAAGCATAGGCAGGGGCAGTGCAAGTTTCCTCCACACCCCATTGCCAATGCATTGCAGTTACATTCTGGAGGGACTCCTTTCAGAAGTGAAAGGGATCTTCAGTCCTAGATATCTCTGCAGGGATTGTGATACAGACTCCTGTCCACCAGCATGTGGGTGAGGCCACAAAACTCATTACACATAGGCCGCCAAACGGTAATCATTTTTGGTTACTACCAGGCTGGGATGAATTTGAACTGTAGACCTAGGGAATGTCTACACTAAGAAATTAGGTCGAATTTATAGAAGTACCTTGCATAATGACAGGTTTCAGAGGAACAGCCGTGTTAGTCTGTATTCGCAAAAAGAAAAGGAGTACTTGTGGCACCTTAGAGACTAACCAATTTATTTGAGCATGAGCTTTCGTGAGCTACAGCTCACTTCATCAGATGTTTACCGTGGAAACTGCAGCAGACTTTATATACACACAGAAATCATGAAACAATACCTCCTCCCACCCCACTGTCCTGCTGGTAATAGCTTATCTAAAGTGATCAACAGGTGGGCCATTTCCAGCACAAA
Organism: Lepidochelys kempii; assembly: GCF_965140285.1. Classification (NCBI taxonomy): domain Eukaryota; kingdom Metazoa; phylum Chordata; order Testudines; family Cheloniidae; genus Lepidochelys; species Lepidochelys kempii. The sequence continues at coordinate 250,658,480 of NC_136380.1, forward strand.
CCTGGATTTGTGCTGGAAATGGCCCACCTGTTGATCACTTTAGATAAGCTATTACCAGCAGGACAGTGGGGTGGGAGGAGGTATTGTTTCATGATTTCTGTGTGTATATAAAGTCTGCTGCAGTTTCCACGGTAAACATCTGATGAAGTGAGCTGTAGCTCACGAAAGCTCATGCTCAAATAAATTGGTTAGTCTCTAAGGTGCCACAAGTACTCCTTTTCTTTTATAGAAGTAGATTTTTTAAAAAGCGATTTTATACAGTCAATTGTGTATGTCCCCACACTAATGCACTAAGCACATTAAGTCGTCGGAGTGTGTCCATAGTACCGAGGCTAGCATCGACTTCTGGAGCGTTGCACTGTGGGTAGCTATCCCACAGTCCCCGCAGTCTCCGCCGCCCATTGGAATTCTGGGTTAAGCTCCCAATGCCTGATGGGCAAAAACATTGTCACGGGTGGTTTTGGGTACATGTCATCAGTCGCCCCTCCCTCCGTGGAAGCAACAGCAGACAATCATTTCGCGCTTTTTTTCCATGCGGGCGCCACACTGCTTTCAGCAGACAATGCAGTAGGACTGCTAACCGTCGTCATCGTCATCATCCACCGCTTCCGCTTCCACTCTGCTCTCCTGATGCTACGAATCCACCTCGCAGGTCCTCTATATGACCGTCGTCATCCACCACTTCCGCTGGCACTCTGCTCTCCTGCTCTCCTTGTGGTCTCGCAGGGCCGCTTCCGCTGCAACTCTGCTCGGCTGCTCTTGTCTTGCCATACCACGGCAAATGTGCAGCCCGCTCAGCTGTCGTGTCCTGGCAGCAGACGGTGCAGTAGGTCTGCAAAATTGGTCATCCAACCACCGCTTCCCCTGCAACCCTGCTCTCCTGCAGACGCCATACCACAGCAAGCATGGAGCCCCCTCAGATCACCGCGGCAGTTATGAGCATTGTAAACACCTCACGCATTATCATGCAGTACATGCAGACCCAGAACCTGCAAAAGCAGGTGAGGAGACGATGGCAGAGCAGTGACGAGATTGATGAGGACATGGACACAGACTTCTCTCAAAGCACAGGCGCCGGCAATTTGGCCATCCTGGTGGCAATGGGGCAGGCTCATGCTGTGGAACGCCAATTCTGCACCTGGGAAACAAGCACAGACTGGTGGGACCGCATAGTGTTGCAGGTCTGGGATGAGTCCCAGTGGCTGCGAAACTTTCATGTGCGTAAGGGCACTTTCATGGAACTTTGTGATTTGCTTTCCCCTGCCGTGAAGCGCAAGAATACCAAGATGAGAGCAGCTCTCACAGTTCACAAGCGAGTGGCAGTAGCCCTGTGGAAGCTTGCAACGCCAGACAGCTACCGGTCAGTCGGGAATCAATTTGGAGTAGGCAAATCTACTGTGGGGGTTGCTGTGATCCAAGTAGCCAATACAATCACTGAGCTGCTGCTATCAAGGGTAGTGACCCTGGGAAATGTGCAGGTCATAGTGGATGGCTTTGCTGCAAAGGGATTCCCTAACTGTGGCGAGGCGACAGATGGAACTCATATCGCTATCTTGGGACCGGAGCACCAAGGCAGCCAGTACATAAACCGCAAGGGGTACTTTTCAATGGTGCTGCAAGCCCTGGTGGATCACAAGGGATGTTTCACCAACATCAGCGTGGGATGGCTGGGAAAGGTACATGACGCTCGCATCTTCAGGAACACTGGTCTGTATGAACAGCTGCAGCAAGGGACTTACTTTCCAGACCAGAAAATAACCGTTGGGGATGTTGAAATGCCTGTAGTTATCCTTGGGGACCCAGCCTACCCCTTAATGCCATGGCTCATGAAGCCGTACACAGGCAGCCTGGACAGTAGTCAGGAGCTGTTCAACTACAGGCTGAGCAAGTGCAGAATGGTGGTAGAATGTGCATTTGGATGTTTAGAGGCGCGCTGGCGCAGTTTACTGACTCGCTTAGACCTCAGCGAAAGCAATATTCCCACTGTTATTACTGCTTGCTGTGTGCCCCACAATATCTGTGAGAGTAAGGGGGAGACGTTTATGGCGGGGTGGGAAGTTGAGGCAAATCGCCTGGCCGCTGATTACGCGCAGCCAGACACCAGGGCAGTTAGAAGAGCACAGCATGGCACGCTGCGCATCAGAGAAGCTTTGAAAACCAGTTTCATGGCTGACCAGGCTATGGTGTGACAGTTGTTTGTTTCTCCTTGATGAAAATCCGCCCCCTTGGCTCACTCTACTTCCCTGTAAGCCAACCGACCTCCCCTCCCCCCTTCGATCACCGCTTGCAGAGGCAATAAAGTCATTGTTGTTTCAAATTCATGCATTCTTTATTAATTCATCACACAAATAGGGGGATAACTGCCAAAGTAGCCTGGCAGGGGTATGGGAGGAGGGAAGCAGGAGTTTGCCTGGGACTGGTAAGTATCCGAGTGTGTGTTTGTTTGCTTCCTGAGGAAGTATCCGAGCGTGTGTTTGTTGGGGGGGCAGTGTGAGAGCCTGAGTGAGTGTCTGATTGGCTGCTAGCCTGCAGGGGGCGGGCAGTAGGGTGTCTGTTTGTTTGCGACAGGGAAGCCTGGCTGTTTAAAAATAGCCAGAGCTTCACGAACCAGCTGAGCGGCGGCGGACCAGCTGAGCAGCAGGGACAGCAGAGCAGCTCACAGCAGGAGTTTGCCTGGGAGTTCGCCTGGAGTGAGCCCAGTGAGGCTTACGTCTTGCAAACTGCTCTGAGGAAGCTCATAGTAGGAAGGTGATATGGAAGGGGGGGGTTCAGCTGTTGTGACCTGCACTGGATGTGCCATGTTTGTCTTTCTTCCACAGGACAGAAGCGACTTTGTCTGTACAAAGTGCAAGCTGGTCTCCATATTGGAAGAGAAGATTGAAGGTCTGGAGCAACAGATAACAACCCTGCGTTGCATACGAGAAACTGAGGATTTTCTGGACAAAACTCAGGATAGGCTTCTAGGGGCACAAAGCTCTACAGATATAGAGCAGGTTGCACAGAGGAGCCAAGAGGCCAGTGAAGAAGCTTGGCAACATGTGACCTCCAGAAGAGGTAAGTGGAATGTCCGGGTTCCAGTAACACAGACACAGGTAACTAACCGCTTTCATGTTCTCTCCACAGGTATCGTTGCGGAGAGTGGACCAGATGATATGTCTGGGGTGAGAAAGCAGAAGGAGACTCCGCTGGTTGGAAGGCATGAGATGCTATGTCCTGAGGTTGGGGGTTCCACGACCACCACTCCCAAGAGGAGAAGGCGGGTGGTGGTGGTCGGGGACTCTCTCCTCCGGGGGACTGAGTCATCTATCTGCCGCCCTGACCGGGAAAACTGAGAAGTCTGCTGCTTGCCAGGGGCTAAGATTCGTGATGTGACGGAGAGACTGCCGAGACTCATCAAGCCCTCGGATCGCTACCCCTTCCTGCTTCTCCACGTGGGCACCAATGATACTGCCAAGAATGACCTTGAGCGGATCACTGCAGACTATGTGGCTCTAGGAAGAAGGATAAAGGAGTTGGAGGCACAAGTGGTGTTCTCGTCCATCCTCCCCGTGGAAGGAAAAGGCCTAGGTAGGGACTGTCGAATCGTGGAAGTCAACGAATGGCTACGCAGGTGGTGTCGGAGAGAAGGCTTTGGCTTCTTTGACCATGGGATCGTGTTCCATGAAGGAGGAGTGCTGGGCAGAGACGGGCTCCATCTTACGAAGAGAGGGAAGAGCATCTTTGCCAGCAGGCTGGCTAACCTAGTGAGGAGGGCTTTAAACTAGGTTCACCGGGGGAAGGAGACCAAAGCCCTGAGGTAAGTGGGAAAGCGGGATACCGGGAGGAAGCACAGGCAGGAATGTCTGTGAGGGGAGGGCTCCTGCCTCATACTGGGAATGAGGGGCGATCAACAGGTTATCTCAAGTGCTTATATACAAATGCACAAAGCCTTGGAAACAAGCAGGGAGAACTGGAGGTCCTGGTGATGTCAAGGAAGTATGACGTGATCGGAATAACAGAGACTTGGTGGGATAACTCACATGACTGGAGTACTGTCATGGATGGTTATAAACTGTTCAGGAAGGACAGGCAGGGCAGAAAAGGTGGGGGAGTAGCGCTGTATGTAAGGGAGCAGTATGACTGCTCAGAGCTCCGGTACGAAACTGCAGAAAAACCTGAGTGTCTCTGGATTAAGTTTAGAAGTGTGTGCAACAAGAGTGATGTAGTGGTAGGAGTCTGCTATAGACCACCGGACCAGGGGGATGAGGTAGATGAGGCTTTCTTCCGGAAGCTCACGGAAGCTACTAGATCGCATGCCCTGATTCTCATGGGTGACTTTAATTTTCCTGATATCTGCTGGGAGAGCAATAAAGCGGTGCATAGACAATCCAGGAAGTTTTTGGAAAGCGTAGGGGACAATTTCCTGGCGCAAGTGCTAGAGGAGCCAACTAGGGGGGGCGCTTTTCTTGACCTGCTGCTCACAAACTGGGTAGAATTAGTGGGGGAAGCAAAAGTGGATGGGAATCTGGGAGGCAGTGACCATGAGTTGGTTGAGTTCAGGATCCTGACGCAGGGAAGAAAGGTAAGCAGCAGGATACGGACCCTGGACTTCAGGAAAGCAGACTTCGACTCCCTCAGGGAACGGATGGCCAGGATCCCCTGGGGGACTAACTTGAAGGGGAAAGGAGTCCAGGAGAGCTGGCTGTATTTCAAGGAATCCCTGTTGAGGTTACAGGGACAAACCATCCCAATGAGTCGAAAGAATAGTAAATATGGCAGGCGACCAGCTTGGCTTAATGGTGAAATCCTAGCGGATCTTAAACATAAAAAAGAAGCTTACAAGAAGTGGAAGGTTGGACTTATGACCAGGGAAGAGTATAAAAATATTGCTCGGGCATGTAGGAATGATATCAGAAGGGCCAAATCGCACCTGGAGCTGCAGCTAGCCAGAGATGTCAAGAATAACAAGAAGGGTTTCTTCAGGTATGTTGGCAACAAGAAGAAAGCCAAGGAAAGTGTGGGCCCCTTACTGAATGAGGGAGGCAACCTAGTGACAGAGAATGTGGAAAAAGCTAATGTACTCAATGCTTTTTTTGCCTCTGTCTTCACTAACAAGGTCAGCTCCCAGACTGCTGCGCTGGGCATCACAAAATGGGGAAGAGATGGCCAGCCCTCTGTGGAGATAGAGGTGGTTAGGGACTATTTAGAAAAGCTGGATGTGCACAAGTCCATGGGGCCGGACGAGTTGCATCCGAGAGTGCTGAAGGAATTGGCGGCTGTGATTGCAGAGCCATTGGCCATTATCTTTGAAAACTCGTGGCGAACCGGGGAAGTCCCGGATGACTGGAAAAAGGCTAATGTAGTGCCAATCTTTAAAAAAGGGAAGAAGGAGGATCCTGGGAACTACAGACCAGTCAGCCTCACCTCAGTCCCTGGAAAAATCATGGAGCAGGTCCTCAAAGAATCAATCCTGAAGCACTTGCATGAGAGGAAAGTGATCAGGAACAGCCAGCATGGATTCACCAAGGGAAGGTCATGCCTGACTAATCTAATCGCCTTTTATGATGAGATTACTGGTTCTGTGGATGAAGGGAAAGCAGTGGATGTATTGTTTCTAGACTTTAGCAAAGCTTTTGACACGGTCTCCCACAGTATTCTTGTCAGCAAGTTAAGGAAGTATGGGCTGGATGAATGCACTATAAGGTGGGTAGAAAGCTGGCTAGATTGTCGGGCTCAACGGGTAGTGATCAATGGCTCCATGTCTAGTTGGCAGCCGGTGTCAAGTGGAGTGCCCCAGGGGTCGGTCCTGGGGCCGGTTTTGTTCAATATCTTCATAAATGATCTGGAGGATGGTGTGGATTGCACTCTCAGCAAATTTGCGGATGATACTAAACTGGGAGGAGTGGTAGATACGCTGGAGGGGAGGGATAGGATACAGAAGGACCTAGACAAATTGGAGGATTGGGCCAAAAGAAATCTGATGAGGTTCAATAAGGATAAGTGCAGGGTCCTGCACTTAGGACGGAAGAACCCAATGCACAGCTACAGACTAGGGACCGAATGGCTAGGCAGCAGTTCTGCGGAAAAGGACCTAGGGGTGACAGTGGACGAGAAGCTGGATATGAGTCAGCAGTGTGCCCTTGTTGCCAAGAAGGCCAATGGCATTTTGGGATGTATAAGTAGGGGCATAGCGAGCAGATCGAGGGACGTGATCGTTCCCCTCTATTCGACATTGGTGAGGCCTCATCTGGAGTACTGTGTCCAGTTTTGGGCCTCACACTTCAAGAAGGATGTGGATAAATTGGAGAGAGTCCAGCGAAGGGCAACAAAAATGATTAGGGGACTGGAACACATGAGTTATGAGGAGAGGCTGAGGGAGCTGGGATTGTTTAGCCTGCAGAAGAGAAGAATGAGGGGGGATTTGATAGCTGCTTTCAACTACCTGAAAGGGGGTTCCAAAGAGGATGGCTCTAGACTGTTCTCAATGGTAGCAGATGACAGAACAAGGAGTAATGGTCTCAAGTTGCAGTGGGGGAGGTTTAGATTGGATATTAGGAAAAACTTTTTCACTAAGAGGGTGGTGAAATACTGGAATGCGTTACCTAGGGAGGTGGTAGAATCTCCTTCCTTAGAGGTTTTTAAGGTTAGGCTTGACAAAGCCCTGGCTGGGATGATTTAACTGGGAATTGGTCCTGCTTCGAGCAGAGGGTTGGACTAGATGACCTTCTGGGGTCCCTTCCAACCCTGATATTCTATGATTCTATGATTCTAAGCACCAGGTGGGGTTGTGGATGAGGGGAGGAGGGAAGGACAAGGCCACACTGTATTTCAAAACTTATTGAATACCAGCCTTCTGTTGCTTGGGCAATCCTCTGGGGTGGAGTGGTTGGGTGCCCAGAGCTCCCCGTCCCACCCCCCCCCCCCCCGCTTTCTTGGGCATCTGGGTGAGGAGGCTATGGAACTTCGGGAGGAGGGCAGTTAGTTATACAGGGGCTGCAGTGGTGGTCTGTGCCTTTCCTGCACCTCAACCATACACTGGAGCATACTAGTTTGATCCTCCAGTAGCCTCAGCATTGTATCCTGCCTCCTCTCATCACGCTGCGGCCACTTCTCCTGTTGCTTCAGCCATCTATCCTCTCACACGTCCCTCCAGTCCTTGCGTTCGTTTTGTGCTTTCCTGGACTCTGCCATTGTCTGCCTCCACGCATTCTGCTGGGCTCTTTCAGTTTGGGTGGACTGCATGAGCTCAGAGAACACTTCATCGTGAGTGCATTTTTTTCGCCTTCTTATCTGCGTTAGACTCTGGGACGGAGATGCTAGTTGCAGCGTTGAAACATTTGCAGCTGTTGGAGGAAAAAAGGGAGATTAAAATTGAAAAAGACACATTGGCCATTTAAAAGGAGGGGCTGATGTTTTCGGGTTAACGTGCAGCACTAACCCAACTAACCCCTCCCCCCCACACACACACCCAATTCTCTGGGATGATCGCTTCACCCCACCCCCTACCGCATGGCTAACAGCAGGGATATTTCTTTTCAGCCACAGGCAAACAGCCCAGCAGGAACTGCCACCTCTGATGTCCCCTTAATAAAATTTCCCTATTTCAACCAGGTGACCATGAATGATATCACTCTCTTGAGGATAACACAGAGAGATAAAGAACGGATGTTGCTTGAATGCCAGCAAACACCGGGACCACACGCTGCCATGCTTTCTTATGCAAGGATTCCAGACTACGTGCTACTTGCCTGCTGTGGTAAAGTGTCTTATCATGGAGGATGCAATAAGGCTGCCCTCCCCAGAAACCTTTTGCAAAGGCTTTGGGAGTACCTCCAGGACAGCTTCATTGAGATGTCCCTGGAGGATTTCCGCCCCATCCCCAGACACGTTAACAGACTTTTCTAGTAGCTGTACTGGCCGTGAATGCATCCCAAATCTTCAGGGCAAATTAATCATTAAACACGCTTGCTTTTAAACCGCGTATTATATTTACAAAGATACACTCACCAGAGCTGCCTTCTCCGCCTTCAAGGTCCGGGAGCCCAGGTTGGGAGGGTATTGGATCCAGGGTGATAAACAGTTCCTGGCTGTCGGGGAGAATGGTTTCTCCAGTTGCCTGGTGTGTGCTATCTTCAACCTCCCCCTCCCCATGATCTTCCTCATCCCCAAAATCCTCATCCCTGTTCCGTGAGACTCCTCCCTTGCAGGAGTCCATGTACAGGGGTGGGGCAGTGATAGGGGCACCCCCTAGAATTGCATGCAGCTCATCATAGAAGCAGCATGTCTGGGGCTCTGACCCCAAGCAGGCGTTTGCCTCTTGGGGTTTTTGGTAGGCTTGCCTAAGCTCCTTAAGTTTCACACGGCACTGCTGCGGGTCCCTGTGATAGCCTCTGTCCTTCATGCCCTTGGAGATTTTTTCAAATATTCTGGCATTTCATCTTTTGGAACAGAGTTCTGAGAGCACGGATTCATCTCGCCATACAGCGATCAGATCCCGTACCTCCCTTTCGGTCCATGCTGGAGCTCTTTTGCAATTCTGGGACTCCATGATCACCTCTGCTGATGAGCTCGCCACACTGGCCAAACAGGAAATGAAATTCAAAATTTCGCAGGGCTTTTCCTGTCTACCTGGCCAGTGCATCCGAGTTAAGAGTGCTGTCCAGAGCGGTCACAATGGAGCACTGTGGGATAGCAACTGGAGGTCAATACCGTCGAATTGCGTCCACACTAACCCAAATTCAACCTGGCAATGTTGATTTCAGCACTAATCCCCTCACTGGGGAGGAGTACAGAAATCGATTTTAAGAGCACATTAAGTCGACAAAAATGGCTTCGTTATGTGGACGGGTGCAGGGTTAAATCGATCTAACACTGCTAAATTCGACCTAAACTCGTAGTGTAGACCAGGGCCTAGACTCCATATTCTCACTCCCCTGAGACAACTAGTCCCCTCTGCTTTTTTCTTCCGATAACATGTGAAAGACAAAATATCCATAGATCTCTAGTTCCAGGAGGTTCCAAAGTCTTCATCTTCACTCCCAAAATAATGTGCAAAATAGAAACTGAAAGCCTCCCTTGACCAAACTGCAAAATTATATCCAAATGAATCCAAACTAAATTCTCACTTTTGTGAAGTCAGTGCATAGTTGGGGAAAGGAGAAGTCTCCTTAACACTGAAACAAAATGCACTTACACAAACAGGATTCAGGATTTACATCCATCTCCTAGCCATCAGTTTGTGTTTTTCTCTTAGTCTTGGTTAATAAACCATCTGTCTTCCTACAAAGGTGAATAGTCACCTATGATCCCTTCTCCAGTTCTAGACACATAGTACAAAAATCCTGAGAAGATGCTGATGGCTCTCAATTCCCACAGACTTTGATGAGATTTGAGGGGATTCAGGATGTCACAGGAGGCTCTCAGCAGCCTACAGGCTCCTCCCGCTACACCTGTCCAAAGTAGGGTGACCAGATGTCCCGATTTTATAGGGACAGTCCCAATATTCAGGGCTTTGTTTTATATAAGCACCTATTACCCCCCACCCCGTCCCGATTTTTCATACTTGCTAGTTGGTCACCCTAGTCCAAATACACACAGGCACTTATACACGCACTACCACATCACACACATTCCTAAAACTACAAGTCAGCCTCTGAAGCAACTCACCAGTAATTCAGCACACATCCTGCCTCCATTCTCCAAAGCTAGACCTGCCTAGTTTCTCTTCCATATGTTTCTCCTAAAGCAACAGCACAAGTGTCTATAAATGAAGAGCCTTTAAAGTAAAATAAATTGACCTCTACAGGCCCCAAAAGTCCTGGGAAATGAGATGAACAGAAGAAGCCAGACCCTCAGCTGGTGGGAAAAGGTGCTGAACTCACTGGGGCCCAGACCTAAGGGTGTGGCCTAAATTCTGCAGCAAGGTTCTTTCTTTGCTGTCTATAAAATTCCTTTGCTGAAAAATTCAAAGAACAGTCATTACAAATAAATAAATAAATAAATAAGAATGAAAAGAGACAAGTTACAAGCCCAAGACCGGGGTGATTATCAATAAGCCGAAGAGCACTTGGTGCCAGCAACGGACTGAGCCTTGTATTCTCACAGACAAGCAACTCCGGCCCCTGGCACCACAGCCAGGGTCAGGAGCTGTGGCTGCATGGGTGCCAGATGAAGGGGGTGACTGTGTAAAGAGCAGCTGTGGGGGGCGGGGGGAGGAAAGAGGAGGTGGGCAGGAGAGGGGAGTGAGGAGCTGCTTCTGTCTGAGCACCCTTGCAACGGCAAAGCTGCCTGTAGAAGGCTGGCTTCCTTGCAGGGAGGGAATCTGCAGGGGGTGTTATTTGCTACCACCAACTAGCTGTGTCCATTGCTAATGCCAGCAGAGAGAAGCAATTGGGATGGGGAGACAGAGAGAGAGAGAGAGAGGTTCACTGTGTAGATAAATATAGTAACATACATAGCTAAATCTATGCAGATGGGCTGGATAATAGGAGTGATCTAATTGGCTAGTCATAGAATCATAGAAATGTTGGTCTGGAAGGGACCTTGAGAGGTCATCAAATCCAGCCACCTGCAGTTAGTCAGGACCAAGTAAACTGAGACCATCCCTGACAGGAGTTTGTCCAACCTGTTCCACAACCTCCCTTGGAAGCCTATTCCAGAGTTTAACTACCCTGACAGAATTTCCTAAAAATCTGACCTAAATATCCCTTCCTGCAGATTAAACCCATTATTTCTTGTCATTCCTCCAGTGCACATGGAGAACAAATGAGTACAGTTTTCTTCATAACAGACCATGATTTAAAAATTGTCAGTTATGTAGAATCCACCACACCCTTTGTTAAGTTGGTCCAATGCTTAATTACTCTCACTGATAATCACTTACACCAGTTTGAATTTGTCTAGCTTCAACTTCCAGCCATTGGATCATGTTATACTTTTGTCTGCTAGATTGAAGGGCCCATTATTAAATATTTGTTCCCTGTGTAGGTACTTACAGACTGTGATCAAGTCACCCCTTAACCTTTCCTTTACTAAGCTAAATAATTGAGCTCCTTGAGTTTATCACTATAAGGCATGTTTTCTAACCGTTTAATCATTCTCGTGGCTCTTCTCTGAACCCTCTCCAATTTATCAACATCCTTCTTGAATTTGTGGGCACCACACAAGGTGTTTCAGCAGTGGTCACATCAATGCTAGCTAGATACAGAGGTAAAGTAAGTTCTCTGCTCCTACTCTAGATTCCTCTGTTTATGTATCCAAGGATTACATTAGCCCTTTTAGCCACAGCTTCACACTGGGAACTCATATTCAGCCGATTATCCACCAAATCTTTTTCAGAGTCATGGCTACCCAGGACAGGGCCCCCCATCCTGTAAGTATGGCTAGGGTGACCAGATAGCATGTGTGAAAAATTGGGACCAGGGACAGGGGTTAATAGGCATCTATGTAAGAAAAAGCCCTGAATATTGGTATTGTCCCTATCAAATCAGGACAACTGGTCTCCCTAAATATGGCATACATTCTTTGTTCCTAGATATAAATATTTTCGTTTAGCCATATTAAAATACATATTGTTTGCTTGTGCCCAGTTTACCAAGTGATTACATTCCCAGGCTCTCCCCTGAACCTTTAGAGTCTTCCAGTAAATTTACACACACACACACACATACACACACTCAATTCTATACATACAGGCTGATTTTTTTTCAGGAGCCTATGGGAGTTGGGTGCCCAACTCCAATTGAAAATCAGTGGATTTAGAAAGTCTGAGTCCTTTATGTCCTTGGTGAATGCATTTCCACAGTTCATTGCCATGAAAACCCTAGATGGGCTAGAAATCTATGCCTGGATGTTTAGAAGCTCTCTCTTGATGTGTTAAAATGCTTTGGCAATGTCTTATCACTTACATTGAAAACCCCTGAGGGTGGGATGAGACATTTTCTGTCTGCAAAACCCTGGTTCTGCAATCAAATAAAATCATAAATAAACCCCAGTAATCCCAGTGGCTTCTGGAGCAATGGGGAAGAATGGCGTGGCCCTCATATCTACCTCACTGCTTCCCAAGCTGTGGGCTGTGCATCTCCAGTTGGCTGTCCATGGGGGTTGGGAGCTTGTTTGCTTTCTCTGTGTCAAGTCTTCTGCTGGGGTAGATTTGCTCAGCCATCTACAACCAACCACAGATTCCAGAAACTCCCAGTAAGGCACTGTCCCAGTTATACAGCTCTATAGAAACTGTCACAGGGTGCACCTGAAGAGCAGCGGTCATGAATGGCTGAATGTGGGGTTGAAGGAGGAGAATTGGTTGAGAATGCGTATTCTGCTGTGATTTAATAAATAAATTAATTAATAAATAAACAGATAAATAAAATAATAATAATGGGCTACTTTAGTTTTAGCAACTTTTTTTAAATGGTGTCTTCCGGGCTGGGACTTGAAAAGGCCTGTTTGAGTTGGGGTTTAGTAACAGAGAAGGCTCTGGCAGACCCTCCCCACCGGAGCTGCTGTGCAATGTACCATACCTACAAATGCACACACATGCTGAGCACAGGGCAACTCTCAGCTATTGCTTTAATGGCTCGTGCACTGGGGAACAAGAATGTCACCCCCTAACACTCCCCTATCTCCAGACACAAGGCTTCCCCTTTCCTCCTGTCTCCTCCCACCGCCTGATGTACTTTACAGTGACTGACTGCCAGTGGCATTCAACCAAGCTAGCAGAGAAAAGCTATGTCTACCCTGCAATAAAAGACCCATAGCATGGCTGTGGCTGGCCCGGGTCAGCTGACTTGGGTTCGCAGGGCTCAAGCTGCAGGACTATAAAATTGCAGGGTAGATGTTCAGGCTTGGGCTGGAGCCCAAAGTCTGAGAGCCTGCAAAGGGGAAGGGTCTCAGAGACCAGGCTCCAGCCCACACCTGAGGGTATGTCTATACTGCAATTAAACACCCGCGGCTGGCATGTGTCAGTTGACTAGGACTCACGAGGCTCGGGCTGTGGGGCTGCAAAATTGCAGTTTAGACATTCAGGCTTGGGCTGAAGTCCAGGCTCTGGGATTCTGCCCTATTGTGAGGTCTCAGACCCAGACTCCAGTCTGAGCCCAAATGTCTACACTGCAATTTTACAGCCCAGTAGCCCAAGCCCTACAAGCCTGAGTCAGCTGACACGGGCCAGCCGCGGGTGTTTAATTGCAGTGTAGACATACCCTGAATGTCTACATGGCAATTTTCAACCCTGCTGTCTGAACCCACAGGCCTGAGTCAGCTGACCTGGTTTCTGATACTCGGTGCTGCAGGTTTTTTATCGCATCACAGACATACCCTAAGAGAGAGTGAGAGAATATTGTGCTAATGAGCCACAGAACATTGCAAAACATATGATGGGAATAAAGGAAAGGAAAAGATCAGGCCACTTTTCAAACAAATGCAATGACAGAGAGTGAGGTGGACAGGACTACTGACTGCATCTGCAAAGCATTCGAGGGAACTTTCCAGCTGTTGACTGCTGCTGTGGGGACATAATTAAACGCAACTGAAAATCGATGACCTGTAACTTGTTCCAGCAATGCCAAATGACATACACACATTTTCCCCCACTCACCCCCAGTGCAACCACAAACATCTGTTTTATTGCTCCCAATATCAAAAGTCACAGGGATCTCACCTGAAAACCTGCCCTACCCTGCCATTCACTCATACGCCATCATCTCCTCCCTTGCTCTCCCCACACTGTTTTCAAAGTTCAGGGCCTCTTTGGCAAGGACAGCCCAGGCTGTGTGTCTGATGGAAAACAGCAGGAAAAAGCAGACATCCCCCTGTAAAGCATCCTTTGCCTGAAATCCCTTCAGACTTTCATAGCTTAGAGGAAATGCAGGACTTGATAATGAGTCATGTGCTCCTCTGGGAAACTGGAATGATTTCAGAAGAAGAGGAAAAATGTTTAAATCGGATCGAGTAGAAGGCCAAACTCAATCCTAAAGGGGGCAACTCCAGAGACAGGACACACTGTCCATGCAATGCGACCATCCACATTGGAACTGGAACGTAATGATGGCTCAGAGGCCTAAGGAGTGTTCTGGAAAAGACACAGCTCCTCTATTGGAATGGGTTTACTTCAGCTACCATGGTGACTGGTATGGTATGGGACGGTGTGGCAGGGCCTGGCATGGTATGGGTAGATGCATGGATAGATAAATACTGATCCCCTAACTGATACTGCATTTGTCTATATCGCTGAACTATCTTTGCACTCGGTATGATTGGCATGATTTGTTCTGGGATTGAAATAGTGAAGGGTGCATTAGCAGAGCTGTAGAAGAACCCCAGAACTGGAATCACAGGGATGCCAATGGTGAAAGCTGATATGCATCAGCAGAGCAGTGGGCGGGGTCCTATGGCTGTGGAAGTTGCAGGCCAGGTGAACTGGCAGATCCAGGATTACAGATCACTCCTGAAGAAGGCTCTCACTGGCAAGACACACTCAGCCATTCTCACACACGCTGTCACAACACCCCTCTACATAAACACACTAACCTCACTCCCAACACACAGAAACTCTGAAGCAACCTCACACGTCTGGTGCACCCATTGATACAGTCACCAAACACACTGACACAAATTCCCATCCTGACAGAGCCTCATGTACACACACTGAGGGCCTGATTCACATTTACACTCAGACTTTTTTGCACCACGCTGACAGCCTAAGGGGGCCTTCACGTGAGTGCTTGAGTCATGCTGGAACGCTCAGGAATGCCATGACGACACCTTTTTGGGCGGCCAGAACAGCGTTCCAATACCTTTGCTGGGTCAGGGCCAAGCGGCTCTTTTCCCTCCCCAGCTGCAGAGGGTCCCCTGACCCAGCAGGTGCCGGTACTGGACCCAGGGGCATCGCTCAGTGGTGGGTCAGTGAGGAAGGAGCTGGGGATGCTGCAGGAAGAACTGTAGAGGGGAATATGGGAGCCCCCCCGTGAAAAGCAGGAGATGGGCACAGTTAATGAGGTGGTAGGGACAGGACAGGCTCTGCGGGGAGTCAGCCTCTTCTCCCCTGCGCCTCCCCCAGCTTTCCCTATCTTCTTCCCAGCTCCCCCTGCTCCCCTGCCAGGCCTCCTGGTACCCTGCATTCTGGCACTTCCTTTTCTAGCACTTTTTAATGTGGATTCAAATGTAGTTTACTGACAGTGCAGTATAAAGAGATCCTAATGAGAATCAGGCACACGTTGCCCTCCCTATACAAAGCTGATAGACCCTTCCATGCCCCGTGCCCCACACTCCCTGCCACAGCCTTACATATGTCCTGTCACTTGTGCTTGCACACACACAGAGCATCCTCTCCTTCCTCTTCATACTCATATGTGCTTTGCGATTACTCCAGCATTCAGGCTATAAGAAACTGCCAGCCTTCATCCTCCAGGAACTCACATCCTTCCCTTTCCAGTCAATGAGAAAATGACAGTGCAAGAAAAAAAATGGTCACCACCAATGGGATCGTCTCAAGTCTGGGGTACAAACTTCTCCGTCATGTTGCATAGCTACTTTACAGCAGGTGTATAAGACGACTGAATCCCCTTTGCAGAGCACAAACACAGTCTGATGTTGGCAGAGAGTGAGTTTTATGGGGATGCAAGTTTCTGGTGCGTGAAGCAGCCAAAGTTTTATGGGGATGCAGGTTTCTGGTTGGTGAAGCAGCCAGAAAAGTGGATGGAACATAGATTTTCCCCCCTGCCTGACTGAGCCCGACACCCCATTTGTCACACAATACGTGACTCTGGTGTGTTGTTAGATCCTGGGCTGCTCCTGGGTGCCTATGTAGTGATTGTGGCCAGGAGTGCTCGTTTTCTGCTAAGTCTGGCGAGAAAGGTGCAACCTTTCCTCCTATGCAAGGATGTTGCCACGGTTGTCACCGCTTGGACATTTGATTGGTGTCATGTATTCTACAGGCAACCACATCTTGAGACTACCGAGACATGGAGGTTAGTGCAGCACAACATAGCCTGCTTATTAAATGGAGTTGCACACGGTGGGAGCAATTAAATTAGTAAGCTGGTCAATAAGCAATAAGTAGAATTCAACATGTTTGTTTTAACCAATATTGCTTGGCACCTGGTCCTACTGACACAGCTGAAATAAGTCCAGTAAAGGGGCTCCAGCCAGAGCTCTCTCACTATAAACAGAGGGGGTTTCTAGCAGGGTGTTCTCCGTGAGAGGTCCTGGAGCTTGGAACTCCCCTCTTGGTCTGCCAGAGCCTGGTCTTCCTAACCTACTGGGCATGAAGAAAAGGCTGTGGTTTTTCTTGGGCTTTGAGGTTAGGGGCTGGGAGTCAGTAGGGTTTGGCAGTTACTGATTTATGCATGGGCAGCCCTTCACATTCTATTGTATTGCATATTTAAATCTATGGGATAGGCACTCGTAGCATAGGAAGTACTTCAGTGGAGATTTACAGAAACAGAGCTCCCTCCAGGGCTTGTCAACCGCTCTCATCAGCCACCTCAATCAGAGGGGGCTGCCTGAGAGTGACATGAGGTGCTGCTTCCACCACACTCCCCGCCTTGTCTTCTTCACCAGGAAGGAAAGGACCATGTTTCATCCCCAAATTTGAACCCCATGTATTGATGCCCCCTGACACCACTAGGCCAATTTGTTTACTTGCTTTCATCAAAATTGGAATTAAAAAAAATCAACCTCCACAGTCATTCAGCACCAGCCCTACTGGTCTAAAATACCACCCATGAGGAGAAGCCCACAAATGCGGGGTCTCACAATTTCGGGACTTGGCAATGTAAACCTGTGTTCTCTGTGACCCAGGCAGGTGTCCTCCCCACTGATTCCCAGGCAGGTGCTCTGTGCTCAGGTACACTCCAAACTACTTTAACCCCTGACTACACTTCACACAGACTGAGACACTTCAATTCCCTGTCCGTCCTCCCCACCCTAACGGCTCAGTAAAACCCATCATTCAATATGGAAGCAAAATCTGTCCTTCCCAGATGTTATGGGCATCCCAGATCCCTGACCCAAAGTCCAGAAGTCACAGAGATATGGTGTAGTCTAGTAGAGTGAGCACAGGGCTGAGGACCAGGCATACCAGAATTCTAAACCCAGCGCTGCCACTGTCTTATTATGAGGCCTTGGGAACATCACTTAAAGTCTCTGTAAAATAGAAATAAATAATAATACTACCCACTGACCTACCTCATCAAGGTGTTGTGAGGATTAGTTAATTATGGTTTGTAAAAGGCGACTGCAATATTAAGTAAATTGTGTTACAGTCATGCTCCTGAGGTGCACACAGAGAGCCTGAAGATGAAAAGAATCCCATTTCCTCCCAAACGATTCAGTTTACATGAGAGAGATTAAGAATGGCAATGCAGCAGTGGTCGCCACATTCTATCCTATTCAGGCTCTTATATTCCACTAATCGCTGTGTTATCTGACTGCCTACATGTTGGCCTACGGAGCCTATACACCAGGGGTGGCCAAACTTATTGGCCCTCTGAACCGCATACAACAATCTTCAGAAGTTTGAGAGCCAGAGCACACGTGCCAGGAGCCGGGGCTTGGGGCTTCAGCCCCACTCCCGTTGAAGCTCCAAGCCCTGGCAGGTGAACCCTGCAGGGCTGAAGCCCCGAGCCCTCCTTCCCACTGGACAGAAGCTCCTATCCCCCTGCTCCACAGTGCAAGGCAGAGGTCCCAAGCTCTCCCTGCCCCACCCACCCAGTCTGGTAGGCGGAGAATGGGGTGGCGGGGGGGGGCACTTGTGAGCCTCACTTTAATGGTAAAAGAGCCACATGTGGCTTGCAGTTAGACCACAGTTAGGCCATCCCTGCTATACACCATTGCTTGGAAAATGAGAGTGTCACATAGGGCTTGCCATGTCCAATCAGACCACTGGTCTGGCTATTTCAGCACCCAGAGCTGGCTGTTAGACTGAGAGGAGGGGACTCTAAAGATCACATACACACTTTCAATGTAAAATGTTTCTAATAAGCTAGGGACATGTCCCAAGAATCTTCTTACCAACTTTCCCCCCAACTTCTGAGGCCAGTCTTTTGCATAGTGGGGTTGATAATGGTGGCTAGCAGTTGACTGCACTTAGAGGGAGAAGGCAAATCATTTTGCAGGCCTGCTTCAAAATATTAAGACCTTCTCTGCCAGCATTCTGTATTTGGAATCCATCAGTGCAAAATGCTTCACAGGAAGGTTAAAAAAAAAGGCCATAATGCACCTGGCTAAATGCCCTTCACTCCCAGCGTCAAGCCTTAAACACATGACCATCCCTTCTATCCATGGAAGTAGAGAACACCACAGACATTACTACAGTAGTTTCAATCACATTGTGGGCAAGGCCAGAAGATGTCTGAGGTTATGTTCTTGAGCCACCAAAAGTTATCTATACTGCCAAAAATCAGGTACCTAATTCACCACCAGTGCAACTCCATCAGCAATAGTACGGGTGAAAGCTAACGTACAGACAGATCTAAGACATATTTACCACTGTTGTTGCCCTAGTGGGTTAGACCAAAAGTGCTGGTGGTAAAAATATCTGAGCCCTGTCTACACTGAAACATTTCTACCACCTGTGAGATGTCTATATTTCTGCTAACACTGTTCATTGTGTTGCCTTATCCTTCCAACCACACACAGTCTATTTGTCTGATGTGGCCACCCGATATGTCCTTTCTGATGTGACATTATGAGCTATTTGGGAAAGATACTTGCCTTCTTTGTGTACGTTACCTAGCCCAATTACCTTTGATTTACGTCCTTAGCTGCTATTGTAATACACATAACAAATAGTAATAATAATTGTGAAGCTGCATCAGTGGTGAATTATGCTTCCATTTTTTCATAGTGTAGATGCACCTTCAGGAGACACACAGGAGAGGCTATCGCTGGTATCAAGAATAAAGCACAGCAAACCAGATCTGAGCTGACCCATAAATGTGCACATATTGTGCTACCCACTGGGGGGGCGGGGGGTTTCTACCTTTCAAAGGAAAGTAAGACAGAAAAGAAATCAGACAGACAGCATCCTTGGAATATATGTAGGAATATATAATCATGCTCTCTCTCTCTCTCTCACACACACACACCATAATTTATCTCTTCCTCCTCCTGTTTGACATTATCCTCTGTTCTAGTATCATAATCTGTTGCTACGGAAACAACTATGATGTCACAAAGAGAGGATTATAGATGTCTTGAACAGGAAGAAAAGGTACATTATAATGGGAGAGAAAAAGACACCTACAAATAGCTGCTGAGTAGGAGACATTCCAGGAACAGCAAATGTGAAAAGGAAAATAAACAAACAAGTGGCATTGATGTCGCTGTAACTGGGAATAGAATTTGGGCCATCATTTTCAAAATAAAAAGGTGTTTACAGTTTTTACCCCAAGAAGCAAAAAGCATCTGTGCAAAGCTGTTTAAGCATTTTCAAAACTTAGTTTTTCTCAGAAATTCTTTGCAAGTTTCCTTGTGGAGGATATTCTCTCAGACTCACTGATTGAGGCTGGGTCTCCCTCACATCACTACACTGTGTGTGTTCCAGAACTCCCATCAAAAGTGCTGGCATAATGCACCTGTAACAATATGGCTGATCAGTAGGGATCTTGTTGGTTGGCTGCCATCTTATGGGTCCTTTTGATCTTTAATCAGAAATAAATAGAGAAGCTCCGAACTTGTTTCCAAGTCACTGATGACTCAGAAGAAAATGCTCTTAAATACCTATGGGTCAATGTCCTAACAGATAAAGCACAAGGTGGGGTGTTAGTTGGTGTCTGCTACCAACTGCTAAATCACACTAGGGAACAGGATGACCAGCTCCTTTGACACCTATCTATAATGTGTAGGGAAAAACGTGCTACCCTGAGGGACTTCAATATGAGTGACATATCCTGGAGATCTCATGCACCCAGTACTAAAACATCCTTTCTGAACATTATAGAGGAGAATTTCCTAACTCAAAAAGTGTTGCAGCCAATACAGGGGAATTCCATATTAGACCTTGTCTTGACAGATAAAGAGGAACTGGTCACAGAACTAGAAATTAATAGTAATTTAGGTACAAGTGACTCATAGACTTAAGACAAGAAGGGACCATCATGGTAATCTAGTCTTACTTTCTGCACATTGCAGGCCACAGAACCTCACCCACCCACCCACCCCTGTAGTAGGCCCAAAACCTCTTGTTGAGTTACTGAAGTCCTCAAATCTTGATTTAAAGACTTCAAATTCCAAAGAATCCACCATTTATTCTAGTTCAAACCAACCAATGACCTTGACTTGTGCAAGCAGAATATAGTTCAGACCAGGGATATATATCCTTGGTGCTTTAAAAGGGCCAATTTCACTCAGCTGAAAACAACGATGAGCCAATCATCTGGCAGGAAGATTTTTAACAGAAAAAAAATGTAAATGATAATCGGGACTTGTTTAAGAACTTTACTTTACTAGATGCCCAAAAAGCCACAATTGAGGAAGAAAGCCATATTGGTTAAAAAACCAACATGGTTTAGTGGGCAAGTGAAGGCAGCTGTAAAAAAATAAAATATTTATATATACAACAAACAAGAAATAGGAAGTTGATAGTAATGAATATAAATAAGAAGCTAGGAATTATAGAAAATTGATAAGGGAAGAAAAAGGACACAAGAAGAAATCTATGTCCAGCAGTGTTAAGGACAATAAGAAGTTTTTAAAATATACTAGGAACAAAAAGAATCCTAACAGTGGTATTGGTCCTTTACTATACATAGAAATGGCAGAATTACCAATAATAATGCCAAAAAGGCACAAGTGTTCAATAAATATTTATGTTCTGTATTTTGGGGGGAGAAACAAGGGATGTACTCATATTATATGCTAACACTCTTTCCAGTCTACTAGTATCTCAGGAGGATTTTAAACAGCAGCTACTAAAGTAGGACATTTTTAAGTCAGCAGGTCCAGATAAGTTGTTTTTAAAAAGCTGTCTGAGGAGCTCGCTGGACCATTAACGTTGATTTTCAATAAGTCTCGAAGCACCAGGGAAGTTCCAGAAGACTGGAAGAAAGCTAACATTGTGCCAGTATTTAAAAAGTGTAAATGGAACGACCAGATAATTATAGACCTGTCAGTCTGACATTGATCCTGGGAAAGATAATGGAGCGGCTGGGACTTGATTAATAAAGAATTAAAGGAGGGTAATATAATTAATGCAAATCAACATGGGTTTATGGAAAATAGATCCTGTCAAACTAACTTGATATCTTTTTGTTGATGAGATTACAAGTTTGATTGATAATGGTATGGTGTTGATGTAATAGACTTGGATGTCTGTAAGGCATTTGACTTGGTACCACATGACATTTTGACTGAAAAGCTAGAAAGGTATAAAATTAACATGGATCACATTACATGGATTAAAAGCTGGCTAAATGATTGGTCTCAAAATGTAACTGTAAATGAGGAATCATCATCAAACAAGTGTGTTTTTACTGGGATGCTGCAGGGATCGGTTCTTGGCCCTGTGCTATTTAACATTTTCATTAATGACCAGGAAGAAAACATGAAATCATCACTGATAAAGTTTACAGATGACACAAAAACTGGGGGAGTGATAAATAATGAAGATGACTGGGGATACAGAGCAATCTGAATTGCTTGGAGCAAGCTGGATGCAATCTAACAATATGTATTTTTCTATGGTCAAATGTAAATGTGTATATCGAGGAACAAAGAATGTAGGTCATACTAAAGGATATGGGGGCTCTATCCTGGGAAGCTGTGACTCTCAAAAAGATCTGGGGATCATGAGGGACAATAAGCTGAGCATGAGCTCCCCGTGTGATGGCCAAAAGGGTAAATGCAATTCTTGGATACATAAACAGGAGAATCTTGAATACAAGTAAAGGGGTTATTTCACCTCTATAGTTGGCACGGTGCGACCGCTGCTGGAATACTGTGTCCAGTTCTGGTGCCCACAATTCAAGAAGGATGTTGAGAAATTGGAGACGGTTCAGAGAAGAGCCACAAAAATGATTACAGCAGTGATACTCAGACTTCAGTCGTTCAGGAGCCAAATTAGCAATCAACATTATCCAAAAGAGCCACAGTAGTGTGAATGCATTGTTTTGTTTACTATAGTACTATATATTCACATTTCAACAGTATGAGAGGGGAAATATATTATTCTCACAGCAAAATGACTGACAAAATGACTGACCAAGTATTATTATTTTATCAACTGCAATTGGTTAATAACATAGTAAAAGCATCTGATTGGTTAATAACTTAGATTGGTTAATAATTAAATCACACAGTGTTTTAATATCATGTGCTGCAAAGAGCCGCAGGGGACACATTTAAGAGCCACTTGTGGCTTGCAAGCCTCACTCTGAGTATCACTGGATTAAAGGATTAGAAAACATGCCTCGGAATGATCTACTCAAGGAGCGCAATTTATTTAGTTTAGCAAAGAAAAGGTTAAGGGATAATTTGATTACAGTCTATAAGTATCTACATGGGGAACAAATATTTAATAATGAGCTCTTCAATCTAATAGAGAAATGTGTAACATGATCCAATGGCTGGAAGTTGAAGCTAGACAAATTCAGACTGGAAATAAGGCATAAGTTTTTAACAATGGGAGCAATTAACCATTGGAACAATTTACCAAGGGATGTGGTGGATTTTCCATCACTAACCATTTTTAAACCAAGATTGGATGTTTTTTTCTAAAAGATCTGCTCTAGGAATTATTTTGAGGAAATTCCATGGCCTGTGTTTTACAGGAAATCAGACTAGATGAATAGAGTGGTTACTTCTAGCGTTGGAATCTATGAAAAAAACAAGTGGATTACATCCAATAGCAATAAACTCACTAACCTAAAATGATAAGCAAGAAGGACTCTTTCCTGTCCTCCTAGGCAAGCATAAAAGCAAAGCCTCATTGATACAATGGCAAATACATTGGTACAGCTGATCTGATGTTAGAGAAAAGAGAACGTTGGGACCAATGCTGTCAAGCCATCCAGCTTTCATGCCAGGCACACCTATTTACTAAGTCACACACACACTGGATGCACCTTTAGATTTTTATACATTTCAATCACCTGGCCTGATCGTGAGAATGGGGCAGACAGACGGAAAGGAGAGATTATGTGACAGCCACATGCCGCATTATGCGCAGACATAAAATTGCAGAAAATTTCAGCACTCAGGGATTGTAGGGGTCTTCCGGTGGGTCTATTTGAATTGCTTCTGTGTTTGAGCCCTCGATTTGGAGTGGCTGATAATGGTGATGGGGGAACCCCAAGAATTTCAGTGTTAGGAATCAGATCAATTAAACCTCCAAAAATTCTAATACTTCACCAGAGTTTACCCAGATTATATGAACTTCTTAATCATGTGGAATTGGACTGGGAATCTCCCGTGAATGGAATTTCTCAGGCAATAGCATCCCTTTTGCTTCCATTCCCAGCTAGAGCCAGGAAGTGCCTGGAAGTACAAAGATGAAAAATAACGGAACAGGGAAGTTGCTAAATGAACTTTGTTCAAGTTTTGGACCAAGGTTTGGCTCCTATTTTACATTAACCTATTTGCCTTTCCCTTGTTTTCCAGGATCAGGAGAGCACAGTGGGAAACAAAGCTGATATTTTGATGGGGGGTGAAATTTGGGCATGAGCCACTGTGTCCCTATGAAGTTGTCAGTCTTTAGAGGAGTTCAGTGAGGAGCTATGCATTGTGGAAATGTTATTCCAGATGACCAAGCCTTGCTAATCCCCTTAAGTGTAAAGACTGTAATGAACAGGAAACATTGCTGCCCTCCTGAGTTTTCTGGGATTGCCAAGCTTCCTGGAATATCATTGGGTCTGACAGAACATCATCACCTTGTGGTGTGACTATTTTATCACATTTTAAATGTGGCAGCCTTAAGTGATCTCTTTACCCTTTCTTCTTCTAGAGGTAGTTGTCAATGCAGACACTGGAAACTGAGCAGGGAAGAGAAAGGGGCGTGATTAAAAGCAGTGCTCAACTTTTCTAATCAAATAGCCCGTTCAGTGGAACCTGACAGACACTGCTACATTATCAAACTGCTGGGGAGACCTTAAAAATACTGTAGTACATTCTGTAGTCCGCAACTCAGCAAAACTCCCACTGTCTTCAGAATTCAGTCTATGGAGCCTGATTCTAAACTCACTTACAGCAGTGTTATACCTGTGTGGCTCCATTAGTTTAAGTGGCATTACTGCTGACCAGAATCAAGCCAAGAACTGGCTAGAGAAGCTTGGGCATGGGGAAGTTCACAGTGCTGCTGCTCATTTTGTACCCACATTGTAGATAAGTAGAGGACTTCATTCTCCAGGGCTGACATTCCTCCACTGGCTTGAAATTCACCTGGATTCGTCAGCCAGTTTATAAAATACTTTGAACATGCAAAGAACTACACAAGTGCACGGTGGGAATTTATTATTAATTATTATTATTATACCAATAGACAGTAGGGTTTATTTATTCTTTTTAACCCTGACTTTTGATTCTCTAAGGTTATACGTGTGAATCCGGAAATGTCCCTCACACCATGCTATGGGAACATGGGGAGCTCATTTACTTCAGTGTGACTCCACTAGCGTGAATGGAATTACTCTTAGTTCAGGTCCCCGTTCAGAAAAGCATCCGTATTCAGGAATGGCGCTTAACCCCATGCTCAAGAGCGTTCATGAATCGGAGCCTTACCCTGGTGTGAGAGGAGAATCGGGCTCACTCTCTCCACCGGTCAGCTGTAAATGTTCACAGGAAATAAAGTGACTTTGCTTTTTTTATGCTATATACACACAAACTGAGCAGCTGCTGACTTGGAGGAACGTTATCATTTGGGTCTGAATGTAGATTTTTAGAACGGTTAAAAAAGTGAAATAATTTTTAGGCCAACAGTTCCAAAAGAGGATGCCTAAAGTTAGGCTCCTAAATCCATATTTAGGTATATAAATAAGTAAGAGACCCTTTTTTCTAATTAGGGTTTACATCTCTCTTTTGGTTATGCAGCAATGTTTGTAGCTGGACTGGTCCTTAATAAAGAGGTGGATAAAGTAAATAAATCTTCCACTAGAGCAACAAATAAAAGACAGCAATGATAATAGTAATACACTGAACTTACAGAATACAAATTCCCGAGTGAGGGTGAGTAGTCCATTTACAAATGGACTAACTAAGGCACAGAGTCTAGGTCAATGGGACTGTTCATGTGCTTAAAGCGTGACACATATGTAAGTACTTTCCTGAATTAAGGCCATAGATTAAGGGTGGGATTTTCAAAACACACAGTCTTGGCCTAACTCTACTGCACAGAAACCTATTGATTTCAATAGGACCAGAGTAAGGCCAACACCGAGTGCTTTTGGAAAATCCTACTCTAACAGTCAGGTCCAAAGTCACGCACCAAACCAGCTCCCCAGACACCTGCTCTTACCACTGGTCTGTGCTACACCATCCTGAAGTGAAATAGTCTCTGCCAGTCTGAACACAGGGATGCTGTACTCACATCTGAACTACAGTTTTCAGTAATTGTAAGAATGGAGGGCTCTGCAAATTTCTCACGTGGGGGACCACTTTGTGAGACACAGGGACCCTCTCAAGGACTCACCTCCAGTCCCAACACCCCAATCCTATAATGGCTTGGCTCTCAAAAACCTTCACTCTGGAGATCACCAGAGAGGTTCTCCAAAGCTACCATATGCCAACGGTTGAAAACCAACATTGTGTGGTGGCCCAAACTTATAAACTGGGGTAACTAAAAGCAGGCACCTAGATCCAAGCCTAGTCTCCAAGTGGCCTGATTTGCAGAGGTGATGAGTGTTCAAAATACCCATGGAAGTTAATTAGGGTTGTGGATACTCACCACCTCTGAAAATCAGGGCAATCATTGAGATGCCTAAAATAATGAATAATAATACTACTCAGCTCTTATATAGTATTTTTTATTCATGCTCTCAAAGAGCTTTACAAAGGAGGTCACTATCTTTATCCCCATTTTAAAGATGGGGAAACTGAGGCACTGGGAGGGACGGTGACTTGCCCAAGTTAAACTTTTAGGCACCTAAGCCCCTATTCTGCAAACTGACCATGATTTTCAAATTTGGGCCTGATGCTGCATACACTTATGGATGTGCTTAACTCTCTACATGCACGGTGAGGAATCCAACTGAAGTCAATGGGGTTTGTCACTTGTGTTAACTTAAGCCGATGTGTAAGCCCATGCAGGAGCCAGCCCAAGCCTGAAGTGTGGCCAGTATGCATATTCCTGCATTCTGAGTGGCTGTTCCCCTCAGAACACATTGTCTATCTGCCCGCACTATCCTAGCCCTTACAGGGTTTCTTCCATTTCAGAAAATAAAACAACATCTCTCACCCATTTCATCTCAATAATATTTAATCATTAGACATTTCAGTATGATAACAATAATAATTATAACTGGAGGGGATTTTCTGTTATCTTGGAAACAACCACCTCTTGAGCTAATAAAAACCTGTGCCTTTGGTCCCAGCACTGATTTAGCTCAGGTGATGGTTATTACCTCATAAACAGGAAGCTCCATTCAGTTATTATCCCAGCTCACAGAGTTTTGGGGCAAAGCCCTTCACAAAGTGCCAAAGGTTAATCCATTAAAATGATCACATGTTGCCTCTGTAAAGTGCCTGTCCCAGAAGCTCTGGGAAAACACTAGCCAGTTAAATAGGATCTGACCTTAGACATGTTCAGGGTCAGAATTTCATGCCTCCAACAACCTGATCCTGCGAAGAGCTCCCTGGGGGCAAACCTTTCTGCCACCATGAAGCCCCATCAATGTCCCTGTAGTGGCTAGGTAGAATTTACAGAAAATACAGATATTAATTCTATAAGCCACCCACACATAAAACTACTGACGCTGCTGCTAATAATAGACTGTAAATTGCAACAAAGTTGTCAAAGATAAGTAATAAGCAAAGCACAACAGCATCACACCAAAACAAGAGGTAATAATCATTCTAAAAATAAAGGTTAAAGCAAACTAACACCCCTTTATGCTGTGCTCTGAAGGCTGCCAATCTCAGGTGCTGGTGAGCCACCCAGGAAAGGGCAGGTGAAATTCACTTCTATGCAGAAGGCTGCACAAAGTCTGTGCACCACTTAAGTCCAGCTTATGCACCCTTAAAATAGGGCTTGAGTGGGACTTCAGTGGTGCATAGGCTTTTTGCTTGACCTCTGCACAGGGCAGAATTTCACCCAGCAAAAGTATCACAACTGATTTGAGCAGAAAGGTCGATACAGGGTGAGGCGCCATCCTCTCTCAGAGTCATGGGACCAGGTGCTCCACTGGTGTGACTCAGGATAGCTCTGCTGCAGCCAGGGGAACTTCATCAGCTAACGCCAACTCCGAAACTGGACAACTTATTTTTAATGCCAGTGAGGACAGTTATGCTCATCTAGTCTGACCTCCTGCATAACACAGGCCATAGAACCTCACTCAGTGATTCCTGCATTTAGCCCAATAAGTTCTCCACTCTCCATTAAGATTAAAGCGACTCAAATCCACCCAGGTGCTGAACGTTAGTTTTAGTTGCCTTTCTATTTTTATTCTGCTCGGTCTATTTTATTTCCTTCATTTTACCCTTTCAGTTCTAAAAAGGAAAAAGAACAGGAAAGGCTGGAGAACAGGCATGTGGCAGGTGAAATCCTGACTCTACTGAAGTCAATGACAAAACTCTCCTCGATGTCACCGGGGCCAGGATTTCATCCTATGTATTTACTTATTATGCACGGTCTGGCTCACAAGAGCTGCTACTTGGGCCAGCAGTTTAGTATCGTCACGCAGAGCACGCACCGAAGTATTCAGAAAGGTCTTTGTACATAGCTCACTTAAACAGAGATGTATTGGAATCATTTAATAAATCTTTTAATGTGTCACATTTTCTAACAACATGTTTTTGTAAAAGAGCTCTGTGCTTTCAAACCCGTACCGCTGGGAAAGATATCTTCTCACATATTCCATCGTCCGTTTTGGTGGTGGTGGTGGGTGTAGGGGGGGTATGTGTGTTACAATAGTAATCCATTGACAGCGCAAGAGTCAAACAATAGGAACAGAGGAGCTGTTACGTACTACAGCACTGAGCCAGCACCTCTACAATTATGCTTCCATCAGTGGCTTAAATGTACCTGATGCTCGGGAGGAAGGCTCAAGAGAGCCTGTGATATGCAGACTATCATTTCGGGAAGGAAAGACCAGAACCACACACTCTCCTTTTACGATTAGATTCATATTCTACATGCAAGTAAGTGCAAGTTTCCATCCTTGCCCTATAACGTGTCAGGGAACTCTGAAGAACTCTCATGACTATCAGGGAGGACAGCATAGCCATGAAACCCCCGCCCCCCCTCCCCAAAAAAAACAGTCCAACCCACAAACCTATTTTAATGCAAAATTCAACCCCCCTTGTACCTTATGTGGACTCTTGAGAGTTGGGATATTGCAGATTTTCCAGCTTTAAGGATTGGGATGTTTTAATAGGCTGCAAAGTTTTGCTGTGGGACCTTCCCTGCTGCAAGACTGTTATAGATGGCTCCAAACAGGCCTTCTTTATAGGTTGTTGGGTTTTTTTTCAATCACCCAAGTGCCTTGAAGCAGCTGACGTGAGAGTGCAGTAACTGTTAAACTCCGGCTAAAAGCCTCGATGCGTCACCATGAATCTAGAGAAGAATCCAGTATGCTGGCTCCCACCAGGCTGATGTCCATTAGACTCAATCTTCCTGTAATATTTCAATTGGAGATGGTGCCATGCACTTTTGCAGAAAGAAGGCTTAATGAAACATTTACAGAAATGAGCTCAGTTTTCCACAAAGGAGATAAGGTAAAAATCATGTTCACACTGCCCTATAGACACCGTTAATTATTCTCTCCTCAGATCAAGGGGGTGAGTGTGACAGTAAGCTAAATGTCCCTCTTCTGGAGACCTGGGGGACATCATAAATGAACATGATCTTGGAAGATTCATCCTACCCCACAGTGGATTTTAGTCCACTTCACAAAATCACTGCATAATCCAACCTGATTAGTAGACTCTGTTGCAGAGAAGCTCAGGACGGGGACAGCAGGCACTGTGATGTAGGACAGGCCTAAAGTGCACTGGACTAGCTGTGTAAGGAGTCCAGCGCTGCAATAGCAGGGAACTGATTTGGTCAGGATTAAAATGCATTGGCAGTGTTACCATCTGTGGGGCCCCAAATCTAGACTAGCAGGGAAGTGAGGCAGGTAAAGATTCGGATGCCCTTACGCAGCTGGGAAGTATGGAGCCCAGGACAGGAACAGCAGGTCAGGATGGAGGTGCAATGTCAGAGCAGGGTGGGCACCTACTTGCCTCTAGCAATTTCTGTTAGCATCTCGCTGCCACAAGCCTCACATCCAACCATGACCATGAGCATTGCAAAAGAAAGGCTTTCCAAATAGAGACACTTCTTTTCCCTTGAAAGGGCAAAGCCTGCTCCTAACAGTTCTTCATTCAGTGGCAAGTTTCTTTTCTAAACCAGACCTTAACCGTCCAGCAGAGGGCGAGTTCAGGAGGTGTTTAAAGAGAAACATTATTTCATTTCATTTCAACACCCCAGACAGTTCCAGCACTGACTGTAGCCCCTTTTTACAGATACAGTTTAATAATAAATGTCCCTCATTGTTTTGCACACTCTCTTTTTTCAGCAGATCTCTTGCATTTGCCTTTCATTAGTCACACTGCAGAAAAAAATAATGGCTACATTAAACCTATGCTCTTCAGGATCAGGGAAGAAAGAACTGGAATAATACTTATTTGTGTTGCCTTCAAACAATCCCCTTTGTTTATTTTAGAGTTCAGACTATTTACAGGCCCCACAATTGTAAACCACCCTGAAGCATCCTAGCCATCAATAAAAACATCGGTAACTTTACACCGTCAGAAAAACTGGTTCCTTTAGAACACTCCAACTAATACTCGATTTTCTTCTCAGATAAGTTTTATCAGACGCACTACAGATAAAGTATTGCTTCCCGCATGCCTTTTCCCCTGCCAGACATTAAAATCTCCCTTGCTATAAATCGATCGTCAAGACATTTCTGAATAAAATAAAATAAACTGAGGATTTCTATCCAGTTTACATAAATGCTCTCTAACCAATTCTCAACCAGAAAAGGGGAGACGGGGACGGGGACAGGGACAGAAAGGAAGGACATAAATACAACGGTAGGTGATATAAATTAAGCCGGATTTATTTTTAAACAAGAGTCCTAAAAAGAGAGAGAGAGAGAGAGAGAGATTTAAAAACTGAAAAAAAAAAACTAAGTTCACTTTCAATTTTCACTGCAATCGCCGGTTGGATTTAACTAGAAACTGAAAGAACTGACAGTCTGCTGCTAGAATTTTTTCCTGACATATATGCCTAGATACGCTATTATTTTTTTAACCTAAAAATATAGTTGATCAGCAAAATCCCAAAGCAAATGCTTTCTGGAGTACAGGCTAAAGCAATAGGGTGTTCAGCCCTTGAATTTAAACTACATTTCATACAGAGAGAGAGAGAGAGAGAGAGAGAGAGAGCAATTACAGGGCAATCTTAGTCAATTTCATTGTTCGGCTCGGCACTGAAATGGACTTTTCCACCCATTTCCTTCGTGACCACGGACCGAAATAATCAAAATAAAATAAAATAAAATAAAATAAAGAGGGGGTGAGGAATTTTACAGACAATCATGGGTGGACAGAAGGAAGAAATGGAAAGCAAATTAAAACCAACCTCCATTCAAATACTAAGAATACTAATTTTTTAAAAGGCAGAGCCATACATTGAACCTCACAGCAGCGACAATGAGCTATGCTATAATGTTGATTTCAGATCTGTGGTCATTTTCTTTCTCTTTTTTGGTGGGAGGTGAGGGGTGCCTGGTGCCCAGAGATAGCCAAAGGACAGGGATGGGGAGGGGTGGAAGGAAATAAAAGACCCAGAGCTGCCTTACCTTCGTACATAGGGGCCATCGGTGCAAGAATGTGTTATTCATGGCAAAAAAAAATATATTAAAACATTTAAAAAATGAAGCGAGATCTCAGCCCCCCAAACTCAATACAAATCTGCCATCTTGAGCCTGTGTCTCTCCGTACAGTCGAAGCTGCCAGCCTCCTGCATCACCGCCTCACTTCATCAGGGGGGAGACAGAAAAATCCACCCTTGATCCTGTCCATCTAACAAAAACACCACCAGAAAAAGGAGCAGGGAGTGGAAGAGGTGTGGGGAGGGTCGATGCACAGTGGACAGGTCAAGGGTGGGGGGAGAGGTGATTAGAGGCCCCCCCCCAGATTTGGGACTTGGGGTCGGGGAGGGGGGACTCAGCCGATCCCCCTAGCTCTCAGCTCAACATGTCTGTGTGTGTTGGGGGTTTCTGCAAAAGTTGCATTGGAGGCGAGAGCGAGAGCGAGACAGAGACAGAGAGGGGGAGACGGGGAAAAAAAAGCAAAGGGAGTTTGCAAATAATCAAATACCGATGGCACTGATCGCAGTTTCCCAGAAGGAGAGAGAGAGAGAAACCCTCTACTGAGATTATGTGGGATCTTGTTTAACAACACATTTCAATCACGAGAAAAAAGGAACAGTCAACAGAAGTTGGTGAAACAGTTCTGTCTCCCTCTCTCTTTACAGAAAAGAAAAAAAAAAGGCAGCTGATTGAAGCTTTGCAATTCACTGGCTGTGGGGATCATATAATTTGAGCTGATGTTTTACAATAGCATGGAAAATTCCTACTCTCCCTCCTCCCCCCCCCAAAAAAAATCTTCTATTCCCTCTAGGCATTTCACAATCTGTTTCTCTGACAAAAGTTCCAGGGATTTTTAAGTCCATTCTTCCCATTTAAATCCAGTTTTTGCAGTGTAAATATTTAGAGGGTGCATTTAAAACAAACATACTTTGTTGCTTTCAGAATTATTCTTTTTAAAGAACCACATCAGGTAAGTGTTTACTTATGGAGACTGACAGCTTATGACCCTCCTCCTGTTTTCATTTTAACAGATCCATCTCTTTCCCCCAGTTATTGCTGGGGAAATGCCAGTCCTCAAAATCATTTATTATCAGCACATTGACATATGCTGTAGGTAAAGCCTTTATTTTCTAAGCATCTTTCATCCAGTGGTTCCTCAGTACTTCACAAAGAAAGGCAAATAACCATATGCCTATTATACCAATGGGGAAACTGAGGTAAAGAAAGGTTAAGTGACAGCAAATTCTATTGCAAAGGTGGAACCAAAAACTAGGACCCCGGTCGTCCAATAACCTCCACATGGGTCTGCCCACACAGAGCTCTTTGCAAGATCAGGGCCTAGGACCAGATCTTCACAAGCGCTCAACAGTTCCCATTTAGGCACCTAAATGAAGTGGCCAGAATTTTATAAGTGCTAAGAACCCAACGACTTCATTTAGGTGCCTAACTGGGAGTTGAATTCTTTTGACTATCTGGTCCTTAGTCTTCTGACGAGCAGTCTCCTACTCTAGGCCCTGGACACAATTTCCCCTTAATTACAGATTGTCATCATCCTCATTTCCTAAATCATGGTTCCCGTCTTCTTAATCCCATAATTCTCTTGTTATAATTGGAGGTCACTTGTCTGTCTAGCTCACTAATATTTATTACGTAAACTTGTTTCTGCATCCTGCTTCCTGACTAGAACACCAGCTAGTGGGGTGCATTTCAGGGCTGCTGAAGCAAACGTAGCTTCTGGAGAGTAGCAGAGGACAGAGGGAAGGGAAAAGAGTAGGGGTTAAGTGGGGATGGGTTCTTTTTCTGGCTCTGCATCTGCCTTGCTGTGTGACCTCAGGTAAGTCACCTCAGTCTGTGCCTCAGTTTTCACAGCTGTAAAAAGGGGATAATAGTCAGTGCTGTGTGAATGTGGAAATGATGTTTTCCCTTTTTTCATTTTGAGCTATATTGTGGCCCTTGATTTCCGCATGAATTTTAATTTTGCCAAAGCCAAAATGACACATGAACTTGAAAACTCAGGAGAATTTTGCTCAATTTTTTTTCAAAATTATGAAGTGGATTTCATTTTGACTGGATGTAGCAGAGCAGCCATCTTCAGGGCTTTCCCTTTGTGTGTCACTAGCTAGGTATGGAGAGTTTCAGCTATGCAGACGTGGATATTAAATGCATACACAGGCATTTAAAACCTCTTGCTTCAAGGCTTAAATCAATTTCTGACTATTGAGGTATAGGACAAGACCATCCTGGGATACAGATTATCCCACATCTGTAAAAGTCCCCCACCACATGTAGGCCACCCCTGTAGTAACATTGATCTCCTTCCCCACCTCACACAGAACCCCCTCTGGAAGTGTCTCTGTGGTTTCCAGGGGCAAGACGGGCTAGAGCACAACACTCTTTTCTGCATTGTTCCCCTGCTCTCCCCTTAGGAGACAGCAGAGCTCACACCTGTTTTACCTCCCTCTGGGTTCCTTCCAAACTGGGTACACCACAGAGGGACCTAGCCACTGTGGCTTCAGTCGCCCCTGCGGGATGGTTCCAGGCTCTGTATGGAAAAGTTTGCCCTTCCCTGCGGATGCCTGAGATTCATGGGCTTGGGAAGGGGTCCTGCCACTCATATTTGCAGGCCCTGAACCCTACCCACCAGAGAGGACCCTCCTAGTGTATTTCTCCTCTTTAGCCCCTTCCCAGAGGTCTTCCACAGGAGGCAGAAATCTAGTGTGTGTTAGGAAAGCACATCTGAATTTGTTGTATTACGTATTTTCATTTGTTGATTGCTTTGAATTTATCCTAAGCACCCCTGTGCTCTGGATACTTTTACAAATGGATAATACAAATAAAATATAGTATATACATAGACCCTCATGAACTGCCCAGACAATAGCATCATCAGTTTTGTCCAGCATGACTCACAGGCAATAGCAGGAGATACTTAGTCTGGGAGATGGTCTTGTTAGGGCACTGGACTGTGACTCAGAAGATCTGTTTCTGTTTCTGGCTCTACCATGCAAATTCTGGGTGACCTTGGGCAAATCACTCCATCTCTCTCTATGCCTCAAGTTTCCCAGTATTGGGGATAATCATATTTATGTGACTTATCTATTTCAACTGTAAGCCCTTAGGAACAGGGACTGTCTCTTCCTCTGCCTTTGCACTGCTTGGAGCCTCTGAGTACTACAATTGTACAAATAATAATAGGTTCCTAGTCTAAAGTATGGATACAATGTGTTTTTCTGCCCAGAAATGGCAAAAAAGCTACTGTAACATGTCTGTTGTTTTGGCGGGATAATCATTTTTAAACATGGTTGTAGGGTTTCATTCACATACATGGGGTCAGAACATGGTACATGGCGTGAGGCAAAGCCTGGTCACGTCAATGGAAAGATTCTCACTGACTTTAATGGCCCTTGGATGAGGCTAATAGCACAAACATAGCAGTAAAATAAGAGCAGGATGCAGCCGTTTGTGTTGTAGCTGGGCAGCAGACAACACCACTTTGCGTTCTGGGCTCACTTCCTGGTGGGGCCAGGTGGTGACCACGAATAGGCCCCTGGTAAGGTGTATGGAGGAGTGGTCAGCAATAATCTGTTCCTACTGGGGTATGATCTCAGCTGTCTGGAGCCATCTGAGAAACACCGCCAAAGCTCATCTCAGGGTGTGCACCGGGTTGAGTGACGCTCCCTGGCAGGAGGACAACTGTGAGTGCCAACCTGTGACAAAGGAGAAGTAGGGCTAGCAACTGTGGAAGCTCACTGCTGGCTGGGATATGTGTTGTTTCAGGTACAACAGAGATCTGTCTGTTACCATCACTGGCTCCTTGGCCATGAAGAGAGGACCATAGTCAAGTGGGAGAGGCTTGTCACAAAGTGCAGAAGGGCCATGTCAGACAAGGAGAGTGTTTATGCCCTCTAAGGGCTGTCCAGAGTGAGGATATGGGACCTGCTAGCTAGAGGAGTTATGGGAGAAGCCTGTGTTTTTGGAGCTGGAGGAACAGGGTGCTAGTCCTGGCTCCACATGTGCGTGTGTAATTTACCTAGTTCAGTAACTGAGTATTGTCTGCAGACATGGATAACTAGAGGGCCTCTGAGCAGCGGCTCAGGGGAGTGTTGCTCAAGTGGACACGGGGCCCTCTTCTACCCCTTTCAAACATTAATGCTGCTGTGGTGTGGGCTGCTCTTCCTTTGCCCCTCATTCAGGCTGTGGCACTGCAACCATGGGGTCTACATTAGCTGTAACCACTCAAGAAAGAGATCTTGGAGTCATTGTGGCTAGTTCTCTGAAAACATCCATTCAGTGTGCAGTGGCAGCCAAAAAAGCAAACAGAATGCTGGGAATCATTAAGAAAGGGATAGATAATAAGACAGAAAATATCATATTGCCTCTATATAAATCCATGGTACACCCACATCTTGAATACTGTGTGCAGATGTGGTCGCCCCATCTCAAAAAAGATATACTGGAATTGGAAAAGGTTCAGAAAAGGGCAACAAAAAATATTAGGGGTAAGGAACGGCTGCCGTACAAGTAGAGATTAATAAGACTGGGACTTTGCAGCTTGGAAAAGAGATGACTAAGGGGGGATATGATAGAGGTCTATAAATTCATGACTGGTGTAGAGAAAGAAAATAAGGAAGTGTTATTTACTTCTTCTCATAACACAAAAACTAAGAGCCACCAAATGAAATGAATAGGCAGCAGGTTTAAAACATACAAAAGGAAGTATTTTTTCACACAACGTAGAGTCAACCTGTGGAACTCCTTGCCAGAGGATGTTGTGAAGGCCAGGACTATAACAGGGTTCAAAAAAGAACTAGATAAATTCATGGAGGATAGGTCCATCAATGGCTATTAGCCAGGATGGGCGGGGATGGTGTCCCTAGCCTCTGTTTACCAGAAACTGGGAATGGGTGAGAGGGAATGGATCACTTGATGATTATATGTTCTGTCCGTTCCCTCTGGGGCACTTGGCACTGGCCACTGTCAGAAGACAGGATACTGGGCTAGGTGGACATTTGGTCTGACCCAGTACGGCCATTCTTACGTTCATTAATGGGTCTGACTTTCTCTGCTCACCACCAGGGCAAAGTTCATTCAGGGCATTTTCTTATTTCCTTTGGAAAGTTGCAGTTTTTAAAAAGCATTCCATTGTTGGAATGGAAACAATGTAAAATAATAATATGAGACAGGTGCTTTAAGCAAAAGGATCTGATTCTCATTTAGGATACGTCTACACTGAAAAAAAGGTGAGTTCTTAACTCACATTTCCTAACTGAAGTTCAAATAGCAGTGAAGTGGCAACTCAGGTTAGTGTAACCCACACACCTCCTGGGTGTGGTGTTCTGTCCCATCTAGTGGCACTGAGACCACTTAGAGAGAGAGAGAGAAAGAGATCAAATGAGTCTGCTCTACAGCATTAGCTAACAGCCAGTTGGCTTTCAGCTCATGTGGGAGAGGCTCATACACTGAGGTCCTAGATTCAATCCTGCCCCCTGACAACTAGGGAATGTCTGTGTTACATTAGCTACTCCAGCAGCCAAGGGTTGAATTCAACCTGCGAAACCAAGTTAATGGCTGAGTTGCTGTGTCTTCACTGCTGTATGAGCTGACCCTGGTTAAGTACACACCTTCTTTTGCAGTATAGCTATATCCTTGGACTAAGAACCTTTTACACGGCTCTGTCTGTGCAAAGTGAACTGAAAGCAGTGTAAAGGGATCTAAGAGTAAATGGGATTTGGGCCCCAAATATTTAGCATTAAACAAAGCAGAATCATTTTGTAAATGATGAGGCAAGGTTTTCCTGTGAAATACATACAGATGTTTTCTTTCTAACTGAAAACCAGTAAGGGAATGGACAATTTAATTACAAATAATATTAAGTAAGTGCTGAGGGAATCTACTTTACTTGCGATGTACAGTCACATATTTTTTAAAAGTGAATCAAATGCAGTTTTAAATGTTTTCCCTCCCAATGCTATCGGCTTACAGAAGAGCTATGGCCACCTGGAATGTACTGAGGGTAATTTTTCCATGTGTAGAAAGATGTCTACTCTTCAGGTGGATGGTGAGTGCCAACATGCCCAGCTGTTGCACATCAATACCTTGCACTTACGATCTGCTGAGCATTACCAAACAACTGGCATGCTGAAAAAGTAGAGCACAGGCTTAAGTCCTTGCAGGATTGGGAGCCCATCTTTTAAAAGGGGAACAAAAAGGACCTGGGGAATTATAGACCAGTCAGCCTAACTTCAATACCTGTAAAGATACTGGAACAAATTTGTAAACAATCAATTTGTAAGCACCTAGTGGATAACAGGGTTATAAGGAATAGCCAGCATGGGTTTGTCAAGAACAACTCATGCCAAACCAACCTAATTTCCTTCTTTCAGCCCTGGTCTACACTAGGAGTTGAGGTCGAATTTAGCAGCGTTAAATCGATTTAACCCTGCACCCGTCCACAGGACGAAGCCCTTTTTTTTTACTTAAAGGGCTCTTAAAATTGATTTCCTTACTCCATCCCCGACAAGGGGATTAGTGCTGAAATCGGCCTTGCTGGGTCGAATCTGGGGTACTGTGGATGCAATTAGACGGTATTGGCCTCTGGGAACTATCCCACAATGCTCCATTGTGACCATTCTGGACAGCACTCTCAACTCAGATGCACTGGCCAGGTAGACAGGAAAAGGCCTGCGAACTTTTGAATGTCAATTTCCTGTTTGGCCAGTGTGGCAAGCTGCAGGTGAGTGCAGAGCTCATCAGCAGAGGTGACCATGATGGAGTCCCAGAATCGCAAAAGAGCTCCAGCATGGACCGAACGGGAGGTACGGGATCTGATCGCTGTATGGGGAGAGGAATCCGTGCTATCAGAACTCCGTTCCAGTTTTCGAAATGCCAAAACATTTGTCAAAATCTCCCAGGGCATGAAGGACAGAGGCCATAACAGGGACCCGAAGCAGTGCCACGTGAAACTTAAGGAGCTGAGGCAAGCCTACTAGAAAACCAGAGAGGCAAACGGCCGCTCCAGGTCAGAGCCCCAAACATGCCGCTTCTATGATGAGCTGCATGCCATTTTAGGGGGTTCAGCCACCACTACCCCAGCCGTGTTGTTTGACTCCTTCAATGGAGATGGAGGCAACACAGAAGCAGGTTTTGGGGATGAGGAAGATGATGATGATGAAGTTGTAGATAGCTCACAGCAAACAAGCGGAGAAACCGGTTTTCCCGATGCCAGGAACTGTTTCTCACCCTGGACCTGGAGCCAGTACCCCCCGAACCCACCCAAGGCTGCCTCCCGGACCTGCCAGGTGGAGAAGGGACCTCTGATGAGTGTACCTTTTAAAATACTATACATGGTTTAAAAGCAAGCATGTTTAATGATTAATTTGTCCTGGCATTTGTGGCTCTCCTGGATGTACTCCCAAAGCCTTTGCAAAAGGTTTCTGGGGAGGGCAGCCTTATTCCATCCACCATGGAGGAAGGGGGGAGGGGCTAGCCATGTGGTGGGGGGGAGGCAAAATGCGACCTTGGAACAAAAGCACATGTGCTATGTATGTAATGTTAAGAGCAAGGTTTACTGTGAAAGAGTACCCATTGTTCTATAAAATGTGTCTTTTTAAATACCACTGTCCCTTTTTTTCTCTCCACCAGCTGCATGTATTTCAAGGATCACAGGATCTTCTCCTTCCCAGAGGCTAGTGAAGATTAGAAGGCGAAAAAAAAAAGCACTCATGATGAAATGTTCTCTGAGCTCATGCTGTCCTCTCACACTGACAGAGCACAGATGAATGCATGGAGGCAGACAATGTCAGAGTGCAGGAAAGCACAAAATGACCGGGAGGAGAGGTGGCAGGCTGAGGTAAGTAAGTGGTGGGCTGAAGAGAGGGCTGAAGCTGAAAGGTGGCGGCAGCGTGATGAGAGGAGGCAGGATTCAATGGTGAGGCTGCTGGAGGATCAAACTAATATGCTCCAGCATATGGTTGAGCTGCAGGAAAGGCAGCTGGAGCACAGACCGCCGCTACAGCCCCTGTGTAACCAACCGCCCTCCTCCCCAAGTTCCATAGCCTCCACACCCAGATGCCCAAGAACGTGGTGGGGGGGCCTCCCGCCACCCAGCCACTCCACCCCAGAGGACTGCCCAAGCAACAGAAGGCTGGCATTCAATAAGTTTTAAAGTTTTAAACTTCTAAAGTGCTGTGTGGCCTTGTCCTTCCCTCCTCCACCACCCCTCCTGGTGCTTCTTTCCTCCACCACCCCTCCCGGGCTACCTTGGCAGTTATCCCCCTATTTGTGTGATGAATTAATAAAGAATGCATGAATGTGAAGCAACAATGACTTTATTGCCTCTGCAAGTGGTGATCGAAGGGAGGAGGGGAGGCTGGTTAGCTTACAGGAAAGTAGAGTGACCCAAGGGGCGGGGGGTTTCATTAAGGAGAAACAAACAGAACTTTCACACCGTAGCCTGGCCAGTCATGAAACTGGTTTTCAAAGCTTCTCTGATGCGCACCGCGCCCTCCTGTGCTCTTCTAACCACCCTGGTGTCTGGCTGCGCGTAACCAGCAGACAGGTGATTTGCCTCAACCTCCCATCCCGCCATAAACGTCTCTCCCTTACTCTCACAGATTTTGTGGCGCGCACAGCAAACAGTAATAACAGTGGGAATATTGGTTTTGCTGAGGTCTAACCGAGTCAGTAAACTGCGCCAGCGTGCTTTTAAATGTCCAAAAGCACATTCTACCACCATTCTGCACCTGCTCAGCCTATAGTTGAACAGCTCCTGACTGCTGTCCAGGCTGCCTGTGTATGGCTTCATGAGCCATGGAATTAAGGGGTAGGCTGGGTCCCCAAGGATAACTACAGGCATTTCAACATCCCCAATGGTTATTTTCTGGTCTGGGAATAAAGTCCCTTCCTGCAGCTTTTGAAACAGACCAGAGTTCCTGAAGATGCAAGCGTCATGTACCTTTCTTGGCCATCCCATGTTGATGTTGGTGAAACTTCCCTTGTGATCCACCAGAGCTTGCAGCACGATTGAAAAGTATCCCTTGCAGTTTATGTACTCGCCGCCTTGGTGCTCCGGTGCCAAGATAGGGATATGGGTTCCGTCTATCGCCCCACCACAGTTAGGGAATCCCATTGCAGCAAAGCCATCCACTATGACCTGCACATTTCCCAGGGTCACTACCCTTGATATCAGCAGATCTTTGATTGCGTTGGCTACTGCATCACAGCAGCCCCCACAGTAGATTTGCCCACTCCAAATTGATTCCTGACTGACCGGTAGCTGTCTGGTGTTGCAAGCTTCCACAGGGCTATTGCCACTCGCTTCTCAACTGTGAGGGTTGCTCTCATCTTGGTATTCATGAGCTTCAGGGCAGGGGAAAGCAAGTCACAAAGTTCCATGAAAGTGCCCTTATGCATGTGAAAGTTTCGCAGCCACTGGGAATCATCCCAGACCTGGAACACTATGCGGTCCCACCAGTCTGTGCTTGTTTCTCGGGCCCAGAATTGGCATTCCATTGCATGAACCTGCCCCATTAGCACCATGATGCCTGCATTGCCAGGGACCATGCTTTGAGAGAAGTCTGTGTCCATGTCCTCATCACTCTCGTCACCGCGCTGACGTCACCTACTCGCCCGGTTTCGCTTTGCCAGGTTCTGGTGCTGCATATACTGCTGGATAATGCATGTGGTGTTTAATGTGCTCCTAATTGCCAAAGTGATCTGAGCGGGCTCCATGCTTGCCGTGGTATGGCGTCTGCACAGAAAAAAGGTGTGGAACGATTGTCTGCCGTTCCTCTGACGGAGGGAGGGGTGACTGACGACATGGCTTACAGGGTTGGCTTACAGGGAATTAAAATCAACAAAGGGGGTGGCTTTACATCAAAGAGAAACAAAAACAACTGTTACACAGAATGGCCCCCTCAAGGATTGAGCTCAAAACCCTGGGTTTAGCAGGCCAATGCTCAACCCACTAAGCTATCCCTCCCTCTGGTATTTCAGGCAGGACTTCATGGACGGAGGGAGGGAGGGGGGAGCAAATGAATACAAAACAAATCTGGTCTATTTCTTGTTTTGATCCACTCATCTATCTTTTACATCTTTGGCTGGCAGCAGATGGTGCAGAAGGACTGCAAGCCATCCATATCTCCTGGCTGCTCGGCAGAAGATGGTGCAATAGGACTGCCAGCCATCCACATCTTCTGCCTGCTGACCATAAGATGGTACAATAGGACTGCCTGCAGGACTAAAGAGAATGACCTGGTCAGGTCACTCCTAATGTAGTCTCTGCACCCATGTCTGCCCAGGCGCTCCTGACTGACTTTACCGAGGCAGCCAGGAGCACCTCGGACATGATGAGGATGGTTTTCAGGCCTATTGTACCATCTGCTGCCACAAGGCAATAGGTTGCTGCTGCTGTGTAGCAATGCAGTACCGCGTCTGCCAACATCCAGGAGACATACGGTGACAGTGAGCTGAGCGGGCTGCATGCTTGCCATGGTATGGCGTCTACACAGGTAACTCAGGAAAAAAGGTGCGAAACAATTGTCTGCTGTTGCTTTCACAGAGGGAGGGAGGGACTGATGACATGTACCCAGAACCACCCGCGACAATGTTTTTTGCCCCATCAGGCATTGGGATCTCAACCCAGAATTTCAATGGGCAGTGGAGACTGTGGGAACTGTGGTATAGCTACTCACAGTGCAACACTCCGGAAGTCAATGCTTGCCTCAGTACTGTGGAAGCACTCCGTCGAGTTAATGCACTTAATGCACTTAGAGCATTTTGTGTGGGGACACACACACTTGAATATATAAAACCGATTTCTAAAAAAAACGACTTCTATAAATTCGACCTAATTTCGTAGTGAAGACATACCCTTAGAGGATTACTGGCTTAAGGAATAGGGGGGAAACTGTAGACATGATATATCTTGATTTTAGTGAGGCTTTTGACACAGTCCCACATGACATTTTCATAAGCAAACTTGGGAAATGGGGTCTAGATGAAATACTGTAAGGTATGTGCACAGCTGATTGAAAGGTCATGCTCACAGTAGTTACCAGTGGGAGGGCATATCTAGTGAGATCACAGAGGGGTCAGTCCTGGCTCCAGTACCATTCAATATTTTCATTAATGACTCGGATAATGGACTGGAGATTATGCTTACATAACATCAGAACAGCCATACTGGGTCAGACCAATGGTCCATCTAACCCAGTATGCTGTCTTCCAACAATAACCAAAACCAGGTGCTTCAGAGGGAATGAACAGAACAGGCCATCATCGAGTGATCCATCCCCCACCATCCACTCCCAGTTTCTGGTAAACAGAGGCTAGGGATGCTCAGAGCATGGGGTTGCATACCTGACCATCCTGGGTAATAGCCATTGATGGACTTATCCTACAAGAACTTATCTAATTCTTTTTTGAACCCTGTTATAGTTTTAGCCTTCACAACATCCCCTGGCAATGAATTCCACAAGTTGACTGTGCATTGTGTGAAGAAGTACTTCTTTTTGTTTGTTTTAAACATGCTTCTTATTCATTTCATTTGGTGACCCCTAGTTCTTGTGTTACGTGAAGGAATAAATAATTTCCTTATTCACTTTCTCCACACCAGTCAAGATTTTATAACCCTCTATCATATCCCCTCTTAGTTGTCTTTTTTCCAAGCTGAAAAGTCCCAGTCTTTTTAATCTCTCCTCATACGGAAGCTGTTCCATACCCCTAATCATTTTTGTTGCCCTTCTCTGTATCTTTGCCAATTCTAATATATCTTTTTTGAAATGGGGTGACCAG
Source organism: Lepidochelys kempii (assembly GCF_965140285.1). Lineage (NCBI taxonomy): Eukaryota > Metazoa > Chordata > Testudines > Cheloniidae > Lepidochelys > Lepidochelys kempii. The sequence goes on from NC_136380.1 coordinate 250,701,256, forward strand.
ATCTGCACGCAGTATTCAAGTTGTGGGTGTACCACAGATATATAGAGAGGCATTATGATATTTTCTGTCTTATTATCTATCACTCTCCTAATAATTCCCAACATTCTGTTAGTTTTTTTGACAGCCGCTGCACACTGAGTGGATGTTTTCAGAGAACTATCCACAATGACTCCAAGATCTCTTTCTTGAGTGGTAACAGCTAATTTAGATTCCATCATTTTGCATGTATAATTGGCATTATATTTTCCAATGTGCATTACTTTGCATTTATCAACATTGAATTTCATCTGCCATTTTGTTGTCCAGTCAGCCAGTTTTGTGAGATCCCTTTGTAACTCTTCACAGTCTGCTTTGGACTTAACAGTCAAGTAATTTTGTATGATCTGCAAATTTTGCACTCACTGTTTACCCTTTTTTCCAGATCATTGATGAATACATTGAACAGTACCAATCCCACTACAGACCACAGGGGGACATCACTATTTACCTCTCTCCATTCTGAAAACTGACCATTTATTCCGACCCTTTGTTTCCTATCTTTTAACCAGTTACTGATCCATGAGAGGACCTTCCCTCTTATCCCAAGACTGCTTACTTTGTTTAAGAGCCTTCGGTGAGAGACCTTGTCAAAGGCTTTCTGAAAGTCTAAGTACACTATATCCACTGGATCACCCTTGTCCACATGTTTGTTGACCCTCCCTAGAAGTATTTTACTAGATTGTTGAGACATGATTTCCCTTTACAAAAGCCATATGTTGACTCTTCCCCAGTAAATTCATCTATGTGCCTGATAGTTCTGTTCTTTATTATAGTTTCAACCAATTTGCCTGGTACTGAAGTTAGGCTTACTGGCCTGTAATTGGCAGGATTGCTTCTGGAGCCTTTTTTTAAAAAAAATTGGCATCACATTAGCTATCATACAGTCATCTGCTACAGAAGCTGATTTAAATAATAGGTTACATATTACAGTTAGTAGTTCTGCAATTTAATATTGGAGTTCCTTCAGAATTCTTGGAGTGACTTATTATTGTTTAATTTATCAGTTAGTTCCAAAACCTCCTCTACTGACACCTCAATCTTGGACAGTTGCTCAGATTTGTCACCTAAAAAGAATGGTTCAGGTGTGGGAATCTCCCTCACATCCTGAAATGAAGACGGATGCAAAGAATTCATTTAGCTTCTCAGTGATCTTATCTTCCTTGAGCACCTCGATCATCCAGTGGCCCCACTGATTGTTTAGTGGGCTTCCTGCTTCTGATGTACTTAACAAAATTTGCTTTTAGTTTTTGAGTCTTTGGCTAGTTGTTCTTCAAATTCTTTTTTGGCCTGCCTAATTATGCTTTTACACTTGACTTGTAAGAGTTTATGCTCCTTTATATTTTCCTCAGTAGAATTTGATTTCCAACTTTTAAAGGATGCCTTTTTGCCTCTAACCGTTTCATTTACTTTGTTGTTAAACCAGGGAGGCACTTTTTTGGTCCTCTAACTATGTTTTTTAATTTGGGGTATACATTTAATTTGAGCCTCTATTATGGTGTTTTTTAAAAGTTTCCGTGCAGTTTGCCGGCATTTCACTGATTATAAAATCTGCAGATGACATCAAGCTGGAAGGTGTTGCAAACACTTTGAAGGACAGGATTAGAATTCAAAATGATCTTAACAAATTGGAGAATTGGTCTGAAATCAATAAAGATAAGTCCAAAGTACTTCACTTGTGAAAAATTCAAAGGCATGAATACAAAATGGGGAATAACTGGCTAGGTGGTAGTACTGCTGAAAAGGATTTAGGGTCATAGTGGATCATAAATTGAATATGAGTCAACAATGTGATGCAGTTGCGAAAAAGGCGGATATCATTCTGGGAGTGTATTAACTGGAGTGTCATAGGTAAGACACAGGATGTAGTTGTTCTGCTCTACTTGACACTGGTGAGGCCTCATTTGGAGCATCATGTCCAATTCTGGGTGCCACATTCTAGGAAAGATGTGGAAAAAATTGGAGAAAGTCCACAGGAGAGCAACAAAAATGATGAAAAGTTTAGAAACCCTTAAAACCCTCAGCACAATTATCCCAGGAATCAGGTAGTGTAAATAATTATTACTATTATAATTGTCAAAATTATCATCACTCTGAACTTCATTAATATCTCTGCATTGAAGAAAATTTGATGCAAACTGCTCCCTTTACGGATAAGAAGTGGATTTCTAATGTTTTCAAGTTGTGAGGCAGCACATATGTGACTCACAGGTCTAGCAATACAGGATTGATTAGGCTTAATTGACATTAATACGACTGATTCTCCATCACATTACACTCACTACCCCAGCATAAATCTGGAGTAAGGCAGTGAAGAATCAGGCTTATTGTTTGTAAAATGCTTTGAAATCCATGCAAGTGCAAAGTATTATCACCCAAGGGAAGCCAGGGATCAGATCAATTCATACATGTGCACAGCCATATATGATCAGATTTCTCAACCTCACTTTCCTACTAGCAGTATCACTGAAATAAATAGCCTAAAACTGATGTGGTCCCTCTATTTGAGGCTTAAACACAATTTCCTATCTTCTAGTTTATGCAGTCAATTCAAGCATTATTTTCTTTCTTTCTTTCTTTCTTTCTTTCTTTCTTTCTTTCTTTCTTTCTTTCTTTCTTTCTTTCTTTCTTTCTTTCTTTCTTTCTTTCTTTCTCAATGAAACTTTGAAATAAGAAAATTGGTTATCAGTTAATGAAATTCTAGCTGTGGTCAAATCTTTCAAACATCCAGGGCCCTGATTTAATTGGAAGTAATTATAGTCTTTTCTGAAGTATAATTATAGGGTATTTTTTTCCCTGACGTTTACAGTGTGGAAATTAAAAACAAAATGAAGTCAGAATCACAAGATTTTAATCTGTCTTCTAACAATAATGTGAGCTAGTGTCAGAGGTTTGTCCTTGGTTGGGGGAGGGGGAATTCAGAAAATTCTCTGGGTAAAGGTGGCTAATAGCACCCAGTTGTGTGGTTTTTGTACCCAAACAGAGAGATTCCTGAGGGATTTCTATTTCTCAAAACTTAATGAAAACCTCCCATCTATGTAACAGGGGGGAAAGGTAAGGCAGTTCTTAGCTCATGAGAACGATGGCTTTATTATGTCAAAATGTAACTCCATAGTTAAGCTTACATTAAGATTTACACTTAAAGCAGGACACACACACACAAAAAAAATCCCTGTGTTCCACATGTTAAGGATTGAATTCAGTCTCCATACTCAGAAAAACTCTCTGGAGGACAACTGAATGTTCTATGCAATTTTTTGGAGAACAATATTTTACTAACCTTTGCAGAGGAAACATTTCAAAATGCTTCCTTTTGAAATTTCAACCTGTTTTTCCTTTACAATTCTTTGGGTTCCTCTAGCTGAACTGCTACACTGCACACATTCATAAACTCCACACTACACACATTCTGGTAATCGGAATAAGACCAACCAGTACAAATTGCCGCCATCCTTGACTATAAATGAGTTTTGCAATGGTACAGCTACAGTGGTTGTTGGATTCTGACTGCAGAATCCCAGGGGCCAGAACTTCAGCTGGGAAAAATAGTCATAGCTCCATTGAAGGCAATAGCTCTATGACTTCAATGGAGCTGTGACAATTTACATAGAATCATAAAAGATCAGGGTTGGAAGAGACCTCAGGAGGTCATCTAGTCCAACCCCCGGCTCAAAGCAGGACCAATCCCAACTAAATCATCCCAGCCAGGGCTTTGTCATGCTGGGCCTTAAAAACCTCTAAGGATGGAGATTCTACCACCTCCCTAGGTAATACATTCCAGTGCTTCACCACCCTCCTAGTGAAATACTGTTTCCTAATACCCAACCTAGACCTCCCCCACTGCAACTTGAGACCATTGCTCCTTGTTCTGTCATCTGCCACCACTGAGAACAGCTGAGCTCCATCCTCTTTGGAACCCCCTTCAGGTAGTTGAAGGCTGCTATCAAATCCTACATCACCCTTCTCTTCTGCAGATTAAATAAGCCCAGTTCCCTCAGCCTCTCCTCATTAGTCATATGCCCCAGCCCCCTAAACATTTTCATTGCCCTCCTCTGGACTCTCTCCAATTTGTCCACATCCTTTCTGTAGTGGTGGGCCCAAAACTGGATGCAGTACTCTAGGTGTGGCCTCATCAGTGCCGAATAGAGGGGAATAATCACTTCCCTCAATCTGCTGGCAATGCTCCTACTAATGCAGCCCAATATGCCCGTAGTCTTCTTGGCAACAAGGGGATACTGTTGACTCATATCCAGCTTCTTGTCCACTGTAATCCCCAGGTCCTTTTCTGCAGAACTGCTGCTTAGCCAGTTGGTCCCCAGTAGTTCCCTGGATTGTCCTTCTTCCCTTTTTTAAAGATGGGCACTATATTTGCCTTTTCCAAATCATCCAGGACCTCACCCGATGGCCATGAGTTTTCAAAGATAATGTCCAATGGCTCTGCAATCACATCAGCCAACTCCCTCAGCACTCTCGGATGCATTAGATCTGGACCCAGGGATACATAGCAGAGAGGATCTAGCCCCAGGTACAGACAAGGCTTGGGCTCTTTCATAAGTATATCCACCCAAAAGTACAATTTGACCCAGCATTTTTAATCAATATCTTCTCCAACAATTCCTGCAGCATATAAGGAAGAAAGGGAAGGTGCTCTCTACCCCCTGCTTTTCTGGAACTGAATTTCTGGATTTAACTTCCATTCCTAAATTCTATCCTTGCGAGTCAATCTAAGTGAAGAAAGGAGACAGATTAATATAGTGCCATTCAGATCAAAAGGGCTACATAATTAAAAATGTGACACACAAAGCAGTCTGTAATTAAAAGCACAATAAGGCAAAATGTAACATACATGTGACTAGGGGAGCAATTGTGCGGCTGGATACACCCTCTTTCTGATGTGGTGTTACAGGAGGTCCAGACCACTTGTAATCATTAATGATTCCATAGGGCTTTTCACAAGGAGTGTTAGCCAAATTTCAGCTGGGCAGCTATGCTCTGGCCCATTAGCCTGCCCCGCACATAATTCTGTTCGAGTCTTCACTTCCCATCTTAAGAGCCCCACTATGCGGTTTCATTGGCACAGAATGGCTACTGTGTTTCATTCCAGTCATGGCTTTCCTTCTGTAATAGCTGAAGGGATCTCTCTCAACATGGCAGCCTGTGAAACAGCCTGGTCAAAGAAAGTGACTTAAAAGGTAATGTTCATTATTTTTGTTATAGTGGAAGCCATGATGAAGACAAAGAGCCTGATACAGGTTGAGGCAAAATGCTGGCTAAAGAAAACTGCAATGATTAGTTATCAAACCTTAGGTACTGGACCTGAGCCACCCAGTTCTTTCCAGGAACAGGCCCCACTTCTGCATCCAAATGATGAGGTTACATGAACCTTGTGACTCCTAGATGGTATCACCTAGACCAGTGTTTGTCCAGCTTTTCGGGATGACAGCCCCCTTCTTCAGAGTCAAAAATTAGCATGACTTTTTACTGTAAAAGCAAGAGTAAAACATATCATTTATATATGAATTATAAAAACATATAATTTACTTTTCAAGAGGTTGACAGAGAATACTTGATTTTAAAGGGTCTATCTATCATACTTGGATGGTCTCCATCAACATATTATCACAATTACTAATGTATTTATCCTCACAAATGCTCTGTGAAGCAGGGAAGTGGTATTATTCTGTGGTTATAGAAAGGGAACATAGGCACAGAGACCAAATGACTTGCCCGAGGTTACACAGGAAGTCTATTGCAGAGCAGGAATTGAACCCAGGTCTTCCACAGCCCAGGCTAGCACTGTACCCACTGGAGATAGTGCGACACTAGCAAGCATAGGAAAGGGAGATTTTTTTTTGTGCTTTAGAGTGTAATAACTTTTTACTGCCTTGCAAACTTCTCTCTGCCCTATTGCTTTTCATGACCCCCTCCGTCATGACCCACCAGTTGAGATACATGGATGTAAGCAGTGTCAAGATGAGCTCCACCCTGACATCTGGTGGTGAGGTGTGGCAAGTTGTGGAAAAGAACTTCAGGGGCCGATCTCATTTGCATAGGCACACCCACCCCGCCTTGAATGAGGCCATAGCTGCCCAAATGGTCACTTTGGCTCTCTGTTATTGGGGCAGGAAGAATAAATTGTTATTACCCTGATTATGGGAACTGTGCTTGGAACTGTACTTGGCCTTTTGTTATGATGGAGGGATTCACCATCAACTAAGTAGCACTTGCTAGGCAAGGGTCATGGGTTCCAAAACTGTGAATTGAGAGAGGCTGGGGATAAGTATTAATACTTGGTGGTATAGGCCCCTGGGTAAGGGCCTTACATGCTAATGGCACTTCCTCTTCTCTCCACTGTGGAATATCAGAGCTAATTTTGATTCTATTAGGAGTCTAGTTACAGGCTGCTAAGCTCACTTTGGGCTAATGGTGCACCAGCACTGAGGCTTCCCTACTACAAGCTGAATTCACAAAAGAGCTTAGCTGACTAACAGCTGAAATCACTGAGCGTTGTGTTAAGTAGTGGGGGATCCTGAAGATATATTGTGGAGCAGTTTGTGGGATGGCTGGAGTGTCCTGGGGACAGGCTGGTGGAGCAGTTCATAGGACGGCGGGAACTGCTTGTGGGACGTGGAGTGGAGCAGTTCGTGGACCGGCTGGTGGAGCAGTTTGTGGGATGGTGGGAGCTGCTTGTGGGCCGCGGAGCAGAGCCGAGCGAAGCAGTTCGTGGGGCGGCTGGTGGAGTGAAGGCCTATGGAGCTGTGGGGCGGTCAGCTTCAGATCATGTAAGGTGCCCCTTACCTCTCTCCCCCTCCGCCCCCCAATCTCCACCCAGGTTGGGAGGTAAAGCTCTGCAGATAAACTTTTGAACTCTGGGACAGAGACTTTTGGGTCATTGGACTTTTGGGACTTTGGGTGATTTGGGGATGCTGGACTCAAGAACCAAAGGGAAAGGGCATGCCCCAATTTGCTTGGGGTGGGTTTTTTTGCTCATAGGTTGTGTTACGAATCCTGTTGGTGGTGTTTCCCCAACATAATGCCACATTGTTTCTCTCTGTTATTAAAAGGCTTTTTGCCACACTCAGACTATGTGCTTGCGAGAGGGGAAGTATTGCCTCTTGGAGGCGCCCAGCGGGGGTGGTATATATTTGTCCCAGGTCACTGGCTGGGGGCTCGAGCCGGTTTGCATTGTGTTATTGGAATGAATCCCCTAGATATTGAACCCAGCCCTTGTTGCTGCCAACTCTGACGGGCAGAAGGGTTACATGAGCCTTAATTGATCGGGCACAGGACTAGGAGTTATGGGTTCTATTTCAAACTTGACCACTGACCTGCCATGTGACTTTGCGCAAGTTACTTCCCTTCTGTTTCTTCTCTCACCTTTTCCCTCTCATCTTGGGGCAGAGACTGTGTCTTACTGTGATCATGCAGGGCCAAGTACAATGGAGCCTAGATCTCAGTTATGGCTTCTAGGTACTAATGTCATACAAATAATAATAGCTAACCTGCCACAGGAAGCAGTGCTGGTGTTCCCCAGTAATGTTCCCTGTCCTGCACAGCTTGGCTTCCCAACTTAGTCATAGTCTGCGACCACAACTTTGATAATTGTTCTGGTGGGGCCTTGTCTTGAGTCCCATCAACACCACCCCTCTCTAGAGAGCTCCATAAATATTTATTGCTTCTGATAATAACACTTAAGCATTCCCCTCTGCAAAAGGCTTTACCACTGTTTACTAATTCATCTAATTGAAATAAGAATATATGTAAACTGATTGTCAAAGCAGTTTATTAGAAAAACCCATCACTGTCAGGAGCAACCCAGCTGTGAGTGATGCTGTGTTGTCTTTCATTGCTGGCTGACATTTTAATGATATTTCCCAGTGAGGGACTGAGATTGATCATGCAGAGTAGAAGCCAATGTTGCTGGTGCTGGGATATATAAATGACACCTACCTGGGTTATCTTGGACATGTGTGCCCTCTCCTACCCAGGTTGGGCAAACAGTGTTACTGCCATCACCTGCTTAGCAACTTATCTGGTATCCTGACAGTTCTCCTGCCCAGCTCCTCAGCATCCTGCCTGGCAGATTGCTTCAGAGTCAGGGACCCCAGGACTTCCCTGCCACAGAGCCAGCAGCTTGGCAGACTGGGGTGCTACCAGACCTTTGAGCCTTCCTGCCACGGCACAAGGAGCCTGGAAGCTGTGACTGAGTTGGGAGCCTCGGAGCTAGTGCACCCAGGTGGAATTCATTTCAAAATTTTCAAAACAAAGCTTTTCTATTGTTTTGAGACTTTTTCTTTAAAATGATTTCCCTTCAACAGGAAATTTCCAAATTGCTTCTTTTTATTCCAAAACAAAATTTAATTATTTTTCAAACTTGGAATTTCCTTTGTAAGGAAAATTCCAACTTTTGGCCAGCTCTAAAAATAAATAAAATTTGAATTTTCTTTGTAATTTAACAGTGATTAAATTAACTTTTAAATTAGCCAAACCAACCCTGCCTGCACTTATGCCAGTATGTAATTTTACACAAGCGATTAGTATCATTGATCTTAAAGGGATTACTCCCATTTGTAAAGTTACTCACATGCACAAATGATGGCAAGATCCAGGCCTTATTTTAAACACTACAATTTTCATTACAATGTCTTTGAAGGTCTCTGGTTTCCCATACATTCAAATATTGAGACCGATTCCTGCTCTAACACAGACTGTTATGTTGGCAGTTTCCTGGTTGAGGATTGTTTTAAAAAATATATATATTTAAGGTACTAAACTTCCTTAAATTGGGTTCCTTTTCTTCATACTTAGATGTAATTATCAGAATATCTGTTCTGTTATGCTACAGTTTTCTATTATGCTTTCTATTATTAATTATTATTATATCCATTATTTGAAAGCCGCTCCAAACACTGACAAGGGTTGCATTGGCACAAGCTACTCAGTTCAGAATTTGGAAGTGGAGTCCTTTAGCGCCACTTGTATTACCTTCTATCAGAATCCATCCTGCTTTGTGAAATGGACTTTTCAAATAAGTGCTGCATTGTTCACAGTAATGAGACTATTGGGAGGGTTGGAGGCAGTGAAAGTTTTAGTGGCTGTTTCCATTTGTTTTAGCTGTATCAGCTGGGCAACTTGTTGCATTTTTTTCTACTTCAAACACAGCTTTGTTTTCAAAGGTGCAGATGCAAAATCTGGACACTCCTGTCAGCTGGATAGGGCTTACATATGTTCATGTCACTGCAAAGCAGGTTAGAATGACTCCAGCTCATGCATTCCGCGCTAATTAAGTCAGTGGAGATCCATAAAGCTTTCAGCAGAGCTAGGACTGCATGTACTGAAGTAACCTTGATGATTTTGGACCCAAGAAGCATGCATTAATGCTGAAATCTCCTACTTTGCTAACCATGTTTTTTGTATTTTTCACAACAGCCAGGTAAATATAGCTGAAGATCGCACATTCTTCCCACCTTTCTCCATTATTACAGAGGAGATTATTTGTGTTGCACTGAAGCAACTTTCCTGTCTAGTAAGTTTACATGACTTGCTTTGCCAAAGAGCTTGCCAGCTGTCCGGATTGCATTCCCAGTTCCCACATTAAGTCTCTGTTGACCAGGACCCTTTATGTGTAATCACCTCACCCTCCAGAAAATTCTTGGTAACAGGTCTGGCTTCATGAAGTTCCAAGTGCTAATAATTTAGGACCAGATGCTCTCATTTAGTGTGTGGCATGGATGGGAGCACAGGAGCAGAATTCGAGGCAGAAAGGACCTGAAGCTTGTGGAAGGGAAGGACGGCCTGCCTGGCAGACAGCTCCCAACCCAAAAAAGATCCTCCTTGTAAACACACTGTAATTGTACACAACTCTACCATTTGAGGGTATGGATGAAGGGAGTGAAGCTAGGAAGCAGATGCTGCATATTGTATGCCTCCCTATGAACCTGGACGAAATACTGCTGTGAAAGCCAATGGAATTAACACTGCAAATAGCAGCAATCATTTCCGCTATGTGTCTTATGACGAGCTGGGTAACTTTTTTGATGTTTTTTTTTTGTCAACAGTGCATTTTTGAAGGTTCAAAAGTAATTGCCAAATTTGGAAAATAGTTTTGGTTGGCAAAAAAAGTCAAAAGAGTTAAAATGTTTTGTTTTCAACCACTTAGAAACATTTTGTTTTGACTTTCCAATTTGAATCAGCATTTCAATTTTAAATCTGGGCAGTTATTTTTTAAACACACACACACACAAAATGGCCAAGATCAAAATGAACAATTCAAAAAAAATTGCTTTGCATTGATTGAAATAGTTCATCCAACATAAAATGAATAAAAAATAACCTGAAGGAAATATTTTGGCATTTGACTTGAAACATATTGGTCACTTCAGAACAATTTTTCTTTTCTTGAGTTTTCCAATTTAAAAAATTGTTTTGGTTTGTATCAAACTGAATTTTTTTCTGGATTTTTCAGGTTAGCCCCTTAACGAAAAATATCCGTTATTTGTTTAACTCTCCTCTTATATCCCCTTTGGAGGAAGATGTAGGTATCATGGCCCCCACTAGGGGGTTGATCTACAGAGATTTGTGAGTCTGCTACTGCTTCTAACTAGAGAGTTCATAGTACCTTAGCTCAGTTGGTAGAGACTCGTGCTTTTAGTGCTGAAAGTCCTGGGTTTAAACTTGCTGTTGGTCCCAGTGGGATTGGCAACACAGACACAACAGAGGGAAAGTGGCCATGTGATTCCTGAGTGAGCCAGGCTACCAGGGGAAGGGAAACAACTGAGAAGCATAAATAAAAGGAGTACTTGTGGCACTTTAGAGACTAACAAATTTATTTGAGCATAAGCTTTCATGAGCTACAGCTCACTTCATCAGATGCCGATGAAGTGAGCTGTAACTCATGGAAGCTTATGCTCAAATAAATTTGTTAGTCTGCAAGGTGCCACAAGTCCTCCTTTTCTTTTTGTGGATACAGACTAACACGGCGGCTCCTCTGAAAACTGAGAAGCGTGGATGTGCAAGCTCTCCATGCAGCTTCACTGTGATCCAATGGGTTGGGATCACATTGCCCTTGGATCCTTTAGTTCTGTGCAGCCTTCAGAGGAGAATACAGAAATAACCCCACAGGCTGATCCACGCTTTCAGGAGCACTACTACCCCTCCCTTGGGAGGTATGTGGGAGGGATAATTTGCCTCTCAGTGTTCAGGCAGTGCCTTTTGTTGTATGGTAGAAGGACGGGTCACTCATGTCCAGAGTAATTCTACTCTGACTCTTGGATAAATGTATACATTCCCCTGTGCGGTCTCTCATTTGGAGGGAGACATCTCAGCAGAACTATCAAAAACGGGGCAAAAATCTCAACAATAATGTTCATAAAAATCCCACCTCCTTTTTTTTCCATAAAAATTTCAAATTATGATTTTTTTTGTTCAGTTCTATACCTCTGTTTGGAGTCCAGGACACGCTTGAGGATTTGATAATGGTTGCCTGGTGGACTATGTGAAAGGGTCTTGGTTTGATTCCAAGGAAACTTCATAATTGGCCCCCTTTTTTCAGCCTCAGGCCAGTGGTCAAAGAGTCCCAGGAGAGAACGAAACACCATTGCATTCCTACAAGGCAGGCCTTTACCTGCAATTAGTCAATAAGCTTGCCTTTTATCAGTCCAATATGGACTGGCAGGGGCAGGTATTTAGGCCCCTAAAGCTAATACAGGACTGCTATATTAGGCCTTATTGCCATTATGAGTTTGTGTCAAGTGCAAAGACTCTGTTTTCCAAATCATATGTTTTCTATCTGCTTGTTATTGTCACCTTCAAACTTGCTTGGCCAGTTCATTATGAGAAACATAATGGTTCCTACAGGCAAACTTGCCTGTTTATAGTATTTATGGAGTGCCAATCACTATCTGTCTACGGTATTTATGGGGTGCCAATTACTAGAGTATCCAGGTGCCAGGTACAATATTAAGATAAGCATAAAAGTTATTCAACATGGACTCTGCTCTTCTCATTCTAGGATTTGGCCCCTTATACTTGGATATTTTTTTTCTTCTCTTCCTCTCTCCCCTTCACCTTCATTTGCCACCCTTTGTCACAGTTGCTAGGCTTTGAGGAAAAGGTGCTGTTTGCACTGTGCTCTCAGAACAGTCAGGCTTGTGATCTCTTTCAGCAGGGCATGCCAGTCTAGGCCCCAGTGCAACAGCTTCTGGGCCCAAAAGCTTCACCATAGGCAGAGTCGGCCTCTGATCCTCAATGACCACAGTTGCCTAATTCGGTTACTCACAGAGAAGTGGTCTTTTAAGGACCACATTCCCAGTGGAAAATAGGAAGTAGTCCGCAGGGATTATCCGAAATAGCTACTTTCCTCCATCTGCAATGATTGCGAGAGGAAGGAGAGTAGTTGTGGCAAATGCAAAACGCACTAAGAGCAGTTGGATCTTATTTCCCAAATGAAAGTGTCTCTACTGGGGAGTAGAAGGGGTTGAAGAGAGACATGGGAAAAATTAAAAAAAAGGAGTACTTGTGGCACCTTGGAGACTAACCAATTTATTTGAGCATAAGCTTTCGTGAGCTACAGCTCACTTCATCGGATGCATACTGTGGAAAGTGTAGAAGATCTTTTTATATACACACAAAGCATGAAAAAATACCTTCTCCCACCCCACTCTCCTGCTGGTAATAGCTTATCTAAAGTGATCACTCTCCTTACAATGTGTATGATAATCAAGGTGGGCCATTTCCAGCACAAATCCAGGGTTTAACAAGAACGTCGGGGGGGGGGGGGGACAAGGGGAAATAGGTTATCTTGCATAATACAGACTAACACGGCTGTTACTCTGAAACATGGGGAAAATACTCACCTGGCTGGGTGACTCAAAGGCCAGGGGCTTGTGTTCTCATTTTGCCATGGTTATTATTTTCATTAAACACTGGGAATAGAACTTGGGGAAGGCCCTGAGACCTTTAGGGGTTGGTTTGCTGCAAACTAGGGCTGTCAAGCGATTAAAAAAATTAATTGCGATTAATTGCACGATTAAAAAATTAATCACGATTAATCGCACTGTTAATAATATTTATTTAAATATTTTTGGATGTTTTCTACATTTTCAAATATATTGATTTCAATTACAACACAGAATACAAAGTGTACAGTGCTCACTCTATATGTATTTTTTATTACAAGTATTTGCACTGTAAAACAAAAGAAATAATATTTTTCAATTCACCTACTACAAGTACTGTCATGCAATCTCTTTTTCATGAAAGTTGAACTTACAGATGTAGAATTATGTTAAAAAAAATTATGTCAAAAATAAAACAATTTAAATCTTTAGAGCTTGCAAGTCCACTCAGTCCTACTTCTTGTTCAGCCAATCGCTCAGACAAACATTTGCAGGAGATAATGCTGCCCGCTTTTTGTTTACAATGTCACCTGAAAGTGAGAACAGGTGTTCCCATGGCACCGTTGTAGCCAGCATTGCAAGATATTTATGTGCCAGATGCACTAAAGATTCGTATGTCCCTTCATGCTTCAACCACCATTCCAAGGGACATGCATCCATGCTGATGACAGATTCTGCTCGATAACAATCCAAAGCAGTGCAAACCAATTCATGTTCATTTTCATTATCTTAGTCAGATACCACCAGCAGAAGATTGATTTTCGTTTTTCGTGGTTCAGGTTCTGTAGTTTCCACTTCAGAGTGTTGCTCTTTTAAGACTTCTGAAAGCATGCTCCACATGTTGTCCCTCTCAGATTTTGGAAGGCACTTTTTAAGATTCTTAAACTTTGGGTTGAGTGCTGTAGCTATCTTTAGAAATCTCACATTGGTACCTTCTTTGCGTTTTGTCAAATCTGCTGTGAAAGTGTTCTTAAAACGAACATGTGTTGGGTCATCATCTGAGACTGCTATAACATGAAATATATGGCAGAATGTGGGTAAAACAGAGCAGGGGACATAAAAATCTCCCCCAGGGAGTTCACTCAAGTTAATCACATGAGTTAACTGCAATTAATCCACAGCCCTACTGCAAAATAATTCAATTTTAAAAATATGAAGCGGCAGAGATGCTTTTTGAAACCCAAAAGACTAATGACACAGTCAACATTTAATCTGGCACAAATCCCAGGCCTCCTATGACGTCCCAAATGTGTTCTGGTCTCAGACCATTGCAGGGCTTAACAATTAGAACCAGAGCCTTGCACTGGCCCTGTAAGTGAATAAGGAGCCAGTGGAGGGTGCAGATAAGACAAGTGTGATAAGCTTTTGGAGGCTACTCCCATGAAACAGCAATTTGCCACACGTACAAACTAGATCCTCTGACTGACCTTGACCAACAGTCAGGAAAGAGAGAGAGTTAGAGGAGTCTAACCTTGAGGACAAAATGAAGCTCATGGCAGTAGCTAGGTTCTCCTCTGAAAGAAATGTGTGTAACCTTCTGCAAACTGGAGGTAGAAGAAGGCCTGAGCTGCTATGGTCACCACTTGGCTATTGAGAAGTAGGAGGGAATCCAATCAGAGCCTCAACTGAGAGCTGAGGGGAATATATTATTTTTAATTTAATTTTGAAATTAAAAAAAAAAACAGGGAAAATTTAAGACAAAAGGCTTGTGAAAGTTTTCTCCTGTTTTTTTGACTCGTTCTATAATTGGTTGAAACTTTTCAAATTTTGAATTTACAAAAACAAAGGGGGTGGAGAAATGGTAGAAAAACGAAAAAAATGTGGCGGAAAGGAGTCACCAACATATGTGACCTAGTGCTGTCTTTGGAGATGTGGAAGCTAATGATCCTGATTGGCCTGGACATCTCCAGTTGTAATTACAGATAGGTATTGCTTATATGACAGCAGCTGTGTTAGACACAGTATGAAAATACATAGCTAAGGAGTGTGCTGTGAATGTCGGCTTATCTCCTTGCTTATCTTTAAAGCTATTTTGTTATCCTCAAATTTTCCAGAAAGGAAAAGCATTAAGTACATTTTATCAGCATTTTCACTAATACTTTGCCTTTATGTAACACCACGCAGCCAAGGATTTCAAAGTACTTTACAAATACTAATGATTTGCCTCACAACACCCTTTTGAACTTGATTCTGTAAGTGGCGTTAGCTCCATTTTACAGATAGAGAAACAGAGGCTCAGAGGAATTAAATGACTTGCCCAGAGCCATACATCAAATGAATGGCAAAGCTGGGAATAGAACCCAGGAGTCCTGGGCTCCCTACCCTTGCACTAACTAATAGGCTGTACTCTTTGTGCTTTTGAAACATTTGGCTTTCTACTCTCAGCCTGTATTTGCTAACTATTTTGGAAGGGCCAATCATTCTCATAAGGTCAAAGAGGAGAAGAATTGCCCGTTGCCAAATAAGAACTTCTGTATAATTGCCCGGGGCAGGTGCATCCCCAGGTGGCTTTTAACTGTTGCTACACGGGGCAGACAGCAAGTGGAGTTAGAGAGACAAGGTGGGTGAGGTAACAGCCTTTAGCGGACCAACTTCTGTGGACGTCCAGCTGCCCCGCGCACAGCCGGCGGAGTTAGTCAGCGCTCAGGGCTCAGCTGGCCCGATGATTCTACTAGTTGATTGCTCAGGGCTGCAGCCGCCAAGCTGCGTGACGCCAGTGGGTTTGCACAGGGGCTGGAATCAGATTACACTGACTCCAAAGGAGCAGGCAGCGGCTTCCAAGGGAAAATACTCGTCCACATAAAGAGAGAAATAATTGCAAATAACTCGTTAAGTGAGGAGCAGCAAGAGGGAAGGAGTGAACAGCACTGAAGGAGAGGAGGAAGGGGAAGGTGTCTGAGCCAAAGCTACGGACAAGAGGAGCTGAACCTTGCATCTGAAAACCAGGGCAAACCTAGAGACATTTTTTTAAAGAAAAGAAAAGTCTGTGAGGGAGAAATACAAAAAAATGTCCCAAAGGAAACGGAGACGTGAGGACAAAAATATAAGCATTGCTTTCTTATATGTGTACGAAAGCTCTCTTCAGCTGCGGAGCGAAAGTAAACTTTGGAAAACACCCAAGGAAAGTGCTGGGAATTGTTTGTCCTTGTTATTTTTTACTCCAGTCAGTGGGGAGCGTTGGTGAAGAAGTTACTACAAACAAGCTTACTGGATTCAGTATATAGGGCATTCCTCTCTTTTCAAGGCTAGCCTATGGCCAAGAGTATTAAGTTAAATGGGATAAAAGCTCCTAGCTAAACTCCAGGCACCCTGCATGACTGTAAACACATTCTAAACTTAGCTGGATCTGATAGCCACAAAGAGGAAAATCCTCCCCACCCACTGCAATTAAGATTCCCCCTCACCCCAGTTCTACCCCATTCAGGAAAGCCTGGGGAAATGGATAGGCCTGAAAGCCAACAAATGCAGGCTGTGTCAGATCAGAGTCCAGTGGAGGTTTCAGAGTCCCTCCCTGAAAAACCCCTGTAACTGTTTCCTTCCCATTTTATCCAGGAGGCTGGAGGCACAAGTACTGCCCCATAGCAGCTCTCACTGTATTAGGTGAGGAGAGAGGTGGCTTTTCACATAGCCAGGATCAAAACCATTTAGGGCTTTTTAAGTCAAAACCCAAACCGTTAAACTTAGGGTGACCATGCATCCCGTTTTGGCCAGGACAGTCCCTTTTTTAAGCCCTGTCCTCCTGGCCATCCCAACTTTTTTTTTCCCCAAAAGGAGGCATTTGTCCCGGTTGCTCTTGCTGACTTGCTCAGCTGGCAAGAGCAACCGGGACAAATGCCAACTTTTGTCAAAAAAGTGGGATGCAATGCGGAGGGGGTGAATGGAGATGCCAACCCCCCGCAGGGGAGAGGCAGGACGGGGGGAGGAGAAGCAGCGTTCCAACATGTGCCCCCGCCTGGGTTCCAGCAACCAGGCTGCAGCTTCCTGAGAGCTCCCCTCCCCCGCAGGATTCCAACAAGGAGGGAACAGCCTCATGTGAGGGGGCCCCAGCAGGGGCCCAGCGACAGGGCAACAGCATGCAGGGGAGCCCCTCGGTCGAGCGGCTGGGGGTGTCCAGTTTTCTCTTTGGAAAATACGGTCACCCTACTTAAACTTCTTCCAGAAGTCAACATAGATCACAGGTGTGATGTGTCAGAAGTGCCACTCAGTAAGCAGGCTGTTGCATTCTGTGCTATAAACCTGGGCCATTTCAGATGCTTCCTGATGAAGTAAAATGCAATAGAGGAAAGGTTTCAGAGTAACAGCTGTGTTAGTCTGTATCCGCAAAAAGAAAAGGAGTGCTTGTGGCATCTTAGAGACTAACAAATTTATTTGAGCATAAGCTTTCATGAGCTACATCCAGTGAAGTGAGCTGTAGCTCATGAAAGCTTATGCTCAAATAAATTTGTTAGTCTCTAAGGTGCCACAAGTCCTCCTTTTCTTTCAATAGAGGAAAGTAGAAGAAAACTCATTTATTCAGATGTATGAGAGAGGGCAACAAAAGGGCTACCAGAGCCGATCATATACGGTACTTGGCATCCAATAATCCATGTTTTCTCAACTCAAACCTTAAATAAGAGAAAACTGGCATGTCAAGGGTCACTGCATGTTAAACACAAACAATCCTTGCTTCCCATGATTTCATTGTTTTTGGTCACGTGCTTGAGGCTCATTGCTCATGGTGACGTCTAAACTCAATTTAAACCCAGAATTCACTCAGGTCTAAGGTGGGCCTGTATTCCTACAGGTGGACAAACCCCTATCTTCTCCCCATTCTTGGATTGCGCTAGGCATTAGGTAGGGGATAAGTGTCCAGGTGCTCAAATAAATTGGTTAGTCTCTAAGGTGCCACAAGTCCTCCTTTTCTTTTTGCAGGTGCTGCAACGTTTCTCAAATACAACCACCGTGGCAGCATGTGGCCACCTGGGGCTTTTCTTGCAGCCTGGGCTGTGATGGGGGGGGGTGCAGAGAGGGAAGCAGCAGCCACACTCCCTGCCTATTGCTCGTGGATGCACTACCTTGGTGTTGATTGCTGGGGCTGCCAGCAAGGGTTTGGCCCTGCCCCAGTCTGGAGACACCTGGGGCACAATGCTGGAGGAGCAGGCAGCCAGTGAGTTCCCCACCTTCCCAGAGGCAGTGGGGCTCGGGCTTTGGGCTTTAGCTCTGGGGTGGCAGGGCAGCTGGCTCCGGCTGCGGTGCTTTGGACTCCAGCCCCGGGCTCAGGCTCCAGCCGCGCGGCTTTGGGCTTCTTCTCCCAGCAGTGGGGCTTCAGGCTCTGGCCCCTTGCTGCCTCCCCCAGCCATTCCCCCCCCCCGTCACCCCTGATCTTCGCTACCTCCCCCTAACTCCCAGCCAGGGCTTAATTTGTCCCTGGACTCGCAGAGGCTGAGTAAGCCTGCTGTGAAAAGTGATCCTTGTATGTTTGTTAATATTATTTTTCGCAACAGACTGACTAGCTAGCACTAAATAAATTACAATGCTTTGGACATGTAGCTGTGCATAGTTATTTGTTTTTCCTAAAGCTAATGAAGTATTTTAGGTAAAAGCGTGAGCGTGGCCACCAGCACAAGTTGGTGGCCGCGCTCTGAGGTCAAATGCTTTGTCTCGAGAACCCCCGAGAGTGAGACAGCACTGTGCAGATGGTACCCAGAGGCAGACACTTAGGCACTGAGGGAACTCCTACAGTGGCAATTTAGGCACAGAGTGAGGTTAGGTGACAGCTGAGTGGGAGTTTTGTGGATCGCAGTAGTGCCTAAACCCTAGATTTAGGCATCAAAATTCCTTTAAGGAGCTGGGCCCTTGCAGAGCCCTGTTTCAGGCTCCCTACACAAAGAGTCTCTCAGTTTCTTGCTAGCTCTCTTTTGGGCTCAGCCTTCCGTTATTGCCCTGGGCTCCCTGGTTTGCTGCTATGCCAGGTGACCCAGCCTCCTGCCACCAGAGGCATACTTCACCACATCTAGCTCCTCTGTGTACTCCGACAGCTTCCTTCTTTTCAGACCAGCCTTTGCAGGCACATCCCTTTTTCAGGTGTACCAAAGCAATCCCAATTAAGACCAGACACGCCTCTTTCCCTTGTGTTGCAAGGCAGTTCTAATTCAGACCCTTTCAATTTTATTAACCCTTTCCTGACTCCTGTTCCTTCTTACCTAAATGACCCTAGAAGAGAAAGGGGGAGATATAGTCCATGAGGCATAGGGCACTGAATCAGCCTTGTGACAGTGCCCTTAAACCTGCTGGCACAAAGGCACAGATTCGCAAAGGTACTTAGGCGCCTAACTCTCCTTGACTATAGTGGGAGTTAGGTGCCTAAGTACCTTTGTGAATCTAGGTCTGCAGTATTTATCCTCCCCAAGCCCTGAGCTTTATTTATATTATATTCTTGTTAACATCTTGTGCAACATTTTATAACATTTAAAAAACTTTCTCTCTGGACATTGGTTTGCGAGGGGATGGAACAGATGACTACTGACACTGATCCTAATCTAATCTTTCCAATAATCTAATCCTGCCAAGCCTATTTATAGCCTTGAAATGACAATAGAGTTTAAAGTGACACAAGTATCTGCATTTGGGCTCTAGAAATATACATGCTGTTCTACATACATTTTAACACTCCAAGAATGCAGTTTCCTCAAACCGATTGCATGATAACTCCCTTTCAATATGACAGGGGGATAGGCTGTGTGGCTCCGGTACATCCTCCTTGACCAACAATACTTTTTATAATACTGGTAACGTACTGAGGACCAAAAATACATTTCATTTCAATAAAACCCATAAATCTGGAATTTTTTTTCTTGGTGGAATTTAATAACCTTCTGCTGTCTGGAAATAATCAAGAAGAAAAGCTCTCATAGCTATGTAAAAAGTATAAACTGATTCGTGTTTGTTATTTCATTCAGCAATTTGAGAACTTTTTCTATTTTCTTGGGATTAAGGCGATCAACCAATGTTTTTTTTCCCCCTCCAATCTTGTTAAGGAGCTTATTAATGGTTTACATTGAAAATAAAGATAAATGAGAACAAACTGATCTGAAAACAAAGTCATACCTAATGCCACATATTTCTGTATGTGACTGCTAGACTATTTCCACTGTTTGTAACCAATTTTACCAGTGCTTCTGCTTCTCACCAGTTCTGCAGAACGTCAGCTCACACATAGCAGAGCAGTAGTTCAACCAGGAGTCACCAGGTTTTTAAAAAATATATATATTTCAACACAGGGATTTGTTTATAGAACTGAATCCTTTTGTTTTTGCAAAAGGGACTTGGCTATTCACTAAGCAATGGCACCAGTGGTAGGTAATTGTATGCGTTTTCCAGAGCAAAGTCCTCAGTTTTCAGCAGAATTTACATTCCAGAAATAAATATTTAAAAGAATTGTAATGGAACTAAAATAAAAAATGTCTCTCTCTCACACACACACTGTCAATTAATGTGGGGTCACTTCAATGCGGACAGTGTCTCTGTTCTAGCCCTTTAATATTTTACTTTATCCCTGAGAAAACTTGGCTTCTTTAGATTTTTAATATCCCATAAAAAGCCAGTAAAATGCTATTGCTTACTGCCTACCTAGCAGATGGGTCAGACAAGTCAGTCAAATGCCAATTTTTTGTTGCAGGGCCTCTCTCTCTCCCACAAAAGGAAAAGATGCTGTGTAAGTCGTGTGTCAATTTCTTGCTGCTCTTTTTCAGATATGACATTTAAGATTTTCTATATCTCTGATTTTTCAACAACAAAAGAAAGTGACACCAGTGCAGCAGTCTGAGAACATAAAAGAGCTGCTTAACTAGATTTTGATTTTAAATGTGTTGACCATTATTAAGCAAATGAGACAGTGGTGCACTTTTCCATTTAAAAAGCTTGCATTCACCCCTGTGGCCATAACACAGGGTGATGTCTTAAATAATGATGGGTTTCAGAGTAGCAGCCATCTTAGTCTGTATCCGCAAAAAGAAAAGGAGTACTTGTGACACCTTAGAGACTAACCAATTTATTTGAGCATAAGCTTTCGTGAGCTACATCCGATGAAGTGAGCTGTAAATAATGATGGTGACAGTCACATTTCTGACAAACAAAAGAACTGTTTGCAGGGGGGTTGTTTGTTTTTTTAAGGGAAAAGATGAAAATAATCCCACTCTTTTGGGAAAAACTAATGCACTTTTTCCAAAGGGCAGAATAACATAAGCCAACTTGAAAACAATTGGGAAAGAAGAGGGCATAAATACTGAAGTGACCTGCAAACTTCCCACAGCAAAGGAGGCTGCAACAGTATTTGATTCTGTCAGTCTTCACAATTGCTCCAAGCCAGGCACAAATTAGCACTGTATTTGCACCACATTCTGGTTGACTGTAAACCCCAGCACTGGTTTCCTCTGCGAAAAATGCTACTGCATGCGGGGAACAATGCCTACATAGAGGCCCAGACTCTTACTTATGCCGGGTAGTGCCTTAGTCGGCTGACTGAAAACAGCCAAGCTACTCCACAGGAATAAGGGCAGCAGAATCTCACCCAGAGAAAGGTCACGTTGTAGGTGGATCAGATATATCCAACCTCAAACAGACCACAGGATCTGTTCTCTCCCCACCCTCATTCCCTGTCCATCTAGATGTGCCCTTGGCACTCCCATTGTGGGAATTACACAATGGGTTTGGGACATGCTATCCAGGAGAGGATAGACCCTTAACTTGTGAAGCATACATTATTCATGGGGCTGAGATTTGCAAAAGGCATTCATGTGACTTAGGAACACAATCCCTATTGAAAGTCAATGGGAGTTGGGTTCTTATGTCACGTAAACATTTCTGAACATCCCACCTGTAAGGTTAAAGAACCCCTTCCTCCTAGCTATACACTCAAGGACTGCTGAAGTCTGCTGGGTAATATTATACCAGACTAAGGGCTGCGACAGTTAAAAGTCTTCTATAGATAAGGTTGAGTTTCAACCTCAAACTTAAGTAGGGAGGGTCAAGGCATAAGGAGGGAGGTAGTGGGCTCTCATGAGCACATCAGAGCTGTCTACACTGGCCTTCTATAGAATACGGAGTAAAGTTCTAGACTCAGTCCATAACTTTAAGGCACTCCATGGCTTGGGCACAGCACATTTGAAAGATTGCCTAAAGTTCTAGGATGGGGGCTGTGGCTAACAGCTCTGCTCAGCAGACACAATGCAACTCTCTACCCCCAGGGCAAAGTTCCTCTGTGCAGGAGACAGAACTTCCTTGGGAGGGAGTGCAGATGAAGACTGTGGAACAAATACTGCTTGAAATGAAAGACCATCAAAAACCACAACACCATCTGCTCCAAGAGCAAGTTCAGCCTGGCCTACTCTAACATAAACACATTAAGAAAAACCCCAACCCCAAATCAAAACACTAACTTGCACACATAGGCGGCCAGTGACCTGGCTGTTGGGAGAGGCTAGCCCCTAGCCCCTCCCCTTGTGCCCAAGGCTCCACCCCCCCTTCCTCCACAGGAGCCCGAGCACCCCACCCCAGCCAGCAGCACAGCTGTAGCGTCCCCAGCTCCAGTGCACCGAGCAGCATAGTCCCAGCACTGGTCACCTTAAGTCCCTGCGGCAGGCAAGCCAGCCAGCCCCAACCACCCTGGGCCAAGGCAGAGCACAGGGAACTGTAGAAAGGAACCTGGGGGGTGGAGCATGGGCGGAGCCACACCAGGCTGTTTGGGGAGGCACACCCACCACCTGTGCTTGCACATGGGATTCTCCCCCAGGGAGAGGCTTAGCGAGGGAACAAACCACAGGTGACAGATATTAGTCACTTAATGGCCACTGAAAGGCTCTCACATGCTATGGTGATGAGGGTGGTTTAAGAACCTATGTGGAACAGACTAGCAGAGAAGCTAATGTATCAAGGCTTGGGATAGTCAGAATCAGTACTGGACGGAGGGAGCCAGGGTAGTAGCTGTGGGGAGGGTTGAAGGTTTGGGGGTTATTTGTTTTGGGGTTTTTTTTCTCCATCAACTGTTACTATGTCCAAGACACTTAATAGAGAAAGATTGCTTCTTCTTACCTTGCTCCCTCCCCACTGTCATGTGGTTGTCCTGGTTTTTCTTTTTGGAAATCTGGTCAGCCAAGGTTCGGCAGCACTAACTTGCCCAACGGATGTGAAAGCACCCATGTCTGTGAGGATGTTGGCTAAGCACCAATGGTTAAAGCAGATCTAACTAAGGTGAGGGTAAGCTCACCAAGTCTGGTGGCAATATGTCATCATGGGTGGGGACATTGCCTCATCTTGTGTGAAGGGACATGTCATGGTGGGAATGGGGTCAAGGGAAATGAACATAACTGTCTGCAAGTAGACCCATACCCTGCCAAATAAAGGGAGAGTGTGTTTGTGTCTCTATGCAGGCACAGAGTATAGAGTTGTGTAGAGAGAGTCAACCCTTGAGCTCGCATGCATCCTCCCCACCCTGTTCCCATCCACACCCACCATTATTGGGAGGGTACATGTGTTTCCCCTGGATTCTGCTAAAGGAAACAAAGCCTGTAGTAGGTTTCCCCTTTTATCCTGAAGAGAGAGAGTGAGATGAAATGGACTCCACTGCACCCCTTTGCCCCTCTGCCTTCCTAGAAGGGAAGGGAACCCTCTGTGTATAGAACAGCAGAAGTAGATGTAGACAGGAGACTCCCCATCAAGCGCCAGTGCTGCTCCACCTACTGCTAGGAAAGGTTTGAAGCCTCCTCTTGCTATTTCCACTTCTGACTCTCCTGCCTACTGGCTGAGCCTTCCTTCTGCCCCTCAGTAAGAGCCAGGAGAAGGAGCTGAGCTTCCCCAAGGTCAGGGGAGGGAATTATCCCTTTAGGCAGAGGAGGAGGAGCTGTCCTCCCACAAGCCCCCCCGAACTTTAGCCCCTGATAAGGTGGCCGGGTGGAAAAGGATCAAATGTTCATGTATCTACCTTCCAAGGTGCTCTGCTAATTATAGATCTGTTTAGGCTCCCCTCATTCCTGGTGAGTAGAACCTTGGATCAGTGATCCCCTTGAAATCCATAAGGCTGGTTGGGAGAGTAGGGTACTATTAAAGGTGAGGAAGGCTAGCAGAATTAGGTGCTACCTCAGTCAGTGGCGTCTTTTGGGGCCACAGCATGTTTAAGAAAGTCTGAGCACTCACACAAATACTCTCCACCAGGAAGTGGAGCAGTTTGTAAGGTCATTGTTTTGCCTTTATCTTCCATGATTTTTTTTCTGCCTGCCAGGATTTTAAAGGAGCCATCTGAGTGAGCCTTCCCCCTTCAGAAATGGGAAACGAAGTACCAGGGCCTGGCTTTCACAATGTACCCGGTTGAATATCACATTTAATCAGCCTGACTCCCTGCTGTAGGGACCCATACTGTATTTGTTAGTCTCTAAGGTGCCACAAGTACTCCTTTTCTTTTTGCAGATACAGACTAACACGGCTGCTACTCTGAAACCTGTCACACTGTATTGTGCGTGAGAGGTGAGAAGGCACCCATGTGAAAGGCATGATGTGGTTTTAGCTCTGGCATACTTAGCACTAAGTTGTTTCACCTCCAAAGCCTCTACTATGGATCTCCCTTCTCCTTTCTGTGTGCAAGGTGGGGGTCAACTGCCTTCTCAGCGCCATTTTCTCCCCCCCTCCAGTCCTCACCGAAGGCATTTGGGTGTTATGGTGTCTGTGCAAGAGGAAATGATGTAAATGAGATGGTCCAAGGTGCCCTGGAGTCAACTACGGTGTTAGGGGGCTGGGAGGAGAGCACCATGGGTGAGAACCAGTGTGTAGTGACAGGGTCTCCGTGTGGATGGCTCTCACCTCCTATAGACCCCCTACAGCAGTGGAACAATAAGGGAAGAGTTCTGCTAAGGGGAGCCATACACAGATTTCCTCCACCAGAGCCTGTTTCTGCAGGTTTGTCCCTGGCTGTGGGGCGATGACCAAGACTATTTTATTTGGGGAAACAGCAAGAGGAAGAAGAGATCATGAGAATAAGGCCCCCATGTTGCACTGTGAGTAGCCCCACTGACTTCAGTAGGACTGCTTAAAGGGCATAAAAGTTAAGCATGTGTGTAAGTCTTTCTAGGACGAGGGCGTAATGTAATACATAAAAGAGTCAGGCCCAGATCCACAAATTTAGTTCAGCTTCTAACTTGAAGTAAGCGAAAGTTAGGACCGTAAATAGCTTTGTGGATCTGAGCCTAAGTGATAATCCACCATGTCCACAAAACCCCTTCTTACATTTTTTATAAAAGACATTGCTTTGTCCGTCATCAAATGCTACTGAACTGTAGCAACAAAAAACAAAATAAAACATTTATATTTAAAAACAACTTCTCCCATGCTTACAGCAAGTCCAATGATCCAGTCCAACGATCCTGGAGCTCCAGGTGCAAGGAGGAAAAACAGTATTTTCAGTTTAAATTATATTTTAGAGAGAAATGTATCTTGTGCTGATTGAAGAAATCTTTGTAAATTATTAAAATTCTAGTAATTTTCCAAAAGAACACACTCCTGAGTTTTATTAGTTGTACACAGATTGTTGATATATTTTAGCAGAAAAGTCCTAGGTCAAAACTGAGACTTTCTAGCAAATGTAGGGAAATTTACCTTGGAAGTGACATACATCATAATCTTCAATGCCTACTGGTGTAGAAGGGAATTTGTCTGACTGGTTGTACGCTTATTTCATTGTTCACATTTTTTGGCAGGTATGCAAGCAGCCAAACCTGGGAAAAACTTTAGAGCTTTCAGTATACTGTGAACAGAAGCTAAATTTTAGATTAGTCACCAGGTTGTATCATTAAAATGACCTGCCTGTAATTACTAATTATTGTGTGGAGAGTTTTAGCCCTCAATTGTGCATAATGCTAGGAAGCAATGCTTGATGTCTGAAGAGAACAGAATGATCTGCTCTGCATAATCTATCCCCATGTGTTTAAAAAAGCAAGAATTTAGTCCCCAACAGTGCAGCCTCTTCCATGCAGCATTACTAGCTCTTGCAATTTTATCATGAGTCTCATGCTATTTGGTATTTTTGTTGATGGCTGAGCTTCTGAGTCACCTGGTCACATAAGAATCTCAGCTTTTATTTTTCAAAGAAAGGAAGTTTTTAGACCCATGGTTGCAGACAAGTAGCTTCAACATGTGATCGTTAAAGGCACAAAAGCCAGAAGGCAAATAATAACAGCCCAGAATTTTTTATGATGATTTTAAAGCTAATCTTGTGATTTTTGGAAATCCTCACTCATGATTTTTGGATGCATGGGGCTGCCACTATTGCACATGCTAATTTTAAACAGCTGAGCAGTAGACCCATTGATTTTTGTGGGAGATTAAAGTTGGACCTGTGTTTCCTTGACTGGGGCCTGATAGCATAATTAAGACACCACTTAACTCATTAATGCATGCGAACATTAAAGATGCAGTTGTCTTTTTAAAATTTTTTGCAATACCTGTTTACATTTAAAGAAAAAAAACCACAAAAAGATGTCAACATTTTCCTGCAATGAATTTAAGGGTGAAATTATTTTGTAGTCTTATAGTTTTTATACATTGGGGGGCTTCAGTTCCAATTCAACACGTTGCAACATGTTTCGATTTCTTCCACAAAGCAAACCATGACACCCCGCTCTCCAGGTGCATTAGAATCAATCCTGAGATGTCACGGCCCCTGGCCCTTTTACTGACCCGGACGAGAGCTGCCTGTAGCGTGGGAACTACAATCCCCACAATCCATTTGTGCAAGGAACAGAGAAAAGGGGAGGAATGTGGTCCCCCGCAGGGGTTCTGGGAATGGTAGTTCTATTGCTGCTTCCCTTAGTCCTCAGCTGAGGGCAGATTTACAAGCACCTGTCCCTTTGCAGGGAAGCTGAACTACATTCTCCACCACTCCCTTCGAGATTGTCACAATGCAGTTGCTTGATAACAAGCCAAACAGGAATTGATGAGAGCTACATGGGAGAGATTTAAAGGTAAGGTCATGCTAGGCTTTGCTGGGGTTGTAGCTCTCTTTGGTGGGTTTTGTATTGTGTTTTCTGGCTAAGAGCCTGTGACATTTCATTCAGTTTGGGCAATCATCTTATTTTGCTGGGGTGGGAAAATTCCTGCAGACGTAGCAGCTAGGTCACCTGTGGACCAGGGGAGTCACCTGCCTTGTGGCTCTGGTTAGGTGTGTAGCATGGTACCTCATATGCCTAGAGGTTGACAGTCATAAAATAAGAATTTGAAGGGAAAAGTCTACTCCCTATTGTGATGGCAAAGCTTGCTGTGGTGTGTCAGGGATCGATCCCATGAACTCTTGCTGAATTTAAGCTTTTGTGTTTGTTTTTTAAAAAAGCCTTTATCGCCCCAACCATAAGAACTAGAAACATCCAAATGTGAACTTGGAGTAGAGTGATGCAGCAGCGTCTGCCTATGTCTATTGATGGTTCCAGTGCTGCCGCGGTCTCTGATAAGTTTGAGCAGTAGCCAAGATAAATTGTCAGGGCTCTTCGATACTGCTGCAGTTCAGAATCCTGTGGGCGGCAGCGAAACTCCCCAGAAACACGTCAGTTTTATGCAGATGCTGCTTGGGAAGGCTGAGCGGTAGCAGCAGAGGCAGTCAATGGAGAGAGGACAAAGGATGGTGCTGGGTGCTCAGTGACTGAGGCATGAACAGTTAGTGAATGTTCCTGAAAATGTTGGCCTTAGTCCTCTGACTAGTTGGTGTCTAGGAAATTTTTCACGCTTTGATCATAGTTAACAGTTTATGCTCAAGGATCACAAATTGCTTTACACAAGGCATAAGTGCAGCACCACTGTAGTGCAGCCACCTTTGGGGTGAAGGACAGCAATCAATGGGCACACAGAACTATGCAGAACAGTGTGGTTAAAAGGGAAGATTTGGCTAGGGTTAGTGGGGCAAATCCCTACTTCTGTGAAAAATAGTATGGGATCATTAATGTCCTTGCAGAGAAGACAGGCTCTGATTATTAGTAAAGGTTATTAGTAAAGAATACACAGATATTTTGACCTTGGTAGACCTAAGAACTATCTATCATCCTTTTAAACTGGGTGATAAAGCAGCTTCATTCTTAATCTCCAGAGAGGTGCCAAATACTGGCGGGGCTTTGACAATGAATTACAATCCAAGAATTGGAGCCTCTAGATCATTGAGGCACATGTGGCTGGGACTTGTATACTTGACACAGTTACCAAAGATGTCTTGTGAGAAAGCAGAAGGCACAAGGGTTCAGGACTGTCACCACTCATGAACTTTGAATTACTGCAACATGAATAAAAGAACCAACACCAGCCTCTCCCTCTGACCCAGCAAAACTCTGACAGACCTAAAATGAGGGACAAATGGCAGAGGTGTCAATAGAAAATGATGTGAGATTAAATTAATTCCCTGTGTGTAAAGTAATCCATGACCCGAAAAGAAGCCACACCAATGCTTAGAATTTGTGAGGTACTTCTCATGTTCAGAGTCCTTTGTACACATCATAGTCTTGACATTTCTGATGTCTTAAATTATTTTCTGTATTAAACAGCAAAGTAGCATAAGGTTGGCGTGGGAAGTAAGTAAGATTGAGTTTTAAGTGCCTCATATACATTAAAGAAATATTGCCAAGGTAAGCAACA
Source organism: Lepidochelys kempii (assembly GCF_965140285.1). NCBI lineage: Eukaryota > Metazoa > Chordata > Testudines > Cheloniidae > Lepidochelys > Lepidochelys kempii. The sequence continues at coordinate 250,729,824 of NC_136380.1, forward strand.
CTAATAATAAAATACATGGGTAATGTTTGTCTACAAAGTCAGTGTTTTGGGTGTTTCACTGCTTGTACATTGTCAAACACTATGTATGCCAATTCCATCCACCCAATCAATGGCAGTTTTAAGGCTAAACCATTTCAATTCCTGAAGCTCTGCTATGCTCAGCAGGCTACACACCAAAATAAGATAGTGAGGCAGCCAGAGCATTCCTTTGATACTTACTTTGCTGAGTCCCTTTACCCTCATTATTGCACCTTTTTAAGGTGCCAGGAAAAAGCTATTCATGCTTGCAAGGCTTTTGCGTGTGTCACAGTGATTTAAAACAAGCTCTTTTCCCGGAAAAACTGGATAGCTTGAACATGAACAAATTTTCATCTGGGAGTACTAAATTTCACTACATGCCCTTCAGACAAACTTGGAGCCTGGTCCTACGGTCCTTACTCAAGTAAAACTGAAGCCAGTGAGAACCTTACTTGGGTAAGGAGAGCAGGATCTAATTCTCAAGCTTTGTCTATACTTTAAAAAAAAATCACCTGTTGCTGAACTGGAGCAAAACATGGCTTAATTGGGGTGTATAGATCAGGACAAACCATGTTAGCTGTACTTGTGGTTGACTCCTATTATCTACAATGGCTAGGTCTCCTACTGCAGCAGAGAAGGCTTAAATCAGCCGCTACCCAGTCTTCTTTAGGTCCTCTCCCCACCACCTCATTATTAAGCAAATCCTGAACTTTTGAAATGACACAGGTTTTCTGTTACCCAGTGTCTCAAAATACTTGTCTGAAAAGGCAGCTGTATGTTTTTGCCAATGCATGTAAAAATCATAAAACATGTGGATAACTTTATTATGTAAACCGGTATTGGGTTGCTCTTACTACCTAGAGAAATGTCCCACTGTCACAGTTCAATTGATAATATATTAGCTTGCTTGTCTTTCACTTGACAAATGGATTGGAGCCTGTTTGTCATTAACATGCTTTAGCAACTACAGTAATTGGTTAACAAAGCTGTGTTCAGAAGCCTGGGTGGGGGTGGTTAGTAGCTAGAGACCAGGTCTGATATGCAAGAGGATCAATATGTTTGCTGTGACTGGTGAGTTGATTTTATTGTGTATATCTGCTTAAATTTATTTTTTTAATGCAACTTGAATTACATTTTTAAGTGAAGGGCTTGAATTGTATCCAAATAGCTAATTCTTATGATAAAAGAAGAGGATAAAGGATAACTTCTTGCCTTCTGTTGATCATGAAAATACCAGCCCTCTTCCTCAACCCTCCCCACACCCTCCTGTGTGTTTAAAATTAAGCACAAACACATACACTAGTAAATTTCAACCACTGTTTATGTCCTGATTGTAATGTAAGAGACAAGACAAAGGGTTACTCGTTTCTCTCTGAACCCTTTCCTTCCCTCATTTGGAATGGTTGGTTTAAAGACTTTGCTCAGTGTAACCCTCACAGGAAAGAGTAATGTATACATCTGTATGTTGGAAGTGTAGAGAGATGTATTATTCATACCTTGTCAATGTATACACTGGAAAACAAGCTGAATTTATAGTTCTTTTCCCTTTCCGCTAGTGCTGCTATAGTTAACTGTCTCAGTATTTCCATTATAAGCCCATGTTTTCTGAGGTGTATAACTGTCTTTAAAACAAAGAGTTCATTAATCTTATATCCTAACAGAGAACATACAGTGTTGCATTTAGAAAACAGTTGTAACTGCATATGAAGGGGAGTAATCTCAGTGTACAAACATGCTCCAATAAAATTAACTAGCATTTTACATATTAAGGGGACAATGGCATTTTACACTTGAAATGATGCTCCTCTGTCAGAGATCTGAAAGAGCATTACAAAGGTGGGTGGTGGTATTTCCCGCCCCCACTCCCCGCCCCATTTACAGTTGACAGAGCTAAGGCACAAATAGGTGACTAAATACCTTTGGAAATCTGGCCCAGAGATATTAAATAATTAGCCTTGGATCAACCAGGAAACTGGTGGCAGTTAGGAATAGAGCTCAGCGCAAATTATACTTGCAGTCGCTTGCTGTAGCCATTAGACGCATTGCCACTCCCAAGAACTATTCACCATTAATTCAGCTACATCTTAACTGGGGCAGAAGAGCCTAGTGTTTTGTTAGCAATAATTGATGCGGCAGAGCTGAAAGAGACAGGCTTTATTAAACATACCATGAGACTGGTGTTCCATACTCCAGCTCTGCTCTTTCTCTCTATGTGGCTGCAGCCCGTCTGGTTACACCCCTGAGCCTCAGGTCTCTCACTAATATATGCCCCTTCTGAAACCTGTCTTTCTCTGGTTCCACTCCTCTTTTTATATCTGGGAGCTCCTTTGCCGCTAATGTTTCTTTTCCACTTTTCTTTACCTTTGATTATATTCATATGTAAATAAAAGAACGTGGGTAAATCCCTGACTCAGGCTGGCCAGAAGATGGTCTCCAGGATGGTTCTAAATACAGAAATCTGTGCAAAGGGTCACCACCAATAAACAGTACTCTTTGAAGCAACTAGGGAAGCTGGTAAGGTGGGATCCACCAAAGGATTTAGGTGTTGCAATGCTGAGCATCACAGTGCCTAACTTTCAGGCACCTAGAAAATCATAGGAGTAATGTTGCATTCCAAAAAGCTGAGTGAAAAACCTCGGCTCCCTGTACAATGAATGGGAAGAGATAGCAGTCTACAAATGTGGTTCACAAAAGCCAGCATGTTAAGTGGCTCACTGTCTAAGCTAGCCAGTGGGAGATGCTGACCAGAGGGGTGTGCCCTAAGCCTTTCCCCTCTGTCTGAGATAGGTGCCTAAGTCTGGGCTACAGGAAGGTGCCTATTTCCGCTAGCAATCCATGAATGGGAACCCACTGCCTGGAGTCAAGTGGCTTATGCACCTAAGGAGTGAGTTAAATGCCTGCCTGGCCCCACACAAAACATCAGGAGGAGCAGGTAGTGGTCCATACCTTTATAACTGTTATCCCAGAGGTTAGAGTACTCACCAGGGATGTAGGAGACCCAGGTTAAATTCCCCACCCTAAGGGGCGGGGGAATTGAACCTGTCTCCCACATCCAAGGTGAATGCTCTAACCTCTGGGCTAAAAGTTATAAGGTGGGCAGCAACAGTATTACCACCACCATGTCCTCCTCCTGGATTCTGACTAGGGCCCAATCTGGTAGGAAGCTTCTAAGCATGCCTACCACGTTGGGTCCTGCATGTGACTAAGGTGGCCGAACGTCTGTCTTCCCTGATTCGTGATTTGCTCTGGGGTGTAGGTGGGAGATAGGCATGTGGGTGCCTGGAGGGAGGCAGTGGTGTGCATGCCCAGAGGCAGAAATAAAGGGTCTATTGAACTTTTATTCTGAATTCTTAGGTGCTGAGTGAGTGTAGGCACCTGCAAGGTTTGGCGGGAGTTTTGTGGATTGTAGTGGAGCCAAAACTGAGACTTAGGTGCCTAAATCTGGGGGGTCCAAGTGCCTAAGTACCTTCATGGATCCCATCCCTAATGGCTACTGCACCAGGAGGAAGGATGACTTCTGTTTGCTGGGAAGCAGGGCTGGGTTAGGACTCTCTGGGCATGTCCACAATGGAACTGGTAGGTGTGATTTCCAGCTCAAGTAGACGTACCTGTGCTCGTTCTGATAGCGCTAGTGCACTAAAAGTGAGAGTCTCCCATAATTACATGAGTCAAGGAGCTGGGGCTTCAGGAAGAACCCACCCAGATATCACAAGACTCACCATAAAAGCCCGAGAGTTGGAAATGCTGCATTTACTACTGTGTAATTTACATTTTCTTCTCTTTTTGGCATGTCCCCCACCCCCTCCCGTCCCTTACTCACGCACGTTGCCTCTGAATTGGGTCTACTTAGAATGAGCGCGAGGGAGCTGAAGGGAGTTCTATTTCGGTGTAGCTGGCATGCCAAGGAGCCAGAAAAATGGACTATAGCAAGAAAAGTATGTCAAATAAGCTAAAGTAGGCCACCCCGACTTTATTTGACATCTTCTGCTCCTCACTGTTTAAGCTATCACACCTGAGACTCCATTACATATTGGTAAGCGGGTTTCCATAGGCCTCAGGGAGTCTTAAGTCCCACCCAGCCAATACTTAATGCTTAACTCTATGTTCATGACATGTATGAGGTTCATCGAGTTAAGCACAGGGATAAGTATGGCAGGACCAGGGCCTAAGTAAGGGCATCCCAAGTTACGGTACTTTTATGCGTTACCTCTGTATGAAGGAACTTATTCCCTATCCCCTTCTTATGGCAACTATATCCATTCTAATACAGAACGTGGTGACTATTCTGTATTGTATATGCATGTGTAAAAGCTTGGGATGTCTACACATTGCACTCATTGTTTTTGAAGTATATACTGTGTGGGAGATTTTCAAAGGCACAACTAGCAGTTAGGTGCCTAATTTCCCTTGATTTCTGAGGGGAGTTAGGTCCCTATCTGCTACTTTGCCTTTGAAAATCTCCCCATATTTTTTTTTATTCACCAGTAGAACTTTTTAATGCAATAAGGAGTGACTTTTGTGGCCTCCTATAGACTCTAACTGGCTATTGTTAACAAGGCTTAAAAAAAGAACAGTAATTGACAGCTTCCTGATTACACTTTACAGTTGAATGTAATCTTTTTGCAATAGCATTTCCTTTAAACATATACATGTGGGATAATAGCATAACAGCATGCCACTGTGGTTTACATGCTTCTTGATCTTTAAAAAGTTCCTGCAGCAATAGTATTAGACCAATGACTTTGTTAGATGCTTTCTCTGTTGCTCTTTTCTCTGCCAATCCACTCACCCATTTTAGCGTGTGCTGGTTGGATGGAAGTTCTAGAGTTGTCATTCCCCCTCTTTGGCTGGTGAATAGCAGCATGTTTGCATTATGTAGCCAATCATACATTCTTTCCCCACTTCACTTATGCTTTACCTCCGGTTGTGGCTGTTGGAATCACTGGGGTTAGATTCTTGGGCCAGTTCTGCTGCCCTTATTCACATTGAATAATAATACTCATGTGAGCAGACCCATATATATCAATGGAACTTCTTGTGTGAGTATGTACTACATGATGTAAGGAAGGGTGACAGAACTGGGCCAAAGAATGGTCCTTGTATTCATCAAAGGCCCCAGACTCCCTGCCCTCCTTTTCATTCTGTGTTTTGCAGAGTTATAGGCTACTGAGGTTTTTTGTTGGTGTGTTTGCTGTTTCCAGGTACTTTGTAACTGCACTTTTATTTCCCAATTATTAATAACTTTCTGGTTGCCCTAGGCCTTGGTGATACAGCCCATTTCCAGGATGTCAGTGTCAGGCTGCATGAGGCCAGTACCTGCAATCTCTTCCTCTTTTCAATGGGCTAATAAGCAATTGTGTTCTTCAGTTCAAGGTCTGATCAATTTCCCCCCCCCCACAAGTAGAAACTGCTTGCAGATGACTGCACATTGTGATGCTAACATAAATTTCCTCCTATCAGTGCCCTGTGACAATCTGTTCTAATCCGATTTTCCTCATCTATTCCTCTTGCCCCGCCCCTTTTATTCGCTCCTGTGACTCCTTTAGTTGAGGTACATGGAACTGTTTTTGTTGGGGGCACTGAACTGTATAAGAGTTTAGATTTCTATTGCTGGCAAACTCAAAAAACACAGGTACTTCGTCTGTGGAGTAGCGATCATTATTGGTTAATTCTCTCTGAACCCACTGTCCTACTTTTAAGTAGGCTGTCTGCAGTTGCTCTCTAATGGAGTCCCTTCTGTTTGATACAGGGGAAGATGGTCAGTTTTTTAATTGTAATCTAGAGAGTTAAGGGAGGGATCATGTCACTATAAATATGAGATAGGTCTCTAAGTATTGCTAATCATTTGGGGAAAAAAACAACTAGGGCACTATAGCTCCCTGGTCACTGGCTGCAGAACTGTTGGACAACCAGTAGGAGATGTCTTAAACTCAGGGCCAGCCTTACTCATGTACCTTAAGCCTGGATCCACAAAGGTATTTAGGCACCTAAAACTGGGGTTTAAGCACCTAAGTCCCATTCCTAGTCTCCACTGTGATCCACAAAACCCCCACTCAGCTGCTGTTGAACACTGTAGGGGCCTCAGCTCGCTTGGTGCCTAAGTTTTCAGGATGAAAGTTTCCTAAGTGTCTATGTTTCTGCCTCTGGGCATGCACACTTCAGCCTCCCTCTAGCTGCCTGGAAACCTAAATCCTAGAGTGATCCATGAAGTGGGGGGAAATAAGTGGAAGAGTGCCTGTCAAGCCTGATCCAGTAGGCATGCTCGGGGGGGGGGGGGGGGGTCACCAACCAGCTGAGATCCTATTCAAAATCTGGCCTTAGGAGGAGGTAGTGATGGTACTGCCCATCTTCTAACTTTTAGCTCTGGTTAGACCACTTACCTGGTATGTGGGAGACCCAAATTCAATCCCCTGCTCTGCCTGAGAGGGAGAGGATTTGAATGGAGTCTATCACACCTCTCAGAAGAGTGCTGTAATCGCTGAGCTGGGGAATAGTTTGTATTCATCCAATCTCTCCTGTTGAAGCTGTTCCATGGTGTATAAATAGTCACTGCAGAAAGGGATCTGGATCCTGGGTCTTCTTCCAGGCTATAGAATCTTTCATTCTCTCTTTCTCTGGCCCGGTGAGTCTTTAAGTATTTATCCAAAGTGGAACAGCTTCAACAGGAAAGAGTGAGTTGAGTACAAAAGAATAGCACAAGCATGTAGGGACAAAATCAGAAAAGCTAAAGTACAAAAATGAGTTACACCGAGCAAGGGACGTAAAAAGGCATAAGAAGAGATTCTGTAAATACACTAGGAGCATGAGAAAGACAAAGGGAAAGTTTAGGTCCACTACTTATTAGCTCTCTGTCCCTGCTAACACATGACATCAAGAAGTGAGGTGTTGAATGCTTATTTTGTTTCCGTCTTTACTAAAAAGGTTAATTGTGAACAGATATTGAACACAATTAATATTAACATCAAGGAAGGAAGGAATGTAAGCCAGAACAGGGAAACACCAGGGTAAAGAATATTTAGATGTATTCCATTTGGCAGGGCCTGATGAAATTAATCCTAGGGTACTTGAGGAGTTAGCTGAAGCAATCTCAGAACTGTTAGTGATTATCTTTGAGAGCTCATGGAGGACGGGTGAGGTCCCAGAGGACTGGAGAAGGGCAAACATAGCACCTACATTTAAAAAGGGGAACAAAGAGGACCCAGATCATTATAGATCAGTTAACCTAACTTCGGTACCTAATAACATACTGGAACAGCATGGGGCACGGGTTACTTGCTGGAGGATTCTCTGCTTCTTGAAGTCTTTAAACCATGATTTGAGGACCTCAATAGCTCAGACATAGGTGAGAGGTTTATCGCAGGAGTGGGTGGATGAGATTCTGTGGCCTGCATTGTGCAGGAGGTCGGACTAGATGATCATAATGGTCCCTTCTGACCTTAATATCTATGACTCTATTAAACAATCAGTTTGTAAGTACTTAGAGGATAATAGGGTTATAAGTAAAAGCCAACATGGATTTGTCAAGAACAAATCATGCCAAACCTGCCTAACTTCCTTCTTTGACAGGGTTATTAGCCTAGGGGACAGAGGAGGAGCAGTAGATGTGATGTGATGTATCTTAATTTTAGTAAGGCTTTTGACGCAGTCCCACATGACATTCTTATAAACAAACTAGGGAAGTGTGATCCTGATGAAATTACTATAAGGTGGATGTTCAACTGACTGAAAAACCATAATCAAAGAGTAGTTATGATTGAAGTCAAACTGGGAGGACATAACTAGTGGGGTCCTGCACAGATTTGTCTTGGATACAGTACTAGTCAATATTTTTTATTATGGACTTGGATAATGGAGTAGAGAGTATGATTATAAAATTTGTGTATGACACCAAGCAGGGAGGGGTTGCAAGCACTTTGGAGGAATGGATTATAATTCAAAATTGTTGAATTTCATGTTGTTGATTTCAAACCAAAGACACACAAAAAGTACAACGCTTAATAAGGAAAAATCCAATGCACAAGGCAAAATGGGGAAATAGCTGGCTAGGTGGTAGTACTGCTGAAAAGGATCTGGGGTTATAGTGGATCACAAATTGAATATGAGTCATCAATGTGATATACTTGCAAAAAAGGCTAATAAAATTCTGGAGTATATTAACCGGGGTGCTGTATGTAAGACACAGGAGGTAACTGTCCTGTTCTACTTGGCACTGGTGAGACCTCAGCTGGAGTTCTGTATCCAATTCTTGTCTCCACAAGCGATTCTGCTGCACGTTGAGAGTGAGAAGGGTCTGGATATGAAGCACTCAAGCATAGGTTTGTTTGGAACGGATCTGAGCTCTGTGGGTTCTCCCTGCTGTGGAGGGGAATGTGGGATGGAAGAAGATGCCTTAGTGATGAGCACAGTATAAATGTCAATGGATTGTGATCCTTGTGGGTCTACTTCCCCTGCCTGTCCCTGAATACAGGAACTGCAACCTGAGTGGAGCCCTATAGTGCCCTGACCTTGCAATAAGCAGCCCCTGAGTAGCTCTGCTCCCTCAGTGCAGAGGATTCCTTCCCCCTTCTACTTCCCCTCAGCCTTCTCAGGCATTTGACTGAGAGGAATGGAACTTGCCCCTCTATGAAGTCACATACTCCTGACTGACATCATAGTACTTTTCATACCAACCAGATGTGGTGTGTCTCAGCAGAGGATTGGGAGTAGAGATGGGGGGAAAAAACGTCTCCTATTAACTCTCCAATAAAGATGATGTTTCTCATGCAAGTGACTCTTGTAATGAAGAGTTGAGGGAAGAGAAATACTGAAAACAGGCCCAATAAATAGAATGTTTCTCAAAGTTTTCCACAAGGCATCAGCTGGATCTTTGAGACAAAGTCTCTTTTGGGAAATTAGGCACTTGACTGTGGTATCACTGTAAATACCTCGTAGCGAATGGGCACGTGAGGCATGTTCCAGGTGAGTGTTGGGATTATTGTTGTATGATTTCCCCTCTATCTGGGTGAAGATGCCAAGTTAAAAACTTTAGCAAGAAACGGGTGCAGAGGTGTAAAAATGCGGTGCCCAACAACAGTCAAACTACTCGTTTATTCACTCTGTTCCAAATGGGATGCTGATTTGAAAATCCATTTTCCTTCATTATGTGTGTGTTTAAGACCTGTACATCCTATCCTTCTCCAGCATGATCCTGGAAAGTTCCATTGAGCTTCTAAAAATAATCAAGCAAGATCTGGGTCCAACTCTGTATTGACTGAACTCAACATGAGTTTTGCTGTTGCCTTCAGTGGGAGAAGCATCAGGCCTACTCTGGGCAACTGTATGCTCTCTTTAACAAAGAAGTCAAAGTCAAAATATCTAATGTCTCACTCTCAAGATTTGTGACTAATCGTCCTCCCTTTTCAAGAAGCTTTTAAGAAATATTCCATATAAACTAAGGTCCAGCGAGATCAGTGCTATTTGGGATCAGTATGTGCCCAGTGATTAATCCTTTATGTCGCCAGTCTTGAATTGTGATGCAACTGTTCTTGGACAACTTGGCAACAGCAAACCAGCAGAGCTGCTATTGACCCAGAGTAGCATCTGGAAGCAATGGCATTATTAATACAATAAGCAAAGTTTTCTGTGAATTACTGTGCTACTCTGTGGAGCTGATGAGCTGGTTAACACCTTTTACTTATTTTGTGAGGCTCCAGCGCTGGAAAGGAATGAATGTACTTGTGAAGCACCGAGAACTAAAATAGCAGTGATTCAGTTATAGTCGAGCCAAATCTTCTTAAAATTAAACTCTATTGTGTTAGAGATTTTTACTTTTTTGATACCTATATTATTAACCTCTCTGATAAGAGAGGGAAATGTAATACAGTGATATTGGAGAAGCCTCGCACATTACATCTAAGCTGTTATCTCAGGGGGCTGAATAAGAAGAAACTACTTTTCATCTTATATGTTATGGGGATCCGATGAGCAGAATGTCTAATTCTTAAGGTTACTAGATATTTATAAACCTAGTTCTCTTTGGGAATAGTTTAATTTGCATAACTTTCAAATAGGTTGTGTGCAATATCTATTTTTTTCTTTAAATAACAACAAACTATGTTGGATGGCCCTAGCAACCAGGAATTTCATGGGTGGTGGAGGATGTATCTCACTTGAAAGTCACTTTTAACTATGGCTCAAACCATTTGTGATTTGAAATTCACTAGCATTTGATAGCTTTATATATAAGTAGCTGTGTGCCCATCATAGAGAGGCCCCCTTGTTGGATCATATTAAAGAAGTTCTGTATTAAAATCACAAATGAGTTTGATTCCCCATAGTTTAAATTCCAGGGTATTACTAATTTAGAGGTCTCTTGGTTTTTGGTACTGTTTCTCTCCCTCTATGTGTGAAACTTGCAAGCTGCTAATTGCGTTAGTACATTCTAAGACAGAGTCTGTTCTCAAAGCAATTCACACAGAGAGAGACTCAAAGCAATACTCTGTAACAACAGAAACCACACCCAGAGACTCCCCTCCCTTTTGTTGTATTAACAATTGTGATTAAAATAGAGATAGAGGATGTATGTGGATAATAATGGTCAGGGAGGTGCCAGCCTAAGAATACAGTGTCCATTGGCTGAAGAAGGCGTCAAGTGGAAATAACCAGAGGACCCCCAGAGGGCAGACTGGAATCCACCCAATAGCCTCAACAATGGGAGAACCAAAGAACAAGATAGCACATTCCTGACGGCTCCGTGCTGCCAGAAGTTATCTGTTGATTGATTCAGCAACAGCATGATGAAGCAATTCCCATAGACTGGCATAGGAAGAAATTCCTATAAAAATGGACTCTAGAAAGTGAGAACTTTGGGGTCTGATTCTGCAAACCAACTTCCAGGAGCCTCAGATGTGCATCTGACAAGGCCCTGCTCCCTCCTCCTGTCCAGGCCACCTGGCCAGTGGCTTGGCATGAGCAATTCTAAGGCTGGTAACTATGATAACAACCTTGCAGAACCTGTATGTGTGTGTTTGTATGAATGAATGTGTGAATAAATATGAGATTGAATGGAATGTTATAGCTATAACTAACTGCTTACTATGATTCTTTCTGTATTCACAATAAATGTAGTATTTTGCCTTTTCCCCTTTAATAAGATCCTGCTGGTTTTTATTTTATTGGTATAACACCCTAGTTTCAACTCTGCTTGCTGTCTAATCTGAGATACCAAGGACTGAACTGGCAGGGAAGCAGAATTACCCTTTTGCTTCTTGAGATGGTCGTTCGAGTCGGGGGAGAGTCGTGTTAGAGGGACACTAGAGGATGTTTGCGCTGTTGTTGCACCTCTCCTATGGACAGCCTATTTCCAGGGCTACCTACTGAGCAACTTTCCCGTGCATCAGCAGTATGTTGCCAGATTGTTCACATTTTAAAGAAACTTTTCTATTTTTATTTCTATTTACAGAGCACAGTGGCTACATTGAGGTGGTTTTTTTTTTTTCAAATCTATTCCACATACACGTGATATATTTCCTCTTTTATCTTTTTTCCCCCTCCTCATGCAAACCTGTGGGCCAACTCTGATGTCTCAAGCAGCAGCTATGTAAATATTTATTAATGCGACAGTCATCAAGGGGGGGAAAAAGTTGCTTAATTCCATTACACAGGAAACCCTTAACTTCTGCCTCTCTCTGAGGGTGCCGTCAGTGAGAACAGGAAAAGTTCACAATTAGAGCTGGTTTGACAGACTTTGCTCCCTTGGTTCCTGTTTCACTACAGACTGTCATTCATGTAACTGGCAGGTTTTATCTGTTATTGAGGAGACTTCCCCATCAACCTCAAGGCCAGCATTGTGTAGTGAAGGAAAATGGAGCTTGCAGATCTCTTGAAATTTCCCGTCATGGAAATCAATGGAACAACAGTAACAGTGGCTCTGCTGGTGATCCTCCTAATGTTACTCTGTTGGTAAGTGTATTCAGACTAATATGAGATCTATGTAACACTGAAAGCCAGCCAAAAAATTTGCGCCAGGAGTAGATTCTCCCAGCAGGAATTCAGCACCAGTGTATCCCCTCAATCAAAATGTCTTAGTGTTTCATTTTAAGAGACTGGAGTGGAGGCAGATACTGAGATTAAAATAATAAAATAGACACTTATTAGAAAGTCTTGTCAAATTTGTGAGAATTTTGTCTTTTCTATAGGGGTTTTTTTTATTTTTGTTTTTTAAAATTTCCCTATTAAAGTCTTTAGTATTTGGAGTAATTTCTGTGGAACCCTATCAAATTTCATTTAATACCTCCTGGTTTTATCCCCATTAAGTTTCCATGTGAGAGATGTTGAAGGTGGTCAGATTTTAAAAGGAAAGAAGTATAGCAGGGGTTCTCAAACGGGGGGATCACAAGGTTATTACATGGGGGGGTTGCGAGCTGGCAGCCTTCAAACCCCGCTCCAAACCTAAGCCCCGCTTTGCCTCCAGCATTTATAATGGTGTTAAATATATAAAAAAGTGTTTTTAATTTATTAGGCGGGGTTGCACTCAGAGGCTTGCTATGTGAAAGGGGTCACCAGTACAAAAGTTTGAGAATCACTGAAGTATAGTGTCGCTTGCAGAGTCTTGGACCTTTCTCTCTCTTGATCTTACCCACACCCTTTGTTTGGCTTTTAAACTCAACCCTACCAACACCGTAAACGCTTCTTGAGTTCCCTTGCTTTTTTTTTTTTTTATTTCTCACATTGGGTACATAGTAGACTGATAGTAGGGGATGGGGAGGGAGGCTTATAAAGTAGGAAAGAACTGGATTACAGTGGACAGAGAACCTTGCCTATGTGTGCTGATTATCTATTAGGCAAATTAGCAATAGTTTACCTGCCATCTCTGTTTTTACTACAGCTGTGCCTCAAATCCTCCCCACTCACCCCATCAACAGCCATTGTTCTTTGTTTCTGTGTGTCCAAGGAAGAGATTACTGGAAAATGTTAGGAAATCTAAACTAAATGCAGTCTTTAGACCACCTGCAAAGATCAAGATAAAACACAGTAATAACACCATAGGTGTGTCAATGAGAGATGCTCGCCTGCATGTGCTCTGATTCTTCAGTCTCTTAAGGCCTCATCCATTTCCATTTAAGTCAAGGGGCCGGGGGGCGGGGAACTCCTGCTGACTTCAAAGGGAGTGAGGTTGGACCATAGGTGGTTTGGCAGAATGTATTGAATAGATATGTTGGTGATCCAGTTTGGTTTAAAATAATAATTGACCCAAACCACCTCTGAAAAGTTACAGTCCAACCCATCTGTTTTGTGGTCTGTTTTTTGAGATCCGGATAAATCACACTGAGGATTCTTGCTGCAGCACACCCAATGTCCAGTGTGGATTGTGGTTTAAAAGCCATGATCTGGCCCATAATCATTACTAAAGCAAAACTCCCTTTGACGTCAATGGGGATCTTTGCCTGAGTCAGGAGTCCAGGATCGGGCCCACAGATTAGTTCATGCTGTTTAGACCATAGATCGCTTTCAGCTGCAAGGAGGGGAACCCCCACCCCCTACAATTTCAGGAGCTAGAAAAGGGGCTGGAGAGCCCCATTGCGGTGGGAGGTTGCAGGCAAAGCCACAATTACTGCTTCTTAACAAGCTTCCAAAAGTGCACAGTTCTGAGCAGTGCATGCATCTGCCATCAGGTGTGCATTTCTTAATATAATAAATCCACATGCAGACCCAGTCAGGTGTGTGCTTTTCAGGAGTCCATAACTCTCTGTTAAATCAAAAGCAATCATTTTGTTCAGATTAAGTGAAGACACTAAGGGCTTGAATACACTTCTTGGGGGATTGACAAGCGGCGATTGATGCATCAGTGATTGATTTAGTGGTTCTAGTGAAGACCCGCTAAACGGACCGCAGATCGCTCTCCCGTCGACTCCTGTACTCCACTGGATCGAGAAGAGTAGGAGGAGTCGATGGGAGAGCGTCTCCCATTGACATCATGTAGTGTGGACCCTGTGGTAAGTAGGTCTAAGCTATTTCTATTTGAGTTACGCTATTCACGTAACTCAAATTGCGTAGCTTAGATCGAATTTCCCCCGTAGTGTAGACAAGGCCTATGTCCTGGGCAAAATTAATTGTTGGCATCAGTAGCCACAGAACTCTATTGACTTAATGAAGTCAATAGAATTGTTTCCTGTTTTGTCAGTCATGGCTTTGACCCCCAGCCTGTGCTGAACTTCAGCTTTCAAGCTTCATTTCTTTTGGGCATAGATTTGCTCAAAAGAGTGTAGTTAGAATTGTTTGAAGCAGAAAAAGGATTCACTACCAGTTGCAATTATAACTCTTGCTGCTGATCTGTGGAGATATATTAATACAAGTTGAGATAATTAAAGGATACAGATGCCTAGGGACCATTGTTTCAATGAAAAGACAGTGTGTTTCGCAAACTTCCCGTAGAATGTGTTGGGCAACCTATCTGAGCTGTCCTGTGAGAGTTCACCTTGCGGATATAATCTTTTCACCATCCATTTGTTGTTTATTCCAGTAAAATGTCATGATTCAAGCTGTGTCATTAGTGGCTTGAAATCCGTCTGCAGTCGTAAGAAGAGAAGTGGCTTCTGCTGGTGTTAGAAGCCTATCAACCTTTTCCAACCTAGCTGCTATTTATAAGGAGTTGTTAGGTCTGCTGTGTGTTATAAATACTCCTTCAGGGCTGAAATCTTGCAAGCAGGGAATTATTGAAAATAATACGCATATGGTTGCTAATAAAAATGTGTCCATAATTCTAGAGAGCATTTACTTGCTATATTCATGTAGCATATGCCATTGTGCAGCTCCTTTGTAGTGTCCCTGCACATGGCTCTGATGGCACGAGCAATTAAGTAGTTAAGATGCCATGAATGTTTCCATTCTAACCCCCTATTTTCATTTGCTTGTAACTTTCTGAAATTTTCATTTTTCAGGCCTGGCCTCTGCCTGAAGGTTGCTTTTTATTTATTTGTTTGTTTAATTTTGAGTGAAAATTGTTCAGCCATTTTGCATGTAAGGAGTAGGAAATTATTGCAATGTATCTCAAACACCTCTTCAGCAGAAATGTATGATTTATGTTATAGTAATGCCTAGAGACCAGCCAAGATCAGGGCCCATTGTGCTAGGCACTATACAAAGAGAGGGTTAGAGTATGTCTGTTCTGGCATAGCAGCGTCACTGAAGTTATGCTGGCATAGCCCCATAATGTAGAAAATTCCCTTCCATTGGAGTAGGCTGTGCCATTCCTGTAAGAACACCACCTCCCCGAGTGACAGCAGCTATGTTGATGGAAGCACTCTCCCATCAGTATAGCTGCATTTACCCTGGCGGTTAGGTCAACGTAACTATGTCAGTCGGGGGGTGGTTTGTTTCATACCACTGATCAACATTTTATACCCCTGACCCCTGTCGACCTAACTTTTAAATGTAGACCAGGCCTAAGAGACAATCCTGGCCTCCAAGAGCTTAAATCTAAATAAACAAGATAAAGAGAAGGTGGGGAGGAGAGGCAGGCAAAGCATAGCTGTCAACTCCGAGGGGCTCAAGCATCCACTGAAAAAAAAAAGGGGGGGGGTGCCGAGCACTCTCTGGGCCTAATTAATCTTTTGCGGGCCCTGGATCCTGGACCGTGTCCCTGCCCCCCAAGGCCCTTGCCCCCGCTTGGCTCCGCCCCCTGCTTGCATCGGGGGTGGGGGTGGGGGCGGGGGCAGAGAGGCGCACCCACCAGCAAAAACAAAAGTCAGCACCGGTGTGGCAAAGGGATATGAGTAGAATGAATAATGTGATGCTGGCAAATGTCATGTTCATTCTACAACTTTTTAAAAATCCTTTTTGGAGGTTTGTTAGGGGACTAAGTAAACAGGCAGCTGGGGAGGGGAGAAGAGACTGGGGAAAAATTATTAGGAAAGGATGGAGGGCAGGCAGAGTCAGGCAGAAGTGGAGTGACTGTGAGGGAGGTAGGGCCAGGAGGGATTGGAGCAAGCAGCCAGTCAGCACATGGGGGTGACTGTCTAGAATAAAGGATTGATGACCTCACCAGTGCCTGGTGGTCCTTGCTGTAACAGCTGCTGCATGGAAGTAACCCTAAATGAAGGGAACTGCCTTGAGTCTTCTGAAGAAAATTGTTTTAGGTTTCACCGAGTTATGACCCTTTGAAAATCACACTCTACCCATACATGGTACATATCTCTCCCCCCCACCCTTTTTAAACAGAAGAGTCCCAAAATGCACAGGTCCAATGTAAAACCTTTATCTCATTATGAAAGTACTTTGCTTTTTTTTTTTTTAAATTAAGTGGATAACATTTATAGTGGCTATCATCTGTTACTATTTTTGTCCTTCATTTAGAAACCTGTCTTTTTAAACTGATTAAATCTTTACAGTTTTACAAAATACAAAAAGGACTAGTTTGGCCACATTTTCAGTGTTTATTCAGCAAGTTGGGTGCTGAATTCTGTTGAAAACCTGGCCAAATGTCACAGAATGCTGCTGGGTGTTGAGCACTCTTGAAAAATCTGTCCTCATCTTCCCCCTCCATTTCTCTGATAACCAAAATGAATACTCTGGTGCATTATTGTCTTTTTTTGTTCTGTGTTTGCACAACATCTAGCACAATAGGGTCCTGATCTAAGACAAAGGCTCAAATAATTAATCCTAGTAATTTATCAGAAAAGTTCCTCCTAAGCAGACTTTCCTCTTCCAACTCCCAATGTGGAAACTAGCAGTCTATTCACTTAACCTTCCTGTGGCTGAGTTTCCTCATCTTCAAAATGGGGATAATAATATCTCAAAGGTTTAATTAGTATCTGTAGAGCTCTTTGATATGCTACAGTGAAAGATGCTATATTATAGCTGTGCAAAGTAGTATTATTCATTTTCATTTTAACTAGATGCTGAGTTGGGTCTCCCATGCTTGGCTGTGGGTGCAAACATTATTTTGTGGCTTTCCTTTTGCTGTCTGTGAAACTGTTGATAAAAGGAAAGCAGGAACTCCTTTTTCTTTGAAAGTTTAATGTACCATAAGCTTTACATTATGAAGACACTGTCACAGCTCTCTGACGCATGTGTTCAAACTAGATTTTCAACTGCTTGTCTAAACAAACCTGATTTTTTTAGAAAATTGGAAGGTGAAGGGGAGGTGTGTTTGTGTGTGTGAGAGAGACAGACACACACGCATTTCTCATTGCACGCTTAGCTTTTACCCATTGTGAAACAGGCACTTATGATGTCCTTGCCTGGTGCTGCAAAGCCAAATCATTCAAAAGGCATCAGTTTTACATTTAAAATTGTTTATTGCTTGCATGATACCTAGAGGCGCTGATCAGAGATCTGGTCTTGGTAATGTCCACACATGTAATAAAAAGACAATCCCTTCCCCAAAGAGCTTACAGTTTGTATAAATTAGAGAAGAATTGGAACTAGAACAGTTCTTTTAAACCCTTTCCGCCCCTGAATTTTAGGAGTTTGGATAAAGTTGAGAGATGGATCAGCAACTAAACCTTGGTCTGTATTTGAATCAGAGTTCACAGCTGAAACCCATCTCTAGCTGACCGATTTAGAACACTCAGACTTTGGGACAGCTTGGTTTCAGATATTTCAACCACTTAATGTTGGGAATGTTTAGATCTGGGGTTTTGTGAGGTCCCAGAGAATACAGATTAAAAAAAAAAAAAGGCTCAAATCCAAGCCCTAGTTTTGCAAAACCAAAACCCAGATGACAAAACTTTCCAAAACTTAAACCAAAATTGTCTGTATCTTCTCACCCATCTCCAATCATGTGTAATCTAAAAGCTGGGTAAAAATGAATTGTATCATAACTTTGATTTTAAAACTGTAGTGCCTTGTGAAAGGTACCAGATCAAGAGGACTAGAAACTGGGGTACAGTACTACACTATACTTACCCACTGGATGCAGATGTTGTGTGGGCAGTGCCAGCTTCTCCTCACTACATCAGTCCTCGTTAGCTGAAAGGCCGATCTCTGAACTGTTTAGCCCTTAAGATCTGAATGGGCATGGAGATTAACTACTCTGCTGAGACTGCCAGGAATGTTGAATGTGATGGTTTTGAGATGTGCACCCATTTCCACAGGAATTGTATTGAGATTCCCTGTTTCATTTTTTTTGTTACAGCAGTGCTGTATCCCAGAAGGGCGAAAAAAGTCCTCTAGTATACCTTCAGTAATATTGCTGGTGTGTGTGCTGTCTCTTTGTGAGCTAAGGTATTCATACAGTGTTTGTGACCTGTAGTATCTGGGTGCATTATGTTCAGTTTAAAAGTCAAAGTATGAATTGTCCCTGTTAATGACCTAGTGAAATTACTGTCCTTGATAAGGGAGCTGCCTCATGGATAGCTGACTGGGAGAGGGCGTGGAAACTTTGAAGATGATACACTTCCCAGAGAAAGTTGCTGTAGGAATTGGACAAAGTCAAGAAAATATGATCAACCAAAGGAAAAGAAGAGAGAAAAGAGAAATTAAAATCTTACTTTAATTTTCCGCCTAAAAATAAAAATCTTCATTCCTGGGAGAGAGGAAAAAAATGCTAATGGGAGGAAACTGTTTCTTGTCTGATTTTAAAAGGATGTCTCTGTGTGTGTGTGTGTGTGTGATTTTGGTTTGCAGATGGTATGAAATTAGGATCTAGTGACTTGTGCGGTCTGTTTGTCTTTGAATACAACAAACCCTATGCATTACTAAAGGTACTAAAAACCCAGATAAAAATAAATTTTGCTTACTTCTAAATAAATTCATCTTCCATAATGGTATAAAAGGGGAAAATAATTACACTGTTTTAGTGGTGGTTTGCTTCCTCCTTAGTTAATCTTCTTTGGAGGCAATGGTGGTGTACAGCTTCTCTTTCAGATGTTGCTAAAGTTTTGTTTTCGAAATGCATGTTTGTTTCAAGGTAAAGTTCTTGAAAGTATGAGCCAAATGTGACTTTATGTCAACTTAAATAAAAAGTACTAAAATTATTTTCTGAAATTTATCAAATCAGATGTTAGGGCAAGGGGTTGGCTCTGAAACCTTCAAAGCAGTAAGAGTTCTACTGGCCATTCATATCAGTAGGGGTGGGAAAACTAGTTTTGATAAAACAAGAATTTGTGTAAATCAGGCTTTTTATCCAAAGATCAAAAGACTTTTGACTTTTCCCCCTTTCAAGTAATTTCCTCCACCCCCCCCCCCCGACATAACCCTGCGCTTCTTTGTTCCTGTTTGAACCACATGTGTTGAAAGCAGCTTCTGCAATATTTGCAGGCTAACTGGTAGCCTTATGAGAGCATGCTTTTTCAAGACTTCCAGCCCAGCTTCACAGATTCAAGACATTCAGTTAAGCATCCAAACTTAGGGCTACTGGGAAGTGGTTTTCACTAGTAATAGGTGATACAACAGGAAACAGAAGTCTATTTAATATGCCAAGAGGCTAATGTAACATGTTGAGGCCCTCGTGTTTGTGAAGTAGCAGCCTGAGCCCAATTTGCATTCTGGTCCCTCACTAAATTATGTCTCTTATGAAATCTGACCCTCTTTCTCCAGTTCCATTCATGAATGACCAGCTTCACAATGAATGACCTCCGCTTCTAGCCCACTACAGAAGATGTTGAGCACCTTGTGGGATTGGGGCCCCAAAACTCTGATCCTTTCTGCAGTTCTCCATTACTTTTACTAATGGGCTGAGTGACCCATGTTTTATAATTTGGCAGCCTCAGAGAGTGTGGTTACCCCCATACTAGTAATCAGGTTGACAGGTGGTGGCTGGGTGGGAAACCCTTCATTGTATCCTCAGCTGGCCCTGTTGGCTGCTTTTCAGAGAATGGCCCTTAAGCTGGAGGAAATGCTTTGCCTAGTTCAAAAGTTCCACCACGTGAGGTTGCAAGGATCTGACTGAACAGGAAATATGGGCAAATTCCCACTGATGACAGAAAATCTTCCAACTCCTCATTCCTTCCGTCATACAGTCTTACATCAAGCAAATCTGGGGTTTCCACTAAAATGTCAAATATAATATGACATTGGAATTGTGCAATGTGTGATTTCCCCCTCTGAGAAAACCAGTTGGCTCTGGGTGGGCCAGACCAAGCTTTGCCTGAAAAGGAGCAGAGTAAGCTAATGAATTCTGATTTGGAAGAGTGCCAGGACACTAATGACTAAATATCTTTCGTTCTGAAAACAAGGAAGATCTGAATATCTGGTATGAAGTTCCATCACAATATTGATTTGTACTGTTTTCTTTCTGAAAACAAAGGTCTCTTTATTTTTGGGTGAGATGGAAAGGAGTTCCTTGAAATCATTTTTGTAGCTTCAGAGCAAAATACTTTTAGTATCTTCATAGGATAAACTATAAAGGCCCTTTTATTTCTGATAAAACTGTGTGCTCCTTGAGCGCGGTATAACATTGATACCCTTATTTCTCTCCTTAAGGGTGACATTCAGAGGAACAGCACAAAGCCTAGGCCCCATTTTAAGCCCTCAAAATAGGGCTTAAGTAGCACATAGGCCTTGAGTTAATTTGCTGCATAGGAATGAATTGCACCATATTAGTGTCAGGTCAAGGGATCCATGCTTGGGTTGTTTATTCCTATGTAAATAAAAAGGACTCTTAAATTATTCTGGCATAAAGTTTGATTTAGAGTAGGGAGATTGGTTCTAATGGTGCACTGAGGTCGTCCTGCAGAATATGTTAGATCTTGAGACTCCACTGGAAAACTTTTAGAACCCAGGTGGGAAATAGCCCTCCAATGCTGTAAAGTTAGTTAAATCAAACAAAAAGTTCACAATTGTTAGATCACCCCTGGCACAAGCTGACAGCGGCTAGGCTGCTGGCCTTCATTTCTGGTGAGTAGGGATGTGACTGCAGAAGCTGCCCACAGCCATTGCTCCACTGTGGGCTTGGATTTGGGCTGGTCTAGCTTTGGAAGGGCCAGATTTTGCAAGAGACAAGTTGACTCAATTCCTTTTTCAGGAAGCTTCTGCTAGTGGGGCTCCAGAGAAGCCAAATTGCACTGGGAGTAGGGAGACCTGGATTCTGTTCCTGTCTCTGCCCCTGGCTTGCTGTGTGGCTTTGGGCAAATGACTTGCCTCTCTTTGCCTGTTTGCCCTCTGTCTGTGTTGTGTATTTGGGATTTTGGGGGCAGGGACTGTCTATGTCTGTGTCTGTATAGTGCCTAACATAAAGAGAGTCTGGGTTGGGGCCTTTACACACTACTGCAGTGCAACTAATAAGCCGTTTTAAAGATGCTGCTTTCCGCTGGCTGACCCCCCCATGGGGGGAAGGGGCTCTGGTGGTGGGAAGGAGTGCAGAGCACTCCCTAGCTTGAAGTAATAATAGCAACCAAATGCTTTACAGTTTTGTTCAAGGGCTTTCTGCTCCACCACTCTAAAAATTGTTCTGGTGCCCCTGCCAAAGGGATGATATTGGCAACACCACTGCCTCCCCTACCTCCCCTGGGATAAATACCTCCCTTCCCCTGGTTCAGTTGCCCTGATTCAAGGGGTATAGATTTGCAATTTAAATTATTTGAAATGCTCTGGGCCAAGCTCTCCTCTGGCCTAACTCCGCTGATTTTAAATGGATTTAATCCAGCAGGCAATCGGGCCTTGACTGACCAGACTTTCTGAGAAGTTGAACGGTAAACATAAAAATTCTCCCTGTGCCATGTCCTCGCCTCACATATATTCCATAGTGTTTTAACAAGGGCAACTTTTATTTTCCCCTCCGCTCTCTCAAACTTTTTAAAAATCCACCTATGGACCCTCATAAATAATGTTTCATTATCTTTTGTTTTCTCTGCTGGCTCAACTGTAGTTAGCTAATGCTTTCCACAGGCCTGGGTCCCCCTCTCAGAGAGAAGTGGAAGTAGGTAATTGTGCAGTATTTGATAGACCTGCTTGAAAATTACTGGTGAAAACTTCCTTGGAGGTGCAAAAAAATGGCTATTTAGACAAAACTGAAATGTTAGTGAGAATTTTCATTTTTGTCAAAAATCTTGGGGTATGTTTATTGAAAAAAAATTTTTTTTTAACAACAGAAAACAAATGAAAACCTGAAAAACTTTGAAAATGGAAATGTTTTGCTTTCCTCTAGGTTTTTGACAGAAAACAGAATACATGTTTTGAGGATCTCTAGTGTATGATAACCACAGATGAACAGGCAGCAGAAGGAGTGCAAAGTAATTTTATTTTGTAGGTCATATTTAAAAACAAAAATAAAGTGAAATTCTTTTTAACTTTCCTAGGAACAGAGCAGATTTAAAGAATAGATATTTAGAGTCCAGTTCTCCAGGGCCATGCACTTTCTGTCATCATTTACATCAGAACAGTTTCTGTTCTGATCTGGTAGCATTTTACACCCACTTTCTGTGGATGTAAATGACTATACAGGGTGCAGGACAATGGCGAACCAAGGCATTGGTATTTGCGGGTGGACTGTACCCACATTGGTCATAACTATGGTAACTACCTCCCCGTCCCTGATGTCCCCCCTTTCTCTCAGTTCCCTGGAAAATTCAGGAATGTAAGGGATAGGTTTGGAAATGATCAGTAGGCAGGAAGGGTACAAAGAGGGTTATTGGGGCTAAAAATGTTGGCTTGGTAATGATGGGGTGATTGTTCTTGAATGGGGTGAGGAGGTAGATGGCTGGGGAGGAAGAGCAGTGTGGACATTGATCATTTGGGAAAAAGTCAAAAGGCTGTGGGGGGAGGAGAAGCCGAGGGAAGATGCTGATTGAGGATGGAGGAATGAGTCATGTGGCTGGTTGTGGAGGAAGCACTGGGCAGCTGGGAGTGGCTGCAATCCGATATAGTCCACACATGTGATGCTTCTTATCCCAAAAGAGCTTTTTGTAAATACTCTCTTGATTGATAGAGATGTAACAAGATATCGATCTTTACCTAGAGATTTACCGTGTGGAATGTGAGAGAGAAATTGCAATGCAGCCACCTCAGGGAGGGATGGAGAAGCAGCAGCCAGTGGGGGCCAATAGCATGCTGCATGACAGTGGTTGACAGGAAGAACTGTGGCCAAGGATGGTGGTGCCTTCCTCCTGTTCTTGGGGGAAGAACTTCATGTGATCTTTAAAGTTTACAGAGAGCAAACGGGACTTCAGTTTGGCATGAAAGGTTTGTGTCAAGCTGTGACAAATGAGTCCACATTGAGTTTTACACAATATATCTGCATTTATGGTTTTTTATTATGTATCCTAGAAGGGTCAGCTGTGCTTGTGACCTCTATACTTTCATGTTAATGGAAGTGCCAGTGAACTAGAATAATTAGCAATGGAAAGCAGAATGAAAATCGCAGTTTTTAACTCTAAGGCATCTGAGTTAGATACCCAACTCCCATTGAATTTCAAAAGAATTTGTGTGCCTAACTTTCTTAGGTTCCTTTGACAAATCTCAGTCCAAATGCATACACCAAGAGTAACTTGCAACCTCATATCTATCTACAGTCAGAGCACTGTAAAGACACTATTTGTTTTGTTTATTCAGCTGGCCAGAGGCATTCAAAGAAAAGGAAAGTGACAAATTGTCAGGAACTTGCTTATGCTCAAATAAATTTTGTTAGTCTCTAAGGTGCCACAAGTACTCCTTTTCTTTTTGCTTAGGTAAAGGAATCTTTGCTAATCGGATCACAGTATACGTTTTGTATTAGGAAAAATTGAAACTTTTTTTGTGTACTGGTGGATTTTGAAAAGACTAGTGGGATACAGTTTTTTCTGGATTGTTACACCTTTCTGTGAAAGTCTTGGGGTACTATAACTGAACCAAACATTTTCTCAAGAGGCATGTTGGACCCAGAGCTCTGGCTGAGAGACAGAGGCACAGCTGTGGGAGAGTAAACACTTAGTAATTCAGGAAAAAACATACAGCTATTCTGAAACTAAATGGGGAGGGGGCTAGTTTCAAGTGTTGTTCAGATGTCTCCTTTTCCAGGTATTTAATGTAGATGTTTTCATTATTTCTTCTTTCTCTCCTATTTGTTTCTAATACATAATGCTTTTGCTCAATCTAAATAGAACTGGTGTTGACTGGCATCTGGGGAAATGATTGGCTGATGCTCTCAAATAAAACAGAACTCTTCCCCCTGCAGAGAGGGAGAAGGTGAGATCCTGTATGAGAGTCACAAAGGAGGGAGAAGGCTGTGGTCTTCTCCTGGAGCAGTGCCATAGAGGAATCTCAGGGATATATTGTGTGCACAAGATAGTCAAATAATCCAGTGCACCATAGCACCTACAACCAAAAAGCTGTATGGAGATTTGCATATTTACCATGGAAACATTAAGGTCTAAGTTGATCCTGTTGTTGGGATTCAAACCTGAGGGGCTAGGAGTTTGTGATATTTCAAACCCCATGCTTTGTCCACTAAACTATCTCCTCAGTGTTTAGTGATGGGTTTGTAACCAGAACAGGGTCCCTGACTATTAAGGAAATGGAGAACTCCTTAAGGGGCTTGTTAATAAACTGTTTCCTCTGAAGGACCCTTCTCTATTTAATTTTGACATTTTTAGGGATTCTACACAGCCACCTCTTCCCCCCCCACCCCCTTTTTGTTCACATTCCTAAGTGAGAGCATCACCAAGCAGTGAGCTCTGTGCCATGGCAGCATTTTATATTTTGAGCAGAGATAAAAATCTTTCCTTCTATAAACAAAACAAATCAAGGGATGGTGCCCCAGAGAACCATTTCTCTGTAGCCATTTTCCTCCAGCTGCTTTCTATTCCATGCAGTTTGCAATGCACCATATGAAATACGCATGTGCCTGCCAGCGTGCATGGAACGCAGGTTTCCTCCAGACAGCAGCCGCTGCGGCTCCATCATAAACACTGATTTTTACAGTGCTGTAATAATAAGATTACTAATAGAGCTGAGATGTTTGGTTATTTAATAGCCTATTGTTTAGCAATGAGAGACAACAAGAGCACTGCAATCACAGGCACTCTGTCTTCACTGTGAATAGTTTGGGTTATACATGGGGATGGGTGAGGGTGGCAAATATTGGGGTGCATTTTAACTGAAGTGGGGACCAAGCTCTCTCACTAAAAGCTAGCTACCCTGTGGGTGGTTGCTGGATATGCTTCCCTTACCCACACTTGCAGGTCTGCCAGTTTCTTCAGTAGGGACTTGATGATTCCACTCAGACCTGGGACTCCAGCAATCTAGAATTCTCTTTATTCACCGCACTGTCGGGTTCGCCTCAGAATGAGGCTCCTTAAGACAAAACCAAGATGGTGACCGCAGCAAGCATAAAGTGATAGTTGTGAGACTGGGTTCAAATCTGCTGAGTTCTCTAAATGTCGCTCCCTCTCACTAGATGCTTCCCCTCTATTAATATACCCTGGCCCTCTGCATTAGTATGAAATCTCAGGGATTTAAGGGGTCTCAAACAGTTAATCTGAAGGTCTCTCAAACTTGGCACTGGCTTTATTAATAGAGGGGGAAAAATCTTGCTACATCAGTCAGTGACCCTAAAAAGCTCCTTATACATTTCTATTTATTTCTGCACTACATTGCTATGAATGGCCAGTTTTATAAAGAGGGAAGAACAGAGCTGGTCAGAGCTTTCTGCTCTAATCTAGACTCACTGGATCCTTAAGGCAAACCCACTGCACAAAGGGCTTGCCATATAATTCCTCGTAACTAGCGTCTGGTGAGTGAAACATCTAGAACTCCTTTAATAGGAACCCCAACTGTAGTGTTCTCAAATTATACCTGCATTTGTCACCATCTTGGTTTTGCCGTGTGTAGCTTAATTCTGAGTCTTCTTGTGTGGCACTGTGTATAAAAACTGCTGCAAGGTACATCAGCTTTGTGATATCAACAGAATTCCAGTAAGGATTAGGATGAAACTCACCAGACTCAGCAAACCTTTAAAGGTCTGTCTATGTTATGTAATTGACCTGTTGCCAATGGCCATTGCCAACAATGGGTCCCTCCCAAATTGTGGCTGAAAACTTGTCTCTTACTGTGTTTGCTAACACCTACATTAAGTGTGTCAAGATCTTAGTGTAGACTAGTCCTGTGCCACTCTTGGAATTCAAATTCCGGTCTATGTAGACTAGAGGAGAGAGATTAGAGTGTCAACACACAAACATTAAGGTCAAGATTTTTCAAAAGAGCTCAGCATGCTGGGGACTGAACTGTCTTAAAAGACGTGGCTTCCGTTACGGGTGTTGAACACATGGAAATCTTGGTTAAGTGTTGTTTAGAATGGTTGGTTTTCTTTGAGATTTTTTGTGTCAGTTGTATAGCTGGTTGGGAGGATGAGAAACTTTAGAGGAAGTTTTCCTGGAAAATGTATCCCTATTTTTCATTGAAAAATTTCAGTTTCAACCTGCTCTAGTCAGGTTTATCAAAAAGATAATAACATTGGGGGAACAAATTCACCTCTGTTGTAATGCCATTAAAAATCACGAGGATTAATTTGGCCCAGTATGTTTAGATCAGTGATAAACAAAACACGAGCTGTTTTATGTCTGAGTGCTTTTGAAATCCCCACCCCCACTCACTCCTCCAGTTTGACACAGACCTTTTCCTGTGAAAAAATGTGCTTAAACATAATATTGGTGTGATAAGAGGTAAATCCATAGAGAAGATGCACCATAAATCTCTCTTTCTCTGAGGTGCTTTGCACCAGTTATGTAAATAAGAGGCCCCTGGTATTTTGGCTGTTTGCAGAATTGATGTGCTTACTCAAAAATCACTCTTGTGTGAGGAGTACTGGCTGTATGTGGCCATCTAGCTGTCCACCCTTTCCCCTTTTTGGATAGATCCTTAAATGGTGTAATTTGGTGTAATTTTGATCCATGGACTTCAGTGGGCCTATGACAGTTTACACCAGCTGAAGATCTGCTCCCAAATGCTTTAGGATCACGATAGTGTTTATTTAGTGCATGGATCAGCATTCATGTCTTACTCCCTGTCAGTACCTGGCCCAAGCCAGGGAAGGTAATGATCCAACCGGCGGAACAAATTCAGTGATGAATCCTGGTCACATGTCACCTGTGGCACGTTGCGCACATGCTAAGAAGAAGTGCACCTGCATTTGTCTTTGCCTGGAAATACAAGGGCTTTTGATTGACTGGAAAGTGTGTTGGCCAATTTGGGAGGAATGACTATGTTAAACTATATTGTTGTTTCAGTGGAATGCAGCTATCTTCATGTCCCATTCCAAGCTGTTCTGTGACATTACTGTATGCTGTGTGACAGTTGCCATGTTCCACTTCAGTGATGAGTGAATTGATTCATATATATCTGATATTTGTAAATTACATTGGCCTCCAGCTATATATGAATGCAAAGTCGTCATCATTGCACAAACATTACAGCTTTTTGCAGGGGTTGGGCAGTTCAGTGTTGTCACGAAAGCTTATGCTCCAATAAATTGGTTAGTCTCTAAGGTGTCACAAGTCCTCCTTTTTCTTTTTGCGAATACAGACTAACATGGCTGCTACTCTGAAACCTGTCTTTCAGAAAGTTAGAATCTTCATCTTTGTGGGCTACGAGCAAATTGTGTTATAAAACACAAGAGATTTGGTAGAAGTTTGTGGAATCCTAATGAACTGACAATGATTTTTTTTTAAAGCCACATTTTTTTCAATTTAAAAAAAATCTGTTAAAAACAACTTGGAACAACATTATGACACACTAGTCCCTTGACACACAAACCTAACTTTGGGTTAAAGATATAAATAACACTGAAAAGACTATATTTAGCGCAAGGACAATGAAGAAGTGAAGGCCAAATAATAAAATGAGGCAGGGAAATTATAGCTCTCCTTGTTCTATTTTGCAATGTGCTGTTTGGCAGCTGTGAAGGTACAATACTTTAGAATTTGTCTAACACAACTATTTCTGATTTGTACTTTAAATAAAGCAAGTAAGCATGAAGTGTGTGTATATATACTTTTTGCTAAAAACACAATGCTGAGACCTGTTGCACCAAATTCAAACAGGAGCCTTAAAATGTTACAGAATTCCTATAGGTTAGATATTAATAGATATTTGGAAGTCCTGATCAGTGCAATTTCCTCACTCTATCACTGAGTGTGCCTCAAACTAGCTCTGGAGAGATCACGCCGGGAGGTGAATGCGTAATTCCATGTACATCATCCTTCAATTTTTGGCATTTCTGCCAAGTGAGCCAAACTAAACCACGACTGACCGTTAAACAGTGGACTGAGATCATCCACTCATTTCAAACAGATAATCAAAACAGTTGTAAAATAGTAACAACTTGATGTCACCATTGTCTCAGGTAGAACTGGAGCTAGTCACTTGGACAAGATGTCCTTTAAATTTAAACATTACAAGTGCACAGCTCAGTATTGGCTCATTGCGGTAAATGCAAATAAACTTACAACCTGGGAAAGGCACCCTTCAGTTGGGTGATAATACTTTGATCCTTGATAAATGGAGCTAATGTCCTGATATTCTGCCTGAAATGACAACAGGGACGAGGTAAGAATTGTGCTGCATTCTTTTTTTACCTAACCAAAGCACTTCACTTAATGTCTAACTTCGGGTCACATAAGTACAGTTAAAGTCACAAGAACAGCTCTCAAGAGCCCTATGTCAATTTACACCAGCTGGTGATGTGGACTGTAGTCAATGTTCTGAGTGCTCTAAGCCAATTGAAAGGCATGACACATAAGGCTGTTTTGTGTTTATTACACTGAAGTACTGGCTACCATTAATGGAACCTGAAGACCAAAGATCACATCCATCATTGTTACTCCACTGACATTGGGTCAGATTCATTTCCCTGTACATGTTTAGCCTCTCTTTCTCTGAGGAATGTGATCGAAGTTGAAAGGGCCACATTCAGGAAGTTACTTGGTGTCTTGGAATGGTAGCCAAGTATTGCACAGTACCCGATTCTCTTTGTTTTTGTTGTGAATCCCAGACTTTCTTGATGTGAAATGGCATGACAAAGATAATTAGAGGGAAGTTGGGAGGTTTCCTGTTAGCAGCAGGATTTTGGTCGTATTTCCTGCGTGCAGACTTCTTATAACCCTTTGTCTAAACAAAAGCTTCAGGGCTCTTCTCTCTACTCCACAGTATGGCAGAGGTCCAGCGAGGGGGGAGGAGCCCTTCAGTAACAAGCCAGTCTGTGACTATGCAAAGTAGGGGAAAATAAATTAGGATAATCCTGAACCAAAGTCCCAGCTCCCACGTCAGCTTATCACCTCATTCCCTGAATTGAAGACACCTCTAACCTTAACTGAGGCTCATGAACTAGTCCAAAATTTAGATGGGACTTACAAGTAGGGTCCAACTCTAATGCTAGTCAAGGCCCACAAACTGGCCCCAACCTGAAGCTTTAGGGTTGGGCCATTGAACTGATCTGAACATTTATCTAAACACAAGCTCCCAACTTGGCACTAACTTTACATCTGGTTTACAGGTAGAACTAGGTGATTAAACAAATGCTGTCGACAATTTCCTCAATCCAGCAGCCATATATCATTAGGCATCTTGTACTTCATTCTATTTGCTCATTGTAGAAATGCAATTTGTTTCCTATATGAAGCTTTCATTTCATAATGAAGATACTTGTTTTGTAATAAAATTTCATTTTACTACTTAGGCACTCCCTCACACTAGGTTGAGGAAACATATGGAGCAGCAGCTTTCTAACAAACTACCCACAGTCACTCGCTTTCTGATGTCTTCAAAGGCTAAGAGTCTGATGGGGAAGGAGAGAGAAAGGAGCCAGCCACTCTTCTGTAGCATGTTTTTAGCTTGGCAGGTATATTCTTGCTTATATGTTGCTTAAAAAATTTTGCAGTAGGGTAACTATGTTGCTGTAGTTCCACCAGTGCAGACCCCTAATGTAGACATGCTACACCGGTCCAGCTCATCTGCTCTGGGGGCTTGTGAAGTTGTATTTACATCAATGAAAAAAGTCCCATGTAGACAGGGCCTTACCCAGAAATTCAGAGTGGCATACTGGCAAATGATCATCTGACTGCTGTAGCTCGGGCTAACCCCATGTGGTGTAGAGGACAGCCTCCACCCTCGCAGGGCCAAGGACACTTGACTGAAAAGAGGATGTTCCTTGCTGGCTCGTGCATTCCTCTGGCCCTGTTTATTCCCCATTCGTAGTTCAACTTCCTTTGACCGCACACTCTTCAGAGACAAATTTATGAGGCCGCAAGCTGAAGAGTATGATTTTTTTGATGGATTTTTTTTCTTGAGTAGGGTGAAGAACCCCTTGTAGAAAATAGTGCTTAGCATGGCAGTAGATGAGAAGCCATGTTTGAGAGCGTAAGAGTAGTTCTACTTCCAGCCGTTGCAAAGACATGACAAAAAAGCAACCGAGGTGGATGAACTCTTAAAACCGCCTGTTTCTGCTCAGATGCCCTTAGTGAGGATAGTAACAAAGGAATTAAAAAATAAACCCATACCATTTATGCTATGTCAGCAGAATTGTTTCTAAACAAAACATTCCAGAGTCTTCTGTGAGGCATCATCAATTTCTTAAAAATACCTTTAACTCTTTGCCAGCTGCTCTGTGAAGAAGAAATAGAAGCTTTAAAGTTAACTTGCCACCCCGCTAGATGGAGACTATTCTGTGGCAGCACCCGAAGGCTTCAGTCAGAGGCGGGGCCTATTCTGCCAGGAACTGGACAACCACATCAGGAGGAATGGTCCCCTACCATGTTTAATTGTTAAATTATATATACGCTGCCTTGAAATAAGGGGAAGAATTCGCCTTTTTAAAATTGGCTTTGCTGAAAACTATTCAGGTACATTAAAAGTGGGATTATTATCTCTTTTACACCGCTATAAATCCAGAGCAACTCTGCTGAGGTCCATGGGATAGGTCTGAATTTCAACATCAGCCCCTATATATACCAAGGCACATTTGCTTTGCATATTCTAGAGAGAGAAGATCTTTGTGGCAGCTCCAATGGGGTGAATAGTGTCAAGCCAGCTTTGCAGTGCACATACCAAGACACACCACCATTTCAGGTCTTAGTTTTATTTAAACTCCCTGGAAGGAATATCTTACTGCAAAATGTCCCTGCTCTTCCAGGGAATACTACTACAACAGCCAAAGCACTAGAACAGTCTAATTTCAGAGTCTTTTGCCCTCTGTACTGTTTAGCACTGACTGCTAGATGCATTTTTTTTTAAATGGGGTAGAAAACCCCCCCCCTGAGATTCTCATGTGATCACCTGACTCCAGGAGCTGGCGCTTTAAGAAAATACCAAATATTATGATAATATTGTGAGAATTGGCAATGCTGAGAGTACACACTTCTTATATACTCTTGTGATGTAGAATAATAAAACTTTAAGGAGTTTGATCACATTTTAAAGAAAGGGGCACTTTTTTCAATGAAACATGAAAGGTTTGGTTTTAATTAATAACAGAAATAATATAAGCATAGAGATGCAAATCAGTTGCATTTGTTTTAGGCCAATGTGGGGTTTGCAGCTATATTGTCAGTGACCCGGAAGCTGATGAACAGGTGTCAGGTGCGTGGAAAACAAACCATCTCAGTGTCAGTGTACAGGCTACAAAAGAGCCCTGCTTCCTCTGCACCCATACCTCCCTGCAAACACAGAACTGGAAGATTCATGTTGAGAGGAAAGAAGATTACATCTCTTCACTTGTTTGAAGAGAGCGTGTCTAAATTTCGTTAAGGTTGTCAGCTTCTAAATAACCCTTTGTTGATGCAGGGCGTGCTCCGTTTCAGCAACTCACACGCAACCTCTGAGACAAACCAGGTCAAAGAACATCTCCTGAGTAGAACTGGTTGAATTAGTTATGCATAACAATTACGTTAATTGCTTACATCCCTTGCCTCTGTTCTCCAAAAACAAATCAAGATCTTTATAAATATATTCCTTATTGAAGGAAAAGCTTTTGTCAACAGATTTGGGCCCAGGACTTGTTCGTGAATTGTCTGAAGAAAATTCTCCTTTTTAGTACCTTCTATTCAGAACTTGTTGTTAGAATGCAGGGATGGGAAACCTAAATCACATGGTATCGTTTGTGTTCTCTGATCGTATGACCTAACCATTATAGACAGTAGGGGTACCTAAAGAAATCATTGGACCACTGGTGGGCTTTTAAGAAAGAGGAACACCTTGAGGTGGTGGAGATTGAGCAGGAGATGAGCAGGCCTGGGAAATGTTAGGACTTCTAGAATGTCTACCTCTTCTCTTTCGGTGCCTGATCCAAAGCTCATTACCGTTGACTTCAATAGATTTTTGGATCAGGCTGAGAGATTAAGTGACTTACCCAAAGTCACATATGAAATCCACAGCAGAGCTAGAAACAGAACTATGATCTCCAAAGCCCCAATCCAGTGCATTAACCACAAGAATATTCTACAGCACCAGTATGATATGTTTGAGATACTGCCTGTGTGACCCACCACTCGGTCTGTACATGTAAGGAAGAGGTGTAGCTTAGGTTGCTGCTACTTCATAGAATCGTAGAATATCAGGGTTCGAAGGGACCTCAGGAGGTCATCTAGTCCAGCCCCCTGCTCAAAACAGGACCAATTCCCAACTAAATCATCCCAGCCAGGGCTTTGTCAAGCCTGACCTTAAAGACGTCTAAGGAAGGAGATTCCACCACCACCCTAGGTAACGCATTCCAGTGTTTCACCACCCTCCTAGTGAAACTATACTTGATGTGTATAGTTTAATTTATGTCCTCCTTTTTATTTAATCCTTCCATTTAGTACCCAAGCATTATGCCAGTGGTGTGGCTTCTGTGAAACCCTGTATGTGTGATAACTAAGGCCTTGGCTTCACTTGCGAGTTGGAGCGCATTAAATCAGCCCCAGGCACACTATCTCCTGAGGTGTCCACGCTGGCAAGGCACATAGAGCGCCCGGACTCCGCAGGTGGAGCGCCCCTGATAATCCACCTCCGCGAGACGCATAAAGCTTGCTGCGCCCTGGCTGGAGTGCCGTGGTGCCAGTGTGAACTCCCTGGTCTGTTATTTCGCTCTGATCGGCCTCCAGAAGTGTCCCACAATGCCTGTTCCAGCCACTCTGGTCATCATTTGGAACTCTACTGCCCTGCCCTCAGGTGACCAACCGGCAGACCTGCCCTTTAAATTCTCTGGGAATTTTGAAATCCCCCTTCCTGTTTGCTCAGCAAAGCATGTAGTGCTCTCAGTGCATCTTTCCAGGTGACCATGCCTCTACGCGCCAGGGAATCCCAGTATGGAGCAATGGTGAGCTGCTGGACCTCATCAGTGTTTGGGGGGAGGAAGCTGTCCTGTCCCAGCTGCGCTCCAGCCATATGAATTATGATACCTATGGGTAGATATCAAGGGCCATGATAGAAAGGGGCCATGACCGGGATACAGTGCAGTGCAGGGTTAAAGTGAAGGAGCTGCAGAATGCCTACCACAAAGTGTGAGAGGCAAACTGTCGCTCTGGTGCTGCACCCACGACCTGCCATTTCTACAAAGAGCTGGACAAGATACTTGGGGGCGACCCCACCTCCACTCCGAAGAGCACCATGGACACTTCAGAGGCCATAGCAGCCCAGAGTTCAACAAGGCAGGAGGAGGAAAGTGGGAGTGAGGGTGCTAAGGAGGAGGGGGGCCCAGAGCCAGAGGACGGCCCGGCATCCCTAGATGCATGCAGCCAGGAGCGGTTTGCAAACCAGGAGGAAGGTAGCCAGTCACAGCGGATGGTGCTTGTGGAAGAACAAACAGCAGCGGAGGTGCCTGGTAAGCACCCATTTTGGGAAGGGAGTTCTTCGGTGTGGGCTCCTGGGGCAAGGAGGGTTGCAGAAAGAAGGGTTAGGGCTGCGTGCATGCCTAGATGCGGAATAGGGCATTGATGTGCTCTCTCACATCGTGGTAATCGCCTCAGTGATCTCATTGAAGGTCTTATGCAGAAGCTGGGCAATCCGCTTGCGCAGGTTCCTTGGCAGAGCTACTGTGCTCCTTGTCCCAGTCAGGCTAACATGTCCATGCCACTGTGCTGTGAGGGGTGCTGGGACCATTGCTGCACACAGCCAAGCAGCATAAGGGCCACAGCAGAAGCCCCATTGTAGTAGAAGATCCTCTCTTGCTTCCCAGGTCACCCTCAGCAGCGAGATATCTTCCAGGATGAACTCATCCTGTGGAAAATGTGGGGACAGTGTTCAGTATAGGGGCCTCCTGCAGCTGTTGGCTCTCCCCAAGGCACAGAACTCCAGAGGACAGAACGGCCGTGAAACAATCAGCCCCCCTTGCCCCGTGCTTACTCACAATTTCAGGGTTCTTGTGAGTTATGTGCACTCGCTTTGGGACGGGCACTTTCCATTATTGTGCGCACTGTGCTTGCTTCAAGTGCGGCCAAATCATTGCTCTGTCTAGTGTGAACAATGCTGCCTGTGTTAAGTGTTGCATTTTGGCTTTACAGATGCAACCTTGAGATCCCGCCATCCTTGTTATCAATGGCTGAAAGGCTGCAAAGAATCAGGAAGCGTCCATGAAGAAGCAAGGAGGACCTTCTGCATGAAGTCATGCAGCAATCCCTTACTGAAAATCAAAAAGTACAGGAGTGGCGGGAGACAAAAAGGAGGCTCCGCCAGCAGAATACGGATTGCCGGCACCAAAGCACGGAGCGGCTTCTAAGCATTAGGAAGCGCCAAGCGGACTCTATGCAGGCGCTCGTAGCACTCCAGACAGAGCAGATCCACGCCCGCCCCTTCCTCTGCAACCCTTGTCCCAAAACTCTTTCCCTTATGCCCCCATGCCACCGCCAACCCACTCTCCCCAACATCCAGTTTCTTATTGCCATCAGCTGCCTCCAACACCTGTAGCTTCACCACCCAGCACTGCATACTACGACCCTTACTCACTGCACTCAACCTCCATCACCATGCATTTTAGTCAGCCTGAAGTGCAGTGCTCATTGCACAGCGCTCCAGACATGAAGGCTGAATATGATAACAGGACATACGCAAATCTGTGATTGTCCTGTTCCCCACCCCCTTCCCTCCTCTCACAGGGCACAGCTGTGTCATGCCATGTGTGTTTCCCTAGCAGTTGTGTTTCTTTTCAATAAATGAATTTTTTGGCTTTGCAAACATTCTTTATTTCATTAAGTAAAAGATAGCGTAGCCCAGGAAAGCAACAGGCACTGCAAGTCAGTACATCATATGTAGCAAACACAGATGCCTACTAGCACTGGAACCACTGCATTTCACTCCCAGGGAGGGCACCAAACATTACTGGTGGCTTTCAGCATCGAATTGCTCCCTCAAGGCATCCCTAATCCTTACAGCCCCATGCTGAGCTCCTCTAATAGCCCTGCTCTCTGGCTGTTCAAATTCAGCCTCCAGGTGTTGAACATCTGTGGTCCATGCCTGAGTGAAGCTTTCACCATTCCCTTCACAAATGTTATGGAGGGTACAGCACACAGCTATAACTGTAGGGATGTGGTCATCAGCCAGGTCCAGCTTCCCATACAGACAGCGCCAGCGGCTCTTTAAACAGCCAAAAGCACACTCAACAGTGATTTTGCACCAATTCAGCCTGTTGTTGAACCGCTCCTTGCTGCTGTCAAGGCTCCTTGTGTATGGTTTCATGAGCCATGGCATTAAGGGGTAAGCGGGGTCTCCAAGGATCACAATTGGCATTTCAACTTCCCCTACGGTGATCTTCTGGTCTGGGGAAGAAAGTCCCAGCTTGCAGCTTCCTGAACAGGCCTGTGTTCCAAAAGATGGATGCATCATGCGCCTTTCCGAACCAGCCTGCGTTAATGTCCATGAAACGCCTACGGTGATCCACAAGTGTCCGGAGAACCATTGATAAATACTCCTTCCGATTTATGTACTCGGAGGCTAGGTGGTTTAGTGCCAGAATTGGAATATGCGTCCCATCTGTCGCCCCTCCACAGTTAGTTAGGGAATTCCACTTGTGCAAAGCCAGCAACAATGTCACGCACATTGCCCAGAGTCACGGTTCTTCTGAACAGGATGCGATTAATGGCCCTGCGAACTTGCATCAACACGATTCCAACGCTTGACTTTCCCACTCCGAACTGGTTAGCAACCGATCGGTAGCTGTCTGGAGTTTCCAGCTTCTAGATTGCTATAGCCACACACTTCTCCACCGGCAGGGCGGCTCTCAATCTCGTGTCCTTGCTTCGCAGCGTGGGGGCAAGCTCAGCACACAGTCCCATGAAAGTGACGTTCCTCATCTGAAAGTTCTGCAGCCACTGCTCGTCATCCCAGACTTGCATGACGATGTGATCCCACCACTCAGTGCTTGTTTCCTAAGCCCAAAAGCAGCGTTCCACTGTGGTGAGCGTGTCCATGAATGCCACAAGCAATCTTGTGTCATAAGCATTATGCCAGTTGACATCATTGTCGGACTCCTCACTGTCACTCTGTAGCTTAAGGAGTAACGTGACTGCAATTTGTGACATGCTGGCGAGACCAATCAGCATATTCCTCACAAGTTTGGGATCCATTTCCACAGACCAAAAGGGAAGACAGAGCGCGCAGTATAAAAACCTTTGAAAGATGGTGCCAAATGCGGATGGAAGCACAGGAATTGCTGGGATGCAAAGCGATGCATCATGGGGCGTTGGGACAGGACCCAGGATGCCATGCGCCCCCTTCCCCCACCCCCTTCCCACAAGCCACAGTGCTAGAATGGGAAGAAGTGCTCTGCGAGATAGCTGCCCATAATGCACCGCTCCCAGTGCCGCTGCAAGTGCCACAAATGTGGACATGCCATTGCACTTGCAGCTGACAGCGTGAACACATGGCAGTACTTTCCCTGCTGCGGTCTCCGAGGGCTGGTTTAACTCACAGCGCTCTACATCTGCAAGTGTAGCCATGCCCGAAGAATGATACGGCTGATGCTGCTAGCAGAGAGCTCTAATTTATGGACCTACATTTATGTATAAAGATGATGTGGTGATAACTCCCAAGCAATGCTGTCCGTTCCTGTAATCAAAGTGTAGCTGTCAATCAGCTGTGATTTGCACTACAGTACCATCACACACCCATTCACAGAGGGGAAAGTGAAAAGAAACTTTCGGGACCAGAACTTACTCCCACCCATCTCTCGAAGGATTGTGAAAGAGAAACTGTAAGTTCTCTCGGCAAACTGGCTGGAGAAATGTAATAAAGGCTGCATTAATCGGATTTCTGTAACTCTAAAAATAAGCCCCTGTATATTTGGAGTCTCCAAAATGTTTTGCGAAAAAGACTCCCATGCAACTGAACATTAAACTTGCTCCTGCCTCTCTGGTGGGCTTACAGTAACCTTTTTAGGGCTATTGAGAAGTGCTGCTGGTATAAAGGTCACTTGCCTTTTCCTTTCTTCTGAAGTCTTGCTGTCATTACCTAAACAATTCTGGCAGGTTCCCAGTATACTCTAGGACTTGGATCACTTCTAAAATATTGACTTGGGAAAGTTTGGCTGCAAAGCAGCATCTGGATTTTAGTGTTAGCCTGAACTTAATAAGGAGGTCTCGTGATTGGCCCAGTGCCACACATTGACTCAGTGATTCAGACACTTTGAAAACAATGTTCTTCCTGGTTCAGAGCTCTGCTCTAAACGTTTGACCACACTGCTACTTACTTGATGGTACATGAGTATCCAACTTTAATCATTAGGTTGACTTTTGTGGCATTTAAATGTATTTGAACACGAGAGTAATAAATATAAAAATAAGCACTCACCCACCTGGCCGATCTTCTATGTTACTTGCGGCCTTGTTGTACTCTCCTGACCTATAACCTGAGAGAGGAGAAGAGGACCACATAGGCTCTGCAAGAGGTCCCTTACAGAGTTGCTGACTCACTGCCTCAGAGCAGGAGGTTTGGACAGGGGATGCTGGAAAGGTGGCTGCGAACATGGTCTGCAATCCTCACAAATTGCTAGGGACCTAGTGGGGAAAGAAAGCCCTCTTGTTGTTTGTTCATGTTTATTATGGGAGTATCTACAGGCCAACCAAGAATGAGGCCCCCATTGCGCCAGGCACTGTACAAATGCAGGCTACACTACAAGGTTAGGTCGACGTAAACCACCTTGAGTTGACCTAGTTGTGCATGTGTCTACACTTAAAATTTGTCTCCCATCAATGTAATTTGTCACCCATCTCTCCATTACGGTGACATAGTAATGCCATGTCCCTGAGCGGCATTGAGCCGCGGTCAATGTACTGAGGTCAACACAGCACAAATGTAGACACTGCGTTACCTATGTCAATCCTAACAGTCCTCCAGCTGTCCCGCAATGCCTGGCATTGACCTCTCTGGTCACAATTGTGAACTCCATTGGCTTGCGGTTATGAAGACTAGAAGCACCTCCTTAAAGCCCACATTTTTTTTTTAAACTGTTTGCAACTGCCCAGCTGACCATGTCAACTACACACTCCAGACTCAAAGAGCTGCACACCATGTTTGGTGGAGACCCCACCAACCACCACTCTGGACGCCACTGTGGATATCTCTGAGGAGTCAGACGGGAACAAGGAGGAGGCGGAGGAGGAGGAGGCTGGGGGACGTGCGACTGGGAGGTTCAGCTGTGCCACGAGCCAGGACCTGATTGAGACTCCACTGCCGTCCTGGCAATCAAGCATGGGAGAGCCCGATGCAAGGGAAGGAATGTTGGGTAAGTGTGTAAATGTAATTCCCATTACAGTGATGGTGCCCACCAACTTAGCAGGATGCAGCCGTACAACAATGAGAGCTAGAATTATCTGCTTTTCATTCCCCTGTAGAGGTGTGGGGGGTAGCATAGTTTGTTTGTGTACACAGAGATGTCCAGTGAATCCTCCTGCGAGATCTTGGTGGAGCTTTCATGGGTACTCTGCAATCCTCTCCAGAAAGTTTCTAGGGAGGGGGCAGCCTTATTTCTTCTCCTGCAGTAGGACACTTTCCCACACCAGTCAGTGATAACTTCAGCAGGCACCATTGTAGTAAACAGGCTAGTGACATACTGGCCTGGGCAGCTTTGGGACACCACCAGCAGCTGTGCTGTCTTTGCCTTTGTTACCCTCAGGAGTGAGATACCCGCTAAAGTCCCCATAGCCTGGGGAAAATGGTGCCAGTATTCAGTGCCAGTGCCCTATTCTCATAGTTTCATGCACACAAGCAATTCCCTCCTAATTTTCCTCACCCCTGGCGGGCCATACTCACCATGGCTGGTGCTGTGAGTGGTGCCACGAACAAGCACTCCAAAGCAGAAGTGTCAATAAGCGTGTCTTGTTTAAAACTTTAAGGGAGCAAAGGAAGGAAGTTCTGAATCTTAAGTTTCACTTTCAATTGTGACTATCCTGACAATTCTACCTCTGTGTTTAATAGGCAGCTGCTGCCGTTGCAATGTTGAGGGGTTCCCCCTCCATACCTGTGGAATGCCCGAGCCAGATAAGAAGGTGAAAGAAGAGGACTCGAGATGCCATGTTTAACGAGGTCCTGCAAGCCAGGGCTGTATCACACTGGGAGCAGAGGGCCTGGAGGATGAATATTGCAGACAGCCTGGAGAAGGAAGGAGTGGACAGGAGAGAGGCCCAGGAGTCCCAGAAGGAGAGGGAGATGCAGCAGGACATAATGGGGCTTGAGGATCAACAATCATGAGCTCGCTTCCCTTTTCAGTCCATGGAGAAGTGCATTTCCACCCCTTCAGCGTTCCATGTGGTATCAGGGACTGCATCCCTCCACCTCCACACCAGGGGATGTTAAAGACAACCACAGCTTCATATACACTGGCCTGGGAGAGCCATGGCTAATGTACGTGTAGCTAAAATGGATATGAATGTTACTTTCCCCTTCTTTAAGTGCTGTTCCATAGATTTATTAAGGTCTTAATATATTTGTTTTTAACTTGCACAGAATTTGTTTTGAAGTGTTTTTGTTACTCAATAAAACTCTATTGTTTGGAAAATAATTTTGTTTTTATTAGTGTCCAACATATGCTGCAGAATGACTGGCGGTAATGACAGCTCCCACTTACGTGTTGGACACTGTGACACAACTCGTAGGATCAGTGATAAACACAGTGTAATAATCAGAAATGTACAGCAACCACCACAGAATTAACAGATGGATTGCCAGTGTTACATTCATAGATGTGCACCAAGCACCGCACAATTCCTAACAGGTGCCCCAAACTGCAGGACCGGGTAGAGTACAGGATACCATAACACATTACTGTGACTTGCTGTATAAGTGCTCTTTCAAAGCCCCACTCAGCTGCATAGCTCTGTTTTGATGATCCTTGTGTCTGTCTGCCCAAACTCAGCAGAAAGCTGCTCCACCTTCCCCATGGCTGCACCTTTTCCTCCTTTGCTTCACAGATATTCTTCAGGACACAGCAGGCAGCTCTAACCATTGGGATGTTTTTCTCACTGAGATACAATCTTGTGAGTAACAACGCCAGCGCACCTTCAATCTGGCAAAAGCGCATTTGACTGTCATTCTGCACCTGCTAAGCCAGTAGTTGAACCTTTCCTTCGTGCTGTCGAGATGGCCGGTGTACAGCTTCATGAGCCAGGGGAGTGCGAGGCAGGCTGGGTTGTCCACGATCACGATCGGCATTTCAACATTGCCAACGTCTGGTCAAGAAAGGAAGTCCCTGCTTGTGGCTTTCTGAGCAGTCCGGTATTCGTAAAGATGTGAATGTCATGCACCTTCCCTGACCAGCCATCGCTGATGTTGGTGAAGCATCCCTAGTGATCCACCAGTGTTTCCATAACCATAGAAAAATAGCCTTTTCTGTTGATGTAGTTTGTGGCAAGGTGATCTGGTGACAAATAGAGCTATGCATGCAGTCTATCGCTCCACTGCAGTTCAGGAGCCCTATGGCTGCAAATCCATCCATTATGTCCTGCACATTGCCGAGAGTCACAGTTCTGCATAGCAGGAGACGATTAATGGTCCTGCATACTTGCATGACAATGGCCCTCATGGTGGATTTGCCAGCTCCAAAAAATGATTACCCACTGACCAGTAGCAATCCAGCATCACAAGTTCTCATAGTGAAATTGCCACTCACTTCTCCACTGTAAGTGCAGTTCTCATTTTGATGTCCTTGTGCTGGAGGGCTGGGGTAAACTCAGCAGATAGATCCCAGAATGTGGCCTTGTGCCACTGTTCATCATCCCAAGTCTGGATTTCAATGAGATCCCACCAGTCAATGCTTGTTTCTCAGGACCAGAAACAGCACTCCACCATTTTGCAGCTGCTCCACGAATGTCACCAAGAACCTTGACCTGGTTTTTGCTATGTCCCACAGCAGTCTGCTCTCCAGGAAATCATCATATTCCCCGTGGCTCTGTAGCTACTAGAGGATCATGCATCCTATGCGTGCAACGTTCATAATAATAGTGCAGAGCTGTGCAGGCTCCGTGCTTCTGTCAGAGATGGCGGACTGTGGTGAGTCCCATGCAGGTTCATGGGATTTTCAAAATAGGAATGAAAATTATGGCATAGAGATGGCATTATGGGGTGGTGAAAATTGCATGATAGGGACTTGACCCCGCTGTCCCAGTCATCCCTACACAACTCCGTTCTGCCCCATCATGCACTGCCAAAACTTCCTAAAAGACAATGCACTGGACGGTGGCAAGTTGCACACTGGGATACCTACCCAAGGTGCACTGCACTGTGCATCAAAGCAAGCAGTCCTGGTGAGTATGTACAGAGCCGACAAAAGCAAACTATGCACGTGCTCAAGCAATATACTAACTGCTGCGGCTTTATGTCAACATAACTTGCGTCAGCAGAAGTTTGAAACATAGACATACCCACAGATTATAGACAGTCCCTGCCCTGCTGAGCTTACTCTTAAAATAGCCCTAGCCACAGTGAAGGGTTGACCAGTCTCCACATCCCTATAACATCACGGTTCCCTCCAGAGCTATGCTATCATCAGCTCTCTTCTGCCAGAGCTTCTACAATATTTCCCTGGGCCGACAGGCAGACACAGGCATGGAGCAGACTGCTCAGAGCAGTATTGTCTCCTGCATGGATACCCATGATGCGGACCCCCATGGGATCATGCAGTAGAGAGCAGCTGCTTCGTGCTGCTAGTTTTAACCAAGTAAGCACAATTGTTGTAAGGATATGACCTGAAATAAGTGGGGAGGGTAATAGTGAGCTATCAGAGTTACATTGCAGAATCTAAGGGCTTGGTCACAGAGTTTTGGTCCAGCTTGACGCAGAGTACATAGGGTGTTAGTTATTGTATCTTCTTGGTTTTTCACTTATACTCTGATGCATCAAACTGTTTTTGAAGGTACAGCGCAATGAGTTTGCCTAGCAGTACAACAGCCCTTGGCCTTTCATTTGAGGATCCCTATGTCCTTTGCAAACAGAGCTGTTCTAATGCACAGAATATAAAATATTCATCAGACACCTTGTGGGATTGGATCTGTAATAGAGTTCTAAGTGTCTCCAGAGAGAGAGAGAGACCCTAAGAAACCTGGAATGCCAACCCTCAGGGGTTGCTCAGCACCTTACAAGCTGATAATGGGCCAAATTCATCCTCGGTTGACTGTCCATAGCTTCCGTGGACATTTGTAGTGTGACTTCATCTAGGAGCCCCAGTCACATGTCAGGGCCCCTCATGCTCGGTGCTGTAAAACACAGAATGCCTTGAAGGACTTAGTCTGATACAATATACCAGAGATTAAATTGGTCCATTGTTGTTTTTTCTTGTTCATGACTGCAACATAGTGATAAAGTACCAGTCCCGACTATTTTAAAAACTACCACCTCCCTGTAAAATTAAAAAAAAAAATCTTTCCAAATAGCCTTTTTTTATGTCATCTGGTATTTAATGAAATGCTGTCCTACAGTTTCTATGTCTAGTATTTTGCGTTATGCATGGATCAAAGTAAGGAATAAGCACCATCACTTTGAGTACTGTTGACTTTTTAGAGAGTGCTGCTAAGGTCCTGAAAGAGAAGTGGGTAGATGGTAGGAATTCCTTCACCACCATCAGCACATGTTCCCTAACTGCGAAAAATAAATTGCCCCTTGCAAGGGCATCTTGCCTCTGCTCACAAACTGGGGTTTTTAGTGTATGCATTTTTCAGCTTAAATATTTTCCAACAGAATTAACTCATTGAAATGCTTTGGATTTTTTTTTCTTCTTTGCTTTTTTTCATTTGTGTTTTGCGGTGGCTTCCCATCACATACCAAAGCAAGATTGCCAAACACAATACAAATTTGTCTTGAGGCGACAGTTGCAAACTAGCTGTTGTACTGCTGATATCAGTAAGGAATCAGCTGAGCATTAGCAAAGTAGTTGTACAGCTTGTATTCAGATTGCATGATTCCTAATGTGGAATGTGACTTTGTCAGGGTTTATGTAATTAATGTGCATGGGTTTGTTTTTTTGGGCAGGAGGGGGAGGAGGTTCTTGTTAATTTTGCATTGCTTTCTGCTGGGTTGCACTCTCAATGCACAATCATCTAGGACAGAGAACCTGAATAAACATTTCAAACTATCAAAATAAAGACAAAGGGCAGTGTCTTGAAGGGAGTGCACATAGCCTCTGTTCTAGATAAAAAGCATTATGTAAAGGCCCTTAAATAGCTAGCTTTTCTCTTTCCTGTAACATTGTATAACTTTTACTTAGGATGTCAATTAACTTTCTGGCATTAACTATTACCTTGAGTTTTTTTAACTCTATTTGGATCTTGTGATGGGTCTAAAGACTGCATGCATGCACTGTATATGGCACTACATTCGTACGGGGGCACATGTAGAGATGGCAATGTCTGCTGCAGCATTGGGCGATGAATAACTGTGGAGAACAATAGTAATACCTTTACTAAATACAGTGCGTTACTAAAAATAGTAGCAGAAACTGTTTTTAAATTCAAAGTGCTTTAAAAATAGTTAACTAATTACTACAACTTCACTGTGAGGTAGGTGAGTCTTATTATCTCATTACGTAGCTGGGGAAATTGAAGCAGAGAGGTGGTGACTTGCTTAAGACCATGGAGAACTGGGCTTAGAATCCACTTACACGGTGATCCCTACCTT
The DNA here is from genome assembly GCF_965140285.1 of Lepidochelys kempii. Lineage (NCBI taxonomy): Eukaryota > Metazoa > Chordata > Testudines > Cheloniidae > Lepidochelys > Lepidochelys kempii. Next base: position 250,773,801 of record NC_136380.1, read on the forward strand.
TGTGCCCTCTAGGTTGGATTGCTTCATTGCCTGATACGTAGGTGTGACCACTCTGAACTAAATGAAACTTTGTAGACAGAATGGTGCAGTCCGCCCCCTTAGCAGTGCCAGCCTCTGAGAGTACCTCTCCCCCCCCCGCCCGCGCAGTGTGCTGTTTAGTACACTGTCTTCCCATGGAACACCAGGTTAAATCCAATTTCTCAGTTCTAATGTTCAGTGATGCCTATGGAATTGGCCGAAGATACTGCAGAGACCACCTCTTTCGACATGCTGATCCCTTCCCATGACAGCTGTGTTTCTGAGGAACAATAATGCTGTTAACTGGAATGGTGAAACTTATGAGAGCAGGAGACAGGGCTCTGTCTTCATCGCTGCTTTCCAGGCAAAGTGCACAACAGCCGTGCAGTTGAGGAGCTGAGCAGGAGGGGAAGGGCATTGTCATGTGAGACTCATAGCTGTGTGGGGTGAGAGCTCTGCTCTTTACTAGCTTAGGCTGATGTGTGGAGTTGCTGAATTGTGCCAGAGCAGAGCTCCACTCTGACACAATTTAAGAGACTATACAGCATCTGGGAAGAGAGGCTGACTAATTCTGCAGCCATTAGCACGGCTGCTTAAAAGTGTTATAGACAAGTCTTTGGGTACTGGCTATCTTTCTGAATGACCAGGGCTTAGGTTGGGCATAAGTTCAACACTGGTCATGTATGTGAGGTTTACAATGATACTGGGTACCATGACGTCACTCATGCTTGGGGCAGGACTGATAGGGTTGCACAGCAAAATAACAAAGTCATCTGCGTTGTCTGCTTCAGGCCAGTCCACACATAGTCATGATTGGTTTGCACTGCACAGTAAACAGACAGAGTCCCAATGAATTTAGAATTATTTTTACCATTTTAGGCACTGCCTCTGCCTCTGCTTTTCCTCTGCACTGTCAAGCCATTGATTGAGGTACAAGCCCCTCCTGAATCTATCAAGATGCCCCCTCTAGCTAAAATAAAAACCAAGTACAGCAATAAGAAAAGTCTGTTGTTCAGCCATCTTGAGCCCTAACTGCAGGCTTCTCCTCTCCCCTCTGTTCCCATGGATAATGCGTCTTCCAATGTATTTGATGAAATGTTGGACCAATTCCATTTGACTTGGTACCAGAGCCTCGGCCAGAACTTCTTCAGTCATTGATTCCAACGTTGTTCCCTCCTCAGTGGCCACAGACAGAACGAACCCTAATTTTCTCAGATGACAGTTCAGGGGACAGCCTGTGCACCAACAACTCTAGATGCTTTGTTATTAAGGTCTTGACTGTTTTGAACTCATTCCTGCATTCACTTAAATCAATGGGCTTTTTCCCCATTAACTTTAAATCAGACTGAGATCCTGCCCCCACCCCCTTTGGGTAGTTTGCCCACCGCTGAAGGGACAGGGCTTCAACCCCTTTGTATGGAGGGGCAGGCAGGAGACAGATAATGCTGTTCTAGTTCACCCATTTATGAAGCTTGTGTAATGCCAACAGACTCCAGTCATCAGCAGGCAGGATCAAACCTCTGGAGCTTAGTGCATGAGCCTCTACTGCATGAGCTAAAAGCCACATGCTTGTTAGGTGAGGCTGTAGAGCAGATTCAGTTTCTCTCTCTCTCTCTCTCTCTCTCTCAGTGCTCTCGGTGCCACTGGATGGGACTGAACACCACAACCAGGAGGTGTGTGGGTTACACCTGCTCTCCATAATGTCTTGGTAGAGCAGTTCCCAACCACTCCTTACTGGAGCACTCCTTTTGGTGGGCTGACAGATGAGTGTCACCCCCACGTACCCTCACAATTATGGCCTAGCACAATTGCCACACTCTTTTTTTGATTCCTTTCATTCATCAGTCTCTCCGTTGCTCTCGTGTGTGTGTGTTCTTTTACAGTGAATTTCTGAGTTTTCCTCTTATTTATTTGTTTATTTTGTCCTACCCCTTGCCTTCTCAAAAGAGGGCTATGTGCTGCCTGGAGCGGGATGGACTCATCAGTCCACAGCCCACCAGGAACAGGTCTTGTATGCTTTTTGTGGCTGGGCTGAGTGCCGCAGTAATAGAGAAGGAAAACTTCAGCTAGAGGGCTTCTTCCTGAGCTGCTCCCGCAGCCAGCCACATTAGGGGCCACTGAGGTAACAAAGCAATGGCTTTCAATGACATGTCTGCTCCTATGCGCCTCTCAAGGGAGCTCATTTAAAGGTATATGGGAGAAAGTGGCTTATATAACATCTCATGCAGCTTTCCCTTGCCCCCTTTCCTGTTCTGTGCTTTGTGTTCTCCCTGGGCTGGTTGGGGCTCTCTTCGTTCCTCCAGTTGCCTCAGTGGCTCCTGATACTGGATTTTTTTTGTTTACATTTGTAGAGCTCAACACCATGTGAACAGATTTTGCTGAAACTTTTCAAAATAAATTAACCACTCCCCTGACAACAAACATAGAAAATTCCAGCCCAAATGGGCTATAAAAAGTTGTGAGCAGCTGGAAAAAGCAGGGTTATAATGATAATGAATGTTGCCGTTTCAACCTTAACTATATTGGTTGCCTTGTTCCTGAGCAGCGTATGTCACAGAACTGTGAGGCCCAATCCTCACCTACTGTCATTTGGTGTAGCTGCTTTGACTTCAGGGGGGCTGTGCTGACTTATGCCAGCTGAAAATCTGGCTTGTGATCCTTATTATCCTGTAACGTGACTATACCGCTGTAATGCAATCTGATTCAGCTTGCTGAGCCAGGTGGCAGAATAAGTGTCTAGGATTATCTTTAGAAAAGCACAAGATCTCAGGGTGCTGCATGACACACTTTCTTTATATACATTTATTTTTTTATTGCTTTTGAGCAGCCTGGGTTGCTCTCTTTTTTTTTTTGAGGGGGGGAGGGCTTTTAAAAAAATTAAGATTCTACTTAGGCATATCAGTAGGATGATTTTTCACCTGTTCCTTTCCCCCTTCTGCCCGCGGTAGATGCACAGAAAAGACATGTGTTGCATCTGATGCAGTGCGATCTTTGCCTGTTCCTGCAGTTTGGGTCTGACTGCACTTTTAGGGTTTAGTTTTGTGCTCTTTATTTTGTACTGATATAGGACATATTGTTTTTTGTCAATCACATCCTGTTCATTTCCCCTACCTGAATTCAGAACCCTCTGTGACCTTACAATCATCTTGACTACAGCCAATTGCGATAGCCCCTTCCTACGTTTACCCTTCCTCCCCTCACCCAAGATCTGTTTGTCAATAGAGAATTAAGGGACACTGAAGTCCTTGGGATCAGGATCTGGCAAGAACTGAAGAGCCCTTTAAAAGTACCATCCTGTTTACATGCCAATATCTCTTCTGTAATACAGAGTTTGGGAAGAGAACAGTGGAGGGTTTGTTGTTTTTCTAAATGGAATGTTTTCCCAACTTCTCAGCAAGGCATTAGCTGCTCTTTAAGAATGTTTGGAAGCATGAACCAACAAGGTATTACCCAAGCATTATCTCCAGCATTCTTTTTCAAACTACTATTTTTATTTGCACATACTTTTATCTCTAGTGTTTCTTCAGTCTGAGAAGGATCAAGCAGACGCCACGCTGTACAGTGTAGCCCAGACAGACAGATGACACACTGCAGTTTTGACTTGAGAAACTCTGACTGCTGCTAAGCATCAAGGGCCAAACCCTTATCTTGGCACGTAGCCCTAACTGTGTTGTATGCTGAGAGAGATGGGAAAAATTCACTCTCCCAGTGTGTGAGGCTGTTCTAAAATTACCACTGCAGCCACACACTTCTGCTCTACTAATGACTGCAAATACCTATATCTTTGAATGTTATGCCCTCCCCAAAATAGTTTTGGATGCCCTTCACAAAGTGATATCTACTAGCCCTGCTCCTCCTCATCCCCCTTTTCTACCCCTGCCCCCAAACTCATCCTCTGCAAAGGGGCACAGGGAGTGCCCATGGAGCTGTGCTTACCGCTCTCACAGGAGTAAACAAAGGATCCGTGCCTCCTCTTTCTTCCCATTCCCACCGCAATGGAGTCATCCCATTGATTCTGCTGTTGTCAGGGCCTTCTGTGCCCCACAAGTAGGAGGTGGGGGGTGTTTGAGATTGGCCCCAAGAAATTTTGTGTTGATCATGGTGATAATTCTTGAATTCAGGGGACATGGAATGAGAATTTGTAATAGGATTCTAGTGCACTGAGTCTCGTAAACAGAGTGAAACAAATTCTGGGTTGCAGCCCATAACTGCGGGCAAAATGTGGTCCCTTGTGCATTGCCTGGCAAGACTGAAAATGTTGTTGTGTTTTAAACATGAACTCATCCTATTCTCTGGAAAGATCACGCATGCTCTTCCTCACGGGGGAAAGGTATGCGTAAATCAAGCTATGTTATGAAAGAGGTGCTCACTTAAACATATTCCTACTAAAAGAATAAACATAGAAGCTAGACATCTGTGCCCATGACATTTTTGAATAATACCTTGTTAAAAACCTGGTTTAGGAGGGAATCAGTTCAGTGAATGGAAATCCTATTTATTAATAGAAGGAGTTTTTAAAAGGGGTGTCAGAGTCACCTCTCTTCCCCTCCCTACCCCAAAGGGTAGATTAAGTTCCCATGGTGTTTTAATCTAGTCTGCCAACCTGTGACTTCATAATCAATCCAGATTTGGCCATACTGCTTTCAAGGAACTGAACTATTTGCTGTGTTGACGTGTGGCATATGCTTTTGATAAATGGACTTGCTTGGTCAAGATGGGGACCCAGTGTGCTTCAGAGTATATTTTAAAATATTAACAAACCTCCATCAGCCCCAAATCCAACCAATCTATTGTATATGGGCAAAAAATTAGACTTGTTTGATAGTAACTGTGCTGTTTAATCACAAGGCTAAATTCAGGAAAGCCTCTGCTGGAAGGAATGTTTGATCAATGGAAACATCTGGTGATGCAACAAGCATTTAAGAGACATGCCCATAGGATATGCGTTTAAGAGGTCTAACCATTTCCATACACTGAGTGGCTTCTGGCTTATTGGTTCTGAAAACCTGATTAGGATTAAAGCCTTATCACTGGTCATAATTTAAAGCCTTATAGAATAGCTCTGATCTATAGAGTAGTAATCCAGTGCAATGTTGTTAACAATGGCTTTGTATGTAAACAATAGTAGTACTTTGGTTGTACAGCACTTTCCATCTGAGGATCTCAACCATTCAGTCAACGAATCCTCAACACCCATGTGAGGAAGGTGGTGTTATCCCTGTTTTACAGATGGGGAAACTTGAGGACAGAGAAGAAAAAGAGAGTGGCCAAAATCACACAAGCCTGTGTCAGAACCCGTCTAGATCCCAGATTTTTTGTCTCCATTTCTGTGCTTTAACCACGATACCTGATTCTTTCTCTCCTCCTTGTTTTCAGACCTGCGGAGGTAGTTATCCTCCTAAGTCTCCCAGCATCTCTTCCTTCTTCCTAAATATTTACCTTTCACTAGTCCCACCCACAAAGATCTAGCCATTCACATGCTTGACTAGGATGGGTGTGGATGCCTTCAAGAGCCCATTAAGGACGCTGAGCTCACTAGAGAGAGATTCTAAAGAGCACTGGCACTTTGTGCTTTCCAGAAACTGGCCTTGGACTGTAGCCATTGTGTGTTTTGTTCTGAGGTACAAAATGCTCAAGCTGTACTGCAGCAGCAGTATTGCAATGTTTGTGTCTTCAAATCAGGCGGTTTGATGTGCAACAGATTAGTATTATTCTGGTTAAACACTATGATGCTGCCTCCTCGCTACAAGTAGGTGCAGAATTATTGTGTCATGATGGTGCATGAAAGAATCTGTAGTAAACTTGAGGGCCCTTTTAATTGTTCAGCAACCGATGATTGCGGGAGTGGGGCAGACTGCTGTTGCCACATCCTGTCAGTGTTGGAGTGCAGACTCATGAGCTCGCAGCCTTGATTGCCCTAGACTGTGAAGGCCTGAGCTGGAGTCCTTCTAACTTTGATCCCTTGTTTGGTCTCCTAAGTGGACTATGTGGCTCAGAGGTTGGCAATGGGAAGCAGAGCTTCTATCTCTTGTTCACTGGCTCAAATCCAGCTTACGCCAGTTGCGTATGACAGCTCATAGCGTCTGATGGCTTTCTAATCCTGTTCAGGCGGGGAGGTTGACTTGATGATGCAACAGACAGGAGATCATAATTTAAAGCCTTATAGAATATAGAATGTGATTTTGTGTAGCCCTTGTACTACCACGAGTCCATTGTGCTGGCTGGCCTGCACCAGAATTTGGTTTGGGATTTTGGGGGGTAAACTGGGTACACAACTGCTTACCTAATGAGACCTGGTGGTTTGTCCAGTTGGGTATGAAAGCAGGTGTTTCCTGGTGACATTTTTGTTGGCTCTATAATATATATAGAATGCAAAGAGACAAGATGGCTCAGGGGATGAGCAATAGGAATGGGTGCGGAGCCTTTCCTCTCTAGATCACTGGTTTGGGTCAGGCACAGGTTGATCACAAGTGAGGGTCATTATCCACTTTGTGGCTGTCTTTTAAGTTGTGAACTGATGTCATCAGGCCAGTTGCTAAAGCACTTTCTTGGGGAAAAGCATCCCCATATTTCACAGGTCAGGGTTCTTTTATATTTCACTACTCCTCTGGGTCACAAGAACGGTCTTGTGTGCATGGTGTCTATGATCACAAACAGGCTCTGAGCCTTATTCATTGTTGCCCTATGGTTACTGTTCCACCGGGAAACTCTCCTGGTGCAGGGGCCCTTTTTCCAGGTGCAGAGCTCTCTCTGCCGGCTCGGTGCCGGCTCACCAGGAATAGCCACAGAAGGTGTTCTGGAGTGTGTTGGGCTGGAGAAGGAAGAGGTGGATCAAGGGTGTAGCCAGGGTGGCCATGCACCTTGGTGATTCTGCAGTAGTCCCTAGGGGACGCCACAGGTGCTGACTTTTTTGCTTTTGCTGGTGGGTGATTTACCCCACTCCAAGGCCATGCTCCCGCTTGGTCTCTTCTCTTGAGGCCCTGCCTCCACCCTGCCTCTTTCCACCCCTGCTCCTCCCCTGCCCTGAGGCTCTCTCCCTGGCCCGCCGCTTGCTCCTCTCTGCCCCCAAGCGCCTCCCCCACCGTTCGCTCCTTTCTGCCCCTTCCTCCCTTAAGGGCAAGTGATGGGGGAAGGGAACAGAGAGGAGGGAGTGGCAGGGGCCTTGGTGGAAGAGGCGGAGCAGGGGCGGGAAGAGACACCGCACGGGTGGAGCCATGGGGGAAAAGGCTGAGTGGGGGCAGGACCTCAGGGTGCAGCGTGGGTGGGTCCACAGTTCATGGGTGCTGAGCACCCCCCCTTTTTTCTCCATGGGTGCTTGAGCTCCAAAGCACCCTTGGAGTCGGTGCCTATGGGGGCTGCTGATGCAGGGCTAAACCTCGGGACTTCCTTAGCCTGTGCTGGGGACCAAATTGAGTCCTGCAGCCACAAAATAGGAGAAGCACAAAGTAGTCCATGCACAGGAACAAATCTGCTCCTCAGTGCTCTGGGTGCAAAGTTGGTGGGTAGTACAACTGGCAGTTGGGCTTTGAACCCAGCTTCACCTCTCACTTTGCTGGGGCTGCTGGGTGTTCCTCCGCTCCCACCCACACAACGAGAGGACATTTAAAAACAACATGTAATTATTTTAAAGGGGGGAAGGGTAAGTGTTTACCTTCCGGGACTGTCCACTTTCACAAGATCACCTTTTTAAAAAAGAACACTGGAGTTTTGTTTAATGGACTTCCCCTCCCCAAAATATAAGACTCCTTTCCTGCAGCATTAATTACCTCAATGGTTTTATCCATTCCCGCAGCATGAACATCCTCAGTGGTTTTAAAACATATTTGAAATGGCTTAGTTCTGTCTTTATCCTCATCCCTGTCATGACTGTTCTGCTTTGCAATATTCTCTTTGTGCAATTGCTCTTGCATTGCAGCTTCTTGCATTCCATCCGTAGCGTCAAAGCTCGTCCAGCACATTATGTGCTGAAAGGATCCAGAAGCCTTCTGTGCGTTCTCTCCCCAGGTGTGGGTGTATGTGTGTCTTCACAAGTGTTTTTACAAAATGAACTTTATTTTCAGTGATGTTTTATGGTAGTGTTACCGTCAATGACGCTGTTAGCCGCTGCAGGATTCCCGCCCTTTCTAACTGCATCGAAGACTTATATGATAAATTGGAACTCCTGGACAACTGCCATATTTATTACACGTAGGGGCAACTGTGCATTTTATAAAAGGCCTTATTCATTTGGAGGGCTTGTGTCGTGGTCCATACGGAGACTAGGAACACACATGAACAGTATAGGGAGGGAAATAGTGGACGATGCTTGAGAATGATGTCAGGGGATAAAGAACTCAGTGAGTTCCCAATGACCTAACATGGAGACAAGTATTTCCTTGACTGACTGAATACAAGTCAGTGGGGGACAAATTTTAAGAGGTCAAGTGGTTAAACGCCGGGGGCCCCAAAACTGGATCTTCTTGGCTGATCTCAGGTTGTTTTCCAATATGATGCCCCTCTGCCAATGGATTGTAGACACCTCATTAAAATAGTGTTGCTTCATAATAAGTTGGCAATTATCCTATCTACTCTCTCTGGTGTGTTTTCACCACACCCATTAGTGTAGTGTCTAAGTGCTCACGTGCATTTTCAAAGTGTTAGCGTTTGTACTGGGTGCAACTCAATCAGAGACGAACTACTCACAAAAGATAAAATTCACCCCCATGCAGAGGGCCAGCACAAGTCCTACTTAGGGTCCAATTAATCCCTGTTTTGATGGGCTTAAGTAGTAGAAAAGTGAATTTCATCTGTTGAACTTAATTTGAAATTGACTTTCATAAGGGGCTGATTTACGAGGAAGAAATAAGTGTGAAAACAAGTGTAGAAATGGAGAGCTTAGCTTTGAAATGAAACTGTAATCTGCATGATGCTCCAAATTTAGCCTTCCGTATTTATTATCTGTGGAACCCAGAAATGTTCGAGCCGCCTTGCAAAACAAGCAAAAGCATGCTTCCTGGGCCAGATTGTTCACAATCTAAATGCAACATGACCCAGTAATAAAGAGTGATAAGCAGGAAAAAGTTGTGGAGGAGAAAGAAGAGGGTAACATTAATAGGATGATGTGGCAACTCAGTAAAGCATGCTCTTCTCTTGCTACCTCTGATGGTGAATTTTTAGGAGTAATTTGAGTGAGGCAAAGGAGGTGGCTTGGTGATCAGGTTTGGGGAGGTCTTTCACACAGTATGGTAGAAGGCTTGAAGAGATAAAATATGTCAAGACTGTTGTCACTGGCAGAGCAGAGGGGAGGAACATGGGAAAAAAAAAAGCCCAGGTCAGAAAGGTAGGCAGGGTTTGCTTGATTTATGGCCTGGAAAGCAAAGACAAGAAATCGGAACTTGATTTCTTCAAAGCAAGCTTCCATTCTGCAACCAGTGTGTGAAGCCCAGCACTTGCAAGCAGCCTGCTGGTCCAAGATCAAACCAGTGTGTATGTGAAATCAAGTTTTCCATATGTCACTGAATGAAAAAAATTCGTTTTCAAGCCTCCACTGGGTCCTTAAAACAAAATTAAGCAAACAGGGTAATGAAATCAGTTATGTGCATGAAATTGGCAGTGCACTTTATAAGGTCTGGTTAAAACAGTGGGCCCTATTCTCCACTGCCGTGCACCTTGCATAGTCACTTTCATCTGTACAAAGTGGGATAGAACTGATTTATGCCAGTTCCAGATGTGGCCCAGTATGGCTAACATATTGGAATGGTAGCGTTTTCACTTCCTTCATACAGGTATCAATGACTGCGCAAGGTAGGGTGACCAGATGTCCCGATTTTATAGGGGCAGTTCCGATTTTTGAGTCTTTTTCTTATATAGGCTCCTATTACCGCCCCACCCCCATCCCAATTTTTCACATTTGCTATCTGATCACCCTAGCGCAAGGCAGGGAGGAATTGGCCCCAGGGTCACTAATCACATTGTTGCTTTCTATGGGTCAGATCCTGCCAGCCTTACTTATGTTGTGTAATACTTTACTTCTTGAGTGTTCCCCTTAAAATCCATAATGTACATGGGGAACTACTTGCAGAGGGTCAGATCAAGCACCCAGTGACATCAATGGTAAGACTCCCACTGGCTTCAATGGACTTTTGATTAGACTGAGCCAGAGTAAGGAACTACTTGATGTGAATAAGGATGGCAGAATCAGGCTCTGAAGCTTCTCTTCCCCTCCTCTCGCTGCTCCCCCCCCCCACCGCCTGGTGGATTTTACTGAGTTAAACCAACAATCTTTTTCCAGCGAGAGAAATGTATAAATCCCAGCTACATGTGTATTGAGTGAAGGACAAAGGCACAGAAGGAACCATATTGTCTAATGTAAACCAGGGCTGCGCTGATAAAATTATGACTCTTTGGGTGAAGCAGTTACAGTCAGATGTGGTTAATCTGAAGAATAGATTTTGCAAGATTTATTTTTATTCTGATTTAAAAGAAAAACCCGTAAGGTTAACAAGTCAATAGTACAGCCATTAACACTTAAATCTTTCCAAAACCCAGGTCCATAGTAGGGGATGAATGAGGTCTGGTTATTGTGTGTTTAGTTACCTCTTCCATGCTTGGGTTAAACTAACCCTGCTTTGTGTGCCAAATCTGGGATTTGAGCAGTTCCAGACTTTTGCAGATATGCAGCTCAAGTGTAGTGAAGAACTGTTTAAACAGGTCTCTGTTTGTAGTGATACTTCTCCCCTCTTTCCCATTTGCACACTTATACTCCTGACACACTGTCCATTTTCACGCTAATCCCACTGTACATTTCACTTATCTTAAAAGGTGTGTACTGGAACTGCTGTCTAACGTCCGTGCCGGGTTCTTTTTAAATTGATCACTGCAGTCTGCAATAACAAACGGAAACCTCTCTGTTATTAGTACAGGTTACAGGAGTGCTGCATCCAATGATTTTTAAAAAGAACTTAATTAGTCACTGTGGAAAAGGATTTTCTGATTTAATTTAAGTTCCTGTGGTAAATCACTTTTAAATTAGAACTCTTTTTTTTTTTTTTGTCTCTACATGAAGATAGGATCTGTAAGGCTTCCTGAGTGTGTCACTTGGGCGTTTGAGCATAATTGTCATAGCGTAGGGTGGCAAATGAATGTACGAAATGTGTGCTTTATGGTCACTTGTTTACCACCATTGCATATTCAGACTGAGCAGTTATATGCTGCAATGCATTCTGTTAGAGGTTTGTGTGTGAACAGTCATGGTAAAAGGGCAGACGCAGTTGTGTGCCTAGTCTGTATGGAAGCTGGGTCCTTGCCCTTCAAGTTACAGTTGCTGAAAACTGAACTCTTCTTTTTTTCCACTGAGTAGGAAGGAACAGCAAAACTGACAGCAGAGTCAGTTTGCTCTTTACAGACTGCTGAGTGTCTCAGTGCTGACCGGTAGGAGAGAAAGGGCAGTTTGTTCCCTCTTCTTTCAAATCCTTGTCCTCTCTTTTAAGATATGCACAGAACAAAACTAAATTTCAGTATACCCTTATTGTCCACCTTATCTTACCTGATTGTATACCTCTCTCCTATTGTCCACCCCTCCCACAATGCCTCGCATGAGGTGGCCAATTCTCCCCTCCCACCACCTGCTTGGGCTCCTAAATCTAATATTTAGGGGCTTAAATATAGTAGCCTGATTTTCAAAGGGGTGAGCACGTTCAGCTCCTGTTGCCAATTGCCCACAAATCCCTTTAGAGTCATGTCTGAAGATGAAGCCATTTATATTCAGGTGCCTAAATATGGATTTAGGAGCCTAGCTCTTGTCATCTGGGTTTGAAAACTGTGGCTGCGGTCAGCAAGGCGAATATATGCTGTCCTTCCCTTTTAGGTGCAAATAAGTTTCCTTTATTAAAAACCCAGTCAGCGAATTGTTGTTGTGATGAGGAATATTGTACCTCTTGGTTTCTGGTTTTAATCATGCCCAGGGGTGGGGTTGGTTCAAGCAAAATTGGACTCCTTTTTAAAATTGTTAGGTATGGTCTCCTGGTTATAAAGTACCAGTTTCAATGTAGAATAACCCTTTCGCCTTTCTTTTACAGCGGAGATAGGTAAATAGCAGGGTCCCCCCAACAATCTGTACTGGGACCTGTGCTGTTCAACATATTCATAAATGATCTGGAAAAGGGAATACACAGGAAGGTGGCAAAGTTTGTACAGAATACTAAATGACCCACAATAGTTCAGCCCAAAGCAGACTGCGAAGAGTTACAAAGGGATCTCACAAAACTGGGCGACTGGGCAACAAAATGGCAGATGAAATTCAGTGTTGATAAATGCAAAGTAAAGCACACTGGAAAAAATAATTCCAACTATTCCAACTAGGAAATTATGGGATTTACCACTCAAGAAAGAGATCTTGGAGTCGTCATGATAGTGCTATGAAAACATCCATGCAATGTGCAGTGATAGTCAAAAAAGCTAACAGAATATTAGGGACCATTAGGAAAGGGATAGATAAGACCGAAAACATCAGAATGCCACTATATAAATCCATGGTACATCCACACCTTGAATACGGAGCACAGTTCTGGTCGCCCCATCTAGAAAAAGATGTATTAATATTGGAAAAGGTACAGAGAAAATGATTAGGAGTATTGAACAGCTTCCATATGAAGGGAGATCAAAAAGATGTGGATTGTTCATCTAGAAAAGAGATGACAAAGGGGGGATATGATAGAGGTCTGTAAAATCATGACTGGTCTGAAGAAAGTGAATAGGAAAGTGTTATTTACCCCTTCACATAATACAAGAACTAGGGGTTATCCAATGAAATTAATAGGCAGCAGGTTTAAAACAAACAAAAGGAAGTACTTCTTCACACAATGCACAGTCACCCTGTGGAACTCATTGCCATAGTATATTGTGAAGGCCAAAAGTATAAGTGGGTTCAAAAAAGAATTAGGAAAGTTCATGGAGGATAGGCCCATCAATGGCTATCAACCAAGATGGTCAAGGATGTATGCCCATGCTCTGGGTGTGCCTAAATATGTGACTGCCATAAACGGGGCCTGGACGACAGGAAGGTGGTGGATCACTAGATAATTGCCCCGCTCTGTTCATTCTGTCTGAAGCCTCTGGCATTGGCCACTGTCGGCCACTGACCCAGTATGGCTGTTCTTATACTTAGAGAAGGTAGAGAGAGGACTGAGGCATGCTGTCTTGGCAGGGTGAGGAAGCTTGAAGTGCTGATGTCTGTGCTGTACCTAGTCAGTGGGAACCTCAGTCTCCCATGCTCACACTCTTAACTGCTTTCATAGCTTAATTGTTGAATAAAACACACATCACTTTTACTGTTTTAAAGGCATATAACCTATCTTTATCACCAGCTGCAATTTGTTAATGGAACAACAGGAACAGCTGCAGGTTCAGATGAGGGAGCCCTGGATGTTTCATAAGGGCCCCTGGCAATCATCTTCATTCTGTTGGTTGCACTGCTGCATTTACCACATGCAGTTAAGCAAGAGATGGCTCAGCTTCACTTTTGCCAGCGTGCCCACAGCTGTAACTGTAAAACCATTTTTGTCTAATCTCAATAGCGAGTTTTTCAGATAGCCTGATCCCTGACTTATTTCTCCCCTCAGAGAAATAAACACTTCTTAAACTTTCCCTCTCCCACAAATTCTACAGTTTGAAGATCACAGTACAATCTTTCACCACTCTTCTCCATAGGGATGAAAGCTACGATAGTCTGTGCATTCAGGCTGAGCCAGTGGTCAAGGAACAGGATCCAAACCTTGCCCACAAAGAAGGTTTCTGCTCTGTTTGGAAATACAACCCCTTTATGTAGGCCTGTTGCAGAGTCATAAGCCAGACTTCAGGGTCGTAGCCGTGTTAGTCCGTATCAGCAGAAAGAAGGAGGAGGACTTGTGGCACCTTAGAGACTAACAAATTTATACATTTGTTTGTCTCTAAGGAGCCACAAGTACTCCTCGTTCTTTCTTATAAGCCAGACTGTTCTTCTGGTCCTGGTGTGTAGAGTGAGGAGGATAGGAGAGTAATAATTCATTTTAATTCTCAAGACTATCATGTCCAGAGCCTCTTTGGCTCTTCATACCATAGCAATAGCATCACTCGAGGCGATCATTCACTTTGCAGATCTGAAAAACAGAACATGGTCACTTATGAAAAGTGATGTGCTTGTTCTGAGGTTAGAATGGACCCTATGAGATCATGCATCTAGGGAGTTGATTGATTAGTGGAGTTACCAGTTTATGTTGAAGGGCAGACAAGAGAATAGAGGTCCCTTTGAAGGGACATCTCATTACAGGGTAACCATACTTAATTGGGTATATGTTTGGTTGTACCTTCTGTGAAGTAGTATATCCCACACTGTTTTTTTGTGTATCTTGACAGTGGCTATAAACTTTTAAGACATTCTTTACCAGCTATTACCACACAGTAATACTCCCCTGACTAAGCATTCGGAGATACCCCACAGTGCTATCAGAAGTACTACTGTAACTGTTGACTCTTGACTGGTGACTATAGTATTGGCTTGGGATTGTTTACTTTCAGAGTTGCATCTCCACTTCCAATAGTACAATGGTGATTTCTTCATTCAAGGAACAGCTACTCTCACAGATACCTTTTGAGTTATGGATAAGGCTTTTTAATTGCAAGTTCTTTTGTGTCACTCAGTGCTATGAAAAGTGTTTATGAAATAGTGAAATAGTGTAAGGTATTCCAATAAAATCCAAGTAGTGGATCCACACACACCTTGGTGTATTGAATAATCTAAATATATTCGGACTCACTTTTCTGTTGTTACAGGCCCACTACCTAAGATCAGATTCCGTTTTGCTGATGTGCAATGGGAAACCTCTAATAAACCCCCCTTTTTTTTTCATTTACCTTTATCTGCATGACCTGTTGGTACTGGAGTAGAAAGGGCCAGTTCCCTGACTCTTTACAGTTTTGTGTCAGTGGTGCATATCCACTCTTGGTGAAGGAGCGAAAAATAGTCCCTCTCCCACTCATTGTTATATTTTTTATATGCTATGATGTTTCATTCGAAAGCATAACTTATTGGAAGTCCCAAAACAGCATTTTGGAAGCTAACAGGTACCTACAGAAACTAAAGTGGAATCAAAGAACCTTCCAGTCCATTTATTAAAGTGCCTACAGGTCCCATTTCAAGGCAGGGAACCATTTAATCACCTGCTCACACAGACACACCCACTACACTGAGGTAGAGAAATTGGCACAGGGGCCAGCTACTCTGCCCATGCCTTTGCACCAAATAAAAATCCCTACACTGGGAATTCTCAGCTGATGGCCAGATTCTGGCTCCTTTGCACTGATCAGGGACAAAAGGATCTGAGGGGGGGTGGGGGAACTGGACCTTAAAGTCAGAGAATGGGAAGGATCAACACTATCTGAAGTCAGTAGGATTAAAGTATAGAAAATCTTCTGCTCTGCTGCATCAAGCATTAACTCTGTGCATCGCTCAGCAGGATAGCTTCAGAGAGGGCAAGAAAATGGCCCTTTTGAAGGGTGGCAGTGTGAATGTTCAGTTGCTCGGTTTGGCACTAACTCACCTCTGCTGCTAATACACCCCCCAAGGGATAGATACGAGTGAAAGATAAGTGCACAAGATGAATAAAAATGTGGTGTACAGAAACCCTTGTGATAACCGTGCTGCTACCAAAATAAATTACATTGTAAAACAAATATTCATTTTGTTTCATGGGGAATACAGCAGGATTTGGTTGTTGTATTCATGGGGAATACAACAAGGTTGGTTGTTTTTTTTTGGAGGGGGGGGTGTTTTTGTTAAAACATGGTGCCTTTAAGTTTACGTATTTGAAGAATCTGAAAGTGCTTTACAAGGAGCAAGCTATTGTTAGTGCAGTGACTGGATAGGTAAATGGAGCAGCCATTAGGCACTCAAAAATCACTTGAAAAGTGTGCTAGGGCTGCTGAGGGAATTCAGTGTCTTTCCAGACACTTCACATCACTGCCACCGTTTTGCTTACACTTGAGACATTTTAAAATTAAAACCAGTGCTCTTAATGCTTGGAAGGTGACAGTAGGGGACTCTCTCCCTTACTTTGAGTGAGTCCAGTATGGCAGCCATGAATGCATACAAACTTTTCTGAGTGCAGTTATGCTAGGTCATGTGAGATCTGATGCTGATGGATTAGTTATTTATTATTTGAATTGCAGTAGCACCTAGGGGTCCCACTCAAGGATCTGGGCCCCACTGTGCTAGGTGCTGTACATGCAATACAGAAAGATGGTCCCTGTTCCAAAGAGCTTGCAATTTAAGTGGTGAAACTTTTTGTTCATGCACAGCAAAGAATGTTAGACTGTTTCACTGCGAGAGGGAGGCTGGTGTAGGACAAAGGAGCTATCACGAGACACTTTTATAAATACTACCAGTGGGATCTTTCTCTTGTAGCACAAAATAGCACCCTGGACCCCACTTATTCACCACTATGATAGCTACTAGGGGAGAGGCTGTTCTAGATTTGATTTTGACAAACAGGGAGGAACTGGTTGAGAATTTAAAAGTGGAAGGCAGCTTTGATGAAAGTGATCATGAAATGGTAGAGTTAATGATTCTAAGGAATGGTAGTAGGGAGAACAGCAAAAGAAAGACAGTGGATTTCAAGAAGGCAGACTTTAGCAAACTCAGGGAGTTGGTAGGTAAGATCCCACAATTGAAGACAGTTGGCAGTGTTTCAGAGACATTAGTAAGGGCACAAGAGCAAACTATCCCACTGCGTAGGAAAGATAGGAATTATGGCAAGAGACCACCCTGACTTAACCAGGAAACTTCAATGATTGAAAAATCAAAAAGTGGAAAGAAGATCAAATTACAAAGGATGAATATAAAGAAATAACACAGGTATGCAGGGACAAAATTAGAAAGGTCAAGGCACAAAATGAGATCAAACTAGCTAGAGACATAAAGGGTAACAAGAAAACATTCTACAAATACATTAGAAGCAAGAGGAAGGTCAAGGACAGGGTAGGCCCATTACTCAATGAGGGGAGAAAAACAGTAACAGAAAATGTGGAAATGGCAGAAGTGCTTAATGACTTCTTTGTTTCGGTTTTCACCAAGAAGGTTGGTAGTGATTGGATGTCTAACATAGTGGATGCCACTGAAAATGAGGTAGGATCAGAGGCTAAAATAGGGAAAGAACAAGTTAAAAATTACTTAGAAAAGTTAGATATCTTCAAGTCACCAGGGCCTGATGAAATGCATCCTAGAATGCTCAAGGAGTTGACATAGGAGATATCTGAGCCATTAGCGATTATCTTTGAAAAGTCATGGAAGACAGGAAAGAGTCCAGAAGACTGGAAAAGGGCAAATATACTGCCAATCTAAAAAAAGGAAATAAGGACAACCCGGGGAATTACAGACCAGTCAGCTTAACTTCTGTACCCGGAAAGATAACGGAGCAAATAATTAAGCAATCAAGTTGCAAACATCTAGAGGATAATAAGGTGATAAGTAACAGTCAGCATGGATTTGTCGAGAACAAATCATGTCAAACCAACCTGATAGCTTTCTTTGACAGGGTAACAAGCCTTATGGATGGGGGGAAGTGATAGACGTGGTTATATCTTGACTTTAGTAAAGCTTTTGATACTGTCTCACGTGACCTTCTCATAAACAAACTAGGTAAATGCAACCTAGATGGAACTACTATAAGGTGGGTACATAACTGGTTGGAAAACCGTTCCCAGAGAGTAGTTATCTGTGGTTCACAGTCATGCTGGAAGGGCATAACGAGTGGAGTCCCGCAGGGATCAGTTCTGCAGTCCGGTTCTGTTCAATATCTTCATCAGTGGTTTAGATAATGGCATAGAGAGTTCACTTATAAAGTTTGTGGATGATACAAAGCTGGGAGGGGTTGCAAGTGCTTTGGAGGATAGTATTAAAATTCAAAATGATCTGGACAAACTGGAGAAATGATCTGAAGTAAATAGGATGAAATTCAATAAAGACAAATGCAAAGTACTCCATTTAGGAAGGAACAATCAGTTGCACACATACAAAATGGGAAATGCCTGCCTAGGAAGGAGTACTGTGGAAAGGGATCTGGGGGTCATAGAGGACCACAAGCTAAGTATGAGTCAACAGTGTAATGCTGTTACAAAAAAAGCGAACATCATTCTGGGATGTATTAGCAGGAGTGTTGCAAGCAAGACACGAGAAGTAATTCTTCTGCTCTACTCCACGCTGATACAGCCTCAACTGGAGTATTGTGTCCAGTTCTGGGTGCCACATTTCAGAAAGATGTGGACAAATTGGAGAAAGTCCAGAGAAGAGCAACAAAAATGATTAAAGGTCTAGAAAACGTGACCCATGAGGGAAGATTGAAAAAATTGGGTTTGTTTAGTCTGGAAAAGAGAAGACTGAGAGGGGATATGATAACAGTTTTCAAGTACATAAAAGGTTGTTACAATGAAGAGGGAGAAAAATTGTTCTTCTTAACCTCTATGGATAGGACAAGAAGCAATGGGATTAAATTGCAGCAAGGGAAGTTTGGGTTGGACATTAGGAAAAACTTCCTAATTGTCAGGGTGGTTAAGCACTAGAATAAATTGCCTAGGGAAGTTGTGGAATCTCCATCACTGGAGATTTTTAAGAGCAGGTTAGACAAACACCTGTCAGGGATGGTCTCGATAATACTTAGTCCTGCCATGAATGCAGAGGAATGGACTAGATAACCTCTCAAGGCCCCTTCCAGTCCTATGATTTTGTGATGATGATATGTTTGGTACAATGCATGCCTTGTGAGGTATCATTTAAAAAGTCTTGATCTGTTGAACCTTACTATCCTGTTGGATTGTATGTGACACTATGGAGTATTGCTATATGTGCTACTGAAATATGCTGTGAAGTTGGGAGATGCCCCTAGCTGGCCTTTTAGTAGGGACAAATGAGCACCCATCACTGGCTAGACAGGTGTTAATGGCTCATCTACAAGAATCCACTATCCCAGAGACTTCTCAGAGAAGGCATGTTCACCATGGGGGCCTAGCTGCCGGAAGAAAGTATAAATGGGTGGCAGTGACATCACCACTGGGCCTCTTTCCCCTTCACACACACCCTGCCCCCCATCTCCACACCTGGAAGATTATCTGGAAACAAAGACTTAACTAGTGAGATTGGTCCCAGGCCAGAAGAGAGTCCAGTCTGTCTATTGAGGAACTGTGCCTGTAACATCTGTTAGGATGAGAGACTGTTTAACAGACCAAGCAAGATTTGAATCAAAGTTAGAATTTAGACTGCATTTCTATTCTTATTTCTTAAGTAACCAATTTTGATCTCTATGTCTGCTATTTATAATCACTTAAAATCTATCTTTCTGTACTTAATAAATCTGTTTTATATTTTACCTAAAACTGTGGTTTTAGTTGAAGTGCTGGGGAAATCTCAGGTCAGATTACAAAGGCTGGTGCATGTCCACTTTCCTATGAAGAAGTGGTGAACTTATTAATGAGCTTGCATTGCCCAAGGGGTCTTGAGCAGTGTAAGATGGTACATTATGGGGATGCAAGTCTGGGGGTTGGGGTGATTGACTGGTGCCTTTCTTGGTATGATTCATGAGTGACTCAGGGAGCATTCACGTAATACAGCTGGGTGTGGGGCCCACCTGTTGATGGCTGAGTGATCACAGCGCCCAGAGGGGTGTTACTGCCTGTCACTGGCAC
This sequence comes from Lepidochelys kempii, assembly GCF_965140285.1. Lineage (NCBI taxonomy): Eukaryota > Metazoa > Chordata > Testudines > Cheloniidae > Lepidochelys > Lepidochelys kempii. The sequence continues at coordinate 250,793,508 of NC_136380.1, forward strand.
AGCTTTGTGAGAGACAGGCCAGGCTACAGAATTAAAGGAGGCACAGTGGTCCCGCAGTTCCAGGTTGTACCCCGGGGTCCCCGTCACATATGTACAATACATTAAGTGCAGAACTGCACATCTAATGTGGAGAAAAACTGGTGCCAAAGGGACAGACAGCGATGATTGACTTTCTTGTATAATTAGAGAGCAATGCATTATAAACGACATTCAATAGCCTATCAACAGCGCAAGAAGGAACAAGACAGAGGCAAGAGTGGAGCTGCTTCATTAAAATTAGCTTTTCCTGTCATGTGCAAAACCATTTCACAGAAAAAGGGGACGGTTGCTGTGTATAGTATGGAACATCCAGATGAATGATCTGAAGAGGAAACTGTCATGTGATATGACATAGAATAATGCAAAATAGACTCTGTTACAGGAAAGCTGTTTCCATGTCAGCCTGTACATGGTGACTATCTGTCTCGAACAAGAGTTTCTTTAAAAAGATTTTTTTTAAATTAACGGATGGATTTTTTCTGTGCACTGGAGGAAAGACCATAATGGTCTTCAGCGCAGCTGATAAATGAGATATGTTGGTCCAGTGCTGCAGGCATCTTTTTATAACAGTCAGTCAAGAGAGAGGCTATTAAAGGGACACATCAACTTAAAACTTATGCTTCTGTTTGAACACTTTTAACCTTTTGCAAGTGATGCCTAATATTACCGTAATTTATAGCGATTAAAGGGGGAGGAGGGGAGTCTCTACTTTTCAATAGTTTCCTGTGAAGTCTGACACTTTATACATCTATTCAGTTTCATTGATTCCCATTTGTACTTTTGTATAGTCAGTCATTTTCCCTGTTGTTTTGAGTGAATCTTTCACACAGCAGCAGGAAAGCAAAAACTGGTTTTTTTTTTTTTTTTTTAGAAATAGGGAAATTGGATCGTAAAATAGTAAGAAATCTGGCACAGGGATTCAGCAGCACTTGAAAGTATTTTTAACTCATTTTGTCTATATTTCAGGTTAATGCCATCTCCTTAAAGTTTAATTTGTTTGCTGTTATTCTTTGGCCCAATCCTTCACAAATTCTAGTTCCCCCCCCCCCCCACCTCATGTAGCAGCTGTTCAGCTCTGTTCTCTTTGGCAGTGGTTCTCAAACTTCTTGTCACTAGAGGTCCTTTATTAGTGGTCCACAGAGAGCTGGCTGGTCACATGATGATGGCTCCTCCTCTTTGTTTCTGCTGCTAAATCGCATTAAACGATGATAAGAATACTTTCTTGAACTTCCTTTTCCATTTAAGGAATTGCATAGGGAGAGGAGGCGGTCCATGTTACTGCAAATGGGAGAGGAGATGGCCCATGAAGCAATCTCTGTATCTACAGTGATCCACAGCATGACAAAATTTGAGGATCCCTGTCCAACACTACTGCTCCTCCCTACAGACTTAGCCCTTCTTAGCCAGAGGATACCAGATCAAATCATGAATACTGGGCATAGGAAACAAGGGAGCTGGGTTTAATCTGCATCTTCTCACCAGCTTTGTGTCCATTCCCCTCTCCAGCCACCCACTCTCCCTCCATGGGTACCTATCACTATAGAAGTCCTGTAGGTGGCAGTGCTAAACTGCCCTCCCTACCAGTCTCTTCTAATGTTTTCCCTCATTACCCAGCATGCTTTGCTGTATTCACTATTGGAGCTTAGGACCCCCTGGTTGCAGCCTGCTCCCAGTGTATGTTAACCTGCACAGCAAACCACAGCATCCTGGACTGGAACTTTAATTTTATGTTTGGCAGCTTATCCCTGTGGGCCCCCAAGCCGGCCACCAGATGGTGCTATATTTTTTTTTTGCTACTGCAGATTGCTTCAGAGAACGTTGCTGCATCCGAGAAGAGCTCTGTGTAAGCTCGAAAGCTTGTCTCTTTCACCAGCAGAAGTTGCTGCAATAAAAGATATTCCTTCACCCACCTGGTCTGTCTGGTATCCCGGGACCAACACAGCTACAACAACTCTGCATGCTATACACTGGTGGCAGCTCTTACAGATTCTTTCCTTCTTCCCATGCCATTACTGTTGGTTCAACAGCCCACCAGCGTGTGGCATCACTCTTCCAGGAGGATTAGTGCCTCCATTGCAATCTCTGTGACATAAGGCCGAGCCAGGAGAGTGACTGTTTATGGGAAATAGGTCTCTGTATTTTAATAGTTTGAAAAGAGAAAACTTGGAGTGCAAAGTAAGCCATGGAATGAGGAATTGAGGGGTGGGGGTGGAATGAAGAGGAGTCTCTGAAGCCTCACGGCAGCTTTCAAGCTCTGGGAACCGCAGAGCTCTTCAGTGCTGATTTCAGGCTATGATATGCTGTCTGGTATGTATGGTATTATGGTAGCATTCCTATAATTAAGGGTCTCAGTGTTGCCATCGTCACCCCCTATTATAATAGATTATAACTCAGATATAATAATTTAGCTATGGGCTGAAATTAGACATACAAGTTCTCAGCCTAGGAGACAAAAGTGGTGTTTTTTTTACCCAGAAGTATTTTATTGTAGGTGGGGCTGGTAGCACCACCTATGATTAAGGTTGCACAACACTTCCGATTATAAGACCCCGTTTTTACTTGCCAAATTTTAACCAGTTGGGCTGAAATTTTCCATGCCAGATGTCTGTCTCAGGCTGAGTTAAAAAAAATCCATTAAAATAGTTCAGTTCTCACAACAAAGCTAGGGAAAATATGCTGTTTTGCCTATATTAACAAATTCTTGAGATCTTTTCTTGGAAATGACTTTGCGCCCCCATGCTCTGGAGCAGGAACTTGAAGTTTGGCAGGGAGTGGCCTTTGTGTCAGGGATGTGCCTTTTGTGGTCCCCATGGCCAAGTTATAAACCTTGGAAAAAATCATTTCTCACATGCTCAGTAGAGACTTTGATTTTAAACTGCTAAAATCTCTGAAAATTCTGTTTCGCTGGGTGTGCGCTATCTACTTACAGCTTAAGCTGAGCTAGTGTGAGTCTATCTGTCAGGGTCACACATGCACACAACTATGTTAAAAGAACATTATATTAAAGTTGTAAAACCAAGCATGCAAAAGTTAGGCAATTGCAGAATTAAGCTTGCCAGTGCGATCTTAATTTGTCATTGTGCATATGCATTATAATACAGTGTCTAGTTCTGTGATCACATGCCATTTTTTTCACAGGACCCCTGCCTCATTGGGTACACAGGATGGACCTTCCCTGGAGCTGAATCAGGGTTGTGTAATAAAGGAGGCTGTAGTCTGTAGGACCCCTCCTTCATTAGTTGCAGAAGTTGGAAGATGCATAATGAAAGAGAGGGAATTGCAGGAAGAGGAAAATGTGGTCTCACAGTTCAGGCAGTTGAGTGCTGCCCTGGGGAATTGGATTCTATCCTTGCCTCTGCCACAGAGTTCCTGTGTGATTCTGGACAAGTCAATTTAAGCAGACTTTTCACAGGTGGCCACTAAATTGTGTGCTCCTCATTTTCGAGGTGCCCAACTTGAGACCCTGGGGTCTGAATTGCAGAAATGATTTCACAGGTGCAACTGCAGTCAATGGGAGTGGTGCTTTGAACATATAAAGTGCTATACAGTGATAAGTACTCTGAAAAATCTAGTCATCTCAAATTGGGGACCTAAAAACAGTAAGTACTTTTGATCTTAATCTGTAAAGAAGGGATAATACCTCAGTTCTCCATCTGTATGTAAAAAAAACAAAAACACCATCCCCTCACCTCACAGACATTTTGTCAAAATATATTAATGAGTGTTTGTGAAGCACTCAGATACTATAGCAATGAGCACCAAAAGCTAAACAAGTAGTTACTTGGAGCCCCATGCCCTGTGCGAGATCTGCAACTCATGGGTCAGCCCTGGGTCTCCTGCTGGCGGTGGGATGAAAGGAAGAAACAACCTCCCTTCTGCACCTGTACCTGTGGCAGGAGGATCAGAAGGGGAGGCAGTTTGGAGCCGTGTAAAACTCTGAGACCATCCTTCCTACATGCGTCATTTTTGTCTGTCCAATGATAACTGGGCTCTTGCCCAAATCTGTCAGTACTGGCCCTGGTGCTAAGTGTACAACCAAGGGTGATGCAAGGAGGCTCGCTGCACTACCCCTTATGGCGCCTATGCAGGGGCCAGCCACAATTGCAGTTCCTGTGCTCTCCTATGTACAGAGACCGCTCCTTGCCCATGCTCCCAAAAATTTGGGAGGGGGGAGCTGGGGCCAGTGGCTCCATTCCCTGCCTGTGCTCCAGCCACCAAAACTAGCAGACCGCAGAGAGGGAACCCTTGCTGAACTTTGAAGGTATGTGAGGCACTTGAGGCAATTTTGCTCCTCCTGGAGCTCCCACTGGTGTGATATGAGACCACCCTGCCTCCCAGCATTAGACCATGGCCTTACTGGCATCATCTGTCCTTAAGTGGCTGTATGCATGGTCGGGGTTGTTGAGGAATTTAGTACAAGAACTTTAACCCTGTTCCTCTGCAGCATTGGAAATCCTTGCTGTCCCCAAGGAATAATAGACCACAGGCCTGGGAATCAAACTCACTTGCTTCATGGCCGTGCGTAGATACAATCACTAGGCCCCTGGGCAGGGCCCACTTCTCCATTTAAACTCGTTGCATCTGCAGCCAGTCCAATCTAGGTTTATTCTTATTGGTATTTAGAAAGGGTTGAGATGTACGTGGAAACACATGTCGTGCATTTGCAAATGGAGTTGCATCACTAGGATATGAATTTGCATAACAATTAGAATGTCTAATTAAGCTGAAACTTCATGTCCTTTTAATTATGCCATTAAGATGTCTAATTACAAAATGAAGACATGTAATTATGGGGCGACAAAACTTTATGAAATGTTATCCTGCTCACTGGAAATCATGTTTTTTAAAAGAAGCCTCAGTTTATACAAATATCAACTTTCCTGACTAAAGCTGGGGTGTTCGAGCCCCGACGGTAACGTGCTCTGCCGTAAGCCCTGCAATAGGCGGGCACAAATGAGTATACAAAAAAGAAAGAAAGAAAAGGAGATTAGTGCATGTGAAAGGTGCCATGTTAACCGTCCTAGAGAGTGAGAGGTAGGGTGGTCTTGTGGTTAAGTTGCTACACTGAGCCTCCAGAGAGCCTGGTGCAGTTCATAGCTCTGACACAGACTTGCTGTATGGCCCTGAGCAAGTCACTTGAACTCTTTGTGCCTTGTTTCCATTGCCTCATCTGCTGAGATGGCTATCAGGGGTTCTAAGGGCACCTGTCTCCTAGGAACTGGACTGAGGCCACCAACTCATTTTGCAAAGATACCAAACAGCCACAAGACGGCAATGGCTTTTGGTTGCTTCAGAACTGGATCACATTTGCCCATTGAGATGACGCTGGTGAAAGGCTCGAAAGCCCATTATTAAAACTGTAGAATGATCACAGGCATGAATTTTAGCATTTGTTTTGAAAAAGTCATAGCCCTGTTGGAAGAGGCTGCACTCTGAGTACCCGGCCTCCGAGAGTAGTGATGAAATATTGTATGGGTCTGCCATACAGGCCTGCAGTCTCCCATGGGGCTTCTCTCTGGAGCATAATGCCTGTTGATTGTCTGTGCAAGTGTTATTGGCTTTCTTTTTTTAATTGGATGCGACTCATCAGTGATATTAAAAAAATTACTATAACAAACCTGCGGTTTTATTATTACCTATCTCTTGAGCCACCAGCTCCCTCATGACAACATGCGTTAAAAGAATTGTTCAGTAGACCAGAACAGTGTGGATTAAAAGATGATTGCTGCCAGATATTGGAGGTATAAATGTATATAAATTTGCCCTTGCCTTCCTTGTATATCATTAAAACACTAGGTATTTCATCTGGAATAGGAACACTATGGTCACGTAAACTTTGTAGCTGGAAAATACTTTTGTCCCTAAAACTGGTAGATTGTGTCTGTGTGTGTGTGTGTGTATGTCTGTCTGACTGTCTATCCTATTCTGACATGAAACTATGTTAAAATGGAGTTAAGGTTAAGAGTACATATCCTAATTTAGAATTTAGATACATTAAAGGGATGCTGTAATTATCCCCAAATCAAGTGTTTATAACCCCATATGTTCATAGATAAAAACCATTTGAAAGAAATCCATGCTTATTCAGATATGGAAATATAGAGTTAGGGCACCCAAACAGCCTTCTGAGTCTGCCCTTTCACTGACTCTTAAAAAATTTCCTGTATAATAAAAAACTCACTGAAATCTTGTGCAAAAGGTATATTCAAATACATATTTGGAGGGATTACTGATTATTTTTCCTTACTGTGCTTTATAATTGAAAGTACCTCCTTTATCAGAAACATTAATTCTGTCATGCAGGGGCATGATGTGATAACCATACAGGTTAGATAAAGTGTTATTTTAGTGTTTGTGGACCCAGATGAGATTTGACTGATTCTTAAAGACACAATACATTTTAAAAAATCTTTTCCACCCCTCACTTTGTCACACTATATGGCAGAGTTTTATGGCCAGATTCGCTGGTACACTTTGGCTGCTTTATCCATTTCTGGAACAATTCAAAGTGGCCAGAGCATACAAGCCAGTTAAACTGAGTTTACAGCTGCTCTGGTTTGTCAGTGCAAAGCAGAACAGTCAGTGTATATCACAGTTTCCACCCCCTTCCTGTCCTCCAAATTCCCTAGCTTCTTGCACCTCTCTACGTTACCCTGCATGCACACACCCCTACTTCTCCCTCCTTCACCCTCTACATTCCCTTGTGCACACACACGCATACACCCTAGTTTCCTCTTGTTCCTGGCTTAACCCTTGACTAGATCTGGTAGTTTTTTGAAAATAAATTTAGGATTAAAGGTCACTTTTTGCCATTTTTTATTAAAGTTTATTTGTCATGAAGATCTGCCCTCTTTTAAATGGAACTGTTCTCAATGAGTCTAAAACCACAAGGCCCTCTGTGCTGTGAGGAGGCAGAACACAATCTAACTGGGAAAAATGAGAGACCCGTTCTCAAATGGCCACCAACAGAGGGCAAGTGTGCTTCCGTCCCTTTAAATAATGGGAGAGGGCAACCATTTTGGAAGATAGTTCTTTGTGGAATTCTCTTAGGGTGACCAGATGTCCCGATATTTGGGGCTTTTTCTCATATAGAGGTCTATTACCCCCGTCCTGATTTTTCATACTTGCTATTTGGTCACCCTAAATTCTTTGTTTCAGAAGAACATTGTATCCTTCAGTCTTTGCTGTAGTAGATATCTTCAGTTATGAAAAATAACTATGTATGTAAAATAACCATTAATTCTAAAAACTTATTCAAATGTAGCCTATAAATAAGATTTTAGTGAGATTCAACTATATGGGAAGTCTGAGGAGTCTCTTGGTCTTCTACTGAAGTTATTACATGCCAAAGGAAAAAAAAAGTCTGACACGAGGTGCTAAATTTCATAAATGACCCATTTTAATTCATTTTAATTCCTAAACATATTAAGAGATTTACATGTAAATACTCAGACAGTTCATTCTGTACTCAAGAGTAGATGCTGTAATTTTGGGGAGCACACCATTTGTTTTTCATATATAACAAAGAGTTTGAATCCCTGTTTTATGTGCAAAAACCCTAACTATGGAGTTGCTACTGATACCTTTGTTGGGGTGTATGTGTGTGTGTATTGATATCTCTGTGTGTGTAAAATAAACTGGGGGACATATCATAACACTTACCTGTTTACCAGGGATAAGCCCTATTTCAGCAAAGTATTTTCTGTTTTCCCACCCAGCCTTCCAAAAAAGTCTTTTCTAGTTCCAAGTTTCAGTGAAGTTAAAAAGTGTACCACAATTTTTCTCTCTAAACATCTCTATTTATAGCTCTCAGATGTTGTCAAGTATGCATTGCATCTTTGAAGGAGATCAGACACAGAAAGAATGAGAGAGAAATGTGGGATAATTTCAATGGTACATGAGTCCGTGATGATTTCATATTGACTCTTGAACGGTATCTTCTGATGTAAACTGTTTACACTAAATGATAGAAGATGTATTGTAAGTACTCACTTAGTGGGGGGTTGATGGGGCATTGCCACCTCTGTTGTTTATTAATTTATTATCTCTTAAAGGCCAGAAGAATTATCATACTTATTATTAATCATTATTATTTATTTTCCTCTTTGTCTTTGCTGTGTATGCATCTTTTGTTCTCCCTATTGTTCTTTTGCACTCTGATCTGTGGAGGGAAACTTGACAAAGCCCTGGCTGGCATGATTTAGTTGGGGATTGGTCCTGCTTTGTGCAGGGGGTTGGACTAGATGACCTCCTGAGGTCCCTTCCAACCCTGAGATTCGATTATTCTATGATGATTCTATGCGCTTGGGCTATCCTGTCTGTGACCACTGCTCTAACCACTAACCCACTCTTCCCTCCCAGAGCCAGCAACAGAACCCAGGGATCCTGATTTCCAATATGTCACTCAAAGAGCTGTGTAAATCACTGGCAAAATGTATCACATTCCCATCCAGTAGGTCAGGGGTTCTCAACCTTTTTCTTTCTGAGGCCCTCTCCCTCCCCCCCGCAACATGCTGTAAAAATTCCATGGCCCACCAGTGCCACAACAACTGTTTTTCTGCATATAAAAACGAGGGCTGGCATTAGGGGGTAGAAAGCAGGGCAACTGCCTAGGGCCCCACAAAGTTAAATTGCTCAGGCTTCACTTGAGCCCTGGGTAGCGGGGTTCAGGGCCCTGGGTTTCAGCCCCGCAAGACGTGGCTTTGGCTTTCTGCCCTGGGCGCCAGAGAATCTAACACTGACTCTGCTTGGGGACCCTGGCCATCTTAATGCCGGGATTTCCTAGCTTTCCAGTGCTTGGCTTTGCAACCTTAATGCTATTTTAATACAGCTTTTTTTTGCCATGTAATTTCCCAGGTTGTTTGAAAACAACAATCACATACAGTGGGTTTTTTCCCCACAAAACTGAGGAAAAGCAGCTAAAATAGCAGAAATACCCCACAATTGTAGGGTGTCGGAATGTGTGCTCAAACATGGCACTATTTTTTCCCCTGCCTTCTGAGTCATTGTGTGCCAGCGCTCAGCATGGCTATGTTAGTGCTCTGCTTACCATCTCGTTGTAAATCATGTTTTTATGCCTTTTGAAAATCTACTTCAAATGTAACTGGAACAAAGAGCATCAGAAGACGGCTGCATCCCTGAAAAAAAGGCCATTATGTGGAGCTGCCAGAACATTCTGAGGCTGACAATGATGAGATGCTAATGAAGGGGTGAATGGTCTCCACACTTGCAGTATATTTTCTTTCCTGTGCTCTCATGAGAATCAGTGCTAAACTTTGAACACCGTTTGTGCTATTTAGCTCTTTTTTTTTATTAAGTATTAGTTGATCACATCATCTCCTTCATGCAGTGTACTCAGTTTTATTTCATTTTGCAATACATGAAGATCTGTGGTTTTGGTACCATTGAGAGAAAATGCATTGTATTGTCGATTGGATAGCTATGAGTACCAAAATCTGATGCATTGTATGTGTTTTAATGATCATTCTATTTATATTTTCAAATTAAAACATCAACAATAAAATACAAGTAAGTACACTAGTCTATAAAAAAATGTTTTTGCCCCTTACTTTATACACTGAGGATATCAAAGTCCCCAAAATGAAAACCACAGTTTAGGCAAACCTAAAAATAAAATAAAAATAATCCGTAAATAAATAAAACATAAATAATCATTTAATAATAACTAATCAGTGAATAAATAAATAATAAATACTAAATAAATAATAAATAAATTAGCCCCCCCATACATAAAACATATAGTAAATGTGGACTTTTATGCCTTCCCCCCTTTTCTTTCTCCACAATTCCCTGTCACATTGAAATTGTGCGCTTGCATGAACCAAAGATAGTTTGTTTCTATTCAGAATTTGTGCTCCCACAGGTTTGTCTTGTCATCTAAAAAATGTTGCTATCTAAAAATGATCAGACATGTACTCTGTTATAATAATTTCTTTTTAAATATCGTCACAGAGGAAAATCAGCAGAAGTTGATCTATTATAAGACATCATTTGGGGATAAAAAAAGTACAAAATACCACTAACTAGATACCTTAGTCTCACTTTGTTTTGCTGGTCACAGGAGATCCAACTCTCTATTCACATTTCTAGTTATGGAATATTTCAGCACCCAGAATTCTTTGAGACTGGGAGAAAAAAAATCCAGATGTGACACAAAAGATGGTTTCCTTTGACAAGTCATTTCAGAGTCCAACTATTCTCCCTTTTATCTTTTTTTTTTGTGAAGGGGAAGCACGCACCTTCTGTCCTTTAGTTAGGAGCAGAGCAAAGCATCTATATATCACCTAGGGCTTTTCAAGTGGAATGTGTGAAGGTTGTGTGACTATCAGACTCTTCCACAGAGGCTCCTTAAACTGAGAGCTGGGGTCCAGGGGGTCAGAACTCATTGGAATTAGTGGGAGTTGTTCTATTGACTTCAGTGTGCTTTGTCCCTGTAGTGTTACTATTCAGTTAAAACTTTATTGGGTATCTGGCTAACTACAGTTGTTGTTCATGCTTATCCCTGGCAGACTTCAGTACCTAAAAACACCACTCCTATTTAAAATTGATTTTGGCATAAAGGTTTCAATTGTTGTGTCTGATGATGTGCAGCCACGGCATTTGACTGTAGGTGTACCTGGGAGTTTTTCCGTTGGTTTTTGGTTCTTCCTATTTTATCATGTTTTAAGTTGCTGACTAGTAGCTGGCAAATCAGTTAGCCAGTACATCTGGCACAGTAGCTACGTCTCCCTGAGATACTGACAGTATCTTGTCTCTGGTACTGCTAATTCCAGCTTGAGTTCTTGCACCAATGGTCTAAATGGGTAGTGGGGAAGGGAATTGACCACTCCCTTTTGCTCCCTTCCCCTGTGCCACCAGTCAGAAATGAAATGTGTGTTCTAATCTCACTTATGTTATGGCAGTGTACCTTCATTGACTTCAGGGGTTTCTTCTGATTTACCCTGGTGTATCTGAGAGCAGACTCAGGTGCCCCAAAAGTTTCCAGGCCTAGATATGCTGTGTTGAGGTATCTCTTTTCTCTACCACTTGCTCCTGGGGAATCAGTCCACTAGCTTTTGCAAGTGTGCCTAATAAATGGAGCTACAGAGCAATGCCTCTGTGTTGATTGTGCCATTTGACTGATTGCAGAAAGCATCTCCTCCCACTCTTACTCCAGGAATTCTACTTGATCTAATTCCTCTGGAAAGCCACATCGTGACTACATCCAAAATTAACTTCTTGTCTATTTAACCCCTTTCCTAGGTACTCCACCTCTTCGTTTTCCAGGCTGGAGAAGGTGGGTATCAGGCATCCTGCACCTTTGCCTTTCATCGGAAACCTGCTGTTCTTTCGCCAGGTAAGAAGGCTTTGAGTTGGTATCTATCCAAAAATGTTTTAAAAGAGCAGGGGAGATGGGGAGGAGGGGACAGGAGAGAGTGATCTTGTAGCTACTGATTACTGCTCTTTGAGGATCTTCCTGTGGAAATAACAAGCACAACTCACCTTTGTGACCAGAAGAAACATAGCAAGCAGCTACCTACAAGAGGCACTGATTTAAGGACAAAATGAACCAGACGGAAAGAAAGGGTGTTTCTGAAGCAAATTATTTGAGCTTTTCCAGGAAAGTTCATGACCTTGGTGGAGTAAGCTTGGCTATGTGAATAGAACAGATTATATTAACTAGCTCTGACTGGTTTGTTCTGAGCTGCTTCAGTTTATACAGCCCTCTGTTGCTGATTGTACATGTTTATTTCAAAGCATGTAACTTTGTCTACTCCCAATCAAGTAAATGAAGTTAGATATCATTAACTAATACTGCTCCCTGCCCCCAGCTTTAAGGTCTTTTTTGAGGGAGGGGAGTTTTGTTTAGTTTTGGGTTTTTTTGCTCATGTACAACAACAGAACTGTTTCATTGAGAGAAACTTTTGTTTTATGGTCTGATTTCAATAAAGGCCAAGGACCCAGTCTCTCAATCTGAGTTTACAGTGGAGCACCGTCATTTTTCAGGTATGGAGCGTTAGTCTCTCCCATTCACATTGGTGGCTTTCCATGTTGGTTTTCAAGATTCCAAAGCACTTTGTGAAAGGAATCTGGAATAACTCCAGTGTTCAGGCCATATTCCCCCCCAAAAGGCTTAATGTCCAAGATTGTCTGAGAAATGTTAATGAGTATAGTTCTTTTTGCTGTCAAAGTGGTTACACTCCCAGTATCTGATTCATTGTTTGGTAAGGCATTTTGAGGTACCTGGAGTATTAATGTAAATCCAGGTTTCAGAGTAACAGCCGTGTTAGTCTGTATTCGCAAAAAGAAAAGGAGTACTTGTGGCACTTTAGAGACTAACCAATTTATTTGAGCATAAGCTTTCGTGAGCTACAGCTCACTTCATCGGATGCATACCGTGGAAACTGCAGCAGACTTTATATATACACAGAGAATATGAAACAATACCTAAATCCAGATTCAATTCTATGGTGAAACTAATTTAAATAGTCGTTTTCACATGTGCACCCAGTTTCAACCAGGAGATAATTTAAAAGGCTGAATCACCTTAACAAGGACTGGAAGGCAGTAATGAGACACGGAGCTGGTCAGCTTTAGCACTGCGACTTGAAACCAGCCTGGAGACTGAAAGTAACTAATCTTGTGTCTCTTTGATGACAAAGCACAATTGATCCCTGTCCTGGCACTTTTTCAGCAACCGGCTGACAGAGAACTGAGTCACCCTCTTACCCCTAGAGGGAGTTGCTCTTGAACAGGGTTGAGGCACTGGTGAGAGTAATGTGGGGAAGTTTTCGCTGCTGTTACCTGTGCTTATACTTAGACAACTTTAGTGAAACTGGTTTCTTTTATATGCACTAAATTAACATAAACAATATAATGAAGAGAAAACACATGCTATTTTACAGGGTTTTTTAAAAATAAAACAATGTAAAACTGATGTGCAATTACAGCTTTATATTCATGCATGAGTACTTAGAAATAAGAATTCTGGATGGGATTTAAACAGTGCTTAAGTTCTTAACAGCACAAGTCCCATGGATTTGCAGTCCTAAATCATTTAGGTTCTTTTGAAAATGCTTCTGTTCTATTGTGGGTGGGCATTATTAGTTCTATCGCTGTCAGTAGGAGCTAGGCACATGCTGTATTTAGTCCAGGCTCTTTGTAATTTGTTTTTCTCCCCTGATAGGTTCTTCTGTATTTTCCTGTTCTGTTTCTTTGATTGTTTTCTCAGAAATAGTGCCCATAGCAACACACTGGTAACAGGAAGACCATGTTTGTGCTGCAGGCTGTTTTCTAATGGTAACATTTTCACATACACATGTACTGTACTGAACTCAAAAAAGGACATCTCCTCCTCTCCCAGTAAGAGATAAACAGAGGCAATATGTCATCTTACTGGGAACTAGGCTGGATTTTATGGACCTAGTTGTGAGGGCACAGCAGCAGTTTGGTGGCTGGGTTAGTTTTTAAGGACAGCTCAGATGCAAGAAGTAAAATGCTTGTACATCCCGTCATCATGTATAGAACAGTAAGAACTCTTTGCACTTACATATCAGATGCAATAATGTGATTGTATATAAGCGATCTTGTAAACAGCCTTTCTTCCAAGCCTCTTCGAAAGGCCGAATCCTTCTCCTGTACTCAGCATTGCCAACCCCCAGCATTCAAAAATCATGGCAGGCCTCCCAAAATCATAAATGGTTTAAAAATCATTAGATTTTAAAAATATATATTTTAAGGTTTTTCCATTTGCTTTCTGGGTTTTGACTGTACTCAGGTCACATTTTCAAGCTTTTCTCTGCAGCCATGAAGGCTAGAAACTTTTAAAAATGAACACTGAAATTCTCACATAATCTCATAAATCCAGGAACTGGAGTTTTAAGAAAAACACCAAATACCACAAGACTCACAATAAAATTGTAAGAATTGATAACACTTATGCTTACTTATATAGCTGAATAAAATCTATGGACCTGATTCTTTTCTCACATAAATCATGTAAATCATCAGGTGTAGCTCTAGTAAAGTTAATGGGGTTAATGCCAGTTTTATTTCATCATATAAGTGAGAGGAGTATCGGGCCCTATCTCCCTTTCTCAGATTGCCTTGAAATGAGGGGGAAATATTACTAATGTGAGTAGGATTTTGCCCAGAGTGCTTCTTTTTTATTGTAAACCTACAAATCAAATTTCTGTTACAAAACTCAAACATGTTTTTCTATATCTCTTCTGTTTAAACAAAAACGCTTTATTGAAGAGTAAGTATTGTTTAGTTTGAAAAAGTAAATGTAGTGTTTGTGAAATCTCTGGTTGTTGGCTGGAATGAGGGTCACTGCTATGAAGTGTCGTTTGAGAGCTGGAAGATGGTGAGTGGCGATGGTGGGGGGAGAAATTTGTGGGGAGGTGCAGGGAAATGAATAAAAAGGTAAACAGCAAGTTGTTCCATTACTCGTAAGGTCCCACTTCTCTTTTAAGAACAGGAGAGAGCGACAATCACACCCTGAAATTAAAACATACCCAAGTTAATCGGCTAAAGAAAAGAAGATATGGAATTTTTGCAGTCCTGCAGCTGGGAAATTACCTCAGAGTCCAAGATATTAGATTAAAAATACTTCGATTACATTAGAACCATTTGCAGTGGGTAACATCTGCTGCAGGAGTAAAAGTGATTATGCTGTAAAAACATTGTGTTTAATTTTCCCAGTAATTGAGCAGGAGATTTGCAGCAGACAGAAATGCAATTTCACCAGGAACACTTGAGTGTTTCTCATCCTCCCTGCAACAATCTTGCATTTTTCTTACAAATCTGTGGGAAAACCAATGGGGTTTCCTCCCCTCTTGGAAGCATAACCGGATATACAAAGCGTACACAGAGCACGCAAACAAAACAGGGCATTAGAGCCACAGACTATTTAAAAACTGAACAAAAATCACCTCTTAATTCACAAGCTAATGGTTTTATTATGTGACAAATGAGTTCAAAACCTAACATATATAACACGGCCCTTCCCCCAAGAACCAGAGAGAACACTTGACCTGTTGCTCTTACAGTGTTGAATCCCCTCCCCCTGTACCTCGACCTTTCCTAAGAAAGCAGGTATCAGTTCTGCTGTTTTAAAATGTCATTATCTTGATATTTTAATGGTTCGAGTGATCGGGTACTTTACCTGTGGGCACTATGTACTATTCAACTTGCTGTTGATCTTTGCTGAGCTGAAAAATGTCATGGTCTTGGGGTTTTTTGGTGGGAGGGACTTTTATAACCAGTTGCACCTTCTAGACTGTTGGGTGAGCTGCTTTGGGTCCGTATATTGGCATGTTTATATTTTAGTTTCTCCCATTATTCATTCAAAGCTTCAATCATGCTTGTGACTGGTTGTGTGCTGCCTCCCTGCCTTGCATTTTAATGAACGACATCGCTCTTTTAGCCCCTTTCTTGGCATGGACAAGATGCTCTTTGTTTGCTCTGTTTATTCCTGATTGGGCTACTTGTCGTTCCTGGGCTTCCCCTGAGCAGCCCTCTTCTGCTGAATGGAAAATGGGCACTGTATGGATGCTTTGTCTCCTTCAGTGTTGGATTGGGCTGGGCTGAGCAGTTTAATGGAGTGAAGGGTGTGGGGAGAAACAAGAGATCAAATGTGATTCTTTCCCACTACTTATCTGCCAAAAGCATCCTTTGATATGCAAGTCAAACAAAATGCAGGGCCCTTGCCATAATGAAATTAATTCCTGTCTAATTTTTGAACTAGAAAGCAGCACATCAGTGTTTGGATATAGAAGCTGCAGCATTGACTGTTCAGGAATTTAATGACACAGCACGTAAACCAAAGCAAGGTTTTAGAGAGACAAATGGTGAGGAGAATGGGAGGGAAAAAAGAGGGAGCTCACAACTAATCTATTGGCCTGTGTTAATTGCAGGAGTAATATAGCTTGCACTGACAGTAAAAGCTTGCATATGGTTTTGTGTTGTTTGGTAGAGATAAACAAGAAGAGAGGAATGGAATGGGGAGTGTTTGTTTGCCAGTTGATTGATATTTAAGTGGGAACTGGAAAACAGGGCCTTGGCATAATGAACAGATATCTCATTATCTTTCCCATTTGGTCTTGGACATGTATTGCGGGCTGACACTGTATCCTGTAAAAATGTACTGGGTGGTTTTAATCATCTCTAATGCATTGGGAAAATTCTTCTCACATTAGAGGCCTGTTTATATATTTCTACTGAATGAAACACATGCATGCATTACAAATACAACTCTACCCACTGCACAGAGTGCTGTATTGTACTGGGCTTTGATTCGTGGTATGGATGTGCATATATCTGTGTATGCATTCTCTCTCCTTAGCTTCGTCAATCTCCTTTATTTTGATTTGCACTTGATACTGCCTCCCTTGTACAGGACCCAGTCAATTTGGTTCTGCACATGGTCTAATAGGTTTAATTTTTAAATCTGTTTTTATACAACCCTAGCGCTCCTGAAACTAAGGGGCTGTAAGTTCTAATACAAATATAGGCTAATAGGAATGTAAGAGCCAAGAAGGAGCTCTGTGTGTCTTCCTTACGCAGTGCTCCAGTGCTGATCTGTTGAACTGCTATTACAGTTCTGGGCTTCACTTGAACAGAATTGTGCTCAAATGTGTATTAATGTTGTACTGCGCACAAATGGTTTAGGTTTAGACCCACCTAATTTTCACATGTGACTTTAAATATCAATTTGAACTCTGGTCTCCAAGGGAAGAATGGCTAGTATGTTGATAACCCTTTGTGCAACCTATATGTTTCAGCAGTCTTAGTAAGATAGATCTATTTGAGATAGTAGACTTTATAAAAATAGGTTATTTCACAATTCTCAGTGATGTTAGTCTGGCTTTGACTTTCTAAGAATCAGTATGGTATTAGTAAATTTCCATTTAAGGGAAAGGGAATTAGCAAATGCCCTTGTACATCAGAAAGAATTCAAGGTTTTGTTAAGTTTCTTTATTTTTGACTTAATACAGTGCAGAAAGGTGTGAAATGTAACGTAACATCCATCTCTGGTTACTTTAAAAAGTTATCTCACAGGTTTGGTAATATACTGCTTTTCAACTCTAGATTGTGGTCTGGTTTAAATCCAGATCCAGCTGGTAATGAAAGTTGTTACCACAGCTTGCTTGGTGGCCTAAGTGAAATGAGTTTGGTGGTCTCAGTCTAGTTCCTACTGGATAGATACACACATGACCGAAATAAAAAGAAATGCCCCCACAGCTGGCACAAAGTGGTACCCTGGTTGGCAGTGGAGACTGAATCACCCTCTAAATCCTAGAGGTGGCCTATTCAGGTTGGGATTGAAGCATGTTGATGGGGCATTGTGGGAAAGTTTGCATTGCTGCTGCCTGTGATATATTGATGAATCAAGAAATTGTATTGAATGTTAGATTTTTGAATTATGAGTATTAAGTTTTGGGAGGTGCTTCATGATAGGTTGCAGAGAAATGAAATAAAAATAAAATATTTTGTGTAGATAGAGGACTTTATTGTTCTCAGGCTAGCCATCATCAAATTCTCACACTCACATATACTTTGATATACCTTTCTCATACATGAGAACACTTTAGTATGAGTGTGTGTACATCAATGACAAGAGAATGTATATAAAAAGGGAAATCTTTGGGGCCTGCTCCATTGTATTTAGAGATGCTCCTTTTTGAAGAATACATGTGGAAAACTTGAAGGGAACTTTGTTGATGATTTTAGGTCCAGAATTTGGAGTGGTTTTATTCTTTTTCTTGTAGCACAAAACCTTGAGAGTCCCCTGATTTTAGGAGTTGGTGATAGAATTGCGAGAGCATCAATGAGGCCCAAGTAAAGATGCTGAGCATAGTATTTTGTTACTCACAATCCAATAAGGTGAAGAAATCTGAGGGAAGTGAGCTGAAAGCTTAGGGTGAGCAGACGTCCCGATTTTTAGTTCTTTGTCCCGCGTCCTGACCGATGCACGGTCGGGATGCCATTTGTCCCGATATTGAGGTTTGGCTGTTCCGGCAGCTTTTTTTTTTTTCCCCTTGCTTCGGCAACACTGCTTTTTTTTTTTTTTTGCTTCCCCCATGTCTCCCGATATTTTGTCCATTTCATCTGGTCACCCTATGAAAGCTGCTGGGCCAGGAAAAAAACAGTGTCTCCAATATTCATCATAAAGGCATTCAACAGCTGTCAGCGAGAGGTGATGTTTCATGGGCACCTTTGGAAGTATTTCTGTGTCACTGACTAGTCTCTCTTCGCACTTTCTATTAAATGCAGCTCTTTAACACACTCAAGTAAGATACTGTCCCTAACTGGCAACAAGAGTAAGCAGAGACCATAAATATAGCCACAGGGCACATCTAGTGTGACCGCCTTTTCAAAAGGCAAAAGTGAGACACGTGCAGGAGCCTCGCCCCCTCCATGGCCCCACCCCTGCTGCTCCTCCTCTTCCTCCCCCAAGGCCCCACCCCCCGGCTAGGCCGGAAGCCAAGAGCTGGGCTGTGGTAAGAGCCACCAAGTTGCTTGGGGAACCCCAGACCCTCCACCTGCCCTGGGTGGGGGGGCCAGGAAGATCGAGAGCAGCCCCTGGCCCATGTCCCCACCGAAGTTCCCTGTAAGCTGCGCGGGTGCGCAGCAGCCTATTAAGCGCCGCACAGGTGGTCATGAAACCTGCCTGGCACCTGCCACAGCCGGGGAAGTGGCGCCCCTCCCCCGGCCCCAACTCAGCCCCGGACCTGCCGCAGCTGGGGCGTCCCTCTCCTGACACCAATCCAGCCCTGGCCCGGACCTGCTGTGGCTGGGGCGCCCCTCCCCGGCCCCAACCCAGCCCTGGGCCTCTTGCGGCCGGGGGAGAGGTGCCTATCCCGCGGCCCCAGCCCCGGAGCTGGTGCAACAGGGAGAGGCACCTCTCCCTCCCCTCTCCCGCCCAGGTGCTGCTGCGGGGAGAGAGAGCTGGGGGGAGTCCTCTCTCCATGCCATAGCCCAGGGGCAGACTGCACCCCAAACCCCTCATCCCTGGCTCCACCCCCAAGCCCGCACCCACAGCCGAAGCTCTCACCCCCCACCCCAACCTTCTGCCCCAGCCCTGAGCTCCTCATCCTTGGCCACACCCCAGAGCCCACACCCCTAGTCGGAGCCCTCACACCCCTACTCTCTGCCCCAGCCCTGAGCCCCCTCCCACACGACAAACCCCTCAGCTCCACCCCCACCACACATCACCTCCATATTGGTGCACATAACAAAATTCATTCCACACATGGGTGGGAAAAATTAGAGGGAACATTGGTCCCCGCCCTCTGGGGCATGTCGCCCGGGCAGGTGGAGGGTCTGGGGCTCTCCACAGTGGCCTGGGCTCCGTTACTACTGCCCGGCTCCAGCTTCTGGCCTGGCCATGGGGCAGGACCTTGGGGAGGAGAAGAGGGCGGGGCCTCATGGCAAGGGGGGCCTCAGGCCCACTTCAGCTCCCCCCGCCCCACACACACACACCAGGAAGAGGCTGGCGCTGCCCTGGAGCCTTAGACAGGCGCAGAGCAGTGCCGCAGGGAATTGGGACCAATGCTGTCCTGGAGTCGTTCAGCCCAGGACTGGGACTTGACTTCTGCATTTTGGGACTGTCCCGCCCCATTCAGGATGGGTGATCACCCTAGGAACATCATTTGGGTTCACTTGATTGGTTTTAAGCACCAATGCCTTAGCTCCATCCATCTATCCCCTTTGAGCTTATTAACTTGTACTCAGTTCAGAGACATGCTCATACTGCTGAGGCATGCGTATATTTCTCTGCACTCTGTGGAAGCCTTTCTATGGAAATGCTGAGTGCTGAGGCGCCCTGCGTTTCTGTTAGCAGCGCTCGGTGGCATGCTGGATGAAAACCAGAACCCTCTCTTTTTAAAATAACAGTCTTGCAAGAAGCTAGAAACTGTAAATAAAACATACAAAGCAATAAGCAAATGGGACCAGCTCACATGTGACTATATCATGAGAATGGAAGCTGCTAGAGATTCAAGTTTTGAAGCTGGTTGGGCAGTTTTATTATTACATGCTTTCTTGCTTCTCCAAATAACAGGTTTTCCTCTCTAGGGGAGGAGGAGGACATCTCTGCCATCCCTTCCAGCATCTTAGAAAATCCCCATTGTTTGCCATTTTGCTAACAATTGGCCCAGCCTCTGTCACCCTATCAAATGCTCTGTGTATGTTTATGCTGCAAAAAACAAAAAGGGGACTCTTCTTAATTCATATGAAAATATCAGTGAAGGTGAGACAGCTCACTTTGAATTTGCATTAGCAGCTCGAGTTAAAGTCTACAGGAGAGCCTGGGGTTGAATTCAAACTGCTAACCCGAGTTAAAAGCCAAGTTGCCATATCTTCTGGGTTAAAATAGCAGTGAATACATGGAAACTTGGCTTTTAACTCAGGTTAGCAGCTTGAATTCAACTCCAGGCTCTCCTATAAGCTTTAACTTGAGCTACTAACCCAACTTCAAAGCCGAATTGTCTTATCTTCCCTGCTATTTTACCCCATGTTAGCTAACCTGAGCTAAAAAC
This sequence comes from Lepidochelys kempii, assembly GCF_965140285.1. NCBI lineage: Eukaryota > Metazoa > Chordata > Testudines > Cheloniidae > Lepidochelys > Lepidochelys kempii. Next base: position 250,814,090 of record NC_136380.1, read on the forward strand.
ACACTTGTTTTTTCAGCCTAGAAATAACCCCCGGTCAAAAACGACTGGATGGGGACTCCCTTTGGCGCCAGAGAACAGCTATGTAAAAGTGGTCACAGTTTTGCTGGTGAGCTGTGTAATGCTTTCCTTAGCTGCTCTTATTGGCAAGCTGGTTTTGTGTAACTATAGAAGCTTACCTTATTAAATGCTGTGGGGAGTGGTGCTTCAGGCGATTGCTAATAGGATGTGAAGGACTTCACCTCTACAATGGAAGGAAGAAGCTTGTTAAGTGGTAGCACTGGTGAATGAGAATTGGGACTCTTTTCAGAGTAACAGCCTTGTTAGTCTGTATTCGCAAAAAGAAAAGGAGTACTTGTGGCACCTTAGAGACTAACCAATTTATTTGAGCATGAGATTTCGTGAGCTACAGCTCACTTCATCGGATGCATACTGTGGAAACTGCAGAAGACATTATATACACACAGACCATGAAACAATACCTCCTCCCACCCCACTCTCCTGCTGGTAATAGCTTATCTAAAGTGATAATCAAGTTGGGCCATTTCCAGCACTCTGTACTCCCAGCTTTGCCATTAACTCCCTGTGTGGCTTAGGGCAAGTCACCTATGCTGAGATTTTCAGTTTCCAATAAAACTAATGGGAACTGGGTATCCAAGTCTCCTTGGTGTCTTTGAGAATCATGGGTTTACCTGTTCTGTGCCTTGGTTTACCCATCTGTATAACTGATACAATATATTAATACTTACTTAGGGGAGCGTGATGAGAATTCTCTAATAATAATATGACCTAGCTCTTTGTAGAACTCAAAACACTTTTCTAAGGAGGGATCAGTATCATTATCCCCATGTTACAGATGCAGGAAACTGAGGCTTGGTGAGGTGACTTGATCAAGCTCACCCATTAGGCCAATGGCAGAGCAGGAATAGAACCCAGGTCTCCCATCTTGTGTTTGTAAAACAAATTATCCTCTGATAAAAGATGACATACAATTGAAGAGTATTACATTAGTAATAATAGCAATAAACAATATTTTATCAGTTCCAATCCAGTCTAGATCAGAAGTGGCCAAAAAACATTGCTATTCAACAGCTGTTTGGTGGCTTATGTGAAATGATTATCTCCATCCAATTTCCATTGGAAAGAGGTATGCATCACACAAAGTTTCCATCACAACTGGCTCTCTTGTTAGCAGTTTCATCAAAGAGGCTAAAGATTTCATAGATGTGGAGATTAATCTACCCTGTATTGATGGGTACTGTGGTTGAGATACATTACTGGGACAGTGATATATGGGAGGTTGCCATGAGCTATAACTAAGGCTAAGATTTTGTCATGGTTATTTTTAGTAAAAGTCATGGACTGGTCATGGGCAATAAACAAAAATTCACGGAAGCCATGACCTGTCTGTGACTTTTGCTGCTGTGGCTCCATGGTTTCATCATGGGGGCTGGGAGCTGTGGGGTTCTCTCTTTACCCTCAGCAGCTGGAAGCTGCAGGGGGGTACCCTCTGCCTACGGCGGCTGGGGGCTCCAGAGTGACCATATTTCCCGAAGAGAAAATGGGACATCGACAGCGGGTCGCCTGAGGCGTCCGCCCCCACCCCTTCTGCGAGGCTGTTGCCCATCGCTGGAACCCTGAGGAGGGCCCCCTTAGGAGTCTGTCACCTGTTGCTGGAACCTTGCACGGGGCCCCTTGTCACCTGTCACTGGAACCCTGCCAGGGCCCCACGGTCCGTCAGCTCCAGAGTCCTGCAGCCCCTGGGGCTGAAGCAGAGAATGTCAGGGAGGTCTCTGGAAGTCACAGATCTCCATGACATAAATGTAGCCTTAGTTATAACTTTTCTAAGAATACCTCACATTTACATAGCCTCTTTCATCCCCAAGAATCACAAAGGCTATCCTGTACGCAGGAATTACTTCACGTACCACTGAAATGCAACTATCTTTGGGGTGAAATGCAGCAGTTATTTACAGCAACACTAAACAACAGTTTAAGTCAGCAAGTGAAGTATATCCAAGTGTAATTTTAGGGGGCTGTAGGTAGGCAAAATGTAACCACCCAAATTACACTTTAGCCTGAACTCCAGGGTAACAACTCCTCTGTCTGGTGACTGTAAGGAGTCAGCACCTTCGCCGTGTGTCTCATTTGAAGAATGACACAACGTCATGAATAAAGGACTTCAGAATCCATGGCTCTGAATCCAACACCTTGTACACAGACACTTAAGAAGGGAGAAATAATCTGAATAGAATAATGGCAATCTGTTAAATATATGCTGTCGTCATGTTGGTGAGTTATTGGCCTGGGGAGAATGTGTATTGGCCAAGAAAAGTCTCTTGGATTCTTAACTTAATACAGAACATAAAAGAATCACTGCTATATTAAATAGGTGCATCTCCATTGACATCAATTAAGTTGCATTCATTCCCTCCCGCTTTAAAGTTAGAACTTAGTGAGTCCAGACTCTGTTTCCCCGCCTTTATTAGAATGCAAAGAACTCCCCATCCAAATGAATACAACTACTTATAATAATGGCCAGGTATCAGTTATAGTGCTGGTATTATAGATAACCCAGAATGGTTGCTGATAACAGGCATTTTCCATGAGCCAGCACATTTAGCTGAATCTTAACTTTATTAGCAGTTTTAGAGTAACAGCCGTGTTAGTCTGTATTCGCAAAAAGAAAAGGAGTACTTGTGGCACCTTAGAGACTAACCAATTTATTTGAGCATAAGCTTTCGTGAGTTATAGCTCACTTCATCGGATCCGATGAAGCTTATGCTCAAATAAATTGGTTAGTCTCTAAGGTGCCACAAGTACTCCTTTTCTTTTATTAGTAGTGTCTAAATGCATTAGCCATGTGCTCTTCAGCATATGGTAAATACATACCGATTTATTTTCATTAGCGTTTTGTTAGAAGTGCTGCATAGCCCTAACTCCATCAAAAATGTTTACAGCATGAGCCGTTTCTTAAAATAAAAGGCTGGGCTACAATCATCAGCTTGGCCTGGAAAGATTGGAGAGTGAGTGATAATGAGAAGCAGGAAAGTGTAGCCGTGTATAGGTTGGAAGTCTCTCAGCTAGCTGGTCCCGGTTTTGCAGGTCCTTATGCTAAATAACAAGTGGAGGGCTCTGTACAGCTCCCTCTCCAACCATGTACCCTCATATCCTTGACATTCCACCCTCATCTGTAACACACCTCAGATCTTGTTAGCCACCATAGGAACATGAGTTTATGAGGCTGCTTGGCCTCCATGACTCACTCCGTATGAGTCAGGAAGTGAAGACAAAGTGCAGTTTTCCACAAGGGGAGCAGCTGGGTAATGCAGGTGGGGAAATGAATCTTTGACATGGCTCACTGAGTCAGATGGGACAACAGAGGAGGTATTAAGGATAGTATTCTGGGCATGTGACGTGGTGTAGGGCCCTGTGTGGCTGCATAAATTGCATAGGAGTAAAGCTGCCATCGCACCGATGTGGGTGGAAATACATATTCTGGGAGGCCAATATTTTTATTTATACTTTTTGTAGCAAAAGTGAAACTTAACTAGACAAACAGAAGAATAAGGAAGGACTGACTTGTCTGACTTGTATTAAAATAATAATAATAATAAAAATACTTCTTTAAATCCTCAGGCAAAAAACTGCAATTCCAAGTGCTGGTGGGCTTTTGTAGGTGAAGACCTCATTTTAATAGAGCTCATTTGAAATTTTTCAACCAAAAACAGGGTTTAATCAAAAGCAATTATTTTTTTGGGAATTGTCAATTTTTCAATGGAAAATTTCTAAACAAAAGCAAAACAAAATTTGTTATTGCAACTGGAATTTTCATTTTGGTTTGGTTTCTGAAAACAATTTTTTTTAAACTTCTGATTTGTTTCTTTTCTTTTTTCATCATCGAAGGCAATAGAATTAATAATATCATCTAGGGATTTTCCCCTCACACGTTTTGCTTTTGGTTTTATTCCATTTTTCCTTTTTCCACTCAGCAACTTTTTGAAACTTCCTCAACTTTGGAAAAGTTACAGGATTGCTAAAGAAAAAACAAACCACTGTAACTTTGTCACTGTACAACTTTCCAAGATGAAATAGTTTTGAAAAGTTAGAGTGGAAAAAGGAGAAAGGAAACAAAATTAACAATCCTCCTCACCACTGGACATTATTCGTTCTGTTGCACTCAGTGACAAAAAGAGGGTGGGGAAGAGAAACAGAAAAGGGAGGTAAGTGAACATTTGAAATTTTGAAAAAAAAATCCACAAAACACAAAGAAAATTGTTCTAGATTGAATCCTGCAAAATGGGAATAATTAGATTTTTTTTCCCATTAAAATCATCTTTCCCATCTTTTGACTAGCTCTGCTTCTTACACACTGTATCTGGTGGTTCTTAGTCAATTTGTGGAATAGCCAAAGGTGAAAACATTTCTTAGGTAAGATGACGGCAGGATCCTTGTGTACCTGATATTTGGGCTTGATGGCATGGAAGCCTGATGGCAGCAATGAATTGTCTAGGAGGGTTTGTGGGCCTGGGGAAGGGAAGATTAAAGACTCCATTGAAAGAAAGGGGAAAAGGTCTTACGAAAAGATGGGGACTGGGAGGAAGAGTCTATGGGGGGGGGGGGAAGGGGGGAGGAGAGGGAAGGAAGCAGTCAGAATAAAAGATTAGAGGGGAGTCCCAAAGTTTTGATGGATTCAGGGCACATTTACTATTATCCAATATACGTTGCTTGCAAGGAAAGGAGGAGTGTTTCATTGAATTAAGGCCAGGACAGGTTGTGACCTGCCAAAAGGCCCCTTGGTGCTTGACGAGGCACCTGACTGAACAGGACATAATGGGAAATGACCAAAAAGCTGGTGATTCATCTATTAGTGTTCACAAGGTTTACCACTTGAAAAAGGATGAACACACCTGATCAGGTCAGAAAATATACCAGAAGGGTCACCAGGCTATCTTTCAGCTGTTTCCCAGATTTGCAGACGTCCTTAGACTTGATGTGCATTATAGAAAAAGTTCATTGGAAAGGACTCTTCATAACTAAAAAGAGGGAAAAGTTGTTCATGATGGAGTTAACTGTAGCCTATTTCCCAGTAAATGACCTTATATCGGAGACCACCATTTTAATAAAGAGCCTTGCAGAGTTCATGTCAGATAGAATTAGGGAGTATGCAGGAAGAAAAAGAGTACTTGTGGCACCTTAGAGACTAACCAATTTATTTGAGCATGAGCTTTCGTGAGCCACAGCTCACTTCATTGGATGCATACTGTGGAAACTGCAGAATACATTATATACACAGAGACCATGAAACAATACCTCCTCCCACCCCACTCTCCTGCTGGTAATAGCTTATCTAAAGTGATCATCAAGTTGGGCCATTTCCAGCACAAATCCAGGTTTTCTCACCCTCCGCCCCCCTCCCCCCCAACTCACTCTCCTGCTGGCAATAGCCCATCCAAAGTGACCACTCTCTTTAAAATGTGTATGAAAATCAAGGTGGGCCATTTCCAGCACAAATACAGGTTTTCTCACCCCCCCACCCCCTTTTTAAAAAAAAACACACACACAAAAACTCACTCTCCTGCTGGTAATAACTTATCCAAAGCAACCACTCTCCCTACAATGTGCATGATAATCAAGGTAGACCATTTCCAGCACAAATCCAGGTTTTCTCACCCCCCCACCCACACACACAAACTCACTCTCCTGCTGGTAATAGCTCATCCAAACTGACCACTCTCCTTACAATGTGCATGATAATCAAGGTGGGCCATTTCCAGCATAAATCCAAGTTTAACCAGAACGTCGGGGGGTGGGGGGGTAAGAAAAAAACAAGGGGAAATAGGCTACCTTGCATAATGACTTAGCCACTCCCAGTCTCTATTTAAGCCTAAATTAATAGTATCCAATTTGCAAATGAATTCCAATTCAGCAGTTTCTCGCTGGAGTCTGGATTTGAAGTTTTTTTGTTGTAAGATAGAGACCTTCATGTCTGTGATTGCGTGACCAGAGAGATTGAAGTGTTTTCCGACTGGTTTATGAATGTTATAATTCTTGACATCTGATTTGTGTCCATTTATTCTTTTACATAGAGACTGTCCAGTTTGACCAATGTACATGGCAGAGGGGCATTGCTGGCACATGATGGCATATATCACATTGGTGGATGTGCAGGTGAACGAGCCTCTGATAGTGTGGCTGATGTTATTAGGCCCTTTGATGGTGTCCCCTGAATAGATATGTGGGCACAGTTGGCAACGGGCTTTGTTGCAAGGATAGGTTCCTGGGTTAGTGGTTCTGTTGTGTGGTATGTGGTTGTTGGTGAGTATTTGCTTCAGGTTGGGGGGCTGTCTGTAGGCAAGGACTGGCCTGTCTCAAATGGCCCACCTTGATTTTCATACACATTTTAAAGAGAGTGGTCACTTTGGATGGGCTATTACCAGCAGGAGAGTGAGTTGGAGGGGGGGCGGAGGGTGAGAAAACCTGGATTTGTGCTGGAAATGGCCCAACTTGATGATCACTTTAGTTAAGCTATTACCAGCAGGAGAGTGGGGTGGGAGGAGGTATTGTTTCATGGTCTGTGTGTATATAATGTCTTCTGCAGTTTCCACAGTATGCATCCGATGAAGTGAGCTGTGGCTCATGAAAGCTCATGCTCAGATAAATTGGTTAGTCTCTAAGGTGCCACAAGTACTCCTTTTCTTTTTGCGAATACAGACTAACACGGCTGTTACTCTGAAACCTGGAGTATGCAGGATCTCGTATTTATATTTGTGTTTACATTTTTACTTCCATACTTTTAATGCCCCACAGAGCCATATAGGAGGCCTCAAAATACAATATCTCACTGTCTAATGCTATTTCATTTCCTGAATGGAGAACGTACCGTGAGAAGACCAAACCTTGAATTATAATGGCTCCCTAAGGCAAAAGAAGAATACACTGAGATCTTTGGGTTCCTACACAGCCAGAATACATAGCTCTAGTTAGGATATAGTTAGTTTGGTGCAAGGTTCTTATATAAAGTATGCTTTTTAGACTTCCCCTTTAATTTTCTCTTCACCCTATTTATTTAAATTCCTGTAGCATTAAAGTCCCTTTTCATCCTTTATGCTGGATGTTGGCTCTGTTCTCTGCAGTGCTTTCAGCCCGTACTACCCTGTCTCCATAGCACTGTAACTGTGACTGCAAAGATTATGTTGTGGTTACAGCACAGGGGTGCAAGCTTAGGTTCTATTACTGTCTCTGCTCCAGATTTCCTTGTGGCCATGGGCAAATTGCTAAGTGCCCATCCCATGTGGGTGTGCAGTGGAGTGAGTACACAAAAACCTTTGCAACCACTCTTGTGTGACCCACATAAGGACTACAAACAATTGCAGTCTTTTTGCTCAGGGAACTATAGGGGCTACTCCCAAAGGGAGAGGCGAGAAGGCAAGGCCATGGTTCCTCTCCCCCTTCACAGCAGCCTTCAGAGTGGTCTGGGTATAGTGGCAGGTGTAAGCTGCACTGCCCAGAGAGGTGTAGCAGCCAGTACGCTCCCCCTACATGGTGGGGAGTTCAGGGAGGAGTTCTGTTTCATTGGGGTAGAATTTGACTGGGTTCCTCCAGGGGCAGTGTGCCCCTGGGCTGTCCCTCAGTGGCACAAATGAGTCCCTAGTCTCTCAGGGGACGTCTACACAGCAAAGAAACACCCCTGGCTGGCCTATGCAAGACGACTCGGGCTCGCGGGGCTTGGGCTGCTGGGCTGTTTCACTGCTGTGTAGACTTCCAGGTTCAGGCTGGAGCCTGGGCTCTTGGATGCTGTAGGGTGCACAGTAGTGTCAGCAGAACTACTGTGTGCTGGGGTTTCGAGTTTGACTTCTTAACTCCGTCACTCACCCCTTGGGCCAAAAGGGCTGGATCTGTTATGCAGGCAACATTTTTAATCCTTGATGGATCATTCTTGATGGATCTCCTCCAGCCAATCCAAGGCTCCTGCCTGTATCATGGAAAGAGACAGAACTGACCAGTGGGAGGCCTTTAGGCGGGAGAGGGGTGGAACAAATAATAATTTTTATATAAAGTGCTTTACAAACTGTGAACAAAATATTGGTGCCTAATCCTACGCAGGTAAATCCATATTTAGGCACCTAAGCTTGTGGCCGTCTTTTCAGAGGTACTGAGCACCTGCAGATTCCATTGAAGTTAATGGGTGCTCTTGATTTTCAGCCCCCTTGAAAATCAAGCCACTGATTTAGTCATCTAACTTCAGGCACCCACATTTGAAACTTCTGGCTGAAATACAAACAACATCAACCAAATGCCACCACCTCTGGGATTGGGTGGATGGCAGCCAATCACAGCACAATACCCTGAAAGGGAAAATTCTATGAGCAAGGACCCTAAGGCTCCCCCAAGAGACTTTGCACAGTAAACAGCCTGGAGTCTTCCTGAGGAGGATGAAGGACTGAAACAGCGATACCAGAATTTGAACCTGATGTTTGTTAATACAGTAGCACCTAAAAGCTTAACCAAAATTGGAGCTCTATTGTGCTAGGCATTGCACAAACACACAATATCATAGTTTCTGCCCCCAATATCTTACAATTTAAATAGACAAGACAGACACATGGTTGGAGAAAGGAAGCATTATTTCCATTTTACAGATGGGGAAACTGAGGCACAAAAGATTTAAAGTTCTGATCCTGAGCCTATTGAAATCAATGGCAAAGCTCCCCATTCACTTTAGTGGACACAAGATCGGATAGTAAATGGCATGCTAAAGCTGACAGAAAATCTGTGGCAAAACTGAAAACTGAACCCATAGAGCAGATATTCCAGTTCACTGCTTTAATCACAAGACTTGCTTGCCTTTCACTCTCTCCTGTTGTTGCAGGGAGTGTGCGTATATAGGAAATATGAATAGCCATAGCATCTCCACTGGAATAAACAAACAAAAAAAAATGCAAAGTTCAAATACAAAGCTACTAACCCACCACCTCTCCCTCAATCAGTTTGGTTATTATGTTGCTGTTTGTCTTAAAAGTATCAGAAAAATGTGACTAAACAGAGTCAAATCCTTCTCCAAAGAATGATTACAATTTCTCTTGACTTTCAACAAGGAAAATGTACTTTTGCAGCAAATATTTTGACATTTAGTGTCTCGATACAATAATAAACATGAGATGGATTGCAATCTATTGCCTCAAGACTTTGCTGATCATGGACTAAAATTGGTTAATGCATTTGTCTAAATCTTGTTACATTGTGAAATGTGCTAGTAATATTTTTTTGTAAAAAAGTCAATCCAGGAAATATATTGATCATGTTATCTCCATTGCAACAATATTGGGATAATGTTAGCTTAATAATTGTGCTTTGTGGAAATCTCAAAGAATAATTACAACTTTGTGGTCTTTTCACAATGTGTAATGTAATGACATTGCTTCCTTGATTGCAGTCACCAACAGCACCGCATCAGTAGATGCTGTTTTTGTGTGCATGCGTATGCATCTATGAGTAATTTTGCTCAGGGTGAAACAATTTAGCAGACTATTTTGGGATTATTTTTAAATGGTCAAGAGCACAGATTAGCAATTGTTTGTTTTTTCCCCCTTGACTATGCTACTGTAAAAAGAGCAAGCTAAAAATTATTTCTCCTGCTCCTTTCTTTAGAAGGCATGAAGAGATTTTAGCATCTAGCACAAAATAAATGTTCAATTGGTCTGTTATGGAAGTTGAAAACCAAAAAGATAGGAATTTGGGGGGTGAAGATGCTTCAAAACAAATGTTTCAAGGCAGTCTCTTTTTCTGGATCCAACCTATTGTCCTGTAGAACTAACTTCTCTTATTTCAGAGGAGACCTGAGAAATCTGGCTGCATTCTGGATGATCTGATCAACTATGGGATGTTAAGCGATTAATTTACAAATGTATATATATATTTTCTAATTTTAACAACGGTTAGAAAGTTGTTTGTCTGCCCCTCTTCATCTTGTACTTGCTTTTGATGTTACTATAGGCAATAACATAAGGATCAGTCTTCTTTTTTTGATCTTGAACTAAAAGAGGAAATATTAGCCCAATCCTCTGGGCTGTGACTAGTAATGAGGATCATGGGTAAAACGTGGCTGTCCTGCCACCTTTGTGCTCCTCTGGTTTCTAGGATTGCCAGGGACCAATTCATTCCACCAAGGAGAAGTTAAAGGAGCCTCACGGATGCCCTAAATCAGTGGTTCTCAACCATGAGTACTTGTACCCCTAGGGGTACACAGAGGTCTTCCAGGGGGTACATCAACTCATCTAGATATTTGCCTAGTTTTACAACAGGCTACATAAAAAGCACTAGAGAAGTCAGTACAAGACAATGACTTGTTTATGCTACTCTGTGTACTGTGCACTGAAATGTAAGTACAATAATAATATTCCAGTTGATTTATTTTTATAATTATATGGTAAAAATTAGAAAATAAGACATTTGTCAGTAGTAGTGTTCTGTGACACACTTGTATTTTTATGTCTGATTTTGTAAGCGAGTAGTTTTTAAGTAAGGTGAAACGTGGGGGTACACAAGACAAATCAGACTCCTACATGGGGTACAATAGTCTGGAAAGGTTGAGAACCACTGACCTAAATTATATCTCCTAGTAATGGATCACAAGTGCAACAGCCCTCCAGCCATGTCCCCTTCCTCTCCCCCTGACGTAGCCCAAATACAGGGTTGGGGCTTAGAGAGTGGGTGGGGCAGAGCTAGATCTACAGCAACTGGAGAGTCCCTTATGTTGGCAGAATCCGCAACTTCCCAGGTAGGCCAGCCTTATGATTTCTTTGTTCTGCCAGAGCTGGGGTCAGGATCTGAGCCTTTCTCAGCTCAGCTTTGTTGTTCCCCCTTCTCTCTGCTCAACAATGCAAGCTAGGAATGGAAATTTACACCATTAGAGTGGTTTAGGCCCTGTTGTTGTTGGTTATCCAACATTTCTTGGCATGGGATCATATTATTTTGTCTTACTCCCAGATACAGAGTTCCTAATTTGAACTTCCCATGCCTACCACTCTGTAAGAAATGCATACTAAGGGTTTTATACTGCTAATGTTAAAAAAAAATCACAAAGAAAGTGCAGTGCTGCCAACTGGTGCAATTTTATTGAGAGTAATATGATTTTTGGGCCCTGCGGTAGGCAGTCATTTCTTATTCAATTTGTCACATGATCTTGGGGAAGTAAAATCAGAGAGACAGACAGAGTGACCTCCTCCATACAGTGCTCTGTAGTCTAGCGGAAGGTTAGCTAAACTACAAGCCAGAGAGCACGAGTTCCATGCCCAGCTCTTCTACTGACTGCTGTTAATCTTTCTGGTCACAGCCCTTGTGCCAGGGTCTTGTACTGCAGCCTTTGAGGGATGGCTATATCATTCATCTGTTTCACAGATGAGATAACTGAAAACCTGCAAAAGGTCTCTTCTGCCAAAGCTGAGAATAGAACCCATCTCTAAAATAACAGAGCCCAGTCTCATGCCCTCTGCCACGCAGCCTACACACTCACTCTGTCTAGACACTGAGTGTGATAAAGGTTTGAAAGAATAGAATCACATTGTTTTCAGATCAAATTTCCTATTTTTATTCATTTGTTCACCACTCAAGAGTCTCAACTAAGCTTTGCATATTTAGTGTATAAGGGGATATATTATTATAATAATATATATTATTATAAGGGGATAGCACCACCTATTATTGAGGTTGCTCAGGACTTCCCATAATAAGATCCCTTTTTCAGTTGTTTATTATTTTGCCAAACTTAAACTGTTTGGGTAGAAATTGCCCACAGTAGGTGTCTGCCTCAGGCTGACTTTTTTTGGAAACTATGAGCCAAAATGGTCAGCTGTTTCTGAGTATGAGACCAGAGAAAATATGTTGTTTTGCCCATGTTAAAAACTTCTGGTGACCTTTTCTTTGAAATACTCTCGAGCTCTTTCATGCTTTGGAGAAGGGGGGTGGGTCGTGTCAGGGATGTGCCTTTTGCTGTTCCCAGGAAAATCTGTTCAAATTTGTTCAAGTTATAAAAATCATGGTTTGCACATGCTCAGTAAAAACGTCTTCAATTTTAGCAGCTAAAATCTCCAGATTCTCTGGCACACTGAGCATGCTCACGTAGGTCCCTCACAGCTCCTAGTGGTGACCAAAGAGCTCAAGTGCCATCCTCACAGAGCGATTGAGTGTGTTGCATTCCCTCACAGCTTATAGGTATGACTGGACTGTGCATGCACTATTCCTACAGAGTGACTGGACATGCTCCCACCAGCCCATGGCTACAGGATCAGAGCCAGCCTTTCCCTGTAATGGCTGCTGTGGGTTGGGATACGGCCAGACACCAGAATTCAGAGCAGAAAGTCTGTGTCTCCTGTGCTCTCAATGACCGCCCTCCGCCTCCTCTCCCCCCACGCCGGGCACCCAGATAGCGTGGAGGAGGAATTTGTCTCGTTCAAATGTAGAGGAATGTAACACTGCCTGCAGTGACTGAAGAGCATGAGTCTGTACCGCAGGCTAGAATGTCAGTAAGCAGGGCACAAACCCCCAATTAGTTGTGAGTGCTGTACCTAGATTTCACCAACCAATTATCAAGTATAAACTTAATAAGAATTTTCCTTCCCCCACAGGTTAGACAAACACCTGTCCGGGACGGTCTAGATAATACTTAGTCCTGCCTTGAGAGCAGGAGACTGGACTTGATGACCTCTTGAGGTCCGTTCCAGTCCTATGATTCTGTGAAATGGACTGCAGTGCTGCTAGCCGCCATTAAGGGCAACTGGACTCGGCAGAGCCAGCTTGCACTTAGAAGACACTGCTGGGGGGAGGGAGAGGGAGCTAGAGGGTTCCTGGCAGCTGCAGTTCCCAGCGTGCCATGAAGGAAGGAGGTGGTGTGCAGGAAACTCCGTGCAAGCCTGGGACTGAGCATCAGGCTGTTTCTCCCTCCGGATCCCTGGGCTTGGGATGCGGGGGAAGGGGGATGGGTGTCTGGGGAAGGGAGGGCCCCGCAGCTGGGCTCTGGGTATCGGGGTGCGGGTAGCTGGTGCCAGGGAGGCCTGCAGGTATCTGGACCGGGGGTACCTGCGGCTGGGCTCTTGGGGGGGGGGGAGTGTATTGGTTGGGGGGGACCCTGCAGGTGGGCTCGGGGCGGGGTGTGGGAGGTTGTGAGTGTCTGGCCCCCTGGCTGGGCTCTGGGGCAGGGGAAAGGGAGCAGAGAAACAGGAACTGGGTTGTCATAGGGGTTTATTTAACTCTCTACTCCTGTGGGAATTTTTGTGTGTGTCTGTATTGTTACAGACATACTTGCTGACAGGTATTTTGAAATAAATTACGAAAATAATTGAAACTGGCGTGATTATGTAGTGTTATTTTGACAATTAAATTTGCATAATTTTGAACTTTTTGGTGCAGAAGTTTTAATTTTTTTGGTGCAGAATGCCCCCCGGGGTAATCTTTTGCTTATGCCTAGAAATCCTTGCCCCCTGGAGTCCAAGCAGCTTAGAGATAATCACTTCCTTCTTGTTAAGGGTTTTATCTTCCTCCTGCCATGTTCTCTGAGCTGCAAACTCAGCTGATGGGAAGAATCCACTTGTATGATTATCTTCATGGGGAAGAGGGCAGAACCGCAAAAATTGTTTGTCCTTTTGTTGGTATGTGGGGAAATTCCAGTTGCAACATCCCACAATAGTTCGTCCGGTATCAAGAGCTGTGCAACTTTTATTTGTCCTCCTTGTGTATGTGCATTATGACGTAGTCTTTAATGACACAATAACATTCCATTTTTTCCACATGACCCCTGCCGCATTCAGTACACAGGATGGACCCTGCTCTGGGATTGAATCAGGGTCACATTAAAAGAACTGTTGTCTGTAGGACCTCACTTCATTTGTTGCAAAAGTTGGAAGGTGTTTAGTGAATGAAGCAGGGGCTTGCTGGAAGAGAGAGGACAGTCTCAATGGAGGTGTGCTTTGAACATATACATTGCTATATAATGCTAAGTAGTCTGAAAAAATTGGTCTTAGGTGTCCAGATTGGGCATCCCAAATTAGTGGAAACTTTTGAGGTTAAATATCTGTGTCTCAGCTCCTCTTTTGTAAAATGGAGATGATACTACCCTGTTATCTCACAGGTGTGTTGTGAAAATAAATTGCTTGTGAAACACTCTGATACAGTGATGAGCACCAAAGAAAAATTCATGAGGAAATTAATAATTCAGATGTCAGAGCAGGGTTTGAATAGCTGCAGTAAATAAAGCCTGGGGCCACACATTGAACAACAAGGGCAAAACACAATATTGAATATCTGCTCATTAAGTGAGCTCCGTCCATCCTGTTCACTGAATGAGGTAGGAGTCCTGTGGAAAAATAGCATGTGATCATGTAATTAAAGACTGTCCCATAATGCATATAGAATCATAGAATCATAGAATATCAGGGTTGGAAGGGACCTCAGGAGGTCATCTAGTCCAACCCCCTGCTCAAAGCAGGACCAATCCCCAATTAAATCATCCCAGCCAGGGCTTTGTCAAGCCTGACCTTAAAAACTTCTAAGGAAGGAGATTCTACCACCTCCCTAGGTAACGCATTCCAGTGTTTCACCACCCTCCTAGTGAAAAAGTTTTTCCTAATATCCAACCTAAACCGCCCCCACTGCAACTTGAGACCATTACTCCTTGTCTTGTCCAAGGTTCCAAAGGCTATCGTTTGAATTCTGGCGTTTCCTAACATAGATGTGTTTGACTTGGCAACTTGGAGAATATTCATTAAATGTAGTTTTTATGTGTAATAATTATATAGCAATAATAACTGGGGATTTTAATGAGCTGTGCTTACCTGCTGCTGTTCCCCCTCTTATAGCCCCATAGGTTATGTGTTTGGAAAGATCAGTGGGTTCAGCGTTTTGTCCTAGGCAGTGGTTGCTTTCTGTAATACATCTGATTTCCTAGTAATCTCATTAATTCGAGGGAGCAGCAGTTCCTCTTGACTACATGCATTGTGCCCAGGCATCATATTCTGTGCAGCATTTGTACTGAACATAGTCTCCAAGCCACCCTCTCATGGGGCAGATGAACTCAGCTGAAAGTGTGCCTCATCCATCAGCCCCTGACAAATGTTGCAGGTACATAGTAGGGTTGCCAATTTTGGTTGAGTATATTCCCAGAGGTTTCATCCCATGGCATAATCTTTAATTAAAAATTAATCTTTCATTCCTGGAGACTCCAAGACAATCCTGGAGGGTTGGCAACCCTAGTACTTTCATCAAAGGTCATGAAGCGCTAAAACTGATTTACAAGGTAGTCCCCTATAGTATTCTAGAAGTTGGCCCTAACTGGTGATCTAGAAACAAACAAAAATGAGTGATTGATGTATGAGCCAGTTCAATTCTAGACCCAGCTCCTTGCCCCTTAGAAGCTTGTCCCATACCCCTCTCACTAATCATTGTTGCCACTATGTTGTTTCTTGGTGCTTTCCAAACTTCAGTTTGGCTGGTGGCCTGTAATTTCTCCAGTCCTCAGTGTTGTCTTGTACCTCAGTGGCCTTCTTCCCAGTCTCCCTATGCTTTTCCAACTCTTTCTGGCAATTCTTATCAACTCTCTCTTGATCCTGCTCAAATATCAGTGTGGTAATTGGGATACTGTAGCTGTTCCATTAGACCTTTCAGAGTATAATTCAGCATTTTCTTTCTCTAGTCCATAGTTAGTGAGTTAAAATTTTGGCATGAATGTCTTAGTTTATACATGACTGTGTGTTTTTTATATATATGGATCATATGAACCACCTACGGAGTGGAAAATAGCAGCCTTATTACACTGCCTTGCAGTTCAGAACAGAACATAAAGAGTAACTTATCCCACTGAAACTACAGGGTTGTTTTTTTTTTTCATAGCTGAAAAAGTGTACTTAACCAGTCGAAGTTTGACCAGGATGGTGGACCAACACTCTTGTTGCAAAAAGTAATATATCTGTTCTATTCTACACAGGTTCTTATACCTCACTCACGTCACTGTAGTATATGATCAGCTTCCAGTAACTTGTCTCTCAGCCTCTTGCCAGTGGAAGAATTGTGGGTGCAGGGTAGTACTTTGTTTTTTTGGGGGGAGAGTTATTTACTAAGGTCATGTCTACACTACAGAGTTAAGCTGACTTAAGTTTTGTTGATGATCATAAGTCAATTTAATAACATTGGTGGAGCCCTTCCACACAAGGTTCCTTGTTTCAGTTGAGTGCGCCCACAGTTGTTGCTCTTACATTGACAGAGAGAGTGTTTCATTGTGGGTAGCTATCCCACTGTACAACTCACCACCCTCTGCTGCTGAGAGCTCTGGGAACAGATTGCAGTGCGTCATGGGGACGTGCTTGCCATCCCATGATGCAGTTCTTTCCATCCCATCATTCCATGGGCTTTCTACTTCGTTTCACGCTGTTTTTCAACAGCCCTTATAAACTGTGCACCTGCCATCTCTACCTAGCAGTGTGGATCCTGAACTGCTGACCAGAGTGGCTATGAGCATTGTGAACACAACACAGCTGGTCCTGCAGTATTTCATGAGCTGAGAAACAGAAAGTGAATCAGTGATGCCTGCCCTGCTGTCTGCCATGGAAACAAATAGTTCAAGATTTCTGTTGGCATTCACGGGACACCTTACCACAGTGGAATAACAGTACTCAGCTTGGAAAACAAGCGCTGAGTGGTGGAATTGTATTGTGATGCACGTATGGAATGACAAGCAGTGACTGCAGAATTTACGGACGCGCAAAGCCATCTTTCTGGAACTGTGTGTGGAGCTGCGGTGCAAGGATACCAGAATGAGAGCTGCCCTCACTGTGAAAAAGTGACTGGCGATTGCTGTGTGGAAGCTGGCAACTCTCGACAGCTATTGGTCAGTCACAAATCAGTTTGGAGTTGGAAAGTCCACCTTGGGAGCTGTGGTGTTGCAAGTGTGCAGGGCCATTGATCGCCTCCTGCAACAAAGGACTGTGACTCTTGGTAGTGTATAGGAAAAAATTGATGGCTTTGAGGTGATGGGATTCCCTAACTGCGGTGGGGTGGTAGATGGAACGTATATCGCAATTTTGGTCCCCAACCATCTTTGGTTGGAGTACGTCAACTGAAAGGGCTACTTCTTCATGGTCTTGCAGGTGCTGGTAGATCACCTTGGCCGTTTCACTGACGTCAGTGCAGGTAGTCAGGGAAGGTGTATGATGCACACATCTTTTGGAACACTGGACTCAATGGAAAGCTGCACACTGGGACTTTCTTTCTAGACCAGAAGATTCCAATGGGGGATGTGCAAATGCCCATAGTGATCCTTGGAGACCCCAGATACCCCTTGCTTCTGTGGCTTATGAAACTTTACACCAGGAACCTAGACAGCAGCAGAGAACGCTTCAACAACAGGCTCAGCAGGTGCCGAATGAGCATTGAATGTGCCTTTGGCCAATTAAAAGGTCGCTGGTGCTATCTTTTTGGCCGTTTAGCCTTCAGAGAGGAAAATATTCTGATAGTTATTGCAGCCTGCTGTACTCTGCATAATATTTATGAATCAAATGGGGAAAGGTTTTCCCAGGGGTGAGCCACTGAGATTGATCGGCTGGCTGTTGATTTTGAGCAGCCAGATACAAGGGCAATTAGAGGGGCGCAGCAGGAGGCTATTCAAATCAAAGAGGCTTTGAAGGAACATTTTGACAATGATTCCCAGTAATGTGTCAGTATGTGATGCATTCGGCAAAGCAATGTTTACTTGCTGCCATGAATTACCCCTATAGTGCTTGCTTCTCGAACATTAATTGCAAGGAGCAAATATTCCTATGTACAGCCAATGTGTTTCAATGTTAGCTCTGAGCGATGTATGTATATATGTCACAAATAAAGATTCATTTTATTTCAAAGACTCATGTTTAATAACAGGATAAAACACAAAATTTTGGACAAACAGGGGACATGAAAATAAGGAACAGCCTCGAGGTAAGGGCTCTCACAGCTGGGTGTAATTCCAGTTTTCATTGGAAAACCAGTCCCCAGGCATGGAGTGCATGGGGCACTGTGAGGGACCAGGAACACATGATGAGTACGGTGGGGGATTTTGGGGAGGGCGTGGATCGAAGTTCTGTAGTGGCTGGAAGGGGAGTTGGGTGTGGATTTGCTCTGCTTGCAGGCTAATGAGGACTTCAACATATCTGGAGCTTTTTCATCCGCTCCTGCTCCTATGTCCTCTCCTGGCTATCCAGCTTCAGTCTTTCATTTATTGTCTCCCTCCATGCTCTTGTTTCATTCTGTGCTGCATCTGTTGACTGCAGCATTTTGTGAAACATATCCTCCTTACTCCTCCTGGGTCTGATAGAGGCGCTCCACTGGTGTGGAGGAGTGTGTTCTCAAGGCCACATCTGCAGAAGGCAAAGAAACAATGAACAGAGACAGTATTGTGAGTGTGCTCGCAGCCATGAATCACAAAAGTTACACACACCTCTTTCTCACTGTCCCTTGGCTAGCACACAGGTCACCGCGAGCCCCAATTATGGGGAGTTCACTGCGGAGAGAGGATGGGCAAGGGGGAAAGGGCAAGAAGGGACAAAGGGTGATTTGCAAAGGGGGTTACTATAAGCGGCTAGGGAGCCTATTCTGAATATTGGTATCCTTTTCCACAGGCTAGGGTAACTGAGCCAAATATTTTATTCCTAATGGTAACCCAGAATGCAGGGATACATCTTCTGCATGTGTGGTGGTTTCAGACTGGCTCCATATGCTGCTCACCTGTGTGCCGTTCTGGTCTCTGCAGGGATAATTGCCGTGTGTCACGGCAAAGTTTCCTACAGTGGGGGGAGAAACAAAGCAGCTCTGATAAGGAACCTTCGGCAGAGGTTTGCAGAATACCTACAGGAAAGCTTCCTGGAGATCTCTATGGAGGATTCCAGAGACATCCCCATGGACCTTAACAAACTTTTCCACTGTGGCCCCACTGCATAGATGGACAGATTCTGTTGTTAGTTTCTGTCCCTTATCCCTCCTCTGCCATATAAGGAAATGCATGAGAGCTCAATCTCCTGTCACTGTGCAGTATCAAAGCAAAATGATCACTTACTGGAGCTCCCCTCTCCTGCATCCTGAACGGCAGAGCCGGAGTGCTGGGACTGGCTAGACCTTTCCAGAGTGGAAAAGAAGTTCTGATTCAGCAAGAGGAGCATTTCAGTGTGTACACCTCCACACTTTTGTCACCAAATTTTGTAGTGTAGACCAGGCTTAAGTGTACGCACTATGTGTGTGCAAGAGAAGATGAGGTCAAAGAAGTGCCCTTGCACTTGGAGCGGAAGGTAGTGAGGTTTGTAATGATGTTTAGTTTCTGGGGGAATTTGTTCCACAGTCTTGGACATGGGCTTTTCAGTGACCACAGGTAATAGAGTGGCTTTGATTTTAAGTCTCCCATTTCACCAACACAGCGTTTCCTAGCAAAATGCTGGGGAATTGCTTCAAAAAAGTCCCAGAGACTACCCCCTACTAAATAAATAACACCACTTCCTGCAGTGCTTGAGTTTTCTTTTGAGGCCTCCCATCCAAGCAATGACCAGGCCTGGTGCTGGTTCACGTATAGGGTTAGATGAGCCTGTACCCTACCCCAAGTTTTGCATGATAAGAAAAAATGTGAATAGCACCAGGGTCCTAGTTCTCTAACACCACATTCTACAGGCCATTACCCTCTGATCCCACTGAGGGTTACCAAAAGAAACTACACCATTTGCTCAAGAAACTCCCTGAAAAAGCACAGGCACCAATCTGCACAGACACACCCCAAGAATCCCGACCAGGCGTGTTCTATCTGCCACCCAAGATCCATAAACCTGGAAATCCTGCATTTTATCTGTGGGTCTTTGTCTTGTGCTGCTGGCACTTTCTTTGTCCTCCACTCCAGCAGGTGGCTTTCAGCTGAGAGATTTCCTAGGGGAAGGGGGCTGAAGGAGAAAAAGTTGCGTCTGTATAATGGAACAGTTTTTACCAAGTGCTCAGCCTGCAGGTAGCAAACGTGCGGCTGAAGAAGATGATACCGATTGGATTAAAAATCTGCTTTTCGTAATACTTGTCTCCGTTCCAACCTTATCTTGGCTCAAGAAAATATCTTAGAATTGTCAGGTGATCACATACTGAAGACCAAATTTTCAAATCTCACAAATTCTGGATTTCTGTTGAAGGAGAGTATGAGCAACTCCATGATGAAGCTGTGGAAGTGTTGCTTCCATTTGCGTCCCGTGATCTCTGTAAATCTGAGTTTTCAACAAGGATTTCTGTGAAAACTAAACATAGAAATTTAAACTTGGAGAAAGTGCCAGACATAAATCAGTCAGAGATTCAACCAAACACTGTGCAGTTTGAAGTAGGCCCATTATTCTCACTCAAATCATACTTCAGCTATGTCTGAACATGCCAATAAATCCATATTTTCAAATTATAGTTTTAAAAACCCAGATTTGATCAGATAATATCATTAAACAAACTATACAGTTGAATAAAACTGTAAAGCTGTCCTAACTCTAGTGCTCTTGAGTCTAGGGTGCTGAGTTGTTAAAACAAAACAAAACCCCTCCCCAGAAACCCAGTATTTGGTTGTGGGGAGCCACCCTGTTTTAAAATATTTGTCAGGGAGTTGCAGTATGAACAAATTTGGGAACCACAGATATAAATAATAAACAGGGAAATTGCAGTTACAACCACACATCAGATAAGAACAAGATCTAAGTTAATGGCAGTTAACTTCCAAACAAATAAAAGTTCACACAGTATAGTCTGCCTGGAGAATTCACCACTGCAGGAAATCAGTGAGCTGGATTTTTTTAAAAGGTCTGGATAATTTTATGACTAATTACATTTTTGGTCATGTATATTAAGATAAGGGTAGTTGAATCTGGTGCTGAACACAGGGGTCAGAAAGAAATCTCCCTCTATGTAAAATAATGCACAGTTGGTTGGATATATGGGTTTTGACTCTGACTTCCTTTTAAGTTTCAGACATAGGACATAGCCATAGGCAGAAAACATCAAACCTGAAGGGCTGTTGATGGTTCAGTCTGGTATAGTGTCCTGTGTTCCTATGAAAGATGGAGGAGAAAGAATGGTCTTGTAAGACACAGAGCTTGGAAACAGAAATTTGTGTCCTGTTCCCAGCTCCGCCATTGACTTTCTGTGTGACATTTGGCAAATTACTTAATCTTGAACCTCAGTTTCCCCATCTGTGAAATAGGCTTTACACTTACCTATCTCTGGGGTGTTGTGAGGCTAACCTAATGTTTGTAAAGTGCAACAAGACCTTGAGACAGAAGATAATGTGCATGTCTGAAAGTGGAGGTAGGAGAAAGTGAGGTTATAATTACTAATGCTCTGAATGAATGTCTTAACCTGGTTAATGGGGAGATTCAACTAATACTAGTAAGTGTGATGGGATTTTGTTAATTCCCTCTTGTAGCTCTTGATATTACAGTCTCTGGCTCTTTGGAGCAAAGGCTGATAGTTGTTGCTAACTGTCTTTGTTTTGTAACAGACACATAGAGAGACTAGAATAAGACAGGATTCATTTCTCCTTGTGACTTGAATGAGAATTTGACCCCATGTCTCCTGGGGTGAAAGGCTAGTGCAGTGATAATCTGTTATCTAGCCTTGTGTATGCTGTATTGCAGAGGTGATGGGTTTGAGCTTTTGGGGCAAGGTATTAGCTATTGACTGAATCATCTCATGCCATCTAGTACTTTGGGTGGCATTGGCTTGGACCCTAGAGAAAGATACAAACACAGCTTCTGCACCGGGAAAGGAGTCATGTCTATAAAGCGTTGGTTAAGAGAGAGAGCATCAAAGGGGGAAAATAGTCATTTCAAAATGAAAGGCTTGTAGAAGCAACTCAGGGTTGTGTCTAGCCAGTTCTTTGCAAAGCAAAGGCCATTGTTAATAGATAGTATTATAGCGAATAAAGGTAAAAAATAATTTACAGTTTTCTTGGTATTTAGTTCAGGTAATTTTTTATAATTGTACAATGAGAACACATTGTCCTAATTTTCATATGCAGATTCAATTAGCATTCAGTTAATTAGCCTTTACAAATGAGGATTAACATAATTGCATAACACTAACCTCTCTTAATAACTATAAAGGGTAGGAAGGCTGTTTTTAATAAATTTGGAAGGCTTATATATGTTTTTTAAAATCTGAAATGGCACACACATAAATTAAACCAAATTACACACAAAGGACAGCTATTAGGAATGATGATCAAAGGAAACAAACTATGTACATGGTTTAGAATAGTGCTGGATAGAAATTCACTCTGGTTCTCTTCCTTGCTGTCTGCTGGCCTCCTAGTGTTTCCTCTATGATTATTACTGAGGAGATTGAACCATCCAGGGAGTCATTCCTTAAAAGTGAGCTCTGGCCTTATTATAATTCAAGTGTTGCTAGCTCATGTTTTGAAATATATATGATCATTTGGGTGGTAGGCACACAAAACCCATTGGATTTCAATGGGAATTGGTACCTAGTTGCCTTGGGCTCCTTTTAAAAGTCCCAGCCCTAAATGCTATTAGTTTCTGTTACCTGATGTAAGTGGATAGCTATATGGATTTTTTCTCTTTATTTGATATGGATATTTAAATAGTGATGCTCCAGTTAAGAATATCTTCATGACACAAAATACAACATATGACTGAGGGACCGAACAGCACATGGGTTTAGTAATGGGATATGGAGCCTTTGGTTTCTAGGTTACAGGTTTGAATCCCGACTATCTTGGTAGTGACCTTTGAGTGGCCTAGGTGAAGAGACTTGGTGTCTGTCCAGTCCCTCATGAACAGGTGTTGGCATCAGATAACACCACAACTGATATTCTCAAGCCAACATTTGAATGGGCATGAAACCGCAGAGATGTTCATTTCAGGCCAGAGTTGAGGCATTTTTTTACTGGGCAATGCAAGGAAGCTTACACTGCTGTTGCTCATGCTTCATGTGTTCTGTGGTGAGGGAAATGCTGTTGCTCATGCTTCATTTGTTCTGTGGTGAGAGGAATGCTGTCTCCAGGTCTGTCAAGGTGATACTTGTCATAAACACGTAATAAAATAAATCTGTTCTCTGTTATTCTTAAATTAGAATGCTGCTCATTCAGTGGTGCTTGAGTGACATATCTCCATTACCATGTGGTCCAATACCACTTGTGTTCCCATTTAAGTACCTTGGGCTACCCTATGTTCTAGAAGAAGTTTTTCCTGTAGAAATTATTTTGTTGACTAAATTCTTGAGCTGTGGGCAACGACAGACCTGTATTGCATCCCAGCGCATGTGCTCTCATTAAAACCATTGTACCCTGCCTCTTGTGATCCCAGCAAGGACCCTAGTTAATTTCACAAGTCATATGATCTGTTGTCAAATTGCAGAGCCCCAACATTTTCCAAAGTGGCCGCAGAATTTTGATGCTTCCATTTTTCTGGTAATCAGCTTGAATCACCTTGAGCCCTATCTTTTAGAAGTGCCGAGTCCTCAGGACTCCACTTGAAGTCTGTGAGAACTGAAGGTGCTCAGCACCTCAGAAGAACAGGTCCATGATGTCCCATGCTTAGCATCCAAAAATTGAGAGATACAAAACTAGTGGCCATTTCTGAAAACATTGGATACAGTGACTCCGGACAGAGATGCCTCTGTCCATTCTCAACTGGAGGGGAAGGTCTCTGCAACACAGGTCTTTTGAGAGTCTGGAGAAGTAACCTGGTGAATGCAGTAGTGTGTGTGTTGGGGGGGGGGGGGGGAGAGGGAATCCTTCTCTGGGAGAATCCACTTTTAAAAATGGAGACTTGAGTCCACATTGTCTTTTCTGATTTCCCTGATTTATGTGCTGCACAGCCTGAAATCTTAACATGAAATTGCTTAAGGTAGTTTCTAGTGGCCAAATTCTACTCTCCCTGACAGCTGTAATTCTCATTTCCTTCAGCAGGAGTTCTACCTGGGCTGTGTGTGTCTGAGAGCAGAATTTGGCCCTATGCGTTGTTCTGTACACAGATACATTTGATAACTTACAATCAATCAAAGAGAGGAGAGAATGCAAACATCCTGTGAGGAAGCTGGCACAAACTATGTAAAGAAAAAGCTTTCTGGGTTTCAGGCAGTTAAACCACTTCAGCTGCTGTTTCCATGGTGTACCAGTTGCTGCTAAATATGCCTTCCTCAGGAAAGGAATCCTTCAGCTTGCATGCATGTGTTATCTCTTTGATAATGGCCCATCAGCAGGATGGCAGCTAATTGTGAGGGCCAAGTGCAATTTAAAAACCTTTTCCTGAGGTGGTGTTTGTGATCAGTCACATTCTGTAGCCTTTCAGAAAACGAGAAAGGAGAAGTGATTTTTCTAACTTGGAACAGCATAACTGCCCACTTTTTTACAATTAGAGATTGTGACACATTAGTTAAAGTGGTAAATTCAAGGTCAACACTCATGCACTTAGGTATCATTACAAATGGCATAGTCTATGCTACATTTTCCTCCTGATTCCTGAAAAACTATAGGTTTCAGAGTAGCAGCCGTGTTAGTCTGTATTCGCAGAAAGAAAAGGCTTACTTGTGGTACCTTAGAGACTAACAAATTATTTCACTTCCTCCACTCCATCACCACCACCACCCCTGTTGTTCTTAAGCTGTAGCAGTAGATAATGCACTGAGTACGTGACTAGGAGGTAGAGCTCCTAAATTCTAATTTTAGCTCTGCCACTGATACAGTGTGTGGCATTTAGCAAATCAATTAAAGCTCTCTGCCTCAGTTTCTTTGTAAAACAGCTGCTCAATGGTTTGTAGATCCTCAATCACGGTATATGTGCAGACTATTATTGCAGTTACAATCCGGGGCTACCCTACAATAATACCTCATAGGGCCAAATGCACCTCAACCGGTGCAAAGAAGTTGCAAATGCACCTCCCTTAACCTGCAAGGCTTGCTGCGCTTCAGGCAGGATTCACTTAAGGGGAAGGACAAGGTGGTGTTTCCACCACACCCCTTTGTTGGGAGTTATGCCAGGGGACATAAGCTTTAGTGTTTATTGGAGCCCTGCCAGTGAAGACTGAATCACTACAAGCTGACAGGGTAATAGAACTCTAGACCTTCCTATATCTTCCATTGTTCTATGTAGTATAGTTGTGGCAGTGTTGGTCCCAGGATATTAGACAGACAAGGTGGGTGAGGTAATAGCTTTTATTGGACCAACTTCTGCTGGCTATGAGAGAGACAAACATTCAAGCAACTCTATCCTGAATGGTCTCTTACAATATGTGCTAAGTACTTATGCTAAACAATCTGTTTCACTTTGCATTTTGCTGTAAGGCTGGAAATTCTTTCCCCAGTCCTGTAGAAGAAGTGAGTTGTAGCTCAGGAAAGCTTATGCTCAAATAAATTGGTTAGTCTCTAAGGTGCCACAAGTACTCCTTTTCTTTCTGTGTGGTTTGAAAGCTTGTCTTTCTCACCAACAGAAGTTGGTTCAATAAAAAAGATTACCTCACTCATCTTGTGTCTCAGAAAGATTTTCCTGACATTCAGCCTAAATTGTTCCTTTTAAAATTTCATCTCCTCTCATCATTATGTTTTCTAAAATCTAAAGTCATTATGCTCGCTGATATTTTTACTCTATCTTTCTGTTATATAATTAGAACACAAATAAACACACGATTACAAAACTGGTGGTAACTCAGTTCCATGGAACAAATCACATGTTAAAAACCCTGCGATTAAAAAAATTAAAAGTTCAACGTGGATTTACTTTAAGAATTCAAAAAACCCTATACAACTGCCTATTAAAAAAGAATTGTATTTAATTTTATCTAAAGTAGAAAAAATATTTTTAATTTGCTCTGTTAAATGGGGGAGCCCTTGTCAACTGCCAGATTTTTTGAATTATTTCAGTGCAAAAAGCAACAACAACAAAAGCACAGATACTGCATTACAATGTGTTTCATACATTTATATGGACTATGATTTAATTATTTATATTTCATACTGCTTTAGCCAATATTCCATAGTATGTTGTAAAAGGAGTAAAGTCTTCATCTGCGACCTCAATGCACCATTTTGCTAGTGACTCTTTGCTGAGAATGGAGATAGCCCATGGATTATAGAAATGCAGATTAGCAAGGTCATACTGCAGTTACTTTCCCTATCTAAGTGATAAATACAATACCATATGATTTTCTGAATACTATAGTTTTGTCTTAATCATGTTTATTCACTTTTGGGGAAGCACTTTATACCTCCCCTCCTGCTACTCAAATTGTATTTATGTGGTAGGTAACAATTTAGTATAGTAATAAATTTCCTTATCTAAATGGATACCAGTTTTCTTCAAGTACGAGAGTGAAACACAAAAAGTAAAAATTCAAAATAAGTCTGTTAAAATAAAGCTGTTTATTTTTTCTGTTTATCCCCAGTGACTACTTAGCATTAAACTCGAACCAAGCAGGGTTTTTTTATTTGTGAGATAATGTTTTATTGGTGCGGTTTTTTTTACTTTTTTTCCCTTTATTTCTCTTGTGTGCAATGAGTAAGTCATATTCCTACTCTCTATTAGTTTCTCCATTTTGTGCATTTCGAAGCACAAACATACAAAGATTATGAGTCAGGCCCCAAAATCATAAGATTGGCTTAAAATTTTTTTAAAAAATTTTCTTTGGCCTTGTATTTGCATTTTGAGCCTTTAGAGCTCACATTTTCAAGTGTCTTTCTGCAACCTGGAGAACCAGAAAGTTGTGGTGATGTTGTTTTTTCTTAAATGAAAGCTGAGGTTCTCATATAGTAACATTACTCCAGGAGCTGGGATTTAAGAAAAACACCAGATATCACGAGTGTTGGTAACCCTGCATTCTAGGATCTCAAATGTTCTGGTAATGCCATATATAGTCAATGATAATACTGTGGTAACTCTCTTTCTCTTTACTCAGGGATTTTGGGAAAACCATACAAAACTGATCAAGGAGTATGGACCTGTTTGTGGGTAAGCTAGCAATACTCTTTCTTTACTTTGTTCATTGTTGCTGCTGTTTTCTTGTTGGTTTGCAACTTAGTGACAGTGAACTAATGCCACTTTACTCCTGAATAAAAGCATCCAGATGGAAGTTAACACACTGATGTGCATAGACTTCACGCCTTTAATTGATTTGCCTTCCCTTTCTTGAGTGTCTCCATATAAAAAAGTCCTAACATTGAACATACAGACAATTCTGCTTAGACTTAAGGGCATGGCTACACTTGCAAATGTAGAGCGCTTTGAGTTAAACCAGCCTTCGTAGAGCGCAGCAGGGAAAGCGCTGCAGTCTGTCAACACCGACAGCTGCAAGCGCACTGACGTGTCCACATTTGCAGCACTTGCAGCGGCATTGGGAGCAGTGCATTGTGGGCAGCTATCCCACAGAGCACCTCTTCCCATTCTGGTGCTGATGAGGTCCAGCACCTCACCATTGCTCCATACTGGGGATAGCCTGGCGCGGGGAGGCGTGGTCACTTGGAAAGATTCACTGAGAGCACTCCACGCCTGGCTAAGCAAACAGGAGGGGGATTTTCAAAATTCCCAGAGAATTTAAAGATAGGTCTGATGGTTGGTCACCTGAGGGCAGGGCAGTAGAGTTCAAAGTGATGACCAGAGTGGCTAGAACGGGCATTGTGGGACACTTCTGGAGGCCGATCAGAGTGCATTAACAGACCAGGGGGTCCACACTGCTGCTGCGGTGCTCCAGCGGGGGCGCATCAAACGTTATTCCACTCGCCGAAGTGGATTACCAGGAGCGCTCTAGCTGCGGAGTCAGAGCGCTCTACGTGCCTTGCCAGTGTGGACGCATCGTGAGTTAGAGCGCACTGGGCTGCTTTAATGCGCTCTAACTCACAAGTGTAGCCAAGCCCTCAGTCTTTCTCAGGCCTTTACAGAGCTACCACCTTGGTAAAATAAGGGTGTTGGTAGCCGTTGCACAAAGGAAAATATATCTCTTCTCTCATGTGAACATTGAATTGATGAGGGGAGGAAGTGCCTTTAAAGTTGCTTTGGTTTACATGCCTGTCACCTATGTGATTCTGAGTTTTCACTATGAGACAATGAAACATTCACCAAAATTTAATTTAATTTAAGAAAAAATCACTTTTGCAAAATACTGTGGATTTGAGTTCAAATCTCTCACTCCATATCTGTACAAAAATATCCATTTTAAAAATATCATGAAGTAAAAAGTAAAAATTGCACACCTCTTTCCCCTGTCCTCCAGCTGTAGTTAACCACTTACTAGTGCTGAGGAGGGACTACACCTCAGGAAGAATACACAGGGACTCCCCTAAAGTCAAATATTTCCCGTTTCTTTGAATCCCTCATTGGTAGTACAAGTTTTGCATTGTTATAATAGTGCTGGAACTGCACTTTTACTTCCATTCTTTTCTATCCTAAGTGGAAATAATGACTTCCAGATTCTCTCTATCCTTGGTATTTCCAATGTGCTTATTACTTTGATATATAAATACAGACCAATAATTACAAAGAAAGCATAGACTCAATGGAGACACTGTTTTTATGTCTCCTTACAACAATCTGTAACCCACTAATTCCCTTTTGTCCTCTGACTGCTGAAGTCTCAGTTGCCTACTTCATTTTGAATGGTTTCTTGCAACATGTTTTAACTTCTTATGCTTAACAATCTGTTTCACCTTGTATGTAGCTGTGATGCTCTGATTACCTTTCTGAGACCTGATGAAGAGCTCTGTGGAGATTGAAAACTTGTCTCTCTCACCAGCAGATATTGGTCCAATAAAAGATATTACCTCACCCACCTTATCTCCCTCATATCCTGGAATTAATGTGGCTATAACAACAGTGCAAACAAAGAAAGCATAAATAGTCCTGAAAGGTTTTTTTTTCTTCCCTGTTCCACAGAAGTTCAGAGATGCGTGTGAGTGTGTGTAGATTATAAATATGTTTTGGATGTTGTTCCTGCAGCAAAGCTTTATCAAAGAGCAGTGTTTTATAATTAATCTGAAGACAGGCAAGTTGAGGTTCAGACCTAATGGAGTTCTCACTGCTAAAAAAATACTCCACTCCCTATTTCTGACAATCTAAACCAGGGTCTCTGCAGCTGTGTCATCCCACAACTATGTGTGCAGATAGCAGAGGATGAGGTGGTTTGCAAAATCATAGAATCATAAAGTCATAGAAAATTAGGATTGGAAGAGACCTCAGGAGGTCATCTAATCCAACCCCCTGCTCAAGGCAGGACCAACACCAACTAAATCATCCCAGCCAGGGCTTTGTCATGCCGGGCCTTAAAAACTTCTAAGGATGGAAATTCTACCACCTCCTTAGGTAACCCATTCCAGTGCTTCACCACCCTCCTAGTGAAATAGTGTTTCCTAATATCCAACCTAGACCTCCCGCACTGCAACTTGAGACCATTGCTCCTTGTTCTGTCATCTGCCACCGCTGAGAATAGCTGAGCTCCATCCTCTTTGGAACCCCCCTTCAGGTAGTTGACAGCTGCTGTCAAATCCCCCCCACTCTTCTCTTCTGCAGACTAAATAAGCCCAGTTCCCTCAGCCTCTCCTCATAAGCCATGTGCCCCAGCCCTCTGATCATTTCTGTTGCCCTCCGCTGGACTCTGTCCAATTTGTCCACATCCTTTCTGTAGTGAGGGGCCCAAAACTGGAAGCAATACTCCAGATGTGGCCTCACCAGTGCCAAATAGAGGGGAATAATCACTTCCCTCAACCTGCTGGCAATGCTCCTGCTAATGCAGCCCAATATGCTGTTAGCCTTCTTGTAATCCCCAGGTCCTTTTCTGCAGAACTGCTGCTTAGCCAGTCGGTCCCCAGCCTGTAGCAGTGCATGGGATTCTTCCGTCTTAAGTGCAGGACTCTGCATTTATCCTTGTTGAACCTCATCAGATTTCTTTTGGCCCAATCCTCCAATTTGTCTAGGTCACTTTGGACCCTATCCCTACCCTCCAGCATATCTGCCTCTCCCCCCAGCTTAGTGTCATCTGCGAACTTGCTGAGGGTGCAATCCATCCCATCGTCCAGATCATTAATAAAGATGTTGAACAAAACCAACCCCTGGGGAGCTCCGCTTGAGACCGGCTGCCAACTAGACATCGAGCCGTTGATCACTACCCATTGAGCCCGACAGTCTATTCAGCTTTCTATCCACCTTATAGTCCATTCATCCAATCTATACTTTTTTAACTTGCTGGCAAGAATACTGTGGGAGACTGTATCAAAATCTTTGCTAAAGTAAAGATTTATCACATCCACTGCTTTCCCCATATCCACAGGGCCAGTTATCTCATCATAGAAGGCAATCAGGTTGGTCAGGCGTGACTTGCCCTTGATGAATCCGTGTTGACTCTTCCTGATCACCTTCCTCTCCTTCAAGGGCTTCAAAATGGTTTTCTTGAGGACCTACTCCGTGATTTTTCCAGGACTGAGGTGAGGCTGACCGGTTTGTAGTTCCCCAGGTTCTCCTTCTTCCCACTGTATTTGCCTTTTTCCAATTGTCTGGGACCTCCCCCAGTTGCCACGAGTTTTCAAAGATAATGGCCAATGGCTCTGCAATCACATCAGCTAATTCCCTCAGCACCCTCGGATGCATTAGATCTGGACCCATGGACTTGTGCATGTCCAGCTTTTCTAAATAATCCTTAACTTGTTCTTTCACTACTGAGGGCTGCTCACCTCCTCCCCATACTGTGTTGCCCAGGACAGGAGTGCGGGAGCTGACCTTGTCTGTGAAGACTGAGGCCAAAAAAGCATTGAGTACTTCAGCTTTTTCCACATCATCTGTCGCTAGGTTACCTCCCCCATTCATTAAAGGTCCCACACTTTCCCTGACCTTTTTCTTGTTGCTAACATACCTGTAGAAACCCTTCTTGTTACCCTTCACATCCCTTGCTTGCTGCAACTCCACTTGTGTTTTGGCCTTCCTGCTTACACCTCTGCATGCTCGAGCAATATTTTTATACTCCTCCCTAGTCATCTGTCCAAGTTTCTACTTCTTGTGGAAGCTTCCTTTTTGTGTTTAAGCCCACCGAATATTTCACTGTTAAGCCAAGCTGGTCACCTGCCTTATTTGCTATTCTTTCTGCACATCAGGATGGCTTGTTCCTGTGCCTTCAGTAAGGCTTCTTTAAAATACAGCCAGCTCTCTTGGACTCCTTTCCCCCTCATATTAGCCTCCCAGGGGTTCCTACCCATCATTTCCCTAAGGGAGTCAAAGTCCGCTTTTCTGAATTCCATGGTCCGTATTTTGCTACTCTCCTTTCTTCCTTTTGTGAGGATCCTGAACTCAACCATCTCATGGTCACTGCTGCCCAGGTTGCCACCCACTTCTACTTCCCCTACCAATATAAGATAGTCCATAGGGCTTTGTAGACTAGGCCAGGACTTAAAACTCACGCTCTGAATTGAATGGGAGGAGAATGCAATTCGCAGAGCAGTGGTGTAATATTGTGTCAGCCTTGTTGTCTGAGGTATTTGCTGTACCAATTGCATCCTTCTTGTGGCAGTCACATTCAACTCTAGGGAAAGTGTCTTGCAGAGATAAAACCAAGAGGTAACGATATCATGGCTGTCAGTGGCTAGATCCTCGACTGAGAGGAAATGATATAGTGTCCTGGCCGGTGAGAAATAGAAAAAGATGTTCATCACCACTGTGGCACTTTGGATTTGTCTGGGGTAGTAATGGACTGAGCATGACTCTGAGGCTTCATATTATTCCAAAGATCTGTAGTCTTGTGCCCTTAAACAATGGTGATGATAGAGCACTGGCATTAGTTCCTCAGTATGTTTTCCGCATTCTAATTAGTATCACATCTGTTTTTTCTAAGTTGATCTAGAGCTCTCTGGTTTTCACTCCTCTGCTTACCCATTCCTTCAGGCATTGGTGATGGCAGGGCAGTGTCAGTAGAACAATGAACTGGTAGCATATGAGTCACACTGTCTCCGAGTGGTCTCTTGTAGATGTTGGAGGATGAGAGAAAGCACTAAGCCTTGTTAGATTGCACATAAGATGATACATAGGTATATATCCTGTCTCTCTGGGGTCTGGCCGATAGGAATGAGTGGATCCAGCACACTGCTGCGCTGTTTACTCCTGCAAGGTCTTGTAAAGGTATCTTCAGCTCTGTCTCACTAATGGTGCTGAAGGCTGCAGAGACATCTAGCACTAGCAGCACAGAGGTTTCTTTCCTGGATGTGATGGTTCGCGGGATATCCAGGACTGTGAGTCACCTTGTTACCAACTCCTCTTCCCCGCCCCCCCCCCCCCGCAATCTCCAGCATGAAGGAATCTTGCTTGCGCTTAACTGGTGCCAGCTCCCTGACACCACCAACCTATTAGCCACCTAAGCACTCTTCTCTGGGCTATGCCAGCCCTTACTTTGCCTTGCAGGTTAACAATAAGTGTGCCCCAGTCCTGGAGTCCCTTTGAAGCATTCCCCTGTAGTGTTCAGCCCCTTATCCACTGAATACTCACAGAAATACCAGGTCTGCTGTCTCCAAAGGAAGAATGTACACACCTGCTTGAATGACTGAACTCAGGATCAGCACCTTGCCTAGTATCACAGCACTGAGATACATTTACAGTGCAAACCAGAATAAGTTTATTAACAGAGATTCAAGAGTCAAGTGATGATGAGTGAGAATATTGGAAACAAATGGTTACATATCAAACAAAATGATAAAACGCTTTCTAGGTGCTACATTTAACTAATAGGTTAATCTCCTGTCTAAAGAAGTTTATCTTACCTCCATAGTCCTCTGCAGCATTTCAACCAAGGTTGGCTGAGATCCTGTTTTCATGAATGTAAATGCACTGTCCATTTACTTCGTGGATGTAGTATAAGGCAGTGTTTTCTTTGCCTTCTGCTTATAGCCTCAAAATTCATTATCTGTACCCAGAGTCAGTATAACCATCTTTGGTTTGTTTTTCCTGTGTGCAGCTGCCTTGTTGACTTCACATCTCTTCAATAACTTCAAATGTAAATGATATCCATTAGGTTAGCTTACAATGTTTACTTAACATCCCAACAGAGAGACAGGTGAACAAACACTTCTTGTGTGACAGAAGACCTGTTTCTCCATCTAAGAACATATTTTCAGTGTATATATATATAATTTTTTACATAGGATCTGTACATACATTTGACAACAATATTAAGGACCAGTGTGGCCCGGCTTTCACTTAAGATCTCACATGACATTCAATTAAATTCAGCAAAGACAAATGTAAGGTGCAACACTTAGGGAAAAAAACCGAAATACATAAATATAGAATGTGGAAGAACTTCCTAACTGTAAGAACAGTAGGACAGTGGAACAGACCTCCTAGGAAGATTGTGGAAGCTTCTTTGCTGGAGGTTTTCAAAAGGAGTCTGGATAGCCATCTGTCTTGGATGGTTTAGACACAACAAATCCTGCATCATGGCGGGGGCTTGACTAGATGACCCTTGTGGTCCCTTCTAAACCTATGATTCTATGATTCTTTGGTGAATCAGAATGCACATTCCAGAATCAGGACATTCCTGAGACTCCCTTGCCAGTTGTCATTAAGAGGTTCTTGGGTCACACTGTACAAGGCCAAGAGAAGGTTGTTCAATACCAGGACAGTTTCTGGGTAGTGTCCTAGAGAGAAACCTGATTTGTCAGGGATCCAGGAGATTGGCAGGGAATAAATGCTACTCTTGAAATCTTCCAGGAAAAGGAATCTTTGGGACACTTTTCAGAGTAGCAGCCCTGTTGGTCTGTATCTGCAAAAAGAAAAGGAGGACTTGTGGCACCTTAGAGACTAACAAATTTATTTGAGCATAAGCTTTCGTGAGCTACAGCTCACTTCATCCGATGCAACTGTTACCATGCTTGATGTAAGTGGTCAATTAGTGGTTCTCGGAAAATGTTTGGGCCTCTAGTGGCTGCCTGTGTGTGTGTGTATGTGCACACACGTGTATTATTATGATCTACCCAATGCATGAAACTCCTTCGTCATTCCCACAGCTTCTTCTGTTTGAGTCTTACAGTTCTTGTGAATAAAGGTAACAAACGTTATGTGGCAGGTGTGCATGTATGACCAGAATCAAGGCATTTGACCTGATGGCCTTGGAGGAGATCTGACATTTTGCTCTTTTCAGATTGAAAACAGCTTCCCAATAAGCATGAAGAGCAATGATATGTATTTTCACAGTGGTGAAGTGTGTTTAATACAGATCTTTGGAATGGAAGCCGTTATTCTCCCCTGCCCCCCTCCTAAGGTCACTTGAATTGTCTGAATGATACCATCACAACTGTTTTCTTTCGTATGTGAATTGGTTTCCTTGACAACAGGACGTCAAATCAACTTTTCAGCTTTAATCAAGTCAAAACAATATATCCCTTCCATTCCAAACGACCTCAAGTCGTAGGGAATTGTTTCAAGCAAGGTTTTCTAGGTCACAATACCTTTTTTTTTTTTTTTTTGCTCCTGTGTGTAGAACCAAAGGAGAGGTGATGTCATTGTTCCTTTACAGAGAGAGACAATGCAAATAACCTCCAGCAGTGAATGTGTGATGTGAAACTCCTGTCTATTTTCATATAGGGAGGGTCCAGAATGGGCACCAAAGGGAAAACAAACTACTCTTGGGTTCAATACACAAGGAGAGATGCAATGTTCTAATTCCATTGAAATGAATGGATTCATGCTGCCCACTTCAGTTTTCAAGAGCTAAGATCACCAAATAAAGTGGCTGTTCATGTGTATATAACTCAGTTTTATCCTGAAATACCACCTACAAAGATGCTTATAATAAATGTGCTGATTTTTCATGCAAAAACTACGACAAACATTCTATTTAGAAATAACATTATTTATGTTGTTGTTCCCCTTCTTCTTACTAGCGAAATAGGATCTTGGTTTCTGTGGGATTTATTGTGTTCTGTAGCTTATTCCTCAGATGAGCCCCCAATTTCTAAGTCTTCTACTTATTTTCCTTGCATCCGATTGTCCCATTTCAATTCAAGGATATGACTTCTGGTGGGAAAGAGGTGGCACGAAACTTCAGCCTTAGTGGATGAAGAGAAGTATGGGGAAAATATTACACAGAATCAGAAATGTGTCTAGAACAGTGGTTTTTCAAACGTATTTTAGCTGAGCCCCCACCTTTGATTTTACAATTTTTGGTTGTGCCTCACCTCCCCCGCCCCCAACCCAGACAAAAAGAGGTGAGTTGGGATGGAGGTGGTGCTCCTTTTCAGAGTTCCACCCTGGGGGGCTGAGGTCTGAGCTACCTGGCATCGCCCCTTGCCCCCCCTGAATGGTCCTCCTCGCCCACTCCCCTGGGGGGTGCACCCCACAGTTTGAAAACCTCCGGTCTAGTAGAATGTTACCAGGTTTTTAGAGGCTATGACTTAATCCTATTTTACATATACGCTCCATGTGCATTTGATTGGACATTGTGATTGCATTATCATTATTTATATGGCACCATAGGTGCACATTGATGGTGCACAGTAGAAGAGCTGTGTCAAAATAAGTAATAGATTTCCTGTCCTGAAGAACATAGCGTGGAGAATTACAGAAAAATACAGTACAATATTAGAATGACAGGTGGTAGATACAACTGGTATGAGTCACCTACTAGGGCTTGAACCTACAGTAAACTCCATGTGGGCACAAGGGTCCAGTCAGAATGAAGGACTTACCATGAAGGTTCTAAAGCATTTTTGCAGCAGACTGCACTGTAATTCGTGGTTGCAGTGTTCTTTCTTGATATGCCTAGAGCATGGAACTGCTCCCAGTTAGTGTAGGCCCCCAATTCCTTCTCCGTCAATAAAATTCTGAACACCTGCCTGCTCTGTGAAGCCTAGCAACTATATATCCTTCTTTGCTCACACCCTTGTGTGCTATGACATTGTGAGCTCTTTGGGGCAGGGCTTTTGTTCTTTGTTTAGCACATTTTAGTTCGTTTTTAGGCTCCTGCTGAACACTTCTGGCTCTGTATAAAGAATCAAGAGCTTTAGCACCAATGATGTGATGTGCAACACAGTGTTGTTCATAATCCCGTTTTGTTGTTTGTTATAAACTTCTTATGAGCAAGTTATCCATCTTCAGCAAAGCAGCTGCAGCAAACTCTGCTGAGCCTAGGACATAAGCCTTTTGGTGTCAGCACAGTACTACAAAATGAGTTCCCAGGGTATGGAAGAAAGCTAGGGGTATCTGCATGGATACTAGAAGCAACTGGGTCGTATCTTTGATGTGAACGGAGCTACATTTTCTTATAAAACATAATTAGTTTATAATTAGTAACTTATACAAATTTTAATGAAATGTCTGGGAAGTAAAACAACAGGCTGGATGTTCTTAATACATGACATCTGATCTGTCTAAAAAAAGACATCATTCATATCTTGTCATTTAGGGGGCTGGATGGCTCAAAGAATTAGCAGTAGAATATGGAGTCAGTCAGTAAGCTGAAATGTGGCTAACGCTGCATATGATTGTACTTTATACAGCCAGCTAAGAGCTTTTCAGCAGTCTAAGCAGAATGAATTAATGCTTTCTTAGTGGCTGTCCACACCAAACATGCCATTGCAAATGGCACTAGTTGACTTTGTTAGCCATTTTTGTAGATAGAC
This sequence comes from Lepidochelys kempii, assembly GCF_965140285.1. NCBI lineage: Eukaryota > Metazoa > Chordata > Testudines > Cheloniidae > Lepidochelys > Lepidochelys kempii. The sequence goes on from NC_136380.1 coordinate 250,850,706, forward strand.
CAAGGATCAAATTGTTGTAGACACTGAACTCTCATTCCAGCTTGTGGTCCCTCTGCATCAGGGATGAGGTATGCTGGTGACTCATTGTGATGAAGGCTTGTGTGGCTACTGCTTATGCTATACCTATTCTGTGGATAAACAGGGGATATACGTTTTCAGGGCTGTCGATCTGGAACTGTGCACAGAAATTATCCTTCCCTACCCCTTCCCCAGAATACCACAATAAAATTTTGGTCCCAGTCAAGTCAATAAGGCCAAGATTTCAACCCAGTGAACAGTTTTAGGCCTCATCATGTAGTTAGTTTACCCGCAGAAATAGTGTATTTATTGTCATTTAATTTTACAAGATTATTTTTATACCTGTTTCTCTGACAATGCCTTATTCTTCCTCACCTGGAAAGGGTAATCCCAAAGTAGGTGTTTCATCATTATTTCTGATAATCAATGCAAAAAAATCACAATTTTCTGAAATAACCTTATCTTGTGTAATTTTTTTCTCCTTTTCTGCTGGTGGTTTTAATGGACTCCATGTAGGCCTCCTATTATTTTTTAAACAAGTCATTTTCCATATTTCATCTAGAGAAAGACATGCCTGGGCAGGAATGGAGAGGGGGGGAAAATCAGCCTTTCTGTTTTTGATATACAGCCTTCTTAATCTCTGGTTCACATTTTCCCTATTAAGGTTTGTTTTGCTAGTTTCCCTTGGGCTGGATTTCCATGTTTTAAAAAGGATTATATGCTTTTTGGCCTGAATAAAATCTTTTACCATTCTGCCTCTTTTTTGCTTTGTTTTGTTGCTTCCGTCTCGCATTGTGATAAGATCCTTTGACTCTACAAGTATGTACACTGCATGCTCTATGGCAGCACTGCAGTGTAGACACTACAGCGGCAGAAGGGGCTCTTTCATCTCTAGAGTAAATACACCCACCCAAGAGGTAGTAAATCAGGTTGATTGAAGAATTCTTCTGTTGACCTAGCTGCACCTACAGTGTGGGTTGGGTCAACCTAACTACATCGCACAGGGTGTGAAATTTGTCATAACCCTGAGCAATGTAGCTAGGTCGACCTGAGTTGTAGGTGTAGACCAAGCCTATAGTGTTCTTAATCAGTCCTAGACCTACTTCTGTGGATTGCAAAGATCTAACTTTTCCCTTTAAACAGTTGCTAACTTTGGGCCCTATTCAGCAAAGTACTTGAAGACGTGTCTAACCTGAAGCACCTGAGTAATCCCACTAAAGTCAATGGGGCAACTCACATGCTTTGAGTTAGGCATATGCTTTAAGTATCTGGCTGAATCAGGGCCATCAAAGGGACAACTTAACAATTGCTTTTCTGTCTGAAAAATGTGTAACTCCTACAGCTACAAGTAAACACCTAGTGCAACTGAAAGAAATTGATAGGATGAAAAATATATTTCTCTTTTTCCCCCAGTTGACAATACTTTGTGCATAGACAGCTTGACTGTTGCCCTTTGTAGTCTATTAGCCAATTTCTTCTATGGTTAAAAAAATCCTTACAAATATCATCCAAGCAACAGAAAAACATCAATAATTTATCTTTTCTATGTTGAAAACAATATAAACTTTCAGGACATGACTATGTAAAGAAGCTTTATCAGAAACTGGAATTTGTTAAAATCAGTCAGTTAAAAAAATCAATATAACATTATGTCTTTCCATTTTTAAATAACAGTATTCCAGCCTAAAAAGTTTGATGTCACAGAACAATGCTACCTTGTGGTATGATTCCCTACACAGAGCCAGGATATCAAAGTTAATTAGATTCAATCATTGTTACTTTTAATGGCTTAATCAAACTATTCCTGAAACAACTTTTATGAATTGTTCATAGCTGTCAGGTGCAAATGCAAAACTCATCTCCACACAAAAGCAACCTATCCCTCTGCAAAAACCCAGATAGCCTTCTCCTCCATTGCAAAACGTTGTGCTAATTTTCTTGTAAAGGGCTCAAATACCAAAGTGTTTAGAGTGGTATATGAAACCTGGGTTGAAGATATGCTGATCCTTTAAATTTATCAACTGCCTTTTTTGGTCATGACGTGACATGAGTGGCTCCTTTCCTTTCTTTGTGGGAGGTTTTCAGAGGGCAACTTTGTGCAATTGCTCGTATTCCATGAACACTCTCTATGGTGGGGTAGTGGTGATTCTTGGGTTATCCACCAATGTGAGTCACCTTGTTTCCTCCTGCCTCTAGTGAGAGGAAGCCTTGCCCGTGGTGGCTGGATGTTAGCCCCCTAAAGCCTGTTAGCCAAGCTCTCTCCTCCGGGCTAGGCCAGTCCTGTCTTTGCCTTGCAGGTTAGCAATAGGTAAGCTCTAGTTGCAAGTCCCTTTGCAGTGTGCTCTGTGATACCCAGCCCCTGATGCTGGCTACTCACAGATAGGGTGACCAGATAGTAACTGTGGAAAAACAGGACAGGGTGGGGGATAATAGGCGCCTATATAAGAAAAAGTCCCCAAAAATGGGACATCTGGTCACCCTACTCACAGAAATCCCAGCTCTTGTGCCTCTAAAGAAGCAGTGTACCGCAGTTTACTAGTTCTACCTTAAACCACCACTCCCGTACAACAAACAGCACTTGTAATAAAACAAAAGAAGGTTTATTTAAGGAAGACTAGAGATTCAATTAGAAACAAGATAGAGTGATGGAAACAAATGGTTACAGTACAATACAAAATCATAAAATGCAAACTAGGGCCTACACATATTAGTTACCTTTCCTATTTAATAAAGTAGGTTTTCCCCCCAAAGTTCAGTCTGTTCAGTCTGGCTGGTTTGCAGAAACCTTGATCCAAATGTTCATGAAAACACTCCTTCCCCCACTCCACAATATATCGCCTCAGCAAATGATCCAGAGTGCCTTTCCCTCCTCCATGTTATACTGAAACAGTCTTGTTTTTGTTCAAAGACAGGGTGATTCCCCATCTGTTGTAATGTTCCTTTTTACTTCCAAGTGGCTTCAATTGTTTGCAGTTGTCTCCGATGGTTTTTCATTGATAGTATTGGGATGGAGCAAGGCTAGACAACTGAGCCTTGCATCGCATAAGCAGCAAGGGTGACAAGTCCCTCCTGCTTCAATGGGCCATCTCCGAGACATTAGCCCCTGGAGACTAACTTTTACTCTAAGACCTGTGACAGGGTCGGGCCAGATGGCTACAGGAGAGTGATAGAAGGCAGATATATTAGCCCCAGGTTAAGCTGGTCCCTTTTCCCTGGGTAAGGTAACAGGGGCAGTTCCAGAACAATCAGGAATTTGCTGGAACCAATTAAGGCAGACAGGCTAATTAGGACACCTGGAGCCAATTAAGAAGCTTCTAGAATCAATTAAGGCAGGCTAATCAGGGCATCTGGTTTAAAAAGGACCTCACTTCAGTCAGTGAGGGGCGCACAAGGAGCTGAGAGTGAGAGGGCGTGGTGCTGGAGGACTGAATAGTACAAACGCTATCTGCCATCAGGAGGAAGGTCCTGTGGTGAGGATACAGAAGGTATTGGGAGCAGGGCCGGCTCCAGGCACCAGCTTTCCAAGCAGGTGCTTGGGGTGGCAATTAGAATGGGGCAGCAGTCCGCGTCCCGTGGCAGCAATTCAGCAGCAGCTCCGCTGCTGTTGTGGTGGCGGCAATTCGGCGGCGACTGCTTGGGATGGCAAAATTGGTAGAGCCGCCCCTGGTTGGGAGGAGGCCGTGGGGAAGTAGCCCAGGGAGTTGTAGCTGTCACACAGGTGTTACACAAAACACTATAGACATCTGTGATCCACAGGGCCCTGGGCTGGAACCCAGAGTAGAGGGTGGGCCCGGGTTCCCCCATCCCCCGAACTCCCAATTGGATACAGGAGGAGTTGACCTGGACTGTGGGTCCCACCAGAGGGGAAGGTCCCTGGCCTGTCCCCCACCCACTAGGTGGATCAGCAGAGACTGAGGGGATTGTTCTCCTTCCTTTTCCCCATGCTGGCCAGTGATGAGGTTAGCTGAGTGAATGGCAGGTTTGAGCCACTAGCAAAAGTGGCCAAACTGAGGGCTGCTGTGAATCTCTGAGGCAAGCAAATCCGCCAATAAGTGCAGGAACCCACCAAGGCAGAGGAGGAACTTTGTCACAGACCTTAAAGCATACTTTCAATATAGCTATGCTTTTCCTTAAATATTACCTGTAGATGAATCTCACAATGATTGAGTCTTGATAAGAGATGAGCTTTCTGTAGATACTTTACAATACATGTTATCCCTTCTGGATAAATATCCTTCCAGACATGTGTTTGGTATAATGAGTTTGTCAGGCCTGACATGAGAGTTGTTTGCAAAGGACAGGGAACCCTTTGCCAAGGGGCCTCTGTGTCAGAGGAGTACAATGGGTTTTTTGTCCTGTCTTCCCTCTTATTCAATATGTATTTCAGAGCTCTGGGAGAGCTACTAAACTGATGACACAAGGCCCAATATTCCACTGCCTTGGATCTGATGCAGTCTTTTGCACCTGTGCAAAGTGAGTATAAAATGCTACCAAATCCAAATGATGGCATTGTGCACTCGCTTTGCAAAGGTGTGAATGGATATGCAAGGTGCAAGATCATGGAGAACAGGGCCTGGGGTCTGTGGTGTCTGCAGAATGCTCTTGATGCCCATCTCTACGTTTCTGTCTTCTGTGGCCTGACTCTTGCTGCAGCATCAGTGACTTAGTATTTGCAGAAGATCGGGGGCTGGCTGACTAGGTCATGGCTGAGGTGTCTGTAATACTGTTAGTTTGAGGGAAGCACCCAGGAGAGTTGGTGAGAATTGTACCAGTGCCCTTGACTGAGGGAGTGAGGCTGCAATTTGCAACATTGGTTAGCAGTTTAGGAACCTAGCTAGATCTGGGATGCTCAGGTAGCAGCTGTGGCCAGGAACACTTTTCTTACCATCTGTACATTGTGAGAGATTCGCTTGGCTATGTGGTTCCATGTCTTTATTGCCACAAGGCTAAACTGCTGAGACTGCTTGTTCAGTGGAGTGTCATGCCTAGAGCACCTATAATGCCAATCAGTGCTCCATGGTCTGCACTGGCTGCCTGTGCATTATTTCAGATGATGCTTTTGACTTATAAGACCCTCAGTGATTTGGATTCTGGTTACGTGAGAAAATTGCCTCTTCTCATTGGGTCGTACCACTGCAGTTGCAAGCAGCGGGTCCGTTCAAGCTGGAGACTTCAGAGTTTAAATGACAGAGATTCCCAGGAGGGCATTTTCTAAAAGGGGCCCTCAAATCTGCAGTTTGATCCACCAAAGACTGAATCTGTTAATTTTCTTAACAAGCTGTAAGTCCATCTTTTCTCTTTGAGCCTTTGGGGAGGAAGTGCACTGAGGGTTTTTAGATGGTTACAGTGTATGGTGGTGATGATGATTTTAGCAGGCAAGTGCTATATGAGTTGTAAGGCATTTCATTATGTAGATTTGTGTTACTGACATGGTATGTTTTAATTGCTCTTATACTCTAGCACCCAGAGACATTGATGGAAACTTTATTATAAATCCAGGTAAGGCACATACAGTGTGTAATGAATTATATAAATGTACATAGAGTGAATATCATTGATCTCGAACCTTCCCAAATGTGTTTTTTGTTATGAATGGAAAATGTGTTTCCCTTAGCTGTGCACAGCAGCAGTTTTCAAATGAAGTGCTTGAATCATCCCCTTCACTATAGGGATGAGGTAGAGGCACTGCGTCCCCTACCGCTTCCCCCTTTTTCCTCTGCGGCTGCAAGATCAGCTCTGCTAGGAGCTGGCTGTGGTTTGAGCTGCTGTTGTCCCATCCCTGCTCCAGCTGCTCACCAGCTCCCCCACTGGCTGCCTGCTGCATCACAGATAGGGAGGTTGCACTATGAGCCTAGGGAAACACCCAGCAAAGGATGCCCCCACAAACAGCCAACCAGGAGAGGGGGGCAGGGGAAGAGGAGAGAATCTGATGGGTCAGATGATCACAATGGTCCCTTCTGGCCTTGGATTCTATAAACCTATGAGAACCCACAACCAGTTACTGCTCCCCCTGATTCTCTACCCCAGCCCCAGTACAGTTTAGCGCATGCTCCAGCCATTCCTCATCTCTGACACATACCTTGTGTCAGTGGCTTTGGCGGGAAAGTACAGGAATTAGCTATGCCAACTTCAAGCATGCGGGGGGTGGGGAGTGCTTGCCTGTGGGTGGTTCTGCTCCCTTAGTGCCACCTGGGTGCCATGAAGGGAACAGAACAGTGCTGAGAATCCACCCCTAATGATTGACTGTGGTCTCTTAACCTTTGGGAGATAACATGTTCCACTCTGAGGGTGAAAAAGCTGGATGCCATTGCTGGATGCATAGTATTTAGGAGAGGAGCTTTCCTTTTGTGCATGTAACACTTTCCCGTTTGTGCCATCGGTCTCAAAAGGTTACACGCTCTTGCGTCGACAATCTTGCGATGGTGCGGGCTGTTCTTCATGTTTCTGTTTCTTACAGTGAAAAAAATTGCTTCCCTAGCATCTGCTCTCACTTTGTGTTTTATCCTCTTCAATTTTTATTCCTGCGCTCAGTTTTTATCCATGTTTTTTAATGCCATCCCAAGGTTTTTATACACTTCAACAAATCGCTTCATTGCTTTTGTATTGTTTTGTCATATATAAGTTAATTTTTTCCTCTACCTTATTAGTCCTGGGATCAATTTTATTCTACTACATTTTATTTAGTAGGAAGGGGGAAAGAACGACTCCTTTTTCTTTGTGGGTTTGAGACCATCTTCAAGATTACCCCATTTCTGCAGCTCACTACCTCTCTTCTCACCCCTCCAAATCAACGGTTCTACATTATGGCAAACCTCCCTCTAAGGGCTGGGTGCAGTTTGGCCTGGGACAAGACAAAAACATTCCAGGCATTGGATCAGATGGTTGGTGCCTGCATGGCTATGTGCACTGCTATTGTAATTCTCTGAGCTTGGCTGGTTTGAGAAGTGAGGAATGAACTGTGAGCTGCCATCACTGAGGCAGGTTGGCCTTTGAATAGGCCACAAGGCATTTAACTATAGTGCTTTAAATTCACATACTACTTTATACCAGTATAACTTCCCTATCTAAACCAGCCCGGAAGATAATGGACCAGATCCTCAGCTGGTGCAAATTGGCGTAGCTCTGTTGAAGTCAAAATATTGGGCCAGATGTTCAGAGTGGGTAATCTAATCTGTGAGCCTCATGGTCTCTCTCATACTCAATCATTACTCCCCAGGAAAAACATTGGTATATGTATATCCATGTAAGCCTTTTGGTAGCCTTCGTGACTCCTCACCCCACCATCATGCCATGTGTGCAGAGCTGTTGAATGTATTTCACAACCTCTTAGCTTCTCCTTTTGATTGAACCACTGTGCACATGATCTGCCTGTGGATTTTTAAGGAGGGTCATTCAGATGATTCATTCCAATCCCCGGACCCAATATCTTCATGCTGCTCCTACCTACTTCCAGTTGTAGAAGAAGTGGAACCCAGCTGATTGTGCTGATGTCTCGTGCTACAAACTGTACTGTCAGGTTCAAGCTGTCTGTGTAATTGCAAAGTCCCTATCAGCTGAGGAGATCCCAAGTGAGATCAGCGTGACGGATAATTGCCTGTGTCTGAAAAATGACACCTCCTCCTGCTTTGTTTCCCTGTGCCATTGTAACCCATGCCCAGGCCAGAAAATGAGGTAGCACAGGGAGCAGCGGCACAGGCAAACCCTCCCAAACCCCGTGGGTACAAACTTGGTACAGCTAGCCCATGTTGCTGCTTGTCGCTGTCCTGGTGACACTGCTATTTTTAGCGCACTAGTGTATGTCTGAGGGAGCTGGGGAATATCACTCCTAGCACCTTGCGTAGACATACCCCCAGATATGATTTTTCCCCCATTCAGTTTTTCATCTCCCCTGTTTATGGTAGCATTGCTCCATTCTCCTGGCTAGTGCCTAGCGGTTATCAAAGGGAGACAGGCACTGTGGCTGTGTTTTATCATGCCATTGTCTTTTTTCCCCTGTGAATTTGGAGTGGGTTTTCTTGGTATTACTTTTGCTTTCTGCCTCTTCTAAGCATTTATAACCCTTTTATTTTCTGTCTTTGATCCTTCTTGATAGATCAGTATATTTACTTCAGCGACTCCTTGTTCATCCTCCGGTTGTTGAGTTTTTTGTATAGACACAGTGGGCCAAATGAAATTCTGGTGTCATTCCATTGACTTCAGTGGAGTTCTGTCAGGGAAGAACTTGTCCCAGTACTTTTTTCTCATATATTTAAAAGGAATCTGGAACATTTTCCATAGGTTTTTAAAATCAGTCTTTTTCTCACTGTTTAGAGCAGGGGTGGGCAAACTTGTTGGCCTGAGGGCCACATTGGGGTTCCGAAACCGTATGGAGGGCCAGGTAGGGAAGGCTCTACCTCCACAAACAGCCTGGCCCCTGCCCCCTATCCGCCCCCTCCCACTTCCTGCCCCCTGACTGACTCCCTCAGAACCCCCCCTGGTCCTTGTCCCCTGACTGCCCCCTCCTGGGACCCCTCATCCCTAACCGCCCCCGACCCCACCCCCTACCTAACCCTCCCTGCTCCCTGTACCCTGACTTCTCTGACCCCCTATCCACCCCCCCCCACCCCCTGACAGGCCCCCCGGGACTCCCACACCTATCCAACCCCCCCGTTCCCTGTCCTCTGACCGCCCCACCCTCAGTACCTCTGCCCCATCCAACCGCTCCCTGTTCCCTGACTGCCCCCCGGACCCTCCTGCCCTCTATCCAACCCCCCTGTTCCCCGCCCCCTTAACAGGACTGGCAGCTGCGCCGCCCGGCCAAAGCCAGCCGCACCGCCACACTGCCCGGCAGGAGTTCACAGCCACACCATCCAGAGCGGGGGCGGCACGGTGAGCTGAGGCTGCGGGGGTGGGGGGACAGCAGGGGAGGGGCCAGGGGCTAGCCTCCCTGACCGGGAGCTCAAGGGCCGGGCAGGACGGGCCCGCAGGCCGTAGTTTGCCCACCTCTGGTTTAGAGGAACATCTTGGAAGCTCCAAAAGGCAACTGTTGCCTGATAGAAATGTTCTCCCTGTGACATCCAACGTGTGTGTGTGTGTGTGAGTGTGTGTGTACGTGCGCGCAGGGGAGGGGAGTTCCCTGAGTTCTGGGCTGCTGGAATTTTAGGTGTGTAGTCCTGAGCCATGTTCAAGCTATAGCTCACATAGGAGCTAGATAAGCAGCGACTGGGAAAATTAATGAAGTACGTTTGTCTGGCAACACGGAGCAGGGAGTCTGTCAGCAGGCTTCAGAAAGGAGACTGACCTCCAGAACTCCATTATTCTGACTAACTCAGGTGCCTTAGACATGGACCCCACCGGATGGGCCTGGGCCAAGGAAAAGGGGAAGTAATTTCTCGGCCAAGAGACTCTCAATCATGCTTGAGTGACAAAAATGCAGGCCCAGGATAGCTTTAACATGGCTGGGTCTGCCCAGACACATGCGCTGAGCCAGGATAGGCAGTATTCTAGGGAAGAGAGTTAGCTGCAGGGAGTCAGCTCCAGCAGCTGTAGGAGATGCAGCATCTCTGTTGCCGTCCAAGGGAAGGAAAGAAGGTATATAAAGAACCCAGAGCTCATTGGTCCGGGGGAAGGTGGGTGTCACAGAGCCACTGATGGAGGAGAATGAGTGGACTTCACCACCCTCTGGGACCCAGGGATGCCCAAGGATGAGGGTATATATGTAATATTTATTATAAAATTAGTGATGACCCATGGCTTTGCTGCTCAAGTTATCGTTTTATGGTAAGTATGAGGGAGGGCAGGCAAGTGTGTGTGTGTGTTGTGCTGGGAGATGTTTGTGTTGATTTGTGTGGGTGGCAAATGAAGGGGGTGAGCTAAGGTGAGGGACTTTGTATGTTTGGGGTTATTGCATGTTCTGGTTGTTTTGTGGGTGCTTTTGAAGAACTTGGGCAGTTAGGCCAAGTAATCCACGTGTGCAGTCTCTCTCCTACAACCAATGAAATTGTTGCATGTAGATTAGCTGTAGAGTAAGGGTGGTGATTGGTTGAATTACCTCTGAGATCTAGAACTTTTGGCATAGCATAGCTACATATCTTGCTACTGTATGAGTGTAATTCATAAAGTCAAAATGGCTGAGAACTTAAAAATTAGACAATAACAGGCTGCAATTCCAGTGATGTTTGAACGTAGTGATATTTTAAACAAAAAAAAAGCCCACAAACATGTTTGTAGCTGTTTCCATTGCTTCACACTGACTCAACACATATAATAGGCTTCCAGTGACACACAGACAGGTAACAATCCTGGAATCTTATTCTATAGATTGTAAAGAAAATAGAGCAATGAAGCATTCTCTTACAAATGGTATACAGTGTGATGGGGTGTACCAACCCCACACTGAGCTAACAAGGGTTAATGAGCTGCTGTGGGCCCACTCAATCCCACCCTGCTGTGCCTTCACTGGCTGTCTGGTAATGAAGAGATAGTTAAAAAGGGAGGTAAGGACAGCCCAGTTCCTGGCTGACCAGGGTAGAGAGCAGATCTTCTATCCTTTGCTCCTTGAGGGAAAGGACTAGCCCAGGATCTCTTCAGAGACTGCAGAGTACCAGAGCCCCATCAGAGAAAGGTAGGCCTGTCTCAGGACTGCTGAGTTTGTTTTGGGACCATTTTTCTTTGCTTGTTTATAAAAGGAGTATTGGCCCAGGTTGGGCTGCCTGGGAGGGACCTGAAGGGGGCCTACAAAGATAGTTTCAGGGAACCTCTGCCTTAAATGCGTGTGGAAAGCTGCCTCAAACTCTGTGAACTTCTTGCACCATACTCCAACCTTCCCTGTGGTCTGTCTGAGACCCTAAAGAGCGTGCGGTCACACAAAGAATTACACTGAAGCAGTACATTCTATGAAAAAATAGGTCACTCTCAACAGTGCTCCTTCAAACATTACTTTTCCAAACCTACCTTATGTTTTCTTTTGACAGTACATAAAATTACTAGGGCAACCCCTCAAGTGATCTAAACTGGTGTATGTCTACTGATTTCAGGGAAGCTATTGGTTGAGAATTTGCCCCCCTGTAGTTAGCAACTCCCATATCTACCCAAATCCTTGCAGATTTGGAAGTTTTGGTTTTCAGCACTATTCAGTTCTCTTTTCTAGATTAACACATAGTCTCTCTTATTAAGAAACTAGTGACTCAACTATTTTGTGTTATGCATTGGTAAAACCAGATATTCCTGACAGTCATTGTTTCGTTGTGCCATTGTTAGCTTATCGTTTCTGTTTCTGTCATGCTTTTTGTCAAAGATTTTACCCATTGTTATTAGTGAGGATGTGACCGCTCATATGTAATCTTGCAATCTTTTCATTCTCTTCTATCAGACACACACAGCTGAATTTCAGTTTCCTTTGTCTTCTGTCTGATGCATTGGAGAGACTCTTTCATAGTTGTGTGTTTTTGTTTGTTTTCTTTTATATAGGGCTTTAAAGTGCAGCACAGCACAGATTGGATTGATTCAATACAATTTCCTGGAACCATATACTGCAGCTTTTTATTATTAAAAATATTATTTTTAGCTTTTACAATTTCTCTGAGATAGAAATGTTCTTAATGGTTTTTCTTCTGAGTCTGTGTTGTAGCCCTGCTTTCTTAATGTACCCACATGGTCGAACATTAGCCACTTCTCTAGATAATTTAATCATGTATGCATCTAACATTTTCATTATAAAGAGTTCTGCTGGTGGTTTCATGATGAATGATTATCTAAACTATTAGGATATGACTCTCTTATTTGGCTTGGTGCATGTTTAATAATGCATTAACAAAACTAAATGATTGTTTATGCATGTGTGTGTGTGTATAATATAAATACATAGGGAAAATATACATTATCATAGCCATTAAGGATTTTTGGAAACTGCATTTTTCCTGTGATTCATTTTGTATCCTGTGGGATCCAGATTGTTCCCAGGAACATGGTACGTGCTTGGTATACTTTTTCTACCTTGAGAGATATATATATTAGAGTTGAGAAAAAGAAAGTGAGCCCTGAGAGTGTTGTGGCATTGAGGACATAGGGGGTGGGAATTGCAGGAATCTAATTAGAAGAACACATCTAAAGGGAATGGATAATCTAAGGCAAAAAAGAAAAAAAGCATCTTTGTTGTTCCTCTTACATCTTGAGAGATCTACATAGGGGACGAAATCCTGATTCCATTGAAGTTAATGGCAAAACTCCCATTCATTTTAGTGTGACCAAGAGTCCACCTCGAAGATATACACTGGGGAATTACTCATGTGAATAGGATAACTCACCTGAGTGACGCTTTACAAACTCAGGCCCTAGATCTGTCTATTATAGGTGGAGCTAGAAGTGTGGCCTATAGTTAAGGTTGTCTGTTATAAGACCCTGCGTTCAGCTGCTTATATCTAAATGTCTTCAGAATAGTAGCCATGATAGAGTCATATTTTTTATTTAACAAAACAGGATATGTGTATTTTCTTTGGTATTGACTTCAGCCCTACATGCTTACTCCACTGAAATAACAAATAACGTGGTTACATCCCATGCATTGTTATGTTTCTAATGATTAAAATAGGCTAATGATGAAAAATAGAAAGAAGTGGTCCAGAAGTGCACAGTGCTACACCAACATAGCATAAGCAAAGGCAAACAAAACTTCTGTGTATAAAATTGATGATGGTGTGAGCTGTACTGTAAATGGTCTCATTGTTTTGAGTTAATATCAATGCATAACAAGAAAGTGGTAGAGTGAAAGGAAGATATGTATGTGTTACTCCCAGATACAGTAAAAGTAAAATGTTGCACTGCCCACCTTTGCTGATAATTTACATGTTTCAGATGAGCTGTCTCCAAAGCAATGGAAGATCTACGCCAAGATTTAAAAAAAACTAGTGATTTTTGAGTACCTCATTTTTGGATGCTTATTTTAAAACGCTTTAAAGGGGGCCCACTTTTCAGAGGGTGGGTGCTCAGAATATTCTGAAAACCATGCCACTTTATGGTATCTCAAGTTAGGCACCCCAAAATTGAGGCGCTCAAAATCACTAGTCACTTTTGGAAGGGTTGGCCATGATTAAGGCTACATTTTAGTAACAAGTATTTTTAGTAAAAGTCATGGGCAGGTCACAGACAGTAAACAAAAATTCATGGCCCATGACCTGTCCATGACTTTTACTATATACCACTAACTAAAACTTGGGCCGGGGATGCTCGAGGGGAGTCGGGGGTGGGCCGGTGGTGCTGGGGGTGTGTGTGGTCCAGGACCCCTGCTGGTGCTGGGGTGCAGCGATGTGCGACCCGGGATCTGTACTGGGGCGGGACGTCAGGAGGCGGGGTGCGACTCAGGACCTGTGCTGGGCAGAGGGGTGGCAGTACGTGGTCCGGGACCCCTGCTGGTGCTGGGGAGGGGGGCGAGTGCACAGCAGCGTGCGACCCTGGGACCCATACTGGGGAGGGGGACGGCGGTGCACAGCCCAGGACCCCTGCTGGTGCTGGCCGGGGGGGGGGGGCACGGGCCAGAGCGTGTGGCTCAGGACCGCTGCTGGTGCTCTGGGGGGGGGAGGAGCGTTGGTGGGGCTGACAGGTTCCTTACCTGGCTCCAGCTGGCATGTTCCTGAAGCTCCTAGGAGGAGGGGCAGCCAGAGAGGCTCTGTGTGCTTCTCCCGCCACAAGCGCCTGCTTCGCAGCTTCCATTGGCTAGGAACCACAGCCGATGGGAACTGCCGGGCGGGGGGAGTGCCTTCCTCTGGCCCCTCCATCTAGGAGCTGCAAGGGACATGCTGGTGGGAGCCACGGAGCCCCCCGTCCCACCTCCAGGTAAGCGCCACCTCACACCCCAACCTCTGCCCCAGCCCTGAGCCCCCTCCCACACACCCAAACTACTACTGCTGCTGCTGGCCCAGGGGCTGCCCAACTCGGGCAGCCCCTGAGTCAGTACCAGCCTCAGCAGAAGTCTCGGAGGTCATGGAAAGTCACAGAAGCCATGACCTCCATGACAGGCATGCAGCCTAAGCCATGATATATACAGTGGCACATGTGATTGTGTATAATAGTTCTAGAAATCACATGAGTTACTGATAGCTTTTATTATCCCTTGGTATTTTGTCTTGGTAAAACAATAACAAATGACCAGATGTGCAGTTCTGCACTGTGAGGCAGACGGCCAAAGCTACATGAGCATTTCCTATATAATCTGACATCATGAAGTGTTATTTTATTTTAATGATGGGGATGTAACTATTTATTACGCTCATAGTTTTATTATATTCCACCTGTTTGCATATGTTTGGTATATATTTCCATGACAGAGCATTACCTACTGCTATTTGAATCTTCTGAACTTTGCCCAATAACATTTTCCCTACTTGTTTACAAACATTAGATTTTCCTTTCTGGCAGTTCTAGTAATCCTGTTCTGGCATTTGCAGTCTTCACTTTTGCCCCAGAATAACTTCACACTACTAGACTATCTGCTTTTTCGCTCCGACCTTCCCCTCTAGCCTGAATGCATGCCCACACACTGTCACTCTCATGCATTCTGGACCACAGAGAAACGTTCCTAACTCTACTGCTTTTCGTTCTGGCCTATTTGAAGAGAATGCTCTAGAACAGAAAACATGCAGAGCATCTCAGCTTTGTGCACAGCCACCCTTTCTCGCTTTGGCATCCCATTAACAACAATTTTCTTTTTGTTGATGTTACATTGCTTGCTTCCATTTATCCCGTATTAAATGGCTATAGCCCTGTCACTGAAATCTGTCTTGCTTTTTACTTTTTCACTGAAATTGCCTACTTGTCTTTCAAGTCCAGCTGTTCATAGCTTCAGACTAGTAATAATGATACACCTAAGCAGATCCTTTCCCCCCCACTTCAACAAGGAAGAAAAAGCTGCCTATGTTTATCCTGGATAACATTATTGTGTTATCTCCCCAAGCCATCTTGCACCTTTCTTAACTTCACTGATAACAATAGATAACATTGTCAAATATCAAAAACACTTCTACAAATCCAGACAAATGAACAAAGTCTGAATGGCAGTCAAACAAATTTGAAGAAACCTTGAAATCTACCAGTTGTGGCTTTCTTCCAGTATGTCTTGAGAATAGTTACCTAACATTTTGTTTTTCCACCAGCACATGGAAATGGAATATTTTGGGTTTAGACTATGTGCAAGGAGGTCAGATTTGAATAAGGCCATTCGCACTCTGTCCGTCACAATGTCACAGGAAAGCTGGTTCCTGAGTTGTGTGCTGAAACACACGGGGAAACATCTGCCACGTCATCACATGGAGGTCAGTCAAACATACTGTTTAACAAGTGCAGACAAAACAAACTTCATCCCAACTCAGTGAAAATGTTGCAGTCCACATGTGAATAATAAGACACAGACAAATACAACGAAGCTTGGTGGGAAACATGACGGGAAAATATTTTAGAAATTTTCTTCTGCCAATCTTGCCAGGTTAAAGTACTACAAGCATTTTCGGTTTTACCCAGCAGAAGCAGTGTATTCTGAAGCAAGGGAGGTGAGCTCGTATCTTGTTAGTCATATTGCCATTCATTTTCAGTAATATAATGGAAAGCACAATCCTATGAACAGCTTTCGTTTTGCATTAACGAAATAGAATACTGATACAGCTAATAAACAGTAGTGGTACACGCACACGCGCACACACAGAGATGTAGTAGTGATAATCATTTTAGCCCATTAGACAGTATAAAAATAAACTAAAACACCTTTGGGAAACTGAAGTCCTCCAACTGCAGAACAAGTTCAGTATCAGAACTGCATACTTCCGTATATGATGCTGACCCACCTCTGCAACTGGGAAAGAAATAGTCCAGTCTCCATGCCCATTCACTTCTGAGCCTCTCTCTTGAGACTGACAACTATGGTGTCAGTTTTGTTGGTATTTATAGAACTTCTCTCCACTTGGACTGACACTGCAACTAATTTTGCATAGGCCACCAAATACCCATCATATAATGCAGTCATATGCAGTCATAATACATAACCATACTTTTCTTCTCCATTGCACTTTTCATCCATTAAATAAATTAATCCTCTCAGCTCCCCTGTATGTAGGTAAATGTTGTTAATCTCATTTTACAGATGAGTTAACATAGTCATGGAAGGTCCAGTTCTCCAGTTTGTCCGAGCACATGCTTGAATACAGTGGACATGTGGGGAGCAGCACTAGGAAGCAGGTGTGGCCTTTATTCTGAGCTGCTAAGACCCAGCCCGCTGTAGAGGTGCATCGGAGTATCTCTAATTTAAACCTCTGGCATAAGATCTCTGAAGGGTACCACCATGCCCTCCCCCACAGAATGCTCCCAACAAGCCTCTTTCTCTCCCTACTATTACCCATGGAAATCTTACTGTTAAAGCACAAGAACCCTATACTGGGACCTGACAAGACTGGTGCTACTTTAAGAGGAGTACAAAGAATCATAGAAGATTAGGCTTGGAAGAGACCTCAGGAGGTCATCTAGTCCAACCCCCTGCTCAAAGCAGGACCAAATCATCCCAGCCAGGGCTTTGTCAAGCCGGGCCTTAAAAACCTCTAAGGATGGGGATTCCACAACCTCCCTAGGTAACCCATTCCAGTGCTTCACCACCCTCCTAGTGAAATCGTTTTCCCTATATCCAACCTAGACCTCTTCCACTGCAACTTGAGACCACTGCTCCTTGTTCTGTCATCTGCCACCACTGAGAATAGCTGAGCTCCATCCTCTTTGGAATCCCCCTTCAGGTAGTTGAAGGCTGTTATCAACTCCCCCCTCAGTGCAAGATAACCTCATCCAGTGCAATAAATGCCCCACTAACAATTATGTGGTGAAACCAAACAATCACTATGCTCTCGAATGAACTCACATAGGAAAAATCATAAAAGACAAAAACACCCTATCACCTGTGGTTGCTCAATTTTTTTCCACAAAGTGCTCACTCTATAGCTGATCTCTCAGTCCTCATCCTCAAAGGGAACCTTTCAAAAGACTTTGCTAGACACTAAAAATCATATACTGAACAGAGATACTGGATTTATGGCTTATTAGAACAATGTGTAAGCCACTAACCCCCCATAACCCACTCTATGACTGCAGGGGTTTTAAGGGGCCACTTCACCTTGAATGGTCCCATGTTTTAGCATCAGTAGTTAACACATATTCTATCTGTTCGATCTTGGTATTTAGCTGTAACACTCTTAGTACCTTTCCCAGATCCGAAGAAGACTTGTTATAGCTCAAAAGCTTGTCTCTTTCACCAACAGAAGTTGGTCCAATAAAAGATATTACCTCACTCAGCTTGTCTCGCTAATATCCTGGAACCAAAATGTCTACAACAACAGTGCATACCTCTCACTACGTGAAATTTAACTAGTGAGAAGTGAAATTTGCAGGGTTTTTTTTCGGGGGTGGGAGGAGAACTTAAAACCTCTTTCTGAAAAGAAATGTAGCTCCTCATAAAAAGGAGTTTATGAACAATTTAATCTTATATAGAAGTCATGGTGACCGTGTCTCCTCTTACAACTTCATAGTAGCTTGGATTTCTTCTTGGGGTTGGGAGACCTTTGTGTAACTGGATGACTGGGGAGGGAATACATGGAGGAAAGGGGAAAGAGACAGTCGAAGCTAGTGTGTAGGCCAAGACGTGGGTGCATTGGCAGAGCTGTGTTGGAAGCTTCCTTTCCCTGTGCCTGATGCTAACCAGTGCTCTTGATGCCTCATTCAGTAAGTTCACCTGTTTTTAGTAAGTCTATTTTTTAAGGCTACATCTACACTGCTTACCACTGGCGATGCCATGCAGGGTAGGTGTAGCTACATGCCACAGTGAAAAGTAGGCTGTGTCCAAACTTTGATGTGTAGCTCTACATAGCAGTGAAAGGCTCTGACTCCCCACTGCTGGAGCCTTTCCCTGCTGTGTCCCCCTGCCAGAGCCTTTCCCTGCTGCTGGCACTACACTGCTAAAAATAGCAGTGTAGACAGGGGAGGCTTTGCGTGGGCATGTAGAGACCCATGTAGGGTACATACTCACCGGGTTTAGGTGTGACTTTACTCACCTGAGCAGTGCCTCACCATCTACACAGCTATTGTACATATGCTAGGGGGGAGAACAGTATATGTACTCTACATGCCACTGTAAGGAGTGTGCAGTGTAGAGTACTACTTAGTACTACTATCCTAAGAAGTAATATGCATTTGTGAACTCTCTAATCTAAGGAATCTTGGCTTCTGAGCTGTTTGCCTCGAGTTCAGAACTTTGTTAACAGAAGAGAACAAAGGTTAAAGCCCTAGGCTGGGACTCGGGAGACTTGGGTTCAATTCCTGACTCTACCACAGACTTCCTTTGTGATCTTGGGCAAGTCACTTAGGTGGAGATTTTCAAAGACAAAAATGGTCATTAGGTACCTAAATCCCATTGAAAGTCAATAGAATTGAGGTGCTTTGCTATTTATACTTCTGAAAGTCTCCCCCTTTGTGTGTGCCTGGATTCCCCATGTGCACAATAGATAATACTAACCCTTCCCCCACCCTTTTGTCTGTCTTGTCTATTTAGATTGTAAATTCTTCTGCACAGGGATAGTCTCTTACTATGCTTATGTACTATGCTTACTAGCACATTGGTAAGACCCCACTCTCTTTTGAGGCCTCTTGGTGCTAGTATGCTACAAATGATGAGACAAATCAGCAGGGTCTCTCGCTCTTCCCCTCCTTTCTTTTCCTCTCAGTCCAGAGTAGCAGCCATCTTTGTGAAGATTGCATCTGGGTTGTGCGGCCGTTAGGCACATCACATTCAGTCCCATAGACTGTGGGCTTCTCACAGGAGTTGGATGAGGGCAGGACTCATGGCAAATCAATTTGCTGACCTCTGAAATAATTAAGCCAGCAGTATCGACCTTATTTTTAAATGAACGCACATATTTTTCTTTCCCATATTTCTCAGCTTGTTGTGAATGAGCCTCTCTAAAAATAATAGAGGAGGAATGATCTAGGAATGATCTAAGAAAATACACTTTCCTTCTGTATGCTTGCTACTTCTCCTCCTCTTTCTATTTGTTCTCCTTAGCGTGTTCTTTGTTCTCCCCAAGGGAAGGAGAGACATAGTATTTTCTTGTTTAGTTTGGCTCTCCAGATGATCTTCACCTGGTTTACGAGACCACAGCCTAGAAAACAGAGCCTTGTTGTTTATTGCCCAGCAGCATTATTTTTCTTAATGAGAAATGTAATGCGTCTGAAGTGCATGGGCCTGATAACAGATAGAGAGATCAAAGGCTTCTGAGAGTTGATGGCCCAGCTATAATCAGGGTGATTGGACTGCAGGTGTTTCCCACACAGATGTGCAGAAAGTGCCTTTTTAGCCATGATACACCATGCACACGTTCCACTCGTCCTGTGAAGTAAGGCAACTTTGAATGGTGGCCATCTTGCTAAAAGAGTGTGTGTTTTCTAATGGCATAGGACCTATTAGTTAATATGAGGCTATAAGGGACACTAGGAGATGGTCCAATAGAACTAGAATGATCACTGTCTGTGTCACTTTGAATGCAGTACTGATGGCACTAGGTGTGATCAGTATTTGTCCTCCAATGTGCCCTAAGACTGAGGTTTTAAGGTCAGTTGGGTGTGCCATGATGTAGTGTGAAAATCCAAATTTGGCTTCTAAAATCAGTACCTGGCAGATGCGGGATCATTGTGAAGTCAGCAGAGAAGAGGTGATGGCATGGCAAGGTGATTCAGAAGGGACCTCCATCTGGTTGATGATCATAATAGTGCTCCAGAAGGATCCATGATCAGCCCTTTCCTGCTGTGGAAAGGTACTGGATTGACAGCCTGGGTAATTGAAATCCTTTATTTATAGAGCAAGTGTAGCACAGAGAAGAGTAGTTAAAAATTTACCCAACCCCATTCCCTTCATCAGCTGTGATCCGTAGGACCCTTCTCTGGTGAGAAGGTCGCTGAGGCTCCATTCCATGCTCATTCAGTCCTTGCTCTCTATTCTGAGACTGCTCTCAAAGGGAAGGCAAATGGGATGGTGGTTTTAATGGTGTGTAGATATCTGTTCGCTAGGAGTTGGACTGATATCACCAACTTGTTACATATAGGCTACTGAACAGGGATTGCCAGTAACTGGCAACTTTTTTGACAGTGCGGGAGAGATGGAGGTGGAGGGTAGGCGCAGCTAGGGTTCTGGAAACCTATGGAGGAGGAGCTCCTCGTTGGCATGGTGCTGTAGTTGGAAGGATTTTGGTCTTGTGCGATTAAAAGGTGAGAGGGAGGGCCAAATTGTTCCCCCAATAAGTAGCATTGATCTAATAGCTAGAATGGGGGACTGGCAATCAGGACACCTGGGCCCTATTCTCCACTCTGATGCTGATTCGCTGAGTGACCTGGAGTATGTACTTTAATCCTTGTGCCTCAGTTTCCCCATCTAAAAACTAGGAATCATTATTCAGCTCTTTGTAAATACTTTGAACCAATAAGGTGCCTCTTATGATAGATGTTATATATTAATGATAGTACTTAGCATTTACATAAAAGTGTATCTTGTGTAAGGGTGGGATAGGGCAGGGATAGCTATTCACTCCTCCACCTTTCCTCCCTTCCCTACTCCCCCCACCGCATTAATACGCCCTCGATGTTGCTTTCCATCTTCTATTCACACCCTTCAACTCACCATCCCTACCTGGGTTGAAAACTGGACCCAACTGCTTCTATGCTTGCTGGGCTTGACTCCACTCTGCTGCCACATCTGCGGCCCTCTCACTGAAGCCTACTTCATTATCACACTAGGGAGACTAGAGGGCAGTCTGTGAGACAGCTTAGGCCCTAGCACTGGAGTAAACAGGGAGGAGTTGCAAGCAAAACTGTAAAAATTCCAAACTGTTTGTGTGCAGATAATTCCTGAGGAGAAAAGAAGAGCTCAGTTTGCTGAATAAATTATTGGTTGTAAACTGGCTAGACTCGACCATCTAGAGTTGAATTTGAACGACAGGCAAAATAATCCGTGTACTACATTAACTGCAATGTGTTTGTTCATTCATTCTTACAGACCAAACTGCAGCAAGAAATGAGAGTCATAAATGAGTTTTTATGCTTGCATGTGTCTGTGGGAGCCTCTTTAGTTATTAAAATGCTCTGGATACAGATTAACTTCTTTTTCTTAATATATCATCGTTTCACTCCCCTTGAGCTGCACACTGTTTGGGGGAGACAGTGAAAGGTTGCCTGGCTTTTCTGTAATTCTTGTAAGTAAGTCTGTGTTCTCTGTTGAACAGCTGTTGGATAACTTCTTACAGTAGTACTCCTCAGAGGGCAGTATAACTCACATCCCTGCGCTTCCTATAGAAACGGTACCATTTCTCCCATGGGAGAAGCACAGTCCTGTCACAAGCTATGGTAAATTAGGATACTTGACCTCCCTACCATGACAAGTAATAGATCTTTGTCTTTAAATTGCTGGCCTAAAAATGTGCGGGTTTTACTTATGTTGGGAGGCTCCCATTTAAACAGAAGAGATTATGAAAAGCTGAATGTGGCAAATAAATAGAAATACCACACAAGAGTAAGGTTAACCTGGAGAAACTTAATAAAAGGGAGTATCCTCAATTAACCGTGAATCCATGAGTTTCTTTTCTCTCAAAGTGTTTTGTAAAATATGACAAGAATATGCATTTTTTCCCAATAATAATCCTAAACTAACTATTGCTGTATAATAATATTAGATGAATATAAAGCTATATGGCAGAGGTTAAACGGTTATTTATTTGGAAATAATGGATTATTGTTCAGAAGTTTTTTTAACTTAATAGGGTATTTAAGAACAAATACAGGTAGGGAAATATCCTCTTGGTTTTGAGAACAAAGCCCTGATCCTATAGAGACTTATGCTCATTCTTGATTTTAACTCTCATCCTTAACGTTAAGCATGTGCCTGTGTTTTTGCAGGATCAGGATCCACGTGTGTAAAGCAGGAAAGCTCATGCGATCTTCCTTGACCTTCAGGTCCCCTCATCCCTTTTCTTTTCTTTTCTTTTCTTTTGAAACATAGAGGATGAGAGTTAGCAGATTATTACTGTGACTCTTGGACCTGAGTTTTCCCAAAGTGCTTTCCCATATTCCCACTTTTTTAGTTCCCAGAAAAAGTTAGGAATAACCTTCTAATAAACATACAGATTGGGGAAACAGAAAGGAGACATCAGGGGAACAGTTATGTTTTGGGGTGAAAGAAAGCAATGATACACTGATCCTCCCTTACAACCATTGTTCTTGAAAACCGGTTGAGAGCACAAAGGCAGCTCTGAACTTTGCATAAAAGCAATTTTAGCCTTTTAGTATTTTTAATCCCTGGGTACATCAATGGATTTTTTCCATCCATTCCCTCCTATGCCCCTCCCTTCTTTGTAACTGGATTAATCGTTACAAACAATAAGAGAGAATGTCTGGAAACTTCATTGCCAGATGCTAATGACAGCTGTGATTTCAAATAATGAGTCAGTTGAAGAGTACTGCCCCAGAAACAGGGACTCTATTACAAGCATTTATATCCAGTGCAGATACATTAGGTTCAAATAAACATATTATGATTCAAGTTTGTTATGTGTTAAAGTAAATTTGAGCTTTGTGAAAAATACTAGAATTGCATCTCAGGGGACCTCTCTACTAAACAGTACAGGCAACAGAATCGCCAGCTACCCCTACTACCTTGCCAATGTGCCTAACCTTTTATCTGGAGAAAATCATGTCTAGGAAGGAATGAAAGTTTTCATGGCCATTTGTTCTTTGGTGTGTCTCCAGAGACTTCAGACTAGTGGTGGGCAGAAGTGGAGAAATTCATAGTTTTGTCATGGATAAGAATTCAGACAATTGTTTGTACCTCTGAGGGTTTTATCATCGTGAGATCAGTCTTTCATCATGAGATTTTCAGTACTTCCTAGCTGAAGCGTGGTCTGAAACGCTGTACCAAGTGAGGCCACAAGCATTCTTTGTAAATGCAAATGCCAGGGCTCAGAAGAAAAGTGTGAGTGTTAACAAACATACTTATTCTGTGGTATCTGGTTAGACTGATGCAGATGATGTAGAAACAGGCCTATATTTTTTCTACATCTGAAGCAGATAAAGAATCTCACTTCATTGCCTGAGAAGCCAGAAGGAGCCATTGCATCAGATTCAGGAAACGATAGCTCCCTCCCCAAAGCTATCCAGAGTAAAGAGAAGACAGTGTGGTCTTATTCTTACTTAGAGGCAATACTGTCCTTTTCCCACCCCACCCCACCCTTCCTCTGTCATTTGTTTGTGGTAATGATAAAAACACCTCTGAGGTGGTCTACATCAGCAGTGCCATTGTTATTAGCAGCAGTGGAACTGCACTGTTGCCCAGTCAACAGTGACTGAACATGTTTCTGAACATGTTTAGGGTAGAAATGTTCAATGCAGATACAGCCTAGTGGTGGAAAGGCATTAGATTTAGACTGGACAGAGTTTCTCGTAATTCTTTCTTGTTTGGTTGGGTGCATTTTTTTCTTTTTTTTAATCAGTGTTTTCTTCCCATTCTTTTACAGTCTGTCTTTAGGGATAACATATTGTGTTATGTTATGTTATGCATTGAGTACAGTATATAACAAGCAGCTGTGCGTAAGTAGATGATGGACTGGTTCTTTAATTAGTTCTTAGCAAGTGTTTTAATTGGTGATGACAATGGATAAAATGTTTTTAATTGGTTCCTTTAAATACCAAAGAACTTGACAGCTTAATCTTTTTAAATATTTCAGAGGGGTGGAGAGATACTGAACTGCCAAACAGAATGGAAACCTGATATGAGTTATTTACAAAAAATGTATTTTAGCTAACAGAGGCATCTTAGGGAAGGTGGCTGTTCTCCGGCTGGCTATGGCTGCTAAAATGGTTTTCCACCTCCTTTGTAGATACTACATCGGTCGGCGAATGTACGTGTTGGTGTCCAAACCAGAGATGATAAAACATATCTTAGTGAAGGACTTCAGCAACTTCACCAACAGAATGGTAAGTTTGGTAGAAAGACTCTACCTCATACTGTAAATTCAACACATGGGAGGCCACATCCTGCAGTCCTCAGGCAGGCCAAAGCTCACATAGATTTTGATGGGGTTTTCCTGAAAAAGAAGCTTCAGATCTGGCACTGAGTGTTTCAGGAAAACCAGCTTTAGAGAGAAGGATGGATGAACTGCTGAATAAAACTAAAGGAATGCAAATTTGACCACACATGTTAAAGAGAGAAATAATTGTTTTTTGGGAAAAGCACTGGACTGAGACTCAGGAGAGCTGGTTAAATTCCCACTCTGCCACTGACTTCTTGTGTCCAGTCACTTAATCTCTCTGTGTCTTATAAATGGGAATAATACTATTGTGGCATTCCCCAGGGTGCAACCTGAACTGCTGGACTGCTGTGTCCCTTAGCTCTCCAACCTGGGATGCTTTTTACACTGCTTTGCTTGTGAACAGCAAACCCCTCTAAGCTCTGCTCATTCACAACCACTAGCATGTAAAGTCACTCCCAGATGAATACACGCATGTTATGCCCAGCCATCCATACAGGGTGACACCCGCATATCCCTCAGCCTTGGTTCCAGCCTTGGTTCCCAGAAATGTGGGTCTTATACTGTTCAGGACCCTCCTGGACAGTATAAACTCATAGATAGTCCATCATTCCAACAATGGGCAATGAATCTGCACCAGGCTTGTTGACTTAAGTAGAGATTCCCAAGAGCTTCAACCAAAACACACTGGTTTAGATCAAACAAGTTTATTAACTAGAGAAAGATAGATTTTAAGTGATAGATGCAAATAAGTCAGGACTGGTTACAAAAGAAATTAAAGCATAAACATACAAGCTAACTCCGAAACCCTACCAAGGCTAATCGGCTTAAAAGCAAAAGGTTTGTCTCACCATGAGCTGCAATACATTTCACAGGCTGCGTCCCTTTCCAGCCTCCGACCACTTCACCTCTTTATTCAGTTCTTTGAGAGTCATTGCTCTCATGAGCAGAGAGATGGAAGGAGCAGAAAGGTGGCTACGAACATTTTCCCCCACTTCTTATACCCCAGTTCTTTGTGCCATGAAAATCCTTGCTGGGTCATGGGGCAGGCAGTTTCATTGCATACATGAGCTCCAAACTGTCCTTCAGATGAACTGTAAATTTCTTGTTTCCAACTCTCCCCCACTGGAGAATGTCCAATTAAGCCAGTAATGGCTCTTTAGCACTTTGCTGGCATGCTAGGGTATCTTTGTCTCTGAGATATTGGTTTTTGGGCATTGCCCAGAACTACAATGTGTTTCAGTAACAATCATATAGCAAAATCTCATAATTTTACATGCAGTGTTGTCACACACATTTCAACTGGGTAATAATAATCTGCAGATTACGAGTTTTCAAATGATATCTCACAAGGCATACTTCATACAAAATATATCATATTGTTACAAAAGTGGTGAATGTGGGGTACAGGGTATCATATGAGGTACATGGTGTCACAACCTCCTTTACCACACCCTTTGTCTGTCTGCCTTGTCTATTTAAATTTGAATTCTTTGGGACAAGGGCTGTCACTTAAGATGTGTCTGTTCAGGTCTTAGCACAGTGGGGCTCTGATCGCAGTTGGGCACTACCATAATATCAAACAACAAAGAATAAGGATATGTTTAACAAAGACATCTTTGTATGGAATGTTTAATTATTTGTTTCAGATCCAGTTCTAAATATTTTTTTAAAATATTTTAAAATGCTCTTCTTAAGGATTGTTTAGAACAAATAATAAAAAGGAAGCTACAAAGGGATAGCAAACATTTCTGGTATCCAGTAGACATTTTACAGGAAAATATGGCCACACTTGTTTTTTGGCTTAACCTGTTCCCTTCTTCTTCCTACACATTCACAAGTACTATAAGCCTGAACCAAGTCTGCTCAAGCCTGTTGAAATATGTTACATGATGGGTGGTCATAATTAATGACCCTTCGAACAGCATAAGATAATCTTCAGAAGTTAGAGAGCCGCAAGACATGCACAACCTGCTCTGCAGGGCAGCACCTGCTGGGGTACAGTCTTGTGCCCCAATACCCTCCTGCCGGGCTAAGGCCAGGAGACACCCCTCCGCCCTCCACAGGGCAGAAGCCCCAAGCTTCTCCCCCGCAGTCTGGTAGGTGGAAAATAGGGGGCATGGAGGGCTCCAGAAGCCGCACTTTAACCGTTAAAGAGCCACATGTGGCTCACAAGCCACGGTTTGGCCATGCCTGTGTTAGATATTCAGGAGGACTGTATGTTCTCAAGGGTGAAATTCCATCTCTGATCTACTATCCATCTCAACTCCCCACTGCTCACTCTTCTTCTCTAATCTGCATGTTTTAATCATTGCCCATGTATACTGCTAGGTTCACCTGTGGACACCCTAATATTTTACTCTTCTATATCTCCTGTAACTTATTTTCTGATTTTCCTATCTACTCCGTGTCTGCCTGTAACTCTTGGCTACACTAGAAGCTCCTGCTGCTGAATGTTTCAAAGGCTGAAGTTCTCCTTGTGGGTAAAAAGTTCTCCCCACACTGTATTTTTATCTGAGAAACCCGCTGCTATTTCTCCCACAACAAGTGACCTGTCTCTTCCTGCCTACAACTTCCCTTCCCCATATTAGTTCCAGACAACTGACAATAATTAGATTCTACCCCATTTTCAGTATGCAGCCAGTTCCCCGTTGATGATTACCTGGAAATCAGGAAGGTTTCATACAGATATTAATTGTGTTTCTAATTAATTGTGTTTCGAATGCATCTGATGAAGTGAGCTGTAGCTCATGAAAGCTTATGCTCAAATAAATTTGTTAGTCTCTAAGGTGCCACAAGTACTCCTTCGCTTTTTGCAAATATAGACTAACACGGCTGCTACTCTGAAACCTTTCTAATTAGTCATCCTTGATATTTGAATCGTAAACTTCCCTCCCCTCTCTCAGCTTACTTGTCTGTCTTTCTATCGCCACTTCTCCAACATTGGCAGAATTTGTCTTTAAACTCATCTCTGTAGAAATTCTTATTAATTCTTTAGTTCTCTCCAGTTTGCATTTCCCCTTTTCATGGTCTCTGTAAACATCTGTGGAACTCTCTAAACTTATGGAGGTTCAGAACACTGTAAATTTACTCTCTTAGGAACAGGCGCTGACTTTCCAAAGTGCCGGGGGGGCGCTCAACCCCCAGCTGTGCCCCAGGCCCTGCACCCACTCCACCCCTTCCTCCAAGACGCCACCCTGCCCTGCCTCTTCCTGCCTCCGCTCCACCCCACCCCATCTCTTCCTGCTCCTGTTCCACCCCCTCTCCAAAGTGCGGCACTTCCTCACTCCTCCCCCCACCCTCCCCCAGCTTCCTGCACGTTGCAAAACAGCTATTAGAGGCTGGCAGGAGGTGTGGGGAGGGAGGAATAGGCACTGATAGATGGGGCGCACTGGCGGGCAGGAGGCGCTGAGGGGCCTGTGCGGGAGCTGATATGGGGACTGGTTGTGGTGGTTCAGCACCCACCATTTTTTCCCTGTGGGTGCTCCACCCCCAGAGCAGCCACAGAGTGGGCGCCTATGCTCTTAGGACCATGCTGTTCCCTGTCTGGCTAGGTACACATATAGCTCCCATTGCTATAGTGTCTGAGCAATCTCCTAAGTATTTATGGATTTAGTCTCACAATACCCCAACGTATCACTATTTCCATTCTGCAGATGGGGAATTGAGGCACAGATGAAGTGATTTACTCAAGCTCACACAGGAAGCATATGGCAGAGGAGGGAAAGAACGCAGGTCTCCTAAATTCCAGTATCTTGCCCAAAAGACCATGCTTCCTCTACCCTTTGTCATTATCGCTGGTTTGTTGGATGACTGAATCGAATTGGAAATACTCTTCCTTGGGCTTGCTTCATTTACTTCTGAGCTTTTTATCTACCTGTTCTCCTGCTTGCTCATGCATTTCTAATCTTGGAGGTTTCTATCTCCCACCCTTCACTTTGTCTGCTGTCCACCTTCTTCCATCTATCATTCCTCACAATGTAGGATGGTCAGCCTTCTACTGAGGACATGGCTACACAGGGACATCCAGGAAAATTAATCCAAATTAACTAAAGGAGTGAATTTGAAGCAGATATTTAAACCACATTAAACCTCTGTGTGAATACCCTCATTCACAATGAAAGTGATCTTAATTTTGTTTGGCTTAATTCACTTCCAGAGCATCCATACAGGAATTTAATGCAGTTTAGCTAATCTGTTTCAAATTCAGACCTTTAGTTAATTGGGATTAATTTTCCTGCATGTCCCCATGTAAACAAACACTTTACTCATCCACATCTATCTGAAACTGGTTGTTTCTGTCTTACCTATTTCTTTTCGTGGAATTTCACCCAGAAAGCTTCCTTTCCTCTTTAGCTCACACTTGATTCTCTCAGTGAAGTGTTTTGTGATGCTGTGTATTAAGGATTCTATATAAAAAATAAATAGTATTGAATTGTATGTAAGACAGGTCATTTGAGTTTATTCAAATGTGATTTTGTATGTGTGAATAATGGTTGCAGAGGGACAAAAGCACTTTCCAAGTAATAAAAGCCTTTTTCTCGTTGCCTGCACAGAGGTTATTTTAAAGCTTTTAAGGGAGTGCTTCTGTTTATACTTTAGAAAATTACTGAAAGCAAGGTCCTTCTCTACTATATTAACAATTTCTACTTGCTAGTGTAGAATTTAAAATGCAAAAATAATATTACTCTGGGTTATTTTCCCCCTAAATGTTATGCTGATGAAATTTAGAGACTAAAGCATTGGCTTTTGAGTAAGCACTATGCACAAAGCTTTGCTAATGCCAGCTCAGTCCTGACATAGAACATTCCTGCTGTTCCAGTCTCTTGAGCTGAGGCTGTGAGTCTTGTAGTGGTTTTCTGATGCACTTGAACGGAAAGTAGGACAAAATCACCAAGCATTTTTTTCACACGTCACCAAAACCAGGAGGCAAGTCCAACACAGGCAAAATCTTAGTACATTAACCCAGCATACCACAGAGGCAGTGGTGGCTATGACATGTTAACAAAACCTCTCTGTAAGACCTTGTCTATAATTGCAGCGGCATGTAGGATAAGTCTAGCAAAACACTGCAGTGAAAGGTAGGCTACGCTCACGCTCACTGCAGCATGTAGCTTTACCCATGCCAGTGAACAGCTCCAGCAGCAGCCGGGTAGCAGCAGTGAAAGGCTCTGGCAGTGGGGAGCTGACAGAGCCTTCCCCTGCTGCCTTCCTCCACCTGAGCCTTTCCCTGCTGCCAGTCTTTCACTGCAGAGGGAAAGGCTCTGGGAGCAGGACATATACGCTGCTTAAAAATAGCAGTGTAGATGCGGCAGCTCCCCACTGCCAGAGCCTTTCCCCACTGCAGGGAGCTTTCAGAACCTTTCCCTGCCTCAGGGAGCTGCCAGAACTAGTGAAAGACTCCAGCAGTGGGGAAAGGCTCCAACAGCTCCTTGCTGCCAGAACCTTTCCCTACTGCCTTCCCCCGCCAGAGCCTTTCACTGCCATGTGTAGCTACATGCTGCAGTGAGTGTGGATGCAGCCTGCCTTTCACTGCAGCATATAGTAGCATGTAGCCACATATAACACTGATGCCACTATAAAAAAGGCCAAAGTGTTGTTTAAGATTATGCACATGAAGTCAGTATTTGCTAGGTTGTATTTCCCTCAGTACAGAAGGGCCTCTTGGTGTGGTTCTCCCCTTGGTTTGACACAGCCTGGCTTTGTTATCCTTCCTGGTACAATGCAAAGCTTATTCTTCTTTTCTTTGGTGTTGGCTGGGCTGGAGTTATTCATTGGAATGACAAGGGTGTTTTGAGGACAGATCTCATCATTTTTTAGGGGCACTGGCAATGGATTTAAGTAGTTTAATGTGATATATTTTATTATTATTATTGGTATTATTGAAGCAGTTGGTGCCCCTGTTGTATTAATTTAGATGGACTATATGGGTCAAAGGTGTTAATATAACCCAGTCACTGACCAACATTAAACGGCATTAAACAAGGTCCAGAATGTGGTATACAAGGCCTTAGCCTGTTTAGTACCACAGCAAACACACCATTACATTTTTAACGTTTTATTAAAGATACTGAAAATAAGGAAAAACAATTAAAATGTGAAGTATTAAGTAAGGAGTTCTTTTTAACAACATCCCTTGTTCCCTTTCCCTTTACCTGGAGAGAGTTTTAGAAGGGAAAAAAAACCCTTTGTTTGACAGTTTCTTAGGTGGTATCAAAGATGGCAATAACTGTCCTTTGAGGAAAAGAGAAGTTATTTGAAATGGACTGGAGCTGTTGTTGTTACAGCTGTTTTGTTAAAGTAAGATCCTGTTTCATCTCAGGTGGCATTTGGGATTCAGTTGAAGCTGGTAGATCGAGGTGGTGATGTCATCTCTGGCTATCTCTGGCCTGATTTGGTCAGAACATCTCTCAGGGTTAGGATGACAAAGGCCCAAAGTCTTTGGGCATAGGCTTAGTTCTTGAGCCAAGGCTAGGGTAGAGCCCCTGGAGCTGCATTTCCACCACCCCATCACCCTCGTACTCCACATGAGCTAAAGGCTGGACTAATAGCTGTAGACAAGGCTGCAGTACAGACCCATGCCCTGTGCCCAGGTCAATGGGTAGATTTTATCTTCTGAGTTCACCTACACTTCTGTCACATCAATCCTGATTACTTAGTGTGTATGCAAGCAAAGTGGGTTTCACCCTACATGAACTGAAGGCGAGCAATATTTATTTTGAGTGCTTGAGTTTCCCTTTGATGATATATGCATCTTCAAGGAAATCTCTTTTGAATGTTGTTGAAAGGAGCATTTTAGGTGTCCCCCCTCCCGCCCCCTGCCTTTCCTCTTGCCCTCTTCATGGGTGTTTTTGAATTGCTGATTGGTAATTTTATGCTATATTTGTTGAAGAAGCCTAGAGTGACTGTGGCTTCAAACTGCATTGAAGCTCACTGTCAGCATCCACTTTATAACAGGCAACAGCGTAAACAAACTACACATTATTTTCCTGCAGGGCTGGGGTACTTTTTATTCTTATCCATGTAATCACCAGGCAGGCGGTAATGACCTCATATTTTTCCACATAGACTTGATTACTATGAGTGCTTTGACCTTTTTTTTTTTCTTAATTTTGTACTGTTAATGAATACAGTCTTCCTCCTTGAAATACACAGTCTTTTCCCTACATTTATAGCTACAGCAGGAGAGGAAAAAGTGAGAATTAGTGCATAGAACTTGTGCTAAAAAAGTAAGAAATTGATTTTAATTTAGTTTTTTTTCATGAAACCTCAGTAAGAATTGTAGCTGGGGACTCTGCTGTTGTAAATGACACCTTCTTCTCACAACCATTACAAGTAATCGCTTGGATTGAGTTTTCCTTATAAGAGCACTAACATGGTACTTGAACCTTTATAGCTGCACAGCATTACTGTGTTCTCTGGGAAATGGGGTTATAATGTCTGTTGAATCATTTTAGGCAGGATAATGATGCATAATGCGTTTGGAAATTGTTTTCGGTTTCCACATTGAAACTTTTCTTAGGAATTAATATTTGCAAATCATTAAAGTGTAAGTTTTATAAAGGACGATCAGGTTGTTCGTAGTTAGCTGTTAAAAGAGAGATCCAGAGGTTACCTGGTCTATAATTTGAATGACAAATTGTATCCAAGGTACTGCAGACCAGATCAGTTAGAGAGAATGCAGATTGGTATGCCCTACAGCAAGGGTAAATACTGGATAATCTATGTTTATCTGACTGTTGGAGCAAACATTCTGAAAGGATTAATGCTGTTACCAAATGGTAAAACTAATGATAGGTCCAATCCAGAACCTCAAATCTGAATCCCTACAAATTTGGGGAAGGTTACAATTGAAGTCCATGAATCCAAATCTACTCTTATAGCTTTGGTTCTGAGTTTGAGCTATAACATTTCCATTCAGATGCCTTTCCCTTTCCATTATGGTTGCTGACAATGAAAAAGCAAGAACAATGATCCTCTTCCCTCCAAGAAGTTCATATAACATGGCAATACAAGCAACTTACAGCCTCATCCCACCCACCCAATAGTTTCCCCAATTGCTTCATTTTGTATTTGTTTATTCCCCCCACTCTTCCATGTGTTGAGGGATTTGATTTACTCATTTTGTCTATATAAATTAGATTGTAATATCTTTGTATTGGTCTCATCTTTATTCTTTACTCTGTAAAGCTGCAAGCCCACCCATGGCACTATGTAAATAATATATAATCAATAAACCACAAGGGCCCAATTTTCTGCATCATGTTCAGCTGTGGGCCAAGACTGTAGAAGTCTTACAGGATCAGCTGATCTAGTGGCTTTTTGGCCGTATGGGGACAAAACATCACAGGAGCAGCTTTTGCAAGTTCAGTACTTTCAAACTAGCTCAGGTTGAGTCTCAAGTACCAATTTTGTGCAAGAACCTTGCCTGGTGTAAATCAATATAGTTCCCTTAACTTCCCTAGAGCTACACTGGTTTATGCCAGGTATAATATACCTGTAGCCTTAACCCAAATCCAGGTTTAAGTTCTGCTTCCCTAGCCCATCTCTATCAAGCACAGTTGTTTATGCTTTGAAAAACAAAATAATTAAAATATCTTTGTGGAGGCTTGTGATTTTAAAAATTAAGAAATTAAATGTTGTTGTCTGTAGTTGTGGGGTGGGACTCATTAAGTGCCAGACAAAAAAGAAAGTGTTTCACCACAACAATGAGAGGAATAATTAAATGGATTTGTACCACTCGGTAATATTAACTGGAAAATGAATTTAACTGGCTTCTGACAGTGCTAAATTTCCGGGACATACAGCATATTGAAAGTCTTGGCTGGATTCGATTCAGTTTCATCAACAAACAGGGAGCTCCATAGTACAACATGTAGGACCTGATTCAACACTGTCTGTGTGAGGAAGAGACATTCTTTACTAAATTAGACTGTTAATCAAGTTGCCAGAAAAAACTATGTAGCACACGCTGCCTAATCTCTAACCCCTTCCCTTTCTGTTTACAAATTTTTCCTTCATTGTGGTTGTACATAATGATTAGGACTTGCACTTCCTGTTGGGTCAGCTTCATCATCCATCACATTCCGAGTTTGTTCTGAGTTTGTTCCCAGGTTGTTATTTTTGCAAAATATAATAACCCTAGTTTATAAATGGATGACTTGTGTACTGTGTGAAAGACTGATGCACACACGCACTAGGGCTTGGAAACACTAGTCACAAATATTTTGAAGATGGCTAATACAGTATTTGGAAAATGATTCAAAGGATTAAATCATTGCAGAACAAAACACTTTTTGTTCAACCAGTGAGAACACCATTTCTGTCACCTACCACCCTTCAGCAGGGTGGATGTTTACATAAACTGTAACAGCCACATTCCTGAGTGTATTCATATAATTAATTTACAGTCCTACACACAGGTTTAGAGGATATTTTTAGACTTATTTATCATAATGTTTTTTGTTAGTTCGGTTCTTGCTTTTCTTTTTCTTTATCCAATTTTCCTTTGTGTTAATTCAGACACAAGGAGCTTGAGTGACTCTCATGAAGTTATGGGTTGCTTTGTGTCTCAAAATTAGCTGGGCAGCCGTGATTTTTAATAGATCTGTGCTACCTATTTTGTAGAAAAACTGAAGATCCAGATTGTTCCCCCAGATTTTTCCCTAGACCATGGCTACCTCACAGCACCATGCCAATTTCACAAAATATGCACATTCTCATCATGATGTCAGTATGTGGTGATGCTGCATCTCAACCTGAGACAACTTCATCACTATTGACAGCACGTGATGGCTTGAAACTGCAGCCATTTGTGATGCAGAGTAACTGTGGGATTATTGTGCTTTGTTGGGGGCAAATTTAAATAAGTAGGAACTCTACTGCATGTAAAGTAGTGATCAGTCTTGCAAAGTGCTGAGTTGTGAGTTGAGATGGGGTGCTCAGTGCCTCCAGAAATTGCTTACCACTTTATAGGATTGAGTGAAAAAAGCATTTTAGCTTTGAATTTATCAAGATTTACCTTGCGCCCAACTATTTGCTACCCCCACTAGATCATATGTCATCCTAAAATGTTGGGTTTCAAATCTCTTGCTGACCTAACTCCATTGAAATCAGTGGAGTTATGCCAGCAGAGAATTTGGGTCAATTGTGTAATAGCATTCAGAAACCCCCGTCAAATAATCTGGTATTTGAGGAGTTTTGCCTATATCCCTTCAAGGCAGGTGAACTAGGTTTGTCCTGGCTTTGCGTCTCAAGCCTGTAACCAGATGGGGCTGGGGACAGGACCTTTTTTTTTTCAGGAACCTCATTGTTGAAACTACTTTCTCTTAGAGTCTGTAACCTGAATCACTTTGTGGCTATTTTCTAGGCAAATTACAAGGCCTTTCTAGTTGGGTCAGTTAATTCTTGACTATTTTTCCACCTCCCTTTTTCAAATAACTTAATTTTTTGGTTACTTTTTTCTTTGCCGATTTTGCTTTGATAAGTTTTTGGCAGAGTTTTTTGGGCTGTTAAATTCAGTTTGGTTTAACTGCTTTGAAATTGTACTTCATGCCAAATGTTTGCAATGGGCACTTTAGAAAATAATAAAATAAATATTAAATGTGATATTAATTTAATAATAAAATAACTATTAATTTTTCTCTCAGATTGGATGTCACTTCATGCACTCACAGTAAATAGTTACCTGCTTTTCCCCTCTACTTCAGTTTAGGGTATTTAACTAAAGCTGTCAAATGATTGCTGCTCTTGGCTGTAAAATAGATTGGCCTTTGGCTTGGGATAGCCCTTATAGAAATTCTTGACATATCAGCTGCATCACAACACACCGGATGGTGTCATGGGGGTCAACTGGAGTTCTGTACCCCAGTGAAATGAATGGTTGACTTGCGATTAAGGCACTAGATTGGGACTTAGGATATCTGGGTTCAGTTTTTGGCTCTGCCACCAACTTTCTGTGTACCCTTGGGGAAGTTATTTAGGAAACACTTAGTCGCATTAAAGCATTTAAGCGTGTGCTTAAGTCCATTGCTATTCATGAAAGCACTTAAGTGCACACTTAACATTAAGCATGCCCTTAAATTCTATTGACTTTGATGGAACTTTAACACATGCCTAGTTAAGCATGTGCTTAAGCATCCTCCTTGAATAGGGATGCTTTCCTGAATTGGAGCCTCAGACTTTCTGTGCCTCACCCTCACACATGGAACCTACTACTTTCAACAGTCTGCCACAGGCACAGCTATGGTTTGGCATGATATAAGGCACACCTCTTTGAAGAGGCTTTTAATTGGGTGCTCTTTTATTGTCAAGGCAGATCCTGTGGATATGTTTGCTTAAGATTTTTTAATTTCTTATGAAGGAGGAGGCCAATATTTGTTACAGCACTGGGTGCCATTTACAAATGGCTAAACAAGAACAACTCATTCATCTTCTGTGAAGCAGAACTAATGGGATAGCATCAGTTTCCAGAGCATGAGGAAACTGGTGGATGTGGGATATGATGGAATGCAAGAAGGAGCCCATTTCATTTTTCTAGGTTGTGTGCCTTCTACAGAATGAAAATGGGCAGTGCTCAGAGATCCAGAAGCTGACAAGTTTTAGATTACATGTGTGGTAGCGTCACCAATATGGGACCCTTTTTTCTTTTTTTATGGTTGACTGTAAGGGGACTGGATGATTTATAGGCCTTTATTTTTGAGTCCCCATATCAAAGACAATAGGGTAGACTCTATGGGCCAGACTTTGATGCCTTGACTCATGTTGAGTAGCACCATAAAATGTGAGAGATCTCTTTGAGTTCAGTAGGGCCAGTCATGGAGTAAGTTACTTTTCAACATGAGTAAGGGTATTAGAATCTGGCCCTAAATCTTTTTCTGCTTTATTCAAGTTCTTATACTACTCTCATCAGCTTGGTATCTGGACATCTCTTCCTCTGTAAAGATTATAAAGCTGAAGTAGAAATTAGATAAAGTATAAATTCTTTGCCCTTCACGTACGTGTGTGTGTGTGTGTGTGTGTGTAAAACCTATATGAAAAAACTAAAGGAAACAAGAATATAAATACAATGAGGTACCAAGAAATCATTAGGGTTTGTTTTTTATTTTAAAAGATAAAGCGCTTTCTTTTAGGCTATTATAACTCAGCTGTCGCTGGGTCAATACCTGATCCTAAGTAAATATGGGAACACCAACTGGATTACATACTGTCCAGCACTAACGATAGTGGCTGACAATTAGTGTAAATCTCCCTCTCAGAGGTTGTACAAGGCAATTTAGGAAAGCTGAATGCAGCTGTACGCAATTACACTACTTTTGAAACTAAACCAACCTGTGAAACTTCTGTTCCTGGAAAATGGTCTAAATTAGTCAATTTAAAAAAATGACAACAATGACAACAGCAAACCCACACCTTCATATTTACCTAATTAATAGTGTATTGTGACACAATGCTGCTTAGATGAGAGGGGAAAAAAGAGAGAGCATAGCACAATAAAGTTCAGAAAGGTGGTTTTACTGCACTGCAGGTGTAGGAAGACACTAATTTGGGCACGCACTCACAAAATGTGAAGGGGAAAGGGAATGGAAGGGAGCGACTCTCTCCTTTCACTGTCTCCCTATTTCTTTCTTCCCTTCATTTATCTTTCAATCTGGGATTAATTTTTGGGCTATTCTTTATCTACAGATTTTTTCCTGGCGTTTCTTTTGATCCTATGGTATTTTATTTTTAAATGGGTAAGAAAAGCAAGATCAGATTTTTATTAGGCCTCCTCCTCCTTTTCCCAGTTTTGCCTCCTGTTGAAAACTTGCCAATCACTTTTCAAGCCCATATTTAGCTTTTCTGCAACACAAGAGATATCATTAAGGCTTTAAACTAGCTAATGATAGAAATGTGCACTGCTTGGAGGCTTCTGCAATATTAACTACATCCAATTATGTTAGGTAAATGTATGAGTATAGTCAAAACAGGATGAAAGCATATCTTTCTATTCAGGCCAAAAGCAGTCTTCTGAGCCAATCTTTCATCAAATTCACATCGGCTGTTTATTTATTATTTCTGTGGCAATTGATTTTTTTTATTCTTATGTTTATAATTCTCTTTCAGCTCTAAAGACAAATCAGGGTTCCAAACAGGAAGGAGCTGTCTCTTCCCAGGTCTCTGTTCCTTATTTCAAGAGAACATTTTATTGCTGAGTAAACATGTGAAATCTTAAGCTGCGATAAGATCATATTTTTTTCTGTTTTAAATTCGGAACTGCTTCCTTATCTGATATATAATCTTATTTTGTCTAGCTGTGTTAGAAGTGGCAGTGCTGTGTGGTGGTAGTGCGATATGTAGCAGTTATGGGTTTTCTGTCATTAGCCTTTGATTTCTATTGCTTTTTGGAAAGAGGTCCACCTTGCCCTGCTTATTTGGGGCCAGGCTTCTCTTTTGTGAATATTGCTTTTAGGGGTTTTGTTTTTATTTATTTTTCTGCTGAGTGATAAAAAATTAAAATGCAAGAGGAGGGAGCTGGATTTTCTCCAACACAGTACCATATACATTTGGAGATTCTTCCACTGCCTCATTTCTTCTCAGGGAAGATTTATAACTCCTCCTTCCCACTAGACTAAATAACTTGCAGTAAAATGCAAAACTTTGTTTCCACACATGACTCCACACAGTTACTGACTTCTGAAAATATTCTTTGTGAATAGCAGTTTGGTTAATTTGTTTATGATTGTTTCACCCTCTTTTCCACTCATGCCACACCATACACTATGTCATGTCCTTTTACTCTTGCCTTTCTTGGTGCATTCCTCCTAGAAGAGAGGTCTTCTTGACTTGAGCTTGAATTTGCAATAGTTCTTGGTGTGGCAGGTGATACTTTAATTAAGATGGATTCAAAAATCTGACCTGCATTGTGAATATCCTAAGACAGGAAGTGTTTGGATGCAGAGTTTTGTGCAGGCACATTTCTACATTTGAAGTTCTTTCTTAATGATCGAACAGCTACACAGAACCCTGTGAAACCCCCGCCAGAGATGAACGCACTGAACTTCTTTCAGTGATATTTCAAAGTACGGAGAGCTGATCTCTGTGTGCATAGAGTGCAGCCTAGAACCTCACACCCCACAGTTTGTGTAGTTTGGACTGGAAGAATGTTCTAAGTTTTAGGTATGCAGATGAGCACATGGTTTTTGCTGAAGAACTGGTGTGTATGATGCAGCCACAAGAAACTTTTCAAACTGGTGCTTGTGTGACAGTGTGTCAAGTTTATTTCTTTGCCTCTTTCTCCACTGAGAATTGTGTGAAGGTCAACCACACATTCTGAGTGTGGGTTTGATCTACAGTATAGCCTGTAAATAGGAGTCTTGGTTGCCTTATTTTTTAAATTTGCAGAGGTGATGACAGCAAGCTCTTAAGATGCAATTTTTTGAGCAGTTAGTTGCAGTGTATTCAATCAGTGCTTCCCAACCAATGGATATCAGTACTACTCATGCTATCTGTGGATTTCAGACTTTCATGACTGGTACTCCAGACACCTTCTTCACATGTTAATCATAAGTCTCTGTGCCGATCCTCAGGGCACTGCTGCTGGCTAAATTTTCATTTAATTGTTTGTGCTCTAGCCCCAGGAGGTTGGTGCTGCAGTATGGAAAAGAGCAAGAACACATAGTTGAATGAGAGATATCAGACTGGGTCTGTAAACTGGTACAGTTGCCTGAAAACATTTGGAACCACTATATTAGATTCTGCTTAGGACCTATAAGTACAATTACCTGGGGTAGATTGTTCAATGTGTGTTACACGTTCTGTCCATACTGAGATTTACATTCCTATCAAAATCTTTTCTAAAGCTACCCATACCTCTGTGGTCTGCACAGCTTGGCTGGCAACTCTGTAACAACAGGCCAGTAGTCTTTCTTTCAGGAGATTTTACCACTTCTGCTTCCACTTCATGGTTCAGCCAGAACTGGGAACTGAAACAGTACAAGAACGTCAGAAAAAAATAAGTTAAATGAACATTTTTGGAATCTGAAAAGTGGTTCTGTACAACTTTGGACAAAAATTCTAGTCACTTTCTGTTCACCTGAACCAGTTAACCCATCCTCACTTAGCAGCACGGATGCTGTACAGTATGGTATAAATGAAATCCTGAAACTGGCACTGCTGCTTCTTGTCTCCACATAAGAATGAGTAATTAGATAATCATGTGACTAACGATTGGCTCAGAGAATGGCTTCTGGCCCAGGTGAAAAATTGTGCCATTGCCATATATTTGTCTGTGTTCATACATTAATTTCATAGAAGTATAGGCTCGATAGAGAGGCGGGCTTAGAGCATTATTCTAGTTCCTGATGGAAATTTGTTACAAAGCAACCATATACGGTGTGACGCCATTTGACATGCAAGTCATTTTGGATCAAGGGACACTAGAGCTGGAACAATAGAGCTGTGCATGAGGATCCAGGACTTGGAATAGGGTTAGGTAGAGCTGCTCGTCAGAACTGAGAAAGGTTGCAGAGAACTTGCTGGTGCTGTGGAATACCCCGAGGTATCAGTCCTGCCCTTTGATGAGCACTAAATTCCTGACACTTTGAAAGAGACTTATTCCATAATCCCCTCAGACATCCTGTGCTGTGCCAGAACTCCTTCTACTCTCTTTAACCTGCCACTTTATATTCCATCATTTGTTCCCTCCTCTGCGGTGTTAAACGAGTGCCCCTTACTTCTGTTTCTGTTGGTCTTTGAGCACTG
The DNA here is from genome assembly GCF_965140285.1 of Lepidochelys kempii. Taxonomy (NCBI): domain Eukaryota; kingdom Metazoa; phylum Chordata; order Testudines; family Cheloniidae; genus Lepidochelys; species Lepidochelys kempii. The sequence goes on from NC_136380.1 coordinate 250,890,530, forward strand.
CTGATCGCTGCTCATTTCCACTTTGATGCATCTGTTTCTGAAAGCTCATTGACAGCTCTGCATTGCTACCGTTCGGGTTTTCAAACATGCGCACACACACACGCAGAAACAGATACACACAGATTGGAAACAGCTGATCCTGGACACAAAAAAAAGGATGTTGATCGATATTAATTATTTACTCCTGCCAATCTATGGCAACAGAAATGACTGCAGCAAGTATTATCCATTCTAAAATAAATATGCTTTCTATAGAACCAGGGTCTGTTTCTCTCCCTCTTCCCCTCATTTGAAAAAGGACTTGGGGCCATAAGCAGTCAAGACAAGAAGTGTCTCACACTGTTGTGGTCTGGTAGATTAATCGTAGATTTAAGATACAGGAGACTATTTTTCTTTCTTTCCCAGGCAATTGCAAAGGCCAGTTTCACCACTTCCTTTTTCCATTTTCAGTATGCGCATTTAGATGAAGCTAAAACTGCACTCTGGCACTTTAGTGCAGCTTTCCTAAAATAATTCTGAATAATTTGACAGTGGCTCAGAAAAATCCCAGTTTAACCAGTAGAAGCTCTTCCTTTACGTTACTCTAGACCTGTCCCCAGAATTGTTTCATCAGAACTCCCCTTCATTGAAAGTAGAGCTGGTAGCAATGCCTATAGTTAAGATTGCTAACACTTTTCATTATAAGACCAGGTTTTCAGTTGCTGGTGTCTTTGCCAAACTTTAAATGTTCAGGCTGAAATTTTGCATGCCAGGTGTCTGTCTCAGGCTGAATTTGTGTGGGAAGTTTCAGCTAAAACAGTTCACCCATTTCCAAGAGAAAGGCTTGGTAAAAATACATTGTTTTGCCCATGTGAAACAAATTCTAGGGACCTTTCTTTGAATAGCTTCTGGTGCCCCTATACTTTGGAGCAGAGGCTTGAACTTTGATGGCGGGGTCGGGGGGAGGTGTCACTGTGCTATTGGGGATGTGCCTTTTGCCATCGCAATGAAAATTTGCCCAAATTCTAAACCTTTGAAAAATCTTAGTTCATAAATGCCGAGGAGGGAAGAACATGTATAGAGAGAAGGGATGATGGAGGCTGGAGCACTGGAGAACACAGTATTGGCAACCCCAGATGTTCAAAAATCATGAGTCAGTAGGATTATGTAAAAAATGATAGATTTGGTGTTCCTTCTATTTGCCCTCTGCTTTTCGAGCCTTTAGGGTGCTCTGGGGTCACATTTTGAAGCTTTCTCCACAGCCACAAGGGCTAGAAACTTACTTTTTCTTTAAGAATGAAGCCTGAAATCATCACATATCCACTTGACTCCAGGAGCTGGGGCTTTAAAGAAAATAATAATTATCATGAGACTCATGAAAAAATCATGAGAGTTGGCAGCACTGGGAACAGAAAATGGAGGTAACAGGGGCAGGAGCTTGGGATGGGAGAGAATAGGAGCCAAAGAAGAGAAGGCAGGAGCTGGGGACAGGGCAGAGGGCAGGGGCCAGGCAGCGGGGAGTAGGAGCTGGGGAGGTTAAGGTCAGAGGAGGGGAAAGAGCCTGGAGTTGAGAAGGGAGGGAAGGAGCAGAAGGGGACAGGGAGAGGCTGGTGTTGGGGATGAGGCAGAAGCGTCTATGATCATTAGAGCACACTCCTCTCTGGAATGTGGAATTGAATGCACTATTCCTGATTCTCACCATTCTTCTGCTATCTAGCAAATAGCTGTGAAACCCACTGGTGAAGTGTGTATCTCCGTCTCCCTCTAGTCACAGGTCCACATAGAAGATAACAGCCTCTTACTGCTACCATTTATTCCATTAGCTCAAGTGATAGAGCAGTGTTTCACAAATGGAACATCCCGACCCACCAGTGGGTCGCAGGAAGGTTCTACATGAGTTGCCATGTCCAGGGCCAGATTAACCCATCTGTGGGCCTTAGCCTCAGCAAACATATGTTCCTACCAGCTCTCCATGGCAGGGCCAGACCTGAGTGGTGCTGTGCACCAGACTGCAACACATGGAGCTGGGAGCTGGGAGCTGGGCCCAGCCTCATGAGACAGTCACAGGAGCCACTACTGCGTGGTGAGTGCCGGCTCGCTCTCCAAAACTGCCCTCCCTCTCCCCCAGGCCTCCCCTCTGCATGGGGCTGGAATTAGGATGTTGTGCTGGCGCAGAGGGTACATATTTGTAAATGGTGGATCGTAAAAGAAGACAAAATGCAGGTGGTGGCTCACCTTAGTAAGAAGTTTGGGAATCACTGTAATAGAGGACTGTACGCTGGATCTAAAGGTCCTGACTCTGCTGATGACCCATGTAGGAGATCAGTGTGGTTTCATATGGTGACTATTTTGAAAAGTTATTTTAAAAATCTAAGAAATTACATTTAAAAACGATGTGAAAGGAACGTTAAAGTTGCAAAGTCAAGAAGAAGTCCTATGGGAAAAGTAGCATGTGATCATGTGTTTCAGAGATCTCAAACTCAACTCACCATGCGGGCCATATGAGGACTAGTACATTGGCCTGAGGGCCGCATCACTGAAACCTTTTCATACAAAGATACAAAAGCCCCCACACTGCTCCCGGCCCCACCCCCACTCCAACACTTCCATGAGGTCCCGCCCCTGCTCCGCCTCTTCCCATCCATTGCCCGCCCCCATTCCAACCCCTTCCCCAAAATCCCCACCCCAACTCTGCCCCCTTCCTGCCCCTATTCCAACCCCTACCAAATCCCTGCCCCGGCCCCGCCTCTTTTCCGTCTCCTCCCCTGAGCATGCCGCATCCCCATTCCTCCCCCTCCCTCCTGGAAAGTCCTAAGCACTGCCAAACAGTTGTTTGGTGGCGGGAAGCAATGGGAGGTAGGCGGAGGAGCCAGGACGTGGTGCGCTCGGGGGGGCACATGGGAGAGCAGGGTGGGGTAGCTTGGCTGCCAGTGGAGTCGGTGCCAGTGGCAGGCTGCAGGAAATAACTCCCTGGGCCACGTGTTTGAGACCCCTGATGTATATGCACAAGAGGTCCAAAGGCATTGCCTTAATACAGGCATTTCCTGACTTTTGAGTCATTGACTTTGCAACTTTAATATTCTTTTAACGTAGCATTTATGGGGTCCTGCTTCTTTTATTTTATTTTATTTAGCTGTAATGGGAAGAAATATAGGTGTATGGTGTATTGCTGATACCAAGGATTCAAAAGTCATGAATAAGACCTTCAGACATAGATTTGGTTTTAAAATTGTAAGATTAACAGTAACAATAATAAATCAAAACTGGCCTTTATGTTGCCTCAGTTATGAGCAGGGTGAAACCTTGTTAAGGGTTGAGTTAAAACCCCACTGAGGTGCGAACTCACCCTTCAGTTAACATAACTAAGCATAACTCCGTCTAAAACTAAACATGTGTTTGAACCAGCCCGGGAGCTTTTAGCTGAGTATTGCATTGGGGGAGAGGAGAAGAGCGATTGCACAGAAACTGAGGTGAGACAAGAATAGGCAGAGTGAGAGAGAGAGAGCCTGAAGGAATAGCTGAGGAGAGGTTTTGGGTCAAACTGGCAGGCTGAAAAGGGTGCTTTTGGTAGTGTGAGCAGAATAAGCTGCTACCTGCTATTTGATTCCTTCTGGGTTCAGAGACACAGGACTTTGTACATTCTTTGTAAGTAAACAAAGTTGCACCAGTGAAATACCTGACTGCCACCAATTTCAGCTCACAGGGCCTCCAACTTTGACTAGTTGCTCTGGCTGAAAGCACCCTCCCCCAGTGTGCATGTAATCATTTCAGGTTAAAAATTCAACCTTCCATGCACACAAAATGAAAGCCTTTCTGCTGGCTGCTAAGTGACACAGCCACCCATTTCCTTTCTCCACTAGTGGAGTGGGGCAGCCATCATTCTTTCCCTCCCCTATGAGTCTCTTGCCTTCTGCTGCCATCCATGCCCTCCTTACTGTCCGATGCCCCTCTCCCACTTTCCCTTCTGTGCACGCTTACAGTCTCCTGTTCCATATTTTCCCTCCCTTTCCTCCCACAGGCTCCTATACCCTCAAATTCTCTCTTTCTGCCCAAGTCATCCCTCCTGTTTTCTCTACATTACCTTGTTCACTCACATGGTATGTATAAACTATGGTAAAAAACCCATGGCACCAATTCCCAGAGCTTGGCTCAGTTGACTCAGACTTGTGGGACTCAGGCTGCGGGTCTAAAAATTGCAGTGTAGCTGTTGGGGCTGAAGGAGCCCGGGCTTTGGGACCTCCCCTCCTTACCTCCCATGGGGTTTCAGAGCTTAGACTGCAGCCCAAGCCTGAACATCTACACTGCAATTTTATAGCCCCGTAGCTCGAGCCTGTTGATGCAGGCCAGCCACAACCATATGGCAGGTCTTCTATCACAGTGTAGAAGTTCCTGTAGTTTCCTCAGACAATGCTTAACTGGTGCTTGGGGAAGGGCAGAATGGCTCCTTTCCACTCAGGTTAGCTCCTGCAGGGCTTCACCTGTGCCAGAGTCCACTTGGGCTGCATAGCTCCATGTTCCAGGGTTCATAAGTCATCCCTGAGGTAACAGAATAGCGTCATCAGACCTCTAGACAGGATGCTGAGAGTTGTGTTTATAATTTTACCATCCTTTTCTTTTCTTTAACAGAAGGTGTAATTCAATATATGCTAGATGCTGATAAAAAGCAGGAGTTACAAACACATACAGTAAATGCAGTGTGTATATTTATTATGTGGAAGGCCCAGCAGTCTCACAAAGATTTACAGTAGCAGTCTAGACAAATTCATTCCTTTTTTCTGATTCATGCAGGAAGTGATCCATTATCCTGGGAAAGCCCTTTGTTGTGAGAACAGCAAGGACAACCTCCTCTCAAGTTACCCATTGTATTATTTATATATCAGACTGTTCAGGGATTAATACTCAAATAAAAGACTGCAGGTGTTTCATTTTAATGGCTGGCGAACATTCCTTATCTGGGATCTCAGTAGATGGGAACCAAAATTCCAAATATCTCTCAGTCTTACTGTATTTTTGTTGGGCTCAAAACTTGGTGTCAGTTTGTCCATAACTTTTATGCCGTATATTTATTATTGTGACAGCCTGCTACACTAGATGTAGCATTATTTTTGCAGGAATTAGCAATTAGGCAAGCATTAGACAATGTGGATTCAGGGCCTGACTTACCACCATGTTACTCCTGTTTCACGTCATTTAAATCAATGCCATAAAACTGAAGTAAAGCCGTGGTAAAATGAGCCCTCAGAATGCTATATAATCTAAAGGAATCCTGTTTTGTAAGAATAGAACCAATGAGTTGTTGTGTGGGATCCCATCTGTGATCCACCTAATTTGTGTTTATATCTTTTCAAGAATGCTTAAAATAATAAAATATACGACTGTGTTTTGGCCCTTGTATTCCACAATACTTGCTATTAAAGGGCGACTATGTTCAAGAAACTAACAGTGGATGATATGGTTAATTTATTTAAACAAGGTATTTCCTGGTACTTCTGAGGAGCATCCTGAAGGAGTCCAGTAAAACTGATGTCACCAGTAGCTTGGTTACTGGTTGTTTGTGCACTGAGACTGTTGAGGTAAAGGAGGGGCCAAAGGGAACATGCCGTCTGTATGCAACGGGGTGCTAGTACTGTGGAAACCATAATTTTTAATTTCTTGTTTTTTTAGCTTGTTTATAGCTTCAGCCATAATCACTTTTAACAATGAATTTCCTTGCTTAAAACAAACAAACAAACAAACAAACAAAAATCCTTTGATTGTTCGAGCATTCAGATCAGTGCGTGTAAGATTCAAATGAATGAACTGTAGGCTGGTATGCCCATTTCCAAGATGTCCAGTGAAGATAACTGCCTTTAGGACTAAGTTCATGACATGTGTGAAGTGTTAAAGACAAGCCAGGCCTGAGTTAAGCACAAAAAAAACCTAAATTCCAAATATTGTTTTTACTCACCATTTCTCATATACATAAAGGGTCACTGCCATCTTGAAAAGCACATTCGTCGGAACATTTTTTATCTGTTGTTATTACAAGGAACTTGCTATAACGAAGAAATGAGAAGGGGGAAATCTTTTTATTTTATCCACACACACAGTTATAGGTACTCGTATAGGCAGAAATGTTTAATTTCTTCCATTTATGTATTTGACAGTCCCTTTGTAGTTACTGCCACTATTTCCCCTGTGTAGTCAGGGCCTGATCCAGAATCACAGACCTTTAAGGCCAGAAGGGACAACATGGATCACCTTGCCTGACCTCCTGTATATCAGAGGCCACCACTGCCACCCAGGACCTACACACTAAACTCAACAACCATAATTAGACCAAAGTATCACAGTCCACAGGAGACTAGATTAATATGTGCCACAGGCAGAGAATTGGAGGGTTCCAGGTGCACCAGTGCCTGAGGCCCCCACAATGGCAGGGAAATGATTAAGTGAGGTGTACACAGATGATCCAAGCAAGTGATGCACCCCACATGCTGCAGAGGAAGGCAGAAACCCCCAAGATCACTGCCAGTCTGACCTGGCGAAAATTCCTTCCTGACCCCACATATTGCAATCAATTAAACCCTGAGCATGTGAGCAAGAACCAGCCAGCCAGCACCTGAGAGAAAGAGAGAATGCTCGGTGCCACCTCAGAGCCCTGACCCACCTAACCCAGTGTTCCGTCTCCAGCTGTGGCCATCCCTGCAGCTTCAGAGGAAGATCATTCCCCGAATGTATTTGGGGAAGAGGGGTTGATAAATCCCTTCCTGACTGCTGCAGGTGGCTGGCTGAAACCCTAAAGCATGAACTTTTGAGAACATAAGACATAAAGCAGAAGAGAGCCCCAGGGCTGCTGAGCTCTGTCCCCTACCATCCAAGCAACCCCATCATAAAATCACACTCATAAATTTGTCCATTGAAGTCAGTGGACATTTAAAGTGGACATTTAAAGTTTCTGCATTTAAAGTTAAGAATAGTTTTTAATGCTTTATTGTATTGGGATCCTTAGTCAGTTTCCTTAGCAGTTGGTAATAGCGACCATAATGTAATTATATTTAACATCCCTGTGTGTTGGGGGGAGGGAAATACCAAAGAAACCCACCACAGTAGCATTTAATTTCAAAAAGGGGAACTACACAAAAATGAGGAGGCTAGTTAAATGGAAATTAAAAGGAACAGTCACAAGTGAAATGCCAGCAAGATTCATGGAAACTTTTTAAAACCACCATAATGGAGGCTCAAATTATATGTATGTCCCAAATAATTTAAAAAAAACAGCAAGAAGACCGCTCCCCCCCCCCCCACACAAAAAAACGCCCCCATGGCTAAACAACAGAGAAGAAGAGGTGGTTAGAGACAAAAAGACATCCTTTAAAAATTGGAAGTCAAATCCTAATGAGGAAGATAGAAAGGAGCATAAACTCTGGAAAGTCAGGTGTAAAAGTATAATTAGGCAGGCCAAAAAATCTATAGTAAAGAACAGAATTATCAGACACATAGATGAACACAGTATGTTGGGGAAGAGTCACCACAGCTGTTGTAAAGGGAAATCATGCCTAACCAATCTATCAGAATTCTTTGAGGGGGTCAACAAACGTGGACAAGGGTGATCCAGTAAATACAGTGTACTAGAACTATCAGCCTATCAGAAGGTCCCTCACTAAAGGCTTGGAAGCAAAGTAAGGAGTCATGGGATAAGAGGGAAGGTCCTCTGAGACTGTTCAGCTTGGAGAAGAGACAACTGAGGAGGGATATGACAGAGATCTATAAAATCATGAATGTTGTGTAGAAAGTGAATAAGGAAGTATTATTTACCCTTTCCCATAACATATGAAGCAGGGGTCACCCAATGATATTAATAGGCGGCAGGTTTAAAATGAACAAAAGAAAGTACTTCTTCACACAATGCACAGTCAGCCTGTGGAACTCATTGCCAGGAGATGTTGTGAATGCCAAAAATGTAACTTGGTTCAAAAAAGAATTAGATGAGTTCATGGAGGATATGTCCATCAATAGCTATTAGCCAAGATGGTCACAGACGCAACAACATGCTCTAAGTGTCCCTAAACCTCTGACTCTAGAAGCTGGGGCTGGACAACAAGGGATGGATCACTTGATAAATTGCACTGTTGTGTTCACTCCCTCTGAAGCATCTGGACTGGCCGCTGTTGGAAGACAGGATACTGGGCTAGATGGATCATGGGTCTGACCCAGTCTGGCCATTCTTATGTTCTTAAGCATATGCTTACATGTTTTGATAAATCAGAGCCCATATTTTCAACTTGATTGAAAGCAAAAGGTACCCGAAAACAAAAATCAAATTGTTTTCACAGGATTTACAGCCCAATTTTACTATCCATTGTGAATTGGATACTTTGTATGAGGTGAAAATAAATAGGGAAATAAAAACTACTGCTATCAGGCAAATGGTGTAGGTTTTCAATGGATAGAATAGACTATATTCTTAAAACAAGACCTTTGAGTTTTCTTTAATGTGTAAGAGTATATATGTGATCACAAAATTTTGCGGAATAGCAGTCTGGGAACTTGAAATCTTCAGTTAGTCTGATACTATGAATTTAACATTGCTATTGGGTCATGTTGCCATAAGCGCTTATTGGGAATTTTCTCTTGGAATGATTTTCTGACAGAAAATACAGTTTCTGCAAAATCAATTTGTCCTTGGGAAAATCTAGATTTTGTTAAAAAAATCAATTTTTCTGTTATGAGAAGCAAAATTAAATATTTTGTTTCAGGTCAGTTTGTCTTGAATGAGAGTACTTAGTTTTGTTGAACTGACTCAAAACATTTAATTTCAAATCAGTTCAATAAAACATTAAAATGGGCTTCTTTATCAGCACTTTGCCTTTCGAGAGTTGTAGTTTGAGCCCTCTCCTGTTGACTGAGCTCTTTAGAGCTCCCACAATGAAGTAAGGATTTCCTTCGACCAAGCACTTCATGGTGGATCATGGAAGTGATACATAAAACTGGGTGCATCATGGGAATTGTACTCAAGGTAGGGAACCTGACCCACTGGGGAGACTGGGGATATCAGGATCCCAAACAACAACTCCCATAAAGCAATAGACCACAAGGGGAAAATACATTTGAATGTTGAAATAACTTTCCTATATTTGTAAGTCCATTACAATTGGCAACAAATCTTGGCAATCTCAGCAGAGAAGTGAACGATTGACTTGGCATGGAGACTTTCAACCTTACTAGGACAGTAGAGGGGGGGAGCATGAACTTTCCACTGTTGTACTGTACCTCTTCTTTGGATAAACAGAGGACTTCATCTCCAGAACTTAATGTTCATCACTTTCCAAGGGCACTAAAGGCTCAGTCCTGTAAGGTACTGAGTGCTCTGGCTCCCACTGAATTTGTTGTGAGCTACTAGGCGCTGAACACTTTGGGAAAGCAGATAACGTTTTTAAGTGCCCAGATATGAACTTAGGAGGCTAAGACAGTTGTTTTTTAAAATCTTGGTCCTCATTTCTAATTCAACATTTAACCAGCTTGTTTACTTTTTGCATTTCAACAAAGTTTAGACATTTTAAGCTAGACTGGCCTGTTTATCATTTTATTTTTATGGCACTTATTTCCATAGCAGAGTATCTGAGCAAAAGAGATTAAATCTAAAATTCAATTGGAAATTTTGAAAAATTACAAATCTTGAATTATCTCTATCTATTATGTTATAAAAAAATTCCTTGATATAAAACCTATATTTTCACCTAAACAACGTGTCAATCTCCCTTTAAACTAGTTAAATCCAGGGATCTCAATAACAGGAAATAATCACAATATCTCTGATGTGTAGCAAACATTTGTTAAACTTTCCTTGAACAAGCAGACTATATCCCTTCTGCTCTATGTTGCTTGCCATGTTATAAAATGTGAAGAACAGTGTTTTGTGCATCAAATTCATATTATGCACAGATTACCATTTCCACACGTTCTTACAAACAATTTAAACCACATGAATAAATCTAAATTGTCAAAAAAGATCAAGAACTATTTTCCTTTCCTTCCCCCCTCCCCCCCCACACACAAAGGGAATCTTCCTCTCCTAAACCATTCCATAGGAAAAGCATGCATAAATAGATGTGCTTTTAACAACATTATGGCCTTAACCAACACTGGGCAATACAACTGTGTCAGCTGAAAACCAGTTTTAAACACTGGCAGAAATAGTGTGTGGTGGGATCCAGTTTCTGTAGCACAAACTGACAGTGCGAAAGTGTTGTTTCTGAAACCAAATTATCAGCAAATAATTATCTCTGTTGCCTGATTGTTTTATACCCCTGTGTGTAAAATGGAAAGTGGATTCTAAACAGTGTATTCATAAAAGGTATGGGCTTGTGATCTCACTTACACCAGTCTAACTATGTGGAGTCATTGCTGATGTGCACCATTCTAAGTCAGAGCTGCAGGAGGCCCTGTATGTTTATTTTAGCATTTAAGAATGGTTGTATTTATCTCATAGCTGTGTCTTGATTTGGTTTCTATTGACAAAATCATGACTTAAGAAAATGTTTGTGATGACAAGAACAGATGTTTCCAGGCAGCTTGCCATAGCAAAAAAAACCCCAACTAAATAAATAATCTAGTGTTTACTTGTAAGCTGGTGTTGGCTGTTCCATTTTGCCAATGAATAATGATGACTAGTAGCTATTAGTGAGTAGTTTAAAATCCTGACTTGACAAGAAGGGAATAAGCTTATAACTGCCTCTTTGTGTAGTACAATCTATACCGTAGACTGGAATACAATTGCTGTAATCACCATAACAAATCTTACTTGGTAGCATTTTTCCAAGTCACTTAAGGTATGTCTACACAGCAATTTAACACCTGTGGCTGGCCCATGTCAGCTGACTTGAACCTCGGCTGCAGGGCTGTAAAATTGCGGTGTAGATATTTGGGCTTGGCCTGGAGCCCAGGCTCTGGGACCCTCCCCTCCCACTGGGTCCCAGAGCTTGGGCTCCAGCCCGAGTCCAAACATCTATACCACAATGTTACAGCCCCGTAGCCTGAGTCCCGTGAGTCCAAGTCAGCAGACATGGCTGTGGGTGTTTAATTTCAGTGTAGACATACCCTCTGTGACTGGGATGGAAACCTGAAAGGTAATAGAAGAGATGACCGTTAATTGAACAACTGGATTGTATTTGTGAATGTTGGTGGTTTTAATGTAAGCTAGAAACCTTTAGTAGCAAGGTGTGAAATAGTCAAGTGCAAAAGCTTGTTGGAGTTGGCAGCTGGGTGGAAACTAGTTGGCAGCTGGGTGGAAACTACAGCCATAAGGAAACCTCTAATTCAGAGATCATCTTCTGTCAGAGAAATTCTTCAACTTCATTTAAACAAACTTGCTTAGGAAAAAGTATTCCTGGTTGTTTCCGCTCAGGCTCATCAGCAATTCAAAAGATTTTTTTGTATGTTTGAAGAAATCAGCAACCCATGTTATGTTTTAATGAGCAATAGGGATTGGCATAGTCATTCCCATATCAAGCAAGGGGAAGGAAATCCCTTGCTTGAATGGCCTGGCAGAACTTGGGCAGCTGGAGAGGAGTTGTTGTTTTTGGAAAGCAAATAGGCAAGAGAGGGATTTATTTTGGGAACAAACTTGAAAGAAATAACTGGAAATGCGGAAGTTTGTAATTAGGTTGTTCTATGGACAAGGTGCTTCTCCCTACCACAGCAGAATACAGGAGCAGAGTTGAAAGATTGGAAATGCTGATGGGTGTTAGGACTTTGCACTAATACCAGGGCTGTGATTCTTAGATAAGGAGCGTGGCTCCCAAGTCTTGTTTCAAATCTCAAAAATCCTGATTCCCCATGAAAAAATGGTACAGAGAGTTTGCAGAGATGTACCGATAGTGTCCTGCTGCCTAAGCGAGAGCCTGTCAGTGACTTTGGTGTGAAGGCAGAAGTACTATACTGTAGAGTGTATCTAAAAGACCGCGTATTTTGAAAACCGTTTGTAACATTGAGGTGGTACTCTGCTCAGTCAGAAGCCACTACATAAGCTCTCTGTGAACGTAAGGCACTCAGGTTGGGGAGAATTGTGAATGATGTTTCACTTATCACAAGATGCTGGGGAAGTAGGGGGATAATATGCTTTATTAACAATTAAGGGTACAGGTTTCTAATACATTTAAATATCACTTGTAATACTTCATTGATATCCCATTTAGTCAAGAGTCAGAGAGGAAGAACAATACGCATATGTGATCTGTCAGCTTTTTTTTTTAATGTGGAAATGGTGCACTAATTTGTGGATGTCGTACCACTGCCCTCTACTGGGTGAAATATTGTCAAATTGGTTTATGTACATATTGGTTCCCTGTTGGCTGAGCTAATGGAACTGCCCTTTGGTCTAACTGGGACAAGCTGGACTTAACCTGTAACTTCTCACAGGCCTTTAGCATAGTTCATGCTTCAGAGAGGAGTGTAGAGAACTACCCTCTGTCAGGATATGTACCTTCAGCCTATCCTCCTTTAAGTTCCTCCTTGTGATGCACTTCTTCAAACAATGCTACGAAACTTAGTCATACACCTGCCATCACATCAAGGGGAATGCAGGCCCCTTTTAAAAATAATAAGTCCACCAAATAGTACTCCTTGTTCTTTTTGCAAATACATACTGATACACTACAAGGTGTGTGCCAGATTCTGCCTCTTGCTCATCCTATTTTATGTGGCCTCCTGTTCTCTTCGCTATGCTTGTATGTTGTCTGCCTAGATTGTAATTTCATTAGATTCGTGTTTTTTACATGTCTATAAAACCCCTAGAATATTATGGCCCCTACACAACTAATACCATGCCTTTTTGACCTGTGTACAGAGCTCCCCCTTCTGGTATGGAAGGGAAGGTCAGCTACCTCCACAGCAGAATCCCCCTCGCTTGACACACACATTTCCTCAGCTCCGTATAGGGTTCACCACAGGCCTAGGGATCTGCATGTATGGAAAGGATGGGTAGTGGAAGGGTCAAAGAGGGAGTGGGGGTAGGGTTTGGGGGGACATGTAGCATCTCCTGTATCCCAGCAGAGATCTCTCTGAGGTCCACACCAGAGATTGTTTCTGTGTATGTGGCCCCCAAGTGCTTTCCAGTTTCACAAGAACCCTGCAGATGTGAGGGGGTATGGGTCAGACTCTCTTTTTTCTGCTGGGTGTAAAAATCCAATCCCCTTCTTGCTCTCTCTAGCACCCCCCCCCCCCCCCCCGAATGAGGAACATAGAGGATGCTCTGAGAGGAGACCTTCCTAGAATTTTCCTCCCCCTGTTCTGTGTTGATGTTACCGCCCGGTAGGGGTACAGCCTGGCCCACTAATAATTGATTGAAAGCAGGAGCAAAAGACTTGGTGAACATTGACACAGAGATGAAGGAGCCAGCGGTTTTTTCTTTAAGGGCAGCATGAGTTGCAGAGTATTAGGTAGGAAGTTTCTGCACACATTCCAAAAGATATTGCATGCCCATATGCTAAAGCACATTTTTTAAGCCCTGGGGCTAAGGCAGAGATCTCTTTATTTGGAAGAAAAGATCACTCACATTCTCTCTGGCCGTGCCCAATGTCACAAGCGTGATTGAAGATAGTGGCATTTTGTGTATATGCTGCCACAGCAGATTACCATAGCTTCCCCTTTGCCCCGTCCCACACAAAACCCATTTCTGAATTTCAGTTACAGTCTTCCTTCCACTCTAGAGTATTACTGTATCACAGTCAGAAGAGATTGACTACTTAGGAAAAGAAAGTAGAGAACAGTTGCTGAATCTTTAGGTTGTAACAGATGCAATATTAGTCTGATTGCATTTGACTGGAAAGCAAAAACCAGAGAATGTTACAGCAGCTTTGTCTAATAATTTGTAGTGATTTGCATATGATAAAAAATTCTCAGTTGCAGCTTCTACTATTTCCATTTTGAGAGAGAAGACACTTCATCCTTCACCAAGATGCTTCAGGCTCATTGTCATACCAAACTCATTTTCATTCCTGCTATGTGAAGCTGTAAAACAGGTTATGCAATTAGCAGGAAAGTGTTTGCAGGAATGATAAGGAAAACTTGACAAATGAAGTACTCTCTAGGGTATCAGTTCTGCTGCTGCTTTGCTAAACAGAGCATGCTATAGTACCCAATTTAAAGACAATGTCAAATAATTTGAGCCCCAAATTTGACCTTCCTTATTCAAAGCGCCTCAGTGTATATGTGATTTATATATATATATATATATATATATATATATATATATATATATATATATATACACACACATGACTATATTAAAGGAACATTACTAAGGTGGCAAAGTCAAGTGCTCAAAAGTTGGAAATGTCAGAATTAAGCTTGCCTGTGCAACCTAAATTCAGTCCCCTTGTGCATTATGATACAGTCTTTAATTACATGATCATATGCCATTTTTCCCACAAGGGCCCTACCTCATTCAGTGCATAGAATGGATGGAGCTCACTCAGTAAGCAGCAATTCAATATTTTGTCTTATCCTCATTGTTCAATGTGTGGCCCCAGGCCTTATTTACTGCACACCATGCAAGCCATACTCTGAAGACAGAATTCTTACTTTTCTCATGGGGTTTCTGTGGTGCTTGTCACTATTGTATCTGAGTGCTTTACAAATATTAATTCATTTTTCTTCACAAAACCCTGTGAGGTGAGGGGGTGGTATTATTATACCATTGTACAGATGGGGAGCTGAGGCACAGAGAGATTAAGCTGAAAAATGTCCACTAATTTTAGGTACCCAGTTTGAGACAACTAGGACCTGACTTTTTCAGAGTAGTTAGCATTAGAGAGTGCTCTATATGTTCAGAGCACAGTTCCCATTGACTTCAGTTGCCTCTGTGAGTGTTCAGCACTTCTGCAAATCAGGCACAAGGGTCTCAAGTCAGGCACCCAGGAAATGAGAAACACACGATTAGTGACAAGGCATGAAAAGTTTGATTTAAGGGACTCGCTTAACATTAGAAAGTGACTCTGTGGCACTGGTGGGGCATAGAATCCAGTTCTCCACAGGAGCAGTCAACTGCCTTAACCACGAGATCAGCCTTTCTCTTCCTGCAGTCCCCCGCCTCATTCACTACTCATCGTTTAACGTCTGCAACATACAAACCAGGCATTCTACAGCCAAGTTTATTTCACTACACAGCCTTGTTTCATCCCCAGAGTGGGTCCATCCTGTGTGCTGAATGAGGCAGGGGTCTTGTGGAAAAAATAGCATGTGTTCATGTTGTTAAGACTGTATCATAATGCATGCACACAAGGGGGCTGAATTAAGGTTGCAAGCCAGCCTGAATTTTGGCATTTCCTAACTTCTGAGTGCTTGACTTTGCAACCTTAATAATGTTCTCTTAAAGAATTACTTTAAAGATGATTTGAAGGGAACTGCCAAATCTTCCTCAGTATTTACTATGTACTGAATGCCCCCTATTGCCACATGAAAAGAATGGTCCACATGTCCATTCTGTTTTGTCTTATGACATTCATTCCTACGTGGATTGCAGCCTCCCCTTTTGATACAGTGTCCCACTATGCACTCTTTTTCTGGCAGTCAACCCACTATTGCTCAGAGCTGTCTGTGCAGTATCAGATTAGTGCCATTAGTTTACTATGCTGTGTGGTGTTACCAAATATTTTTAAAGTAGAACTTTAGACATTTTGCAAGATAAAATGCACTGTGTAGTTTTGTAAAATATGTTAAGTGTAAGAAGCCTCCTTCCAAACATCCCCTCCATTACCTAAACAACACTTTGGCTGGCACTACTTTCTTTAGAGGGATTCCATAGCTGGTGTGGTATTACAAGTTTAGTGGATGCTGGATGTCTTCGTGGTGCAAAAGCCCATAATCGGAGTGGGGCTGGACACTGTGGGACTTAACAAAGGGAAAAGGACCATTTAAAACTAATATTATGTTTGATCAGTAGTGGTCCCAATCTTCAGCTTCTTACTCAGATAGAACTATCAGTGAGAGATACCCAACGAGTAGTTTTTTGTGTTGAATTGGGCCTTGTGTTGAACAGACTGGGATTGGGCCTTGTCCTGTCTTTCAGTGTAATATGTTTAGGGCTGCATTCTAATACTCCTCCCTCGTTTTGATATGGACTTGAGTGGGATGATTTGTAGAGTAAGATACTGTTCAATATGTATCAGAATCTGTCCCTTGTAATTTTTTGGGATACTAAAATGGTTCTAGTGTCATGTGTTTTAACCCCTGTTTGCGTTTATTTTGATTCAGACACCAGGCTTGGTTACCAAGCCAGTAATTGACAGCATTCTCTGTCTGCGGGATCAGAGGTGGAAAGAAGTTCGGAGCATACTGACCCCGGCCTTCAGCGCTGCAAAAATGAAAGAGGTAAGATACAGTAAGTGCCACCGCTTTATCCAAAGAAGCTGATGTTTTGACTTCTGTAAGCACTTTCCTTGTATGCTGCACTTCAGGGATATTTAAAGGACTGTCAACATGTCATTGTCAAACTGTTCAGGCCCCATTGTTGTGTGTATATCGACACAATGTGGGTCAGAGCCTCAGCTAGTGTAAATCAACGTAACTCTATTGACTTCAGTACAGCTGTGCTGTTCTGTATCAGATGAGCATCTGGCCTCATAACTTTCTCCAATAAGAAATCAGCTTGCTCATAAAAATGTAGTAGATGTAATAAATAAACAAACTTTTAAAAATAAGCTGCTCTGATGGACTAAAGTACAAAAAAGGTTAATGCTGTCTACCCATCAGAACACAGCTTTTCAGTATTTGCAGAATTAGCAGCTCTCACTTTAATGCACGAACCTCTGTCAGTCTCTCTTCATCCCCCTTCCCCCTTTATTCTTTAATTCTGGGATATAATAGAAATGGCTCACTGGAATAGAATGTAGTTGCAAGATAAATACTACTGATTGAAAATAAATATTTTTCTGCTAATTTTCTGTAAATTTCTCAGCATTTATCTACAGTGGGAGACCATTATCCTACGACAAAGTTATATTCCATTGACACTATATCTCTTAATTAAATGCAGAGTAATAATTGACTGGTTAAACTCTGCTTTAAAACAAATCTTCCTTTTTTGCATTTATGCTGAAAAGGAAACACATTCCTCACTCTGGTGCCCAGTTCTTGTTTGTAAAATTTTCCACTGGGCAGAAGCGTGTGTTATTTTGACATGTTGCTGTCGAAATCCACAGTAACATCTAAATGTGTCTGGCTTCTTTAGCTCTATAGACAGCAGTTGCTTAGCAACATCAGCTGTCACCTCCTTATTATGGTAAATTCTAATTGGCCATAAGCCTGGTAAGGACCGTTGATTAATCAGAACTGACAATATCATTGGTTATGCATCTAGACACTGACTCTGCCACTGGCTTGATAGCAAATTTCATAGACGGGATTTTTAAATACTCAAATGATTATTCAGTAATGGTGTGGCTGAAGAGGAGAGTTTTTTGCATTTCCTGAGCTAAAATTAATCTCTCTTACTGCACATCTTCAGCACAGAGCAGTTTAGGGCTTCAGCTTTTTGCTGTTTAAACTAACAAAAGATGAAACCGATCACCACCTGGTTTGTACAGGGCAACCCCTGCTGGCATCAGTCAGGTATACTTTAGGGGAAAAAAGGTTCTTTGGACATTGTGCTTTGTGGTGATGATGCATGTTTGCAGAGTTAATTTTTTAATGTGGGAGAAGAAGAATCCACACTTACATCTCATTCTGCTTGGTTGCGAAGGAACAACACCAAGGGAGATTAAAGCTAGAGGGTTAAGCCCTGTACTGACTTAATGTCTAACAGCAAGCTCATATGTGCATACTGCAACATTTATATTTCCGCCTTCTTCCACCTTTTGCTCCCTGTTCCAAATGGTGTATGCTGAGACTGTTAACACGCTGTTAGTTATTAGAAAAAGGAGACTTTTCCTACTCTGTTGTACAAGGTGACGAGGGGAGTATTCAAGTCTAAACAGTCAGGGAAGAGCTTCCTTCAAACAATGCTATCTCTGTTCCTCTGTGTGTCTGGAATGCCCCACTCCCCTTCGTTGAGAAATGTTATCTCCAGTTTAGGGGATCCCCACAAGTAACATAAATCATTTTTTTTTCAGTTGCTTCAGCAGCATTGTTCCAGACCTATTCTGTTTCTGTCTGCCACTGTGCTTGTTTTTTTCCATCAGAAAATGATACATCTGGGTACAGTTCTTTCATGGTAGGGGTGTTCTTGGTTATTTTAGATGATTCTATGTGCAATTAAGTAACCTCTTTTGAATGTATATGCGCCTCATCCTTGTATATCATTTTAAATCAAAAGTGGTATTCTGTCCTAGGATTTCAGTTTAACATGATTTAACTCCTCACTCACACACGTTCCTCTCCGCAGCTTAATTTAGAAGTCATACTAGAATTTCTCAGAGGAAATCAGTACTCATTCATTGGTATCCATCTCTCCTTTTCTGAAGCCTCCCACCTTTAGTAGTTCCTACAGAGCCTCAGAAGTACTGCAATGACAGAAATACTAGTTTTTAGTCTTGGCCATGTTACAGCAAGGCCTGGTGCTCAGACCGTTTCTATAATATTAATCCTATTAGTGTTTCCATTATAAAACCTGTTTTCCAAGAAATTACAAATCAGTTGCTTGGTGTAAAATTTGGCATCTAAGAGTCTTGGTTAATTGCTTGTATTTTTTTCCCTCCTGCACCTTTTTTCATTTCTACCATGCTCAATCCAGACATCGTAGATTGGAGTTCATTAGTCTCTAACACTTCAGTGTGGTATCGCATTTTAATGGTGTTTGCACCATGTCGTTGTCAAGTTACGATGCTTTACCAGCAGGGTCTGTCATCTGCAATCCTATCCCAAGAGTGGGAGTGGCAGGAAATGGCCAGCTGCTTAATTAATAGTTCTTCTTTCCAGGAATCTGCCCATCTCCTCTCTCAGATCATTAGGGCCTTAGCACAGGCCTACCTGGCAGTAAGAAAATGCACCCCTTTCACAGTTTTTTCTGGAGCACTTGCCTCGGCATGTCCCCTGGTGTTCTGCTATGCCCTGATTCCCTGGGGCACTAACAGGCTCTTCCACAGCATTTACAGAGGCTGCAAAAATCCTCAGCGAGTGCTGGGAGTTGCGCATGAGCAATGTAGGTTACCGCTCCATTCTGAGCAAACCATTGTCTACCTGAATGCTATAGGATAACAGGGAGATTGAGGCCTGCAATAGGGCAATATTCTAGTGAACCTGTGTGCTGAAGACAACCAACATAGCTGCCAGATAAATTACATACACACCTGGAGAACTGGGTCTAGGAACCCTAGTCCTTCAGTTTTAAAAACACTGGCCTCTACTACTTGAGCTACATCTTCAGAGCTGGTAGTAACAGTAGGCTCCTTATTCACCCGGTGGGCTAGTCACTAGGGGGCAGCATCACATACAGAAAGCTAGTACGTTATGATAGGGGCAGTTTTTCTGTGTCTGGATGGGAGACCTGGGCTGACAGACCTACAAGGCCCTCACCTCACCTTGTTTTTCCACAAAGCTGGGGAGTGGTGTGATTGAGAAATTCATTAAACAAACCTGAGGATTTTCACCTGACTCTGTGGTATTCTGAAAAAAGTCAACCAGAGGCAGACACCAAATATGGAAAATTTCAACAAAGCTGAGCATTGTTAATTGTTAGGTGACCATACCAGTGCTGCCTATATTAGGAGAATTGTTTTTCTAATGTGTTTCAAAATTTTCTATGTGGCTTCCACAACTCATTCACCCTGAATCTCCTAACTTGTTTGCATTAAAAGTTGAATGCTATTCAAACATTGTTTCGATGGAGTTCCATAGGCTGTCTTTTCTCCCTTTTCTTTTTCTTTTTCTAATGAACACAAAAAGGCTAGTAAAACTAGTAAAACAGCTCAATCTCATTGGAGGAGGTTTTAATGCTTGTTAGTGTGAAGCATTCAGGAATCTTAATGATGAGTGCAGTATAAGAACATTGATTCTCAGGCCTCGATCCTGCAATCAGATTTGTTGCATGGACCTCTGCACTCATGTGGAGCTCCATTGGAGTCACTAGCAAATCTGATTGCAGGATAGGCCTTAGATTATAAATGCTTTGGGGCGAGGCACATATCTTCCTTTATGATTGTCCAGTGGATAGCCAATGTAGCCTGTCATTGAGACCTCTGGGCGCTATTACAATAGGAGCAATAAATAATCAGACTAGGAGAGACAGCACAAGACTGGGAGTCAAGAGATCTGGGTTCTCTTCCCAGCTCTGCCAGTGACTTCCTGCATGACCTTGAGAGAGGCACTTGAGCGCTCTGTGCCTCAGTCTCCTGTTCTGTAAAATGGGGATGATAATACCTGCTTCACGAGGTTGTTGTAAGACTTACTTCATTAATGATGTCAGTCACATGCTTTGAGGTCCTTGGATAAAAGATGTGTTAGAAGTATCATAGCTACACCAAGATTCTTTTAAAGTTCCCTCCAGGTATGATATAATAAAGCAAGAAAAGATGTTAGGATGTTTGTCCAAGCTGTAATGATGTTGGTGCCCTATTTAGCATTTCTTGATAAAAGTAAAGAATGCACTTCTGATGATCCTGCTGTTCTGAACCCCTTGTCAGACTTGATAAATAATTCTTCTCTCTGTTACTGCCCACACCAGCAGAATTCTATTGATTTTTATTTATTCTGATTGTGCTGCAGTGCTCTTGCCGTATCCTATCAGTATACCTGCAATCCTCTAGGCCACTGCCACCCGTTCAAACAAAAAGTGCAAGTGTGCAACGCAGTGTAGCATTGTCCTAAACAATCTGTGAAATGGAGCTTGTGTTAATGCCATTTTTCTACCTGAAGAGGGTTGCAAAGCAGAACTTGTGGTGATGTTGTACAATTCTCTGGGTCATTCACTGTTGTGTGAATGACCCAGAGAATTGCGATAAAGGCAGGTTAAAAGAAAGGAGAGAAATTTTGGGTGACTGCATATATGAGTCAAAGAAGATCATTTGTGGGGTGGGACCCTCAATGTCCCTTGTGCCCCCAATGTTAGACCCTTCACTGGGATCTGATCAGTTAACTGCAAATGAAGAGATGCAGTTTCTTTTTGTCTTCCCTAGTGCTTGAGTATGGAGGTAATGAACACTGGCAAGAGCCCCCACCCCACAAATGATCTTTCTTGACTCTTATATGCTGTCACCCACAATTTCTCTTCCTTCTTTTTTCCCTTGCCTCTGATAAACTCCTGTTTTTTCAGTCATCTGGACTGGCGGGGGTTCTTCCTATCCTGTCTACTTGCCACCAGGATTGGGAGATGGAGTCCCCAGAGTGGGTTCTCTATTACTGGTGCAACAGCTGCCTTATCTACCTGCTGCTTATGTTCCAGCACCAGTTCTTCATGAGCTTGTAGTTCTCTTCTCCCCCTCCTCACACAGGGCTTCTCACTGTGGGTCTGATCCAATGCCCTTCAAAGTTAATAGAAAGTGTCCCATTTACTTCAGTGGATTTTGGATTAAGCCCTTAGTCCCTAGGTGGTGCCAAATGTTCTCCTGTTCCGTGAGACCACCAGTACCAGGGCAGGGACCCTGCCTAGCAAGTTAGACAAACTGGATGTCAGGCCAACAAAAAAGTGTCAGCAGGGCATAATCGCTGGGTTTAGTCCTGCACTTCCCCCTCCATTGAATATATAAAGTGTGTTTGTATGAGAGAGAGAGAGAGAGAGATTAAGGCATGGGGTCACGCATTGTGGCCCCAATCCAACGAAGTACTTAAACACCTGCTTATGTGCTTTGCTATATCAGCACATGAATAATGAGGATAAAAAGAAATATTAACAGCTGTCTGATTGACTGCGCACGGTTCACCCTGTGCATTGAATGAGGCAGGAAATCTGTAGAACAAATGGTATGTGATAATTTAATTAAACACTGTGTCATAATTCATATGCACAGTGAGGTAGAATTAAAGTTGCACAGGCCTTAATTCTGGCATTTCCTACTTTTGAATGCTTGGCTTTGCAACCTTAGTAACATTCTTTCAACACAGTATTTTTGGTGTAGTATTTGTGTGTGTATGTATTGGGCACATTGTGCCATCTAGCAAATGGCCATTACTTACAGGCGAGCTGGTAGCACCATTTATTATTAAGGATGCCCCAAACTTCCCATTTAAAGGCCCTGATTTCAGTTGCTTATAACTTTCCCAAATTTTAACCATTCAGGATGAAATTTTATATGCTTGGTGTTTGCCTCAGTTCAGTTATTTATTTCTTTTTAAGAAAACTTCAGCACAGATGTCTGTGTTCTTGAAGGTGGTTTTTCCCATGTTAAAAATTCTGGCAACATTTTTTGAGATTCTATGGTGCCTCCATGCTTTGAAGCAGGGCTTGACATTTAAAAAGGGGTGGCCTTTGTTTCAGAGATGTGCCTTTTTCTGTCCCTGTGAAAATCCACTCAAATTTGGCTGAGTTACAAGCCTTTGAAAAAAACCACAGTTTGCATGTGCTCAGTAGAGACTTTCTAGGGCTTTGCACCTAAAATCTCCTGTGAAAAAAACAGCATATGATCATACAATTAAAGACTGTATCATAATGCATAAGCAGAAGGGGGCTAAATTAAGGTTACCCAGGATCTAGATATGGTCTAGTTCAAACAGGAATTTATTCAGGGAAGTCCTATGACCTGTTTTGCAGGAAGTCGGACTAGATAATTGCAGTGGTCATTTCTGGTTTTATAATCCACAAATTACTTTTCTCCAGCCCATATCATACTGTCACAGTGCCATATGATAGTGATCCCTGCTCTTGTGCAATACAGTATGAAAATCTAAATGATTATTACTGATGATTGTACACAATCTTATTGATATTTTAATTACTATTTTTAATATATAAAGGCAAGGTTTTCATGCTATAGCACCGGATAATTGGTTAACCAGTTTTGCTGAACGGTGAGATAGTTATTATGGAAAATTGTTAATATGTCATGATATAGTTAGAAAATAATAATCGCTTAGGGTGGAAAGGATGTTCAGTGAGTCCTGTAGATCATCCCCATGCATCAAGACAGGAGTTTAGTACTCCCTAACCCTGTTTAAGACTGTGTTTGCCTATCCTCTTGAGGAAGGAACCGCCAGCCTCCATCAACCAACCTCTGTGGTAGCGAGCAAGAGTAAGCAGCAGGAGCTGCCAATGATTGCAAAAGGGAAGCATACCATGCAAACCCTTCGCTCTGCCCCTAGAGAACACCAGCATATGATCTCCAGACACTCCCATTAAAATGGGCACCATTAGACTGGGTGATTGGTTTTGTTCCACCCGCCAGATTCTCATTCTGAGCCTGACTCTATGCCGTAGAATGAGCAGTTTGAAAGGAGAGAACAGTGGGGCAGCACCAGCGGAGCAGGTTGGGAAAGAGAGAGGGGAGAGATGGTTGGTAAAGGGGGGTTGGGGAAAATCAAACACTGTTTAAAAAAATAATCTGATACGGAAACAATATTACCTTGAACATTTTGCTCATATGTTGTTCATCTCTCATGACTCTTTTGAGTGTAAGTTCTGTGTGTCAGGGAACATGTCTTTCTATGGCATATTGTGGGGGCTAATATTAAGGCAGATAAAATTAAATACTCAGAAATGTGGTTAATCAGAGGAGTGTGACTATGATGCCACTGAGCAAAGTAAACACCCCTGTGTACAGTGTATACATAGTGCCAGAAACTAATTGTTCTGTGCCAAGCCATGTATTGGCAAGATTACGCAAGGAAGCCCCTGGCAACAAGAAAAACCCAACCCCAAGCACTCTTCTTTGGCAGATAAAAATAAATCTGGACACTGAAATACTGGCAGATCAAATATTTACAAGGAACATATTGTTTCAATTTTACTCCATTATGTTACTACCAGCCAATCGGAATGTACAGCAGCTGGAGTTTATTTACTTAACAGAAAATTGTGGAGCTCTTGTATTCTGATTGGCAAATGACAATGTATAGTAAGGTAGTGGTCTCCAGAGCTGTACTGTATTTTTTAAAGTTTTCTGTCATTTCTTTTCCCCCACCACCACTATTTTATTTTTCTCAATGATTAAACAAAGGGCTTAAATTGCTCATGAATCAATAAATGTGTCAGCCTGTGGTCTTTTTATTTATTTATCATTAAGTTATTTATGCCCCTCCCCCCGCAAGAAAAAAAGCTTAAATATATATCCTGCACAGTCTTCTTATGCAAATAATTGTCTTGTCAGTGTCCTTACCCTTTAACAATGCCTGCACACCTTCACAACAAATCAAATCCTTGTTCACTTCCATTTCCCTGGGTAGATTTGCCAACAAAAAAATCATAGGGGTAGAAATAAAGTGCAACAATATTCAGAGATTTCAAGGGCTGGCAGAGTATAGAAATTCTGAGCAATAGAGTGAGCTGCCCTGTCCACCACAAGAGTAACCCGCTCTACCCCTCACCCCACCCCATCAGCTGTTGGAAAGCTATAACAACTGGCTGCGTGGCTGCATGTCTGGTGATGAAGAATGAGGGAGAAAATAAGGCAATAAAAAGAAAATATATAATGATCACCATATGTTTAATAATCATACCTGTTTAAAATACTGATTTTTGTTTTGTTCTCCTTAAATGATTCTGTTACGTGGAAGGGTTTAACCCAGCAGTTACAAAACAACATTTCACACCATTTCAACCCGTTTAACAGATTTCTGTTAATTTCATCGAACCATTTGAGAAGAACCTCTTTGCAGGGGACTTTCAGGGGGAAGCCAAAGCGGAAAGGAGATTGCATTATAACTCCCCTACTCTCTCAGCTACTTTTGCAGAATATCAATCTGGCTTCATCAGAATTCACATTCTGAGATTTCTAGTATGAGGCCCAAAACAATCCAATTTTGAGCTGAAATAGTAATGTCCTGTTCCTTTGACTATAAGCATGGAAGCTCATGTGACTAACAATATTCCTAACTCGGAATGTTGCCTTCAGTAAACATACTGGTTGCTCATCCACAGATCTCTTGGCAGTTTGTACTACAGACCATGTGTTCAGATGGCTCTGTGCCTGTGTACAAAGTGTTATGCCAATTTCACGAAGGCAGAGGTGCCAAGCAACCATGGACTTGGATGGGCAGCCTACATTGCTCTGTTGATGTAGCAAGAGGATGCAGTAAGTCATTTTTTGGTAAGAGTGTCACAGGAGTAGCACAAGCCTGTTTGCTCTTATCATGCTGGTTCACATCCGTGCAGAATACCTGGATAAGAAGGCAAGGAGGGTATGAAGCTTGCGGGTGTATGTGGCTGCCAATGTAGGCAGCTTGTCTTCCAATGGGTGTGTATAATAGTCACTGGGGATACGAGGTATCAAATCATGGATTATAGAGAAGTACAATTCACAGTCCCTGTGAAGAAAAGGACATAGCAGACAGTGCTGCCACGGGATACACTCAGATCACAGGCTGTGCGCTAACCCAAAGTAGTCAACTCACTCGTGGAACATAATTGTGTTTGGTGTCTAATTATCAGGGATCAGGGCTCTCAGCAGAGTTAGTCTCCTGGCAGCCCAACAAGTGCAGCTGGTCTGCAGCAGGCTACCTGATTGACTGCACCACCCGATCAGTCAGGAAGGGCAGCTGGATGACTCTCAGCCGAGCAGCAGTGGCAGCTCTCTGGCTGCTCAGTGCATTCACTCCTGTAGCTGCAATCCTCCATGTGCCTGCTGCTCCTCGCTTTTTTACCCTGTCCTGCTCCAGCACTGCTCCTAGTCCTGTTCCTGCCTTGTTTCTCAGCCGCGCTCCTACTCAGTCCTTGCTACCTCAGTTTGCTCCTAGTTCTGACTTCCTTACCCTGACCCTGGTTCTTGACTCCAGCTCTGACTCCTGTTGTGGCTAGTGATTCCTGTCTGCAGCCTTGACCCTTGGATTGGAGACACTTCCCAGTGCCTGCTTTGACCACTAGGCCTGACTCCTGCTCTGACCAAGAGGCATGACTGCCCACTGATGCCCTTTTTATGTGTGGCGGTACATAGACCAATACCAAATGGGGTTTTGATCATTGCTCTGCTTTTGCCCTGACTTGTAGGAGTCAACAAAGATGGATTACTCCTCTGTTAACCACACCCCTGTCATGGTTAGATCCTCTCTTGACCATCATGTGTCGGCACCTGCGAAGGACTCTTAGCAGAGTATTTGATGGGCATTAACTATGTGTATATCCAGGCAGTGGCAACTGCTGTTCCAGCAGCCAGTTGGTGGAGCTGGCACACTGTTTGTGGTCAGAACGGAGAGCTTGTACGCACTACCACTTATGACAGTATAACTTAGGTCACTCCAGGGTGTGAATAAGCCACCCCCAGAGTGACGTCAGTTACACTGTGTCAAGGTTCCTTCCCCACCCTGAGCTCTAGGGTACAGATGTGGGGACCTGCATGAAAGACCCCCTAAGCTTATTCTTACCAGCTTAGGTTAAAAACTTCCCCAAGGTACAAACTTTGCCTTGTCCTTGAACCGTATGCTGCCGCCACCAAGCATGTTAAACAAAGAACAGGGAAAGAGCCCACTTGGAGACGTCTTCCCCCAAAATATCGCCCCAAGCCCTACAACCCCTTTCCTGGGGAAGGCTTGATAAAAAATCCTCATCAATTTGTACAGGTGAATACAGACCCAAACCCTTGGCTCTTAAGAACAATGAAAAATCAATCAGGTTCTTAAAAGAAGAATTTTAATTAAAGAAAAGGTAAAATAATCACCTCTGTAAAATCAGGATGGTAAATACTTTACAGGGTAATCAGAGTCAAAACATAGAGAATCCATCTAGGCAAAACCTTAAGTTACAAAAAGACACAAAAACAGGAATATACATTCCATTCAGCACAGCGTATTTTACCAGCCATTAAACAAAAGGAAATATAATGCATTTCTAGCTAGATTACTTACTAACTGAACAGAGTTTCTGAGACTGCATTCCTGATCTGTTCCCGGCAAAAGCATCGCACAGACAGACAGACCCTTTGTTTCCCCCCCTCCAGCTTTGAAAGTATCTTGTCTCCTCATTGGTCATTTTGGTCAGGTGCCAGTGAGGTTATCTTCGCTTCTTAACCCTTTACAGGTGAAAGGGTTTTGCCTCTGGCCAGGAGGGATTTTATAGCACTGTATACAGAAAGGTGGTTGCCCTTCCCTTTATTTTTATGACACACCGATCTTAGCACTGGTGTGGACAGCGATGTTGGCGGGAGAGTTTCTCCCACTGACATATCTACCGCCTCTTGTGGAGGTGGTTTTATTATACTCATGGGAGAGCTCTCTCTTGTCGACATAGAACATCTTCACTAGACGCGCGGCATTGGTGCAGCGGTAGCACTTCTAGTGTGTAGACTAGCCCTGAGAAACAAGAGGTGTCTGTCTGCCCCTTCCTCCAAGCTTCCTTCTGCCTCAGAAAAAATTACTCATCCACTGATACAGAAGATCTTGTGAGCACTGTACCATCTACTGTATGTAACTAATATAGAGGAAATTATTGGTTTTTTTATTATGCCATGTGTGTTCCTTTTCAGATGACTCCACTAATAAACCAAGCATGTGATGTCCTGCTGAGTAACTTGAAGGTGTATGCAGATTCTGGCAAGGCTTTTGATATCCAAAGGTACATTCACCACACTACAAATGAGAATCACCTTTTCAAAATCCTTGAATAGTCACGCTTCCCCTAAATACACACTTACTTTACAAAAGGAGTTCTCGGTCTTTTTCCGAGGGTGGATCACAGCTTAATGCTGGGTGTGTCTGATGAGACACCTCTCCTTTGCAGTCATTCTCACTCTAAAGGTATGTCTATGCTGCAAATCAAACACCACTGTGCTGAGTCTCAGAACCAGGGTCAATCAGGCTTGGGCTCACAGGTCTCCAGCTGCAGGGCTAATAATAGCAGCAGAGATGTTCCCGCTTGGGCTGGCGCCCTGGTTCTGAAACCTGGTGAGGGCTGATGGTCTTGGAGCCCGGTCTCCAACCCAAGCAGGAACAAATACACTGCTATTTTTAGCCCTGCAACCGAACCTCAGAAGCCCAAGTCAATTGACCTGGTCTCCGAGACGCAGAGCCAGGGGTTTTTCTTTGCAGTGTAGACATACCCTAACATCCCTGTGGCAGCAATTGCTTATTTGGAAAAGTAATTTTAGGAAAGTATCTAAGGTATTTGTAGCTATCTTTTAATGAAGTATAACAGCTGGAAACAAAAAGGAGAGATACATCAGCCTGTGTCCAGTCAACTCCCTGTAGTCCACTAGAAACATGTGAACGCAGGAACTGCAATACTGGATCAGACCCATCTAGTCCAGTATCCTGTCTCCAACAGTGCCAGCACCAAAAGCTGGCAACAAACCCCAAGATAGGCAGTTGTAGGATAATTTGTCTCAAATTTTAGTTCTCATCCTCATCGCTAAATAGTCAGAGATTGGCATAAACCCTGAAGTATGAGGTTGAATATCCCTTTCAAAATTTTTGTTGGCATTAACTATTATAACTCTGGTTATTCTTGTTATCCATATTAATGTCCAATTCCTTTTTGCATCTTGCAAAATTATTGGCCTCAATAACTTCCTGTAGCAATGAGTTCCACAGTCTAATTAAGTGAAAAAATATTTCCTTTTATCAGTTTTGAATTTGCCAGCTTTTAATTAAATTGAATGTCCCATTGTTCTTATGAGAGAGGGAGAAGAGAAGCTCCCAATCTGCCTTCTCTAGACTATTTCATATACAAGTATATAGTTATTTTGTATACTTGTATCATATCCTCTCTTATCTCCTCTCTAAGGTAAATTATCCCAGTCTCTGCAGACTCTCTTCATATGATAGTTTTTCCATGCCCATAATTATTCTCATCCCTCTCCTCTGAACCCCCTTTAATTCTGCACTGTCATTTTTTAGATGAACTTCAGAATCCTTGGAGGTATACCATCTGTTGCTTTTTAAATTATCATTTTGTTCCAGTACCTCTTCTTCTGACACCTTAATCTCTGATATTACCTCATCTTTATTAGCAGGGAAGAGCAGGTCCAGGGTAGGTATCTTCGGAATATTCTCTGCAGTGAAGACTGATGCAAAGAAATAATTTAGTTTCTCAGCAATGTCCTTGTGTTCCTTTGTGGCTCCCTTCAGTCCCTCTTGATGTGCAAACCACCAGTGGTCCATTGACCACAGTTTGAGAAATGCTGCTGTACAATATATGGATAGAAATTATTGGCAGGGTTATAAGAAACATTCTCACAGATAGGGATCTCTTTTTGAGCTAAAGAGGCAGCTTTTTCATGGTCAAAGCACCAGAGAATCTGATATCCAGAATCAAACTAGTCTTTCATAAGATGACATGGGGGCTGTGACCGTGGATAATTTGATAGTTGTTTGCGAACCCCTGACATATTGCATTTGATTTATAACCATTTATAAAGAGACTTTTTTTTCTTTTTATAATTTAGAAGTACAGTTCCTGGCCAAAAGGGTTATATAAACAATATTAAAATTTCTCACATGAACTTTAGAGGAGGCTGGAGGCTGCTATTATTAATAGCAGTTAGCCTTTGTTGTTTGTTGTTAGAAGAATAAGGAAAAACTTTGCTGGAGGTGAAACTCAAAGCTAATGAAAATTGATCCAAATCTAAAAAACAAAGGGAAAAAGGTATAATGTAATATTTGTGAAGCAGATATTGAGAGAACAAGTTAAGAATTACTTAGACAAGTTAGATGTCTTCAGGTTGGCAGGGCTTGATGAAGTAAATCCTAGAATACTTAAGGAACTGTCTGAAGGGATCTCTGAGCCATTAATGATTATCTTTGAGAACTCCTGGAGGACGGGAGAGATCCCAGAAAACTGGACAAGGGCAAATATAGTACCTATCTATACGAAGGGGAATACGGGCAACCCACAGAATTATAGACCAGCTGACTTGACTTCAGTACCCAGAAAGATAATGGTGCAAATATTCAAACAATAAATTTTGTAAGCCCCTAGACTATAATAAGGTGATAAGTAATAGTTGGCATGGATTTATCAAGAACAAATCACGTCAAATCAACGTAATATTCTTCTTTGACATGGGGTAACAAGCCTTGTGGGTAGGAAGGAAACAGTAGATATGATATATCTTGACTTTAGTAAGGCTTTTGATGCTAACATGACCTTCTCATAAACAAACTAGGGAAATGTAGCCCAGACAAACCTGCTGTAAACTGGGTGCAGAAATGGTAGGAAAACCATACTCAGAGAATAGTTACGGTTCACAGTCAAGATGGAAGGTCATATTGAGCGGGGTCCTGCAGGGAACTGCCCTGGGTCAGGTCCTAGTCAATATCTTCACAAATAATTTGGATAATGGCACAGAGAGTAGACTTATAAAGTCCGTAGACAATACCAAATTGGGAGGGGTTGCAAGTGCTATGGAGGACAAGGTTATAATTAAAAATAATCTTGACAAACTGGAGAAATGGTCTGAAATAAATAGGATAAAATTCAATAAGGACAAATGGAAAGTATAATACTTAGAAAGGAGTAATCAGCTGCACAAATGTAACATGGGAAATGACTGCCTAGGAAGGAGTACTGCAGAAAAGGATCTGGGGGTCATAGTGCACCTTAAACTAAATATGAATCAACAGTATAATACTGTTGGGGAAAAAAAGCGAACATCGTTATGGGCTGTAGTAGCAGGAGGGTTGTAACCAAGACTCAAGAAGGAATTCTTCCACTCTACTCAGCACTGATAAGGCCTCAGCAGGAGCTCTGTGTCTAGTTCTGCTCACCATACTCTGGGAAAGATGTGGATAAACTGGAGAAAGTCCAGAGGAGAGCAATAAAAATGATTAAAGGTTTAGAAAATCTGACCTGCAAGGAAAGATTTAAAAAATTGATTTTGTTTAGTCTGGAGAAGAGAAGACTGAGGGGGGAACATGATAACAGTGTTCAAATACCAAAAAGATTGTTATAAAGAAAAGGATGATAAATTGTTCTCCTTATCTACTGAGATAGGACAAGAAGAAATGGGCTTAAATTGTAGTATGGGAGATTTAGGTTAGACATTAGGAAAACTTTCTAACTTTAAGGGTAGTTAAACACTGAATCAAATTGCCCAGGGAAGCTGTGGAATCTCTGTCATTGGAGGTTTTTAAGAACAGATTAGACAAACACCTGTGAGAGATGGTCTAGATCAAGGATCAGCAGCCTTTGGCATGCGGCCCGTCAGGGTAAGCCCCTGGCAGGCTGGGCCAGTTTGTTTACCTGCTGCATCCTCAGGTTTGGCTGATCGCAGCTCCCACTGGCCGTGGTTCGCTGCTCCACGCCAATGGGGGCTGCGGGAAGCAGTGCGGGCCGAGGGATGTGCTGGCCACTCTTCCCGCAGCCCCCATTGGCCTGGGACGGCGAACCGCCGCCAGTGGGAGCTGTGATCAGCTGAACCTACGGACACGGCAGGTAAACAAACCGGCCCAGCCCGCCAGGGACTTTCCCTGATGGGGCACGTGCCAAAGGTTGCCAATCCCTGGTCTAGATAGTACTTAGTTCTTCCTCAGTGCAGGGGACTTGACTAGATGACCTACGGAGGTCCATTCCAGTCTTACATTTCTATGATTCTATGGAGATGCAAACAAGCAGCTAATGAGGTCATGTTCTTAAATTCAATGCAGGAGTTACGGCTGCTTCACCTTGGATGTCGTTGCTAGTGTGGCTTTCGGTACCCACGTGGATTCTCAGAAGAATCCTGATGATACCTTTGTTAAGAACTGCAAAAAGTTCTTTGAATTTTCAGTGCTTAGGCCCATCCTAATTCTAATAAGTAAGTATAGCCCATCTTTGTCTATTTATTTATATATATGTTTTTTAAAATTATTCTTGAGTCACAAAACCTTGTGAAGAGGAAGGCAGGAAGGCTTTGTTTTAGAGGTATTCACACTGCAGCCCACACACCAAATATACCCAGTAGATTTCTACAATGTGGCCCACATCCACCCCCATCTTCATTATGAACATATTTCCTGACTAACTACATATCCCATAAGGCAATGCTTCACCTTGATGTGAATGGAAGTCTTCTAGGACCTGTAGTCTCTGTGGGTTTCACTTTCATAGTAAAACTGAGTCACTGCAATGTAATCCATGTTATGTGAATTAAGTGTGGCCCATAGACTGCTGACAGATTCTTAATAAGCCCCATGCTTGAGCAGTTTGGATGCCCTGTGCTTACTTGGTAGGAGTAAAGAGCCCACCCCTAAACAAAATCGTACAGAAAGGGGATGAGGTGAGGGGATAAGTGTGTCCTGATATCGTAAGTCCTTAAAATTATCATTTAAACAGGAGCTGTCTGGTTGGTGTCTGTAAAGGATGAAGATGATAAATGCTGGTATAGGAGGCCAATAAAAGAATGTATTTATTTTGAGGTGAAAAAATAGGGACTGCGTTATGGGACTGGTAATGGAATATAAAGCCTTATGTCATAAATTCTAGTCCAGCTGAGGCTGAATGTGACTAAGGCCTTGTCTATACTTAGATAATTAGGAACTTGATGGAAGTTTTTACATAGACTTCGGTGGGCCAGGTATCAATAAGGCCTTAGTGAGCCAAGACCTCCATTAAAGAAAGTAAGTTTCTGCATCGTGTGGGGTGTCTGCATGGAGAAGGCTGGTCTTCAGCATTATCCTTGCCACTAGTGCATCACACAATTTGATTCACAACAGCTTATTGGCTTACATGCTGATCTCACAGGAGTGTTATGACAGTTAATTAGTTAGTGTTGGTAAAGCTGCTTGAAGATGCTCATGGTGCACTGTTTTGATAGCTAAACAGGGAGCTGTTTGATAGCCTAGTGGGTTCACCTGCCAGCTTAGTTGTACTGAAGTGCAATACTTCAGATTTCTTGTCACTGATTATAAACACTAAGGGGAAGGAGTGCACACTTGGGCCCTGGTTACATTTTAGTGACATCCTGCTTCCAGGTTCCCTCTGCCTTGGTCTCTTCTGTAAAAGGTTGTGTAGTAGAAAGAGTAAAGTAGGCAACCAGTTTCCTATACATGGACAGGAAGCAAGAAATGAGAGAGAGGTTACCATCCATCTAGAGTTTCATGGGTCCACTCCATACCCTGCCAGGCTAGCTTGTAGGATTAAAAATCTCAGATTTAATTATCGAGGAGGGGGAGGGGGAAAGGGGAGAAAAGAAATCTCTTTCTTTCACCATGATGCTCCAGCATTATGAAGTTGCACTGAATTTTTGTACTGTGGGACAAAACTGCAAATTGGGGCAAACTTTAGAGGGCATGTGACTAACAAGAGATTCCTAGTCATGTCAAAATAGGTTGGAGGCTAAGCAATATCAGTCTGTAATAGAGGGATAAAATCAGAGAAATAAGTGGTATAAAATTAAAACAGCCTACTAAATGGGGGCCCAAATAAAGTTGGGGTGGGGGAGATAAGTGTTCCTACACCCAACTTCGATGTTCTCTTTAATAATCTTTTACAGTTGCATTTCCATTCATAATGATCCCACTGTCCCGGATTTTGCCAAACAAGAGTCGTGATGAGATGAATGGATTTTTTATCAAAGCCATTAAAAGTATGATTGCCTTGAGAGATCACCAAGATGCAAATGAGGTAAGGCATCTCTGTAATAAATGTAAGGATGGGCAAGTGTATTTGGATAAAATCAGAACTCACACACCCCTTGGTCTAAAATACAAACTCAACCTGATTTTAATGTTCAAAATAATATTGGTGATGTTTTTTGTCTAACTTTTACATGCTTCTGCCCCTCTTTGTATGTGTGTATGGCAGAGGGGGTGGTGGGGAGAAGAGAAGAACTACTAAAATACTACAGGAAAAGCAGATTTGTATTTCTGCCCTCTTTAAAACAATGAAGTACAAAATTACTCATAAGGAGCCTGATCTCAGGAGATTTCCAGTCCAGCTTCTAGACCCAAGAGGTATTTATTATTTCACACAAATCAGCTATCACCCATCACTTTGCAGACTGTTCCTTTTTCACCTAGACAAGGGACTATTCTAATTATCTAATACTATGGCATTGTAGAGTATCTGTAGACACTGGGCATTATAATAAAGGAACAGCTCAGTTCTCAATCTGCAAAACATTTGGAACATAGACATGCACTTAAAGTCCCTGATGTAACAGCCCTTCAGGCTTTCTTCCTTTTGGACTGTTCTTTAACATGGGCTCTCCATTTTAGGCTCACAAATACATTGACCCCTTAATTCTAGATTTATAGACAGAAATGAGGAATGTAAACAAAATTTCTATTTTAGAGGAAACAGACTTCTTATTCCCGTATAGCTTGATTTGGCTGTAAGGTTTGATAGAGCATGCATGCCAGCCAGCTGTTAATGGTGAAGTATAGGAGGTGCCCTATCCAGTATCCAGGTTTGACATCAATTGAATAGGAGGAAAACAAATCACACTGAGACCCATTACCCCACTCTTGGGATTATGACATATGCAAGAACAACAGGCCCTCCCAATCATCCCTCTCAGACAGCCTAACCCCACATCTGCAATGCCACCTTTGAGAAAATAATGGATTTCAGCCTACTCAGCAGTATATCAGAGATGCATTTAAAACACGGATCAGTGTTCAGAGATATTGCTATTTTCTATTTTGGTTTGTGCTCTGTTCCTTTTGACTCTATCGCTCCCACTCTGTCTTATATTCTTATATTTGGTATGCTTTTGTCTTATTTTCCTTTTCCTTATTTTCTCCTCTGGCCATTCTTCCTCTTTCTCCCTCTTCTCTCCCTAGCTATCAGCCTCCTGTCCATCTCTGTCTCTGCATGCCTCTCTCTCTCCCGCCCCACCCCACATCCTTTGTTTTCACTCTGCTCTATCCTCAGGTGTGCCCTACCACAATCAAGTGTCCATGTCTGGTTCATGCTGATGAGGCACATGGCTGCTGGCTCAGGCTGTCACATAGGTGCTTTTGCTTACAGGCGGTGTGGCTGATCTGCCTATAGAGTCACCACTTCCAGCACAGACCACAGCCTGAGTGACTCTCTGACTCTGTATTGATCTAACTGTAGATATGATGAGGGTTGGCTCAAAGATTTATGCACAGCGGCAAGCTTATAGGGATAGCAGGACAGGGTATATTTGCAAATTCTGGAAGGTTTAGTAGCAAGGTGAAAGGTGGTTATTTATTTATTTGTATTGTGTTAGTGGCTCGGAGTCTCATTCGTGGAGCAGGGCGGGAGGTTGGGGAGCAGGGCAGGGCTGGAGCAGAGTTGGGAGCTTATAGGGATAGCAGGACAGGGTATATTTGCAAATTCTGGAAGGTCTAGAAGGAAGTGAAAAACTGAATGCATCCAATGAAGTGAGCTGTAGCTCACAAAACTTATGCTCAAATAAATGGGTTAGTCTCTAAGGTGCCACAAGTCCTCCTTTTCTTTTTGCGAATACAGACTAACACGACTGCTACTCTGAAACCTAGAAGGAAGTGGTTATTTATTTATTTATTTGTACACACAACCTGCAGCTGGCTGTAGTTCTACCGCCATCCAGGCTCTTGCCAACTTTGAAAAATTGTCCTATGGTAACTTTTACAAATGTTGGTAACCGTGTTCTTATTGTTCAAGAACTTGGCCAAGACTTTGAAAAGTGACTCTGGAGTTTGGTGCCTCAATGCCTTTTAAGTGTCTCAGAGTGGTCATCCAAAAAACAGACATACCCAAAATCATTAGGCACTTCTGAAAATGTTGGCACTTGTGAATAGATTGCCACGAAATTTTGCCAGATACAGGCAACATTCATAACTTTCCAGGAACCAAAAAGCCTCATGCTAATTTGTATAGAAAATGGAGAAGAATGTAGCTGCCCTTCATGTCAATATGGAAATATGACCTACAAAGACTACAGCTGGAACACTGAATATTAAGACTTGTCATGAAATCCTGGCCCCATTGAATTCAATGGGAGTTTTGCCATTGACGTCAGTGAGGCCAGGTTTTTACCTGTAGTCTCTGGTTTGCATCTCTGTATTAAGGATGATAGCCATGAACCATGTTATAGAACTCACGGTGCTGCATTTGTCCAGTGAGTAACCTTTAGATCGCCCCATTCTTAGATGTTGCATTGTCTTTATCCTCTTCATCTCCATTTTAAAATTTTGTTTATTTAATTTTTGCTGAAAAACATCATTTGGAACAAACTGTAAAACAACTAAGTGCCCCCAAAAAGTGATTCAGCTGGAACACGTCTTCCTTCCACCTGCAACTAACATGCAGGAAGAATAAATGGGAAAGGAAAGGAAGACTTAAAAAATAACGTGATGAGCAAAGTCAGCCTGTTCTCACTAGTGCTATATCAGTAAATGAAACAATGTTTGAAGATAATCGCACTGGGTAGATAGTAATTTTACAGCCAGGTTTAGATCTAATAATATGTTTGCCATTTATATGAGATCTGGGATGTCACTTTTTCTTATCCCATCAGGTAGTACTGCAGATGTCATTTTAATTACATACTATTTTTCCATGGTCAGTAAAATAATTTCAGTCCTGGATGGTCATACTCATTGGCTTGTGTATAGAAACATTTTAGGGTCACATGTTGGGAATTTTAATTACAATACATTAAATCATGCAAGGATGCAAATTATTATAAGAAACTTGCTTCCTTATATTTACGTCAGAAGAAATTCATCCTTGTGTAGAAGGACCAGCACAAGACCTATGGACCCTTATGACTTGTTTTGAGAACTTAAGAGGGATTCTAGTGGTATATCTGCCTTGCACTGGCCCTTTGCACAGGGGTGAATATCATCCTTATAACAAGATATATATATATATATCCAGAGACTTGGTAGGTGGGGTGTCTCAATACATGATGGTTTTTCATTTAGTGTTTTGATATTGCTTATCCATATCCACATTACAATTTGCCTTCCAAGAAATGTATCCCAGTCCTTTACTTCTGCAGTGTAATTGTAAAACTCTAGATGGATATTGGTGGAAAGGTCTAAAAGATGAACTAATAGAAATTCATACAGAGAGAGAGGGGGGAAACTGTTATTTTAAGAGGATATCAAGCTGAGAGGTCTAAAATATGCCTTTCCCTGTCCTCAAAAATGAGACTCCCTTTTAAAATACAATCTAGGTGAAATCTAAGTCTTAGTCAAGTCAAGGGCAAAGCTCCCATTGACTTCAGTGAGGCAAGCATTTCACTCATAATCCCTAGTAATAACAACAACTCTGAAACTTAGCTCATATGTAACAATGTTAAGTTTCTGAAGGATTTATGAACATTAACTAGTTAATCCTCACAACAGAGAAATTTAAAAGATTATCAGCCTTTGAAACAAGGACTGCCTTAAACTGAAAATGAGTGTTTCTTAGAAGCTACAACCAAAAGTAAACCTGTCAGAAGAAATGAATTTCTAAAATCATAGAATATCAGAGTTGGAAGGGACCTCTGGAGGTCATCTAGTCCAACCCCCTGCCCAGAGCAGGACCAATCCCAACTAAATCATCCCAGCCAGGGCTTTGTCAAGCCTGACCTTAAAAACTTCTAAGGAAAGGGATTCCACCACCTCTCTAGGTAACGCATTCCAGTGTTTCACCACCCTCCTAGTGAAAAAGTTTTTCCTAATATCCAACCTAAATCTCCCCCACTGCAACTTGAGACCATTACTCCTTGTCCTGTCATCTGCTATCACTGAGAATAGTCTGGATCCATCCTCTTTGGATCCACCTTTCAGGTAGTTAACAGCAGCTATCAAATCCCCCGTCATTCTTCTTTTCCGTAGACTAAACAATCCCAGTTCCCTCAGCCTCTCCTCATAAATCATGTGTTCCAGACCCCTAATAATTTTTGTTGACCTTCGCTGGACTCTCTCCAATTTCTCCACATCCTTCTTGTAGCGTGGAGCCCAAAACTGGACACAGTACTCCAGATGAGGCCTCACCAATGTCGAATAAAGGGGAACGATCACGTCCCTCGATCTGCTGGCAATGCCCCTACTTATGCACCCCAAAATGCCATTGGCCTTCTTGGCAACAAGGGCACACTGTTGACTGATATCCAGCTTCTCGTCCACTGTCACCGCTAGGTCCTTCTCTGCAGAACTGCTGCCTAGCCATTCGGTCCCTAGTCTGTAGCGGTGCATGGGATTCTTCCTTCCTAAGTGCAGGACTCTGCACTTGTCCTTGTTGAACTTCATAAGATTTCTTTTGGCCCAATCCTCCAATTTGTCTAGGTCCCTCTGTATCCTATCCCTACCCTCCAGCGTATCTACCACTCCTCCCAGTTTAGTGTCATCCGCAAACTTGCTGAGGGTGCAATCCACACCATCCTCCAGATCATTAATGAAGATATTGAACAAAACCGGCCCCAGGACCGACCCTTGGGGCACTCCGCTAGATACCGGCTGCCAGCTAAACATGGATCCATTGATCACTACCCGTTGAGCCCGACAATCTAGCCAACTTTCTACCCACATTGTAGTGCATCCATCCAGCCCATACTTCTTTAACTTGCTGACAAGAATGCTGTGGGAGACCGTGTCAAAAGCTTTGCTAAAGTCGAGGAATAACACGTCCACTGCTTTCCCTTCATCCACAGAACTAGTTATCTCATCATAGAAGGCAATTAGGTTAGTAAGGCATGACTTTCCGTTGGTGAATCCATGCTGACTGTTCCTGATCACTTTCCTCTCCTCTGAGTGCTTCAGAATTGATTCCTTGAGGACATGCTCCATGATTTTTCCGGGGACTGAGGTGAGGCTGACTGGCCTGTAGTTCCCAGGATCCTTCTTCTTCCCTTTTTTAAAGATTGGCACTACATTAGCCTTTTTCCAGTCATCCGGGACTTCCCCGGATCACTATGAGTTTTCAAAGATAATGACCAATGGCTCTGCAATCACATCCACCAATTCCTTTAGCACTCTCGGATGCAACGCATCCGGCCCCATGGACTTGTGCACATCCAGTTTTTCTAAATAGTCCCGAACCACTTCTTCCTTCACAGAGGGCTGGCCACCTCCTCCCCATGCTGTGCTGCCCAGTGCAGTAGTCTGGGAGCTGACCTTGTTCGTGAAGACAGAGGCAAAAAAAGCATTGATTACGTTAGCTTTTTCCACAACCTCTGTCAATAGGTTGCCTCCATCATCCAGTAAGGGGCCCACACTTTCCTTGGCTTTCTTCTTGTTGCCAACATACCTGAAGAAACCCTTCTTGTTACTCTTAACATCCTTCGCTAGCTGCAACTCCATGTGTGATTTAGCCTTCCTGATTTCATTCCTACATGCCCGAGCAATATTTATATACTCATCCCTGGGCACTTGTCCAATCTTCCACTTCTTGTAAGCCTCTTTTTTGTGTTTAAGATCAGCAAGGATTTCACTGTTGAGCCAAGCTGGTCGCCTGCCATATTTGCTGTTCTTTCTATGCATCGGGATGGTTTGTCCCTGTAACCACAATAAGGATTCTTTAAAATACAGCCAGCTCTCCTGGACTCCTTTCCCCCTCATGTTATTCTCCCTGGGGATCCTGCCCATCAGTTCCCTGAGGGAGTCAAAGTCTGCTTTTCTGAAGTCCAGGGTCAGTATTCTGCTGCTTTCCTTTCTTCCTTGTGTCAGGATCCTGAACTCGACCATCTCATGGTCACTGCCTCCCAGGTTCCCATCCACTTTTGCTTCCCCTACTAATTCTTCCCAGTTTGTGAGCAGCAGGTCAAGAAGAGCTCCGCCCCTAGTTGGTTCCTCCAGCACTTGCACCAGGAAATTGTCCCCGACAGTTTCCAAAAACTTCCTGGATTGTCTGTGCACCGCTGTATTGCTCTCCCAGCAGTATCAGGATGATTGAAGCCGCCCATGAGAGCCATGCACATCTCTTACCATTTCTCCAAATGTCTCCTACTTTTCTAGCAGCATAGTGTAATGTAAAATTAATAATTCATGGTTGTCAAATCCATGCCTGGTAGATAGTGACCAAACGTCATTACTGTCTGATGGGTCTTGTGGTCTTCTCAATCCAGGTCCTAATGAACAGGTAACAAAATCATCACCGGAATTTGTTTCTTAGCACCCTTGTTGGGTGGTTGAGTCTCAATCTGGCTGAGGGCCGAGGACTTACTAGGTATGCTGAATGCATTGTCCATAACTGAAGGCCAGGGTGGAGATGTATCGAAGTATAGTGGAAGCTTATACAACTTCTACTTATGTTGTACATGTTCTGGGTATAAAAGGAGGATGGCAGTCTCCAGGATGAGGTGCCACAGAGAAGCCATTTTCAGCTGTCAGTAATAGGGATGGTGTGGCCCTTACTATAAGTTAGAGCAGCCCTATGGCTGAGCACTGTGCTAGCTCTATCCCACAAGGGGCTAGTCATCATCCGGGAATTGCCAGGGTACAATGATGCTGCAACCAAGTCCATTCCCCGTCCCCCCGCAACCAAATGCAACACACCTTACGCTAGGTGCTGCGTAGGAGACAGCCCCGCAGTTGGCTATGCTGTGTCTCTGCCACCCAAGGATTCCTTCAAGCAGGGGGAATTCCCAAGTGTGGAGATCCACCAGCTTTTCACCCCCAACCACAGAACAGCAGAGAGAGATCAGGTGAAACCTGTGGCATTGAGAACTGAATTTTGAGGAAAATTGGCACTAAATGTTTAAAAGCTTGCAGAGGAGTATATTGCTCTCTATGTCAGTTTTCAGTGCCTTAAAAGTATAATAATGCACTGTAAGAAAACAGGCATCATTTAATATATTTCTGTGGAAATCATGACCTGATTACATCTTTAATCTCTGGAACACTGATTCTTAGAGAACAATACTCAGAGCTCCACTGAATGGTTTACTAAGGATAAGATGTGTGGGTGTATGTGTGTGTTTGGGGGGGGGGGTTGCGCATGTGCACTGGGGGAGAGGGACCATCTGAAAATCTAATTACTGTGCACACATTCATTTCTTCTTGCCCTCCTGCACCAATTCCCATGAGCTTTTCTTTTTTATGACCTAATGAACTATTTGCTTCAAGAGCTGCTTGAAATTAGTTGAGCAGAGGAAATCCTACTGAAAAAGTCTGATCCCATCCTTGTCAGGGGAAAACTATATGGTTACTAAGAAAACTTAGTTAAAAATTTGCTAAATTCTGTGTACATTCCAGGAGCCATATCTGTGTGAACTGTGGAAAATGCAGTGCAGATGTTAAAAAGTAAATATTGTTCTTAGGAGATAGCAGATGGAAGGATTAGACACCTATGAACTTGTTTATATTAGATGGGGGGATGGTGTACACTAGGCAAACTTGTTACAAGGAAATAATAGATAATCCACATTTATTGATGAATTATTGGCTGACTTTTTTGCTTTTTAAACATATAGGATCATAACAGTTCTATCTACTTACATGGTCCCCATACCATAGTATCTGAGCACGTCATCATCATTCATGAATTATCCTTGCAACATGCCTATGGTGTAGGGAAATATAATTATCCCTATTTTTCAGCTGAAGAGCTGGGACATAGAAAAGTTAAGTGACTTGCTCAAAGTTACACAGGAAGTGTGTGCCAGGTCTGGGAATTGAACCTGTATATTCATCGACTGCCTGAACAACAAGACCATCTTTCCTCTTGAAGATGATAAAGACATTTTAGATTATCAGATTGATCCTCATGCATGAGCAATATATAATGCCCCTACAGAGGATGCATCCGATGGCACAAAAGATCACATTCAATATTACTGGCAGTTATAGGTGCTCAGTATCTCTCAGAATCAAGCCAGTAGTGCTTACTTTAGCATATGCAACGTTCTTTTTTAACTTTTAGTGAAGTCCTCGTGGTTTTTGGAAGACTTCGTCAATTTCCATAATTGCTGGAGATTTCAGAGAGGACAGCTTTGAATCCACCCTTAGGTCAGTAGTGACCAAAATTGTAACCAGATGAGGGTTGATTGTTGGTGTGTGAGAAATGAGTTTGGTGGTGTCAGGCCAGATCCAAGTACTGAGATACAATGAAAAATACTTCCATGATTGATACTAGATGGTGGTCTCATAAGAAATCCAGGATAAAATAGGTGTGGAGAATGAACTACTTTCTCACCCACCCACTGTGCCCTAGAGGCACATTGGTGGAGCAGTCAGGAGAAGTTTGCATTGCCACCAAATCTGTCCTGAGGTCAGAAGGCTTCTATCTCCACTGCTGCCAGTCCATCATTTTTCATGAGGACTGTGCTCACAGAAAAATGATCTCTGCTCAGCTACCCACTGGCCGCAAACAGTTATTCGGGTTGTTTGCTATTAGATATGTATACTCTCATCATTGCGCTCTGTAGGATTGCTCACATACTTAGTTAGCATGTGTGTATTTGCATGGGCAGGCGGAAGGACTGAAACAACACTAAGATGCCAGATTTTCCATAGTTTTTTGAGAAGCCTCAGTTTTTGAGTGTCCCCCTCCCAACCTGAGCAGACCTCTATCTTATGGAAAGTGCCATGACATTGTAAATGTCCATGCAGAGTGGACTGAAGCTCATCCAAAAGTCCAAGTTACAATGGAATTGAATGTGGCTACATCAGAGGACATCTTGTCTTCAGCCTTGGTGAAAACAGAAGTCTATATTGTAGCTTTACCAGTTTGTGGTACATTAGGGCTTGGTTTGGAAAGATGCCTCACCAGCAACAGTGGCAGGAGGCATTACAATAACAGAAATGTAGGGCTAGAAGGGACTTCCAGAGGTCATCTAGTACAGTGTTTCTCAATCATTTTGAAACCAGGTACCGGCTTGCTGCCTTCCTAAACTGTGTCAGAGAGTTCTCAGGGACCGGCGCCAGTCCACGGACTGGTCGTTGAGAAACACTGATCTAATTCATCACCCTAGGCTG
Source organism: Lepidochelys kempii (assembly GCF_965140285.1). Classification (NCBI taxonomy): domain Eukaryota; kingdom Metazoa; phylum Chordata; order Testudines; family Cheloniidae; genus Lepidochelys; species Lepidochelys kempii. The sequence goes on from NC_136380.1 coordinate 250,933,337, forward strand.
AGGCAGGACCAAGTAAACCCAAATCATCCCAGACAGGTATTTGTCTAACCTGTTCTTAAAAACCACCAATAACAGAGATTCCACAACCTCCCTTGGAATTCTATTCCAGAACTTAACTACCTTTATAATTTGAAGGTTTTTGCTAATATCTAACCTAAATCTCTTTGGCTGTGGATTAAGCTCCCATGTCTTACAGATGGCACTCCTGTTAATACACACCAGAATAATAGCCCTTTTCACAACTGCATCACGTTGACGACTCATATTCAGTTTGTGATCCATGATAACCCTCTAGATCCCTTTCAGCAGTAGTACTGCCTAACCATTTATTCCCCATTTTGTAGTTGTGCATTTGATTTTTCCTTCCTAAGTGTCATGCTTTCCACTTGTCTTTATTTAATTTCATCTTGTTGATTTCAGACCAGTTCTCCAATTTGTCAAGGTCGTTTTGAATTCTAATCTTGTCCTCCGAAGTGTTTGCGCTTCCCGGCTTAGTGTCATTTGTAAATGTTATAAGTTTACTCTCCTCTCCATTATTCAAGTCATTAATGCAAGTATGGAATAGTGATGGACCCCTATTAGACCCCACTAGATATATCCGCCCAGTTTGACAGCGAACCATTGATAAGTACTCTTCTAGTGTGCTCTTTCAACCAGTTGTGCACCCACCTCCTAGCAATTTCATCTAGACCACATTTCCCTAGTTTGCTTATGAGAATGTCATGTGTGATTGTGTCAAAAGCCTTACTACAATCAAGATATATCATGAATACTGCTTCCCTCCAACCACTAGGCCAGTAAATCTGACAAAGAAGGAAATTAGATTGGTTTGGTGTGATTTGTTCTTGACAAATTCATGTTGGCTATTACTTATTACCTTGTTATCTTCTAGGTGCTTACTTGTTCCAGTATCTTTCTAGGCATTGAAGTTAGGGTGACTGGATTATAATTCCCCGTGTCTTCTTTGTTCCCATTTTTAAAGATAGGTACTATGTTTGCCCTTCTCCAGTCCTGTGGGATCTCCTCCATTCTCCATGAATTCTTGAAGATAATTAACAAAGATTCCGAGATTGCTTCAGTTAGTTCCTTAAGTACCCCAGGATGAATTTCATCAGGCCCTACCAATTTGAATACATCTAATTAATCTAAATATTCTTTAATCTGATTTTCCCCTATTTTGGCTTCTATTCCTTCCCCCGCATTGTTAATATTAATCATGTTAAGTACCTGGTCACAACTAACTTTTTTAGAGACGATTGAAGCAAACTAGCTATTAAACACCTCAGCCTTCTTGATATCATCCATTATTAGCTCTCATTTCCCACTAAATAGCAGACGTACATTTTCCTATGTCTTTCACTTGCTCCACATATATTTATAGAACTTCTTATTATTACCTTTATGTCCCTTGCTATGTGTAACTCATTTTGTGCCTTATCCTCCCTGATTTTGTCTCTACCTGCTTATGCTATTTTTTTGTACTCACCCTTAGCAAATTGTCAATGAAGGCTTCTGACTGCCTCTATATTAAAGGGTTCAGAGTAACAGCCATGTTAGTCTGTATTCACAAAAAGAAAAGGAGTACTTGTGGCACCTTAGAGACTAACCAATTTATTTGAGCATAAGCTTTCGTGAGCTACAGCTCACTTCTACACTTTCCACAGTATGCATCCGATGAAGATCTTTTTATATACACACAAAGCATGAAAAAATACCTCCTCCCACCCCACTCTCCTGCTGCTAATAGCTTATCTAAAGTGATCACTCTCCTTATAATGTGTATGATAATCAAGTTGGGCCATTTCCAGCACAAATCCAGGTTTTCTCACCCCCCCCACCCCACACACTGTGCTGGAAATGGCCCAACTTGATTATCATACACATTATAAGGAGAGTGATCACTTTAGATAAGCTATTAGCAGCAGGAGAGTGGGGTGGGAGGAGGTATTTTTTCATGCTTTGTGTGTATATAAAAAGATCTTCTACACTTTCCACAGTATGCATCCAATGAAGTGAGCTGTAGCTCATGAAAGCTTATGCTCAAATAAATTGGTTAGTCTCTAAGGTGCCACAAGTACTCCTTTGCTTTTTGTATTAAAGGGGAAAGCAGATACCTTCAGCAATGCTGGAAGGAGAGGAGCTCCCTGGAAAAGAGCTTACACATCTCCACTTGTAGGTTTTGTGCGTTTTGCGACCTCAGTGCTGGCTCCACTTTCCCAATCAGTACCAAAGGATGTGGGTTATTTTAAATCCAGAGCCACTGGAAATTTTTCAAACAAAAACTTTTTTTGTTCCTTGATCAAAAAATTGCCCTTTTTTCACCCGCAGTTGTTGACAATGTCAAAAAGTTTAGCTGCTTTTTTATAAATTTTATTTCAACTTACAGAAATGGTTATCAAAATTTTATGGTTACCAAAAACCTAGGCAAAAAGATTTTTTGATAGCATGGGGAGATGGGGTAATGGGGAGTCCCCAGGAAAGAGAAAATGCAGTTGCTTTAGTAAAAAAAAAAATGGGGACCCATTGGACTGGATAATCATAATGGTCCCTTCTGGCCTTAAAATCTGTGAGTGAAATCCTGGCTCCACTGAAGTCAGTGGCAAAACTATCAACTTTTATGTGGACTCTGACTATGAACCTGGTGACACCAGATTCTGTGAAATCTTGTTTGTAGCTACTTTCTTCATAGTACGCCTTCTTCAGCAATCCTTTTAACAATAATAACGCAGCTATGTTTAAAAGCATTAAAAAGCAAAACCTTCCATTGAATAATAAAGGGACAAGGAGGATTGCTGAGTGTCCCGTTTTTTATTTTAACTGAAATATACACCTTTTAGTCATGTAATGGCAATTAAAAATCTATCAACTACAACCCACTCTTTGCTGGTCTCCAGGGAGAGAGAGTCAGAATTCATATCAAAATGTAAAATTTCAGAAGCACAAAGGGCTAGGTCTGTGTTTTGTGATTGCCCAAATATTCAGTGATTTTAATTACAATGGAACCTTGATAAATTGGTTTGTGCCACAATCCATTATTAACAACTTAATGAATACTACAATGGCCTATTAAAACTGTTCTATAGCAAAAGCTGTTGTCAGTGTTTCAGTTACAATCCCCCTTTGGTGACTGGGGGTTGTGGAATGGTTTATAACTCGGCTGTTTAAAAAAAAACTTAGAGTGAAACTCTGCATACAAGGGGCGCTGATCCTCGAGTCTGGCCAAGCTGTGCTTGGTGCAGGTCCTGAAGAGGGAGGGAAACAACAGTGGTTTTAATACTGCCTTTGTGCTCCTCTGATCTTAGGATCAGTTAGGGGGTCAATACTGCTCCCAGCACAATTTAGAGAAATCATACTGCTTTACAGTATGACAGGTGGTTTTGGTCCCCAAAAGGGCCAGGTGAGGGCTCACCAGAGCACAGTAGCACTCTGTTACTTTTCTCTTGGCCACATCCTCAGTACATTCCGTATGCCGGAGGAATCCTCTGTGAACCAGTCGTGCCAGCTTCATGGCTCTTTTGTGCCACCAGGGTGCTGCAAAAGGGCTGTAGAACTTGCCAGGATCTGACCTAAGCATGATTTTAGTATGGATTAAACAAAGTATTGATTGGTTTAAAATGCTATTTTTCAAATGAATTTTTAAAAAGCTTTTATTTGCAGTATTAAACTTTGAAATGTGATGAAAATATCAGTGAGAATTAATCTGATTGTGAGCACAGTCAGTATTATGGATCCAAATTTATTAACATTAGGGGTCTGAAAGATTTAACTGTCGTAAAACTCAGGCCATTTTTCTTTTCAAAACAAACAATATCTAAAAGTTTTATATTGCAGTAGGAACTTTGAGAACTTTAGATGTTACAGAAGGGTATACGGGGTTGACAGATCTGCTTGATTTGATAGGGTCCTGTCAGAGTTTAAGCAGCTGGAATTTAAACAGTTATGGTCCAGTTTCTTAGAGAAACATTTAATACATTTGCTGCACATGCTGTTTTCTTCCATTTTCACCATGGTTGTTGCAATCTCAAGGGGGATTACAAACAGATGTCAGGGGGTCACGACCACACTGTCCTTTAAATACTGCTGAATGGGGAGAAGGTCCTGGCTTGATCCTAGCTAGATGAGAGGGAGGATCCCAGTACAAAAAGGCTGAGAACCACTGCTCTAGTTAGGAGGAATTACATATATTAGACATATATTATTTACATTTACACAGTTGACAGAATAATAATTAACAAAGTTGAAACATGTCATTACATTTTGTTCTGGAAAATAAAAGTTGTTGAATAGCAAAAGAATGCCCAGATCTGCTCACCACATGAATTATAGTATTACTCATTAGAATGCTTAATTTGCACATTGTATAAACGTGTATATGGAATGCGTAGAGTCCTCCTGGGCTGGCAAGTCAATAGTTACCATACAATATGATTTTTCAGAAAAATATTTTTAATTGGTATGTTAAACAATGCTGGCTATAACTCGTGAGTATTGATCAGTCAGGGTCTCTGCAAGAAGTAGGACATATTAAGGTATTGTTGAGGAGGCAGGCAATTTGTATTCTGTATACTTTCAACTCAAGTGTTGGTGTATTTCTGCTGTTGAGTTGAAGACTTGAGTTTTGAGAACATTCCAGATAATAGAGATGTCAGACTACCATTCTTCATGCATTCTTGTGTTTTGTGGAAAGGGCATAGCAAGATACACAAAGTCCTCTTATTTTTCTTTCTTTCTGTGTGTGTGTGTCTCTCTCTCTCAACTCACACATGCATAATTTTTGTATGTGTTTATCAGTGTGTGCAAAATGCCTGTGTTTGCAATATAATGGATGTGTAAATACTAGTAAGTCAGATTGAAACTCTCTAATGGAAAAGGGAGAATGCTTATTGCTACTAAGGAGTCCTCTACTGGATAAAAACCATAACTGAACTGAACATTCAGGAAACCTCAGATAACAACACAATTCATCATTGGTTATCCTCTGCATGTTCAATGTATCTTTCCCTCCCAATACCAGTTTTACCCACCATCCCAACCCTGGCAACAGCTACCTCCCTTGTGCATATATACCTCCCCTCACCCCCCCCCCCCCCGCAAGCTACTAATGTGTTTTAGTTAGAGGTTAGTTTAATGTGACCTAAAAATGTGGAATAAGTCCTAACTTAGAGCTAGGGCCTGTTTGGTGACTAGCCCAGTAGCATGACAGAGCCTCAGCTGAAGAGACATGGTTGTTCAAAGAAGAAATAGTAATACCAGTTGTTATTATTTATTAACATATAGCAATAATTATAATAATAAATGGTATAACTATGCTTTTTATTATTAATATAAATAATGACAATAGCTGTAATACTTGACAGTTATTAATTTTGAGCACCCCCAAAATGAGTTAGGCATCTCACATACCCAAGTAATGCCATCTTCCCTGCCCCAAAGTGTGCATGATCTCAATGTGACACAAGAGGGTCTTAGACCAAGGAGAAAGGGTGCCAGTAGTACAATCACATGGTAACCCAGTAAGGCATGTATGTAGGTGGCTCCACTAGGCAATGGAGGTGGATTGGCAGACAGGTTTGTGGAGGGTGTGCTAAGCATGTGGAGGAGAGTAAAAGGAGACTGAGGCACTTGTAAGGCATTTTTAAAAAGGGTGAATAAAAGCAATGTTGGGGTGGCTCTCACAATCCTCAAGGCAGTAAGTACTTACAGTACATTCATGTACATTGGTGTTGAATGTCAGGCCAACACTGTAAATAGAACTATTCAGTCTAAGCTAATACCATTATAATCTCTCAAGGAGAAAAAATGGGGCATTGAGCTCTTGCAACAGCAACCCAAATCATTAGTCTTGTGTTCGGTAACTGGCGCGTCAGTCAGTGATTCTGCTTCGGATACCAACGTCCTTCCTGCACACACATACAACGCTGTGAGAAAAGGAGGGGAAGAATGTCAGATAATGATTTGGGAGGCAAAATAAGCTTCAGAATTCTGTGTGTATGTATGGGGGAGGGGGGGCGGGAGGGGAGACATCTTATACCTACTAATACAGTATGTGTTTGGTACTGTATGTTGATTTGGGTGGGGGTTTCTGAAAGCTGACTGAAGTCAACGGAAACCAGATAAGGCCCTTTATACACAGACGGGGTATGGGCAACAACAGCTCAAGCTTTCCCCAAAATTATTCTTACTGTTATTTATTATTTTTATTATGGTAGTGTCCAGGGGATTTAGTCAGGGATCAGAGCATTGTACAAACACAGAACAGAGAGGTGGTCCCTGCCCTGACACATCAGTTAGAGCCAATGTGCCTCATTCCTGACTTGGAGAGAATAACGGTTGATGTGGGAGAGTAGCATAGTCTCTCTCCTCATTACATTCTTGGCCTATCTTCTGACGCTGCCAATAATGGTCTTAATTGTGTGTGTTGGGAAAGGAATTGTGATGTTTACATCATTTCATTATGCTTTGGATTGGGACCACCAGCTCAGCACTGATAAATCACCAACCAGCTGTCAGAAAGTAGAAGACTTTTGGTTACCAGGCTGAGTTTCATCTGATGACCTGGAGATGGGAGGTTTCATGTTCTGTTACCAGTCCTCCTAGCCATCCAGTACATCCTTCCTGTTCAGTTCAGTATTCAAAGAGAAAATGTGTGACTGAATTCCTTTTTGGGGATTTGCTACTGTTCACAAACTGCTCAAACTGCTGTCACTTTCTTGGTTTTATGATAACAAAAAAGCCTCAAGAGTGAATTACAGCTTTGGATACACATTAGAGCCATCTCTATTGGCGCATATATAGCTAATGATGCAAAAAAGAGGTGTTATCTATTCCACAGTACCCATGTACTTATCAACATATATTCAAAGTGGCACTGTTACAAAAGATAAGACACCATCTCTTCTTTAAAAATTATTTCTTCCCCTTCCCTGTGTATTTAGCTGGCAGTTAGTGTATCCAAAGAAGTAAAAATATCCTTCTTGTAAGTGAATACTTTGTGTAACTGCAGAAGGGATTAGCACAGTGGCTTTAGCCAACTGTAGGCTACTTCAGTTTTGTCTACACTGTGCTGGCAAAGTGCATTAGAGGGGTGTGATTTGTAGAACACTAGCTCTAAAAGTTGTCTAGTTAGCGTTAATGTAGACGACACAGTGTAGACAAGCTCCAAGTAGACTGTTTACACCAAGTAAGGACCTTTTAGAGTGTGCCAGCAGAGTTTACATGGTGCAGTTAGAGTCCAACATGTTAGAGTGCTTTACAAATCACACCCCTCTGGCGTGCTTTGCCATAGTGTGTAGATGAGCCCTGGGTGTAGCTAATTTATTCACAGGGAGTTCTATTGTGATATTTTGTTACTCCCCATTATACTGTTTTTATATGGATTCCCCTGCTTGTCCCTTTCTGGAATTATAAAGTGCTCTTTTGGGATGTCCACCTGATGCCATAGATCATAAACTGTAGCATGAGCTGTTCTTGGAATTGCCCAGACAGCAAGTATGAGCATTTTATGACTTCCAGAAAAAATAACCTTGCTTAAGTGCATTATGGTTGTAAATATGTATCAAGAACTTAAGTGGTGATGGTGGTGCAGAGAAATAAAGAATGTTGCAGTTTTAAAAAAAAAAGTCTCAAAGTCAAGAAATTTAAACCTAAGGTTACACTTTAGAAAACTGTGGAGTAGCTTCATTGAGAAATAAAAAAACATGGTATTGAGCAGAATTCAGTAGCGAGAATTGTCCTGTTTCTTTATTCTACGTGTTGCCTCAAACAAGCCTGTAACTAGGAGCTTTGTGGTTCATACGCAACAGCTCATCCTGGAAGAACTAGAAGGACCTGTTTTAAACTTGTCTCAGCTTGAAATAGCTCTCTAAATTGTCTTCATTCATTAGCAACTGAATCTAAAATTCAAATTTATTTTCATCTCTGAACTGTGTGGAAGATCTTGGGAATGACATGATTTTCTCTGTAGACTCTTAATACCTCTAATACAGGCTGGCACTTGCCTGTATACTGTACTGATGTTTCTATATTTTATTTTGCTTCACTGCTGTGCTCGATAAGTGAGCAGCTAAATAATCTCTGGATCGTTAACCAAGTGAGGAACTTTCTGGGATTGGACATGGTGAGTGAGTGTTGGGAGTATAGTAGCACCATTTCCCTTCCCTGTCCCCTCCCCTCCTTCCCCAACTTCAAACATTGGACTTTTACAATGTGGACCACAAGGTGTATTTTAATTTCTCTGTATGGAAAGAGAGATCCCCATCCATCCAGAGTTCTTCAGAAGGTGAAGAGGGGAAACCTGAGCACTCTTCTCTGTCGCCTTCCCTCTGAACCGTTCTTTTGTCTTTAAGTGGAACCCAGCAGAGGGAAATTGCTTCGTATTTTTCAACAGCCTGATTTTCCTGTTATTGGGTGACTCCATGGCCAGATGCACAGAAATAGTATATTCTCTCTCTCTGTGTCTATATAGGATGTTAAAAACCCAAGTTATGCTGTAGTCAAACACAAGTTGTTGGGCTCAGTACAGGGATAACTGTGTGAAATTCCATGGTCTGTGATATGCAGGAGGTCAGACTAGATGATCTAATGATCCATTATGGCCTTAAACTCCATCTAATATATCTCTCTCTCTCCCCCTTCATGTGAGGTTTTTAAAGTGTTTTTATAAATCTCAGTTAACTTAAGCGTCACAATACCCTGTAAATATATATTGTATATTATTATATCCCTTTTACAGTGGGGGAACGGAAGCTAATTGTAGTTCAAAGACAGAGATTGGAATAGAACCCAAGTGTCCTTGCTCACAATGGGGTAAATGCTATCTACTATAACATAGCTCCTCTCTCTAGTTGTTTGTGGGTGGTTAATCCAGCCAATGAAATAGCATCTTAGTAGGCATTAGCTTAATACTTGATTTATTTATTTGTAAAAAGGCAAGAGTCATCATCCTTGCAAAGGAGATTCCATCTCTGACTCTAAGTCTGCAGGTGACTCCAAGAATTTGACAGTCTTGTCTGTTCACTAACTGTTTCTTCCAGTGTGTTCTGTAGCTGTGACTTCAGGGTAATGTAACATCCTGATCAAGTTATCATAATGATGCATCTGTTTTCTGTAGAGAAAAGGGAATCAGTCTGGATTCTCCCTCCACAAACAAGGACATTCATAGTTAGTTTGACCACTCTCTAAGTACAATGAGCATAATCAGTATGACATTTCTGGAGCCAGGGAAATTGACTAAACTCTTTTTATTTTGAGCTGTATGAAATTATCTGAACCAAGTGCAAAATAACACAAAACTTCACTGCTCTGGAGTTTCATGACAAACACTATGCTCAGACCAGGTTTGACAAAATGTTCTTGAATCTTTCAAATAAACCTGGGCCGATATTTATCCTTTTGCATTAAAAACCTCATAAAAGTAGGAGCTTTATTCCTTTATAAGATGTGCCTATCATCAATCTCTCAACTTGTTTACAATAAAAACACCACAATAAGCCATCCAGCCAGTGTTAGTGAATGCAAACAAACTAGTTTCCCTACCACCCTCAAACAATACCTTTAAGGATGGCCTGTGTTAAAAGATAAACTTTGCAATTGACTTGAAGTTCAACAAACTCTGGTTCTTTTGGACTGAGAGGGGGACTAAATTCCAGAGTTGGGAGCCCTCCGCTGAGAGTGCCCTGCCCTCAACCCCCAGATGGGCAAATCTAGGACCTGTCAACTCAAGCATCCCAATTAATTCCAATCTCTGGTTTAAAACATATAGAAAGAAGAGAATCTCTGATTTATTGGGGTGATGGATTTTTTTTCCCAGAGGGCTGGAGTTTGCATGTTTTTGATGTGAAACTTAGTGTTTTTAATCAGAAGTTGGATTTGACCATCCTGTTTTAATTTGACAGATACTCTTCCTTGAGGGCTTCATTTTGTGCTCCATAGTAAAGCTTTCAATTAAAAAAAAAAATCAAGAGTTTTATTCTCCGCTTCTTTACTGATACCAGTGAAGCTATTCCAGACAAAGGTCTGGCCCCAAGATGCTGGCCCTCAAGGTCCCAAATTTAGCTTTCAAAATGTGAACTGGATGCAGACTAATATAGTTATGTGTGTCTGAGTCTGCAGAAAGCCTGAAACAATCCCTGAAAGAGGTGTAAACTGCTTCATTTTATGAGTGGGTTAATTTTGAATCCTAATGAGATTTTACTGTCAACCTATTTTGTTATTTCACTGCCAATCAAAGCATGCAGGAAAGAGGAGGTATGATCATACTGTGAAGGTCTGGTGCAGTCTATTGTTAGTGGCATTTCATTTTGGCATCATGAGTGTGTGGAGCTTGGGTTGGCAAGAGCTTTGATGAGAGGAGCTTGGGAGAGTTTCATCAATTATATTTTCCAGTCTGGCTGCCTGTTTCATGTGTAATTTGCTTTGGTATTATTTAGTTCATTCAAACCTGAAACCCAAATTGAATTACAGGTGTGAGAAAAAATTGTAGAAATCCTTGCAGTTGAAAGCATCCTTCTGAATGAAGATTCCACGGGAAATGTTTCTGATAGCGCTGTCTGTGAGCTTTCCCTTTCACCTTCTAAAACTGTAACCCAAGAGGTCCATTTGGGTCCCAAAAGCCAGGGTTCAGTAGTTAAAAGGTCGTTCTATAGGCTTAACTTAAAAGTTATGCAAAAGTGCAGTTTCCCAGTTCAAGGCTGAGTGAGCTTGAGACCCTGCCCAAGACCCTTGATTCTTGTGAGGAGAAGAATTATGATGCATTGCATGCACAAGGGACAGACTTCTATGTTCTTTTGACAGCTGTGAAGCTTAAAAGTGAGTACTGAAGAAAGAATGATAAATACTGCTGGATGTGCCTTCCCCAGAACAGGACCCATCTGTTCTTCTGCTACACATCTGTAGCACAAAGCTGGTTAGTTCCATGCAGAGTGATTTTTCTGCATGGCCAGGTGATGTTTAAGGAGACTAATGAGAGGGATGATATGGCCCAGATCAGTGGTGTTAGGAAGCATATAATAAAGTATCTTTCTCTGAGAGACTGAAAGCAGGACTTGTCCTAGTATATATTTCAAAGGGGGTAACTATATCATCCACAAAGTTGAACATTTACTCTCCTGCAAACCACATCCAAATTATAGTCTTTGAAGCAGTAACTAAATCTGAAGCTTTCATTGGTTTAATGATAGATGCTTCCTTGTGTGGAAAAAAATAAAAAATGGAAGTCCATCTCATTGACGTGACTTTGTTTTGCTGCTGGCAATTGCAGCTCCCTCTTACTCAGGAATAACGTAACTAAGAAAGATTGAATATAATATAGAAGGTTCTGTTGGCTTCTGCTGTCTGTCAGGAAAATCAAAGAAACTTCCCATTGGGAAGAGTAAGCCAGCAGCTAAATATGATGCCCAGAGAATGTTTTCATGTGGTGATGCTACCAATATCAGATCTGTTGTCAAACTGAAAAATGTGCATTTTCTTTCCTGTGAATGTACCTGAGAGACTCCCTCTTCTCACCTCCAGCAACTGACAAATAATCCAACTTTTTTTGTTTCTATGCCAATGTTTTTTCCCAGTCACCATACTGTGCTTTTTGGGGAAGGATGATTTTACTACCTTTGTGATCCCAGAAAAAAAAGCATGTCTCACTGTGATAGGTAATAACCAGCCTGCCAAATTGAAATCTCTTTTCTTTGCTGGGCTGATGATTGTTAATGTTGCATTCTGTATTGATGTGTAAAGTAGAGCTGGATGAACTGTGTACTGCGGAGGATTTGTTAAAATGTACCGCTTTATTCTCTTTGTGAATTATCGATGAACAAGTTGTGATTTTTCAGTGTTATTCATTCTTCACATTTATTCAAATAGTGTGTGCAAATAAACTTAAGTTTTTTATGGATTGTTCACTAACCGGTGGCTTTTAATAGTCCCTGTGCGTTACGGGGCCAATCACATGGTATAAATAAGTTAGAAGTTATTTGCTTCTCCTCTCTGATTGGATGACCTACAGTTCATAAACAGGAAGATGTGTCTCTTTTCCATATTATATGCAAAAAGGTCAAAATTGTGATGGCAGTGTTTTAGTACAATACACTAGTGAATATTTAACTTGTGCTAGAATTCATTTTGTTTTGCACGAATGTTCTTGTGAACTAAACTTTGCTCACCCTGTTCTATTATTTATTATGATTATTATTACTTCAACTATTCTGGCAGTGCCTAGAGGCCTCAAACAAGATCAGGGCCTCATATGGCTAAATGGTGGGCAAGCATATTGTAAGGGACAATTTCTGCCCCAAAGAACTTACAATCTAAATTTGAGGTCCAGACTTCACAAGTAAGTACAATTCCTAGGCAACAGGAGCCAGTGGGTTGCTTTGCAAAACTACACACAAATATATCTTTGACCATATTTGCCTATCTCTGGTTCAAACTAAGGGCTTGTCTACACTAGAAAAATTGTACCACTTTAAATTTACTGGTAGAGTCACAGCAGTACAACCCCTCTAATGTTGACATATTGGTATAAAGGTGATTTATACCATATAACTAGCTATTCCTGTGCAAGAAAGGGATTTAACTATACTGGTGTAAATCACCTTTATACAGCTACAACTGCATACACGGTAGGGCATTTACCAGTATCACACACCTAATTGAAATAGGTATACAGGAAAAAATTTCAAGTGTAGACCAGGACCAAGAGCTGGACTGTTTATTGCACAATGCATTGACTACCAGAACAAATGTTGAATGAGCACGTGAATGAACGGTTTCAGAGTAGCAGCCGCGAAGTGAGCTGTAGCTCGCGAAAGCTTATGCTCAAATAAATTGGTTAGTCTCTAAGGTGCCACAAGTACTCCTTTTCTTTTCACGTGAATGAAGTCTTCCTAGGGCAGTTAAATGCAGTCTTTAGCCATAAAGAGTTAAAGTATGCAGAAATATGGATTCTTTGGTTCACAGGGACGGCTGGGAAAGAACGTATATTACCCAGTAACAGTTACAATACAGTCACAGCTCTTTTATTTCTTCATGTGTTAGACATGAGAGGCTTTTTGCTAGCAGTACATTCATTTTGACTGCAGAACACATTTCTAAATTTAGGCATAGGATGGTGTTGTAAATGATGGGACACATTTCTGAGTGCAATATACAGTAATATGGCTTTGCATGCTTCATCACCCTGGGAAATCCATGCATGCAGGGCACTGGGTGTAATGCAGATCAGCTCGGCCAGTACGCACAGCTCTTGTGTATACCATAACTGGCACTGGCCTTTATAATCCAGCCTCTTGCTTTCAGGGGCACCAAATTCACATGTGTAATTACAAGCTTTCATTTGATGGACTGAGATTCACAGGAGAACTTAGAGCGGTTCCGTGCTACCCCCTTGCCTTACCCAAACGCTCTGAATTTCAGTTTCTCTCTGCAGTTTGCTGGCAGCAGAGCTAGAGCACAGGATATAAAATATTTCTCCTCTTGGCTCTCGCTGCTTCTTGTTCCCATGTCATGTAAAAATATTATCTGATTAAGTCTGTTGATATATATAATTAATTGCTCCTTCCTTACCCTTATCTCACTAGCCTGTCCTTTCTCTGGTTTCTTCTTTATCTGTATCATCTGATGCAAGAAAATAATTCAAAATATTTTTGTTTATTCTTTAATTAATAAATAAATGCCGATTTAATCCTTTTGAAGAAACACTTGATCCCTGCTTTTCCTTTTCAAGCTGCAGCATGTCAGATCCTGGCACTGCAGTCACCCCTGGGTTCTTTCTGTGCTATGATACATTATGTTGGTATTTGAGGAATTGACAAATGAATCTCCTGGCCTCATGGCTTAGATTCAGCACAGCAGTATTATATCCTGCTCTCAAAAGTCAATCCAAACTGGCTTGGAGTCAACCCGCTCTTGTGCATAGTTCTGTTCCTGTGGCATTTTTCTGGCTCAAACTGACATAAGCAAGTAGCTTTAGTAAAAGGAGGATGGTTCAACAAGCATTTTGCATGAACAAGACATACATACATGTTTTGTTCTGATGTAACTATATCGTAGAGAGATGCTTATAGTGGTGCAACTTATTACCAAAGTTATACTAATATAAGCACTTTTATACCAATAAAATGGAGTCCACCCTAGAGGGCTGCACAACCAGCATAGTTAAATTGATACAAAAACTGTGGATAGATCTGCCCTGAGACCTAGATTGTGGCTTCGTGTGCTCTTGAGTGGCTGCATAAGCTAACTCCCCTGTACATGCCTAGCGTGGCTATCTGGACCTTAGGTTTGGGCATATGTGAATAAGTAGAACAACATGCCTGCTTACTCCCTTCTCAGAGTAGGTAGGTGGGGAATGGGCAGAGAGTATGCCTCCATCCCCCCGTCCCTACCCCCCACATGCACACGCACTGGCAATACAGCTGTGCCGGTGTGCGTCGGCTGGGACATGCCATTATAGGTACGACCAGAAAGTGCTAAATACCCACCCTCTGGAAATTAGGTCCTTGTAATGTGTCTGACGTGGTCACGCACAATCATTTTGAACACATGTGCATAGTTTATTATTTTGATTCATTCTGAGCGTATGTTTTTATCTTGCATTTCACAGAGGCGCAGAGACTTCCTCCAGTTGATACTCGATGCTCGCAGCTCTACTAACTGCATTGGTGTGGAGCACTTTGACATAGTCAACCAAGCTGATGTTTCCATTCAGGACCATAAGCCTCCTGCTGACAAGGCCCTGCCTAAAAAGGTTCAGAAGACATTGTCTGAGGATGAGATTGTAGGCCAAGCCTTCATCTTCCTCATTGGTGGGTATGAGACCACTACCAATGCCCTCTCCTTCGCCACCTACTTATTAGCCACCAACCCAGAGTGCCAGGAGAAACTGCTTCAGGAGATAGATGAGTTCTCTGGAAAACATGTGAGTAGATTCATTGACTTCTTTGCATAACATAAGTAGTGTGAGCAGAGTGCCTGCCTTGAAATATGGACCTGGACACATGAGGCAGATATTAAAAATGTAAATTACATGCACAAAGCTACATTAATGCAACATGAATATTGCACCATTAAAATAAAAAAGTCAGGGAGTGCAAAAATTAAGATCCCAAGAGTAACATTTAAATGAACCATGTTCTCTTTATTAATCCACTGTGAATGTATCCTCCCACTGTAGCCTCTAATGCAGGTGGTAGTTTTGTCGGCCCCAGTCCTGTATGCATTTCCTGGGTTTTAGTTATATTCAGTTACTTATTTAACAAGAAAAATAAAAACAAAATGTTAAATGTCACCACCTGGCCCGAAACACATGACATGGATGCCAGACTGTTGCGACTGAACCCAACCACTGGGTCCTACATGCTTCTAAACCCACTGGGACTAGGTAGCGTCCACTCACTGTTTCTAGCTCTGAATCCCTATGGTACACTATCAGGCTGAGACCTCAGGCAAGCAAGGAGCACAGGCTTAGCCTAGGAATTTCTTAACCACAGTCATTTTACTCTAGAAAACATTAGTGAATTATAGATCTTTGAAAACAAGAAACAGGCTTGAGGCATACCCTCCACCCAGTCTCATGTTACCCCATTTGTGAATCAAAGTTTGTCAGCATTCATGCTGGGCATATTCCCTCCTGCTTTCTCTCTCTCCTTCACATCTGGCTTACATGTAGCAGTGGTGCACCTCTGTACTTCAAAGCAGCAGCTCTTCGTAAATATAGACTCTTTCCTTTTGCCATGTGCCCTGGCTGAGGAACTGCAGACCTACCGGCTGTGCTGGTGCCCCTATGTAGAAAATCCATTGTTCCATGAGTTTGGACCAGTAGTTGAGAGACAATCAAAGTGGATGGCTCCCGATCGCTCTGTGACTGCTTCTCAGTGATGATCCTTCAGCAGTGTCAAATACTTTTCCTGGACGGGGCAGCTATCTGGAATGCATTTCAATAACCTTGCCTTGGGTGAGATTGGACATGTGTTCAGCACATAACAAAATGGATGTAGGTCCTGACACAAAATGAGATTACAATATAAAATGTTCAGAATGTGACACAGACATATCCCATTCTATCACACCAAATATATCCAGTGTGGATGAGTTAAAGTTGCTACTGGGCAAGAATCAGAAGTTCCTGATTCTTTTTTTTGTGTGTGTGTGTGTGTGTGTGGTTTTAACTGTGAAACCTTATGTAGCAAGGTGGGACGCACCAGCACAGCCCCTCCCGCTAGTCGTCCTGGGAATTAGCTCTCCGGCCTCCGGAGTGCCCTCTGCAGGCCAGTGTCCCACTTGCCTCAGGCCCCCGTTTCCCTCACAGACCCCAGTGCCCCTTTATCTTGGGTGCTGCCCCCTGGCAGTACACCCTCTCTCTGGGTCTCCCCACCCAGGGGAACCCCCAACCCTCTATCCCCACCTCACCTCAGTCTATGGCTACTGCCAGTCACCATCTAGCCCCCACTCACTGGGGCAGACTGCAGTGTACAAGCCATTCATCATTGGCAAAGGGGGGGTTGGACTTGATGCCTCTGCCTACCCTGGGCTGCACCTCTGCAACCCCAGTACCATTCCCAGCCTTTAACAAGGCCTGCAGCCTGCGGGGTTTCCAGGCTGGAGCTCCCCCAGCTCCTCTAGCCTTCCCCTAGCCCTGCTCCACTCTAGGTTCCTTACTCAGCTCCCAAGCAGCCAGGCCCGTCTCACTCCACAGCTAGAGAGAGACTGCCTGAGCCCCTGGCTCATAGTCTTTTATAGGGCCAGCTGTGGCCTGACTGGGGCATGGCCCCAGCTGAGGCTGCCTTCCCCATCAGCCTAGCCTTTGGCTCACCACCCCTGCCCTCTCCCAGGGCTGGCCGTAACCATTTCAGGCCCAGAGCGGGTGACCACCCCGCTACACCTTAATATAGTTGTTTGCATGCCATAACCTTGGTTTTCTTTTCTTTTCTTTTTTTTTAAGAAGATGAGAGAGAAACTGCCTGTGTGCTTAATAATTTTAGCAGTGATATGGGCCCAGTAACTTTTTGAAGGGAGTAATGTCCCACCTTTGCTGATTTTGTTGTTTGTCCAGAGACATTTGTCTGACAAATGAGTTTACAGGGCAGCAGCAGCTGTTTACAGCATAAATTTTTGCAGCCAAAAAAGATAGCTAGAAAGAGGCAGATTCTCAGCTGATGTAAATTGATGTGGTTCCATTGGAACTGCTCCAGTTTACACCAGCTGAGGATCTGGCCCCAAACTCTTTTTTCTTAATGAACACTTAAAATTTGCAGAATATTGTACAATGTCCCCCAGCCCCCAAATGTGGCCAGACACTAAAATTATACAGTTTAAGTTTTCTTCCCTCCCCACACCTACAGTTTTGTTTTGTCAGTGTTATGGCAGATTTTTATTTTCTGAATTTTCATAAGCAAAATTTTTGTCCTCAATAATGATCTTTAAAGCTTTTGTTAAAATATTAATAAGTTGAATTCATCCCAAATTGGTAAGAGAATCTATGTATAGACTTAAAAATTACAAATACCTGTTTATTTTAAAACCAAACATTTTATATCGATACCTTCTTCACTTCCAGTACCTGCAAAGCCAAGTCCAAAGTCCACTTTTCCTTGGCTACAGTCAATGGAAACACAGTGCGCCAGAAATTTTGATCTCTTGAATTCTCTGCTCTAGTTGTTAATAAGATAGTGTGCAGTATCTAGTGTCTGTATTTGTCTTCGTCATTGTTTTTCATGAGCTTTTTAATGAGTCAGGAATTTGGTGGGACAAAAATAACACTAGATACAGCCTTCTTCATTTCAGCTGATGAATTTGCATGCTCAAATCTTTGGTCATGCAATTTTGGGTTGCTTACTTCTTATGCACCCCAAAACTCACCTTTGCACCATTTGTGCATGCAAATTGAGTAATTAGATGTCTGAGCAGCTTATTTACATGCAAATCCAAGTTTTAGAATATGCAAAAATGTACATGATTAAAATTTACCAATTTTACCCAGCTCTGGTTGTGCAAAAGTAAAGGCCAGTCTCAGAATACTTTGAAAATTTGCCTCCATCTTTCCTGTATGCAAAACATTCTTTGAGTGGCAATTCTACCTCTAAGCAGTACCTTCCCAAGTTTTTGAAAGATTCCTTTTGCTGTAAGGCTGTATATATAAGTGATAGCAGTGAAATACAAACATTCATCAACCTGATCCATAAGGCTTTCTCCTCAGCAAAATCAAGCATTTCATGCATATAAGCTGAGCTACTCCAGTGAGAGGCCACTGGCATCTTATGTTCTAATTATAAGACTCGGTTTATAATTCTAGATTATTATTACTACTGTTGCACTCCAAGTGGAGCATCTTACTCCTTTCACTCAAGTACAAGGGGAAAATTCTGCCCTCAGAACCATTTTACTTCATTGATGACACTAGGGAGTTGCAAAGTTGTGACTGAGGGCACCCTTTGGCCTACAGTGGGTATGATTTATTGGTTTATGTTGCAGTCAGAGCACTTCAGGATTACAATCTATTTGTGCTAGATATTATATTAACACATAAGAAAATATAGTCTGTGCCCTCCCAAGGAACTAACAGTCTAAGAAAATAAGTGACATCCAAAAGGATCCAATGAAATATATACAAGTAAGAGTGTGTGTGTATACATATACTCTCTCTCTCTCTCTCCTCACACATACACATCTACATACGCAAATGCATTATATTTTTCTACATAATTGTAAGTAGATGTAGGCATTGTGACACAGTGTGTGATTCACTTCTGTCTTTCTGTGTTCTCTGAGCTTCTATTATTGTTAGGTTCAAAGGAGTAATGCTTGACTTTTGTTCCTATTACAAATTTATTTTCACAATAGCTCTATCTTTTGTGGTATTTGGAGAAAGCTCTGTCACTAGGGCTTTAATGGCAGAGTAGAATATAAAGAAGGAGATGGGAATGGTCGGCACACAGATTAACTGGGTGGTTTAACAGCATAATAAATGGTTGGTTCAATATACAGTCATACGCGTAATAGGATTGATGGCCTTATCTTTATTTCATAGTGGACATCAGTCTGGATACCAAGGCAATACATGCACAGTTGTCAGTACCCCCTTGCAGAGCATTTCCCCTGTTACCTCACTGATGTTCAGTTTTAGCTACCGATAACATATATATGGCTGTATGACAATGGAGAAGAGGAACAGAACTGTAGTCATTCAGCTGTCCTCTTCAATAACAAGAAGTTCATGCTTCCAGTCTGCATGGCCCCCTGTCATAAGGTTTCCTATTACTACCAACATTAACTACAATTTATCTTTTTAATGTGTTAGAGGATCCCTGATCCAGGAATTCACTTCAGGGTCAGGAAGAGGGTATAGCAGTTCAATCCTATTAGCACTGTAATTAACCACATTTAGCCTAAAAAATAAAATCCTCACAGATTATTTGAAAAGTTATGGGGGAAGAAACTGTTTTAGAACTGGGAATGTATTAATGTATCGTGTTGGGGGGGGGGAAGGGGGAAGGAGTATGTGACCCAAAGGCTCGCTGATCTCAAAGTCACTAAGAAACCTGAAGAGGTTATAGCAGTTGAATGATGCTCAACATTTCAGCTTAGCTCTTACCTTTAATCCAAGTGTTTTGCAATTTAAAGATCATGATAGAAGAACATCAGTGGGACAGAACAGGCAAGATGGGTGCAGCTGGCCAGGTTGTATCTGACCAGTACATAAATAGAAGACTGTACTTATTCATAGATGCACACATGTTAAACAGTTATGCTGTGTCCTGTCCAGCCAAATTTATAGTCAGGTAATTGCAGTATGCCTACTCAATTCCCCCAGCAATTTCAGTTGCATTGTACAGTTATATTTTTATTGCCCTAAACTGTGGTGTAGAGTTGCAGTATGATCTTAAAACACCTGCTGCATTACATCCCAGAGATGGCTGCACTTCAGTGGTGAACAACGTGATTTATGCATAGATAGGAGTAGTTAATACAGTCATTTACTAGTGTTTCTAGAGCATTGTGGGATCCAGCTGAGTGGGCCTGTCCTATATAGCCCTTTCAATCCTGTTCCTTCTGACCCGGGAGTAAGAGGCACCCACATCCCTTACCCCCACACTCAGGGGCTTTATGCCAGCCTGACCTAGGCTAATGAGAATGAGACTGGTACAAATTGGGGAACAGAGCAGTTCCTTGTTGGCTCCTGGGTTCAGACCTGAAGAGTGCCATGAGCTCCCTATCCCCTGTGTAGGCCCTTTGTCTATCCCCCTTGCACAGTGAATGCAGACGCTACCACTAACCTGGGCTGTAGTAAGCCTTGCGGAGCAGCTTGCCAGGGAAGACAGCCTTAGGATGGGGCTGCTCTGTCAGTTTCCCTCAGAAAACAGTGCATGTAGTGGGTCGGAGTAACAATTCCTCCTTCACCTCCACTCCTCTCCGCTGCATACTCTATTCTTTCTCTTTTGCTACACTCGGGCCCCTTCTGGGTTTGTACATGTGCTCTGTAACCATTCCTGTCAGCCATTCAGAATCCTTTGCCAGTTCTGTCTTGAAGACCTTACAGTCTAGGAAGACATGAGGGAAAGAGCTGAGGGAGAGGGGTACAGGTGCAGTTTTGCTACTGCCTTTCATTTCACTTCCCATTTGTCCCTCTCCAGATAAAGTCATCTGTAGAAAAGACAAAAGACATTTCTTAAATGAGCAATGTCAGTTCACCCTTTAGTCTTTAAATCCAACCCAGATCATCAGGTGATTAATCTAACTTGGGGGCGGGGGGAAGGGTAGGAGCTGGAGTCTGGACAGTTCACCCTTCAGAGGGTGAAGAGAGCCAGAAGAGGTGCTAGGAATGTATTTTTGTGCCCATACCTTAATCTTAGGGAGAAAGCATAATCTAGTGGATTGGGGCTGGAACTGGGAGCAAGAAGCCTTCTGAGTTCTGATCCTGGTTGAAAAAATGTCTCACTGTGCAGCCTCAGCCAAAACACTTCACCTTTCTGATTCTCAGTTTAACATGTAAAATATGGACAAGAATTATGTACCAACCTGCCTCACAGAGCTCTTATGGAGATCAACTGACGCATGTTGGTATGCATTTTTGATGACATAAAGCACTGTGTATGGCTAGTGTAAGTAAGGACCTGATGCTGATCCTGGAACCATGCTGAAATAATTTGAAAAAAATCGAATACTGTATTAATGATTAAGTCCTCAGTGGGCTGATACTAGCTAGGAGAGCTATGGTGAAGCTCCACCTGAATAACAGCTCATTCATTCTTGTCGCTGGTTGCCTGTGAAGATTGTTAGGGCCAGGCAAACGCAAGGGAGAACAGGAGGTTGGGAGGAACAAGGAAGCAAATGTAAATGTGTTTTAAAAATGAAGAGCAAATATTAATGGAAAATATTAAATATGGAAACAGAGCCCTTGGGGGTCTTCCATTCTAGTTTTTAAATAATATACAGTATATTACTATTATGTATTTACATACCTAGAAACCCCAACCAAAACTAGGGCCCCATTGCACTAAGCATGTACTTACACATAATAAGAGACAGTCCTTGCCCCCAAAATGCTTATAGTTTGAATGTAATAGGTAAGACAGACAAAGGGAGGAAGAAAGGAAATATGCCCATTTTAAGGATGAAAAGTAGAGAGACTGTGGGTATGTCTAAACTGCAGTTACACACCTGCGGTTGGCCTGTGCCAGCTGTCTCGGGCTGCAAGGCTGTTTTATTGCTGTGTAGGAGTTTGGGCTCAGGCTGCAGCTCAAGCTCTGGGACCTTCCCACATCGCAGGGCCCTAGATCCCAGGCTCCAGCCTGGGCCCAGAGTCTATCACTATTAAACAGCCCCTTAGCCCAAGCCCTGCTGTCAGCCCGAGTCAACTGGATCAAGCCAGCCACGGGTTTTTCACTGCAGTGTAGACATACCTTCAGTGACTTGCCCGGAGTCCCACAAGAAGAGCCAGGAACTGAATCTACATCTCCTGACTCACAGTCCAATGTCTTAACTACAAAACAGTCATTTATTTCTGTTGTAACCCCATAAATCTTAAAGAAACTCAAGGTCTTGGGATTTTAGCTTGCTGCTTAAAGGCAGTTTGGAGGAATGTTTTTAAAGGAAAAAACTCTGTCCCATAAACATTTGCTATTCTGTTGCTCTGGCACATCAAACAAAGAAATGTTGGCCTTTCCTATGTTTAAATTGCATTTATTGCTTTTCATTGGCATTGATTTGTGCCTACTCTACATTATTACACATCATCATTTCATTTATAAAATGGTACTGCTTAATTGTTGTTATAAATCTGCTTTGAATGGTGAGTTGCAAATTAGCCAGGAGCTGGACTGGATTGATACATAGCCACTCCTTTGCAGGTCATGAACTTGCTATAGTAATTCATGAAATAATTTGGACACAAGCTAGGCTTTCTTTTATTGCTTAACTTGCAAACTTTGGGGCCAGATCCTTATCTCGTGTAAATCAGCATAGCTCCATTGACTTAACTGGAGCTAAGCTGATAGGCACCAGCTGATTGTGCCCTTTGCCTTGAACTCCCTTCCTACTATTGTAGTAATGTAACTAAATACTGCTTGATATTATATTTTTGTCTTGTTATAAAGGCGTCTTTACCAACTTAAAATTCTTCCCTTCCATAAAGTTTCCAGGGAGCAGTGAGAGGAAAAAGTATTTATTATGGTGTCATTTTGCTAATGAAATACTTTATATTTTAAGCTGTTTATTCAGTGAATCTCTTTAGTAGACAGGCTGCTTTCTCCGAGTATTAGCAAAAACAAGAGGTGAAAGTCACAGAAATGCCACTGTCAGGGAATTACCCACAACAATTTGCATGTATCTGGTGCCTTTCATACTGTATCTCAAGGCACTTTACACTCCGAAACTTGCAACTACAGAGACTAAGCTTTGCTGAGCAAATATGCTGAGGGTGAAGACTTGCGTTTGTCAAGAGAGCCTGTATCGTAAATAGGCTTTGGAAGAAGAATTCCACAGATGAGGGACACTATTTTATACACAAACGCACACAAAATAAGCACAACCAGCAAGAATCATTTTGCTGTCAACTTTGTCAAAGAAAAGGCCCACTTTGATTTTGTTATTTGTGCAAGGAGAGGATGTTTCAGAGCAGCACCTCGTTCACGTGAGCATCAGGTGCCAGTAAGCAGCTTTGTTACTTAAAAACAAAAACCCAGTAAAATCCTTAGACCACAATAAACAAGAGCCTATTTCTGCATTCCTGGTAAGGTCACTGGATAATTAAATGTTAATCTGTGTCTCTAGATACTTTTATATTTGCTGTATGATGATTGCCAGAGCAGGGGAAGAAAATACATCTTTCCTTGCTGTTTCTACACTCTGTCAGTGTGATATACCCAGGGCAATCCAGGCTAATGAGTAGCTGTGTCACCCCTGCCCTCTAAACCTGGGGTTCCCTTTACGCTGCGTTGCTGCTGTAGTCTCCAGTTTCGACTGCTTACAGACAGCCTCCAGCATGCAAGCACTCCTACCTACTTTACCTACAGTGTGTGTCCTGCAGCCAGCCAGTCATATCTTGGCTCTCAGCAGCTTGGTTATATTGCAGGGTGACCTCAACACCCCCCCACAATCCAAGATCTTTCACAAAAATGTATTTCCTATACTGGCCAGTCCCCTCCTGGACAATGCAAGCTTATATAAAGATTGTTTTATTAACAGAAATAATATGCACACATCTTGGTACCCCAAATGGAGTTTCCCAGACACTTCAATTTAAACACACTGGATTAGATAAAAACAAGTTTATTAACGACAACGAGAGAGATTTTAAGTGTGTACAAGTTATGAGGCATAAAAGTTAGAAATGGTTACAAGAAAATAAAGTTAAAATGGTACTGGTGCCTAACTTAACAAACTATTTCAAATTCAAGCAATTTCTCTCACTGTATGCTATTAGCAATCTTACTGATCAAACTTCTTAGGCCAGGACCCCTTCTCCAGCTCAGTGGCTGCTACCTTCGTCCCTTCTGGTGCAATGAATTGATGGACAGAGAGGGGGAGGGAAGAGGGATGCCTTGGGGTGTTTGTCCCTCTTTTTATAGTATCAGCCCCCCTCTTGGAAAAAATTTCCAGCTGAGATTCTGGAGACAAAAAGTCTAAGGAGAAGGATGTACCCTGGTGCTTTTTCCTCACCTGTCTGAGATTTCTTTGTCAATCCTTCCTGCTTGAGGACTCTGTTTACTGCTTAAATGCAAATTAAGCAGAGCACACATTCCTTTGTTTGAGACAGATCTGTTTGCCAACGTCTGCTGTGGTTTGGAACATGTGTTAATAACATACAAGGAAATCTTCTAACTTCACATACAACATTGCCACACACATTTTACCAGGACTATATTGACCAATATATTATGAGTTTTCAGATGAAATCTCACAAGGCATACTGTGTACAAAGATTATTGCAACAGTGTGTAGAGTGTGGACTTGCTGTCACAGTCAGCTTCTAGAGAGGAAGGATTTTGGGGAAATCCAGGTTCACTTACCAGTGTGACCTTGGGCAAATCACTTAGTCTTTCTGTGCCTTAGTTCCCCATCTGTAAAATGAGGATGATGATAATAATACTTTCCTACATCACAAGGCTGTTGTGAGGATAAATACAATTTAAAAAACCTTCCGAGGTGCTCAGATACTACAGTAATGAGGGCCTGATAAGTACCCTAGATAGATACGATGTATTCTGTTAGGAGTTACATGTATGAAATGATTTTTGACAGGCAGGTGTCAGTAGTTACCACCTTCCTCCAAACCTGCACTCCAGATAAGTACTCCTGGACCATAAAGTGTTTTTTAAGAGTATATTATTAGTTTATATAAACATAGTCAGTACCTTAAATCCCCAGCAGGAGCCATGCATTCTTTTGTCTCTTTGACTGTTCTAGGAACCTTACAGGAAAGACAGCCTGCATATGAGAAATTCACTTGACCACTGGGGCAGCACCATGAATAGGCAGGGTGGTCTGGAGTGAAACTATTGACATGACCATTGCCCTCATTTTTCAAGGTTATATTATTGGCCAGAGGCTTTTGAGACTATAATTTTTTTCTAATAAATGTGTATATTCTTTGCCAAGCTAATTAACACAGACTCATCCGTCTCTTTCCTATGAAATCTAATCTTATCTGTTGCTTGCAATTCTACATGTGACTTGGTATACTAAAGAGGGCCTTGGATAATATATGCTGTTGAGAGATTAATTTTTGACCCCTTGATTTTCCTGGCATTTTGACATCAGAATAGTTAACCAGCATCACTACAACGTTGATGTTAAATAATAAATTATTCCAGTGACATGGAATTTAGACAGAATGGGCTCAGTTGCAATCATGCAACCTCTAGGATGATGGACACCCTAGGAATTCATAAGTTTGATTACCTAGATTAGCTGAAAAGGGAAGGAACTGAAGGAATCCTCCCCCACTTCAGACTTTTTCTTGGAGGAGTGAAAATTGACGTATTTTTCTCTCAGGCTAAAAGAAAATTAGTTTCATCAAGCGAGAGTTGGACTCTCGATCCCCATTTCTTTTGTCCACCATTTTGGTAATATATGGTAATCAATATACTTCCATCATAGGCTGAGTAAGCCAAACCTACAACAATATCAGTGTTTTGTTTCTCTTTTGTATCTGCTGATAGACCAGATTATTTGCAGAGCAGACATCACAGCAGGTGGAGTAAGGGGAGAGCCTGACTGGAGTGAAACCCTTGTCCACACTGATGCCCAGGGGAGATTGAGAACAGATAAACTAGGATTTGGAAAGGAGCAGGGCAGGTGGATGCTCAGAGTTTCACTTGACAGGTGGGCCATAGAGAGATGAGGAGACAAGCTGGAGCCACAATAAATTTCCTTGGCTGGCTGACTGTGCCGCCTACATCTTTCATAGGCCTTGGAATGGTTGTAAGGTACTAGCCCTGCCAGGGAAGCCATATGTGATGAGATGTAGTTTTGTCCATATTGTATGATGCCTATAGAATGGGATTATCTTATCTGGGTGCAGAGTGTCTCCCAACAGCAGTCTTTCCAGAAGCATGAGGTCCTATGCGTAGTAACTAGGTTCAACGCTGCAATGCAGGTCATGTGAGTTGTGATGCAAAGTAAGTAAATTGGGGTGAAAGGGTAGGGCCCTGACCCAAAAGAACAGTGGCTCAGCCATACTTATTACCTACAGAAACTAGAATGTAGGAAGTCAAAGAAATCTGGAACATCTGGCCTCGCGGTATTCAAAAACAACAAGAGAGGAAGAGCTTTGTATGATACCTCTCTTTGTATGGAACCCAGACTGTATCCCAAAAGCTCAACATTAACTGGAAATAGAATTCATCAGGATAGCACATATCTCCTGGGGAGCAGTAACCAAACTAAACAATAGCAGCAAAAATGTAACTTCTCAATTTAGATGTTAATTTGCTTCCACTTGGAACAACAGCATCCTTTCCTCTTCCCCAAATTAGCCACAAGATTTCTCAGGGGATCAATAGTGCTTCAGGTGTAGCATTGTAGTCTGCTTTATGCATTACCATCAATCCTTCTTATCCTGAGATGTCTTCAAGCCTCAGCAATTAAAATTAAGAGGAGATCTTGATACAAGTCGCTCCTTTCCTGACCAAGACAACCTTGGGTTTTTGAGACTCCAGAGAAACAGGTACCTCTTCTCTCAGTAAGGGCTCTCCTAGTGGAAGGGGAGAATTCAAGTAACACATTTAACCAGTAAATAATCAATATGTGTCTGTATGTGAATGAGCTATAGGGAAGAAAAGGAGAACTCTGTAATCTAAAAGTCCAGCACAGAATCCTAAATTACCTATTTTATACTTCCAGAGTCTAAAAGCTGGGCTGATGATGATATTTTGTTAAGAAATATTAAATCCCCAGAAGCATACCATGATGGAATTAAACTCCTAATGTGTTAGCAACTTAAAAAATGATCCTAGCTGGTTTGAGTGTTAGGTCAAAGTGGAATTTTTCCTCCAGGTATGTACATAAATTAGGTAGTATTAACAGAAAACAACCAGACCATTTATTTGTCAATACGTGTACAAAGTGAAGGCCTACTGACCGGCTGCCAGAAGGAATGGAAACTAGTTTGCATTTCATGATTATGTAAAGCAGTACCTTAATGGGGTGAACTTCCTGTGACCTTCCCATGTTGCCCTCCCTGCCCCCACCCTAATTTTCAATTTCTAACAGTTTACTCATGCAATAATGCTACACAGCAGGAAGCTTTGTTATTGCGTGTTCCATCCTAAAATGCCTTTTTAATGTTGGATTAGAGAAACAATTGTGATTCAGTGTTTAGGATTTTCTTTTCTTCTGTTTAGGGTTCTTCCTGTGATATGGCTAAACATATCTCCATTAAAATGGGACAAAAGGGAATGGTGTTGGGAGGAAGTCAGGGAAATGAAAAAAAGCCCTCAGCGTGCATGCTGTTTAATACTATTTTGTTTCACGCTGATTAATAGTTTATGAGAACAAAGAATTGAAGAACATTGGATTTTCACTAGGGTTACTAACAAAAAAAATTAATGGCATAAATTGCCAAAAAGTGACTGGTTTCAGAGTAACAGCCGTGTTAGTCTGTATTCGCAAAAAGAAAAGGAGTACTTGTGGCACCTTAGAGACTAACCAATTTATTTGAGCATAAGCTTTCATCCGATGAAGTGAGCTGTAGCTCACGAAAGCTTATGCTCAAATAAATTGGTTAGTCTCTAAGGTGCCACAAGTACTCCTTTTCTTTTTGCAAAAAGGGACTAGTGATATTGGATGCCTTGATTTAATGGGGGCCAAATTTGAGAGACCTAACAGAGGCCTAATTTTTGGAGGGCAGAAAATTAGGCCCTTTTATGGTGTCTCAGATTGGGCAACCAAAAATTGAGACTCTGAGATTAGTTATTTTTTGAAAATTCAGACCACTTTCCGAAAATGTGTCTGTGTGATTTGGATGATTGTTAATAGGATATGAAGACTATCACCTCTATATCAGCAGCTGAGAGAGGGCCTAAGGGCCTAGGTCAATAGAGATTGAGGGTAGTTACTATTCAACGTCTCTGGTGCGATGCTATGTGTCAAGCTGTTTGTCTCTCTTCATGTATGGACAAGTGTCTGAATCCATTTTAAAACTGGTACCAGGACTGGCAATGTTGTTAGGGGAGCCACAGATTGAATGCACTTGGAGTTAGGTTTCTATTTCGCTCCTATAGGTTATCCCTCCTGGCTACCATGGAGGTATATGACAAGGACAGGGAAGGGAAGCTTATGCTGTCTCTGCACATGTGGAATGCGTTCCGTGAACAGAATAATTAATTCTTCAGGGCTGTCGAACCAGCACTTTTCACCAGCACCAAATTCACATTTTAATATCCTAGAAAACAATGAGATTGTGTTCTAGGTAAAACTTTCTGGGTTTACATGAAAATGAGAGAGAAATTGAATTTCAAGGGTACTTTTGTTAATGAATAGAAAAAAAGGTACAAAGGTAATATTTTCCAGTAATGTGTAACATTCCCTTAGGTCAAAAAAGGAAGAAGTTAAAATGATATTGACACACATATCACTTTGGGAACAGGAATTGAATGAGCTTAACACCTTTCTTTGTGTTAGACATGTTTGCAGTCCAAAAAAGACAAATTGTGTATCATCAAAAAAGTTCAGAGCTGTAGGTCCATTATCTCTCGCCCCTCATTGCTCTTGATTTCAATAAACCACAGGGGGAGGGGTGTGGAAGGGATATTAAAAAGAAACCTCTCAGTAGCTCCATTTTTTTATGCATCAATTTTGTATGCATTGAAGGTACAATATGATGAAGGTTTTATGCAGTCAGGAGCCAAGATTTAATAGCCTGAGAAATAGAGAACCTTACAGCTAATGTCAAGGTGTTAATCTAACCTTGTGTTTTAATCCGTTAGTTGCCCAGGGAATGGAAAAACAAAAGGTAAATATTTTGATGTTATGGAGTGTTCAGGGAGAAAATTTGCTTCCAGCAGAGCGGCTTTTAAATAAATGATTAAGATTTTTTTTTCCTTGATGGGAAAAGAATAACTATAAGATACATTTAGTAAATTCACTTTCCTTTAAATGTCTTGCATCTTTCCGTCTCACTAATTAGTAAAAGTCAAATGTTCTTGCTCTGCAGACGGTGACTATGAAGAAAGGGATAAAGTATGTGGAAAAGACTGCAGAGCTGAAATAATTAGGCAATTTATCATTGAGGGTAATTGGACTTATGCAAAGCAGCATTGTTTAGTACAGGTTTCCATTTCTTCTAACTGGGTGTGAAAATGCAGTTGCATTGATTGGGCAATACTTTTGTGCTTTTTCCAGTATGCATTATACCAGGGTCTCTCAGTTTAAAGAGCAAGCTTTTTACCAGTCATTTTTTTCACTTCACTGATCTTCAGAGTCATCATTGAGCTTCTTAGACCCCAAGCCAAGATTAAAGCACCCAATGTAGAGTCAAGATGGGAGGGGTGGGTTGCTGGATTTTAATTTTTTCCTCCACCAGGTGATTTTCACTTAACAAATTAAAGTTTTCACTTTGTTTCAGAGGAAAGATTGCCAAATGGAAGCACATCTTAGTCGCACTGGTAGCTAATTGAGACATTATGTCAGTTTCCCGGGCATGTTGACATAGGGAACAGGAGGTCCAAAACTGTGCCTCTGAGCATATATCTACACTGCAATTAAAAACCCATGGCTGGCCAAAGCCAGCTGACTTGGGGTTGTGGGGCTCAGGCTGTGGGGCTGTTTCATTCCTGTGTAGACTTCCGGCCTTAGGCTGTAGCCTGGGCTCTAGGATCCTGCGAGGTGGAACATTCCCAGAGCTCGGACTGCAGCCTGAGCCCCTAACTGCAGTGAAACAGCTCCTGTGAGCCCCAGCCAGATGACTCAGGCCAGCCGCGGGTTATTAATTGCAGTGTAAGTGTAGAGTGACCAGATGTCCCGTTTTTAAAGGGACAGTCCCATATTTAAGCCCTGCTGCAGGTGTCCTGACTTTTTCTTAAAAACCAGCAAATTGTCCCATATTTCCTGTCTTCCCTGGGCCCTGGTGCACAATGCATCCTTAGGGCTTAACCCCTTCCTGCCTGTGCTGTAGCCAGACAGCTGGGTTATGTTGGTTATGCAACAGCCTGGAGGTGTTAGCTGCCTGTCAACACTAGGAAAGGACAGGCGGCTTCCAGCCACACGGGGGTGGGGAGGAGAAGCGGGGAGGCAGAAGAGATGAACTCTGCAAAGACATGGGCCAGGTCATCCCTTCCCGCTCGCGTGGCTGGAAGCAGCTCCCGTCCCTTCCCTCCCACACAGTGCCGAAAGACTGCTGTTGGCCACATTCTGGTGTGAACCCTGGCAGAAATCTGGGGAGGGGGGACATATGACCCTGCGTTCCCCCCCGACCCCCATATGTTGCCTTGGGAAGATGCAGCACCAGGTACCAGGGGAGGCAGGTCTGTGCTGGAGGCCCAGCCAGGCATGGAGGGTGGAGAGCCCCGGGCCGGGGATGAGGGGTGTCAAGTTGGTCGGTCACCCCCCTGTGTGAAAGAGGTGTATGGGAGTTTGTGTGTCAACTCTCCCTGTGTGGGCGGGGAAGGGAGGGAAGGGGTGTGTGTGTCACCCCTCCCCGTGTGAACCCTAAAGCCTTAAAGATAAAAAAGTAAATAAAAAGAATTCAGCTACACAGTATTTCTTAACAGGGCTCAGTTAATTTGAATGTTTGTATTGCATAGTTCTGATTGATTGCTGTTGAACTTACTTGAATACCAGTAATTTTACCAGGTGTCCCATATTCAGCATAGGAAAATATGGTCACCCTATGTAAGCTCACCTTGAGAATGAAAAACATAAGCATGAAGGCACCACCAGCAGGTAGATATTGTTTAGATATTAAGGGGACAGAGGTGAGCAGTTATTATTTTATAAGATACAAACAAGTTCATTATTCATTGGCAGACATGGCTGCCCCTTCACTCTGGTAATCCTTGTAGCCCTATGCATTTCAAGTGCCCCTAAATTCAATCCTTCAAAGGGAAATATTCTCTTTGTTTTCCAAGGCAGAGATCAGGGCAGATATCCCTCTGCATCCCTGTCAAAATTTCATCATGTTTCCTGCTTTACACCCTCACCCTTGACACTTACCTCATCATGCAATTCCCAACCTTTTGACCAAAGCAGACTAGATGTAGCCTCCATTTGAGCTAGTCGATGCCACACCATGATTGGCTGGCTATTGAGTAATGCAAGGTATTTCCTTCCCTTTGTGTTAAGTGCTCTGCCATTTCATCCCTCCTAACACCTGCCCAAGGAAGTGAAAGGCTGTGAATGGCGAAGGCTAATATCTTTTTTAAAATACTTTTTTCTTTCTATGAGTGTGCTTCATCCCGTAACCTCAAAGTGCTTATAAATATTAAGCCTTATAACATCTCTATGAGGCTTGTAAGTAAAATTATCCCCATTTTAAAGGTGAGGACAGATTAAATATTTTGGCCAATGTTACAGAGTGAAGTCCTGATCCTGCAAAGACTTACACACATACTTAACTTTAATCATGTGAGATCTTTGGTTGGTGTAAATTGGCATAGGTCCATAGACTTTAATGGAACTATGCTGACTTATGCCTGCCAAAGATCTGACCTGTTGAGTTCAGTAGAACTATTCAGGTGCATGAATTAAGCACACACATAAGTGTTTGAAGGATTGCAGCATAAATCTGTGACAGAGCTGGGACTATACCCTAGGAGTCCTCTTTTCCAGTCTCCTGGCCTACTCTCTCAAAAGCATTCTTCCTTCCCTATGTCCCTTGCTGCACCGAAAAAGGTTTAAAAAAATTTAAAAATCTTTTCTAAGAAAAATTGAATGGCGTAAGATGGCTTTCCCAACCTTGTGGGTTATGCTGAGTGGAATTTTGAAAATTAATTAATGATTGAAGATAAAATATTCTAAGGAAAACAAAAAAATCTGCTTTGCTAACTTTCTAAATACTTATTAAGTTTTTGCCAGTTTTCTATTACTCCAGAAATCCTTAATGTTGGCCAAACAGCCTTTAATATATTGCTTTTTAAATTGATAAGATTGTTGAACTGTCTGTAGATTTTTGCATTCATTATTTTAAAATTCAATTTTGTAAATTATATATACTGTGCACAGGGTACCTGCAATTCAAGCACCCGATTCTCATTTTCACTAATGCCTCTTTACATTGCTCTGGTAGTGGGAATGGGCCTACAGTGGGTGCAAATTTATGTCTGACATATTCGGCGGTGGCAGTGGTTATCCCTAAATTCGAGGATGATGTCTGCCAGGGGAAAAAAGTCATTGGTGAGACTTAAGATGGCTGAGGAGTCCAATTCATGCTCTACAGGTTTTTCCACATACATGACAGGTGGTTGCTTGGAGAAAGCAAAACTGTTGGCCAGGATGCTGTACACTTTCTTTCCTCCTCCAAGCTGAGGCTTGGTATATGATGCAATGCCATTGCAGTTTATTGCCAGCTAGCTCTTCCCAATTCGTGGGGTCAATGCCTCCCTTCTTAAGATTTACTTTCAGGATGTCCTTGTAGCATTTCCTCTGTCCCCCGTGGGTCCTCTTACCATGACTAAGTTGAGAAAAGAGGACTTGCTTCAGAAGACAAGTATCAGCCATCAGCACACAATAGCCAGCCCAGTGAAGTTAATGTTTCATAATCTTCGCCTCAACACTGGTGTTGTTAGCTGCAGAGAGAACGCTGGCACTGGTGTGGTGATCTTCTCAGGTGATATGAAGAATCTTCCTAAGGCAGCACAGTTGGTATCACTCCAAATGCTTAGGATGGCTTCAGTACGTCACCCATGTCTCGCACCCATAAAGAAGAGTGGGGATAACTACTGCATTATAGACCAGGGTCTTAGTTTCCATCTGCAGATCTCTATCAATAATGACACGATGAAGCAACATGCCAAAGGATGTGCTGGCACAATGGATCCTATGTTCAATCTCTACATGAAGATTAGCTCTCTGGGAAAGGTGGCTACCCTGGTAAAAGAAATGCTCAATGTTTTCCAGGAATTTTCTATGACAATTTCTGGGAGAAGGGGGGGCAACTTGTGCTGGGGCAGGCTGGTGGAGCACCTTAGTCTTCCCAATGTTGAGGGAAAGTCCCAGGCTACGATATGCACCTGAGAAAAGATCTAGGGGGGACTGCAAGTCAGCCTCCGTGTGTGCAAGGGTAGCACAGTCGTCAGCAGACTGAAGGTCAATAATAACAGTCCTGGTGACCTTAGTTTTAGAATGAAGAGTCTGCAGGTTGAAGATCTAGCCATCCATGCAATGCTCAGTCCCAATTCCAGAAGAAAGGCAGTCATGAAAAAGAATCAAGATCATGGCAAGATAGATGGAAAAAAGGGTTGGGGCAATAACACAGCCCTGCTTAACACCAGTATGGATGGTGAACAGGTCCCTTTCCAATCCATTACAGAGAATGGTGGCGGTCATCCCATCATGAAGTAGCCTGAGAAAGTGAATGAACTTCAATGGACAGCCAAACCTAGACAGCACCTTCCATAATGCTTCATGACTGATGGAATCAAAGGCCTTAATTAGGTCAGTAAATGTCATAAATAATGACACTTCTCTTAGATCTGTCGTGCAACAAAAATCATGTTGGTGGTGCTCTGAAATGGTCTGAAACCAGATGGGATTCTGGAAGGACATCTTTGGCAAGAGGGAGAAGATGGCTCGAAAGGATGAGAGCAAGGATCTTCTGGACAATGGAGAGGAGGGCAATGATTTAGTAATTCCTGCACATGACTTGTCCTCTTTCTTAAAAATGGTCACAATATTGGCATTCTTTAGGTTGGGTGGAATTTACCATACCATACCATACCATACCAAAATGCCATATACAGAGGTAATATCACCACCCTACTCTTGCTTGATATTCTTTACATTTACATACACTTCAAGGGTCTCTACACAGCCGTAAAAGTGTAAAGGGACCTTAGTGTAAATAAGATCCAGGTCTAAAGGATATATGTCTAGTGCTTTACAATACAACTATTTTAAGGAGAGCAATATTCATAGAAAAATCTGGCATGCAACTCCAGGCAAACAAATAATTCAGAAAACACATACGGAAAAGAGAAGCCACGTTAAAGACAAAGCGTTACATATTCTAGTAGATCTTCCTGCTTTATATGTGGGACAAATGCACAGATATTTTTTGTAACAACATGCACCGTTTCTGATGTAAGGAGTACAGCCTACACAGAACAAGACACCTTGTATATGGGTTAAAATGGCATTTAAAAAGTCCCATATTCTTCCCTGATTCCATTTCCCCCTTTTATATTCTTACACAGACAGAAGCTAGAGCCCTGACATGCATAAACAAATTGCTTGTTAAAAACTTGAAGCCTACAGGAAGAAAGTTTGTGTTGGACCACTTGTAGGGCAGTGATGAAGATATGTGCTGCCAGTGAGGGGATCTCTAGTGATCAGTTGCAAAGCCCACTGATATGGAGATGTGATATGGCCAGATACGGTGGTGTTCAGGTTCACAGGCTGCTTATTTAAATAAACCTTTTATTCCTCCTTTGGCATTCATCACCAAGAGTCCTAGTACTGTGTTTGGAATGGAGAATAAGTCAAGGCTGCAAAGAGATCAATATGGAATGAACATCCTGAATTCTTCCAATCTCTCATTATGAGAGAACTATAGATGGGTCTGAACCATAAAGGTGTGAAATTGTCCCAAGTTTAGCAGCATTCAAATCTGGGTTCTGGTTTGGTCCCCATCTCTAGGGACAAGGAAACAATTTCTTCACCATCTTGTTTTTATATATTAGCTGGTGCTGCCAAGTTTCATAGATTTTAAAGCCAGCAGGGACCATTGTGATTATCTAGTCTGACCACCTGCATAATACAGGGCAGAGAATTCCATCCAATGATGTCTACTGCATCAAGCCAAACAACTTGTGGTTGAATTAGGGCATATCTTTAGAAACACATCCAGTCTTGATTTAAAACTCCCAAGTGATGGAGAATTTACCACATTCTTTGATAATCTGGTCCAAAGGTTAATTAGCTTCATTGTAAAAAAAAAAAATAATAATTGCATTTTGTTTCCACTTAGAACTGTGCTGGTTTCAACTTCCAGTTAGTGGATCTTGTAATTCCTGTGATTGCTAGGTTAAAGAGCCCTTTAGCATTAGGTATCTTCTCCCTATGGAGGTAATTATAGCCTGCAATCTAGTTATTCCATACCCTTCTCTTTGGTAAGATAAATAGACTGAGCTCTTTAAGTCTCTCACTGTCAGGCATCTTTTCTTGAACTTGAATCATTTGTGTGCCTCTTCTCTGAAGAGTCACCAATTTTCAACATCTGTTTTGGAGTGTGGACACTATAACTGGACACACTATTCCAGTAGTGGTCTCACCAATGATAAATACAGAGTGTGACAGGGTCGGGCCAGATGGCTACAGGAGAGTTATAGAAGGCAGATATGTTAGCCCCAGGCTAAGTAGGTCCATTTTCCCTGAGTAATGTAACAGGGAAGATTCCAGAACAATCAGGAACCTTCTGGAGACAATTAAGACAGGCTGATTAGAACACCTGCAGCCAATCAAGAAGCTGCTAGAATCAATTAAGGTAGGCTAATCAGGACACCTGGGTTTTAAAAAGGAGCTCACTTCAGTTTGTGGTGTGCATATGAGGAGCTGGGAGCAAGAGGCACTAGGAGCTTAGAGTGAGAATGCAGACTGTTGGATGACTGAGGTGTACAAGCATTATCAGACACCAGGAGGAAGGTCCTATGGTGAGGATAAAGAAGGTGTTGAGAGGAGGCCATGGGGAAGAAGCCCAGGGAGTTGTAGCTGTCGCACGGCTGTTTGAGTATGCACTCTAGACAGCTGCTTTCCACAGGGCCCTGGGCTGGAACCCCCAAATCCTCCCAACTCCTGGTTCCCCCCAAATCCTCCCAACTCCTGGTCAGACACAGGAGGAGTCGACCTGGACTGTGAATTCAGAAAAACAGCCAAGCTGAGGGCTGCCGTGAAGCTCCAAGGCAAGCAAATTTGCCAATAAGTGCCAGACCCACCAAGGTAGAGCAGGAACTTCGTCACAAGACGTAATACCATTGCCCTACTCCCGCTCAAAGTTCCCCTGTTAATACAACCAAACCTTGTTAGCCCTTTTTGCCACAGTATTCTTTTCTTGTCTTTGCCAGCACAGCTCTGTAAGTGGAGCAGCTGCAGTGAGGTAGGGAGTACTGACAAATAACACATTTCTTTGCCCCACTGGCAGGAGCATGATGTTTTCAGTCTCTTAAATCTCACCAAGCCAAAATTTAATAGCTGAAACTAACCACCTAATTAGAAATGGGTTTTGTATATTGCCTTTTGTGCTTGTGCTGTTTCAGATTGAAGCAGTAATGAGTTAGATTTGAGTAACACAGTGACTATGTAGGCTAGTGCAGCAGCTGTTATGCACTCAGGGCCAGATTTTTAAAAGTATTTAGGTGCCTAAAGATGTAGATAGGTGCTTTGGAAAATCTCACTAGTTGCTTATCTGTAGGCACCTAAATACCTTTAAAAATCCGGCCCTCAGTTATCAAACATCTTTGAATATTGGAACCTGCTGAGAGAATAAGTATGGGCCAGGACACTCAGGTAATGGATACTTTTCTAAAAGAGTGTTGGGGAACTTTAATTTCCATCTTGGTGGTGGATGAGGGGTCTAATTTTAATGCATCATCCAAAGGATGGTACCTCTAAAAGGGCAGTACATCCCACCTACTTATCCAGTTCTATACTAGTGTCAGTAATGCATATAAGCCAAGTCCTGGTGTGAAACTTAACCTCTTCTATGGGGATATCATAATCGAGCCAATGTTGTCAGAATGTCAAATGAAATTAGATGGTTGCTCTTAAAAGTAGAGAAATCTTACTGACTTAACAGCTAGTCCATCAAGAGCTGTGTGTAAGCTTGAAAGATTCTCTCTCTCACCAACAGAAGTTGGTCCAGTAGAAGATACTATCCCACTCCCCTTGTCTCTCAGTCCATCTGATGAACACGCCAGATGTTAAATGGAGATGGCTGTTTAATACAGAATGTCAAATGCACCAGGGTGGGAATGAGCTTGCACTGTTCTCCATTATGATTTAGGCTTTGTGTAGCCTGAAGCCAAAGAGAATCCAGTGGGGTTTGTTGAAGTAACAAATCCAGGGTTAGGGTCACCAGAGAAGAGAAAACTGCACAGGATATACTCGGTCCAATAATCTACAGTTAAATGTGCTGCATAGGCAGAATTAGAGTATCGCTAGTTAAAACTAGTTAATTATTTAAAAAAATCTAATGAAATATAAAATATTCAAACTGTCTGTGCCTAGCATATGCTATTGCTGCAAAAAGGAACACACCTACATTTAGAACATTGCCTGTTAAGTGATTTTAAGAAGTAAAATATTTTAAAAACAAAAAATGGAATCATATTATTTGAAAAACAGTGGAAAGTAAACAAAAAGGGCTCCCCAATCTTTCATTTCTTCCAGGGGAAAAGATGCCTCATTCTCTCAAAATGAAAGTCATTTACAACATCTCTCTGCTCCCTCCGAAATGAATAGCTTACTAAATGTTGTGATAATTGTACTGAGAACCTGTTACAGTAACATAGTGTAGCTACAAACTGACTGGGAAATTGGTGCCTTGAGTCTGAAATTACATGTTGCACTTACCAGGCATCATTTCAGATTAGCAGTACCTGTCTCGTGGGCAGCTCATAAAGAGCCACATTGGTGACTCAGAGAGGCCTGCAGTTTTCCTTGCTTAGAAGCTGGCATGGAGAATTCAGTTCAGGAATAAAATAAAAATCAAGCAGTGCTTAAACAGTGAGCCCAGAGATGTGATCTGAGACAGGTGCAAATAGTTGGAACCTTAGTCTGCCTGCTATAGAAACTTGCAGATGAAGCTGGGTAGGTAAATATTCAATCACCTTGAACAGCTTTCAGCTGTTGGGGAAACCCTACCATATTCTGTGCCAAAAAATTAAAAATTCTGCACACAATATTTTAAAATTCTGCAAAATTCTGCATATTTTATTTTTCAAAATAAGACATGATCATCAAACCAGTTTCAATTGTTTTGGTAATTTATTTCAAAATACCTGTCAGCAAGTATGTCTGTAACAATACAGACAACAACAAAAATTCAGGAAATATTTTTTGACAAATAGATTCCTTACTAGGCATATTAATACAGATCTGAGTAATAATTCATTTAACCTCAATACAGAACTGTATTTCCAACACCTCTCAGATGCAGTGCAAAGTTGGGGGGGGGGAGTCAAGGGAAATGGAGGAACTGAGGGAGAGGGAAGTAATTGCTGAGAAGGAGCCTGGGTGTGAAATTGGAAGGTTGTTGGGCATGGGTAAGAAAAGTATGAAATAGGTTTTTGGGGGGCGGGGTGGGGGAGGATTTTTAGGGAGATTCCCCCATGCAGACCCTGGCTGACCCCTAGCCTCTCACATTCAGTTCAGTCTGCCCTGTCCCCATGTGTCCCTGCACCCCCATTTGTCCTTGCACCCCCTGTCCCCATGTGTCCCTCCACCCCCACTCAGACACCCATTCCCCCCTGTTCCCATGTGTCCTTGCACCCCTCCCCCCGTCCCCATGTGTCTCTGTGTCCCCACTCAGCTACCCCCCTTTCCCGATGTGGCCCTGCGCCCCCTCCCCTTGTGGCACTGCGCCTCCACTCCCATTCAGCCCCTGTCCTCCCCCACTAGCCCTTATGAACCCTGTGACCCCCCAGCAGTCCCATGTGCCCCACTCTGTCTCCCCACATCCCCTGTCTTCTGTCCTGGCCAGACAGGCGGTGTGAAGAAGGCAGGATCTTTCTCTTCCATATGGTAGCTGTGGCTGCCAGAAGCGGCTGCTCTGTTCTAGCACCACAGTGCCATCTGGTGGGCAAAAGGCGGAACTGCAGCAACTTTCTGGCAGAAAATATTTTCTGCAGAAAAAAATAAAAATATGCAAGGCAGATGAATTATGCGCATGTGTAGTGATGCAGAATTCCCCCAGGAGTTCCTTCCTTTAAGACACTTGTTTCTAGCAGGCAGAAAGGCAACATTTCTCCTGTAGCAGCTAAACATGGCACTTTTCACAAAAATAAGGTGTTAGCGGTGGTGTCTTGACCAAATTGCAGCTACATGCTGGCAGCTTATAATTCCATCTGTAGTATCAGTTGCAGGAAATGAAGAATATCTTATGCCCTAAACTGTTGTTACTGTACGCTGGAGGATTGGCTGCATTTCAAATGTGGATGACATTATCTCCATGCATGTTTTGTCTATCAGCTTGAGAGCCCGATGCTTCATACCCTTACTCATGTGAGTAGTCCCTTTGAAATCTATGTGATTAATCATCTGAGTAAGATTTACTCATATGTGTAAAAGTTTGCTGGGTTGGGCCTTAAGGGTTTGATCCTGCAACTCTTATCCATAAGAGTAGTTCCAGTTATTCAGCTGTGCAAAGTTCCTCACATGCATAAGTATTTGCAGGGTCAGCACCTATATTTCTAAAGTGCTTAGAGATCCTTTGGGATAAAAGTTGCATAAGTGGCCAATATTGTTATTATTTATTATGTATTATAAAACCTGAATGTCTGATGGCAGGTGTTGGAGTGGAACATTTTGTCATCAGAATTTATTATTCCAAGATATTTAATTAGTTGTGTTGATAATTTTGTCACACTTGAATATTTCAAGTTATTAAATATATCAGTGTTCATTTAGTAGGAAGGCTATCTCTGTGGTATACAGCAGGTAATTATGCAGGATATAATGCCATCTACCAATCAAGATTGAA
Organism: Lepidochelys kempii; assembly: GCF_965140285.1. Lineage (NCBI taxonomy): Eukaryota > Metazoa > Chordata > Testudines > Cheloniidae > Lepidochelys > Lepidochelys kempii. Next base: position 250,973,172 of record NC_136380.1, read on the forward strand.
CCAGTTGGCAGAGTGCTCACGTGCACAACTTCTTTTTCATTCTCTGGCTAGTTAACTTGTAGCTATTAATGACTGTTGATGCAGCATCTTGGCGTGCAAAGGTGGAGATCTGAAGATGGAGCACCTGAAGGGGAGGTGGAGAAAAGGCGTCTTTTTCATCTCAGCTTTCAAAACATTAGTGATTTCCCCCTCCAATGTCACATCCAACTTTAAGATGCCTGTTTCAAATGCATGGGAGTCACATTATTTGGGGCCCTCTCATCCCTATGGGGAACCATTGGGGAAAAGGTGTACTGTATCAAATGGATAGCTTTTTCAGATTTAAATAATTATTTCCGAAGAGGAATGTTTCTGGGATTCTTTCTACACAGATAGGTTTCAGAGTAACAGCCGTGTTAGTCTGTACTTGTGGCACCTTAGAGACTAATCAATTTATTTGAGCATGAGCTTTTGTGAGCTACAGCTCACTTCATCGGATGCATACCGTGGAAACTGCAGAAGACAATATATACACACAGAGACCATGAAACAATACCTCCTCCCACACCACTGTCCTGCTGGTAATAGCTTATCTAAAGTGATCATTTCCAGCACAAATCCAGGTTTTCTCACCCTCCGCACCCCCCCCCCACACACACACAAACTCACTCTCCTGCTGGTAATGGCCCATCCAAAGTGACCACTCTCTTAACAATGTGTATGATAATCAAGGTGGGCCATTTCCTGCATAAATCCAGGTTCTCTCACTCCCTCACCCCCCTCCAAAAACCACACACACAAACTCACTCTCCTGCTGGTAATATCTTATCCAAAGTGACCACTCTCCCTACAATGTGCATGATAATCTAGGTGGGCCATTTCCAGCACAAATCCAGGTTTTCTCACCCCCCCCCCCACGCCCATACACACACAAACTCACTCTCCTGCTGGTAATAGCTTATCTAAAGTGATCATCAAGTTGGGCCATTTCCAGCACAAATCCAGGTTTTCTCACCCTCCGCCCCCCCACCCCCCCACACAAACTCACTCTCCTGCTGGTAATAGCCCATCCAAAGTGACCACTCTCTTCACAATGTGTATGATAATCAAGGTGGGCCATTTCCTGCACAAATCCAGGTTCTCTCACCCCTTCACTCCCCTCCAAAAACCACACACACAAACTCACTCTCCTGCTGGTAATAGCTCATCCGAAGTGACCACTCTCCCTACAATGTGCATGGTAATCAAGGTGGGCCATTTCCAGCACAAATCCAGGCTTTCTCCCCCCCCCTCCCCCCCGGGAACACACACACACTCAAACTCACTCTCCTGCTGGCAATAGCTCATCCAAACTGACCACTCTCCAAGTTTAAATCCAAGTTTAACCAGAACGTCTGGGGGGGGGGGGTAGGAAAAAACAAGGGGAAATAGGCTACCTTGCATAATGACTTAGCCACTCCCAGTCTCTATTTAAGCCTAAATTAATAGTATCCAATTTGCAAATGAATTCCAATTCAGCAGTTTCTCGCTGGAGTCTGGATTTGAAGTTTTTTTGTTGTAAGATAGCGACCTTCATGTCTGTGATTGCGTGACCAGAGAGATTGAAGTGTTCTCCGACTGGTTTATGAATGTTATAATTCTTGATATCTGATTTGTGTCCATTTATTCTTTTACGTAGAGACTGTCCAGTTTGACCAATGTAAATGGCAGAGGGGCATTGCTGGCACATGATGGCATATATCACATTGGTGGATGTGCAGGTGATAGAGTCTCTGATAGTGAGGCTGATGTTATTAGGCCCTGTGATGGTGTCCCCTGAATAGATATGTGGGCACAGTTGGCAACGGGCTTTGTTGCAAGGATAGGTTCCTGGGTTAGTGGTTCTGTTGTGTGGTATGTGGTTGTTGCTGGTGAGTATTTGCTTCAGGTTGCGGGGCTGTCTGTAGGCAAGGACTGGCCTGTCTCCCAAGATTTGTGAGAGTGTTGGGTCATCCTTCAGGATAGGTTGTAGATCCTTAATAATGCGTTGGAGGGGTTTTAGTTGGGGGCTGAAGGTGACGGCTAGTGGCGCTCTGCCATTTACATTGGTCAAACTGGACAGTCTCTACGTAAAAGAATAAATGGACACAAATCAGATGTCAAGAATTATAACATTCATAAACCAGTCAGAGAACACTTCAATCTCTCTGGTCACGCAATCACAGACATGAAGGTCGCTATCTTACAACAAAAAAACTTCAAATCCAGACTCCAGCGAGAAACTGCTGAATTGGAATTCATTTGCAAATTGGATACTATTAATTTAGGCTTAAATAGAGACTGGAGTGGCTAAGTCATTATGCAAGGTAGCCTATTTCCCCTTGTTTTTTCCTACCCCCCGCCCCCAGACGTTCTGGTTAAACTTGGATTTAAACTTGGAGAGTGGTCAGTTTGGATGAGCTATTGCCAGCAGGAGAGTGAGTTTGTGTGTGTGTGTGTGTGTGTGTGTGTTCCCAGAGGGCGGGGGGGTGAGAGAGCCTGGATTTGTGCTGGAAATGGCCCACCTTGATTACCATGCACATTGTAGGGAGAGTGGTCACTTCGGATGAGCTATTACCAGCAGGAGAGTGAGTTTGTGTGTGTGGTTTTTGGAGGGGGGTGAGGGAGTGAGAGAACCTGGATTTGTGCAGGAAATGGCCCACCTTGATTATCATACACATTGTGAAGAGAGTGGTCACTTTGGATGGGCTATTACCAGCAGGAGAGTGAGTTTGTGTGGGGGGGTGGGGGGGCGGAGGGTGAGAAAACCTGGATTTGTGCTGGAAATGGCCCAACTTGATGATCACTTTAGATAAGCTATTACCAGCAGGACAGTGGGGTGGGAGGAGGTATTGTTTCATGGTCTCTGTGTGTATATTATGTCTTCTGCAGTTTCCACGGTATGCATCCGATGAAGTGAGCTGTAGCTCACGAAAGCTCATGCTCAAATAAATTGGTTAGTCTCTAAGGTGCCTCAAGTACTCCTTTTCTTTCTACACAGATAGTCTTTCTTCTCCTCCGCCTAGCTGATGATGTTGGCAGTGTATTCCTCTGCTGTAACTGTAGTTCTGAGGATCTCCCTTCTCATTCTTGCATTTAACATGGACCACCTTAACCCCCTTGCACACCCTCCTCTGATCGACTCAGTCATGCGCCTGACATAAATAATCTACAGAGGCATAGGCTGCTGTTCATGTGGAATTTACAAATACCTGGGAACACCACCGGAACACAAACCCCATATTAACCCTGCTTTTGCAGCATTAACATGGGCCCATGCCCATGTTGAAACTGCATAAGTCCTATTTCCAGCATGCACTGTGGTGTATCCAATTTGTAGAAACCAACATTTTAAAATATCCACCACTCATATTTACCTATTTTGGTTGTAGGCAAGAATTTGTGTTGGTGTACATTGGTGCAGCTTCACTGAAGTCCCAATGGAGTGGGGCCAGTTTACACCAGCGGAGATTTAGCCCTGAGTCTTGAAGAGACCTGTAAGAAAGGAACATTTTAAACTACTGCTTAGGAAAATGTAGCACATGCATATAATTTGTTTTAATCAGATTATATAGTTTTTTCGCAGCCCTGTTGCTTGAATGTTCCCTATAGGTGGAAAGTAATTAAACTCCACTGGCATCTCTCCCTGCTGGGACTTAGGCTAGGGACAGCTCTTTAGGAAGCATAAAACAAATACTGTGAAAAAGAAACCTTGTTAGAAGAGTTGCCAGAAAATCAGATCTGCTCCATTTACAGGCTGGTAGCTTTGAAAATGTACCCTCTCTTCCTTTAGAGAATTGGTTTCCAGAAACTGTTAATTAGCCATTTAAACACTTGGGGGAGGAAGGGGGAGGAGAAAAGCAATTTGCACCCGTTCTTGCTCCGCTCAGAGTCTCTGAGCGTTCACATGTTAGGAAGCACCTTCACCGTATATAAGCTGTCAGGTATATTTGAAATGAAAATCGACTTTTGTTTTTTCAAAAGAGAATTTAGTGCTGGGGGACCGTGATAGGTGGATAGCCACGAAGGCTGGCATGTCTTACACACAGAACAGGTACAGAATGGGCAATGGCATTTCAAGCTTCTGCCGTGCTGTGTGGCCATGTCCCTCAACTGTGTGACCTGGCAGGTCAACCCATAGGGATATGATACTGTAATTTGTTCTCCGTGCTCAGTCAGTCCCTGTCCTCATGGCTGAGACTGCCAATAGGGATGCAGGTTGTGCAAATTTTTCATGTTGTGCTGTAAACACCATCCCTCTTAGAGCTAACCCAGGACTACTCCCACATTCCACATAGCCTACCAGCAGCCATTAGATAGTAAAATTATGTGGGCCTGTTCTCAGTTCCAATGGAGTAAGTATAGACTACCTTTGTAAATTCTGGAGGCACATTGCTGTAACTGAGAACAGAATCTGGCCAAGATATTGTTACCAATAACTGCTGGAGACTTTGGATAAGGCCCCTATATCCCTTAGGCACTCCTGAAAACTTCCGTTTCGACCATATTTTAGCAAAATGAAATGAAGTTGCTGCATAGTTAGTTTCTTTGTTCTCTGGGACACCAAGGTCTGGAATATTATGGAGGTAGCATGCTCAGTCCCATGGGGAAGAAGTGTCTGTTGTTGCTTTCAAGTATCCCCACCCTCTCTGGGCTGTTGACTGGACTTGCTAAGCTCCAAAGTGTATCCAACCCAACTTCACATGAAAGGAAGGTGCCTTGATATGGGTCTTTTCAAGAGTGGTGGTGCTAGGGGAAATGTAGGGGGATCCAATTAGGAAAAAAAGTCAAAGTAGAATTCAAAGCTCTGATCATTCATATCTCCTTTTTGTTAATTGTGATTTTCAGGATTGAAACTGAACTTGCTACTATCATGTGCATTAACCTTGTTAGTTTGTTCGCACTGTTGAAGCTGTTTATCTGTGGTGTTTTTACTGTGCGAGTCACTGTGGGATCTAAGTGCCAAATATACAAATTATAGGCAACGCTAAAAATTGTCCAAAGAGACTGTCACTCAGTGCCTCTCCATGCTGTTTGCTTGTTTCCCCCCCATCTCTCCCATACCCCATCACTCCTACTTCCTCTTATTCTCTTTCTTCTTCATCCTCTTCATTATACATTCTGGACCATTCCCTGCTTTTTAGGGGAGCTTACTTTGCATTAGTTGGCCTCGTATTTGGAGTCAAAACAAATAGGTGAAAATGAGTTCTCATAACAGTTGTGTCCTGCTTAAACAAGATGCCAAATAATTACAAGGATGAGCCCAGCTGACCCCAGGTTCACTATAGAAAAGCCACCCCAGTCCTACGTGTGTATTTTCCTTTAGGATATTCTGTTTTCAAAAGCAAGCCTTATATTGTTCTATTCCAAGAGGGCATCCTAGTGAGATTATTTCTGCAAGTGTGGAAGGGAAGTATATGCAGGCATTAAAGTGCATTTTAGTTTACAGAGATTTTCTGTATACAGTATAGAAATATTTATTCTGAATTTTCTATCATTGCAAATATGTATGTAACGCAAACAAATTCTGCTGTTCTAAACATGGAACTTCAGCAGCAAAGATTGGGGGGGCGGGATTAGTTGAGGCCCAGACATATCATAGAGAAGGCATTGGTGGTAACTGCAGTGTTTCACAGGACATGATGCTTCACTACTTCAGCGCAGGCTGCTGAACGGCAGACAGAGAAGGGGCTGCAGTGAGCTTTGGAGCAAGCTGCTCGCCTCTCCATCTAGCCAAAGATTAATTGCTGCAGTGATATTCTAAGTAGCTTCTTGAAAAGAGAATGGAGAAACTGATCTGCAAAAGCATTTGGGACAGGGATAGAAGTGGGGAGCAGGCTTTTGTTGCCTGGAGCTGAGTGGATTCAGTGTGTACCGGTATGTCCCAGTCCACAATAAAAAGAGTGGAGGTAGAGTAAGAATTGGGGAGGTGAAGGGAGGGGAGGGGAATGCTCACCCTAAGCCAGATAGTTGACATTTCTGTCAAATAATTTTGTATGTGGTGGGGGGAGGGGTCACTGACGCCTGCATTTCACTACCCAGTTTTTAGGTCTGCTATAATGACCTCTGTAAATCTCTCTTTTTGTCCTGTTGAACTATGCTACCAGCACAGTAACAAATGGTCTTGGGGAGAGAATATTGCACAGAGGGAGTGATGGGATGTGTTTAATAAAAGAAGATACTCTGCGCTATTGCAGGTGCAGTTGGATGCTATTTAGGACAGTCACTCATCTCTCTCCAAATAAATAGTAATGACTGTTTCCTGTGACTGTGCTGTGAATCATATTCAGTGCATGCAGGGGAGCAGAAAATAAAGCTGCATGCAAGCCACACGAGATAATGGCTCTTGTAATATTCAGCAGTCGGGTCTGGTTAGAAGCATTTCATTATCTCAGAATTAAGAGGGAGCTTCCTGCTGTTGCAAAACCTTGTTTATTCCTCTGCTCTTTTATTTATATATATATGTATAATCTCCCCCTTTCCTTTCTCTGAAATGTTAGCTTAATGATTCCAAGCATAACTGCAAGGTCAAATTTAGGGACACTCAGCCCTGAGTATTATTACTGCTATTATAATTTTTATGAGTTTATTGTCTGTTTTTTAGATTAATGCAAACACATCTGCATTTTCTTTGTATCTGTTTGTCCTTTGTCCCTCCCCCATCTCTTTATAGTCATTTATCAGGAAAGATCTAGACAAATAGGGCTTCCTTCCCATTTCTTGGTGAGCCATAAAGCTTTGCTTCTCCTCTCCAGAGGCTTAATCCAAAGCCCATTGTAGTCAACAGGAGTCTTTCCATTGACTTTTCAGTGGACTTTAGGTCAGCGCCCAGACATCCTTGATTTTTAGAGACTGCAGCCATGAGATCAATGCCACCCTCTCTCTCATGCTGTGTCAAACCCAGGTAGCCTGGCTCATCTCAAGGGGGATCCTGGCTGAGAAGGATAGCGTTGTCCCTTTGACACACTGCACAGTGGCAGAGCAGCCACTCTGCAAATGCTACTACACTTGGGGGCTTTTTGAAAATCTCATTCTAAGGGAGCCAGTGCCCCATCTCCTATTAACTACCAGTGCGAGCTGGGTCCCTAACTCTCTTAGGCACTTTTGAAATTCTCAACTTTAGGTGCTCCTGTGCTACAGAAAACCCTAATATACCCTGAGGCTTCAACAGCCCCTGAAGTTGCTGTGCTCCCAGCTTCCAGGGGAGCAGCAGCTGGTGAATCCAGGTAGAGGATGGATCCATCACCACTGTCCCCATTTCTTCCTCATCCTGCAAGCACAGTGCCCACTGTACAGATGGAGTCTCCACAGGATGCGGGCTTTTGTACCCCCTTATTTAGGCTCCTCACAGCCCTGCTCCCTCTGCACAGAAGAACCATTCCCACCATTTCCATTCCTTCTGTGGCCATGAAAGAGGGGACAAGGTTTTGTCTCCACGTTGCTAGAAAACCTTAGTCCAGGTCTACACTGGGTGTCTTACAAATTTCCCCTTTTGCGCTACTACTGGTATAGCAGCCATGAGAGACTCTCATAGACAAAGTACCAGCATCTTAACCACCATGTCAGTAATCCTGTTCAGAACAAATGCAAATGGTGTGGTGGTAAAAAGATGGTGGCTGCTGGTGCCCTGCCTACTCTAGAGATCCCATGGAGCTGCTTTCTTATCATTATCGCTCACAGGGCTACGTCAGTGGAGGCACAGGGCTGGAAATTTTAAGGAAACGCTCATTGTAGATGATGTCTTAGAGCCTCGGATTTCTCGCCAAATGTGGTGTGTGCATATGGTTTGGCCTAGTCTATACTCAAGATGAGCCCTGATTCAGCAATCAATAGCCGACAACTGGGGTAGCTGCCCTTGTCCCCTAAATGCAGTCAAGGGCGAGCTGGGGTTTGCACTGATTGAGCCACCCTTGTATGTCCTTGTCTGCATTTAGCCGTCAGCACTGATGAAGCTGCAGCAATTGCTGAATCAGGGCTGTTCCGGTGTATAGGCAAGGCCTTCACATTTTTATGGAATTTCAACCCTCATCTGGAGTGAAAGAGCAGCCTGTCTAGCCCTTACACTAGTACAGTCCTTTGCTGCTCTCCAACAGGTACTGAAATTAGAAGACACTGCTCTAAGGACACTAGCTTAGATGGACTATGAGCTCCTGGAGAAGGAATCCATGGATAGTAATGAATTAATTAAACCTCCAGAAGTGCCTCTGGTTAAGTACAGTGTTTGCCTCAGCAGCCGTCAAGATGGTTAAAAGGCACTTGCAGCCATTGAAATACATAGCAAAACTATTATCAGAAGATGTCACTTTTCGTAAATGTCATATGTAGATTTTTTATGGGGATATGGTGACAGATAGTGAATAATTTAACATAAATTTACATAATATAGTGCAGTTGTTAATTTATGGCCATATTAGACTGCAAGGTTATGTATCTAATGGGTTTTGGTCTCTTTTTCTGAAAGTTAAAACTTTCCCTAAATTGTCCCACTTGACTCATAATTCACAAGACACCTGTCTTCCCTCACTTACCTCTTAAAGGGGGGTATGTGTGTGTCATACCACCTTTTGTTAGCCATGTGATTCACATTGTGTTCCCCCCGCCTTAACTATTTCAGCCCATTTCATCCCAGTTTTTTAAAGTAGCTACTGTGGTTGTTCCGGGACAGGGCGTGGCAGATGTGCAATGATGTTATTGAAGTGCAGAGGGATTGGCTTATTTTCTACCACTCCTAACTCAGAGGTCTATGTATCACTATAGCAACACATCTCCTCTTCCCCACTTGGGAGACTGTGGCCATGAGGTTGAAATTTAACCAGTAATTTAAGGCCTCATCCTATGCCACTGAGGTCAGTGGGAACAGCAGTGGGCACTCAGCTCAAGGCCAGATATTCAAATGCTCAGCATAACTTGGGCCAGATTTTCAAGAAAGTTTAGGGGAGATTTTCAGAGGTGCAAATGGCAGTTAGGCCCCTTAATTCCTAGAGAATTTCTGAGGTGCAGGAGCTGTGGAACACAGCCACAAGTTGTCCTCCAATGACTCTCTCACAAGCCCTGTTGAAGGGGCTGAGCAAGAGGGACTTTTTGGTGGCTGGGTTTGAAGTGAGGCCACAGATTGCAGTGAAGAGGGGATTCTGGCTGGTGCTGCTGCCTCCAGGGCAGCCTGGGGAAAGCTGCTGTAACCTAGAACATAAGAACAGCCATACTGGGTCAGACCAAAGGTCCATCTAGCCCAATATCCTGTCTTCTGACAGTGGCCAATGTCAGATGCCCCAGAGGGAATGAACAGAACAGGTAATCATCCAATGATCCATCCCCTATCACCCATTCCCAGCTTCTGGCAAACAGAGGCTAGGGACACCATCCCTGGCCATCCTGGCTAATAGCCATTGATGGACCTATCCTCCATGAACTTATCTAGTTCTTTTTTTAACTTAGACAGGCTCCAGGGATGTCTATTTTATGCCACGGACTTCTCTAGCTCCTAGTGCAGTCCAGTCTAAGTTAGGCACCTAATTGCCATTTGTACCTTTGAAAATCTTCCCCTCTGATTCCCATTTAGGCAGCTGAATAAGGGACAGATTTTCAAAAGTCCTTTGCAAACAGAAGCTCTCATTATGGTATGGAGCATACTGAGCTCTGTTGAAGATCTGGCCACTCTTCTGTGCTGCCTGTATAGGAGGCACCTTTGTAAGCCCTGGAAATTCTAGCCCACTGTGGGTGTGGGGGCCCTTCTGAAAATTGACTTCCAAGTACGGCTTGTGTTCAATATTAAAACAAGCTGTAATAATAATGTTTAACCTCCTTAAGTAGACTGGATGTATTTATTTTGAGGCATGTAGGATTCTGCTTGATTCAATGTACTGGCAGTGTTAATGAGAGGTTTTTATTTTAAATATTTGGGGGGAGGGGATTAAAAATGTGTGTTTGCATGCGTGCGTGCACTTGGGAAAGCTCAGTTTGTGTCCAGCAGCTGTTTTCTGAGGGAGGCGTCTTGTTTTCCATGTTGATTTATTTAATTAGGGCTAGGTCTGTACAAATTGCACATAGACTGTGGTAAGGGTGGTGTGTAGCTGCACTACCCCAGTGGGAGCATAGGCGTACCCTGGTGCACAGGGGAAATGTGTGCATAACCCACGGGTGAGCATGTGTTACAGGCACTCCTGTTGCTGATCTGCAGACGATATGAGACTGTTACAGCCCCAGCTAGCTAGGGAGTTTTAGCTCAAGCTGTAGCAAATCATGCTTTTCACTCTGGAGGTCCCACCCAGTTCCGTCCCCAGTGTGTTGGCCAAGATTGTGTCCATCACATCTGCACACTGCTACAGCCCCTTTATAGTAGCACACTCCCCTTCCCTTCTGCCTCCACTCTGCCTACCAGCTCTGCTGGACAAGCCATGGCAGGGCACAGAGCTGTAGCTCCACCTCCCCTCTGCCTCTCTCTTGAACCACTGTGGGTATGTCTACACTGCAGTTAAACACCTGCACCTGGCCCAGATGTGATGGGATCCCTGACGTAAAACCTGGAACTGTGGGACCACTGTACCCTCTTAACTCTCCAGTCTGGACTGTCTCTCACAAAGCTATGTCAGTGACAAGCAGCAAACCCCTCCAGGTGCTGTGATCACTCAGCCTCACTGGGTTTTCAGCTCTAGGGCCCACTGATGTGCTGTCTCCTCTCTGGCAGCCTCTTTCTCTTTCTCCTGCATCTCCAGGCCTTTCATTCTCAACTGACGCTCATAGTCTCTCTCTTTTTCTGCTACTTGCAGTCTGTACAGCTCTAACTTTGCAACGGCATCACTCTCACTCATTTTTATACCTTTCTGCTCCTATTTCCCTTTCCTGAAATAAGCAAACAGAAAATAACAAACTTGCAACCTTCTCTTTGACTGTTCTCAGCCAGCAGACTTAAAATCTCTACATCTGTGTATGAAGTGAAAATCTCACTCAGAACAACAAGTTGTGCATTTCACCCTGCTCGCTGCGCCACTGTGATGGGATCCCCTGTGTGCAACCTGGAACTGTGGGACCACTGTGCCCCCTTACCTCTCCAATCTGTGCATTCTCTCACAAAGCTATGCCAGTGACAAACAGCCAGCCCATCCAGGCACTCCGATCACTCAGCCATTAGCATGTGGAGATCCACATCCTGCTAAATTGCATGAATGCTCCCTGAGCCTCTCATGACTCATACTGTGAGAGGCACCAGCCTTGCACCCCAGAAATATACCATCTTACGCTGCTCAAGACGGCCTTGGACAGTGCAAGCTCATTAATTAGTTTGCCACTCCGATAAAAGAGTAGTGGATGTGCAACTGCCTTTGTTAGCCTGAGCGGAGATTCCCCAAGCACTTCAACCAAAACCACACTGTTTTAGGTAAAATATAAAACAGATGTATTAACTACAGCAAGACAGATTTTAAGTGATTTATAAGTAGCAGGCATAGAGTTCAAAATTGGTTACCTAAGAAATAAAACTAGACACGCAGTCTCAATTTTAACTTTAACAGACTAAGCCAGATTTCAATCAAGCAGTCTCTTACCCTAATAGATGTTACAGCAGCTCACCAGTTCCTAATTCACAGGCTGGATTCCCTTCCAGCCTGGGACCAATCTCCCCAGTTCACAGTCTGTGTCTTCCAGATGATCTTCTTGGTATTGAGATGGGGAAGAGAGAGGCCAAGTGATGATGTCACTGTCCCTCTTTTATACTTTCTTCCAGCTGCTAGAAAGATCCTTGCTGTGACATGGGGGTTAGGCCGCCCTCATTGCGTATGTGTTCTCTCTGAGGATTCTCTGGCATAGTGGATTCTTCTTGATGGGCCATCAACGCCTGTCTGGCCAGTGATAGCTGCTCCTTTGTTGTAAGGAACGGCCAGCTGTGGGCATCTCCTAACCCCATAACATATTTCAGTAGCACATATAGCAATACTTCAGAGCTTCACATACAATGATAGTACATACAATCCAACAGGATATTAATGTTCTACAGATCAAAATTTTTAAATGATACTTCCCAAGGTATACTTTGTACAAAACATATCGTCATCATATCACAGTGGTGAATATGGGGGTTCCAGGGTGTTATTTTGCAGTACAGAGTGTCACACCATGTCAGCTGACTTGAGCTTACAGGGCCTGGGCTATGGGACTGTAAAATTGTGGTGTATATGTTTGGGCTCGGGTTAGAGCCCAAGCTCCAGGACCCCACAAGGGGGGAGGGTCCCAGAGCCTGGGCTTCAGCCTGAGCCCAAGCATCTACAGTGCAATTTTACAGCCTTATAGCCTGAGCCTTGCAAGTCGAGTCAGCTGTCACAGGCCAGCCATGGGTGTTTAATTGCAGTGTAGACGTACCCTGAGTGTCCCCAGGGGTATTGGGAGGAAGTAGCTCCTGTGTGTGTTTGAGCTCAGAGACTGGATTTCTGTCCTGCCCTTTCTGAGGGCCATGCAAGAAGGGGGCTCCTTATCTTCTCCCCTCCTGCTGCACAGGCATATAGCGAGCCCAAGTGGATTGGTTGTTTTTATATGGCACTCAGAAATGTGCTAGATGCTCTACAGAGCAAGTAAGTCATGTTTGTATCATAAGGAGCTCATTGTCTAATACTGGAGTCGGGTGAAGAAGCATGTGGTTACTCAGGGTATTCACACAGCTTCATTTCCCTTAAAGTAAAAAGTGGTTTCTATTTAAAAGTGGCTTCAAGCTGGTTTTCAAGGTGATACAAAAAAAGGTAATGAAGCGAACTGACCAGGAGATAAGACAGCAACTCATTGTGCAGCAGAACTGTAGTCTCCTTTGCACTAAACACTAGCCACGCTGTCTCATTTTCCTAAGGTGCTTCTCTATCTGCTTGATTTACCCATGAAACACAGATCACAGTGTGTGTGCCGCTGCATGTCCCAAGTCTTGATGTTGTGCAGATAACAGTGCTCAGGCTTCAGAAAAGAAGAGTTAAATCAGATTACTTGAGCCCTGTGGATCATCTCTAGAAATTCATGTTGGCGTATCAATGCTAACTTAATCTTTGTTTCCTCCTGTGGAGAAGATGTCCTCCATATCCCTGTTAGAACTCAGAATGTTTCCCAATTTCTCCATTTTGGTACCTCACCCTCACCTTAAGGTTCTGCATCACAGCTACTAACCACCCAGCTAAGAACAAATGGACAGAGACTCCTTTGCTGAGCCTGGAAATACTGTCCCTTAATCATCTGGTAGGTAGGGTTACAGTTAAACAAAAAGGCTACTCCCTCCCCCACGCAAGTTCTCCCAGAACCCCTAATTTAGTAATGTACTAGGGTGATTAGACCAAAATGGTGTGATGATCCACCCACCTCGTTTTGTCATTGCCGAGCTTCCAGGGAGGCCAAATCAGAAAGGAGAAGAATTAGAACAGAGAAATGCCTATGTCTCTAGAATATCAAACAGCTGTATACAGCGTGGCCTGAAGCCCCGTCTGGAATTCCACTGAGCATGATACAAATGCTTAACAAATAGTAATAATTTAAAAGTCTTGAGATGTGGGGAGTGACTTAACTTGACTGAATCCAGGCAACCTTTAATAGCCACTAGTGGAGAGTGATGAGGGAGTGAAGTCCATTGAACATTTGTAATAGTTTTTCATGTTTATTGTAAAGAATAATAGAAAAAAGATGAATTTTTTGGCATTGGTGCACAACATTCCAAGAGTGCTAATTGAAATATTAAGTGTAAGACAACAGTGATTCTTTCTGGCTGCTACTGAAGTTGAAAGCATAAATAGCACTTTTCAGATATCTACACCATGTCAGTCAAAGATACTGTGTTTCCTTTCCCATCTGCCTCTAATAAACTTCCGCAGACCTTAAGCTGCTACATACAGGAAACAGCCTGATGGTTATTGTGTTAAACTGATAAGGTCCCCTGGGATGCTTTGACTCTCTGTTTGTATGTGCAAAATTAGCTTCAATCACTGTCTTATTTGCCTTTCTTTTTAACGGCTAATAAGCAAATATGATCGTGGAAAATGGGACAAAAGTATTTGATTTACCATGATATGAGCTAAACTCAGAAATTTGAGACTACATTGAAATACCTTCCCAGCAGTTCTCATGCCTGCATCTCTCTTACAAATAATAGGTTTCTTCTGTGCACTTTTTTGAAATATATACCTGTTGTTTGTTAGCATATCACACCCACACCCCTATTTTACACAATTGTAAACTGCAACAGACAAGTGTGGCTGTCATTGTAATTTTGCACTCTATGAGCTGTAATGGTATTTACAGTAATATTATATCCCTGTCTGTGTTTATGGCAGGTTTATGCAGTTTACTGTTCCGTACAGTGCTGTGAGATGGCAGCCAGAATTATCTTTATCATGACTCTTTAAAAAACATTTAAAGGGGTGATTTCCCACAACTTCATACTCTCTGACAATCGGCTGTGATGTTTCTGGAGTTTTTCACAGATTTCCTGGTTGTTTATGTCAATTTTTGAAATATGGACCAGTAGTGGGAGAATTTTTACTACCTTTTGTCAATAAGTAGTACAACACTCCTCTTGTTTGTTAGATGGATATTGGCCGGCTTCACTGAAGAAGTAAGCTTTAAAGCGGAAAGAGGGTGTTTTAAAAGGGTGGAAACCTCACACTCCAAGGGCTTGAGCTAGCTCACTGAATTCTGGCCCCATTCAGAGCTATGACAGTTAATCCCAGCTGAGGATTTGGCCCCTGGTTTCTCCATGTAGCTATTCAAGTGCATAGTGTTGCAGCCACTAGCAGATATTTTCTTCCACACACAATCCCTTCTGTCTTATATTATTTTCAAGGCTGCAGTGTAGCCTTTCAAGCTTTGTTCTGTCTCCTCAGATTAAACATAATTCTCCCACAGCATTTACTTCCACTTCTTGGTTTGCTTTTATTTGACTCGCTCACCATGTCACACAGCATTAGCCTTGTAAGGCAAGCCCACGCAGTCCTGAACCTCATTGAATGTGTATGCATGTTTGAATGTAATTCCTTGTTTTTCTCTGGTGTGTCAGTATGACCAGAGAAATGTATATCTGAAAAATTTTGTGTTTTTTTTGTTTCTTTCAACTAAAATGAACTGCTTAAGTCAAAAGAGTTTTCAGTTAGTAAATGATCAAAGGGGTTGTAAATTACTGCAATAGCTAACCATTGTCCTACAACTTGAACATCACAGTCACCTGGTTAGACCACATATGTTTCTAATGTCACCTAAAAATATAAAAAACTGACTTTCAGAGTAATTATACTGTGTGCAAATTCCACTTGCATTGTTAGCTGCTTCATGGATAAATTAAAGGGGCCCTTCTTGGTAGTGTTGGCCCCAAAAGTTAGTTTTCATTAAACAAAAAAACAAACTAATATGGTTAAATATATTTTCACTGTGTTATTTTTTCCACATGAAGGGAGTCATAACTTAATCATTCCTTTGTAGTGTTGGAACACAGTAGTATTGTGCTCGTACATGGGAACAGAAAGTGAATCAGGTTTTTCTGGGAAAATGGCACTGCAGTCCTTACTCATGTTGATGATGGAATTATTATTGTCACATAGGGTTGCCAACTGTCTCATCACACAAACCCAAACACCCTTGCCCCGCCCCCTGCCTGCCCCTTCCTGAGGCTCTACGCCTACCCCACCCCTTCTCTGAGGCCCCGTCCCACTCACTTCATTCCCCCTCCCTCTGTCGCTGGCTTTCCCCCACCCTCCGTCACTTTCACCAGGCTGGAGCAGGGGTTTGGGGTGTAGGAGGGGGTGTGGGGTGCAAGCTCTGGGAGGGATTTTGGGTACTGGAGGAGGCCCAGGTCTGGGACAGGGGGTTAGGATGCAGTAGGGGGTGAGAGGTGTAGGCTCCGGGAGGGAGTTTGGGGTGTGGGAGGGGGCTCAGGCCTGGGGCAGAGGGTTGGGGTGCAGGAGGGGGTTTGGGGTGCTGGCTCCAGGAGGGGGCTCCGGGCTGGGGTGGGGGTGCAGGGTGCAGGCTCCGACCGAGCAACACTTTCCTAAGGCGGCTCCTGGTTGGCAGTGCAGCAGGGCCTTGCGCTGCTTCCAGAAGCAGCTGGCATGTCCCTGTGTTTGGGTTGCCCATGCCCCCAGCACTGCCAGGAGGGTTGGCAACCCTATAATGTCACAACAGTGTGAGTCCCCAACCAAGATCAGGGCTCTGTTGAAGAAGGGACTGTACAAAAATACAGTAAGAGGAAGCACCTGCCCTGAAAAGCTGACAGTAATCTAAATAGACAAGACAGATAAAGAGTGGGGGAAAGGAAATATTATTGTCCCCATTTTACAAATGGGATAGTGAAGTGTAAAAAGGCTGAGGTCCCAATCCTCCACTAATAGCCATGTGGGTAGATCACTGCACCCATGTGGAACCCCACTGAATTCAATGGGGCTCCATGTAGGTGCAGGGGTCCACTCACACTATTCTTCAAGCAGGGTCAGGGCCTAAGTGTTTTCCCAAGATCACAGCCTGGGGCTTTCCTATGCCAGAGCTCCCCAGCTCCCTTGGCCTTTCCCCAGCCCTTCTCCAAACTAAATTCACAGATATTAAGGTCAGAAGGGACCATTATGATCATCTAGTCTGACCTCCTGCACAATGCAGGCCACAGAATCTTACCCACCCACTCCTGCAATAAACTTCTCACCTATGTCTAAGCTTACTGAAGTCCTTAAATCATGGTTTAAAGACTTCAAGGTGCAGAGAATCCTCCAGCAAGCGACCCATGCCCCAGGCTACAGAGGAAGGCGAAACCCCCCCAGGGCCTCTTCCAGTCTGCCCTGGAGGAAAATTCCTTCCCAACCCCAAATATGGCGAGCAGCTGAACCCTGAGCATATGGGCAAGATTCACCAGCCAGATACCCAGGAAAGAAGTCTCTGTAGTAACTCAGATCCCACCCCATCTAACATCCCATCACAGGCCACTGGGCCTATTTACCATGAATAGTTAAAGATCAATTAATTGCAAACTCATGTTATCCCATCATACCATCTCTTCCATAAACTTATCGAGTTTAATCTTGAAGCCAGATAGGTCTTTTGCCTCCACTGCTTCCCTTGGAAGGCTATTCCAGAACTTCACTCCTCTGATGATTAGAAACCTTCGTCTAATTTCAAGTCTAAACTTCCCGATGGCCAGTTTATATCCATTTGTTCTTGTGTCCACATTGGTACTGATCTTAAATAATTCCTCTCCCTCTCTGGTATTTATCCCTCTGATATATTTATAGAGAACAATCATATCTCCCCTCAACCTTCTTTTAGTTAGGCTAAACAAGCCAAGCTCCTTGAGTCTCCTTTCATAAGACAGGTTTTCCATTCCTCAGATCATCATAGTGGCCCTTCTCTGTACCTGTTCTTTTGAATTCATGGGAGAATTCTTAAACTCCCTTCTTAAACATGGGAGACCAGAACTGCACACAGTATTCCAGGTGAGGTCTCACCAGTGCCTTGTATAATGGTACTAACACCACCTTATCTCTACTGGAAATACCTCGCCTGATGCATCCCAAGACCTCATTAGCTTTTTTCACGGCCATATCACATTGGAGGCTCATAGTCATCTTGTGGTCAACCAATACTCCAAGGTCCTTCTCCTTCTCTGTTACATCTAATTGATGCGTCCCTAGCTTATAACTAAAATTCTTGTTATTAATCCCTAAATATATGACCTTACACTTCTCACTATTAAATTTCATCCTAAATTACTCCAGTTTACAAGGTCATCCAGATCCTCCTTTATGATATTCCGGTCCTTCTCTAAATTGGCAATACCTCCCAGGTTAGTATCATCCACAAACTTTATTATCACACTTCCACTTTTTGTGCCGAGGTCAGTAATAAAAAGATTAAATAAGATTGGTCCCAAAACTGATCCCTGAGGAACTCCACTGGTAACCTCCCTCCAGCCTCCAGGTAAATTGGATCACTGCGTTTCCTTTGTCTAAAAAATCTGTTACTTTCTCAAAGAAGGAGATCAGGTTGGTTTGGCACGATCTACCTTTTGTAAAACCATGTTGTATTTTGTCCCATTTACCATTGACTTCAATGTCCTTAACTACTTTCTCCTTCAAAATTTTTTCCAAGACCTTGCATACTACAGATGTCAAACTAACAGGCCTGTAGTTACCTGGACCACTTTTTTTTTTTCCTTTCTTAAAAATAGGAACTATGTTAACAATTCTCCAATCATACGGTAAACCCCTGAGTTTACAGATTCATTAAAATTCTTGCTAATGGGCTTGCAATTTCATGTGCCAATTCCTTTAATGTTCTTGGATGAAGATTATCTGCCCCCCCCCCCAAGTTTAGTCCCATTAAGCTGTTAGAGTTTTGCTTCTACCTCATATATGGTAATATCTACCTCCATATCCTCATTCCCATTTGTCATCCTACCATTTTCCCTAAGATCCTCATTAGCCTTATTAAAGACTGAGGCAAAGTATTTGTTTAGATATTGGGCTATGCCTAGATTATCCTTAACCTCCACTCCATCCTCAGTGTTTTGCAGTCCCACTTCTTCTTTCTTTGTTTTCTTCTTATGTATATGGCTATAGAACCTTTTACTATTGGTTTTAATTCCCTTTACAAGGTCCAACTCTGCTTGACTTTTAGCCTGTCTCACTTTATCCCTACATGTTCTGTCCTCAATAAGGTAGCTTTCCTTGATCCCTCCCATCTCCCACTCCCTGTATGCTTTCTGCTTTTTCTTAATCACCTCTCTGAGATGCTTGCTCATCCAACTTGGTCTACAACTCCTGCCTATGAATTTTTCCCCCTTTCTTGGGATGCAGGCTTCCAATAGCTTCTGCAGCTTTGACTTGAAGTAATCCTAGGCAGAAGATAGATCCTCTATTCAGGTCTCTGCAGCCAGGTCCCTCTCTCTCAGAGTAAGAGAGCTAGCTCTCTGCTCCTGGCTTCCCTGGCTTTTATAAGGCCTACTGGGTCTGTTTGGGGCTTGGCCCCCAGCTGCGGCTGCTCTGCGCCAGCCCTCTCCCAGGGCTGTCTTAAACCCCTCTCGGCCTGAGTGGGTGTCCATTCTGCTACACAGTGCCAATTTCTTTGAGAAATGAATTTTTCATTGTGTTCCTACAAGGCAAATGTGAAACTTGCCTATAGATAAGCATGGGGTATTTTCCCAAAGCAATCAATTTTTGTATGGTTTGTTTTTGGATTCCTGTTGATGGCTGCTGCAAAAAACTCGTGTTTAACTTCTCAAGGCTGCCATGCTATATTAGCAATGTTGTTGGTTTTTCAATGCAGCCTTGACCTCCAAGGTTTTCAGATGGGAATAAAGCACATCACAGCTAGACTATGCTTTCCTTATTATTATTTATTATTATTATTATTATTATGGCTCTTTCAGATGAGTGGATTGAAATTGATTTGGGGTGGGGGGGGAGGAGAAATAGAATGAAAGGGATGTTTTGGGAAAATGGATTGCGCTATATAATCTTAACTGGTTTTAACTCTTGCTACCATTGCCTGCTTTCTCTAGAGAAGGCCCTTTATGTGCTTGTGGGTGACTGCAGGGTGGTTTATAGCTTCCCATGCCTCAGCTTTATGGAGTAACAGAAGTGATACAGGCAGTGCTGCAGGCAAAGCCTTTTATGTTTTAACTGAGAGTGTTATCTGCTTTAAAAATGTCAAGATTAACACAGTGATCCAAAAAAGCAGGGCTTCCATTAACCCTCCCCAGCCAGGAATGGTCCCAAGACTCCAGTGGCTCTTTATTAGAGCAAAGGGGTTTCCCATAAGGCATCATCTGTTATATTACTTCCACCTTGTAAATTACATTTTTTTTATTAGGCTCCCCTGGCTAAAAAAAGAAAGAAAAAAAAGCAAGATGGGTCTTTGAATTGGGACTGCTGGAAAAAATACAAAAGGAATGCCATAGAAGCCTTTCCAATTAGCTTAGGGAAGCAATGCAGACCTTTTGAGGGGAAAGTGTTCAGCAAAAGGATGCAAAACAAAAGACTTTTATGAGGGACCTTGGATCAGCTGCTTCGGGATTATTTCTGTCTGGCAAGTTAAGTGCTCCTGGAAAACCTCAGGATTTGTCCCTGTATTTTCTGTCTAGTTGC
Organism: Lepidochelys kempii; assembly: GCF_965140285.1. Taxonomy (NCBI): domain Eukaryota; kingdom Metazoa; phylum Chordata; order Testudines; family Cheloniidae; genus Lepidochelys; species Lepidochelys kempii. The sequence goes on from NC_136380.1 coordinate 250,993,247, forward strand.
GCTTTCTTACATTTTGGGAAGGATTATTTTATTGACTGTTTTTTTATAGTGCCACGTAAACTGTTGGTGCTCGTAGAAAAATTATTAGTTCCACCTCCCTCCTTTCCCCAAATCAGAAGTGCTCTTCTGTAAATGGTAGAAATTGTGTGGTGATGAATGTTTCCCCTAATCTGGAAATATACACCCTGATCTATGAGCTTATCAAAGGTAAGTGAGCTGTAGCTCACGAAAGCTTATGCTCAAATAAATTGGTTAGTCTCTGAGGTGCCACAAGTACTCCTTTTCTTTTTGATTTTCACACAGAGCTGAGGGAACAAATCCACAAAGGAAAGAAAAGTGCAGCCAACATCTGAAAGCCTGAAAAATATTTCTTAATAACTTCTTTAGCAGGCATCAGTCTCTCTTCACTCTCCTTTTTTGAGCAGTTTTAATGAAATCAGCAGGACTGAAGCCTGATCTGTGTTTAGCGACATCTACCTTCTTTAGGGTGTAAACAAATAAGCCCATTCATTTCCTTATATACCTCATGATTGTCATTAACATAGTCAAGACAAAAGCCCTGCCCATGTGATGTCAAATGACTCATGCCTCTGCAAACTATAATTGATTGATTATTCATTTATCTTTAAATATCTTTCTAGGTTTTTATACCAACCCCACCACTGTGGTCCTAAGCCCCTTACAAAATTAAATATCTGGGTGATCTACAGAGATCCTTCACTATTCCTTACGATTTGTATCATGGTAGCACCCTGTTATGCTAGGCACCAATCACACATAGTGGGCCAGAACCTCAGCTGTCTTCAAAGGAGTTATGCTGATTTATGCCAACTGAAGATGCCCCAGAGAGCTCACAGTCTAAGAAGAAAACTAGACAACAGACAAAGGGCCAGCTTCTCCGCTGGTATAAATTAGCACATTGGCTTTAATGCTATTGATCATTCTTTAAGTCAGTTACCTGTTATTGATAATCTTATAGCTGGAGTTGTAAGATTAAACAATTACACATTTCCTCTTATTTATCTCTTCACTATTAATAAAATAATTAATAGTTAATTGATGAACCCACCTCAGCCAGGTGATCTAGGATTAATAATCACAACTTTTTCCTCAATAACCAATTGTTAATTTATATTAAAGATCATGTTGTTTTCAACAAATATCAATTAATCATTAAACTAATTATTGTTTTTCCATCATCGACAAGAACATGTTATTGCAAGAGTCATTAAATGGTCAGGGCATAATAAAAATGCATACTCAATAACCCTTAAATTAAATCAAAATATATTGACAGATACTGAAGTACAGCAAATAGGTCACTCTCTTAGTGTCCACCTTCTTTCCAATTAAAATGGCTAAAATTACATCAGGGGGAGGGGAATCTATGTCAGGGTTAGGCCTGTTTGTGGAGGTTTGGAACAGGTCCTTTGAAGGGACAGCTGGTATGTAGTCAGCACGTTGGTAATTACAGACATCTGAAAAACAAAATGTGTGGTTGTAGATGTTATCTTGGATAGTAATACCTTTATTAACAGCTCAACCCTTGAAAAGCTCAATTGAGAACCAAGCCCTTTATGACGCTTCCCTTATTAATGTATGAGTGAGTAAAAGCACACATTCTCACCAGACTATTAATACTTCATGGTTTGTGGGGAGGAGTTCAAGTGACCCAGGCATTAGGATCAAGTGATCATAGTCCCAAATTGAGGTCCTAAAAAGGAATCTTTAGAAACACAGTGGTGGGAGCAGGAGGTGAAAGGAAAAGCAGCTGGCACCACAAAGTACCAGTCTCAGCAGTGTAGACAAGAAGTCAGTTGCCTGTTCAAAGGCTGGTGCCAATGATCTTTTAATTCCTTTGTGAAATGAAAGAAGACATTCCACTGAACACTGCACTTTGCTGCTTCAGCAAGGCAAGCTATTTGTTTTATTAAAACAAATTCCAAGAGGTTCTCTGTTTGATTCAGGCTTTTCGCTGCAGCATATTGTCACTGAGCAGTGTGTGTGAGACTTTAATACACAGTTTTGGAGATGGCAGGGGGGAGATGCTTCAGTTTAGACTAATCCTTTTGTCGCCACAATCCCTTGTCACCCAGAACTGCCACATTTTAAATGCATCCAGCAGGCTGATGTGCAGTAGCTCTGTAGTCCTGAAGAACCATGCAGTGCCTCTTTGCAGCATGTTCTCTGTCCTGCTCAGGGTACATGCAGGGATTATAGAATTCAAAATCCTCCATTTTATACAAAGGAGAAGCAGGGCCATTGTGTGACAGGGTAAATACTGAGGAAGAGTTGGAGGAAAGGCAGAGTGGTCTTTTGTCTCTTTCTTTCATAACATCAGTATTTTAAACAGCCAGCATTCGTTCTGCTGTGAATGGAGTTAACCATTTCTGTGACATGTATTTACTGTTTTACTGGCATGTGTTCATCCCAGCTGCTATTGACTTAATCGAGGTGACACATTATTTAGGTACCTATTTAGGATTCTGGCATCCTCTGTGTGTTGTTTGAGATCCTTCCTTCAGCTTCAGTCAGTCATCAGGCTGCTAACAGTTTGTATCTCTGTCTGAATTTGATTCAGACTCCAGTTCCATTATACAGGGTTAGGATGGAATGCACCTGGCCTAATACTGAATTTTTGGCTGATTAATCCAGGTCGCCCTGTACGCTACCACATAGGTAAGACTCTTTGTTTTCAGTTTGACCAACTTTCACCAAAATTTTCCCAGTTTTACAAAAGCTATTTGATTTGTGCCAATTTTTTGCCTGGCTGGAACCTGGACAGACCCCAAGGGAACCTAGCAGGAGGACACCCCACTCCCCCCCAGACCTGTCTGCCTGCTCCAGAAGGAGAGATGGTGTCTTGGGAACTGGAGTGGCCAAGGTAACCGAGCCACCATCTCTCCTTCCGGAGAGGGCTAAGAAGCAGAAGAAGTGGAAGAGGCAGCATGAAGAGATAGTCTCGATAATACTTAGTCCTGCCTTGAGTGCAGGGGACTGGACTAGATGACCTCTCAAGATCCCTTCCAGTTCTTTGATTCTATGATTCACAGTGTTAAACTGCTTTTCCATTCAGTGCTCTTTTCTCTATTTTTCTTTTCTTTTTTTTTTGTCCTCTCATCACTCAGTATTAACCCCGATATTTACCTCAAAACTGTGAAGTTAAATTTTTGCACTGTTTTTTTGCCTATTTTTATAATAAATACAAAGTCCCAGGAAATTTTAAACAAAATAAAAACCAAAAACAAAGCCCTTAGCCCCTCTGGATTTAATCCATGGGCCCAGCCTGTCAATCCCTGCACTAGCAGGGGCTATGTTGCTGTGGAGGCAGTACAAATGCTTTGCTATGGGGGAGGGGCTCCTCATGTAGCTCCTCAGTGACCCTTCTGACTGACCTGTGAGCAGCCTGGATGACCCCTGAAAGGAGTCCCCCATCACATGTAGCCCTCTTTGGAATGTGCCTGTGACCTCATAAACTCCATCTCAAACAGCTACAGTGCACGGGGTCCTTACGCCAGGCGCAGAGCCAGCTCTGCCAGCTTGGTGCCGGCTCAGCAGGAAATAGCCACAGGAGGTGTTCCGGAGTGTGTTGGGCTGGGGGAGGAAGAGGTGGAGCAAGGGTGGCCATGCACCTTGACACTCCTGCAATGGTCCCTAGGGGCCGCTGACACAGGGCTGAACCTTGGGGCTTCCTTAGCTTGTGTAGGGGGCCAAACTGACTCCCGCAGCCCCAGAAAAGGACCTGGATCTCAAATTTCTGAAGCAAGGAGGAGATCTTGTAAATGGAGATGTAAAGTTACTAATTCGTGAGGCATTCAATAGCTCTGTTCCCTAACAGCACATGAGAACACATATTTCTCCAATACTGGTGGTATCTCAAGGAACAACAAGGTTTTGTTTATTCGGCTCACATAAGTACAGTTTAATTATTTTTGAAAATTTGAAACAAATTAATCCCGATAACCATACACTGTGAGATACTGAACAGTTAATCCCGTAGAGTGGCATGACTGCATTGCGGAGTGGGAAGTCAAAGACTGGACCTAGGATCCCAAGTCTTAGTCATAGGACAGGGGAGTTTGAGTGGGTGACAGAGATAACGACATTTTCAGACTCAGGGAAAGAAGAGGGCCAACCTCTTCATGCATCATTGCCCCTCCATACCCAGTGCCAGCTGGCTCAGAACTAGGGTTGGCATCCACATCCTCTGCAGAGGTATGTGTCTGACCATCCTTCTAGGCAAAATAAAGTGCTGGATGCTATGGCTGTTTTAAGAAGGACAAAATCAGTGACAAAATTATGCCATTTACATTTTTAGGAGCAACAGTTTGCTCTCGTCTGTAAATCTCATTCGTTTTTTATTAAACTTTGACTACTATGTATGTATGCATCATAATTTAAAAATAGTTGATATATGACAGCTTTCATCCTGTTGGTCTTCTCAAAAGGTTAACTGTGCATTGGCAAGTGGGAACCCATGCTTCAGACAAAGTAGTATCACCCTCCTCACCATGCGTTCTCCTCTGAATAAAGACAGAGAGGCAGGTGTTTATTATTTACAGAGGGAATGCTGTCTAGTGATAAAAGAAGCGGGCCTGAAGTCAGGACTTCTTGTTTCTGTTCCTGGCTCTGCTGCTGACTGCTGTCTCTCTGTGCCTCAGTTTACCCACATGGCAGATAAGCAAACTAATTTCCACCTAGCTCACGGAGGTGCATTGAGGCTTCATTAATTGATTGTAGAGAAATTGGAGATTCTCAGTTGAAGGCCACTGAGTAGAACGTAGCTGGATTATAATTTTATTCAATGTCTCATTTTCTTTTCTTTGCATTTTGGAAAGTTGAAAACAATACTCCAGCATCAGGATACAGCAATAGTATAAAAGAATGATTTTTTTTACATTTTCAGATTCAGGTACCCCAAGTTAGGCACCTACATCCATATTTAAGCACCAAAAAGCAGCCTAATTTCCAATGGTTATGAGCACACGCAATTCCCATTTAAGCAAATAGGAGCCCAATATCAGGCCACTTACTTATCGCAGGTGCCTCAGTTTGGTACCTGACTTTAAGCATCAACATCTGAAAATGTATGTCATTATTTCTGCCATGATTTTGTAAAACAGTCTTTCCCTAGTCATTGTGCGAGGCACTTTACAAACACAGAAGAAAAAGATGGTCCCTGCACCCAAGTGCTTACAATCTAAGCCTGTTATTTTTATACTGAAATGTTAGAGGCATTCAACACTTTATTTGCAATGCATTTTTTTCTCTTAAATATAAAATATCTTGTAATATTTATTTTGTTTACTTGGCCCTGTTTATAGTGGTTTGACCAAATATAACCACAGACTTTAGGAGCTTGAAGCCTGTGGTAACTTGAAACACACCACTTCAGTCTGAACTGTATATATTTTTGCCATAGCAGTCCACACAATAGTGATCTCCAGGCTTGATTGGAGTACTGCACCATATCTAGGAATAAAACCATGAGGCTTAAAGCCCATCCAGTTCAAAACACAGCAGTCACTTATTCAGCAACACAGACATCCAAGACATATTAGCTCATTGCTCCTCACTGATTCTTATATAATACTGGGCCAGATTCAAGGGTTTGGTCCTCCTCTTCAAAGCCATCCCTGAGACTGGTCCAAGTTACCTGAGAGACCACCTCATAATGTGACCATGTGACAGCTACCATGGGATTATTAACATCCAGAGTTGAGGCTTGTGTGTGCAGGAGTTGAGACGTTCTCAGTAACTGACCTACAATTGTGGATCTCATTTCCAGAAGACATCAGAGTAATTATGAATCTTCAGAATGAAATAAATAACCCATTCCTTCAACCTAGCTTTCCTACGATTACCACTTCTACACATACTTAAAAAACAGCTCACTCCCTGCACAGTGGTGTAAGGAGAGTGCGAGACAGAGATCTTCTTGTGTCCACTTTAACAAACATTAAATGCTGAGGTACCACAGTAATGGAGCAGTATAAGAACTAGGTAGCTCATGATATTCGGTGACAGGGATGAACTGAATTAGTAGTCTCAGACCTGTTCTTTATGGACAAGTGTCCACATCAAACAAATCACCAGTGTTGGCAACGTCAGTAGAGAGGTCTTTCAAATTAAGCTGCACAAAACACTGGAAAATGTCCTTTAAGGGATAATTTGGCACTGGGAACATGATAGACTAGAGAAACTAGTATGGGGCTTTCTTTCAATATCTCAGTATATAGTTCAGTCTTCATATCCACCAGACACTGAAGTTCCTATCTAATTTATCTTCTCCTCATTGCCAGACGATCCTGTCAGGTCATGAAGCACGTATATTGGCAGGACGTTGTGGGGAAGCTTGCATGGCTGGAGCCCATTCTGTACTTATTCAGTGGACAGAGGACTTCAGCTTCTTGGGCAAAGATTTAAGGGGTTCAAAAATCATGTCTGAAGATATATATGTTGGACAGAGGGGTGAGAGAGAGAAATATCAGCTTTTTCTCCAAAGACCAGCTCTGTCTCTAGATTGTGACAAATTTAAATGGCCTGCTAGCAAATCGACATGGCTGTTGCTGCAGCATATTGTGGGTGTTATGTCCACCATTCCCTTCAGCACTACCCCAGTGGTATCCAGCTGAACCATTCCTCCAAATGTAGATGGCTTGTTGGCATCAGAAAGTGGACCTCCTGTAGCTCATAATGTGATGTTGAATGGATAAAGTGAAGCAGAAAAAACTTTTTTTCTCCTTTCTTGCTTTCCTATGGGCCACATCTTCATCACAATACGCAATGCATTTACATACCATGAAGGATGTATGGTTATTAATTTTCACTGCAGCAGTTTCCCCACAGACACTTATTTACGCTTTAAGCAAATTTGCCTTGAAAGCCAGGCCTCCTTTCTAATGCTGCTGAGCTTTTTTTCTTATAGGTACAGTACCAGTATCATTGGGGAGTGCTGTGTATCCCTGTGGGAGATGTAAATGCCTGATCCCACTTAAACTGTATGGCATGTAACCCCAAGCAAATGTCAATGATTCTCTTTCAGTGTTGCCATACCAAATGGTTTATTCCCAAGCATCATTCATGTCCATTGTATCACAGGTCCAGCAACAATGCCATAATTACCAGACCTGATTACTTCCCTGCTGAACAAGAAACACAGCCTGTCCACGTGAAAGATAGTGATCTTTTTTACTCTGAGATATTCGCAAAGCCAGTGTAAGAACCACTCTTCCGTACAGTCACCTGCAAAAGTTCTTCCCCACATGTTCTCTCTGGCATCAAACACAAATGGGGGAATCTATTCAGGTTTTTTTTTGGGGGAGGGGGTTGTCTGGTTATGGGTTGTTTTTGTAATTTATTAATCCATGTTTGCTCAGCTCAAATGCAACATCTGGGTTTTTCAGTGAGTTTTTATTCAGTTTTCTAGCTACATTGACTAAGGTCACAATAAGACCCAATGATCTGTGATGGGAGAAACCTCAAGAGATTTAATGGATTGAGATATTCTGTGAAACTCCAGAGTCTGGAAAAATTAGGTTTTGACATCTGACAATACCAGGTTTTCTTATGAGATTTCCAGCACTCCCAATTCTGATCCCAGCCAGAATCTGGAAATAAAAAAGTATGCAAACCTTTGCAGAACTTCAAAATGTGGGGTGGTTCTTGTTTAGTTCTACAATAAATGGGTGGTGGCTTTGGAGGGATTCTAATCTTTCCCAAGCCAGTTTAATTTTTGTCCCAAAGATGCATGGGAAATCAATGCCTTAACCTGCCCTAGAAGCGAGAGCAAAAAGAATAAAACCTAAATTGTCTGGAGCAGAGAGTGAAAATATAACTTTAGAGACAAGAAGTTACATGATGTTAGTAATTCATCATGTTTACCATTTCTAAATAATGCAGTTTACTAAGCCAGCCAAGAGTCAGCTATGATCTCAGCTGATTAGGGCTGTGTTTCTGACACAGGAATTATAGATTCCATGGCTTGGGGAATTTTTCCGTGTGTGTTTGTGTGAAAGAGAGAGAGAGAGAGTCAGAGAAAGAGAGTCTAACTGGTCATCTTCAGTGTTGATAGAGGCAGTGATAAGATTTTAGAAGCCCCCCTTTCAAGGAAGGAGATTGAGGTCTCACCCCAGAAGAACACCTCCTTCCACTTCATGTAGTCAGGGGGCTGACTTCTATGCCCCAGCTAGCTTTGTGCAATCCCCAAAAACTATGCTAGTCATAGGTGCCAACTCTGTGGGTGCACTGTGGCTGGCACAACCACAGGGAAAATATAGTGGGTGTTGAGCAGCCCCCTTATCAGCTCCCCCCACCCCTCCCAGCACCTCTTGCCCACCCCCGCTCACCCTGAACAGCTGGGTTCTGTTTTCAGAACCTATGAACCTTCAGGAATCTTTCAAAGGCATGGGGCCCTATACTGCTTCTGAGGCACCTTGAGCACATGTGCATTTTTAAAAATTCCTTTGCAGGTTATCTTTAAAGAGCTGCGTAGAAATCATGGGCCAAACCCCCAGCTGATGTCAGTCAGCCTGGCTTCATTTACTTCCTTGGAGCTACACCCATGGACAACAGCTAATGATCTGACCCTACGTGTTTGTCTATACTATAGCCATCCAGAGCTGGGAATCAGCTGCCATATCTAGGAGCCACACTTTCACTTAAGCCAGGTCCACACTAGAAACTTTTTCCAATGTAGCAGTAGCAGTCAGGAGGTTGATTTTTTTTTCCGTTTAATGATATTTCTACATAGGCAAAGCCTGTGGTGTAGACACAGTTATATTGACAAAAATGTGCTTTTGCCAGGATAGCTTATTTTGTTTGGTAACTGGTATAAGCTATACCAGCACTCTTTTGCTGGTATAAGCTGCATCTCCACTAGGTGGGTTTGCCAATAGAGTTATACTAGTGTAGTTATATTGGCAAACCTTTCCTCATGTGGATTAGGCCTTAATCTCTCCTTCCGTTATACAACAAAAGCTCAGCCCTAGCATCATTCCAGCACCAAACCAATCAAACATCAGATAGGTACTTGTGCTCAAAAATCCTTTGTTTAATATTAACAGATGAAGTGACAAGTGGGAGACAATGGTTGATCCCTCCAAAGCATTCCCGGGGGGAGGGAAGGGGGAGCCATTAACAGAAACACTTCTCTCATATATTGTTACAGATCATATAGTACAGACCCACCTCTGCTAACACAGGTGTGGTATGTGTTCACTTTAATACCATTTAATACCACTTTAATACAATACTCTTGCCCCCCACAAAAAATCCAGTTCTAACTTGCTTCTGGCATAACCACTCTACAATGTGGGAATGTGCAATTCTAATATTTATATTAGTCATGTCTACACTGAACTCAACCTATGAATAAGAATGGCTGGCATCCCAACAAAGTATGTATTGACCTTCGTAAGAGATTCCATCACTGCTCTTGGTGTCAGTGGGTGCCCCTGGGAAAACTTGATTTATTTTTGACAGGCAGCAGGATCTGTGTTGTCAGATTCTCTGGCAAGAAACCTGCCAAAGAAAGGCTGTAAAAACACTTAAAAGAGTGGGCATCAAATAGTCGCCTGATCCAACCTATGTAATAACTGGCAACCAGGGAGAAGGGGAGGAGGAGATGTGACATCCATGTGTAAAGGAAGTAAGCATATGCATGTCCTACAAGTATTTCAGGGCCCTGGAAGCCAATGGGCGTTCTTATTTGCTCAGAAAAATAAACAGAAAGTAGTCTAATTGGAACTGTAATCCAGGCTTCCGGGGGCAAGATCAGGTCACAGAAACGATTTCAAATGACCTGTTTACAATCTGTTAAGAATGCTGTGTGAAACCATAGTAACCTCCCAAGTTACTGCTCTCTTTAAAAAAACAAATGCATCATTAGCTTCACAACACAGCCCAAGGTCATGGGAAATCTGGACCTGGCAACTCTTTTGAGCTGAGCTGCCACCATCAAGTGTACTTTAAAAATTGCAACATTGCAGGGGCCTCTGGCATTGATGCACCTCAGTCCCTCCTGTTCTCTGTATGTGGCACACAACAGTTTAGTCTCTGGAGGTATCTGTAATACTATGATCTAATTCTGGATGTTGGGTTTGGTATGGAGTGGCTGGTGGTGTTTAGTGGGCTGTTATATACAGGGGTCAGACTAGATGATATGGTAGTACCTTCTGGCCTTAAACTCTGACTTTTTAAACCTAGTCATAGCCTGCAAAGCCCTCCCCCAGAGAAGACTCCCCCACCTTCTCTATGGTGAAACAAGCTGCTGGTGATCGTCTGCTGACACGAGGAGGGAAAGTAGAGTGGATCAAGAAATGCCTTTGATCTGCCACCTGTCCTGACATTGTGTTCATATGGAAGTTAGTGTTTCTAGACTGGTAGTTCTTACAGATAAATCTGAGGTGAATTGGAGTCCACAAAATAATGGCTTGTAAATCAGTGCTGCAAAGAGATCCCGGACAGCATCTGAGAGAAAGGAAATATTATCATGCTCATTTTCCAGATGAGGAACTGGGGCACAGAGGATATGAATGGTTTGCCCAAGTCTGTAGCAGAATCAGGAGTTGAACTCAGATGTCCTGAGTCACAGTCAAATGCCTTAAGTCCTGATTCAGCAAAGCACTTAAGCATGGGGTTAACTGAGTAGTGCCATTGAAGCCACAAGACCCTTGTTCCTCTGTGTTAGAGCTACAAGTGAGCAATGCATTCCTGGCAGTGGGCTTTTATATTGGAGAGGGGGAAAAAAACTTACTAATTGTGGCCTTCGACTGGCCCCTCTTTTAATAAAAACCTCGGATGATAAGCAGATATTTTTCACTTCTGTTACACTCTGTCAGATGTAGTGTTGTTGTAACCTTGTTGGTCCCAGAATACAAGAGTGAAACAGTAGGTGAGGTAATATCTTTTATTGGGTAACTTCTGGTGGTGAAAGCTCCTGAAAAAGAGCTCTATAAAGCTCTAAGTTGGTCCAATAAAAGATATTACCTCACCTACTGTGTCTTATTCTGTAATAGACATCTTGTGAGAAGAAAGGAAGACATTGTTTTCTGTTGGTGTTTTGGCTAAATATTTTTATAGTAATGGTCGCCCATTGAAGACGCCTGTTTAAAGTTCCTAACCCAGAACAGAGCTGGACTAGTGTTAGAGATTCGATATTTTATCGGGATGTCTTAGAGTATATGCATGCTGTTCTGTGAGCAAGTAACAAATGCACGGACCATGTCTACCTGGGGCTTTTAGCTAAAATGCATGTTTCATGTTCTGTGACTAGGAATAGGAAGAAGGTTGTATTCCGAAGGAAGTGTTTTGGGTAGATTTTAGTAAGCAATACAGCACTCCACAATTGTATTTATTCTGCGAGACGTATAGAGGGTTAAAAAATATTCCATTACTTAAAACTCTTATCTTTGTTTACCATATCACCAAGGACACTGACCTGTATTCATACCCTCATATTGAATTGTCAGAGAGAGACAGACAGGAAATGCTGCCTTCTGTGTAAGTTCAGCTTATGGATTTAGTGAAAAGAATAATACCTTAGTGGTGGTGGTTGTTTTTACTCTAGTTCTTTTATTTTCTTCTGTTGTCTCACTTCAGTAAACCCAGATAATTTTAGACAAAGGCCTTTGTGCTAGATTCCTGTGCTTTCTAATTTAGTAACCCTCTGATATTTAAATGTTAAGACCAAGTAGATCAGACAAAGAAGTCTCTATTCCTTTCATTTCCCATTAAGCTGAGCATGCTGTGTACTCTCTGGAGCCTGGTCTCACATAGCAGTCTGTGAATACAAGCCATCTTTCAGTTTGAGCAAGTAGCAAGTATGTCACCACTGATAAAGAACACTGGGCTTCCATCCGTTACTGTGGTAACACGGGGCTCATTGCAAGCCTGTTCAGTGCTTGTATCAGCTGATTAATAACTCCCCTTTAATGAAATAAGAAACACGTGGTAGGAAAAAAAGCATTGTCCAGACTGGTGCAGATATTTGCTAGTAACACTGTGAGTTGCAGTGAAGCAGACCTCCATTCTAGGCAGCATCCTCCTATCTCGCGCTTATAGGGAGTGATGGAGTGATGTGCCTGGACTATGAAGAGGAAAGGACAGCAGACCTATACTTGCCCCCAGTAGTGTTTCCTGTCACCTGACCTGAGAGCAGTGTTGGCTAAAAGGGAAAAAGAACTGAGTTTGCCTTGTCAGCTGGAGGAAGAATATGACCGTCCTAGCACAATCTGAAGAGGGGATTGTGGTGTTTTAGGGGGGAAGGAACAGCTTCAGAGATCTAAAGCACCCTGTTTGTGTCCACCCTGAAAGATAGCACAGCAACAGCCGCAGCAAAAATGCCCCCTCATGTACTCAATCTTTGTAATTTAGAGGTGTAGGGCTGGAGTCAGTCCCTATCCACCTTCCTCCCCACAATCCCTAATCCTATTTTGGAACTATGGAGTCCAAAATAAATAATAAGTGATCAAAGCAGATCCCTTAAACTTCCAATTACAACTATTCTCTTCATGCAGATGCAGGAAATAGCTTGAGTTTGTGTCTCCATGTTACTTGTTTTCTTTCCAGCGACTGAGCCTCATGAAGTAAAGCTCTGGGAAGGGGGTAAATTTACTCATTTTTAAAAAATAAATATGGAAAACCTGTACCAGTTCTTCATCAACAACCTGCTGACAATCTTGGAGCCCTTTCAAGATTTAGCTTTCCTCTCAATCTTCCTTCAGTTCAATATTAATACTGGCTGTTAATAGATATTTTACTGGCGATTTAAAAAAGGAAGTCAGTGGAATTAACAGTAATCCTTTATAATAATACTCTGAATTTTTATAGTGCCTCCCAGCTGAGTTCCTCGAAGCATTTTGGGACCACTAAGAAATTAACTAAATTTCAGAATTAAGAAGGAAAAAGTATTATTATCCCCATTTTACAGGTGGGGAAAATGAAGCACAAAGAAATTAAAGTCACTCAGGCTGTGCCAAGAATTGAACCCAGATCAAATGCCTTTTAGCTCCATGCCATAGCTGCAAGGCCATCATACATGTATGAACTTATACATACACATGAACAGAATCTGACCTCACATTTCTGATGTCACGTTAGTAACTGCTGGTGATAAATTAAGTTCTTTAAGAATATAAGAGCTGCCACACTGGATCAGACCCTTTCTCTGACAGTGGCCCGTACCAGAGCTTCAAGGGAAATGTACAGAACAGGGCAATTTTGGAGTGATCCACTCTTGTCTTCCACTCCTGGCTTCTGGCAGTCAAAGTGTAGGGTTGCGCCCAGCATGGGGTTGCATTTCTGACCATCTTGGCTAATAGCCATTAATGGACCTATTCTCCAGGAACCCAGTTATTCTTTTGGCCATCACAACATCCCATGGTAATGAGTTCCACAGATAAGTAGTAGTTGTGTGAAAAAAGTACTTCCTCTTGTTGCATTAAACCTGCTGCCTCTTAATTTCATCAGGGGACACTGGGCTTTTGTACTGTGTGAAAGGTAAATAACACTTTTTTTCCATACCACTCATGATTTTATAGACCTGTCATCTTCCCCCTTTGTCATCTCTTTTCTAAGCTGAACAGCCCTAAGTCTTTTTAGTTTTTCCTTGTATGGAAACCATTCCATACCTTTGATCATAGAATCATAGAATATCAGGGTTGGAAGGGACCTCAGGAGGTCATCTAGTCCAACCCCCTGCTCAAAGCAGGACCAATCCCCAATTAAATTATCCCAGCCAGGGCTTTGTCAAGCCTGACCTTGAAAACCTCTAAGGAAGCAGATTCCGCCACCTCCCTAGGTAACGCATTCCAGTGCTTCACCACCCTCCTAGTAAAAATTTTTTTCCTAATATCCAACCTAAACCTCCCCCACTGCAACTTGAGACCATTACTGCTTGTTCTGTCATCTGCTACCACTGAGAACAGTCTAGATCCATCCTCTTTGGAACCCCCTTTCAGGTAGTTGAAAGCAGCTATCAAATCCCCCTTCATTCTTCTCTTCTGCAGACTAAACAATCCCAGTTCCATCAGCCTCTCATCATAAGTTATGTGCTCCAGCCCCCTAATCATTTTTGTTGCCCTCCGCTGGACTCTTTCCAATTTTTCCACATCCTTCTTGTAGTTTGGGGCCCAAAACTGGACACAGTACTCCAGATGAGGCCTCACCAATGTCGAACAGAGGGGAACGATCACGTCCCTTGATCTACTGGCAGTGCCCCTACTTATACAGCCCAAAATGCTGTTAGCCTTCTTGGCAACAAGGGCACACTGTGGACTCATATCCAGCTTCTCATCCACTGTCACCCCTAGGTCCTTTTCTGCAGAACTGCTGCCTAGCCATTCAGTCCCTAGTCTGTAGCAGTGCATGGGATTCTTCCATCCTAAGTGCAGGACTCTGCACTTGTCCTTGTTGAACCTCATCAGATTTCTTTTGGCCCAATCCTCTAATTTGTCTAGGTCCCTCTGTATCCTATCCCTACCCTCCAGCATATCTACCACTCCTCCCAGTTTAGTGTCATCTGCAAACTTGTTGAGGGTGCAGTCCACGCCATCCTCCAGATCATTAATGAAGATATTGAACAAAACCGACCCAGGACCAACCCTTGGGGCACTCCTCTTGATACCGGCTGCCAACTAGACATGGAGCCATTGATCACTACCTGTTGAGCCCGGCGATCTAGCCAGCTTCCTGTCCGCCTTATAGTCCATCATTGATAGTTGATCATCTTTGTTGCCCTTCTCAGAATCTTTTCCAGTTCCACCATACCTTTTTTTGAGTTGGGGTGATCAGAACTGGTCACAGTATTCAAAGTGTGGGAGCAGCAGGGATTTATATAGTGCCAACATGATATTTTCTGTTTTATTTTCTATCCCTTTGCTAATAGTTCCTAATATTCTGTTAGCCTTTTTGACAACTACTGCGCATTGACCTGATGTTTTTCAGAGAACTATCCATGATGATTCCAAGATCTCTTTCTTGGTTGATAACAGCCACTTTAGAATTCATCACTGTATATGTATAGTTGGTATTATTTTTTCCAATGTGCATTACTTTGCACTTATCAGCATTGAATTTCATCTGCCATTTTGTTGCCCAATCACCCAGTTTTGTAAGATCCCTCTGTAACGCCTCACAGCCTGCTTTGGACTTCTGAAAACTTTTCCACTTCACTGTTCACAATGTTTTCTAGATCATTAATGAATACATTGAAAAGCACAGGTCCTAGAACAGGTCCTTGGAGGACCCCTCTGTTCACCTCTCTTCATTGTGAAAAAGTGACCATTTATTCCTACCCCTTGTTTCCTATCTTTCAGCCAGTCACTGATCCATGAGAGGGCCTTCCCTCTTTATCCCATGGGTATTTAGTTTCCTTAAGAGCCTGTGGTGTGGAACCTAGGCTTTTCGAAAATCCAAATACACTATATTAACTGGATCACCCTTGTCCATATGCCTGTTCACTACCTCAGAGAATTCTGATAGAAGGATTACTTCCCTTTACAAATGCTGTGTTGACTCTTCCGCAACATATCACATTCATCAATGTGACTGATCATTCTGTTCTTTACTGTAATTTCTACTAGTGTGCTCTGTTAATTTGCCTAGTGTTTTTAAGACTCCTTTTTCTTGTAGCTTAAAGGAGACACAGCAGTGATATGGCACAGAGGCCGAGAAGCACCTTGCGCACACGCACGCTTTGTGACGGTGTGTTTTTTGTAATATAGTTGCTTTAGAGTCTATTGTGGTAGAGAAAAGACAGGTCTCAGCTATAATGGGCGCAAAGGGAATTTTTTTTATTGAGGCCACTGGACACAGGCGGGAAGCTGTAGCCCTCCCTGGCTCTTTAGCACCCAGAGTCACTGACACAGCCTGTGTTTTTTGTTCTGTGCTTGTATAGCACCTGGTGCAATGGGAGGGCCTGATTCAGACTAGGGCTTGTCGATGCTACAGTAAATACAAATATTAAATAATAATATCCTCATCCACCATTCCTCTTTGATCCCTTTACACTGTATAAGCCTGGTAATTTCCCCTGGGGAATTCTGCTGCATAAGACTGTAGAGATGCCAGAATGGCTGAATGCCAGCCTCCATCGCTGCCCCCTTAGGATAGAGGGTATGCCAGGATGTGTCCAGGGAGCAGTGGGTGCGACTGGCGCATGCTGTGCTCAGGCTAGTCTAAGTTGTGGAACAGCCTTTAGTGGGCCTAAATCAGAGAAGACCTGAGGCTCCTGTAATGCTGGAGTGGGCAGGGCCAGGAATACAGGTGGTGAAAAAGTTACTTAAATCCACTTTTGCTACTCTACTGACTTTCTTCCTGTATCAGGGAGAGCTCAGGAAAAACAGAGAATATGGTCCCAAGTTTCTTCTTTTCCTTGATACTTTACCACCCCAAACTCAATAGACCGTACTTGTTGCAAATTATGACAGTATTCTATAGACTGGATCAACCCCCTACGGCAGCAGTCCCCAAACTTTTGAGGATCGCACCCTCCCAAACCCATTCCCGCCCCCCAGAGCCACAGCTCCTGTGGAAGGGCATGGACAGGGATAAGGGGGCCGAGGCTGGGACCACAGCTGGGTGTGGGTCTGGGAGCGGGGCCATGGCCAGTGGCCAAAGCTGGGGTTGAGGCCCGGAGCAGAGCCACGGCCGGGCTGCAGTGGGGGCCAGCAGCCAGACTCGCACAGCCAGGTGTGGCTCTGATCCCAGCCCCATCCCCTGCCTTGGCCGCGGGCTGGGAATGGAGCCACAGCCAGTGGCCGAGGCTGGGGGCTGGCACAGGGCAGGGAATGCAGCTGGAGGTGGAACTGGAGCAGAGGGAAGGGGCTGGGTGGCGCTACCTCCCCACCCCCATGGGGGCTAGCCAGGCCCCACAGCTTGAGGGCCTTTACCCTACTGTAAGTTGCAATGTTTTGGAGCATTGCTATAGAATATTGTGTGATTTATCTCAATATTTAAATAAGGGCAGTAGCTGTCTCATGATGTCACTGTGCCACTGGCCTCATTTTGAAAACAAGCCCAAACCGAAAAATACTATGCAGCTCTCTGCAATAGTCCTGCACGGGGCAAATGATTATCCTGCTTGCTTATGGAAGAGAAACCTACCTTTATCCAGACACGTGAAAGTAAAGGAAATAATAAGCACCCTTCATCGGTCAGATAAGCTCTATTTATACATCATCGGGTGGGGTTTTTTCCTTTGTTGGTTTACATTTTTGACTCTTTAATTTAATTTCCTCACTTACAGGCACACAGCTGTCTGGGCTTCAGCCGTAGATAAGTGGCTCTGTGTATAATAGCAGCAGCCAGGATTCACTTTTCTTTTTTCATATCCAGAAGAAGCAATATGCTTTTTAGACTCAGCAGAATCCCCCACCTCCTTCCCCCAGCTCAATTACTTTGTCTAGGTGCTCAGCTGGCATCTAACTCCCATGGGCTCCTTTGAAAATCCCAGCCCAAATGTGTTGTACAAAACATTCTCTATTTTGAGGGATGGGGTAGGATGAGGGATCAACTTTTGTAGTTGTTGTCATTCATTTTAAGTTCCAGGTCCCTCACACATTGTAAAAGGCCCATGTGATGCTATCTGACTGTTTCAGAACCAGATGGCCAAAGGGAAGACCAAATGTGACCCTAGTGTTGCCATCTCTTGCAATTTTATCATAAGTCTTGTGATATTTGGTGTTTTTTCTTAAACCCATAAGCTCTGGTTAATACACCAGAATCCCCCCCTTTCATTAAAAAAAAAAAAATTCTAGCCGTCATGATCGCAGAGATAAACTTGAAAACATGAACGCTGGCTCAAAAGCCAGGAGGGAACTAGAAAGCACTCAGAATTATTGTTTTAAAATCTTGTGACTTTAAAGGCAGTCTCATTAAATTTGGGACCTGACTCATGATGTTTGAACAACTGGGGTTGGTAGAACTGTAAATATTGGTAGCTGCCTTTGTCTTTACTGCACAGACTTTGTACAGAGAAACTACACCGTCTCAATATGCGGTGCTCCATCTTGTTCCTCACCGAAAACCCCTCAGATCATGATAGAGCATTCATTATTAGAGCTGTACGCTCTGCACATCACGTCCACTATTACAGCGGACACTGAGTGCAATGGGTTTGGAAAATAATGGGTTTGGAGCAAGTTGCCAGTGGGCATAGTTTGGGCACCTGTTTATAGCCAAAAGTGAAGTTTTACTCTGAAGAATCACTTGGTAAAAATCGCATTGGGTGGTGCCATGTTTGGGTCCCAGTGGCTTGCAGATCAAATGTGCTCCATTTCAGGGCTGGTTCAAATACATCTGGGCAACACTACAGAGTCACTCAAGGCCTCTCCATTATTGTGTGTCCCATTCTGTCCCAGAGCTTACTGTTAAAGCTATGTGCTGGATAGAACTTTAAAAAAGAAGGAAAAAGAACAAAATGTTGGGTGCAGGGACAATCTGGTGGGGAGGGTAATAGGACAGTAGCAGACATAGGCTACAGAGAGTGGTGGAAGCAGGTAGCACTGGAAAGGTAGAGGAGAGATACAGAGACAGACTGTGGGAGGAAAAGGGAAAGGTCAGGGACAGGAAGCAGCAAGTAACATTAAGTGGCAAGACAGGGCCAGAGACTAGCGAAAGAGGCCTCCTTGTAAAGCAGGAGGAGCTGCAAACCGTTGTCCAAGCCTGGATGATTTGGGATCCATGCGGTAAAGGTTCAAAATTTTCTCTCTGCCTTCCTATGCGGTCTCCTCCCACCCTGTGTCCCTAATTCCAAAGGCTGTTAGAAATGACCCTGCTCAGTGTGCAAGTAAATTACATATTTTCTAACTGCTAGCCATATAAACCCACCCTAAGATCTGAGAGTTAAGATGAATTCTTTCCTGCTTCTGCACAGTTACCGGTAAAAAAAAAAAAAAAAAAAGATTCCCTGTGCCAAATTCTGTCCTCTGTTACACCTGTGCCGTCCCATTGTCTTCGGTGGGCTTGCACAGGTGTAACTTGGGCCAAAATGCAGCTCTGCAATTGGAACCTAGTTAGCATGATGCATGAGCCAGAATATAATCTAGCTCACTCTCCTGCAATTTTGTTAGCTCTGCTGGACTTATATGGATAAAAAACAAAAAAAAGAAAGCAACCTCATTCTTAGTAACTCGTCGGCAGCCGTGACTGAATTGAACAACTGCTGAGTAAAAAGGTTCCATTTCCATACTCACTTTCTCAATTAGAACTGCACTTTGTACTCCAAAAAGAAAAGGAGTACTTGTGGCACCTTAGAGACTAACCAATTTATTTGAGCATAAGCTTTCGTGAGCTACAGCTCACTTCATCGGACGCATACTGTGGAAAGTGTAGAAGAACTTTTTATACACACAAAGCATGAAAAAATACCTCCTCCCACCCCACTCTCCTGCTGGTAATAGCTTATCTAAAATGATCACTCTCCTTACAATGTGTATGATAATCAAGTTGGGCCATTTCCAGCACAAATCCAGGTTTTCTCTCCCCCCCCACACCCCACATACACAAACCCACTCTCCTGTTGGTAATAGCTTATCTAAAGTGACCACTCTCCTTACAATGTGTATGATAATCAAGGTGGGCCATTTCCAGCACAAATCCAGGGTTTAACAAGAACGTCGGGGGGGGGGGGGGAGTAGGAAAAAACAAGGGGAAATAGGTTACCTTGCATAATGACTTAGCCACTCCCAGTCTCTATTCAAGCCTAAGTTAATTGGATCCAATTTGCAAATGAATCCAATTCAGCAGTCTCTCCCTGGAGTCTGGATTTGAAGTTTTCAGACAAACATCATCTTCCTTTCCAAATGCAAACAGATGGACATCGTACCAAAAGGACTGAAGGTAAAAAATCCATTACAATCTACATATCACACAGACTATGCTGACAGCTTGTGCCACACAATCTCAAAGAAACTGCGGAACCACCTGATCAACATCCTCTACAGCAAACAGGGAAAGATAAAGAATGAGCTCTCAAAAATGGATACTCTCATAAAAAACCAACCTTACACACAAACTTTCTCGTGGCTGGACTTTACTAAAACTAGACAAGCCATTTACAACACACACTTTGCTTCTCTACAAAAGAAAAAGGACATTAAACTTTCTAAACTACTACATGCCACAAGGGGCCACAGCAATGGTTCCCTCAACCGACCCAGCAATATTGTTAACCTATCCAACTATACTCTTAGCCCAGCAGAAGCAGCTGTCCTATCTTGGGGCCTCTCCTTCTGCCCTTCCACCCCCACGAACATGATACAGTTCTGTGGTGACCTAGAATCCTATTTTTGACGTCTCTGACTCAAGGAATATTTCCAACATACCTCTGGACAACATACTAATCCACAGAGACCTCCCTACCAACACTACAAAAAGAAGGATTCTAGGTGGACTCCTCCTGAAGGTCGAGACAGCAGACTGGACTTCTACATAGAGTGCTTCCGCCAACGTGCACGGGCTGAAATTGTGGAAAGGCAGCATCACTTGCCCCATAACCTCAGCCGTGCAGAACACAATGCCATCCACAGCCTCAGAAACAACTCTGACATCATAATCAAAAAGGCTGACAAAGGAGGTGCTGTTGTCATCATGAATAGGTCGGAATATGAACAAGAGGCTGCTCGGCAGCTCTCCAACACCACTTTCTACAAGCCATTACCCTATGATCCCACTGAGAGTCACCAAAAGAAACTACAGCATTTGCTCAAGAAACTCCCTGAAAAAGCACAAGATCAAATCCGCACAGACACACCCCTGGAACCCCGACCTGGGATATTCTATCTACTACCCAAGATCCATAAACCTGGAAATCCTGGGCGCCCTATCATCTCAGGCATTGGCACCCTGACAGCAGGATTGTCTGGCTATGTAGACTCCCTCCTCAGGCCCAGCACTCCCAGCTACCTTCGGGACACCACTGACATCCTGAGGAAACTACAGTCCATCGGTGATCTTCCTGATAACACCATCCTGGCCACTATGGATGTAGAAGCCCTCTACACCAACATTCCACACAAAGATGGACTACAAGCCGTCAAGAACACTATCCCCGATAATGTCACGGCTAACCTGGTGGCTGAACTTTGTGACTTTGTCCTTAGCCATAACTATTTTACATTTGGGGACAATGTATACCTTCAAATCAGTGGCACTGCTATGGGTACCCGCATGGCCCCACAGTATGCCAACATTTTTATGGCTGACTTAGAACAACGCTTCCTCAGCTCTTGTCCCCTAACGCCCCTACTCGCGCTATATTGATGACATCTTCATCATCTGGACCCATGGAAAAGAAGCCCTTGAGGAATTCCACCATGATTTCAACAATTTCCATCCCACCATCAACCTCAGCCTGGTCCAGTCCACACAAGAGATCCACTTCCTGGACACTACAGTGCTAATAAATGATGGTCACATAAACACCACCCTATACCGGAAACCTACCTACTGCTATTCCTACCTACATGCCTCCAGCTTTCACTCTGACCACACCACACGATCCATTGTCTACAGCCAAGCTCTGCGATACAACCGCATTTGCTCCAACCCCTCAGACAGAGACAAACACCTACAAGATCTCTATCAAGCATTCTTACAACTACAATACCCACCTGCGGAAGTGAAGAAACAGATTGATAGAGCCAGAAGAGTTCCCAGAAGTCACCTCTACAGGACAGGCCTAACAAAGAAAATAACAGAACGCCACTAGCCGTCACCTTCAGGCCCCAACTAAAACCCCTCCAACGCATTATTAAGGATCTACAACCTATCCTGAAGGATGACCCAACACTCTCACAAATCTTGGGAGACAGGCCAGTCCTTGCCTACAGACAGCCCCCCAGTCTGAAGCAAATACTCACCAGCAACCACATACCACACAACAGAACCACTAACCCAGGAACCTATCCTTGCAACAAAGCCCGTTGCCAACTGTGCCCACATATCTATTCAGGGGACACCATCACAGGGCCTAATAACATCAGCCACATTATCAGAGGCTCGTTCACCTGCACATCCACCAAAGTGATATATGCCGTCATGTGCCAGCAATGCCCCTCTGCCATGTACATTGGTCAAACTGGACAGTCTCCACGTAAAAGAATAAATGGACACAAATCAGATGTCAAGAATTATAACATTCATAAACCAGTCGGAGAACACTTCAATCTCTCTGGTCACATGATTACAGACATGAAAGTTGCAATATTACAACAAAAAAACTTCAAATCCAGCAAGAGACTGCTGAATTGGAATTCATTTGCAAATTGGATACAATTAACTTAGGCTTGAATAGAGACTGGGAGTGGCTAAGTCATTATGCAAGGTAACCTATTTCCCCTTGTTTTTTCCTACTCCCCCCCCCCCGATGTTCTTGTTAAACCCTGGATTTGTGCTGAAAATGGCCCACCTTGATTATCATACACATTGTAAGGAGAGTGGTCACTTTAGATAAGCTATTACCAGCAGGAGAGTGGGGTGGGGGGAGGTATTTTTTCATGCTTTGTGTGTATAAAAAGATCTTCTACACTTTCCACAGTATGCGTCCGATGAAGTGAGCTGTAGCTCATGAAAGCTTATGCTCAAATAAATTGGTTAGTCTCTAAGGTGCCACAAGTACTCTTTTTCTTTTTGCGAATATAGACTAACACGGCTGTTACTCTGGAACTTAGTACCCCAGATACTCAGCTGGCATAAGTCGGATGTTGCTCCATTGACTTCAGTGACACTGTGCCAATTTACATCATCTGAGAATCTGGCTCCATTAGTTGAATCTTTTAAAATCTCTTTTTCTACACTTTTATGTATGTATGTATGTTCCAGAAAGACACAATTCTCAACTTTTCTCCCCTCTTATGGATCGGTAAGATGTGCAGTTGGGACAGACAGGCATATTGGGCAGGTTAAATCATAAACAGAGGGACAGCCATTTGATGTTTCTACAGAAAGAGAAAACAAGGAGCAGGTCTGAGGAAAGCGCAGACACAAGAAGCGCTGAATGTGGCACCATTAGGGCCTCACTAAATCCAAGTGTGAAGAGGATTAGGGAAATCATAGTGCTTTCTCCATACCCATATGCGTCTGAGACAGTGCAGGGGGAAAAGAGAAGAACTCCTCAAGCAGATCTCTGCTGGGCTGCACTGTAGCCATGTTTATACAAGTATCTAGCAGGGCTTGTCACACCAAACCGTGTGACTGAATTCTGAGTGGGACTTGGGGGTGGTTTTTGGACTGGTTAACCATTAGTGTAAAGGATCCTCTCTGGGATGGAGGAAGAGGATGCAAAAGTTCTTTAAGTACAGTCAAATTGTAGTCAATATTGATAAATCCTAAATTGTTTTATTATTGATATGACATACAGCAGGTGCTTTCTAGAGCAAATGAAAGATCTGACTAGAGCTGATTAGGAAATGAATTTTATTTACTACATTCAAACTTAAAAAAAAAAATTGGATTTTTCAGATTTTCAATGAAACCCTGAAAAATTTCAGCAGAAATGGACATTTTCTCACATTTTGTCAAAAATTTGTTTTCGTCTAAAAGTTTTTGATGAGCTCTAGGTCTGACATGTTCCATTCCCTGAAAATCTAAATAGTCCCATTTAAGAAATGATGCAACAAATGAGAGTAATTAAAAATTACCCTTATTCGGGAAAGTACAAACGAGTGCTTACTTGAATAGGAACCCTTTCTTGCATTAAGGCCAGTGCGAGGGGAAAGAGGAAGGACAAGGGTTATACACTACTCAGTTCTGGTATGTGCACATCTCAATAGTAATTGAATTTATTATGTGTTTTAAAACAATATATTTGAAAATCATTTCCTCTTTGGGGCCCTGACACTGCACTGTAGAAGTTACTGGGAATTTTTCCATTGACTTCAATGGGAGCAGGATCAAGTCCTAACATTCCTGCTAGGCACAGGGTTCAGGGTCTGTACCAAGAGATGCCTGAAATGCTGAAAAGCATGCAGCTCCCTGCGTTGCCCTAGGTATTTGTGGCATCAAGACCTCTGGAAAGACAAACACAAAGCCCTGACTTAGCATCTTTGCAGCTAAAAAACAAACAAAGACCTTTTCTGTTTGCATTTCAGATGTATGTAAGTGCTGAGCACTATTATTATTTTATATCATTTAAAGGCTACACATTCATGGCCAAGTTCTGCCTGCTTTAGTCACACAAAGTAGGTCTTTGAAGTCAATGGGAGCTCTGGCTGCTTAATGCCTTTGAAAGTCAGGCCACTTATTTAGGTGTCTAGATATGGACTTAGACAGTCAAGTTGGAAAATATTAGCCTCAAATTTATTGCATCCCACTTTTTTCCCATCTGTACATGGGGATTTTAGCTGCAGAACCTCAAACAAATGAGGGAGGATTATTAACTAATTAATGTTTGTTAAACACTGTGTAATATCTGTAATATCTTCCACCTGTGGTTTTCAAATGTTACTATTTGACATTTGTTATTGTACCTCACTTAATGGTTGTAAGGGGCTTTGGAGGCATCGGGCACTACATACCTGTGACATAGCATGAAAACTGCCCTAGCTTTGTTAGCGTGAGTCATAATTACACTGAGTGATGGGGAACCTTACAATAGTTTTTTACTGTGTTTTCCTACCTACTAATTCACAAAAGTCTGATGCAGCAATGGAAAGACTCCCATGGAAGTCACTGGGTCAGGCCCATAATTTGGAATCTACAGTAGGGTGATTTACCAGTGTTTTTTTATTTAAAAAAAAAAAAGCATTTCAGTTCTCCTTAAAAGTTGGACTGTTCACTCTATGGCACGTTTCATCATGCTGCATTCATGGGCCAATGTTATCTTTCAGTCCTTAGGGCTGCATAGCATGCAAAGCCACAAATATGAGGAAAAATTGGGGAGGACCAACCCACGTGATGATCTCTATTTGTAGCATGGAAAGTCACACTGATCCCTTTTAACATAAACATAAATGTGAGGAAATGAACATTTGATTAAACTAAACATACAGGCCTTTTACATCCAGGACCCCAATTTAAAGCACAGTCACCTCCATACAGAAAATAGCAGCTGAAGGAGGAATTATTTAATTTAATCATCTGGCTCTTATGTGACGCCGTGAATGTCTGCTGAGAGAAGGGAAGAAAAACCCTCCTCTTTATTCTAGTAACCACCGAGGAACACTTCCATGGCAGGAAAGATTAAGTCCTGCATGTACTTAATGTGCTTTGGACTAGTGACATGCCCTTTGGACAGACTACTCCAGTTTTATAATTCTCTCACTGAGACTTTTGGACCTCTGGCAGTCCTTTCTCCTGTTTTATTTCCTCCCTGCCTCCCTCCTGCTGGGATACTGCACCATTCAGAATTTCTGCCACCCAAGTAGAAATTTTGATAGTGTCAGACAAGCTTAGCGAGAGACTCTTAATCTCTGCAGACTGAGGCAAGCCTAGGGAGAAAATTGAAGTGACTTCCCAGGTTATGGGAGAATGTTTTAAGGATGCCAGAAATAGGCTATCCCTGTACTCTGTCACTCTGACCCACTACAAACGTAATTGCCAATGATTGTCTCAAATGTTCAGCTAGCTGGAATTCTAGGAGTAAAGGAAACAGTTTATGGAAAAGAACTATTCTCCCTCCCCAAGCCCTAAATTAAAAAAATGCCAGTGGACAGAGGACAATTCTAAAACCCACCTGATTGGGCACTCTCCATTTATAAGAAGGTCCTTATACAACAAGGGCCAAATCCTGCCACCTCCTCCATGGCTGTGGAAGAATCCAGAAACAGCAGAACTTTCCTTTATCTCTCCCTCTCAACGTTTGGTTATTCTGGCTTAGTATATGGGGAGTACTTAAGCTCAAGAAAATCTGTCCTTCAAACCAGAGTTTGTGTGTGGTTGAAGCCAGAACTGGTTTATAGAATTTCTTTCTCCTCTTTTGGTTTGTAACCTGCCCCTGACCTGCAGTAGAATAAACCAGCCTAAGGACTCTCTCTTCTGCTTACTTTAGATCTGCCTTTAGATCTTCTCTCTCCTGCTTACTTTAGATTGTACTTTATTCTCCGTTCATTCACCCATAGGTATTGATGGTAAACTAGGTGTTTATGAATTTCTGCCTGTTTTGGTTAAGGATGCATGCATATGTGTTTGTTTTTCTGTGACAGAAAAATCTCTGTATCTCATTGAATATTTCTTTTTGAACTATCAGGCTGTGATGACCTTTTCTTACAGTACAAAGGCAGCCTGCTGTAGGTAACACTTGTCCATCCTCCATCAAGAACTGGAGTTTTTGAGTCTGAGGAAGGCCTAATTGACTTCAGATGGAGTCAAAGCTGCTGTAAATTTACACCTTCTTCTGGCTTCTTTTTCAGGATTGTCACACCAACTGAGACTCCCACTGTACCGTCATATGAACACTTACTTAGGGCCAGTTTTTCCTTACACTTATACCAATGCAACTGCAGGGCTTCAGTGGATTTATACCTGTGTAGCTGAGAGAATTTGGCTCTTAGACACCTACTCACTTGTCAGTGTGTAACTTATATGTCAACCATACACATCACTTCTGAATTTGGTCCACTGAATCTGCACCTGAGTAGGCCTATGTCAATGTAACTTGTGTGACAATGAACAAGAAGAGAGGGCCATAGCAAGGAAAGCAACTAAAACAAGAGTGTAAGAAGGTGTGAGTTACAGTAGGCTACAGCTTACTTTCATCTACACCTTTTTAAACCTTCTTCTAGGCTCCTTGGAATGTAAATTACACCAGCTCACACTTACCCCCTTACTGAGGTATAATTGACTATAGGACGGTCTAAGTATGTATAAAGGTAAAAGCTAGAAGCTGGGACTGGATGACAGGGGATGGATCACTTGATAACTGCCTGTTCACTCCCTCTGAAGCATCTGGCACTGGCCAGTGTTGGAAGACAGGATACTGGTCTGTATGGACCATTGCTCTGATCAAGTATAGCCATTCTTATGTCCTCATTCATTTTTTTAATGCTTTGTATTTTGTTGTGACTGATTTTGACTTTAACACCTCTGTGTCTAAATCATAGCATAAATCAGAAGTCCAGCCTGAAATTATATGTCCTCTGACAGATTAAATGTATTGGATGGAGGCAAGAATACTTGCGGCAATCATTACACTCTGAATCACTTTGGCTACTGCATAGAGATTTTTAATCCTATGCTGTAACTGTAATGAAGGCAAATGATTTGTTTTTTCTCCTCCCACAATAGTATCCATGTAGAGCTGCTGAGTTTTTCCGGATAGGTGACAGCATGTTGAATCCAGACTGTATCTGCTGGGAAACAAAATCAAACATCTCTTGCTATGAGGAAGTTTCTGTTGCCTGTAGCCAACACTATTGATTGAATTCTTTCTGTACGGGCCAACTCCAAGATGGCAGATCTGAGTTTGCAGTCTTCCCTGGTCAAGTCATCCCCAGTTTCACTCCCTGAGACACTGAATGTTGTAGAAGGGCTTTGGTGTAGACAGGGCTGTTGCAAGGATGTTTTGCACTCTAGGCGAAACTTCCACCTTGCACCCCCCCTCCGCCCTGAGGTGCCCCCCCGGGGCAGCCCCCCGCTACCCCCCCTGCGGCAGCCCCCCGCCCTGAGGCTCCCCGCCGCCCCCTTGGGGAGCCGTGTGGCAACTCCCCTCTCCCCTTGGCCTGGGGAGCCATGCGGCAACTCCCCGCCCCAGCTCACCTCTGCTCCGCTTCCTCCCCGAGCATGCTGCCGCTGCCACTTCTCCACCTCCCAGGCTTGCAGCACCAATCAGCTGTTTGGCACGCAAGCCTGGGAGGGAGAGAAGCAGAGCGGGGCAGCGCGCTCAGAGGAGAAGGCAGAGCAGAGGTGAGCTGGGGCAGGGAACGGTTCCCCTGTGCGCCACCCCTCCCCCCCCGTTACTTGCTGCAGGTGGCCCTCCCTGCGCCCCTCTGCCCCAGCTCACCTCCGCTCCACTGCCTCCCCGGAGCACGCTTTTGGCCGCCCCCAACCACTTGGCGCCCTAGGCGACCGCCTAGTTCGCCTAGTGGTTGCACCGGCCTTGGGTGTAGAACTTAAAGGACATTCAAGTATTTCAGTGTCGCTAGTAAAATCTAGCAAAGGGAAAGCTGCTTCCTTCAAGCAAGCAGTTGTTAGGCTTAGGCTCAAGAAGCTATCTTTGTTCATTGATATGCACACTAAGTGCCATCTCATCTCTAGTCATGCCTGTCTTGATAAGGTTATTAAAAAGGTTGTAGAGGGGCAGCTCTAACATTATCTGGTGTTCTCAGGTTTCTTTGGCTCCTGTCAGTCTGGGTATGGCAGACAGATGATTCTGATGGTGTTGCGGGATTATTTGCTCACTGCTAGGAGCAGATAATCCCACAGCACCACCAGAATCATCTGTCTGCCAGATCAAGTGCCCAGGCTGATTCTTTGATCAATTAACAGTCTTTGAGCCATACGATCAAAAAATGTTCCTCATTATTTGTGGACCTTGGCTGCGGTGGGTAGGGTAGCTCTTCAGCAATTTTGCTCTTTCTTTTCTGAGAGGTCCTTGAGGTTAATGCGGGTGTATTGCTTACGTACCCAAATTTCTGTCACCCTCCTGACCACCATTTTTTGGGGGGATGGTAAAGCGATTTGGTGTGCGTGTGCACACAAATGTAGTAAGTCATGGAGCTACAGTGATTACATGAGCTACAGATCTAGCCAGCAGTTCCTAATGGATATATCTCATCAAAACCCAGTAGGCACGGACTGGCCCCTTATTAGCCATCTCAACAAAGAGGACAAATACTGAATGAATCCTGGTGGCTGAATTACCCTCTTACTGCTAGAGAGGTCCTTCCAAGTCATGATGGACACACATTGGTAGGGCAGTATGACAAAAATTTGTACTGCATCTGCTGTGCTCCTGTAGACAAAGAGAAGACTTAAGTTTCCACTGCTGTTAATCCAGTTTCTTAAACCAGTGCTAAATTCCCTTTCATTTTGTTTTTTTCCAAATCCTATTGGTTGCATTGTATCCATTTGTCCATGGACTAGAACTGCTGATTTATGTGTAAGGAGTCTATTTGTTTTCACTAGTATTTAGGAATCCTACCGCTATGCTTACTGCATGTTTGCATTGCCATTAGGAAGAATTTACTTTTTTCAAGTAGCACTCAGTATGCTTTCCAAAAAGAAATAAGATTCAAGCCCTACCCTGAGGATCTTACTATCTAAAGTCAGACTGAGGTTATGGGGATAAGTCCTTGGCTGGTAAAGACCCTCGATCCACAAGCTGATCTGCACATGCAGACTCCTGTGCCCATATGGAGCTCCACTGAAGGTGCAGAGAGTGGAGCTCCATGCAGGAGTCTGCGTGAGTGGAACAGCTTTCAGCATCTGGAGCTTAGATTGCATTAGTGCCCAAAATGTGTTATCTATTTACATGGCCCTCAGCACTGTATTGTCTGAGCACTTTGCAGTCATTCATGAACTTTATCCTCACAATAGCGCTGTAAGGTAGGGAAGAACCATCCCCACTTTACTCATGGGGAACTGAAGAACAGTGTCAATGAAATGACTTGCCTGAGGTCCTGAGGTCATACAGGAAGCTTGTGGCCAAGACTGAAGCTGCACTAAGATCTCTTGAGCCTAATCTGCTACCCTATCCAGAAGACCATCTTGCTTACTTCTTCAGTATCTGGCGAGTTAGGCACTTTCTGGTCACAGAAAAAGGGTTGAAAAAACAAAGGGAGAGATAGATGATGGAGGAATGTGTTGCCCATAAACCTGAAAAATAAGCCAGTGAAATATGCCCCAAAATACCTCAATGGATTATATTCCTAAATTAGTAAGGAAAAGAGATAAAACCACTGTGAAAACTATTGACTTATAAGGTAAGGTAAATCTTTGTGTAAGGCAATGGTCACAACGTTAAAATGTCTGGTGTTTTATTACATGCAGAGTGGTGCCTCCTTTATTCCTGCTTTCTCCAAAAAGGAATCTATTTCTGCACTAAAACATACCCAGCACTGAGTGACATTCAATGTATAGATGGGCTACACAGGGTCTTCAAGTGGCATCTTAGCATGATAACCTGCAGACCTCTCAGGCATACCTGCCAATATTTGAAAGCTGCAATTAAGGATATTTGGAGAGAAAAGCAAATTTCAACGCCTTTGAAATACAGTGGGCTAAAAGAGTTTTTTGAGAAAGGGAGTCGAAAAACAAATGGAAATTATTTTGTTAAAAATATATCAGGAATGTCCCTCCTAAATAGGGATGTTTGGCTTTGGGGACGACACCCAGTCCAGGATCAGACCGTGTGCACAGCTGCTGAAGTAAGTTCAGCTACTTTAAAGTTAGAAGCATGGAAATGCCAACAATTATGTAGCATCTGACATATGAATTCACTGAGGTGCAAGTGAAAGTTGAGCTCACACTCTACTGCTATTGGCCTGGCTCTTTTTTCTGACGTAAACAAAACCAATTTTCTTCCATGGAAAATCATCTGTTTGTGTATCTTTATTTTGCTTTCTAAACTGCTAATTCCCTAAAGGAACTGAGGCTATTTGAAATAGCAAAAAAAAGTTTTCCATCATTTAATACTATTTCTTTATGTAAAGTTTGGATTAAAACTTACTTATTATATCAGATTACCTTATAATTATGTTAATTAGCGACTACAGAAGTAAGCAAGGCACTCACAGGAGGGACACCATGGACTGAGCGTGGCTCTACAAGTCAGAACCAACTGAATTCTGTTCTCAGCTCTGCCACTTATTCACTTTGGGCCTGATCCTAAATTCCTTGCTCACCCAAAACATCTATTGAAATCAATGGGAAATTTAAGTGCACAAGCAACACAGGAAAAGGGCCAGTGTGCTTACCTACAATTAAAAAAAAAAAGAGAATTATGTGGAAAATACAGGGGAAAGGTTAGTTTTAAGGGGCAGAGACACAAAATCGTACACATTACGTAATATATTCAATACCCTTTGTTTTTGGTTTTTATTTTGTTTAAAAATTCCCTGGAATTTATCAGAGTTTATTACAAAAATTAAAAAACAGCTGAAATTAACTTTACAGTTTTTGGGTCAATAGCAGGGTCAATATCAGGGAACAGGAGGACAGTGGGAAAAAAACAACAAATAGAGAAAAGAGTATTGAAAGTAAAAGCAGTTTAATGCTGTGGTTTAATGCTATGAAGACACCATCTACTCATGCTGCCTCCTCCACCGCTTATCCTTCTGGGCCCACTCCAGAAGGAGAGACGACAGCTTGGTTACCTGGGTCGCTCAGGTTATCAAGCCACCATCTCTCCTTCTGCAGTGGGGAGCCCAGGGTCTGTCCAGGTTACTGAGCCACATCCAAAATTCGGGAAATAATCTGTAAAAACCAAATATTAGCTTTTGTAAAACCTGGGAATTTCTCAGTAAAAATTGGTTAAAAAAAATAAAAACAAAGGGCCTTAAATATATGTGTATCAAAGTGTAGAATTATTTGAATAGTCACAGAGAGGAAGGATGCTATTACGGGGAAGGCACTGAATTTGGACTCAGGAGATCTGAGTTCATTTCCAGGCTCTGCCACAGACTTCCTGTGTGACCTTGGGCAAATCACTTAATCTCTTTGTGCCTCAATTATTTGTCTGCAAAATGGGGCTAATAATATTCCTTCCTGCCCATCCTTTGTTTCTCTTGTCCATTTAAACTGTCAGCACTTAGGCCTGGTCTACACTACGAGTTTATGTCGGATTTAGCAGCGTTAAATCCGAATTAACCCTGTACCCGTCCACACAACGAAGCCATTTTTTTGACATAAAGAGCTCTTAAAACTGATTTCTGTACTCCTCCCCAATGAGGGGATTAGCGCTGAAATCGACATCGCCGTTTCGAATTACGGTTAGTGTGGACACAATTCGAAGGTATTGGCCTCCGGGAGCTATCCCACAGTGCACCATTGTGACCGCTCTGGACAGCACTCTGAACTCGGATGCACTGGCCAGGTGTACAGGAAAAGCCCTGGGAACTTTTGAATCTCATTTCCTGTTTGGCCAGGTGAGCTCATCAGCACAGGTGACCATGCAGTCCCAGAATCGAAAAAGAGCTCCAGCATGGACCAAACGGGAGGTATTGGATCTGATCGCTGTATGGGAAGAGGAATCTGTGCTATCAGAACTATGTTCCAAAAGATGAAATCCAAAGCGTTTCAAAAAATCTCAGAGGCCATGAGGGACAGAGGCTACATCAGGGACGCAACACAGTGCCGCATGAAACTTAAGGAGCTCAGACAAGCGTACCAGAAAACCAAAGAATCAAACGGACGCTCCGGGACAGAGCCCCAGACATGCCGCTTCTACGCTGAGCTACATGCAATTCTAGGGGGGGCCGCCACCAGTACCGCACCCCTATCCGTGGACTCCGCTGATGGGGTTCTCTCCACCATGCCTGAGGATTTTGCAGATGGGGAAGATGAGGAGGAGGAGAATGAGCTTAGGGAGAGCACACAGCAAACTGTTCTCCCCGACAGCGAGGATCTTTTTATCACCCTGACTGAAATACCCTCCTAACCCAACGAAGCTGGAGAAGGGGCCTCTGGTGAGTGTACCTTTTAAAATATAATACATGTTATAAAAGCAAGTGTTTTTTAATGATTAAGTAGCCCTGAGGACTTGGGATGCATTCGTGGCCAGTACTGCTACTGGAAAAGTCTGTTAACGTATCTGGGGATGGAGCGGAAATCTTCCAGGGACATCTCCATGAAGCTCTCCTGGAGGTACTCTAAAAGCCTTTGCAGAAGGTTTCTGGGGAGAGCAGCCTTATTCCATCCTCCATGGTAGGACACTTTACCACGCCATGCTAGTAGCAAGTAATCTGGTATCATTGCACGACAAAGCCTGGCAGCGTATGGTTCTGGTGTTTGCTGGCATTCAAGCAACATCCGTTCTTTATCTCTCTGTGTTATCCTCAGGAGAGTGATATCGTTCATGGTAACCTGGGTGAAATAGGGGAATTTAATTAAGGGGACATTCAGAGGTGGCCGTGCCTACTTGGCTGTTTGCCTGCACCTGAAAAGAAATCCTCCCTGCAGTTAGCCACGTGGTGGGGGGTGGAGGGCATTGGCGCTGAGCTGTTTTGGCTAGCAGGGATCTTCCCTGTTATCAGCCAGGCGGTGCGGGGAGGGGAAAAGCGATCATCCCAGAGAATTGGATTGGGGGAGGGGGTTAGTATGGTTTCTGCTGCTGCACATTAACAAGAAAACTGCAGCACTAAATGGCCAACTCAACGGGCTTTGCTTGGTATGAGAAAGGAGGGGGCTGCTGTTATGAAGTTTGCAGAAGCCGAAAGACTATGGCTTACCATGGCCGCCTGCAAACTGAATTCTGTTGCCCGGCCCTGCTTGTGTGATCTCTAACACCAAAGCCACAGGCACTCAATATAAGATGCAAAATGCGACCTTGTACCAAAATCACATGTGCTATGTAATGTGAATAGCGTTGTTCACCGTGAAAGAGTATAGCCATTGTTCTGTAAAATGTATCTTTTTAAATACTTCACTCCCTTTTTTTCCTCCAGCAGCTGCAAATGTTTCAAGCCTCCCTCCTCCATCCCAAAGGCTATATCAGATAAGACGGCGAAAAAAACGCACGCGTGATGACATGTTCTCTGAGCTCATGCAGTCGTCCGGCACTGACAGAGCTGTGTGGAGGGACACAATAGCAGAGTACAGGACGGTGGCTGATGAACGTGAGGAGAGGTGGCGGCAGGAAGATCAGAGGAGGCATGAGGAAACGCTGGGGCTACTGCAGGATCAAATGGACATGCTCCGGCATCTGGTGGAGGTTCATGAATGGCAGCAGGATTACAGACTGCCGCTGCAGCCCATGTTTAACCGCCTTCCCTCCTCCCCAAGTTCCATAGACTCCTCACCCAGATGCCCAAGAACGCGGAAGGGGAGGCTATGAGCACCCAATCACTCCACCCCAGTGGACAGCCCAAGCAACAGAAGGCTGGCATTCAAGAAGTTTTAAAGTGGCCTTTTCCTTCCCTCCTACCCTCCTCCCACACCCCACCCGGACTATCTTGTGACTTATC
Source organism: Lepidochelys kempii (assembly GCF_965140285.1). Lineage (NCBI taxonomy): Eukaryota > Metazoa > Chordata > Testudines > Cheloniidae > Lepidochelys > Lepidochelys kempii. The sequence continues at coordinate 251,027,308 of NC_136380.1, forward strand.
TCACTATTTTTATAATCACTTAATAAAGAATACATGTTTTTTAAATGACAGTGACTTTATTTCCTTTGCAAGCAAGCTGTGATCGAAGGTGGGAGGGCAGGTGGCATACAGGGAATTTAGAGGCAACCAAGAGGGAGGGTTTTCATCAAGGAGAAACAAACAGAAGTGTCACACAGTACCCTGGCCAGTCATGAAACTGGTTTTCAAAGCTTCTCTGATGCTCAGTGCTTCCTGCTGTGCTCTTCTAACCACCCTGGTGTCTGGCTGCGCGTATTCAGCAGCCAGGCAATTTGTATCAACCTCCCACCCCACCATAAACATCTCCCCCTTACTCTCACAGAGATTGTGGAGCACACAGCAAGCAGCAATAACCATGGGAATATTGGTTTCGCTGAGGTCTGAGCGAGTCAGCAAACTGCACCAGCAACCCTTTAAACATCCAAATGCACATTCTACCACCATTCTGCACTTGCTCAGCCGATAGTTGAACAGCTCCTGACTACTGTCCAGGGTGCCTGTGTACGGCTTCATGAGCCAGGGCATTAAGGGGTAGGCTGGGTCCCCAAGGATAACTATAGGCATTTCAACATCCCCAACAGTTATTTTCTGGTCTGGGAAGTAGATCCCTTCCTGCAGCCATTTAAACAGACTAGAGTTCCTGAAGATGTGAGTGTCATGAACCTTTCCCGGCCATCCCATGTTGATGTTCCTGAAACTTCCCTTGTGATCCACCAGTGCTTGCAGCACCATTGAAAAGTACCCCTTGCGGTTTATGTACTGGCTGCCCTGGTGGTCCGGTCCCAAGTTAGGGATATGCATTCCGTCTATAGCCCCACAGTTAGGGAATCCAATTGCAACAAAGCCATCTAGTATGACCTGCACATTTCCCAGAGTCACTACCTTTGATAGCAGCAGCTCAATGATTGCGTTGGCTATTTGCATCACAGCAACCCCCACAGTAGATTTGCCCACTCCAAATTGATTACTGACTGACCAGTAGCTGTCTGGCGTTGCAAGCTTCCACAGGGCTATTGCCACTCACTTGTGAACTGTGAGGGCTGCTCTCATCTTGGTATTCTTGCGCTTCAGGGCAGGGGAAAGCAAGTCACAAAGTTCCATGAAAGTGCCCTTACGCATGCGAAAGTTTCGCAGCCACTGGGAATCATCCCAGACCTGCAACACTATGCGGTCCCACCACTCTGTGCTTGTTTCCTGGGCCCAGAATCGGCATTCCACTGCATGAGTCTGCCCCATTAACATTGTGATATCCAAATTGGGGGGGAATGCGGTTTTAGAGAAAAGTGTGTTCATGTCCTCATCATCGTGATTCCGTCGCCTCCTTGCCTGGTTTTTCAGGTGCTGGTTCTCCATAAACTGCACGATAATGCGTGAGGTGTTTACAATGGTCATAACTGCTGTGGTGAGCTGAACGGACTCCATGCTTGCTGTGCTATGGCGTCTGCTCCTGGTCGGGCAATCCAGGGAAAAGAGCGCGAAACGATGGTTTGCCGTTGCTCTGACTGGGTTTAGCAGGCCGTTGATTTCACAGAGGGAGGGAGTAGAAAATGAATACAAAACAAATCTGGTCTATTTCTTGTTTTGATCCACTTCATCTATCTTTATACATGTTGCTGGCAGCAGACTGTGCAGTACAACTGCTAGCCATCGTCATCTCCTGGGTGCTCGGCAGAAGACGGTGCAGTATGACTGCTGGCCATCGTCTTCTCCTGGCTGCTGATTAAAAGACAGTGCACTGCCAGTAGGACTGAATCGCCATGAGACGAAACTTAAAAGGGAAATGACCTGGCTGAGTCACTCCCATGTTTGCCCAGGTGCCCCTGACCTCATCGAGTTTAGTTAAAAAAGCACCCAGGACTATGTCGATGACAGATACCAGTCATACTGCCTGGTCTGCTGCCAAAAGGCAATAAACTGTTGCTGTGCAGCAATGCAGTACCACGTCTGCCAGCACCCAGGAGACATATGGTGACGGTTAGCTGAGCGGGCTCCATGCTTGCCGTGGTATGGCATCTGCACAGGTAACTCAAGAAAAAAGGCGCAAAACGATTGTCTGCCCTTGCTTTCACGGATGGAGGGAGGGAAGGGGGACCTGACGATATGTACCCAGAACCACCCTTGACAATGTTTTAGCCCCATCAGGCACTGAGATTTCTACCCAGAATTCAAATGGGCAGCGGAGACTGCAGAAACTGTGGGATAGCTACCCACAGTGCAATGCTCCGGAAGTCGACGGTTGCCTCGGTACTGTGGACACACTCCGCCGACTACATGCACTTAGAGCATTTGCATGGGGACACACACAATCGACTGTATAAAAATGCTTTCTACAAAACTGACTTCTATAAATTCGACCTCATTTCGTAGTGTAGACAAGGCCTTACTGTCTGTTCGCACAGCACCTAGCACAATGGGGCCCCAGTCTTGTTTCGAGGCTGTAGGCACTATAGTAATAGAAATAACAACAATAAATGATTATTGCTGAAGTAAGGGACAAAATGCATATTGTGTTGACTAGAGATGAGACATCCTTTAACATAAGAGAAGAGTGGTAGCCCTATTTGGGCCCGGTGTGGATTTGAATAACTGACGTAGCCTCTCTGCCTATATTTTCCTTCTTAAAAATGAGTGTAATAGAACTTATCTACCTTATAGAAGGATCTGTCAGAGTTTGTACAGCCCTTGGAAAATCTGAAGTGGCACATGCTGTCTTAGCTCTGAATAAAGGGGATGTTCTAACCTGGCCAGGCATTCTCATTTTATTGTACGTATTGTCTGCATACCATCTGGAATTGTTCTCTGCTTAGTATTTTTAGTATGTAACATACATTTTCACATGAAAATTCAATAAAATATGCATTATGTATGAAAGCTGATGTAGTAAATGAAGAATGGACAGAATCCAGTCCCTGTTGTGTGAACCTCAGAGGCCCCAAATCTTCACAGTTTTAGTCTAGCCTGGCGTAAGTGTCTCTTCCTAATATGCTCCATGTCAGATTTTAGAAGAGACAAGATCCTTTAATTTAAACCGTACTCAGCTTTACTGGGGATCTTTTCAGATGTACTTTCTCTGCCCTCTGCTGACAGAACTGAATAATGACATGTACGATCTCTGTGAGTTTTCCAAGACAAGAAACGGTGAGAGAAATGTTCTCTCTCTCTCTGTTGTAGGGCTGGAGCTTTGTTATTTGTTTGTTCTGTTATTGTCCCTGTTGGCTCCTTTTTAGAATGTAAATTCATTGGAGCCAGAGTTGTGTTTGTTTATATGATGCTTTCTATCAATTGCATGTATACTTTCAGGGTTATGTAAATTAGGCCCAAATCAAGATCTGCTACACAAAGAGCAAATAAACTGGGTTTGGACAAGAGATCACCATGGGAGGAAACAGAATTATCCCCTCCCCTATCCACTACTGTGGTCCATTGGAATAGCACAAGTTGTTGCCACTGTGAGGAATTTTGTAGTAAAGGTCCCACTGGGCACACTGTGGGCCCACCCTCAAATGCCATGACCTTGCCATGGAGAAACTCACCACAGCACACCATTCCAGGGTGCATTGGTCAGTAGTCTCCAAGGTAGCTCCTCCACAGCCTGCAGCTCCAGCAGTTTCCTGCACTTAATTATCTCTTTCTTCCTTTCTCCCAGGATGTTCCTGACTACCAAAATGTTCAAGAGCTCCCTTACCTGGATATGGTGATTGCAGAGACATTGCGCATGTACCCACCTGCATTCAGGTATACCTTTTCCCTCTAGCGCCTAGAGAGTACATCATTAGATAAATACAGTGGCAATCTGTTTGGAAGCCCCATGCTCTTGGCCTCCATGTAGCTATCAGTACTGCTCGTGCACTTGAGAGATACAGTGGGGCCAAATGAATGAAGAAGACTGGCTAAGGCAGCTCTGCTTAATGCACCCTTTTCAAAGCCAGCTGGTCAGGAGTCTCTTTTCACTGTTCTTCGGGTCCCCCAAGCCCAGGGGAAGCAGTATCTTTTTTAGCAGACTAGCCTTAGGAAGTCAGATGGTTCTTCTTTGCTCCACTTCAGAGATCAGAGTATAGAATTTACGTAGCCTACTGGCTGAGTAGGCCAGTCACCCCATTAAACCCCTGATCTTCTGAAGTTTGTGCATGTCCCTTGCTGTATTCAAAACCATGAATTGTACTATGTGCTAGATATAGCTCATTCTGTAGTATAACATTCTGCCCTAATACTGTACTATACCATTATAGCTAACTCTAGTGCCTCCATCCAGTGGTTATTCGAAATTTTCCTTAACTGATATTAAAATAATTTCCCAGGGAGCTTAGAAGTGTTTATTTCAAAAAAGTGGAGGGGAAATTAGCAAACCGTGTAAGATCACAAAACTGTAACAGAACACAAATCTCAGGTCTCGGGGTGGGATTTCCAAAAGCAAACCAGCATTAACCTAACTCTGTTTCTATTAAAGTCAATGGTAGAGCTCCCCTTGATTTCAGTAGGAGTAGAGTTAGGCCAATGCTGAGCACTTTGGAAAATCCCACTCTATGGTAACAAGTACCTTAAAATAAAATAGCTGAAAATTAACCCCTCTTTTACTTACCCCCAAGACCTGAGGGCAGGATCTTCCAAGATTTTCTGTGGAGTTGCACAGGGTTATAAGGGTTAATTATGCTTGCTCATAAACGACAACATTTTACTCTGAAATCCATGGTATATAAATGGAAGTTCCTGTGCCTGTTAAGCATCAGGGACATTTGAATTTCAACTCTGTCTGAAACACTGGGAAACAATCAATGTTTGTCAGATGGGAAACAGAATTAGAAGAGAAGGAAGTTATTTTGAAGCTTCCATTGATGTCATTTGTGGTTGTTCCTGATCTCTATCTAAGGCCCAGTGCATTGCAAAGATGCCAGATACATAAGACAAGAATAGTGCTGTATTCCAGAATACAAAGAAATAGTGACAGGTTTCAGAGTAGCAGCCATGTTAGTCTGTATCCGCAAAAAGAAAAGGAGTACTTGTGGCACCTTAGCGACTAACAAATGTATTTGAACATAAGCTTTCGTGAGCTACAGCTCACTTCTGAATCCATCCGATGAAGTGAGCTGCAGCTCACGAAAGCTTATGCTCAAATAAATTTGTTAGTCTCTAAGGTGCCACAAGTCCTCCTTTCCTTTTTAAAGAAATAGTGAAAATTCAATAGCAAACAAAATAATTTTACTACCATGAGTGAGAGATATTTAAAAACAATCTGAATAAATAGAGAACTTCACTCTGCAGAGCTGGTGGTCCAGTACCTTTCACCAACATCCTATTCACTTTTCAGCAAAAGGGAGGACTTGTCAATATTTTTCTCCAGGCTTTGGTTCATAGTTATCTATTTTTATTTAATTTTGTGTGAGTGAGAACATTATGCTGTGAATAGTGCCAAAGTGGCAGTCCTAGAGACTGAAATCTTCTATTTATTCACTAAATAGGTACAGGGCAGGCACCAGTAATCATACATAGTACCCCAGTCATGAGGTCACTGCAGATCTGGAGGAAGCACTTTTTAGGGATGAGATAACAGTTTGGCCTCCAGGGTCCATGCAGTCTTTGGTTTCTGCTGAGACTGTTCATATATTATTATTTGTATTACTGTACCACTTACAGGCCCCAATCAAGATCAGGGCCCTATTTTGCTTGAAACCATTCACACATATAGTAAGAAAGAGTCTTTAATTTGAAAAGCCTACACACTAAGTGGACAAAACAGACGAAGGATGAGAGAAAAGAAGTATTATCCCCATTTTACAGTTGGGAAATTGAGGCACTGAAAGATGAAGGATAAATTTTTCAAAAGCACCTAAGTCTCATTTTCACACATGATTTAGGCACCTAGGTGCTTTTGAATTTTTTACCCTTCATCTTTTATTGCTTGAAATTCAATTGGATTTAGGCATCTAAGTCACTTAGGGTAAAAATTTCTAAAGCACCTAAGTGTCTTGTGCAAGGTCATGCAAGAAGTTTGTAACAAAACCGGGAATTAAACCCAGATCTCTAGTGCTAGGCTAGCGCTTTAACTAAAAGACCATCCTTTCTCTCTAAGAAGGGAGCCAGTTCTGGTAGCAGTTTCTGTGATTTTCAGTGGCTAATGAGAGGAGACCATCAAACTAATTTAACATGTAGGATACCAAACAGCCATCAGGAGATAACAATGCACAATAGGAGCTGGGGCCTCTAGTTGCTATGGTAATAGAAACATGAAATTACTCATAAAAACCTCCCTTAAAAGAACATTATGAAGGGTTGCAAAGTCAAGCTCTCAGAAGTTAGGAAATGACAGAATAAAGCTAACCTTTAATCTGGCCCCCTTACGTGTATGCATTATGATAGTCTCTACTGACATGACCACATGGCTATTTTTTCCACAGGACCCCGCCTCATTTGGTGCACAGGATGGACAGTGCTCACTTAGTGAGCAGCTATTCAATCTTTTCTTTCATCTGCATTGTTCAGTGTGTGGCCCCAGGTCTCATTTACTGCACACTATTCAAACTGTGCTCTGAAAACAGAATTATTAATTCCCTCGTGGGTTTTTCTGTGAGCTCATCACTACAGAGCTGAGAGAGTCACAGACATTAATTAATTTATGTTCGCACACCCCTGTGAGGTGAGGGAGTGGTACTGTCTCCATTTTCCAGATGGGGAGCTGAAACATAAATAGATTAAGCTCAAAAGTGTCCATTAATTTGGGATGCCTGAGTGAAAGGGCCTAGCACGTGATTTTTCAGCATGCTTAGAATTACACAGCACTTTGTGTCCAAGCCCAGCTCCTATTGACTGCCATCACAGCTGAGCGCTCAGCACTTCTGGACATCAGACCCCAGGGTATCAGGTTGGGGACCCAGAAAATAAGGAACACAGCAATTAGTGACCAACTCTGAAAAGTTTGGTATACGGGACTTGTCCGGAATCAGGAAGGAACTCTGTGGCAGAGGCAGGGAGAGAAGCCAGTTCTCCAGAGCATCATTCAACTGCCTTACCCATAAGATCATCCTTTCTCTTCCTGCAATCCTTTGTCTCATTCACTACACATCTTCTAGCTACTGCAACAAATGAAGGAGGCATCCTACAGAGAACAGCCTCCTTCACACAACCCCAATTCATTTCCAGAGAAGGTCCATCCTGTGCAGTGAATGAGGGCGAGGGACCTGTGACAAAAGTACTATGGCGTCATTAATGTAAGGCTGTATCATGGGCGTTGGAACAATTTGTATAGTGGGGGTGCTAAGAGCCATTGAACCAAACTGTAAACCCTGAATATGATGGAAACCACTTGAAGTCAGGGGGTGCAGCAGCACCCTCCACACCCCTAGTCCCAGCCCCTATAGGCTATATCATAATTCATATGCATAAGGAGGCAGAATTAAGGTTGCACAGGCACCTTAATGCTGGATTTCCTGACTTCTGATTTTGCACCATTAATTTTTTCTGTGAGTAATTTCCTATGTTTATAAAAAAGCAAACTGAAAAAGAAAACCTAGACATTCCATAATGTAGCATCATACTGATACCCACATGGGCCATCAGCATTGCTGGAACCTTTGGATCCCCTGCTAGGGTTGCCAACTGTCTAATCACACAAACCCAAACACCCTTACCCCCCTGCCCCACCCCTTCTCTGAGGCCCCACCCCACTCATTCTATCCCCCCTCCCTCTGTTGCTCACCTTCCCCCACCCCCTCACTTTCACCGGGCTAGGGCAGGGGGTTGGGGTGCGGGAGGGGGTGCAGGCTCTGGGATGGGGCCCAAGGGGTTCGGAGTGTGGGAGGGGGCTCTGGCCTAAGCCTGGGGCAGGGGGTTGGGGTGCAGGAGAGGGTGCGGGGTGCAGGCTCCAGCTGGGAGGCGCTTACCTGGGATGGCTCGTGGTCAGCGGTGCAGCAGGGCTAAGGGTGGCTGCCTGCCCTGGCCCTGCACTGCTCCCAGAAGTGGCTAACAAGTCCCTGGGGCCCCTGGGAGCTGTGAAGTCGGTGCTCGGGGTGCACAGAGGCCCCTGCCCCCACTGGGAGCAGCGTGGGGCTAGGGTAGGCAGGGAACCTGCCTTAGCCCTGCTGCGCCACTGGACTTTTAGCACCTAAAATCTCCTGGTTTGGCTTCAGTAGCCTCTGGGAGATAGGGCCTGATTCCAGGAGACTCCTGGCAAAACCGGGAGGGTTGGCAACCCTATCCGCTGCTCAGACCTCTGCCTCCTGAGCTGAGTAAATGGTTGATAGCAGTAGTAGGTTGCCATTCTGTCTGTGGATCAGAGTGAGACACTTTGCCGGTTGGTTTCATAGATTTTTGCTGACAACAGAGAAATGGTGAGGCTCAGAATGGGAATCTTCGGCTCCATCCCAAGCTCTGGAGGGCAGTGTGTTCTCGTGGGGACAGACTATTCTGCCCATTTCCCCCAAAACTTGATCCCTTCTGCCCTGTTCCCTCCCCAGTCCTCTCTCTTCCCCATTCCTGACTCCTCATCCCAATTCCATTCTCCTTACCTAGCCAGTTCAGGTTTCTTATCCAAATCCCACTCTCCTTGCCCGACCAATCATAGTTTTCCCCTGGAGAGTCCCGATCCCACTCGCCCACCACCCCACCCTTCCAGTCTCCTTGCCCAGTCATTCCCACTTCCCCCCATGCTTCCCATCTCCTAGTCCCCAGTCTTCTTGCCCAGCCAGTACCAGTTCACTACCTCCTCATCTGCTCGGTCTCTGACCGCCCCCCCTTGGCCTCCAATTCCTACCCTCTCCCTTCAACCACATTTGCCATCCCCACTGGTTCTCAGTCTGTGTTCTCAGGATCCTTGTCCAGTCCCATTGTCCCATCACCAGCTCCTTATCCCAGTCTCTTTCCCCCACATCTTGGCTCCTCATCAGATCTGTCCCCTTCAACCCACTGATTCCCAGGCTCCTTGCACAGCCAGTCCCAAGCTCTGTCCCTAAATCTTCATTTGATCTGTCTTCCCCATTTTGCTGCCAGTACCAGTCTGCTTTCCCAGCCAGTTCCCAGTCCCTATCTCTCTACCCCTAGTTCAAGTTTCCATCGCCCTCTTTCCTGTCCACCAACCTCCAGTACCAGTCATCCCCACCCCTCCAGGCTCCTTGTCTCAATTTGCTCCCCTCACCTTTGCATCCCTTCCCCTGGTCTAGTTTTTATCCCCTCTGCTTTCAAATCAGGATGCTTCCTCCCCCTCATTGCCTGAGTACAACAGGGGGGCATTGAAAGCACCAGAGAGACGTGCTCCCTGTTCTCAATTACAGTGTCTGGAGCTAGCCTGCAGCAGCGCAGAGCTACAATTGCAGAAAAAGTCCTGCTCAGGCCTGGGCTGTAGCATGCCCAGTGCAGACAATCTTTGGAGATCTTTAGCTCTTAAACTCTAGCAAGTCTCTACTGAGCATATGCAAACTGCAATTTTTCAGAGGCTTATAACTTGGCCAAATTTTCACAAAGACAGCAACAGTACATCCCTGATACAAAGGACAACCTCTCCCAAATGTCAGTCCCTGCTCAAGAGCATGGAGATGCTAGCACTTCCCAAAGAAAATGTCTCCAGAATTTTTTAATACGGGCAAAACGATACATTTTCCCCTTAGCCTCGTTCTCAGAAACAACGGAACTATTTTGGCTGAAATTTTCAAACATTTCAGCTTGAGGCAGACGCCTGGCATGGGAAATCAGAGTCCAAATGGAAGGTTTGACAAAGTTATAAGCAAAGGAAAACGGTCTAATAATGGGACATGTCAGGCAACCTTAATAATAGCGCTACCAGAGCCTCATCTAGCAGCAACAGTTACCAATTTGGGATGAATTCTAACTCCTAGTCTCGTGCTGCAAGGATCCATATTTCATTTGCGGTTCCCTGAAAAGTCCATGCTCTCTATTTTTATGGTGAAGATGCCCTTTGTGCGGCAAGCAACTGCTGTTCTGCTTATCTACCAGTGATCACCATCTTGCTTCCCCAATCATTGTAAAACCAACACAGATGACTTATTCAATGGCTGCTTTCAACACCCTGCCTTTGTACTTTTCTACTTACTCATCTGGGGTCGGTGACATTTAACTATTGCAGGTTCACTCGGGAGACATCAAAGGACTGCGTAGTGATGGGACAGCGTATTCCAGCTGGCGCCATAATAGAAATTGCAGTTGGACCTCTACATTATAACCCTGAGCTCTGGCCAGAACCTGAGAAATTCGTCCCTGAGAGGTATGTGGGATACTGCTCAACATCTCTTGTACCATTGTCCTTATTTAGACCATTTAGAACAAAGTCCTGCCTTAACTGCTGTTTCCTGTGTGGCTAATAAAAAAAGAGTGCTCTGTGTGTAAGCAGTTTGTTCCCAGGATGCCAATCCCATGCACTAGAAATGCATTCAGTATATGGATATTCAAATGAATACACCAGGCAACCCCCTTTGCTGCATAATTCCTGAACCCAACACAGCCCCAGCAATCAGCTGTTAACGTGGAGCAGGTAGACACCGTATCCAGCATCACCTCCACCAAAGTAGTTGGCTACTGGTAGATGAGTCTTAAATAGGAACCAATGCCATGTCTGTGGTTGCTCACCTGGCATGGGTATAACCTGTCCCTGGTCAAATGCTGCTACTTTGGCCACTCCTGGATATAGAAATTCGGAATAAAAATAGGCTACCCATTGTATTCATTTGCATGTAATTACCCAGAATTCTCCTCCAGTGCATGGCTGTTTCAGAGCAGCCTTTCTGTCTGAGATCCTGGAACAGTCTGGGTGTGCTGCTAGGGGCTTACTCCTGTACCTGAAGCCAGTGGGAGTTTTGTCTTCAGTGGGAGCAGGATAGGGTCCAAGTTCTTCATTCTGCTTGCAGGACAGACTTTCATGTAAAGCTTTTCTCACTTTCAAACTGGGTCTTAACGGAGTTCTGTTTGTATAACAACTGCATGGAGAAGAGACTATCCTGCAGCTGCAGAGGTTAGCAGACAAAAAGTGTTCTTGGAATTATTGCAGATCCAATACTATGTAGAAGCACAGGTTTGCTTAGTGGACACTGCTGATAAGACCTGCATCTCAAGTTGCCATCTTGTGAAAGTTCTAGTACAAAATGCTAGCCTCTCAAACACACTGGGTGTGATGCAGACTTTCTAAGAATAGCTCTGAAGGACTAATGTAACTACACATGTAAGTGGGTTTGTAAAGAGGAATCCTCTTGGAACAGTCCATCCTGTATACTAGTTGTCTGTTTTCTCTGTCTTAGCCCATAAAGAGGGGCAGCACCAGGGTCAGAACATAAGAATGGCCATACTGGGTCACACCAAAGGTCCATCCAGCCCAGTATCCTGTCTTCCGACACTGGCCAATGCCAGGTGTTCCAGATGGAATGAACAGAACAGGTGATCATCAAGTGATCCATCCCTTGTCACCCATTCCCAGCTTCTGGCAAAAAGAGGCTAGGGACACCATCCCATGCCTTTGCTGACTAATAGCCATTGATGGACCTATCTTCCATGAATTTATTTAGTTCTTTTTTGAACCCTGTTATAGTTTTGGCCTTCACAGCATCCTCTGGCAAAGAGTTCCACAGGTTGACTGTGGATTGTGTGAAGAAATACTTTCTTTTGTTTTAAACCTGCTGCCCATTAAACCTCTTTTTAGGAGAAAGGAGCATTTGTATTGTATTCTCAGGTTCAGATGAGAGGTCTGGCAATGATCTTTCTAGTGACAGATGTCATGTCTGGGTCTTCTGTTGACCACTGGACCTCATCATCTACTCCAGCTTCTGGAAGTGTTCAGTAAGCAGTGCTTTAAAGGAAAGTGTTTGGGGGATGGGAACTATAATGCACTTGACCAGATGTGCAGTGCTGTGCGTGGTGAAGCCGAGGCAAATGTCTTTCTTCACCTCTTCCTGAAGCAGGAGGTACAATTACCCATAGACTCACCTTAGCTTGCATAGTTTGCCAGTATTGTTAGCGGTCATAAGATTAGGCATCTTTCTCTTTTAAAAAAAAAAAAAAAATCATCCCCGGTATTTTTCTCTCTGGCCTTCTGTTGGTGAACCATCCTCAGATTGATTATGTTGCATGAAGAAGAATTGGTTATCTGTAAGTTTACTGACCTTTAGTCCCATTGTTCTTGTATTTTGGGACATACCAAAATGGGGAGACACATTTTTTCACTACGCATGCCATAATGCTGAATACCTCGACCAAGTCCTGAGGCAGGAGGTGTCTCTCACTATATGTTTGTACAGTTCTTAAGACACTCTCTGGGGTCCCACTCTCTCTTTGAGGCCTTTAGGTGCTACCATTAATACAACCCGCACATGATGATTTTTTCCTTTCCAGGCGAGGTAATCTCAGTCTTGAAATAGCCTTCAAAAGCTCTCATCGTATTTAAGTCCTGCTGTGTTCATTGCCTCTCTCTGGGGCCTTTCCAGACCCCAGGGCAGGAGCTGCAACTCTGGCTGGTCCTTGCACTCGCGAGGTGCACGTGGAGGGGAGGCTCATTGCCCCCCTCCCAGCACAAGTGCCCTTAAAGGTATGTGGATGGCTCAGCTGGCATTAGGGCAGTTCTGTACTGGCGCATCAGCCCTTGGCTCCCTACGGTAAGGGAGGGCCTAGCCCAGTAAGAGCAGATATCTAGTACAATGGCACCTCTTGACATGTTGTTGCTTTTCTAGAGTGTTCATAGCTTTGAAGGGCAGAAGGCCCTAGATTTCAGATGGATTGCTGGGTGCACTGAGCCCAATCCCTGGTCTGGCTAAAACTCCAAATCCAGACTGGCTGCTTTTCTGGAAGGTAAGGCTGCAAGGGATAGAGTTTCCACCACATCCCTTGGTAGTTTGTTCCAAAGGTTACTCTGCCTTGCTGTTAAAAAATTGTGCCTTTTTTCTAATGTGTATTTCTAATGTTTTTATTAGGTATTTTGAAAGAATTAGCTACCCTGGCCTCTTCTGGATGACTGCCACCTTAGTCCTCACTAGTAATTGAGCTGGGCACCTCCAGAATTAAGAGCATGCATGCCTTCAGTTTGAGCTAAAAACCTAAATCCCCTACTTCCTCTATGGATGGAGCACACATAAAACAGTGGGATACATCTGTGCAATAAGAGCCTTCTTCCCCAGCCAATCAGATCCCTGCTTTCATATTCCTGTTTTTCTCATCGTCCATCCTGAAGAGAATCCCAGGCAGGCTCTACCAATTTACATTGCTTTTGCAATGCAGGGGCAGCATTCTTGCTCATTCTAGATCAGAGTTCATTAGTTTGCTCTTGGCATATGCAGGCAGTAATTTCGCCGTTAGTTTATGCATAGGGTCTGGGTTGCTATAACGCCCGAATTAGTGTTCCGTAGTTTCCTCAGATAATGAGTGTTTAGTGAGGGCAGTTCATTAAAGACATCCTTTTTAAAATGACAAAGAAAGTCTGTTTGTCCTGCCGGGAGAACTACTCATTGACAAAGGACGTTTTAGTTTAGAGCAGAATTTGCTAACGGTCCCCTTGAGAATGGTTTACTGAGACCAATTTAAATCCAGCTTTCTCAAGATGTGAGCAGAAAAATCACATCAGTATGAAAACCGTTTCTTGAGCTGGTTTCCAATTTGCCCACCTTGCAGGTTCACAGCAGAGGCCAAACTACAGCAGCATCCCTTCACATACCTCCCATTTGGAGCAGGACCTCGCAGCTGCATTGGCATGAGGATGGCTTTGCTGGAGATAAAGATGACCCTGCTGCGGATCTTGCAGAAGTTCAAATTTGAAACCAGTCCCGAGACCCAGGTTTGTATATGTGGAAACTTATGGACGACACCTGTCAACTCTCTTGGGAACTGACAGACTGTTCTATAGGTGGCCGGTGATGTGTCATAGTACAGTCATGCAAAAAAACTAACAGGCATATGCGTATAATAAAAGTGGCAGCAGTGCTGAATCACATTACTTTAATCAAAATATAACTGGATTTGTCATTTAGTAAATAAAACAAACTTCTATAAGCCATAGAGCCTACAGCCCAGATCCTCTGCTGGCGTAAATAGTCTATGTCAATTTACACCAGTGTGTTTATCAGAGTACGTTGGTACTTCTGTTTTTGTACCTACTGTATATTTAGCAGCTCCAGAGCTTATGGCAGTTTATTTTATTTAGATTTGTAAGATACCTGAGCATCCACTGCCTAACCTAAAAAAAAAAATTAATTATTTTTACCATTATACTGCCAACAACTGGCTATAAAATGGACACTTTACAACTTCCATGACGTCTGTATGAGTTAATCTCATAAAGGAAACTGAAAACATCAGTTTGTACTTGTGAAGCTTTTACACGTATGCACCGCGCCATACACTGTGTGAAAGAGAGTAAGCGTATAAAATATGTAATTTATTTTCTCTTTTTCAGATTCCTTTGCAGTTGACATCTGTATCGTCATTAGCACCAAAAAACGGAGTCTATGTTAAGATAGTACCTCGATAGAGCAAAAACCCCATTCTGAAAGCCTCCAAGGAGGTGATCCATTGTTCAGTGGCTCGCTGATAGATTGGGGGGTACCATTTTCAAAAGTACTTAAGTGACTTGGGAGCCTAAATCTCATTGAAAGTCAATTGGACTTTAAATGGGTGGGCCAAAATCCTGCTGATTTTCAATGAGACTCAGGCTCTTAAGTCACTTTTGAAAATGGGACTTAAGTACTTTGGAAGGTTTTACCCAAGCCCATGACTATGAATAGTCTCTGAAAAAGCCTACCACTTTTCATCAGCCTTAGTGGTCGTAACAGGGCCCACTTCATTTTACTTATCTACATGGGAGTTTGTCCAGGCTCCAATCTTAGCAGTCTGCACTCCTCACCTTCGGTAGATTTTTATAAGATGTTGAACAATCACTTGTTAGCTAACACGTTTTAACAGACCTTTAAATCTGAGTCTCAAACTCTGAAAGCCAACATGTGTGGTGGTAACAGCAAGGACTAGGAATCAGGACACCTGGATCCTACTCCAAACCCTGCAGTTGACTGATCTTGAGCAGACAGCCTAACCTCATGTCAAATGAAGATAATGCTTACTCACCTTTTGTAAAGCACTCTGAGACATTTGGATGAAATGTGCTCGTATTATCCTCTAACTTTTGTTACAATGGATTTTAAAATAATGGTAAATGTCTGTACAGCACTTAAGATCCTATAAACAGGACCAGACCAAAAAATGTTGTAGACTGCTATTAAGTTTTGTCTGTTACCGAATAGTATTTAGAGAACCTTGGAATATACAAGTTTGAAGTGTTTAGGAGAACTCGGGGAATTTTAGGGTTGACCTGAAGATGGTGGCACAGCAGGAGTTTTCCCAGCATGGCATGACACTTTTCCTTTCTATGCATTTCAGTTGGCACTATACTTTAGCAGAGGAAATGAAGGAGGCTGCATGCACTAGTGCTTAAAGTCAAGGATTGGGAGCCAGGAAAATCAGTTCCAATAGCTACACTAACTCATTAGGCGACCGAGCAGCAAGTCACTTCACCAACTTGTGCCTCACTCAACCCACATAGGGAAAGAATGTGGGTGAATGCTAGGCCCAGCGGCTGCCTGCATGTCTTCACAGTCACAACAGCACTTATTTGATTCTTCAGGACCGTTTGCCCACAGCATCTGCAGTAGCTAAAAGCAAATTTTTCCATGTTTGGAATTTTTCCATATTTGCACACATGGAGCAAACGGTCTCTTCTGCTGCATCCTGGCCCACCCCAGCAGTGGCTCAAAGTACAGTTTTGGGGGCTGCATGATACCTAGATAGAAGCAGAGAGTTTACTCCATACCCAACCCTAGGTGGAAAATTAAGAAAAAGGAAGAAAGTTGTCATAGGCCCAAGTTTTTGTGTGTGTCCCTGTTGCAGGCCCCTGGGTCCTATGTGGGCTAGTGGAGTGTCACTGAGCATCCTTCACACTAAGACACTGACCATTACAGCTGCAGCATGTTTAGAATTCCCAGCAGCCTCTACTGCTTCTTAAGCCTCAAGGAACTGTGGCCCAGATCCTCAGAGATATGCCACTGATTTCAATGGAAGTCAACGAGCCTAAACACCTTTGAGGATGTGGGCACTGGTCCCTTCCCAGGCAGAGTAGCAGCACCGAGGACATTACGGATCACTAGAGGAAGTTCTATCCACTGAAGAAGGTAGGTCTCAGTTGGAGAGTGGGGTGGTAAGAGGCAGCCTTCCAAGTGTTCAGGGGAGATGTATATTATTTTTTTTAAACATAGGGCCCTACTTTAGTTTCCACTGCAGGCTGAGATCATGAACAAGAAGAAAGGAGGAGGTTGGTGAAGTTTATTCATTTTGCCAAAAATAGGTTATTTCCTCCACTGTGAAATTAAATTTTCCTGACGTTCCAGCCAGCTGAGCACTCATGAGTACTTTAAAAAAGCCCAGTGAGCTTTTGATAAAACGTAACTTCAGACTACCCTTTAAAAAAAAGAACATCGGTTGCTAGTTGGGAGGGAGGGCGGGAGAGCCAGCCTGGTGCTCTGTGGGCCTCAGCCCAACCAGTCACACTTCTTTCCTAAAGCTATGCTACAGGAAACACCAGCACTTGTGCATGGCACACACAAAACCAGCTGCAATATATTTCTTTGCAGCTGCGGTACAAATCATATCGAGTAAAGGCGCTCGATTAGAAGACTGCTGCTGCTCCATGATTCCCATCTACAGTTTCTTGCTTGCATGTGGCACGTTGAGAGTGGTGGGATTGGCGCATGCTGCTTTCACCTCTTGCTGGTCATTGTGACCACACTTTTAAAAGTCATGCTCTCATCTTCCTTACCAAGGCTTGTGTTTAGTTCTGTGATGAGATTTTCTTCTCGCTTGAGTTCTAGCATAGTAACTGTGGATTATAGGCCTGAGAGTTAATGCTCCATCCATACTCCGGCCTTGCCATGCTGGAGTTTAAATGACTCAATGTGCCTATGAAATGAGCTGTTGAATTAATGGTCTAATCTAAAAAGGTGCAGCATGCACCGCTATACACAATTTTGCCTCAATTTTTTCAATAGTATATTATTTGTGGTTGTGATTCTAAATTATACCTGTAAACTGGAATAGTATAGGGTAGTCTCATTAAAGGTTTTTCCCATCCATTTGTCTTAAAGAAAAAAAGTGTTTGTCCTTTACTGTGTTCTGGCGATCTCCATCAGAAAGTCAGCCTCCCAGTTCTCTTCCAACAGTGTTCTCCTGCTTCCCCTCCTCCCCCCAACCTGCAGGTCCTCCCTTTCTTCATTTTAAAACACACACTTTAGAGCCTAAACCCTCAAAGTCTATTTATTGCCCTATTTATCCAAGGAATTGGAGCTACCACAACATGTCCACTGGAATTTAAAAATTATTGTAAGAAAACAGATCAGCATAACTGATATGGTGCATGGGGTTCTAAGGCATTGAAACAGGCATCACTGAAGGGACTTGAGTAGTCAGAAACTTATAACTGACATGTATATTGCCACTCCAATGCAGGTTCGTGGCTTAACTAACAATACAGTGACTGTCTTGCAAGACTTTTCAGCTACTATGTTAATACCAGCTTGCCCATCCCTGAATACAGGGCTGATTGCAAAGGAAGTAAGTGCCAACTGTAGTGACTTGTCCATTTTGAGGTAGCCAGTTTTCCCCACAGGTGCAGGTTAAGCCAGAATTCTGAATCTGAAAGTTAGCCACCGTTTTGTTAATTCTGCTTGGAGGCAGTCAGTGGCTTTGGACTAGTATGGCAACCAGAAGGTTAAGAGGAAGAGAGGATGCCTCAGGACAAATGAAGAGTCCTGCACCCCACTGCTTCCTTTTAAATGGTAGTTGCTGGCCTGCCAACCCCTAACTTCGTTATACAACAGCACTTAATGAGCCTCACTCCACCGCTGTCCTTGTAGAGTTCTGCATCATAACTGATGAAACAGGGTGGGGAGATGAACTCATCTTTGCCATCAAACTATGCCCTGAGGGTCTGAAAAGGGATAATAAACGACACTGCAAGCTGCCCTTCTGATGTTGCTCCCTCTCCTCACAGAGATGAGATACAGGAAGCTGTCATTCCCTCAAGGCAGCTTTTCCAATCCCGTCTGCCACTTTTCTGGAAAAGGGGATGAGGGGAAAACAGCAGCCTGCCCCTAAAGCTGAGCTTCCTATCAAGACACACGATAAGAGGAGGAGAAGCAGAGAAACAGCTTCTTGGCTGCCAAAGCCTGCAGGTGCACCCGTTGCTGGGACATAACTGGAATTGGACATGTTGTTGAGCTGATTTGTTAGAAATTTGAAGTAGTTTGGAACTTTTCCTCACGGTGCCACAACAGAGAAGCCCCCCAGCTGCTGCTGTGGAAGCAGATAGAACTTCAGGAGGCAGGGGCTTCCCATGCTGCTAGAGCAGGGGTAGGCAAACGTTTTGGACGGTGGCCCATGAATGCTCATGAAGTTGGGGTGCGGGTTCTGGCTGGGGATGAGGAGCTTGGAGGGTGGGAGGGGGAATCAGGGCTGGAGTGCAGGAGGTGGTCAGGGAGCAGGCTCCGAGCAGCGCTTACCTCAAGCAGCTTCAGGAAGCAGCGGCATGTCCACCGCTCTGGCTCCAACAGGGAGGCGCAGCCAGGCGGCTCTGCGTGCTGCCCTGTCCGCAGGCACCACACCCACAGCTTCCCTTGGCAGTGGTTCCTGGCCAATAGGAGCTGTGGGGGCAGCACTTGGGACAGGAGCAGCGTGTGGAGCCCCCTGGCTGCCCCTACAGGTAGGAGCCAGAGTGGGGACATACCACTGCTTCCAGGAGCCGCGTGGAGCCACATCATGCATGGAGCGGGGCAAGACCTCGACCCCGGTCTCCGGTTGAAGCTCGAGGACTAGATTAACACATCTGATAGGCTGCAGGTTTGTTTTAAAATTACATGAGACTACTTTAGAACAGGTCCTAGTCACTTGCAGACAGATGACAGAAAGCAAAGACTAACAATGAAACATCTTCAGGGAATTCACATTTTGCAATCAATGCTAAAAGCTGTCACTTTAAAAGTGTATTTTTATATAACTGTATTGGGATAGAGAACCTTGCCAACGTAGTAGTTCACAAAGCACTTTTTAGGAGGGGGAATTACTCTTACTCTGGATTACATGTGAAATTTTAAGGAAAATTCTGCAGCATAGTAGAAAGTCACTTCACAAAATAAATATTTTATATACATTTTCTGCTTTCTATTCTATGAGTAAAATGGAATTTCCACCTGAACTTTACCATAGATGCTGATTTGTTTAGCATATATTTATTGTTCCCTGGGCCTTAATAATAGCACCTGTATTGGAAGGGTTAGAGGTCAACTCATAAAGCTGAATCTCTCATCCCTTGTTATTGAGGAAAGTTATGCAGCAGGCAACAGGAAACAAGCTAATTTTTTTTAGACAGACATCAAGTTGGATCTCAGAGATGCTTGCTCTCTGCCTAGCTGCAGTTTGCCACCTCTATTCAAGCAGTTCGCAGGATTTCCTCAATTGTTAGTTATCTTTAAAACTGAGCTGACTCCCACAGCAATACTCACTTAAAAGTGGAGAAGGCATCTGGAAATCATTCAAGGCACTTTTGAACAAGAGGCCTGACCTATTTACTGTTCATTTTCTATGACATGCACTGATCCAATGGTTAATTAACTACCCCCTAACAGCTGACTAACCTCCAAATTTCCCTGACCTTCCTCCCAAAATAAAGTACTTTAACTTGAGCCACAGAGGTCTCCCGTTACCTCCACTTTCACGATTGCTGATGTCCTCTCCTTAAGGTGGCCATGTGTCCATGCTTCTAGGTCCTGCCTTGCGTGAGAGTTTGACCGCCTCCTCTGGAAATCTTTTCTTAAAAGTCCCCCCTTCTAATCCAAATATTCACAAAACTCTACACCACACAGACAGAGCTGCCTCCCTCTCATGTATAAACAGACCTGGCCTCCACTCAGCCCTCAGATCAGGCCCTGGCTGCAGGTATCAGACTTGGCAATAACATAAGATAAAATGCTCACGCCTCTCCTGTCACTCCCCACATGATTCTTCGCTTACTGCTAAGATATGGCTGTTATCAAAGCCCTATAAATCAAGGCAGAAGCTGAATATCACTGCAAGCCTGAAATACTAAGTCAACTGGTAGACTCAGTTTCCATAGTATAGACAACAGGTTGGTCATAAAATGCTGAGGTACCCTACTGTGCTGCAGACTGCATTACTGTCAAGCCAGTTTTCCTTTCAGCCCACCCTCCATATGCCTTCACAGGACAGGGCTGGTGGCAGAAATCCATGTAACCCAACCTCTCTATTATCCCACTCTAGAACACCACTCACGCATGTTCCAGACACTCAAGAGCTATGGCTATCGCTTGAGACAGTCAACATAAGTTTGCATATAATTTAGGTTTCATACGAGGTACCTTTTTTTAAAAGCCAATAATTTCCAACTGCACTGTAAACAGAGAACACTACAGACTCCCTTAGTTTGTAAGAACTTGAACATGAAAGTTCACTAGAACCCAAAAGTGCAATTCATGCTGCTATTTGCAGTACCCAAGATGAAAAAAGCAACAAAGCCTGTTTTTCCCCAGGGTGGAGGGAGAAGCTTCCTCAGCCTTTGAAAACTTACAATAAAAACTGCTCTGCTTTGCATGAAAGACATTCAGTGTGAATCTTTTGTTGCTACTTACCACAGTAAGAAACAAGGATCCACCTAGGTAGAAACATTAAAGAGGGTTAGAGGATACAAAGAGGCCACTATTTGACTCAAACCTTAATCAGTTTTCGGTTCAAAATATTTTAATTTGTATTAAAAAAGAGGAGCCATGCATATTGCCACAGAAGGTAGCATACATACGGCTGGGAAGAAGAAGATTCAATTTCAAACATTAAAAACATCGAGAAATAGGGCTACCGATTGCTTCCAGTTAGACATTTGTTCCTCATAGGCACTTAGAATATATGACTAGCCAATACGTTCACTGTAACTGAAAGACAGCTGCTGTAAGCCCACCATTCCCAGCCATTACAAAGGAGAGCGAGGATCCTGAGTAGTAGTCTCCTCTCTCCAAGCAACGCAAATGTTAAGCTTCAGTCACCAATATCATGATTGTAAATGAGAAATATACAGCTGCTTACGTTTCAAGGTACCAATAAAAGTCATATTATACCCTCCCCTACCAGGACAAACATGTACGGACAGTGAAAGCTTTAGTGGTTCATCCAGAATTGTCACAGCTCTCTAGTTAAAGCATTCATGTGTTAGTTGCAGCAGCGTCATTACATAACTAAGTAGCTCAGCTGTTCACAGCAGGGCATTAGGCACTATAGTTTATTTTGTGTACATATGGACAGTCTTATTGACGTTCAAGGATGGGCAACCTTTAAATCAGTCCTTGCTATGCTTCCAGCTTTAGCACTTGCTTCCAATCTTTACCAGAAGATAGGTAGAGAAGTCAGAAGAGATCCAGGCAGTGTAAGTAACTAGTGATAATCAGAGGCATTATTAGGATTTTGAAGTTTCTTCTGCTCTCCCATATTGCAGCAGGCTTTTGGACAGAGCTTTACCCTGCCCAGAAATACACCCTGGAAGGGAACGTATTAAAAATCTAGGCTTAACTTTTCATTCACACGTTAGTTAACAGGTGGAAGGGGAAAGCTTCCCAGAAGCGAGGAAAGCTCAGAAGTGCAGTTCTATTCTGAAATGCAACTACTGTACGTGAAATGGCACATTTACTCAGTCTATCTGTTCCTTGCATCTATAAGAACTAGAAAGCTGATTTCAGTGTCAGAGTTTTGATTGCTTTTGACTCTTGTTAACATACAGGAATGAACAGAGCCAAGATAAATAGCGAACTAGATTCTATCCTTTCGGATACATCAACAGAATTGTTTTCTATATTCCAATTACAGGACCAATCACTTAAACCTGTATAGCCCCCACAGAATATAGTGGGTTTGCACAGATGTCACTGAAGGCAAACGACATGACCTATGGAACCTTCATTACTGGCATTGATGGAGGAGGAGGAGGAAAGAACCTCACTCAATGCTTAGATCCCCAAGCTGAGTTTGCAGGGCTGACAACAAGGAAAAACAGCCTTGTAAAAACTCTTTTAACCTGGAGCTACAGAGACAATAAACATGATCCCCACACTGATTCTTAAAGAAGAATCATGCTTTTAAAAAAAATGCAAATGTGTATCTATATACCACCTCTGACAACTAGGAACAGATAAGAACAGAAAGCTGTAGCTGCCACATCTCTCACACCATGTCAGAAAAACATCAATCCTACAGGCAAGTCTAAAAGAGAAAAGCGTAAGAAAAAGAGAAGTTCTTAGATCTTTTGCCTGAAGCAGTTCTGCTGGAGAGGAGAAAGAACACACAGCAACTGCTCCGGTGTCCCATCTTACACACCTAAGCTTGCCGCTGTTCCAACCAAATCACCACAAAGCCTGAGTCAAACTCATGTAACTTCACAGATTTAAAGCTTCCTGCGTTATTTTTTTTGTAACCCACATTTGGGGCTTAGCAGGCCTGAGGTATGAGGAGGAGAAACCCTTGGCAAGCAGAGGGATGTAGGTCACCCTGATGTGGTAGCAGTGATCCACAGGAGGGCCATGTGTGCAACAGTCCCCAGGGAACTATTACAAAAATTGCTTGCCCACAAGAAGCCTTGTGCAGATTCTGTCCTGGCAAACTAGTTTCACAGCTAACTTCACTAGGGGAGAACTAATGAAGACATAATTCCTTTTTTAAGCATTTCATATGACATCGCAACCACCTGCTTTTCTATTACTTCATCTCACAGTGCAAGAATGATATGAACATCTACTGGATTTATTAAATCCCCCAGAACAGACTAACAATGGGAAAAACAAGTTAGCCGTACTAGAGAAACTTAGGAATAAAGACTGGATTTTAGAAACTCATAAAAATACTATGTCTTTTCTAAAATTTCTTAAGATACTCAGCCCTGCTTACTGTTACAAGGAGAGGGTAGAGAGTCTACATGTGTAGAAAATGTACACAAAAAACTCTCCTCAGTTAAGTCAATTCCGAAAATAAGCAGCATGTGAAGCCCTTGACAGAGCAGCTGCCACCGCCTGGTCCATGTATTCGATCAGATACTCAGGATAAATCTGATGTTTCTCAAAGATGACGAAGATAGACGGATTCGAAAGGCTATTCACGCAGCTGTCATAGAAATTGTTTCCGCTGTCCTTGGCGGGAGGACGAAGATAGGAAGAGCTACCAAGGGTAAAGTCCCCCACCAAGACCCGAGCCAGAAACATGGTCTTGATGTTTGAGGCCGTCTTGCTATAGTTATCAGAGTACGAGGCATCCCTTGCAAAGTAGCTTCCTGCAGTAGACAAAGATAAAGTTGGTAAGATTGCTGGCTTCCTGGAATACATCGAGAAAACAACCCTAATCTTTACTGAGAGAATCAATCAGAAGCTGGTGAGAGATTTGTAAATAATTTCATGCGTGTTAGGCATCCTTTCCAGCATAATTTATCGTTAGGTATTACCACAATTTGATTTTTCACAAAACATGTTAGATATTACTAGTGTTTTTTTATTTTCTAATTTCTCTTTCTGAGAGTATGCTATTTGCCCCCAAACCCATCCCACCATACATACACACAAAGCTTATAGTAAGTTTTTGGAAGCTTGAAATTGAAGTATCTTTCCTTCCAAAATGTTCTAATCATCATAAGCAACCACTGGGTGAATAAACTCTGGAACGATAGATTAAATGTTTAAAAAATTAAAGCCCATTCTGTTTCACTTGATATGTGGATCCTTTGCTGTAAGCAGGGCAGTGGCAGGGACTGTATCATTTTCCAGGGATGGAAGGAATACTGAAGCAGAGTGTAGTTTACTTGCATGGCATCAGAGACCAACTAAATACCACTTCCTCTTGGGGTTCAGAGAAGACAAGCCGCAGCTCCAGGGGGGAGGAACACAGACAGGCGTAAGGGGGCCAAGAGTGGCACCCCAGCTGGGGCTGGCTGCCAGAGCCAGGAATAGAGCTGGCTGGCACCCCCTTCCCCCTGTGGGGGCTGGCCCACACCCAGACGCACCCCCCCAAACATTACTCTGCACCCGCCCTTGTGGGGCGCCCCTCCCCCCCCACCACAGTTTGCAGACCTCTGGTCTAGTCTGACCTCACGTATGACATAGGGCATAGAACTTCCCCACAATAATTCCTAAAGCAGATCTTTTAGAAAAAACACATCCAATCTTGATTTAAACATTGCCAGTGATGGAGACTCCATCAAACCCCTAGGGAAGTTGTTCCAATAATTAATGACGCTCACTGTTAAAAATTCATACCTTAAATTTGGGTGGGTGACGTGTTGACTGGAAGCATTCCTGTCCCCTCTTCTTTCCACACAAACAAGTGGGTTTACACGGCTGTGTGGAGCACATAGGCCAAGGTCTGCAGAAGTGCCTGAGCTCCAGCTGAGTGTGTTTGTTACATTGCCACATGAAGTGGTTAACATTAACACTACCCACTTAAGCATACAGGTAATACCTAGCTCAGGTGAATGCCTCTTCCCTCTGCCATTCTCCAGTTCCAACTACTGCTGGGCTAGAGAAAGTTCTCTCTAAATCAAGGTTAGCAGAGCACAAGCTCGAGAACTACCTTTGCCATAAGCTGTCCCATGAAGACCACAGATTCTCCAGTCAAAGTTCTGCTGGCAGATGGCATCGATATGCTTTTTACTGGTCCCATGAAATAAGAGTCTTTCACACACATCTTTTCCTCCATTAGTCTTCAGCATTTGCTCTTTCTGCCTGTAATAAAAAGCATCGTCAAAATTCCACAGTGCAGAGCCAGATTATTTTAGCCAAACAGGTTCCAATGAGGTAGGCACTCAGATTATTTGTGATGAGTGTTACAGAGTGCTCAGATTTTGCAAAATATTTTAATACTTTTTTAAATTTGAGTAATTGCACAAAAGTATGCTTTTAAAAAGGCCTGCTTTAAACAGAAACAGAAGCGAGATGCACCATGTACTCAAATATACCTGTGTAAGAATTTATAAGGCTCTAACTGTAGCCAAGAATAGAAACATTAGTCTTCCTTCCCAGCTAGTTGGATAAATATCTTGTGGGGGGGGTTGGAGGTGGAATATCCCATGTACACCTTACTGACGGAAAGCCTAGTCAGAGGGGAGTTTGAAGTCATTCTGAACACTTGCAGAAATTCCCTAAACTAGAACTGTGGAAGTTCTGTATGACGGGGTGTACCAACCCTGCACTGGGCCAACTGGGACGGACCAATCACTGTGGGCCCAGGAGGCCACGCCCTCTTTCCCCTGCTGCACATGCTGCAAGTGGAAGAGCCAGATAACAGGAGGCAGCCCAGCTCAGTCAGCGCTGGCTGTGGAGGAAGAGGGATGTGTACTGCAGGCTCCTCCAGAGGGGCCAGTGACGGTCCAAGCTGCAGAGCCCATGGACCCAGATTATGCTGCGGGCAACTTGCCAACTGTGGAGGTTGATGGGGATGCCAAGCCGCCACCAGCTGAGGAGATGCCTGGGATGCAATTTGTGGTAGGAAGTGACCCAGGGGATGTAGTAGAAGCTGATGCCAAAACCCTTAGCGGGGAAGTCCCCAGCTTCATAGGGCCCTGGGTCAGAACCTGGTGGAGTGGGAGGGACTGAGGTCCCCTACCACACCCCACAGACCAGTAGGCGTGGCTGCTGTTTGCTCTCGGTCCCAGTCCAGAGGCTCAGGGACTACTACTCTGTCCTGTCCCGCCCAGGGGCTGCAGGCTGATTGCTGTTCTGCCCTGCCCAGAGGGTCAGAATCCCACCTGCAACTGCCTACCCCAGCCAGGAGTCTCACGGGCTACTGACTGTTTGCTCGCTCAGCCCTGCCCAGGGTCCAGAGCCCACCACACTGCAATTACCTTATCTAACAGGGAAACTCGACAACTGGGTGATGGGGTGTACCAGCCCTGCCCTGGGCCAAAGGGGTGGCCCAGCTCGACAAATAGTGCCTCCCGTCACACTCTTGTCATTTGCACTTGCAGATCTCCTTCACTGGCTGCCAAACCTCAGTTCTTGTGAAATGCTACTCATGGGAGATAATGCCTCTCCCCATCTGCAAGCAGTATCTCAGGGAGATGGGCTACTCCCACAGAGGGCTCTGAATAGCCGAGTAACCGCCATCTTGCCTGAGTTCTGCCTCAGCCAGCTGCAGATCTCAGCTAAGCAGTGGTCAAGCAAGTTCTAAAAAGCAGCTGTGCAGCAGTTTACATGGCTGCATACTGGCTTCTCACACAGGATTCTGAACATAATCAATAGCAGCACGTACTAACACCATGAAAATATACCAGAGCAACATTTTACACGTACCACTGATACACTTTCCAAAGAGTCGGGTTCTGAATTCTCTGAATCTCTTGAATGACTGTTTTGGGCATTGTGCGCTGAAAGTCAGCCTGGACCTTCTTGTATTCGTCAGACGAGCTGAGAAGTTTGATCAGCTGTAAAAGAAAATATATATAAACCAATCTCCTATCTTTTACAGAGCCATCATAAACCACCACATTATTACTGCTCAAGTCCTGAATGTGGGTCAGGGGGAGAGTGGTTCCTGCTTGTATTTTACCTTAGAAACACCATGAAATCAGCTTGAGCCTTCCTACTTTTATTGGAAGATTTGTTGAGGGTTTGTTGAGTGGGGGAATATTGTGAGTTGAAGATTCAACAAAAAACTTTCTTTCTCCAATATGTCAATCACAGTAGCCAAATAGAGCTGGGGGAGGAGGAAGTCACAAAACATTTGTCAACATTTTTCCTTTTTTATTTCAAATTTTTGAAATGTGAAAAATTTCCCTCTACTAAATAGATGTTTAAAAAGCAAGACAAAAACCCCTACACAATTTAAGAAACTACCTCCTCCTCTCCATTGCTTGGCTTCATAATCAGGAACAAAAAGCCCAACCTTCCCCCCCTCTTTAGATCATCTTTAATGTCCTGCCTTAGGAACAACGTGCCTATCACCGCCTGCCAGTACACCCTACGGTGAAAACAAAATGCTGCACTCTCACCTGCTCCACCCGAGAACAGAAGTAAAATAAGTTTGCCTCACCACCCAAAGCTATCTTGTATTGCTGAATTTAGTGCTAGTGCCCAAGAATGCATGAGCCCTTGGACCACAACCAAACGGAAAAAGAAGACAGCAGAACCAAAATAAAATAAAGGCACTGAAAAGCCTTGTGGGTCTGCCTCCCCTCTTTGATTGCGGGACGTTAACCAGCTGTTGTCTCTAGGTTAATATAGTCACTGCTTCTTGATTAGGCCAAAGCCCTGAGCAATAAGGGACGTACAAGTGAGCCCTTGCACGCCTATCAAGCCCCGCTGTCTTCAGCAAAGCTCTTGCAGGTACAAAGATCCACTTTCCCCATGTCAGTGTGATAGCAGGCACAAGATTGCAATTACTAATATAGTAAGTACATCATGTAAGGGATGGTCATCTACAAGGGAACATGCAACACTGAAATGAAGGTTGGTTACCTGTAACAGGAGCTCAAGATGGCTCTGCATATTCACACACATGAAATAATGCACCACCACATGGTGCCTTGCAGTAGAACCTTCTTCTAGCAGCGTCAGCTAGAGCACTTTTACAGCACCCCCCTATCAGTATCACGGACACAGAACCTTTGACTGATCCATCAGATTCAGACAGCTCTGATGCATAGAAATCAGCACTGCTAACAGTGGCTGCTTTGCTCTTGTGCCTCATTTCCTTTGGTGTCACAACGGCTGTAATTGAAGGCACTGACGACTCCAGTTATGACACACTGATGAAATTCATCTTCCTGGAACCGGTAGTGGACATTGAAGCCAACTCCATTCCTGCAGTTGCAGAGTTCTGAAACAGCTGGAAAGCAGTATGGCACAAGGTACGGAACTGGGAAGAGTAACCGAACTGTCGCTCATTCTTTCCATGAGAACTGGGGCAGTGGTATCCGACCATGCGACCCTCGGTCCAGCCCTATACAGCCTTACAGGAGCTGCAGGGACCAGATACGGCCCCGACAGAGGATGCGGCTTCTTGGAACCCTTCAGTCTTTTGCTGCTGGGAACCACGGGTGCCAAGACTAGCCTTATGGATCTCAGATTGGAGGGATTGGATCCAGAGGGTCTGGCCTTGAGGGCTTCTTTCAGGACAAGGAGATGCAGGTGAATCGCCCTATCCTCACATGCTCTGGGAGTTAAGATCCACCCAAAAGGTGAATGTTCTTCTTCTAGGCACCACACGCAGTCATCAGATGCCATGAAGACAGCCAAGCAGGAAGCGCACCTCTTAAATCACAGCTTCTTTTGTTTCCTCAATTCCACCATAACACAGAATCAAATAAGATCACGCACTAAACTGGCCACTAACACTAACACAACAGAAGCTTCGGTTCTAAAGAGGTTCACATTGTCCAGGCCCGCAGTTGGAAGGAAATGAGGTGGTGAGGGCACTCTGCCCCTTATAAAGCCTCACCCTCAGAATGTGACAACGCCGAGGGGAGGGGCATGAGAACACTCTAGCTGATACCGGTAGAAGAAGTTCTATCAGAAATCACCATACAGTGATGCGATATCCCATAAGCGGGAATATGCCGAGTCTCTCGAAGAAGAGCCTACCTTTTAAGAAAGCTGTATGTGGTCAGACAGAAAAACTTAAGAGCTCCGTACCTGGTATCCCAATTCTGGTAAAGCTGATTTGTCCCAGTGAGCTGGAATGGATTCTTCCTGCGAATGCTCAGCATCACTGTATATTACAAGAGAGGAGGAGTTGTTGTTTTTTAAAATCATATTTAAGGGTATTACATTAGAAAGAGTTTTGCCTAATTTAGAATAAATAAAAGGTAACGCAATATATCTAAACATTTCAAAACTATCTTCAGTTCAGCATGCGTAACATATCCTGTCAAAAAAGTGTTCCAAACCTCATGTCAGTTAATTAGGAATGGAGGCCCCAAGTCATCAAAGCACTTTGGTACATATCTGACTTTAAGCATGAGAGGAGCCCTATTGATTTCAATGGGAACTATTTCCATGCTTAGAGTTGGGTATGCGCCTAAGTGCTTTGCTGAACTGGGACCTGAGCACATAAAATGACAGAAAAGCACTCAGTGTCAATTGTTGGTATGAGTTGCATCTCCAAACTGAGCTCAAACTACCAATAGTTCTGGTGTAGGTCATCAGTTCTCACACAAAGCCAATATTTAGGGGTTAAGTCTCTTTTGTTACCATTAAGCTCACTTTGCTTGGGCCTTCTGCAGTTTTGAGTCCCAGTCTCCACTAGGTGAGCTTTTATGGTTTCCCTCCTACTGAGTATAAACAATCTGCCATTACACATCCAATTCCACCTGCCTAATCAGGACTCAACCATTTGGGGGAGGGATAGCTCAGTGGTTTGAGCATTGGCCTGCTAAACCCAGGGTTGTGAGTTCCATCCTTGAGGGGGCCACTTGGGATCTGGGGCAAAAATTGGGGATTGGTCCTGCTTTGAGCAGGGGGTTGGACTAGATGACCTCCTGAGGTCCCTTCCAACTCTGGCATTCTATATATGATATTTCCAAACATAACAGGTTAGAGATAGGGGTTTCATACTGATATCAGAGCATTATGTGAAAAGACTGAAATAATGAGCATATAAGCTTCCCCCGACATGAACTCCTGTACTGCTTCAGAATACCAAAACGTTATTTTCTAGTCCCTAACAGCCACAATATCAAGTTTGTCTTCAAATCCTGCTTGAAGCCGATAGCAACAAAAGCATGATTGGGGCACCTATTATGTATGCATCACAGTGGTTAGGAAACATTTCAGCATCACAAATGCATTGTGCTTTAGTTCTCATTTACAAAAAACTAAACCATATATCACCATCATAAACTCATTTACCCAAAAGAACATGTTTAGCTAAGTTACTACACTATTTTACCTTAGGAGGTACAAATGCCCATCATCATTTTTGCACCATTTCCTAATCCTCCCAAATACTATACTCCATTATTACTTCCCATCAAGTCACTGACCTGAATCCTGCTGATGGGCTCTGCCCCTTCCTACCAGCTCCTTGTGGCCTATGCTTGCCAGATTATCAATTGACTCCAGCAATGAATGACTCCATTTAGAGTCTAACTAGAAGGTGTGAACAAAAAACCACCCACTCAACTGGATAATTATTTCCCCCCCATAGCTGTAGCTTTAAAACACTGCCATACTAGTTTTAGTTGGGACTGGACACAGATACTTAAGTAACAGTGAGAAAGGCTGTTTCTGTTACCAACGACTCAAAGGTTTATTTTGTGTGTTTTATAGGCACCAAGTACTATATATATATATAGAGAGAGAGAGATCTAAAGAAATCATAGAATCATAGAATATCAGGGTTGGAAGGGACCTCAGGAGGTCATCTAATCCAACCCCCTGCTCAAAGCAGGACCAATCCCCAATTAAATCATTCCAGCCAGGGCTTTGTCAAGCCTGACCTTAAAAACTTCTAAGGAAAGAGATTCTACCACCTCCCTAGGTAACGCATTCCAGTGTTTCACCACCCTCCTAGTGAAAAAGTTTTTCCTAATATCCAACCTAAACCTCCCCCACTGCAACTTGAGACCATTACTCCTTGTCCTGTCCTCTTCTATCACTGAGAATAGTCTAGAACCATCCTCTCTGGAACCACCTCTCAGGTAGCTGAAAGCAGCTATCAAATCCCCCCTCATTCTTCTCTTCTGCAGACTAAACAATCCCAGTTCCCTCAGCCTCTCCTCATAAGTCATGTGTTCCAGACCCCTAATCATTTTTGTTGCCCTTCGCTGGACTCTCTCCAATTTATCCACATCCTTCTTGTGGTGTGGGGCCCAAAACTGGACACAGTACTCCAGATGAGGCCTCACCAATGTCGAATAGAGGGGAACGATCATGTCCCTCGATCTGCTCGCTATGCCCCTACTTATACATCCCAAAATGCCATTGGCCTTCTTGGCAACAAGGGCACACTGCTGACTCATATCCAGCTTCTCGTCCACTGTCACCCCTAGGTCCTTTTCCGCAGAACTGCTGCCTAGCCATTCGGTCCCTAGTCTGTAGCTGTGCATTGGGTTCTTCCGTCCTAAGTGCAGGACCCTGCACTTATCCTTATTGAACCTCATCAGATTTCTTTTGGCCCAAACCTCCAATTTGTCTAGGTCCCTCTGTATCCTATCCCTGTCCTCCAGCGTATCTACCACTCCTCCCAGTTTAGTATCATCCGCAAATTTGCTGAGAGTGCAATCCACACCATCCTCCAGATCATTTATGAAGATATTGAACAAAACCGGCCCCAGGACCGACCCCTGGGACACTCCACTTGACACCGGCTGCCATCTAGACATGGAGCCATTGATCACTACCCGTTGAGCCCGACAATCTAGCCAACTTTCTACCCACCTTATAGTGCATTCATCCAGCCCATACTTCTTTAACTTGCTGACAAGAATACTGTGGGAGACCGTGTCAAAAGCTTTGCTAAAGTCAAGAAACAATACATCCACTGCTTTCCCTTCATCCACAGAACCAGTAATCTCATCATAGAAGGCGATTAGATTAGTCAGGCATGACCTTCCCTTGGTGAATCCATGCTGACTGTTCCTGATCACTTTCCTCTCGTGTAAGTGCTTCAGGATTGATTCTTTGAGGACCTGCTCCATGATTTTTCCGGGGACTGAGGTGAGGCTGACTGGCCTGTAGTTCCCAGGATCCTCCTTCTTCCCCTTTTTAAAGATTGGCACTACATTAGCCTTTTTCCAGTCATCCGGGACTTCCCCCGTTCGCCACGAGTTTTCAAAGATAATGGCCAATGGCTCTGCAATCACAGCCGCCAATTCCTTCAGCACTCTCGGATGCAACTCGTCCGGCCCCATGGACTTGTGCACGTCCAGCTTTTCTAAATAGTCCCTAACCACCTCTTTCTCCACAGAGGGCTGGCCATCTACTCCCCATGTTGTGATGCCCAGCGCAGCAGTCTGGGAGCTGTCCTTGTTAGTGAAGACAGAGGCAAAAAAAGCATTGAGCACATTAGCTTTTTCCACATCCTCTGTCACTAGGTTGCCTCCCTCATTCAGTAAGGGGCCCACACTTTCCTTGGCTTTCTTCTTGTTGCCAACATACCTGAAGAAACCCTTCTTGTTACTCTTGACATCTCTTGCTAGCTGCAGCTCCAGGTGCAATTTGGCCCTCCTGATTTCATTCCTACATGCCCAAGCAATATTTTTATACTCTTCCCTGGTCATATGTCCAACCTTCCACTTCTTGTAAGTTTTTTTTTATGTTTAAGATCCGCTAGGATTTCACCGTTAAGCCAAGCTGGTCGCCTGCCATATTTACTATTCTTTCAACTCATCGGGATGGTTTGTCCCTGTAACCTCAACAGGGATTCCTTGAAATACAGCCAGCTCTCCTGGACTCCTTTCCCCTTCATGTTAGTCCCCCAGGGGATCCTACCCATCCATTCCCTGAGGGAGTCGAAGTCTGCTTTCCTGAAGTCCAGGGTCCATATCCTGCTGCTTACCTTTCTTCCCTGTGTCAGTATCCTGAACTCAACCAACTCATGTGGGTTATTACATACAGAAATTAATCCTTGCTTACCTTCACATTTGTTGAATTCTATCTGAAATTGCTCTCAGTTTTCAGACACATTCCATCCTACCTCACTATTATTATAATTAACATTTATAGTGCAGTAGTGCCTAGATGTCTCAGACATTTCACGGCCCCATTGTGCCAGCTCCTTTACAGCCATATTCAACAAAAGACCCTGCCCCCAAAGAACTGACCTCTCTCCCATCTGCTTATGCAACCTTTTTCATCTTGATCCAGCCTCTTCTCAGTCAGGTAGGGTGTTCGGGACCCATAGGTACAGCCATATCTAAAACTCTTTCCACTTCACATACACTCCTCGCTTTCCCTCCAAGAGTATCAATTCCTCTTACAAATTGTCTTAAAAACACTCTTTTTACTTTTGCTTAGTACTCACACTCTCTCTGCAAGACACTGCATAGTACTGCATGAATACAAATGTAGCCACCACCTCAGAGTAGAGTAGCTGTAGTTTACCTGGTTCTCCGTTTTTCCACATCTTGCGGGGAGATGAATTTGGGTCTCCTGCAAACCTCTCTCTGTGTCTTATAGCGAAGGTTTCTCTGATTCATGGCTGAAAACACAGCACAGACAGCAAATTTCTCTTTCAACAATCTTCACGTTTGGGGCAAAATTCTCCATTAAGACACTCTGCCAAGACTGCCACCTAACGATGCCAATGTCCCACTCTTACTACATGCAGCAAACTCCCATTTGCGTCACAGACTACAGGAGCCAAGGTCTACTATGTAGATCAAATAGGAGAATTCTGACTCAAATTTTTTTTTTTAAAATAGGTTTGCTCTGAAATCTAGAGGAAATGACAGATACTTCACTTCACTTTCTAGGGCTATGGAGAGAATGGATGTATCATAGGTAGCAGTTGTGGAAGTGTCCCCACACTGTTCTGATCGTGTGCTTCAACCTTCACCTGGAAGAACCACCTCTATAGAATGGGTAGCTGCATTCTTCACACTCAGGTTTCAGCCTCTCCCTAAACGCTGTCAACAAAGGCCACAATGTGTGTGGACACCTCTCTCCCCTTACAGCTATACTTGGACCATTAACTCTTCAAATAGGGTACCAAACAGCCGTCACAGGCCACCAACTTTCATTGACTGGCAACACATGGTAGCCTGGATTTGAACCAATGACCCAGGAATGAAAGACTTCACTACAGGGACTCTAACAGCACAGTTATGCTGGCATAACCCCACAGCTCAGATGGAAGGGGCTTTTCCCCCATTGCTGCAGGAACTTAACCTCCTTGAGTGACAGTAACATTCTTCTGTCAATCTAGCTGCATCTACACTTGGGGTTAAGTCAGCACAGTTATGACTCTCAGGTATGTGGATTTTTCAGACCCTGAGCAATGCAGCTGCATTGACCTAAACTGTGTGTGTGTCTACAAGGCCTTTGTATCGCATTTACTGTCCCTAAACAAAACCCAAAAAAATCCAGGCTCCTAGATTTTTAAATATAAATAAAAACAGAAACCTTATTTTTGGAAAACAAGCCAGAATGTTATACCATTTGGGCTGTCCAGGCAAAGATGTCTGTATTTGTTCACAAAAATAAAGAGCTGGATTGAAGGAACAATCCCCACTGGTTACTCGAGTATTTCTAAGGAACTGACCTACAATAGCTTAATTTCTTGCAGAGGTAACTGGCTTTCATCTGATGCTCTTAGCACACTAAAAATACACAGATATGGCCTCTACAAGCTAAGTAACTTGCTCATGATACTTGGAAGAATGAGGATGCTTTCTAATAAATGGTCTTAAAGGAAAACTGCACCCATTCTGCATCATGCTTACGAACAATAAAGTGACTTTTTAAAAGGGTGGTCATAGTTCCCAATTTTTTATTCTATTTCTTTCTTTCTCTCTCTATTTCTTTCTTTAAAGTAGAAAGTTTCAGTTGCGTTTCCCATCCTGATCAAACTTTTATTTTTTGGCTTTCAGTTCTCAGCCTCCACTTCCTGAATGAAGAAGTGTCTAATGATGCAAGACCCAGAACTACCAAAGCTTTATGACAACACCGCAAATTCCCTCCCCACACCTTTGGAGTGCAGGAGACAATCCAGGAAGAGAAAGGAGGTACGTCAGGGAAGAGGTAATGCGGCTGTGGAATTTTTAATCCAGCAATTCTGCTCACCACATTAGCAGAGGGACACAAATTAGAACAGGCCAGAGGTCTACCCTAGACCATGCCTGGGGCCAAACCAAGCCCTGGCTGTCCCTAATACAGGGAGCTGTAAGTCACCTCCCCTTTGTCCACATGCTGGTCCAGGGCCAGCACAGTGATAAACTTTCCTTCTGGTGCCTGCATAAGGATACATGGTTTTTCAGAGTCATCCTCTTATCCAGGGCTTGTACGCTACCTGACCATGTACTGCAACTGTTGTCAAGTCATACCACCAAATGGATACTATCATCCCCAACCAGATTTTAAAAAAGGATGGGGTCTCTCTTTCAGGGAAAGAGAGAGAGAGAGAGAGAAAAAGAGGCTCCGCAGGGAAAACCCCTAGAATTGCTAAGCTTGGGGAGTAAGCTCAGAGTGAAGTTTACATTGTATTAAGTTACCAGAAAGTAGTTTAGGTAGGAGTTTTATACTCTCTTCAGAGCAGGATGGGAACTCCATGCTACTTACAGGTGTATAGACTGAGTTCCAGCATAACTTCCAGTAGGAAGTTCATGTTTCCCTTTTGCCTCTTTTTCTGGGTAGAAGGCAACAGTAGCAGAGAGTCAAGCATACACTAGTACTAGCGAGTCTGAGTGGAGCCAGATGACCAGTCCAGGTGGTTTGTGCTTCTCCAAGGGTATGGATAGCAGGTCTGGGGAAGAGGTGAGAAGGGGAGTAAATTCTCATAAGAGGGGATAATTAGTGGTCTTAGCTTCAAGTTTGAGTATCTGGTCACCTTTGAAGCACTGCTTTAAGTTCTGACATGGTTAACCCGCTACTTCATCTTTCCCAGGCAGACAGAGCCATAGTCTGGCCACTCTGCTTGCTAGCAACCTACACTCCAGCTCTTCGGGATTACAGAGCAGCCCGTTGGTGGCTGTGGGAAAGCTACTTTAAGTTAGGGTAGGCCTTAAGACTGCTCTAATTTATACTGGATGTCATGCTAGCCTCTGGAACAGGCCAGAATCAGCATGAAGCCAGGGCTTCTGTCCTTTGCCCTGCAAGAGAGATTCAGGTGTATAAAACTTCACACCTGAAACTAGATTCCTGGAGAAAGCAGCAGAGGGGGAAGTTTATTATTTGTGGCAATGGTTCCACAATAACCTCCTGGTAAAACACTAAGTAACGACTGTCTGGACTCTATGCCAAACCTATCTTCAACTAGGAAATGGATGCATGATTTAAAACAAAGACAAAAAAACATTCATCTTATTTTAAGCCCAGTTCTGGGGGGTGGCTGGCTGGCTCTAAAAGGACATTTGTGGCATTAACAGAGAAAGAGCCACATGGAAGAGATTAAGAAGTGCCCAGCCTGCCTAATAGTGATTTAACAGCGGTGGGAGCAATATGTAAATAACGTTTAAGATTTATAAACTAAAAAAAGCAAAGGCTTTCTTCTCCTTAAACCAGTAGTGAGAGAACCTGGAAACTGGTTTGCAGTCTATTCCTTAGGGCTCATTACTTTCCATAACCAGAATGAGAAATCCATGAGAAAAGACTAAGCTAGTTTTCAGGCTTCTTTACTCGTGGCTAAAGAAAAGTAAGCTTTGCTTAAGTATTCCTCTTCTAGCTGTTAACCTGTTTTTAAAAGGAAGTTGGAAGCTGGTTTACAGATTCTTCTATGATTCTTTCACACTCTTAGTGTCAAAAAACAATGCAACTTTTCACAAATCAGCTGAATCTTGCAGTGGAGGCTTTTTAATTTAAAAAAAAAATTCAGTCCAAATAGGCACATCAGTTTATTCAGGGTGTCTAGCTCTTGAATGCATTCGATTAAATGAGCTGTAGCTCACGAAAGCTTATGCTCAAATAAATGTGTTAGTCTCTAAGGTGCCACAAGTACACCTTTTCTTTTTGCGAATACAGACTAACACGGCTGCTACTCTGAAACCTAGCTCTTGTATTGAGAGCTTTAATGGATTCCCTTTTCCTTTGACCACCACAAAGTAAGATTAATATCTTAACTTCTCCTCTATTAACATAGTTTACACAACATATCTGAAAGGAAGAAAAAGAAAAAAAACCACAACGTACCTTTAAAGTTGAGTTCATATTCATGTCTCCCAGCTTTGAACTGCAATGTTGGAAGTTCTTTTGCTAGATAAGCGTGCTCCAGGTCACTGCTGTATACTGTGGAAGCATCATGATCATCATCCTGTCAGGTCAGAACCAAAAGAAGAAAGATTTTTCTTAATCTTCTCAAAATGAGAAAGTATAAGTATCTGTTCTGTGGCGGCTGTGGTCTTACAGGCCTGTGTGCTACTGCCCTTTAAAATAAGGGCCATCCACCAACAGGTAGACAGAGAAACCTTCCCCAACTCCCAAGATGGAGATGGGAATGGGGAGCGGGAGAGTGTGCTGCTTAATCTGGAATGTCAAGAAACACTGAAGGAAAGAGAAGGTTACATTTCAAGCAATGAAAACAGGTGGAAATACCTGGCACCTATTTCAGACAACGCACTGAACAGACGTCAGTCAGTCATGACTTCGTCGCTTCTGACTGCTCTGTATCTGGGCCATTGAACCTAAAAGTTAAAGTCTCCATATCCCATTATTAATCCTCTGAGCCCAAATTTGATCAAAAGACTATTAAAATAAAAAAGACAGCCCATAGAGCTTCCGATAGTTTCCACAGATTTAATGCAATCAGGTTGGGGAGCTGCCTTTCATCTACACACTTACTTCTGTTCCATATTCACGCCACACACCATATTCATCCTTCCAGTACCAGAGCCAATCTGTTGTAAGAATGAAGTGAGGGGGTTTGGTCACGGATGATGCTGTGGAGAGGCGCCTAACTTTGGCAGAGCCACAGGTCATATTCTGAAAATATATATACTGCAAGCCACTGTATGAAAACCTGTGTGAGAGGGCCAAAGGGTTTAAAAAGAAAGAAAAAGTTAGCATCAGTCAGTTGAGCCTACTTGTAACTTCTGAGTCATAGATCCATAAAAATAATGCAAAATATTATGCCCAGTGTCAAAGTAATGTAAGTGCCCCCCAGGGTGAAGTGTAAAGTTATGATTCCTACAACAATCACTATTCACCCCTTACACCGCCCATACATGCGTATTATTTTGTATTGTATATGGTGCCAAAGTTTAAGACACAATATTGTAAATCTATATGAAATCATATCTTATAGAGATCAGAGTCATGATATAGTGGTTCTTGAGTCAGACATAAAATGTGCATGTGTAAACGTCACACACACTTCTGCTAATTCCTTATATTCTGACCTGGAACACCTCTTGTCTTTTGATCCCCCTAAAGCAGGAACAGAAGACTGCGGATATTGCAGTGATTTTGTGATATGAATTAATGGATAAGACCCTCAAAACTCAATTTCACTTATAGCTTAAGTCAGGCTTTGAATAGGCTTTGATCCAACATAAGCATGGGCTAATCAACAGATATGTTCATCAGCTGCTCCAATCCTCTCGTTATTATTTCCAGTGCATAGTGGCCACTAGCCACAGACATGCAACTTGGGAAACAGAACTTCAACAGTTTCTTCCAAAAGCTCATCATCACTACAGACGCCAGAGACTCTCTTGGCTGTTAGTAGCAGCAGTAGTGCTGTTCTTTTTTCAGGCCATGAGACATTAGAAGCCGAGACCAGGTAGAATGTGAGACCTTTTTAAGTAAGTGGCCCATATACATATTCCAGTACATTATACCATATATTGGCATGAGTTGGGGATGTAAAAGGTTAACCGGTTAGCATTAGGCTTACTGTTAACTGACCGCAACCATTAACTCCCAGCCCTGGCCGCCCCATGCCAGCCGGAGCGACCTCAGCCCCGGCCGCCCCGCGCCAACTGGAGGGACCCCAGCCCCGGCCGCCCCGCGCCGGCCGGAGGGACCTTGGTTAACCATTTAGCTTTTTAAATGATATTTACATCCCTAGTATGAGTCTCCTCCAATATCTTCTTTGCACTACCATAGCAATTCTAAAGCTTTCTGAAGTTATTCCCACCTTTGCAATTGCTACTTATGCCCCTCAGCTGTCTCTCTCTCTCAGCTCTAATCCTCCCACATCTCCTACCTGCAAGGACTCCTTGCTGGAATGAGAGAAGAGTCATGCACTACCTCAATATGATACTACAATGGTAAAGGAGAAGCACTCTGTCATAAAGGCAGGGATGAATCAGGACAACAGCTAGTCAAAACAGGACAAATTTTCAAGAATATTTTAGTCTAAATTATTTTCTTCAAAAGTTTTCCCATAATCTCCATTGTAAATAATCCCTTTTTGCAATAGTGCAGAACAACAAACAAGTGAGCTAGCCACTCAGATCTATAGCATAACCCATAAACGCCCAAGATGGATCCCAGGCTACAACAAACAACCAGGGAGTTAGATCTGTCAGCTGGTGTAAATCAGCTAAATCCCATTGATTCACTAAATAAAATGAAGCAGTTTAGGTATCAGCTTTAATGGAGCTGTGTCAATTTATGCCAGCTAAGGATCTAGATCAGTATTTCACTTTTAGAAGGAAAACCATAAACATTAGTAAATTACTAACAGTTTATACCTGTTATTACTGGGGTCACAATATGCCTTTTCAATTTTCTCCATATCCTTCAAGTCCTTCCACAGGGCACCTTCCAAGATCTGCCATCTATATGGCAAATGAAAATGAACTCTGATACACTTATCTAAAAAAAGGTAAAAATGAAATGAAGCTGTATTAGTTCTATGGCCTAACACAAGATGATTTTTCTGGGTCTGTGTATTGGAATCTAATGCTTGTGAAGGTTCCAGGTACACAGCACTAGAAAGCGTCCACCTACTGAATAGGTACAGCACAGACATCTCAATGCAAGCTTCCATACACTGGCCAACAAAAGTGATTCAGTTGTGACCAGGAGGGACCCCCTGCTGTAGTCCCACCGCATTCTTTGCTTGTGTTGAAAAAATACTATTAAGGATGGAATTGCGGTGGCGGTGATGGGTGTGTGTTTGCTTTAAATCTATAAGGTCATATGTTACTATGAACTAAAATCCCCTCAATGGATTAAATAAATATTTTTTCCAACCAAATAGATTACACTGGTGACCTTGTTGACAATGAGAGTGGGAGACCCAGTTAGATTCCCGGAGTTAATATCTGTCGCTCCCCAAGCTGATGCTGTTCGAACAGTCCAGTCCTCTTTCCACTGTGATGCTGGCAGACCAGGTGCCAGCTCCTGCCAAAACCACTAACTCTCAACTGAACACCAACAAATACCATGCTGGAACCTGTGTGTTAATATTCTTAAAATAGGTATTAGATTTATAAAAATGTGTTTAGTGTTTAGACTTTATGAAATGCTTGTATGTATTAATGTCACTGACAACATCTGCACCCCATGTTATAAGGTGATATTACAGAGGATTGCGATGCAAATACTTAATTGTGTAAGTCAGTCAGTTATCAAACAGAAAAGAAACATTAATTAATGTAAAATTCTGGCTTTCTACAGAAGGTATTAGAACCTGCTGTCAAGAAGGCCCACTGAAACCAAATGAGCCATTGTGAAACATCAAAGACTCTGTTAATTGCATTCCTCCCCCCACCAAATGAAGAGGAGATCCAAGTGTGTACTCATCCCATCAGTTTGAACTCTGGGGGGGAGGAAGTCCCTAACAAGAAGAAACAGTAACTATGTTATTTGGATTTTAGGAGGGCAAGATTTCTAAGCATAAGCAAGGGATCCCCAGCTGCTTAGCTTGGGGAAGCACTAAATGACATACAGAGCTTGAATATTAGAAACAGCTTCTATCATCTTTTGGAACCTAAGATTGTAATCCATTTGTGTACTTACATTTACCTGCTTTAACCTTGTAAATTACTCTCTTATTTCCTCTTCCTAGTTAATAAGTCTTTAGATAAATTATTATAGATTAGCTACAAGCGTCACTGGTTTGAGTTCTCTAATGAAACTGACCCTGGAGTAAGTGACTAGTCCTTT
The DNA here is from genome assembly GCF_965140285.1 of Lepidochelys kempii. Taxonomy (NCBI): domain Eukaryota; kingdom Metazoa; phylum Chordata; order Testudines; family Cheloniidae; genus Lepidochelys; species Lepidochelys kempii. The sequence goes on from NC_136380.1 coordinate 251,068,083, forward strand.
TGGACTGGGAGTAACCTGAATATTGTTTCAGAGTAGCAGCCGTGTTAGTCTGTATCCTCAAAGGGACGAGCTATCACAAAGATAAACTCACCTGGGTGGCAAGACAGATTGGAGTACCCAAGGAGACAGTCTGCGACTCTATGTTAACGCTGTTTTAGTGCCTGAGGAGTTCACACTTGATAATTGGTTGGTGAAATCTAAGTATAGAACTCACAACTAGTTTGTGGTTTGTGCCCTGCTTCTGCACAGTCTGCCCCAGACTGCACTCACATTCAAGCCACTGCAGGACAGCTACCACTGTCCCTCTTGACAATATAGGCATTTTGTGACTGAGACAGGGCTCATACTAAGAAGTGTAGATATGCACAGCTACTGAGTTAACATAAAACTCCTCACCAGGAAGAGTAAAGACCAAAAAAAAGTTTGTATGCACGAAGTTCAAGCTGTTTTTCATTCTAGAGCAACAGGCAGAGGACCTTGAACAGCAGCTGAAGTCAAAGAAACCACACTGCACAAAATTATGAAAAAAGAGGCACCATCAGCAGAGAGGCAGCAGGCTGAGACCATGAGCAGGGAAAAGGATGAAAGGTGAACATGGCAACGAGGAATAGAAACAGAGAAGGAGACATGCAACCACACACAGACAGCAGCAACAGCTACTTCACCCTGACAAGTTGGAGGATGCTCGGAATGAGAGGAGGCTGAGGTCAGATAACAGTTCAAACAGCCTTAAAGAGACAAGGGGCATGTCTTCACTGGCAGCACTTTAACGTGGCTGTGTAGTTGCAGCACCAGCCCTGGGAGAGAGCTCTCCCTGCACTATTAAAAAAACAACAAACACCTCCATGAGAGGCGTAGCTCCCAATGCTGGTGCACTGTCTACACTGGCACTTTACAGCACTGTGGGGGGGGGGGGGGAATTCACACCCCCTGAGCAAGAAAGTTGCAGCGCTGTAAAGTGCCAGTGTGTAGACAAGCTCAAGTACTGAAAGGGAGCAAGACTATCCTGTGTCCCTAAGACACTAGATCTGATCAGTACAGCAATTCCTACATTCCATCTAATCTAGTATCCAGCCTCTGACAGTGCCACTGCTTCAGAGGAAGGTGTAAGAACCCTGCTGTAGGCAGATATGGGATAATATGCTTCATCCCCACGTCACCACATTAGATATAGGAATGAGATATAATTAGAGACTGCATAAGCCCTGAAACTTGAGGTTTAATATCCCTTCCAAAATGTATTAGCAATAATCATGACAACTCTTGATACTCTTGTTATCCGTATAAATGTCCAATCCCTTTTTGAATCTTGCTAAGCTCCTAGTCTCAATGACTTTCTGTAGCAACAGGTTTCACAGTGTAAATTACACACTGTGGAAAAATATTTCTTTTATCAGTTTTGCCACTTTTTAATTTAATTAAAAATCTCTTTGTTCTTGTGTTATGCAACTGGAGAACACAAGCTCCCAATCTACCTTCTCTAGACCATACTAACCCTAGTCTATACTGTTTGCTAATTTTATCATGTCACCTCTTTAAGAAAAGGCAATTCAATCTTTTCAGTTACTCTTCATGAAAGTTTTCCCATGCCCTTGATCATTCTTGTTGCCTTTTTCAGAACTCCCTTTGACTTTCCCGTATCTTTTTTTAAGATGGGATGGCCAGTACCATACCCAGTATTCCAGATGAGGCCACACAATTGATATGAGGCATTATAATGTTCCCGTGTTATTCTCCATTCCATCCTAACAGTGTTTGTTTTCTGATGGCAGCTGTGCATCAATCAGAGATCTACAGTGAGCTGTCTACAGTGAGACCCAGGTTCCTACCCGGAGCTAATACAGTTAATTCAGAACCTTGAAAAGTATGCTAGTAGTTTAAAAGTTTTCCCTCCAATGTGCGTTAACTTTCATTTATTGACACTCAACTTTAATTGCCACCTCATCGTCCATTGACCTAGCTTAGTTAGGTCTTTCCGAAGTTCCTCAATCCCTCCTGGTCTTGACTAATCTAAGGCCATGTCTAACACTACACAATTATTTCGACCTAACTTATGCCAGCATACAGCCACCAGTTATTATATTGCTTGTGTTCACGTGCACGTGGCTCCTTGTATTGGTGGTACGTGTCCACACTAGGAGCGCTTGTATTGATTGTACTGTCAGTGTGGGGCATTGTGGGACGGCTTCTGAAAGCCAACAACAGTCAACATAAGCAACAGTGTCTAAACTGACACTGCGTCGACCTAATTACATTAACCGTGGTTCTACGCCATTGTGGAGGTGTTACTAAATCGGCGTAGAGAGGCACTTATATCAGCGGGAGCCAAATTTAAGTGTAGACACTTCCACCCTTAGGTTGACGCATGGCAGCTTACATTGACCTAACCATGTAGTGTAGACCAGGCCTAAACAACTTGTGTCATATGCAAATTCTGCTACTTTGCTCCCTTTTCCAGAGCATTCATAAATATATTAAATTCTGTACCCGGTACATAGCCTTGAGGTATCTCAGTGTTAACCTTTTGCCAGGATGAAAGCTGACTATTTAATCATACTCGGTTTTCTAACTCCTAGCTAGTTTTTGATCCATGGCAATACTTTGCCTCTCACCCCATGACGATTTTGCTTCTTTAGTAGTGTTTTGTGAGGGACCTTGTCAAAGGCCTTTTGAACAGCTAAAAAAATTGCCAGCTACTGGATATAGGTGTAGTTTGACACATTCAAAGAATTCTATTAGATTAGTGAGATACCATTTTCCTTTGCAGAAAACAGATCATCATGTAATGATCCTCCAGGTGTTTGAGTCACCTGTTTTAAAATTATCATTTCAACCAGTTAGCTGGGTACAGATGTAAGATTTATTGGCCTGGAATTCCACATATCACCCCTAGCATCTTCTCTGAAATACAGATACAACATTTGCTACCTTTCAGTCCTCTGGAACAGTAGCTTTTTAGAAAATGAGACTATACTTCATACTTAAGGGCCTTCAGAACTCTTGGGTACATACTAGACAGGTCTGATTACTACTAAATCTAAAATCTACTATGTTAAGCCTGTTGCCAACACCATCTGTGATAAGAAGTACTGTCTGGTGTTTTCTGGTTACCAGAACACGCAATACGACAAGAGAAAGGATACATGGCAGCAGGTGGTGGAACTGTCACAGAGACTCCACATTGTTGTAACAGTGACGTAAATGAAGGGAGAGTCAACAGAATCAAGGGCAACCTTAGGGATCTGGAAAGAGAATCCGCGTGGGTTTGCCCCAAACTGATGTTCTCAAGAGATTCTTTCTGTGTCAAGCAGAAGTAAAGGGGGAAAAAAAGACCAATACTAGAAACAAAATGAGGGCTGCATAGATGGTAAAGGAAGAAGGGTCACGACTTCATGGAGCAGTGCTGTTTCAGCCTTCGTAGATGGAGGAAGAGACTAGCAACAATGGCCTTGTGGCAAAGTGTACAGCCTAGGGACGGTGGGGAGAAAGGAAAAAGGTCTTATTTGGAAGTGAAGACCAGCTTCCAGTCATTTTTACTGAGTAAAATCATTATACAGGCTATACCATAGGACTATTTGGTAACTAATTAAAAACAAAACAAAAAACCGACCCACACACATTCTAAGATAAAGGAAAAATTAATGCGACTTGCTAGTATCATGACGACTTACCTTGAAAGCTACAACTTTTCCTTATGTAGTACAAGCAGATCTCGTCTAATTCTTCATTACTCTTTGTATTCAGGGATACCTGACTAAGACTGTCTCTTCTTGCTACAAAGGAAGAAACAAGAGGTGTCATTTATAAATAGCTCTTGTATGCTTAGTTTCAAGAAGTTCTCCCAAAAAAATGCACTTATGTTTAGAGAAGACACACATGAAGAGACTTTGTAACTACACGACTCTGATCCAATTCCAAGAAGACTGAAGGTGAAGCCTCCCCACAACAAAAATAGATTCAGGCACATAGTTACTACATATAACAAAAAGTCATAACATACTTACATTTTACAGCATAGATGGGGTTTAACTATGTTCCATAACAAAACTAAAGCCTTTGTCATTTTGTCCAAGCCATTAGTCCAATTACATAAGCCTGTTCTTTGTTTTGTAATATAGACAGTCCCTAATTTGGTCCAACTTACATTTTTAGATCCTGAGCATGTAAATGATACCTAACTTAGATTCCCTTACAGATGTAACTTAGATACCTTTACTCATCACTAAGGCTGCAATTCTTTCATGGAGGTCACGGATTCCGTGACTTTCCACGACCCCCGGGACTTCTGCAACAGCTGGTGCAGCTGACTTCAGGGCCACCCAAGCAGCTGGCCCTGGGGCCACCTGTTCCGGTGGTCCCCAGGGCCAGCCGCACCAGCTGCTGCTGGAGTGACCCAGGGCCACCTGCTCCAACAGTCCCTGGGGCCAGCCACTGCTCGGGAGGCCCCAGGGACTGCCGGTGCAGCTGGTCCCACAGACTGCCGAAGCAGTAGTCCAGGGGAGAGCCCGGAGCAGCAGGGCCTCAGAAGTAGAGATTTAGTCAGGGGTATTTTTGGTAAAAGTCATGAACAGGTCACGGACTATGAATTTTTATTTATTGCCTATAACTTAGCCTTCCCATCACCTCTGAATTTGACTTCTGGGTCTCTATTTAGTTTCTTGAATTCAGTTTTTAGGTGTATTGTAACAATACAATACAAGAACAGAATCAAACAGACAGTGAAATGAAGGCAGAGAGATGTTAAATGACTTGACCAAGGTTACACAGACAGTCAATGGCACATCTGGAAACAGAACCCAGAAAGCTTGCCTCCTAGTCCCCTTCTCCAGACTTAGTCAGATCAGTTACAGAATATCATGAATCAGACTTGCTTGGCTTACTAAGAAAGATATCTACATCACCCCAACCAGTGGAGTAACAGCCTTATTGTTTCAAAACACACAAGTTATGTAGGTATCCCAGACACCTATTCACCTTGCCACCTTTTAACACAGAGTCTACAATTTAGAACTGCCGTGGTTCCAAAGGTACACAAGAGAGCTGAGTGATCAGATGGCAGTTACACATTCTGTTTTTCTACTGTGCAGTCCTTTAATTAATTTAGCATAGTTTAAAAATGTAAGCGGAAAAGGAATAGAAAACATTAAAGCTATTAGAAGCAATTAGGACACTGCTTTCCATGGCTTCTCATGCTAGACAACCTAGATAAGAGAAAGGTGGAGAAGTATATAAAATCTCACACACACACACACAAAAAGCCTGCCCTTCCTTTAATGCGTTCTCTCTCTGCTTAACCCACTTCCACCAGAACTATAATAAAGAATCCCTTTCTTCCCATTTCCAGTCCTACTCTTCTGTTCTATAGAAGTTTTTAATACCACACTCATCACCACAGTATCTGAACGCTGACCATAAAGCAATGTGACTACACTTCTGTCACATGTTTGTCCTCTCATCCTCTCCCCAAAGAGAGAAGCACATGCAATGGAGTTTCTTGTTTTGGCACTGTGTGACGTTTTCTTTTTTGTTTAATATATACATATACCTGTTACTCTGTGTTTATGTTAGAGAAGGAAAGGTCAAAGAACTTCACCTTGTACTTGGAGTGGAAAGTGGTGAGGTTTGTGATGGTCCTTACTTCCTAGAGAAGAATTTGACAAGGGGGATGTTTATAAAGAGAGAGAAGGTCCCTCACTTGGTAGCAGGGTTGCCAACCCTCCAGGATTGTCCTGGAGTCTCCAGGAATTCAAGGTTATGTCATGTGATGAAACCTCCAGGAATACGTCCAACCAAATTGGCAACCCCTAATAAGAACTAGAGCTAAGTCTCAATTTCAGTTTCCCCTATCTAGCAGAGATCTGTGCTAATGCTAGGCTCACTGTCATCTCCTTCCCTTATGTTTTAAAAAGAATTAAGTGTTTTACCTTTGCATGGTGAAGAAGCGCCATTTTTGATGTCATACATGTTCCTGAAGATAGAAGGCAGTTTGGCAATCAGGTTCGGGCTCATTCCCCGCCTCTCCAGTTTTTCATAACACTCCAGATTTAAAATGTCATGTGATCGCTTGCAACTACTGCCAAATCTGCACTCTCCTTGCAAGTAGTACTGGCATATATGGAGTTTGGTGCAGATCTTCTTGAAGGTACAAGACCCATAGAGTCCATCACCTTTGTTATAATGCATGCATACCTGGGAAAGAGAAAAAACAACAACTCGAGGGCAAGTAGTAGATTTTGGCCACTTTCTTGCTCATACACACTCAAAACAAAAACAAAAAGCCATGAAGAAATGTATAAGGGTTTTTCTGCACCACGGCTACTGTTTAGAACAGTGGGGCCCAACTTATTACACAGGAGGGCCACGTAAACTAAGTATAACCTTGTGTGGGCCAAACAGATTCTACATATTTTAATAAGATTTAAAGTCGCCTGTATTGATTTATATTTTAAATTCAGCTTGTTTTGTATGTATTTAGATAAATAGACAATACTGTACATAGATACATTCTACACCCTTGTGTAAACTAAAATGATGTAAACATGATGACAAAATACTAATGAATTGGCTATTAGTATATTGTGTTGAAGCAGGCCACAGGCCTTATGAAATGCTCTGGTTGGGTACCCCTGGTTTAGAATGGGCTTTTGGGCAGACTCAAACATCTGCAACAAACTCATTTAGGCCCACTTCGATGATGGCAAATTGAATTTTACTCTAACTCGTACACATTTGGCATGGTTGAGTTGCTCTTTCTGTAAGAACGTCAACTCTTTAGGTTGCTAATTTTGCTGTGCTTGATTTCTCATCTTTAGTGTTTTAAGAAGATAGGTTTTGAATTTAAATTTCCTTGTAAATTCTAGTCATGCAAGTTGAGACCATTTGAGTTTCTCTTTTGTTAATCCTTTCTGAACAGGTAACACCCAGTACTACAGATTTATATTATGGATGATTAAATACTAAAGAACAAAGATTTATAGAAAGTCAATACAAAAAATCATTGTATAAATTACATTAGAACATTTTTAAAAGATAAAAGAGCTATTAAATTAGCATGTCTAGTTTCTTGAAAGCCATTAGTCCTGTGTGTTTGGGATTTATTTTTTATTCTGAATGAACCTGGGTCTCATGAAAAGCTAGTTTCTACCATCTAGCTCTGCTAATGCACTTCAGTCTTAAATCATAACACTTCTGATATTCCAGACTCAATTTCTGATAAAGCTCGGTCAATACACTTCAATCTGATCTGCAATATCCATTAAAAAAAAAAATTAGAACAGCAGGGGTGTTGCAGGTCAGTAATGAGGTACCGCGCCTGAGCCATGAAGGAAATATGTAAAAAACAAGACACTGATCCTGCAAATGCTTCCGCACATGGTTGATTTTACTTCAGTAAAATTACTCTCAGTAATAAAGTTAACTACAATTACAAATGTTGCAGGATCAGGGCCTACACACCTCACCATCACAGTGTGTGCCAGTGCCATTATTCTTTCTTTTCATGATACTAGTTGCAAAGGGCATAATATATTGCACTCACCTCAGGCAAGAGCGAAGAATCATTTTGAAGCAAGAGCTGGCGCAACTCATCATCATTTAAGTTTTGAAGCCCATGTATTTTTAGGACACGGAGGTTATGCTCTGACTGAAAGTTATGAACAAACTTGCACTCTTTCCTACAGGTTAAGAAAACCAGACATAAAGGAGGATACGTAACCAGATTACATGGTAGTTACACTCCAGGATGAAAAAGCAGGAATAAGGGTTTATATTTCTAGCTCTCCTATCACAAGTACACTACTAAACTTGAGCAGCATAAAATATTCACAATCAGTATATAAGTGATTATTTGTATGATGCATTAGTCTTTGTGGATCTCCATGATTCTAAGTAGTCTGCCTATAAGGGATCTTGTGAACTATGTAATCACATAATTGAAGATTACTTTTAAATTCCTGCATGTTTGTGCTTGTGTCCCCCACTTTTCCCCCATTTAAATCAACCCTCTAATCCTCGTGGTCGCAAAGAAAGTCTTCAAATTTGAACAGAGGTCTTGTCTGTAGTAGACAATTTTACTGTGTTAGTAACATTTGTTCTTCCTTAATAGACTGAAATGCATTCTGCATACACACACATATGCTGCAACCATCAGGGTCTTTAGGTAAGGTTGCAGACAGATCTCGAATTCTCAGGGTTAAACAAAAAGTCAGCCTGAATCACTCTGGGGTAAATTATTTGTGAGCTAGTATATAGGAGCTGTAAGCACAAGCCTTTAAAAGTGACCTCCTACCAGAAGGGTGTGTGGAAAAAATGGAACTGCTCTGTAATACTGTATGTTGACCTGGGTTATTGGGATGTTTACTGTATGAACATAGAGCCTCCCTTTTATACTAAGCAATATGGAAAAACAAGCAGGAAGGACACAATGGCTCATGATAAAAAAAAGAAAGACGACGCACAGGGGCCAGGGCCGTCCTCACCCATACGCAGCTGCGTAGAGCACCAGGAAATTTGGGGCACCAAATTTCCTGGTGCCCTGGGCAGCTGCGTGCTGCTCCCGCCCCTGCTCTAGCTCTTCCTGCCCCCGCCCTGCCCCCACTCCCCTGAGGAGTTCAGCAGGGCTAGGCCTGCACTCACTGGCGGCGGGAAGTGCAGTGACCCCGCCCCCAGCCGCGCCGCTGGTGGGTGGTTCCTCTCTGCCCCCCTAGCCAGCCCCCCACCCCTGCGGAGGCCTGGGGCCAGCCCCCTCTGCTCATGCATAGGGCCCCAGAATTGCTAGGGACGGCCCTGACAGGGGCTAAACCCAGCACCACTGATACACAGGATACTGTAGCCAGGGACCAGACTAGGAGTGAGAGAACTGCAAAATTCCACCCCACGAGCGGTAAAGGCATGAGGCTGGACACCTGAGGTAGATGCACTCACAGACACAGAGGGGCCAGAAGTACAACTAGCACTGCAATTGCCATAGGGGAAGTATAATGAGCAGAGTTTCCAGCTCCACAGCTTCCTTAGCCATAAGCCATTTGCAAATGGGGGTGCCATTCTGACCACAGTCTAACTCATCAGAGACAAATTTAAGGATGGGTGTATATGACTGAGAGGAGGTCTTCTCCCCCCAAACTTAATCAACGCTCATGCCCTTCCCACACATCTTGTCCCCTTATAACCTTACTCTCTCTAGGGCCCTACCTAGAGTCCTACATCACTTCTTCGCTCTCTTCAACATGTAGGAAAATGGGCAACAATTTAGGCTGAACACAACTGAGAAGAATAGACGGAAAGGGGCGAGAGAGGCACACCTCTTCAAAGGGGTATAAGACATCAGGTCTCTGCAAGAACACACATGTAGAGGAGGAAACATGCTTATTTTAAAAACTGGAGCAGGTGAGAGGAGCTTTCCCCTGGCCAGCAGGGATTTCAAAGGGGTTTACCCTTCCCTTTATATTTATGACAGATGCGCTGAGACCACTACATGCATCACCGAGCAAACAGGAAGGAATGTACAGGGTGGGGCTCACGGTTGGTCACCTGAGGGCAGGGCAGTAGAGTTCAAACTGATGACCCGAGAGAGAGGTGGGAACAGGCATTGTGGGACACCTCCTGGAGGCCAATTGCAGCGCTGTAATCGCCACCGTGTCTACACTGGCACCACAACACACAAAGCTGTACATCTCTGGTTTTTTTAGAGCAATACAACTGCACAGTTTCTGTGCACTAGGTGGCTTGGCAGCGTGTACACCTCGGGAGTTACAGCACAGAAAGCTGCTTTACTGCACAGAAACTTGCTGGTGTACACAGGGCTTAAGTCTGAGAATCTCCTCAGAGCATCACAGCTAAATACAACGTGGAAGAGATTGTTTTTAGCATAAGTAGTTAACAGATATTTCAAGGCACCATTCAAGGTGAAGTGGCCCATTAACATCCCTCCAGTTATAGGAAGGACAAGGACAGAAGGAGGGAAAATGGCAGCTGGGGATGAGGGGGTTAGCGGGTTACAGATTGTTGTAATAAGCCATAAATCCACTTTCTCTCTTCAGAACAACAGATGCAAACCCTGCAGACAGACACACTACTATGATGATCAGTGCCCCCCACGACACACCTTTCAAGATGCATGGGTTCTACACATGCCTATCACAATATATGGTGTACCTCATCCAGTGCACTAAATGCTCTAACAACTAATGGCATGTCTTTCACATGGAAGAAAAAAACATATATCCCAGAAGAAAAATAGCAAAGATTTCCTCATACCATGGAACAATCTATCCCCCGGTGAGTAACAATGATCAATTCCTGGTTTTCTAAACTTTTGAAAGTCAAGGCCCATAATCAGAAAAACAAAACCAGTTGCACACCCCCTTGCACTCTTCCCTTTGAGGTGTAAACCCCCCCCGTCCACATCTTGCACTGAAATATATCAAGTGGGAAGGGGAGAGGAAATGAACACCAACTCCTGAGCAGACACTGGGTGTGTGGTCCTGACCCAGCAGCCCTGAGGGTCTGTCCCACAAAAGAGGGGGCGCCCCCTTGAACAGTTTGGGTGGCACTCACTGACAATGGAAGTGGATGTAGTGGGCCCAGCCTAGGCAGGGGGCCCATCCCCCACGGGAGGGGTGTGGGGGAATGGCCAGAGGGGGTGGATCCAGGCTCCCCCAGGGGAGGGGAATGGCCGGGGGGGGTCCCCAGAACCCCGGGGGTGACCCCGGCTCACCTGGTGCGCTGGTAGCGGCAGTTGCCGTACAGGAAGTACCGGCAGATGTGGAGCTGGCCGCACTGGCCCCCGCAGCCGGGTCCCGGCCCGCCGTGCTCCGGGCACAGCCGCACCGCGCTCGTGGCCACCACCACCTGCTGCTCCTGGGGCGGGCCGCCGGGCGAGCCGGGCCCCGGCCGGGTCACCAGCGTGAACCGCTCCGGCTCCGCCAGCAACAGGTTGTCCAGGCTGGGACTCAGGGCCGGGAGCCGCCGCGACAGCTCGCCCTGCTCCAGGGAGCCGCCGGCGGAGCAGAGCGCCCGCAGCGCCTGGCTGGGCAGCGCGGGCCGGGCCATCCCGGGCAGCTCCGAACCCCCCGCCGCCGCCGGGTGCCCTCTCCCCGACCACTTAGTGCAGCTCCGCCCCGGCGCTCCCTGCAGCCTCTTTATTGTTGTGAGCCTCCCGCAGAGAAACGAAACTGAAAGCGGATCTTCGCGCAGCTACCCTACCCTACCCGCCCCCCCGCGGGAGCCCGAGCCGCCCCCGGCCTGAGGGCGTCCCCATGTAGCACCCGTGACCCGGCACCGCTGTATTAGCTGCCGCCGCGGGTCGGGGAGGCGGAGTCGCCCCTCCAGGAAGTTCCGCTGCAGATCAGCCCGGTGGCCAATGCACGGACCTGCCTGCCCTCCCGGGCCGCTGCAGCCGGGGGGTGGCGAGCACGCTGCGCCGTAAACAGCATCTTGACGCCTTGGCCTCAGGCTCCCTCAGCGGCCCGCGCTAAGTCCGCGGCTGCCACTGACTTTGCCCTCCACACGGGTATCACACCAGCTCTCCTGATGCTGCTTCTCCAGCCTCACCCATCCCTCGCGGCCTGGCTCCCTTTCCGCCCCCCCAAGCTGGGGCGTGCCTACAAACCCAGCAGAGATGCTGACTGCAGCCATGTCGTGCACACAGCCCTCGATGTTTAGCTCTTCTTCAAGACGTTTACAGCAGCTCTCAAAGATTAGCCACCTCTAAATGGAATAAGTCGTGTCCTTAGCATGTACCCAGGTGCAAAGAGTTTGTCCGGTTTTTCCTGGTGGTGAGGTTGAAATCCAGGTCACCTAAATTACATGATTGCCCCACCCACAGGACGGGCTTCCGTGTGTGATATCAAGTTTTTTACATCACAGCCCCTCTCTGTCCCTCAGTTTCCCCTATCTGTAAAGGGGGACACTTCCCTCCTTTATACAGCTCCTTATGATCTACTGATGAAAACTGCTATATAAGAGCTAAGATTTATTACTTGTTAGTCCAGGGGTGGGCAAACTTTTTGGCTGGAGGGCCACATCTGGATGGGGAAATTGCATGCAGGGCCAGGGCAGGGGGTTGGGGTGCAGGAGGGAGTGTGGTGTGCAGGAAGGGGCTCAGGGCAAGGGGTTGGGGCAGAGGAGGGGTGTGGTGTACAGGAGGGGGCTCAGGGTAGGGGTTCAGGGAGGGGTGTGGAATGCGGGAGGGGGCTCAGGGCAGGGGGTTGGTGTGCAGGAGGGGTGCAAGGTGCAGCAGGGAGCTCAGGGCAGGGGGTTGGGGTGCAGGAGGGCTGCGGGGTGTGGCAGGGGCTCAGGGCAGGGGGTTGGGGTGCAGGGGGGTTGCGACTGGGGCTCAGGGCAAGGAGTTGGGGTGCAGGAGGGGTGCGGCAGGGAGCTCAGAGGGTTGGGGTGCAGGGTGTGGCAGGGGGCTCTGAGCAGAGAGTTGGGGTGCGGGGTGCAGGAGGGGTTCGGGCTCCAGCCCAGTGCCACTTACCTGGAGCAGCTCTGGGGTGGCAGCGGCGCGCACCAAGCCCAGGGCAAGCAGGCAGGGAACCTGCCCTGTCCCCACGCTGCTCCCGGAAGTGGCTGGCACCATGTTCCTGCGGTCGCTGGGAGAGAGGGGGCAGAGGGTTCTGCTCGCTGCCCTTGCTGCGCCTCCAGGTATTCCCCAAAGCTCCCATTGGCCGCAGTTTCCCATTCCTGGCCAATGGGAGGGCTGGATCCAAAGTTCTGAGGGACTGGATACGGCCCATGGGCCATAGTTTGCTCACCCCTGTGTTGGTCAATGCCATTTCATTGCACTGCAATGAAAGCATGGCACAACATTGTGACACACATGGCTTGTAAACTCTTATTGGGGCAGAGATCACCTTTTTATTATGTGCGTACACAGTGTGTAGTACAATGGGTCTCTGGTCTTTAATGGGGGCTTCTAGGCCAGGAGTTCTCAAACTGGGGGTCGGGACCCCTCAGGCAGTTGCGAGGTTATTACATGAGGGGTCACGAGCTGTCAGCCTCCATCCCAAACCCTGCTCTGCCTCCAGCATTTATAATAGTGTTAAATATATTAAAAAGTTGTTTTAATTTATAAGCAGGGTTGCCATGTGAAAGGGGTCACCAGTGTAAAAGTTTGAGAAACACTGTTCTAGCACTACTGCAATACAAATAATATAAATGCATGGCAAAAAAAAATCTTTGTTTATGAAAAATTAGGGTTTCCCAGTGACTGCTCATGTCCTTCCAGAATGTAGAGTTCAACAAAATTTCAGAAAACCAGGAAATGCGGAGTTAGGGTCAAGGTGGATATGATTTAAATCAAATCATGATTTAAATCACTAGCCAGGAAGACTCAGTTTAATCATGGATTTCTACATAAAAGTGCATTCTTGTCGGTTGTTATAAACCTTAATACATATTCTTCACAACTCAGAGATAGATGTAGGTTTCATTTTTAGAAGGTACACACTATACATTTTTAAGTGATTTATTTTGAAAACTTTTCAGATTAGTTTTACAGCTATATCAGAAAATTAATGATTGTTTGGTTATTTCATTTACCACAGGTAATTGAAGCAGATATTTATGAAGTCATTGGGAGGTGAACTATCTCCAATTCAACAGGTTAACCATTAATATTTGGAGGATTTTCTTGTCATGCTGTATTAGGAGGAGAACATCACCAAACAGACATTTAAATTGTTTTATTCAACTAAAACAACGTTATGTATTCTGAATTTTTTTTCTTCAACAGCAAACGTATAATATTTTAACAAAACAAGCATATGAATTTTTGAATTTAGTTAAACATTCAAGATTTTTAAAATCAAGTTTGTTTTTATTAAAAATGTTTTAACTAAAATAGTTAATGAAATATTTTTAAAAAAAAATTAAATTGACTGTGTCAGCCAGGTCAACATGAGAAACTTAAAATATTGGCTTCAGCAGCTAACTCGGTCGTCTTCACCTTCAATTTCCTGTTTGTTCATAATCTGGAAAAGAAAAATAAGCTTTCCTGCTTTTTCAGGTCCCAAACGATTTCTCAATTTGGAATGAATTAGTTCAAAGGCAGAAAATATTCTTTCTACACCGGCGGAAGAAGCTACTGCTGTTAAAAGTGAGATTATCCAAGTGCTTAAGTGACTTCCACCAGTTCACTGGTGTGACTTTCTTTAAAGCAGGGATCTCGAAGTCCCGGCCCGCAGGCCATCTGCGGCCCAAGAACCTCCCCACTGCGGCCCGCAGAGGAGAGATGCAGGTAGACACGCTGCCGGCAATGTCTGCTGGAGGCGCCGCCCCCCCACAGCTCCCATTGGCTGGGGGAGGGGGACAGAGATACCATCACTGGTCACCAGGCAGAGTCAGCCATGGAGGCAACATCACTTTTTTCCACAGTGAATATAAACAAGTCAAAATACCGAACACAACTATCTGATGCCCACCTTGCTGCAATCCTGAAGGTTTCAACTGCTCAGTCACTGAGGCCAAACATCAACAAGCTGACAGAACTGAAGTGTTGCCAGGTAACTGGCAAACATTAAAAACTCTCTGGCAGGTGAAGAATTGTACAAAGTTTTATGACAGTTTTATTATTTCTAAGAAATTCCAAATAAAAAATACAATATAAACATTTTCTTTTCTGAACGCCATCGTCAGTGACATTATTGGCCCGCTGGGAGGATTTGAGGCACTGGACCTAAGGTAAATTGAGTTTGAGACCCCTGCTTTAAAGCATCATCAGCAAACATATATTTCTTGAATGGTTCACCCTTAGCTCTGAAGTTTATTATAGCTGGCATTATGGAGGGATGATTGCTGGATGTCATAGCCATGTCATAGCCAACTCCTTTTCTTCAGCAATTAAGGTTTGACCCTGGTACCAAATATTGAGAATATTTGCAAGAAAATGAGCTGGAGTCAGTGCTTGTCCCACTCATTTTTTAATGTTTCTAATTTAATTCTGTCATTGCATATTTCTCTTTTTAAGATCTCACTCAGTTTTAACTTCCAAATTTCAACAGCATCAGCAATAAAACAGCTATTTCCCTGCATTTTGTTCAAGGCTACAGAAATAGGCTTCAGGGTACTCAGCATGTGTTCAACATTTCTCTTAAGCCCAGTGTTGAGAACTTTGGCTGTGACAATGCCATCTATTTTTTCACAAGTTTGTTCACAAACTTTCACCAGATTAGGCCAGTTCTTGATATAGTGCTCAAAACAGTCCACTACTGAGTTCCATCGCATGTCGTGTGGGAGAGTTAGCTTGGTTCCTCCCACTTTTTTCAGAGCAGCTGCTGCAAAGTTGTTGTTACAGAAGTATTTTGCAATTTCAACAACATTAGCCTTTATTTCTGGACACTGAAGTCTTTGGCTAGGAGGTGCGTCAAATGAGCACCGCAACCATATGTTGTTAGCTTGGGACTCTCTTCTAAATAATTTCTTCTCATCTTGGATACATTTGCAACATTGTCTGTGACCAAGCTGCATACTAGACATTTGAATTTTTTTTCACAGTTTGTTATAGCTTTTACTGCTACTTCTTGTAAGTATTCTGCGGTGTGTGCATTTCCTGATTTATCTATTGTTTCTGTAAGAAAAGCAATCCCTTCTTCTGTTGTCGCACAAGCACATACAACAGGATCATTGTGGACATTGTTCCACACATCAAAACTCAGGTTAACAATTTTACCCTCTAGACCTTTTGCACACTGCTCAATTTCTCTTTCATACGCTTTATCCAGCAGTTTGCCTGCGACATCTGCTCTGTTGGGTGGACTGTATCCTGGTCTTAAGACTGAACCATGTTAATGAAGTGTGGGTTCTCAATTATACGGAAAGCAGAGTTTGCTGCATAAACAAACTGGGCAATTTTTTCATCAATTACCTCTTTTTGTAATCTGCTGGTTCTTATCACAAACTTATCTATGGTTGTTTCTGGATGATGGAGATTTTTTTTTCTTTTTGCTACAGGTGATATACTGTGGCTATGTGACATATATGATGTGACTGAAATACTATCATTGGCAGATAACTCTGAAACTATAGAAAATGATGGTGTTCTTGAGGGTGGATAGTCTTCAGAATCCTGTATATTGAGGATGGATTCTCCTAAACAAAATAAATCAATGCAGTTATTTAATTATTATTACCATACTGCTTATTTAGTATTACTCATTGCATTCACTGACAATCAGTACTACTTTAAAGGTGAAATTGTAAAAGGAAGATCTGCCTATTTCAGCTATTCATTTTTTATCACAATTGCATCTAAAATGATAGTACCATAGAGTAACAACTATATATTTTGCTCAAACATGAGAATTCAGGAATAGTCTAGAAGGAAGACAGGCAGTTCTTAAGGAAGAAGTATGAAATAAAAAAGTTTACCAACCTGAAGATCCTGCATGTTCAGACATGTTTCTTTCATCATCTTCAATGCAGCTTCCTCCTGAGAAGGAACACTTCTCATGATGTTGTTTCATTCAGGCAACCATGCCTTGCATTTCTTTGTTGCACTGTTTGCATTTTGCACACATGCCTGTCTTACCCACAGGTAGGGGAACTTCATTAAAATATTCCCAAACTGGGTTCCATTTACGGCCTGCTGCCATTATAGGTTTTCCCTTCTAGTGAGAGAATGGTATGGTAGATGTCAAATCAATGAAGGCTACACTCAGAAAGACCTCAAGACTTCTGGAATTTGTTGCTCAAACAGTTTCACTTTGGTTTCCACTGCCGTCCCTCCCTTCTCACATTTATGTCCAGACTTCTTCTCCTTGTCCAGATCTATTCCACTCCCAATAATCTTCTATTAATCGAACTTTTTGAAACTTTGCACTTTTAGAGAGAGGAAAGGGATTGACTGTGTACACAAATTTGCAGAGGGACAATAGCAGGGATGGCCAATCTGTGGCTTCGGAGCCACATGCAGCTCTTCAGAGGTAAATATGTGGCTCCTTGCATAGGTGCCAACTCTGGGGCTGGAGCTATGAGCGCCAACTTTCCAATGTGCTAAAGGGTGCTCACTGCTCAACCTCTGGTTCTGCCCCAGGCCCCAGTCCCACTCCACTCCTTCCCCCAAGGCCCCTGCCCCTTCCCCTGAGTCTGCTGCACCCTTGCTCCTCCTGGTTTTCTGAAGTCTGAGGTTTGCTGAACTCACCATTGTGGACAGACAAGAGCAGTCACTAAGGAACCTTAATTCTGTGTTAACTTTGGGGGGGGGGATCCATCTAATTTTCTAGTTATTTTTAACAGAAAGAAGGCTTGGTAAGAATTAGTGGTCATTGGTGCAGTTGTGAGCCAAGTGAACTAGTCATCCTGGCCCTATATTAGGTCCTGCTTTGAGCAGGGGGTTGGACTAGATGACCTCCTGAGGTCCCTTCCAACCCTGATATTCTATTATTCTATTCTATGTTTCTATAGCTTTCTCCCTTCCTCCACTCAGCCCCACCAACCAGTCCTGTTCATTCCAGGCCAGCCGGCCAACCCCTACCATGCTATTTTGTCCAGGCTTCCCTCCACCCCAAGCCCCCAGATCCTGGCTCATCTAAGAAGGCACATGGAGAGGGATCAGACTCCCCTCAAGGGGCGGAGGGCCCCAGATCCTGGCATATATACACAGTAAGCCCAGGAGCAGGGCTCAGGCACACTCAGGGACCCCCACATTCCAGCTCAAAAGTAGGGAGGTAAGGAGTGGGGCTCAGACCACCCCAGCTCTTGGCACACTCAGAAGGGGAGAACGTGAAGCTGAAAGGTGCTCCTGCCCCTACTCTCCCCGAGCACCTCTGCTGCCACTCACCCCCATGCGTCCCTCACCTGAGCCCCACAACCCATCTTACCTCCTCTACCACCCATCCCTATTTATCCTTCTTCCCCTCAATACAGCCCCAAACCCCTCTTATCCCTATCCTCCCCTCCTCCACTCCCAAAAATGCCTCTCCCCTGCCAGCAAGTATTCACATATTTTTTTTAACAAAAATACTTTGATTACATTCACCCAAAAATTTTAAAAAAGCAAAGCCATGACAAAGACAGATTTTTAAGCAACATGCCATCCAACCTTCCCCAGATCTCTGCCCATGATAAGACTCAGACTGAGGTTGGCTGGCTGGGTCAGGTTCAAAGGCTATTATTTAATCCCCTGGAGCTACAGCTGCTGTAAAACTTTGAAGGCTAACAATCATGTTAACTCTTCTGTTTACATATGCTCAGTATAATCCATTAGATGCACAAATAAGCACGAGGCACGTAAGGAACCTAACTGGAGAAGCAATTTTTTAAAAAAAGTTTTAATTTGATTTCCCCCAAAGGGCTGATTGATGGGTGACATGCACTCTGTGAGGATAACCCTCAAGTATTGGAGACCCTGGTGCGATGGTCTGAGCCCTGAGTTGACCTCTATCTGTGAGCAAAGAAAGGGTGCCAAAATCTCTCAACTTCTAGAAAAGCTGGATTTATTTTGAGGGCTGTATCTTGGGAACCCTCTGGTCTAATAGCCCCCAAATTGGCTCTCCAACAGAAACCTATGCCCCAGTGAGACACACCAAATTTCAAGGCAATCCAAGAAACCATGTAGATTTTAGAACACACAGAATATTAGAGCTTTAAACAGAAAGCTGGTCTTAACCTTAACTGTAGCAGAGCTCTTGCTCTGCTATAATACTTACACACACAAAAATGATGTTAAAAGAACACTATTAAGGTTACAAAGGAAGCACTCAGTATGCATCTTCCCCCCACAAAACACACATTTTGCACACATATGCTTTTTTCATCCCCAGGTTTTCCAGATGTAGCTACACCAGTGCAAATGTCAGGTGCAGATGCACGGTCCAGGCATCAGATGAGATTTGTACCGTTGCGACTTACTTTAGTAAATTGCCAACGTTCATTGTACCAGTGTAATGTGTCTAGTTTAGGGCATTTCACTGGTGTAATTAAATCAATGTAGTTAAATCAGTGCAAATTTCCCTAATCTGGACAAGCACCTTGTCTCGTTGTGCTGTGAGAAAGTGCTGGTGGACAGATCTCCACAACACCAAAACACTGCCATTTTTGATTAAAACTGGCACCCTTGTCAGAAAACTCAGCATAAAAATCAGGATTTGAATGAATACTGAAACTGAATTGTCATCTTACCACAACAGGTGGTCCCAGGAGCATGTTTGTACTGCAGCTGAGGAAAGTTTGTACTGCAGCTGTGGGTGCTGACCCAGCTCTCGGGCATCTCTAGGAGCAGCGCTGTCAATCTGGCACTCTTCACAGGCACTAAAATTAAATCACAAAATAAACCAACATTGATACAGCTTTGCATAGAGAAGATTTCTAGTTTTCAGAGTTGCACTTAAATGGAAGCAGCCTTTTTTTTCTCCCCGTATACTCATACGAAAAGTAAACCGGAGTATGTTCCTGTTATAATAAAATTGGTCACGTGAAGTTTTATTTGTTTGTTTAGCATCACGTTCCTCAGGAAGACAGATTTGATACAACTTCCCCAGCTATGAATTATCTATAAACAAAATTATATTTTTCTCTTCTTTAGGAGTATTTTGTATGAAAGGGAAAGTAAATTTCTTTTTGTTTACAAAATCAAATCTCTTCAGCATATATGCCAGTTGAAGGAGGAAAAAAAGCAGCTAACTCCTTCTCCCCAATTAAATCTCCCAATTAAAAATAAGGATACATACATGTTTCATTAAAGTTAATTGTGACATAATTACATTTTATTTATTACACCCATGATAAATTACCACTTTGTGAGCTGATCCTGCAGTGAGGTCCATTCAACTAGCCCCCATGGATTTCTGTATAGATGGCAGTGGTCAATCCACGTGGAATTTATAACAGGATCAGGGCCTTAGTTACAGCAGTTTCAATCAGCAACTCTTTGCTAACATCTTATTCCAGAACTGAAATGTGGCACCATAAAAATGATCTTTAACATATTTTTGGGTCTGAATCACTATATTCATATTTATGCATTACAAATAATAAACTTATGAATAGTGACATTAATTTTAATTGCAGAAACTTTATTACTTAATCTATTTAATCTTCACTTGAGTTTATCCACCTTAAAAGTGTGACAACTAAATGTTTTTTCAGCTGAAGTATTTATATGCATCTTTAAAGCATCCATCATTGTAGTATAATAAAGGTGCCAACATCCCCTCCCCCACATTTTTAGCCCTACTTCTAGATGGAAGTTTGAAGTTCCCCTAAACAGAATATCTATAATTAGTAACAGATATAGAATGGATTCTTATGAGTATCGATGTTGAAGATTTTTGCAAAGGATATGAGAGAAACAAGATGGGTGAGGTAATAATATCTTTTACTGGACCAACTTCTATTGGTAAAAGAGACAAGCTTTTGAGCTACACAGAGCTCTGTGTACTCTAGTAGATGCACCTCCATATATAAAAAGGCCACCTACCATTTTAAAAGAATTTCACAGTGGTACACCTTTATTGTTTTTAAAGCACACAGTCTGAAAGAGGAAGTTAAGAGCATCAGCCTGAGATTAGATGCAGTACTTGAGAGGAGCCAGACTGTGGGGCTGTTGGCTTTTCCAGTGGTCTTGCAGCCTCTTATACCTTGATAATAGTATGTTCGCTACATTAGCTAAGGCTGCATCCGTATTTAACTCATTTTCAGAAATTCAGAGCATAAACTGTGTCAGAACATAGGCCAGAACGTTCTTTCAAAAATTATTTATTTTGCAATAATGATTCTGTATGAACTCAACATATATGCAAAAAAATCAATACCTGCAGTTTGCACTGATCACTGGCATAAATCACAACTGGGTTTGCTACTAAAAAAAAATTTCAGAAGTAAGTGGCTCATAATGTAGTTACTAATGTAATTTAAACTGTCATCAATATAGTTCCATTCTGATTTTGGAGAATTGTTACAGTCATTTTGCACAGATGTAAATAACCACACAAGGTGCATGGGAGGAGACAATCAGGCCTTCTCTCTTCCCCCTACTCATCCTCATATCCACATAGAGGTCTTCTTCCCATACAGACCCATGACACTTGTCCCCCGGACTCTCCCATCCTCAAAAACAAGCACCATTCCGGGCCTACAATCCCCTCAAGAGTAGATTCTTTCCATCCCAACTTGCTTCACTTACTTTGGATGTCTTTCATAGGGACAGCTCCCTTCACTTCTCTCCTGTGGCATGATCCAAAATCCATTAGCATCAATGGGAGTCTTTCCATTGACTTCCATGGGCTTTGGATCAGGCTCCCACTCTTAATGTTTTCTAGGAGCATCTTGCATGGCTGCTCCCTCAAGCCTATGCCTGAGGAGTCACACCTTATACATTAAATGAGCAACACAGAGCTATCTCCGCCAGTTCTGTTATTGTGATGACAAGAAGACATTCCCCAGAAACCCTTATGTGCATTTGCTGAACATAAGGACTCTAGGGTAAAGCTGGGCAAAATCTGTCCGACAAAACTTTTTTTGCATTGAAAAATGCATATTCAGGTTGAATTGAACATTTTGCAAATTTATGTTGAATTTGCTGAATTGTTTTGCTGAAAGAAAAAAGAAAAAAATTCCCAAAAAGTCAAAATGCTTCATTTTGTCATTTTCAAACCGTCATTTCCTTTTGAATTTTACATCCATTTTATTTTATTTTTAAAAAGGTTAAAAAAAATCTCAAAACCAAAATGAAACATTTTGAGTCAAAACATTTTGTTCACCCAGACACAAAACATTTCTGACTTTTTCATTTTGCTGAGCAATTCAAAAAAATGTTGTTTCAGGTTGACCTGAAACAATTTTTTTAAAAATGTTTTTGGTTTGGCCACCAAACCAAAAAAATCAGTTATTCACGCAGCTCTATTTTGAGGCATATCTCTGGCCATGTCTCTGTCCCAGAGGCTCATGGAACTAATGACTACAGGATGATGGATACACTGACCCTCAGGGTATGTCTAGTTTACAGTTGCTACAATAACACAGCTAGGGCTCTGCAGCCGTGCAACTGTAGGGCAGTAGTCTACGCTGACAAAAGGGTTTTTTCCACTGATGTACTTAAACCACCTCTCTGAGATGCAGTAGGTAGGTCAACAGAAGAATTCTTCCTTCAACCTAGCTGCGTCTACATAGGGGGTTAGGCCGACCTAACTACATCACACAGGGCATGAACTTTTTCACAGCTAGGTCAATCTAATTTTTAAGTGTGGACGTGTCCACAGAGAAGCAGGAATTGGTCCCAAAAGGGTTTTAAGTCAACTCATGAAAAGCTTACCTGGCTGGTAGCATGTGTTGCTACAACAACACAAAATTTTCCCAGCAAACAATTTCATTACAGCTCAGTCCAAGTTTACTGAGGTTCACAAACTTTTTGAGCAGACCTGGACTGAGCCAGTCCTCCTTCCCCATAGGAGGAATTCATGATTGTGGTGAAAAACCAAACAAAATACAGCAGTCTCAGCTGAGCTTCTCTACCACTTCGGTATCTCTTCATTTGAAGTCAAAATTCACGGTGACATTTGGGAGGACGGGATGCAAAACAATAGGAAGCAAATTGGAATAACAAGTTTGTTGAAACAACTGCAAATCAAGATCCCAAGTTTTGAACAGCTCTGCCGGCTCAAGACAGTTCTATTCAACCCTGTTTTCATTTATCACCAAATCACTCAACTGCTCGCATGTATGTTGACCCAGAATATACATTTTCATGAATTGGCTAAGCCTCCATCTTCTGATGGCATCTGCCTCCCTGCTGATAATTTGTCAATGACAGTTCTGTTTTCTTTAACACACAAATTACCAGAGAACCATCTTTCATATAGCACCATTTGCCTTACACACCCTTAAATGGTCAATTAACACAATTCAAGTAGTAAGGAGCTTATATAGCAGCTTTAACTTTTGTATTATTTTTGCAAAGTTTATCAACTTGCAGAACTACTTAAGACCAAAAGATGAGTTTTGTCAAATATATAAATACAGTAATTGAATTCTAAAAGTTCATTTTAATTTTGTTCCACTGTCTACAATAATCAAGAAGTTGGTCTGATCACATTATGTTTTATCCTGTGTCAAACAAAATACAAATTTCCATCTAAATAGTATTTCCTTCCAACTTCCCCGATGACAGTGTGAACGGGTATATTTATGAGAAGGGGAAGAAAGATCCTGCTATCCTCATTAATAACCAATTGTGTTTAGACACGTCAGTTCCAGAAAACTGTGCCTTTTTATTTGTATGTTATGTAAACTCTACATCACGAACAATAGCTGTGCTAATCAGGGATCAGCGAACTGACTTAGATACTGTAAAAAATCCACTGCCACCCATACTCACGGCTTCAACTCTTGTTAGTGCCAAATTCAACCCAAACCTTTTCTGAGGTTTTGTAATTTTCATATACCTTTTATTTCACTTCTGGTTCCCAGTCAGGACTGAATCCAAAAGAGTGTGAATAACATGAGAAAAACTGTTATACCTCTGACAAAGAATCAAAATGGTAAGTGCCACAATACAGGAAGGAAATCCATTTCATGCTATATTCTCTTGTCTTCAG
This sequence comes from Lepidochelys kempii, assembly GCF_965140285.1. Lineage (NCBI taxonomy): Eukaryota > Metazoa > Chordata > Testudines > Cheloniidae > Lepidochelys > Lepidochelys kempii. The sequence continues at coordinate 251,091,611 of NC_136380.1, forward strand.
ATGAATTGACTCATAGATTCCAAGGCCAGACGGGACCATTGTGATCATCTAGTCCAGCGATTCTCAAACTGTGGGTCGGGACCCCAAAGTAGGTTGCAACCCCATTTTAATGGTGTCACCAGGGCTGGTTTAGACTAAGCCTGGGGCAGAAGCTCTTGAGCTTGGGCTTTGCCCCACTCCACCTGGGGTGATGGGGCTCGGGCTTTGCCCCCCCTCCCACAAGGCAGTGGGGCTTGGGCAGGCTCAGGCTTCAGTCCCCACTCCTGGGGTCATATAGTAATTTTTATTGTCGCAGTGCAATGAAGTTTGAGAACCACTGGTCTAGTCTGACCTCCATATAACTCAGGCCGTAGAGCTTCCCAAAAATAATTCCTAGAGAAGATTTTCTAAAAAACATCCAATCTTGTTTTTAAAATTGTCAATGATGGACACCTGTTGGTAAATTCTTCCAATCGTTAATCACCCTTACTGCCAAATATTTACACCTTATTTTCAGTCTGAATTTGTCTAGCTTCAATTTCCAGCCACTGTATCATGTTAGACCTTTTTCTGCTAGATAGAAGAGCCCATTATTAAATGTTTGTTCCCCATGTACATACTTATAGACTATAATCAAGTTACCCCTTAACATTCTCTTTATTAAGCTAAATAAATTGAGCTCTTGGAGTCTATCACTCAGTGGGGGAGAAATGGATATCTTAAAGGACACAAGGAGAGCAGGAGATATTTTTTATCTCATTATGGCGGGGAGAGGGGCTGCCTGCAGCTCCTGAAGTAACAAAGAAAGCAGGCAACATTAATCACATTCTGAATGATGGGAAGGTAGGAATGGGCCTTTGGGGAACTGGCCTACCATGCTGGCTACTGAAGATATCAAAGGACAGAGTTGGATTTTCTACAATCATCCTGATTTTAACAGGACAGTCTCATATCTGACAAGCAGTGCTTGCGAGACATTTGAATCACTTTTGTTTCATGGCGTGGTGACATTTTGCACAGTATAGAAGTTGCCACCAGACACTAATACCTTGCCTCCTGACCCACCACCAAGACATAACATCATCATAACGGATAAGGGAATCTCATCAAACATGTTTGTTGTGGGGAGGGAATAGCAAAAGCCTCTGATTTCATATGAAATTGGTAGATTTTGCAGTGTTTTTATCCAAATGCACTTGGAGATATCAGCTAATTGTACATTTGAAATGCCAGACAAACCTGAAGAGCTTCATCAGCATGAAAACAGAAGTTTGGGGCCTTATTCTCCAGCCACAGGATTCAAGTAACTCCCACTGGTGTCAGTAACTGTATTTCAGTGCAGGACATAGGCCCTTGGTTTCCAAGAATTAATTTACTCCTGCTGTTTGTTCCTCACTTGAAGTCATAATTCTCCATTTGGAGTATCAAAAGTGGTTGCTGTGGAAATGATTTTGAGATCATAAACAACAGCTTATGGCTTCAGGCAAATAAGCAGCAGGGGCAAATGAACTCTTCAGAAACAAAAGACCTTGGTTTGCTTTCAAATAGCTCTTCTAATAAAATGTTAAAAAAAGAAAAAACACCCTGATGATGTGCCACTTGGATACTGCCATCCTCGTCGTCAACAAATCTTACAGTAAATGACATCTTTTCACTGTGACTAATGTCGAGAGTGCAGTCCATTATTACCATGTAGTACTTGCTTTGCCGAGCTGCATCAATATGTTATCAAGCACCTTCCTTGTTGTAAGGTCAATCAATTCATTTTGAATTGTTTTGCTGCAGTAATGGTCCATAGCTTTTTTACGAACTACTCAAGGTAGGTGCTCACACATGACATTGTCGTATTTCCCAAGGAGTTCTACCAAACTGAGGAAATTACCATTATATTCAGTGAAAAACTTATCCAACAAGCTCTGGAAAGCCAAATTATTCTTTGCAAGGAAGAGGGAGATTGAGATCAAAAGCTCAGGCATGTCCCTCCAATGCTTGGTTTCTACATTAGTAATGCACTGGCTTTCTGCATCTATGCATTTATTCAACTTGAGCCTGGACTCAAGCGCCATCCATTTGAAGTAGGCCGTAAAATGGCCAGGTGATTTTTCATGTTGCTTCAGAGCATCAGCTAAATTATGCCAGTAATTGTACCTGGAAAGCACAAGCAACGACTTTGCATTCTTTTCAAATATTTTGCAACAAAAACAGATCACTTTGTCAGTTAATTTTGAGTAAACTAGCTAATGCCGATTCAGTTTCTCACCGTTCTCGAGCACCCTTTCATGGTGTGACTTTGAGAAGTGTTGTTTCTGCTCATTTACTGGAAATGTCAGATCCTCAGTTTTGCCTGGCCTGTTCAAAATTGTATGATAAATATTGTCAGAGTTTAGGACCACCGGCCATAAGGCAGGATCTGACGTAGCAATTTGTGGTGTGCAGTTTTTCTCAGTGCTGTTTCTGTCCTCATGAGAGGTTAATTCTTCTTTTCATTTCTCTCCTTTTAACATAAACCAGATTTTTTTGTCTTTATTCTCCTTTTCATGTGAGCTACATTCTTCTTTATCATCACTCTCCTTTACACCACCAGGAAAACTAGATAATTCTCCATCACTTTCCTCACATTTCCCATTCCTTATCTTCAGGTAAATCTGCTAATTCCTTAGTAATTGAACTTCCATCATTTATGCCTTGTTCCTCAATTTCTTCTGCACTGGGACGCTTGCTACTGCCTAAGGCCAGGTCTATGTTGTTCTGTTTCAGATATTTTCCCATCAGATTTGCCCCTTGCTGCAAACTAGATTGGAAATGAGCTTTTCACTTCCTATAATAAGCTTCTGAAGGCTTCTTCAGGGGTATCTTTTATTTTCTATGGGGGAAAACAGAAAGTATTAGGCAGAGCAAAAGTCTTGTGTTCCGCAGTCTTAGAAAGTCATCAAACATTTAAGTGCTAAGCACGGCAAAAAAGTAATGGTATTTCTTTTATATTGTTGCGTAGACAGGGGTTTGATAAATATCTCTGGCATCTCATTAAAAATGTCCTTTATTGTTGCTACTTGCACTCTTCAAATCTTAAAACACAAGTACACTTTCACAATTACACAATAAAACATGATGCACAATATTGCAGCTGGGCTCTCACTTCACTTCATTCCTATATCTCACCGACTGACTGGTGATGCCCCGCCTCTTATATGCCCACGAGTGCATGGTTGACAACATTTTAGGAGGTTCAAGGAAAATTTAATTCTCACAAAGTCTGGAAGATTCCATGAGATTCTACAAAGGTCCAGAACATTCTAGGAGGTTAGTGAAAAATGAATCCACATATGGAATACCTGAAATATTTTACTTCAAACATTCTATTTTCCTTTTTGTCACTAACAAAAATAGCACCCTGAGCCCAGCGCCCCACAAGCCCAGTACCCAAGGATGTCACATGGATCTCCTGCCCCTAAAGCCGCCCCTGCACACATGGTATCTCAAACAGCTACCTATGGGACCAAGCAAAAATAGTTGCCTAGAAAAGGAGGCCTTAACTAAAGGTCAAACAGTATAGATATTATAATAAATAGGAATAATAATATTTGAATGTGTAGTTTAATTCATCTATGACTGGAGTAGTAGCAGCCAAGCGGAGATACGCTTACAGACAATCTTCGTGTAGTGGGAGTAGTACTAAGGCAGAATGTTGTATGTGGATCAGAGGGAGCACACTGTATAATGCACCCTGCTATCAGTGCAAAAGGGAACAGCATGTTGTTTCATACAACCTGTTGCTAAAGATGAGTTCTCAGGCAAGGGGAGGGAAGTGGCCTTGTCCCCAGTACAACTAGGAAGGTGTGCTTGCTAGTCCCATATATGATTGTTTATTTGGAACAAATCACTGGACAATCTAGGCTCAGAATTCTTTCCAGGAGCTAATCTTTAGTCCAGGATTCATTATATATTTTTGTACAATTGGTTTTATTTATTTTTGCTCTAAAACAATCTTTAAATAAAAATAAAAAGAGGACCAGCCTTGTAAAATGTGGGGCGTGACAATGGTGCTTTTGGCATGTGAAAATAGTAGTACTACATGTTAGCAAGTTTCAAGTCCTATTGAAAAAGAAGAACTTGCTTTATTAATAAACACTTTGCTGAGTCAAATAGGTCGTCCAAAAGTATATTTACAATGGTTTTCTAGCATTCTCATGGGAAATGCATGTTGCAATAAGGGTGATTTTCACTCAAAGTTGATGACATTTGTTTTAATTTATTTTTTCTTTATGCTTTTATGTGTGAAACTAGAGCATGAGTAAAACTAGAGAATGAGTGAAATTTATTTTTAATTTATTTTCCCTTTTAATCTATTTAATTTCCCTTTTAATTTATTTTCCCTTTATGTGTGAAATTAGAGAATGTGTGAAATTATGAAATTAAGAGAGACAAGAGTTGGGAAACTGAGAAATTGAGAGGTGAAGGAATTTTTAATTAAACTATTGACATTTTTGTTAATGTTTGTTTTGATTAATACACGTATTATTCTTAACAAACATGAGAGAGAAAAGTTCTTTTTGTTACGTCTCTAAAGTGCCACAAGTACTCCTTTTCTTTAATCACAATGTATTTCTAAGGTCAAAAACAAGTGGAAAGGAACCTTTAAAACAAAACAACTCCATCTTCCCTCTATCAACTCTCCCCCCAAAACATCAACCTTTCATGCCTTCTTTACACATAATTTAAACATGAAAAATGAGGCTAAAAGAACATTAAGTTTGCAAAGTGAATCAATCAAAAGATAGGACATGCCAAAAGTAAGGTTGCCTACGCAATCTTAACTTGGCTCCTTGTGCTTATGTATTATGATACTATCTTTAATTACATCACATACTATTTGTTCCACAGGACTCCACCTCATTCAGTGCACAGGATGGACAGTGCTCATTTTACTGAGCAGCTCTTCGATGTTTTATTTTATCCCCAGTTTAATGTGTGGCCCAAGCCTTATTTACCGCATGTTACTCAAACCCTGCTTTGAATGCAGAATTATTAATCTCCTCCTGGGCTTTCCTATGTGTTTTGCTACAATATCTCAGTGCTTCACAAACATTTAATTTATTTAGTTAATTTCACAATTGATTTTTCTTTGCAACATCCTTATGAGATGAGGGCTGGTATTATCCCCATTTTACAGATGGAGAATTGAGATACAGAGAGATTAAGGTAAAGAGTATCCACTAATTTTGAGTGCCTAATTTGACCTGATTTTTCAGACTATGCAACATTGTATACGCTTTACATGTTCAAAGCACAGCTCCATTGATTTCAGTTGCAGCTGTGAGTGCTATGCACTTCTGCAAATCAGATTCCACGGTTGCAAGTTGAGCAGAAAAATGAGGAACATACAGTCAGTGGCCACCTGTGAAAAATTTGGTTACAGGGACTTGCCCAGGATCACACAGAAACTCTATGGCAGAGGCAGGGATAGAATCCATTTCTCCATTCAACTGCCTTACCCATGAGACCATCCTTTCTCAATCTGCAGTCACCTGCCTCATTCACTACACACCTTCCAATGAGTTAGAAGGTCCTATGGACAACAGGCTTCATCCTGATTCATCCTCAGAGCAGGTACATCAAATAAAGCAGGGGTCCTGCAGAAAATATAGTATGTAGTCATATAATTAAAGATTGTGTCATAATACCTACACACAAGGGACAAATCAATGAAATGGTCCTACCATTTTGTTTTGTTTTAACATGGGCAAAAAAACATATTTTTCCCTAATCTCATTCTTACAAATGTTTGAACCATTTTGGCTGAAGCTTTCTAAAATTATTCAGCCTGAAACAATCATTTAGTGTGGAAAATTTCTGCCCAAACAATTATTTCAGAGTCTTTTGGCATTTCCACTGGAAAGCCTTTTTAACATCCGTATAATGCAGCTATTAAAACTGACTTTTGAGATGGAACAAGAAATACAGGTCATCAGCCTGTTAATTAATTATTTTATAATCCACTGACAAAGCATGGGGCGGCGGTGTAAAAGGAGACTGATATCTAATGCCATATCAGAGGCACTGGGAAAAAAACTAGTGGTTCTGTTCTGCTTCACTTAACTTGGTGGGCCCTGCATTCCTCCTGCACACACAACACAAGAGATTCAGGATCAGCCCCAGAACAGACCTTGCACAAAATTATGTGAATTGTCTGGTTTAAACTGAGAAAAGTAAGGAAACATACAGTCTGGTTTGGAGACTGCCAGGCCTGTTATTCATGACTCTCCTTGTTGTGTCACGTAAAATTTACATTGCAAGCTCTCTGGCACAAGGACCTCATTTATATTTGTTTCTGTGAGATGCCTGGCACCCTTTTGGGTGTTTGAATATTGAAAAAAATAATTCTAATTAGCCACCACAGTACGTGATTAAATACATAATGCTGTACAAGGGGATGATTCATTACAGAATGGCAATATTAGGTCCTGATTCAGAAAAGCACTTAAGCATAAGCTTAACTTTCAGCACATATTTAAAGTTAAGAGTGCTTTCCTGGATAGGAAGGGGCTTATGAACATGCTTAATGGCTTTACATCACTGGGGCATTCCATGTTTTGTCACTTTAGACTTCATGATTTTACTGTAGATTTTTGTATTTCATAAAGTGAAATAGTTGAATTGGTTAATGATTAATAGCACAGTTGGTAAGATCTTGTAGGGCAGCCACGGACAATGACTAAATGCCTATTTTAAACAATTTTTCCTTCTCTCCCTGTTTTCTTACAAAAACTAAAATATTCAATAATGTACACTTTTAAAGTGGTCACATCAAAAATATTATTCACTAATGAGTTGTTATTTTGTTTTTGTCTGATTCATCATTACTGTCAAAAATTTATTTCCTAGCATTAAATCCTAGCATTATCAAATCCACCTTGGGAATGTGAAAGGAGAAATTATGAGATCGGTTTTTAGATGGGGGTTGGGGAATTCCATAATGTTTGCATTGTATAAACCCTAAGGTGTGGCATAACTGCCAGTTTTCTTGCATTACAGCTTAATTCAGTGAAAAAAAAACACAATTTTATGTCCCTCTCTTTAAGGAAATATTAGACTTTTTAAAAGTATATTTGACTATGTCATCTTGTGTGGATGGTGAGTGAAGAGATGGGGGCAATTCATCCACCCCAAACTTCCTAGTTTTTTGTCCTGATTCCTTTTTTCTCAGTCAACCATTACATGAGGGAACTTCTGATTATGGCGTTTTTTGCACCTTAAAATGAAGTTGAGGTGAGTGAGGCCAGGCAAAAGCCAAACCAGGAAAATAATTTCACATAAAATTAAAAAAAAAACATAAATCAAAGTTGTCCATCAAATAACTATAAATATATAGTTGAATAACATGAAATCAGTATAGAGATTACTGACACATCTCCTACTTCACTATTGAGATATGGAATTGAACATTCTTTAACACCAGTTTATAAAAATTCCCCAACTCTAAATGCTTCCTCAGCACTTCCCTGATGATAAGGGAAACATTTGCAAAACATAAGCAGTTTATGTCCATTGTGGCAAACAGCTGATGCTACTGTGGTGGGTCCCATGCTTTTCCTTGGTGGGGTAGGTTGGGGCACCACCCAATGCCCCTGTTCTTGGGTGCCAAGAGCTCCGCTAGTGCCCCGGGAAGGCAGGAGAGGAGGGTAGCGGGTAAGGGTCCACTCCCTACTCAGTCCCAGTCTCTTCAGGTCCGCAGGCTTCTTACCCTCTTCCCCCTTGGGTAGGGTTACCCTTTGTCCTCAATGCTAGGGGGAGTCTCCCTGCTCTGCTTGGGCAAGGTCTCCCTTTCTCTAGTCCTCTGGTCTTTCAGTTCACAGCAATACTCCTCCAAACTCTAGTCATCTCTCTTTTTTCCCTTGTCTGACTGGGCCTTAATTGGCTACAGGTGCTCCAATTGACCTGTAGTAACCTTTCCCTAGTTTAGAGGGAACCAAGCCTTGATCAACCTAGAGCTTATATACCTCCCCTGGAGAAACTTCAGCAGCATCTGCTTATGATAATGACATCGTCAAGCGACCATCGGATGGTGGATGACAAACTGGCTTCCAATGTTTCTGGAGACCTTGAAAGCAACCCTAGAGAATCTGATACGACTTGCCTTATGTTAAACTGATCAGGGATTGGCACCTGCTTTGGCAAAATACGGGACCACTCTCCCACTCCACTCTGGCCCTGCTGTATCACACCACACAAATGTTTGTATCATCAAAGCATAAAACCCCATTATTTGTGCCAGATTTTTTTAAATCCCAGTATTTCCTGTGATAGGTAAAATAGACCTACTCCATATTTTTTATTACCTTTGCTCCTCCTGCACTTTTCAGTGCCTCCTCAAAATTCAGAACTCTTGGCTACAGTTCTGTCACTAACCTCCACTCATACACTTCTCATTGCTGTGGCCACCCTATTCCCAGTAATGACAGGCATCTCTTTTTTAAGTAAAGAAGACAACTAACGGTCCAATATGATCTAATGATATTTGAATTTAGGTAGTTTCAGTTCTTTTAATTATCTTAACACAGAGCATTTGATTGTCATATTTTACTGCGTCTATTTATTTTCCCCCCTCACAGCTCCATTTTGATGTGCAGACACTACTATAACACTAAAATGATTCCCAACTCAAAATGAAGATACATCTTTTCTTTAAAAAGAACTAGGCCTGGGAAACTCCTAATCGTTTTTAACCTAGAAGATTCCAATTTTTACAATACTAAATAGCCTCTCTCTCTATGGTCCAAATTATGACACCCTTATTCACATTTAGTAGCAACTTACTCTATGCATGGTCTCCTTGACTTCAATGAGTCCACTCATGGACTAAGGCAGTGGTTTTCAAACTTTTTTTTCTGGTGACGCAGTTGAAGAAAATTGTTGATGCCTGTGATCCAACAGAGCTGGGGATGAGGGGTTTGGGATGTGGGAGGGGCTCAGCGCTGGGGCAGAGGTTTGGGCTCCAGGGGTGAGGGCTGTGGGGTGGGGCCAGGAATGAGGGATTCAGCTTGTGGGAAGGGGCTCTGGGCTGCGGCAGAGGGTTGGGGTGCGGGAGGGGATCAGAGCTCTGGGCTGGGGGTGCAGGCTCTGGGCTGGGGCCAGGGATGAGGGGTTTGGGGTGCAGGAAGGGGCTCCAGGTTTGAGGGGATCAGGGCTGGGGCGTGGGGTTGAGGCACAGGCTTACCTTGGGCAGCTCCTGGTCAGTGGCGCAGCGGGGGTGCTAAGGCAGGCTTCCTGCCTGTCCTGGCACCACGGACCAAGCTGCGCCCTGGAAGTGGCCAGCAGCAGATCTGGCTCCTACACGGAGGTGCACAAGCGGCTCTGCCAGTCCGTGACCAATGGGAGTGCGGAGCTGGTGCTCGGGGCGGGGGCAGCATGCAGAGCCCCATGGCCCCCCCGCCTAGGAGCCGGACCTGCCTGCTGGCTGCTTCTGGGACACAGCACGATGTCCGAACAGGTAAGGACTAGTCTGCCTTAACCAGGCAGCACTACCAATGGGGCTTTTAATGGCCTGGTCAGCGGTGCTGACCAAAGCCGCTGCGACCCAGTGCCTTACATTCTGAGACACAGTACTGGGTCGCGACCTGCAGTTTGAAAACCACTGGACTAAGGAATTAAGCAACTTGAGCAAGGATATCAGAATCTGTCCCTGTGTTGAAAACTCATTCAGAAAAGCTAGGAAGTCTTCATTTCAACTGGACTTCACTGGGAACAGCAGTCTGCCTGAATACTGTAAATTGCAGGATTAGAGCCATAGCGTTTATGGTGGTACTTTTTTACTTACTTAAGACTTAAATCTCTTTAACAGAGCCAGCTGGAAATTTCAGTTCACAGCAATACTTCTCCAAATTCTAGTCATCTCTCCTTTTTCCCTTGTCTGACTGGGCCTTAATTGACTGCAGGTGCTCCAATTGACCTGTAGTAACCTTTCCCTAGTCTACAGGGAACCAAGCCTTGATCAACATCGGGCTTATACTAAGCCATTTGGAAAATTTCTCCCTGTGGAACATTTCAGCTCTGTTTTGAAAGCTTAAAAACTAAAATTATTTTGATTTTTAGCCACCAAAAATTGGAAAGAAAATTGGCCAAAACCTAAATATTTTGGGGCGTTGGCTAAACATTTTTGATTTTCTGGTTTTGTGATGACAAATTTTCAAGTACACTTTTCATGTAAATTTTAAGTTAGTGAACAACCCAATTTTCCATTACATTTTTTTTCAATGGAAAATTTTTAACTAGCAGTAGCCCATAAGTACAGAATTCACTTTGTTCTATTTCCCTTTTGTTCTTCATACGGGTGAAATTCACCCATGTGCAGAGGGCCAGCCGCAACTCTCTGCACCACTTCAACCCTCTTCTGAGAGTTCAAGTCAAACATAAATTGTGCCTAGGCCTTATGCTAGTCTTCTGCACAAAGGTAAATTTCACCTCGTGTAGAGGTCAATCATGATCCCTTTAGGAATTGAGAAAATTTGTGTAGGGAGGTGTATTTTTAATTGAGATATTAATTAATTGATTTACTAATCCCATGTTGATTTGAAGAACTGGCACTTATTAAATCTATTTATTAATCCATGTAGTCAGCATTTTTTAAGAAAAAGAAAATGTGTAACTCAATTTTTTTTCTATACACTTGCCTTGATTAAAGCTGTTCCTTGTGCTGTTGCTGTGGTTTCTGTTTTTCCGGTTTGTGGGGACTTCCCAGTAGAAGACACTCCCTTGGGTTATATGGGGCCAAGGGAGAAGCCTCCCAAGAAGGCCCACTAGCACGGGCAACTAGACCAGTTTGTTCGACCTCAATGAGGGGAATTGGAGAGAAAGTCAATGTAGGTTCCCCCTCTAAGATCTTATCCTCTTCCTCACCTGCTAGATGTAGTTTAATGAGTTCTGTAGGAGAAGTAATTACAGATTAAGGGCTATATCTTGCAAGGATTTAGGCACATGCTTAACTTTATGCATGTGATTAGTTCTATTGATTTCAATAGGACTATTCATACGTGTAAAATTAAGCAAGTGGTTAAATCTTTGCAGGATTGGGCTCTAAAACCACAAACCATGAAAGCACTAAAGCATATGCATAACTTCAAACACATGAGTCAATTAAAGTTACGTACATCTTGGCAGGATACAAATAAACTGCATAACTTGATCAAAACAATGGATCAAAAAGTCGATGACATTTTACCTTAGATTTAGAAATTACAAGAATTTGTAAAGCAAACAGAGAAGGATTGCTAACTGTCTTTAAAGAGCAATATAAAAATGAAAACTAATGTGCAGATTTATAGGACCCTCTCCAGAACTATAATCCAAAATAACATTGCTATATATTGGAAGGTCTGGTCTAGAAAATAAATCTGGGGCCTCCATCTTTCATATACAAGGTTTAAATGAGGAGTCTGATGGAGCTAATCCTCTATGTACCTTATTAGAAGAGATTTCGATGTGAAATTTGAACCTTCTTTAACAATGGAAAATACTTTTCACTTTCCCTTATTTAAACAAAATGGTTTGTCTGACCTTTTAAAACAAATATTTGACCTATAAGTAATTGGGATAGAGTTCTGAGAAGGATTAAAACCAAAAATACCTTTTACCATGATCACAAAATTTTAATATTTTCTAGTATAGCCAAAGAAACACAAGCCAGGAAGTCAAGAAAGAATCTGCAAAAATGTATGCCAGTACAGCAATTTTTTCCCTTGCCCCATTGTAAGTAATGTTAGATCATAAATTATATGGGCCAGAACTTCAACTGGTGTAAAACAGCAGAGCTTCACTGGCTTCAATGAAGCTATTTACACCAGCTCAGAATCTGGTCCTATTTTTTTTTATTGATTACAATGAGGCTGGACATTTTTTAGGCTCCGTCTACACTCGAGACTTTACAGTGGAACAGCTGTTCTGGTGCAGCTGTGTCCCTGTAAGGTCTCCTGTGTAGCCGCACTATGACAACAGGAGAGAGCTCCTGGGTTTGCTAATTTAAAGTTCGAATAACAAACTGATTTGGTATTAAGTAATCATGCCCAGATCATTCCCTATTCTTCATATAGAGGAGGGTATGTGTATATCCCTCCTCTTGCATAGAGAGAAGGGATTTGACACCTTGTTCCAAAGTCCTCAGCCCCTTCTGGACCTGGAAAAGGGTGCAACAGGATCTATTCTACACAGTGGAAGCAGGTGGAGACTGGAAAGCTGGGAACAGGCCAGGAAGATTAAATGCATATCATCCCTCACCCGCCTAGAGGCAGGCATTGTATTGCCTTTACTGTGGAGCCCTGAGGGCAGCTACAACCAATGGGATTTCTGGTAGCAAAGCTTCAGTGGAGCTACATGGCCAGGAAACTGGCATAGTGGAGCCTGCTGAGGGCCAGAGCAGGGATAGAGACACAGGGCCTCTGTGTGAGTGGCCTCAGCCACTCAAAGGTCCCTGAAGAGCCACTAGGTTTGTGGGCATTCCACAGGGGGCAAACCACCACCCCATGACAGAACAATTTCCACAGTCAGGCCCCCTTTCCACTGGAGCTTCTAAGAGCTATCGTCATACAAAAAAAATTTAATAATATATTTAACGTATGTTAGAGGCAGCATTTGGAAAGATTGCGGGGAAGAACACTTTTTATACACTACCTGTATGAATTAAGTTTTACAGCCAAGCAAAGGCTACAGTGGCTTCAGAAACCTAAACAATGAATCTATTGTTGGAAGTATGTTTTTAAAATAAAGAGGAAATAGAAGACTAGAGGTTTATGGTGTCTCTATTTCTAATTGACATTCAAATTTTGAAGCAATATATCAGGCTCATAAGTCATTTGAGACACTAAGATTTGAATAGCATGTTCTCATTTTCAGACTCATTAGTGGAATCCACTCTTCCCATCTGATGCAAAAACCGTAACTGACACATTCAGTTCCTTTGTACACAAAATACACGAGGTGGTTGACATGTACTGCCAGGTTCAGCCATAGCAGAGATTTGTTGGGGAGGCTGATGGTAGCCAGATCTCCTCAGCCAGAGGTGGGGACAACAAGATCCCAACTCTAAAAAGAACAATACTTGTTTCTCCACAAAGACAGCTAGTTCTGCACATATCCCCTCAATTCACTCTGAGGAGAACTCCATCAACATTAGGAGACAAAGGGTACGTCTACAAAGAAACTCTGTGGTATCGAGTCTCAAAGCCAGGATCAACTGACTCAGGCTTGCAGGGCTCATGCTACAGGGTTAAACATAACAGTGTAGATGTTCCTGCTCAGGCTGGAGCCCAGGTTCTGAAACCCTGCGAGGGGGGTAGGTCTCAGAGCCCAACCAGAGTGGAAACATCTTCACTGCTATTTTTAACCATGTAGCGCAAGCCCCCCAAGCCTGAGTCAGTTGATCCAGGCTCTGAGACTTGCTGACATGGATTTTTTTTGCAGTGTATAACCAGTGTGATAGTTTTACCATCAGAAACCAAGGGGAGAGAGAATTTGGCACAGAGTGAGGCACTGTGATCCAGTAGACAGGATCTAGAACTGGAAGTCAGGATAATTGAATGCTGTGCCCAGCTCTTCCTTGGGCAGTTAATTTTCTCTCTATATAACTCATTTACCTCATCTGTAAAATGGGAATAATGTTATTTACCCACCTTTGTAAACCATATTGAGATATAGTAATAAAAAGCACTAGGCAAGTGCTAAGCATTATTATTAATTGTTATTAGCAAACCTGAGGAGAGCTTTAAGGGCCTAATTTTCAAAAAATAGGCATCTAAGTTGTTTATACAATGGGTACGTGCCTGGGTGCAAACAGATAATTTCACACGCAAAATATGCCGCTTCAATTGCCACTCAGGACATTGTGCAGGCAATTCCCATCTTGTGCATGCAAGTACCTGTTTTCCATGTGCAACTATATATTTTGCACACCTAGTCACCTCTCAGTATTCACACAAGCATATTTTTCAAGTGCAACTTGAGCACTTATATTTGAAATAATGGCCTTAAATATTTACCTCCATAGAACAAGAGACTTTAGAAAACCTAAGGCTGTTCTAGTATCATTTTCTCAGTGATGCAAAAGAAAGAAGTCATCCTTCGAATTTACAATTTTCCCACCAGTCCTGTATTTTAGAAGTTTTTGTTTTCAAAGGGTCTTATCTTAGACTTGCAAAGATTGAAAGCACATTCAGTTATCTGATGTGCACTCCAGGCAAGTTCTATGTGAAGGCACATGTAAAATGGAGATATAGATATATTATAGGATAACAACAATTACCATATTCACATGAGCATTTATACCTAATACAATGACAGTTATAGAAGCACAGAAATGCTGGCTCTTTGTCAATAATCTGTTCATCCCAAAGCATCTTTACAGATATAGAGAGCACTACAGCATCGCCTTTCATTCCTGTCCATAGCTTGTTCCTCTATTAAGCCCAGCTTGGTCATGTCCTTGTGTGCAATGTCCTGCCACCTAGCCGGTGGCAACCTGAATGCAGACTTAGACACAAGTGCAGGCCATGATATTTCGGGCAATAATGCATCACCTATCTGTCAACAAGCACTTCTAGCTGATAAGAACACAGCAAGAACTTGGGGCATCAGTGCTGGAACTAGAGGTGCTGGGGGTTCTGCCGCACCCCCCCCCCCCATTTGAAGTGGTTTCCATCATATCCAGGGTTTACAGTTTGATTCAATGGCTCTCAGCACCCCCACTATACAAATTGTTCCAGCACCCACGGGGCCAGATTCTGACGTCAGTTACACCAGTCTAATCTCATTAACTTAAACATTTTTTCTGAGTTTACTCTGCTATAACTGAGGTCAGAATCTGCTTGTAGTATTTTGGATTAATGCTATATAAACACGTACAAACATGGCAAATTTCTTCTCCATATTTTGGAGCCCATTCTTATTTTAAAAATCTGATACAATTGAAAAGATTTGTCACTATGTCTCTGTTGCAAGAAAGGGGTAAACTATAGAACTTTTTTAGTCTCACATTACAGAGCAAAACTGTAAGTGTAACTACTTCGTAAAGTTGAGCAGATGAACAGGAAACTAGTTGCTTAATCAGCTTTAGTCCCGCATCACACCCTGAGTTATGATTCACAATTTTACAAACATTTCTTGCAGTTCATTTTCCTTTGAAAATACATGTCAGATCAGAATCATTTGTAAAATGAAACTCTAGGTTTAAAACACCAACACTGAACTTTTACTGTACTGTATTTTTCTAGGAAAAAATGTCAGATATCCTGAAGGTTTAGGGCCTAGTTTTGCAAAATTGCCCTTGTATTTGGCAGCCACAGGTACTTTTGTCCGCAAATCAGTTATACTCACAGTTCAGAGTCATGTGTAGTATTACTAATTGACAGTCATTCTATTTATGTGAGCTTTATATTGAACTTGTTAAAGATGGTGCTTGGCTCATCTGTGTGAATACTATTTTACAGCACTGCATGGCATGCAATTGAGGTCATTTTGGAAAACATGCCAAAATAGATGGGGCTGCTTTTGAAAAGTTAGTTACCTAGATCCTGGTGAGAAGAGGAACTTTCCCCAAAATAAGGAGCTCTGGACTGTACAGAGCAAGAATTTTGATTTAGCTCTTTCTATATCTTAGAAGCTTCTTCCTAATTTATACATTGGGCCAGATCATCAGCTGGTGTAAATTGGCATAACTGCATTGAAAGCAATGTAACTATGATGATGTATACCAGCTGAGGATCTGGCCCATTGTTGGGGAAAGGTAGTTGGGCACAATTGTTAGATATGAATGTACTCTGAAATAAGAAAAATCAAGAATATATTAGAAGCCTGTATTAACTGTGGTTTATTGATTCTATAACAGCCTTCCAAAATTCTACTAGCAAAATCCTAGAAGGTCACCCTCTCAGGGAAGATTGATGGATGAGTAAAATGTGTTACCATGACTGCAGACACCAGGGCCTAGATCCACAAATGTATTTAGGCTCCTAACTTCCATTGAAATCCGTGGAAGTTAGGAGCCTAAATACCTTTGTGGATCTGGGCCCAGGCATGATTATATTTCACCTCACAAATGATTTAGGAGCATGTCAGCAGGTTGATTTGATAATCAAAGTTAAGAGGGATTCAGGGCAGATCCAGGATTTTTTTCTGGGTTATTATGACAGTTATTTGGTCTGAAATGTGGCAGAGGAGGGTATGGCATGGAGCCACAAAGCCTTCATGATAAGGCCAGGAGGCACATAAATTGGGAGATGTATAAATTCATGTGTGATCCAAAGGAACTCGTAATTACTCATTTGCACATATCTTTTTGGGCACCAGTTATTCAGGATGGATGGGGATAAACCCATCTGACTGGGGAGCAGATGTATTTTTGTCTGATAGTAGGGAAGGAATCTATAAATATTGGTGAATCTGGTGGACAGTGGGGGAGACAGCCAAGCTAATTGTTGGCATATTGCTGTGACAGGTGTCGAGTACAGGTACAAGTTACGGAAGGTTATCAGACAAAATAGATTGGATGAGGATTTAGAGAAAAGCCTCCCTTAAGGAAGCTGGGGAAAGGGGGTTCAGTTCTCTTAACATCTGGTACAACAGGGAGCCAACCCCCCCTCCTTTTCCAGACCCCTCAAACCTCATACAAGGGGATGGCAGCAAGGTCCCAGCAACGGGCTGGCTGGGACCAGGTTGGGAAGGGGGAGGTCTGAGAGCAGCCATCCCAAATTGGGGGAACCAATTAAGGAAATTATGACCAGCGCTGTATAATTTATTATCAGGTATTTTAAGTGAATAAGGTTGTGGGCTAATTAAACCACATCCATTGCCTCCTGTCTTTCTTCCAGTATGGCTGGGACACTATTCACTTCTCTCTCCACTCCAACACCCCACCCCAATCATCATGGCAAAAGGAAGGTAAGCAAATTTTGTATTTGGGCTGTAACATTTTCATGACAAGAAAAGGAGTACTTGTGGCACCTTAGAGACTAACCAATTTATTAGAGCATAAGCTTTTGTGAGCTACAGCCCACTTCATCAGATGCATATCGTGGAAACTGCAGCAGACTTTATATATACATACATATATAAAGCCTGCTGCAGTTTCCACGATATGCATCTGATGAAGTGGGCTGTAGCTCACGAAAGCTTATGCTCTAATAAATTATAAAGTCTGCTGCAGTTTCCACGATATGCATCTGATGAAGTGGGCTGTAGCTCACGAAAGCTTATGCTCTAATAAATTGGTTAGTCTCTAAGGTGCCACAAGTACTCCTTTTCTTTTTGCGAATACAGACTAACACGACTGTTACTCTGAAATTTTCATGACAATTTTACAGGCTGTTCCACAGTCACACAGAATCAATTTTATTTGCTTATAATTTTGCATATTTTAAGCAATAGTTTAAACACTTTATTCCAGAATAAATTGCTACTATTTTGGAAAAAACATTATGCAGCACATAGTCATTCTATCTACTGACCTACACAAAATTATAAACTATGATGGCACTGTGCTGCACCTTTGCTCAAAAACAAAACAAAAACCCCTAGTTGAAGCACTTCCCCAAATTCAGCTATTTAATGGAACCTTTCTGCCAGCCTATTGCTGTAATAATTCAGTCCTTCATTATTTATAAACTGGTTCTTTGTGTTGTACGTGAAGTTTCTATCCTAGGTAAGTGTTCAGATTATTTTTCTCTCTTTCTCTGTTTTCAGCTCTGCAAATGGTACAGTCTTTCAGTGGTTACCAATATTTTACCTTGTTAGGCTATGTAAGCCATCAATTACTGTAGCTGTGTAATCAACTTTACCACTTACTAGTCTGGAGTTCTGGTGGGATAAAACAGCTCCATTTTAAGAAATGTATGTTAATTGAAATGCCAGGAATGCTGGTTTTAAATATGAACTCCGATGGATTTCAGCAATGCAGAATCAAGCCTTTAAATGAAATTCTAAAGCTCAGAATGCAACAAATACCTGGGCCAAAATCTGTCTTCAGTTACCTCTGAAATCAAAATCAATAGCTTTATACCAAAGAGCAACTTGGTCAGTCCTGTGTCTGTTACATTGAGGAGAAATCCTGATCTCACTGAAGTCAATGGCAAAACAACCATTGACGTTGTTGGGCTGGGATTTCACTCTTTTTGTTTAGACTTTCAGAACCACATGTATGGTAACAAACAATTTAGTCAGGAAGGGTTTAAAAGACATTTATAAAATTAGATAGTACCTTGATATATATTTTAAAATATACTGCTACTTGTTTACAGGAGTGTATTTAACATGTCAAATCTTTATGGTCAGTTAGGAACAAAGTATTTGTTTCTTGTTTATATTTAAATACCTCATCCAGATTCTCTTATCGAGCTTAATTCTACTTCCATTGAAGTCAGTGCCAAAACTTCCACTGTTTTCAATGGTGCAGGATCAAACCTTTAATGAGGTAAAATATAGCTTGATTAAATTTTTAAGATAATTTTAATATTACACTTAAAACTGAAAAAAATTACAGGGCATATTTCAGAGAGGTAGCAAAAACTAATTATATAAAACTGCATATATGTGCCAAAAGAAATGCTAAGGAACCATCTGTACATAATACTGCACATCACATATATTCTGTGTTCGGCTGATTAAAAATTAATCTATCACCACTGTTTATAAAACAACCTAATTTGCTTGAGGGACTGACAATTACTCTGGAGGGCTATGTATATGCATACATATTTATATGATAAATTATGGAGGGGGGGGAACTATTCTTGTTTTCAGTGACGTCTGAAAACCAGAAAGACTTAAATACCTGCAGTTGAGTCAGGGCAATAATCTTTGGGAAATTAAGCGGTTAAGGTAATCAAGATTTAATGCCAATAGCAATATATATTCACTTTAAAATTTCTCTAAAATGTTCATATATAGAGGTTCGATATGTGAGGTAATAATGTCAGAACTAATAGTTTTAATGAAAGTAACGTGGTGCTTCCATGAAATCTTAATATTGAGAAATTGTGTGGAATTTTTAATACAAAATCCAAGACAAATCTCTAAAATCAATGTTGTAACTAATTTAATATTAATTATATTAAAAATTTCAATCAAAGTGCACTTTCTAAATATAGATAGGTTTTTATCAATAATGATGTAAATTACATAAATATTTAACCACATTCTGTTCTGAGTTGCACTGTTAATAATCTGGAGTAATTCTACTGAAGTAATTTTAGTGATGTTGAAATACCTGAAAATAATATTGTTTCCTTTTAAACAGGATTGCAACTTTGGTATCGAAATAATGGTAAGTCAGCAGTCCCTTTATTCTTATTTTTCATTTAAGAACAGCTTCCAATTTACAAATAGAAAACACTTAGGAGTTTGCATAGTTTGCAAAATTATTGTTATCCCTACTTTGAATAAAATACCGAACTGCCATACAATGGCAAAAAGTGGTTTTGTAAAATTCCACAGTGTGGTTTCCTATATGCTTCTTTACAATATTGTAGACTGCAGTTCCTAACTTGTGTGTCACATGTTAAGCCACATCTATGTTATTGTTTCATAACTTTAGTTTTAATAAGTCATATTATATTACATATATAAATCTTCCTATTAAAGACTATAAAACAATCCAACAATTTTGTAAACTTTTGCTGCAAATTAAAGACACTGGAAACATTTGCACTCATGAGTAATTTTATACTCACATTAATAGTCCTATTGATCTCAAAGAAACTTCTCAAAGGACCAGAAACTAGTCATATGTATAAGGGTTACAGGATCAGGCTGTCAGTATCTGCAAAATGTATATTCTTCCAGGATGGTTTATTCTATGCAAAATCTATTCTGTTGTTCTATTTATTTGGGATTTTCCAAGTAACTGGAATTTGAAGGATCAAAGCTGTTCTTTGTTGATTTCAAGCAGAAAATACCTATTGTTCTTACAGAATTATTCTGACCAAGACATATTGGGTCAAGCCTTTGAAGATGCCTTGGAGGTGTTACAGCAACATTCTGATGGTGAGATTCAGTATTCACCAGGTAAAAAGAATTATTTTCCATTATACTTAATCATTTTTAATTTTTTACACACAAAAAATCTGAAACTGCTTTGTTTGGACAATAGTTTCTAGCTACGGGCTCCAACTTTCCAATTGGCCAGGGGGTGCTCACTGCTCAACCCCTGGCTCTGCCACAGGCCCGCCCCCACTCCACTCCACCCCTTCCCGCCCCCTCCTCTGAGCCTGCCAAGCCCTCGCTCCTCCCCCCTCCATCCCAGAGCCTCCTGCACACCATGAAACAGCTGATAGGGAGGTGCGGGGAAGGAGGGGGAGGCGCTAATCGACAGGGCTGCCGGTGGGCAGGAGGCCGGTGGGCAGGGGGAGCTAATGCGGGGCTGCTGACATATTACAGTGGCTATCTGGCAATGACATTGGTAAATTCTGGCTCCTTCTCAGGCTCAGGTTGGCCACCCCGCCTTATGCTATCTTTAAACATCCTGAGAAATTGAGTTATTTCAGTGTAAATTCTTTTTGGCATTGCAGGTGCTCACACCACAGGAATATTTTCCCTGTATTTCATTTAGATTCGTAACATTCTGTAGGTCCCTCATTATGAAGATTTTCAGATCAACAGGATGGAACTGCCTAAAATCATGCTTACAGAATTCTATTTATTATTTCATTCCACTTGCTTGTACTGATGGACATCTGCATAGAAAGTGTACAAAGTATTCTTTTCCTTTCTAACAATTCTAATATTTGTTTTAGTTTTCTATGATGTTCCCTGCTTTCATCATTATATTTGGTGAGCATGGGCCTTTTCTTTATTATCCAAACTATTTTATATTGATCAATGAGCCTCTTTTCATGAATTCTGTTTTCCATCAAACTAAATAACCCGACAACCTAGTGACATTATTATTATTAATTATTATTATTATTAATGTTAGTATATGAGTACTATATGCTTGGTGCTGGATAAGCCACCCATATGAAGAGAGTCCCTGCTCTGGAGAATTTATAACCTAGAAGGCAGACAAAGAAGGACAAGGTAAAATGGTAGACCCGGAAGGAAGATTTAGGTGATTTAAAAAAAAATTATTTCCTTTTCTTCCCTTTTATCACTCATTCTTTTTTCCAAATTTTCAAGTAGATTATAAAAATTGCCTGGCGCTAATCAACCACCATCCTCATCTCCGAGCAAGTCCAAACTACTCTGCAGCACCACCTACAGAGGAACCAGTATACAATTGGAGAAATGTAATAGTAAGTAAATCACATAGTGTAGCAAGCAGCCATAAGAATGAAAGCTGGCTGTTCATATTTCACATTCTGCCAAAAATCCAGCCTCAGAGGCGCCGATTCCATGGGTGCTCCAGCCCTGGAGCACCCACAGGAAAAAAATGGTGGGTGCTTAGCACCCATCGGCATCCCTCCTATTAATGCCTCTCCCTCCCCCCAGCTCCTCCAGTCTGTCGGAGGGCCCCACCAATCAGCACCTCCCCCTCCCTTCCAGCACCTACTGCCTGCCACGGATCAGATGTTTCGCGGTGTCAGGAGGCTCTGGGAGGGCGGGGGAGGAGTGAGGGCGCAGCACGCTTGGGGGAGGGGATGGAACTGGGCGGGAAGAGGCAAGGCAGGGGCGTGAAGAGGCAGGGAAGAGGCGAGGAGGGGGCGGAGTAGGGGTGGGAAGAAGCAGGGTGAGGATGGGGCATTGGGGGAAGGGGTGGAGTGAGGATGGGCCCTGGGCAGAGCTGGGGGAAACCCCCCTGGCAGATTAGAAACTCTGCGCCTGCCTGGTCAGGAGTAATTCAGATTAAGCTGCATGGGAAAATCTTTGCACAGTGTGTTTCACTTTAGCACCAAGATTAACTATTTGACACCATTGGCTAGAGGAGATCAAAGGGTACTGATGGAGATGTAATTCTTAGTCTTTTGCACAGTGGTTCATCGATTAATGTGAATCACTGGAGCTCTGCAAACTAACAGACAAAACTACCAGTAAGGTGGAGACAGGTCACCTTTATAGTATTTGGACAGCAGGCTGAGAAGAACAAACTCCAGTGTCCAGTCTCTCCCCATTTTAGGATGTTTTTAAATGATTCTTGTGACTGACTTATACTCTTGACTTGACTTGTAAGAAGGAAAGCAAGATTGCCAAGTACTGTGCATGTGGTTGCCTCACCACCAGCCTAATTTTAGAGTGGGGAAGGTGGCAGAGGGCAGGGTGGGGGCTCTTGGTACAACTCTACCCATTCTCCATTTTTTTAATGAGTGGTCTTCCAAGTACTGAGAGAAAACATCTCCCTTACTCCATGGTCTGCTTCTTAGCATGCTGCTAGGCCCTAGGCTGCATTGCCTTCCCCACAAAGTCCCCTCCACAGTGGGAAGCCCTGGTGAGAGTCACGTGTAGCTCATCCTCAAAGGGAACCTGTCCAACACTTTCAAACGATGAGCCTGGGAGCTTAAATTCATAACTTTGCTAGACACTAAGGGCATGGCTACACAAGAGAGTTTACAGCAGCGCAGCTGCATCAGTGCAGTAAGAGGTAATTAAATCTCTCTAATGTAGCCACTCTAAGCTCTCCTGTTGGCTTAACTACTCCAGCCCGCGGGACTTAGCGCTGCCCACACCAGTTCCTATGTTGGTGTAATTTATGAGGTGCAGTGGGGGGTGGGAGTGATTTATTCATCCCCCTGAGTGACGTAAGTTACACCGATATAACCTGTAGTGTAGACATAGCCTAAAAATCATGGACTGAACAGAGACACTGGATTTATGGCTTATTACAACAATCTGTAACCCACTAACTACCCTTTTTGTCCTATGACTGCAGAGGGTGTTAACAGATCACTCTAGCTTCAATGTCCCTTAGAATATGTGCTAACTACTTTTGCTATAAAAATATGTTATTTAGACATGATGCTAGGAATATCTTTCCTGGACTTGAAAAAGAGCTCTGTGTGGTTTGAAAGCTTGTCTCTCTCACCAACAGAAGTTGGTCCAATAAAATATATTACCTCACTTACCTTGTTTCCCCATGGGATGGTAATCAACCCCTAGTTTGACAGTTCTCTTTATTAACACTATGTACTACACACAGTAGTGGTGGGCGGAAATCTCCTGTGTGTCATGTGATGAATGGTAGGATTCCTTAGGCTATCCAGTGAGCCAGTTCTTTTCAAGTTTTCTTTTTCTCACATGGTGTTTTCTGGTAGTAACGCTTTGTTGTCTTAATTTCTTGAAGAATAGTGCAACAGATTTATATTCTGAAGGAACTGTTTACCACAGTCTGTCGAATATTCCAGAAAACCAAGTGATGCATACTACTGCTAGCCAGCAAAAAGGAGGGAAAGGTGTGTAGAAAGAACTCTGCTATCTGTGAACATTGTGTTATATCCAAATCCTTCTTTTAGAAGTGGTGAATCATGCTTCTTTTATTATTTCCTCAGTTCTTTCCTATACGATTATCAGGAGAAATGTAATTAATCTTTTGATGTAATATTTACTGGAATACAACTCCCAGAGGGCTTAATTCTGATCTGAGGTCTGCAGACAGATAGCAAAAAGACTGGAATAATCTAGCCATCTGAGTGATTTATAGAATGCTCTACATCAAAATGTTACTCCACCAGAATATTGTCATTTTCCAAGAATAGATACATCTTTTGATGTCTCAGTCTCTGATAATATCCCCTCCTTACCTGAAAAAAGGTAAATCATCTGTGGTGAAGACCAGTGCAAAGAAATCATTTAGCTCTCTGCAAATGTCCACTTATCTGCTTTCTTTGCTTCTTTTATTCCCTGTGGTCCAGCAGACTCATCAATTCCCTGGTAAGCTTTTGATATACCTAAATAAAATTTTAATTTATTTTGTGTCTTTGTCTCTTTGCTCTTCAAATTCCCTTTTAGCTTTCCTAAATTCCATTGTGAATTTTACCTACCATAGTTTATGCTTCTATTCTATTCTATTGACTTTACTAGAGTTGGATTTCCATTTTCTGAAGGACATCTGGTTTGGCTCGAATTACCTCATGCATCTTGCAATTTAACCACTCTGTTTTACTTGCCTTTCTGCTTGTTTTTGTTTCGGGGTAAGCATGCCTTCTGTGACTCTGTTATGGTAGACTTAAGCAGCCTTCATGCTGAGATGAAATGCTCATTTTTTGACTTGAGGGTCTTCTTGAGTAGTTTCCCTTTTCTGTTGTGTTTGAAATCTCCCTTTCTAATATTTAGTCTCAGAGTGCTAGCTTTTGTTATACTCCCTTGCTGACTGATGTTAAACTTGATTATACGTTGGTCACTATGACTAGGGGTTCAACTATAGTTACTTCTTGAATAAACTCTTTGGGACTAAGTCAATAATAGCCTCTCCCCTCCTGCGTGCACTAGAGCTCACTATTCCAAGAAGCAAACATTAAAAATATGAAAATATTGCCTCTCTAAAACTTATCCTAATGCAATACTTGACCATTTTACATGTTGTTAGTTGAAGATACATTTAGTTATTATTCTTTTATTAGACTTAGTTGCCTGTTTGATCTCTTTCAACCCTGTGAACTCAATGGCCTTCTGCTGTTCAAGAGTCCAGAACTATACACCCTACTAGTATATTTGTATTCTTCTGACTTGGGATTTGTAGCCATACAGATTTTCCACTCCGAACTTTTAACTTTATTATATGGAATCTGTTAATTATAGTGCTACTGCTACAACTTCCTGTATAATTTCTAGCCGGGGCCCCTTGACTTTTGTCATTCTACCAAGTTTCAGAAATGCCTATTATGTCCCGGGCCCTCTTCCATTGCCAGGCATTCTAGTTCACTTATTTTTGCTTTTAAACTTTTCATCATAGTAGCAGAGTATTTATTTCTCACTGTGGCCTGATTTTAGGGAGGTTAATAATATTGTTTAGATAATATGGGTCCTATAGGCTACATAGCTGTATGCCTATTTTTATTTAACTCCTTAGTCTGACATCCTGTTACTTTTCTGGAAAGTACCTCTGAGCTCAAGTGGTTCCTCCTCCAGTTCAGCTGTCCTATTCTTTTTTACCAGATGCAGGGTTACTGTCATCCCTAGCAGATGTCTTGGTCTGGAATAAGTGCTTCTGGGCAATTGTCAGCTTCCCCCCTCCTAGTTTAAAACAATCCCCCTAAATCATATTAGCTTTAGGTGCCAGCAGTCTGCTTCCACTTTGGTTAAAGTGGAACTTCTGCAAGGACTCTCCCTTCCCCAGATTGTTCCCCTGCGTTCAATAAAATTAAGGCCAGATCTACATTACCACTTTAGTCGATATGTCGCTCAGGGGTGTGAAAAAGACACCACCACCCCCGAGCGACTCAAGTGACAGCAACCTAAGTGCTGTCCACGCTGGTGCTATGTTGGCTGTAGACACTCTCCCAACAACATAGCTCCTGCCTCTGAAGGAGAGCACTCCCCCGTCAGCAGAGAGCATCTTCACCAGACGCGCTACAGCTGAATCAACGTAGCGCTTTTATTGTAGACCTGCCCTAAGTCCCACTTCTTTACACTGGCTTCTCATCCCCTGTCTAGCTGACTCTGAGCATGGAACTAGAAACACTTCAGAGAAAAGCAACTTTAAAGCCCTGGATTTATGCCTGTTTCCTAGTAATCTACCGTAAGTCTCCAGAACTAGAGGTGGCTGGAGGATGACAATTCTGTTTCATGACAACTTTTGAGGCATTAAAATTTGTTTTAGTTCCACCTTGGAATGAAAACAAAAGCTTTCAAACATTTTTGTGAAATGGAATTGTGTCAAATGCCCATTTTGTGATCAAAAAGGTCAGGGTTTTGAATCAGATCTTTCTCTCGAATTGACCAGCAAGTCCACCCTGGACCTCAGAAACTTTCCCAGTTGGTCAGAATCGATTTGTTGAATCCAAATTGTTTTGGCTTTGACAAAACACCATATTTCAACAACAACAACAACCCCTTTTGCCTAATATTCTGACCGGTTCCATTCAGAACCTCTTTCCTGCATTGCTCCATGGCATTGGTTCCAATATTACCTTGACTATGGGCTCCCCCAAGCATTCATTAGAAGACTGTCTAAATATCTTGTTAGATTTGCCACTTTTGAGGCCAGCTACCAAAGTGCCAAATGTTTCTTATAGTCACCATATACCCCACTATCAATCTAGTAATGATCAAATCCCTATTGCCACAGTCTGTCTATATCTCACAACCATAGCCCCATTAAATCTGTTGCTGGTCTTCTACTGCTCCAGTTATACTGGCCTTTTAATATGTGACTGGGTACTACCTTGACCTAGACTTTACCTTTAAGTCTCCTTCCAGGGAAAGGGCAGCTGCCCACCTTTCAAAATGGATCTGAGTTATGCTCTGACCATTTGCATTTTATTTTTTGATAGGGAGAAAAAAGCTTCGCCTGTTTGAATATCTTCATGAGTCTCTGTGTGACCCAGATATGGCAAACTGCATCCAGTGGGTGGATAAACCCCATGGTGTCTTCCAGTTTGTTTCCAAAAATAAGGAGAAACTTGCAGAGCTGTGGGGGGAAAGAAAGGGAAACCGCAAGGTCATGACATACCAGAAAATGGCCAGAGCATTGAGGAACTATGGAAGAACAGGGGAAATCATTAAAATCCGAAGGAAGCTGACATATCAGTTCAGTGCAGCTGTTTTACAAAGACTCTCCCCATGTTACTTCCTGGGAAAAGAAACAGTTTATTGTCAGTATCTTCAGTACAATCAAGAATACCAGTGTTCCGATGACTGGATCACTTATAATAATTACATGTATAACAATGACCCTGAGCTGCAGCATGCTAACGGCTAGACATGTATCACATTAATTTGTCTTTTTAATAGTTAGAAATATCTTAAAGCTCACAACTCTTCTCTCAATATATATTTTTCTTTTCAAATGTAATACACACACACATACACACACACACACCCCAAGGGTGTGATTATCAGAAAAGAGAGGTTCAGTGCTGGCCTAATTTTGTGCCCATTGTGGTGAATGAGAAACTTTCATTGACCGTACAAGCAGCAATTGTTAGGTCAGATTCTGATCTCCATTATATCAATTACAGGAGTTACTTCAGATTCACACCTCTGTAACCAAGATCAGAATCTGGCCTGTTGCTTGTTTGACATCACAGGCCATATCCTGGCATTGATCCTCGTGTGACTCTCATTGACTTCACTGGCATGTCTGTGCATGGAAAAATGGAAGGGTTTGGCTCTGAGTTTTCAAATCACAGAGCTCATATGTACCTATACTCCACTACTCAGACTTGCTTTCAGATGGATGTACATGAAATACAAGTTGGAGGGTGTTCAACCGCCTGCCGCTAGAGCTAGTTTTATTAACCAATACTTCTCATTAGTGATATTTTATAAGTAAATATCATACTGGATTTGTACGCCCACATGACATGGAAGCTGGGACCTGTGAATGCTAGTGAAGGTACTAATCCTTAAGCATTTAAATTAACTCCTTGATATACAGAGTCAGGATTTTCAGGTACCCATTTCATTGCTGGCAGTGACACTCACTGGGAGAGCTACCATACCAGGAAGGGGTTCATCAGGGATTAAACTTTTTAAAATTTATTTACAGTTCTTTTCCTCATAAGTCTAGAAGCTGCATTTTTAAAGGGGCAGCAATTTCATATTCAGTTGTAAATAACAAATGTATTTTTTACGTTCTCTTAAGTAGTTATAATTTACATGTTTAAAATACCACTCTCTGTCTCCACTCAGCAGCCTCACGCTTTATTAGTGTAGAGGAAATTAAATTTAGATACAGAATACGTGCACTCAGTACAAAGTTAATGCAAGTCGCATTGCTTTATCATTTACACCTGTTCACTGACCAACTTACACCATCATTTATGTCACTGCAGGTTTTGTCCCAGACAGATCCATGGGATCTGTACCCAGTCCCACAAGGCCTTGATTTGCCCCTGGTAACTATAAACACAAATATGTATGGAGAAAAAACTGGTTTGTAAAGGGCATTAACAATGTTGACCTGACCTGTCTGACATTAACATGAAATCATGAGGAAGTAGCTCCAGGCTAGAATAATCTAGATGGCCATGAAAAGAACAGGCTTGATTCTGATCTCACACTGATTTTTACCCCAGAGTAAATCAATTGACTTTGATAGTTAATCCTGATTTACACCAATGTAGATAAGATCAAAATCAGGCCCTATATATTGTTTAGTAATATTGGGGGTGGTAAGGCTATCACTTTTGATAGTGGCTCCAATACTACATTCCCTAGCAAGCAAAACTCTAACTGAAGTTAATTTTTAATGATAGAAAGGTTGTATTACAAGAAACTTGAGTGAAGCCATAACATTATACCAATAATGGGTCCAATTATTGAAGTCAGTGGGAGTTTGCCTGGCTAAGGGGTGCAGGATTCAGTTTATCAGTGTTTTGTTTTTGTTGACATTTCTTGTAACATACAGACTTTAATATAATAGAAAAGACAGCAGACTGTCTCTGGTACTACACATTTGGGTCCAATCCTACCATACCAGGAACATTACCCGAGGTTAGAGTGTGAGATGAAGCTCTTTAATTTGTCATTCCTTCTCTGTGTAAATAAACATGCAAGTACAAAATGTAACTAACTTGAACTTTCTGAATGTGTGCAAACTATTTAGGAAGCTGAGTGAGTTTAGTTATTATGTCTATGTCTCCCCTTCCACGCTTTTTTTTTTATATTCGCTTGAATCTTACAACAGCATGTATCATATTAAATGTCTACTTTGTCTAACATGATTAGTTCAGTCATTGTATGTTCAGATTTGCCTCTTTTGACCTCAGCTGTTTGCCAAGAAAATAAATACTTATTGAGATTGATACAATTATTTTTTTAAAATTTTGATATAAACATTAGGCTTTGGCATGTTGGTTTGATAATCTTCTGAACAAAGCATGGAGAGTTAACAGCAGTGGTGAACATAAGAACAGCCATACTGGGCCAGACCCATGGGCCATCTAGCCCAGTATCCTGTCTTCCAACAGTGACCAGTGCCCCCATGCTTCAAAGGGAAAGAACAGAACAGGGTAATTGATGAGTAACCAATCCCCTGTCATTCAGTCCCAGCTTCTGGCAAACAGAGATTTGGGGACACCCAGAGCATGGGGTTGTGTCCCTGACCATGTGGGCTAATAGCCATTGATGGACCTATCGTCAATGAACTTATGAAATTCTTCTGTGAACCCACTTATACTTTTGACCTTCACAACATCCTGTGGCAATGAGTTGACTGTGCATTGTATGCAGGAGTACTTCCTTATGTTTGTTATAAACCTGCTGCCCATTAATTTCATTGGGTGACCTCTGGTTCTTGTGTTATGTGAAGGGAGTAAATAACACTTCCTTATGCCCTTTTTCCACGCCATTCATGATTTTATAGACCTCAGTCATATTCCACCCTTCCCTCCCTAGTCACCTCTTTTCTAAAATGAACAGTCCCCATCTTTTTAATCTTGTCTCATATGGAAACTGTTCCATATCCCTAATCATTTTTGTTGCCCTTCTCTGTATCTTTTCCAATTCTAATATATCTTTTTTGAGATGGGGCACCCAGAACTGCACACACTATTCAAAGCGTGGGCATCCAATAGATTTGTAGAGAGGTACTATGGTATTTTCTATCCCTTTCCTAATGGTTCCTAACATTCTGTTGGCTTTTTTGACTGCTGCTGCACACTGAGCAGATGTTATCAGAGAACTATCCATGATGATTCCAGGATCTCTTTCTTGAATGGTAACAGCTAAATTAGACCCCATCATTTTGTATGCATAGTTGGGATTATGTTTTCTAACGTGCATTACTTTGCATTTATCAACCTCGGAATTTCATCTGCCATTTTCTTGCCCAGTAACCCAGTTTAGTGAGATCCCTTTGTAACTCTTTGCAGCCAGCTTTGGACTTAACTATCTTGTGTCATTTTGTACCATCTGAAAACTTTGCCACTTCACTGTTTACCCCTTTTTCGAGAACATTTATGAATATGTTGAAAGCACTGATCCCAGTACAGATCCTTGAGGGACCTTTCTCCACTGTGAAAACTGACTATTTATTCATACCCTTTGTTTCCTAGCTTTTAATCAGTTACTGATCCATGAGAGGACCTTCCCTCTTACCCCATGACTGCTTACTTTGCTTAAGACCCTTTGGTGATGGACCTTGTCATAGGCTTTCTGAAAGTCCAAGTACACTATAGCCATTGGATTTCCCTTGCCCACAAGCTTGTTGACACCCTCAAAGAATTATAATAGATTGGTGAGGCATGATTTCCCTTTACAAAAGCCATGTTGGCTCTTCTCCAACATATCATATTCACCCATGTGTCTGATAATTCTATTCTTTACTATAGTTTCAACCAATTTGCCTGTTATAATCATATCCTCATTTAATACCAAGCGCTCAAGTTCCCCCACCTTATTATTTAGACTTCTAGCATTTGTATATAAACACCTATAAAATCTGTCAATATTTAGTTGTCTGCTTTCATGTGATGTAATTGACAGGGACTCTTTTTCATTTGATTGTTTCTCTTCAGTTCCTACCTGTACTTTATCAACTTGTATTCTCCTCTTTACTAAGATATAGAGTATCCTCTTTAATAAATCCTTCCCAAAGGGGTGTCTCTGTCCAAACCATGTGCTCCTCTGCACCTGTCAGCTTTCCCACAGCCCTTAGTTTAAAAACTCCTCCTTTCTAATTTAATATGCCAGCAGCCTGGTTCTGTTTTGGTTTAGGTGGAGCCTATCCTTCCTGTATAGGCTCCTACTTTTCCAAAAGGTTCCCCAGTTCCTAATAAACCTAAATCCTTCCTCCAAATACCATCATCTCATCCATGCATTGTGACCCTGCAGTTCTGCCTGTCTAACTGGCCCTAGTCTAATTGGTGAGAGTATATATCTGTAGATGGAGAGAAATGGGGATGAAGGAGAATTGTAGGGAACTGCTAGAAAAGCACTTTATGAGGGGTAGAAGAATTGGAGGGAATTCAGACCGAGAAGAAATGAGGGTGTAAAGAGAATTTGTAGAGGCAAAGGGGGAAGAGCACATGCTCTTAAGAAGAATTAGTGGGGACTGGGGAGGGAGGTCAGGAGAACTAGAAAGAAGGGCAAACAATTAGAAAGTTAAGATCTCATTTTTTTCAGTGGGAGAATATGGGTGGGTGGGGAACGGGGGATATTCATGACTGGATCAGGCAATGGAGTGAGGCCAGGGTATATTGTGTGTGAATTTAAAAGGATGACTGGATTACAACTACAAATGTACTTACATGGATCAATTAACATTGATAAAGAGGAATAAGAGGTCACTTTAAAAGCTGTTAACACTTCCAAAACAACTAGAGGGAGCTGGATAGATTTTAGGAACAGATACTTTTACTATATTTATGTAGCTACATATTTAGTGTCCCTAAATATGTATGATGACCCTAGGTTGTACATGTATGCTGAAAAGGTTTCTGACTATAGATGTCTTTTACTTTAGCAGAAAAGAAGCATAAAAAGATCCAATGGCTGGAAGATGAAGCTAGACAAATTCAAACTAGAAATAAGGTGCAAATTTTTAAGAATGAGGATCAATTTACCAAAGGATGGTAGATTCTCGAACACTTGAAGTCTTTAAGTTAAAACTGAATAACTCCCTATAATATATGTTGTAGCTCAACCAAAAGTTGTGGCTTGATGCAGAAATTGCTGTGTGTAATTCTACAGCTTGTGTTATACAGAACAAATTAGACTATTGTAATAGTCCCTTCTGGTCTTAACATTTATTAATCTATATGATTGTATCATGGAAGTACATGAGAAGAGCTGCAGGGCTGCGACAAAAGATTTGCACAGAATTAAGTAGTCATATGTAACCAATACAATGCTATGTGTAGCTTCAGTTACTCTCTGATTATATAATATGACCCTCACAACCAGTAGAATCATAGAATCATAGAATATCAGGGTTGGAAGGGACCTCAGGAAGTCATCTAGTCTAATCCCCTGCTCAAAGCAGGACCAATCCCCAATTAAATCATTCCAGCCAGGGCTTTGTCAAGCTTGACCTTAAAAACTTCTAAGGAAGGAGCTTCTACCACCTCCCTAGGTAACACATTCCAGTGTTTCACCACCCTCCTAGTGAAAAAGTTTTTCCTAATATCCAACCTAAACCTCCCCCACTGCAACTTGAGACCATTACTCCTTGTCCTGTCCTCTTCTATCACTGAGAATAGTCTAGAACCATCCTCTCTGGAACCACCTCTCAGGTAGTTGAAAGCAGCTATCAAATCCCCCCTCATTCTTCTCTTCTGCAGACTAAACAATCCCAGTTCCCTCAGCCTCTCCTCATAAATCCTGTGTTCCAGACCCCTAATCATTTTTGTTGCCCTTCACTGGACTCTCTCCAATTTATCCACACCCTTCTTGTAGTGTGGGGCCCAAAACTGGACACAGTACTCCAGATGAGGCCTCACCAACGTCGAATAGAGGGGGACGATCACGTCCCTTGATCTGCTTCCTATGCCCCTACTTATACATCCCAAAATGCCATTGGCCTTCTTGGCAACAAGGGCACACTGCTGACTCATATCCAGCTTCTCGTCCACTGTCACCCCTAGGTCCTTTTCCGCAGAACTGCTGCCTAGCCATTCGGTCCCTAGTCTGTAGCTGTGCATTGGGTTCTTCCGTCCTAAGTGCAGGACCCTGCACTTATCCTTATTGAACCTCATCAGATTTCTTTTGGCCCAATCCTCCAATTTGTCTAGGTCCCTCTGTATCCTATCCCTGCCCTCCAGCGTATCTACCACTCCTCCCAGTTTAGTATCATCCGCAAAATCATTTGCTGAGAGTGCAAACCACACCATCCTCCAGATCATTTATGAAGATATTGAACAAAACCGGCCCCAGGACCGACCCCTGGGACACTCCGCTTGACACCGGCTGCCAACTAAACATGGAGCCATTGATCACTACCCGTTGAGCCCAACAATCTAGCCAACTTTCTACCCACCTTATAGTGCATCCATCCAGCCCATACTTCTTTAACTTGCTGACAAGAATACTGTGGGAGACCGTGTCAAAAGCTTTGCTAAAGTCAAGAAACAATACATCCACTGCTTTCCCTTCATCCACAGAACCAGTAATCTCATCATAGAAGGCGATTAGATTAGTCAGGCATGACCTTCCCTTGGTGAATCCATGCTGACTGTTCCTGATCACTTTCCTCTCGTGTAAGTGCTTCAGGATTGATTCTTTGAGGACCTGCTCCATGATTTTTCCATGGACTGAGGTGAGGCTGACTGGCCTGTAATTCCCAGGATCCTCCTTCTTCCCTTTTTTAAAGATTGGCACTACATTAGCCTTTTTCCAGTCATCCGGGACTTCCCCCGTTCGCCACGAGTTTTCAAAGATAATGGCCAATGGCTCTGCAATCACAGCCGCCAATTCCTTTAACACTCTCGGATGCAACTCGTCCAGCCCCATGGATTTGTGCACGTCCAGCTTTTCTAAATAGTGCCTAACCTCCTCTTTCTCCACAGAGGGCTGGCCATCTATTCCCCATGTTGTGATGCCCAGCGCAGCAGTCTGGGAGCTGACCTTGTTCGTGAAGACAAAGGCAAAAAAAGTATTGAGTACATTAGCTTTTTCCACATCCTCTGTCACTAGGTTGCCTCCCTCATTCAGTAAGGGGCCCACACTTTCCTTGGCTTTCTTCTTGTTGCCAACATACCTGAAGAAGCCCTTCTTGTTTTTCTTGACATCTCTCGCTAGCTGCAGCTCCAGGTGTGATTTGGCCCTCCTGATTTCATTCCTACATGCCCGAGCAATATTTTTATACTCTTCCCTGGTCATATGTCCAACCTTCTACTTCTTGTAAGTTTCTTTTTTATGTTTAAGATCTGCTAGGATTTCACCGTTAAGCCAAGCTGGTCGCCTGCCATATTTACTATTCTTTCGACACATCGGGATGGTTTGTCCCTGTAACCTCAACAGGGATTCCTTAAAATACAGCCAGCTCTCCTGGACTCCTTTCCCCTTCATGTTAGTCCCCCAGGGGATCCTACCCATCCGTTCCCTGAGGGAGTCGAAGTCTGCTTTCCTGAAGTCCAGGGTCCGTATCCTGCTGCTTACCTTTCTTCCCTGTGTCAGGATCCTGAACTCAACCAACTCATGGTCACTGCCTCCCAGATTCCCATCCACTTTTGCTTCCCGTACTAATTCTTCCCGGTTTGTGAGCAGCAGGTCAAGAAAAGCTCCCCCCCCCCTAGTTGGCTCCTCTAGCACTTGCACCAGGAAATTGTCCCCTACATTATCCAAAAACTTCCTGGATTGTCTATGCACCGCTGTATTGCTCTCCCAGCAGATATCAGGAAAATTAAAGTATTAGCAATCTAGTAGGAACTACAGAAACCCTGCTGGGTAAGTGTAACAGAGAATGGTCGCAATGTTACTGTCTATACCTCACATTCTCTTTAAAACATATTTTTTATTCAGATCACTGGAGACAAATCTAAGTGTCCCTAGGTGTGTTTTAAATATTTGCTTTTGTCCCAGCTCCCTTCTCTCCTTGGCCCCCCACACCCAATTTATGTGCTCTACAGTATGTTGAAGGGCCTAAAAGCATCAGAAGAGTAAGGAAATGTACCCCAAATAGTGTACTGTGTGTGGAATAAGTTTAAATATCTGAAAAAAGAGGGTAAAATATTCTGATTAATAATGCTGCTGCATGAGAGTTCTTGGGTAGTGAGGCTTGCTTATCGTATGTTACAAGGTCATGTCACTGTGCCCTAGCCAGTGTCTCCACTAGTTAATAAACTGAGCAGTAGCAAGAGGACGATAGCAATAGTGAAAAACATTCTCATCTGAGCCTGTTTCAGCCAAAAATATTATGTCTGTAAATTTAAGGGTGTAATATATTACAGAGAGAATAAACTGGTAGCGATCTGCAAGGTTATGCTGCGGTTCTGAGAACCGTAACTCTTTTGAGTTGTTTCAGAGTAGCAGATGTGTTAGTCTGTACTCGCAAAAAGAACAGGCGTACTTGTGGCACCTTAGCGACTAACCAATTTATTTAAGCATAAGCTTTCGTGGGCTACAGCTCACTTCATCAGATGCATTCAGTGGTATTTTCCACTGAATGCATCCGATGAAGTGAGCTGTAGCCCACGAAAGCTTATGCTCAAATAAATTGGTTAGTCTCTGAGGTGCCACAAGTCCTCCTTCTTCTTTGAGTTGTGCTATCTCCAGGAACCACTAGATGGCAATCTAACCGTGTATTTCAGTTTGATTGAGCATGGATCTGAATTGTTTTGGAGCGTTGCTTTTTGCACCTCTTCGTTTTTCACTTAACTTCTCCTTCACTCTTAAGACTGCAGCCGCGACTGAACCCACAGCATCTTCTCTTGAAGTTGCTATCAGAGCAGCTTCAACTATGGAACATCCTAAAACTGTTGTAACTCCTGGCTTTGGCATCACTGCTGTGAATTAGAGCAGCTGAGGAATGTCTCCACCCCAGTATAATTATACACAAAAAAACCCTACATTTAGCTGCATAGTGTAAGTTTCACACACTCTCCCTTGCCACCCATAAAATTTGGATCATTTCCTATATATGTCCTGGGTATCAACTGATTGGGGGTTAATCAGCACTTCATCTGCAGTCTTGGCAACATCTGGACAACCACAGCTAAATAACCAATTGTCACAGGAGTGACCAATTGTCAGTTCAGCACTCTGCCTCAGTGGTACATTCAGTCCTGTATTTATTGGGATCTTCACAGAACTGAAGGCAGCTTGTTTCAAGACAAGGTTTGGTCAGTGCTTGGAAGTTCCTGGTATACAAACTTGCTTTTGAAGGGGACAAAAAAGTTCTTGACCCCAATCCTGCAACAGGATTTGCAAGACCCTTCCATCCATACAGAGCCCCACTGAAGGCTCTTGCAGAGTGCAGTGGTCTGCATGCATGGATCCAGTTGCAGGATTGAGGCTTGAGTGAGTAAGTGATACAATGAGTTAATATATTAGCCTTTCATCACTGGAGACTGGAGTTCAAATCTGCCTTAAATTTAGAGTGACCAGATTCTCCGTTTTGAAAGGGACAGTCCCATATTTAAGCCCTCCTGCAGGTTTCCCAACTTTTTCTTAAAAATGGGCAAATTGTCCCATATTTTCTGTCTCCTCCCCATCGGTACTGGCGAGTCCTGTTGCTGGCTGGATCCCTGCTTGCCAGGTGGTGAGTGGTGGGGTCCAGTGGCTGACGATGCAGGTGGGTGTGAAAGGCTGGTGGCGGGGCAAAGCTGCAGCACACAGGGACGGCCGCTCCTCCTGCTGGCCCGTCAGCGCAGCCCACCCTGCATCCTGGCTCTTGGCCAGCAGGGCCCCGCCCCCTGTCCGGTTTCCGGGTGGCACTGGCTGTGAGTTGTGGCAGACAGTGAGTGCGGGCAGGTGCCAGGCAGCAGCCAGTTACATGTCACCTCTGCTACCCACCCATCGGCCCTTTACGTGTACCCCCTCTCGCTGTTCTCTCCCTGCTTTGCCCCTTCAGCCCCCGAGCCCCACTGCTCCTCCATATCCCCACGGTGGGGTGCATCCCTCTCCCAGTGCTGTGCGGAGAACCAGCCCCTGGTCGAAGCACTCCGCTCACCTACAGCCTGGCTGTCAGGCTCCTTCCTTTCCCCACTGCCCCTGGCTGGGCCGGCACCCCGGGAAAGCCCAAGACCCTCCAGCCCCGGGCATTGGCAGGAGGAGCTGAGTCCCGCATGTGCCAAAGCCCCACACACCATGGGCACAGAGAAGCCTCTTGCCCCTCAGCTAAGCTCTTGGGGCGGCAGAGGGAGGGAATTCCAGCCTGGAGTGATTTCCAGCCTGTTCACAC
Source organism: Lepidochelys kempii (assembly GCF_965140285.1). Taxonomy (NCBI): domain Eukaryota; kingdom Metazoa; phylum Chordata; order Testudines; family Cheloniidae; genus Lepidochelys; species Lepidochelys kempii. Next base: position 251,128,497 of record NC_136380.1, read on the forward strand.
CCCAAACCTGGAGGCTCCACAGCAGCCCCTGGGGCAGGAGCTTAGAACCATCTTCATCCCCACACCCTTCCCCGCCCTGCAAGGCTGCTCCATCCCCTAGGCATCCTCCCCTGCTGAGCTACCTCTCTGGCTGGGTTCGCTGAAGCCCCTGCAGTCAGATTCCCTGGGCCTTGGTGCACAATGCATCCTTTGGGCTTAACTCCTTCCTGCCTGTGCTGTAGCCAGGGGGTGGAGGACGGGACAGGAGGTGGCTGGGTTATGGCCAGCAGCAGCCTGGAGGTGTTAGCTGCCTTTCGACACTGTGTGGGCAGGAAGGAACAAGCTGCTTCCATCCATGGTGGGGGCGCAGGGGGGGGGGGGGGGAGAAGACGAGATGAGCTCTGCAAATGCATGGACCAGGTCATCCCTTCCCCCTCTCCTCCTCCCCTGCGGCTGGAAGCAGCTCCTGTCCCTTTCCTTCTGCACAGTGCCAAAAGGCTGCTGCTGGCCACATTCTGGTGTGAACCCTGGCAGAAATCTGGGACGGAGGGAACGTGACCCTGAGTGTTCCCCGCACACATGTTGCCTCAGGAAGACATGGTGCCGGGTACCAGGAGAGGCAGGTCCGTCCCGGGGGCCCAGCCAGGCATGGAGGGTGGCGAGCACTGGTCAGGGAGAGTCAGGTCGGTCAGTCACCCCTACTGTGTGAGAGGTGTGTACGGGAGTGTGTGTATGTCTCACCTCTCCCTGTGGGTGGGTGTAGGGGTGTGTGTGTCACCCCTCCCTGTGTGAACCCTGAAGCCTTAAAGATAAGAAGGTAAATAAAAAGAATCCAACTACACGGTATTTCTTTTTAACAGGAGCTCAGTCAACTTGATGTTAATTTGAACGTTTGTACTGCATAGTTCTGACTGATTGCCATTGAACTCACTTGAGTACGAGTAATTTTACCAGGTGTCCCATATTCAGCATAGGGAAATATGGTGACCCTACTTAAATTAAATGTACAGGAGCTCAGTCTTATCCACAGTTGGACAGTTGTCCATATAGTAAAGACAGCCATATGATTTAGGCCTATTCAACATAGCTCAAATCAAGAAATCCTTATTGAGGAGTTCTCTATCAAACAGAATTGTCTGTATATATGTAAATAACTGGGTAATGCATAAATTACCAGTAGATGGTGCTCAAGAATATGCAGCATTATTCCTGAGTTTTGTAGGACCAATAAAACTTGTGCACTACAAATAGCTTCTTGTGTCAAACTCTTTACATGCAGCTCATAACAATCTTTCTTCTGGCAAAATTCCCCATTGGCATGTAGCTGACTAAGGACTGGTGAAGATACAGTCACTCCCCAGGGCAGAAGGCCTGTGCACCTACAGCCTTAGAGCTGCTTAGGCTTGTGCTGGCTCTCTGTGCAAGGGTGAATTTCATGCTACATGATTCAAGCCCAGGATTGGTAGGTTTATTCAGGACAGGTCGATACCTGTAATAATGGAGTATAGGAGGTCACCCATGAGATGATTTGGCAGAGGTATATAAATAATCTTATAATATAAGTCTTATCACTTTTCAGTCGGTAGAGCTTGGAGTGCTTTATAAAGGAGATGTTATTCTCCCCACTATATACCAGGGGAAAACTAGGGCAAAGGGAAGTAAGGTGAGTTGCCCAACATTACCCAGCAAGCCAGTGGTCAAGCTGGGAATAGTATAGAGGCTTCCTGAGTTCCAGTCCAGTGCTCTATCTGCCAGGCCATACTGCCTTGCATAAGAAACATGCTTGGTCTCTGTAGCGAAGCGACGACTCACCGGTGCGGTGTCTCCTGCTGGTTGTCTTGGGAATTAGCTCTTCCTTCCTGGACCCCCGGTAGCTCTCTACATCAGGGTTCTGCCCCCAGCAGTAGCCCACAATCTGCATCTCCCCACCCAGGGGAACCCCCCAACCCTCTATCCCCAGTGGCTTTTGCCTCAGTAGCTACTGCCAGGCAGCATCTAGCCCCCGCTCACTGGGGCAGACTGCAGTCTGTAAACCATTCATCATCAGCAAGAGGGTTGGACCAGCTGCCTCTGCCTATTCCCAGGCTACACCTCTGTAGCCCCAGTACCTTTCCTGGCCTTTAGCAAGGCCTGCAGCCTGGGGATTTTCCAGGGTGGAGCTCCCCAGCTCCTCTAGCCCTTCCCCAGCCCTGTTCCACTCCAGGTACCCTTCTCTCTCAGGCAGCCAGGTCCTTCTCTCTCCACTGCCAGAGAGAGACTCCTCCAGCTTCTGGCCCTCAGCCCTCTTATAGGGCCAGCTGTGGCCTGATTGGGGCATGGCCCCAGCTGTGGCTGCATCCCCCAATCAGCCTAGCTTTTTTTCCCAGCTGCAGCCCTCTCCAGGACTGCTTTAACCCCTTCAGGGCCGGAGCAGGGTAACCACTCCGCTACAGTCTCCCTTCCATGTGCATCACCTTCACAAAATAAATAAACATTCTAGTGCGTTTGTTGAAGGTGCTCAGGAGAATGCAATCCTCCTGTACAAGCAGAGACAATACAAACTTTTTCACTCTGCCCGGCAACATGCCTCAGTGCTGCATTTCGGGAACATATGGGCAGGCTAGAGGGCAGTAGGCACTGTTTCTGAATATTTTTTCCCTCTCTCAAGGTCGAGAAGATATTGCAAAATACCTTGTTGAAATTGTAAGGAGCTCTGAGTCCAGAGAGCTTGGCCCCTAGGGCGGCATTTTAGAAGAGTGTGCTTTCAGGACAGTACACTACATAAAGTATCAGCCATCTTACTACGAGCTTGGACATTGGACAGTCTATGTTGATAAAATGGATTATAAGGTGAATTACTGTGCAACCAGGCTATATGAGCAGAATGCCATCCAAGTGCACACAGAGTATAAGCTGACGGATGGAAAAATAAATCCTTTACTTGACATTCCAGAGTCACATAACCTGAGCCACGGGCTCAAGAATAATGATGGAATAAGAGAAAAGACAACTGGCAGCTAGTCATAATGCCTTTTTCCAGTATTACAGGAACCAATTTAATTACAGTAATATTAATGAGCGCTTAACAGCTGAATATAACTAATAAATACTTGTACTGTAATATCTCCAGTCGGAAATCTAACCATGCCAACATTTTTCCCTGCATGTGAAATGAAAACACAACAAACCCTATTGGAATACTAGTAATCTGTACTATACCAGTTTACACCCAATAAGGATTTGGCCAGCAATTCTCCCCTGCGGGATCAGGATTTAATCCCAATTAGCTGATATGAATGTGGCCTAGCAGTACTGCCAGCCCCAAGGATTCAAACATCATGGTGTGACTTGCAGTAAAATCGGGCATATTGGCAACACTAACCATAGTCAACAATGAGTTGCAGTCAGCATCTTGTCAGCTAAATCTGATTCTTCACAGTCATGTTCAAATGGCAACATTTTGTCACTTAGACAAACTTATAAGGGGTACCTGCAAGATGCTAGGTATCCTCAGCCTGACCAGTGAAGCCATCATCTGAAGAAACAAAAGTCCTGACCCTCGGCTAGTGGACTAAATGGAGTTTGTTATTTACACCAGCTGAGGATCAGGCTCAAGAGTCTTAAAAATAATAGCAAGACCTGTTTTAAAAGCCCGGCAGAAAGACTGGAGTGCTGACCAGTCAGCTGCCTGATGCCATCCAATCTTAGGTAAAGAGCTTGCTAGGAACAGAAAATGTGCTGGTTAAAAAGAGTTCAGAGGCAGAATTTATGACTTGCAGTTCTAAAGAATAAATGAAACAATCATTCAGGGCAAGCTGTAGAAAAAAAAAGTTGTCTGACCTTATACTGTATTACTTGAGAAAAAGCATTCGGAGACAGCGGGAAAAACTGGCATGGCCCTTGCATGGCTCCAGGGTGATGGGGCTATCCAAGAAGCCTCCCTAACTTGAATGGCAAAACAAAGACCTCCTACAGTACTAGTAGTAGAGTGCAGAGACCACTTGCTCTCTCCCCCCTCAGACAGTAATTTCCCCAAACATGGAGAGGGAAGATGTTGGACCATAGTGCAAACTCCACTCCCGCACCACAATGGTAGAAGGATCAAAGCAGGACACTGTATGGGAGCAACCTGCACCAGCCAAATGGTGGTGTAAGGGACCAGGGCACAGCAGTCTTCCCTAGCAGTCATGGCTGGGGCTTGTGCCCATAAGTCAAGGAGAGCCAGGAAGTAGTACTCAGTGAGCAGGGACTGGAGTAATCACTAGAACCATAATTGATAAGCAAGAGTCAGGGTCCAATTTAGGCCAGGGTCAGAGATCAGAGAGGCTGGGGTTGGAGACTGAAGATCAGAAATCAAGATGTGTTCGAGTGTCACAGGAGGCCGGAAGTCTATATGGTTGCCCAGACAACTTCCTGGGGCAACCTTCCAGGGTTAAATAGTGTGCATGGCCAATCAGAGGGCTGCAGATTTTGTCACTCTGGACATTTTGGCCAGTACTTCCTGTGGCCTGTACTCTCCACAATCAGAGGTGGATTACAGTTTTGTGGGCCCCTGGGCCACAGCATGTGGGGCCCCTTCCTACCCCTTCCGCCTGCAGTCCCCTCCTCCATGGCCCACCCAGCACTTCTGCCGGGGGGGAGTGGGGTCCAGGTGCAGGAGCGGCTGGCAGAGTGGGACAAGCCCCCATGCCCCAACTCCACTCCCTGGCAGGAGCGCCGGGTGGGTGGAGCGAAACAAGCCCCAGCACCCCAACTCTGCTCCCCAGCAGCAGCGCTGGGCAGGCAAAGCGGGGCAAGCCCCAGCGCCCCGACTCCACTCTCCCAGCAGGAGCGCCGGGCGGGCTGAGTGGGTCGAGGCGCGGGGGCACCCATTTTTCTGGGGCCACCGGGCATGGGCCCCATTGGCCCAAAGCCTAATCCTCCACTGTCCACAGTATTAATAGGCTATAGCTTAGCCTGCCCTCCTGGTGGCAATGTGGGATGTCAGCTGTCTAAGGCTCTGCAGGCTTGGGTTCTGGTCCCCTACAGCCTTATAGATTATCACAAAGCGTAGCTCCCCACCCCTGTGCACACTGACTAAGTCTGCTAGAGACTGTTCCTCCTGCCAGAGGAACAATCTGTCTGGTGTTCTTCTTATGATGAACTCCACACCACTCCTTGCATAAATGTCACAATATAGCCCTGAATCATAATGCATACACATGAGACAGAAGAGTTAAGGTGGCATGTTCAACTATAACTTGGACACGTCTCATCTTACCGCTGTTGCTTTGCATTTAATAGGCATATAACTCCCACTGTGGTTCATGGGCAAATACTGCAGCTCTTACTGAAGCTTTGTCTGCCTGGGAAAGTTTATTTCACTATAACATGAGGTGTGAGTTTAAACCAATATAGTTACGCCAGTATAACTCCCCATGTGGACACACACTTATTCCAGAATAGAAACACCTTTTTTCAGTTTACCTTATGGCACTTGGGAAGGGGTTTAAACTAAACTTACAGGAATACGAATGGCCGTACATGGGGTTATAACAGTATAAGGATAACCTGTACAATTGGTAAAACTTTCCCATTTAGACAAGCTCGAAGGCATATGAGAGTTTTGTATGTGTAAGTGCTTCAGGATGTGCACTTCTGCGGAAGCAAACATGCACTGAACTACTACAAGTTGTGCAAAACATAGAAACATCAATGGCAGACTTCCTCCTGTTAATCCTGGTCATTGAAGGCCTGATCCAGTTTCCATTGAAGTCAATAGCAGAGTTCATATTGACTTCTGCGGGAGCGGGATAGGACACCAAACCATTAATAGCTTTAGCAGATGTTTCTGATTCATAGGAAACCACATCAATCTCCCATTTAGCTGAGATTAAGATTTTGCCACCTAGGGCAGTGCTAGAAATCAAACACCAATGTAACCTGACTCAGAGCATTAAATCTCCAGGTGAAGAAAGAACAATTCAGAGAGTTCACTCTGACTACAAACAACCTCACACATTGCTGGATCCTTTCCAGTTGAGAGAGACAGAGACAATCTGTTTTAAGTATATATGTCTTTGAAAAATAAGGAATGGAGGTATTTCTTGTCACTTTACTAACCAGATCATTCCAATTTGTACATTGATATGTAGCACCTTAGAGTATGCTGGCAGATTGCTCATTCCTGTCTTCTGGCTAGTCCCTATAAATAACGTTGAGCATGTGGGATAAATTTTCAGCACAAAGTATGCAGGATTAATTACTATAATTCACAAGGCAACCTGACTAAAACTCAAGAGACAGTATTACATTATACAATTGCTCAGATTTCTACCTGGTGGAAGTTACTCTGTTTCAGGCACTTGACTGTGAAGTATCCTATTCTGCAAGGCAAAATTCACCTCATAAAGAAGCTTACAGAAAGCCAATGCACCGCTTCAACCCTCAAAACAGGGATTAAGGCTATGTCTACACTACGCAGCTTTCAGCAACATGACTGTTCCGCTATCACCGTGGTGCTAAAAGGCGTGCAGTGTAGCCACTGTCTGTCAGCAGGAGAGAGCTCTCCTGCCAACGACAAAATCTTCCACCCCTCCAGGAGTGGCGGTAGTTTTGTTGGCAGCACTGTTCACACCAGTGCTTTTCCTCAACAAAACTTTTATCTTTCGAGGGGTGGGGGTGTGTGTGCTTTTTTAACACCTCTGAATGACAAAAGTTTTGTCGTTCACTTGCCAGTGTAGACAAAGCCTAAGTGGGCCTTAAGTGAAACATAGGTGCACAAGGATCAATTTCACCCTCACTGAGAACTACAGTAGCATGGTGTTCCAAATGATGTTCACTTGGAGCTTTGGCTGCAATATTTATATTCAAATACACATCTCTACAATATTGAACCTCCATCCCTGATTCTGCAGATATTCTTAATGGAATATCCATGAATATCAATGGCTCATTGGGATAATAAATAAATAATAATAATGTGTATTGTAGATACAGTCATGGATCAGGACCTCATTGTGCTAGGTGCCATATGAACCCAGGATAAAAAGACAGTCTCTGCCCCAAGATATATGTTGTATATTCATCAGCAGTAATGAATATGCAACATACTAGTTATATCTGTTTAACCCCTTATGTACATGTTCAGTTGTAGGGGTGGATTTTTTTTCTGTTTAGCTTAACCATCTTCCCAAGAAGAGTAAGGTAAACTGAAGAGAAAAAAAAGGCACTCATACGAGAATAAGAGTGTTCACATGGGGAATTATATCAGTATAACTATATCTGTTTTAATTCACACTTTAGCTTACACCAATATAACTTTCCTGTGTAGACAAGCCCTTAGTCTACAATTTATTGAGTGGGTAGACAATAATGATGGTTTTGTATTCAATATTGTATTTATTTTGGGAGTGGAGGAGCAACCCTTCTATTAAAACAAAGTTTGGGTGGAGTGGGGTCTGGTTGCATAGCTTGCACTATGTCCTGTGGCATAGCCCTAGTACAGGCTAAAGGGCAGCACTGGCATTGCAGCTGGTTCAGAATGAGATTAGAGGGACTATAGCTAGAAATCTGCATTTGTCCCCAAGATGGCTGATACGTTACTCTCCACCCACCAAAGCTTCTTATTGCCATTGCAGGTTCAAATATTTTATCATTTTCTTAAACAAAAGGACTCTGAAAATGAAAATTTGTGGAAGTGAAGAGACATCCTTGAAAAAGAATTGTGGAAATGCTTCTGCAGGTAGCCGTATCCTGCCATCAACAGGGAAAAATATACAGGATGATACATCAATGGTCAACACCTGCATACCTTAGGAAGCCCTGTATGCCCTGATATCAGGAGCAAAAGGTTGTAGCAAGCAGAGTTTGTTACCTGTTCACACTGGGACTAACGATAGCACCTTCCCAGTTGTAGATGTTTCATTGTGCAATCTAAACAGAATTAATATCCTTTTACTAATGGTCAATGTTACAACTACAGTTGGTTTTCAATGTACCCGTTCACTGAATACTCAGCTGTAATGGATTCTGGTTTTTTGTTTTCCATGCTGTCACTTAGCTACTCAAAGCACAGTTAAACCAGGAAAATAGTTTGGCAACAGACCATTCACTGAGTGTGGCTTTAAGAAATGGAAAGGTTTTCAGTGTGTGTTAAAACAGCATGCAGTCAGTTCCAGGCATCAGTGGCAAGAGCATGAGAAAATTGAAACTAATAATTCAGTATGTGTTGCAGACATGTTCATGGCCAGTTGTCATGTTACCAAAACTGAAAATTTACAGAATGTTGAAATGCTGTATAGTTGTAGCCAGGATATTAGATAGACAAGGTGGGTGAGGTAATATTTAAAGATATCCATCCTCTGTACAAGACAGGCTACTGCTTTTTGGGGACAGGAAACACATAGAAATTACTTTCTTCTGTAAGGATCTAAATGAACTGAATGAATTCTCCCCTGACATCTAGCTAGGAGAGGGAGAGACTTCCGGAGCAAACTGATTTACATGAACACACCAACTCTTCTTAGATATCCAGCAGATAGAGCAGGACTGCTCAAAATAATCAACTTTGGCTGGTGTTGGATTACAAGTCACTTTGGTGCTGAGTGCAGGGGTGGTGGGGTGCTGTTGCCGATGTTGTGGGCTTTGTTGTGTGGGTGCAGGGAGGCAGGGCTGTGCTTCACCTGTCCCAAATGGGGGGATCACCCTCAGCTGAAAGGACCTTGTTAAGCCAGGGGCTCGAATGCCAGAAGCCTGTAAAAGTAACAGGGGTGGGGACAGGTATCCTAGCCAGTAGGTGTGGCCTCTCCACCAAGGGTCCTGGACTGGTTTAACCTGTTCCCCTCTCCCCGGTTCAAAGAAAGAGCTAGATAGGCTTCATCAGGAGTCTCTTTGTTATTTTAAATGCTCAATCAGAGCTGAAATCAGTTACGGTAGGACTGTATTTCTGCCCTGCCTGCTAAGAGCTAAAAATCGGTAAAAGCTGAAATCACTTGAGATGGGGCAGTGTTTCTGCCCAGCCTGCAAAGAGCTGAAAATTAGTCTACACTGGCAATGTTAAAGTGCTGCCATGGCAGTGCTTTAACATGGCTTATGTAGTCACGGCAGAGTGCTGGGAGACAGCTCTCCCAGCGCTCTAAAAAAGCAACTCCACAAGGGGTGCAGCTCCCAGTGCTGGTGACTGTCTACACTGGCACTTTACAGCGCTGAAACTTGCTGTGCTCAGGGGAGTGTTTTTTCACACCCCTGAGAGAGAAAGTTGCAGCACTGTAAAATGCCAGTGTATACAAGCCCTATGAGACTGATATGAAGAGATCAGAGCAGAGAGGTAGGTGGCAGCAGAAGGTGACGGACAGTCAGCTGGCAAATGAGTGGTTGGAGAGGCGCAGTGAGTGGCCAGCAGGGTAGCTGGTGGAGAGGTGCGGCAAGCAGCCAGAAGGGCTGGCGGAAAGGGCCAGAGCAGAGACCTGCAGAGAGTGGTTGCAAGCAAGTGCCAGAGCAGCAGAGCGAGTAAAGTGCCTCTTTACCCCCGCTCCACCCAGGGTGGGAGGTGAACTCTGCAGATGCACCGCTGAACTCTGGGTTCAACCCTCCCTTTACAATTGACTAGCAAGCTTGTGTGGATGTTATACATCTCACCAGTACCAGAATGAATAAATAAATATAATATATATAATATATTATATATATGTAATATAGTATATATTTTGCTGCATAACTCCTAGGAGAAAGCACTGTTGAAGAGTTGAAGAAGACAAGCCAAGTATTTTTCTGTCGTTGATGAAACTAAAGATGTATCAAAAAAAGAACAGTTGTGTCTCCTAGTGAACTATCATTGAAAAGTAATCATTCAGGAAAGAGCTCTAGGGTAATTCCACATGGAAAACCTAAATGCTGAATTGTTTTCTAACCTGATCTATTCAAGAGCTATAGCTTTGAAGCTTGATATCAATTACTGTCATTCTCACAGGGTTAATCTCGTTATTGCAGACATGTTTTAGCATCATCCAGTGCCAGGAAGCTCTACATGTTCCTCAACAGTAGTTACAATCACCATAAGCTGTTTCTTAAAATTCAACAAGTGCTAGGCCTGAAAGTCCTTGAGCTTGGTGAGTAATGTGAAACTCGGTCTTGGCAATATGATTCTATCTAAGAACTTCATGCAAGATATGGCACTGTAGTGGAAACACTGGAAGCTATTTCAGTTCAGCCAGCTGGTGGAATATTAGCTAGCACTGAAACGGGCCTGTTGGAGAGACCTTCTTTATGCTGAGGATCTTAGTTTGGAAAAAAATATTCAAGAATTTGAACAATTCTTCAGAAGAACTGCAAAATGAAAACCTAAATTTATGTAGTGCCCTAGAATTAGCAGCAAGCAATATTGCTGCTCTTCAGCAAATGAGATCATCTGAAAGCAAATGGAAGGAGCTCTGTGATGAAGCTGAAAACATGACCAAGGAACTTGAGATTGCCATTCCCAGTCAGCCAGTAGTTGACCTCAATAATGCAAAAACAACAAGATCACGAACAGCAAACAAAATTTCCTCCAAGCTGCCACAGTTCTTTGTTTCTGGCACTCTGGGTCAGCCATCCACACATGATGTTCCCAAGACAGGTCAAGAATATATAAAAACTGATTTCTACCATCCTGTGCTGTATAGAATTATTGCTGAGCTTGACAGATGAATCACCTCTAACTCACTTTCTGCACTAAATGCTTATAATCCAAAGAGTGACAATTTTCTTAATTATGTACCACTGACCGACCCCAGGCAGTGGCCAGGACCAAACTTGGGACCTCTGGAACTAAATACATGAACTGCAAGATACATGTTTTTTTACCCAAGGCTTGTGGCAGGCTCAGCTAGCTGGTCTAGCTGCCCCTACAGAGGGACAGAGTGCCACACTAAACAGGCATGGGTTACCATTATAACAAGCTAAAGATAATAGCAGCTCATTAGGTATCAAAAGGCACCCATTTTCACAGTCTTGTAAAGAAATTGAAGCTGCCAAGGTGCACATTGCATCACAAAAATTGCTGCTTTAGCCTCTGAGTGCAAAGCTGCAAAACACCTGCATGCCAACAAGGCCATTGATTATTTTGCTAAGATGAAAGACCAAGATGTTATCCACTCTAATAGCTGATATCTAATGATAGCTGATATCTAATAGCTTTTGCTTCCATGAGCTCCCTCACTTCAAAAAATGTTTCAACTTAGTTGTTTCCTGTGTCAAAATGTTCCAGCCCCAACATCTAAAATAAATACCTCAGCTTCTCAGCTTGTCCATCTTAATCTTATGCCTGTGATAAATGAATTGTTTCAGTCTCCCCCTCCTCAATTTGCAACATGAGTAACTAGCTGCTAAAACTTCCATTTATAAACAATTTAGTGGGACCATATCAGTAGTTCATGTTTTACATTAGAATGAGGAAAACCAGAAAACCAGCTGGAATTATTTTTTGTATTTGAAACAATAGGGACCACAACAGATGCAGTAAATGTCCTTCAGGCATGATAACGGGGGGCTACATATATGGGTATCAATAGATTTTTTTAAAAGTAAATTATTTGATTTTTCTCTACTAAAAATAGTAGCAATGTATCATACTGTATGACTGCACTGCTACCCTATGTAAAGGATAAAAGACTGATACATCAAAGCTGGGAGATCAATAATATTTTACTGTATTTGTCTCCCATGGGTTCTGAGCTCTGTTTTTTATAAGCTTGAAAATTAGGTGTTATTTGATTCTGGCTCTGCATGTCACAGGTGCAGGTTGCTTAACTTTAGAAGTTGCCTATTTGTCTTGTGTTGGTAATTTTGTTGTAGTAAATGTATATGAATTAATATTAAAAATATAGAAAATAATCACAACAAATGCTCCTGGAATAGATTGACTTTTGGAGTTTTTGAAGGATAAGATGTAAGAGAGTCCAGGGGCCACTTAGGACCCTGGGCCCACACTATAAATTACACACACACACCCCCTTCCCACAATCTGAAACAGCACTCCTGAGATGCAATTTGGTATCACATTTGGGCTGGGAGTCGGCAGTGGCAGTAGCTCCATTGTCCCCTGGGGACCTCTGCAGAGTCTGGCTGCAAGAAACCAGATGGTATGTCTGTGCATACTCCCTCTCTGCCCCCCTGCTGGCTGAAGGCCAGCGTAGGCCCAGCAAGGAAGGGAAGGAGGCAGCAGCAGCAGCTGGTAGGAAGGTAAAAAGATCAGTGGCATGGGAGGATGGGTCAGAAGAAGGGATGCAAGAGGAAGAGTGCTCCCCAAGACTACAGGTCCCAGACTCCTGGAAACCCCCTACCCAAGTTCTTCCCACTGCCTCACACCAACAATCCCTCTTCTAGACACTCCCACACCAACACCTCCCCAACAACCATAGGGGATCGTGGGGGGGCCATGCGGGGTCAAGTGCCCCCCAGATTTCTTCTTGGCCTGCTGGGGGAAGAGGGAGAGGGGCTTTGTCCTTCTCCCGCTGCACTTACCTGCAGCACGCTTGTCCCCTGTTCCTGGCAGGCAGGCCCGGGTGGGAAGCGGAGAGGGTGGGCCACTGCCACCACCTCCCCAGCCAGGTTCTCTCAGGAAGTTACCCTGCTGCACAGAGCAGCAACCCTGAGCAGCCACCTTCAGTCACGTGAGAAGTGGGTCTGTCCCACTCCACACCTGGGCCCAGCTGCCAGGGATGGGGCTGAACGTGCTGGGGGGAGGTGGAGCAGAAGGACAGAGGCTCCCCCCACAGGTAAAACTCTGGTGGGGTGGGGAGAACGCAGCAGTCCCAGGCTGGGTGCAGGGTGGGGGTTGCTGTGGAATGCGCCAGGAGCCTGGGCCCAGAGGCATCTGCTCCCCACTCCTGTGGCCCCAGCCCCCGCAGGAGCCAGCAGGACTGGCTGCCCTGGCCCAGGGAGGTGGGGCTGGAAGTATCTCCCAGTGGAGACATGTGGGGCAATCACGGGTTCTCCATTTTACATTGTGCCCCTCTCCCCACAGTATCAGGAGGCATGAGTCATCTATGCTAACAACCACTGATTTCCCAGCTGCCCCTGGTTCCCTCCTAGTCCTCTCAGATCAGGGAATAGGTCCCCACCTTCCCTACACCAGCTCCTGCAGATTGGGGGATCCTGAGGGGAAATCAGTGACTTTTCCCCTCCATTGACAAATATTGCACATGGAGCTACATAAAGATGATCCGCTCCAGGCGTCACTATGAGGACAGAAGTTGGCTGAGGAATCTCCAGGGGTCACAATGGGGACAGAAGTTGGCTGAGGCAGCTCCAGAGGTCGGCATGGGGTCAGAAGTTGGCTGAGGAGGTATGCTGTGACAAACACAAGTGCAGCTTGGCACTTAGTTGGTAGATTTGAGAAGGGTGTGACATTACCTAGGGCACAATCTGGACTGCTAAATAGTTCTCCAACCTGTGATGCTTCTTACACTGCTTTGCTGTAAGAACATCCACTCCTGACCTGTTCTTTTACAGAGGAACTAGACACTGTGGTGTCTATATATTAAGCTAGATGACTGAAGACAAGGGATCCACTTTACCACTAAGCTTTGACCCTTGGAACAAGTATGCTAGTACTAGGATGACCAGATTTCCTGATAAAATCGGGGTTGTCCTGATATTTAACACTTTGTCCCATATCCTGACCGATGTACAATCGGGACGCCATTTGTGCTGATATTGTAGGGTTGTCAGGCATCTGGTTGGTGCAGGGCTGGCAGGCTCCCTGCCTCGCTCAGCGCAACTCCCTGGAAGCAGCGACAACTCCCTCTGGCTCCTAGGCACAGGGACGGCCAGGGGTACTCTGTATGCTGCCTCTGCCACGAGCGCCGGCTCTGCAGCTCCCATTGGCTGGGAACTACTACCGTTTACTAGTATACATGTACTGTCAACTGTCTTGCATGATGTCAGGAATCATAAAAAACATAATTAGTTATGTTTGTAGCTTCCTTTTATAAGTGCTATATGTATACATGCTGAAACATGAAAACTAGAATACTCGGGAGTTGTGCCATAAATAGGGGAACTCAGTGGCATTACAGTATGTTTTAGTGTACATTATTTATTAATGCCACATAGCCCAGAGTTATTAATACTGGTATGCATTCATTTTTTCCTATGCAGCCTTGCAACAAGCACTTATGATGGAGGTCATAGAAACATAGGAATTGCAACACTGGATTAGACCAGTGGTCCATCTAATCCAGTCTCTTGATTCCAACAGTGACCAAAACCAGCTGTTTCAGAGAAAGGTGTAAGAAATCCTGCAATGGTCAATTATGGGGATAACCCGCCTATAGTGAGAGTTTCTTCCTGGCCCTCATTAGTGAGAGCCTGGGGCCATTCAGTGGATACATTCAGGTCCTTTATGCAGTGCTTTGATCATGTCAAATGCCATATATTTAAGAGCAAAATATCCTTAATTAGTCCCATTGCTATTACCAGTTTAAGGCATGGGACACAAAATCCAGATCCCCATTTCAAATGTTGAAAGCTCAAGGTTGCTCAAATCTGGTAGTAGAGAAAGGAGCACGCTGTGTAATTTGAATCAAACACCACGCTTGAATTCCCAGCTCCCTCCTCCCCAAAGTTTTGGGAGTATTCAGATCTGGAATTTTGTTTTGGGCCTATTTCTGAAAATTCATTTTTCCTGACTTTTGTTGCTGTTTGGTCTTTTTCTCCCTTGCCCTGTACTGCCACGTGCTGTAATGATACCAGTACCTCACAAATATATCCACTAGGTAAGAGAGAAACAATGCAGACTCTTGCCAATGTCAGTCATGAGATCAAAGAGCACAGCACTGTATGTATCAGTTCTCAGTGTTGAATGTATACACATTCATCTCTAGCAATTGCTTATTATGGGTATATAAGAGAATTTCCACATGCCAAAAGTATAAAGTCTGAGTCACAGGGTCTTCGTCAGAAACGTATAAAGCTAAATTCTTCAGCCTGATTGTGGAGACTTTTACTTTTTCCTGAGCCAGGTATTAGCACTAATGTCACCTTCACCACTCTACATACAGATGACTTTAGTTGTTCTTGACCCACAGCCAACACTGATGTGTTACTTTTATGATCCAAACTTCTGCATGCTGAGGATGGGAACAAAAAATGTATGACCTCAGATTACATTTTGGCGAGTTCGCTACGATTAGGTCTCCACACTAAACCCCTTTCAATCCTTTTTGCTGAAGCTTCATTTTTGAAAGGTTAACAAACATCTGAGGATTGGAGCAAGTTGAAATCAATAGCTTTTCTCTGATATATTTTATGTGCAACCTTTAGCAACCATTTTAAAGGATTGTCTTACTAAACCAGATACCAGATTTGTTCTGCTTTTCTGTTTAGGAAAAGAGTTGTAGACACCCCTCCCCCCCCATCTACACTACAATTACAACTGATTCAGAGGACTCAATTACAATACAGTTTCCCTGTGACCTGATGAAAAACATGCTTCCAGTTTTTAGGCAGAAAGGACACTAACAGTGCTCTCAAGCCTGGTGAAAGCCTTAGTTTAGAGATTCTAAACCATGCATATGGTAAAGGTCTTGTCATCACTGTAAATTGGTGCTGTGTTGTAACCGGGTCAGAGGACAACTGTGTTATAACTGGGTCTCCTGACTCAGTTATACTTGTACTGTAGATGGAACCACAGACTTCCCGCCCCGCCCCTGTCTTCAGTGTATCAGTAATGTTACACTTGACAGCTCTCCCTCTCTCTGAAACACTCTGATCATCTCCAGTGGTCTGCCCTTTTCCAGTGCTTTCATAGCTCCTTTTCTCCAATGCTTGCCCAACCCCTCTCTAGTATTTCTCCCAGATGGTCTCAGTCTGACTGACTCCCAGTCTTCCATGGTCATAGATTATGCTAGACACTGGACTAGACAAAGATGAGTCATACCACTTGCCCAGGACAAATAAATGGTCAGTATAGTAACATTGTCCAGCATAGCAGTGCAGTTCTGTGTTTTGTAGTATAGCATTTTGCTCCTTTTTCCAGTAATTTTACCACATGTTTACATCATCTGTTTCCTTTTGCTAAAGATGAATTTTTTACAGCTTTGTGTTGCAATTTTTAGTAATAAAAATAGAAGCACTGAAGTCAGTGCCTGATAAGTAACTCATATCAAATCACATCCCAATGGTGACTTGCCACAGTTCTTCCATTCTAAAGTATTATGTGAAATGGATGCCCAAAATAACGTTTGCTGTTATTAGGCATGCCAAGGTCTCCCTTGTAATAACAATCCCTGCTGAAAATTCCATATGAATAAAACAAATCATGGCTCATACTTAAGAACTATGGAGGTTCTTTTTGCTTTCCTTATGTGTCATGTCTCATTAAGGTTTTTCCAAACTCATCATTACCTATCTGCAATGCCATTATTAACTTTAAAGAAACTAAACCTCTATGAAACCTTTGAGCTAGTTTCTCCCATGAACAAAAACAAAAAAACTGCTTGTGTAAAAAAAGGCATCCCATAAAAAGATTGAGAAAAAGTAAAATCACGTTGAATGTTATTTTTCCTCATATTTCCCCGCATGTTTTCCTTGGCGTTATCATGTTTGCTATTGAAAAGTCAGTAACTACCACCACTGAGATCCTCTAGTGTTTCCTATTCTGAGTACTGTATCAAGAATCAAAAGGGTACCCCAGCTGCCAACAGGGTGGTAGCTGTAGGTAAATGCTGGCTTTTGTAGGGAGGGGAGCAATAGTGGCAAAACAGCCCAAGGGAAGTGAAATGAAAGATCTGAGGATAACATTAGGGGCCAAGTTCTGCTCTCACTGACCTCTGAACAATCTCATTGATATATATAGGTTTCAGAGTAGCAGCCGTGTTAGTCTGTATTCGCAAAAAGAAAAGGAGGACTTGTGGCACCTTAGAGACTAAAAATTGGTTAGTCTCTAAGGTGCCACAAGTCCTCCTTTTCTTATTGATATATATAGTTATTTGGGTTGGATATAAGGTCTGGTATATTGTGTGAATATATAAATAGGACTTTAGGGAGGTTGAATGGGTACAACTGAAGGAACAATTTGGCCCTTGGATCATAGGTTTGTGTGACGAATGTACAGATATTATTGGTGCTGCCTTTAGAGGACACCAAAACCCTGCTTCCCTCACCTGGGTGGGGCCTCTAAGATGAGGCTCTGCTAAATCAGACAAGGGCCTGGTTTTGAGGGGAGGGATTGATTCCCCAGCTGGGATTCAGTGGCATTTTAAGGAGGCACTGTCAGCTGGGAGCTAATTCAGTACTTGTGTGGAGTATTGCTGACCAGAAACCATGACAGAGATCTCAGCAGGGGGAACGACACATACCTGTGTGGTTTGCATTTTTTTAGTCTACTGCTTATAAGAGTGCCTGGAAGGAAAGAAGCCAGAGTCTTTTGCCAGATTGGTGTCAATTTGAATTTACTGCAAACCCCCTGCAATAAAGCCCCTGCCTGGAGAGGATGATTGTGTGTTAACACCAGAGCCTCTAGCGAGAACTTTCCCTCTCATATCATTTCACCCTAGCCCTGTGACAGCCTGTCACACCTGTTGTTCTGCATTAAAGAGCATCATCCCACAAACAATTACGTCAATTACTCCGGCCATCATGCTTATTCCACGCAGAGTCAACTGATGTTAATGAGATTCTGCACAAGGAATAAGTATCCATGCAGAAGGAACTGGAACACAGGGCGCTAAATGTAAAACATTCCCAGATAATTCATTCTGAAACTCAGCCTAAAACTTAATGCAGAAGTGTCAGAAGATATTGGACTTAATCTTGCCGTCCTTAAGGTGCCAAAACTCACACTGCCATCACTGGGAGTTTTGTCCAAGGGCAGCAGGTTTGGACCCATATCTTTTTCCTTTGAAAAATGTATTCTTAATATTTTTTTAACAAAGAGGATTATAATATTGGGCAGTGGAAGAGACTGAAAGGGTTGGCCAATATTTATAAAATTACCTAATTATAAACAAACAAAATAATCAGCAGCAGTTGGATTTTCTTCTAGGATTTTCTAACAGTTCCAGTAACCTTTCCATAGCAGTTATAAGGAAACACAGTTAATGCTGAATATAAGGAATATCTCTTTTATATGCTAGATTTTAGGTGGAGTTCCTGGAACCTTAATAATTCTTCTTAACCTTCAACACCCTACACCACTCCACCCATCTACTTCTCTGACCTAACTTCAACCTACCCTCTAGAACTGGTTGGATGTTTTCCAACAGAAGGTTTTTCAATCGAAAATGTTGATTCCACAAAATCAAAATGTTCCATGGGAATGTGTCAATTTTGATTAAATTGGTTTCCAGTTGACCACTAGCAGGCAAGGGTTGGAGCAGCTGGAAACCTGACTGGTTTTCTGCCTGCTCACCTGCCTGATTCTTTGGCATCTTGGGCTTCCAGGCTCCCAAGTGCTTGGTAGCACAGACTCCCAGGTTCCAGGGCAGTCCTGCCAGGCAGATTTCCCTGGAGCTGGGGCTCCCAGGACTTTCAGGCTCCCATCTCCTCAGCTGCTTGGAAGCCCTGGGAGCCCCAGACCCCAAGCAATCCGAGCTGCTTAGGTCTCCTCTTGGCAGGCTCTGGGCAGCCTGGAGAGCCTTCGAAATGTTTCATAAACATTTAAATTAAAATGCTGTTTCAACTTTTTCCCCCAAAAAAGTTAAAGTTTCCATTTTGTGGGAAATTTCAAATTTTCCATTTCTTTTCAGAATGAGATTTTTTTTTAATTTTGGAATTTCCCACAGAATGGTCATTTCAATTTCCTGCTCTGCGACCTTCCCTGCACCTGGCTCCAAACCCTCACCCCAGCCTGGGCCCATAAGTTGCATCCAACTATCACTCTATCCTTCTATCTACCCTAACATTGCCTGAATTCACCGGACAGTCTAATGAACGAATGCTTCTTACCTCACCACTCCTATTATCCTTCCCTCACTTGTCTGTGCTTTCTCCTGCCTGGAATTACCTCCTATACTTTATACAAATCAAATCCTACCTTAAAAACAGCTTGCTTTCATTTCCTCTGCCAGTGAGAACTCATCTAGAATTAGAAGTATTTTTAAAAACGTCATAGCTATATAAACTTCTGCTGATCTCTCTGCATCTGCATTGTTTTGTGCACCAGTTGTTAAGTCATTCCTTAGCAAATAATAATTAAGGCTACACTTGATGAGCGGGAAAGGAATTTTCAGTCCAATGGATGAACTATGATGGCAGCTGGCGATAGAGCCTTCCTGTTTAGATTTAGTTTTCCTGGCATAGTGCACCTTATAACAGTCTCCTCAGAGAATCTGAAGAAAAATCAAAATGGTTTAATATCTTCCAAGGAAAAAGAAGATGGAGAGCTACCATGCCATTCTACTGGATTATAAAGCTTACAGAATCAAACACACGTATCCTCTGATCTAACACAAGAAGGATCATGTCTGGTTCTCATCTTGAATTATAAGCCTATACATAAGGAAAAGGAAACCAAGAACTGTGTCCATGTAAACACTCCCTTCCCACTCACAAAAAAGTTCTAATGCTCAGTTCTGACAAAGAGTCATGTCAAATTTCCCAGCAAATTCCATCCTGTACAGAGTGTAATGACTATGGTCTTATTCTGTCTTGGCTTTGGGTCATTTCTATGAATCTAATTACCTTTTTGGCTTTGCCTCATCAGAAATTTTGATCAATTTATAATTTACATTCTCCCCCAGGTGGTTATCATGCTCCACTGAAGCCAAGGGGAGCCTTACTATTGACTTCAATGGGAGTAGGCTCAAGCCTATAATGAATAATATTTTACTCTAACTCTATCCCTCTGGGAGACCACTTAACATATGCACACACCATTCTTAACTATGGTACAACCTCAACAGTCCAAAATGATTTCACATCCTCTGTTAATCAAAAGTTTGTATGCAGAGAGTTGGCTGGCCACTTTAGCTTCAGGAATGTCTGGGTAAAAATTCAATAATTCCATGTGGCAAAGATCTTATTTAAAATCTAGATGATTTATATCTATTGCACTTCCCTTATCTACCCCTCAGATACAATATTAAAAAAAGTTCTCAGATTACTTTGGCACTGTCTCGGTTTCACAAATCTCTCTTGGCTTTAAGTCAATAGGTTCCTCTGCTCTATATGTCTAAAAATAGATTCTCTTATTAGGTTTTCTAATATTTTACTTGGAATTGAAGTTAGGCTCCCAGGGCTAGAATTTTCCAGGTTATGCCTTCTGGTTCTTTGTAAAGATCACAACTTCATTATTCTTTCCTTCAGTTCTGGGGTGCCTCATCTATTTTCCGAGAATTAATGTTCACAGAACTCCAAGGTGCATTGGGTCTAGGCCTGTAGATTTAGATGTGTCAAGTGTGCTTAAATAATTATTTATTACAACCTGTTTAATTGGTAGTAGTTTTTTATTTCCCTAATTGTTTATTGACTTAGGTACCATTTTTGCCTTTATTATCCTTATTGTATACCTAGGAGGATTAGTTGTTAAGAAATTCCTAACTCTCTATTATTGTTTCCTTTTTAGCAGCTGTCCTATCTTGTTTTTGCTGTATTGCCCTGGATATAGGCATAAAACTTTTCCTATTTCCCAGCCCTACTTTAAGTTAACATGATTTAATCACTTCTCCTCCCATTTTTCTACTCCAACTGAGATAGACTGTGATTTTGGGGTAGAGCCCTGAGGAAGGAATGGTGCATAAACTGTATTAATTCTGGAGTAATCTTGGAGGGCATTGTGACTCAGAGTCAGAGAGACACCTCTGAGCCACAGTTCCTACTTGCATCAGTCTTGCTCCCAGAGGATAGTAATTTGTTGTTGGCCCTGTCATAAATATAAAGGGAAGGGTAAACCCCTTTGAAATCCCTCCTGGCCAGGGGAAAGCTCCTCTCACCTGTAAAGGGTTAAGAAGCTAAAGGTAACCTCGCTGGCACCTGACCAAAATGACCAATGAGGAGACAAGATACTTTCAAAAGCTGGGAGGAGGGAGAGAAACAAAGGGTTTGTGTGTCTGTCTGTAGTCGTCTTGGCCGGGGACAGAACAGGAATGGAGTCTTAGAACTTTTAGTAAGTAATCTAGCTAGGTATGTGTTAGATTATGATTTCTTTAAATGGCTGAGAAAAGAATTGTGCTGAATAGAATAACTATTTCTGTCTGTGTATCTTTTTTGTAACTTAAGGTTTTGCCTAGAGGGGTTCTCTATGTTTTTGAATCTAATTACCCTGTAAGATATATACCATCCTGATTTTACAGGGGGGATTTCTTTATTTCTATTTACTTCTATTTTTTATTAAAAGTCTTCTTGTAAAACACTGAATGCTTTTTCATTGTTCTCAGATCCAAGGGTTTGGGTTTGTGGTCACCTATGCAAATTGGTGAGGCTTTTTACCAAACCTTGTCCAGGAAGTGGGGTGCAAGGTTTTGGGAAGTATTTTGGGGGGAAGGACGCGTCCAAACAGCTCTTCCCCAGTAACCAGTATTAGTTTGGTGGTGGTAGTGGCCTGTCCAAGGTGTAATATTTTGTACCTTGGGGAAGTTTTGACCTAAGCTGGTAAAGATAAGCTTAGGAGGTTTTTCATGCAGGTCCCCACATCTGTACCCTAGAGTTCAGAGTGGGGGAGGAACCTTGACATGGTGGCACAGTGGTGGGATTAACCTGAAATCATTTTGAGATCCAGTTGAGATTTTTTGAACTAGAAATACAGATTTTAAAAAGGAATTTTTAGGAAGTCCAGAAGGCAGCTTTGAAACTGAAAGCAGCTTGGTTTCTCTCTGCTTTGTGGCCAAGCAGAGACAAAAGGGGATTCTCTTGTGAATTGCAGGTTTCATTTGCCTGGAGGCAGGGTACTTAACTCCTGCAGGGAAATTCACAGTCTTCCAACCCAGAGGTTTGTTTTTTTTTTTTTTTCTTCCTAAAAGTAAATAGGGGGTGTGTGCTCTACCCATTTGCCTGGAGACAAAAGTGGCAGGGTTTTTTTTAGGATTTTGATTTTTTTTTTTTGTTTTACAAGGAGCACAGGTTTGAAAAGAAATTTTTTTTTTTTCTTCGTTGGGCTGGGTAAGCAGGTTTCCAAGTAGTTGGAGGTTTTTTGCTTTAATTTGGGCCCAGAGCAGAGACAAGGGAATTGTCTTTTTCTGTAGGCTGACAATCACTATCAGAGAATAGGTATTCTATTCCAGCACAGCAAAATTTTACAGCCAAGTTTTGTTTGTTTATTTCTAAACCTCAGGTGTAAAGTTAGTTAAAAACAGAGAG
The DNA here is from genome assembly GCF_965140285.1 of Lepidochelys kempii. Classification (NCBI taxonomy): domain Eukaryota; kingdom Metazoa; phylum Chordata; order Testudines; family Cheloniidae; genus Lepidochelys; species Lepidochelys kempii. Next base: position 251,150,709 of record NC_136380.1, read on the forward strand.
GTTAGAATGACCAAATCCTCAGCTCGACTACAGCTGGAATTAGCCAAATTTCAGGCTGAGGAAAAACAAAGGGAACATGAAAGACAGATAGAACTCATGCGGCTGGAGAAGGAGGTACAGGAGGCTGCCCACAAGAGGGAAATGGAGGCAAGGAAGCATGTGGAGGAGATGGAGAGGATAAAGGCCCAGCAGAATATACCAACAAACCCTAGCAATCCTTCTCCAGGTACCACTTCCCATCCCAGAAAGTTCCCCACCTACAAGGCAGGTGATGATACTGAGGCCTTCTTAGAAAACTTCGAAAGGGCCTGCCTTGGGTACAACATCTCTACTGACCAATACATGGTAGAGCTGAGGCCGCAGCTCAGTGGACCCTTAGCTGAGGTGGCAGCTGAAATGCCTAAAGAACACATGAACAAGTATGAACTGTTTAAATCCAAGGCGAGAGTCAGAATGGGGATAACACCCGAGCAGTCTCGTCGGAGGTTCAGAGCCCTAAGGTGGAAACCAGACATGTCATTTACCCGACATGCCTACCACATTGTAAAACATTGGGATGCCTGGATATCAGGAGCAAGTGTTGAATCTCCAGTAAATTTGCCCTTCCTAATGCAAATGGAACAATTCTTAGAGGGTGTTCCTGAGGAAATAGAAAGATACATCCTAGATGGGAAACCCAAAACTGTAATTGAGGCAGGAGAGATTGGAGCCAGATGGGTGGAGGTGGCAGAGAAGAAGAAAACTGGTCGCAGTTGGAGCGGAGACCAGAAGGGACCACCCCAGACCACACCCTATTACCGGGGGCCGCCCAAAGCCCCACCTACCTCCCAAAGAACCCTCCAGACCCCTTATCGTCCCACCACCCCGTTCTCCAGCAACCCTCCTCGTCCCAGTGACCCGTCAGCTGGACGATGTTTTAAGTGTAACGAGCTGGGGCATGTAAAGGCCAACTGCCCCAAGAACCCCAACAGATTACAGTTCATTGCACCGGAATCACACCAGAGGTCCACAGGCCCAGATACCTCCCAGATACCCTTGGAGCGGAGGGAAACTGTGAGTGTGGGCGGGAAGAAGGTCACCGCGTGGAGGGACACCGGAGCACAAGTGTCAGCTATCCATGCTTCCTTAGTGGACCCCAATTTAATCAACCCAGAGATCCAAGTGACGATTCAACCCTTCAAGTCCAACTCTTTCAATTTGCCTACAGCCAAGTTGCCTGTCCAGTACAAGGGCTGGTCAGGAATGTGGACTTTTGCAGTCTATGATGATTATCCCATCCCCATGCTGTTGGGGGAAGACTTGGCCAATCATGTGAAGCAGGCCAAGAGGGTGGGAATGGTCACCCGCAACCAGGCTAAACAAGCCGTGAGGCCTAGCTCTGTTCCGGAAACTTCTATCAGGACCCAGTCAGAGGTGATGGACCTGGACCCCAGGCCAATGTCTGCAACAGCAGTAGTGGATCCAGTCCCAGAAACCCAGACGGAACCAGTCCCAGAACCGGAACCAGCCGAACAACCAACACCAGACCCCGTGTCAGCACTGAATCCAGTACTTGCAACCTCAACACCAGAGGGCCCCACCGAACCTGAACTGGCAGCAGCCGATAACCCTACACAAGAGGCTCAGCCGGAGCCTGAATCCCAACATAGTACACCAGCGGAGAGCGGTTCACAGTCAACAGAAACAGCTCCATCCCCTATATCGCTTCCAGAGGGACCAAGCCTAGGTCCACAATCCCATGAGGAACTGATGTCTCCAGCATCAAGGGAACAGTTCCAGACCGAACAAGAAGCAGATGAAAGCCTCCAGAGAGCTTGGACGGCGGCACGGAGCAACCCACCGCCTCTCAGCTCTTCTAATCGATCCAGGTTTGTTGTAGAAAGAGGACTTTTATACAAGGAAACTCTTTCTGGGGGACACCAGGAAGACTGGCATCCTCAGAGACAGTTGGTAGTTCCAACTAAATACCGGGCCAAGCTCTTGAGCTTAGCCCATGATCACCCTAGTGGCCATGCTGGGGTGAACAGGACCAAAGACCGTTTGGGGGGGTCATTCCACTGGGAGGGAATGGGCAAGGATGTTTCTACCTATGTCCAGTCTTGTGAGGTGTGCCAAAGAGTGGGAAAACCCCAAGACCAGGTCAAAGCTCCTCTCCAGCCACTCCCCATCATTGAAGTTCCATTTCAGCGAGTAGCTGTGGATATTCTGGGTCCTTTTCCGAAAAAGACACCCAGAGGAAAGCAGTACATACTGACTTTCATGGATTTTGCCACCCGATGGCCGGAAGCAGTAGCTCTAAGCAACACCAGGGCTAAAAGGGTGTGCCAGGCACTAGCAGACATTTTTGCCAGGGTAGGTTGGCCCTCCGACATCCTCACAGATGCAGGGACTAATTTCCTGGCAGGAACTATGAAAAACCTTTGGGAAGCTCATGGGGTAAATCACTTGGTTGCCACTCCTTACCATCATCAAACAAATGGCATGGTGGAGAAGTTTAATGGAACTTTGGGGGCCATGATACGTAAATTCGTAAATGAGCACTCCAATGATTGGGACCTAGTATTGCAGCAGTTGCTCTTTGCCTACAGAGCTGTACCACATCCCAGTTTAGGGTTTTCCCCATTTGAACTTGTATATGGCCGTGAGGTTAAGGGGCCATTGCAGTTGGTGAAGCAGCAATGGGAGGGATTTACACCTTCTCCAGGAACTAACATTCTGGACTTTGTAACCAACCTACAAAACACCCTCCGAACCTCTTTAGCCCTTGCTAGAGAAAACTTACAGGATGCTCAAAAAGAGCAAAAAGCCTGGTATGATAAACATGCCAGAGAGCGTTCCTTCAAAGTAGGAGACCAGGTCATGGTCTTAAAGGCGCTCCAGGCCCATAAAATGGAAGCATCGTGGGAAGGGCCATTCGTGGTCCAGGAGCGCCTGGGAGCTGTTAATTATCTCATAGCATTCCCCACCTCCAACCGAAAGCCTAAGGTGTATCATATTAATTCTCTAAAGCCCTTTTATTCCAGAGAATTAAAGGTTTGTCAGTTTACAGCCCAGGGAGGAGACGACGCTGAGTGGCCTGAAGGTGTCTATTATGAAGGGAAATGTGCTGGTGGTGTGGAAGAGGTGAACCTCTCCATGACCCTTGGGCGTATGCAGCGACAGCAGATCCAGGAGCTGTGCACTAGCTACGCGCCAACGTTCTCAGCCACCCCAGGACTGACTGAACGGGCATACCACTCCATTGACACAGGTAATGCTCACCCAATTAGGGTCCAACCTTACCGGGTGTCTCCTCAAGCTAAAACTGCTATAGAACGGGAGATCCAGGATATGTTACAGATGGGTGTAATCCGCCCCTCTGAAAGTGCATGGGCATCTCCAGTGGTTCTAGTTCCCAAACCAGATGGGGAAATACGTTTTTGCGTGGACTACCGTAAGCTAAATGCTGTAACTCGCCCAGACAACTATCCCATGCCACGCACAGATGAACTATTAGAGAAACTGGGAAGGGCCCAGTTCATCTCTACCTTGGACTTAACCAAGGGGTACTGGCAGGTACCGCTAGATGAATCTGCCAAGGAAAGGTCAGCCTTCATCACACATCTCGGGCTGTATGAATTTAATGTACTCCCTTTCGGGCTGCGAAATGCACCCGCCACTTTCCAAAGACTTGTAGATGGTCTCCTAGCGGGATTAGGAGAATATGCAGTCGCCTACCTTGACGATGTGGCCATATTTTCGGATTCCTGGGCAGACCACCTGGAACATCTACAAAAAGTCCTTGAGCGCATAAGGGAGGCAGGACTAACTGTTAAGGCTAAGAAGTGTCAAATAGGCCTAAACAGAGTGACTTACCTTGGACACCAGGTGGGTCAAGGAACTATCAGCCCCCTACAGGCCAAAGTGGATGCTATCCAAAAGTGGCCTGTCCCAAAGTCAAAGAAACAGGTTCAATCCTTCTTAGGCTTGGCCGGTTATTACAGACGATTTGTACCGCACTACAGCCAAATCGCTGCCCCACTGACAGACCTAACCAAAAAGAAACAGCCAAATGCTGTTCAGTGGACCGGAAGGTGTCAGAAGGCCTTTAACAAGCTTAAAGCGACACTCATGTCTGACCCTGTACTAAGGGCCCCAGACTTTGACAAACCGTTCCTAGTAACCACAGATGCATCCGAGCGTGGTGTGGGAGCAGTTTTAATGCAGAAAGGACCTGATCAAGAATTCCACCCTGTAGTGTTTCTCAGCAAAAAACTGTCTGAGAGGGAAAGCAACTGGTCAGTCACTGAAAAAGAATGTTATGCCATTGTCTACGCTCTGGAAAAGCTACGCCCATATGTTTGGGGACGGCGTTTCCACCTGCAAACCGACCATGCTGCACTAAAGTGGCTTCACACCGTCAAAGAAACTAACAGAAAACTTCTTCGGTGGAGTTTAGCTCTCCAAGATTTTGATTTCGACATCCAACACATCTCAGGAGCTTCTAACAAAGTGGCTGATGCACTCTCCCGTGAAAGTTTCCCAGAATCAACTGGTTAAAATCGTCCTTGAGATGTGGAAAATATTGTTAGTCTTTATGTACTTGGTAGTATATTTAGAGATGCATGTGTCTTATTAACTCTGTTTTCCTAGAGCTCCAGGAAGAAATCCCAGCCAGTGTTTCACCCTAGCTGAGATTTGGGGGGCGTGTCATAAATATAAAGGGAAGGGTAAACCCCTTTGAAATCCCTCCTGGCCAGGGGAAAGCTCCTCTCACCTGTAAAGGGTTAAGAAGCTAAAGGTAACCTCGCTGGCACCTGACCAAAATGACCAATGAGGAGACAAGATACTTTCAAAAGCTGGGAGGAGGGAGAGAAACAAAGGGTTTGTGTGTCTGTCTGTAGTCGTCTTGGCCGGGGACAGAACAGGAATGGAGTCTTAGAACTTTTAGTAAGTAATCTAGCTAGGTATGTGTTAGATTATGATTTCTTTAAATGGCTGAGAAAAGAATTGTGCTGAATAGAATAACTATTTCTGTCTGTGTATCTTTTTTGTAACTTAAGGTTTTGCCTAGAGGGGTTCTCTATGTTTTTGAATCTAATTACCCTGTAAGATATATACCATCCTGATTTTACAGGGGGGATTTCTTTATTTCTATTTACTTCTATTTTTTATTAAAAGTCTTCTTGTAAAACACTGAATGCTTTTTCATTGTTCTCAGATCCAAGGGTTTGGGTTTGTGGTCACCTATGCAAATTGGTGAGGCTTTTTACCAAACCTTGTCCAGGAAGTGGGGTGCAAGGTTTTGGGAAGTATTTTGGGGGGAAGGACGCGTCCAAACAGCTCTTCCCCAGTAACCAGTATTAGTTTGGTGGTGGTAGCGGCCTGTCCAAGGTGTAATATTTTGTACCTTGGGGAAGTTTTGACCTAAGCTGGTAAAGATAAGCTTAGGAGGTTTTTCATGCAGGTCCCCACATCTGTACCCTAGAGTTCAGAGTGGGGGAGGAACCTTGACAGGCCCATACCCACAGTAAGTTACTATTTTCCTCCCTCATGCTAGCTCAGCTACTCTGGCCAGCAAATAGTGGCTGGGGAAGGAGGGAGAGCCTCCTTTCCACTCCCTGCCACCTTGCTCTGAGACGGCCCCACTTACTCCTATCTGTCTGGATCCACAGTTCAGACAGCCCACATAGGGATGTAAGGGGTTTCGTACTCTCCCTTGCATGGACATTAGTCTGAGTCAGTCTAGCCAGTGCAAGTAATGATGAATGAATCTCAAAGTGTCCAGTTCAAATAAGTACCCAATGTTTTAAAACTTATTCAAATCTTATCAGAGCCTCTTGAGGCTGCAAAACTGGACTGGAAATCTTGTGAGATCTCTCACAAGATTGCTGATCTATCTTGCTGCTAGTTGGACTGAAAAATAGCAAAGGCCACCCCTTCCCACAATATTCCAACAGTGGTCACAACTGGGGAGCACAGAGATGTGTGAACAAGAAATACAGTTAAAAAACCCCAAACATTTACATGAACTTACTAAAACCCTAGAGATATTGTTTGTTTTAGGCAACAGTACAAGTCATTTTATCTGAACTGGCCCATCCACCCTTTACCCTTAAGCATGAACACGATGGTTACTATTTTTGGTGCTGTCCTTACGCAGGATTGTTAGACAGTGAGTAGTCTCCTGTCTTGTGATCCTGGAGCTGGTCTGAGGAATTTCATCATGCAATCACCTTTAGATCAGCAAGAAGAACAAATGCTCATTTTTCTTCATGATGTACTACTTTGACACAACGTAAATGTCAGCTGGCTGGCTGCACATATCCCACAGAAATAAAACAATATTGGTGGAAGGAAACACTTTCAGGTTAAAATTCATATATTAAAAAAATTAAATTTATTTACTGGTGTCACTAATACCACCTTTGGGTATTAGAACTGAAAGAACTGTTAAAATCTAATTTACTTTTAATTATTTATGCTATTTGTTTACCATTGGCATTTCACTGCTAGGACAATGAAAGTAGTCTAGTCAGTCTCCTTTTCTGTTTCCAGTCAGTTTCACTTCCAGGTCTTCATGCATAACACAGTGTTGTAAAATTTGGGTTGTAAACACTGTATGGAACATTTAAGTCTTTGAAAAATAAAAAACCTGTTTCCATTTACAAAATACAAAAAGATAAAAATGATAATTAAATAATTGTAAAATCAATACAAATTCTTGAATTCTGAGACTACATCTAATGAAATTTCAGATAAAAAGTCAAAGCTATAATATAATGTTTACTTAGTAGCAGATATTATACAGGCACAATCCTGCTGTCTTTGGAAAGAATGCCAAAATTCAAATGGCAAGAATTCTAGCTGATTTCAGTTTTAGGTAAGTCATTAAGGTAGGAATAAGGTCATAAGATAGGGTAGGATAAGTTTGTAAGTGGAGCTTGTCAAATATTTTCCATCCAAAATATTTTGACAGAAAATGGAGTTTTTGAAAAAACTGAAATTTTCACTGAAGTGTCTGCTTTCCTTGAAATTTTCAACCAATGCATTTCTTACCTGAAAACTTTTGGTTCTGGTATTTTGACAAAGTCAAAATTTTCCTTTAAAAATTTCAATAAATCGCTTTTTTATTTTTGTCAACATTTTATAGGGAGTGAATTTTCCAACCAGTTCTGTTGTAAGCCATTTTCTATTTTAACCCCCATCTTCACATGCCAATAAATTTCTTAAAACTTCACTTTGGGAATGAAAATTTCCATGCTAGTTCTCTTTCCAGAGGTGGATTTGGGAGGTTGTGGGGGTGGAGTTTGACGAAAATAAATCCAGATTTGAGTTATGAAAGAATGATGAAAAAATTCCTATTTTCAAAAAACCAGACCACGATTTTGACTGGGTTATGTAAAAGTGCCTGAAATTAAATTTGAAACTTTGTATATGCTGGTTACTATTCCTCAATGAGGAATAGTGAATTTGATTGTTTTGATTGTTTTGGGAAAAATCTGAGTTGGCTTTGGGAAAAAGCGGGCATGATCCAGGAATTTATTTTAGTTTGAAAACTGCATGAGCAAGCATAGCAGATAATCTTATTAGTCTGAAGGAGTGCACTTTGGAAGAGACACAGTGCATGTGTGTGCAGGTCTGGGAGTGTCCACTTTTCCAAATGGATTTTCAAGCAGACAAAGCCTTTCTCTGAATGAAGACCCTTCCCTTTGTTTTTTATTCCTGGGTGTGGAGTCAGAAACAAATCCTAGCACCCTTTTTCCAAGTCTTTTCAGAGGCAGTTGTTTAAACCTTGGCCCAGCAAACACATATGTAAGTTGTTCCATTTAAGGCAATGGAACTGTTCATATGAGCAGAATTACTCACATGTGTATGTGTTTGCAGAATGGGACACTTTGTTTTCGTTTCAGAGTAACAGCTGTGTTAGTCTGTATTCACAAAAAGAAAAGGAGTACTTGTGGCACCTTAGAGACTAACCAGTTTATTTGAGCATGAGCTTTCGTGAGCTACAGCTCACTTCATCACAGTGATCCATGGGTGCTGGAGCTAGAGATGCTGGGGGTATTGCCACACCCCCTGGCTTGAAGCAGTAATAACAACGCAAATACAGGGTTTCTGCCCTCAGCACTCCCACTATAAAAATTGTTCCAGCACCACAGCAGTGATCCCACTATTAAGTGAATGCTAATTAATGGTGCAGTGAATGGATTATGCACTTCTTCGAGGCACAGGTATGGGGCAAAAGTGACTTAGGAGCCTAATTTTCATTGAAAGACAATTGAACATCGGCACATTTGAACATGTTGCCCATGGTACTTACAAGAAACATACAAGTGCCTCCTAGTGTGCACAGGGGATGATTTTTTTTGTTTGCGTATTCTCTTTAAAAGAAAGAAATAAGTAAAGGCAAAAATACTATACTCATACAACATTCAGGTCACATAGTTAAAATAATATTAAATCAGGAAATAGCGAAAGCTAAGGTTGTAAACTGGGCTACATTGCACATTTGTACAGTAGTAATTTCTATATCTGTCTTCCTTGTTTAGGCCCTGATCCTGCTAACACACATGTATTTAACCTTTACCACTGTGAGTAATGCATTGACTACTATGGGACTACTCAGAATAGTAAAGGTTAAGTATGTGCATACCCTTTGCAGGATCAAGGCCTTAATATATCATTAGATAAATTAATTTTGTAGGTATTTTGGTAGGATATAGGATGCACTTTAATTAAAGTAATAGGAATATCTTTATCATAACATTTCAGAGTAGCTCACAAATATACAACAGCTGCAGCTGTTGCAGGCCTTGTAATGAAACGAGGCAATGACTCTGACTCATTTTGTGCCAGAGGATGCTGATAGTACATTATAACCTCTGTGATACCTCCACTGAGGAAGTCAAATGTGAGTGAAGAGGAAGTACCCATAAAGGTTGAGCCCAAATCTGCCCCAGAGCCAGCTTGCAAGAAGGGAGCTAGAGCTCTAGAGAGAAGTTACTAGAGTTAAACCTTTTTATCTGTGGCTATAACCAGCAGGATCTCAGTAGTCTTTCACTGAACAACTCCTGTTAATAGGCACAGTGCATATGTTAGGCCCTAACACTATCACCTGTTTCTCGTCAATGATTATTATGGAAACATATATGTTAAGAAAGGTACCTGAATCCCATCCTGGAAAAGTGCCCTGACTCTACACCTTTGTTGTCAGTATCAGCCAAGATTTACATGTGCAGGGAGCCTGGAGCACTTTCTCAACCTCTAGAGGTGTCTTCCAGCATTTTCATCCCAGTATCTATTACCTTTTTTAAAAAACAATTGTGAATGAACTAAAAAGAGAAACAAATGAAGGTTGTTGAAGTAGTAGGTCAAATACAAGGCTGCATTATGATTAAAATGTGAAGAAATGTTTTAAATGAAGAAAAAAGAGAGGGAAGGAGATGAAGAAAGGAGAAATTATGGGTTCAAACTATAATAAAACTGCATGTAAGGAGCAAAAACTAGAAGTTAAAACATTAGCTAGCTAGAGCTTATTAGAAAATGGTTAGCTTCTGAAAAGTCATTGGCTAGCTATCAACAGTGTAAGCTTTTAGTAACTCATAAATAGCTCTTAACAGCCTACTACATAGATGTGGTAATCTGAGATTATTTATATAACTGTTCCAGAAGCACACACTGTAATATTACCAGAGAGAGAGCCATGAAAATTTGGAAACTAAACTCAAAGAGTAGCACTTCCACCATGCACAATCTGGGTATGGCTACACTGCAGTTAAAACCCTGTGGCTGGCCTGTGCCAGCAGACTCGGGCTCGCGGGGCTCATGCTAAAGGGCTGTTTAACTGCAGTGTAGATGACTGAGCTCAGCCTGCAGCCCAGCCTCTAGGACCCTGAGAGTGGGAAGGTCCCAGACCTCAGACTGCAGCCGGAGCCTGAACATCTCTGCACCACAATTAAACAGCCCCAGAGCCCAAGCCCTTGAGCCTGAGTCAGTTGGCACGGGCCAGCAGTGGGTATCAAAATGTAGTGGACTGTAGACAAACTCTCTGCTTCCCCTCAATTGCTGAGCTACAAGAATTGCATAACACCGTTAGAGGGCTGACTTTTAGTAGCACTGTTTAATAAAGAGCAACAAAATCACCGAGTATTATTTACAACTGACATTTATAGGTCAGCAAACATACTAGGTGATCCACCAGTCAGCTTTTCCATGCAAAACATAAGCATGAAGAGGAGATACATCTGGGGAAGGAATAGAAACACTTTTTAAAGGAACATAGAAACTGCCATAGCAGATCAGCCCAATGGTCTATTTAGTTTGGTACCCTGCTAGTCTGAGATGCTTCAGATGAAGGTGTATAACCCTCATAATGGACAGTTGGAGACAATTTCTTCCTGACCCTAGGAAATAAAAAAAATGTGTACAAACTGCTAAACTGTCTGCATGTTATCTTGCAACAATAAATTCTGTGTTGTATAATTTTTTTAATCAAATGCCAAATTTGTTGCCATTTGATTTCCTGGCCCCTTTCTTTTTGTATTGCAAGGAAGTGCATAGACTTGGCTAACTGATCTACTCTAGCTCATTCATTTTTATAGACATCTATTTTCTCAACTTTTAGATCTTGTCAACACAATAGGCATTTCTCATGCTAGCCCCTTTTTCGTTCCCCTAGCGTACCTGTAGCACAGGTCCACACAAAAAAGGCTCCTAGTGGTGCAGCACGGCACCATTTGGATTCGACTTGCTTCAAGAAAAGCTAATAACCACCACACCAGTCTCACTACTATCGTGTCAATGTGGCTTGAGACTGCTACTGTTATTGCCCCAGTGTTACTAATAGTTTTCTCACTGCTATCCCACAATACACTGATAACTACTTAAGTGATCCTTCCCCTCTGTTTTCTGTCCTCCACTATGCAGATTTTAAGTTTGCCTGAAGCCACTGCACATGCTGTGGAGCGGAGTTCCATGCTATTTGACCCAGGGATCAACTTCCTTATTGACGTCGTTCTATTTCAGCGGCTAGGGTGCCACAGGAAGCAGCTTTCTTTAGGCATAAGGAGACTGCTCAGGCACTAGTGTACATCTCGTAAAGTGGGGAGATCTAGGGCCAGCTGAATTTGTTCCAACACAAACCTTTCTTACTGAGCAAGATTAAGAGCTGGGCATTCATCCTAGTCGCCATTTTGAGAGAATTAGGAAATGGCAATGGTATCTGGGGGCTTAAAGGAGTTTCCCCAGGGAATTGTGGGATTTTGTCTTTTCCTCTCACAGTTCCCAATCTCCCACAAGTCCCTTCAAAATTTTCCACAAGCCATTACTTCGGGGAGCTGTGCTGAGAACTATGGGATAGATACCCAAAGGGCAGAGCTACTGTGCAAATAGAGTTGTGAAATCTATGAAAACTACATGAAACAGCATAGCTAATGCAAAGACATTGCATTGCATCAGTGTTACTCAGACCAGAGTTATTCCATGGGTCAGTTATTTATCTCCTCTCCAAACTAAGTATTTTGGTTGCCTGATCCCCACCTCAGTCTGATAGAGCCACCCAAATTCAGTGGCTAACATTATCTTTGACGGTCACTCCTCTCTTTGACCATGTCAATTCATTTCTAATTCCTCCACTGGTTTCTCCTAGCCTACTATATATCAAAGTATACTTCTTATTCATGCCTTCACAGCCATACACAGCTCTGCCCTAATCTACTTATCAAATCTTGCTTCTCATGTGTTTTCCATCACTCTGCCAATGATACCACCCACCATTTACTTTTCTGACTCCCAGTTTTGTATCTTCTCCCATTAACTCCCTTCGCCCCCATGCTTAAAATTACCTCCTAATCCCACTGCATCAGACTTTCACCTTCTCATTGAAATTCTTCCTCTAGGTTTCTTGGCCACATGAACTGTGGTAAAAAATGGTAATATTCTACCTCCATACCACACCCCATTGCATGTGGTCTTATACATGTCTCTCTTCAGAGTGCAAGGCCACAAGGACAGAGACTGTCTCTATCTGTGATTTATACAGCTTCAAACACACACAATCTGCACTGAAACAATATTGTTAATCTCTCCACAAATCCCTCTAATCAGCTTTGTTGCCCTTTTAACTGAATAAAGCCATATTGCTCTTCCTGTGTTAATACTTAGTACCTATGCACACTACTTTACAACTTCAAAGTGTTCCTCAAATATTTCAGATAAAACACTCCTCACCTCCTACACAGTCTCTTAATTGGGTGGCGTGTAGGACGTGCTGTAGATGATTGTGGTGGGGTGAAATCCACCCAGCTTCAAGCAGGCTGTGTTTCTGCCATTAAGTGAGCTGTAGCTCACGAAAGCTTATGCTCAAATAAATTGGTTAGTCTCTAAGGTGCCACAAGTACTCCCTCTCTTTTTAAGAACAAAAGAATGGCCATACTGGGTCAGACCAATGGTCCATCTAGCCCAATATTCTGTCTCTTCCAGTGGGCAGTGCCAGAGGGCTTCAGAGGGAATGAACAGACGAGGTCAGGTTTGAGTGATCCATTGCCTGTGATCCAGTCCCAGCTTCTGGCAGTTGGAGATTTAGGAACAACAGGAGCAAAGGGTTGTGTCTCTGATTATCTTAGATAATAGCCAATGATGGACCTATCCTCGATGAATTTATCTAATATTTTTTTGAACGCAGTTATACTTTTGCCCTTCACAACATCCTATGGCAACAAGTTCCACATATTGACTTTGTGTTTTGTGCAGAACTACTTCCCTATGTTTGTTTTAAACATGCTGCCTATTAATTTAATGGGGTGACTCCTAGTTCTTTTGTTATGTGAAGGGGTAAATTACACTTCAGTATTCCACATATGGGCTGCCATGGAGACCACAGCTACCCACACCCTTCATTCCTTTTGTAAGGAGCAGGATGTGGGTGGTCAGGCCTAAGGGTTGGAGTCAGGAGCCTGGAACTGGAGCTGGGGTCAGAGTCAGGTGCCAAGCCAATGTTTGGAGCTGAAGACAGAGCCAGGTGCCATGCCATGTGTCAGGGCTGAAGCCAGAGTCAGGAGACAAAGCTGGAATCAGGGGCATGGGCAGGGCAGAGGAGCAGGGACTCAGAGCAAGGCAGAAAAGCAGGAACCAGGAGCAGACAGGAAGGCATGGCTCAGGAGCTAAGTTTCCTATAGGCTGAGTGGCCGCACAGCTGCCTATTAAGCTCCGTGCAGGGGCTGAGGGCTGCAGCAGGGAGAGGTGCCTCTCCCCGCCGGCCCCAACCCAGCTCCTGCATGGACCTGCCGTGGCCCAGGGAGAGATGCCTCTCCCCCCCTCAGCCCAGGTACTGCTGCAGGGAGAGAGAGCTGGGGGGAGTCCTCTCTCCCTGCCATAGGCCCCAGGCAGCCTGCACCCCAAACCCCTCATTCCCGGCCCCACCCCAGAGCCCGCTCCCCCAGCTGGAGCCCTCACCCTCCCACACCTCAACCCTCTGCCCCAGCCCTGAGTCCCTCAGCCCCAGTACCCCCCACCCCAGAACCCTCCCCCATTGCATGTGGTCTTATACATGTCTCTCTTCAGAGTGCAAGGCCACAAGGACAGAGACTGTCTCTATCTGTGATTTATACAGCACCCCAATCCTCTGCCCCAGCCCTGAGCCCCGCTCCCACACTCTGAACCCCTCAGTCCCACCCCCACCACATGAATTTTGTTATGGGCACCTGTCACACATCATCTCCATATTGGTGCCCATAACAAAATTCATTCTGCACATGCGTGGGAAAAATTAGAGGGAACATTGCTCAGGAGTCAGGCAAGTAGGCAGAGTCCATAGTAAAGACAGCCAGAAATTCTCCTATTTCAGAGGTTTTCAAACCTTTTAGGCTGCATACCAGCATCTGAGATAGGCAGAGGCAACACATGGGATGGGGTGGGGGGCACATGGGGTCATGTGCCGCCCCCGGAATTCTGCCTTCCATTTAGCAACAGTTTTCAAACTCTGGGGTGCACCCCGCCTAGGGGGACACAGAGCAACATTTGGGGGGGCAAGCGGTGGTGCCAGGCAGCTCAAGCCAGTTCCGCACAGCGGGTCTTGGGGAGGGAGCACTATCTCCACCTCCTGACTCACCTAGGGGATCTGATGAAGTAAATCAAGCGTCACCACTCAGCTCCGCAAATATTCCTGGGGGGCGCACCCCACAGTTTGAAAACCTCTGATCTAGTTGCTCAGACAACTTCCTTTGTCTTTGTTTTTGGTGCAGCAGCCTCATCATACAAGGCTATGACCTTGTTGTTTATTCAATTTCCCTGATAGTCTCACTAGTCTCTTTAGGCAAAACCTTTAATTCCAAGATAACTCAATTTTTCATAAAGAAACCTTCATTCCATAGAATATTGCCCACAATTCCACAGAACATGATTAACAATTTCTTTGGTTTTGCACACGTCTTTATTTCTTTTTAATAAGTTTAACATCAGTTAAGGCACAATGACCTGTTAACACTCTAAAAATGACTACTTCACATTTTCCATCATGACTGCAGATTATAGTATTATCTTATATTTTTGAGCATACGTCATAAAACCTTCATCGTTTTGTTTCCTTAGTCCATATTTCTTGCTATTCCTTCGCAAGTTCCTATGTGACCACACTTTTGAATTCTTGTCTACTTAAGGGTCTCTTAATATCCACCTCATTTCTTTGAGCATGTTTTGCTGCATTTTCAGCCATCTCACTTCCAGGTATACTGATATGCACCAGAATCTATGCTATTGTTATACAAATACATGCTATTGTCATACAGATACATGCTTGCATTATTTCTGAATATTATTTCACTCATGTCATTTTTGCTTTCCAAAGTCCCTGTTCTGATTGTCATTATTCCTGACAAGGAGTCAGATAAAATTACAGCTGCAGCCAGTCGCACACCTCCTATCCAGGTTAGTGCCGACATTATTCCCATTAGTCCAGCCATCACAACAGTCATATAATTCAATAGCCTTTTAGTTATCTGGATTCCAAGAGTACGAACACAGAAGGCTGTTCCCACTCTACCTGTGCTGTCACCGTTTGAGCTATCTGTATAGCCTTGGCAAAGCTGGCCCTGTTTTTCATAAATAAATTCAGAAATTTCATTGGTTACAAATTTTTTTTTCTTTCCTTCTTTTTTTTCATGCAATTCCAAAATCCACAAATGGGGGAAAAACTGTCGAGCTGTGATTTGACTTCCCATGACTAAAAATTGTTAGTTCTCTATATTTTTCTTTTTTACATTTCTTCTTTTACCCATTTTTTAACCCTGATAGTATGTGGAAGTCTGAGGCAATCCATATCATTTTGGTTACTAAGCTCCCAGCAATGCTCATAAATCTGTTGTGTATTTCTATTTTCATGATTCCCTTTTACCTTTACTCAAAAGGTTAGATCTAATAGTTTCATCCTTAGATTTATAGATGCTTCTCAAGTGGCTATTTGCAGCATGCACACTGGTGTTGTTATCATTGTACCACATGCCAATCACACAGCTTGGGAGACAACTTGGTGTTTTTCTTTCTGGCTTAAGTAGTGTGTCCCAGCCAATCGGTGGGGCTGGATGTCTCCCACAGTCAGGAGCTTTGTGGATCGGAGCTTCACTAGCCCTCTTCTCCACAGGTTCCAGTGAAGTGCCAGATGGTGGCTGCAGTCTTCAGAGCAACACCTAGGAACCTGCATAATATAATATTCCCATTTGATAGGTAGGAAGGCTGAAACACAGTGGCTTGCTTAAGCCCCATGTGCTAGTGGAAGCAGTGGGATTGGAATTTGTGACTCTCAGTCTCCTGCTCCCACTGCCTGCCTAAATGTTGGCGCTGAAGTTGTCGTATTTTAAATAAAAGAGCTAAAGTTCTACATTTAGGCAACAATTATGCCTGTTTTCAAAAGTTCTATGCAATCAAGTGTCAGTGGGAGCTATTAGGTGCACTTTTGAAAATGAGGCAGGTGCCTAACTATGGTTTTAGGAGCCTTATTTTAGGTTCCTATTTTTAAAATCTTGGCCAATCTTGTGACATTTGCAAAAATTATTCTTCATACTTTGTAATATTTAAATGTCAAGTTAGTAACGAGGAAAAGTGATAGTGACACACAGAACTTACTGAGTGTTCCTTTGGATATTTTGTGTGTGTGTGTCATTCTATTTCTGTAGTTCTTTGAACTAGTCTTGGCAAAAGCACACACCACACAATAACCTTAGCCTAGGACATTGTCATGGAATGGCTGCTTACTGAGCACCCCTTTGTGGCCAGGGGTTGCTTTGCAGGCACCCTCCCCTCATTAACCCCCTCTTGCGAGCCCCTCAAGAATGCCACACACTCAGTCTTGTGGCTAACAGCACCGGCATCCAGGGCTGGTTTGAAAACAGAAAAGATTCAAATAATTCGCAGAGTCCTTCATAACAAAAAAGGTTCAAACATCCTCAGAGAATCCCCACAATAAAACCTATTCCCCACCCCAGGCTTCAGAATCTGAGCTCCAGCCTGAACCACAACTGCAAAGCGTTGTCTACACAGCTATTTTTAGAGTGCTAGCAAGAGCCCGGCTAGCCAAGTCTGTCAACTGGGAGGCTCGCTGCCCTGGGCTGTGTAGACATACCTGAAGACACTGAAAATTAAGCATGTTTTTTTAAAAATGTAAACTGAAGTAGGCCCTAAATGGTAACCACAGAAATGAGTCTGTTTAGCAATGAAGGGCTATGTCTTGGCTGTTAAGTCAGAGCACATATGGATGTGTGTGGAGGGGGCTGGTAGCAGGGAGAATCCCTGAAGGCATGGAGGGCTCAATAGTGGCGGGTGTTGCTGGCTGCGGTCTGACTGACTCAGCCAAAATGCTTCCAGGAGTGCTTCACTGACTGGTGTGAAAGGAGGAAACTTTATGACTGGGATTGTGGCTGGTCCCTGCAGGGGAGTGCAAGATGGGAGAAGGCCCCTTGTCTCTTCTCCCCACCTTGTCTACCCACACAGGGCCAGCCACAGTCTGCCCTAACTGTTTTCTGTGAAAGGGTATTTTAGATCACATGAATGATTCTTTCAATCCCAGGAATGCTTGTTTTGTGGGAACAAGCCAGGAAATATTTTTAAAGAACGTTTAGTGGATAAATTTCAAAAAAGTCCTACATACTTGTTTAGTTGCCAGCAGATGGCACACAGTCTCTCTGTCCAGCTAATACTCAAAATAATCCTACAGACACAATCCCAAGTGGGCTGTTAAACTTTGTAATAACAAAGCAGTGACCACATCATGCACAAATGCTGCTCAGCCTCATTTGGGCTTATCATATATTTGTATTGTTATGGTTCCAGACTGCTAATACCTTAAGCCCCAGGCTCTAACTTGAGCAGGAAGGGTTTATTTTTGGAAGAAGAATCTTTCCCATAGTGCTCGTGATTCCAACA
The DNA here is from genome assembly GCF_965140285.1 of Lepidochelys kempii. Taxonomy (NCBI): domain Eukaryota; kingdom Metazoa; phylum Chordata; order Testudines; family Cheloniidae; genus Lepidochelys; species Lepidochelys kempii. The sequence goes on from NC_136380.1 coordinate 251,168,103, forward strand.
AAAGCCTATTTTTTTCTTATTTAAAAACAGATATACTGTTCACTAAAGCTCAGACTAAACTAACAAGACTCAGCATAGCACAGCGCTGTCCTGTTGAGAAAGAAAGCTTTCTGGAATCAAGCCCTTGAAGCCCATGTATTAAGACCTATAGACTGGAAATGGTATATCTGGGAGGTGTGGTGATACAAGATTGAAAGACTTCCAGTCAAATATGTTTACAAGCGTATAAAGATAAATCTCTCCGACAAACATAATAGCTCAGAATACATGGATAGGATGGTCTATTTTGTGTTTTGCATCTGAAAGCCAAGAGAAAAAAATCATACTCGGGTGGGATTTCTCATCCAGAGTTCATGGAGTCACAGAGAAGTTGAAGTATGGTCTGGTAGTCAAAGAGCAGCACTAGGAGCCAGGTCGCCTGAGTTCTCTTCTTATAGTTGATCTATTATGTGGAACCGGGCAAATCATTTGACCTATCTGTAAAATGATCATAATTGTCTACCTTCACAGAGTTGTTTGTGTGGCTTAGTTAATATCAGCAGGTCATTTTGTATTATAGATTCATAGATTTTAAGATCAGAAAGGACCATAGTGTCCAGGGGTCACAAACTCAATTTACCTTAGGGCCAGGGCCAGTCCTCAAATCCTCCCAGCGGGCCAATAATGTCACTGAAGATGGCGTTCAGAAAAGAAAATGTTTATATTGTATTTTTTATTTGGAATTTCTTAGAAATAATAAAACTGTCATAAAACTTTGTACTATTCTTCACCTGCCAGAGAGTTTTTAATGTTTGCCAGTTACCTGGCAACACTTCAGTTCTGTCAGCTTGTTGATGTTTGGCCTCAGTGACTGAGCAGTTGAAACCTTCAGGATTGCAGCAAGGTGGGCATCAGATAGTTGTGTTTGGTATTTTGACTTGTTTATATTCACTGTGGAAAAAAGTGATGTTGCCTCCATGGCTGACTCTGCCTGGTGACCAGTGATGGTATCTCTGTCCCCCTCCCCCAGCCAATGGGAGCTGTGGGGGGCGGCGCCTCCAGCAGACATTGCCGGCAGCGTGTCTACCTGCATCTCTCCTCTGCGGGCCGCAGTGGGGAGGTTCTTGGGCCGCAGATGGCCCGCGGGCCGGGACTTCGAGATCCCTGGTTTAGTCTGACCTCCTGCATCACACAAGCCATAACTTTTGGTTGAGCTAGAGTATATCTTTTAGAAAGCCATCCAATCTTGATTTAAAGGAGTGGTCCCCAAACTTTTCAGGGTTGTGCTCCCCTTACTCCTGTCCACACCTCCCCGCTTCCCTGGAGCTGGGGCCAGGAGCAGGACCGTGGCTTGGGGTGGGGGAGAATGCGGACAGGAATAAGGGGGTCAAAGCTGGGACCACAGCTGGGGGCGGGTCTGGGGGCGGGAGCGGGTCTGGGAGCAGGGCCGTGGCCAGGGGCCAAGGCTGGGGCTGGGGTTGGGGCCAGATGCAGAGCCTCAGCTGGGTCACGGTCAGGGGCTGGAAGCTGGGGGAGAGGTGGCAGGAGCTGGGAGCGGAGTGGGGCTGGATGGTGCTCCCTCCCCACTCTCCCCTGGTGCAGGCTGGCCCAGGCCCCACCATGCCCCCCTGTAATCATAAGTAACAACATATTAAATATGTACTTTCCCACATATTTAATATGTTGGTGTGATATTCCCCTGGTGTTATCCGGACTGGTGATCTTTTAGGTCACTCCAATCCTTGAGTCTGGGAGCCAGCCTTACCCTGCTCTGCTGTGAGAACCCCCACTCCTGGGCTGTTCACGCACAGTCTCTAGCATGTAAGCTTCTCCTTGGATTGTGCAACCGAATGACAATAGCCAATATCTCCGGTCCCAGACACAACACTAGGAACCTCCATCTTGCAGTGTCCAGTTATGCCCGCTGGACTCTGCAAGCTTATATGAGTTCATCAGTTTAACAAGGAACTTGATATGTACCAGGCTTGTTATCCCAAGGGGAGTCTCTGACACACTTCAAACCAAACACACTGCTTCAGGTAGAATAAACAAACAGATTTATTAACTACAAAGATATAAGATTATAAGTGAAAGCACAACAGGAGTTAGTTACCAAAAGAAATAAAATATAAGTACGCAGTCTAAACTCTCAACCCTATTAAACTAGGCAGCAACTAGATTAAGCAGTTTTTCTCACCCCACTAGATACTGCAGTCCTTAATATACAGGCTTGTTCCTTAAACCTGGGCCAATCTCCTCTGTTGTCTTCTTGTCAGTGTCTTAGTTGCTCGCAGCGAAGATGGGGACAGGAGAAGGGCCCAGTATGTGTCCATTCTGTCTGTTTTATACCCTCAGTACATGTACTTGGGGAGCACAAGTCCAGGCATGTCTGGAGGGCATTGCTGAGTCTAGCCAAGCAAGGTTGAGCAATTCCCCTGGTGTGGCCTCATGCAGGTGAGTCATTGCATTATAGTTCCCTTGCTGGACAAGGGCTGTTGATGGTTGTTTGACACCCCGCCCAGACGTTGGTTACTTTCCTTGCTGTTGCCTCTGGGCAGTTAATATCTGGCTGATTCCCCAACTTATAGCATGTTTTAGTGACCACAATACAACACAATTCTCATAACTTCATATGCATTAATGATACACATATGTGGATAGAGAAATGACTTTCAACAGATCATAATCTTTCCCCTGATACCTTACAAGGCATGCTTTATATGTTAGATCACGATTATATGAAAATGAGGAATATGGGGATTACTGTACGTTCCCCCAAGGTATAGAATGTCACAGTTGGTACTTATGATTACATAACAAAGTAATATAAATATTTTTTAAAAATTTGGAGGGTGTTTGTTTTTAAGTCCATTTGGCCAGTTTTGAATTCACAGTTTACTATAAAAATCAGAAATTTATCTTATTTTTCACAAAGACAATGAAATTTGGAAAGTGACTAATGCAGAAAATTGACTAAAGTGAATGTTTTTAATGTATTCGAGTGATACTAGGAGACATGATTGTTTATGAGAAAACTATGTTGTGATGACAAGATAAAACAGTTGTCTGCAACTTTTCCCATTCAGACAGAGGGCTGATCTTTTAATTCCACCTTATATTATCACAGCCTCTGAAACTCACTCACCGTTTAAGTGTATTGAGTGGGAAGAGTAGCAATTTTACTTAAAGTTCCTTTTTCTCTTAATGCAATGAGATGGTCACAGGATGTTTATCTAAAGGATAATGGGAGCGGAGATACTCCATTTAAAAAGCAATAATCTAATGACCATGTGATAAATCTCATGCTCATGTAAAGTGATCGCCTATTAGGATAAGAAAGGAATTTCTTCTGATGTATCATAGTGTTGCACATTTGGCTTAGTGCGTTAAGGGTGGTAGGAGTGTTTTCCTCATCTAAAGCATCTTTGGCCATGCTGGAGTCAGTATACCAGGCTACATGGACCCATAGCATGATCTGATGCAGCAAAGCTGTAAAACTAAATAGCAAATGCTTTATGAGCAAATCAAATTATGGCCAAAGAAACACTTCTTATTTATTGTTATATTTATGTTGCACATTTGAAATTCAACCTTTTATAATGTAATGAAACATGAACTCAATTCTGATTTCTTTTACACTGGTATAACTCAGTTGATTCCAATGGAGTTGCTCCTAATGGACACCGGTGTACCTGACAGCAAAAATCAAACCTTTTATTTTTCTTTCTTCCTCTCCCAGTTGACTATTCCCCTTTCTCTTTTCAACTTTCATTGAGCTAACTTACATAATAAAAATAAAGAGTGAAATACTGGCTCCACTGAAGTCAATGGCAAAACTTCCATTGACTTCAGTGGGGCCAGGATTTCACTCCAACTCTTCCCTCGGCCTTTCCCTTCTCAGGATCTCTGTTCTCATCTTTTATGGCTAATTTAACAAAACAGTCAAAAAGAAGAGAACTGCACTGTTTATTTCTCCTATTATTTTTTGCCTGGTGCTCTTTGTAGCACGCCTGTCTGTTAACCGCTGCTGAACGCTTCACAGCGCAGGAATTTACTGTTGGAAATGCAACACTGTGACTGCTATAACACTCCAGGACATGTGTTGCTTATACAGTAACGTCATTCTTTGTGTCACTGTCAGGCAGAAGGTGAAGCTGCTGAGTGGTGTTTATCTATCAGCCAGATGCCTTGAAGTGCCTCCAAGCTTATTTATCTTGGGGGAATAAACAAAACAAAAATCAACCTGGCTTCCGAAGTTTAACCTGGCCTCATCTTGAAGAAAACCCTCTTATCCAATGTCACATCTCATGTACATTACAAACTTCCCCACGTACCCAAATCCAGAATTTCTTTCACACCCTCATACCACTCACATAACCAATGTTACACTGCGTTCTATCCAAATTGGTTGTGATAAAATAAGAATGGACCTGAACCTTTGCCTGGCTTTCAAACCAAGGATCATATCTCCAGCTGGTACAAATGTGACTTAAATGAGGTATGGTGAGTTACGCAAGTTGCTAATCTGGTCCCAGTACTTTTTTGAGGCTTGGAAAAATTCAAGTAACTGTTTTTTCTCATCCGTTATTTTTCATTTTCTTGCACTTCGGTCCTTGCTGGTCTGGCCGGGGCTGGAAGCAAAATGTATGAGAAATACAGTGAGAGATCCTGATTCAGTGGTATTGCAGCACAGTTTTAGACACCGAAAGGATCCAGTTTGGGCTGTTCCTCACAACCGAAACTACACATCTTGGAAAATTTATGCATCACTAATCATTAACATATTTGTGCTTAATACAAACTGCTGAATATATTTCAAATGAAAATGTCCTGGACGCTGCACCATAAATACTGTTATTACCTATTATTCATTAAGGCCCTGATCCAGCAAAGCACCTAAGTGCGTTGCTGCATCAGGGCCTGTGTTCAATAATGTGCTCAGTATTGTACAAGACAGATGTAACATGTAAAGACAACCTTTGCTCTGAGGAGTTTACAGTTTAAGGTTCTGATCCTGCAATCTGATCTGTGCAGGTAGACTCATGCACCCCACTGACTTCAATAAAACTCAGCACAGGTGTAAGGCATAAAGGTCTGTCTATATCACTGGTGCCCAAACTTTTCCTGCTGCACCCCCCTTGCCAGTGATGGAATCTGTCTAGGCCTCCCCTCCATTACTGCACAGTTGGCTCAGCAGGGGAGCTTGGGCTGAAGGTGGAGCTGAGGGCGGAAGTGAGAATGGGGGAGAACCTGGGGATAGAGGCGGAGCTGGGCTTGGTGCCAGAGAGGGAATAAGGGTAGAGCTGGGCTGGGGGCAGAGTGGAGCTGCAGCTGGGGCCAGAGCTGGGCTAGGTGGCACTACCTTCCCACCCCCCATGGGGGCTGGACTGGGCCCTGGCGCATGCCCCCCCCAAACATTCCTCTGTGCCCCCCTGGGGGGGCATGCCCCACAGTTTAGGGACCACTGGTCTATACAGATCAGATTGCAGGATCAAGACCTAAAGATAGACAAGATCTTGTGATATAGCATTTTCCCATGGTCAGGTGTCGTGATTGCTTTCTTGCAAAAAATAAGAAATATATGGATTTTCAGTAATGCACTTTAGTCTATCATTGGCCAATGAGGAGAACTGGGAAATACTTGTATTATTTTTTATAAATAACATATGTTCCTCAGTGCATCTGCATGTTCCTCACCTGAATGCACGGTTAGATCAAAAGGGGTTGTTCAAGGAACCAAGCAGAAAAGGAAAAACTATGGCCTAGTCAGATAAGGCCATCTCCTCAAACAATAGCCACATTTATAGCCATGAAGAGGGATTCCTCAGCCCCAACTCTGGCAACAGAGCTGTTAGCCAAGGCTGAAAATCTGGAGGTCAAAAAACACAGATCTGTTAAAGGTGCCCCTGGCAGAAAGGGACGAGGGAAGTGTCAGCATAGCATGAGACTAACCCAGAGAGACAAAGAGAAAGCATGCTGCAGGCTTACTCAGACACTGAGAACCAGGATCTGCAGCAAGCAGGCAGCAACTTGGTCCCCAAGAGAATGCGTGACACCAAGACAAAGTCACATCTACCTGGGGGCTTCAGGGAATACCAAGTGTAGGTAAAACAATGTGCTTGTGCTCTTTGTTACTTTAAATCAGCTTCTCTAAATGCTCTGTACCTTTGGGACACAATATATCATACTGTGTTGTGGAAAAGCTGTTTTTGTGTCACTGCGTACTAGCACTGTCCACAAGCTCTCAAAGGAGAACTCTTGCAGGTGCCAAGTCTATAGGGCACGTTAGGCATCACCTACCAGGAAGGTAAAATCTGGAGACCCAGGCAGGGGGTGGTTGGGCCTCAGGGCCCCATCCCAAAGAGAAGTAAAGGCATAAGTCTGTCACTTGAAAGGGGTACAGTCAGGGAATTCGAAAAGGGGAATCGGAAGGGGCAGCCTATTCAGGGACTATGACAACCAGTATCCTAGACAAGAGATTTATTCTTGTTATTGGTAAGTCTGAAAAAATGCTCATTTCAGAAATTCAACCTTTAGAAGTGTTGATGGTCTTTTTTTTTTTTTTTGACACAGGGACATTAAGGTGTGTCCACACTTTGAGCTGGGAGTGTAATTTCCTGCTCAAGGAGACATCTCTGTGCTAGCTCTGATTGAGCTAAGGCATTAAAATTAGTAGTTGTGAGTGGTGGGAGGAGCTAGCCACCCCAAGTACAATCCTGTCTGAGACATGAGACACATAGTCAGGGCAGCTAGCCCCTCCCTCTGCTCGAGTCACTGTGGCTACATTCTATTTTTAGCATGCTAGATCGATCATGGCTCATGCGGAAATGTCTCCTCAAACTGGAAATTATACCTCCAGCTCGAAGTGTAGATGTACCCCAAATGGCAAAGGCAGTACTCTCACATGAAGACAGTGATACTACTGTGGGTCTGCTGCATGGTAGGAGAGGACAGGATTTCATGTCTCTGTGCAGGGGAGTAAGAGAAATGTGCCTTGTTGTGGGTGCGGGGTGGAGACTAGTGCACCAGAGAGTCTAGCTCCGCAGTCTCCCTACCCAGGCATGTTCATTGGTTCTTTCTGGCAGGAGAAGGTGGAAGCAGTGGATCCACCACGTTTTATACTCACCGTCTTTTGACTTCCCAAGGGTAGATGTGTGTGGAGGCTACTCAAGGGATGAGGATTCCTTTGTAGGCAACCCCAGAGCTGAGTCCAGTCTCTCTGGCTGGATGATAAGATAAGGATTTCTCTCCAGTAACAAATTTAGACACCAGCTTAATAGAATGGAGCATGAGGTAAACCAGTGAGTGCTGTCCTAGGAACAGCAGTGAATATGATGGACGTGGATTCAGGCATAGCAGCTGCAAGAGCAAATATATATGCATGGGAATTAATTAAAAAGCAAATGAAATCATTATTTAACTATCTAAAGCCCTGGTTAGTCCCCATCTGGAAACATTGTGCTTTATTGCCAAAGGCACCATATACAGTTATAAAAGGATACCCCATGTTTTGGAAAGAGGCCAGAAGAGGGCAATGAGATTAATTGGTTTGGGGATAGATGAGGAAAGACTTAGGGATCTTAACATGTTTAGTCAATGAGGTGGCTAGGAATGGATTTTATGATGGTATAGAGGAACCTAAAGGGGATAGGGGAGAATGTGGGTATGAACCTGTTATAGAAAGGTAAAATACAAGGTCACAAGCTCAATTAGGGAAGGAGGATCAATTTAGATATCAGAAGGGATGGGATGCCGCCAGGCAGGGGTGCACGGTCCTGGCTGTAGCCCCCGGAGGAAGCCGCAGGTTTGGGGCTGCAGGGTCCCAGTTCCAGCGAGTCCCAGTTGCAGGGCAGGGGCACACAGTCCTCCTCCTCTCCTGAAGTCCTAGAAGTCATGGAGATCCAGTAAAGTCACAGAATCCATGACTGCCTTGACCTCTGTGACTAAATCATAGCCTTAATTATCCTCATTCCACCAAGTTTCTGTGACGGCTGTTATATCAATATCCTCATTTAATGCAAGGCACTCTAGTTCATCAATCTTATTATTTAGACTTTTAGCATTTGTATATAAGCACTTAAAAATTGTCACTTTTTACCTGTCTGCCATTACATGATGTAATTGAATGGGCTTTTTTATTTGACTGTTTCTCATCAGATCCTACTTGTATTTTATCGTCTTCCATCCTCACCTCCTTACTAGGACATAGAGAATCTCCATTAATAGATCCTCCCCTAAGGGTTGTCTCTGTCCAACCCATGTGCTCCTCCACACGTGTCGGCTTCCCCCAGCCCTTAGTTTAAAAACTGCTCTCTGACCTTTTTAATTTTAAGTGCCAGCAATCTAATTCCATTTTGGTTTAAGTGGAGCCCATCCTTCCTGTATAGGCTCCCTCTTTCCAAAAAGTTTCCCCAGTTCCTCATAAATTTAAACCCCTCCTCCCTACACCATCATCTCATCCACGGATTGATACCCTGCAGTTCTGCCTGTCTAACTGACCCTGTGCATGGAACTGGAAGAATTTCAGAGAATGCTACCATAGAGGTCCTGGACTTCAATCTCTTACCTAGCAGCCTAAATTTGGTCTCCAGGACCTCTCTCCTATCCTTGCCTATGCCATTGGTACCTACATGTACCACGACCACCAGTTCTTCCCCAGCATTACACATAAGTCTATCTAGTTGTCTCAAGAAATCTGCAACCTTCGCACCAGGCAGGCAAGTCACCATGTAGTTCTCCTGGCCATTGCAAACCCAGCTATCTATGTTTCTAATGATTGAATCCCCCATAACTGGTATGATTGGGGCACACCAGGCTGTTAGCTCAGAAATTTCTCAATTATATCAGTCTTCTCCTTTCTCTTTAACTCAATTTTTACTTTATGAAGTAATTGGATAGGAATCCAGTGAGGTGTATGTACACTATATGGTTCTGCATTGTCTCTTAAGGTTATTTGTATGGAATCTACTTTCAAGAGTCCAATATCACCAAATATTCCATTGAGTTCAAATACTGCTTCCAGTCTGTCCATTGTGAAGTTTTGTCAATGCTGAAGTTCTCTGGGGCACTGAAGAGTGGCATGTTGATGAGTTCCTGCAACCTCTGTTACTGTTTCTTCTATTTGCAATCTTTGTTGCTTTATTCCTTCTGTTTCTGTTCTTTGTTTAATCCTGATACCATGTCATGTTCTTCTGTGTCAGATATGGACTGGTCACAGAGCTTGCTTATACACACCAGCTGTGTTCATCATAAAATTCTTTAATGCTCTGCTAGGTATGGTTGAGGTTCATTTAAATAAGGTATTTTACACACAGTGCCACCTCATGGCTGAACAGTAGAATACAGTTTAGCATTCCATCACACGTTCCACTTTCACAACTCCCCACTGAGCGCTGCCAAGACCACAGCTCCATCACACTTCCCACCTCTCTACCAGCGTTGCTGGTATCACCTCCCTGCAGGTCCCAGTGTTGGTTCTGCACCAGTTTTTCCTTGTATCTGGACCGTCTGATGGATATGATCCACCTTCCCTTCCAGTGCCTAGACCAAGAAAATTATCAGGACCTGGTAGCAAGGGGAAAGATGTTATATTGTGAGGATAGAAAGAATGCATGGTTATGGCAAAGCCAGTTGAGAATAACTCCAGGCAAGAGTTCCTACCTGGCTCCACTTCCCAGCGGCCAGAAATCCTCCCTCCTACTTGGCACAGCATCGCCAGGTGGAAGTCCACGTCATTAGGAAATTTGCAAGTTCCCAGCTGGCAGCCATTGATTAGCTAGATGCCTAAGGGTTAATTATATAAAACCCTTACAGGCCTATAGTTATTCTGCTAATTACTGCAAATTTGTCTTTAAATCTCAGAAAGCCAAGTAGCAAATAAAACAGTGAAGCTAATATAACAGGAGGAACATTTTTGTTATGTTATACTGTATAAGAAAATGGTCCTATTTTATGTAGAAGTTATACAAAAGGGGCAGCCCAGTGGCTTCGTTTAGCGGTAGAACTAAGAATTGTCATTACAAATGATATGCATTGGCTTTCCATTCTTGCTGTCTTGCTTCCTGGGCTGGAAGAAGCTAGGAGTGCTGCAGAAGCCGCACATTCACCTCTGGGAGCAAGGGAAAGCACCACATCTCTCAGCAATGACCTCTCTGATTGACAAAGGAGCAGTGCTGAAAGGAACCCTAAACTGTACACCTATGCTAAAATGATTGTGGCTGCAATGAAAAGATCCACACAGGTGTAGCAGATACCAAAAAAGGGAGAGGGGGAATGAAGTTTCATAGCTCCAACAGGAACACAGAAGAATCCTCTTCCCTTAGATAATAGGAACACAAAGTATTCAACTCACAGTTCTTTTGTCTTGACTTTGAGCAAATTTCCTTACAAAGGAGGAGTTAAAAAAAGTTAAAGTTAAAGATTACCGTGTGCATATAGTCATGTATCTATTTGTGATCCTCTTATGCCATGGAAAAAAGGTAATTGTATACAAACAGTTCATATCAGTTCTGCATGCTGGAGAGCCCTTTGATAGCCTGGCAATGCCTTTTTATTCCTCTGTGTGTGGGACTGTGTGTGTGAGAGAGAGTGTGTGTGTGGTGGTGCTGAATATAGAAAGTTATAGATGTTCTCATCAGCCACATGAAATGCAACAGAGATTCCTTCCAAAAGCCAAGAGAGCAGAGGCTGCAGACAACAGATGTAAGAGGGGCTCCCATAACAGCCAATTTTCAAAGTGTTTGCATTGAAAAGAGAGGAGGTGCTATTTTGATTGATATTTCAATGCACTATATAAAGCAGAGGAATTCTTCTCCCCCTCTGCTTGTCATACTGATCTGCATATTCTCAACTGGACTTGGGGCTACTAGTTGTTGAATCTGAAGGACTGAAACTCATTGGGAATAAACAGTGTAACAATGCCGGAACCCACCCAGAAAGCTGGTAAGCATAACCCCAGAGCCTTTTTAAAAAAAATAATGTATCTTAACAAATCACAAAAAGATACCCTTTAAACCATCTTGCATTGGAATAATTAATGACATCTGAGAGCAGCCCTAACCAATATACCAGCATTACATTATTGCATAGTTATATCAACTTAAGCAATAGGACTACATTAAAGTAGGACTCCAGTACAAAATTGAATTGACCTACAACTATTTTAAAAAAACAGTTTATCAGAGAGCATTAAGGAGCTACTCAGTGGAGCAAGTATTGCATTCTCCTTTAAAAGTATGTAAGATTTTTGAAGTGTAATTTCTGATTTATTTATTTCTGGCAATAAAATTATCTTGAACCAGAAAAACAGGACATGAGGATTTATTTGTGTTTTCAAAATTCAGTATATAGCTATGATTTTTAAGAGTTCATTTCTTGAAAATAAAGCTCAGGTCTATATTAGACTGTTAAAGGATATGATCATAAATCAGTTTAAATAATTTGATACACATGTATTCTGAATGTGTGATGCTTAAGAAAATACATTCTATAAAAATTGAACTAGGATATTATATTTTCCGGGACTGGAGACATTATTATGGTTGGTTTCAGGAGGACAGTTTAGGACAGAAAAACGATGCCATTTTTCCTGCAGTCCCTTCAGAGGCAAAACTCACATTGAAGTCCCTAGTTACATAGCTTGTTAACCAGATACATATTTGTATGTGAGAGAGGTTTTGGAATGGATTAAGAAGTTTAATAACTATTGTCTTATGATTTTGTTAAAAATGCATCTATTACTGTTTTGGAACTCTTTCAATGAGTAAAACCAAAACTAGTGTATTACATATATCAGATGTACATTGCTTATATAGTGTTTGCTGAATCCTTGCACTTCAACAGTGATGTGAGACTCCATCATCGTCACTTATCTTTCATAATTAAAAAAAAATTATGGATAGAAGAATGGGGGGTTCTTAGGTAACAGTTTTCATTCTTATTCTTATTATTTGCTTAGCATTGACAGTGTACTTAGTGTTGTATGAGACAAAAATAAAGATAGATTGTAAACTCTTTGGGCAGTGATTAAGAAAGATTCTGAAGACAAATTACTAACAATATGTAAGCCACAGAAAGTTTTCAGATTAACTGAATGAAACACAAAACTTTTCTTGCGAAGTTTAGGGGCTTACCCTACAAGCCTTACTCATATGAGTCCTTACTCACATGAGTAAGGGTTTGCAGGATCAGACCCTGAGTTTATCTCACCCAATGTGGGGTGAATAGTTTTTCAATCACTAATAATTTCAGAAGCTGTAATATTCATAATGGAGCCTACCTAATCAAGGGAAGTCTTTATACATGTAGAGTTAGATTCTGATTTCAGTTATATCAGTGTAAACCAAGAGTACCCAGATGAAGTCCTTATCTTACAATGGTTTAACTGAGATCAGAATTTTGTCCCCAATGTACTTCCTTTTCCTAAGGGCCAGAGCCTTCAATTCTCAATGACTTCCAATGAGTTATGGGCACTCAGTGCTTTGTAGGAAGTGCTCAGCACCTTACAGGACTGGAACTTCATTTTATTTTTCACTTGCTTATAACACCCATCCATATGAACAAAACTGAATTTAGCATCAATCTTTAATAATCTCAGAAAAACCCCATTTATACGTTTGTTTTAACACTGACATATCAGTACAAATTATATTATTTTGATAGCCTTTCTGAATTTTTTTTCTGGTGTCATTAAGAGCAAGGAGCTGAACAACTTTCTGTGAGATTTAAGGGTTTCAGCACCTCACAGGTGAAGCTATGCACTCTGCAGGATTGACCTCTAAACAAGTAGTGTTGACAGGCTGTGATGATCAGTTTACTTGCTGGCTTTCCTTAGAGCCCATGGACAATAATGGCTGAAGTATCCCACTGAAAATAGCTACACCAAATGCATGCACTGATACGAGAGCCTAATCCTTTATAAGAGCCAAGCCCCTTCTAAAGTATCTTACATGTAATGTGAATGATTTATGTGTGTATTAAGTGTCCTTTTTGACTAGATATAACACAGCTTAATCAAAATGCATTCTGAGACTACTGACAGAAACAGAACTGGAAACATTTATGTAATGTTTAGGCAAAAACATTTGAGTGGAGTATGGTGTTTTGTTTTGTTTTTTGTGGAGAGGGTGTTCTTTTTTTAAGACTAAATCAGGTTAAATGAAAAAGCTAGAGCACAGACAATTTAACAGAATTCTGTGGTTATACTGCAAAATAATTTCAGTAGACTTTGAACAAAAAATGTAATGGAGATGGAACAAACAAGGCATTTTGGATGAGCCTATGTTCCGGGACATAAGACAGCAATAATATAGAACTTTTGGATCTTGAAAGAAAGTGGAACTCTAGTTCAGAGTTTATTTAATTCTGGAAAAAAATATGCATACATCGTGTACATCATCAGCTCACCCAACTCATCTACCTCAAGGAGCTCATAGTCCTTAAGAGACTTTGGTTGATTCTTCAAGCTTCTTGGTAGGTCAAGAGCTTCAGCTGTACTTCTAGATCTCCATGTGTTCAGCAAATGTCTGTTCTCAAAGGAATTTTCAGAGTGTGAACGACTGAAATTAATTCATTAATTATGATTGCCCTTGTTCTAGCAAGACTCACTACACACTGTCAGGCACCTCTGAAAGGACACATTCAGGAAAGGAAACACTCTGCTTTCGGGAACTAATGGGCTGAATACAGTGAAAAAGGAAGAACAAAGAGAGGCTTCAGGCACAGGACTTTGCATTGCGTTTGGCCAATAGGAGAGCAATCACAGTAGCATCTCAACAATAGGTTTCCCCTGATATTTCCAAAAGAATCAGTCTAGGATGATGCTGATCGTGCACCTCCTTATTCACATGAGTAGTCCCAGTGAAGCCAATGAGAGTACTCACATGTATAAGGATTTGTGGAATCAGAAACTAATTTAACATTTTAATCTATATCTTATTACAAAGATCTGAGCAGTGAATTTTTGATACCATTGATATAAACAGCTCAAAGGCATCATTTGTAAGTATAGTTAGGTTGTTTTTTTTTAAGGCAGTTCTGCAGTGGTTCCCAGATCGTATGTAGAGAAAACTCCCACTAAAATACACCATATTGAGGTCACTAGTTCCCTAAAGTGGGAAGTTTCCTGACTAGATCTTTCTTAGGGCCCAATCCTGCAGTACATACTTCTATAAATAGTCCCACTGATTTATATGACTACTTGATAGAATAAAGGTTGTAGGAGCATACCCATTTAGTGGAATCTGTCACAGTACAGACAGGCTTCTGGCACAGAGAAGTCATAGTTAACTAATTAATTAAGGCCTTTATCCAGCTCTGATGAAATCAAGAAAAAGAATCTCATAGACTTCAGTGGGAGTTGGATCAGACCCTACAACAACTATAGTTTCACCTGAGTAAGGTCTGCAGGATCAGACCTATTGCTGTTATTTTAATTTAGTTGTTTTGGCCTGTTTAAAATTTCACACCCATTAGATTAACAAGAGAAGAACATCAGTGGGTATCCTGCCAATTTATGTCAAGAGGTGATCTTATTAGGATTGGCAATCCCAAAGAACTTTTTAGTGATACAGTTGATTTTAGGGTCCTTTACACTTTTCCTGGTGACTAACGGCAAGTCTACACTACAGTGCTGCATCTTCACCAGACGCACTACAGTGGTGCAGCTGCATTGGTGCAGCAACGCCACTGTACCTCATCGGGTGAAGAGGCGCTGTGCTGATGCGAGAGCACTCTCCCACCGGCATAATTACGTCAGCGAGACGTGTGAGCTATGTCGGTGGAAAAGCTTCTTACCCCTGAGCGACATAAGTTAGGTCGACTTAACAGGTAGTGTAGACCTGCCCTAACAAAAATAAGTCTAACTCATGTAATAAATCTGAAGAAAATATAACAAACATTCACTCTGCCCCACCTTTGCCTTTCCATCATGACTTCCTTTTACCAATGTTAGACACGTCTGGTCATTAATTAGCTACCCTCTTAAAAACTGTCATGGACAAATACTTGGCCATGCTTTTGTAAAACTGCCAACTCTCAGACTATTTCAAACTATCTATGGACACCATTCTATGGGACAGGTGCAACAAGTATGTGGCAAAGAGCTCCATAAACTTGTGTTTGTTTATTCTTCCTAATCTAAGAAATAAGCCATGGTCACGGCATAGATCAGTGTTTCTCAATGACCGGTCCATGGACCAGCATTTGTCCCTGGGATCACCCTGGCACAGGTTAGGAAAGCAGCAAGCGGGTCTCTGGTATCAAAAAGGTTGGGAAACGTTGGTGTAGATGATCATTCGCAGTCCCAATCAAAAGCATTTGTCAGTTGTCTGCCAGCTTTATTTTCTAAGATTCTCCAAAGACCATCAGAGGTCTGGCCATGTAGAATATTTCCATTTTTCCTCCATACTGGCAAGGAATGGAAATACTCTACAGAAGCAGAATGTTTTGCCTTATGTGGCTTTTTACTGACCCCATTTAGCTACTGTAAGCAGCACAGGAATGTACATGTTTGGAGAAAGCAGTATGCAAACCACGGCTGCCGGAAGAGAGAAGGGAAAAAGGAGCTGCACAGCAGGCTTCTTTGGAGAAGTGAAGATCTGGTTCTCAGCCCAGTCCGAACGGAGTGTTCCTCTGTTGTTGGTGTTTCCCCACCTGTGATTTTACTTCTTCACTTGATCGTTTTATAGTTAAAAGTAAAATCAAATGAGCTATTTCAAAAGTCTTGACACTAGTTAGAATGGTCAAATTATTTAGTAACACAGATTTAGTTACATCCAGACTGAGAATTGTTCTGATAACAGATACAGTCAAATAAACCATTTAAAAACTCTTTGCAACATTTTAGCCAGATTTAAGAATCCCTTTTGTAAGATTTCTTATTGCACTTCTCAGTAGTATCTTGAACCTTAGTTTCGATATTGGAGATGATTGAAAGAACACTAAAAATTATGAATATTCTTCAATTCCTAATTTTTCAAACATCAAAACAAAAATAAATGAACATTTTACTCAAATGTTCAGGGTTGCTTGGTTGAAATTCAAGTTTTTGACAAGAAAATTTATTAGAAAAATCGTAATTTGAAAAATGTTGACCATCTCTACCCAATATAGAGTCCAAGTATCATTTACTACCACTGCTACTTTTCATTTCACTCAGATCTAGTCCTTCGGGAAACTACTGCAGAGTCTTGCCTCTGAAGAATGATGCTTCACTGTTTCGTCAGTTATACTTTTACTAATAAGCAGACCTCAGTTTCAGTCCCTCTTCAAACCCTAAGGCTGAGCCTGGGCACTCATCCTAATATAGCCCCCAAATGGGAGGTGCAGCTGCTGCTGTTCTTTCTGTGTAGACACATGCTCCAGTAAAGCATGGGGCAAACATGCAAATATTTTGCTGCTGCCATCACCATTTTGCTTCTGCAGTACTTGGCATTAACACTTGTCTCTCCCTCTGCCCCGCACACCTTTTAGTTCTATTTGTTTGAGTACCAGTCCCGATGGCAAGATTCATGTAAAATCTAGTCGCATACAGGTCATTCACAAATACTCAAATAACACTGTAGATACATGAACTTTGCTAGCACATTTTCACTGGCATTAGCATTTTCTGCATCTTTACAGTATGGATGTGGGGAATGAAGGGGGGAACCCTATTTTACTTTCCCTGTCAATTCTTCATAAGTTCTTTTTTCATCACTTCTAAGTACAATTTTGTAAAGGGAAGGCTTCCAAGCAAGGCCTCGAACGTGTAACTGGAGCCTCATGGGTGGGCCCCTGTGCCCTTGCTGAGCTCTGTTGAGCAGGGGTCCGCCCGCATAGATTCAGTTGCAGGCTGGGGCGTGAATTACTCTTGAGCTGTCTTTGCCACCTCATAATTTATTTCCAAGTGTTGCTCCCACACTTCCTCGCAAGATATCCGTCTGTCTCTTGAATTTATATTTTGACCTTCAGCCTCCATCTCTCTGATGTTTGCTTTTATAATCTTAATCTCCTTAACCTGTTTGAAAAGCAGTTTTCATTGGCAAGAAAACAAAAACACATCAAACTTGATTATGGTGAAAACTGGAGAAGTTGCACAAGCTGTTGCCTCTCCACTGAAAAGCTGAAATTTGTCAATTTTTAATTTTCAGTCAATACTTTTTTTTAAACTCGATTGATACAACAATAAATTGACACAGCAAAATCAGCCTTGGCTGACACTGTTCTTATTTCAGTCCAAAAGTCAACCTGCCTTACTCATAAAACAATGTACAGGACACGTTTACCAGGTGTACACTAAATAAACAAACAAACAAACCCTAAAACTGAAAGGAACATATGAAAGGGAATTCTCTTTTTGGTGCACTAGAGGGTGCTTTGTACTTGGCAGAATTGTCATTTGCAAAATGCTGCCTTTATGCCTCTCCATGCTGCACCTGTTGTGAAGATAAATAAAGGACAGTCCAATTCCTTCCCCTCATAAGTCCTAAATATATCACATAAAGAAAGCTTTTTAAAAACATGCTACACTATCCTTCTCCCTTTCCCTAGCAAACTGGATGAAGTAACTGCCTTTATTTTCAAGCCTCCAGCCTAACAAGAAGGGCAGGGGCTTAGGTCAAACAGCAACAAGATGGCACAGCTATCTGGTAAGGCACTGGTAGCAGTCACCCTGCATAAACTAGTGGTCCACAGAGAACTGTGTATGGTACAATGCAAAGGATTCCGTTGTATGAGAGGCATCCAGAGTACTGTTTGAACTGAAAGAACAAAATATAGCTTGGAACAGAGAGCTATTCTGAGCATGGAGAAAGTACCCTCAGAATAGGCCAAATCTTGAGGTCCTCACTCAGGAAAAACTTCCACAGATTTCACCAGCCTAGTAGTGATCCCAATGTAAAATGAATGAACAATTTAGTGATGGCAGAAGAGTGTTTCTCAACCATGCTGCGAACAGTAATAGACCTGCCTCTTCACCTGTCGTCAGCGATGCTATGACATTTATGTAGCATTCTTAAGAGGCATTATTTATTATACACCACTAAGCATTTACATTGCACCTATGAACGTTCGATGGAGCGGAGGAGCAAGAGGGAAAGATTATCCATTTTTGCTGTGATCTGAAAGTTTTCCCAGTTTCGGCAGCACCAACTCCTATTATATGACTTCTCCACTTCCTCAGTCTCTTGAAGGTATTGAGTTGAGCTCCTGAGAAACGTGCAGCATTTTCATTGTTCTCCTCCCACCCCAACCCTTACTCCAAGGCACCACTGAAGTATCAACATCTAGAGGTCCAGAAAAGGGGCTTTCTTGGGCAGAGGGGTGGTTACTGCTGTTAGGCAACCACAGATGGTAACAGTCAAGGCTAATTTTCTGTTATTAATAATTATTTCTGCATCATAATAGGAACATGTTGCACTTTAATGTTAAATCCAAGAAGTTCTTATTGGTTTTGCAAAAGCTCTCATTTTTTAAGCAACTCTTTCAATTGAAGCGTAGGGGAAGAAAGGATGGGAATTCCCATGTTTGTTCACTATTAATTCTGTCAGGTTAGCAACCACAGGAATATTACAGTGACTGCACTATTAGTTTCTGAGCAAACTGTGGCGGTGTAGTAACTCTGCGAAAGAAGATCATTCATCTTGCAGTCCATGTACCATAACCCTGTCCATCCTGTATAGCAGCATTATTCTCGGTTTTACTTCCCTACTAGGCACCTCCAGTTTTTTTTAATATTGCATAGTTTCAGCTCCATAGTGTGACTGCCTCCTCCCTTCCTCCTCAGCATCTTTTCTGCTGGTTCCTTTCTTTGCTTGAATTTGTGCTCTCTTATTTTTGATCTTCTTAACCAAGCTTTGGGATATACCTACTTTCCTTCCCATGCCCTTCCATTATGTCCCATCTTACTCACTTCTTTTCTAATCAATATAAAATCCATTTTCCCCACCCAACTTTTCCATATCAACATTGTTACCCACTTTCTGTACCAGTTCTTTAACAATTAGTCTCCAGTAATGTGGTCTCCAAAATGATGAGTGGTCTTATCAGGCTCAATTTATGCCTGGAGTAATTCTAACTGAGCTGACCAAATAACGTGATTTTCAATGTGGGGGGGCCACACCATTAAACAAAAATCTTCAAACTAAAATGAAATATTTTAAAAGATTTTTAATTTTTCATCAAATAAAAAAATTGCCATTTTAAATCAACTGGAACATTTCAAATTGATGCAAAACATGGGGGGGGGGGGTTTCCCCCAGATTTTCAATTTGTTTTGTGTCAAACCAAAACATTTTTAATTGCCTGGAAAATAATTTTTTTTTTTACATTTTTCATTTCTATTTGGTCATTTTGGGTATTTTCACTTTTTTTGTGTTTTGTTTCGTTTTTAATTGACCAAAGTTGAAATTGAAAGGCCCTTTTGAATTGAAAAGTTGAAATAAAGCATTTCTAAACAAAAAAGTTGAAACAAAATGTTTTTACGCTTTTGGAAAAAAATTCAAAGCAAAACTATTCATCATATTCAACCTGAATTCAGTGAATAGTTTGGGGCCTTTAAAATGCATTTTTCAATTAAAAACCAATTAATCAAAAAATTTTGCTCAGTTCTAAATTTCTGTAAAGTCAGTGGAATTCCACCAGTGATGAATTTGGCCCATTTAACTTTTGGAAGAGTACCATTATGATGCTGTTTGATTAGTTCTATAATGATGTATTCCATTTGCTTACCAGACACTGAGCTGGTGGTTTTAGTTTTCATTCAGTGTCAATCTGCAACTGATCACCCTCTTGCAGCCTGTGAACATTTAACACATAGTGGTCCAAATTCATCCCTAGTGTAGCTTCACTTCCTTTTGCCATTTTAAAATCCTTTCCTCATCTCTGGGCACCTGACTGAATAAACTACATCTCTGCCCAGGCCTCCACTGTACCCCAGATTTCTTTTGATCCGTGCTCTCTTCTCTGAGGTTTTCTCTAGCAGAAACCCACATTTAGCAGCATAGCGCCCAAGGAAGCCATTCGAGCAAGCAGTTCTCTCAAGGGCTGCAATGAAACAGACCCCCCACACACACCTGTCCACTCCCCATGTTGCGGACATGGAAGAGGTGTTACTGTTAATTCCAGTTATAGTAACTTCCAGATGGATTTCTGCTCAGAGGCCTGCCTGGACCCGAGGAGCCCAGCATGCTGCATAGAGTGGCTGCTTCCTGGCTCCTCTCCCTGTCTGCCTCAACTCTGCCTTCTCAGAATTATGGAGCACCTGCAACACCGAGGATCTCCTGCAGTGTCTCGGGGAGTCTGTAAAAGAACCACTGCTCTATCCTCACTGTGGGTTTGGAGATGTGTCCTGTGCAGTTTGCTACCTTCTGTCTGCACTGTGTAGTAGAGGATAGTCTGTGGTCAATTGAAGCTGCTGTCCCCCTCATGTGTGACACATAATTGTAAAAGTTATGATCACGTGATTGCTACAAAAAGCTGTATTTGTTCTAATGTAATTCATGGAGGTGGAAAGTATCCCTTTAGGAGGTCTGGCCATTCAATAATGTTATGATGCATTCGGAAGAGGTGCTGTTGTAAAAAACACAACCCCTTCAGGACACTGGCAGAATCCAGAAAATGTTCCCCATTTAAACCAGGAGTGACGAGGAT
Source organism: Lepidochelys kempii (assembly GCF_965140285.1). Taxonomy (NCBI): domain Eukaryota; kingdom Metazoa; phylum Chordata; order Testudines; family Cheloniidae; genus Lepidochelys; species Lepidochelys kempii. The sequence goes on from NC_136380.1 coordinate 251,188,710, forward strand.
TAGATTGTAGCTCAAGCTGTGCTCTCTTGCAGGGGCGTAAGGGGAAGAAAGATTCTCCTCTCTCTTCCTCCACACTTATGCCCTTCTGTCAGCTACCTGGAACATGGGTCTGTGGTCACAGACATAAAGGATATTGCACAGGCGCTTACTTACTCTACCCCCTGCTCCTTGACCAGATAGGTGGGGCACAGACAAAGCCTTAGTTTGTGCTGTTGGAAGGGAGTGTTAGTCATTTACTGTTGGCCTACGCCAAAAGAAAGTTCTAAATTATTATGCCCTTGGGCAAGGGCAGGCTGGGAGAGGCTACAATTCCTTCCCTGGAATACTCTCAGGGCAGCCCCACAGAGCCCCACATTATGAGCTCTGACCTTACAGTCATCTACACCTGTATCAGTATTTAACATTTCCAGGTTAGTTCTCATCATCTCCTTTTCCCAGGAGATTTTTCTATCCCAGAAAGAATGACTATATTACAGCTCCCACTAACAATTCCAACTGTTCCGCACAAGTTTTATCAGTGCTCCCATACCAACATTAGTCATTACAAGCAATTTCTGAGGTGGCTGTGCCAAAGTGGTGAAACTTTTAACCTTTTTCCTCACATGGAACGAATCAGTCCAGATCTTTGCATTTACTGAATAGATACAGCACCATACTTCTGTTTTTCGTTCAAGAGTTCCAGTAATGTTTCCACTAGAACTGAAGATTCACTGTTTCTAGTGGAAACTCCAGAATCCAGTTTTGCTCTGCAGATGTGGGAAATGCCTAGAACCAGGAAGATCTAGGGATAGTCACATAAGGAGTGGTATGTAAATAGAAGGTGTCTGTTGATTGATGGCTTCTGTGTAATTTATATATACACACATACTCACTGTAGCACACCTGGCTTACGGCGTCTTTCCCCTATTTTTCTAAGAACCTAGCATGCAGGGGAAAAAAAATGTACAAGACTAGACCCAAACAAGAATCTGAACACTAATAGGGGCTGTGGCTGCTATTCCTGCACAGGTGCAGACTCCAGGGATGCCTGATGACATTTTTTCCATGGCATTCCCTCCAGTCTTACTAAGCTTCTGTCTAAGCTTTCCTTTGCCCTATTTTTAAAGAGGAAATCTGACCTCTGTCCTTTCTCCTTTGCCCTTGTTTTCCATTTCCATATCTTGCAAAGAGAATTTCACTCATCTGACAAATTATTTTCAGCTGAACAGCAGGTAAATTTAGCTAATATTGTGATTTGCAAAAGCTTTTCAAATACCTTTCCCTGGCAAGCCTATGAGTATCCAGAATATACATTTCTAATGCACATATCACTTTACTCACTCAGTTTTGCCTGCTCTTACAATTTTATCGCAAGTCTCATGATGGGCTTTAAAGAAAATCACAAGTGATTCTTTTAAATTAACTTTACATTTTTTAAAAGGCTGAGATTCTCATAATTAGCAAGTTTCTAACCCTCCTGACTGCAGAGAAAAAGCTTGAATATGTGACACAAGGAACCCAGAGGACGGAGAACCCAAAATGTATTTTTTTTAAAAAAAAGTCTCATGATATAAGGCAGTCTCCTGATTTTTGAATATTTGGGGCTGAAGCAAGAATGTCAGTGAGCTGTGCATCAGTTACAACAGTTAGTAGAAGCAACATGGCTGTCCATCTAGGACAATAATCTCTGCAGTTTTCCCAGTGGTAAGTCATGTCTCTGAAATGAATTATAGAACAATTCCTTCTCCTCCAAATTACCTTTGTTCTGAATTTGTTGGAGTGCTGCTACTCGCAAGAGGCCAGATTTTAAGTTTCACAGCTCACCGACATTCTTGCTTCAATCTATAAAGGAGTCGTCTATTGCTGACTGAAACCTGCCTTTTGGTCTTGGGAAGAGACAGAAAAATGAGCTACATTTGAATAGTGGAGAGCATTTGCCCAAATGAACTTTATAAACTTGATGAAAATCCACAATTAGGACTGGCTGCAATCATCTGGCCACTTTCAGCCATAACAATGAGTAATAGTCACCAACTTTGCAGGGGTATCAGTTTTATTTAATGGTGCATAGCGTACTATGGCGGAGCAGATGGGTGCTGTCCTCATCTGGCGCATAGCTGGCTGGCTTTCTACTAGGCCCAGCTTTCAGCTTGTGCTGAGCTGCAGAGCTCAGGCTACTGGAGTGAATTTGTGACGTTCCATATCACACTGCCAGAGCTCCTCTTGTCTGAAAAGACATATGCATACAGTGCAGGTTCAGGGTAGCTGCAAAATCTGCAGCTGCAGGAGGCCCCAAAATCAAAGGGCCCCATGCCACAGGAAGCTGCTGCAGACCAGGTGCTCTCTCTGCACTCCTTTCCCTGCAGAGGGTGTAGCCTGGTCACTGCAGAGGCAGGAGGCCTGGGGAACTCCCTCTGGTCTCCTCAGAGAAGTTGCCAAGTGTGGGTGGTAGTCAGGTTCAGTGGACAAAAATTAGCTTTTGGCACAGGCGGGTGGTGCAAATACTTCTTTTGGGGAGCAAGGGAGCCTGACCCCCCTGCACCAGTGGCTCCTGCGCTGGCTCCCTGCTCCAGCTGGTTCGCTCTCCCTGCTCCCAGATTCAGATGAGCCAACTAGAGGCACATGTCCACATGCAGGTGAGGCTCTCCCCTGCAACACCCCACCTTGTCTTCTTCCAGGCCCTGGTACCACGAGACATAGGGCCTCAGGATTCCCCCCTCCCCTTTCCCTGGACAATCCTTCCCCCCCAATCCTTTCTGGAGTCCCCTGGTCCTCTCACCCTGTCCCAGCGAGCCTCATCCAGATCCCCAGTGCAGGGTCTCTACTCTCTATTCCATGCCATCCGCATCTCCTCCTCTTGGGAACCCCCAAGATCCACACTTGGATACACCTCTGCCGCTCACCTGCTGGGTGCCACAGCTCCTCTTCCCCAGTTGTGGTTCTCAAGCCTTCCTGCCTGGCAGAGCCTCTTACAACCAGCCTTTTTCTAACTTCAGCCTTCACAGAAGGTGCTGCTCAGAGCCAAGTGCCAGCACCCTATGCTGAAACTGAGGAATCTAGCTCCCTCTGCCAGGAAACCCACACACAAGCTTGGCCCTCCCCACATGATGCCCCACTCCCTTCCTGGCATGGCTGCTCAGCTATACTATTTGAAGTACTGGTACAGACAGGTCTAGGCCTGCCCAAAACTAAAGGCCCTTCCCCTCAGCTAAGGGGGAGAGCCTGCAGAGACCCTGTGACATTCTCCCTCTTGAGCCTGCACCCTGTGTTTAGGCTAGTATAATAAAGACTCTCCCACACCTTCTTTTGCTGGATCACCCAAGTGTCTTTATTTACAGTGTTCATGTAGTTCCCAGATCCCCCAACAGCTAGTACCCCACAGACTCTCCCCAGAGTCTCCTAGCTCTTGAGGCTTCCTTCTTTGGTAAGGAGACAGCAATACCACCTTCTATCTCCTCCCAGGCTAGCCTCCCAACTGAGGTTTGCCCAGGGCTTTTATCGCCCTCTCATGCCTCTGCCCAGCTGTCAGCACTTAGCTCAGCATGTTCCTCTGAGCCAACCCTCATTAGGACTTGCAGCTGGGCTCCCTGCTGAATACCTGTGTCTCTATCCTTTGCCAGAGAACAGGCTGCAGCCAGCATTTTGGCAGGGCCTTAAAGGGGTTTACCCCTGCCCTGCCACAGGGAGGAACCACTAAGTCCAGGCTTCAGTTGATTTCTTGAGGCAACAAATGAAAAAAACAGAAGCGGGGATGAGGTCAGAGGTGAAGAATCAGGGATCCATTGGGGGACACCAAGCAGAGAACCCCTAGCAGTGGCAAAAAGCAGACTGAGCACAGCTGAACTGCATTCAGATTTGACTTTAACTTGTCTTTTAAGTTGGAAGTTCCTGCTAGTTCATATCCAGATCATTGTTGAGCTTCCAACTTAAAAGACAAGTTAAAGTCAAATCTGAATGCAGTTCAGCTGTGCTCTATCTGCTTCTTGCCATTATAGTAACACAAAAGATAGCATAATAATGGCTGCTTCACAGTGTTCTTCTTTGATGCATTGTCTAAAAATCAGATATTTTAATAGGATGCTATAAGTGAACATTTTAGGCATTTATTTTACTATAGAGTCCAGAAATACTTACGTTAAGCGTAAAATAAATGTGCAGGAAAAGGAGACATTTGCATGTAGCACTTCAAACATCAGTTTTTAAAGAAGGTGATGCATGGATCAGTAAAGTCTGGGAACCACTACACTAGGGCATACCCATGTAGCATTGATATACCAGTGTGATAGTTTGGATAAGTCCATTCACTGGTTAGAGTTTTCTAAAATAAATAACTGTTCAACTTTTATTGCAGTTCTTTTATCTTATAATCAGTACTAAAGATGTTTTAAGGGAAAATATATGGTTAAATATGAGAAAGGGGAAGAAATTTCTGTAGCTCCCGAACATCAGTACTTTACTTGCTAATGATTTCTTTCCAACAGCTTTTGGACAAGTTTACTTTATTTTGTATTTCATAAGTTATATAGCAATATACATGACAAGTACAACATGCTGTCTTCTGCTATCACTCAGCTCCAATGAATTTCTCAATAAATAGCCATTAATTTTGAAAAGAAAATATTTACTTGGAGAGAAATTATTTCTCTAACAGACTAGCTAATAGTATGGAAAGGTAGTAAACTGAGATCAAAATACATTACATGCCGACCATTTGACAGTGGGTCACATTTTTGTCATGGGTACCTCCATTAATATTAGTAGATGAACACCAGAGACGAATTAGGTCCATTTTATTTTAAAATAGTATTTGATTGGGCTAGACTAGAAACCAGCTAACAGTGGTCCTGGCATCCTGCTTCCTTGGCTAGAATAGCTGAAGAAAAAACACATTTATCCAGAACTTAAAAAACTTGACTTCCTTTTGGTATCTGCAGATTGAGGGTGAAAGTTACTGTTTGAGCAGGATTTTACCTGAAATTATTTGTAGGTGCAATTCATGTTACAATAAGATTCTTATGCATCCAAGTTATATTAAGTTTGTACCTGCTCAGAAAAGGGAATCAGGTTGAGGTAGGTTTAATTTGTGTGAAGGAGCAGGGTAGGACCAATGCTGTGTGAATTTCAGCAGTTTTGCTTCCTGGGGTTCATGCAAACCTTTACATGTGGTTCACAATCCCTTTGGATTGCAGGTTTGAACTCAAACTCAAAAGTGTAAGTCGGCCAAACCATTGATATTTTATATAGTTCTCCTTGAAAACATAAATTGAACCAGGTTCACTCAAAACATGCTCTGGATCTCATCCTTTTAGCAAAAAAAAATTCTATCCGAAGTTTGTACCTAAACATGTTGAACAGATTGTAAATTTCATTAAGAAAGTATAGCAGAGCTTTAAGTGGGAATTCTCCCTGTCGCTGGTTAAAAGCAATTGACTAGCTCTGAAGAAAGTAGTCATCATAAAGCATAGACATGATTGACTTCATTAATTTCACTACTTTAGTGCACTGGAGAAAAAAAAGACTAGAATGGAGTAGGGAAAAGAATTGATACAGTCCTGTGATAATCCTTAAAAAATAAACCTGCATATGGGTAACTCCCTACAGAAAGTTTGTGGATTTTGTTTTGATAGCTTTGCCCCGTGAAAACAGCAAGAGAGATCCATGTGTATCTGACACAGAACCACAGAACCTAAGTGAAGGTTCTGTCTTTAGACTTTTGCACTTGGAAGATCATGTACAGTATCATCTATTTTACAGCTCCAGGGAGTGCATCAGCTAGAATTCCATCCATTTCACTTACATGCCATGCAGCTGTGTCACTGATCGCATACCTGTGCTGTTATATAGCAGGTGATTTTTATGGAGCAACCACCACAAATAGATTAGGCATCTTGAGGATTCTTTTTTCATAGTGTCAGACAAAGTCTATATTAGGAATCATGTCCTTTAAGAAGGAAAATAAAGTGTGGTTTGTGGTGGGTTGGTAAGGGTTTAGAAATTCAGATTAAAATTAAGGGACACCTTCTATTTTTACAATATAGAAACAGAGCACCTAGTTGAACATAGACACTCTTATGGCCTGGAAGATGAGCAAAAGGCTAGATCATTGGATTTACCTAACCATGACCCATCTCTTCTCCCAATCACATGTTTTGTTTTAACAGTAGCCGAAAGCTCTTAGCGTTTCGTTAGAACCACTCAGAGCACAGGGAGATGGGAATGGGTAGGTGGGGAACACAAGAATTTACACTGTAGTTTATAGTTACAATTAAATGCGAGAACAGGTCATAAGTATATGGCCAGTGAAGAGGGACTCATAATAGAGAAATGTTTGAAAGCCTCAGTCTTAGAGCAATATTCCCTGTACTACTGTTCCCAGTCAGCTGAAGCTAGAGCAGGTGGAAAACCCATATTTTTCCCTACAGAACATTTTGTAGGAAAAATACCCTTTTGAACTTTTTCCATTGAAATCTCAAATTTTGCACAGGAAATTTTAAACAGTTGTTTTGTAATGATGTTTGAAAACGGAAGTTTTTTGTTTCAAAATCTCAAAACAATTTTTTAATTTTTACTTTGTGTTTGGTTTTGGAAACCAAAAATATTCATTTTCCCACTTCGGGGTTTTCCACCCCTCTCTCTCCTATTTTTGTCCCAGCTGGAGCCAGTTTGGAAGGAGAAAGTATAAAAGACCCCCCAGTGGGAAGATTTCAGTGGAAAAATTTCAACCAGCTATAGACTTCAAATAGAACTCTACTTCCACTCTAATCTGCTAGGTTCAAAAGTGAACATAACTTTTTCTCCTGGTAGTACTGATGCCCACAAGCTGATCTCTCTTTATGGACTAATTTTTTTTAAAAAAAAAAAAGTGGGTGGGGGAAGGGAAGGAAAGAGGAATTTAGTTAACTCATTCTGGTACTTTGTGGGCTGAGTAGGTTATCTTTGATGATCAAAGTAAATATGTTGATTATTAACTCCCAGAAGGAAGCCCAATACTTATGAGAAAAGAGGAAACTGCTGGGGACCCCATGGAAACCTGCAGTTAATTGATACATTGCTCACAGCTGAGACAACAGGTTGCTGGAAGTAAGACTAATGAACAGGAGGCACTGTGGGAATCCTCTATGGAATAGAGTAAGTGAGACTGGAGAAGAAAACAAGCGAGTGTCCCAGGATAATGAAGTAAACTTAGTGGAAATGGAAATGTATGTCCGGTTTCTTTGGTCCATACTGCACAGAAGTCACTAATTGTGGAGTTTTGGCCAAGATCATTTGCAGTATTGGTTTAATATCTGATGCTTCTGAAGTCAGGGGACCATATATATGTGGTATACCTGGTGATTTGATCTCATATTTTTTAATCTCTAATTCCTATGCACCTACATAAAAAAATTAATTGGGGTAATTATGTGGCTGGTTGTTGGAGCAAGAGTGTATTGCTGACATTACATACAAGAGCTGTACTTTCATTTAAAAAAAAAAACACAACTTCTCTCCACAGCTGTGAGATGAGAATCATCAGGAAGGAAACCCTGAATGCTTTGGCAGTTTACTCAAGTTAAATCTGAGACATGGAAGCAGAATTCCGCAAAACACTTAAACACGTTTAACTTGTATATTAAGTCCCATTGAAGGTAATGATTGTGTTTCTATTGACTGCAAAGGACTCTGGATCAAGCCCTGTCTCTGAGTTCATTTAATTTAAAACCAGTTGTGACTTCTGTCCAGTATACTCCGGTAACCTTTATGGTTCTGTTAAGCAAACTATGGTTGATGGCTTGCGAAGGGCTGGACTGCATTGTCTGTTATGGCCCTGCACTGTCCCAAGGGAAACACTGGAGGCATTTAGAATGCTTCCTGGGTGCTTGGGAGCAAGGGGAAGTATGCAACACCTCTTTAAAGAGGTCACGCAGCATACTCCTTTCCTCTGAAGCTGGCCAGTGGAAGGGGCTTGTGGAGCCCTGGCTCCTCCTTTTTTCCTTCTCCGTTGAGCTACTCCCAAGAGTAGACCTTGCACATCCTTGAGGGAAGAGGCTGCAATTCTGACCTCTTGTATGAGCAATGTATTCTTTCTGGGGGTGGGTGGAGGATTCTTACACAGCACAGCCACATAAGGTTTGAGGAGCCACAGTCTCTCCCTGAATGAATTATTTATTTTCATCTCACTAATGAAGTTAACATTTTAGGAATGCCTATGTGATAGTTATATTTGTCTGACCTATAGAGGCTATAAACACAAGCTTAATTCATTCTTTCAAGGTTGAGGCAGCTTGGCAGGACTGAATAATGGAAGCGTATAGGGTCATTATCCTCTCCCTTCTTCTTTAACATGTGTAATTAATTCACTTTAATATGTTGCTACATCCCAAACATCTCTTACCTGATTCCGTGCTGATGCAGCCACTGCCTTGGTTTCCCTTTTGGATAAAGGTGGCTTAATGCTCTCAACAAATTGAGTTCATCTCCTTTTGGAGTAACAAGTCCAAAACATGGCTCAATTCTTGACCAGCTGGTCCAGCAAACTCCCACCTAATGGCAGTGAGAAATGAGTGTAAGGGATTTTCCTCCTCCTCCTTCTACTCAATATTGCAACTCTAGATCCCTGAAAGCATGAAAATGCCTTTGTGCAAGTTCTGTTTCAATGTACAAGGTCACTTCCTTCATCAATGGGGGGGGGGACACTTTGTAAACAAAACCATACTTTTAAAGACACCTGTAGTCTCCTTTTAGGGGGTTTTGGCCAGGAGAGACCTACCCTGAAGTACTAATCTCTCTATGGAATCAGCAAGAGAAAAATTAATCATGGCAAGTCCTCTTTCCCCTCATGCCTTGTGGTGGCCAACAACTCCCAAGCATCCATTTAAACTGCAAGTCTCAGGATGCTTTGCTGCCAAGATCAGGGTAGTTCAGGACCAGAGGCCTGTTTTAAAGGGGCTAGTACATCTCATTACATTTACTGTACACTCCTGTGGAGTCTGGTAAGGGATATGAAATATAAATTATAGGATAAAGTATATGAGACTGTTGTGGGGGCCTTCTATACCTGCCTCTGGTGTTGATATCAGTGGAAGCTGTATGTATGTATGTAAGACCTTTTGAAAATAAGGCCACTTATGTAGTACTTTTGTATGTACTTAGGAGCCAAATTGTAGGCATCCGTTGTTTAAAATCCTGGTCACCATATTTAAGCCTCTGGCCACAACAGTGCTTAAAGTGGTTGTAAATAATGCACTTCTGATCCCAGTGCAGACAGGGCCTAAGGTGAAATTGAAATTTTAAATTATGAAGGCCTGGATTTAGCAAGGTTATTAAGCACATCCCTAACTTTAGCATGAGCAGTATCATAGGATTTATTTCAACTTATCACATGCAGAGCAAGGGATTTAAAATCCCATTTTAACTGAAAAATTATGGCTAGCTGATTGAAAAATCATTGGTGATGAATCAAATGGCAATGCCTGCTGTTTTTACAAGGCTGGGTGTGTGTGTATAATTATAAATCAGAAAATCAAAATGTCTTGGCTCTCAGTACTTAGCCTTTGTACCAAACTGGATCCGTAATCCTCCTCATGACATGACTGAGACATGAAAAGCATTTGCGGAGATGATATCTAAGGGTACGTCTACAGTACGAAATTATTTCAAAATTATTCTATTCGAATTTTCGGAAGCGATTTTTTACATTCGGTCTTCTGTGTCCCCACTAATGCGCGTGAATTCAGCAGAGTGCGTCCACAGTACCGAGGTTAGCATTGAATATAGAGTGGTGCACTGTGGGTAGCTATCCCACAGTTCCTGCAGTCCCCGCCACCCACTGGAATTCTGGGTTAAGCTCCCAGTGCATGATGGGGCAAAAACATTCTCACAGGTGTTTCTGGGCGTGTGTCGTCAGTTGCTCCTCCCTTCGTGAAAGCTACGGCAGACAATACTGCTTTCAGCAGACGGTGCACCGCTGCTCTCCTGCTACTATGAATCCACCTCGCATTTCCTCTCGTCTTCCTATGTAATCTCTAGTATCTATTGTTTCTCGTCCTCATCGAACGCTTCCACTGCCAACTCTGCTCGGCCATCGTGAACCGAGCAGCACAGCTTCCACAGCCAACTCTGCTCTCCCGCTCTTGCCACGCTACCAAGCTTCTCCATGTTGTCTGTCCTGGGCTCCCACCTCTGTGAAAGCTACAGAAGACAACCATTTCCCACCTTTTTTCAGCTATCGTGAACCAAAGAGCACCTCTTCTGCTGCCACTCTGCTCTCCTACGTTTCGCGCCCTTTTTCCAGGATTACCCGTGCAGGCGCCATAGCCATGGAGCCCGCTCAGATCTCCGCTGCAGTTTTGACCATTGTAAATACCTCGCGCATTATCCAGCAGTATGTGCAGTACCTGCAAAACCAGCCGAGGAAGTGATGACAGCACGATTAGTATACTGATGAGGACATGGACACAGATGTTCCTAGAAGCACGGCATGTGGCGATTGGGAGATCATGGTGGTGTTGGGCCAGGTTCATGCTGTGGAACGCCGATTCTGGGCCCGGGAAACAAGCACAGACTGGTGGGACCGCATAGTGTTGCAGGTCTGGGATGATTCCCAGTGGCTGCGAAACTTTCGTATGCGTAGGTCCACTTTAATGGAACTTTGTGATTTGCTTTCCCCTGCCCTGAAGCGCAAAGACACCAAAATGAGAGCAGCCCTCACAGTTGAGAAGCGAGCAGCCATAGCCCTGTGGAAGCTTGCAACGCCAGACAGCTACCGGTCAGTCGGGAATCAATTTGGAGTGGGCACATCTACTGTGGGGGCTGCTGTGCTGCAAGTAGCCAACGCAATCATTGACCAGCTGCTCTCAAGGGTAGTGACTTTGGGAAATGTGCAGACCATTGTGGATGGCTTTAATGCACTGGGGTTCCCTAACTGCGGCGGGATGATAGACAGAACGCATATCCCTATCTTGGCCCTGGAACACCGGGGCGGCCAGTACATAAACCGCAAGAGATACTTTTCCATGGTGCTGCAAGCACTGGTGGATCACAAGGAACATTTCATTGACATCACGTGGGATGGCCAGGAAAGGTGCATGATACTTGCACCTTCAGGAACTCTGATCTGTTTGAATAGCTGCAGGAAGGGACTTATTTCCCAGACCAGAAAATTACTGTTGGGGATGTTGAAATGCATATAGTTATCCTCGGGGACCCAGCCTACCCCTTAATGGCATGGCTCATGAAGCTGTACACAGGCACCCTGGACAGAAGTAAGGAGCAGTTCAACTATAGGCTGAGCAAATGCAGAATGGTGGTAGAATGTACTTTTGGACGTTTGAAAGCATGCTGGTGCAGTTTACTGACTTGATTAGATCTCAGAACAAGCAATATTCCAATTGTAATTGCTGCTTGTTGTGTGCTCCACAATATCTGTGAGAGTAAGTGTGAAGACGTTTATGGCAGGGTGGGAGGTTGAGGCAACTCGCCTTGCAGCCAGTTTCATACAGCCAGACAACAGGGCGATTAGAAGAGCGCAGCAGGGGGCGCTACACATCAGAGAATCTTTGAAAGCCAGTTTCATGACTGGCCAGGGTATGGTGTGATTGTTGTGTTTGTTTCTCTTAAAGTTACCCACCCCCTAGAGATATATATAGATATAGATATAGATTAGATATATATATGAAAGGAAATAAAGTCACAATTGTTTAAAAACTGTTCTTTATTATTTGTTGCACAAAACAATGAGAGAAATCAGAAGCTAGATGGGGGGGAGGGGGTGGGTATTGGGTTAGAGGGGTGGAGGAGGAGGGAAGGACAAGTCCAGAAACCAAATCAAAATTTCAGATATGCCAGCTTTCTGCAGCTTGTACAATCCTCTGGGGTTGACTGTGTGGGTCCCCATAGCCTCTCCCCCCATGTTCTTGGGCGTCTGGGTGAGGAGGCTATGGAACTTGGGGAGGAGGGAGGGCGGTTATACAGGGACTGCAGTGGCAGTCTGTGGTCTTGCTGCCTTTCCTGCATTAGATCCACCATACAGTGGAGAATGTCAGTTTGCTCCCCCATGAGCTTGACCATAGCATCCTGCCTGCTCTCATCGCGTGCGTCCCTCCTCTCTTCGTATTCATGTAACACTTTATGCGACTCCGCAATTGTTTGCCTCCACGCATTCAGCTGGGCCATATCAGTGCGGGAGGAGGTCGGCAAACATGTTGTCCCGAGTTCGTTTTTTCCACCTTCTAATCTGGACCAGCCTCTGGGAGAGAGTAGATAGGGGCCACATTGAAACATTTGCACCTGCGGGAGGAGAAAAAGGGAGGGTAGTATTTTAAAAGATACATTTTAGAGAACAAAGAGGACACTCTTTCTCAGTGAAACAGGCAATTCATAGTACACAGCACATGTTCTTTCTGTACAAGGTCGCATTTTGCCTCTTATAGATACTAAGGTCAGAAGGGACCATTATGATCATCTAGTCTGACCTCCTGCACAATGCAGGCCACTGAATCTCACCCACCCACTCCTGCGAGAAACCTCTCACCTATGTCTGAGCTATTGAAGTCCTCAAATCGTGGTTTAAAGACTTCAAGGAACAGAGAATCCTCCAGCAAGTGACCCGTGCCCCATGTTACAGAGGAAGGCGAAAAACCTCCAGGGTCTCTTCCAATCTGCCCTGGAGGAAAATTCCTTCCTGACCCCAAATATGGCGATCAGCTAAATCCTGAGCTTATGGGCAAGATTCACCAGCCAGATACCCAGGAAAGAATTCTCTGTACTAACTCAGATCCCACCCCATCTAACATTCCATCACGGCCATTGGGCCTATTTACCATGAATACTTAAAGATCAATTAATTACCAAAATCATGTTATTCCATCATACTATCTCCTCCATAAACTTATCGAGTTTAATCTTAAAGCCAGATAGGTCTTTTGCCCCCACTGCTTCCCTTGGAAGGCTATTCCAGAACTTCACTCCTCTGATGGTTAGAAATCTTCATCTAATTTCAAGTCTAAACTTCCCAATGACCAGTTTATATTCATTTGTTCTTGTGTCCACATTGGTACTGAGCTTTAAATAATTCCTCTCCCTCTCCGGTATTTATCCCTCTGATATATTTTTATAGAGAGCAATCATATCTCCCCTCAACCTTCTTTTAGTTAGGCTAAACAACTTGAGTCTCCTTTCATAAGACAGGTTTTCCATTTCTCAGATCATCCTAGTAGCCCTTCTCTATACCTGTTCCAGTTTGAATTCATCCTTCTTAAACATGGGAGACCATAACTGCACACAGTATTCCAGGTGAGGTCTCACCAGTGCCTTGTATAACGGTACTAACACCTCCTTATCTCTACAGGAAATACCTCGCCTGATGCATCCCAAGACCGCATTAGCTTTTTTCACAGCCATATCACATTGGCGGCTCATAGTCATCCTATGATCAACCAATACTCCAAGGTCCTTCTCCTCCTCCGTTACTTCTAATTGATGCATCCCCAGCTTATAACTAAAATTCTTGTTATTAATCCCTAAATGCATAACCTTACACTTCCTACTATTAAATTTCATCCTATTACTATTACTCCAGTTTACAAGGTCATCCAAATCTTCCTGTATGATTTCCCGGTCCTTCTCTAAATTGGCAATACCTCCCAGCTTTTTATCATCCGCACACTCCCACATTTTGTGCCGAGGTCAGTAATAAAAAGATTAAATAAGATTGGTCCTAAAACTGATCCCTGAGGAACTCCACTGGTAACCTCCCTCCAGCCTGACAATTCACCTTTCAGTAGGACCCACTGTAGTCTCTCTGTTAACCAATTCTTTATCCACCTTTCAATTTTCATACTGATTCCCATCTTTTCCAATTTAACTAATAATTCCCTATGTGGCACAGTATCAAACGCCTTACTGAAATCTAGGTAAATTAGATCCACTGCATTTCCTTTGTCTAAAAAATCTGTTACTTTCTCAAAGAAGGAGATCAGGTTGGTTTGGCACGATCTACCTTTTGTAAAACCATGTTGTATTTTGTCCCATTTACCACTGACCTCAATGTCCTTAACTACTTTCTCCTTCAAAATTTTTTCCAAGTCCTTGCATACTACAGATGTCAAACTAACAGGCCTATAGTTACCTGGATCACTTTTTTTCCCTTTCTTAAAAATAGGAACTATGTTAGCAATTCTCCAATCATACGGTACAACCCCTGAGTTTACAGATTCACTAAAAATTCTTGCTAATGGGCTTGCAATTTCATGTGCCAATTTCTTTAATATTCTTGGATGAAGATTATTTGGGCCCCCCGATTTAGTCCCATTAAGCTGTTCGAGTTTCGCTTCTACCTCAGATATGGTAATATCTACTTCCGTATCCTCATTCCCGTTGGTCATGCTACCATTATCCCTAAGATCCTCTTTAGCATTATTAAAGACTGAGGTAAAGTATTTGTTTAGATATTGGGCCATGCCTAGATTATCCTTGACCTCCACTCCATTCTCAGTGTTTAGTGGTCCCACTTCTTCTTTCTTTGTTTTCTTCTTATTTATATGGCTATCGAACCTTTTTGCTATTGGTTTTAATTCCCTTTGCAAGGTCCAACTCTACTTGACTTTTAGCCTGTCTCACTTTGTCCCTACATGTTCTGACCTCAATAAGGTAGCTTTCCTTGCTGATCCCTCCCTTCTTCCACTCCCTGTATGCTTTCTGCTTTTTCTTAATCACCTCTCTGAGATGCTTGCTCATCCAGCTTGGTCTACAACTCCTGCCTATGAATTTTTCCCCCTTTCTTGGGATGCAGGTTTCCAATAGCTTCTGCAGCTTTGATTTAAAGTAATCCCAGGCCTCCTCTGCCTTTAGATCCATAAATTCTTCAGTCCAATCCACTTCCCTAACTAATTTCCTTAATTTTTGAAAGTCAGCTCTTTTGAAATCAAAAACCCTAGTCGCAGATTTATTTTTGTTAATCCTTCCGTTCAGTTTGAACTGAATTAGCTCATGATCACTTGAACCAAGATTGTCCCCTACAACCATTTATTCTATGAGATCCTCACTACTCACCAAAACCAAATCTAAAATGGCATCCCCTCTAGTTGGTTCAGCAACTACTTGATGAAGGAATCCATCAGCTATCGCATCTAGGAAAATCTGAGCCCTATTATTATTACTAGCACTCGTCCTCCAGTGTATATCTGGGAAGTTAAAGTCTCCCATGATCACGCAATTTCCATTAGTATTTACTTCATTAAAAACATTAAAGAGGGCTCTATCCATATCCAAATTGGATCCCGGCGGTCTATAGCTCACCCCAAGCACTATCCCAGGGGAGGCTCTAGTAGTTTTCTTCCCCAATGTAATTTTTACCCAGACAGACTCTGTCTTCTCCATTCCATCGCTTCTTATTTCTTTACATTCTACCTCATCATTGATATACAGTGCTACTCCACCACCTTTACCTTTATTTCGGTCTTTCCTAAACAGCACATACCCTTCAATACCTGTAGTCCAGTCATGACTACTATTCCACCATGTTTCTGTTATCCCTATAATATCTGGTTTCACTTCCTGCACCAGTAGCTCTAGTTCCTCCATTTTGTTACCTAGGCTCCTCGCATTGGTGTACAAACATCTTAATTTTTGCTGTTTGGCCTCACTCACATTCTGTACCCTATTAGGCGCGGTCATTCTACAGCCAGTATGACCTATTAGACTGGTATCTACACTGCCCTTCCTCCTACCCATAGCTGTATTCTCTCTTACTTTGTTTTCTTTCCTCTCAATGCTAAAATCCGGCGTGGAGATTACCTGGACATCTCCCAACCATCTCCCCCAAATTCCTAGTGTAAAGCTCTCTTAATCAGTTGTGTCAGCCTCTATCCTAGAAGTCTATTTCCTTCCCTACTCAGATGAAGTCCATCCCGAGAGAACTGTCCTCTGTCCATGAATGCCTCCCAGTGGCCATACATCCCAAAGCCCTCCTTATAGCACCACTGCCTAAGCCATCTGTTGACAGTCATAATCTTATCACAAATACCTTATACTGAAGTGCCTGCCGTTTTGGTGTGAGTAAGCCATCACGTGCGGCCGGGCAACAGCATTCAGCTTGCAGGCAGCCATGGTAAGCCCCAGGGGCACGCGGGGTTCTGCTTCTTCTGCATTCATTTCAATGCTTTCAAACTGCCGGGCCCCCTTTTCTATAGCAAGCAATGCCTGGTGGGTTTGCCATATAAAAGGAGGGCCTGCGGGCTCTCTGGGATGATCACTTCACACAACACCCTCCCCCCCCCAACACGTGGCTCTGATGAGGCTCTGAGCAGGGATGAGCCCTTTAAACTAAACATGAACAGCCCAGCGCAGCTGGGTTTTCCTCCCACACCCCACCGCATAACTCTGATCAAGCTCTCACTCACCAGAAGTGCCTTCTCCAGGGTCATGGTCCGGGAGCATGCCTTGGGAGTGTGGGGAGGCTATTGGCTCTAGCGTTAAGAATAGTTCCTGGCTAGGGGGAAAACGGATTCCTCACTTTCCGCCTTTGCACAGTCCTCCTCCTCCTTCTCCTCTTCGTCCTCCAAAAACTCATCCTCCTCGCTCCGTGCTTGTCGAGGTTCCTTCCCCACTCTGAACTCTAGGGTACAGAGGTGGGGACCTGCATGAAAGACCCCCTAAGCTTATTCTTACCAGCTTAGGTTAAAACTTCCCCAAGGTACAAACTTTTACCTTTTGTCCTTGAACCTTTATGCTGCCACCACCAAAGTGTCTAACAAAAATAACAGAGGAAGTGCCCACTTGGAAACGTCTTCCCCCCCCCCCCAAATATCCCCCCAAGCACTACACCCCCTTTCCTGGGGAAGGCTTGATAAAAATCCTCACCAATTTGCATAGCTGAACACAGACCCAAACCCTTGGATCTTAAGAACAATGAAAAAGCAATTAGGTTCTTAAAAGAAGAATTTTAATTAAAGAAAAAGTAAAAGAATCACCTCTGTAAAATCAGGATGGTAAATACCTTACAGGGTATTCAGATTCAAAACATAGAGAATCCCTCTAGGCAAAACCTTAAGTTACAAAAAGACACAAAAACAGGAATATACATTCCATTCAGCACAGCTTATTTTGTCAGCCATTTAAACAAAACCGAATCTAACGCATATCTAACTCAATTGCTTATTAACCCTTTACAGGAGTTCTGACCTGCATTCCTGCTCTGGTTCTGGCAAAAGCATCACACAGACAGAGAGGATCCTTTGTTTCTCCCCTCCCCCCCTCCAGCTTTGAAAGTATCTTGTCTCCTCATTGGTCATTTGGGTCAGGTGCCAGCGAGGTTATCTTAGCTTCTTAACCCTTTACAGGTGAAAGGGTTTTTCCTCTGGCCAGGAGGGATTTAAAGGTGTTTACCCTTCCCTTTATATTTATGACAGTGCTACTACCCCCTTGCAGGTGTCCACGGACAGTGGTGGGGTAGTCGTGGCATCACCCCCCATAATTTCATGCAGCTCACGGTAGAAGCGGCATGTGTGGGGCTGTGACCCAGAGTGCCCGTTTGCCTCCCTGGCTTTTTGGTATGCTTGCCTGAGCTCCTTGATTTTTGTACAACACTGCTCTGTGTCCCTAGAATAGCCTCTTTCCATCATGGCCCTGGAGACTTTAGCGTATGTATTTGCATTTCTTTTTTTGGAACGTAGTTCTGCCATAACAGATTTGTCTCCTCAACATGCAATGAGATCCAGTACTTTCCATTCAGACCAGGCTGGAGCTCATCTGCGAATCCGGGACTGCATGGTCTCTTGTGATGGTGGACTCTGCATGGTCGCCTGTGATGGTGGACTGTGCTGATGGTCACCTGTGCTGATGGTGACCAAACAGGAAATTCAAAAGTTCCCGGGGCTTTTACTGCCTACCTGGCTAGTGCATCGGAGTTGAGAGTGTTGTCCAGAGCGGTCACAAGGGAGCATTCTGGGATAGCTCCCGGAGGCCAAAAATGTTGAATTGCATCCACAGGACCTGTAACCCGGAACTGCAATCTCAATTTTAGCGCTATTCCACTTGCCGAGGTGGAGTACAGAAATCTGATTAAAGAGCCCTTTAAATTGAAAAAACTGGTTTGGTCGTGTGGACGGAATCAGTTTTAGAAGTAACTTGGCTAATTCCAAAATAACCGCGTACTGTAGACCAGGCCTAAGTGACAGTTGTGCTTTCACTGTATTTGCTAATTATACTTCTTGACATACTATCCTTTCCTTGTAGCCTTATGTAAGCCAATGCTAGGTTAATTCCATTTCTTCCTGTATAGTTATTTACAATCAGCTGTCTTAGAAGTTTCACTAGAGAGACAAGTTTGGTGAGGTAATATCTTTTATTGGACCAACTTCTCTTGGTGTTTCACATCTGATAAAGTAGGCTCTTTATGGAGCACAAAATTAACAAATGAAACGCATCAACCATGTACTGTGCTGCTACAGATGCGTAAGAATTGCTTTGCTGAAATAGCTTCAGAAAAGGGGATTCAATTCTCAGTTTCAGTGCATTAGTTTTGCCCCATATACTCCAGCAAGGCAAAACTCACTTTAGCTGCCCTAGCAGGAGACAGATTGTCAAATCTATTGTAGCCATCGTACAACTCCATTGCAATTTATTGGCATTATATTAAGTAGTTTAATTGGCATTATATTAAGTATTGGCATTATATTATATTGCAATTTATTGGCATTATATTAAGTACAGGACAGACCTTTCTATTATTTTATTTACTATTAAGTATTTTTCTACTAAAATCTTAGCATAGCCATCCAGCTGGAATTAGCTTTCTTCACTCCTGCTCAGCTGAAGCTTCACCAGTCTTCTGTGCTCTGCAGCCCAGGAGGTTCATGATGATTCAATGGAAAATTTCTTCTCTCCAGTAGCTGTAGAATGCCTCATTGGGCATTTTGGTACCAACACTTTCTCCATAGTAAAGTCTCTGACAACACCTGCCTAGAGGGATGTATAAGTCAATTGGGCTCTTAAGAATGGCATTTGGGGATTCCAGTGAACATGAAGAAAAGAACACAATGGTAGCTGTTGGCTGAATTTGCTGGGTTCTTTCCTAGCTAACAAGTCCGTTTCTGAGATCAGCCGGGAAAGAGAAGTGGAAGCTACTGAGTCCTCCTGTTAATGGTTTTTTTCCTGGCTGGCCTCAGGAATGAAGCTGTCAGTCAAGTATGATCATTAAAGGGGCCACACATGGAGTCGCAGATCCAGGTAGATGCCCATTTCAGGCCACCCACCAGACTGCTGTGAGGGGAATCCAAGCCTTTAGGTCCCTGGACCCACAGAGGGTTTTAAGCTTCTATAGCCTGAACAGAGTTCATCACTGCCCCAGTCTTGGGGTCCCTAGGCCCATGCAGGAGACACAGACACTTTGAGCATCCCATCCTGACAATTGGAACCATCAGTCCAGTTGCCTAGCTCTCCTGAGAACAGTGCTGACCCTTCAGACTCCTCTGTACTTAAACACGCCCTATCCCAAAATCCCACCGAAAGACACTGAGCCTTCTCGTTAATGGTTGAACGCTCCCAGGAGGCATGTGGTAATTGTGAAGCAGATACTACACAGAGACACTTTGCATAGAAGTCTAACACATTTGCTCATTTACTTAATCCTATAAAGCACAAGAGAGTACAGAAGATATAAAACATAACAAATATCCTAACCGCAATTGCCTTTATGAGCTCACCCTTCCCGTGGGAGTCCTTGGAGGGCCATCTGGGTTTAGGGAGGGAGGCAGGGCAGGGCCCCTCCCTGCTGGGATGCTTCTTTCTCCTTCTGAGTTGGAGGCAAAATGGGCAAAGACCCCAGATAGATCAGCTCCTCCCTTTTTGTAACTTTTCACCCCCTTCGTCAGGTGACATCCCACTTGGCCTCCCCTAGGTGACCAGAAACCTCTGCCACGTGACTTCGTTGCCAAGGCGACCTCTCCCCTGCTAAATCAGTTCTCCTGCATGGGAGCCAATCTGTTGTTTAGAGCTCCTACCTTTTCATGGAAGAGCACTTATCATCAACAACTCATTTTTGTTACTCTTTTTTCACCAGTCTTTGGAATTTTAGCCCAATATGGAAGCAAAACAATAATAGAGACTGTATGGCCATACATTCAAAATGGAGCTTGCAGCTTTATAAAAATATATACAGAGAGGCATTCATGATACAGCAGTTTTCGTAGTAACATTTCATAACAACTTCATAATATCACCAGAATTAATACAGATAGGTTCCCAAGTTGTCACACATAGCCAAAATATTTTCTTAAAATCGCATCTTCTTTGCCACCACTTATGCCTGGAGCTTCCTTTCTCCCTATTCCTTCCTCTCTATATATTTAATCCCTCCTATATTTAATTTAATCAAGCTCACTTCTTCTGTGAACAGTTCTGTGAACTTCTCTCAGCAACAACCTTTGGAGCTTTGAACAAGTATTTAAGAAAAAAAAAACCAAAACTGACTGAATAGAGATTCAGGCGTCAACCAGCATCTCTTGTATATTTGAATGTAGGAGATTTTGTTTGGACTGACAATGTCTTATTTATAATATAAGCTTCTTGAGGCAGGGACTATGTCTGCTTCTGAGATCTACACAGCATCAGGCAGACTGCTGGCATTTAAGAAACCATTAATACTAATCAAAACTGTTTCCCATATGAATATAGGCCATTGGCCCATTACCCTTGAGTGACAGTTATATAGGAGACAAGAGCTGTACTTCAGACAAGAGCCTTCTTTAAGGGGTGGGGGGAAATTTTTGCCAGAAGCTGGGAATGGGTGACGGGATGGATCACTTGATGATTTCCTGTTCTGTTCATTCCCTCTGGGGCACCTGGCATTAGCCACTGTCAGAAGACAGGATTCTGGGCTAGATGGATCTTTGGTCTGAACCAGTCTGGCCGTTCTTATGTAAAATTCAACCATAGTGAGATAATGCATATAAACTTTCTCTGGTGGATTTGCAACTTATTTTTCAGTGTAATGGCCTTCTACATCAGGCCTTTTCTGATGACACAGTACCATTTCTGCACTAACAAGGACCTGAGATATTCCAGGGTTTGTACTGAAAGAGGCCATGGTTAAAAAAGTTATTTGCTAATAATTAGTAATAGCACAAATATGAAGTATTTTACATTAACATTCAAGAAGTGAAACAATGGGAGTAAAAATCAGTTAACCAATACAGTCCAATATGAGGTGCACCTAATCGGTAGAGCCATTCAGAACTTTCCAAACAAAATCCAAAACGCAAACCCCAGAGCTCATTGAAAGGTGAGCCTTTCAGCTGAGCCTGGACTGAGTTTAGAAAGATTAGCCTAGACATACAAATTGTGGTCCATAGCTTATCAGTGTTTGGTTCTTGGTAAAGACCCATGGAGAGCTGACTGGTCACATAGAGCTGGCACTCTTCCTTGTTTCCAGTTGCTAAATCATATTTTAAACTGTTAAACATACATTTAATAATTTCCTAATGCTACTTTTCTGGGTAAGGAATTGCTGTGGTTGTAATTGTCACCGAGATGTTATTTGATTGTCAGTGATAGGGGAGAGAATCTGCATGAATGGGAAGGGAGATGTTCCAGGAGATAATTTCTCTATTAAGATGTGATCCACATTATGAAAATATTTGAGAAACCCTGACCCAGGCAAGTTTACAGCTTTAGGTAAAAACCATCCGACACTGTGTGGTTTTGAACCCAAATGCAGGAAAATTTGGAAGCTTTGCTTTCAGCTGAGGGATATTTTTAAAGCCAAAACTCAAAGCAAAGCCAAGTAGTGAGACCCAAGTCCAGATAAAAAGGTTGATATGAACCCATGCATCATGGTAATCATACTGCATATGTACTGACATGTTAGATGGTAGAGGTCTGTGACTTGGGAGCTTATGATCCTGGACTCTGTCCCTATAACTAGTGGCCATAATATCTGTATGTATTCATTACACTGATTCACTGTAGTGTGTAGCTTAATATCTGACTTCAAACCACTTCTGTGATTGAAAATTCCTGAATCATCCCAAATCTTCTGTGTACTAAAAGTATTTTTCTCTTTTAAACATTAAATGAATTTATTAAGAATGGTAAGTATGAATCTAGTTATATTTATATCTAAGGGCAGGGGAGTAGTCTTACTAGCATTCCTATATGTCAGAAACTGAAACTTTATTCCCTGGATACCACCAGGGTCATGGTTCCAAAGGTTAATAGGTTAATATCCTGTCACATGACAGGGGTCAATATCCATTGACTTCAGTGTCTACTTTTACAGTTAGAAGAGTTCAGCCTTTTAAATTTACTCTTGTTAAAAAGATTCAAACTAGAATTTGATACAATAGGTACAATAAGTATTTTTGCTTTTTGATCCAGTATACAATCCTAATATCATTATAGCCTGGAAACAAGTTATCTTATTCTGCTTTAATAATAAGCTCTTTAAAGGTTTTCTAATGACAAGGGAACAAATAAAAAGTACCCCAAACCTGAAGTTCTTTCATCATAATACGTTCAGGTTGGACAATATATGATCCCCGAAATAGGTCTTAATTGAGTTAGAAAATTTGATGCTATCTCATAAATATGGTAAGGGCAAAATTTATTCTGTAGATTTAACATTAAATAACATGGAGAAAATGTAGAAATGATCTCTCAGTTTTTAACCCGAAAGAGTTGTAGTGGGAGAGACACTATGGAAAAGAACCAGGGATAGCATCACCTGTGTGCTCAACATGAGCTATTTTATAGGTAGGCGTAGAAGGATTAGATTTGTGTTTTTACACACAAACGAACAAAAAATATTTCCATTGACAATAGAAATGTACAGACAAGCAAAGTTAAAAAGAGAAAAAGAAAAGATGCCTGGAAGCTTATTAGCCTTTTATTTAAGGATATTCCCCTTTGTATATTTTGTATGTGAAGTTTGTATAATTTGTCTTTTAATAGTTATAAAGCTTTAACTTTTTGAATCTCAACATCTACTGTCATTAAATAATTATTGTCTGACCTCTGCTGTTGTCTGACCCCCTCCCTTAATTTCCCACAATGGTGAAAGTTTAAATCGATAAATTTAAAAAATGCTTTAAAATGAACATCTATATTATCTGTCAAAATTATTTTTTTTAAATGTCAAATTCTGTCAAGCCTAGTTAGCAGTCTTACATTACATCCAACAGTGTAACAAAGTGGGCACATGGCACAGAAAGGTGTTGGGAAATAGGTGTGTTTTCAGCATATGTGACAGGGATACTTTAAGATAAAATTATTTTAGGCAATGCAGGAAAGGAATAAGGGCAAATTTCTCCCCTAAGATCCAGATGGTGGATCTTTATTCTGATATTTTGTGCGTTCTACTTGCACAGAACTTCCACAAGCACTAATGGAAAATCTGATCGTGTTGGGAGAACGGCATAACAGAATCAAGATCCACTACATGGCTCTGAGAGAAGAATTTCACCCTAAAACAATAACACTAACTGTGGCACTAGTGCTGCCAGGAGTGTTCCTCCACTAAGTCAGTTTAAAGTGCTTCTGGTATTTCAGCTAGCATACTGATCGCAGCTCACTATCAAAGCTCATACTCCGTATTCCTCCAGTTGAAGGAAATTTTGCTGGAACATGAGATATCTTTGCTATATTAAAAAAGGGGGGAAGCACCTGACAAAAGCATCATGATGAAGGTGGTGGTTTAGGCCCTGATTCAGGAAAGCATCCATATTCAGGACTGTGTGTGCTTAAGTCCCATTGACTTGAAGAACTCACACCAAACCTCAGAATGCATTTTTACTTCAGTGGGACATCTAGGGGGCATGCTTAATTGCTGTTCTGAAATGGCTTGCTTTCCTGAATAAGGCCCTTCTATTGCAGTACTGCCCAAATTCCTCAGTCAGGGTCCCACTGGACAAGGTGTTATACAAACACACAAGTAGGTATGATCCCTGTCCCAAAGCAGTTAAAATCTAGTTTGAAAAAAAATGGGTTATAAATATTAGTATAGCACGTGGTAACCATTTATTTACCATGCTGAGTTATGCAGATAGGAAGTCGAACCACAAAAACTAGTGTACTTTGATCCAGAATTTAAAAAAGCGGTAGGTCAAATCTATTTATTTAAGGCTAGTAAAGGACAGAATTATCAGACACATAGATTGACATGATTTGTGGAGGAAGAGTCAATATGGTTTTTGTAAAGGGAAATCATGCCTCACCAATCTACTAGAATTCTTTGAGAAGGTCAACAAACATGTGGACAAGGGTGATCCAGTGGATATAGTGTGTCTGGACTTTCAGAAAGCCTTTGAAGAGGTCCCTCACTAAAGGTTCTTAAGCAAAGTAAGCTGTCATGGGATAAGAGGGAAAGTCCTCTCATGGATCAGTAGCTGGTTAAAAGACAGGAAACAAAGAATAAATGGTCAGTTTTCAGAATGAAGAGAAGTAAATAGTGGTATCCCCCAGGGATCTGTAGTGGGACCAATGCCATTCGACATATTCATAAATGATCTGGAAAAAGGGGTAAACAGTGAGGTGGCAGACGATACAAAATTACTCAAGATTGTTAAGTCCAAAGCAGACTGTGAAGAGTTACAAAGGGATCTCACTAAACTAGATGACTGAGCAAAAAAATGGCAGATGAAATTCAATGCTGATAAATGCAAAGTAATGCACATTGGAAAACATAATCCCAGCTATATATACAAAATTATGGGATCTAAATTAGCTGTTACCACTCAAGAAAGAGATCTTGGAGTCATTGTGGCTTGTTCTTTGAAAATATCCACTCTATGTGCAGAGGCAGTCAAAAAAGCTAACAGAATGTTAGGTACCATTAGGAAAGGGATAGTTAATCAGTAAGGCTATGATTTAGTCATGAGTATTTTTGGTAAAAGTCACAGACAGGTCATGGGCAATAACCAAAAAATCATGGCCAGTGACTTGTCTGTGACTTTTACTAAAAATAAATACCCTTAACTAAATCTTAGGTGCTGGGGAGGGGGAAGCCCGGGGCCCCGCCGCCTCCACTCCAGGCAGGGGCAGCCTGGGGTGCCGCTGCTGCTCCTGGACCACTGCTGACCCCAAGGCCATCCCAGCTTCTTGGGCAGCCCTGGGGTCAGCCGCACCAGTTGCTGCAGCTGCAGAAGTCACGGAGGTCCCAGAAAGTCACAGAATCCGTGACTTCCATGACCTCCATGAAAGACTCGCAGCCTTAATAATAAGACAGAAAGTTTCATAATGCCACTATGGTATGCCCACACCTTGATTACTGGGTGCAGTTCTGGTCACCACATCTCAAAAAAGATATATTGGAATTGGAAAGGTACAGAGAAGGGCAACAAAAATGATTAGGGGTATGGAACAGCTTCTGTATAAGGAGAGATTAAAAAGACAAGGAGTTTCCAGCTTGGAAAAGAGGCAACTATGGGAGGATATGATAGAGGTCTATTAAAATTATGAATGGTGTAGAGAAAGTGAATAAAGAAATGTTATTTACTCCTTCACATAGCACAAGAGCCAGGGGTCACCCAATGAAATTAATAGGCAGCAGGTGTAAAACAAAGGGAAGTATTTCACACAACTCACAGTCAATCTGTGGAACTCTTTGCCAGGCAATGTTCTGAAGGCCAAAACTATCAGAATTAGGTAAGTTCATGAAAGATAGGTCCATCAATGGCTTTTAGCTAAAATGGCCAGGGATGTAACCCCATGCTCTGAGTGTTCCTAGCCTCTGACTGCCAGAAGCTGGAAGTGGATGACAGGCAATGGATCACTCCGTGATTGCCTGTTCTGTTCATTCGGTCTGAAGCACCTGACGTTGGCCATTGTCACAAGACAGGATACAGCGCTAGATGGACCATTGGTTTGACCCAGCATGATCATTCTTATGTTCTTAAGGCTGCTGGTGGTATTAGTTGTAGAAAAAGTGTATAGAACTGCTAATGAGATTCTGTGTAGTAGCAAATGGGCCCTGTTATAATTTCTGTCCTTTTTGGAAAAAATAAAACCCATTTAAATATAAGTCTCTCTAGAATAACTGGTGTCATTATGAAGACACAGTATAGAGAAATTATGAATGACATAGGGAATAGGAAAGATGTTTTGCTCTATGTATCAAAATATAAGCTGATTTTTGAGGTTTGGTTTGAAGCCTTAAACTAACCCTGAATGTTTCTGGTTTCAACAATTGTACAATTAAATGTATGAAAAATAAGGTTTTTTTTTACTTCAAATTCATCTTTTTTCTTTCTTTATTTTCAGAGAATGAAACTGAAGCAGAAATTTTGCCACCTGCAGGAACCACGCCCCCTGCAGGTTAGTAAAGGAATTGCCTTCATTTCCTGATTTGGTCTGTAGCATGAACAGAATTGCGTGAGTCTGGACTGTGCTACAATACTGTGGTGTCTATTTTTATTGTCTGACTGTAAATAAACAGCTGCTGAACAACAGGAAGTGAGCTTGATTTAGTAAGGTGCTGTCTTCACTTACCATTCATATAGGTTTGCCTAAGAATTGCTAATTTCTCAAGCTTGGTGTTGTTTAGAAGAGAGCTGGTAAATATGACACTGAAAATATCTTTCTGGACACAGTCATAGTAAAATTGGAGACTTGATTATGTTGCCCACATTCACATTGTTTCTAAACAAACCGTCCCATTCATTTCCATTGAAGGTACTACTCAGTGTGGATAAAGTTGTCAGAATCAAACCCTTAGTGAATAAGGCTTCAGGTAAATATGAAGCTTTGAACATAGCTGGCCCCTTTTCTCTTGTGAGAAAGTGAAACGTAGAAGCCCAAGCCCTTATAGTTTGATCTGCATGCTCACCTGATCTACATTAACACTCATACAGTGGTATAACTATATACCCCATATATTTGTTTGGTTTATTATTGGATCAATTCTAGTTTCTAGTCCCATCTTGGACTGCACTTCAGCTAGTTAACTCTCATCCAACCACCATACCCTGTTGGGCACTACGTAAATCATTCAACCACAGTGAGGAGGTCAGATTTGATGGGAAATAGAGTTGTGTCCTCTGTCTATTGAAGACACTACAATCCATACATCCTTGCAACACCTCCAAATGGCTCTATAAACAAATTGAGCAAGATAGTTAACAAAATAGAATCCAGTAAAACCCTGGAATAGAGAACCCTTTTGGCAATTAAGAATTTACAAAAACTAACCTCTGGGTTGTCTCAGACAGAAAAGATGAGTCACTCAGGAGTGACCCTATCTATGCCTGCTATGATCTACAATAGAACCTCATTGCCAACAGTAATGAAAGCAGATAGCCATACTGATTCTTTTAGGCTATTGGATCTTAAACCCTCCCCAGGAAGAGATGTCAGACCATATCTCCAGCACAATCTGTCTGTACTGTACACAGACCTAAAAACAAATTGACTGGAGCCCAGGAGATCTGAGGCATTTAAGTACTATCAGAATATGACAGGATCAAATGTCTGATCCAAAGCCCATTGACATCAATTGGAGTCTTTCAATTGGCTACAATGGGCTTCAGAACAGTTCCCAAGAGAACAAGGGTCTAACAATTGTTGCTTTCAAAGAAGGTGTCACTTTGCTTCCTGTGAGGGAAGCCGCAACAATCCTCTTCAATAGTACATAATCCGGTAACATATCAAACACAAAATGCATGTATATTATTCTAATATGTAACATTTGGTGTGGTGAATTATAGCTACACATTATACAATTACCAATAAGAAATAGCCTTTTTGCGGGGGTGGAGTGGGGTTTACATATTTACATGACCTAAAGCTTTGTTATATTCTTTATAATGCTGTGTAAGTTTTTCTTTTTACTTTAAGATTCTCTCAAAAATGCACTTTTACTTCCTACACAGAACAAAAGAAACCAAAAGAGGATGGAACCGAACAAGCTAAAGGTGAGTGGACAGTCATATCCCAGAAGCTGGAAGCAGGCAGAGCATCCATAAATGTTGTACTGATGCTAGATTGTTTGAGCTTTTTTCAGAATTTTGGTGCATTATATTACAGTAATGTGGTTTGAAGCTTCCTGGATTTTTTTTTTTTTGCATGACTCATTGAGCAGAAGGAAATTATGCTGTTTGTGTTTCCTTCAAAAGTTCCATAAAACAAGTATGAAGCTCACTAGCCTTTGTTGAGCTATACTGTGTAGTAACCATGATTAGTTAGATAAAATGGTCCATCTTCCTGGATCAGATTTCAAATTATTTGCATGAGCAAACAGCCTTCTTCAAATGAGCATGAATGGTAACATTGAGAGAATTCAACGAAACTCAGATCAGTGCACGCCACTTACATGACCAAATATCCCAATTTTATAGGGACAGTCCAGATATTTGGGGCTTTGTCTTATATAGCCTCCTATTACCCCACCCTCCCTGTCCCAATTTTTCACAGTTGCTGTCTGGTCACCCTAATACCAGTAGCTCTTGCATGAGGTGGGCAATCTCATTTTATCATCCAAGGCTGTTTCTATTCTACCTCAGAAGCTTGGTATTTCACATTTTACATTTTCAGCAGACATCTGATCAACCAAGACATCTAACTTCCACATGTTCTTCTGTAAAGGAATCTTCTCACTTCATTAATTTTTCTTCATTTTGGGCCCAATGGTAAACCTCAATACATGTTCTGTGTTACTGCCTTACTGGAAAAATCATCTGCTGTGAACACACACAAACATACACATATTATATATGCATCCAACAAACAGCTACATTTTCAAGATACATAGCTATTCCTGCTACTTAGCTGAAATTAGAATCTGGCCCTCAACTGGCAATTCTTCCATTTAGGAACACACATTTGGTGGGATTGGGTCAAATTCTACCCTTTTGTATGAAAAGAAAGATCAAATATGGCACATACTGCGCATTATTCTGTACTCTCTACCTGAGTAGAATTAGAACAGCTCATGAGTTCACTT
Organism: Lepidochelys kempii; assembly: GCF_965140285.1. Lineage (NCBI taxonomy): Eukaryota > Metazoa > Chordata > Testudines > Cheloniidae > Lepidochelys > Lepidochelys kempii. The sequence continues at coordinate 251,217,598 of NC_136380.1, forward strand.
TGAATAGTTTATTGATTCAAGTATGAGGTTTCTGATTCTGATAAAAAAAGAATCACAATCAGACTAAGACCTGTTTATAGTTAATCCAACATTTTTTCATTATTTGGAATAGGCCTTGAATATCTACTCTGACTTTGATCTCACCTAGCTGGGAGTTTATAGATTTGCCTTTTTTAAAGAATAGATATGATGTGGCATCTAAGACTTGTTTACAGTTTAATTTGAAAAAGATATGGAGCAGTGGGTGGCCATTTGTGTCAAGAAAATCAGAATGCCAATATTGAGAATGAATGAACCAAACTTCACTGGCAGAATAAACATGCTGAACTTAGTGTCAGTGCATGATGCTAACTGTCTTCCAATAGTGCTTCTCTTTTGTCACAAAAATATTTTGGGAAGGACTTAAATCTGTCATTCTTGGCAACAGTTCTATTCAGGAGCATTTTGCACTCCAAATCGGTAGAAACAGAAGTGAAGATTTTTGCCTCATAATAGTCTAGCAGTTGTTTGTTATGACTGCTTGAATTTTGATCTGGGAAAAACATTTTGCTCCTGAATTGAACATCTATAATATCTTTCCCTCTAACTCTACAAGCTGACATTTTGCTGAATTAAAAAGACACCTTGGTAAGTATCTCATCAAACACTACTGTTCTTTTTTTTATATACAATCTGTCTTGTGGTTTTTGAAGCTTCACACTAGCAAAGAATAAAGAGATTTGCGGATAAAGAATAAAGAGCCATTTACTTCTAGTGCTTGGAATGGTTTTTAAATTTTAAAAAACTGTTTGAGATCCTACTACACAAAGTAAAAGTTGAATTGTTTCCATTTTTAATCATATTTCAACTGGCAATGACTGCTGAAGTAAGAATTCCAATAAGAAACTGAATAGTGAAATGTCAGAAGGATTGTGGTACTGATAAGTAGAAAAGATTCTCTTTTCATTCTTCATGGTCTAGTGGATCTGTTCCTTTACATAGCAGCACAGACATCATTGTCAGTAAGACTCTGAGCATGCGGAATGAGTTAGCTGATATTATTAATTAAATTTATTATTATTTACATTGCAGTCTGAACCCCAGCTCCTGTGAACCCCAGTCCAGGGCTAGGAGTCCATTGTGCATAAGGGAAGAGAGTCTTTAAGACTCTTATGCTCATCTGTTACGAAGAATTTTGTATATGGTATTCTTTATAATAACGAGCATAGTTTCTGAATATCAGAAGAAAAGGCCTCTCTCTTCCCCATTTGCTGAAAGTCATGTTATATTAGAAAAAATATATTTTAAAGGGTTGTTTACCAACAAGGACGGATCCAGCCAACAACTGGCTTTTGTACTACTTAGTTCAGTATGGAGCTAAAAACTGCATCCATAACTTTGCAGGTGCCAGTTTTTGGGTCTTCTCTGAATTATGTGGGATGATGAAGGGTTTCACATCTAGATAGCATAATGAATGGGTGCTTGACAGATCAAACAAATTCTAAGATATCTATGATAATTCATATGAGCCACCCACCTGGGTACATAGGAAGTTGTCTGTCTGCTGAGAGGTCAGGTTATGCATGAATCCTACAGCCGTGCAAGAAAACCTAGGCCATGTTCTTCACAAATTCCAGATGATTTTTGTGGCACAGAGCCAGCAGTTAGGCAGAAGACGTATACCCAGCTGTGTGTCTGCTCTACTATTCTGTTACTTGTTAGTAGTTACTGTCTGTCCATGGTAAAACATTTGTCTACCTATTATGTTATTAGTAGGCCTAGTAGAGTTGAGAAAATGGGTCACAGTATGTGAAAAATTCTTTGTTCTCTTTCTAGGTTTTTCACTGGAAATGATTAGTTCAGGGCCGTGAAAAGAAAATTTGCCTGCTTCTGTGTAATTTTGCCACTTTCATAGACATCTGAGTTGTGTAACTGGAAAATTCAGAACTCAGATATAGCTACTAAGTATTCATTTTATTTGCAGAACAAGAAGTGAATCAGCAGAAGTTCCACCAATTTTATAGCCATGTCATCTTATACTGATCCCATTTTCCATTTTTTTTCTTTTTAAATTTAGCATCATCTTGTATACAAAGTATTGTTATCACGGTTTTCTCAATCTAAAAACAGTTTGCTTATTCCTTTCTTTAGGTACCACCTTTCTTTAGGTACCATCCAGCCATTCAGGTGTCTACTAATAAACTTCTGCGTATTTCACTGATGTGCTTTCTCTAGGCTCTATCCAGCCATCTACTAAAATGTCTGCATGTTTCATCTCTGTATTTTCTTTAGGTTTCACTAAGCCTTTCATCTGTCTACTAAAACTTCAGTTCTTTCACTTAGGTACTCACGGTGCTGAGCAGCCAACAGTTCCTGTACAGTTTAATGGGAGCTGCTGAGTTCTCAGCACTTTGAAAAGCTAAACAATCTATTTAATAAGCTTAATTTTAGGTACAGAATTTTGAAAACCTTGGTCATTGTTAGGACTAAATTGTGCTTTCAGTTATAGCAGTGTAAATCTAGATTGATTCAGTGAGTTTAATTGGAGTTACTCTAGGTTTATCCTGGTCAAAGTGAGAAGAGAATTTAGCCCAGTTTCATTGTGACTTTATAGTAAATTTATGTTAATTTATGTACATTAATTTGGATACCTAAAATTGTAAGGATAGCCTCAACTCCCTCATAATCTCTAATTTATGAATAGATCTATAATTTATTTTATCCCCACTAAATGTTACAGATAATCAGTACATACAATATATATATATATATATATATATATATATAATTGACCAAATGCTTTATGATTTTCATGTATTGTGTTAGTATAAGAATGCACATTCTCATCTATTTCATCTTGCTTTACTCCCTCCCTTTTTGTAAAAGCTAGCATCTTTAAATATAGTTCTGTTCATATTATTATTCTTAAATCATGGTAAGGTCAAAAAGTTTCTTCCATATCACAGACTGGGTAAAATATAGCTCTCCATTAACCTAAGCAAAAGTACCTGAGGTTGCATGGGTATGACTGAGAGGAAAATTAGGCCTGCTGTGTGTATGGGTCTTTAGCTTTCTCAAATTCCAATTCCTATTCTTCGCTTGCTTAATCTGTAGCAGCAAATATCCAAATCATTTGCTTACATTACCAAACTTCCTGCACAACTCAGAAGTCAAATGTTTCCATGCCCACAATTAACAAAAGTATCATGTATTTTAACTGTGCTGTTTTGTATCTGCTCTCTATTCAATTAACCTTTTCTGCTGTTTTACAAAAGTGACAATAGTGACTCCAGATTTAAAATAGCGTTCAGTTTTCAGTTAAAGTAGAGCGTACATTTGTTTGTTAGACATGAGACTATATTGAACAGAACTAAAATCACTATATGTGTAGGTTGAATTTTGGAGGAAGTCTGATATGAATTCCTTCAGTAGTTAGGAGACTGAATGACTTTTAAAAAATCAGTTTAGAGTTGTTTTTGTGAAGCATTCTTGTTTAGAAATTATTAAATTGTAACAGTTCAAACTTTCTAGAGATGTAGATCGAAACAAAATCTCAAATCGGCTAATAGCTATCTTTATCTCTAAATAATATAGGTCTACTTTATGAGATATATATTTATTTGTCATGAAAATTAATATAGAAAAGATTAGATGTCAAGAGCTAATGTACAAATTTTACACAAGAAAACACTCCTAGTTTCAGATAGGCACAGGTGAAAGTAGGTTGTTAGAGAGGATGTGGCTCCCTAGTAGAGGTCCAGGTGCCGCAGAAGCAGGGTAGGTGCTCCAATATAGCTCAGTGGATACACCTTCTCCAGAAGCACACCTCCTAAGGTGTACAGAATGGGGGTTCTGAGATCTGTAATGAGACTCCCCTCCTGTACATCTTGGGAGCTGCACAGCTTTTCTGCTATCCCATCGGCATACTGTGGAAGCCATGTGGAACCCAGCATCATAGAAAATGTAATACATATGGCACATAAAATTATCCGTGCCTATCCAATTCTAAAACTTTCAGAGCTCCCTATGTGGTATTTCTTCTTTTAAAAAAGAAGAAAATACCAACACAGAAACCTTTATTAACTTAACATTAAGGTTGCTAAAGTAATAATTATAATTTTTCAGTAAAATACAGAACTGCAATGTTACCATTTTAAAAAAAACCTTAAGAATTAAGGGGCAGATTGTGGAAGACCCTCTCTTGTGTGCACAGGATGTAAGGAGGAAAGAGTAAGACCACATCCACCCACCTCTGAGCAACCTCCATGCATCTTGTAACAAATTATTTACCCCAGAACCAATTCTAAGCCCTCTGGGGCTCCTCCGGGAGCTGCACACCTACAGACCACCTCATTACACAGGACTCTGCATAAAGGTACAGTCTAGCTGTAGAAGATCAAGGATTATATATTTAAATAGGCATTGCTAATGTATGTGTACCATTGAAAGAGTATGTATGCATGAATATGACTTGTAGGCCAAAGTTAAGGTGGTCACATTTTCACATGTGAATACTGTCAGAAACTGAATCTGAAGGCAATATTTATTACCTTTCATGTTCATTCCCCCACTTTGTAATGTTTGAAGTTGTTCTGCTGTTGATCCTGTATTATCTGTTTTGTGGAAGAATTATATTAATGACTTCAGCAACCTTTCATCCAAGTTATTAGTGTTTTATTGGGAAATATATTGCATCATTTGCTTTCTGTAGCTCTGTTAGCTTAGTGAATTTCTTTACAAAATCAAATGAGCCAGTTTCAATATTTCCCGATAACAGAGAAGTCACATCTATCTACCTTCATTAAAGTGCCATGCTATATAGTTAAATGAGCTGTTAGTTACCATAAAACCATTTATAATAGTTCCTGAAGAGGAGGAAACAGGTTGTTATTTTGGGCCAATTTAGAAAAAGATGCAAATTGTATTTAACTTTATAAAGTTAAATAAAATTTTATAAAGTTAAAGATGCACATTTTATTTAACATGTATAGGGTACAGTAGAACCTCAGTTATAAACCCTTCGGGAATGGAGGTTGTTTGTAACTCTCAAATGTTCGTTAACTCTGAACAAAACATTATAGTGGTTCTTTCAAAAGTTTACAAATGAATATTGACTTAATACAGCTTTGAAACTTTACTGTACAGATGAAAAATGCTGCTTTCTTTTTTTTAGTAGTTTATTTAAAATAGTACTGTACTGTATTTGTCTTTTTTTTTTGGTCTCTCCTGCTGCCTGATTGTGTACTTACAGTTCCAAATGAGGTGTGTGGTTGACTGGTCAGTTCGTAACTCTGGTGCTTATAACTCTGAGGGTCTACTGTATGTCTGTATATCTTGAAGCCATAATTATATCTAGTTTGTTATAGCCTCTCAACAAGTACACAGGTAAAAATTATATTTTTCTACTAAAACCCATTTAAAACACTAATACGTATGGTCTATTTTCACCAGAGACTGAGCTCTGTGTGTCTTCTATTCAACAACTAAAATTCAAATACAGTTATTAGCTAACGAAAAATACTGTACTGTTGTAGAAAGTGCCTTTTATCTTGCCACTAGGGTCTCCTCACAATCATGAATATTGTCACTAGCCCTTAATATCAATATTTTAATGGCACTTTCATACTTTTCCAGGTTTTATTATTATTATTTATTTATTCATGGCATAGTATATAAATTAACATTTTAAAATAACAGTGCAATTGCTAAAATAGATTATAATTCTTAGGAAATGAAGTATTAATACCAAAGAGTGGGGCCGTTATTTAGGGTTTATCAAATGAAAACCAAGTGAACTGATAATGATTCAGTACTTGAAGTGTTACCTGTATATGGAAAAAACCTGAGTTGCTTAATCCCTTCATTTTGGATTAATCTTCTAATGCAGGAGTGTGTGTATAGTGGTGGTTTATTAAACTGTGGTATGTCTTGCGTGTCTGAAATGGTTTAGTTATGTTGAATGTATATGTGGTACGCATTTTACTTGCAGACATGAACGTCAGCGAATCGACATCCTCTTCAGAAGGTCAGATATGTGGTTGACCTTGATTTCATTTTTTGTTCTTTTGTATTCACTGTGGATTACATCTCTAACAAACAGAACCACTTAAAAAACTCTCATATAAATCCATATTTTAATAATAGATCACAGTTCACATCCCATTATTTTATTTATTTATTTATTTTACTTGCCTGGAGCATTAAGGTTTACCATTTCAGCTACTGAATTACTCAACGCTTTATTCATCAGTTTGAAGTTTCCATTACGAGTGTTTCCAACTATCATGATTTCCCTCTCCCCTCCCCCCTTTTTTTTTTGCAGGTTTCACATTTTCGTTTGTTTGTACTAAAAAGGATAATCTACAGTGCACTCTTTTTCCTTGTATGTTTTTTTTATTCATATTTCTTTTTACAGATGAAGATGACACCGCTTCAGTTAATACTTCACAAGCAGGTTAGGATTATTACAGTGCTTTTCCTCTTCCTTCTTAGAAAAAGCTAGACTAGAAAAAAGTAGGTCCTGATTCTGCAGTTTGCACTTAAGCATAATTTCCATCAACACAGAAACTTCTTTAGATACTTTAGGTAAAATTCACCTCCCCATGCAGTGGGCCAGTACAAGGCTTTTACAGCACTGAAATCCCACTTGTATCTTCTTTTAAGGACTTAAGTGAGATGTCACTATTTCAGAGCAGGTGAAATGCTCAGCTGCTCTGAAAGTCAGGCTCTGTATGCATTCATCTGGATGAATACAGACTGCATTTTTAAGGTTAAAGCTGAACCCAAATTTCAGAATTATAATTAAACTAAATCCTTATGATTTAAAACTAATTATCTCCACCTGGTTGGATGTCACCTTACTTGGGCTGTTTACTGATGCCACTGCTCTACCAGTCAATCAGAAGTTAGGTGGCTTGAATTTTTCAGTGCTGACCACCAGTCAGCTGACAAATAAAAGGCCTTCAAACCACAACCACTGAATGAAAAGCAGCAGTAACAGATGCTGCATAAGGTCCTAGTGCCACCAACTTTGGGGTGTTGCTGAAACCTCATCCTGCCCACACACATGCTTTCCAACCATGTTTTATGTTAATTTGTTTTAAAAGGCGTGCAAACCCTTAATGAAACACAATAATGGAATGCCTAATGATGCACGTCAACTTGTTAAAGTAAGAAATGCTGTGAATTATTTTAATTCCCTTAAGAAATTATCAACTCTTACACAAACCCCCTGAAAATGAAATATTACGGGGGCCAGATCCTCAGCTGAAATCAGTGGAGTTACACTGATTTGTACCAGCTGAGGATCTGGCCCTTAATTCTAAAAAGAAAACTATTATTTTAACCACTTCTAAAAAGAACCCTCAAAATTTCTTTTCCATTATTTCTCTGGATTTTTTTTTCAATCTGAGTCATTATATTGTTAAACTTGGAGATACGGTCCTTTGGGATGAATAATGGACTGAAATGTCTTCTGTTATCTTGAACTACCCTGAATTTTGAGGGAAGTATTGGCCTTGTGGCGTCCTGCTAAAACGTGAGCCTTTGGAAAGGAAGCCTTGCACAGAGATGCGTCTTCCTGTGTTAAACACAGAAACAGAAGAAAGACAATTGAAGTTTAGACTCAGTTATACACTCTTCATATTCCTGTATTGAGATATCTCCACATGATTATGCTCCTAACTTTCTGTTCTACCTCTTCTACTTGTGTACAGTCAATTTTTTTAAAAAACCAGTAAACTCTAAGGTCAATTACCCTGTGATCTCTAAACTGGGATCATCCAGGTTACTCTTTCCTTTCAGATGGGAGTACTCGGTCAGTGGAGAGAAAAGATTCAGGTGAGACCTCCTGAAAAAAAAATAGAAACATTCCAACTCTAACATAGTGCAATTATTATTAATTAATTATTTCTTGGCTCTAATTTACCTTTATTTTATATTACAGTCATTCATATGCCATTAAATCTTAACTTTTCAGTTGGTTTTAAATGTAAAAGAAAAGGGGTTACTTGGGAAAATCTACTTGGAAATTTAGAAATAGACATCTCTCTTAAATGAAATGTGCAGATGGGACTTCAACCCCAGTTAGTTACCTGGAATAGCCGAAATCTGTGAATCTTTTTAATAAAAACCAAACACATGATGACTTTATGTGATCTTCTTGCATAAAGAAATTTTTTATAACTTTTTTTCAGGATCACGTTGTGGTTTATTAGGATTGTAGCTGGTTTCACACTAAAAATTCCAGTACCAGACACTGCCATTTGAAGAATTTTCACTAGTGACCCTTTCCCACTTGTATTTATGTTGTGTTTTTGTATGTGTACCAGTATACTATATATACAGCATATTGATAGATACATCTCTCCCTATACATTTGTGTGGCTATGTGCATGTGTATATGTGTGTTTACATGTGAGCAATAACACAATTACATGTGCAGTAGAACTGGATACTGCATACATGGAGTGCATTAAGAGACAAGGCTAAAAGCCTAGTTCTTTTAACCATCCTAGAAGTGGAGTTATTTAGTATTTCTGTACCTCCTGAAATGTGTTATAGCCTTTAATAAAACAAAAACATTTGGTTACCTTTTTCCACAGTTGGCTAATGAGCGGTGGCCAATGTAGTTAATATTACATATCTGTGCAATGTTAACTTTCACCAGCCAGCATGATTCCTTCTGTAATAATCCTTTATACAGTGTAAAAACCCTGCTGACATCTGGTGTGAACTTTTACAACAGTTCCAAAAGGGTCTATGTCTCTATTAGGTTAATGAGATAGGAAGCAGAAACCCCTAACTTAAATCATATTATTTGAAAAGTCTTCATTCTGTAATAAACCTGTTACTGAATAATAAAACAGGTACTGTACATGAAAAGAACCTTTTTATATTAGCAACGAGGCATAACAAGATATCAATTATATTGCAATTTGTTTTGCCTGTTTGTTAATCGTAAGATCAGAGACCGACAGCCTTTGAACACACTGATCCAAATCACAGTGTCATGGTTTTTTTCCATTCAAGAACAATAAGGAGGCATTTCTGACCCAAAGAGAGCAAAGAAATGGCCTTTTGTGGGGATAGACCAGTATTCATGTTCTTCTGAACAGATTGTACTTTCTGACATATATTGCTGGGTGGCCCTAGTTTACTAGCTACATTCATTTCCCCCACTCTGTGCTAGTCCACACTCCTCAGTCTAAAGAAAAGTATATATCATTTTTACTGCACACATTCTAACTCAGAATATGGGACACGTTGTACCGTGTCTGTAGGAGGAGAGGCTGTGGCCCACAAATGTTTTCTTTATTGCTCTCCATGGGGTTTTCCACTGGGAGTCAACTTTGATTCCTGCCAGGGCTCTGAAGGAGTTGTCAGAGAGCAGATAGTCTGGAGACTCAGTATATACATCCTTTCTCACCATTGCGGCCCACTTTTGGCTCAGAATGCCCATTGACTTCAACAGGAGAAGTATCTGTACCTGAGTGTGTGACTTAATCATTTGTGTCTGGCTAGTTATTCACCTATAAACATCAATCTATGCACAGGGCTGGCCTGGGGATTTGCTGGACCCAAACTCTCAAGAGGGTACATGTAGGGAGAGGCTGGTGGCAGTGGTGGCGGGGGTTGGAAATCAGGCTGCAAGTTGCTATCTCACTGGTTCTATCATGGAAGGGAGAGATTGGGATTGAACAGTGAACCTCTTCCCATCATTGTCTCACTGGCAAAGGGGAAAGATTAGTTTGTATAAGTTGCTGAGCGAGTGCAGGATTGAGGTAGATCCACAAAAATCATGCACCAAGTGGTCACACTTATCTTGCTTGTGCCTAAGACTGGCTGTGCCTTTGGACCTTTGATCTGTGGTTTCTGTTTCTACAAAGCACTTTCATGGACTATACCTATAAAGCACTCATGGCTGAACATTATTGCAGTCCAAGTTACAAAAGACACTTATACCGTCCATCTGCCCAAATTCCTTTCCTGAGTAGTTCCGTTTTCCATCATCACAAAGATGATATTTCAATAGGAACTGTAGAGCATGTGACAGCCCCATCCCTGACAGTGGGTGTCACTGGGAGTAAGGGAACAGAAGACTTGCATACCACTGACGATGCCTAATGGGTTAGCGAAATTAACGAACTCAGGTAAGTGAACTTTGGTGGGAGTGAACCATGCTCAGACAAATGATATTTCTCCCTCTCTCTGCATATTAGTATGGTCTCTTGGAGATGGAGCGCCAGAAGAACCAGAGAAGCTTGACAATTCCCAGCGATCCACTTTATTTATTGAAAAACCACAGGGTGGTTCAGTGAATGTTGGTAAGTGGCTAGAAACACATTAAGTATGAGGGGTCATACGATACAGATCAAGTCTGACAAGAGGTGCATTTCACATAAGATTTAAATTCTGCCCTCAGGCACATGCAACTCCCATTAACTTCAATGGGAATCACACACTCCTCTTTGAAGAACGAATTTGGCCTGTCTGTGAAGAGACTATTCAACTGGTTAATATCAAGACCAAATTTAGATCTAATAATTTAGTCAGGGTGAAAGCTGGTCACTTGGATAGGACAGGTGATTGCCTGTACTGCTGTTAGCCGTACAACAGCTGACACAGTGGGAGAGTTTCAGAGATTGTTGTTCGTATGCTCTTACACTTTCTCAGTATTTAACTAGAAGAAAGGATTTTGTGGGAGTCTGTAGAGCATAAACAAAACTTACGGACTGGAGAAATAGGAACTAGACATGTCCCTCTCTGAAGCCCATCAATACTGCTCTTTCAGACAGCCATTTGGGGTTGCTATACAACCTCCCTGTCAAGTCTCCTTCTAACAGCATAGCTACACTGCATTGTAAACCTCGGTTCAGACTCAGATTTGAGTCCAAACCCCTCTACCATCCACACAAATCTTTCTATAAAAGAAACTTGTATAAATGTGACAGGCAACCACATTTTCAGTAATGACTGAATTTTTTTTCTTTTTTAAAGGAGGAAATATTACATTTATAGCCAAAGTAGAAGCCAAAGATCTTCTTCGAAAGCCAACTGTAAAGTGGTTCAAAGGTAAATGGATGGACCTGGCCAGTAAAGCAGGCAAACACCTTCAGCTGAAGGAGACATTTGAGCGTCATAGCAAGGTACACTTATATTTTTCTTTTTTAAAGAGACAAAACTTGAAGCCTTAAAAACCATTCTTAACCAGTCATTCATCTAAGGATGGAGGGCATTGTGGTTCAGGCATTGGATAGAGACTCAGGAGAACTGGGTTCAATTTCTGGCTGCACCACACATTTCCCTAGGATGTTGTGTCTGGTAAGGATCTGATGCATCATGTCCACTGGCATAAAACAGGAGCTCCTATGAGTAATAACTTTGAAAGGGGGTCTCCGAGTCACAGTTCCTGTCCAGAGTTTCTCCTGGGCAGCACAGCTCTGCATCACTCCTGACACAGGCGGAGAGAGTAAACTCTCCATCTAGGCCATAGCTTTTAACTTCCTCTTTGTACAAATGTATCCTAAATTAAAATTATTATACTTTGCATTTGAATTTCAGGTTTATACATTTGAGATGCAAATCATTAAAGCTAAGGAAAACTACGGAGGGAACTACCGCTGTGAAGTAACATATAAGGATAAGTTCGATAGCTGTTCTTTCGATCTTGAAGTCCACGGTAAGATTTGCCTTTTATAGATTTATAAATTTATAAATAAAGTCCATTTATAGATTTTCCCCCCTTTACAACAAATATGGTATAACTGTATTCTCAAGGCCACAGTGAAGGAAGTTTTAATGTTAACTTTTTGAACACAATGCCTCCTGAGCAACTGTGATTTCTTTTTGGAATGAAATATATGATAGAGGGGGGTGGCTGGCAAGCATGGGTTTGAGCCAGAGCCCACGGAGGTCAATAGAAAGACTTCTATTGAATTTAGATCAGGCCTCTCCTAAACAAAAAGAATGCCTGTCATAAATCTGTCAAGAGATACCACATGAGAGAGATTATGTATGCAGTTACATCCAAGAGAGGTTCTGATATGGAATGCTTCTGAATCCCCAACTGTGCAGAGAGAGTGTAAAATGGTACCCAGTCAGTGATAGCATTATACATCTACTTTGCCCAGGTATAAATGACTGCATAATGTAGTGGAGACTCAGGGCCAAATTATTTGTCAACTTATGCATGATAAAGACCCTCTTACACACATGCTTAACTTTACTCATGGGACTTCTCACATGAACAAAGTTTAGCACATGCATATTTGCAGAGCTAAAGAGAGATAGGAAGCAATGAGCAAACAAGAGCGAACAATCTTGTCTGCTGCATAAAGGCTACTGTTCAAATCTTAAAACCTGCAAACGTTCACCTGATTCTGTAATTTCAGCTGGTAGGCAGATCCAGTCTAGCTTTCCAAATACCCAGAGGGCAGCAACATTCCAAGCAGCCTAGTCGAGTATTTGTTCATCCTAGCAAAACAAGCCTACCAAATTACCAAGGTCATCAGCTTGGTCATCAGCCAGGGATTGCTAGGAATCTGTATGTATTCATTAGGCTGCTAGGTGAAGGACTCATCTATCCGCATCTATAAACTTTCTATAGGACAGAGTTGTTTCATCTATTCAGATGTCTAATTCATGCAGGGGGAAATTCATCCTTGTGCCAAGGCCCAGTACAGAGGTCTATCCATCAGTTATATCGCACATATACTCTCCAAATAGGGTTTATGTGGTGCAGAGATCCTGTGCTGGCCCTTGATACAGGGATGAATTTCCCCCAGAATCTTCCACTCTCCATCAGACCAAGCTCTTGTATCTTTCTTGCTGACCACACAGCGGGAGAAAGACAAAGTCTATTCTGGGTGGCAAAAAACAACTGATGATGATTTGGGCCCCCAATAAGATTATGCAGGACTTCTTTTTTCCTGTAAAGTGTTGGGCAGGAGGGAATTTACTTTGAAAACTGGAAGATGTCCGTGAGAGAGAAAAAAAGTGAGAGAGACGCAGGATGTGTGGGGTCAGGAGGGAATGTGAGAGAAACATCACACCGTTTAATCTTGTATACAGAAATGTATAATGTAGTTTAGAGAAATGTACTAAGAAAGATTACCTCTGCACTGATGAGACTTGCACTTGGCAGATCTTGATGCCAGAAGGGCATATACATGGTGGTCACTTAGCAATGAAACTGAAGTAGTTTAAAGCACCAAGGTAAAAATATTTCTTTAACTTTTTTTTCTTTCATAGAATCTTCTCAGGCTGCTCCATCTATTGACATCCGATCTGCTTTCAAAAGAAGGTAACTTTGACTGGTGATCCTGTGAAGTTACTCAATAATGGACACATATAGCATACAATCACCTCATATCATCTCTCCTAGCCAAGCATATCAAGTGTTATAAAAAGGTGGTGTTGCAAATAAGGATGAAAAAAGTAGGATGTAAGATAATTGAAAGTGGGTGGGATGAAGTAGCCTTACATCAGAAACTGCATATACAGTATAATAGACTTTAAAATGAGAGTTGAGTGTAATTGCTATAACGGGAAGTGTTGATGGAGTCAGATAATCATACAGCAAGCACAGCAAAGGCTAAATAAAGTTATAGGATTGCATTTATGAAATTCCATTTTTAAGAGATAAAAGCTTATATATCATTTCCTTTAAGTAACTCCAGAGTAGAGCTGGGAAAATAATTGATTTTGGTTCACTGGCAGATTAAAAACAAAAAGAAAAAAAAATTTTGGTCCGGGTCAAACTAAATCAAAACATTCCCCCAAATTTAGGTGAATTAAAGAAGTCTGTTTTGGTTCAAACAAAATATGCCATTCAACCTGAAATGTTTTGTTTCTAGGCATTTCAAAAGAGCTAGAGTCACATAATAACCAGATGAAGGAGGAGGAGATGGAGGCGCCCCTTTTACTAATTAGCCCAGTGATTTACAGGTACTTGGGATGTGGGAGACATGGATTCAGTTTCCTCCTCTGTCAGATGTAGAGCAGGGCTTTGAACTTGTGTCTCCCACATCCCAGGTGAGTACCACATCATCTTCTCTACCCTCAGCCATTTTGTGAATCTAGCCAAAAAATTTTCTGGCTGAAACTATTCAGTGAATTCATGTCACATTCACAAATTGTTTCAGGTTGACCAGAACGGTATTTTTAGGTGAATAAACTATTCATCTGAAAATTTCACCTAGCTCTACTCTAGAGTTAAATAACCACACCAATTACTAACATTTATGTAGCAATTAGTTTGTGAAGATTCCAAAGACTCTGTCTTTTTGCAAGCAGTGCCTTTAAACATCATATACTAACACTACACAGTAGTTCAGGGCAGAAAATGAAAAATGTGTATTACCCACCCACCTTGTTTCTCTCATTCATTTAAAAATAGACAGGAACTTTAAATAGGCAGAAAATAATTACACAAGTGGGATTTAGCCAGCACATTGCAAAAGAAGGTTTTAGCAGACAGCGGATAGATAACATCAGAGACAGAAAACATCCCAACTTTTAAAAATTGATATTGACACTTAAGATCATTACTTCATAAGACAAAATTTGTGTTTTAAACTCTTTTATGTGTGTTTCCCAATACATTTTCCATCTTATTTGTAAGATGCCATTAAATATTATCTATTTCTTTACAATAATTTTTAAAATTTTATTTTGTGATTCATTAAAATATCCTACTATATGCTCCCTGATAGTAATCATCTATGATGTGAAAGTTACTGTGGCCCCAGTCCTGCACTCATTGAAATCAATGGCAAAATTCCAGTTGACTTCAATGTGATAGGATTATTTTCTAATAAAAAGAAAAATGCATGCCAAATTTATCTTGATAATAACATTGAAATATATGCATTCCAGAAGTCTTAGTATACAGCATTATATCCTAAACCTTCTCTCAGATTATTGGAATTTTGAGATAAACTAGCCATTAAAACCACTGTTATGATATAGTCTTTACACTTTCTAAATCTGCACACATTTTTCTTACCAGAACAGAAATAAAAATATTGGGAACACAGTCTGTGGACAGAAAACCAGTGTCATTTGTTAACTTAAAGAAATAAGCAAACAACCTTTATAATTGTGCTTAAGTAGTAACTTTTATTAAATGATGCGCTATTGAGATAAATTCACTCTCAGAAGGATATTAATTTCAAGGTTAATTCTTTCCTAGGGGTGCATTTTTGCACATTGTACTATGACTCAACAGCAACCACAATGCGAACAGAAAAAAAAATACTTCTGAAAACTTTTAAGGGTAAAGTGTATGCAAATTCTAAGGTGAAATCCAAGTGTCATTGAATTAACTGCCATTGACTTCAATAGTGCCAGGATTTCGCCCCTAATGTTTACTGTCATCACCCCAACAATAGAGCATTTTCTTCTATGTACTGTATATTGTAATAAAATTTTCTTGTGTTAAGAAGACCTTCTAGAAGGGACTGCATCTTTAAAAAGGCTACAATCACATTTTAAAAGTGTACAAAGTATTTTTTCTTTTTTTCTGTCTGACTTCTCCCTTTGCTGACACACAGAGGTTAAACTTAAGTGTAATGCTTTGCTAGCTGGTATCTGACACAGCTATGCATTGTTAAATGCAGCACACTCAACAATGCAAATCTTTGTTTTATATTTATAACAGAGATCAGCACAAGCCCTTTGTTTTTTACACATACATATTACTCAAACCCAAAAACAAAGCCCTTTGTGTTGATTGGCTTAAGTGAATTTGTGTTCTAAAATATAACACAAATCTTAGCAAATTAATGTATGCAATCTACAAAAATTTGCCTTAAAAGTATAACAGCAAGCAATACAAACCTTTGTGTTTATTTTTCACAAGTGCTTGTTATGGAACCATAACTTGTGTGGAAACGAATACAAGTTTGTGTTGATTTTATACCATTATTTGTGTGCCTAGACAGTATTGCATATACAGGACATCTAGAGTGTTTGCAATGTGTGTTGTCCAAGTCCCTCTGTATTAAACAAAGATTTGATCTTTTTTTTATTAACAACAGCGGTGAAGGACAAGAGGATGCAGGAGAACTTGACTTTAGTGGTCTCCTGAAACGTAGGTGAGAACCAAGTGATGAAGTGAGCAGGTGTGGATTGGAAACCATTAGGTTCATACACAGAAAGAGTCAGGTTTAGCATTAATCATTTCTCAAGAATTTTATTATCTTACTTTCTTCTGATATTCCTAACCTTTTATTATTTGAGTCTGAAATGCAAAAGTTCAACTAATCATATCATGTAAACATAGTAGGCAGGAAAGAAGCCTCAGATATGAGTGGTGTCAAAGATTTTAGGTTGTGGTGCACTTTCTTAATGGAACAAATCAATAGTATTAAGTCTACATGCTATTTCTTTGTGTTTGCATGGAGTTTTTTTCCTATGCAGGGATGAGCAGGTTGGAAAATTGAGTCTGGTGGGAAAGTAAGAAACTATAGGGGTTAAGCTGGCCCTTTGGGGCACACTTTAAATTAACTTTAGCAAATATCCTCAGACTGGAAATTACATACAATACTTTCAAAATGTAGGCATTTCTGTTATTTCCAAGGGGTTTTCTAGTTCAAGATGTGCAAATCAGGGAAGAAGGATTTTTTTTTTAGATGATCACTGACTCTTCTGCTCTTTCCTTCTCCATGCCCCAGCTAGAGAATGCTGTAAACTTATTATTTATTCAGAATTATGTGCTCTTTCATCATCTGACCAAAGAGCAACAAGCAGGTTGTTCAAAGAACAGGCAGGTATGTTATTGAGACAGTGAGGTCCTAAGGAAAACTTGATAGCCTCTTACAAAAATGAGGGAAAATTAGCTTTCAGATGATATGCAGCATGACTTTGCAGTTCTAATACCCAAAAAGGAGCTAACATCAAACTGTTCGTACATGCACACCAAACCTTTAGGTATATGAACAACAAGTGTTCAATGTTAATTTGATTTTCCTTCACGAGATGGCAGCTAAAAATATTAGGCATCTGCTCCTCAAGACCCCATTTAAAGTTTGGATGCTAATAGGACAGTCCCATCCCTCCAGGTTTCTAGACCTTGGACCCAGTTTTGCCCTTGGATATAGTATAGTGCAACTTCCATTGATGTCAATGAGAGATGTAAATGAGAGGAGAGCATAGAATCATAGGACTGGAAGGGACCTCAAGAGGTCATCTAGTCCAGTCCCTTGCACTCATGGCAGGACTAAGTATTATCTAGACCGTCCCTGACAGGTGTTTGTCTAACCTGCTCTTAAAATCTCCAATGATGGAGATTCCACAACCTCTCTAGGCAATTTATTCCAGTGCTTAACCACCCTGACAGATAGGAAGTTTTTCCTAATTTCCAACCTAAAACTGCCTTGCTGCAATTTAAGCCCATTGCTTCTTGTCCTATCCTCAGAGGTTAAGAAGAACAATTTATCTCCTTCCTCCTTGTAACATTTACATACTTGAAAACTGTCATTATGTCCCTCTTAGTCTTCTCTTCTCCAGACTAAACAAAATCAATTTTTTCAATCTTCGCTCTTAGGTCATGTTTTCTAGACCTTTAATAATCTTTTGTTGCTCTTCTGTGGACTTTCTCCAATTTGTCCACATCTTTTCCGAAATGTGGTGCCCAGAACTGGACACCTCCAGTTGAGGTGTAATCAGCACAGAATAGAGTGGAAGAATAACTTCTTGTGTCTTGCTTACAACACTCCTGCTAATACATCCCAGAATTATGTTTGCTTTTTTTTTTTTGCAACAGCATTACACTGTTGACTCATATTTAGCTTGTGATCCACTATGACCCCAGATCCCTTCCCACAGTACTCCTTTCTCATTTTGTACGTGTGCAACTGATTGTTCCTTCCTAAATGGAGTACTTTGCATTTGTCCTTATTGAATTTCATCCTATTTATCTCGGACCATTTCTCCAGTTTGTCCAGATTATTTTGAATTTTAATCCTATCCTCCAAAGCACTTGCAACCCTCCCAACTTGGTATCATCCGCAAACTTTATAAGTGTACTCTCTACACCATTATCTAAATAATTGATGAAGATATTGAACAGAACCAGACCCAGAACTGATCCCTGCGGGACCCCATTCATTATGCCCTTCCAGCATGTCTGTAAACCACTGATAAATACTCTTTGGGAACGGTTTTCCAACCAGTTATGCACCCACCTTATAGTAGCTCCATGTAGGTTGCATTTCCCTAGTTTGTTTATGAGAAGGTCATGCAAGACAGTATCAAAAGCTTTACTGAAGACCAGATATACCACGTCTACCACTTCCTCACAAGACTTGTTACCCTGTCCAAGAAAGCTATCAGGTTGGTTTGACATGATTTGTTCTTGACAAATCCATGCTGACTGTTACTTATCACCTTATTATCTTCTAGATCTTTGCAAATTGATTGCTTTATTATTTGCTCCATTATTTTTACCGGTACAGAAGTTAAGCTGACTGATCTGTAATTCCCTGGGTTGTCCTTATTTTCTTCTTTATAGATTGGCACTATATTTGCCCTTTTCCAGTCTTCTGGAATCTCTCCCATCTTCCATGAATTTTCAAAGATAATCACTAATGGCTCAGATATCTCCTCAGTCAGCTCCTTGAGTATTATAGGATGCATTTCATCCTATGATGACTTAAAGACATCTAATTTGTCTAAGTCATTTTAAACTTGTTCTTTTCCTATTTCAGTCTCTGATCCTACCTCATTTTCACTGACATTCACTCTATTAGATGTCCAGTCACAACCAACCTTCTTGGTGAAAACTGAAACAAAGAAGTCATTAAGCACCTCTGCCATTTCCACATTTTCTGTTATTATTCCCATCTCCACATTGAGTAATGGGCCTACCCTGTCCTTGGTCTTCCTCTTGCATCTAATGTATTTGTAGAATGTTTTCTTGTTACCCTTTATTTCCCTAGCTAGTTGTTTTGTGCCTTGTTTTGTGCCTTGGCCTTTCTAATTTTGTCCCTACATACTTGTGTTATTTGTTTGTATTCATCCTTTGTAATTTGACCTAGTTTCCACTTTTTGTAGGACTCTTTTGATTTTTAGATCATTGAAGATATCCTGGTTAAGCCATACTTCCCATCTTTCCTACACTGTGGGATGCATAATTTCCTACACATGCATAATTGAAGGGAGAATTTTCTTTAATCTCTGCTAGCACTCACCTCTGACTAAGAAAAAAACACATGCCATTAAATACATTAAAGATTGTGACGGTCTTAGATAGTATGATAACAGGGGCCATATAAATAACTTAGATATCTGAATAGCTAAACTTTGTCCTACAAGAAAAATAAAAATACACAATAAAACCAAGAGCAGTTTCCAGCTTAACCAGTGGCAGAGCTTCCATGGGACCAACTTTCAGTGTATAGTAGAAGCAGGATGTGGAAGAATTGTTTGAATTGATTCATATCCACCAGGTCTCCATTTTTTATCCTCTCTTCATTCCTAACTAGGAACTTCAATTTGATGTGTGTTCATTTAACTATCCTACTGAAACAACACGTAACATGACCATTCTGATTGACTGTCTTGGGGTACTAATATATGGATTGCATATGGGGAGGCTTCATTGTTTTTGTGGTAATGTGAAATTGTGACTATCACGTCACTAACATAAATAATTCATTGTTTTATATGATAAAAATATATATTAATAGAAACAGTATAACTCTTGTGTGGTTAATGGGGAAACCAAACCAACCTGTTTTTAAACAGAATAAATTTTATATTGATAAGACCAGTATTTTGCCTCCACATTTAAGCTTCTGAAATTCAATATATATTTTAACAAAAGTCTAAATGCATAGAGTCTTAATGCTGCTTTTAAAAATTATTTTGTGACACTCTCATAGGAAGTCAAACCAGGAAGCCATCTTATTGACATACTGTGTGAGGTGGTATGTCTCATCATAGCAATGGGTCAATAATGCCACGAAATTCCAAAAGGTGCCAGATCTCAAAGAGATTCAAACATTTATACTTTTTTATAATACATTTTTCAACGAAATGCACATCTCTCGGGTGGGGGAAATTGGATGAGATTGTGGTCTAGATAATTTACAATGGATCTGCCTGGAAAGTAATAAATGTTGTTTGCCCACTATCCACAGGTACAAATATTATAGTCTCAGAACAGAGTGTGGTTGTTCAAAGTGTCAAAATTTGTTCTTAGTTATGCAAGTTATGTTCTTAGTTATGAATAGAGAGGCTGGAATAATTGTTTAATTATTTGAAAATCTGGACATGCTCATCCTAATTGTCAACCACTGCCTGATTTTAACGGGGCACATTATCATCTCAGTTCATGTGGATGTGTGTGTGTAACTCTCATTAGCATTGATAGGAGTTGCACAGCTAATGGCCAGCGCAATGAGATGAGAATTCTATCCCTTAGCGCGTGTCAGCTTTTACATATGTTTGCAAACTGGGTTTGACCTGACCTCATGCAGGAGGAATCTCATTGAAACACGACTGTTTTCAGTAAGTAGTCAGCCTCCATAAATCATAAGCACAAAACTAAAATTTAAGATATAAAATACCGTGCAATGCCAGTCTTTATATTATCTTATGAGTAATACTACCCACCATGAACATTTTGAACCATCTTTAGTTATTTCTTAAAAATACCACTGAACTACTATAAAAGCTTTAGAAACTAACAAATTTATTTGACCATAAGCTTTCGTGAACTAAAGCTCACTTCATTGGATGCATCTGATGAAGTGAGCTGTAGCTCACGAAAGCTTATGCTCAAATAAATTTGTTAGTCTCTAAGGTGCCACAAGTACTCCTTTTCTTTTTGCGAATACAGACTAACACGGCTGCTACTCTGAAACCTATAAAAGCTTGTAAACTTTCTGGATTATATAACGGTATAGTACTGTTCCCTAGTCACTGGCCCAACCCTGCTAGACTTCTCAGAGATCCCATGATTTCTCTATACCATAAGGCAATAAAAGCTGAAGTTTCTTTTATTTTTCCATACATTTGTGTTCTTGCTCTGTTGCCAAAAGTGCTGATTCCACCAGAACCTGTCAAATTTTATCAGCCAGGATTGGTCTCAGCCAGGATGTGCTTCTGGAAAAGAAGGGTCAAGACCTTTGCTCTCTCTTTCCTATGCCCCTAAATTATACTAGCAGCTTTCTTTTTCTGAGATAATCAGTGGATCTCATCAAAATTATAATCTTATCCAGACTGCCCCATTATTCCTGCATTTAATGCTTGCCAGTTTCAAAATGGTTAACTAGTTTTTTTATCAGCTGACTCTGTTGACTCAAATACAGACTTTGAAGCTAACTACAATAAATATGATACTCTAGCTTGTTTAATATGAAATCTGATAAGCTTGAACAAACAGAACTAACTCTAGAGATCTAAGAAAATGCTTCCCATTACTAAAAATCACGGTAGGTACAGAGGTCAACATATTTGTGTCATGAGTACAGATGTCAGTGGACGCATAATACCAGCCTTGTACCAAATTTAACCCCAGTCCTGCAGTCTGATAAATACAGATGTCAGCGATGGGGACATGGGTGGTCATGCCTACTGGCTGGAGCAGGAGTCAACCTAGTGGTTAGAACAGGAGTCAGTAGCCAGGAATAGGAGCCCAGGATCAGAGCTGGACTCAGAGACCAGAAAACCAGAGTCAAGGGTCAGAGCCAAAGTCAGGAATCGGAGTAGAGGGTCAGAGCCAGGTGACCTGGAGTGAGGCATTGCAGGGGCAAGGCTGGGGCCAAGGCAGGAGCAGGGCTGAAAACAAGCAGGTACAGGAGCTAATGCAGCTGTGGGCAAATACTTTGAGCAGCCATTGGACAAATGCTGCTGCTGTGCTTAAGAGCATACCTGTTGGTTCCTTCAGCTAACTGATTCATTTACAAATCCTCTGTTGCTCAGTAGGGAGGTGTAGCTCGCTGGTCCCAGGTTCAGCTGCGAACCCTAATTCCTGACAGCTCGCCTGGGACCAGTGAAAAGTTCCTAGTATATCTACCATATGGATATTCTCTTCTGGTTCCCAGGATGGGTCTTCCAGACCATAACCTTCCCAATAACCAAGTATTAGACTTTCCCTCAAACTCACCTGGAGTCAGGGATTTTTTGAACTACATACTCATCTTGCCCCTTAATGGATATGGGTGTGGGCAGGGGATTGGACAGGCAGGGAACAGGTTCTCTGTGCGTGGCTTGAGAAGGGAGGTATGGAACATGGATTAATTTCCAGTGACTTGGTAAGCTGTAGCTTGAAAGAGACCAAGTTGTTCTGTTCTATGATCATGAAGAGCCCTATGCATCAGTGATCCAGTTTAGCTGAGGGGTGGATGGATTTAAGGTTCTGGAATGGACACCCAGATCTTGTCTCCTATTGCAAGGTTGGGAACGTCTGGATGGCCCTCATTGGCATGGCATTTATAGGCTTCCTTAGAGGTGCTTAGGTGCTCTTGGAGCTCTTGTTGTATCTGATGCAGATGGGTGACCAGGTCCACTGCTGTGGATACCAGGGAGACTGTGGGCATGGAAGCGAGGATGGAATCTGTAACTAGCATAAAACAGGTTTTGCTGAGTGGAGGCATGGGTGGAAATGTTATAAACGAACTCTGTGTATGGTAACAAGGGAAGACAATCGTAGTGTTGGTAATTTAAGCATCAGTGGAATCATTTTTCCAAGATCTGGTTAACATGTTCTGTCTGCCCATTGGGGTGAGGGTGATATAAGGGACTCCACACCAAGGATCTTGAAGAAAACCAGGAAAAAATTGTGGAGCTTGGACTTACACGACACCAGAGGGCAAACCATGAAATCAGAAAACAGTTTCCAAGAAGAAGCTAGGGCGAGAAGGAATGAAATGCTCCATCTTGGTTAGAAGATCAACCACAACCAATATCACCTTGCACCCATAGTAATTCTAGTATAAAGTTCAGTGATACAGTGGACCAGGGTTGTGGCAGAATGGGCAAGAGCTGGAAGAGTTTGAGTGGCTTGGAGCATGGCTTCTTGGTCCAGGAGTAAAGAGTTCAGGAGTTTATGTAATTCTGGACATCAATGCATAGGCCTGGCCACAAGAAGCTTCATGAAATAAGGTTCAGGGTTTTAGCTTGGTCAAAGTAGCTGGTGAGTGGTGTATCGTGACATAATTTTAGAATTAAGAGGATAAAGTGTCCTTCTGGAACATAGACCTGTTCCTTGTAACCGACTGTCCCGTCCCTCAGTTGAAATTCTGAGTTGGTGGGGAAACAGTGGTATTTAAGATCTGACAGAGGTGGGTGCCAAACAGGTCATGAGACAAGAGAGATTGGATGGAGGACATCAGGCTACTGTCCACAATACCACTAATAAAATTAGATGATTTAAGGACCATGGAAGGGGGTTCTGAGTCCGTTACGAGGTATTCATCTTCGCAGGATAGGGCATACACCTTCCCATTTCTTACCCTTGAGCAGTAGAACACCATGAAGTTGAACCTGGAAAAGAATAGGAATCAGCAAATCTAGTGTTGGTTAAGGCACCTGGCCATGGCAGAGGAATTCCAAGTTCTTGTGGTCTGTAAGAACCTACACCAGAAACTCAGCTTCTTACAGGAGATGGTGCCATTCCTTAAAGGCTGTCTTGATTGCTAGTAGTTCTCTACCCCAGATATTGTGGTTCTTTTCTTCTGGGGTTAGTTTACAGGAGTAGAAAACATGAGGATGAAGTTGATTATACATGCCCCTTTGCTCAGATAGTTTGTCTCCAATGGCAAAGTTGGATGCGCTGGTTTCTACTATAAATGGACCAGGTGGAGTTGGAGTGGACCAGGATGGGTGCTGATGTAAAAGCCCTCTTCAAGTGGTCAAAGATGAGTTGAGCCTTTGGGGACCAGAAGGACTGAGCTCCTTTCCAGAAGAGTGCCATCAGTGGAGCTATCAGAAAAGTTTCAAATGTACTTCTAGTGAAGGCTGGCAAAGCCTCAGAACTGCTGCACCCCACCATGTGTCCCTTGGTCTGTCCAGTTAGAGATAGTGGATACCTTGCAGGGCCATGGTTAGTTCCCCATGGGAAATAATATTACCTAGGAACTCGATCATATTCTGATCAAATTCACGCTTTTCTAATTTTTCATAGAGATGATTCAGATGAAGCCTCTCCATGACGTGGCACGCATGTTGATCATGAAGAGTCTGGTCTTCAGAAAACATGAGGCTATCATTGAGTTATACAACAAGAAACTGATACAGCACCTCTATATTTATATCATTGATAAAATGTTGGAAGGTCACTGGGGCATTGCACAGTATGAAGGGCATCACCAGATATTCCAGTGTCCATACTGGGTGTGAAAGGCAGCATTCCACTCATCCCCTTCCAAAACCAGAACCAGGTTTTAGTCTCCATGGAGGTCTAGTTTGGTAAAAACCCTGGCAGAGCGAAGTTGCTCAAAGTATTTGTTGATAAGCAACAGGGAGTACTGATTCTGGATGGTTATTTTATTCAACTCCCAGTTGTCCGCACAGTACCACAGAGAGTCATCTTTCTTGGCCACAAAAAAAAGATGGGACATAGAAGGACAGATGATCCCCTTTTCCAGGTTCCCTCAGAGATAGACTCTGAGTGTCTGTAGTTCTGGTTCAGCAAGAGAGTAGACACACCCAAAGGGAGCCTCGGCTCTGGGCTGAAGGTTTATAGGACAATCATAGCACCAACGAGAAGGCAGGACATCAGCCTTCTTGCTGTTGGGGCCAGCAGGGACACCTTCAAGCTGGGTCCCCCTGTTCCAAAGTCTTTAGGGTGGGGCTGGACTCACTCAGAGGGAGAAACTCTAATCTACAACTGGGCTCAGGAAAGCAGGACTGCTGGAAGTACAGGGAATTAAAATGCACCATGCTTGATCCCCAAATGATGTGGGGATTGTGTGTCACAAGCCATGTGATGCTAAGAATGATTGGAAAGTGTGGGAAATGTACCAAACCAAACTGAAAGGACTTATGATGACCCTGATGGGTGGTGACCTCCAAGGGTGACCTCCTGTGTGACTGGGCCTAAACGTAGGGGAGAACTGTTGATGGTCTCCATGCAGTCATGGCCTTATGCAGTGTCAGAATCTTGTGTTTTAGGGAAAATTCTAGGTCCATAAAATTCCTGGAGGCACCAGTGATTCCAGGCTGAGCTCTGTCATTGGGGATGTCATAGACAGAGCAGGAGCTGAAGGTGTGTTGAGCATTGATTAGATGCCATCAAGGTGCCTGAGGACCACTGTAGGAGCCATGAATGGGAGCAAAGGGGAAGTGCTAGCCTCACCCAGATCCCTCTACTGGTGCTGGAACCTGGCATTTTCTCTACCATCCCTTTGCCATACAACTCAAGGCAAAGTGTCTTGGTCCTCTGCAGTAGAGGCATAGCCCTGATGTCCCATGTTGATCTTTCTCTGCATCAGAGAGATGGAGTCAGGCTGTGTCCAGTTGCATGGACTCAGGCTGTGGGTGGGTATGGAAGGTTTTCTGACCGATGCCAAGGAGCCACTTCTTTTCTTGTTGGCATGCCCACAGGCAGTTGTCTATCTTAATGCGAAAAAGGCATCCAAGTTGGTCGGAGCTTCCGCGCACACAAGCTTGCCTTTGATCTTGTTGTTCAGATGGAGCCAGAAATGGTAGCACTGTGCAGCTTTGTACCACTTGGTGTCCGTCACCAGGTGCTGAAACTCCGTAGCTGATTGGTTGGCATCCCAGTCTCAGGGTCTGGAGCATAGCTTGTGCCATGAATGTTCAATTTGAGTCATCAAAATTATTTCCATGACGTAGACAGAATTCTTGAATTGGCCCAAAAAAGGGCTGTATTTTTCCCATAGTGGAGAGGCCCAGACCTGCACCTCCCTGGTCAGCAAACTGATGATGAGCCCCACTCTGGACCAATCCATGGGGTAAATTCGCAGGCATAATAGAAACAGGAGCCGACAATGGTTCAGGAAGTCACAGAACTTTCCATGGTGTCCATCAAACTTGCCTGGTAAATGAATCTTCAATTTTTTAAGGTCCTTGTGCCAGGCTTGAGTATGTAAAGGCAGTGTCTGCTCCTGCATAGTGCTAATCTGGGTTTGTAAATTCTGCAAGGCAGCGACCAACACCAACAAAGGGATGTTAGTTTCTGTGGCATCCATCCTGGAAGAGGAAGCTACCCCAATTTTGGTTTTGGGCTGTGCAAACTGTCAGAGACCAGAATGTGGGTGGTCATACCTAGTAATTAGAGCAGGAGTCCAGCCTAGTGAAGGACCTGGAGTCAGTAGTCTGGAATAGGAACCTAGAGTCAAAAGTCAGGAATTGGAGCTGAGGGCCAGAGCTGGCTTACCTGAATTGAGGCAAGGCAGAAGCAGGGCTGGGGCCAAGCCAGGAGCAGGAACTAATGCAGCTGTGGGCGAATGCGTTGAGCAGCCATTGGCCTAATGCTGCTCCTATGTTTAAGAGCACACCGTTGGTTCCTTCAGGCAGTCTGGCCAATCAGGTAATTCTCTTGCAAGCCAAGTGTGATTCAGCTACAAGTCCTCTGTTGCTCACTAGGGAGGTGAAGCTAGTCTGTCCCAGGCTCAGCTGCAAGCACTAATTCCTGACAACAGGTGTGCCCTTATGCCGATGACTTCAGTGAGGTTCTGTGTGTGTCCCTGCTACCAGAAACAATTGCAGAATTGTGGTCTACATCCAAAGAATAAAGGCCTCTTTTATAACTATAGAATTTATACACTACACTGTGATCTCAGTTATGTAGGTGTAAATCACAAGTGACTTCACTGAAGTCAATGAAGTTACAGCAGTATGAGAAACTGGTTTATGTGAGATCAGAATCAAGCCTTATTATACTACTGTATTTTCAAATATTTTTTCCTTAGGATGTAAAATTTCCC
This sequence comes from Lepidochelys kempii, assembly GCF_965140285.1. Classification (NCBI taxonomy): domain Eukaryota; kingdom Metazoa; phylum Chordata; order Testudines; family Cheloniidae; genus Lepidochelys; species Lepidochelys kempii. Next base: position 251,244,477 of record NC_136380.1, read on the forward strand.
ACAGATTGATGATATTGGACATCCCAAAAAAGAACCTTGGATTCAAACTTCTCCAAAATACAGGAGAAGTTTGGATCAGGATCTGAATTTCATAGTTAGCCATCCGTCTATAAGAGACAAAACCAGAACCCTTGATTTAGTTACCTCATGTTCTGTGAAAAAGTTTGAATCCAGAACTAACCTCAGGTTAGGTTTGAATCCAGAACCCAGCTCCGGTCCATCCTTAAGTGAATCAAAACTTTGATTTAAATCTTCAAATCTTAACCAAAACTTTTCTAATCTCACCATAGATTTAATACCCACTTGTCCCTTTCTTTTCTAGTGCACTGAAGTCTCATTAACTATACTACATAAAAAAATTATTTTTTTACTACTGTTAGGGAGATTAAACAAGAGGAAGAGCCAGATATAGATGTGTGGGAGCTCCTGAAGAATGCTAATCCCAATGAATATGAGAAGATTGCATTTCAGTATGGTATCACTGATCTGAGAGGCATGTTAAAACGTCTGAAACGCATGCGCAGAGAAGAGAAGAAGAGTGCAGGTATGACTTCTTGCGAGAGAGGGTGAGGCAAAGTCTGTGAAATATATGGGGACAAAGCTCTAACCTGATTTACACACAGTGAAACCCCACTCAAGTTGTACAGGGAGTAAACCAGAGGCAGGTTTTGGTTCACAGTGCTTAACATAAAAGCCACATACCATTCGGTATTTATCACTAATGTCCTGTGTGCCAAATTGCGGTTCTTAATTGAGCACAACTCCCATTGACTTGCAAGGGAGTTTTGCTTGGTTAAGGACTGCGTAATTTAGACTCTATGTTAGGAGTAACACTTTAGTATTCCTCAACTTTAATAATCTAAACATCTTATTTGCTCTTCGTCATTTATTTTTGTACTTAATTTTGAAACTTCGCTCAGCTTCACTGAGATCCTGGCTAGTGCGCAAACATTCCTTTGGGTGCAGGGGTAGGCTGATTCAGGACTGTCCTTCCCCACCCAAGATGCTTAGTAATGCAAATAGTGCAACATATGTACATTCACACAATTCTGTCCAAGGTAACTGTCTGGCAGGTGCTTGTATACCGGGGCACTTCTCAGGTTAATTCCAGATACTTGTGTTGCTCCATTGGTTCCTCAGAGAATTCCCCTTGTGTCAAAGATGTCTCTCTCCCAGAACACAGGTCAGGAAGCATTCCCAGAGAAAAGGGAGCATGGCCAAGGCCTTATTGTATCCCAGTGATCCCTATCTATTGGATCAGTCCACTGGGGCCACTGGCAGATGGATGTAAGTTAGAGCAGTCTTTAAAGTGCTCTAACTTATGCCAGAGACTGGAGAAACCCCTGGCCAGTAACAGTATTGAGGGACCATAAAGATGATATAAGGGCCACCTTTGCTCAATCTCTCTGGTTCTGCATTGAGCACAGTTTGGCCACACCAGATATTCTAGGCCAATAAATCCAGAAATAATGTACATTTATTTAACTATGTCGAGTACTACCAGAAGTAAAATAAATGGTTCTGCTGCTTCAGTCTTGCTTGGAAATTTAAAATTATCTACTGTCATTTACACAATCAGAGATCCATTTTTTTTCCTTGACTGTTAAAAGCAATTGGATTTAAACTGTCCCTTCGTACTATAATATGGTTCAACTCTTCTAACATACAAACTCATAATGAATGTAATAGAAAAGGTCATTCTCTCACTCCTATTTACCTTTTCATACAACATAAACAAGGGGACAGTCCATGTAAATGAAGAGCAACATATTTACAGTTAATAAAAAGAAATACTTATGGTATTTTTTTAAAAATAGCATTTAATTAATTTGTAGAATTTATTGCCAAAAGATATTATTGAAGTGATGAACTTAGTGTGATTCAAAAAGGGATTAAGCATATGTCTGAATAAACTTGCTCTAAACTGGCACAAAAATTTACATACAACATCAAATCTCTGCTTCTGGATAGAAGTCAGCCACCAAATTCCTGAGGTCAGGGAGAAGTTACCCATCTCCATCACCATAGCCATGTTATTGCACAATTGACTTTTATGGGTACTGTTTCTCATCTGATGAAGCATCTGGCACTGGCCAGTGTTGAAGGAGAGAGTATTGGACTAAATGGGCCTTTGATCTGTACCACTATGGCAGTTCCTCTGTTCGGTGGAACTCTATCTAAAGGGGGAGAGGCAGGGGGAGCCATGCAGGGAGAATCTTCAGCTCCCCTCCCAGTCCTGGTGCAGGAGCAGTGCTGGGAATCAAAGCAGGAACTGCAGAGTTGGCAGGAACAGCTTCACCCCAGCTACACATAAGGACATTTGAATCTTTTAGCAGGAAGAATGGGAAAGGAATACAAACTGCTCCAAGGGGTGAAGGACCAGGATGTCCCTCAGCACCTGCAGCAACTCTGATTAGCTGCCTTTTCTATTCTCCCACTCTCTGGGGAGAGGCTGCCTAACCAATGAGGTTTTTTCTGCTGCTGGGGTTTTCCTTGCAGACCTGTAGGAGAGTCTGAAAACCTATAGACCTTGGGGAAAATCTTTAGCTTTGGCAGATCTGTAGAGACCTTTCTTCTCACCCCCCACTAATTGCACTATAAACTGAGTATCAGTTTCAGGGTAACTGCACCTGTATCCCCACCTCCATGGTCCACTCCAGGAGATCCCAGTCAAGTTTCAGGTGTTCAGCTGCCACCTGTCTCTGGGAAGGAACCCTGCTGCCACTCCCTTCTGAGAGGGGGTTTTAAGGCTGCACAACTTCCTGCCTTACTCTGTGATATTCCCAGCAAGCCAGTTTGCCTTACAGTCAGTGCCTGTGCATTGTTTTTTCTCTCTGTGGGCTATGAACAATGTATAGAAAACAATTACAAGTTACCACACAGCTCTTGCTAAGCAAGCACATTTATTCTTAAGGTAAAAGCATTACAGAGAAAACATAAAAAACAATGGAAGTTCCTATGCGTATGCTAAAAGCTTATCAGAGGTTACCCATCAGTTTTATGAGGCCCTAGTAAGCCAAAGTCTCTCCAATCCTTTTGCAAGGGAGAAGCCACCCTTTCCCCCTTAAAAAGAAGGTCCTGAGTCAGCTTAAACACACCGCTTTTAAGCCAAAATGTTTGTTTTCTTTGTTTTCATAGTCTCTAGAAACTCAGTTTGAACTGGAATATGTAAACCTCCCCAAGGGAAGATACCTTTCTGGAGGTGTTTACAACATGAGTGATTTACCTTACTCACCCCCTCCCGCATACATACACAGTTCTAGTTCCTGAAGGAGCTGTGGTAACCCTCCCTCCTGGAGTAGAAACACAATCATACATATAATCCCTGACCCACAGTGATACATAAATTTAATACAATCTGCTCCCCCCAAAGATACTGCATGAGGTTGCAATTGCTGTCACACCGAGACTGACTACACTGAAATTAGTTATGAACAATTTATCTGTGGGAACATTTTCTTCACTTTCAATCCACTGGGGACATGTTCCTCTGAGTCTCACTTCTGCGCCTGAATATAAATAAAAACCCAAAGTGAAATTCTCTTGAAACCTCTAGGCTTTACCTAGCCTTATGTTTAAATGAAGTGAAACCATACATTTTATATGATTTTTATACAAAGCCACAAATTGGCCCAAAATTATAACTCAGACCAGGTTTTGCTTAAGCAGATTTGCAAACCTGAATGAATCCTTTGGCAAACCTCATTAGAGTTTTGAGCTTGTAATGAAATTTGAAACTGGACTACTTTTGCCTGGTTTCAGGTATTTTTATAATGCTTTGCACAGTTCCACTATAAAAGGAACTGCAGTTTGCATATTCCAATCCGTTGAAACAATTTGGGACTTTCATTCACTCTTAGGCAAACCACAAAGTGCTCACTCTGACAACACGAAATTCAGTGGGAATTTTACCTAAGTAAGGACTTCAGGGTTGGCCTAAGTAGCAATAACAACAACAACAGAGAGTTCCATTGTAGTTAAGTTCATTATAAATGGTTCCATGTTATGTACTGTATCAGTCCCAGTTGGGTTTTGCATTATGCAATGTCCTTATAACATGCAAATTTTCATTTGTTTCTCCTCTTCTTTTCATACACCCTGCAACAGCTTTTTCCAAAATTCTGGATCCTGCATATCAGGTGGATAAAGGAGGTAAAGTAAGGTTTGTGGTGGAGTTGGCAGATCCAACGGTAGAGCTCAAGTGGTATAAAAATGGCCAAGAAATACGACCAAGTACAAAGTAAGTGATTTTTACTAAACACGTTAAATAAATTCCACACACTTTCTTGCTGAACTAACACATTGCATCTTCCCTTAATGCTGGATTTGTTTTGTGTAGATTTACCCCTCTTGGTGACCAAGCTCACACCAACTTCTTTTGCAGACTGTTTATCATAATCAAACTACATATAAGTTATATGCACGCTGTAAAGGTGCCAGTGAACTACAGTTCAAAGAACAATCCACAGTATGCTTCAGTATTAATATAGAGTGTTCTCTGCATCCCCAGGAATAGAGAGGAATGTAAAATATATTCCCACAACAAAACATACTGAACTATACTCTGCCCTCTAATCTGTAAGGGATTGGGAAATGGTATGGTCAGAATTACTCTATAGCGGTTCTGCAGCGTGACTTGAAGGAGAGATGGCTGGCTTTATATACCAGACCATGCGTCATGTCACCGGGAGGGTGGAGAGGAGTCTATAAATTAGGGGAGTGGTGGTTGGGAAGATAGGGGAGGGAGCAGGTATGGCCAATGCTCCTTGAATCAATTATCGCTTATGCTAAGGTCAGCACCACTTATTATCTATCAATGGATAAGGTCAAGGTGACCCTGCTCCCAGGAACAGCAAAATGTACTCCACTCAAAATCCCAGTACACTGCTTGCATTAGCCTGCCAAGAACATCCTTACCAGCAAGGCCCCTGTACAGAGGACTCAGTGAGTAGCTTTCCCTTCTCAGTATTAGCCGGTGCAGGATTTGGCCCAGTATTAAATGACCGCCATCATGCAGAAAGTCTAGGCGTTTTTTCTTTAATCCCTTAATCTGCCTTGACCAATTCAGGGTTCCACCACAGGCTGATTTGTGGACACCCATCCTGCAGATGCTGAACTGAAACCACCAACTCATTTCACACAGGCTGCAGAACCTCTGTCAAATGCTAATAAGTTTTGGTCATTACTGAGGTGAAGCAAATCTGAACCAGTGACATAAAGGTGAAATGCTCCATATCCTGTTACAACTCCCCTGAGCCATCTGGCCTACCGATAATGGTAACTTCTTCACCTCAGCTGTTATTGTACCTCAAAAACCTGTTAAGAGTGTCAGAATGAAGCCTAGGCTCCTGTTACTGGTTATTTTTACTTTTACTGGTCTAGGACTTCAGATACCCACTTTGTTCTGCTATCTTCAAGAGCCAGTTTACAATTATTTTTCCAAATAATTGTGGCTGGGATTTTCAAATGAGCCAAAGGAGTTAGGTGCCAAACAAACCTATAGCTTTTCTTGCTACTGGATATTTACTACCACATCTCCATCCTTGTTAAGGCTGGAGAAGACCTGTCAGGCCACCCACTCCAAAGCCATGCACAAAACAGGCTTTCCCCCCACAATAATCCCTTGAACGTTTTGTAGTTAAAAGGAGAACAAAAGAGACCAAGTTTTTCTAACTCTGGGTTGCTCTGTGCAAATTCAAACAGGTACATTTTTGAGCACAAAGGTAACCAGCGAATTTTGTTCATCAATAACTGCACAATGGCAGATGACGCCCGCTATCATGTGACGACTGGTGATGAGAAATGCTCCACAGAACTGTTTGTAAGAGGTAGCGTACATCATCTTGCTTTTTAGTTTTAATACAGCAGGCCAGATCCTTAACTGTTGTAAATCAGCATGGCTCAATCTATTGGAACAATGGTGATTTACATCAGGTGAGGCTCTGGCCCAGGGTGTGTCGGTATGTCCTATCCTCCCCATCCCCTACGATCTCTCTCTATCTCTTTGACAACCTTACTGATTCTTCTTTCCTCCACCTCTTAGTGTTTTAGTGGTAACTTCAGCGCATAGAAGTTTTGTGAAGCTGTGATCCTCTGTAGATTGCAACCTATTTTGGGGATCCACTGACTACAGTGTTAGCCTTCCTAGCAGCACAGAGATTTGATGATACTCAATAGACTCAAGCCAACTGAACTTTTGAAAATCATCACAAACCAATCTTTCCAGCTGTAGATTTAGGCCACTGACCTTCAGAGAAAACTCTACTTTCTCTCAAGAGCATGGATTGGTGGCTGGCTCTCCAAGTCTCCCTGCATTTGTGCTGTTAAAATTCTTATTGGAATCACTGATGGTGCTAATGGTGCACAAGCAGGGAACTGAATAAAAGGCAAGCCTTTTGGTTAAAGCTGCATTAGAAAATTGAAGGGAAACTCCTGTTTGTAGGAAGAAAAATTACAGGAAAAGAAAAGCCATTTCATATATATCAAAAAGTTATTTAAAACAATAGTGACTAAAAACCCTATCAAATAGTTGTCTGTGTCCTTTTAAATTAATGTAGTACAAGGGATGTATTCTTTCTTGCTTATTAAGTTGACTTGAGTTTTAACAAGCAGGGATGCATCTAGCCTATGAAGATTCAATACTATGCCATTTCCATCGCAGCGTATGATGAGAACATTGTACTCTGGGGGATGGAGGTCTTCTAGGAAAGTAGGAATGTGGATCTGCACTTAATCCATTTAGGTTAACACACTGTTTGTAAAATGGATTAAGAGGTAGGTTTTTCTTTTAACTGACTCCAGATCTTGCAATAACTATACCTGCTATTTGTACATGGGCCATCTTCTTACTGATTTCAAGTAGAAAAAAGCTGAAGTCTTAGCCAATATCTTAAGAAGATGATTGACATTAGAATTTTTAAAATATAATTATTTTCTGTACTGTTACAATACATTTTTTCTATTTTGGTTAGTTCTGTTTCCGAAACATAAAACCATATTTTTTTCTCATCATAGAGCCCCCAGTGGTGGTGACCAAGGCCCTGGAAGACCTGAATACCTATGTTGGTGAAAGAGTAGAATTATCCTGTGAAGTATCTGAAGAGGATGCAAATGTGAAATGGTAAACCACTTTCATCCACCTCAGAGTAGATGCTGTTTTCTCCAAGAATGGAAAGTGCAGTGTCTTAAGGACCATTTAATCTTCTGTGTATATAATGTGAAATGTGACTAGAAAAGATCAGAAAATATTGTTTTTAAAAATACTGTGACAGCAATAGTATGTTTTTAGTTTAATGAATTCCTTAATGAATTAAACTAATAATAAGAATTAAACTCCCTGAAAAAGCACAAGAGCAAATCCACACAGACACACCCCTAGAACCCCAAACAGGGGTATTCTATCTGCTACCCAAGATCCATAAACCTGGAAATCCTGGACGCCCCATCATCTCAGGCATTGGCACCCTGACAGCAGGATTGTCTGGCTATGTAGACTCCCTCCTCAGGCCCTACGCTACCAGCACTCCCCGCTATCTTTAGACACCACTGACATCCTGAGGAAACTACAGTCCATCGGTGATCTTCCTGAAAACACCATCCTAGCCACTATGGATATAGAAGCCCTCTACACTAACGTTCCACACAAAGATGGACTACAAGCCGTCAGGAACAGTATCCCCGATAATGTCATGGCAAACCTGGTGGCTGAACTTTGTGACTTTTTCCTCACCCATAACTATTTCACATTTGGGGACAAATCAGCGGCACTGCTATGGGTACCCGCGTGGCCCCACAGTATGCCAACATTTTTATGACTGACTTAGAACAACGCTTCCTCAGCTCTCGTCCCCTAATGCCCCTACTCTACTTGCGCTACACTGATGACATCTTCATTATCTGGACCCATGGAAAAGAAGCCATTGAGGAATTCCACCATGATTTCAACAACTTCCCTCCCTCCATCAACCTCAGCCTGGACCAGTCCACACAAGAGATCCACTTCCTGGACACTATGGTGCTAATAAGTGATGGTCACATAAACACCACCCTATACCAGAAACCTACTGACCGCTATACTTACCTACATGCCTCCAGCTTTCATCCAGACCACACCACACGATCCATTGTCTACAGCCAAGCTCTATGATACAACCGCATTTGCTCCAACCCCTCAGACAGAGACAAACACCTACAAGATCTCTGTCAAGCATTCTTACAACTACAATACCCACCTGCTGAAGTGAAGAAACAGATTGACAGAGCCAGAAGAGTACCCAGAAGTCACCTACTACAGGACAGGCCCAACAAAGACACGTTCTTATCAACTGCTGGAAATGGCCCATCTTGATTATCACTACAAAAGGTTTTTTGGGTTTTTTTCCCCCTCTCTCCTGCTGGTAATAGCTCACCTTAACTGATTACTCTCATTATAGCATGTATGCTAACACCCATTGTTTCATAGAATCATAGAATATCAGGGTTGGAAGGGACCTCTGGAGGTCATCTAGTCCAACCCCCTGCCCAGAGCAGGACTAATCCCCAACTAAATCATCCCAGCCAGGGCTTTGTCAAGCCTGACCTTAAAAACTTCTAAGGAAGGGGATTCCACCACCTCCCTAGGTAACACATTCCAGTGTTTCACCACCCTCCTAGTGAAAAAGTTTTTCCTAATATCCAACCTAAATCTCCCCCACTGCAACTTGAGACCATTACTCCTTGTCCTGTCATCTGCTATCACTGAGAATAGTCTAGATCCATCCTCTTTGGATCCACCTTTCAGGTAGTTAAAAGCAGCTAACAAATCCCCCCTCATTCTTCTCTTCTGTAGAACAAACAATCCCAGTTCCCTCAGCCTCTCCTCATAAGTCATGTGTTCCAGACCCCTAATCATTTTTGTTGCCCTTCGCTGGACTCTCTCCAATTTTTCCACATCCTTCTTGTAGTGTGGGGCTCAAAACTGGACACAGTACTCCAGATGAGGCCTCACTAATGTCGAATAGAGGGGAATGATCACGTCCCTCGATCTGCTGTTTCATGTTCTCTGTGTATATAAAATCATCCTAGTGTATTTTCCATTGCATGCATCCGATGAAGTGGGCGGTAACCCACGAAAGCTTATGCTCAAATAAATTTGTTAGTCTCTAAGGTGCACAAGTACTCCTTTTCTTTTTAATGAATTAGTTCATTTAAATCTTTTCTCTTGCCCTATGTTCTACAAAAGCTTCTCTTAATCTCTTCAGGATACTTATTCATGCAGAACTTGCTTGATATAGTATTAGCAATGGTAAATTTCATTAAGGAAGTAATATTTATTATCCTCTATCAGGTTTAAGAATGGTGTGGAGCTGACCAATGAACCTAGATCTCGATACCGACTTAAGGTTGATGGTAAAAAACACATTCTGATCATAGATGAAGCTACAAAAGCAGACAATGCAACCTATTCAGTGATGACAACGGGAGGGCAGTCAGCTGCTAAGCTTGCAGTTGATTGTAAGTACTGTACATCTTTCTATTTGTGCTTGAAATTTTACTCCTGTAACAGAACTAGTACACTATTGCAATTAGCCTATTTCTACGAGTCTACTGGGAAACCTGACCAACATATTTATTTATTTATTATTTGTATTACCGTAGTGCGTAGGAGTCCTAGTCCTTGACCAAGACCCCATTGTGCTGTGTGTTTTAGAAACACCGAACAAAAAGACAGTCCTTGTCCCAAGGTGCTTACAATCTAATTATAAGACACCGGACAACAGTTGAAAACAGGCACAAGGAGGAGCATAACGATACAATGAGTATTGCTCATCATGATAGATAGTGATTCCAACTGATTTTTCTCATAGTGATTTTTCTAGTGCTAATCTCCAGGATCAGTGCATTGCATTCTTTTCCTTTGGCTATTATGGGGGTTAACAGACAATTAAGTAGGGCTGGTTGAAAAATTTCAGTCAAAGCATTTTTGATGAAAAATTGGGTTTTTGACAAACTTAAATTTTTCACAGAAAGTGTCTGCTTTTCTCAACATTTTTAACTTTTTCATTAGAAAACCAAAAGGCAATTTTTTTCACCCAAAACCAGAAAAAAAACCAGCGTTTTTTTATGAAGGGTCAACATTTTCCATGGGGAGAATAAACCTTTTCCAACTAGCTCTGTAAGTATGAGTAGTGCTACTAGGAACTAGTTCCCTAATCCCCAACCCTTAGACTTGTCATCAGAAAAAAGAATAGAAACAATATTGAAAATACGACGTAGAAATACATGCAATTAACCTCCCACACTGGAGTTTTGGCAATATATCTTTAAAAGTGGCTAGAATATACGTTTTCTAGCCAAGCATATGCACATTTGCAGTTTACTGCTTTTTTACTTTAGGGCAAGTGTTGGAAATTATTGTAACATACTTTTAATCATTTTGTAAGTGTGTGTGTGTTTATGACAGAATATAATTTAGCAGAGTTCATTCTCTTTCTTCTAGACCTATTAAGTCCTGCAATGTTTGCGAACATGTCCCATTTTTGGTTAATCTATTTCAATAGGTCAAGATAATAGCTATCAGGAGTATGGCTGGCTGTGAAAATTATTAATATACACAAATTTTCATCTCTGGTTCACCAGTCTGAATCTGGTCCATGTTGCAAGTGAGAGAAAGCCACTACCATCTTATAAGTGATCACTGGTATATATAAATTTAAATTTGTGGTCTCACTACAATTACTAGTGGAAGAGATGTACCATCTGTCCTATGAAGGTGGTCCCTCATTGACACGTTGTTAAGGAAAGCATGCACAGTGTTTGCCCATTCCTTGCCTGTTTTGTGGACCAGAGAAGGAATTATGTCTCTTGTACCGTCACCCAGTCAATATGGCACTTTTCAAGAATACACACAATTAAAGAACTTCAGTCACTGTTACATGAAACAATCAAAAGCTAAATGTTTCACAGCTTAAGTAAAGAATGCATATCGGATTTGTATATATTACTAGTATTTAGCCATGAGAGGGTTTTTTGGTTAATAATCATAGGGGCGCTTATCTGATTTTCAGATTATGGCTGCTAGTAGCAGCTCCCAAATAAAATCATGAATGGTTATACAATATCAGCACTAATTTCCATGGTTCTCTTTTCTGAAGTGAGACCACTGAAGATAATGCAGCCACTAGCAGACCAGACGGTGAGGCTTGGGAAAGAAATCACCCTGAAGTGTGAGATATCTGAGAACATAGAAGGGAAGTGGTACAAAAATGGGCAACTTCTTTCAGCTAGTGACCATGTAAAGTTATATCACAAAGGAAGGTAGGCATCCTGAAACATGAATTGTAATAGTGACTGACCTCAGGCGATGCCAGAGTGTGAATTGCCCCATTGATATTTTTCCACCCCTCCCATTCAACCCCCTCAGAGATATTTGACCTCACAATAAGAGCAATATTTGTCAGCTACCATCTTCACTGCTGCTTCTCTGTTTCAGTCAGTTTACTCAGACTGTTGATTAGCCATAATGGAATATTTCATGATGTACCTACATTCAAGGGATGCATTTTGCCTGAAGTTTCTGTATTGCACTCCTTGTGGGACATTAAGTAGCAAGATTAAAACAATTATTAAAACAATTATTAGAAATGATAGAGAAATTCCATTTTAAGATTTCTGTTTTACTGTCTGTTTCTATTCCATTTCCATGTATTGCGCACAGAATTCACATCTCTGCCAATACAAGTTATGTGCATTTATCAGGTTCCTTTGCATTTAAAATCTCTGGAGAATTAGTCAAATGTTCAGAATGGAATTCATTTACTATTTTCTCCATTTTAAAAAAAACTAAGAGCCAGATCCTCGACCACAATACTTTTCCTTTGCCCTGCACCAACATACTAAACCGGGTATCTGGGAATTCCACATGTGTAGGAGAATTCTTGGGTGGTATAATGCTACCATGTTGGCTCTACTCATTCTTCCACCACCCCAATGTAAGGAGCACCTTGGGACAAATCCCAGCTGCATAATAGACCCTTATGTTGGCATACAGTAGAATAGCCTTGCCGTTGCTCTAACCTGTGGCCCCTGGCACCCTGGGCTCGGGTACGGGAGCCATAAAGGTGGTATAAAGCCACTTTTCCTGCACCTCTCAAGTTGGGTCCTGCCCTGAGCATAGCTTAGCCGAACCAGAAGACAGGAGCCCAAAAAAATCTGTGTATTTCTGGAGAGTTCACCCAGGCATAGGATAGAGAGCAGCGTGCCTTGCTTACTCCCCTGCCACTCTGTTCCAGGGACAGAAACAGTAGAGTCACAAGGAAGGACCAACAAAAATAAGGCCTAGTTCCTGGGAAAGGGGCATCAAATTTTTTCATAGAGATCTAATTGCAACCTATAGGCAGTGGCTCAACACACCTGAGTAAAACAGATTACACTCCCTGTAGTTTTCCATTTCCATGATCAAACGGAAAACATTAAGAGCCCTAACTATTCCTACTTTCCTTGATGCCCTTCTCAAGAAAATCAAATTCTAATCACCAACAGTTTAATCAGCTAAAACACTATTTAGCATACAGTAGCAAAGATTTTTTTAGAGTCAGCAATCTGACACAAATGAGCAGACCTGGTGAACTTATAACTTGAGATGTAACAATAATTCTTCCTTTTATCTGCATAAAGTCTACAAAATATAACTTAAATGGGTTTCTTTTTTAATTTTTCACAGAATCCACAGGTTGGTTATAGGAAGCTCCATTGTTGATGATGAAGGTGATTACATGTTTGTACCAGATGCCTATAAAATTAACATACCATGCAGAGTACATGTCATAGGTAAGTGCATGACGCATCTATAGTTTATAAAGTTTTCTTTGACCTGTGGAAAGTGAGTGCTGTGTGAGAGATCCAAGATTTTGGTCAGAAATTCTTCAGAACACAAATGCAATCTCCCATTAGCAAACCTGAGTTTTTACTTAGGCAAAATACAAGGGAAATAGTTAGAAATCATGATCTGGTTATGATTTGAGGGCCTGATCCAAAGACCATTGAAGCCACAAGAAAGATTCCCCTGCTGAATTTCTAAGCCTAAAAATAAGCAAGTTTTAAGAGTTTTCTTCAAACACTAGCTGCTGGGCCTCTAGGTAGCGTGCGTTACAACAGCAGAATGCAGCGTTATGTTCTTCAAAGTTTTGACTTTCAATCCCATTTGAATTCTGACACGTTTTGTCAACTGATTTGATACAGGAATAGTGGTACAGGTGCACTTTGCCCCACATACCAAGTGCATTAAGCAATCTATGGTTAATTTTATTCACCAAGATATGTTAAATCAGTTAAATACGTGGTTTGTTAATGAACCCAATTTTTCAAAGAAAAGTAAAACATCACAGTGACTGTCCCCTCAATAATGCCCTATTAGCTGGGTTATGAATCCTAATATTAATAGTAACCATTGAATATTAGGGGTGGCTTTGTCAAACTGTACATCTTTAATATAATGTTATGTTACAAGAGCCATATATAACAAAATACAGGTATCAGAGAGAGAGGAGACAGGCTAAGAACAACAGAGAATGGCAGTGACCTATCAATGGCTTTGCTGTGGGCCTTTGGAGAATGTTTGGAGGTGGGTGGTGTAAGAAAGGTAATAGGATTGGTTGTCTTCCCCCCCCCCAAAAAAAAAAGATGGTTCAACTATATTAAAAATATCAGGGAAGCACCCAACTTAGAGTGTTTTGGACCACGTTTCTCTGCATTATATTGCACAATTATGCCCAGGTCATTGTACTTACCCAAATGTGCTTCTCAATGTGGCAGGACTATAATGAATTTGGCAATGTCTGAATTTTCAGATCCTCCTAGGCTCCACCTGGAAGGTCTTGGTGACAATAACACGGTGACAGTAGTAGCAGGAAACAAACTACGACTGGAGATCCCAATCTCTGGAGAGCCGACTCCAAAAGTTATGTGGAGTAAAGGGGATAAGGTATAACAGCTGGTGCTACTATATGCGTATTTCTGTAATCTGGGGAAGGGCCTTTTTCACCAAAAATAGTTTTCAGCATAGTGAGTCAATCTGTTTTAATAGTTGTATGGCCCTTACCCTGGCAAAAGATAATGAGGAGACACTTGCTCAACTACATTGTATCTCCATAATTCTGATTCCAAGGAGAAGAGTAAGCTTTATATATATTTATGGATTGTTGTTGTTTTCCATTTGGTGTTATTTTGAAACAAGGGTTGGATAGCTAAAATCATGCAGCTGGATGAAATGGTCTTGCTGTACATACAATATAAAGGGCAGGGATGAATCGGACACAGCGTAGAGTAGCCTGCGCAATCCTCTCCTCTGCTGAAGTGCATGTTTCTGTTGGACAGAAAAACCCAATCTCCATGCTCCTTTGGAGAACTGAGCCAAACATATCAGATGTGCTATTATTGGAATGTAGACTGCTCTTCTCATAGATTCCTGGAAAAGGCTAAAAGGAACCATTATGATTGTCTAGTTTGCATAACACAGGCCTACAAATTCCTGCAGTTGAGGAAATTGTTCTTCCTGTAAACTAGCTGAACTGCAGCTACTCAGTACATTTTAAATAGCACTTGAATTGCATTTCTAAAGTGAGTTGCCTTATTAACCTACTCTTCTGATGCTTTCAGTTTCTATTTTGATGGGTTTTGGTTCACAGATTCAAGCCATCCGCTTCACAGGGGTTCACGCAGTCGGAAAATTTAAACATAACAGTCCAAACCACCAATGCTTTACCTGGTTTTTGCATAATTTATGTAAAACTGCAAGGTTTTGACAAAAAGCCATAACTTAGCCCATGTTTGCAAATGTTAATGACCCTCTTGACAACTATTGGAGTTTCAAGTTTGTAGTGAAACAACGAGCCAGGCAAACTCCTTATGGTGATGCAATGCAAAACTTCACATAGATCTGTCTCTGGCCACATAGTTCCAAGAAGCCAAATTTATCACCTCCATATTTTCAATGCAGCATGCAGAGGTAGGGACCTATGGTTCTCATTGACTTCTGTAAGAACCACATGGTCAAATCCTTATGTATTCCTTAGTAAATTTTAATGGTACTGTCAAAGCTAAGAGTCTCTGAAAGGATCCAGTCATGATTGACCCATCCCTTATTTGTGTTGTCATTTTATTTATAGTAAGTGGTTGAAACTTTGAGCTTTACATTTAAAGCTCAAGATGGTTCCTGTAGTTGTTTTGCAGATTTCTTTCCTTTAAATGTACTGTAGTGTACTTTAGTTTTGATTTTTGTTCATTCTGGTTCTCAAGTCAGAAAATGCTACGTTTCCCCTCCCCTTATTTTGATTCCTAGTGGATCACAGAGACTGGTGGCAGAATACGGGCAGAAACTTATCCGGATAGCAGCTGTTTGGTAATTGATATAGCTGAGAGGGATGACTCAGGTGTCTACAAAATAATGCTAAAGAATGAGGCTGGAGAAGACACAGCTAATATCAACATCAAGGTGGTTGGTAAGTCATTCTCATGCACTAGGCCACAACACCAAACTGGCAGATTTTATCATATCTACTTCACTTTCAATAAATACTTGTTAAAGAAATCCCCCCCTAGAATCAGTTTCTTTTTCCCATATGAGTTTTTCATATCTCTTATGGTGCCCTAGGGCTCCTCTGTTTTGTGACCCACTCCAGTGTTTGGCATTCCAGATCCCATCCTTCTAGAGGGACCCTTTTTGGAGCCTTATAGATAGACTTATCAGCTGTAGGGTGAAAGAAACATCTGAAGTACCTTATGTCCAGTGGCTGTCTACCCTCATGATCTGTTTAAGGTACTTATGTGGCTCCCATTTCCATAGCGTTTTGGCACACACCTCACTACCTTTGCTGTATTTATCTTCACAACTCCCCTGTGAGGTTTTATCACCATTTTACAGAGAGGGAACTGAGGCACAGAGAAATAAGTGACTCACCCAAGTTCACACACAAAGCCTGTGGCAGAGGAGGGAACTGAACTGGGGTCTCAGAAGCCACAGCATAGTACCCTAGCCACCAGATCATCCTTCCTCTCTATGAAGAGGTTTGCTCCAAATTAGTCAAAAGGGTTCACAAAGTGGGAGCTCTTTTTGACCGCCTGAGCTAAACATTGAAGCCCACATTCCTATAGTGCTCAGGACAGGATTTCATTTCCAGCATATTCTGACGTTTTCTTCCCGCCATGTATCTAGTCACAGTAACTACACCTTCTTGACCTCCAGACTTGGTTATTGTGACATATGTATTCTGTCTTTGAAAGCTGCTCTTAGTCTCGCTCTCATGGAAAAGCCTGATTCCACTTTAAGAATTTTTATTTTTATTTTGTTTATTTTACAGTATTCTGTGTCCTCCTTTACTTCATTTTAGAAAAACTTTTTAAGGTTCATTTTCTTCTAATTAAGATATGTTTATTGTGTTTGCAACAGATGTTCCTGACCCTCCTCTTGCACCAAACGTGACTGAGGTGGGTGAAGACTGGTGTTTTATGAACTGGGAACCTCCAGCCTCTGATGGCGGGTCTCCTCTTTTAGGTAAGTGCCTTTCTTTTGTTTGGTGATATCAGAGTACGGTCAAGGGAAGTGAACTCCAAAGAAATGGACCCTGAATTGAAATGGCTCAGCCTCTGGTCCTGGAAAGTTCAATTCTTGGAAATCCACAGGAAAAGCATCATATGGCTGTTAATCTCTATAAGAGGTGTTCTCTTGGATATCTGGGTTACAGATCCTTGGAGACATGAAGACTATCCTCACCATCTTGTAATGTTATTAAATTATCACTATTTTGACAGGGCTGAGTTGGGTGAGTAATTTGCGTATTATCATAAACCACCAAACTCTGAAACTTTGTTCTTTTTGTGAGTTAGCAGACTTAGGGAACAGATCCATGTCTAGCTGAGCAGCTTCCAATATACAACAATAAATGGACATCAGGGGTGCTCAGAAGCTGGTAGACCTGGGCTCTTAATCACCGTGGGCTAAATACTGTGATGTTATAATATTACGTTTAAAAATGGTTGCAATTGGAGGAGAAAGCCTAACTTGCAACTGTTAGCAAAACCCCAAGGATCAGAAAGGAATGTAGAGTGGTAGCCAGAAAAGGGTACTGGCCAGCCAAAAAGATGGCATTCATTTTGGCTTTGTATCTGATTGTACAAATGCTGGTCCTTTATTTAAGTTTACATAATTATGTTTATTCAATAGGATATTTCATTGAAAGGAAAAAGAAACAAAGTTCCAGGTGGATGAGACTGAATTTTGACCTGTGTAAAGAAACAACATTTGAACCAAAGAAGATGATTGAAGGTGTTGCTTATGAGGTCCGTGTATTTGCTGTTAATGCAGTAGGAATTTCCAAACCAAGTATGCCCTCAAAGGCTTTTGTTCCCTTGGGTGAGTAAACCAGAATATAGAAGTATCTGCACATTTAAAACATTGGCTTGTGTATAAAATTTTAAAGAGCCACATCCAACAGTCCTAACTTTCTGCTTGTAATGTCTTCTTTTTGTGAAGCAAGGGGATGTTTTACGCAGAAGAGCACACGAGTGGCATACAGTAGACAGAATTCATGAGAGAATAGGATCAGTGACAGTCTTGGTCCCTCTGTGTATTCCTTATAAGAATCTCCCATTCTGGAAGCAACCAAGCCCTGGAAATTAATCTTTAAAATTGGCCAAAAATCAAACGTCAATATTTTCACGTTGAGTGGCTCAGTGTCATGTGCTATGAACTCCATATGGAGATCTGAGTTTCTTTCACACTTACTCCTTTAGTAATAATGCTTAGCACTTGCGTAGTGCTTTGCCATTTCCAAAGCCTGTGCAAACAGTAAATTATCCTCTCAACCTATTGTAAGTTGACTGGTATCAACTCCATTATACAGATGGCAAAATTGGGGAAAAGTAGTTAAGTTGGCCAAAATCATCCAGTAAGTTAGGTAGCAGAGCTAGGATTCAGACTTAAGGGGGTCCTGGGTTCCAGCCCTGTGCTCCATTGACCATACCATGTTAGTGAAATCACATTTCTTTTCCCCAGAACAGCTAACGTGGTTTCAACACCTTTTCTTAGCCAGGGTAAACTAACCACATTGTAAATAGTTTTGCATACCCGACTATGTATTATCTGTAATGTTGTAGCACCTAAGAGCCCTATTCATGGACCACGACCCTAGTAAGCCCCAACCTGGTTAAACCTGATGGACAGTGTCCCAGAAAGCCATGCTGGCACCTTTGTGAAAACACACATGTTTTTAAATGATTCTGATAAACACAGTTTCCCTGTAGTACACACAGTACCTTATTCTCTAGGTCAGTAGGCAGTGGTGGCCCCCTCAGGGCCCATTCCCAGGGGCTCCAGCCAATTTGAGGGCCCTTGCAGGAATGCTGGAACCTCTGTAGAAATGGGGGGGCCAGTGGCACTGGAACTGTGGCTCCTCCCTGCTCCCTCACTTCCCCCCAAGGGCCCACCCCCTGGCCAGGCCAGAGCCAGAGCTGGGCCATGGTAAGAACTGCCCAGGGAGCCAGGACACAGTGGGGAGCCTCAGACCCTCCACCTGCCCTGGGTGAGGGCCAGCGTGGCAAGAGCAGACCCTGTCCATGTCCCTGTCCCTGCCCAGGGGGAAGAGGAGGCCCTATGGAGGGGGGGGGGGCTAAGGCCCACCTCAGCCTTGCACTGGGAAGAGTCTAGCTCCACTAGAAGGGTCTGCGCATCATAGCAGGAGCACTTATCAACTTATCAGCTCCCCTGCCTTGAAGCACAGCCCCTTCCAGCACTGCTTCGTGCCTGCCCAATGCTACTATGCCCATGTTAAAAGGTGGGCAGGCATAGCCCTCCCACTGTTAAAAGTGGAAGGCCTTGACCCCCTTCCCCAGTTCCAGCACCCCTAGGCCCCCAGGGTGTGGGGGGCCCAAATGTTCTTTGTGCCCAGGATCCCAATAAATCTTAATCCGCCTCAGTCAGTAGGGTTTTGCTGCCTTTTACAGAGGACACTCATAGTCCTAGGGAGCATAGGGAAAGAGTGACCTCTCCTCTTCTGAGAGTAACAATACTGTGGTCTGAGGATCTTCTCATCTATCCAAATATACATCAGTGCTGAAGAGCCTGGTAAATGGAAGTTCTGGGAGCAGTTACTGGAGGGCCAGTATTTTATTTACTGAGCAGGTGTTTCTTAATTTCTAATGGGACAGAATAAAACATACACCTTTCATAAAGGTGAGAAATAAAGCCTTAAATTCTCCAGTATCTATGCCCTAGAATCTGTTTTGCCACTTTGGGCAGCAATTAGAAGATTCCCGCTTGCTGTATATCATAAGTGCACACTTTAATGCTAATACAAATGTTTTCTTTATTTTTAGCTGTCACCAGTCCACCAACTCTCCTGGCAGTTGATGGAGTAACTGATAGCACTGTTACAATGAAATGGCGGCCACCAGATCACATTGGAGCAGCAGGTTTAGACGGCTATGTTATAGAGTACTGCTTTGAAGGAAGTAAGTGACAACAACTATAGCATGCTCCTAGTGCTTAAACTAGGTGAGACTTGCCCCACGTTTTCTCCATGAGAGCTGACTGTTGCTTTGAGGTAAAAGTTAGCCAGCCAGAATTCTCAAGCTATGGGGTTTCATCCAGGCTCCTTTCTAGCTACTGCACACCTATCCGTTCCTACATTTGATCTGGCATTGCAAAACAACATCCGGTTAGTCTAGTGACTTGGGGGGCAGTGCACTGTGCTGATGTGCAAGAGTTCATTGTTCAGGGGCTTCCACAGCTTGCTCCCTGAGGACATGAAATCTGGCTATATCAGAGAGATTAAATATTTGGATGGATGGGGGAAAAGGAAAAGCAGGACAAATGAACTTCCTAATTGGCAGTTGGAGAAAACTGGAGAACCACATTTTGACGTGTTTTGGATTAAAGTCCAGTCACATAGGAGCTTGGAGAGTCTACATCTGGTATCTTAAATCTGTTCAAAATACTAACAAAAGGCTTTCTCTGTGTTTGGAATCAATAGTGGCTTCCTCGAGTACCAGTTTCACATACAGAGGACAGACAGCCCTGTGGCTGTGGTATGATATCAAATAGAAGTGGTCCAAGCCACAAAATTCAGATTTGGATTTGAATGCCCCTTGTATTTGGGAGAGTTCACGTACAGGATTTTTCATTCCGATTTAGAGGCATATAGGAGGATAGGAGGAATGTAAAGGTGGAAAAGGGGGAGAGAAAATTAAATGAGCGGAGGAAAATAAAGGGAGACAGAGAAGTGCAAACAATATATATCATACAACCGGCAGTTTCACTGTGTAAAGTGATCAAATAGCAAAACCTCAGTGTTTCCCAGTTACATACTTAGCAGAAACTTTCTTCTGAGTGGACATAGAAATGGAATCTGGGGGCAGAAAGCAACGAAGGCTGGTGACATCTGGAATGGGTAAGCAAAACTTGACACAGTGGAATAAGCAAACTCCAGTCATTGTGGGCGTCCAAGATGACTATTTCTGGGGCATCCAGGGGAATGAGTCTGCCAGAGAAATGCAAATTTTGATGAACAGTGGTGCAGTTTAGTTCATTTTAACCACTTGCGATGTTATCTATGCTGTACATCTAAGGACTAGTATAACCATATTACACAATTCTCTACAAATGAACGCCAGTTTGTGCATTTAAATCAACAGGAGTTTTTCATGGGGAAAGTCTGTAGGATTCAGCCTGAAGGCAAGAGCTGTACAGGATAGAACATATGACCCACAACAGGAAAGCTTTTTGGGATTTAAACACCCCAGTGGAAAAAATAGAGCAGAAAATCAGCCAGATCCTGCATGGTACTGAGTGCCTTTAAATCTCAGTCAAGTCAATGGGAGCAAAGGGTTGTCAGCATCTCTGAGGAAGCCCTCAGCACCTTGTAGGAGTGGGCTGAAAATCCTTAAGGAGCAGGAAAGAAAATTGAAGAAGCTCAGAGGTACTGAGCAGTTGACATAAAGGTAAACACAACTGGAACGGTAGGAAGGGTTTTCCTTCATGTATGGAGGGAGGGAGATGGGAGAAGGTCTGGAAAGAGGAAACATGAAGTACTAGATCCAAATGAAGCACATACATGATACATTCATATTTTCCTATGATATTTCAAATGCACAGGCATGGATGTTATTAATAAACCCTGTAGAAAACACTGTACTAAGAAGGCAACTGACGACTTAATGAATCTAAGAGCTGCCGTACATTATGCCCTTGTTCTGCACACATAGTTCCCACTGAAGTCAATAGAAGTGTTGGGCAAAAAGAGAAAAATCAGGGATATAATATGGCCATAAGGTCTCAGTACTATGTAGCTCATTGCAGAACAGCACGAGGAATTTTCTCTAATCAGATAAGAGGCTAAATATACTATTTATGATAATACCAGGGATAGTATTGAGAGGGATTTTCCAAATATACATTTAAAGTGGTAGGAGACCAAAGATCCTTGTATACCTGTCGAACAGAGCAAATTCTTTACTTTTTTTCTTTCAGATAGGTTTAAAACATAAGAAGATACAACAAAATGACTGTTGAATCTGTCATTTTGGTGTTACCCACCTCAGATAAAATACAATGATTACAATGTATTTTACATAGATTTTTGTGTGTGTTTGTATATATCTATATATGCCTCACATATATACATATACATTTATATATACACAATCAAAATTATGTATGTATATATTTTATCATAACATTTAGGAAGCAAGCTTTATAGAAAATACAAATAAATAGATATTTAACTTACTGTGTATCCCTTTTTCTTTCTTACACTGTTCTCTTCAGTCTTTTCCAGCGTCTGTTGTCCCTCGGACTAATTTTTCTATAATGTTTAATAATTCTTTTGAATGTCAGGGTCCTTTATGACTGTATCTTTCATCTGTCTGATTCTGCCTTTCTAGCCCGCTTCTTTATCCCTTCAATAGTATGTTGTCTCTTTCTTGCCCTTGAATGTGTGATTATTAGAGTATTTTTAATCATCAAATTTTTTACAAAAAATCATAGGGTGGTAATAGGGAGAAGGGGGAAAATCATAGAAATATATAGATTACAAGTGTCAGGTGTCACAGGCATTGGTTTGTACCCTAGAAACCTTTATTTCCCAAGTGTAGGGCCTGATCCTGCAATTGGATCCACACAGATGGATCTCTGTAGCCATTCAGAGACTCACTGGCTTCAGTGGGTCCCATGTAGCTGTAAGGTTGCATCCACATCTATCGCAGAATTGGAGCATTGGGATGAATATCTAGAACTGGGCTTGCACTGTGATAACAGGGAATACGTTTCAATCCAGGAGATCCTACCCCAGAGCCAGTCTTTAATATCCAACTTGATTCTTCTTTAAAAAGGGGGTGGAAGGTCTTTTTTCCCCCTTTATTCCTTGGTGGGGAGGAATTCCTGGAGGAATTAAACCTCAGTAATATAGGGACTGACCTAGTTCTTTGTGTCATCTCAGGGTTAGTTAATGAGCTTTTGCTGACTACAGGTGAAATTCATCCCTGTACAAAGGGCCTGCCCAGGACCTGTACAACCACTTAGACCTGGGTCTATTTTGAAAGCTAGCAATTTGGCAGCTTACAAGGTTTTCAGTGGAATTGGCTCAGATTCTTGCCATCACATCCACCCACCAGCATGCACCAGAACCAAAATAATGGATTTTTTAAAATTGTGGAAATTACAGAGCCCATGATTCTATGGCCATGACAGCTGTAACCTTAGGGGTTACTTTAAATTAACTTTTATTCCTGCACTCTGCTATTCTTCTTTCTTTCCTTCCCATTAGTTAAATTTGTCCTCTCTCAAACGTCTTTTTCATTCCTTCCCTTTTTCTTTGTCCTCCCTCTCTCAATACTCTTTCTTGCCATTCCCTCCTTTTGTACTATATTTCCTTCTCTCTTTTTTCTGCATTTCTCTCCTCAAACTCTCCTTTTTTCTCTTTCCTTTCCCCTTTTCATGACTGATCAATCCAAAAAAAAATTGCTTCTGTCTCACCTCAAGAGCATCTCTTCTTCCCCATTAGCCATCTCTAGGGCCATAATCACCCTGAATAGTAGCTCCCACGCACCTTCAAAGTTAAAACTGGCCCAAAGAAGAGGTCCTGTTGTGCCACATGTAGTTTGAGGGACAAGTTGTTTATCCAGATATGATTGGGCCTCATTTCTGTTCCCACCTGAGCACAAACTGGGACCAAAACGCATTCTGGAGCCACTAGAGGTTTTACTGTAGGGATGCTCAAATGGAGTGAGGCAAATGCCCTGATGCTCATGGGTTTAAATACCTGGATGCACTTCCCAGTTCATTGAGAGATTCAGGCACAAAGCACCCAGGCCAGGGGATAGGGCTGAAGACAGCAAAGCAGTGGTATGAAGAAGAATGGGGACCTGATGCAGAGAGAAGATAGTACAACGAAAACTTCCTTGAGTTATCCTATTTGGGTCAGGTGTGGTTCATTCTTCTTCAACCTCACATTATGGATTGAGCCTTGGCCTTAGTAAACCATGGACAAAACCAATTAAACTACTCTGCTTACCTGGAAGAGTACTACTTATACAAGCTTTATTCTGGTGACTGTCCCTCACCCCACATGCACTTTGCCTGCAAACTCCCTGATCACCCTACAGGTTCCTCCTCTGAATCTTCAGGGAGCAGTACAGCTCTATGCATAACTACTAACAGGGAATGCTAACCACTGACAATACTCCTGTGTGAAAGTGGGTGTCTGATTAATTTTAATGATGGACTCTCACAAGGTATATCGGCAGATCTGTGTGATGAATTGGTGGAGGCAACTCATGACCTGGAAGGTACAGTATTCAATGAAGGTTATAAAACTTTCTTACGCATACCAAGACAGATTTCTGAGAGCCTAACTGACTTTGGGGGCCATGAACCTCCAGAACCTGCAGCTTTACTTACCAACAGAAATATCTAGGAGCATTCAGATGATGGGGAAAGGATCAGGAAACTGAATCCCTAACTCCAACCCTCTTGTGTTTAGTTGGAAGAAATTCTTTTAAACAGAACTGTGTTTAATCTCTTCCTAAGAGCGGGTCCCATCCTTATAAAAATGTATCCAATATTCTTCAGTTATTGTCCAGTGCACTAAAGCTTATAATAGTGCACTTACTTGTCTTGACGGCCAATACCACAGTGGTGTGTTTTTTTCTTTATAAGCAAAGTTAAACTCCTGACTTGTTAGTCAAAATGCTAGGGATCTTAAAGTGATCCAAATTTGGAGGGCAGGAGGGGAGGGATGAGGGAAACTGTGTCATATGTAACCTGGGCTTTTCTAAAAATATGTAATTTTGCAATGGATCCACGAATTATATGTGACCGTATTACAGCAAGATGAAAAAACTGAGAACACTGGAATCATTTGAAGAACTCTGATCAGTCTTGTCCTTATTTCGTAAAGTGATAAGCAGAGAGTCTGTTTTTCATGGCAGCCCTATTTGTTAAAATTCTAAAGCAGCTAAATAACAAATACTTCATTAATTAGCATTAGAGCGAACAATAGAATGCAGTTAGATCATATAAAACATTTCTGTCCATACTTAGACCTCAGAACACTCTACAATTGTAAGTAAATATCACTAACTTCATCTTACAAATGGGACGACTGAGGTACAGAGAGCTTTGGTGTCCTACCTATGGCCAGTCAGTGGCAGAGCTGGGGGATAGAACTCAGATTGCTAATCCTAGGCCCTGTCCATGAACCATGCTGTCTCCCAAATGAAGCAATAGCCATAGGAAAACTGACATTTCATAAATAGCTAATTATGTGCTACTATCCTCTATACACGACCGGTGTGATTTTAAAAAGTACTCAGTGCTGGTCTAACTGTGCTCCCACTGAAGTCAATGGTAAATTCTTCATTGACTTCAACAGAAGCAGAGTTAGGCCAATGCTGAGTGCTTTTGAAAACCACACTCTATAGGCCCTTGTTTTTTATCAACAGACTTTTAATGGATTTCTTTAATTACATCCTGTAATTACTGTTCACATGTATTTACTTTTTAAAAAAGATAATGCTGAGTATCCTTAGAAACATTTCCCTCCTTATTATCTCTGTATTAATCCAAATCAATGTCATATAATAGCATTATTAGAGAATAAAATCGTTACTCAGCAACAGTCTCTGTGCAGTTTTTGGCTATACTATAAGTTTTCTTGATGGAGAAGTGATTATGTGTATAATTCTGTAATTTTGCCCCCTCTTTTTTCTTTTTCCTAACCCAGCGGAAGAATGGCTAGTGGCTAACCCCGAACTGACAGACAAAACAAGGTACACCATCACTGACCTGCCAGCTGGTTCCAGAATTTTCGTGAGAGTAAAAGCTGTGAATGCTGCTGGTCCCAGTGAACCTAGATTGCACCCACAACCTATTCTAGTCAAGGAAGTGATAGGTGAGCTACACCACTGTTTCTCTCTTCTCTCCCCAATACACACACACTTTCAGCGTTCATGCTTCCTCTTTCTTGTGACTAGCACCTGCAGTTGGAAACTGCAGAAACACTGCCATACAGTCACATGCTGAAACCATGCCAATGCAATACTGCAAACTCCAAGCATTCAAAAATCATGAGATTGCCTTAGAAATAATACATTTTGGGTTGTTTTTCTTTGCCTTCTGGTTTGTTTGCGTTTTTTTGAAGCTTTAGGCTTCATGTTTTTAAGCTTCTTTCTACAGCCAAGAAGGCTAGAAGTTTGCTTTTTTCTTTTAATGAAAGTTGAGATTCTCATGTACTCACAGGACTCCAGGAGCTGGGGCTTAAAAAATAATAAATAGCACACCAAATCTGATGAGACTCTTGATAAAATTGCAAGAATTGGCAACACTGATGCTGGATAGAACAAGCTGCAGGCTCAGTAGTGAAAGTAGGCCACATCTATCACTTCAATTTGCTTTTTCATCACCTCAAAAAGTGGAAAGAACAGTAATGCAGAAAGACATGGTTACACTTACATTCAGTCTCATTCCCTTCTTGTGCTGCTGACCAGTGATCACATGGGCAAGATTTGAAATTTGAGAGCTATTAATAAAGCTGAATTTGACCGTCCGTTCATACACACTTTGTTGTCCACTATTGGATCTGTACAACTGCCCTGGCACCATGTGAAGTGATTTACCCCCCAATATCTTTGTAGCCAGCTGGGACCAAAGGTAGTTAGTTGTACATTGCCTTTGCAAGTGTCCAATCCAGGGGGCTGCCAGAGGCTGGTTTGTCTTAGCATAAATCAGAGCAGTTTAGCATGGGGCCAATATATCAAGCAGGGATCATGAAAGTGTAGCAGCACTCTGAACATTTGACACACTCCCACGGCCCTTTCCTGTGGTGGGAGACTCCTCAGCTGGCCAGGTAGTGCAGTTTTAAAGACCTTCTGAACCACTGGAGTAGCACAGAAGGGCTTTAGCAGGAGCTGTGTCTGGCCCTTCGTCTTTTTTTATAGTTTGATCATTTTTAACGGTGTCCATCACTACCGACCCATTAGCCTATCAGTGCGCTCAGCACTTTCTAAAAAATAGGGCCCCTTTAAGGTGTCTTAAGTTGGGAACCCAAAAGTGGAGGCATCCAGTTCACATCTCACTTCAGAGGAATGTAGGCCATAGGTTTTAATGTTACTAATGTTGGTGCTCACCAACATTGTTAAATTCAATATCACAGTTAAAAACAAAAACACGCCTTTTTTTTTTTTTTTTTTTAGAACCTCCAAAGATTCGTCTACCAAGACACTTAAAACAAACCTACATTCGAAGGGTTGGAGAAGCTGTGAATCTTGTTGTTCCTTTCCAGGTAAGAAACAAAGACACAGTTATTAATGCTTATTTTTCTTATATTGTGATTGTTAGAACTGCATGTTATACAACTGTGGTGGGGCATGAAGCTAATTTAAGCAGAATTAAATCCTGGACAGCCAGGACACCTGCCAGATGGCTCTTTCTGTGCCTTCTGAAATCAGATTGTGCTCAGCTGAAAACTGAATTTTGTAACTAGCAAACAGTGCTGATCTGTTGTCTGTTATCCACAGAATACCCATAATCTCCAATGTAGACCTGCCATTACACACAAGATAATCACTAGCACAGCACAGAGCAGTTGCAATAGGCGGACAATTATAAGATATGGTGCCTAGAGCTGAAATGTGACATTTATTCTCTGTCTTGCTTTGGGGGTGATGTGAAGTTTCACTAACCCAGCAGAATCTTTGTGCAACAATGCCTCATAGAGCCCCTAGGAAGCACAGTTGTTGAACCAGAACTTTCAAGGATGCAACATGCACTTTCTACTCCAGCCGGTTAGCTCTGCTGGCTGGAGGCAGGGCCATAGCCTGACCTTATCTGACACCCTCTGCAGAGGCTAGCTGTTCCAGTAACACTTGTCTGCAGAGTCTTTGTTCTGCTGAGTGCAAGGACCCCTACTGTGTCCAGACCTTATGCTTTCTCCTTCCTTTGTGCACATAGACAGATGCCGGGCACAATATATGCTACAGGAAATGCTACTCCTGGTAAATAAAAGTACGACTGTGTGGTGTATACACTCAGCCAAAATACTCTGAAAGGACTGAAGTTAACATATTTGGACAGCACTCCTGAAATTCTCGTTTCTAGAAGAGCAAACTCCCAGTAGTGACATTGCATGATCAACAAGTTAGTGTCTATTGATATCACACTGTGATTCTCTTAGGGCATCTGCTTCTGAGAACCACTGAAAACAAAATAATATTGCCCATTAAGTTCAGAAAAAAACAAGTATATGAACATGTGACTGCCTCTGAATTGCCTTGTGTTTAGAGTTATCTGCTTTTTCTTTAAAGAGTTTCCACCATTCTGGTTCAAGAAGACTTTTATTTTGTCTTTGCGACAGCCTAACACCTCTTTCTCCTCCCAGAAGCATACTTCAGTTGTTCCATGGCTTTTTACAGGGAAGACCAAGGCCAAAGGTATCTTGGAAGAAAAATGGCGCTTCCGTAGACAAGAATCAAATTAACATCCGCAACAGTGAAAATGATACCATCATCTTTATCCGAAAGGCAGAGAGGAGCCACTCTGGAAAATACGACCTGAAAGTGAAAGTAGAAAACCTGGTGGACAAAGCTACAATAGATATTCAAGTAGTTGGTATGTTTAAAAAAATAAGAAAATGTATTTTGGCAAAGCAGACTCCAAAAACTTGTTACCAGTGTGCTGGAAAACATGAGATTTCCAGTTACAGCCTCCTCTGTACCATGGTACATCTCTACTTCAGCTCACTTGGCCAGAGATTCTGAATGAGGTCCTCAGATAGTGTAATTGGGGACCTCTGTACAAAACGTCCGTACCAGCCTGAACATTCCAGTCCCACCCTAGAATCCTACACTACTTCACTGTTTGTAATGGATTTTTATGTTCCATATTTGTCAGAAAAACTGAAGCTTTTTACTGTTAAGATGGCACTCAGTCAGATCTGATACAGCTCTGTTGCAGCAAGAGTTAGTTTCTCACAAACATGACTTGGAAGAGACCATCAGTGTTAGAATCATAGAATATCAGGGTTGGAAGGGACCTCAGGAGGTCATCTAGTCCAACCTCCTGCTCAAAGCAGGACTGATCCCCAATTTTTGCCCCAGATCCCTAAATGGCCCCCTCAAGGATTGAACTCACAACCCTGGGTTTAGCAGGCCAATGCTCAAACCACTGAGCTATCTCTCCCCCCAAAAAAGCCTTATGATGGAAAAAAGAGAGACACCTGGGAAATCTCATACACTATCTATCTATATCTTTTAG
This sequence comes from Lepidochelys kempii, assembly GCF_965140285.1. Lineage (NCBI taxonomy): Eukaryota > Metazoa > Chordata > Testudines > Cheloniidae > Lepidochelys > Lepidochelys kempii. The sequence goes on from NC_136380.1 coordinate 251,273,254, forward strand.
GTGAAGCTGGTAACACAGTCTATACTTAAGCTTGCCTGAGACTTCCCATTATAAGATCAAGTTTTCATTTGCTTATATCTTTGCAAAAATAGTAGGTGATTGTGTAACTGAAAACTGTATCATAACACATGTGCACAGTGGAGTCAAATTAAAGGTTGCACAGGCAACTTAAATTCTGGCATTTCCTAAATTTTGGGTGCTTGACTTTGTAGTCTTCTTTTAGCATTGTTTTGTATGTGTAAGATATATATCTACAGCTATCTAGATATAGATAGAGATAGAGATATATCATATCTGAGAGAGAGAGAAACAGAGAGCAGGCATAATGGAAAGATGACCGTGCCATATCATCATTACAGATCGCCCTGGCCCACCACATGTTGTAAAGATTGAGGATGTTTGGGGAGAGAATGTTGCTTTAGCCTGGCAGCCACCAAAGGATGATGGTAACGCTGCCATTACTGGGTACACGATTCAAAAAGCGGACAAGAAGAGCATGGTAAGTTATAAAATATGCTTGACTCAGTTTAAATCCAACAGTCACCACGTTCTTTCTTTTAAATATAGAAAGCCCTATTTACATGGACAAATGTCAATGATTGAGGCATTGGATCATTACAGAACCACAACACTACTCAGAAAATCTCAAAAGTTCATCAGAAAATCCCAGTGTCCACAGTACTCGAAGTTTATAAATGAAAACGTGTATTTACAAATCTGTGTTCAGATTAGAGATAAGAAAAGGAGGACTTGTGGCACCTTAGGCACTAACAAATTTATTTGAGCATAAGCTTCTGTGAGCTACAGCAGCTTATGCTCAAATAAATTGGTTAGTCTCTAAGGTGCCACAAGTCCTCCTTTTCTTTTTGCGAATACAAACTAACACAGCTGCTACTCTGAAACCTGTCATTATGCAAAGCACAGATTAGAGATGGTGCAAGTGAGGGGGACGGGTGGGAGTAGCTCGGAATCTCATTTGTCTAAACCCCTCAGAGTTTGCAGGGAGCTCAGAGAAATAATAATTCTGTTTTGTTCCCTCTGGAAATAGAGAATCAAAATCCCAAATGCTCATTTTGGAGGCAGTGTGGCCCCGCAGGTAGTCCACTAGATGGTTAGGAGATCTGAGTTCTATTCCCAGCTGTCACTGGCCTGCTTGGTGACCTGGGGCAAATCCCTTCACTTCTCTGTACTACACTTCACAAATTAGGTAAGTATCATTAACCCTATTTTACAGATTGGGATACTGATACTTACCCAATATGTAAAGTGCTTTAAGATTTACAGATGAAAAGTGCTATATGAGAGCTAATTATTGTAATTATATCACAACCAAGCCCCTGTTTTATAGCTCTGTAAGAGACAGTGGTTGGATTTCTACATTTAATAGATACTGCAAGTTTGGACATTGTGAATCTAAGAGATATGAACCAGTTTGCATTAGAAGAATACTAATATCCTGACCTGCTGTGTGACCTTTTACCAGTCAGTTCACCTCCCTGTGACTTTATTCCCCCTCCCACCCTTCATCTTTCTTTAGATCATAAGCTGTTCAGGCCAGGACCTGTCTCTGATTATATCCATACACAGTGCCCAGCACAATGGGGGCCCATCTTAGTTCAGACTTCTAGGTGCTACTGCAATAAAAAATAAAATAATAACTAGTGTCCAAAGTGTACTCTTTGCTCATAGGGCAGTGATTCCATGTTATCTCCACGCTGTCTGTGACAAGAATTTTCCTGTAATAGTACCAAGTGGGATTTTAGTTAATGATTGTTTCCAAAGGGATATTTTCTGAAAACAGTTGCCTCTGAAGAAAGGGAGTCCCAAGTTCTTTCAAGTGGATGACCCTTTCTGAGCGCTATGAGCTATATTACTGGGAAGTCTAAAATAATGTGGCTCTGCAGGTTTAATACATATCAGTACAAACTCTGGCACAAGATACTTACACAAATATATACTGTGAGAAAGGAAGACATCTGGAAGGGGTGGCATAAATAAAAGAGAGAGCATTTTCATGGTCAGATTCTGCTGTACGTGAATAATATTTTTAGCATTAGACTTGCTGATCTCACTAGGTGGATATTGTGTACCAAGATCAAATTTAAATTTGGTATTTAAAGAGATGCCTTTCATCTAAACATGGGTCTCTTGAGAGCTATGCAGATAGATGCCTGAAGCAGTATGCACTGGAGTATATAATACTGCCCAAGAGATGAGTGTTGTGCCAGAAATCACAGGAATTCGGAGCTGATGAAATCACATCCACAGGACTTTGTTACAGAAAAAACAACAACCCACATGCCATACATTGAATGCTTATTTCTGTCCTGTAACTTTGTCCCAGGAACTGCCTCAAAAACTAATTTAACAAACAGGGTTTTTTAGCTGTTTGTTGCACTGTGTCAGTGTCCCTTATTTACACATGATTTCTCAAAATTAAATCAAGAATGAATAGGAAGTCATATTTTTATCAAATAAATTACCTCGTGGCTACTGCCATGGGAGACCTGGCCTCTTCCAGTCGCATGAGTCTGGCTGGGTGAGCTTTACACACTGCTCTCCTTAGACTGTACTGTTGCTACTGCTAAAGAAAAGAGCCTCTAAGATCCAGTCACCGTGCTGATCGAGTGTCTGTAGTTTGGGCAGTATGCACTGCTCCTCCTACCCTATCAACTCTTCTTAAATCACGAGAAATCACCGGAATGGAATCATACTTCCCATAATCATATTGTTCATTTAGCCTAGTGCCAGAGGAGGCAGATTCGTACTGGGACGTACTGGGCTCTTGGAGGTTGACACATTAGAACTTCTAGTTGTTAGTTTTGTTGTTGTTTTGCAGTCACTTGCTTTCTTATCTGCAGCAGTACTTTCTCTGTCAGCAATATGAAATCTGAGTGGCAGAGCCTGCCTTTCTTCTCTTGCACAATAGGACCTTTGTAATATTGCACTTCCTATAATTATCCCACCTGACTAACCATCAGTATGTGACAATTTAATAGGGTTCACTTTCCATTCACCCTTCATAGCACAGTGGTGAATTGCTTGTGACTCTTCCATCATCACCAAGTTATTCTGTAGTGATTGGCTTAGAATTCATTGCCATTAACTCAGTTATTGTGTTATGCCTTACTGGTTATATAAATTCCTTAAAATTTGTTCTCATGCTTTCATATGCACCGTGGCTATTCTAAACCCTAGCTGTTGATAAATGAAGTGTGTTGCAGGCAAACTCAGTCTGTGTTTGTGTCTTGCAGGAATGGTTCACTGTAATTGAGCACTACCACCGAACCAGTGCCACCATTACTGAACTCATCATAGGAAATGAGTATTACTTCCGGATCTTCGCTGAAAACATGTGTGGCCTCAGTGAGGACGCGACAATGACCACGGAGAGTGCTGTGATCGCAAAGGATGGTTAGCTGTCCATTATGTTCTGAAGGGGGAAGGGTGGGTTTCAGAGTGGGGAAGAGAGTAAGAGACAAAAAGATTTGAGTCTCCACTGTTTGTACCTGGTGTAGCCACTTACACCAGTGCAAAGTGAGTGTAAATTGCTGCCATTCCAGTTTGGTAGTGTATGGCATTCACTGCGCACAACTACAAATTATGGGACAAGCAACAAACCAGGGGAGGATGACGCTTGATTTTAAAGGGTAACATCAGTTCCCCTCTCAATTCTGAATTATGTATCTGAGCTTTCAAACAGTTTAAAGTAGAAACGAAGGTGTTGTTGTAATCTGTACATTAACTGTTATAAAGTAGAATGGCAGTGAGCATGACCTGAGTTCAGGAATGCTCAGTCTCTTCCATACAGTACGTACAGTGAAGGCAGTTGGCTTAAGTTTAGAGAGATGAGTGACAACAGTCGCTTGCTGTATGAGCCAGTGCTAATGGCATTCCTGCTGGCAACGCAGAACTTTGTTCTCTCACTCGAAAGAAAAGCGTCTCCATTCTGCCCATCAAAAATGGGGACTGCCTAAGAAAACTAAAAACAGTGAGTTCACAAAGCTGGCATTTCTCCGTGAGATCGCTCAGAGCTGAAATAGTTTTCTATTTAAAAGTGGGGTGGTGGTGGTCAGAAGAGGGGGCTGTAGAAATTGTTTCTTGTCACTGAAAATTCACCCCTGTGCCAAGGGCCAGCACAAGGCCGATGCACCTATGAACACCTGTTGGAGAGCCTAAGTAAGGTGTAAGTGGTGCGTAGCCCTTGGTGCTGGCCCTTGGTACTGGGTGAATTTCACCCCATATGTCCATTCTATGCATCAGCGTAATTAACAGAGAAAAATAATGTATTTACTACTGTCAGCACCACAAGGGCAGATACATTATCAGTGAGAAAGCCAGCTCGACTAGATTTTGTTTGATACAGAATCAACACATTTTCTGCTGTCTTTATTGATGGTGCTTGTGCAGTATAAAGCAGAATTACGTCTGGCTTTTCAGAGACTGGGCCAGCCCAAGTTTACTGTACTGGCAGTTAGGAAATACTAGTTGTAGATGGAACAAATTAGGAAAAGAAATCAATGACAAGAATAAATGTGGAACATTAAGTGACATTTTATAGTCACTGCTCTGATCATTCTTACCAGCCCGCTAATCAGCATTCATATCGTTGTACAAAGTGTGTGTGTGTAATTGCAGGCGTGCACACAGAGTATATACATTATACTTAATATACCATGTATTTATACAACAAGGGAAGATTTTAAATCCTCTGTACAGTATGATCAGAGACTACAGCAGAGATGGGTAAACTACGGCCCGTGGGCCACATCCAGCCTGCGGGACCGTTCTGCCTGGCCTTTAAGCTCCTGGCTGGGGAGGCTAGCCCCCAGCCCCTCCCCTGTTGTCCCCCCTCTACCGCAGCCTCAGTGTGCCGTTTCACCAGCGCTCTAGCCCACCGCTCCTGCCGGGCTGCACGGGCAGCGTGGCTGGCTGCGGCAGGGCTGCGAGCTCCTGTTGCTCTAGGCAGCATGGTAAGGGGGCAGGGAGTGGGGGAGGGGTTGGATAAGGGGCAGGAGGATCCCGGGGGGCAGTCAGGGGACAGGGAGCAGGGGGCGGTTGGATGGGGCAGAGCTTCTGGGGCAGGGCAGTCAGGGGACAGGGAGCAGGGGGTAGTTGGATAGGCATGGGAATTCCGGGGGGGCTGTCAGGGGGCTGGGATGTGGATGGGGTCGGGACAGTCAGGGGACAGGGAGCAGGGGGCGTTGGATAGGGGGTGGGGTCCCGGGGGTGTGTGGTTAGGGGCGGGGGGATCCCAGGAGGGGACGGTCAGGGGACAAGGAGCAGGGGGCGTTGGATGGGTCGGGAGTTCTGAAGGAGGTTGTCAGGGGGCGGGAAGTGGGAGTGGGCAGATGGGGGTGGGGGCCAGGCTGTTTGGGGAGGCACAGCCTTTCCTACCCGGCCCTCCATACAGTTTCGCAACCCCAATGTGGCCCTCGGGCCAAAAAGTTTGCCCACCCCTGGACTACAGTAACTTTCCAGGCTCAAATCTGCTCACTGCTGCTAGTGAGAATGAGTGCAATAAATGGAGTTACATTGGTATATAAAACAGTGCAAACTAGAGCAGACTCACTCTTTACAGTTGAATACTGTTGAAAACAGTATGAAATGCTTAACTTTGTTCTAACAGCTCTGAACGTCTTGTATTTATTTCACAGGTAAAATCTACAAAAATCCAATTTATGAAGACTTTAATTTCACCGAAGCACCAATGTTTACTCAACCTTTAATTAACACATATGCTGTAGCTGGTTACAATGCTACTTTGAACTGCAGTGTTCGAGGAAATCCAAAGGTATGGCATACCACTTAATAACATCAGTGAAGGGAAAGGAGAGTTTAATCAGACACTGATATTTTCTAGTACTGTTCCTGTTCTTATAATTCACACACATGCTCTAAGGAGAATCAGTGGGCTAAAGAATAGAGCAAGAGTCAGGATTCCTAAGTACTCTTCTCCGTTCTGCCATTGATTTGTTGTACCGCAATGGACAAATCACATCTCCTTCTGTCTCAGTTTACCCCTCTACAATGTGAGTATTATGAGATTTACTAAATCCACAGATTATCCTAATGAAAATGTGGATTTTTCCAAACTGATAAGGCAAATGTAGGGTTGCTACTTCAGTAACTCACAAGAGCTGCATGGTCAATACATCAATAAGGATTTTGGTTTAAAACAAAATACTCTTTATAATTATAAATATTCATATTTATATTATAGTACCACCCAAAGGCCCAGTCAGGATCTGAGTCACATTGTGCTAGGCACTGTACAAACACATGGTCCAACTGAGTTTATCTCTCTCTTTGACGAATTTTTCCAGAGTAGAAAATTGAACTGACCCAGTAAAACCAGAATTCAGAATTTTTATTTAAAAGCATTCTCTGATCCACCATTCACTTCCAAGGTTTTTGATTAAGGTCTACGCATTGGTTACTAGTAAAAAAAAACAGCTTTATTGACCAACCTAGAATATTTAGATCTTGAAAATTATTAGTCGTTTAATATTATACGGTACACCCTTTGTAATGTAACTGATCTACATTTTTGCCCACCCAAAAATATTACCTTGATTGAATTCAGCTAAATTATAAGGGCCACAGGGAGCTGTGCTTAAAAAAACAATGGCATGATATAGCCCAAACTTATTTTTATGGATGGACTACAACTTCCCTTTTGTCAATATTTTTTTCATTGCATACCACTAATCTATCATTCAACTTTGATACAAGGCCACAGAAAGAGATTAACATTGAATTCCCTATATTTGTGTGCACTTTTTATCACAGCCCAAAATAAGCTGGATGAAAAACAAAGTGACTATATTAAATGACCCAAGATACAGGATGTTTGGTAACCAAGGTGTCTGTACCTTGGAGATCCGCAAACCCAGCCCTTATGACGGAGGTACTTACACCTGCAAAGCAGTCAATGAGCTTGGCGAGGCAGCGGTTGAATGCAAACTGGAAGTGAAAGGTAAGGTTTCGAAGATCAGAGCTAATCCACTCTTTGTTTAGATACAGTATATATTAGAGTCAAGAGTGCAGTAAGCAAATGCCAGGGGGTATATCCTACCACCATTTTTATTCAAATATCCATTGACTTCACGGGTTGTTTCGTGAGTGGACATGACCCTTAGGGACCAGGTGTACTGCTTATGTGACAAACTTTAGCACGACTCTCCGATGTACAGCACATGTCACAAGCATTAGGCAAGGAACAGTTTTGGATGGGAGGAGAATCTGTAAAGGATGCCAAAAGGAGGCAAACTAAATACGGCAATAAAGTTTGTCAGCCTTAAACAAAAGAAAATAAAAGGAGGTGGAAGAGGAGGTTGGAGCAGAACTGGGTAGAACTGGGGGGCTGGATCAGAGCTGTTGAAGGTGGGGGAAGGGGCTTGGGGTGGAGCTCAGAGGGTGTGGATCACAGATGGGAGAATGGGGGTTACAGGGGGTTGGAGCAGAGCTGGGGGAGGGCTTGTACAGGCCTGAAATGGGGCTGGAGTGGGATCAGGAAAATAGGAGGCAGGAGGGGAACTAAAAGAGCCTGCGGGGGTGACTGCATAGGGACTGGGGGAGCTGGGGGCTGAACTGAAGGACTCTGGAGGATGGTTGAGGAAGAGCTGGGCTGGGGCCAGATCAGAAATGGAGCAGGGTGCGCAGGCGGGGGGGGGAACTGTGGCAGGTACTCAGGACATGTAGCGGGCCTCGAGGGAGCTGGAGGGAATCTTTCAGGAGCTGGGGGGTGGGATGGCTCGACTGGGGCTGTGAGGGAGCTAGTGGTCTGGAGGGACAGGAGGGCTGGAAAGGAGGTAGGGGATGGGGGCTGGATTGGGTCTGTGGGGGACCTGGAGAAGGGCAGATTTCAAAATCAGAAAAGGGATCCCTAACCTATTCTTGCCCCAGGGTACTTTGAAGCTTTGTTACACCACTGATCTAGATAGTTCTTCCACTGTCCAGTGCAGGGTTATTCCCTACAGTATATTTTCCTAGTGTTTTGCCCAATGTACTTTTAAATGCCTCATGTAATGGCACGTCCACTAGTTTCCTAAGGAGAATCTTTCACTGGCTTATAGATCTTATTATTGTATTTGTTTTTAGGTAAAATACATATAGAGAATCATACTGATTTTGCAAACAGATATGAAGGGGAAAAAGTTGGTCAGATTTCTGCAACCTTGAGAATATCCCTTTAAATCCATTAAATGAATATATTTTATGAATTCAAGATGTTTTAGTATTGACTGCAGGTATTGTGAATGGTCCTAAGGCCCAATCCAACACCTGAAGTCAATGGGATTTGGATCAGACATGCAGTAAATGGTCTAAAAAGCATATTTTCATAGGATTACCAGTTCATAAAAGACTTACTCTGTAGCCATTATTTTGTATGCAGTGAAAGCCAATATATTTAGCTTTTCTATATTGTTTGCTTTCTGTTTCTTTTGGATTATGATTAACATTGTCTCTCATTTCTGATATATCTTGTCACACAGCTCCAATATGGTAGCAAGGAAGTAATGACATAACTGGTCTGTTCATAAAGTGGTGTGTTCATCTAATGAGAGTGGTAGTAAAGCCACATTTCTTGACTGTCCTGCTACCTTTTTACTATATTCTGGCAGGTGAAAGTGATGTCCTCCATTCTAGATGTATACAGTCTGTTTCTTAATACCAAGCAAGGCTCCCTGTTTCACAGCACAGCAGAAGATTATACGGCCTAACAAAGACAGCCATTGATCACTAAAATCTAGAGGCCAAGTTAGACTAATCTTTCATTATAACTCATAAGCCCCCAAACCCTAAATACCTTACCAGTAGTTACCTTCAACTTTTGAATCTTTAATGTTCTGCTCATAATAAAATGGTCAAAATAACACAATTCTATGATCACAGTAAGATCTCTTTTCAGAGCAACAGCCGTGTTAGTCTGTATTCGCAAAAAGAAAAGGAGGACTTGTGGCACCTTAGAGACTAACCAATTTATTTGAGCATAAGCTTTTGTGAGCTACAGCTCACTTCATCGGATCTCTCTGTAAGATCTCTCTGTCTCTCTGTGTGTCCAATGACTTAACAGGGCACTTTTTCCCTATAGAATAGCTTTTAATTAAATTAAAATAGATCATATCAAACATGTTCAAACAGAAGAAACAATGTTGGTTAATATTTGTCAAATTTAGGAGTCTTAAGCATCCATAGATGTTACTGTTGCCGAAGACTGTGTAGCATTCTTCAGTAAACCCAACAAGAGTGTTGATAATAACTGTACAAGGGAAAAGATCCAGTATGGTGCTTTTGTTGAGTGTGAAACCCTATACTCTGGAATTCTTTGCTACTGGACATCAGGATGAATTATAGTCTTGCCACTTTTAGTATATGATGCAAGACCCACCTCTTTATTCAGGCTTTCCCTGGTATCTAAGCCACAGGTTACTTTTCGTTTCTTTACATTTGGCATTTACAAACTGATGTTTGAAGTGTAAAAAGGCTTAGATCATTTTTCAATGGGTCTGTTATGCTCAGTAATGTAGCTAGGTAGAAGTTTAATGTCTATGATGCAAAAAGTAATTACCAGCTACATTTGAGATGACCTCTTTGAGCCTTTCCCTGATGGGAATTTGATCTGACACCACCCACCTCTTACTAGTTTTTTAAAAAATGAATTTATAAGACTCTAGTCCGGTGCGCTGGACATTGCACAAAAAATTGCAAACAATCCAAAATACTGCCACTGACCTACCCCCATCCATGACTGTCTACTTCAACAGCTTGTTGTATCAAAGGGAAAAAATTCTTCACAACTCAGCTCCTAACATTGCCCATGCCCCAGCCCCTCAGTTAGATCTCTTCATCCCCCAATCATCCATCCCAAGGAGAATCCTCAGTAAACAAGCAGGTCTTGCAGCACGTCCTGAAGGTCACACTATCAAGTTTTCAGCAGACCAACTCAGGAAGCAAGTTCCAAAGCCAAAGAATCATTCAGCAAGAATGTCAAACTAGCAGCCCTGTCCTATTCATACTGCCAGGGGACAGCTAGCTCAAGTGCCTCAAATGACCTCAGTTGCTATGGTATCACATCCTAGATTAGCAAACAATCATGCATGTGCTGTGATGGGAAGAAGGGTGTGAAACTCACTCCCCATGGTGGTGCCTCAGTCCATCCTTCCCCACTTTTAAACAAAACCTTCCCCCCCCCCACCCCTGCCTTTGTCCTCAAGAGCTTTAAAGCATGATCATTGTTGGATCCTTATTTATAGCTTCCATGCCTCCTTTTTTTCTTAAAGAACTCAATATTTACTTTAAAAAAGTAAAGTGAATGATCTTGACAGACCCTAGAGACTATGCAAAAGCTGAAAGTCTTAATGTTCAAAGCACGTATCCATTTTCTGCATCAGATCTGGAAAGAGTCCTAGAAATAGTGTGTTTTGTCAGTGTCCCATCCTGGGCTGTAGGTTCTCACTCTCTTTTTGTTATTCCACGTCACACCTCTCTTGTTGATTGACAGGTTTTTAAATGGTTTTAAATGGTTATGGTTTTTAAATCCAAACTCATATTAACCGTTGGGCAGTCCAGCGCACCCCCCCTCCCCAACTCATGAGGCATGCAAATCCTTTTCCCCTTCCTAATCCCCAATTAGGGACCACGAATCATCTCTCTTGTTTATATTCCTTCCTTTCAGGTAGCATATTTTGCCATTAATTTCATCACCTTTCAAAAGAAGCATGTTGTTAGACTCAAATACAGTACATCTGTTGTGAGGTTTCAGTCTGCTGCTATTAAAGTCAGGGAGAGTTTAACCACGGCATTCAACAGGAGTAGGATCAAGCCCATAATCAGCAATTGTACTGAACATAAGAACGGCCAGACTGGGTCAGACCAGTGGCCCATCTAGTCCAGTATCCTCTCTTCCAACCATGGCCAGGGCTGGATACTTCAGAGGGAATGAACAGGACAGTGCAATATTTTCAATGATCCATCATCCCTTGTTGTCCAGTCCCAGCTTCTGGCATCTGTGCATTAGTAAACAGTCTGGGTTTGCTATGTGAAAGAGAGACAAACGCAGTGGGTATCACACATAGCCAGACTGTAAAAATGTAACTTTACCAGTGTTCCCCCATCCATCCGCTTATATGATGGTTGTGCGCTCTGTTACCCTTCCCAGCCCGTCTGCTACCTCAGCAAGAGCCATCAGATGCTTGCGCAGCACAACCACACAAAGAAAAGTGATCTCTGGAGGAAAGGCGTTCTAAGTCAATGGAAACAGACCTTCGTGTGTATATTTTTTTAAAATGTAACTTCTGCTTTACTCCAGGAAGTAAAACATTAGGGCCTGAGTCTACAGTCATTTTTCAGGCAAAACATTATTGATTTCAAAGTGAATTTTCCCTGGGCAAGGACTGCAGGGTCAGAGTTGTAATTTAAGGGATGTTACATGGTTGGTGAGTGTAACAGCTACAGTAGTGTCTCTACTTTTCTTTCTGGGTAGCACATCAGGTGAGACAGATATACACTATACTAGGCTATATGTTGCACTAACTCTCGGCTTTCTAAATAGTCCAGAATTTCTTTCATCTGTTTCTGAGCTGTTAGTCATCTCTGTTTTAACACGTAGACCTATTCCTAGGAATGTCACAAAAATATCATGGATACAGTGTACTACTCATATTTTATATGGTATCTAAATAAATGAAAAGTTATGGTAATAGCACGGTATACCGGTAGTGCATTACAATTTTATTCGTTTATCACTTTGCATATATCACCTTAGGCTTCAAATCTAGACTATCAGGAGTTACAAATTTTACCTCATTTCTTTAAACATTTTATTGACTATAATAGACAAATAGAATAACAAGTATTTCATTTTACCATCAGTGAAATGTTTTCTGTTCATAAATGTTATTTATTTCTGATAAACCACAGCATTTGCTTAATCTTTTTCAGGTCTATTAGATGTACTTAAAATGGCAAACAGTTGAGCTATTTACTACAATAGCATGACAAGTTTATTTGTCTACAAGGGTGCTGAAAAAGTTCAAGCTGCACTTTGTAAAAGATCTTAGTTAAGAAAAAAAGTTCTATCTGAACTATGTTTTGGAAGATGACAAACTATATAAACACAGAATGCCATTAAAACTATTATTGTATTTTTCACACACCCGCTCCCCCAAAGAAAAATTTTAAAATATTTTTTACAGTTCCTTGGGCTAGATTCCTAATCGTGGCTGGTTTGTCATAAGAATTCGTAAACATTGTCTTGTTTTGTAGATAGAACCTGTTCCAAAACCCATTGATATCAATAGAAAGACTCCCTTTGACTTCAGTTGACTTTGGATCAGGCCCTAAGAGAATTCATGATGAATAGGGCCCTACCAAATTCACGGTCCATTTTGTTCAATTTCACAGTCATAGACTTTTTAAAAATGTAAATTTCATTATTTCAGCTATTTAGATCTGAAATGTCACGGTGTTGTAATTTTAGGGGTCCTGCCCCATAGAGGAGTTGTGAGGGGGGTTGGTAACTAGTGGGAGGGACAAAAAGGAGGCACCAGCTAAAGGGAGGCATGTGACACCACCCCCAACGTGACCCCCTCACACGACTCCTCCCTGCCCTGCTCCCCACATGACCCCCCCATGTGACTCGTCCCCGCCTCCAGCCTAGGGACCCTGCGCTCTCCCCGTCCCCTCCCCATCCCACGTTATCTGGCCGGGGGTGAGGGCTCTGCTCCAGTCCCCCTGGAATGTGTGGAGCCACTAATGCACTGTCCCAGGCAGCCTCTGGCCACGCTGCCTGCTGGAGCCTGCTTGAGAGAGCTGCGAGCTGCACCAGGCAGCGTGGCCAGAAGAGGAGGCCGGAAGAGGAGAGGCTCTGGCCCTGCCTTTTCCCTTCCGGCTCTGGCCCTGCCCCTTCATCTCCCCACCTGCTGGTGTTGCCCCCCTCAGTGGTTTGGGGAGGGTCATGTGACCCTTCACCCTCTCCCCCACAGGTCACCTGCTGGCAACAGCCTGCCTTCAGAGCTGAGCAGCTGGAGATTGGGGGCTGCTGGCCGGGAGCCCAGCTCTGAAGGCAGAGAGAGCCACTGCCAGCAGCAGCACAGAAGTAAGGATAGCCTGGTGTGGTATTGCCACCCTTACTTTTGTGCTCCTGCCTGCAGAGCTGGGCCCAGTCAGCAGCTGCCCAGCTCTGAAGGCAGCAGCGCAGCAGTAAGGGTGGCAATACTGTGACCCCCCCACCTAAAATAACCTTGTGACCCCCCCCCTGCAACTCCCTTTTGGGTCAGGACTCCCAATTTAACAAGTGCTGGTCTCCCCTGTGAAATCTATATAGTATAATGTAAAAGCACACAAAAGGCCAGATTTCACAGAGGGAGACCAGATTTCATGGTCCACAACACGTTTTTATAATCATAATCCTGTTGTCATGAAATAATTGACTACTTTGGAGAGAGTGATCAGCCTTAAGAGTGAAGCCAAGGTTACTTATCACTTCAATAACACAATGATAGTAATGCATTCTGAGAAAAGTTGCAATTGGTATTAATCATATTAAAAAAAATAAGTTGTTAAATAAATTAATTGGGAACAATTTCAAACAAGAATAAATACCAGTACGAATATTCCAATTCTGCAGTGTTGTATCATGGAATAATTACCCCAGGAGAACCATTCTTCTTGGCGGGGAAGAAACAGGTTTATAAAAAGCATATTCCACTGGACATTACCTTCCACTCCATTCCTCTCTTTTTACATTAAAATGTATTTGCATGTAAAGTGTGTATTCCTTAGTTGCTTTTAGATTGTACTAGCTAGTGTCTCATGACATACATTGGCTATGTCACATGAGCAAAGAAGGCCAAATTAATCAAGAATGTAGGAGCTAACATCAGAGTTATGCAAAGTCGAGGCAAGAATTAAAACTTTCTCATTAGACATAAAACCATGCATATATGTGTAAAATAAATAAATAAATAAATAAAACCTTAAATGTATGCAACTCCCTTTGTCAAGGTGACTCAATTCCTCTCAAGAGGTGATCTGCATCTCAGAGGATCAGGTTTAGGTTAGTTTGATATAACCTGGAGACTTATTGAAAGAACAGAGGTATCACCGTGTTATCCATTTTATTTTAAAATGTATACCTTATTGTAAACTAGATTTCTATTCTGAATTGGTACTTAGAACTTCAATACAGGCTGACACTTGGCATGCAAAGTCTAAGGGGGAAATACTAACTCTGTTGAAGTCAATGGGACCTTTCCATTGATGTCAGTGGGTATGTCTACATGCAATTAAACACCTACAGCTGGCCCATGCAGTTGACTCGGGCTTGCAGGGCTTGGGCTAAGGGACTGTTTAATTGCCATGTAGACTCCCAGGCTCAAGCTGCAGTTCGAGCTCTGGGACCCTTCTACCGCACAGGGTCCTACAGCCCAGACTCCAGTCCAAGTCCGAATGTCTACACCGCAATTGAACAGTCCTGCAAGCCCAAGTCAGCTGGCACAGGCCAGCTGCAGTTGTTTAATTTCAGTGTAGACATACCCACGCAGTGGGGCCAGGATTTCACCCTTAGAACCAAATAAATTATCTATGAGCATAACCCTGTTGACTTTAAATTCAGCTTCAGCTGAGTTACACCAGCAGAGAATTTACCCCTTTAAATAGAAATGACGTTTTTAACATTACCAAAATTCAAAAATATAAAGGTGGCCATTTTTAAATTGCAGAAATTCCCAAACACTGATATTTCCAGTACTGGAGGCTTTCAGATGCGCAATTTAAAAACTTACTCTTGTGATGCAATTAAGCTAGAATGTACTGCAACCATTTTAGATATTTTTGAATACTTTTTTTAAATGGCTGCTACAGTTTAGTGCCCAGACATAGCACTACATACGTAAAATACTTTATTAAAAATAATGGTTCCTATAGAGTAAATGGCATGCCTTAGCTAATGTCAATAGGTATTTGTGTAAAGGCACTGGTGCGTAATAATACATAATAAAACATAATAAGGCACTGGTGCGTAACTAGTCTATACTTGATAATTTTGCCTTTTAGAGTTTCAACATATGTATATATATATAATGCTATGTGGGTGGGTTTTTCCCTGTGTTGAAAAACACAAATATATATATATATGTTTTAGCTTCTTCTGAAGCTAAGTTTGGAAACTTTTATTCTAAAAGTCAATTGCACAATTTGACTAGCTCCACTATGTACCCTAGACTAATGACAGAAGCCAGTCATATTTGTTTGTGCATATTAACATCACACATTAATTATAATTTTGAAGTGGTACTGGATCCCTGCCATTTACTTTCCATGTGCTTCTATTTCTTACATATTTTACATGACTAAGGATTAAAACATCATCTTGTCATCATTATGAACATAATTTCACCCAACAAGTTCTCTACTTTGGTGTTAGCAATTAAGTGCTTACTTCTCTTTCTCTCTCTCCCTTAGTTGCACAGTAAGGATTTTTGAATGTATATTGCCATCTAAGGTAAGCTTTCATATGATTCTTGCATATGAAGCTTATGTCTGTTTTCACGTCATACAAAGCCTGCCAAGTATGGCATGATTTTCATTATGTCATTTAATGAAAATGTTTTAAAATCAATAATTTAATCATTTGAATTTATATTACACTATCCTTAAACTAACAATTAACTCTTAATCTTTCCAATAATTGCTTGTTATAGTAACTCCCTTTAGTGGTACATCCACTTACTTTCTGCTAGTGAAAATGCTTCAACTGAATTTAACAGAGCATGAGTTAGGTTAATTACTTACCATAGAGAAAATACAAGTAACATAAGAGCATTTTTCATCTCCAGTCAATTATTTGCATCTAAGGATAGACTTCTAAATAAATGAGACCATTTTTACATCAGTTAATTTTATTTAAAAATGAATGATTCTTATGAAAATTTGCATTACACAAGTTTTAAAGAATGCTATAAAGCATGCCATTTTTTGTCTGTATTAAACATTTACCTAAGACTGGGAAAGCACAACTCCGAAAGAGTGAAAAGGTTAAATGATGTAGCTCACTTACTTAGAGTTACAATTAAATAATGTCTCTTTAGTAGGAGAATGTTGTTAATGGATATATTGGCTTGTTCTAAATTGTGTAAGTAGAATAAAATTATATCCATATTGGATCAGTCCGTTTAATCTAGCTGAAATATACAGTTTGCTCGGGTAAAGAGAATGATGTGTTCATCTTGAAAATGTACTTTTGCTTTAAAACTTTTGGTGTGCTACAGAAATGCCTCAGAAGGTAAGTGTTATTGGGGTTGGTTGTGTTTGCATCTTGCAGAAGTGAACATCCATGCAGACTTATAAAAGGTACAGTAGTAATGCAGTTTCCTTATCACACATACCTACCTTCCCTATCGAGGAGGGGTGAGCTTTAATATTTTTAGCAAAATATTTGCCATTTTCCCACTGTCCCTCTCTGCCGGTTCATGGGGTACCCAAGACTGAGATACACCTTTTTACCCCCTGCCTCTAATGAGAGGTAGCCTTGTCTCTGGTGGTTCAGTGTTAGCTCTCTAACATCACCAGCCTGTTAGCCACTCAGGCACTCTCCTCTGGGCTAATCCAGTGCTGTCATCATCTTGTAGGTTATCATTAGGTGCACCCTCGTCCCCAAGTCCCTTTGAATCATTCTCCTGTGATATCCAGCTCCTGACATTGGCTACTCACAGAAATCCCAGGTCCTCTGCTCTTAGAGGAGCAGTGTACCCCAGTTGACTAGTTTTACCTTAAACCACTGCTCCTGTAAAATCACGCAGTATGTGTGAGCACTTACAACAAAACAAGATTTGGTTTATTTAAAAAAGGAGAATTAACTAAAAACAAGAGAGAGTAGTGGTACAATACAAAACAAAATCATAAAATGCAAAGCTGGGTCTAAAACAGACCTGGTATTGTCCTGCACACAGTGAAAAAAGTAAAATTTTCTCATGTTTCTAAATATATTAAAATCTATTTTAAAGGTCTCAGGCCGACCTGTGCCCTTCCTCACACCAGGCTAAATTCTGAATAACTCCATTGTCTTCATGATAGCCCCAGGTTTACATTGTGCCAGTGTAACTAAAAACAGGTTTGGCCCTATCTCTTTACCCATATGGTGCCAGATCCAAAGCAATATGCTTTCCAAACCCTGGAAGGCCTGAGAGGCTGTGGCTGTTGACTGTGCTGTAGGATGCTTATTTAGTAGACACCACGGCCTGTCAAAGTTCCAAAGCAAGCCCAACTCCCCAGAGACAAGAAACAGAGCTTTCCAGAGGATTGGAAGGGACAAAGCAACACACAGCATGGTGAGACCCCCCCAGCTCTTATTGGGACCTGTCATCTTTGTCCAGCTTGTCCTCGTCCATCCCTCCATGAATGCAAGTCAATGCCACACCATTCTATTTTGTTGCAAGCACGTTCTTTCCATTTCTGGCCAAAGAGTTTTGTCATGGGATTGGCCCAACGCGTTTTCGGTCTGCCAGCGGTCGCTTGTGGTCTCTGGTGATCCAGTCACTGATGAGGATTGTCCACCTATTGTCTTGTCTGCAGACTACATGACCCACCCATCTTTGCTTTGCATCATACATCGCTTGCACTACATCGGTCACCTCTGTACGCCTTCTGATTTTCTCATTCGGTATGTGATCACGGAATGATATCTTACACATTTGCCTTTCCATTGCTCTCTGAGTGACAGCGAATTTTTCTTCCTCTGCTTTCATCATTGACCAGCTTTCCATTCCGTATATCATTGCTGGCAGAACAGTGGAGTTAAACAGTTCTTTCCTTTTCTTTATGGGCAGTTCATCATCCATTAGACATGTCTTTATTTTGTTGAAACTTGCCCACCCTGCCTTTTGCCTCCTACTGCATTCCCCTTCGAATGAGTTGTCTCTGCTCAGCTGCTGACCCAGGTAAATATATTTGTCAACCTCCTCGATTTCTTTCCCATTTACAGTGACGATTTCTTCTGCACAATGCTCGTTCCATATCCACTTCATCTTTGACATGTTCACTTCCAATGCGATATCATGCGAAAGCGTTTGCAGTTTCTGCAATTTGTTCTCCAGTTTTGCCATGTCCTTTGCCAGTATTACACAGTCATCAGCGAAGAGAAGATGCGTTAACTGTTCTCCGTCAATTCTGATTCCTTCTTCCCCGTTCAGTTTCTTGAACAGCGACTCCGGTACTGCTGCAAACAGCTTCAGTGAGATTGTGTCACCTTGTCTGAATCCTCTGCATATAGTAATAATGCAGGGGACATTGAATAATGTTATCTCTGTTGAGCAATTGCGGTTAATTTCTTCCAGCAGGTCAATGTATTTCCGGTCAATTCCAAGTGTGTTGAGTACAGCATTGACCTCTACCGAGTCGAATGCCTTTTTGTCATGGACAAATGCAAGACACAATGGTTCTTTGTATTCCTTGCATTTTTCGATGAGCTGCCGAACTGAGTGAATGTGATCAATTGTCAAATACCCTAAGCAGAAACCAGCTTGTTCTTTGTTTTTGTGCATTTCAAGATCCTTCTTAATCTGATTGAGTATGACGCATATGAAGACTTTATACACTTGTGAGAGGAGTTTGATCAGACAGTAGTTGCTCAGTTCTTCTGGATCACGTTTTTTCATCAATAGTATTGTTTTTGATTTTTTCCATGCATCTGGAACACGCTTGCTATTGATGTAGATGGTGAACTGCTGCGCTAACACTTTGAAGAGGGTATCTTCCCCTACTTTGAGATATTCCCAGCCAAACATCATCCACTCCCGGACTTCTCCCTTTCTTTATGTTACAAACTGCATATTCAATTTCTTCCCACATAACGTCAGGAACAACTTCTGCAAGAAAGCAAAATGTATCACCTTAAAAAAACAACCCACAACTACCGAGATATGTCTTGACAATTCTGTTTTTCCTCAGAATCAAGGAAGTGAGGAAATGGGGGAAGCACATCCTCAGGCTTCACAGCTCTCAAAGATGAGCTCTGACAGCAGTATTTGACAGTATTCATTGTGTGGCGTGCCTATTGCCAGTTTGGAAGGAGCATATGCAGTGTACCCATGGCTCCCCTCCAAATATTGGCCCTGCAGTCTTTCCACGCACATTAACTCCCCTCCACACAATGCAGAAGAGGAGCATCTGGCCTTAGTGATTTCCTTAAGGTCACGGTATCAGAAAAAGATGTCTCTTTCAGGACTTGTTGGCCCCCACTCCTGTGCTCAAACTATAATAAGGGCCAGTGCCATTTGAAGGTGTTGAAACTAAAATGAAAGCTCACTGCTGAATCTTAGGAGAGGAGATTTTTTACTATAGAAACAGGAATAATACTCATGCCAATTCTACTTCATTTATTTGAGAATTTATGGTCAAATTTTCAAAGAACTTTTTGAAAATCAGGCTACTTATCAAGCCTAAATATGGGCTTCAGAGCCTAAATTCAGGCATCTATTTTTGAGAATCCTGGTCTTTTTGTGCAATTCTTTCATACACATAAATAAGTTACACATACTTCAGTCAAATTCCAAGAGGTATAGTAAATATTTTGCTAAATGTTTATTATAAAATCCAGCACTAATAATGTGAATCTGTACTTCTTGTCTTTTTTCTGCCTGTCAAGTGTTCTCTGCACTGGACTTTCTTAGTCAAATTCTACTCTTAGATACACTTCGTGCAACTCCATTGAAATGAACAGGGTTGTTTGGGATGAAGCTATGCATTGTATATCGGTGGGGTTGCACTGGGTGCAACTGATGACCGACTCTGGCCCATTACAGGTGAAATACGCCCCTTTGCAAGGGGCCAGCACAAGTTCTATGCACCACTTAAAATGCCAACATAGGACTTAAATTATGAGTAACCTTTGTGCTGGCCCGTTGCACAGGGGTAAATTTCACTGTGTGTTAAGAGAAAATATAACATAGGGACTGACTAGATCTCTGTCACTTAACTGGGTCAATATTTTTCACAGAGAGCCAGAAAAATATTTTTAAAAATCTGCTTCTCTTGGTAATTTTAACCATTCGATTGTCTTGTTTCTTGTCCATAGGTGGACTTTCATTCTTCAGACTCTTAATGCAAGGGGTGCCTCCACATATCATTCATTCATATATGCAAGAAATGCAAGCAGGCAACCCTGAGGGAAAGTGAGAGCTCATCCACAGTGCTTTCCCGCCACTGCACTGGAAACTGATAGCCAGCGTTTTAATTCTTGCAATAGCATCACAACAGTGTGCCTCCCTGCTTTTTTCCCCCCTTCCTGCTGCTGAAAATAAAAGTTACGCATGGATTGTTTTGGGGTTGAAATTTAAGCCAAGACACATTTTGTAACGTTCAGCATTGTTTTCTGTTTGATAATGTGTTTTGTTTGTTTTTTAATGAGAAAGAAGAAGAAGCTGTGTAATAAGCATGAGAAGACAATCTTCTTCTTTGTACTTTGTAGGGTTAGGCATATTTTTGTCAGAGTGAAAGTAGACTGATCAACCAGTTGCAATCCAGTAGGGCCTTGACATACATACCTCTTTTGATAATGGATCTTATTAATCTAACAGCAGTTCAAAAGAATACGGTTTTGCTATAAACTGACTATTTAATACACGTGCATTTAATGGTCATTTCAGTTGAATATTTCTTCATCTAGAAGATTTATATTTCTTATGACTCACCCACAAATCAAGTTTCTTTCAACTGAAATTAAAGTGTTTTATTTAATGTACAATAAACATGAAGTGTTTAAGACCTACCAAAATACTGTTTGATTGTTATTTTACATTATCTCACCATGTGATTATTTAAGAACATAAGAACAGCCATACTGGGTCAGACCAAAGGTCCACCTTGCCCAGTATCCTATCTTCTGACAGTGGCCAATGCCAGGTGCCCCAGAGGGAATGAACAGAACAGGTAATCATCAAGTCACCCATTCTCAGATTCTGGAAAACAGAGGCTAGGGACACCATCCCTGCCCATCCTGGCCAACAGCCATTGATGGATCTATCCTCCATGAACTTATCTAGTTCATTTTTGAACCCTGTTATAGTCTTGGCCTTCACAGCATCCTCTGGCAAAGAATTCCACAGGTTGACTGTGTGCTGTGTGAAAAAATACTTCCTTTTGTTTGTTTTAAACCTGCCACCTATTAATTTCATTTGGTAACCCCTAGTTCTTATAAAGAAAAGGAGGACTTGTGGCACCTTAGAGACTAACAAATTTATTTGAGCATAAGCTTTCGTGAGCTACAGCTCACTTCATCGGATGCATTCGATGAAGTGAGCTGTAGCTCACGAAAGCTTATGCTCAAATAAATTTGTTAGTCTCTAAGGTGCCACAAGTCCTCCATTTCTTTTTGCGAATACAGAATAATGCGGCTGCTACTCTGAAACCTAGTTCTTATGTTATGAGAAGGAGTAAATAACACTTCCTTATTTACTTTCTCCACACCAGTCATGATTTTATACACCTCTATCATATCCCCCCTTAGTCATCTCTTTTCCAAGTTGAAAAGTCCCAGTCTTATTAATCTCTCCTCATATGGAAGCTGTTCCATACCCCTAATCATTTTTGTTGCCCTTTTCTGAACCTTTTCCAATTCCAATATATCTTTTTTGAGATGGGGCAACCACATCTGCACACAGTACTCAAGATATGGGCATACCTTGGATTTATATAGAGGCAATATGATATTATCTATCCCTTTCTTAATGATTCCCAACATTCTGTTAGCTTTTTTGACTCCCGCTGTACATTGAGTGGATGTTTTCAGAGAACTATCCACAATGACTCCAAGATCTCTTTCTTGCGTGGTAACAGCTAATTTAGACCCATCATTTTATATGTATATTGGGATTATGTTTTCCAGTGTGCATTACTTTGCATTTATCAACATTAAATTTAATTTGCCATTTTGTTGCTCAGTCACCCAGTTTTGGGAGATCCTTTTGTAGCTCTTCGCAGTCTGCTTGGGACTTAACTATCTTGCGTAGTTTTGTATCATCTGCAAATTTTGCCACCTCGCTATTTACCCCTTTTTCCAGATCATTTATGAATATGTTGAATAGGACTGGTCCCAGTACAGACCCCTGGGGGACACCACTACTTACCTTTCTCCATTCTGAAAACTGAGCATTTATTCCTAGCTTTTGTTTCTTATCTTTTAACCAGTTACCAAACCATGAGAGGACTTTCCCTCTTACCCCATGACTGCTTATTTTGCTTCAGAGCCTTTGGTGAGGGACCTTGTCAAAGGCTTTCTGGAAATCTAAGTAAACTATATCCACTGGATCCCCCTTGTCCACATGCTTGTTTACCCCCTCAAAGAATTCTAATAGATTGGTGAGGCTTGATTTCCATTTACAAAAAAACATGTTGACTCTTCCCCAACAAATTATGTTCATCTATGTGTCTGACAATTTTGTTCTTTACTATAGTTTCAACCAGTTTGCCCAGTACTGAAGTCAGGTTTACCGGCCTGTAATTGTCGGGGTCACCTCTGGAGCCCTTTTTAAAAATTGGCATCACATTATCTATCCTCCAGTCATTTGGTACAGGAGCGGATTTAAATGATAGGTCACAAACTACAGTTAGTAGGTCTGCAATTTCACATTTGAGTTCCTTCAGAATTCTTGGGTGAATACCATCTGGTCCTGGTGACTTATTACTGTTTAATTTATCCATTTGTTCCAAAACCTCCTCTAATGACACCTCAATCTGAGACAGTTCCTCAGATTTGTCACCTAAAACGAATGGCTTAGGTTTGGGAATCTCCCTCACATCCTCAGCCGTGAAGCCTACTGCAAAGAATTAATTTAGTTTCTCTTCAATGGCCTTATCGTCCTTGAGTGCGTCCTTTAGCAGCTTTATCATCCAATGGTCCCACTGGTTGTTTAGCAGGTTTCCTGCTTCTGATGTACTTAAAAAAATGTTTGCTATTACTTTTTGAGTCTTTGGCTAGGCTGTTCTTCAAATTCTTTTTTTGGCCTTCCTAATTATATTTTTACACTTCATTTGCCAGGGTTTATGCTTCTTTCTATTTTCCTCACTAAGATTTAACTTCCACTTTTTAAAGGATGCCTTTTTGTCTCTCACTGCTTCTTTTGCTTTCTTTTAGCATTTAATTTCCACATTGCAGACATGCCAGTGGTAACCAGGATGCCATTGTGCTAGGTGTCGCACAAGTACATATGAAAACATGATCTTTGACCCAAAGAGCTTACAGTCTAGGACAAGGGGCATACAAAAGTGGGGGAACATGTATACTATTTTATATTTTCAGTGTTTTTAATTATACTAGGAATAGTGACAACTCTCCTTATCTTTTCACCAACCTGTCCCTAATTCACTGATCTGTTATACACACCACAGCAGATGTGTAATTCTTAACCGTACTGCTATTGAGTTTCTTTCCTCATCATGAAAGATGAAAATTAAGGATAAGACTTGTATAGAAATTTTTAGATTAGGTAAAACAGTTACACTAATTTCTTAGTACTAAGAACATTAACCTCCAAGAGAAGCAGGTGGTGGCATTTAATGAATGTGGTATTTTTCTTTAGCTCTCCATTGAACTCTGTGAAACACACAAAACATGGGGTAACAAATAATTTGGCTGGGTTCTCAGTTATGTTCTGTCCTGTCATTTATTTACCGATCGTTACTCCAACGCCATACATAGGCTAGGTTATGAAGTGCAGTCTTGTTCAAAGGTTTATCATGTAGTTGGAATAACTGGTTGATGCAATAATAGAGAAAACATACAGAAATTGCAACACAGCAGCTGTCTGATGTTGAAAGAAGCATTAACATGAAAATAACCATTAGATAAAAATTATGAAACTAAATGGGCTATTATAATTAAGACATTCTTTGCCGCAGGCATTTTTATTGTCACTGGCAAGTCACTGCTGAGCTAGTGTTTCTGCACTACTTTTTAAGCATCTAGTTACCACTTCCTCCTTCACTGTGGCAACTTGAATATCCTCATGCCCTTTGCTCTGCTAAGCTTCCCAGTCTTGATACCCTTTTCATTTCCTTCTCCTCCCACCCCCCGTTTTCATGCTTTCTGTGCATGACAGGCACTCCCACTACTAGTGCTCCAGGCACCAACCTTGCATTTCAGATCTCACTAAAAGACCCACCTCTGCTTGGAGCTCAACAAATAAAACCATGTAAAATATCAAATTCAAATGAGGGGGAAATGGAATAAAACACTAAAGATAGCTCGTTCCTCTGCATTCCCCCAATTAATCTTGTCTTTCTATATCTTCTAGACTAAGGCCTTTGAGGCAGGGGCTTTCTTGATCTTTGTGTCTAATGCAGCACCAAGCACTTTGTCTTCATTTATATAATACACAACAATAGATTGGTTATTAGGACCAGACTCTGAGCTGTGGCTAGAAGTGTTCAGTGCTCTTCGGTGGCGGGGAGAATTTGTGTGCATAGCCTCCTATGTGATGTGCATGTGTTTATGTGCACAGCTTTATGCCCACTTTATGCTTTCTCTAGGACCATGCATTTGTCAATCTACTGACTAGCATAAATTTGAGGTGCCTTAGGCCCTCTGCTCCTGAAGCCTGCTCTTGTTTATGCCAAGTGTCAACAAAGAGTCATTCCAGCAGCTGGAAATTGCTGGGGTGTAAAGAAATCCCAGTTATGCTCTTTGCATTGGTAACTGCGTGGAGATAGCATCGGAGCTACTACATCAGCTCTACATCACACAATGTGTACCAGGTACCAGGTACCAGCTCTACATCACCAATGTGTACCATCACACAATGTGTACGGTACCAGGATCCTCTGGTGACTAGATCCACTTGCTTGAGGGCAGTTTTGCAGATCCAAAGAGGCACAGAGCTGCTTCTTCATGTTTCAGGAATCTGAGCTTCAGCCCCACAGACTCTTACCACAGTTGTTCCTTCTGATAAATGCAGATGCACCTTTTACTTTCTTTGAAGCCCCGAATTAGGCCCAGCCAACTTGAGTATGTTAAATATAAAGCTCAAATTGAACCAGTTAAACAGATAATTTATAGTGTGCCACTGGTGTACATGACACTTTACAGACAAGTGAGACCTTGGCCTGGGGAACTTACAACCCAAGGCCCTAGTCCAGCAATTGACAACTTGTGGACGGAATAATGTACCCACCAAGGAGCCCCACTAGGAAGACCCCTTTTGTTGGATGGAAAAAAGAGAAAACCACATGAAAAATAAGGGACAGTACTGTATTTTAAGGGACATTTTAGGGAAACACCATGTTCCTTAGCACATCGTGTATTTTTCTCTCAAGTGTACATTTCTCCTGCCCTTAAGTATACAATGCAATTAGCATAAGCTTCAATTTAATGTCTAGAATGGTCAAGGGACAATCCTTAAAATAAGGGATGGGTGATCACCCCAAGCCCCATTGACTTCAGTGGGACTCCACATGGGTGTAGCAATCTGCCCATGCATTATAAATTGCAGGGTTGGGGCCTAAATAAAGTGGAGAACATAACAATGACAGACCAAGATGTGCAAAAGAGAAGGGAGGAAATAAGAATGGAAAATAAGGGGTAAATTGGGTAATCTTGACATTTGTATCAATGAGGTACAGTCATAAATGGTCCTCTTTGAAGCCATTGGGCTCCATGTGGGCAGAGGCGTCCACCCACATGGCACTCATTGCAGGAGTTCAGAGCTCCAGTATGAAACTGCAGAAAAAGCTGAGTGTCTCTGGATTAAGTTTAGAAGTGTGAGCAACAAGAGTGATGTAGTGGTGGGAGTCTGCTATAGACCACCGGACCAGGGGGATGAGGTGGATGAGGCTTTCTACCGGCAACTCGCAGAAGCTACTAGATCGCATGCCCTGGTTCTCATGGGCGACTTTAATCTTCCTGATATCTGCTGGGAGAGCACTACAGCGGTGCATAGACAATCCAGGAAGTTTTTGGATGATGTAGGGGACAATTTCCTGGTGCAAGTGCTAGAGGAACCAACTAGGGGGGGAGCTTTTCTTGGCCTGCTGCTCACAAACCGGGAAGAATTAGTGGGGGAAGCAAAAGTGGATGGGAATTTGGGAGGCAGTGACCATGAGTTGGTTGAGTTCAGGATCCTGACAAAGGGAAGAAAGGTAAGCAGCAGGATACGGACCCTGGACTTCAGGAAAGCAGACTTCAACTCCCTCAGGGAATTGATGGGTAGGATCCCCTGGGGGATTAACATGAAGGGGAAAGGAGTCCAGGAGAGCTGGTTGTATTTCAAGGAATCCCTATTGAGGTTACAGGGACGAACCATCCCGATGTGTCGAAAGAATAGTAAATATGTCAGGTGACCAGCTTGGCTTAACGGTGAAATCCTTGTGGATCTTAAACATAAAAAAGAAGCTTACAAGAAGTGGAAGATAGGACAACTGACCAGGGAAGAGTATAATATTATTGCTCGGGCATGTAGGAATGAAATCAGGAAGGCCAAATCACACCTGGAGTTGCAGATAGCAAGAGATATTAAGAGTAACAAGAAGGGTTTCTTCAGGTATGTTGGCAACAAGAAGAAAGCCAAGGAAAGTGTGGGCCCCTTACTGAATGAGGGAGGCAACCTAGTGACAGAGGATGTGGAAAAAGCTAATGTACTCAATGCTTTTTTTGCCTCTGTCTTCACGAACAAGGTCAGCTCCCAGACTGCTGCGCTGGGCATCACAGCATGGGGAGTAGGTGGCCAGCCCTCTGTGGAGAAAGAGGTGGTTAGGGACTATTTAGAAAAGCTGGACGTGCACAAGTCCATGGGGCCGGACGCGTTGCATCCGAGAGTGCTAAAGGAATTGGCGGCTGTGATTGCAGAGCCATTGGCCATTATCTTTGAAAACTCGTGGCGAACGGGGGAAGTCCTGGATGACTGGAAAAAGGCTAATGTAGTGCCAGTCTTTAAAAAAGGGAAGAAGGGGGATCCTGGGAACTACAGGCCAGTCAGCCTCACCTCAGTCCCCGGAAAAATCATGGAGCAGGTCCTCAAGGAATCAATTCTGAAGCACTTACACGAGAGGAAAGTGATCAGGAACAGTCAGCATGGATTCACCAAGGGAAGGTCATGCCTGACTAATCTAATCGCCTTCTATGATGAGATTACTGGTTCTGTGGATGAAGGGAAAGCAGTGGATGTATTGTTTCTTGACTTTAGCAAAGCTTTTGACACGGTCTCCCACAGTATTCTTGTCAGCAAGTTAAAGAAGTATGGGCTGGATGAATGCACTATAAGGTGGGTTGAAAGTTGGCTAGATTGTCGGGCTCAACGGGTAGTGATCAATGGCTCCATGTCTAGTTGGCGGCCGGTATCAAGTGGAGTGCCCCAGGGGTCAGTCCTGGGGCCGGTTTTGTTCAATATTTTCATAAATGATCTGGAGGATGGTATGGATTGCACTCTCAGCAAATTTGCGGATGATACTAAACTAGGAGGAGTGGTAGATATGCTGGAGGGCAGGGATAGGATACAGAGGGACCTAGACAAATTGGAGGATTGGGCCAAAAGAAATCTGATGAGGTTCAACACGGATAAGTGCAGGGTCCTGCACTTAGGACGGAAGAACCCAATGCACCGTTACAGACTAGGAACCGAATGGCTAGGCAGCAGTTCTGCGGAAAAGGACCTAGGGGTGACAGTGGACGAGAAGCTGGATATGAGTCAGCAGTGTGCCCTTGTTGCCAAGAAAGCCAATGGCATTTTGGGTTGTATAAGTAGGGGCATAGCCAGCAGATCGAGGGATGTGATCATTCCCTTCTATTCAACATTGGTGAGGCCTCATCTGGAGTACTGTGTCCAGTTTTGGGCCCCACACTACAAAAAGAATGTGGATAAATTGGAGAGAGTCCAGCGAAGGACAAAAAAAATTATTAGCGGTCTGGAACACATGACTTATGAGGAGGGGCTGAGGGAACTGGGATTGTTTAGTCTGCAGAAGAGAAGAATGAGGGGGGATTTGATAGCTGCTTTCAACTACCTGAGAGGTGGTTCCAAAGAGGATGGTTCTAGACTATTCTCAGTGGTAGAAGAGGACAGGGCAAGGAGTAATGGTCTCAAGTTGCAGTGGGGGAGATTTAGTTTGGATATTAGGAAAAACTTTTTCACTAGGAGGGTGGTAAAACACTGGAATGCGTTACCTAAGGAGGTGGTAGTATCTCCTTCCCTAGAAGTTTTTAAGGTCAGGCTTGACAAAGCCCTGGCTGGGATGATTTAATTGGGGACTGGTCCTGCTTTGAGCAGGGGGTTGGACTAGATGACCTCCTGAGGTCCCTTCCAACCCTGACATTCTATGATTCTATGATTCTATGACTGGGGCTCATATTAGCACCTAGTTTAATTTGTATGACCTAGCCACACCTATGCTGCTTCAAAGTTATTGTTAGTTTCTTTTAAAAAATCTGTTACTCCAAACCACATTTCTGTTTAACTAAACCTATTTCTCCAACTCACACAAGTCTCCCTGCTGGTTAACATTTTCTCAAATAAAGTTAAAAATACAAGATGCATCTTCTTACATTAAGGAATCTTGCTAAGAGAAATTTCACCCAGTGTCCATGGAGACAGTGACTCCTACTCTCCCTATAAAGGAACTCCATACTCCGTACAGCTAATAGTCATTTGATTCCATCTACAGAAATTAGCATGGCTCTCAAGACAACACAGAGAAGCGTCTCAAGTATTTTAGAGTGCACCACTGAAGATTAACAGTCATAAAAACATGACCATACTCAAAGCACATCTAATAAACATCATGGTACCAAAAAAAACCTGAAGGCCTCAGGTGCCTTGTTTACCAGGAGTAGAGCCAACATGATGTTAGGACCAGTACACATTTTTTACTCCCAATAACCCAAGTGTAGACAATACCAAATAGGCAGCCCTTCATGGATTGATCAGGCAATACAAGCCCTGATCCTGCAAAGACTTAAGCATGTACTTAACTATACACACAATAGACCCCATTGAAGTGAATGCGAATACTGGTGTGCATAAAGTTCAAAAGGGAAAAGTAGAATATTGGAACAGCAATAGTGAAAAAAAGCTTAGATTTACTGCTTTATATTTAATTGTACTTACCTATGCAGATATGTAATAGAATAGCGAATGTATACAGGGGCCTCATATTTTAGTCTCAAAATTAATTGAAATTGACTTGAAGAGGAATTATAAGATTGAACTAGATAGGAAAGGAATTTCAAGTGGATTAAAAACTGGCTGGAGGACCACAAACAAAGGGTAATGAAAGATAAACACCACCATTTTAATTTAGGAGCAGTTATCTGGTCAGATGCTGCAAGGACTAGTGTTCAGCTCAGCCTAATTTAACAGCCTTAATTAATGATTTTATAACAGGGAGTAAACAGAATGCTAATGATATTTGTAATTAATACTAGCTGCAAATACTAATGATGACAAAGAAATTATACAAAGAAACTTGGAAAGTAGAATCAGGAGGAGATCCAACTTGGAAAAAAATGCAATCTAATACATCTAGCATGGAAATATTCCAGAACAGATATTCAAACGGAAAGACTGGAAAAGCAGTACAGTTGAAAGAGACCTAGACGTGACAGTGGACAGCAAATCAGAACCAAGTGAGTAATGCAATACAGCAGGGGGGAAAAAAGCCAATGCAATTGTAAACCGCACCACAGGGACATTGCACTATGAAGCATAGAGGCAACTGTATCTATCTCTATGGATATGGCAGATTTGCCAACCCTAGGTAACCGTAAGCCAGGCCTCAAACAAATACAACTGACTTTAAGGTAATAGGATTTTAAAAAATAATAATAAATTTAGGGTTCTATTTATTTACCTTCTGCTTTTTTAACCTTCAGGATTCATGTTTTCAAGCTTTCTTCACAACCATAAAGGCTAGAAATTTACTTTAAAAAACAGGGAGGCAGGGAGAGATAGCTCAGTGGTTTGAGCATTGGCCTGCTAAACCCAGGGTTGTGAGTTCAATCCTTGAGGGGGCCATTTAGGGATCGGGGGCAAAAATTGGGGATTGATCCTGCTTTGAGCAGGGGGTTGGACTAGATGACCTCCTGAGGTCCCTTCCAACCCTGATATTCTATAAATTCTAAAAGAAAACCTAGAAAGTTGAGATTCTCACAGAATCATATTACTCCAAGAGCTCGGGCTTCACAAAAAAACACCTAAAACCACAAGAGTTGGCAAAACTGATTTAATGCATACCTGAATGAAGTATTACATTAAATTGTGGGCACTTGGTGGAATGGACATTCTGAGAAGAACATGCAACAAATCTGAAATGCCCAGTATCCCACTGAACTCCAAAAAGTAAATGTTTTGTTTCCTTCCAAACGTGAGAGCGAACAAACCCCACACATGATTCATTACTTTGTCCCAGTAATAAACCACTCTCCTATTCTTTCTCTGATTTCTTTCTTTAATCAGGTTTCAGAGTAGCAGCCGTGTTAGTCTGTATTCGCAAAAAGGAGTACTTGTGGCACCTTAGAGACTAACAAATTTATTTGAGCATAAGCTTTCGTGAGCTACAGCTCACTTCATCCGTGAGCTGTAGCTCACGAATGCTTATGCTCAAATAAATTTGTTAGTCTCTAAGGTGCCACAAGTACTCCTTTTCTTTCTTAAATCAAAAACTCAACAGCTTCTGAGTGCCCTCTGCAATGGTAGCGATGTCTGAAAGAAATCCAAAATGGTGACCCGGACATTCATAGAATGAGTTCCTCCTCATTCTATGAGGGAAGAGATTGTTAATTAAGAGGTGGAACTAGGCCCATATGAATACAGCTCAGGATATGAGAGCAATGATTCTAGATTAGTTTTGAAGAAACAGAAGAGTTTCTCGCTGCTTCTCATAGGTTGGTGAAAGTGAGAATAGGAGTTTGCATGGCACTGTTGTAGCTGGCTTCGCAAGACATTTACGTGCCAGATATGCTAAAGATTCATATGTCTCTTCATGCTTC
Source organism: Lepidochelys kempii (assembly GCF_965140285.1). Lineage (NCBI taxonomy): Eukaryota > Metazoa > Chordata > Testudines > Cheloniidae > Lepidochelys > Lepidochelys kempii. The sequence goes on from NC_136380.1 coordinate 251,304,227, forward strand.
AACCACCATTCCAGAGGACATGTGTCCATGCTGATGACGGGTTCTGCTCGATAATGATCCAAAGCAGAATGGGTTGAACCATGTTCATTTTCAATATCTGAGTCAGATACCACGAGCAGAAGGTTGATTTTCTTTTTTTGGTGGTTTGGATTCTGTAGTTTCCACATCTAAGTGTTGCTCTTTTAAGACTTCTGAAACCAAGCTCCACACCTCGTCCCTCTCAGATTTTGGACGGCACTTCAGATTCTTAAACCTTGGGTCCAGTGCTGTAGCTATTTTTAGAACTCTCACATTAGAACCTTCTTTGCGTTTTGTCAAATCTGCTGTGAAAGTGTTCTTAAAATGAACAACATGTGTTGGGTCATCATTCAAGACTGCTATAATATGAAATATATGGCAGAATGCGGGTAAAACAGAACAGGAGACATACAGTTCTCCCCCAAGGAGTTCAGTCTCAATTTTAATTAATGCATTATTTTTTTAACGATCATCATCAGCATGGAACCATGTCCTTTGGAATGGTGGCCAAAGCATGGAGGGGCACATGAATGTTTTGCATACCTGGGACGTAAATACCTTGCAGTGCCGGCTACAAAAGTGCCATGCGAACACCTGTTCTCACTTTCAGGTGACATTGTAAATAAGAAGCAGGCAGCAGTATCTCCTGTAAATGTAAACAAATGTATATGTCTTAGCGATTGGCTGAACAAGAAGTAGGAAAAAAAGCCTTTTAAAAAGGAGGTTTGAATCTGAAGTTTTCATTCAGAACTTGAGGGACAGTCTCAAAGGCAGGAGCTGTCTGTGAACGTTAGATCCCCCATGGCCTGTGATACACTGGGAAATTCTTCAAAGGTAATGAGTAACTTATATTAGAAAAGAGATCTTATCTACTATAGAAGTGTAAAGCCTGAAACTATGTCTTCATCTTTATTTCCTGTGTAACTTGTATATGTTTGCTTTCCCTTTCTATGTCATCTTTGAATCTGTGTGGTTTTACTAGTAAATAAGTATTTTGTTTATTTTTACCCTAAATAGGTCTCTGTTGTGCAAACTGCATTCAGTGTGTGCGCCAAAGTGGGCTGATAACTAAAGGCTGGTTTCACATCATTGGGGGATGATGAACCAGAGGGGAAATGTTTGAATGTCTGGTAGTTAAAAATTTAGGAAGGATGGATTTGGGGTTACTTGGGATCGGAGTGGCTGTTGGCGTTACCCTGAAAGGAGTAACTAGGTTGGTGGAAGACAGGGCGAGACTTTGTGTTTGTGGGCAGAGATCTGAGCCAGAGCAGCACAACTTTAAAGCACTCCCTGGGTATGGGGCAGGTGGGGACAGGACCCCATACTGGTCTGGGTGATCCCCAAAATATCACACTGTGGAAATATGGCCTTCTGGTCAGAGTGCCACACTGATGGGTTGTATCCCAACACTGCCATTCTGTGATCTTAGTCAAATTACTTCATTTAAAAGAAAACTGTGAACTTGACAATCACATTTTTGTCTGAAAATGTACCTACAGTAGTTACAACTAACACCAAAGATTAATAATATAACAAAGAAGTTAGTGGAAAAATATTTTCTCTTTATTTTTCAGTAAAGACAACACATTTCAAAGCTCAGATTCTAAATGTTTAGAGAGCTAAAAGATATTAATAATTAGTAGGGCTGTTGATTAATTGCAGTTAACTCACACGATAAACTCAAAAAAATTAATTGCAATTAATTGCACTGTTAAACAATAGAATACCCATTGAAATTTATTAAATATTTCTGGATGTTTTTCTACATTTTCAAATATATTGATTTCTATTACAACACAGAATACAAAGTGTACAGTGCTCACTTTATATTATTATTGATTATAAATATTTGCACTGTAAAAATGATAAACAAAAGAAATAGTATTTTTCAATTCACCTCATACAAGTCCTGAAGTGCAATCTCTTTATCGTGAAACTGTAACTTACAAATGTAGATTTTTTGTGACATAACTGCACTCAAAAACAAAACCAATGTAAAACTTTAGCGTCTACAAGTCCACTCAGTCCTAGTTCTTGTTCAGTCAACCATTGAGACAAACAAGTGTGTATACATTTATGGGAGATACTGCTGCCTGCTTCTTACTTACAATGTCACCTGAAAGTGAGAATGGGTGTTCGCATGGCACTTTTGTAGCCGGCGTTGCAAGGTATTTACGTGCCAGATATACTAAATATTCGTATGCCCCTTCTTGCTTCGGCCACCATTCCAGAGAACATGCTTCCATACTGATGATGCTTGTTAAAAAAAATGTGTTAATTAAATTTGTGACTGAACTCCTTGGGGGAGAATTGTATGTCTCCTGTTCTGTTTTACCCGCATTCTGCCATATATTTCATGTCATAGCAGTCTTGAATGATGACCCAACACATGTTGGTCATTTTAAGAACACTTTCCCTGCAGATCTGAGAAAACGCAAAGAAGGTACCAATGTGAGAGTTCTAAAAATAGCTACAGCACTGGACCCAAAGTTTAAGAATCTGAAGTGCCGTCCAAAATCTGAGAGGGACGAGGTGTGGAGCTTGCTTTCAGAAGTCTTAAAAGAGTAGCACTCAGATGCGGAAATTATAGAACCTGAACCACCAAAAAAGAAAATCAACCTTCTGCTGGTGGCATCTGACTCAGATGATGAAAATGAACATGTGTCAGCCCGCACTACTTTGGATTGTTATTGAGCAGAACCTGTCACCAGCATGGACACACGTCCTCTGGAATGGTAGTTGAAGCATGAAGGGACATATGAATCTTTAGCACATCTGGCATAAATATCTTGCAATGCTGGCTACAACAGTGCCATGTGAATGCCTGTTCTCACTTTCAGGTGACACTGTAAACAAGAAGCGGGCAACATTATCTCCTGCAAATTGTAACCAAACTTGTTTGTCTGAGTGATTGGCTGTAGTAGGACTAAGCGGACTTGTAGGCTTTAAAGTTTTACATTGTTTTATTTTTGAATGCAGGGGTTTTTTTGTACATAATTCTACATTTGTCAGTTCAATATTCATGATAAAGAGATTGCACTACATTACTTGTATTAGGTGAATTGAAAAATACTATTTCTTTTGTTTTTTTACAGTGCAAATATTTGTAATCAAAAGTGAGCACTGTACACTTTGTATTCTGTGTTGGAATTGAATCAATATATTTGAAAATGTAGAAAGCAGCCAAAAATATTTAAATAAATGATATTCTATTATTGTTTAACAGTGCGATCAATCAAGTGATTAATTGCAATTAATTTTTTTAATCCCTTGACAGCTCTAATAATTAAAATTTTGAAGTATTACAGGACACACCATGCAAGTTCCATTCTGAGTAAGAAAATATGTCCAGACACTCTGAAAAATATTCTTATTTACCAACTGCACTGAGGATCTGATGATGCCATAATCTTGGCTATTTTCCAATAGAAACACCCATTACTTAACTACTATTTCCTCCAGACACTTCATAGTCAGCATCACTTGTATGCGTACTGTGTGATTTCATATTTGCTCAAAGTTTGACACGGCATAGTAAGCAGTGACTTAGCCAATCACCTGGGCTTCAGCTATGGCTCTCAAAGGGATTATACAGAAGGAAATGTACACAAGGAAAATCATATTAAGATAAAATAAAGTTTGTGAGAAAATGACCAGGATAATTTACAGCAGGGATTCAACCTACATTACCTACAGTAATGTGACTCAAGCACAGCCTACATAGTTTTGCAACACGGGGCCCATGGTTACTTTCAATATCATAGAATCATAGGGTTAAAAGAAACTCAGAAACTAGTCTAACCCCCTGCCAAGATGCAAGATTTGTTGTGTCTAAAACCACCCAAGACAGATGGCTATCCAGCCTCCTTTTGAAAACCTCCAGTGAAGAAGCTTCCACAACCTCCCAAGGCAATCTGTTCCATTGTCCTACTGTTCTTACAGTTAGGAAGTTTTTCCTGAGATTTTATCTAAATCTGCTATCTATGCTGTAATTTGAACCCATTGTTTCTTGTCCTGGCCTCTGTGGCAAAAGAGAACAACTTTTCTCAATCTTATTTTATGGCAGCCTTTCAAGTATCTGAAAATCACTATCATAATCTCCTCTTTTCCAAACTAAACATACCCAGTTCCTTCAGCCTTTGCTCATATGGCTTGCATTCCATTCCTTTGATCATCTTCGTTGCTCACCTCTGGATCCTTTCCGATTTCTCTACATCCTTTCTATACATTGGTGACCCAACAATATTATTATTCATACAACAATGTCCCTCTGAATGGCACTGTGAATTCAAATAAAAAAGGTAGACCTTTGCCCTGAGGAACTTACAATATAGGGAGCCTCAAACTTTTTCACAGTGTACCACAGTTTAATACAGCGGTTATCTTGTGACACTCCTCCCCTCTTATTCATGACAATGCGAATCCCCTCCCATTTGCAATTAAACAGACAACTTCCTCCTATTTGCAATTGTATAACAGCCCTCTGGCAAGCAAGGCAATTGTTTACATGAAAAAATATTAGGAAGATACTGAATGTATTTGTATCTGTCTCTTAATGCAATTTAGTTACTGGAAATAAGGAGAAGAAACCTATACTTTGTGAACAGCTAGCTCTCAGCAGACAACAAGCAACTGCTTCATGGACCATCAATTGTTCAGATACCATAGTCTGAGAACCTCCAAGTCAGATAAAACATGACAAGACACAAAAATCTCACACAGCACAGAATCATACCTTTATACCACAGTATGATCCTTTTCACTGTTAGTTGATCAACTGTTTCTTTCATGCAGTCGGGCACTTGACTTGGAGTCAAGAGACCTGGTTCTGTTCCTGGTTCTGCCACTTAACTGCTGCATGACTATTGACAAGACCCTTCACCTCTTTGTGCCTCAGTCCCCATCTGTAAAATGGGGATAATGATACCTACATTCCTTTGTAAAGTGCTTTCAGATCTGTGCTTAGGTAGCATAAGGGCTAAGAAGTGGTAGTGCCTAAACATATATATAGGTTGCAGGATATTAAGCACGGAAGAGAGGGATGTCACTTAAAACACAGGGCAAGTTGTCACCCTAGTGGAAAGCGTGATCTGTGGAGACCAGGCCTTAGCAAGGGATGATGTGACAGGTGTAGCACCTGATCTGATTATCACAGGTGACCTGTCTCCATCTAGTTTAGGGTGACCAGACAAAAAGAAAAGGAGGACTTGTGGCACCTTAGAGACTAACCAATTTATTTGAGCATAAGCTTTCGTGAGCTACAGCTCACTTCATCGGATGCAACCAGACAGAAAGTGTGAAAAATCGGGACAGGGGGTGGGGGGGGGGTAGGGTAATAGGAGCCCATATTAAAAAAAACCCAAAATATTGGGACTGTCCCTGTAAAATCGGGACATCTGGTCACCCTAATTTAGTTATCGCTGAGGGGGTGGGCACCCCATTGCCTTAGAGGCATCACAGTGCCTAAGAGACCACTAGCTCGCAGTCATTACATACAGAGTACAGAAGGGTCCATGGGGCGTGTGTGGGCTTGCTGGGCTCAGCCTGTGGGGCAAAGGTGTGGTAGGGTGGGATGGGGGGTTGCCACTGCCAGATCCCCTATGGGGGAGGGAGGAGGAGCTGCTTGGCTCCCTGGGGGGCAGGGGGGAGTGAGCACAGGGAGGTGGGGGGAGGAGCTGCCCGGCCCCCGAGGGGACTGGCGGGGATTGGGGCTGCCTGGCTCCCCGTAGCCCAGCGGGGAGTGCTGGGGGCGGGCGCACTTCAGGGCCCGGGGGCGGCGGGTTAACTATCGGCTCCGGGCGGCAGCTGCGCTCTGGCCTCCGTCCCTCCCTCCTTGCGCCGCGCCCGCCCCCGCCGAGCCCCGGGAGCAGCCAGGCCCAGGCCCGGGCCCAGGCGCCGGCGCCGAGCGAGCCCGCCCCCCCCCCGCGAGGAGCTGCCATGGCCGGGCTGTGGGCGCCGCCCGAGCCCCTGAGCGCGGCGCAGCTGAGGCGGCTGGAGCAGCATCGCTACAGCGCGTCCGGGCGCTCGCTGCTGGAGCCGCCGCTGCAGCTCTACTGGGCCTGGCTGGTGGAGCAGATCCCGGCCTGGCTGGCCCCCAACACCATCACCCTGAGCGGCCTCCTGCTCAACCTGCTCACCACGCTGCTGCTCATCGCCTACTGCCCCAGCGCCACCGAGCAGGTACCGCCGGCCAGAGGGTCCCTCTGCCGCCCCGCTCAGCGGCCCCCTCAGCCTCCCAGAGACCCAAGTAGCTTCTGCTTCCCCCAGTCTCCCGGCCCAGACTAACCCAGGCCGTGTCGCTGCTCCCCTCACCCCGCAGTAGCCTGTCCCCTTCGCCTGCAGTAACCCCCAACCTCTGCCTCTTTCCCCAGCCACCCCTCTCAAATCACCCCCCCTTGCCCCATACTGCCCCACCCCCAAGCTAATCTTCCCTCTACCCGAGAGCGACCAGACAGCGAGTGTGAAAAATTGGGATGGGAGTAGGGGGTAATAGGCACCTATATAAGATAAAGTCCCAAATATTGGGACTGTCCCTACAAAATTGGTCACCCTACTCTACCCCAACCACCCACTGTCATCCCCCCAAACTACCCCACCCTTTCCCCCACAGTAACCACCCTCCCATGCCCAGCACGCTCCATAGTAATCCCAGTTATAACCCTCTCTAGCCAGCTCTCACCCCCTGCATCGTGTCCCTGTCCCCCACTCAAACATCTTCTCCTCCTCCCTGCATATATGCTCCACTGTAAACAACTTCTCTCTCTCCTGCATTGTAATCACTAAATCCACCTATGTTGTAACTGACCTTCTGCCCCCACGGTCCCTGCTCTGACTGAAACTTCCCCCAGCAACTCTAGCATTCAGCCCTCATTTTTCCCTGTAACACCTTTTGTGCACATTGTATATACTCATTGTGTGAGGGCTTATAACCTTCTCTCTAGTGTAAATAACAGCCACACAAACACAGTAATCTCCAGGTGTTAACACACAGCACTCACTGCAAAACAAATTCCTACACAAACTGAGAACCTGCTCCCATTTTAATCCCTTCCTACTGTAAACCCCAGGATGCTGTAAAAAACACACAACTGTAGCACTATATCTTCAGATAGTGTTTCGAGCCTATGCACATAGTAAATCCTACTGTGTTGCATCAATAGTGCCCCACCTGTGTTATAACTATGTTTGGCCTTCTCTTTCTAGAAGGGACTAAACCATGTCTACGAAGGAAAGACCAAACTGTTATAATGCCAACCAACAGGGTCTGCACTATGCAGCTTAGTTCTAGCGGTATAGGTCCCAGGATATTAGAGACCAGGTGAGTGAGGTAATATCTTTTATTGGACCAACTTCTGTTGGCAAGACAGACAAGCTTTCAAGCCGCCAGAGCTCTTCTTCAGGTCTGGGAAAAGTACTCCCAGCATCATAACAAGGTGGAACAGATTGTTTAGCATAAATAATGAGCACATATTGTAAGGGGTCATGCAAGGTAGAGTGGCCCGATAATGCTTCTGCAGTCGTAGGACAAAAAGAGGGGTTAGTGGGTTATATGCTGTTGTAGTAAACCATAAATCCAGTGTTTCTGTCCAGTCATGACTTTAATATCTACAGAGTAATGAATTTGAGCCCCCTGGGCTCATATTTTGAAAGTGCTGTGGAGGTTTCCTTTGAGGTTGAGGACTGATAGGTTAGATACAGAGTGATGGCTTTGTGAAGTGTTCACCCGCAAGTGATAGGGTGTTTTTGTCTTTTATCATTTTTCTGTGTGAGTTCATTCAATATCGTAGTGATTGGTTTCACCCACATAGTTTTTATTGGGGCATCTAGTGCACTGGATGAGAGAGCTCACATGTTGTGATAGGAATGTGTAGAACCCATGGATCTTGAAAGGTGTGTTGTGGGGGGCGGGTGTTGATCATTGACGCAGTAGAGATGTGTCTGCAGGTTTTGCATTGGTTGTTCTGGAATGGTCTGGTGCCACTTTGAGTTGGTGCGGCCTGATCTGTGGGGAGGTTGCTTCTGATGCTAAATAGTTTCTAATACTTTGACTTACTCCAAACCTCCATCGTTGGATGGGAAAGGAAACTGCCTTTGGGGGGATGAATTTCAAGCCTGTTTTTGACATTTCTAGAGAGAAGATTTGTCTTGTGTATTGCCAGCACTCATGATTTTATCATGAGAGACACAATATTGGTGTCCTTAAGTCCAAGCTCCTGGAGTCATGACATTACATGAAAATCTTGGCTTTCTGCAATACTAAATGGTTCTTTTTCCTCACAATATCCAACCAATCCCATCTACAGTTCGGCTCCAAAGATGGGAGCACTAGTGTAGACTGAAGTTGCTGGCATTTAAAGTGCCTAATGCTACTCTGTTAACTTAAGCCAGAGGTTCTCAAACTGTGATCCATGGACCACCAGTGGTCCGCAAGCTCCATTCAGGTGGTCCGCAGATAGTTCCCTCTAAGGTGCGCGCCTGGATGGCCGCACACAAGAAAATGAAGGGCCACCCACCTAATTAGTGGAGCCACGCTGGCATGGTTCCACTAATTAAGTGCTTGGACCCTGGAGAAGATGCACATGTACGGTGAGGTGGTAGCCTTGGGGGAATAGAGGTAGGTGAGAGGGGGGAGTGGGGGGAATTTGGGATGTGTAGGTTTGCAGTAGCCAGAGAAAGAGGCTACTTTTCCCAGCTCCAGGGCTGCGGCTGCCAGGGAGAGATGGCCCTCCTTCCCAGCCTCAGTTCTGTGGCTGCTGTGGGTGGGGGAGAGACCCCCCACACACAACCCTTCCCAGCCCCAGCGGGGGAGAGAGGGCATGTCCAACACATTAGAAAGGTAAGACTACTGTTACTAAAATGAGTTGTGCTTTTATTTATAGAACAAAAAAAAGTTAATAATTTTTTTTCTATAGCGCTTTTATCTAAAGCACTTTACAATAGTTAGCTAACTGTACAAACAAGGTTTGGAAAAATCATTAAGTAGTCTGAGACCCTCAGCAATTTTCAAGTGGTCTGCAAAAAAAAAAGTTTGATAACCACAGACTTAGGCTATATAGCGTCTGTACTGGAGCTGGGGCTGTAATTTCCAGCTTGGGTAGACATACCTGTACTAGCTCTGACTCAGCTAGCATGCTAAAAATAAAATTGTAGTCATGGTAGTGCAAGCGCAGGAAGGGGGTAACCGCTCCAAGTACATAGTTGGGGCCTTGAATAGGATCATAGTTGGGGTGACTAGGCCCTCATGCTGCCATGACTGCACTTCTGTTTTTAGTGTATAGCACTATAGTGCACTAGCCCAATGAGATATTTTCCCACTTTTTTCTGTGGTGTTAATTTTATAAAAGATGAGTTTTGTAAAACCTAAATGCTGGGTCAGATTTTACCTGGCAGTCTAAATTAAAAATCTCTTTCAACCATCACAACATCCATTGTAAACATGTAATATGAAGCAGGAGCCTCCTTTTATTCTGTGTTCTTGTTCTTGTTTTAATTTAGGGGGTCGTTTTATGCCTCCCATCACAACATTCTCTCTCACCAATGTATGCATCTCCTTACAACACAAACTCACCCTGTTATCCAACTCCTGTTTGTCCAAACAAATTCTGTCATCTTTTCATTCCAAGAAAGAGAGCATGAGCAGTGTGGGAGCCCTCTTGCAGTTCTGAACTACCGCACGTGTGGCAGGGGTGAAGAGGGCCTAGACTTTTCTATCACAAGGTGGAAACGATGGCCTTAGCCCTGCAAGTGCACTCACACAGTCAGACTCTTGCAGCACCTCATTGATGTAAATGGGGCTTTGCAAAGGCCCATCTGCGCAGATCCACTTGCATGATCTGGATCTGACTTCTGCTGTGCTTTTGGGATGTGGAGAAACCTGTGTTAGGAGCTAAAATTAAACCTCCAAACTTGTTTTCACTTGTGACCCAAAATGTAGGAGAACTCTTGCCTTCACAGGTTAAAGACTAATGGGTTAACCTGCTGTTTTAAATATCACCCTCAGATATTTTCACTTCAGGAAAAATACATGTGGATCATACAGAAAAGAATTTACATTATTGGGATTGTAATAATGTAGTGAGATGGAATTACAAACTTGTAGTTAGTTGCAGCTTGGTATGTGGTAACAGACAAAAATTCCTCAGGGTTTATGGGAGTGCAGTTGTTCAGAGATCTGGCTTGTTCATAACTTTACCCATACCAAGGTTGAAACTGTGCTAGCCACAACAAATTGGAACATAGCTGTTAGGATTAGTGTATTACAGATCTTTTGATATTGTAACACTTGAGCATCTTGGCTTGTCTACGTGTTGTTGTTTTTTTAATTACCCTAAACTTTTGCATTCTAGCTGTAGATTAAAGGCCTGCAAACTTATGTTTCTTTAATTAAAAAAAAAAAAGTTTTAGTTGGGCAAACTGGGAGAAGCATGCAAATTTGTTTTTTAATTCTTAATACCCAAATTGTGTTTATGCAGTGTAGTGGTACCGTGTCAGTCCCAAGATACTAGAGAGACAAGGTGGATGTGGTAATGAAACACTTCATGAATTATTAAATCATTGGCCAACCTGACAGCACAGTAGTATACTTCAACTTCTCAACTCTACATAATTGGCCACAAGAAGCAACCTTTCCCATTATAATAGAGTGAGAGTCTTGACTATTTAATTGTGAGGAGTAGTACAACACTGCATTTCCCTCTATAAAATTGTGACTATTAAAGAGACAAAAGATTCTATATAATTAAAGTCCCCTGCTAGTAGTACCTTAAATTACTGAAACTGAATTTTAACACTTTTTTTAAAAAGCGTAGGTAAGTGTAAGTACACATTTCATAATATATTTTAAAAGTGTCGGTAATTTAGTGCCTGTGAAAGTCCTGGATTGAGAGCCCTCAAGCCTTGATATGAGTTTTAAAGGCACAGGGGAAAGATGCACCAAGACTGTGACTCCGTGACAGGTCACAACTCTCCATTCTTACTCCCAATCTCTCACCAAGAGTACTGTAGCATTTTGAGGTGTTTTCTTCCCAGCAGAACAAAGTTAATTGTTCACTGCCAAATGGGGATGGTGTGGAGGAAATACGCCTGCCTAATCCTGGAGCTTTACAAAGACACTGTGAGATAGTAAATGTGTGAACACTATGCATACACTAAAGGAAGTGATGCAACCCCTGGTTCCTTCTGATGGGTAGGACATGACAGTGATGCAACCTCAGTATCTTGATAAACATCTTCAGAACAGCTGCTACAACAGTCATCTGTTGTAACACATTGACTGATGTTTGCCTTTTAATTGATTTTGACAGTTTGATAGAAATTTCACCCCAGGTCAGATTGGCAGAGACTCTTAGGGTTTTTCACCTTCTTCTGCAGCATGGGGCACAGGTCACCTGCAGGTTTAAACTAGAGCAAATGGTGGATTCTCTATAACTTGAAGCCTTAAATCATGATTTCAGGACTTCAGTAACTCAGACAGAGGTTATGACTCTATTACAGGAGTGGGTGGGTGAGGTTCTGTAGCCTGCAACGTGCAGGAATTCAGACTAGATGATCATGATGGTCCCTTCTGGCCTTAGTGTGAGTCTCTTAGCTCCTGGTTACCTGCCTTAAGAACATAATTTCCAGTAGAGAGACACAACTCTGTGAATATTATCCATCCATACTTTTCATAGTGATTACAATGACCAGTGGGCTACCAGGTCTCGGTAGAAATCTCTCATGCCACGGTCTAGTGAATTATAATGCATATGTCTGACACAGGGGAGCTCTGAAAAACCTGTGTACCTCCTGTGCCCTCTGCCTGGCATCACGAGATTCCTAGGTCATGGGGACACAGTGATGAAATCTATCATAAGTATAAACATAGTTTTTGATATTCAGGAGACTATTGTCAGACTCCAGAGGGTATAAGCAGTATGGGAGGAAATGGGAAGAAAAGCAGATAATGAAATTTTGTTTGTAGGTGTATCTCCAAAAATCAACTCAAAATAGGCCCTTTTTTTGTAACTGGGCATGTGGGGAAGGAAATGTGATAGTACAGGATGACTTGAAGGTAAGAATATGTTGTGCAGTGGCCACAAAAAGGCTAACAAGTGTCACTTAGTTGTACGTCAAGAGAGCTCTTAAACCACCTTAAAAAATATTGTGCCAAATATTTGGCACAGAGTTAACAAGTATATCGTCAAACTCTTGAAAGAGTGCTTGGGAAGCCTATAAGGTTTATCAAGGAATTGGCTCTATCCTGTGAGGAAAAAAATCTCAGAGCTTTATGTGTTCAGCCTATAAAGAAAAGTAATATAGGACTTAAATGTACATCTATAAAAGGGTCTTTTTAAGAGTGGGGGAATGGGACGTGTTCATGTTACAGGGAGATGGCAAAATGAGAGATGGCGATCGTCTGTGAATCGATGAGAAAGTTGATGTGATTTAGCTGCACTCTCCTGAATAATCTAATTATTAAGAATAATTGCGAACTTAATTACTGGGTCCAACACTTCTACTCTTTCGCTATTCTGTCACTATCTCTTTCTTTCACCATATCTTGATCCTTTTTACCATTTAGCATGCAGTAATTTTAACAGAGTCCTTTATTTACTCTCTCTGAACTTCCAAAATATCCCTCAGTTTGTAAACATTTTACTGGTGTTTATAAATAACTCCTTAAGGTTTCATTAAAAAACAAAGCTACTTCAGGCTTGCCAATTTAAAGCTGCTCAATGGGACAGAAAGACAGTAACATTAAATTTTAATTTTAAAATTTTTAATTATTTTAGGTTAATTTTCCAGGCCACTGGAACCTCTGTGTTCATGACATTACATAGCTTTATTTTCAGAATTTGAATGTTGGATTGATGCAAATAGCAGAATTATTTGTCTTCAGAGTGGGTCAAGAATCTGGTCTCCTGAGCTATTTTGGCTTCCAGAAGCCTGCATCCCAAGAAAAGGTAAAAAATTCACAGGCAGGAGTTGTAGACCAAGCTGGATGAGCAAGCATCTCAGAGAGGTGATTAAGAAAAAGCAGAAAGCATACAGGGAGTGGGAGATGGGAGGGATCAGCAAGGAAAGCTACCTTATTGAGGCCAGAATATGTAGGGATAAAGTGAGAGAGGCTAAAAGTCACATAGAGTTGGACCTTGCAAAGGGAATTAAAACCAATAGTAAAAGGTTTGATAGCCATATAAATAAGAAGAAAACAAAGAAAGAAGTGGGACCGCTAAACACTGAGGATGGAGTGGAGGTCAAGGATAATCTAGGCATGGCCCAGTATCTAAACAAATACTTTGCCTCAGTCTTTAATAAGGCTAATGAGGATCTTGGGGATAATGGTAGCATGACAAATGGGAATGAGGATATGGAGGTAGATATTACCATATCTGAGGTAGAAGCGAAACTTGAACAGCTTAATGGGACTAAATCGGGGGGCCCAGATAATCTTCATCCAAGAATATTAAAGGAAATGGCACATGAAATTGCAATCCCATTAGCAAGAATTTTTAATGAATCTGTAAACTCAGAGGTTGTACCCTATGACTGGAGAATTCCTAACATAGTTCCTATTTTTAAGAAAGGGGGGAAAAAGGTGATCCGGGTAGCTACAGGCCTGTTAGTTTGACATCTGTAGTATGCAAGGTCTTGAAAAAAATTTTGAAGGAGAAAGTAGTTAAGGACATTGAGGTCAATGGTAAATGGGACACAATACAACATGGTTTTACAAAAGGTAGATCGTGCCAAACCAACCTGAACTCCTTCTTTGAGAAAGTAACAGATTTTTTTAGACAAAGGAAACACAGTGGATCTAATTTACCTAGAATTCAGTATGGCATTTGATACGGTGCCACATGGGGAATTATTAAATTGGAAAAGATGGGGATCAATATGAAAATTGAAAAGTGGATAAGGAATTGGTTAAAAGGGAGATTACAGCGGGTCATACTGAAAGGTGAACTGTCAGACTGGAGGGAGGTTACCAGTGGAGTTCCTGAGGGATCGGTTTTCGGACCAATCTTATTTAATCTTTTTATTACTGACCTCGGCACAAAAAGTGGGAGTGTGATAATAAAGTTTGCGGATAATAAAAAGCTGGAAGGTATTACCAATTTAGAGAAGGACCGGGATATCATACCGGATCTGGATGACCTTGTAAACTGGAGTAATAGTAATAGGATGAAATTTAATAGTGAGAAGTATAAGGTCATGCATTTAGGGATTAATAACAAGAATCTTAGTTATAAGCTGAGGACGCATCAGTTAGAAGTAACGGAGGAAGAGGAGGACCTTGGAGTATTGGTTGACCACAGGATGACTATGAGCCGCCAATGTGATATGGCCGTGAAAAAAGCTAATGCGGTCTTGGGATGCATCAGGCGAGGTATTTCCAGTAGAGATAAGGAGGTGTTAGTACCATTATACAAGGCACTGGTGAGACCTCATCTGGAATACTGTGTGCAATTCTGGTCTCCCATGTTTAAGAAGGAAGAATTCAAACTTGAACAGGTACAGAGACGGACTACTAGGATGATCCGAGGAATGGAAAACCTGTCTTATGAAAAGAGACTCAAGGAACTTGGCTTGTTAACCTAACCAAAAGAAGGTTGAGGGGAGATATGGTTTGCTCTCTATAAATATATCAGAGAGAGAAATACTGGAGAGGGAGAGGAATTATTTAAGCTCAATACCAATGTGGACACAAGAACAAATGGATATAAACTAGCCATTGGGAAGTTTAGACTTGAAATTAGACGAAGGTTTCTAACCATCAGAGGCATGACGTTCTGGAATAGCCTTCCAAGGGAAGCAGTGTGGGCAAAAAACCTATCTGGCTTCAAGATTAAACTCGATAAGTTTATGGAGGAGATGGTATGATGGGATAACATGATTTTGGCAATTTATTGATCTTTAATAATTCATGGTAAATAGGCCCAACAGCCTGTGATGGGATGTTAGATGGGGTGGGATCTGAGTTACTACAGAGAATTCTTTCCTGGGTATCTGGCTGGTGAATCTTGCCTACATGCTCAGGGTTCAGCTGATCGCCATATTTGAGGTTGGGAAGGAATTTTTCTCCAGGGCAGGTTGGCAGAGGCCCTGGGGGTTTTCGCCTTCCTCTGTAGCATGGGGCACGGGTTGCTGGCAGGAGGATTCTCTGCACCTTGAAGTCTTTAAACCATGATTTGAGGACTTCAGCACCTCAGACATAGGTGAGAGGTTTATTGCAGGAGTGGGTGGATGAGTTTCTGTGGCCTGCATTGTGCAGGAGGTCAGACTAGATGATCATAATGGTCCCTTCTGACCTTAATGTCTATGAAATAGATATAGCTTTAGCAGACTTGAGACTGTCAACTAGGCCTAAGTATGGTGGGGGGTTTTGTGATTTGGACACCGGTTTACTACCAGTTAAATTGAGATCAGCAACTCATTTCATGTCAGCTGCCCAACAACATGCAGGTCACTACCATCCTGGGTTAGCTTTGAAGTGGTGACCTTGAGGTGAAAGGCTCCATATCCCGTTTCCAATTCCCCCAAGCCATTCATGCCGACACCTGTTGCTACATTTTCAGTGCAATCTGCTTCCCCTCTCAGCAGGTGTTCTGTAGCGTTAACTGATATGGAGGAGCTAGTTATGGGGAAGATGAGAATGAAAACCCTTTGTTCCTTACTCTCCATGGATCCTGTCATGGTAGGAATTTATAAGGAAATGGAAAGCCCATACTGAGAAGGCGGGGGAAATTTTTAACTTGAATTCTAGCATGTGTGTACACGTTCTAATCGGGGGAGAAAGATATTTATTTTATCAAACATCGGTTTGAAGTTGAGTGTAGCAGAACTGTTTTCCATTAAATAAACTCTCTTCTGACAATATGATCTCAAGTTATGACTGCAAACATTAGCATGTTCTCTTTAATTCAAGAATCCTTGTTTCAAAGTTTGATTTACGAAATCAGACTGTTTCATTGTCATGTTTATTCTACTGAATAACGGTGGGGTTGTTGAAGCTGTCATTAGCTAACAATGAATACAGTAACAATGTGCAAGCTTTTTTTAATCTGTACAAATTGAGGAATTGTGATTTGAAGCTTGTTACCTTTTCATATAAAGAAGCTCTAAAGTAAGATCCTTGATACAGGTTGCAAATCCAGCAATGCTTTGAAAAAAGGCAACCTTAAAAAAAGAGTGGGGGGCGGGAAAGGCTTGACTGATTGATTATCCCAAATTTGGAAATACTAAAAATGTCTATGTACAGGGAGAAAGTCACAGCATTGTCTTTCGTGACAAAGTACAGTTGTCTTTACTTACTGTATCAAGCCATTGTTCTGGCTTTCTTCATCGTATTTTATGAAATAATTATTTAAAAGATTAAACAAGATAAATAGCAAACATACCACATAGAATGAACTAGAATTAAATAGCATTGCGACTGTTGAAGAATGTGACATGATAGCGTTTTCTTCATGATTGACCATTGAATATGGAGATTATGTATTCAGAAACAAATAAAATGCCAACTGCGAGTGAGATGTTTAACAATAGTAATCTGTTTAGCAGTTGTATATATCCAGTGGCTTTAGAAGAAGGGAGGAGTGTGGGAAAATAGAGTGGTTGAGAGGATCTTATTAACAGAATTAGCACAGCCTACCGTTTTAATTCTGTGTATGATATGCATAATTGCTTTTTTGGGTAATCTGGACTATAAAACTATATTTTACACTGTAGGCAAATGCCTGAAAAGGGGAATTTATTGCAACTCAAGTAGCAGAGGGCTGGGCAACACAGCCAAGAATCTGTCCTAAGTCCTTCCCAAAATTGAGGGGCCTAGGGTCGTGGATTTCATAGACCTCAAAGGCTAGTCTTGGGCATCTGAGGGAGGGTATGTGTGTGGGGAGGGCTGTGGGGAGAACATTGACTAATACTTGATCTTTATGAAAAACTATTGACACATAATCCTAATGATTATTTTACATTTTATCTTTGCAAGGATAAGGGCTAGAACAGAGATTTTGTTTAAATGGGAATTTAGATTAATTTAGGGGATTTAAAAGTGCTAGGGTTAATCCAGAGTTGAGGGCACTCCTGGATTCTGAGGCTACTTGTCAAAAGGCCCTGTTCTTTCTACATGGTCACTTGCCTGTCTTCCTGATGGATGATGAGCTTGGATTTTCCCCGGTTCCTAGCTTACACATGTTTTGAAAGTCTTTGTCCCTTTACGTGTTTTGCCTATAAAGATGATAAAACCATTTTGCCTCCTATTTAATAACTAGATTAATGGGAGAAAAAAACATAACTTAATTATTTAAAAATTTAATGTTAAACCTGTATTGGAGCAGGATGGAAACTAGTTTATAATCTTCCATTGGGTTACCATAATGCTATTTTGTTTTCTGCCTGCCACCAAAATGCTCATGTCAGTTGGAATTTAAATCTTTTTCATATCTAATTTAAAGATAATGCTGAAAGTCTTAAGATGCTAGACTTTTAATTTTCTCCTCACTTAATGCTATTTGGGAGGAGGGGAGGAACTGTTGGAGCCTCTTGCTTCATAAATCATTAGGTTTAGGCCTTTGTAAAAATGTGAGTCTAGATTTTTGACCTAAAGATTGGTGGGTATTCAGAGTCCCTAATACTGTGTAAACTACAGTGAAAGTCCAAAAGTCACTGGTTTCATACCTGGTCCAAGAGAGAGACTACTCTTTGAATAAGGGAATATATATATTTGACCGAATTGTTACAAATAATCAGTAGCAACAATCATGAACGTATATTTAAATATATCGCAGAGATTGCAAGTGTAATCTTGTCTAAGGAGTGAGAAGAGTTAAGATAACCCAGCTGGAATAGGAGAGCACTTACCAATAGGAAAAAAACATTTGACTAGAATTAGAATGGTAGTCTTATTTTAAATTGAAGTAATACCAACATTAAAGAGCATAACAGATTTTATATTATGACTACATAAGTAGGTACTCCCACATTGGAGAAGTTTAAACCCAAAGACAGTGGACGTGTTTAAAAATCTTGAAAGCCCGTATTTTCTAAGAAAGCTTCTAAAATTGTGCCAACTGTTTGCAGGTACAAGTAGAAATTAGACACCTACAGTAACTACCAACACTAGTCCTACAATCAGATGAGTATCTAACTAAACTCCTATACTTGCAGCATTGCAAGTGCAATTTAGGGGTCAGGTTGAGATCCGTTTACAAACTTAGCTAGAATATAATGAATTCTCAGGGTTCCTTAAGGTTTATTTTAGGTCCTGTTTTTACTTCTTATTTGATTCCTTTGTGTGACATACTCTGGAAATTAATCTGATTCTGTACTCATGACATTCAGATCCTTTATTTTCCCTCAAGTTTTCATTACTTTATATTTCTTCCGTCATGATGCTAGACAAATTTTAAAATAGATTTAGCAATGGTCCAGATAAGGATTACTCAGCCTGCTCTTAACTAGGATGATGCTACTATTGCCTCCAAGTCAGAAGTATACTAGATTCTCTTTAGAAGTTTGTATCAGGGTTAAGTGGATTAGGAAGGGTCCCAAGTAGAGAGAGACTGACAATCTTTTCTTTCTGAAAGTTATCTAAGTTTTGTTTTTTAAGTTTAAAAATTCATGGCTTTAAGTATTGTTCTTTTCTGGCTTTATGAGCAAGGCTTTTAAGCTCAAAATGGAATCTTCCTTAAATATGGTCTTCGTTGGAAGGTCTTGTCTTGTGGGTTCCTGGGATGGGTCTAAATCTGATGCGTGATTTGTTCTAAACAAACTGGTTCACAAGTGCTATGATGGGATATAATGAAGAGGGTTTCATTTTTTCCCCCTTCTACATTCCCTTCCATGAAAACCTCCTGTCCTAACTTAGTTAAAAAAAGGTTTATTATTTTCAGTTGTCAAAGTTCTTCTCTTTTCTGGTTTGACTGAGACCGCTGGCTGGTTTATGTAGATGCGTACCTGTTGTGTGAGGATTTATTTAAAGTGGGTTATTTCCTGGCTTTCAGCCCCACATCTACTCATTAATATTCAGTATATCCATACAATGTATAATTTGTTATCCAGATACACTCACTCACCTTTAATAAACAGACTTTGAAAAGAAATATTATCTATCTTGATTACGATGTATGTGGTACAGCCAAATTCTGCCCTGTTACACCAGTGAGCTCCCAGTGAGGAGGGATTGTAGAAGAGTAACTGAGGGCAGGATGTAACAGAGTTCCTATGTAGGGGTAGAAGAGAATTAATTGTCATGATTTCCGATGGTTTTTTATCTATTTGATATAAACATCTTGCATGTAACCTTTGACTTTGTTTCTTCCCGAATAATTTTTTGTGTAAAGTGTGATTGGTAACAACTAGGGGGCAAAAATGTGACCTGGACTGAAACTAGATTTGGGGGTATATGAGAAAAAGTAATCAGTAAGTACTAATTAGTTTCAAAATCGTACTGATTTCTGAAAGCTAAATCTCCCCTCCGAGATGGGACCACTACCATGGCAAGTCCTGCTAAACTAAAACCCAGTAATGAATGATCAAAAACAACCCACAATCAATTTAAAACAAGAACTAAATAAATGATCAAAGTCTACATTCAATAGACAGTTGCTCTTCATTCTTAAGAGAGAACCATTTATTTACTTGGGAAAGATTCTGCAAGGCACAAATGGAAGTTAGGTGTCTGCCCTTTGAGCCTTGAAAATCTCCAACTTTGTCTATTTAAAAACTAAAACTTCTGTTAACAAAATTACGTAATGCATTTTCTACTTTTAATTGCATATTAACTGAAATTTGATATACAAATATAACCAGTTCTCTAAATACCAAGGAAGAAAATAAAATTCAAAGTTAATCATCTAATTGACTTCAGAGAATTTGAATGAAATGCTGAACTTTTTTTTTTTTTTTTTTTAAGAAGCTCTTTTTGGGTTGGGTTCTGTGTCCATAAACCTGGATAGAACCACTCCTACTAATTATGTGCACCTGTCTCAATTTTCAGGTGAGAAAACTGAAGTTTATTAATCTTGATGCCACTTTAGATAGCTGTATCTACCTAAACTTTTAGTTTTGTAAATGAAAGCACAAGTGTGAGGCTGCATAGATTCTGTTTCAGTGATGTAAACTGAGTAATTCATTTCAGATTTACTGCAATTTACACTGCTAAAACTGAAAGAAGACTTTGGCCTGTCCATGGTAGTCTCTTAGCACGTTACTGCTCTGAAAGATTTTCATGCAGAGAAAATCTGTAGTATAATAGATTTTGGCTAATAGTAAGTAATCTGGAACTGACAGTATTGATATTTATGCATCTGTTTCAGGCACCGTTTTGGGTATTCCTCTTGTGTGCATTAGGACTCTTTGTTTACCAGTCCCTGGATGCTATTGATGGGAAACAAGCCAGAAGAACAAATAGTAGTTCCCCCTTAGGGGAACTTTTTGACCATGGCTGTGACAGTATTTCCACAGGTAACTATTTCTTCATTTTTAAAACTGGGGGCGGGGGGCACGGTAACTGGAAGAAACTAAATCCGAGTAAGGTACAGTCTGGCCTAATGGATAAAACTAGATTGGGACTCTGGAGTCCTGGATTCTCTTCCTGGCCTGCTGGGTGACTATGAACAAGTCACTTTGCCTGTTGGTGCCTCTGTTTTCCATCTGTAAAATGGGAATAAGTCTACTGACCTCATTTGTAAAGCTCTTTGAGAACTGGTGATGAAAAGCTCTGTATGACAGCTAGCTGGTTATTACTTACTAACCTAGGGAGTGGGAAAATATTTTAGAAGTGGCCCTGAGACATGTATAATGCATGTTACCTAGTTCTTGCAGGCGTACATTGAGAGTATGAAGTGAGTGTGTTCCCTCTATTGAATCTTACCAATTTTTCTAAGCAATGCAGTACATTCAAAGATTTCCTTGGAGAGAAGTGCAGTATCGCCAGGCAGTAGGCACACCATCCTGCAGACTTTTTTTAACATTAGCGTCTACAGTATATATTTCCGCTAGATCCAAGATGACTAATACAAGTAACAATAAGGAATTAAATCTCTCCTGACCTGGTACTGTAGTTCTAACAATTTTTAAGTGTGTTCACTTTTCCTCATTTCACTTTCATAGTTCCTGATTATGTTGACGTGACTCAATCTTTCTAATTAGAAAAGGTTTCATTTCCTTTTAAGGAAGAAATCAAAATGATGGGCTAGATTGCTTCAAAAAAACAAAACAAACTAAAACATGCAAGTTCTTGTATTGCTCTCTCATGAAGTGATGCTTTTCTGAATTGCTGTCCAAGTCACAATTTTTAATTGGCTACTGCTTAATATCTGAAATTAATAGCCCACTTTTGTTGTTGTTTGTACTATAAACCTTAATTTATCTTGGCAATTTAGCATCAAATTAAAATTGAACTGCAGGTATTTATACTGTATCTAGCATCTTAGATACTTATACAGCCCTCATCACTGTGTTCGAGCCACATAAGTAGTGAGGCCAGCCTTCAGTTTTTCTGTCGAGTAAGTTATGACAGATGTTTGATTAACCCAGTAAATAGGCTTTGGTATGTGTGATGGCCCCAAGTCTAGGGACTGGGTCCTGTTCCTGAGGGGATAGGGTGTTGAGGGGATGGGGCTTTGCAGAACCTCCCCTGCAGTGACAGCTCCTGCAGCTCTGGTTACATGGGGCTGGCTCAGCTCAGCTCCCTACTCTGGGCATTGTCACCTCCAGGATCACACCACCACTCAGGTTTGGCTCCTCCCACTCTGGGGGGAACCAGCTGGGCCAGATTTGTGTGAGTGGCATGACCTAGCACACAGGCATCACAGTGCCGCTCACTCATATTTGAGCTGGCTACCTTCGCATCATCGTGACGGAGGAGTAGCTGAGCCAAACCTGAGTGGCACTGTGACCCCATGCACCAGGCCACAACAGTCTCGTGGGACTGGAACTGTCATGTGATCCTTTGAAACATTCCAGTTACCCAGTTTTAGGTCACAACCCACAGGTTGAGAAACCCTGACCTAAACCTAATGAAACAAGGAACACTACAGTGAGTGCTTAGCTGTGCGTGATGTAGTTAAGGTTACCCAAGAGTTCATTTTCTTGCCGTTTTCACAATATTCCAATTCTCTAAAGATTTTTGTGATGAGATTCCCTATATTTGATCTGCACTTGATGATGGTGTGATGTGTTTTTGTTTTTAAACAGATTTCAGAAAAAAAAGTTTATTCTAAAATGTAAAACCTCTTTTTACAGTAATCTGTAACTCACTATCACTACCCTATAACCGTGTTACACAACATGTGGGTATGTCTCCCTGGTTGTGGGGTGGGAGGGCTGAAAAGGTATAAATTAAGATGGCTGAGCCTCTAACAACACATTATGGGGCTGTAAAGGGCACCATATGTTTCACTTTCCTGAAGGGGGCTCAGCTTCAAGTTTGGGAAATGCTGTCCAACAAGTCACTATACTGTTGATGCTATTGCAATCAAACTTTGTCTAGTGTTTGTCTTTAAAATTGCAGGTAGTATAATTATTTATGACTAACCATGCTTATCTCTGCCTTTCAGTTTTTGTTTCCATTGGAGCCTGCATAGCTGTTCGACTGGGAACGAACCCTGACTGGCTGTTTTTCTGTTCTTTTGTGGGAATGTTCATGTTTTATTGTGCTCACTGGCAGACATATGTATCAGGCATGTTAAAATTTGGAAAGTAAGTAGAACTCTTTTCAGAATTGTACATATTTGATCTTTGCATTTGACCCATCAAATTTTGACACCTCATTTTACCTTCCACCCATCCTTCCCTCTCCCCCCAGCCAAAAAAACCCAAAAACCTCAATCTCTTGTTTTATCTGAAATTCATATCTGGTCCGGGACCTGAAATTCATATCAAAACTGACATTCCTTTTTACAGATGTCCCTGAGACCTCTGTAAAATTGCTATTGATTTGCAATACATTAAACTCTATTTACAGTAATGGCTTCGTAAAGTCACTGTTAGTCATGGGGGTGCACAGTACTTCCCAGAGCTCCAAGAGCACAGTGGACACTTCACCTCACTTCTCCACTGTTTGAGGAGGGTGCAGCATTTATGCTTCGTTGAGCCTATCCAGGGGTACGTGGCCTGTGCTCTTCTACTTTGGGGAGGCTAGTCCTGGAAGTGATGTTAACCTTGTATATTCCTTACAGTCGAGAGTACAAGGACCACGCTATGTCCACTCAGTCCTCCTCCTTGTTCAGCTCAGACAAAGAAGTTTGTTTAGGTTTGCAGATGATAATGCTGCCTGCTTCTTGTTTCCAATGTCACTTGAAAGTGAGAACAGATGTTTGCATGGCATTGTTGTAGCTAGTGTCCCAAGGTATTTACATGCAAGATACACTAAAGATCCATATGTCCCTTCATGCTTCAACCACCATTCCAGGGGACATGCATCCATGTGTCATTTTCATCATCTGAGTCAGATCCCACCAGCAGAAGGTTGATTTTCTTTTTTGGTGGTTTGGATTCTGTAGTTTCCGCATTGCATTGTTGCTCTTTTCAGATTTCTGAAAGGATGCTCCACACCTCGTCCCTCTCGGATTTTGGAAGGCACTTCAGATTCTTAAACCTTGGGTCGAGTGCTGTAGCTATCTTTAGAAATTCCATATTGGTATCTTTTTTGCTTTTTGTCAAATTTGTGGTGAAAGTATTCTTAAAACGAACAACATGTGCTGGGTTATCATCTGAGACTACTATAATATGAAAAATATGACAGAATGCAGGTAAAAGAGCAGGAGACATACAATTCTCCCCCAAGGAGTTTAGTTACAAATTTAATTAACACGTTATTTTTTTTAACAAGCATCATCACCATGGATGCATGTCCCCTGGAATGGTGGTTGAAGCATGAAGAAGCATACGAATCTTTAGCGCATCTGGCACATAAATATCTTGTTACGCTGGCTACAACAGTGGCATGGGAATGCCTGTTCTAACTTTCAGGTGACATTATAATTAAGAAGTGGGCAGCATTACCTCCTATAAATGTTCTTTTTAACCTCTCACTAGAAAAAGGAAAAATAGTTCAAAACTAGAGGAATGGTTTTGTTTTTTAAAAAAAGGGAGGTTATGGAAAAATCAATGCATCAATTTCCTATCTAGCAAAATGCGCGTGACAAACAAATGTTCGATATTTGGCTGCCATTTATTCAACACTCAAAGTACATTTGCCTGCAAAAATACCGACCACACCTGTCTAATTTTAGTGAATATTGATGTTTGATAATCACATTGTTTGATAAATGGTCAGTTTCACTCAATTTAATAAAACAGGCCCTGGATGGTATAAAAAGACTCACTCTACAAAACAAATAGAACCTTGTTAAATAGATAGATCTGATGATGATACTACTGTTTGTTTTTTGTTAAAAGCTCACTGTTGTAATTATCGTTTTGCTTAATATTTATATAACAGTGATTTGTAAGCTTGTTAAAATTTCCAAAATAGCTATACAGTATTAAAAAAAAAAAAAAAAACCTCCCAAGTTTTCTGAGCATAACTATAAATGATACAGGTATTTAGCAAAGTATGTTTTTGCTTTAGTTGGTATGTAGAATTCTGTGGTCACAGAAATCAGGTATTTTATATACATGGCATGTCCTGAATGTATACATTTTAATTACCTAATCATTTATTCCCATTCCCTCCCCCCAACAAACAGATGTATGAACTAAGCCTGCTGCCTCTTTTCTTTCTAGGGTTGATGTAACTGAAGTTCAGATAGCCATAATAATCCTCTTCTTGATGTCTGCATTTGGTGGAACTACTATGTGGGACTATAAGGTAAGTGTATCAAGCATTCAGACTTTCACAGTTGTATCTGAAGCTGTCATGTGCAGGTGTATTGATGTTTAGTAATTGCTTTTCAAATCTTCTGTATTCAGCTTATGTTATATTTGTTAAATCTTATTTTTTTATTTAATTTTAATACATATAAATGTTGCTTTATATATTTACTATAGGGTGCCTGTTTCCATGTAGTTCAGTACTGTATCTCATGGATGTGATTGTGTGGTTTCCTATGCATGAATTTAGAGCTACACAGAGGAAAAAGACCCCATCTGCCATATATAAACTTTAGGCCTGGAAAATACATTTTGATTATAGTTCAAAGGAATCTTACCCACAGTCTATTTTTCAGATGTAAGTTTCTGTTACATCCAATTTTTATATTTAATTATTCCTGTACCATAAATTTCTGCTCAAAATTATAATTTTTAAAGTAGACTGTCTCAATTGTAAAACAAACTGTCCATTAAAATCTACAAATCCAATGGGCTAAATTTTGCTTTATGCTGATGTAAATATGGAGTAACTGTTAAAGTTAATGGAGCTGCACTGGATTTACACTGGCGTAAGAGCTGATCTGGCCCTGTAACTTTAAAATGTCTACCCAGCAGTCTTCTGGCATCAGTATATTAAAAAATATTTCCAGCCTATTTGAGGGAAGGGGGAACAGCTCATATGTTTCATGTAGAATAGGACCATATAGGATTAAATGCAAATATTTTTAAAAATTGAAAACAATTTGAAGCCTGCTGTATATTGGACTGTAGTTCCTGTTCCTGGTGTTGGTTTCATCTGTATAATACACCGTACTAGTTGATTGGAATAGATATCAATACCATCAAGTTAATTTTGCAGTCTAAATTATTTTGGTAATGTTTTATTGTATCTGACTCATTCATCAATCTGGCAATTATGAAATGGCAAATTATTTTTAGAGGAAAATGTTCTCTTAAACAGTTCGGTTTTCTTCTCCCCAAATCGTTTTTGTTCTGTTTCTGAAACTATTAAGATTGAAATGCAAACCATAAGTGGGATCTTCAGACTTCACAAACTTGGCTAATTGACTATATATTCTTTTTGTGTTAATTGGTGGATTGTTTTGAGATGCAGAGATCTCTGCCTTACATTTTAATGTTAAAGAAAAAACAAGTCTGTCTCCAAAAATATGTAGTCCGTGGTTTCAGAAAATTTATTGCTCCTCTTTTTTAACCCTTTGCTGCCTTGGAAGTTTTCTTGAAACTGCATTTGACTCTAAAAGGTAAATAT
Source organism: Lepidochelys kempii (assembly GCF_965140285.1). Lineage (NCBI taxonomy): Eukaryota > Metazoa > Chordata > Testudines > Cheloniidae > Lepidochelys > Lepidochelys kempii. Next base: position 251,330,313 of record NC_136380.1, read on the forward strand.
TTTGTTAAATCTATATCTGGATAATATACATAATGCAAAGATACATCATATAGCATACTATGTAATGTGATCACAAAGCAGGCAGATGGAGTTTGCATTTCCTGTGGTGCTCCATTGTGCTGACCAATGAATTTAGAAAGAACTATCCTTTTTCCTCTGACACAGATTTCTGTTCAATCGAATTTGAAATACTTAGCAAAGTATAAAAAGAGCTTAAGGGTGTTGCAAATTCTAAAGCACCATAAAATACAGCTGAATTTCAAGGGCAGAATTTAACCACCTACTTCTCCAGGATTTAAACATTTCTCCCACTCCCCTACCCCCCCCCCTGCCTCCCACCCACCAGAAAAAGGTATCCTATCATCTTAAGGACAGGACTGTACTCTGAAATTGTTGATTTGAGTATAAGTTTCAAGGAAAAGGGATAGTTAAAATAAAGCAATACAAATTGTTTTTGGAGATTTCAGCAGCAGTTTAACTTTTTCCAAGGAATGATGTCCTTTAATTTTTTTAAAAAACATTTTTCTTGCAAGATCCCTTTGATAGACCTAAAATTGAAGACTTTTCCTGTTCTTGGAATAGTGGGTGGAGCATTATTTTCCTGTTCCAACTATTTCCATGTCATCTTTGGTGGTGGAGTTGGCAAAAATGGATCTACAATCGCAGTAAGCTGTTTTAGAATTTAAACTGTATTCTAATACTGGGGTGGGGAAGAAGCGGTTTACTGTGTTTGGCTTGTATGTTAAATTCTTACATTACAAAAAACTTAGTACTTCTGATCATCTTACTGACTATTTAAGCAATCTAATACATTGATTCTACTGTTTGATATACCTTAATGCTGTCTGTAAAGCCATTAAATATATATGAATGAGACAGCTAATAACTCAACTGCAGTGGTAATCCAAGTCACATTTTCTGTATACCCTTGATTAGGGGTCTTGTATTGTCAGAGAAACTGCCATGAGGTTTGAGTTTATAAAATAGAATGGGAAAGAAAAGTCAATGCGAGTGCCCCTGCTGCACAGCAACTCAGGACCTGATTTTTTTTTTCTTCCAGACATGTTGAGTACATGTGACTTCATTTGGCTTTTAGTGGAAGTTGTGGTTGGTCAGCAGTCCTGAAAATTGGGTCCAAAAATTTATGGTATGATTCAAGTTATGATGAGAAATGTTTTCTGCTTTGTGTGTTTCAGGGCACTAGTGTTCTTTCACCAGGCCTCCATATAGGGCTAATTATCACTTTGGCAATAATGATCTATAAAAAATCTACAACTCAGCTGTTTGAAAAGCATCCTTGCCTCTATGTCTTAACATTTGGATTTGTGAGTGCTAAGATCACACAAAAATTGGTGGTAAGGAATCTTGTTTGTTTTTATTTATTGGATGTGTGTATTTGGTACTTTTGAGAGTAGTGCTGTAGGTGGGCATTGTGTAAGCTCTCCTACTCAACTCTGCTAATATACCCTGTTGGCTATTGCAGAACCTCTATTATTACAACAACTAACCTGGGCCTGTCAGAGACTGGCTGGAATTCACCAAGGGGACCTAACTGCCACTTGAGGTGGCCACTGTCAAAATTTAATCCTCAAAATCCTAGGTGCCTAAACTCCCTAGGCTCCTGATCTTCTACTGGGGGGAAATGGAGACTACCAGCAGCATGCAGCTTAGCAACTAACTTTCACCCGTGCTTCAGTGCGGTTCACAAACTAGATATTTACCCACTATCTCTGCTGTGGGATCCAATCCAATAGATGTGCTCAGAGCCCTCCTTAGAGCATAGCAGCTGGATTGGGGTCTGCACAAAACAGCCTGAGGAGCAGGTCATGATGACTCTGCCTGATTCAAAACTTGGTTCTCCCGTGTCCCAGATGAGTGCCTTAATTACTGGGCTATGGGGGTGTCTGTCTTGCCTGTTGAAACTTTCACTTTTATAAAATAATTATTCATTGGGCCAAAGAGGGGGAGTGCAACTTCATAACCCACTGGTTAGGGCACTAACCTGTTATGCAGGAGACTCAAATTCAAGGCCAATAGTCAAATATTTTGTACAAAGTGGAACAGCTTCAACAGGAGACATCAAGATCCATCCAAGAATACCCTATAGCCAAGTGGTTACGGCATTCCTGCCTTAACTTCTTAATCTTTAGACTAAGGCATACACAGAGTTCTTCTAGACAACTGAAAGTACAATGTTATGTTTATCTACATTATTTTTCTTTTTCATTCGTAAGAGGGCAGGACTCACCAGACTGAGATCTGCCTTACCCAGACAGGAAACCACAAAATCAACAAGCTCGTTAGCATTATTCTGGATATAAATATTGGAGGACCTTTTTCTTGTGACTCTTTGTTTTGTATGGGTACATGCTTTGACTATTCCAAGTGTCTAACAAACCTTCACTGTAAAGCTAAATAGAAAAGTATTAGGTTTGAGTTGAGAAGCAACTACTTGGCTTACAGCAAGAATGGCACAGACTCGCTGCTTAGACTTCACAAGTGCATACAGAGCAGAGTAACAAGGAAGGACTCGATCCAGAAGGCTCAGTAAGACTGTTTGAAGGCGTACAAGAACTTGTAAACACAGCTAGTTACCAGTCAGAAGGAGAGAAGGCCTTTGGGAAGGAAGAGCTCTTTGTGCAGTTGTTACAGAGCTCTATGTGCAGTTGTTACATACCTTTTGGATCCAAAGGTAGCTTGTTTTACTTAATGGAAGTCTTCGTTATAGCTAACATGTTGACAGCACTAACACATTTGACCAGTGTCACTGTTTTGTTGTCTAGTAGTCACATGAGCTTCATGGTGATGTCACTTTCTTTGTTATGAAAGTAAATTTTTCATTGATGCCAAATGTCAAGCTTTGTAGCTTTATCAAATCTTGTTTTATGTAGGTGGCCCACATGACAAAAAGCGAGATCTATCTTCAAGATACTGCATTTATTGGGCCAGGTCTTCTATTTTTGGACCAGTACTTCAACAGTTTTATCGACGAATATATTGTTCTATGGATAGCATTGGTAAGCATTTATTTTAAACTTTAATTTACAAATCCACTGAAACAGTGTTAAACACTTATGTTCATACGGAGGTGTATATAAGGGGCAGGTTGAAAACTCAGTCCCTCTTATCCCATGCCATCAGTTAAACTAGTTGTTTCTCCTTTCTTGGCACCCAATACAGTGGTAGCTATTCTCTACAATTCATGGTTTGGGGCTGAAGTTTAGGACAAAAGAAAATCCTAGACACTCATGCCATGAATTCAGGCTTTTGCTCTGATGTTAATCTTAATTTAGCAGAGTAAGTTAATCATTCATTCAGATTGAAAGCTTTGTTAGCAGTGGAAATACAAATACATGGTTAATTTGCAATAATGGTTTTAAAAAGTCAAATTGAAGTTAAAAACTTATAAATTAACATGGTGGAGTATAAATTAATCACTTAAATACCTTTTTAAAACTACTGACCCAACAATAGATGGGATTAACAAAGATATTCTTAAAATAAATGAACATGAGGGCTGAGCTATAGGGTAGACCTTTTGGTTTCAAAGCTTTTTTTTGGTAACATTAATTTGTTTGTTTATTTTTAGGTTATATCCTTGTTTGATTTGCTGAGATACTCCACTGGTGTATGCATGCAGATTGCTGCTCACCTTCGCATACATGTCTTCAGAATTTCATCACTTCAAGCTCCTGAACAGGTTCAAAACCATACTGACTGACTAGTAGTTCAAGCAGAAGAGGAGAAGCAGTTAGGGGAATAATGAATGAAGTAGATCCCCTTTTCAGGAATACAGACAAAGCTTTTCAAGAAAAGACAGTGAAAAGCTCAGTAATTTGCTCAGATAACCAATACGATTACTTAAATATGAAGTTGTGCAGAGTCTATTGTGATTTATGCTTGTATCATGAAGCATAAAATTCCTCCATTGTATTCTAGACATTGCAATCATTACTTTTGATCATGGATTCATCAGTCTGAAACTGATTTTCTGCCATGCACTAGATTCTCCTTGACTGAGAAAAGATAACTTTTTATTCTGGTACATAGACTGACTACAAATCTAAAGTACTCAATACTAGAATTCTAGAGCTGTTTCGTTTCACACAAAAACTTTTCTAAAATCTCAAACTGCTGAGAATTGCTATGAAATTAATCAGGTTTCCAGTCTGCGCCTAAAATAAATTTCAAATCAAGACTGATTAAAAATTAACCATCCAGCAACTCACTGCTGTTACTATAATACATGGTGTTTGACACTGTGAAGAGAAGTCAATGGAGCTCAGTGCCTGACAAATCCAAGCTTTTTTGTTTAAAAAAAACAAAACTACTGGATTTTCTCTTCCTGCTTCATCTTTTATACCAAACTCTGCCTACCAATTTCAATTATCTCTGAGAACAGGTTCAGGGGTGAAGCCTCCATTTCAGCAGTTACTGAAAATATATATTGCTTGAGTTTCCTTCTAAGGCCTGGCTTCTAGTTTTGCACCCATTATAATTTGTAAGTAATACTGAATTTCCATCAAGTATCTAATTTACAAGCAACATCAGATGGATCTAAATGGCATACATTTTAGCCCTAGTTATTTGCACCAGTAAAACTGAAAGTGCAAATCTGCAGGACTAAATATTTGGCCTATATATTTAGAGATCTGATCAGCAAGGATCCTTTGAACACAACTGTGCAACCCATCAGACTAACTGCCATCAAAATGTGTTCTGTGTAGTTTTACTTTGTTATGGTAATAACAAGCTGTATGTAAGACTTTTTTTTTAAACACAGACTCTAAGGAATTAAGTATGAAAATCTGTCTAGAAAAAGATCTCAAAAGATTAAGTACAAAACAGTGTATCAGACACTTCACTGTATTTCATCATGGATTATTATAAAGCAATATCCCATGTGAATACATGGGTTGATACATTTGTCTATTTGAAAATACTGGCCAAAAATAACGGTAATCTAAAACCCAGTGTTTAAATAAATGAGAATCAGCAGAAGAGATCTGACTTACTTTAGCTAAGGGCTAGTGACATTTCCACCAAATTGAATTTTTAGGTAGCAAACATAACATAGATGTCAACCCTAACTTTTCACCCCTCCAAGCTGTTTCAATAGACTAGTTACAAAAGCCCTTCAATGTGAAAGTACCCCTTATCAATTTCTGGCTTGCAGTTTAAGCAATGAAGAATGCAGTTCACAACATTCCCAAAGCTTGGAATATACTAAAGACTTTCACTTTTGTGAAGAAACCCACCAACATTATTACTGCAATAATATCCTGTTAGATTTCAAGTGGGTGAAAGCTCTCACCTTCATGCACCTGTGATATATCTGGACTCCTGTGGTGGTGTTTCTTACTGCTTCTAATAAACTTGAAAAACATTGTTTACCAAGCATTCTGAATAAAGGTTATACTTTCTGGGCATGAGGTTCTCTACCTCTTATTTATTATTAGAGGATCATTGATCACTGAGATTATATTACTGCTTGCCATCAGTGGTGCTGCACTTATGTGAATCACATGACTCCCCCGACCATCTAGATAAGGCTTAAGAGTTCATCCTCCTCACCCTGTTCAATAAACTGGGAGAAAAGCATCATGCACAAATGAACTTTTAACATTCATTTTCATGTATGTTGTTCATAAGATACAGAGTGAAAAGTAGCAATGACAACTTTAACAGTTCTCAGTGAGATGCATCAGTTGCTCAAAAATACTGTAAACGAGAACTGCTTAATGAAAGAATTTTCAGTGACTCGGTAGTTTCTCATCCACAAGCTCAGCCTTATTTTCAGTAACCAGTAGGCCTAAGACGCTTGTGTTGTACTCTCAAAACAAGTTGCAATGTAGGGTAGAGTTGTGCCTGTGGGTATTAATGTTGTAGGTAATACTTTCTATTGGACTGAAAAACATTTGTTTGACTATATCACACCAGAAAAGATCTTACACCATTATCTGATTATATTTAAATGACAACTTAGAGCTAATATAAGTGGAGTTCCATGACTTGGTAGCCACCAAAGATTCACACACATTAACATGTCTTCCCAACATGTGCTAATTAGCACTGAATGAGTGTTTATCTGCTCTGAGTCCTAATAACTGTTGTGGAAGAGCATAGCTGCATGGTGGTTACTAATGCAACATTTCAATCTCAGAGAAGTAGGCCATCACAAATTCCCCCTCTAGGACACTGTTCCCCCTCCTCTATCCCAGTTTTAAACAGGGACTGAAAAACTGCCCTGGCACCATGAACAGCTGGCCCAGACTTCCCTGTCCAGAAAATAGTGCAACAATAACTCCCTAAAAAATGACACAGGCTCCAGTATTTGGGAAGCAGTCAGAAAACTGGGGGGACCCAATTCCAAAATGTAAATATTAAGTAATGGACAAGTATTTTATACAGAATCTCTACAGTCTGGTTTTGGAACCCTTTGGAAAACTACATTTTTAGGGCAATTCTAGAAAAGACTGGGAAAAATCTCTCTCCTCTTCTTATGGGCATTTTATTATACATTCTTTTATAGAATAAAAGCTAAAACTGTCATTACAATTGAGTGTAAGTTCCTCCAAGTTATATTTGTTAGTGATGTCAAGCAGCTAATGACCAAATTTTTTTTTTTTGTTTGGTATTAAATCCAAATGTTGAAAATAGTTCAGGGCTTTCCTAAGTTGTAAGAAATGAATGTGTATACAGTGGTTTTCTGTAAAACAAATGCATGAAAACTCCAACCTGGCTGTAAAGTAAATCAGAATTCACTGTACTGTGATATACAAAATATAAACAATTTACTTTAAAAACTTAATCTTCACTAAACTGCTAATTCTTTCAAAAAGCAGCAAGAACTACCCTTCTAACTACAGCTCTGGAGATGGGCATCTACTTTAGTATCTCTTCCAAAATGGTCCACAGGAACTGATAGTATATAGATGTGTAGTGTTATCAATAATCACTGCAGACTGTGTTGTAAATTGTTGTTTAATGTGACTCATTTAAACCAATTAGGCACGCTATGCTGTAAAGCCAAAATATCTGGTTTAACATGACTAACAAGTCTTGGCAAACATATGTTCTTGTTAGTGCAGTAAAGTACAATGTACAGCTTATAATAAGGCTACTAATGATACTTTAAAAAAACCCTCAACCATTACAGTGCCTAGAACAGAAAAAGAGTAAACAACAAGATGTAGTCTAATAACCTAAAGTACCAAAGAAATGTAATTCGTGTGTACCATACTTTTAATTCCTAAACTTTCCAGAATGTTATCTTGCTAAATATGCAAGATGTACACACACAACCTAGGATTATTTTGGTGGTTTCTTTAGTTCACAATTATAAAGTTGCAAAGGTACATTTTTGCATAACAGCATCAAGTTTTTAATGTGTCCTTTTAATCCTGTGATGTTCATTATTGGTGGAATTTTGTGATCCATTTTGCATTACTGCTGCCTATCGTACACAGATTCATATTCACCTGTTTCAAGAGGTAAACCTCTATTAACCTCCATACTGCTATAGTCTTGCATTTTATAACACTGCCTTAGAGTTAGAAAAGCAACTCTCACTGCAAAGAGATTAAGGAGGATTCGAGCAGACATTTTAAAGACATAGTAGTAGTTTCTGAGGAAAGAATCCAGTTTGCAATCTCTTCCATTAAGAACATGAAAAAATATGACTATCAATTTCACTAGTAACATTATTGAAATAATACATGTAACAGTTTGATTAATAGGAACTCTTAAATTGGAATTTTAAAGGAACAGACTTATTTTTCCATGGCTAATGGCTATAATTGTATCATGTTACTTAGGTGCAAGTTGTTTCTTCACTGAGCCATCAGAATAACATGGACTGAAGAGATTTGCGAACAGTTGCCATCTCTTGCTGTTGCTGTTACAAGAAAGGAGATAACACTGAACAAATGCAACATTTAGGAAAAAAATACCACATCAGTCTGATATATTGAAAGAATTAAAAGTGCATGTTAAATGGTTTTTCTACTTAAAGTTCTGTCTTTACATTTTTAACTGTTTTTCCCCATAAATCAATGCTAATACTTACAGTGTCCATCATGATTTTCTTTTGCAACATAGCCATTTCTTTGCGAAGTTCATTTTGTGCACCTGCTAGAAGGTTTTCATGATTTTTCTCTAGTTCTTCCATACTCTAAATGATAGAAATTATACTAAAACTGACAAATATTAGCAGTTTTATACTAAGCCCCACCACCACCTAGATTTCCAAACAAATCCTGTTCACAAACCAGAAGTAAACAAAACTCGCTGAGCACCATACACCACAGTCATTACAGAGTTCCAAACTGACCCATCAGCCACACACCTCATTTAGAGCCCAAAGTATGCAATCAGGCAGCAGACACACACAAAAAGGCAAATACAGTACCGTACTGTGTTAAATGTAAACTACTAAAAAAATAAAGGGAAAGTTTAAAATATTTTTGACAAGGTAAGGAAACTGCTTCTGTGCTTGTTTCACTTAAATTAAGATGGTTAAAAGCAGTATTTTCTTCTACATAGTAAACTTTCAAAAAGCTGTATTAAGTCAATGTTCAGTTATAAACTTTTGAAAGAACAGCCATAACGTTTTGTTTTTACGAACATTTCAGAGTTACAATCTCCATTCCTGACGTGTTTGTAACTCTGAGGTTCTACTGTATCATAATTAGCAAGTTAGAAAAGGGATCTTAATTTCATGTTCCAGAGTTATCCCACAACTGGAAAACATGCAGCAATACTGGAAATACTTTTCCAGTTTACAACAATATACTGAATATTGATTAGACTGCCAACACCATGCAAAGTATCTTACCTGTCTGGTAGTGGGTTACAAGGGTATTGCATAAAGTTGACTTGCTGAGAGTAGAGCATAAAACTGAGTAACAGCTGAAAAGGGTATCTTGTAGCAGTAGTGTTTTAAGAAAACAACTACATGCTGAACACTAACAATTCTAACAGAAGCCAATGAGAGCTACAGGTGTAAAGTGCCTCTGATAATCAGGCCTGAGTATATTCCTCTTTTCCCCCTCCTGTATTCATAATTTAAATGCCCTGCACTGCACCCCTTTCACATACGATTTGGGACCTGTAATTCTGCAAATGCTTAAGATTGTCCATAACTTTAAATATCACTTGTCCCATCAAGATAAGTGGGGCCACTCAAAAGCATGAAGTTAAGCTTGTGTGTAAATGTGTGCAGGATTTGAGTTTTGATTTTATTTGGAAGTTCAAGCACTAAAGTCATCTTTTATTCCATTCACTTTGCATCTTAAGTAGTAGCTGTAATTTGTCTTTCTAATTTTAATATTGCTTTTATATGACACATTAACTGAAAGTTTGAAAGTACTAAGATATGGTTAAATAGGCTTATTTCAGATGTCAGAGTAACAGCCGTGTTAGTCTGTATTCGCAAAAAGAAAAGGAGGACTTGTGGCACCTTAGAGACTAACCAATTTATTTGAGCATAGCTCACGAAAGCTCATGCTTAAATAAATTGGTTAGTCTCTAAGGTGCCACAAGTACTTCTTTTCTTATTTCAGATGTGTTTGTCTAATATTAAGATGATAGATAACTAGGTTTTAGTTTTGGTTTTTGTTTTAGCAATAGGGTATGAGAGCACCTGTTTTGTTTTCATACTAACTGAGATTTGAAACCTACTCTAAACTAGACTTGGTTGAAACTGACAGAAAAGTTTTCCTGCCAAAAAATGAGGTTTTGTGGGAAAAATGTCATTTAACAAAACAAATTTCCACTTCAGTTTAGTTTTTAAAAAAACATTTCTGGATTTTTCCCTGACTCCCTTTTCTACTCTAACACTTAAGTCAAAGGGGATGGGGGGTGAGAATTCTGGACATCATTCATTTTACTGCACTCAGAGGGGGAAAACATTATGAAATTTGTTTTTCTACAAACAAACAAAAAATGAAACAAACCCCCCACAAAAAAACCACACCTTTCAAATTTAAAAAGTTTAATTAAACTTGGTTTATTTCTTTGAGTAGGTCTACTCCAAATTAAATTTCATTTTTTCTCTCTCTTTTTTGGTAGCTATGTCCAATTTTTTCAGAATGGTTATTAACTTTTACACTAATTTCAAACTAATACATTATATAGTAACTTTTTAACATAACCAGATTCTTCAGGTCCAGCTAACTATGAAACTAACCTATTGCTGACCACAGAAAATGCAAGAACAAAGACTCAAGTACTGCTGAAAACTGTTTTTTTAATTCTGTCTATGGTAGCAGTTAAACTGTTTTCTGTACCAGAGCTCAGGGAAATGTAGAACAGTAGTATCTTGGAAATAGATGGACCTATTTTGGGGTCTTAAACCAGCTTTGATTAAAAAACCACATACTTGGTTTAAACTAGAGAGATACTATTTATATTATTCATCTCACCTATATTCATGTAGCTTCTGAGATGGGGGAGAAGGTAAAGATACAAAATAGACTCTTCTTCATTCAAAAGTTAGCAGATCTATCTTATTTTAAAATAAGTAGTGACCACTTTACAGTAAGAGTACATCTATAAATTGTATATGAAGGGTTAACAAGTGATGTTTTAATAACTTAGATAAACTATTGTTAAGAGTCCATAATCTATTATACATATTACTTATGTCTGTAATGTATTTAACTTCTGTTAATCATTTATTAACCATTTATGTTAAGGGTATGTTTATAAAATGTGTACCTCACTTTCAATATAATACCAAAATACATAGTGAACCAACAAAACCCCAGAAAGTCAGTTAAACTGAAGTGAATATTAACTGCCCCAGTTGAGCCCACTTTCACAGAAGACCCCTATTTTGGACTGACTTTTGTTGCTGGCATCAGAGTGCATATTCAGTTTTAATATTGGTTTATTAAACGTAATACCTATTGTCCTGTGTTTGGAAAACTCGCCCAATGAAGCATAACTTCTTGTCATAAAAACTATTTAAATTATATTTTAATTTACTTAATATGCGCCTTTATCTTTCTACAAATAGCTATTTGTAAAAAGATTACTGACAATGGGTCACTATTCTATGGTAGCCATTCACTTTTAGTGAGACTGCTACATATAACACAAGCATAACAAATGCTAAATTTTGGCTTATGCTTTATTTTCAAATAGTGTGAAATATTTCACTATTTTATTTCAAAGAAGTAGTTTTCATAACATTAATCTAAGGCCTAATCTTCACACAGACACATTGTGAACTAAAGTTCTGGTTACTCTTAATTTGATTTCAGTCTGATTAGTTTACCCTGGTAAATGTACAAATGCAAGGTAAACAGATATAAACAGTTTTAATCAGATGTGTGTGTGCCCCCACAGGAGTTTGACTGGCTTAATTACATCACTTTTTAAAACAGATTTTAGTTATGGGAGTACAACTTGGGTGTTTAGACAAGACCTTCATGGAAAATGGAACTGTCCTTGCAGGCTCCAAAATACCACTACACAAACATTCTTGGTTAATTAAAGGAACCATGTGTAAGGCTCTCTTACCAGTATCATCCTTAAATGGATTTTAATTCAATAATTATTGTAAAATATAGGGAATTTTAATCCTATTTTAACTGTAAATTTCAATGCAGCCTTACCTATGGAGTCATTAAGAATCCCTCTAACAGAATCATGGTCTAGCTTTAAAAAAGGTATATATACTGAACCTTTAAGAACTGCTCATACAGCTGTTTAATTGTTTTCAGTCTCTGACTCTGAACTATTCTTGCTTGTTGAAAAACCTTCTGTTGCTGGCGAAACATATTCTAAAACACAAAGAAGAATCATGTTAATTGACAAGCAGTAGTTAGACAAGTCGATGCTGTCAAAATTCAAAAGTATAAGTTCCCCCTTCACTGGTAATCCACGTTCTAGAATCTACAACATGGATCTTTGATAGATAGTGGGGATGGCAAGGAAAGGGGAAATGCTGTCCAAATCCATTCTCTAGACCTATGTTGCTGTCAGGGGACAGCACAACTTGCAAACTGAAGAGGAACACAATTTCTTCCAAGTAATCTAAACTGGTGCAATGTGCTCCCAGAGTAATTGTACCCCTCTGCCATTATATAGCTTCCTTCCCCCATTATTAGGGTAACTGCTCTTGCTCTCTGTTCCCAGCGAACAGGATCATGTGTAAATGCTATAATTCCCCAATGTCATCCTACCCTACACAGATTTGGCATCGCTTCTCTACTTCCATCCCAAGTATAATGTCCCAGTCTCTCTTACCCTACCCCACAGTCTCTAGTGATTTGGGTGGAAACTTGCCCATATATAGCAGGACTTTTAGGATCTGCTCTGATCTTCCATGGGAACCTTGCATCTCTGCAGTGGGTCAGCATATGGCTCCTGCACATGAGGAGCATTTACCTCTATATTGATAAGCCAAGGGAGAGACACTACAACATCAGATATTCTTTATCACCTCTTCAGTTTGCAATACAGCTGATAATTTATAAACATTTTACACTTGGGAAGTCCTAAAAAACGAAAGAAAACTTTTAAGACACTGTCAGTCCCGCACACCACGTTTTGTCTGAAATTCACCTAAAAAGTGTGTTTATGCCTGTGGGAGGTTGGTGTCTAACAAGAATAATTAGCACTTGTGAATGTATTATAAAACAAATGTATCAAACAGTTGCCAGACTAGAAACAAACCGCTAGTTTTTCCTCCTGTTCCTCTGCTTTCTGCATGTCCATATCCCATTGTTGAAATAAAGTCAAGAACTGCTGGGAATACTCCTGGTTGAGCTTCTGCCTATAAATACATCACAATAACTTCTAGCGTTAACTGATCACTTACGAAAAGTGCTATATATTATCATCCCCATTTTACAGGTGGCAAAACATGTCTCAGTTGGCATGGCCATTATAATTGTAGAGCCACTAATGCCAGAAGAAATACTTTAAAACATTCTGTTTATAAATAATAGTGTTTACATAGGATTAAAAGACAAATTGACCAAATGTCAGTTTCTCTGGGTGGAGGGTTTGGAAGTGGGAAGAGGAAGTTCTATTTTCTTGAAGTTGAAGACCTGGGGCTTGCAGAATTTTTCTACCAATATGTAGGGAATGGCACAAAATAAAGACCTAAGCTACTTTTTCTCATTAAAATGGTGAAATATAACCCTAAAAGGATTCTATGCATCAATTTGAAAAATTGAGAACATAGACATATGTTTATGGGTAAACTAATGTCATTTAAAATTATATATTGGGCAGAGAGCATTTAAATACAACTACCAGGCCAATATCCAAATCAGAGCAAACACTATCAGAAATATCCAACTTGTTCTGAGTTTTTTAGGGATGTTTATGAAAAAAATTAGGGAGGTTATTTGGACCAGCGACAAGTACCAGAGGTGCAAAGCCAAATACAGGTAAGGGGGCTGGCGTAGAGCCTTGAATACTTGCCATGCATTTTAGATGTACTTCTGTGCATGTTACAATTACCGAGATCCTTCTGTCTCCCTCCCCGCCCTCACAGAAACTGGGACCTCTCTCTCCATCTCCCCACAAAAACCGGGACCTCTCCTTCCCGTCCTGTCTATTGTTAAGGGGGTAGGAGTACTGGGTCCGCAGGAACCACCCCCACACATGGAGAAGGGGAGGATGGACACTAGGAAAGCTGCCCTGCTATTCCACATAGGGTCTTAATTACATTGGCCACTCCCACAGTGGAATCTTTGGCATAAAAACAAGAAGGTAGGTTTATACTGATTCACAGGAATTTAAATAAATTAGAAATTAATACATTGTGTGCGCATGTAAAATATTTTATCAATGCAGGTTTAAAATGCTTACATTACTCAGGGATGATAAACCAGGGCCAAGTCTACACTACCACGTTACTTCGGCGCAACTGCATCGATGCAGCTGTACCTCTGTGGCACATCTGGTGAAGATGTGCTATGCTGACAGGAGAGTGCTTTCCTATCGGCATAATTTCTCCACTTCAAAAAGAGGTGGAAGCTATGTCAGGGGGGGAGAGTGTCTCCTGCCAACATCGCGCGCGGTGTGTACAGCACTTAAGTCGATGTAACTTACATCTTTTTCACACCCCTGAGCGACGTAAGTTACATTGACTTAAATAGTAGTGTAGACCAGCCCCAGGAGTGAGTTATACTAGTCCTTCCAAATGAGTACCAATAAAACCTTCGTATCATATTGTTAAATATTTTGAATATGGTACATATTTTATAGGTGTCTGAATTTTAAATATTTTACTAGCACCGTTTTTCACCTCCCTTTGCCTTTAATGCCTGTCTCTCTGAGTAATTAAACATGCCTCAGAGAGAAAGAAAAATAATGAATTAATAGTTTAAAAAATGCAAAAGTTACCTAAGATTAGTTTTCAGTACATAATAAAACTTATGAGTAATACTTTTTAGTTTTTAAAAAGCATTTGACTTTTTTATAAACCAAACCATAAAATCTTACTGAAAACTTCTACTGAAAATTTTTCAGTTTTAAAGTGGAACAACATTTTGACCAAAAATAAAAATTTTGTGTTTGCTCAGAAACTTTCATGTCAAATTTCTCTTTCATAAAATGAATGAGATGTGTTACTCTATTACGCTTATTTAAACAAAGCAGATGCACATAACCAGATGTTTGGGCAGAATGTCCCTTGTGGCCTGAGTAGATATGACACAATTCCTGATGCTATGACAACAGATTCTGTCGTCCAGAAAAACAAATTTGAACACATTTTTTCCAGCAATAACTGTAACTCTTACCTCTGTTCTTGCTGTGTTTTCCAAACATGTTCAATTTTCTGGTTACTGGTTTTAAGAGAAGCCTTAGTATACATTTCTAATCTTTTCCTCTTAGCCAAGAGAGCCTTGTTAATGTCAGCTGTATTTAGACAAATAATAATCAGGAATTGTATTATGTATTACAACAGACCTACTATGCATTTTATTCGGAATTTCAAAATATTTTACTATTACCATTTTTATATAACTTGTGCGTTAGTGAAGCACACACAAAGTTTTATCATTGAAAAATTACTCATATGACTTGGGCTGCTGACACTTAAAATGTTATTTATTCAAAAAGCACTGACTAAAATTGTTTTGGAAAAATATTTATTAAAGTTACTTGGATTTAAGTAGCAAAACTGTGGGCCCACCAACGCTGTCAAAATCTTTTAAATGAATATAAGTGGTAAATAATTTCTCATTCTTCAAGCACATTAAATAGCTCTAAAAAAGGATGGTTTGAGTAAACATCGCTGTTTTATTATTACATATATAAATTTGTTTGGAAGGGTATTAAGCAAATTACAGGTATACCCAATTTCATGCCTGTAACAACCACTTTGATCCTTCTGTTATATATTACTTCAAGACTATATCAACTGATCTCTTATTGTCCCTCTATTTTGTCTCAGCTGATGTCTCATTGCTAGCTCCATTCTTAACTATTATTTCTGTGCAGATGGCATTATCTCTTTCTCTCAACACATTTTCTGATTACTCCATATCTCATCCTTTTACCTATCTTTGGCCTACATTAGGCTGCATTAACTTCCGATTATTTAATTATTCAAAAACTGAAGTAATCTTCCTGTCAGATTGCTCTGACTAGCAGAACATTCTTATATTTACCTCCAAAGCAAGAAATCTTTGGCATTTTTAAATTGTTAATTAATGCACAAGGGAGGTCCATAAGATCCACTCCTACTTTGAGGCCCACATACAAAATATATTTATTCTATAAGACATCTGTTTATATATGAGATAAAAATAAAATTATTACTCAACCAATTGTTGAGTAGATGAGTCATCTTATTGTCATGACCTGTCTTTCCTGTCCTCTTCCTTCCCACTTCTTTTTGCCCCTTTGTTACATAATATGTTAATTTATAGAATACATTTATGTCCCTGTTTTCTCACACCCCTCCTACATTCCTGATCTTCAGTTTGCTCCTTCACTGTGACAAAAAGGGGAAGGTGAGAGGGATAGCTTTTTTCACTCATACTGCCCTGCCACTCTGGAAGACTCTCACCCAAATAACTACATAAGTTCTTGTCATACTTCATCTTTAAAATTTTCCTTTCTGCTTTAGACTGTGATTGGTATTAAATTCTACTCATGTATCCTTCCATTCTCTCTTCTTTGATAATTAGCCTATAAGAATACTTGCATCTTCACTATGTTTGCATTTTAGCACTTATCTTATATTGTTCCATTTATGCATGTCCATTGACACTTTCTGCTGGAAAATGGCTGTATCCAATGCTATAAAGAGTGATCATTTTACTCTGCGTCTCACATTAAACCTTTGATACTTTAATTAAAGTTGTTATTATAAAAAAGAGTTAGACTATATACTTCCAGTGTTCTTACTGAAACATTAATATTTCTTAATTCAATACTATATGAATAATATCTTAAAATATACGTACCTCCAAATCGTTCCAACATAGTCTGTACTTCACCCCTACAAAATATTGTGTTTCAAAAACTTGATATGACTATTTTTGTATAAATGACAATAGAATTAGAACCATTGTATATACCTCAAAGTTTAACTGTCTAGTTTTAACATCTATCTATTATATTATTATTTGTAACTGCTGATAAAATTGTCACTGTTGTACAAGACAGAAAATGACAGCAGTACATGTCCTGAGGAATTTACAAGCTAAGAGAAATATGCACACGATAGGATGGAGCAGGAAGTCCAGAGAGAGACTTGCATGATTTTTCAGTTATAGTTTTCTATTAACTAACTTCCTGGGGACAACAAGGGAGAATTCAGTCTGTAAGGGGAATCTGTTTGAGGAAAAGAGAGTGAACTGGTAAACCAAAATTGGGAGGAGAATTCTATATATAAGGATGATGAGGGACATGAGAAGAGATAAATGTGCCATCATGGTTGGCATCACTGGAAGAGCAGAGGATGATGATACAAGACAAGGTGCAAGATGTAGACTGGGATAGATTTGCACAGCACTTTTAAGGAAAAACCAAGAAGATTAACCGGATATGTGTGGCAGTGGGGAAATTGCAGAGAGATTAAATAAGGGCAAGACATTCTGGGCAACAGGAAAGGAAGATCTCTCGTTTACATGCATTTTTTTTTTTGTAGGGTACAATTTTCTTTGTACCATATAAGAACTGGTCTCTATCTCAATCACCCCAGTCTTCACAGACTGGAATCTACTGTCACTAACACTTATTCCAACTCTGTATATTTTCAAACATAAGCCTCAAAAAGCTGACTTTACTTATAAAAATAATTGGATCTTTTCAGGTAATAATGGACACATTTAATTTTTGAAGCATTACTGTCATTCTCAAGAAAAGTAAGAATTGGGGAAGAGGTTCAGCAAAATGATAAAACTGTCTAGGGTGGAACTCAAACTACCTTTGGGAGAAAGCAAGAATTTTGAGAAGCCAGAAAACAAATATTAATAATTTTTTTAGCTGATAGTTACAGCTATTCAAAAGTTGGCATTGCTATATAAAACATAGAAGTTTTCCCTTTTTTAAACATAACTGTAGTCTACTTTACTAAAATATTACTAATAGATTTTACTGTCTTTAAAAAAATCTGACTAGAATCTACTAGGAGAAAAATAGGCATATTAAATTTCAGTAATTAATACCTATGTGGAAATTTTTTCTTAATAAAAATAAGTTTTTTAAGCAAATTACCCCACATCTTCTTCAACTACAGCATGAGGAGTCACTGAAGGTCTTTTTTTTCCATGTTTATCAATTACTGGAGTGTCACCTTTATATATTAAAAACAACAAAAACAGACACCACTTACAAAATATTTTGCTGAAAATTATTTTATTTAAAGGGATAATTACTTATGCATAATCCTACTTTCTTACAAGATCTCATCATATAGGATTTCCAGTCTTGGGTCTTAGCTCTCTAGCATGAAACAAGTTGGAACTCCTCTAGCTCTTAGAACTTTGGCTATCTTATGCACTGGAATCTTGGACACAAATCCTACCCCAGTGTTGAACTGGCACTGCCTTAGCTCCCCCATAACCTCCTCAGTCAGTTCCTGAATGCTCAGGCAACAATGGCTCACAAAGCTGAACATTTTCCAAAACTCATGACAATCATCTCAAAAATGGAAATAATCTAAACCTTAAAAATAACAAATCACCTTAAATTGGAAACCTAAATTTGGAGGGGAAAAGAGGTGAGTGAATGGTAATACTTCAACTATCAAATTTCACAGTAACTATCCCTTCTTTAAAAAGATTCCAAACACACAGGACTTCCACTACTGGATAGCAAGAAACCTGAGGGCTATCTCACACTGGAACCAGAAATATATATTGCCAAAAATGTATTTATGAATGTTTTCACATTTCTTAAAAAACAACATGAGCCAAAGTCCAAAGCGTCACTACACATTCCAAAGAACAACAAACTCTAGGGAGTGGGAGAGCTTGAGCATCCCTCTCAGAAATATTGCTAACAGACTCACAAAACACAAAAAGGAGACTCTTCTCTTGATGCCAAAACCAAGCACTAGCTGCAGCACCTCAAGTACATATATGCAGAAGAACTCTGATTGTTTGAGAAGTGTAACAACAAAGGGTCACTTCTTTAAAAGCATGATCTGTGCTGTATTCAAAATAAACCAGATGTGATCATGCCTTCTTTAGGTTTAGTCCACCATGGAGTGATGTGAGAAAGTCTTCCGAGTTATCAGCCAAACAAAGCCTTCATAGGCAACCCACCATCCTGAGTATGAGACAGCAGCCTCAGATTTTACTATCTCAGGCAAATACTTTAAAAGATTTAATTGACACAATGGAAGAGGGAAAAACCAATAAAGGACAGAATGTGCCTGTTGAAAGACTGCATCCAAAATAGGTGACAAAATCAGCTTAGAGTTCCTGGAGAAAAAATCTTTGTTGACCGTATTCAGAAAGTAACTGAATGATACTGGAGGGAACTGAGCCATGGTGAGGGGATGAAACATTGGGGAGGGACTCATGCCTAAGTGCCAGTGACGCTCAGGGCAAATAAAATAAAAATAAAATAAAAAAATCTTGGGCAATGGTTTTCAACCTGTGGTTCACAGATTCCTTGGGGGACCCTATACTATGTCTAAGGGGTCCACGAAAGGTGATTACGAAAATTAAGTTTCTGATCCCAGAAAAGGCATTCTGTTTTTCTGATAAATCAAAAGTATGTGAATACTCCCACCTCAGGTGAAAATCTGGAAGCACTGTCATTACCATAGAAGCCCACTGTTTAGCACCCTTCCTCCTACTGTGTCAAATGCTATGCCAAGCACGCACAACATTTACAGTTGAATTCTTTAAGTCAGCTGTCAGTCTAAGACTTCTATGATAGGGGTCCGTGGACCACAGGTTGAATTTCCAAAGGGGTCCACAACTCCATTCCAAATATTTTACGGGTTTGCAAATTAAAAAAGGTTGAAAATCACTGAACGATGGAGCTTCAAGCTCTCCCACAGTAGGAAGCTGAGATCAAAGTATGGGAATCCTGGTGTGATACCTTTAAAGATTACTCTGCTGTTAGCTCTTTTGGACATCAACTAACCTGCTAACAAAGCTAGCTGAAGGAGAGTAAGTACTTCTTACAATATAGTTATCATCAATTCATTTTCTGACATGACATTACACAGAAGTAGAACCACAACTGTGTAAGAGGAGCATTTCCAGTATCTGTACAAAACTTCTCTTTTGAAATCAGTTTTGTTGGCATCTGATGAAAATTCTGTAAAAATATATTTACACAAAATAATTGTTTTGATATATAAATGTGCGAGGGACCATAGCTAAATGGTAATTATGCATATAAACCATGAGAGGATTGCAGCATTTGTGGCATGCCACCCAGTGACTAGAGAACTACATCATCTGCTGTTTGTGCAAACTAATTCTGTGCAAAAGCCTTTCATTTCACTCTGAAGGGCTGCCATCATTTGGTTGGTCAATTCTAAATTAAGTCCCACCACTGTATTTTTCTAACAAAGTATGTCCCTCATGACAAACTACACTTTCCCAAGACAGAAGCAAGAACTCCTTTACTGGCTGGCTGATCTCTCCTTCCTTCTCTTTCCCCTTTCCTCCCTTGTTATCTATCTTCTCTTCAGGCTCCCCTCTTGCCCTCTCACCCTTCTTCCTCAAGACTTCTGCCCATTTTTCTTACTGTTTTTCACTCTCTGTCCCTCCCTTCTTCCCACTGCCAGCACCACAATCCAAATCCCACCCTTTGACATCAGAACACTTTCCTTGCACAGCTAGGTACATCAATCGGCACCTGGTAAACAGGTAGCTGATCTGTGCATCATTCCTTACACCTCTTTGTCCATGTGGCTCAGACAGAGCAGATGGAGAACAATGTCATGCTTAACCAGAGGACAAGAGCATGCTGCTCTTGCCTGAGCAGTGCTTCCATGTCATCAATGGCCTATTGTGAACCACAAAACAAGAGCACCATCTTGGAGACTGAAGGACAAGAGAGAGTTTAAAAAAATCTTACTCTATTACAGGCACCAATAAACCTCAGACATATAATTGCATACTACATGGAGTTGTTCCATTGTTTTAAAAAGTTCTCTCCAGGTGATGGTCAGTCAATCTTTAACTCAGAAGACAAGCTATCAGTAGCAAAATTATGAAACCTTATTAAATAGGTAATCACTCTGACATAGAAACTACCTTGTTTTTATTCACCATCATAAATGTCAACAAGAAACAGCATTATACTGTATCACTAACCTTTCAGTAATTTTAAATATATATCTCAATATATCTATAGATATACATGCACACACTTCATAAAACTTGATGAAAATGATTTCAGGGAACATACTGCACCTTCCCTAATATCTTCCTCTGATCCACTCAAGTTTTTCTTTTCCTCTTCCTGAAAGTCATAGGCACATAAGGCTTGATCTTCCTGTATTGGTTTACCAGCTTTCCCTGCATGCTTTCTTCCAGATGGTGCCATAATCAGAGGCTTTCTCTCTACTGTAACAAATATACTATATTTGTTAACCACCTCTTCCCATGATTTTTTTAAAGAGTAAAATTCCAGTGATTCCTACTGGAAATATGAAAAAAAAACAAAAAAACCCAAAAACCTCTCAAGCCCATACATATTCATAATCTGAATTACTTTAATTTTTAGCTACACTTTGTAGACTTGGTTTATAGTGTAGTTTGCATAAAGTAATACAATTATATATTTAAAATATTGATAGTGCCCCTGTAAATATATGACATGCATTTAGTTACTCAAAGCATTAGAGTTCTTATGTGCGCCTTTGTACAATAGTTAAAATGAATGTTTAAAATTACTTATTTTGAAGAAAAGTTATTAAATATCGTTAAAAGTATGTGTATGCTAAAATGACACTAAAAATCTTTTTTAATGCTTTCTGTTCAAGAAAATAACATACACATATAGTAAAATGTGTTAGAGTGCATGGCTGTACTAAATTACATGAGCAGCATCTGGCTGTGGAGGTATTTTAGCCCACAAGAAATTATTTTCAAGCCACCATTTGGGGTTCTTCTATACATAAATGTGTTACGGTGATCTATACTTTTAAAAATTCCTTCAAAAAAAAATCAAGCTGACTTCAAACGCCCACTGATTTCAAAAGAGGTTTGTTTGAGCTTCAAGTGCATATCCCATAAGATCAACACTTACAGGTTCTGCAAGAAACAGAAGTGTAATACTAATAAAATGCATATATTAAATCCCTTGAAAATTACCTTTTTTTAAATAAAGGGAAATTAAATTCAAAAACATATGTTCATGCACATTAAGGTTGAGGATTCAAAAGTTAAGGTTGCCACAGCAATATCTCACACATGTAGAACTTCCTACTTCTGTTTTGGCTGTTAATTTTATATCTTCTGTTATACTTCCTGTTGAAAATATGTTTTACAATAAAACAAATAGACACTATGTGCAACATGGCCAAATTATACTGCTATAGGAATCTTAAAAGTTTGAAGATCAAACTTTCTGTGCTATGACTCAATTTCTATATTGTAAAATGTTTTATGGGTTTTTTTAAAAAGTATATTGTGTATGAATTTTTTTTTAAAACTTCCCATGATAGGGTTGCGTTTTGGTTGAATGTGACATAATCTTTAATGCCTGGAGATTCCAGGACAATCCTGGTGGGTTGGCAGCCCTATCCCATGATAAGAGACCCCAAGAAATCATCTTAAAACACGAGAGAAAACTTTGGGACAAATCTGAAATTCTCAACTTGTCTTTTGGCTTTCAGGTGCCCAAGTTGACACGGGTAAGAAAAATCAGACAGATCAAGTAATGAGGCTTCTCGATGTGTGGGTCTGGTGCCAAAAACCTGGTCAGCTTATAGACTGCAACAGTGGATGTTG
Organism: Lepidochelys kempii; assembly: GCF_965140285.1. NCBI lineage: Eukaryota > Metazoa > Chordata > Testudines > Cheloniidae > Lepidochelys > Lepidochelys kempii. Next base: position 251,352,716 of record NC_136380.1, read on the forward strand.
TGGGGGTTCCTAAATCAGGATTTATATTTACTAGGGCTGTCGATTAATTGCAGTTAACTCATGCAATTAACTCAAAAAATTAACTGCGATTAAAAAAATTAATCTTAATTACACTGTTAAATGATAGAATACCAATTGAAATTTATTAAATATTTTGGATGTTTTTCTACATTTTCAAATATATTGATTTCTATTACAACACAGAATACTAAGTGTACAGTGCTCACTTTACATTATTATTTTTATTACAAATATTTGCACTGTAAAAATGATAAATAGTATTTTTCAATTCACCTCATACAAGTACTGTAGTGCAATCTCTTGTGAAAGTGTAACTCACAAATGCAGATTTTTGTTTTGTTACATAACTGCACTCAAAAACAAAACAATGTAAAACTTTAGAGTCTACAAGTCCACTCAGTCTACTTCTTGTTCAGCCAATTGCTAAGACAAACAAGTTTGGTTACATTTACAGGAGATACTGCTGACTACTTCTTATTTACAAAGTTACCTGTAAGTGAGATCAGGCATTCGTGTGGCACTTTTGTAGCCGGCTGTCAAGATTCCTTCCCCACTCTGAACTCTAGGGTACAGATGTGGGGACCTGCATGAAAACCTCCTAAGCTTACTTTTACCAGCTTAGGTTTAAACTTCCCCAAGGTACAAACTATTTTACCTTTTGCCCTTGGACTTTATCGCTACCACTACTAAATGTCTAACAGGTACATAATTGGGAAAGACCCGTTTGGAAACATCTTTCCCCCCAAAATCCTCCCAAACCTTACACCCCCTTTCCTGGGGAAGGTTTGATAAAAATCGTCACCAATTTGCATAGGTGAACATGGACCCAAACCTTTGGAGCTTAAGAACAATGAAAAAGCATTCAGATTCTTAAAAGAAGAATTTTAACAGAAGAAAAAGTAAAAACAATCACCTCTGTAAAATCAGGATGGTAAATACCTTACAGGGTAATCAGATTCACAACATAGAGAATCCCTCTAGGCAAAACCTTAAGTTACAAAAAGACACAAAAACAGGAATCTACATCCCATTCAGCACAGCTTATTTTCTCAGCCATTTAAAGGAATCATAATCTAACACATATCTAGCTAGATTACTTACTATGTTCTAAGACTCCATTCCTGTTCTGTCCCCAACAAAAGCATCTCACAGAGAGAGCCTTTGTCCCCCCCCCCCCTCCAGCTTTTGAAAGTATCTTGTCTCCTCATTGGTCCTTTTGGTCAGGTGCCAGCGAGGTTATCCTAGCTTCTTAACCTTTTACAGTTGAAAGGGTTTTTCCTCTGGCCAGGAGAGATTTTAAAGGTGTTTACCCTTCTCTTTATATTTATGATACCGGCATTACAAGGTATTTAGGTGCCAAATATGCTAAACATTCATACGTCCCTTCATGCATCGGCCACCATTCCAGAGGACATGCTTCCATGCTGATGACATTCATTAAAAAAAATAATGCATTAATTAAATTTATATGACTGAACTCCTTGGGGGAGAACTGTCTGTCTCCTGTTCTGTTTTATCCACATTCTGCTATATATTTCATGTTATAGCAGTCTCAGATGATGACCCAGCACATGTTCGTTTTAAGAACACTTTCACAGCAGATTTGACAAAACACAAAAAAGGTACTAATGTGAGATTTCTAAGGATAGATACAGCACTTGACCCAAGGTTTAAAAATCTGAAGTGCCTTCCAAAATCTGAGAGGGACAAGGTGTGAAGAATACTTTCAAGTGTCTTAAAAGATCAACACTCCGATGCGGAAACTACAGAACCCAAATCACCAAAAAAGAAAATCAACCTTCTGCTGGTGGAACCAGCTCAGATGATGAAAATGAACATGCGTCAGTCCACTCTGCTTTGGACTGTTATCGAGCAGAACCCGTCATCAGCATGGACGCATGTCCTCTGGAATGGTAGTTGAAGCATGAAGGGACATATGAATCTTTAGCACATCTGGTACAAATATCTTGCAATGCTGGCCACAACAGTACCCTGCGAATGCCTGTTCTCACTTTCAGTTGACACTGTAAACAAGAAGCGGGCAACATTATCTCCTGCAAATTGTAACCAAACTTGTTTGTCTGAATGATTGGCTGAAGTAGGACTGAATGGACTTGTAGGTTCTAAAGTTTTACATGGTTTTATTTTTGAATGCAGTTACATTTTGTACATAATTCTACATTTGTACGTTCAACTGTCATTATAAATGGATTGCACTACAGTACTTTCTATAAGTGAATTGAAATATACTGTTTCTTTTGTTTTTTACAGTGCAAATATTTTGTAATCAAAAATAAATATAAAGTGAGCACTGTACACTTTGTATTCCCTGTTGTATTTGAAACTAATATATTTGAAAATGTAGAAAACATCCAAAATATTTAATTAAATGGTATTCTATTATTGTTTAACAGTGCGATTAATTCTTTTAACCATGCCATTAATCACCATACATTTTTTTTAACTGCTTCATACCCCTGATATGTAATGCTTTGTGCTCAAGGCCCCTCTGTGGGGCAGGAACGTCTCACTCCCTCCAGCTAAAGCAGTGGTAGTTCACAGCCAGACAGCAGGCCGAATACGGACCACCATATGCTTTTGAACAGACCTCAAAATCTTTTTGTCTACTTATTATCATTATTATTTTATTTTCTCAGGCGTGCGGATCTTGACTTTGCCTTGATGAGAAATCTGGACCTTGACAAAAAATAATCGACTATCCCTGAGCTAAAGCGACCCCGCTCCCCTTATACAGCCCTCCCGCCTCCCCTGTCACACAGTCACTGATCCAGGCACCTGTGTCTCACGTTCCCCCCAAAAGGTGTGTGTGTGGGGGGGAAGTTGGGTCTTTATTTCTTGCGAATATTTCTCTCCCCGCCCAGATCAGACTTGCAAGCCCGCGTGTGGGATCCCCACCCCCCGAGGGAGTCGCCCACTTCCACCTCAGCGCCGCACCCAGCGCCTGGCGGGGCCCCGCCCGCAGCAGCCCCAGCCAGGGGCGGTCGGCGGGTGGGGGGGGGGGCGGCTCCTGAGGGGCAAAGGAGGAAGCCGGAAGACAGAAATGGTTCCGGTGGGGGCACCTGCTCCTCGCCAGCCCGCTCAGCGGCTTCGCCCGGGGGTCTCCGCCTCGGAGACCGCGTCTCCCCGGCGCCCTTCACCGCACGGACCCAAAGCAGCCGCCGCCGTCGCCGCCTCCCGCCCCAACGCGCCCGGGCTGCACAGAGCCAGCCCGAGGCCCCGCGCGGCTGCGCCCGAGCGAGCCCCGCCCCCCGCCGCCGCCGCCGCCAGGGGGAGGAGCCCCTGCGAGAAAAGCCCCCCGCCAGAGCCCTTCACAGCCCAGCCTCTCCACCCACATCCACCCTGCTCCTCCCACAGCCCAGCCTCTCCACATCCACACTGTTCAACCCCCCGATTCCTCCACCCACATCCACCCCGATCCCATCACAGCCCAGTCTCATCATCTGCCCCACGCTCAGATCCCCCACAGCCCAGCCTCTCCACCCTCCCTCCACATCCACCCTGATCCACTCAAGAGCCCAGCCTGTCCAGCCCCCATGATCCCCACAGCCCAGTCTCTCCATCGCCCCCACATCCACCTTAATCCCCTCAGAGCCCAACCTCTCCATCCCCATCCACCGACCCCTTCAGAGCCCAGCCTGTCCATCCCCCCACAGTCCAGTTTCTCAATCCCCACCACACACCCAGGTCCCCTCAAAACCCAGCTTCTCCTCTCCCCCCACCACCACCCAGATAAGCAGTACTGAACCCCTCCCTCTTTTACCACACATCTCTACAGTCCTCAGCTCTAAACCAGTTGGAGCAGGACAAAAACAACAGTAAGTGCCTTCCCTGCCCTAGCACAGAAACCTGGTCTCCCTCAGCCCCCACTGGGCACAATATAGTTTTGTCTCCCGTAGCCAGTCACTCCTCCCTCTTCCCCCAAAAGGCCTTTTCCCCCCACCTGTGCCCTGTGTGCTCCAGCACATTGACTCACTCAAAGAACCTGGGTAAAGGGACTGAATAGCCCCCAAATCCTGTCTGATTCATGTACACCAGCTCCTGGTCAATACGTGTGTCTCCCCAGGGGTATCTACATCCACCCACCCCAACACCACAGACCCTTTCACTCACCACAAGCTCTCATCTCCAGGCACCTATTCATCCACTTCTCCTCTCATACGTATTCACCCACCCTCTCATGTATCCACATACATTTCACACACGGGGACCAAACCCACCTTCATTATCCTCCATGGCGTGTTTCTGCTTTCTGTGTTCAACAAAGTTCTGACCAATACTTGCCTTCTGCCACTGCTGTACATTGTGCTGGGCAATAGATGTTTGCCACCATCAATCTAAGAGGTGCCTGAATTTCAGAAGTGGTAAATATAATGTAAACGGTAAATGTAAATTAATAGAAAAGATAGACTCCTTTCCTTGAAGGTCTAGAAAAGACACACCAAGCAAATACAGAACAAGACGATACACTAGTAGACACTAATCAACATCCAGAAATGTTTTATTGTACAATGCAACCATGCATAATTGATTTTGTAATAGCTTGAATTAGAAATGAATAAAAATAAGTATGTGATGTAAGTAGTTGAAGATCAACCAAGTGCAAAAATGGGATTTTAGTTATTCAGACAACTGAGAAGTCGGAAATCACAGTAAAAATAACAGGAAGAAGGATGATGTAATTTTTACAAAGGGAACTGTCAAAAACAGACATTTGTGGAGGACGCTGCATGGCACAAGTTTCTCTAAGTCCAAAAACGCTGCTCACATTTTTTTCTTTTACAGATGCATATTCTTTGGAAGATTAAGACCTTGTCTACACTGGGAGTTATTTTGGAATAGCTACTGCAGAGTATTCTGTGCAATAGCTATGCCCATCAAGTTCACAGTGTATAAAATCCTGAAGATTCAGTCCTTTCAGCAGTCCATGCATTCTTCAAGACAGGTTCACATCCTCTAACACGCTCTGCAATTTACTAAATCGGGTGGCCAACCTGTGGCTCCAAAACCACATGCGGCTCCTTGTATAGGCACCAACTCCAGGGCTAGAGCTACAAGCACCAACTTTCCAATGTGCTGGGGGGTGCTCACTGCTCAACCCCTGGCTCTGCCACAGGCCCTGCCCCCACTCCACCCCTTCCCACCCCCTCCCCTGAGCCTGCCATGCCCTCACCCACTCACCCCAGCCTCCTGCATGCCACAAAACAGCTGATCAGGAGGTGTGGGGAGGCGCTGATCAGGGGGCCTGCCGGTGGGCAGGAGGCACTGGGAGCTGGGGGCGGGGGATGATGGGAGGCTGCTGACGTATTACTGTGGCTCTCTGGCAATGTACATTGGTAAATTCTGGCTCCTTCTCCGGCTCAGGTTGGCCACCCCCTGTACTAAATAATAAGAATTTTCCTGGTTCCAGTGTCACTCTTTTTACTGGTGACATCAAATAAGAGAGTACTCTTGCACAAATTTAGTTCCTTTTAGGGTCCTACTAGGTGTTACAGCTAATAAGGACGTTATATTTTAGAAAGCCTGACAGGATCTTCAAGTTAACGGTTCTAAAACAATGACTATGTTAAATATCTAAAAACCCATGAAAGAAAGAAGAAAATGAGATTATCTTGTTTCTAGAGCTCAAGTGTCAGCAGCATTCTTTGCAAAAAACACATTTTTGGATTAACACTTAGGAAAAAAGATATCTGTAAAGCGGTATTTCTATAGTTTTCAAACTGATTCAAAACCAGAATAATCAATTTAACAATGATTTTACAAAGGTATTTGAAAATCTACCTGAACCTATTTAATATTTCTTCCTTATTTAATACTTTATTTAACATCTCACTTCCTTAAATGTGGTTTCTAAAGGAAACACACAGGACCCAATTTAGGAAGGTACTTAAACACCTGCCTACCATATGAGCCCTCGCTTTGACTTCAATATGATTATTCCTGTGCTCAAATGTCTTGCTGAATCAGGGCCTTAGAGCCTGATCCAAAGCTCACAAGACAATTCAAAGACTTCCAGTAACTTACTGGGCTTTGAAACAGGCCCTAAAAAAGGGCCCCTTGAGACACTAGGTAATAAAACGTTAAATGTATTAATACTTTGCTAAGGGTGAATAAGGAAAAAAGCTGACATCAAAATATTTTAAATGTAAACAATATTTTTAAAATGTGATTTATTTATAGATAATTTTTCAATTTTACTAATAATTTACTTGCTCTGTTCCAAAGGCACTCACAAAGACGGTCTATCTCAGTATATTGAAATAGTATCTATCCTAGGTCTGTGAGGACATTTGTACAGATGCAAGGGTTCACCCACACAGAGCTCCTTGCTGGACTGAGGCCTTAATAGCCTATTATACAGTCATTTTTTAGCTTTATACTAGCAAATGTTACATTAATATTCATGGTCAAATTGTTTGACGTCTCATATCTGAAGATTTATTTTTTGCCTCAAGTGACTCCTTGCTGACAAAGTTATGGACGACAGCCAAAAAACCCCTCAGCTAGAAGGTTATGACATGCATTTTACTACTTATGGACCAAATGCTAGAGACCATCTTTTTTGTTACAGTAAAAGTAATCCTCAACAGGTGATATTCACTAATTTTACTGCTGAAGAAAGTGATGCAATTAAGAGGATCGAAAGCTTTAAATGTAGCAAAGTTTTGAAAGTCCTTTCTCTCTGGACTTTAATATTGTTTCACATGCTAATTTCAGCATAAAATTTTCCTTTGATTTTAAGATCTATTGTATTTGAAACAGGTCACTTCAAAAGTAAATGTTTTTTAAATAAGATGACAAGATATGACCTTTGGGGCAAAAATGATATGAGTAAGCTATCAGCTGCTGGCAGATATTATAGTGGTAGCATATTTCTGATATCCTAATTTATGAAGTGGCGATCATCATATGGCTCAGAACAATCGTATTGCTTGTAACAACCATATTGAACAGAAAATTCCAGAAAGTAATTTAAGATTTTATTTCTCTCAAATCATGTAATGAATCTATATGCTTCATCATCTGAATATGATCTCAATGAAGTTTTCCCCTCTCCCAATTATTTTATCTAAGTATATTACAGTTACGTAAAAATTCTGAAAAGTGAGCAAAAAGATAAAATATATTGTCAAGAACTTATTTATCATTTGATTTCTACTCTCTGCTCTTTAACCTCATAGAAGATTAGAAATATTTGACTTCACTAGTTTTGTCCTTTCCAATTTATGAAATATTGGGGTAATATTTTCCTCCTACACCCAGTTTTTTTCAGCTCTGCTTCCTTTCCTTCTTTTTGATATCACTGTCACAGACATTGACACAGATCTGGAAATAAATTTTGTCAGTTAATTTATGCTCTGTCTGCTGGCTGGCTATTGGAGCAATAAAACAAAATAATATGAACCTAGTTTTCAAAAGTGTTTGCTTAAACTGCAGAAATGAATGGACATCCGTGCACTGACATGCCATCTGTATATGGAAATTCATGATTTGCACATGTAACTTAGCCAAAAGTTTTGAAAAACTGGCCCTGTAGTTATTTTTCTTTAATCATTTCTTGTACTCAAGTACTTTAAAAAAAAAATACAGTGCAGAATACTAAAACAATTTTAAGGTAGATCAAATTTTGGACTTAATCTACTTTTTAGTGAGTGTCTTTTTGAAATAAAAAGTTTTAAAAATATAAAACTTTATTTCATCCTGGCTTTCCTGTAATTTCATTTGTGGAAGTATTCTACCATCCTTGACACTTCTGCCAAAATAGAAGACTTTGACAACTGAAAGTAGGGCAGATACAAACTGCTCATTTTATATGCTGTGTGTTTACTTTAGTATGTCACAGCATATTAAATACATCTGAGATCTTCTAGTATGAAATTCTAAAAAGAAAAATATAAATGCTCATATTTTAAAATGTTTAAAAATTAGATTCTATTTGGTTTAACAATCGGCATATGCCCTGGATAATATGAAAACAAATTAGAGTTACCTTTGAATATTTCTAATGACAAGCAAAGTCTACCGGAATAATAGGTGCGAGTAATTTACTAAATTGGATGTATTTTCTTTTCCTCTAGAGCAAAAACAGAATAAACCAAAATAACTTCATTGTTTATCACAAGACTTTAGTTACTTTTAAAACAAACTGAATATCTTACAGCACACAATGTATTGTATACTTCATGCTCCAATTATAAAATAATTAGTGAAGTGATTTTAGAAGACTACTGTTAATAACTATGATTGCAAGTACTCTGTCAAAAATATCTGCTTGAAAAAAGTGTCTCAGTATTGTCTCCCCCTTAAAAATCTTGCTATCCTGACACTGGTCTGAAAGTATGACAGGATTGCCCGTGCTTGTCCAAATTTTAAAACATTAATGCTTCATATGAGAATATAATTACCAAATTCAGAAATGAAACATTGCTCTAATACAATGCAACATTAAAACAATATATTACTCATTCATATGGTGAGGCACTTTTGCTCGTATATTTACAACGCTTGTAAAATAATAACATCCTAGTCACTTTTACTTGACTGTAGCTCTCTCTTTGTAATTAGGCCTACAAACAATACCACAGTATTCCTGGCAGTTTGATGAATTAGGTGATAAATAAAATCTTTAAAATAATAGTAGTTTGATTCTTGATGATATCATTAGGATATGTATCATCCAATTCCTCATTAGAGACCACCAATTTGAGGTTGCATTGTTGCTATATTTAAACAATGTAAATGTCATCTAATGTAGACTATATCTAATTGGGAAATTAAGCAATTATCCTCTGTTTTACTTCTAAAACTGGAAAAGCAGCATCAACACAATGTATTGATTAATTCAGCAATTTGCAAAATGCTTTGGAATGCAAGGTCAAGGATATCTTTCTAGTTAATCCTGAACAGTTAAACTTTCCAACATTTTACTTAGTTGGCAAAGTCCACTGCTTTAAATGCAGTTAGGTTTGTTTCAGTAACCCTTTTTATAAAAAGGATAACATATCCGTGAGCTAATGCTTATAGAGTAAAACCAGTTGAGAACTGCCAATGCCCACTCCTTCTAACTTCCCCCCATCTCATAACTTCAGGAGCTTGGGTGTTACATGCAGCGCCATGAAGGCTGTAAATTATGGATATTTGACTTTTTTTCTTCATGTCAAACTAGCTAAATGTTACATCATAAAGACACTTCTCCAGTAACAATTTTAAATGCTTATTACAGCTTGAGGTAGACTGATTTCGAAGCAAAGCTCTTCTACACCTTGATTCGCTCATGACCGACTTCCTTTTGGACCCTCCTCCTCGGAAAAAGCTTTCGTTTAAGTGCAATTAGCTGAAAGGTTAAAAAAATAATTAATATTTAGTTTTCCCAAACATCAAAGGGGAACAGGTCATCAAATTTTCTTCCCACAAACCCCATAAAACCTTGACCATTTCATAGCAATCAAGTATAAAAGACTATACCCTCAATTTTTTCACTACACAAGAGGAAGGGAGCAATTACTCAAACTCTCTTCTATTAGGCTTAGGTGTCTCTATTAGATTTGTCAATGTCTGGGTCAAGAACACTCGAACAATAGTGAGTGATTATTTCCAAGACTTCTAATATACTAAATCTGAAAGTGCATATTTTAACTAGCTTAATAAAATAACTGGGCACAATTAATTACAAGAGGATTACCACAAATCTGTCTGTACTTAAATATAAAATTTAGAGCTTTAGTCCTTTCACTAAATTAATTATACCTTCGAAGCCAAGTTTTTATACAGCAGGAGTTTCCAGTAGCTAAAAAAGCTGCAAACTGGGAGAGTTGGGGAGGGGCAGCACACACAAGAGCTGTAGGTGACTTTTTTTTAATAGGACTAAATAAAAATATAATGGGCAAGTTTTCAAAAATCACACTTTCCTCATCAGATCATGGAAAGAGTGAACAAGATTAACATAGCAGCATAGAACAGATACACAGGAAAAGAAATTGGACAACAGCATGGTTCATTTATTTTTTTCCATCAAATACAAACACTACAATAGAAATAAGGTTTATCAACAGGAAACATAACAGGCAAACATAATTTTCAGTGATAAGTTTGTTATCTAAGGCCCTGATCCTGCAAACAAAAATATGTGATTAGTTCCACTGACTATGTTTGAGTTCAAAGGGACTACCCATGTGCATAAAATAATTCTCATGCCTAAGGGTTTGGCGAACTGGAGACATTTTCTTTTGGGACCTAGTCCAAAGTCCATTGAAGTCAACAGGAGTCTTTCTAATGACTTCTTCAGTGGGCTTTGGATCAGATGCTTTCTGCCCTAAGTTGGATACTGTCTGAACCAGCTGATCAGTATTTAATCAATTTTTCCTAGTGTTATCTTACTTTGCTTTTGATTGATAGAAATATTTACAGGCTAGGATTTTCAAAAGTGACTGGTGATTTTGAGGACCCAAACTGACACACCCTAAATGGACCTGATTTTCAAAAGGTGCTCAGCACCCACCCTTTGAAAGTCAGGATCCTTTAAGGACTCGCAAGTAAGTCACCTGAAAAATGAGACACCCCATAATCACGAATCACTTCTGAAAATTTTGGTCAAGGTGTCTTCCTTCCTTTATTGTTCCAAAACTTCTTTACTACATGTGTTTTATATGCCACGAAACAGTACTTCAGCTATTGCTCAAAACCCCTAAAAAAATTAATTCATTTTATAGAGACGACACTGTATACTACTAAAGTTGTGTATTTGGATGAAATTGTAACTTTTACCTGTTCAGCAAAAAATGAGATGACTGTAAACACAATCAATGTCACTAACACACAATGAGTCCAAAATTTTAGCTTGTCTCTGTATGCTCTCCTGTACAAAAATGGAAACAGAGTTTTATATATTAATGTTTGTACCTTTGCACTGACATATCATAAAGTTCCTAACATTCCATTGAGTAAAAATATCCAGATAAAGAGAAAAAAATATGCACTATTGTGTAACAATTTACCCCTATATAACTTGGTTTAAAAAGCAAAATGGTTATTTGTAAGGTACATCATAAGGTCTGCACATATTTATCATAACAAATCTTTTCAGTTCCAGTGAACTGTTTTAGTAGCATGCTGGAACAGCTCTTGGGCCCACTCCACAGTATATAGTTTCAAATGTAAGGCCACTGTGTTTAAACATGGTTTAAACTCAATTGTAGCTAAAACTGGATTTCTAACAGCATTTCATCATGCTCTAAACCAAGTGTTTTTCAACACTGGGTTCTCAGAATGTGCTAAAGGGTCACATGTGAGGCCTGCGGAGGGGGAAATTCGGGAGAGAGAAGCAATGTGGAAGGCCCTGGGGAGGCAGCTGCAGAGCCTGTCCAGCACTCACCCCTCAGCAGCTGCTCTATACATTGAGTTAGATGCTGATACAACACAATAGCTCACACAGAATGTGGAAGAGAATCTGTAAAATTTACCATTCCTGAAGCTCATGCATATGAAGGAAGCGGTTCCGATATTCTCTTGGCAGCTCAAACTGAGACGGTATGGGAAACATTGATTCATAAAAATCCCGAAGCACTGCCTTCACTGTCTGAGCATCCTTATGATTGTGATCAATGTTGTCATTTAGGCAAACAAATTTTCTAGAAAAACGAAGAGTCAATATTAGGATATTTCTTTTAGTATGATAACAAAGCTATTTGCAAACTGTATTTTTGGTGGACATAGATATACTCGAATACAGGTAACAGCACTCCTTATCTTTGCATTTATCTGATTAATTTTCCAGGTGTTAGGAGTCAAGGCCTTCCTCATCCACTGAGCACGTAGGGTGGCAAGAAGTCCCAATATCTGTTGTACCTAACACATATTACATTTGCATCTGTCCTGTACCATGTGTCTGTGTGCACCACTGCCCTCTAATGGAATTAATAGCAGATGTTTAAGAGTGAGTCATCTCACAGCCCTCTGTTGATTATAAAGATCACAGAGAACAGAAGCCCCAAATTACAACACTAGCAAGATAGTTTCATGGGTCACTTATAATTCATGTTATTTTCTCAATATTATAAATGATAGATTGATTTGCATTGTATTAGGTGCTGCAGCACAATACTAATAGTTAAACCATTTATATTGCATTTTTCAGAGGCTCTCATGTGAAGCAATGGAAGGTAATAGTTTTACTGAGGGCAAAATTTGGCCCGAATAACCTTTACTGGTAATGACGACACATAAGCCAGACAGAACATAACTTGACTTACAGACCCCAGGCTGAGCTTAAAGGTTTGGTAGTCAGAAAAAACTCCCACACTTTTACTGGTAAACTGTGTAGCTCAAAATCTCATCTCTCTCACCAACAGAAGTTGGTCCAGTAAAAGATATTACCTCACACACCTTGTCTCTAGAATGTATATGAAAATCACCAATAAACCAGGATCCCCACAATGCCTCTTGTATAGAGTCCAAATAGAAAGACATTGAGATCTAGGTAGTGCTATTTGTTGTAACTGAAGCAGCATATAGTCTGCCTGACAGCTGTGTATCCTTGGCCACTCTGAGGTGGTGTTTGGCAGCAAAATGTCCTTTCCTACATATGGGCAAGGTTTTGTGCCCTATTTATATTGCAAGACAAGAGAGCCTTACTTTTTCCCCAGAGAAAGAAATCATATCTGGTAACATATGCCTGGTAACTGCTAACCTTTGTGAAGAAATGGGCTCAGTCAGCTGCTGTACAGTATAATGTGTCCTTTCAAATAGCGGAGAAAATAATATTTTGCATGTATTTAGCACCTGGCCTTCCAAAAGATCTAAAAATGGTTCACCAGCTACCTATGTAAAGCTTAACTGTCACCATGCTACTCTCTCTGGGGTGACGGACACAGTCTACCTAGATCTTTATATTCTGCCCATTACCTTAGAATCTGTGTGGCAACCAGGACAACTGGCACACATTGCTCTACACAACAGTGTGCAGAAGAGATATTTTGTCTTAGTAGAATTAAGTAAATCAAATGGATTTTTAATATCCAAAAAGAACAGAAAGCACCTCAGTTTTCAAGGTTTTGTCCAACAGACTGTCGGACAGGAAACAATGGAATTTTATTCATTTTCTTCACAAGATGGAAAGACTAGTTCAATTCTTTCAGGATTTGAAAGGGCAGGTCCAATAGTTCTGGGTATTCCAAAACTGATGCCAAGACCACAAAGCTCTCCCTTGCTTGGAGCACTTAGTAAAAACCTTTTACATGGATCAGTAAATAAGCAAAAAATAATACTCTGAAGTCATCAGATGAAAAGCACTGGATAAGGCTTTACAAAGTTGGGAAAGCATTATCACATTTTACACCTGAGGAAAGAAGGACAAGGAGAAGTTAAGTGAGTTGCCCAAGCTCCCACACTGAATCAGTGGACAAGCTGCGACTACAACTCAATTCTTTTGACTCTGCATATCCTACTCTAATATAGAATGCCGTCTGCAAGATACTCCAGAACTGTAAGAGCAAAGGGGGAACTCTAGGTTAAGATTCAGCATTTCTATTTTCTTTCCACTCCTTGCAGAGTTAACTATAATTGAAGGTACGTCTACACAGCGAGCAGCAACCCGTAACAGGGACTCTCAGAGCGCTGGCTCACAAGACTCATGCTATGGTGCTACAAATAGCTGAGTAGACGTTGCGGCTCCGGCTGGAGTTTGGGCTTTGAAGCCCATCTTCCTCTCTAGGCTTCAGAGTCCAAGCTCCAGCCAGAGCTGGAGCATCTACATAGCTATTTGTATCGCCATAGTGCAAGCCTGAGTCTGTCAACCAGGGCTCAGAGACTCGCTGCCACAGGCTGTGTAGAAATATCCTGAGACGGTAGGTAGGTGGGGCAGAACATTTGACACTGTATACAAAGTAAATCAGCACGCTGATTTGGTAACAAAGGATCTTTCAAAAATGTTTAGACAAATGCCTACATACTGTAATGTTCAATGTTCAAATGTTTCATATATCATTTAAATATTATATGTACAAAACAGATCACAAAGTGGCCAATTCTTTAAAGCCTGTGATATGATGTTTGTGATCTGTAGAATCCTATTCAAGATTAAACTCTCAGCAGCAGCTGCTGAAGTTTTCTGCAAATTTCCATTGGTTTTATAAATATAAAAATTTAGCAGTGGTTAATGAAAAAGTCAGATACACAAGTTATTCTGCATGACCGCATGAAAGTTCTTCACAATTTTCATCATGTTTTTTAGAATATTCAACACTTCTAGTTCATTACAAATATGAAAATTATGTGGCAGAAAAAGTAGGGAGTGAAAATAAGTTGCAGTGCTAGTGACAGAATAGTGTTTATTTATGATTAAGACTGCAACCTGATGTTTAAAAAGTAATTTTTACTCACAATTGCCTTACACCTAATAAATATTAGTAAAAGCACCCTATAAAATGAGATGTTTGAAGCTGTCTCAAGGGAAAATAAAGCAATCTCAAAACATAGAAAACAATTAATGTGTACCTGGGATTTTTTCTTATATCATCTAGCTGGCCAACTACATGAGAAACGTTGGTGCGGATCATTTTGAAAGCAATTTCTTCTTCTCCCATGATTTCAAACCTTAGTATTATTAAAACAATTTTTAGATTAGCATAACAGCATGAGTCAGGCATTATGAACATGACATTCTACAAATTAAATGTCTTATCACTGCACTGCTCTACATCTGATTATCCTTTCCCCCCGCCCAGAGTTGTTTAAAATTTGGTTCATCTCTCAATATATTTACTCAACGAAGCTAACTCACTACAACTGGTGCTCTTACACAAAATCTCTTTTCTGTACATTTTAAAAAAAAATTGTTATTAACCTGTTGGAAAATTAAGACCTGAATTCTCATACTCACATTGGTTAACTAGTGATCTCAAAGGAAGAATGTTAATGAGACTTCCTGTAAACTATGTAAGCCTCTACTATTTACAAAGTATGCTTCATTATGTTTGTATCACATATTCTTAAAACCAATCTCTCTCAGTCCCTCCCCTGCCCCTTCACTCCCCACTCTGAAAGTCTGAAGAGGAAAAAAAAGAAGTATTTTAATTAGAGAGGACTATAATTAGGATTAGGATAAAACTCTAATCTTACGACCAATTCCTGAAAAGATTCACACATCTGTTTAACTTGACAAAGGTGCATAAGTCTTTGCGAGATGTGGGCCTTACAATTAAATGCAATAAATTACAAATATTGACAAAGCAGTAGATGTATGAAGTGTAAAGTCTCGGAAAGAAATCTATAGGCTAAAAGTACCTTTGATGCCATGTTTAACTGTCCCACAAAAGTTGCCATTCCTTTTTTCAAGCTGCCCCATATGTATGGAACATTTTTCTTATTTTGTCAGGCCTGGCCACTACCACCTCCTCATTTAAATCCCTCCTTTTAACAATGTCCACAACACCAAGTAAGCCAATTACAATCACTGTATCTTATATTAAAAATTAATAAAACCACCAAGATGAGCCTTAAACTGAGTAACATAATTTAAGTGAAATCTCTCCACTGTATTATCCCCTGAATGCATCCGATGAAGTGAGCTGTAGCTCACAAAAGCTTATGCTCAAATAAATTTGTTAGTCTCTAAGGTGCCACAAGTACTCCTTTTCTTTTTGCGAATACAGACTAACACGGCTGCTACTCTGAAACCTATAATTAATTATATTGTGCCTCATCTTTCCTTGCCTCATTCCCTCCCTATTGTGTTTGTCACCTCATCTGTTGTGCCGTGTCTAAAATCAGACTGTAAGCTCTTTGGGGCAGTGGCCTGTTTATGATCTCTGCCAAGCATTTAGGGCACTTTGAGATGTCATTAAATAAATAAATGGCCAAGTCCTGGATCAAGCAGCATCTGTGACCCAAAGCCTTCAGCAGTTCTATAATACAGTAGAACCTCAGCATTATGAACACCTCGGGAACGGAGGTTGTTCTTAACTCTGAAATGTTCACACCTCTGAACAAAACGTTATGGTTGTTCTTTCAAAAGTTTACAACTGAAAATTGACTTAATACAGCTGTACTATGCTAAGAAAAATGCTGCTTTTAAGCATCTTAATTTAAATGAAACAAGCACAGAAACAGTTTCCTTACCTTGTCAAATTTTCTTTTTAAACTTTCCCTTTATTTTTTAGTAGTTTAAATTTAACACAGTACTGTATTGTATTTGTTTTTTGTGTGGCTCAGCTGCTGCCTGATTGCATACCTCCAATTCCAAATGAGGTGTGTGGTTGACTGGTCAGTTCATAACTTTTAGATTCTACAGTACTGCTAGATTCTGTAGCCACTTAGGCAATGGGAGACAAGTTTCAGTGGCCTCCCAAACAGCTCTCCCACCTTGGAAGAGGAGTCTGATTGTCGAGCCCATCTGGCATATGTGGCATTGTGGAAATGAGATCATGAGTTCCATCTCGGCTGAAGGGCCACCAAAGAAACTAAACAGGCTGTGCGGCTAGTCATTTTCCCTGGCTATTAGATCTGACAGAGCTCTGAGCTCAAGAGCTTAGACAGATTCCCAGCACACACAGGGCAGGACAACAATGACCCCTCCCTAAACCAACAGAAGAATCCCATTCTCAACACACCTATTTCCTTGCAAGAAATGCACAAGGCAGCTAGGGCTACAGTAGCTTTCCTTTCCCCAGCAGAATGAGGAAATATGAGACTGGGATCCCCTCTCAAGCAGATTAACATATACCACAGGCAAAGCAGAGGAAGATTCCTTCTGCACCTTTTTATGCCAGCAGTCCTTAGTATCAGTCTGTGCTGCATGCAGTTAATTTACATAGCCATCTGGAGCTATTGTACTCCTTACAGTTACATAAACTAGGGTCAGGATTTGGCCCAAGGAAAGGAATTGAGGCGAAATAATAGTGATCATTCTCTGAAATACATGCAATATGAAAAACGTTTAGGCTACCAAAAGTATATTATCACTGAAATTAAAAAATAACATATCCTTTTTGGTGGTGAAACATAAAACATAAGTAGTTATCTCAGCATCGCATTAATAATTCCTAAAAGCCTAGTGCCACAAAAACTGAAATCTAAAAAGCAACCAACATTTGAAGATTGGAGCCTTGGCCACCAGGAAAAGAGTTGAATGCTGTAACAGAAATACCCAAGAAAAATTCTCAGAGATTCTCAGATGCTTTCCTGGAAGTATCTAAATGATACTATTAAATGCATCGGACTCCCCCTCCAGTCATCTCCCCCTCTGCCCACTTCCTTCCCTCTTCTTTTCTTTCCCCCTCCTCTGAAGTTTGCTTCAGTTCTTTATCTTATTCTAATAAATTTTCTTCTTCAATTTCTCTGTACATAAAATAAGGATAAGGCCAAATAAGATTTAAAACTATTTGGATTTGTATAAACAATTTTTGTCTGTTTGTAAACTGTGTAATACAAATATAAATTAGTTATTTTAAACATTCCTTTTACATATAATTAAATGTCTCCAGTATGGTAAAGGTTAGGTAGCAAATGGTTAACACATTATTAGAAGTTTATGTATAATTTGTTATGTTTCATTTGTGTATGTATAAAAATAAAGAAATAAAATTTAATAAAAAGCTAACAGAAAAAAAATAAGTAGTTATTAATTCTGTTTTTATTTCTGTTCAAGTACCACTAATAGGAAGCTTTGGATTAAATTTATTTTAACATGTACAGTGCAGTCTATGATCAATTATGCATTTTCACCTCTCATCTTATTACTATGTGTTTACAAATATTATACAAACAATTATAAAAAATAAAAATAATATAACATACCTATATTTGTTTTTGTCCTTGTATGCCTTACGAATTCTGTCAGTCACAGGTTTACAGTTAGTTACCAGATTTTTAGTCACTGGAGGCTGTAAGAAAATACAACTGGGGTAAACAACATCCTTGCATAACTGCTCTATAAACTATATTATTAAAAGTCTCCTGGAAAGAAATGCATTATAAAAAGAACAGAGTTCTACAATCTCCAGAGAACTATACAAAACTTTGCTCCTAGGATGAAAATGAGAAACAATCAGTTTGGTTAGAAAAAGAAGGGACATTGGTGCATTCTAATATTAGTATTTGTTATACTTTCTTTTTACAAAAAGAAAAGGAGTACTTGTGGCACCTTAGAGACTAACCAATTTATCTGAGCATAAGGTTTCATGAGCTACAGCTCGCTTCATCGGTTGCATCCGATGAAGTGAGCTGTAGCTCACGAAAGCTTATGCTCAAATAAATTGGTTAGTCTCTAAGGTGCCACAAGTACTCCTTTTCTTTTTGCGAATACAGACTAACACGGCTGCTACTCTGAAAACTTTCTATTTAGCTTCTGCATTCCATCTCTAATACAATATTCACTAGTTGAAGCAGGTTGGACAGCTGATTTTGGCATTCCTGATGCAAGCCAGTCAATGCCAACTAGTAAAATTGGTCAGGCAAGCGCTAAAGAACAGCTGATGGGTATTAAGCTTATTATTCCTAGTCTGAACTATGTGGAAACAACAATTCTGGGAACCAAATCTCTATTCCCAAGGGAAGTTTTCTACAGTGCTACATTGATTCCTACAAATTTAGCCCTTGCAACCCAGAAAAGTAAAAATAAATTCTGCCTCTGTGCTAAAAACAAACACTGTTATGTCACTATTTGAAGTGGACTTAGAAATGATAATGTTAGTACTCATGATTAGTGCTTAGATTAGTGACAGTTTATTAGCACTCCAAAGAGATTAAAATAATTTAAAATTGTTCCTAACTATTCAGACTTACTTTTAACTCTATCCCAAGTAAAGTTTATTGCCTCTCCTCAAAGTTTCACTTTACTGACAAACCTAGACTGAACCATTGCATAGTTTTGCAAACTTCACTCAGATGATCACAAAGGTGTGAATACCACAAAAGACAATGAGGTAATCTGGACTGCAACGTGTTGAATATCTGGAGTTTTCCCAAATACACATTTACATTTCATCAGACCAGGTTGATGCGGTTGATCAGTATTCCGATTCTTGCTGAAGAAACAACTGCCAAGAACCAGCTCCTTTAGGACAGCCTGGTCCCCTTGGTACATAAATTCATGTATTTTAAAGGACTGTCATTGGAAGTAATTATTCTGTGCTCCATGATTTTCTCTGCCTAACAAGTTCATTTCTGAGTACAATGTACCACAAAGTATTGGTTTGAACCTATAAAGCCCAATTTAGCAAAGCACTAGAGTACATTTTTCAAAAGCAACCTAATGACTTCATAACCTAATGGCATATCTACACTACAAAACTTCTGCCAGCATCATTATGTCAGTCAAGGGTGTGAAGAGGTGTGATCACTGTCCTACATAGCTGTGCCAAAAAAAGCCTCTAGTATAGATCAGCTTATATGGGCAAACTACAATTTTATTGGCATACGTCATTTAACAAAGGGGTATGGAATAAACACCAGCAAAAGATGAATTCACACTAGAAGCACTTTGCCATTATAGTACACTAGTACACCTAACCAGCAAAGCAAGTAGACATGGCCCAAGTCCCATTTTCAAAAGTGATTTAGGCACTGGAAGCCTAAACCACATTAAAAGTCAATTGGAGTTACTCAAAAGTATCAGAATTATGAGGAAAGCATCTCAAGACTAGGTACACACAGAGCTAATCTCTTCACCAAATTGGAGAAATTCCAGATCAACACTTGCCTAGTGCCATCAAAACCCTCAGATAAATGAGGACAGTGCATATTGCCTCTCTGGTTCAACATGCTGAACTACATTTCACGTTTTGAAAAAAGGACAACCTTATAAATGTCACGTATGTGAAAATTTGCATTCTTTACTTTTGTGGAGAATATTTCTTGACCTTAACAACTAGAAGTGTGGTTTATAACAGTTTTATACCTAACATAAGAAATCTGCATACATGCTATATTTTTTGTGAATTATTCTTAAAATTGCGCAGGGAAAACAATGAATTCAGTAGATACAAGCTCAGGAAATGAGACAAAATGTACATCTTTTAGGCTAAATATTTTCTTACCAGATTGGGATCATAATAAGATTCCTGAGTTGGAGGAATGACATTAATCTGAGTGATGTTGGAAGGAAGTGCTTTAGAGCAATTTATCAGCATTTGCTCCAGACTTGTCAAATCCTGCCAGAAGGAGGAAAGAAATAAATCCATTACATATTTTCTCACTAACATGGTTCTATAATTATACTATATTCCTTCTGTAATCAGAATGTCTAAAAGTACCTTTAAAATATTAGCTACAAAATGTATTGGACTATTTTTGCACAAAATCAAATACAGGCTATACCCCAAATATATACCCCATATAGGCTATTATTCAGCAAGGTATTAAGTACGAGTCTCATTAAAGTCAATGGAGCTGCTCACCTATGTAAGGTCAGGCATATACTTAAATACTTGGCTGAATCAGGGCCACAGAGGCACAACCAAAGCAAAGGAATTGCCCTTTCCATTTGAACATCAATAAAATTGCACTATTGATGATTTCATGTAAATTTCAAAATTTGAAATAACTTATTAAGTTATTTAACAATGGGGAGGAGAGGAGGAAAGAATTGGAGAGAGGGGAAAAAGGTCTTCTCATTAAAGCACTGGCCTGGAACACAGGAGATCTGGCTCTAGCTCTAGCTCTGTCACTGACTTCCTGCATGATCTTTGGGGCAAGTCACTTATCTGCGTTGAGCCTCAGCTCCCTATCTGTACAGTGGAGATAATACACCTTGTCTGTTTGTGTCTTTAGAATGCAAGCCCTTCAGGGCAGAGACTGTCTTTTTTTGTTTGTACAGTGGCCAGCACAATGGGGTCTTAGGGTGCTATCTTCTTATAAATATATACTATTACACTACTTCCTTTCTCTCACCACTCCACCTGCCTTGTCTATTTAGTTGTAAGTTCTTCAGGGCAGGGACTCGCTCCTACTATGCATATGCACTGAGCCTAGGACAATGGGGCCACAATCCTGGTTAGGACCTTTAGGCACTACCATAATATAAACAAATACTAAGTCATTTAACATTTTATTTTATATTATGTTCAAACCAAATGCCTTACTGAACTCAGAAGAAAACAGATTGCTCTTCTACTACAGCTAAAACATTAGTGATAGTTTGCCTGAATGTTATTTAAAAAAAAAAAAAGTAGCACATATTAAAACTTCCATTGTATGTTTAAGATTTAAGAATTGCCTTATGTTGCTGTGTGTGTTTGTTTTCTCTTGCGATAATGATCATATTGAATTTTACAGCTGAAGTAACAACAAAAATGGTTTCTGAAGAAAATGTACCTGCAAACTTAAGGGCAGTTCATGAATTCTTGTAGCCAATGTGCGAATCTCTCTGTCAGACAAAATGCCTGACTGATCTGTATCAACTTCATCAAAAACCTGGGAAATATTCAGTGGCTGAACTGCACTCATGAGGTAATAGAAATATGAAAAAGCAAACTGCATATCTTCCGAGTGTCTCACTTTGTGAAATGAGGTCTTGTCAAATTCCTCAGGAAACCTGCCCAGATACAATACAAATCAATTCACTACTTTGCCACCTTAAAGTGAAACATTCCTTACTGAAGAAAAGTACCTCATCTGAAGTTCAAAAAGTTCTCCAAAGACTACTTATTTTAACACTGTTGTCCTAATGAGGGAATAATTCTCTCTCCCCCCCCCAAAATACAAGTTTAAGGAGCAGTCAGGCTCAACCCACAGACAGGTTTCAGAGTAGCAGCCGTGTTAGTCTGTATTCGCAAAAAGAAAAGGAGTACTTGTGGCACCTTAGAGACTAACCAATTTATTTGAGCATTATTACAGTTCACGAAAGCTTATGCTCAAATAAATTTGTTAGTCTCTAAGGTGCCACAAGTACTCCTTTTCTTTTAACCCATAGACAGTCAATCATCAACACAAAGCTATAAATTCAAGGGAGCAGACACAGAAGATAGAATTACAACAGCTCTGGAGTTTCACCTTATTTCAAACAAAGGCATACTCACATATCTTGTAGTTCTTGCATAACAATGCGGTCAATCATATGAGGCATGTGAGCAGGGACTTTCCGAGATGTAAATCCAAATTTGCTGTTTAGAAGTTTATTTACATATCGGAGGGAATCAGCAAATGTATCTTTCAACTGCCTGCCAATTCGTTTACCATCAGTAAAGTAAGACATTTCCTTAATTAATGCCTCTTCTTCCTAATAAAATGATAGGCATAACCCAGGGTTACATTATTAGAGATCCTAACGCACACGTATGTTGATAATTCCAATGAAGTACTAAGCGCTTTTCTATATTTGTAAAACTGTAAGACGTGTCAAATGTTTTTGCTCAAACAGTTGAGTTCTCTTTTTTTTTTACAGTGACAGTTTAGGCCTGAAATGTGACCTTCCTTAAAACTCTCATGCACCGACAGGAAATGACATATGGAACCTCATTTAATTTATTAAATTTTAATAGAAAAGCCACTATTTGTTGCAGGACATGTATGTAATATTGCATTCCCTTTGATGGCTACGCACCTACAATTAACAAAATCATGTCTCTGGAGTATGGATTCTATGTAGAAGGAACCTTCAATCAAAGATTAAATTTAAAGGAGTTAAAATATCTTACATTTTAAATGGAGCACCTCTAGTAGTTGAAAGCAATTAGGAGCAACCTCTGTCAAATGACTCTGTGTGTTCTACCTTCTTCCATTCTAGAGATTCCCAGAACAAATTTTTTGGGCTAGACATCTGGGAAGGATTTCCTCCTGTATTCACTTGATCGGTTCCTATAAGTTTTTGTTGGCATAATAAAACAGACACTTAACTTACCTTTTAGACCCAAAAATATAGATGGAATTTTCTAAAGACTGGATTTATACAAAAAAATAAAATTTTGTATGTATATACAAATCTACATGAGAACTAATTTAAACCTTCCTTTGCAGTGCTGTAAACCTTAACAACTGCATTGTGCCAGTGCATGAAAACTAGACTGCAAAATTGACTAAAACCCAACTAGAGAGAAAAAGTGAACTTGGACAGTTCTTTCATCACCCATGGAGAAGCGCAGAAAGTAAATGAACAGTGAAAATAACTAAAAGTAAAACAGATTTTAAAAATATCTCTGGGGTTTTCAGAATTTCAGAATTTGCCACATAAGCAAAGAATGTTTCACTGTGATTTTCACCTTAACTGTATTCCACTAAATTATGCATAAAGCAAAGATGACAAATTTTCTGAAGTGATATATTTTGTGTTATGCATTAGGATACTCACATCAAGAAGATCTTGGAAATACTTATTTTTTTCCCATGGCAAAAAGCCTTGATCACTTCCAGTGTAATATTGAAGTTTCCTTCCTGGCAACACTTTGCTGCCTGCTGTATCTACGTTGGCATGCGGCTTGTTTATTTCCATTTCCTTTTTTTTCTCTTCCACAGTCTCCACATTTCCAATATCTTTCGACTTATGGGTTTCTTTTGGTATGAGTGCATTCAGTATTTTCTCTCGAGATCCATTTTTATTTCCCATGTTCTGGATTACAGGCATGGATTCAGAAATTGATTTTAGAGGAAACTGCCTGTTTACCTTCATTGTCACAACAGTATTCTTTGTAGCTACTGACTTTGAAGGAACTGCTTCATGTTTTTTTGTTACAGCTTCTCTTTTGCCACTGATTAAATCTTTATCAGGCTTGTGCCAACTGGTAAGGTTCTTTTGTTCTTTTACATCATCATAGATACCTTTCCTTTCCATGCCTGGCATCTCCTTTGTTTTTGTCATTGTAGGTAACATTTGGAAAGATCTCAGAAGAGCAGCCTTTGATAGATTATAACCTTTATGAGTGATATCACCATTTTCTAGCTTTAAATCCAGGTTCCACAGAGCCAACCGAACATCTTCAGGGAGGAAAGACACATTTACTGCTGGCATTACCACATCTTCAAGAAAACTCTCCTTTGTGTTATTTGGACGTTTCCTGACTCTTGGAAAACGTTCTTCTTCAGGAATATCCTCAAAAATCATTTCAGCTTCTGATACTGAAGGTGTAATTTTAATGAAAGTGTCCGATTTCTGGGTGGAAGATGTGTTCAATTTTGGTTCCTCTCTGGTATCAACCTCAACAGCTATCTGCATTTTAAACTCCTCATCATTTTTATCTTGAAATGTAAGATTAAAATAGATCACAGTTGCGTTCATTCCACTGTGCATTACCAGGTGGATAGTCTTCCACTTGTTGGCAACAGAAGCATGACGTATAATTGGATTATCGCTATAGGCACCCTCAATTCCTTTCTTGGCTATTTCAGCAAAGCTGAAATAGGGCAGATATTCACCTTTTGGAATAATGTACTGGGTTTGATTCTGCTGGAGAGTCACCTTGTACAACTCATCAAAGTGATCTGGAAAAACAAAGAATTAATAATTTATCACCCTGTCACTTTTCTTCAATCCCGTTTTAAGCAGTAATCAAAATATCAACAGAGTGTGAGCTCAAAAATGGTAACTACAGTAACTGCCAATTTTTCTCATTCATTTATCCAAATAATGGATCACCATTTTATAACATATTAAGATTTATAAACTTGCCATTCATTCCAGTGGTGATTCTAAAGCTGTGATCATCAGACTTTCAATTTCCAGCTTCAGCATTTTTATGGCATGTTACCACTGTCCCTCATTTATTTTAAACTACAGATCATAACTGAAACCCCCAAATTTTGCTTTCACCACATTCTAATAGATACTTTTATGTTTCTTTAGATGAACTATACTACATCAGCATATCTTGGCTAGAGACCTCAAAAATCAACATGGCCAAAATGAACTTTTTCCTTCCGCCCTAATCATCTCCACCACTGCTGACAAGTTCGTCATCCTCCTAGGACGCTATGTTGGCGTCTTACTGTACTCCTCTCACTTTCTCCACGCCCCACATTCAAGCTCTCATCAACCTCTCATGCTTTTGTCCTTTCCACTCTATTCCTACAACAAAAACCTTTTTGGCCTTCTTGCATCTCAGCTCAGCCCCTCCCACCTACATAAAAAGCTGCTAACATCTTCCACTTAACTACTATGACCACGTCACTCGCCTCTTTGAACTGGTCCATTAACTTCCTCTGGTCTTCAATATCAAATTCTAATTTCTTACATGAACGTTTAAGACTCTGCGTAACTTCACACTACCGACATCTCTGTGCTCTCATTTCTTTATACTGCCTGCACTCCTCCCAAGCCTTTTTGTATCTTGCTCCCATTCTCATCTTCATATTCTTTTCCATGCCATCCCTTATATTTGTAACTCCCTCCCTCTCCTAGCATCCCTGACATTTTCTCTTCCTTCAAATGATTCCTTGAAATATCATGTGAAGCCTTTCAATACTAGTTCAGAGGTAAGTATCTATAAATGTGTCACTGAGATTAGGTGCTTGTGTGTCTGTGTTGAATTTTCTAATTTAAAACTTAAGTTTCTTGAGGCAAGGACCTTGATACTCTCTCTGTGTTCTGTACAGCACCAAACTCACTGTCCATACTTAATAAATAACTGCTCAAGAAAAAATGAAATCAGCACCAAACACTCTTTTGAGTGAATTTGTTCATGAAACAACCACCCATACGCATTTTCCCAAGCTGGCAATACACTCACAGCTCTTTTCCCTCAACTCTGCAATGTGTCCTAACGCAGGACTCCACAAGCAATAACTACAAAACAGTAGCATACAGTTCTGAAGAATTCTCACATGAAGACTGTCAATTATGTATTTTACATACCTTGCCCACAGTCACCAGCATCAAATCCACAAGAGAGGACATTGCATGCCTGGTCACAGAATTTATCTGCCAGCCAGGAATTGGCACAGCCCTGGTTACAATAAGAAACTCCACTGATTCCAGCAGCAAACTGCCAGGGTGGGCCATTCCCTGCTCCACCACCTCCAGCACCACCAGCAATGTAACGACTACCTCCACTGTTCCCTAAAGGAGGGTAGAGATGTGGGGGGGAAACATCCATTAAAACCCTTCCTTCTGACACGGTTACTCTCCGCTACTATTTTAAACCTCATTTGTTAAAATTAGTTTGAAAAAAAAAAAAAAAGAAGACTCTTACATACTAACATCAAATCTTAACATTAGCGGATTGCTAACTCTTCCCCTATAAACTACTGTGAAATCTACCCTATGTTAACCCTATCTTGAATAGGAAACCCCTGGTCTTAAGAAGACCAATTTAAATATTGCTAAGGTTACCAATATATATTTGTCCAAATTTTAATTAAAGACAAATTTGTGGTAGGCAACTGATTTTTGCTACTCCCTTGCTGGTTGCTTGAGATCAGTTTTCACTGTACATTCTACAGGAGCAAATTTATTTACTAAATATTCTTAAAGTAAAGTACAGTTCTGTGCTGCAAAGTGGCTTGCTATTATGGTGTTCCATGTTTTTTGTATTACGGATTTCCAGATACAGTTTCTTCAATTCACAAGTAATCACTTTTTTAATTCTTGTAAGTATCAGTACTGCACAAACAGCCTGGGAACTGAGAGTCAAGCTAGACTCTTTCCTTCTCACACATCACTAGTAACATCTTTTGTAAACTATGAAGTATGGGGAATAGAACTCTCTCGCTTGACACTGAGGTGGTTCTCGTTCTATTGCCCTGCGATGGAAAAGTGTCTGCGTCCTGGCGAAGAATCTCTTCATGAGGGATTGGGAAGGTGTTTGTGGTGGTGGTGGGGACAGCATGTGAGAGAGAGAAATTCGATGGAGTAACCATGTTAGTAATTTCTAGAACCCACCTATCTGTCAAGACAGAGCCCCAATTGTGGGCAAAAAGTGAAAGACTTCCCCCAAAGATTTGTGGGGAGGAGGGGAAATAGAAGTGGTTGGCGTCAATAAAAGTAGGCAATTATTGACCGAGGCATCAAAAGTACCTCCTTTAGCAGGTGAGTGGGACTGGGTGGAGGTCGTGGTAGTAGAGGGTCCTGAAAATTGAGGTCTCTGAACCCTGTTGCTTGCAGAGAGGCTCAGCTGGGCACCTGTGGTAGAATGTTTATTGAGAGGATGGTCTCTGCCTATACACCTGGCTGTAGTTTTTTCTTTTTGGCACCAGGGTATAAATTCTCAGGAAGTGGAAGGTCAATCTAGAGTCTTTCAGTGAGTGCAGAGACTCATCAGTTTTCTTGCTGAACAAGTTTGACGCAAACAGTAAATCCTCTCTGGAGAACCCCGAAAAGTGAAGCCAAGACTCACACCTCATAACTATACCAGTAGCAAGCCCTGTAAATGCTGCATCCACCACATCCACTGCAGCTTATAAGGATGTTTTTGCTACTAGCTTGACTTCTCTGATGAAGGATTGAAACTGGGCTCTGTCCTTGAGGGGAATTCTGTCCTTAAAGTCTACCAGCCTAGATCAGTTGTTAAAATCGTATTTTGTTAACAAAGACTGATAGTTAGCGATATGGAATTGCTGGCTCATAGAAGAGAATACCTTACTTCCCAAAAGGTCCAACCTCTTTGAGCCCTTGTCAGCCAAAGGGTGTTGCAACTTTGCTCTTTACATGGCTGCCTGAACCACCAGCAAGTTGGGCACCGGTTGCATGAAAAGAAATTCAGCTCCTTTGGCTGGGAAAAAATAGTGCCTCTCAGCTCTTTTATGTGTGGAGGCGCAGGAGACTAGGGTATCCCAGACCACGGTGGCTGGCTCCATGATAACCTCATTTACCAGGAGCGCCACTTTGCTTGGACCTGTTGGTTACAGAACGTCAAGGAGACAGTGTTGGAAACTTGGACCTCCTCCAGTGGGATCTAAAAGTCATCTGCTATCCTCTGCAGTAGCTCCTGGTATTCCTTAGGGTTGTCCAGTGAAAATGGAGTGATCACTTAGTCCAGAGACGAGAATGAGATCCCTGTTGGTAGCGTAAATCTGGCTCAGTTTCCTATACTACTACTCTAACAGATCCGGCAGATGCCATGTGGGAGAGGTGCTGTAGGGCCCATGGACAGTTCCTGGGACATTTACCATGCAGGCCCCAGTAGGGCCAATATGAGGGATCAACAGTTTGAGAGGACCCCACAGCATCAGGTACCAGTAGTCCCTGGGAAAGTCATATCTGGGAGTAGGGCATTTGGATGTTCTCCACTCCCTCTCAGCACTCATCTCTTTGCAAGGAGATGAAGAACAGGCCAGAGCATCTGACTCATCCAAGTCAGAGACCTGTTCTTGTTCTACTGGTAGGGCTGTCGGTACCGGAGGATGAACACGCTTGCCTGAGGGTTGGAGCAGAGAGGGTTCCTGTGTTACTAAAGTAGTTTCATCCTCTGCTGTGGCAATGTCTCTCACAGAATCAGGCCTGAGAGGAGAGGGGGCTAAGGATAAGAGAAGAAGATATCCTCTAGAAAGACTTAAGGGTCCCCACATCCCAATGTTCAGGGCACTCCTGCAGTCGGGAACAACAGTTCCGATATGTCCCGAAATGTTGAGGGTGGATTGTCCTCCCGACGGTGGGCAGGTACTGCCAAAGGGTCAGGTTCAACATTCTGAGATGGAGCTGGAGAATGCCAGTCTTTATGTTTAGGAGTTGGAGCCAACAATGGGACTGACTAATCCTTTTTCTTCTGTGCTATACCCTCCTGCCTGGGAATCTTAAGTGATCCTGAGCGTTAGAATCTGTGTGCAGAGGCTCACACGACCCAGACAGAGACATGCATGGGGATCTGTCCTTGTATCCATGAGTGCCCTTTACTCTCATGCAAAGCCCTGACTGATGTTTCCTTGCGCTTGGCAGCTCCAGGCTCCACTCCCAAGTTCACACTCACTGGGCTGCTTGTCAGTCGGGGCCAATGTTCTGGGGGAGGAGAGAGAGAGTCAGTCTCCCTAGCCCAGATCAGCATGAGGTCTCATGACCTTCTCCATAAGCTCATGAGCTTCACAAGTTCACAGGGGAAACAAGCGGCAAATGCTGCACTTTGCAGAGATGCATCTCACCCAAAAAGCAGAGGCAGTGTTGGTGGTTGTTGCTCACAGAGAAGGAGCGAGAGCAAGAGAGACAATTTTTAAACACTGGTACTCTGGGCATAGTTCCAGACTGAGGGAAGGGATTCCCCTAAAGCTATTCTAACTATACTATATAAAACTCTAACTCTATTAAACATAAAAACTATCTACAATATCTATTTACAGGCTTATAAGAAAGAAGCTGGAGAAATCTGCACACAGAGGGTTCCGACTCAGGCCATGTAGTGGTAAGAAGGATCAAGAAAGGCATGGGCCTGCACTGCCTTTTACATCCTCACTCTGGAGCACAAGGAAGGCTATTGTGCATGTGTGAGTCAACAGACAATGCTTATTAAGAATCTTCAGACTCAGGAGCATGGCGCTCGCACATACCCACATGGGAAATATACATAGGGACCAGCACTCAAAGAAGAACTCTGAACATTCACAGGAAATAGTCAGTAGAATGAAAAGATGCCATTTTATAGAATAATTTTTTAGAATAATATTTAACTTTAAAAGACAAAAACACTGACAGGACTTTTGAGAAACTCTGCAACAAGAGCATCTAGAATTATTTCAAAATACAGAGGGGAAAACATTCATCTGCATTCTAATCCTGTGCATACATTTACATCCCAAAGCTTAAAAACAAGATTTCCCTTTTAAGAAAATGCACCAAAAGCTCTTGTGCTTAATAGTACTCACTTATATAGCAGAGAAGAACAATTCCCTCCATAGCAAGACTTACAAGTGATATTCTGTACCCTATATTTTATTCAGGAAGTCAGACTAGATGAGCACAGTGGTCCTTTCTAGCCTTATATAAATCTATGAAAAACAAAAAGTCACCCTCATAAAACTAAGTATCTGACAGGAAGAGAAATGGAAGGGGAAATAATGTTCTTCAGTGTGTTCACATCTGGAGAAAGTTAGGGTGTTTAAAGGTGGAGAAATGGATGTCAAGACAGAGCATGTTCTAGTTAGACCCTCAGGTGCACCATGTCAAAGACATGACCATCTGCTAGCTTCACACTGGACAGTAAGTACCCAAAATATGGATGTGTGTTGAACACAAATATTCATAAGGACCAGGCTTGAGGAGGTGGTCTAGACTCTAGCCAGAGCATGCTCTGTAACAGGTTTTTAAAACATCAGGAAAAATCTGACAGAGAAATGAGTGTGGATAATCTCCTTAGCAAAAGGAATGAATGACAGAGCATGTAAAATTTAAAAATTTACTAATCTCACAAAGTAAACTTTGTATTAAATACTCTGGCAAAACATTCATACCTAAAGTCCAATTTTAATTTAAAACTATATAATACTGAATCCGTGATATGAGAGAGCTGTCACAGCTGATATACACAGCTGTCAAAAGTATGTAAAATGCCATTATTAATCCTCAATCTCCCCTTAAAGAGGGATTCTGGTCAGAAGAATGATTCTGAAATTGATATCTTATTACTGCTATACTTCTTCTCCCTATATATCTTCTGAGTGATGTGTGCTTTGTTCATGAGTAAAACCAACATTTTACTACCATCAGAGCTGCAGAGCTAATAGACATTAAGGCTCAAAGAACCCTCCATCTCATCTAGTTAGATCCGATACACAGAGCAAGATTTCCCTGTGTACTGCTCAAATACTGTAATTTGAAGCATGTTATTTCCCACATAATGAAATGTATCTTTATATCTGTAAGAAAGACCAATTTATTTTTTTCTATTAAAAGGGGAATTGTTCATATATACAGGATAATTTACCAGTTACAGAATTTTTGTAAGAAAGTAGATTAATTAATTAGTTTCTGAATTCTCTTACCAATGCAATCCCCTCCATCCCAATCACATGCTGAATTATTACAGGCCTTATCACAGTAACCATCTTTAATCCATGAGCCAGGACATCCTTCAGCACAGTTTGGCACAGGCCAAGTCAAGTAAACCTAGAAGGAATAATATTACAATCTCAGTTTTTCAGTCAAATAAGCAGACTTAGCAGTTATCTATGCATAGTGCTTTACATGTTCAAAGACCTTTATGAACAATAATTAATTCTTAACACCTGTGAGGTTGGTAAGTATTATCCCCTTTTACAGGTCTGCAAAATTAAGGCTCAGAGGTCCACACAGTAAATCGATTAAAGAGCCAAGAGAAGAACACAGGACCGCCTGACTCTCGGCCCTGGATTCATGCCCACAGACAATATTTATATAAAGGTTAAACAGTGTTTAAAAGATTAAAAAAAGTCTAAAATAACTGACTTCAGTTCATTTGTCAGCTGACCCAAAAGTTTCCTGGGGCTGCCTATTAGTCATGCATGTGACAAACAGATGTAGAACTAACATACTAATCATTAAGCATCTGATAATCTATGAGTTAAGTGTTTCCAAGAATTTCTGACATAACACAATGTAGAACAAAATATGCTTAGTTTACAAGCATTAAAAATGAAGCACTTTTTCTTCAGACCTTCCCACCCCCTATTTAAACCCAGTTGTAACTACTGATCAGATTTCATGATAGAAAACTTCACTTGACTCCAGGTTATCATGAGACCTGACAAAACAGTAATAAAATGAAGAATTGGATGACAGCTCTCATTAGAGGACTTAGCTGAATATGTGACTATTTACCTTTATTAAAGCCTACTGAAGCAGTTGAAATTTTCTGCTAGTCAACAGCAACAGTTTTTAATCACCCCAAATTCCTGTAATTCCCACTATATCTTGATGCCAGTTTACTAACCACAAAATATGCCCAGGTTTATGATTTTATGGTGGTGTAAGGCCCATCCACACTAGACTTTGAGAAAGCACTCCTACTGGTGCAGCACTACCAGTGGTACAATGGTGGGAACACTAGCAAAGGCAGGATTTAAATAGTCATCAGTGTTTTTTAACCACAATCTCACAAAGACCTGCTCTGACCAGGATTAGATATACAATGGAAAAATATCTCATGTGCCCTCTTTACAGTAACACTTCTACTATTGCTATCAGCTGCATCAATGATAGTGTAAGGGCTTGACCACACGGACACTTAGTGCACGACAAGCCATGGTGTGAATATACAGCTCACTAGCCTACCACAGATACCCTGCAACCAGTGATGAGCTGCCAAAATCTTAACGGGTTCCCTCCTCACCCCACGAGGGGGTCATTGCCCACCCCTGCCCCCCGGGGACTCCTGCCCCATCCAACCCCCCCGCGTTCCTTGATGACCCCCCCCAGAACCCCTGCCCCATCTACCCTCCTCCCCTGTCCGCTGACTGCCCCCAGAACTGGGCAGGAGGGTCTCATGGGCTACCATAGTGGGTGCCCAACCCTAAGAGCCAGAGGCACCTGCTGGGGGGTGAGGTGGGGAGTCCCGGAGGTGCTTACCTGGGGCAGCTCCCAGGAAGCATCCGGAAGGTCCCGCTCGCTCCTAGGGGCGGGGGAGCATAGCTGGGGGGGAGCAGGGGGAGCGACTGCTCCCCCCCGATCACATCGAAGATGGCGCCTTAGGCACCGACTCCCTGGGTGCTCTGGGGCTGGAGCACCCACGAGGAAAATTTGATGGGTGCAGAGCACCCACCGGCAGCTCCCCACCCCGCGCCCGGCCCCAGATCACCTCACCTCCGCTCCGCCTCCTCTGCTGAACGCGCTGCCCCGCTCTGCTTCTCCGCCCCCTGTCCCAGCTTCCCGCGAATTAGCTGTTAGGCAGGAAGCCTGGGAGGACTGAGAAGCACACGGGGGCTTCCTGCTCAGACTGAGGGTGGCGGAGGTGAGCTGGGGCGGGGAGCAGTTCCCCTGCGGCCCCTCCCCGGGTTGCCTGCTGCGGTGTGGATGGCCCTCCTCACACCCCCCGCCCCAGCTCACCTCCGCCTCCCTGGGCCTGAGCGGGAAGCCGCGGCCTGCTTCTCAGCCTGCCCCAGCTTCCCGCGCAAACAGCTGATTCGCGAGAAGCCTGGGGGGGGGCGGAGAAGCAGGTCCGGACAGCGCATTCAGGGGAGGAGGCAGAGGCAGAGTGGACGTGAGCTGGGGCCAGGGGTGGGGCGGGGAGGGGAGCTGCCGGTGGGTGCTCTGCACCCACCGAATTTTCCCCTTGGGTGCTCCAGGGCTGGAGCACCCATGGAGTTGGCACCTAAGGCGCCACTTTTGGCCTGTTAAATTCAGAAGCCCTTTTAGAACCAGTTCTAAAAGGGCTTCTAAATTTAACAACCGGTTCTAGCAAACCGGCTCCAGCTCACCACTGCCTGTAACCACGCACTAAAAGTTCCATAGAGCACTCTGACCTATTGCTGTTTCAAGCAGTAGATCAAAGTGCACCACGGAACTTTTAGTGCATGGTAGCAGGATCCAGACAGACAGTTAGTGCGCAGCAAGCTAGTGAGCTGTACAGTCACCCCCTGGCTTGCCATGCACTATGCCTCCATGTGGACAAGCCCTAAGCAATATCATAGTCTAACCGCTAGAGCACTGGGATGGAAGTCAGAAGACCCAAGTTCTAATCATGTTTTGCCACTAAATTACTGTGTCAGTGAAGGCAAGACATTTCACCTTTCTCTGTTCCCCGCTCACCCTTTGTCTTATTTGGACTGCAAAGTCCTCAATGCAGGGCTGTCTCTTGTAATGTTTTTGTACAGCATCTAGCACTATGGGACCCCCAATCACAGTTGGGGTCTCGAGATGCTACTGTAACACTATAAAACATAAATAACAAATGTCACTAAGTTTTCCCCCCACAAGAAGTTTACTGTAGGCGTACCCCATGGATGAAATCATTCTAGCTACTATTATGTTTAAACATGGATGTTGCTAAGATGTCGTCAGGCTATAAATATGATAAATTCATGAGCAGTAGTATATGATGTGGGTAGTAACTGGACATAGAGGCACTGAGAGTGTTATGGGTGTTTGGAGAGGAACTGGTTAGCAGCAAACCTAAACATGGAGATTCAGGAGTCATCTGCGTCAGTGTTATCGGGGGACCACTAAATCTACTGTCTCTTAAATAGACTGTTCCCCAGGAAACATAAGGAATTAATAAGCAAAAAATGTTAGCCGCAAAACCCCTTTCAAAGTTTACTTCTGTGAAAGAGGGCAAAACAACATGGAAGCAAGTTAAATGGCAGTGGCAATAGAAAAAAAATTATCCCTTACTGCCATACTTGAGGTACACACAGTGCACCTTCACCCAGTGACATGATTACTGCAGAAGATTCCTCTCCAAGTTTTGAGCTTTAATAACCTATGTAGCTGACATCAGCTTTGTTACAAAGCTTTTGTTTGTGATCCGTTATTTCCACAAGGGAGACGGGTGTCTTTACAACCTCACATGTTATTCCAGAGAAATAAAATAGGTTGCAGCTATTTGGATAAGCAGGACTAACGAAGTGAATCAATTCATTCATGATACCCTCTCACAATCCATACTAGAAGTACCTACTGTGATGGAAATGGAGCTGCTCTGCAGCATTTTAATACTATATGTTGACCTGGTTATTGGGATGCTTACTGCATGAATATATTGGTTTAGTTTAATAGAGGGCTGAAAAGAAAGACAAGCAGAAAGGGAAAAAATGGCTCTGGATAAGCCAACCTTCAGCAAACACTGCAGAATTATTAAAGGAAAATACCAGAATTATTAGCTTTGATGATAACCCCTAAACACAGACGTTCTAAGGGTACACCAGGGCTTTTTAAAAGGAATTCTCTTAGAGGGGAGTAAGAGGGAGAGTTGTCTGGGGGAAACAAGATTGTGATAGAAGCACCTGCTGGAGGTGTCTGAAGAAGTTAGTCCTGCCTTGATTATCAGCAGAGGATGGCAGTCATTGGATGTTTTAATCCTTTTTCTGTAAATGTTTTGTTCCTACTGTTAAAACACTACTTTGGTTTTAGGGAAGCTGTTATGTCACTGAATGCCACTAGTATCAGACTCCCAGACAGACCTGCTGGGTAAGCACGACTGATATACAGGGTACTTTACCCAGGTCCCTGTCTAAGAGTGGGAGTTTACAGAATTCCAGCCCAGGAGAGGTAAAGATATGACATCCGATAGCTGAGGGAGTGCACTCAGAGACCCAAAAGGGGACAGGGGTGCCGCTAGCACTGTTAGCATGACATCTACATTATACAAGCATTCTAAGGTATGGAAAACACTTTTTTTCATATCTCTGCTACCAAATGTTTAATTTTTAAGAATAAATATTTTTAGTCCGCCTTTTCTTTCATATTAGAATGTCTTCAATTTATATCACATTAGTGCAGAAAAAGTTTCTGCACTATTTCTGATTAATCTTGTTTCATGGTGACTTACCTTCTGACCCTTAGAGTGACTGTAAAAATCATCAGGCCATACATCCTTCCCAAACATAACATCATCATTCAGGTAAATGAACTTCTGGGAAAGGCCAGCAATACGATGAATGTGACTTTCAATGGCTGGGGAACTAAAGGTAGGCAAGTGACTCAAATTCTGAAATATGTCCTATCCAAAAAAACAAAAACAAAAACAAAAACAAATCATGTAGGTGTTTTTTCAACACACGTGTAAACTATCAGGTACATCAGACAATGCTTTTTATCTATTCAATGTAAAAATGAATTTAGACAAGAATAGCAAAGAGATGGAGAAAGAGACACAAGGATAGAGAAAATAAATAGGGAGATGGTAGAGAAGAAGTAAGTTTTACCATCGTCTCTCCATATAGCTAACAAAAATACAAATTTCAAGCTTAAACTGTTTTCTTTTCGCTCTGTCATAACTGGCAGACCAGCATTATTTGTACCTGATCCAAAGCCAACTGATGCCCATGGAAAGACTCCCATGCTGCTCAGAGTTTGAGCATGCCAAGATACCCAAAACTCCAGAATTATTTAACCAAAAGCCAGTGATTTTTTCTGTTGCTGTTTATTTGTTTAGTAGATTTGAAGGAATTTTTTAAAGCCAGTTTTAAAAGACAACTAATATAGCTTTTCAGGTATTTCTTATTTCCAGTAACAATAATGCTAGTCTATCCTGTCTTAATACAAGTTTATTGGCTTTCCACTGGCCCTAAGAAATTCTTTACGGATTGAGATTCAAACAGCATTTACTTTCCCTCACTTTTTTTTTTATAAACAGACTTCATAAGGGTATTAGAGACAGACAATTTAGCTGAAGCCTCTGGCTCTTTGAAAACAAAGAGTAAGTTGAAAGTTTGATATACCTTCAGTTGTCTTGTGAAGCAACAAAGTGAAATATAAAATGCAATATGTTTTAATAAAACGAGGTGAAATTAACATGGTTCCTTCTACCTTTGCAATAAAATTCAAGGTTTACTGAGAAAAAAAGGTGCATCTTAAAATCACTATAGAATCCTTTAGAGAGTTTTACCTGATGTGTTACTATAGTTATCCGAGGGTTATCCAGATTAAGCCAGGATGGAATCTGCCCATTAGTGATGATGAAAATGTGTCGAACCCAAGGGGCGTGCCTCTCTATTGATCGGAGGGAATATCTCAGCTCTTCATTATCTTCAAAACGGCTGGCTGAAATATCTTCATCCTGTTTAGACTATGAAAAGAATTAGACCTATATTTACACTTAATTAGAGAGTTACGGTCCCATTCCTACAAAGGTTTATATACATGCTTAAATGAGGCAGTGCACGTAGTCTCAGTGAAGTCAATGGGATAACTTACAGTAAGCACATGCATACGTCAGTGTTATGCAGGACGAGGGCTGTGGCTCTTAAAGGGTAAGTATAATGAAAAAATACCATTATTCCTTTACAAACTGTCTGGTTTCACTAAAATACATTGACATCAGCTGTCTTTACACTGTTGACTACTACGTATCACCAGTATGTCCATGGATCATAATGGGGGCAGGCAGTTATTTGAGTAATCTGGCTCCTCTTTCTTCAAGGTCCCAGAGAGATATTACCCTATCTTCCTGGCTTATGATTAGATATAATTTTCCTGATCTCACACTCCCTCATGTGGTGGACTGACTCAAAGCCACATTATATTTCAATTATTTTATGTTTCACGACATTAATGTATAAAAGGCATTTTTAATAGTTGTGCCTCTTGGTTCTGTTGTATTATATACTATTTATAAATATTTGTCATCCTAATGATTTGCTGGAATTGCCTTGTGCAATACACATTTTATAAAAACCTACTCTTTAAAAATCCTGGGTTCTTCTATGTTAAAAACTCCCAACAAAAATAGTTTATTGAACAGAAGAGGCACACAGGTCTCATCAACTATCAAATAAACTCAAA
This sequence comes from Lepidochelys kempii, assembly GCF_965140285.1. NCBI lineage: Eukaryota > Metazoa > Chordata > Testudines > Cheloniidae > Lepidochelys > Lepidochelys kempii. The sequence goes on from NC_136380.1 coordinate 251,390,013, forward strand.
TATTTCAGTATTTTCTTGTTAAAAAGACTATTCTCAGACTGAAACTTCATTTTAAAATTTGTTAGGTAAGTCACATTGTGAAGTCACTATCGCAACACATTTAATCCCCCTAAAAAACAAACAAAAAATCCTTTGTTAGAAGACAGATAACACTCCCTAAGGGAAATCCGCATCTACGTCACCCTTATAAGGAATGTCCAGTTAAGGTACCCCTCTTTAATGGATCTTAATTTGAATGAGTACCACTTTCAAGGCAGACTCTAACCACATAAATAAGTCCTATACATCTCCAATAACACAATATATACCTCATACTCCTTAATCATACTATAGCTCAAAATCTTAACTCCCACCTCAGGAACACAGATATACATGCCTCTGAGACATCCGCACATCAGCGAATGGAATAATGCATTATTTTTCCGTGAGGAAGTGAAGTCTGAGTTAAGGTTCTGCATTATAGTGAGAAAATATGAACAGTTCCCATAAGCCAAGCAAAAGTTCACAGAAGTATTCAATTTTAATTATAGGATTAAGTTGTTGATTGGTTACAGCATATGACAAGACTTTATAATAAAATATATGCATTTGCTTTGTCTGTCTATACATATGTGATTTACTAGAATATAAAAAGGCCTTGAAAGAAAGCAATTGACAAGATTTTTTTTTAAAAAAAAATCTCTCTTTGAAAATAGAAGTTCCTCACTTCATTTAATATATTTTTGATAAAAATGGGCTTTGTCATTTGTTCCACAGAAGAAGACAGTTCTCTTTTACTGAAGTCTTCTAGTTAAATAAAAAGAGCCAAAAAAGTTGTTTTGAAAGCTTTTAGATGAGACACCATTAATATTTTGGCACTACTAACAGTATGTATATTATTATAAAAAAAGGGGGTGGGAGGAAAAGAAATGCCATCAGGAGCAAACAAAATGTGCTATTTTAACTAAGTCTTTTTCCCATCATGAAAAATAAAATGCATATGTGAAATTAAGTATCTACTGAGACATGACACTTTTGTCAAATTAAAATAATCTGACAAGTTTGCAGACAATTTTACCAAAGTGTGTATGGAAGGCCAAATATTTTTGACTCAGTGGTCCTAAAAGACCATTTGATTAAGCTCCTCTCCCTCCAAACTCTTCTTTCCAGGTTTCAAGATCAGAGAGTTATTTTTATATGGCAGGAATAGCCGATTCCTAACAATCCTATAATTTTGGAAGAAATACTTGTTCCTTAACTGTATTTATTTAATCATACTCCTTGAAACTTATGACACTATACATTCCTTGGTGAAATTTACCTACCTGACTGATGGCACTGAGATCCCACAGTAAATAAGCAGGATTAAGTGTCAATTCTTTTCCATCTATAGTCATGTTCTTCTTAGCTTGCTTGCTCAGTTCTTGGAAACCCTTGGGGTTATTCAGTTGCAAGAGGGCAACGCTGGCTTCTGAATAAAGCTGTAACTATACAAGCAGAGAAACAATCTTTCATTTCTGGCATGTATCCACACAAGAGAGATCTTTCCCTTGCAAGCTCATTCATTTTTTTGTTGTATTTCTCTCGTGATCGTACTAAGAAAAGACTGAATGATGAAAACTTATAAAATATCAACTATATTGTAAAGCAACCTAACAATGAAGAGCACCAACATGGTAAATGAAAACTGACATCCTCAAATGCATGGCATGTTTCAGGAAGAAGAACCTAATGCTGGGAAACTGAAATTTTCTCTTTTTTTTTAATAGAACAATACTCATAAAACTTCATTGTGTGCCTGATATTACTGTTTCCAACCAAGTTTCTCTTATTACACTGCAATCCAGCAGCCATAAATCTGTGCTTGTGTTAGAAATGCTTCATTATTACATTAAATCATGCATTTTAGTCTCCCCACAATGAAATTCATATTTTTCTGAAACCTCAGTTTAGTTTTTCATTAAAGGAACTATACCTTTTTCTAAAGTAACACCTTTCTGGGGACAGAAAGGCAATTCAGTTATGCCTGTAACATCAAATTTTTAGAACGGCTGAAGGATCAACTTATGATCTCGAAATTTGATACACAAAAGGCTTCAGAACTAATCCATTGGTGGTTCTCGGAGTCCTCAAACATGATTGCCAATCTGCTGCTAAGGTCATTCGTTACTGGGGAACTGTTTGATCTGTTAGCTGTTTTTATCTCTTGCCACTAGTTATTCTGGCTATCAGATTTCATAATGTGCAGGATGAGAAGGGGCTTACACTGGATGCTATATCTGACAGCAAATGTGGCTTGCAAAGGGCAGGAGACTGGTATGTTTTGCTAAAAGTAAAACCACCCAAGTTAAATGTTATAAGGATTTATTTGTACATTGTAGTGTGCAAGATTCAAACAAGTTTAAAATGCACAATTGTGTTCCAGTTCTCTAGAAGCACAGTGTATATATTTAAAAGCTGGACTGAAAATTTAACAGTGGCAAATATGTCATCAGTTCCTTGGTGCTATGCAAAAAAAATGTTAGCGCTAATAAAAACAGTTGTCGATTAATGCATATATTTTTAGTTGGCTGAGATTTGTAAAACTAATTTAGTACTTTACAGTAATACTGTATCAAGTTAAAAAACAATTGAACCATCCCACCAGATTTTTATGTAACTATTAACTCCCTAGGACTAATTTTTATTTTCGATTAAATCTGACCTTTTCCGCCCCTTTAAAGACAGCACTTGTCACAGTGTTAGCACCCCATCCCTTAGCAATCAAACAAGCACAGCTGTCATGCCTGTGACATTTTAAAGCTGTCAATGGTTTGACTCATATGCTATTTGATCACTTTCAATCTGACTTATGAGGTTTGCCATTAGAAAAATCTAATAAATTGCAGACCTTCCAGGGAATCATTTGAACATACTGATGAAAGGATGGCTTCTGTAGTTGTATGGCTGAGGAATAGTTACGGTCTGCTCAGCAAGCAATCTCCAAAAATACTGATATGGAAATGCTACAGATTGCAAAGCTGCCATTAGTAGACATGCGCTTTTTTTAGGAATACAACAACGTCATGCAGCCCCGGAGAATCAGATATCTTGCATATGACATGAACGGCTGAGATTCCCATTCCACCCACCCCAAAACGGTTTTTAAAAATATTTAATTTCTATTTGACTTGACCTTACCACCTCGACAAAACAGGGTCAGGTATTAGGAATGGCTTCCTGACTGGATTTGCTACCAATAGTTTTCCTTTCTTCATCACTATTATTTTGTGCGCTCTAGCTGCTCCACATGTGACAATCCAAATGAGGATGACAAACAGGGTTGGAAGGGATGAGGAATACAGCTATATGATAAGGCAGCAGTTCAGTTTGGGTACGTGCCCACCTAGGTTAGCTTAAGATTTTTCTCTTAAATGTAGAGATTCTGAAAAGCTTTTGAAGAAAAGACAAAACACTGCTGAAAAACAGTAGTGTGTATTTATATACCTACATAGTATATATGGCAAAACAATCTCTTGCAAACAAGGTAGCAGAGATAGGTTTTCTAACAAAGCAAAACACCCCCCAGAGTTTTAAAGTCTGACCAAAAATCCCTCCCACTCGCCATCACTCAATTCAGTCTCTCTACTCTCCTGTCCATTTGATTAGTTCCTACGTCACCATAGTCTGTTCTAGGCTAGACAACACCAAGCCCAATATATTTCCTTTGCAAGTCACCATTAAGAAACCCTGTTATTGAGTAAAAGCTGCAGACTGAATGATAAAGAGCAGGAGCGCCATCTCGTGTTAAATACGGCAGTTTCAATTGTAAGTGGAAATAAGAGTTCAAACAGTGGACTAAATATTAAAGCACACCTACCCGAACGTGTTCAGCCCACAAAACAAATATGATTAGTAAGCACATTAACAGCTAACAGCGGACCAATAAACTTCAAGCTCATTACATTACTAATACATAAATTCATAGGTAATTATCTATGTGCTTTCACCCTGCAAATTCACATCTTGTATTAACACTCTTTAAAACTTCACAGCATTTTATGAACATTAATCCTCACAATGTTGCTGTGAGATATGTAAATGACCATTATCCCCATTTTACAGAGAGGGAAGCCGACAAGGAATTTAAGCAAGCTGCCTGATGCCACACAGTGCGTCGATAGCAGAGCGAGGTCAGAACTCATGAAGCTCCTGGCTCCTAATCATGCTCAGTCCTCTAGCCTACATTGTCCCTCAAGCTGATCTGATTATAGACAGAATGATCAAACATATTTCTGCAGTGTTTTTTATTTATTTACTTTTTAATTTCAAGATGTCCCTTACTCAATCACTGCTTTGTAAACATCACTTTTTCTCAACTCCAGTTTGAGCTCACCTATTACGAGCTATACAGAAAACTTGTGACAGCTCTCAAGAAAAGACTTTTACAGTCCAGATGGTAGAACTATTTTTATAGGTCTCCGGATGCAGAAATGTGTTGACTCAAGAAAAGAACAGATTCTATTAGACTAGAGTCATTAGCACTGTATGTAAATGTATCACCAGCTTCACTTTTTGGTTTCTAATGCCCTTCCCCTCTTTCCTTCCCCCCTCATACATAGCCACCTTTGCTAATGGAAGTGATTTCAAAATTTGTTTACAGTCCCTTACTTGCAGCACTGCACTGTAAAATAACCACCGCAAGGGTGTGACTGGGAAACTGCATGAGAGTCAGAAGGGCCAGGGAACGATAATTCTGTGACTATTAACATACTTTTAACTTCTTCCATCAGAATATCTCCAAGCATTTTACAAATGATATAAATAAAAAAATAAAAGTTAATATAGCAGAATTGTTTCAAATTTAAATACACACTGTAAAAGGTCCTCCTTCACTGTCTGTAGTATGAACCTGTCATCTCTCATCTCTCATAAGGTCTTTGAGTCAGAGACCATCCTTTTGTTTTTATATATTAGAGTGTGTGTGTGTGTGTGTGTGTGCGCGCGCAGTGCCTAGTGCAATGAGGCCCAGCTCTTGACTAGGCACTTCCACAATACAAAGAAGGGTGTGTCTACACTACAAAACTAAGCCGGCCTATATTAGGTCGACTTACAGCCACCGCATGTCTACACTACCCTCCTTGGGTGAGTGGTGTGTGTCCTCACCAGGAGCGCTTCCACCGACCTAAGAGGGGAAGACTGGGCTCCTGCCAGGAGGCTCCTGAGTTCCTGGCAGGCTTCCCCCCCACCCCCTTCCCTGCCCCGCAAGGTGTGGAAGAAGCCTCTCTGAGCTTCTCCTGAACCCATTCACTACCAAGAGAAAGAGGAAGCCACGCAGGGCTTCTCCTCCTCCCCCATTTCGCCACCAGGCGTGGGGGGAAGTCACCTGGGGCTTCTTGGCCCCCCATTTGCAGGGTGAAGGGGGAAGCTGGGCAGGCTTGTCAATTTCATGGCTCACTGAGCTGTGAAATTGACAAGACTGCCCCACTCCTGGCAGGGAGCAGGCAGGGGGCTCCTTGGCTTTTTGCCCCGGCTCCCACCAGAGATCAGGGTCCAAAGCCACCCAGCCTTCTCGTGTCGGCTCCCAAGCTGGGATCAAGGTCCAAAGCTGCCCAGACTTCTTGCCCCAGCTCCCAAATGGGATCAGGATCCAAAGCTGCCCCAGGCTTTTTGCCCCAGCTCCCAGCTGGCATTGGGCCTCAAGCCACCCGGGGCTCCTCGCCCTAGCTCCCAGCTGGGATTGGGATCCAGCCACCCAGCTCTCCAGGGGAGCGGTGATAGGAGGTGGTTAGATATATAAGAAAACTGTGTGACATTAGGTATGTATCCTGTTAGCTCCATTATATGTCAACCATCCCCCTTGTCCCTGTTCCTCTTATCAGGAGCCCTGGAGGCCCAACCTGTCCACTCCCACCCCTTGCTACTCCCTACTCCATACTGTAATTCCTCCTTCCATGCTGTCCACCCCACACCAGAGATTTAGGATTTTTAGGATTGAGTGTGAGAAAGGCAAAAAAAAAAAAGGGGGGGGGGGTAGAGCTAATCAGAAGACTGCATTTTAGTCACAGTTCAAAATGTGGGGGCAGGACTCCTGGGAAGGGAAGAAGAAAGGGTCCTCATGACCAGTAGTCCCCCGGCAGTCTGTGCCATCTCTTGCCATGATTCCTCTCATTTTTGCTATGTCCAAAAAACATGGCCCTATTTTACAGATGGATAAACTGAGGCACAGACTGTGCAACTTGCCGATGGTCATATAAAGAGTAAGTGGCAGAGTCAGTAACAGAACCATAGTCCTGACTCCTACTTTAGTGTTCTAACCAGTACAAACTCTTCCAAATGCAAAGAGAAAAGAAGTCTAGCCAGGACCTTACATGAACAATACAAGTCTTCCAATCAAATTTAAATAGGCAGGTACCAAGGGACTGTTCTGCCAGAGATGAGACTGCTGTGAATGTGTCTTGGAAAAATTGACACAGCCAGTACTTCAGTTTTTGAACAACTGAAAGGTAGCAACCTAACCTCCACAGCTTGGACAGCCATTAGATACACAATTGTGGAAGCAATTTTGAAAGCAATTACTTGAGGCACTATCCTGATGTACTTCATGACGCAAGAACATAGATGGACGAAAATAAACTTAAGGGCACGGGAGAGAAAGATGATGACTATCAGCAAAAGCCATAGTATAAGCTTGAAGGTCATGCACTGAAGTTTTGGCATCTGACTGGCCAGGATCTCTCTGTAAAAAGAATTCCAAAACAATGTAATCAAACTACTCTCCCCTGCAAGTTCTTACCAGTTTTATTTTAGAGGCCAAGTTCTCTGGTAGTTTTGCTCTTAGCTGATTTGTCTCTTTGAATGTAGCTGAAAATCCATGAAGGAAAGCCAAATCTTGCATTAACACTAAACCCGGTACTTCTTTGTCTGTGGTCTACAAGAAAAATAGAATTTCTAGTTAGTTCTTGTTTTGTTTTTTTAAAACCCACAGTGATTCACTCTCACATCTCTCAAACCTTTCTCCAGATAAGAGCGCTAATTTTGACACCTAACCCAAACCTCAAAACTAGAATATTTTATTTTATTTTAAAAACACTCTCACACTATTACACACAGGTTTAGGCAAACAGTGAAAGAAATACTTTTTAAAAATGTAGGAAAAGAAAATTAAATTTATACAACATCTGACAGTTTAGTTAAAAAATTTAAGTAATTAACTTAACTCTTAAATAAACATACCAAATAACCTCTCCATACTGTCTGTCTGCTGCTTTCTTTTAACATTCCAGAATGGGCATCTTCAGCTGAAATAAATAAATGGTTCCAGAGGTCACCATTTTAGTACATTCTATTAATTAAATTCATCTCTTGCAAATTAAAGCTTAAAATTTTACAAAAAAGAATGTGAATGGGTTACAGAGCCACAAGTTGTTTGCATTACTTATGAATTATTGGTTAGGTGGTGACAACTTGCTTGACGCTATACATTAAGATAAATGAAGAAGTTGTACCTGCTTTGAGAATCTTTTATACAAATGCTAAATACCTAGACACTGCTGTTTGTTCTAAGGTAAAGAATATTAATTTTTGGCAAGTATATAATTTCCTGTTGTACAGTATTAGATCTAGTATTTAGTACAATACATTCAAAAAGGTTTTCTAGGGTTTATTCTCCTCTGTCTAAAAGATCAACTTTCTAAGATTATCAGTACAATACTGAAAATGTTATCGAATACAGCAATTTACCTGTGATGTCAAATTCATATAATAACTAATCTTAGCAGTGATATAATCCTTTTCAGCAAAAAATCCCAAAAAGCTTTATAACTAACTCTGGGAGGTAATACCATTTTACAGACAGATAGACTGAGGAAAAGGAGTTAAAATGATTTGCCAAGGTCAAGCAGCAATTCAATGGCAGAGACAGAAATAGAGCACAGGAGACTGCATTCACAGTACTGTACAAGACAACATCACCTGAACAAATGGTTGGAGTCTGACAATTATTTTAAAAAAAATAAATTTGAATTTAAGGTTTAACATAATGTTCTACCATGTTAGTGCCTTGTATTCGGTAGGCAGGCCAATAAAGGAGATGCTTCTAATGTAGTGGTCCAACTTTCCCTGCTCCTAAGCATCCACAAGCGTCTGGAGTAGGAAGAGGACTATATTTTACAGGAGACAGTTTATTTTCTCAGAGTAAGGGTCAGCGTGGTGTACACCAGTGGCTCTCTACCTTTCCAGAATACTGTACCCCTTTTAGGAGTCTGATTGGTCTTGCGTACCCCCAAGTTTCACTTCACTTAAAAACCAGTTGCTTACAAAATCAGACATTAAAAATAGAAAAAAAGTGTCATAACACACTATTACTGAAAAATTGTTTACTTTCTCATTTTTACCATACACAATAAATCAACTGGAATATATATATTGTACTTACATTTCAGTGTATAGTACAAAGAACAGTATAAACAAGTCATTGTCCGTATGAAATTTTAGTTTGTAGTGACTTTGTTAGTCCTTTTTATGTAGCCTGTTGTAAAATTAAGCAAATATGTATATGAATTGATGTACCCCTTGGAAGACCTCTGCATATCCCCAGGGTTATGCGTACCCCTGGTTGAGAACCACTGGTGTACTTAATAACCAACTATTTGTATAAATGTCTGAAGAGGTATGGAAAACTGGAGTACCTACAAAGGAAGCATAATGGACGTTCACAACATACAGGTGGGCAAAACTTCAAGATTCCACTTAAAAGCTTACAGGACTCAAAAAAATCAGCACCTTGAAGTACAGATTGATGAGAGTACACTCCTTCTGTCACAGTAGCCTTAAAGTGCATGTTTTTAAGAATTCCATGTGCACTTCAACAGGAAAATACTCAGTTAACAACAAACATACAGTTACGTCAGCTTTGTCAGCATGGCCTTTTTTTCTTTAGCTTTATTAAATGCAGTCTATTATTTGTTTACTGTAGCACCCGCTACATGGTAAGTGGTTTCCAGAGAGACAAAAAGGAACAGTCCACCAGGACAGACAGATGATGCTACGAAACAAAGGGCTGACCCTTTAAAGAAGGCCAAAGACCCAAGCACAGCCTGCTGTTGATTTCAGCTAAGAATGGCGGCTGGGATAGGAAGGAATACTGCCAAACCATGCAAGCTTCTTGGTCAGTCTAAAAAGAGCAGGTAATGAAGCAAAATCAGGCGTCGGGGTATTCACCAAAAGAGCTGGACAAGGACCCCAGGCATGGCTGTGTAGGAAAGGCCCTGTGAAAAAAGCTAGAGACTGGTCTGGGGTAGGAAGTTGTTTGGATAAAGGCCAAGTTCACCTTGCAACGCTAGTACCAAGAAAAATATTGGTTTTCCCTCTGATGATTGAAAACACAACAAACCAGTTCTTACCTTCCTTAGGACTGTCAAAAACAACTACTGTCACATTGGTAGAAGGATTTTTTGGTTTTGCTATAAAGAATATATTGTTAGCAGCTTGTAAAGAAGGATGAACAGATTGCAGGTCCTTCAGAGTGATGTTGGCAGGCACGGCAGGGTCTAGGACAAGCATTGGCACTTTAATGCAGTGTGTCAGTAAACACTCCAGGTGCTTCTCACTAGAACAAAATATCAAAAGTATATTTAATGCCAACAGAAAATTAACATATCGTTAACATTTGGGAGACACAATATACAGAAGTCTGCTAGCAGCATTTCTTTGAATACTTCTGACCATTGTTCTGTAAAATCTGACCCCTGTTATATTTGTAAGTGGCTTACTATTCTGGAAGAAGGAAAGAGGGTTGTTTTGCTAAAAAAAAAATCCTATTGCTATAACCTTAACTCATCCACATTATCGCTGACTTTATCTCCTCACCACTCCAAAGAAAACCAGAAACAATTTTTTAAAAGTTCCTGTTTACTGTGTTAACATTTGTAAAAACTGTGGTTTAACCCAAATGATCTTCAAACTACAGCAAACCAAGCAAAGTGCCGTGCAGAATGGGGGGTGGGGATCTATACTATCCCTGCGCCATTAATAGCCCTTCATCCACCAGCTAACCGTAAAAAGGCAGTTTTCCAAACAGCCTATGAGAAATCTGGCCCACAGTATGGACTATAATAACCAGATTTGCCATCCTGAAAGAAGGAGTGCCAGAGTGGTGACCTTCGTAAGCATCATTTGTTCAGAGTGTACCACAACTTTCCATCCCCATATTTTTAAATATATTTTTAAAACATTGAGTCAAGTTCATATCAGAAAGGCCATTCTTGTTGGGGAAAGCCCAGACAGTGACTAAAAATCTTCACACAAGCATATTATGAAGCATTTGGAATAAAGCTCTAAACAGCTCGTACAATTAAATTTCAGATTTTATTCCCTTTGTCCATTTCAGGGAAATATTGTGGAAATCTTTACATAGCTCCTGAGACCTATGATCAACTAGAACAGAAAAGCTGTAATGTAATATCTAGAATGCAATACATACTGACATGGCACCTCTATATTATATGCAGTTACTTGTAACACTATGCAGGTGGAAGGAAAGGTGAACACAGTATAAAGGAGAGAATCTTTAATGCTTTTGGGTTATACAGGACTCTGTTTAATATACATTGGGCCAACCTTTAAAGTGTAAATTATGTGAGAACAGAGACAACAAGTCCACAATTTCTAAACATTACAAACTTTCACTTGTGGAGAAGCACACCCATTTTCACAATTTACCCATTATCTTTGTTCAGTGCAAATATTTGTGATTTTAAATTGTTTGAAATGATACAAAAGATAAGAATGCACTGGTCACCAGAGAGCAAACATACCATATAAACTGAAATTAATTTCAAACAAAAACGTAAGCCATCTCTTGCTTTCTTTGACTTCATTATTTAGGGCTAAAAAAGTTTACCTTTTCTTAGGTGGTTCTGTTGTATTTTTCCCAAGCATTTCCCTAAACAAAAAATGAAGTTACATTAAATTACACAGAGTCAATTATAAAGAATTTGGGCTGAATATTCAGACACCTGGGCATAGAATGTCTTGTGAAACTGAATGATTTCCATAACAGAACACTCTTCTATAATTACTCCAGAGGACATGAAGGAAAATGTATTTGCAGAGGAAGGAAACACATGATCTTGTGAATAAGGCATACGACAGGGACTCAGGTGACCTATCTGACTCTGCTCCAGCCTTCCTGTGAGAGCTTTGGTAAGGCATTCAATTTATGTGTCTCAGTTTCTCCATCTATAAAATGGAGATGATAATATTTCCTTACCTCACATTGGTATTATGAGGCTAAATTTATTAATATTTGTAAAACACGAGGAAAGATTAGATTAGATTAGATTAGATTAGATTAGATTAGATTAGAGATGCAAAAATTGTAAGGTTATCAGAGCCAGGATTATGCCCATATTGGAAAGCAGCTAGCACATTCTGACAGGTATTGCTATGTAAACAATAATAATAAAATATTAATAAAATGCCACATGAACACTGAATTTCACTTTTCAGTTAGACAATTAATGTTAACAACCTAGCTACAGACCGTAACATATGAAAAATGGATGAATGTATTACCTTTTATTTACTTTTGTTGTTGTTGTTTTTAATTACAACTGAACACTATAACAGCTTGAGTAACAGAATGAGATGATTTTCTAGGTGGTGAATAGATTAGGTAAAAAGCCTGAAGAGTTGCTGACCAAGAACTGAATCAAGTGTTCCTGGACAACATAACCTGCAGCAGCAGCAGCAGCAGCAGCAGCATTTGTTTTCTGAATAGTGGGCTGCCTAGGGTTTGAAGTTTTTGGTGGATAATTTTATAATACAACCAAGTTTAAATAGGTGTGTCCAGAACAAGTTAATACCTAAAAAACTGAAGCCTTGAATGTTGCAATGCATGATTTTCGCAGTTCCCTTGCCCTGTAGAGCTAACTAATCTGTTTTATATCTTCAAATGATGTATATCCTTCTCTGCACAGTCTTAGTTTTTATGATACTCAAAATTGAACTTTAAAAGGAGCACTCGAGCACAGGTTTTAATAGAAGTTTTTAACAAAGCCCAAATACAAAGAAATGTTTCATTGTGCTTTCAAAAAGTTGGCATAAATAAGGTTTTTCTCCTATTTAAAAAAAAACTCTCTCTTGCAGAGTTCTGAAACCAAACCAAATTTAGTTATTATTTGCAAAGAGCCACTTTTGTGCACGGCACTTAAAAAACAAGAATCATAGAATATCAGGGTTGGAAGGGACCTCAGGAGGTCATCTAGTCCAACCCCCTGCTCAAAGCAGGACCAATCCCCAATTAAATCATCCCAGCCAGGGCTTTGTCAAGCCAGACCTTAAAAACTTCTAAGGAAGGAGATTCTACCACCTCCCTAGATAATGCATTTCAGTGTTTCACCACCCTCCTAGTGAAGAAGGTTTTCCTAATATCCAACCTAAACTTCCCCCACTGCAACTTGAGACCATTACTCCTTGCCCTGTCCTCTTCTACCACTGAGAATAGTCTAGAACCATCCTCTTTGGAACCACCTCTCAGGTAGTTGAAAGCAGCTATCAAATCCCCCCTCATTCTTCTCTTCTGCAGACTAAACAATCCCAGTTCCCTCAGCCTCTCCTCATAAGTCATGTGTTCCAGACCCCTAATCATTTTTGTTGCCCTTCGCTGGACTTTCTCCAATTTATCCACATCCTTCTTGTAGTATGGGGCCCAAAACTGGACATAGTACTCCAGATGAGGCCTCACCAACATCGAATAGAGGGGAACGATCACGTCCCTCGATCTGCTCGCTATGCCCCTACTTATACATCCCAAAAGGCCATTGGCCTTCTTGGCAACAAGGGCACACTGCTGACTCATATCCAGCTTCTCGTCCACTGTCACCCCTAGGTCCTTTTCCGCAGAACTGCTGCCTAGCCATTCGGTCCCTAGTCTGTAGCTGTGCATTGGGTTCTTCCGTCCTAAGTGCAGGACCCTGCACTTATCCTTATTGAACCTCATCAGATTTCTTTTGGCCCAATCCTCCAATTTGTCTAGGTCCCTCTGTATCCTATCCCTGCCCTCCAGCGTATCTACCACTCCTCCCAGTTTAGTATCATCCACAAATTTGCTGAGAGTGCAAGCCACACCATCCTCCAGATCATTTATGAAGATATTGAACAAAACCGGCCCCAGGACCGACCCCTGGAGCACTCCACTTGACACCGGCTGCCAACTAGACAAGGAGCCACTGATCACTACCCGTTGAGCCCAACAATCTAGCCAACTTTCTACTCACTTATAGTGCATTCATCCAGCCCATACTTCTTTAACTTGCTGACAAGAATACTGTGGGAGACCATGTCAAAAGCTTTGCTAAAGTCAAGAAACAATACATCCACTGCTTTCCCTTCATCCACAGAACCAGTAATCTCATCATAGAAGGCGATTAGATTAGTCAGGGATGACCTTCCCTTGGTGAATCCATGCTGAGATAATGACAAGGTCACAATAAATTAATATTTTCTTTGTATTTGAAAGGTTGCCCGAATAGTCAGCTCTTCCTTGCTGGAAGGAGTTTTGAAAGAAGTTCATTTTGATGAAGGCCAAGTGTATAAGAACAAGGAAATAAAACTGACAAGTCTTAGTTTGGCTGTACATGCAGAGTAACATGGCAAAAAGAAAATGGAGAGTATCCCTTAAGCATTACTGCAGCCAGCTAGAAACAACTGTATTATGTCTCCATTGAACAGATTCTTACCTCATTGTTTTCTGTTCTTCCTCCATCTGTTCTCTAACCTGTTGCAATTCTTTGATCAGCTCAACATCTGTGCCATTCACCCAGGTGTACACCACATCAATTGGCATGGGCAAACAGAGTCTACATAAACCACAAGAAAGAGCAGTATAACCTATTTACAAGTGTATGACAGTAGCATGGATTACATTGTAATACAAAAGACAGTTGAAACTCATGGACTCTGTGTTAAAAACTGAACAAAGTAAAACACTGCTCTCTGTCTGTGTATTATCCTCCCAATTATACAAAAGCTTTTAACACAACTCTGCAGAAGTAAAACTAAGAGAAGGTGATAGACAAAGTGATCATCTGCATCAAACTTAACTAGTGGTCAAAATGTTAGTTATACTCAATGAGAGAATGCTTTAACACGTTCCTCTTTCACTCCAATTTTTTATCCAATGACTTTGAATAACCTCCTATTAAAATAATCGTCTTTCAAATCCTCCACGTAAAGATCCAGGCACACTCTTAGTACATGGACTACTCAGATGAGGACAAAACAGTCTGAAGTACAGAGACTATTTTGAATCACACCTTTATTGTTGGTAAATTATACAGAACAAGAGAAAAAAGACAAGACAAGGGATGAAATTCTGGTCCCATTGACTTAAACGAGACCAGAATTTCACTCCAGGAGTCTCTCTTGGGTAATAGCATTGAGTTTAATTAACCAACAGCTAAAGCAGGGTCTATAATATAGACTCTAGACAACAGCGGACAAATTCATCCCTGATCCAACTCAAGTATCTTGAGTTGCACTCCCATAAGGCATCTGGAGAGATTACAGGTCTTCTAGCAAACTTGGTTCAGAAGCAGCAATAGCAGTTTAGAATAAATTAGTAAGAAAATTTACCTGAAAATTTCCTTTCTTCAAGTAATAAGGTCCTCAGACCTGTTACAATGGGTACTTCAGCCTACTTGTAGCTTGGGGGAAGAACCAGAACTGACAGATACTGGCAACAGGGAAATGCCCCACCTATTGAAGTGCCCTCCAATTGATATAACTTCCACAGCCAGGATAATTCAAATCTACTTTCTTAAATTACATCTTGCGCTAAACATACTTTCAGGAAAATTACAATTATTTTTGCTGCTGCAGAGCATAATAAATTCAACCTAATAACAAATCCAAACTCTTGGATGTCAATTTTCATTTCTATTCTGGATGATCCATTTGTTTCCAGGGTTGACTGGGTCTGTGAAGCTTATTACTTGAAGAAAGGAATTTTTCAGATGAGCACAGATAAACTTCCCTATTTTTCTTCATGCCAAAGTCCACAGATCTTTTACACTGGGATTTTTATAGCAGTGTGCCTTTAGGGTGGGAAGCAGGGTCATGCTTTAAATATGGACATCCAAAATGAGGTAGACTATATATATATATATATATAAGACCTCCATCTTCCCCTGGGTACTAAGGCATGGAGAAGACCTCTGCCAAAAGAAAAGAAATGGTATTAGCTAAAACTAGATGCCCAATATGTAGAATTTAGTGAACTAATATCATAGGTGCTAGAACTAGGGGTGCTGCTTGAAGTAGTTTCCATTATATCCAGGGTTTACAGTTTTGTATAGTGGGGGTGCTTAGAGCCATTGAACCAATTGTCCAGCATTCCTGCTAATGCCCATCTAGCAGATCTCAGTACAAAAGACATGCCCTGAGATTATCAGTGCTTCTAATGACTGGACTCTGATACTTAACCAAAGAAGGAATGTTTCTTGAATTTACTTAGGGAACAAATTACAGTTGTGAGGACTACCATTCTGATATAAAAGTACAACAGTGGGTCTTATTAAAGAAACTCCCAACTTCAAATAAAAGCTCACCTGATTAAAGATAACAGCCATCAGAAGGCCTATTCTATTGGCTAGGAAATATAATGGCACCTCTTACAGGGGTTCGATTTGGGTAGTGCTGTAAGGAGCAGAATAATTCCAAGGTTGTGCTCTATGGCTATGCAGGGTGGGAATAAGGTTGATGCCGTAAGCATTTAATGTTGGGATTTGTCCAAAACTTCCTTTTTTTGAACACGCTGAGAACATTATACGATAAAGACTTGACCAGGCTGCTATAGGGATGGCAGGAGGGGGATGAAGCTGAACCCAGAGACCCTTTACTGTACACTCTGGTGTTGGCAGTGTCTGTGCTGTGTGTGATGCCCTCCACCCATGGCCTGCAGGGAAGTGGAGGTGAAGAAGGTGTCTGAGGTCCACAATCAGAGATGAGGTTGCTGGTGTAGATTATGGGGACATAGGCAAGATCTTCCATCTGGCGTGCCCCCCTTCTGGCTTCACTCCTCTGAGTTAAGATGGGAGAGGCGGGGCTGCCTGCCCCAGAACCAGTTCTTTTCTGGTCTTGCATGCTTCCCTTCCTGCCAGGGGAGGGAGCTGTGGTGACCACATCCAGCCTGGGATGCATCTTGTCCATCAGAACTCCTTTCCCACCCAGGGAGGTAACCCTGCCTAACCTGCTGAGAGGGAAACTGCATCCCCACATAGTCAGCAGAGCTCCCCAGTGAGACAAGTATTAAAGGGGGGAGCGAGAGACAACCCCTTAACTGTAGCCTCTGGTTTTCTGAGCTTTCTCCCCTTGAAATCTGCAAGGGTGCCAGCCACTGCAAACACCTCAGACGAGGAGTTGGAGCTGAGGGGACAAATCTCCCAAAAATGCAGCTCTGGGACATGGCTGGAAATTAGCCAGAAAAATTATTTAAGATGAATTTTAGCAACAAATTTGAAATAAATTTTGGAATTTCACTCCAAAAATCTATGCAGCATGAGGGTATGGCAGAGCTGCCTGTCACCATGGGGGAAGAGCAAACTGGACGGAATTTCAGGAGGCAAGACTTTCCCCTGCTGTCAGTGACTGGCAGGGCTGATTCTGCCCCCAAGCTACCAACAGGCTGATGTACCCACTGTAGTTGATCTGTGTACTTTAGTATGAAGAACAAGTATTTTAAACTATCCTTTTGGGGTTTTGCATTTTAAGGACTACATTCTGTTACCATTACTCATGTGGAGTAGTTGTCCTATGGATAGGCTACTAAACACATTCAGGGTGACAGACTGTAACCCTAAGATTGGACAGCCCTGTTATAGTACAGTAACTCCTCACTTAACGTTGTAGTTATGTTCCTGAAAAATGCAACTTTAAGTGAAACGATGTTAAACGAATCCAATTTTCCCATAAGATTTAACGTAAATGCGGGGGGGGTTAGGTTCCAAGGAAATTTTGGGGGGCAGACAAAAGGCATTATATACTGTACAGTACTGTACTGTGGTTGGGAAGTGCCCCTGGCTTACCCCACACAGGCACAGCCCGCTGCAGGCAAGGACGCTAGGAAGCAACTTCGCAGCAGCAGTGGCAGCTTACCCGGAGAAGAACAAGCGCCAACTTTGCTGGGGGATGCTCCAGGCACGCCTCTTCCCGTCCCTGCTTCGCTCCAGGCCCACCTTTTCCCACCTCCTCTCCGGAGCACCCCGCATTGCCGCTCTTTCCCCACCCCCAGAAAGTCCTAAGCGCTGGGAGGGAGCGGGAGGAGGAACTTGTGCAATGCTCCCTTGTAAAGTCGCTGCTCTTCCACAAAATCTTACATGCAGTGTACAGAGCAGGCAGCCAGACGACATTCTAAGGGAGCACTGCACAACTTTAAATGAGCATGTTCCCTAACTGAGTAGCAATGTAACTTTGAAACAACGTTAAGCAGGAGGACATTAAGTGAGGAGTTACTGTATGACCAATTAACATCACAAATTTTCTCCTAACACACATCATTGTGAGAGAAAACAAATGCCCCACACTTCTACTGTCCATAGTCTTCACCATGATAGCTTTTAACTTTGGCTTAATCAAAAAACTACCTGATTCAGAATAATGGTTTTCAGTCATCCTGTTCTATCCAAGTCAACTGCATAAAATAATTTAATAATATGCATACACTTGAGCCAAAACCTGTACTTACAACCCAATGGAATTCCCCCTGAAATCAGAAATCAACTCCACTGAAGCAGAATTTAGTCCTTATCTTTCACTATCTCCATCTAAACTTGAGTTTTTTGAACGTACAAAAATTCAGAATTTGATTGAACTTTTTTTAAAAATTAACACCCCCCTGCATAATAGTCTTTCAGCCAAAAAAGAAGTCAGCAAGGTCTGAATTTATAACAGACTTTTGTTAAACATTCAAACACCAAAAAGTACTAGCTAAATAAATATAGGGTTTGTTCCAGCCAAATAAAAATGAACTTCAAATACTGATCTGGATTCAACAGGTTTGACTAGTTTGTGTTAGGTTCAGTGCCTCTACAAAATTTAGTTTTAGCTAAGCAAATTTATTATGTCTATTCAAAGTCTTGAAATGCTGACACTCAATGTTAGGCTATTTATGATCTCAGAGCATTGTATTACTTTTAATCAGTAAGGCTTGAATAAATTTCTTAGTGAGATTGGTAGATTTGTGTTCTCACATGAATGACACGACACTCATGCCCTGAGAAAACAAACGCAATTTCCTCTTGATCTATCAACTGCTTTTAATATTGTTGACCACAAGGTGGTGTTGGCAAGGATAGATGGTATTTGAAGGGGAAAGAACAGAACTGCTCAACAGGACAGACAGTAGCAGATAATTGCTCCATTGTCTCAAGAGCTCTCTCACATAGCAGTACTGCAGAGCCTTAGTCTGTCATTCCTGTTTAACGTGCACGTGAGGTTGCTAGAAGAGACTGAGAAACTGTCTGGATTGCAGTCCCAGCAGTATGTGAGAAAAACTCAGGTCTACAGCTCAGCTTTACCAGACCTGGAGATAAAAGTTTAGTTAATTGGTTTTCCTAGCGTCTGGTCAGGTGTGAAACTCAGTTAGCTGAAACTCAGATAAGACAAAGGTTATGCTGGAAAAAATCGATCACAGAAAATAACTGTTTCTGCAATTGTTCACAACCTAAAGGTGCCTTTTGGATCATCAGCTACTTCTGGGTGTTCAATATAGCAGTGATGGTCAACAATGTTTTCTATCTTCACTTGGCTTGGAAGTTGCAATGTTTCCTTTTTTATTCCTATTCCACCACAGCTATCTGTGCTTTTGTCACCTCTGGAATGGATTACTATAATGCATTCTGCATGAGACGACTCCTGAAACACACAGAAAGCTCTATTTCTGGGGACTACAGATATTCATTCTGCAGTAGAAAGAACGAGGAGTACTTGTTCTAAGGAGGCACCTTAGAGACTAACAAATTTAAGCTTTCGTGGCTAAAGCCCACTTCATCAGATGCATACAGTGGAAAATACAGTAGGAAGAGATAGATAGATACACAGGTAGATAGATACGCAGAGAACATGAAATAATGAGGGTTATCATACCAGCTCTAAAGAGACCAATCAATTAAGGTAGGCTATTATCAGCAAGAGAAAAAAAACTTTTGAAGTGATAATCAGGATGGCCCATTTCAAACAGTTGACAAGAAGGTGTGAGTAACAGTAGGGGGAAAATTAGCATGGGGAAATAGTTCTGAGTTATTGTAATAACTCATCCACTCCCAGTCTTTATTCAAGCCTAATTTAATGGTGTCCCCTTTGCAGATTAATTCCAGTTCTGCTGTTTCTTGTTGGAGTCTGTTTTTGAAGTTTTTTTGTTGAATAATTGCAACCTGAAGCAAACACTCACCAGCAACCAAACCACACCACACAACAAAAACACTAACCCAGGAACCTATCCTTGCAACAAAGCTCATTGCCAACTCTGTCCACATATGTATTCAAGGGACACCATCATAGGACCTAATAACATCAGCCACACTATCAGAGGCTCATTCACCTGCACATCTACCAATGTGATATATGCCATCATGTGCCAGCAATGCCCCTCTGCCATGTACACTGGCCAAACCGGACAGTCTCTACGCAAAAGAAAAAATGGACACAAATCAGATGTCAAGAATTAGAACATTCAAAAACCAGTTGGAGAACACTTCAGCCTCCCTGGACACTCAATTACATACCTAAAAGTCACAATTATTCAACAAAAAAAAACTTCAAAAACAGACTCCAACAAGAAACAGCAGAACTGGAATTAATTTGCAAACTGGACACCATTAAATTATGCTTGAATAAAGACTGGGAGTGGATGAGTCATTACACTAACTAAAAACTATTTCCCCATGCTAATTTTCCCTCTACTGCTACTCACACCTTCTTGTCAACTGTTTGAACTGGGCCATTCTGATTATCACTTCAAAAGTTTTTTTTCCTCCTGCTGATAATACCCCACCTTAATCGATTGGTCTCGTTAGAGCTGGTATGGCAACCCCCATTTTTTTCATGTTCTCTGTATATCTATCTTCCTACTGTATTTTCCACTACATGCAACTGATGAAGTGGGCTTTAGCCCACGAAAGCTTATGCTCAAATACATTGGTTAGTCTCTAAAGTGCCACAAGTCCTCCTCGTTCTTTCTGCTGATACAGATTAACACGGCTGCCACTCTGAAACCTGTCACTCTGCAGTGTGTCACATGGAGTTTATTTCACCTCTGCTTCACGGGATTGCACTGGCTTCTGATATATTAATAGGTGTAATTTAAGGTGTTTTTCACCCATCAGACCCATCATGGCTTAGAATCTGAGTAACAAGAGCTCTTTTTATGGGTTGTGACTGGATGGATTATTCAGGCAGACAATCTCTAGATTTGTATGTCTAGATCCTGCGAGTTTTAAGTGGAAGAGCATTGACTCTGGAATTTGCTTCCCTCCTTAGTCCAACAAAGCCTAAGTATGTTGACTTTCTGGGTATAGTGCAAGGCCTATTAACTCACTCTAATTTTGAGGAGCTGAATTGAAAAATAATCTCAATTCCAATTCTTTCTTAAATAATGGGAGATTTTTAGTGCTAGTTTTGACTGTTAAAATGTATTATTTTTAAACTGTCACTAACACTAAATATGGATATATCATATCAATTAGAAGTACAATATAAGCCACTATATTTAAAATGTGCCTATTACAGTACTGCCCTATTCAGCCACATAATTTGTAAATAAAATTAAGGAAAGAAACATTTTATGGTTATATGTATTTGGTTATAAAAATATTATGTCTCAGTTATAATACTGGTTTGACAAGTCTGTTCTCCATTAGCAGGGAATATAAAACAACCAGTGTCTACAAGATTAGAAAAAATATCATCATAATTTCACTTAACTGTTTGTATGTGCATAATCTGAAGGCTGCTTTTAAAACTGTTTCCAAACTCTCATCTATACATATTTTTTTTCTTAAAATGATTCCATATAAACCTAACATTGTTGTGGGATTAATGGTTACTAATAAACACTAATAAAAAATAAGTATTTTACAAAGGTTACACCTAATAGAGTACAGTGATTAACTATCACTAGGATTATTCAGTAGCATTAAGGGAGAAAATTGTAGTTCTTTAGTGAATCTTTTTTCAAGTTTTTAGTAAATTTTGCATTGCCTCTTCAAAAAATAACTTACAGACTCTGTGTATATATAAAGCCTGCTGCAGTTTCCACGATATGCATCTGAGGAAGTGAGCTGTAGCTCACGAAAGCTTATGCTCTAATAAATTGGTTAGTCTCTAAGGTGCCACAAGTACTCCTTTTCTTTTTGCGAATACAGACTAACACGGCTGTTACTCTGAAACCTTACAGACTTTTAAATCTCAAAAGGCATGTTATCGTATTATTGTGCTTTAAATTTAAAAGGGAATAAAAAAGGCTACTTCAGCATCTTCCTCCTCAATTGCTCAGTATAAAGTCTCTACACGAGGTGTTCTGCATAAAGCGGATCCCTTTACATATCTGACGTGGAATTTACTATTAAATGAAACTTTGAAATTTGGGAGGTTTCCAGTCAATAAAACAATTCTCTTATATTTTTAAAAAGTGTTACGTTTACCATACTTCCTCTACTCCCTCACAAGGCCCCACTTCCCAGTTGCCAGCCAAGGAAGTTGGGGGTGTCAGATCTTGTTTGACCAGGAATTGGGAGCGCATAGCTCTGAAGAGGGCATTTAGTTGCAGCTATAGGAATTTGTTGCTTCTACCATTGGAGATCCAGAGCCTGCCAGGCTCACCTCCTACAGCTGGTTCTATATTTGTGTGGTAAGGCTCAGAGTAGATAAGAACTCTCTTAACCACCTTCACCTGCTGGCACAGTCCTACTACAAGCCCTAGCTCTTTCCCCTCCCCACCTCAGCTTTCCAATTTCTTCCCATCTCCCTTGGCCCAGATTACAACTCTGCTACTCCATTCCCGATGCCTGGAGCCCCACTCTGTTCCTTCTTGGCTCCATATCCCCTGCATCTTTTTCCCTCCCCAGCCTCACTCATCTTCTTCCCCTCCTTCCCACCTATTTGTGGCCTTCACTTGTTGTGTCACATTCGATTTTAATTGTTTGCTCTATGGTACTGGGCAGGGACTATCTCGTCACTTGCTTTGTTTGGTATCTAGCGCTTTTTGGAACACT
Source organism: Lepidochelys kempii (assembly GCF_965140285.1). Taxonomy (NCBI): domain Eukaryota; kingdom Metazoa; phylum Chordata; order Testudines; family Cheloniidae; genus Lepidochelys; species Lepidochelys kempii. The sequence continues at coordinate 251,412,242 of NC_136380.1, forward strand.
CAAATATTATTTGGTCATGTCCCAGAACGGCATACATATAAATTCAACACGCCACAACAAGCAAGGGTTGTTAATAGATGGGGGAGGAAGGACAGAGCTGAAAATCATACAATCATACAGTTAACATGTAGATTCTCACATGCAAGACTGAATCAGCAAGTTTTTAAGATTATTAATAAGAGGAGGAAAGTGATCTGGTGAACAGTTTTGGGGTAAGCAATATACATACCACAGACAGCATGAAAGGAAAACAAAGAGAAGGCAAGGAGGAGGTATTGAGGCTAATGTGTCTCATGGGAATGCTGAAAAAGACCAGGCTGGAGATGAAAGAAAAGCTGCAATGTTGAGCCTTAAAGGCAAGAACAAGAAATTTTCCTTGTCCTTACAACTACTTAGTACAATTTCTTATAATTATTAATAATAAAATCACCAGTTTTTTTAAATCACTCACAAAATAAAAATTTGTACTTTTTTTTAAGCGTAAGTATGTGTTCCTATGTACATAAGTCAAATTTTAACTTTATGATGTTATTGAAGAAAGTCACATCATAATGTATAATAGTTTGTCGAGGAATTTATAGATACTAAGGTCAGAAGGGACCATTATGATCATCTAGTCTGACCTCCTGCACAATGCAGGCCACTGAATCTCACCCACCCACTCCTGCGAAAAACCTCTCCCCTATGTCTGAGCTATTGAAGTCCTCAAATCGTGGTTTAAAGACTTTACAGAGCAGAGAATCCTCCAGCAAATGACCCGTGCCCCATGCTACAGAGGAAGGCGAAAAACCTCCAGGGCCTCTTCCAATCTGCCCTGGAGGAAAATTCCTTCCCGACTCCAAATATGGCGATCAGCTAAACCCTGAGCATATGGGCAAGATTCACCAGCCAGATACCCAGGAAAGAAGTCTCTGTAGTAACTCAGATCCCACCCCATCTAACAGCCCATCACAGGCCATTGGGCCTATTTACCATGAATAGTTAAAGATCAATTAATTACCAAAATCATGTTATTCCATCATACTATCTCCTCCATAAACTTATCGAGTTTAATCTTAAAGCCAGACAGGTCTTTTGCCCCCGCTGCTTCCCTTGGAAGGCTATTCCAAAAGTTCACTCCTCTGATGGTTAGAAACCTTCATTTAATTTCAAGTCTAAACTTCCCAATGACCAGTTTATATCTATTTGTTCTTGTGTCCACATTGGTCCTGAGAGTAAATAATTCCTCTCCCTCAGAGATGTTCTTTTATTGTTTTTAAAAGGCACTACACCAGAGATCTAAACAAAGTAGAAACTGTACTAGCATTTTCCCAAAAACTGTACTGCTCTCTGCTGTAAACTGCTTGATCACTTGATATCTGAAAGAGGTGTGTTTTACTTTCCGTCCATTTAAATATTTGTTTACTTTCATGGGAACAATTCTCTGAAGCCCAATTTGTTGTGGGTCCCTCCTTTTCATTCAGTTTCATTTCAGAGCATAAACACAGACAGGACAGAAAGTATCAAAATCAGAAGTCCTCTATCTACAGGTTATACAAAAAGCAAAAGTAACATCACGTCTGTAAAACCTCACCAAAAGATTCCACCAGCCCCACACTGATTCAGCTCATGTGCTAAGGATATCCAGTTAATCATATTCCCAGGATTAGGTAACAAGGAAGACTTGTACTACTGTAGCTGACAGATGCAAGAAAAATACACCCCTAAACCAAAGTCATTTTTGGTATGCCAATTCCAGGAAAACTGCAATATGGAATAGCTAATTGTATACAAATCTCCTGACAAACCTCCCAATACTGCGGACCCCTTCCTATCACACCTGACAGAGCAAGTGTAAAGACAAGCTAATGAACTCCAAATATTCAGCAGCTCTGGTGCCTACTGTGAAAACTTTAGGACTTGCCCAGTCACCAGTTACACTCATTCACTGATCCTTCAGCTCAAGAGTGGCAAAAGTCTCCTCTAAAAGGAAGCATTCCCTGAAGAACCAAAGCAGAAAAGAATTAGACTGCACATTGCAAAACGGAAAACTGACTATATCCATATAACAGTGCTGAGATTTTCATGCCCTTTTTGGACAAACCCCACTGTTTTATCTAAATCCCTGTACCCAGTTTACCATAGTGACAGGCATTTTAGAAAAGGATATGGATAGGGACAGACAGACCAAAAAGCTCCACTGCATAGTTCTGCAGAAACATTTCAGCTCTAAACTAATGATTATCATCTAAAAGAGCTCCAAAAGTGCCCACTTTCCTTTATCTACTGATCTTTTTGGGGGTGGGGAGGTGAGCGGAAGCAGTGGGAGGTCTAACGCACAACAACAAAATGTACAGTAGAGAGCAATCCTGTACTAGCAGGGGGATGGACTACATGATCTAACCACTTACCCCCACCCAATTAATTTATATGGTCCTATGACCCAAAACATTTTAACTCTGATTCAGCATCTGGTTTTCAGTGAGGTTCTCTTTTTTAGACAAGTTTCCAGCTGAGTTTACTGAGGCTAAAAGAAACCAAACGACTTACCCTAAGTAGCTTCTCCCACATTATAGCCCACAGGCATACTGACTTCCTGAACAGTAGACCCCATGATTATTCAAAACGTGAACTAAAAGATTCTAAGAAGCCTCCCAAGAGTTGTCACAACTGAAGAATAACTATTCATATGACTCAGGCTTCACTCTGATGTGACCAGTTTCTCTGATTTAAAATTATTCTGTTTAAAAGGGCCTCTTTCTCCATGCCTTGTGACATTTTCCACTTAATAACAACCTCCATACAAGATGAAGGAAAACTTACAACATATGGAAAACAACGCTTCCTGATACGTAAAAATAAACCAAGTTGGAACTTTACTTGTGTATTTATAATGTACACACTTTAATATGCGAAATTAGTCACTTTTCCCTTCTGCAGTGCTAAAAAGAACCATTTTGTTCAGTCCAGACTGAAGTGCTAATGTAGTGTAAAAATTGCTATTAAACAAGTTTAAAATCTGAGTTCTCATATCACTATTGGTTCCAATTTACATTTTCTGATTTAATACATAAAGTGTAAAATCAAATACAACTTTAGTACAGACTTAAAATTTGTAGGAGGAAAAACATCCACTTATACAGTATGTTACTGCATCTTAAACATCTGGCAAACACACCAAATAGCTAAATATGCAACACTACAACCCCAAGAGTTACACCAGAGCTTACCGATTCTGAAATGATTTGCCAGCAATGTTGTCTCTATAAGAATCAAACAAAACATGATACTGGTCTCGACTCCACTCCAGGACAACCTATAAAGAAAGAAAACTTGGAGTCACATTCTTTTTAAATTAGAATTAATGATAATTTACTTCTTTCTCTTCAAAACCTTTACTATTTTATTTTTATATAAATATAAAAATAAAATTCAGGTCTGATGTGCACGTTAGTACACACAAACTGGAAATTAACCAAAGAAAAAATGTCACATTTAATCTCCAAGCACAGATCAAACCTGAAACCCAGGACACACTAAGTAATGACACAAAGAGAATGCCCATAGACTGTAGTTCAGCTGGGAGACATAAGGATTGCCATAACAGATCAGACCAATGGTCCATCTAGTCCATTATCCTAGCTCTGAGAGTGTTATTTTTGTTACTCTCCAGTTTGCCCACATCATTCCTGAAGTGTGGCACCCAGAACTGGACACAGTACTCCAGACAAGGCCTCACCAGTGCCAACTAGAGTGGGACGATTACCTCCCATGTCTTACATATGACACTCCTGTTGATACACTCCAGAATGGTATGAGCCTTTTTCACAACTGCATCACATTGTTGACTTGTATTCAATTTGTGATCCAGTATAACCCTCAGATCCTTTTCTGCACTACCACCACCTAACCAGTTATCCCCCATTTTGTAATTGTGCGTTTGATTCTGGCTTACTAAGTATAGTACTCAGCACTTGTCTTTTATTGAATTTCATCTTGCTGATTTCAGGCCAATTCTCCAGTTTATCAAGGTAGTTTTGAATTCTAATCCTATCCTCCAAAGTGTTTTCAATCCTTCCCAGTTTGTCATCTGCAAATTTTATAAGCATACTCTCCACTCCATTATCCAAGTCATTAATGACAATATAGAATAGTACTCCACTAGACATGTGCTCCCAGTTTGACAGTGAATCATCAACAATTCCTCTGAGCACAGTCTTTTGACCAGTTGTGCACCCACCTTATAGTAATTTCATATACACCACATTTTCCTAGTTTGCTTATGAGAACGTCTTGCGAGACTGTGCCAAAAGCCTTACTAAAATCAAGATATATCACATCTACAGCTTCCCCCATCCACTAACCTACTACCCTGTCAAAGAAGGAAATTAGGTTGATTTGGCATGATTTGTTCTTGACAAATCCACACTGGCTATTACTTACAACCTTATTATCCTCTCGGTCAGGGGTGGGCAAACTACTGCCCAGGGGCCGCATCCAGCCCTCCAGATGTTTTAATCCAGCCCTTGAGCTCCCACCCGGAAGCGGGGTCCAGAGCTTGCCCCGCTCTGCATGGCTCCTGGAAGCAGCGGCATGTCCCCCTTCCGGCTCCTACACGTAGGGGCAGCCAGGGGGCTCTGCACACTGCCCCCTCCCAGGGTGCCGTCCCCGCAAATCCCATTGGCCAGGAACCGCGACGAATGGGAGCTACAGGGGCGGTGCCTGCAGATGGAACAATGCGTAGAGCTGCATGGCCACGCCTCCGTGTAGGAGACGGAGGCGGGACATGCCATGGCTTCTGGGAGCTGCTTGAGGTAAGCACCGTCTGGACCCTGCACCCTGGACTGCCTCCAGCGCCCCAACCCCCTGCCCCACCCCTGAACCCCCTCCCACCCTCCGAACCACTCCATCCCAGCCTGGAGCACCCTTCTGCATCCCCTCATCCCCATCCCCACCCCAGAGTCCACACCCCCAGCCAGAGCCCTCACCCCCTCCCGCACCCCAACCCCCAATTTCATGAGTGTTCATGGCCCGCCATACAATTTCCACACCCAGATGTGGCCCTCGGGCCAAAAAGTTTGCCCACCCCTGCTCTTGGTGCTTACAAATTTATTGTTTAATAGTATTCTGAAGTATCCAAGTTAGGCTGACTAGTTTATAATTCCCCAGGTCCTCTTTGTTCCCCTTTAGAGGGACAGGTACTATGTTTGGCCTTCTCCAGCCCTCTGGGACTTCACCCATTGTTGGATCATATTAAAGAAGTTCTGTATTAAAATCACAAATGAGTTTGATTCCCCATAGTTTAAATTCCAGGGTATTACTAATTAAGAGGTCTCTTGGTTTTTGGTACTGTTTCTCTCCCTCTATGTGCGAAACTTGCAAGCTGCTAATTGCGTTAGTACATTCTGAGACAGAGTCTGTTCTCAAAGCAATTCACAGAGAGAGAGACTCAAAGCAATACTCTGTAACAACAGAAACAGCACCCAGAGACTCCCTGCCCCTTTGTTGTATTAACAATCGTGATTAAAATAGAGATAGAGGAAGTATGTGGATGGATGCTTGGTGTGGATAATAACTGAATGATCAGGGAGGTGCCAGCCTAAGAATCCAGTGTCCATCGGCTGAAGAAGGCATCAAGTGGAAATAACCAGAGGACCCGTGGAGGGCAGGCTGGAATCCACCCAACAGCCTCAAGAATGGGAGAACCAAAGAACAAGATAACATCTAGCAGCACAGAGCCGTCAGGAATGTGCTATCTGCTGATTGATTCAGCAACAGCATGATGAAGCAATTCCCATAGACTGGCATAGGAAGAAATTCCTATAAAAATAGACTCTAGAAAGTGAGACCTTTGGGGTGTGATTCTGCAGACCAACTTCCAGGACCATATCGATGAGCCTCTGACAAGACCCTGCTCCCTCCTCATGTGTGTGTATGTGACTGAATGTGTGAATAAATATGAGATTGAATAGAATGTTATAGCTATAACTAACTGCTTACTATGATTCTTCCTGTATTCACAATAAATGTGGTATTTTGCCTTTTTCCCTTTTAATAAGATCCTGCTGTTTTTTATTTTATTGGTACAACACATCCTTCATGAATTCTTGAAAACAATCGCTAACGGTTTTGAGATTGCTTCAGCTAGTTCCTTAAATACTCCAGTGTGAATTTCATCAGGCCCTGCCGACCTGAATACACCTAACTTATCTAAATATTCCTTAACGTATTCTTTCCGCTAGTCTGGCTTGTGTTCCTTCCGTCTTTGTTGTTAATATTAACTGTGTTGAGTATCTGGCGACAACTTACCTTTTTAGGGAAGACTGAAGCAAAATGGGCATTAAATACAGCGGCCTTATTGTTATCATCAGTTATTAACTCTCCTTACCCACTAAGCAGAGGACTTTGTCTTTCTTTTGCTCCTAACTGATTTTTCTGTCCCTTGCTAGGTATAATTCATTTTGTGCCTTCACTTTTCTGATATTGTCCCTGATGGCTTGGGATAGTCTTTTGTATTTCTCCTTAGCAATCTGTCCATGTCTCCACTTTTTGTAGGTTTCTTTTTTTATTTTCAGGACACTCAAGAGTTCCTGATAGAACCATATTGGTCTCTTTCTAGTCTTCCTATCTTTCCTTCGTATCAGGCCAGTTTGCTGTTGAGCCTTTAATATAGTTTCTCTGAGAAACTGCAAGCTCTCCTGAGCTCTTTTTTCCCTTAGATTTTCTTCCTATGGGACTTTACCTACCAGTTCTCAGAGTTTACTAAATAATTACCACAAAAGGAAATTATTTCCTCTCCCCCTCAACATGATACTACTTTTTAAAAATAATTCTTAATACTTCATACCAATTATTCACCAGGCTGGGTGCCATTTATATGGTTGCTTCTTCCTTGCATTAAAAAAGAACATCAAACGACAAGATAAGTCATTTCTCCAAGCTAGCATTCACAGAATACAACATTTCTAAAGCCACCTCCACAATGAGCTGAATCATTCATCACCGAAGTCAACAACAAGCCTCCTACATTGACTTACATGGGTACAGGATCAGGTCTAGTGTCAACTTATTTGGAGCTACCACAAGCACATATAAACCTCCTTCCAAGTCTCCAAAAAAAGGCTCTTTGAAACCAAAACCATGCCTGTCAATTCTCGTCCTTCTCACACACGGAGACAGAATTTACAAAATAAGCATAACTTGCTCATTGCTATTTCAATGTGAAGGTAAATAAATGCTTATCTCAAAATAATACAATGCAAAAAATCTGTTTTTCATCTAAGTCTCTTCCCCCTCTCTCTAGCAGATATGCTGGTCTCCTCACAGTCTCAGAAACTAGTTTAACACAGAACTAAGCTGGCAAACAGTACTTTTTAATGTAGATGTTATTACTAAAAATGATGAATCCAAGCATAATCTACACTTTAGAATTCTGAGATAATAAAATCTCAATTCATATTATGAATACAATTTTTGAGAAAGAAGAGGGTTAACTGTGCAAATACCTTGTCACGTATATCAGTTAAACCATAAGGACCTACGTAAGTGTCACCTTACAAAAACAAAGATTTATGAATCCCACTTCACTAGCTGCTTTGACCTGCTAAAAGCAATGAAGATGCAAGACTAGGCACTGGGACAAGTTTTGGGGACTTTTTCTTTTCTGTTTCCTTGCATAATGGTGGTACGAATAAGTATAATACGTGCCTCAATAAAAGAGAATGACAAAATGTATTATTCAACCAGCTAAATAGGAGCATCACCACTCCAAGCCTATATATGCAGTAATTTAAGATGCATTAAATCACATCCTGTGCATTCTGGATTATATTCTATAATTAAAGAACTAGTCACAGTACTAAACGACTGCAGCAATACCACATTTTAAGATAAATGTCATGTTTGTCACTCCTGACGTACCCCTTTTTCTATGAAGAAGGCAGCCACATTCTGTTATTTGTATTACAGTAATGCCTAAGGAATCTAAGATTAGGGCCCCACTGTACTAAGTCTCTACCCTGAAACTATTGTATTAGTAATCCAAATATGCGTTTCACTCATGTTCCATCTACACAGGGCTTTGAACAAAGCTGAACCACCAAGAGAAGCTCAGTCAAAAATTGTCTATAACCAAACTCTGCCATAATGAAGTTCAACAACCATGTTCCAACCTAACTGTGGGATGCAATATTTAAATCTGGTTATAACACTTACTGGATACAAAAAAGTTCGAACTGTACTTAAATAGCACTGAGCTTCAATTCATAGATGGGGCTTGATGCCAACAAGCCAACTTTCACATATTGAGCTACCAGTATGTTATCAGTTTTGAACGATTTGCCTTATCTACCCATTTTACTGGCAGCACTAATGCCTACTGCGGTGGATTTACAGCAGGCAAACCCAATTTTGCTTAATTGCAAGTGCCACTCTGGCATCAGTATTAAGTTCTGCAACAGGATAGCAGTCTCTCTCTGTTTTATAATTGGATCACAAGCAATAACTATAACTAAAGCACTATCACCCCAGTTCTGATAGCTCATAATTTTCAACATCTTCTTATGCTTGGTGTCTGCCCATGGGCAAATTATTCTAGAAACTTTATTCAAACACAATTCAGTCATTTTTAAGCATGAGAAGAGTGACAAAAATACACTCTTACCATTAAAATATATGTGACTGTTTCTGAACAGCTCTTGTGCTTAAATGGCTGAAGGGTAGCAAGCTGAAATGTGCAAGGAGACAGCCCTCACTGATAAGCAGTACCTTTGAGTGATTTTGTGAAGATCTGTTGTGACTTGAACAAATAGTGAGTGAAAAGTACATTTCAGGCAGGTGAAGTATATTTTGCACTAATATTTAGCCAGTTTTACCAGTATTCTAAATAGAATCCAACAATAGCCATCAAATCGAAATATCAATGAAAAACGCAAAAAGTTTACTCAAACTTCCCCCACTTTGTCTCTGTTTTTCAATCAGCTCTAGTCAGGGCTGGTATACCCACTAGGCAAACTAGGTGGCCGCCTAAGGCACCAAGATTTGGGGGCACCAAAAAGGGCTCTGGCGGTATGAGCGGCGATGGGCTCGCAGATGGGAGGCGGCCGGGCAGAAGGGGGGGCGGACTTGGGGTTGCCCCCCCCCGCACTGATCGTTCTCCCCCCGCCTTTCCCCCTGCAGGTGCCAACCCCGTGCCCCACCCCTGCTCCCCTGGACCCCAGGAGGTGAGGCAGGCGGCAGGGAGGGAGCACTGGACGCCCGGGCTGTGGGGGCGGAGCGAGGGGGAAGGCTAGAGCTGCCGGGGAGGGGGCTCCATGTGCTGCCCGGGGGGCTCTGCTCCGTGGGGGGGAGGCAGGGGCTTGCTGGTGCCGGGGACCTTGTGTGCCAGGTTCTGGGGGGAGGGACGGCGTGGCGTGGCTGGCTGGGGAGGAGGGGGTGGGAGGAGGCTGTATGCCAAGCTCTGGAGCCGGGGGCAGGGTTCCGTGGGCCGGCCAGGCTGAGGTACGGGCAAGCTGGGCCGGAGGGGGCTGCGTGCCACACTCTGGAGACAGGAGCAGGACTCAGTCGTGTGCTGGGCAGGGCTGGGGGGGAGGGGGCATGCTGTGTGCCGGGGGGGGGAGGGAGAGAAAGCGGGGGGAGGGTGCTGTGTGCCGAGCAGGCCTGGGGGGGGAAGAAGGCGGAGGGGAGGTGCTATGTGCTGGGGGAGAAGGTGGAGGGAGGTCGAAGGGGGCTGTGTGTCTGGCTGGGCGCTGTAAAGGGGGGACTCTTTGTGTGCTGGGCTAGGCTTTGTGGGGGACCAGCGGGCCAAGCCGGCCAGGGAGGGGGCTGTGGAGCGAGGCAGAGTGCGCTGGTCAGGGTTTGGGGAGGGACCGGGGGACGACACTGTATGCCTTGCCAGGCTCCGAGGGGAGGCAGAGGGGTTGTGTGCCGAGGGGCGCTGGGGAGGGCTGTGTTCCAGGGACAGTGTCGGGGGTGGGTGGGACAAGCGTACTGCTTCACTATGGTACAAAGTGGCAATGATATCGCACACAGCCATTACCCATTCTGACAGACTGTTTATCATGCTAAGTTTACTAGTTTTCGGAGGTTGTCGACTGAAGCTAACTATTTTTCTTAAGTTGTTTCAGATCTAAGACTCTGGCAATTGCTGCTGCATCATTTCACTAATACTTTGTGTCAACTGTGTGAGAGTCCGGGGGGGAGGGAAGGGGGAGCACAAGGTGAAAGTTTCGCCTAGGGCGCAAAACATCCTTGCACTGGCCCTGGCTCTAGTTCTAAATGAAAGAAAACTCAGGACCTCTCTACAGAGCCCCGCCTTCTGGACTATGGGGATCTGAACAGCGGGGACACCAAAGTGTTCCCCTGTGTGAATATTGCAGCCGCAAACTAAGCGATTCCTAGTTCACATTGATGTACTCCTGTTTGAAGAGGACTACATTTAAAAGGTACCTAGTTCGTATTAACATAATCCTCTTCAAACAGGATTACATTAATGCAAACTAGGAACCTTTTAGTTCATGCCTGCAGTATCCACGCAAGGGAATTACAGCTCAACACTTCAGTGCCCACCACTATCCACACCTCTATAGTCCAAACACAGGGGCAGTGTAGACAAATTCTTAGTCATGCATAAATAGGTGGCTAAATGCATTGCACAGTGAATTCATTCCCACGGTGTTTAGCATAATCAAAGGGGGTGGAGTTAAAGTTGCCTGTCCAACCAGGTCTTTGGCATTTCCTGATTTTCATTGCTGTTCAACTTTAACATTCCTAAATGTAGTTTATTCTAATGGAATTTTATCTAAGATGAATTCCTCCATTAAACAGAAGAATTAATTCTGTTCATCTTATAAACTGATAATTATTGACATATGCAAGCTTATAAAACTCTGGTATGTGACCACCATTTGTGGGAGATTTCTCATCCGTTATCAGATGTGCACATTGGATTTGGGGTTTCTATCTGCACATCAATGCAAACAAGTATATGTTTTAGTTTATTTTTAGATATGATTTTATCACCAGGAGTTGCAAAGGACAATGTAACATATACATTGCACAATCACCAGTCAGTTTCAAAACACAGGAAAATTAGTGGTAAGATACTGCTCTAAATGCACAATGAAATAACAGTGCCCCAAACATGGGCTTCCAGCCTCTTAGCATCCATTTTACAAAAAGGCATACTTACCCTCCACAAACATTCTCTGTTTGATAAAATCTGGATAAATTCCCTAAGAAATCCTCCCAATAGATATCTAGGTAGAAATAGAGAAACAGCTAGAGGACTGGGATCTTTAAGATCTGAAGGGTATTTTTATGTTGCATTTGCAGGCCAGTGTTCCCTCTGATTCTATTTGATTTTGACAATCCCCCAAATTTGCAGTTGTCATTTTCAAAAGCTTGTGTTTATTTCTTTTCTGATTGTGTTGACCTGATATATAGTTAAGAGTGTTTACTGTATCTGTGCATATGCAAATCATTCCAGGCAGTTCAGCCCATTTATTAGGAAAAAATTAAGTTGCATATTATTTACAGAACAAAAATATTAAAAACAATAAAAGCAGGCCAGTCAAAATACTGATGATATTGCTGAGCAGCAGGAGGTTGGAAATACCAAGTTCAGCTCTCCAGGCTGCAGGGGAGAAGAAGAACTCAGTTCCCCTACTGTGGTAACAACCGGCCATTCACAAGTGGCATTAACATAGCTCTAAAGAGAACTCCAATCAGCCTGCCCTGATAAAAAAAAGTGATAACGATAAATCATCTGAAGAGGGAGGGATGGAGGTTATACAAACAAAGAAACCAAGGCCTCTGAGAAAGTGAAGATTGTACCCAGTCTCTCACTGCCCAGGCCTGCTGAGACCATTCAAGATTGAAAGGCCCTTTTCTTGACATTTAAAATTCATACAATATTTCTGAAATGGACCAAAAGAAGAATGGCATATTTCAGTAAAGACATATAGTATATTAGTTCCCTGTGTTCTCCTGAAAACAAAATTGTACATGCTACTTGATTGTAAAACTGCTTCAATTTTCAAAAATCTCGAGTATTTTATCTTAAAATATTAAATTGCAATACAAACTGCTTTCATGATGTAGGAGTGCTAATCAAATTGGGGCTAGAGTCAACAAATGCTGATCACATTGAAAATCTAAATCCTGGCATGTGTTGGGTTGGGTTTTTTAAACTGTGATCCTTTCACAAGCTCAAGAGTCAACAAGAATCACACCCCACCCAGATAGAGGATTCATTTCATACTGTCAGCAATATCAAAGTATCATCATACATCTTTTCCTTTGTGTTATCTTGGCATCAGAACAGTAATTTCAGAGCAAAGTAAAACTACTTACAAAACAGGCAGTGTCTAACAAGGTTCTGAGACCAGGGTTCTATTCCCTAACCTTTCACTGACCTGCTGTTTCACCTTGGTCAAGATACTTCATTCCTTTATACCTCTGTCACCTTTCCCTCCCTTCCTCTTTCTTGTCTACTTACACTGTAAATAAACTCTTAGAGCAAGGATGTCCCTGGCTATACTGGAAAAGAGGTGTATTTTTACATATTAGCTGTTTTGAGATGCGTTAAGATCTGTGTATAGACTAGAATATTGTAGTTTTAACACATTACCTGATCAAGGTGAACCTTACCTGAGACTTATTTACACTAGGCTCCTACACACGTGTTAACTAACATTAAAAAAAAACTCTCTAGTGAACACAAGGTGTATGTGTTTGTAGAGTGCTTAGTACAACAACAGTGCAAGGATCTCAGCTACCAGTAGGCAGTACTGATATACACACAACAAAAATTACTGTGGTTATGCTTGGATATAAGTTTTCTGCTTAGCATATTAAAAACATATAGCCTTACATACAAACTAGTAGCTGAGTAAAGAATTTAAATCAAGTTGCCTAAATCCACTTTCCAAAACAGAAGTCAGCTAACTGACTTGAGGGGTTTTATATATATGACGAAATTTGGCCTTAACTTACACTTTCAGTGAAGTGATCTTAATAAGTTGCACAGATGTAACATAATTTGGCCTGATAAAGAGCTCAGTAAGATATTAAAAATAAGGGTAAATATGACCATATTGAGTAGTGCCCCAGAACTGAATGTTTAATTGGCAATTCCACAAAACCCTGCATTGTGATTAGCTGAAGAGGATCCAATTTGTATTATACACAAATCCCTGTATTCTGAATATACCAAATACATCAAAATTCCACATTCAGTTCCCCACAGCAAATACAGCTGTCTCAGTGGAGAGCAATAGGAAGGCAAGAATGTTGCACGAGAAGAGAGTGGGAGTTGCTTAAGGGAAGAACAGCACTTGGGAGAGTGATAAATTCAAGACATCAAAACAGAGCATCCATGGGTGGAAGTGCTACAAGGTGTGAAGCAGGGACACTGGATAGGAGTGGCACAGGAGAAGTAGTGGTTGATGATGGGCTAAGGAAAGGCCTAGGAGCAAGGGCACTTAGGGGCACTGAACTGGTGTGCTGTAAACTTCTGCAGAAGGCAAGGTTGTATGGAGGCAGTAGCACCGTGGGTCAAGTGCTGTAGATGGGTACTGCATGGGGATACTGAACAGGGTTCTGTGATGGTGCCACAGAGACATTGGAGCAAGTGCTGCATACCGTGGAGTAGCCAGTGCACTGGGCATGGGGGAATATAGGGAGGAAAGGCAAGAGCATGGGGTGGTAGTACTCAGAGGGCAGGGGAAGCACTGGAGATGGGTATTTTGGAAACACAAGTTACAGGAGGGGATGTGTGGGTGCTTCTGCGTAGGCACAGGGTCCTGAATGGGGAAGCCAGCATACTGGGGTAGGTGCTGAGGAACCACAGGGCATGACAGTGGAGACAGGGCATTGTGTTATGGTAAATGTCAGAAGGTGGGGGTTGGGAGCTCTGCAGGAGCATCAGAGCTTGATAGTAAGGGGGAAAGAGGGTACTGTGGGGGGAAGTAATTCACATACTTAAGGCAAGTGTTTAAAGGCAGAAGAAGGAGGGAAGGTTGGGGAGGCGAGGGGCACAGTTGTGCTTCAGGGCATATGCACAGGGTGGGTGCTGCAAGGGTGCTCAGAAGGGAAGTGGGGGCTGCTACAGGGGCACATGGTGCTGCAGGGGGAAGGAGGCAGGGACTCAGGGGAGCTGTGCTCCAAGCCACATGCACAAGGTGGGTGCATCAGGCAGGAGCACCGCAGATGGGGCTGGCTGGGCAAATGCGTACGGGGCGGGGGAGGGGAAGCAAGGGGGCGGGGTGAACAGCTAAGATGTGCGGGGGAGTTGCTGTGGAGGGGAAGGGGCCAGGGGAGCATGGCACACGGAGTGGGTGCTGTGCGGGGAGTGGGAACATGGCACGCACACGGAGTGGGTGCTGCGGGGGAAGGGGGAGCATGGCACACGTGTGGAGTGGGTGCTGCAGGAGGAGGGAGGGCCGGGAAGGGATAAGATGCGTGGGGGGGTGCTGTGGAGCAGAGGGGGGGGACCAGGGGAGCATGGCACATTCGCGGACTGGGTGCTGCGGGGAGACGGGGGAGACGGGCCCGCGGGCGCGGACTGGGTGCTGCGGGGAGAGGGGGGAGCAGGGCGGGGGGGACCATGGCACGCGGGCAGAGTGGGCGATGGGGGGGATCAGGGCGCGCGCGCCGGGTGGGCGCTGCGCGGGGAGGCGAGCAGGAAGCGCGCGCGCGCGCGCGGAGTGGGGGAGGGGGAGCGGCCCGGCCCGGCCGTTACTGACCTCTCCGAACTGCAGGGCGGAGACGAGGACGAGGACCAGGCCCCCGAGGCAGAGGCAGGGCCCATACCTGTGGGACAGGCAGGTGTAGGTCTGTCTCTGCAGGAGCTTCAGCAGCATGACCCGCCGACCACCATCACCCTGCGCCGCCCGCTCACCGCGCTGCCATGCGCCGGGGCGGGGAGGGGGGCCGGGTCCCAGCAACTGGCCGCCGCCACCGCCGCCGCCCACTGCCTCCGCCTCCAGCCCGGCTCATCCCCGCCGCCGCTTCCGGGCGCGGGGGCAGGGCGCGGCGGCGATGCGAGACTCGGCGGCGCCACCTAGGGGAGCCGGCGCGCAGCCACGCGGCCTGGCCGGGCCTGGCTCCGGGCTTGGCAGCCCCCGGCTACGGCGCCGCCACCCGGGGGCCACCCCCGCCCTCTCCCACTGAGGCGGGGTCCCACGGGCGACGGGCCAGGGCCCCCACAGACACAGCGCTCGCGTGTCCTGCAATCCCACCCCCCCCCCCAGCCCGTTGTCTCCTCGAGCCCCAGCTCCGGGAGTCACGAGACTCCGCTTCCCTTCCAGCGACGTTCTTCGGCCTTGTGAGTGTCCTGCCTGTCTCCCCCGCGCCTCTTCTCTCCCCCCGCTCCAAGGCCAATAAAAAGGACACCCCCCGTGTCATTTGTAAAATTATCCTGGGTGGATGGTTGTTGTTTTTTGTTTTGTTTTGTTTTTTTTTTTGGGGGGGGGTGATTTGTGATTTTCAAAGGCAGAGGGTTGTCAATATTGAGTCAGTCCCGGTGATACCGATAGCACCTTTGCCACAGGAAGCAGGGACGCTGGAACAATTTGTATAGTGGGGGTGCTGAGAGTCATTGAACCTAACTGTAAACCCTGGATATAATGGAAACCACTTCAAGCCGGGAGGGGGGGGCCACAGCACCCCTAGTTCCAGCCCCTGTGACAGGGGCGGGGGGGGGGTGTCACTGTAGTCAAACAAAAAGTAGATCCTGAGGCAAGCAGCCTGGTTATGGGCACAGTAAAATACAATGCCAGGAAAGACACCTTGAGCTCACTGTGTCTGCAGTATTGTGATGACAGCACTTTCCTCATATACTTCAGTGTCTGAGAGATAAATTATGTAACATAGATCTCACCCGTGCATCTACTAAAAGAACCATAGTAGTGACATTTCATCACTCATTGTTATGGGGAGAAAGTGGTGCCCTCTTTACTATCCCTCCTCCTCCCCCCTTAACTCATGTTGCCCTCTCCTAGCCTGTAATTCCTCTTTATTCCCCTTTTAAAATATTGGAAAACATAGTACCTTTCTCCAGCACCCTAAGACCTCATTTGTCCTCTATAAATTCTCAAAGAAAATGGCTAACAGTTTCAAGATCAAGGAAGTAGCTGAACCAAATACCCTAGGAGGAATTTCATCAGGCCCTATGGACTTGAATACTGCACATCTAATTTATCTAAATAGTCTTTAACCTGTTCTTTCCTTGTTTTGTCTTGTGTTTCTTCCCCATTGTTTAATATTAATTGTGCTAAGTATCTGGTCAAGTATTATCCCATAAATCCAGAGTGGAGGTTGCACTTAAAAGAAATCCAAACATATTAAGGTAAGAAGTGCACAATTAAGGCATCCAGATAGCCTTAACTCTTCCCTGTATTGACACCATGCAATAGCCATACAATTATGAATGGATGAATGCATGGTCAGGGTCCCAGATTAGAAGAAACTGATTATTAGACTCTTTAAAAACATTTTCTCCTCACATGGCCAGGGAGCCATCAAATCCAGCTAATTGCTGGCTGTCATAATGGCCCTTGGAAGCCATCAGCATCTGGCACAATTTATAGCAGTTCTAAGGCAGCTATAATTTGTACCACAGGCCTGGGGAAGTTTTAGAGTGGCTTTAAAACTACCTATGCCCTCTCCTGAGCTGAGCAAAGGGCAGAAGGACTAGTCCTACAGATCTGGCCCAAATGTTTTAGGCAATTAGGTAAATATTACATTTTTTAATTATAGAAATTAAGCTTTTAAACTACTTAAATTATTTGTGCTACTAACAGCACCTTTGATTGTTCAAATGGAAAATTCAAAAAGCTAAACTTAATCATTAGTGATATTTAGTTTTTACATTGATTTTTTTTCAGGACTGATAATAGCTCCAATCCTATGAGATCATGCATTTCCTTGACTGTTTAATACCTCACAAACTAAGATCCTGAAAATCCTTATTCATACAGCTATATAAGGAGTCTACTGTAAGAGCTACTTATGTGAATAAAGGTTTGCAGGATGAACCCTAAATTTACTCAGTTGAAAATAAATTAGTAGTTTTCATTTTTGTTTTTAATGTGTCATTTTCTGGTTCTCATGCATTAGCACAATGTGGCAAAATTTGAGCTGTAGACAGTGCAGGGTCATGATTAAATACAAATAACCTATTTTCAGTAACATTTAAGAAAAAATGAAAACAGTTCTATTAATAGTGGGTCAACTCCTCAAGATTTGCTCCTAAGGGTTTCATACTATGACGTGTTGGGTGTCTCCTGAGCGAGGAGGGTGCTAATAGCTCTCAGAAACCAGTGGGAGTCTTCAGCCTCTCACAGGAAGTACCTAGCACTTTGTACGCTTGGGCCCAAAACCATGTCAGATTCAGTAGTAACACAGTGATTTGTCATTTGATAGCACCATAATCTATCAGATATAATAATTAAGTCTACATTAGTTATTTGGTATAGAGCAGATTTAAAGCCGCTGTTACAAGACCAGCATTCCCTGCTTTGAAAATACATACTCATCTTTGCTTCATGATTTATTGAGACCTTAGCTTTTGATAAAACAATTCCACTGACCTTATCTCTTAAATAAAAAGAAATAATGGCAGTTTTATGCTAGATGGTACTGGACTGCAGAGATATTCGGTGTAATGAAGTACCTATAAATCCACAAGTGGTATTTACAGTCTCCTGTGAATATAAATTGTTAATGTACATATGCTAATGTGAAGCTAGTGGGGAATTTCAAATCAAGCTGAGCATGGAGGAAAATTGCATGGGTGCTTTTGAAAATCCTGTTGGGCCCTTAGGTGCTGTCAAACGCTAACTTTTAAATCTAATTTAAATTTAAATAACTTTTAAAAACTCTTGAGTCCCTAGATGGGTATTTAATAGATATTTATGCCTTCTCATGGTTTTGAAAATGTTGGTAATAGTGCATAGAAACTAACCTTATCTGATTAATATCCCAGTGCTCCAATATCTAAGCACAGAATGAGAAAAGCTACTTCAATATAACATAAACAGTAACCAATTCTTCCCTCTCCCTATTTTTGAGATTTTTGTATCAATTCAGGTGCTGGAGAGGACACAGTAAGCCACAGAGGATTGCTGAAAAGTGTTCTGTGGCTCTAAATGAGAGGGAGAAGACAGTGGCATTTAGAAACAAACAAAAGTTGTGACTGGAAACCATAAGATCATAGCAATAAAGATTTGAAAATCTCACTTGTGGAGCATCCAGAGGAGGCCTGAACACCAAGTCAGCTTGAGCATTCAATACTGAAAGCAAATTTTCAAAGAAAATCCCTACCCAGAAGTGATTATTCCCCTCTATTCTGCACTGGTGAGGCCACATCTGGAGTATTGCATCCAGTTTTGGGGCCCCTACTATAGAAAGGTATGGACAAATTGGAGAGAGTCCAGTGGAAAAATGATTAGGGGGTTGGGGCACATGACTTATGAGGAGAGGTTGAGGAAACTAGGCTTATTTAGTGTGCAGAAGACTGAGGGGGGGATTTGATAGCAGCCTTCAACTACCTGAAGGGGCGTTCCAAAGAGGATGGATCTCTGCTGTTCTCAATGGTGGCAGATGACAGAACAAGGAGCAATGGTCTCAGGTTGCAGTGGGGGAGGTCTAGGTTGGATATTAGGAAAAACTATTTCCCTACGAGGGTGGTGAAGCACTGGAATAGGTTACCTACGGAGGTGGTGGTATCTCCATCCTTAGAGGTTTTTAAGGCCTGGCTTGACAAAGCCCTGGCTGGGATGATTTAGTTGGGGTTGATCCTGCTTTGAGCAGGGGGTTGGACTAGATGACCTCCTGAGGTCCGTTGCAACCCTAATCTTCTGTGATTCTATGACTCCAGCAGACACCTTCAGGGATGGAGTTTCACTGAGAGTTCATTCAGCAAGAAGTCTATAGGGCAAAAATCCAGCCTATCCCAAATGCTTTCGAGAAGCATAGAAGGAGGGGCAAGCACTCAAACACCTGAAACCTAGATTATCAAAGGCTTTACATACAAGTCAGCGAAACCTTCAATTAGATCTGTTTCCTTATTGGAAACCAGTGTAGATGGCAGATATTCACAGATTCCATTGTTCCTATACCAAGGAGAAAATGGCAGCCACATTATGCAACTGTTGTATCATATTAATCAGTTTCTAGAGAAGCCCCATTTGGAACAAATTACAATAGTTAAAACGCACACATGTGAATGACCATAACAATGTCTCTGTTAGAGAGCAGACAACAGATGTTCCAGAGAACCCCAAAATGGCAATAGCCATTCTAGAATATTATTGCAAAATGAGCTTCCATGCTGAGAGCAATCTAGAATGAACCCTGCCTTCTGAGCCAGACTCACAAGCAAAGGCTTTGCCCTATGAAAAGCAGCAGTAGATCCATTGCTTTTAGTGTCCTTTGTTTATTGAAAGTCTCAAAAAAGGAAAGCATTTTGCCTAGCTGCCAAATATATTAAATATAAAGTTAACAAGTCTTACTAAAATTAAAGTTTTTTTAAAGACAAGTTGATATACATAATGCTTTAGCCTAATTTTTCAATGCCACACCATAATCTTGTCTGAGTTACTACTCTTTCCAGAGCTAATCCATATTTATTTGCTTTCTTTTAAATATTACCATGCTCCATATGGCCAGCTAATTGGATAGAATTAAAGAATCCTAATGCAATGAAGAAGATGGCACAGAGAAGAGGAGTTTGATATATTAGCTACTATGAAGCATTTGTGGAATGGATTATACAGAGAAGTGGTTGCAACTTTTTCAAAATGAAACTATGTTTCTGGTAATGAGCATCTAAGGAAGATTTTTGGGGTGGAGTATTTAGTAAAAATCATGGACGGTCATGGGTAGTAACCAAAAAGTCACAGCCAGACTTTTACTAAAAATACCCTTACTAAATCTTACCTGCTGAGGGTGGGGAGGCGGTGCTCCAGTGGAGGCTGCTGTTCTTGGGAGTGGGGGACAGCCTGTGGCCCCATCACTGTTGAAGCTGCTCCTGCAGGCGAGGGAGGTCTGTGGCACCGCTGCTGCTCCTGGACCACTGTTCCAGGGCAGCACCCGGAACCAGTTGCCTAGCCCCGCCAGAGCAGCATCCAGTGCGGCTGGCCCCAGAGCCACCCCAGCTGCTCAGGCAGCCCTGTGGTCAGCCGCACCAGCCGCTGCGGAAGTCATGGAGGTCCCGGAAAGTCATGTAATCTGTGACTTCTGTGACCTCCATGAAAGATTTGTAGCCTTAATAATGGTTGGCCCAAGAGTCAGATGAGAGACAAGGAACTGTTACATAAAACAGTGTGGCTGAGATAATATCTTTTATCATACCAACTTCTGTTGTTGAGATACAAACTTTTGAGCTGACATGGAGCTCTGTTTCAAGGGACCATTCAAGGGGAAGTGGCCCCGTAACACCTCTCCAGTCATAAGAAGGAAAGGAAGAAAGCTTGAAGGGGAGTTAAGTGGGTTATAGATTTCAGTATTAAGCCATAATTCCAGTGTCTCTATTCACTCCAGGATTTCTAGTATCTAGCAAAGTTATGAATTTAAGTTCCCAGGCTCACCTTTTGAAGGTGTTGTGCAGGTTTCATTTGAGGTTGAGGACTGGGAGGTCACACATATGCCTATCACAGAATGTGGCATACCTCATCCATGCATTAAATGCCCCAAAAAGCAGCTATGTGGGTGAGATGAGACAGAATCACTGCACTCTCAAATGAACTCACACAGAAAAATAAGACAAAAACACCCCATCACCTGCAGGTGAACACTTTTCACAAAACGATCACTCTATATCTGACCTATGCCATCCTGACAGACTGAGTAACCACATGAAGGAGCATCAGATTAAGTAGCAGAGCTAATTCCCCAGATGAGCCACAAGGAGGTGTTGCTGAGCAGTGAGTAGAGCAACCCTGTCACACTCAGGCTAGTGGGGCTGTAAAATTGTGCTGTAGATGTTTAGGCACAGGCTGGTGCCCAAGCTCACGGAGTCCCAGAGGCACGATGGTCCCAGACACCTGGCTCCAGCCTGAGCCAGAACATCTACACTGATATTTTACAGAGAGCCAGAGTCATCTGACATATGCCAGCCACAGGTGTTTATTTGCAGTATAAACATACCCTTTAAGCATGGGCGGCAGGTATAACAGGCCAGGAAAGGCTCTGCCTTCTTGGGCTGCAGCCACTGCCATGGGACACTGGGCTGAAGCGGCTGCCACCCTGGGCCAGCTGGGGTGGCCAGGACTGCTCTGGCTGGGGCTCAGGTTGGTCGGCTGGCTGGGGAAGGCCCAGGGCTCCTCTGGAGGTGAGGGACGGGGGTGTGGCTCGGGGTTCTGCTGGCCCAGGGCTTCTCCAGCCGGAGGGGGTGGTCCCAGGGGCAGGGCCTTGTGCAGAAGGGGGCGGGCTGTGAGGCTAGCCTCCCCGAAGGGGTGGGTCCACCCGCCGACCATGCCTTTGAGTACATTTCCCAGACCTGAAGAAGAAGAGCACTGAGTAAGCAAAATCAGTTGAGCTGGGTGCCTGGCACTGGGAGAGGAACTAGACAAAACTGAAAATTCTGATACATGATGGGATAATATGATCATCATATACTATATTTATCTAAAGAAGTTAAACATGGTGGAGAAAAAATACATAGAGATTACACTGATTCTACTGAAATAAAACATCTAGGTGGAGAAGACCATAAACATACCTATAAATCACAGGTCATAAAAATATACTAATGGGAATGTGCTAACAAGGTTTTTTATGAAAACCATGATAGTGAAGTCAAGATCCTGAACAGAATCAGGGAGGTAACAACAAAAACAGAGGAGTGACAGATGCCAGTTTTTTTTTGTTTTTCTTGTTGTGGGGAGCGGGGAAGAGACGTCCTAGACAGGGAGAAGTTATTGACATCAATAACACAACATGACTTCTAGCTACCACGTATAAACTAAGTGAGTGTCAGGATGTAGTTTGGAGAAATAATTTCTTGTCTATCATAAAAAATTTTTGTAACAGCTGGGTGTGCATCATACAAGACTTAGACCTAAATGCACAAATTCACATGCTTGAGCTAGTAAGTGATTATACAATATCATTGCATTTGACATCCTTGCAAGGATAAAACTATAGTTTCTTTGTAAACATCACTACGCATGAAACTTGGAATTAATCAGTCATGGTTTGACAGGAAAAAGAAATTACAGTCCATAGAATAACATAAGTACTGCTTAAGAAATAAAGCCTTACATCTCAGATGGGCTACATACCTCAAAACAAAAGAGGGGAAAAACAGTATATGATTAGAGTTTATTCGGACCCAAAAACTATTTTAAAAGGAATTCAGTGTACATGAAGCTTATAGAATATAATATACACTAAAATGGTGTTAAGAGAAAATGCAAAGGACATTCCGTTACAGATGTTTAGATCCTATCTAATGTTGGAGAGCTGGAGGATTAAAAACTGAGTGGAAGAGGGATAGATGACAGCCCTCATTCCACATCCGACATAAGACTAATGTATGTGTTCAACTTCAAACGTGGAGTAGTCCCATTAAAGTTAATGTGATAGTGACTGGTTATGTGCTTTAATAAAGTTAAGCATTGCTTAAGTCTTTATATTGGGGCCTTACTGACCTCCCTCTCCTCATCACATCAGCAAATGGGAAAGGCATCTTGCCCTTTGTTGGCACAGCTGCCAGACTCCACTCACAGCTCCCACCTGATAAGAAGAGAGGAGGATGTGGATGAAATCCTGCTTCTATGTGAAATTCTGCTCAGGTTGGGGTGTGGATCTTTGGCCAGAGGCATTTGATCCATAACCAGTTTCACAGGTTTGGCCCTAACACAACTTAAAAAAACCTCTTCTGCTAATGGTTAAAGCTACATTGTATACCTGGTGATGGCTACAATGATCCAAGTCACTTGATGCAGAGTCTTCTCAGTACTTCATTGTTTCCATAGAACTGCTCAGATCTACAGGTTTTCAAAAAGATACATGCTGCACAAACCCACTAAGGATACATCTGAGTGCAAAAGCTCCACTGCTTATGCGTTCAATCGTTAAGGGTGACATGGCTTGTTTTTTAAATTAGAAAAATATTGCTGATTAAAGGAATGTTAAAGGTGGTAGAGTCATGGTAAAATGAAGGGGTCTTAAAGGTAACACGCAAAGGAAAAAACAGTGTCTCCCCCCCCCACTTCTGTGAGGTGTCCAAAGCAGGTGTTTTCTTTTTGCCTTTTAAATGAAAAAAACCCCTCACTTCCCTGTTTGTGCTGGAGGTCTCCTTAGACTCAGAGGATTGGAGAACTGGAGTGAGACCGTTCCCTCCGTTTAAAGGACAGGTATGCTGAATCATTAACAAAGAGCTCTTCCTCCAGGTGTTCATCATCATGTGTTTGGTTTAAAATGATATTAATAGAACACAAGGTTATGAACTGTTTGACTAAAATCCCTCCCATCCTCAATCAACAGTTTTGGTCTCCATCTCTCATTTCCTGTGCTGATATAATCCTACTAGTTCTTCAGTCTTCCAGGGAGCCTCTAGCAAAAATCATAGAAGTTAATATATATCTAATGTAAATACCCTTACAGAACTTCTTTGCATATCATACAAGCAAAACAAAGACCTTTGTATTCCTTTATTTATGAGCAATTCTTTTTGTGAATAACAGCAATCATAATAGATTTTTTTACATCAGTATTTATAAACAATACCAAAAACAAATAACAGGACAGATTCTGACTGCCACCTAACCCCTGGGCAGAGCCTGAATGGAAGCCACCAGATCTCCTTAGCTGGGGATCATGCTGGTAGCCATATATGGTTCATATACACCACTTTCCCAGCCCCAGTCTAGAGGCAAAGGAGGCCTTGGCTTCAGCACACTGTAGTCTAGCAGTCCCCAGATGGTGGACAGCCTCTTGGGGTTGCTACCATTTTGAGTACTTTAGAGCAGTTCCTATGTTGCTCTAATTTTAAAAAGGGCCAAGATTGGCATCAAGCCAGCCCCAGGATCCATGCAGCTGTAACTGGTTCCTTTGTACTTTGTCTCAACTGCACTCAGAAAGCAGGGAGCAGCTGAAAAATCTAGTGCAATATACACGGTCCAAATTCCCCTCACCCAGCCAGTGCTTAAATACTATCATAGGCATAATAGAAAAGGTCTAGATTTGATAGATACAAATTTCAGATAAGCAAAATATGCAAACCTTATCTAAACAGTCTGTCTAGATTTAATAGAAACTCTCTTCAGTCCATCAACACTTAGAGATGTTTGTGTTTTCAGTATTTTGGATTTTTTAGCCATTAGTCAGTCCTTGGGCTTTCAAACCAGGCCTTGTACAAAGTGCTTTCACCTGACTGAGTTTCCACAGTTGTGAGTAACGGCAATATCCATTACTTCTCCTCTGAATATCCAGCCTCGGAGTTCATAGCCAAACTCAACATTTGTGGCCTCAAGCCAACAACCTCTGAATAAACTTTTAACAGTTTAGCCCTATTACCAGCCTTCCTCCAAACAATGATGTACAAAATGCAATGTAGAGTTACCATGGTGATGACACCACCATTGCCATATCATTGTAGGACTGAGGATGCCAGCTTTACAACACTGAATGGCAGTTTTTAAAATGCTGGGGAAAGCAACTGTGATTTAACTATACCAGAGTATTCCTGTGTTGTAACAGGTCCCTCAACCCATTAGTATCTATAACACATGTTGGAACTAATACTGAAAATTATTAATATGGGAAATCACACAACACCAGTTTAACCATAAATTCCTTTATTCAATCCAAAGGCCAAATGGTACATTAGGCAATAACTCTAAGCATGTCTAACAGCCTAAAAATAAGCAGTCACTACAGACAATACAGTAACAAAGTATTCATAAGCATGCGATCAATATATGTACAAATGGGCTAGACCTAGGCTGACCGTCTCATTCTGGTGTACTCCAGCATGATCAGGAAGGGTCTGATGAAGAACATTCAGATTTATGGCTCTCTTTCTATCCTTCATCTAACTTTAGCAAAAACCCAGTTTGAAGCAGTTTATTCTTGCTACTTTCCTTCCTCTCTGATCTTCTCTTCTCCCCCCCACCCCAGCCCCCACCGCTTAGCAGCAGAACAAGTGGAAAGGTTTGGACCGGTTTCTTTTAAGGCAGTTTTTCTTTGTCTTGTTACTGCATCTCTTTATTTTATTAGTTACATCCTACATATGTCCTTCCCCACTACTTATAATACTTATACTTATAATAAGACTTATTATTCTAAGGGCTTTCTTTTACTTGCTGGTTGGAGCCTTCTCCCTACTAGCCACAAACTATAAAGCAAATGTTATTTTCTCACAATATACTGAAGTTCAATTTGGAAAAGTAACATTTTGTCCTTGACATTCCACACGGATTTTCTCTATGCTCCTGCACTGAGCTAATTGAGATAGTAGCCCCCTGTGTCTTGTCCTGTTCCAGGCCCCTCGACCTCTACTGGCTGCAGTACTTCCACAGCTCACCCACACTGCAGCGGAAGCCTGGCCCAACTTACCTTCATGGACCATTCCAAGAGGAAGCATTTCCATGATGAACTTATAGTTGAAGTTCTGGACAGGGCCCACAAGCTGGTCCAGTACCAAAGAGAAAGATACTTGCGGCTAGAGGAGAGACAAGAGGAAAGACTCAGGCTGGCTGCACACCTTGAGGATGGGGTTTCAGCGCGGGAGCAGGCACTCGATTCACAGCTCCTGGAACAGGAATGGCAGTTAAAGGAGGAGCTCAGCGCTCAGCAGAAAGAGCTGTTTGAGCGGGTGATATCTCTAATGGCTGCAAGAGCGTCGGCTCCTGCTGCATCATCCAAGTCCCGTGTGGTAGGATGTGATGCAGTCCAGAAACAGCTTGGAAAACTCCATGGCTGGGTTGCCCATGCAATCAAACCCCAGGAGTGGCTGGGCAGAGCAACTTTACCCCATGCCACCCTCCATATTGACCCACTCTCCTAGGGATGCCTCCATCCCAACCTGGGCACCAAGGGCACAGCAAATGGGGAAAGAAAGGAAAAAAGAATGGGGGCAGGGGACATGCAATGGTAGGGTGTTTCTGTCTTGTACCTGTTTTCACTGTTTGCATTTATTCGTGCACTTTGTTTTTCTGTTTTGTTTTTTTTAAGGTACTGTTACTGGTGTTTTTAGTGTGGTAATGTCAGCTGGCTTGCCTGGCAGTGGTTGAATGTTGTATTTTTCTAATACATATTTATAAATAAACTTTTTTTTAATTAATCAAGAAAGTTTATCATTGTATCAAGTCATACAATCTGTATTTAAAATAATAAAAGTGAACACATGGTCAGGGACAATTAGGAATTAGTATGTAAACACTTTCTCAATATGTTTATCTACATCAGTGGTTCTCAAACTTATTTGATCAGGCCCCCCTTCTTTGTATCTGTAATCATTTACACGCTCCCCAAGTACATATACGGCCACCCAGCTGCAAAGGCAAAGTGGAGAGTAGTGGCTGCCAGCTGAGCGCCCAGCTCTGAAGGCAGCACCGTGCCAGCAGAAGCACAGAAGGAAAGTTGGCAATGTGGAAAGTGATATTTGTCAAATTCCCACATCTCCCTTGGCAGGCCCGCCCCATAGTTTGAGAACTGCTGATCTACATCAATCTATACTATGATTCACACCATCCACCTTTTTCAGAAGTGGTCATATCATTTATAAGTACATTGCATAACAATCAACACCCACCTCCCCAAGTATTGAAACCCACTACAATCAATAAGCCCATCTCCATCTCACACAAACACATTCATAAAGATACTATTTCCCACACTTCTATTAGGCCATGCAAGTCCATAATGTGGGAGCACAAAGCATCCCTGACTTCTATAGCCCAGGTGCATCTAGCTCCAGCTGTGATAGGTGGACTTTCTGACTGAATGTACCAATTCAGTGGCCCCTCGTGGTCATGGGTCCATTCAGCAGAAAGGGGCTCACCTCTGGCTTCACAAAGATTGTGAAGAGTACAGCAAGCCACAGTAAGGCGGACAGCATTGATGACACTGGAATCCAAATGGGTCTGTAGACATCTCCAACAGGATTTCAAACTGCCAAAAGCACATTCAACAACTATTCTACATCTGCTGAGAGTGTAATTAAACTTTCTTTTGCCAGGGCCTCTTAAATCAGGGTACAGTTTCAAAAACCAAGATTTATGACCGTGTCATTTGGTGGGAATAGAGTCTGAGCCTGTCCATGAATATAGACTGTGGTGGGCAAAACACTCTGCCATCATGAAATTCCCCAGTGCAACCCATGTTGTCATTCATAAATTTCCCTCTGTGGTCCACAAGGGCCTGCATAACAATGGAGTAGTCCCCTTTGCAGTTTAAGTACTCATGTGCTCCTTAAGAAGGAAAAACTATGGGTACATGAGTCCCATCAATGGCACAGTTAGAAAACTCCATTCTCTCAAAACCAGCAATTACTACAGCAGTGGTTTTCAAACTGCAAGTCGCAACCCAGTACTGGGTTGTGGAATGTAAGACACTTGGTCACGGCGGATCTGGTCAGCACCGCCGACTGGGCCAATAAAAATCCTATTGGCGGTACTTTCCGGCTAGGGCAGGCTAGTCCCTACCTGTTCCGACACCACACTGTGCCCCAGAAGCGGCCAATAGCAGGTCCAGCTCCTAGGTGGGGGGGCCATGGGGCTCTGCCCTTGCCCCGAGCACCGGCTCCACACTCCCATTGGCTGGGAACTGGCCAATGGGAGCTGGGCAGTGCCTGCAGGCGAGAGTCGCACTGAGCCATTTGTGCGCCTCCACCTAGGAGGCGGACTTGCTGCTGGCTGCTTCCGGGGCCCAGTGAGGTCCGCGGTGCCAGGACTGGCAGGAAGCCTGCCTTAGCACCCATGCTGTGCCGCTGACCTGGAGTTGCCTGAGGTAAGCCAGTGGCCCAAACCTGTGCCCCAATCCCCTGCCCCAGCCCTGAGCCCCCACAAACACATAGCCCCTTCCTGCACCCCAAACCCCTCATCCCTGGCCCCACCTCAGAGCCTGCACCCCCAGCCCAGAGCCCTGACCCCCCCACAGCCCCCTCCCACACCCTGAACCCCTCATTCCCAGCCCCACCCTGCAGCTTTCACCCCTGCACCTAAACCCTCTTCCCCAGCCCTGAGTCCCTCCCACACCCCAAACCCCTCATTCCTAGCTCCATTGGGTCGCGGGCATTAACAATTTTCTTCAACTGGGTTGCCAGAAAACAAGTTTGAAAACCACTGTATCGTTGGTCTTTTATGCCCGCCACCTTGGGGTAAACAACACCCCTTATTGCCTCAGAAATTTCCACCACTACTTTACCCATAGTCAAATTTCCAACACCAAACTGGTTGGCAATGTACCTGCAGCAGTCTGGGGTAGCCAGCTCCCAGACAGTATAGCAACCTGCTTCTGGATCACAATGGTCACTCTCACACTTTTGTTTACGCTGGAGGCTTGCGGCAAGCTACTCACAGAGCTCCAGAGATGTAGCTTTTTTCATGCAAAAGTTCTGGACCCACTGCTGGTCATCTCAGGTTTGCACGATAATGTTAACTGGTCCCACCAGGTCTGTGCTCGTGGCCCTGCTCCAGAAGCACAAGTCTACTTGGGGGGCATCAGCAGCTGTACCAAGCAAGCGTCATAAGCCGTATCAGCCAGTTTGAGTCTGTCACATCTGC
Source organism: Lepidochelys kempii (assembly GCF_965140285.1). Taxonomy (NCBI): domain Eukaryota; kingdom Metazoa; phylum Chordata; order Testudines; family Cheloniidae; genus Lepidochelys; species Lepidochelys kempii. The sequence goes on from NC_136380.1 coordinate 251,440,957, forward strand.
GTCTTCCTCCTCTTGCTCCATCATTAGCTCTGTCAGGTGCTTTTGATAGTTCAGAATACACGGCGGAAAGGTCAACCAGCATCTCATGGAAGCTCTGCCTTTTTCTTGACACAGGAGTGAAAGCACACGCAAAATAAGTTAATTATAAGCCGCCTCTTTCATGTTGCTGGTGCTGGTAGCTGGGAACACACAAACCAAAATGACAGCTTGGCAGGATGTGTTGGCAGCTATTCAAACTTCCTGTAGCATGCAGGATGGAAGGTCAAGTTTTCCCACACTGCACCATGGTCAAAGGGCTACTCCAGCCACATCTCAGGATGGCACTAGGGAGTCTGGGATATGGTTGGTTTGACTTGGGTCTGCATGCAGCAGTGTGGATGCCAGAGCCCTACATTCAAGCCTGGATTAGAAATGTTTTAACCTAGAGTTAACAACCAGTGTAGATGCTTAAACCCTGGGTTCTCTAACCCAGGGTCAGATGACTCAAGTCCCACTAACGTGGAGTTTACATTGCAATGTAAATACCCCTTGTGTCTAGAACTGGCTTTTGGACCTCTTATGCCTTGTTTTCACTCAGCAAAAATTTGTGTTCTGAATTCATGTCCTGCAAACTTGTGTTAAAATGACACATTGCCTTGTCTTCACTAAGAATTTACTGTGTGTTAGCTAACATGAGCTAGCTTTTGTTCCTGGTGAGGATGAATACACAAAGCCTGTGGACATGGGCCTCCCTCTTGTAGGGAACTAGAAAGGAGAATACAAATCTGAACTTTAATATTTTTAGACAAAATATCCAGCCCTTTTCTTTGCAAAGATAACCTGGAAAACATATTTTTTTAAATAAATCAACATAAGCTGGTCACAGATCAAAATACTTTGTAAAAGCATTCTCAGGGCAGTGCAGCTCACTGCAGTGCCACAAACCTGGAGAACACTTCAATCTTTTTGGTCACTCGATTACAGGCCTAAAAGTTGCAATTCTTCAACAAAAAAACTTCATAAACAGACTCCAAGGAGAGACTGCTGAACTGGAATTAATTTGCAAACTGGATACAATTAATTTAGGCTTGAATAGAGACAGGGAGTGGATGGGTCATTACACAAAGTAAAACTATTTCCCCATGTTTATTCCCCCACCCACCGTTCCTCAGACGTTCTTGTCAACTGCTGGAAATGGCCCACCTTGATTATCACTACAAAAGGTCCCGTCCCCCCACTGCTACTAGCTCACCTTAAGTGATCACTCTCATTACAGTGTGTATGGTAACACCCATTGTTTCATGTTCTCTATGTATATAAATCTCCCCACTGTATTTTCCACTGAATGCATCCGATGAAGTGAGCTGTAGCTCACGAAAGCTTAGGCTCAAATAAATTTGTTAGTCTCTAAAGTGCCACAAGTCCTCCTTTTCTTTTTACAGATACAGATGAACACCGCTTACTCTGAAACAACTCTTAAATAGAGACCTGTTGGCTCCCTGCAGCCAGTTGGGCAGCTGGCCAAACAGGTGATTCTGCTGCAGCCCAGCTGGCTCATTACCCAGCCTGAGCTAGCTAGCCTTAGGCTCAGCTGAGGGAACGCTTACTTAACCCAGCCAGGGTGCTACAGCAACTGGCCTGTTGTTAGATGGTGTGGCTACTCTCCATCATGACAGGCTAACAGAAGGGAAATAACTGGAGACTAGATCACTCAAGTTAATTCTATAACAAGATTGTACCATAAAGCTGAAAGGCAGATGGGAGGGAAGACATCTAAGGTGTTTCTCTCTCTTCCCCTCTCTTTTTATGTAAAATAAATGTTACCATTTGGATGTGTCCCAAAGAATCATCTCGCTACTCTCCTCATCTCCTTATACCAGCTCTGTTCTCAGTGGGGCGATAACGGTGGTTAGAGATAGGGGCAGTTAGCAAGTCTGCTTCAAAAATGCTAAAACTAACTTTGCGGCAGCCAGTCGGAGAGTCAGGGCTTGCTGGGGCGTTCACGCCAGCCAACCCTGAATTCCTCCGTGCAGGAAACAAAAAGGGGAAGCGAGGAGCAGCAATATCCACGTGAAGGGCAGAAACGAAAGCGAAAGGGGACCTTCCCCTCGCGCGCGGTCACGGTGAAGCGCTGCGAACAACTCCACGGGAGAAGTCTCTGTGTGAACTTGGGGGCGGGGGACGCAAGCACTAGCTGCTTTACACTATTACCCAATAAATCATAAGAGAGAGAGAGAGAAAGACCCACGTCAGGAGGGGGTGGAGAGAGACAATTCCTTGAATGGGCTTACTTTTCGAATGTGCCAGGGGCCAAAGGGGGACTAGACAGCTAAGCCTGGCTGTGAGACTGACTAGACCCGTGTGCCTGCGTGTGAGAGGGGACAGTGCGGGGAGAGACGCGGGGTGTCCGTGGGGGGAGGCAGCCCTGTGTGTGTCGCGCCTGTGAAGAGAACTAGCCCCGTGGAGGGGAAGACCTGTGCGCGGGAGAGAAGGGACTAGCCCCGTGTGCGTGTAAGGGGACGGGGCCAGCCCTGCGTGGGGAGGAAGAGCGAAGAAGCCCCGAGAGCGAGAGAAGGGGAACAGCCCAGGGTGTGTGTGTGTGGCGGGGACAGACCGTGCAGTTCTGGCGGGGCAGGGAGACCCTCTCTCGGGGTGTCTCTGGAGAGCGGGGAGCTGGCAGCCGGTCGTGGCTCCTCCGCTGAGCCTTGTCCCATCCGCTTTGTGACTTCACTGGCTCCGTAACAAAGCCCGCTCCTCCACCCCGCCCGGCCGCTCCCGCTGCCCGGCGCCTCCAGTGCCCGGCCGGGGTGGGCTGCGGCCGCGGGCCCCCGGGGCAGGATGCTGTGCTTCATGCCGGGCGTGGCCTTCATCCCCGCGCTGCTCGTCTGCTGGTCCTCGGCCGCCTTCATCATCTCCTATATGATCGCCGTGCTAGGCGGGCACGTGGAGCCGCTTGTCCCCTACATCAGGTGGGAGCCCCCTGCCCTGCTCGCTGGAGGGGCGGGGCAGAGGCCGGGGCTTGCCCCCGGGTTGCAGAGCCGCAGGGCTCCGAGGTAGCAGCCCTCGGGTAAGGGGCAGCGAAAATGGGGGCTGGGATCTGGGGGATCAGGAGCTGGGAGCTGGGGCGTAATATTGGAGGCTGCCAGGAGACCGGAGGGCTGGAGTGGGGGGAAACCGGTGGAGGCTGCAGCCCAGGTGGCTGGGGAGAGCAGGCTGCAGCCAGGTGGGCGGAGGGCTGGAGTGGGGAGAAGCAGTTGAGCCCGCAGCCCAGGTGGCTGGGGAAAGGGGGAGGGTGCAGCGGGGGGAAGGGGCTGAGGTTTTAGAAGCTGGCGGGGTGGGGGCAGGGAAGGCCACTGCGCTGACACCTCAACGGAAAGGAGAAGAATCCTGCTCTTCCTGCCGAGGAGAGAGAGGCAGGGAAGTTGGTCTCGTCCTAGAGCAGAGGCTGGTCCCCGGGGTGGCTGCTTGCCCCCAGCGGGAGGAAGGAACCACGTATTGCAGCAGGGCCCCACCTGGCAGTTCTCCATAGCATAGAGTAGAGCCCTCTGGACGCGGGGGAGGCAGGACCGCTCTCCTTATACCAGTCATGCTTCTCGCGAGTCCTGCTTCCTTCATGACTGCAGAGTACAGGGGTTAAACAAGCCTCCCCTAGGCCCAAGCCCCTGCAGTGTCCTACTTATCCTGGTAAAACTCTTTCGGGTATTGGGAGTTTTGCCTGTGCCATGATAGCACTATTTGGACCCAAAGAGCAACAACGTGGTTCAAGGATCTAGAGAGAGTCTGACCTTATTTAAGAGCTGGTGTCCTGCAGTATTTATAGTCTGTGTAGAGAGCCCAGAATCTGATATTTTCATGGCTGGGTCTTTTAGAGGATGTCTTTTAAATGTCATCTTTGTTTATGTGTTGGGTTACTGAACCAAGACTGAAGCAATTTTTATGGCAATGTTTGTTTCTCTCTTTTCCTGATAACTTAGCATTCTTATAATTAAACTAGATGGGGGATAAAAGTCATTACTGTACATCAGAAAGGGATGGGAGGGCATGTGTGTGAAATGCCTTAAAATATTATATTTTATTTTCTACTTTCAATATTCAAGTACAGTTAAGTAAAATACAATTACTCATAGTTTTGACTTTATTCATATTTAATATCTGAATATTTTGGAGAATAATTATTTTGATTTAGTTCCTAGAAGGTTAAAAGTGACTGGCAAAGGGGAGAAATGCATTTGTTCCCTTTTTTTCCTTTATGGTGTGTAAATAGAATCTAAAAGGCAGTGTGGGGCAGTAGGGGTTGTATAGTTTTTCCCCCTCCCCTGCTTGTGTTTTTTTTATATATATTTCAAATCCTGTTTAGGCTGGAAGACTATGGCCCCAATCCTGAAAATACTTATGTACCTTTGTGGACATGAGTAGTTTCATGAGACTACTGTAAACACATAAAGTTACTCACATGTGTAAGAGTTTGCTAGTTTGGGGCCATGGTGAAAACTGGAGAAGTGGTTGGTATAAATGATGACATCAAAAGACACAAGAAAGATGAAAAAGGAGGCATCCGGTGGCACCTTAAAGACTAACAGATTTATTTGGGCATAAGCTTTTGTGGGTAAAAAGCCCACTTCTTCAGATGCATGGAGTGAAAATTACAGATACAGGTGATTTATTTGGGCATAAGCTACCCACGAAAGCGTATGCCCAAATAAATCTATTAGTCTTTAAGGTGCCATTGGACTCCTCGTTGTTTTGGTGGATACAGACTAACACTGTTACCCCTCTGATACAAGAAAGATGACTCATTAAGGGCCTTGGGCTTGAACTTAAAAGATATTTAGGTGCCTAAAGATGCAGATCGGCACCTAGCAGGATTTTCCAAGGCTCCTAACCTCATGGGAGTTAGGTGTCTAGGTATTTTTGAAAATGCCACTGCATACCTATCTGCATCTTTAGATGCCTATACAGTATACCTTTAAAAGTCTTGCCCCCCATCCAAAGCCCACTGAAGTCAATAGAGAGCTTCTCATGGACTTGGATTTCAGTGGTCTTTAGATCAGGTCCCATTGGCTTATGTTCATGAGAAAGTTGTATCGCTTTACCTATACCTGTATTGTTAAAGTGGTACAACACCGAGGTGTGGACACACTTATGTTGGTATAAAGGTGTTTACAATGGTATAGCTATTCCCATATGGGAAGAAGAATAATTATCCAGGTCTAAATCACCTTTTTACAAATATAACTGTGTTCACACTAGGGCTTTTACAGGCATAACTGTTTGGGTAAAAGAAACCCCACATCACTAACTAAAATAGTTATACCAGTAAAACTTTTAAGCGTAGACCAGAGCTAAGTGACTGTTGCTTCTTATAACAAACACAATCATGTAACTGTTTACCTTGTTCTTCCCACTCTTCTCCCTGATTCATCAGTTTTTCTCCATTTATTGTCTTAATATATGGGCCCTGCTCCTGTAAATATTTGCATGCTTATCTTTAATTGTTTCTGTGCTTAAATGTTTGTAGGATTAGGCTCTAAGAGTGTAAACTCTTTGGGACAGAGACTTGGGTATTTTAAATTACATGTATGTATGTACCCTGCATAGCACAATTGGGGCCCTGATCGGAGCCTCTAGAGCAGGGGTCAGCAACCTTTCAGAAGTGGTGTGCCAAATCTTCATTTATTCACTTTAATTTACGGTTTTGCATGCCAGTAATACATTTTAATGTTTTTTAGAAGGTCTCTCTCTATAAGTCTATACATACGACAATAGTTATATAATATAAAGTAAACAAGGTTTTCGAAATGTTTAAGAAGCGTCATTTAAAATTAAATTAAAATGCTGATCTTATGCTGCTGGCCCGCTCAGCCCATTGCCAGCCTGGGGTTCCGTTCACCTAGGCTGGCAGCATGCTGAGTGGGGCCTGCGGCCGGGACCCTGGCTGGCAAGGGGCCGGCAGCCAGAACCCCAGACCGGCAGCAGGCTGAGCGGAGCTGGCGGCTGGGACCCCAGACTGGCAGCAGGCTGAGCTGCTCAGCCCGCTGCCGCTCAGCCCGCTGCCCGTCTGGGGTTCCGTCTGCTGGGTCCTGCCAGCCAGGGTCCTGGCTGCCAGCCCTGCTCAGCCCACTGCCGGTCTGGGATCCTGACCCTGCTCACATAGAGTGGTTACTTACCTTCTTCCTGGTTCTAGCCCATTCTCGTCCTCTCTCTGCACTGAGCTGAGGGTGGGAGTGCACTGAGCACAGGGCTGGGGGTGAAGGAGCAAGCTAAGGGTTGGAGTGCAGGGTCTGGCCAGGAGCTAGAATGAGGGAGTGGGCTCAGGGTTGGGGCAAGAGGTTTGGGTGTGGAGTGCTTACCTGGGCAGCTCCCATTTCGTGCGAGGGGTGGGGATGGGAATGTGGGGCATGCAAGAGTTAGGACATGGGGTGTGAGGGGGCTGGGTATGTGTGGGGGGTGCAGGAGTCAGGGCTGGGGTGTGTTGGGGGTGCAGGGGTCAGGGGAGAGGGCTAGGTGTGTGTGAGGGGGTTGCAGGGCTCAGGGCAGAGGGCTGGGTGTGTGTGGGGTGCAGGGATGAGGGCTGGGGTGTGTGTGAGCAGGGTGCAGGGCTCAGGGCAGGGGGCTGGGGTGTGTGTGAGCGGGGTGCAGGGATCAGGGCAGGGAGCTGGGGTGTGTGTGAGCGGGGTGCAGGGATCAGGGCAGGGGGCTGGGGTGTGTGTGAGCAGGGTGCAGGGATCAGGGCGGAGGGCTGGGGTGTGTGTGAGCGGGGTGCAGGGATCAGGGCGGAGGGCTGGGGTGTGTGTGAGCGGGGTGCAGGGATCAGGGTGGAGGGCTGGGGTGTGTGTGAGGGGGTGCAGGGATCAGGGCAGGGGGCTGGGGGATGTGTGAGCGGGGTGCAGGGATCAGGGTGGAGGGCTGGGGTGTGTGTGAGGGGGTGCAGGGATCAGGGCAGGGGGCTGGGTGTGTGTGAGGGGGTGCAGGGATCAGGGCAGAGGAATGGGTGTGTATGAGGGGGTGCAGGGCTCAGGGCAGGGGGCTGGGAGTGTGGGCTGGGGTCATGGGGGTGCTCCTAGCCCCCTGCCCAGAGTGGCTCATGGCAGGGGGCTGGAGGGGATATGCCCTGATTCCACCCCCCTTCCCCAAGGCCTCGTCCCCACCTCTTCTCCGCCTCCTCCCCAGAACAGCTCCTCTTCTCCCCCTCCCACACAAGGGCCATCAGCTGATCGGTGGCAGGGAGGGAGAGGAGGAGGGGCAGGAACGCAGCATGCTGGGGGAAGAAGCGGGGGAGGGGGGAGCTTGCCTGCCCTGCAGCAGCAGCCGGCAGGACCAAGCTTCTTCATCCTGCGGGGCGGGAGAAGAGCGGGGCGGGCAGGATTTTTAATGGCATGCTGCTGCCTGCCGGGGTACCAGCCTGGGTTCAGCAGCGGGCTGAGTGGGGCCAGCGACTGGGACCTGGCAGGCAGCAGCGTGCCATTAAAAACGGGCTCGCCTGCCGACCCCTGCTCTAGAGGCAACTGCAATTCAAATAATACATAATACTAATTAAGAGGGGAAGAGATATTTATTCCATTTAAAACAACATTGTGTATTTATTTACACCTATTTAACTTCAATGGCATTCTGAGTCCAGGAAGCCTTTGGCCTTGCAAACGCAAAAATTGTACTGCTGTAACTATATACTCCTGGGGCCATTCTGCACCAAAAAAATAAAAGTTCTGTGCCAAGAAGTTAAAAATTCTGCAAATTTTATTTGTTAAAATAACACTACATAATCATGACAGTTTCAATTATTTTGGTAATTTATTTCAAAATACCTGTCAGCAAGTATGTCTGTAACAATACAGACACACACACACATTCCCCCCCGGAGTAGAGTGTTAAAGAAACCCCTTTGACAACCTAGTTCCTGTTTCTCTGCCCCCTTTCCCCCCGCCCTCCGAGCCCATCCGGGGGGCAGACACCCACAACCCCTCCTCCCCAGAGCCCACCTGTGGGGCCCCCCAGCCAATACACCCAAAACCCTGCTCCCCAGAGTTCAACCATGGGGTGACCTCAACCCAGATCCCACACCCTCTTTGCCCCCAGAGCCCAGCTGCAAATAACCCAGCTCTGCCGCATCCAGTTGTCCCTAGTGGCGGCTAGCAGCACTGCAGCCCATTTCTGTGGGGGGAAAGGAAATTCTGCATGCACAACATTAATTTCTGCAAAATTCTACATTGCAGAGTGGTGCAGAATTCCCCCAGGAGTAAACTATACCAGTAGAGCTAAAGCAGTACAATCCCCCTAGTGTGGACACAGTATTACTGGTGTAAAGGTGTTTATTCTAGTATAGCTCTTCCCCCTCCCCCCAATGGAAGGGAAATAAGATACACCAATTTAAACTTAAACCACTTTTACAGTGGTATAACTGTATCCACAATGGGCATTGTGCTGGTATAACTTTTGGTTTTTAAAAAAAAAATCACACTCCTAACTGACATAGTTATATCAGTATAAGAAGTGTATGGAGATTAGGCCTAAGTTATAGATTCAACGCCTTTACCCTTCAGTGAAGGTGTTAAGGTCTCACATTAAATATCCTTCTATCTTCCAGGAGATCCTTCAATAAAACTAGGAAAGACAGGACTTTATAATCTTGATATGTCTAAGATTTTGAATAAATACATACTCAGGAAACCCCTTCAGAAAATTTGCCCTGTCAGTTCAGAGCATCATAGAATTGCATTGGTGGAACAGGACATGCAGCAAAATTTGGCATACAATCTTTTAATAGTTATGAACTCAACTGATTTTGATAGATGACTGATTCAGCGTTCTGTGCTCTTCAGGATGATATTGTGATTCTTGCTAAACAGCTGTAACACATTGTTACACTGTTTAGTACTTGCTTCATTCCTTTAGTTTAATAACTAGCTTAATCAGGGGATTTAGCCATAAGTTAGCATAATTAAAGTGAAAGGGGAAGAATGTTGCAAGATATTTCAATTGTGCAATATGCCAGTCTTGGCTTATTTACTGGATATTAAAAAATGAACTAGTTCTCTTGAAAGGGGAGTTCCAGTTAGACAAAGCAAGATATTAACAGGTTTGATTCAAGTTTTCAGTTATAATCATTTTTATTTCATAAATACCCAATATATGTCCACTCATAGCTATTTCAGTTGTATTTCTTTATGATGTAACAGATATGTTAAGACATAGGCCTTGTCTACACTGGCCAGGACACCTATGTTAATATCTTTCTAGCAAACTGCTTAAACACAGTCGGTAGGAAACTGCTAACAGGACTTCACAGTCTATCATATATAGAACCTAAAATGGGGAGTGGATGTAGGATGGGTGGTGAGTCCTTTTCTTTATGCTGCTCAGAATCTAAACTGATCTTTACAAAAAAGCTTGAAGTCATTCAGTAGGATGTACTGGGTTGAATTTTCTGGCTCATTTTTAACTTGGTGGCTTAAATACTCAGTCAGACTCCTAAGGATATTTTCTGCAAGATGGTACTTTTTGGATCAATGAATGTCATAGTATGGAAGTATATCATGCCAATTCCTTGTGATGATAAATGTTGGGATTTCATTTTGAAGCAGAAGAATTTGACTTTATAGTAGGCATATAAGGTATTTTCTGACAGTGAGTGTAAATATTTTGGATCTTAAATATTCGTTCCCTTTCACCTCCATACACTTCAAAATAATATTTGATTCAGCAGAGTTCTGAGTGGAAATCTTAAACATTAATATTATAATTTCTCGCTAATTCCCTCATTTTATCCACAGTGGGTTACCTTTACCTGTACGTTATTGTAAATTAAATTAATAGCAGGTTTTGTTTCATCTGCGCTATATACTTTTTTCCATTTAAAAATTTCTATATGATGAATGTAATTTCATTTTAAATCTTTCTCAACTATAGGCTAAAGCAAATTATTTGTGTAAAATATCTACAATAGTGATCCTGAAAACATCAGTTATGCATTTTAAGGTTTCATTTCATGTTAGTTTTATTCTGTATGGTGAAAAGTATAGAATTTAACATGATTTTGTCCCTGAAAATCCAGTACTGTACCTTATGGTTACATTGTAGATGTGCCTATGATATTGTGGTATGAAAAAACAATCCTTTTTAAATACTGTACATATTTGAGTATATACAGCACTGAGTTTGCTTGAAACTGTAGAACTCTATAAAATTTAATTTAAGACAGCTTTAATTCAATAATGAGTGGAGCTCAGTACAATCTAAAATTATTTGGACTGCTCTTAAAATGTGAAGTGTTCCCAGAATTTCAAATTACTGCGTACTTCACGTGTGCAGATTCCATTCCTTTCTCACCTGAAGCTCTTCAAAGGCTTTGAAGTAACCACGGTTCAGTACTTGGCTTGCATAGAGCAGTTTCTAATTTGCAGAAGTACTTCAGAATTGTCTGAAGTGGCTCACTTTGGAAGTAAGTTTTCTGCCGTTTTTATAAAACTACTCCAGGCTCATGAGGAAAATATCAAAAATTCAAGGTTAAAAAGGCCTTGATAATTAAAGCAAAGATTGCAAATACACCTACACTATTAAATGTGAAATTAAGGCAACTTTATTGTTTTTACCAGGTTCACTGTCAGGTAAGGAATGTGTGATTATTAAAAAGTATGTGCTGTAGCAAGTCTTTGACTTGAACGAGCATAATAACTAGAAGATAAGATGAATAGAAAATCTTAACATTGTCCTGAGAGGCTGTACAAACTCTAAGATACTGATTAAATGCTGAAGTCTCCCAAGCTATTGCTCTCTGAACCCTATTAGAATTTTTATCCATATGTGCTGGGAGTCAGTATGGATGTTTTCAGTATTCATTACAACAACTTCACAAAGAAAAGGACTCACATCACTATCTTCAATGTATCCATCTAGTTTCTTGCCATTCTTGACCAGCTAGCCTAATTTTCAAGGAAGTGATAGACAGACTATGCACATCAATCATTTGGGGGCAGAGGGAGATTGTGATTCTCCGATTTAATTTTGAAGGTCTATTTCCAGTCTTCCTACTTGAAGTAAACAAGATGGCCAAACTTTTTTTAAAAACGGCCACTGACTTGGGGTGCCTTGGCTTTTTAGGATGCCTGATTTGAGGGAGTGGTGTTGAGCACCCACAATTTCAGTTGAAGTCAATGGGAACTTCAGATGCTCAGTACTTATGAAAATTAAACCAAGTTGGGCAGTCAAAAACTTGAAGCAGCCAAGTCAGTGGCCATTTTTGAAAATTTGGTTGTAAATAAATGGAAGTGGCAGAATAGAGGGAATCTAAGTACAATTCAATATTCTATATTAGTTTTCTGGGCGTTTGACACCTTTTCTTTCTATCACAATAAAATAAGGAATTGTTTGTCACATCAGTGGTTACAAGAATGAAGGCTTCTCAAAATTACTGAGTAGGTGAATTGGTGGCTCCTTTCAAGAAGATAACCAGTAAGAAAAGTGGAAGGAGAGCAGGGAGTACACATCACTTAAGTGAACTGCTTGTTCAATGCCTCCTCCCACCCCACTGTCCTGCTGGTAATAGCTTATCTAAAGTGATCATCAAGTTGGGCCATTTCCAGCACAAATCCAGGTTTTCTCACCCTCCCCCACCCCACACACACAAACTCACTCTCCTGCTGGTAATAGCCCATCCAAAGTGACAACTCTCTTCACAATGTGCATGATAATTGTTCAATGTGCAATATCAGCAAGGATCATTACGGTGTATATTGTTTAGTGTACTATAATTATATGTATACTGTAAAATCTACATTTATTTATTCCTGGAATTTTAGCAAGAACCTTGACATTTTTGCCATTAAATGACAACCATATTGCTGCAGGGGTGCTGGAACAATTTTTATAGTCGGGGTTCTGAGAGCCATTGAACCAAACTGTGAACCATGTGTATGATGGAAACCACTTCAAGCCAGGGACTGTGGCACACACGCCTAGTTCCAGCACCCATGTATTCCTGAAGAGAAGACTTGTGTGGATATAGCAGAAACTACCTTACTAAAGTGCCTCTAATAAAATTGTTTTACTAAACACAATAGCAAGCTAAGGAGGGAAAATTGCAGAGCTTATGTTTTGAACCAGTTGCAGGTTTGAATGTTAACAGTGTGCTGTAGTCTTGATTCTCCTTTCACTTTACAGCAGTTTTACATTCATATAATATCACTGATTTCAGTGGAGTTAGTCCTGATTTTTACTATGTAAATGAAAGGAGAATTGGGGCCCTTCAGTTCTATCATTTTAATGTAGCTGCTCCGTCCTTTTATCGTCAAAGGCAGAGCCACACATGTAGGGAGAGCAGGATACTGAGGACTGGGGTGTGAATCAGAGTACAACTCTGCCCTTTGATAGCAGAACCATCTGTAGGATCCAACAGTCCAACACAGAACCATATGTTCCCACAAGCCTGCATACTGTCGATTGACGTCTTAACTACAGTACTAGCTTAGCTGGCAATTGACATATAAAATGGCATTGACAGTGCCATCCTCCGTAAAGTTCACCAATGTCCTTCTAATTAGCTTCTAATTAGCTGTTCATAGATACCTTTTGTGTAACTCCAGGTCATCACAGGTCTGTATGAGTGATGAATTGCGGGAGGGATATAGCCCAGAGACTGTGTTCTATTGTAAGATAACAGTTTTTTCACCCAAAAATAAACATTCAGTTCGACCAGTAAAGCCTTAGACAGGCAACAGAGGACATTATATTTCCTTGTTTAAATGTCTGTCTTCTTAAAATAAAACTACATACAAATGACATTTCTTTTAGGGAATTGTATAATTGAGGACTTGAATCTTACAAGCTTCATGAACTAACTTTTTTGTTCTTCTTGTTTTAGTGACACAGGAACAAAACCTCCAGAAAGTGGCATATTTGGGTTTATGATTAATATTTCAGCATTTTTAGGTATGTATGGGTATTTGGTCTGAGCATATTAAGGGCCAAATTCTGTCTGAATATCAGAGAATTTGGATCTAGAAGTAGGATGAGTGCTGGTTGTCCCTATTCCAGTCCCCACAAAATACTGCAGAGAGCCTACTCCAGAACACTATAGAGGGAACTGCAGAGTGCCACTTTGGGGTCAGTGAGTGTATGGTATGGATCAATTCTCTGGTCTACTAAGACCACTTAATCAGTGCAAAGTGGCCTTAAAGCAGCTAGAAATGACCAGTGGAAGAAAACTGTCGGCTGATATAAATCTGGTTGCACCAGTTGCTCCCCACCACAACCCATAGTATAAGGGAAAGGAGGGGCCAGGGTGGGTGTGGAACCAGGAGAGGTGTGGTAGAACAGTGGTGTGGGCTCAGCTATGCCTGGTCTTCCACTGGCATAAGGTTCCTTAACAGGTTGGATAAAAATCAGTGATTTTGATTTTTTTTAAAATATCTGATTTTTAAAAATTTAAATTAAATATAGGTTTAGTTAAAAAAAATAAATCTATTCAAAATAACATTTGAAATTGACAACCTATGTTGAGGCCTAAACTTACTATAATCTATTAAAATAATTTAAATTAAATACAAAAAGGAAATTAAGCTGCATATTTGCTGTTTCAAAGAAAGTGAAATAACTGAAATGGTTGAAGTCACTGGCTAAGCACCTGGAACCAGAATTTGTTGATACGCTATACCAGCTTTTGATAGCAGTAGCCTCTTCTGCAGGTGCAGAGAAAATATTTTCATCATTTCAGTGTATTCAACTAGTTCAGTTCAATGACTAGTTCATTCAAAAGGGAGTTGAAAAAGCAGGAGAGCTTTTTATCCTCTTCCAATTTATGAATAAAAACAGGTGTGAGAGAATGAGCTCTACTAGTTCTAAAATCTTGAAGGACATGGTGAACAGAAACATTCAATTCACGAACTGCAGGCAATACTTCCTTTAATAAATAAGTTAGTTTTAAATGTAAAACATGTTTTGATAAACATTTTGATCAACTTTTTAAATGTATCCAACACATTTAAAAAATGCCGGTTTTGTGTACTTTGAATTGAATTTGAATATCCATTCAAATAGATTGACACAGATCACAAGTAAAAATTAGTTATCATCTAGTAAATAACTATTTTCTAACATAATAAAAATGTAAAAAATAAGAATCTGAATAAATGTAAGTTTAAGCTATGTAATTACTTAAACGTGTATAGATATAATGTATCCTCCTGGTGCACAAAAAGAAGAACCAATTTAGTATAAAGGCTATATTTAGTTGTAAATTGACATGTTTCAGTGGTTACCACCAATTTGAATCAATCTGTCTTATGAAATTAACTAAAAAGTACAAATGCAAAACACATTTGATTATTTGAATCCAGGTTTCCTGCTTGCTAATTAAAATCATGATCAAAATCAGTGATTTAAATTGCTTTGATTTAAATCAATCCACCCTGTCCGATCCGTCAGGAATCTTGCAGCGGGGCCAGGCGGTCCTGAATCAAGGAACTGCAACTGACTGCGCACCCTCCTCTCATCTGATGGAGTGGAGAATCTAGGCCTGTATATTTAAGCATATATGTTCCCCAACCCCAAAATGGTGTCTATACACAACCTCCTTCTCCAATTATATCACCTCTAAGTGCCTATCTGCATAGGCAAGTTTACTGTGTTGGGGAAATTGTGTATAACACTGTATGATTTGTTCTTCCCTATGTAGACAAGACCTGAGTTATGAACTGTGTTGTTATACTGTTCTTTTCAGAGCCCGATTTACAACATATTGACCCACTCCTGTTATAATGCAATTCTCTGATGCAGTCAATTTTCATATGTAAATAGATCTCTGATAGGAATTAATTGAGTATTAGGGCCTATAGATTGAGTATAAGAGCCTAAAGATAGTGATATTTTGGCAAAAAATATCTGTATACACTAGTTTGGAGGGATCTTATGGCAAGGGCTAGTCAGAATTGGGCCCCAAGAGTTAAGAACAATTTCTGATGACATAGTTGGGTGCACTTTTTTTCCTGTTACATCCAACAAAGAAACTATATGCTGGTCATTAACAGACGTGGTTCCCGAATATAGATATCTATCAGGGCAGACTAAAGTCTAATAAACTGTCCATCTTCCAACTTAGTGCTCATCTCCCTGTCATAACCTTTCTTAAGAACATAAGAATGGCCATACTGGGTCAGACCTAAGGTCCATCCAGCCCAGTATCCTGTCTACTGACAGTGGCCAATGCCAGATGCCCCAGAGGGAGTGAACTTAACAGGTAATGATCTAGTGATCTCTCTCCTGCCATCCATCTCCACCCTCTGACAAACAGAAGGTAGGGACACTATTCCTTACCCATCCTGGCTAATAGCGGTTAATGGACTTAACCTCTATGAATTTATCCAGTTCTCTTTTAAACCCTGTTATAGTCCTAGCCTTCACAACCTCCTCAGGCAAGGAGTTCCACAGGTTGACTGTGCGCTGAGTGAAGAAGAACTTCCTTTTATTTGTTTTAAACCTGCTACCCATTAATTTCATTCAATGGCCCCTAATTCTTATATTATGGGAACGAGTAAATAACTTCTTCTTATTCACTTTCTCCACACCACTCATGATTTTATATACCTCTATCATATCCCCTCTTAGTCTCCTCTTTTCCAAGCTGAAAAGTCCTAGCCTCTTTAATCTCTTCTCATATGGTACCCGTTCCAAACCCCTAATCATTTTAGTTGCCCTTTTCTGAATCTTTTCTAATGCCAGTATATCTTTTTTTAGGTGAGGGGACCACATCTGTATGCAGTATTCAAGATGTGGGCATACCATGGCTTTATATAAGGGCAATAAGATATTCTCCATCTTATTCTCTATCCCTTTTTTAATGATTCCTAACATCCCATTTGCTTTTTTGACTGCCGCTGCACACTGCGTGGACATCTTCAGAGAACTATCCATGATGACTCCAAGATCTTTCTCCTGATTAGTTGTAGCTAAATTAGCCCCCATCATATTGTATGTATAGTTGGGGTTATTTTTTCCAATGTGCATTACTTTACATTTATCCACATTACATTTCTTTTGCCGTTTTGTTGCCCAATCACTTAGTTTTGTGAGATCTTTTTGAAGTTCTTCACAGTCTGCTTTGCTCTTAACGATCTTGAGCAGTTTAGTATTGTCTGCAAACTTTGCTACCTCACTGTTTACCCCTTTCTCCAGATCATTTATGAATAGGTTGAATAGGATTGGTCCTAAGACTGACCCTTGGGAACACCACTAGTTACCCCTCTCCATTCTGAAAATTTATCAGTTATTTCTACCCTTTGTTCCCTGTCTTTTAACCAGTTCTCAATCCATGAAAGGCTCTTCCCTCTTATCCCATGACAACTTAATTTACATAAGAGCCTTTGGTGAGGGACCTTGTCAAAGGCTTTCTGGAAATCTAAGTACACTATGTCCACTGGATCCCCCTTGTCCACATGTTTGTTGACCCCTTCAAAGAACTCTATTAGATTAGTAAGACATGATCTCCCTTTACAGAAACCATGTTGACTTTTGCGCAACAATTTATGTTCTTCTATGTGTCTGACAATTTTATTCTTTACTATTGTTTCAACTAATTTGCCCGGTACTGACGTTAAACTTACCGGTCTGTAATTGCCAGGATCACCTCTAGAGCCCTTCTTAAATACTGGCGTTACATTAGCTATCTTCCAGTCATAGGGTACAGAAGCTGATTTAAAGGACAGGTTACAAACCATAGTTAATAGTTCCGCAATTTCACATTTGAGTTCTTTCAGAACTCTTGGGTGAATGCCATCTGGTTCCGGTGACTTGTTACTGTTAAGTTTTTCAATTAACTCCAAAACCTCCTCTAGTGACACTTCAATCTGGGACAATTCCTCAGATTTGTCATCTACAAAAGACGGCTCAGGTTTGGGAATCTCCCTAACATCCTCAGCCATGAAGACTGAAGCAAAGAATTCATTTAGTTTCTCTGCAATGACTTTATCGTCTTTAAGTGCTTCTTTTGTATCTCGATCATCCAGGGGCCCCACTGGTTGTTTAGCAGGCTTCCTGCTTCTGATGTACTTAGAAAACATTTTATTATTACCTTTTGAGTTTTTGGCTAGCTATTCTTCAAACTCCTTTTTGGCTTTTCTTATTACGTTTTTACATTTAATTTGGCAGTGTTTATGCTCCTTTCTATTTACCTCACTAGGATTTGACTTCCACTTTTTAAAAGATGCCTTTTTATCTCTCATTGCTTCTTTTACATGGTTGTTAAGCCATGGTGGCTCTTTTTTAGTTCTTTTACTGTATTTTTTAATTTGGGGTATACATTTAAGTTTAGCCTCTATTATGGTGTCTTTGAAAAGTGTCCATGCAGCTTGCAGGGATTTCACTCTAGTCACTGTACCTTTTAATTTCTGTTTAACTAACCTCCTCATTTTTGCATTGTTCCCCTTTCTGAAATTAAATGCCACAGTGTTGGGGTGTTCTTCCCACCACAGGAATGTTAAATGTTATTATATTATGGTCACTATTTCGAAGCGGTCCTGTTATAGTTACCTCTTGGACCAGATCCTGCGCTGCACTCAGGACTAGATCGAGAGTTGTGGGTTCTCTCTCCCCTTGTGGGTTCCTGTACCAGCTCCTTCAAGAAGCAGTCATTTAAAGCATTGAGAAATTTTGTCTCTGCATTTCGTCCTGAGGTGACATGTACCCAGTCAATATGGGGATAATTGAAATCCCCCACTATTATTGAGTTTTTCATTTTGATAGCCTCTCTAATCTCCCTTTAGCATTTATCGTCACTATCACTGTCCTGGTCAGGTGATCGATAATAGATCCCTACTGTTATATTCTTATTAGAGCATGGAATTACTATCCATAGAGATTCTATGGAACATGTGGATTCATTTAAGATTTTTCTTTCATTTGATTCTACATTTTCTTTCACATATAGTGCCACCCCCCCTCCCCCACTTCACAACCTGTTCTGTCCTTCCGATATATTTTGTGCCCCGGAGTGATTGTGTCCCGTTGATTGTCCTCACTCCACCAGGTTTCTGTGATGCCTATTATATCCTCCTTTAACATGAGGCACTCTAGTTCACCCATCTTATTATTTAGACTTCTAACATTTGTGTACAATCACTTTAAAAACGTGTCACTGTTTATTTGTCTGCCCTTTTCTGATGTGTCAGATTCTTTATGTGAATGTTCCTCGTCTGATCTGGCCCATACTTTATCCTCTTCCATCCCCTCTTCATGACTAAAATCTTGATGCTGGCTGCATGGTTGTCAACATTCTCTGCTCTCTAAAATCCAAATTGTAATGGGACTGAAATGACCCTGTTTCCTAAATTGTCCCAAAGTAATTTATGGGGGCAACTGGGGAAGATAGTATTGAGGCGACCCCTTCAGAATAGCATCTGAAAATAATACATGTAGAACTTACTACTTTTTAGTCCCCATTCCCACTCCCATCACAGTAGAATTAGAGAAGATGTAATTCAGTGCATAGTGGTTTTAAGTGAATTTTGTAAATGTATGTGTAATTTCACCAAAGAAAATGAAAAAGGATAATATAATTGCATGGTAAATGAAAATAAATGTTTTGGGGTGTTTTTTTTCTTTCTGTTTTTAGGTGCAGCTACAATGTACATCAGATATTTAATAATAGAGAAGCAAAACGAATCATCACATTTTATGAATCCTTCATGTAACTTAATTACATTATGTATTGGATTGCTGGGCTGTATTGGAATGGGCATTGTTGCAAATTTTCAGGTATGGTCCAATTTTAATCACAAATCTAATTTTAAAAGTTTTAACCATAAAAATTATAGATTTAAATGGTTAATGCTGTATTTATGGATCAGTAAATTAACAACATGAAAAACAATGTTTTACTTCCATCTCGTTCCACTAGTCTTTCAAAGGAAATATTTGGTTCCTAACTCTCTTAAGGCCACGTCTACACTAGAAACTTTTGCCTGTGTAGCAGTATCGGTTAAGGGTGTGATTTTTTTGGTGACATTTCTATTCCTTCAAAAGCTCTAGTGTAGACATAGTTATACTGGCATAAAAGTGCTTTTACCTGTTTAGCTTATTCTACTATTCTAATATCAGGACTGCTTTGCTGATATAAGTTACACCAGGTAGGTTTGCTGGTCTAGATATACTGGCAAAACCTTCTTGAGTACAGGATAGGCCTTATTCACAGGTAAAGACAGGGTGTAAATAGCACCAGTCTGCAAGTTATCACTCTAGTGAAACAAGTGATCTGTTAAGCCTTTCAGGTTTAGAGTGGAGGGCAAAACAAATTAGGTCTTCTCTACCCTAGCTTTATTGGCAAACCCTCCTATTGTAGGTTCAGCATATACCAATAAAAGCTGGGACTCCTTATATGCTTAAAGTTAAGCACAGGTGATAGTACCTTCCTTTTTTGAATGAGGATGGACTTAAGCATGTGTTTACATGCTTTGCTGAGTCAGGATGCATAGGAACATAGAAGACCATGCAGTTTAGAAGGATATGTGAAGGTAGATGTGACCTAGAGCACAGAAATTTTGCAACTGTAAGAAGTAGTGGGTTGTGAGCTAGGCTGAAATTTGTGTGTGTTTGTGTGTACGTGCAACTTGCATCTTCCTGCTGCCTGAGAAAGTAAGTCTTATTCTAAGAACACTTGAGTGGAAATATTTTGTTTTTATGTCCCAAGCCATTATAGTTTATACTGTAAAAATTGTAAGCAAATGACTAAGATAATTTACTAATCCTATGTCTTTGTCCACTTCTCTTTCTTTTAAAAAGAAAACAGCACACTTCCTGAGCTTAAAGATACTTGACCACATTAGGTAATTAGTGTTCTCATAGAGCAACAGAACACACACCATCCATTTAGAGACCAAGTAAAAGTATATTTTGTTCAGCTAGTCAGCTTTTTACCCATCAACTGATGTCATGCAGGATGCAGCAGACTCCAATTTGGGCTACAAACTCAGGTTTTATTATGCTCTCCAGGCTGGTAGACAGTGGGGACGTTGTAGAGGTGAGGGCAAAGTCTGTACCTATTTTTGGAGTGCTGACTAGCAGGGAGGAAGACTGGCTGTTCTACGAAGAGAACTTGGAATCATAGAATATCAGGGTTGGAAGGGACCTCAGGAGGTCATCTAGTCCAACCCCCTGCTCAAAGCAGGACCAATCCCCAACTAAATCATCCCAGCCAGGGCTTTGTCAAGCCTGACCTTAAAATCCTCTAAGAATTCCACCACCTCCCTAGATAACCCATTCCAGGGCTTCACCACCCTCCTAGTGAAAAAGTTTTTCCTACTATCCAACCTAAACTGCCCCGCCCCCCACTGCAACTTGAGACCATTACTCCTCATTCTGTCATCTGGTACCACTGAGAACAGTCTAGATCCATCCTCTTTGGAACCCCCTTTCAGGTAGTTGAAAGCAGCTATCAAATCCCTCCTCATTCTTCTCTTCTGCAGACTAAATAATCCCACTTCCCTCAGCCTCTCCTCATAAGTCATGTGTTCCAGCCCCCTAATAATTTTTGTTGCCCTTCACTGGACTCTTTCCAATTTTTCCACATCCTTCTTGTAGTGTGGGGCCCAAAACTGGACACAGTACTCTAGATGAGGCCTCACCAATGCCGAATAGAGGGGAATGATCATGTCCCTCGATCTGCTGACAATGCTCCTACTTATACAGCCCAAAATGCCATTAGCCTTCTTGGCAACAAGGGCACACTGTTGACTCATATCCAGCTTCTCGTCCACTGTAACCCCTAGGTCCTTTTCTGCAGAACTGCTGCCTAGCCACTTGGTCCCTAATCTGTAGCAGTGCATGGGATTCTTCCATCCTAAGTGCAGGACTCTGCACTTGTCCTTGTTGGACCTCATCAGAACTCTTTTGACCCAATCCTCTAATTTGTCTAGGTCCCTCTGTATCCTATCCCTACCTTCCACCATATCTACCACTCCTTCCAGTTTAGTGTCATCTGCAAATTTGCTGAGGGTGCAATCCATGCCATCCTCCAGATAGGTAATGAAGATATTGAATAAAACCAGCCCCAGGACTGACCCTTGGGGCACTCTGCTTGACATGGAGCCATTGATCACAACCTGTTGAGCCTGATGATCTAGCCAGCTTTCTATCCACCTTATAGTCCATTCATCCCGCCCATACTTCTTTAACTACTGGTAAGAATACTGTGGGAGACCGTATCAAAAGCTTTGCTAAAGTCAAGGAATAACACATCCACTGCTTTCCCCTCATCCACAGAGCCAGTTATCTCATCATAGAAGGCAATTAGGTTAGTCAGGCATGACTTGCCCTTGGTGAATCCATGCTGACTGTTCCTGATCACTTTCCTCTCCTCTAAGTGCTTCAGAACTGATTACCTGAGGACCTGCTCCATGATTTTTCCAGGGACTGAGGTGAAGCTCACTGGCCTATAGTTCCCAAGATCCTCCTCCTTCCCTTTTTTAAAGATGGGCACTTTTCCCAGTCATCCGTGACCTCCCCCGATCGCCATGAGTTTTCAAAGATAATGGCCAATGGCTCTGCTATCACATCAGCCAACTCCTTTAGCACCCTCGGATGCAGTGCATCCAGTTCCATGGACTTGTGCTCGTCCAGCTTTTCTAAATAGCCCTGAACCACTTCTTTCTCCACAGAGGGCTGGTCACCTCCTCCCCATGCTGTGCTACCCAGTGCAGTAGTCTGGGAGCTGACCTTGTTAGTGAAGACAGAGACGACAAAAAGCATTGAGTACATTAGCTTTTTCCACATCCTCTGTCACTAGGTTGCCTCCCTCATTCAGTAAGGGGCCCACGCTTTCCTTGACCACCTTCTTGTTACTAAGATACCTGAAGAAACCCTTCTTGTTACTCTTAACATCCCTTGCTAGCTGCAACTCCAAGTGTGATTTTCACTCCTGCATGCCTGAGCAATATTTTGGGCCCAATGGACACTTTGAGGTTCTAATATCTCTTACCTCCTTATATGCGTCCCATGCTTGCTTTCTGTATTGTCCTGCTTCACCTCTCTCAATACCATTACTCCTCAAACATTTTAACTACAAATATTTTTGAGGTATCTTGAACCAGAAATAGTCCCTCCCTTTGCTACTGCCCACTTGCTGGTAGCACTCTTCATGCTCCTAAGATGCCAGGTCTGCTCCTGGTGGTCCCCTCCTTCTCTTTCTCTCAGTACATGCTGTGGAGACAGAGCAGAGAGCAAGAACCACCAGACCAGACAAAAGAAGTGTTACGGGAGCAGAATAGGCAATATCAGTGTAACATCAAGAGCTCCCAATACTGCAATGAAGAGAAAAAAGTAAGATAGGAAGCAGAATGACATGAATGTGCAGTTGGAAATCTTGCAAAACAGAAGGTCTAGAAATATTTTATTTAAAAAAATACAATAATAAACTTCTCCTAGCCCTGGTCCTTGACCAGAGATCAGAAAGAAAAATTTTGATCTCTGCCCATTATCTCCTTTTTTTATTTTAACTTTCTCTCTCCAACTCTTTTTTGTTCTTTCTTTAAAAGATTCTTAATAAGGTTTTGGGATCTTGTCAGAAAGCATAAGATGAGTTCTCACTGATTCTGACATTCCTTATTTTACTATTTGGACTGCAATACAAACCAACTAAAGTCAGGGCCCCATTGTGCTTCATGCTGTACAAACACATAATAAGGTACAGGTCCCTGCCTCAAACAGCTTACAGTCTGAAGAGACAGGCAAAGGAAGTATCATCCCCATTTTGCAGACAAGAGAAAAGAGATATTAAGTGGTTTTATCAAAGGTCTCACAGGAAATCTGTTGGAGTGCTGGGAATTGAACCCTGATCTTCTGGGACCCATGCCACTATCTTAATCACAAGACTGTGTTACCTCTCTGAGAGTTACTTCTTAATTAGATGAAAATGAGACAAATGAGCAAAGTCTCATTATTGCCTCACTCTCATTCTCTGTGCTGGATGAGGAAAGGAATACACAGAATTGCATGGGAACTCTTCTGAAAGTAACTGACGTAAAAAACATCTATATTCCACCATTTTTCCCAATTCCTTTCTAGCTTGAGAGAAGCATTCTACACCACAGTATAAACTCCTGCTAGAGTTGCAAAAGGCCATCCAAACCAAGTGTTTTGCAATTATTGCAAAGTTCCTGTGTTACTGCTTCTGCAAACCTAGTAGAAAATCAGTTGATTATGTCCCTTGAGGGGAAAAAACTGTGGGATGTTATGAAGTATTTCTTTAATCTTCCCTGGGATGTCATGTAGCCTGCTGTACTTTATCAATAATTTACCAAAAGCCAGAGCCAAACAGTATGTTTAAATAATTTACAGCATTTTGCAAAGTTTGTTACCAGCTTTGATTTCACCTCTGAAATCTGGATATTTGAACTTTCATTTATTATTATGACTATCCTCGTATAGTAAAGTTCATTCTTAGTAGAATTAATCTGTTTCAAGCCATTTACTGTGTATAGAATACATTAATAATTCATTGTTTGCCAGTTTCCTCCTGTTACTTAATGTGATTACATATACTGTAGGTTTTTATATACTGAGAGTAGAAGATTTCGCATTTGGAGTGGAGGAAACCATTTTAATGAGGCACCAAGAGAGAAACATGTTTTTTGTTGGAATGGAGAGGCTATAGTCCCATCTTTTTGTTCTGCCATGTTTGTTATGCGACTTTCTGATAACAAACTCAGTCATATATTGTTAGGCCACAATATAGGCACATTTTGTTTTGTACACAGTATTGTGCGTGTATAGTAACCTAACAATGTACAATTGTGTATAGGGAAGGAACAGAGAAGAACAGTAATAGGCAACCAGAGAGAGCTGAGGAGAGAAGAGAGATAAGGCCTGTGAGTTAGCAAATCCATGGATGGTTTCAAAAACTGAGGAATACAGTTTTGCAAGTATTAAACGTTGGATGTTTCAGGCTAAAAAGTCTCCAGTGCAGTGTCCAGCTCTGTTAGTATTACCTTCAGGCAATATTTTGTAACAAAAGATTTACACGCTATAGAAATGAAATCATATAAATCATGCTTTGGATCTTAAAAATAATCCCTGTTATTGATTTGTTCTATCGGTAGCAAACAAAAAACAATTTTGGCATAAAACTCAGAGAGGGAGCCCAGTCACATCATTAATTTTGATTCTCATTTGATCTTGCCTGTTTTACCTTCTCATCTCTTAATGAGGGCTGTCAAACCATTAAAAAAATTAGTCACGATTAATTGCAGTTTCACTTGCACTGTTAAATAATAATGGAATACCAATTTAAATATATTATAAATATTTTTGGATGTTTCCTACATTTTCAAATATACTGATTTCAGTTACAACACAGAATACAAAGTGCACAGTGCTCACTTTATATTATTTTTTATTGCAAATATTTGCACTGTGAAAAAGATAAACAAAGAAATAGTATTTTTTCAATTCACCTGATACAAGTACTGTAGTGCAATCTCTTTATTGTGAAAGTGCAACTTACAAACGTAGGATTTTTTTTTTTAACATAACTGCACTCAAAAACAAAACAATGTAAAACTTTAGAGCCTATTAGTCAAAGCATGAGGGAGCATATGAACATTTAGCATATCTGGCATGTAACTATCTGGCAATGTTGGCTGTAACAGTATCAGGCGACTTTGTAAATCAGAAACAGGCAGCATTATCTCCTGCAAATTAAACAAACTTGTTTGTCTTAGTGATTGGCTGAACAAGAAGAAGGACTGAGTGGACTTACATGAGGTAAATTGAAAAATACTATTTATTTTATCTTTTTTACAGTGCAAATTTTTGTAATAAAAAATAATACAAAGTAAGCACTGTAAACTTTGTATTCTGAGTTGTAACTGAAATCAATATATTTGAAAATGTAGAAAAACATCCAAAAATATTTATAATAAACTTAAATTGGTATTCTATTATTAACACTGTGATTAAAACTTCAATTAATCACGACTGTTTTTTAGATCTAGTTAAATTGTTTTGCGTTAATAGCATGCATTAACTGTAATTAATCGACAGTCCTACTCTTAATTTCTTATCTCTTTTGTTTATTTATATTGTATTTTGGGTACAGCCTGCATGAAAGACATGACAAAATAAGGACCCAATCCTTCAAATTTCTGAGTACCCTGAACTGTCATAGATGGTGATGGGAACTGGGGTTCTCAATACCTTGGGTCCTACAGTTGTATGGTATAGTAAGTGAACTGAACAGTTATTTTTATTATTAACAATAGTACTTGGCTCTTACATAGCACTTATCTGTAGATCTAATAAAGCTTTATGAAAATATGTATCATCCCCATTTTACTAATGGGGAAACCGAGGCACAGAGCGGTTATGTGATTTCCTTAAAGTCAGAAAATCAGCCGCAAAGCTGGAATTAGAACCCAGCTCTCTTGACTACCCAGTGCAGTTCCCTAACCAGTAGATCATACTGTACCATTAACTCACTTAGAAAGTTCACGTATGGTGGTGGTTTGTTTTTCTCTAAACCCTCATTTTTCCCTAGTTAGAGAAATAAGCAACATGTAAAATGCTATAGTAGGGCTGAATGAGACTGGCGGGAGGCGGGGACTTCATTCTTTCTCTCTCCAAAACAAGTTGCTACATGTTTTGTGAAAACACTTCAATTTCACACATGCTGTGAATTTTATAATTTGCTTTTATCTATACAAATCTTGTGAGCTCGGTTGTAAATTTTTAATCAGTAAAATTAGTTGTAAGGAAAGTTTTTTGGTCATTTTGGTACTGGGGAAGGCAGGGTGGAAAGTATAATTTTAATGGTTTCAGAGTAGCAGCTGTGTTAGTCTGTATCCGCAAAAAGAAAAGGAGTACTTGTGGCACCTTAGAGACTAACAAATTTATTTGAGCATAAGCTTTCGTGAGCTACAGCTCACTTCATTGGATTCATGCAGTGGAAAATACAGTGGGGAGATTTTATATACACAGAGAACATGAAACAATGGGTGTTACCATACACACTGTAATGAGAGTGATCAGGTAAGGTGAGCTATTACCAGCAGGAGAGAAAAAAACCTTTTTGTAGTGATAATCAAGGTGGGCCATTTCCAGCAGTTGACAAGAATGTGTGAGGAACAGTGTCGGGGGTGGGGGGGAAATAAACATGGGGAAATAGTTTTACTTTGTGTAATGACACATCCACTCCCAGTCTTTATTCAAGCCTAATGTAATGATGTCCAATTTGCAAATTAATTCCAATTCAGCAGTCTCTCGTTGGAGTCTGTTTCTGAAGTTTTTTTTGTTGAAGAATTGCCACTTTTAGGTCTGTAATCGAGTGACCAGAGAGATTGACATGTTCTCCGACTGGTTTTTGAATGTTATAATTCTTGACGTCTGATTTGTGTCCATTTATTCTTTTATGTAGAGACTGTCTGGTTTAGCCAATGTACATGGCAGAGGGGCATTCTGGCACATGTTGGCATATATCACATTGGTAGATGTGCAGGTGAACGAGCCTCTGATAGTGTGGCTGATGTGATTAGGCCCTATGATGGTGTCCCCTGAATAGATATGTGGACACAGTTGGCAACAGGCTTTGTTGCAAGGATAGGTTCCTGGGTTAGTGTTTTTGTTGTGTGGTTGCTGGTGAGTATTTGCTTCAGGTTGGGGGGTTGTCTGTAGGCAAGGACTGGCCTGTCTCCCAAGATCTGTGAGAGTGATGGGTCGTCCTTCAGGATAGGTTGTAGATCCTTGATGATGCGTTGGAGAGGTTTTAGTTGGGGGCTGAAGGTGATGGCTGGTGGCGTTCTGTTATTTTCTTTGTTGGGCCTGTCCTGTAGTAGGTAACTTCTCGGTACTCTTCTGGCTCTGTCAATCTGTTTCTTCTCTTCAGCAGGTGGGTACTGTAGTTTGTAAGAATGCTTGATAGAGATCTTGTAGATGTTTGTCTCTGTCTGAGGGGTTGGAGCAAATGCGTTTGTATTGTAGAGCTTGGCTGTAGACAATGGATCGTGTGGTGTGGTCTGGATGAAAGCTGGAGGCATGTAGGTAAGTATAGCAGTCAGTAGGTTTCCGGTATAGGGTGGTGTTTATGTGACCATCGCTTATTAGCACTGTAGTGTCCAGGAACTGGATCTCTTGTGTGCTTAAATAAATAAATTTGTTAGTCCCTAAGGTGCCACAAGAACTCCTTTTCTTTTTATAATTTTAATGGTATTGCTCCTGAATGCTCAGCAAAACAGCCAGAAAGTGTGGGCGGAAGATAACTAGAAATGTCTCCTAAAAGCAAAAGAACTTCTGTGAAGGTGAACAGAGGTGATTCAGGTGTTTTGTTCTCTATTTTTAATCATACATTATTTTAAAATACAGAAGTGAAATACAATTGGTGGGATCGTGTTAAGAAGCGACTGACTATTAAAGGAGAAACTCCTCAGAACGTGATGAGTTAGGCAAATTTTCTGAGCCCTTTTTAGCATGTATGGAGGTGACGATGAAAGGCAGAGACGGTCCAAGAAATAAGTTAGAAAAGAAGAGAACAGTGGTGCTGGTAACAACACTCGTAGTTAAGCTTGCTTTTCAATTCAAAACTTTCAATTTTGAGACTCTGTTTTCATATATAGAAAGCATGGTGGGGAAAAGGAAAATTTAGATACCACAGTACTGAACATAGTATAAAAATCTAAACAGAAAAAAACACAATAGGGGGGCGGGGAGAAGGGGTGAAGTAAAAGGGGGGAAGCAGATGTTGAAGACAACAACAAAGTAAAATTACACCATCATAGGAAAGGAAAAGGAGAGAAAGATGGCTTCATGCCAGGAAGGGAAAGAAGATATAACAAAAGCAAGGAAGACATGTTCTATTAATGCTGCATTGCTCTGGTGGCAGAAACCAGCTTAAAAGCTGGTTTAACTAGCTATGAGAAGATTTCTCTGGCACAGAGGTGATATAGACCTGGCATAGTTTAACATATGCGGTTTATACATTTAGACAATCCAGGAAGTTCTTTTGACTGGCCATATACTTTATTTTACTGTAGGTTTCACTTCCAGATATATTTCAGAGTGAAAGAATCTTCAATAACCTGGATATCACAACATAAATAAAGATGGCTGATGACATGGAAAGGGGAAGGAGCTCAGGGGGTTGATAGAGGGATATGGAGATTTACACTTCAAAGTCACTGGTTTGGACTGCTGCACACCACCCTCCCCCCAGCTTTTATATTGCACACTGTCTGACTGACCATCTGAGAGTGGGGTATTTGAAGTGACCTGCCAGTTCTAGTCTCTTACCAGCAGTGAGGAAAAACACCACCAAAACATTTCATTGACAGTTGCAGCAGAAAAACTAAGGACTGGCTAGGTATAGAGAATATGAACTTATCACTCCTCAAACCAGTCCCTCAAATATAAAATGAAGACATGTTGGCAGATAGCATAGGCAATCTTGCATCATCTGTGTGGTACCTCTTTTCTGGGAAAAGCACTCAGTTTGCCAGTGCCTTCAAGCTGGCATCTTTCACAATCACTAAATTGTTCAGGTGGTATTTGGGATTTAGCTGGAACTGGTGGAGATGGCAGTGTTGTCTGAGTTCTTTTCTCTGGCCTGGTTCAGGTCAGATATTTCTCAGGATGATGAAGGCCTAATGTCCCAGGAAGTGGTGAGGCAGCAGCCAAGATGGTGAAGCTCATCTCAGTACCCAAATTTCCCTCCCCAAAGTCTCTTTAAGGACCCAAAAAGGGAGTGATGGATGGAATAGCTAGTCTCCTCATTTTTTTCTCCACCAATTAGGCCTAATTTCCAACACACCAGTTTTGGTTAATTGATTTCTGGTCCTCTATTCGTCTTGTTTACTATTTAACATTTTAACATGGTCCTTGAGTTATATCAGTCAATCTTTTGTTCATACAAATTCAGTCTGTCTCGCTTTTGCTCCTTTTCCCTTCAACAACTGTTGTTTATAGGTTATTGACACATTCCTTAACCTTTCCCTCACCTACCACAGTAGAGCTCGCAATTAGGACAGATCTGTAGGCCCAATTTTTACAGCCAGTTTCTAGGCACTACTGTAATATGAATAATAACAGATAATCCCTCTGCTGATTCTTTTTCCAGGAGTTATCTGTTCCCAGCGTCCATGATGGAGGAGCTCTTGTGGCTTTTGGCTCTGGTGTTGTTTACATTACAATTCAGTCTGTCATCTCTTTCAAGTCATGTCCACAATGGAACAGTCACTGTACATGTTATATAAGGATAGCCATCTCTATCGTGTCATGCATAGCTGTCATTCCCAGTATCCTTTTTGTGTATCACATTGTTGTATCTTTACATGCAAATGTTCTTCCTCTGACATTAAACCACTTCTAAAGTAAGATAAATGCCAGGCTACTGCTTATATTGCAGATGGAGCACCATGTTCAGCAAGTTGGCATTGTAAGAAGCATGAATGGCAATTACTGGATATTTCTAGAAGCTACACCTCAGTTGTCAGTAGCGTACTTAAGCCTTATGCCCTTGTTTCCTACTTTTTTTTTTTTTTTTTTTTGGTTGGGCGGTAGGGAAGAAAGCAAAGGGGATTCTATTCTAAGAGACAGCTAGTGAATGTAAATACAACACACACTGCACCACTCATGTACAAGAGTTAACCCTATAATAACCAGCCACCAACACACTACATACAGGCCAAACTACCCTGTAAGAAACAAAGAGGGCAGGTGGGAGCCTATCTATATTTGGCCCTCTGACTGAAGAGGCAAGCAGCCATCCTTCTAGCCTGTACTGTCTCCTCCTAGATAAACTATCTAGCCATCTTTGGAGTGTTAGCTAGAGGAACTAAATACTGAAATGCATAAGTTCCCATTACGTAGGCACTTTCTGTCTCAATTTACTCATTGAGTTCCCAAAAATAATCCACACAGTCTTTCTGTCCACTAACTTCCCTGCTTGGAATCTGCCT
The DNA here is from genome assembly GCF_965140285.1 of Lepidochelys kempii. Classification (NCBI taxonomy): domain Eukaryota; kingdom Metazoa; phylum Chordata; order Testudines; family Cheloniidae; genus Lepidochelys; species Lepidochelys kempii. The sequence goes on from NC_136380.1 coordinate 251,470,857, forward strand.
TTATTAACAAAACAATCCTCAACTTGAAGTTCCAACATAAAGGGCTCCCAGCTCTCTTTAGCTAGAGTCCTTCCACAGACCTCTGTCTTCCTTGTCCAACTCTGTGACTCCAAGAAATCAGCATGCAACCTCCCTCTGCTACTGTCCTGGCCCTACCTTGCTTTCTCAGGGTCTTACTCCCAGGCTGCTTCTCTGGAGCCCTCAGCTTCTGTTTAGACCTTTCTTCAGAGCCTGCCACAGTAAGCCAACTTACTCCCTCTGGTTCCCTTTTGCCAAACAGTTCTCTGCCCTTTATGAGGCTCACATGTTTCATCTGCCCCCAATCAATCCTGCCCCCTGTGGCTAGGATATAGTTAATTAGCATACAGAGGTGTGATTGAACAGGGTTGGCTAGCCTCAGGCCTCCTGGCCCTGAAATAGGCAGACCACCTTGCCATCAGAGTATGTGCAATAATTTACTCCTGGAGGAATTTATGTGCCAAAAAATTAAAAATTCTGTGCAGAATACTTTAAAATTCTGCAAATTTTATTTGTCAAAATAACACTACCTAATCACACCAGTTTCAATTAGTTTGGTAATTTATTTCAAAATACCTGTTAGCAAATATGTCTGTAACAGTACAGAGACGCACAAAAAATTCCCCCAGGAGTAGAGAGTTAAAGAACTCCCTATGACAACCCAGTTCCTGTTTCTCTTCCTCCTCCCAGAGCCTAGCTGGGGGGGCTAGACACCCACAACCACTCTACCCCCAGAGCCCACCTGTGGGAGCCCCCCAGCCCAGATATCCCCCAGAGCCCAGCCATGCCCCCCCTTGCCCAGATACTCAAACACCACCACACCAAAGCCCAGCCATCCCCCCCCCCCCCCCCCCGCAGCCCAGACACCCATCCTTCTACCCCTCCCCCAGCCCAGACACCCGCCCCCACTACCCTCGGAGCCCAGAGAGAGAAACAGCCTGATGCTGGGTCACAGGCTTGTGTGGAGTTTCCTGCACACCACTGTCTCCTTCCCTCAAGGCATGTGGGGAACTGCAGCTGCTGGGAACCCTCTAGTTCCCTTCCCCACCCCCTGGCAGTGTCTTCTATGTGCTAGCTGGGCTCTGGTGGGTCCAGCGGCTCCCAGTAGCAGCCAGCAGCATTGCAGACAATTTCTATGGGGGAAAGGAAATTCTGTGAGCACAACATTAATTTCTGCAAAATTCTGCATTGCCCAGAGGCACAGAATTCCCCCAGGAGTAGCAACAGCATGCAGTAATTGAAGTTATACAAATGTTTCAGAAGGCAGACTATGACCTAAGGTGCTCACATTCACAGCTTCTCCAGCTCACAATGGTGAATATTGTTAGCTCAACACAGGAATATGATGGTTGTTGTCAAGCATACTTCTTAAATTTGCAGCTTCTCTCACTCATGGTGGTGAATGTTCATAATGCAATTCATGACTGACCCACATCACTATGCTGGATAATACCAAGTATATGTATGTACTTGTCTTCTTGCTTCAACCTGTTTCTTTCAACTGTTTTATATTTTAAATATTTGTAATAGCTTTGTGTATGTGAAGAGGTCAGAAATACTAGTTTGTAAATCTGGTAAGAAATCCTGCTCTGGGAAAACGGAAGTTTATTTTATTATGCTGCCTGGCCATGTAACATGGAAACTAAAAACAGACCAAAGATGACAAATAATATTCACTTATTTCATAATCTGTATAATTGCTGACTGTTTTGTTATCCTGCTGGGCTTGTGACAGCTGCAGTGTTAGTGAGAGAAGGAACTCTGCTGTGAAGTTCCTGTTGAAAAAACGTTTTTCTTGTATATAAAATATATATTTTATACATATAAAACAAATTACATTTTACTTAAAGAAAAGTTATGATCACTTGTGCGCCAACTACTCTATTGGTGCATTCAACCTAATTGACAGGACAGTGTTCTTGTATAAACTTGTTACTATGAGCTGCTAGATATGAGTCACAGCATCCAAGCCTCTGGAAGAGAAATCACCTCTGTTGATCATTGTTTTAATCATAGAATCATAGAATATCAGGGTTGGAAGGGACCCCAGAAGGTCATCTAGTCCAACCCCCTGCTCGAAGCAGGACCAATTCCCAGTTAAATCATCCCAGCCAGGGCTTTGTCAAGCCTGACCTTAAAAACCTCTAAGGAAGGAGATTCTACCACCTCCCTAGGTAACGCATTCCAGTGTTTCACCACCCTCTTAGTGAAAAAGTTTTTCCTAATATCCAATCTAAACCTCCCCCACTGCAACTTGAGACCATTACTCCTCGTTCTGTCATCTGCTACCATTGAGAACAGTCTAGAGCCATCCTCTTTGGAACCCCCTTTCAGGTAGTTGAAAGCAGCTATCAAATCCCCCCTCATTCTTCTCTTCTGCAGGCTAAACAATCCCAGCTCCCTCAGCCTCTCCTCATCAGTCATGTGTTCTAGACCCCTAATCATTTTTGTTGCCCTTCGCTGGACTCTCTCCAATTTATCCACATCCTTCTTGTAGTGTGGGGCCCAAAACTGGACACAGTACTCCAGATGAGGCCTCACCAATGTCGAATAGAGGGGAACGATCATGTCCCTCGATCTGCTCGCTATGCCCCTACTTATACATCCCAAAATGCCATTGGCCTTCTTGGCAACACGGGCACACTGCTGACTCATATCCAGCTTCTCGTCCACTGTCACCCCTAGGTCCTTTTCCGCAGAACTGCTGCCTAGCCATTCGGTCCCTAGTCCGTAGCGGTGCATTAGATTCTTCCATCCTAAGTGCAGGACCCTGCACTTATCCTTATTGAACCTCATCAGATTTCTTTTGGCCCAATCCTCCAATTTGTCTAGGTCCTTCTGTATCCTATCCCTCCCCTCCAGCGTATCTACCACTCCTCCCAGTTTAGTATCATCCACAAATTTGCTGAGAGTGCAATCCACACCATCCTCCAGATCATTTATGAAGATATTGAACAAAACCGGCCCCAGGACCGACCCTTGGGGCACTCCAATTGATACCGGCTGCCAACTAGACATGGAGCCATTGATCACTACCCGTTGAGCCCGACAATCTAGCCAGCTTTCTACCCACCTTATAGTGCATTCATCCAGCCCATACTTCCTTAACTTGCTGACAAGAATACTGTGGGAGACCGTGTCAAAAGCTTTGCTAAAGTCAAGAAACAATACATCCACTGCTTTCCCTTCATCCACAGAACCAGTAATCTCATCATAAAAGGCGATTAGATTAGTCAGGCATGACCTTCCCTTGGTGAATCCATGCTGGCTGTTCCTGATCACTTTCCTCTCATGCAAGTGCTTCAGGATTGATTCTTTGAGGACCTGCTCCATGATTTTTCCAGGGACTGAGGTGAGGCTGACTGGCCTGTAGTTCCCAGGATCCTCCTTCTTCCCTTTTTTAAAGATTGGCACTACATTAGCCTTTTTCCAGTCATCCGGGACTTCCCCGGTTCGCCACGAGTTTTCAAAGATAATGGCCAATGGCTCTGCAATCACAGCCGCCAATTCCTTCAGCACTCTCGGATGCAACTCATCCGGCCCCATGGACTTGTGCATGTCCAGCTTTTCTAAATAGTCCCTAACCACCTCTATCTCCACAGAGGGCTGGCCATCTCTTCCCCATTTTGTGATGCCTTCTGGTTCAGATGAGTAAACTAATGAACAGGACTACTACTCATTGACAGGTTTCAGAGTGGTAGCCATGTTACTCTGTATCAGCAAAAACAATTAGGAGTCCTTGTGGCACCTTATAGACTAACATTTATTTGGACATAAGCTTTCGTGGGCTAAAACCCACTTCTTCAGAGGCATGGAGTGAAAAGTACAGAAAGCAGTATATATATTACAGCACATGAAAAGATGGGAGTTGCCTTACCAAGTGGGGGGTCAGTGCTAACGAGGCCAATTCAATTAAGGTGGAAATGGCCTATTTTCAACAGTGGCCTATTCTCAATAGTGACAAGCTCACACCTTCTTGTTAACTGTTGAGAATAGGCCACTTCCACCTTAATTGAATTGGCCTCATTAGCACTGAGTGAAACCATTAAACTTCAGGCTAGAAAATGTTTGGGGGGATTTTTTTTTCATTACAATGCTAACACCACCCTTATCACAGGACTAGGTTCCCTCTTGCCACATATAGCCCTAGAAACCAAAAGTTGATCAAAGGTTGGTCATGAGGATCCTACTCTAGCCCTTCATTTTGGCACCCACAATTTCCCTTTTATACTGAACTAGATGGCCTCGGTGGTCATTCTTCGGCTGCGAGACTTGGTGAACTTCCTTCTTAGAGGCTAACCAGAGTGTCACTGCACAGATTAGGGGCCTGCACCAAACCCCACTGAAGTCAATGAGAATCATTCTATTGACTTCAATTGGCTTTGGATTGGACCATAAATGACAAGCAGCGTTCACACAAATGATTACACATCTTAGCCATACAGCCAGGGTCTACTCTTGGTTTCTTCTCCTGTCCATAAGAATGCCTCATCTCACCCTCCTCCTTTGCAAAGACCCCTAATCTTATTTATTCAGAGTATCTTCTGTGTTGATCACTATAAGACGCTTTGTGGGAATATACTATGTTTGCTTGGCTTTTTAATATTCTGTTTTTATACTGCAGTGTAACTTGTTGTTTGGTGTCTTCAGTCTTAGAGAATGGGAACAGGGGATGCATTATAAATAGAAATATTTTCACTATTATTCATTAAGCAATTTTTATGATTTCCTTTACATTTTTCCCAGTGATTGCATGTGCATCATTAATTTCCATAACAAAAATTGACTGGATTCCAGGTGAAAAGGTAAACCCTTAGTAGGTAACCAATTTAATCCTGCAGTCTATTAGCTTGGGTATGCGATGCTATGTACTTTTAGGCACATGTAAGGACAAGAGCACAAGGAATTTAAATAGTGTATGACGATAAACAAGCTGTCAAGCCTCTGGCATTTCCCTATTTAGGGAAAAAACAGTTAACAGCTGAGCTTCCTAAAATTAGTGATTGGGAAACCTCAAAAGAGTTGGATTTTCATTTTAAGTAAGCGCCCAAAGTTCCAGACAATCTGATTATGCAAAATTGAGTGAGAAATCTTGTGATAAAACCTCCCTAGAAGTGAGTTGTTCAGCACTTTTACTTCCTTATGCAACCACATCCTCAAAAAATGAAATAAATAAAATAATCAATCTGATCTTCAACCCTCAGGAATATCTTGGTTTGAATTATGGATGACTGTTTAGCTCCAGTCTTTATTTTACTGTACTTTTTCAGCATCTCTAATTAAATCCTTGCCACTGATTAAGCATTTAGGGTCAGATCCAAAGCCTGTTGCAGTCAATAGCAGTCTTTCCATTAACTTAAATGGCTTGTGGATCAGGATCTTAGAGCACTTGTGGTGATGATTGGGAAGGATCTCAAAGTTGGATTTGTGGACAAGCTATACCACAGGAGGGAGTACTTTCTCTACAAATGAAGTAAAAGAATGCAGTGCCTGCATCTTGTTACTAAAGTTTATAAGGGTAAGCTGGGCAACATGCTTAGACAAAACAGTGGAAAAGCAGCTGAGAAGATGAATCTTCACAAGTTAGATATTTTTAATAATGTCAAGCTCCTGTGTTTATTGTGTTATGGAATGGGGTCCTTTTATTGAAACATTTGGCATATTTCAGAAAAAAACCCTTTCATTCTATTTGTGCCCCATTACAAGACAGCTTCTAGCACACCTCTTTTACAAAACACTCTGGATGCAGGCACAGTGCATGTGATAAGGATGGCCATCACTAAAATGTCATGCTTTTGCTTGAGGCCTAGCTCTACTGACTTCTGTGGCTTTGAATGAATGACTTGAATTTGGGCCATTGTCTCCATCATATTTAACAGGAATGATTATGGCCAAAGTGAACTTATTTTTATATCCTTCTACTGAGGTATTTTTTCCCTACAGTTTATTAACTTTATTATGCAATACATATTATTTAATGGTAGAGTATGCAAAGCCTGTAGCAGGGGTGGCCAAACTTACTGACTTTCTGAGCCAAATATGATAATCTTCAGACGTTTGACAGCCAGGCATGCCTCATTCAGCTTGTGGCTTCAGCCCTGTAGAATACGCCTGCTGGGGCTCAGGGCTTCAGCCCTGCACGGCATGCCTGCCGGGACTTGGGGCTTCAGTCCCAGTCCTGCGGAAGCCCCGAGTTTGGCAGGCGTCTCCTGTGAGGCTGAAGCCCGAAGACCCACCTCCCTGCAGGACAGGAGACCTGAGCTCCCTCTTCCCCACTCTGGTAGATAGAGAATACAGGGGGTTGGGGTGGGGGCAAAAAGGGGGCTCTAAGAGCTGCACTTTAACTGTAAAAGAGCCGCATGCAGCTCGCAAGCCACGGTTTGGCCACTCCTGGCGTATAGGATATTTAGTACTCTGCGAAAGCTTAAACCTGTATTAGCTTTCAGGAAACAAAGCACTGGGCAGATCTTCTGAGAATCAGTCTGGATCAGATATTTGCTGAAATATAGGTGTTTGGGAACGGGGAAGGAAGAGAAATTTTTTTTCTTTGCTAATTTTTAAATTTTGGTTTTTAAATAAATAGAGAGATATTGATCTCACTGGAAATGGAGTGACTTTATTATATAAAAAAAGTTCACTTCATGAAGGTGCAATAACTTAAAATGTTCTGGAAACATATAATTTATTGCACAATTTATAAACTTAATACTGTCAATTAAATGTGTTTATTTTTACTGGCTGTGTGTTACATATGAAGTCACTAGTTTTGTTATGCTTTTCACTATTTCATAATGGTACAAGTGATGTATACATGCGATATATAGAATATTGGATACGTTTTCCTTTCTTCACTCTTACAGTACTTTTAAAGGAGCTAGTCCTGCAAATTTCTGAGAGTCCTCAACTCCTGCTGAAGTTGACTGGTGTCGTGGGCTCTCAGCATCTTACAGGAAGCATTCAGCACCCTAGTCCAAATAATAAACATCCTAGAATAAAAACATTTGAGCATTGAATACAGGAGTTTGTTTTTGCTGCGGGTGACATCCTCAGAGTTTTCAAACAGAACTAGTTACATACCACAACTAGACAAATAAGAGTAGAAGGGACGTTTTACCCAAGCAGCTGTTATCCACCTTGGAAAGACGTGGAATGTATGAATATTACGCTAAATGTTTTTCTCTACCCAAACATAAAGGAAAGGGCAATTCCAAAAACTTAAGCAAGACCAGCCATTTACAGGTTTGATATTTCTCTACATGTACATTAATGAGAATTTCTATTTTTGTTTGATTTGCCATTTCTGTCTACCATTCCGTGTTAATTTTGTTTTAGTGTTTTATATGGAAGTGTGTTTTGTTTCTCATTTCCATCAGGATTATACTTACCATTTTGTGAGTGCAATCTGCGAATGGACAGTGGCCTTTAGTTTTATCATCTTCTTCTTAACCTTCATTAGAGATTTTCAGGTTGGTATTTATAAGCCTAAGCAGTAGTTTAAAAGGACTATCAATGATATAGTGATAGGTACTATAGAAATTAATAATTTTTAACCTAAGCTAGAAAGGTTAAAGGTATTCAAACATACAGATTTTATAACACACAGAGCTCATTTCTGGTTTCCACCAGGAACATTTTTACTTTAATTATATAATTATTCAAAATCCAGTGCTGGTGCCAGATCCTGAGCCCAGGATCTGGTAAATTGATAAATTTATCAATTATCTGGTAAATTGATTAGCTAAATTGATAACTTTACTCATGTGCTTAAGTGTTTGCAGGATCAGACCCTGTAAATAGTACGGTGTACGTGTATAACATGGCACCAAAATAAGTGAAGTAACTCACTTTGACTTGGGTTTTGTTTATTTTTTAAAACATTCTTTGTTTTTAAGAGGGATTTTATGTAAAAATTCACTTCATTTCAATCAGACTCCCCCTTTTTTTTAAAAGTTGTTCACTTTGATTTATACTGTCCAATAATTTGTGGAAGGATGTACTTGTCATTCTTTTCCCCTTTTTAACATAAAATACTTTTACAAATATTAAGTGAAAACCGTCTAGTGTGGAGAGATTGCACATTGATAGAACTGAGCTGATGGTTTAGTATTGAGCCTCTTGCATACTTATTGCCAGACCACCAACTGTATATCTGTTCTCTGAAAATAGCATATGTGCATAATGCATTCCTAGACACAGCACACTACTTGCTCTCTCTGCCACCAGCAGGACTCTCATATCATGGCCAGACAATGGAACAGTCAAATAAACACAGGGCTGGGTAATACATTTTGAGTTGTGTGCAAGCTTCAAATTACACACAACTCAAAATGTTATGGCATTAAAGAATTAACCAAACATATATGCACATGGTTTTATTAAAATAAACAGAAAATGCAAATATCTTATCCTAATTTACATCCTACAATAGAATATGAACAAAATATGAAAACTGTCAGATTTAGGCACTCAGAGAAAGGGTAAGTCTTTCAGCACTGCACACAGTTCACACACTGCAGTTTCAGACTCCAATCTCTGACACTTCTTAACCAGCACAGACAGAAAACCAACCTGTATATTACAATTCAAACACCAAACTCGAAACAAAAATCTTTTCCCTTCCAAAATTCCAAACGCTCTCATCATGTTCTACCTTTTGCCAAAACATCCCAATGCAGTCGCTGTGGTCCCTAGTATTGCACAGCACAATACTATGTAATTAATTTATGTTAAAGTGATCTTATTTTTCCTATAGGGAGTTACCTTAAGGATATCAACAGAAATGCATGAAGACTTCTGAAAATACAGAAATTATATTTTTATCAATGAACATTGTAGGGTTTTTTTTAATTAAAGAAAATGTTGCAGTGAAACAAGGGATTTCAGTGCTGATATGACATGAAGCCACTGCATCAACTCTGCAATCTGCAAAATCCTATCCAAGGAGACCTTTTTAATACTAACATTTTTAAATGCATTTTCCCCCTGAATGGGCTCTTTACTCTGCATCCTTGCAATATTTTATAATTTTTAATACTGTTTGATAATTTAAAAAAGGTACCAAAAGGTGACCTGTAAAAGCACTTTCAAATTCTGTTACAGTGTAAAACAGAAGCTCCTCAACTTTTCACTTTAGAGAAATGGTTTTTCCATTAATAGTAGTCTGATTAATGGCAGTAGTCTTAAACTAAAAAGGAAAATACGGTTTGCATATTATTTGCGAAGTGTCAAGAAACTGAACAAAATTAAATCAGTTTAATTTTAATTAGCACGTTAGATTGTGCTTTTCTCCCACATTCCGAATATTTTTTTGTCAAGATCTATGTCCTGTTAAGTTGCAAGACACTGGGTGGGAGGAAGATGGTGTTGTGAGCAGACATGGGTAACTTTGTTCCAAGGCCTACAGTTTTATGGTTTACTGGATTTCAGTACTTATAGTGTCAAGCTAATGGGTACATTATAAATATCCTAGATGGAAGTCTGGACTGTTAATATTGCTTGAAAAAATGTTTTCTGCTCCTCAGTTTCTTCTTCCCTGTAGAAGGCTAAAAGCTTATTTTAATGGTGGCTACAAGGTAGCTTAAAGCTGAAGAATGTAATGGGAAGGAAAGGGATAATAAAATATTACTTTTCAGAAACAGTCAGAGGGAAGTTGGATGCTTTGAGACCTTAATGCTGTTTGACTAGCATGGGCAAAGGTCTTCCAGCATACCTTTCTAACCAATGACAGCAGAATGCAAGCCTACCCTTGAGTCATCAAAAAGAGAACTGCAGAGGGAGGAGGGGAGCCACTTATAGTTATATAAAGGAACTGAATATCCTTACTGGAGGGCATCTAAGATTGAGATAGGCCATGGGACATGCTGCTAAATATTTTTTACTATAAATCTTTTTATACTTTTTTTTTTTTAAAGAAACTATTACTGCATTTGAAGAGTCTGGGGTGGAAGTTTGCTATAATAATTGAAGAGTCTGCCATATTACAACTAACCAGGACCTAGCATTTGCTAGTAGCTGGAGGCAGAAATATTCTTCATGCACTACAGAGAAAAGACAAAATTTCATTAACTCCATACAGGGTACTAACCACTGAGCTATCAGGCTAGTTCAGCAAAAATTGTACTTTCCAGGGCATATCACAATCATTTTCAGAAATACTGGTAATTGTCATTAGGGGTTAATTTTATATTAAATATCATGTACACTATCAGTGAAGAGTGATGTCTAAGACTTGCCAGCTGCTAATGCACCCTTTGATATGTATATTAAACTTAAAGCCAAATTCAGCTGAGTCTCCATTTTTTATTAACTTGGAAAAAAACCTGAAAGTTTCCTTTTAAGATTCCCCACAGCCAAAATAGTGTGACTTTTTTCTGCTTGACAGCACTGGCGGCTTTGCTATCTGTAGTGTTCTGTTTGCCTTAAATTTGAAAGTGTAACCATGACGCCTCCTGCTGAAAACCTAATCCAGACAATAAATGCAAGAGATGTGCCTGGCTGATTAAAGAATGTGTGTCCTATGGGGAAAGAAGACACAATGTTATATAGCATTTATTTTGATACCTCACAAGGATGTAGGACTCACAATAACTTCAAGGAAAGGGGAACTTCAAAAGAAAGGAAAAACAGGATTTAGAAACCTGGGAAAAGTTAGGAAATTTGCATTCATAGACTCAGTATGAAGCACAATGAAGAATATTTCATTAGCATGACAGAAGTAATGTTAGCCACATGTGGGATGCTTATCCTGTATTTTCAGTCATAGAATCTTGGCACCAAACACATGCCAAGCCAAGATACGGAACCATAAGGAGGAAACACCACTTGCATGATTAAATGGCAATGCACACAAGTTTATTCTGGCCAAATAACAGAAATTCAGCACAAATAATACATTAAACCAAAAATGTGGTAAATTAAATAAGAAGAAAGCTGAACAGCAACTAGCGAAAGACACATTCCCTGTCTCCCTGAGAGTCCACTCTGCCAGCCCATTTTTACATCTGAGCCAGAATTTCCCCCTTGCTTAAGGAGCTGCATCCAACAAGAAGAGTGCTGCATATGTAACGCCAACAGACTCCGGTCCTCAGCGGGCAGGATCAAGCGGGGGGGCGGGAGGGTGATTGGCCCTGCTTTGAGCAGGGGGTTAGACTAGATGACCTCCTGAGCTAAGTGCATGAGCTAAAAGCCAGCTGGCTGTTAGCTAAGGCTGTAGAGCAGACTCATTTTATCTCTCTAAGTGGTCTCCATGCCACTAGATGGGGGGCACCACCACACCCAGAAGGTGTGTGGGTTACACATACTCAGTCCTCTGCACAGTCCCAGGCAACACATTCCATTGATATGTTTTCCCCCTTGATATGCTTGATGGCACACCCTACTGTATCTGATAACTATTGCAAAGTTTTACTTTGTATAACAAAATAATTATTCCCAATAAAATAAGATTTACACTTGGGAATCTCACTAGATTCATTAGCGTGATGGACTGGATATAATTTCAGCTGACAATATGCAGTTCTTATACAGCTAAGACAGAGACATAAAGACATGAAATGTAGGAACTGAAATCCTTTAAGTGAAAGAATCTTGCCCTGGAACAACTAACACACAGTTTTCTCCAACACTGTCTTGGACGGTATTTGGTGTGTCAACTCTGGGACTGACTAGTTGGGTGTTAAGTCCACTGAAATGGTGGTAAAAATACATTCCATTTTCAATGGCCCTTCTTAATCAACAAAGCAATTTCATTTCAAGGGATCTCTTTGGAAAGTATTCCTAATCAAGCAGAGAACAAACATGCAGGTAATTAACACAGGGCTTGATTGTAAGTTTACAATCTGCCCTATGTGAGGGACAAACCATAGCGGTGACAACACAAGGGCAAACCAAGAAGGGAAACTGACTGAGTCACAATTCCTGCCCTGTTTTCCCCTTTGCTCCAGGGAAAGTAATCTACTGCGAGTTTATACCAATGAATTATACTGCTCAGCTGTGCTGCCCACCTGTGTGGGGTGGAGGGGAAAGTAGCAAAATAGCAGCCCCCGAAAGGCTGTTCCCTTCTACACCCCTGTACAGTGACCCATGATGTGGGTAGCCTGTACAGGAGAGTAAAGGGGAACTTGCACCCTGTCATGAAGACAGGCCACAAAGCTGCCCATAAAGTAAGACAAGGTGGATGAGGTAATAGCTTGTGAATCCTCAAAAGCTGGCCTCTTTCACCAACAGAAACAGCTACGACAACACTGCAAACAACCTAATAAGTAAAACACACACTTGATACACTCCATAACAATCTTGTATGCTTTCTGACATGCATCAGTGTTAAGGGGACATTTGATTAAATTGAAAGGAGACCAACTGAAATCTGATAAAAGGAAATACTGGGGACCAGCAGGAAGCTGAACAAAGATGGCTGCCTGAAGCCTACGCTATTCAGGAATAGTGAAGTAATCTGCCTCCATTGACTCCTTAAACCTACTAAATACTCCAAGAAAGCAAAGCACATGGTAGCAGAGAATGGACCCTCCAAAAAAATCCCAAAGTTTTAAAAATCTACCTCACTAAGAAGAGTGTTTCAGGCTCACACTGGAGAGGCCCTTTTGATTCTAAGTGAAAACATGGCAGCCAAAACAGGCAGGAATGACAAGGCTAAAGAAAATTAACTGGCCACCAAAATGAACCTCAGGGAATTGATCTCTGCACTTAAGACCATGATGTCCATAAGTATAGCAGTAAAGATGGAAGTTACTGATATAGAGGATCAAGTAACTGTGCTATAACCTGGCCTAGGAGAAACAAGTGAGAGAGACAGATGCAGAGCTGCATGTGAGCACCGCTGGAGCAGAGAAAGAGCGATGCAGCTTAAATTAGATGAAATAGAAACTAGAGCAAGTAGAAACAACATTAGAATTAAGGGGTTGCCTGAAAATGCTGAAGAAGGAAATCCAGTCTTGTATGTAAAAACTCTGATAGCGGAGTTGCTAAAGCTGAACTGTCTGGTAAAGGTGAAAGTGGCCAGAGCACATACGGCACTATTCTCTCTATTGGGCTTCATAACAGACTCAAAAAGAAAAGGAGTACTTGTGACACCTTAGAGACTAACCAATTTATTAGAGCATAAGCTTTCGTGAGCTACAGCTCATTTCCTCAGATGCATATCGTGGAAACTGCAGCAGGCTTTATATATACACAGAGAATATGAAACAATACCTACTCCCACCCCACTGTCCTGCTGGTAATAGCTATTACCAGCAGGACAGTGGGGTGGGAGTAGGTATTGTTTCATATTCTCTGTGTATATATAAAGCCTGCTGCAGTTTCCACGATATGCATCTGAGGAATTACCAGCAGGACAGTGGGGTGGGAATAGGTATTGTTTCATATTCTCTGTGTATATATAAAGCCTGCTGCAGTTTCCACGATATGCATCTGAGGAAGTGAGCTGTAGCTCACGAAAGCTTATGCTCTAATAAATTGGTTAGTCTCTAAGGTGCCACAAGTACTCCTTTTCTTTTTGCGAATACAGACTAACACGGCTGTTACTCTGAAACATAACAGACTCAAAGATCTGATTATCAGAAGAATGATTTAATATTGAAAGAAGCTAGAGGTTATTTAGATCTCATATTCAAATACCTTCAGCTACAATTTTTCCAAGAGCTTTCTACTCTAACTTTAAAAAAAAAGAAGAGAGATGGGGAAATTACAGCAGCACTCAGGAAGGCAGATATCCACTACAGATGTGGATTCCCATTTAAGCTCCCATTCACTTCCAAATAACTATTATACAGTAAGACACTTAAAACGAGGGAAAACTACACTCCAGTTATTTGGGATAGAAATCCAAATCTCAGACACACAAGCAGATACTCTAGAGGTAGAAACTAATGATAAACTGCTAGAAAAATCATGGCAGATGGTGAAACCCAGGAAAAGGAGAGCAGGAAAAGAAAAGACAGAGAACATACTGGCAACAGCAAAGTGAAGCGGAGGGTCAGATATCTGAGGATTAACTTGAAAATTAACCAGAAGGGACTTCTTGAAAGTCATCAAAAAACAATAATTGGGGATAAATATTGGTGAAATTGCTTTGAAAGAGGAGATTGTATACACATAGATGGACATATCCAGTCATTAGAAAGTATTGGGGTATGATTTGTAGCCAAATATTACAAACTGTTGGTTATGTATTACCAAATAATCCACTGGTAGTCCTCCTGGGGCTCCCAAATGGAAATGCTCACACTCAAAGAAATGAAAAGTTAATCTCTTATTAGCTAGTAACTGCTAGACACTGATAGCCACTCACTGGCAAAAGAAAAATAGTCCAAAACTAAAGGAATAGTTCTAGAAAATAGGGGAGACTGTTTTTATAAAAAAAAAAATCAATGCATCAATTACTTATGCATCAAAATAGAGGCAAAATAAATACTTAGATGATGTTTGGTTATGATTTATTCAGTACTCAAAGTACATTCATCTTAAAAAAATAAGCACCACCCGTCCAATATTTTTGAATATTAACATGTTATAGATATGCCAATTTGATGACTAGGAGTAGAGTCAGTAGTTTCACTCCATTTGATAAAATTAATCACAAACAACATGTCCTGGATGGTAGAAAAAGGATCCCTCTGTAATATGACAACACCCAATTAAATAGATTTGATTATTATATTACTGCAAAATATTTGTCTAACCAAAAAAACCAACAACTTACAGTTATAATGATTGTTTTGTTTTTAATATTTACATGGCAGTGTTTTGTAAATCTGTTAAAACTTCCTAAATAGTTATACAAAGGAGATACTTTTTCATGCAATGCACAATTGTAGGAATTCAGTGCCACAGGATGTCATCGAGGACAAGAATTTAGCAAGAATTATAGATGGTAAAGACATTTATATGGATAACAAATATAGAGATTTATAAAAAAGTTAATACAAAAAGACTGGGAGATATGCATGCTTCATGCATCAGGTAAATCTCTAATTACTAGGGTTTAGAACATGGCTTTCAAAAGAGGCAGATTATCCCATATCTGCCAAATTTAGGGTTTCTTTCACCTTCCCCTGAAGCAGTTGGTACTTGCCACTGTCAAAGATAGAATCCTGGACAATACCTAATTAAAACAATCTCTTCCAAGATGCTGTTGATTCCACAAAGAAATTGAAATATACCTAAGAAGGTAATGAGGGCCATATAACAATAAATACATAAGTTAAAAAGAAGGCTAAATAAACAAAGAAATGCAAACAGTAATAAAAACAGCCGCACAAAAAACCCAGGCAAAGGGGAGAACTGGCAAGTTTACAGAATGAAGCTTTGAGAGTGTAAAGAAAGAAAGATGGACAAACATACAACATGCATTCTCTTAGTTTTCTTGCTCTCTTTTTTTTAATAGGAGGCAGAAGAGATCAATGAAGGGGCTGGTATGCTGTCTGAGGCTATGTCTACATTACAGATGTCAGCCAGCATAGCTATGTGGGTTGGGATGTGGAGATGTGATCCAGTTCCACATAGCTGTGGTGGCAAAAGCCCCTACTATAGATGAAGTTATACTGGCAAAAGTTGCACTTTTACCAGTACAGCTTTTTTAACTGGCCAGGCGGTGGGGGGGAGTGGGGCTGGAATAAACCATACCGATGAAAATGCAGTTTTGCCAGTATAAGATGTGTCCACACTAGGAGCGCTTTGCTGGTATAGTATGCTGGTATTCCTATACTGATAGAGTACAGCCTCAGAAGTAACAAATATGAAATTCACCCCTATGCAGGAAGACACAAAGTTTATGCACCACTTAGGGTTACATGGCACATAGGCCTTCTGCATAGGGGTGAATTTCACCCCAAGAAGTCTTTTGCCTCCTTCAAAAGTCAAGGATGGAGTCCAGTTAGCCCTGGTAGTCTCAGTCTCTAGTAACTCTAATTTCTTTATCAACTACGGTGGTGTGATCCTGAGAGGATTTTTTCCAGATTCTTTGGGCAATATATTTCCTTTCATAGAATTGGACCTTTCCTCCTTCCTTGGGCACTCAGGGGCAAAGGATTCTTTGACCTTTTCTGCACTTCGCAACTCTGATAAAGAAAGTTCTAACAAAATATTTAAAAGCTCATTTCAACATGGGAAATAGCAAAAGAAACCGCTGATACAAACTATATTTAAAAAGAGGACTCAGGGATGATCTGGAAAATACACACGCACAAACTTGACCTCGTGAGCCTGATCTTCAGTTGGTGCAATTACGTGCAGTTCCACTGAAGCCAGTGCTGAGAATCTGGTCCTGAAAGTGGGTAGGACATTGGAAGCACTGACCATAGAACAAGAGAGAGAATTTAATCAGCATCAGTGGCAAGAAGTAACAAAAGAAGATCCATGCCCATGACTCTAATGCATCTTTTGGAGAAAAATGAGTAAGAATCAATAGTGATGACGCTACAGTGGACATAGTTTACCTAGACCTCAAAAAAAATTTGATATGGTACCACATAAAAATCTACTCTGTTGGCTCAGTGCTATGGGACATGGGAGCAGCTAAATAATATCTGCTGAGGAGACCAGAAACAAGGGTTCTAATACATAGAAAAGCTTACACAGATCTGTAATCTACTTGAATTGTAAACTCTTCCGAGCAGGGACCATTTTTTTGGTCTGTGTTTGTACAGCACCTAGCACAATGGGGTCCTGTAGGAGGGGATTTGCAAAAACTCACTGCATTGGTTTAACTCTGAATGGAAGACTTAACATTGACCTCAATGGAAGAAGATTTAAGCCAATGCTGAGCACTTTTGCAAGTCCCACTCACAACGTTAAGCGGCAACCCATATAAATTTCACTCCTGTCAGTTTTAGCACTCTTAAGTAGCCCCCTATAGAACTGCAGGCATGTTTCCTTTGTGTATTCCCTATACAATCTCTTATAGTTATTCTCTGATCTGTGCTTCCAAATATCTTACTGATTGTAAAGGGTGTGTAATTTATTTATTAATTTATTTTACTTTTGAAAGTATCAACACTCATAAGAACGGCCATACTGGGTCAGACCAAAGGTCCATCAAGCTCAGTATCCTGTCCTCTGACGGTGGCCAATGGCAAGCCCCAAAGGGAATGAACAGACAGGTTATCACCAAGTGATCCATGGCCTGTCACCCAGTCCCAGCTTCTGGCAAACTCCTTTAGCAAATTATCCCTGTTAGGCTTCATGGAAGAAATGTGTTTTAAGAACAGATGTGAAAGAGGAGAGGACCAGGGGCTGTACTAAACAAGTCTCTTACCCATTCACCACGTTCAGTTACATATGTACTTTAACTTTCTGAATGGGAGGCAGCAGGTACATTTAGTACAGCAGAGTTCTTGGATTGGTGAACTGAAACAGTTGCCTGGAAAGCTTGGGAATCTTTGAATCACTTAGTAAACACTAGTATTTAGTGATATTATTCTGTAAAAAGATTAAGTTATAAAATAGGTAATATACAGAACAGACCACTGAAGGCAGCAAAAGTAGTTGAAGAGTAAATTGTAATAAAAATGAGGTGACCAAATAACAAAAAAAAAACATTCTGTTGAGTACAACTGCTACTTGAACACAGCCTAGCCTAGCCTAGCTGTAATATGTGGCTTTCTTTGCCTATATAATTTCCTATGTGTCTCTGCTTCTGTTAGCTTGTAAACTCTACTGGGCAGGATCTTTCACAAGGTGCGCACACTTAGCATGAGAAGGCCTTTGCTGCTAGGTGTTATTAAAGTAACTATGATGTACGTTTTCTAAGGAATGGAAGAGGTAGAGGTCTATCTGTAAAGTTCAATCAAAATTTGGAAGTAGTGCTGGAATGTGCAAAGGTCCCTTCTACTTTTTAGTGGGGAATATGGTCAAATCCTACAACATTTAGGGTTGATATATTTATGGTTTCAAAAAATACACAATAGATGGCACCAATAGACCATGTTCTCACTGTGCATTTCCCACACTCAAGAAGAAGAAATTATTAGCTATCCTTGTAACCCGAATACTTTTGTAGGTAGTTTCCATTTCAATTTAATGGACACTGGGCCAGTTAGTTTCTTTTCCTATACCTCTAGAGAAAAAAGTATTACTTTTCATTGTGTCACTTTACTTTAAATTGCTTTATTTTCCCTTTTTTGTTTTAATCTGAGTTCGTGCACTTTACAATTGCAAAGGCTGGTTTTAAAATGACATTAATATTTAAATTGATTTCCGTTAT
This sequence comes from Lepidochelys kempii, assembly GCF_965140285.1. Lineage (NCBI taxonomy): Eukaryota > Metazoa > Chordata > Testudines > Cheloniidae > Lepidochelys > Lepidochelys kempii. Next base: position 251,489,095 of record NC_136380.1, read on the forward strand.
CTGCAACAGAGAAGCTGCTTGCCATATGATAGTTTTACCAGTAGCAAAAACATGCACCTAACGTTGCAATTCAACTTGCAATCCAATTTGCATTATGAACCACCTGCTCTTGGGGAGTTTTCCATACTTAGTCTCCCCACAAAGATGAATTTTGTTTAAAAGTTTGAACAAAATCTTTTTAGCATTTTCAAATTAGGCATCTGAGAATAACACATTTTTTTGCATTTAAAAACACTCCAACTTGTTTTTACAAGTATGTAGGAGCATGCCCTTGTATCTAGAGCGCCTCCCTGTGTCCAGGAATCATGCTGCAGGGTCATTCAGTTTCACTCTCCCTTCATTCCTTCCAGCATCATGGTAGTCTATCATCTTACATGACCTAGTGCTTGGCTAAGTCCCTGCCCTTTCTCAGTTAACAGAAAAATCTAAAAATATGGAACTCAAAGTCCAATGGTTTCAGATATAGTCATTTACAGTCATATATAGTAATCATATCTAATTAATTTTTTCTTCTTGCCTTTCTTTCAAACAAGGAAGTTAAATAGGGGAAAGTTACAGCAATATTTTATGGTTTAAAATTTGAACAAAAAAAGAGCAAGAAATGCAAAAGTTATATTCAGCAAAATTAACTCTACCACACTGCACATGAGGCCGCATAGCCTTTTAGGCTGAGCATGGTACTAGGAACTTGGCATGCATGACTCACTGTGTGGTTTGGACAAGTTGTGTCGGACAAAATTTCCAAATGTCCATTAATTTTGGATGCTTAATTTGGGGGATTGATAGGCAGATATTCAGAGATGCTCAGCATCCAAGACTGTTACTGACTTTGATTGGGAATCATGGATACTCTTGTGTATTGAGAGGATGCTTCTGAAAATTTTGGCCTTAACCCTCTTTGGGTCTTGGTTTCCAATCTGTAAAATGGTGTTGTAAGGATTAATTGGTGAATTTACACAGAGTGCTTTAACAAGGTAAAAAACTAAGTACAAATATCATTATTACTACAGCGTATATCCAATAGAGTGGGAACTTCCTACAGTGAAATACATGTACTACTTCTCCCCCCATCAGCCCAAAGTTCATTGTAAGTGGAGTGAACTATCAAAGGAGGTCTACCCAGTGAAACATCGCTCCTCTTCATTCTGGAAGTGGTGGCAGGCAACTCTCTCTAGCCCTAAATTTGTAGGGGACTTTAGCAGCTGGCAGATCTTGCTGCAAGATTGTATCTTCACTTCCACTTACAGAACATCAAACATTTGAATTAAGCTTGATGAATTTCATGATATCTTCAAATAAATTACCAGACATATTTTCCCCACCATCATTCATCCAGTTCTCCGCCCAGTAGAGGGGAGCTGTAGCAACACCACCAACTTTGCTCCCTGAAGCCAGCAGAAGCAGCAAACCAATACTAGGAGCCGGGATTTCCCTTTACTTCTTGACTCACTCAACAGTGGCAATTTCCCTTCTGAACTTGTTGTATCAACCAGGCAAGGTACTAACAACCTTCAACAGGACTTTATTTTCAAAGTGGAAACCTGTTTACCAAGCTGCTGCGGCACCCTCTGTAGTTCTCACCCAGCCTCTGAACTCCTCCCCCCTCCTTCCTGTTTCCTGTCCTTTCAAACTCCCAACAGCCAGTGCTCCCACTCCTAATAATTACAAGCAACATCTAAACACCACATTCCCTCCTCTCTTAAGAAACTCTCCCAATTAAAATAAATATTATTGTTCTAACCAAAGGAACAAATATGAAACAAGACACTATACTATTGGCAGAAATATTACATTGAATACACTGTAGATACTACATAACAGTCTCTAGTCCAGACAGGTGGTCATATGGATCTGACAGGCCATCTCTCAAGCCCCGGTTCCAGTGCAATGTCTTGTTGTGTTGGTACTACGGTGAAGTCATCCAGTGAAGACTGGGTGTTGGCATAATCTCCTGTTGGTGCATAGGCAGGTGCAAGATAAGAAGCATTCCATACCCGCCCATCAGAAAGTCGATAGGTGTAAGGTCCCTTCTTCTCTATGATTTTAAGAGGAGCTGTGAATTTATGGTCCCCTTTGCGTAAAATGCCAGGTTTTCGTATTCTAACGAAGGAACCACACTCAAACTTTGGTTCCTTAGCACCCCGCTGCTTGTCTGTGAAAGCCTTAGACTTTGCTGTGTTCTGTTCTACTGTTTTTCTCACATCATCCTCATTTGGGGCATCAGGTTGTGCCTTTAACAATCCAGCAATGTTCAGTTTAGTATTCATTTGTTTCCCATGCAGTAACTCTGCGGGTGATCTTTGCATTGTGGCATGTCCTGTATCCCGGTATGCTTGCAAGAAATCAGTAGTGAAGGGTATCCACAATCGCCCTTCCAGTTTAGCCGTTTGCAAACTCTTTCAAACTTCTGTTAAACCATTCAATTTCCCCATTGGCTTGAGGGTAATATAGGGATGACCTTCTGTGTAAAATGTTCTTCTGTGATAGAAAAGTTTCAAACTCCAGGGAAGTAAATTGACTACCATTATCTGAAACCAGTTCTTTGGGGTTACCTTCCCTGCTAAAAACTGAAGAGAGGAACTTAATTACTGTAGCAGAAGAGATTTGCGATGTAAACGCTACCTCAGGCCATTTACTGAAATAGTCTATTAAAGTGATGGCATAATGGCAGTCAATAGGAGCAGTATCAAAGAGTCCTAAAATGTCAATTTCCACTTTTTCCCATGCAAATTCAGGAAGAGGAACAGGCTGTAATGGAGAGGTACATGTCACTGCTGTCTTATCGTGCATTTGGCAAGTGACATAGGATTTTATGAGTGCTTCAGTTTGAGAGTCCATCCCTGGCCACCAATACAGATCCCATAGTCGTTGTTTGGTTCGGACAATTCCTTGATGAGTATCGTGTGCCAGGTGTATGAGTTTTGACTAATTCTTCTGGCACAAGGAACGGTGTCAGAACACAGCCATCAAACAAAGAAAGTTCATCCCGAACTCTAAAATAAGGCAGCAAAACTGGGTCAAAGTTTTTAGGGTGACTGGGCCATCTCTTTGTCAGAAATTCCCATAGTTTTTGTTGAATTGGACACGCTGAACAAGCAGCTTGAAATTATTCTCTTGTAACTGCAGTGAGAGTGCTTGTAATAAGCACAACTACTACATCCTCATCCTCCGGTGGACCATCTGGTGAAGGTAAAGGCAGGCGAGAAAGGCAATCAGCGACCACATTTTGATTTCCAGGCTTATATTCCAGTTCTTCATTGAAAGAGAGTAGTCTTGCAGACCATCGAGCAATACAGTATGCTGCTCTTCCCAGTCCTTTCGTGGTGAGCAATGTCATCAAAGGGCTATGGTCTGTGTGCAACTTGAACATGTGGCCCCACAGGTAAGTTCTCCATTTTTCAGTAGCCCAGACACAAGCAAGTGCTTCTTTTTCGACTGTAGAATATTTTCTCTCAGCATTACTTAGTGTCCTTGAAGCAAATGCAACAGTCCTCTCTGTGTTGTCCTCATGCAGTTGTGTGAGAACAGCCCCAAGTCCATAATCAGAAGCAACAGTAGTTACAACTGTGGGCAATACAGGACTGAATAGTGCAAGTACTGGACTATGTACAATCAAGTCTTTCACCGTTTCGAAACTAGCTTGTGCATCTGTTGTCCACACTAAGGTTGAACTTCTCCATAGTAATTCCCATAACTGTTCAATGACAGAAGCATAACTGGGAATGAATTTTGCATACCAGGAGGTAAGACCCAAGAAGGAATGTAAGAAGGAATTTGTAATTTTGCAAATCTGTTGGAGGAGGAGCATTTGAAATTGCCAAGATATGATCTGGATCAGGTTTTAATCCATCCTGTGAAATTGTATGCCCCAGAAAGGAGAGTTCAGTTTGCCCAAATTTGCATTTGGACCTATTGAGCTGGAGGCCTGCTGTGCTGATGCAGTTTAGTACAGACTGCAGGTTATTGTCCTGCTCCTCAGAAGTATTTCCAAACATGATAATATCATCCAGATAGCACTGAACACCATGTTGATTCTTCAGAATCAATGCCAATTTTTTGAAAGGCACTTGGGGCAGATTTGAGACCGTATGGAACACGTTTAAAACAAAATAGTCCCTCATGTGTAATAAATGCTGTGAGGTCTCTGCTACCTTCATGCAACATAACCTGGTGGCATGCGCTCTGCAAATCAAGAGTAGAAAACATCTTTGCTCCAAGGAGTTCTGCAAATACTTCTTCTATGTGAGGAAGAGGATGGCTGTCAATCACAATAGCTTTATTTGGCTCCCTTAAGTCCACACAAAGGCGAATGCCTCCACCCTTCTTCTGAGTCACTACTATAGGTGAAATCCATTCTGAGGAGTCGATCTCTTCAATAATGTCCTTTTGAACAAGTTTTCTAACTTCCTCTGAAAATGGTAAGCGCCATAACTTCTGTCGTATAGGCACCACATTATTCCGCATTTTACCTTTATGCAGAAACCCATAAGCACAGCTGAGTTTCTCCTCAACCTGGTGTTGGGTCCCAGCTGAAATTGGTGTGTGTACCGCAAGAGTGCTTTGCTGAGGAAGATCAATTCGTCCACTAACTACCATGAGATTTAAAGCAGCCAATAAATCTCTGCCAAGGATAGGAGTGCCTTTGTGGACAATGTAGAACTCTGAAGTTACACAGCAATCACCAAAAGTAACTATTACTGGCAGGCAGCCATGTACTGGAATATGGTTTTTCAAATAGCACACCAAGCGAAGTTTGGGTTCAATAAGAGGCGCATCTTTAAAGTAATGCAGATAGATGGAATCAGGTAGTATAGATACTGCTGAGCCAGTGTCCAACATTAGCTGACTAGAGTATGGTTTGCCTGAGGGTATGGCGGAAACATTTACAGTGCACTTTATCTGTTCTGGAATATGTGCAGTAGTGATTTTGTCCATGCTCAGCACAGTAACATCTGGTATTGTAACTGCATACACCTGTTGATTGAACTGGCTACGGTGACATACTTTAAAAAAATGTCTAATCTTTTTGCAATGATTGCACTGAGCTACTTTTGCCGGACATCCTGTGTAGCTTGCAAGGTGTTGTGGGGATCCACAGCAAAAGCATGCTTTTACTGTATTTTGAATTTGCTGATTTGGTGGTTTTTCATTAGTTTTCCTCTTGCAATTGTGTGTCTGTAGTGGTAGAGAACTTTTCTGCAAAGGAGTCACAGCCTGGACAGTGCCTCCTGTACCCATGCTCATTATTTTGGCTTCAGCTGTAGCTGACTCAATCTGAGTAGCAATGGTTATTGCTTTTTCTAGTGTAAGTTGTAGTTCTAGAAGTAAGCGTTCTCTTACATGAAGCATGGTTGTTTTCTCAATGAGCTGGTCTCTAATCATCTCATCTGCCATATTCCCAAAGTCACAACTTACAATCAGACTCCTCAGGGAAGCAATATACTGCATAATAGTTCCCCCTGGTTTCTGCTCATGCTGGCGAAATCTGTAGCGATTAGCTACTACATTCACTTTTGGCACAAAAAAAATTCTTTAATGCAGTGAGTGCAGTCTCATATTTATCATCTGCAAGGGGAAAAGTGTAAAATATATGCTACCCTTCTGCTCCAAGGCAGTGGATTAGTAGATCACGTTTTCTTACTTCAGAAATCTCTGTATTACTGATTGCAAGCAGATAAGTCTCAAGCATATGAATCCAGGTAGTAAAAGCAACTGGAGGCTCACCTGGGCTTTGCAGAAAGGGTACAGGTGGGTTCAGAGGCAGAAGATCCATCCTCATTGCCAAAACGTTGTAGCAACCAGACAAGGTACTAACAAGCTTCAACAGGACTTTATTTTCAAAGTGGAAACCTGTTTACCAAGCTACTGCTGCGCCCTCCGTAGCTCTCTCCCAGCCTCTCAACTCCTCCCCCATCCTTCCTGTTTCCTGTGCTTTCAGACTCCCAACAGCCAGTGCTCCCAGTTCTAATAATTACAAGCAACAGCTAAACACCACAGAACTCGGGCAGAGGAGTGAGGGAGGTGATCCTCCTCTTTGGAGTCCAACACTTAATGGATGATCTTGCACCACTGAAGTTAATAGGAGTTTCTCCACAGATATCAATGGGAACCTGAACAGGGCCTCAAAGCACTGTTCAAGTTACCTTTACTCAATAGCCTCTCAGCACCATTAATCATCAAATATAATATTTTGGCACTCCCTTTTAATTTTTATTCCTGCCAACACATTATTCCAGAATGCAATCTGTGTGTGCCAGAATTATCCACAATAGCAAAAACCTCAAACCTGTACTTCTCTTCCTCAGAATCAGGAAGTGGAACATTTGTTTGTTAAAGCCCTAAGGAAGGACAGTGTTGTCAAAAACTTTGACTAATAATGTTTTACCTTCCAAATAAAAATTACTTGCAAGTACAAGGCAAGATTCATCCCTGGAGTAACTCCACTGACATCAATAGAGTTAAGTAATTCCATTGATGTCAATGGAATTACTCCCAGGGTGAATTTATCCCATTCAGAAAGTACAAGAGGAGCCACGGAGGTGTGCAACATCATTGCTTGCCTGTGTTTTTAGAGGCAGAATTCAAATGATTTCTGTAGAAAGACCACCAGTGTATAGTAAGTATTCTGATGCTAATATCAATTAAGGAGAAATGGAACTTTATTCTACTGATATCCTGCAGGGTTAGGAAACCAATATGCAGCAAAAAAGTGCGGAAACATTTTAATATGACTCGCAAGATCAAAAAGGTCCTGAGCTCTTGATTATAAGGCATATACACTGTCTGTGGCATTTGTACATCTCAGGGCTTGTCTACACTACCGCTTAAGTCAATGTAATTTACATCACTCAAGGATGTGAAAAAACCACCCCCTGAACAACGTAAGTTACATCGACTTAAACCACACTATGTTGGCAGGAGATGCTCTCCTGCCAACATAGCTTCTGCCTCTCATTGAGGTGGAGTAATTACATTGATGGGAGAGCGCTCTCTCGTCAACATAGCATGTCTTCCCCATACGCACTATATTGGTGCAGTAGCACAAGTGTAGCACAGTAGTGAAGACAAGACTTTAGTGCATAGTTGGAGCCACTTCTTATTTTCCTTTTGTCTGCTGGTGACTGGAGAATGCAATTCTAGCACAATTTTGCAATCTCAAATATTCTGGGATCAAGTCAAACTGCTCCCTAAAATGGCTCAGTGCACAAATAGCTCAAAGCTGCTGCTATTCAAAATCTTCACCATACTCCAATCTGAAGACCTGAAACATGGGGTTTTGCAGCCAGGTCTCTCAGTGTCACAGTGCTGGGATTTCAAGACTGGAAAATACCACGGGATCCTGCAAACCTAGGATTGCTTATTATTGTTGTTTTGTACTGGGTTTCATTCATGCAGGTGACCTTGGCAAAGTCAAACACTGACATTTTAGAGTGTGGCATGAGTGTTCCTTTTCGTGGTTGCTATTGTCCCTCTCAAAGGTAGTCTTCCATTATATAATAATTTCACCCTGTTTAGTCAAAAAAAATCTTGTTTTCATTATAATTAGACAAATAAATATGGAAAATAGTATTGTTACCTGTGTTACCTGAACTAGGTCTGTACATAACACACCTGACTGTACTCCTTTGAATGGATTTTGACAGTACCTTTTGATTTTAAGTGAAATGATTATTTCAGTTAATCTCTCAAGTGAAAAAAAAAAATCCCTCTTGTGCAGAGGACCAGCACCACTCACACCCTCAAAATAAAACTCAAAGAGTACAGAAGGTTTTCTCATGTAAATGGATGAATTTTAGCCTGAGCAAACAAAAATTCAGTTCACAAGCCCTGTATATGGATATCAACTTTAATTTTTAATGTAATTGTTTTGCTTACCAAATGTACACATTCACAAAGTTGAAAAAATCCCTGCTTTCCTAGAAATGCACTGGAGTCAATGGAATTCCACCAGAAACGAATCTGGCTCAGAGGGATTAATAATGGTAAATATACATTATGGTTTTGTAAGCAGGGTAGAAAAGATGGTAAGGGAAGGTCAAGCTCTAAGCCTCTGTAGTTGTACTTTTGATTATGAAACTGCTTTTCTCCCTGAAGACATGAAAATGGACTGTCCTCTTAAAAGCTGAAGTGTATAAACACATGGCATCATAACAATGCCACAGATTCAAGAAATATGATTTCTATTGGGTCTCTAACTTAATTTAGTTTGCATCTCAGCATAAAATGTATATGTGTAAAGACTGTCATAAAGTAGTAAGATCGGAGAGACACCCAAGTAGCTGCAGGAGAAGTTTTGAAACAGCTGGAGACGTGAGAGCCAGGGTTCAGAAAGCTTTCGTTCTCTTGTGAATATGCAAGCTTTCCTTGGCATTTGCTCTTTTTGGTTTGGGGGATAAACAGATGGCACCATTTTTAAGTCCTCCTTTTGTCTACTGTCGTCATTCTGTGTTACATAATGTTCAGTTCACACAGATTGCATTGGCAAAGTAAACTCTTATAGCATGTTAGTATTAGTATGTGGTTTTTATTCTCCTGTTCCAGAGTCATCTTTCATTATGACAGTCAGCAAATTAGTCTTACTTTCCTCCATTTTGTAGTCTTCTTATTCCAGTGCCTGGGAGATTTAAATCAGTTCAGGTATTTTAAATCACAGGCACTCTCAGACCTGACTGCCTCCCCAAAACAACAATGAACTGAGATCCTCGCTACAGCCAGCAGCACTGCTTAATTTAACAAAGGCTACACTGAATATTTTGGGCAATCATAAAATTTACCATACAGCAATTAAAAGTGAGATTGCCAATGTTTTCAAAGGGTGAAGCTGGTTCTTTCAATACTACCCCTCACCAAATGGCTTTAAAATCTGAATATTAATATTACAATCACAGAGTCATCGCCCCCGCCCCCCTTGTGCTGAATTTAAAAAATGCCTATTGTTTGCCGTAGGCAATACAAAATCCCTATTGCTACTTTCCTGGAATTTAGACAAAAAAGGAATGGTAACAATCAGATTTTTAAAAATTAACTTGCAACTTTACCCGGCATCTTCGGCTTACCCAAGGAAGCCAGAAGTCATTGTTGCTAGAGAAAATAGTATGTCGTGGCAATCTAAACACTCCAGAAATATTTTCTGGTTACACAATTATTTAACAAAGTTAAATACCAAAAAGGATTGTGAGGATACACTAGAAAGACAACCTAGGAAACTGGCCATTGCAATGGCAGATAAAATTCAATATTTCCAAATAGAAAGTGATGCACAAAACAAAGAGCCTAGCTCTGCAGATTGCCGAGAATCCCTGAGGGACGAAAACTCTCAGCACCTCAGGGGATTGGTTCCTAAACCATCTGGATTAAATCCATCCCCACGCAGAGGGCTAGCACAAGATTTATACACAGCTGAAGACCCATTTTGGCCTGTTTTGAGAGCTTACACAGCTCTTCAATGGTGCATGGGCCTGACACTAACTTCCTAAACTGAGCTGAATTTTCCCATGTGAACACAGATTGATTTTTTTAAAGATGTTACTGTTAATTCAAAACCTAAGAATCACTGTGGGCAGCTCCATAAAAGAGTCTGCTTGATGTACTACAGCAGTTAAATGATCAGGTAAAATGGGGTTTGTGCCCCATCCTATGACTTCAAAGAGAATTTAGATTGGGCCCATAGAGAATAATACAGATACATTATGATGCAGTTATACAAATCAATGGTACATTCTTATTTTTGTCACCTCATCTCAAAAACCATAGATCTAGAACAGGTTCAAGGAAAGTCAATGAAAATGCTCAGCGGTAGGGATGACAAGTGGGAAGAGAGGAACGATGGGAAGGAATGACTTAAGAGAACAAGGGCTTGATCCAAAACCTATTGAAATAAATGAGTCTTTTTACTGACTTCAACAAGCTTTGTATCAGTCCCTAAGACATGAGACGGCAGATGCTATATAGAAGTGAGAGCTCACCCTCTGGAGTTAGGAAGAACCCTCCCATCAGTGGTATAGTACTGCACAATTTGATGCACTATGGAGGTTTTGCACCTTCCCCTAAGCATCCACTACTGGCCATTGTTGGAGAGAGGGCATTGGTCTAATTCCATATGGCCACTCAAGTTTTTTTCTCCCCGCAAAATGACAGAAAGGGGCCCAGGACAGAACCCTGTGGGACACCCCCCAAAAAGTGGGAGAATGGAGGACCCTTCAAATGAGCCACTGAAGGAAGCGTGTGTTCTTAGTGACTCTCTCCTTTCTCCCCATGCCCTGGGATGAGAGTCTAAAAAGGGTGGCAATGTCTGCATAGTGAGTGGTGTCTTGTTTTGTGATAGATGCTCCATTCGCAGGCAGTGAATTCTCTCTCCTGGATGAGATTCAGCAGTGCATGCAAGTCTCTCACACAGGACACCACTAGAAGGGAAGCAGAAACTCCAGATATTCTTCACTGGCAATTTAAAAAAGGCAATAATGGGCCAAACCCTCAGCTGGGGTTAAACTACAAACTTCTGCTGAATTCAGTGGACTTACACCAATTTAGATCAACAGAGAATCTGCTCAGTGTTTTCAAAAATTGCCACTGCTAATACCAAGTGGCAGGAAGAGCCACAAGGCACTTGGCCCTGGGCCAGATAATGAATAACAAGGCCCTAGGATGACCCTTTGACACAGTTACCCAAAGGATGGAGAACTTCCAACAGCAGAGGCTGCACAAGTGGCAGCAGCTTTTCAGACCAAGCAGTACCAGGCTGTGTTAGAATGAACGGAATACATGGCAAGAACACACTCACACAAATCTATGGAATGTATCATCATTTCCTAGGTGCAGCGTGCAGGTAGTGGCTGTATTAGAATATTGACAACCTGTCATTGCATATAAAATGTTGCAAAAATGACCTCCTGATCGGTATGTGGTTTTGAATGTTCATTAATGCTCATGTTCAAGTCATTGCTAGATTATTGTGATTTGTTCTCAGGAGTTTTTGATCACAAAGATTCAGTTTCTTTAGAAGGCAGTAGCCCACATACTTGCAGATACCAGAGCGCTCAGTGTATACATGTATGACCTCCTATGGGGAAGTTGTTGTAAAGTTTCATAATGTTTTGAAAATTCTATTTTTAAGATTTATACAGGATCTTCCCCAACATGTGGGGGTGTCTGTTTTTCAGCATCTAGTTATACTCATTTTCAGTGTTTATTTTTTGGCTCCTTTTTTGTCATGCAACTTCCTCAAAAAACTGGGTGGGCTTTCTTTATCTGAATATTAAATGTATGCAGAAACAAGCTGTTGCATTAGTAATGAAAATATAAATACAAAAACTGTTTTCAATCTCATTTACTGTTTACCACCTGCATTCCAACACAGTACACAAACACACACACAAAGCTTACTTTGCTGCTGCTATTTACAATTACATATGAACTGCGGAGACGATAAACAGGAAGTGGTACAGGGTGCAATTTACAGGGGACATCGTGAACAACAAAAATTCCAATGAAAATTCCTTTAAAAGAACCTTGCTATTTTTGGTCACTTTTTCCAGTAGGGTTTTTTGTTTTGTTTTTAAAACTATTTCTTAAGAAAAAGAATGTTGCAATTGGTGTAATTTTATTGGATGGTTCTGATTTAAACTGAAAACCAAGATCCTTAAATAAGCTGGATTGATCTGCTCTTATCTTATGCTCTTGCTGTTTCAGAACTAGCTGGTTACTTCTATTTGTCCTAAATTATAATCTTGTGGTGATGGGAACTAGAGTTTTCTGTAAATAACCCCCTTGAGTTGGATTGCACTTTCCATTACAGTTTGCAATGCTCAATCCTTGTCACTATTTCATGTTTGCTGCTTCTTTTAATTCTTCTTAATTATTGTTCACATTCATACTTGTCTAGTCATTTTTCTGGAAGGATACTGTAAAATACTACTCTGCTACTGAATGCTATACTAAGCACACTGTTTAGATATGTGCAAAAATTTGTGATTTCTTTGTCCCTATTTGAAGCCACGAGTCAAATACCACGCATATGCTATTGGCCAGGTGCCATATGTTGGATTTCTTTTTTAATGCGGAATGTACAGCCACTAACACATCTGTCTTTCCACACAGAAAGAGAAGATTTGTTTCCATAGGCTGAAATGTTTCTGAGTCATCCATAAATACTTAAATGTAGCTGGAAATTGGCAGAATATGATTGGTCTCTTCTGTTAAGTAGGCCATCTGCATGTATTGTATTCCAAAACAAGGTCATGGGAAGGAAAGTTATGAAGTGAGAAATTGCTTGTGTTAAGTTTAAAGGGCTCAAAGAACAAGTATTGTTTTAAGAACAAAATTAGTTACTCTGCCATTACATCAAGTCTTACCAGGCTCCTCTTTATTCAAAAAGCTGGTGCTGTTATTTAATAAGTTGGAGCAAGCAGTAAATTCCATTGTTCTTCAGAGGCTGTGGTTTGATCCCCAATACCAAATTATTTTGATTATTGAGTTGGCATATACCGTAAAACATTCCTAAATCAGTAGACGGATTCTGAAAAGACAGCTTGTAGCTTTAAAGTCTCTTCCAAATTAATGAGTTCCTTATGGATGATAATGCCATAGCTGTGAGAGGGGATGAAGAACCAGAAAGAACTGTGCACTTTTAACACAATCACTCTGTTAAAATTGATTTTTTGTTATGGAGAAGGAATAGAAGACACAACAGAGTGCTTAAAATTTAGCATCAACAATAAGACAAGTTCTCACAATCAGTACTCATGGGGGAATTCTGCACCAAAAAATTAAAAATTCTGCAACAAAAAATTAAAAATTCTGTGCACAGTATTTTAAAATTTTGCAAAATGTTGCATATTTTATTTGTCAAAATAACACAATACAATCACACCAGTTTCAATTATTTTTGGTCATTTATTTAAAAATATCTGTCAAAAGATTCAGCAACTGTTTTTTGACAAAAAATTCCTTATTAGGCATATTAATACAGAACTCTGAATAATAATTAATTTAAACTACAATGGAGAATTGTATTTCCCGCACCCCTCAGAAGCAGTGCAAAGGCTTGAGGGAGTCAGGGGTAATGGAGGAACTGTGGGAGAGGGGAGTAAATTGCTGAGAAGGAGCCTGAGTGTGAACTTGGAGGGTTGTTGGGTATGGGTGGGAAAAGTATGGAAAAGGTTGCTTTGGGGGGTGGGGAGGAATTGTTAGAGAGCTTCCCCAGTGCAGACCCTGGCTGACCCCTAACCTCTCCCATTCAGTCAGGCACATCTGCCCCTGTCCCCATGTGTCTCTGTGCCCCCACCCAGCCACTCCCCTGTCCCTATGTAGCTCTGTACCCCCTTCCCCTCACCACGTAGCCCTGTGCCTCCACTTCCATTCAACCTCTGCCCTAGTCTGTCCTCCCACACTAACCCTTCTGAGTCACTGTCTGAACTCCCCAGCACCCAACACAGTCTGTCTCCCATAGTCCCTGTCTCCTGACCTGGCCGGACAGGCGCTGTGAAGAGGGCAGGCTCTTTCTCTTCCCTCACTGGCAGGGAGCTACTGCAGTGTTCAATCACCACAGCTCCCTCTGGTGGGCAAAAGGAGGAACTGCAGCAACATTTGCAGAAGCTTTTTTCTTCACAAAAAATTAAAACTATGCACAGCTCATTATGCACACATGTAGTAGCGCAGAATTCCCCCAGGAGTAAACCAGGCTAGGTGGTAAATATAGTTTTTTGCAGCAGTGATCTCTGATACCATTAATATCTAGTGTATTTTAGCTACTTAAACCCTGTGAATTGTTCTTGTAGTTAGTCTGTGTAACTGCATGTTCCTGACACTGCTATCCTCCTCTCCAACTGCCTCTCTTCCTTACTCCCACTTGCATGTTTTGTCTATTCTGAAAAAACTTATGAGACTGAAGTAGAGCACCTGCATTTGTAGGATGGGGGCATTAAACTAATTTTTGAGGCTGTGACTGTCTTTTGGTATAGGTTTGCAGAACACATGCAAAATGGACCCTGATTGAGTATCTGGGTACTACTATAAAACAAAATTTTAAAAAATGGTCTTTTCCTGAACAGAGACTACCAACTGCACCATACAATGGGCATAGCTTTGTAAGCATCACAGAGACATCTGGATGACACTGTGAGCCCCATGCTAGCCCATCCTGTCCCTCGAGACTACTTGGCTCATCACAGACTCAGAAGGCATGTGGCATTGCATTAATCGTCTCTTCAAACTTCAAATCTAAAACAGGTGCCTCTGGTAAGAGAAGATCAGTTGAATCCATTCATCTAACAATAGAAATCAGCGTCGAAGCTGACATGAGTTTTGTGCTCATTTACAGACCACCAAAAGCTACAGGGTTAGATAGAAGCTCCCTGATACCTTGTTGGCAATAGTGGTGAAATACCAGACAGATTTGCCAACATGGGAGATTGCAATATTATTGTTGATAAGACCACTGATGAAAAACCCAAGAAGTCACTTCCTCACTTGCCTCCCTAGGCTTTTTCCCAGATCATCTCCAGTCCAACCCACACAGCTGGTCATGCTCCAGACCTGGTCTTTTGATTAGATGTCAATATCCCAGCCATTGTCTTGGAGAGATGATCATCATCAACTCTCCGAGCCAACAAGAAAGACCGCTGATCCCGATTCAACCATGAAGACTCTTGGAGCCCAAATTCCAAAACCTGCTAAAAGCCAGCATCTCTTCACCCACAGGACATTGTGCCAAGGATCTTGTGAATCACAATCACTGTGCTTTAGCCTCAAACATTGACAAACTGGCCCCCAAATAGTCCCTTCCTTCCTATTGCCAACACTGATCTTGGTTTTCAAACACGCTTTGCCAGATGAAGAGAGTGGGACAGAAACCTGAGCAGCAATAGCAGAAAACGAAGTCTGAAACAGACAAGTTAAAACAAAGAATTTCTCCAAGCCTATGCTGAAGCTATATTATAGGCCAAGGGAAGCCTCCTTTTAGCCTCCATTACAGATGCCAAACCCCACCGTAAGGAGCTACGCAGGATGGCAAACCACTTCTTTAACCCTGAAAGCCTACAGGTCATAACAGAACTTAGCACAAAGTACTGTGAAGAACTATCATCCTACTTTGCTGTAAGTAGTCATGTTTGGAAGGCTTCTCAAACAGGATGGATTTGCTCCCTCCATATCAGCCAGTAAACAGTTTGCTTGCATTTGGTACATTAACTCTACAAGAAGTATTGGTCATGGCCCAAGAGTCTGACACATGCCACTCTTGGTTTGTGAAAAGGTCATGAGCAACCGGTGTCACTCATGACTGAAACAGCCAATGCCTCACTCAGAGAAGGAATCTTCCCTTCTACCTTCAAACACACAATAGAGGGACCAACACTGAAGAAGTTTACCCTGGATACATTGGATCTCGCCAACTGCCACCCACTATCCAATCTTTGATTTCTGAGCAAGCTCATAGAGAAGCTAGTCAAAGGTAAACTACAGACTCATTTAACTGAAGCCAGTGTCCTAGACATGACACAATCTGGATTCAGCCTATGACATGGGATGGAGACAGCGTTAGTGGCATTGGTGGATGATCTCCCACTGTTGATGGCTGGAGGGCAGATGTCCATTCTCATCCTCCTCAAACTGCAGCATTTGACACAGTCAATTATTAGAGACTGTTGTTCCACTAGAGAGAGGTGGCAGAGGTGCAGGGTTTGAGTACTTGCAGGAAGGATGCACCCAATGAGTAGTGATGCGAAATTGTGCCTTTGCCACCAGACCTCACTTGTTGAGTCCCACAAGGATCCATTCTCCCTCTGGTCCTATTCAAGAGCTACATGCAGCCACTAGATGAACTGCTAAGCTGACATGCAGTCAAGTGCCGGCAATATGCAGATGATATACAGCTCTACGTATCCTTCACTACATACAACTACACTACCACTAATACGGCCCAGTGGCTGGATGAGATCAGCTCATAAATAAAGAACAGCTGGTTGAAACTGAACAAGATGGAGAGATGCTGGTGGGCAAATGAAAACATTCTGAGGAGTTTGCAGCCCTGGTGCAGACTCCTTTGGTTGAAGGTACACACCCACAATTGGCCAATTCAGTCTGTAGTTTAGGATATGAGTGCTCCTGGGTTCTTCACTGACACTAAGCTCTTGCATAGCAGCATTTGCAAGTAACATTTTCTACCATCTCTATCTGGCAAAGGGACTCTGTCCCATCCTGGAGAATGATAACCTGGTTTCAAGTTATACATGCCTTTGTCACCTCCTGGCTGGATTATAGTAATGTAACATATCTGGGAGAACTTTCTCAAGAGCCAATATCAGCCTGTGGAACAAATGCCCGCAGGCACTAAAGACCATTACAATCGACCCCACCTTTCACTCCAATTGCAAGGTGTACTTCTTTGTTGGTGCTTTCTCCAATACAAACACAGAGCGGCATATGCATATTTTAAAAAAGCCTAACAAAACAAAATACATTACACTAGGGAGAGGAGGAGAGAAAGAATGTCAGATATTAGTCACAAGATTTTATACACTTACTGGAAGGCACTCAGATACTACAGTGATGTGGGCAGTATAAGACCTGTATAGAATAGAACTAGACATATTTTCTGGGAACTAGACAGCCATGCTTCTGGGTCTGATCCAAAGCCCATTCAAGTCAGTAAGAAACTATCTATGGACTTTGGATCAGGGCCGCACTCCTGACTATACATAAACCAAATTGAATCTCAGGTCTCCAGAGATGATAGGATTAACCACACTGTACATTCAAGATAGGAATGGCAATAGGCCTAATGGCAGAGCCCATTCTTTCTGAAACAAACACCTACTCTGAGCAGAAAACCAAGAACTAAAAAATTTTCTAGTTCAGATGTGCACGCACTTCAAAGCTTACGTGCATGCCTGTTTGTTTATTGTGTGTATCTTCTAGAGTAATACATAGCCTTACTTCAATAGGCAGCTTTGCATATGCACACAGACTAATGTATTATTGTAATACATATATCTCATGCAATGTATTGTATTTTCCTAATAAGACAAGTTAGTTTTTACATATTTGAATGATACAAAAGTAGGGTGAAAATCAGAAAAAACTGAATAATACTTTTTGTAAAACCCTGGAATTTTTTGGTACAAATTGTTTTAAACTGAATATGAAGGGGCTTAAGTATAATAAATAAAATAATAATAATACTTAGCTTAATTAATACTTATTATTAAATATAATAATACTTAGCTCTGATATAGCACATTTCATCTAGTTTCTCAAAGGAAGATGTCCTCTGAGCAGAGTTGGACCATAGGGCACCTCTAACACCAGCCAGTGCCTGGTGCCCAGCCCGTACAAGGGCTCTCACTATTCCTTCCACTGCTGGAACTGAATCAGGAGGAGCAACAGTGGAATTTTTTTTTAACAACAATCCTCATGTGGAATCCAGAGAGCCTCCTAGTCTAGAAAAGGCCTAAACTTCTGTAACTATAGCACCCGCATGGCACCAATCTGCAGGGTGGCTCTGGCCTGCTCTGATGGGCATCTGTTCCAAACCACCTGAAGTAAACATCCTCCCCCCACCCGAAAATCACAACAAATATAGGTGTCATAAACATACAGCTAAGGGTAGCATAAAATCCCTCCTTTACCTGTAAGAGGTTAAGAAGCTCAAATAACCTGGTTGGTACCTGACCAAAAGGACCAATAAGGAAAGGAAGGAAGATCCTTTCAAATCTGTGGGGGAAGGTTTTTTTGTGTGTCCTCTCTTGTTGTTCTCTCCAGAACAGACAGGACCAGGGCAGGAAAAACCATCTCCTAAAACCCTACCTGAAATAAGCATCCAAGATTACAAAAATTGTAAGTAATAGCAAGGAAATGCGTTAGCTTGTCTTTTGTTTTAGCTTGTGAATTTTCCCTATGTTAAGAGGGAGGTTTATTCCTGTTTTTTTGTAACTTTAAAGTTTTGCCTAGAGGGGAATCCTCTGTGTTTTAAATCTTATTACCCTGTAAAATTATCTTCCATCCTGATTTTACAGAGGTGCTTCTTTTACTTTTTCTTTACAATAAAGTTCTGTTTTTAAAAACCTGATTGGTTTTTAGTGTCCCAAAAACCCAAGGGTCTGGTCTGTGCTCACCTTGTTCACCTATTTGGTTAGTATATTATTCTCAAGCCTCCCCAGGAAAGGGGGTGAAGAGGCTTGGGAGGATATTTTGGGGAAACAGGAATTCTAAGTGGTCCTTTTCCTGAATCTTTGTCTAACTCACTTGGTGGTGCCAGCAATCCCGTCCAAGGACAACGAAGAATTTGTGCCTTGGGAAAGTTTTTAACCTAAGATGGTAGAAATAAGCTTAGGTGGTCTTTCATGAGGGTCTCCACATCTGTACCCTAGAGTTCAGAGTGGGGAGGGAACCCTGACATGGTGGCAGAGCAGTGGGATAATTTTGAACCAGAAGCACAGACCTTAGGATTT
Organism: Lepidochelys kempii; assembly: GCF_965140285.1. Taxonomy (NCBI): domain Eukaryota; kingdom Metazoa; phylum Chordata; order Testudines; family Cheloniidae; genus Lepidochelys; species Lepidochelys kempii. The sequence goes on from NC_136380.1 coordinate 251,507,541, forward strand.
TAAAAAGAACACATTTTTTCTTTTGGCTGCTTGAAAGACAGGGAGGGTTTTTTTAAAAAAAAAAAAAAAAGGACACTTTTTTTTTTTTTTTTTTTTTTAAGTGAGAGCAGCTGGAGTTTTTTGTTTTCTTTGCCTGGAGGCAGAGTAGTTAAATCCTACAAGAAAATTCACAAGCTAAAACAAAGGATAAACTAACGCATTTCCTTGCTATTACTTACAATTTTTGTAATCTTGGACACTTATTTCAGGTAGGGTTTTAGAAGATGGTTTTTCCTGCCCTGGTCCCTCTCTATCCCGGACAAAACAAGAGAGCACAAAAAAAAAACCCTTCCCCCAGAAATTTGAAAGGATCTTTTTCGCTTATTGGTCCTTTTGGTCAGGTGCCAACCAGGTTATTTGAGCTTCTTAACCCCTTATAGGTAAAGGAGGGATTTTATGCTACCCTTAGTTGTATGTTTATGACAATAGGGAAGGGAAATATTTATTTATAGGTGAATGGAGAAAAACAGCAGAGGGGAAAGACAGGGCGAGCAGTAAAATAGGGTTATATCAACATGAGGACCAATGGGCCCAGTGGTGTCGCACTATAAGAAAATAAATGCCGAGCACTCTGTCTAGACTCAGAGTTCAGGAACCCTGCACAGAGTTCCATTCAGGCAGTGAGTCGTGGGTGTTCCTGGTGTCTTTGGTGCCAGTAAACTTTCCCCAACAAATCCCTCTGGCCAGTGCTTAATTTGTAATGAAAGAAGTGTCAGGGATCAAGCAATTTTTTTACTTTCATAACTGACATGGCAACCCCAGAGGTGCCAGGGCTATGAACTGCCAAGCTGAGAGGTGCTGGGGCTGAGTCCTGGCAAAAATTAAGCATTCTCTCTGATGCCCTCTTCTGCAACTCTCCACAAAACCGTAGCACTACAACTTCCCCACTTTACTAGCTACAGCCTCCCTCCTTATTCCCAATGCAAGGTCACAAGCCCCTGTGCTCACAGTCCCATACAGTTGTGAGTGACAGTGATTTTAAGTCTAGCTCTGGTTTGTCCTTCCCAGGTGATTCTTCCTGGCACAGTGTTCCTCCTGGTTCCTGTCCTGGGATGTCCCTCATCAGCTGCTCTGTCCTTCCTGGTCTTCAGGTTGGCTCTTGGATGCTTTGTGACATGAGGGCCTGCTTGCTGTTGGCCCTCTTGTCTGGAGCTACAGACACCTACATACCCCTGTCCTCTCCCTCTCTTGACTCCTCTCCCCTGGAACAACCAGAATTTCCTCTGCCTAAGGATGTTTTAAAGAAGGCATGCTCTCTAAATCCCAAGGGATTATACTTCTATTGTAAAAACAGAAATTAAATAAAAATAGTTCTCAGATCTTCTTTGTCTATCATAAAGTAGCAAAATACGGCTCAAGGCCATTCCTTTACCCCGCCCCTACAGTTCCCCCTTGTTTTATCTGTGGCTCTTCCTTATTAGCTAGTCTGCAACATTTGCCCTGGTATCTTTCACCATCTGAACCCTTAGTCCAAGGCCTATATCCATTAATCTAACCATAACAAAGGAATGTCAATACTAAAAATAATATATACATTTTCCTCTGAAGATTTTATAGCACCTTTTGGTGTATTTTCTTAAAACCAAAAAACCTAAACCCCAGAAACCCACACATTTGTTTGTATTACCACTGAGAATCAGATCCTTATGTTTTTTTTCTGTGGAAAACTGTGCTCTGGCCTTAGAGCTTTGACACTAAGTTTTTATTTATGAGTCACTTGTACCCAAACCAGCAGCCTCTGGAACTGGAAGCTGTTAAATTAGGCCACATAAACAAAACAAAACTGGGAATTTAAAAAAATCTCTAAATAAGTTAGCTAGAAATAAAGGTCTGATCTTTACTTCTCACTGGAGCTTTATTACTAACAGGATATTGTTCCTTGCTGATTTTCAAACTCTGATGCCTTTTTCTTTTTAATTAGTTTTAGAGAGCTTGGCTGATGTATACAAATATCCAGTTCTGCAGAATTTTTATAACCTATTTGGGCAGTTTCTAGTTTGCTGGCATGCCTGCCCAGTTGTGACAGTTTTATACAGTAATATACTTGTTGTTTTGGTGCTCCTGTTAAAAGAGAGGACACCAAGCAAAATTTTGGGATAGTCCTCTCTTTATACAATCCCCCACACTTTTTAATGCAAATAATACACGTGATACAGTATAAAGGTTTTACCAACATGAGTTTGGAATGGCATGCATTACTCTCTTGGGGCTTTTCCATTCTATCCAGGTGTATGTAGATTCGTATGCCACATCCATCATCCTGGATTCTGAGCTCCTGTCTGTTTCACCAATCATGGTAGAGGCAGGGATAGAATCCAATTCTCCTGAGTGGCACTCAACTGCCTTAATCATAAGATCGTCTCTTTTACCACAGTCCCCTGCCTCATCCATGACACACCTTCCAACGTCTGCAACAAATGAGGAAGGGGTCCTACTGAAAACAGCCTCCATCACACAACCCTAATTCATCCTTGGAGCCGGTCCATTCTGTGCATTGACTGAAGCAGGGGTCTGTTGAAAAAAACCAGTATGTGATTTATGCCATTAAAGCCTAGAACATAATGTATTTGCATAAGTGGACTGCATTAAAGTTGAACAGGCAACCTTAATTCTGGCAATTCCTAACTTTTGATTGCTTGACTACGCAACTTAATAAACTATGTTCAAAGAAAGTTAATGTATATTTTCCAAGGTTTTAAAAAAGCAAACTGAAAAAACAAATTCCATGATGTGGCACCATATTGACACTCACATGGGTTATCAGGAAGGTTAGAACTTTTAAATCCAGCACATAGATCTCTGCTACTAGAGCTAATGGTTTAAAAGATAGTAGTAGTAAGTTATCATCTATGTGGACCTGAACTATGGGGGGGAATGGGGCACTTTCCCCAATGGGTTTCACAGACATTTGTTACCAGCAGAGGAATGGTGACATACTTGCAGAGCATGGAATAGAACCCAAGATTTTTGGATGTGCGCTCTACTGGGCACAGACTCTTCTGCCTGTTCCCCCTAAACTTGACCTCTTCTGCCCCATCCCCATTCCACTCCCATCTACAGTTCCTTATCCCAGCCCCATTCTCCTCTCCTCAGACTTATCTTAGTCCCCCGTCTCCTTTCCCAATAAGTTCGTTTCACCCTTTTGGACTCGCCACTCCAGTCCCACCCTGCTCTGAGTCCAAATTCCACACTTCCAGCTCCTTGCCTGATCTGTCTCATTCCCTGAGCCTCCAGTCATTGCCCCGCTCATATTCCCCTGATCCTCCCCTGTTCCCAGTTCAAGTCTCTTTGCCTAGCCTATGGCAGTTATCCCCCTGCACTCCAATTCCTTATCACACCTGCCTGCCCTGCCCACCTCTACCAGTTATCAGTTCCAGTCTCCTTGCCCAGCTGGTCTTAGCCTTCTCACCATACAAGTCTCCTCAGTTGCTCCCAGTCCTCTTTCCTCCACTGGCTTCCTGTCCCCCTATTTCCCTTCCAAGCTCTCAGTCTCCTTGCCCAAACAGTCCCAGTCTCCCCACATATACCAGTCCCAGTTTCCACCTCCACTCTGCTCTAGTCGCAGTCTACTCCTTCCCTCAGGCTCTATGTCCAAATCTATTCCCCACCTTCCCAGGTTCAGCTCTCGTTCCCCCCGCATCTGAATCAGGTAGCTTCCTCCTCCACTGCCTGGGCCCACCAGGGGGCTCATTGAGAGCACAAGAGAGAGAGGCCCCCTGCTCTCAGCTCTGGTGCCCAGCCCAAGCCTGGCCAGGAGCAGCCATTATAGGGAAAGCATGCCAAGTGCAGACTGACTGGGAAATGTAGCTGTGAAGCTCTAGTAAGTCTCTACTAAGCATATATGAGCTATGATTTTTCATAGGCTTATAACAGGGTCAAAATTGACTGGATTTTCCACAGGCAAGGCAAAAAGCCACATCCCTAATAGAAAGGTCACCTTCCTTCCAAATTTCAAGTGCCTGTCCCAAAGCATGCAGGTACCAAAGCTTCTCCAAAGAAAAATTATTTATTTTTTTACCATGGTCAGAACAACATATTCTCTAATCTAGCCCTTGAAAATGGCTGAACTGTTTTGACTGACATTTTCCAGAAAAAAATTCAGCCATCTTGTCCTAGAAAGTTTCAGACAAAATGGTTAAAGTTTGGCAATGTTATTAAAGCAAACAGGGTCTTGTAATGAGAAGTGTTAGCCAACCTTAATAGGTAGCATTACCAGCTCAGCCTATAATAATATTGTACTCACGTTTGTCCACTAAATGAGGCTTTAAAAAAAAAAAAAGCATTGCTAATAGCCTCAGTAACAGAATAAGTTTGCATAAAGATCTGCAAAATCAGTAACCCAGCCCCTCCAAACAATGAAACTTTAAGGCTGAGATAAAAAGCCACAAAAGTCAGGAAATTCACGAGTGAGGCTCCTCACTCTGACCCCTTCACAAGCATCCTGATCCATCGCTGTTCTCCCTCACCATTCCAAACTCTCTGTGCCTTTGCATAGTTCTGTTATGCTGGGGCTTTTCATTATATAAGCCCAACACACTGTTACCTACAAATTTGTGTGGGGCTCTTAGCTTCTTGAGCACAAGTCTGCAAATTATGTTAGCCTACTTATTATTACTACTAATTATGTTAGCGCCTCTAATTTAACAAAAGGGTAACAAGGTTGTGGCCTGCCCTAAAGGAATTGTCAGGGTGTTACCAGGAGGCTTGTCTCCGACTTGCAGAGGGTTCCCCAGAGCCAGCTAGTCTTGCTAACCCCTGAAAGGACATGGATACAGACTTCTGCTCAAGAATTGACACAAGCAGTAATTCTTTGAAAACAAAAGAATTATTTATTTTTTAAAAAAATGAGTGGTTCCAATGTATTTAATAAAGCAAGGGAGAATACATAAAACAGAGTAAAACGCGATAGAATTACATTTAAAGCATCATATACGTATAAGAAAAGCGGCGCACCAAAATAAAAGACAGATTATGTGGAATACTCCTATATCACATCTAGAGGATACAATAATGACAATGTAATTACATTTAAATATTACCATTCTGTGCGCGGTGATCAGCCAGTCGCAGAATGGGGTGGGGTAGACTTCACTCAAACACAGGCATCCAGCTTTATTGACAGAGACTCAATCATTCCTTAGTAATAGAAAAAAAAAACACAACAGACTTACACTCTTCCTTCTTCAATTCCCTCTGTTACGTCTGATGGGCCTTCTGTTCTGTCAGTAAGATGTTACACAAGCGGAAGATAAAGGTGGCACGCTGAACTGCAGCTGCTACTTCAGAAGCTGTGGTGGCGATGGTTGCTGGCTGCAGGTAGTTGCTTGGTTGTTACGGAAGCCATTGCTATGGTGACCTTCAGAGTTCTGCTGCTGCCTTTTCTGGAATCTTCTTAGGATGCTGCTGCAGTTGCTGCGGTTCTGGCCGCTTCTTGAGGCTTCTGATCTTCACAAACCCCCAAAACCACAACACTTAAGCCTGCTGGCGGTCAGCCTTGTATACTGGTTGCTCTCTCAAGGTCAGTTCATTAACAAATGAAATAAATAAAGGTTATTTCTTCCACCTCTCTCTGCCAAACCTGTCAGCCAAAGCCTCTACCGCCCCTGTTCTATATATTTTCCAGAGAGTTCCTCCCGATTGGCTGGAAGAGAGGGGAGTCCTGCCCAACCTTACACTACAAGGCTCTGCTCCCTGGCCTTAAAAACAAACAAACCTGTGTCCTGGAGTCCTCCCTACCCTCCAAATCCAACTCCTAATTCCTTGGGACCACTTCCTCTCTTCCACTACCAGGCCATTTCCTGGGCCTTTGTTCATTTCAGCCCCCTAGAACCGAGTCTTCTGGCCAGCTCTATTCTTACAGGGCCCATATGCCCCATTATAGTCTGAATCTGGTTTGGGTTGTATTAAATATTGACCAGATTATTAGTAAAATGAGGTTGCAGATTTCTTGATTCTACTTTGATGAGATGACTATAACATGCTTAATTTACAAATGATATTTTTCCTAATATAACAAACTATTAATATAATTGAAACTGCACAATGTCAATTAAAATTATTTTCAAGAAGCAAATCATTTGGGTCCCAATCCTGCGAGGATGCACTTAATCACATATTTTACTTTAAGCGCATACTAAATCCCAGCAATTGCTTAAGTCTTTTGCTGAATCAGGGCTCAGGTGCTGAATATTCTCAACCCTCATTGACTTCAATGAGAGCTGAGGGCATTCAGCATTGGTCCTGAGTAACTGCAGAAAAATAACATGTGTCACTAACAGCATACTTTCAAATGCTCTTAAGACAGAAGAAATTTTTGTTACTAATTTTCAGTCACTAGAAATGTTCTTGCTACTCGATCAAACTACCACCTAGTATGGTTAAAAACAAATCCTGCTGCATACTCAGTTTTGTTAATTCTTTGGCTTTTCCAAAAAAAAAAAAAAAGAAAAGAAAAAAAAAGTATACCCAGTAGATCCAAAACCGTATGTAGGTCACCGAGGTTGCACAAATGAAACCAAACAAAGCAAAATTATTCTTCTGTAAATAACATGTGGTTACCATTTGTTTACAATTTACTCCAGCTATGAAAGCAAGCTGAACATTTTGATGTGTTACAGCCATTTTGTAAAGAATGCAGATTATGGAAAGCACAGGCAGCATCTGCTAATTTAATGTCACCAGTATAGCTGAGCCTTGATACCCTACTTTTGTTATTTGCAAATAAATCAACTTTCTTTTAAATAATGCTGGGTGTACTTTGGAATTGCCATGGCCCAAGACTAATAGTTAATCATAGTGGATTGGTTTTGTACATTTTTGACTGCACTGGGGGCTATACCATTTTACACCAGCTGAGTTTCTGGTTCCACTGCAGTTATCAAAAATTTAAAAACTAATGAAAATAAGACAAAAACAAATGTAAAAATGTAACTAAAAAAGCACATCTGCACCCTGTTTTACTTCTTTATGAAATAAAGGCTTGAAGGTTTTCAGGGAAAGAGATCCCACTGAGGGGAGTTATTTGGGGTCATTGTAGACAACAGGTCATTTTCTTAGCATAAAGGATTTCACTCCTGGAATTATGCTAATTTACCTGGAGCATCAGAGGGGAGGGATTCCTTAGTAAGGGATTGTTGGAAAGAGGTGTGCAGAGGGAGTGTCTGATTGCCTGTGGAGGAGGGAGAGAAGACTGTTTCAGTGCCAAGTTTAAAATGTCATCTGTTTTCACTATAGTTCTATGTAACAAAAATAAAGTATGGTTGGATTTTTTTTTAAATGGGAAAGAATTTTTTCCCCATCTCTCTTATAATTCAAAAACAGCTGAAGGGATTTGTTTGGACTTAGAAAAACTGAACTAAAAAAGATAAATATTTTGGGAAGTTAGGTGTGTGAAAAGAGGGGTTTAGAACAGAAGCTTTTCTGAAACCTGCAGCAAGCACTAAGCCCCTCATTATATCTACTGAATTTCTATCCCTTCCCCCCTCACCTCTGCTGAAGCTTCAATCTAAGTGCTAATAAGAGAAACCAAACTCTGTGCTGCTCTGACGGCTAAGTGTCTTGCAATAAAAGTATATTGAACAAAATCCTTTCTGAAAATAGCAAAATACTGTACAAAATACATCTTGGAGTAGGACAATAAGTGGAGGATGATTAGCTAACATGAAAAAGGATTGGGCTCTCGTAAGGCAAGATACTGTATCAACAACACTGATGTCTTGTGGGTGAGAATTGCAGTACGTCTGGATAAAAGGCTGGAATTTAGAATGAATGGTAATGAGAATGCTAATGCCAAACCAGAAGGTGAACACAAGTTGCAATAAGAAAACTGACATTTTTAAATGCGTTCAGCTGCTTGGAAGTAATCTTTTCAATATGTTTGTAATTTGGTGAGCATGCCAGCCTCTTGTATACAATGTCTGTTCTATAAACTAAACTGAACATAGGTCAATGGTACTATGAGCCATTACCACTCTAATCAAAGAATATGCAGATAATGGCTGTTAACGATGGATCCCGGAGCTTCATCTCTTGCCACTGATAATGCCAGCATTAGTCTGGGGTAAACAATCTAGCATTGCTCAAGGGTTCTTGGCAAAGTCCTCCAATGTCATCCTCTGGCACTCACTGAATCACGGCACTGAACAAATAGCACAGGATGCAGCAACTGAGGAAAGCAGAAACTCTTTCAGTGTTCTTCCACTCTCCCCCGTGCCACACTCCTCTTCTTGTTAAACAGACGCACTGGATACAGCAAAGACCACATGTTCATTTGGAAAGCAGGGGGATATATGATCTACAACTGGTTAAAACATTAACTGTGCATGTTTAGTTTCCTACATCAAGGAAAGATTCCTATTGGTTCTCAAAACTAGTATAAACTTGAGACTTTACTTTGAGAACATAACTAAGCATTTGGGAAGACTCATGGTGGGAATAAGGCATAAAGTTGTTGGAGAATGAAGTAAACAAACTATTCGAGAGCACACATGTGAAAGCAGAGAGGAAGAATGCATCCTTTGCTAGATTTATCATTTATGATAGGTCTTCTAAAACATTCCATAGCATCTCTCTTGGCAGTAGTGTGATGGTAGGATCATTCAATACTCAGTTTCTCACTGTGCTGCAAAATTTCATGTGACCATGTGGTAAAGCCACTGTTACTACAGAGCTGCTGATACAGAAAAGTTTATACGAGTTATGATTTATTCAGACCAGATTTTGATAAACAAGACCAAGTACTAATCCATATGTATGTACAAAAATATTTGATCTCCATCTCTTCCTCTCTGTGTACTGTTTTTCCATTCATTTTCTTCGCTTTATAAGCCTGCAATTCTCCAATAAGAGGCTGCTTCCAAGATCATGAACCATTTTACTAGGGCTTTTGGCTTCACAGACATAGAGAAAGATATATTCAGGAAGAAAAAAGGACCATCAAGCTAAACAAAACAGCACATATCCTCAGATGGAGTGTATTACAACTTCCAACTAAAAGTTCCTCTGTCATTTATATAGAGAAAGGGCAGAACAGCAAAGATCCATACTTTCCCCAAGTGTGAGGATGTTCAGATATGAAGTTAAAAAAAAACACCTTAAACTAAATATACAGTTGTCCTGATGAATTTTGTCCATACTCACGGTCTAGTTTTGGATTTAAATTAGAGCAGTATTTTTAAATAGTGGTTTAAGCCAGTAGTTCTCAGTACATGTACCCCTAGTGGTACACAGAGGTCTTCCAGGGGGACATCAACTCATTTAGACATTTGCTACATACAAAGCACTAGCAAAGTCAGTACAAATTAAAATTTCATACAGTCAATGACTTGTTTATACTTCTCTATATACTACACACTGAAATGTAAGTACAATATTTACACTCCAATTGACTTATTTTTTAATTATATGGTAAAAATGAGAAAGTCAGCCATTTTTCAGCAATTGTGTGCTGTGACACTTTTGTATTTCCATGTCTGATTTTGTAAGCAAGTAGGTTTTAAGTGAGGTGAAATTTGGGATGATGCGCAAGATAAATCAGACTCCTAAAAGGGGTACAGTAGTCTGGAAAGTTTGAATGCCACTGGTTTAAGTGACTATTCTTAAATCATGAATGTACAGAGTTGGTTGAGAATGTCTCAACTTCCAGTTTTAGTTCTGTCACTCACACTCCAAGTAGTCAGACAAATTACTTCACCTCTCTGCTGCAGTTTCCCTATCAACAAAATAACTTACATATCCTCCTTAAAGGAATATTTTATTAGTTAGAGGGATTGGATATTTATACAAACATCAAGAATATCCAGAGGTATAACAGTTAATGCAAAAGAATTTGGAAAGGCTGAAGCCCTCATACTTCAGGGTTTAAATTAATCTCTTTTAGGGATTAGGATGAGACCTTCATATGCAGGGCACCTTCCTCTGAAGCACCTTTTCTGAAATATCCAGTGTTGTCCACTGTCAGGCAAGATATTGGATTAGGTGGACCACGTTTGATCCAGTATGGCAATTCCTAAGTTCCTATATAGTGCTTTGAACATATAAAGCACTACATACATGTTAAGTATTAATAGCACGATATTTTAGACATGAGACATGAGACCTGCAATCAAAATCCCAAATTTGGTGGAAATAAGTAAAAGAACCATGTGTACATTGTTCTGCAGATAAAGCTATATACAGAAATTCCAAGATGAATTTGGAGGCTAGATTCCAGATGAAACTTAAGCCTGTGATTTACTTTACAATGCTCTGCCATGCCATCACTATAAAAAGCAAAACTGATTTCAGTAAACGTACTAGACTGCAAAGGAGTGTTGATGCTGATCCTAGTGACCAAGTATTATATTGCCTATGAAGTTCTTATTACTTCATTGACAAAGCAGCAGACCATGAAGTGAAGTGAAGAACTATTTATTTCATTTATTCACAAAACGGGAAAAAAATCCCCAGAGAGCATGGTTATCTTTTCCTTTCATTAGGCACTGACTGTAAAACTCAACTGCAGCAATGGGATTTTCCCGGCCTGATATCCAGAACAAACAAGTCAGTCAGCGATAGAAACATATTAAAAGGGGCAACTGCACAAAGGTTAAAATGTTGCTGTGAGCTTGAAGCATCTCATATCAGTGCGTAACTAAGTATCCCTATCCTTGCACCCGTCACCAGATATTTAAAAATCAAAAACAAATAATGTCAGCTTGCAAGAAGGACCATGAAACTTCTTTTCAATCTGCAGCTGATCAGGGGAATTGAGTGGAAGGACAGCCCAGTGGTTTGGGTGCTAGACTAGGACTTTGGGAGACCCAGGTTCAATTTGCTGATCTGCCATAGACTTCCTATATGACCTTGAGCAAGCCACTAAGTACAGATGGGGAACTGAGGCACACTAGGGATAACAACACTTACTTACCTCACAGGGATGTTGTGAAGATAAATAATAAAGATTGGGATCACTCAGATATTGCAGCAATGGAGGTTTTGTAAGTACCTTGAAGAGTTATTCCAGCTATAAACTGAAATAGCCCTCAGGCCTGTAAAATGTAGCATTGCCCTACATAGAAATTTAAAAATATCTAAGACTTGGCTGCAGAAAGGTGTATTTTTATCTGAATGTCTTTCACCTCATTTATTCTCTACTGCATCTTTTAGCAATAAATTGCTTTAAAAAGAAGTTGCCAGCAGCAGGCTTACCTGGAAAGCTGGCCTTTCTGTTGAATGAAACATTATGTGAAACTAGCATGGACCCAAGATGAACCACTCTCTCGCACTGTTTTGCATTGCACAGAATAACAGAAATATCAGGGTTGGAAGGGACCTCAGAAGGTCATCTAGTCCAACCCCCTGCTCAAAGCAGGACCAATCCCCAACTAAATCATCCCAGCCAGGGCTTTGTCAAGCCTGACCTTGAAAACTTCTAAGGAGGGAGATTCTACCACCTCCCTAGGTAACCCATTCCAGGGCTTCACCACCCTCCTAGTGAAAAAGCTTTTCCTAACATCCAACCTAAACCGCCCCCACTGCAACTTGAGACCATTACTCCTTGTTCTGTCATCTGGTACCACTGAGAACAGTCTAGATCCATCCTCTTTGGAACCCCCCTTCACGTAGTTGAAAGCAGCTATCAAATCCCCCCTCATTCTTCTCTTCTGCAGACTAAACAATCCCAGCTCCCTCAGCCTCTCCTCATAAGTCATGTGCTCCAGCCCCCTAATAATTTTTGTTGCCCTTCACTGGACTCTTTCCAATTTTTCCACATCCTTCTTGTAGTGTGGGGCCCAAAACTGGACACAGTACTCTAGATGAGGCCTCACCAATGTCGTATGGGGGAATGATCACGTCCCTCAATCTGCTGGCAATGCTCCTACTTATACAGCCCAAAATGGCGTTAGCCTTCTTGGCAACAAGGACACACTGTTGACTCATATCCAGCTTCTCGTCCACTGTAACCCCTAGGTCCTTTTCTGCAGAACTGCTGCCTAGCCACTCGGTCCCTAGTCTGTAGCAGTGCATGGGATTCTTCCGTCCTAAGTGCAGGACTCTGCACTTGTCCTTGTTGAACCTCATCAGAACTCTTTTGACCCAATCCTCTAATTTGTCTAGGTCCCTCTGTATCCTATCCCTACCTTCCACCATATCTACAACTCCTCCCAGTTTAGTGTCATCTGCAAACTTGCTGAGGGTGCAATCCACGCCATCCTCCAGATCATTAAAGAAGATATTGAACAAAACCAGCCCCAGGACCGACCCTTGGGGCACTCTGTTTGATACTGGCTGCCAACTAGACATGGAGAAGACAGTGAATGCTTACTGAATGGAATAGGTTTAGCCTGCAGGAAGCGTTTAAGGACAAACCAGAGTTAGAACCAGGTAACTAGAGGATTCTTGGATAGGAAAGAGGGCTGGGAAAACAATTTTGAAACTATCTAGTCCAAACCAATCTCCCATACTTAGTACTCATTGTTTCAGCAGGTGCACTGTGCTTCCCTTCCCCTTCCTGGCAGAGTCACAGCCCCTCCCTCAGCAAGGAGATGGTAGTAGCATGCAGATGAAGTTGAGGCTGGAGGCCAGGTGGGAACAGCACATTCCTGACACCACAGGAGCAGGATTATGATTGGCAGCTCAGGTAATTCAGGTGGAGAGGGCAAGACTTCACATATTCAACAGAGGATCTAAAGAGGTTGAGCAGGGGAGAGGGGGAATCTCTCACTGAAGCTAAGAGGGACGGGATCGTTATTTCAGCTTCTACACTTCAGTTTAAAACCAACAGGCATGTTTAGGATTTTCAAGGTTAAGTTATATTTCCACTGAAGTAGGAACAATAACTGAAGTGCAGATGGCAGCAAGATTTGTGTAAACCATACAAAAGAACTGACCTCTCCCCCTGCGCAGAAATGGTACCCGAAAAAGCCAAATGATTCCAGCATGCCCAATAGCAAATGCTAGTTATGGTCACATAAAAGCTTCCATTTAAGGCTTGTCAGTTGTAAGTGTCTGAAATGCCACCATTAAAAACAAACATTTTAATCCATGTTTTTTTAAGTAAATGAAGAAATTCAGCTGTTCGATTATTAGTGACCAGAGAAAAAATCGTTTAGTTTAAAATGGACTCAATTCACATTAATTTAAAAGTGGCATTACAAAAACAAATTAAAACAACCTCTGAATGGTCTTGCTAAATTCTTCTTGAGGAATAATCTCTGCTATATCTGAGTTACATATGTTGTATCTTATGTTTGGTGAGTAACAATTTTAAAAAGATTATCCACTAACCCCACCCTTTAGGTGACCCTTTATGTGAGCAAGGTCAGAACAATCTGCCAAAGATATGGTGGATTCCCCATCATTGAAAATTTTTAAATCAAGATTTAGAAATACAGCCAAAGATCTGTTCTAGGAATTATTTTGGGAAAGTTCTATGGCCTGTGTTACACAAGGGGTCCAACCAGATGATCACAATGGTCTCTTCTGGCCTTGGAATCCATAAGAAGAGACAAGGTTCTGCAAAGCAGTTTCTCTTGCCAGGGCTTAACAACATGAAGTTGCCCTTGATAGGAGCCCATCCTCTGCTCACTTAGGCTGTATCTACAATGGAAAAAGAGGCAGAAGACAGGACTTGGCTTTCAAAAGTGCTGAGCACCCAGCAGCCACCATCAACTTAAAGCAAGAATGCAGGTCACTACTGGGATTTCAGTGGGAGCTGCTGGATCCTCAGCAGTTTTGAGAGTCAGGTCACTTATTTAGTTGCCTAAATATGGACTGAGAAGTCTATTTGCTCCTCTTTTTAAAAATCTTGCCCCCTCCCCTCCCCACAAGACTATCACTACTTTAGCACATTCAGAATCAAGATATGTAGAAAAATAAAATTTACCTTTAGAGACGATTACAAATCCTCCACAGTTAGCCTTATGTAACAGTGTAAAGTGATCACTGTGCAACTCCACCAATAAGAAAATGAAATGTAAAAATGTTAACTTGTTTTAAATAAGATTATGACAATTCTGTGAAACAGTCAGAGCAAAGATTTTCATATTGGTTATACAATGAACAGTCACAACTTGTTTACAAAACATAGCTTTAATTATATACACGTGCTTCAATCAGTTTCAAATAGACTTCATGAAGTACCAGTGTCTTACTATATGTGAAAGAATAATAAACATTTAAGTTCTGAAATAACTATTTATTGCTAACATATCTTAATACTTATTACTTGAGCAAATGCTAGCTTAAACTTCATCTATTAATACTCACTAGTTATTCTTTAGTGCACATAGGCTTTCATATGGGTTATAGATATTTTAAATGTAGAGGTTATACAGAGAGGCTATGTCCACACTACAGAAGCTACAGCAGCACAGATACAGCACTGCAGCTTTGCCACTGTAATGCCATAGTGTAGAAATTTTCTATAGCGATGGAAGGGGTTTTTGGAAGAATTCTTCTGTCAACCTAGCTGTGTCTATATTGGGGCATAAGGCGGCTCAACTACAGTGCTCAGGGCTGTGAATTTTTTCACATCCCCTATGTGACATGCGTCGCCAATCTAATTTTTAAGCATAGACCAGGCCAGAGTTTCTCTCTTCCCATTGTGCTTATATAAGAGCTGTCCTTAAAAGTTACAGAATGAGCAGATGACTTGCTGGAGCAAAGCCTTTATCTGAAGCACTGCTCAAGGCAGGAGGATGTAATGAGCTCTCTAATAAAACCTGATATGTTTGCTCATAATCAAAGCTGCAGTTCTAGTCTTCCCTCTGTGTTTTAAGATGAACGTGAAAAGATGTTATTTAAAAGATCCAGCCAATCTAGTAGTTCTGCTGCACTCAGCCTAACATTTCAGTGTAGGAATTCAATTGAGACCCACTGAGACCAAGTACACTGAAGAATTTGATGTAAAATACATGGTATCATACAAGTCTTACAGAATTTCAAGCTGTTTGGTCCATACAGTGAATTAAGTGTTTTAGAAAAAGATATTCGCTCTGTGGATAAGTCAGGCACAGAATGGGTTTCCTCATACCTCCTCCCCCCCACCACGTAGCTTTACGCTGGTTCAAAGACATCAACTCCAGAGGTGAGAGGATGGTTTATTATCTGGGTAAAATGAATCCTTGGCTTCTCTGCTGAAACTATCAAAAAGGACACCAATTATAAGGGGGTTTCTTGTCCAACAGAAGATGGACTAAGACCACAGATCACTTCAAATGAGCCAAACAGCTGTCAGAGGATGGTTTCTACTTTTGGTTATTACTGACCTGTGTCACAGTGACTAAGTGGTGACAGGCTTCAGTATTCCGTTAATAATCTTCCAGTAACCCATTTCCTTCACAATGCCATTTTCAGAACAACTCACTGGAGTTGTGTAGCCTTGTACTCCAGTCTAATCTGGATTTATACAGATTCATTTTTTTTAAAACACAGAAATTTCTTTATCAAACTTTATATCAAATTTAGTCTGAAGCCAGAATACCAGTTTACACTTTGAAAGTTAGAGTTAATTTTTCTGAATATCTGATTTTTTGATCAGTTTGCAATACAGAACTCATTGTGTTCATTATAAAATAGCTAACTTTTGTATTTCTTGCTGCATCATTTAAGTATAAAATCATAGCATAAGGAACATTACAGTGCATCAGTCTGAAATTAGGCCATTCCAATTTGAAAAGCCTAGCCTGCAAGCTATGGGATAGGAAGAATGAATTTAGATAAACAAAATGTTAAATTACAAGTCTAATCATATCAGACAAAAGTCTTTATTATAGTTTCACAAATGACAGTTTAATATATAAATAGTATTTTTTACTTCTGAAAGACAGAAGAATCTTGTATAAGGCCTTCTCAGCTTGTGATAATGCATTATGAGCTATACTGATTGGGCTCTTCGTTCAGGTTGAATGTGTCTGTCTGTCTGTCAAAACTTCCTGGAAGAGAACATGAGGACCACAGCACCAAAAAAGGTGTTTGGTTTTGTTTGAGCCATATGAATAATTATTTACTATTCTCCTGCTATAATATAAAAAGCATGGAATATATAGCACTTATCAGAAGTTCTAAGGCAGAAATCAGTCTCTTTAGTCACTAAATGAAGATTCACTGTCAGAACTTTCTTCTGCATTCACTTCATCTCCCCAGGCAGGCACTAAGGCATCTGGTGTTCTAAAAGTGAAGGGAAAGATTACACTTCGTTAAATTCCAGGGGAAAAAAAAATATGATCAAAATGCTACTAATAGCTTGGTTTATTTAGCAGCTTTCGCCATAAATTTACACAGCATTTTAAAAACAAAACCCAAGTTTACAATCTAAGATATAAAAATATATTGGGTTAGAACCACTTCATTTTCAACTGATGTGTAACTTAAAATCCAGTGGACTGCAAGCTCTGAAGACCCAGTAGAGTTCAGATTGGAGACACATTAAGAGATCACCAGAAAATTCCTTAGTCACTAAAAGAAGTTTGACTGGCACCTGAAGAGAAAGCTGAAAGCAGACACTATTGATTAATCCAAATTCTTGTATAATCTTCAGGAGTTCTAGGACCATTAGAGAATGGAACATGCTGTGCACCATTAAGCAGTGAAAACAGTACATGACAGGAAGTGAATACAGTACATAACTAAAACAGTAGGATAGTTTTAGGTAGGCAAGAACAATTAATCACTCAGACTGGAATTTGGCTAGGATACCAGGACTGAAAATCTGACTTGCAGAAAGTCTTCAATGACTACAAGCGGTCAAGCTTCTTGCATTTACTCTGAAATACAGGAAGTAGTGTATTCTTAGATATGCTAATACCATGCCAGAACGTTTGTTCTGTGTAAACTCTGGGGAAAGCGTGCCACCTAATGAATCACCAGTATCACTTCCTGCAGAACCTGTTTTTTCTTGGAAGTCCCCCAGCCAAGTATTTCCCAGGCTCAATCCTGCTTAGTTTGTGAAATGTGACAAAGGTAAGTGCCGGATGGGACATCAGTCCTGGTACAATTTGACATTAAGTGTGTACATAGGGATGGAAGGTACCTATATTTGAGAGTAGTGGAGGGTTCAAATGAATGAAAACCAACTTCTCAGTTCATAGTTAATTACCACCTGCAAGATACATTAATATAGAATCAGATATCATAACTGCCAAGTCAATCATGCCATAGTATCCCATATCTAATGGTCATCTCCTAATACCTGCCACAGAGGTGCTTTCCAGCCTCAATTTTGCACATATTAAATCCACTTGAATTCGTTTGATTTAGATGCCTGAAGTGCCTACACTGAGTCACTTGATGTGTTATAGCCCTATGAGAACACACAACAAAGGTTCTGCTTTCCCATGCATATCCCATACGAACAGCACCCTTCAGGATTATTCCTTATTACCATGGCACTGCAGCAATTTGATCTGTAGAGACCCGCAGACAAGATTAGGGCAACAGTGGTTAATCCCTGAAGTTCAAAAGTACAGGTGAGGACAAAATAGGATGTGTAAGAAAAATAAAAAATAAGGAAACATGGGGGAAGGAAGGGCGGAAAGACTCAGAGCTAAGGTCAATATGGAATTTTAAAAGTCACAAGCCAATAGTGGAGAGGAAAGACGATAGAGAAGGAAGAGAAACTACATTCCACTAGAAACAGCATTTCTTTCCAGTCAGAGAAAGTGCTGCCTTCAGAAAAGTCACTTCAGACACTGGGAAGCAGCAGGGAGAGACTAGATCACCTGATTTCTGGTATGAAAACTGAAGAAAGTGCCATAGTACCTTTTTAAAAAGGGGAAAAGGGAATAGAAGAATAGGCCAGGCCAAGCTAAAGATCTAGCGACAGTGTGACTGCCATGCAGGAGGACAGTTAGATTTCTATGGCCCTGGAAATGGGCCTCCCTTCTCTAACCCCTTTTTGCAGGGCAAATGGAAGGGTTGGGAAAGAAGGGAAGACTGCCTGTTTTGGTACCAAAATGCTTTCAAGTTGTATCTGTTTTTCAAAACAAATTTTCGCCAGGAGGAATCCTTCAAGTTTTTGCTTGCAGATTTAAAAGCAAATACACACTTTGCCAAACAATTAGTTTGCATTGTACAGGTAAGTTATCTACGTAGAGATTTCCATATCAACAATTTTAAGACCATCTGCCTGAATGTTAGTACTTTGCAGAATCTTAAAAGGGGTTGAGGATGATCCCAAATGACATATAATTCCTTCCCAGCATTTACAAGCCAATATCTGCGACATTTTAAAATAAGGAACATGTTTCAACTTCTAATGAGCAGCCTTTTCTGGTTTAGTTTCACTGTTAGAATCCTGCCTTATACACCTAGACATAAAAGAGGGACATTTACAAAAAATTAGTAACAAATGGTAACATTTTAAGAGACAAAAAGTGCCTAGGATTTTCAAACAAGGTTTTGCTGACTACCTTCTACCTTGCATTTCCACTGTATGGGGTTTTTAAAAACAGTCTTACTGATCAGACTAGTGTATAGTATTTTAGTAGTTATTCCTAAAGACACAATCTTTATCTTATTAAAAGAAAGTGCTTGTTTCACAATAGGCTGTTCAAAACAAGGTATGTACTACAGCTGGTTGAAATTTTTGCCAAAAAACATGTAGTTTTGTCAAAACTGAAAAATTTTCTGAAACTATTTTTATGAAAAAAATTCATAAAAAGGATGATTAAAAGGTTGAGAATTTCATTTTGTTTTGGTTTTACCATTTTGTTCCAATGAGCATTACTCTGAGTTTTCTATTTTGTTCCAACTTTTCTTGTAGTTGGTCACATGATGCCCTGTGTGTTCACTGATTGGCTGACTACACAGTTTCAGATTGGTTCACCCTTGTGACCGAGGGTTTGATTTTGTTTGCGTGATGCCATGCCTGCAAGAAGAGAAAGCAGCCTGCTTTCTGCATCAGCATCTTTTTGAGAAGATTCTCCCAGCCTAGTAGATTACAGGTTCTCTCTCTGAGCCCTGTACCTGGGGTGGTTCTATTGCTGTAAGAGGCAGCCTTATTTAATTAATTGATTTCACCTAACCCTGCCATGGTTCAAGCCTATCAGAGGCTCGTTCACCTGCACATCTACCAATGTGATATCTGCCATCATGTGCCAGCAATGCCCCTCTGCCATGTACATTGGTCAAACCGGACAGTCTCTACGTAAAAGACTAAATGGACACAAATCAGACGTCAAGAATTAGAACATTCAAAAACCAGTTGGAGAACACTTCAATCTCTCTGGTCACTCGATTACAGACCTAAAAGTGGCAATACTTCAACAAAAAAACTTCAAAAACAGACTCCAAAGAGAGACTGCTGAATTGGAATTAATTTGCAAACTGGATACAATTAACTTAGGCTTGAATAAAGACTGGGAGTGGATGGGTCATTACACAAAGGACAACTATTTCCCCATGTTTATTCCCCACCCCCCCGCTCCCCCAACTGTTCCTCAGACGTTCTTGTCAACTGCTGGAAATGGCCCACCTCGATTATCACTACAAAGGGCTCCTGCCCCGCCACCCCATGCTCTCCTGCTGGTAATAGCTCACCTTAAGTGATCACTCTCCTTACGGTGTGTATGGTAACACCCATTGTTTCATGTTCTCTATCTCCCCACTGTATTTTCCACTGAATGCATCCGATGAAGTGAGCTCTAGCTCACAAAGGCTTATGCTCAAATAAATTTGTTAGTCTCTAAGGTGCCACAAGTACTCCTTTTCTTTTTGCAAATACAGACTAACACGGCTGCTACTCTGAAACCAATCTTTTTCAGTGGATCCAGGAGACTGCAGCATGTGGCTGCTTGCAAATAGCGTTCTTGCATGGTGCACTTTTGAGTGCTAAATAAGCAAGCTTCCAAAAGTGGTCCAGAGTGGAGAAGCTCTGCAGCACACACAGCTGGAAGTGAAGGTATGGGAACCACCAATATCCACTTTGCCCGAGGCACACAGCTCCTCTGAACAGGAATATTTCCCTGTGGCACAGCTGACCACTCAGCATGGGGGTGGTGCTGTTGCTGGTGAGATTAGTGGCAAGCCTCCACTTAATCCAGCATCACATGAAGTTGTTCTTGTAAAAGCTGAGAGACAGCAGCAGGCCACTGGCCAGAGACCATCAGCTCCCTCTAAACACTCTGTTCCACTATTTCACTTCCAGAAAGGATGTGGTTGGTATTGGTAGTCTCAGCTCTCAGGTGCAGTGTGGGGGCAGGGGGGAGATGGGGAAAGAGGAACCCGCCTCCATCTCTGCTCGATATAGCTCTGGTGGAAACTCCGGGGGGGGGGGGGGGGGGAGGTTGTGCATTTTTCTCAGCAGCAAGAGAGTCATCACGAGCTATAATCCTCCAATCCCTTCCTGAAAATGCAAATAAGCAACTGCATTGCAGGTTTGGGAACATTCCAAAATTGACACTGTGGACATTACCAGTGCTATTTGCCAGCTCTGCAAAAAGAGGGAGAGACTAAGCTGTGATTGAGCAAGCTCAGGACTTGGAGGAAAGCTAAAAGGCACTCTAACTACGAAAGAGCAGATGTTGACTGTGACACCACCAATGCTTTCCACAACTTTGTCAGCTAAGCCCTGCAGTACCACTCAACAGACCCTAATGGAGTACGGGGGCAAAAATATGAATGCAACAGTGAAACTGACCAGATTATGTGTGAGAATGCTGGCCATGGACATGCTTCCTTCTTCCCACATGGAGGGTGAGGGCTTCAGATGCTTTGTGGCTGCAGTTGCCCCCAGGTGGCAGATCCCTAGCTGCTCTTATTTTGTGTAAAAGGCAGCGCCAGACCTTGGTGGTGCTGTGAGAAGTGCAGTACAGCTTGGACTGGTTAATTGTGAAGGTGGGAGCATGAACCTAATCATGGATATGTGGACTAGTGATCAGACAACTACATGTCTTACAGTCCACTGGAGGAGAATGGAAAGACTAACCATAGCACCAACAACATGAACATCTTCAATCGATGGAATGCCACGCTTCGCGTATCTGGATTTGATAAACAGCATAAATCCCCAAACATCTTGGACAAACTGTGTACTGTCTAGGATGCCTACAGCCCCTCAATCTCTTTGCTGGGTTTGTGGCAAGAGATAATGGAGTGAGCATCAAAAAAGCAGAGCATGATGGTGGCTTCACATGTCCCTTGCATTGCTCACCACCTCAGGCTGATTGTGATGGAATTTCTGGATGGGAATGCAAAGTTGCTGGCACTGCTGTCAACAACTAGAAAGCTCTATGACCACTTCAGCTATCCCGTGAAGCACGCCACAATCATAGAGAGCTGCAGGAGACACAAAATGCCATGTCACTAGATGAAGCAGGTGATCACCAGAGGAACTCCACCTTTTACATGATAGAAAATCTCTATGACCAGAAAGAAGCAATGGTAGCATTCTACACCTCTGGGCCCAGGCTAGCACAGCCAGATACCAGACTCCATTTGGCTCCCTTCCACTGGCTGCTCATGAAGAAGCTAACAGAATCCTATAGCACTTGGATGAGGCCACAAAGGTGTTAAGGAAGGTTGATGACTGAATCAGCCAAGTAATTCCCTTGCTTTGCCTGCTGGCAAGAGAATAGAGACAGAAGTAGACCAACTTCCAGGAACAGGGTGACATCATTGGGAAATCGCTGGTGAAAGTAATGCTGTTTACTCTTCTGCAAAAATCACCATCTCCAACGAATCAATCAGAAGCAGCACTACTGGCTGGCAATATATCTAGATCCCCCAATTCAAAACTACCATGGGTTCCTTCCTTTCAGTAGAAAACAACTTTGTCACTTAGGATTTAGATAACTCATTTAGGTGTATGTGTTTGCTTGCTTTAACACACATTTATTTTTCCTAGTTAATAAACCTTCAGATAGGTTATTATAGGATTGGCTACATGCATAGTCTTTGGTGTAAGATCTAGGGTTCCAATTGATCTGAGGTAAGTGACTAGTCTCCTGGGACTGAAAGCAACCTGAATTTTTGGTGTAAGTGACCATTTATCACTAAATCCAGTTTGTTGGGGTGGTACGATAGACTGGAGAGTACAAGGGGACTGTCTGTGACTCCATGGTAAGACTGTTCTAGTGATCCAGGAGTTCACATTCATTGCCAGCTTGGTAAAATCTAACTGTAGAACATACTACCTGTTTGAGGTACCTGCCCTGAAATAGGCACTCTCGGTCATTATCCACTCCAGACAGCATAACTGAAGCCTTTAAGTGCATAGCACTCCAACTCTAGTATAAAGATAGAAGTATTACTTACTCAAGGAGATCTGGGTCTAGCCCCTCAGAAAGCATTTTGTTTCTTATTGCCATTACAGGAACACCCTGCGAGGGAGGGGAAAAAAAAAAAGTGTTTAAGTGGTATACTACTACTACTAACCAAAAAGTGAAAATCTACTGGAACAAATAGACTCCACAGTTGCTTTTAGGCACAGATCATGTGCAATGCTTTTCTGTGCTGACTGAACCATATCACTGCTGTTGAATAAGTATATGGAAACTCTTTAGCTATGGTGGCACCTGGAGCAACAGGGCAAATGTTTATCATTTTAAGCTTCGGAGGGATTTCTCTGCTTAAACAAGGAATAGAGAGGGTGATCTGTATTTACAATTGTAGGCATCAGCAATACAGCTGACACCATTAATATAATATATGTTCAAAACCAAAACTGTTGCACTTTCTAAACTTCATTGTTCAACCATTTGCTTTTTGCCACATCCCCTTCATCATCTGTATATTGTCTGTTTAAGATTGTAACCCCGTTTGGGCAGAGTCAGTCATTTTACCATTACTGAAGTGCCTAGTACTCTAAGGCTTTGACCTTACATATGTGTAACTACTCACAATAAAATTATGCACATGCATGTTTAACTTTAGTCCCTAATACAGTATTCATTCTTAATTTACAGCAGATGTTCAAGTATTTTCTATCTTACAAAAAATTAAGAAGTCAGGAAGAGAGTAACAATCCAAGGTTATTTAATTCATAAAGACACTGCTCCATCAATATTTTCCATATGCTTTAAAATGAGGTATTCTAATAGGTTATAGTCTACAAAAAAGGGCAAACTATTTGGTACACAAGATGAAACTAGATTTGTTTGTGTTTAATGACTTAAAAGTGAAGTTAGCAATTACATGTTACAATGCCAAGAGTAACAAACATTCGACTGCTTAACAGTGCAAGAAGTGGGACTGAACCCGATAACTGAACACACATCCTTTCTGCCTTTATGTAGCCAGTCAGGAGGGGATTAAAAAAAAAAAAGATGAACAAACTTTAAAGGATTTTTTATTTAAAATTAAAGGTGTTTTTTTTTAAACTATTAAATTAAATATGACAGGTTGTCAATGTTAAGACCTACATTTACTAAAATCTATTAAAATTAAATATTTAGTACATATTTGCTCCTAAGTTTTAAAGAAAGTCAAACCACTGAATGGGTGGAAGCTACTGGTGAAGCACCCAGAGTTTGCTGAAGTGTTTAACCAGCTTTGGACAGCAGTGGCCTCCTCTGTAGGTACAGAGAGCTTATTTCTTCATTTCAGTTTAATGACTAGTTCACTCAAAATTAACAAACAAATTGGGAGTTGAAAAAGCAGGAAAACTGGACTGGATGTCAATAGAGGAAGCCCTAGAGCAGACAGGGTGCAGATGTGGGGGCTTCTAGTTTATTGCACTGAATGCAGCATGTATAATTACCTGTCTCATGGACAGGTGGTGTACGTGTGCATTCAGTGCAAGCAACTCATGAGCCTAAGAGACCAAGTACAGGCTCTTTAAATCAGAATGGCTGAACTGGAGGAGCTAAGAGAGACAGAGGTATATAGATGAGACTTTCAGGGACACAGTAAAGCAGTTCCACCCCGCAGTCCGATTGTCTCCGTGCTGTTAAGGAGGATGAAAATCTGGAGGAAGGAGAACATCAAACTGGAGCAGAAGGAAACAATCCCATAGTTTGGACAATTCTTCCAGATGATGTCATGGTCTCATCTCACATTAAGTCTACCCCCTAGGGGAGGGGAACCCAGTTATTAGGAAGAGACAAGTAATAGAAATGGTGGATTCCAGAAGATGACCAGGAGAACTGCATGGTGAAGACCTCTCAAGATGTCTTGATAGACATATATGGATGGTCACACATAGGTACCAATGACAGGGAAAGGTAGGAGAGAGATCCTGGAGGCCAAATTTAGGCTGCTAGGTAAGAGATTCAAGTCCAGGACGTCCATGGGAAGCATGCTCCGAACTGCTTCCATTTCCACATAGGGCCACTTAGACAGGAAGAACTGCATGGCTGCAATGAATGGATGAGACAAGGGTGTTCAGAGGAAGGATTTTGGTTTATTAGGAAGTGGGACACCTTTCGGAAAAGGAGGAGCCTAGACAGAAAGGATGGGGTCTACCTAAACCAAAACAGAACCAGATTGCTGGCATGTAAAATTAAAAAGTTGTAGAGGAATTTCTAAACTAAAAAGAGTTGGGGAAAGCTGACATACAGAGGAGCACATCGTTTGGACAGAGCCACCCCTCTGGGAAGGATTTATTAAAGG
Source organism: Lepidochelys kempii (assembly GCF_965140285.1). Taxonomy (NCBI): domain Eukaryota; kingdom Metazoa; phylum Chordata; order Testudines; family Cheloniidae; genus Lepidochelys; species Lepidochelys kempii. The sequence continues at coordinate 251,532,108 of NC_136380.1, forward strand.
GGATACTCTATATCCTTGTAAAGAGAAGAGGATAGAAGTTGATAAAGTACAGTTAGGAACTAAAGTGAAACAGTCAAAAACAAAAAAGTATCCCATTCAATTACATCACATGAAGGCAGACAACTAAATATTGACAGATTTTATAAGTGCTTGTACACAAATGCTAGAAGTCTAAATACTAAGATGGATGAACTTGAGCACCTGGTATTAAATGAGGATATTAATATAATAGGCATCACAGAAATTTGGTGGAATGATGATGATCATCATCAATGGGACACAGTAATACCAGGGTACAAAATATATAGGAATGATAGAGTAGGTCTTGCTTGTGGGGGAGTGACACTGTATGTGAAAGAACAGAGTCAAATACAGTAAAAATCTTAAATAAATCAAACTGTACCACAGAAACTCTATGGATAGAAATCCCATATTTGAATAATAAGAGTATAGCAGTAGGAATATACTACTGATCTCCTTACCAGGATAGTGATGGTGACTGTGAAATGCTCAGGGTGATTAGAAGGCTACAAAACCAGAAAATCCAATAATAATGGGGGATTTCAACTATCCTCATGTTGACTGGATTCATGTCACCTCAGGATGGAATGCCGAGAAAATTCTGACACCATTAATGACTGCTTCTTGGAACAGCTAGTCCTGGAACCCAGAAGTGGAGAGGCAATTCTTGATTTAGTCCTAAGTGGACCACAGGATCTGGTTCAAGAGGTGAATGGCTGAATCACTCAGTAATAGCAACCATAATGTAATAAAATTTAACATCCTTATGGGAGCGGAAAAATACCAGTGAAACCAACGACAGTATCATTTAACCTCAAGAAGTGCAACTACATAAAAAATGAGGAAGCTAGTTAAATGGAAATTAAAAAGAAGAGTCACAAAAATGAAATGTACACAAGATGAATGGAAGCTATTTAAAAACACCGTAACAGAGGCTCAAACTAAATGTAACCCCAAATTTAAAAAAAAAAAGGGGGGGGGGAGGGGCAAGAGGACCAAACAAAATAAAAAAGGCCACCACGGCTAAACAGAGTAAAAGAGGTGGCTAGAGACAAAAAGGCATCCTTTAAAAATTGGAAGTCAAATTATACTGAAGAAAACAGAAAGGAACATAAACTCTGGCAAGTGTAAAAGTACAATGAGACAGGCCAAAAAAGCATTTGAAGAGCAAAGAGCAAAACAGACAAACTAAGAGCAAAAAAAAAATGTTCAAGTATCTCAGAAGCAGAAAGCCCACCAAACAATCAGAAGGGCTACAAAGTGATAAAGGAGCTCTCAAGGAAGTGAAGGCCATTGAGGAGAAGCTAAATAAATTCTTTGCACTGATCCTCACTGCAGAGGATGTGAGGGAGATTCCCACACCTGAGGCATTCTTTTCAGGTGACTAATCTGAAGAACTGTCCAAGACTGAGGTGTCCATAGAGGTGGTTTTGGAACAAAATGATTTAAGCAACAGGTTGCATATCACAGTTAGTAGTTCTGCAATTTCATATTTGAGTTCCTTCACAACTCTCAAGTGAGTACCATCTGGTCCTGGTGATTTGTTACTGTTTAATTTATCAATCTCTGTACCTTATGACTGGAGGATAGCTAATAGGACACTGACTTTTAAAAAAGACTCCAGAGGTGATCCTGGCAATTAAAGGCCAGTAAGCCTAACTTCAGTACCAGGCAAGTTGGCTGAAACTCTAGGAAAGAGCACAATTATCAGACACATAGATGAACATGGCATGCTGGGGAAAGTCAACATGGCTTTTATATGGGGAAATCATGCCTCACTAATCTATTAGAATTCTTTGATGGTGTCAGCAAACACATGCACAAGGATGATCCACTTGAGACTTTCAGAAAGCCTTTGACAAAGTACCACACCAACAGCTTTTAAGCAAATTAAGCAATCATGGGTTAAGAGGGAAGGTCCTCTCATGGATCAGTAAATGGTTAAAAGATAGGAAACAAGGTAGGAATAAATGGTCAGTTTTCACAAGAGAGAGAAGTAAATAGCAGGATCCCTTAAGGATTTGTACTGGACTAGTGCTGTTCAACCTCTGTAAGTGATCTGGAAAAAAGGGGTAAACAGTGAGGTGGTAAAAAGAAGATACAAAATTACTCAAGATAGTTAAGGCCAAAGCTGACTGCGATGACATTCAAAGGGATCTCAGAAAACTGGGCAAGAAACTGGCAGATGAAATTCAATGTTTATAAATGCAAAGTAATGCACATTGAAAAAAAAAATCCCAACTATACATACAAAATGATATGGTCTAAATTAGCTGTTACCACTCAAGAATGATCTTGGAATCATCGTCAATTTTCTGAAAACATCTACTCAATCTGTAGTGGCAGTCAAAAAAGCTAGCAATGTTAGAAACCATTCTGAAAGGAACAGATATGACAAAAAATATCAATCCCACTATGTAAATCCAGAGTGTGTCCAACCTTGAATATTGTGTGCAGTTCTGATCTCCCCATCTCAAAAAAAGATATTAGAATTGGAAAGGCAGAGAAAGGCAACAAAAAAGATTAGGGGCATGGAACAGCTTCCATATGAGGAGAGATTAAAAAGACTCGCACTTTTCAGTTTAGAAAAGAGACGACTAAAGGAGGATATGAGAGAGGTCTATAAAATCATGAATGGTGTGGAAAAAGTGAATAAGGAAGTATTATTTACTCCTTCACATAACACATGAACCAGGAGTCACTCAATGAAATTAATAGGCAGCAGGTTTAAAACAACGTAAGGAAGTACTTCCTCAGACATAGCACAGTCAACTTGAACACATTGCCAGGAGATGTTGTGAAGGCCAGAAGTGTAACTGGGTTCATGGAGGATAGGTCCATCATCAAAGGCTATTAGCCAAGATGGTCAAGGACACAACTCCATGCTCTGGGTGTCCAGCCCAGGGACTGGATGACAGGGAATGAATCACTTGAAATTGCACTGTCCTGTTCATTCCCTCTAATGCCTTTGACACCAGCCACTGTTGGAAGACAGGCTACTCGGCTAGATGGACCATTGATCTGACCCAGTATGGCCATTCTTATGTTCTTTCCATCACATTATCTAATTTATTAACTGGCTACTCATGTGTGTCATGGCAGAAGTGGGTCTTCAGGAAATATTAGAATGCTGAAAGCATAGAGAGACCATGCAGTCCTGCAACTCATGAAGGGCATTCCAGATGTAAGAGAGCTTGGGAACAGTTGTGGGAGAAGCAGAGAAATGTGTTGAGGCAGGCACCATCAGTGGAGTGGATGTGACTAAAGCAACAGGAAAAAGTGGGAAAGCAAGAAAGGGTGATTTACATACGGCCTTGAAAGCAAGGGCAAGAAGCCTAAACTTGATGTAGTGGAGGAGAGTAGAAGTGAAAGGATTCAAGGGGCGGGGTGTGTGCGACACTGGTCAGATAACAGGTAAGAAAGATTATTTTAGCAGTTGTGTTTTGTATGAATTGGGAGGCACAGAATAAGGTTACCAGGAAGAGCAGACAGGAGAATATTTCAATCATAAAGGCAAGAAGTGAGAGTCTGAATGAGAGTTTTAGCAGGAACTGGAGGGGAAAAAAAAAAGTGTTGGAAATTATACAAGAAGGAGTGGCAAGATTTAGACACAGGCAGGATCTGAAAAACCAAATAGGCTGTTGGAGAGGACTCCCTTCCTAAACCTGCCAGTTGTGAGAATGGGTGACAAGGAGGACTGTGGTGTTGACAGTGGTCGCAGAGAAAGAGGGAGCAGAAAGAGTTTGGGAGGAAACATCAGTTCAGTTTGGGCCATGTTAAGCTTATGGCAATACATCCAAAAAGAGAGGATGAGTAAGACTAAGCGAGAGGAGGAAAGTTGGGAGTGGACAGGTAGATTTGCAAGTCAACAGTGTAAGATGGCAAGTTGAAGTCATGTGAGCCGTTATTACTGAGAAGAGGACAAAATGAGAAAGGCCGGCAGAAAAGGAGGACCTCCTAAAAGATACACTGAAAGTATGGCCAGAGAGGCCGGAAAGGATAACTATTAATCCGGAACAATTCGGATTGATTGATTGAACAATTGTTCAAGGAACAATTAGAATGGGAAAATAGTTAACAGATGCAGCAGGAAAGAGGACATAAGAATGGAAGCACAATTTAAAATGACTCCTCTGAATATAATAGCAATATATAAATTCAAGCCTGAGTGTGCACTGGAATGTAAGCGGTCAATTATACATATGTTAAGATTTAGAGAGAAAAATGCCTTCCTTTCATTGCAAACCCTTCAACAGCTTGTATGCTTATTCAGCAACACCTAAACATTCTCCTTCTGGACAGGATACCCTAGAACAGTTTGGCCCACAACATTTTGAAAGGAATGTTCCAACAGTATCTGCTCCTGTGTTTCCACTAGTACTGCTCAAAGAAAACTTGTTGCTTTGCCATCCTCTGCTGCAGAGGTCAAGAAACACCATCTGGATGACTGCATGCCAAAAAGAAAGTGTCTAGTTTCTGATCTCCAAGGGACTGAGCTTCTGGTGGTCTAAAAAGGACATGGGAGACCTCAAAAGGTAAATGAACAGCAGTGTGGGATTTTCTGGCACTTAACAAATACTGTTTGTCCAAGGTAAGTAAAAAAAAAAAAAAGAGCAGGCAGCCATGACTGATGGATTAGAGAATCATGTCTGTACTACCATCACAGGAGACAGAACATAAAGTGCCCAGTCTGGTGAAAGGATAGCAATGCTAATTTTGTTACTGTGATTAGTATTTTCCTGTGTGTGCTTGCACTGAAAAAAAAAAAATCACAATTCTAATTTTATATATAAGTGATCACTTTCAACAAACAATTAAGCTCAGGAGTTTGTAATATAGTGTCATATATCGATTAATTTACTTTTATTACTGGGTGTCTCACAGCTCTGTTGCCATCTGCCACATTGAAACTTCAACCCAAAGGTGGTGGTGGTTTTTTAAATGCATAAACCCTTTGGAGTGATACACAACTACAAAATCTCTAAAATTCTCTCCTGAATTTTAGAATTCAAAAGTCCTGGAAGTTAATTGTTTTAACAACTAAATTAGAAAAACAGAACAATTAAATCTTTTGCACTTGTGTTATAGCAGTTTCAGAAAACATCAGACTTGTCAGCTTCTACATGAATTTGTTATCTGTGATGAAAATACATAAAAGGTGTAAGCCTGTGATGTTCCTATCCAATTCTAAACAAAAAGCTTTACACAAGTAAAAAATTCACTTATCCTGGGATTTTTTTTTATTAGCAGGTAATTCCAAAATACTACCAATATCCCTAGCCTAAACCTTGTGTGTAGGTTCAGCTACTTCTAGGGTTCCTAGCCTAGGCAAGTGAAATGGGAACCCATACTCACTTTCTGAATACTTAAATATTGGCTCAGACTGAACAAAAATACCAGACTTACTGGTCTGATCAGATATGGCAAAACCTATATAGTATTTTATCTGTTTTGATATATCAACAAAGATTTTGTACATAAATCCAGTAAGGACGGGTTCTGATAAGTGCCCAAGGAATTTTTGTTTGTAGTGTTGTTGCAGCTCTGTTGGTCCCAGGATATTAGAAAGACAAGGTAAGTAAGGTAATATCTTTTATCGAACCAACTTCTAAGAAGAGTTCTGCATAGTTCGAAAGCCTGTCTCTTTCACCAAGAGAAGTTGGTCAAATAAGAGATATTGCATCACCCACCTTGTCTCTGTAAAGGCATTTTTATTTCTTATTTGGAAGAATATTTTCTTCCAGAATTTTATGTTTCAGAATTTCTAAGAATCCTGTATTATAAAAACAATGTTAAGGATAGTCTTCACCCACAGCTTCCATCAATCTCATGAGAAATTGGAAGTGGTTAAGATGAAAACACACATCCTTTGATATAGTGAAAAGTCTTTATTTGCCAATATTCTAATTTAACACACCAAACACTAGATTTATAAATCAAGTAAAAACAACGTGTCTAATGGCCAACGTGAGGGGAATTTAAGACCATACCAAACTGAGTGTTCCTCAGAAAATATGAACTACTAGTTTGGAGTTTTGTGAATAAGTTGTCAGATTTGAAAAATATTTCCATTCACGACCAGTTTTTTTTTTTTTTTTAAGACTTATTGCAAGGTAGTTGTGTTCCTTCTAAAATTTAAGATAAATTTATTTTTAATCCGAGTGCTGTATTTGATCTACCCACCACTACAGATGCTTCTTTTATAGATCAGTAAAAACATATTTGAACTTAAAACAACAAAACTTTCCAAGTAATTCTCTGCCCAAGAGTTTTTTCTGTCTCTAATATATTTGCTAAATGTTTCCTAAAATAAGTGAATGACCTCTGTGTTCATAAACAGGAACTTTATGGTTAATTATGATTCAAACAGTGTCCTCATTACTACAGAAATGTAATACAAATAGAAGCTGCAGTGTGCATGGATGGCTTAGAATGATAGAATTTTTATTTACATCCATTTTTGTCTAGGCCAGGTCAGCATTTACCACCAGTCTCTCTACCCGCGAGAGATGTTTAGTGGGCCAGGTAAAATAAATTGGTGATTTCAGTCCAGAACCTGATGGGCAGATGTTCACAGGAGCATGAGAAAGAATCACCAACACAAGTAGCACACTTGCTTACAGCATTAGAAAAGTAAATGACTGAACAGGCATAGAAATGAACCATTCTTTCTATCTCAGGAAGCAGTCCCTCCACACAGTTATGACAAGATGGCAGGGAAATCTGCACTTGCACTAACTATGCGGCACCTAAACTGAATAGAGTACCTTAGTTTTCATTGCCTTCAATCTGGCACTTTCAAGATTGTCTTCATGTAGGCAAATGTAGCAATTGTATACAAAGTATGAAATATTTTATTTATCCAAGTGTTTAAGTTCTGCTGAAGTCTAATGAAAATTCCTAAACTAAGAACTATGTCAAGATGGAGTCATAGTTGAGTGCACGTATTAGTAATTTAAAGGTAAAAGCATTACAGGGATGTTATTTTCCCAAAACCTGGGTTTCTTTAATGCTTGGAAATTCAGAGTTAAGGTTACATTTAAAAGAAATCCAAAATATGTTCAGGCAAGAAATGTACAGTTGAGGCACCCAAATGACTAACTCTCCCTAGTAGCAATTGCATGCGATAATCATATGATTAAGGCATTTTAATGTTTAAGATTAAATATCAATTTTATTTAGGCTAATCTCCAGGGTAAACCACAAATGTTGTAGCAAACCAACACCTCCAAAATGTTACTTCATCTACAAAGCTAGTCTTAAACCTAATTAATTTTAAATACTATGAACATTGTATATTAAAACTGTTATAGGGAACAAGTAAACCTGTATCTTATTCTAAGTTTAGTAACACATACTACGTATTTGTGACATTACTGTATTCTTCACAGGTTTTAGACTGGGATTTTCAAAAGGAACCAAAGCGAGTTAGGTATCCAGATGCAATTGAAATTCAATGGGATTTGGGTGTCTTTCAACAGAATTTGGGCACCTAACTCCTTCAGCTTCTTTGAAAATCCCAGCCTAACACTGTACATGTAGAAGAATATTACTGGGTAGTTATGCTAAGTCAAAATGGTAATTACCATTGAACATGTAGAATGAATTGGATGGTAGAAATAAAGTGTATTTATCTTGTAATTACATGTTTACTGTTTATAATTCATGAAAAGAGTATTTGTGCCTTGCAAAACAAGTTTATGTGAAATATTAATGCTTTAGAAGCAGTGTAAGAACACATTAAACCGTAAAATGTGACACATTGTACAAGGAAGCTCTTGACAATCTAATGTAGCCAATATTACATTGCTTTGCAGGGGATCACTGCAGTTTTACCAGTGTACATCCAGTAAATGTATAAACATTACCTGATCAAACCAGGCCTACAAGCTAGCTATTTTATTGTTTTAGAGAACAGCTATCCTCATAACAGCTTTGCTACTTAATGAACATATTGCTTAGTAGTTTATAATCATCTTCTCATGATAGAATAGGGTGACCAGATAGCAAGGTGTGAAAAATCAGGACAGAGGGTGAGGGGTAATAGGCACCTATGTAAGAAAAAGCCCCACATATCTGGACTGTCCCTGTAAAATCGGGACATCTGGTCACCCGATGATAGAACTTACCTAGTACTACAATCACTGCTGGCAACAGCTACATGAACTGAGATAATTCATTAATCAGGAGAGAGTAACTTTAAAAATATTTGTTTGAACAGAATGTCTTGGCAAATACAAATAAAAAGCATGTTCACTTTTAGCATGGAAGTTTGACTTTCCTACCACACCATTTATTGCTGGCAATGGAGTCACCAGGACTGCCAGTACAAAGGATAAATGTGGAAAGTGAGATCTCACTCAGTTACTAAAATCAATGTAACTATGTATAAAAGACTTGGGCACCCTACTATTAATAAATCAAGCATTAAAGCAACAAGTTAACGTAGTGTTCTCCTCCCAGCAGTACTACTGACCCCAAAGTGTTCCAAATAGTTTGTAATAAACTAGCCATAAGCTGCCAATTTGTTACACAAAAAGAAAATTTCTGGGACAGCACCGAGGTCTGGTGGTAGATCCCAAAAACTGCACCAAGTTTGAACCTTGAGTGCTTTGCTTGCCATTAATTCAATTGCAGGGAAGAAGGGATGAATTATGTGGTTGGTTCTGTAATTCATATCTCTAGGATCTCCAGCAAAACAGGAAAAAACCAGATTTACATTAGATATTTCAAATGTAAATAAGTAGAGGAAAAAAAAATCTAAGCGTTGTTCATGCCCTATTTATACATGAAGTGCCAACAAAAATAGGGCTTCTGATTTTAGGTTTAACACCGATAAAATATAAAATTGGGGGTGCCGATCTTCTACAGTTTTGCAATTTGATTGATTTTTTTAAACTTGCCTACCCATAAAATCTCTGATGTAGTGGTACCTGTGTTGCATCCGTGTGATCGGGTATATTAATGATACCACTAACAAGAAATTAAGCAGAAATGTGCTCCCGTGCACATGGCTGATATCTGAATAGACAAGTAAATAGTCTAGCAGTTTTGGATCCATAACTAGATCTAGTGTTACACTTTACTTTGCCTGAGATCATAAGATTTACTCTAGCTTTTATAAAGGTATAAATTGAGCTAAGAGGCTTATGTCACAGCAAATGTAATACATATGAATATTCAATTAATTATAACAGTTTTCTGCAAGTTAAAGTCATGAGGAGCACTTGAGTTACAATTGTTAGAAAAATAATGGAGACCAGTGAAGTGTTCTCTGGGAGGGAGGAATGTAAGAACAGGAATATACTTTTCCTTTCACTATAGCATCATTTTCTTAAATTTAATAATAATTAATCTATTATATAAATAATCTAAGATGGTGGTTTTCAAATGGGGCCACTGGTGCTCAGTGGATCACTTACAGGTCAAATAGTGCTGGCTCCTCTTTGTTTCAAGTCTTTTCATTACTAAGAACAGCCTGGACAGACCACTTGATAGATGGGGCTGAAAACATGGAGCAACAGCCAGTCTATTTGCCTTCACATGGAATCAATGCTACTTAAGGGGAAGAGGAAACTGGAGCTATCAGTGAGACAGGAGCTGCCACATGTTGAGAGAAATACCCCAGGATAAAGAGAACCCAGCTGCAAAGCAGTATGTATGTCCACGGTAAAGGGAGAAGGAAAAACAAACAAGAGAAGAGAGGAACGGAATGGGTGAGGGACAGAAAGAGCAAAAGTAGACTGATTCCCCTCCCCCCTCCCCAAAAAGATATCATAATAGTTAAAAGATATACATTTTCCTATTACCTTCACACTTAATGCTACTGTAGCTATCAGATCTTGCATGAATGGGAGAAGTGAATAACAGAGGTGATGGTCTACAAGATACTCTATTTAGAAGCGGCCCACCTTAAAACAATGTTTGAGAACCCTCAGTCTGAAGTGCTGCATATTTTCCCAACTTAATTTGTGATATCCTATCTGCCCTTCAGATAGGTGCAACAGTCAGAACTTACCATAATAATAAGTTTGTGTAAATTAGGAAATCAGTTATATTCATATATGGCTACAAAACAGTTTCATCATAAAAAATGTAAAGGAATTTCAAATGAAACTAGAGAAAGAACAAACAGACTTACCACTTGAACCATTTTGAGATATCTGGCATATCTTGGATCCTTGGCTACAGTCATGACATTTTCTGCTGCTGCTTCTGTTTTCTGTTGTCCTACCTCATGTATGCTATTCTGCTGTATACAGAGAACACTGTATGTAAATCTTGAGTAACAACATGGACCAGGAGTACATAAGGAGAGTTCAGCTAATAAGATTTGGGAGTAGGGTAAAATTAGCTCCTCTTTGCCCCAATGGACAGACTATAGACGTCTGCATGTACACACATTGCCACTTGGAATTACTTTCATTAGTGTTTGTCACAATATATTTTTGTAAGAGAAACTATTTTGAATAGCATAAATAATTTAATTATATTCAAAGTTTGTGTGTTAAAGAAGTCATGAAAAAGCTGTCAGGCTGATGATCAAAAGCAATTCTGCTTCACTCAGACAGCTTTATTACATATCATTCAGTTGATTCAAAGTACTATACCAAAAAAGCTATGATTTTTCAAGTGTTTCATTTGCCTATGTCAGAGTAATACTCACATTTCTAAAAACAAAGTCTTAAAAAAGACTGATCGTGTTGCTTTAAATTGTACACTTATCCTGAACAGGTCATTCATAAAGGACATTATCTATTAACTACTTTTTAGGTATTTATGTCTATTTTCTACTGTTTTGCAATTTGATTGTATTTTCAAACTTGCCTTCCTATAAAGTATACCATGTAGTAGTACCTGTGTTGCATCCGTGTGATGTACACGGCCGGGGGACAAGTGCCCCTCCCCCAGCCCAGTCCAAAACCTGCCGCAGCCAGGGGACAGGCGCCCCTCCCCTGTCCGGGATCTACTGAGGCTGGGGTGCCCAGGTGCTGCTGCAGGGAGAGAGAGAACTGTCCACCGTAGCCCCAGGGAGTCCCACTGCACCCCAAACCCCTCATCCCCAGCCCCATCCCAGAGCCTGCACCCCCAGCTGGAGCCCTCACCCCCTGCACCCCAACCCTCTGTCGCATTCCTGAGCCCCTCATCCCTGGCTCCACACAAGCCTGCACCCCAGCCAGAACCCTCACCATGCCCCACACCCTAACCCTCTGCTTCAGCCCTGAGTCCCCTCCCATACTCCACATCCCTTGGCCTCAGCCTGCCACATTAATTTTATTATGGGCACTAATATGGAGGTGATGAATCACATCACCTCCATATTAGTGCACATAACAAAATTCCCATGGGTGGGAAAAATTAGGGAAAACTCTGGAACCCAGGGTAGAAGGAGACTGGGTTCCCCTTCAGGCCAACAACAAAAGGTCCAGGGCTTTCACTAGGCAAGGTTCATGAGATCTAGTGGGTCTAGAATCTCACTTTAGTCCTAGCACGTAGCTGCTGGACTATTACTGAACTGGACTCAATTCTACCTCAAAGGGATGAGACTAATAAGTGACCTGGCTGGAGGGCAGAGTCACAAAACAAAGCAGGCTGACTGGGGGTATATCTGCACAGGGATGAAAGATGCACGGCATGGGCACGGCTGGCCCAGGTCAGCTAACTGACTCGCAGGGCTAAAAATTTGCTGTGTACATGTTCAGGCTTGAGCCTGAACTCTTGGACCAACCACCCGACATAGTCCCAGAGCTTGGGCTCCAGTTTGATCCCGAACGTCTAAACCGCAGCTTCACAGCTCCAGAACCTGAGCCTTGGGACCTAACGGCAGCTGACCCAGACAAGTCATGGGTTTTTTAAATCCCTATGAAGACCTGAACGGTGGGTGGGTCAACAAGGCTATGGAGAGGAAAACCTTGACACCACCACATCCAGCCACAAGATGGGTGCACTGGCTGGTGAGTCACTTTGTCACAGTCTGAATCAAGAACAAAGCTACACAAGTTTCTGAGAAGCTTACATTATAGAAATCACAATTTCACAGGTGGCACAGAAATTGTGAAAATGACCCCAAACTATCGTCTTTAAAAAATAATTTAAAAGCAAATGTCTACAAACTTTTTAGTACAAAAAATAAACTTGGCTAGTCAATTTCAAGCACAGAACAAATTTTACAAGTAATGTCAGTCAATTTGGACTAAGGTTACTTGTAAAATTCATTCCATCCTTAGCTCTAATTACAGGGCATTAAGATGACATTTTCAGTTGCCAGATGCCTACTTGATGCTACCCCTTGAACTTTTATTACTTGGCTCTGATACCACCGCCAAAGTGGCAGTGGCTCATGATCAGAATCCTGAGATATTTATCTAGCTCATAATTTCCCCATGTTGTACTTTTTACCTTTAATGGATAAGACTAACATAGTAAATTTTTACCTTAGGTAAAACATTTTAATTGCTATTTGAGTAATCTGCATAGCACTCTCTAGTGGTAAAATGTATAAACTACCTTTTCCTTTTTTCAAGCCCTGTGCCAAGTGTTCCAAAGTCATGTTATCAGCAAGAGACCCTACATACTAGAGAATCAACAAAGATTCTCTTATGTTGTCAGTTATAGACACTGGACAAAACTAGCTTTTAAAGAAATTTAATTAGTTGTGTCAGAAATTTTAAAACTGTTTGTAAAATTTCATTGATATATCTGTTCAACATTTAATATGTATTGTTTCAGTTAAACATAAGGAATCTTAACAATAATATCCACTACACATACTGAGATGAATACAAAACCCACAATACTAAATTCAAAATCTTAAAAAAAAAAAAAAAAGCTTGAGTCAAGCAGATTGTTTTGTTTGTAGGCAGAATATGTAGAGAGAACGAATTTCAATTGTATTTGACTAGATTTTAAAATCATGAACATTGGCACAAATTAAAAATATTCTTTTATACTAACACACCAATAACTCCCAAATGACTCATGTTAGTCCTAACTTATTCCCCATATAAACTGAGCGTTCTCACTTAAAGTTATGAAAAAATACAAAAGATTACAGGAAGTACTTTTGCTAATATAATTAGAACATTATCTTTTTGCACTAATGTTTCCATCATCTACCATTTTGATCTCCAATATTTGGACTTGGGAGGACAGAAAAAGTTTAAGCTATTAAACTCATTCTACCAGGCTTTGTTGTTAAATTGTCCATCTGAAGATATGAACCTGAAGCCCACTTTCAGAAATATGTAATATTGCTTTAAAATGCAGAGCCAGTGGAAGTTTTCAGAGAAAAGTTAAAAAGAAGAACTGCTAATTATTGACTGATATGACTGACATTGTACAGTACTGCCTAAGAAACTCTCCACCTTTGCTTCTACTTTGCTATTCCCCTTTGGGGTCAGTGTAAATGAGCAGAATGTGTCTAAAAGTGAGACAGATTTTTTTTCATATCACAATTCTGCAGATGAATCTACAGTTACTAAGCATTAATAAGCCAGGAAGAGCAACAATCTGTTGCATTTTCAATAGTGCAGCCATTGTCACTTCACAGCAACTCCTGCCAAGTTTCAGACTTTACCCATGCTCTGGGCTGAGGTAAACTATTACACTATAATTGCTATAAAACAGAGAAGAGTGGGAGACTGAGGGTGAAATGATCAGGAAAATACATCACTTCTCTATCTCAAAAATAAGGCAAGAGAGTCTTGCTTTGTGAAGTGGCCAACAGGAATGCTAATTCTTAATAAACTGAGAGTGTGTTTAAAGCATATCTAGCCTCCTTTATGCTGATAATCATTTAGTATAAAAGTGCTCCTCTAATAAACAGAGGATTTAATAGAGCAAGCATGCATTTGCAATAGAAAGTGCTAGAAATTTGTTGGTTTCAGCTGAAAGCTCAGATTCTAAAAAAACCAGTAGAACTGGAATGGTGGGATTTGAAATTTTAATCTCATGCATGACTTTATGTCCCTGACCCACCCTTACCTACCTAGTTCAAGCTGACCTTTCAGTGGGATTTAATAAAATGTAGGAAATAATTTTTCAGTATAATATTTTTATTCAAACAATTTAACAAAAAAGTGTAAGAAGCTTTTTTTTTAAAAAAACACACAAACATGAAATGGAAAATGTATTACAGTGTTAAAGTTTGGTCTGATTTTTTCCTTACACATGCTTGTTCACTCCATCTTGTTCAACCAAGAGGAAACACTTTCTGGGAAGAAGTATATTTTTTAAACTTTGATACTTACTTCTGACTGAGGAGATACAGATACTGAGTGCTGATCTGTAGTGGCTTGTGGAACTGGACCATTTGTAACACTGTTCATATTTGCACTGGACACTTCAAATTTGACATCTTCTAAGCCGGGAATAGATGACAACTGAATGCAGAAGACAATTTTCAAGTAAACTCTGAGTGTAACATCTTAAGTTTAACCGATAACATGCATTCCTATCATCACCTAGAAGTCAGCACATATACCAGTCTAGCAAGGAAATCAATTGATAGTACCCATGTAAGGAAGACAATAGTTTGCTGTTTCCTCATTCAGGCCTGGTCTACTAGAGTTGCGTGAAATTTTTTAGACAAATAGTTAATTCGCAAAAAGTGTGTTTCACTTGACTCAAAATTATGGTGAATCCATATCAAGTTCACAATTGTTTTGGCCCCAAAAATATTTTTCAGGACTTAGTGGTTAAAGTAGTCATCTGAAATGTGGGAGACTCAAGTTCAATTTGCCCCTCTGCCCGATGGGGAGAGAGGATTTGAACAGGATTCTCCATTACAGGAGAGTGCCTGAGCCACTATGCTACAAGATATTCTGAGGCCAGTCTCAGTGTCTCCTATTGAAACTGTTCCACTATGTATAAACACACACTGAAGAAAGGACTTGAACATCCTAAGTGAATACACTAATTGCCAGGCTACAGAGTCATTCTGGTTCTCTTTCCTTGGACCAATAACTACTCAGTATCATTTATAAATCGCAATTTGTAGTCATTCATGATTGCTTAGATTCTGCAGACGTTGACAGCATTGGATATTCATCCAGGACAATCCTCCTATTCAGTCTGTATAAGCAGGATTTTTCAATGCTTCTATTTTACAACCTTCAAGAAAGATTAGCTAGCTAGCTAGATGATAGATAGATACACACACATATGGAAACCTTCTGATTATACTTAAACTTTTGCACTCCGAAGTTTGAGTTAATTCCAAACAGAGGGCCTGCTTCTAGTGAAATCAAGGGGGTGTTGTTACTAATGTCACCGGAAGCAAGATTGGGTCTAAGTTTTATATTGTTTTTTTCTAATTAATTAAAATATATTTGTAAGTAGATGACTACAAAGCTGTATCTTTTGGTCATACAGGATACATTTTTTCATCCAAATTATATATCTGTCTTCAATTTGACATAGTTTAGGCTATACTTTTCATTAAAGCTGTATAAGCCATCTAGTTCTTAAAAATAACTTTTTACTTTATGTGGAAGTTGGTGGAAACACACCCAACCATAAACAAATTAATCCACCAAGGTCTAGTGACATTAACCCCAAGACCTTTACTTTAAAGTAGATATAACAGTTAACAGAGTTAGTGTGGTACGTGCAGTTTTGGAGCAAATTACGTATTGTAATAAGGATAAAGCTGTATTTAATCTTTCCCTCCTCCAAACAAAAAACTTAACAGAAGACAATACTAAGGATAAAACCAACATCACCTTCTACTACATGCTGCCTGCTCCTTTGTTCCATGCTCCATGGCTGTTTAAACTGTACATTAATTGGTAAAGCATGAGAAAGAAGAGTTTGCAGCAAGTTTTGATTTAGCCTGAGCTGTAATTTAAAGTTGTCATACTGACAGTTTATTTTAATACATTAAATTCCATTACAGCACAGTTCTGATGACAATTGTACTTCAGTGCAAAAGTCTGCTAATTATAAGGAAATCTGACTTTGAGCATTGTAAACAAAAACCACCAAAACACATCTATATATACACATACACACCTTTGCATCCAAAATGTTAAGCGTTGTTTCAATTTGTTGGATACGGAGAGATAGAGCTGACAACTTCTAGGAGAGAAAAAGAATTAAGACATGACAGCACTGTTCAGTGCCCTTTTAAAATCCAAAACTGGCAATGGTAAATCAAGGAACATGTAGACAAACAAGAAATATACTTATGTCCTCAGCCTATTGAAGATGCAAAATAAGTGACATGGCAACCCTTGTTAGAACAAGACCAAAGTGTGCTAACTATACACCAAGAGACACTGCTTCATGTTGATTCCTATATAGCATTTGTTGGCATTTAAAGTAATTTCATTACCTACAGCTCTTTCTTCATTAATAGCAATGCTGCCAAAAGGCAGTAATGGGTATAGAGAGAGACTACACGCAAATGAGTACAACAGTTAATGAATCTTACTCAAGGTATTGGGTAATGAAGTTAGACATACTGTATCCTCGGAGTTACCTGTTTCAAAGAACTTCTATCAAAAAATGTGAAAGATGAAAGGTGAGAAGTAAATGACATATGAGGAGGGACTAGAGGAGGAGACACAAATCAGAAAGAATACAGGAAAGTGAATGGGAGTCATTTACAGTCAAAACTGTTGGTAAGCCAGAACAAACTAAAACCTTACCATGCTCCAGTTCCATCTCACAAGCAAATTTTGTATAAAGTTCTTTTAAAATGTAACATATTTTAAAAAAATTAATCCACAGGAACTGTCACTGCTTTATCTAACCATTGCTATATCTAGCCAGACCATCCCAGTAAAGTCGGGTAGCAGTATGTAGCATTTTGACTGCCTTCTGGCATGCTAGCAAGATTCTGCCCAGCTCATAAGCAGAACTTTAAAACCTCAGAAAATGGCAATCCTTGCCAACATTTTAGAGAAATAAGAGGGACAGAGTATCACAAAAATTACAGTCTTTGGACTTGTTTACAGAGGAGTCTTTGTAAGAAGACAAGAATGGCCATACTGGGTCAGACCAAAGGTCCATCCAGCCCAGTATCCTGTCTGCCGACCGTGGTCAATGCCAGGTGCCCCAGAGGGAGTGAACCTAATAGGTAACGATCAAGTGATCTCTCTCCTGCTGTCCATCTCCACCCTCTGACAAACAGAGGCTAGGGACACCATTCCTTACCCATCCTGGCTAATAGCCATTAATGGACTTAACTAGATAAATTCATGGAGGTTCTCTTTTAAACCCTGTTACAGTCCTAGCCTTCACAACCTCCTCAAGCAAGGAGTTCTACAGGTTGACTGTGCGCTGTGTGGAGAACTTCTTCCTTTTATTTGTTTTAAACCTGCTGCCCATTAATTTCATTTGGTGACCCCTAGTTCTTTTATTTACTTGTTCCCATAACATCTTTTCCTTATTCACTTTCTCCACACCACTCATGATTTTATATACCTCTATCATATCCCCTCTTAGTCTCCTCTTTTCCAAGCTGAAAAGTCCTAGCCTCTTTAATCTCTCCTCATATGGGACCCGTTCCAAACCCCTAATCATTTTAGTTGCCCTTCTCTGAACCTTTTCTAATGCCAGTATATCTTTTTTGAGGTGAGGCGACCACATCTGTACACAGTATTCAAGATGTAGGTGTACCATGGATTTATATAAGAGCAATACGGTATTCTCCGTCTTATTCTCTATCCCTTTTTTAATGATTCCCAACATCCCATTTGCTTTTTTGACCGCCACTGCACACTCCGTGGACATTTACAGAGAACTATCCATGATGACTCCAAGATCTTTCTCCTGATTAGTTGTAGTTAAATTAGCCCCCATCATATTGTACGTATAGCTGGGGTTATTTTTTCCAGTGTGCATTACTTTACATTTATCCACATTACATTTCGTTTGCCATTTTGTTGCCCAATCACCTAGTTTTTGTGAGATCTTTTTGAAATTCTTCACAGTCTGCTTTGCTCTTAACTATCTTGAGCAGTTTAGTATCATCTGCAAACTTTGCTACCTCACTGTTTACCCCTTTCTCCAGATCATTTATGATTAAGTTAAATAGGATTGGTCCTAGGACTAACCCTTGGGGAACACCACTAGTTACCCCTCTCCATTCTGAAAATTTACCAGTTATTCCTACCCTTTGTTCCCTGTCTTTTAACCAGTTCTCGATCCATGAAAGGATCTTCCCTCTTATCCCATGACAACTTAATTTACATAAGAGCCTTTGGTGAGGGACCTTGTCAAAGGCTTTCTGGAAATCTAAGTACACTATGTCCACTGGATCCCCCTTGTCCACATGTTTGCTGACCCCTTCAAAGAACTCTAATAAATTAGTAAGACATGATTTGTCCTTTACAATAAGTTAATCTGCTGGTGTGTTTTTGTTGTTGTTTAAAAAAAAAAAAAGCGCCACTTGGGGGTATATACAAATTCAGCTGCATAATATTATATGTCTTGTTTAATTTGACAAAAGCCAGGAAATTCAAAATGAGGTCCGTGTCAGACTCAACTCTGAATTTCCTGGCTTTTGTCAATTTAAGTCAGGGGCTTTACATTTAATATAGTTTTTGTACTTAAATTCATTTTATTATGTTTCACAAAATTAATATTTACCCATGGTTTAAAATATGTAGTTTGAGCATGAGACTTAACAGTGTTTGTGTGTTCTGATTAAATATATAGTTCTGTTTTGGAAAGCGTGTGTTTAATAGGCTTCCTAAGGAGATATTGCGGTCCTATGGCTTCACAGAAGTCTCCCAGATTTTGGAGTACTGACAAAAATTCTAGTGAGGTAGTCAAGCTGACACAAATACCAAGATCTTCCTCTGCTAAAAATCCAGAATTATGTTTAGTTTCTCCTCCTCAACCCTTTATGCTGGCACAATAGCCAAATATTACATTTAAGAGTCAGGAGGATGACTCAAGGCAGCATTAACAGATAACAGAATCTTTCATATCTGTATTGTCAAATACAATTTGACTAAATCGTTAGCACTGGATATGACTGTTTGGTATTCTAAAGCAAGCTAAAGGACAATCACAAAAAAACTACTACTGACACCCTCAGCAAAAATAATGAGGCAAGAAAGTACACTGAGACCAAACTAACAGCCCAACTTCAGAAGAAGCCCTTTCAGAAGGAAGACAGCTTGCATGGTGCTGCTTGTGGCTAACCAGAAGACTTTCTTGTGCTGTCAATATGCAACATTTTCATAGGCACTAAATTCACTTTGAAAACCCATCACTGTTGGCTGATTTTAGCAGTTTGAAAGAACAGAAACTAAAAACTGGCTCACATTATGAACTACATGTCAATTTTTTTCATCATTACTCATTTTAAAGCTATAGGACAAAAAAGCATCTTAAATCATTACCCTCTTTAAAAAAAAAGAGTCAGAAGGAGCAAGAGAGAGAAGTCAAAAGTTGGATAGTTTGTTGATGCTGGATAGTTACATTATCCAGCTATGAAGTAGGATCAGATTTATGAAATGGACCCAGTTCCCCAGCTTCAAATAAGCCACAGCAAATGTTTAATGGCTGAGCCATGCTGAAGGAGGTAATGCTGAAACGTTATCACCTTCCTCCTTACTCCCAGTTTCTTGGTAATGTACTATGCGTATGTCTAATCCTACACTATCCTCAAACTCCCAGTATTTGGAAGACCAAAAAAAACCAAAACAAGCCCCCAGTAAAGCATATAATGACACCAAAAAAACCTAATCTGATGGCTTTTTATTAGACTTTTGATTGAGATTAAATGGACTGAGATATTTATTTCACAACTCCACACAACCACCACTACCAATGTTTAACAGGTAATTCTGCTGGCAGTTTCTGCCAAAAGAAAATGGAACTGAATCGGCATGGAGAATGAAGTACCCTCTCAACCTGTGCTGGTCTCTCTACTTCATGGTTGAAACACATTGATAAGGTAGGAGAGCTTGCACTGCTGCCATTTATATCATACCTGCTTTGTGGAAGACAACAGTCTCTAAGACTGTCAAATCATGTAAAATGTCCAAACTTCAAGACTTAATAAAAATGGGCTATTGGCTTAGTAAAATTAGAGGTTTCTCATACACAGGTGAAGAAATCTGCACTAGTCCACTTACTCAGCCGAAACCTTAAGTGGACAGTGAACTAATTCTTTTAACTCCAACTAATATGCATGGTCAACTGGCACTGAAAGATGCCGAAATCAGAATACTATACTAGTATATGTTCATCCATGTGAAGACAGATGCAAAGTGATGCAATATGAACATACCTCTTCACAAACAGTAGAAAAGCGGTTGAGAAACTGCACTGTGTGAACCACAAACTGGTTTAGAAATGCCACAGTTCTTTTCTGCTGAATAGCTGGAACCTGTAACAAGAAGATGAAATTCAATGAAGACAAGTGCAAAGTACTTCACTTTGTAAGGAATAATTAAATGCAAAATTACGAAGTGGGAAATAACTGGGTAGGTGGTAGTACTGCTGAAAGATGTGCAGGTTATAGTGGATTGCCAACTGAATGAGTCAAAGTGATGCAGTTATGAAAAAGCTAACATTAACAGGAATGTTGTATGGAAGACACAGGAGGTAACTGTCCCACTCTACTTGGCACTGGGAACACACACTCAACTTGAGTACTGCATCCAAATCTGGGTATCAGCTTTAGGGGATGTGGACAAATCGGAGAGAGTCCAGAGGACAGGACCAAAAGTGATAAAACGTTTAGAAAACCTGACCTATGAGGAAAGATTAAAAAAATGGGACATGTTGAGTCTTGAGAAAAGAAGAGCGAGGGGGGACATGATAACATATTTGAAGACTGTTAAGGGCTGTTACAAACAGAACTGATCAATTGCTTGTTGTGTACACTGAAGACAGGACAAAAAAAGTCATGGGCTTAATCTGCAGCAAGGGAGATTTAGATTAGGTAGTCTCAAACTGTGGGTCAGGACCCCAAAGTGGGCCACGACTGGTGTTAGACTTGCTGGGGCCTAGACGCGAGGCTGAGGCCGAAGCCTGAGCCCCACCTCCCAGGGCTGAAGCCCAAAGGCTTCAGCCCTGGGAAGGGGGGCTAAGGTTACATGCCCCCTGCCCAAGGCAGAAGCCCTTGGGCTTCAGCTTTGCCCCTCTCCTCCCACCCCCTTGCCCAGGGAGGGCTCAGGCTTCAGTCCCCACTCCTGGGGTCATGTAGTAATTTTTGTTGTCAGAAGAGGGTCATGATGCAATGAAGTTTGAGAACCACTGGATTAAACAGTAGGAAAAACTTTCTAAATATATGGGTAGTTAAGCTAAGAAATAGGCTTCCAGCGGAGGTTGTGGAATTCCCATCATAAGAGGTTTTTAAGAACAGTATAGACAAACACCTGTCAGGGATGGTCTTGGTTTACTTGATCCTGTTTCAGTGCAGGGCACTAGACTTGAGGACTTTGAGGTCCCTTCGAGCCCTACATTTCTATGATTCTATACTCAACAGATCGGCCAATGTTCTCATAACTCCTAGCATTAGAGAAAGCTAAGTGTTTAGATTTGAGATGGTATCCAGCATTAGCTTTAGCTCCAATAGCATGACATTAAAGATCGTGTTAGATACTAACTAGATGCAGGAAAAGAAGCATGAAGATAATTGGAACAATGCGATTTTAACATCCTGTATTTCACAGAGCAAGAAACGAATGCTACGTACATCATTAGAAACACATTCCCGGCTTCTGAATGGGGTTGTATAGAATCTACTTTACAGCCCTGAATACTCAACACACAAGATTTTTTGAATGGCCACTGATTTCTCACCCATGTTTTCTCTTGGGTTTGGGACCTAAAATAGCAAGTCTTAAGACAGTGCAATATTGTGACCCCGTGTACAGTATCTCTATAGTGAGATAAGCTGCCTCACCTGTATGTGACTCAGCAGCTGGGCTTAAATTACCCTTAAAAAGACACTGAGTGTTTATAATGGAATTTCATTTGTTTATAACAAAACTAAGCTTTACAAAGTTTGTTTAGACACATTATTAATGGTCCAAGAACATGAATTAGATATCACACAGAAATACACTGGATACCAAAGTGAAGGAGCAAAAAGAACAGAAATGGCCTGATACTACTAGTTGGGGAGGATCTGCTTCACCTCACAGTTTTTAGCTAGGAATGAGCATGGAGCAATGACACAGGACACTGTGAAGTTGTGCTCCCCAAATAGTTTGCTGCTACAGTTATTTGCCACAGAGTTTAATGACCAGATGCAAACCAATACAGGAGATTGCCATCAGGAAATACATAGTTTGAGGTCAATATTACTTCACTGGCATGGCACACTACATACCTGCTGAAGTACAATGTGCAGAAGAGTCCTGCACAGAAGTGCAAACACAGTTCCCTAACGTAAGATTTCAAAGACTTTCACGTATATGACGGACTTTCACCTCACATACACCTCAGGGCGGCGGCGGGGGGGGGGGGGGGGGGGAGGAGAGAAAACACCAGCGACTCGTTCGAGGTGACTCGCAGGCTCCTGCTTTACAGCTAAGGCTCAACTCTTCCCCCGGAAAGGGAAACACTCCTCGGTGTGCGGGGAGTGAGAGAAGAGAAACCACCATCGATCCGTCAAACTCAGCCCCCCGCCCCGGAGCGCTCCGCTGGTGGGGCTGGGCAGGGGGCTAGCGAGGATCACACGCCAGGCAGAGGGGAGCAGGCCCCGGGGGAGGGGCTCTCCCAGCCCCCGCGCCGGGGAAGCTGAGGTGAAGGGGGAAGGCAGCAATTGCCCCCCATACAGGGAAGTGGGGGAGGGGTGAGGCCGTACCTTGGTCAGGTCGATGCCAGAGCCCACGAGGGGCAACCCATCCTCATCCATCCCCAGCGGCCAGAGTCAGCGGTCCGGGGGGGAGGGGGATGGCTAAACAAAACCACCACTTCCCCCCACCAGACCCAAGCCCGGAAGTCTCCGGCACTCCGTACCAAAATTAACCTCTGCCCCCGGATACAAAACCCGCTCTGGGGGGGGGGCACGCCCGGACGCCGCTAGAGTGGACCGGTGTTCCGGCGCATGTGCACAGGCAAGGGGAGAACGCGGAAGACACTCGGTCGCCCCAGTGCATCATGGGAGTTGTAGTTCGATGGGGCCCTGGCGGGGCGGCAGTGGCTGTTGTAAGACAGCGCCCAGCGGGGCGGCTCTGACGCTAGGTTGGGCTTCTCAGCCCGTGCTCGGCCAGGGCGTGGCTAGAGGCGCCGAACGGAGGGGAGGCCTCGGATACATGCCCCTCCCAACCCTCTCTGGCCTTCCCCCGGGCCCTCCCACGCCCTAGCCTGCACATGTTGTGGGTAACGGGGGATCCGTGAGCCCAGGGGACGCACCGCCACCACTTCCAATTTTATTCCAGTTCCCTTTTGTAGCAAAACAAGCCTCCTCCAACACCGCCAGAGTAGCTGTCACAGGGGCGATGACCTAGGGTGACGAAGTGTCCAGTTTTTGGCTGGACCACTGTGATCCTGGTGGCTCTGATCAGCACCGCTGACCGGGCGGTTAAAAGTCCGGTCAGTGGTGCTGCGGCGCTAAGGCAGGCTAACGCCTACCTGTCCTTGCTCTGCGCTGAGCCCTGGAAATGGCCAGCAGGTCCGTCTCCTAGGTCGGGGGGCCACAGGGCTCTGCGCACTGTCCCCATCCCAAGCACCATCTCTGCACTCCCATTGGCTGGGAACCGTGGCCAATGGGAGCTGTGGGGGGAAGGGGTGTGCCTGCGGCCAAGAGCAGCGCACAGAACCACCTGATGTGCCTTCTCCTAGGAGCCGGACCTGCTGGCCGCTTCTGGGGCGCAGCATAGAGTCAGGACAGGCAGGAAGCCTGCCTTAGCTCTCCCGCTGTGCTGCTGACCGGGAGCCACTTGAGGTAAGCCCACACCCCAACCTTCTGCCCCAGCTCTGAGCCTGCACCCTCGCCCTCTGCCCCCTCTGCCCCAGCCCAGAGCCCCCTCCCATGCCCTGAACCGCTCTGCTCCACCCCCCAGCCTGGAGCCCCCTCCTGCACTCCAAACCCCTCATCCCCGGCCCCACCCTGGAGCCTGCACCCCCAGTTAGAGTCCTCACCCCCTCCTGCACCCCAACCACCTGCCCCAGCCCAGTGAAAGCGAGTGAGGGTAGGTGAGAATGAGACACTGAGGGAGGGGGAATGTAGTGGGGGGGGGCAGGGCCTCGGGGAATGGGAGTGGCAGGGGCATGACTTTGGGGTGGGGTGGGGCTAGGGTGTTCAGTTTTGTGCGATTAGAAAGCTGGCAACGCTATGATAATCACACTTCACAAGGCTTGCATTATTTAATACTTTTATATTCCAAGAGACTTACTTGGTTTCTTCAGCATTTCTCCAGAATCTTGGCCCATGCTACAAATGGGCTCAACTGAGACATATACATCAGATAGAGACACAACAGCTCAGTGTTCAATCTTACAAAGCTTAATGCAAAAACAAAAGTAACAGAACTACTAATATGAGAAGCACTCTTTGCGGATGATTGTGCCCTCCTAAGGGAGATCATCAGTGCATCGTAGATTACTTCGCTGAAGCATCAAAATTGTTTGGCCTCACAATCAGCCTGGAGAAAACTGTGGTGTTGCACCAATCATCTTCACTGCTCTGTGCCATATCCCCTCAAATATCCATTAGTGGAATGGATGGATCCAGTGATGGATCTCTTAACAAAGAGATCACAAACAGGATACAGAAAGCTTCTCAGTTATTAGGAAAGCTACGTAACAAAGTCCTGAAATCCCACAACATAACCCTCTCAACAAAAATAAAACTTTATAATGCTTTTGTGCTCACATCTCTCTTCTATGGCTGTGAGACCTGGACACCATACAAATGGTATATCAAACATCTAGAGACCTTCCATATGCGATCTCTGCGTGCCATTATGAGGATCCGCTGGCAGGACAAAATTACGAACCTGGAGGTTCTCCAAAAGTCAAATGCAATAAGCATCAAGGTCATGCTGATAAAAGCCTAACTATGCTGGGTTGGACACATCATTAGGATGCCTGAATATTAACTCCCCAGGAAAATTTTCTATGAAGAATTGGCACAAGGACATCGGAATCGAGGCTGCCCCAGAAAGCGCAACAAGGACAGCATCAAGAAGAGCACACACTTCGGTGCAATAAAACCAGATGATCTTGAGAAGGCTGCGTTAAATAGATCAGCATGGTGACATACAACACTCCAAGCTCTCCAAACCTTTGAAGAGGACAGAAATAATTGATAGCTGCAAGGGAAAGGTGTCATACTACTGCTATAGCTACCAAGATGCTCACCAAGGACTTTACTCGATCTGCTCACAAGCCTGTGTGTCATGCTTTGGACTTCGGAATCACTCCAGAATCCACAAAAAGAGAGAGCATGAAAATGTCATTGTCAAACTGATGGACTACCCACAAACGTTCCAAGAGAGATACTTAGTTTCTTCAGCATTTCTCTGAAATCTTGGACTGATAACAGATATATGACACCTCCATAATCGAGCAAGACCATTCTGATGCTTATTGTTAATTATCTTGACTGAATAATAACTTTTTGAAAACCATAACATTAACTTTAAGAGCATAAACCAAATAAATAAAATCCCATAGTCCTTCACAGAGCTATAACTCCAGCTACGTAAATACCACACAAGTACAAGGGACTGAGTAATTCTGCACAGTAGGCTTTTTTAAGTGAAGTGGGGTGGGGGAAAGGCACCCAGGCCCCTATGCAGCAGTCCATCCCTATTCAGCAAAGCACTTAATCACATAATAAACTGTAGGCCCATGTTTAAATCCCATTGACCTCAACAGGATACAATCACACTTTTAAGATTAAGTTGCTCAGTTGCTTTGCTGAATAGAAAGGACTTAAGCACATATGTAAATGTTTTGGTGCATTGGGAATAGCAGCAGCATACCTCTATACAAACTCTTTGCGTCTGACCACACCCACAAATTCAGAAGATTGACTTTACTATCTCAAGATTAATGTTTAATGATGCACAGTATAGGACATTCAGGTGAGCTGACCCCACTTCTAGAAATAGTTATAAGACTGTACAGATTTTAAAAATAAAGACTCACCCTTGATAAGTTTTTCTTTATATGAGACTAGTCACCCAGTGTTTATATTTGTCAAATATATTGAGCTACTTTTGTGTTACGTACCCAGTGTGTCTTTCAAAAATGATTATGAATGCTCAAGGGTTTGGCACCTCCAAATGCTGGAAGCTTAAAATTGTAGACTATTGATTAATTTTTTCCCCATAGAACTTCTACAGAAACTGGAGCAAAGAGGGTTGAGGTTAGGTCCTGAAAAGCAGTGACTTTGTAAAGGATTTAGATACACTAGGAGCTCATGTTCAGCTGGGTAACACTGTGGCTAACACAATCCTTTGATATTTGAACAAGGAAGTATTGAGTAGAAGCAGAGAAGAGGCATTACCTCTATGTATGGCATTGGTGAGACCATTACTGGAAAAGTCCATCCAATTTTGGTGTCTATATAAGGATATTGAAAAGGGTTCAGAAAAGAGCAATAAGAATGATCTAAAGCCTGGAAAACCTGCCTTACAATAAGAGACTTAAGAAGTTCAATCTGTTTAGTTTATCTAAAAGATGGTTAAGCAGTGACTTAATCTTGGTCTACCAGTACCTACATGGGTAAGAGATTTCTGATAGTGGATGGTTTTTTAATCTAGCAAAGTTATACTAAGATCCAATGGAAGCTAAAGATAGACAAATTCAAATGAAATAAGGAACACCACCATTAAAGAGTGGTGGTAACTAACCCTTGGAACAATTTACCTAAGAATGCAGTAGCTCTTCCATCACTTGAAGTCTTTAAATGAGGATTGGATGTCTCTTTAAAAGATATGTTATGGCTTACTGTTTCTCAACTGGTGGGCTATGTCCCCCATAGGGCTCAAGAAAGACACTCAGAGAAATCACAAGGTGCTGCAAATTTTAATGCAATCTAAAGCAAAGAAAATCTCACTCTCCCACTTCTTATGT
This sequence comes from Lepidochelys kempii, assembly GCF_965140285.1. Lineage (NCBI taxonomy): Eukaryota > Metazoa > Chordata > Testudines > Cheloniidae > Lepidochelys > Lepidochelys kempii. The sequence goes on from NC_136380.1 coordinate 251,559,129, forward strand.
CCTTTTCCCCTCTAACGTCAAGTATTCTCTGTCAACCTGTCGAAATCTGCACACAAATAAATTATATAGGCTTATTATGGTTATCATTGGTACATTTTTACTCTTACTTTTATAGTAAATGTAAGGAGGTCACAACAATGTTTAACATCAAATAAGGGATTGACACCCTGAAAGGCTTGAGAAACACTGGTCTAGCTCAAGCAGAAGTTATGGGTTTCATGCAGAAATTTTGGGGTGACATTCTATGGCCTTTCTTATGCAGGTGGTCAGACTAGATTATCATAATGACCCATTCTGGCCTCAAAAAATCTATGAATTTTTGCTGTGAAAAATCTTGGAAAAATAAAATTCTCCAGTCCTGATATTTAATTATGTTCATTTTCCAAGCAGTCCTCAGCACTGTCTATATAAGTCTTTGAGGTTACAGAAGTGAACCGTTAACATCTCTCATATTCTGGGAACTGTCCAGCCAAGGAGAAAGTATGTGATGAGCTTGTTTTAATTTTATTTTTTCCAAATAAATTTAAATTTTCAGGGATCAACATTTCATCAGGCTAAACTAGGCCTTTATCTTCCATATCTTTTAGTTGTGGGATAAGCCATTTTTTTCTCTATTCTTGCTTAAATCTTTGATCTGGTCCTGTAATTTCATCACAGTCTATTCCAGTTGTGTAGTGCTGTGGGCACTGATCCAATTCTTAACTTATGTGCCAGATAGTTGCTTTCTAACTTACTGGATAGATCAAGATTCCCCCTTCCCTATTTTTTGTATCACACCTCATTTAATCTTCTAAAATAGAAAAATAGATATCTAAAATAGCTGAAATTAGCAGAGATATCACCCATTAGACTTTATACCATCATGGCACAAAGCTGTGTCCTTCATATTTTCTCCTTCAACTTCTACAATGATCTGCTATTCATTTTTCCCCCTCCACTTTTCATATTCACTTCACTAACTCCAGGCCAGAAATTCTGCAGAGACATTCTAAGAAATATTATCTGCCCAGTTTTTACAAACAGGAAGAATCTACAGCTTGTAAAATGAAGTTTAAATCAGGCCCAGTGGGTGATCTCTGAGCCCTCATGTCTTTCCTCAAAGGGTATGTCTACACTACGAAATTAGGTCGAATTTATAGAAGTCGGTTTTTTTGAAATCGGTTTTATATATTCGAGTGTGTGTGTCCCCACAGAAAATGCTCTAAGTGCATTAAGTGCATTAACTCGGTGGAGCGCTTCCACAGTACCGAGGCAAGCGTCGACTTCCGGAGCGTTGCACTGTGGGTAGCTATCCCACAGTTCCCGCAGTCTCCGCTGCCCATTGGAATTCTGGGTTGATATCCCAATGCCTGATGGGGCTAAAACATTGTCGCGGGTGGTTCTGGGTACATATCGTCAGGCCCCCGTTCCCACCCTCCCTCCCCCCGTGAAAGCAAGGGCAGACAATCATTTCGCGCCTTTTTTCCTGAGTTACCTGTGCAGACGCCATACCACGGCAAGCATGGAGCCCGCTCAGGTAACCGTCACCCTATGTCTCCTGGGTGCTGGCAGACGCGGTATGGCATTGCTACACAGTAGCAGCAACCCCTTGCCTTGTGGCAGCAGACGGTACAGTACGACTGGTAGCCGTCATCGTCATGTCTGAGGTGCTCCTGGTCGCCTCTGTGAGGTCGATCAGGAGCGCCTGGGCAGACATGGGCGCAGGGACTAAATTTGGAGTGACTTGAGCAGGTCATTCTCTTTAGTCCTGCAGTCAGTCCTATTGAACCATCTTATGGTGAGCGGGCAGGCGATACGGACTGCTAGCAGTCGTACTGTACCATCTTCTGCCGAGCAGCCATGAGATGTGGATGGCATGCAGTCCTTCTGCACCGTCTGCTGCCAGCCAAAGATGTAAAAGATAGATGGAGTGGATCAAAACAAGAAATAGACCAGATTTGCTTCCCCCCCTCCCCTGTCTAGGGGACTCATTCTTCTAGATCACACTGCAGTCACTTACAGAGAAGGTGCAGCGAGGTAAATCTAGCCATGTATCAATCAGAGGCCAGGCTAACCTCCTTGTTCCAATAACAACGATAACTTAGGTGCACCATTTCTAATTGGAACCCTCCGTGAAGTCCTGCCTGAAATACTCCTTGATGTAAAGCCACCCCCTTTGTTGATTTTAGCTCCCTGAAGCCAACCCTGTAAGCGCCCCTCCCAGCGTCAGAGCAATGGCAAACAATCGGGCATCTGAGAGTGCTGTCCAGAGCACTCACAATGGAGCACTCTGATGGGGCTAAAACATTGTCGCGGGTGGTTCTGGGTACGTGTCGTCAGGCCCCCGTTCCCTCCCTCCCTCCGTGAAAGCAAGGGCAGACAATCGTTTCGCGCCTTTTTTCATGAGTTACCTGTGCAGACACCATACCACGGCAAGCATGGAGCCAGCTCAGGTAACCGTCACCCTATGTCTCCTGGGTGCTGGCAGACGCGGTACGGCTTTGCTGCACAGTAGCAGCAACCCATTGCCTTCTGGCAGCAGACGGTGCAATACGATTGGTAGTCATCCTCGTCGTGTCCGAGGTGCTCCTGGCCACGTCGGCTGGGAGCGCCTGGGCAGACATGGGCGCAGGGACTAAATTTGGAGTGACTTGACCAGGTCATTCTCTTTAGTCCTGCAGTCCTATTGAACCGTCTTATGGTGAGCGGGCAGGCGATACGGACTGCTAGCAGTCGTACTGTACCATCTTCTGCCAGGCAGGCAAGAGATGAGGATTGCTAGCAGTCGTATTGTACCATCTTCTGCCAAGCAGCCATGAGATGTGGATGGCATGCAGTCCTTCTGCACCGTCTGCTGCCAGCCAAAGATGTAAAAGATAGATGGAGTGGGTCAGAACAAGAAATAGACCAGATTTGTTTTGTACTCATTTTCCTCCTCCCCTGTCTAGATCACACTGCAGTCACTCACAGAGAAGGCGCAGCGAGGTAAATCTAGCCATGTATCAATCAGAGGCCAGGCTAACCTCCTTGTTCCAATAACAACGATAACTTTGGTGCACCATTTCTTATTGGAACCCTCCGTGCAGTCCTGCCTGAAATACTCCTTGATGTACAGGCACACCCTTTGTTGATTTTAGCTCCCTGAAGCCAACCCTGTAAGCCGTGTCGTCAGTCGCCCCTCCCTCCGTCAGAGCAACGGCAGACAATCGTTCCGCGCCTTTTTTCTGTGCGGACGCCATACCAAGGCAAGCATGGAGGCCGCTGAGCTCATTTTGGCAATTAGGAGCACATCAACCACCACACGCATTATCCAGCAGTATATGCAGCACCAGAACATGGCAACGCGATACCGGGCGAGGAGGCGACGTCAGCGCGGTCCCGTGAGTGATCAGGACATGGACACAGATTTCTCTGAAAGCATGGGCCCTGACAATGCATGCATCATGGTGCTAATGGGGCAGGTTTATGCTGTGGAACGCCGATTCTGGGCTCGGGAAACAAGCACAGACTGGTGGGACCGCATAGTGTTGCAGGTCTGGGACGATTCCCAGTGGCTGCGAAACTTTCGCATGCGTAAGGGCACTTTCATGGAACTTTGTGACTTGCTTTCCCCTGCCCTGAAGCGCATGAATACCAGGATGAGAGCAGCCCTCACAGTTGAGAAGCGAGTGGCGATAGCCCTGTGGAAGCTTGCAACGCCAGACAGCTACCGGTCAGTTGGGAATCAATTTGGAGTGGGCAAATCTACTGTGGGGGCTGCTGTTATGCAAGTAGCTCACGCAATCAAAGATCTGCTGATATCAAGGGTAGTGACCCTGGGAAATGTGCAGGTCATAGTGGATGGCTTTGCTGCAATGGGATTCCCTAACTGTGGTGGGGCTATAGACGGAACCCATATCCCTATCTTGGCACCGGAGCACCAAGCCGCCGAGTACATAAACCGCAAAGGGTACTTTTCGATAGTGCTGCAAGCTCTGGTGGATCACAAGGGACGTTTCACCAACATCAACGTGGGATGGCCGGGAAAGGTGCATGACGCTCGCATCTTCAGGAACTCTGGTCTGTTTCAAAAGCTGCAGGAAGGGACTTTATTCCCAGACCAGAAAATAACTGTTGGGGATGTTGAAATGCCTATATGTATCCTTGGGGACCCAGCCTACCCCTTAATGCCATGGCTCATGAAGCTGTACACAGGCAGCCTGGACAGTAGTCAGGAGCTGTTCAACTACAGGCTGAGCAAGTGCAGAATGGTGGTAGAATGTGCATTTGGACGTTTAAAGGCGCGCTGGCGCAGTTTACTGACTCGCTTAGACCTCAGCGAAACCAATATTCCCACTGTTATTACTGCTTGCTGTGTGCTCCACAATATCTGTGAGAGTAAGGGGGAGACGTTTATGGCGGGGTGGGAGGCTGAGGCAAATCGCCTAGCTGCTGGTTACGCGCAGCCAGACACCAGGGCGGTTAGAAGAGCACAGGAGGGCGCGGTACGCATCAGAGAAGCTTTGAAAACCAGTTTCATGACTGGCCAGGCTACGGTGTGAAAGTTCTGTTTGTTTCTCCTTGATGAAACCCCCCCGCCCCTTGGTTCACTCTACTTCCCTGTAAGCTAACCACCCTCCCCTCCTCCCTTTAATCACCGCTTGCAGAGGCAATAAAGTCATTGCTGCTTCACAGTCATGCATTCATTATTCATTCATCACACAAATAGGGAGATGACTACCAAGGTATCCCAGGAGGGGTGGTGGAGGAGGGAAGGAAAATGCCACACAGCACTTTAAGCACAGCACTTTAAAAGTTTACAACTTTAAAATTTATTGAATGACAGCCTTCTTTTTTTTGGGCAATCCTCTGTGGTGGAGTGGCTGGTTGGCCGGAGGCCCCCCCACCACGTTCTTGGGCGTCTGGGTGTGGAGGCTATGGAACTTGGGGAGGAGGGCGGTTGGTTACAGAGGGGCAGCAGTGGCAGTCTGTGCTCCAGCTGCCTTTGCTGCAGCTCAACCATACACTGGAGCATTCTGGTTTGGTCCTGCAGCAGCCTCAGCATTGAATCCTGCCTCCTCTCATCATGCTGCCGCCACATTTGAGCTTCAGCCCTCTCTTCAGCCCGCCACTTACTCTCTTCAGCCCGCCACTTACTCTCTTCAGCCCTCTACCTCTCCTCCCGGTCATTTTGTGCTTTCCTGCACTCTGACATTATTTGCCTCCACGCATTCGTCTGTGCTCTGTCAGTGTGGGAGGACAGCATGAGCTCGGAGAACATTTCATCGCGAGTGCGTTTTTTTTTCTTTCTAAGCTTCACTAGCCTCTGGGAAGGAGAAGATCCTGTGATCATTGAAACACATGCAGCTGGTGGAGAAAAAAAAAGGGACAGCGGTATTTAAAAAGACACATTTTATAAAACAGTCGCTACACTCTTTCAGGGTAAACCTTGCTGTTAACATTACATACATAGCACATGTGCTTTCGTTACAAGGTCGCATTTTGCCTCCTCCCACCGCGTGACTACCCCCTCAACCTTCCCCCCTCCCTGTGGCTAACAGCGGGGAACATTTCTGTTCAGCCACAGGCAAACAGCCCAGCAGGAATGGGCACCTCTGAGTGTCCCTGAAGAAAAGCGCTCTATTTCAACCAGGTGACCATGAATTATATCTCACTCTCCTGAGGATAACACAGAGAGATAAAGAACGGATTTTGGTTGAATGCCAGCAAACATACACTGCAATGCTTTGTTCTACAGTGATTCCCGAGTACGTGTTACTGGCCTGGAGTGGTAAAGTGTCCTACCATGAAGGACGAAATAAGGCTGCCCTCCCCAGAAACCTTTTGCAAAGGCTTTAGGACTACATCTAGGAGAACCGCAAATGCCAGGGCAAAGTAATCCTTTCACATGCTTGCTTTTAAACCATGTATAGCATTTTAAAAGGTACACTCACCAGAGGTCCCTTCTCCGCCTGCTGGGTCCAGGAGGCAGCCTTGGGTGGGTTCGGGGGGTACTGGCTCCAGGTCTAGGGTGAGAAACAGTTCCTGGCTGTCGGGAAAACCGGTTTCTCCGCTTGCTTGCTGTGAGCTATCTACAACCTCCTCCTCCTCATCATCTTCTTCGTCCCCAAAACCTGCTTCCGTATTGCCTCCATCTCCATTGAAGGAGTCAAACAACACGGCTGGGGTAGTGGTGGCTGAACCCCCTAAAATGGCATGCAGCTCATCATAGAAGCGGCATGTTTGGGGCTCTGACCCAGAGCGGCTGTTCGCCTCTCTGGTTTTCTGGTAGGCTTGCCTCAGCTCCTTCAGTTTCACGCGGCACTGCTTTGGGTCCCTGTTATGGCCTCTGTCCTTCATGCCCTGGGAGATTTTCACAAAGGTTTTGGCATTTCGAAAACTGGAACGGAGTTCTGATAGCACGGATTCCTCTCCCCAAACAGCGATCAGATCCCGTACTTCCCGTTCGGTCCATGCTGGAGCTCTTTTGCGATTCTGGGACTCCATCATGGTCACCTGTGCTGATGAGCTCTGCATGGTCACCTGCAGCTTGCCACGCTGGCCAAACAGGAAATGAGATTCAAAAGTTTGCGGTTCTTTTCCTGTCTACCTGGCCAGTGCATCTGAGTTGAGAGTGCTGTCCAGAGCGGTCAGAATGGAGCACTCTGGGATAGCTCCCGGAGGCCAATACCATCGAATTGTGTCCACAGTACCCCAAATTCGAGCCGGGAATGTCGATTTAAGCGCTAATCCACTTGTCAGGGGTGGAGTAAGGAAATCGATTTTAAGAGCCCTTTAAGTCGAAATAAAGGGCTTCACTGTGTGGACGGGTGCAGGTTTAAATCGATTTAACGTTGCTAAATTCGACCTAAAGTCCTAGTGTAGACCAGGGCAAACTGTGAAAAACATGACCTATACCCTCCCACTAATTTTTATTAGTGCTGCTTCCCCAGTGTATTTGTCCAATATACTATTATAATCTCAGTTTATTAATCCAATTCCTTAATTACACAAGCATATATTCTGTCTGGTCCTGGAAACTTGTGTACTATACATTGTTTAAGATTGCCTGAATATACTAAACTAATTGCTTTGTGGTCACTGACTCCCAGCTTTCCTACCCCCTTTATAGCTATTAGCAAGATTGAGGGGGAGAGAGACAAAAGCAAAGAAAAAACATATCTTTCAGATGAGGTTTGAGAAGATGTGGAGCATCAATAGACTGGTGAAATAGAGGAAGACTGTTCCAGTTGCAAGGAGCTGAAGGGAATAAAGCTCTTAGAGTACCAGTGGCAAGATAGCATGAAGCGGCAGAGAGGAGGCAGGTGCTAAATGAAAAGATAGACTAAGAAAGCAAATAGAGTTATTTCAGTTTTATTTATTTTGGACCTCAGAATCCCTCTTGCTTTCTTTGAACAGTTACACATCTAGTCTGAGCAATTATCATACATTTTTAGGGCGCCTCTACATGGTCCATCCCATGTGAAATAGGAAAGGTCTCTGAGGGAACATAGTATCTATTGTGGCTGAAAATGTTTGTGTGTTACATAGCAAATCTATGCCTCACATTTTCATTACATAGACATCTGTGGTATATGGAATAGGAATACTGGTAAACTGTGGCCTTAAAAGGCAGTTCTACTCTTATAAAATGACTGTAAAAATGGCATTATGGAGTTTCCATCTATATTGTCTCAATAACTTCCATATCAAGTGTGCTAAGTTTATAAGGAAAAAGTGGTATTCCAAGTAGTAATGATACAAACTCAACTTGTGTTTCTTTCCTCATGCGTCTTCCCCAGTAACAGAGATTTTGCAGGCCAAATTCTGCTTTCAGTTACACCTGTACAATCCAGTTGTGTGCCACCAAGTTTGAAAGTGTGTAATGAGTCCGTGGGCCTGTGCCATAATCCACAACTACCCCCATCCCCAGCAGTGGCTAGGGTTGCCAGGTTTCCGGTTTTCAACTGGAATGACTGGTTGAAAAGTGACCCTGGAAGCTCCGGTCAGCACCGCTGACTGGGCCACTAAAAGTCCGGTTGGCAGCACAGAGAGGCTAAGGCAGGCTCCCTGCCTGCACTGGCCCTGGAAGCTGCCAGCATGTCCAGTTCCTAGGTGCAGGGGTGGCTGCTGCCCCCGCCCTGAGTGCCGGCTCTGCAGCTTCCATTGGCCGGGAACTGTGGCCAATAGGAGGTGCGGGGGCGGTGCCTGTGGGTGTGGGCAGTGCATAGAGCCCCTGGCCCCTCCGCCTAGGAACCAGACATGCCAACCACTTTGGGGAGCTCCCTGATGTACGTGTTGCCCTGCCAGAACCTCACCCCGAACCCCTTCCCACACCTCAACCCCCTTCCCAAGGTCAGAATCTCCTACTACACCCAAACTCCCTCCCTCCTGCACCCCAACCCTCTGCCTCAGCCCTGAGCCCCCTTGTGCACCCCAAACCCCTCATCCTTGGTCCCACCTCAGAGCCTGAACCCCCAGCCAGAGTCCTCACTCCCACACCCCAACCCCTTTCCCCAACTCAGAGCCCCCTCCAGCATCCTGAACCCCTCACTTCTGCCCCCCCCTCGGAGCCTGCACCCCCAGCCAGAGCTCTCACCCCCTCCTGCACCCTAGCCCTCTGCCCCAGCCTGGTAAGGGTGAGTGAGGGTGGGGGAGAGCGAGCGACGGATGGAGAGGGGAATGGAGTGAGCAGCACTGCAGGGAAGGGGGGGCAGGGCAAGGGTGTTCAGTTTTGTGCAATTAGAAAGTTGGCAACGGTAGCAGCAGTGTGAGATTTGTAGTGGTTTAACCTCCCCCAACTTCCATTATGTGCTGCCTATAACCTAGGTATTTCAAGTTGAATGGACATTTGGCAATTTTAACCTTCTTTTTCCTGTGCCTCAGATCCCTAGCTGTTTAATAGGGATAATACCATCTCACTTCAGAAGGGGGTTGTGAAGATATATTGATTAATATTTGTGAAGCAGTCAGAAACTAAAGTGATGAACACTATAGAGCATATTAATAATTTTGGGTTTAGGGCAGGCTTGGGATGGCGTGTGTGTAATAAGGCCTGTGCCCACATATTGAATGTGGATACAAAAAATATTGAATATCTTCCCATTTACTGAATGTGGCAGGGGTCTCATGAAAAAAATAGTATGTGATTGTGTAAATAAAGACTATAACAAAATGCATTTGCACAAGGAAGGCACACTGAGGTTGCACACATAACCTGACTTCTGGCATTTCTGAACTTTTGAGTGCTTTATTTTGCAGACTTAATGTTCTTCTAACAAGGTATTATTTATGTGATCATGTGTGTAAACTGTAATGCCTGGTTCATTCAAATTTTAACAGCTGGATTCCGTAATATTTTATCCCCAGTGAAATTTTGAAAGGTGGTAAAAGCCGTGTAGCTAATATCCTCACAGATGTCTTCAGAACTTCTGAAATACATCTTCTGTGCTGTTCAGCACCATTGTGTTTGTGCAGAGGCCTTTGACTCAATGCAGAAAAGTACAATATGTTGTTTTCCCTAGTGTTCAAAAAGAAATAGCTCATTGCTTTGTGTGCATGTTTGTTTATGGTAGAGATAGGGAAAGAGTAGAGGTCATTGTTATCATCATTTCTAAGACCTGACAATTCCAAACTTAATGAAGCTCCTATTTGTTTGTTCTTCTTCAAAAAATCCTTAAAGAATGGTTTTAGAGGCTGCTCTTTTCACGGTAGTAGATTGGAAAAATTGGTGGAGCTGCGTTTGGTAGAGATTGATTATTGTGGAGCTCTACTAACCAAAGAGAGTAACATAATCTTGTACAAGATTCTGAAATGGGAATACGTTCTATTTACATTTTGAAAAAATGGCAGGTTTACACTATATTCCTCATTAAACTTAGCTGAATCCTTACTTAGAGCTTCCTGCAATAACCTGTGGCCTTTACTGTACACCAGAGCTAAATGTTATCAGAGGGCAAATTCAGAGCTAGGTAGGCAGACACAGCAAAGGATAGGACTTCTCGTACAAATAGAGAAACCTACATGGGCTGGGATGGTGTCTCTAGACTCTGTTTGCCAGAAGCTGGAATGCGCAACAAGGAATGGATCACTTGATAATTACCTGTTCTGTTAATTTCCTCTGGGGCACCTGGCATTGGCCACAGTTGGAAGGCAGGATACTGGGCTAGATGGACCTTTGGTCTGACCCAGTATGGCTGTTCTTATGCAAGGTAACTACAAAGTGTGTTGAAAAGGTTCTCAAGCCAAATACATGATACAAGAATAAAAGCATCCCAGGAAATTCAGGTTATCTATTTTTCCTACAAAGGAATAAGGAGGGCAATAAAAATACTTAGTTTTATTGTGTCTGCTTGATCAAAAGTAATAGAACTGATTCTTGTACAGGCAATCACATATTACCACTACTGAGGCTACAGAAAGCGTGTCTGTTAGGCACTTGTTATGAAAACACTTGTGCATGAACTTAAGTTTACTCCTGTGACTAGTCCCATTGATTTAATTCCTCTTGTATGTTTTCTTTAAAATATGTCCTGTTCTCTTTTTCTCATTGTTAAGGATATGGCTTGGTCATGGAGGTCACAGATTCCATGATTTTAACAGATCTTTATGACTTCCTGCGATGAGGCTTGGGCTTCAGCTTCCACCCCGCCATGACCATATCCTGATTTTGTACTTTTTTACCATAACTGCTCTGTGAATTTTGTCTAATTTTACTGGGACAAAATCGTATCCATACTCATTGTAAGTAACTTGTCACTAAAATCTTTATAAACTCACAAAATACAAGTTTCAGAGTAACAGCCGTGTTAGTCTGTATTCACAAAAAGAAAAGGAGTACTTGTGGCACCTTAGAGACTAACCAATTTATTTGAGCATAAGCTTTCGTGAGCTACAGCTCACTTCATTGGATGCATACTGTGGAAAGTGTAGAAGATCTTTTTATATACACTCAAAGCATGAAAAAATACCTCCTCCAACCCCACTCTCCTGCTGGTAATGGCTTATCTAAAGTGATCACTCTCCTTACAATGTGTATGATAATCAAGGTGGGCCATTTCCAGCACAAATCCAGGGTTTAACAAGAACGTCGGGGGGGGGGGGGGGGAGTAGGAAAAAACAAGGGGAAATAGGTTACCTTGCATAATGACTTAGCCACTCCCAGTCTCTATTCAAGCCTAAGTTAATTGTATCCAATTTGCAAATGAATTCCAATTCAACAGTTTCTCGTTGGAGTCTGGATTTGAAGTTTTTTTTGTTGTAATATCACAACTTTCATGTCTGTAATCGCGTGACCAGAGAGATTGAAGTGTTCTCCGACTGGTTTATGAATGTTATAATTCTTGACATCTGATTTGTGTCCATTTATTCTTTTACGTAGAGACTGTCCAGTTTGACCAATGTACATGGCAGAGGAGCATTGCTGGCACATAATGGCATATATCACATTGGTGGATGTGCAGGTGAACGAGCCTCTGATAGTGTGGCTGATGTTATTTGGCCATCCAGAGCCTCAGAAACAACTCTGACATCAGTTTGTGTGGGCGGGGGTGGGGTGAGAAAACCTGGATTTGTGCTGGAAATGGCCCAACTTGATTATCATACACATTGTAAGGAGAGTGATCACTTTAGATAAGCTATTACCAGCAGGAGAATGGGGTGGGAGGAGGTATTTTTTCATGCTTTGTGTGTATATAAAAAGATCTTCTACACTTTCCACAGTATGCATCCGATGAAGTGAGCTGTAGCTCACGAAAGCTTATGCTCAAATAAATTGGTTAGTCTCTAAGGTGCCAAAAATACAAGTTGTAATAGCTTATACAAACTCACAAATAGTAACATAATGTACAGTAATATAGACTTCAGTCTTGGTTTAATTTATAAGCTTCAATGAGATCTACAAAGCAAGCCACGTTTTAAGAAACCTGGGTCAATGGTTAGTCACAGTTTGGTAGGATATGTGCTATGTGTCCCCCTGCCCCCATCTTTAATGGGCCACTTCAACTTTAACGGTCAAGTGTTGACTACTTATGCTAAACAATCTTTTCCACCTTGTATTTAGCTTTGGCACTTTTAAGGCTTTGCTTACACTAGTACTTTTGTTGGCAAAAGTTTTGTTGGTCAGGGCTGTGAAAAAAACCAATACCCTGAACAACTTAAGTTTCACTGACAAAAGTGCTGGTGTCGACAGAGCTACGTCGGCTGGAGAGTATCTCCCACTGACATAGCTACCGCTGCTCATTGGGGGTAGTTTAATTATGCCAGTGGGAGAGCTCTCTTGGCGGCATACAGCAGCTACACAATAGACCTTAAGCTGTGCCATTGTAAGGTTCATAGTGTAGACATAGCCTAAGAACCTTTCCCAGACTTGAAGAAGAGCTCTGTGTAAGCTCAAAAGCTTGTCTCTTTCACCAACTTGCCAAAACCAAAAAGGATTTTACCTCACCCAACTTGCCCGTATTTAACAATCTCTTGGGAGGACCCCTATTTCTTTGCCAAAACCAGCAAATAGGCTTTCAAAAGGGTGAGCCCCACAGAACTCTGACTCAGAGACTGGGCCATCTGGCTTCTTCATTCTTGTTTCTCTCTGTGAGCTCTCAACAGCGAGTCCAACCGAGTTCAGACTCCTGCTGAAACTTTTTTTAACCTCTTCGGGAAGAAATGCAATTGGTAAGTATCTACAGTGACCCAGGGAAGCTTTTTAAAAACAAGGTAGCATTTATTAGTCAACCAGAACGCAGTGTTTGGGACTTCATAGGTTAGCATGGAAAAGCTAAGATTAACAGAGAGTTTATACAGACAGAAACAAATGCCCTATTGTCCTATGCTCTCCTGGAATCCATCTTGGCTCTCTCAGTGTCTGTCTCCTTGTTTGACTTCCTGAGCCCTGTCTCTCTCTCTGGCAGTACCCTTAAAACACAGTTGCTGGACCTCTTCTGTTTTTGTTCCAAGCTGCAGTCCTGGTGTTTCCACAATTCCTCCTTCTGGGGCTGCCAGGTATTAAGAGTTAATGTCCTTCTTGAGGGCACATTCTTGAACAAACATCCTTACCAACTCAGACAGGCTACTGTCTCCTCAGCTCAGTCCCCAGCTTACCAACTCAGTCTCCCCAGCACCCTTATCCCCTGTTCAGGGGAAGCAATTAACGCCTATATACCCAGTGGCTAGCCATACAAAGTCAGTGGGAAAAGTGAGTCACACATATTGATCATAAACATATTACGAAAATTCTCTCATTCTCCTTTAAGCTGTAAACAGTTAAAATTGAAAAGCCCAGAGTTTGATAAAGTCACAACTTTAGTCTTTTTTGATTCAGCCTAGTCAAACTCTTAGGACTCGTTTATATTAGGGAAATTTGCAGCAATGTAACTACATCAAGGTCATTTTACCAGAGCAAACTCATGCAGATATATTTTGCTCATACAAAATGAGGCTTATTTCAATGCACCGTGTCTACATTAAGGGTTTGCACCCTACTTATTACACTAGTATGAATGTACCTAATCTAGACAAGCCATAAATCTGAGCCAGGGTTAAATGTGATCAAAAGATGAAGTGTCTCACAGCATCCCCAAAGTCTTGGACCTTTCTAGCTTTTTATCAATCAAAAATTCAAACAACAAATTCTATTTAATGCGTTTTAAAAACATTTTACTTATTTCCTAGATCTCAGTGAGAAATTAGTTCTGCTATTTTTGAGTTCTACATGCACATTTCATTAGAAGATAGAAGCAAGTTGGTGTTGGGTTTAATATAATACAAACACAAGGAGAGTTTATTTTGTTTAAAGTTAAAAAAAAAAATTCCACTCTGAAAAGCCAAACCCTGGAAAATTTAAGTCCCAAAGGAATATGTTTCAAGAAGTCATTTAAAATCCCTGGCTTGCAATTGCTCATAATAGTTTGAACTCTATCATAAATATAGCGTGTGTTAGCAGTGTGTTTTTTGAGGAAGATGTTATCCAGAAGATGCCTAAAAGAACTCTTTTTAACTATCTTAACAGTGTACGCTCTGTGGAAGAAGAACGAATCTCCTTTAACAAAGAAATATCTGTAGTTTAATGTTTCCGGGCAGCATTGGGGAAACTAGTAATGATTGAGCTTCCAAAGCTTCAAATACTTAGTCAAACCTTATCTGAACTTCTTTGGTCTGCAAAATTTGACAAGAGATCTTGCAAGAATAGACTTTCTTGTGAGATTTCTAGTACTTCCTGCTGATGGTCAGGCCAAAAATACTGCACAGAAAGCTGTCTCACAGCACTTCTGCTCCCAGCTGGAACCAGGAAGTGTAGAAGAGAATGAAAATGAAATAAACATAGAAGCAGCAGGAAAATTATCCAAATTTTTTCAAACCCTGTTAAAAGGTGTTTTTTTATTTTATCTGAACTAGTTCTTCCATCCCTAGGTCAAACCTGAAATATTAATTCCTACTAATAAGTAAAGAATGAATAAACTCCAGTGGAAAGGTATATAACGTGGGACAATGTCCAAGTTTATTCAGTAAATGGTTTGAATTATTGCTTCTTACCATACCCTTTATTGGATTATTATAAACTGATACAAGCTATAGGTCAAAGTAAAGTAAATAACATGTGGACGTAACTGAAGGCAGAACATCGTCCTGTATATACACACGCACACAAGAATCACTTCACCCATCAGTGAAGTGCTGTCCAGGTTCAGGACAGCTGTTTGAAAAAGGATTTTTAAGGTGAGCTTGAGAGTTGGTGAGAAGCTACTCTTAGAGGGACTTAAGCCAACTAGAAGTACAAAAGCTGCGTCTGCACAGAAAGTTGTGTCTCTACCACCAGGAAAATCAAATATACCATCAGCACATCTTGTGATTTGGATGCCCTAATGACAATAATATGGAAAACTAAATTGGCACTGAAATTTTTATATTGCACAAAAATAGAACTTCAACAGCAGAATGAAACATCAGTAATTCAAGTTGTTTGCACAAGCTGAGTAAACTGGCAAATACTACTGTAACTTACAATTGTTCATATATATTTTATAAGCTTATACAAAAATGTTACAGTTCCCAAGATACAGTACTCTGTTAATAATCAGCATCGAAATGAAATAGCTATACAACTAAGAAGTAAATTAAACAGAAATAAAAAGCTGATCCAAGGAAATTTCCCAGACATGGTGTCATCTGATTCTCCATAGGGGCAACAATTGTTTTTACTAAGGTGGTCCAATAGACAAGCTGAAAAGGTCAGCAAGTAGATTAATTTTTTCCCCCAGGAAGTCCTCTAAATCCATGCTTACAAAGGAAACTCTGGCAAAACTACATGTAAGAAATTGATATGTCCTCAGATTTTTTTTTTCATAGTTTGAAGCAAATAAAAAAACACTGATATCCCAATGATTTAGCTATGGGTTAATCTGCACTGCTTTGGCAAATAAAAGGTTCCTGGCATATCAGCCCTTCACAGTTAAATACATTCACAAAAGCAAATTTCTAGTGTAATCTTTTTTAAAAGACATAATGAAAAACAAATGTTAGCTGGTTTGAAATTCTTTGGCTATGCCCATTATGTTTTGAAATCCACCAAGTGTTATACTAAGGAAACTTCATAGAATTCTCCACCTATTCTTAATCCTGGACAATTTGACCAAAACATGTTTGAACAAGCTGAGTTTTTAAACACTTTTATTAGTGCAACATTTATTGTAATACTGTAATATCTTCATCTGAGCTATGACTGTGCTAATAAAAACTGAATTAGCAAAAGTGCAACAGTCTGAACTTTGGTAAAGAACAAAAATGATTTTGTTTTGTAGAAAAGTACATGAGAAACACGCTGAACAAATAGTGACTGCTCTTTTTTTTTTTCCCCAAACAAACACTTTATAGAAGTTAGAAACAGTACTAAGAAAAGCAGACTTGGCAATACACCTCCAAATCCCGGAAAGCAGTTCTGAGATAGTCCTTAAAAGAAATTAAAAAAAAAAAACATCTTGGCCTTAAACCTTAAATACATAAGCACGCAAAGTAGAATATAATTTCTTCTCCAGTAGTGTGGGATTTGAGCAGCACCAGGAACAACACAATACTTAGGTCTGTGTCAAAATGTAACAACAAATTCTCAAAGCAGATTGGATTGCGTGTGTGAGATATCGCCAACTGCATGTGTAAGTGCAATATAAAAATGCTTATAATATACAGTTGAAATAAAAATGGGATTTCTAGGGCAGCAAGACATTTCTCTGTCTATGCACTTCTCTAGTGCTCATCACTGTTTCAGTGTCTAGGATGCATAGGCTTAGGCAGTTTAAATTTCACCTTAGAGGCACTGTTCTTTGATTGCTAATCTATATGAACTGTTTTTGGCAGACGCTACCCATTTGTCCTTGCTTCTCTTCTGACCTATGGAGGGGGTAGATCTTCGGGGCCCCTTTCCTGAACTTGCAGAAAAATGGTATGTCTTGGAGATGAAAAATGCCTATATCCGCTTCCATATGTTCAATAAGAGGAAATGCACACATGGAACAGATTTTTGGTTTGCTTCCCATGCTAGAGATAGAGACTTGCTGTAGTTGCGAGGTAAAAACATGCTGCAGTATCTCAAAGCAAGAAAGTTGTAGCTCAACAAATACCCCCTAGGCACACACCCCTGACAATATTATTCCATTTGCTGAAATGTGTCCACCAATATCAGGAGAAACTTAGTCCCTGCTTATGATTGACTGGTTTGACAGCCTCTGAAGCTGCAAACACCCGGAAGATCCTAGTAAGGATCTGTGGACCTGCCTCAGCCAAAGAACACTTGCCTTGCAGTTCTGTCCTCTAAAACATTGGACAACACTTACACTCTTCCCCTACTAAACTTATGGGGCAGAGCCTCAGCTGTTGTAAATTGTCATAACTCCACCAAAGTCAATGGAGCTCTGACAATTTACACCAGCTGCGGCTCTGTCAGTTAGCATATTTGTTGATTAGATACCTGTCTCCCAAATGTTCACATACTCTACTCAATGTTTTGCCTAGCATAGACAGATAGTTAGTGAAAAGAAATATAATGAACAGAAAATGGCAAATCTATTTTATGGTAGCATCCAGAGTATCAATCAGCATCAGGGCCCACTGACATGGTCCCTGCCCAAAATACCTTAAAATCTAACCAGGCAGTGACACATGAAGGGTGATGTGGGAAAGAGGGATACAATCAAATACACATAATTTTTAAACAGGTACATTTACTTCTCTCTCATTATACATAAAATGGAGACACATAACTCCATCTGTCCCTCAAACCTAGCCATCACTAAAACCAGCTTATTTCTCATCAGTATTGTGGCAGAGGTAGGTCTTTCAGAAGCATTTAGAGGGAAAACAAGGGTGGTGGCTTTCTGGATCATGGCCGTTGGATACAACTTCCAATTGCCTGATTTACAGCACATCATCATCAAAGATTTTTTGTCAGTTAATTTAAAGCTCAGGAGTGCAGCTCATCTAGATCTTAAATCCCTAAATTACTGGAAACCATGTCAGGAAGGTCTCGCTCCTATGGAGTTATGCATGTGAGTACCAAATGGGAGTATTCATGCACATAACTCTTTGCAGGAATGGGTCCTAATTCTGCACACAGCTAGTGTATGTATCCAAGAGTTCCTATCATTGTTACTCTGATCCCCAATCCCCATCCTTTCCACTCCAATTATTTGTTGCATCTTATCTTTAATTAGTCAATTGTTCAAGGCAGAGATGGTTTTTAAATGGTGAGTTCCTACAGGGCCCAGACATAGTGGGGCCCTGATCCTAATAGGACACCACTGTTATACCAAAATAGTTATCTATATTTAGTTCTATCAGATATTCTCACACCAACTCTATTTACCCTGTCTTTGTGGTATCCAACTGTTGTCACTAATAATTTCCTTGCTTTCCACACAAGGATCTCAGATATCCTTTCAATAATTATCCCTTTCATCGGAAGCCTAGCAAAATGAGCTGTTTTTAATATTTCAGCATTTTAAACTCCTCCAATTTCTATATTGACAAGTTGCTTTAATTTGTGTTTTGGAATTGTTCACATCCAAAGCTTTGTAGGAGGAAGCTTTGTGATAACATCAGCTTTTGTTTCTTTAGTAAGGATAACTGGAACTCAAGCTGCAGCAGATGGTAACCCTATGAGAGAAAGTTAAAGGTCTTCCAAATAATTTAGAATAGTCTAATTTTAAGACTGTTCATGGTGGCAAGGAAAATTAACAGCTGTATAAATGAGCATTTCCAATCTAAGTTGCACAATCTAAGATGCACAATACTTAAGTTATTATAGTTTTTTTTTGTGGAAAGGAGTCAAGCAAGTAACATAATCAGAATTTAATGCATCACAAAATGGCGATGACACACTGACATGACTTTTCTGTTTAGAAGAGGGCAATTTTAAACTTAATTGGAATCACATGACAATTCATATGGTTAAAATGACTGTCTGGTTTGTAGCCATATCAACTGAATTTGTAAGAAACACTTCTCTTTTATTAATAATTAAAATGATCCAATGCTTAAAACAATGTGACATAGTAGGCTCTAAACAGTTTGTTTGCTTGTAACGGCTTGTGGGGAATAAACAAGCATGCAGTATTTTCCCAACAATTGGCATCTAAACAATTTTAATATTAGTTTATCCCCAAATATAATTGTGGTGGTAATTTTTTTTATAAGCTATACCTAGAACCAGGGGGACCAACAGTCACACCATGCTTCCAGGGACCTGACATATAGAAAAACTGGAGGAAAGTGGATTAGATTGAGGCCTTATAATTAGGGCTCAGCTGTTAGGCAAAGGACCTTTTGTCTCCTTAGGTGGAGCTGTAATGTTGTAATGCCTTAACTGTCCCTATTATAGACTGGAAGAAGAGTGCTGTATAACAACAAGAAATCCATTATGGTAAACTACATGTCAGTTTTTACTATGTCAGGCCTCATAAGAATTGTTTAAACTAACTCTGAAAAGCAAAGCAAGTGTGTCTATTATCTACAAATATAAAGTGTCAAGCATTTCTAATTGAATAGTGGTCAGAAAAACTGTTCATTTCCTCGCATGCATTAATACAATGAAAATAAGTCAATTTTCCAGATTCCTCATAGGCATGGCTGTGGGGAAATAGCTTTGATTTTACTGTAAAAAGTGAGAAATGATTACTCTTTGACCAGGCTGGATTTAGATGCAGGCGACGGCCTAGGGTGCAGGCCTTGATGGAGGCCGGGTTTTTGTTGTTAGCAACAAAAGGGAAAATAGAATATTTGAAGTAAAATGTTTCAGGTATTCCATATGTAGATTCATTTTTCACTAGCCTCCTAGAATGTTCTGGACCTTTGTAGAATCTCATGGAACCTTCCAGACTTTCTGAGAACATTTTCCTCAAACCCTCCTAGAATGCTATCAGCTATGCCCTCATGGGTATATAAGGGGCGAGGCATTGCTAGTCAGTCAGTGAGATATAAGAACGAACTGAAGCGAAGTGAGAGCCCAGCTGAGATATTGTGAACCTTGTTTTATTGTGTAATTGTGAAAGTGTACTTGTGTTTTAAGACTTGATGAGTGTTAGTAGTGACTAATAAAGGACATATTTAATGAGACGCCAGAGATATCTATCGAACCCTGATCTACGCAACAATATAAACAAATACTGTTACTTCTTTTGCCATGCTTAACATGTAATGTTTGATGACTTTCTAAGCTTTTGCTCTCCCTAATACTCTCTGTTTTCAATACAAATGCCATAAAAAATAAGATATTCAAAAGTTTAACAAATGGAAGGGGAGAAGCTGAAGATGCTTCTTGCCTGGGGTGCCATTTGGTCTAGGGTGAGCCCTGTTCTTTGAATATAATTATGATTATCCATTTCAGTATTATTCATCCCAAGTACTGTATATCTAGCAAATGTGCTCACCACAGTAACTTGATAAAACTAAGGACATTTCCTGACAACCGATAAAATTGTTTATCTTTTTAGAATATTGTTGTTCGTGAAAGCTAAACACTGGCTAGAGCCAGGCATGTTGCTTGTAGGTGCAATACAGATAACTTTAAAGAGCTGTGCTAATGCTGCTCATATTGACAAACAATATACAAATTCCTCTAGCAATAAGTCTCTCCTGGCTGAGATCGTCAATTAAATGGTCTAAAGCAGTGTTTTTCAATCTGTGGGTCGCAACCCAGTACTGGGTCACTGCATGTAAGGAGCTGTGTCGCCTTGCTCTGGTCAGCACCGCCGATCAGAACATTAAAAGTCCCACTGTGATGTGACGGGTCTGGTCACAGAAACTCCCTCAAGACTGTCACTAGATATGCTGGGATACCACTGAGAACAAACCCCCCTGCCAGAGAAGGCTTCCCTCCACTCCCATCTTGCTGAGCTAGACACTCCAGTTGGCTACAGCACAAACCAAGAGGTTGGGCCACGCCCCCTGTAGTTCTACTGAAGCTAAGATTCCCTTAGCCCAGGGGCTTCTCTGTTAACAGGGACTTTCCCAGCAACCACTATTCAATCTTTCTGGGAGCCTAAACCCCAAATGAATCTGTTTTACTCTGTATAAAGCTTATACAGGATAAACTCATAAATTGTCCACCGTCTATAACACTGATAGAGAGATGATTTAGTTGGGGATTAGTCCTGCTTTGAGCAGGGGGTTGGACTAGATGACCTCCTGAGGTCCCTTCCAACCCTGATATTCTATGATTCTATGATATGCACAGCTGTTTGCTCCCCCAAGTATTCATTACTTACTCTGGGTTAATTAATAAGCAAAAGTGATTTTATTAAGTATAAAAAGTAGGATTTAAGTGGTTCCAACTAATAACCGAAAGAACAAAGTAAGTTACCAAGCAAAATCAAACAAAAACATGCAATTCTAAGCCTAATACATTAAGAAACTGAATACAGGTAAATCTCACCCTCTGAGATTTTCCAATAAGCTTCTTTCACAGACTGGACTCCTTCCTTGTCTGGGCCCTTTTCAGACCAACGTTATAGTTTATGGCCTGGGTCCAGCAATCACTCACACCCCCTAGTTACTGTCCTTTGTTCCAGTTTCTTCCAGGCATCTCTTTGGGGTGGAGAGGCCATCTCTTGAGCCAGCTGAAGACAAAATGGAGGAGCTTCCAGGGCCTTTTATGTTTTCTCTCTCTTGTGGGCGGAAACCCCTTTGTTCTTCTGTGCAAAATCACAGCAACAAGATGGAATTTGTAGCCACCTGGTTAAATCACATGTCCATGAATGATTCAGCTTTTTGCAGGCAGATGCCATTGTTTACATGTTAGTTTGAATGTTCCCAGGAAAGCTCAGATGTGGACCGGCGTCTCCCAAAGTCCATTGTCAGTTAAGTGTTTCTTGATTGGGCACTTACTCAGAATAGTTCTTTCTCAAGAAGCTGACCAAATGCTTCACCGATGCTACTTAGAATCAAACACATTGAGATACAAGTACAGAGCCAATATTCGTAACTTCAAATACAAAAATGATACACACATACAGACAGCACAATTATAAACAGCAAATTACAACTTTTCCATAGACACCTTACTTGACTTCCTTTGTACAAGATTTGGTGCAACAATGATCTACACGGTCATAGCTCATCAATAACGTTACAGGCGGTGCTGCCCATCTAAGACACGCTAGTGCCTACTTGTTTCCACACCGGTGCTGCAACCTGGAAGTGGCCAGCAGCGGTCTAGCTTCTAGGCAGGGGGGCCACGGGGCTCCATGCACTGCCCCTGCCCCGAGCATTGGCTCCGCACTCCCATTGACCGGGAACCGGCCAAAGGAAACTGGGGGAAGAAGGGGCACGGTGACTGCGGGTGAGTCACGCACCTCCGCCTAGGAGCCAGACCTGCTGCTGGCCGATTCCATGGCACAGCGCAGTCTGCGGTGCACCCTGGTTATGCTGCTGAGCCGCCAGAGGTAAGTCCGTGCCTGTACTCCTGCCCTAGCCCTGAGGCCCCCCAAACCCAGAGCCCCTCCTGCACCCCAGCCCCCTCAGCTGCAGCCCAGAACCCTGACCCTCTCTCACATCCCAACCCCCTGCCTCAGCCCTGAGCCTCCCCCAAACCAGGAACCCCTTCCTGCATCCCAAACCCCTCATCCCTGGCCCCACCCCAGAGCCTGCACCCCTAGCCCAGAACCTTGACTCCCTCCTGCATCCCAACCCTCTGCCCCAGCCCAGAGCCCCCTCCCACACCCGTCATCCCTAGCTCCACTGGGTTGCGGGCATCAACAATTTTCTTCAACTGGGTCCCCAGAAAAAAAGTTTGAAAACCACTGGTCTAAAGAAGGTTGTTTAAAAAACATCTCATCAGCAAATATTGTGAAAAAAGATACTTATGTTTTATTATGAAAGTCACACCACTATCTCAAACATAGTATTTGCTTTAACAAATCTTGTTATAATTGTCATCTAAAAACAAGCAAAAGGGATTCAACTTGAGTTTCATGTGTTTTGGTTATTTTATTCGTGTTCCAATAAATATTAATATACAAGAATGAAGAAATCTATTCACTTTTTACTACAACAAGGGACAATATTTGAGAATTTAATAATCAGAGCAGACATTTATTTTACATTTCTGTCACCCAAAAGAAAAGTTTATGATCTCCACCAACTGCACATAACGGAAGAGTCCTATGCCAGGTCAAACCGGATCCCACAGCTGCAGAGCCAATAAGAATGGGCTACAAAAAAATAAAAATAAAAAGGACATTTTTTTCCAACATATCATACAGATATTTACTAAACCAGAGCTAAATATGCAACCACAAGTTCAACAGGCAACTAAAATGTGAGACTTTTGCAAAAAAACACCACCGCACCATTCCTTTAAAAAAAAAAAAGAAGAAAGGAGAGTATTTAAATTAAAAATCTCACTGCCTACTGTCTTTTTCTGTCAGCTATTGTACCCATATTTTTAAAATACAATACTGCAAAATGTTCCACAAGTGATAGAATTGAATCTTTGCAGAGTTTCTACAAAGGCTGTCTCCACACCCCAGATGATTTTAGTAAAATCTGTTGTTATTCAAGGTTACAATTAGTATGTTTGGAAATAGTACGCTTTTTGTGCCCAAGACAATGAAAATCTGCCTAATATAAAACCTCCTTTCCTCTGTGCTATTAGAGAATTGGAATATATCTGAATTACAAAATACTGTAGGATTTCTTATAGATTATTTAGTTTTTATTTGCATTCAGCAAGGTACAACTCAGAAGTGGTATGATTCAAGTTGCCTTAATAAAGCAGATACAATTAATATTTTCTAAGATTCTGAACACTCTTAATGCTTGCATGTGAAAACACAGAGACGAATGATGGAAAGAACAAAGATCAACAGATTCTCATTCCTTTTGTAATTGTACAAAGAACAGTATGTGGCATATGCCCACTTGATTTGACTGATGATCCTTGCTTAGTGCTTCAAAGGCACAACTTATTCTTCTCCTATATCCTTTCCAATATTATACCCTGGGATAGTATTTCTCCAGCCTCAACTTGGTAATCAGTTCAAACATATAGATGTGACAAAAAGCCACCACAGTTAATCATCTGATTGCATTTATTAACTATGATTGTCCAATTTATTCTTGAGTCTTTAATATCACTAATGATGATTCTGTCAGTATTACTTGGAGTGGAGAATTCCATGGTGATTAAAAGACAAAAAAGACAGTCCCTCCTTGTATCTTGCATACACTTTATTTGTACATATTTCCAGAACACCAAGAATTGTAAATAAGCTTATTTTAAACATAATTATCAGAACCCCCTGATTTAGCCTTATTATAACTAAAAAAAAAAGCAGAAAAAAGTGCTAAACCCAGAGTTGACAGTATTCTAAGATTTTTGTCTGGTAACTTTTGGCCTCGGAAAAAGACGACGTAGTAACAGTTTCTACATGATCTTAATGAACTTTTAAAGGTATAGCTGTTTATACATGGATTTAAAGAAAATGGATTGATCCAACCCAAAACATAGAATTGTATAATTTTACCTGAGGGTGTCCTAAATGATGAACTAGAAGCTGGCAAGTCATCTTTCCTGGATAGCCAGTGGTTGCAAACAAGTTTTCATTCACTCTGGACCACCTATGAATAAATCCAAGGTGCTTTTAAATACATGTGTTACAGCATCATGAGCATGCGCAAATCTGATTTTTTTGTCTGCAGTTAAATATTGCGTAAAGCCATCCTAAATTCTGCTGAAACCTGTGAAATACATGCACAAAGATATTTGTATTTAAGACACGCCCCATTCAGTCCTATCTACATTAATTCAAAATGAATTAATGAATATTATACGTTAAGGACCCTATCCTGCCAAGTCCCAATCACTCTCAACTCCCACTGAGATTAGAATCTTGCAGGATGGAGCTATCTAAAAGCTAACCGTCTATTGATGGAAAGAAGACATGAACACTGGAAGGAATTGGGAGCCCAATCCCACATACAGGCCGACCCCTGCACTTGTGTAGAGCCCCACGGATCAGCAACATACAAATTGTTACGTTCTTTCACTTTGTAACATTGCTGTACTACAAGATGCAGCACACTGTAGGCATTACTGAAAACAATAAATAACCCTGCTAAAATGAGGTTTTTAAAATTAAACAGGCTACTAAGATAATTTTTCTTCAAATCAATTTACTATAAACCTCCTCCCCCAAACTATACCTGAATAATCTGGCTCGATCCACATGGACAGGTCTCTTATCTTGTGGATAACTATAAAAAGACATTTTGATTAAACATCCATTCCACAAACTATAGGAAATGATACACTTCACTTCATATCACAAGGACAGAAAGTACAGATAATTTAAAAGAGTAGCAGGTTCAAGTTGTGGGGTGGGAAAACATCTACTGACAGATAAAAATTCTTTTGACAACAAGCCATCTCTCATATTGTTTTCCACGTGTGAGTTTTGACAGGTTAAAGTAGTATAGCTGGATGAGAGGGAGGGGGAAAAAGATGAAAGCTGCAACAGCTCTTAAAAATGAGTTTTTAGTTTTTAACAATTTTCTTCAGGCCTTACCGAATTTGTCTTGTGGATGTCTTGTCACAGAAACAAAAAGATTTTCCTAGTTCTGTATTCAAGACATATTAGTGCCTATACCCTTGAACAGTGCTACTCAAAGTGGTGGTCCGTGGACCGGAGCCATCGGCTGCTGGTCTGCGTGCATGTTGGGAAAAAAAAAATTGCCGGTCCCCCACATCAGAGAGCTTGAGAAGCACTGCCTTAGAAGAGGCCTCAATATGATTAATATACAAAAAAACATTCTGTGAAGTAGTTTGGGTTGCTATATGTACATCATGCCGGATATAAAACTAGAGAAGCAAGGAAGTGAAAAGTTCAGCCACCTAAGAATACACCTCCCCTGTCCCTCCACACACAAGCACACCCCATTACCACAATTACCATGAGCAACAGACAATGCACTCCAACCTTAATTCTGCCCCACTGTCACCATTTCTGCACGCTCCCCTTTAATCAGATTATTTCCCTCCCCCACCATACATAGAGATGGTTTCATAGAGTAGTTGGTCTTGTTGGTCGAGGGCAGTTTGATAAAAAGGGGAGTGCAAAGCTGTAATTATGCCCTGTAGTGACACTATGCGGTGAAGAAAATCTAATGTGTCTTTAAAAAAAAAAAAAAAATCAATTGAATCTAAGGAGACCATACAAACTAAAATGGGAGCTCTTAACCACTTTCAAGTTCTTTGTTTAAAAGCTGAGCCTCTGGGGAGACTGAGAATCTGAAGAAAATAAGACTGTAACATGGTACCCAGGAGAATGGGCGGGAGGTCGAGAACCCAAGGCCTACCAACTTGTGTGAAGCAAATGTTATATTTATGCAAGACAATATGTGCTTAGGCATTTGTTGATTTAACCCTTTTCTCTCTGCTTGTCATATTCTATAGATTAATAAATAATATTTTGTTTTGAAGGAGCTGTTCTCTGTCACTCTGTTTACAAGCTGGTTACAGCTCCTGGAGAGAAGTTGATAGCAGGGGCCAAAGCCAGTTGATTCTGGTGAGATAATGTAATGGATGAACAAGACCAGTGATCCAATCTAAAAGTGGGGCAAGTTGTGGCATTTTACTCTAAAAGTGTAGGTGTAGGCCTATCACTTGAAAGAGGTGCCGCTGGAAAGGTCAAAGGCACAGCACACTCCTGAACCATAACAATTTGGGCCCAGATTCTGCAAAGACGAATTCATATGTTTAACTTTGTGATCTGTAAGTAGTCCCGTTTAACTGATCAGGGCCTTACTTGCACAAGTAGTCTCACTGAAGTCAATGAATATGTTTACCGAAGTAAACGCTCACCATCCTGAATGAGGATGGCATGATTTGGCCCGTAAAGTTAAATTTTCAAATAAAAGTTCAAAAGGAATTGTCATCTTCTAAATCTTAAACATATGTTTACCATTTATTCTCTATTTTCAGAATTTTAATTGTGTAAAAGAACTTTGCTTTTGGTACAATCAGAGGTTGCTACAGTCCTAACACTTATAGTAAAATATATGTTTAAAAAATAGTGTAACATGTGAATGGACTGGATGGCAGGGGAGGGGAGGCTTATATCATTCTTGAGATCAGACAGGCTCAGTTAGGTCACACCCTACTCAGCTGAAAGGATGGGTAGGCCAGATGCTGAGTGGGAAGAGGAAAGAAAGAAAGGGAAAACATATCAGGGAAGAGGGAGGGAAAAGAAGCAGGGAGGGGAGAAGGGTGGGGAAGAGAAGAGCCTGAGGAAACTCTCAATCCTTTCTAAACCTCTACTTTCTCCCTCAACTCATCAAAAGGCACTAGACTAAATTCAATTCCACCAACATTTCAACTGTAACAGCAATTTAGCTGAAGTAACAAATAATGCATTATACAATATTTAAAAAGAAATCATGATAAGAATTTGTTTGCAAATGATAATGGTAAAGTCATCAATTCCCTGGAGAAGAGAGTGGGAGCGGTTTACTATAGAAACGCTAGATACTAAAGCCCCAGTTCATTTCCATTTAGCTAAGCACGTGCTTAAAAGCTTCACCAAACTGGGGCCTTAAGCACTGGCTATATCTATAATGAAGTTCTACTTAGCTAAGTAAAACATTATCAAAAATATCATCCCTAATCATGCAAATGAAAGAGATGGTGTGGGAAGTCTTCCCCAGTTTGACAACAATACCTGGAGCGAGTAATATCCCAGATTAACCAATCGTTTCCAGCAACTGCTCCAATTTTAAGGGTGTTTCTTAAACACCAATGTGCAGACATCAATGGCATTTGTTCACACTGGAGAGACAGAATGGCCTGCTGGGTAATGAGATCGTAGAATCGTACTGTTCCATTCTTCTCTGCTACCATCAACTGCAAAAGAAAGCAACAGATGGATTTTACTCAAACTTTTGTAAACTGTATTCTTTGTAATTGGCCATAATTTAAATCTTTATTACTGCACAGCAAACCAAGTGTTCCTGCAACAAAGCATTAACAGGAATGGAAGGTGTGACACCTAGGTTTTTTGGAGTGAAAAGTGGTCATGTATGTTAACACTCTGGCAACAATTAAAACAAAACGACAACCCAGCCACTGGTATTTAATTTTCTATGAGATGGGTAGGTTTTGGAGAAAATTTAAATGTCCGTTAATGTAACTAACGGACATCTGCCAGTTGACATGCTACACATGATAGGCTTTTCCATGTATGCACAACAACGGTTTAATCATGTGGAATGGTGGCCGAAGCATGAAGGGGCATACAAATGTTTAGCATATCTGGCATGTAAATACCTTGCAATGCCAGCTACAAAAATGCCATGCAAACACCTGTTCTGACTTTCAGGTGACATTATAAATAAGAAGAGGGCAGCATTATCTCCCGTAAAGTAACAAACTTGTTTGTCTTTCTGATTGGCTGAACAAGAAGTAGGACTGAATGTACTTGTAGGCTCTAAAGTTTTACATTGTTTTGTTTTTGAATGCAGTTATGTAACCAAAAAAAAAAAAAAAAATCTACGTATGTAAGTTGCACTTCATGATAAAGAGATTGCACTACAGAACTTGTATGAGGTGAACTGAAAAATACTATTTCCTTTGTGTATCATTTTTACAGTGAAAATATTTATAATAAAAAAATCATATAAAGTGAGCACTGTACACTTTGTATTCTGTGTTGTAATTAAAATCAATATATTTGAAAATGTAGAAGAACATCCAAAAATATTGAATAAATTTCAATTGGTATTCTATTATTTAACAATGCAATGGAACACAATTTTTTAATCGCAATTAATTTTTTTGAGTTAATCGCATGAGTTACCTGCGATTAATCAACTGCCCTATAAATAACACCAATACAGTGATTTGAATTATACGGTGTGATCTGCTTCATAATGATCAGGGAATACCAAAGTCATTCTATGTGGGAACTGAGGCTGGACATAAGAGAAATGTTATCAGAGCTCAGAAGCGGAGGTTACTTACCTTGTACAGTAACTGGAGTTCTTCAAGATGTACACCTCTGTGGGTGTTCCACGCATGCGTCTTTGATTGAAGATTTTCCACAGTAGTGCTCGTTTGGTTCACACATGTGCTCTAGCAACTCTTGTGGCCCATACAAAGGGATTACAGGGCTGTGGTGGATGACCTGCACACAGTTCCTTCTCTACTGCAAAAGCCCCATAAAGATGAGACTCCGAAGCAAAGGGGAAGGAAGGGCAGGTAGTGGAGCATCCATAGGGGCGACACATCTCAAAGAATTCCATTTAGTGCACGAGGGTAGGTAATCTCTCCTTCTTTGAGTAGTGCCCCTATGGGTGCTCCACTTCGGGTGACTCTCGAGCAGCACCCCCCAAAGGAGGTGGGAACTTCAGAATCTGGCCAAGAACTGATTGCAGAACTGAAGGCAGCATCTGGTCTACAGGTATGCACTAAGGCATAGTGTGTCAAGACGGTGTGAACGAAGACTCACATAGCAGCTTTCCACTACAGGAACATCTTTTAATAGGGGAACAGATGTAGACTGAGATCTGATAGAGTTAGCGCTGACCTTAGATGGACACGGCACATTAGAAGCTCCATAACAGGATAGGATGCAGCTAGAAACCCACCAGAAAATTTCGGGGTGGACACTGTCATTCTGCTAGCTCTGTGACAGACACAGTTAGTCTCAGAGAGACTCTAAAAGATTTAGTACCATCCAATATATACTAGCACTCTCCTAATGTCAAGAGCATGAAGGGCAGCTCATTCTGATGGGGTTTAAGGTGGAAAACTAGCTGATGAACAGTCTAATTGATATGGAAGTCAGAAACGACTTTGGTAGGATCATTGATGTGGTCTGAGGTATACCTTTACCTCAAAGACAGTATAAGGCAGGTCAGCCATCAAAGCCCCTAATTCACACACTCTTTGAGCAGAGGTAACTGCCACTAGAAAGATAGTTTCCATGGAAAGTTTTAAAAGCAAACAAGTAGCTAGTGGCTCAAACGGAAGTTTCATAAGAGAATTAAGAACTAAGTTCAAATCCCAAGTTGGCATTCTTTCTCTGACATTTGGGAATGATAAATCTGGAAGTTGCAGCATGAACAAATACTCAGAAACCTTCCAATGGAGAATGGAATGATATGACAGCCACTTCCGTGGATTTTGTGCTCCATTAAAGAGAGACCTCAGATAGGAGATCTGAACCTCTCCCCAAATGTGGAAGAGAATGTGGAAGGTGTGCTGAGAAATCAAAATTAATTAAAATCCCAGGCTATTTATCTAGGCTAACACAAAAGGGACAACAACTACAGAAAGTATCAGTAGATTATCCCCCTTTCTTAGAGGCTTTATGGGAGTAGCTCGCAGGCATCTCCCTGGGCTCACTTCCCTTCAAAGTAGAGGATTGCCGTAAGGGCTCCTGCTGGGACTCCAGAGGTTGAAGGGCTGACTCCATGAGTAGGAATTTGAGCCTCAGTTCTCTGTCTTTCCTGAATCTGGGCTTCAGTTGTTGACACAAGCCACATTTCTGTGGAATGTGTTTCTCTCCCAGGCAGCGAACACACTGCAAGTGTCCGTCAGACACTGGGATAGAGTCCTTAGAACTGAGGCAATTTTTGAAGCCTGGGGAGCCGGGCATACTCTTGTCCAGCGAGGACCTCCCAACAGTGGTTAGCAGAAGACAAAGTCCTCTTCTTTTCTTCTTCTTTTTTTTTTTTTAAAGGCAATGGCCAAAATAAAATATAAATGAAGCAAATAAAGAAAAAGAGGCTTTAAAAGAAGCTACAATTAGCAATTCTAAGCGAGTTAACAATCCAGGAATGGACAGCTATGGTGCCATCTCTAGTCAGGAGCTGCTGAGAAGGAACTGAGGAGGGATCAGGTGTGCACGCTAGCTAGCCTCGTGGTAGGCATGGAGGAGTGCATGCGCGGGCTGAACTGATACCAGAGGTGCTGGAACAGAGAGGGCTGGGGGCCACAGCCCCATCACTTTTTATCAGTTGTAAGGGCAAGCAAGGGGTGGGGGGGTGGAGAAGAGCGAGCATGGGACGGAGCCTCAGGGAAAAGGGGCAGCGCAAGGGCAGGGCTTTGGAGAGAAGGGGCAGCATGAGGGCAGGGCCTCAGGAAGAAGGGGTGGCATAAGGGGGCAGGGCCACAGTTTGGGTGCTGGTGGCCCCCCACTTTCAGGAAGCTTCCACTGGTCCAGACGGAGACTGCTACCAAAGTTCTCTGATCAGCATCGCAGGGACACAGACACTCTTACAGTGGAGCACCCACAGGGACACTACTTGAAGAAGAACCAGTCAAATTATAGACTCTGCTGATAATGAAGAATAATACAGAATGTGCTTCTACAGCGAACTCATCATACTATAGCTTCAAAATTCTATAGTTTAGAAAAGCGACACACATTTACATACTGGTTTAAGAAAAATAAGCTACGAAGTACAACCTTAAAAGCCTCCTCAGGATGCCAGCACACACTCATTCCAGGGGAACGTAGAACAAAATATGCCTTTTGATTTCCTTCCAAGTCCCAAACCCTAATAAAAAAGGAAAAAAAAAAAAAGTATTTACTGCTGTTTGTAAAAACATTAATTTCCAGCCTTAGCCTGCTGACAGAGAGGTGGCCAGAAGCAGAGGAGATCTGGTATCTGTACTCCATCTTTTGAACACAAAAGTATCTAACAGAAGGCCTGATACTGAGAGGTGTCAAACACCTACAAATCTTACTCAAGTTGAAGGGAGTTGTGAGTGCGGAGTACTTCAATGGGTCAGACCCAAATGTCTGAATGTAATTTTTAGGATACACTAAGGTAGTACATTATTAATTTCTCTTCCTATATTCAAGCATTCTCCCGCCATAATTAACTAGGGGATGGAAACAAAGAAGTGTTCTCTCATCATCAGTGGCCCACTTGACCCTCACCCACCCCGAACCATAATTTGGGAGCCACTCTGTGAAATAAACCTATAATGCTATACAGTAGAACCTCAGAATTACGAACTGACCAGTCAACCACACACCCCATTTGGAACCGAAATTACGCAGTCAGGCAGCAGCAGATACCCCCTCCCCACAAAAGCAAATACAGTACATTACTCTGTTAAACATAAACTACTAAAAAAATAAAGGGAAAGCAGCATTTTCCTTCTGCATAGTAAAGTTTCAATGCTGTATTAAGTCAATGTTCAGTTGTAAACTTTTGAAAGAACAACCACAATGTTTTGTTCAGAGTTACGAACATTTCAGAGTTATGAACAACCTCCATTCCCGAGGTGTTCGTAACTCTGAAGTTCTACTGTATACGAAACATGGATGATGCTTTCACAATACAGGGTGATAGCTAAAGCTCCTGCCCTCTTTCTCTTCAAAATAAATAGTTCAATTATATGGCGTGACATCACATTGTAAACTATACTCATTAAAACGGTAAGTTCGTACTGTGTGGATATGTATATTCTTTACATATGCGTAAGGCTATAGAAATATGGCAGTTCATAAGGTTTTAAATAAAATGCTCTATATAGACTTTAGAGTTGAGTGGTTACACACTTTTATTGTTTATTCTAGGGGAACTTTCACTGACTTCCAGGGTGCTTAATATTTTAAATGTAAGAGATTTCAACACACTCTCAAATAATACATCACAAATCTAGACAAAATAGATACGAAGTAAAGTAAACACATTTAGTGAACAATGTTAGCTTCCTATGCCAAACCACAGCAGACCAAATATTTGTTTTCCCTGTAGAAATCATAGAGTTTCCAATCCTGAGGGATCGGTGTCTTTATTTAAAAAACTAACAAGTGTTTTAAAAAATGGAATATCTGCTTGATTAGGTAATTTAGAAATGTACAGTACTTTCTTCCACTGCCAGAAATTGTGCCTTGTAGATATTCCAAGTCAAATCAACACTTTTCATGTGTATTTACTGTGTGGGAGAGAATTACCAATATAACTGAGGATGGTGAATCATTTTGGCTAAGGGAGCATGCCATCTTGTCTTCTTCCCAGCTGTGAATGAGGTTATTAGGTGTGGAGACAAATTTATGCTCTCTCCTTTACTCTGTAAACAGCAAAGTGCTGTGCTTGTATCTGGTTTATTCTGTGTTGAAATGGTAGGATTAGGCACATTATCTTCCATGAGTCCTATGGGAGAACAATATGGCCATCTCTTCTGCCCATTTCTTTTCTGCATAACAATAGAGACTCTCTCACTTAGCCCTGGTCTACACTGGGGTGTGTGTGGGGGGGATCCACTTGAATCTTAGCACATATTCTAAGGGACCATGCAAGGTAGAGAGTAGGTCAGATATAGAATGATTGCTTGTGAAAAGTGTTCACCTACAGGTGATAGGGTGTTTTTGTCTTTTATCATTTTCCTGTGTGACCTTATTCAAGGGTGTAGTGATTTTCTGGTTTCACCCACATAGTTGTCATTGGGGCATTTAGTGCAGTAGACCAAGTATTCCAAATGTTATGATAGGCATCGTGTAGGATCCATGGATCTTGAAAGGAGTATTGTGGGGGATGCTGATCATATGTCTGCAGGTTTTACATCTGTTGTTCTGGCACCACTTTGACTTGGTGTGTCTTGGGGGAGCTTGCTTCTGATGATGAGCTTGGAGAGGTTGGGGGGATTCCCCTTGGAGCATATTCTGAGGTGTCTGAGTGCCTGGCTGTAGATAACAGATTTCTTGGTGTGATTGGGGCGGTTACTGGATCAATGAAGGTAGGTGTGGTGATCTGTGGGTTCCTTGTATATAGTTGTATGTAGGGTTCCATTGTTGAAGCTGATGTTAGTGTCGGAGTGTTCCAGAGAAAGTTTAATGGTGAGGTGGTAGTTGTTGAAGATGTGGTTGTCAGGTGCTGGAAATCTATGAGGGAGTTTAAACCTTCTGTCCAGAGAATGAAAATATCACTCATGTATCTCAGCTTTATCACTCGTTTTGTGGTGCTTTGGCCAGGAAGTCTTCAAGGTGGCCCATGAAGAAGTTGGCATACTGGGGAGTCATCCTAGTTCCCATGGTTTGGACAAAATGTTTGCTATTGAATGTAAAATTGTTATGGGTGAGGATGAAATTAATGAATTTGGCAATGAGCTTGCGGGTGAATATCTGAGGGTTGTCCATTGTCTTGTAAATATTTGAGGCAGGCAGTTATACTGTTATTGTGAGGGATACTGGTGTTTAGGGAAGTGACATCTATGGTGGCAAGGATGTTGTTCTGAGGCAGGTTGTTAATGTTGTGGAGTAAGTCAATTGTGTCCAGAGGATGGTTTCTATGAGTCCAGATATTCCTTCAGTAAGAGTGCTGTGGCCAGATCTTGCATTTAGCTGTGATGCTTAGAGTATCTTTCCCAGAGCTGATGATGAGCTCTATTTGGCTTGAAAGCTTGCCTCTCTCACCAACAGAAGTTGGTCCAATAAAAGATATTACCCTCACCCACCTTGTCACTCTAATATCCTGGGACTGACCTGACTACAACTGCACTGCATACCTCAAATACAGGGAGCCTTTTTAATCTTTAAAATAACTTAATCATTACT
The DNA here is from genome assembly GCF_965140285.1 of Lepidochelys kempii. NCBI lineage: Eukaryota > Metazoa > Chordata > Testudines > Cheloniidae > Lepidochelys > Lepidochelys kempii. Next base: position 251,593,136 of record NC_136380.1, read on the forward strand.
CTGTGAAGAAAATCTTTTGCAAGGATGTAATTCTTAAAATACAAGCCTCTGATGGTGTGGCTGATGTGATTAGGTCCTAGATATGTGGACAGAGTTGGCAACGGGCTATGTTGCAAGGATAGGTTCCACACAACAAAAACACTAACCCAGGAACCTATCCTTGCAACAAAGCCCATTGCCAAGTCTGTCCACATATCTATTCAAGGGACAGCATTATAGGACCTAATCACATCAGCCACACTATCAGAGGCTTGTTCACCTGCACATCTACCAATGTGATCTACCAATCTACCATCATGTGCGAGCAATGCCCCTCTGCCATGTACACTGGCCAAACCGGACAGTCTTTATGCAAAAGAATAAATGGACACAAATCAGACGTCAAGAATTATAACATTCAAAAACCAGGTGGAGAACACTTCAACCTCCCTGGTCACTCAATTACAGACCTAAAAGTGGCAATTCTTCAACAAAAAAACTTCAAAAACAGACTCCAATGAGAACTGGAATTAATTTGCAAACTGGACACCATTTAATTAGGCTTGAATAAAGACTGGGAGGGTCATTAAACAAAGTAAAAACTATTTCCCCAGGCTAATTTTTCCCCCTACTTTTACTCACACCTTCTTGTCAATGGTTTGAAATGGGCCATCCTGATTATCACTACAAAAGTTTTATTTTCTCCTGCTGCTAATAGCCCACCTTAAATTGATTAGTCTCATTAGAGTTGGTAAGGCAACACCCATTTTTTCATGTTCTCTCTGTGTGTGTGTGTTTGTGTGTGTATATATCTATTGTGACAAAGTTCCTGCTCTACCTTGGTGGGTCTTGCGCTTATTGGTGGATTTGCTTGCCTTGGAGCTTCATGGCAGCCCTCAGTGTGGCCGTTTTTCTGAACCCACAGTCCAGGTCAACTTCTCCTGTGTCTGACCAGGAGTTGGGAGGATTTGGGGGGAACCTGGACCAGCCCTCTACTCCGGGTTCCAGCTCAGGGCCCTGTGGAATGCAGCTGTCTAGAGTGCCTCCTGGATCAGCTGTGCGACAGCTACAACTCCCTGGGCTACTTCCCCATGGCCTCCTCCCATCACTTTCTTTATCCTCACCACAGGACCTTCCTCCTGGTGTCTGATAATGCTTGTACACCTCAGTCCTCCAACAGTCCGTATTCTCACTCTCAGCTCCTAGTGCCTCTTGCTCTCAGCTCCTCACACACACACACCACAAACTGAAGTGAGCTCCTTTTTTTTTAAAAAACCCAGGTGCCCTGATTAGCCTTCCTTAATTGATTCTAGAAGCTTCTTGATTAGAACACCTGCAGCCAATCAGCCTGTCTTAATTGTCTCCAGAAGGTTCCTGATTGTTCTGGAACCTTCCCTGTTACCTTACCCAAGGAAAAGGGACATACTTAGCCTGGGGCTAATATATATGCCTTCTATTACTCTCTTGTAGCCATCTGGCTCGACCCTGTCACACTGACTGTCTATCTATCTATCTCTCCCTCCCTCCCTACTGTATTTTCTGCTGCATGCATCCAATGAAGTGGGTTTTAGCCCACGAAAGCTTATGCCCAAATAAATTTTAGTCTCTAAGGTGCCACAAGTACTCCTCGTTCTTTTTGCTGCTACCACTCTTAGATATTAACGTACTTCCTTCCTAATGTGAACTAAAAGAATCCCTCAAAACTTTTAAATAAAGTGTTTTTGAAAGATGTTCATACTGAGAAATTGAACTTTGTTTCTGCCAGTGAGTGACCTTAGAAAAAAGTCCATGAGGTAGTTTTCAAACAGATTAAATGTGGTGATTTTTAAGGAATTTACAGTCTAGAATAAAAGTTCTCACTACCACTTCATGATCCTCAGTATAAATCATAACAATGTCACACAGGAAACTCTTCACATTTCATTAAAACCCCCCCAGTTACTTAGTATTACATTAATAGCACAAAATTAACCTGAAATGTTTCTTTCTGAATAACTTCATAATTAAAGCTTATTCAACTAAGTTCCAAAGATTTGTTTTGGAAACTGCTTTTACTTTTCCAGGATTATCAGATATTGTACATAGGAGACAGGTTTAAACTTGCATAATGACCACAAATAGCAGTGCAATAGAAGCTAAACAGAATCACATCTGGGGGACATATTAGGATGCATACAACAACAACAAAAAATGGGCAGAGTAGAAGACTATGGAATCCAAAAATCAGGAAATATTTTCATTATGTCACAATCTTTAATCTTATTCCAATTCCTTCTCCATTGTAATCCATTACAATGCATAACAGCTATCTTGGTGAATGAGCTCAACAAGCCTTGGATTTGAAAAGTCTCAGTCCTTAAAGAAGAAATGTTTTGGTAGCATTATAAAAAAGAGGTATCAATGCATTCCAGATACTGGAGGTGGTGTTCTGCCAGAATAAATAGGGTAAGGATAAGATAAAATAATACAGAGTACAATAAAAATCTGCTCATTTTTTAATTCTGGCCCCCAAAAAAAGGAATAATTTTGAACATGTGCTATAAAGACTAAATAAGAGTGGTGACAAAGATATTCAACATTGCAGGAGGCAGGAACAAATGAGGACAGGCAGAAATTTTGCGTACACTATGGCCAAGAGTCTGCAATGTTTATTGAATTAACAAAATGACACCCAGGAACAACATGTCCTGGCAATGGTTTTAACAAAAGTGAAGGACCAGGGAAAGAAACAGCAGTTTGGAGCCATCACTGGCTTTCTTTCATTTTGGTTTTTATAATACCGAGCAAACTAACTGTTCAAAGACCACACAGATATACCAAGATTTGTGGTGTTGGGCAAGCTACTGCATTGGGAAACCACTGAACATTGCACTACATTTTGGCATTCCAGCAAATCCAATCTCTAACAATAGAACACACCTTCCTGATGTCAATCCTTCTCCCACATATCTCCATTCAAGAAGCTAATCTAACCCTTGCTGCCAGGATGCACTTGCAAAATTTGTGGTCACATGAAACAAAAAGAAAAAAAGATTGAACCTGATTATGACCAACATAAAATCCTAGAGTCCACTTCAATGAAACAGCCTGCATCTTGGCATGAATAGTCCAAAATGAATGGAAGTGAGAAATTATCTGAGATATAGCAACAAAGCAACACCATATACATACAAAAACAGGGGGAACGAGCCTGCTACATATATATCTTTTGCCATGATATAAAAAATAAGGGTGGGTAGGTGGGTGCTGCTGTGTGTGCTGGAGTAGGAAGGTTGTGTCTCTGACCCCAGCCTTGGATGATGACAGCATCACTGACCAACTGCAACCCTTCTAAGAAGCAAATCCTTTCCCAGCAAATTGGTGCTAAGCAGTGTATTCAGAACCCTTTGACATACTTGAGTTTCAGCTTGGTACTCAACCTGAGGCCCAAATCAGCATGCAGCTGCGGCACATGTGACAACCTCAGGGTCATATAGGTAGTATTGGATGCGGCCCACATAACATATCATGAACCACATATGCAGCCCACAATGGTAAATAGGTTGAGAAGCACTGGTAGAGCGTGAAAAGCCAACTGAAACTCTGGTCAAGCAGTGAGATAACATCCAAAATCAAATTCTGCAATTTTATTTTCCATTAGAACAACAGTATGGGGCTCTCAGCTGGAAGTGTATCAATGCCCAAGCTTGAGTATTCTTCGAAGAGATATTAAAAAATAAAAAAAAATGTTGTGCATAATTACTTTGCTTTTACTTGTTCTAAAATATTCCACATTAGTTTACATGGTTTACCACTGAAATGATTTTTAAAGTTTGGTTAATGTAATAATTATGATTAACATTTGTTTCCGGTATGACACCTGCCTCTATTTGCCCTCCATTAATTGTTGTAACTTTGCCATTACATTTTCAATTTTTTTTAAAAATTATTTTCTCTCCTCTTCTGTGAAAAAAAGACTCACCTAAAGTACATGGGAAATTGCTTGACATATTATACAGGGAAAACTGTGCTGCCAAATGCACAAAGTAAAACTGAAAAATCCAGAAAAATAGCTCCCTGCAAACTCCAAGATCTCCTATTTACCTACATTATAGGTTACAAAAGAACGTACACAAGTGAGATTTTAAAAATCAACAGCATCCCTTTAAGCTGATATACAAACTATTGTCAGGGATCATTTCATCCACCACAGAAATGTAGCTACCTCTGGAATGAAATGAATCAAGTGTAACATACAGTTGTTTAGGAGAGGAAGTTAAAAAAAATAAATCAGTTGACTCTGCACGTGGGCAGATTAGGATCTTTAATGGCCATGGTCGATCAGCTTTGACAGTTTCACTGAAAGATGGCACCTCCAGCAGAATATTGCCTCCTAATGCTGTATTAGAACAGAAATTTTCAACATTTTTAATAGTGTGGACCATATTTTAAACACAGAAATGGACTTCTCCTTTTATTCATGACTCCACACACCATTACTGGAACTGCTTTCATGAAAAAAATCTATGTATTAATTCTCATTTCAATTTTGTATCTGGAAATAAGGGGGTGCCTACATCATGGACTCTTAGCAAGTGCTACAGTTTAGGAATTGTTGAACTGCAGGACTTATTCAACCCAGACTCACAAGGAACATACCACCTAATGAATTACCAAAGCAACATCTAGATTTTTACTGGAGGTCTTCATCCAAGAACTGATCAGGCCCATCCCATATTTCTGACAGCATTATAGCACAAAGTTTTAGTGTCTAAAATATTTCTATATCTCCACAGAATTAATATTTCTCATATTGTAATAATATTACTTTGTGCCTTTAAAACTGCATTAAATCCACTGTTGTAGAGATGAAAATAGGAAAAACCTAGAGAAACTTCTATGAAGTCCAGAAAGCTGTATATTGAGAATTACTGTATTAACTACAGGTAAGTTGGAATAAGAGCACTGTTCGTATCTATAGCGAACCTAACAGTAAGAAATCTAGCAATATCCCCAAACACTGGAAACTTTATCCTTTTGTATTCTTGTACTAATTGCTCTAGTATTGCATAGCATAACCATTTCAACAGATGCCCTATTCCTAGAGCAACTAATAGATGTGTTCACATTTTTGTTGAAGAGGCAAATTATACAACAAATTAAGTAAGATTTCTATGAATTTTTACAAGGCCTTTGAAAGACCTGCAGATTGCAATCTCTTTTGATTTTTGGACTATAGCTCTATATTCAATTTTTAAATGAAAATGTTATTGTCATTCTCCCCGTTTCTATCCCTTGAATAGAAAAAATATGAGAACTCTCAGGTGGCCAAATACATCCCATTTCTTCCCACGGCTGTTAGCCAGACTTTACCGTCTACAGTGGGGAAAGTGGCTGCCTTATTTTTCACAGCTATTGAGTTCAAATTTTGGTGGTGTTATACTTTCATTAAAAAAAATCTTATCTTTTATTCTTTTGGTGTCAAGTGGATTACTACAATTTAAACAATTCTTTCTTTCATCCTTAAATATGTTGTATTTAATGGAAATATTTAAACAACTCTTTGCCGAAGAAACACCTCGTACTAGTCTATTGTAATGAAGAAACCAAGACATGGATTGAAAAGGGAATGCTCCTTAGTAGCTCTTAAAAGTATCATTTTTAAAAGACTTTTGTCGTATGTTTTGAAAAAAAAATACAGGACCTTTGTACTGACCAAGGTAATACCTCTGAATTTTCAGTGGGAATTAATTTAACATCGTGTAGCCCACTGTATGAAAATGTCTTCCTTTCTCACAGAGGTAAGGTGCTCATAGCCTTTGAACTGTATTTATTAAATCTTCTCTTCAGTTTTTTTCCCTAAAAGACAGACCAAAATCTCATCCAAAATGATAAATTAGAAAGTCCAGCTATTGTGCATAAAAGTGAGAGACATTTAAAAAATAATTCCTTTAGAAAAGGATTGCCTAGAAGTTTAAATGGTCATGTTTAACAAAAAACAATTAGGAATAACGTGGCTCCCCCCTCTTAAGTTTACAACTCCCATTCTAGGTTTATAAACCCTACAAGTGTCTTACTTTGTCATTTAAAAGAGTAATGCTTTTCCAATATGGCTGATTTTAACAATATAAGTTCCACTGAACATTTGGTAAAGTGGAGGGGGTGGTGTGTGCGTGCGTGCGTCTGTCTTTGATTTTGTCTGAACTTTTTACCAGGGGTTCTAACGGCCAAATCCTCAGCTGGTGTAAGTCAAAGTTACTGGAGCAATGATGAGCTGTTCCAGAGTACGCACATCACATATCAGATCCAACTTTAATTTTATTGGTTTCTGGCTGTGCAGGTGGAACCTCACTCCTAGTCTTTTAAATGGAGAAATCAGGGGTAGGGATTATTTTGGACGTTATTTGGCTACTGATCTATCTAAGTGTGATTGTTATATCAGTAACTAAAAAACACAATCATCTTAAAACGACACAAATCACCTCTGTTCTGACATCTTCCCCATCTCTTTGGAATATTTTATCACTGAACCATTAGCGCAGAGGCACCAACCTGTGGTTTTGGGGTCACTTATGGCCCTTGACGCTCTAACCAGATTTGATTTTTAATTAAATATGTTTCCTGAGTCTTCCCCTGTGATTTTTAAATGTAAGTGTTTGAGTCAGCCCTGCCACGCAAGGGAGAAGGTAAAGGCACCACCTCCTCATAAACCTGCCATCACTTCCTCTGCAGCTCACAAGGAATTCTGAGTAGCTACTGTCCCTTCCTTGCTGCAGCTGCTCAGCAGTCCCGATGTCTGCCTGCCACATTGCAGGGGACAGAGAGGAAGAGTATCTCTGGCTGTTACGTCTGCAATGCTGTGCCAGACTCTGGTACAGTAGGATAGACGCTTGGCTCTCTACCTAAGCCTCTAGGAGGCGCTAGCAAGGGATAGCTTTTCTCCTCATTGGAGCCATCCAAGGCAGTCCAGGATTTCAATCGCACCGTGAAGAGAATACATACCTGCACGTGTGATCATCACTCACACTTGCAATATCCTGACCTTCTTTAGGGGCAAATACCAGATCATTAATGTAATCTGAGTGGCCATCAAAGATCTGTCAATGAGAACAAAAATATTTTCATACTGAAGTCATAAAAATAATAATTCTGATAAACAGCAATATTTGAGCATTCCAGAAGCTTCTACAATGTATTCGGGAATTGCTACAGGAAAAGCATACACATTTAAAATGAAGTCGGGGTTCTACATTTAGAAGTAGAAACTTATGCCATTATTAATTATTTGTATTACCATAGTGCCTACAAGCTCCAGTCACAGTCCAGAACCCCACTGTGCTAGGTGCTCTATAAACACAGAACAGAAAGATATTGTTTGCCCCCGAAGGGTTTCTAGTCTAATTATAAGACAAAATACAACACATCTACACGGACAGGGGAGTACAAGGAAAAGAGTCAGTATTGGTCAGCGTGGTAGACAGTGGTCTTACACACCAGCAGTCTAACTGTTCTAAGTTATTTTTTATGGGCATCATTGCAAAAGAGAGTTTTAAGGAGGAGCATGAAGAAGGATAATGAAGTCACTTAGCAGATGTTTACAGGGAGCTCCTACCAAGTGTGTGGGGCAGCATGGGAGAAAGACCAAAGGTGCTTGTTTGAAAATTTAACAAGTGCCTGCTTTCAGTTCTTTGCTGATAATTAGATCAAACCAGGTTTTCCTCTAAGACAGTAATGTCAGACTATAGTCTGTGAAATCCTTCTGAAAGTGCCAAATGCAAATAAGGTTTACTATTAAAAAACAAAAATGGCTTAGTGGTTACAGTCAGACTAATCACATTCTTTAACTGCTTTTGCATGTTTTGTATATCTGTACAAAGTCCCTTGTTGTGTAAAATGTGTGCTATGTTGAATCAAAGTCCTCCATACATCCACTGTAAATTTTGACACCCAGGTATCTGCAACAGGTAGTTTTCAGTCAAGTGACATTAGGAAACTGGGGTATCAAGTTTTAAAAAAAAAAAAAATCAGCCTAACATGAGGCTGGTCTGAGTTCTGAGCATCTATAACATGTTTTAGGACTGTGTTGTGTATTACAGAAGCTCTCGCCTTTTAAAAAAATTTTTTCAGAGCAAACAGATAAGATTCCCTTGGATGGCATTGTCAGCAACTTGGACACAATATTCCGTATTATTCTTTGCTTACAGGAGTGGATCATGAGTGGCACAAGCATAAAGACAATGATACCTGCAGCCTCTCCTCCTCTGAAAGTGCTGGTTCTAGGGACAAGAGTGTATACACATGCTACAGCACCGCTGGATGGTGCGTACAACTTCATGTGCACATGTGTTTACATTCCAAACACACACAGTCATTTTGGTTCTTTGCTGATTGAATTATGGCTTTTTTCCATTGTCCGTTTAAACGCACAGAAGAAATCAATTATCATATATAAGGAAGATGAGCTGAAACCTGATTAAGGTACAATACAATACAGCAAAAATGCATAATATATTTTAAAAAAAATATAAAACTGACAGGTTAATACACCACAAATGAAAATGCTGATGAGAAAAAAATAAACGTGGATCTCAGCAGTGTCGATTTTCCTAGCAAATTTTTCTTGAATTTCAATGGAACATTTGTATACGCTAATCAGTACAGTCAATTACACAATAAGTGTAGGAACTAGAATGCTATTACGCACCAAGATGTAAGCTAGAATTTTCAGAAGCCCAAACTGCTTAAGTCACTTTTGAAAAGGGACTTTGGAGCCTAAGTCACTTCGGCATTACAAAAAAATGACTGTAGATAAAATTTTCACAAGACAAGACAAGTTTCTAAAGCAAATATGAGTTCTCCACTGCTGCAAGCGGCGGTATTGCCTTCAGAGCTGGGTGGCCAGAGAGCAGCAGCTGCTGGCCAGGTGCCCCGCTCTTAAGACAGCACCGCACCATGCCACACTTACTTCTGCGCTGCTGCTGGTGGTGATGCTGACTTCAGAGCTGAGTGCCAGGCCAGCAACCACTGCTCTCCAGCTCTGAAGGCAGAGTGGCTTCTCACATCCCCACAACCCTGGGAATACATTCCACACCCTCCAGTTTGAGAACCTCTGCCTTAAATAAATGGAATAAAAGACTAATGCATTTATAAACATTCTTTGAAATATGTGTTTGTTTTCATATGGCTTCACAAAAAAGCAATTGCTGGTTTAAGAATGTATTTCTCAGAATTGACTACAATTATGGTACAAGTGACTGCACTGATTTCAGTATTAATGCTTTTAATTATTACGATTATAGGAGGAAAATCTTAAAAGTTGCAATTAAAACAAATTAATAATGATTCCCAACAATTCTTAAATAAACATTTATGCTGTATCTCTAATTTATACTCACTCGCTAACTCTTTCCTTTATAGAACATTCCTAAAGAAAGCCTAGATATTAAAAACATTAGTATGAACTTTTGCCCCCAGCTTTCAGTATGTAATAGAATCTTTTCACTTCCCACTTCAAGCTCACATGTTGACAATCTGTCCTTGCCTCATTTTAGTCCAAGCATAAATAATTACCTACTTGCTTTTCTAGAGTTCTGTTAAATTCAGTTATGCAGTCATTTTTCTTTTCTATTAAGAAGTACAAAACAGGAATAAATTGCAATTACATGTTGCATGCAGACCTTTCCCTCTTTAACGTGTTGATTAAATGCTTCCAGATATTAGGACACATTCAATGTTGCAGATCATAATAGCAGATATTTCTTTTACAGTACAATTACAGTTATCTTGTAATACAACATGCAGGTTAGGGGATAAAACAGACTAAATTCTGCTAGAGGCTAAAAAGATAGAAAAATAAATTCTAATAATGTGCATCTTACCTTATATTCATTCTTATCCTGGAGATCTGAAGTGAATAGCCTTAACTTCCTATCAGCAGCTGCAGTACAAAATCTAGAATAATTGGGGAAGGGGGGGGAGGAGAAGCCTTTCAATCATTTCTCACTTGCAAAATTTCCATCCCAATTTAAGTTAAAGATTCACTTCATTTTTCAGAAGAAAATTCAGATTATGCTTTTGAAAATGGAAATTCTTCTGAATATTATAATTCCCTTTTGGAAATAACAGTCTTTACGGTATTCAGTGGAATGCAGTGTATTGTAGCTGCATGTCAGGTGGCAATGGATACTTTATACTGAAAGAAAACTATCCATTTTGCCCAACCAAATAAGTCACATATTGAATCAACTGTGAAATCTTTGAAATAATAAGTCAATTATAATTAGCATTTGCACCTATTGTTACCGGTGGTGATCAAATGACTAGAGAAGTTAAAACATTTATAATAGCAATTGAAAGAGATACTAATGTAAGTTCATAAAGCAGTTTCTAGCATGCTTTAGCAGTGGTTTAAAACACAAGAATGGTATTAACACTAAACATTTTATTTTTAACAAACATCAGATTTGGCATTTGTATACTATGTTTGAAACACCGCTTGAACATTAAAAGTACTTCTAATTGTTAAACAGGTACTACTATTTAAGTGTCGGCAGTTTGTTCAGACTTAGGGCATGGCTACACTTGCGAGTTAGAGCTCATTAAAGCAGCCCTGGGCGCCCTAACTCACGATGCGTCCACACTGGCAAGGCATGTAGAGCGCCCGGACTCCGCGGCTGGGGCACTCCTGGTAATCCACCTCGATGAAAGGCAGAACACTTGCTGCGCCCCAGCTGGAGCGCTGCTGCACCAGTGTGGATGCCCTGGTCTGTTAATGCACTCTGATCAGCCTCCAGAAGTATGAAAGACTCCGAAAGAATTAGGAAGAGGCCATGTAGAAGCAAAGAGGACATGCTGCATGAAGTAATGCAGCAGTCCCTTAATGAAAGTCTAAAAGCACAGGAGTGGTGGGAGAGTTAAAGGAGGGTCTGCCAGCAGAATGCGGAACGCCAGCACCAAAGCACGGAGCAGCTGCTAAGCATTATGGAGCGCCAAGGGGACTCGATACAGGCGCTTGTAGCCATGCAGGAAGAGCACTAGCGCGCCCGCCCCTCCCCTGCAGCCCTTGTCCCAAAACTTTTTCCCTTGTGCCCTCGTATCACCTCCAACCCACTTTCCCCCACATCCGGGTTCTTATCACCACCAGCTGCCTCCAACACCTGTAGCTTCACCAACCAGCCCTACAAACTACAACCTGTACCCACTGCACTCAGCCCCCATCACCATGCATTTTAGCCAGCCTGAAGTGCAGCACTCATTGCACAACACTCCAGACAGGAAGGCAGAGTATGAGAACAGGACATACACAAATCTGTGATTGAACCGTTCCCCACCCCACCCCCTTGCCCTGTTTTCCAAGCAGTTGTGTTTCTTTTCAATAAATGAATTTTCTTTTAAATAAATGGATTTTTTGGCTTTGAAAACATTCTTTATTATTGCATTAAGTAAAAAATATCTTAGCCCAGGAAAGCAACAGGCACTGCAAGTCAGCATAGTAAACAGAGATTCCTACTAACATTGGAACCACTGCTCTTCACTCCCGTGCAGGGCACCAAACATTACTGGTGGCTTTCAGCCTTAAATTGCTCCCTCAAGTCATCCCTAATCCTTGCAGCCTCGTGCTGGGCCCCTCTAATAGCCCTGCTCTCTGGCTGTTCAAATTCAGCCTCCAGGAGTTGAACCTCCGAGTTCTATGCATGAGTGAATCTTTCACCTTTCCCTTCACAAATGTTATCGAAGGTATAGCATGTGGATATAACCGCGGGGATGTTGTCATCGGCCAAGTCCAGCTTCCCATATAGACAGCGCCAGCGGCCCTTTAATTAGCCAAAAGCACACTCCACGTCATTCTGCACTGACTCGGCCTGTTGTTGAACCACTTCTTGCTGCTGTCAATGCTCCCTGTGTAGGGTTTCATGAGTCACGGCATTAAAGGGTAAGCGAGTTCTCCAAGGATCACAATGGGCATTTCGACTTCCCCTACGGTGATCTTCTGGTCTGGGAAGAAAATCCCAGCTTACAGCCTGTGTTCCGAAAGATGCGTGCGTCATGCACCTTTCTGGGCCAGCCTGCATTAATGTCCATGAAATGCCCACGGTGATTCACAAGCGCCTGGAGAACCACAGAGAAATACCCCTTCCGATTAATGTACTTGGAGGTTAGGTGGGCTGGTGCCAGAATTGGACTATGCGTCCCACCTATCGCCCCTCCGCTGTTAGGGAAGCCCATTTGTGCAAAGCCAGCCACAATGTCATGCACATTACTCAGAGTCACAGTTCTTCTGAGCAGGATGCAATTAATGGCCCTGCAAACTTGCATCAACACAGTTCCAATGGTCGACTTTCCCACTCCAAACTGGTTAGCGACCGATTGGTAGCTGTCTGGAGTAGCCAGCTTCCAGATTGCAATAGCCATCTGCTTCTCCACCGGCAGGGCAGCTCTCAATCTTGAGTCCTTACGCCTTAGGATGGGGGCAAGCTCAGCACACAGTCCCATGAAAGTGGCTTTTCTCATCCAGAAGTTCTGCAGCCACTGCTCGTCATCCCAGACTTGCATGACGATGTGAACCCACCACTCAATGCTTGTTTCCTGAGCCCAAAAGCGGCGTTCCATGGTGAGCATGTCCGTGAACGCCATAAGCAATCTTGCGTCATATGCGTTACACGAGTTAACATCATCGTCGGACTCCTCACTGTCAATTTGTACCTTAAGGAGTAACTTGACTGCCAAACGTGACGTGCTGGCGAGACTCATCAGCATATTCCTCAGCACTTCAGGCTCCATTCCCGCAGACTGAAAGGGAAGACAGAGCGCGCAGTACAAAAAACGTTGAAAGATTGCATCAAATGTGGACGGAAGAACAGGGATAGCTGGGATGCGAAGCGATGCATCACGGGGTGTTGGGACAGGACCCAGAATGCCCTGCATCCCCCCGCCCCTTTCCCACAAGCCACAGCGCCAGAATGGAAAGAGGTGCTCTGTGGGATAGCTGCCCATAATGCACTGCTCCTGCAAATGTGGCCATGCCAGTGCGCTTGCAACTGACAGTGTGAACACACTGCAGTGCTTTCCCTACTGCACTCTCGGAGGGCTGGTTTAACTCACAGCACTCTACATCTGCAAGTGTAGCCATGCCCTTAATAAAAGCATAAAACCAGGTTTAATACTCTTTTACTGTAGTCCTACAGTTCTGTAGTTTCACAAATAACATCTGAATCTTGCCTGACATTGGCTTGTACCAGAAAGAGAATTTCATCCGGTCCTAATGCAGACTTGATTATTGTAGAATAGGGCATTACAAAGAGTCCTAGCAGTGTTCTTTCTAGACAGATTACAGAGAAGGTTAATTACATTTTATTTACACCCACTTTCATATTAATTATTTTGACTAATTCAAAACTGAATGGTTCTTTGAAAAAAGTAAAACTTAACTAAAGCCAAAGGGTGAAATTCTGACCCCACTGCAGTCAATGGGAGTTTTGCTATCGACTCCAGTGGGGCTAGGATTTCACTCAAAGAGTCTAACTTTACTTTTGCATTAAGGAATAAAAGGTGGACAGACAAAAGAAAAGTTGCTCTTATACTTAAATGTTTTTAAAATACCTTATCTGGGGAGGTAAAGCATCCAGTCTGGTTTCTGGACTCCATGCTATGGCATCGACTCTGATCCCATGATGAAACGTTCTTAGTGTCTCATACTGTATTCCTTCCACTTCTGTATCCTCCTCCTAAATATATAAAACATTGTAATAAACTAAGAGAGAAAATGGTATGCTATTATTGATCCTCCAAACAAGCCCTTCAGTTCTAGATTAGTGTGAATTAAGTCTTGTGGTGACCAAAAACTACTATTTGATTGCTTTTCAATAATGTAAGCTCCTCATGGGAAGGACCATGTCTTTCGATATGCTTGTACAATGACAAATCACACTTTGAGTGATTTTACAACATAAACAACAATAATAATATTCAGTAACTTGTGATAAATAAGTGAGTGGCTGGCCTCACTCCAGTTTCTAGTGAACAAGTAAGCATATCACAAAGCCAACACCGCAATTCACAACTTTGTTAGCAGTTTCAGCAGAAAGATAAAAACTCTGAATGGGCAAAAAGATTGAGACTGTAACTTTCAGAGATAGTAACTTCACAGACTTCAGGCACATTATCTGAAGGATATGGAAAAGTTTGCACTGCATCTGATCTTTGAGTACATATAGGATATTATTTTCAAGTGTTGTCCATTTAGGACCTTTGACAAGAGCTAAGAAAGAAGTCAAAGCACCATAAAGTCAATAGTATGTAGTAGGTTTTCCAAGCTAACTCGTTTCTAAGTTAATTACCGAGTGTTGTTAAATGTATGGAGAACTGCTATCACACAGCAGATAAAACAAAGGTAAATCCTGAACTGCGTAGTAAAGTGTATCTAAGGTAACCACAGAAACTGTTAGAAATGTACTGCTGTACTGTTTCAGCTACTAGCAGAAAAAGAAAAAAATCCTATGAATATATTGTTGTTATTGCTTATGCATTAGAAGGTCTAACAACATTTCCAATGTTCTACCACACACAGCCAAGTGCAAAGATTTTAGAAATTTGAGTCAAGGATAAAAAGCTCTCCCATAGGTTTTCAAACACGTAAACTAAAAAGAAACCTAACACTAAGATACCGTATGCCCCTTTATAAAACAATTTGTATTACTTGATTATTTATATACTTATGGGCTCACAGAACAGTATCTTAAAGTTTTATCCAGCTATTTGCCAACAGCAACTATGCAGAAATGTTCAGAGTGAGGATAGTGAAATAAAACTGTTTCTACTTGTAAAATTCTGTATGTCAATGCAGATAAAGCGGTATAAGAATTTTAAACATGTGAGTGCCATTCATTTGATATATTTTGTGGAGTTTTGCCACGTTTGGTAGAAATACTTCAACATTTTCCCCTCTTATCTGAGACCCTTTTAAAAGTGATCACTATTTTATGACATAATTTTTATCACTGAGTCAGTTGTCATGAAAAAAAGACACCATAGGAACTATATTCCACTTATCACAAAGTTAGGTCCTCATTTTAGGCCTTTCTTAACTATTTCTTAAAAAGCCAGATATATCTAACAAGAGAAAAATCATCAAAGCAAAATATTTGTACCACACAGGACACCAGCTCATTCTTTCCTTCAAAATATTATTTTCTGAAATATTGCAGCATTTTAATATAACTTATTTAGAATCAAAAATAATTTAATTCATCTCCGACATTTTGGGAGCTAACCAGAAACTTAACATGGCCATAAAACATTAATAATAGGTACCCAAAATAAAGATCAGGGCTCAGATTGCTGTTAAAGAAAAAGTTGAATAAAGCGTGATAAAACACAGCAGATACCCAATTACGCAAAGAATAGTGTGAACTTAGAATTGTTTAACTTTCCAGGTAGTAATTAATATCTTCGAAGAGATGCTGCAACAGAGATTACTTTCCAAGGAAAGAATAACTGCTTCAGTGTAAATCTTATTCACTGTGAACTATGACATTATGAAACTTTGTAGTAGCAGAATGAAAACCTCACAGAGAACTCTGTATAATTTCAGTTACAATGTGTTTCCAAGGAAAGAATAACTGCTTCAGTGTAAATCTTATTCACTGTGAACTATGACATTATGAAACTTTGTAGTAGCAGAATGAAAACCTCACAGAGAACTCTGTATAATTTCAGTTACAATGTGTTTCTGTGTGAAGCAGAGCTATTTGGGGAAAAAATATTAGACCCATTATAAATAGAGTAAAAGTGTTTTTGTTCCAACGTACTATTTTATCAGTGCCTTTTAAATACCGGCACTTTATTAAATACCGGGAATTAAAAAAATCTTTGATAAAAACATATACTAACCTGAAATCTGCAAGTCCCAATAACTACATAATTATTGCCACCATATGCAATTAGGGAACCTACATCTCCACTATCAAATGGATTGAATTCCACCACATGCACATAATCCTCACAATCCACAGTGTAGGTAGCGTTTCGAGAAGAGTCTTGCTTCATCTTCAATGGTAAAAATCAAGTTAGCACAGAGGTAACTTCTTCTGTAGAACATGGAGCTATATATCAAAATAAATATATATATATATATTAAAGAACTTGCTGCTACAGCAGTATATCAAAATACATTAGTTTATCAGCAGATACAACAACAAAACAGATGAGGTTGTCTTTAGAATCAATATTTTAAAAGTTAGAATGCAGTTCTACTCTTGAAATTATTATCTAAGATGACAACTTCCAGACATGAATTCTTTTCTGACTTGTACATCGAGAAAATTGTTCATTCCCAACTGTAGGGCCACCTTTGTAACCCCACGGTCTTCAAATTCAAAGGCAATAGGGTTGCATAACTAGAACTGAAAGTAGAATGTGAAGACCAGATGTAAATGAGGGCACTTGGCCTGCAGAATCTTTATTATTGATGATAAACAGCTATAATTTCAGTTCCCAGGCTGCCTTTGAAGGGTTGGTAGTTTGAAGGTCCCAGTATTAATTTTTTAAACTTATAAACTGGGCAAACTTGATGTGAAAATCACTGGTACACACGAGGAACTCAGACTTACTTTCTTCTGGTGTTGCCAGTAATGACTGCAGTACCAATTTAAACATATAGCTCATTTTTTGTTTAATATTACTTTTAGGGCTATCAAGCAATTAAAAACATTAATTGTGATTAATCACACTGTTAAAAAATAATAGAATACAATTTATTTAAATATTTGTGGATGTTTTCTACATTTTCAAATATACTGATTTCAATTACAACACAGAATGCAAAGCATACAGTGCTCACTTAATATTTATTTTTGATTACAAGTATTTATACTGTAAAAAAACAAAAGAAATAGTATTTTTCAATTCACCTAATACAAGACAAAGAAGTTTGTTTACATTTGCAGAAAGTAATGTTACCCGCTTCATGTTTACAATGTCACCTGAAAGTGAGAACAGGTGTTCTCATGGCACTGTTGTAGCTGGCATCACAAGATATTTATGTGCCAAATGAGCTAAATATTCACATGTCCCTTCATGCTTCAACCACCATTCCAGGAGACATGCATCCATGCTGATGATGGGTTCTGCTCGATAACAATACAAAGAAGTACGGACTGATGCATGTTCATTTTCATTATCTGAGTCAGATGCCACCCGCAGAAGGTTGATTTTCTTTTTTGGTCATTTAGGTTCTGCAGTTTCTGCATTGGAGTGTTGCTCTTTTAAGACTTCTGAAAGCAAGCTCCACACCTCATGCCTCTCAGATTTTGGAAGGCACTTCAGAGTCTTAAACCTCGGGTTGAGTGCTGTATCTATCTCTAGAAATCTCACATTGGTACCTTGTGTTTTGTCAAATCTGCAATGAAAGTGTTCTTTAAATGAACCACGTGCTGCTTCATCATCCGAGAGTGCTATAACAGGAAATATATGGTAGAATGCGGATGAAACAGAGCAGGGGACATACAATTGGTTCAGTCAGAAATTTAATTAACGCTTATTTTTTTAAATGAGCATCATCAGCATGGAAGCATGTCCTCTGGAATGGTGGCCGAAGCATGAAGGGGTATACCAATGTTTAGCATATCTGGCACGTAAATACCTGGCAATACTGGCTACAAAAGTGCCATGCAAATGTCTGTTCTCACTTTCTGGTGACACTGTAAATAAGAAGAGGGCAGCATTACCTCCTGCAAATGTAAACAAACTTGTTTGTCTTAGTGATTGGCTGAACAAGAAGTAGGACTGAGTGGACTTGGAGGCTCTGAAGTTTTACATTGTTTTGTTTTTGAGTGCAGTCATGTAACAAAAAAAAAATCTACATTTGTAAGTTGAGCTTTTTTGACAAAGAGATTGCACTATTGTACTTGTATGAGGTGAACTTAAAAATACTATTTCATTTTATAGTACAAATATTTGTAAGCAAAAATAACACATTTGATTTCAATTACAACCACAGAATACAATATATATGAAAAGGTAGAAAAAACCCCAAAATATTTAATAAATTTCAATTGGTATTCTATTAACAGTGCAATTAAAACTGTGATTAATTGTGATTAATTTTTTTCGAGTTAATCATGTAAGTTAACTGCGATTAATCAACAGCCCTAATTACTTTTGAAAATATATAGTCATTTTTTCTGGAGTCACTTTTCAGAATGGAATCAAGTTTTAACACTTTCTCCACCTCCACCCTTCAACAAGTCGTCAATCCATAAAAATACTCCCTAAATATAAAACTCTAAAACCAGATGAAACCAAAATCTCCACTGAATCTGCTGTGGAACTGGTGGTTGGAGTGAGCTCATGACAGTTTTCTTTATTCAGTCCACTGGCATTTGACAGTTAACAATGATGTGGAAGAATCCTCACATCTCCAACATATTCAGATCCCTAAGAAAACCATGTGCATGGATGTTAGATATCTCAGAGAGCTTTTCACAGGAGTAAAGGACAAAATCTTCCCTGCCCCACTCTTGTTTAGCTTACTGTGCAGAGGAGGACTACTATCTTTTAGTAGTGCTGCAAGCATGTTTGGATTAAAGATACTACAGAAATGCAAAATAAATGTCAGAAAACAGAATAGTAAGGCCTGTTCTACACTATGAAGTGAGGTTGATGCAAGTTGCCTTGCATCAACGTATTTGTGCGTGTGTCTGGTGGATGTAAGCACCTTGTTATATTGATACAGACACTGAGTCAGTTGGCCTACTGAGCTCCCCTCTGTTATCGCCCTGGAAAAAGGCAAATGTCGAGGCCTATGCTTCTCACAGCTTAGATTCCTCTTCTTATACTGAAAAGCATGATTGATGACATCATACCTACATTTGATACTAAAAGAAACCATTTTCCCCATAAAGATTTGTAGAAGGCCTATGAAAGTGCTGAATGTAAGCAAAAACAATCATCTAGTAACTTACGAGCACCAAGAAACTGATAAGGAAAGAAGATTGCAAGCAAAAAAGTCACCAATTGGGAGAAATAGCTATGCATATTTTTTGGCTCAGTTTCCTTGGTCACCTCTAGGTTAGTTTCCTCATCTATAAGGATAACAAATGTTGAGTGGGAACTCATCATCTCAGTGGGGCAAGAAATAGCAGCAGGAGGAACCTTAGCAGTGTTGCTAACTCTTGTGATTTTATGACAAATCTTGCCCTATTTGGTATTCTTCTCAAGGTCCCAGCTCCTGGAGTCAAACAAAAAAGCTTGGATTCTCATCTAAAGGAAGTTTCTCTGGTTGCCGAAAAAACCCTTGAAAACCACGAGCCAAACACATCCGGGAGACTCAAAACCCACAGGGCGAATTTAAAGACACCCCTCCTCCCAAAAAGAAAAGGAGGACTTGTGGCACCTTAGAGACTAACCAATTTATTTGAGCATGAGCTTTCGTGAGCTACAGCTCACTTCATCGGATGCATCCCAACTCTACTGACGATCTGAGGCCTGACTCACGCCTTGTGAACGGTGGGGGGTGGCAGCAGGGCATTACTTCGCTCTCTGAGAGCGCCCTGGGCACACGGGACAACGCAGCACCCGGGGTGCAGCAGCTGGGAAAGGGACGAAGCATGGAGGCGACACAGGGGCGAGGGAAGCACGGAGCGGAGATTGGGCCGCGGCCGGCGGGCGGGGGCAGAGCACAAGGCCAAGGGCTGCCGCCCAGAGCACCCCAGACAGGGCAGGTTCTACGGGGCCCCTTGTCCCGCGGCCCTGACGGGAGCTGAGGCCTGGACCCCAGCGGGTGATCGCTGGCTGCACCGAGCGGCGCACTCACGCGCGGCGGCGGCGCCCCCGCCGCCACCTACGTACATCTACGCCTCCCTGCCGGCCTCTCTCCCGCGAAGAGTTTGTACGAGTTCGTGGGCACTTCCGGCCTCAGCGCCTTGTGTTTCCGGGTCAGAGGCTACTCGCTCTTTGGTTGGGCAGCTGCGGGGGTTTTAAATGTAAACCGCCGGCGGCGAGGCGCGTGCGAGGGGGTAACTAGGCAACCAGGCAACCGACCGCTTCTCCCTTCGCTCGGGGCCGTTCGAACTGCCTCAACTGCGCAAGGTAGCTCTTCCCTCCCGCGGGGAGAGGGACCGGGGGTGGCGGGTACAGTCTGGGAGCTGGGGGGTCCCTGGGGCTGGAGTCTTCCCTGGCCTGGTCCTCGGCGCTGCCCCCTACCCTGGCCCGCCAGCAGCCATGCCCCCGCCGGACTCGGGCAAGGGGAGGCGGCTGTGGCCCCTGCGCTCGGGCGGGACCGGGCTGTGCTCGAGCTGCCCCCAGAAGGGCCAGTCCCTGCGGCTGACTCGGGCAGAGTCTCTGCGCGGCCTCTTGCTTCGAGGGGTTCGTGCGGGCCTAGCAGCCGCCTGGCTGGCCGGGGCGAACTCGCGGGCTGTGACAAGGCGATGCCGAGCCAAGTGTCCCTCTAAATGGCGTGGGGCCACCGGTGACTTCCCCGCCCTCCTGGGGCTGTGTCCGCTTTTAGCAACGTCCTAACCCTGTCTCCTCAGCAGGGCTGGATTTCCAATTAGGCACAGTAGGCACGTGCCTAGGAGTGCCTAAAAGTTAAAAATGGGTTAAAAGTTTCAATTTTTATGGACAACAGGAAGGTGCAGCCTTGTCTGGAATACTGTGGGCAGAACTGGTCCCACTGTCTCAAAAAAAAGATACTGTAACATTAGAGGAGCGTTCAGAGAAGGGTGATGAGAATGATTAAGCGCCTGGAAACATATTCATGAAGGTTTCAGAGTAACAGCCCGTGTTAGTCTGTATTCGCAAAAAGAAAAGGAGTACTTGTGGCACCTTAGACAGTATGCATCCGATGAAGTGAGCTGTAGCTCACGAAAGCTTATGCTCAAATAAATTGGTTAGTCTCTAAGGTGCCACAAGTACTCCTTTTCTTTTTATATTCATGAAGACAGATTGAAAGGATTGGGATTGCCTGCTTTAGGAGATGAATAAGAGGGGACATGATAAAAGCATATAAAAATGAATGGTATAGGGAGCTTCTGTTTTCCCTGCCCCATAATACAAGAAAAGGGGGACATTCAATAAAATTAAAAGGTGGCAAATTCAAAACTGAGAAAAGGAAATAGTTTCACACAATGCGTGTTTAAACGGTAGAACACATTGCCACCGGAAGTCAATGAGGCCAAGAATTTAGCAAGCTTCAGAAAGAGTTTCGCTATTTATATGGATAACAAGAATAATGGAGTTAGCATTAAACCCATGTTTCAAGGTTTAAGCTGATTGCTAGTTATTTGAGATCCTGATGAGACCTAATGTGGGGTGCATTTCTGCTTATTGTAGAGTTCTTACACCTTTCTGAAGCATCTGGTGCTGGCTGCATTAGATGCTGAGTTATATATACTTGATCAGACCTGAAGTCTGGCAGTTCCTATGATGATTTTGTACAGGCAGAACTAGAGGTGGTGATGGATGATGCAAGTGCCTTGTCACCAGAAGTGTTTCTCTTCTGGGGGATGGAAGAAGAGAGGAAATACAGTTTTGTGTGCCACAATGAGTGGCTACCCTTATAGCAAAAAGAAAAGGAGTACTCGTGGCACCTTAGAGACTAACAAATTTATTTGAGCATAAGCTTTCGTGAGCTACAGCTCACTTCATGCTGTAGCTCACGAAAGCTTATGCTCAAATAAATTTGTTAGTCTCCAAGGTGCCACGAGTACTCCTTTTCTTTTTGCGAATACAGACTAACATGGCTGCTACTCTGAAACCCTTATAGCAGAGGATTTCAAACTGTGGGGACCTCTCACCAGTGGTGCAGAGGAACATTCCGGGGGGGGAGACGGGACACGGACGAGTGGTGATGCCAGGCGGCTTGGGCTTCAGCCTGGCCTGATGGGGTTCGGGGAGGGAGTGCGCCACCTCCACCCCGGCTCACCTCTTTTTGTCTGGGTTGACGAGGGTGCAACCAAAAATTTTAACTCAAAGGGGTTTGAAAACCTCTGCCTTAGAGTCTTTTTGCATAAATGGTGTATTTTAATTTCTTTATGGGGAGGGGGAACTATGTAGATACAAGTCAGAGGGAGAAATCATAGCAATTGCATTGGGTTAAGGAGAATGGCGAGAGATTGATAAATGTGGGGTGCCTTGCCCCCAAAGTGTTACTTAGAAAATTATGGTTTTAACACTGCATTTATATTTATGGACTTAATTCTCTCTCTCTCTGTGCTCCACTTCAGGAGTATGGCTACCTTTCAGCAAAAGATCTTAAATATGCTCAAGTGTTTTAGAAGAGAATGGTGCTTATTTTCAGACTCAGAAAGGACTACTGTTTGTAGTTCAGACTGCATGATGATGGCTTTACAGCTATCAATGGCTGAAGTCAATAAACAGGTTAGTGCTCTGTCAATGGAAGTTGTTGGGTGATCAGTACTTATGAAAACCAGGCTGCTATGTTTAGGCATTAATAATATTTAAGAGCCTTAACTTTAGGCACACATTTTAAAATATTGGACTTTGACTTTTGTATACCTAATTTCTCAACTTCAATATTATAATAATTTTTCTGAGGTTTGCATTTTTCATATACCTTCTCAATTTCTCCTTTTTCCTTCCATGTTCCTTCTGACCACTAGGGGGTAGATTCACAAAGGAGCTTGGTAGTGGTGATGCTGAGTGTTGCCACACCTAACATTCAGGTGCCTAGAAAATCACTGGGATTCCCATAGCTTGAGTTTGGTGCCACTGTACAATGAATGTACAATGGAGATAGAGGCTACTCAGAATGGGAGTCACAAAAACTAGGATGCTAGGGGCTCATTGCCTGAGGTGCCAAACTGAGCAATGTGTGCGAAGTCTGCTTTGTAGATACTCGGGATAAATCCTGGTGTTAGGTGCCTGTGACACTGCACCACATATTCATCACAGTGATGATATATGATTATGACATAATTCACTTTATGCAAGATAAGTAATGTGAGATGTCATTGGAAAGGTTATGATTTACTGAATGATTATCCTATTTGAGTGCATGTATCATTTTTGTATCTGAAGTTAGGAAGATTGACTATACATTTGTATTACAAATGTGTTTTATGCCTGGGGAACACCCACTAGGCAAAAGGCTCAGTCTAGGTGGATGGCTGTGAAAGGCCCATTCAGGTTACTGAGCCATTAGGAAAAAAACAATAGGTCTTAGAAGAAGCTTATCTCTCACCAGGGTGGGGGTAGGGGAGACTTCCTGAGGATGCTACAAACAGCCGCTGACTCATGGCTGCTATGACACTACAGGGACATGTGATCAGGTCACCTGGTGCTGGACTCCATCTTGGGATATCAGTGTTTTTTCCACTGACTGGCATGGGAACCAAGTTTTGAAACAAAGGGTTCCTGCCATATGAAAAGGCTATTTAAGGCAGGAGAGGTGACATCATCATGGTTCTTCAATGACTCCCCACCCAAAGAGACTCTTGGAAACACCTGAGGAACAAAGACTGAACTGGCATAAATGCTGGACCCAGGCTAA
Organism: Lepidochelys kempii; assembly: GCF_965140285.1. Classification (NCBI taxonomy): domain Eukaryota; kingdom Metazoa; phylum Chordata; order Testudines; family Cheloniidae; genus Lepidochelys; species Lepidochelys kempii. The sequence continues at coordinate 251,616,600 of NC_136380.1, forward strand.
AGGGATTTTTAGCCTGTGAATGGAACATCTGGGGATTCCAAGCTGTAAACCAGTGCAGCTTGCCTGTTAAGAATCTGCAGCCTGCTTGTATCCTCGCTTAGGGTGAGGATTTGCTATTCATATCCAATATACTACATAGATTAAGCTTAGTTTGTGTGTTTTGTTTATATGCTGGGTAATCTTCTTGCTATCCAATATAAATCACTTAAAATCTATCCTTTTTGTAATTAATAATCTTTTATGTTTTAATCCAAACCAGGTGATTTGATTTAAGGTGTCTGGGGAAAATCTCAGCTTGGTTACCACAAGTGTACCTGGCCCTCTTCACACTGAGGGAGAGGTGGACTGGGATTAAACCCATAAAGTGGTCAGATTTGACAAGGGAAGGCTGGTACTACTCTGGGGTCCTAGGTTGGGAGTTAGTCTGCATGTAACTGCAGCTGGGTGTGTCCCTACCTGTGTGACTGCTGCTGAAAGTGCAAGCTTGGAGGGCTTTGCAACTTGTCTCAGCAGCACTGTGTGAGAGGGAGCCCAGGCTGGTGAGGCAGAGGGCTCAGTGGTACACCAGTTTCAGATGGCACCCCAGGAACCTGTCACAGTGCCTATACTCTATTAGCAAGAATCTGGAGTGAGGAGGAAAGAAGGAGCAGGAGGACCTCCCTCATAACTTTTAGCCCATGGTTAGGGGGCTCACCTGGGATATGGAAGACCCCCTGTTCACACCCCCCTCCTCTGTGGATTAATAATGAAAGCATCATGGGGGGGGGAAGGCAAGAAGAGGGGCTGAGAGAGAGGAGGAAGAAGAAACAACACATAAGCATGAGTGACTCTGTAGCCGGGTGGTTAGAGTACTCACCTAGGAGGTAGGAGACCCAGGATCCAATCCCCCTACTCTAATAACTTTTTAAAAAAGTATTTATCCAAACTGAACAACTTCAACAGGGAAGACTGAGGGAGTCTCCCATCAGAATATCCTGTAGCAACCCAATGGTTAGGGTACTTTACCTCAGAGGTGGCTGATCACTGTTCATAACCCCTATCACTTCAGGCGTGGGGATGGGATGGGATTTGACCTGGGATACGGGAGACCCCCTACTTGAATACTTAATTGCTGGCCTAAAAGTTATAAGGGAAGTCCTCTTCCTCCTTTCTCCCCTCCAACCGAACCCCATGCTTTGTGTGAATTCACCTATAGGGGCTTGATCTGATTGGTGAGTTCTGAATATACTTCCTGGATTGGGCCCCACAGGAGTGTTAGGTGGAAGAACATCTACCTGTCTTCCCCCAGGTCATATACTGGGTCATGCCTATACTACAAAATTACGTTGACTTAAGTTAGGTCAATCTATAGCCACTGCAGTAATTAAATAGTCTCTTGTGCCCACATTATGCTTCTTCTGTTGGTGGTGTGCGCCTCACCAGGAGTGCTTGCACCAATTTAAATGGGGCATTGTGGGGGCACTGACAGCTGGAGCCCTGCCGCCCAGGGGTAGCGGGATTCATGCTGTCAAAGACAGCAACAGGCGATTTAAGCAATGTCGTGTTTACACAGAGACTGTGTTGACCCTACTACATCAACCTAAGCGCTATCGCGGAGGTGGAGTTATTAAGTCGGTGTAGTGGGCAACTTAGAACGGTGGGAGCAACATGATCGTGTAGACGCTTACAGAGTTAGGTCGACGTAAGCTGTCTTGTGTCAACCTAACTCTGTAGTGTAGATCAGGCCTTACTCTGGGGCTTACGTGTCGGGATGCTAAAAGGGAGGCTGCAGTGCACATGCACCAGTTAATTGTCTTTTTGTGCCTTATGCACCGGGAGAAGACTGAGTGGTTTTTCTTGTTGTCCTCTTCTTCTGTTCCTTTTCCATCACTTCTCTTAATGAAGCCCCAGATTTGGATCTCACTGGAGAGGTCAGAACATTGCTACTGCTGTGGCCAGGACAGTACACTGAATGATGGCGTCGTAGCTTAGCCCACTGTAGGTCAGTCTGACCAGCGTGTGTCACTGATACAGCAGTCTCCTCACTGAAGGGTGTCTGTTGGCTGAGGTGAATGATCAGTCTATCCACTATTGCCTGTCTTTTTGATTATGTTTACTGCCTAGTTAAATGATATTAGTGTGGGTGATCTGGTGTGCCCTCACTCATGCTAAGGAAGTAAATTCTGTTGCATTATACTCTCTCACTTCAGAGATATTGTATAAGCTCAATCCCCATTAAGGAACTTGGCGAGCTGTACTTTGTCTTGTTTGGGGTTTCATCTTTTTTTTTCTTTTTTCTTTTAAATATCTCCATGAGGGCCAAAACACAAAGTGTGATCCCATAACATGTAATTAACAGATGTTTGTATTTTATTGGTACATAACTTAATTACTTAGTGTGGTATGAAATATTTTGAACACAAATAAATACTAAAAAGCGGTGTTTTAATGAAGCTCAAAGATCATGCATTGTGACAGTTTGGGGAACATGTCTGTGTCTAAATATGAATTCCTCTGTTTTATAGCATTTAATTGTAACCTTCAGAGTGGATTTAACTTCCATTTTTGTAGCAGAAAACAGGCGAAGTCTGGGAAACTGAACCATGGCCATCAACAAGTCATCAACATTGATTAGCTCTACCCCAGAGTTAGAGGCAGATCTCTTGACTTCTAATAACTCTTTGTCAGCAATCCCATAGAGGGTTGCAGGAAGGAAAATCCCAGCAGAAGGACAGGACCAAAGAAAAATTGTTGCTGTTTCTAAAAATGATATGCTCTTTAAGCAAGGGGAGCTATGTCATTTCTAGAACCAGAAATCTCCACAGAAAGAATGGTGGCAGGAGGGACCTGGCCCCCCTTAAGGACTTGAACCAAACCCAGAGACTCACAACAGGGGTGAAACCAGTCTAATGGGGACAGTATTCAGGAGCTTTGTTTTGCATAGCTCTAACTCTTGCAAATGTGTGTGTTTGCAAAGCCTCAAAGGAACGTGTATTTCTTGCTTTAATATCACATGATCCCCAGAAAGTTAAACTATAATCCAGAGTGTCTGTGGGGGTAAACTGAGAGAATGCATAAACTACTGGGTTGGTTTGGGAAACTCAGAATGGGCCTGAGGGAAGAGAGAAGTTGGGATTTTGCAGTCTTCCTGCCAACGAGGGGTGCTGGGCAGTGAATCTGCATCTCAGTGGTATGCCTGAGAGGCCCAAGTTAAACACCGATCTTGGCTGCTGCTCAGACAAGGTTATCTTGAAACTCTGGGGGATCCAAAGTTTGGATCCCATACAGCAGAATGGTGACCATCTACTAGAAGGACTTTGCCAGGGACAGGGCTATAACATGCATCTCTTTCCATCTTTAAACAACTTTTACAATAATAGCAGTTGCCTTGCTAACTAATTAGCCCTAGAAAGAACCTGCAGTACCTGTGAAGTCTCTTTATAAAAATAAACCCTCTAAAACCTGAAAAATTAAGATTTAATCCTAGAATGAGCACAGCCTCTAATAAAAGTCCAAAGAGAGTATGTGTGATATAATATACTAGTAAAAAGTGCAACTGAAGTGCTTTTAAAATGTGTAACCCTTGTATTTCACAAGCATAAAACAAGGAAAGCAATCTTCCTGATGTCTATCACAGAATGAAGGCACTGAACTTTTTGAACTTCCTTCAGATATTAGCCAGCTGGCATGTGCTCCTAGCAAAACATTTTCTCATTTTTAAAAAGCACAGCCTCTCTCAATCAGTTCTATGAATAATAGAATATACTGTCATGGTGGGCACCTGATCATGGAAATGGATATCTGAAGTGCATTTTTATTTGGATTTAAAATGTTTTTACAACACCAATATAAACACTGTTAATCTCTGCAAGTTCTTGATCTTGTGAGAAGGTTTTGGCTGAGTTATACTGAAGTCTTATTTTAACTAGTTACATTTGAAGGCATTTATTTCAAAACAAAGAGAGAAAACACTTTGTCTACTGCTGTTTTAATTGGGTAAAGGTTTCACAGTGACTAGCCTTATGAAGGGGTTTACATAGAAAATTTGAAATAGGAATATTAGAAAATATATGTATAATCTTTCATATAAGATGCCTTATTTACTAATCTGCAGAACAATGTTCATGTCAGTAGTACTGAAGTGTCCTAATCAATACAGTATGTTAAAAACAAGGAAAATTAACTTCTATTATTAGTAGGTCAGAGGTTTAAAGCCAATCCTGGCTGGTAGCAATTGATAATGTTAATATATGACTGCCATTTAAAGATTTAGTAGCCTGTGTAAAATGAGTAAGATATTGTTCAAAGAAGGTGATCCAGTAGGAACCATACTGTGGGCTTGTCTAAACTACAAAATTAAGTTGACTTTATCTAATTTGACCTCGAGCCCCCAGAATTATTGAAGTCAACTGTGCGTGGCCACACCATGCTCATTGTCTCGATGGAGTGCATCCTCACTAGCAGCGCCTGTATCGATGCACAAAGCCATGCATTGTGGGTATCTATCCCAAAGTGCGACTTGCTGTGGTATATTTTGGGAAGTTTGTGCAATGCCTCCTGGAACCAAAACACTGTCGCAGGAGAGAATGGGAACATTGCGTCGGCATCCCATGATGCACTGCGCTCCTTCCCTCCTATCAAAAGCAAATAACCCAGTGGTTTTTGCACCTTAAAACTGCCACGTGTACATCATAACCCCAGAAGCATGGAGCCTACTCAGTTGTGCACTCTTGCTATGAGCATCTCAAACACCTCGCGCCTTCTCCTGCAGTATTTCCAGAGCTGAAGTAGGGTCTGCTGCATGGAACATAGTGATGTCCTGCAAGTAGCCCATCTGCAAGCCATTGAAAAAACAATTCACAGTTGCTGTTGGCAGTCACAGAACAGCTGCACTCGGAGCGCCGTTTCTGGTCCCGCAAAACAAGCACTGACCGCTGGGACCGCATCATTTTGCAGATATGGGATGACGAGCAATGGTTGCAGAACTTTCAAATGCAGAAGGCCACCTTCCAGGAACTTTGTGCAGAGCTTTCCCCTGCCCTGCAGTTCAGCAACACAAAAATAAGAGCTGCTCTGACAGTGGAGAAGTGAGTGGTGATCGCTATTTGGAAGCTTGCAACCCCAGACAGATACAAGTCGGTGGGGAATCAATTTGGAGTAGATAAATCAACTATGGGAGCTGCTGGGCACCAAGTGTGCAGGGCCATTAATTGACTTCTGCTATGAAGGGTAGTGAGTCTAGGAAATGTGCAGGACATAAGGGATGGTTTTGCCACGAGGGGATTCCCTAATTGCGGTGGTGCGATAGATGGCATGCATATCCCCAGCTTGGCACCAGACCACCTTGCCAAAGAGTACATAAACCAAAAGGGATACTTTTTCAATGGTGTTGCAAGTGCTGGTGGATCACGAGGCATTTCATCAACATAGGATGGTTGGGAAAGGTGCATGACACATGTATCTTTAGTAACTCGGGTCTGTTCAAAAAGCTGCAATCTTGGACTTTCTTTCAAGACCACAAAATTAACATTGACGATGTTGAGATGCCTATAGTTATCCTGGGGGACCCAGCCTACTCCTTCCTTCCATGGCTCACAAAGCCATACACCAGCCCTCTGGACAGCAGTAAGGAACGGTTCAACTATAGGCTTGGCAAGTGCAGAATGGTGGTTGAATGTGCCTTTGGTCATTTGAAAGGGCACTGGAGAAATCTACTAACAAGGTTGAACCTTAGTGAGGAGAACATACCCATGGTTATAGGATATTATGTTGTGTGCTCTATAATATCTGTGGGGGAGGGGGGAAATTTTCCACAGGGTTGGGCAGTTGAGACACATTGCATGGCAGCCATTTTTGAGTAGTCAGACATTAGGGCAATAAGTGCACAGCAAGGGGAACTGCATATCTGCGAGGCTTTGAAAAGCTGTTTCAATAATGTCTCAGTAATGTGAGCTGCTTGTGTGCATTGTGCTTTCCCAAACCTTCACCTGGCTTGTATTACTGTCCCTGTAAAGCCAACCACCTGCCCAAGCCCACTGCTTCTACTCAATAAAGAACATTTTTCTCGAATCCATTTACTTTATTTAACAAACATGAGTGAAGAGGGAGAACAGAAAAAAAAAGCTAACCTTGGGGGAAAAGGGGTTATACATTTGGAACAGGAGAAATATTTTCCGCTGTGTAACACTGCATTCCAGACCATCAAATATCTGTGACCAGGCACCTTCAGTTCCTTGTACCTTCCCATCCCTGAGTTAAGTGAAAGGGATAATAGACTTTTTGCCCACATCTCATGGAACACTTTGGGGAGGGTGATTTCTGCACTAGGCACTGCTGTCTGCCTGTCCACCAGGGTCTGCAGAGGGACTCTACCCTCCTGCTTCTGTTCCTGCAGATGCCTTAACATGTCTGGTTGCTCCTACATAATCCGAAGCATCTCATCCTGCGCCGCATGCTCTCGCTCACTGGAAGCTTTCCTACTCTCCATGTCTAACTTTTCAGACAGTGAAATCTTCCACCCTCTTAATTCTGTCAGCTGTCCTGGAAGCATTCACTATCTCGGTGAACGTGTCATCCTGTGTTTTTTCTCCTCCTTCTAATCACTGAACATCTGGTGCTGACATGCTGAAGGACACATTTCCAGCTGTCAGGGGAAAAAATAAAGGAGCCATTGCACATGAATAAAATGTTTCCCTAGCAAGGCCGTTTTTAAAAAAAACAAAAGAAAAAAAACCCCACCCATATTATACTAGGTGCAAGTCATAACATAATCAGAATCTGTAACCGTTCACTGTGTGCCACCCCTGGGTCCTGGGTGACTGCACTATCAATGAAGTTTATCAATCATGTTGGGAGTACAGGTAGCTAGTTGAACAATAGTCCTTCCCCATAGCACCACAGATTGGGTGGAGGGGAACAATTTCACTCCTAAATTGCAGAATCTGTCATGGGGCTTCAGTCCTCTGTCAGCCACTTTAAACTACTTGTCGACCCATGCCGAGCACAGTAAAGGCACATTAGTGGCCGCGTGATTTGGTGATCTGGAAGGGGGGGGGGGGGTTCTACATGTCCTTTTTTCCCCCATGTAAAAGCACTTTTAATGAGAACTTTCCCTGTTTCCCCTAGGCAACCCTATATGATATCAGTCTCCTGAGGGTAACAGAGGTGGAAAGGAAGGAGATGTGGCAAGTGTCCGGGTATAGACCCGGTCCTTATGCTGTATACCGCAATGATGCCAGCAGAATTAATTCAGGAGTTGCACGGGAAAGTGGCCTACCGTGGTGAAAGAAATAAGACTGCCCTGTCCAGAAACCTTCTGCAAAGGATTGCAGAGTACCTCCATGAAAGTTTCCTAGAGATATCCACGTAGGATTCCTGGGCTATCCCAGTCCACATAAATAGTCTTTTCTGGGGGCTACCCTTGACTTAATTGGAGCGGCCTCTTATAAGCAGAGAATCTCAACATCTTGCTTGTTTTTCAGTGGTATTGCATGTTTACTGTGAATGTGTGTGCCCACTAAAGTTTAACTGGACTTTCATTGTAATTGTATATTCACCAGAGGTGCCTTCCCGGGCATCCTGGTTGGCCTGTGACCCACAGGGCTCCAGGGGAAAAATATATCCTGGCTCTCAGGGAAAATGGATCCACTGCTCACCTGTCTCCCATTCTTCTCCTCCTCCTCTTTCTCATCCACCATATCCTCCTTGTTATCCCTAGACTCTTACACCTGTGATGTGTCCACGTTGCTTGTGGGGGTGCTGGTTGGGTCACCCTCAAGATTTGCATGCAGCTTGTTGTAGAACCAGCGTGTTTGTGGGGTTCAGCACCAGAACGACTGTTCACCTCCCTTGCCTTCTGATACGTTTGAAGTTTTTTATTTTCACACGGCACTGCTGTGTCCCCTTCGTGTAGCCCTTCTCCCCCATTCCATGAGTGATCTTTGCATAGATGTCAGTGTTTCTTCTGCTGGATCAGAGCTCTGGCTGCACAGACTCTTCTCCCCACACAGCGATGAGATCCAGCACCTCCTATGCAGACCAAGCTGAAGCGCGTTTGGGGTGTGTAGTCTCCATAATCAGTTGTGCTCAAGCTGCCATGCTCCCAATGCTGATCAAACAGGAAATGGGAAATCAAAAGTTCCCAGGGCTTTATCCGGGGAGGGGCTGTTTCCTGTGTTCCTGGTTGCAGTGCGGCAGAGTTGAGGATGATCTCCAGAGCGGTCACAGATGAGCATTGTGGGACATAACCTGGAGGCCAATTAAGTCGAATTACACAACACTGCATCTGCACTACCTCGCAGTCGGCCCATGAAAATTGAACTAAGCGCTATGCCTCTCACAGAGGTGAGTTAGAGAAGTTGACATCAGAGGGGACTTAGGTCGACATAAAGGACCCAGTAGTGTAGATACATGCATTAACAGGTCGACTTAAGGCAGCTTCCTTCAACCTAACTCTAGTATAGACCAGGCCGGAATCTACTAATAGGAACAAACAACTGAGAACAAAGAAACTTGCTGCTGGTAACCATAATTTACTCCCAGAATTTACTGAGAGAGCATTCTCCTTGAGTACTCTCTGCATTGGAACTTACTCCCCCAGTACTTTGGCCTGAAAGAGATTGAACCTTCTGTAGGAAATTGCAATTTGTTCTTCCACCCAGCATAACTTCCTCATCATTGGCTAAGTAAAGCGAGGCTGTACACTGTTTCTCTATATGTGACATGATAGCTTTGGCATCATGTTTGGTTCTAGGCATCAGACCCCTATTGATTTTGGGTGAAAATCAGAAATGCCTGATTTAGAGCAAAGTCAAGCCCACAGGCTGCCAGGTGCTGGGGCCCTGGGCAGAGTGGAGCAAGCCCCCACCCCCGACAGGAGGGCCACGTGGGTGGAGTGGGGCAAGCCCCCATGCCCTGGCAGGAGCACTGGGCGGGCGGAGTGGGGGCACACATTTTTACAGGACCCCTGTTTTTCCGGGAGCCCCGGCCAGAGCATCTATCGCCCCCTCCATCCCTCCCCCCCCCCCCGAAGCATTCCCTTGTGCTTACCCCACTGCTGTACCAGCGGTTCCCCGATATATGTCCTTTCAGTATCTGTTGCCCTTTTCAAGAACACAACCCCACAACACTTATACTGGGGACCCGCTATATCTTACCTGAATCTCCCTTAGGACAAGAAGTAATCCTCTTAATCTGTCACATCTTCAGTGGACATAAAGCACAATTGATCACCATCATTATTACAGCCCTTAACGTATTTGAAGACTTATCAGGCCCCTCAGTCATCTTTTCTCAAGACTAAAACATCCCTATTTTTTAAAACTTTTTTCCTCTCTTGGGCAGTAACTGCCTCTTCCTACAGTGTGGCCCACTCTCCTGGGCCAGATTAGTCCTCAGGGCTTTCTCCTCCTGGGGTAATCCAAAAGTAAAGGGGAATTAACAAAATTTGGAGCCCATACGAGAAGGAGTGGGGAGTGCTTCCCTCTTGGATTGTAGCAAGTCCTCCCTTCCTTCATGGAGAGACCTTATGGGCAGTTCTCATGGGGAGAGATTCTGCCTTTCCCTTAGCTCACTGCTGGAGTTGCGGGGCTGCTCTCCTCCCTGGTGTGCCATCAAATGAGCTGCTCTCCTGCCTTTTAACTCCTTCAGTTGAAGCATTTCCTACAGGTTTGGTGGGGTGTGGCTAGCAGAGCCCAGAGCACTCTCCTAACCACTGGTTGCCCATTTAGGGTTTGTATACCCTGTCACAGGTGGTTTTAACTTTTCATTTTATTGCTTTTGTTGGTTGTTTGGGTATGTGGGTATAGTAGCCCTAGCAGCTTCACAATGAAGACTTGGAGTATTAACTACATTACAAACTATTTTTATTTTTCTGTCTTTTTGGACATCCATGCTCCTTCTTACACATGGTACTTTGTTTCAAGTATTCTGTTAACGCATATTTTAAAGGTAGGAATTTCCTCCAAAAATTGTCAGTGAAGATTCCTACTTCTGTGATGCACATGGCCTCCTAGCTTCAAACTTACACTACAAGCACTTAAGCACATGCAGAAAGTTCTGCATGTGAATACTCTCGTTTGAAGTCAATGAGACTACTCTCATAAACAGGGGTGGATTATCCAGTGGGCCAATGGGGCCCATGCCTGGGGGGCCCTGGAAAAATTGGTACCCCACCCCCAACAGGAACCTGCCGTGGGGCAGCGGAAGCCCCGCTCCCTAGCAGGAGCCCGTGGCGGGGCGGGAGAAGCCCCAGAGCTGGGACTTCTGCTGTGGCCCCGGGACTGAAGAAGTTCTCGCTCCCTGCTGCGGCCTCAGGACTGGGAGAGTTCTCACTCTCCACTGTGGCCCTAGGGCCATGGCAGGGGAGCAGAGCTTCTTTAGTTTTGGGCCTGCAGTGGAGGTGGGCAGAAAGAAGCAAACAGATTGTGGGGGCTGGAGTGGGTGGTCGGGAATGTGGGTGGGAAGGGGCAGAATGGGGTGGGACCGCAGGCATAAAGGGGTGTGGAGGGGCCCCCCACTTGCTCTGGTCCACGGCCCCAGGAAACCTTAATCCACCTCTGCTCATAAATACAGTTTTGCATGTGCATAGGTCTTTAAAGATCGATTGATTTTATTTATTTTATTTATTTTTTAAACCCAGAAGGCACCATTGTGATCATCTTAAGAATTAGAGACCAATAGGTTGCATATTCTAAGACTGTTGAACTGCATGGTCAATACACTTCGAGAACTCTAGTTACAAGTAACATATTTTCTTTAGGTTTAATATAAATGAACCAGCATTAAAATACTTCAGTGTACAGAGTGTATTAAAAGATATATTAATGTTGTTTTATTAAAGTTTTCAATATCTACACTACCAGCAAAGCATAATGCTTTTCTTTTACTTTTCCCTTTTTATATTAGCTTCATGGAGATTTCACAGTATCTCTTAGTGATGTGGTGGAAACCTGGAAATACTTGCTACATGATAAACTGGGATTGACATATGAGAATATGGAAGCACCTGAAAACTATGATGATATCAAAAAAGCTTATGATACCTTCTTAAAGAGCAGTAATATGTTAGATCTAATTGATATTTGCCAGAAGTGTCATACATTAACATCTGAATCTGAAATTGAAGAGATGTCCCCTGTAAGTATGTCTTTGTATGTCTGAAATTGTGTACCAATATGGTTAACTCAAGTTCAGAAATGCAATAATATTAAGATCTGTTCAGAAGCCATGAATTGTTCATATCTGTTGCTTAGTTTTTCTGTGGGGAAGAAAGTTTAATTTTATGATTGCTCAGTTGTTTTTAAAGAGTAAACTTTTATGATTTAAACATTTCTCTGTATTCTCCTGTCTCGTGGAAACAGTCCTTCTAAGAGTCAAGTAGTCTTTTGGGGGCAGAAAACTCACCTGACTGAAATGTAATAGGTGAGTGGCGACACCACCAATTTGGTTGACTTAATGAACCCCTCTCTACAAACATGCACATCATATACCATTTGAAAGCTTATTATGTCTACTTTTAGATGAGATATGATGTGGAGTTGTTAAGTGGTGCTGTTTTCATAGAAACAGGGTAAACAATGACACCATAAACACATTAAAAAGACCACTTTTAAATATTTGCATTTGTTCCAGTTAATTTAATGACTCTAAATATTTCAAGACATAAAATTGGATTTCTTTGTGACCTCAAAGCATCACAACAACAATCTAAAGGGTATTACAAAATCTAGTAATTGATACAGGTATCATTTAAATGTAATAGCAGTGGTGACTTTTCTAGACAACATTATCATCATCTTGTTCACCATTATCTCTCCTGAGAGTGTGTGGGTGTGACCCTAAGAGCTCCTCAATGCCCATTGCCAAAGGGTTCAATGTCACATAATAGCTACTCCTGTCAAGCCTGACAAACTCAATACACTGAACACATTTTTGTCATGATATTTATCTATAAAGAATGTTGTGTAAGATATCAAGTGAAAGCTGGTGACATATTAGTCATCAATATCGTTATGAAGTGTATGTATTAATACAGTATAAGGAACTATAGACACTTTTACTGTTATGCTTTAGAGTCTGCAACCAAACAAAGGGAGAAACGGGTTTTCTCCCATAAAAGAGGGAGGATAGTTATCTTCCTATTGCCAATGAAAATTGAGCATGGTGATGCAAGAGACAATAGGCAGTTCATGTGCGTCTACGATACACAGGAGGAACAAATTAATATGAGGATGTGAAATCAGTATAGGAAGACACTGGCATCTGAACTCCAGGAGTTCATCCTGACTCTGGTGACGCATACAATAAACTTTGAGGATATGAAGAGAAGCAAAAAGACATTTTGGTTATCCATCACTCAGGGAACAGAGAGGTCAATGCTCTTTGTATTCATGAACAGTGGCTCCCCAGTCATGTGGGTTGCGTGATGCTAAGAAGTGGCTGTAGATGAGAAAACTGCATTAGACAAGTATTGTAGCTTGTTGAGTTTTGTCCATGAGAAAGCGTGATTATACTTTTTTATTTGTAACCATATTCTGTTTCTATGATCTCTGATTCGTATCCCCTACTCTGTTCTTTATTAATCATCTTAGTGCTGTTGTATTAAAGTGAGGTGTTCATTCGCAGCTGAGACAACAGGCTGATGTGTATTCTGTTTCTTTGTAGACAGTGGATTTGTGACTGTACAGTAACAGGGCTGGATACTACAGAGGAACGCTCTTTTAGAGGGTTCAGGAACTGCAAGGCAGTGTTCAGGAAGTGTTACCTGCAAGGCAAATAAGGGCTGACAAGAGTCCTAAGGAGTTTGGCTGGTAACAGACTGGGGTGACAGGGAGTTGTCACACAGTTTAGTACCAACAAATTCCTTTTATGCTGTGGCAGAGGAGTAACAGGGTGACTTGCAGTTGTGGGCACACCAAGAAAGCCTCTCAGTGGGTTACTACAGTCTTTGCTGCCTTGGCATGTACACTTCTATGCAGGGAATATTGTTCTGCCTACAGACGCAGTTGATCGTGCAACAACCCCTACTGGTAGAGACACAATAAGGTCTTGAAGACTCTCGGATGCCTTTGCACTCTTGAAGAATACAGAAAGTTGTTCATTCTCCACATTTTCCTAAAAATGTTGCAGTGGTGATGCAATATTTGGTTTACCTGTGTGCTAAGACATCCAAATCTTTGTTTGCCAAGATGCTCTTTTGACATGCTCTTCAAAACTGTCCTCACATGATGAGTTTGGCCTGTGGTTTGTCCTTTTTGATGGCTAGATTGAGGCATAAGTAAATCAGGTGTCTGGGGGGTGGGGTGTCTCTTTTTTATTATTTATTTATCTCCCCCCCCTCCCCTTCCCCCCCCCCCCCCCAGGGTCTGGTTATACAGCCCTGCTAGCAACTTCTTGCTGCAGAAGTTGTGCTGTGTCTATCACTCTCTTCTAATTTTGGCAAGATCTCTGAAGCAGTAAGCTCTTTGTTTTGACAACATTAAACACAGATTTCCCCCCCCCCCCCGCCCATACCAAATAGGGATGACAGAGTCACACCCTGTTAATGTGTGTACAGCAGGAAGTATGTTGCAGAAGTCAGGAGTGAGTGCATTACAGATTGCACATGCAGGTATGAAGTTACTCCTACCAGTTGTGCTGGTAATGATGCCTGTTTCAATCAACATTTTTATCTATCTATGTGTTACATTTTTGGAAGGTAATGAACAGCAAGGACTATAACATCTGTACCAGGTGACCTAATTCTATGGTTCCTTTTGGCATTAAGAGACCCAGATATAGCACATAGTATGCAGAAGCATTTTTGCATCTGCTTCCTCTTGAGTACTGTGTGAGTCTTGAGCTTCTTCAGCACATCTACCGTTGATGGACTTTGTTACTTCACCATTGGAGAAGCCTGCAGTAAGATGGAGTGTTTGTTGGGTATGCTCCTACACTTTCAGGTGCATTTTGAGCCATGCATTCACAGAGGAATTTTATGAGTGACTGCTTGTTGGATGCCACATTTAGAATTTTTTTTCTATGGAGGCACAGGGCATCCACCAATCACCTGGTATTTCTTGCCATTCTACCTTAGATGCCATCCAGCACTATCTTTCTGCAGTTTTCAAGGAATTATTGTTGTCACATCTGTCAAGGACTTGCTTTCTGAATTAGATTTGTTAAATCTTTTTAGGACCTGCCTCAAGTGTTCAGCAGCCAGTTCACAGTATGTGGACACAAATTCCACAGACATTGTTTGTATTACAGCCATGGCATCTCTGATGTACACTGTGGTTTTTGTTGCATGCTCTTAACTCATGGATTCTTTCAGCTTGAGCTTCCAGCTTGATGCACTAACTTAGCTTTTTGTTCTTCTCATTGTTCCATCACATGAAAGAGGAACATAGTCACAGAATAGAACCTGTGCCTAAGAACAAATGCCATTGAAACATCATTTCTGCATCCTTACTAAGGACAGGGCTCTGTGGAAAACAATGTATGGGCTTATAGCTGCTGTGATTGTTCCTCCCTTGCCAGACTTAAACTTGGTCTTAGAGGCCACGTCAGCAAATGTTGTTGATGCCCGATTTCTTAACTTGACAGAAGAAGCTATGTGTTCCATCAGAATTGGATGTATCTCTCCCAAATCTCTCTACTTGTTCTTCACCAACACCTGCTATTTTCAGTAGAAAGTTGAGCACCTGATGTTACCTGCAGTCCAGTAGATATGATGATGATCACCTCTGGATGTGATTCAAGGTCAAATGGGTTTGTCATATTGTTGATGAAATGGTTGGTAAGAGCTGTAACATGCTCTTTATGCCTCTTCAGTGCAGAGTCAAGGACTTGTTTGTGGACTTTGTTTTCACTACTTTTTGTTAGGTTAGTTCTTTCTCTCATAGCTTTTGCATATTCGTAATATGAAGCCATGTATTTTTCATCTCTAATACTAATATTGACCTTTGTGTAAATGTCACTGAATTAAAAAGCTAGTTTCTAGAATATTTCAAAAAGTTTAGTACTGCATGCATAGGCAGTTACAATGTAGCATCTATTCTGATAAGTTTTAATTTGTATGTACAAAAGCTTACAAATGGAGAAGAATTACATTAGGAATTCATGTACATTTATATCTATCCACTATGTAGTACAAATGGTGGCCATGCAATCTTCTGCTACTGGTGCGCAGTCTTCTCTGAGACTGATCTGGTCAGCAAATTTCAACTGAAAATATAGAAAACTTATCACTTGTGAGATACCTTGGCAATTAAGAATGTGTGGTGGTAAATATGCAATATTGATATCTGCCATTTTTGCCACCTGCTTCATCATATCTGAAAAAATATTTACCCATGCAAAACCAATATACATCTTTGAATACATTCTTGTTTGATGGTTAAGGTGTTATCTAACACCCATTTAGGTGTTAATTTCAACTTAAACAGAAAAAACTGTGGTCATATTTCAGTATTTCTGGAACTGGGCAAAAAATTATTCTAATTTTGGGTATGATTATTTCACCTCGCCTATAGTCTTATGGCACCACTTGACTGCTCCACATAATAGCTCATCTAAACATACATAAAATAAGCTTTCTAATGATCTATCAATGTGGATATGAGGGTACATTAAACTCCAAAAACATGACCTGTTTTGGAGAATTGCTGTGTGCCTATAACAATTTACAGTACTTCTGAACATGGAGAATCAATAGACTGACAGTGATTGAAATACACTTCAAAGATTCTGTGGAGGGAAACCATTGAAATGAATATCTAATAAGAACACTTTAGTGCTTCTCCGTTAAGATTACTCTCAAGTAATCCTAGTCCCTACCAGGCTCCATGGCTATAAAATGGGTTAATTTAAGAACTACTCTCTCAGATCAATTTCTATGTAGTAATCAATTTAGATATGTTGGTGAAAGGTGGTTTTGGTTAACTACAGTTACTTTATTTGATCCAAACCCTAAAATTAATAAAGCATGAGAAGATAAAAGTAAAAAGCTACTAGTAATAAGGAACTGAACAGATGGTTGATTTGAGACAGTCTCATCCATCTTTAGGGTTCAGTTTGAGTGAGATAAGTGATGGTAAGTCATTCATGTTCTATTTTTGCTGTCATATCTGTCAACTATAGACATGTCACCACATTTTTTTTCCTCCTAAATTTTAGTTTTTTTGACTTGACCTCCAAAGTACAATGAGCACTCAAATGAGTTTCAGTGAGTGAGCCCCAATTTTGGCTGCAGCACTTGGGTTTCTATAAACCGTGTCTAATTGAAAAGGAATTTGACATAAAAGATCTAAATATCATAGGCAAAATGCTTCACTATAGGATGAAAAATGGCATATGCAATTTTAGATCTATGTCAAGATTCTTAAAGTGTAGCCAAATAGAAAGGAGCAGAGGATGATTTTGTCTCTCTGGTCTAGATTCTGGGAAAGTTTTTCCTGTTTGAGGGCAATAGCTGCCCATCTTGCCCCTGCCTCCACATTTCCTCCTAGTATCCTTAGGCATGGATTTGACTCTGCCTCCAGTGTCCTAGGTTGTTTTTTAGCTGTCTTTTCTTCCTCCTATGTGCAGCTTCCTTTTTTTTGGTTAACCATTTCCAGTAGTCCCACATTCTCTGTTTTGGAGGCATCAGCTGAAATGGTGACAAACATACCTTTCAACACAAGGCTGAGTATGCTGCTGCCCAGCATCGTCCTATAGAAACTCTTCCCATAAACTGATTTTTTCAGGCTTGCATCTCAGTTACTTGCTTATACAGGTTCCTCTTTGGAAGTTTTGTGTTTTCAAGAGTAGAGAGACCTTTGCAGGCTGCTTCCTCTTTCAAGGATTGGAGGAGACCATTGTTGGGATAAGGCTATTTACAGTACTGAAATAATTACTAATTTTTTCAATTTTCAATCATCTTCATATTTAATCCTACTCTGTGTATTTTACTGAAGGTTCAACTGTTAAATTTTATCTCTGGCTTATCAGAAGAGAATGGCTCTTGTCTTTCCATACCCTCAACACCAATCAGACACAGCCAGGATAATGTGAAGGTAAAACTTTTCATCTTCATTACAACTTCTAAAAAAATATTCACTCTGTATGCAAAAGTGAATAGGTGAAATGCAACACAACGTGTTCTTCCTCAATTATTGCTAGTCTAAACTGTCAGAGTAGAGAATACTTAATGACCTCCAGTATCGCACCTGAGCTTGTTGGTAGTTCATGCCTCTGCTTATAGGGTTAGAAAACATGCTATATGCTGCTCTCTGTACCCTTGAAGAACGAGACAAGTCTTTTCTGCAAGCCTGAAGAGCAGGACCAGGCTTCTGTAGGAGCCCTTAGTTAGGGGGTGTAAGGTTAGGTCCCCATTAAAGTGGAAGAAAAAGTTAACTTTCCTTATGCATAGGCAAGGCAGCAGTTGTGGGCCATAATTTCTCTTTTTTTCTCCTCCTTTTATACTCGGATGTTGCCTTGAATAATAGTCTAGTGACTTGCTCACAGATGAACAGTGAGGTAATGGCTCCACTATGATTTGCACCTCAGATTTTATTTAACTTCCACTCTTTTACCCTACTTACACATTAGAGAAACTCTCTCACCAACAGTAGTGATGGCAGCTCCAGCAAATGAAAGGGGGGCATAAGTTGGCGTTTGCTTGTCCTCAGTCAAACCACCATGGGCTTCCTGGAAATGCTGGGTACCCATGCCTTCCCATCCCTTTTCTTCTCCCCCACTACAGGGAGACTGACCAGCTAGTAGGAGTCTCTTGCCCTCTCCAATATTCATACGCTCACCATAAGAGGGAGCTCCAGCATGGCATTTGGGGACAAGTCAGAACATGTTTGCTTCCTTCCCCAGAACTTCCTTCTCAGCTACCTGACATCAGACTTGTTGAATTTTTGAAATTTGAACTCTCGTTTTCTCCTTACTCTGCCCCGCTGCTACTAGCACAAGTCTTCCTTGGTCTACTTGACAAATACATTTCTCACCCTTCTTTCTTTTTCCTCTTCTAAACTTCAGTCTTCCTCTACTTTTTTCCTCTTGTTCTTAGTGTCTCCTCCCTTTCTCACAATTCTTCTTCCTACACCTCCATCCCAGGTGCTCCATTAAAAAAACACTCAGATATGCATAACTTCCTAAGTAACCATATGATCTTGCTTACTTTCTTCACCAATCTATTTTCTTTTCCTTTTAGTGTGTCTGTTCGTGCTTAGACTGTACATTCTTCAGGTCAGGGACTGTCGTCTTATGTTTGCATGGGGCCTAGCACACTAGAGTGCAGCTGTAATATAAATAAGTTTTTTGTGGGGGTCATAGTTTATCACTTCAAGTTCTAGTACCTTGTTGAAAAGTGAATGCACTAGAAATGAAATCATGAACCATTGGCAAAACTTCCATTGACATCAGTGGGGCCTTAGGTTATGAAAAGTGCCTTTGTTGTAAGGATGTTTATGGAAGAAGACCTAGATAATGTCAGATACAAATTGATGCTTATCAAAGAGTTGAAGAGAAAGGGAAATGAGAATGTTCTAAATCTCATGTGGATTATGTAGCATCATGTACAAAAACTTTCAACACATTAAAATTCCACGTTTGGTCCATACTGGCTTACATTCATCATTTCCCAGTCTCCATATGTATAGAAGTCAGTGTCTTGTAATTCAGCATGACTGATATTCTTACTCTTTCAGAACAATGATTTCTGCGTATACCTAATTCATTTTTAAATAGGTTTTTTTATTTTAATGTTTTTGAGACAAGCTAACTTGACACTTTCTTATGCAGTTGCTATTGATCGTGAAGAAGTTTGTTTGTGCATATTTAAGCCTGTTGGTGAATTCCAAGAATGATCTGGCTGTGGCTCATGTTTTAAATATTCCTGATAGAGGACTTGGAAGAGAAGCCTTCACTGACCTAAAGCATGCTGCACAGAAGAGACAAATGTCCATTTTCCTGGTATGTGTCAAATCAGCATTAATCTTTCAAGAATACATATTTGGAGTAGATCAGAAGTAATGAAACAATTATAAAAATGTGAGTGCTGCGTCTTTAAACTCAGATGTAAGGCTGAGAACAAATTGGATTCAGGCTAACCTATCCAGTCAGGACAAATGACCTGGAAAAGCACATCTCTTAGACTAGAGCAAAGAGCTTGCAGAGTAGGGTAGATGCCTACTTGGACATCAGTTGCAAAGGTGAGCAAGGAAACAATTTGTGTGCATGTACACGCAAGTTGTAAAAAAGGATATGGGAGCAACAGAAATCAAAACTGTCTATCCAAAGTAATGACTAGAATCCTGAAGTAGTATGGTATGCATACTGATCTGGATTAACTTCTGCCCAGTTTAGTTCTCAGTATGTTATGCATGCATTTTTCTTTTGCTTTAACTAAATTTTTCTTTGTTTTTAATACATTTTTGTTTTACTACAAGCTTTGTGATTTAGGCTCTCTGGGAATTTCATGCAGACCATATCAGAGCAGTGAAAATTCCCTCCAAGAATAGTGAGTGCAAGAAGAGTTTTGGAGCATATTCTGCTTACAATAAGTGTCAAAAGGGCACAGATATAGAGGTCCTTTCTCATAAGGTGTAGCACTGTCAGGAATACTGTTTTAATTACATATAGTTGATAAGTAGATGAGAACTTTGTTCAAAGGTCTCCAACCTTTAAAGCACCCAGTTGTGTGCTTTTTTTTTTTTTTAAACAAATACAAACTAATTTTGAATCTGATGTTACGAGTCATTTTGAATGGAGCTAGAAATAGATTTAGTATATCATGTTCTTTAAATACTTGTCATTGTGGACCCCACTGTAAATGGGCATGCACCTCATGCATGCAAGATCAGATTCTTTTGAATAGCAGTGTCTGTTGGGGCCATACATGCACCCTGTGTCTTCTCATGCTTCTTCACAAGAGCTTATGCAGCAGCTGTGATCCTACCTCACTTCCCTCTTTCTGCTTATGGCAGCAAGATGGAACCTAGTGAGTGTGTGACTCTTTTTAGATACTTTTAAAAAATGTTTGTTTTAATTAAATTTATGAAGAAATTTTTCATCTTTACACTCCCTTCATTTGGATGTGCCTTGTCCCTGCAAAAAAAAAAAAGGGGGGGGGGAAGTTCCTGGAGACCATGCCTGCGCAGTCGGACAAGGTGCTGGGTGTCAGCTGCTATGCCTCATAGTGGACTCCATACTGTCAAGGTTTAAACCTTGCCCATCCTGTGGGAGACTGATCCCTTTCAAGCATGGACAATCAACGCCTCTTTGCCTAGACTAGGCTATCTACTGCCTGGACAGATACTCTGTGTACAAGTCCTTTTCACTCCACTCAAGCTACATCTATTGGAGCAGTCCATATGTGTCATTTTGGAACCACAGGAGATGGTCATTACCAGAGCAAGGCCAGATAAACCTGTATCTGCCAGCACTTCCTTGAGCATACATTTTATGTAGAGATCAAGCACTAGAAAGAATCTGAAGAAAGCACCAGCAGAGCCAGCACTGGTGACTATGATGCTGGCCAGGTCCCCTTCAACACTGGCCCGTCCTTGGCACTGAAAACCTTGGCACCAAAAATGGACAGCCTTGGTGCCTACCCCAGGCAGGAAATCCAGCACCTGTGCTTATATATAAAGATAAGGCTCATTCATGGAGCTGAACAGATCCCAAACATAGATGCAAATGTTAAGGGAAGTTCCATAAGGAGGAAAGAAAACATGATTTCTCAAAGGGCCGAGCATATGAGTCCTCCACCAGATCAGGAGTGGCAGAGGGAATGAGACCTCTGATCTTTCCATCTTTCATGGAACCCAGAAAAGATCTGAGAAATACTCTGGAGGAATCTGAATTATCTCCAGAGTGTTTCCCTGCAATGGAAAGAAACCATCAGCCCCAGTGCCCTATCAACCTATGGCGCTGCCTTTCAAAGAAGATATGCTCTTCTATGCCATTGTTGGTGTATTCATTCTTGCTGGTGTTGAGGAGAGACTCTCCTCTGCCTTTATAGTGTGACCCTAAGGAGGACACCTGGGAGTCCTTATTAAGAGCACTACCCCAAATGTGTGGCACTGGGCTAGCCCTAGTCAGGCCAGTATCCATATGACATGATACCTTGCCCATATTGCCTTTACTGGAGACTGTCATCTCATGCATTTAAGAATAGATTCCTTCCCCACCCCCCAATGCTTACAGGAAGAGTGGGTGATTGCATCATTAGCCAGTCCTCCCACACTAGAACTGAACATGGCCCCCAAGAGGAAGACATGATGACAGAGGGATCACAACAATCCCTGTCTCCACCCACAGAGTCTTCATCAGTGCCAGAATAGGCCCTGACACCAGCCCCAATGCCAGTGATAGACTAGACTATCTACAGCCTGGACAGGTACTCTATGTACAAGTATTTTGAGTGCCATGATGCCAGTCAGAATTGTTCTCCCTGTTAATGAAGGGATCCTGGAACTGGTCAGAGGACTGTGACAAATCCCGGCAACTCTTCCTCCCACTTTGAAAAGAGTGGAGTCGAGATATTGGGTGCCCCTCAAAGGCTTTGAACACTTTTATGCACATCCAAACCCAGAGTCTTTAGTTGTTTTGAAAGTACAAGAAAAATCAAGGTCCATAAAAGGCATACCAAAGGATACAGATCCAAAAAAATCAGACCTCTCTCTGGATGCAAGACAGAGAGACTGATCAACATAATTCTGTTTGGCAAATTGGGGCTAGTAATTTATCAAAGTACTGTTTTCTTTCTTGGGTGAAGGTCACTCTCTTCTCATCCAAAATCCAAGAGAAACCAGGATGAGTTAACGGAAATCATTAAGGAGGACTAGATGGTCATCAGAATGTAGCTATGGGTGTCCATGGACACAACTGATATGGCTATAGGGTTGATGGCTGGGCAGTCACTAAGAGAGAGGCCTCATGGCTCCAGGTATCTGGTACACTGTCAGCTGCAGGCCACTTTGGAAGACCTGCCCTTTGAGGAGATGGAGCTCTTCAGCCAGAAAATAGACTAAGTACTCCGCTCCGTCTTAAGGCAATGCTATTTTCCTTAGGGATTTACGTGCTGGCCCTCTATAGGAAACCTTAAAAATGTAAGCCCCAGCAGAGGACACAGTCCTGTTTCTGTGGTTGTCAATCAGAGCACCCAGAGAGAGTCCAGGTACTCCACGGGGTGACTTTTTTTTTTTTCCTTCCCCCACCTCCTTGGCTAACCTGACTCGCTCTCAGTAGCTGCAGATTTGATGGGAGTGTTGAGAGTCACACTGGAGTCAATCTGGAGCTTTCACTTATCTTTGGGAACCACCTTGCCCCTTCTTCACCACGCCTAGGCAGCTTTCACAGCTGACAAATGGGCACTAGAGGCTATCCTGTCCATTTCTAGACATTATCCGTACCAACTTTCCTGCCCTGTCCTCCTTCAGGGATCCCTCTCATGAGAAAATATTACAACAAGAAGTGGTCTTACTGCTTTATCTAGGAGCCATGAAGTATCTACAGAGTACCAGGGAAGAGGGTTTCTTCTCCTTCAGAAAGAAGAAAAAATATCAGAAGAAAGGGGTCTTAATACTATACTAGACTTTTGACAGAACAAATACATATGATGCCTGAGTTTCAGGATGGTAACATTTGGTATCCTCTTGACATTCAGGATGCGTACTTCTACATAGCCATCCATCCAGCCCACAAGAAGTACCTACGATTGACAGTGGACTCAATCATTACCAAAACAAGGTACTATCATTCAGGCTTTCCATGGCATTTAAAAATCTTCACTAAGTGCTAAGCAATATAGTGGCTCATTTCAGAAGGAAGGGTAGCCACATTTATGATTACCTCAACAATTGGCTGATCACAGACCTATCTCAGGAGGGGATGGCTGTGAGCCTGAACTACGCTCTCTCCCTATTCTCTCAGCTGAGTCTCTTGGTGAACAACAAAAAAGTGTCTCTCCAATCACAGGTATTAGTGTTCACAGAAGCCTTGATCAATTCCAGGTCTGTGGGAGCATACCTTCCCAATGACAGATTCCTCTCAGTGCAACTGCTATTACTTGCAATAAAAACCAAGTCGTCAACAACAACAACATTATGAACGTGTCTGGGGCAGCGAGGCCCTATGTTGGCATGCATGTATGTTGCACTGCTTGCCAGACTTCCCCTGTGGCCACTCTGATTCTGGCTAGGGTCACTCTATTCCCCAGCAAAACACCCAAATGAAAAAGAATGTTGTGGTTCACCTCTTGGCATTGCAGAACAGAGATGGTGGAAGGAACCCAAAAACAGACATGGAGGTGTGCAGTTCTACATCCCACCTCCTAACAAGTTTAATTACTAGGGCATCAGGAGCAAGTGAGGGAGCCCACCTAGACCATCTACAGATGCGAGGGACCCTGTCCTGGGAAGACTTTCAGCTTCATGTCAATGTCCTGCATGGACTTACTATCTGGTCTTCAAAATTCTGCAGTGCTGAACCTGATGGCCAACAACTCTGTGATGCACTACATCAACAAGCCAGGAGGTTCATACTCATTTCTTCTGTCGGGGGACTATCAGGTTATGGATGTGATGTCATTGACTTGGGATAACTGTAATGTCCCATCTCCCAGGAATCAGCAACAACCTGGCAGACTTCCTCTGTACGCAGTCCTTGGCCAGTCACAAGTTCTTCCTGTGGAGATCCATCATACACCCATTATTCTGTAGCTGGGTCGGTTCCTATGGTAGACATATTTGCCACCCAGGACAATTCCAATTGTCAGAATTTCTGTTTCAGAGGGGTCATGAGCCTGAGATCATTGCCAACTCCTTTCTTCTGTAGTGGAATCCAAGCTTTCTTTATGCCTTTCCACGGACTCCGCTTTATCCTCAGGGTGACTTCCAAAATTGAGACAAACAAGAGTGTGGGGGGGGGGGGGGCGGGGGCTCCATACTGGCAAAGGCAGCACTGTAGTCAGATACTTCATCTAGAATTTGCATCTGATAGTCTGGATGTTGTCTGGTTAAGTGCCATAAACAGACTGCTCTAGATAAGTCCAGGATATCCTGATACAGAGCAGGAAGATGTCCACAGAAGAACTTATTTGTCAAATTGGAAGAAGTTCTTTATTTGGACTGCCCAGTGGGGCCTGGACCCTATTCCAGTTTCAGTACTGGAGATCTGCTACTACTTCCTTCATTTTACTATGCTTTGGCCAGTTGAGGTCCACCTTGCGTCCTAATCAGTGGAACTGGAGGGGCTGTCACTGAGGAGACACCATGGGACCAGGGAACACAGATTTAGACTGGAAACAACTCAGCTACATGGACAGAGCAGTTCACAAGGTTTAATAACGTTCCACTTAACCTGTATTCAGCTTCATTTATGCAGATGAAACATACTTCTCAGCAATTTTTGCTTGCCATTTGCCTGTACAGTTATGCTTGGTCTCCACTCATTTGATGGTATCTGATTTCCTCAAGGGCCTACTTCCTCCTGGGACCTCAACTTTGTCCTCTCCAGACTATCTTCCTAGTTGCAATTGCATCAGCCAGGAGAACGAGGGAGCTCTAAGTACTTGCAGCAGGGCTTTCCCACACAATGTTTCATGGGGTTATGGTGGTGCTCAAACCTCAATCCAAGTTCATCCCCACAGTGGCCTTGGAATTCCGTCTGAATCAACCCATAAATCTGCCTGTCTTCCTCCTGAATTTATATACGCTAGAAGTTTTCCTGAGCCTTACTTTACTACATTGACAGAAACAAACTGTTCAGACTGTCTCCCTTTTTTTTTTCCTGTCTGTCTGTAGACAGCCATTCCAAGGGACAGGCCATCTCATTACATTCTGATACCACTTAAATAATCTTTGTATCTCCCTCTTATCCATTGGCTGGTGAGCTCCTCCCACTGACCATCAAGGCTCACTACACCAGGGCTCAAATAACATCCTCCACCTGCTTCAGAAATGTTTCCAATTCCAAGATCTGCAAACCAACTGACAAGTTGTTTTGTTTGTTTGGAGGGGGGGAAAAACAAACAAACATGCATTTGTCTTAGTTGCCAGAGCTGATGCTAGATTCGGAGAGCAATACTAAAATCTCTGATCAACTGAGGAAGTTGATACTACTCATCTTACTATCCCGAAGGAGAGGAGTGTTTGTCAGTCACCTATAATGGGAGCCACACTGACACGTACAGGGAGAGAAAAGTTACGTACCTTACACTAACTGATGCCCTCCATCCTTGCTTTTCAGAGTCCTCAGCTACCATGGGCTTCAAACTGCAAAGAAACTGAGGGAGGGTTGCAGCAGCTCTGCCTTTGATGTCCTTGTGTGGGAGCACAAGGAGGCACAAGGTGTGTACGTGGCCCTGACAAACACTGCTATTCGAAAGAATTTGATCTTGTGTACATGAGGCGCATGAGCAGCTACAGTGGAATACACTGATCCAGTGAAAAACCACTGTTACTGTAGGGTAAGTAACCTTTATTTATGCTGAAGCAGCCGAACTCCTATGATCTTATGGTTGAATAAATATGGAAAAAATTGTGAAACCTCAGTTCTAGGATTATTTCAGCTCTTAATGTTGTATAAAAAAAGTATGTGTTTGGACTGGATTCATTACCCTCTCTTTCTGAGTTGCCAAAGGGGAAACTTCTCTACTGTATAAAGAAGTCTTCTCTTTTTGGCATCTTTGTCTAGGATAAATTACATGAAGCCAAAATATTTTCCATTGAGGAGGCAAGGTCCTATGAACCACATGCAATCCACAGCAAATCTTTAACAGAGCAAAGATATGAATGTTGGCAGATCTGCTTTCTTTTTTTGCTAGAATTATTTCAGTTGTACTGTTTTCAAGTCCTCAGAGGTCATAAGATGTGTATAATCTGAAGTTAAAAATTATATACACAATTACTATTGCATCTTTGCAAACAGAGATAGGATTGTCAAAAGTTTTCTTTACCTAAAAGAGATAGGAGTAGAAAACTAATTCTTCTGAAAGTTGCTGTAAAATTGTAAGTGTAAATTCTGCTTGGGGCAGTCTTATTTTTATTATTTTTATTTACTATATGTATAGATCTACTACATAAATATATGAAAACTTCACTATATTTATATAGTAGATAAAACTGACTTGACTTGATTTTCAGCAGTGATGAACATCCTGAGCTCTCATTTGATTTTTCTCCTCTCTCCCCTGAAAGAAAATTGTGGGTGTCTGGAAAATTAGGCCACTTCAGTGACTCACTTTTAGTCACTCTCACTTTAGAAAATGTTCATAATGCATAGTATGTCCCTGATCCTAGTTATAGCCACGAGTAGGCCTGTTGAGTTCAGCTTGCAGGCAAAAAGTTACTCACGTGCATATATCTATAAAATAATGCACAGTGATATTTTTAAGCTTAATTTGGCAAAAGGCAGTGCTTAATTACTTGGACGCAATTTTATATTTTGTTTGCAGACCTCCTATTAATGCTGCACTATTTTAAATCATGAGCTTGCAAATGGTTGTCACCAAGCATAAAGTTTACTACCATAAGTTGACCATTGACTTCGCTAGGACTGTTCATGCTAGCAAGCAGCTGCCTTTTGACTTGGGAGACGATTACGACTTCAAAACAATTGATAATTTTCTCTTCTTAATGTTATACACTTCTTCTTTTACCACTATAGTTCTACCTACCTACATATTTTTTTGGTAATAGATGGCAACATCTTTCATCCGAATGATAGAACTTGGAGGAAAAGGTTATGCACCTTCACCATTTGATACTTTAAGAACCCATGTAAAGGGACTTTCAGACTTTGTTAATTTTATCGACAAGCTGGAAGAAATCATCGGCGAAGTCCTGGATCCACGGTAATGGAGTTTCCCTCTTTTCTTTCTGGGTGTGGGGGTATTCTTGGTTTGTTTGTTTTTTGTTTTCAGAATTCTCTAAATTCAGTTATTGTTTGTTGATAGTGGTGTGAGATTTTGTTTTGTTTTTGTTTTGTTTTTTCGCCCTAGGAGTCGTAAATGTTTATAGCTTAAACTGTGTAGCTCTAGAAACTTTATTATTCATTGTCCCTATTGTTTTCACCCTGTTTGGGCAGCAGGACCAGCTGTCTTTTGGATTAAAATTTTCTGATTCCAGACCTTGGTGTGCTCATTAGGTCCCATAGAAGACAGCAATGAAAGGATCCTATCTTGTGGTCTCTTTCAGGGATAGATTCTAGCTACGCCTGCTTCTTGCTTATTCCAGTAGTTGCTGTTGAGTTCCAGGTGGTTTCTGGTTTCCTGAGCGTTCCAGTGGTATCCTCAAGATGTAAAATGCTCTCAACACTTTCTATATATTTTGATAACCATATAGTCGTTATCATTGTAGTGGTTCAGCTGTCTGGTTGTGTGTTTTTTGGAGAATCCTCTTTTGTTAGCACTTGTAAAACCTTACCTCGAATCTGTCTTTGGGCTCTTCTGTAGTCACCACTACTGCCGCACAGAAAACATCCAGTGCGGTTTCCCTCTGTACTATTCTGTAAGGGGTGTGGGAGGACTGAGAGAGGACGAGGGAGGAAGGAGGAATGGGGTGCTTTGATTACACCTCTAGCACTGACTGAAGGCACTGTTGCTAGATGCTGATTTTTCCATTGCACAGAGAGTAAATAATGTTGTTTGTGCAGTCTTGTCTCCCACATGTAAGGGTAAGTAAGAGAGGCAGGGAAGAACAAGGATCCAAATGGGATTCCCAGAAATAGTGAGGAGCGCTTAAAGAAAACAAGATGCTTTACAAGTATGTTTTGGGTGCAAAGGTGGTGGAGTAGCATTGTATATCAAGGATGAGTTAGACTGTAAAGAAATAAGAAGTGATGGAATGGTTAAGACGGTCTGTCTGGTCAAAAATCACATTGGGGAAGAAAGCTACTAGAGCCTCTCCTGGGATAGTGCTTGGAGTGTGCTATAGACCACAGGGATCCAATCTGGTTATGGATAGAGACCTCTTTAATGTTTTTAATGAAGTAAATACGAATGGGAATTGTGTGATCATGGGAGACTTTAACTTCCCAGATATAGACTGGAGGACAAGTGCTAGTAATAATAATAGGGCTCAGATTTTCCTGGATGCGACAGCTGATGGATTCTTTCACCAAGTAGTTGCTGAACCAAGAAGAGGGGATGCCATTTTAGATTTGGTTTTGGTGAGTAGTGAGGACCTCATAGAAGAAATGGTTGTAGGGGACAATCTTGGTTTGAGTGATCATGAGCTAATTCAGTTCAAACTAAATGGAAGGATAAACAAAAATAGATCTGTGACTAGGGTTTTGATTTCAAAAGAGTTAACTTTAAAAAAAATTAAGGAAATTAGTTAGGGAAGTGGATTGGACTGAAGAACTTGTGAATCTAAAGGCGGAGGAGGCCTGGAATTACTTCAAGTCAAAGTTGCAGAAACTATCAGAAGCCTGCATCCCAAGAAAGGGGAAAAAATTCATAGGCAGGAGTTGTAGACCAAGCTGGGTGAGCAAGCACCTTAGAGAGGTGATTAAGAAAAAGCAGAAAGCCTACAAGGAGTAGAAGATGGGAGGGATTAGCAAGGAAAGCTACCTTATTGAGGTCAGAATATGTAGGGATAAAGTGAGAAAGGTGAAAAACCATGTAGAGTTGGACCTTGCAAAGGGAATTAAAACCAATAGTAAAATGTTTGATAGCCATATAAATAAGAAGAAAACAAAGAAAGAAGAAGTGGGACCGCTAAACACTGAGGATGGAGTGGAGGTCAAGGATAATCTACGCATGGCCCAATATCTAAACAAATACTTTGCCTCAGCCTTTAATAAGGCTAATGAGGAGCTTAAGGATAATGGTAGGACGACAAATGGGAAGGAGGTTATGGAGGTAGATATTACCACATCCGAGGTAGAAGCCAAATTTGAACAGCTTAATGGGACTAAATCGGGGGGCCCAGATAATCTTCATCCAAGAATATTAAAGGAACTGGCACATGAAATTGCAATCTCATTAGCAAAATTTTTTTAATGAATCTGTAAACTGAGGGGTTGTACCGTATGACTGGAGAATTGCTAACATAGTTCCTATTTTTAAGAAAGGGGGGGAAAAAAGGTGATCCGGGTAACTACAGGCCTGTTAGTTTGACATGTGTAGTATGCAAGGTCTTGGAAAAAATTTTGAAGGAAAAAGTAGTTAAGGACATTGAGGTCAATGGTAATTGGGACAAAATACAACATGGTTTTACAAAAGGTAGATCATGTCAAACCAACCTGATCTCCTCCTTTTTGAGAAGGTAACAGATTTTTTTAGAGAAAGCAAACGCAGTGGATCTAATTTACCTCGATTTCAGTAAGGCATTGATACGGTTCCACATGGGGAATTATTAGCTAAATTGGAAAAGATGGGGATCAATATGAAAATTGAAAGGTGGATAAGGAACTGGTTAAAAGGGAGACTACAGCAGGTCATACTGAAAGGTGAACTGTTAGACTGGAAGGAGGTTACTAGTGGAGTTCCTCAGGGATCAGTTTTGGGACCAATCTTATTTAATCTTTTTATTACTGACCTTGGCACAAAAAGTGGGAATGCGCTAATAAAGTTTGTGGATGACCCGAAGCTGGTATTGTCAATACAGAGAAGGACCGGGATATCATACAGGAAGATCTGGATGACCTTGTAAACTGGAGTAATGGAAATAGGATGAAATTTAATAGTGAAACGTGCAAGGTCATGCATTTAGGGATTAATAACAAAAATTTTAGTTATAAACTGGGGGCACATCACTTGAAAGTAACGGAGGAGAAGGACCTTGGAGTATTGGTTGATCACAGGATGACTATGAGCCACCAATGTGATATGGCTGTGAAAAAAGCTAATACAGTCTTGGAATGCATCAGGTGAGGTATTTCCAGTAGAGATAAGGAGGTGTTAGTACCGTTCTACAAGGCACTGGTGAGACTTCCTCTGGAATACTGTGTGCAGTTCTGGTCTCCCGTGTTTAAGGAGGATAAATTCAAACTGGAACAGGTACAGAGAAGGGCTACTAGGATGATCTGAGGAATGGAAAACTTGTCTTATGAAAGAAGACTCAAGGAGCTTGGCTTGTTTAGCCTAATCAAAAGAAGGCTGAAGGGAAGAATCGTTTAAACTCAGTACCAATGTGGACATAAGAACAAATGGATATAAACTGGCCATCCGGAAGTTTAGACTTGAAATTAGACAAAGGTTTCTAACTATCAGAGGAATGAAGTTCTGGAACAGCCTTCCAAGGGAAGCAGTGGGGGGCAAAAGACCTATCAGGCTTCAAGACTAAGCTTGATAAGCTTATGGAAGGGATGATATGATGGGATAGCCTAATTTTGGCAATTAATTGATCTTCAACTATTAGTGGTAGATATGCTCAATGGCCTGTGATGGGATGTTAGATGGGGTGGGATCTGAGTTACTACAGAGAATTCTTTCCTAAGTGTCTGGCTGGTGAGTGTTGCCCACATGCTGAGGGTTTAGCTGATTGCCATATTTGAGGTTGGGAAGAAATTTTCCTCCAGGGCAAATTGGCAGAGGCCTTGGGGGGTTTTCGCCTTCCTCTGTAGCGCGGGACACGGGTCACTTGCTGGAGGATTCTGTGCACCTCGAAGACTTTAAACCAGTGCTTCTCAAGCTATTTTGATGTGGGGGACCGGCAATTTTTTTTTTTTCCAGTGTGCGCGCAGACCAGCAGCCGATGGCTCGCAGACTGGCACCGGTCTGCAGACCACCACTTTGAGTCGCACTGCTTTAAAGCACAATTTGAGGACTTCAATAGCTCAGACATAGGTTAGAGGTTTGTTACAGGAGTGGCTGGGCGAGATTCTGTGGCCTGCGTTGTGAGGGAGGTCAGACTAGATGATTATAATGGTCCCTTCTGACCTTAAAGTCTGTTTCTAAAGATGAAACCTGCCCTGAGAGACAACACAATGTTTCTGTTGAACCCAGAGAGATCCTGGGCTTTCTAGGTCACAACAGTAAAAATGGAAGGAAAACTCCCACTGAGGAGGGCAGATGGACCCTCCATCCCCACTTCTACTGACTGAGACAAATGGAACTTTTGGCTTGTGCTCAGCTTTGTAAGGAGAGACAGACTACAGCTGTAGAGATCGACTCTGCAGGGGGCCCCTAGCAGGAAGAATACTGGTGCTTTTTATAAGATCGACTCTGCAGGGGGCCCATGTTCTGCGGCTCATCTGAGAGGCACGCACACGCAGTATTGCAGGATACTTCTTTTACATCCTACACTGAAGGAGTCTGGGCTGGGACTTGGTCTTCTGCTTCCAGTTAGTGTGGTTATTTCAAACATGATATATTCCATTAATTACCCAGATGTTGGACCTGGCTGGGGAAGAGGAAAGGAGCCAGAAAGCCCTTTCAAGAGCAGAGATTACCAAAAATTGAGCCAATGGAGAAGTCTTTGGTCTAGGCATCCATGTACTCTGGAGAGACTGGGTGGCTGCTAAGGAGTAGGGCAGGCTACTTTGGAGAGCAGTTGCCGAAGCAGACTGAGGGAAACAGGAAATGGGTATCCAGCAAGGTGAGAGGGCTGGCATCTTCTATGGATGCAGTGAAGACCAGGTCCCTTTGCATAAAAACCTTGAGACAAGAACTGTATGGCTTTCATGGGAAGCAGAGGGGAAGGAATCACTGGAACTACAGGAAGCCTTAGGATCATGAGAGGGAATAAGAATGATCTGAGGCTGAGGAGCTGCAGTTGGAGTGGCAGAAATATCTAAGGAGGTGAAGAAGCAGGAGGCTACTGTAAGGTCCAGGAAGAGGGAGAAGAAATAACAGCTAAAGGGCGACTTCCAGAATTGGGGCAACTGGGAAACCTCAAGTCCAGGAGCCCCTGTACCCTGTGAAGGCAGAGAAGTTTCTGCTAGAGCTGGGTTGGCTCTAGTACATGTCTGCAAGCCCCAGGAAGGGCACCTGGCAGGTATTCCAGCCCCATATGTATACCTTCTAGTTACCTGCTCTCATGGATGTCTTCCCTCTGTCCTTTTCTTCCAGCCATCATCCCCTGCAAGGGTATGGTCTCCAGAGCGCCCCGTACTCCAGGGAAGAGGAAGGAGAGCATGTGCAGATTCTGTCCTGCCCTGGGTCAGGCAGTTAGGCCAATTCCTAGAAACAGCAATACACTAGATCCTCCCAGTTCCACCTCCATCAGAGTCTACGGAGAAAGAGAATGGAGCAGTCAAATCCCTAGCTACTTGGGAAGCCTCCGTGAGTCTGTTTAGGCACACAGGAGTCTGCACAGGCACCAGCATTAGCTAGATTTTCCAACATGAATAGATATCTTCCTGTCCCCATTATAGGGAGTTCAAAGGAATTGTTCTAGTGGCAGCAGCTTCTTTGTGCTGCTGACTCCCAATTCCAGAAGAAAACCTAGTCAGAGAAGGGAAGGAACCATTTCAGCTCCAGCAGCTCTCATATGGCCTGTAGCTACAGTGTACGGATCCTTGTGAGAAGCCCCTCATACTGGCTAATGGGACATTCTCAACCTGCAGTTGCAGGAGAGAGGCAGATTCTAGCTTCCCACTCCACGTAGCCAGGATGGTATAGATATTGCAACCGGAGGAGGGAAGCTATCAGCAGAGTCAGTTCCTGGGGACCTGTCACTGTGTGTTGCAGTGCCCTGTACATGTTCACTCTAACATTAAAATAATGGGCACCAAGTGATCTGTTGCTGACAGAGAGCCCTTAACAGAACTGAGGCTATCTAATGCAGAAAACACGAGTGGATGCTGCCATTTCTGGGGTTGCTAGAACAGCAGCAACCCTAGTAGAAGCAGCAGCCCTGGAGGATCTACTGAATAGAAAAACTGAAGTTTTTCTGAAAGGAGGCTTCAAGTCCTTGAGTTTAACAAGCTCCAAATTACACTGTGTATGCACTGAGAATAGCAGTCTGCTACTTGCAAAAGCTCTTCAAGTCTCTGGAAGCTAAGGGCAAGTAATTCAAGCTAGTTAAGGCACTGCTGTTCCTCTGTTAAGCCTCTCATCCTGTGAGGTGATGTGCAATGTGATTAGAATTAGTTCTGCTCCATGGCCTTATCTATGTCAGCTAGGAGGTCCCTGCAGAAGAAGCAGTCTTCCAAAGGACTAACCATTCTACCTTTGAAAGTCAGGTGATCACAGAAGTCTGTTCCTTCTTGGAAACTCAGAGGTAGCTAACAAGCAATAGGAGCTTTTAGCTGGAAGCAATATTTAGCATCAGAATGGTTAAGGTATTCCTCATCCAGTAGAAAATAATCAAGCTGCAAAATCAGGGTCCCATATTTGCTACAGGAAGAAATATACTGTAGTATTATGGAGCTGGCTGTCAGGAAGTCTCAGAGTAATCATGAGTTACTTCAGCTGTTCATGTTGTCATAGTGGAAAGCAGAAATGGGAGACAAAAACTCATACAAAAAAGGGTTGGTCAGTCATTGAAAACCTACACCTTGAATGTTCTGGAGTGAAAGATATCAATTATGGACACCAGCTCACAGACCGAAGTGACCAGGTTGGCACTACTTACTTTACCAAGAGCCCAAAATTTTATCTGGGGGGGCAATTGAACAACACAATGACAGGCATAAGTAAATTGCAATGGGGGATACGTGAAGGGTAGGACATGATCAAGAATATAGATCTGCTAGTCTTGAGTAAAACAAAATCTATTTCCAGTCTGTGAGGCAGTCACATAATGGGAAAGAGACTCCAGTGATGGATTGGCTGAGTGGAATCCAGTTGAATTCCAAAGTATGACAATCCTGACCAAATATGGCACAGACCCCAAGTGGGCCCATGAGCTTACAACAGACATAGAAAGATAGGGCTGAGCATTTGACTGATCCAAAAATAATTGGTCTATTCATTGGTCAGATAATGTCAAAAATGATTAAATACTTTAAAGCACTAATTTATTAGGACAGTAACAAAAAAGAGGCAGACCATAAAGTCTTAACTAGGTTTAGCCTTAGACACTTATGCCTAACTAAAAAAAGAAGTTGTTTAACTAAGGGTACGTCTACACTACCTGCTGCCGGATCGGCAGGTAGTGATTGATCCCCAATCACTCTGCTGTCGACTCCTGTACTCCACTGTGGCAAGAGGCAGAAGTGGAGTCGACAGGGGAGCAGCGGCAGTCGACCCCGTGCCAAGTCGACCTAATATACGTCGACTTCAGCTACGCTATTCTCATAGTTGAAGTTGCGTATTTTAGGTCAATTTTCCTCCCCTCCATCCCCCCCCAGTGTAGACCAGGCCTAAGTTACTTTAGCTCATAAAAATGCAGTACATAATGAAATAAGGTTCTAAAAATATGAAAGAATTATTCTTATTTTTAGCAATGTTAGATTAACATTTAAATGTGAGTATTGTTATAAAAAGAAAATTAAACACACAGCAATTTTAGTTTTTAAAAAAGTAATTTTGAAATGCATGCCTGTCAGATAGGCATCAGACCAGACTTGTCAAATATCTTGCTTTTCATATCTCCTTTATCAGCTTC
This sequence comes from Lepidochelys kempii, assembly GCF_965140285.1. Taxonomy (NCBI): domain Eukaryota; kingdom Metazoa; phylum Chordata; order Testudines; family Cheloniidae; genus Lepidochelys; species Lepidochelys kempii. The sequence goes on from NC_136380.1 coordinate 251,651,048, forward strand.
AGTGCTTCGTCTGTATCTTTGTTGTCCTCATTGAATCCATCAGTATCTCCTTCCTCTTCATCTGCTGAACTTTGAATCAACTCTTTAGCTGCCATTTTCTTAAATTGTGATACATGGTTACCAGATTCCCAGCAGTGGAGGTCTTCAGTGTATTTCTCGTTTTGAAATGGATGATTCCCCAAGTCGACCAGTTTTGTTCCACATATGCTGAAGTACACAGAAGTGTTAAAAGAATTTCTGCTACTGTAGCTAGAGTTCTAGGAGGACATGACCCTTTATACGAGGAAGCAGCAAGTTGTTTTGATTCATCTGCTGGATTGTACTTCATTGTTTTATGACTGAACAGTCTGCTGCTTGCTTTATAAGTTGCTACCTCCATCAGAATTGTATTTTTTTTGTTTGTATATCCTTTTAATATTTACAACAGCCACTCTGAGATCACAAATTGGATCAAATTCATCATCAGAAAGGTCTTGGTCCTGGAAGTGTGGATCAAGAAGGAACAATCACTTAATATTGCTGTGATAGTATTTTGCGATTTCCCCCCCACCCCTTCAGCTTCTGTAAATGGACTGTGTTCAGTATCTCACAAATATGTTTAACGTCCAAGAACTTGTTCTTTGCATCAGACAGAATAGAACAATCATTTTCATTTTCTCAATGAACTGAGCTACAGATTCAAGCAATGAAATTAATTTTAACTTCTGCATCCTTTAGGCATAGTCAAGAATTTCAGTTTGGATTACTGGGGGGGCACACCTAGCCATCCTTTCTTCAGCAGCAACTGAGTGAAGAGCCTTCTTGCATATTTTAAGATACTCATCGAGTACAAAAGGTTTACTCAATGTGGATGAAACTGAGTGCTGTACTAAATTATGCTGGAAAAAATGGCTGCTGGTACTTGTTTGCTTTTTGTAAAACTTGACAATGCTTTTAATTTTTGACATGAGATGAGAAGATTGTCATATCTTCAACATCACTAGTGAAAAGCTGCATTATATGGGCAGAAGGTGTGGATTCTCATTTATCAACAAAAAGCCCAAGCTGCTTTCATGTTAGCTGCATTGTCTGCCACAACAGAAATAATTTTCTGTGGACCCAATTCATTGATTGTATTTTTAAACTAGACGGCAATATATTGGGCTGTGTGGTGATGCTCAGCTGCGCATTGGAATGAGTAAAACACTAGCTGTGGAGTTGTTACCATGAAGCTGATGACACCCTTATTTTGAATATTGCTCCATCCATCAGACACTAGACACACATGAGGAGCTTGCACGATAAGAACACCAACTCCTGTTCACATTGATCGCTTCAGCATTCAGAAGACTTCTCACAAGCAGTTTCCTACTTGGTATTTTGCACACTGGATACAATTTATGAAAAAAATCTTGCATATAAGGTTTTAAGTATATGAAATGGTGTAATGCTGGTGTAACTACCTCTAGCAAACATACTGTCAAGTTTGTCTTTGGATAGAATGTCCCATTATCAGAAAAGCCTCTTAACACAGATTTGAACGTCTGAAGACTTTCCAGAAGTAGAAGTTTTCAATGCTGAACCAGATGAAGCAGCAAAAGTCTTATTAGAAGACTGAAGAAATGAAATTAGGGTCACTATCACTGTCACTCACATCACTATCTTCATCAGCGGACTTCATGCTTCAAAACACTGCTGAAAAAGACTGAGTTTACACAGAAGACCAACTTTGATGCAGACCAGTTTTCCCTTTCTTCCTGTTTGACTGCAATAATCTCATTTTTGACAGAAACTGGACACATCCCAAGAATGCAACAAGTTTTGTTCCATTCTATCTAATGTCACATACTCAAAAGAATAGAACTTGTACTTTAGATACAAAAGTTTTCCCATGTTCATGTCTAATAAACTTCCATATAAATGATTTTTTTTACTTTCCAAGGCTGCATAGTTTGTTACTGTTTTTAATGTTTCACTACTTTCTGGAATGCTCTCTAGATCAGTGGTTCTCAAAGCTGGTCCGCCGCTTGTTCAGGGAAAGCCCCTGGCGTGCCGGACCCGTTTGTTCACCTGCCGCGTCTGCAGGTTCGGCTGATTGCAGCTCCCACTGGCTGCGGTTCGCCGCTCCAGGCCAATGGGGGCTGCGGGAAGTGACGTGGGCCAATGGGTATGCTGGCTGCCCTTCCTGCAGCCCCCATTGGCCTGGAGCCGCGAACCACGGCCAGTGGGAGCTGCGATGGGCCGAACCTGCGGAAGCAGCAGGTGAACAAACGGGTCCGGCACGCCAGGGGCTTTCCCTGAACAAGCGGTGGACCGGCTTTGAGAACCACTGAAGTATCTTTTGTATTTTAATCAACCAGTAGCCATTCAGTTCTATTTGTAACAGCTGCTGTTCCAGAAGATTCCAGACAATCAAAATGTTTTCAGGCACAGTTCCCCATCTGTCCCAGGATGCTTAGAGACTCCACATTGCATAGAGGGAGAAGGGGATAGGTAGCCACTCCTCCTCCCATGCAGCAAACACAATGGGCTCAAACTTCAGCAGGAGGAGGAACAGAGCAGGAAGGAAGAGAAGGGACCTCAATATAAATGTGATGTCAGCCCCATTATTAGCATAGAACTTTTCATATTCTTTACAAGGTTTGGCTGGGGATCGATGCAGGAGGTGGACGCATGGTTTATGAAGGGGCTATTTGTTGAGAGGGAGAGGAGTGAGGGTTTATTTACATGGGCATTTAACGTGGATTGTTTGCTTTGTTGAGGATGGGAGAAGTGTTGGGGGCAGGCGTTAATAAGTATGATATTTTGTTGGTTAAGGAAAAGGCTTAATGGCTGTGTACGTTTTTGTGTTGTGGAAGGAGGTTAAATGATTGAACCCTCCTCTCCCACCCCCACTCCCTTTTGGAATTAATTTCTCTGTCTGGTCAGTTTAGATTGTAAACTCTTCAGGAAGGGACCATGTCTTTTAACTTTATGCTTTGTAAACAACCATGGACATTCCTTGCAACTAAGAAATGGTTGAGGAGGCCCTGGAACTAACAAATATATCCACAGTTTCTTGTAATAGATGACTTTCGGGATAAGAACCAAGTAACAGAGCCCAGCTTGCCTAGTCTAATTGTGAAGTACATGAACCTGAATGATTCCATGATAAGCAAATACATACAATGACAATTGACACCTTTCTGTGTACTTGAGGATTTGAAGAACCTATTTCTCTTGGTGTACTGCTGTAAAAACATCCATAGATCCACTGGTATCAGCAGTTCTGAAGATCCTTATTCCTTCAGATCAGTTTGGAGATGGGCCTGAGTGCCAGTTACATTAAGGTTCAGTCTCTCTAGTATGCCATCATGAAGTTTCCAGGCTTCTAAAAGCTGTAGATAAGCTCCAGCTCCATGGTCTGACCCTTGGAGTTTGATTTATGGTCACATAAATCTCTGAGTTTAGGGAGGAGCAGTCTGAGTAGACCAGCAGCAGGGGTGCTGTGCCTGGGTGGGGCCCTGGCTTCCCTGTGTAAAACTAGCCACTAAGTGGCACTGTTGCATAGCTCTTAAAATTAGTAATAAGAGCCTGAAGCAGCCACTTCAAGCACTCTGATCAACACTTTTGGTGAACATGCAGTTCTGGAGAGGATCTTTGTGAGCCCCATGAACCATCATCTTTGCAGTTGCTTATGCAGCTTATTCAGCCGGAGGCTGAAATTAACGATGAATATGGGTAAGTGGATCAGGCTTCCTTTTGAGAAGGAATGACTCAATTTCTCTTACTTTGTGTGCAGCCATTGTAAAGCCACACCCACACCCATTTGAAGGCTTAGGTGATTGTATTTTAGGTAAGAGAAAATGAGGCAGTTGTGGTTGCAGAGCTTTATACAGCCTTGCACTGAAGGTTTGGATCCACTTGTTAGTTACTTGGAGGCCACCTGAATACCAACTGCGTTCTGGACGGCTGTGGAACTTTCAGCTCAGAGTTGTCCATCTCTTAGGAGTGTGGATCTGCAGAGGCAATATACTCCGTAAACCTTCCATTTATATAGGGACTCTTTAAACTTTCACTGTTACAATTTTTCATGTAAGGGACGTCTGTTTTCAGTTATTTTGGAACATTTACAATGTATTGCAATTCAGTGAAATGGAAATATTTAAATGAATCTTGAAAACTACCGCAAAACTGCTTTGTATCTGTCAATTCATAGTACAAAACAGATGCTAACCTGTATTTTGACATTTAAAATGTTAGGGGAAAAGTTGCTGATCGTAAATAGTGCCAGTCTTAAAATACATTGTTAAAAGGATTGGACTAATTACTTCATAAAAATTTTGTACATTTTTAGAATTTTAGAAGTGCAAAGGTGTGGGTAACAGGCTTTTTTTTTAAAAAAAAAAAAAAAGAGCCATGTAACAAATACCAAAGCTATAGTGCAGGGGTGGCCAACCTGAGCCTGAGAAGGAGCCAGAATTTACCAATGTACGTTGCTGAAGAGCCACAGTAACATGTCAGCAGCCCGCTGGCAGCCCCACCGATCAGCGTCTCCCTCTTCCTCCCCATGCCTCCCACAGTCAGCTGTTTCACAGCATGCAGGAGGCTCTGGAGGGAAAGGGGAGGTGCGAGGGTACGGCAGGCTCTGGGGAAGGGGACAGGAGCCTTGGGGGAAGGGGTGGAGTGGGGCCAGGACCTGGGGCAGAGCCAGGGGTTGAGCAGTGAGCACCACTGGCACATTGGAAAGTTAGCGCCTGTAGCTCCAGCCCCAGAGTCGGCACCTATGCAAGGAGTCGCATATTAACTTCTGAAGAGCCACAGGTTAGCCACCACTGCTATAGTGGATTTTCTTTAAAAAAAATATATATATATATATATATAATTTTTTTAAGTTTAAAACCTTTTAAATACCAAGTGGGCAACCTTTTATAGTAAAATTTAATCCCCAGATATAGTTTTTATAATGGAAAATCTGATGGACTTATTAATTAGTAGATGCCATTATGATTGTTCTTTGTGCTTCATTCCAGTTTAGTATTGGAATTGCTTCAGAGTATTGAAAATCTATTACACCACTTTAGGAGAAACAAACCTGTGTACTGTAAATTACTTTAATTTTAAAAAGAATTGTGATTGCAATGATTGTACGTTTCAAAGAGTAGGTCTGACAGAAAAAAGTCTTGTTGCTGTTGGTTTTTAATTAAGTTTGGATTGTTGTAAGTTCCTGTTCCTTTCTAAACTTCCTGATTCAGGCAGGTGCTGGGAGAGGGCACTGTTGTGACCTGAAAGTAGAAGTTCAGAGCACAGCCCTCTGAGCAGACATGGATTCCCAGCTACCAAGACCCTTCCTTTTAAAGGGACGCTCTGGCCCCATCTCTGAGGCTAGGTCTACACTTCATAGTAAACCTGGTCTGTGGGACCCATACCTGCAGACCCAGAGTTTCCAAGCCCACACTTGAGCATCCACACTGCTTTGTAAACACAGGCCTCACAATTATGCTGATGTATCCCAGGGTTCCTAGCATCCTCGTCTGCTGTAGCTGCCTTAGGGCTTGGTTCATAGTGGATTGTGGGAGAACTTGTCTGTTCATCCCATGAAACTTGACCAGAAGTGGTTTGACTGGTTTGAGCCCTCCAACACACGCAGCCAAGCCTTGTCGGATACATGTATTGCCAGCAGATGGAGTCATCAGCATCAATCCTGACTCGGTGGAAAAACTTCTCCAGCTCACTCTCACTCCTATATCAGGAATCGGGCATACCATCTGTGAGATGCTGGTGGACAATTCAGCAGCTGTATTTGACCTACTGAATGCACCTCTTGGAGGCTGGGATGCTGACATGCCAGCCATGACCCAGCTGACGCAGCTCATGCCTGTTGCCATAGACACACTTTCCCCAAATGTAGAACAGCAGCTCTGGAGCAGAGTCATGATCACAGACTGATGGGATCATGTTGTCATGCGGACCTGGGATCTACAGTGGCTCCAGAACTTTAGCATGAATCATAGGACTGGAAGGGACCTCAAGAGGTCACTTAGTCCAGTCACCGGCACTCATGGCAGGACTAGGTATTATCTAGACTATTCCTGACAAGCGTTTGTCTAACCTGCTCTTAAAAATCTCCAGTGATGGAGATTCCACAACCTCCCTAGGCAATGTATTCCAGTGCTTAACCACCCTGACAGTTAGGAAGTTTTTCCTAATGTCCAACCTATAACTTCCTTGCTGCAATTTAAGCCCATTGCTTCTTGTCCTATCCTCAGAGGTTAAGAAGAACAAATTTTCTCCCTCCTCCTTGTACTTTTATGTACTTGAAAACTTATTATGTTTCCTCTATCTTCTCTCTTCCGGACTAAACATCCAGTAATTTCAATCTTCCATCATAGGTCATGTTTTCTAGACTGTTAATCATTTTTGTTGCTCTTGTCTGGACTTTCTCCAGTTTGTCCTCATCTTTCCTGAAATGTGGTGCCCAGAACTGGACACATTACTCCAGTTGAGGCGTAATGAGGGCGGAGTAGAATGTAAGAACCGCTTCTAGTGTCAGTCTTATGACACGCCTGCTAATACATACCAGAATGATCTTTTTTTTCCCGCCCCAACAGTGTTGTACTGTTGACTCATATTTAGCTTATGGTCCACTATGACCCCCAGATCTCCTTCCGCAGTAGGCCTTCCTAGGCAGTCATTTCCCATTTTGTATGTGTGCAACTGATTTTTCCTTCATAAATGGAGTACTTTGCATTTGTCCTTACTGAATTTCATCCTATTTACTTCAGACCATTTCTCCAGTTTGTCCAGATCACTTTTGAATTTTAATCCTATCCTTCAAAGCACTTGCAACCCCTCCCAGCTTGGTATGGTCTGCAAACTTTATAAGTGTACTCTCTATACCATTATCTAAATCATTGATGAAGATATTGGACAGAACTGGACCCAGAACTGATCCCTGCGGGACCCCTCTTCCAGCATGACTGTGAACCACTGATTACTACTCTCTGGGTATAGTTTTCCAACCATCTTATAGTAGCTCCATCTAGGTTGAGTTTCCCTAGTTTATGAGAAGGTCATGTGAGACAGTACCAAAAGCTTAACTAAAGTCAAGATATACCACGTCTACCACTTGCCCCCTATCCACAAGGCTTGTTACCATGTCAAAGAAAGCTATCAGGTTGGTTTGGCACAATTTGTTCCTGACAAATCCAAGCTGACTGTTACTTATCACCTTATCTTCTAGATGTTTGCAAATTGATTGCTTAATTATTTGCTCCATTATCTTACCGGGTACAGAAGTTAAGCTGACTGGTTTGTAATTCCCCGGGTTGTCCTTATTTCCCTTTTTATAGGCTGGCAGTATATTTGCCCTTCCCAGTTTTCTGGAATCTCTCCTGTCTTCCATGACTTTTCAAAGATAATTGCTAATGGCCCAAACATCTCCTCAGCTCCTTGAGTATTCTAGGCAATTCAGGGCAATTGCCTCGGACCCCACAACACAGGGGGCCCTGTGAAGCTAAGTTGCTCAGACTTTGGCTTTAGCCCTGGGTGGTGGGGCTTGGAACCCCAGGCTTCAGCCCCATGTGGTGGGACTTCATCTTCCTGCCCTGAGCCACAGGAAGTCTAATGCCGACCTTGCTTGGTGGACTCCCTGAAACCTGCTTGGGGGGGGCCCCCCACAGTGGGCCCCAGAATCCTGGTTGAGAGCTACTGTTCTAGGATGCATTTCATCAGGTCCCGGTGACCTGAAGACCTCTAACTTGTCTACATAATTTTTAACTTGTTCTTTTCCTATTTTAGCCTCTGATCCTACATCATTTTCACTGACATTCACTGTGTTTAGATGTCCAGTCAGCACCAACCTCCTTGGTGAAAACTGAAATAAAGAAGTCATTAAGCACCTCTGCCATTTCCACATCATCTGTTGTTGTTGTTGTTCCCCCCCATCATTAAGTAACGGGCCTTACCCTGTCCTTGGTCTTCCTCTTGCTTCTAATGTATTTGTAGAATGTTTTCTTGTTAGCCTTTATCTCTTTAGCTAGTTTGATCTTGTTTTGTGCCTTGGCCTTTCTAATTTTGTCCCTACATACTTGTGTTATTTCTTTATATTCATCTTTTGTAATTTGACCTAGTTTCTACTTTTTTGTAGAACTTTTTTTTTTAATTTTTGGATCATTGGAGATCTCCTGGTTAAGCCAGGGTGGTATCTTGCCACACTTCCTATCTTTCCTTTGCAGTGGGATAATTTGCTCTTGTGCCCTTATAATGTCTCTGAAAAACTGCCAACTGTCTTCAGTTGTTTTTCCCCTTAGACTTGCTTCCCATAGAATCTTACCTACCAACTCTGAGTTTGCTGAAGTCTGCCTTCTTAAAATCCATTCTTTATTTTGCTGTTTTCCCTCCTACCGTTCATTAGAATCATGAACTCTATCATTTCACGATCACTTTCACCCAAGCTGCCTTCCACTTTCATATTTGCACCCAGTTCTTCCCTATTTGTCAAAATCAAGTCTAGAACAGCCTCTAGTAGTTTTCTCCACCTTCTGAAATAAAAAAAATGTTTCCAGTACATTCCAGGAACTTGTTGGATAATCTGTGCCTTGCTGTGTTATTTTGCCAACGGATGTCTGAGTAGTTGAAGTCCCCCATCACCACCAAGTCCTGCGCTTTGGATGATTGTTAGTTTTTTGTTTTTTTAAAAAAAGCCTTATCCTTATCTAAAAAAAGCCTTATCTTCTTCCTGATTAGGTAATCTGTAGTCAACCCCTACCATGACATCAGCCTTTTTTTTTTAAAGCCCTTTTATCCTTACCCAAAGACTTTCAACAAGTCTGTCTCCTATTTTCATCTCAACCTCAGTCCAAGTGTATACATTTCTAATATGTAAGGCAACACCTCCCTTTTTTCCATGCCTGTCCTTCCTGAGCAAGCTGTACCCTTTTATACCAGTATTCCATTCATGTGTATTATCCCACCAAGTCAATCTATGATGCCAACTATGTCATAGCTGTTTATTTACTAGCATTTTGAGTTCTTCCTGCTTATTCCCTATACTTCTCGCATGAGTATACAGACATCTAAGATACTGATTTGAGTCCCGCTTCCCCCCACCCCCCAGTTCTGTCTTCTCGCCTTTATCTCTGCTATAACAGCCCATGCTTCCCCCAAATTCTGATTCTTCTCCCAGGTCTCCATGTTTTTGATTTACCGTGGGTTTTGGTCACCTGCTTTCTTTGAACCTAGCTTAAAGCCCTCCTAACTAGGTTAGCCAGTCTGTAATCAAATATGCTTTTCCCATTCAGATGTTCTTGAAGGTTTATGATCAGCTTGCCCTTACCCTCCAGTGCCAGGACACCTGCATAAGGGAGGTCATGCCAGTCTGGAAGCAAAACTGTTATAATAGTCTGGAAGCTGGCTACTCCATGCTGATACAGGCCTGTTGCTAGCCAGTTTGGAGTTGGCAAGTCAATTGTGGTGGAGGTTTGTGGAGCGATCAAGACTGATTTACTCAAAGGTGAGTGGTATTAAAAATGTTCCTGAAATAGTTGCTGGCTTTGAGAGAATGAAATTTCCAAACTGGGCCAGGGTTATTGATATGGCACTCATACCCATAGTTTGCCCTCTGCAAGGAGCATGTGAGTACATAAACTGTAACAGGTGCTACATTGTTATGCAGGCCCTGGTTGACTATGGAAACAGATTCATGGACACTAATGTGGGATGCACTGGTGCATGATGTAAGGCTATCCTAGAGATCGGGATTTTACCTTTATGGATAAGCTAGGACATTATTTGCGCCAAATGCCATTGTTCTAAATGGAGTCGCTGTTCCTACTATTTGAGGGGACCCTGCTTAACCCCTTTACCAATGGCTTATGAAACTGTACTATGATTTCAGAGGATCTGGCAAAGGAAGGTTCAACTACACACTCAGTAGCTGTAGGCTAGTGGTGGCATGTGCATTTGGCAGATTGAAATTCTGTTAGTGCTTGTCATGAGGTGCAGTCCTTCATTGCCATACTGGCACCTCCTCCTGGTCATGCTGGGGATTAGCTTGAGGCTGATGTCCGCGGTCTGCACACCAGCACTCTCTCTGCTGCCGCCAATGGCTCCTCTCTCAGCTCCCAGAAGCGCAGTGTTCTCTTTGTGACTCATCTTTTCAGCCCTGTCACCATCCGAGTTTCCCCCTTCCGAGAGTTGGGGTGGGAGACAGAAGGGGGAAGGAAGGTATCTATGTTCAACCACTTCCCCAGTGGTAAGTGGGAGGACCCAGGCCCACCCACTACTCCAGGTCCTGACTCAGGGACCCTGTGAACTGCATTCACCTATTGTATTCCTTTGCCTTGACTACCGCTGCATTTCCCTGGGCTGCTTCCCTGTGGCTACAGCACCCTACTCAGTCTCAGCAGCCTGTTTGGAGCTCCTTCTGTACTCCCCAGGTCCCTGCCTGCACTGCTCTGTCCAAGGTGCTGCAGGGTTGCAGCCTATTAGGGACACAGTCCTCTCCTCAAGCTCCCAGCAGCCCCCAACTACCTCTGGACCTCAGCCCTTTTTAAGTGAGTCTGCTAGGCTTTGATTGGCTATTCTTTGCAGCCTCTCTCCTATTGGCTGCTTCCTGCGCAGCCTCCTTAGGCCTCTTTTAATCCCTTACATGCCAGTGTTGGGTGGATGCCTTATCAGTGCTGCATTCAGAACCGTGTGGATACTAGTGTCATCATTGCTGTCCATATTATTGTGGCTAGTAGTGTTCTGCATGATGTCTGGGAGGACAGAGGAGAACCTTTTTGCCAGGAGTGGACTCTAGACATTGCCAAATTGCTGAACTGGTATACACAGCCATTTATATTAAAAAAAAACAAAAACCAACCACTGATTGTAATATGGAGGAAGGGAAGGGGCTAGGAGAAGAAGAGCGATGGTATTCTAAAACAAGCATTACTTGGCTAAACTCTTGTCACCTATATCCAATGTGTGATTTTTATTATGGCTGGGTCTGGTAGCACTGCATATGATAAGGTTGCCTCATATTTCCCATTTTAAGGCCCTGTTTTCAGTTGCTTATAACTTTGCTAAACGCTAACCATTTGGGCTGAAATTTTGCAGGCTGATAAAAGCAGAAGGTCGCTGTCCCATAGGAATTCTGCCAACAGTATGGCGAGGGACCAGTACACATTGAAGGTCTCAAGCAGATGTACTTGTGCGCATTGAAATATCCATTGGGGGTACTCTGGAACTTCCCCCCAACTACTGTGAATACACTGACGTTTTTGAGAAGAAGAATGTGGAAACCCTTCCCCCACATTGGGACTACAACTGTTCATAGAACTTCAGCCAAGAGTGAAGATGCTATTTGGACAGATGTATACAATGTCAGAGCCTGAACTAGCAACATTGCGGAATATCTCCGAGAACCTGGCATGGGGGTTCGTCTTCAAGTTGACTTCACTGGCTGGCACCTCAGTCCTTTTCATAAAAAGATGGCTGCCTCTGCTTCAATACTGTGCACTCTGTCAGATAATCTGGAACTGTTACCTGGTGCCCCGTTTCCTGATTGCTGGATCACAGGGGTGCTCCTTGTGTGTTCACTAAACTGGATCTCTGGGGAGCTTATTTTAGAGAGGGGATGAATGGAAGACTGCCATTTGAACCTGCTATGGCCACTTTCAGACTGATTTAATGCCCCAGGGACGTTCTAGGCCTTCATTAACAATGTGCTACGAGACCTCCTCAACCAGTTTTGTGGGGGTGTGCTTAGATGACATATTGATCTTGTCGACAATTTGGACCAACACACCACTTACATCCACACAGTCCTGTAGAGACTATGGCAACATCATCTCTATGCTAAACTTAAGTGCGCATTTGATCAGACCTTCACAGAGTTCCTGGAGTTCATCATGGACCCGGAAGGAATCAAGATGGATCCGTGCAAGGTCTCTGCCATTCGCAACTGGGGAGTTCTGTGCAATGTGGCTTCATGAATTTCTGCTGGGGGTTCATTTCCAACCCTTCAAAACCCAAGCTGAGTCCCTTACTGCCCTATTCTGGGAAAAATGCCCAGTTCCATTGGTTGCCTGAGGCTGAGTGCGCATTCAAGCAGTTGAAGCTTGTCTTCACTATTGCTCCAGTATTCTTCCACACAGACCTGACGCAAGCTTTCGTTGTGGAAGCCAAAGCCTCTAGTATAGTGTTTGTGGCAGTCCTCTCCCAGATACATGAACCCAGGCAAATACTATCGCCTATCACCTTCTACTCAAGGAAGGTCATCCCTGCTGAGCAAAACTTCAAGATCTTGGACAAGGACACTTCGCAATTAAGACAACCTCTGGAGAGTGGAGATACCATTTGAAGGGGACCTGTCATCTGGTCCAAATGCTTATCAACCATAAGAACCAGGAGTACCTGTGTAGGGCCAAAGCCCGACACCAACAACTGCTGCAGTGGGTCCTATTCTTCTCTCAGTTCAACTTTACCTTTTACCTACAGTCTTGGAGCCAGGCATAGTAATGCCAATGGCTGTCCTGAAGATACGCCTCTGATCCATGAGACCCTGGTCCAGAACCAACTCATGTTTTCAAGTCCCATAACTTCCTTAATGCAACTGGCTGCTAGGACCTGTCTATGCTCATCCCCTCTGCCTCTGTGTCTGGAATTGTTCCCAATGAGTTGGCTATTATCAAGAAAGAAATGCAAAACACCCACAAGGGGATCACATGCCTCTGTGTTCCCTCCGGACCTGTGAGTAGCAGTTCTTCAACTGTGCCATGATGCTACTTTGACAGGATGTTTAGGGTGATACAAAATCCAGCAATTAATGTCCCATTTCTTCTGCTGGCCCTGAATGTGCCCCATGAGAGAAACCTTTGTAGCTTCCTGCAAGGTGTGTGCCCACACCAATATCCCATGTCAGAAACTCTGCAGCCTCCTCCAATCTCTAGACACCCCATCTTGGCTCTCAGAGGTCATTTCCGTGGACTTTGTGGTGGAACTACCAGAGTCCAGTGGCTTTATGCTTGCAGTTGGTTGATTTGCTTTGCTAAGATGGCTCAGTTAATTCCCTGCATAGCTTTACCCTCCACTGGGAAAACAATCCAGCTCTGGATAAACAACGTAGTCCATCTTCATGGCCTCCCAAGTCACGGCATCTCCAACCGGGGTCACAGTTTATTGCCCACTTCAGGCATGAGGCCCTATGTTTTTATTAGGAGGCCTACCTTCCTCAGTCAAATGACTAAACAGAATCGGCCAACAGTCTTCCAACAACACTTACAATGCTACATCAACCATTGCAAACATAACTGGTCTTCACTCTTTCCCTGTGCAGAATTCTTGTATAATAATGCAGACCATGCCTCCCCAAGCCACAGCTCCTTCTTTATCAACTATGAGTACTACCCCTAATTTCACCCACGACTACAAACAACCTCGACCAATCCATCTGCCTCAGACATCGTACAATACATCCATCACATCCAAGAGGAGGGGAAGGGACATCTTGATAAGGTGAAGGAGGACTACAAAAGTCATGTGGACAAACATAAACAGGGCCCTGCCATCCCTATAAGACAAAAGGTATAGATTTCAACAGAACACATCCTCACGGACAGTCCTGGATTCGGCAACAAATCAACCCAGTAACCTTCAAGCTCCAGCTCCCTTGATCTCTTAGAATCCACCCTGTAGTCCATGTCTAACTTCTAAAACCATACACCGAGAACATTTCCCCATAGAGACCAGCTGCTGCCCTCATTGGCACAAGTACAAGGTCAGGAGGAATACATTGTACATGAAATCCTTGACTAAGATCAAGTAGGGCAAATTTATGATACCTGTTTGTTGGGAAGGTTATGGCATGGAGGAACGCACTTGGGAGCCAGCTGAAAATATTCACACTCACTCTGGTTCAGGCCTTCCACAGGAACCACCCTAAGAAACCAGGATCCCTGTATCCTGGAGGGAGCCCCTAAAGAAGAGGGTGATGTCATGATCCAGGGGTCTCAAATCTGGGATCAGCCACACTCTAACCCTGTACCTGGCTGCCTGCTAGTGATAGCTTACCTGAGACCCATGAAGCTCAGCCTCAGTGTGAGGCTCCTCCCCTGAGAACTGATTGACAGACTCCAAGAGTGAGTGATTTTGACAGCTTCCAGTTCTTGCTGCTGTGTTAAGTACAGCCAGCAGGTCAGACAACTGAGCTCCATCCTGCCCCAGACTGTGTGCCTTGTGGTTCCTGCTCCTGCTACCCCAGCTTGATCTCCTGGCATTCTGAGTTGGCTTGACTCCTGACATCTGCCTTGTGGTTCCTCACCTCCAGTTTGTCTCCTGCTTCTCACCTCCTGGAATCCCAATCCAGCTGACTCTTGACTCCTGTCTCATAACTACAGACTTTGACTTTGCCTACTAGATCTGGCTGCCCATGACCTGGCCTGTGAAACCCCCTTGCTGTGTCTTCCACATTTGTGTCCCACCTCTTTCTGACTGTTTCTTTTTACATCTCCAGTTTCCTTGTCCCTTCCTTGTTTTCCCCCTCCTTCTGTCTTTCTTTTTGTTTTCACTGAACCATGGGGAAAAGTGTGCCTGTCAGCGACAGGGTTTTCTTGGAGGTGTGAGGAGAAGGCAGTGAGTGAGCAGAGCAGGTATAAGGCCCATGTCTGATTGCTCCCTGAACTGTCTAAGATGCTCTCTTCTTCTGTCTTCTGAGCATGGTATAGCAGAGACTGGAGTGAGTGGTGGGTTTGGGAACCAGCAACATGCCTTCCAAGTGGTTTGTACACTCTCCTCTAGTGGTACAGAGCGAAGTTGTCTTTGGTCAGTGAGCTTCCCAAGATTTTAGGACTATATTCACCTGTTTAAAATCTCAGGGCAATCTTGGGAAAAACAGGACAACTTGTATTAAGTATAGTTTGTTTTTTCCTCTGCACTTTTTAACCATTCCATATGCTCCATTCCAGCTTTGTCAATGTACGTCCTCCCTTACCCCAAACACAGACTATCCTTCTCCCCCAATACTGACTCACAACACTTGAGCTCCAGCAAGCTCCAATTTCAAAGCAACATGTGACTAGATCCCTTAACTCAGCTCTTTTACATAAGTGTTTTTTTCTTCCCCATCTTGCCTCAAGCGTACCTCTAGACTAGGGAAAATCTTTACCCTACAAGTTTGCATCTCAAGGGAAGTTCTGGGTTCCTTTTTGTTTTACTTCCCATACTACTAACTGAAGCTAGTAATTGTCTTTGATGGATCAGTTAGAGGACCTCCTCTCCCTCCACTGAAGCAGAAGAGAAGGGGCTGCTGTAAAGGGGTCTCTGGCTGTTAACATGAATTTGTCCATATTTATATATGAATGCATGCATTCACTCTACTGTAACTGCTGCTTGAGTCACTGAAGCCTTAGTTAAATTTACATTCTTTTCTAAAATATATTAGTCATCCTATTGATTGTAGCCCTTCAACAGATACTATGAGATAATATTCCAGATCCATTTTCAGTATGAAAAATAACTTGTGCAGTTTTGTTAAACTAGTTTTCCTTAACCCAGACCTTGTCATATTTGATAGGGTATATTGTCATTTTGGGCCAAAGCTGCTATTCCCTTAACCATGCTTCCCACTGTAATTTATTCATCAACCACCTCCATCTATATATGGTGTGACAAAGCTCTGTCCTTGTCTCCGTGGGTCCCGGGTTTCCTGGCAGATTTCGCTAGCCTCAGAGGCTCACTGTGACCCTCTACGTAACCCTTCTTTCTCTAGAGACAAGGGTCACAGTCTACTGAGCCATTTTCATCATAAGCCAGCAAGGGAGGTGAGGAGAAGTTATCCTTCCTTGCACTGTCTCTGTTGTCTCCCAGTCTCAGTGATTAATCAGGGGGCAAAGGTGGGGGGAAGCCCAGACCCACCCTCTACTCCCAGCTCCAGCCCAGGGACCCTAATAGTATCAGCTATGGTAGCTGACCAATTCCCTGGGCTACTTCCCCCACAGCAGCCCTCAATTCCTCAAGCTCCACTTCACCCTTACCTCAGGGCCTCCTTCCTTGTGCCTGATACGGTGTGTACTACTCAGCCTCTCAAACAGCACAACTTCCTCTCACAGCTCCTGACATGCACACCCACCTGACTGACTGGGAGGCTTTTATCTAGTTTCAGCCAGCCCCTGATTGGCTTCAGGTGTCCCAATCAACCTAGCATTCTCCCTGCCTTCTGGAAAGTTCTTAATTGGCTCCAGGTGTCTTAATTGACCTGGAGCAGCTTCCATTTCACTTAACCTGGTACCAGGGATTTGTTTAGCCTGGAGCTAATATATCTATCTCCCACTACTTTTCTGTAGCCATCTGGCCTTGCCAGGTCACAATGGGTAAACATTATAGTTAAAATAATACTTTTCCCACCATGGACTGTGTAGAGGGCATATTCTTGAACGTCAATAGTTTTGGTAGTTCGACTCTTCTGTAATAAATTTTAAATCCTTCATGAAATATAACTATTGAGGTAAATTCAACCTTTGGGCAATGTATTCCAGCCTTGAATAAAACCAAATCTCACAACGTATTCTATTATAGTGTACTCTGGTTCAAAATGAAATAAGCTATGGCACAATGTCTTAATATAATCCACACACACATTAGATCAGCACTTTATGCCTTGGCCTGTTTTTATAATTCTAGTTGAAGAATGAATAAACTTTTCCTTTCATTGCTCCAGCTAGAATTTGTATATCTGATGGGGAACTGGAACTCTTTTCCTGGAAAAGAGGGAGGAATACAGGCAGAAAGAGAGATTAAATGAACTTTATTTCAAGTAGAAAATATCCTCAATTGGCATTAGGTAGAGACTAAAATAAAAAAAAAATACTGAATGTGATTTTACTGCCTTTTTTAAAATTTTTTATTTTATTCCCTTGAATAAATACTGTGGAGTAATCAAGGATCACATAAAGTAGGTAAACATTTGTGGGGAACTAAAATATCAGTAAACCTGTGATAAAGATATACACATGCATTCGATGAAGTGAGCTGTAGCTCACGAAAGCTTATGCTCAAATAAATTTGTTAGTACTCCTTTTCTTTTTACATAAATATTGGAATTCTGTTCATTTGAATTAGCCAAATTCGTCATTTAAATACTTGAGAAATATGTAACTTTTTTTACATAAATTCAGGATTTCTGCAGTTAAAAGGACTCAATCTAGCTAATAAAGACTGCTAACTTTAGGTGGTTCCTTCATCTGTTTGTCTACCTTACATACTTCAGGTTGGTTACAGTATTTATGGAATAGGCCTTACTACGGTTATCATAGTACACTTTTCATTGACGGTAAGCATTGCTTCTAGAGATGCCAATTAAACACTGCAAGGAATAAGCAGTTTGGCATGAAATTTCAAGAGAGTTGGCTAACACTCCTAGTATGTATATCCTTCAAAGACAGAATTTTCTTCAGCGATGCTCTGCTCTTATCTCTTAACAACTGCATTGGATGACTTTTTCCTTTAGAATTTTCCATTTCTTGCGCTTAAAGCAAAGGTTCACTGCCTTCCTCTGCAGTGTGGGGCACGGGTCACTTGCTGGAGGATTCTCTGCACAATATGAGGACTTCAGTAGTTCAGACATAAGTTAGGGGTTTGTTACAGGAGTTGGTGGGTGAGATTCCTTGTGCAGGAGGTCAGACTAGATGATCATAATTATCCCTTCTGACCTTAAAGTCTATGAGTCTATGCTTTTTTTAATATACTCTCCTGACTAAAATCAGATAGCCCTTGATTTGTGGGCAGACTGACTCCACATGGGTGTTTCCCTTTGGCTACATCCAAGCATTATACTTAAACTTCTTGTAGTGCGTTAGCGGTTGTCCCTCCTCCTCTGGCTCAGTGGGAGGGCACTTCACCTCACTGCATCACTGGGATGTCGCCCACTAACGGGGAATTACAAATTGAACACAAGGGGCCCTGGCTCGTGGCATGGGTAGGGCCAAGCAATATCTTGGTCTAAGCCTCTTAGGCCAGGTGGAGCAAACAGTCTTAAGGGCTCAGGCCCTGAGGCAGTGCAGAGCAAACCAACAGTTTTAGGGAGCTCATGCCCTCAGGCAGGGGAAAGCTATAAGCAGTCTAGAGGCTCAGGCCTTCAGGCAGGGTAGAACAACCAGTCTATCACCTGATGTCCTGGCTCAGGCAGATGGCAGACAATCGCAGGCTTCTTGGCCTCAGGTAGGGAGGCTGCCACCCCAGGGGTGGAGTTTGCAGCAGGAGGTAAGAGGACCCAGGCCCACCCTATTCCACCAGGTCCCAGCCCAGGGCCCTAACAGTGGTGAAGGGTTCTGCCACTGGGTCAGTGGGGATTCTACCACAATATGCTGACTCGGGTTCTAACAGTGAAACTTGACGAACATCTGGTTTCCCTGGGTACGTCCTACCATAGTCTGGGCGAGGGGTTCCATAGTCCAGGAGTCCTCCATCTCCTCGGGGTATATGGCGAGTGGCAGTCCCGGTAGCTCTTCTCCTGGGTCAGTCTTGTGCAGCGCAGGTTCAGCTTCGAGGTTTTGCAGGGGGCTGGAGACCCATTTTTCCCTGGTTCAGACTTAACAAGGCTAACGGCTTCGCCTTTTATATTTAGCTTATGTTGAGGGGTGGGCCCGGCCTGGCTCCGCCCACTAGGGACTCAGAGTGGCTCCTTCCCCTTTGGCTCAGTGGGAGACCACTCCGCCTCACTACACTTCCACAAAGCATTTATTCATTTTGATTTAAAGCTTGCAATTTAATGTAAAGTATAATCCAGTTTTGACTACCATAAAATGAATAAGTATCTGTCCTCTACAAAAATTGAGACTAAGGATTGTGTGGCAAAGTAGGGCCTGAGTGGCAGGACAGAAGCAATAGGAGACTCAGGTTAACTTCTTTAGGGTTTGTAATTTTATTTACAGGACTCTTGATCAGTCAGATTAATTCAAAACAGCAAAGTCCCTGGGCATATTCCTTCATGCAGTATAAAGAAATCACCTCTTATATATTCAGTCCAGTCCTCTCTTTTCTGCCCTTCACCTCCCCTCACCCTCAGCCTCTTTAGCTTTTTTTATTGTTTAGGGTGTGAACCTGACTAGGCTAAATTGCATTTGATGGAGGCACTTCCAGGGAATTTGTAAACTGCTGTTGAAATTGAATGCACAAAAGAAATGTTACTCCTCGTGGGAACACTGTAGACAATGTGTGTCAGGGCTCGGAGACCCTTTTTGGAGGGTATTGTCAATTTGCACACTTTCTGGGACTTCAGGAGTCTATAGCCCTGAATCCTGACAGGTTTTCTGTAAAATCATTTTTCCCAGTGTTTCAGAATTCTGAGTTCAATGTATCAGAAGCTTTATTTTCATGTGAAACTTTCTTTAAAATGGGAGATGTAGTTAGCCCATCCTCTGATAAAAGTAATTTCTCATCAGTATGATGTAACGTGCTGACAAGTATGTTCACAAATTTAGAAGTTGGGAGCAGACGAAAGGAGGAAGTTATGGAAGCAAACAGAATAGTACTCTTAAATTGCATCAGACTGAAAAGGAAATTAATTTAGATTTAGGTCAGTCTCAGATTAAAGGCAAGGTCAAAATAGAGAACTCTTTTACAGAGAAGCCGCCCATTAACTCTGCTGGAGTAGCATCCAAAGCAAGTCTGAGACCCACCCCTGAAGAAAGCTCCTTCAGAGTCTGATTAAGAAGGTGCCAACTGGAAGGTTCTGGAAGTTGAGGTATTGGTATTTATGTGCTAGTCACTACCACTGCATCAAAAGCTTTGAGTTGTGAAGTTCTACCCTGTGTAGTCCTGAGAACATGAGACCCAGGAATGAGATTCTTATACAGATATTTTTAAACAATGGGTCCTGTCTGCTCCCTGTTGATAGGGAGTGGTCTTTAAACCAGGCTGGCAGCTCCATTTTGAGCCAATCAAAGATCTGAGGGTAAAAATAACCCTTTACTGGAAACAGTAAAGTTGAGGAAGGAAAGAATCAATTAAACAGGAATATAAGCTGATTAAGGCTTGAAGGAAAAGATGAGTACCCAATACTAAAAAGGACTAGAAAACAAATATTCATATTAATGAATGCAGACTATTAAAATAATTACTAAAATTGCCACACTGCAGGATTCCTCTTTTAAAATGGTCTCTGAAATAATGAATACTTAGTATAAATAGTTGATTTTTATAAAATGAGTAAAGGAATACTTGGGGAAAACTTTGAACATAATCAAATCAGTAGCCATGGAGGACATGCGTCCTGAGCTGATAAGAGATTTGGAAACAAAATTACCAAACCACAAACATCTTTGAAAAGTGATGGAGATGTGGGACGGTATCTGAGGACTGGAAAACTGATTCTTTGACATTATTTCCTTAAACCTGAGCACTGGTAATGATTGTAGCCTGCCTCATTTTGTTTGCTTTCTGTACATCTCTGCCACTCATTTTAAATTCTGTTTAAACTTTTATTGGTATTTAATAATTTGGTATTGTTGAGGGGCCCCAATCCATTGTGCTAGGTACTGTGCAAACTGATTAAGATACAATGCCTACTTCAAAGTATCTCTAGCACAATCAGGAGTGCCTGCCATCCTTCATGAGTTTGAAACTTTCATTTGTGTAATTGGGAACATATATGCCTTCTTTTCTGGTCTTTCTATAAAAACTGCTGAACTTGAGCCCTGTTACATACTCTCATCTATTATACTTTTGACATAACCGATACTATTGTATGGATAATTCATAGTCAAATTTGTGTTGCTGTATGTGCTCTCTGATCGTGGAGGAATCTTTCCTGCTCTGTTATGGAATAGGAAATTGTACACCTTAATAACGAATATCAGTGCTCAACTAGTCGTCTTGGCAATCTGATATTTTAGTTAAACTGAAAACATACTGGTTGTTGGAAAGGCTTATGTGAAACAGAAATATATTTGCAAATAAAGTAGTATGCCTTACTGTTTAGTGGTTCAGTTCTCCTAGAACTTTGTGACATGCTCATGATCTATGAGCAAAACAGAAAGATGTGGATTTGCAGAAGATACTTTTATCAGAACTTTCTTTCCAGCCAGGATAGTTCCTCTTTGTCTTGTAGATCCGCATACTGCCAAATGTTGAATTTGGTTACCTTTTTATTTTTCCTTTTGATTTTCCTAATCTTTAATATGTTAGTAAACTATTATGTCAAAGGATAGTATTTAATTGCACACTGCTGTTTTATTTAAAAGATCAAAGCTGTTCTCTGAACAGTTTTGATTGACTGTGAAGACTCTGTGTTCAGAACTAATAGGTATATTAAAGCATTGCCAAGATTAATGTGGGGATGACTCTGCCTATTTTCAGAATTGCAGGGGGGCGAATTCTATCAACAATCAAGATACACTTGATAAAAGGCCGAAACAGTGGGGATCCATTCTGTCGAGCAGCAGAGGAAGTTTTACAAGATTTGGATTTAAGGATTAAAAATATTATAAATTCTCAACATGAAGCTGTGACTGCTAGCACCACTGGAATCAGTCCAGCCCGGGTAATGGGCCTCCTTTTGTTCTCCTACTATACAGCTTTACAAGAAAGCCAATGTCTTTTTTTTTTTTTTTTTAAACTTGAAATATAGAATAATCTTTTCCCAATAATACAGAATAGTGTCATTTCCTGTGTAGCGTAGTACACTTAAATTTGTTGAAAGACTCTAAGTCCTTTAGGATTATAGTGTGGTTTTCAAAAAGTCATTATACTTCAACTAAAAATTATTATGTTAATAGTTTTATAATTTTAATGTAACTTTTTTTAAATGCAGTTTATTGTTCCCATTCATAAGAGTTTGTAAAATATTAAATGTTTGTAAAATATTAAATATTTGTAAAATAACTAATCTGTTACTAATATTAATACAGTTAAATTTTTATTTAAATTCCCTGATAAAATTATGTTAAGATGCAGTTAAGGCTGAGAGTACATATAAGAAATTTAGGATAAAATACATTGATGACCTAGTTATCCCAAAATCAATCGATATAAATGCAGAACACTCTACTTTAAAAATTAAATCCAAACATGTTAAGATATAGTAATGCATATCCAAACAACCTTAATTCTGCTCTGTAGATACCATGCAATAATGATATGATTATGATTACTATTTATGGTCCCAGATTATATTAGTGATTTAAACTGACTTGTAAAGACTCATTAGATTTTTCTCTCTGTCTTGCCCTCCCCATTTCTCTCTTCCAAAAAAAAGAGGGGGAGGGGTATGGGGGGGTATTGCTACAGTACAGAGTTCAGGTGACTTAGGTGGTGAAACTGTGTGATTTCCATAATTTAAAATGTTTGGATTTCTTTTAAATTTCATATTAATTCTGAATTTTCCTGGTTTATAATGCTTTGTTTTGGGCTTTGTTAATATGCAGTGCAGTAATAGGTAGTTGTAGTCATGTCGGTCCCAGGATATTAGAGAGACAAAGTGGGTGAGGTAATATCTTTGATTGGTGAGATAGACAAGCTTTCAAGCCACACATGTCTCTTCTTCGTCACCCACCTTGTCTCTCTAACATCTCTGTAATGTATTTTACCGTAGATTACTGATAAGTACTCTCAACCTTAACTTCATCTTCACTTCAGTTTTGTCTAGGAATTTTCTTTGTTTTGTATTCATGTATAAAATTTTAATTAAAAAAGTCAGAATGCTACCATTTGGTATTCCTAATGATTTGAAGAGATGCCATAAATTATTTTCTATAGTTTTAACTTTTTATGTCCAGATTGACCAATATGGACTGGCTGCTTTATGCCATTTTGAAGAAGCACAAAGCAGCTAGAGTTTATATCCCATTTGCCTCTCTTTTCCTGTCCCCCAGTTTCTACTTCTTGCCTCACTCTACGTTTCCCTGGGCAGTTTTCCCTTTACTCCTGTCCCACACATTCTCCATACATACACATCCTATTTCTTCCACCCACTGAGTCTCTGCATGTGGACATTTTCCTCCTCTATCCTACCTTCTGAGTAGATCTGGTGCAACAGGTAGCTTTTGAAAATAAATATTTAGGATTAATAGTCACTCTTGGTTCTGTTTTTCATAACTGAAAATTTTTCTGCCAGCAGAGGCTTCTGCATGAAATCTTATTCAGAAAAACTCTCAAAGTACTGTTATATCAAAATGGCTGTCATCTCTTGTTGTTCTCAATGGAACACAGGTTATAGGTTGATGTCCCCTATAAACGTGGCCACCATTTCCCTTGTTCCCTGCAGGAGAGAAGCCAAAGATGGTGGCATCCTATATTGTGAGGAAGTAAAGAGGAATACTTGGGCCCGTTCAGAACAATGGGGAATAAAGGCCCTTCTCTAAATGGGCAACTGAAGGCAGCCTGTAATGTCAGTTCCTTTGAGAACAATGAGAGAGTCAGCACTTTTGAAAAAGTGCAGTTTTTGGTGAAATTCTTTGTAGAAGAATATTATTCTTTAGTGTCTGCTGAAAAAAAGTACAGTTATTAAGAATAATAGGGGCAAAATAGCCATTAATTCTTGAAAAAAATCAAATATAGCTTTTGTTTATGATTTCAATGAGGTTTTTTAACTATATGGGAGACATGAAGCATCTGTATTCTGTGAAGATCTTTTTGGACCTAAAAGGCCTGACACGGGGTGCTATATTTCTTATAGGAGTCACTAATAGATTCCATTATAAAATCTCAGAAAAATAGGTTTTTTATTCAGAGTAAGTGCTGTGATTTTTGGGGAGGGTATGCTCTATTTTTTTATACTTAACAAAGGTTAATCCCTTCTTTAAGTGCAAAATTCAACTTCATTTTACCTATGGAGCCACAACTGGTGCTTTCACAATGTAGTATTGCTAGGAAGGCTGGCTGTCTAATTCACTTCTGAATAAAATGCACTTGAAAACAGTTGCCTTGCAGCAAACAGATACAAAACTTTTAACCTGGCAATATTTTTCTTTGCAATATCTCGATGTTGTGGGAATTCCTGAGCTTCAGCTAAATAATTATTCCACAGGGGAGAAAGCTTTGCTTTAATTTAATTATGTGAAGCCTGCATTAATGGTTAATGAGAATTTTCATCACTATCTGAGAAGTTGACTATTCTGGCCAGAATTTGGCTGTTGTGACCTGGATTGACCAATATAGGACCTGGAGTAGCAGAAGGTCATTCATGAGAGACTAGTCAATTTATTTTGGAGGCAGGAAGAAATGGGCCCTGGACATAGCTTTAACAAGCATCAGAGAAATGATGCTTGCATGTGGCTGCTTTTTCCATTTAAGTTTGAATGCCTTAATTTGTAGTGAAGCTTTTTTTTTTTAGTCTGTGTGCATAGTTATAGTTGAGACTGCTCTTTTTTTGCAGTTTTCACAGTAAAACAGTTGTGCCATGACACAATATGATATTGCACAAAAGTCATTATGTGGTAATGTAATGGCTGCATTGGCTCAGAATAAAATTTTAGGGAAGTTAAATGGAACTGAAATAGACAATTCTGTTCTAATTTTAGGTGCCAACCATAGCTGTAGTTGCTATTTCTATTCACTAGTTGTTAACTTATAGTAAATGTCTGACATATATTTTGCGATAGTTCTTGGAAGATACATACACTAACTGGTGTAATCAGGTAGATAAAAGAATAGAATTTGATTTATTCAAGGACATTGTTTAAGATTAGTTAACTGATTCTATAAACTCTGTTGCTACTTATACTATCTTTTTAGAACAAATTTAAACTGCAGTGTGTTTTTTTTTAACATGTAAACAAGAAAACCTGTGGTTTTAAAAATACCCTACTGTACATTTAAAAAACAAGCCCTAAACTTCTGAACAGGATTGTTACTTTTTTTTTTTACTTTCTATTTTTTTTATAGCAAACCTGCAATTTTTGCAGTACCACAGTGGTTATGAAGTTCTACGTCTCTGCTGCTGAGAGCAGCACTGAGCATTTCCATATTTAGATTTTCTTTGAGAACTTCTCCATTATTGTGGAAGATCCTGAGGGATCTATTTTATGCTAATCTGGAGGCTGTTGTACCTAACACACCTCTGGTCAGGTTTGTGGAAAAGAGTTGGTTACTTGGTAAAAGGGATTGGTGTTAGACTGTCCCAGAATGCATCTGTGTGCCCCATAGCTCTCAAGAATACGTGATGGGGAACTGTTCATTTTCTTCCCACCTAACTTCTGTAGTGCAGTGTCATTGCTCAGACTCCGATATTTAGCTGTATATCTTATTACGCTCATGCTTCCATCTAGCAATTAGCTAAATATCACTAATTGCGTGTTGGTTAGGAAGAAAATTCCCTTTTGGGTAGGTTATTCCATAATTGTCTGTGGGGGATTTCTTGCACCTTCTTCTGAAGCACCTGGCTGCTGTTGAAGATGGATTCCTTGTTGGTTGATTTGATGCATTGTAGCATTATTGTATGTTCCTATTAATATTTACTTAGATGGAATAATTTCTATTTACTTTCAGCCAAAATTACATGCCATAAACCATGGCACTGCCTACTGTGGCAGAGAAACTGTAAAGGCCTTATTAGCTCTTTTGGATGAAGAAGCTGCCAATCTTCCTACCAAAAACAAAGCAGAACTATTATATGGTGATGAAAATGTAACTCCATTTGGAATCACCTCTGTCTTAACACTCTTTAGGTGAGTACTAGTAAATCTATAAAATAAAACAAACCCCTGTAATAAATGGTCTGCAGAACAAGAATAATGTTCTTGCTTATACAAAGCAAATTACTTAGTAGCAAACTAAGAGATGTATTGTCAATTTGCTGTCAACTTTTTAGTTTCCAGTTTTTTTGTTTACTCAGTATATCTAATTTTCACTTCATTTGAGAATACTGTGTTCATAGCTCAAAAAACATAATTTTAACACTAGCAACTTATTCACAAAAGTGAATCTACCACTCTAAAATCTACCACTCTTTTCATAAACTTATGAAAAGTTTCTTACTTTTACTTAAAACTGACGGATTCTTTTTGCTAAAATACAGGAAATCACTTTTATTTCCTTGTTTTCTTTCCTCCCTTCAGACTCTAAAATCTCTTAACAATTTGTACTTCTGTAGCACCTTTATTCTGAGGTTCTCAATTGCTTTACAAACAATAAAACTCTGAACATTGTGTGATAGGTAAGGGATCACTTCATCTTCCACCTAAGTACAGTAACTTCTGGGGTATAATACTGTTTGTAAGTTCTTATGTTTTAAAAATGTTTTTACCTACGCGGTGAAATGTAGCAGAATATGGTATTTTTGAGGAAAGTGATAATCTATATCTCTACCAATAAATTTGCAATGCAGGTTGGTCACAGGTAGAAACATAGGAAATATTAAACCTTACTATAGTTTGCCATAGAATCCTAGAATATCAGGGTTGGAAGGGACCTCAGGAGATCATCTAGTCCAACCCCCTGTTTAAAGCAGGACCAATCCCCAATTAAATCATCCAACAGATTTTTGCCTCATACCCCTAAATGCCCCCCTCAAGGATTGAACTCACAACCCTGGGTTTAGCAGGCCAATGCTTAAACCACTGAGCTATCCCTCCCCCCAATCTTATTTGTTAATTTAAAATTCTCAATTTTACTATCAGTTCTAAGTATTTTTTCTGAATTTTAACAAATGTATTTGTTGTGTCCAGAGATTTCATTATTTTTTTTTATATTGAATGGTCCCAAAAATCTGTTTAAACTTTGTGGTCAGCTGTGCCGGGGATCTGACCACTTTCCAGAAAACTGTGTTTATTTTTAGGGCCAAGGTTGGAAGAGAAAACTGACATGTTTCATGTATGAAACTTTGAGAGATTCAGATAATTTCTCTTTGTCCCTCCCCTATACCTCTGTGTTGGCCTTGACAGAGCTTTCAGTTTAAATTGTTAGATTGGATGGTTCCAGAGCTTTCTTTTCATTCTAAAACTTGGCAAGAAGTTGAAAATGAAAAAAAACCTTCCACAGAGCTACTGGTAAGAAGTGGTTACAGTCTCCTTTGTCTGATATTGATAGTGTTTTGTCACTGGCATCTCTATCTTTTGGCACTGAAAGTACCAACATTAACAACAAATCATCAAAAACATTTTAGAATTTTCCAGACAAAGTGAGATTTTTCTCACTGAATCAGTCTCTTCTATATATACTGCAACTCTGACAGAAGATGTTTCATCCTTCCCTTATTGTATGGATCCCTGCTGCTCTCCATTGGAGACTATATTGAAACAATTTCTTGTACGTATATATTCTTGGAGTGCAAATACTTAAGAAAAATAAGGGGTGGTTGTAATTATTGTGAAGCCTTATTGATGGCAGAAAGGGGTTACGTGCCGTGTTTCCAATAGCAGTTTCAGCTTTTCTTTTTTAGCCACCTGAGAAAATGCATTGAAGATAATATCAAAATAAGGAGACTGATCTAGTTAGAGCTACTATCTGTGATTTTTTGGGTAAATTTGGAATGAATTTAGGCTAAACATTTCCATAATTTATTAAGAAAATGCACACAATTTCTTCTCTGGCCTCCCTGCCTCACTGATAAGCTTTCAAGGTCCTACGTAATTTTTCTTCTCCCAGTTTTCTATTGTCAAAGTTATGTTGCTACTCCCATCCCCTTCATTCCGTCAAGGATGCCATCTTTGGTATTCCATTTGTCTACTTCTCCCATAACTGTTTCTGTGCTTTCTAGCATGTTGCCCCCTACTCATCAAATGCCTTTCTGTGATGGGGTGCCTGCCCCACACTGGGCTTTAAGGGGTTAATAGAGCCCTTGGGAGGCTGCAAGGAGCAGCCAGTTGGGGCCATGCTGGCCCATATAAGAAGAGCTGCAGAGCAGCTTCAGTCACTCCCTGGAGCTTGAGGAGGGAGGAAGACTGGCTGCCTTGCAGGCTGAAGGCAGCAAGCACCCTGGACAGAGCAGGACTGCAGGCAGAGACCCGGGGAGTTAAAGGCAGCTCCTGGCAGGCTGCAGAGTTCTGCAGG
The DNA here is from genome assembly GCF_965140285.1 of Lepidochelys kempii. Classification (NCBI taxonomy): domain Eukaryota; kingdom Metazoa; phylum Chordata; order Testudines; family Cheloniidae; genus Lepidochelys; species Lepidochelys kempii. Next base: position 251,678,975 of record NC_136380.1, read on the forward strand.
CTGAGGCCCTCAGGCAAGGGCAAAGAGGGTGCTGGGGCCTCGGGGAAGTGGCCCAGGGAGATCTAAAGAGGAGTCGGAGGGGACGCAATAAGTGGCCACCATCTACAGGGTCCCTGGGCCGGGACCCGGAGTAATGGGCGGGCCTGGGTCCCCCCCTTCTCCAGTTGTCTCTGGGGAAGTGGCGGAACTCTGTATTGCAGTTGCCACTGAGGAAAGTGGCTGGACAGATATTGCAGAGCCTCCAAAAGTGGGGAACCCAGAGCGTAACATGCCCGGAGGGCTATGTTACTGAAGAGGACGCCACAGTCCTGGGAGTGACGTGGGTCCCAGAGCAGAAGTGATGGCAGTGAGGCATCACCAGAAGAGGGCGCACTGGCAAAAAGAACTAATCCCCGTGACAGCCAGCAGGAGGCGCTGGAGTGGTGAGTTACACCCTGTCACACCTTCCTAAACTGGTCTGCAATACTACTAATATCCTGAAGATCCACTTTTTGTAGGCGTTGTTGAAGGAACTAGCTCACTGAGCTAGAGAAGCTACTGAATTGCCAAAATTATTGCCAAATTTGTACCTCACCTTGCAGAAGTCTTGGCACAGCTAAAAGCGTCTTAAAGAGAGTCCGATCTTCAAGGGAACATGTAGAAAGGTTTGGTCTCTGCTGAAATGAAATCACTACTTGTCAGTGCAGGCACATTGGCTGACAGTGATGATAAAGAGGTAACCATTAGGTGTATATTTCCAAGCAAAGAACAGATTTTGTTACTGTAAGAAGCAAAACCACTTGTGTATGCATCCAAGTCTTGTGTCCATGGAAATAAACTATGCACAAACTGAAAAATAGAAGTGTAATTGTCTGTCTGTCTGTGAGAACTTCCATCAAAGAGAGTGTGAGTGTGTGAGTTACTGTGGAGACTGACCAGAAGCCTTTGAAGACAATCATGGGAAGAAACTTGTTATAGCACTGCCAATGCCACAAGTAACAATGATGCGCCTGCAGAATCACAACTTTGTGATTAAACTTAAACCCTAACAGCATATGCCGGTTGCTGAAACCTTAAGTCAGAAATTTTATTGTACTTCCCATCAGTACCTCACATGCAAACAGGTTTTTTTTCGGGGTGGGGAGGTGTGGGAGAGGGGCAGGAGAAAGGATAGAGGAACAGAAGCTTGGATTCCTCCATTCCCCCTGTTTCTGAGGAGCCTTTAAGCATAGGAATTTTTGTTACAAAATGCTGAAGTGTAATTTAGTTAAGAATTGATCTTTTTTTTTCTTTTCTTTTCTTCTTTTTTTTAATGTAGATCTCCAGCACAATCCACTAGGTCTTCTCCAAAACCTCTCAGACAACGAATTAAAACATCTGTTGGTGAAAGAAAAATTAAGGTGTCGTATGGTTATTTTATATATTATAATATATATTGTATGAATGTAATACAATACTTGCGTTATGCATCCAGTCTCTCTCTCTCTCTCTCTCTATTTCTGTGTGTGAGAGTGAAATAAATAAATTGTGTGTGTGTGTGTGTGTAATCCATAAATGGAGAAGCATATTGGTGATTACATTAGTTATATCCCCTTAAAGAGGGAGCAATACAGACATAAGCCTGACTAGAAGAGTGACATGATAAATGAAAACAGAAAAGTTTGTAGGAAAAAGAGGCTTAAAAACTTGGTTGTGGACAAGCTATCCTAATGAATGGAGGCATGTTGAATTAATCTATATATTTTCATAGTCTGTGTAATTTAAAGTATAATAAAAGCAAAAATGACTACGAACACATGCTCTTTAACTCTTAATTTTGCATTCCTGCTAAATTGGGTTCTGTAAAAGAGCAATAATGGAATTTTTCAGTATAATTTTATGGGCATCTTCTTATGTTTCTAATTTCCAAAATCCTGTTACAAAGCAAGAACTCTCTGAACGAGAAACTTAAATACTTAAAATTAAAAACTTAAATTCTATATCTTGTTGTGTTGTTCAGACAGAAATCTTACTTTATAATAGTGAGTTAGGTATTGTTAGAAACATCATTTAGGAGAATGTCTTCAACAGCACTGACAGCTCCATGAATGCTTTTTTTAGCAGAAGTGCAAAATGTAGTCTTTGTTGGGACTATGCCAGCATTAATCCCTTGCATGTGGTTGTTGGGAGCTAAATGAAAGTTGGCCTCTAGTTCCAGCAGATGGGTTCTAGCAATAGATGAGGAAATAAATTAGATCAATTTTAATAGATGAGGAAAGACTATATTATCAATTTGTGGTAAAATGTACTTATTTAGCAATAAGACCAAACAGTAGACTAGCATAACTAAAAGTAACTTTCCATAAATGGGGAATAATGTTTACACAATATATATTTGGTGTGTGTGGGGAAGAAAAAAAACTATCACCCCCTCCTAGCACCAAAATGAATTAACTTGGCATGTTGGGGCAATGTTTAGTTATTCACAGGGTGTAGCCTAGTGCGTGTAGTCCTTTGTGACATAATGTTATCAGGGGTCTGAACCCCAGGTAGATGTATTGGGTTTTCAGTACAATTCCTTGTGGAACTAAAATAAAGGAAACCATCAGACTTGAAGTATGTCTGTGTATCCTGAATATATTCTTGTTTCATATAAATAGGTTTAGCTATCAAATAAATGAAGGAACAATCATGGTAAACTAAAGAGTGAAATTAAGCCTAAAACAGATTCCAAAAATGTGTCCTCTGAAAAATAAACCAGATAACAATGATTTTGGTCTGCTTGTTAGTGATAAATTAAACTCTGGTTTGATCCATCAAAATGTGAAAATATGTTAAAGTACATTGTAGGGCCTATTGAAATCAATAGGAGCTCTTTTGCCTGAATGAAGAGTTCAAGACTGGGTCAATGATCAATTGCGTTCAATATCAGAAAGTCCAGGGTATTTATTTAGTTAAAAATAATTATCCTTAATATTCAAAAAACCTTTTAGTCTCCTGAAAGAGATGCATAGGAGTCAGGCTTCCATCACAGAACTTACCAAAAATGTGACTCTGGAAGCTGATTCTTGATTACTAAAACATATTCACTTTTTCAGCAGGGTAAGAAAAGAAAAATAATATAAACAATAGTATATTAGCTTTTTTGATTCTTAGGTAAAGGATGCTTTATGGGGCAATCAAAATTAGCCTTAGTGCTGCAGAGGATGATTACTTGGTAGCAGACTTTTATGACTTTGAAAGCCACTGCCACACCAAAAAGAAATGTAGAGAATCATCGTGGCCATAGCAGTTCCCATAGACATTCTGAAGAATGTGGCCAGACAGAAATATTTGTGGGGTGGTAAAAGGCACATGTAGCAGCAGCAATCTTTACAACCTTGACTAGGGTGCTTACAGACACCACTCCAATGGCAGGAGCACATTGGGGAGGAGGCATAGCTATGGTTCTACCCATTCTTGCCTATGCTCCTTGTGGTGGTGCTGTGATTCCCACCCAACTTATTTTTATAGCACAAGATTGACTGCCTTTTTTGCAGGAGCTAAGGGAATGGGAAAGACTATGTAACTACTCTGGAGGCAAAACCAACCTCTAGTTTCCCCTAGGATCCAGAAAGCCATAACTATTTCCTTTATGGCTCCCTCATTCCTGCAGTGCTAAGCAAAGATTAGTGCCTAATACTTCTAAGAATATTTTCCTTTTTTTAAAAAAAAAATAAAGATTCATGTGGCTCAAATTAGTTTAATTATATCCAGATTGAAGACTTTTTAATTGCATTTAATTGCAGAGTCTACTTACGAAGCATAAATTATAAGGCAAAATGTTCAGACAAATGTAAGTTTGTTGGCTAAAGATTACCTACAATCAAGTCTCTTTATTTTAGGGGTGAAAGGCAAACAAATTGGCATCTTATAATACAGTAGATCGCTACTACTATTTTTAAACTGTATATGGCCTCTTTACATTGATATTTCATAGTTACAGGACCAGCATCTAGTGTAGCTGCAGACAATTGGCACAGAATATATCGGGGTTTATTTAAAGTAAAATTTACTCTTCTATCTCATCATGTACTAAGCATTTCTTTTTAACAATTAAATATTAGAGCCATTGCTAAGAAGAGTTTTTTATACATATTTCAAATAAGTCAGTAATTACTTAGGAGTTGTTCTTTCATTAATGCTTTTCCTCAGGAGCTTTTTAAGATGTGAAAATTGGTTTTCTCCCCAGTTGGTCTAAAGTATTCTATTGCACTGAAAAGCATCTGTCTATGGGCTTGTCTATACAGAGCAGTAATACAAAGTACAGGAGTGTGATTTCTAAAGTTCGCTGACATGGTGTGCATTAATTGGTCCATGTAGACCCTGCTGGTGTGAACTAAAATTCCCTACTGAGCTTTAATGTAGTACTGTGTAATAGAGATCTCTAAGAAAATCTGGTAAATGAAAGGTGGAACACTTGCATGTACTAATTTTTGTAAAGAAATGTAAAGGAGTACTTGTGGCACCTTAGAGACTAACAAATTTATTTGAGCATAAGCTTTCGTGAGCTTACAGCTCACTTCAGCGGATGCATTCAGTGGAAAATACCACTGAACGCATCCAATGATGAAGTGATCTGTAGTTCACAAAAGCTTATACTCAAATAAATTTGTTAGTCTCTCCACTGAATGCATCTGATGAAGTGAGCTGTAGTTCACGAAAGCTTATGCTCAAATAAATTGGTTAGTCTCTAAGGTGCCACAAGTACTCCTTTTCTTTTTGTGAATACAGACTAACACGGCTGCTACTCTGAAACCTGTAAAGAAATGTATCCTCCAGAGCAGTTGTTTACCAAAGCATTTCTATAGGCAGTTATGAATAGAACTGCAGATTTGTAAATTTGAAACCTGGAGCAAAGTGTGTGAGTTGTGTGTGTAGTTTAAAAAAAAACCTATAGATGGTGGACAAAGCAACTAAGTTATTGTGGATTTGTGATTTTTAGTGTAAAAATCTGTGGAGAGTTTCCATTGTGCCAAATTTCAGCTGAATGAGTTAGCTAAGTGTAAGTGAAAGCATAAGAAATAATGCAGTATGTTTTGGGGCATGTTAGTCCCATAGCTGCAGAGGGGCGGAAGACGCAGAAATGTTAGCACATCCCATTCCTGAAGAGTCATTGGAGGCGGTACAAAAAGACCAAACATTCCTCCAAAGGAGATCTAGTGAGGAAATATGCCTTTTATTCTTGACTCCTTGAAGGAAGAGGAGAAAGTATGCTTTAGCTCATCCTCTCTACCAGACTTGCGAGAGCTGGTAAGGATCTCCTGCATCTTCCTCTGGAAAAAAGATAAGGAGGCAGATCAAATATCTAAACATTCTCAAAGTTCATGTTTAGTTTGAAAGATCTGAGAAGTTTTGCCAGGTGGGAAAGAGGATTCATTCAGCCCTATTCTTGAGGTACATTTAATCATGCAGCTGTGTCGCTTAGAAACGTTTAGGTGCTCCACTCTTTGGGCTGGATTGTGCCTACCTTATTTTCCCTGACTTCAGTGGGATTGTTTGTACGTATATCTGCTCATCAGTATGAGTAAGGTGGTCAAAATCTGACTTCTAGCAGTTAGGCGCTACAAAGACTTAGGCCCACAGGCAGCCTTACTAGAAGACTGCTCACCTCTTCCTCGGGCTACTCTTGCCTCTATTTCCTTTGGCTAAGAAGGCTGCTTTTTGAGAAGCCAAGCTTTTCTCTTTAGTCGCACAAACTTACCTGTAGTTTTTTACTTAGTGGTCAGAGTGAAAGGTTCATAATTTTGTATGATGCTTTTTGGATTGGGTTTGGTTCTTGGATGAATTCTTTTAATAGATTCATAGTGGATTTCTTCTTTCATTGAAGAAAAGCCTCATTTTCTATTTGCGGATCACACATCATGTAAATCTGTGGTTGAGATTTTACCAGAGGCAGAATAAACATGGAATGAAAGTTTAGGTACCTTTTGAGAGTGATCTGTGGTAGTCCTTATTCTTGACATGAACTCTGATGGACTGTCTATATAGGGGCTCAGGCAGATTTCTTCAAGTAGAAATGAAGTCAGGCAAAGTGGAGAGGACACTACAGGGAGTGATCCACCCAAATCCTGTCCCATAAATCTGTTTATTTTTCCGCTAAGATAATTGTATGATGACTCCTTCTAAAACAACTTCAGATATTTCTTCTATGATAATTTTCATGGAAGGCAGTTACCCTGTCAGCTTCTAACGTCTAGTTAAATCTGGTAGGAATAGAAACATTGGATATAGGTGACAAGAGGTTAGCCAAGTAATGCTTGTTTTAGAATACTATCGTTCTTCTTCTCCTATCCCCGTCCCTTCAACCACTGATTGTAATATGGAGGATATAATATATATATAATTTCTAAAGGGCAACTCAATTTTCTGTTATTAGTTGTAGTGACTATGCCCATGTGTTAACAGGGATATTAGCTAAAATTAAATATGTTGCAATAAAGTTAGCATTGTAAGCAGTGCTTCAGTCCTAAAAGCTTGCTTCAGAAGGAGAGATGATAGGGTAACAAGCCTTGTGAATGGGGGGGAAGCAGTAGACACGGTATATCTTGACTTTACTAAAGCTTTTGATACTGTCTCGCATGACCTTCTCAAAAACAAACTAGGGAAATACAATCTAGATGGAGCTACTATAACAGGGATGGGCAACCTTTGGCACGCGGCCTGCCAGGGTGAGCCCCCTGGCGGGCTGGGCCAGTTTGTTTACCTGCCGCGTCACAGGTTCGGCCAATCACAACTCCCACTGGCTGTGGTTTGCTGTTCCAGGCCAATGGGGGCTGTGGGAAACGGCAGCCAGCACATCCCTCAGACTGCGCTGGACCGCAGGGATCACTTCTGGGTCCGTTTCTGTTCAATATCTTTATCAGTGATTTAGATAATGGCATAGAGAGTACACTTATAAAGTTTGCAGACAATACCAAGCTGGGAGGGGTTGCAAGTGCTCTGGAAGACAGGATTAAAATTCAAAATGATCTGGACAAACTGGAGAAATGGTCTGAAGTAAACAGGATGAAATTCAGTAAGGACAAATGCAAAGTACTCCATTTATGAAGGAACAATCAGTTGCACACATACAAAATGGGAAATGACTGCCTAGGAAGCAGTACTGCGGAAAAGGATCTGGGGGTCATAGAGGACCATAAGCTAAATATGAGTCAACAGTACAACACTGTTGCAAAAAAAACGAACATCATTCTGGGTTGTATTAGCAGGAGTGTTGTAAGCAAGACATGAGAAGTAATTCTTCCGCTCTACTCCACGCTGATTAGGCCTCAGTTGGAGTATTGTGTCCAGTTCTGGGCGCCACATTTCAGGACAGATGTGGACAAACTGAAGAAAGTCCAGAGATGAGCAACAAAAGATGATTAAAGGTCTAGAAAACATGACCTCTAAGGGAATATTGAAAAAATTGGGTTTGTTTAGTCTGGAAAAGAGAAGACTGAGAGGGACACGATAACAGTTTTCAAGTACATAAAAGGTTGTTACAAGGAGGAGGGTGAAGAATTGTTCTTCTTAACCTCTGAGGATAGGACAAGAAGCAATGGGCTTAAATTGCAGCAAGGGAGGTTTAGGTTGAACATTGGGAAAAACTTCCTAACTGTCAGGGTGTTTAAGCACTGGAATAAATTGCCTAGGAAGGTTGTAGAATCTCCATCATTGGAGATTTTTAAGATCAGGTTAGACAAACAGCTGTCAGGAATCGTCTAGATAATACTTAGTCCTGCCATGAGTGCAGGGGACTGGACTAGATGACCTCTCGAGGTTCCTTCCAGTTCTATGATATCTCTGTAATCACCCAGGTTACTGAGCCACCATCTCTTCTTCCAGATTGTGAAGGCATATGGGGAGGCCCTTGAGGATATTTACTGGGACTATTCACCGGCTTAGAGAATTGAGCACCTGATCTATCCTGAGCACGGAGGAGAAGTCCTGTACCTTCCTCCTGAAAGTATGGTGGCACCTGAGGTGTGGCCTTGCCCATGAAGTGATCCCTATGCACGACACGATGGGGCTCAATAGCTGAAGACTTTGAGCTATGGTTGGCCTGTTGCATGTGTGCAGTATGGATATGAGATCCTGGCTCTTCTAGACTCTGTCAAGTGATGGGTAGATTTTTGCCACTGAGGGGTTTTTGTCCACTCCCAGGTGAGTTAACTTGTCGAAGGAATCAAAAAACTTTTCTTAATGTTTATTACAAAACCATGCACTTGTAGGAGATCCAGAGTCTGAATCATGTCTTTGTGAGCTGCAGCTTGGGGTAGGGCTCTGATCAGGATATTGTCCAGAAAGAGTTGTAGGTGCATACCTTATGACCTGAGTCTGGTCAATGTCACTGCCAGTATCTTTATAAAGAACCCGGGGGCTGAGGAGAGACCAAATGAGTGTTTTGTACTAGTAATGATCTGCAGTGGCGTATTCATATGGGAATGTGGAGATAAGCATCTGCCAAATCCACTGAAGTCAGGAGGTCTCCTTGAGACAGGAATGACACCGTAAAGGCTAGGGTCTCCATCTAAAATTTAATTTTATTCATCCACTTATTGAACCTTCTGAGCTTGAGGATGGCTCTGACTCCCCTTTTGGTTCCTGGATGATCAAGATGGTGGAGTGGAATCCTGAGAACCTTTCTTTTGAGGGAACTCATTCTATTGCTCCCAAGTCCAAGAGATCAGAGGTCCCATTCCAGACCAGTTCACGCTTTGCAGTTTTGCTAGAGATGGGAGACTGGAAGAAGGGATGGGATGGAGCTTGCAGCTCAAGTGAGTATCCCTGGCTGACCATCTCCCTTGCCCACTTGTCTGTGGTCAGTGTGGACCATTCCTCTGAGAAATGGAAGATTCTATCTCCTAGATTCAGTTCTGTATGGAAGAACATTCGCTTATTGTCATAATGTGGTTTGCTGGGCTGCAGAACCACCTCGGGTCTTTCCAACGAAGCCTCAGTTCCAAAACTTTCCATTGGTATATCTGCTGTCCTTTCTCTGTTACTTTTATGAGGAAGATGGAGAAAAGGAGTGTCTCTGCCTGAAAACAGGTTTGTACTCCCTTCTGACAGCATTCTGTGGAGTGGAAAGGGACAGCTTAGATTTTTGCAGCATTTTCTGCTGCCATTTTACCTTATTTTTCTCCTCAGAGGAGAGATCCTGTGAACTGAGATAAGCACAGAACTTTTTTGGAGTCCATTTTTTGCCCTATTTTGGAAAGCATCTACCTTCCAGGGTTGTAGCCATATGTACCTCGTGGCTGGTGAACTGGATGCTTTGGCTCTGGCAGAAAATCTCATTGCATCCATTGTGGCATCAGCCACGAATGCTGTTGCTAGGGAAAGTTTCTTAAGTATGGCACTGGAGCCAGGGTGGTTACTGTCTTTCAGGGCCCTAGTGTCCTCCAGCAAGGACCCTGTAGCTCTTGTAAAGCATGTTACAGCGAGGGATGCTCTGGGGGTAGATGAGGAAGCTTTGAAATTCTTTCTGAGGGGAGCTTCCACTTTCCTGTCTGTTGGGTATTTATGGAAGAATTCCCCTTTTGAAGGGATATCCGTATCCTCAGCTAAGGTTTGCCACTGCAGCATCAACCTTTGGGACTTCAGTAATAGCATTTTTTGGTTCTTGCAGCTTGTGGAGTCAAAGGTCCTGTCTGTTACTGAATATACCTTTGTCAGTTTTCTCCAATTCCTCTCTGATCACATCCTCAAAGAAAGGAGGACAGCAGGGGAATCATTGCCTTGTGGAAGGATTTTTAGGGAACCTATTTGGTTTGAGGCTGAGGTCATGTCTATACTACAAACTTGAGTCAGATTAAGTTACTTCTTTCCTGACTGGCAGATTACCACTGGCAATGTTGAAATGCCAATAGTGATGGTGGGCGACCCAACCTATTCCTTGCTCCCCCTTGCTTATGAAAGCTGTACACCAGCTACCTTGACAGCACCAAACGCTTCAACTACTGGCTTAGCAGGTGCAGAATGGCAGCTGAATATGCCTTTGGTTATTTGAAGGGGTGCTGTTGTTTACTCACAAGATTGGACCTCAGTGAGAAAAATATCCCAATGGCTACTGCTGCCTGCTGTGACCTGCATAATTTCTGAAAAGCAAAGGAGAAAGTTTCAGCCAAGGCAGAGGGTGAAGGTGGAGCAGCTGTCTGCTGAATTTGAACAGCCAGATACAAAGCTATTAAGAGCTCAACACTGAGCTATCAGGCTCAGGGACGCTTTGAAAGACCATTTTAATAGTGTGACAGAGAAGTGTGTTTGTGTTGTAGTATCCTCTACCAGGCCCTGCTCTTTTGCAGCCTGGTATGAATTGTGTGGTGATTGCTGTATATGTAGGAACATAACATTGTTAATGCACCTGTTAATTTTGCTCATGAATATTATGAGTTGTGTGACACCGTGCAGTATCGGGCACTGTTAAAACTGCTGAGCACAAGCCAGCATATATTGTGAACTAATAAAAATTAATTTATGTTCCAATTAATAGAATTTTATTCTTTAACAAAATCTATGCAGAAATACCCCTGGGCAATTTTAAAAACAAATACATTTAAAGCTTAATAAATTAAGAGAACAGAACTTACAAAGGGGAATAAACATTCATGACCATTTCAGTTACACATACAAAACTGTGGCTTTCACAGGTCAGTGTATGTGAAGCTGTTACTGTCTTTAATGCCCCCCAGGGTGGAGTGGTAAGGGTAGTGCAGCAACCACTGATGCCATATGGAATGTTGGAGTGGGGAGGGTGTTTAGGGAGGTCCTGATATTGATTCTCAGTAGGCTGCAGAGGCAGGTGAGCACAGGATTGTTGAACCTGAAGGTCTACCAAAGTCTGCAGCCTCTTCGTTTGCTGTCTGAGAAGCCCCATTATGTCCTGGTGCATCTCCCTATCCTTTTCCTGCACCTTTCCCCTCTCTACTCTGTCCTTCTCCACTCTGTCTGCAGTGGTCATCCTCCAGACCCTGTGCTCACTGTGTGATGCAGCAGTGGCTTGCGGGATCTACTGGAACATGTCATGCCTCTGTCCATTTTGTTTGTTTTTATAGTTCTTCTGTAGTTAGTAGTAGTAGTAGTTTTATAATTAGTTTAGAGTGTGTTGGGGATCCTCCCTGGAGCCATGGTATGCCGCGGTCCTCATGGCACCAAAAAGCGTGAGGTCTGCGCCAAGCACATGCCAAAAAGTGACCCACACACCTCATGTTTAAGCTGTCTAGGTGAGGGTCACCAAAAGGACTGTTGCAGAATCTGCCGTGAGTTTCACTCCAGAGCTTTGAAAGAGAAGTAGCAGTGGCTCAAAGTTCTGCTTATGGAGGCAGCTCTGTGCCCCTGTTCAGACCTGGGTTCAGGGGATCTCATGCCCAGCACCTCCTTCTTGGTGCAGAGTGCCCCGGTGCCATCATCCCAGGAACCGGTGCCAAGAAAGGACTCTGTGTGAGACACTCGGCACTGTCATGGCTCCTTCCGAGTCCATTTGGCGGGTAGGCACCGGTCTCAATCACCAGAGCCTCAGAAGAAAAAGAAGCTGGAGAGGGATCGTTCTTCTCCAGACAAGTCTAAAGGGCCAACGACTGCGAGACCCCATATCAGACACGACCAAAACTTTATGGCAGATGCCATCCTCGTTGACCCCCAGAGCTAAAGCACAATGAAGGGCGCTATTTTATGCCATCTAGGGGCTACGAGCCTCTGTACTCGTACCCGCCACCTGATTCCCTTGTTGTGGACACTGCCAATCAGTGCTTGCGGCAAGATTACCAGGGACCCTCCCCTAAGAATTGGGAGGCGAAAAGACTCGACCTTTTTGGGAGGCAGGTCTACTCTTCAGGTGGGTTGCAGTTCAAATCAGCAGGCCATTGTCAGCAGGTACCGCTATAATACATGCGGGGCAATGGCAAAATTTGCAGAGCTGCTGCTGCAAGACTCCCATGCCGAATTCTCAGCCTTCATCGACAATGGTAAGCTCATTTTCTGAGCTTCCCTGCAGGCGGCGCTGGACGGAGCTGATGTGGCCACAGGGGTGATGGCAACAGGAGTGGCCATGAGAAGAGGCGCCTGGCTCCAGGTCTCTGGCCTTCCTTACAAGATGCAACAGATAATACAGGGCCTTACCTTTGAGTGTGTGACTCTGTTTTCCAAAAAGATGGATAAAAGGCTTCACAGTCTGAAGGACTCCAGAGCCACCCTCAAATCCTTGGGCCTTCACACCCTCAGCATGCAGCGGAGACACTTCAGGCTGCAACCTCTGCCACGGTTCTTCCAAAAACAGAACCGACAGGACGGTTCAAGGAGGAGGAATAGGAGTGGCAGAAAAAGGCTGTACTTGTCCTCAGGCCAGGGCTCTGGCCAATCCAAGCCACCTTCAGGCCCGAAACAGGCCTTTTGAAGGGGCAGTCAAGGATGGTGTAACAGTGCAAGGACTGGATCCAACCTACGTTACCTGTTTGTCCCAACTATCCCCTTTCTGCCCTGTGGTCCTGCATCACATTACCATGCAGAGAACCCAATGGTCCAGAGAGGGGATACTGCATCCAATTCTGTGCCCTCCAACCCTTCCACCCCCCTTATCCGTCCCTCTTCTGGGATCACTCTCACGAGCATCTCCTTGTACAGGAGGTGCACTCGCTGCTATTGCTGGGGGCAGTGGAAGTTGTTCCTCAGGAGCAGAAGGGCAAGGGCTTCTATTCACAGTATTTTCTAATACCGAAAGCCAAGGATGGGCTCAGGCCCATCCTAGACCTGCGGAAGCTCAACAGATTCATAAAGGAAACTCAAGTTCTGCATTGTCTCCTTGGCCTCCATCATCCCTTCCTTGGATCCAGGGGACTGGTATGCCACCCTCAATTTGAAGGACGTGTATTTTTGTATTGCAATCATTCTGTCCCACAGAAGATACTTCAGGTTTGTGGTGAACAACAACCACTGTCAGTTCACAGTCCTCCTGTTTGGCCTGTCAGCGGCACCTCGGGTGTTTACCAAGTGCATGGCAGTTGTGGCCGCGTTCCTGCACAGTCAGGAACAGGTGTTTCCATACCTTGACTGTCTCCTCAAGGGTCACTCCAGATCTCAAGTGGAGGCACAAGTCAACTTCATAAGAATGATGTTTGGCAAACTGGGCCTTCTCCTCAATGTGGGGAAATTGACTCTGTCCCTGGTTCAGTGGATAGAGTTCATAGGGGTGATACTGGACTCCACACAGGCATATCTCTCAGAAGTGCGGTTTCTGGCCCTGGGCAACATCTTTCGAAGTCTCAGTTTCCCACCACCACAGCAAGGAATTGCCTGAAACTTCTAGGACACATTGCCTCTTGTACATATGTGGTGCAACATGTCAGGCTCAGACTCCAGCTGCTCCAGTCGTGGCTAGCCTTGGTGTATCGGGCGGCTTGGAACAGTTTGGACAGGGTTGTGACTCTACCTCACCAGGTCGTCAACTCTCTCCAGTGGTGGCTCGACCCGCAGGTAGTCGGTCCAGGGGTCCCCTTCACCGGTCCTCAGTCGTCCCACTGGGACACATCTTTCCTGGAAATATCTGTGGAAGCTCCAGTCACCATGCTGCTCCTCCCGGACTTAGTAACTGAGGATCACGGCCGTCTCCAGCACCCAAACTTGGAACTCTCCTGTTTGGACTCGGTTAGATAAGTCCTCCTTGGCAGTAGGAAACCCTCCACCAGGGCTACCTACCTTGCCAAGTGGAAGAGATTCTCAATCTGGTCGGCGCAGCATCATTCATCCTTGACGCTCGCCTCTATACCAGTCATACTGGATTACCTTCTCCACCTCAAGCAGCAGGGACTGTGCATGTCATCAGTAAGGGTTCACTTGGCCGCAATCTCTGCCTTCCATCCAGGCGCAGAGGGCCGGTCAGTCTTTGCCAACCCTGTGGCCAGCTGTTTCCTGAAGGGTCTCGACAGGCTATATCCGCATGTCTGACAGCCGGTCCCTGCCTGGGACCTCCATGTGGTCCTTTCCAGAGTGACGGGGCTGCCCTTTGAACCACTGGCGACATGTTCCCTTCTCTATCTCTTGTACAAGGTGGTGTTTCTGTTCGCAATAACCTCAGCAAGGAGGGTGTCTGAGCTCAAGGCCCTAACATCGGAGCCTCCTTATACCGTGTTCTTTAAGGACAAGGTTCAGCTCAGGCCACATCCAGCTTTCCTCCCGAAGGTTGTTTCCCAATTTCACATCAACCAGGACATCTTCCTCCATGTGTTCTATCCTAAGCCACATTCAAGTGACAGGGAGCAGAGGCTTCACTCATTGGATGTCTGCAGAGCGCTAGCCCTCTACATCGAGAGAATGAAACTGTTCTGAAAGTCCATTCAACTGTTTGTGGCTGTGGCAGATGAAAGGTCTTCCAGTCTCCTCCCCAACAAATTTCGTCATGGATCACATCCTGTGTCCGGGAGTGCTACACCCTGGTAGGAGTACCTGCCCCTCCGCTCATGGCGCACTCCACCAGGGTGCAGGCTTCTTCAGCAGCATTTCTGGCACAAGTTCCCACCCAGGAAGCATGCAGAGCAGCAACGTGGTCCTCCATATATACTTTCACTGCACATTATGTGATTACCCAGCAGGCCAGAGACTATGTGGCCTTCAGTAGAGCAATGCTCCAATCAGTGCATAACTCTGACCCCGCCTCCAGAATTTAGGCTTGGGAGTTACCTGATTTGGAATGGACATGAACAAGCACTTGAACAACACATCTCGAAGAACAGTTACGAGAGGGTGAGGAACAGTTTTTTCTTCATGTCCATTCCAATACCCGCTCTCCTACCCCTCTGTCAGAGTAGCAGGCAAGAAGGAACTGAGCGGATGGTGGGTCAACAGGACTCTATATTGAGCACAATGAAGGAGTGACTCCAAGGGGGCACCCAGGCTGACCCAACGGATGTTGCTATGGGAAAAATCTTCCGGCTGCCGTGCATGTGCACGCGTACACGCCTAATTGGAATGGACATGAACAACACATCTCGAAGAACAACAGTTACGAGAAGGGGTATAACTGTTTTTTCATTGTTAGCACATTTAGCCCACAACAACTGTAGTGAATTTCCAGTAGTTTGGCTTATTTCGCTTCTTAATATAACCGGAGACAACCTTTCCTATATGAGGTACTCTTTTCTTCCAACTAGGAACCTAACACTAATTTCAGTTTTAAAAAAAAATTGTGGCTAAAGGACTCTACCAAACCTTGTCAAGTTTGAAGTTCATTATAATTTTACTGTGTATGGAAATTCTTCCAAGGAAAAAGCTCTACAAAGCAGAGAATTTCAATCTGCCTTTCTCATGTGACTTGATTATGTCTATATAAAATGACTTGACAGCAATGTATGAAGCTGGATATTATTCTTAGTTGTTTAGTTCTCCAAGAGCTGTTGCTAGTGAGAATTGTTTTGCCTATTTATGATTCCAGTACAAATAAAGAGACTTGGAAAGCTATCAACAGGAAGCTATCAAGATTTTCTGTGTATCCAATACACTTGTGCAGAGAAACTCAACATTTGACTAAGGAAAAGCTATCTGTCTGAGATACTCTTCTCACCTACTACACCAAACAAAATTAGTTTGTTTTTAATGGAGAATTATGAGGAACATCTTTGCTCAGTGATTTCAACCTCTGAGGAGCACTATGCACTTTTTTTCTTGTTTTTTAACGCAATAGAAATTCTGCAGTAAGAATAATTCTAGCTTTTTTTTTTTTGCTATCCATTAATTTCTATTAGAATCTGATAAACCCTACTTACGTGGGAGAATGGTATTTGTGATTCCAGGAACCACCTAAACCGCTTTCCTAGGGCCAAATCCTGTGAGTCTCAAGGCACCCACAAATCCCAATGATGTGGTGATTTAAGACTGAATGCTCTCAAAACAATAGTGAATAAACGCGGGATAGTCAAAGGCTGGTATGGTGTATTGGTAATGATTTTGATGGATTTGGGACAAGAGAAACTTGCTATTACCTGAGAGATAGCCAGCACATTTTTCATGGTTGAATAAAGCGATATTTTGGTTTGATCAAGGCAAATGACATTTTGCCACTCTTTCTTTCCTTTTTAAATCTTTCAACCTCCCCTTCCCCACAAAGGGTGAGGAAAAGATTTTCTCTCTCCCTTCCCCCTCCCTCCCCTTCTCCAAAGGCTATCTTGATTGGTTGGCCAGAAAATAAAAACATGTGTTTGTTGTTACTGATGTAGTCTTTTTTTAAAAATTCTATTATGCTATTCCAGTGTATAAAAACCACTCTGAGCATTTTTACTAAGTGTTGGCAGTTCTGTCTGTATGCAGAGGCTGGAGGGAGATCTGGAGTAGATTATCAGATCTAACTTTTTAGAAATAAATAGAAGGGCATACATTAGTAACAATTAATACAAGGGAAAATATGGGTTTCTCAGTGGCATATCATAAACTAAATAAAGTGCATTTTTTTTAAAAGGTACAAGAAGACCAAGTCAAAGCATATGCTAACCTGGCCCTTAGGGCCCCACATATGCCTTCGGCATACCACAAAATGAGGCATCCAAGCCCATTGTCCTGACCCCCCTTTGAGAGTGGCAGTGGCAGGGGACCCCTCTCCTCTTCTAGCGAGGCAAGGGAAACTGTATGATCTCCCTTTCCTCCACACAGGAGCACAGCAGGACCCTCTCATCTCTGTGGGCAGCAGATCTACCCTGTAGTACAGCTGTTGGGGTATATCTGCTTCAATGGATCTTGGGACTTAATATCACATTGAGATGAAAAGGGCAGTTCAAACCTCTAAGCACTATTGTTTCATGCTGTCTGCAGACTCAAGCACTCACCACTGTGTCAAATATAATCGGGTGTCATTTTCAAACCTCTCTTTGCAACAGTGAGGGTTAAAGTCTTTAAGAAATAAATAAAGTGTAAACCAAGATTGGTGTAATCAAATGACCCGAGAAGCTGTTGAGCTCTTGTAGTATCTCTGCTTTAATTCAGCTCGGGGCTCTTGCTGGTATTCTGCCTTCAGCATATGTTAACCTTTTTTTTTTTTTTGGTGCACTCTGAATATACCATAATTATTGCTAGTAAATACCCATTCCCTGACCAGCTGGCACATTTAGATGCTTCAGGAAACTCTTAAAGCTTGATTCAACATGACTTGCATCTTGTGTAGTCATATAAACTTGTGTAAAATGGGTGTGAAACAGTAGCACCAGTGTGAGAAAGTGGACAATTATTTTATTTAGGGTTTTGCATACGGCACAGTTGGAAATGACTTACACAGGGTATAATGCAGAGGAGAACTAGATCTTGAGACCAAAAGCCGAGACCCAAAGTAGTATATAGACAAATGGCTTTTTGTCAGGCCTTTAGTGTTGAAGTCCTAACGTGTCCAAGCTTGAAACGATCTCAGTGGACATCCCCCATGACATTTGAATCGCTATGTTCTTATAAGCTTTCAGAGCTGACTTGCCTCACTGAGGCCTGTGAAAGTTTAAAAAAAAAAAAAAAAAAAGAAACCCTTGTGGTTTCTTTGACTACTTTGATGTTCTATATACTGGTTCTGTCATGCAGATGAAATATCTTAGTCAGCTCTACACAAATTGTAACTCGTCCACATTATCATGAAGAACATGGGAAAGATCTGTAATATTTTTATGACTATTATGTGACCCTCTGGATGGTTGATGGTTATTGTGTTGCTTTCTAAGAATACGTGATGGTTATTTCTGTCTTAGGTGGTTTTGCACATCTTCAGGAATCAAAGTTAGTGGTGTTAGATAACCTAATAACCAGTGTTTGACCAGATGAATGCCAAGGCCTTTGAGGTTTTGTCCCTGCCCAAATGGGACACAACATCTCCTAGCTTCGAAGAGGGGAAGAGTCCTCCAGGCTGGAATCCTTAAACCAGTGATACTCAGACTGAGGCTTGGAAGCCGCAAGTGGTTCTTTAATGTGCCTCCTTTGTCTCTTTGCAGCACATGATATTAAAACACTGTGATTTAATTATTAACCGCTGTAAGTTATTAACCAGTCAGGATGCTTTTTCTATGTTGTTCACCAATTGTAGAATACTTGGTGAGTCATTTTGCTGTGAGAATAATACAGTAAAAGCTTTTTTTATCCGGCATTTTGGGGGAGTGCGGGGTGCCAGTAAGTGAAAAATTCCAGATAACTAAGAGGGAGGGAGTTTGGGTACAGGAGGGCGGGCAGGGTTGGGGCAGGGGAGGGGGTGCAAGGCACAGGCTTTGGAAGGGAGTTTGGGTGTGAGAGGGGGCTTAAGGCAGGGGGTTGGAGGGCGGGTGGGGTCTCAGGGTGCCAGATCCAGGGGGCGCTCACCTCAGGTGGCTCCCTGCAAGCGGTACCTGGTTCCTGCTACTCCTAGGCAGAGGTGCGGCAGGTGGCTCTGTGCGCTGCCACTGCCCCGAGGACTAGCTCCACAGCTCCCATTGGCCAGGAACCAATTTCAATTGATTTCAGTTACAACAGAGAATACAAAGTGTACAGTGCTCACTTTATATTATATTTTTGAGTACAAATATTTGCACTGTAAAAATGATAAATAGTATTTTTCAATTCACCTCATACAAGTACTGTAGTGCAATCTCTTTATCATGAAAGTATAAGTTACAAATGTAGATTTTTATTGTTTTTACATAACTGCACTCAAAACCAAAACAATATAAAACTTTAGAGCCTACAAGGCCACTCAATCCTACTTCTACAATCCTTACTACTTGTTCAGCCAATTGCTAACACAAACAAGTTTGTTTACATTTACGGGAGATACTGCTGCCTGCTTCTTATTTACAATGTCAACTGAACATGAGAACAGGCATTTGCATGGCACTTTTGTAGCCAGCATTGCAAGGTATTTACGTGCTAGACATGCTAAACATTCGTATGCCCCTTCATGCTTTAGTCACCATTCCAGAGGACATGCTTCTATGTGATGATGCTTGTTTAAAAAAAAAAATGCATTAATTAAATTTGTGACTGAACTCCTTGGGGGAGAATTGTATGTCCCCCGCTCTGTTTTACCCACATTCTGCCATATATTTCTGCTTTGGATCGTTATCGAGCAGAACCATTAGCATGGACGTGTATCCTTTGGAATGGTGGTTGAAGCATGAAGGGACATATGAATCTTTAATGCATCTGGCACGTAAATATCTTGCAACGCCGGGTACAACAGTGCCATGTGAACACCTGTTCTCACTTTCAGGTGACATTGTAAACAAGAAATGGACAGCATTATCTCCTGCAAATATAAACAAACTTGTTTGTCTGAGTGACTGACTAAACAAGAATTAGGACTGAGTGGACTTTACATTGTTTTAGTTTTGAATACAGTGTTTGTTTTTGTTTTGTTTTGTTTACATAATTGTACATTTGTAAGTTCAATTTCAATTATAGAGATTGTATTACAGTACTCGTATAAGCAGAATTGAAAAATACTGGTTTCAGAGTAACAGCCGTGTTAGTCTGTATTCGGAAAAAGAAAAGGAGTACTTGTGGCACCTTAGAGACTAACCAATTTATTTGAGCATAAGCTTTCGTGAGCTACAGCTCACTTCATCGGATGCATACTGTGGAAAGAATAGAAGATCTTTTTATACACACAACATGAAAAAATGGGTGTTTACCACTACAAAAGGTTTTCTCTCCCCCCACCCCACTCTCCTGCTGGTAATCGCTTATCTAAAGTGATCACTCTCCTTACAATGTGTATGATAATCAAGTTGGGCCATTTCCAGCACAAATCCAGGGTTTAACAAGAACATCTGAGGCGGGGTGGGGGGGTATGCAGGACCCACCTGCGGAAGTGAAGAAACAGATTGGTAGAGCCAGAAGATTTCCCAGAAGTCACCTACTACAAGACAGGCCTAACAAAGAAAATAACAGAACGCCACTAGCCGTCACCTTCAGCCCCCAACTAAAACCCCTCCAACGCATTATTAAGGATCTACAACCTATCCTGAAGGATGACCCAACACTCTCTCAAATCTTGGGAGACAGGCCAGTCCTTGCCTTCAGACAGCCCCCCAACGTGAAGCAAATACTCGCCAGCAACCATATACCACACAACAGAACCACTAACCCAGGAACCTATCCTTGCAACAAAGCCCGTTGCCAACTGTGCCCACATATCTATTCAGAGGACACCATCACAGGGCCTAATAACATCAGCCACACTATCAGAGGCTCGTTCACCTGCACATCCACCAATGTGATATATGCCATCATGTGCCAGCAATGCCCCTCTGCCATGTACATTGGTCAAACTGGACAGTCTCTATGTAAAAGAATAAATGGACACAAATCAGATGTCAAGAATTATAACATTCGTAAACCAGTCGGAGAACACTTCAATCTCTCTGGTCACGCGATTACAGACATGAAAGTTGCGATATTACAACAAAAAAACTTCAAATTCAGACTCCAGTGAGAGACTGTTGAATTGGAATTCATTTGCAAATTGGATACAATTAACTTAGGCTTGAATAGAGACTGGAAGTGGCTAAGTCATTATGCAAGGTAACCTATTTCCCCTTGTTTTTTCCTACCCACCCCCCGCAGACATTCTTGTTAAACCCTGGATTTGTGCTGGCAAATGGTCCACCTTGATTATCATACACATTGTAAGGAGAGTGATCACTTTAAATAAGCTATTACCAGCAGGAGAGTGGGGTGGGGGGAGAGAAAACCTTTTGTAGTGGTAAACACCCATTTTTTCATGCTTTGTGTGTATAAAAAGATCTTGTGTACTTTCCACAGTATGCATCCAATGAAGTGAGCTGTAGCTCATGAAAGCTTATGCTCAAATAAATTGGTTAGTCTCTAAAGTGCCACAAGTACTCCTTTTCTTTTTGAAAAATACTATTTCTTACAAATATTTGTAATCAAAAATACATATAAAGTGAGCACTGTACATGTTGTGTTGTAATTGAAATCAATATATTAGAAAATGTAGAAAACATCCAAAAATATTTACATAAATGGTATTCTATTATTGTTTACAATGCAATTAATCACAATTAATTTTTTTAATTGCATGACAGCCCTAATTGTATATTATCAGTAGAGTTGTTGGATATTGTCATTATAAAGTAATTATCTCCCTTATTGATACCTGTCAGCCACTTTGAAGTCCGCTGAATTCTACAGCTAGAACTCAGAACAAAATTTGGTCCGCAGAATCTATATTATTGGTGATAAATGGTCCAGAAAGAACAAAGCTTGATATTTTTTTTTTTCAAATCCCAGATTGATTTAGTAGTGCTGGTAGCTGGGGAAACCATATTTTTATATATAAACTGAGCAAGTTTGATCTGGAGTCCTTGACTCATTGACTATGGAGATTCAGCCCATAATGTAACTTTTATTCTCTTTTTTTTTATTGTTGAACCGTACTTTCTGATTGGTCTGAACTAATCAGTTGGGTTTCTGGCTTTGGAAGCTTAGGGGTGGAAATCAATTGTCTCTAAAAATACAACAGAGGTAGATATGATAGTGTTCTTTAGTATTGTAAAATTCTGACAATTCAGGCTGTGCAGATGCTTTTAATGCATTTGGGACTTGGACAGTATATCTGTGAAAATCATATGGCCTGCCTTTTGCACTCGGTATGGGAATTATTTGGTTTTGGGAGGGAGTTGAAAATTTGAAATTTTCATCTAACAAGAAAGGGATAGAATAATATTGAGTGTTCTACAGTTAGACCAATTTTTAGTATATTTGACTCAAATTTTATATTGGACTATAGCTATTGGTCTCTGTCTTTGGGGTGTATGTGCTTTTTTAGAGATTTCATTTTTTCTACTCTTTTATGTAGTTTGTTTTGATGGGGAGCCTTATTCTAATGAAAGTTGCTTGTTGACACTTCAAAGGAAATAGTGGGCTCATCTTGTTCATAGCCTGTGTAAGGGATGATTTGGCTCTAGGTAAATACTCGCTATTATAGCAGCTCAAAATGGTAAATAGATGCTGCCAAATGTCAGGGCTAAAGAAAAATCTCCTACAGAGAGGCTTAGGCTGATAGGCTTTAAAAGGCTTAAATATGCAGCTTTCTAAAAGAGACCAGTCAAAAACAAAAATAAACAAATATTCATTTTAGAATGCCTCAATTTACTGTTAAATAAAATTTTTCTAGAACTAGTTTATATATATTACAAAATATCATAAACACTTTATTTCACATTCGTTGTGTTGTAAAATATTTTAAGAATATTTTAGGTAAACAGAATATTTAAATTTGGTGTATTTAAATATTTAGTATATATTTAGTAATATAGTATATTAGTATTTAAATATTTAGTATATTTGGTGTATTTAAATAGAATATTTAAATTTGGTATATTGGTTGTGTTGTAAGAATATTTTAAGAATATTTTAGGTAAATTTTGATTAATTTTACCTTTTAAATTAAAACTGAGAGGGTGGGAGGGAGGTGGAAATAATGATACCCAAGACTTTTTACTTTACCAATAATAAAGAAGTTTAAAATAATTTTCTAAACAAACATTAAAAAATTAAATGTAATGTCAATTCACCCGTCATAGATGAAGCAACCCTTAATCAGGTCCCAGTTTGCTTGTACCTACAAAGATGACGTGATGACTGAGAAGAAGGATCAGCACTTCTTCAGTAGGAGCCAAATCCCGACTTGCATACATCCAGCACCAAAACAAATGCTTGCTCTCTGTTTAGAAGCTGAGACTTTTGCAGGTAAACTGAATTATGTTTGAGTGAATGAGAAAATTTTATTCCTGATTTTTCAGGTCTTATACCTGTTGATTTTTATCAAACTACTACATCAATCTTTATTAAAAGTCAAATGTAAAGGATTTTTTCAAGAAAAAACAAAACTGAGGGTTTAATAGCTTTGCACAGGTTACAATTGGTAAAAACTGATCTAGAATATTTTTTAGTCTATGCTATGTGAGATAAGTGCTTTGAAATTAGCAGTATAGATTGTAAATGATTTCTTTTTGTATTGCCATCATAATCTCCAAATAAATTTTAACCAAACAGTAAGGTTTCTTTTTACCTATTTTACAGAGATGACCTAACGCTTGCAGGAAATTTATATATTGAATGGGAAAATTATGGCTAGTTGTTAAATTTACTTTTAAACAATAACACATTACAAGGTGTGTATTATATAAATCACTGTTAGGACATAAATGTATTAATCCTTTGCAACATTTTGACCTTTGTATATAAACTTATTTCCTGAAGTTGTTGATGGTTACATTTATACATGTGTAATGTCATTTTAAAATTTAATGGTGAAGTGGCTATGTTTAGGTTTGTTTATAGTTGTTGGCTAGTTGATGGCCAGTCAAATTATTTTTATTCATTTTATTTAAGAAAGCACTCTCTTGCTAAAAATACATGACCTTTTATGCCATTTAAATCCGAGGAATATCCTGGCTAACTACTTTAGGAGTAATAACTTTTTTTCCTTCCCAAAATATTTTATTCTCTTGCACGATAGAAGGTGTAAAGTCACCTCCTGAAAGACCAGCACTTGGAACCAGTTCTGGAAATGTTCATTGGAATGGAAGTAAAAGTGAAAAAGCAAAAAGTTGTCCGCCAAGAAACAAGAGCTCAAAGAGGAAACACATGGATCTGAATAGTGAGAAAGTCATCTGCAATAATGAAAATGAGCCACCTCAGTACACCAATATTAAGAGACCCAAGATATCAAACATACTACAGGAGAAATTGGACAGCAAACTAGATGGAGCAGCAAAAAGCAACAAGGCTACAGCCAAGAATAAATTGATTGTTGGTCAGAAAAAGTTGACTGACTTTTTTAGACTATGAATCTTTTATTTTTATTTTGATGTGTATATAGTAAATTTACTATTCCATAATAAACATTGTACATCTTGAAAGAACAAGATAACCGGTGCATTAACACATATTTTGGCTTCACAGTGTCCAAATATATTAAAGTAGGTTACACATATTATTCATTAGACAAATATAGTGACAAGTCTTGATTGTACAGAATTCTCTATTTCAGTAACAATACATCATAACTATTACAACTAGGTCATCTAGTGAAAATGTCAATCATGTTTCCCTCTACTTTGAAATACAGATAGAAGTATTTAGATGTAAATATATAGCAATACCAAAAGCACTGTAACTTCAAGTTTCATTAAATTGGCAACCAATACTTCTTCAGAGAAGAGGCCAACAGTTTTCAAACTTGCCAACAAGGTCGATAGACTCTTCCCAACATACACCTGAGCACTGAAGAAAAAATTTTTTTACTCTTTTTATATTCTAAGTTGAAATATTTTTTCTGTGGAAAAATACACATATACTTACTGTCAAAATCTCTCCTTCCTATAGGAAATTTAGCTGAGTTTTCTTCATCCCCGGTCTCTCTCCTTTTCTGTATTGATTCAATATTCTGAATTTCAGTGTCAGCTGGAAAAGCCATAGATCCTTTCAATGCAAGATAAGGTAGCTGTTTTATACCTAGGTTCAGTGGCAAACCATGGCTTATGAAATTGTGTTTGGAACCTATATTCTGAAGTAAGAAAAAAAGATTTAATTTTTAAAGACACAATGTTAACATTATGTTTAGTTCTTTTTTTTTTTCTTTTTCCCCATTCAGAACAAAGGTATTGTAACAGACAGTCATTTAAAAGACGTACAATGCCACACATTGGAACTTTGTCTAACCACCTTAAAATCAAAGTGCATGTCAAAATAATGTAGATGATCAGCTTAATTTCAGTTTAGTTATTCAGTGGGACTGAAACCATCTTGGTATGTGTGGCTAGTCCTGTTGACATTCTAAGATATATTTTTAGTACAGAATGGGCAAAATTTTCAAACAATGATATCTAAATAAAAGTAGACTGATATTTTCTTACACATTATGACCACCTGGAATCCTGATGAAAATCAGGTAATTTGTTTAGTTTCCCAAACTCAGATTTAGGTGACTAACATTAGATACTTATATTTGAAAACTTAGTATTCAGTAATTGCATGATCTTGTAACTGAAACCATCCACCACAACATTCTTTTAAATTGTAAATTTTTAACCCTTTTAAAAGGATTATAAATTGAGCTTTTATTCATGTTTTAGAGTTCAATAAAAAATGGAAACTCACTAAGAATTTTGGGTTTCTGTCTTCCTTTTCATCCAGAAAGCTGCTGTCCTCCATCTTGTAGTGCTCAAGAGTAGGTATAGTCTCTGTCTTCTCTGTTTTACCTTCATTCCAAAGAGCTTTTCCTATTTTGAATGCATTTAGTATCATATCATCATCTTCTACATTTCTAATAGACTTCGAAACTGAAAGTAAAAAACCTTGAGAAAAGAGAGAGAAAATTAGTATTAATATGTAGGATGAAATATGCATTCTTAGTTGTTTAATGTTTGCATAGAAGTTAAGCAGGTTTAAGATATTATTTAAGAAAGGTGTCCTTTGTAAATTAATGTGTTCTCCAATCCTGTCTACCTTTATATATTTTATAGATTGAATAGAAACCACTTCAGTGGCTTATGAGTTCACCCTGTATAAATGACTCATTATAAAGAGGCTAACCTTTTGAATAGCATTTGTAATGCCATATATTGGTTAGAACTACTTAAGTATGGATATTTTTTACCATGGATTATTAGCTCCTTTGTAGACTTTCAGAACAGTACAGATTAGTAGTTCCTTTTAATGGATCAATTTTAGCAAAATTCACAGGATACCATAATCTCTACACATGCTCTTTTTAAATCAGGCCTTACTTTTCACTTAAGGCAGTTTTAGAAAAGAACTAATTTACACATGTAAGAAGGAGGGTCAGCAAAGTAACTTGTTTTGTTTTAAACCCTGGTCTACTCTATTTTAAAGTGAAATTGATTTTCAAATCTTCTTGGGAAAAGAGTTGAAAAAAACTTTGAAGGTAGCAATGATTTAAAATACTACCATTGTCTTAATACAGGCAAAGCTGAAACCTTTAACTTGTGTTCAGTAAATTGTGTACCTTTTTATCTGAAGATATAGCTGGCAGTCCTCACTCATTGCTGATCCATGTATTTGTCAGAGTTTGGAGGCAGTTTCCCATCTGAAAGGATCAGCTGGGAACACCAATAGGTTAGTACCCAGATCGTAATTTCAGATGTTCCTCCCTCTCCCACTCCAGATAGAAACTTCAGTTTTTGCCTCACAGACTCTTCCAGATTGAATGCTCTGTTATCCCCTCCTGTGTTTAGAAACACGATAAAGGTCTATGGAAAGAAATTTCTGTGGAGATTCCTCCACATTTTGCTATTTGAGGGAAAGCATTTGTCCCCCACATGGGGAAAGTGTAAGGGGCCTGCCCAGACCTAGCAGATCCCTAAGGGATCTATTTGATGCTAGGGCCATCTGCACAGTGACCCTGTACCTCTGGACTAGTTCTAGACTAGTACCTCTGGACTAGTTTATCCACCTTGTGCGGATCTGCGGGTCCTGAACCCAGGCCCGTAGGCCACTGCTGCATCCCCAACACCACTGGATGGCTATAGTAATGACAGGAGAATTGGGAGCCCTAAGGCCCTGCACTCCACCAAACATACTACCCACAGGGATCTGACTGGAGTTGCTCCAGAGTCCCTGATTGGGCTGGTTACACTTCTAAACTAGAGAGAGAAACAGGAAGTTGTCTGTGCAACAAGGTGGATTCTGGGTGGGTGCTGCAGCTGCAGACCCTCTTGTTCAATACCTGACTTTCGGTCTCATCTCCAGTTCCTGACTTTAACCCTGCCCTGTACCTGGCGTCTGCCCTCAGCCTCGTTCTGGTCACAGAACTCTGTCAGCCTGGTTTTGACTGCTCCAGCTCTGACCTTATGCTACTGACCCTCAGCTTTGGCTTGTGATTCCTGTTTGACCCCCAGCTCTCACTTTTGCCCCATGGCTCCTGTCTTTGGACTGCCCATTGGCCTATGGTTCCTGAACACTGCACTGAATGGCAGGCTGGCCTGCCTATGTCCAGGTCATTGTGCCAGTCTTCCACAAGCTCTGACACACCCTTACTCCAGTCTTTAAGAGGTATCTGCATGCACATGGCACACAGGTAGTCAGAGCAACTTACCAAACCATCAGGAAACTGTCCAAGCAGCTGAGTAAACAAAAAATGAGCACCTCCCACTTCCCAATTTCTCTTTAATATTTACTTCTTTGCTTACTTTTTTAATATGTAACCTCACTTTATATTTAGCAAAAATTCACTTTTGCATCAAACCCTTTTTGTGATTTCTTTCACTAACACTTTTTCTTTATCAGCAGGTATCTTCTGATATTTTCCACAGGCAGACTCTCCACCATTGACTGGCACCAAAGAGGGAGCTGGACCAGTGCCTATCTTTATTCCAGCCAATTATAATAAATGTCATCAGAGGTTCATGAAAACTTACTTCAAAATAGAAGTTTACCAAATGCTTTCAATTCTCAAGCAAACAAAAAAGTTCATGTTTTGGATCCGTTTGAACCAGTTTGAACAAAATAGCAGGCTCCTCTCTTTGCTCTCTTGTGGCCAGCATGAAATCCTAAAGCTATAATCCATCCTTGCATGGCTGAGGTAGGAAGGAAGATAGGCTTTGGCTTGGGTTGAACCTTTTTAAGAAAATAAAAAAAACACTTTTTATCTATGAGTTGGGAAGGGCACTTTCCTATCCTTGTTGCTGTTACTAAGGACTCTGCAGTTGCTACTGTTTAGGGAGGGCGGGGGGAGTCCTATTATCTAAAAATCAGGGCGTACGCTGTCACCAAAATGAATGCCAATTTTTTTTATGGGCTAAAAGACCTAAGACCGCCTCCTTGGTTAACTGCAAAAACAAAGCTGTCAGTTGAGGGAAGACCAAAAATACAACCCTTGGCCCCTTTTAAAATTCAGCAGTGTCTGTCTGATAATTGAAGAAAATGGAACATGCTCATTAGGATCTCCAACTCACATTACAAAAAGCATAATTGCTATACATGGCTGTAGAATCAGGTAAAGTCATAAACTGTGGTCAGTACAGACCATAGAGAGCAAACTTAGCTTTTCCAGATTTGGAGTAGCTTCCATGGCTGCAGAGCCTGAGCACAAGGTAGCTTCTGTCATTCTGCAGCCTCACAAATTCAATGGGTGCATCTGTGCCCAATGTATCTAGGTGTTCACAATCTAAATAAAATGCATATTTTTCCTTTTAGGCTTCAAATACTCCACTTCTGGCAGAAAACTAAAATGTTTTGAATTATAACTAAATTCATATTACAAATTGCTGCCTAAAATCTTGTCTGTTATCAATTGGCCTTTTCTTTTCACTTAATATTAACTTAGTTCTTTTTAGTACTGTTTACATCAGTAATTTACCGTTATTTTAAGTAACTCCTCCTGCTTTTACATGGAATCGTGTTACTGTGAAATCGGACAATCTAAAATCTGATGTGAAATGCAAAAGTAAATAAATTTGGTCAATGACACTTAATATGGCTGAAACTTATCTTTTATTCTGTTTGCATTCCTATAAAAATAAATATTTAGTATACATTTTGTTTCCGTAAGTAAGTTTTTTATTCATTTTTCATTCATTCAGTAAGTTAGTTCTTAATTTTCATTTCTGAGCTTTTGAGCCTAATAAGCACTGTCTGTTTCTGAGCAATAAATAAAACCAGGTAAACTCTTTCTGTTTTTTACAGGGTTTTTTTAAGACTTAAATTAAATGAAAAGCAATAAACAGTATAGTGTGACATAC
Organism: Lepidochelys kempii; assembly: GCF_965140285.1. NCBI lineage: Eukaryota > Metazoa > Chordata > Testudines > Cheloniidae > Lepidochelys > Lepidochelys kempii. The sequence goes on from NC_136380.1 coordinate 251,707,669, forward strand.
TGTTGAATGAATATTTAAATATTAAAAAATTACTGAATTTTAGAATGTAGTGCCAAAATCCCTGTTCAGTGATCATTTCTACATTAGCATACTGTTTTTCAGTTATCCTTCCTTAGCCACTAACATTGGTTTTTGCTCCATATTCAGAGTTAATGGTCTGTTTTTATAGAGTTATGATTTTATTAATCTTGAGCATGCTATAGAAAATTGTTTGCATTTAATATTTTCCTCTTAAGTTATATTTTGTCTCAGTTTTACCAACACTTCTCATCTTTTTTTTTTTAAAATGGCAACAGCTGCCTCTTGTTAGTGCCATCTAGGTTCTCCTGTGGCACTATATTCTGGATGAAGTTCATCCCTGTGCAAAGAGTCCCACACAAGGCCTATTTTTTCCACAGGACTTGTGCTGTACCACTGCATGTGGGTGAATTTCACCCTGTGTGTACCTACTCTTAAGTGTAGATCTGGATGTCTTTTGTTCAGCACTGAAGGAAGATAGTAAAATCTGAATAGTATGCAGTGTACTGCATTTGCCTGCACATGTTGCCACTAGAAGCTTCAAAGGGGTATTCAAGTGTTTTCTGCCACTCATTATTCTTAAGAGGAAATTGAAGATCTCAACCAGAGGGTATAAAACTTGGTGTACACGTTTATTTCTGAATGAAGAAGTTGTACAGTAAGAGAGAAACAATTATTGGGTTAGATCACTTATTGAATTTCTTTTAACTGGCTCTTCCTAGGCATGATTACTAAAGGAAAAACTCCATAGTCGGGTAAAAATGGAGGAGGCTTCAACTATAGGAAAGTTTTCTGAGCTTGATGTTTAGTTTATTCTGAAGCAAGCACAGAACAACTATAGCATTATCTTGCTCCTTCCCCTGACACACAGCATGACATCATGAAGCTGTTTTGATAGGTGTTATCCTTATTTGTTTTAGAAGATCTCAGAAATTCAAACCATCTTGCTATAAAACTGTACAGTCCAGAAAGTTTCCAGATAGAGTCAAGCCAAAGGGTCTAGTTTGGCTCTATGAGCCAAAACATGAGCTGAACCATTTGAGCTGACTAGCCAAATACAAAAAGAAAATACATAAGTTGAATATATAAATATATATAACGTCACAGTGGCTGACAAGGAATAATGAGAAAAGTATTTAACTATCTTGGCTTTTCCTTGGCTCATCTTTATTTATGGATGAAGAGCTGAATCAGAACCAGATTGTAACTTTCAATAATTTTCCTACCTCTAGTTTCTTGGCATTTAAAAGTAGAAATTTGTGGGATTTATTTCTGCAACTATTATAGAGATCTTAGAGAGGATTTTTTTATTTACGCTTCCCTATGCCTTTGCATTAAACCATACTTACCAGTCTTCCCATCCATCTTCTGGAACAATCCACAAATGTCTCCTTGGAACCTGAGGAGATGACCTCCAAGATCTTGCTAGTGGACAAGCCAATATCATCCAGTACCTCATCTGGCAGACAAGCTACAGTGAAAACTGGCACAAAGAAGACTGCACCGAAAAGCAACCAGGTACCATCACTTTGGCACAAAAGATGACTCCTGCGTCAACAGCATCAAAACAGGAACTAAGCACCTCTGGTATCGAAGTCTGGCATCAAAAGGGGCTGGTCTGAATGCACAGGCACCAGGTAGAGCTTGGTGTCCTTCTATAATGACAGACCATCCAGAGCCTCTGGAGAGAAATCGATCAGGCCTCATACAGTGTTGAGGGCTTGGGATAAGGAGCAGCCTACAGTGACACAAATCATGAATCTGGTCATGCACCTCTCAGCATCAACAGTGAACACAGAGAATGAGTCGGGGAGAACTGGAACCACCATTGATGCTGAAACACCTGCCAGTATCTGTGACAGAGGCCCATTGGTACCAGTGGGCAAAGGTTCTTTACAAGCAACTCCTATATCAGACCTGACAAACTCACTCCATCTAATACACTACTTTCCTGGAATTTATTGAGGAAAGGTGGTAGGTGAGGTCTCTACTGAAAGCTTATAATTCAACGATATTCATAATCATTGTGAGATGTGTGTATGGGAAATATTTTAGGAATAATGTAACTACATTGAAAACTGTGCCTTATGGTCCTTGGAATAAAAGTTAGTCATCAGAAAATCATATGTCTCAGTGATGGTCTGTTCAAGTGGGAAGGAGTTGTCACCCTTCCCTAGAACTGCTGATATAATGCAAGGTTCCATTGTCTACCGTTGCCTCATCTCAGAACAGTCAATGGAAAACTATTAAAGACAACTCCAAACAATCAAAACCACTTGGAGGTTAATAGGAACATTATAAGAGGCTGGGGATGACCCTGTCTGTGAATAAAGGCAAAAGACTGATCCAGTATATGAGGTCAAGAAAGACACTTTGCATCATTTACTGAGAAGACATATTGTTGAACAGGTGTTTTTCATGAAGGTTTGGAACCTGGTTCCTGTGAAGCTAGCCAGCTCTGCAACCAGCTGAACTCTGAAGGGAAAACCTACTTCATTGGATAGGAAAAAGTAACTATTAATAAGTGTAGGCCCTACTTCATGTTTTATTATTTTGTTTTGTGTTACAACCATTTATTTCTGTCATTCTTTTGTTTCCAGTGGAACCTCTATTTTTTTAAATAAATATTTTATTATAAGTGCTCATAAGTGCCGTGTGTTGTACATTAGCAGTGATTTAAGGTAAAACCGGGGTATACTATTCCTTTGAGAGCTGAGGATCTGGGATTTCTGTGAGTAGCCAGTGTTGGGCTAGATACCTAGCACAGGGGAATGCTTCAAGGGGACTTGTCAATCAGCAAGGAGAAGAAAGGGCGGGCATAATCCTGAGGAGAGTGGTTGAGTGGCTGTTAAGCTGGTGGTGTTAGGGAGCTAATACCCAGCTATCACAGGCAAGACGTTAAAGGAAGGGGGTAACAAGGTGACACACAGTCCTGGGTACCCCGAGAACCATAGCGGTACCAGGACAGATGCCAGTACCAAGACCTGCTCTATGCTGCATCACTGCTTGTGGAGATCCACATCTCTACACCATCACTGGAGCATACATTCTCCCCATATTCAAGTAGAGTACCCTCTCCTAGGAGGTCAGTGGTTGACCCCATGGAAAGGTCTGCTTGCTTCCCCTACAGAGCTGCACCACAACTGGCTCATTGGGGCTGATGCTTGATTAGCCAACCACTCAATGAATCAACCATACTTGTATGGTATGCAATAATGGCCCTAATTGTGTTACTGGGATCCACTATCTCATGCATCAAGAGGTTGGTTTCACACCGTAGTTGAGGAAGAAGACAGGATCACTCCAAGGTATCGGGAAGAATTTGTTCCAGTGGCAGAGCAGCACCAGTGCCCCATATTGCCACCAAAGGCCTTTTGTGATGAATTGGCATCCTTGGCATTAGGACCAGTGCCTGATGATGATCAATCATTTCAGGAGGACCATGTGAAGGCTCCTGACACTCTAAAGATAGAGATCACAGCAATATCAGAAAAAAGAAAAAGGAGTACTTGTGGCACCTTAGAGACTAACCAATTTATTTGAGCACGAGCTTTCGTGAGCTACAGCTCACTTCATTGGATGCATACTGTGGAAACTGCAGAAGACATTATATACACAGAGACCATGAAACAATGTCTTCTGCAGTTTCCACAGTATGCATCCAATGAAGTGAGCTGTAGCTCACGAAAGCTCGTGCTCAAATAAATTGGTTAGTCTCTAAGGTGCCACAAGTACTCCTTTTCTTTTTGCGAATACAGACTAACACGGCTGTTACTCTGAAACCTAGCAATATCAGAGAAATCCCAAGAGATATTTGATTTTTTATAAGCTTCTGGTCCAGCCAGGATCGTGTTTTCCACAAATAAGGAACTGCTGGACTTTGCTAAGGCCTTATGGCAGATTCTGTCCCCAATGACACCTACTGCAAAGTAGGTAGAGAAGAGATACCAAGTACTTCCAGCAGGATTTGAGTACTTACCCCAGCCAGGCTTCTTAAGTTATGTCAGCGGTACAAGAGAAATTGAAATTAAGCAAGAATACCCCAAGGTCAAGGAGGACTCCAAATGGCTCAACTTGCATGGGGAAAAAGTCATACTCCTCTGCCTCTCCAGCTGCCTGTGGCTAACTGTCAGAACTTACCGGCTAATTGTGACTTCCTAACTTTGGGCAGGATGGCAACTTTCCCAGAGAAGCTCTTGCACAACAGCAGGGAGGAACTAAGATATAATTAAGGAAAGGTCACTTTGACCAAGACTACATTACAGGTGGTGACTGATTCCTCCCAGACCATAGCAAGGTCTGTGGCCAATGGGGTGACAATACACAGAGCATTGTGTCTCCAAGCATCAAGTATCTCAAGAGAAGTACAGGCCATTATGAAGGATTTGCCCTTTGAGGGCATGGGGCTATTTAGTGAGCTGGCAGACAGCATTCTATAGTTATAGAATGATTCAAAAGCTGTCCTGTTCTCCCTGGAGATTTACTCCCCAGACCCATATAACAGGCTGTACTGTCCTTAATCCCTGTCAAAACCATGGATGCCATCCTACCATCACAGGCAGCCTAAATATCAAGCCAAGAAATCACCATGATACAAAGGGAGCCAACCCTCCTCGTCCTCCAGAACTCACCTTGCTCCTAAACCACATCAGTAAATTTGACAGAATAGTCATGAGCCACATCCTATTCAGTCAAGTGAGTGCTACTTTCAGAAGCTGCCTTGCCGTGTTCTATCATGATCTATCATAAAATTGGACAGATGGATGTTTAGAGATCATTGCGCATGGCTACCCCATCCAACTCCCCTTTTTACTCCCTACCCACATCATTTCCCTGTCTCTCTTCAGGGACCCTTCTCATCAGAGCCTAGTACAGTCAAGTGGCCTCGTTGTTTCATCTTCTTGATTCTGAAGAAGAAAGGGGATCTTCATTCTTTCCTTGACACGAGGAGACTCAACAAATATATAAGCCATCTCAGGTTCAGGATGGTAACGCTTGCCTCCATCATCCCATCTCTTCAAGCTCAAGACTACTTTGTTGCTTTCAACTTGCAAGATGCATACTTCCATATAGCTATCCATCTGGCCCACAAGAAGTACCCCTAAGAGTCACAGTGGGGTCCAAGCATTACTACTACCGGGTTTTGCCCCCTGAACTTTCTATGGCACCAAGAGTCTTCAAGAAATGCCTAGCAGTGGCAGCACATTTAAGGAGACTGTAGAGGGGCCCCCTTGGTCCTGCCTCTGCTCTATTCCAAAAACCACTCAGAGACCTTCTGTCTCAGCAATCACTGGTGCAGTTTATTTACAGCATGCAATCCCACCACCTTCTCACCATATACTTCTTGAGGGTTTCAGCCTTAAGGGCTTCTCAGTCCTGCAGCCAGGAGGGGAGAGTTACCTTTCTCATTCCACTCACTGGCTTCGCCCCTGCTTCCTTCCTCTGGGCCTGTAAAAAGCCCCAGGCAAATTAGGCTGGCAGCTGTTTTCCCTTCACCAATCAGGTGCAGGTTTCTCTAGCCAGCTCTAGTTTACCTCCCTTAATTGGAGCTGGGGTGAGAGACAGCTAGCTCAGGAGTTCCTGATCAGCACCATATCACAGAAACCCATACCTGGATGATTAACTGATCAGAGTCAGGTCCCAACAAGAGACTGCAATAGTCTTGGGGATATATCCTTTCTCAGTTCTCTCAGCTAGGACTCCTTGTGATCTATGAGAAACCATCCCTCACATCATCACAGATGATAAAGTTCATAGGAGTTATAATCAACCACTAATTGGCCAGAGCCTACCTTTCAGAGGAAAGGCTCCCCAGCTGACAGTAAATGACCTAAAGTCAAATCTAATTATGATAGTGCATATGTGTCTAGGACTCCAAGGGTATGTTTACACTGCAATTAAAAACCTGTGGCTGGCCTGTGCCTGCTGATTGGGGCTAACGGGCTTGGGCTAAGAGGCTGTTTAATTCCGGTGTAGATGTTCAGGCTCAGGCTGCAGCCCAAGCTCTAGGACCCTCCCACCTCACAGGGTCCCAGAGCTTAGGCTGCAGCCTGAGCCCCGAATGTCTACAATACAATTTAAACAGCCTTGCGAGCCCAAGTCAGCTGGCACGGGCCAAACATACATGTCTAAATGCACTAAAGACAAGCTGTGAAGGTCACAGCTGCTCCCGTTTTTATACCTTCATGTGGGAGCACAAGGAGGCACAGGACACACTGGGCGGCTCTGATGGACATTGCTGTTAAAAAAAAATATATTTGATTTTGCGTGCTTGAGGTACAGTACGGGTTGACGCTTCTCCAGTTCCTTCTTACTGCCACATGGCCTGAGTCTGAATCCTGTCCTTTGCTATTGCACATTCTGTAAAACTTCATTGTAAATATATGTTTTAGCTTACGAATTCTAGATGCCTCTATTATCTGGGTGAGATACACATCTCTTCAAAGTGCAGTATCTTCAAGTCCTTTATGCCCAGAACTAAAGAGCCCCAAGAGCTTCACCTAAAGAAGCTCTTGATGGAAGAGGCTATGCCCCACTCTGACCCAAGCCTGGGAACCCCCCCCCCACACACACATCAGTCTCAGCTGGCTAGCCATGCCCCTCCAAGCATGAGCCATGAAACGGAGCCACCAACACCAAAGCCCAAGGACTCAGCACACAGGGCTCCCCATGAGAGTAAGAAATATTCCCAGGGGTGTAAGGACAGATCCCCACAGCAGACCGTCTGAAACAAACGCGTTTCCTTCTCAAACCACTCCAGTTGGGGGAGACATCGCATATGGAACCCATTAAACTAGCACCATAGACACTTCCACCCCCAGGCTAGAGGGTAATGTGCAAAAGAAGAGGATCTGCCAGTTCCAGCAGTGATTGTGGTACCAGGGTGGAAAGATAAGCACTCACCAGTCTCATCCATGAGTGCAGGTCTGGATTCATCATCGGTACCACCGTGTCAATATAGAGACCATCCTGCCATTAGGGAGGAACCAGGCCCTTCAGGCAGCTATGGGCCACACAGAGATCTTTGTAACAACAGAGGATATCTTCCCCCTACCTGCAGTCTCCATTTCTTTTGGACCCTGCCCTACTAACATGTTCTTACCCCAGAGGAGGAAACACTGCCATTGTTGCAGGAGGGGCCACGTTCCTGTCCATCGGTCAGGAGTATCTCAGTACCAATGGTACCACCGCTGCCAGTGGAACTGTCCTCAGAATTGGAGGAGATAGCTGCACTAGTATTTCTGTGAAGGTACAAAATGCCAGACAGACATCTGAAGCATTATTATTCCTCTGGTTATGACCCCGCCCCCTCAGGGATACATGGTGTTAATTCCCATGGGAACCTCTGTTACTGATGGCTCCTTTCTTTTGGCCTTATTGGAGGCTCCTGTGATCCTTATGGCAGGCACCCAGACCTGTCGTGGGAGTCATACCACTTTCTTCCTCCTCATACACCAATGGAACTGGCTGCCGAGAGGGGGGAAATCAGAACTGGTACTCCCAGTTCTGACTAGGGCCTCCTTGTCCACTCTGGATGATGAAGTCATCCCATTGTCACCCACTTGCCACATGATCACTGGCAATTTCAAGAGTTACTGCAAAGGGTCACTTATGACTTAGAAATCCTGTTAGAGGCAATCCATGACCCCCAACACTGACTCCTTGACATTTTACAGCCAAAGGGACTGACCAGTGTGGCCCTTCTGATCAATGAGGCCATATTGCTATTTTGTGGCAGCCAGGAGTTCTGATGTTTTATTTTTCCACCCTGCCCCTAATTTGCTGGTAGTACAGGTGGCTATGGAGAGAGCTCAACAACACTAACAGAAATCTGGATAAAGGGTCAAAGAGGCTAGACCTCCTGTGTAGGAAGGTTTCTCTGCAGGCCTCCAATTTTGTATAGCCAATTACCAAGCTCTGCAGGCTAAATGCAATTTTAACACCTACACCAGGCTTGTTGAATTTAAAGGTAAACTCCCCATGGAAGATCAATCCCAGTTCCAATACTTTCTGGATGAAGGGAAATTGATGGCAAATGTAGTTCTCCAAACCATGGTAGATGCTGCAGAAGGAGTACTGTGGAAAGGGATCTGGGGGTCATAGTGGATCACAAGCTAAATATGAGTCTACAGTGTTAACGCTGTTGCAAAAAAAGCAAACATCATTCTGGGATATATTAGCAGGAGTATTGTAAGCAAGACACGAGAAGTAATTCTTCTGCTCTACTCCGTGCTGATTAGGCCTCAACTGTAGTATTGTGTCAGTTCTGGGCGCCACATTTCAGGACAGATGTGGACAAACTGGAGAAGGTCCAGAGAAGAGCAACAAAAGATGATTAAAGGTCTAGAAAACATGACCTATGAGGGAAGACTGAAAAAATTGGGTTTGTTTAGTCTGGAAAAGAGAACACTGAGAGGGACATGATAACAGTTTTCAAGTACATAAAAGGTTGTTACAGGGCGGAGGGAGAAAAATTGTTGTTCTTAACCTCTGAGGATAGGACAAGACGCAATGGGCTTAAATTGCAGCAAGGGAGGTTTAGGTTGGACATGAGGAAAAACTTCCTAACTGTCAGAGTGGTTAAGCACTGGAATAAATTGCCTAGGGAGGTTGTGGAATCTCCATCATTGGGGATTTTTAAGAGCAGGTTGGACAAACTCCTGTCAGGGATGGTCTAGATAATACTTAGTTCTGCCTTGAGGGCAGAGGCCTGGACTAGATGACCTCTTGAAGTCCCTTCCAGTTCTATGATTCTGTGCGAAGGGACTCATGGCTCCAGTTGTTGGGCTTCCCAAGAGAGGGCCATAATACTATTCAAAACCTCCCCTTTGATGAGTCCAACCTTTTTAATGTGAAGACAGATGAGACTTTGCAGTCTGTCCAAAGACTCAAGATCCAACCTGGAGATCTACACTCCAGCCCCCAGAAGGAACACCAGAAACAGCCCATTAGACCATGGCCACCTCCTTCCCATATCCCATACTGCCAGCCCCCACCTGAACCTCCTTGTAAGCAACTAAGGACTTGGAGATCTCGTTTTCCAGCTCCCATTGCTGCTACACCCTCCATGTACTCCCAGCTGCAGGCCAAGGCCCACCTTTGACATGCAAGTAGAGACCTGCTTACCATACCTATACCACCTATTTTGCTTCCCATCTTCTTTGGAGGCCATCTTACTTTTTTCACGCACAGTTGGAACAAGCTCACAATGGATAGTTGGGTTCTGGAGATTATCCATCACAGATTCTCCATAGAATTCCTTTCTTTCCCTCCTCACAAACCACCTCTCAGACTCCCTCTTTCACCAATTGATTTTTCAAGGGGAAGTTAAATCTGTTACAGCGGGGGTGATAGTGTGCCATCTCAGTATCAAGGGACTACTCCCCATATTTTTTAATCCTCAAAAGGACAGAGGGTGGAGACCCATCCTGGATCTTCAGCAGCTCAATATTTTTATCAGGTGAAATTCAGGATGATTGTACTGGCACCTATAATCCCCTTCCTTCAGGAGGGGAGTGTGGTTCATGGCTCTTGACATAAAGGACGCATATCTCCATGTGGACGGTCATGCATCACACAGGAAGTTCTTGCAGTTCATGGTTGGCCAAGAGCACTGCCAGTTCTGCATCTTTCCCTTTAGACTTGCGACAGGGCCCAGGGTGTTCACAAAAGTTTTTGCAGAGGTAGCGGCCCAAATGAGACACCAGGGTTCTAAAGTGTTTCAATACCTGGATGACTGGCTCCTGATAGAATAATTTTGCCAAGAAGTTGTCTCGGCAGTAGAGTTTCTTTGTTGCCTTCTTGATACCTTAAGTGTTTGCATAAACAAAAACAAGTCAGTTTTGTCACCCCCATAGAAAATACATTTTATAGGAGCATGGCTGAATTCAATGTCTGCATTTGCTTTCCTCCCCATAGACAAGTTTTATGTGATGAGCAACCTGATCTCTCACATCACCCACAAGCCTCGAACCAAGGTGTGTCTGTCTATCCCTGATAGGTCATATGGCCTCATGCACTTACATGACACCTTTCATCAGATTCCCCTTGCTGTGTCTAGAAGCTTGGCTCCATTCAACCTACCGACCGAACAGGGACTGCATCAACTCCAAAGCCACCGTTCCCTCTGGATTTCTCACCTCCGTCTCTTGGTCTAACCTGAAAATAGTCATGCTGAAGACTACCTTCAGTCCTCCCTTTCAGAGAGCCACCATCTTGATGGATACCTCCCTTACAAGATGGGGCGCCTATTTGGACCACCAAACAGCCTAGGGTACATAGATCTCATGGGAGGCCAGGCTGCATATAAACCTATTGGAATTCACAGTTGTCCACCTAGCATGCAAGGCCTTCCTTCCCCACATATGCTCACTCCATGTACAAATAATATCAAACAATATCACAGTTGTCTACATAAACAAACAGGGAGGAGTGAGATCTCATCTCTGCCTGAAAGCAATCAGACTCTGGAACTGGTGTCTCAGAAATCAGGGTATCATACAGGCATCATACCTGTTCAGAACTCCCTGGCAGACAGGCTAAGCAGAAATTTCTCTACAGACCACAAATGAAAGGTGTACGTCACAGTTCTGATCAACATATTTATGGGCCCCTACGTGACCTTTTGCGTCCCAGATGAACAGGAAGCTTTTCTTGTATTGCTCCAGAGGAACCATATGCAGCAATTCCCAGGGCAACACTCTTGTTTTCTTGGCAGACAGCCTCCGATATGCCCTTTTCCCCTATCCCTCTCATATCACAAGTCACACGGAAGATCCACCATGACAGAGCCGCCACCATCCTACTAGCCCAGACAATTCTGGTTCATGGAACTCCTAAGGATGTCCACATGCCCACCCATCAGGATCTGCCCACTTCCAGATCTCCAAACCCAAGATGGCGGGAAACTCAAGCTCCCCAACCTAGGCTTACTACATGTCATGGCCTGGTGTTTGGATAGGCATCAGAAATAGAACACTCATGATCTACTCCTGACCAGGAAATCCTTACTTAAAGTAGGAAAGAGACTAGTACAGCTTACTGCTGGGCTGAATGCCACCAACGTCTGCAGCTGTGATGCAGCAGCAGAGAATGCTGTTCTGGGGATAGAGATGGCCAATGAGAGGGCAGCTTGAGCTGGGCAGGGGGCTCAAAATACACCTAAAGCAGGCATTTGGGAAGGCAGTTAGAGGAGAAGGAGGTGAAAAGAGACTGCACTGGGGTTAAAAGGGATTTGCTTAGGACGCTGGGAAGAGGAAGCTGGACCTTGAAGGGCAGTGTGCAAGGGCCTTGGGGAATAGGTATGACTCTCTGGGTGAAGAGTTGTTGTTCGTAGATGGACCTGTTGGAAAGAGATGTGGTCATTGCAGTGTTGAAGCAAAGGAGTATCGCAAGCTGGAGCGAGGCGAAGGCAGGACAATTAGGGTGAAGCTTGACTTTGCAGCCAGGGAGAGGAGGAGCTGATTCCTTCTTGGAGTGACACAGTGTGGTATTGAAAAACATCTTTTGTTATGATGGTAATTTGAAGTTTACTAATTTCCTAAACAAGTATTTGATGTTACTTATTATTTATATTCTATTATTATTCCATTATTTCTTTTATATTCTTGTTCCTGCCCAATGTCTTGGTTTTTCCTTTATAAAGTTTAGAAGTTTAGGATTATTTAAGATTATGTTGGTTTGCCTCTGCCTCTCTTCACAGTAGGCATAGCCTAGCTGGGGCCCGGGACACTGCAACGCCTTCAGTTTAGGGTAGGGAACCTACCTAGACAGTCTTCAGACTCAAGGCCTATGGTGTCCTCAAGAAGCTCATTTATATATAAATGTCCGAGAACTAAGGGCTATTCATTGGGTTTCACATAATCCTGACAATTTTGAGCTGTTTAACTACGTGTATCATGATGGACAACACCATAATGATGTGTGACGTGGCAAGGTCAGATGGCTATAGAAAAGTAGTGGGAGATAGATATATTAGCTCCAGGCTAAACAAATCCCTGGTACCAGGTTAAGTGAAATGGAAGCTGCTCCAGGTCAATTAAGACACCTGGGGCCAATTAAGAACTTTCCAGAAGGCAGGGAGAATGCTAGGTTGATTGGGACACCTGAAGCCAATCAGGGGCTGGCTGAAACTAGTTAAAAGCCTCCCAGTCAGTCAGGTGGGTGTGCATGTCAGGAGCTGTGGGAGGAAGTTGCGCTGTTGGAGAGACTGAGTAGTACACACCATATCAGGCACAAGGAAGGAGGCCCTGAGGTAAGGGTGAAATGGAGCTTGAGGAATTGAGGGCTACTGTGGGGGAAGTAGCCCAGGGAATTGTACATGTCCTGTTTCTAAAAGGTCAGCTACCATAGCTGATACTATTAGGGTCCCTGGGCTGGAGCCTGGAGTAGAGGGTGGGCTCGGGCTCCCCCCCCCCACAACCTTTGCCCCTGATTAATCACTGAGACTGGGAGACAACAGAGACTGTGCAAGGAAGGATAACTTCTCCTCACCTCCTTCACTGGCTTATGATAAAAAATGGCTCAGTAGACTGTGACCCTTGTCTCTAGAGAAAGAAGGGTTACGTGGAGGGTCACGGTGAGCCTCTGAGGCTAGTGAAATCCGCCAGGAAATGCGGGACCCACGGAGGCAAGGACAGAGCTTTGTCACAGATGTTTTATATAAACAGGCAGGGGCGGGGAGGGAGGCAAGATCCACCCCTCTGTCAAAATGCTGTGCACCTTTAGTACACTTCACTTACCAGGCTTGCAGGATGTTGGCAGACCACCTTAGCTGGCAATTTGTGAGCAACCATTAAGGTTGTCAGGTGGGCTCAATCCTCTTCATAACAAAACAGAACAAAAAATGTCACAAGTTCTGCCTCCAAATTCTGTCAGGTCCAGGGCTATCTGTCAAATGTGCTCCTGATCCACTGGACTTTGGGTCTAATGTATGCATGGCCTCCAATTCTGCTAATTCCAAGAGTCATCAGGAACTTCAGAGAGGACTCAGCCAAGATAATCATGCTGGCATTGATCTGGCCCAGGAAATGCTGATTCTCGGACCCGATGAATCTCTCCATTAAACTTCCAATCTCCAGCCAGATATAGTATCTCAAAGTGAGGGAAAGATCTGCCATCCAGATCCAATTTCTCTGCACTACACAGCATGGATTGTGGCTGTATAACAGCAGTAAAGGGAAGCTGCTCTTTGGAGCTCCAGAATACTTTTATTCATAGTAGAAAAGACTCTGAGGTTATGCTATGAAATAGTCAGCAACCTTGGCATCGGAACACTAATAAAATTAAAGCTTGTCCAACGTAATTAAAAATACTGAAAACAATGAAGCTAGATACCTACAGTTAACTAATTTGTGTAAACTCCGCAAACTCTTAGTCTGATTTCAGTTACAAGCTCCAAATTTTGCACCCAGAATTTAATGGTGGGCACAAGTTATATAGCATTTATATATCTAATAACTTGACAGTGTTTACAAAATTGGAGGCCAGTCCTCTTTTTTTAAAAAAAATAAAATAAAATAGAAATTAGGCCCTTCTTGAAAATATGCTACAAGGTCATAAAGTTTTATAAAACTCTTCTTATTCTGAATAAATTTGCTAAATGTTCTCGAAAATAAAAATGGGCATAGACTGGCATTTATAAATTTACCCTTCTGTTGATATAAATGTATAAATTGTTTAATGATTATATTAACAATCATTAAACAAACTTTATTGCTTAAAAATTGAATGTTTTTTAAAAAGTTAGCCATTAAAGATTTTCCCTGAACTGCTGAAGTAGTATTAAATCAAGTTTGAATTTAGTTTATTTACAATCTCTGGGACATGGTTTCTAGACTGCCAATGTCAGAAAGCAAGATGGTTGCCACCAGCTGAGGATTCAAGACTTCAACTGTAATTTTAAAATGTTGTTGTTTTCAAACAAATCTAACAGCTTATTCATGGTCAGCAGTGCTTTTTTACTTAATGAACTTGTAGATTTCTAGGCTAACCAAAATGGGTGGAGTTTTCCTTTAAGATAAATAAATTAGAGTGTCTGCATTCCTATTGGCACTCATATGCAGTCTCATGTCTACACACTCTGCTAATGCTTTCCTAAATTGCGATATATCCATCATGAAGACTTCCTATACCTGTAAGCAATGTCTCCTGTCCCAAAAAAGGACACATGGATCTGACTGCATGATTTGCTACTACATCCAGCATAAAAACTGGAATCTTTGGGAAATACAGGTAAGTGGAGGTATGTATTTAGTAAAAATATTATCTTGTTAATATATCTCAGAATGAATTGGTTTTCCATCTGACCTTGTCTGGTCATGGGTTGGAAATGTATTTTCTGTTTAGCTATTTAAGTTAATGAATAAATGTTTGAGTTTAACATTTACAATAACTTTTTAATTTATATTTATATTGTATGCTTGATTGTTCTCTCTGTCTCTTCCCCCCCCCCCCCCCAACCTCCCAAGACATCACTGGTTTCTGCTGAAATAGCTTTTAATTATTATTGATGTTGTTTTATAACAGACTTGTCTAGACATTGGTACGCATGACTTGTAATTAAACACATTTATTGAGAAATCAGTGGTTTTATTAAGTATTACATGCACATATTTTAAAATGGTCATAGAACATGTCTGCAAATGTGCTATGGGTCTTTTTGATAATGGGAAAACTTTGTGTTGCCATATTGTAGTCTGTGCTGATATTTAATGGGAGAACAATACGAGTTTGTGTGTTTGTGTATGTATGTGTGTGTATACAGATCCTGCAGAATCAGTAACCATGAATGGGAACAGAAATCCTGCTAAATATGCAAAAGTTTGTTCCATGTAGTATAGCTACATATACCACACAACAAGGTAAAACCAAGAAAATGAGATACTTGACTTCTGAATTGGATATATTGGAATATACATACTATCAGATTCACACTGATTAGTCTTGCTGTAGGAAGAGTGGATTATTATGTGACCCTTTAAAGGATGTTATTTGTAGATAATAATTTTGTATAATTCCAATGAATTAACATCTGGTAAATTCAGGCAATTTATATACCATAGATGACCTTGAAAGGCAATGGTGTTTGGAGTTAGAGACGCATATCTAATTGTGATCATTGGGATTTTTTTCCTGTTGTGTTTTTGTTTAACAGGCAAACATTGTTAGAACACTAAGGAAATTATTTAACATCAGCTCACTAAAATGCATTCACACACTAAATAGTTACATATAAAAGTGAATATTTTGGATGTTTGCCACATAGTGACTGTACAAAGCCTTGCTTCGTATGACTTATTTGAGTATATGCCTTTGAATACTTTTACATTAGAAAGAGATAACTCAACTGTTAGTTTGTTGGGTACTATCATTAACTAGTATATTTCTGTGAAGAAAATTGTAGTGTGTAATGAATAGTCAGTTATAAAATAATTGTTATCAAAAGATGCTTATTTTCCTTTTCATGTAAACTTAAAATTTTTGCTTTCTGAGTTTTAATCATTTATAGCCCAGACTTATTAAATGATAGTGCTTTTTGCCAACAAACAAGGATTTATCAAGTAAGTCCTATGACTGAATCAAGACACTTCTCAGGAAATACTGACAACCATCACAAAAGGGGGTAAAATAGTGGAAATGTAGTAAAATGTAAGGAAGTAGTAAAATGTAGTAAAATGTAATGTAAAATGTAAAAAAAATAATTTTTTTTAGTACAAATACAAGAGCAGTGCATTTGTAATAACACTTTTGAACAATAATGATGCTGTTTTTCTAAAAGATCTGTTACAGGAATTATTCTGGGAAGTTCTATGGCCTGTGCTATACAGGAGCTAAGACTAGATAAAAACGATCCCTTCTGGACTAGGAATCTATGAATCTACAGTATTTATATTAAATCAGCCCAGCTGCTTAAACAAAAGAGAGGCTTATTTTGCTGTGTGTGTTTGTGTGTGAGTGAGAGAATGAATGAATTCATGTTGGTGTGGTGTAAGCACAGGTTTGAGATGACTGCATTACCAGCAAATGACAAATTCATGATTGAGTTATGAGTGTCTTCCACATATTCTGTAGAAGCCACATGATATAGTATAATTAAGACTATCTCAGTACGTTATAAAGAATTTTAATGGGACTTACTTTTATCCCTCAGCTAGGAAAGCCGAGAGGCCTTAGTTACCAGGAATCCAACTTTGCAGTGCTCAGAGGAGAGAAAAATGAAAAATAAATTTAAAATGCCTCCAATAATTACCTAAAATAGATTTCCTTAGTTTTAAAAAAAGGAATTACTTTAAAGTTCATCCCCTCTGAACCTTCTAGGGCTAGAAGCATCTTCACAATGGTTTAAAGTTTCTAGCCCTACATGGCTGTGAAATAGTTGATATTTAAAGTTGACATTTTTAGGTATAGAAAAGATGTACTAGCCCAAGCCTTAATAGTGCTCCACCCGGCCATCAGGCAGGTATCATTTTGGAGAAAATTTCACGTTGAGAGAAGAAAACTTTACTCTGACAGACTACTACAAATGAAAAAAAAAAGGCATCTGTTTGAACTAGCAAGATGGATTAGTGAGACGGGGTCAGGTGAGGCAGTCAAAAGGCTCATACATTTATTACATGACATCACCTCTATACACCTGGCAGTTTCGATTTGAGGAGAGAACTGGCTGCTTTTTCAGAGGGATGATCTCTTTCTTTTAAGACTGGAAGGAGCTGGATCTACAGCCTGAAAGAGAGAAAAGAAACAGCAGGACTGCCTTATGCAGGACAATGCTCACCCCTAGAGCTTCCAGGGAGCTGGGATCACAAGCATTAGGCCTACAGCCAGCTGGTGGGGAAGGGGAGGCTCAAGTCAACAAGCTGTCTGGCCACTCGGTGATCAGGGAGAGACTTACAGGTCTTGCTTAGGAAAAGGAAGACTGGGATATGTACTAAATGGGCATTTCCCCTCTCAAGCTCACCCGACGCTGTACCCAGCTTGGGCAAGAATACTTTGATTTACTTGTTTGAGTACAGAGGGTTTTTCCAATACCACCAAAAGGTGTATCTCTTTAGGTCCTGCTGTGGCCATTGGGTACACCACTACTGATGTGAAACCTGTACAGGTACATCCTATAGAAAAATAGTTTGATACCAGACTGCATTCTACCCAGTTTACCAGGAGTGGTATTTACCTGCATATTCCAATATCATTCTACCAGTTGAGTGCCCCCTCTCCAGTATTCTTTTCAGACATAACCATCCTCAATCATCTTCTGTAAAGGACATTTATTTTTTAAAAGTACTTTTTTAAAACTTGCTCTCTCCCCTTCTAAAAAGAATCTGTTCAGTCTCCAAATTAAAATACTGATCAATGTTTTCAAGCATGTCCATTAGTCCCAGTTCCATGTAAACCAAACTTTGTCTAATAAAAGGTTTGTTTTGTTTTGCCTAGAATTTTCATACTTTGTCATCTGTAAATCCCGGAGACCCAGTTTTGTTGCACATAACTCATGAACCCATTGTAAACTGAAATTGGGAGGGCTGACAAAATTCTACCCAAACTCTAACCTAACTTCTAAAGTTGGAAAATGTCATCTGTCCATATATAAGATACCAATTCTTTGCCAATATATTAATATTAGCTAAAGCACAATTTTGTATTGATATTTACTGAAACTTTGAATTTTTTGTTCAGTTAAGTATGAAAATTGGAAAGGAGGCTAGATAATATGACAAACTATGACACAGATGCAGTGTCTAGACCAAACAATGTATTTCTGATAATATATGAAGGTAAAAGGACATTAGAGCGCTTTCTTTTCTCTTTTTTTGTGATTCTCCTATTCCAGAGTGGTTTAAAATGTGTGAGGAGGTCAATGAGAGCTGTGGTTCTTCTTTTAGTATGTGTCCGTGTGGATTTACTATAGATGTGCATGCACGAGAGATCAGATTTGACACTGTAAGGTGTAAGGAAAATATAATCTCACAAAATAGGTGCATGATGCACTGATATTGCTGCTAGATGGATTTTGAAAGAGCTAAATGCGAGTACTGACTGTTTCAGAAGCAGCATATAATCCAGGATCCTTGGAATCAGGGTTTCAACCAGATTCACATAGTTCTGGATCATCCATTTGGAAAACCTTCTTCATGTTGCAGAGCAGGTCCTTTGAGTGGCAGCTTTTCTTGCTCTGCATGAGAATTTCTTGCACTTGCTTGGAGCACTCTGTTAGTGATGCTCATCCAGCCAGCATCCAGCACAATACAGGGCAGCCTGAGGGTCCTCATCTCTAGGACACTCATGTACAGTTTCAGGTCGTCTGGGGACCACATTCCTTGCAGCTGGAGGTGATTCAGGTGGGCATTCCATCCTATCCCTGATGTGTCCATAATAAGAGTCATTGCCAGAGATGGGGTTGAGAAGGACACACCCCTTCCCTGTATGCAGTGTTGTCGTAGCCTTGTCGGTCCCAGGATATGTGAGAGACAAGGTGGGTGAGGTAATAGCTTTTATTGGACCAACTTCTGTTGGTGAGAGAGAAGTTTTGAGCTTACACAGAGCTCTTTTTCAGGTCTGGGAAACACTCTGATTTACATTTCCCTGACCTGAAGAAGATCTCTGTGTAAGCTCAAAAGCTTGTCTCTCTCACCAACAGAAATTGGTCCAGTAAAAGATATTACCTTACCCACCTTATCTCTCTAATACCCTCCCCCCTGCCTTTCCTCATATTCAAAGGGTCTATCAATCAAGTTAGTTCTAGCAGTTCTTGGGGTGGGACTATAACCAATTTGTTCATATGGTATTTGGCAGGGAGGTACAGTGTCGAGATTAATCAAAGGCTTTCTTCAGGCCTGCCTTCGGATTAGAGACCCAAATCCCACCTGAGACCTCAATGTGGTCCTCTTACAGTTGGTGAAGCCTTGCTTTGAAGCTATACTTGAATATTCCTTGTACCACCTTTACTATCAGGATGGTCTTAGTCACCAGCATATCAGCTCAGAGAGGCAGCGAGACCTAAGCCCTCATGGTTGGACTGCCACACATGTTATTCCACAGGCACAAGTGGTGATGAAATGACACCAGAAGTTCATTTGCAAAGTAGTGTCAGTCACTCACCTTGCCAGTCTTCTTTCTGAAACATCATTTCTCTCCAGGAGCAAAGAAACTTCACACTCAAGACATTTCCAGAGCTCAACTATATAACCTAGACAGGACTAAGCCCTTCTGGCTCTCTCTCCATCTCTTTGTGGCCATATTAGGTGTATTGAAAGGCCAGGCTCACAGAGACTCTCCAAGTGGGATGCACAATGCATTTCCACATGTTATCAGCTGACTTGTGAGCTTTTCCTGCCAAACATCAATGCACACTCCATCAGAGCGCAGGTGACCTTGTCAGCCTGCTTCAGAAATGTGCCAGTCTCAGAGCTTTGTAAGGCAGCCACATGGAGTAACCCCTGCTGACTTTTGTTAAACATTATGCAGTTAATCATGCAGCCAGGGCAGGTGCCAGGTCCTTCCATCCTGATTTGACTAATGCAACTGATATGCCTCATACACACCATCTGAAAAAGGATACTGTTTGCCAGTCATCTGCAGTGGGATCCTCACTGACATGCTCGAAGAAGAAAGTATGGTTGCTTACCTTATAATAACAGGCTTTTTGAGATGTTGTAGTCGGCATGGATCCTACAATCCAACTTCCATCCCTGCTTTTCAGAGTCCTCAGATACACAGACTATGAATTGTGAAAGAACCGAGGGAGAGTTGCAGCTGCCCTCCCTTTATGATCCTCTCAACATAATTTCACCTTGTAATTTGTGCATCCAACCCAATAAATTGTCATTGCCTGCAAACTTCTTAAAATGTGGACCTAGATTCTTTTCAGCTAAAAGCCAGTGGGGAAAAATGTATGGTGCCCATCACTGTTTATGTACACTGAGTTTGTTTATTTTGCCACTTAATATGTTAGAGGTTTAAAAAAATTCTAATGTTGGGAAAAGTTGATTTAACACCTCCCCCCAAAAGAATGCCCCTCCCCTTAAAAAGTGACTAACATTGACAGTAGTAAATGTTTTAGTCTACCAAGCGTAACTGTGTCCCTATGTTAAAATGCAGTTTTAAAGAAGAAAGAAGAAAAGCAAGCTTGAGGCCATTTTTGTTAATGATGTAGAGCTTCAAACTGAGATAAAGGGAGTCCAAAAGACACTTCAGTGATAAACAAAAGCTGAGGTAATAATGGGACAAATTTTGCTCTCTCAGTTGATGTTTATACAAAATAACTTTTTTGAAGTAATTGGAATTATTCTGGATTTACAACAGTGTAAATGAGAACAGAACTTGGCCTTTTAAAATTGTGAGGTAGTGGATAGCAATTCAGCTGAGGCAATTTTTAGATTATACTGGAAAAGTTTAAAGAAAGGAGCCAGAGTTGGATTTTGCTATGGAGTCAAACTTCGAGCTAGTTGTTGTTAGCTCAGTCTTTTAACTAATCCCCCTTAGGTGTGCATGGTGATCTGGGCTAGGGGTGGGGGATTTAAGATTTAAACTCTGAATAAATTACACAATCTAATTAGTTTTCTCTTCCAGAAGTGAGGTACATTAGTTTCGTTTGTAATAATTTGCTTGAACTAGGGTTTGCCACATTTTAACTAGAAGAGTGTTTCTGTGTGACCTCTCATTTAAAAGAAGAAAATGTAGCCATAAAAATACTTCTTGTCAAGACATTACTCTCCTGGAGTATGTTTGTGCTCAGTACTTCTGAAAGTGAGAGACTGCTGATGGCAGGGATTCTACACAGGGAAACTGTGAGAAAGCCTTGCAGAAAATGAGGCTTTTGAATAATCCCGATTTTGCTTCATACTACTAGAAGAATTAAAAAGCAACCTGGCCCTACTTCAGCAGATTGATTAATCACATGTCTACATTTCAAGCATGTGAGTAGTGTTTTTGAAGTTAGCTGGACTACTCACGTGAGTAAATTTAGGCACACGCTTAAGTACTTTGCTGAATTGGGGCATATAGTAGCATTGTTGTGGTTATCTTGTTCTGCTGCCATCAATACCATTATGAAATTTTTAAGATCTCTGCATTACCAGCTGCTGTCACATGACTGTGTGTTGCTAATAGGCTGCTACAGGGATAACTGTAGATATTTCCCAATTCCAGGTTAGCCATTGCCTCTAGAGGTAGGAAGTATTTAGTAAGAAGATGGTGAATGTTGAGTCTCACCATTAGGATGCAGTTTTTCCAAGAAATGTGGAAAATATACCACTGTAACACAAGCCATGTCTGCATTGGTTTTGACAGTAGTGTGGCCCTGGACACTTTGAAATGGGAGTAGATCAAAGTGCATTAAGGAATTGTTGGTGCATAGTAGCATGGTCCACACAGACACAATGTACAGCAGGCTAACATGAGGTAGAATCACACTCAAGCTTGTCTCAGACTAAATGTTTGTGTAGACACACTCATATTTATAGTTATCAGAAGGTACTATCTATCTAGTGGTGTAGTGGTTAAAAAACAAACAAAAAACCCCACTAGTTTAGGTTAGTGGATACACTAAACCTAAACTAAGTTCCATATTCCCCAAATGAAAAATGGGTAAATTCAGTTTATCTGAGGTTACCCTCAACTACGCTACTGGTAGTATCTGACATACAATCTAAAATATAATTAGAATTTGTACCACATATCTGACATACCATTCTGTGGTAACTGTTTGCAAATACTGATTTTTCTTTAAATGGTGATCACTGTGCCTACCTTATAGAAATGCTGTAAGTGTGTGTTTGTTTAGTGGTTTTTCAAAGAATGGAACATGTGTTTTATATAAATGTTAATTATTATTATTAACCAATTAGCTAAGTGAAAACATTGGCCTTTTGGATGCGTGTGTTGCATTTGATCTGCAGTTTGGAAATGTGGAGGACAGTGGGTGAAAGGGATGGGAATATCATGTTTGTGTTTTGAGGTGCAAATATTGTTGTCCAGACTGAATGCTGCACAGTTTTGCCATTGTTTTTGGCCTTTCAACACACCAAGAGGCTGAAAATGTGAGGTGAGTTCAGAACTGTTAAAATTAGAAAGTAGCAAACATTTTGGCATTTGGATAGACAGCCAAGACATTTGAGTTTGCAGAAGCCACCTAAACATAAGGAGAGACTGATTTTGACTGGGTCTGTATGGTTCTATGTACAGAAATTTGAAAGCAAAGAATCCTTTTGTGTTTGCTATTTTGTGTAGATTTGAGAAACATAAACCCTCTTGTCATAGAAACTTCTTATAGCCTGCTGGGAAGGGTGTCACATCTCATGGTCTATAAATCATCAGCTTGTGCCGGAATGACCATATTATGGAAACTAGAGCTCTGATGAAAATGTGCATGTGTATACGCTTGTATTCAGGACACTTAAAGAAATAAAAAAAAGAAGGCTAATACACATCATAATTGATATCCCAAAGAACGAGGAGTACTAGTGGCACCTTAGAGACTAACAAAAATTTATTTGAGCATAAGCTTTCGTGGGCTCAAGCCCACTTCATCGGATGCATGTAGTGGAAAATACAGTAGATATACACATAGAACATGAAAAAATGGGGGTTACCATACCAACTCTTAACTAGACCAATAGATTAATGTGGGCTATTATCAGCAGGAGAAAAAAAACTTTTGTAGCGATAATCGGGATGGCCCATTTCAAACAGTTGACAAGAAGGTGTGAGTAACAGTAGGGGGATAATTAGCATGGGGAAATAGTTTTTAGTTCATGTAATGACTGTTATTCACACCTTCTTGTCAACTGTTTGAAATGGACCATCCTGATTATCACTACAAAAGTTGGGTTTTTTCCTCCCGCTGATAATAGCCCACTTTAATCGATTTGTCTCTAAGGTGCCACAAGTACTCCTTTTCTTTTTGCGAATACAGACTAACACGGCTGTTCCTCTGAAACCTGTTTTTATATTGTTAGTGATATATGGGAAAAAGTCAGAGAAAATGGGAGATCTTTTCAAACAATGGATTATTATTTTGAGCCGTATTCAGGTCTGAAGACATAGTTATGTAACTTTAAGTGTTCACTCTGTGTAGTTTTATAAAGTATATGTTGTACCATGCACCAGAGTATCATTGTTCTCCAAATGTTATATTTTGTCTATGTAGTGTAGTAGTAGCTTGAGACATGAAATAACATTTTGGCTCCCATTATTTTAGATATTTGTGTGAGAAGAATGTTTATGGTACTTTTGGAAAGGATTTCAGCTCTGCAAACTTTGTTTGTGTTGCGTAGAAATGTATACATTTCCTGGATTTACATTGGCCTAAAAATGTCTTTAACTATTTGAATTTTGAGTGCATTTCTGGTACAATATACTAATCATGTGAGTTACATAACCTTACTTACATTAATAATTACAGACTGAAGGAAAGAAGAAATCAGTTTGCCAAGAATACTGCATCCAAGTGAACACATTATGGTCAGTGTTGAATTGCCCTTTTTTAATTTTATTTTTTAAAGTGAATTTAATGCTGGTAGAAGGTGCTGATTGAGAGCTCTGGAAAAATCTTCTGAAATCTTCTATCAATCATATTTAAGGCTAAGGTTTTGTCATGGTTATTTTTAGTAAAAGTCATGGACAGGTCACGTGAGCTGTAGCTCACGAAAGCTCATGCTCAAATAAATTGGTTAGTCTCTAAGGTGCCACAAGTACTCCTTTTCTTTTTGCGAATACAGACTAACACGGCTGTTACTCTGAAACCGGGCAATAAACAAAAATTCACAGAAGCCATGACCTGACTGTGACTTTTGCTGCTGCGGCTCCATGATTTTCCCCACCACTGTGGTGGCTGGGAGCCGTGGGGTTCCCCCTCCACCTATGGGGGCTGGGAGCTGCAGGATGACCGTATTTCCCAAAGAGAAAATGGGACATTCCAGCCGCTTGCCCGAGGCTGTCCCCTGTCACTGGAGCCCTGAGATGGGTCCCCTGAAAAGTCTGTCACCTGTTGCTGGAACTTTGCAGGGGGCCCACCCCCTGTCTCCTGATGCTGGAACCCTGCCAGGGCCCCACAGTCTGTCAGCTCCAGAGTTCTGCAGACCTTGGGGCTGAAGCAGAGAATGTCAGGGAGGTCTCTGGAAGTCATGGGTTCCGTGACTTTCATTACCTCCGTGACATAAACGTAGCCTTAATCATATTGTATATGTTAAAGGGGTTATGTTACCAAGTGTTAAATAGTGATTTATAAAATAGTTTAAATTGTGAACCAATACTGGTTTAACCAGTCATGATTCTTTCTGGTCCGAACTCAAGTCCAAAGCAGGCATAATTGTACAAAATAGGTATATTTGTTACTATTGTATTTTAATAATACTATTGATGCAAAATGAGATCGTGATAACAGGCATGGGCAATCAGATTTTTTTTAGTGGGAAAGATGTTTGGCGTCTACCAATAATTGAGAGAGATGAGCCTATTAGACCATTTTACCATGAACCACATTCAACTATACTGTCACTTCTTTTATTTATAAAGCTGTGAAAACAAAATGAATGCCAAGATAAAACTAAAACAGAATGGTATTGTTTGTTTAATCACTAATGTCTAGGCCATGTGCAGTGTATGCAGGGCCTTTCTCTTAGTTGAAAGCTGATTGGGACAGTTTGACCTGTAAGATAAGATTGCCCACCAAAGAAGCACAGGAAAATGGACACATTTGTTGGCGATTTCTTGATTCAGAAACCTGCAGCAATACCACATTTTTTCATCATCATCAGGAGTTACCACTTTTGCTTGTGATTTTTTTTCAGGTGGAAAATATAACTTGCTAGTACTGGAGGCCTGGTATGGTGTTCCTGCAATAGCAAGGAGTTTGTCATTTGATTTTGCCCTTGATAATGGTCTGTTCTGCTTGAAAGATGAGTAGTAGGAGTCCTGTCTAGAGTAAACCAACAGTACCTGAGGTAGAAATGAAAAGTCCTGAATATATTTCATCACTCATAGGGCTTCTCCGGGGTAAAGTGCTGAATGATGTGAACTCACGGTAGCAAATTTGACATCATGTCCTATTAACAGACCATCCAAAGAATATCCAGAATTAAAAGACATAGTGTTTTTCCATCAGAGGTCATGCTTGTTATACAAACTGGTAGGGAAAAAAAGCTTTTTGTGAGATAAATGAAATGTTTCCAGGTTATATTTGCATTGTATTGATGAAGACATCACTTGAGTTCCATACCTACCTTGCTATTAATGTTTTCATTCACTCTTCTGCCAAGTTATGCCTTTTTTGTTTAAGAATGCCTAAATAAAAATGCATCTAATGTAGAGAATTATTTTTTAATGCAAAGCAAAGATGTTGTAGAGGACGCCAGTTAGGTTAAGAAGCTTCATGCCGATGGCATTCTGACCTCCACCAAACAGCATTTACACACTAGCCACCAAAACTTGCTCCTTTCCTGGGGTTTGCCTTTTACAGTTAAGGTAAATGATAGCAGAGTAAATCTCAGCCTAAGCTTCCTCCTGATTTTAGCTAGTCTTCAAATTTTTCTTGTAGGATTCTTGCACCTTCCTCTGTTTACCTCTGTCTCAGGGAGAAGCTCAAATGTTTTTACTGCTGGATTGGTATACCAACAGGACCCACCTGATCTGGCTGTAAGGTGAGCAGATGTCCCAATAGTAGGGGCTTTATTTTACATAGTCACTCTTCTAATCCTTAATCTACCAGATGTCCTGCAAAAATTTCATTTTAAAACATATTGAATGTGGTCAATACTCCATTGAAAGTCAGACGGACAGCTTTGGCTTGAACCTAGTGGATGCTTGAAAGCCAGAGCAGTGTAAGTAGACATTAATGTAAATGAGAATCAGGCCCATAGTCTCCTGAATGAATTGTATTTTATAGCTCACCACCTTTTTCCCATGGGAACAACATTTTAAAACTCACAGCATTTAAAATAAAATGTTTTAAGTTATAATATCGCTACAGTGCTTTTAAAATTCAATTGCTTTTATATGAAAGGCTGTTCAGTTCTTCGTAGCTGTTCATTGCTGCTTTCTTGTGGGGTTAGTGAATCTGGAAGATTGTCAAGCACAGACAACACAGTTTTCATACTGTCTGCAAATACTCAACTATAGATTTGGAAGTTTTGGTACAAAAATGAAAAATGCCAGCCAGCTCCCTTTAATTAAAAAAAAAAAAAAAAAGACAAAGCTTGTAATACTGCCAGACTAACACTGCCACTGGTTTATCTGAAGAAACTTTTTCTATGGGAATCCTTTTCTAATATTCATTTAAATTCTCCTTTTATGATGAAAGTCTGTCTCTCTTCTCCTTTTGATAACAAAAATATGAACTGGGCTCCACTTTCTTTTACAAAAATAGTGGTGCTTACAAAGTGAGTAATAAGGGATTTTAAACTTTTTTTTTTCAAATTTTTTATGAGATCTGTAAAACAGAACTTTTTGGTTCCATGTAATGTCAAGGAGCTAACTGGGAAGATATTTACCCTATGACTGGCTGTTTTGTAATTAGCAGTGTGGTATTATTCTAATATTTCCATTGCTTCGTCTGTGGCTCTGATGTCAAGTAAAGGTGCAAAGGTGATGAACAGTCAATAGAGATTACATATTTCCCTACCAGACAAACTATAGACCCCAGTTCTGGAAGGCATCTCAATTCAGGTAGAACTTTATGTATCCACTAGTGAAAATTTTAGCAAGGATTTTTGGAACCAGAGATACATATTCACCATACGAATCATTAATTGCATTGGTTAAAAACTAGGGTATAGGTTTTGCAAGTCTACTTTCTAAGCTCCTTTGAAATGGACTTTTAAAGACTACAAATGTACATATGCAGCATCTCAGCTAGAGTTGGATGAATTATTCATTATGAAAAATGCATCTGACAAATACTGGCGCCTCTTGTATTTGAAATAATTTGCAAATCGATTCTGTTACTATGATTGTATTTGTTATCCATAGGTATCCATTGAATACTTTATGAACAAACTCTGGCATATGCACTTTTCATAAGCTATTTTCTGTCACTATTGCTTTGTGTATTCACTACTCATTGTTTGGGGTGTATAACTGATCACTTAAGTCACCTGGTATTACTTATGGCCTGTGACTGGACAGTGAACTTTTAAACAGGATAATAGCGAATAACAATTAACTTCTTGGTTAGAAAAATAATTTTAAGCAAAAAGCTTATTGTATGCAATATAAATTGAATATTTTTATTTCAGGAAGACCCAGTCACAATGGGCCTGATCCATAATCCATTTAATTCAGTGGTAAGACTCCCATATGAGCTGTCCTTTTAATTAAAACTGCTATGGCAAGCATGAATTTTAGGTGGTATGATAAAATTCTGTTAATTTATTTTATCAGTAGGGGCTGGCTGGCCAGCCTGCCCATCAAGGGAGATGAGACGGCCTCGCCTGTGAAAGATCAGCTGCTTCCCCAGCTGATCATGATCTGCTGGGAAAGTGGGCAATTCAGTTATCAGACTCAGCTGGGGAAGAGCTGGGTGACTGCCATCAAGGGCTGGGAAGGCTGAGTTGGTGAGGAGAACTGCATGAGGGAGGCTGTGTTCTGTGACTGGTCCTAGGGAAAGGTTGATAGGGGAGAAGGAGACTCCTATTGTGGGCCTGGGAAAAGGCCAATCCCCAGGCAGATTGCCTGGAGGTAGACTGGGAATAAGGATCCAACCTGGGGAAAACCAGATTGGGGGAAGATTCTAGGAGAAAAGTCCAGAGGGTGAGCACTATGAGTGAATGCAGTGGAAGGATAGTCTAGAAGGGGCAGAATAACCTTTTGTTTTACATTCTTTGGACTAGAGACTGCAGTATTATCCACAAGAAGAAATCCCAAATCATGAGTCAGACCCCCCAAAAGAGTGGGTGCGTGCGTGTGTTTTAAACAGATGATATTGTGGGTTTTCTGGCCGGTCTTGATTTTTGACCTCTCCCTAGCCATCCCCAATGTGTGTGGGTACGTGACAGCTTGTTTTGCCAATTCTCTCAAATTTCTGGGGTAAGATGATTTTGAGCCCCTGCAACAGTACCTCTCATCCCCCACATCTGCCCATCAATTAAGCCTGTCCTCCCTCACCTCCACATCAATCCTGTTCCCCAGTACCTGCATCAGTCATGCTCCCATCTCCATCAGTTCTGCATCCCCAAGCCTGCAATCAGGTCAGCTGTTGCCCTCACCTCCGCTCTTCTGGGGATACTTCACCCCCTTTGCTAGGTCTGAGGGCTGCAGCTGCATCCCCTCCCCCCATTCAGGCTGGGGGGCAGCTCCAGGGAGGAGGAGCCGACGCTGTTGCTCACAGGAGAGGAGGGGGCAGAGCTATGCTGATCTGCTCGGCTCTTTCTGTCCCCGAAGCCTCTGAGAATGGCTTGGGGTTGCTGGGGGGGGAGGGGTAGGAGAGAGAGCTCTTTCTGTGACAGCACTGATGGGTTGCTCTGTCCCGGGAGATGGGCAAGTCGGGCAGCAGCCAGTCAAAGGGTTTTCCCCAGGCAGGGCTCAAATTCGCTTGAGGGCTGAAGCTTTTGGGGTCCTTGTGAGTCTGAGCCCCAGCCAAAACCTGTCATTCGCAGAAAAAACATGAGGGTTGTCAACACTGAGACTGCTGCTTGGCAGGGCCTCGCTGACAGAAGGTAGGCCTCTCACAGGGAAATGGAGGTGGAACCACTGCCACAGTGTGCCACAACGGGGCACAGGGAAGTCAGCTTGCCACAGGCTTTAAAATAGCCCATAGAGCAGGGGTGGCCAAACTGTGGCAGCTCTTTTACAGTTAAAGTGAAGCTGGTGGAGCCGCCCCTTCCCATCTCTCCCCTGTTCTCCGCCTACCAGCCTGGGGACGGGGGAGCTTGGGACCTCTGCCTTGCAGGAGGGTGGTGAGGTAGGAGCTTCTGCCCAGTGAGGAGAGGGATCTTAGGGCTTCAGCCACATGGGGCATGCCTGCCAGGGCTTTAGCAGGAGTGGAGCAGAAGCCCTGAGCCCTGGCAGGTGCCTCACATGGGGCAGAAACCCTGAGCTCCAGCAGGTGCGCCCCGTCTCTCAAACTTCTGAAGATTGTCATATGTGGCTCGGAGGGCCAGTAAGTTTGGCCACCCCTGCTATAGAGTGTAACTGGCTCAGCCTCACAGTAAAGAGCATATCAGGCTCCTGACAGTCTTGTTCCTGTATTAACTGTGAATGCCGCCAAAGCCTGTGCTAGGCTTACTGAGACTGAAGGGGGCCTTCAGATTAATTTCTAAGTTTGCTTTTGTGGTGTATTCAAAATTGTTAAAATTGCAAGCTGTTGCTTTAAAATCTCTAGGGGTTTCCTGGTCCTGCTTGCAGGCTAAGGTGTGATCTTGACCTTGCAGCAGTC
This sequence comes from Lepidochelys kempii, assembly GCF_965140285.1. Lineage (NCBI taxonomy): Eukaryota > Metazoa > Chordata > Testudines > Cheloniidae > Lepidochelys > Lepidochelys kempii. Next base: position 251,737,052 of record NC_136380.1, read on the forward strand.
TGTCAGTAGCCAGCCTGCCTAGAATAAGGTGGGGTGAGTTGTGCCTCTCTGTTCTAGGGAGCAGACTGCTTTGTTACTTTGTCTTGCGGCAGTTTGGTGTTATCATTCTGAATTCCAAGGAATAAAATATTTTTACGCTGCAACCTTCAAGCAAGAGTATTTTATGTTTTTCTCTGACTTCTCTTTGTATGCTGTGAAACATGTTAAGCCATCTTCTTAGACTTTGTTCTCAAGAACTTTGGGGACTTTTTGAGTCTGGCTTGTGCTGCCTACCTTTTGGAATTTGAGGGTCTTATTATTGGTTTCAATGGGATTGGGCACTATTGGTTTCTGTTGCCATGGTCAAAGTCCTGTGCAGCAAACAAGCCATTGAAAAGGATGTAGCTCCACTGCAGAGCTATAAAAATATCCATGGTTAGTCTTCAAAATTTGTTTGGAATGCAGCCAAGTTTTAAGTAGGAAAACTGTAGGTATTTTTGTTTTCTTCTGTGTGTGGAATCTAAGCAGCGGGGCTGGATAGGGACATATATCTTATAAATACACTATTTATAAAGAGATTACTTCTTTAAACAATGCACACATACTTCCTGAAACTGACACGCACTTAATAGTAATGGCAAGAACTCTGAGTGATTTAATGCTCATCCTGTAATTCTCCTGTCCTCTTTATTATTTAAATAGCACTCAAAAGTGTACTAGGCACTCTACAGAAAAAAATAAAATGGCAAGTTTACTTACAATCTAATTTTCGATGTGACTCTCTGAATGCGAGTCATAAATGAGGGTAGGGTGGAGATGAAATTGAGGAAAGATAAGGGTAATGGTAAAAAGATTCTGCAATAACTCAATCATGGCTATCTTCGTTTGTCTTTTTATGAATTAAATAAGGCTCTCCTCCCACAACTGGCCTTAGATTGTAAACTGTTTTCTGGCAGGGACATTGTCTTCTATTACATCTTATGCTGCATGCACAGTTATGATGCTCTATAAATAATATATTTAATGATATTCCTTATGTATTCAGACTTATATTTGCAAGTTCCTCTGATTTTTAATTCGTGTGCCAATAGAAATAGCAACCTTAAAAAATTCTTTAGCCAGAAAGGATGTTTAAATAACCCTTCCAAGCATCAGAACATGACTGCTAGACTTAGTGTCTTTCATATCCCTTTACATTTGTCATCATTTTGTTGCGTGGCCTCACAATTTGGTAATTTAGTCATTGTTTACTTTTATCTGGAAATCATACACATTAGGAGCCTTTATCCCCATGCTCTGAGCACCCTTTCCCACAATAAAAGCATAGTAATCACCAAGAACACAGAACTGCTACAATTTTCCCTCTGCTACATTCAAAATGAAAAATATCAAATAGTATAAAAACTGATTGTATAGTCGTCTGTTCTTTAATGGGGGTCGTCTTCTGTTTCATCTAAGAACTTAGTTAAAGAAACTGGTTCGTGGAAAAGCAAGTATTTTAAAATAGATTTGTCTCGAAGGACAGGTTACCATCAACATGTTTTGCCTTTTAGCATTCATGTGTAGAACTTTGCCAGGCTCTTATATGGATGTATTTGTTTTGCACATGAGAAACAGCTAGTAAGGGGTCAGCAAAACGGGTGAAATGTTAGGACCTTTCTGCCCCAGCATATTTCTGACTTTAATATTTTGTGTGAGAATTCAGTTGAATGACCTGGAGAACTGAAGGCCTCTTTTTCTCCACAGGACAAGTGCAGCATAAGCAGCAATAGAGATCACTTTTAGAGTAGCCACTCTTAGAGGTAAAAAGGTCACTCAGTCTCCATGCATGTAACTAACGTACAAGCTCAGTATAACACAAAGAAAAGCAGCAAGGAGGCAAACTGGCTCAGTGGATTCATAGATTTTTAAGGCCAGAAGGAATCATTTATGATCTGATCTGACCTCCTGCATAACACGGGCCATAGGGCTTTCCTGAATTAATTCTTGCTTCAAGTCCAACAGCTGTGGGTGAACTTTTTTTTTTTTTTGTAAAGAAAAAAAATCAATCTTGACTTAAAAAATTGCTAGTGATGGAGAATCCACTGCAACCTGTGGTAAGTTCTAATGGTCAATTATCTTCATTGTTAAAAATGTGCACTTATTACTGCTTGAAAGCTTAAGCAGACCTGGTCAGGTGAAGAAGCTAGCTGTGTTTTAAAAATAAAATGTGTGGCTGTCATGGCAAACTTATCTTAAACAGCAGACATTAGGAAAAATAGGATCGCTAGAAATAATTTAAAACAAAATAAAAATCTCTGCTTGGACACTGTCTAACTGCAGTTCATACTTCCTACCAGTGAACTGAATAGCATCCATATTAACACAGAAGTCTTATCTCATGTTGTTGTTTCCCTGTAAGCTGCTGCCTTTTAATTTCTTTTTGAGTTTAGTCAGAAACCCTAGAGCCAGTTTAAGATATTAGCAACCTATAATTGTCATAGAACAACTGGAAGAGTCTCTGCTTGACCTTTTATTTAACAGGAAGGCTGTCTTGCACAGAAATACTCTGCTGCTATAGCTTTTGCAATGTATCATTACAATCAGTATCTTTTGTTCCAAGCTTTCTCAGCATCTGTGAAGCAGCAGCTGGTTACTTGTCTTCATCATCAAAGTGTGTTCAAGGACATTGGTCTAAAAACTTCTAACAGAATTTCATTGGTTTGCAAAATTAAAACTTGGGGCTTGAATGTTTTCAAAGATGGGTTGAACAAGATAGGTAGAAAATAATGGAAGGGATCTTCCATCATGGAAATACTTACGTTGGTCAAACAGCTCTTTAAATTAAATAAATTCTACTTAGCAGCAGGATTTTCATCTCTTTTTCTTAACTTTATTTTAAGATTTTAAAGAGAGAGATGCTGCAGCTAGAACTACAACTACTTACCCAAACCCCCAAATGTTGGTGGTTCAGATAAAATGAAACAGAGGTTGAATACACCTCTGTTTGGGATTTTCTGAGCCACAGTATAAGGGAGGCTTTTCAAAACTCTAACCCTTCCTGTTTCTAAGCATCTTTAATTTTTCTGTATGCTAGAAAACGAATGAGGCAGATTATTTGGCAGCCACCAGTCTAGGTTTTACTACATCCAGCATGGTCTCTAAAAGCTACAGTAGGATTCTGACATCATACAGCAGTCCTCCGCTATTTAGAAGCCATTGTTCCAGGAGCATGTACTTTACCTCGCTGTTCTTATATTTGTGTATTGAAGTGGTGATTTTTGTTGCTTTACTATTTCATGAAGCTTATAAAAAAGAGTTTTTCAGCTGGTAGCTTGTTTTAAGTTGTCCTGGGGAGATTATTTTTCTGTTAGGAAACGTTTGTTGAATGACTAAAAAGAGTGCCGATTCGGCAAAAAAAAAAAATGCTCAAAATGATCAACACATTAAAACAAGCTAATAAAAATAGGCACCAGCAGGAGTTAGTGTAGAAAGCGTGGCACATATGAGAACTGACTGACCTTTTGCTCTATTGTCACTTATGATAAAGCCAGCAGGGGTGATAATAGTAACTACACATCAGTAGAGCCATGCATGCTTCTGAACAGCATTAATAGTACCGTATGTGGGCAGCTGTCTGATCTTTATTAAACCTAGAAATACAAACTGCTGCTTGTTTACAAAAACTCTTTGTAGTGACTGAGACAGATGCCTTTGGAAAGAGATCCAACAAGGTTTGAAACCGGTGAAGTGTTTGTCTACATAATGTCAATGCAACCTTTGCTTATGTGAATGATTACTCTGTCTCCTTCCTGGCTTGTCTTCACTAAGCTGGTTAAGTGTTGCAAAAATGTAGCTGTATGTGATTTTCAAGGTACTGAGGCCCAAATTCTGATCACTTCTGAACATTTGTCCCTGGGAGGTTTGAGAGGCTCTGTTAGGTTCCATACCCACTAGATGCTCAGAAAATCTGATTTGTTTGTTTGGCAGTTTCAGGGAGTTGAAGGGGCACACTTCATTGCAAGAGTTGGCTGGAAGGCTGGGACCCTCCAAGGGGCCTAAGTGAGTTGAGCACTTTCCTCCTCTTGACCTTCAATGAGAGTTAAGTGTCTATTTCCCTGTAGGTCCTTTTGAAAATTTCAGCTTTACTTGTTACTAATGGAATTCTGCTACTCTTTTTTCTTTCTCTTTTTGAGTGTTGTAAAAATTCAGATGAACCATTGATTGAAGCCGTCTGTATTTCTCCCTCAATTATTTCCTTTTTCCAGCAATATCCTTTTTCTAACTAGTGTCTTTTCTGAAATTTTTTTGGCTCTTGAATTATTTGTAGCCTCTCAGGATAAAGATCTCCCATCATATTTCACACTGTGTTTGCATTCTTAATTACTTACTAAAGGTCTCCTGTACAGTACGTTCTCCCAGATAAAGTGGATAGTGAAAGATGGAAAAGAATGTGAACTCCAAATGGGAAAACCAGACAAATGGTTTCTGGCATGGATTTATTTACTAGAACTGTTAATATATCAGTAAGGGCTAAATGTTGAAGTTCTCGCTCAGTTTTTAATCCAGTCTCTTTCTAAGGGCTTGTCTACACTGCTCTGCAGTTTGGATTTTGGGGGTGTGAATAGCAGTGTGCATCAAAGAGCTGTTGTGTAACATGGATGCTGTGGGCATAAATTAAAAGATTTGCATTAACATAGTCCAAATGTGAACAAGGAAACTATTAGTTTGCAACTGAAGCATCCAAATTGGGGAGTTACAGCACAGCACTTTGATGTGCACTGCTATTCACCCTCCCCCCCTACACAGTCTGAACTGCAGGTTAATGTAGACATAGCCCAAGGCAATGTTTCATTGTGGCCAAGGATCTCAGCCTTAGAAGAAATATGGTAAGAGGTTTTTAATCCCATTTATTACCAATTTTTAACACCTATGCATAAAGAGATTTGAATAGTCATTAAGGGATGAGAACACATACTTACTAGTGAGAGCTGATTGGGAGAAACACTTAATTCTTTTATATGAATTGCAGGATATAGAAGAACGTAAAGTATATGTGTCTATGAGATCATGCTTGTATATCAAAACAAATAAGAATGACAGAAAACATTTTTAAGGAGGAATTGAAAAAACAAGGCAGGCTTATGGCTTTCAGTGCAGTCAAGATTTTTAAGTACCACACAATCTATGCATTTTATAGTAATTAGAAAACTATTGTTTACCTATTCCATCTCCCCACCCTTGCTGTTTGCACAATCCCAGCATTCTACAAGTATCTGAGGTTTGGCCAGTCAAATACTCTTCCTGGATGCGCATTCAGATTAGAACCAGGATGCAGGCAACAGTAAGATAGTCTTCTAGAAGAAACTTTTTTTCACCCCCTGATTTTTACATAAATGATAAAGTTTTACCAGACCAATTGGAATGTACCCTTTTTCTTTTTCTAATTTTGTGTAGCTATCACATGCTTCATTTTAATGAAAGGCATGAAGTCTTTGATTCACTGTTGTGGAGTAATTTGTCACCTCCAGATGAAAGTAATCCTGCTTTTTTGCTAAGTCACACACAGTCCAGAGTGTCATTGTCTGTGTCATGTCTCCTTTACCCCGTGGACCACTATCTTCTTCTTTTGTTAAATATGAGGCTTTCAATGGCTTTATTTAGCCATTGAAAGGGAGTTTTTTCACATTTTCTGAGATTTTTTTTCCATCAAAATAACTTTTAGACATAGTTTCCATTTAACCTAGCAAACAACATTCCCAGTTATGAATATATATGTACTTACGTTATGGAAACCCTGGGTCTGCTCCTGCTCCCACTTAAGTCAGTGGTAAAACTCCCTATTTTTTCCACCTTTCTTTCCCTCCTAATATATTTAACAGTTCTATTGGTGTAGGGAATTTGGAGAAGTTTAAAGATTCTCTATGGATACTAACAATTGTGTAGTTCTTAAATATCTGCATTGCTTCAATCATAGTGGGTCAAATTCTGTGGTTTTTAATCGAGCAAAACTCCTGTTGACTTCAATGGGAGTTTTACTCAATTTAACAAATGCAGAGTTTGGCCTATAGCTTTTTCTCTATTAAATTAAAGGGTATAACCATGTTTTCATGAAATAAGCCTACCATTCCTCCCCTCCTCCTCCCTTTTTGCTTTTCCTCTCCAGGAACTCATTTCCTCCAAGGCATTCTGGCAGCCCAAGATTGTCCCTCAGGAGCATTTCCTGGTGCATAAGCCCTGGAATCTTAGTACTCTGTAAAGTTTTATGCCATATCATGTGTGTTTTTAATAATGTTAGGAAAGATAATTTTTCAGTTTGTTCTTATACACACATTTGCAAGACTTTTGCTCTTAACAGTAGCTTGACCAGCTGCCATATGCAGTATCTGAACTACAGGGGATACAACATATACTGCAACTAGTCAGTCAGGTAATCAGTCTTAAAATTAGAGGCCAAACCTCTTCTCTCCTCTGGAACAGAGCATATTAAAAAGTTCATAGCTTAAACCTGGGTCCTTTTTCTCACTGTATTATTTACTTATCTACTGTGAGCTTAGCATGCTAATTAAATGATTGTTCAGCAATATCTGAATGCTCTTAAAAGAAGAGATGAAAACTTAGGGCCTGGTCCATCCCTCACTGAAATCAATGGAGAGATTACCATTGACTTCCATAGGAGAAGATAATGAGGCTCCCTAAGGGCTCTGTACTAAACTTTTTTTTATTTTGCCTATCAATGAGATTAGAAATTTACAACTGAAACCTTGAGGGCAACTGCCCATCTCACATCTTGCACTGCATTGGTGCCCATGACTACTCTGATACGTGGGCCTCCATCCTAGCTGAGCTCTCATACGTTCAAGGAGTTGCAGTTCCCGTTGACAGCTGGAAGGGCTGGTGTGGCTCTTACTTTCAGGCAGTTAGGTGAGCACCAGGTCAACTGAAGCACCCAAGGCTGAGGAGGTGGAGGCTGTAGGTGTAGCAACTGGTTAGGGAGTCAAAGATGCGGGGTGAGTGGGGGGGAGACAGAATACGAGTCTGAAGGGGACAAACTGAGGGGGCAGGGGCTGAAAGAGGAAAAAATGGGGGTAGAGTTCCAGAGGGAGCAAATGAAGGGAGCTACCTTAAGTTCCCCCACAACCTCTACAACCGTGCAGAAGCTTCCTAGCTAGATTGCCCTTGGCTCTCTCTCCCCACACTCAATAACTTTCCAGGCGCTCCCCCGCCCCCCATGGCAATACTAACCCATCCCCATAGTGGCTTCTGTCACCTTCCAATTCCCAGTCCCCATTTGTGTCCCCTGACTTCCCAGGGTGCCTCTCCCCCAAAGGTCCCTTGGCTTCTGAGTAATGCAAAACTAGGCTTCTGCCTCCTTGAAATCTGTGGGACCCTGAGGAGAAAAGTTACAAATGGAGCTGCGCAAAACTTGCCAGCTATGAATCTTTTTATCCAACACTTAAAAGATGGTGTTTATGTAACTGCTGGAGTTTTTACAAGTATGAAGGGCCAAGTGTCTTAATCTGTCATGTGCGGTATCGGTAATCAGCAAAAGCTGAGATTTTTCTCTCAATTTTTTAGAATGCAGAACAGCTTACAATGTTCTCCATGGTTTTGAATACCCTGGTTAGGGTTTGCACCAGAGCAGAGACGTTAAATAGTATGTCACCAGTATACCCTGATAACATGTTGGGGCTGCCACTTGTTTTTCTGAACCTTTTATTCCGTTCCATTTTTCTCCTTTAATAGTGTTTGATGGAATCCTGTGTGTAAAAGTGAATGCACTGTAAAAGAAGGTGAAGAGCCTGTCCAATCCAGCAGTTGTGGGGTTGGCAGAGTAAAGATGTATGTGTTACCTGGGGGTACTGGAGCATTACTGAAAGAGTGCAGAGTTAAGGATGCATGGGGAACCTTACATGTGCATTTTCTGTTTTTTCAGAAGTTTGATTTTTATTCCTCTCAGTGTTCTGCTAGCAGACGACATACAGCCAAGCAACCTTAACTCTGCATTGATGTGGGTTTTTTTGTATTGAATTCCTAGTTTTTTGAACAGGAAAAGATATGTCGTTAGTAGGAGTAAGTAGTCATTTAGTCACTTGTACATATGCCTCAATTAGCAGACCAAGCCAGACGGCCCCCTCCTGACCACACACACATCAGCTAAGCCACATCAGTCCTGCTTTGGCACATCTCCTCTGCCATGCCCCTGACCCATTCACTCCATTCTCTCTTCCAACCTCATCCCCTCCCCACTACTGTACCTAGCCCCTCCCTGAAAGCAGGGAACCCGTCTCCCTGAAGTCCTTACTCTCCAGTATATAAACATTTCTATTGCCATTGCTTGTCTCCCTCCTGTGACCCGACTCAGATGCAGTGCCTTTAATGACAGACAACTGTATTACAGTGGAATGGTGTTCCTGGTCATGTTTCAGAATAGTTGGAAGGTGGAGTTTGTGGCAGGGCTGGTGAGAGAATCACATACAGGGTTTCTGTTCCAAAATACTGACTGTTTTATGTTTGAGAGAAAGATTCTCTGATCCCTGTCCAGTAGCTGTACCCCATCTCTGAAAAATAGTGAGGTGTCAGAGCTTGTAATGCTTCTGTGACATACAATTTCACACACACATTTTCTGGTCTGTCATGACCCCCTCCCATTTCCCAATTAATGTTCTTCTAACACTTATTAATAGCTTTCATACTCTCGCTGTATTCAGACGCTTAGCCAAATCACAGAAAACTATCACAACTCCTGGACACAAATCTTTGATAAGGTCCAAATCTGATTTCATACATTGTATGAGGTGCACACCAAGAACAAGGCCCCGATCATTTCAGTCTGTATGAATCACCACAATGTCTGGTAGATCACAGCCTCTTAAGTCGTTGGTTAGACATTGCAGAGTGGGCAGAAACATAATGCCAAGACAGTCCATCTCCCAATCAGTATGTAGTCAGCAAAATCCCCATGTTGTAGTGTATTCCATTCTCTTCTGCAAACTTCTGCAACTTCATAATTTAGGAATTACCCAGAATCCATATGCTGGCAATCCTGACAGCGCAGACGTTTCTTTTCCCTTAGCAGTCAAGATACCTGTGCTATCAGTTCCAAACCTCTGTGTTCTATATCTTTGGAAACACCACATTAATCTGCTCTGAAATCAGGAAGTAACCACTCCCTGCCCCCTCCACTCCTCCTCTATGGGCTACTATGATACAGATTTTTCCCAAACAACCAATCCAAGGTTTATGTACCACTCATCCTCATTTCCTCCCCCTCAGCAGCTACATCCTTTGTCCTGTCCCCAAATTTAGATCACTGATGCTACACCATACCCCCATGAGTCACACCAAATTTCAAAGCAATTCAAATAGCCATGTGCATTTTAGAGCAGTTACAAGTGTCAAGTTCTAAAGCATACAGAATGCTGGGCACAGCACGGGTGCTGGAACAATTTTTATAGTGCGGGTGCTGAGAGCCACTGAATCAAATTATAAACCCTCTACGCGATGGGAATCACTGCAAGCCAGGAGGTGTAGCAGCACCTGTAGCACCCCTGGTTCCAGTGACTGTGGGGAACAGTAGCATTCTAGCTGGTTTTCTGTACTGGCTCTTGCACGCTGCAAAAGAGCACATTTTCTCAAACACCGTGCTCAGTTTTGGTCCCCCAAAGATGTAACGGGTGCCAGGCCCTACCTTGGTAAAACTCAACAGAGTGAGTTTCAGTCTGCATCACTTCAACAGTTTGATATCTAGTCCCGTGCAAAAAATCCCCCTCCCCCTCCCCGGTAACTTTTTGAAAAATGGCTATTTTTAAGAGCTTATATGTCTGCAACCTCTAGCTCAGATGACTCCAAATTTGGGTCACCAACCCTAGCCTGAACCCCCCCGAGACACGTGTCTTTGATCTGAGAGGGCTTAGAAATGTTAACCTTTTAAACAGAAGGTGTGACGTGAGCTTAACAATAGTGGTGCTGCCACGCCACTGTTACATAACATAAATGACGGGGTCATAGAATCAATGTCCCTTTTTGCATCCAAGTTTGCAAGATCAGTTGAGCCACACTATTGTTAGGTTACTAGCTATTATAAACAGTTGAGGTAGTCCTACTTACGACAGTCAGTCTAGTCTAAGTACAGCCAAGAATTTTAAACAAATTAACATGATACGCAAGAATTTTACCAAGTCTACATGGGTCCTATGAAAAAATAAACCTGTAGAATGAATGTCGCATTGAACTGAGTGAGCTATTTAGATGGTACACTGCTAAACGTTTACTGTTATGGGGCCCACTGTACAGATTGATGACAGCAGCTGTACTTACACTAAACATTTATAAACTAATTCAAATGATGCAATATCATGAAACAAATGAGAAGAACTATGTTCAAAGCTGGGGTTTTCTAGGGTGCAGTCCTGGCTCCATGGAGGTCAATGGGAATTTTGCAATTCACTTCAATGGAACCAGCAGTGCAGTCCTGATCTCAAGCTCAGTAATAGCTTATAACAAATATTTGCTTATTCTGTATGGAGAGGCCATTGCATAGTACCCATTATTGGGCAATTTTAGCTGCCAGTTGCCTTTGTTCTCTGAGTTTATTGAGCATGCCACATAGCTAATGTTGGCAAAATGATTTGACAAAAATAGACTGACTCATTGTTGAGTAACTCTGAGGTGAGGGTAAGCCTATAGATGTTTTTCTTAATGCTAAATGTACTTAATAAGAATGCCCAGACACTGAAATGTACGTAATGGTAATATTAGTCCCAAATCTCATGTTGGCTTGTAGTTGACATCTTTTAGAGTATAGATAGAGGAGAGATGTGATATGGGCAGAATTGAAACCTCTTGCTCCTGAAATTGTTGATATGGAGACAGTTGTCTGGAAGGCTGGCTTGGCAGGACAATTACACTTTGACATAACACAGGCATGCTTTTGTGAAGAAAAGTTTATAAATATCAAGTTCTTTAAAAATAAATCTTGGAGTCTGTAGGAAAAAGCTAAACTCTCTACAAACTTTCCACACCTGCAGTTTTCCCATCATTTTTTATTATTACCAAAAAGTCATGTTGATTTTAGGCAACACCCCTGCTTCTGTCTTCCAATCTTTATATCTTCTACCGAACCTTCTGTTTTGCCCTTTAATTTAAGGATGTTTGGTCAGCAACAGAGCTCTGCTTCTTGCATAACATAGTAATAACCACAAAAAGCATCTCAAGAATACATACTGCATTTAACAGACTAAAAAAGTTTAATGTATCTTTGTGAGAGTTAAATAAGATATGTGGGTAGTTCTTATTGTCATGTAAACATTTCCCCACCAATCCTTTGTTGCCCAGCAGACCGCATTTCCCCTCACCAAAAAGGAACTCCTTAGCTTAGTACAGAAGCACAATTGTAATGCTATTAGATGCTCTCATACATGTCTCTGTACAGACCCAAGAATTCCAGTGACCTACTTCTGCAAGAGGAAGTGCTGCATATACTAATTCTACAGGAGGAGATGCAATTGGTGCTATGTGATCAGCAATACGAGTAGTTAAATTGACAGGGTACTGCTGGTAGCATCACTAGGGTTGGTCTATATATAAGCATTTAAATGGTTTCTTTTTTCTTACTAAGCACTTTTTTGGGCTAGTCTGAGAAATCTCCCAGTGTAGTGTTTTGAACTCTGGCTCCATATGAACATCCACACAATAGATAAGATTTTGTTTTAACAGCTGTAGAAAGAGAGTAGTACTAATCTTTTGCCAGAGGTTTCCTGCTAATGGAGGGTCGAGATATCAGAACTTGTTAATTGACACCTCAAGATTATGAAGAGTGTAATGAAATCTAACTGCTTTCTCCTTTTTTAATTTGTTTTTCATAGTATGAGAACAAATGTGATTAAATTAAAAGGCTGTACATTTATAATCAATTATAGTAAATACAGGTACCATATCAGTTTGTGAAATGTAGTCAATTTATGGAATTCACAGGAGTTTACCAGGATAAATACTGTGGTTGGATTTGTGTATAAAAATTGGATAACATGATCTTTAATATAAATAGCTATAAAGGTAATGGTAATCCTCTTTTGTGCTTGTGTTAAAGGGGCACTCTTGTAGGAGTCAGGAAAGGACTCATTCATGCTGCTTTTATGGTACTGTATTGCACAAGGAGCTAAGCCAAAATTTTCACACTTGAATACTTGAAGTTAGGAAATCCATATCTGAGCACCTAAATAAGTGGCTTGATTTTCAGAGGCGTTTCTAGGTTAGCCCAAATTACTCCTGAGGTGCCTATTACAGGGTGGCCCTTGAATACTCCAGGGCATAGTGGTTTAAAAGCCACTTTTGAGCTCAGAGACTATAAACAAGCAAACAATTCTTGGTGACAAATTCAGCCTTGATGTAAGCAGGTGCAATTCCATCGACTTCAAAGGCCTTTCACTTACTTAGGCCTGGCTAAATTTGGCCCTTGTCTCCTCCATTTCAGTGAATAGTTTTGAATGCCAAGATGAACCAATTTAGTTTAGCCACCTGTGTGTACAGAAAACAAAAGATAAAATAACCAAATCAATAGTGTAGTTGGCAGCAGTATTCAAGTTAATCAGGCTCTTGATGCTTTTGTCTTCTATGCTATCATGTGTTCTTTAGCTAATCTGGCATTCTGGGACGTGACAAATCCAGAAAATTTGTGTGTTTAAAAATCCAAGCCAAAGCAAATTCTAATGAAGTGTGGGTCAACTTTGTGTTTGTAAGTAGTGCAAGAGGTATTCCTCCTGTTCAGTCATATGATATGGTAATTTAAATTTTAAATGTAAATGCATGAAGAGGAGTGGGGGAGAGAAATCTGATAACACTCTTCAAATATGTTAAGGGCTGTTATAAAGAGGACAGTGATCAATTGTTCTCCATGTTCACTGAAAGTAGGATGAGAAATAATGGGCTTAATCTGCAGCAAGGGAGATTTAGGTAAGATGTTAGGAAAAACTTTCCAGCTATAAGGGTAGCTAAACTGGAATAGGTTTCCAAGGAATGTTGTAGAATCCCCATTATTGGAAGTTGTTTTTAAAAACAGATTGGACAAACACACTCAGGGATGGTCTAGGTTTACTTCTTCCTGCTACAGCGCAGTGGACTGGTCTTGAAGACTTCTTGAGGTCCTTTCCAACCCTGCAGTTCTATGATTCTATTATTCCTTTTAACTAGGAAAATGAGTGACCTAATTTCTTATTAAGCTATCTGACCTTCTAGAACTCTTGGAATCAAAATGAGAAGAATGTTTTTCTTCAATCGATAATGAGATGCTTAAACAGTTTTTACTGCTTTCTCCCTGACACAATTGTATAAACAGACATTTTTGCCAAGTCTTTACGATGATCAAAATCTTGGTCCCTTTTTGAGTAAAGTGCACGACAAATAAATTGGCACACAAATTTACAGTATCATCTTTTCCGTATTCAAAAACTGTCTGAAGCTCATTTGATTAAGCTTAAAAATAACTCTGTGAATGTCATTAGAAGTGCTGATGAATATTCAATGTCAGTTGCCTGCATTTGTATTCTGGTAAGGAATTATTAAATTGCCTGTTAGTCTTTCCTCTTGTAAGAACTTGATTGTACTTGCCAGAGCCTGAAGGAATTATTTTCATATTGAGAGTTTTAAAGGGTTTAAATTTTCCACTTTCCATTGAAGAAGAAAACAGCTGGTAAATTAGTGAACACTTGTTACAATTTATTTGGCTACTGTAATCTTCTCTTGCTTCCTTGGTAAATAGAACTTATATAATACAAATCTTTTGGTGACACCATGTAGTATTTAGAAAAAGGTTGCAGGGGAGGGGAGGAAGAGGGGGAGAGAAGGGAAGCAATGTTCCTCTGAAACCTGTCGAAATGTTTCCACAGAGATTAGTTGGTTATCTTCGTGCTTGACTTTGTTTTTCTTATTCACCAGTTCTCTGCTTCTGCCTTTCTGTCTGGTGGTGGGTTTTGTACTGCAGCACAACTGACTGAACAAGTGCAAAGTCCTTTACAACTGTGCTGGTTCCTACTAAGTCAGCATTACATGGCTGCTTGAGTTACGGAAAATGTCTTCTTTTCTTCATACCTGGGTACTCCTCTCTCTCAAGAGAATAATTGACTGAGGTCCAGAAACCCCATGCCACCTCATTTTGAAATTGAATTCCCATAATGAACTCTTCAGGAGACCAGGGAGAGCATATTTCAGAGGAATTGGACTACAAGAAAAACTATTAGTATGTATAAAATCTAAGTTGTAATGCAGAGAACTACATGTAACTGTTCATACTATTTCTAGAGATCTAAGCACAGCGGGATGTTTTCAGGAAGACGTCTAGGCCTTTTGGCTAAGATCCATGTAATACCAGCGTACTATTATTCACCTTCTGAACTTCCAAGGTGATAGCCTCTAATATCTTACAGTCTTTTCCATATTTAACTTCTATGATCCTCATTTGTTCATAATGTTATAAACTTCCCCCCTAATATGTCCATAGTGTCAAGTGTTTCCTCTGTCTACATTCATGATATGTGCAAGGCCACGGAGATGTAAATTATTTCTTTTTTTCAAAGTAACATAATGGGCCAAATTTTCCCCTGAAGTCAAGGATGACTTTGGTCCAGAGTATTTCATTTAGCATAGCTACTGTTGAAACTCTTCCTAATGGCTAAGGAAAATGAGACTGTGGAACATTATACTACACTATAGAAATTCTAAACTCTGAAAAACAATTAAGGTAAACTTAGATAAATGTATTAAACAGATAAAACTGAAATCCTTCCATGAGGCATTGGGATGGACTAAATGATCCATGTGGTCTTCTATCAATGATTATGCTATCATGTTTGGTAACTGGAAGAATGTTTAACAGAAAGACCTTTTAAATACCCTACTCATTCCTCTTCCATTTAAATGAGGCTACTCTTAATGAATGAAAGTGTTATAAGGAAAAAAGTCGAAGTCAGTTAATTCATATAGGTGCCACATTCCAAAGATCATAAAGGTCAATGGGAGTCTTTTTCATTGACTTTTGGATCAGGCCCATACTGTGCTATATGATCTTACTCTTTCTAGGAACAAATGAAAGATGAATGTGAAATATGTGTAATAAGGTAGTGTGTGCCTCGGACTAAGATCAAGCGACTGGGAGTTGGAACTCCTGGATACTGTTCCCAGCGCTACCACTGGCTTGCTTTGAAGTTTTGAGCAAGTTACTTAAAACTCCTGAGTCTCAGCTTCCCTGTTTGTAAAAGGGGGAATAATACTGTTGCACCGTCTGTAGTGGCTCACAATTGTGAGTGCCTACCTCAGGGCAGACTGTCAGAAATAGGGCAGATTCCCCAAGCTGGTGGTGTGTTCTAGAATTAGATTTCACCAAGTCAGTAACAAATGTGAACTCCTGAATCACTATACCAATCTTACCATGGAGTCACATACATTCCTTAGGCATTCCAGTCTATCTCACCACCCAGATAAACAGAACTTTGTGATAGTGGTCACTTACAGCAAAAATCACACCACATCAGTTTGTTCGCAGTCCTAAGAGACCAGTCTCTTCCCCCAGATCAATTGGTACTCTGGATCCTTCACCAAAGACAATGCTGGCAGCCAATTCTGTAGTAAACTAAGGAAAGATTTATTAGCTAAGAAAAAAGAATGAGAGTTATTCAGAGCTGAAAGCAGGTAAAATATATGTACAGGTGAGTCACACTTTGTAACTCTAACTGGTGGCAGTAATGTAATAAACTGCCAGTTTCCCAAAAGTCTTCTCAGGGTATCCAGATTGTCTCTGGGGAGCTCCGCTTACTTCCCTGTAAGAGTCCAAACAGTCCAGAGATGAAGGCTCTTTCCTTGATTCCATATTTATAATTTCTCACAGAAAGCGAGCGGACAGTTTCTCTCCCACGTGGGCTTTTCCTTTGATGACAGTGAGTGAGGAATGTACTTTGAGTCATTGACCTCCGGTCAACACACCCAATGGCCATTTGCTTTTAAACTAGAACTTTTTCTGATAAAGTCCTTCTTTAGCATTCTACAAGGTTTCTTTGATGAATTATCTAGTTACAGGGATATACACAATGTAAATATTTGCCTCCGCATCATAACAGGATACAGATAAAAGAAAACAATGTGTGTAAAGTCCCATTAGTTTTATGAAGTCTAAACACCAAATACACTCTTCTACCTTCAACAATCACTTTGATCTATACTAATATGCAAGTGACTTGTCCTGAATACACTCCGGCATGACCTGGTCTGCCAGCATCACAGATACGACTTATTGACTTTCTGCAAAGCACACTGAGATGTTCTATTTAAATACAAAGAGTTATTAATCTCATCACATCATCCTCTATTTTAGTTATTATAGAATTTTGTGTATATGTTGTTGTGTGATCAAATTATACAGTTACGATCACATAGTATATGGTACTGATGTATGTGAATTTATGCAGCTACCTCCTTGTGCACTGAGACGAAGTTATGTCTTGGGGATTAATATTTCTCTTAAGTCATGCTTTACACCACTAAGTCTAAAGAAAAATGGATATGATTTATTCCCAGTACTCGAAGCCAGTTATCCTTACTATTTATACTCCTTGTCACCAAGGTTATAAAACATCTTAACTTCAGCTGCTTGGGTGAGGTAGATGCTTAATAAATTGTGATCTGTGTTTTTGATTTGCTGTAATAGCATCAGGGCTGTAGGTAGCACATCACCTTTGTAATATGCTCAGGATTTATCAACCTTAGCTACAGTAGGGTATATTTCCAAACTGGGAAGTGAGACTGTGTCACTTGCTATATAGTTACTGTTATGTATCAGTTTTTATTATACACTCCTGCACTCAGTTGTTCAATTTTCTGAAACTGTAACTTTTGAGGCTGAAATTTCCCAGGCTTGGTATCAGCCCCAAAGTGAATTTTATTTGAAAGTTGAAGAAGTCACGACCATTTTTCTGTGTGAGGATAATAGAGAAGGGGGAGAACCCACTATAATTTTTTCAAACATTTAATTTTTTTTTCTACAGCCAAAAAAGCTAGAAAGACAATTTTTTGGCATGGAATAGCTATCACTCAGAAGAGGTGCCTTTGATCCACTGAAAATTTGTTGTTGACTTGACTGAGTTATGAGCCTTTGGCAGTTGCATTTTGCACATGCGGTATAGCTTTTGAGCATGATTTTTCATTAAGCTGGTAAAGTGCGCAGTCTAAGTATGCCGGCATTGTGTATGCTTGTGTAACTGACTTAACTGTTCATGTAAACTGTAGTTTCCTGATTACTCCCAAGCGCTCAGGCCCCATTATCAAATGTTTCAGAGAAATGCAGGGTCAGGTAAAAGGAATGGAATTTCTCCTTGTAAAATATCCCTTTAGTGTAGGGGAATGAGCACAGGACTGAGAGTTGTGACAGTCTGAGTTTTGTTCCCATCACTTCCTTTCACTGGCCTTAATTTGCTGCACATTAGTAAGGCCTCATACTACGTTCCTAGCAGCAAAATACTAATTTGTAGTCAGGATAACTGAGGTACAAAGACGTTAAATATGTTGCCCAAAGTCACAGAGGAAGTTTGTGGTAGAACTAGGAACCAGAACCCAGATCTTGGAGGCAATAAACCCAGATCTCTGCTGCTAGAGCCCACAGTGCTTTTCAGGAAAAAGTAAATGCCACAGATCTTGGTTAAACTGCCTCTAAATAAGGCTAATCATGCATTCTTGCCCACTCTTGTCAAGTGCTTTGAGGTGTACTATCTTTGGAAAGATACAGCTGCGCTTAAATAATTTTTTATTTATTTTATTATCTGCCCCTGGAAAAGTAGGAGTAGAGAGTACTGCATGGAGCAGAGCAAGCTTCCCTTCCTGAGTTCCAGACCTATTGTCTTACACAAAGCCCAGTGAGCACGGAGGGTTCTCTGGATATGTCATTAGAAGAGAGGGTTGCAGGTTGGATGACAAATGTTCATCACAGATACTTTGTTCTATACAGAGAAAATCTTTAAAAAGAAAATGAAGGGGGAGGGGGGGGAGAAGGTACCCAAAGTAGCAATGAAAACTTAGGCTGGACCAGAGGGGATGTTTTAGTGGCCTAAATAGTAGATCTGCAATGTTTTACCCTTTTCTGGAGCCACAGGTGGTAACGTCTTTGGTGCTTGAACCATCGCTTTTTATTTGTACTGTAAAGCAGGCAAAACGCTTCTGGGTGTTTGTAAAAATAAGAAATACTAACTCCATGCATTGGCGGGCTGTTGTTTTCCCCAGAGCATGCAGCAGTGTCATAGTGCTATAGGTATACAATGTGTAAAGTGCTGTGATGAAAGGTGTCATATAAATTTAATATGTACGTTTACATGTACTCTGCTTTACTGGGACAGAGTATATTAGAATAGCTGTGATTATTAGGTCATCTCTCAGGAAGTTAGCTTTGGCTAATGATAATGCATGGTAACGGCAGTTGCTCAATTGGGACAGTATTAGCTGACAAAGCACTCTCAGTCAAGGGGATCCAACTGTGGAATGAAAATCTAGAGATGGCTAGTTGAATCCAGAGTCTGACCATCTCTAGGAAATGCTACAGAACCCTCTTCTTTGAAAAAGCCTTTCTTCCATAGCAGGAATGACACTCCCACTGTTGACACCTGAGACAGCCCCCTTAAGAAACCCCCAAAACTGAAACAAACACACACGCACACAAAAAAACCCAAGAAGTTGTTTTTACCGTGGAAGGGGAGAAGAGCCAAAGATTCAACAAAGTCCAGCAGGAACTTTGCTATTGTTGTTTCGTGTGGAAGATGCTCAGATACTATGGTGATGTGTGGTAGTTTAAACCCCTTAGATAAGATAAAAGAAAAGGAGTACTTGTGGCACCTTAGAGACTAACCAATTTATTTGAGCATAAGCTTTCGTGAGCTACAGCTCACTTCATCGGATGCATACTGTGAAAAGTGTAGAAGATCTTTTTATACACACAAAGCATGAAAAAATACCTCCCCCACCCCACTCTCCTACTGGTAACAGCTAATCTAAAGTGATCACTCTCCTTACAATGTGTATGCTAATCAAGTTGGGCCATTTCCAGCACAATCCAGGGTTTAACAAGAATGTCTGAGGGTGGGGGGGGGTAGGAAAAAACAAGGGGAAATAGGTTACCTTGCACAATGACTTAGCCACTCCCAGTCTCTATTCAAGCCTAAGTTAATTATTGCAAATGAATTCCAATTCAACAGTTTCTCGCTGGAGCCTGGATTTGAAGTTTTCTTGTTGTAATCGCAACTTTCATGTCTGTAATCGCGTGACCAGAGAGATTGAAGTGTTCTCCGACTGGTTTATGAATGTTATAATTCTTGACATCTGATTTGTGTCCATTTATTCTTTTACGTAGAGACTGTCCAGTTTGACCAATGTACATGGCAGAGGGGCATTGCTGGCACATGATGGCATATATCACATTGGTGGATGTGCAGGTGAACGAGCCTCTGATAGTGTGGCTGATGTTATTAGGCCCTGTGATGGTGTCCCCTGAATAGATATGTGGGCACAGTTGGCAATGGGCTTTGTTGCAAGGATAGGTTCCTGGGTTAGTGGTTCTGTTGTGTGGTATATGGTTGCTGGTGAGTATTTGCTTCACGTTGGGGGGGCTGTCTGTAGGCAAGGACTGGCCTGTCTCCCGAGATTTGTGAGAGTGTTGGGTCATCCTTCAGGATAGGTTGTAGATCCTTAATAATGCGTTGGAGGGGTTTTAATTGGGGGCTGAAGGTGACGGCTAGTGGCGTTCTGTTATTTTCTTTGTTAGGCCTGTCCTGTAGTAGGTGACTTCTGGGAACTCTTCTGGCTCTATCAATCTGTTTCTTCACTTCCACAGGTGGGTATTGTAGTTGTAAGAATGCTTGATAGAGATCTTGTAGGTGTTTGTCTCTGTCTGAGGGGTTGGAGCAACTGCGGTTGTATCGCAGAGCTTGGCTGTAGACGATGGATGGTGTGGTGTGGTCAGGGTGAAAGCTGGAGGCATGTAGGTAGGAATAGCGGTCAGTAGGTTTCCAGTATAGGGTGGTGGTTATGTGACCATCGTTTATTAGCACTGTAATGTCCAGGAAGTGGATCTCTTGTGTGGACTGGACCAGGCTGAGGTTGATGAGATGGAAATTGTTGAAATCATGGTGGAATTCCTCAAGGGCTTCTTTTCCATGGGTCCAGATGATGAAGATGTCATCAATATAGCGCAAGTAAAGTAGGGGCGTTAGGGGACGAGAGCTGAGGAAGCGTTGTTCTAAGTCAGCCATAAAAATGTTGGCATATTGTGGGGCCATGCGGGTACCCATAGCAGTGCCGCTGATCTGAAGGTATACATTGTCCCCAAATGTAAAATAGTT
Source organism: Lepidochelys kempii (assembly GCF_965140285.1). Classification (NCBI taxonomy): domain Eukaryota; kingdom Metazoa; phylum Chordata; order Testudines; family Cheloniidae; genus Lepidochelys; species Lepidochelys kempii. Next base: position 251,757,379 of record NC_136380.1, read on the forward strand.
ATGGGTAAGGACAAAGTCACAAAGTTCAGCCACCAGGTTAGCCGTGACATTATCGGGGATAGTGTTCTTGACGGCTTGTAGTCCATCTTTGTGTGGAATGTTGGTGTAGAGGGCTTCTACATCCATATCACGTGACCAGAGAGAAAGAATAAATGGACACAAATCAGATGTCAAGAATTATAACATTCATAAACCAGTCGGAGAACACTTCAATCTCTCTGGTCACGTGATTACAGATATGAAAGTTGCGATATTACAACAAAAAAACTTCAAATCCAGACTCCAGCGAGAAACTGTTGAATTGGAATTCATCTGCGAATTGGATACAATTAACTTAGGCTTGAATAGAGACTGGGAGTGGATAAGTCATTGTGCAAGGTAACCTATTTCCCCTTGTTTTTTCCTACCCCCCTCTTCCTCAGACATTCTTGTTAAACCCTGGATTTGTGCTGGAAATGGCCCACCTTGATTATCATACACATTGTAAGGAGAGTGGTCACTTTAGATAAGCTATTACCAGCAGGAGAGTGGGTTTGTGTGTGTGTTGGGGGCGGTGGGGGGGGTGTGAGAAAACCTGGATTTGTGCTGGAAATGGCCCAACTTGATTAGCATACACATTGTAAGGAGAGTGATCACTTTAGATAAGCTATTACCAGTAGGAGAGTGGGGTGGGGGAGGTATTTTTTCATGCTTTGTGTGTATAAAAAGATCTTCTACACTTTTCACAGTATGCATCCGATGAAGTGAGCTGTAGCTCACGAAAGCTTATGCTCAAATAAATTGGTTAGTCTCTAAGGTGCCACAAGTACTCCTTTTCTTTTTGCGAATACAGACTAACACGACTGTTACTCTGAAACCTTAGATAAGATAAGATAATATGGAGGGTTTTCTGGATGTAAATGGATTTTTTTTATTATTGTTATCGGAAAAGGTTCAGAGAAGAAAATAGGAAAGAAAAGGCATAGTATCTCATCCCATAGAACTATCATGAGCATATGTAATTAGTTTATTAAACCAGAAATATATAAGTTGAGGGAGAAGTCTGATCATTTTAATGCTAGAGACTTGATAAAAGAAAGAGACTACTCCATGTACTTAAAGTTAGGCATGTGTTTAAGTATCTTGCTGAACCAGGAGTGGACAACAAGGGATGGATTGCTGGGTGATTGCCTGTTCTGTTCATTCCCTCTGAAGCACCTGGCATTAGCCACTGTCGGAAGCCAGGATACTGGGCTAGATGGACCTTTGGTCTGACCCAGTATAGTCATTCTTATGCTCTTATGACCCCCTTAGAGAATATTACTTTACGTAAAGGGCTAACCTCAGTAGAAAAGAGAGAAGTCATAGTTGTGTTGAAAGCCAAGGAAACGTATTTTGTAACAAACTTAATCTCACTCATTTGGTGTTAATGTGGTGTTCTTGCAATGAGGCACACCCAGTAACTAGTAGGGCTTACAGGACAACAGGGACAATGAAGGAACAGATCAAAGGGGAGCTGTTAAGCATGGTAGACATGGGAATCATAGCAGTCTCAGACAGCCGCTGGGCTTCCCCATTTGTCCCAGTCACAAAGAAAAACCATACAGTAAGCTTTTGTGTGGATTATAGTAAACTTAATGCTGTTAAAAATCCCAGATGCTTACCATATGCCTCATATGGATGATATGTGAGATATACTTAGCAGTAGGGCTGTTGAGATTAAAAATATTAATTGTGAGTAATTGCGCTGTTAATAGAATACCATATATTTAAGTATTTTGGGATGTTTTCTACATTTTCAAATATATTGATTTCAATTACAACACAGAATACAAAGTGTAAAGTGCTCACTTTATTTTTATTTTTATTACAAATATTTGCACTGTAAAAGAGAAAATAAATAATATTTTTCAATTCACCTAATACAAGTACTTCAGTGCAATCTCTTTATCATGAAAGTTTAACTTACAAATGTAGAATTATGTACAAAAAACTGCATTCAAAAATAAAACCATGTAAAACTTTTTAGAGCCTCCAAGTCCACTCAGCCTTACATCTCGTTCAGCCAATCAGTCAGACAAACAAGTCTGGTTACAATTTGCAGGAAATAATGCTGCCTACTTCGTGTTTACAATGTCACCTGACAGTGAAAACAGGTATTCACATGGCATTGTAGTAGCTGGCATCGTAAGATATGTGCTAAAGATTTATATGTCCCTTCATGCTTCAGCCACCATTCCAGAGGACATGTGTCCATGCTAATGACATGTTCTGCTTGATAACAATCCAAAGCAGAGTGGACCGACACGTGTTCATTTTCATCATCTGAGTCAGATGCTACCAGCAGAAGGTTGATTTTCTTTTTTTGGTGGTTCGGGTTCTGTAGTTTCCCCATCAGAGTGTTGCTCTTTTAAGACTTCTGAAAGCATGCTCCGCACCTCTTCCTTCTCAGATTTTGGACGGCACTTCAGATTCTTAAACCTTGGTTCAGGTGCTGTAGCTATTTTTAGAAATCTCACATTGGTACCTTCTTTGCGTTTTGTCAAATCTGCTGTGAAAGTGTTCTTAAAATGAACGTGCTGGGTCATCATCCGAGACTGCTGTAACAAGAAATGTAGGAAAAACAGAACAAGAGACTCCTCCAAGGAGTTCAGTCACAAATTTAATTAATGCATTTTTTTTTTAATGAGCATCAGCATGGAAGCATGTCCTCTGGAATGGTGTCCAAAGCATGTTTAGCACAGGGATCGGCAACCTTTGGCATGCGGTCCGCCAGGATAAGCCCCCGGCAGGCCGGGCTGGTTTGTTTACCTGCTGCATCCGCAGGTTCGTCCGATCGCAGCTCCCACTGGCCACGGTTCGCCACTCCAGGCCAATGGGGGCTGCGGGAAGCAGGGTGGGCCAAGGGATGTGCTGGCTGCCACTTTCTGCAGCCCCATTGGCCTGGAATGGCGAACTGTGGCCAGTGGGAGCTGCGATCGGACAAACCTGCGGACGCGGCAGGTAAATGAACCTGCCCGGCCCACCAGGGGGCTTACCCTGGCAGACCGCGTGCCAAAGGTTGCCTATCCATGGTTTAGCATATCTGGCAGGTAAATACCTTGCAACACCGGCTACAAAAGTGCCATGTGAACATCTGTTCTCACTTTCAGGTGACATTGTAAATAAGAAGCAGGCAGCATTATCTCCCATAAATGTAAACAAACTTGTTTGTCTTGCCAATTGCCTGAACAAGAAGTAAGACTGAGTGGACTTGTAGGCTCTAAAGTTTTGCATTAGTTTGTTTTTGAGTGCAATTATGTAATAAAAAAAATCCACTTTTGTAAGTTATGCTTTCATGACCAAGAGATTGCATGACAGTACTTGTATGAGGTGAATTGAAAAATACTATTTCTTTTGTTTATCACTTATACAGTGCAAATATTTGTAATAAAAATAATATAAAGTGAGCACTGTACACTTTGTATTCTTTGTTGTAATAGAAGTAAATATATTTGAAAATGTAGAAAATCATCCAAAAATATTTAATAAATTTCAATTGATATTCTATTGTTTAACGGTGCGATTAATCATGATTAATTGTTTTAAGTGCGATTAATTTTTTTGAATTAATTGCATGAGTTAACTGCAATTAATCAACAGTCCTACTTAGCAGAGTTAAATATTTAACTATTTTAGATTTAACCCACGGGTACTGTCAGACTCCCTTGGATACTGCATCACAGAAAAATTCATTACCATTTTGGGACTTTTTGAGTTTAACGTATTACCCTTTGGATTAATTCACATGGGAGCCAGATTCCAGAGGCTGGTCAATCAGCTGTTACCTGAATTCTAGGCCTTTGTTCTCAGATGATATTCTTATTTAGCAACACCTGGGAGGAACATAAAACGCATGTGGGAAAGGTATTGAAAGGCCTCAGGAAGGCAAGGTGTCACAGTCAAGGTGTCAAAATGTGCGGTGCGGGCAGCAAAAATCCTTGACTTGGGTCATTGGGTGGATGGAGGTCAAATCAACCATGATCCCCTGAATGTGGAAGCTATTGTGAATTGGCCTGTCCCCAAAACTAAAGAATATGGTCAATATTTTATAAGTCTGGCTAACTATTATCGAAAATTTTGTGAGACTTTTCAGTGACACTGTTGCTCCTATCACAAGTCTATGCCAGAAAACAAAACCAGAAAAAGTGGTCCGATCAGATGCCTGTTTAAAGGAGTTTGGATAGAGTGAAACAAATATTATCAAATACATCCATGTTGCCCAGTGCAGATGGTCTCTCCTTTTCCCTCACACATAAAGTTTAGGAAAGGTGATATTTTGTGGTCCTCATCTGCATAACATACTATGTTTACTATAATCTCTCTATTATGGCAAAGAGTCCTGTGGCACCTTATGACTAACAGACGTATTGAAGCATAAGCTTTCGTGGGTGAATACCCACTTCGTCGGATTGCATGGAGTGGAAATTTCCAGAGGCAGGTATAAATATGCAAGCAAGAATCAGGCTAGGGATAACTAGCTTAGTTCAATCAGGGAGAATGAGGCCCTCTTCTAGCAGTTGAGGTGTGAACACCAAGGGAGGAGAAACTGCTTTTGTCGTTGGCTAGCCATTCACAGTCTCTGTTTAATCCTGAGCTGATGGTGTCAAGTTTGCAAATGAACTGAGGCTCAGGAGTTTCTCTTTGAAGTCTGGTCCTGAAGTTTTTTTGCTGCAGGATGGCTACCTTTAAATCTGCCATTGTGTGTCCAGAGAGGTTGAAGTGTTCTCCTACAGGTTTTTGTATATTGCCGTTCCTAATATCTGATTTGTGTCCATTTATCCTTTTACATAAGGACTGTCCAGTTTGGCCAATGTACATACCAGAGGGGCGTTGCTGGCAGATGGTGGCGTATATTACATTGGTGGACATGCAGGTGAATGAATCGGCGATGGTGTGGCTGATCTGGTTAGGTCCTGTGATGGTGTTGCTGGTGTAGATATGTGGGCAGAATTGGCATTGAGGTTTGTTGCATGGATTGGTTCCTGAGTTAGAGTTACCATGGTGCTGTGTGTAGTTGCTGGTGAGAATATGCTTCAGGTTGACGGGTTGCCCATGGGTGAGGACTGGCCTGCCTTCCAAGGCCTGTGAAAGTGAGGGATCGTTGTCCAGGATGGTTGTAGAGCACTGATGATGCGTTGGAGAGGTTTTAGCTGAGGACTGTATGTGATAGCCAGTGGAATTCTGTTGTTTTTTTTATTGGGCTTGTCTTGCAGCAGGAGGCTTCTGTGTACACGTGTGGCTCTGTTGATTTGTTTCCTTATTTCCTCGTGTGGGTATTGTAGTTTTAAGAATGCTTGGTGAAGATCTTATAGGTGTTGGTCTCTGTCTGAGGGGTTGGAGCAAATGCGGTTGTACCATAAGTGCTTGGCTGAAGACAAATGCTCATGTGGTTTGTCCGGGATGGAAGGTGGAGGCATGAAGGTAGGCATAATGGTCGGTGGGTTTTCGATATAGGGTGATATTAACGTGACCATCACTTATTTGCACCATGGTGTCTAGGAAGTGGACCTCAGTGTAGATTGGTCCCGGCTGAGGTTGATGGTGGGGTGGAAGCTATTGAAATCGTGATGGAATTCTTCCAGGGTTTCCTTCCCATGGGTCCAGATGATGAAGATGTCATCAATGTAGGGTAGGTAGAGAAGGGGTGTGAGAGGACGAGAGCTGAGGAAGCGTTGTTCCAGGTCAGCCATAAAAATGTTGGCGAATTGTGGGGCCATGTGGGTGCCCATAGCGGTGCCACTCATCTGGAGGTATATATTGTCCCCAAATTTGAAATAATTGTGCGTGAGGATAAAGTCACAGAGCTCAGCAACCAGTTATGCCGTGACATCATCAAGGAGACTGTTCCTGATACCTTGTATTCCACCTGTGTATGGGATGTTTGTATAGAGAGCCTCTACATCCATGGTGGCTAGGATGGTGTTTTCAGGAAGATCACCAATGCATTGTAGTTTTCTCAGGAAATCAGTGGTGTCACGTAGATAGCTGGGAGTTCTGGTGGTGTAGGGTCTGAGTAGAGAGTCCACATATCCGGACAGTCCTTCAGTGAGAATGCCAATGCCCGAGATGATGGGGAGTCCAGGATTTCCGGGTTTGTGGATCTTGGGTAGTAGATAGAATAACCCCTGTCAGGGCTCTAAGGATGTGTTGATTTGTTCCTGTGTTAGTGTAGAGAGTATCCTGAGTAGATGGTGCAGTTTCTTAGTGTATTCCTCAGTGGGATCTGAGGAAAGTGGCCTGTAGAATTTGGTAGTGGAGAGTTGTCTGGCAGCCTTCTTTTGGTAGTCAGACCTGTTCATGATGACAACAGCACGTCCTTTATCAGCCTCTTTGATTATAATGTCCTCGCCCACAGACAACCCGCCAACCTGAAGCATATTCTCATCAGCAACTACACACAGCACCATGGTAACTCTAACTCAGGAACCAATCCATGCAACAAACCTCAATGCCAACTCTGCCCACATATCTACACCAACGACATCATCACAGGACCTAACCAGATCAGCCTCACCATCGCCGATTCATTCACCTGCATGTCCACCAATGTAATATACGCCACCATCTGCCAGCAATGCCCCTCTGGTATGTACATTGGCCAAACTGGACAGTCCCTACATAAAAGGATAAATGGACACAAATCAGATATTAGGAACGGCAGTATACAAAAACCTGTAGGAGAACACTTCAACCTCCCTGGACACACAATAGCAGATTTAAAGGTAGCCATCCTGCAGCAAAAAAACTTCAGGACCAGACTTCAAAGAAAACTCCTGAGCTTCAGTTCATTTGCAAATTTGACACCATCAGCTCAGGATTAAACAAAGACTGTGAATGGCTAGCCAACTACAAAAGCAGTTTCTCCTCCCTTGGTGTTCACACCTCAACTGCTAGAAGAGGCCTCATCCTTCCTGATTGAACTAAGCTAGTTATCCCTAGCCTTGATTCTTGCTTGCATATTTATACCTGCCTCTGGAAATTTCCACTACATGCATCCGACGAAGTGGGTATTTATCCACGAAAGCTTATGCTCCAATATGTCTGTTAGTCTATAAGGTGCCATTGGACTCTTTGCCGCTTTTACAGATCCAGACTAACACAGCTACCCCTCTGATACTCTCTATTATGGTAAACTTTCAATCTGTTAATATTTACAGTTTGGGGTGAGTATGGTTTCTGTGCAGGGAATACTTCATTTAGTGTCTCTATCATCTCAGAGACCGTCCCATGAGGTCTGCATTTTATGCTTTTTTTCAAAGGCTAATACCAGAACCAAATCACCTATATCAAAAGGCTCTATCACATGCCTTTTAATCATACCATGATTTTTGTATAGCTTGAATTTTTCTAGATTATGCTGTACCAGCTCCATAATAGATTTTAGCTCAGCCCTCAATTTCAAGACAAATTAGACTCATAGATATTAAGGTCAGAAGGGACCATTATGATCATCTAGTCTGACCTCCTGCACAATGCAGGCCACAGAATCTCACCCACCCACTCCTGCAATAAACCTCTCACCTATGTCTGAGCTATTGAAGTCCTCAAATCATGGTTTAAAGACTTCAAGGTGCGGAGAATCCTCCAGCAAGTGACCCATGCCCCATGCTACAGAGGAAGGCGAAAAAACCCCAGGGCGTCTTCCAATCTGCCCTGGAGGAAAATTCCTTCCCGACTCCAAATATGGCGATCAGCTGAACCCTGAGCATGTGGGCAAGATTCCCAGCCAGATACCCAGGAAAGAATTCTCTGTAGTAACTCAGATCCCACCTCATCTAACATCCCATCACAGGCCATTGGGCCTATTTACTATGAATAGTTAAAGATCAATTAATTGCCAAAATCATGTAATCCCATCATACCATCTCCTCCATAAACTTATCGAGTTTAATCTTGAAGCCAGATAGGTCTTTTGCCCACACTGCTTCCCTTGGAAAGCTATTCCAGAACTTCATTCCTCTGATGGTTAGAAACCTTCATCTAATTTCAAGTCTAAACTTCCCGATGGCCAGTTTATATCCATTTGTTCTTGTGTCCACATTGGTACTGATCTTAAATAATTCCTCTCCCTCTCCGGTATTTATCCCTCTGATATATTTATAGAGAGCAATCATATCTCCCCTCAACCTTCTTTTGGTTAGGCTAAACAAGCCAAGCTCCTTGAGTCTCCTTTCATAAGACAGCTTTTCCATTCCTCAGATCATCCTAGTAGCCCTTCTCTGTACCTGTTCAAGTTTGAATTCATCCTTCCTAAACATGGGAGACGAGAACTGCACACACTATTCCAGATGAGGTCTCACCAGTGCCTTATATAACGGTACTAACACCTCCTTATCTCTACTGGAAATACCTCGCCGGATGCATCCCAAGACCGCATTAGCTTTTTTTACAGCCATATCACATTGGTGGCTCATAGTCATTCTGTGATCAACCAATACTCCAAGGTCCTTCTCCTCCTCCGTTACTTCTAACTGATGCGTCCCCAGCTTATAACTAAAATTCTTGTTATTAATCCCTAAATGCATGACCTTATACTTCTCACTGTTAAATTTCATCCTATTACTATTACTCCAATTTACAAGGTCATCCAAATCTTCCTGTATGATATCCCTTTCCTTCTCTAAATTGGCAATACTTCCCAGCTTAGTATCATCCGCAAACTTTATTAGCTCACTCCCACTTTTTGTGCCGAGGTCAGTAATAAAAAGATTGGTCCCAAAACTGATCCCTGAGGAACTCCACTGGTAACCTCCCTCCAGTCTGACAGTTCACCTTTCAGTATGACCCTCTGTAATCTTCCTTTTAACCAATTCCTTATCCACCTTTCAATTTTCATATTGATCCCCATCTTTTCCAATTTAACTAATAATTCCCCATGTGGCACCGTATCAAATGCCATACTGAAATCTAGGTAAATTAGATCCACTTGTGTTTCCTTTGTCTAAAAGATCTGTTACTTTCTCAAAGAAGGAGATCAGGTTCGTTTGGCACGATCTACCTTTTGTAAAACCATGTTGTATTTTGTCCCATTTACCATTGATCTCAATGTCCTTAACTACTTTCTCCTTCAAAATTTTTTCTGAGACCTTGCATACTACAGATGTCAAACTAACAGGCCTGTAGTTACCTGGATCACTTAGTTCCTATTTTTAAGAAAGGGGGGAAAATGTTAGCAATTCTCCAGTCATACGGTACAACCCCTGAGTTTACAGATTCATTAAAAATTCTTGCTAATGGGCTTGCAATTTCATGTGCCAGTTCCTTTAATATTCTTGAATGAAGATTATCTGGGCCTCCCGATTTAGTCCCATTAAGCTGTTCGAGTTTCGCTTCTACCTCAGATATGGTAATATCTACCTCCTTATCCTCATTCCCATTTGTCATACTACCATTATCCCTAAGATCCTCATTAGCCTTATTAAAGACTGAGGCAAAGTATTTGTTTAGATATTGGGCCATGCCTAGATTATCCTTAACCTCCACTCCATCCTCAGTGTTTAGTGATCCCACTTCTTTTTGTTCTTATTTATATGGCTATCGAACCTTTTACTGTTGGTTTTAATTCCCTTTGCAAGGTCCAACTCTACTTGACTTTTAGCCTGTCTCACTTTGTCCCTACATGTTCTGACCTCAATAAGGTAGCTTTCCTTGTTGATCCCTGCCATCTTCCACTCCTTGTAGGCTTTCTGCTTTTTCTTAATCACCTCTCTGAGATACTTGCTCATCCAGCTTGGTCTACAACTCCTGCCTATGAATTTTTCCCCCTTTCTTGGGATGCAGGCTTCTGATAGCTTCTGCAGCTTTGACTTGAAGTAATCCTGGGCCTCCTCTGCCTTTAGATCCACAAGTTCTTCAGTCCAATCCACTTCCCTAACTAATTTCCTTAATTTTTGAAAGTCAGCCCTTTTGAAATCAAAAACCCAGTCACAGATTTATTTTTGTTTATCCTTCTGTTCAGTTTGAACTGAATTAGCTCATGATCACTCAAACCAAGATTGTCCCCTACAACCATTTCTTCTATGAGGTCCTCACTACTCACCAAAACCAAATCTAAAATGGCATCCCCTCTTCTTGGTTCAGCAACTACTTGATGAAGGAATCCATCAGCTATTGCAGCTAGGAAAATCTGAGCCCTATTATTATTACTAGCACTCATCCTCCAGTCTATACCTGGGAAGTTAAAGTCTCCCATGATCATGCAATTTCCATTAGTATTTACTTCATTAAAAACATTAAAGAGGGCTCTATCCACATCCAAATTAGATCCCGGTGGTCTATAGCACACCCCAAGTACTATCACAGGGGAGGCTTCAGTAGTTTTCTTCCCCAATGTGATTTTTGCCCAGAAGGACTCTGTCTTCTCCATTCCATCGCTTCTTATTTCTTTACATTCTACCTCATCCTTGATATACAGTGCTACTCCACCACCTTTACCTTTATTTCTGTCTTTCCTAAACAGCACATACCCTTCAATATCTGTAGTCCAGTCATGACTACTGTTCCACCATGTTTCTGTTATCCCTATAATATCTGTTTCACTTCTTGCACCAGTAGCTCTAATTCCTCCATTTTGTTACCTAGGCTCCTCGCATTGGTGTACAAACATCTTAATTTTTGCTGCCTGGCCTCGCTCACATTCTTTACCTGATTAGGCACAGACATTCTACAGCCAGTATGACCTATTAGACTGGTCACTGCCCTTCCTCCTTATGTCCATTCTCCTACCCATGGCTGTATCCTTTCTTACTTTGTTTTCTTCCCTCTCAATGCTAAAATCCAGTGTGGAGATTACCTGGACATCTCCCAACCATCTCCCCCAAATTCCTAGTTTAAAGCTCTCTTAATCAGTTGTGCCAGCCTCCATCCTAGAAGTCTATTTCCTTCCCTACTCAGATGAAGTCCATCCCGAGAGAACTGTCCTCTGTCCATGAATGCCTCCCAGTGGCCATACATCCCAAAGCCCTCCTTATAGCACCACTGCCTGAGCCATCTGTTGATAGTCATAATCTTGTCACACCTTTGTTGCCCTTCTCTAGGAACAGGCAGAATCCCACTGAAGATCACCTGAGCCTTGATTTCCTTCAGCGTCTTCCCCAGCCTGGCATAGTCTCCCTTGATACATTCCAGTGAGAATCTACCGGTATCATTTGTTCCCATATGAAGGACAATCAGTGGATTCTTTCCCTCCCCCTTTAGGATCCTTTGCAACCTCAAGTCCACATCCCGTATCTTAGCACCTGGAAGACAGCACACCCTTCTATTCAGTCATTGGTTTCCCTTCTGATTCAATGTCACCTTCCCACAAGTCTCTGACCAGATCTAGGGGGCCTCTGAGCTTCCTTCCATACACAAAGTTGAATGGGGCAAACCCTGCTGATTCTTGGGGTACTTCTCTGTAAACAAATGATAGGTAATGCAGGAACATATCCCAGTCCCTTGCCTCCTGGTCTATATACATTGCTAGCATGAATTTCAGTGTCCCATTAAATCTTCAACTGAATCATTTGCTTCTGGTGATATGGGTCAGACATGAATTGTTTTACCCCACACCTTTTCCACAATTCAGAGAATATGTGGGACATGGAATCTGATAAATCAGATAATCTCTTTTGGGAAACTCACCTTATTAAATATAGAAAGGAGAGCAGTTGTCACTGTTTCTGTTTCTATATGAGCTAGGGCCACTGCCTCTGGGTATCTTGTGGCGAAGTCAACCACCACCACCATGTGTTTTTTTTTCCCCATTTTTGGATGGCTTAGGGAATGGACTAATAATGCCCATGGCAACATCCTGGAATGCTTCTCCAATTACAGATAATGGTTGCAATGGGGCTTTACAGAGATTTAGTCTTTCTGTTTTTGGGAAAAGTCACAGGACTTATAGAATTCCTGGACTTATAGGTTTATTCCAGACCAGTAAAAATTTTTCTGTTGCCTTTTAAATATCCTCTGTATTCCTAGATGTCCAGCGAATGGATAGTCATGGGCTAAAGTAACACTGACCAGCACTTTTTAGGCACTAGGCATTGTTTGTGGCATTATCTGAGACCCTTGATCTTACCCACTGGGGCTTCCCTATATATCCTACTATCTTTCATAAAATGCCTCCCCCATTATCCTCCATATGGACATTGTTATAAAGTGTTTTCCTAATGCTTTCTAGGAAAGGGTCTGTGTCCTTATCTTTAATAAAGGCTGATTGCCTCTGACTGGTTTTAGAGCTGCTTTGGTAAGAAGAGCTGATGCCCTTTCCCCAGGAATGTGTTCCCACCCTACAATGCAGGCAAGGTGTCCTTCCCTTTGAGGCTTTTGTTTGATACCCATTCTGGCCTCCTCATGCAAAACAGCAGCCCGACCAGCCACCTGCAGTGCATCAGGAGATTGTTTCCCGTATGACAGCTCTGATTTTGTCTGGGAATGCATTCATTTATTCCTCCTGCTTGATTACCTCATCCTATCTAACCTCCCTCAACACCCATGGACTTGAGTTTGAGTCAAGAAAGCTCATCATCTTATACCAGAAGAGAGAGGAAAGGAAAAAGCCCCTTTAAAAAGGAGACTAGAAACTCAGGTCTGCATCAAGAAATGTAGGGACGGTCACTTGGCATGCATTCTCTCTGAAATGTTAGATCCCTGGTACGCTGGGAAACTGTTCAAAGGTAATGGGTAACTTCCTGCTTAGAGGCTATCCCTCAGTTTTTGGATGGTCTTTAGTTCAAATCCCTTCTTTTTGAAAGGGTTTCTCCTTTTTTCCTCTCTCAAACTATGGTGACTCATAGTTATTCAGATTGGGGAAATTCAAGGTTGGATGTCTGAAAGTTCACAAACAGGCTAATCTAGCCCTAACAACTGGGAATGAGTGGGTTGTGTTTAATAAAGGTGAAGCTGGAGATGATGAGGATTTTCGCATGGAAGGCAGTGACACAAAATGTTGGTCTCTACAAAAGCAGGTTTTGGAAGAATGTGAAATGAAGAAGTGTCATTAATGCACGAGAAATGTGTAGTGGAAATATAGATTGTTATGGAGGTTGCAATCCAAAGTTGATTCAATAAAATCCAAATGCAAAACGGGTAAACCCCCCAATGTTTCTGTAAGAAGTGGATTATAAGACAAATGAAGGGCATTAAAAATGCAAAGAGATGGAGGAAAATTGGGAGAACAGTACAAATATGCAGTACAAAGTAAAAACTTAGTAGCTAAAGCTAGGAAGGGCAATAAGAAATGACAAGTGGCAAATTGAAGAAAATATCCCAAATAAAAATAAGGGACCAACTTCAGTTATTGTGTAAGTGGATGCAACTCCACTGAAGTCAATGAATTTGGTCCAAGAGATTTTTCAAATAAGTACACAATAAATAAAGGATAGAAGAATGTTTGGCCTGCTTACAACTGAGAACAGAGAACCTATGCTAAGGGTAAGGAAACAGCAGAGTACTAAACTAGATTCTATTCCCTAAATATAAAAAAATCTACTGGTCAAGATTTTAAAAAGTGATTCTAGTGATTGTTGGGTGCATCAGTTTTTGGGTATCCAACTTCAGACACTTAAAGGGGCCTGATTTTTAAAGGGTAGGTCCTCAGCACCTTCTGAAAACCGTGCTCCTTTAATTGTGACTGGTTGGGCTCCCAAAGTCAGAGTCACTTTTGAAAATTTCAGTCCACTCTTCATAAAGAAAATCAAGAGTTGTTTTTGGGGAACAGCAGGACAGAGGTTTAATATTGACCATCTATATTCCTAAAAAGACAGTGTGCATTTTATTAAAAAAAACTTCAGTACACATCAGATGAAGAGGGTGGAAATTTAAGTGATGGATTCATTTCCCAAAACAATCCAATCTCTTTTTTTCAGTGAGCTAAGGGAGTCTGTCTCTCTCCATCCTCTCCCCTGGGTCCAGTCAGTATTTGTCTTTTCTGTACTCTCTGGTTCTCTGAAGAAGAGCTTTATGGATCTAGAAAGCATGTCTCTTTCACCAACAGAAGTTGGTCCAATAAAAGATATTACTTCACCCATCTTGTGATTCTCTCTAGGCACTCCTATTCTTCTCAAAGATATAGTCTCCTAGGAAAAATCCTCCCCTGTGAGGAGGACCGGCACAAGACCTGTGCTCCACTTTAGTTCCACTTAAAACTGCAAAATAGGGACTTCAGTGGCGCAGACGTCCTTGTGCAGACTGTCTACATGGATGTGACTTTCGCTGTATCTTGTTTCACTTATTGAGATGCATTGTTCATAGAAGATAAATCACTGTTGCTGGGGGGAAAGAGTACCATAAAACCATCCTCACTCTTCTATGTTATATTCATTCAGAATGTATTTACAAGATGTATAATAAAAGACACTATATGAAAGGATGCAATAGGAATCTAAAATTATAAGGGCTTAAACAGAAATGAATTTAGTAATTTGTGACTGAGGCTATTCTTTCATCAACTATTGTACTACAAAAAATAAACACAAGAAAATATACAGGTGAATAAAGTTTCTCCTGACAGATAAAACTGTCCAACTTCTCACATAATATTTGATTTTAAAGTATTTTTAACATTGTGCCCTTCTGCTTTCTGAGCCTCCTCCTTTCCTATTGTCCTCTTTCTCTCTTACATAAGTGCTTTCTGAATAAGTATCTCCTCAAGGAGCAATTGATTGTGAATTGACTTTCTACTCAGCTGTGTCCCAAAACCCATTTTGAGGTTAGGGCAATGACTGAATTAAGATTGCTTTCCCTTACACCAGTATCTAGACCTGGGTCATCAAGAAAAACTTTTTAATCAAAACTGCTATAGATGATTCAATGACCTGCATCCCAGATATTGGGCTCTTTAAGAAAGGAGTTTGCCACTATACCTGTGATCTAACTGAGCTATTAGTAACTTTGTAGTGTTTTGTAAATCTTTTGTCTGTGTTGTTTTTTTTTTACTGTGTTAACGTGGCTTGACATACAATACATATACTGACAATTGTTCATATAAGATCTGAAACATATTGCAAAATATTTAATGCATTAACCTTACACATGTAGTTATCTTAGTTTCTCAGTTCAAATTATGAACAAAATTGTGGTTCAGATCACAAAACCCACACAATTGGTCGTGTCTCTGGCATCTGCATAATGTGCTCAGAGTTACAGGATGAGTGTGTGTTTATTATCCCTGGATCAACATTTTTGAAACAACAGTTTCAATACATTTCCTAAGTATTATGTTAACATGTAATGTTTAAAATTGTTTTTGTTCTATGAAAATTTGTATAGAAATGTAAGTTGGTGTAAAGGAACGATACTACATTAGGGTCAGCATAGGTAAGTACCCACAAACTTCTGGATGACTGCAAAATAAGTCCATCTGCCAGTAACCATGAAGATAATCTCCCTACATCAAACCATATCTCAGCACTAAAACCTAATTTTCTACAGTGTTGGTGGATGTTCCTGTATATAGTTTAGATCAGAGTCTAAACTAGTTTTTTTTCCAGAAAAATCATATATCATTATTGTGTGTGTATATATAATATATATATAATGTGGGTGAGAGAGAGAGGAAGGTTGTTCAATACACAGTTATTAACCATTATCCTTTATTAGACCTCACAGAGGTGTAAACTATACATACAAATACATTAGAAAGATACCCTCTTACAGTAATGCTTCACATTTTGGACCTGATACCAAGAGGGTTGCAAATATTTCAGTACATTCTACAAACCAAAGGGTGCATTAGCCTTTATGTATACAGAATGACAGAGCCCTTTACTGAAATCAAAGTGGATAAAAGTGAAAATCAGTCAGCTAGCTTTTTCAACCTTTGGACCTACCATAATGCATATAAAAGCCTTTAGAAGCATGGATACACTATTATTTATGGAACAATGTTTACTGATTTAGACAGTTTGTAGAGAGAGGGGAAGAAAATGGCTAAAATGGCATTACATGAACTGCAAATTAGCAAGAATCCTTGATTAGCTTTTATATTTGTACATATTAAAAGCTCCTTTCCTTGGACTTGATGTTTGTTACTAGAAAGCCTGTCAGTGCTAAATGGGGAGAATAGTGCAACAAATGACATTGTTGAGGTATTTGGGGGGGTTCTGCAACACGATGTTACATACACAGTATGAAATATTACTTGTCATCAAGTAGTGACATCACATTGTGTGTAAGCACAGGATAATAAAAAAGAATGAATCCAGTTAGAGGTTTAGTAGGAAGTTTACGGGGTTGAAAGTGAACATATAACACTCATCACTGTTGGGTTATAATGATTTGTATTGTTAAAACTAGCATTATTCAGTAGTGATAATCAGAAATTCAAGTGTCCACATTCATGCCTGCATCATGTAAACCCAGGCTTATTCAGGAAATCAATTAAAGTCTAACAATGAATAAAGACAGATCAGTTAATATTTATCTATGGAAAAAGTGGCATCACAATCATTCTTGGATCTTTTGCTGCACTCCCATATATTTCAATTGTACAAGTTCTTCATAAATCAAAGTATACATTGTTTTCATTCACTGAGCGATATTAGGTAGCTTGCATATTTCTATTTTACGCAAACTCCTCACTTAGTGGAAATAATGCTCAATTAAAACATAATTCATCTAGAATACTTATATCTATGTTAATCTGAAGGATTAATTTATTACAGTAAAGTACCAAATCATTAAGGATAAAATTCACCCCTGTGTACTTAGCCAGCATGAGGTTTACAGTGCCACTTAAATCCACAAAAAAGTTCATAAGTGATGTGTGGGCCCCTATATTGGGCCTTTGCACAAGGTGGAATTATATCCTGTAATAGCAAAGTGTGATTAATAAATTAAAGGTAATGGAACACTTATTTACATCTGAAAACTCATCAGTATAATATCCCATTATCAAATATAAATTTGATGCAACAAATCAGCTCTAATTATAGTTTTCTGGATACAATTTTTCTTTAATTCAAGAGTATATTAAACATTACATTCATTTTAAAGTGTTACCAAGATAGAAATTCTTTCAATTCTGCATTTGTTTTGTTCTGATTGCGGGGCAGGAGGGTAATAAGATTGTATTATTGAATTAGAATAAAAGACACTGAGTTTTATTGTATTTTATCAACTATTCTTAACCAAAGCAAAGTGTGAAATCACATGACTCTCTGTCTTAACTGGATTGTTACTGTGTATTTGTTAGAAAGAGCTTTCAATCAAATGCTATGTAGAGGTTTTACATAGATGCAGATTTTTACAAGTATGTTTAGTGTATGCTTCAGGGAAAGAGTGGGTAGCAGCGGAAATATCATATTAGTGATTATCATGAAATGTATGAGCCAAATTGGTAAACAAAATCAGATTAAAGAATAGACATAGATTAGAATTGGTTTTAAAAAAAAAAGTCCTTTCCACTTTTTCAGTATTTGTCTGTGTGACTGGAAGGTCTGAAGTCTTAGAGAACTATTAAGTCCATTTATAAAGCTTATTTAGTTGACATAGGCATAATTCAGATGACAATAAATGACCAAGATCCAAACTCTCCCCAGTTTATAACACCCTTTGTTCCTATGTCAAAAAGGAGACCTTAACAATTTTTGTAAAAAAGGTATGTAATGAAGGATGAAATGAAAGAAAACACTTAGGCCAATATTTTTCAAATTGGGTGCCTAAAGTTAGGGTCTTAAATCCATACTTAGGCACCAAAATAGGTTTTCCTGATTTTTTTTCAATAGAGTCTGTAAATTCACAACATTTTTGAAAATCTGGCCATCTATTTAGAGGCCTAAATATGGATGTTGGATCTATCTTTAGCCACTGATATTTTAAAATCTTGTCCTGAAGTTGGAAGAAACATGGAAGAAATTCATGAGAAAATGTGAAAGAAGCAGAGAAGAAAAATTTAATATGTTATAGGTCAAATTTCACTGCAGATTTTTTAAAAAAGCACAATATACACCCTTTATGCAACCAGTATGAGACTTCCTAATGTAATGTAAGCATTAGGGAGGTCCTTGTTTTTGTCTCTGTCAGACTGATATCTATACTGTACTATATGTAATCAAGTTTCAGATATTATAATTTCCTTCATGTAAAAATCAAACAAAAGATGTGTATATATCGGGTATTGTGTTGGACATTGATCATCCTGTAAAATATTACAATGCTGTGACAAGCAAAACGTGTAGTGTAGGATTAAAATGAACAAAAAATTGCATTTATGATTTTTTCTCTTTCAAGACAGAACTTTGATCCATTTGCTTTACTTTATGCTATTTCCACAGGTAAAATGGATAATTTGTGAAGAGTCTTGCCAAGGCAGATTTAGACTTTTTGTCAATTTGTGAAAAAAATCCTTTAAAAAAACAAAACAGTGATGCAAAGGCATTTTAGCTAGATTTGCCATTTGAAAAAATAACAATGGAAAAGTCTGTTTGAGTGAAACTTTGGCATCTTTAAGATTTGTTTGAATTGAAGAAGTGTTCCTAAAAGAGTAACCAGCTGTATAGGTTGAGTCCCAAATAAATTATCACAATTCCTTTTCAGTCTAAAAATAACTTTAAAATAATTTTAAATAGATGGATTATAACTTCATCAGAACATAAGTATTCTAGCCTATAGGTTCAAAGAATCTCTATTTGGGTTTAACTTACTAACTCTCATTCAAAAAATAATAAAACAATGAACTGTCATTTTTTTGCACATTAAGTTGTCCATAGTGACCGTATAAAGTTAAAAAAAAATTCACAGACTATTAGCCATATCTTTCAACTCTTTCTCACAACTCAGAATTGCTTAGTATTAGAAGATAACCTGTTTTTCATTGGCAATGCTTTTTCTTCATTTCCCAGCATGATCAGAGACATACTTTGCATTACTTTCTGTACAAGCAAAAACCTTATTGTATGGCTTGAGGATAATAGTGAAGGATGGAGGGCTAGGCAGGAGAAATAGGGAGTTCCAGATTAATCATTCCCCTGAATTAGAACCTGGACTATATTGTGTCACTGACTATAAGCAGAACCCACCACTGATTTCAATGATATGGGACCTTCCATTGACTTCAGTGGGCTTTGAATCAGACTCATGGTCTCATGACTTTAAATGCTTTCCTTCATCTGTAATACCCACTTGGAATAAAATGTTGATAATTGTATTGTGCTTGAAAGCCCTTACCCTGGCCCAATCCCTATAATTTAGCAGATTTCTTCATGACTTTTTTGTGATTAAAAAATTGAAAAGTTATGGCTAGACATTTCTATTTCAATAAGCTTATCTATATAATTGTCATTTTCATACTTTAAAAAAATATTTATATGCTTTCTTTTATATTTTAGTCAAGTACTTTCTTAAACAAAACAATAGCACCACTTCGGCATTGTTGGCCAAATCGGTAAAAGGTAACTCAAATTGCTACATGTTCTTTTCTGAACTTGAGTTGTAATGCATTTGCTTGTTGAAACCGAGGGTCATTGAGCCATTGTACTTGGCATACCAGAGGCTTCATGCATGCATTCATACATGCCAACCATCAACAGAAAGGGCAATCTGAACATGGCTACTGCTTATGGATAAAATTCACTCCTGCCTAAGGCCCATACAAGGCCTATGGACCACAAGCCTTACAGACACACCTAGGCTGCATGTTCTCTTGGGCAGGGACCATCTTTTTTATTACATTTGTGAGCTAGTACCGTACAATATGACTCTGTTCTCTGATTGTGGTTCCTATTTATGCCATAATGTAAATAATAATAATAATAAGCCTTGTTCAGGCCCTCCTCACAGGTGTGAATTTCACTCTATATGTACAATTTTCCAGCTGTGCAGAGAATTTATTTGTGCTATCCTTTCAAAACGGTTAATGGTTAGTGCTAATTATGATTGAATGTGGGCTCAAATCTTGCAACCATTGAAGTAAATAGCAAAAAACATATTGATTTCAATATGTAAAAGATTGAGCTCTTTTTGCACTGCTTGTTAGTCAACAGTCAGGTTTAACTCTCTCTTTTCTTTTAAACTTCAGTGAAAGTCTATATAGTAATTAAGTCTTATTTTTGTATCAAATTTTAGAAGGTCAGGATATTTCCTGAAATTTAGTAATTTAAATTTAACACTTTAAAATTTACTAAGGGGTGGAGAGCGCAAAGCTGTCCAGATGCAGGGAGTAGAGCTATGTTGCACATCTTGAAGGGGTGTAGCGTTGTGTGTGCTCCTCCCCATAGTAGGTCATTCTGGTGCTCCCTCTGCAACAGTGTTGGTTCCACAATACCCTTTGTTTCAGAGCTGTTTTAGCCTTGAATCAGAGAGTCACATATGAAGGTTCTGTGAAATGGCAGCGATTAGAAACATACAATCTTATTCCTCCATCAGCAGGGTATCTGGGTGTATAAACGGTACAAAGTTACAGTCTAAAGAACTGCTCTGTCCACTTCTCCTTGCAGATTGTTTTTTCTGTTGTTTGTAACTGATGATCAGGTTAGCTTTTCTGATTTACAAAGGGATGCTGCAGTGTAATTAACACTCGATTTAGTCACATAGGGATGTGGGAAGAAATAAGAGTATGATTAACCCCCGTTATAAGAGCAGAATACTAATGTTTCTTAAGGATTTAGGGCCTGATCCTACCTATTGAAGACTGTTGAAGTTTTTCTATTTACTTCAGTGGGCCTGTGTGTATATGTCTGTGTTCAGAATTACTGTAACTGTATTCGTGTGTTACTATAAATACTAGAATCCAAATCTCAAAAACGAAACTACTAGAACTTCACATCGTTATTTTCTTTTGAAGGTGAGAAACAATTTTGAAATAAGAATCTAAAGCACTGAGTCTTTTAAAAAAATATACTTGTGTTTTTTTGACCTACTTTCTTTTATTTCATCTTTGGCTTAGTTTTCTATCTTTACTTTTACCTTTTACAGTTTTGGCCAGACCCTTTCATATAACAGATTACAAAATAGCACCATTGTACTATAAAAGAGAATTTTACATACTGTTTGATATATGTGTATTATTGATATGCTAAATTTTACATATTGCATTATATGGTGGAAAAAAAGTTATTTATACCATTGCAAAACAATTTGTTACCTGAAACAATCAATGATGGTCTAATAGCCTACATATGCTTTAACTGCTTCTAACAATCATTTGCCTCACAAGTTGCAACTATTTGCATGTTAGCAAGATGTGGAAAAATAAAGCTTTGTCTTAAATGTATTTAACCCATATGCTGTCAAAATGCCACAGATGGAATAAATGGATGTCTAAAAGTTGTGTTACTTTACTGCTGCTGCTACTGGGAATATCAGACTGTGCAAATATGAAAGGGGTAGACAAACAAAGTTATCAGACACTGTAAAACAAACAGCCTGTTCTTGTATAGAAGTGCAAAAAAAAAAAAAAAAAAAGACCAAACAAAACAAACCCCCAACTCTACGCCAAGGCTGATGAATGACTCCAGCGGCCAGGGTTCATAGGTTAATTTAGTGCAATTGGATCCATCAAAGGCCCATAAATTTGCAGGCTTTTGAGGGGCACAGGATTTTAAGAGTTTTCATGCAGGACATTTATAACAGGTTAATACTCAAGCAGCATTGTACCAACCTCAGAACATTTTTAGCACTGGGTTGGTTTATAACATTCTGCTCTCTAAAGACTTGATGTTGGAATGTTTACTTGCATTGTTTATTGGGAGAATGCCCACTGGTTGAGATTTCATCAAGCTCATTAAACTATAGTTTTTAAGTCTTCCAATGTTTAACAAATAATTTATTTACAGTGAAGTGTCCTGCAGATGGCACATTCATTCTTCATTCTTGTGGATGGCATTTTCTTACATTCTGTAGTTCCTGTTTCCTGTGTTCCCTCTACTTGTATTCTTCAAATGCACTTCCTGAAAGTTTAAAAAAATATATTTTAATGAGTTTTTAATCTGAGATATGGTTATATGAATAACTTGGGTGGGTGGAATTAGGATTAGGAATCATTAACTCCTCCATTCATATCCCTGGTTCTGACAGTGATGCTGTCTGCGGCCTTGGGCAAGTCAATCATGCAAAATCTACCTTGTAGATGTTTGTGGCAATTAATGAAGGTTTGTAAAACAACTGGAAGATGTAACTCCCTAGAGCCTGTGCAGTAGTGCATACTCAAAGGCTGATGGTTT
Organism: Lepidochelys kempii; assembly: GCF_965140285.1. NCBI lineage: Eukaryota > Metazoa > Chordata > Testudines > Cheloniidae > Lepidochelys > Lepidochelys kempii. The sequence continues at coordinate 251,779,542 of NC_136380.1, forward strand.
CCAGACATGTTTTCTGTCCACCAATACAGATATGAAGATGCAGATATCCTAAGTGCGGGTGGTATTAAAGTTCTAACACCAAAACATACAGCACTGGGTCCTGCAGTCCCTTTGCACCCAGAACTCCCAGTGCTCCTGGCATCACCAGAAAGAAAATTACATCCAGTTATTTATCTGATTTGATCTGTAATCCTGCTCCAATACTCCTGTACCTTTCAACAGTCTCACCAGATAAAAGTTAGCAATCAAGGGATACTCCAATGATTAGTTCAATGAAATACCTACTCCCCTTTACCAGATATTACTTCTTAATGTCACTAATAAATAGTTGCCTCATATACCTTGAACACATGGGTAGATACATTTAAATATGATCTGGATCCACTATAACTTCAGGTCTCATTTGCAGCTTCCTTGTGGAGCCTGATCTATAGATTATAGATTGATTATATTGATTACTTAAGGATGACCATTTAACACTGAGGGTTGATAGGTTCTTGTCCCAAGATCAGGCCCAGTATTATTCAAATTATTATATAGTTGGGAACCCCAATGTACACAGCTGCAACACTCACACTATAGGAACTCCTCTATATTTACAAATAGTTTATTAATACATTCAGCACAGTCACAAACACCCCAACTCAGTAAGGTACATAGCAATGCTACAGAATGTATATCTGCACATCCATATACTCACACCATCCCTTGTAGAACAACCTGAAATGTTAGCCATCATCTTTCTCATCACCATCACCTTCTTCATCATCATCAGTGGCTATCATTCTGGCAACTCCCAAAGATTACGTCTCTTTCTCCTACTGTCCATAGGCTGGGATGCCCCTTTTATAATATGTTGTACTGATGCCACTATGTCTGATGTTTGTTTAGTAGGGATTTCCCCCCTTTTTCTTATTTGTATATTCTCACTATACTAATGATGCAGTTTTCTTCTCCTATCGGGTGGTGTTATCAGTTATCTCAACTTCTTATAATATACATCAATTCATTACCATGGCCCTCTTGTGGTTCGGTATCTGCTGATGTAGCTCATGTACCTGTTATGTATGTCAAGTCATTGTTATGACGTTCTTTTGATTGGACTCATGTTTCTGTGGTTGGAAATTCCTCTTAAACATTCTATTTTCAGCTCCCCAATACTTGAGGTTTTCCGTTGGGCTGTATATCTGTTCAAAGTTTATCTGTTCAAAGTTCAATGGCCTCAGGCCTTATGATAACTTGCAGAAGCTAATGTTTTTCAGGATACAGGCCTGTAGGTTCCTTGCATTACTGCTGAATATAATAAAAGAAGAATATAATGCAAAACAGTGAATATAATAAAAGTAAGCTGGCCCAATGTACTATACTTGATTTTGCCTCTCCCAGGCTTGGCAAAATAACTTTCCCTACCTGTCTCTAATTTTTCCCAAATGACTTCTCCTCACATACACTCACCCCAGATGAACCCTTTGGTTTTCACTGATTCATGTTGCATTTATGCTGCTGGCCCCATATCTTAAAGATTCCAAGGATCCTACCCTAATCCACCCTGATGACAACAACAAATGGGGAAAGGATAAATTATTTGTATCTTCAGCCTTACAACTTCTGCTATGGCAATGGCTTAAAATACCAGCATGATCATTGTTGCTCCAGGATATGTTCCGCCTCTAAGAAGAATTTACTAAGAGATGGGGAAGGGACAAGTTATTTCACACAATAATTTTTTCCTTAAGTCAAGTATTCCAAAAATTTTCCAAGTATATTATCTATAAACTAGAAAGTAGCACAAATGACTGTTCTTGATCTACAGCCGTATTGCATGGTAGAGGAAATGGCTTCCAGAAACTATTAGACTGATAATGAACCATGCAGTTTCCTAATGAGCAGATATATCTTCTCCACTGTTGTTGTACTTTGAATTTATGATAGCTTAGTCATCAAAGCAAAACATAGATTCTGATGGGCCGGGGTAAAATCATGTTTCAGTACTGAGATATGGCCAAATGAGACATTGCTTATTATCCTGTCATAGCACATGGAATTAGGTTTGAATCTGAGAAACGGTGGAGTTGCTCCTCTGTTCTGGTCATGGCCTCAGCATTTTCATCCCTGCTGCTAGACAGAGGAGGCACTGGTGGCGGTGGCAGCCGCAGTGCATGCCAAAAAAAAAAAAGGACTCTGCCCCAAGTAGCCCATTTCCTACTAACATGAACAGCTGAGACCATTCAAAACTAACTGGAATGTCTGGTTAGTGTTTGGATCATCTCCCAAGGTCTCACATCTGGCCTCTTCATGCAGACAATGACAGCAATAGAGTAAAAGTATGCGGGGAGCTTGGTCTAGCTCGCATCTGCTGGTTCACACATGTTGGTTTTAATTCGATCATGCAGGGTTTTCTCAACAGCGCATGACCTATCCCAATCACGTTATGCGGAGTCATGCAATGTGTGCCCCCACTTTAACTGATCTCCAAAAGCCTAAGTTGCTCTGTCCCAAATTCAGCTAAAAAGCCCCCTTGCATTTCTGCATCTCGCTGAATAGATAACAAACAGATGGAATCTAATTCACCGTATTCTTGATGAGAAATCGGTAATCATTAAATACAACATTATATAAAATAAACTGGGGCTGATCATCCAGCCAGAGTGCCATTCTTTATCATTTTTTTATGGATCTTGGAACACTCTGATGTATAAGAATGAAATTCTTAAACTGAACAAATAATACAACAAATTATCCCCAAAACATCCAAAAATGAACAAAGTGAAGAAAAATAAAGACCCTAGTATAGTCCTGATCCAAAGTGCTTTGAAAGTCAACGGGAGCCTTTCCAATGATTTTAATAGGCTTTGAATGAGGCACTTGGTCACTTATGCTGACATTAAAATCCGGAAACATATATTTTTTTAAATGGCTTTTTTCTTTTTCAACTATTTGAGAATCTGTTAGCAATTATTAAATACAGAAAGCATTAGCTATGGTCTTGTTCAGATGCTGGGTTCTGGGATAGACCTCTCCTTAGTTGCCATAACAGACAGAGATAAGGACTACAGGCAATTTTTAACCGACAAAGCGAAGTAGCCATGCTTTTGCAAAATGCCAAATGCCTGGTTTACCTGCACAGAACCAGCAGAGAGTGCACATTGGCGCCAAGCCTTCCTTTACACCTGTACAACTCTAATTAAGACAATCAGGCTGCGGAGGCATGAGAACAGAAATTGAGCTTATCTTCTTCAGCTCTGACTTCTTTCACAGAAAGACCAGCCAACCTTTGGAAAATGACTATCTCCATGATCTGAAGGGTCATTTAACTGAAACTGGCAAAGAGGATTAGGAAGCATGCAGTGGTTTTCTTAAGCTTTCACGGTGGACATTCAAACCTAACATTGGCATAAAAAGACCTCTCTGCTTTACTGGTAATAATAATAAAAAGTCCAATGTTTGTAGTTTACAGCCACTATATCTTAGTTACGAACCCTCTGGAGTCTATTTTGAAAAGCTTTTTAGCTTTGTGGGCAATGTGGTCAGCGACAAAATAACTAGACTGAAAAGTCTTAAAGAAAACAGCCCAAATTCTGTTCTCTGTTACACCTACTGCTTCCCATTGACTTCAGTGGTGTGGCATGAGTCCAAGAGGCGGTAGGATTCATGTCATTGTGCATATTTTGGCCTATGAATATATATATATATATGAATTGTTAATTGCCAATCACCAGAGATGCTGCTAATCATTCAGAAATAAGAACTAAATCAGTCTCCACTTTTCCTCTTCTAATGATGTTTTCTTAATATAAAAATATTAACTTCCACAATTTTTTGTTGTCGAAAAGTCTACTTAGGGCCAAAAGTATAGATACAATCTTTCTGAGATGACCAAATATCTGAATTTGTTAAAGATCAGCTATGCTACTTGTACCTGGATGTTACTATATGGGGGGTAGGGAAAATAAGGCCCTACAATAAAAGAAAGGGGGAATTAGATCATGAGTTGTCCCCTTCTCTGGCCCTTTTGCTAGAGGGTGAGCGGATGGTCTGGTAGTGAGTCTTTGTCTTCCCCTCTAGCCCTGATGTCTTTCAGAGAGATAAGGTTGGCCTGTTAACTCCAGAATTTGCACAGTACATGGGGTCTAAAACAAGATTTTATTTTCTTGTCCTTAAGGTTGGCTGTGACATCCTTACAAGAGTGGCCAATCATGCATTCCCAGAATACTGGACATTCCAGGAACAGTGTGGGCCTTCCCCTGCCAGTATGGCCTTGAATGCATGGTGCATATAAGGTCATGCCACACAGAGAACACCCTTGTGGAGAGTACTCTACCCCCACCAGTGTGACCTTGCATGCTGGCTGGGGCAGAACAGTGCACTTTTCAAAATGGCGTTCCCCCCTCCCCCAATCCCTGATACCAGACAAAACTGCATCCGGTTTTGTCTCAGTACTGGACAGGCGACAAACCATTTAAAAACAGGACTGTCCATATTAAAAACCAGATGAATCGCCTGCCTAATCCTTACATGTACAATGGTGATGGTGCCTTTTAATCTTAAGTCAACAGGTCTTTTTGTGCCCACTGTGGTAACCACAGCACTTTGATGTAGGAAAAGCCATAGCCTTCCCTATATCTTTGATTTATGTACAGGCTGTTGTGGTAATCTCTCTACCTCTTTGCCTGGACTGAAATTAATTTCCTTTGAGAGTGCTGGCCTGTAATTTTTCCAAATAACTGTCAAAACCCAAAACTCAATTTAGAGATAAATTGACTAAGTTTTTGTTGGCAGAAGAGAAAAAAAAATCAGAAAAATAAAAATGTACGTGCTTAACACAGGATGTACAGCCCACTATATCTAGAACTATAAACTTAAATTCCATAGGAAAGCTGAGGAAAGCAACAATGTTACCTCATGGCCTAAATAATGGAGAGCTGCTCCCACAGTTTTATACTGCAATCTTAGATATTTTATACATGTTCTCCGAAAATCAGATTTCTACCTGAAAACCAGTTTAGTAATTGGTGTAATTCAGAGTTTGGTATGAAGGTGTTACAAAGTATAGTGTACTTTGTACTTAAAACATCGCTTTGCTAATTGTAAAAATATAGTGATGTCTTTTTTTCTTGGTATTAGGCACATTAGCATATGATTAGGTTATGTCCTCTGTAGTAATTTGTTTGCTTCTTTACATGGATAACTACATTCACCTTAGCTGGGATTTAGGTATAAAAACTTTTCATCACACAAAGACTTTCAATTTTAGACAACGTCTTATCGTTTAATGATTCTGGCTAGATAAATAAACACTTTTTTTTAAAACAGACTTCAGTTAACTGGCCTATTGTATTGCTAAGAAATCTAGGTAATATCTTCCTGCAGAGTATTCCAATAACATACAAATGAACAAGCACTTTTAGCTACTTTGGATAAGCATAGTTGAGTAAAATAATGAAATCCAAATAAATTTAGGTACGATTAAAATTAGACAGCTATGTCACAATACATACTCAGTGTTTAGGGATATTAGTACCTAAAACTCCATTGGACCATACAGATTGAATCAGAGGTCTATCTCATTAACAATAAACTGTGACCATATGTGGGACTGCCCTTAAACTCAGTGAATGTTCGAAGACTTGGGTTGAAATTCAGTCCTGGACAGAGTGCCAACACAAAGGCTGTTCGTAACCTTTAAGTTCTATTTTGAGGAGTTAAGTGGGATATAAGTGGTGCATAAGTTGTGTGCTGACCCTCTGCATAGGGGTGAAATTCATCCTTAATGAATTTGTATATATTTGGTGAAACCATGGCCCCACAGATGTCAATGGCAAAATTCCTATTTACTGCAATGGAGCCGGGATTTTACGCATGAAATTACTGCAAATCCTAAACATATAAAGTATGTTTTGAAAATATTTTTTCAATCTTCCCAGAATGCAACATAATAAAACTTTAGTTTTGAAATATTAAATAGACTGTATGTGCTGCAAAAATATAATGATATGTATTCAAAGACTAAAAATTCATTTAAAACTAGTATCTTAAAAACATAGAGTAATACTGATTTTTAAAAAATGGATTAAACATGTTAGTTTAAAATGCATAGTCTAGAAATGGGCGGATACTGAAACATCCATCAAATCTCTAACCTGTCAAAAGAGGACACCATTAAGTCCATAGGATTTTTAGTATAATTACATCTGCTTTAAATACAACTGTTTTAAAAGTAGATTCTGTGTAATTTATTGAATTTAGAGGGTTTTAAGACCCAGCTTGACAAAGCCTTGGCTGGGATGATTTAGTTTGTGTTCGTCCTGTTTTGAGCTGGGGATTGGACTAGATGACCTCCTGAGGTCTCTTCCAACCCTAATATTCTATGAGACTATGAATTCCAATGTATATTTGAGCATATAACTTTTCTTATGAAATTGCAGTATTCTTTTCCCAAAGGTACTTGGGAGCTCACGATTTATATCTTGAAATAATTTATTGAGCAATAGTATGTCATCAAATTGTCCTATGTGTATTTTACATTGCAGTTGCAGCCAGTTGGATCAAATTCTGCTCACAGTTACATTGGTGTAAATCTGGTTTAGCTCCACTGGCATTTTTGTAATTCACTCGCAACTTCGGAATTTTTCATGTGTGGCTTGGAAAACTTTGCAATAAAACATACACCGTTTAACAGTTTAACTGTCATCTAAGGAATCAATGCAGTTGTCTGTGGAACCTAATCTGTTATAGCAAGGGGAAAAATTGCTGCTGTCTGGTACTGGTAAAAACATATGTAGTACTGATAATTGTTTCTTGCTAATTTACATGCAACCAAATAAGGTAGAATAGAGGAAAATTACTGGTGAATATTATTATTCTGCATTGATTATTTCAAGTTAAGATAGCTGTAAATGTGTGATTTTATGTTTGCAGTCTTATATGTGCTTTATTTAGAATAAATATTTAGTTGATCACCACAACATAAAGGCCCCAGGAAAAGATGTGGGTTTGAGTGTTACTGAAATTAAACTCAGCATATGTTGAAAAAAATTAATAACACCTAACTTGCTTGAGAGAGGTTGGAAAATGGTTTTTGACATGGGACATTTTACAGCACTGATTTTACAGATTAGCCTGTGTCGCTTCCCGCAGCTCCCGTTGGCCGGGAATGGGGAACCATTGCCACTGGGAGCTGTGGGCGGCTGTGCCTGTGGACAGTCAATGTAAACAAACTCTCCTGCAGCCCACCAGCGGATTACCCTGATGGGCCATGTGCGGGCCGCAGGTTGCCCACCACTGGATTAGCTTGTTCAATGAAAAGCTGGAGTTGGTGAGGATTTTTTGGTTGGCCCTGACCCTGCACACACTTACACACATGCTTAACTTTACACATTGAAATAGTCCAATTAAATTCTATGTTTCAAGTGAAATGTTTGCAGGATTGGGATTGTCATGGCTGGGTCATGGTCAGCCAGACCTAGTAGTCGGAGCCAGAGTCTGCAGTCACAGGACAGGAGCCAAGAGTCAACTGGGTGGGGACACTGGAAGATCAGAACCACGAATTGGGGACCAGTCAGGCCAAGTCAGGATATTGGGGCCTGGAGGTTAGGAACTGCAAGTCAGATGCCTGGAGTCAAGCCAGGTTGGAATGCCAGTAGACTAAGGGAAGGAAAAGTAGGTAGTAGGTAGCAGGAAGCACAAGGCACACAGTCCAGAGCAGGATGGAGGCCAGTTGTTCATACAGCTTCCTGTTCCTGCTGCTGGCTTAAATAGGGCCAGCGAGCCAATCAGGTTCTTTGGGACTCTGCCAGTTGGACCTCATGGATGGAGCCGGCTTCATTGGTCTCAGGTAAGTTATTGCCAGCAGGCTGCTAGGTGGAGGGATGGAGTGTGGCTGCTCCCATGAACCTTGTGGGCCCAGGTTGGAGACCTATAGGTCATGACAAGGCTCTTGTTTTGTAATAATACTAGAGTGACCTACAAAAGGCAAAGTATTAAATTCCAGTAACTTCACCAATATCTTCACAAGTCACTTTAAAAAAAGGCAATTACATCACCTAAAACCATTTCACTTTTTTTATTGCATTTCTCTTTCAGGCTCAGGCCAGCTTCCACTATGCTGAGATCAGAGTGATCGGCGCACCCTACAGGAGAATGGAGACAGCTTGTAGATGGTAAATGTAAGTTATTTATTTATTTTATGGGAAGGCGTAATGATCTATACTCTTATGGTCACCACTTTTACAAGACTATGATAAATTTTGTACACCGTATGCCTTATTGAGGTATAGTTTGAAAATTGTAATCTGTTGAACATTATTGTCCTGGTAAAATATATGATCAACATTGTATGTAATGTTATAAATTTCTACAGTATAATGTTGCTGTAACATGTTCCAGAGTTAGACAGGCAGGCTGAAACCAGTTTTTCCGAGACAAAAACACACTAGCACCCCAGACAGGTGTTAGAGGGCCATCACCTATTTAAATGGCCATCCTCCAGCTGGGGGAAAGGAGAGATGTAAACAAGAAATTTACATTTAATCACATGGACAATTCAAACCTCACGTCTGCAACGGACTGTGTGTCACCATGACTCAACAGGGAAGTTTCTAGCATTAGCAATTGAGTTATAAAGGGGGAGGAAAACATCTGACTACACCTTTCCTCCTCTCATCTCTCTGTTCATGACATCATCAATGCTCAAAGAACTGAGCTAAAGGGGGAGTGGTCCCAGGCTGGAAGGAGACCCAGCCTGTGAATTTTACAGTAGTGTATGATGAGACAAAACCTTTGCTTTTAAGGCCACTTAGTTTGTTAAGTTAGATTATTAGCTTGTGTGTTACTCTTTAATTTTCTTTTGTAACCAATCCTGACTTTTATGCATCAATGTTTAAAATCTCTCTTTCTGTAGTTAATAAAATTATCTTATTGTTTTATTTTAACCAGTGTGTTTGGATTAGCGTGTATGGAAGGCTCCATTTGGGATAACAAGGCTGGTGCACATATCATTTTCCTTTCATGAAATGACAGACTTTCTATGGGCTTACATTGTTCAGAGGTGTGCTGGACAGTACAAGATGCACATTTCTGGGGGAACAAGGCTGGGACTAAGAATTTTCGGGTGTTACTCTGTAGTTTAATTCATTAGTGACTGGTCAGAGACTCATGTATTTATCTGGGAGTGAATTTGCATGCTGGAGGCTGTGTGAACAGGCCAGTACTGGATGTTCTGACTGCAAAGCAATGTAACAGGCACCTCAGGCTAGACAATTAAGAGGACACAGCTGTTTCATGGTCCAGATTGTATCCTGAGGAATGTCACAGAAGGCTGATGATTTTCTTTCACAGATCACTTTCAATGGAAGAATACTTTTCAGCACAAGACTGTGTAAATGGTACCTAACTTTCAGCCCAGATTTGAGTAGTTTCTGACTAGTCAAAATACTTCGGTCTAGCCACAATGGTTATCTCAGGCTATGACTCTAGAACAAGCTATTGGCTTTTTCAACTATGACTATTTAAACTCTTGGTGCTGGCTGGACTGAAAATTCCATTATAGAATTAGCGCATTTTTAAATTAGAAGTGCAACAGTGTTCTCACCTTCAGCAAAGCCTGTGAATTTTGCCAGTTGAGCTTGGAAGTAAAAATTTTTGATATGTCGCTAGAAACAATTGTAGTTTTGTATTGGAGAAAACCATTTTTCATGATTTAAAAAAAAAAAAAAAAGCATTTCCTGTCCACAAATAGTCCTTTCTGCCCAGAGGAAAAACAACAACCTCCAGTTGGCTGCCCTTGTATGCTGGGACCCCCAAAAAAAATTAGTATCTTGGGACCGGGGACAGCCTTATCTTTCTTGTTAAGTAGGGCATTAAGGCCCAGATCCTTAAAGGTATTTCTGAGCTTAACTCCCACTGAAATGAATGGGAGTTAGGTGCCTAAATACTCTTGAGGCTCTGAATCTAACTCCCTGGTTAGCGAGTGAGTATAGGGGTTCCTTTGGCATCCTTTCAGGTGGCTGCCTGCGAACAGGTTACTTCCCAAGGTTTCCACACTGAGGACCGATAGAAGCTATGTGTCATTGTAGTTTGCAATCTCCCCTAACTACCCATATCCTGAAATCTTGCTGGAAGGATACCATATAAGACTGCACTTGCTCAATATGAAGTTTATTGTTGGCCTGCAGCCCCACCAGTTCACCTTTCTGCACCGATCACTTTATCAGATTATTTCCCCCCAATGCTAGCAATTGTGCATGTTTGGCGTAGTAGTTGGCTATGCTGGGAGAGGGCCATTTAGCAGAGCAGTGAAAGGGGGTGATGAGAGGTTGGCATTCTTAGGAGGGCAGACTTACAGTTGCAGTGTGTGGTCAGTAGTGTGCAGTAGTTGTAACAATATTTTTTAAAAGAGATACCCATCATTGATGAAAAGTAGGACTGCTAAAGAAAAATATGAGCCAAAACCCAAATTCAAAGTCTTCCTGTCAGAAATTTATGAAAAGAAACCAAATAAAAACTACATAGAAAATTCAAAGGGAATAAAAACTAACCACGTGTGAAATTTCACTTTCATTGGCCATCAAGTTTTAGAGCAAAACAAAAAATTATGCTCCATTTTACAACTCACTTCTAACTGTAGAAGTGTCTCCATAACAGGAACTCCCTATATCACATAGGTATTGTGAGGCTTAAATTTGTTGACACTGTAGCTGTGAAGTGCTTTGAGAGCTCAGGGAGAAAAGCATTGCAGAAGTGCAAATTATTGATTTAGTTCTGGGACCTGCAGGCCTATGAGATGTGGCTCTCACATAGTTTTTCCTCCAGAGAAGAAGGAGCACACATGTGAAACTTCTGTTTCTGAGAAGCAAATATTTATTTTCAGAAGATTCCCCAAGCTCAAAATCTGCATTAACCTCTCATAATGGGAAATCAAATTGAGACTTATTCTATTTCTGTGTTATAAAACTCAAATTGCCTTTTGCTGTACTATGGTAGTCTCCTGAATTTGATTTCTGTTGTTCCTCATGCTACATCTTTTTATGCAAAACCTGTATGTAAAGTATCAGCCTGTTACCTTCTATCTGATGAACATACTGGGTCAAATTCCTCCTGAAGTCAATGGGGCTGAATGGGTGTAATTGGGTGTAAAATTTATCTCATTGACTTATTAATAGTTTTTACTGTAACAGAAAAACTCAAACTTCTCAGAAGACACTCATCAAATCATAGGAAGCCATGACTGAAATATAGCTTATTCATAAATAAATATGCTATTCCAATCTTACTTATATTTGTGAATTGGCTCATCACATTAGGGTCACTGAAATAACACAGTGAATGTTTAAAAGATTTTCCAATGACCTTATCAGCAGGCTATTATAGGGGTTCTAAAGACCTCCAGAACACCTGCTTTCATGGGCAAGAATAATCACTGTTATATTTGTATTGGCTTAGAGTCATGTTATGATGATGATGATGACCTACTTCTAGTAACTTAATTTCATTCTGTGGAGCTCTATTACAGAAGGATTGAAACATTTAGGCATAGTCCAGAATTGCCAGACTTTGCTCAGACATGCAGGGATAGAGAAGTTGATCCCTTCCTCAGAAAGAAAAGTAGTCTCCTTCCCAAAAGTGCTTATGCTGGCTTTGATTTTCAATGACGTTCAGATATTTTACTGGACTTCAGAGTCTCATTACTCCCCTAACCTCAGTACTTGTTGCTTAATAGTACACTCCTATGTTGGCCAGCATGTTGGCACCAGCTACATAAGAAATCTTCAACAGTGTCTTTATGGTAGGTGGGTAAACATGGGGTCAAATCCTCAAATTCCTACTCAGTTTTTGTTTAGGCAAGTCCCTCTTTGACTTCAATGGGAGATATGCTTGAATAAGGATTGTCAGCCCCAAGGTCCCATTTTTTCAAGCTATTCTGCACAGGAGGATCTTGGTACCCACACAGAGGCCCACTGAAGAGAGTGGGGCTCTGTACAGACACAGGATCTGCTTGCAAGATTAGGGCATAAGCAAGAACTTCAGGATCTGACCCAGAGGGCCTGCTTCAAAGCCCACTGAAGTCATTGGAAAAACTCCCATTGGCTTCAGTGGGCTTTGGAGCAGGCTTGTGTTTAGGAACTATGCAATGGATATTCTAAAGCAGACAAAAAAATTGTGCACAACCCCAATTTTTTTTCCCATTTAACATAATTAATTTCATACATTAAAATGAGAGTGCCAGATCTACTCCATGGGTTAGCCATCAGCTAAATATATTCATAATATGGCATGCATTAGAGGAAAAGACCTGAACCTTATTAGTCTATTAACCTTGCCTTCCCCAATGGACACTTCCAAAGTTGATTGCAAAAGCTGTGAAATTTATTAAATTTGAAAATGTACCTATTACAAAAATTGATTGCTTGCCATGTTTTCTGTTGTTTCATCTGTATGCTACATAAAATGTGAAGGTCTGTGAGCTTGTATTTATTAATTTTTTATTTCAAAGTGAATTTATGTTCATGAAAAGTCCTGTATTGACAGCCCTAGAGACTGAAGTCCCGGAAGCTGCATGAGCTTTGAAATATCCTACATCTCTATTTATTTTGGCATTCTGGCTTTGCATTTGTAAGAGCTTGAATTCATGCTCCAATTAAATTTTCCCTAGGTACCATAGTTTTGGAAAAGCTATTCCATGCAAGGAACAATAAAAACACATATTACATTAATTTAAGTGGTTCATAAATATGGTGTTTCTCAAACACTAACTCCATCACCTATAAAAGCCATTATATAGTATAACTGTCCTTTTTATTGAAATAAATTTAAAACTTGCTTTTCAGTTATAACATCTAGATGCACATTATTTCTACAAGTTCCTGAGTTAGTTAATTCATCCTCCTTTACAAAGTCTGCAGTATATTAATTGCATTTTGAACTCTCTTGCCTATGCGCTGTAGGAGAATCCACTGTTAAAATATTCTCTCATGCTTATTTTCATTTCATGGCAGCGGTTAACATAGATGAATAGAGGATTCAGGGAGGAAGAAGCTCACCAATTTTGGTGGCTGTCATCAGGCAGAGGAAAGTTTGTCTCATCAAACTTTATATAAAGCATTCTTCTAAAAATGTTCCATTTGTCTTTGTTTTGCTTTCTTTTTGCATTTCCCCTCTTTCCCTCTACTTTATCCCTTCATCTGCCGTAGATCTGAGTTTATCATTCCTTCCATCTCTTTCACCTCAGTCTGATTTTCCCCATGGTTAATACTTAGCAAACATTTCAGTTCATTTTTCTCTGATTGTTCTTCTTTCACCTCCCTTTTCTCATCTTTTTTCTGACCTCCTCTTTTCAACTCTCTTCCCCTCCCAGTTTCCCCTTATTTATTTTCTCTTTCTTGAGCTGATTTTTTTTCTCTCCCCTTTTTTGAACTCCAACTTTTTCTGTTGTTCTTGTGATTCCCTTTCTCTTGGTTTCCTTGAGTTCTCTCTCAGCCTCCTTCTTCTGTTCTCTTTCCATCTTTCCATGTATTCTCTCTCTTCCTCTCAGGTCCCTTAATCAATCCCTCCTCTCTTCTTTTTCTCCCAGAGTGTGCTCTCTTTCTTCTTCTCTTGTCCCCATTCCCCCTTGCTTATCTCCCACTCTCTTCTGGATTTCCTTACCCCAAGCTTCATTCTCCCTCTCCTTTTGCCTCCCATCGTCCTCTTTCCCCCCTCCTGGTTCTCTCAATAATCCCTCCCCTTCTCTCACTCTTTTCTTCTTCCAGTATCCTCTTCCAAGCTCTCCCTCCCTTAGGATCATACTTTATGTTTTGCGAGGATGTGAGGACCTTTCTGCTAATCCTTCTTCCCTTTGTGAGGAGAAGTGTGTTCCAATGTGATGAGGGCAGCCCCATCTTTTGTTTGTGTGGAGAGGAGAGATGTCTAGAGGGTGACTGATTGTTCTTGTGGCCCTCAGGAGGAGGTGTGTCATGGGGAACCAGTAGGGAGCTGCTGGGAATCTTCTCTCCCTTCAGCCATGGTGCAACTATTTTTTCCCCGTCTCCTGAGGTCATCAAAAGGGTGTGGAGCACAAAGAGGAGTTGCCATGGTTCTTCTCTTCTTTTTTTCCCAAGGTCATGAGCATTGAAATGCTGGGACATACAGAAACCACATAGGTTGCTGCTCTATGGTTGATCTCTGCCTGGAGAAGACTCTACTCCTCATACATTCATAGTGGGAGGTACATCTCTGTGGTTGACTCTCAGCAAGTATTACAGAGCCATTTTTTCAGAGGGCTGACAAAGCCTTGGGGAAGAGGTGGGAGAGGGCTCACGTTCTCTCAAAAAAGAGCAGGATGTTGCATTTCTGACAAGACATTCAGACCTTAGAATTTGCTTTTAGGACTATATAAATTCTACTTTGCTCTTCTGTAACTTTCACTGAAAATGCTTTATCAGCTTGACATTTTGCAAAATATAAATCTCAATATGCTGAGACAACCATTAATTTTTATTTAATTTGATTTAATTTAAATCCTTTTCTCACTACCTTTTGTATGATTATGAATTCAGCTGTCAATTTGGATTCCGTCTTTGAGAAAAAATCCCTCGTGTAACTTTCCAGAGAGGGTCCTTCAGGATAGAGTTGTGACACCAGGCCACTGCACACTGTACTCAGTCAAATGGCCTGGGCAGACAGGCCTAACCCCAGAAAATGTGCTGCACAATGTAAAAGGCAAGTAACACATAAAGGGGAGATGCTCAGAGGCCAAACAGGAGACCAAGGTGGAGACATGTCCAGATGTGACAGTGGCCATGGCAGCTTACTTAGAGTCATTTAGATTGTAAGCTCCTCAGGGCAGGGACATCTTTTACTACATACATGTACAGCACTTAGCACAATAGGGCCCCGATCCTAGATGGAGTCTCTAGGGACAACTGCGACACAAATAATAATAATGCGGGACTCAGAGTGCTAGTGTAATGTATATGTGAAATAATAATGGAGAGCAAGACCAAAACAAGGAATCAGTGGACAACATTTATGCCTGTATATAATAGCTGTGGTGAATATTAAATTAATTTGGTTCTGGGGAAAAATGCCAGAACTACAGCTTTGGAGACTAAAATCATCTATTAATTTACAGAGCAGACACAGCACACATGGGCAGCTGAAATGCAAGTTTCTTCCCTAATGTCCCCTCATTGTGCCTCTGCTCTGAGCTAGTGAGAGAATTCGGAGGAGATCAGTTCATGATCATTTAGTGTTTGGCTTCTCTATTAAAAATGGCACCTACTGCCAACAGTAGTGATGATTTTATGATGTGAATAATTGTCCAGTGGGATCTGGAGTGAGGTTATAAACTCACTTCCAGTAGATCCACAATAGCCATCTGATTACATTTGGAGAGTGATGAATTGGTAACATAAGAAAGTAAGAAAATAAGAATGGGCATATTGAGTCTGACCCTGGGTTCATCTAGCTCAGTATCCTTCTTTCAACAGTGGCCAATGCCAGGTGCTTCAGAGGGAATGAATAGAACAGGCCATCATGGAGTGATCCATCCCCTGTTGTCCACTCCCAGCTTCTGGCAGTCAGAGGCTAAGGACACCCAGAGCATGGAATTGCTTTCCTGATCATCTTGGCTAATGGCCATTGATGGATCTGTCCTCCATGAACTTATCTAATTCTTTTTTGAACCCTGTTACAGTTTTGACTTTCACAACATCTCTTGACAACAAGTTCCACAGGTTGACTGTGCGTTGTGTAGAGAAGTATGTCCTTTTGTTTGCTTTAAACACGTTGCCTATTAATTTCATTGGCTGACCCCTGATTCTTGTGTTATGTGAAGGAGTAAATAACACTT
This sequence comes from Lepidochelys kempii, assembly GCF_965140285.1. NCBI lineage: Eukaryota > Metazoa > Chordata > Testudines > Cheloniidae > Lepidochelys > Lepidochelys kempii. The sequence goes on from NC_136380.1 coordinate 251,795,368, forward strand.
CCTTATTTACTTTTTCCACATTGTTCATAATTTTATATTTCTCTGGCATATCTGTCTCTTTTCCAAGATGAAAAATCCCAGTCTTTTTAATCTCTCCTCATATAGAAACTGTTCCATACCCTTTATCATTTTTGTTGCCCTTCTCTATTCTAATATATCTTTTCTGAGATGGGGTGACCAGAACTGCACAAAGTATGCAAGCTATGGGCATACCATGGATTTATATAGTGTCATTATGATATTTTCTGTTTTATTATCTATTTCTTTCCTAATGGTTCCTAACATTCTGTTATCTTTTTTGACTGCTGCTGCACATTGAGGACATGTTTTAGGAAAACTATCCACAATGACTCCAAGATCTCTTTCTTGACTGGTAACTGCTAATTTATATCCTATCAGTTTGTATGTATAGTTGGGATTATGTTTTCAATTGTACATTTCTTTGCATTTATCAACATTGAATTTCATCTGCCATTTTGTTGCCCAGTCACCCAGTTTTGTGAGATCCCCTTGTAACTCTTCACAGTCTGCTGTGGACTTAACTATGTTGAGTAAGTTTGTATCATCTTCAAATTTTGCCACCTCATTGTTTATCCCTTTTTCCAGATAATTTATTAATATGTTGAACAGCACTGGTCCCAGTACAGCTTCTGGGGGGACCTTACCTCTCTCCATTTGGAAAACTGACTATTTATTCCTATTCTTTGTTTCCTGTCTTTTAACCAGTTACTGATCCATGAGAGGTCCTTTCCTCTTATCCTGTGGCAGCTTACTTTGCTTAAGAGCCTTTGGTGAGGGACCTTGTCCAAGGCTTTCTGGAAGTCCAAGTAGACTATAGCCACTGGATCACCCTTGTCCACATTTGCTGATCCCCTCAAAGAATTCTAATAGATTGGTGAGTCATGATTTCCCTTTAGAAAAGCTTTGTTGAATCTTCCCCAGCAACCTGTGTTCATCTATGTGTCTGCTAATTCTGTTCTTTACTATAGTTTCAACCAATTTGCCTGGCAATAAAGTTAGGCCTGTAATTGCCAGGATTGCCTCTGGGGTCTTTTTAAAAAAATGGTGTCACATTAGCTATCCTCCAGTCATCTGGTACAGAATCTGATTTAAGTGATAGGTTACATACCATACTTAGTAGTTCTCCGATTTCACATTTGAGTTCCTTCAGAACTATTGGGTGGATACCATCTGGTCCTGGTGACTTATTACTGCTTAATTTATCAACTTTTTCTCAAACCTCCCCAATTGACACCTCCATCTCAGACTTTTTTTCAGATTTGTCACCTAAAAAGAATGGCTCAGGTGTGGGAATCTCCCTCACATCCTCTTCAGTGAAGACCGATGCAGAGAATTTATTTAACTTCTCTGCAATGGCCTTGTCTTCCTTGAGTGCTCCTTGAGCATCTCAATCATCCAGTGGCTCCACTGATTGTTTGGCAAGCTTCCTGCTTCTGATGTACTTTTTGCTGTTAGTTTTTGAGTCTTTTGCTAGTTACTCTTCAAATTCTTTTTTCTCCTGGTTAATTCTAATTTTACCCTTGACTTGCCTGAGTTTATGCTCCTTTCTGTTTTACTCTGTAGAAAACTTAGAGGTGAAATATTCCACATTCAAGGAACCAGGCATTCCCTTGACAGACATTACTTTCCAAAAGTGCCACTAAATCTTTGATACCTATATTTGAAACCTACGGGATATTTTAAATAAGATTCACAATCATGATGCTTTTCCTTATTAGGTAAAACACATACTACTTGCTACATGACCAGGCTTGAGTAAAATCTCCTACCCTTTGTGCTTTTGGCATATCAGTGTGGCGCTGAGCACGTACAGAGCGTGCAGATTTGGGTGGCTTGATAGGAGCGCAGTACATTTCCAGCCTCCTCAGGTCACAGCTCTGGAAGCAGCATTCATCCACTATTCCCTTGTGGTGTAAACGTCTACTGGTGGATCCATACCCTGTTGGCTTACCTGCACACAACACAAATGGGAGAATTTTATTGTTGGGGAAAAAATGCAAAAGCCTCAGTAGCACTCCTATAATAGGCTGCATTATTATAGCTGGAATACTAGTGACAGCCTTAGTTAAGGCTGCCTATATGTTTCCATTCTAAGACCCTTTCTTCCATTGCTCATAACTCTCTGAATCATTCATCTGAAAATGGGCTATTATTTTTAACATTTGAGCAAAACCATAACTTTTCTTATAAAATGTTGTTAAAAGCTTTTTTGGAACTATTTTAGCACTAAAGAGGTTGAGGGTAGGAAGCTTAAATTTGGCAACGTACCGATCATCATTTAGGTGAAAACTGACTTTGAATTGGTGGAATTCGGGGTGTTTAAAGATCATAGTTTGTTCATAAACATCATAGAAAAGTAGGACTGGAAGGGACCTTGATAGAATCATAGAATATCAGGGTTGGAAGGGACCCCAGAAGGTCATCTAGTCCAACCCCCTGCTCGAAGCAGGACCAATTCCCAGTTAAATCATCCCAGCCAGGGCTTTGTCAAGCCTGACCTTAAAAACCTCTAAGGAAGGAGATTCTACCATCTCCCTAGGTAACGCATTCCAGTGTTTCACCACCCTCTTAGTGAAAAAGTTTTTCCTAATATCCAATCTAAACCTCCCCCACTGCAACTTGAGACCATTACTCCTTGTTCTGTCATCTGCTACCATTGAGAACAGTCTAGAGCCATCCTCTTTGGAACCCCCTTTCAGGTAGTTGAAAGCAGCTATCAAATCCCCCCTCATTCTTTTCTTCTGCAGGCTAAACAATCCCAGCTCCCTCAGCCTCTCCTCATAACTCATGTGTTCCAGACCCCTAATAATTTTTGTTGCCCTTCGCTGGACTCTCTTCAATTTATCCACATCCTTCTTGAAGTGTGGGGCCCAAAACTGGACACAGTACTCCAGATGAGGCCTCACCAATGTCGAATAGAGGGGAACGATCACGTCCCTCGATCTGCTCACTATGCCCCTACTTATACATCCCAAAATGCCATTGGCCTTCTTGGCAACAAGGGCACACTGCTGACTCATATCCAGCTTCTCGTCCACTGTCACCCCTAGGTCCTTTTCCACAGAACTGCTGCCTAGCCATTTGGTCCCTAGTCTGTAGCTGTGCATTGGGTTCTTCCATCCTAAGTGCAGGACCCTGCACTTATCCTTATTGAACCTCATCAGATTTCTTTTGGCCCAATCCTCCAATTTGTCTAGGTCCTTCTGTATCCTATCCCTCCCCTCCAGCGTATCTACCACTCCTCCCAGTTTAGTATCATCCGCAAATTTGCTGAGAGTGCAATCCACACCATCCTCCAGATCATTTATGAAGATATTGAACAAAACCGGCCCCAGAACCGACCCTTGGGGCACTCCACTTGATACCGGCTGCCAACTAGACATGGAGCCATTGATCACTACCCGTTGAGCCCGACAATCTAACCAGCTTTCTACCCACCTTATAGTGCATCTATAAGGTCATCTAGTCTAGTCCCTTGCACTGAGGCAGGACTAAGTATTATCTAGACCATCCCTGACAGGTGTTTGTCCAACCTGCTTTTAAAAACCTCCAGTGACTTCGGGCTAGTCTACACTAGAAGGGCGACAGTGGCACAAGGGTACCGATGTAGCTGTGCTGCTGTAGCCCTGCTATAGCAGACACTTTGGCCCAACGGGAGAGAGCTCTCCTGTCAGCATAATTACTCCACCTCCCTGAGCAGCGGTAGCTTCTCCTGCTCACGTAACACTGTCCACACTGGTGCTTGGATAGATGTAACTTACGTTGCTCAGGGGTGCCTTTTCTACACCCCGAGCGACTTAAGTTCTAGAAAAGTAAGCACAAGTGTGTGCAAGCCTAGAGATTCCACTGCCTTCCTAGGTACTTTGTTCTAGTGCTTAACTACCCTTAAAGTTAGGAAGTTTTCCTAATGGCTAACCTAAATCTCCCTTTCTGCAATTTAAGCCCCTTGCTTCTTGTCCTGTCCTCAGTGGTTAAGGAGAACAATTTGTCCTTATTGAATTTCATCCTACTTATTTCAGACCATTTCTCCCGTTTGTCAAGACCATTTTGAATTCTAATTCTGTCCTCCAATGCATTTGCAACCCTCCCAGCTTGGTATCATCCACAAACTTTACAAGTGTATTCGGTATGCCATTTATCCAAATCATTTATGAAGATACTTAATAGAACCAGACCCAGAACAGATCTCTGCAGGACCCCACTCAATAGCCCCTTCCAGCTTGATTGTGAACCATTAATAACTACACTCTGAGTATGATTTTCCAACCATTTGTGCACCCACCATATAGTAGGTTCATCTAGATTGTATTTCTCTAGTTTGTTTATGAGCAGGTCAGGTGAGACCGTATCAAAAGCCTTACTAAAGTCGAATTATATCACATCTACTGCCTCCCCACTATCCCGACTTGCTACCCGGTCAAAGAAGAATATTAGGTTGGTTTGACAGGATTTGTTCTTGACAAATTCATGTTGACTATTACTTATCACCTTATTATCTTCTAGGTGCTTACCTTGATTTGTGCTGGAAATGGCCCAACTTGATTATCGTACACATTGTAAGGAGAGTGATCACTTTAGATAAGCTATTACCAGCAGGAGAGTGGGGTGGGGGGAGAGAAAACCTTTTGTAGTGGTAAACACCCATTTTTTCATGGTTTGTATGTATAAGAACATCTTCTGTATTTTCCACAGTATGCATCTGATGAAGTAAGCTGTAGCTCACGAAAGCTTATGCTCAAATAAATTGGTTAGTCTCTAAGGTGCCACAAGTACTCCTTTTCTTTTTGCGAATACAGACTAACACGGCTGTTACTCTGAAACTTGATTGTTTGATTATTTGCTCCATTATCTAAACTGACTAGTCTATAATTTCATGGGCTGTCCTTTTTCCTCTTCTTATAGATAGGTAATGTATAGTAGTTTCTTTAAGATAATGGATAGTGCTGTTAAGATACTATTTCCTAACATTTTAAACAAAAGGGGGCTTCCTTGTGCCTGCATGTGAGGCTAAAATTAAGAGTAAAGGGGAAAAATATAGTGAATTTCTACAGACTGTAAGATGTTGTTTAATCAGAAAACAGTAAGCAATAGAAAGTAAGGTTGAGTTAGCAGTGTCCAGTAAAGTGCTGTAAAAGCAGTAAGCATTAAGGTGCATGGTGAGTGAGGGAATGCTGAATACTGCTGCCTAGCACTGTATAGTTATGACATAATGTATGAAACAGGCCTGGTATTGCTTACTGTTTGCTGCTTATTGTACACTATGGTCACTGAGCAGTTGCGATAAGTGTGTGCTCTGTGAACGAGGCAGTGTTTGCCCATTAAATGTTTGTGAAAGTAAAACTTGATTACACTAATGTTTACCCGATGTGAATACAACAGGGGAACCAATGCAGCAGAAATGAATCCACTTAATAACTCAAATTAATGGTCACAGAAAATGTTTTGCAGTATTAATCCAGCTCTAGACAACAGTGTTATTAAAATCCCCACAACATCCACTTCTATTTTTCTCTCCTTCTGATCCATGGCTTCTTTCTTTCTGACTGTCTTTTTTTGATTTCTCATATAGTTTCTGCTTTTCTCTCCACTCTTTGACATTGGGCAGGGAGTTGGGCATGGAGCAGCCATCTCTTTGCTGGGCGTGTAGTTTCACTACTATCCAGTGATGACATCCAGTTGCACTGTCAGGAGACTGAGTTTTAGGAAGGGACCAGGGACTCAGGCTGGATGAAGAGTGAAACTGTTACAAAGTTGATTAATTTAGTTTTTCATTGGGAAAATTTTCCTTCTTGCCCTTTTACAGTAAATTCTGGAGGCACATCCATAAAGACATCCTGGACTTGTCAGTTTGGGAAGACAGTACAGTTTGTACTCCTTTGTAATTAAAACAAATAATCACTGATCAAGAGCCCCTGAGACCACAGTACATCCATTAAAAAAAAAAAACTTTTTTAGTGATAAAATATGTCTAACTTTTTAGCCAGGGATACCGTCAGCTCAGAACTAACTGTCCCTGAGAGCTTTGTAAACTTAAACAATAGGGTTTTTTTAAACATCCTTTCCCAGGGATTATAAATTAAAGAAAAAGAAAAACATGCTTATTTAGTACATTGTAATCCACTGAGGACCTCTATACTGTACATTCTCTCCTAAATTATTCCTTTCATAAGGATAAACAGGACAGCAAGCCAGTAATAGATTATAGTAATATTTTATGGCATAGGTTTGTTTTTTTGGGGTTTTTGTGTGTACCACTGAAATGTCTTATAAATGTGCAGAGATAAAGACATTTTTAACGGATTATCTAGATTATTTTCACCCAGTAAGGAACACTACTACCTGTGAGATATGCAAGATCTGATTCTGAAGCTTTCTAACTTGATCTCCTCAGCATAACTTATTTTATAGAATTTAGTGTTTAGGGGTCAAAAATAGGGTGGCACTTATTTTACTTGATACTGGGAGCTGTCTCAGATTCTCTTAGTTATTTTCCATTTAAATAATTTCAGGTTAAATTATGTCCCTGCTTGTGCCTGTGTAACTCTCACTGACACAGATCTTCCAACTATTCCTAGAAACTAGTTTATTTATCAAATTTAGCTTTTTTCACTTTACATATTGCCCGTTCACAGATTGTAATTTTAAGAAATCTGTTGTGGCTTGTTTTAATTTAGGTTGTAAAATGTTGAGGTCAAGAACTTTATTTTTCACTTGACATGTGTTTTTACAGTACCTAGAAAGTACTAATCCTGACTGGTTCCTTTGGGTGCTACTGAATTACTTAGGACCTGGGAATCATCATCAAAAAGTCAGTCTGTTCTCAGTCATTCTGCTTATCTTCTTAAGGTATGTAGAGTACAGACATAGCACACCCAGCTAGCACTGGTATAAATAGCAGTGTAGACAGTGAGACACTGCTTAGGTGAGTACAGAGACACACCAGAACCCTACAGTATATACCCTACATGGCTGTCTACATGCCCAAGCAGCACCTTCTCTATCTACACTGCTATTTTCATCAGTGTAGTGTGCCACTACCTCCCCGCTGCTGGAGTCTTCCCCTGCTGCAGTGATAAGCTCTGGTACTGGGAAAAGGCAGTAGGGAAAGGCTCTGGGAGCTCCCCACTGCTGGAGCCTTTCCCTGCTACCTCCTACTTGCCACAGACTCTCACAGTGTGGACTTAGACTTCCTTTCACTGTGACAAGGAGCTACATGTACCCCACATGCTGCTGCAAGAGTAGACAGTCTCATACGGTCCTTATCACCATAATATCTGAGTCATTGGGAATGTCACCATTGTTTTTCATCGATCTAAATGCTATGAGATTTTAGCGATAATCATAATATTTAATACTTCTTTATCACCTTTCATGAAAAGATATCGCAAACAATAAAGCCTCCAGATGGGGAAATTGAGGCATAATAAGATTAAGTCACTGTCAAATACTCCTATAAAATATCAGTCAAGTTGGATATAGAACCAAGTTCCCCTTCACTGACTACATGTCTTGTGAATGACAGTGTTTTATGAATTTCCCCGAGAAGATAACAGTATCCCTGGTTCTTTAACAAAGCCAGTGAGGTGTTACGCAGATGTATCAGAACATTTTTTACACTAACAGTTTTCTTTAATGGTAATTTTTTGTCTCACTGCTGTTGCTATTTGCTGTGAAGCACTGTTGACTGAACTGACATTTCTGAGACATTTGTACTTAAAGAGGCTATAAAGGAAGTAGTCAAATTCAAAGAAAGTTTAAAATGCCTGAAAACTTCCCAACTATATTGAAGTGTATTACAGTTAACATTTGATTTTGATATGAATAAACAAATCAGAAATGAGTTAGTAGTTTGAAATGATTCTACTGGAAAGCGTTTCCTCTCTTTTATGGATCAGTAGACCCTGCCAGTGTGCTCAGGGACATTCTATATTTATATAGTATATGCTTTTATTTTATCACTTTTTCCTAGGGTCAAGCGTTTGAGCTGGTGTTTCTTTTCATACATTAATCTTGACAAGCACAGATAAGGGAAAGCCTAGACATACTATAGCTGATATACTGTACTACATTTTACTTTCTAGTATGATACTTAATCATCTCCCAGAAGGCCACTTGATCTTACATTTACTGTGACCAGTAAAGGGACTCTAGCTGTCTGTTCCAATTTTTACATGACTGACTTAACTCTCTGCCGTGGCTTTAAGAAATCAAGATCTGCTCAATACATAAATATTGGAATTAGACATGCTTTTATTTGTGGAAGTAGAAATACAAAACAAATATTTCAGAACTATCTGGGAAGGAGTGTTGTGTAATAGTAGAGCATTGGAGTTGGGACTTCTGGGCTCTGTTCTCAGCTTTACCACCAAGTTACTGTGTGATGTTGTGCAATTATGGAATTCCAAATCATTATTATTAGTCCTAGTAATTAATGTATTAATTTATTATACTGGAACTACTTGCAAGCACTGAATAATAAACTTAGAAGGCGAGACCCAGAATCTTTAAGGAACATTAAATAGGCAATTTGGAATGGAAATCCCTGGTATATTGGTGTCACACTGAACATATCTGTGTATACATCTTGGTATTTATTTATGTGTGGGTGTATACATCTGGCACATGACATCTTGGATTCTCATTTTGCATTAACAAATAATACTTAGAGCATATTAAGGCTAACTGATATCACTGTACTGGAGATCAAAGAACAATCCATGTTTCATAGATTAAAACATCCCCATCTATGCTGCTAGTTAAAGGGAAAAGGTTAATTTGATAGCTAATCAGTTTCAGAAAATGAGTTTAAAAGGTCATTTCAGGTCCTTACATGGTGTGCTGTTTTTTGTGGATCTCATTCTAAGGCACTTAGCTCTTTCCATTCATTGTGCAGGGTGCCTAGGTGCATAACTCAGGCTTTGTGGGTTGCAGTGTTGCTCCGTTGATTGTCTAGGCACCTAAAATTTAGGTGTTGTAATGCTGAGCATCACAATGCCTAAGTTGCTTTGTAGTTTTGGCCTAAGTGCTATCAATACACAAAGGAGGCGAACAAAGGAAAATAGATTTTTTTCTCTAGTCTCTTTTGGTTATGATAATTTCAGGTGTTACCTGTAACACGTCAGTATTAGAAAAATGAAACCTTTCAGACAGAAGCATGATTTTTAAGCTGACTGTATCCCCTTAAATCAAGTGCTGCAGTATACAATAACATTTATTATCCCAGACAAGGTCCCAATAATAATTACAGTCAGATATGATAACTACTTCACTGCAGACCTGACAAGGAGTTCTTCCTGCAAAAGGACTACAGGATCAGGCCCTCTGGTTCCTATTCAGCAAAGCACTAAAACATGCACTGAACTTCAAGCACAAGCTTTATTGATATCCTAAATGGGGATAGACTTAAGCATGTGCTTGGAATGCTTTCCTGGATCAGGCCCTACCTGAGTGACCGCATGAGAAAATATCTAAAAAAGGCAAGTAGGCCTACACATGCAACATCAGTTGTCCTATTCCCAAGAAATTTTATAATAAAAGGAAATAGGCTGAAGGGGAGTTCATTCAAGGGAATGAGCTCCCTAACCTTTCATTGCTCATATTGTAAACTGTTACCTAAAAGCTACGATTGCCTAAAAACACTGACAGGTTTCAGAGTAGCAGCCGTGTTAGTCTGTATCCACAAAAAGAAAAGGAGTACTTGTGGCACCCTAGAGACTAACAAATTTATTTGAACATAAGCTTTTGTGAGCTACAGCTCACTTCATCGGATGCATGCAGTGGAAAATACAGTGGGGAGATTTATATACATAGAGAACATGAAACAATGGGTGTTACCATACACACTGTAAAGAGAGTGATCAGGTAAGGTGAGCTATTACCAGCAGGAGAGCGCGGGGTGGGGGAGGAAACATTTTGTAGTGATAATCAAGGTGGGCCATTTCCAGCAGTTGACAAGAACATCTGAGGAAAAGTGGTGGGGAGGGGGAGAATAAACATGGGGAACTAGTTTTACTTTGTGTAATGACCCATCCACTCCCGGTCTTTATTCAAGCCTAAGTTAATTGTATCCAGTTTGCAAATTAATTCCAATTCAGCAGTCTCCTTGGAGTCTGTTTTTGAAGTTTTTGAACAAAGCCCATTGCCAACTGTGCCCACATATCTATTCAGGGGACACCATCATAGGGCCTAATCACATCAGCCACACTATCAGAGGCTCGTTCACCTGCATGTCTACCAATGTGATATATGCCATCATGTGCCAGCAATGCCGCTCTGCCATGTACATTGGTCAAACTGAACAGTCGCTACGTAAAAGAATAAATGGACACAAATCAGACGTCAAGAATTATAACATTCAAAAACCAGACAGAGAACACTTCAATCTCTCTGGTCACTCGATTACAGACCTAAAAGTTGCAATTCTTCAACAAAAAGACTTCAAAACAGACTCCAATGAGAGACTGCTGAATTGGAATTAATTTGCAAACTGGATACAATTAACTTAGGCTTGAATAAAGACTGGGAGTGGATGGGTCATTACACAAAGTAAAACTATTTCCCCATGTTTATTCCCCCCCTCCCCCACTGTTCCTCAGACGTTCTTGTCAGTTGCTGGAAATGGCCCACATTGATTATCACCGCAAAAGGTTTTTCCCCCCCCCCTCTCCTGCTGGTAATAGCTCACCTTACCTGATCACTCTCATTACAGTGTGTATGGTAACACCCATTGTTTCATGTTCTCCATGTATACAAATCTCCCCACTGTATTTTCCACTGAATGCATCTGATGAAGTGAGCTGTAGCTGACGAAAGCTTATGCTCAAATAAATTTGTTAGTCTCTAAGGTGCCACAAGTGCTCCTTTTCTTTTTAAAAATACTGATTGATCCTGATATGCCAGTATGACCTATCCAGTCCTACTCACCCACATAATTCTTCCCTTGCGTTCTGACTCAACTTCAGAACTGCTCTCTGGCTGCCATCAAACAGTTCTTTATATTTACTCAACCTTCAGAATGATGCCTTTGGACATGTAACAGTCCTAGGAATTCCTTTCTGCTGATGTATACTGATGTCCATGGAGGTTTGTTTCCTTTTTTGTCAGCTGTTAGCTCCAAAGAGGTTTCATATCATGTAGGTTAAAGTTTACTTAATAGAATTTTTGGCTACCATTTAATCTACTGTAGCAAAGTATTCTGCTGTTTCTTGAAAATGAGCCAAGTTATAGAATTCCAATGGTTAAACAGCTGGCTTCTGTAATAACAGCACTTCCCTTTAAACAATGCGTGGCCATGAAGTAATTTAGTAGGGCCTTTTCTATGCTAGACTTTTCTTTTTGCAGCAAATTCTCACTGCTGAGAGCACAGTTCAGCTCTACTGGTAGTAGCAATGTTGGGAGCTCTACTGTAGACAGCTACAGAAGGTCTAACCATCCTGCCATCTAGACCTCCTCTGAGGATTAGAAGCTGCACTAGTAATATTAATAATGAGAAATGTCATGAAGAATAGTCCAGAAGAAACACAGACCTAGCTTACTACTACAAGGGCTCTGGAAGGAATTGTGGCATCAGCTAAATCTGAGTCATTACCCAAGTCTTCACATTGTGCTGTAATAAGTAAAGTGTTTGTCATTATGGGAGCACAAGCTGAGAGTGATGTTTAGGCCCTGATTCAGGAAACCATCCCAATTTAGGAAACCACCTAAGCACATGCTTAACTTTAAGCATAAAATGCAAAACGTGAAATCCAAATTAAATATCGTCAGATCTACAAAGCCAAGATTTTTAAATGTGACTAGTGATTATGGGTGCTCCACTTTTGGGTGTCTGATACTGGCCACCTAAGCAATGAGGTGCCCAAAATCACATTTGAAAATCTTGACTATGAGGGGGATCATTTGCTATTGGCAATGGGGGCAGTTGCCACCCTGGCATCCATCTTGGTTTCCCCTCCCCACCAGACTTTTCATATGCTTGTGTGTCTTCCACTTTTTGCCTCCTCCATGTGACTTTGAGGATATGATACCGTCACACATAATGTTCTATATGCTGACACAACTTTGCCTCCCAGAATTTTTCTGCAATGACGCCCCTGTTGATGACTAAACTGTTCCCATTGTAACTTCTGCATGAGTTTACTTCTGTGGCATTTCTTTAGGGTTTCCAGTCACTACTGGGAAAACTAGAGGCCTGTGTTAAATCAAAAGGAAATGTCTGTGTTTTGATGATGGTATGGAAGATTTACAGAAATCTTGCTACCTGTAGCAAAAGTTCCTGTACACTAGGAATGATTTAAAACTTAAATCTAGCAAGCAAAGCTAGCAGATTTTAATAAAAATGTAGTGCACTTGTTTCGAACCCTGAATCCTTAGTTGCAATTTTGCTTTTATGTTTTATTGAGTGTTATAAAATTAATATGTTTGTTTATGTCCACCAAAGTGAGCATATATTTGTAAATATATGATGAATGGATGTACTAGCTCTGAAGCCTAATTTTTACATGTATGAGACTAAAGGATGAGTTTTATCAAAATATACCAAGTAACATTTGAATGAGAGTTGTGCATTTTTTTTTTAACATTGAGAACACTAGATTGCAGGATACTTGGTTCCATTGCATTCTAAATGTAAAACAATAGGGGATATCGTCTCAAATCATTGTAAAGGGCTTTGTCTTTGCAAATCCTAAGAGAGTTTTGTTGGGAACGCAAGAGCACTCAGGTGGCATAGCCATGTAACATATGAAATCATATGACTTTACTGAGAGTTTTGCCTGAGGAATCATATAATCATAAAGACTTAGGGCTGGAAAGGGACCTCAAGAGGTCTCTAGTTCATCCCCCCCTGTGCTATGGCAGGATTAAGTGTATAAAGACTCACGGATTAGGTTTTATGAGAAAAAAATCACTGTGTTTTGAATAGAGAAATCCACACAGACAACAAAATCAAACATTGTATTTCAGCTCTGTATTAATAGACTGTAGCTAAACCTACTTAGAAGGAAATTATTACTTCCATCTTTGTGGATTTAGTCTCCAGTTTAACTAAAATTAAAAATTAACACAGTGTTTGTCAGACAACCGGCCACATAATTGAACAGGGTAAATTTCTTCCCCTAGGAATCTGCTTTCAGAAACAATTTTTTGCTCTTCACTGGATATTTAATCTTAATTTCCCCCACCCCCAAGAAAACCCAACAATCCCTCTTAAACTTGTTTCCAAAGTACAGAGTTTGTAACAATTTACCCTCACACATAGGTGCATTGCACTATGCCATCTGCACAGAGCTGCTATTTGGAAGCTATTAAGTGTACTAAACATGCAATAAGGCCATTATTTGCCACATGGTAATTTCCAAAGTCAGTTGTGCTGATGTGAAGAATAAGGCCTATAAGCTTGGGTAATATTGCACTGGGATACGAAGCAAATATTCTATAGTTTTAGAATTCTTGAAACAAAACAAAACAAAAATCTGAACAAAAAATTGGGAAACAATGTGATGTATTGCTTTAGACCAATACAATTCTCCAGGGGATGAAAACCTTGCCAACACAGCACAATTTACAAGCCTAGGTCAGATTCCAGCACTGGAAAGTGCTGGACGCTGCCAAAAAAAATATACTTTGGCAAGAGAAATGCTTTGCTGGACAGAAATTCATTTCTAAGAGAATAGCCAGGTTTATCAAGGTCTAGGATAAGATAATCAGAAACCAGTAGATCATTGTTACATTTGAATTCACAGAATGTTGCATACTATGGTGCAGCTTCCATGGAGGACATTGGTATTGCATTCTTCCAACTGTAATGAGAATATATTCCCTATTCTTGTTACAATAAAATAAATTAACATTACACCATATCCTCTTTTTCTTGTATTTTTTCTCACAATGAAGTACTGCATAACAATTTTCTGTGGTAGTGGAGATGGCACTGCTCTCAGCTATCCAAGTAAAACATGGACCCCCAAAATCCAGTTTAGATGGGGATAGAGGCATCTTTAATATTGTTAATGAAATAAATATTGGGAATTGTGTGATTATGGGAGACTTTAATTTCCCAGATATAGATTGGAGGACAGGTTCTACTAATAATGGTAGGGCCCAGATATTTCTGGATTTGATAGCTGCCAGATTTCTTCACCACATAATGAACCAACAAGAGGTGATAATATTTTAGATTTTTGTATTGGTAAGTAGCAAGGACCTCATAGAAGAACTGGTTGAAGAGGGCAGCCTTGGTTTCAGTGATTATGAGCTAATTCAGTTTAAACTAAATGGAAGGATAGGGTCTTTGATTTCAAAATGGCAATCTTTACAAAATTAAGGAAATTATTTAGGGAAGTGCACTGGAACGATGAACTCAAAGATCTGAGTGTGGAGGATGCTTGAAATTACTCTAAGTCAAAGTTGGAGAGATTATCTGGAGTCTGCATCCCACACCAAGGGAAAACATTTGTAGGAAAGGGTTGCAGACCAAACTGGATGAATAAGCATCTCAAACAGGCTATTAAGAGAAAGCAGGGAGCCTACAAGGAATGTCAGAAGGGATAGATCAGCAAGGAAAGCTACCTCTTGGAGGTCAGAAAGTATAGGAAAAAAGTGAAAAGCCAAGCAGGGCTTGCAAAAGAAATTAAAACCAATAATATAAGGTGTATAAATAAAAAGAAAACAAGGAAAGAAGAAGTAGGATGGCTAAGCACTGAGGATGGGGTGGAGATTAAAGATAATTTAGGTGTGGCTAAGGCTGCGAGTCTGTCACGGAGGTCACAGCAGTCATGGATTCCATGACTTTCCAAGACCTCCGTGACTTCTGCAGCAGCTGGTGCTGGCCCAGAGCAGCAATTTGGATGTGTGGGAGGGGGCTCAGGGCAGGGCTTTGGGGGTTGTGTGAGAGGTGCTTACCTGGGGTGGGGGGCCTCCCTGAAGCTCCTAGGCAGTGGAAGGAAGGGGGGGGTGTGTGTCTCTGTGCTGCCTGCACCTGCAGGCCCCATCCCCGCAGCTCCCGTTGGCTGTGGTTTCCAGCTAATGGGAGCTGCGGCAGCCGGTGCTTGTGGCGGGAGAGCAGAGGAGCCCCTGCCCTGGCCCCTGCCTCTGCTGCCTAGGAGCTGCAGGGATGTGGAGCTGAGTAGGGAGCCCCTGCCAGCCCTGCCAACTTCCCTAGGGCCTGCGGGGGTCCTGGGTCACCTCCCCCAGCACCCATAGTGCCACCAGACTGCCCTCCCCCACCAGAGCACCTCCACCCAAGTTTTAGTCATGGTGGGTATTTTTAGTAAAAGTCATGAACAGGTCATGGGCTCGTGAATTTTTGTTTATGGCCCGTGACCTCTCCATGACTCTTACTAAAAATACCCATGACTAAAATGTAGCCTTAGGTATGGCTGAACACCTAAACAAATACTTTGCCTCAGTTTTTAATAAGAGTAATGAGGAGCTTGGAGACAGTGGCAGGATGGCTAATGGAAACAAGGATATGGAAATAGAAGTTACCACATCCAAGGTGGAAGCCAAACTCAAACAATAATGGGACCAAATTGGTGAGGCTCGGATAATTTCCATCCAAGAATATTAAAGGAACTGGCACATGAAATTGCAAACCCAACAGTAAAGGGCTGTAACCTATGACTGGAAAATTGCAAATATAGTATCTATATTTAAGAAAGGGGGAAAAAGGTGACCTGGGAAACTACAGGCAGATTAGTTTGACCTCAATTGTATGCAAAGTCTTGGAACAAATTTTAAATGAGAGAGTAGTTAAAGTCATTGAGATAAATGGTAATTAGGATAAAATACAGCATGGTTTTACAAAAGGTAGACCGTGCCAAACCAACCTGATCTCTCTTTTTCAAGAAGATAACTGATTTTCTAGCCAAAGGAAATGCAGTAGATCTAGTCTACCCAGATTTCAGTAAAACAGTTTATACAGTTCCACATAGGAAATTATTAGTTAAATTGAAGAAGATCGGGATTAATATGAAAATTGAAAGGCGGGTAAGAAACTGGTTAATGGGGAGACTATAATGGGTCATACTGAAAGGTGAACTGTCAGGCTGGAGGGAGGTTACTAGTGGAATTCCGCAAGGATTGGTCTTGGCACCAGTCTTATTTAACGTTTTCATTAATGGCCTTGGTACAAATAGCATGAGTGTGCTAATAAAATTTGTGGATGACACAAAGTTGGGAGGTATTGGGAATACAGGGGAGATCTGGAATATCATACAAGACAACCTTGAAAACTGGAATAATAGAAATGGGATGACATTGAATAATGCAAAGTGCAAGGTCATGCACTTGGGGACTAACAACACCGTCATGAAAAAGGCTAATGCAATCCTAGAGCATCAGGTGAGGTATTTCCAGTAGAGATAGAGAAGTTTTATTACCATTATACCAGGCACTGGTGAGATCTCACCTGGAATATTGTCTGCAGTTCTTGTCTCCTATGTTTAAGAAAGATTAAATAAAACTGGAACAGGTGCAGAGAAGGGCTACTAGAATGATCAGAGGAATGGAGAACCTATCTTATAAGAAAAGGAGTACTTGTGGCACCTTAGAGACTAACAAATTTATTTGAGCATAAGCTTTCATGAGCTACAGCTCACTTCATTGGATGCATTCATCGGATGCATCCGATGAAGTGAGCTGTAGCTCACGAAAGCTTATGCTCAAATAAATTTGTTAGTCTCTAAGGTGCCACAAGTACTCCTTTTCTTTTTGTGGATACAGACTAACACGGCTGCTACTCTGAAATCTATCTTAATGAGAGGAGACTTAAGGAGCTTGGCTTGTTTAGCCGAATGAAATGAGAAACGAGGGGAGATATAAGTGTGCTCAATAAATACATCAGAGGAATAAACACCGGGGGGAGAGGAATTATTTAAATAAAGAGCCAATGTTTGCAGAAGAATGAATGGATATAAACTGGCCATCAACAAGTGTAGGCTTGAAATTAGATGAAGGGTTCTAATCATCAGACTGAGCTTGATACATGTATGGAGGGGATAGTATGATGAAATTGCCTACAATGACATATGGCCCATTTGTGACTGCTATTAGCAAATATTTCTGATGGCTGGAGATGGGACACTAGATGGGAAGTGCTTTTAGTTACCATAGAGAATTCTTTCCCAGGTGCCTGGCTGGTGGGTCTTGCCCACACGCTCAGGATCTAACTGATCATCATATTTGGAGTTAGGGAGGAATTTTCTCCTGGCTCAGATTGGCAGAGACCCTGGCGTTTTCGGCTTTTTTTTTTGCTTTCCTCTGCAGCATGGGTTAGGGTCATTTGCTGGTTTGAACTAGTGTAAATGGTGGATTCTCTGTAACTTGAAGTCTTTACATCAAGATTTGAGGATTTCTGTAACTCAGCCAGAGGTGATGGGCATATTACAGGAGTGGGTAGGTGAGGTTCGGTGGCCTGCGATGTGCAGGAGGTCAGACTAGATGATCATGATGGTCCTTTCTGACCTTAAAGTCCAGTGAGTCTATGTATCCTTTCCTTGCCCACACTCAGTAAAGACATGGTCCTGAGAAGAACTATTATGCCTCTTTTATACCCATCTTTTCCTATGGTCAACATAGCATCTCCCTTTTTCTGGTTGGATTAGTGGGCGAAAAGCCATGTTAAAGCCATTGTTTGAGTAAAATCTTGGCTCCATTGAAGTCAATCTCAGAACTCTTGTTGACTCCGGTGGGGCCAGGATTTCACCCTAAACATTGCCTGCAAGAAGCTGCTTATGTAGGCCCTGATCCAAAGTGCATGGAAAGCGCATCCAAAACTTCCATTGTCTTCAGTGAGCTTTGGATCAGATCCATAGTGAATAATTCTCTGCTTTTCCTTCCATCTGTCCTGATGGAGAACAAACATCAGCTCACTAACATGTAAAGAGAATGGGGTCAATGGATGTTTGGGGAGACCTTGAAGTAGGCAAGTATAAAAAAAGCTAGTGAGAGACCCTATATCAGAATGATCATTTTCCTGTGGTAATGCTTGTGAAAATGGAAGAGAGTTGACTAATCTGGCTACATAATAAAGTTTCTAACCATGTAGTGCTCCTTGTATGTCCTTCCTTAGCTGTATTCTGAGGAATGATAGAAGATAACAAATGACACTTGTGGTGTTCTTCTTCCTACATTTCAGCATCGATATCTTGTTAGGGACAGTAGGATTTAAGCGCTTTTGCATAATATATAGAATAGTATAATATAGACATAATAGAATTTGTTTCTCTGTGGCATCTTTCACACTCCAGATATGTCAAAATACTTTACAAAGATGTGTTAGCCCAGCGACTGTGTAAGACTGCACACAGCCATTATAACCCATGTTGTTATGTGATTTTTATTTATCCTATGATAACCTCCAAAGGTCCTGATCACAATCAAGCTACCATTGTGTTAGCCTCTTACAAACATATAGGTAGACAATGCTCCCTGTCTCAAAACATTTACAATCTCATTAAAGACAAGTGAGAATAATAAGCAATAGGAGGGACAGGAAGAGGGAGACTGAAGATAATGGTAATAATATTGTACAGTTATATAGGTTTGCAATGTGCACAATATGATAGAGGCTCAAGTTAACATTACAGAGCTCTTGATCAGCAAAGCAGCAGCTTCATGCTCTAGCCTACATGATGCAGAAATACAGAATGAACCGTAAATAAGCCACTAACATTTCATTCTGTATCTGTGGCTTCAGGTTGAGTAGCATTGTTTGAATCAGCCCTGACTAAGAGCTTTGTCGTTCCAGCTAGGGTACTTTTCTTTAGGAGTTAAAGGGTGATTGGTTACCAGAGCTGTGACAAGATAATGACTTAAATATGGCTTCTTACATAATTTCAGTTTGTAGATTTCTTATGCCCATAATTTTAAAAGTGAGTTATTTGCCAGGAAGTAGAATTTTGGTTTACTGCCACTTCCTAGCTATTGAGGTACCTATATGTCCCTGTCATCACTATGTTCCCAATGCCTCCCAAGTATTTGTGAAGATATCCATGCAGGAACTCTGATAGCTAGTGATGTATTTACCTCTTTTTCAGGTGGGAAACTAAAGCACAAAGAGATTAATAGTTGTATTAGTTCATCCCTTCTTATGTTAAGTAGCACCTTGCTCAAAGTTCAGAAGGTTCCTCACGGAGCAAGAGACTTCTCAACTTGAATAGTGGTGGCAGAATCCAGCCTGAAGTGATTTGCCTAAGGGAAGTCTGTGACAGTGCAAGGAAGCAAAGTTAGATCTCCCAAGGACCAGTATAATGCCTTAATCACATCACTATCTTCCCTTCAGCCCTCTTTTTAGTTATTAGATTTATGCTATTGGCTTGTAAAAGAGTAACCTTGAAAGAAAAACATTCCTGCAAAGTCATGATGCTCCTGTTAAACTTGTTTAATGAGCTAAAAGAAAAAGTGAAGCTTTCCAGTGGGGCACATGGTTATTAGAGAGTGAGAATAAAGTCACAGGTGAGAGAGGGACAGTGAGTTGTGTCTGGGAAAAAAAACAAACAAGTAGCTAAAATATACTGGTGGTCCTGATTCATCTCTCTCTCTCACTGCTTTTACATTACTGTAACTCCATTCACTTTGATGGATTTGCTCTCATTTAACACTGAAGTCAGTGAAAAGAGAATCCAATTCAGCGATGGCAATAGAAACAAAAAGAAAAGGAGTACTTTGTGGCACCTTAGAGACTAACCAATTTATTTGAGCATAAGCTTTCGTGAGCTACAGCTCACTTCATTGGATGCATACTGTGGAAAATACAGAAGATGTTTTTATACACACAAAAAATGGGTGTGATAAACACCCATTTTTTCATGGTTTGTGTGTATAAAAACATCTTCTGTATTTTCCACAGTATGCATCCGATGAAGTGAGCTGTAGCTCACGAAAGCTTATGCTCAAATAAATTGGTTAGTCTCTAAGGTGCCACAAGTACTCCTTTTCTTTTTGCGAATACAGACTAACACAGCTGTTACTCTGAAACCTGTCAATAGAAACAAAGAGCATGTTTTGAGAAATAAATGAAGCTTCTCCAGAGATGTTCTTTGGATGATCGAACACCCCCTGCTGCTGCTGAGGGGGTCCTAGAGGGATCAGCTCTGGTATAATGCTTGTAGGACCACAGAAGACTGTTTACAGGCAGTGAAATTTGGGCGCAAACAGGAAAAATTCCTGAACTTGCAGAGCTGACAGAGCCCTCCTAGTCCTGCTTTTTTTTTTTTTTTTTTAAAGGGCCACATGCTTTTCTAAATGGGAATTTTTGAGTTCTTACTAACTTGGTATAGTCTTTTTAGTGGAGTTTAAATGATACATATGTTAAATTTCCCCTTAAAATTGAGTTTCATAAGTAACCAGAGTAATTGCTTTCTTGTACTATTTCCACTCCAACTTTTCTAAAAACTTGAATGATAACGGAAAGCCCAGAATCATTTAAAGATGTTTCTCTGAGATTTCTCTTTTATTTGGCAGTCTTTCTGTCGTATTCTTTCACTAGGTTCATTCTCTGGATGAAACAGGATCATTGTAAATTTTAAGAGAGGTGTGGTTATGTTGAAATCTGTATCTGAAAGGAATCAAGTTTTCACTCCCGCTCCTCCTGGGATTAGTATAACTCTTAAATCCCACATGCTATATTAAAAGCTCACAGACTTCTTTTGAGTCCACAGTATTACCCAGATACAAGGATTTATGCAGAATAATCTAGCTCAGTTTATGATGTGGAGAGACACGATGAAACAATAGCTCAAAAATGTGTGAATTTTTTCATTTATTTTAATGCTATGTTAACTTGGAATCCTAGAATTGACCATTTAAATGTCCATGTTGATGGATGTGTTTTCCTCTTGATTATTCTTCTAGAAAGAGCCAGACAATGTTTTTGCCTAGTCACATCATGACAGCCCCTTCAGTGGACGGGATGGTTCAGAGGACTAATGTTGCATGTTTTGAATATGCAGTTAGGCAACAGTCAGACTATTTTCTACTAATTTTTAAACTGGGTTAAACGTGAGGTTTATAGTGACATGGGCTAAAAGTGGTTGACTCAAGCAGTGTGGTTTTTGGAATATTGCAGATTTTTGTGGGATTTATGTTCAGCTTCATTGACACTTGGGCCTGGTCTCTCATTCCCCAGGCGAACAGAAGTTAGGAGTGTTCTGGAGCAAAAATAGTAGCAAGGGCAGGAGGGAAAAATACTTGTCTGTAACATACTTGAGAGGTTTATGGGCCACAAGTGCCATATTAGTGTGGTAGTAAAGGAGGGCTGAACAATTTTTATGAAATAAATATATTTCTACAAAATGTCTTGTACTCCTGTGTAGATTATTGGAGAGCACAGTCTCTTTTAACTTTCTAGCCTTCAACATCTGTAATTCAGTTTTCATTTCTTTAAATGTTAATATTTCCAAAGCCTGGAGGAATTTGGAGGAAGCTTTGTATCACCTGCATGGATTCTAAATTGCATCTGAAGCAACTGCAAAGGTATAGACCACTGTATGGATGTCTTCAAGCATTTTTTGTTGTGTGCCCTGAGGTTCTTAATCAGTTCAGTCAGAGTTTTCTTAATCTATCTAAATGTATCTAAAATGAGTAATCTGTTATTCAAGAAACTAGATTAATAGTTCCAGTTTCACATAAGGAAGTGATGTGAAACATGCTCCCTGGGAACCAAAGTTTGATTTAATGAGATGATAGACATTTTTGACTGACTTGAATATCCTTGAATTGTATGCAGTGTAGTTGTAACCATGTCAGTCCCAGAATATTAGAGATAAAGTGGGTGAGGTCATATCTTTTATTGGACCAACTTCTCTTGGTGAGAGAAACAAGCTTTTGAGCCACATAGAGCTCTTCTTCAGGTCTGGGAAAGATACTTCAAGCATCACAGTTAAATGCAAGATGGAACAGATTGTTTAGCATAAGTAGTTAGCACATATTCCACTCTACCTTGAATGTTTCCTTAGAATGGAATATGTGCTTACTACTTATGGTAAAAACAATCTGTTCCACCTTGCATTTGCTGTGCCGCTTGCAGCACCTTTCCCTGACCTGAAGAAGGGCTCTGTGTGGCACAAAAGCTTGTCTCTATCACCAGCAGAAGTTGGTCCTATAAAATATATTACCTCATCCAACTTGTCTCTCTAATATCCTTGAGTTTTACAGTTATAGCTGGTATTGAAATACAAGAGCTGAGACAAGTAGGATAGAAAACAGAAAAATCCCCACCACAAAACTGTAGACTTTGGATCAATCCCTGTGATTTTGGGGAGATAAACCTTTGCAGATCTAGCAAAATCACCATGCATTGCTATGGCCTCTGCTGATATCATAGGAAAGGATATGATTAATTATTTTATATATATAAATGCGTTTTGTTAAACCAGAAGCAGTTTGTATGTGAAATTCTATTAACTGTGGGTACAAATGAGGGACCATGTTTTGAAAATCTGACCCATGATGGAACTGATCCAATAACTTCAAAGTGTTTGTGTTTCATTGTACACTTGTATGCATTGAATTAAAAATATCCACCCCCTACCCACACCACTAAGGAAAAATGACTGGCAAGTTATTTGATAAAATCTCATTAACTCTTTTAATAGTTTTTGACACTTTGAAAGAGAATGTTTCATTACCATGAAAATGGGGAGGAAACTCTTGAATGCAGTATTACATTCCTAAACATTTCTATAGTGTGACATGCACTGTGTTTACTTTTTCCCATGGTATCAGTATTAATGATTAGTAACAGCTCAATTAAAATGGTAAGTAATCCATTTTAAATAGGTTTAATTTAAATAATATGGGATGATGAAATATGAAGGTGCAAAAGACATGAGGTTATTTTGTTTACCTCTTGCCATTGAAGGACAGTCCATACAGTATATTCTAGAGTAGCTTCTCCAGTCTAACTTGAAATGACTCAGGTAATGTGCAACAATGTTCCCTTATGGAGAATATTCCATGGCCTAATACCATAGATGTCAGTGTTAGGAAGAGCTTCCTTACACCTTATTTGGATTATCATTTCCTTGACTTACTTAAAATTTCACTACTCTTACTAATACGCTCTTGGGAAAGTCTAAGTAGTTCTGCCACATTCTTGTTGTATTTACACTGTTCAAATGTTTATGTAGATGTCTATTGCACCCCTCCTTTAGTCCTCCTGTACCAAAGCTATACATAGTTAGTTCTTTCCATACAGAGTGATTTTTGGATAAAATACGACTGCTCCTCTCACAGCACCTTTGGTCAAAATTTGTACCAAATGAGCCTTTTTTGTGATTTGGGAAAGTTGGATTAGCTTTTTGCCTCTCGTTATTTTTTCATTTCAATGGGAAGTCCCAGAACAACCCAATGAGGTTGTTCAGGTTGGCTGGAAGAAGGAAGTACTGGAAGTCTAATAAGAGAGTCAATTCATGTAAAATTTCCAAATTAATGTCTTCATCATGTGAGATGTTTTGTGCCTTCAACTCCCATTAAGGAGAGGACGCTCAATATTGGCTGCTCAGCACCATGCAGACCAGACCTTAATTTTGCAGATCCCCAAAATTTGTAGAGCTCAGAAAAGATTCAGGTCAGCATCTGGGGTGAAATTCTGCCTATGCTGAAATCAATGGCAAAGCTCCCATTGACTTCAGTGGGGCCAGGATTTCACTACTGAGCTTTTGGAGGCTTACTCAAATCAAATCTTTTGTAATTTGCCTTTGCTACTTCTGATCTTTCCTCATATGTCAGCCTCTCATGCCTCTTGGTCGTTGCTGCTGCTCTTCTTTGGTTTCTCTGATGTTAGTCATTAACTTTCTGCTAATGAATTGCCCAGATCTTGGATAGTAGCATTCAAGATGCCTTTTTCTTTATCCCTCTAGCAGTTAGACGGCAGTTATTAAAAAATAAAATGCAATCTGTTTAAAAGCCTCACAATTATATTTTTCATCTTCTATTTGTTATAATAAAAATGTTCTGCAATAAGCCATGATCATTCAAAATTCTTAGAGATTAAAAGATGATGACAAATAAACTATTGAATGAAGCCTCATTTATACAACACAAGAGTTATGTAATCTGGAGGCTATTCACATTTTAAAATATATATAATTTGTTGTTTGCGAGTAATGAACAGTCACCATAAGAATGGTTTATGGTAATATTTTTGTTATCAAAACTGAAGCTATTAGGACCATATTAATATAACAATCCCAAAACAAAGTGTGAACCAAATGTTTTGATCCATTATACAATTACATATTACAGTTTTGTGTGTGTGTGTATAGTTACATCAATAGATGTGTAGATCCTGGTATGTGTGCAGTTATACTGGTATAAAGGTACCACTGGTATACTGGTATAGCTTAACCCCTTTCACTTATGGACGAGGCTTTTAGGTACTTAAGGAAATTTTGAAAATGGGACTAATTTCCTTGGGCACTTTTGAAAATTTTATCCTACATCTTCAAGTATTTGTTCTCTATTTATTTTTTACACATTTTTGCATCTTGACACAACAGCCATAGGAACAACTGTAGAAATATAGATGAGTTGCTTCAGTGTTGAAAGAATTTGGTCTCCCCATCCCATTTCTTCCCATTCAGCTCAATGACTCATCTGGTTCTTTTATCTGTCATGATTCCATCTGTGAAAGAGTTTCCCTTTCTCCAGGTGGTTGGTTAAATGAGATACCATCGGAGCCAGGACATAAAATTTTGAGGGAGCGTCATGGAATGGCACTACGTAAGCTGTAAGCAGCTGAGCTGGAGACAAGAAGGAAGAGAAAATGGGAGAGGTAAAGGGTTATTTATTTTCCCTGTCCTAATAGTACCGGTTTAGATGTCTTGCCTTAGCCAGCACCCTGTGACTCCATTTCCTAAAGTTGCTTCTGCATAAACCTGGTGTGGCTGACCTCAAATTCAGTGGCAAACTGTCAGAGCTGAGCTTTGGAGCCTGTGACTGGTTCCCCTCCTCCTTCACAGTTTGGGATACCTAGAAATGTCAGGGGCTTATTTTATCTTTGATTTAAGAATAAATACGTTTCAGGTTCTTTTCTTGGTAAAGATAACCTTGAAAAGGTAAAACATTGTAAATTGGTTAGTAGGATTGAGTTTGTTCCAAATTTTTCCTAAAAAAAACCCCATAGGTTATTTAAGGTCCTTCTTATAGCCACCCATGGATGGACTTTGGGGTCTTTTGAAAATCATGACCACTTGTCGATCCTCGTTAGGAGGATCCAGATCACTTTGTGGACTGAAGGAGTTAATTATATTTTGGTGGAAGAGAAATTATTGTGCTAGTTCACCTCAGAATGCTTAGACCAGCTCTACAAACTGTAATAGGTGCTTTATGTGTACCCAGACATCACAGATACAGTAGATTACAAAGGCAGGATAAGTCTTAACTGTAGCAGAAAGGCTCCCCCTTTTGATAAATTCCTCTGGTCTTGTTTATGTTGGAATTGAAAGTGATTTGACGAATCAATAATACTAAATAAAAATTGGTGATAAGTATGTGATTTTCAGGAGGTAAAATTCCTGTTGATCACTTTCCCCTTGCTTTGTGAACATCCAGTCTTGTATTATGAATAATTTCCTGTTTTCATGGCTATCAGCTATGTATTCACGTAACTATAGGTAATTGTTTAAATGTTACAGATATATTGATAGCGGATTAAATGATTATAATAAAAAACAGATGCTGAAGAACAGAACTGATTTAAGTGGTTTTCTGCTATATACAGAATTATTTTACTGTCAATCCAGCTAATCTTCCTTCCTTTCCAGATTAAATGGAAAATTATGGTAAAAAATCTGGCGATATAAATTTAGGGCAAGATTCTGATACTCTACTTTAGTAGTGCTTTACTCCAGAAATAGCGGGTCCCAATGATTTCAAAGGGACTGCTTGTGGAGTAGAGGTACTATTCCATGTAAATAAGTATATCAGAATCTGTCCCTAAAACCTGATGATAATTTTTTTTATATTGCTACTGATCTCTACAGACTTAGTTTTTAGCTTTATGCCACTCCTTGTCAGCTTTGTGCTGTGGAATGTCACAGGGCTGACAGCTGGTGGTGTGGAGATGAACAGCCCAGTCCTGTTTAGCGTCAAAAATATGCTTGGAAAGTATTGCCATAAAGTAGAAAGACAAGACACTGTAACTGCTGAAAACAAGATGTGCTGCTTATAAAATCCGTGACCTATTGTTTCCGACTGTATCAGAGAACTCCGTGTTGGTTCTAATTAAACATATATGTGTAGGTGTGTTTCACCACCATTCCTCAATAATGCAGCCATTCCTCAATAATGCAGCAATGAGGAGATAATCCTTGCTTCCTCTCCAAGGTGACGTCACTGCATTAGATCTCTTGTGCTGAGAAGCAGGACTTAGAAAAGGTTTATGTTCTTAGCACTAGCATTTAAAAATATAATACTCATTTCAATAGAATAATTTTAGCTCTGCTAACTCTTAATATTTATCTTGCAAGATCATTAGAAAATTCTGTAATCATTTATCTCCAGTTTGGGGGGACGGGGGAAGAGAGAGAGAGAGAGAGAGAATGGGGTGATCTAAAGATAAATAAACTTTGTGTTGTAGTGTTCCTCAACCACATCTGGCAAGTATCTAGAATATCTTCCAAACTGATATGCTGAAAAATGGCTAAGTAAATTCAATATTTAGGAGTTCAAACATATTGTTAACATTTTAGTGGTGAAGCTGGCAATAATTATTGAGTATATTTGTTCTCTAAGACAGTGGTTTTCAACCTTTTTTCATTTGTGGACCCCTGAAAAATTTCACATGGAGGTGGACCTCTTGGAAATCTTAGACATAGTCTGCAGATCACAGGTTGAAAACCACTGCTCTAATAGAGCTGAAGTTTCTAATGTATGATTTCACATTGCAAACTTTCATGTCAGACACTGCACTGGCTGAAGATGTCGTGTCAGTGATAGGGCACCTGCTTTTTCATACACACATACTTGTGCCATCTTCCATATCTTCTTGAGATTCATTTTGACTAATTTCCTTCAGAAATTGCTAACGCCTCTCCATGTTTGCCATAGGCCATGCATTAATTACTACCTCTGTCCTGTTGCACAGACACCTAAAGCCTCTTCTATTAGATATGGAAGAAGAAAGTTAAAAGGGTTAGGTGCTCAGGACTGGCCCTGTGGCACTGGCACAGCTCACGGTGGGGACCACTGGGCACCAGGAACAAGTTATACACTCTTATTGTGCAAATGGTACATGTAATAATTTGATAGCAAAATATCTCTGCTAAAATGAACAAAAAATCTTTGTACAATGATCATCAATCTAGTGGAAGAACTGAGGTTATAATAATCATGAAATATAAATTGAGATTTCTGCCATAGACTATTACCAACCGAGTAAACTATAATTAAGGTTGCATGACAATTTCCATTATGAGACCCTGTTTTCGGTTACTTATAGCCTAGAAAACTAAAACCTTTTGGGTTGAAATTTTTATGCAAGATGGCTGTCCCAGGCTTAATTTTTTGGGGACGTTTCAGCTAAAACAGTTCTGCCATTTCTAAGAATGCGATTAGGGCCAAATACATTGTTTTGCCCATATTAAAAAAAAATTGTTCAACTGTTTTGTTGAGAAGCTGTACCACTTTCATGCTGCAGAGCAGAGACTTGAAATTTGGCAAGTAGGGTTGCCTGGGTGTCAGGAATGTGCAATTTGCCATGTGTGTGAAAATTTTCCCACATTTGGCCAAGTTATAAGCCTCTGAAATATCTCAGTTTGCACATGCTGAATAGAGAGTTGTTACAGTTTGGCAGCTATAATCTCTGAAAACTCCATCTGTATTGAGCTTTGGTTCAGGCCCAACATATCTCCTACATGCTGTCCAGACTGTGCATGCGCTGTCCCCAGAGAGTGACGGACGGTCAGAGGGGAAGGAGCAACGGGAGAGCAATGGCAGCAGGAGCCGGGGGGGGGAGGGGGGGGCTAGGGAGGGGGGAAGGGACAGGAACAGAAGGATGCATATGCACAAGGGCACCTGTTGTACAGGCAACATTAGGCATTTCCTAACTCCTGAGTGCGTGAATTTTCAACCTTGACCACATAGACGTTTGTTTTGTTTCTATGTAATATCACTTGTAGAGTGCAGTGGCACTGAAAGGGTCACAAAGGCCCAATCTGTGCCTAAGCTATGACTGGCACAAAAATCTGAATGAATGAACCTATTGGACTAAGAGAGCAAGAGTCTGCAGAGACAATGGAGCTGTCTTTGAAAACCATGTTAAAAAGCAGTTCAGTCTCAAAAGATTCAGAATTTCAATTCAGGTAAGATAAGTTCCATCCCCTAAATAGATACGTAGCCAAACCCTTTGAAGGCAACTCTCTCCTCTCTGGCACCCTCCCAAGTCTCATCCTTGCTGCCTTCCAGACCAAACAAATTCTTCAATCATCCCTGACTATCCTCTTCACTTCCCACTAGCACTCCCGCCTTTCTTTCCAGTCCAATGCTAATTCACAATTACTATCTTTTTGAAAATAGGATAGAAAATTAGCTTCTTTAATTAAGAAGGAACATCCTAAAAGTTCACAATAGAGGGGTTTTTTTGGCCTTAGGAAATGCAGCAGCTAAAATGGAGCAGGAATAACTAGATTGAGACTTTTGAAACCTCAACTGGTTTCCCGCAGTTGCTCAGAAATCCTTACAAACGCTGCTTTCAGCCTGGTCCTGAACCCACTTCAGATACGCATGAATGTAAGTGTGAAACATGCTGAGTGGCAACTGAAGCTCCAGGGAAATCTCTCAATTGAGTCTGTTACTCTTTCGGGATTGATTTACAGAAACATTTATAGGGAAAGGAGTGGCGATGCTGCCCTGTCACTAGGAGCCTTTTGGCTCATCCCTGATGTGGCATTGGCTGAGTACTCTGGAGAATGAAGAGAAGCTGCTTGCCAGGCTGCACCACTGAAGTGGAGCGAAGCAGCAGTAGTTGCTATGACACACCTAGGGAGAAAGGGGGAAAACATGAGCTGGAGGCTCAGAGAAAGTTAAAGGATGAGGAGTCAGAACATACCTAAAAGTAAACTGAAGACTGGAACTTGGTACTTAAAACCTAACTGCACCAGTTTGCTCAGCACAGCAATCTAAAAGCTTATGTGGTAAGAGAAACAAACCACTGTGTAGAAAGATATGAATTATGGTTGAAGATTAATGCTATAGATGGTGACCCACAATATTATTAGTTGTATTTATTATTTATTAATATCCTCCAAGAGTCTCAGAGCCCGGTATCAGAATTGGAAAAACAGTTTTTATCCTTCCCTTAACATTTCGAATGTATCCAGCACAATAATGTCGAGGTGCCTTTTACATAAATAAGGTACCTAACTATTGTTCTGTCCAAAATAGATCTAAAACATTCTTTCTCACCTTTATTTTATCTAATTATGGCTGTTTTTCATGAGACCATTGCAGGAGATCATTATTATTGTGGGAAAGCCTGCTCAAGCAGATCATGCTCTATACCAAGACTTAGGCTCATGCTAGTCCTCTGGTGTTAGAGAGCTTCACAGCCTAAGGCCTTGCATCTAGAATACCTTGCCCTTGAGAGTTTCATTCTAGGGATTGCTAATTGCAGTATTGTGTTTGACCATAGCTGATACATGAAGCATGAAGAGAGAAGTGGGCTCTGAGATAACACGGGCCTATCCCACTGAGGGCTTTTGATATTCAGGATCAACACCTTGAACTCATGCCAAAATTAGATGGGAGCCTTTGTAAAGTGCAGAGCACTGATTTTTTTATTTTTTTATTTTTTTTTGCTCTTTAGCCTGTCACGTATTGAAGGCATGGTGCACCAGCGGCAGGAGTTTCAGCCTCCTTATGGTTGCTCCTCTTCCTCCCCTTACAGGATAAGGAGAGAAGTCCTCCTTAGCTTTGCTTGGATGCAGTGGTGGTCAGATCAGATTATAGGCACTATTACAACACCCCTGATCTCTCCCTTTAGGACAAAAATCCAGTTCAGTCCTTGTTGGGCATTATGAGTAGGTTTGGAAGTCATTTCCATGAATTCTTTAGTACTTGTGGGCTGATTTGCACTCCATTAGAGTTCCCATATTGGATTTGATCTGGGATTGACTCACATGGTGAGCACATTTGAAAGAGTCTGTTTCCAGAAGGGGTTTTCTTGCATTTTATGTCAGATGCAAATAATATAGTACTCTACCTCCCTTGTCCTCTCTTTTTATGTGGCAAGCTGAGCAGCCTGGTGCACAGAGCTACACCAATTCATACAAGGCCAGTGTAGTCCTGACAATAGCCTCCTGTTGTCATCGACAGGTAAATGGCAAGCTGAGTAGCATGGTGGAGCAAGCTGTGCCAGCTTATAGAAGACCAGTATAGTCCTGGCACTAGTCTCCTCCTGTTTAAACTAAGGGCTTGTTCGCTCTGACATCTCCACTGATCACAACTGTTGAGGTACCATGAAAGGAGAAAGGTGGCTTCTTAGATAGCTGGGCTTTATAGGTCAAAACTAACCTGAAAACAAATTGGAAGCAGAGCAGGTTGTAGAGCATATTTAGCAAGCTGCCCTATAAGACATTTATAAACAAATGAGCCACTGGATTCAGCACTAGCTGACATTTCCCAGTGATCTTCAGATATAGCCCTGTGTAGACAGCAATATTATGGAGGTAATTCCAAGGTGGCAAAGGAAGAGTTAACTGTAGCAAACTCAAAAAGTAAACTTATGTTTTAGCTATCTATGAAATGGATCATTAAATTATCAACACATTTTTCATCCAAGCATGTGGGAAGGCTGAAATCTAATTCTGCTGAAGCCAAAGGTGAGATGTTTGAACACATGGGAGTTTTGTTGATTTCAATGGGGATGGAATTGGGCTCATATTCTGCTTTTAAACCAATGTTAAAATAAGTCCTTTTGTTTGGAGAACAAATCTTAATACAAATCATGGACCCAATCCCATGCTCTTTATATTGGCAATGTTCTTGCTAGTGTGCTCTACGTTTAATTTCCATGAAATTTTGTATAATGGTACAGAGATTTACTAAAAGCTTTGAAGAATTCTGTGCAATCACGTGATATACAGTAACAGTTTTTTTTGAAAGCTGTAGCTAATTTTTATTTATTTATCAATTGGAATGTGTTTATTGCATTTGCTTGGGCTTATTCTGGTAGCTGATTATAACCTATAATTTCCTGGCATGTTCGTATTGCATTTTGCTTAAAATTTGGATTAGTTTTATTCCAACAATGCAATTATAGATCAATGAATTTCTAAAGCAAAAGAAAAAAAAAGAATTTATAAAAGGTGGAAAACATTCTTGAAAACATACAAAAAAGACAAGGTAGAAAAAGAACAATTGAACCTTATTGTGTCTAGTAAAACAGTTTCATTACACTCTAATATGAATAATATTTATATTGTTCTTTTAATCAGTGGATCTCAAAAACACTGAATAGGTTAACTAGGTTCCTCCTTCCCAATTTGCAGCTCCCACTTGTGGATTCATGGACTGTATGGATAGGGGCCAAGTTAGCCTTAATGGTGTCTTACTGAACTTGACCATTTCAATAGCTAACTGCTATTGAAGCTGCTAATAAAAAATTTCAAAAAGGAATATTTAATCTCTTGGTCACCACTTTGAGACCATGCCAGTTTGGTAAAGTCATTACCATCTATTGGCCGCTTACTGACCTATGTGAAACAAAACTGGCATTTCAGTCTAGTTCTTAGTTGCTATACATCCCCATTACAAAATCTGTTATCATAGTTAGTCACTTTGGGCAGCCCAAGTGATGGCTTAATTATGCACCGAAAATGATGAACTACTTCTCTCATTCCTAGAGATGGTCACTCTAAGTCAGTGTTCAGGCATGCTGCCAGAACAATGGTCATGATGCTTGTATTTTATTGGTGGTGAAACCTGCCCCTGCTACCTCAATTCTGTGAATAAATAAAGGATTCCAATTTCTACTGCTAGCGTTCTGGCTTCACAACCTCTACATTCTCTTTTTCTTACTTAAAAAACACCAAAGAGCTCTCATATTTCAAAAAAATATCTTGAAAGATGCTTTTATTCACCATATGTGACTGTTGAGATTTTAAGTTGCTGAATGAATGCATAGTGCATTTACAGAAGTCACATTGCTATGGTTATGAGTTACGCAACGACACAGTGTCAGTCTTCTGACTGGAATCATGCTATTTAGCAATACCATTTGGACGAGCGAGTTCACATACTGAAGCCTGTCCAACAGTTCTAAGAATTTTGTATTGAAAGTATTCAGTATATTTCTTTATGTATTGCGGCATGTGTTATTGTTCTCCACAAATCTCAGTGAACTTGGGGTCATTGGATTGCTTTCTTACTGGCTGCACTGAGACTGAGCAGTCGTCAGTGCACTTACTGTAATTTTAAATGCATCTAAAATGGACCACAAAGCAGTGCTTTAAAATAGTATTACGGCTGTACTTTTAAAATAGAATGAAGGAGGAGTCAGAGACTGAAGAAAAGGTAGGTGATTCAAAGTGTAGTTTGTTACTCTGCCCTGGGGTCATGCTGCTGTGAGATTGTGATGCTCGACTTCAAAATTCCTAACTTTTGTCAGCTTCAGGCACAGTCTATTTATTCTAGTTTCTTTGTGATTGTAGGCCTTTCAGTAAGGAAATAGTCTTCCACTGGTATACAAATAGATCTGAGTTTGCCTCAGGGATGTGTGCAATCAAACTCCTCTGGGGCCGGGGTGGGGAGGGCGAGCTCCTCCATCCCGGGCCAGGGCAGGAGATTACAGCTCCTCTGGTCCTGGGGCCGTGGGGGGAGATCCAGCTCCTCTGGCTGCCAGTGGATAGCGAGCTCCATGGGCCATGGGGGGAGTGGTGTAGAGTCAGCTCTACTGGCCCCAGGGCTGCGGTGGGGAGATCCAGCTCTTCTGGCCTTGTGGGGGGGAAGGGAGAGCGAGCTTCTCCAGCTGCGGGAGGCACAGGAAGTGCCCCTCCAAAAGTGGCCACATTTTTATTCCTGCACATGCCCCTGCTTTGCCTGGATAGCTCGCCATATATTGCGTTTAAAAGCAACTAGCAAAATGAAATCTTTACTCAATGTATACTCCTCTTGCTTTGAAAACATAGAAACAAACAGCTATCAGTTTCTCTGTTCTTCTGAAAAATTCAGGTCAAAGCCAGTTAAGATGGACTCATTGGGAAAAGCCTGATTTGTCAGTTCAAATTGTTCAAAGTAGACATCAGTTTTTGAGAGTTGCACACAATGGTGAGAGAAGAAAAGCCACAAAGGGAGAAAGCAATGTATAATGGCACTTTGACACATAGAGAGGACTGGGATGGTTCAAGGTATTAGTGGGGTTTTTGTGGTTCATCAGTTCAATTCCAACCAGACTCAATAAGTGAAATGCGTTACAATCTGTAAATGGTTGGGAAAAGAGTTAGTCGTCTCTGTTATAGTTCCTAAGGGGCAATAATTCACATCACAAAACCATTGGCACTAGCTGGCACTCTTGTTAGTAGTTTCAGTAGACTGGCAATGGCCGAGTGAGCAGAAAGCCTGAATTATACTTTCACCCCTAGTAGCCTGGAGATAGTCAATCCAGCTCAGGGCTGAAACACATTACACCTTACTGTGAGGGATGCTTACACAACTGCTGCAAGTTCTGCACTTGTGGACTAATAAAGAGTTTCTGTCTCAATGTTTCTCAATGTTATCTTTCACTAGCTCCTACATTAACTTTTAAAAAAAAGACAGAGAAAAGAAGGTTGTCATAGTTCTTTTCTTTTCTTTTCTTTTCTTTTCTTTTCTTTTCTTTTCTTTTCTTTTCTTTTCTTTTCTTTTCTTTTCTTTCAGCTAGCTAAAACCAGGAAATAGAGGAAATCATAGGAAAGAGTCAGATTTCATGAGATTTCCAGACCAAATTGGTTTACATTGGATAAGAAAGCTAAACGAATTTCTGAACCTTTTGAGGTTCACTGACAACTTTTATGCTGGAGGCTTTACTGATCTAAACTGTGCTCAGAGAAATATATAGAGAAGAGATGTTGAGGTGTGGGGAGTTTAAGAAGTTATTGATATTCTCTTAAGAGGGTTTGCTATTACAGGGTTTTCTGTAAGTAAAATTGGAATATTGTACATTGTATTGAAAGATACACTGAGTTTTCTATAGAATATAAAAGTTAGGGAACAAGCAAAGGTTTTGTTTCTTTGGTGGCTTGAAAAAGATGTTGAATGCAGTGAACAATGAACTGAAAACAATATCAATTTCTTCTTAGAAACAAACCTAGAAATTGTTCTAAACATAGTGCTGAGGTCGGCAAAATACAAACCATCTTTAGAGGAAATCAGTGAATATAGTTAATTGCTGGATACAACTTTTAAGGAGCTAGGAAGGAAAAATCAAAAGGAGAGGAGGAAACATGAGAGAACATTTTTAGTGACTACACACATACACTGAAGCCACCCTCCCCTCAAGCTGAAAGAGGGTTAAGGCATTATTGTTAATCAGAATCACTGTAGTATCTCAGAAAAGGAGGACGTGTGGCACCTTAGAGACTAACAAATTTATTAGAGCATAAGCTTTCGTGAGCTACAGCTCACTTCATCGAATGCATCACCTCAGCCCAGAAGGTGTTGGAGGCTGGACGGATCAGTGGAAGACCAGGAGGGAGACCGAGGCAAAGCCATGGCCATACTGCACCATGCAGTACAGGGGCATGTGGGAGAGCATGGCCACACAACCATTCATTAAAGTCTGTGAGTAAAACTTTCAAAAATGCCCAAGTGACTTAGCAGTCTATCTTCTATTTTCAAAATTGACTTAGGGCCAGACTTTTAAAGATGCTTATGCTCCCAAAGATGCAGATAAGTACCTAGTGGGATTTTCAAAAGTGCATGAGCACCTAACTCCCACTGATTTCAAGAGAAGTTAGGCACTTAGGTCCTGTAAAAATAGGTGTCATTGTGTAATTAAAGACTATCATAATATAGAATCTGATTTGCCCAAAGCTGAACAAAGGAGCACATTTAAGGTTAATAGATTTCCAGCCCAGAAGGGAACATTATGATAATCTGGTCTGACTTTCTGCATAGCATAGCCCATAGAACCCTCCCAGAAGTTCCTTCATTTAGCCCATAACTTCTGTATGAGCGATAAAATAGTTTTTTAAAAAGACAGCCAGCCTTTGATTTAAAGATTTCAAGTGATGGAGAATCCATCACATTCCTAAATAAATTATTACAATGGACAATTACTCTCACTGTTAAGTTTGCCCCATATTTGAAGCCTACATTTGATTCGATTCCAGTCATTGGCTCTTGTTATGCTTTTGTCTGTTTGATTAAAAAGCCCTCTACTATTAGAAATTTTCTCCCCACGTAGGTATTTATAGACCATGATCTAGTCATCTCCTAACTAGACCTGGTTGGGAATTTTCAGACTAAACTGTTTTTTTTTTGGTCTGAAAATGTTGATTCATCAAAACTGAAATTGAACGCTGCAAGGGATTGGTTTTGACAAATCTCCTGGTTTAAAAAAGGTTGGGAAAAAAAGGTTTTGAAACTTTCAAAATGTTCTAACATACTGTATTCAAAATGAAAAGTTTTGTTTTTGCTTCAAAATAACTTTTTGGTTTTATATGTTAGTGGATTTATACTAAAAAAAAGGTTAAAAATGTTAAAAGGTGGAAATCAGTATGAAACAGTTTGAATAATTGAAATGAAATGTTCAATTTACCCAATCTGATTTTTTTTCAGATGATCAATTCATGAAATTTTTCACAATTTCGACTTTTTATGCAGATTTGGACAGGAATTTTTTTTAGAAATCTCAAAAGTTTTCATGGGATGGGAAAATCATTTTCCACCCAGTGGTAGTTCTAACCTTCCATCTGATAAGACAGACAAATTGCTTCTACAGTCTTAAAAATCAGTCTTAATGCTGATACTTCCTAGCTTTTGACTACTTAGTCACATAACTTTGAGACCATACTTTTAACATATTTTTTATATGTAATACAATTGTGTGTGTGTGTGAAGTGTCTTCTGTTGAAGGATTGTAAGATGAATTGGTATATCAGACATCAAATAAAGTATTTCTGATTTACATTACTATGGGCTTCCCACATACCCTTCCCAAAATAACCAAGCCTTTGTGCCTGTTTACATATTGAGACACTGGCCAAAGATGGGGGTGATATCACACCTTGTCTGTATGTCCACACAGCAAAGAACAACCTTTGGCTGGCCCATGCCAGCAGACTCGGGCTGGGGCTGTGAGGCTGTTCAGTTGCTGTATAAACTTTTGGGCTCCGGCTGCAGCTCAAGCTCCGGGACCCTCCCTCTTCACAGGGTCCTAGAGACCAGGCTCTGTCCCAAGCCCAGAAGTCTACATAGTAATGAAACAACTCCACAGGCGGAGCCCTGAGAGCGTGAGTCAGCTGGCATGGGCCAGCCTCCTCCCCCATTTTTCTGTGGTCTGTAGACATACCCATACATTCCTGCATTCTTAGTGAGTACTTAGAGAAGATAAAGGAGCAATACTGGTATCTTATAGCAACAGAGACTTTTGCAGATCACCAACAATTCCTTATATTCTTCAAATTGCAAGGAATTTAAAATTATTTAAATACAGTTAGTTGCACCTCATTGTTATGGAGACCAAAACTATGGTCAGATTATTCAGAACCCACAGAAATAAAATCCTTTAATAATATGGGCAAAACTCCTTAAGAGGTTATGAGGTATTTTTATTTATACTGTTCTACATATGAGACATTGAAGACATTAGAAAACATGCATTGTCTTATGCTTCCTGCATCAATTACTGTTTTTCTCATACTGAATTTTTATCCTCTATTGTTTTTGTCCCACATTTGGGTTTTGGCATGTTGTAGGGTCTTGCAAGCAATAACTTACAAACTTGAGGTTTTGCAGTCTTGATTGACCACCATCTGTTTCAGACTACTTCCTGATATAGAATATTTGTTCATATTCAGCTTTCATTATTTTTAGCTCGCTCTAGAAATTACCATCTTTCATTTCATGTTTTACATACTTATGTTAGAAGATTTTATATTAAGCATATTAGAATGTTTCACATCCGAGAGGAATCACTATGCCAATTTTTATTTGAGAGTTTTTTATGTCTCTCTCTTTTTAAAAATGATCATGTTTTTTCACAAGCGGTGACAGCGTTTACAAACACTACACAAGTCTGCAAAGGGTTAAACAGCTGCTGGGGGTCCAATCAGCTACACTCACCCATAATATCTGAAGCAGGTAGGCTTTGAGGAAGAAGGTAAAAAGGGAGAGCTCAGCTCAGTTGGTGACTGACTGGGATGAAGAGCAGGCCTTCAGCTTTCACTGTGGGAGTGAAGGCTGCCTGGGGTGAGGAACTGAGGACCTCCCTGAGGGAACATAGACTTGGCCTGGCCTGTTTGCTTTGTTTGGTTGTCAGTGACCAACTTAGACTTGCACAAGCCCATGCTGGGCAGAAGTGTTTGTTTCTTGGTATGCTGCTGAGCCCAGGAGGAGTGGAGGAGTTTGTATTTCTTTGTTTATTTTGGACTTTGGGCATCCTGGATGGGGTGAAACTTCTATGTGACCTAGCCAGAAGGCTAATTCACCTCAGCCCAGAAGGTGTTGGAGGCTGGACGGATCAGTGGAAGACCAGGAGGGAGACCGAGGCAGAGCCATGGCCATACTGCACCATGCAGTACAGGGGCATGTGGGAGAGCATGGCCACACAACCATTCATTAAAGTCTGTGAGTAAAACTTTCAAAAATGCCCAAGTGACTTAGCAGTCTATCTTCTATTTTCAAAATTGACTTAGGGCCAGACTTTTAAAGATGCTTATGCTCCCAAAGATGCAGATAAGTACCTAGTGGGATTTTCAAAAGTGCATGAGCACCTAACTCCCACTGATTTCAAGAGAAGTTAGGCACTTAGGAGCTCCTACGTTCCACTGGTTTTCAATAAGACTTAGGGCTTGTCTACACAGCCTTGTAATTTGGACCACGGGGGTATGTGTGTGTGTGAATCAGGGCTGGCTCCAGGCACCAGCTTTGCAAGCAGGTGCTTGGGACGGCATTCAGAATGAGGCGGCCGTTCATGTCCCACGGTGGCAATTTGGCGGCAGCTCCGCCGATCTTCCAGGCACGGTGGCAATGCGGCGGCAGCTCCGCCGCTATTGCGCTGGCGGTATTTCGGCGGCGACTGCTTGGGGCGGCAACATTGGTAGAGCCGTCCCTGATGTGAATTGCACATGCCCTAGTATTTTGCACTGAAACTCCCCTGTGTGGGCACTGCGGGCTCAAACTGAAAGGTACCCAGTTTGTGTTAACGTAGTCCTTTTGAACAAGGATTACCTTAATGCAGTCAAGATACCTTTTAGTTCATACCTGCAGCTTCCACACAGGGGATTTACAGCACAGCACACTAATGCCTGTTACAGTTCAGGACTGCAGGGCTATGTAGACATAGCCTTAAGCTCCTAATCGTAGACCATGTCTACATTACAAGCTTACAGCGGCGCAGCTTAACTGATACAACCGTGCCACTGTAAAAGCGCTCATGTAGCCCTGTTATGCTGATGGGAGAGAGTTCTCCTGTTGAAATATTAAAACCAGCTCAATGAGTGGTGGAAACTGTGTTAGCAGGAAAGCTTCTCCCAATGACGTAGTGCTGTGCATGCCAAGTGCTTATCCCGGCAAAACTCATGTTGCTTGGGCTGTGTATTTTTTCACACTGCTGAGCGACAAAAGATTTGCTTGCAGAAGTGCTAATGTAGACATGGCCTAAATAACTTTGGCCAATATGACTGAGGCTTCTAAGTCACTCTAGGGGATTTGGAAAATTCACTCTCTATGCGCAAGTGATTGGTGAACCTCAAGCAGTACACAGGTTGCTTATATAAGCCCCCCAAATGAGTGTTTGTCTGAAGCTCATTTGCCCTATCCAAGCCAAGTGTTGATAGTATCTGTCAATAGTCCCACAGCCACCCTGCTTTTAAACAACCAGGATGCACAAGTATCAGTCGTGCAGGCGGTGGTTCTTAGGGAACCCAAATGACAGTGGACATACAGAGAGAAAAGGTGGGTGAGGTACTCAGAAACCAGACTGAACCCAACCAAGAGAAACAATCTATCTGAAGCTCATGGCACCTGCAGTCAAAAGGCCCAAAGAAACCAGCCACAGAGATGAACGGGAGTCTTTTCATTGACTTCTATGGACTTGTGATCAGGCCTGATCTGATGGGGCATGGTGGTCTGGGTTGTTGAGACTATTCATTACCTGTAAGAATTCAGCTGATTGGTTCTTTAAGTTTGTTTTTGTTTGTTTAGATCAAATTTTTCTGAACCTAAATATGGCTGAGATTTGGCACAATTAGAATTTTGGACAAAGGACTGAGTAGGTTCTTATGTTATCCAATCTGGTTCTCCCTCCTTTAGGATAGTCTGCACTAGTCTTAGCTTTGTAATTTCTGCCTCACTTCTGCTCTGTGCATATTTTTTCCCGTTAGGGTGCTAAGTATTTATTAAAGCTGGGTGGAGTCCTACTTGTTTAATAATTCAAAAATAATCACTTTAAATTCAGAATCTGTTATCTATTAGTTGATTCTTTTTGGTGGTATCAAATCTGATTTATTAAAAAAGTTTCAATCTATTTCCACTCAGTTCAGGTTGATCTGTTTGAAATCAGGTGATCCAGTCTAGAACTCACATTTGAAAAGAGTCATAGAAAAATAGGATACCACCACCACCATCGATTGTCTTCTCTTTATGAGTCTTACTCTTTGTGATGACAATTAGGGTTACAACATCAACCCCTGTGGGTTTTGAAAAATAATATAAGATGCTTTTGCAACAGATATGCTCAACTTAAAACAGAGCTACGATAACAGAGGTAAACTACAGTGTTTGGAAAAACGAAAAGGCTAAGGGTCAAATTCTGTTGTCTCAGTAAATGTTGCATTTTGTAGTTCCTGAAAGAGTAATTCATGATCCACAAAATATTTTCTTAAAAATACCTAAAAAACATTCCGTGGTGTGGACAATAAATATCAAATTAAAGGAATTGACCTAGTGCAGTGATTAAGAGTTACGTGCAGTCACATAATCTGATAACGTGCTATTATTTCTTTTGAGGAGACTAAATTATTTTGACCACAGCTTGTGAAGCTAACATTGTATTTAATACATCTATTACTTGACCAGAGGGGCTATTTAGCAGTGTTTCTAAAGAAGTTAGAAGTCAATGTTGTGAGCATGTATTTCTAGAGCACGCCCTTCAGTTTTTAAATTGCTGACCCCAACACATTATTACAGCTTCTCAAACCTAATTTTCCGCTCACACTATGAGACAGACTAATTTTTTTTCCAAACCAAGTCAAATTGGTACAAGCCAAAATATTAAGATAGGGTTGAGAATGACAAAGAAAACAACACGATTCAAGTAAACTACACATTTATCTATTCATAGCAAATATAAATCATCCTCTTTGTTTTTTTTAGTGCTATTCTCTGGCTCTCCTTGAAGAACGTAACTATTGAAAAAAATTGGCAAGATCCAAATAACTGAAGTACAGTCCTGGCCCCAGCAGTTGGTTTGGAAATTGCAACCACAGCAATTAGCATTTCCAATTTCCAGTTCACAGAAGGTCAGGCAATGGGGTTATCTTTGGAGCAGTTATATTACCTTGGAGAAAAAGAAAAACTGAAGGGATGGAGTTAAAGGGATTTTGCATTGTTGAGTCAGCGCATGAATTGGTAATGTCCTCAAGCAGAGTTTTGTCTTGTTTTCTTCAATCAATTGTTCTACCACATATATATCCACTGCTGAGCTAAGT
Organism: Lepidochelys kempii; assembly: GCF_965140285.1. NCBI lineage: Eukaryota > Metazoa > Chordata > Testudines > Cheloniidae > Lepidochelys > Lepidochelys kempii. The sequence continues at coordinate 251,836,236 of NC_136380.1, forward strand.
AGAGCTACACTATCTGTTACTTTATTGAATCCCCCCAAATGCATATAGAACCTATGGGTCCTCCAAACAGTTCAGCTTAGTGTCATTCAGTGTCCACTTGCTTTTTGAAATATGGTCCCTTTCCCCATGTACTTTGGGGCACAGCATTATAGTACAGATGCTGTTTCTTTCATTGTCAAATTGAACTGTCCAATGGGTTCAGAGATAATCCTTTTATAAAAACAACAAAAATGCTTTCCAGATTCAGAGCTCAATCTTGGCTTCTGGTAAAATTGTCTCCTCCGTCTCTAAGAAAATTGCATTGAGTCAATTTCTTCTATGTATACTCATGGAGCAAGACACTAAATATGAGAAAAGGTATCAAACCTGTCCCTGTATTTGCACATGGGTGAATCATAGAACTGGAAGGGACCTCGAGAGGTCATCTAGTCTAGTCCCCTGCACTCATGGCAGGACTAAGTATTATCTAGACGATTCCTGACAGCTGTTTGTCTAACCTGCTCTTAAAAATCTCCAATGATGGAGATTCCACAACCTCCCTAGGCAGTTTATTCCAGTGCTTAACCACCCTGACAGGCAGTTTTTCCTAATGTCCAACCTAAACCTCCCTTTCTGCAATTTAAGCCCATTGCATCTTGTCCTATCCTCAGAGGTTAAGAAAAACAATTTTTCTCACTCCTCCTTGTAACGACCTTTTACATACTTGAAAACTGTTATCATGTCCCCTCTCAGTGTTCTCTTTTCCAGACTAAACAAACCCAATTTTTTCAATCTTCCCTTAGAGGTTCTGTTTTCTAGACCTTTAATCATTTTTGTTGCTCTTCTCTGGACTCTCTCCAATTTGTCCACATCCTTCCTGAAATGTGGTGCCCAGAACTGGACACAATACTCCAGTTGAGCCCTAATCAGTGCAGAGTAGAGCAGAAGAATTACTTCTTGTGTCTTGCTTACAACCCTCCTGCTAATACATTCCAGAATGATGTTCGCTTTTTTTGCAACAGTGTTACATTGTTGACTCATATTTAGCTTGTGGTCCACTATGACCCCCAGATCCCTTTCTGCAGTACTCCTTCCTAGGCAGTCATTTCCCATTTTGTATGTTTGCAACTGATTGTTCCTTCTTAAATGGAGTATTTTGCATTTGTCCTTATTGAATTTCATCCTATTTACTTCAGACCATTTCTCCAGTTTGTCCACATAAGTTTGAAGTTTAATCCTATCCTCCAAAGCACTTGCAACCCCCCCGCCCCAGCTTGGTATCCTCCACAAATTTTATAAGTGTACTCTCTAAGCCATTACCAAAATCATTGATGAAGATATTGAACAGAACCAGACTCAGAACTAATCCCTGCGGGACCCCACTTGTTATGCCTTTCCAGCATGACTGTGAACCACTAATAACTACTTTCTGGGAACAGTTTTCCAACTAGTTTTGTACCCACCTTATAGTAGCTCCATCTAGGTTGCATTTCCCTAGTTTGTTTATGAGAAGGTCATGCGAGACAATATCAAAAGCTTTACTAAAGTAATGAAATAACCACATCTATTACTTCCCCCATCCACAAGATTTGTTACCCTGTCAAATAAAGCTATCAGGTTGATTTGACATGATTTGTTCTTGACAAATCCATGCGGACTGTTACTTATCACCTTTATTATCTTCTAGATGTTTCCAAATTGATTGCTTAATTATTTGCTCCAGTATCTTTCCAGGTACAGAAGTTAAGTTGACCGCTCTGTAATTCCCTGGGTTGTCCTTATTTCCCTTTTTATAGATTGGCACTATAATTGCCTTTTTCCAGTCTTCTGGAATCTCTCCCATCTTACATGACTTTTCAAAGATAATTGTTAATGGCTCAGATATCTCCTTAGTCAGCTCCTGGAGTATTCCAGGATGCATTTCATCAGGCCCTGGTGCCTTGAAGGCATCTAACTTGTCTGAGTAATTTTTAACTGGTTCTTTCCCTATTTTAGCCTCTTCTGAGCCTACCTCATTTTCACTGGCAGTCAAATACAACAACTGACTTCTCATGATACCCAGCAATACACACCATGTATTGTATTTTAAGAAGCTGTTCATTTTCCTTTGTACCTGGTCTAATCTGTATATACAGTGATTGCCTTCTCTTTCCACTTTTGCTGTACCAGTGTTGAGTTCGCACTCTTACGAAACTCCCACTGAAGTCATCAGATGTTCTGCTTGAGTAAAAGAGCAGGAGGAGGCTCAGCTACCATGATCCACGTGAGCAGATCCCTGTGTCCATGCAGAGATCCACTGACGTCAGACCCAACTAACACAAGCTCGAGTTTCCAAATGTAGGTCTGCAATCTGATCTGTTTCAGAGTAGCAGCCGTGTTAGTCTGTATTCTCAAAAAGAAAAGGAGTACTTGTGGCACTTTAGAGACTAACCAATTTATTTGAGCATAAGCTTTCGTGAGCTACAGCTCACTTCATCGGATGCATACTGTGGAAAATACAGTGGGAAGATTTATATACATAGAGAACATGAAACAATGGGTGTTACCATACACACTGTAACCAGAGAGTGATCACTGAAGGTGAGCTATTACCAGCAGGAGAGCGGGGGGAGAGGGAGAACCTTTTGTAGTGATCTGTGTGAGCTATGCCCACGGTGGAGTCTACCGGAGTCAAGTGCGGGTCTGAAAGGCACAGGAGACCGCTTGTTTGGATCAGATAGGAGGATCCAGGCCTTAATGAGGTTTGTAAAATTAGAAGTAAACTGTCATAAAAGGAAACTACAGAGAGGAACCGCTAGCATTATTACATTATGCAATATTTCTAGCCTTATATCTTTCAGGTGCATGTACTCATATAAATGAAAAATGACACAAGCTTGTCACTGATCATCAGTCTGAGAAAGGACTTAGTGAAGAGAAAAACATCTTATCTTAATTTGACAAAAGAATCAATGGAATATTCAATATAGCATGGAAGGCGGAATTATTCTAACAACACACCTCTTCATGCAAAAATGATGGGAAAGTAACATCAATGTAATTGATCAGAACCTGGTAGAAAGAAAATAATTACTCTAATAAGGAAAGTTTGTTTGCTGAATTCCAAAGTATAGTTAGGATCAAACTGGAAAAGGTTTCACTAGGATCCGTGTTTTTGTTCAGTGCCCATTGATTTAGGGGACAGTGCCAAAAACAATTAGAAAAGGAGCCAGGAATATCTTATAAAGCAATGCACAGGTATATTTGCATTTGATCTTTGTTATATATTTCAGGAATAACAAGACTTCTATACAGGATAAATATTTGGCAATAATACATCTGTTTAAACCAAGAAAAATTACATGTATTATTAGTAGCTTGCTCCCAAATTACACAAGGAGAAATTGGATACATTTTCAGTAGCTTGCTCTAAAATCTCTTCATTCCATGAGTCACCAGAGTCACTCTGCCAAACTAAATATGTCTCTGAAAGGCTGGAAACTTTAATGGAAAGAAACATAAAACTTAAAATACGTAGGAAAATTTAAGCTTCTTGGATGACCTATTGGCTAGTAATTCAGGAATTTAGGGGATGCAGAGGCGCGACATTACAACCTTCTAATCTACAGGAGTTTTGAAGTATTCCTGAATGTGAACATGCATATTAAACTAAAATAGATGTCCAAATTAACTCCCAAAAAGCTATTGTGGCTGATGAAAAGTTACAAAAAGATGTTTTAAAAAAGCTCTTAGTAATAGTACAAGCACTTGTCTGTTAATTGACAGAGTTGACTGACATAATAGAAAACATTAGTATATTGTGTGTGTATATGCATCCCAAACAAAAACTCCTTTATAAACCAGTCAAGGTTGCTGAAGTGTATACAACACCAACACATCCATCAAAAGCACAAGGGAATTCCAAATCAGGATTTCCTCATCTTTTTCAACCTGCAACCATCATTTCACCTTCTCCACACATTCTCATCCACAACATATACACTTTCTCCCTCCACAACCACATAAAACACACAGCATTTAAATCTGACCATGTAGAGTCGTTTGTCAGTTGGATGTTTGTCAGTTGTTTGGAATGTAGAATTGGTGTTGCATTGAAAGAGATGGCAAGTGTGTAGGGTTTAGATTTTTATCTCATGATTCAGTAACTAGTGTTGGATGACTGTTGGAGAGAATTGTTTAAGCTTAAATAATTTGCTATAGTGTTTATCATTTTGGTTAGTTTGCAATATTTCTGGTCATGCTATTTTGTTGCTTACCTCATTTGGAGGTAGAACTGGTCAACAGGTGTTCACCCTTTATTTATCTTCAGTAATAAAACTACTTGGCCAGGGTGATTGGAATGAGTCACTTCCATTCTTCACTTTTCATAAAAAAGGGTTTACATGATAGAGATTTAAAAACCAGAATTTTAACTTAGATTGCTGCCATAACACTGACAAAATAAACCCATCTCTAGAATGGCTTCAAATCAGCGGTGAAGTTTTGGGAAGGGATATCATTTAATTTTACTCCCCTTGATAGAAGTAAAGCAATTTGTCACCCTATGCTGAGAACTATTGGTTAACAAGTGACTATGATGAGCTATTTTGGATCAGGAAGGCAGTGAGAGACATTTTAACTAGATTCACTTGTCTAAACTTGTGCTTATAATGACACTGTTAAACTCTAGATTGTTGTGTGCAGCCCACTCATCAGTGTATGTTACATGTTCCCTTCTGTGCCTGATGCACAGAAGATATGGATCTGTTCATGCTCTCCCTTTGAGAACCTGGGTCCCTGGCTCAGAACTGTGGAGATATGTTTTGAGCTCTGGTTTTTAGCTCTTTAATCTCTGATGCAGCAGTTTAGATGGTGACTGTCATATTTGCACTAAACCAAATTGTAAAATAGTTATGAATTTCTGATATTTTTCCCATTTGACATAAGGGGCCCTAGAGTTACTCCAGGCATTAATTTGGCCCAATATCTTTGGTAGGAGTAGCATGAAAGAATTTGATATCACTTTTTAATTTGTTTTTTATTAGTTACATTGAAATATAACTTAGCTGCGCATAATTACTTTCATTTGTAGTCATAGTTTTGAACAAATGGGCTCATTTTAAGTATGAATGTTGATATTAGGTTTGGTTAAATAAGAAACTTATCCCAGACGTTTTGCAAAGCATTAGAACGTATGCTCAAATCCATCCTTATTCTACCAAGCACTCAAGCCCATGCTTACATCTAAGCACACACTTACATTCCATTGAAATCAGTGGGACTTAAGCACATACTTTGCTGAATAGACATAGACTGCTGAATTGAGTCACTAGAGAGGCTGCCGTATGAATTCCCTGTCCTGAAACACTTACAATATGGATTGCCTCAGACGCTCAAGCATTTAATGCAAAAGGTTTGAATTAAGAGACTGTGTGGGCTTGGTCAAAATTGTATGATTTGTCTTTGTGACTGTAGCAGCTGTGATCAAATATTGCAAAGCCATTAATAATATCAGGACAAATGCAGAGGACCATGTGCAAAGGTTTTGGCCAATTGCATAAAGGAATATGTCAGAAGTAAAATGAGTCAAGGGTTTTTCTTGGTATTTAAGGTTCAGTGAAAAAGTAAGAGGGGCAGCAATGCCAAGAATTAACACTGAGCTTGCCAATTGCTTCTTTAAGTGACTTTAGCCAACATGAGACTAAACAATGCATTAAATACACATACAACTAACTGCAGTTAAGGAACCAAACGTCAAGTAACAGCTTTTTGCTAAATGTTAAAGTTGAGCTAGCACATTGATAAAGACAGACATCATGACAAGCTTTGTCATCTCTTTTGTCTAACCACTGATGAGGGCACACATAATTTGAATTTTTAGGAAACCTACTGCACTCTCATTTGGATTTAATAGTATAGGGACATTTCACAAAGATGTACATGTGTGAAAGTTTGCCCACTGCTTCGGCTTCAGAGCGGCCAGGCAGCTGATCACTGTGCTCAGTGTAGTGTCATTGAATGAAAAGCAAATTTATTTGTATTGTGGTTGGGACACTCTCTAGGAGAACACAGTGGCATGAGCCCCCCAACCCTTTCCAATGTGGCAAAAATTGCAGACTCTCTCTCATAGGCCTTGCTTCTTTTTAAGGCACTCCTCCATGTTTCTTATGAATGGCAGTAAAATGTAGGTCATCACACCAGGGATTGAATTGGGAACTGCAGAGATAAAAAGCAGGAGCTGCTGCATCTTGAGCTAAACAGCCAAGACTCTATAGGTGGAGGTTGGAACAACTCATACCCTCTGTGGATTGGCACAGAGCAGGGATCCATAGCACACACTCACTAGTGGGTTATATAGACACAAAAGAGGTACGTGTCAGATCCGATTTGATTCCACAATTGTTTCAATCCAAAACTGCGTGGTTTCCATATTGTTACTACACGGGCTCATCTATTTCACCAGCATATATTTTTGAAATGTCTATTAAAAATTTCCCTAATACAGTTGAACATAGTACAGTAATTGCAACTTTTCAACATTTCTTTTCAGGGCTTGGAATAGATCATTGCTTTCAGCTTGGGACATTTAGAGGCGTGAGCATCTATATGGTTGTCATGACCCCCCCCCCCCGGTATGGGAGAGGTATGGAAGAGGTATGGAATGCAATGCAATGCAATTCCATCTGTTGTAATTACATTGATGAATTCTGCTGTCAGGCCTAAAAATCCTAAAGCCATTTTAAAAGCAGACTTTGAGCAGCTATTGATTAATAGGGAGGAAAATCATTGTCCTGGTACTTAGCAGAAGCACTGTGCTGGTCACATAACTACCTATTACTGGGCCACTGATTTCCTTCTCTGCAGGATACTGACTCCTTCATTTATACCTCCTTCCTACACAGCATGGGAGGTGTGATGACAGGTCTCATTTTAGAGATTCCTGCCCATTAACTCTTCCTGACTTCCTGGTGAACTGGGAGTTTGGAAGAATAATCCAGTATTCTCATGACATGTACAAGGGAGGGGGAATATCTCTGAGCATTCCCAGGGACACTGCATTGGTTTTGTTGTCTCAGTGGAAGAAAATCAATAGTAAAAATATGCCATAATAGTCCACATAGTGGTTGTCAAAAGCAATGGGAGGGCTGGATACTGGGAAAGCCTAAATCTGCCCATCCCAGTTATTAGAGAGACAAGGTGGGTGAGGTAATATCTTTGAGGTAATATTTGACCAATTTAGATTAGTGAGAGAGACAAGCTTTCAAGCTCTTCTTCAGGTCCATGTAGCTCAAAAGCTTGTCTCTCTCACCAACAGAAGTTGGTCCAATAAAAAATATTATCTCAACCCCCTTGTCTCTCTAATATCCTGGGGCTGTCACAGCTACAACAACACTGAATACATTCCTGTTCAGAAATTCTTTCTTCTCTGTAAGGAAGCATGTGTCAGATCATTCTTTGAAGAATGTTGGAAGAGCTTCATAATGCTAGGTCCCTAACTTTAGCTTCCATTTTTATACATGGCCCCAGGTACATATTACATCTAAGTTGGGCCTGAGAAATTAGAGTGACTCATTAAATTATGTAAGCATCTGAAAGGCCATTTATTTTTTAACACTTATATGCACCTTTAACTACATTAACCATCTCTGTTTGGGAATGTGGCAATGCATATTTCTTAAAGAAGAAGGAACTGAATTGAAAACAATATGACTTGTTTCCTAGAGCAAAATGCACATGGTCTCCTCTCCCAAGCTAGTTCAATTTATTCATAACATAGAAGTGTGAGCTAGAGTAAACTGTATTCTGTTATTCTCTTTGAATTATATAAAGAAACAAAGAAATAATATCCTTTTAGAGAAATCGACAGAATAACTATTACAGGAAGAGTACAACACTTACAGCAAAATTCTACCCCTCTGATCTGTGCTGTAGCTCTCCGGAGCATGTTCTGCTTCTATTCTTTAACTTTGAAGTGTCTAGTGAAATGTGAATGATGGAAGAATAATCTTCTTATAACACTATTTTCCTGAGCAAGTTACACTCAGATTTATCAGTTTGCCAGGCGAAATAAGCACGGGGTCTACAATGTATGAACCTGAAATAACAGGATGTGAGAATACAAGGTCTACATTGCCTAGAAAGCTATGACAAGGAAGGATGATCTTGAGTTTCACACACAAGACTGCGTCAGGACGAGATCTGTGTTCTGTACCTGGCTTCGTTACAGACTTCCTGAGTTTCCTCAGGCAGTCACTTAACTGGTTTGGTTTCAATCCAAAGCAGGTGACCCTTGAAGGTGTCAGTTGAGTTGTTTGTGTTCATTCTAACCTGAAACTCTGAGTGAATCATAGATATCTGACCCCATATTTAGGGAAACAAGGGGAAAGGTCCACACTGATGGCAAACCAAAACTGCAGAATTCCACCTCAGTGTAGCAATATTTATCCTTTTAACTTTCTGCTTACTTATGGTAATATCTTAAATGAAACGGAGGGTGGTTCAGGGAGTATAATAATTTGAAACAGAATCCTTAAACTCAAGATCACTAGGGCTGAAAGTGAAATGAGTGATCACTGCTGACTAATATCTTACTTTTATGTTTACCCCTAAGAAACCTAAAGAGCTCTACATACACTGGGTCACATTGTGTGGCATTAGTTGCCACAGTTGCAGTAAACAGATGCAGTGGTCCTTTGCACAAGCAACAGAAATTCTGCATGTGGAGAAAAGACTGCTAAGGAGTACACACAGGACTCTCACACCATCATGGGGCCAGCACATGCTTCTCACAGTATTGTCCTCAGCTGCCAACTGGTATGGACGGGGAATGGTACATGGTCATAACCTGCAGTGGCATTATGGCCATCCTCAAACTCCTACTTAGTGAACTCAGAGTGTGGGATTCAGGTTGCCTATTAGTGCAGGAACAGAAGGACATGCAAATCTCCCTATACTTCCTCTGCCCATGTCAGAAACCATGCAAGAGAAGCCAGAATGTGGGCTTTTATTAATCTACCACTTCATGGAATGTACCAGCTGTTGAACATTACTGGATTCAGTGTTTAAAGCATCATGTGTCATAGGATGGAGAATTGACTGTCCCTTCAGGGCAGAGCCCAGTGTTTTCCATGTGCAGCAACTGGATGCCATGTGGATAGGCACTTTAGAAATTCTGATAAATAGATAGTGATAGGTAGATGTGAAACACAATAAAGAAGGATTCAATTACATGCATGCAGGGAGGTAGACTGACTTCCCAAACTAGCCCACTGGGGCTAATTTTTCTTCCCTTGTAAAACATGAGCTAGGATCTTTTCCGTGGTTAGGACTTCTCTTAGTCTCATCCAAAGGATGGCACCTTCCTAATAGAATACTTTGTCACTGGCTCAATACTGACTTCCAGGGAAGAATACCACTTACTGAATATGCATCTCCTGCAGCAGCTTGTTGTTTTCCTTGGGGCTCTCCCGTCCAAATACCAACCAGGCCCAACCCCGATTAGTACACTAGTTCTAACAAGGTAGCAACAGAAAGCGATGCGGTTGAATTGAAGGATTCAGTCTCGTAGCTAATAGACAGGTGCTCACATCATAAAACTGCCATCATAGTAAGTACTATTTAGCACTCTTGACAGCATTCTCAGGAGAGAACTCCAAATATAAAAGCAGTGTGTAGAATGAACTACCCTCTCAGCCCTAGAGATGGTCCCTCCGGATCAGGGTTGAGGCACACTGGCAGAATAGTGTGGGGAAACTTGCACTGCGGCTGCCCATTTTGTGTTTGTTCTGTGAATAAGCAGAAGACTTCAGTCTGCCAAGCTATCAGTACAAAGCCTATTAGAAGCACTGCATTCACCTAAAATTCCATGGTGTTTAATACTTAAGCATTAGTTAAGTTTGCTTCTCCTCAGTGGTAATGAAGATAGCATGTGCTGTAACTAAATACTTGGCTGTGCTAGTAAATGGAAATTTAACTTTACATATAATTACACACACAACCCTCCACCCCATATTAAAAGAACATTATGAAGGTTGCAAAATCGAGCACTCAAAAGTGCCAGCATTAAGTTACCTATGCCCTTTGCATATGCATTATGAGACAGTTTTTAATTACATGGTCACATACTGTTTTTGCCACAGGACTCCTGCCTCTTTCAATGAATAGGATGGACTGTGCTCACTGTGAGAAACCCTGTACTCTAGTGGGTTCAGACTGTTCTGCCTATTTCTGCCCAAGCTTGAATGCTTCTGCCCTGTCCCTATCCCAGTCCTGTCTCTTCCCCGCCCTGGCTCCTCATCCCAGTCCCATTCTCCTCACCTAGCGAGTCCCAGTCTCCACGCCTCAGGCTTCTCATCCCAGTCCCAGTCACACTGCCTAGCATACACTAACCTGACCTCTCCAGTATCCCTGTCCCAGTTCCCCCTTCCAGTTCTTTGTCCAATCTGTCTCTCTCCCCCAACCCATGCCCACCAGTCTCCCTTCCCAGGCTCCTTGTCCAAGCTCAGTGTCTCAGTGTCACCAAGCTCTAGTGCCCTCAAGCTCCTTGTCTCAGTCTCTTTGCCCAACTATTCCCAGTTCTCCCCCCAAACCCTGGCTCATAGTTAGATTTGTGTACTTTCCTCTCATCTCACTCTTCTGCCACACTGGTTCTCATCCCAATCTCAGTCTCCTTGTCTAGCCAATCCAAGTCTCGCTTACCTCAGCTCTCAGTCCCAGGCTTCCCACTGAACTCTCAGTTTCACTTTTCCTCTCTGCCACCCCCAGCCTCCAATCCTAGGATCCCACTCTCAAGCTTCTTGTCCAAATCTACTTCCTCTGTCCCATCACAGGTCTGGCTTTTGTCCCTTCTGCATTCAATTTGGGTAGTTTCATTTACTGCCTGGGCCCAGTGGGGGTTCATTGAGAGTGCAAGAGATTTTGGGTCTGATGCCTAGCCCCATCATGGCCTGCAGCATACCAGAGCAGCAATTGCAGGGAAAATCCCACTCAGCCCTGGGCTTGCGAATGCCCAGTGTGGATGGGATCTCTGGTAAATTTAGCTGAGAGGCTCTCTCAAGTCTTTACTGAATATGTGCAAACTATGATTTTTTTCAAAGACTCAGAGATTGGCCAAATTTGGATGCATTTTCATGGGGATGGGAAAAAGCACATCCCAGGACAAAGACTAAATTCCAAGATCTTGCTGCAAAGTATGGGGTGCTACAGCTTCTCAAAGACACCAGAAAATTTTAAAATGGGCAAAATAATGTATTTTTCCCCTTGTCTCCTTCTTGGAAATGATTACACTGTTTTGGGTGAATTTTTTTTTATTCAGCCTAATGTAGATACCTGGCATGGAAATTTCAGCCCAAAAGTTGGCAAAGTTATAAGCAACTGAAACCAGGGAATTATAATGGGAAGTGTCAAGCAACCTTAATAATAGGCAATGCACCAGTCTCATCGATACTATGTTGTAAAACTCCTATTGACTTAAATGGGGCCAAGATTTACCCTACACACACACACACACACACACACACACACACACACACACACACACACACTATTGTCTATAACCAGTATAATATATAATTTAATATCTATATTAAAATACTGAGTATTATTGAATGACAGCAGTTGCAACTGAGGTTTAATTACATAAGCCTGATTTTGAACCTCGCCCCTACCTCTTAATAGACAAAACAAAACAAAAACAAAAAAACCCACAACAGCCATGTACTGGCCTCAAAATTTGTGGCTTAGATCTAGGGTTGACATATGATTTTTCTACAAAATTTGAAATGACTTGAACAATGTTTTATTGAACTATGACACCCTAAACATAGAAGTGTTCACCAGAATTCCAGAAGTCTTCCGAGGATGGGTTTTTTTGGCACCAAATAAACAAAAAGAAAGCAGAAAAGAAATGAAACTTAATTTATTTGATTTCCTAGCTGATATCTGGGGCCTAGTCCAGCATAAATTAAAATAGCTGGGAGTCTTTTCACTGACTTCAGCGTGTATTTCATTGGACAGCTAGTGCACAGCATCAGAATTCATATGATGAAAGTCAATTTGAGAAGTTGCCAACTTTTCAGTTGAGATGTTGCTCTGGAATGTTGGCTTTGGTGAACTTAGTACAGCTCTTAGTAAGCATCTAGCCCCTTTTATTGCATACATAGACCTAAACATGTAACTTATTCCCAAATGAGGCTTGGTGAAATAAAAGATAATTTTTTCCAAAATGGTGCATTATGGGCTTTGAGCCTCCTCAGGCTCATGGGATTTTGCACTTGTACAGACCTATGAAGATTCACAGGAAAAGGGGGAATGACCTCTCTGCTCTTACCTCAAGCTACTCCTTCCTTGTACCTACTGAGGTTTTCCTTTGGGAACTGACCCAAAGCCCATTGAAATCAATGTAAATTCTTCTGTTGACTTCAATTGGCTTTGAATCATGGCTGTGGTCCTCTGTGGCGGCAGCAGTCCCCTGTGACCAGCCCCAACAGGTTTGCTGAGTGGAAAAGGCAGGGAAGTGTTGAGGGATAATGTGTGTATAAGAGACACCTTACTTATTTTAGTCTGGGGAGAGCAGTGTTGGGCTGGTTGAAAAAAAAATTGATCTAAACTGTTTTTCAATAGAACATTTTCATGGGAAGTGCCTGCTTCCTGGGGGAAATTTCAACTTTTTGTTGAAAAACCAAAAACTTTTGTTTTATTTTTCCGCAGGAGAAAATAATAATCTTACAAGCTCTAGAGGCATGGTAACTTGGAGCAAAAGGCGAGCTGGAAGGTGTCAACCCACAGAATTTTAAGTACTGAGGGTCAACATTTTCAGGAGCTCTTGAAGATCTCATAGGAGCCCAAGGTATAGTATATAGTATATTCTTAATATTCCTTAGGGGGAAAAATCCCAGACAAATCTTCATTGTTAAAGTAAGTAATAAACATCAGAACAATAAATATCAAGAATGTTACACTTAATAGAAATAATAAGGAAAGTTTTATATATAGGTTTAATTACTCATATAATTCAAGCATTTGAACTACTTCAGGAGTATAGTTATCAATGGTTCACTGTCCAACTGGGAAGATGTATCTCCTGGGGTCTTGCAGAGGTCTGTCCTGTGTCCAGTACTATTCAATGTTTTCATTAATGTCTTGGATAAGGGAGTGGAGAGTGTATGTATAAAAATTACAGATGGCACCAAGATGGGAGAGGTTACAAGCATTTTGGAGGACGGGATTGGAATTAACTGGAAAATTGGACTGAAATCAACAAGATAAAATGCCATAACAACAAATGCAAAGTTTACTCTTAGCGAGGAAAAATCAAATGCACAAAACAATATGGGGAATAACTGGGTAGGCAGTAGAACTGCTGAAAATGATCTGGGGTTATAGTGGATCACAAATTGAATATAAGACAACAATGTGATGCAGTTGCAAAAAAGGCTGATATCGTTCTGGGATGTATTATAGGAATGTCATATGTAAGACACAGAAGGTAATTGTTCCACTGTACTCAGCAGTGATGAGGCCTCAGCTGGAGCACTGTGTCTGATTTTGGGCGTTAAGAAAGATGTGGACAAATTGGAGAGAGTACAGAGGAGAGCAACAAAAATGGTAAAAGATTTACAAAACTTGTCTGGAAAGATTAAAAAACTGCGCATGTTAGTCTTGAGAAAAGATGACTGAGTAGGAACCTGATAACAGTCTTCAAATATGTTAAGGACTGTTATAAAGAGGACTGATTAATTGTTCTCCATGTCCACTGAAGGTTGGACAAGAAGTAATGGGATTAATCTACAGCAAGGAAGATTTAGGTTAGATAGTAGGAAAACCTTTTTAACTATAAGGATATTAAGTACTGGAAAGGTTACAAAGGGAGGTTGTGGAATTCCTGTCATTGAAGGTTTTTAAGAACAGGTTAGACAAACACCTGACAGGGATGGTCTAGGTATAGTTAATCCTGCTTCAGTGCAGGGGGCTGGTCTACATGACCTCTCGAGGTCCCTTTGAGCCCTATATTTCTATGATTCCATGATACTTCCACAAAAATGTAAACATGTAAAAATTAACATTAAACTTTACAATTACAGCCTCAACTCTGACCCCAGGACATAGCTTTCAAAAAACATAGCATTTCAATTTTTTAATTATAGAAAGATAGTTATAAAGATTTAAATAACAGTGTTCAAAGATAAAGCACTAACAGATCTACAGTAACTATAATCCCTTGCACCAAAATACAGAAACAACACATTCCAAGGTCTATTGAACACAAACTTTCTATCAGAATGTCAATATTTTATAATTATTAAACTATGCAGACATTGTGCAAAGAAGAATGTTGCATATTTAATACATGTAACGTATCTTTGTCCAGTACACCTTCTATTATGGTAATATATAATATCTATACATTTGGGAGTTGTTCTTATGACCTGTGCAGCTCTAGAACATATGAATTTTGAGGACAGTGGTTGTACATAAGTAGAGACCTAATGTACTTGGTGTGATATTGCCAAAGCAATGGAAAGCCTGTAGGAGACCAGGTAGAAGGATATTTGGTGTTGGAGTTCACAATAAAAGCATGAAGGAGATAGAGGTAACCGTGTCAGAAAACTGATTGTGCTTGTGGGAATTGGGAAGAAAAAGAGGAAGTGACTTCATTATTGAAGTGAGGTTGGGGATGGCTGGAAAGAAAAGGAAGGATCTGAATAGACTGAAAGGACGGAGAAAGCATCCAAAGATTTGGATAAGCTTCAGGTAAGTGTCCAGAATTGAGGCACTTGATCTGAATCTTTTGTGGTTTTCCGAAAATGAGGGCTAGTAGAGGCACAGAGTGAACCTCATACCAACTAGAGTAACCTTACCAGATACTGAATGGCTTTTCTTTAGCAAATCACTGAAAGTTTCATTAGAGGCCACATGTCTTTCCGTGGACTCAAAAGCTGCAATCTGAGTAGTTACCAGACTGAGATGCACTCAACATGAGTAAATGTGGAAACTTTGATATTTTGAAGCGTATCAGTGGTACAGCCAGAATATGCTTGATATCAATGCACTGGAATCTTAGAATAAGCCACCTTTCAGGTAGGAAGTGACACTGAAATTCCCTCTGTTTCATAGCTTTACTCTTTTTGAATTGCAGACCACTTATAATTGTTTAGTATCAGAGGGGTCGCTGTGTTAGTCTGTATCCACAAAAACAGTGAGGAGTCTGGTGGCACCTTAAAGACTAACAGAAAGCTTGTGCCCAAATAAATCTGTTAGTCTTTAAGGTGCCACTGAATTCCTCGTTGTTTTTGTAATTGTTTAGGAAGGTATAATGGGTTTGAATTACCACTGCATTATTCCGGTTTCATACAAAAGAAGCTAAGTCAGTGAAATATTGTAGTGGTCTATCAAGGCCAATTTTTGGGATATTGCTCAGAATAGGAATTCATGCGTTAACTTATGTTCAGACTTATAGTTCATTCATTTGAAATATTGGCTGCATTTGTGATTATTGTTTTTTATTACCCCAATGCAAATTAATTTTGTCTTCGCTTGAACTGAATTGATGTAGTGTATGGATATTCAAATGTTGTAACTTTCTGCCTTCCAGATTTCCTCTCTCAAACCAGATCTTGGAGCGTAGTGTGTTTTTAACATGATGTGGTATGTACTTAACTTGTTTACTATTGCTTGATATCTTAGTACATAGAACATCCAATAATATACAAATTGGTACATTCATGTATCACTGTACCTACTATGCTGCCACATGAACCTATCAGATCTAGCATGTCCTGTCATTCCATTGATTTCAATGGAAGGCCAGCAGAAAGTAGCAGAACAGCAGGTGGAATAGAAGCAGCTGGGAAGTGGTTAAAAGGAATAACATAGCTGAAAAAGAAAACCCATTAAAACCTCAGATAAGCTGAACTCAGACTGTGCTCTATGCTTTATTGAAACTTCATGTTCACTTCGGATTTGGATAACTCCACGATTTAGGATAGTAGCCATACTTCACAGTCTGGTTTGATTATTCTTGTGCATGCTTGTAGTGGTTGCAAAACCCAAAGGATTACATGGAAAATTTTTGAAGCTGAACGATAGAAGGGGTTGACTTACTGAAATAAAAGCCTCTGTCTCCACATACGAACTGAAGAGCATCAACCAGCTCAGCACCACAGAGTGTCTCTGGGCCAGCGGTGGCAGAATTGGTTAAGGTAAGCAAACACAGGCCAAGGTAGAAGAGATGAATGTAGGACACAGTGTGCATCTTCACCTGCCAAAGAAGCAAAACCACTGCGTCAGAGTTTCCCAGTAGAGTCCTAAAGAAAATGAAATACTGCACCCCAGTGAGTTGCGAATGCATACGCAGTGTAATTTGTTAAATAAAAGTAACCACATATTAAGAAAGCTCTCATGATAATACTGTAAGTCTTTACATTTTCCATTGTATGCATTTTATAACCTGTTTTTTTCTTCCTGGTGAACATTCATGGTTCATGTTTACACAGAGTTAAAGAACCTTCTAAGAATGGACTTTGACTTGTTGCAACTGCATGTGGAAGCGATAGAAGGAAGGCAAGGGAACTGAGGGAGGCCAAAATAACTAGGGTGGGAGAGAAAAAGCAGGAAACAGGAAATGTTCAAGAAATTAAGATGAAAATTAGTCATGGTTTATGGGCCAAATTCAGTTCAGTGCCAGCAGGTGTATCTTCATTGAAGTTAGAATTATACCCATTTAGCTTAGATCTGAACTTGACCATATTCAGAAGAGCTTACAATTACTTTCTCTCTTTTGTAGTTGTGGTACAGACTTAGTTTTTTCTTTCCTAGAAAAAATATTAAAGGTCCAAATTCTCAGCTGATGTAAATTGACAGAGCCACGTTTGTCTCCATTTCTGTATTGATTTACAGCAGCCAAGGATCTAATCCAATGTGTGCAGTGCTACAGAACCCTTATGCTGTAGAAATGACATAGCAGTTTTAGAAAATACCACTGTTAAAATAGTAGGAAATCCCATTTATGTTTAGTAGTAGGGGCAGTGAGTGAGACAAACAATGAGCCAAATTCATGCCCCATGCTTACCAAGTTGCAGAGTTCAAAGGAAGAAAACATATAAATAATTTGGAATGGTTTCCCTTTTTTCTAGATGGCATTTTTGCTGTGAAAATAACCAACAAATCCAAATCCCTTAGTATGTCATACAAAGTATGAGAATAATTATATTCCCATTTACAAGAGTCTTTAGCCAATTTTGCCATGGAAAAACCAACAAAATGTTATTGCATTAAAATGACTTCAATGGTAGATGCAAGAAGATCAGATTATAAATGACTGACAATATCGGGCATTATTTCTTGTAAGGATTCCATATTTTAACACCACCAGTTTCTTCTTTCCCCTTCCATACTCTTGAATTTAAAATAAGAAAGTGATGCACCTGCAATTTAACATAGCTCTTACTTCAGAGGAGATAAATCAGAAAGCTGTTAAACACATAGTCTCAGTAGACTGAAAGGCTTTGTATATATAAGAACATTATGTATTTAACAGTTTGTTCTTGAATAACATTTGGGACTGCAATAAACATAAATCCTAAGAATTTAACAATTTTATGTTTTTCAAGAGTTTTCAGCTGGGTTACATGGTAAGATAAATATCAGCATGTAGCTAGGACAAGACAGATTCTCCAGTGTTTTTCCTTTAGTGCAGGCCAAGAAAGCTGCACAGTCCAACCACAGAGAATTTCTGCAGTTTATCCCAAAATATAAAACAATCAAGAACTTGCAGACAAGTTAAAATGTTGAAAAAAGAAATGGATTCACATGTTCATAGGGCTCAATTGATGGATTTAAAAAAAAAAAAGTTAAGTACTGTTCCCTCCAAACTTATTCCGGAACAGGATTTATTTTCTTTATCATTTTAATTAAAGGTGCCATTAGTTGATTCAAGATGTTTGTGATAAGATTAAAATTCTCATTTACATCTCAGGGGAATATAAGAAAAATACTTTCAGAAATGTAACACAATTGGTCACAGGTTTTTTACAACAGGTTAGGGTGTTTATTGTGAGTCCAATCTGAATAGAAAACCGAGGTATTTAAAAAAATGCACTGGTTGGTGGGTGGGGTTTACTGAAGCATTTAATTACATTTGGACACCAAATACAGGTACAGGATGAGCCTGAGTAAACACTTCTGTTAATTACATCAAATGATTGATCATATTTTCACAGCTGGAATTTCCATGGATCTTTCTTCAGTAACATAACCAGCTATTACTGCAGTTCTGTTCCAACAGTGCAAAATAGTGGCACATAAATGAACTGACAGAGGCTGACCACTCCAGAACTCTTTTACACCTTTCATGTTTTCTAATCTCCACCCATCGCAAAAACTTTAAATCAGTTGGCACAAATTGTATGTAAATAATCTTTACATTTATGAAAACAGTTGTCCATTTAATTACATTTACAGTTATAATAAATACTATGTATAAATACCAGTAATGACATAAGTAGCATGTATTACAGCGTAAAATAGAATATAGGGTTATATGTATCTTCTGCAGGACAGGTTGCATATGAAACTGCTGGACCGAATTACCAAACCAGAGTATCTGAAGAAACATGTAATTACAATGTAATAACATAGTATTCACTAGTAATTATCATGTAAGTAAAGTATACATTTGGACCAGATCCTCAGCTGGTGTAAATCAGTGTCGTTCCATTGACTTCAATGGAGTTATGCCAATTTATACTGACTGAAGAATTAGCCCATTATTTTTAGGTCTCTTAACTTTTAGCATTGCTCAGCTCTTTCTTTCTTTGTTCATCTTTCAGGTATGTTGGAATGAGGTGCCTATCTGGATACCAAAAAATTGTTCAATTGCAATTCACATATTTTACTTAGAAAAGCTATTATGAATTATAGTAAGGAAAGTGGATGAATTCTGCCTGTGACAGGCACTTTTTTTTAATGAATTGGGC
Organism: Lepidochelys kempii; assembly: GCF_965140285.1. NCBI lineage: Eukaryota > Metazoa > Chordata > Testudines > Cheloniidae > Lepidochelys > Lepidochelys kempii. The sequence goes on from NC_136380.1 coordinate 251,855,168, forward strand.
CCTCGGGTAATTCTGTGGAGCTGAATAGCTGTGGAGTCTGTGTCAGCTTCTTAAAACTGTGCTTGCAAATTGGAAAAAAAATCCCAACATAGTTCTTGAAAGATATGATTTTGCTGAGAATGGAAACTTGAATGGGGGCCAGTTGATTGAAACGGAGGTCGGTGCATCTATTGCAGTCCAATTTACCTAAAGAGAATTGACACTCCTGAATAGAAATGATAGTATTGTCACATGAAACTTTGCCTGAAAAAGCCCTCCCTACAAAGAGAAAAGTTGGACAAGATGATGGGGGAATATTTCCACTTTCCTTATGTACAATTGTTTAAACTATATGAATATGCAAGGTCAGCAAGAGTTGTAACTGGTTTCTAATATAAAAGGCAAACCGAACTTCATTTTTACTTTTAATAAATGAAAGCACAAAAATAAGTAAATGTAATATAGTGGCAAAACATTGCTGCAATGCTACCTTCACCTATAAGTTTGAACACCATAAAGTATGAACATTTTATATATTGTGGGCATAGAATAATAGTACAGTACTTTAACCTTTACAATGTGTATAATGCATATATCAATATAAACCTCTGCACCTGCAGAAAATATCTAAAAGTTCTTATTCTATGTTGAACAACATTAATTAACTATAGATAATAATGTAACTGGAAGCTTTAATATTGACATAACAGAAATATTGTAAAGTTTTCCTAACAGAAGCAGAATTTAAAATAATTACCTGCAATAGTTCTACCTTTACAGTTGTTATCGGTATGTAATTGCAACTATCACATACAGCCATTTTTCAGATAATATAAAACTGCATATTCAGCAATTTATAAATAATTTCCAGTTCAGAAATAATGTTACTAAAAAGTGCATAACACTCTCTTAGCCAGAAGCAGACAATCCACAATAAAATAAAACTCCAAAATGATTTCAAATAGTAATAAAGATTTACCTTCAAGAAATCACAAAAGCAGCACTTTAATAATTGTGTTGAAAGACTCTTGATTTTTTCCATTGCTTCTTAAAAGTGCAAAGTCTGGAAATGAATTTGTTAGCAGAAATAATGAGAAAAAAGAAATCCAGAGAGATGTGGATGTTGAGAGCAATGTCACATTTCAATATTGAGGACTTTATTCCATTGCACAGGCTCTATTTGCTCTGATTTTAGCAGTGACAGTGAGATTTAGCAAACAGAAGAGGGATTTAGAGAAAATCCTCACATTTATCTACATTACACAGACACTGTAGACAGGAAACAGCTGGGGGAGCATTTGCCTTCTCTCTCTCTCCCTCTTCTGGCAAAGTTACCGAGTAAGGACTTTTTTGGGCATGGTGACAAATAACATCATACCTTTGTATTTTAAAACTAGAGCACAGAAGCATATTTTTTTCCCCTTAAAAGAATGTGCATTAGTGACAAAAGTGTTAGCACATGAAAAAACTTATGCTGCCGTGGAAAACAAGAAAGTGTATTACGGTTAACTTTCAGCTGGGTATCTATCTATCAGGTTATACACCTTTGCATTGTTAGGGTTGGAAATTTGGTAGTCTATACAGTGAGTAATAATTGAAACCTCCAGCTTGTAGTGATATTAACCCTAAAATAGCAGTTAGCAATTTGATATAAATATGAGGCTCGGTGAGCACTTACTTGTGCTAAATAAGACAAAATACCTTTAACAACCTCATGGGAGAAGTGATAGCATTTCCTAGAACCTCCTGGAGTCAGAATATAGCAGTGCTATTGACCTAGTATGGGTCACTGTCTCATGACTTTGCTCTTTTTTTGTGCAGTAAAAATAAAGTGAAATTTACCCTTTCACTAGTATTCTTCATAATTAGTCTTGGTAACAAGTTAAATGCCAAGAGGCAGGAGATAATTTTACTTTGTTAGTTTTATAATACATAAGTTTTGCCTTTTTATTTTTCCTCAGTTATGTGTATATTATAAATAACACCAGCTGGCCAGCAACATGCTCTCACGGGTTATGATGTCATTCAAATCCCTCAACTGTTAGTGGCTTGCAACACAATCCAAGCCAGCTGTTTTTCTGTTTATAATGTATATTGCATTTCAATTTTTGCCATTGAGAATAAAGATGTGATGATATTTCATAGATGCAATTTTTGCTTGTTATCCTTTGGGTTTGAGAGGTGGCCTATAAAAGAAGATTATTAAACAACATTGCATGGCCAGGGACCAAACAAATGCCATATGCAGTGCATTATTTCTATAAAAACTGTTTATTTACATTGCATTTTGTCGTTATCTCTTTCCACCCTCCATATAATGAGGAGCTAGTTGGATGTTATTAAAAATCACGTTAGTTCATATCATTACATGTGTAATGGTTCAAGTCCAATTTTCAGGTCCACCTTGGAGTACATCATATCAGTCAGGCAGAAAAGATACATGACAATGATTAATCAAACAACATTTGGTTATTCCAACACTCTCTCGCTGGTTAATACCCCTTTGATTATATTCTCAGTATACCGTTCTAGGTGGCATACAACTGACCAAACTGAATACTCTTTGGTAGGGACTTCTCTCTCCTAATCATGGGTAGTAAGGCTGAATCATTTGTACTTCTGAGCTAAATTAAATATTGGCTGCTCAGATAACACCCAATATTAAAGGGATCTTCATATTCATGTGTGGTACAGGTACTGTATTTTATTATTTTTACTCTCCAGAGTGGCTTCAGTGTATTTTAACCTTGTCAATATATTTCAGAGAGTCCATTGAATAATCACATGGTCATGCAGAGAGTCAGACATGTCCTGCTGTAACTAAGAATGCATGTATCACCTTACTTCATCAATTTAATAGGATTGTTCTGGAAAAGAGGTGATCAAAGCACTGATCTCCTATAGAAGTAACCCTTATAGCAATGAAGATGAGTATGCTTGATCCTTCCTCCACACTCTCCCCTAACCAGTAGAAACTCCAAACACAAGCCCTCTCTTACTCCCTCCCTCAGTCCTTCCTTCCTCCATCCCTCCAACCTCGCTAGACCTTCCTTGGTTGTACTCCTAGCAAGGTGGATACAATTATATTGGAAGATGGTATTAATATAGCTCCTATGGTGGTTGGAAAGATTTGTGGTCTCTGGTCACTTCACATCACTGCTAATTCTCCCTCCATACATGGATCCACTCTGAACTCCTGTAGTGAGGCGGAGTGGCTTCCCTCTGAGCCAGAGGGTGAGGGGCTTCTCTCTGTGCCTGGGTGGTGAAGTCAGGCTGAGCTCCGCCCTCCCACTGGAAGTTGAGAGGTAGAACAGGAAGTATAAGAAGCGGGGACCACAGCTCAGTGGAAGAGGAGCCAGGGAAGGAGACAGATGCCTCTTGTTTGCTGCAGGCCTCCAGCCTTGTAGCCAAACTGGGCTGCAGCCTGCTCCCAGAGAAGACCAAGCCCAAAGAGGAGCATCTGGGATTGCTGGTGGCCTAATACTGCGAGGAGATGGAGGACCTGTGGAGCCCGGAGACCGTCCCCAGATTGTGGTAGGAAGTGGCCCAGGGAAACCAGACTTTAGTCCATTTTGCTGTCAGTGCTGGAACTGGCATGTTTCGGTAGGATCTCCACTGACCCAGTGGCAGAGTCCTCCACCAATGTCAGGTCCTGGGCTGGGACCCAGTGGAGTAGGGTGGGCCGTGGTCCCCTTACCCCCTGCTGCCAATCCCACTTCTGGGGTGGCAGCCTCCCCACCTTAGGCCAAACAGTTTGTTTGCTGCTCTTCCCTGCCTGAGGGCCAGAGCTCACTGGACTGTTTGCTGCCCTGCCCTACTTGAGGGCCAGAGCCCCCTAACCATTTGCAGCTCTGCGCTGCTTGAAGGACAGGGCCTCAAAGATCATACCCTTGAGTCTCTAATTCCCCCTGCAACTGGGCTGACCCACAGTGACGCAGTGAGGTGGAGTGGCCTCTCTCCTACCCAGAGAGGGAAAGATGACCATTAAACCCACTACAACTCCACATTCCTCACCCTGCCTAACTTTCTGATGCACTTCACTTCTTTCTTCCAGTTCTTGGCCTAAGAGTAAGGTCTTGAACAGGCAACCAGGGGGAGGCTCAGAGAGAGAGCAGACCATGTTAAGGTGACGTTCCTGGCAGTGGCCCATTTAGACTTACTGCTAGTAAGACTCCTAACCTGATCTCTCTTCCCATCATCCACAAACCATCCCTCTTACAAAACCCCTTATCAGACTCCCACTTACTTCCTCTAGAAAATTAACCATTCCATAGGTGACATCTACCTTTGGTTTTGCTAGTTCCTGAAGATGTAAGGTACAGAGTCACAGCTCCTTTTTCTGGTGGCCAAATTCCAGTAACCTCTTTCTAGCCCTATCTTGAAGACAGTATTTGTTTAAATGTGTGGCCTAGCTATTGGGCATAAAACAAATAAAACTGATTTTTTGGTGAGTTGTAATCATCCTCATCAGCTGCCCATTTTGAAACATTCTAACTTTAAATGATAGGTTTCAGAATAGCAGCTGTGTTAGTCTGTATCCGCAAAACGAACAGGAGTACTTGTGGCACCTTAGAGACTAACAAATTTATTTGAGCATAAGCTTTCTTGGGCTACAGCCCACTTCATTGGATGCATAGAATGGAACATATAGTAAGAAGATATTATATATATATATATATACACACACACACACACAGAGAGAATGTGAAAAAGTGGAGTAAGAGGCTAATTAATTAAGACGAGCTATTATCAGCAGGAGAAAAAAACTTTTGTAGTGATAATCAAGATGGCCCATTTAGACAGTTGACAAGAAGGTGTGAGGATACTTAACATGGGGAAATAGATTCAATATGTGTAATGAAACAGTCACTCCCAGTCTCTATTCAAACCCAAGTTAATGGTATCTAGTTTGCATATTAATTCAAGTTCAGCAGTTTCTCACTGGAGTCTGTTTTTGAAGCTTTTCTGTTGCAAAATTGCTACCTTTAAGTCTGTTACTAAGTGGCCAGAGAGGTTGAAGTGGTCTCCTACCTGTTTTTGAATGTTATGATTCCTGATGTCAGATTTGTGTCCATTTATTCTTTTGCGTAGAGACTGTCCGGTTTGGCCAATGTCAATGGCAGAGGGGCATTGCTGGCACATATCACATTGGTAGATGTGCAGGTGAACAAGCCCCTGATGGCGTGGCTAATGTGATTAGGTCCAATGATGGTGTCACTTGAATAAATATGTGGACAGAGTTGGCAACGGGCTTTGTTGCAAGGATAGGTTCCTGGGTTAGTGTTTTTATTGTGTGGTTTCTGGAGAGTATTTGCTTCAGACTGGGGGGCTGTCTGTAAGCAAGGACTGTTCTGGCTCCCAAGATCTGTGAGGGTGAGGGATCATTTTTCAGGATAGGTTGTAGATCTTTGATGATGCGCTGGAGAGGTTTTAGTTGGGGGCTGAAGGTGACAGCTAGTGGCATTCTGTTATTTTCTTTGTTGGGCCTGTCCTGTAGTAGGTGACTTCTGGGTACTCTTCTGGCTCTGTCAATCTGTTTTTTCACTTCAGCAGGTGGATATTGTAGTTTTAAGCATCCTTGATAGAGATTTTGTACGTGTTTGTCTCTGTCTGAGGGATTGGAGCAAATGCAGTTGTATCTTAGAGCTTGGCTGTAGACAATGGATCATGTGGTGTGTCCTGGATGGAAGCTGGAGGCATGTAGGTAAGTATAGCTGTCAGTAGGTTTCCGGTATAGGGTGGTGTCTATGTGACCATTGCTTATTAACACAGTAGTGTCCAGGAAATGTACCGCTTGCGTGGATTGGTCTAGGCTGAGGTTGACGGTGGGATGGAAATTGTTGAAACATGGTGGAATTCCTCAAGGGCTTCTCTTCCATGGGTCCAGATGATGAAGATGTCATCAGTGTAGTGCAACTAGAGTAGGACAAGAGCTAAGGAAGCGTTGATCTGAGTCAGCCATAAAAATGTTGGCATACTGTGCGGCCATGCAGGTACCCATAGCAATGCTGCTGACTTGAAGGTATATAGATTTCAATTTGGGGAATGTTTTTTATTATCATGCAGGACTGTCTATTAACTGTCACTGCTAACTACTAGAAAAGTGTCCATTCTTTCCTTGCTAATTGTAATAGCCTTTACTATATAAACCACAGGGAATAATGTGCCATATGATTACTATTTAATGACTGAGTGATTACACGGTTACTTGTGCCCCATAAAATTAAGCACATCTATAAACTACAGATTACATTGTAGTCATAAAAATGATCACCAAGAAATGTTTAGGTCACAAACAAGGATTTAATTTGAATGTATGTAATCAATCTAAAATTACAGAATGATTGCATGGGTGGTGCTTTGTTTGGTGAGAGTTCATCTTAACTGGATCCTGAAATTATATAATACCCATACAAATAACTGAAAACATATGAGATAATTGGACTTTTGGAGATTTATATATTATCAGTGTCACCTTTTGCACTTTTAAGACCTGAATTATATCAATTACATGCTGTAATGGCTGTTTGTCAAATTTTCCAACAGGCACAATTACACCTTCTCTCTTCATCCCTATTTATACATGGCAGGAGCTCTTGGTAAAAATCTGCAAGGCTATTACAATAGCCTTATTTAAATCTCTCCTTAAAACCACTAATGGTGTGATGCCTGCAAAACACTTGACAACGGGTAGGCAATTGAGATGCTGTGACTTCTGCTTAATACACAAATCATAACCATATCACTGTTACTTTGTGTTCCATGCATCTGTTGGTTATCTCTGGTCTTATACATAGATTGTAAAGTCTTTGGGGGCAGAGACCAAGATGGTGTGGGGGAGGATGAGAAATACAGTGTCACCATTCTTGAGCAGGGAAGAAGGTGGGATGTAGGACGGCAGAAAACCATAAACAGAAATCGTAGTGAGTAATTTTGCTTCATTGTACATTTCTCTTCTCCCACTCTACACAGAGACAGGGCAATCATCTTATTGTGCTGCTTGAAAGACAATGATACTGAAAGAAACATTCAGAGAAGCAGTGAGATCAAGATGGTAGTGCCTTAGGAATGTGAGGCGATATGTTGTCTTGAATATCTGTGGTGAGATTCCTTCAGCTCTCGTTCCCCAAGAAGTAGAGAGCCCTCCGGCGTGATGCCTAAATAAATATGATTGACTAGGTTGCTACTAAATTAAAGTCTTTGGCCTATCTGGCAATTGTCATTTTTCTGGCAGCTTTTCCTTTGGGTCCTTATTTGCTAAATTGATGTTAATGCTGAGATTTCCAAAGGGATGAGAGGCACCCAACTCCCATTGAAAATCAATGCCTAATTGCCTTTGAAAATCACAGCCTCAGCTTTGTAAAGTGGGGACCATCTCTTTTCATACATTCTGTCAGTCACCGCGCACGCTTTTAGAGGCTGTAAAATTACAGGTACTATCTCCTGAAGCACACCATGATTGTTTGGCTTTTCTAAACTCTTGTGAATGAGGTGTAAAATGTCACATTAACCCTGGACAAATGTAGTTTTTAATATCCTGGGAGGAAACTGGGCTTGGAGAGATGATGGGGGGAGAACAACAGTTTTATGAAATTCTGTGTTCCAGTAAGGGATAAAGTCAGGTGGACAATGAAAGACCATGTTCATCATGCTGGAAGTAGTGGGGAGTAATAATGAGAGAACTCATCTTATCAATTTGCCTAGCAGAAGTGGTAGCAACTAAAAGGGCTGCTTTAAAAAGTGGTTCCTGCAGGGGCTCCTGACTTAGGGTTTTTTCCATGAAGTTATAACTTATTTTTGTGGAAATGTAGGATTTCTATTCAGCAGGTTCATTGGTTGTTTATTTTGCTGACTTACAAAGGAACAAAAATTAGAAAGTATATTATAGCCAGGTTACATATTTCCACACAAATCAGACAGTGTGAGGACATGGCAGGAAAACCTGTTTTTATCTTATCATAGACTGAAGCGATCTTGTGTGAGGTTTGATAAGGAATTTATTTACCAATGTCTGCAGTTCTATAAATTTCCTAGAAACAACCATTAATGGGGTTGAGGGAGATGGTTCCAAATGGAAAAAGGCAAGCCAAACCGTCCATTCTCTTGTACTCACCCTCCAGCCACATCCCATGCAAGGCCTATGCAATGATAAAAGATTAATAATACAATATTAATAATAGACTATTACAAATAAGTTGTAAGCCCTTAAACATATGATATAAGGGTCTACCCAAAGCCCATTGAAATCAGTGGGGAGGCTTTCCTTTGACTTCAGTGGATAATGGATACTTAATGATCTAGCAACCATCTCCCCCCATTTCCCTCACCCCAAACAGTTTTGACTGGTCAAATTATATTTGCTTTTCACCCTGAGGTACAAACTAGATTGGGCTGGTAGGTACTTCTTGCATTAGGGACAGTATCTACCAGTATGGAACAGTTGTCCCTGAATGTGTTTGCCTAAATCCTTTGGTGGCTCTCTTCACATCACTGAGCAAGAGCTTGCCTGTCAAGCCAGTTTATTATTCACCGTCAATCTCTTTTATCCCCAGCAGCTCTTCTTTTTGGATTATTTCTTTGTCCATAATGTTAAGTTTCCTGAATGGTGCTGGCTGCCTGGTTCATGGAAACTAGTTGTGTTAACCCACAGTTTCACATTTTAGAGCATGTGGGTGCTAAAGAAATAATAAAATAAAAGCACATCTTTAGACATTTGTAATTTTTCTCAAATATGTTTCTGTTGAAAGTGGCTCCTAGTCCCACCTCTCCCTCTGAATTGCTGGGTGACCTCAGGCAAATAATTCTTCTCTCTGTGCTTCATTTCCCCCCCCCCCATCTGGAAAGAAGGGGTAATGCCACTTGCTCTCCTTTGTAAAGCACTCAGATCTATGGATGAAAAGCAGAGATTATTTATTGGTAGGGTGACCAGACAGCATGTATGAAAAAATTGGGACAGAGTGTGTGTGTGTGTGTGTGTGTTGGGGGGGGGAGGGGGGGAAGGATAATAGGTGCCCATATAAGAAAAAGCCCTGAATATCGGGACATTTGGTCACCCTATTTATTGGAAAACATGGGAGCACCCTGGTGGCCAAAGTGACATCTCTACATTCTTGTAGGTAAGAAGTTACTATGTAACCTAGGTTACATCGACACTACAAGCTCGGAGCGCGATTCCCCTGCTCATGTGCACATTTTTGCTGTAGCCCTCATTGAGCTAGTGGGACTATAAATAGCCGTGTAGCTGCACTAGTGCTGGTAGGGTCAGCAGAGAGGCATGGCTGAGCCATGCTGAATACAAACCCACTTGAAACCTGGGGGTGCGAACTCGGCACAGCTCAGCCACGCCTCTGCTGCTGCGACCTATGCTACCAGAGCTAGCTCGATGAGACCTAGTGCAAGTAGGTGTGCGCGAGTAGGAGAATCACATGCCTAGCTCATAGTGTAGACGTAACCCTAGTGGTCACTGTCCATCATTTTCCCCAGGTGTTGATCATCGCTGGATGAATCTCCAACAGCTCTTTGCTTTGACTATTCACATCCCCCCTTCTATACACTAGTCACAAAAATTCTTGTGACCAAGGTTGTCACCCAGTTGTTTGGGAGGATGGCTGTTCTTTGTTCCAGTGTTAATATTAGTGCATAATAAATATGCATGGTTCATTATTCTCCTGGTTAAGAAGCTCCAGTTGTTCAATCAGGCAGAAAAAACCCACACAATATCATGGCCCCATTCTTCTCTCTCATAAGCCAAAGTAAAGCCGGAGTTGCTCAGCTGAAGTCAGTGGAATTACGTGAGCATAAACCAGAGTGATGGGAGAATCAGGGCCCACGAAACTTAGGGGACCAGCTGCTTGCTATTCATCGTTTGTGATGTATAGGTGAAGTGAACAGTTACAAATAACCCATAGACTGAAATTTGTTCCCATAAATGATTTGTCCATCAAAAATTCTGATTAGAGAATAAGACTGTGATCCTACAATAGGATCCACTAGCATGGAATCCCATGCTCATGCAAAGTCCCATTGCAAGTTGCTGGCTCCACACATGCGTTTGCCCAAGGGGATTGTCAGGGTCTACATTTGAACAAATTGAGATCCGTTGGCAAACAGAACCGTGGGCCTATTTTTGAGATGTGCTAAGCATTTGAAGTTGTGGGTGCTCCACCCTTCTGAGCGTCAGGCCTTATTTGACAGTTGTTTGTCATTCTTAGTGATTCTATTGCCCTTTCTCCTTCTATGAGATTGGAGATGAATTTTTGCCACTGCTTTCAAAATAACTGAGCTGAAAAGTTTTATGACATGTAGAAGGATAAGTAAGAAAAAGGACAATTCAGCTGTAAAAAGAGATTTATAAAAATATTTTATTAAAGGGTTAGCTGTTAAAATGGTGAGGTGAAACAAGGTACATTTAGGGCTAAATTGGTCTTTGCTTAGAGTTTCTAAACCTATACACAGAAGTTTTGATTGAGGGAGGGAGGAGACAGCTTATGCAAATTGTGCCCGAAACAATACACTCCTTTCTGATGGGGCTGTTTTCATAGCTAGCACATTTATTGTGCTAAATTTTTTTTTTTTTTTTTTAAAAAAAGCTTGGCTTCAATGCACAGGAAAATTTCTGGATCAGGTAATACTGCTGCTTCTTTAGAGAAGTGCTGCCTTTATACTCTGACAGTTTATAATCTTTTCTTTTGTGAATAAGGGCATCATGATCGTAAGAGAACTGAACACTTCTGCAATGTGTGTGTGTGGGGGTGGGTTCATCCGAACAACAATTCTGATTAGACTATAAATGCATTGGGTTTTATGAATGGGTCAAAAATCTCTCCTTGTGAATGGATTAAAAAGGGGTTCTCTTTATTTACAGAAATGAGTATTTCTGCTTCTATTTATATGGCATTTAACACAAGGGAAAGCACATGCACAAGATCTATGGCTTAAGCAGGTATTTGTGCAACAATCCAATATTTTTCTCCCCATTTTCTAGTAGCATATTTTTACTTTTACATCTTTGGCAGAATGATTCAACCTGCTGCAAAACACAATAAACCAGATACTCAGCTGATATAAATTGGCATGGCTCCAGTGAAGTCAAGGCCATGAGAGGATATGCCACTTTATGGCAGCTGAGAATCTAGAGCAATATCTGATTTCTAATACTGTTAATAATTCTCCCTCTCTGGATAGGATGATCTCATTACCAAGACACAAAACATATTCTGGCTTCATTAGAAAGTTCTAGAGCCACTTCCATGAACAGTTTTTTAAAATTATATCTACATTACTGTAAATTATTGCCTTCTGAAAAAAATTGTAAGTTGTCTTACCTGTTATTTGCTGCTGTTGTTATTTTATTATGTTACAAAAATGTGCTGTCAAGATTTTGTCATCATTTATGTATTCAGTTCTAACCATGCCAAAAATACATGTGTAGCAAGGCGATGACTCACCAGCGTGGCACCTCCTGCTGGTTGTCTTGGGAATTAGCTCTCCAGCCTCTGGAGCGCCCTCTGCAGGCCGGTGTCCTGCTTGCTTCAGGCCCCCGTGTCCCTCCTGGACCCTGATGCCCCTCTACATCAGGGTTCTGCCACCTGTAGTACCCCCTACAGTCTCTGGGTCTCCCCACCTGCAGGAATCCCCACCCTCTAGCCCCACCTTGACTCAGCAGCTACTGCCAGTCCTCATCTAGCCCCCGTACACTGGAGCAGACTTCAGTCTGTGCCACTCATCATCGTCAAGGAGGGTTTGGATCTGCTGCCTTTGTCTAACCTTGGGCTGCCCCTCTGCAACCCCAGTTTCTGCTTTAGGCCTTCAACAAGGCCTGCAGGCTGGGGGTTTTCCAACCTGGAGCGCCCCAGCTCCACTGGTCTTTCCCCAGCTCTGCTTCACTCTAGGCACCCTAGTGAGCTCCTAAGCAACCAGACCAGTCTCTCTCTACAGCTAGAGAGAGACTGTCTGAGTACCTGGCTCACAGTCTTTTATAAGGCCAGCTGTGGCCTGATCGGGGCATGGCCCCAGCTGTGGCTGCCTTCCCAATCAGCCTAGGCTTTTCCCTCAGCCCCAGCCCTCTCCAAAGGCTGGCTTTAACCCTTTTGAGCCAGAGCGGGGTGACCGCCCTGCTACAACATGTATGTGCAAATCCTTTTGTTCAATCCTTTTCCAGGTGATCTGGGGCATTTCTTCATACCAAGCTGCTTTGCCGGTTGAGCATTTATGGCACCTCATTTAAGGTACCTATGACATAGTTTTTATATGTCTATGTACAAAGTTAAAAATGTTATTTAGGTTGCAAAGTTAAGCACTCAAAAATTAGGAAATGTCAGATTTACAGCTGCCTCTGCAACCTTAATTCAGCCTCCTTATGTATCTAGCCTGTACACTGAATGAGGCAGTTGTGATAACATAATTAAAGATCATAATAAGGGGGCTGAATCCAGGTTGCATTGATAACGATACATTTGGCATTTCCTAATCCATTTTCCATTTCTGCAAACATACACGTGACTAGTCTCATTGGTTTCAGTGAGATTACTCATATATGTTAAGCACATCTGTACAGGTTTGCAGGATCAGGGCCTTAGTTTGTCAGCAACCATACCATCTTGTGTTGTGATCTTGTCATGTCTCACACTCAAATAAAGGTTTAATAAGGTAAGTATTTGAATGAAAACCTGTCTCAAAGAAAAATGCTATCCACTGCAAAAATTGTTTTGTCAAGTGGCCCTCTTCCAGTAAGGTGTGTAGACAGTCTGGCCTAGCAGTCACAGCTAGCCTGAGGTCTGCCTACTAGAGACAGGAGTTGCCAGGCAGGAATTGAAGGAATTGCAAGGCTGGGTCCCATAAACAAGAGCCAGAGTCAGAGACCAGCGGTAGTACGAGGTTAGAATTAAGAGGCAGGAATCAGAGTCCATGTCAGGCTGGAGTCAGAGATCAGGAGATGAGGCAAAGTCTGGCATTGCAGCAGACCAAAGTCTGTGTGATTGCCCAGACAACTTCCTTCCTGGGGCAACCCCTGGGTTTAAGTAGTGGCATTTGGCCAACCACAGGGCTGTGGGGTACTTTCACTCTAGGTCTCTTGGGCTGTATTTCCTGTGGCACCTGCGCTCCACACTGCTTCCTGGCTGTGCCTCCTCTTGGCCTCCTGGTGGCACTGTGGGAATATCAGTTGCCCTATGTTCCTGGGCCCTTACGCATCGCCAGCATGGTGCGAGTGGGCACTGTGCTGCTGGAAAAGCTGCCTTTTATTTCTTTTTAACTTTATTGCAGGAATGAGGGGCATCCTGACAGATCCCAATAGGGTTCTGTATAAACTTCCTACATTCCCCTGCAATTTCAGTTGGCTATGGTATTCTGGATGTTTTGGTGTGCAGTCCTTTGCCGTGAAAATCGGTGCAGTGTGCCACTCTACTGCTGCATGAAGTGCGACTTTTTTTGCAACGCACTTTAAGATTCTTCAAGATACACACTATTATGTACTAATTTATTGTGTTTCCTGGCCAATGCGATCTATATTTAAAACACGATCACCTAGCACTTTGTGCACAACATCGTAATTAAGGTAATGTTTGAGCTATAGACTGGAGAGAGAGGTTCCATAACAAAGGGTCAGTTACTTACAGACCAGGTTCTGCCACCTTGACTCAAACTGAGTTGTACCTTATTACATTCGTATTCCCAATCAATGAGACTACATGCGTTTTTAAGTATTATTCAGTGTGCATGTAAAAGGGTGGCAAAATCTGGACCCACGTTAAGTAGAGGAAACTTGCAAGAAATCCAGTGAAATGCATTATATCTTGCAATACATTTTTTCAAACAAATGTGAGGTGAACATCTCATCTCTGGGTGAATTCATGTGTTATAAAAAACAGCTGAAGTTCATGATGTAACCATGTTAACACTTTTTTATAGCTCTGTGAGAACAGAACAAAATTGTGTTTAATGGTAATCATTTAAAGAAAACTCCATATGTTCCAGATGTTGAGTATGTAATCTTTTTCACTGGCAAAAAGAGGTGATTCTGCCATGTCTATGTTCACTTTCAGTGACTGGAACGTGTGCATGAGTAAAGTTGTTATGTTTCTTTATAGACTATACTAATAAGCCAGAGTTTGAATTGTGTGTGAAAATAATAGTGAAAGAAAGAGAGAGATCTAGAAAAGCATTTTCTTCTTTTGGTTTGGGACCTTTAGTCCCCAGCAGACTATAGTCCAGGCCCACAAAACCACTACAATTACAATGACTGGCAGACTCGGCTCTCATTGTCAAACTAGCCCTTTAAGGTAAATTTATAAGAACTATGAAAATTTAGCTAACACCAAAAAGTAGAGAAAAGAAAGCGAGCCACAAGCAGATTCAAGCATACCATTAAATAACTGATTTTGAGTAAACCATGAAATTAGATGACCTATATTAACAAAAAACATGACATTTACTTATTTGTTGTTTAAATTTCAAAAACTCTTCCAAGGAAAATTTGACATTCAATATCTAATCAACAAGATAGGTGTGTCTTATTAGACATACAGTAGACAGATATGTCTAAATTTGTTCAAAATGTTAAATAAACATTCTATTTAAGGTTATAACTTAAAGAAATAAATAAACTAGGGCTTTGGGAGGTGGTGGAGCATTTTCTGTATATCCATTCCACGGTAGTAGCTGTCAAATGTCTCCAGTTGTGGGAATAGGTTAGAATAAATTTCTATTTCTAGGCCTACCTTTTTGCCTCTCTCTATCCTACATGAATTAGGAGGAATTAGTATGGCCCAAATGCTCTTCTGCACCTAGATCTGCTCAAGGGAAATAGGGATGGGTGCAGTCAGGGAACTGATTATAGCTCCTTGATTCTCAAGCTGCACTGGCTCTGACCACAGCCTTGACATGACTATTTTAAATCTACTTTCCCCAGTTACCCCATCCCATCCCCTGATCTCTCTCATGCACACTCTTATCCCTTCTCTTACTCTTCTCCTTAACCTCTTGCTCTCATAGACTTTAAGGTCAGAAGGGACCATCGTGATCATCAAGTCTGATCTCCTGCACATTCCAGGCCACAAAACCTTACCCACCCACTCCTGTAACCTCTGGCTGAGTTACTGAAATCCTCAAATCATGGTTTAAAGACTATAAGTTACAGAGAATTCACCATTTACACTAGTTTAAACCTGCAAGTGACCTGTTCCCCATGCCACAGAGGAAGGTAAAAAAATGACCAGGATCTCTGCCAATCTGACCTGGGGAGAAAATTCCTTCCCTACCCCAAATATGGCGATCACTTAGACCCTGAGCATTTGGGCAAGACCCGCCAGGCAGATACCTGGGAAAGAATTCTCTGTAGTAACACAGAGTCCTCCCCATCTAGTGTCCCGTCTCTGGCCCTTGAAAATTTTTGCTACTGGCAGTCACCGATGGGCCACATGCCATTGAAGGCAGTCTCATCATACCATCCCCTCCATAAACTTATCAAGCTCAGTCTTGAAGCCAGTTAGGTTTTTTGCCCCCACTGTTCCCCTTGGAAGACTGTTCCAGAACTTCACTCCTCTGATGGTTAGAAACCTTCACCTCATTTCAAGCCTAAACTTGTCGATGGCCAGTTTATATCCATTTGTTCTTGTGTTTACATTGGTGCTTAATTTAAATAACTCCTCTCCCTCCCTGGTATTTATCCCTGTGATGTATTTATAGACAGCAATCATATCTCCCCTCAGCCTTCTTGTGGTTAGGCTAAACGAGCCAAGCCCTTTGAATCTCCTCTCATAAGGTAGGTTTTCTGGATCATCCTAGTACCCCTTCTCTGCACCTGTTCCAGTTTGAATTAATCTTTCTTAAACATGGGAGACCAGAAGTGCACACAGTATTCTGAATGAGTTCTCACCCGTCCTTTGTATAATAGTACTAACACTTTCCTGTCTCTACTGGAAATACCTCGCCTGAGGCATCCTAGGACTGCACTAGCCTTTTTTTCACAGCTGCTTCACATTGGTGGCTCAGCGTCATCTTGTGATCAACCAATACACCCAGGTCTTTCTTCTCCTCTGTCACTGCCAACTGATAAGTCCCCAGCTTATAGAAAAAAATCTTGTTGTTAGTCCTAAATGCATGACCTTGCAGTTTGCACAATTACATTTCATCCCATTTCTATTACTCCAGTTCGCAAAATCATCTAGATAGTCTTGTATGATATTCCAGTCCTCCACAGTATTGGCAATCCCTCCCAACTTTGTGTCAGCTGCAAATTTTATTAGCGCACACTCACTTCTTGTGCCAATGTTAAGTAAGATTGGTCCCAAGACCAATCCCTGAGGAACTCCACTAGTAACCTCCCCACAGTCTGACAGTTCACCTTTCAGTGTGACTCACTGTAGTATCCCCTTTAACCAGTTCCTTATCCACCTTTCAATTTTCATATTGATCCCCATCTTTTCCAATTTAGCTAATAATTCCCCATGTGGAACCATATCAAATGCCTTACTGAAATCCAGGTAGATTGGATCAACTGCATTTCCTTTATCTAAAAAAAATCAGTTATCTTCTCAACGAAGGAGATCAAGTTGGTCTAGCATGATCTACCTTTTGCAAAACCATGTTGCATTAATGTCCCAATTACCGTTCACCTCTATGTCCTTAACTACTTTCTCTTTCAAAATTTGTTACAAGACCTAGCATACAATTGAGGTAAAACTAACAGGCCTGTAGTTTCCTGGATCAATTTCCCCCCCCCCCTTTCTTTAAAATAGGAACTATAATAGTAATTCTCCAGTCATAGGGTATGACCCCTGAGTTTACAGATTCATTGAAAATCCTTGTTATTGGACTTGCAATTTCATGTGCCAGTTCCTTTAATATTCTTGGATGGAGATTATCTAGCCGTCCCCCTCCCCTGCGATTTAGTCCTATTAAGATGTTTTTTCCACCTCGGATGTGGTAATTTTTACCTCCATATCTTCGTTGCCATTAGCCACCCTGTCACTACCTCTAAACTTTTCATTAGCCTCATTAAAAACTGAGGCAAAGTATTTGTTTAGGTGCTGGGCCATGCCTAGATAATCTTTAATCTCCAACCCATCCTCAGTGCTTAGCGGTCCCCCTTTTTCTTTCCTTGTTTTCTTTTTGTTTATATAGCTATAGAACCTTTTACTACTGGTTTCAATTCCCTTTGCAAGGTCCAGCTCTGCCTGGCTTTTGTCCCTACACTTTCTGACCTCCAAGAGGTAATTTTCCTTACTGATCTTTTCCATCTTCCATTCCATGTAGGCTGTCTGCTTTCTCTTAACCTGTTTGAGATACTTGCTCATCCAACTTTGTCTGCAATCCTTCCTACACATTTTTTCCCTTGCTTGGGATGCAGGCTTCAGATAGCTTCTGCAACTTTGACTTAAAGTAATTCCAAGCCTCCTCCACATTCAGATCCTTGAGTTCTTCAGTCCAGTCCACTTCCCTAACTAATTCCCTTTATTTTTTAAAGTTAGCTCTTTTGAAATCAAGGACCCTTGTTGCAGATTTGTTTATCCTTCCATTTAGTTTAAATTGAATTAGCTCATGATCACTTGAACCAAGGTTGTCCTCTACAGCCAGTTTTTCTACGAGGTCCTCACTACTCTCCAATGCCAAATCTAAAATGGGATCACCTCTTGTTGGTTCAGCAACTATTTGGTGAAGAAATCTGTCAGCTATCACATCCAGGAAAATCTGAGGCATAAACGTCCATAAAGCTACCTCATTAAGAAAGTAAAATCCATTGACTCTGAATATTGGTGACACCAGAGCAAAATTTTTGGAAGCCTTCTTGATCCATCTCTGAAGATTCAGCAGCTAACATCAAAGTGATCTGCAAGCACCTTCTATCCACCTATTCGCTGGTTGGCTCCTACTGAGATGACCTGCCAACATTCCTTCCATGATAAATTTCTTGAGATTATTTCCATCTCTACACCTGATGTGACCAAAGTACATAAGTTTGCGCCTGTTGATTTCTAACAGTATGGTATGCTTCTCTCCAATATTATTTCTAACATAAGCATTTGTCTTCTTTTCTGTCCAGGAGATATGCAAGAGTCTTTGCCAGCACCACATCTTGAAGACTTCAGTTTTTGTCTTGTTAGCAGCATTAATTTCCCATGATTCACATCCAAAAGTCACTAAGGAAAAAAATTAAGCTTTAAACCAGTTGAACCTTCATACATTTCCAGCTGCCACATTTTTTCCAAACTTTTGTAAGTGAGGCCATGGCTGAGCGAGACAATCCTCGTCTTTTTCTGATTTCTTTTGAACTGCCTTCTTGGTTATATAATATATATATAATCCGGGATAATTTAATTCATATACTACTTTTACAACTTGACTATTAATTGTGTTGTTTGATTGCATCTTATTTTTGTTAATCATGTCAATATGCAGGCATTTCATTTTTGCCATATTCAGGAACAATCCATATTCCTCACTAACTGTTTTTACAGACTTACATTGCCCTACAAGAGTGGTTGTAGTCAAGAGAATCATATCCTCATCGATCTTAGGTCAGTTAAGAGGTGTCCACCAATTGAAATCCCAGTTCCTTCCACTTTGTCAAAACTTTCCAGGGTGTCTCATAATAAATTCTGTGTGCATGTTGGAAAGGTCTGGGGACAGAATACAGCTGTGGGTCACACCCTGCCCAGTACAAAACCAGTTGCTGTTGCCTGCTGCTGTTTGCACCATGGTCTCTTGTTGACAGTAGAGACTCATGATGAGTTAAATGAGATGCTTTGGAATCCCCATGTCTGCCAATATCCTCCAAAGATGGTCATGCTGGATGGTACTGAGTGCTTTTGAGTAGTCAGTGAAACATATGATCAATGTGTGACTGTGCTCCCTGAATTTTTCAATGATGTGAAGGATGTTCACTCTTTGATCACATATACTTCATCCCTCTCTGAAACCAGCTTGTTGGGGTCATAGTTCTGCTTCCATTATTTTCTTCATCTGATTCTAGATTATGTAGAGCAGAACTTTCTTGTGTATGATATCATGGAGACGATACTATTATTATTGCATTCTGTTATGTCTCCTTTCTTTGCTAAGGGCAGAAAGATTTGTCCAGTTGTATAGTCAATTTCAGGTAATCCATATATCATTATTCACCTTCAAATCCTTATTATCCACCTTCAGCTCTCTCCTCAAAACTCTCCTTTGCTAAATGTTACGCTCTCTGGAGTGGCTCACGACTGTGAGTGCCTACCTCAGGGCAGACTGTCAAAGACAGGTCAGACACTCCCAGATGGTGGTATGTTCTAGAATTAGATTTCACCAAGCCAATAACAAATGTGAACTCCTGGATTGCTATAACTGTCTTACCATGGAGTCATAGACAGTCCCCTTGGGCACTCCAGTCTATCTTGTGATCCAGACAAACTGGACTTTGTGATAAATGGTCACTTACACCAAAAATCACACCACATTCAGATTCCTTCCAGTCCCTAGAGACCAGTCACTTACCCTTTGGTCAATTGGTTCCCTAGATCTTACATCAAAGACAATGCCTGTAGCTAATCCTGAAATAAACTATCTAAAGGATTATTAACTAGGAAAAAGAAATAAGAGAGTTATTTACAGGTTAAAGCAAGCAAACATATACACACAAATGAGTTATTATCTAAATCCTAAGAGTGACAGAATTGTAGTGCTCTGTCTAATCAAAGGTTTCAGAGTAGCAGCCGTGTTAGTCTGTATGGGAGTGGGGCGTTACAGTTTCAGAGCAAACACTTTTATAGTTACAGAGCAAACACTTGAATATTACCTTATAACAATGGTTTTCAATCTTTTTTCATTTGCGGACCCCTAAAAATTTTTGATTGGAGGTGTAGAACCCTTTAGAAATCTTAGACATAGTTTGCGGAACCCCCAGGGGTCTGTGGACCATCGGTTGAATACCACTGTTCTGTGGTTACAACAACCATTCTCGGACCCCTTTGACATAGTCTGTGGAACCTCAAAGGTCCGCGGATGACAGGTTGAAAACCACTGCCTTAGATGATGGGCTATAGATATTATAAGTGAGATTAATGCATGCAGCAACATACAAGCATTTCATAGAGTCTAAACACTAAATACATACTTGTAAGATTAATACCTTTTTGAACAAAACTAACACAGGTGACCTGGTCTGGTCCCCATCTGTTCTTAGTTAATTCCTGCAGCCTGGGCAAGAACTGGCACCTGGCCTGCCAGAGTCTCACTAGCATGCCTAGAAAAAACTTGACAATAGTTAAGCTGTTGATATGCAGGGACCCCAGTGTTTTGTGCTGATCAGTATTGTCTCATTGTTCACTTAGAGTTAGCACTTAAACTACTTGTTGAGTCTCCCAATGATTTATGTGAAGGGTTATGACATTTTACAAAGACATATGATTGACCCTGGTGTGAATTGGGGAACTGAATGTGTGTGAAATGTGTAGTTCTAAAATACAATTTCCCCACTATACTTGTAATCCTCATTATTCAGGAAATACTACCAGAGAGCTCCTATAGCTAGCAAACGTACATTGTTAATAAAGCCTGAGTCGTGTGATGGATGCAGTGTCAGGTTTACATCACACAGGTAGTGAATTCAAATCTAGCTGTACATATTCTTTTATTAATAGCTGGCTGCCTATAAAAACTTCTTTTGGGGGAACACTGGCCTTCCCAGAAGATGCCTGAAAATGAGTGATAGAGATGCTCTTAGGACAGTGGGAATGGCTAAATGGAAAAGGGAAGGAGGCTCCTCAGGTTTGTTCTGGGAGGGGGTGGAAAGGTATCTGATGGAGGGATATAGTGAGTACAGGGGCCTATTAGTGGGAAAAAGGAAAAAGAAACATGCAGATTTCATTAGAAAGTTGGTGACTTGCTCTGTTTGTACCAGTTTCATCCAGAGGATTTGCGATTCAATCATCCCTGGGGAGAAGAGACGGGTTGGAGGACAAAGTGTTGTCTATAACTTAGACAAGTCAAACTGGACAGTTTTTGTTGGCCCAAACAGGATAAACCAAAAGTAGCAGATATGGCAATCCTATATGGTAGCAAAGATAGGCTCATGTGGATCCCAGCTTTCCTGAACGTTGGGCCCTATCCTTATAATAAGTCAAAGCCTTGAAGCCAAGCATCCCCATGCATTGTAACTGAAATTGAGGTTCAAAATCAATATTTACATTTCCTGGTTTGGGCCTGTCCTACAGGAGTTACCGATAAAGCATTAGATAATACTGCAACTTGTGGCCTCGATATACAGGCTTGTATTAATGGCAAAGTCTGCATCAGTCATTAATTAAATCTTCCTGAAACTTTTTTCTGTTGCTCTCATTTCCTTGTATCACTGCAACCAAAAGAAGTTGTAGTGGCTGGATGTTTTTAAAATAAACAGAAAAACCCTTGCTGTTATTGGACGAGATGTTCTTGATAATATGTTGCCAACAGAAAAGTTCTCATCGTTGAAGAAAGTTTTTCAAGTGGTCATGACACTCTCAGTCATATAAGCCTCTCTTTGGAACAGACATTCAGTGCCCTCAGATCACTCTCCAGACTTGGCTCAGAAACAGCCTGACTCAAAAGGGGCTAATTAACACACTGATTTTCATGTGGAGGAATCTGGTTTCTAAACAGATTTTTACCAGCAATACAGCTGACAAACTGATTCTGCTAGGGCTGCTTCCTTCCTTCCATTTGAATGAAAATGGAAACAGAGAGGGGGAAAAATTTCATTCCTGTGATGATGCTGACATGATGAATTCCTTTGAGCTGAACTCCTGTCATGTCAAGGTTCTACTTGAATGAAGCAAGACACACAATTTCAGGGTAAGACAACAGATGATACTTTATTTAAAACAGACAAATGTTAACTGTGCCATGTGCACAACAGGACAGTGTGTTAGTCATCCTCTTGCTAGTACATATGCCAATTAGGTAGAAAGATGGCCCTATGGCTAAAGCGCTGGACTAGACTGGGAATAGAAGCTTTATCTTCACACTTCTTCCATAGACTTTGTGTCTCTTAATCCTGCTGTGTTTCAGTTCAGTCTGTAAAACTGGTTACAATAAAACTTCTCTACTCTAGTTTATGGGCGTGTCTAGTCTGCATAAACAGGTGAATATGAAAGAAGCCATTTGTTGGCCTCCGGTGGGGGTGATGACTCTGGTAGGATCCAGAGACTAGACAAAACACTGACCCCTGTGAGAGGCATATGTCCTCATTGAGTTGGGTCACCATTGTCTCCTTTGACTAGTGCAGTCTGTATTTCAGCTGGATTGATTTGAAGGCAGTTACTGCCCTTCCAGGTCCCAGGGGAGATTAAATATACCCCTGTCCCCACTAAAGGAACAACTACCTAAGGTTGATAACTAATTGCTCCAGACTAATCCACTGAATGTGCACATCAGACTGGCAGGATATTGTATTCGCTGCTATCAAGGGGTTCGGGAGATAAGAACAGGTTAAAATATGTTTTAGTGCATTACAAAGAGTCCATTGAAACATTATGCCCTTTGGATTAACATTAAAGAAATGTCTTCTTTGTCAGTTTATCAAAGGAAAATTAACGCTCTTGGACATCAGTTATATTAAACATGAGCCTTTAATCAAACTGACAAGAAAAGATCGAGAATGTATTCGAGCTGAAGAATGTGCTTATAGCCTTAATGTTGGGCCCCTGGATTTAACTCTGTGTCACCTACTGCTTTTAAACCAAAAGAAAGCAAAACAAAATAAACAATGGTCCCCCCCTCCCCATTTCCATTTCAGAATAAAATATTCCCGTAAACTTCATGATCATGATCATGACATCTGACACGTACAATATGTAATACACTATTTTTTTATTCCACAAGGTGTTAGACATTATTCCATATAACTGTAGCTGTATATTCAGGAACCACTGAAAGGCACCAGCTGTTTAGCAGCCTGCAGCAATACCAGATAGTAGTTTAGGACTGAAGAGCCTGATTTTCCTTTACATTAATGACAGGTTTCAGAGTAACAGCCATGTTAGTCTGTATTCGCAAAAAGAAAAGGAGTACTTGTGGCACCTTAGAGACTAACCAATTTATTTGAGCATGAGCTTTCGTGATGCATCCGATGAAGTGAGCTGTAGCTCACGAAAGCTCATGCTCAAATAAATTGGTTAGTCTCTAAGGTGCCACAAGTACTCCTTTTCTCTTTACATTAATGTCTCTGTATACCACCCTGGCACTGTAGAGGGCTCTTTATGCGAACGTAATTATAATTTACAGAGCACTATAAAGGGGCCTTCATGGAAATAAGAATCAGGCCCCAGATGCAGATCTCCATATCCATTTGAAACTGCAGTGCAGTTGCAATATTACCTAAGTCAGAGTATAGTCAAAATGGTAAGATCAGGAAAATTCCCCTACTCTTGGAGAAAGATCTAAGGGATCTTTAATGAACACAAGTAGTAAGGACCATATTTTTATGTCTAATTCAAAAGATAGCGCTTCCAACAGCATAATAAAGTGACCCAGGGGATGCAGTAGAAGACGATGCCTCAAACCTTAGTGGGGAAGTCCCCGGTTTCATAGGGCCCTGGGTCGGACCTGGTGGAGTCGGTGGAGCCAGGTTCCCCTACCACACTCCACAGACCAGTAGGCATGGCTGCTGTTTGCTCTTGGTCCCAGCCCGGAGGCTCAGGGACCATAGACTGTTTGTTTGTTCTGCCCCACCCCAGAGGCTGATTCCCCAATTGCAACTGTCTGCTCCAGCCAGGAGGCTCAGGGGCTATAAACTATTTGTTTGCCCTGCCCTGGCCGGGGGCTATAGAATGATAACTGTTTGGTCTCACCCTGATGGCAAGAACCCTAATTACTACCTCCTGCCTCAGACAGGAGGCTTGGGGACCATAGACTTTTTGTTTGCCCAGCCCTGCTTGGGGGCTATAGGCTGACCTTTGTTCCACCCTACCCAGAGGGCCAGAACTCCAACTGTTGTTGTTGGCCCCAGCCCGGAGTCTCAGGGGCTACTGGCTGTTTGCTTGCTCAGCCCCACCAGGTGTCCAGAGCCCACCATATTGCAATTACCTGATCTAACAGGGAATCCCAACAACTGGATGACGGGTGTACCAACCCCACACTGGGCCAATGGGGGCGGCTCAGCCAGACAACGGGGCCCCTCGTTACAATCACACCACATCCGACAGCATCTTGGGTGTTCACCGGAAGTCTAATATCCAAATAGTGAATAGACCTGACCCTCTTTACATCTCTTGCAATCTCAGCTCAAGGTGGTATGACTGGAACTGAAAATGCTGAAAACTTCATGCTTCTGCTGCTTCACTGAACCTCATAGTTCATAGTGTCTCAACCCCAAAATGATGTAAAGAACCAGTGAAAGGGCAGTAGTGAGTGCAAGAAGATCCTTTCCAATCTTGCTGCTCCTGTAGAAAAAAAATGAGTTTCTGGTGTTATCCCTTAAAAACAGAAGGGGGAGCAGGCCAATTAGCTGCTCCCTCAAGATCTGTGTGTGGAAAGTGGGTCTACCAGCCATCCTCTAAAGATGAGAGGGACAAGAGAAGGCCACTGATCATCCAAACCAGAAGATGGCTAAAGATAAGAAAGAGATTAGGTCCTGTCACAAGAGGTTCTTGGCTGGATCTGTTGGCACACAGTTTGAACCAGGTCAAGACTAACTCCTGAGTTTCAATGAAGCTTGACTGAACTTCTGATTAGTTTTGGATTTATAAACAGTCTAAAGTACCTTGTTAAAATGTGTTCAATCCTATTGAACTTCTTTGAACTTGAACATAGGCTTGGGTCATCACATCCAGTCCCCAACTTGATTTGTCCATAAATCTCAATGTGAATGCTAGTCCAAACTATGCAAAAAGGCTGTTTTCTGACACTAAGGGATAAAACTTCTGAATTTTGATTTGTAATCTGAACAGCATAACTGTATCTCTATTTGAACGGCATCAACTGTGGGTTTGGGCATTTGTTCAACACAGGTTTTCATGAAAGTTACCATATAAATACTACAAATGTTTTTGCCAATAAATCTTGCAGGCTGCTGAAAGAAAATGTTGAGCCACAGGAAAAAGAAACTTTTTCATCTGGTGTGTGAAGACCATGTCCTCCTATTTTGGGGGTGTCAAGTTTAGTGTGATATCTAACCACAGTCCTTTATAGTGGTTGATGTCTAAACTTGATCCAAGTGCGTGTTTAGCCAGATGTCATTTGAGATTGCAGGAATTTGGACTTTTAGATAAACCACAAACCTGGATGAATGACTGTTGTTCCAGATGCATTAACTCTTAATCCTAAAGAAAATAAGATTGGAGAGGAAAGAATAATATAATTTTTCCCTGTATGAGCACTTATAACTAGGGTTAGTCCTTAGCCTATTAGAAAAGATTAACCCACAGGTGTATAAAATTTTAGCCAAACCAGAGCTGAGGATCATAGTGCCTTTAGTGTCCCTCAGATCCGTAAAGAGGCATTCAAAATTATCTGAATTTATTAATTAAAGAGATTTCTTTGGGATAAGAAATTTTAGGTTAAAGCCAGGGATGGGAGAATGATGCAAGATGCATTGAGTCAAAAATGTATCCATGGTCTTAAGCCATTTTGAAAAGATCTGACCTGGTGAATGTTACAATTCTAAATTTTTGCTGGTTTATGTTATACTAGCATCATCCAGCTAGTGGCAGTGCTTGGAGCATATTAGTGTGCAGTATCCTCATGGTGAAATGTAGCTATAGAGCAGTGACCTATGGGCTTGCACTGTTGTCAGGAAACAGCATAGTGATATCTGTGAGTAAAGCAGGATCTCAAGATTAAGACTTTGTGATGGTGTGAAAGAAAAGAAGATGTGAGGAGGAGAGAAGGAATGTGTAGGAGAGTTGGGGTAGGTGGAGAACCCAGGGCTCCATGATCCCGATTAGTGCATGGTACAGATGTTCTGTAAAAGTTGCACACAAATACTCTTCCTGAGATGATTACACATCAATTTCATCCAAACTGACTCCCTGCAGCTGCAGCTCTGTGCTCTGACAGAATGACCAATCAATGCCGTTGTGCTCAGTTACTTGTTCTTATATAATTAGTCTTCTGGAGTGACAGAAAAAATGTAATTAAAAAACAAAGGGGAATATAACAGGAAAAAAAATCTGTACGCCTTTGGCTCACCTTCAGTTCCAGTAGCATTAGTGCTACCCCACCATTCACTGGTTACTTAGCTGAAGATGCCCTCTACACTTTTAACAGCACTGGGACTAATACAACCTATCATTAAAGTTAATTTCTATGCAGATACACTCATTCACAAAACAGTATAGTCACCATGAATGACAAAGCATTTTGTTAGGTCACTAGGATTGCTGAATTATAAAGAGAGAAAAGGAGTACTTGTGGCACCTTAGAGACTAACCAATTTATTTGAGCATAAGCTTTCGTGAGCTACAGCTCACTTCATCTGTAGCTCACGAAAGCTTATGCTCAAATAAATTGGTCAGTCTCTAAGGTGCCACAAGTACTCCTTTTCTTTTTGCGAATACAGACTAAGACGGCTGTTACTCTGAAACCTATAAAGAGAGAGAGCATGCAAGTGGATTGATAGCTTCCTGAAGGAATGAAATAAAGGAGAAAGTTCTCATTTTTTCTTATTTACAACTGGACTGTTGTGGTAAGCTGAGGGAGAGAAGTAGACTATCCAGATAAAGGGTGTTTATAACTTCAGTGTCAAAAAGAGGAATGATCAATGACATTGTCATCCAACTTTTCCATTCATAACACATTGTGAATACAAAAAGAAAAGGAGTACTTGTGGCACCTTAGAGACTAACCAATTTATTTGAGCATAAGCTTTCGTGAGCTACAGCTCACTTCATCGGATACATACTGTGGAAAGTGTAGAAGATCTTTTTATACACACAAAGCATGAAAAAATACCTCCCCCCACCCCACTCTCCTGCTGGTAATAGCTTATTTAAAGTGATCACTCTCCTTACAATGTGTATGATAATCAAGGTGGGCCATTTCCAGCACAAATCCAGGTTTTCTCCCCCCTCCCACACAAACCCACTCTCCTGTTGGTAATAGCTTATCTAAAGTGACCACTCTCCTTACAATGTGTATGATAATCAAGGTGGGCCATTTCCAGCACAAATCCAGGGTTTAACAAGAATGTCTGGGGGGGGGAGGGGGCTATTCTCTAAAGAATGTCTCTATTCAAGCCTAAGTTAATTGTATCCAATTTGCAAATGAATTCCAATTCAGCAGTCTCTCGCTGGAGTCTGGATTTGAAGTTTTTTTGTTGTAATATCGCAACTTTCATGTCTGTAATCGCGTGACCAGAGAGATTGAAGTGTTCTCCGACTGGTTTATGAAAGTTATAATTCTTGACATCTGATTTGTGTCCATTTATTCTTTTACGTAGAGACTGTCCAGCTTGACCAATGTACATGGCAGAGGGGCATTGCTGGCACATGATGGCATATATCACATTGGTGGATGTGCAGGTGAACGAGCCTCTGATAGTGTGGCTGATGTTATTAGGCCCTGTGATGGTGTCCCCTGAATAGATATGTGGGCACAGTTGGCAACAGGCTTTGTTGCAAGGATAGGTTCCTGGGTTAGTGGTTCTGTTGTGTGGTATGTGGTTGCTGGTGAGTATTTGCTTCAGGTTGGGGGGCTGTCTGTAAGCAAGGACTGGTCTGTCTCCCAAGATTTGTGAGAGTGTTGGGTCATCCTTCAGGATAGGTTGTAGATCCTTAATAATGCATCGGAGGGGTTTTAGTTGGGGGCTGAAGGTGACGGCTAGTGGTGTTCTGTTATTTTCTTTGTTAGGCCTGTCCTATAGTAGGTGACTTCTGGGAACTCTTCTGGCTCTATCAATCTGTTTCTTCACTTCCACAGGTGGGTACTGTAGTTGTAAGAATGCTTGATAGAGATCTTGTAGGTGTTTGTCTCTGTCTGAGGGGTTGGAGCAACTGCGGTTATATCGCAGAGCTTGGCTGTAGACAATGGATGGTGTGGTGTGGTCAGGGTGAAAGCTGGAGGCATGTAGGTAGGAATAGAGGTCAGTAGGTTTCCGGTATAGGGTGGTGTTTATGTGACTATCGTTTATTAGCACTGTAGTGTCCAGGAAGTGGATCTCTTGTGTGGACTGGACCAGGCTGAGGTTGATGGTGGGATAGAAATTGTTGAAAGCATGGTGGAATTCCTCAAGGGCTTCTTTTCCATGGGTCCAGATGATGAAGATGTCATCAATATAGCACAAGTAGAGTAGGGGCGTTAGGGGACGAGAGCTGAGGAAGCGTTGTTCTAAGTCAGCCATAAAAATGTTGGCATACTGTGGGGCCATGCGGGTACCCATAGCAGTGCCGCTGATCTGAAGGTATACATTGTCTCCAAATGTAAAATAGTTATGGGTAAGGACAAAGTCACAAAGTTCAGCCACCAGGTTAGCCGTGACATTATCGGGGATAGTGTTCTTGACGGCTTGTAGTCCATCTTTGTGTGGAATGTTGGTGTAGAGGGCTTCTACATTCATAGTCGCCAGGATGGTGTTATCAGGAAGATCACCGATGGACTGTAGTTTCCTCAGGAAGTCAGTGGTGTCTCGAAGGTAGCTGGGAGTGCTGGTAGCGTAGGGCCTGAGGAGGGAGTCTTCATAGCCAGACAATCCTGCTGTCAGAATGCCAATGCCTGAGATGATAGGGCGCCCAGGATTTCCAGGTTTATGGATCTTGGCTAGTAGATAGAATATCCCAGGTCGGGGTTCCAGGGGTGTGTCTGTGCGGATTTGATCTTGTGCTTTTTCAGGGAGTTTCTTGAGCAAATGCTGTATTTTCTTTTGGTAACTCTCAGTGGGATCAGAGGGTAATGGCTTGTAGAAAGTGGTGTTGGAGAGCTGCTGAGCAGCCTCTTGTTCATATTCCGACCTATTCATGATGACAACAGCACCTCCTTTGTCAGCCTTTTTGATTATGATGTCAGAGTTGTTTCTGAGGCTGTGGATGGCATTGTGTTCCACACGGCTGAGGTTATGGGGCAAGTGATGCTGCTTTTCCACAATTTCAGCCCATGCACGTCAGTGGAAGCACTCTATGTAGAAGTCCAGTCTGCTGTCTCGACCTTCAGGAGGAGTCCACCTAGAATCCTTCTTTTTATAGTGTTGGTATGGAGGTCTCTGTGGATTAGTATGTTGTTCAGAGGTATGTTGGAAATATTCCTTGAGTCGGAGATGTCGAAAATAGGATTCTAGGTCACCACAGAACTGTATCATGTTCGTGGGGGTGGAGGGGCAGAAGGAGAGGCCCCGAGATAGGACAGCTGCTTCTGCTGGGCTAAGAGTATAGTTGGATAGGTTCACAATAATACAGTTAACAATAATACAGTTTTATTACATACTGCGTGATGAAACATACATAAACACCAATATTGGCTGTCCTTTCAGGTAATACATAGGTATATATGGAACAATTTATGAAGGGCTTTGGGGAATTCTCCATCACTGGAAATTTTAAAATCAAGGTTGTGTTTTGTTCTAAAATACATGCTCTAGGTCAAATGGGAATTAATTTAGGGAAATCTTATGGCTTGTGTTCTGCAGGAGGTCAGATTACAATGGACTCTTCTGGCTTTATAATCTGTTAATCTAAAATGCACAAGTAAATGTTCTGTTGTGTTGATAAGGAAGTACCTTTGTGAAGGGAGTAACAGAAAAATGTAATTTGTACTTCTATAGGACTTTTCATGAAAGATCTCAAAGTGTTTTACAAACCTTGATTAATACAGCTTCACCACTCCCTTCTAAGTATTTGTTAGAGCAAAATTTCATTTTGAATTTCTTATACATCTCTAATTATAATCCCCATTTTGCAGAGGGGAAAGCATATGCTGTTTTATTTATGTAGATTTATCAAGTTGCCCAAGAAGGCTGCATAAAGAGTCAGTGACAGAAGGCCTAGAAGCCAGACACCTAGTCTCTTGTTCTATACCTATATCACATTCTGTCCCTAAACAGCAACAACAAATCCCCGCTTTATCTGTAAGAGTGACATTGCTTTCTCCCCAAGAAAGAATGAAAAAACAGAGAACCAAAGGAAATAAAAGAAAAGCTACTATAGGTCTAGCATTCTAAGTTTCAGCTTTGTTCAGTTGATCTATCTCAGGCTGGTTTGGAGGCTGGCCTTGTGGCTGACAAGTTCTGTTCAGGGGTGGAAAGAAAATTCTATAGCTAGTGCTGAATCATGTCCTATCATTTGGAAATGCTATTGTGGAGTTACATGCAACTCTGTATGTCATTACCATCCTGCGTATAGAGTTTGCACACAGGCTGAGAGAAGAGACTGTGAGCTGGAGTTAGTTTTTCTGCGTTCTGGTGGGGCCTTCAGTATGTAAACACTGAGCTATATCACATCCGGACAGTCCTAGAGTTCTCTCTCTCTCTTCATAACACCAGTATTAAGTGAAGAAAATATTGTGTATTGCTGTTGGTTCAGCCTGTGCCATGAGAGTGATTGATCGTTTCTGAATTCCAGTTGTGGAAGGAGCCAGAGAATGAACAGATGTAGAGGTATAGGAAACAGTGACATGGTCTGAATATGCAGGATGCGGAAGTCAGTGATGCTAGAAATATTACTGTTAATATCTTAGCAAAATATCCTGGGTCTTCTCACAGCATATATATCTTTGAGATGTCTATGGTTAGCCAGATGATGAAGATTTGATCAACCTCTTATCAGTAGCTAATTGGTAAGGGTTTGTGCCAAAGAAGAATGGTATTGTTTTAATTAGGGACAGATATTTTATGGGAGAATTGTCTTATTGATGCCATATGTCATCCTCCAGTCTTGGTGAACATTGCTATAATGAGGAGTGCAGAACTGTGGGTAGTGATTCTTTCCAACCACAACTCATTAGGATCTGGATGAAAAGCTGAAAATTTGCTAACATGCTGCTTAATAATCTATATCTGACTACTTAACATTTGACTTATAGGTGCCAGTTTAGTCCTACTTGTATCTTGTTTACCTCAACCATTTAAATGTCTAGTCCTTGTCTGGCTTGGTCATTTTAAAATAGATGACACATCTTTATAGGGCTGAACTTTCTCCTATCTTGACTGCTTTCAGAGATAATATATTTTGTCTCAACTATTATATCTGTTTTCACTCTTATTCTTTGGGAAAGTAGTGAGAATAATTAATGGCATTGATAATAAAAATTATTAAAAGAATATGTACAGCTAAATTTGAATTCACTACCTGTGTGATATAAACCAGATGCTACATCCGTGATGCTACTCAGGCTATGTTATCCATGTCCATGTGCTAGCTACAGGAGTTCTCTGATGGTGTTTCCTGCATAATGAGGATTACAGTATAGTGGGGAAATTGTATCTTAGAACTACACATTTCACACGAATCCAGTTCCCTAGTTCACACCAAGGTCAATCATATGTCTTTGCAAAAGGTCATGACAATTTGACTTATGACAAGGTAGAAAGGTGTTCCACAAGACCCAGTGCATGGAGAGTTAACCCTGCCTATCCCCTGGGTGATCAGGGTTGTACATATAAAGTTGGAGGGGAAGCGGTCGTGGTGATGGTTAATTTGAGGGACGGATGTGTTGTTTCCTCTCCCAGCTGTTGAGAAGCTGGAAAGGTCTCTTGCAGCTGGCATTCACTGTTCTGAGTGACTTGTTTTGGTCTTGGATCCTTCATTTATGACTCAATAAAAGAAGACCCTGAGGTAAGGCACTGAAACTCAGCTGCTGGTGAGAACATTATTCATTTCCCCTGGCTGGTCATTCTGCCCACAGACTCAGTATGTCAAGCATGTAGATTAAACAAATAAATGACATGATGAACATCAATTTTCTTGCATTTATTTATAAATCTTTCCATAAATAAAGCCTCTATTCAAATAACTTTTCAATATGATGTGATTAGGTGTGTGCAAAACACAGGAAAAACTAGATTTCCAATACTTGCTAGAGATTATGCTCCTTTTTACCTTCCTCAGCAGGATTTGACTTCCGATTTTGAATGGAAGCCTTTTCTCCTCTAATTGCCTCTTTTACTCTGTTGATTAGCCATGGTGGCATTTTTTGGTCCTCTTACTGTTTTTTTTATTTGGCATTTACATTTAGTTTGAGGCTCAATTATG
Source organism: Lepidochelys kempii (assembly GCF_965140285.1). Lineage (NCBI taxonomy): Eukaryota > Metazoa > Chordata > Testudines > Cheloniidae > Lepidochelys > Lepidochelys kempii. The sequence goes on from NC_136380.1 coordinate 251,887,276, forward strand.
GTATTTTTAAATAATTTCCATGCAGCTTGCAGGCATATCACTCTTGTGACTTTTCCTTTTAATTTCCATTTATCTAGCTTCCTCACTTTTGTGTATTTCACCTCTGAAGCTAAATGATATTGCTGTGGGTTTCTTTGGTATTTTCCCCTTCTACAAGGATGTTAAATTTAATTATGTTATGGTTGCTATTACTGTGCAGTTCAGCTATATTAATCTCTTGGACCAGATCCTTTGCTCCACTTAGGACTAAATCAAGAATTGCCTCTCCCCTTGTGGATTGGGAGTAGGTGCTCCAAGAAGCCGTCATCAATAGTGTCTAGAAATTTTATTGCTGCAGCCCACCCTGAGGTGGCATATGCCAAGTAAATATGGAGATAGTTCAAATCCCTCATTATTACTGGGTTTTCTGTTTTTGTAGCCTCTCTAAACTTCCTGAGCATTTCACAATCACAGTTACCCCTCCCCCCCGGTCAGGCGGTTGGTAGTATATTCCTACTGCTATATATGGTATAGTGTGATTCATTTAAGATTTTTACTGCATTTGACTGTATGCTTTCTTTCACATATAGTGCCATGCCCCCACCAGCAAGAACTACTCTGTCATTCCTCTATATTTTGCACCTTGCTGTTAATGTGTCCCATTGATTATCATAATTCAATCAAGTTTCTGTGATGCCTATTATGTCAATATCCTCATTTGATACCAGGCACTCAAGTTCATCCATCTTAATATTAAGACTTCTAGCATTTATATATAGGTACTTATAAAATTTGTCAATATTTAGTTGTCTGCCTTCATGTGAAGTAATTGAATGGGACAGTTTTTTTGTTTGACTGTTTCTCTTCAGTTACTACTTGTACTTTATACATTTCTATTCTCTCCTCTTTACTACATCTGGAGAAATGGTCTGAAGTAAATAGGGTGAAATTCAATAAGGACAAATGCAAAGTACTCCGCTTAGAAAGAAACAATCAGTTGCACACATACAAAATGGGAAATGACTGCCTAGGAAAAAGGGATCTGGGGGTCATAGTGGATCACAAGCTAAATATGAGTCAACAGTGTAACACTGTTGTGAAAAAAGCAAACAACATTCTGAGATGCATTAGCAGGAGTGTTGTAAGCAAGACACAAGAAATAATTCTTTGGCTCTACTCCGCGCTGATTAGACCTTAACTGGAGTATTGTGTACAGTTCTGGGTGCCACATTTCAGGAAGGATGTGGACAAATTGAAGACAGTTGAGAGAAGAGCAACAAAAATTATTAAAGGTCTAGAAAACATGACCTATGATGGAAGATTGAAAAAATTGGGTTTATTTAGTCTGGAGAAAAGAAGACTGAGGGGGGAACATAACAGTTTTAAAGTACATAAAAGGTTATTACCAGGAGGAGAGAAAAATTGTTCTCCTTAACCTCTGAGAATCGGACAAGAAGCAATGGTCTTAAATAGCAGCAAGGGCAGTTTAGGTTGGACATTAGGAAAAACTTCCTAACTGTCAGGGTAGTTAAGCACTGGAATAAATTGCATAGGGAAGTTGTGGAATCTCCATCATTGGAGATTTTTAAGAGCAGGTTAGACCAACACCTGTCATGGATGGGCTAGATAATACTTAGCCCTGCCATGAGTGCAGGGAACTGGACTAGATAATTTCTTGAGGTTCCTTCCAGTCCTATGATTCTAAGACTCTATGATGATATAGAGTATCCCCTTTAATAAATCCTTCCCTAAGGGATGTTTCATAGTTGCCTCCCTCCCATGTCAACCCTTGGAAAGCTGGGAAGAGAGCACTATTGTTACTTACTTGTCTCAGGTCACTCTCATGATCTTCCGAACTAGACAGTAGTTTTAGAAATATGTTGCCTTTTTGCTGCCTGAAGTTTTATGTTTTAACTTTTAGCAGTAAATGTGTCACCCATCCAGAAGTCTGATTAACTGGTACATACTCCATTATATCACAAAATACTAAATAATGAGTCAGAATGATTTGCAAAAGCCAATGAATAGAATGACAAAAATAGATGGAATAATTGCGAATCTCAAAAAGGATGTTGAGATGTACAACTTACATAAATCAAAAGTGAAGTATGTACAAGACAGCATGAGTCATCCTGTGAATAAGGGGAAGATGAATTCAAATGTTGTGTGCCAGTACTAAAAGATGGTACCACTTGGGTTCTGTCAATCTGCTACATAATAGTGATGCACCTGATCCTGCATTCCAAATACTGTACAGGAAGTCAGTGGGAGTTTTGCTTGTATAAGAAATGCAGCACAGAGCACCATCAAATTTCTGAAGTTAAATAAGAAGAGTGAATTGCATTGGTTTGCCTTCGGATCCCACTCTGGATGAAGTACATGGGAAAATGTTCATTAACATTAATGGGAACAGGAGTAAACACCTGGATAAAAATAAAGTATTTTGTTGGTGCCAAAGTGAAACCTTAGATAAATTGCAAATAATCAGTCTAATATTAATTTTAAGGCCCCCGCAGTATAAAAAGCTTCCATGTATGTCATTTCAGTACTGAATTTTACCATCCCCTATGGTTGTGCCAATAAAAGACCAAACAGGAGAAAGCAATTCATTTGAGAGGCAGTGTTAGATTTATCTGCATTTATTTTATATTGCATGTCACAATATACATGAAAACAAAATGCATAATAAGTACGCAGCATGAGATTTTGGTAACTTCACTTGGGTAATGTTTGTTCCTTAGTCCTGGTAAGTGAAGATACAGAGCCGAAAAATCCAACCTGGTGTAGGTGGGCGCAATTACATCGCATCAGGTCTTAAATTGGTCTCGAGTGTTCATCTTTGGAACAGAGATTGTCAGTTCGAATTCAAATGGTGTCTTTTTCCATGGGAAATTCAGACAAAGGATAGGAGGACCACAGATGGTTCTGAAAGTCTCCATTGGTTTTTAGGCTTTTGGGCAGGTTTGCAGAACTCAGCTTTCAAGTACCTTCAGAAATGAACATGTACCTCCATCTTTCCTGTTCCTATGTGTAGATTCTCATGATGAAAACTGTCCAAATGTTTTCTGTTTTACTGCTTCTGTGAACCTGAGCTCTCTGCATTTTCAGCTGTCACTGTTCAAAACAAAGAATACTGGCATTTTTGGTACTATGGAATTTATATTATTGGTGCTCTAACCGCAGAAAGACTTGGTTACAAAAGGGATAAAGAGAGATGAGAAAGGCAGAGGGGAAATAGAGTTGAAGGAAAGAGTCTGAAAGAACAGACAAAACAGAAAAAGGAAGAAAGTTTGGAGGAGAAAGATGGGCCTGGAAATAATAAAAAGGGCAACTTAATTTTTGGAGTAGAGAGAAGTCTTGGACTCTTAGAGCAGAACAAAACAATGAAAGAGGATTTGGGGACCAGAGAGAGAGAGAGGAATCACACATTGGACAGAGGGAGAGGGAAACAGAGAGACCAGGAAATAGGGCTGAAAGAAAGATGTGGGGGAGAGATGGAAAAATGAGATTTTGGGAGCAGTAGAAGGGCTTTGAAAGGACAGAGTTAAGCAAAGAGTTATGCTGAAGGATCCAACTCTGTGAAATGTCAGCCAAGGTGGCTGTCTGTAAATCTCAGGGTTTGTTTATTTTTTCTTGCCATAATATATAAAGGAATTTATTTAGTTAGGGAAACATATTTTTATTGCATTCTGCAGAGCCTATTCTCCTTTCTGTGTACATGCTAATGGGAAATAGTTCAGCAAATCGGTGGGAGAACAGATGTCTCTGAGTAGTTTTTCACCGCCTTACCATTTTTAGAACTGGAAAAGTCCAGAGAGAATACAGATAATTTATGCAGTGCAAGTACCCAAAAGTTGGAATGTATCTCACAGGTGAAGGACTAGACTGTGTAACTCTTAATCACTTTGTTGAACTTTTAGGCCAGAAAGTTACTTAGGTGCTTAAGCCCCAATTTTAGGTACTACTGCAATCCACAAAACTTGCATGCAGCTACTGCCTTCCCTGTAGGCACCTTAACTCACTTGGTACTTAGGTTTTTGCAGTAAAAGTTCCCCAGGCACCTATGGTTCTGGCTATGGGCACATGCATTGCTGCTTAACTGAACACCAACATCCCACCTAAGCCCCAGAACAATCCACAAATTGGGGGAAATAAGTGCTCCTCCACCTAATTTGTGTATGGGCCACGATCCAGTAGGTGTGCTCATAGGCTGCCAGATCTACCCAGAACACGTAGGGGTAGGGGGGAGGATGATGATGATGACAAACTCTCTTCTAACCTTTAGTTCAGTAGTTAGGGTACTCACCAGGATGGTGGAGACCCCTGTTCAGTTTCTTCCATCTGTCTAAAGGATTTGAACAGGGCTATACCACCGCTCAGGAGAGTGCTCAAACCACTACGCTATGGAATAGTGTGATGTGGATTTCCCTCAGTCTCTTCTATTGAGGTTCTTCCACTTTAATTAAATAATTAAATATTCATTGGGCCAGCAAGAGTGTGACTGACTCTATAGTCCAGTGGTTATGGCACTCCCCTGAATGGCAGCAGATCCCTATTCAAATCCCTTCTCTTCATAAGGGGGAGGGGACTTGAGCTGGAGGTCTCATTATTCCAGGTGAATACTGTAACCACTGAGCTGAAGGTTTTACAGGTCTTCCCTCCACCCCAGCTGCTTTGTGTAGATCTAGGTGGCCTCTGTGCACACCTATTGGACTGGGCCCTGCATGTGAGTTCAGCAGAGGAACACCTATCTTGGCCTGGTTTGTGGATCACTAGCAGAGATAGGTGCCTCCCTGCAGCCTGGACTTACGTTCTGATCTCTGCAAGAGGGGCAGGGCTTAGGACACATCCCTCTCATGAGCATATCCCATTGGCTAGTTTAGATAGCTCTCTGCCTAGCTTGATGGCTTTATGAATCACATTTTAAGACTGCCTATCCATACAGGGACCCTAGGCACCTAAATGAGGCTTTGTGGATCTCAGTGTTGTTTGTGTGATTTTTCTAGGCACCTAAAAGTTAGGCTTTGCGATGCTGAGCATCACAATGCCTATGTCCCTTTGGGGATTCAGGCCTTACTCACCAGAGCAGTCCAGTTGGGTACTAGTGGTGCTACTTATGAAGTGCTCACTCATGTGAGTAAGGATTGCCCATTGTAGTTCCCAAATGAGCACCTCTGATGGTGAATTTAAATAGGCTGCATGATTAATATAGTTTTTACTAAATGGATTAATCAACCATGGGTGGAGGGTTGAGGGTAGTGGTGGTAAAGAAGGAAATGGAAGATATAAATTGGGTCACATGTGCTCCAGCGGTATAGAGCTTCCATTAAAGAGTTTGGAAGATTTTAGCCAACTGTATATTTATAATGAGATACAACTGTTAGGACTAGATTCTTCCACCCTTACTCATGCAGATTAGTGCTTTACTTCTCTACTAGTCCCATTGAAATGGTGGGACTGCTTGAGAAATAACATATTACTCATCATAAGGTTGAGAGAATCTGACCCTTATTGAGTAAGATATTAAAGCTACTCCTTCATCCTTTCTTTATTTCCCCATGGCAGGCAAACGAAGTCCCAGCATAGTATCATCCTGCTTCCAAAGATTTTATTCCAAACACATCCTGTTCTTCTGCTTTCACCACCATACGTAACTGGGAGCAAACCCAAACTAAAGGTGGCTAATCTTTGCAGTTTTCCATATGCTTAGTGTTCTTAAGAATTTTTCCAGTGGCTTGTCAAGGATTAACTGTATCCAAACTTGTAGATATGTGGTAGCAAAACTTATTACATTTCTCATGGCATCTCCCACAAATGTGATTCTTGCTGGGATGTGATAAAACCTAGTGCCATGATGACTTGGGATTGGGATCTGAAAAAACAAAAATTAAAATTCCTTTTACACTGAAAATAAGCTACAGTTTTGGATCCTTCCTCAGCTTCATTTGTATGTTTTCTTGTTATAGCCCCTAAAAAATGTTTTCTTCTCTGTGTGTCGCATTGACACACGAATGTCAGACTAATATAAACAGAGGCAGCAAAAATATGTTCAGACAGGTTTTTGTAAACTGGTGTGATGTGGGCAGAAGGGATAACCCTTCTCCCTGCTTGTCTTTGGATGTGGTTTCTCTCTCTCCCTGAGTAGAGGAAAGAGCACAGCTATATGCAATAAGTACAGGGATTGTCAGGATAGCAGGGTTGGGCCAGCTGTCATGAACTGAGTAATTCCCCAGCATGCTGCGAGGGAAAGTTAGGTGGGTGGCATGAGGCGCCGGGTCCTTCTTTGGGAAAAGAGAAAACCGTTGGCCTCTTTGAATTCTGTTTCAACAATGACTTATAAGCACCTTCTGTGTATCAGAGCAAATGGTTGATGCACAAAAAGAGGGCCGGTATCACAAGGCTTGCCTTGCAACTGACCTCAATGAGACTTCATCCACAGCCTCCCATAGGGATCTGAGTGAATACCAGACTCCCTTTAGGTCACAGAGCTCTGCCAACTTGCATCAAGTTTACATTAAAACAAGGAAAGGAGAAATGAATTCTCAAACCTTTCAGATGGGGAAACATTTTTTGAATTAAGATTTATGACTTGGTTTCATAATCTGTTACTTGACAGCGGCTGGTCATACAAAGTGTGGAGTCTATTGGATTAGTTTATATAACAGATGGTTCTGTTTTCAAATTTACTCCAAATGTTCAGATGCTGGACTAAATTAATATTTACCATGTGATAATACCCGATGGGCTTAGCTTTAATCTTTGGTCTTTCAACAAAAAAGAGTGAATAAAGACCATCAGGGTTCACTGACATTTGATTTTAACATGACAGATTGGAGAGTGACAGCACAAGCAATGCCAAATAACAAGGATGAGGAGAATATGAGATTTTTGTTAGAAGTACAGTATATACAGTCTTGTGTTTTGCACTTCCACAGGCCCTTTCATCTGAGGATCTCAAATCTGATTACATATGTTGGCCTAGAGCCTATTTTCCTTGCACCTTCCAGAAGTCCCACTAATATACATTTTGAGGGTGTAAGGAAAGTAGGACTGGCCCAATAAATTAATTAAGCCTTACAACAGCCCTGTGAGATTGGGAATATTGTTGATGTCCTTTTCCAGATAGGATACTTGTAATTAATGGGTCATCTGTGTGTAATTTTGAAGGGGGGGGGGGGAGTGAAGCCAAGTCAGCCCCAAAAGACCTACAAACAGTACATTATGTTCTCTGTCTCAGGCAGTAGTCTCTCTCTCTCTCTCACACACACACATACACACATTGCTGTATTAAACTCTTTCTCTGTCTTTATCTCTAATTATTTCAAAACAAAAGTATTTTAAAAGAAAATTAAGGTGGCAAAGTCAAGCATTCAGAAATTGCCAGAATTAAGGTTGTCTGTGCAACCTTAATTTGGCCCCCTCATGTGTGTACATTTTGATAGTTTTTAATTACATGATCACATACTTTTTTTCCACAGGACCCCTGCCTTCTGAAGTCCACAGGAGGAATGGTAGCTATTCAATCATTCTATTTATCCTCATCATTCAGTGTAAGGCCCCATGCATTATTTACTGCATACCATCCGAACCCTGCCCCAAATACAGAATTATTATTTCCTCCTAAGTGTTTCTATGGCTCTCATTTTAGTGTCTTAGCTTTTTTACAAACAATAATGAAATTTTCTTTGCATCACCCCGGTGAGGTGAGGCAGTATTTTACACATGGGGAACTGAGGCACAGAGATTAAAGCCAAACTTGCCACAAGTGTCAAGTCCTTTTAGGTGCATAGTTTGACACGCTTAGGGTCTGATTTTTCAGAGTACTTAGCATTATCTAGACCTTATACGTACATAGCTCCTACTGAGCTTCCATTGACCTCAGTTGCTGTTGTGATTGCTCAGCACTTCTGCATATCAGATGTCTCAAGTTGTGCACCCAGAAAATAAGGAATACACAATTAGTGACCACTTGTGAAAAGATTGGTTTAATGGCTTGCCTGGCATCACATAGGAACTCTATGGAAGAGGAAGGGATAGAAACCAGTTCTCCATGGAAGCATTCAACTGCTGTAGCCACAAGACTGTCCTTTCTCTTCCTGCAATCCCCTGCTTCATTCACAGCACACTGAGAGTTAGATCTCCAGGACTAGACCCTCAGTCAGGGCTCAGTCCTGTGATACACTGAAGACCCTCAAATCCCTAATTGTCTTGGCCATGTATACTACTCTGACTGTGTTACCTCAGGCTTTGATTATTATATTCTATTATTTTTCTTAACCCTGTTCATTTTATTCCCTTTCCATTCATCTAGATTCTCCGCCCCCGCCCCCCAGTGGTGAGTTTTCATTTACTATAGGCCTGATCCAACTCCCACTGGAGTCAAAGGAGTTTTGCTATTGACTTCCGTGGGAACAAAATCAGCCCCTTCCTATTCTTTCTCTCGTCACTGTCCCACAGCTGTCATCCATCTATTCTTGTGTTGTATTTCTAGTTTTTTTAATCCTCTGTCCAGTATTATAAACTTCATATTTTTTTAATATTCCCCTGGCCTCTTCATGCGCTGTAATCTGACTCTTTTGCTATTCAATCTCCTTAACATTTCACACACCCATTCCCCCATCCCTGTTTCATTTTGTTTTGCATCCAAATCCTGGCTTCCCAGTTTTAATTTCTCTGACTGAAATAGGAAACAGAAAAAATAAATGAAAATACAGAGCACTCTACACAGTAGCTGATCGAGGCATGGAGTTGGATTAATCGAAGGAAATTCATTTTTCAAATTTTAATGACCAGCTAGAAATTCTGTTCGTAATTCATCTACTTCAGAGTTGCAGGAAAAGTTCCAGTGATGAGAATTGAATTTCCAGGCAGAAGTTTCAAAAATAAACTAGCGTTTCCTAAATATCAACTTTTTCTGCCTACTCATTATCAGTTCTTAAATTATAATGACTGAATTATCATGGATAATTATCATATCCATATAATGATAGAGAACCTCTACATATGAAGATAGTAGGATAAGAACATAAGAATGGCCATACGGGGTCAAACCAAAGGTCCATCCAGCCCAGTATCCTGTTTACCGACAATGGCCAATGCCAGGTGCCCCAGAGGGAATGAACCTAACAGGTAATGATCTAGTGATCTCTCTCCTGCCATACATCACCACCCTCTGACAAACAGAGGCTAGGGACACCATTCCTTACACAATCCTCTTATTTCAGGAGACTGAAATAATCTATTTAGCCACAAAATAGGTAAAGCACAGGCAACAGCAGTGCAAGATTCTCTCCCTCTTCCCTGCCAATGTACCTTAAGCCCTTACTGGAAGGACAGCCTCTAGGAGGAAGAGGACAGTTAAGTCTCCATGGCCTAGTCAGTAACCAGAATTCCTGTTGAGAATGTCAACAAGAGTATCAGTTGTGGAACTGGACAGAGACCGCCAGCCTCATTTCTCAGAGGGAACCAAACTGCTATCAGGTTAATAAGACAAGGTGGCTGAGGTAATATCTAGAGCTCTGTGTAAGCTTGAAAGCTTCTCTCTCTCACCTACAAAAGTTGGTCCAATAAAAGATATTACCTCGGGTGACCAGACAGCAAGTGTGAAAAATCGGGACAGGGGGTGGAGGGTAATAGGAGCCTATATAAGAAAAAGACCAAAAATCGGGACTCTCCCTATAAAATCGGGACATCTGCTCACCCTAATATTACCTCACCCGCCTCTCTAATATCCTGGAACTGACACAGCTACAACAATACTGTGTAAATCAGGTTAGTAATAATTTTCCTCATCACTGAGCTAGAATGGGTTTGAACCAGTGACCTAGAAATGAATGGAACACCATTATCATGAGCTTTAGTTACAATATATCCAAACAGGGGAGGGAACTCACCAATTTCCATGGTGGTAATGATTATTCATAGATTCATAGATATTTAGGTCAGAAGGGACCATTATGATCATCTAGTCTGACCTCCTGCACAACGCAGGCCACAGAATTTTACCCACCACTCCTACAAAAAAAACCCCACACCTATATCTGTGCTATTGAAGTCCTCAAATAGTAGTTTAAAGACTTCAAGGAGCAGAGAATCCTCCAGCAAGTGACCCGTGCCCCATGCTACAGAGGAAGGCGAAAAACCTCCAGGGCCTCTTCCAATATGCCCTGGAGGAAAATTCCTTCCCGACCCCAAATATGACGATCAGCTTAATTATTATTGCTTAATATTTATATCGTGGTATCACTGCAAGGCCAACCAGGGTGGGCTGTGATGTTCTTGGTGCCATCTAGGATATCCCCCAAATGCTTACAATCTGAAAGTGGTTGCATGTCATTATGCAGGTTGAGGTCATGTTGTATCGTTTGGTATCCTGGGAACTGGCTTGGAGGAGAAAATGGAGGCAGTGGAATGAAGGTGTCTGGACAGAATCTGTCCAACTCCTGAAGACCTACCACCACCAAAAGGTGTGTACATGTGAAGAGTATGGAGCTAGATTGGGGAATAACCCTTGTGCTCCCAGGCTCTCTCCCAATCCCTACCTCACCCACACAGCCCCATTTGGAGTGGCAGGAGGGAGAGAAATTTGACAGCTGTGTTCTGAGCATCTGGTCCCCCATGGTGGTTCCTATCCCTCTCCAGTGGAGCAGAGCTAAAGAGACAGAGCTGCATGTTGGAGAAAGGAAGCAGGTAGGGGATTCCAAGGTTGAGCGATTCTTCTTCTCCTCTCAAGTGCCAGTGCCTAACCATTGACAGGCAGGAAAAGCTTGGAACTTTATAAACTCCTCAGTCATGGGTCAGCTTCTCCTGCCTGATGTGTCCTTGTTTCACCAGCCAGCGAACAGACAGAAAGAGGTGGGCTGACCTCCCTCAAGCTCAGGAGAGGATAGGAAGAAGAACCCTGCCTCTTCACTTAGCAGAAGAAGTGGAGCTAAGTTCCCAAATACTCCTCTTTCTTTAAGAATCTCTAGCTTGCTGGACAGATGCCAAAGATGTCAAGCTAGCGAATCCTTTTTTTTCTGGGCTTATGTCAAGTTGCAACCTGAGCATAAACCAAGGAAAAACCTCCCATGCTTGCTGGCTGTGTATGAAGGTTTAGATGTCTATGACATCTATGGATGAGAACTTCTGCATTGTTGTAAGAGGACAATCCACAAGTCACTAACTGAGCATCTTTTATCATGTTGGTGTGATGTCAAGGGGCAGGCCTCTGTGAGGTCACTGACCCAACAACTCTGGTTTGATGTCAAGAAAAGGGCTGCTGTGTGGTTACAAGATCAGCACCTTAAACTTTCTGTGCTCTTTTCTTTGCACAGATTACTGTATGGTCTCTTGTTCAGAGACCATGCATCTCTAACTTTCTGGGTTGATATCATGACTCTGAGTTCATTGGCAGAGCAGCTCTAGTTTTCACAGAATCATAGAAATGTAGAACTGAAAGGGACCTTGATAGGTCATCTAGTCCAGCCCCCTGCACTGAGGCAGGACTAAGTATTATCTAACCCACCCCAACAGGTGTTTGTCTAACCTGTTCATAGAAGCCTCCAAAGGCGCAGATTCTACAACTTCCCTAGGTAATTTTTCCACTGCTTATCTCCCCTTATAGGCAGTGGTGAAAGTAAGCTGGTACAGGCCGGTATGGCGTACCAGTACAAATGCGTAAAATAGGCTAGGTTTAACTGTAGTAATAACAAAAATCAGATTTATAGCTTGAATTAAATATATTTTACATTCTCTAGAAACAAAATGCTCCTCTTCAGTTTTCAGTTTTTACTTCTTGTCAGGTGGAAGACATACATGTGGTTCGGAACGTTAGCTTTTGAGTGCCATCATGGTAACCACTTGCTTCTTATTGGTCAAGTCTGTTGTGTAAGGTGCACAATTTACAGTAGAAAGCACCCGATGTGACTGTCCCCTCCGTTGGAACAATGTAACTAAATGTAGTTGATTGCAGAATCACACACTGCATAATTCAGCCTTCGCTAAGAGGGAACAAGTCTTCGGAGCGGAAATGTTGCTGGAAGGGGCCCAGTGTTGTGAAATCCATGAAGGCAGAATGGATTGCAGCAAACATCCCTCTCTGCAAGCAAACTGACCACCCTAAACGTAGTTGGAAAAGGAATTAGAGTTGACCTCAGAGAATAGGGGAGCTGATAGGTGGCAGGGGGTCCTAAGGAGCGCAATGCGAGCAGGACCTAGGAGTGTGATTGTGCAGAAAGCCCCTTGTTCCCCACCCGGTTCGCTCTTGGGCTGGTTCTCCTGTGGGCCACCTGCTCTCCAGCATGCAGATCCACACGCGCGGGCCCTTGGGGGACAAGGCAGCTTGGGGAGCGAGTGTTATGTGCATGCTGCAGGACGGAAGGGTGGCTTTGCACTCTGTGCCCAGGGTGCTGCGCTCTGCTTCCAGCCCTTGGGTTCATTCATTATTCAGCCAGCTGCGGGAGGGAGAGGTAATCTGGCTGCAATCGGGGAGAACCAGAGCCAGGGACCCTCCTTCCTTCTCCTGCGCCCGGGATCTTTGGGGAAGTCTCTGTAGCAGTCTCTGTTGCAGGAGGCTGTGGAGTGCCAGAGGCAGGAGCCAACAGCAGGAGGGGGGCATGTCGTGGGGCTTGGCCTCGCGCGAGCTGGGTTCCGAAGCAATTGGTGCCCTGGGTGAAACTTCTCCATCTCATGCCTCTTTCCCGGTGTGGGGGCTTGCTGCTGTTTGCTGGTCTCACCCCCCCAGGCCTCTGCTCATCTTACACACTAATTGGTATTTTTAAACGTAAAAGTGAAGAAATGGGGGATTGTCAGTCAAAAAGAAGAGCAACAAATGAAGAAGCTGAAAGTCATCCACAAAAGGGTATGTCTACACAGCCGACATGAAAATGCTGCCGCGGCAGCCCTTTAACGTCAGCTGTGCAGATGTACCCTTAAAGCTACTACCAGTAATCTGGAATAAAACTAATAGCTACTGTATCAAAGTCATGCCAAGGGATCCATGAAATTAAGTGTATAGGAGTGGAGGTGAGATAGGGGTTTGTGATATGACTGTACCAGTAATAAATTTAAGTTACTTTCACCCCTGCTTATAGGTAAGAATTTTTCCTAATATCTCACCTAAATCTCCCTTGCTGTCTTTTAAGCCCGTTACTTCTTGTCCTGTCCTCAGTGGATAAAAGAACTATTTCTGGGTTTATGACATAGTACGAGCATCTGTACAGCTAGGATTCACCTCTTCCACACCTCCAGTTTGAGGGATTTTTGGAAAGGTTCAGATGGGCAAGCATCTCTAGCTGGCTGGGATGATGCAAAGGTCCTTTTGAGATTACTGTCTCATCACCCAACTTTGCCTAGCCAATGGGGAAACGCAGGTCTCTGAGACCCTTTCCAATATTTCCAATTGTCCAACGGAGAGAATAAAATTAATACACTAAAACTGATCATATTATCTCATTGTTACCCTGTGCTCCACTCAGTCTTCTGTATCCTTCTGTTGGTTGTCTTCTTTTACTTAGATTATGACTGTCTTTTTGTTACCTGTTTGTATAGTGCCTAGTACGATGGGGCTGGGGCTGCTAGACAGTATTGCACTACAAATAAAATCTGTATATATTCACATTGTCTTGTTTCATTCTTTCCTTGACCTACACATTCATATGCCTTTATTTTTGACTGAAGTAATACAAAAATAAAAATAAGCAGGAGTTATTACTGGTAGGAACATGCTCATACTGCCTGCTACTAAGTGTGAGGTTCAGAAGCAGGATCCTCCAGCAGGAGGAGATTGGTCTGTAGGAAACAGAGGCCCCATCACCTGGTCTTGAAGACTAGGTGAGTCATAGACCTGAGCCTGTTCATGGGCAAGGGGAGGTAGAGTGGGAAGAGGAAGCAGGAGGCCATGACTGAGGAAAGTGTCTCTTTTGGTGCTTGAGGACTTGGTAGATTGTTGATGAGCTTGCAGACCCAGAGATGGAGGAGGAAAAGGCGGGACCAGAGGCTGTAGGAGGAATCATGGGACTGGAAGGGACCTCGAGAGATCATCTAGTCCAGTCCCCTGCACTCATGGCAGGACTAAGTATTATCTAGACCAGTGCTTCTCAAGCTATCTGGCTGGCAATTTTTTTTCCCAATGTGCACGGAGACCGGCAGCTAATGGCTCGCGGACTGGCACCGGTCTGTGGACCACCACTTTGAGTAGCACTGATCTAGACCATCCTTGACAGGTGTTTGTCTAACCTGAGCTTAAAAATCTCCAATGATGGAGATTCCACAACTCCTCTAGGCAATTTATTCAAGTGCTTAACTACCCTGACAGTTAGGAAGTTTATCTTAATGTCCAACCTAAACTGCCTTTGCTGCAATTTAAATCCATCTGTTCTTGACCTATCCTCAGAAGTTAACAGCAACAATCTTTCTACCTCCTTGTAACAGCCTTTTGTATACTTGAAAACTATTATGTCCCCCCTCAGTCTTCTCTTCTCCAGACTAAACAAACCCAATTTTTTCAATCTTCCCTCATTGGTCATGTTTTCTAGATCCTACCTCATTTTCACAGGCATTCATTGTATTAGATGGTGAAAACTGAAAAAAGTTATTTAGCACTTCTGCCATTTTGACATTTTCTGTTATTGTCCTACCCCCCACACACATTGAGTAATGGGTTTACCTTGTCCTTGGTCTTTCTCTTGCTTCTAATGTATTTTTAGAATGTTTTAAGAACATAAGAACAGCCATACTGAGTCAGATCAAAGGTCCATCTAGCCCAGTATCCTGTCTTCTGACAGTGGCCAATGCCAGGTGCCCCAGAGGGAATGAATAGAAGAGGTAATCATCAAGTGATCCATCCCTTCAGCTTCTGACAAACAGAGGCTAGGGACACCATCCCTGCCAGTCCTGGCTAATAGCCATTGATTGACCTGTCCTCCATTAACTTATCTAGTTCTTTTTTCATTTTATCCTTTATGTCTCTAGCTAGTTTAATCTCATTTTGTGCCTTGGCCCTTCTAATTCTGTGCCTACATACTTGTGTTGTTTGTTTATATTTATCCTTTGCAATTTCACCTAGTTTCCATTTTTTGTAGGACTCTTTTTTTGAGTTTCAGATCATTGAGGATCTCCTGGTTAAGCCAGGGTGGTCTCTTGCCATACTTCCAGTCTTTCCTACGCAATGGGATAGTTTGCTCTTGTGCCCTTAATAATGTCGCTTTGAAAAACTGCCATCTCTCTTGAACTGTTTTTCCCCTTAGACTTGCTTCCCATGGGATCTTACCTACCAACTCCCTGAGTTTGCTAAAGTCTGCCTTCTTGAAATCCATTATCTTTATTCCTCCTACCATTCTTTAGAATTATGAACTCTATCATTTCATGAAATTCTCAACCAGTTCCTCCCTATTTGTCAAAATCAAATCTAGAACAGCCTCTACCCTAGTCACTTTCTCCATCTTCTGAAATAAAATCTTGTGGCCTTGTTCCCAAGACAGCCTGGGAGCTGTATTTCCCAGGAGGCTGGTGCAAGAACACTTTGTAATGTGCACACTGCTTCCTGCTGCAAGGCATAGAAAGTGCTGTGTTCCCCAGAAGCAGTCACTGAGCCTCTCCTCATTTCTCCCCCAGGTATGTGTGGTGGAAACTTATTTTTGAATTTATTTGTCAAATTCAGAAAAATGTGAATTTATCAGTCAAGATCATGTCATCCACAGCAGCCTGTGCTCTCGGTGCAGCTTGGGGTGACTGTTGGTCACTAGTTTTCCTTCTCTGTCTCCAGAAAGAGCTACATTGTGTTGAGAAGTCTACCCACACTCAAGATCCCTCATACCAACAATGGCTCCCCAACCATGAGATGCTGACCATGTGTACTCATTTCCCCATAACAATCTCCTCTGTTTGTCTGAGACATATCACTGTTTTGCCATTAAAGACATGCCCGGCTTGACTCTCTCCTTTCAAAACGCTCTGCACCCCAACCTTCAGGCCCAAAAGACATTTGGCCTGGTGGAGCCGTTTAAAACTGCTACAACCATAGGCTCTTTAGATAAGAAAGTGTTCTAAGACTCAGAGTTTAGGATCAAAGGGGCCCAAATGAGCCTTAATTAAACATTAGCAGAATTTGTGAACAGGTGACACATAACTCCTGTAAATGGTTATTCTACTTTTAATTTATTAAATTAATATTTCATATACATGTACCCTGACTGAGAAAGTTCTCATTGCCTGTCTGACTGCTATCTCAGATTTTATGAGATCATTTTACTTTAATTTATTGCTTAATTTAGTATTATCGATTAGGCACCTTTTTAGATATTCAGATCTGAGCTACTGATGAAGTAAACTGAGGTGTCAGAAGGTGTAGTTCATCATTCCGCAAAAGATCACTGCATCGGTGAACTGGTGTTTTGAAGGGTTACATGAGATTTCAGTCATGCATTGTCCGTATGCAGGACTTCTACACAAGGGTGAATTCACCCTATACGAATAGTCCAAAAACCTGATTATACTAAACATAATACAGTGTAATTAAATTAATGATCAACAACCCAAGAGTGTACAATATTCCTTGTAGCAATACCAAATTGCTATGACTTGTGTATGTTTGGCTGCATTAGACACCCCATACTGATATTTGTACTTACTCTGCGTGTACCGGGGAAAGCTTAGGTACTGTCTAATTCTGAATCACGTGGCTTGAACAAACCAACTGTATTATGGATTAGCAAGATTCTCTTTTGTGGATTGAAATGGAAGTCTAACAATTCTAGCATTTAATTGTTATTAATCATAAAGTATTATAGACCTTCTCAGAGTCTGCTCTTTTCATCCTTAGCTTATTTGATCTTTAGCCAAGTAACCAGCATGATTCAGTATTCTCCCAGGATATGCTATTAAAGTTTGCAAACGTGATTGGTAAATGCTTTAATAATTTAGAGGGGATCATTAATGACATCTCTTGTCAGTGACCTAACTGGGATAATAACTTTCTTGTGACTTGCATCAAAGATTTTTTTTTAAATGATTTCTAAAGGTTTCTAGATGTCTTTCAATTGTTTGCCAGTGACAGAAATAGCTTTTAGCTGTGGTGTGTCTTGAGGTTTATGCATTCATTTCTAAGAAAATGCGATAATCGGTTAACCAACTATTCCTCTGTAGTTGGGCTAACTCTTTAACCTAACAACTTCAGCAGTAGTTGCTATAAATAAAAATAATAATATATAATTTTCATCATAATATTATGCTGTTACTAACTAGTTTAAGATGGCAGCCTGTTATTGTCACACATTATGTAAGTATAATATAGAAGAAAAATATTTAAACCTGATCTCTTGTAGAACAGCAATTAACATTATAGAATTTTGATTAGTATTATGTATTCCTTTTCCTTCTTAATATTTTCATATCAAGACATTTATATATTCACATAGGGTGAGATTATGACTTTAGGTGTAGCCATGAGTAGCCCTGGCAGGCACTGTGATTCTGAGACACAGCTCTGACTCACAATTGCCTACCTCCTTCTCCCAGCTCTGGGGAAAGAATAAATTACAATACCCCTTTTTGTGGAGCAGCTTACTTCCTGCCTTGTGTGCCCAGCCATTTTATCTCTCTGTCTAGTGGGAATGCTCCTCCCACTCCCTTCTGTCTTCCCCCCCGCCTACAACTTGCTTACCTGTGGGAGTATCAAGTGAGTAACCATTGCTCTCTCCTCCTTCCCCAGATGGAGTTACAGTCTGAGCCGAGGCCTTACTCCCCTATGTGGCCCAGTAAGGAATGTAAAAATCTAGCCCCTAGGGATAAAGCATCAATCTCCACCTAAGTAAGGAAGCTAAGAAAAATGTCCTGGAAACTGCACTGCAAACTGTTAAAGCAATGAGGAGGAAAGAAACTCAGTACAGACACAGTGTCTTCACAAATCTGTGCAATCAATCTCATAGCCACTTCCTTCTTTGGCTGGCCTGGTGTAAAGAACATAGCTAGCAGAATGGTCACAAGAAGGTTGTCAGGATTTATGCCGAGGCAGAGGTCCTGACCATGGTCCTTAGTTTGTGAAGCAACACCCCATTTACCTCTTCTATGGATCCTTGCACTCCAGTGAAGCTCACTTCCCGTTTGCAGTGTGCATGGTAATCAGCAAAGCTAAGATTTTGTCATGATTATTTTTACTAAAAGTCATGGCCAGGTCATGGGCAATAAACAAAAATTCACAGAAGCCATGACCTGTCTGTGACTTTTGCTGTTGCAGCTCCATGGTTTCCCCCAGCACCATGGTAGCTGGGAGCTGTGTGGATCCCCCTCTGCCCGTGGCAGCTGGAAGCTGCGGGGAGGGGCCCTCTGCCCAGGGCGGCTGGGAGCTGCAGAGTGACCATATTTCCCAAAAAGAAAATGGGACACCTCCAGCCACTCATCTGAGGCGTCCTCCTCCCCACACATGAGGCTGTCGCCTGTCGCTGGAACCCTGAGGAGGGCCCCCTCAGGAGTCTGTCACCTGTTGCGGGAACCTTGCAGGGGGCCCCTTGTCGCCTGTCGCTAGAATCCTGTCAGGGCCCTACTGGCTGCCAGCTTGAGAGTGCCACAGCCCCTGGCGCTGAAGCAGAGAATGTCAGTCTGGTCTCTGGAAGTTGTGGATTCCATGACTTCTGTGACCTCCGATGCACCTGATGAAGGGAGCTGTAGCTCACGAAAGCTTAGGCTCAAATAAATGGGCTAGTCTCTAAGGTGCCACAAGTCCTCCTTTTCCTTTTGTGACATAAACGTCGTTTTAGTAACCTGTATTTTACATGTATGTTTTTTCCTACTGGTTCCCCTAGTTGTGCATTATCAGCAATGATCCAACTTTTGATTCTTGTGCACTTGCATTACCAGGTTCAGAATAGGGCCTATAGTGAACATACCCAATAAAAGGAATAGGGTGTTGCATTGGTATAATTCATGGTGTATCTTGTGCAGAAAACAAGACAGCTTGGTTAATTTGAAAGACGATATTTTTCCTTTACCATTCAAATGACTGTATGCCTGCTGTAATGCTAAACACATCAATTAATACTGCAACATCATTTTCAGGTTCATGTTATTATAAAGCCTTGACAGTATACATAGTGTGGTACAAAACAAAGCAAAGGACAGTCCCTGCCCTGAAGAGCTTACAATGTAATAGATAGGCATAGGAAAGAAATGACAAAAGTAGAGAAGCAAGGGCGGGCACTGACCTGATGATTTCATTACTCTCCAAAGCTCCCTTTTTGTGGGCAGTGCAGTTCTGAGCTGTTAGAGAGGAAGGGAAGAGGAGAGAGTAGTGGTCTGTTGAATGAAGATAGGGATGTTGCTCCAAGCATAAGGGACAGCGTGGCAAAAGGAATGGGAGAAGGAAACAAAGTGGGTATTTAGGCTAGGTTTTGGCTCAGGTTCATTTTCACAATCGAGTGGGTTTGCAGATGCAATAAGAGACCATGTCTGAGATGTAGGCTGTGGCAGAGTTGCTCAGGGTATGTAAGGTGAGGGAAATTAAATTGAAACAGGATGTAGTGGACAAGGGAGAGTCAATGAGGGATCTTAAGGATGGAGAGGATGCAGACCTTGGCATACATTATTGAATTGATACCCTACAAACTCAGTAGAGTCACCAGCGAGGCATACACTACTAATTTTGAAAGACAATTTATGTGGACAAGGATCATTCTAGTTGGGTGACTCCACACAAATGAAGCATTAATGGTAGTACTCACTTATATAACACTTTGTGGGCTTGATTTGCTCTCATCTTGCACCTTGTGTAATAATTTAAATCTGTGCAAAGCGGGCTAAACTTCTCCAGGCTGGCCAAGAAGCACACAGCACAAATCTGGAGGATGGCAGAATGACCAAGCTGGCTTTGAGCCATCTTTGTGGTTCCCTAGACCTGGAGCCACTACACTTTAACCTGATCCTTAGCACACACACTCTTTGTACAGTTGTGAACTGTGGTATATTGAAAACTGTATTAATTGTAAGTAGGGCTGTCAAGCGATTAAAAAAATTCATCGCAATTAATCATGCAATTAATCACGCTGTTAAGCAATAATAGCATACCATTTATTTAAATATTTTTGGATGTTTTCTACATTTTCAAACATTGATTTCAATTACAACACAGACTACAAAGTGTACAGTGCTCACTTTATTTATTTTTGATTAAAAGTATTTGCACTATAAAAATAGTATTTTTCAATTTCCCCATTACAAGTACTGTAGTGCAACCTCTTTATCATGAAAGTTGAACTTACAAATGTAGACTTATGTACAAAAATAACTGCATTAAAAACAATATAAAACTGTAGAGCCTAGAAGTCCACTCCGTCCTACTTCTTGATCAGCCAATTGCTCAGACAAACAAGTGTCTTCACATTTGTGGGAGATAATGCTGCCCACTTCTTGTTTACAGTGTCACCTTAAAGTCAGAACAGGCATTCGCTTGGCACTGTTGTAGCCATCGTCGCAAGATATTCATGTGCCAGATGCGCTAAAGATTCATATGTCCCTTCTTGCTTCAACCACCATTCCAGGGGACATGTGTCCACGCTGATGATAGGTTCTGCTTGATAAAGATCCAAATCAGTATGGACCACTGCATGTTCATCATCATCATCAGATGCCACCAGCAGAGGATTGATTTTCTTTTCTGGAGGTTCAGATTCTGTAGTTTCTGCATCAGAGTTTCTGAAAGCATGTTCCACATCTTGTCCCTCTCAGATTTTGGAAGGCACTTCAGATTCTTAAACCTTGGGTCAAGTGCTGTAGCTATCTTTAGAAATCTCACATTGGTACCTTCTTTGTGTTTTGTCAAATCTTCAGTGAAAGTGTTCTTAAAACGAACAACATGTGCTAGGTCATCATTTGAGATTGCTATAACATGAAATGTACGGCAGAATGCAGGTAAAACGGAGCATCTTTTTTTTACATTTCAAATGCTGTAAAACAGAAACAACTTCAAATTTTTTAATAATGGTCATGAAATTGTTTTTCTGTTTGTTGACAAATTCAGATAACTTACAGGATACAGTAGTGTGCATATATTTTATATTCGGAGTTAGCTGGCTTATGCAACTACTTACATAAGTAAAGCTATGCACATCCTTGTTTGAAGGATCAGGGCCTTACACGTTGGCCCAATTAGTAGATGATGTAAACATCATAAAATGATTTTTTTTTAATAAGTGGATATTTAAGACCACATGAACCCCAATTCAGCTGTCCATCCCTATGCTATAAATCACTTAAGCACATGCTAAAACTTTTGACTTTGGTGGGAACAGAGTTCGGTTCAGATTTTCAGAAGTGCTTATTGTTGGCCTAAGTCTATGTTTGCGCCCTGATTTTCCATTTAAGTTAATGGGATCTTTGCCACTGACTTCAACAGGAATAGCATGAGGGCCTTGTTGCCAGACTGATACTTTTACTCACTTTGGATAGTACTTTACACCACAAGAAGCCTCACTGAAATAAAGAGTAAGATACTACTCATTGTGACTACGGTGATCACACCTTGATTTTAAAGTAGTAACTTTTTACATCAAGCTCTTAGCTTCTGTGTGAGCTAGAACTGTATTATGGTAATAATAATAATAATTAATTATTATTATTACCATAGCACCTACGAGCCCTAGTCAGAGACCATATCTTTTGGAAGATTGAAATTAAAAATTGATTAAAATACTTCAAGTGATGGAGAATCAACCACCTCTGTTGGTAATTACCCTCACCTTATTTTCAGTCTGAATTCATATAGTTTCAACTTCTAGCCATTGGATCTTGTCATGCCTTTGGCTGCTAGGTTATTAAGCCATCTACTATCAAAACTCTTCTCCCCATGTAGGTGATGAAGTCACCTCCTTATCTTCTCTTGGATAAACTACATATATTTAGTATCTCTAATCTCTCACTTTTTTCAGACCTTGGCTCATTCTTGCAGCCCTTCTCTGAACACTTTCCAATATTTTACTATCCTTTTAAAAGCATGGACACAACTGAACACAGTCTTCCAGTAATGGTCTCACTACTGAGAATGAAGCCTAAAATATCTTACTAAATACATTGCTCAAATACTGTTGTGATAGGGACCATATAAGTACCTAGCTAGACAGATATACATAATATCTGTAATAGCATTCCATTCAAACCTTTCTTTTGGTTTTGGGTCATGTGGTTATGTTAACTTGCCCTGTTCATTTTGCTGTAAGTTTTGAGTATTCCAAGAAACACTACCAGCACTCCCAGCTACCTTCGAGACACCACTGACTTCCTGAGGAAACTACAATCCATCGGTGATCTTCCTGATAACACCATCCTGGCCACTATGGATGTAGAAGCCCTCTACACCAACATTCCACACAAAGATGGACTACAAGCCGTCAAGAACACTATCCCCGATAATGTCACGGCTAACCTGGTGGCTGAACTTTGTGACTTTGTCCTTACCCATAACTACTTCACATTTGGGGACAATGTATACCTTCAGATCAGCGGCACTGCTATGGGTACCCGCATGGCCCCACAGTATGCCAACATTTTTATGGCTGATTTAGAACAACGCTTCCTCAGCTCTCGTCCCCTAAAGCCCCTACTCTACTTGCGCTATATTGATGACATCTTCATCATCTGGACCCATGGAAAAGAAGCCCTTGAGGAATTCCACCATGATTTCAACAATTTCCATCCCACCACCAACCTCAGCCTGGTCCAGTCCACACAAGAGATCCACTTCCTGGACACTACAGTGCTAATAAACAATGGTCACATAAACACCACCCTATACCGGAAACCTACTGACCGCTATTCCTACCTGCATGCCTCCAGCTTTCACCCTGACCACACCACACGATCCATCGTCTACAGCCAAGCTCTGCGATACAACCGCATTTGCTCCAACCCCTCAGACAGAGACAAACACCTACAAGATCTCTGTCAAGCTTTCTTACAACTACAATACCCACCTGCAGAAGTAAAGAAACAGATTGATAGAGCCAGAAGAGTTCCCAGAAGTTACCTACTACAGGACAGGCCTAACAAAGAAAATAACAGAACGCCACTAGCCGTCACCTTCAGCCCCCAACTAAAACCCCTCCAACGCATTATTAAGGATCTACAACCTATCCTAAAGGATGACCCAACACTCTCACAAATCTTGGGAGACAGGCCAGTCCTTGCCTACAGACAGCCCCACAACCTGAAGCAAATACTCACCAACAACCACATACCACACAACAGAACCACTAACCCAGGAACTTATCCTTGCAACAAAGCCCATTGCTAACTGTGCCCACATATCTATTCAGGGGACACCATCATAGGGCCTAATAACATCAGCCACACTATCAGAGGCTCGTTCACCTGCACATCCACCAATGTGATATATGCCATCATGTGCCAGCAATGCCCCTCTGCCATGTACATTGGTCAAACTGGACAGTCTCTACGTAAAAGAATAAATGGACACAAATCAGATGTCAAGAATTATAACATTCATAAACCAGTCGGAGAACACTTCAATCTCTCTGGTCACGCGATCACAGACATGAAGGTCGCTATCTTAAAACAAAAAAACTTCAAATCCAGACTCCAGCGAGAAACTGCTGAATTGGAATTCATTTGCAAATTGGATACTATTAATTTAGGCTTAAATAGAGACTTGGAGTGGCTAAGTCATTATGCAAGGTAGCCTGTTTCCTCTTGTTTTTTCCTACCCCCCCCCCCCAGATGTTCTGGTTTAACTTGGATTTTAACTTGAAGAGTGGTCAGTTTGGATGAGCTATTACCAGCAGGAGAGTGAGTTTGTGTGTGTATGGGGGTGCGGGGGATGTGAGAACCTGGATTTGTGCAGGAAATAGCCCAGCTTGATTGTCATGCACATTGTGTAAAGAGTTGTCACTTTGGATGGGCTATCACCAGCAGGAGAGTGAATTTGTGTGTGGGGGGTGGAGGGTGAGAAAACCTGGATTTGTGCTGGAAATCACTTTAGATAAGCTATTACCAGCAGGACAGTGGGGTGGGAATAGGTATTGTTTCATATTCTCTGTGTATATATAAAGCCTGCTGCAGTTTCCACGATATGCATCTGAGGAAGTGAGCTGTAGCTCACAAAAGCTTATGCTCTAATAAATTGGTTAGTCTCTAAGGTGCCACAAGTCCTCCTTTTCTTTTTCCAAGAAACAAAGTGAAACTCATCCCAAACCTTCCCCCCACCCTCAGCCTTATTTTGAAGTGATGCAAAAATGTGCATTTCATTGAAGACTAAAATCATTTGGACTCACTTTTCTCGAGATTGGGTCATGGCTTTCTCAAAATATTTGCAATCATTTCAAGGAACATCAATTGCATTTAGAGATTGTAAGGAAGTCTTAAATCAGCTGACTTACAGAACTCACTTGTGAACATTTTTCTTCACTATAGTTAAAATGGCTGAGCTTTTAATATTTGAAAATTGATTACCAGTGGCCAACTCCTACTTGCCTTCACAGGTAAGTAGCCCTATTGAAGCCAATGGGTGCTTAACTAATTTGTTTTTCTTCTAATGTGTTTAGTACATAGAATAGGAGTGAGGGGCAAAGGCAGTCCATTCAAGTCTGGTATTAACAATAGAGTTTGATGAACGTGAAAATGAACCCATGTTCCTGGCACAGTTGCCAACTTTCATGCAGTAAATAAGCACCCCAACTTTCACAATAAGCCAAAAATCAAGTTAATCCCATTTCAAAACAAGGCCAAAACAAGCCAATCCCTAAGAACCCCAACACTCTGTGACTAGATCCCCCTGCTGTGCACCCCTGACTCTCTCCCCCGCTTGTCAGGAGCCGATTAAAAAAAGAAAAAGGCAAGAAGCTACAAGCCAAACAAGAAACAACCTACAAGCCAAAAACTAACCAACAAGCAACTCACAAGCCAATTAAGCCAAAAACAAGCCCAATTTCTGTATTTTTTTCACGGGTTTGGCATGTCTGGTTCCTGCTAGCATACTGGGAATATGTTTGAATCCTTGAGTTAGCAGTCTTCTGAAAAGACAACACAATGTGATGACAATTGTCACACAACACGGTGTTTTCTGACCAGATTCAAAATGTTCTGGCTTAGTTAGGTAGACATAAATGCAGGTGATTCCCTTAGCATGGGATTTCTGCCAAACTTTCCCAGCCATATCACAGACCCATATTATAGTGCAACTGCCCTGTTTTATCCATATATCAGAGCTGTGAAAAGCAAGTCTGGGTCAATTTATGTTTTGAACTGAAAACAATAAAACCTGGCTGTTTCAATTTAGGGTTTTTTTTAAAACTTGATGCAATCCTTTATGCAAAATGAAAATGAGAAAAAGAAGGCTTTGGCAGCCTTGCAAACTAGACCCAGCTCTACAGTCCAAATAAGACTGGACTTCATATTAAGGGCATGTCTACACTTACAGCTAAACTGGCACTGCAGCGATCAATGCAGTGGTGTCAATTTAGTGAAGACACGCTAAATCGATGGGAGAACATTTTCCTGTTGGCTTCTGTACTCCACCTCCCTGAGAAGCATAAGGTAAGTCAGTGGGAAAACATCTCCCGTCAACATAGCGCAGTGTAGACACTGCTGTAAGTCAACCTAAGTTATGTCAACTTCAGTTATGTAATTTATGTAACTGAAGTAGCATAACTTAGGTTGACTTACAGCTTTAGTGTAGACCAGCCCTAAGGGTGAGATTCAGTGCAGCGCCTCTGAGGTTGAGAGGACTGTGGTAGATTTAAGTTACCTCCTGATCCTCACCTTAATCACAGATGATATAGATACAAAGTGCATTTTAAATTTGTCAGATAAGTTTGTTTCTAAAGGGAATATGTGTTTACAAGTCCTCTGTTTCCCTTAGAAGCAGGAGAATTAAGCCCTACAAATGTATTTTCAAATAATACTAATTGCTACACTTCCAAAGCAGTACAGAGGGATTTAAAACATGTGAATCCTATTAACATCAAACAGTGTCATATTGCTAAATCTCTGTGCTTTTCCTTTGAAAATAAAATTCTGAATTCAACCCAAGAAGTGGACAGCTATTGCTCCATCTTTAATTCAGCTCCTTATACTTAGTTCTTGTAAGGAGTCACAGAGCCATGAGTGACTTTCTACTCTGTCTTATGGAAAGCTGTGCAACACTTTTGATAAGAAACCTGGAGTCATTCAAAAATCCACTGTTTCATTGGAACCTCAAAATCCAGGCCAGTTTTTCTGAAAGGTTCAGAAATCTTAAGTGAATCATAGACTCGGTTTTGAGAGAGCATGCACCAATTAATGATTCTGCATCTAAACCAAGGGAAATTGTGGTTCCAACTAAGCTCTGGGGTTCATTCCCTTTATTGGGTCAGATTCTACTCTGTTACACTAATGTAATTCTAGAATAACTCAGTTAAAGTCATTAGTGTAAATGATAGCAAAATCTAAACTTAGGGGATGCAAATGCTTGTGAATCAAAACCAAAGATAAGGGGCCCAAACCAACCCAATGGGTTCTTCCATTGACTTTAGTGGGAGTAGGCT
The DNA here is from genome assembly GCF_965140285.1 of Lepidochelys kempii. Taxonomy (NCBI): domain Eukaryota; kingdom Metazoa; phylum Chordata; order Testudines; family Cheloniidae; genus Lepidochelys; species Lepidochelys kempii. The sequence goes on from NC_136380.1 coordinate 251,913,759, forward strand.
TGAGAACAGAGCAAGGCCTACACTTAAAAGTTTTGCCAGAATAGCTGTACTGGGCAGGAGTTGGAAAACATCACATCCTTAACTAACGTAGCTATGCTGGCAAAAGCCCTACTGTAGACGCAGCTGTACTGGCATAAATATTCTTTTGCTGGTGTAACTTATTTCATTCAGGGGACTGGTATAAGCTGTACTGGCAAGGGAACTATTTTACAAGTATAACCTGTTTCTCCAATAGAGGCTCCACTATAGCTATATCAGCAAATCTTTTCTAGTGTAGACAAGGCCCAAGTTTTGCACAAATCCTTGTAAACCAAAACCACCATGTTTCACACAGCCCTGCTCGTATATGCTACAATACCTCAACACAATGGGGTGAGTTAAGGACAGAGTTTCCGTCCTAACTCTGAATTTCCTAGCTTTTATGGGCTTACATCATACCCTTAATGCTTTTGAAAGTATTTCTTTGTGGTTTAATATATACCATAACTTGTTATTTTGTGACAACTGGATTTACACTGGCTTAAGCCCTAATACCACTGGAAACTGGAAGCAGGCTCACAATGTGAGCCTGTTGTCCAAATATTTTAAACAGACAGCAACCATTCTGCACTGATTTGGTTTGCACTGCTGCTGTTCTCCCATAAAAGTTCTATGTGGCATGTTAATTAGAATGATACCTCTTACGTCAATACCACACTCCACTTGTTGGCCTTTCAGCCGGCTAAATGTTAAAGTAACCAGCAAAGGAACAAAAATGTTGTTGTACCCTTTTTTCACCTTCTTCTTTGTGTTATACAAAAAGGCCTGAGGAATGATGTTAACTTAAAGTAAAGAAAAAAAAAGTGAGTGGGAGATTTTGGTTTTTCACATTAGAAATTCAGCTCTTGTCCACCCTGTTTTCTTGGCAGACTCTGGATGACCAGGGGGACTCAGAGGTGCACTATGGCACAGCAGCAGAACCAAGGAACTTGCTTTAACTGAGAAAGGGAAGTGACTTTTATTCAGGCTGTTTACATCTTTTACTCTTTGTTTTCATGAATGCCTTTTTAACTCAAATGTCTAACAAACAGTTGGAAGAAAATACTTTTTTTTTAAATCAATACCTCACTCCCTCTTCAATTAAGAAAGGCTGGAGAGAGCACTCTAAGAAACCTCCCAGGACTTTATAAAGAAATAAAAGAGACACAGACTTTCTTGCTTTTACTTTGCAGGTCATCTGTGAGGAGGCAATTTTAACATTGCCTTGTTTCCCTTAAAGTTTTTAGTTGTGAATGAGAATACTGGGCATTTGGCAGACAAAGGGTTAACGTTTATCTCTTATATTTCACCACATACTTGTTTCTTTTACATATGCTAAGGTGCTGGGCCTGGGCCTTTCTATGTCCTCTTTGTGCTGCCCAGTCAGTGCAAAGGGGATGGAAAGCTTGTGTAGGTTGTATAGGGGAATCTTTAAGTGGTATAAAACTGGCATAGCTGGCTGGTTGTCACCTGCCCCTCTTTCTCTCCTCCCCACTCTTTCCCCATATAAAGGTGTGGCCAGACAGCATGCTGGGCTCTGGCAATCCTGGCTGGCAAAATAGTCTCTGGCGAAACACTGATATTGGTGAAAGCTAGAATAGCCTTGAGAGTGCTTTACCTTGTGCCAAGGAAGGATCTGGCTTGGTTTGGTTTCTCCCTGCCACTGATTGCTAGTAAAAGGAAGTGATGGCCAACTGAGAGGGGGGACACTTGAATCTGGAGGAACGTGCTCAGATGCTCAAAGGCTGCACCAAATGGATAGTGTTTATATAAGGCAGAAAGCATGGTAACGACGGTTGCTGCTGCTCCTCTCAGGAGATCAACTCTTCACTACTAATAGGGGTCTTTCAAGAATATAAGGGGTCCTTTTCGTTTTTCATTCTTTTTGGGCTGTGAGTTCTAACTCTTTTTGGGCTGTGAGTTCTAAACAGCCAAGAGCTGAAGACTTGGACTTGGAGTTTGTTATGCTGACTATCTGAAAATAAACCCTTGGGAGTGAAGGGGGTGGGGAACCCTTCTTTTGGAATGTCTATGACTGTTTGACAGACAGGCTCTGTTAAAGGCTCAGCCATGATGCTGAACCAGGTTCCAGCTTCCTCTTAGGAGTTGGGTGCAGAAAAGTGGCAGAAAGCAATTGCCCAATCCTGTAAACTCTTCACGTGTGGAAATACCATTTGAATCAGTGGGTGATCTTCATGCAAAAAGCTTTCAGGGCTTGCTCCTACATGTCCACAGTATTACTTTAATGCTTAATTTTTCAAAGCTGCTGAGTATCCACAGACCCCATTGACTTTGAATGGAATTATGGGTGCTCAGTACCTCTGAAAATTGGGTCCTTAACCTTCAAGACACTTTGACTTAAAACTAATCGCTCAAAAGGGACTTAAAAATGTAGCATCTGGTATTTGGGTTTATGTACAGTTTTTGCTCAAGGTGACATTTCCTGGAAAAGTTACACTGCAGGAAAAAAAAAAACTAAACAAAACCCCCAAACCCCAAATCCTGACTTATTCATAGTCTAATACTGTGCTTTTAAAACTTATAAATGCTCTTAACCACAAACAATTTGGAGCAACCAACTGCAATCTATTAAGTTTCAAGTCATAGGAATTTCATTTTTTCCCCCTCAGCCCTTTCTTGTATGTTACACAAGTATTTATATGAAACTCACAGATCGTACTGTATTAAAACATAAGTTTGTGTGGAGAGGCACACTAATGTCCACACTTCCCAACTTAGACTTCTGAAATGGAGAACAGTCTTCACTATTGTTTGATGTATATTTTCTGTACTTTGGCTTTCTTTGGGAAGTATATCATTTAGATTTACAGGACCAAATCTTGCCTGACTTATGCATGTAGCATCATGGAGGATAATGGAACATTTATCCTTTTACTTCCTTTGCTGTGACTAAGGCAAATATGATTTGACCTGAAAAACAAATATTCCCAGATTATTCTTTCAAGAAAAGTCCTATCATGTGACACATTGTTAGTGATCCTTATCTCCGTATGAATGGTCTTCCGTACAATTGTTAATAGTTTTAATAGTGCACTTCTCCTAATAACCACAATACCAAGCAGTTCTACTTCTCTCTTTAATCAAATAGTGACATTTAAGAGGTTCCAGTTAGGACTGACATATGTTCATATCAGGGTAACTTTGCCAGAGTGACAGGGGTGATTTATTTTTTTTCAATATAATAAAAATGCCAACAAAATTCCATTGGTGTATCATCCTGACAGGATTTCCCCCTCCCCATCTTTGAAACTTGATTTTTTAAAAATCACATGCAATAGATACTGTTAGAAGAATGGCTTTATTATCTGTTTGGTTAAGCCAGGAACTAATGAAATCTAATGACTAAAGCCTGTCCATAGATTTTATAGGGTTGCTCATTATGTGCTATTCTTCTTTTATAGATTTATTAAATATTTTATGGAGAGGGCTTATTTCACATTTTATTAGGATTTGTTAGAACAGCAGGTCTTGGTATTTGGGAATAGATACCTGGCAGATGAGTGAAAAGCTTTACAACGCTGTTAAAAAACTGATTAAATGCAAATAATGTTTGCTTTGGGACTTTCGTGATTTTTAAAGTTATTAAAATATTCATTTTATGATCCTCCCACACTGGTTATAGAACATAATGTGGGCCAAATTCTTCTCCCAATTTCACCAATAAAACCCCACTGAAGAGAAAGTGGTTGCACCAGCTTGAGAGTAGAATTTGGTCCTGTTGTATAAGTAAACACTAGAAGCCAATCCTTAAATTTTATCTCTGCTTGATTTGTTCTTGGAAAGATGGGGTATTTTGGAGAATTGATATTATGTACTGTTCACTTCCACATAAGTGAGGAAAGTACTTATAAAAACAGTTTATAGAGTATCACTTGAGGTTACTTGCATTGTGCCAAGTATCTGATCTAACACAAAGATGTCCTGGAATCCTGTCCTTTTGAATGTAGAGGGAAAATACTTTTTTTGTAAGCTTTGGACAATCAATCAATCAACTATCAGTGGCATACAAATGGAAAAAAGATGTCTTTCACACATCAATAAATATAAGCCTTGTTAACCTAATGCAACACTAGACACATACCATGTCTTGTTGTTCATTAATCTTTTGAAAAACCAACTTGTTTATAAGTTTTGAAAATAAAAATGGCAGGGCCAGATCCTCTAGCCTTTGTACAAAAATTTCGTGGTCTTCAGTGTATTCCAAAATTGGGTGAAGATAGTTTGAAGATTTACAGTGGTAGCAAATGGTAGCTAGATATTACACTGAAGAATGTTCTAACTCATCTAAGGATGTTGTTTCAAAATTTCTACAATTTGTTTGTGGTAAGCCTTATTTTCCAACCAGAGACTAGCATGTTCTTGGTATATACAGGTCTGGGTTTGGGCAAGTCAAAAATAAAGACTTAACTCACACAGATCTGGCTCTGTATGTTCCCTGCACTCTCTGAAACATTGTAAACTCTGCAGATTAAAGTTGATGAGTATATTGCAGGGAAACTCCCACTTGTCTAAAATTATTAAAATTCTATTTTTCTCCCATAGCATTTTTTTGGGGAACTTACAGTTTCACTGAAGATTATCTTGAATGTGACATCACCAGTACCAGTCATCACCCCCATGCAGTGCATGGTCTTTGGCATATTGAGTGAAGCATTCGGAGGTATCCTTAGTTAACCGGAAATAGGAAGAGGACTTAATTCAGGGAAAAAAAATGTAACGAAGATTAATTAGAACTTATTTCTGTGCTGAATACACCTCACAAATTTTATGAAATGTGATCACTGAATGGTGCTTGACTCAGTTGAAGATTTTTACTTTGCAGTTGACCTTTCACAAATTAATGACCCAGTTTGGATGGTAGGGAACTAGTGATCTGCCAATGGCAATGATTAAATAAAGATACCAAAGGAAACCACATAGGCTGTTGCCTAGCATCGAACCAGAGCATTTTTCCAGCAAGCGTAATGAACATATTTTCCAGGTTTTAAAAATGCTTGTGCATTGGACAGACATGGAAACTGGGAAAGAGTAACTGTGGGTATTGGTTATTAATAGTACTATATATAATAATAATAATATCCTAACAGAATTTCAAAGATTTTTATGAAAATAATATAATGAAGCGTTTGAGCTTTGAATCCACTTTTCAGCAAAATGCTTAACTTTAAATACATGATTGAGCAGTCCTACTGAAGTCAGTGGAAGCCAATGGGATTGCTCCTGTGCTTAAAGTCAAGCTTATACCAGAATGCCTTGATGAATTGAGGCCACAGAGAGGTTATGCTATAACTCTTCCTACAGCTATAGCTACACGTGCAGCGTGCTGTGTACATACTTCAACTGGGACCTGTTTATAATCTTATTTTGTAAATGTATCTATTAATTTTCATCCCAGTATGAAAAAGTAACAAACTCATGAACACAACAGAATCTTAGAGAACCCTCCTAATGCTTTGAAATGAACAAACTTAAAATCTGGAATTAGAATGGTTAAGACATTTTTGTAATAAAATCCATATAACATTTAGATTAAGCTGAGTTTCAGGACTATTGGCTGAACATAGGCCAAATTTCAAGGGAATCTGGACCAATTTAGGGGTGGGGGAGAGAACAGATCAATTGGATGGAGCCAGGCAAAAAGTAGGTTGGTTTCATTTGCCTTGCTTTGTTTTGCATTTAAATTTGCATTCTGGATTTGAAATAAAAGACATGCAATGCCAACGCTCTCTTTCCCCTCTTCCCCGATTAATACAATTCAAAGCACAGTTCTGCTTCAATCCTTCCTCCACGTAATGGAAGGGCTGTTATTGTTCTTTCTCTGCTTTTTCCTCAGCAAGATAAGGGCAAATCCATTTGCTGCTGCTCTTAATTTCAGGAGTTACTTTACTGTGACCCAGTCTGCATAATCTATTTGTTCTACCTATTTCTACTATATTCATCACCCGTGCTTTCTGGGTGCCAACAAAATTACAATAAGTGACAATCCGTCATAAGTATTGTACTCTTAACACATACATAGCCCTGGTCTACACTAGGACTTTAGGTCGAATTTAGCAGCGTTAAATCGATGTAAACCTGCACCCGTCCACATGATGAAGCCCTTTATTTCGACTTAAAGGGCTCTTAAAATCGATTTCCTTACTCCACCCCTGACAAGTGGATTAGCGCTTAAATCGACCTTGCCGGCTCGAATTTGGGGTACTGTGGACACAATTCGACGGTATTGGCCTCCGGGAGCTATCCCAGAGTGCTCCATTGTGACCGCTCTGGACAGCACTCTCAACTCAGATGCACTGGCCAGGTAGACAGGAAAAGAACCGCAAACTTTTAAATCTCATTTCCAGTTTGGCCAGCGTGGCAAGCTGCAGGTGACCATGCAGAGCTCATCAGCACAGGTGACCATGATGGAGTCCCAGAATCGCAAAAGAGCTCCAGCATGGACCGAACGGGAGGTACGGGATCTGATCGCTGTTTGGGGAGAGGAATCCATGCTATCAGAACTCCGTTCCAGTTTTCGAAATGCCAAAACCTTTGTCAAAATCTCCCAGGGCATGAAGGACAGAGGCCATAACAGGGACCCGAAGCAGTGCCGCGTGAAACTGAAGGAGCTGAGGCAAGCCTACCAGAAAACCAGAGAGGCGAACGGCCGCTCCGGGTCAGAGCCCCAAACATGCCGCTTCTATGATGAGCTGCATGCCATTTTAGGGGGTTCAGCCACCACTACCCCAGCCGTGTTGTTTGACTCCTTCAATGGAGATGGAGGCAATAAGGAAGCAGGTTTTGGGGATGAAGAAGATGATGATGAGGAGGAGGTTGTAGATAGCTCACAGCAAGCAAGCGGAGAAACCAGTTTTCCCGACAGCCAGGAACTGTTTCTCACCCTGGACCTGGAGCCAGTACCCCCCGAACCCACCCAAGGCTGCCTCCTGGACCCAGCAGGCGGAGAAGGGACCTCTGGTGAGTGTACCTTTTAAAATACTATACATGGTTTAAAAGCAAGCATGTGAAAGGATTACTTTGCCCTGGCATTCGCGGTTGTCCTAGATGTACTCCTAAAGCCTTTGCAAAAGGTTTCTGGGGAGGGCAGCCTTATTGTGTCCTCAATGGTAGGACACTTTTTACCACTCCAGGCCAGTAACACATACTCGGGAATCACTGTAGAACAAAGCATTGCAGTGTATGTTTGCTGGCATTCAAACAACATCTGTTCTTTATCTCTCTGTGTTATCCTCAGGAGAGTGAGATATAATTCATGGTCACCTGGTTGAAATAGAGTGCTTTTCTTCAGGGGACACTCAGAGGAGCCCATTCCTGCTGGGCTGTTTGCCTGTGGCTAAACAGAAATGTTCCCCGCTGTTAGCCACAGGGAGGGGGGAGGGTTGAGGGGGTAGCCACGCGGTGGGGGAGGCAAAATGCGACCTTGTAACAAAAGCACATGTGCTATGTATGTAATGTTAACAGCAAAGATTACCCTGAAAGAGTGTAGCCACTATTTTATAAAATGTGTCTTTTTAAATACCGCTGTCCCTTTTTTTTTCTCCACCAGCTGCATGTGTTTCAATGATCACAGGATCTTCTCCTTCCCAGAGGCTAGTGAAGCTTAGAAAGAAAAAAAAATGCACTCGCGATGAAATGTTCTCCAAGCTCATGCTGTCCTCCCACACTGACAGAGCACAGACGAATGCGTGGAGGCAAATAATGTCAGAGTGCAGGAAAGCACAAAATGACCGGGAGGAGAGGTGGCGGGCTGAAGAGAGGGCTGAAGCTCAAATGTGGTGGCAGCGTGATGAGAGGAGGCAGGATTCAATGCTGAGGCTGCTGGCGGACCAAACCAGTATGCTCCAGTGTATGGTTGAGCTGCAGCAAAGGCAGCTGGAGCACAGACTGCCACTGCAGCCCCTGAGTAACCAACCGCCCTCCTCCCCAAGTTCCATAGCCTCCACACCCAGACGCCCAAGAATGCGGTGGGGGGGCCTCCGGCCAACCAGCCACCCCACCACAGAGGATTGCCCAAAAACAAGAAGGCTGTCATTCAATAAATTTTAAAGTTGTAAACTTTTAAAGTGCTGTGCTTAAAGTGCTGTGTGGCATTTTCCTTCCCTCCTCCACCACCCCTCCTGGGCTACCTTGGTAGTCATCCCCCTATTTGTGTGATGAATGAATAAAGAATGCATGAATGTGAAGCAACAATGACTTTATTGCCTCTGCAAGCGGTGATTGACGGGAGGAGGGGCGGGTGGTTAGCTTACAGGGAAGTAGAGTGAACCAAGGGGCGGGGGGTTTCATCAAGGAGAAACAAACAGAACTTTCACACCGTAGCCTGGCCAGTCATGAAACTGGTTTTCAAAGCTTCTCTGATGCGTACCGCGCCCTCCTGTGCTCTTCTAACCGCCCTGGTGTCTGGCTGCGCGTAATCAGCAGCCAGGCGATTTGCCTCAACCTCCCACCCCGCCATAAACGTCTCCCCCTTACTCTCACAGATATTGTGGAGCACTCAGCAAGCAGTAATAACAGTGGGAATATTGGTTTCGCTGAGGTCTAAGCGAGTCAGTAAACTGCGCCAGCGCGCCTTTAAACATCCAAATGCACATTCTACCACCATTCTGCACTTGCTCAGCCTGTAGTTGAACAGCTCCTGACTACTGTCCAGGCTGCCTGTGTATGGCTTCATGAGCCATGGCATTAAGGGGTAGGCTGGGTCCCTAAGGATACATATAGGCATTTCAACATCCCCAACAGTTATTTTCTGGTCTGGGAATAAAGTCCCTTCCTGCAGCTTTTGAAACAGACCAGAGTTCCTGAAGATGCGAGCGTCATGTACCTTTCCCGGCCATCCCACGTTGATGTTGGTGAAACGTCCTTTGTGATCCACCAGAGCTTGCAGCACTATCGAAAAGTACCCCTTGCGGTTTATGTACTCGGCGGCTTGGTGCTCCGATGCCAAGATAGGGATATGGGTTCCGTCTATGGCCCCACCACAGTTAGGGAATCCCATTGCAGCAAAGCCATCCACTATGACCTGCACATTTCCCAGGGTCACTACCCTTGATATCAGCAGATCTTTGATTGCGTGGGCTGCTTGCATCACAGCAGCCCCCACAGTAGATTTGCCCACTCCAAATTGATTCCCAACTGACCGGTAGCTGTCTGGCGTTGCAAGCTTCCACAGGGCTATCGCCACTCGCTTCTCAACTGTGAGGGCTGCTCTCATCTTGGTATTCATGCGCTTCAGGACAGGGGAAAGCAAGTCACAAAGTTCCATGAAAGTGCCCTTACGCAAGCGAAAGTTTCGCAGCCACTGGGAATCATCCCAGACCTGCAACACTATGCGGTCCCACCTGTCTGTGCTTGTTTCCTGAGCCCAGAATCGGCGTTCCACAGCATGAACCTGCCCCATTAGCACCATGATGCATTGCATTGGCAGGGCCCATGCTTTCAGAGAAATCTGTGTCCATGTCCTGATCACTCACGTGACCGCGCTGACGTCACCTCCTCGCCCGGTATCGCTTTGCCAGGCTCCGGTGCTGCATATACTGCTGGATAATGCGTGTGGTGTTTAATGTGCTCCTAATTGCCAAAGTGAGCTGAGCGGCCTCCATGCTTGCCTTGGTATGGCATCCGCAGAGAAAAAAGGCGCGGAACGATTGTCTGCCGTTGCTCTGATGGAGGGAGGGGCGACTGACGACACGGCTTACAGGGTTGGCTTCAGGGAGCTAAAATCAACAAAGGGGGTGTCTTTACATCAAGGAGTATTTCAGGCAGGACTTCACGGAGGGTTCCAATAAGAAATGGTGCACCTAAGTTATTGTTCTTATTGGAACAAGGAGGTTAGCCTGGCCTCTGATTGATACATGGCTAGATTTACCTCGCTGCACCTTCTCTGTGAGTGACTGCAGTGTGACCTAGAGGAATGAGTCCCCTAGACAGGGGTTGGGGGGAAGCAAATGAGTACAAAACAAATCTGGTCTATTTCTTGTTTTGATCCACTCCATCTATCTTTTACATCTTTGGCTGGCAGCAGACGGTGCAGAAGGACTGCATGCCATCCACATCTCATGGCTGCTCGGCAGAAGATGGTACAGTACGACTGCTAGCCATCCTCATCTCTTGCCTGCCTGGCAGAAGATGGTACAATACGACTGCTAGCAATCCGTATTGCCTGCCTGCTCACCATAAGATGGTTCAAAAGGACTGACTGCAGAAATAAAGAGAATGACCTGGTCAAGTCACTCCAAATTTAGTCCCTGCGCCCATGTCTGCCCAGGCGCTCCCAGCCGACGTGGCCAGGAGCACCTCGGACCTGACGAGGACGACTAACAGTCGTACTGCACCGTCTGCTGCCAGAAGGCAATGGGTTGCTGCTACTGTGTAGCAAAGCCGTACCGTGTCTGCCAGCACCCAGGAGACATAGGGTGACGGTTACCTGAGCGGGCTCCATGCTTGCCGTGGTATGGCGTCTGCACAGGTAACTCAGGAAAAAAGGCGCGAAACAATTGTCTACCCTTGCTTTCACGGAGGGAGGGAGGGAACGGGGGCCTGACGATACGTACCCAGAACCACCCGCGACAATGTTTTAGCCCCATCAGAGTGCTCCATTGTGACGGCTCTGGACAGCACTCTCAGATGCCCAATTATTTGCCGTTGCTCTGACGCAGGGAGGGGCGACTGAGGACACGGCTTACAGGGTTGGCTTCAGGGACCTAAAATCAACAAAGGGGGTGTCTTTACATCAAGGAGTATTTCAGGCAGGACTTCATGGAGGGTTCCAATAGGAAATGGTGCACCTAAGTTATCGTTCTTATTGGAACAAGAAGGTTAGCCTGGCCTCTGATTGATACATGGCTAGATTTACCTCACTGCACCTTCTCTGTGAGTGACTGCAGTGTGACCTAGAAGAATGAGTCCCCTAGACGGGGGAGGGGGGAAGCAAATGAATACAGAACAAATCTGGTCTATTTCTTGTTTTGATCCACTCCATCTATCTTTTACATCTTTGGCTGGCAGCAGACGGTGCAGAAGGACTGCATGCCATCCACATCTCATGGCTGCTCGGCAGAAGATGGTACAGTACGACTGCTAGCCATCCTCATCTCTTGCCTGCCTGGCAGAAGATGGTACAGTACGACTGCTAGCAATCCGTATCGCCTGCCTGCTCACCATAAGACGGTTCAATAGGACTGACTGCAGGACTAAAGAGAATGACCTGGTCAAGTCACTCCAAATTTAGTCCCTGCGCCCATGTCTGTCCAGGCGCTCCCAGCTGACGTGGCCAGGAGCACCTTGGACATGACGATGACAGCTACCAGTTGTACTGTACCGTCTGCTGCCACAAGGCAAGGGGTTGCTGCTACAGTGTAGCAATGCCGTACTGCGTCTGCCAGCACCCAGGAGTCATAGGGTGACGGTTACCTGAGCGGGCTCCATGCTTGCCATGGTATGGCGTCTGCACAGGTAACTCAGGAAAAAAGGCGCGAAACGATTGTCTGCCCTTGTTTTCACGGAGGGAGGGAGGGAACGGGGGCCTGACGATATGTACCCAGAACCACCCGCGACAATGTTTTAGCCCCATCAGGCATTGGGATCTCAACCCAGAATTCCAATGGGCAGCGGAGACTGCGGGAACTGTGGGATAGCTACCCACAGTGCAACGCTCCGGAAGTCGACTCTAGCCTCGGTACTGTGGAAGCGCTCCGCCGAGTTAATGCACTTAATGCACTTAGAGCATTTTCTGTGAGGACACACACACTCGAATATATAAAACCGATTTCTAAAAAACCGACTTCTATAAATTCAACCTTATTCCGTAGCGTAGACATACCCATAGCCTCCTCCTGCTGTAATAAGTGATTGGGCTGTATAAGGAAGTTTCTGTTGAAGGGCTTTAATGTTGGTTATTTCTTATCATGAGGGAAATGATTTCCTGGGCAGTCTTGTGGGTTATTGTGAGAAGTCTACATCAAAAGCTTTGTTTCTCTTTTATTCTGAGGCGGTAAGATCCATTGTTAACCTGTTTTCTGGAACAGGCTTTCCCCAGCTTTTGTGTCTGCTTCTGGGATTTCCCAGCTCCCAGCCTGTGGAAGCTTTCCCCTGGGTACAATCAACTACATAGCCCTGGATGAAGACAGGAGTCTTGGAGCATTGCTGGAGAGAGACAGACGCAGAGTGCCAGTGTCCAAGCCACTGACAGCTTTGAAGCTTAAGGCCAGAATCTTGACTAGGATCTTGTATTGGCAGGGAACAAGTGCAGTGAATGAATCCTCAGAGTCATATGCAACCCAAGTTGTTTGGTATTGTGAATGCATGGGTATGAGTTGAGTGTGGAGGCTCTCATACTGCCTTCCGTGCTTCAAGGACTTCCAGTTGTATGACGAGGCCACATTCTGTGAAGAGACTGTCACATCCATTGCCTTGTGTGAAGTCTTATTTTCCTAGGATCTGGAGAACTCCTTCTGGATCTGGTCAATCTTTTCTGCAAAGTATATTGAGAATTCCTTGCATCAGTTGGTGCTAGCATCTGAGAATGAGTGAAGGCAGACAGTTCACTATCACAGATAGTTCCTTACGGGAAACTTTTGCATCTGCTACTGTGAAAGAGGAGGTTCTTTGCCAATTCTTTCATGCCAATGGCACAGGATACAAGTGTACCTTGAGCTATAGTTTGTTAGGTAGCCTTTAGGAGCCAATGTGTCAATTTGTTGACCTTCTGTATAGCCCATCTATTTGAGTGGGCATTGGTGCGGGGGTGGAGAGAATTGAAGGGAATTTGTCTACGGGTGGTTTTAAGCTGTGTTGGTCACATGACTGATAAAGGTCCCAATTCAGCAAAGCATGTAAGTGTGTCCTTAAAGTTAAATATTTACTTAAGCCCTTTGCTGAATTGGGCTCCAACTTTTGTCTGGTAGCGTGTGAGGAAGTAATACTTCTGCTTTGTTTTGTTTTTTTTAAGTTGTCCTATGTTGGTGTATGTTAACTGTACCTAGAGCTTTTTGTGGTCATCTTTTTGTATGTATGAAATTTGTATGACCAAAATCTAAATATATATATTTTAGCAGACAATACTCTTTGGAAACTTGATCCTGTGATTGGGTAGCATTCTTGCATAAGGTCTTGGGAAGTTTATTGGGCTCATAAGTTTTGGTGGGTGATTATTTTCTTTTCCTGGCAGGAGTACTACAGTCCTTTGTGAGGCAAAAGTCTCATTGAAGTCAAATGGAACATTGCCTGAGTAATGACTCCAGGATTGGCTCCATGAAGATAAGCACAAGTAATTATAGACTGGAGGAACCAGAGTATTCCATTTGTGGATCATTAGTCCCCCCTGTACGAGCCTTGAATGTATAATTGCATCTTATTTTATATTGAATTTCAGAAGGCTTCACTTAAAAGTAAGTCAACATTAATTAAAAGGTGAATATTTATATCTACCTGATGCCCAGATTACTTGGTTTGATGCATTCTTTTCTGGCAGAGAAGGAGCATCAGAATAATTTGTGTTAGTGCTATTTTTCTTGTCTCTTTGGTGATTTGGGTCCTATTTTAGTGGTACATTCCAAATAAGAATAAGTTATCATTTGCTTGTTTTGAAGGCACTGGCTTCCATTGCAGGTATTCTGGCATTCACTGTGATAAAGAAACTGAATGGATTCTGATTTGTTTTCCTTTGTGAATGAATATTCAAATAAGTTGAGCTCTCCAGACATGAAGAATCTCCATGTGATATTCACTGTAGAGGTTAACCCTGTCTCAAAAAGACCAGAGTAAAATGATTGAATGGACCTTACTTACGGCATTACCACTGAAATAAATTGGGGAAAATACTTCATCACATGAAAAACAAATAAAAGTGTCTCATAAAAGGGTGTCCCAAACCCAATGAAACAAGGATATGATTGAGTCCAGTGAAAAAATTGAGGGAAAAAAATTGAAAAAACTTTTAGGGAACGATGCCATTTTGTTTTACAGAAAATGAATGGATAAGATCCCATTTCTGTGGAAAACTGTAGAGGTACCTCATATAATTTATAATTGATTTTCCACTAAACTGTTGAAATTTTTTTGCTTCAACAGTTCATATGCAACACCAGCAAAAATCTGCAGAACATCTTGGCAAATTCTGCAGAATTTAACTCTGTCTCAGAAGCTTTAAAGCATGGTCTTTCCCCCCCTCATATTTGCAAATGAGAATAAAGTGAATGTGTGGAATACATTAGTTTCATGGATCAGTAAAACATGTCACAGTATTGTAGTAGCTCTTTTTAAACAACAGTAACTTTTAGTAAAGTATTACAAATGATGCTGTCAGGTGAATTTTACATTAAAAATCAGTTCACGTGTTTTAGATATTAAATGTTTTTATAATTAATTAGAGTACTCTGGGTTAGTCTGTGGCTCAGTTGCCATGTGGCAAAGCAGAATACAGACTGAAGCTTCAAATCTGGATTTAGTTTTTCACTCCTTAGAGATGTAAAAGCTGGGTATGACAGCTTCTTAGAGTCAGCTCAGAGGTTTTCTTATTGGATACTTTCAGCTGTAAGTTATCGGTTCAACACCAGCCTACTGTAGTAGCAACCAAAAGACATTATTAACTGGAGGCGTTTAGTGGTCTATGTGAAATGAACTAGTGGTCTTAGTCCAATTTCTGGTGAACTTGTGTCCTTATAATAAAAAGTACTACAGTTCTACAATTAGCATTAATTAGCAATTACAGCAGAGAGGTCAAGGCCATGGAAACTGAATGACCTTCTCTTCCCTAAAATAGTCCCTTCTGTGCAGCGCTGAGGCACGTTGATGGGGGATGGTGCAATGAAGCATGCATTTCCATTGCTCCTATTGTATCTGTTCTGTGGAGACAGAACTTCAAGGCTGAAATCCTGGCCCAGTTAAAGTCAATGTGAATTTTGCCACAAACTTCAGTTGGGCCAGGATTTCACCTTTGCTTTCCAGGGCTGTCAAACTGACATCTTTCACAAAGCACTAACTTGACTTAAAAATGATCTCCACAGCATCCTTTCCGAAGTGTTTCGTGGAGCAACTGGTTGAAGCAATTAAATGATAGCGTCTCTGTGGATCACTCTGCGTCATTGTCTGCAGCTTTGCTCTCATCACATTTATCAGCATAACCTGTACAATAAGCTGTAGTTCAGCCATCAGTGTATCAAGTTGGTCTTGCTGGAGGTCTGAACAATCTCTTGAAGCAGGCCAGTAATAGGTTCTTTTCATTACTTATATTCTTGGCTTTGTATGTTTCATTTTATACTGATGAGGCTTTTAGGTACTGCTTGCCAATATAGATCTGTTTGGCCAGACTGGGATCCACTAGTGAGTTATTTAAGGGTATGATTTATACAATACTCATGTTTATAATCTGTTGGCAGCACAGAATGGATTTCTTCTGTTATGCTGTTGACATAATGGGCATTTGCAACAGTGTGTCCTATCTGATAGAAATCCAGAGCTGGATAGCTCTATATTTTCTGAAACAAAATGCTTCAGAGGGATATTGTAATATGAACCAAATATAGATATTTGTAATTATTATTAGTTATTTCCTACCCATGTGACATCCAAACCAGTACTGACAACATTACCTTTGGAAATGTTGTTTGAAACACGTTACAGCCAACTCTGCCCTTCAAACAACATAGAACGTCTGTAGTTTTGGCATCCATGAAATGTTTGCACTCTTTACTGTCTCAATCATCTAATATTAAAGTGGGGATTTCTCCCCTTGATAGTTGATGTTTCCAAAATAGGGTATTGCAATAATTCAATCAGATTGTTGCACACACAATTCAGGTAGGATTTTTACCGCTATCAGGAGGTCTGTTTCTTATACCTGGCATTTCAATCACATCTCTCATCCATATCTTCAGTCAGGCCCCAATCCCGCAAAGCACATAATTTCATTGGAACTATTCATATGCTTAACTTTAAGCATGTGTTGAAGTGCTAAATTAGGACCTCAGTGTGCTGGGCGGGGTGGGAGGAAGGGGAACTGTGGAATCTGATCTCCTCTTGCCCTTTGATCTCAGTTGCACCCAGAATTCCAGAGAAGCAGCCATACAAAAGATGCCCATTTAATGGTGCAAGGCTTCCAGCCCCAGCACTTTCTGCTATGGAATTTTGCTATGGAATTCCTGGAAGTTGTGCTTTATGACTATGATGTGGTTTCATTTTGTAAAACACTAAAGACTCATTTATTTTACATGACTTATTCATAATTAGTGAGGCTGCTAATTTTATGCCTATGTAAAGTTCTCTGGGATGTGTATCATGATGGGCACGATAAAAGAGATCTTTTGGTGTATTAAGTGATGATTTCAGTAATAGTCTGAGGCTGCACTGGAATTAAAATATTTCTACACCATGAAGAAATGTTTTTGGGAAAATGTTTAGAATAAAATACACTGAATCCATAAATTTTAAAAACAATATTACATAACTGTTCAAAGAACCATATACCTGGCTCTTTAGTTGTGCAACTTCTAGTAACCATAAAACCCAATGCAATAACTTGCAAATTTATGGCTGAGTGAATTGCCAGAGCTCACAAAATGGGAAGCTACCCTATCATACAGTGGAATAAAGAGGCAGAGCAGCACTAATAAAGCATAGAATGCTAGCCTTAATTTCATATTATTCATGTAAAACTAAATGTAACAAAACATAATTTAAATGTTGTGGTTTGTAAGTAATTTCCCATATATATATAATTCTTTAAAAGAGTGAATCTTTTATAAACTATAAATTTGTTATTTGCCCAGAGAAATCCTTTAATTCATATAAAAATATAAAAGGTGGGAGTGAGAGATAGTGGTTAGATGTGGGATTTCTGAGTCCTGGATCCATTTCCCACCTTGACTATCTAATGGCCTGAACCACTGAAGTCAATAGAAGGTTCGGCATGAACTCTGAAGCGCCCTTTGTTTTAACAATATTGAATAGAGATTTCGCCTCCCCCCCCCCCCAACACAAATAGGCATGATAGCACATCCTGTTAAGTATGTTGCAGAAGTCAGGTGTAAGTGTATCACAAATTGCACATGGGTGTGAAACACCACTTGTCAGTTGTGCTGGTAATGGTGCCTATTTCAACCCACATGTTATCTCTGTGTTCCATTTTTAGAAGGTAGTGTACAGCAAGGGCCAAAACATATGTATCAGGTGATCTAATTACTATGGATCCTTTGACACCGAGACCCACATGTGCCAACATGTTGGCACATATAGTATGCAGAAGCATACATATAGCATGCAGAAGCTTCCTCTTGAGTATTGTACAAGTCTTGGGCTTCTTCAACACTTCTACCGGTGATGGACTTTGTTACTTCACCACTGGAAAAGACACCAGCAATGAGTGTTTGTGTTAGGCGTGCTCCTACGTTCTCAAGTGCATTTTGAACCATGTTTTCACAGAGGAATTTTATGAGTGAATACCATGTTTAGAAACTTTTTCCATGGAGGTACAGGGTGTCCACCAATCACCTGGTATTTCCTGCATCCCACCTTAGATCCTGTCTGGTGCTGTCTTTCTGCAGTTTTCACAGCGTTATTGTTGTCACATCTGTCAAAGACTTTGCTTACAGAATTAGCTTTGTCAGATCCTTTTAGGAACCACCTCAAGTACTCAGCAGCCAGTTAATTGTATGTGTGGAATTTGTCTCCAGCCATTTTGAGAGAGAGTCACAGACATGGCATCTCTGATGTACAAGATGATTGCTTTGTTGCATGCTCTTAGCTCATGGATGCTTTCAGCTTGAGCTTCCAGCTGATGCCCTAATTCAGCTTTCTGTTCTTCTCATTATTCCATTGGCATGGAGGGGGGACATAGGCACAGGTTCTATTGGGTGACTAAAACCAGTTTCCACTGAAACATCATCTCTGCATCTTGCTAAGAACAGGGCTTTGTGGAAAACAATCAACTTACAGCTGCTATGATTGCCCCTCTTTGCCAGATTTAAATTGGCTCTTTGAGGCCATGTTTTGATGCCAGATATCTTGGCTAGGCAGACGAAGCTATATGCACCATCAGAATCAAGTGCACTTCTCCCAAATCTCTCCATCTGTTATTCACCATCTGCTGTTTTCTGTAGAGACTCTTGTACATCTGATTTACATGCAGTCTAGTAGCTATGTTGATAAGCACCTCTGATGTGATCCAGGGTCAAATGGGTTTGTCATATTGTTGATGACATGGTTGGTAAGAGCTGTAACATAGTCTTCATCCCTCTTCAGTGCAGAGGCAAGGAGTTGTTTGTGGACTTTGTCTTCACTGCTTCTTATTAGGCCACTTCCTTCTCTCACAGCTTTCGCATATTCACTCAGGACATGTCTTGTGAAGGTCCATCTCACCCAGAGCAGTTTTTTTCCTGGTCAATCCTACAACCCCGCTACTGTCCTTTAAGTTTCTAACAGTTTTCTCTCTTCCCCATGTCACTCTAAATTCCACCAGGAGTCTGGCACACAGTAAAATCCTCAGATTCAAAGACATGGTGTATTTCTTTAGGGAGAATTACCGTAACGAGAATGTAGATTGGTATCTCCCTGGCATAGCTGTGCCTGTTTCAGCAAAGTATGGAAGCATGGCTTGTTGTACGTGTAGGTGAAGTTTCCAGCAGGGGCACTGAAACAATTTATATAGTGGGGATGCTGAGAGTCATTGAACCAAACTGTAAACCCTGTATATGATGGCAACCACTTCAAGCCATGGGTTGTGGCAGGCCCCCCAAGCCTGCCTAGTTCTAGTACTGATGGTTTCCAATCATGCTCTCACTTTGCATGGACATTTAGAAGTAGTAACTGCATAACCTGGAGAAAATAATCCCAAAACTTGAATGTAGGCAATGGGGCACCATTCCCATGTCTGAAATTCCTCCAGTAGTGGTAGCATATGTTGAGTTATAGCATTATCAAGCTATTTAATGACATGTTGTAAGGCCTTGGTGTCTTCAGACTCAGACACCTTTTGAGTATCAGCCAACATTTGCCAGACAGATGCTGGAACTATGTGAGTACTTCCTCCCTGCTTGCACTATTTAACAAATGAATAAAGTTTTAGAGCACTCAGGGCCACAAGTGCTAGTCAAGCCATATAGAGCATGGTTGAATTGCTTACCAGCAAGCATTTGTTCTGCAGCACAAACTGCATACACATTGGAATCAATGAGAAGGTCCAGGAATCCTGCATCTCCCCAAAATTTCCCAGTACCTGCAATAAAATAGCAGAGGGTGTGAAAACCACCCAGGCAAATGACATTAGTATCAAGTTCATTTGGGAGAATCCATTTCATTTGCTCAGCAACAGCCTGCAGCTCTGAATGGCATGCTGCAGCCCTAAAGTGTTTGACCGTTTCAGCAAAGTAGTATAGACTGGGACCACGTCTGCTGGTTTGACATCCACAATACATGCATATGTAAGTGCTGTGCCAGTGCTCTTGTTGCACGCTTGTGGTTGAAACCAGTTCAAAATGGAATGGTCTGCATATGAACAATATCAACGTCATTTGGTATTTGTAGGACATCCAGAGATAGCAGTCTTAAGACACCAGGAGAGATCTTAAACAGTGTTCATTTGAAGGTGACAAGTTTATTTTTCATGGTGAGTCAGTTCTGGACGTGTTCTAGGTTTTTCAAATGCTGACCCACTACATAAGAAACTCAGGGCAGGTCTACACAGTGAGGTTGAGTTGACCTAAGTTACACAACTCCAGCTTTGTGAATAACATAGCTGGAGTTGACGTAGCTTAGGTTGACTTATTATGGTGTTTACTCTCCCATCGACTTACCTTACTTTTCTTGTTTCAGTGGAGTACCAGAGTCGACGGGAGAGTTGATTTAGCGGGTATTCACTAGACCCGCTAAAATCAACCCCCACAGCGTCTATCCACGGTAAGTGTAGACATACCCTCAGATTGCCTGAGGAGAGTAAGTGACTTTTCTTTCCCATGCTTCAGTGATAATTCAGCATCACAGGAAATATCTGCAGACTGTTCTCAATATACTGTTCGAGCCATTGAATGGAAGGTATTCTTTCAATCAATGGTCTCTATGTTGATGTCTATATAATCTCCTTCATGGATGAGATTTCCACCAGCATGAAGTGGTACCATTGTATTTGGAATCTTTCCACTTCAGATTTTGCAGAACTAATGATGAACTGATGCAGAATCCATGAAGGTGTAGTGTGTGTCAATTAACTTGTGAGACCCAAATTCATGGTATAGCTGTGCAGCAAGACTTGTGTCCAGTGGTGATAATTTTGGAACCGTTCAATACTGTGTACTCCATAATTGAAAGGCACCTTCTTTGAAGGTCTTCTGAAGGATGATACTCATTGTTGGCTGCATTATATGCCTCTCTATCAACCAAAAGACTGCAGAAGAAAAGTAGCTGACCTCTGTAAACTACAATCACCTGGCTTTTGTTAATATTGAGACACATTCATTGTGACTATTTCAGACGGTTTGAAGTGACATTATACAAAATCACTTCTTCCTTTGAAAGCTGTTCATCGAGCTCACTTGCCAGAAGAGCATCCACAAAACATTTGGATGACTTAAGTTCCTGCTGACCAAGCCGCTAGTAATGTTGTGCTGCATAGAACAATCAAAGTTGCCTTGTCCATGCTGTTTGTGGAATAAAATTATAAAAATACTATAGTTCTGCAATCTTGCCTGTAATTTGCTCCTGCTTGCAATTACTACTTCTGAGGGAAGTGCAGCTTTATATCTTTGTAGTTGCTTGGTCAGGAGAAGAGCTTTCTTGTACATAAGCTTGTTGTCTCTCTCTTCAATCAACTGATAAAATGCTATGCCATAAGGCGACTGTATTGTTGCAGTGTCACTAGATGGTTTTGTTTTAAGATTAGTTTTACTCAAGTAGACAGAAAGGAATATTGAATGATAAACTTCATTCTTAGCCATCAAGTCTTCCACAGGTATTCTGTGCAACATGTCGTCATTGCCTCTTTGAAGTGCTGCCTCCCTTAGATTAGTTGAGCTCTCAGATGTTTGTATTTTATTAAGTTTCTTGTCTTTCTCGTGTGCGTATGTGTAGTTTTTAATCAAGTAAACAATGGAACAGGACCGATCACTGGAGGACCTGCTTGCTCTGGTGGCTATACATGCAGGTGAACATGAGCCCTCTGATCAGATTCAGAGTTTTTTTTTCCCCCCTGGGTTCAATACAACTCTGACATGTGCCAAATTTAGGGTGACCAGATGTCCTGATTTTATAGGGACAGTCCTGATTTTGGGGGCTTTTTCTTATATAGGCACTTATTACCCCCCACCCGCATCCCGATTTTTTATACTTGCTGTCTGGTCACCCTAGCCAAATTTGACTTGTGTGAAAGCAACCCCTCTGATAGTGTTGGTAGCACATCATCTAAACTGGAAAACTCATCCAGTAGCCGTCAATACAATTTCTCTCATGAATTCTACTATCAGCATCACAAAATTCTGTCCAGCACTGGTGGCTTTTGACAGTTTTTTCATTCTATTGATTTTTCTTGACACTTTTTTTCAACGTTTGAAGACTCTTTCCTCTTTGACGTAAGTTTTAAGGGGCTTGTATCCTCCATGTCTTTGTGTACTGTAACTTCCCTGTAGAGGTAAAATTCTCAGGAGTATATTGTGAGCATTCCCAGCACCACTATCACCATTTTTCATTTTATTCAAGTATTGTGCTAAATTAAATCTATATATGTTAGTATCAAAACTGCCATTTTAGTTTAGTAAACACTTTGATTGAAGCCTCATATGAAGCTGTGGCTTGACATATAACACTAATAATGGCCTGTGCATAAAATGTCACTGAATTAAAAAAGATAGTTTCTAGAATATTTCAAAGGCTTATACTGCGAGCGTAGACAGTTACAAATTAAAAATTGTATGTACAAAAGCTTACACATGGAGAAGCATTACATTAGGAATAAATGTACATTTATATCTACCCAACATGTTGTGCAAACACAATCTGCTGCTACTGGTTCAGAGCCTGCAGTCTGAGACTGATTTGGTCAGCAAATTTCAGCTGAAAATATTGAAAACTATTGTAGTCACTTATGAAATACTTTGACATTTAAGAATATGCGATGTGAAAACATTCCATGTTAATTATATTGCAAAGTGTCAATATTCACCATGCTACACACCTTCTTCACTTCTGAAAACAAACAAAAAAACCCAACTTACCCATGCAAACCAATAAAAATCTTTTAATACAATGTAATTTGGAAGCTTTGACCAAACACCACCACATTAAGTTATTGAAATTAACTTAAACAGTAAAAACTGTTGTCATAGTCATGTGGCAGTATTTCTGGAACTGTGCAAAAGTGACATTCATTTTTGGTACCATTGTTTCACCTTGCCTATAGGACTACTGCACCAGATGACAGCTCCACGTCATACCTCATCTAAACATATACAAAATAAGCTTTCAAACTATATATGACATGGGTATGTGTAGGGTACATTAAACGCCAAAAATACAGCCCTTTTTGGAGAATTGCCACACACCTGTATCCCTCATAAGTTAATTGCCCCTCCAACCCACAAGGTATTAGAGGAAGGTCCTGGTATTGCAAAGGTTTACATATGGGAGCAACTTTACACATATGAATGCTCCCATTGTTGGACAGGAATTTCTTACTTGTGTCTTAGACAGCACCAAGGAAATTGTTGGCACTTAAATTATTGTAACTTGCTACCGAAATTCAGAGTTTTAGTACAGCTATTATAAGGCCTTACTAGCAATGCCTATAATATGCAGCAGTGCTGCTGATAGTTAAGGCACTTTCTATAATAAAGACCCTCTTTTAGTTGCTTATGACTTTGCTAAACTTTAAACAGTTTGGGCTAAAGTTTCCCATATCAGCAGTTTGCTTCAAGCTGAGTGGTGTATTGTTCTTGTGGTATTTTTTGTGAAATGTTCAGCTAAAGCGGTCCAACTGTTTCTCAGAATGAAGCTGGGGGGAAATATATTGTGTTGCTCTACAAAAAAAAAAAATCATACATTTGTTTCATTGAGAAGCTCTAGCGCTTCCATTTTTTGGAGCGGGGACTTGAAATTTGGCAGGGCAATTACCCTCATGTCAAGGATGTGTCTCTTCCTGTCCCCATGAAAATTTATCCAAATTTAGTAAGTTATGAGCCTCTGAGTCTCACTTCGCACACGGTCAGTAGAGATTTGTTAGTTTGTCAGCTAAATTCTCTGTGGAATTCTCCCTAAGCACTGGGCATGCTGCGTCCCCTTCCAGCTCCTGTCATCCTCACAGAGTGACTGAGGCTGCTCCAGCCCAGGACTGCAGGCTTTTCCCCTGCAATTGGTGTTAGCTATTGGGGCATTGAGCTCCAGAACTCAAAGCAGAGACACTCTCTCCCTGCTGCTGACTCCAATCCAGAGGAGTGAGGAATGAGGGTGGAGGGAGAAAGATATACAGGGCGGGTGGACAGAGGCATGAATTCATGGGATGGGGGAGATAAAAGCCTGAGAGGAGGGGGAGTTGGGGATAGGGAGTGGAGATGTGAGGAGGAGCAGAAAATGGAGTGGAATTCTGGAGGAAAAAGGAGGAAGCAGCAAGGGTCAGGAGGAGGATGGGAGGGCAGGAAACCTGAAGGGGGGATAAGAGCGAGAGGGTCAGGAGTGAGACAGGGTGTAAGGATCCAGAGGACTAGAATCTGGGTCTTCAGGGTTCCAGATGACCAATGCTTCTACACTGCCAGCTGGGATTATAAACCCTTGGAGGCTAAGCTCCCCAGTGACATCCATCGAAGACCCAATTGGAAGCACCCCCCCACCCCCAGGACCTCTGATTGGTCAAGGCATGCCATTTAAGCATAGAGGTAGCTATCTGTGCAATTTGGCAGTACATGGCTACAACAGACCCTGCTCTTGTTCCCTGCTTTGGATCCTGGCTCTGTACTTTGGCTCTGATCCTTGGCTTGTCTCCTGATCCTTGACTGTAGTTATGGTCTCTGACTAGGATTCCAGATTCCTGACTCTGACCTACAGCTTGACTCCTAGTTTCTGGTTCTGACCTCTGGCTTGATGCTCGATTCCTGTTCCAACCACCTTACTCCTGTGTTGTCCCAGTTGTAACATGGGGTGTGGGAGAAAGTGAGCAGGAGCTGTAGAAGGGGACAGGGCAGGAGCTGAAGGAGGGGGGATAGAAGAAGAAGGGAATAGGGAGAGAGGCTGGAGGTACAGGGGAAGTAGTGTCTAACCACTAGACCAGTGGTTCTCAAAACTAGGCCACCACTTGTTCAGGGAAAGCCCCTGGCAGGCCGGGCTGGGCCGGTTTGTTTACCTGCCGTGTCTGCAGGTTCGGCTGATCGTGGCTCCCACTGGCCGCGGTTTGCATTAACTACAATCCTTCTCTGTTCCTTGAAATATGATGTTCTAAACTGACTTGAGTATGATAATTTTGGTGATGTGCAGTGTGCCTCGTGCAAACCAGTACTATTTTTTTCACCTTGTAATTTTCAATTCACCATCTTAATGGGTTAAGTTATTTTTATTTTTCTAAGTACATGGTTTTTATGCCTTGATTTTTGGCTGAGTCCAAAGGTTATCTTAATCTGGAATATATGAGCCAGATTCACACTGTACTCCAGCTTTACCTTAATGTAACTCTGTTGAAATTGATGGCGGTACACTGGGATAAAGGTGAAGTAACAAAATGGTGATGAGGCCCTGAAGATAACATTTTGAAAAGTTACCAGTGATTAAGTTTTTGAGCACATAATTTAAGAGCTCTTCAATAATTTTTGGATGGCAGGTGTGCAACCTATTATGGCAATAGGGTTGCTTTAAAATCTCATGCTGAGCATCCAAACAGAGGCCCATATATTTTTGTACAGTTTGACTGTTAATTTTCAGTAAAGTAAAGTATAAATAAAAATGAAACAGTAGACAGCTAACTTGGAAAGTTGTCTAATGGCCAGCCTTTTTTGGTGGGAAGTTAGATTCTTAAGACTATGTTGTCATCTCTGAGTCTGAATGTTCATTAAAGATCTTTGTAGCGTGCACAGGTTACGTATACAAAAGGCACCTGCATGCGTCGGATAAAGGCTACAAGGACTCTTGAGTTCCAATATCTGGCTTAATTAGTTTTGGCTTCTGCACAGTGTTTGTGTGCGCTGTATAGTCGCCAAAGCAAGGAGAAGAATTTTAGCAGCTGAAGCTGTTTTGACACCTTCCAAATGACTACTAAGGGAACTATAGATGTTGGATGTTATTGGAATTTTTGAAACTTACTTTTTAATGTTTGAACAGTCAGATGATCCTGGAAAAGGGGGAGTTTATTAGCGTCATTTCTGGCAAGTCTCCGTGATTCTCAGTTAATTGTATTATCTGTTCTCTCTAAATTCAAGTGAATTCTGGCTGCATTATATACTTGAGCAGTGATTCTCAGATTCTTGCTCGAATGTGTCTGATTCCATCATCTTAGTCTTTGGCTCACTCTCTCAATGAGATTCTTGTTGGGTTGCTTTGGTTTGTATGTGTCCAAGGTCCAGATTTTTCAGGTCACTTGTGTTACTTCAGAAGGTGGTGCTCACATTTTTCAGGTCAGATGGAGTTTTAATTGATCAGTATTTTGGATTAGTAAGTGTCCTTTTTCTGCGGAGATATGTACCTCTGTAACGCCTCATGAAGAATTATGAGGATTTTAGTGTCAGATGCTGATTTCAGAGACATTAGTGTAAATCTGGAGTAATTCCCTTGACATCTCTATTACCAGTTGAGATCAGAATTTGCCATTAGTTCACTTTTTACGACAGTTTTGCAAAATATTCACAACAAGCTGAAAAACAATTTGCAACTTACCTATGTTGGGTTTTGTTACTCTCTGGAATCTCAGCCCAGGCTTCAGAAAGATTTGTGAACCTGTGCTGATTTATGGTTTTTCAGCCACACCCAGCAATATTTTCAGCTTTGCATTGTTTCCATTTGAAAGTGAAAATCATGGTTGGTGATTTTGATTGTTTTGTGATTTTAATGCAAACTCAATCTGAAACTCAAGTAGTGTGAATCCAACCAGAAAAAAAGAAATGAAAGTGTTTTAAAACCACCGTGTGAAAGTAGTATTGCTAAGCTGTGATTTCTTCCAACAATTGTAAAGTTGAGAGGACTTGAAGTGAGGACTCATCTTCTCTTAGAACATCAACTCAGAGACTCATAAGTCACAGGCAGAAAAAGACCTCTTAGGTCCTCTCTCTCCCAGTATGATACTGCATTGTAGTATGCATGGCATCTACTAGTGTTTTGTCCAGTCTACTTTTAAAAGTGTCTCAAGCGCTGGAAGATTATGCCACAACCAAACACATCTGTCAAGAGATTTTTCCTGATATTTAGCCCCTATTTCCCTTTCTTAATTTCATTCCATTACTCCAAGTTACATTCCCATGTATCATCCTAAATAATTTCTCACCCATTGCTATTTACCGCCTTCAAATATCTGTGGATGGTTGTTGTTTCCCCCCATCCTCTTTGTCAACATGTAGCCAGGCTATGCTTTCTTAGCTCTTTTTTAACCTTTCCTTACAAAGCAATTCCTTCAACTCACTCATCATTTGCAGTGCTCTTAGTGTCATGCCTTGTTGTTCAAAAGAGCCTGAATCCTGCAAAGATTCATGCATTTTACGAAGTCCCGTTGACTGAAATGGGAATGCTCACAGTGCACAGACAAGCATGTAAATCTCTGTAGGATCGGGACCTTAGTGTCAATCCTTTCTAATGGCAGAGCCATATTTTGTGAGTGGCCAATTAAGATGGACAATATAGTTCTAAAAGTCCCCCCTACATAGGCCAGATCCTAAACTGCCTCACTTTACAGTCCTATTTACTGGTTTCTCCAAATCAGAGATGTACAGACAATGCCATTCCTATAGTTCAAGGCACCTCAATCAAAGGAAACTTCAAAAAAAGTAGCAAGCTGAGAGATTAGTCCCGTGAATCAGGCTGTGGCAGGTGAATATTGTCAACAGTGGAATTGCCTGTGGATGTTTGAGTTTTAAGGAGAATTCTAAATCTTCCATTCCAAATTTAGCTTTTTCAGACTAGCCTGTACTTCCGGCAATCCCTGTGTTTCCTCTCTGAAACAGACCAATTGCTCATCTTATTTGGCATTCTCTGTCAGACAGTAACTAATGCAGCCTGTTTCATAGAAAGGTGCAAAAATATCGTGATGCATCTGGACAACTGTTCATAGGGAACATTTAAAATAAGCTCTGGACAGTCACAACCATCCGTCTCAGGTGGCAGGTTATGCATGGAGAAGCCTTCGCGTGGTTCTCTTCATTTTGGTTTTGCCCCTTGTAATAGAAGTAACTTGCAGTTGTTATGCCTTTGTTTTCTATGTACTGCACCTTCCCATTTCTAAGAACTCTGTCTCTTGGCAGAGACCGCAGCCATTTTGTTCTCAGAGTTCCTGTATTCTGTTATAGCAAAGACACATTCACGGTGTTCTGTCATGGAGACTTCCCTTTGTCATCTTGGTTTTTCCAAATCTAAAATAAGAATATGTTTAGACTAAAAAGCGTATGTTTTGGCTCTGATATATGGAAACATAACACCCCTAGTGATACTAGAAATGCTTTCACTAAAAGTTGAACTGATAGGACCAGCTCCCTTTTCTCAAAGGAAAACTGGAAATTTGCTTTATCTACTTAATAAACAAGCAGATCCTGAGGTCAGTAAGAAGATACATATATAGTCTTAAAAATTACAGATAAAAATACCCCACATTTTATTAACAAATCATTTTTCATCCTCTACTTCCCTGCCAATACCTGAAAAATCATTTAGTGATAAGTAACAACCTGTGTGTAGTGAACATTTCCATCGCCTATTAGAACCCTACATCCCAGACCAGTGCAACTTCTCAGGTGTTTAGTAGAGTCCATGTAAAAGTTCTAGCTGAGTTAAATTGCCTGTACATATCAGGCAAAGAGTTCTTACACTCTTCTTGTAAATTTATCCTATCCTTTTCTCACCCCGTTTACCCTTTCTCCCTGTAATGCCTGTGACCTCCTGCCAGACTTTCTTGAAAACTAGTATACTTTTTATTGGCAAGAGCAACAGAAGCAGGAGCAAAAGAGTGAAAGAGAATGCCACATGAGAATGAACAGCATATAGAGCATGAGAAGGAGCACCAGCGATAGTTGGAACCACAGCAACTGCATCAGCGGGCAGTCCCCGGAGCGGTAAGTGGGGATATACACATTAGAACGTCCCAAAATGAATTCTAAATTAATTTTCCAGTATTGGAGGAAGGCACATGGGCTAAATTCTCTGCTGGTGTAAATGAGAAAAGCTCCTTTGTCTTAAAAGAAGATTTTTGCCCATTTACAACAGCTAAGTATTTGGCCCACAAATTTCATTTCTTCCTTGTATCTAAACAATGAGTCCGAGAAGACTTTGAAGATGTATACCCACTTAGATGCAAATGACTATTCCAGTTGTGACTGGGTCAAAACAACCTTCCTGAAGTATTTTTACCTGACACCAAATGCTTGCCAGCTGGTATGTTGCTGAATTATGCTACTTTTCTGTTAGATTTATATTCAGCTGGGTACTTAATAGAATGGGATTTTTATAAATGGAAATAAGCAGTTAATGACACTGCTTCTAAGATGTGGCCAAGGTACTAGAACAGGTGCAGCTTCACAAAAGAAGCTCAGTACTTCAGCTGAAGTCTCTTAGGGTTTGTCCACATTACAATATCTGTAGCCTGGTTCAAGGGCAAAACTAAGAGTCATGTCACAGCTATTTTACAAGATAGAGAGTAGTTCAATCAAGAGGGGTGACAAGAAACATTGTTACCAGATCCCAGAATGTGTTTGTTGTTGTAGTATAAACAAACCCTAAATTAGAACCAGGTGTCAGCACCAGAGAACACAGGAGGGAGCTAGGAATTACGGCAGAGCTGCTGTAATGCCTTAGTTAAGAAGGTTGTAGTCAATTGTGCTCTTAGAGTAGGAGTTCAAGCTGTTTATTTGATACTAAAAATGTTGTGAATCTGTCCCAAATTTTCAGTAGCCAAAACTGAGAACAGCCTGAATTTTCTGAGAAGTTTCACCTTCAGAGCTGGGTGATTCTTCAGGCCCTTAAGGTTGTATATTACAAACTTTAGAAAAGCAAAACATTTCTATTAGTGATTTCTACTGGGGCCACATAATTTCCTCTTTTTTTGGGCTAATTAACAAAATATTAGTGTTCTTCATAAGTGAATCCATCTACACCACGGTCAGCCAATCGAAAAGACCTTCTGGTTCAGTGACTTCTACTCTCTGATGCAGTGTGAACAGATTAGGAGAGAAATACAAAATTGCTTTTTGATACAGCTCAGTACTGTTTCCTGGATGAGGGTATAGTGCATAGGGAATGGATTTTAATTTGATTTGCATCAGAGAAGAGTGGAACAATTTCACAGTGACCACAATCTGACAAAGTAATTGCTGGTTCATCAAACACTAGGACCCTCATGCACTCCGAAACTATTCGGCCAGTTCCGGAGTGAAATTTAAGTGTGTGGAATTTCACAGAGCTGTGCAGAAGAGATGATATAAGGGGGAAGGTGGGTGGGTGCATGCACACTGAGGAAGGCAGTGCTGGCATTCCTGCTTGGCTAGAATGCAGGTTGTGGTGTGTTCTGTGGTGTATGGTGGCAGGTATGTGTCTCTGGGTCAGGAGTATAGAATATATACCACTGATAACTTTTCATTTCCTTCCATTCTAATTTTGTGTTAGGTATATTATGTCTAGAACAACTTTCACACACTGCCGTGCTTTTGCATTGTAATATAAAAGGGGATGGGGAACAGTTACTACCTTGAAAGGGAAGCAGGCTGGTGCTGACACCACAGGGACACTGTTTTCACCCCTATATTCCAGAGATGGATGACGAGAAGGACAAGTGCTAGGATTTCAGAAACTGAGGCTTCTCTCATATGACCACTACCCAGATAACACACCAGGATCAGATACAGGGCTTGGAGGACTCCTGCTCTGAGTTCCAATTTTGTTAAGTGCTTTGAGCATGAAAGCGGGGGTAGGAGTGTGTCTATTTCCTCCTGCAGTTAAGTATACTTAGCATACCAGAGTCTAACCTGCATTACAAACACTATACCATGAACATGCCATATGCCGATTCCATGGAATATCTGCAGCCAGTGCAGATTAATGGAAGGATTATTCAGGGTTAGAGGGAAACAGGCATAACATTAATGCTAGTGAAACACACTGTGTGACTCACCCTGGGCAAATGTTTCTCAACCAATATGACTGGGATTAAAGAGCTGGGCATGGCCTGGATTTCTGGTATTCCCAGTAATCAAAAGGAGGGAGAGGGTATTCTGAATGTTGGTATTTTGGATGATGTGCCAGTGAATAGTATGCTGAGGAATGAGATTAGGGGGAGGTATTATGCTCAGGTCCTTGAAAGCTGATGTCAGAGGTACAATATGTTTAATTACAAAATTGATCCTTGCAGCTATTGGGGCTTTTGAGCATGCAAAAGCCTACCAGGTCACTTAAAAGCTGATTAGTCTGCAGAGACTAGGAGGAGATTCCAGAAGAAAATCAGTGTCAAAGTGCTGGACATCTCTTGCCTTGGTTACTGTAACCTATTCCTGTCTGGTCCCACTGTTGCTCAGGTCTCCCCCTCATGTCTGTCCTTAATCTTTCAGCTAAAGCCATCTCACTCTCCTTCTACATCTCAACCCTCCGTTGGTTTCCCGACTCTTACCGTGTCAAATTCAGGCTGCTCGTCCTCACTTACCAGACCTTTATTGTGTGCCCCCACCTGTATATCCAACTTCATTTCCTCCAACTCCCTCTCTCACATCTGGGGCGCCTCATCTGGCTGCAGTTTTCAGTGTTTGTAGCCCATGGAAGACAAGAGAGCAATGAAATGGCCTTTAAGTTATGGGCTGGTGGGAGCGAGGGGTACTAAGGTACATCACTGGTGGAGCAAGGGGGAGGGATTGTGTGACTGCCCCACTGGCAGTCTTTAGGTGTATTTATGGTCCCTTTCCAAACATGGCTGAGGGGAAGCGCACCATGGCACTGCCAGCTGGCACCCAGGTCCCACTGTGCATCATCAGGCAGGCCAGGTGTGTTCCCCTCTGCATCTTGCCGTTAGCTGGGCCCTCATCTACTGGTGCTGAAACACTGTAGTGGCTCTTCTCAGTGCTGGGGACTGGCTGGGTCTAGGAAGTGGGACAGATCCATCACCCAAGGGCCTTGGGCTCTTCAGCAGGGAGGTTAAAGTATGGAGCAGGGCAGTATGAGAGAGGTAGGGACTCCAGGAGCATTGGGCTGGTGTGTGTGGGCTCTAGGAGGGTCAGGCTGGTGCCATAGGAGAGGCGGGGCTCCAGGAAGGTTGGACTGATGGGGTGGGGATGGGTCCATTGAGGGCTCTGTGAGGTCGGGTTGGTGCAACAGCCCTAAATGTGAGTAGCACCAACTAGGAAGGAGGAGGAGGAGACGGGACACAGGGAGATGATCTGCTTTTGTAAGGCTATGGAGCCCTGACTAGAATCTAAATCTACCTTCCTTGAGAAGGACCCTGAAGTAAGGCATACCTACGGTTTGTAATCCCTGTACTAGTGGGGATGAATTGAGCCCTATATCTGCCACTCTGATTGACTGATTTTCCAGGGAGTTCAGTTCTTCATAGGGTTATGGTTCGCTCAGGACTGAAGTGAAAGCTAGGAGCTTCAAACCACTTTTGCACTTCCTCTATTTTTAGGCTGGCCCACTCTAATTTACTCTCAGCTATCTATGGCCAAAGAAGGCCCTTCTGGCATCTGAGAATATCTAGCATTCAAAGGCATGCCATCCATGTTCACTTCATCCTGGCCACAGCACTGTGATGGTGGCTGTGAAGAGAAGTTGCACAGAGGTGTTACTGTGGCTATCCTGTGCCACCTGAGGATTCCTAGGCCAGATCCACTAAGTTTACGATCCCTGTATGTTGCCTGAGTGGCATAAAGAGTGTTAGATACATCAGAGAATCAGGCATCTTGAGTATTACTTGAAGGCCATTTAGTAAAACACATCAATTACTAGTATTTTTTTAGTCCTCAGCCGAGACATGCAGCTGAATGCATTTTGCATACTAGCCCCAGAGCCCCAAGGATCCCTTTGCTTCTTAGCAGTTTTGCAGTGTTATCTTGGTATCCACTGAAGATTGCATGCTGCAGCATTAGGGTGAGCACTAAACAGACATAGGGTTGAGGCATGAGAGAGAAAATTATGATAATTTGATGTATATACACCATTGGTTCTCAACCTATTTACTATTGTAGTCCACATATGCAGCTCTGTTATGTGGGCTGTAACCACACAATATATATGCTATCTGTATGGCCCTAGGATGTCACATGGGCTGCAGGTTTGTGCTGATTGGGCTGCAAGTGGCCCTCAGGCCATAGGTTGAGAACCACTGATATACACCATCAGATATTTTTATCTCATATGTACTTTTATGTGGTTACCTAGATTGGTACTTGTTTGGGATCTCTAGGAATCTTGATGTTGGAAGGTCTCTTCTCTTCACTACTACATGGCCCCTTAAACACTTCCCTCCTGGAGGAGATGATTTACAGGAAACTCCAAAAGTTGAAACTTTGACACTTATGGCCTCCTTCTGCAGGTGTCTCCAACGGAGGTGTGGATCTGGCCTAATAGTAAACAAACATGAAACTCTAGGTCTTTTAGATCTACTTATATTGTAAGCCCTTTGGAGTAGGGACTGTCTTTTTGTTCTCAGAAAAGGAGTACTTGTGGCACCTTAGAGACTAACAAATCTATTTGAGCATGAGCTTTTGTGAGCTACAGCACGCTTCATCGGATGCGTCCAGTGGAAAATACAGTGTAGCTCACGAAAGCTTATGCTCAAATAAATTTGTTAGTCTCTAAGGTGCCACAAGTACTCCTTTTCTTTTTGCGAATACAGACTAACACGGCTGCTACTCTGAAACTGGTCTTTTTGTTCCGTGTTTCTTCAGTGGCTAGCACAGTGAGTCTTAGTTTTGTGACTGGGGCTCCGAGATTCTATCACAATACAAATAGTAATCTTTGTATTTGTGGTTTTCCATAATATAACCAAATAGGATAATACTTTTTACAGGCTTCTTGGGTTTCTCATTTTGGAGGCAGATTCCCCCATTATGGATACATTTTAAGGCAGTTTTTGAAGTATGTTACTTATCTGAAGAAGGGGTTTGCAGCCTAGGTTTCTATGAACCACTGCCAATTTCCCTCTGCATATGGTAAAATCTTCCTCTTTCAAACTATCAGTTTACAGTTTATCAGTCAGTCAAAGAAAATTTGTTCTGATGATGAAATGCTTGTAACTCAATAGCCTCCTTCAGAGTGTCAGTGGATGGAATTTTTCCAGAATTGGATTGAACTGGCTTTTTCCAATTTTTAGAGAAGAATTTCTCTCTACTTACTTGTAGAGTTTTAAATGAACAATAAGAAAACTTAGTATATATGTAGCTCTTAATCTATAGATGAAGTGCTTGTTAAAGATTATTCTCATAATTAAGCTAAATTGAATTAATCTCTTAATAAATTTGTGTGCTGTCACCATTCTAATTGACTTTTGCAATCCTACGTACTCATTACTCTAATCTGAATAGAAAGATTGATTTTGCTTCCTTTCAAGGGTTTAACTCTGTTATACCAATAATGGGACAGGTCCTCGGGTGTGATGTGGCCACTTTGAATCTTGTCACTAATGTAACTTGGCCATATCCTTAGTTTAATAAGATCATGGAGAATCACCTCTGAGTGAGTGAGCCTGTATTATCACACAGCTGACATATGGGCTCTAATTGAATGTTTGTATGTTGCTGTACAGGTTTAAAACTGGAGCTGGTTGAGAGTTTGAGGGCACATTTTTGTCAAAAAATACTGATTCATAGAATCTGACACTTTTCACAAGAAAGGGTCAGTTTCAACAAATTTCTCAACTGGCAAAAAAGTTTCAAAACTGTCAAAATGCCCTATTTTGGTATTTTTGAAAAAAGTTTCGGTTCGAACTGAGTTTTTGTTTAAAAATTTAAGTTCTGCAGAGTTTAAAAAGGGTCAAACTCAATGAAATGTTTCAAAATTTTTGAAGCAAAATGTTTTGCTTTTGAATCTTTGTTTTTATTTTCGGTTCACAAACATTTGAGATGGTGTTTTTTGTCCCAATTTGGGATGAATTTTTTTTTTTTTTTTAAATCTTGAACATTCTCACAGGATGGGAAAAATGTTTCCTGCTCAGTTTTACTGAAGACCTTCAGAATGTTGTCTGGATTCTTTTATTCTTGTCAACAAGTAAATGCACAAGGTGGAGGCATTTTCTGTTTATGGAATCCGGGTTCAAACCAAAGGCTGAGTCCTGGTCAGATTTGCACAGTTTTGTTTTGAAATCTATTATGAAGTGTTATCAAGTGGGGCAAAGAAGGATCCTGCCTTGTTCACATAATAGTTTCTGTTGAAAGTGGTGTATGGGGCAAGGTGCTGTTTTGCCTATACGATTCTCCTTAAAAAAAATGAAAGCAGGTCCAACAAAAACACGTGTGTGCATGCGTGCACCTGAGAGAGAGATAGTTACAGTGTTTTCTGCACTGTGGTGTTCGTATCAAGGCTGGAGATGCACAAATTGCCTATCCTTACTTGCACACAATGATAAATGTATTGCTGGTAGAAATTGGGCTAACTGCCTTGACTTCAGTGGAGTTTTTGCTGCCTGTGCCAGCAGTGAATTTGTTTCAGCATCTATCAGCAGTGAAAAGCAGAATGAAGAGGGAAGAGTGGGGGCTGTAGGGGGAGGGGAGGTCAATGATCTCTTTATGCAGCTACTCAAACACATTGATTGTAATTTGGGATTTTTCAAAGCTGCACATGTTGAGTAATATCTGCCAATAAACACAGCACAGTGGGTGAGAATTCTGTCTGCCTCTTGCTGAGGACTAAAAGTAAAGAGACACCCAATGAGCAGCTCCTGCCCCTGTAGGTCATGCCCCTAACTGGGGTACTTGTATTCCAGTTTGACCCTCATTCTAGCCATCCCTATCCTCCTCCTCCGCTGCACTATTGGTGGTCTGTTGCATGCTGCACAGATGTTTTCCCCATGCTATTATAAGATTATTTTTCAAGTGGCTTCTTGGAACAGATGTTCCAGTGTGTGCACCCTCCTTCCCTTGGCTGAAAGTGCTCTGCACAAAGAGCAGATTGCATTGCTGCTCTCCTTTTGATCTAAGGAGGGGGAGAAAAAATCTCACATAAATTATGCTGGTTTTTGTTTCAGGCTGCTTGGCAATGGTGCACCTGGGTGTGGGTCTTCTGCTTCCCTTCTCCCTCTTCGCTAGTGCTGCCTGCAGATGTTTTTTTGGGGCCTTTCTTCTTCAGCCCATTTTTTCCCCTCTGTGACCCAAACCCTTATTCCCACTGCTTTTTAAATTTTCTTTCATCTTACTCTCTGGCATCACCGCTTCCAGATGATTCTCTTGACCATTGCCAACACCTCTTCTTCATCTCCTTCCTCCTTTTGGCAACTACCACACTGTATGGATGGATTATTCTCACATGATTGGGTACATGTCCTGTCCCCTTTTTGCCTCTTCGTTTTGAGCATGTGGCTTAGCTTTACACTCTGTTCTTGCTACAGACGCTTGGTGTTTGCGGTCCACCTTTAGCTCCTGCTGTTTCTATTCTTTGACTGTCTTCCTCAGTTTGAGTTGAGGACACTGGTAAAACTCAGGGGTTACCGTTTTAGGCTATTCTAGCATAGCTATGTCAGCATAGCTCTCTAGTGTAGACATAGTATACACTGACAGAAAGTGGAGTTCTGCCAGTATAGAAATGCCACCATCCTGAACAATGTTAACTGATACCAGCCCTCTTCTGTTGCTAAAGCTGCATCTACACTGGGGGTTTTGTCAGCATAGCTATGTCACCCGGGTGTGAGATTTTTCCCACAGCCCTGACTGACATAGCAACATTGGTATAAGATAACTGTAGTCCAGGCCTCTTGAGGATGTAAGGCCTGCCATCACCCAATCCCCGTTTTGTCCACCAGGCCAATGTAATGGGATGTACATATGCAGTGCTTAATTTATAATGAAAGAGGTGTCGGGACTGAAGTAATTTTTTTCCATTCGTAACTGATGCAGCAAGCCCAGATGTGCCAAGACTATGAACTGCCCAAACCTAGAGGTGGCAGGCCTCAGCCCTAGCACAAATTAAGCACTGTATGTATGTAACCAATTAACAGACATTTCTATTGCCCAGATATGACGTGCATACTATCCTCTGCATTCCCATAGCTAAGGCTTAATCAACCTGGCCTCAGCCTCTAGGGTTAAAAACCACTGCACTTATTTGACTTAATCCAGCCTTTTAAGGAGACAAAAAAACTCATCCTTGAACTGAACATAGCCTTCATTAGAGAGAATTTCCTGCATTCAGCTGACCTGAATCCAGCCTCTATGGAGAGAAATAAATATTTGTCCTGACAGCCCATTAGTACAGACTATGAGGGTGTAAACAGATGCAGACTCACCGGTGGCACCTCCTGCTGGTTGTCTCAGGGAATTAGCATTCCAGCCTCTGGAGCACCCTCTTTAGGCTGGTGTCTCACCTTGCTGCTGGCTCCTATGTCCCTCCCAGGACCCCAATGCTCCTTTCACTGGGTGCTGCCCCCTGGCAGTACCCCACAGTTCTGGGTCTCCCTCTCCCAGGGGAACCCCCCCACCCACTATCCCTACCTCACCACAGTCATAGGCTCCTGCCAGTCACCAGCTAGCCCCTGCGCCCTGGGGCAGACTGCAGTATGAGCCACTCATCACCGGCAAGGTTGGGTTTGGACCTGCTGCCTCTGCCTGCCCATGGCTGCCCCTGCAACCCCCGTACCCAATAGGCTTTCCTAGGCCAGAGCTCCCCAGCTCCCTTAGCCTTTCCCCAGCCCTGCTCCAAACTAGGTCCTCTATTCAGGTCTCTACAGCCAGGTCCCTCTCTCTCTCAGAGCTAGAGAGAGAGTACTTGTCTGCTCCTGGCTTTTATAAGGCCCGCTGGGTCTGTTTGGGGCGTGGCCCCCCAGCTGCAGCTGCTCTGCCAATCAGCCCAGCTTTTTGCCTGCCCCAGCCCTCTCCCAGGGCTATCTTAAACCCCTCTGGGCCTGAGCGGGTGTCCACCCCGCTACAGAGGGCCAGATCTTCAGCTGGTGTAAATCAGCATGCCTCCATTGGAATCAAACTGATTTGCGCCAGCTGAAAATGTAGCCTAAACATGCATTTAGTAAAACTGGCCATTATTGTTCTTATTTTGAAGTGGCCAGTATTCTCTGTAGCCATATCTTGTCTTTAAAGCATCCCTTACAGAAAAGTCCTATAGCATTTAATTCTATAGAATTGTCATATCAGATTTATAAAATTCTGTAGCAGGATTCTCTATTTAATTGTATAGGATGCCTTAAAAATTCTCTAGAGGAAATATAATTCTCTATTATAGTATAGGTTTTTATAGTAATTTCTTTAGAAATCTGCTGGTTTACCCTCTATTCAAGTATAGAACTTTTCCATAAAAGATTTAAAGCACAGTTATAAACCCCCTTTTTTGGCTTGCCCTGTGTGACTATTATACTGTACTGTTGTACTACAGAGCATGTCAGAAAAAAATTGTGCACTTCTTAAGTTCAATTTACCATGATTTTGTTGGTATTTCCCATTTTAAGTATATACGAAATACCTAAGATATTGCTGTAAATAGAAAGGGACAGGGGCAAGATCCTCAAAGGTATTTAGATGGCTAACTCTCATAGAAATAAATGGCAATTAGGCACCTAAATAACTTAGAGGAGTTGTGCTCCTGATCCTCAGTTGGTGTAAATTGCCATAGCCTCATTGAAGTTAATGGAGTTGTGCCAGTTTACAGCAGTTGAGGATCTGGCTCAAATTCTTTAATTGGTGCTCACTGTACTTGACTTTAAAGCTTAAATAACAACTATAAGACCATTTCCATAGTGCTTTGTGTAGGAACACAGGAATTGTCATTTGGGAACAGTCCATTGATGAATCTAGTCAGGTATCCAGCCTCTATTAGCAGCCAGTACTAGATGCTTCAGAGGAAGATGCAGGATCCCCATAATGAACAAATATGTATTAAAATTTCCAGGGGTGAAGTTCCCTAATTCCAGGCAGCTAGTGGTTGGTTTGCCATGAAACATGAGGATTGATACATTTCTACCCAGTTAGTATAATTATGAATGATGATAGTTTTAGTAATATAAACAGCTAATTCTTTTTGGATCATACTAACCTCTATAGTGATTTTATTTTGTTTTGTTTAGTTTATATAAATGCACCTAACTAGTGCTCTGGGCTCATGCACATTCAAAAAACTATAACAATTTGAACTGACATCTACCAGCTGATCTCTTGCAAGACCCACCAGATCCCCCTAAAACCAGAACTCTTCAACTATCATCCCATTGACCACCACTACACATGGAGAAACTGTTTTTACTGTGTGGTCCTGAATGACATTTCTCCCTCAGTTGTATGCACTGTAATTGTAGCCGTGTCGGTCCCAGGATATTAGAGAAACAAGGTGGGTGAAGTAATTTTGTTTATTGGACCAACTTCTGTTAATGAGAGAGACAAGCTTTCCCAGACCTGAAGAAGAGCTCTGTGTGGCTTGAAAGCTTGTCTCCCTCACTAACAGAAGTTGGCCCAACAAAAGCTATTACCTCACCCACCTTGTCTCCCTTACTTGTCCCTCAGTTGTTACAGTTAGTTTAGAACATATCCTTGTGTATGAGTGATTCAAATTGTTCTTTTCAGTTCATGTTACCTTGTTTAGACTACACTATACTTCATCTGCATTCATGTTGCCAATTACCAACTTTGTTAGGTCTTTCTGAAATTCCTCACAATCATCCTTAGCCTCAACTTACTTATAATATGTGACATCTGTAGATTTGGCCACTAAGGCAATTACTGCTTGTCTTTGATGGAAGTATAAATTCTTACTCATATGGCAATTTGTGGACTCTGGCTGAACTGAACAGTTTAGCGGGAGAAGATGAAAAATGAATCCTTGAATCAGCCTAACACAAGAACTAACAGGTGACATCATAAGTGCACATAGTCCAGTTTGAATCCAAAATTAGTAGAGGAAGACCAACCAGCGATTGCTTGGATGATCATATTTGACTTATTGAGCTAAATTTGTGGTGGCAACAGTATTACTTACAGTCAGCAATATTTTTTCCCTTAGAAAACTCAAAATGACAATTTTTGCAATTGCAATTTTTTAACTGACAATTTCATTTTTTCTCCAAGCACAGTGTGATACACACAGAACTGGGAGAGATTGAGAGAGATATTTATGTTAAACTGCCTTCATTGAAATTCTTTGAATACACCCAGTTGTTGATTTACATCTCTGTAGTAGTAAAAGTAAAACCCATAGAAATTCATATATATATAAAAATAATCCCTACAAGCAAATTCTTGAGGCTGATACTAGTGCTAGACCCTTTGTATGTGCCAAGTTTACACTACAACCGTAGTGTTCTTGGTCAAGATGAGACCTCCTGTAACCCACCTTTTCCCTTCCCCGTGTGCCCTTCAAAAGAATGTAGAGCTAGACTGTAACTTTGGACACAGCCCTGTAGAAGGGGTTGACATATAAGCTGCACCACCCCAGATGGCATTGTGATGCAGTGATAAACTTACAGGGCACAATTCCTTCTTGCTCTGGGGTTCAGGGACAAGTAATTTTCTGCTGACCTATACAAGCAATGGCTTATCATACCCTAGATGGCAGCTCAGCTGCATTGGCTAGACTGCAGCAGTTCTCAAATTTCATTGCATCACAACACCCTTCTGACAATAAAAGTTACTATGCAACCTCAGGAGGGTAGAACCGAAGTCTGAGCCCTGCTGCTCTGGGTGTGGGGACCAAAGCCCAAGGGCTTCAGCCCTGAGTGGTGGCCTTCGGCTTATCCCTGGACCCCAGCAAGTCTAACACCAGCTTCGGTGACCACATTAAAATGGGGTCACGATCCACTTTAGGGCACTACTCACAGTCTGAGAACCGCTGAGCTAGAGAGTATTGGGAGCCATGGCTCTGCCCCTTACCTAGCTGCCCCATGGAAAGCAAGCATGCACCTAGAGTCAAGATCTGGGTAGCCTGTGCAGAGCTGTAAGGGGAATTCTTCCTCTTTTTGTGGGTGCTTATTCCAAGTCATAATCTAGCCCATAGTGAATAGCAGTCATCTGGAGTTGAAGAAGTGATCAGCTATTTTATGAATTTGGTATGTCTGTCCAGATATTTTTTTAAATAGATGCTACATCAAACTTTTTGAATACGTTGCCATATGTCAGAACTTGGAACCTGAAGAGGGTCACTTTCATGATAAACTAGAAAAAATAAAGGTGATCATACTGAATTTGTTAACTGTTCCAAACAGGGATAGTAGCAATAGTGAGAGAGTACCCAGTAAACCAGATCATTAGAATGTGGATTTCCAAATGCAGTGAGCTAATACAGAGCAAGAGGAATGTGAAGTGTTAACTATTGGTTGTACAAATGAATGGCACAGACTCAAAATGAATGGGACTGAACTTTTCAAGATAGATTTTACAGGGATTGGATTAACATTGGACTCTGCAATCAGAATATTCAGACAATGCAGGAAAGTAATAAAAAGGAAAAATAGGTTATGAAAATATTATTTACCATAGAAGGCTGTAGAAGGTAATTTGAGGTAACACAGTGTATTGGTTAGGCAGCAGTTAGAAGTAGTGTAACATGTAGACCTGGCCAATGCACTTTGAAAGAAGTGTCAAGCTTTTGACAATTCTCCAAAGGAAAAAAAATCTTCACTAAAATTAATTTTTGGCGGGAGGCAATATTGGTACCCTGTCGAGGACTGAACCTCACATGGGGCCTGGTCTAAAGCCCATTGAAGTCAATGAGAGTACTCATGTTAACTTCACATCTTTGCATCAGTCTTTTGGCCATCCCTGGTGCATGACAGGTCTGAACGTTTCTGTTCAGCTTAGACCCTGATCCTGCAACTTGTAGACTGTGGCTGGACTTGGGCCCCTACTTAGATTTGAAGTCCATGGGGTTCCAACTGTTTGCAACAAGTTAGGGCTCTTAGACTGTGGGCTCTTTTGGGCTGTACCATAATATAAATACCTAGTGTGACTATTTCTCTTTGAAGAAGATCTATGCCTTTTTCTGTTCTGAACAGCAGCCAAGCCTACAGTTGATACTCAGTAAGTAACAACAATGCTCCTGAAAGATACAGAAAAGGAAGGATTTTTGTTGTTACCCTTAATATTGAATGTTCCCCTGTCTCTTGTGTTCTGCCCTTTTGTTCTGTAGTTGCCCTTTTAGTCAATATCGAGTGTAGTTATACAAAACTGTAATTTATTAACAACTTGTATAGTTGTTTTCATGGTTCAGAACTTCAGCAGGACTGCTCATGTGCCTAAAGTTAGGCGCATGCTTAACTGGCTTGCTGAGCCAGGGCCTAAATCACTAGATCTCACCAGATGTGATTTTTGCCACACAAACAGCAGTGAGGACAGCAGAATCAGGCCCACAGTAAGTAAATGGCAGAATTAATATCTTAGACTTGTTGAAGACTGAATTTATCTTACTAAGAAGCAACATCTTAAAAGGAGGACTTGTAATATAATGGGATGAATCCCAAACTGTGACACACCATACTAAGACTGAAGCTGATAAAAATTGCAGTTAGCTAGCTAGCAATGGCTGATAGAGTTTGCAAAGAAACTAGAATAGGCTTGTTTGATTTGGAGATTGTTTTAAGTAATATTTCTTAATTGCACAATAGTTTTTAGAGTTTGACCCTGAGTTAGCAAGTAGATTGCAGCATTTCCAGTTGCTAAGTCCATCTGTCCAAAGTTACCTAAAGGGATCTCTTCCTGATTGCTAACAAATGTTACAAAATAACATTTTTGTCACTTCAGTGAAATTGATTTCATGAGATATTTAAATGCTGCTGTAGAAGGCTTCCTTCAGTGGGACAGCAAAAATTTCTTGGACTTAGTGCCAACTCTGTTCAGATTCTTCTTGGTCATACATCTGTCTACTTGCACTACTTTGCTGGATTTGTAATGAGTCTTTATGGAAATATTTGCAGCTGCTCTCAATTAAAACAAAGATTGTGATTCCAGCAGTCAACATAAGCAAACATCAGCTGCCTAAGAGATATAAGCACTCTCTACTTACTAAAATTTAAGAGCGTTATAGTTCTTGGTGCTTCCTATAAGGCTGGACTCAAGTGCTGGAGAGAGGGAGGGTGGTGGGACTTTGAGTATGTCTACATTTTGAGCTGGAGGTGTGATTCCCAGCTTCAGGAGACGTACCCGCCCTAGCTCTAATCGAGTTAGCATGCTAAAAATAGATTGTAGCCATGGCAACGTGAGAGGCAGGAGAAGCTAGACATCCTGAATATATGCCTATGGTCTTGGACGGAGACATATTCGGGGTGGCTAGCCCCTCCTGCTGCTCACACCACTGCAGCTGCGGTCTGTTTTTAGTGCACCTGTTTGATCAGAGCTAGTGTGGGTATGTCACCTTGCACTGAGAACTGCAACTCCAACTCAAAGTGTAGACATACCCATAGTGACTTGGCTGCTTGCTCTGAAATATCTATCAGCATCCTGTACATTTGCCTGAAAGGACAACTATTAATAATTACATAGTGATCAGATGGGAAAAAAATTAAGAGCTTTTTCTAATCACTTTGGGCTTGATTGTCGCAGCCCTTACTCATATTTGCAGCGGAAGAAGCCCTCCTGCCCTTTACTCCCCTACCTGGATCAGCTCAGATGGTGCCCCAACTGCTGTGGGGAGGGCAGGGGCTGCTCGCTCCATTACATGCTTGTATGGGTGGGGAAAGGGTTGAGAGGGGTGAGGAGTGGAAGCTGTCGTGGCTCCGTCACCCCAACTTGCTTGCAAAGTATCTGGCTGTGTACCTGATCCAACGCCCACTGAAATCAATGAGAATATTTCAGTTGACTTCAGTGGGTTTTGAATTAGGCACCAGGTGCACAGGGTGAGTAAGCTGCTACACAAAAAGGGGTAAAGTAACTTATTCCTCCCTCAGAACATGGGGAAGCATGAAGAACTGTGGCTCTCTGGGTGACTATCCTTTCTCTGCTCTGCTCCTGAGGCAGTGCAGCTACATGTGGCCCCGTATTCTGGTCAGATTGTCGAGTTACAAACGATCACTCTTTTGTCCACATTATAGACACCATTTTTTGTAAATGGCATTTCAAGAAACAGTTGGTTGTTGGTAAGAGAATACATAGGATACTAATGTGAAGTTTGCTGATTCAGCAGTTTTGAACATTCAGGGGTAATCTAAGATCAAAAACACTTAATAGAATCTATCA
Organism: Lepidochelys kempii; assembly: GCF_965140285.1. NCBI lineage: Eukaryota > Metazoa > Chordata > Testudines > Cheloniidae > Lepidochelys > Lepidochelys kempii. The sequence goes on from NC_136380.1 coordinate 251,957,240, forward strand.
TTTCAGTGGAGAAAGAATTACAGATCTTTAATACCCACAGGAACTATAACTGATTGTGACTTTGGCAAAGTACCAACCCCCAAGTTCCCTGAAACAATTTGGCCAACTTTCTATTTGCGATAATCTGCATGAAATATATTTCTGGGTTTTTAAAATAGTTTTTTTTTGCTTGAAAATGGTTAGTTTTTTTTCTAGGAAGAATACAAATAACATGGCAGATAAAGAGCTCACAAGCAAATAAAATTTGAGGTTACAGGCCAAGCAAGTTCACTGTTACACAAGCCATCTAAGTCTACTGATTAGCAACCCATTGCTAGTCTTCTCCCCCTCAAATTATAATGAAACGTTTTTTCAAACTGCATATATATTCTATCTTGTAATCATAAAGTGTCAGTGCAATAAGAAGTGTAAAAAGTGCTGTAGGTTGAGCCCTTGGGGGGTCATTCAAAATGTAGGAGCTGACTACATAACAATTTTCTGGTTTTCTTGTGGCTAATGATCTATCATTTTGATTGGCTGTTGATGATGTGATGCTGTGCAGCTTCATTCAATTCCTTGTCTTCAGTCTTGCAGGTTTGAAGTCAGTCTCAAGCTGCTCTTTCAGTCCCTCCTCGTACGTTGCTGCACTGGAACTAGCCCAGGAATAGCTTTTTTGTTTTTTGCCAAGCTCTAAATGAAACCCCCCAAACCTGATTTAAATAATTCCATGGGATTGAAAACTAGAATATATCTTTGCTGTTTTGCAGCTGGGTTGCTTCTCCTAGTTGGTGGGAGGGGAATAAGGATGGCTTTCATCCTCTCTTCCTTTTTGATTTGTCCATGGGGGAAAAGGAGTCAAGTATTTCTGCGGTTGTGGTATATTCCTGAGGAGGTGACAGAAGATCCCTTATGGATCAGCTCTAGAAATCTCTCTGTATTGACAAAAAGAAAAGGAGGACTTGTGGCACCTTAGAGACTAACCCATGACTATTAAAACGTTCACAGTTTCTCTGGAAATCACATAGTACTACTACGACAGCCACATATAAAACTAAGGCAAGATATCCTCTCTAATTTTATGTTGAGTTCCCACCTTCACACGGGCCCTTTACTGAAGCACCGCATGGCATCTGTTCACAGATTGACAAGGACCCTCTGTGTATAAGTGTTTTAGTTCTAGTTCATTCTAGTTCCAGTGAAATTGTTCTGTATTTGTACAGTGCATCACACAATAGGGACCTGATCCATAACTGGGGTTCCGAGGTTCTACTGCAATACAAATCATTAATAATAATAATACAATATTTCTGATTCTAGCACCATTCCCCATTTTGAGGCTAGCAAACGTTGCTGAAACTTACCTCTAAAGCAGAAATGAACTATTTAAGTGCATTATCTGTATCCTTTTGATGTGCCAGAGTGCTTGCCAATACAGTAATGTAACTGACTAGAACAGTGCTTCTCCACCTATTTACCAGTGTGGGCCACATATGCAGCTCTCTGTGTGTTATGTGGGCCAGAGCCACACAATATAGATAAGGAGTACTTGTGGCACCTTAGAGACTAACCAATTTATTTGAGCATGAGCTTTCGTGAGCTACAGCTCACTTCATCGGATGCACGAAAGCTTATGCTCAAATAAATTGGTTAGTCTCTAAGGTGCCACAAGTACTCCTTTTCTTTTTGCGAATACAGACTAACACGGCTGTTACTCTGAAACCTGACAATATAGATATACAACCTGTTTGGCCCTGAGGATGTCACATGGGCAGCAGCTGTGTGCTGATTGGGCTGCAAGCAGCCAGTGGGCCGCAGGTTGAGAACCACAGGGCTAGAATAATCTAAGGACTCTTATGAAAGCACTATCAAAAAGCCAGAATTGGGAAAAAGTATATTTCTTGTTGCTGGGATTTTCAAAGGAGCCTAAGGGTAGTTAGTTGGTCTGCTCCCATAGAATTTTAATGGGATTCAGGCCCATAAGTCCCTTAGGCTCCTTTGAAAATCCCAGAGAATATCTATAAGGAAAGAATTCAACTCACTGGATGCAAGAAGGAAAAAAACTAATCAAATGTTGATTATGGAAACGAGGTAGGCCAGCGTTTCTCAAATTGTGGTCGGCGGACCCCTGGGGGTCTACGAGCTGTGGAGCAGCTGTTCAGCGGCATGCAGGAGGCGCTGGAAGGGAGGGGGAGGAGTGGGGATGAGGTGCACTTGGGGGAGGGGGCGGGAAGAGGTAGGGCAGGGTGTGGCCTTGGGGGACTGCGTGGAGTGGGGGCTTGGCCTGGGACTGAGCAGGGGTTTCAGGGGTTCGCAAAATTTTTTAAATCAAAATGGTGGTCCTCAGGTTACTAAAGTTTGAGAACCACTGAGGTAGGCCATGGGTGTGGGAGACTAGGTATGGCAGGCATCGTATGATCAGGCACACAGGAAGGCAGGAGTCATAAAATGTTCTGCTCTTTTTGGTACTACTTTGGACACAGAGGGCCTGATTCTCATTTACAGTAAGGCCCCTTTACAACAGTATAACAAGATCTTAAAACAAGTGTAAATTACACTGCTGAGGTTGGTATGGAGGGACTATGGTGTAAATGAGAATCAAGACCTCTGTGTCCAAATTAGTACCAAAAAGAGCGGTAGTGTGGACATACAAGTGGTTTCTCATTGGCCTATCGGATCATCTACTCTTACAATTAATTACTTTATTTGTTTTTAAAATCTTTTGTCTTACTAGAAACAAGTCATCAGATTAAAATCTTTGTGATGTGAGACTCTTCATCTGATTTGAGGGGGAAAAATCTATTTCAACTTGTCATTTATTTTTAACAAATGTGGTTTTGTCCCAGTGGTTATCTTGGTAGGTAACAGTTATGCTGCCTGAATGTTACATTCCATTGATATCTCGTAATCATTTTATACATAAGGGCTTAGTTAAGATTGTGAGTTAGAGAGACAAACAAACTGCTATGATAACATGTAAGAACTGGAATATGAGTTTATTTACACTGACCTCACCAGTGATTAGAAGTGACCTTCACTGAGAGTAAGAGGTGCAGTTTGCAATTATAATTGTCCTGTAGGAAACAGAGTATTGAACTTGCCCACTAGGGGTCAGATTCACAAGGGGGACTTTGGCTGAGACTTTTAGGTGCCCTGCTGCCAAGTAGAATTTACAACTGTGAGTTAGGTGCCCTGGCTCTCTATACAATGCATGGGGAGAGTTAAGAGCCTAGAAAAGGATTCACAGAAGACAGCGTGCTGCTGAGTGGGGGAGACACCTAAAAGCTAACCAGTAGGTATTGCCAAGGAGAGGGGTGTGGCCTATGCCCTGCCCCTCACAGAGAGTTGGGCACTTCCATCCACTTGGGATTCAGAGCCGCGGACCCTCACTTGGAGCAGGTGACTAAGCCTGGTGCTTTCTCAATGAAACAATGGCGGTGGCACCTCCTGATACCCAGTTGCTCAGTAGTTAGAGCACTCGCCCAGAATGTAGGAGACAGGTTTAAAACCCCCCTTTGCCTGAGATGCAGCAAGGATTTGAACCTGTGATATTCATTGGTGGAGGAACTGGAATCTGCATTGCCCACATCCCACTGAGCTCCCTAACCACTGGGCTATAGAGTCAATCTTTGTCTTTGGCTCAGTGAATAGTTTAACTGTTTATATGAAATGAAACAACTTCAATAGGAGAGACTGAAAGAAACGCACTCTAGAATGCCCTCCTCTAGCCCAGTGCCCTCCTCTAGCCCAGTGCCCTCCTCTAGCCCAGTGCTTAGGGTCTCATCTAGGAGGTGCGAGACCTGGGTACAAATCCCACCTTCACACTTGGCAAAGGGAAGAATTGAACCTGGGGCTCCCACGTTCTGGGTGTGTGTTCTAACCATTGGGCTTGCACCTCCAGTACCACCCCCACCCCCAACCTCCTCGGGCTGTGCTTTATGTTAGGCCTGATCTTGTGGATGTGCTTTAAGGCAGCCTCTGAGTACATTTACCAGATTGGGTCCCACAGGTGAGATATGTGGTGAGACCTTATCCTGTGAATCCCGCTAGGGCTTAGCTGTGAGTTAGGTGCCAAGCTGATCAGCAGTGTCAGGACTGAGGCGACTGTGCACATATCCACAACAGAAATGTAGGTACCTACAGAGGTAGGTGGCAGCTGAGCAAGGGCTTTCTGAATGCCAGGAGTACCTAAGTGTTGGACTTAGGTACCTAAAGGGGCAGTTAGGCACTTAAGAACCCCTTGTGAATCTGAGCCTAGCCATCTCCTTTGCTGATGCGAAAAGGGAGGTCCTGCCAGAACACAAAGGGCTAGATACTGCCAGCTTTTCTCATGTTGGGCCAGATTGTGGCCTGTCTTGCATACTGGGCAAGGGAATAGAGGAGTTATAAGGCTTCCCTTTCTCCCTTGAGTTGGTGCGCACTACTATTGCTTCCTGGATGCTGTGGGAAGCAGGTTGATGATGTAGCCCCTTGCATTCCCACTATCTTACTCTGTAGTCAGACCCATTGATTTCAGTGAGATGACTTGCAGTGTAAGGTACAACTCCATAGCCAGATTCTAATGTCTTTAGCCAATGGGCCTTGTTGTGGAGTTAGGTGCTCCTCAAAATGAGTCAGGCCATCAGACTCTGGTCCAGAGGGCCAATCTGTGTATCTCTTAGCTAGCAGTTACTCCCATTAGTATTCCCGGTGATTTCAATGGGATTAACCCCAGAGCAATGAGCTGTACACTGAGGGGAATAAGGGGTACACAGTCTGCCCTGCTTAAATTCCTCTTTGCAGGAGACATACCTCACAGCTTATTCACATGAAAGAGAAACCTCAAGTGTGTGGGAAGCAGTATAAAGAATGCCTGTGTGCCAAGACTATGCCAGTTACAGAAAACAAGTCAATGAACGACACGCTCACCTAAACATAAAACATTCACAATGAAGGGAGGGAGAGACCTTTTTTTCCTACTAGTAACCAATTAGGTAAATTCACAGAGGTGTTAATAGATGGCAATTGCATAGTCATCTGGATAATTGTAAGATGCTTGATTGCTAATCTGGTCCACAAGAAGCACTGAGGACAAGCTAAAAGTCACAAGAGCTTTCAACTGTCTAGTGCTCATTTGGGGATTAGTAAGGGCTAGACTGTGCACTGGTCTAATGCAGTCATGCAGAAAAGCAGGGGAAGCCATACTATTGCCTGGATCTAGGATCTGTGTATTGTGGGCAGAGCAGGGGCAGTACCGCCTGATGCTCGCTCCCATGAGCAAGTGGGTAGGGAGGGGTGAAGCCATAGATCCATCCTTCCACCATGCACCAACCAGCACAGTTGTTTGGACATGCTGGGGGAAGCAAGCTGTGACCTTGTAAGGCCTGTAGAAATTTACTCCCAATACAACAGGGGAGCACAAGTGGAATTGTGCCTCAGAGGCATCTGTGTATCACCCCCTATTCTGGGCTGGGGCAAAGGGCACAGTCTAGCCTGAAATATTCAGTGACTATATTCTCAAAATCAAAAGGCAGGACACTTTTTTCTGGCAATGTATTTTAAGGTTGTAAAATATTCATAAAAAGACAACTGCACTTTAAAACAATGTCATCTGGTGTCGCTGCTGCCTACATCTGACTCCATGGGATTATTTCCCAAGAGTGCAGAAATTTTTTTTCCCAGAAATTTAATACTCCGAATGAGGTTACCATGAAACACTGAAGAAGTGTTAAATATAGCTCAGACCGACATTTTGTAGTTAAACAATCCAAACAAAAAACATTTGAAATGACAAACTGGGACACAAAGAAGTTCCTGGGATCCCAAGACAATCGATGAAACACTGGGAAGTCCTGATAAATTCAGGCTATATGGTCACTGCACCTAAATATATTCACATAAAGTATCGTGTGGAAAGTGAAGAGGACACATGTAACATAAGGAACATATCTGCCTGACCACAGAAGTAAGAGTAACAGCTAACTTATGATTTCCACAGACAATATTCTAGCATGTGAAGGATATAATACAATAAGGGGATACGGCTATAAAACAAGTGAAGTGTGGACCTTTGCCCTTTTTGGCATTCCAGACCAATCTGGTGTAAACAATAATTTTCAATTTACAAGCTGTGATTTTGACTCTATTAAAACCTGTCCCCTTTTTCCAGAATCAACAGGAGAAGAAAGAAATTCTGGAGAAACAATGGGGCAGGACAGCTTTCACTAGGGCCTACTTATCTACAGATCAACTCCCATAGAAGCAACAGGTGCCAGTTCTGATAATTTGGGACAGCAGTTAAGGATTACAGGCTAAACTGAAGACTTGTTTAAATTGCATGTTTTTGGTGTATGTTAGATGACTTTCACTTATGCACATTTTTCTGACTAATTTGCAGAAATCTGGGAATTCATCAACCGTGTAGATGTTTGCAGGGAGAGACATAGGGTGAAATCTGGACCCGTTTGAAGTCAGTGGCAAAACTCCCATTGACTTTAATGAGGCCAGGATTTCACTCCATCTTTACCTTTCTTTGTAAAGAGCCACATACATGTGGCATTTTTTGCAATGGTATCCAGGATATCTGAGCATCATGTAAGCAATAAATTATACATATGCATTATAGAGGTGACTGGCAGTGGCTCCATAGTTGACATTTGTATTCTAATATGGTCTTAAAATGGGGGCATAAATTCCTGTTTTTCTCTAAAAGCAGGTCTCCAATCACTCTGAAATTTCACACATGGTTAGTTTTTATGCCCTTTACATAGAAACTTCAGAAGTTTATAAATTTCTAATAAATAATCTTTGGATTTCGGCGGTGGCTAAAATTTTTCCTTGGCAGGTCTTTCATTGTAGATCATGTATATCTTAAAGAAACATCGGTCAGTCTACACACAGCTTGGTGGAGGTGCAGATCTTGATATCTTTAATAGGTAGGTTTGTTCTTTTTAAATGCTGGACTAGGGTCAGGGGAGCATATGGGTGGGTTTCCCTTAGCCCAGTTCACCACAGTGGATATTGCTTTGTGTGAAAAGGGAAATAATTTTACAAAAGCATGATGCAGACTTCTTTTTAACTTAAAATAAATGGTTGCTTTGGGTTTCAAAGTTGGAAGGAGGGTTCAGGTTGGATTTCATTTTTCTATGAGCTGTCCCCATCCATAGATTTACTGTCCCCATTCACAGATTTTGATGGATTTTGAGTAGCTGGCAAACAAGCAACATTAGTTTTAACTCAGAGCTAATAATATAAAAGGGAGATTCATTAAAGGTTGGAGTGTAATTACGTTTCTATTGCTACTTGAGTCCTACAGTAGTTTTCTCTTGGGTGCAATTTAACAGTCATTTATAGTGTTTTTGGAATGTGGCCATGCAGCAGGGACTGAGCTGGGGCAGTCAAGTTATAACAGGCAAGAATCTTGATCCCACTAGGAAAACAAGTAATTTTATTATACCTGTGAAATAATTTGGCCACTTTCTCTGTCACTTCATTCCAGACAGCTGTTTCTTTTTCTGCTTGCCATGTACAGAAAAAGGGCCAAATCCTATGACCTTTACTATTGTGAGTAGGCCCAATTAAGTCAATTGGGCTACTCATGTGAGTAAGGATTAATTGCCAGATAGGTGTTATAGGATTGGTCTCCAAACTTGGAAACAATGTGCAAACTCAGTGCAGCCTAGTTTAATTGTTTTTAAACTTAAGACCAGAACAAATATTTTTACTGGATTTGGTCCTGTTTATTTTAATGGATCTAGTCCTGCCTACCTCCTAAGTAATATGGACTATTCTGTGCAGATAAAAATGAAAGCATATGAAAATGTAAACCCTATCTGCAGTCATTCATGCATAAATTACTTCTTCCTAGCTATTTCTATTGCTAGAGCAATGCAAATTGTTTTCCAGGCAAAACTGAAGCGTGCACACTTTGTTCTTCATTGTAGTTTTTTTAAAAAAGATGAATAATAAAAGGGTAAACAAATAGCAGAGATCAGATCCCCCCCCCCAGCACCAAATAGGTGGTTTTCTGAATGTAATAAAAGCAATCCTTTTGCAACAGTATGTCGCTTTCAATCAAGTTGCAAAGAAATACCAAAGGAGAATCCGTTTAGGAAAAACAAACAAACCAATTTTGATTCAGAAACAGATTTCTTTGTCAGGATACATTTACAAAGCAAGGTTCCAGAACAGGCTGTTTTGTGACACTGGAAATAAATGAACTGCATAGTGCATTTGAAAATAGTTTCTGGAACTGTGTGGCATAATCAAACAGCATATGCAAAAAGGTTAATAGTCACCCAATGTCAAAACTGAAAACTGTTCTTCAAGCACAATGAGCCCATGTGGCAAAGGCACACTGACATCCCTGTGCTGAAGTCAGATACCACTCAGTACATTTTAAAATAATGGAACAGGAAATCTTATGTGTGCTTGGTTTTGAACAGCACACTGTACCTGTAAATTATCAGAAAGGGTATATAATCTTTCTTTACTGTACAGAATACAAATAATCTTAAGTTGGTGAGATATTTAAATAGAGAGGGATTCATTAAGAATATAATACATCACACAGATATAGGTCCTGGTTTGCTGCCAAAAAAATATGCAGTGCAAGCAATCCCTTTCGGACCTAGTGAAAAGGTAAAAGTTGAATGTGATTGACTTGTAAAATTAGATGTTTTTGAATGAACTCAGACACTAGCTGACCGAGTTAATGGTATGGTTACCATAATAAAACCAAACAAATTAAGGATTTGTTTAGATCCAAAAGATTTGAATAAGGCCATGAAAAGTGAGCCCTCTCCGATGAGAACAGCTGAGAAGGTCATGTCTAGACTTCAGAATCTAAGATTTTTTTTTTCCATTTTAGATTTAAGACAAGGGTTTTGGCAAACCCAATTCAATACAGAAATTCCTCCTTTGGTAGATATGTTGAACTGATTCGCTTGCAGGATTCCAGTGGTACCTGAGGTACACCAAAACATCTTTGGGGATCTGGATGGAGTGTAAATAATTATTGATGATCTGCTCATTTGGGTTAAAAATGATTAAGTGCAATGAGAGACGGTGTAATGTGTGCCACTGAACAAAAACAAATCTCTAATTGGGATGTGTAAGACTGGTTATATATGAAACATACTGTGATTATTGTGCTTGTAATCTCAATGCTATTCTCTATTGTCATCTAGCAGCATGCGGAGTGGAGCATTTTTTTTATAATAAATTAGGAAATTTATCTCTGTAAGGCCTCATTGTTTGGGGGTCTTTCCATTTGTCCAATTGCCCTTGCTTGGTTGATCCCAAAATGATGAAGCCTTACAGAGATTCATCGGCATGTTAACATATCTAAGCAAATTAATCCCTAATTTATCATAAATAAGTGCTCCATTCAGCATGCTGTTAGAGGACAATTCAAAATAGCAGAGGACTTAATTTTTGGGAGTTGTCACAGAAGCACTAGTACTGAAAAGTTTTAAGTAAGGCTGTCAATTAATCACAGTTAATTTACATGATTAACTCAACAAAATTAATTGTGATTAATCGCAGTTTTAATCGCACTGTTAAACAATAGAATACCAATTGAAATTTATTAAATATTTTGGATGTTTTTCTATATTTTCATATATATTGTATTCGGTGTTGTAACTGAAATCAAAGTCTATATTATTTTTGATTACAAATATTTGCACTGTAAAATGATAAACAAAAGAAATAGTATTTTTCAATTCACCTAAGTACTGTAGTGCAATCTCTTTATCATGAAAGTTGAACTACAAATGTAGAATTATGTACAAAAAACTGCATTCAAAAATAAAACAATGTCAAATTTTGGAGCTTGCAAGTCCACTCAGTCCTACTTTTTGTTCCGCCAGTTGCTCAGACAAACAATTTGTTTACATTTACAGGAGATAATGCTGCCCGCTTCTTATTTACAGTGTCACCTGAAAGTGAGAACAGGCATTTGCTTTGTAGCCGGCATTGCAAGGGATTTACGAGCCAGGTATGCTAAACATTCGTATGTCCCTTCATGCTTCAGCCATCATTCCAGAGGACATGCTTCCATGCTGATAACACTCATTAAAAAAATAATGCGTTAATTAAATTTGTGACTGAACTCCTTGGGGGAGAATCGTCTGTCCCCTGCTGTTTTACCTGCTTTCTGCTATAAATTTCATGTTCTAGCAGTCGTGGATGATGACCCAGCACATGTTGTTCGTTTTAAGAACACTTTCACTGCAGATCTGACAAAACGCAAAGAAGGTACCAATGTGAGATTTCTAAAGATAGCTACAGCACTGGACCCAAGGTTTAAGAATCTGAAGTGCCTTCCAAAATCTGAGAGGGACGAGATGTAGAGCATACTTTCAGAAGTCTTAACAGAGCAACACTCGGATGCGGAAACTACAGAACCTGAACCACCAAAAAAGAAAATCAACCTTTTGCTGGTGTCATCTGACTCAGATGATGAAAATGAACCTGCGTCGGTCCGCTCTGCTTTGGCCTGTTATTGAGCAGAATCTGTCATCAGCATGGATGCAGGTCCCCTGCAATGGTGGTTAAAGCATGAAGGGACGTATGAATCTTTAGCGCATCTGGCGCGTAAATAGCTTGTGACTCTGGCTACCGCAATGTAAAGCAAACGCGTGTTTTCACTTTCAGGTGACATTGTGAATTTCACACCATTACTCCTGTGTTGAGCCATAGGACAGCCTGGGTTTGAACCCAAGCAGCTAACGTGAGTTAAATGAAGAGTTGCCATTCTTCATGACTATTTTAACCCAATTTAGGTAATGCAGGATAGCCAGCCTGAGGTGAGAACACATTTTTTTTTGCAGTGTCGACAAAAGGGATCCTGGGAAGACAATAAATCAGCATAATTTATAGTCCTGCTGTAGTGGGGTGATATAAAAGCACTGTAATTCCAATAACTGATTATTAGGAGCAAAATTGTCACACCGTCTACACTTAACTGCCTTAAGGATGCAAAGAGAAGCAAGCTAAAAGAAGGCGGGGGGCAGAAAGGCAGGAGAAAATAAGAATAGCCATACTGGGTCATACCAACGGTCTGTCTAACCCAGTAAACTGACTACTCAGAGTGGCCAGTGCCAGATGCTTCAGAGGGAATGAACAGAATGGGCAATTTATCAAATGATCTATCCCAGTGGTGGGCAACCTGCAGCCCATGGGCCGCATGAGGCCCATCAGGGTAATCCACAGGTTGCCCACCACTGATCTATCCTGTCATCCACTCCAAGCTTCTGGCAGTCAGAGGTTTAGGGAGCCCCAGAGCAGGGGGGTTCATGTCTGACCATCTTGGCTAATAGCCATTGATGGACCTAGCCTCCATGAACTCATCTAATTGTTTTACTTTTGGCCTTCACAGCATCCCCGGAAATGAGTTCCATAGATTAACTGCACTGTGTGCAGAAGTACTTACTTATATTTGTTTTAAACCTGCTGCCTCTTAGTTTCATTGGGTGACCACAGGTCCCTGTGTTATGGGAAGGGGTAAATAACACTTCCTTATGCACTTTCTCCACACCACTCATGATTTTATTGACCTCTATCATATCCTTCCCCCAGTCATCTCTTTTCTAAGCTGTCTTTTTAACCTCTCCTCATATGGAAGCTCTTCCATACTACTTATCATTTTTGCTGCCCTTCTTTGTACTTTTTCCAATTCCAACATATATTTTTGGGATGGGGCAATCAGAACTGCACTCAGTAGTCAAGGTGTGGGGGTACCACAGATTTATAGAGTGGCATTCTGATATTTTATGACTTATCTACCCTTTTCCAAATGGTTCCTAACAGTCTGTTAGCTGCTGCTGCGCATTAAGCAGCTGTTTTCAGAGAACTATTCACGATGACTCCAAGATCTCTTTCTTGAGTGGTAACAGTGAATTTAGACCCCATGATTTTGTATGTATAGTTGGGATTATGTTTTCCAATGTGCATTACTTTGCACTTATCAACATTAAATTTGTAAGTCTCTCAGGTGCCACAAGTCCTCCTTTTCTTTTTGCAGATACAGACTAACAAGGCTGCTACTCTGAAACCTGATACTACTGTTAGTAGTTCTGCAATTTCATATTTCCTTCAGTACTCTTGGGTGAATACCATCTGGTCCTGGTGACTTATTACTAATTAATTTATCAATTTGTTCCAGAACTTTCTCTACTGATACTTCTATCTGGGACAATTCCTCAGATCTGTCACCTAAAAAGAAGGGCTCAGGTGTGGGAATCTCCCTCACAATCTCGCTTCCCTGCAGTGAAGATGGATCCAAAGAATGCATTTTGCTTTTTTGCAACAGCCTTGTCTTCCTTGAGTGCTTCTTTAGCACCTTAATAATCTAGTAGTCCCACAGATTGTTTGGCAAGCTTCCTGCTTCAGATGTATTTAATCTTTTGCTGTTAGTTTTTTTTTGTCTTTTGCTATTTGCTCTTCAAATTATTTTGTGGACTGCTTAATTATACTTTCACACTTGACATGCCAGAGTTTGTTCCTTTCTATACTATCCTGTACCCTGGTGTATGTTTGGAAGTAGCATTACTCTGAGAGAAATGCAGGTGCTGGGCCTGTCACCTGGAAGGGGTGTCCACAGAAAGATCGAGAGAGGGGTCAAAGGTACAGCTTACCCTGAACCATGACACATGGTGTTTTCTGTCTGTCTCTCCTCACCTCCCTCAATGAAAATTGGTTAATGTTTGCAAAGTGCCTTAAAGATGAAAATTGCTCCACAATTTCTAAGTATTCCGTGCCATCATCTGATGGCATGAATGCTATGGTATTTTGAACTACAACTGGTTGAAATGAGATCTTGATTTAAAATAACCCAAACTTTTCATGTGTTTTCCACCTTATCAAATGCTTCTGTTGTATCAGAAGTGTTGAAGTGTTCTTTTTCTCAGTTAGGAAGCATGGTATATAGAAAGATAGTATGCCCTCTTACAGAAAGTTGGAGAGTTTAGAATTAAACAGGCAGAGTTACTTGTGTCCTTTTTGGACTAAATTCTCTAAATTTGAGCTCTGCCTGTAGACATTCACAATAGCTGCACCTGCCCTTTTATTATTGTTTCTCAAGTGTAGCACAGTAGCACCTGGAGGCCCCAACTGAGATCAGGTCCTCATTGTGCTAGGTACTATGCAAACGTACAGTAAGAGACAGCCCTGAACTAAAGAGTTTACAGTCTAGATGGACAAGACAGAAAATGATGGGGAAAAGGTATTCAAACAGAAGACTAGGAACTGTGGGACAGATTAAGGTGAAATCTTGCCCTCACTGATGTCACTAGGAGTTTTGCCTTCACTTCAGTGGGGCCAGGATTTTGCCAAACGTGATGTCCAAGAATACACAGGAAGTCTGTGGCAGGGACAGAAATTTGAACATAGTTCTTGTGAGTCCCAGTCAAGTGTCTTACCAACGAGATCATCCTTCCTACCAAAGAAGAAGGGTGACTTACACTTTCATGGCTTGACCTTGTCTTCTCACTCAGGTTACTGGGAGTTCTATGCATGGACAGCTTACAGGATTGGGTCATTAGTACCTGCTATATCCCCTTTCTTCGTCTCTTTAGTAGATTATAGTTTTGGAGGTGAGAAATGTGTGAAACTCAGCAGGTTCACACAGGAAGTTCATGTGAACCTTCTTCATGGCACAATCTGAGTTTGGAATTTGGAGTTTGAGGTTTTAGGTTTTTTAAAAGGGAACGTCAACTGAAATGACCAATTTTTGCCTGGTTTGGGGTCAAAACCATGTGAAAATACAGAATTTCAGATAGTTCCTACCTAAAAACATAAATCCATGCAAGTTCACTCAAAACCACCTCAAACTCTCTTGAAACTCAGGACAGGTTCACAAAATGGCATGGAAAATTACATCTGTTGAAGTTTCATGTTGGTAACAAAGCTATAAAACAGATTAAACTTGGTTGGTTCCAGGATTCTTTCACTTCTAAACTTTGGCACAAATCCAGTAGCAACCTAAAATGATATAGTACCAAGATCTTTCTAAAGAGTTAGTAGGCTCTTACAAAGAGTTCACTGAACAATTTTTTTATATGTAAAATTAAAACTGCTGCAATGTAGAATAAAGGGATAGCCCTTCATGTGGACTGAGAGTGTGTTTGCTGGGACATCCTGTCTCGTGATATTATATGATGAATTTAAGACACACACAAAGTGACTTGCCAGCTAGATAAATTATGCTAAGCCTCACTAAGCTTTGTGGGTTTTTTTTAGTTTCAGCTTTATAACTGTTAAAACACAAATTGTCAACATCACATGTCAAACTATACAAAGTAAATATCCTTAAATCAAACTCTAATAGTTCTCAAGCAGCATTTTTCTTGCTTTGCCCATCTGTAAATTTTGGTTACTACAGATAGAAATATTTTTCATTGGTTTGTGTGTGTACAATTAAATCAAAGTTTACCAATATTTATTGATTCTAATCCTTCTGAGCCTAAATTTAGCGTCAGTCCTGGCTAGACCAGTGGTCTGTTATCTTAAGACAAAAGGGTCCTGGTTTGAGTCTCAGCTGTAGCAAGAGCAGAATATGCACCTAATAATTTCTACACCAGGAGCACAGTGTTGTCTGGTTATTAGCTGGCAGCCCCATCAGCCTTCCTGGAAAGCCTCTGCTACTGGCAAAGTCATGATGAACCATCCAGAAAACAAAATAGAGAGCTCACTAACTGAGATAAAGGCTAAACAGAGTTATCTCCAAAAGTATGCTGGAAGGGTTCAAGGTAGCAATGCTTACATCTGTTTCCTGCAGTACCTGTTGCATTATGAATTAATGGACTAAGTGGATTTAAACCATGTTCCTTCTATATAGTTTAATAAATCAGTCCTGTCACACAAATAAAAAAGCATGGCAGCAATGTTAGTCCAGAAACAAAACACTAAGGAAGCTAACACGGAGATTAAGAATAGCTTTTCCATGTGAGGCAAAGTTTAATTGTTGTATACAGAAGATTCATCTGAGTTGCCCAGTGAAATTAGAAATAAAGAATGGGGTCTTCCTAGAAAAAAATATCAGCTTTGTGTTGCCAGTTTTAGACAGTCTGTCTATTTGCAATAGTTACCCATCTTTTGCAGATGCCTCCCTTTAATAACGGGAGCAGAAAGATGATGGAGCAAGAAACTAAGGAAGATCAAAATTGCAAGTCAAGCAATTGAACTTTTGGGTGGCAAGAAGAGGGTCCTTTTCAAATACAGCTTTGCTTTTCTTAAGATTGTTTGTATTGCTTACATGCCACAATGACTGGTACTGTATAAATGCCATGGATAGTTGCAATTAGCTCCACATGTGCCATTAAGGAGCACTTCTGTCTGATCTGCAGGGCACATGGTAAGTATTTCACAAAGTAACCTTCTGATTTCATTTCAGTGCTACCATCTGGTGGGCAAAATGCAGATAGCAAATAGTTATATCATTATAATACTGTGGAACATTCTGATACAGTGAGTTTTTGTTTTATTTGAGGAGGAAACATAAGATATTATTAAAACAACTAGAACATCTGGTTTGGGGATAAAGTCATTTTACAGTGTTGCTGCCAAGCCTCAGGGCCAAGCTTACAGAGAACAGCCTCCCTTCCAACCCCTCCATAAAGCATAATACCAAACTGTAAAAATGCATATTGTCCAACACAAATGAAGAACAAAATATACTGAAGCTATGGGTTCTCTTAGAGACATTCACCTGATGGATGAAAAGCCAGGGAATTGCAGAACAGTTGTACTTCATTTAATTCTGTTTTCATAAGCCCATTTCCCCATGTGATTCAAGCTGTATAACTGTGAAGGCCAATGAGGAGGGAAAAAAAGTTTTGTGTTTTAGTATGGGTAAGTCCTCCATGAACAAAGTTAAAAATCAGTGGTTTCCCCTTACAATAGGCATTCTGAGTAAATGGAGAGGAAAAGGGAAAACAAACCCAACAGCATAAATCCTGGTAACCATTTCTTGAAGAGCTCTGTTGAGCTGCCCTACTGGAGATCAACACCCCTTCCTTTGGAACATTTGAAACTTATGGTGCATGCATGCAGAGAAGGGCCAGGGGCAGACCCAGCCCTCCTCCTCCCCAGCCACCACCTGACCTTTTGTGGCTTTCTTAGAGAGGAGCCATGCCAGTCAATCCAGTTTTGTATAGCTCTGTTTCAGATGCAGCTGCTCCCCCAGCTTCTACCATTTTTACAAACTTCTTCTCACCCACCAAAAGTTATATGAGACTTAAACCTGAGCCTCCTGGTTTTTAACTTCGACAAATCCATAGGGAAGAGGCTTTAAAAATATGAATTCCACCTCAGGGTAACATCCTGGTCCCACTGAAGTCAATGGGAGTTTTGCCATTGAGTTCAGAGAGACCAGGATTTCACCTTGGTGTTGTCCATCTACTCTCTGCTGATTTGAATCACTGACACCATTAGAGCTAGCCACTGACATTTCAAACACCTCCCGTGCCCTTTTAAATATTGCCTTTGACCATCTGCACACACTAGATACTGAAACATCTTTTGAAATTTGATTCACATGATATCATACCATCTGGGATCCCACTGACTTTTAGCCTGTTACCTGACAAATCCTTGAAAATGAGATGCAACTTAGTAAAATTTAATCAATAATGTTATTTTTGGACCAGATATGTGTAAACCACCATAGGGCTCTGATCTTGAAGAAGGATACATTAAATCCTTTGGCTGGTTTGCCGCAACAGAATTTATACAATAATCCCCTGTCTTTAAATACTCATATTGCTTTCTCTCGAGTTTTGGGCATTCGAAGTCTGTCAGTCCAGTAGGTGAGCCTCAGGTGATAAATCTGACCAAATACCTTGAAAGAAGTTACACTAATGAGTACAAGAACAATCCATGACAATTTCAACCTGGGGAATACGGTTAACAAAAATCTGGTTAAGTAATCCAAAACTCCAGTATCATGGAAGCTAAGAGGTCTTTGCATTGTAAGTGATTAAGAACAGATGACTTCCCCCCTGCCAAGGTTTGTTCCCATGCCCATTTTCATTATCAGAGCCCCCACCAGCCTGCCTGTTGTGTGGGGGAGCTGCCCATGCAACTCCCTCAACCAACAAACAGCTATTCTCTTGTATGTGGTTGATTGCTACACCTGCTACACTGGTCTTGGCCCCTGACTTTACCATAGTGGAGAGTAATGTTCAGTTCATGAGCGTTTTTTTCATATAGTTGATATACTGCATGAGAATACATGGACTCTTGATAAAATACTCTCCTAGAATTTGAATCATGTTATGTTTTTATAGTGAAACGGCAATGATAACGGGAGAGCCACATATTTTTTTTAAGGCCACAAGGGACTACTATACTCATCTAGTCTGACCTGCATAGCACAGGCTATACAATGTCTCCCAGTAATTTTTTCATGACCCCATAACTTCTGTTTGGACTATGGCGCATCTTTTAGAAATATATCCAGTCTTGATTTAAAGACTTCAAATGATAGAGAATCCACCACATCCATTGGTAAGTTTTTTCCAGTGGTTGATTACTCTCACTCTTAAAAAAAAAAAAAAAAAAAGGGTGAAATTACAGTTTTGGCTGTTTGGTTAAATCTGGATAAACCCCCCAAAATCTGGATGTTTAACTGAACCTCTTCAGCCTGCATAATCAGTCTGTAAAATCCCTAACAACATTTTCTCAAGATATTGAAGTATTTCCTTTTCCTGTGTTTCCCAGCAAAACTCCTAGGTACAGAGTCAAACTTCAGTGAAAAATAAGCACACCTTTTCCAGGCTAAACAAAGTGTTTGGTCTGGCCTCTATTTGAGTTTTGGGTGGAGCTTAAATTTTGTGCCTGTTATTATCTGCACAGGTTCAACCATTCCTAATGATGATCAATTTTAGATGATAGTCAGGCACCGCCTCATAAAATTTAGTGAGTTAGTTAATGATAAAAATGTTGCTGATAAACTCTAATTTGTAGTAACTCTTACATTATGGTGGGCATCTGTGTATTTCTGTACAATTATTCTATACTTTTTGGCACACTCTCTCACTAGCATCAAAGGATTAAAGTCAGATACCCTTACTTATCTAAAGTAAAATTCTCAATTTTAGTATCATGGATTTCAGTGGGACAATTAAAATACTATTCAATATAAGCAATGGTTTCAGAATCTGGCCCAAACTATGGTTAAATTGTGCTGGATGAACTATTTAGAGTGAACAAATTATTCCAACTATTTTCTATTCCGGAATCATCTGAGAACAGACTTTGTTTTTTAACACTGGTTTTGCATTGTAAATTGTACCACATGGCATATGAAAACGTATTTCAGCCTATGGATTATTTCCTAACTATTTGTCTCAAACTCCCACTATGTGATTGGTCAGGATAGATGAGTGTCTCACCTCCAGAGCGTATCCACATTTTCAAGTGCAGTGTTGCAGACTTTTTTAAAGTTCAGTGCTCCCTTTAGCCATTCTGGTTCCACAGCAATCTGTCATTTTCTGTGGCCAAACCCTCCAGCCAGGTCACTACTTAGTCCATTCTCCTTCTAAGGTAAACAGAAATGTCCCAAAATAGGAAACTCATAGGCTAATGGCCTTCAAGCCTATCTCTTGACATCTGGAACTTGTCACTTTTGGCCTCTTTTAATACCTGATCTAGGGGAAAGATTGAGGAACCCAGGCCTGCCTTTTCCTCTGGGTTCCAGTCTAGGGATCCTCTTTTGGTCAGATAGGGACCATTTCTTCGATTCCTCAACCTCTTTCCTGAGCTGTTCATACCTTCACCCTGCTTGCTAATGTCTTCATTGAGTCTCTGCTATCCCCACCTGAGAAACCTGGATCTGTGGTTTCTCATAGCTTCTCCTTAGCCAACTAGGAAGATGCTTTCTCAAAGACTGTCCCCAGCCCTTCTCTGCAGCACCTGGGCTGTTTTGTGAGTCGCCACTCTTGTCTCTTGCCTTTAGAGGAGTTAATGGCTCCCTCTTTCATACAGGAGTTCCCCTTCAGCCCTCTCTCTGGGGCTGGGGTTTGTGTCTCAAGCCTTTGGCCTTGGAATAATCAGCTGCAAAGCTTTTGCCTGCTCTCTTCAGCTGAACATCCTCTCAGATTAGCCTTCCAGCCTGGAAAGTTCAGCAGGCCAGCCTTCTTCTATCCATGTCTGCCTTCCCTGTGAGGTGAGCCTTTCTGCTGTCCCCTTTCTGCCATTGATTGGGGAAGAGTTGCCCCTTCCACTGTGCCAGAGTTATTTAAAGAAACCATGTCTATCTTTCTCCCAATCACTACTTATTTCTGGAACTGCATCTTCTCTATCCCTATCCCTGCTTAGCTCTTTGTGGCTCTTTATTGGGCCTTAAACTCTTAAAGGGCCATGCCAGGTGATGAGATGGGCTGACCACTATGTGCTACCCCCCCTTAAGGGTAGGCCGCCCTGTCACAGTCAGCTAATACGGTATTGTTTCAGCTCCCTGACTGGGGGACGCCCAAACATGCAAGAAACTTCCAAGTTAGCTGCAAAGTTGAGCTTTTGTATATAGCTATTCTCATGTGCATTCATAACTACAGCTAGCTGAAATCTTTCAATTGTTTGTTGAAAAATGTCCTTTTTATTAAATCTTGAAATTAAAATAAAATAGCAAAAAAATTCTGTTTTTCCTTGTTTTTTGTTTACTGAATTGGAAAATGAAAAAAATTAGTCAATATTTCAGTTCTCCTTCCCCACTCCAACTTTTTCCTTTTCTACCCTTCCTCCCTTCCATTTTCCTTTTTTAATTTTTCCACTGAAAAAAGGAGGAGGTGGGAAGTAAACAAATGTGGAAAAGAGGAAAACTTAAAAAAGGAAAAGGAAAAGGGGGGGAAGGAATGAGGGGAGGAAAAAAGGAAAAACAAAAACTGAAAAAGCAAAACTTTAATAAAAATGTTTTTTAAAAAATTGAGTACATGAAAAACTGTTCGTATTCTAAACGTATCAAGTAAAATTGACTTCCATGGTCCCCCACCACCCATTAGGTGGGGAGAGGCAGCCTTTTCATCTGAGTCAGACCAAAGCACTGGAGAGCATATTATTATACTGAAGGGAACAAACTTGCTCTAGCAAGAGGATGATCCAGAAGATCTGATAGATCTTTCCCATTTGCAACTTCTGGGATTTCATTATTTCCAATTGCTGATTGTCCAGGGAAACAAGTGTCTGAATGTTGTTCTCACACCTGGAGAACATATGCATATGTCACCCTAAGAATCTCTTAATGCCAACTGGCAGAAGGCCCACTATACTGTAACTGATATCAGGCCTTACACACTCACTACCCCCAACACACTGTTGTATAATATGTATCTAAGATGTGTCACATAAGGTGTATGTGAACTGTTGACACGTTGGTCTCAAAAATCATTGCGTGGTGTATGTATGGGTTGTATGAGAAGAATTATGTATGTGTGCTGGAAATATGTTCTTCACATGTATTTGGAAGGCAGTGCATAAATCCAGCCTGCCCTAGACAAAGGAAAGTGGATTTATCTGTCGGACTGGCTTGATTCCAGGCAGAGGACAATGAAAATACATTTACATATGAGGTAAAGAAAGTCATCAAGCTACCAAGTGGGGGAGGAAACAGCCTGGTGAGCACTCTGGGGGTCTGAGTTTGCACCGCAGGAAGTCTTCCTTTCTGTTGAGACAAAGACAATGAACTTTGGGAACTATAAGGGGGAGCAAAAAGACATTCTATTTATCCATCACTTAAGGAATAAAAGGAACAGCACCCTCTGAATCTGTGCAAGTTGGATGCCCTGGTCTGGAAGGCTCAGGATGCTGGTAACTTGATGTAGGTGAAAAAACTGCTTCTGCAAAGATTGTAACTTGCTTAAGTTAAATTTTAGTAACTAGAAATCATTGGGTTTTTTTGTTTTTTGTTTTTTTTGTAACCACCCTGTCTTTGTCTCTTGCTTTGTATCACTTAAATTTCAGTTCTTTTATTAATAAACTTATTCATCATTTTAGTATAAACCATCTCCGTGTTGTTATATTGAAGTGAAGTGGGAGTCTTCAGCTACACTAACAGGCTGGTGTGTGTTCTGTCTCTTTGGAGGCAGCTAACTTAATTTCTGTGAGCTTCCACTGAAAGGGGCCTGACACTGCAAAGAGAAGTCTCTGGGGAACTCGGGACCTGGTGTTCATTGATGGTTACCTGCATGTGTAAGACTGGCAGAGTCTTGAGGAGTTTGCTGATGAAACAGACAGACTGGCGTGGCAGGGCGCTGGTTCACAGTCTAATCTTTGGCAGGATTAGAGCAGAGTGGTAACACAGCGACTTATGGTTCTGGGCTGCCCTGAGAAGAGCGTCAGAGCACAGCAGCGCCACTTGTCACTATCAGAATGATCTGCTTGCTTTATTGACATTTGTATTTTCTTGGTCATCTCTCACAATCATATCCACATCCCTAGGCACACCCAGAGACATGAAGATTTTTGGAATGTGGTCAAAGGGAGCTGCCTACTTTATCCCTTGAGGCATTCACTTAATCTTTAAAACCCATTGCAATAAGAGTTCTATATTTTGACATGTCTAACACTCCGAGCCTTGAGGCAGGCAATTTCTGGTGTTTGAGGTTTCAGCAAAGTGAACGGTGAAGTAATGGCAGCTATCAATAGCAACATCTCCCGCACCCCCGCCCCAGTGGAAGCCCACTCCCCTTTCATAGAGCAGCTGATTTCTATGGGAAGGCCCTGAGGCTGGACCCATCCCAAGAGGTATTTTCAGCTATGGTGCCTGGATGTGCTTCAGCTAAACTGCAGGATATCCCAATAGCCCACAGGGTGTCTGTGACCTACCGGCTAGCCTGGGATCAAAAGGAGTGGAATAGCTCTGCAGGGGAACTGAAGCCATTACAGTGCAAGTGCATTGGGCTTCTATTTTATTAACATGAAAATTAACAGTAATGTCACATACAATACACCTTATCACCAGGCTTGCTTGTGCCTTGGGTTCTTTCCCCCAGATTTCTCAGCCCACGCTCTAGATCCTATCTCTCGAGAAAGCCTCTTCCATCTCCCTTATATCAGGGTGGGTAGCAAACCATCTGCCTCAGTGAGTCAGCCGAACTGAGAGAACATTTCTCACCAGGATCAACCTGATAATAGGGAGGGGAGTTTCTGGCAAATATATTAGTTCATTTAAAGAACCCGAAGACTAGTCTTATGACGTTTTTGTGTCTCACAATGGCATCTGCCATTAGACTGCTGGATTAGGGTCAGCTTAAGAGAGAGTGAACATACCCTCACCTCCCTGCAGAAATTCTGTAGATTTGGGGAAGAAGCCATGAAGAATATTCAGGTTGTAGGAGAAAATTCCTACATAACTAGCTAAAAATTTCCCAGAAGATTACTATTGATCCTGTGTGTAATAAATGATAGTACATATTTATTTATTTATCCTGTTTTAGATCTGCAGTACAGTGCTATCAGTTAAATGGTATTGGATTCCTGAAATACCACTTGTCAAATCCCTTGTTTTTTTTTTCTGTAGTATTATACCAACACTTTGCCAAATGTACAGAACAAATTCCAACAATTCACATGAGTTTGCCATGTGTTTCAGCTCTGTAAATTTCAGAAGATGGCAGTTTTGAGTTGGAAATTCATCCCCCTGCATCAGGGCAGGATTGATTTAGTTGTTACTTTGAACATCTCCAAATATGGGGATTCCACAACTTCTGGGAGATGTTTCCTGTACTAACAATTCTTATGGTTGTAAGGTCTTTTTTCTGATATTTAACCCAACCTTTTCCCTGCTGAAGCTTAAACAATTCTTGTTGTGTCATTATTGCATAATGACAATAATTGTTACCTCTCCCCTGAATAACAATATCCTTAATAGTCTACTATCCCTATAGGCAGTTATCATGTCTCCACTTGGGCTTTTCTCTAGACAGCTATGCAGATTTCTATTTAACTTTCTTATAGATTTTAATCTACCCAATTTTCTATCATTTGTATAGTTTTCCCCTGCCACTCACGCTAAGTTTTTTCTCATGTTTGACAACCAAAATAGCTGCATTTATGTAGATCAGTTTATTCTAAGAAGCAGACTCCAGTAATTGTAATACATGATCTTCCCATGTGTCTATCTCAGTGGATGGAGAAAGAGCATTTGATTTGACTTGGTTGGAAAAACTTGATATACAAAATTTGGCCAGCATTTGGCCTCTTAGAATGAATTGTATTGATGTCAACATTTTGGGCACCTAACTGTAAAAAAGGCTTTGTCTACTCTTATTTTAGCGTTTTCTAACCAGGTCCTGCCCAGGAAGATACAAGCTGGCAAAGTTCCTTTATTCCTGGTGGTGTATTAACCTTTGCTAAAATTTCACGCTCTATATTAACAGCAAAATTGAACCATTATTAGCTCAACAATCAACAGCTTTTCCAGGTCGTACCAATCATTGGAATCAAAACCAGCTTTAGGATGAGCTGTTGGTCACCTGTTTGATAAATGTTGTATGAGACCAGGGAGATTTGATCACAACCACGGAGTCTCACAGAATGTATACATGGAGTCCCAAATTTTAGAAAGGGGCCTATAATTTAGGGTGCTGCTGGTTTTGGTGCCCACCTTGAGGCTGTAATTGCCTAATTTTCATAGGTGCTGAGCACCCACCACTCCCGTTAACTTTAAGTGGAATTGTGGATGCTCAGCACTTCTGCAAATGAAGCCCCAGATTTCAAAAACTGCATACTCACAAATAAAGGCACCTACCACTAGAGGCCACTTTTGAAAATTAGGTGAAAAGCATATTCTGCAGGCCATACTGCGGTCTCTAAAGTTCCTAGAACATATCAACTTCCCAAGGCTGGTGAGTCTATTAAAGTGGGGTCCTACTCTGAAAAGTAAAACAGCATCAGAGGGTCCTACATTTGTCCATCAGTCTGTGTCTGGCCTGTGCCAGCTGACTTGGGCTCGCGGGTCTTGGGCTAAGGCGCTGTTTAATTGCAGTGTAGATGTTTGGGCTTTGGCTGGAGCCTGAGCTCTGGGACCCTCCCACCTTGCAGGGACCTAGAGCCCAGACTTTAGCCTGAGCCTGAACATCTACACCACAATTAATCAACCCCTTAGCCTGAGCCCTGTGATCCTGAGTCAGCTGGCACAGGCCAGGCACGGGCGTTTAATTGCAGTGTAGACATCCCCTCTCTGACCTGCAGATGAAATCTGCTCAGTTTCTAAGTAAAAAGGTTGATTTCTGAACGGACAAAACCACTAATTCAACCTGGAATCTGAAGATCATGTTGTTTTCTTTCTGTCCCAGGCACTACCAGCAACAGCGATGTGGCAGTTAGCATTTATTAACCATTTGAATTATGTTAGGCAAGTCAGAACTGACTCCAGAACACTCTCCTATTGCTCTTTGGTCTCTACGTTGCTAATTGGCATGTTAACAAAAAAACTTACTTTAGCGAATAAAGTAAACAGATATGTCTCTGAATGCACACGGAGGGTAGATACATTTTTTTAAATTTAAATTCTTTCTGTTTTTTATATGTAGTCATTTCAGAGAATGGATGGCACTTTTAAAGTGCAAGAGAACAAATTCATCACTGGTGTATCCTGTCCAAAGCTCAGGACTGGTGCTCCATCCTCTTCTTCCTTGACCTCTCAGCTGCTTCTGATACCTCCAGCTATGCTCCTTGTTGAAATCCTATACACCCTCTGCCTTTTTGACTCCACTGTTCTCCTGGTTCTCCTCGTACCTCTCTCATCCCTCCTTCACGCCGCCTCTCATACTTAGATTGTGAGCCCTTCAGGGCAGGGGCCATCATTCTGGTATGTTTGTACAGTGCATAGTGGAACTCAGGCCTATAGGTGCTACAGCAATTCAAATAAATAATAATAATAAAATAATACTGTGACTCCATTGAAGGCAATGGCGTTAAACTGTGCCGTACTGAGCCCCAGTGCGTATTATTTATCTCCTTTGGTAACACACGTTATTATCTGTTTAAAAATAAAAGAGTGTCAAAAATGAATAGGGAAAAACTGCCATTGACTTAAATGGGCTGTATGTTTGGAACTACAATAGCTAAGATTTGTAAAAAAACCAAACCTAACAAGACCCAGACGTCTATGATACAGACGGCCAAAACTAAGGGCATGTAATTAAATAAATAATAAAAAGATCTTTCCATACAGCCAAGAAAAAGTTCAAAGTGAAAGCAAGACACTTTTTTACTTATAAGGGAGATTTATGATCAGATTAGGGGAATATTTAAATATGACGGTTGCCATGTTTATGAGCTACATAGCATGTTCACTTGTGGACAAATAATGTATATTTCAATATCCTTAGACTAGCCTCTGTTGTTGTGCCAGTATTCAGGCTAACAATAAGAAGTTGCTACTGCACATGAGAGGAACTTTATCCAGCTGTTGGTGATGGTAAAGGAGAAAGCAGATGCAGTGTGTTGAATGTAGAGATGCTATTATTGAGGGATTTATCTCCAGTATTGCATTTTGTAATGTGTGGATGAAAGCAGTACGTGAGCACAGGTTAGTAATGTTTCTACAGCTGATGAGTATACAGAAGAGTCAGTATGAAACAGATTTTGCATTTGGTTCTGGATACCCATGATGCATCTGGTTTATCTTCTGTGCTTATGTACAATTCTGTGTCTTTATAAAAATCCAGATTTTCTTTAAGACTCCTTTGGGAGTTTTGAAGAAATTCATGTAGGCTTCAATATCAAACATTCTTATCCCTAATATGTTCACCATAGAAGCAAATAAAACTTTCATTGTTGGCCTAAGTACCATGCTACATAAATGTTGAATTTCCCACATTGTCTGATAGGCTGTAGTTCTTTCCATTCTGGTGTGGCCTTGCTAGGTAAATATCAGAGGGGCAGCCGTGTTAGTCTGTATCCACAAAAACAACGAGGAGTCCGGTGCCACCTTAAAGACTAACAGACTTATTTGGGCATAAGTGTTTGTGGGTAAAAAACCCCACTTCTTCAGATGAATGGAGTGAAAATTGCAGATACAGGCATAAATATATATTGGCACATGAAGAGAAGGGAGTTAGCTTACAAGTGGAGAATCAGTGGTGAAGGCCAATTCAGTCAGGGTGGATGTGGTCCACTCCCAATAATTGATGAAGAGGTGTCAGTACCAAGAGAGGGAAAATTGCTTTTGTAGTGAGCCAGCCACTCCCAGTCCCTATTCAACCCCAAATTAATGGTGTTAAGTTTGCAAATGAATTGTAGCTCTGCAGTTTCTCTTTGAAGTCTGTTTTTGAAGTTTTTTTGTTGAAGAATGGCTACTTTTAAATCTGTTATTGAATGTCTAGGGAGATTGAAGTGTTCTCCTACTGGCTTTTGTACATTACCATTCCAGATGTCTGATTTGTGTCCTTTTATCCTTTTACGTAGAGACTGTTGGGTTTGGCCAATGTACATGGCAGAGGGGTACTGCTGGCACATGATGGCATATATCACATTAGTAGATGTGCCGGTGAATGAGCCCCTGATGGTGTGGCTGACATGGTTCGGTCCTATGATGGTGTTGCTAGAGTAGATATGGGGACAGAGAAGGCAACGGGGTTTGTTACAGGGATTGGTTCCTGGGTTAGTGTTTCTGTGGTGTGGTGTGTAGTTGCTGGTGAGTATTTGCTTCAGGTTGGGGGGCTGTCTGTAAGTGAGGATTGGCCTGCCTCCCAGGGCCTGTGAGAGTGGGGGATCATTTTCCAGGATAGGTTGTAGATTGCTGATAATGTGCTGGAGAGGTTTTAGATGGGGGCTGTAAGTGATGACCCATGGTGTTTGGTTATTTTCCTTGTTGGGCCTGTCCTGTAGTACGTGACTTTTGGGTA
The DNA here is from genome assembly GCF_965140285.1 of Lepidochelys kempii. Taxonomy (NCBI): domain Eukaryota; kingdom Metazoa; phylum Chordata; order Testudines; family Cheloniidae; genus Lepidochelys; species Lepidochelys kempii. The sequence goes on from NC_136380.1 coordinate 251,984,047, forward strand.
CCCATCTCGCTCTGTCAATCTGTTTCTTCACTTCCCCAGATAGGTATTGTAGTTTTAAGAATGCTTGATAGAGATCTTGTAGGTGTTTGTCTCTGAGGGATTGGAGCAAATGCGGTTGTCTCTTAGGGCTTGGCTGTAGACAATGGATCGTGTGATGTGTCCTGGATGGAAACTGGAGGCATGTAGCTCAGTATAGCGGTCAGTAGGTTTCTGGTATGGAGTGGTGTTTATGTGACCATCGCTTGTTTGCACTGTAGTGTCCAGGAAGTGGATCTTTTATGGTGGACTGACCAGGCTGAGGTTGATGGTGGGGTGGAAATTGTTGAAATCCAGGTGGAATTCTTCAAGGGCCTCCTTCCCGTGGGTCCATATGATGATGTCATCAATGTAGCATAAGTAGAGGAACTAGGGGACGAGAGCTGACTTAGAACAACACCTCCTCATCAATTATTGGGAGTGGACCACATCCACCCTGACCGAACTGGCCTTCAACACTGGTTCTCCACTTGTAAGGTAACTCCCTTCTCTTCATGTGCCAATATATATTTATGCCTGTTTCTGCAATTTTCACTCCATGCATCTGAAAAAGTGGGATTTTTACCCACAAAAGCGTATAATAAGTCTGTTAGTCTTTAAGGTACCACCGGACTCCTCGTTGTTTTTGCTAGATGAGGAGTGAGGCACAGGGAATTCTCCCTTTATTTTGGAACAATCATCCCTTAATTCACAGAACTACAACTACTCCTTGTGGAACATAAAATCACTGGAACCAGGAAATTGGATGTACACATAGCCATCCTCTGACATTTAGTGAACAAAATTCATTTCTAGTCATACGATGAAGGCATATCACCAGTCCATGGGGATTGCACCAATGATGGATTTGCCCAAGTAAGTATCAGACTAGAATACTTACTGCATCAGCCACTCCAGAATTTCAATTTGAAAAAAAAAAAAGAAATCAAGATGCTGCTCCTAAAGGAAAGTGGAATATAGCTGCCTGAGAATTTTTGAAAGTCAGAGTTATGTTAATAGCTGTAGTTATGCACTATGCCACCCCTCGTATCGATGCAGGTTTGCTTTGGAAGGATGTACTTAAACAGTGACATAAAAGTTCCAAATGGAAGCTCAGTCTGTTCGTATTTTTGTATAGACTCACCATTCACTCTGACCTTGGATGTCAAAAAAAGTATTTTAATAGGTGTGATATTTATGGGGGGACCATAGAGCCAAACTAGTGGGAACATTCTTGTTGTTCTTCACCTTTTTCATGTTCATGTGAAAGTAGCAAAACATCCAGTGAACAAGATACATGTGAGGTAGTGTGTGCCAAAAGGCTCTGCCGAGATCTTTCATGGGTTCTTAGAATTTAAGAAAGAAACATTATGATAATCTAGTCTGACTTCCTGTATAGCACAGGCCATGGAATTTCAACCAGTAATTCCTGCTTCAAGCCCATAATTTTTGTGGCAAGGTCATTTATTTGGCTTTTTCCCTTCTTGTGAAGAGAGCAGGATCATGGTGAGTAAGAAGACCATTACTAAGCCACTCTTTGACATCAGAATCAGTAGGATAATGGAAATCCCTAGGGGCCGATTTCTCTTTCATTTGATAGATGTTCTGGCCACTCTTGCTTCATTATAATGCACAAGACAGACATTTTCTCACTCTGAGGCTTACTTTTAATTTAATTCACATAAGCACCAAATACCGGTCATTGATAAAATTAATAAGACAAGGGTTGCTCTATTTTCTGTTTCAATAGCCAGGTTTTGAATAGTCTGAGAAAGTGCTACTGCATTTCTGTTGTTTTACTTCTGATGACTGCTCTTGTTTGTTACCCTCAGGTCTATAGTGCAGCGAAGAATGTGCCTCCCAGCACGAGTACACAGACAAGTATTAGCTCTGCTCAAGCGAGCACACTAAAAATAGTAGGATGGTGGTATGGGTGACAGCTCGGGCTAGCTGCCTAAGAGCATAGCCAAGGGTTGAAGGGGCTTGTACTAGCCGAAGTGGCTGTCTGCGCTGCAGCAGTCACACTGCTGTTTTTAGTGAGCTAGCTTGAGCAGAGCTAACATATATGTCTTCCTGCACTGGGAAGCACCCTCCCAACTACTGTGTAGATGTACCCTAAAGCAAAACACTGCCACAGTAACCTCTACTACACAGCAGATTAAAATCTTGCTTGCAGAGAGATGGGGGTGTGAAGAATGAAGAATAACGCTCTTTGGGGTAGAAGATTGTTTGTTCTATGTTTACACAGTGACTAACACAGTGGGGTTTTTGTCTGGGACTAGGGCTCCTAGGTGCTATGGTACTACAAATGATAACTAATTAATGCACTTCATTTATACAGTATTTTCATCAATTTACATCTGCTAATAATGCTGTGTTCATTGTATTTACTGCCTGGTTTAGATGCCTTCCCACAGCTAACTTAATACAATATTTTTGTCTTTCTTTACCAAGTCTCTGCAAGTAGGGAGCTGAAGTGCTGAATTTAGTCATCCTGGCCACAGTATGCTCAGCAGAAGGGATGCAAAGGTGGCTTTATATCACCATTGCTGTCCTTCATCTTGGGGACCCTGGTACAGTGCAATGTAAAGCAGCCTGAAGGTTGCGCTACATTACACTAGCCACCCATGGCCCTCACAGAACCATTCTGGCAGTTGCAGATCACTGGCATGCCGCATCTCTCCAGATGGACTTCCTTTCCCTTGGCCACACTCTTCAATAGAAGTGGTGTAGAAGCTGTTATGACATCCCTGAGTCACCACAGAGTTGTGAGGACTCTGGTATCAAAGCCCAGTCTCAAACCCAGGCCCATTGGGTTCTTGAGAAGCAGCATTGGCTGTCACACCACACTGGCTCATCAAATTACTAGGGAATTCACAGAGGTGGGCGGGCCACCCTCCAGTCTTCCGCTACTTGCAGGGTCTTAATCTTGATTGATTAGTGACCATATATAAATTTCCTGCTTCCTTTCTGGCCTTGTCTGAGCAACAAGCTACTGCCCACTAGTTGCTAATCAGACCCTGCTTGAGTCTGCCTTGCTGCCTTACCTGACTCTGTCTTGCCTGACTCTGCCCCACCCAGTTCAGCTTTGCTGCCTCACCCAATCCCTTTCCCCCAGCTGCCTCACTGTATCTTCCTCTTGGGTTGAATCTCCTGGCTATCCAACTTTGTGTGAACTCTGACTACTGATCTGGACTGCCCTTTGATCTGCCTGCCTCCTGGGGATCAGGGTTTGCTCAGACAGCCTTCAATTTCACCTGGTCTCACTCCTTCTCCAAGGAAAGAGGGCATGGAACCCACAGGGATAGTGTCACTGGCACCCGCCAGAACACCAAATCCTCAGGAGCAAATCACACTCTTACAAGCAGAAAACCAAGCCCTATGGCCTATGGTGGACCACTTCCAGGTAGAAACTCACATCCTTCAGGAACAGATTACAAGAATGCAAAGGAGAACGCCCCATGGCTCACAGCTCCTTCAGTATCTGAGCCCATAGTGCCTTTACTAGAGCAACATGATTGTACCTGCAGTAAGTTCTGTGAATCTGTGCAGGCTCCTGTCAATGCTGTGTCTCCAAGTCCACATGACTGACCAGGCCAAGGTAGGCCTGGTTGTTAGTTTTCTCACCAGTGAAGCCATAGACTGGGTTTCTGTCCTATTAGAATGGGATCATCCTGTGTTGGCTAGCTGGGACTCCTTCTTGGGGCTTTTGCAATGATTTTCTATGATCCTCACCAGGCCCGCACCACAGAGGCACCCTTACAGAGGCTCCATCAGGCTCCAGGATGAGACAAGTTGCATATGGACTGCTTCCAACAGCAGGCAGCAAATATGGCTTGGGATGAGCTGGCCCAGCTGCACCAATTTCAGCTAGGCCTAAGCAATGAGGTAAAAGATGTACTGGTCTGCATGGAGTCCCGCAGAGGACTCAATGCCTTCTTTGAACTTGGTGTTTGACACTCAGCTTAGCAAGTTGCAAAATGAGAAGGAGGATCTATTTCATGTCCAGGCTCCACCTCAACCTCTCATGCAGGTGAACTCAGCTTGAGCGTGGCTGAAGCTTTTTGAATGGGAATGCTGGCACTGAGAGAATTTATGTTTTCACTGTAGCAGCATGGGCCACATGGCATCCATCTGTCTGGCCAAGGTCCCAAACCAGGAGGGTTTGGGGAAATGCCCCTGAATGCTTAGCTAAGGGAGTTGAGCTTGGGTAACATAGGAGACCCCACTCAGCAAGCCCTGCTAGGCATCTGCCCCATCTCCTTGAGGTCATCCCCTCACCTACAGCCCCAAATACAACTCTGACTTCAGGGCTCCAGACAAGCTTTTCCCCTCCAGTGGGCACTGACTGACTCCGGGTTAGGGGATGCCACTGTAGCCCAATTACTCGGTCTTTCCATACAGCCTAAGACTACCCCTGACCTGGACACTGCTCATTGCTTGCCTCTGGTCCCATCAGTCTGGAAACTGTGTTTCTGGAAGCAGTAATTGGGGAACACCATGAGCTCCTTTGGTTCAGCCTAATCTAGTCCCCATACTTTCCTGTGATACTTGGGATCCCCTCATTGGACACGCATGTCCTAAGTATCTCCTGGCAGCAGCACATTATGTTGCTTAAAGTACTTTGAACTAATTGGCTTTTAGCTCTGAGGCCTGGATTCCAGGCATCCCCAGCCAGACACCCTACCTGGGTTTCACGTACGTTGCGGGGTATACAAGGTTGAGCAGCAGAATGAGTCTCCTTACTTCTAGGGTCAGTTGTTTCTCTCCCCCAGAGATGCCAAGAATTTGCAGACGGGTTTGAAAAATGAAATACAGATACCTTTGCCCCTGCCCTCCCCATTATTATGACTGATCAATAGATTTTCAGCCTGATGCCAAGATACCATTTTGATGTATATACTCCATGTCTGAGCCTGAACCGGTAGCTCTTAAAGAATATATCCACAAGAGTCTAAAAAAGCATTTTATCCAACTGTCCACATCTCTATGCAAAGCTGGAAAAATGTATCTTTCGCAACCTACCACAGAGTTTCTAGGATATATATTGTCTCCTGAAGGGTCCACATGGATCCCTGTAAGGCAGTACAGATCTGCAACTAGGCAATGCCCTGAAGCATTCAGGAAACCCAACGCTTCATTGGGATTGCAAACTTTTATTGGTGCTTTATACGGGGTTGCTCTCAAATTCTGGCTCCAGTAACCACCGTGCTTTGAATACCTGCCAAATTCATCTGGACATCGGAAGCCCAACATGCTTTTTCATAGATTCATAGATACTAAGGTCAGAAGGGACCATTATGATCATCTAGTCCGACCTCCTGCACAACGCAGGCCACAGAATCTCACCCACCCACTCCTGCAATAAACCTCTCACCTATGTCTGAGCTATTGAAGTCCTCAAATCATGGTTTAAAGACTTCAAGGTGCAGAGAATCCTCCAGCAAATGACCCGTGCCCCATGCTACAGAGGAAGGCGAAAAACCCCCAGGGCCTCTTTCAATCTGCCCTGGAGGAAAATTCCTTCCCGACCCCAAATATGGTGCTCAGCTATTCCATAACTTCACTCCTCTGATGGTTAGAAACCTTTGTCTAATTTCAAGTCTTTTGAAAGCTTGAAGGAGATGTTCATCACTGCGTCCATCCTCATGCACCCCGACCCCTGTCAGCCATTCATCCTGGAAACTGATGCCTCCAATGTTGCCATTGGGCTGGTGCTGTCACCAAAGACAGAGTCGTGATCAAGAGATCCATCACTGCACATATTTCTCTCAAAAGCTCTCCCCTGCTGAACGTAGCTATGAGATTTTGGAAAAAGGAGGTGCTTGCCATCAAAGCAGCTTTTGAAATCTTGAGGCAGTACCTGGAAAGGGCAAGATGCCCTGTGCAGATATATGCTTGATCACAAAAATATGGAGTCCCTACATTCTTCTAAAGCCTTGAATCAATGATCGTTATGCTGGGATCTCTTTATCTCAAGGTTTGATTTTACCATTATTTACCGCCCTGGCTCTAGGAATAGAAAGGCAGATGCACTCTCCAGAAAAGAAGAGTACGCCAGTGATCCTAGGGACTGTGATGTAGAACTGCCCTAAATCCTAAAGCCATATCACTTCCTTGGAGGGTCATTACTGTCAGACTTAATGACAACCATATATTCTGTTCTTTGGGGTTACCTTTTGGCCCAGAAGCACCTAACCTCTGTTACCTAACCCTTCGCTGAAATTACACAGAGGGATTGACTCCTTCACATTTATAGGCATATTTATGTCCCTGAGGAAAGCCTTCATCTGGAAGTTCTACACCTATGCCACCATGTCCCTCGGGTGGGTCACTTCAGCCAGACAAAAACCATAGGCCTGGCACTCCAATTGTTCTGGTGGACAAAACTGTGGTCTGATGTTCAGGCTGATGTCAGATTCTGCAACACCTGTGCTCTTACAAAGATACCTCTAACTAAGGAGGGAAGTTGTGGTACCTCATTGATTGGTAAGGATAGAAGCCCAAGGAGTGGATCTAGGAACCAGCTTATCATGTACATGCTTCTGAAAAAGTCAACCCCGGCCACAGGGTACACCCAGATAAACCCATATCCCCAGCACCCCAAGGGGATGTGATGTCAAGAGCCACTGGGTTCTTGGGAACCAGCCTCTCACTGAATTACCAGGGAAATCACAGACGTGGGTGGGCCAACTTCAAGGGTTCCACAACCTGCTTCCTGGTTGGCCACATGGTCTTGATCCTGATTGGCTGGCAACCTTATATAAACTTCCAGCTTCCTTTCTGGCCTTGTCTGAGCAACAAACCATTGCCTGCTAGTTGCTTGTTGGAGCCTGCTTGACTCTTGGCTTGCTGCCTCACCTGCCTCTATCTTGCTGCCTAACTTGACCCCACCAGCTGCCTTGCTGTATCTTCCCCGTGAATTGGATCTCCTGGCTATCTGACCTCTTGTGTGAACTCTGACCTCTGATCTGGACTGTCCTTTGACCCACCTGACTCCTGGGTATTATGAGGACTCCTCTATATTGGAGAAATCCTTCTGCAGCTTTCAAATCCAGATGTAAGGTTTCTTTGTGCCACTGGAGTGGTGCATAACAGACTTGTCAGGGATGAAGATCTGTCCTGAACTCTAAGCACACTCTGAAGGGCAGGCAACGAAGAAACTCAGAATCCATTCTGTATGTGCTGGCCACAATTCCTGCTTCCCCTGCCAATATGCTTATGGTTTGGCATCTGTTGAAGCACCAAAGCTATCTAGCTGATTAACTGACACACTTTGGGTGGCCTTAGTCTCTTGAGATTTTACAACTGCTGTTGCTCTACCAGACAAGAGCCAAAGGCTTCCAAACTCTCCCACAGAGACTTTCCTTGTACACCGGTGTCAAGTTCAGAACAAGAATCCAGAGCAGACTTTTTATTCCTCCTAACACTCACCTCCTGATACTGCTGCTCTCCCTCAGCTAACTGATGTATGTGATGAACCCATGTTTAATGCCCTATTTTCCACAGTATGCATCCGATGAAGTGAGCTGTAGCTCATGAAAGCTCATGCTCAAATAAATTGGTTAGTCTCTAAGGTGCCACAAGTCCTCCTTTTCTTTTTACTTCACCCTGGTAATCAGTAGTCAGTAGTAGTTCATAGTAGTATCCCTGACACCCAGGAGTGCTCTCCTCATGAAATATGAGGCATTTTGTACGCTTGACACTTGGATCCAAGATTGTAACGAGAGTTTGTTGCAATGCACTGTGCAGTTCTGATTCCTGGATCTCTCTGCTGCGTGTGCTGCATGCTCAACACCCAGGTAAAAGGGACTGTTTGCTGACGGTGAGACAACATGGAAAAAACAATGTCTCCAGCAGGAATTTTGGAAGGATAACTTGACTGATACAGTGTTAACACCACTCAATTTATTAGGTCATCTCCATTTAAGGTTCACACCGTAGGTGAAGGTGCTTGGACTTTGTGTAGAATGCTTGCTTTACTCATAAAAAGAAAAGGAGTACTTGTGGCACCTTAGAGACTAACCAATTTATTTGAGCATGAGCTTTTGTGAGCTACAGCTCACTTCATCGGATGCATACTGTGGAAACTGCAGCAGACTTTATATATACACAGAGAATATGAAACAATACCTCCTCCCACCCCACTGTCCTGCTGGTAATAGCTTATCTAAAGTGATCATCAGGTTGGGCCTGATGCACATTGTGCACATCATGCACATTGTGTAAAGAGTTGTCACTTTGGATGGGCTATCACCAGCAGGAGAGTGAATTTGTGTGGGGGGGAGGAGGGTGAGAAAACCTGGATTTGTGCTGGAAATGACCCAACCTGATGATCACTTTAGATAAGCTATTACCAGCAGGACAGTGGGGTGGGAGGAGGTATTGTTTCATATTCTCTGTGTGTATATAAAGTCTGCTGCAGTTTCCACGGTATGCATCCGATGAAGTGAGCTGTAGCTCACGAAAGCTCATGCTCAAATAAATTGGTTAGTCTCTAAGGTGCCACAAGTACTCCTTTTCTTTTTGCGAATACAGACTAACACGGCGGTTACTCTGAAACCTGCTTTACTCATAGAACCTTTTCACAATATGCAGCATGGATTTCTACCACTTCCCCCTCTCTGGCTTCAGATGGTGGAAGGTGAGAACATTCTGCACCAAGTTTTGATATTCCAAGGTTTTCTGGGCCATTTTGAGTATTCCCATTCTGTTTCAACATCTCCCACATCATTAAATGCAGGCAGTGTGCAAAGCTAAGGTCACAGACAACCCCACCTTCATGCACAGCTCACACCAGACTGGAACTGCTGTTGGATGCCATGAATACAGGGGAGGAGAGAATTCATTAAGTTATGCACGTCCTTTGTTTTGCACAGCATGCCATATCTCAGAATTGTGCATACATGTGGCTGCTGCTTCCGCCACCAGCCAGCACACAAACAAGCCCTTTTTTCTATTCACCACCTAAGCAGACCAAGTGGGTGCTCTCATTCAATACTTTATAGGTCGGTTTGTCAGGAGGATTTTCTTGCCTTTAGATTTCTCCAAAGAAGAGATCCCTGTATCCAGCAGCATTTAGAACAGCTGTAAAACTGTTCTTGAGGAGAAATACATCCTGCTTGATTCTTACCATCTGGGGGCTGCCCATGGCCTCAGTTCCCAGGGGGATTCTCACCTTGTATAAATGAAAAGGACAACACATAACTTCCAGGAATTCACTTGCTTTGGCATTGAAAAAACCCACAAGGGAAAGTCCTGAAGAATTTAATGGGATGAATCCAATAGATTTCCAGAGAAATTACTTTAAAACTATATTGAATTTAATAGAGTGATATTCTTTCTCTAGTTTTTAAAAAAAACAATTTTATAGAATTCTGTAACAGGGATATAATTTTTCAATAAATTCTATTGGATTGTTCAAAAAACCTACAGTACACTTTTCATTTTCTATTACCTTCTATACAACTTTCCTATAAGGGAAGGACCATTGGGTATTTTCAGCACAGTTAGGGCTGTATTTGAGGGTCTCACCAAAAATCAGGTGAGTCATTCACTTGATTCCTGACCTTATTGAGGGATGATGGTTTTGGGACTGCTTTTGCTCGGCCTTCTTAACAACAGCCATTGCTCTGATGGATTCAGCTGAAGAAGTAGCTCTTCCTCTGTTCATAACCTGCACTGACAGCAGTGACACCCCGTTACTGCTTCTTCAGTAGGACTACTTTCATGAGTGAGTGCTCACCAGCCTAAGTAAGAGTTGCACAAGGATATGTCAGAGCTTAGGTCCACCCCCTACAATGGCTGTCAAGACCCCAGCTACTATTTTGCCTATCCAAGCAACGTATCCCTTTTACTCACCCCTTTTCCTCTAGGTCACACCCTTGGCTCAACTCTTTTAATATTGATACCTGTGAGACTCATTGTAGCTGGGGATATTGGTGGCAATTGCCTATACAGATATAGTCAATGCTTCACTTCTAGGTTCATGACCCACAAAAGTTTCACTAGAAACCCCAGCTAATTTAGTTTCCATGTGATTTAAAGATGGGCAGAGAAGTCCGCCTAAGGAAATTCAGTTTGACATGCCATTTAAGGTGCTGTAAAAGAGGACACCATCTTTATTCCACTTAGAAGCTTACACATAAATAATTACAGCATTGAGCTCTAGGATTTATGTGTGTGTGGGGGGGACTTGTAGACTAACAGGGACCCCTGTTTCTGGAGTGGTTTTGCTGCATTATGCTATACTTATAATCTGCTTAGCAAACAAGTAACACTCTAGTTCCCCCACGCGGCTATTTATGGTACAACTCAAAATCAGCTGAGTGTCTCAACAAAAGGCTAACCTAGCTCTCTATTGGTCAGTCCAGGAATACAAGATAAACATTCCATGGACCAGCGGTGCTCTCCATCTTCCAAGAAACCTGCTATCTGAAGGTTATTATGGTACCTCTGCTAGAATGACTTTTCTTCATCAATGACCATTCCCTGCAAAGTTTTCAGTCATGCTGTGCAGTAACTCAGACAACCATCCCTTCCCCCTCACCAGCATGAAAGTTTCTGTGCTGATAGCATTGCTACCGAGAAGAAATCCATGCAGTTCCACATTTTCATGATAGCTACTCATGTCCTCTTAGCAGACCTAAAAGATGGTCTTTTGCAGCTCTGCTCTGGAGGAGAGTTCAACACTCTGTTGCTGGCAGAATTTTCTTTCTTCAGCATTCACCTTCATACTTTTTTTAAGAAAGGGAAAGGAGAAGATAACTTCTGAGCTGGGATGGCCGAAATATTTGAAAAGATCCATTTCATATCTTAAAATTATGCGCAAAGTTAGATTTCCAGGAGTTTTCAAGTTAAGGCAAGGGGTTGGTGCAGAGCCAAATATATATGCAGGCCCCAGTAACCCCAGTTGTTACGTGATTCAACCTGCACGTCTTTGTTTGCTTATTTACTCTGAGTGACTACAAGGGCACTTGATGTGATAAAACATGGTCAATGTCCTGGGTTCAGTTGGAGAGTTAGGTTAGGATGTTATCTTTCTGGAGATTTTCCCTGCAGCAATGATACATGTTCTGGGGTTAACTTTCTGTCGAATAAGCAGGGCAAGTTTTAAGGCACGGGTCCAGATGGTAAACAAGTCTGTCTATTTGGAGCCTGCATTGGCAACTGTGCTGAGGTTGTTTGTATTAAAATATTTGCCAAGCAATTCTGTATAAAGCGAGGTATGTTTCTGTGAAAAGGAGAGATAACGCTGGTGCTTTGTCCCATTTCCAGCAGCAGTACTCTTGCTCCCTTTGTTACCACTGATTACTCGCAGCAGCTCCAGTGCGCTGAATTCGGTGCTGCTGCAAGCCTGGAACTGGTCTGGCTGCACTTTCTGATTGGCTGTCTGCCCAAGAGGCAGGAGCAGAATCAACTCAGTTGCAGAATTCCAGTGGCATCAAATTCAGTTCACCAGTGCTGCTGAAGCCAATCAGTGATAGGGAAACTAGTGAGGGTCTATCAGAATAGGGGAAAATCAGGATGTAGCACATATAAGTTCAGCTCATCCCATTCTCACGTATAAGCTCTATACAGCAGGGATTGTCTTTGTGTTCTGTGTTTGTACAGCGCTGCGAACAATGGGGCTGTGGCCAATGACTCGGGCTTCTATGAGCAAAATAAGTAATAATAATAATTTACAATACTTCTGTTCCCATCTGGAGAAAAATTGAACAGTCGGAACAAGACTTAGTGCAATGTAAAACTACTACAACTATTTTTGAGACAAGGCAGGTGAGGTAATATATTTTATTGGCCCAACTTCTGTTTGTGGAAGGTACAGACTTGTGAGCTACACAGCTCTCTTCTTCAGATCTGGGGAAGGAAGCAGAGTGTCTGAACTAAATACAAGCTGGGACTGATTGTTTGAGCAGAAAGGGTGAGGTAGTCCCTTGACGTGGGCAATTGGGGGTTAGATGATAATGCATAAAGGGTTTGAAATGGCCAATTAAAGGTTAGCCAGTGGTAAGGTTTGTTAAAATTGTTTTAAAGAGCGTAAGACCAGTGTCCCTATTAAGTCCATGGTTATTCATAGCAGAGTTATGAATTTAAGTTCCCAGCCTCACCTTTTGAAGGGATTGTGTAGATTTCCCATGAGGACGAGTATTAAAAGATCAAGTCTGGAGTGATCGCTTTGTGAGAAGTGTTCGCTCCTGGCTGCTAGGGTGGTTTTGTCTTTTTTAATTTTTCTGTGTGAGTTCATTTGAGAGCAGAGTGTTGGCTGGTTTTACCCATATCATTATTTTATTTTATTTATTTGGCTATGTTGTTTTTATTAGTTATGTATTATTCTTCATGTGGGACAGATCAACCTAAAGGTGCACAGCACTTTTCAAACAAGTAAAAGGCACAGTCCTGGCCTCAGATCTGGGTCCTGTCCTGCATTCCTCAAACACTCAAGCTTCCATTGCCTTCAGTGAGTCATGCAAAAATGTAAGGTTGTTCCTTATATTTTGATATTAGATTATGAGTGATAACAAGGGAAACGAAGGAGGGTATTGGAGAAAGGGGGATGACTGTTGCCGAGGCTGGTGTGCGCTTCCTGAAGACTCTGGTTTTGTTGTCTTTTGTTCATTTTGTTTGCAGTTGGTTAGGATAAAGCTGTTAGTGATAGCTGCAGTCCTTTTAGCTTCTCCTCACTTTATTCTCCATTTTCCCGGACTTGGGTCATGGGACTTACACTCAAGTTTCTGGCAAAGAAAAATGTGGAAGGACAGGGGCAGGGGCAGGGAGAACAAGGAACAGAGGTCACTGATAAATTAGATTCCGGGTCTTTTCAGTGGGTGGAGGATCATACCTAGGATGATACCTAGGTGCACCATATTCTATCATGGATGTTAGAAAGAACCTGTATATAGACATTTAAATGGTCTGTTTACAGTGCAGCTGTTCTCTCGGGGTAGAAAAGGAGCATGAGAAAAGGTAGCTATTGATTTAGCTGTAGGGAAAAGATCAGAGGACATGGAAGTTCCTTAAATCTCCAGTACATACCCATGTCTAATCCCTGGCAGGGAGCAATGGAAAGGCATTTGCTGTGCTGCTGACATGGTGGGAAGAAAGAGGGAGGAAAAAGAAATGCAAAGTAACAGGATGAATTTGCTGGACATTTTGAATCTCAGATCTAAGTGAGAGTGAAGAAGAGGGAGCCTGGGGTTCTTCTCCAGGAAAAAAAAAATAATAAATTGAGGTTTACATGCAAGGTGGGATATTGAGATGGTAAAAATGGTAAAACTTCCCATAGACCAACAATGAGCACTTCTGAGAGCATGTTACTGTCAAGGAAATTAGGGATTATGCACTCTGGTGGCCAGATCCTCAGCTGATTTATCAGCTGATAAAAATCAGCATAGCTTCATCAAAGCCAGCTGCGGGTCTAGCCCTCTGGGGTGGAAATTCCTGCAAGTTATTCTTATCTTTATCCCAAAGGACAATGAGGATGCCTCTTTATCACAGCTTCTTGCTGGGTGTCTCCTCCTCTGATTGTAGCCCTCTCTCTTCACCATTTTTCATTCCTTTTCCCTTCTTTCCTTTCCTCCCTCTTCCTTTCCTTTATGATCCCTTTCTTGTCATCCCCACACTCAGCTAGCATATAATTTTTTTCCCTTTTATGGTGGCGTAGATGTGCATGCTGCACAAAAAACAAATAACTCTGCAATATCTTATTGTGTTTTGACATTTTTTTATTAGCATGTAATTATAGAATGAATTCCTTTGGTATTGGCCTGCTCCAACATTTTGTATTTTATTGCTTTGCTTACTGTCATAATTAACAATGATTTTTTTTAAGTGACAAACTTCACTTTTTTCCTGCCAATTTCTCCTCCTTGTTTTCATTAATTTTTCTCTGCTGCAGGTCAGGTTAGGTAGTTTTGCCATCCCCTGGAGCTTCAGTTATCTCCTAATGTCTGAACAGGCTTTCTCAGAGGCAGCTTTTCTTATGTGTGATCTATGTTTTCATGTGGGGTGGGTTTTTATTCTGTCTGTCTTCTCTGTCTCTGTGTCGTGTCTTTTGGTTTGTCTTTGGCCTTGTGTCTTTCTGCTTTTTTGGCTCAACTCTGTAGTAGCGGAGGCAAAGCTATTGTTAGTTCTGGCTGAGAGTATATTACAAGATGGAGTGATGCTTGTTTCTTCCATAGTTAAGACCGATGCAAAGCCTTCCATTATAAGCCTGACTTTGAATTCCTCACTAATTTTGTCAGGATGAAATCAATCCACCTGAAATTTCACAGGCATGTTCCTACAGCTGGCTAGAATTGTCTTGGAAAGTTTGAGAAAAATAAGGCAAGGCATTTTGGAGATATTTAAAAATGGGAGTGATCTCACTTTTTTTACTTTTTCCTAATGTGTGTGTTTTGTTAAAGGAGTGTCATAACTAAAAACTGCCTTGACCTGGAAACTCCAAATTTGGTTATTTTGTTGTGTCTGGCAAGGACTGGTGCCATGGACTAGTCTTGGAAGGTTTCATGGTTATCATTTAAATATTAGTAACATCAATGTCTATGTACATTTGGAACACAGAGATATTCTATATATAGCATGCTGGCTTTGTACTTTGTTTGGAAATTGCTATCAGCCAGTTATGTGCTCCTTAAGCAATGTATCAACAGCATGCACTTTTTACGAATAATGTAGCCAAAGGCTACCAGGTGCCTAAATAGCTGTTGTCATGTGTCATATGACTGGGAAGCACTCTACTTGTTCATCTTGTGTTCGCCACAGGAATTCTTGCAGAGCCTGTCAACTTTGCTATTGTTCCTCTGGACTTTACAAGCTGCAGAGGGCCTCTCTTCCCCTTTAGTGCCTCCCTGAAGTCTCAGAAATTTCCTCTACTAGGCTCCCCCTCAGTAGCCTTTCAGTGACCTGGGGGACATTAGGGATCCTTGAATGGACTATGGCAGAGTTGGCTTCAAGTTGATCCTAGTTTTTTAAAATTTAATAAATACTGAAACATCAAACTTTGCTAACCTGGAGGTGAGGCCAAGAAAATAAAGTATGGAAATTCTGGTAAGCTGCCCATATGATGTCGTAGTTATGCCTGAATCTCAATACACAGAATGCCATTACTATGAAAACTCAATAAACCCTTTAAATGTCCAGATCCAGACTCCCTGGAGGCTCAATGATGGCTCCTGGGTTCTCCGACCTTATGAAAAACTGAAGTAAACTGAGAACATACATTGTAAAGATCTCCAGGTGGCCTTTTCAAGAGTGCTCATCATTGGCCTAACTCTGCTCCCATTAAAGTCTTTGGTAAAGCTCCAGTGAGTTCAAAGGGAACAGAGTCAGTCCAACTCTGAGCCCTTTTGAAAATTCCACTTTACACTAATAATTCATGTATTTATAATGTTCTCAGGCTGCTGTACCACATGATAAATACACAGTCAAAACATAAAAAAAAAGGAGTACTAGTGGCACCTTAGAGACTAACCAATTTATTTGAGCATAAGCTATCGTGAGCTACAGCTCACTTCATTGGATGCATCCGATGAAGTGAGCTGTAGCTCATGAAAGCTTATGCTCAGATAAATTGGTTAGTCTCTAAGGTGCCACAAGTACTCCTTTTCTTTTTGCGAATACAGACTAACACGGCTGCTACTCTGAAACCAGTCAAAACATAGTGAAAGCTTAATTGAAAAACCACCCACAATAATACAGTAAAACAAACAATACACAACACAAAAAGGAGCAGATAAATATGAGACCAAATATGTCGCCTGGTTGCTGGAAGCCTGCGGGGGGCCTCACATGCTGCAACTCTGCTTCTTCCCCTGCCACCAGCCCTGCCTCTCTCCTGCGGGGGGCTGGCATCTTCACTCAACCCCTCTGCACCCCACCCCACTTTTTTTTTTTTCAAAAAATTGGCATTTGTCCTGTTTGCTCTTGCCAATTGAGCAAGTCAGCAAGAGCAAACAGGACAAATGCCTCCTTTCGGAAAAAAAGTCGGGATGGCCAGGACAGGGCTTAAAAAAGGGACTGTCCCGGCCAAAACGGGACGTAGGGTTGCCCCAGTCTAGGAGAATGCAAAGCAGGTATTGGACTGAAGAATGGAGAATCTGGCAGTAATGTCCACAGTGAGGGTGCTGGCAGGCTAGAGCTCTACAGGTGCAAAGGTTCCACAATTAATGTCCAGGCAGAAATGAGCGTGAATGTGACAAGCCTAAACAAGAGTATGTGCTGTGAGCACATTAGCTACTGTCAGTGCTGAGCCTAGTTTGGGAAGGTGAAAATCTTTGCAGAGTTAGATTTCCCCTAGCCTTAAGTGTTCAGGTTTTCACATTTGGAAATTGTGCCTATGGTGACTGTTTTCACTAAGATGCCTGGTACAGGAAATCTGTTTTGTGACATGTGTTGGTGCATGGTGAGAGAATCCACATACTGTCATTTTGGTTGTTAGTGTATTTTTATAGCATTTTTTAATTTTGTGTTGGTTTTAAAGAATACTCTCACCCTGGCATAGGGCAGCCTACTATACTGGGGCAGAGGACCCTTTTGCACTGCTCACTTCTGATGCTGATACTCTCCTGTAAAGATTGATCACTCTCTGTAATAGGCAGGAGGAGTTTGTTTGAAACACTGCATTGTGTTAGCAGATGTTGATCCTGCTGGGGAAGGGTTAAATGGATTGTATTGATTCACTGAAGCAAGCAGGTGATTCATTACCCGCACCTGAATATAAAGGGTGAAGGTGAAGAAAAGAAATGGTTTGAGGATGGGATCCAAGTAGTCCTGGCCGTCCTAAAAAGGCAGCTTATGCTGATTTTATAGGCCTAATCCAAAATCCACTAAAGTCAGTGGAAGTACTTCTGAACACCTTGCAGAGGTCATGAGTATCTCCAGGAACGGGGTAATTAAAAATCTGGAGGCCTACATTTCCAAAAGTGACTAGCAATTTTGATTCCTCAGTTCTTAGGTGCCCAACTTGAGACAATTTAAGGGAATCAAGCACAAGTTATGGGGCTCAGTACAGGGGTAACTGGGTGAAATTTAAGGGCCTATGATATACAGGAGATCAGACTAGATGATCTAATGATCGCTTTTGGCCTTAAACTCTATGAATCAATAAAACTGAGGAAAATCAAAATGAAAGGGGCCTGACTTTGAGTGTGGGTGCTCTGTAGTTTTTGAAACCCAGATCTCTTTAAAACTGATTTATTAGATGAAATGTAGAAAAGACTGGGGGGTCATGGTAGATAATTAGCTGAACATGAGTTCCCAGTGTGATGTGGCCAAAAGTGTGAGGTGCTGATGTGATGCTTGGATGGATAAACAGGGGAATCTTGAGTAGAAGTAGAGAAGGTGTTTTACCTCTGTATTTGGCACTGATGTGACCACTGCCAGAAGCAAGAAAGATGTTAATAAATTGGAGAGGGTTCAGAGAGGAGCTATGAGAACGATTAAAAGATTAGAAAACATGCCTTATAATGATACACTTGAGAAGCTCAATCTATTTAGCTTAACAAAGAGAAGGTTAAAGTGTGACTTGATTACAGGCTGTCATTACATACGTGGGGAACAAATATTTCATAATGGGCTCTTCAGCATAGCAAAGAAAAGTATAGCATGATCCAATGTCTGGAAGTTAAAGCTAGACAAAGTCAGACTACAAATAAGGTGTAATTTTTTAACATTGTGAGTAATTAACCATTAGAACAATTTACCTTGGACTCTACATATCTATAAATTTGGCACCCCAAAATTAAGGCACCTAGAATCAATAGTCACTTTAGAAATTTTAGGCTTATGGATTTTTCCCCCTTTTCCATTATAATGTTTTAAAGATGAAATTCTGATCTTATTACAGTTTATAACAAAACTCCTATTGATTTCCATATGATCAAGATTTGGCCCTACAAGAAAGATGATATATGATATGTCCGGTTTCCTCAACTGATCTACAGAAAGATTTATGTTTACTCCAAATGTGCAATAAAAAATGGGCTCACACTATTTGATCACACCCAGATTTTTGCTCTTAACTTCATTAATGATGATTTGCTAAACAACAGTTTATTGTAATCACGTTCCACCCTCATTATGCTGTGTGGTTTGGAAACAGAAATATAATTAAGACCTCCTTTTAAATGATTTTCTTTTATGTCATTGCTTCTACAAATAAAAGCCTTTTAAGGGGTTCCAAGCTATATGTTTTTATCTCCAAACTCAGTACACTAGCCATGGATGAAGAATTATGGTCACACAGAAATAGCACCTACAGAATATAGAGATGCCATTGGGAAGCTAAGAAATTACATGGTTTTATTCAGTATTTATAATCTGCAGCATGCTCACCCTCATTATGGGGCCGTATCCTGCAAACCCTTATTCATGTACATAACCATTACACATGCAGGTAGTTCCAGTAACGCCAAGAAGTTCAAGATAAGGGTTTCTGGTTTTAATAACTGTGAAAGAAAGTAAATCTCCAGCTGCTATGGGAGAGGAAATGTTAATGCTCTAGTTAACTGGGACAGCACCAGAATCTCTCAGACGCTGTAGTGGTCTGTGAAAAAACTTGATTAGTTTTCACGTATTCAAACATAGTGATATCAACAGTATATAAATCCCAGTGTAGAAGACTATCAGTTGGGTAAGAGGAACAAGCTAGGTGATTTCAGTGAACAGTAAACTCTTATTTCGGGTGGATTAGAAGATTGACTTTTCCAAATCAATTGGCTCTAACCTTGTGAACCAAGAAAGTTAAGTGAACTATGGGAAACCATGGGTCATCATGAGATGTTCAGTATGCTCACTATATTACATAGCAGATTAATGGTGTTAAGTACTAATGTCCATACTTAATTATCTGAGAACTTATGATGCCATGATCTCCATACTATCTGGATGCATTGCACATTTTAAAAGAACACTTTAATCTGTACTACCACGGAAGACTGCAGAAATAGCCATGATCCCTGGTAAGCAATCCAACCGACCTTAGGGAAACCAAGCGAGCCTTAGTCAAGCGACTGCTTAGCTAAAGGAATGGATCTTGCATACTGTCTTGAAAGTCGGTGAATTTAGGCTCTGGTGGAGGACAGCAGGAACAAGTTCCACAACTCAGGACCCTCTACCAACATCTTCCTCCCTCCAGTCTTCTGGAGTTTGATTCTAAGCATGATCAGCTACTGCCCCTCAGCTGATTTCAACCGTCACGAGCAACAGTTAGTAATATTTGCCCCCTTACTTCTCAAACCAAATCAAAATAGCAAACCCAAGCTGATTCATTTTTAGTCCATGTTGTTCATGCTTCTCACGTAGCCTTCTTCTTAGGCTTGGAGTGGGATTTAGTATGCCTGTTTGTTTAGAAATATTTACTTGCTTTGGGATATTCTTGTTTGAACTTCACTTTTTCCCCTTACGTTATTTGATTATTAAAGTCTGACACTATCCCACAAAGCTTCTGGGGGGGTGCTGGACTGGAATTAAGAAACGTACTGTCTTTACATTAAATATTAATGTTATGCTACCACCTTGTGGGCAAAATATAAATAACACTGAACTACTGTACACAGGTATACTGCAGTAAGGGTGGAAGTCACACCACCCAGGGAAAAAATGGCTGCATATGAGTGACCTAACTGGAAGTATATCAGAGACTGAATCCTCTCCTCTAACTAAGACAATACAGACTACCAGTGTGGCCAAACTCTGGTGTAGCCTATGGACTGTAAAAGCTGTTCCAGGCCACCCCCAAAGTCAGTGATCCTCAAACTTTTGTACTGGTGACGCCTTTCACATAGCAAGCCTTTGAGTGCGACCCCCTTATAAATTAAAAACACTTTTTATATATTTAACAACATTATAAATTCTGGTGGCAAAGCGGGGTTTAGGGTGGAGGCTGACACTTAAAAACAACATAGTTTACAAAATATGGTTGAGAAAGTTTTTAATACTCTTGTTGTGCAAAAGAGAAAGTTGCTTAACTGTGTCATCTCAAGACATTCTTGAAACACAACACTGTTTAATTGCCACCTTAACCGATACTTACTCTCTATGAGTTCGTTCGCTGTCTATTTCAGTGTATTTAAAGTGGGTCTATCCATAGCGCTTGATGAACGTCAATTAAATCCATGCAACTGAGTTATTATCTATTAATAAATAAAGGAACATGTCACTAAATGTTGTGATTTGACGTTACTGTAAATGACTTCTTTATGGAATTCTGATCCTGATTATGCACCACTGCAGTCAATGGGAATTTTTCTATTGACGCAGCACCACGTGGGCTATAAATCAGTGTAACGTTACTAAAGTCAAAGGTCCCCACTGCTTTATGTCAGCTGAAGTGCTGGCCTCATGACTTCAGTGGTAGCAGGCTCAGGTCCTTTAATTTCCAGTGGTATCCCAAACTGATTTAAACCAGCTAGTTCAGCTTCAGTTTTAGCTTCTAAACTGGAAGAGCTTTTTCCTCACTTTACCTTGCCTGGTCTTTGCAGTCCTTTGTGGTATGTTACATGTGATGCGTGCTTCTACAATAACATCCCAATGAACAGTGCTGTAGAAGTGGGCTGCAGCAATGGAAGGGAGGGAGGGGCTTGTTTTGCTACTTAAAGGAGCACTTCCGACCAGTTAGTTAAATGTATATTGTGAAAGTGTTTCCTCCTCTTTTATCCAAGAGTAATATAAATTTGATATCAATATTGATCAGAAAACACCCACAGACACCAGCTGGGGACTGCTAATGCACATTGTGCTCCAGTCATCCCCTGCCCCACCCCCTTACCTGTGACACGCCCCTTGTGCTGCTAATGTGGTGAGGGAGGTGTATAGCTTGCCTCTATGCCTGCTGGGGACTCCCCCATGAATCCCCAGAAGGGGACTTAGGTGAAGTTTTCACTCCCTTTGTACATCCTTGGTAGTGCAAGGCTACTGGACTGAGGGCTGAGAATCTGGCCCTTTATCTTTGCTTCCTGTCTTAACTTGCTGTGTAGTGCTTCAGTTAGCTATTAAACAGTTAAAAAGATTCACTCTTGAGGGGAATCTTGGAGGTGGCTGCATTTCAGTGGTGGGTTAAGTGACCCCTTTGTATGTGTATAGACATCCGTTCATTACCGGTTTTAGGATCCTTTGGGAATTTATCATGTGAGTTTGCTTCTTTCCTCCTGGGTCAGTAGGGAGTGGGACTGTTGAGGATGTGATACTTTCTACTCATGGGGAAAGGGTCATAATTTTCTCCTGCACCTTGTTTGATTTTATTGGTCATGTCAGGATGGAGGTTCAGTCCATAACACATCTTCGCCCCAGTGTAAAGAATGAAGACGTCTCAGAGGGAAGTGGTTGAGAAATAGTGGTGTCCCACTGGACTGTGAGAGCTTTGCCTTGCAATGAAATACAGATCCTCAATGGAGGAAAGAGGAGGGTGAGGTGAGAAATGGGGAGAAACATGGCCCAGTTTCATGAAGACTTGAGGATACTTAGGACTCGTCTCCCTGCCTTGTCAAGTCCACAAAATCCTAAGAAGTGACCATGCTGGGAACTCCTTGTAAGTCCACAATGCAGCAATCAGGCACCTGGAGACTTCAGAGGGGTCAAAATGGGTAAGGGATGGAGTTGGCTAAGAGAAAAAAAAATAACGCGTTCCCAAGAATTCTCCCACATATCACAGAAAAACACAATACAGATTTAATAAAATACACTGTTTTGTTTTACATGCAACCAATCTAGGAAAAATAAGTTTATCACGATAAGCAAAATATCCACCACAGGGAGTTCATCAGTAGTTCAGTTTCAAGTCACAAGACATGTTTTACTTGGCTTTCAAGTCACTCTATGAGAGATTAACATGAAACAACTCAAATGTGAACTATATATAGTTTTTTTCTGTTTGATTTTGTCTGCTGCTAGCCTCTATCACCCCCATCTGGCACCATATGCTAGTCTTTTCATGGTTATTTTATGATGATGAAACAACAGCTATTGTAAGAGCAACGCAATTGGTCCACGTCATTTTGGGTCAAACCCTGCAGTTCTTGCTCTGTCCTTACACCAAATAAGGGTTAAAGAATTTAGTCCTTAAGGAAGTGTGATGACTGCTGCTTTTGGAACAGCTTTTGCTGGATCATATGAGACCCTGACCTAGAGCTTGAGTAAGGACTGCAGGTTTTGCCTCTTATGGAAAGAGCAATTTACCCCTGAAATCATGAGTCACATTAATCACTGTTGTAACTCCATAGAAGTTGATGAAGTTACACCAGGGATGAATCTGGCCAATTGCCATTAAGTTTGCAGTTTGTCAAAATAGTGTGTTGTTAAAAACACCAAAATCAGCTCAGGACTAGATTCTGCCACTGTTATTCCACTGCAATGAATGGCCTTATTCGAGAAGTAAGGCACTAATAAGCATGTGTAAGGGCAGGAGAAGCTGGCCCTAAGTTATTTCTTTTTCTCTCACTGCTCCAGGAACTGGAAAAGACAAGGGTGTGTGGGCGGCCCTGGAGTCCCTCCAAGGCAAGTGTGAGGCCTTGGACAAAACAAAGCCATTTCTTCCAAATA
Organism: Lepidochelys kempii; assembly: GCF_965140285.1. NCBI lineage: Eukaryota > Metazoa > Chordata > Testudines > Cheloniidae > Lepidochelys > Lepidochelys kempii. The sequence goes on from NC_136380.1 coordinate 252,006,598, forward strand.
TAGGTCTACTCTGAGCTCCAGCCAAACTCAAGACTAAAATCCAAATTCAGTCTCTCAGAGGGAATTCACGAACGAGACCCTATGGCCTGCAGAGTCCATCTATAGAAAATATTTTGATAGCTCTTCCTCTCTGGCATTATTCTCCACCTATTTTTTCTTGAGCACATGGTTCAGCCTACAAAGCAAAATAAGCAGCTTGATGAACATAATATTTGGTTTTTAAAAAAAACTTGATTTATTCCAAAATGATTTATTATTAGTCATCAAACATTTTTGCCTTTGCCCCAATTGGCAAGAAGCAGACAGATATATTACTACAAGATGCAATGAAAAAAATGGCTCTAAAGAAAAATTGTGTGTGTGAGAGAGAAATACAGGAAAGTAAATCCATATCAAACTTTGGGCCCCAGTGACTGGCACTAAATTATCTACCAGTATATGAAGGCTGTTAAATGAAGTGGCAGTCTCAAATAAATACCATGTGCAAGTTCAAGGCCTGATCCTACAAACATTTTCTACCGGGCATATTGAGGGGACTATGCATGGTAACTCGTATTAGACGTCTTAGTAACTGTTTGCAGAACTGAGCTCCAAAAATTTATAGATGATGTTTTCAAGCAGTTATCAGCCCAGATAGTTTCGGGTCATTTAATGGACAAACAAAAGTCGCGTGTCTGAAAGGTGGTGTCATTCAATGAGATAGTCCTAGAAAAGTGGCATGGGTTTCTATATATCAGTATAATGCAATAAAGGGTACAACAGTAGATAAATATACTCCACTCAATGCTAGCTTACATTGCCTATCAAAAGTAGAAGATTTTGTTGTTTGTCACTGAAACATACTATAACAAGTCATGAATGTGGCTAAGATTGTGTAGCTTGACCCACTGAGGTGATTAGACTGACTCAGCTACTCATGAGTTAGGCTTTTCAGACACACAGTTTCACCACTAGAAATCAGTAAGTTCTAGAGTTATTTGTACACATTTCAGCACCAGCTAAGACAGGTTTTTAAGAGGGGTTTTGTTCAAGGGCAAAGCAGAGGTTTTTCAGCTCCTCTTTCATTTGACTGAGCGTGTTCTTGACTTTCTGAGGTGTATTCAGAACCTCTATGCTGCAGGTGAATGGATCATAGTGAAGATAAAAAGGCTTCTTGATCTTCAGAGCATATTTTCTATTGAGGGGGTGGGGGTGGGGGAAAATATAAGAGATAGGTAAATGACATTTGAATCTGCAGACAAAATTCTAAATATAAAACCTATAAGGCCTTATTTACCACTATGTTACTCCTGTTTTACACCATCAATGAGCTGGAGCAAGGCAGAAGTGTAGCACACCCTTTCAATTTTCATTTATTTCTATTTAGAATAAGAGGTAACCATTTTGACACAGAAGTAAAACACTCACAGAGACACATGTTATGGGCCCTCTTCCCTTATCTTTGAATGAAGGGACTATCAGTAGCAGTCATTTATGTCAATGTTTCCATTTGGAATTTATATAATTGTACGGGGAGCTGGAAGCAATCCCTACATTTAGGTTACCTAACACTTTCCACCATGAAGGATTCTTGTGAAGCTTTTCTTTTTATTGAGAAGCTGCAAAACCTCCATTGCAGTCGGCTTTTGAAATTTGGCATGGATAAAGCCCTGAAGCCGGAAAATTGCCTTTTCATTGTTCCATGACATTCTCTTCAGATTTAACTGAGATTTACACTTTTGAAAAATCACCATTTTTCTTCAGTCGGGTGAGCTGTCAGCAACATTTTGGCAGAGTACGAAAATAACTGAACACTGTAACCTAAGGCGAGGCCTACATTGCTGCTACTCCGCAATAGCAGACTGTACACTGGGAGCCCTGGGAAAAGGCAGCCTCTCCAGGAGGTGGGGGAAAAGAGATTTGGATTGGGCTCACCTTTATAAATTCCCCACCCTGACCCAGCACATGGCCCCAGCAGCCTCTTCCCCACCACTACAACCAATAGCTGCCTTCTCCTACTGCCACTTATGTGCTGATGGTTCAGTGTTCAAACACTGCTGGGAGCAGGGGAGGGCATTGTTACACAATAGGATTTTTTTATTACCTTTTTTAAAATATCTAGGAAATTATCTCCCCCGCACACACTCTGATGAAGTGAGCTGTAGCTCACGAAAGCTTATGCTCAAATAAATTTGTTAGTCTCTAAGGTGCCACAAGTCCTCCTTTTCTTCTTGTTTTAAAAGAGCTACCAGCACTCCCAGCTATCTTCGAGATACCACTGACTTCCTGAGGAAACTACAATCCATTGGTGATCTTCTTGAAAACACCATCCTGGCCACTATGGATGTAGAAGCCCTCTACACCAACATTCCACACAAAGATGGACTACAAGCCGTCAAGAACACTATCCCCGATAATATCACGACTAACCTGGTGGCTGAACTTTGTGACTGTGTCCTCACGCATAACTATTTCACATTTGGGGACAATGTATACCTTCAAATCAGCAGCACTGCTATGGGTACCCGCATGGCCCCACAGTATGCCAACATTTTTATGGCTGACTTAGAACAACACTTCCTCAGCTCTCCTCCCCTAATGCCCCTACTCTACTTGTGGTATATTGATGACATCTTCATCATCTGGACCCATGGAAAAGAAGCCCTTGAGGAATTCCACCATGCTTTCAACAATTTCCATCCCACCATCAACCTCAGCCTGGACCAGTCCACACAAGAGATCCACTTCCTGGACACGACAGTGCTAATAAGCTAATAAGCACATAAACACCACCCTATACCGGAAACCTACTGACTGCTATTCCTACCTACATGCCTCCAGCTTTCACCCTGACCACACCACACCATCCATTGTCTACAGCCAAGCTCTGCGATATAACTGCAGTTGCTCCAACCCCTCAGACAGAGACAAACACCTACAAGATCTCTATCAAGCATTCTTACAACTACAGTACCCACCTGCTGAAGTGACGAAACAAATTGACAGAGCCAGAAGAGTACCCAAAAGTCACCTACTACAGGACAGGCCCAACAAAGATAATAACAGAAGGCCACTAGCCATCACCTTCAGCCCCCAACTAAAACCTCTCCAACGCATCATCAAGGATCTACAACCTATCCTGAAGGACGACCCATCACTCTCACAGATCTTGGGAGACAGACCAGTCCTTGCCTACAGACAGCCCCCCAACCTGAAGCAAATACTTACCAGCAACCACACACCACACAACAGAGCCACTAACCCAGGAACCTATCCTTGCAACAAAGCCCGTTGCCAACTGTCTCCACATATCTATTCAGGGGACACCATCATAGGGCCTAATCACATCAGCCACACTATCAGAGGCTCGTTCACCTGCACATCCACCAATGTGATATATGCCATCATGTGCCAGCAATGCCCCTCTGCCATATACATTGGTGAAACTGGACAGTCTCTACGTAAAAGAATAAATGGACACAAATCAGATGTCAAGAATTATAACATTCAAAAACCAGTCGGAGAACACTTCAATCTCTCTGATCACTCGATTACAGACCTAAAGGTCGTAATATTACAACAAAAAGACTTCAAAAACAGACTCCAATGAGAGACTGCTGAATTGGAATTAATTTGCAAACTGGATATAATTAACTTAGGCTTGAATAGAGACTGGGATTGGATGTGTCATTACACAAAATAAAACTATTTCCCCATGTTTATTCCCCCCCCCCCGCTCCTCAGATGTTCCTGTTAACTGCTGGCAATGTTTCAGAGTAGCAGCCGTGTTAGTCTGTATTCGCAAAAAGAAAAGGAGTACTTGTGGCACCTTAGAGACTAACCAATTTATTTTAGCATAAGCTTTCGTGAGCTACAGCTCACTCACGAAAGCTTATGCTCAAATAAATTGGTTAGTCTCTAAGGTGCCACAAGTACTCCTTTTCTTTTTGCTGGCAATGGCCCACCTTGATTATCACTACAAAAGGTTTTCTTCCTCCCCCAGCCCCCGCTCTCCTGCTGGTAATAGCTCACCTTAAGTGATCACTCTCTTGTTACAGTGTGTATGGTAACACCCATTGTTTCATGTTCTCTGTGTATATAAATCTCCCCACTGTACTTTCCACTGAATGCATCCGATGAAGTGAGCTGTAGCGCACGAAAGCTCATGCTCAAATAAATTGGTTAGTCTCTAAGGTGCCACAAGTACTCCTTTTCTTTTTGCGAATACAGACTAACACGGCTGCTACTCTGAAGCCTGTTACCTAGGTTGCACTCTGATGTTATGCCAGAACCTATGTTGACTGTGAATTTTAATTCTGTTCCCTTGTGCTTACATATTTGGGATAGAAGGATGGCCTTATGGTAAAGCCCCTTGACGGGGCTACAAGAGATCTAACTTTAATTCCTGATTGCCACAAACTTTCTGTGTGACTTTGGGAAAGTCATTTAATCTCTCTACCTTTCAGAAACAGAACCTACCTCAGAGAGATGTTGCGAGGACAAACGTGAGTAAGGCATCTTTTGGATGTTGGGTTTGGGGGCTGGATAGGTATGTAGATGGCATCTTATTTGCAACTATTGCTTTTCAAAAGCAGTATTTACTTTTATTTATTAAACAAATGTGCAGATTGTGTGTGTTCTGAGTCAGCCATCATGTTTTATGGAATGAGGCTGGATCTATCTTGACACTGTGAAGGGAGCCCAGCTTCTAACCTTAGCTCAGCTGCCAGATTGGGCAGGGGTATAGTAGTGCCTCCTGTGACTTGGAGATTAGCATTTGGCCCAAGGTATTTGGCTCAATGAAAAGAATGGGCATTGGTGACATACTCACTGGAGTTTGGCCTTGGCATCTTCAAAATTTTCTGCTACAAAATAGACAGGTTGGAAGGTCTGATCCTGATATGGATGAACTGCAGTCAGTTCGGGATCAAACGGTTTGTGCTCAGGCTTATTTGATAACGCATACTTTAAAAACAAATAACAACACAAAAGGTTAGAATTTGTGCATAAAGACTTAACAAAATAAAGATCCATTGTACTGATTAAGATTCTAAGGTGCATTTGGGACAGGGCAAGATAAATTACGATTAGGAGTCTACATTTACAGTTTAAAGTTTATTTTCATAACTTTTCACTAACACAACACACATGGAAAAGAAGATGTTTCATCCATTGCAACAATCCAGGGTGGGCATATCATAGCCCTTTTCTAGAATCAAATTCAGGGTGTGATGCTAATTAAACATTTATTCTGAAAGGTTATAAAGCTCCTGGTTTCAGTAACACAGCTGTCCCTTCACCCCACAATCCTCTTTAGTTTTATTTTAAAAGTCCCATCAACTTATTTAATTAGCAATAAATTATGCAACAAGCTCATGGAGATGAAAGAAACAAAGCTCTATTAAACATATTGAGAGGCCATCTTTACATTCTGAGGCATGACTTGTTTGTCTTCAAGCCACGCGGAGGAACAATCCTCATGCCTGCATTCCTGAGCCTCTAGTCTCACACCAGTGTATGGTCTTCCTGACATCTTGTCCTCTTTCTCCAGTTCCACTTAGCCTGTTGCACAACCAACCTGTAGCAAAGAGGTGTGGCCATCCTTGGAGATTGACAGCAAGGGACAGCCAGATGCCCCCTAGTGGGCAGAACCAGGAAAGCCACACTCACCACACCAGAAGCAGAGGGGTGGGAGAGGAACAGGAAGTATAAAAGGTGGACCCTGTAGCTCAGTTGGGTTGCAGCCACAAAGGGAGATTAACATGTTCTCCCCACTGCTAATGCAGGAGACCGCAGAAGACTTCTTTTGCTTTGAGGACTCTCCCGAGCTACCCCCAGCTGATACTGAGAAGCTGCTGGGCTTGCCACTGGCAGTGTACCCTGGGGAGACGGAGGATGACCCCAGGGTTCAGGTAGTAGCCCAGGAGCAGTCGACTACTATCTGGCTATGTTGCTGGCTGACTCTAGGTCAGCATGTTGTGGCTGGATCATCCTGCCACTGTTAGGGCCCTGGGCTGGGACGTGGTGGAGTCAGGTGGGCCGTACTCCCACCATCTCACCCCTGGGGTGGCAGCCTTCCCATCATAGGCCAGGAGGCCTGTGTTGCTCTACCGTCCACTGAGCTAGGATGCTAGACTGTGTGGGGCTCACCCCCCTCCTGAGCCCTAGACTGTGTGGTGCCCCACCCTGCTTGAGGGCCTGGGCTCATAGACTATTCACAGCTCTGCCCTGCGTGAGGGTTTGAGATCTAGAGGCAGCTAAATTCTCCTTTGTATGACTGTCGTTCCAGGTGCGTGACAGCAAAGAGGTGTAGCCACCCTCTGAGATTGACAGTGAGGGACAGCCACACATGCCTACCCACTTACATAGCCATTTTATAAAGGTTCAGAAATGTTTGGAGGTGTGTTTTACACTGCTGATTTCAGCCAGTATTGCTATAGGAAGTACCCAAATCCCATGAGAAAGGCTCTGTGTGCTCTGTTTCTGACTATGACTAGAAGCATCTAGAAACTTTCATTTAAAAAAAAAGCAGCTGAGAGTCTCGTTAATTCATATGCTGTGGCTTGAAGAACACCACCAAATATCATGACACTAGTGATAAAATTTCAAGAGGTAGTGATACTGTGTGAGATTTCCAGCCCAATGTGCTGACTTGAGAAAGTCAAACAAGTTCATTAAGTAAATTTTTAGAATCTTATCTGAACCAAACCAGAACTCTGAATATTTTGAGGTTCACCCTAACTTGTTCAGTAATGTAGCTTGCTGTGGGGAATGGTACAGAACTTGCCTAATTGTGTGGCCAAAAGAAATAAAAATAAAATGCAGACATAGCTATGGAACTCAGGGGTAGTTATGCAGACTTAACCCCCATGTAGATGCAGCTAGGTAGACAGATGAATACCTCCATCGACTGAGGTACTGTTGCTTGGGGAGGTGAAGTTCCTACAGTGACGGAAAATACCCTTCCAGTGCGATAAGAAGCATCTGCGCTACAGCAGCATAGTTATGGCACCATAACTGTGTTACTGTAGCACTTGTAATGTAGACATGGCCTGAGATACGTGTGTTAGTAATGGGCAATCAAAAGGCTGCATATAGATATTGCTAGCTTTGTGAAACAATGAGGACAGGTTTTAGAAATTCAAAAACAGTGGGAACACACTGTGCCATCAGTGTTTACACAGAACTCCCCACTGATTTTAGTGGGAAGTTCTGCTTAACCCAGATGGGCTGATATAACTCATAGAAGGTAAGGACTCACTGTGCTACAAATGAAGCGTGTACAGTATTGAATTCTGCCGAACCAGTGTCTGGGCCTTTACAGTTTACTGTATGTAGGGACAGAGCCCAGCCTGGATGTTTATTTTTTATCTTTTTTCTGGTGAGATTGCAAGCTTTGTTGATAAAGGGAATAGTGTTGATGTAATAGACTTAGACTTCTGTAAAGCATTTGCCTTGGTACTGCACAATATTTTGATTAAAAATTAGAAAGATATAATATTAACAATGCACACAAAAAAGCTGGCTAGCTGATAGGTCTCAACTGTAGGTCTGTCGGTCTGTAATTGTAAGTGGGGAATCATCTTTGAATAGAAATGTTTATAGTGGGGTCCAGCAGGGACTGGTTCTTGGTCCTTCGCTATGTAACATTTTTATTAAGGATATGGAAGAAAACATAAAATCACTGATCAAGTTTGCAGATGACACAAAAATCGAGGAAGTGATAAATAAGAAAGAAGACATGTCCCTGCTACAGAGTGATCAAGATTGCTTGGTAAGCTGGACACAGGCAAACAATATGCATTTTAATATGGCTAAATGTAACTGTATATATCTAGGAACACAGAATGTAGGGCATACTTACACGATAGGAGATTCTATCCTGGAAAGCAGTGACTCTGAAAAAGATTTGGGAGTTGTGGTGCATAATCAGCAGAACATGAGCTCCCAGTGCGATTCTGTGGCCAAAAGGGGTAATGCAATTCTTGGATGCATAAATAAAGGAATATTGAGTTGGAGAAGAGGTTATTTTGCCTCTGTATTTGGCACTGGTCTAACCACTGCTGGAATACAGTGTCCAGTTCTGGTATCCACAATTCAGGAAGGATGTTGATAAAATGGAGAAGTTCAGAGAAGAGCCACAAGAATGATTAAAGGATTAGAAAATAGTGATGAGTCATGGAGCTCATTCTACTTAGCTTAATGAAGAGAAGGTTAAGGGGTGATTTGATTAGTCTGTGAGTACCTATATGGGGAACAAATATTTAATAATGGGCTCTTCAATTTAGAAGAGAAAGGTATAACATGATCCAATATCAGGAAGTTGAAGCTAGACAAATTCAGACTTAAAATAGGGCATAAACTTTTAAAAGTGAGAGTAATTAACCGTTGGAACAATTTACCGAGGGTCTTGGTGGATACTCAAATCAAAACTGGATGTTTTTCTAAAAGATATGCTCTTGGAATTATTAGTTCTATGGCCCGTGTTATACAGGAGGTGAGACTCACTATATGATCAAAATGGTCCATTTTGGCCTTGGAATCTATGAATTTTTGAACACAAGGACGAGGAGCACCTATATAATAAGATTCCATAAACGTCATTCTGAAGCCTAAAAAGTCTGAGTCTGTGTGAAGCAACAGAAGCAGCTACGAGCACGGCTGAGAGCTCTTTTTGTTCAGAATATCACCAGGTTGAGTCGTCACTGAGTTTCACAGTCTGTTACCATCCAATTTTTAAGTTTTAAGCCATTTTAACTTTATGAATTACACCCATGTTATACAGTTACAGTAAGGCATTTATCTATGCAATGAGATGAGCCCTAGGTCATTGTGATATCAGAGGTAACTCAACCAATCAGCACCAATACTCTACTGCTAATTTGCATGCAACATTTTCATTGGTTGTATGAGAGAGACTACACAGATGGTGGATTACTTGGTTCAGTTGCCACACCCATGCACCCAGCTACCAACCACATAAATCAACTCAAATCTCTCAGCACAACCTGCCACAAATCAACACAGACACCTACACAACCAACATACACAATAACCCTGAACACACATAGATCCTCATGGCAGTACATACCCTTCATTAGTCACCCAAGCAGATTATCACATCTCTCCCAGCACAACACAACCTAGCCCAAATCAACACAACCATGCAAATAACACCACAACCAGCACATACAATAACCCCAAACATCACTCAGAAGTCTAGATGATCTGTAGAGTCAATGTGAAGCAATGAGAACAGCTACAAACATGACAGAAAGCTCTTTTTGTTTAGAATATCACCACAATATTACACACATGACTTGATGAATTACAGCTGTCTCACAGCATGGGCTGTCAGCTACTAGTTTTACACAATGCTGAATGGCTGGCAGTTATGGTATAGTGAACTTACAGTACAGTACTGAAAGCTGATTTGTGATTATCCATACAGTTCGGGGAAGGCAAGTTTGGTTAGCAGATTCACCACAACTGCTACGCTTAGAGTCAGACATGGTTCTCTGGTCCCGTTCAACACCTACATGCAGCCACTAGGTCAGCTAGTCAGATAGCATGGACTCACATACAACAACATGCAGATGACACAGAACTCTAGCTATCCTTCACCACATAGGATCATACCACTACCATCAAGATGGCCCAGTGCTTGGATGAGATCAGCTCATGGAATAAGAACAATTGGCTGAAGCTGAACCTGAGCAAAGTTGAGGTGATGCTGGTGGGCAGAAGAAAACATTCGGAAGAGTGTACTGCTACAGTGAAGTCTCCATTAGATCCATTGATAACTGAATAATTCAATCCATAGTTTAGGAGGACTCTTGGATTCTTCACTGACACCAAGCTTTCATATAGCAGTATCCAGGAATAATGCTTTCTATCAGCTCTGATGGCTGAGAGACTCTGTCCCATCCTGGTGGACAGTGACCTGGACTCATTTATTCACACCTCATGTAAACTACAGCACTGTGATGTATCTGGACATGAAGCCTTCAGCACCTAGGAAGACCTAACTAGTTCAGTATGGCACAGCACCTCTCCTCCTGCAACATAGGCTACTGTGAGCACATCACATCTAGCTTCTGCTCTCCACACTAGTTTCCAATAGAATTTCAATTCAGGTACAAGGTCTCAGTCTGTACCTTTATGGCGCTCTGTAACCTGGGCCCAGGATACCTAAAAGGCCACCTAGTACTCTGAGATATAAATCAGGGTCAATAACTCCGCTTCTTTGACACAACGGAACTCTCTACAATAAGGCAGAGGTGAAATTAAGCCGGTACGCTCCGTTGTGGCGTACCAGCGAGAGCCGGTGCACCATCCTGGACCAGCTTCGCCAGGTGGCAATTTAAAGGGCCTGGGGCTCCCAGCAGCAGCTGGAGCCCCTGGCCCTTTAAATTGCTGCCAGAGCCCCGTTGCCCCCGGGTAGCAGAGGTGGCCAGGACCCTTGGGGCTCCAGTGGCGATTTAATGGGCCCGGGGCGCCGTTGCGGTAGCAGTGGCTGGGAGCTCCTGGCCCTTTAAATCACCGCTGGAGCCCCGCCACCGCTACCCCAAGGCTCCAGCAGTGGGGTTCTGGTGGTGATTTAAAGGGCGCAGGGCTCCGCTGCGGAAGTGGTGGCCGGAGCCCCAGGCCCCCTTTAAATGGTCCCCGAGCCCCGGGGCTCCCAGCCACCTCTTCAGCTGATAGCCCCGGCAGTGATTTAAAGGGCTCGGGGCTCCCAGCCGCCACTACCGCAGCCGGAGCCCAGGGCCCTTTAAATCTTGATTTAAAGGGCCCGGGGCTCTAAAGGCCCAGTGCCTTCCAGTTGAGGCCATGCCCCTTCCAGTTGAGGCCTTGCCCCCAGCTCAGGAGTCCGGCGTGCTGGTAAGTCCTTTAAGTTACTTTCACCCCTGCAATAAGGGTAAAAATTGCTGGAGCTAGAACTTTCGCCGGGGCTGGTCTGAGACTGTGGAATGAATCCCTCCATGCCAGGTATTAAGGGCCATCACAAACCTCACCACCTTTTACCCCAAGAGCAAAGTGCATCCCTTTGACCTTGCCTTCTGTAACATAAGTACACAGCAACGTGTATATTTTAAAAAATATCCCCCGGGGATAGAGAATGAGAGAACACATGGGGATGTTAGTCGAGTTACTTAATGAGGTATTGGAAGGCATTCAGACTGCTGTGATGAGCACAGTATGGGAACCTTGATAATATGGAATAGAGTGGTTGATTTTAAAATGAAGTAGCAGCAGTTAGCAGGGAAGAGTTAAAACGTCTCCGACTGATTCTACAGTTCTTAATGAGAAAATTAGGCAGCCCCAAGAGCAATACAAAGCACTTGCCTTCTACATTCAGTTAAATGGCAGATGTAACTTTAGCCTTTACAACCAAGGTCGTACACTCACTCAGTTTCTCTCACCACAGACCTAGCCTTAGGACTTGACTGGATTCCTCTATTGTGATTAATCACTTAAAGGAGATTTAAAGCTCTGTCAAAATCTCTAGAGGCCATGCTGAAAAACAACTAGTTAACCTTTACTGAGCTTCTGAACTTTAACCTAGGTGCCTCAAAACATATATATTTGGAGACATGAGCACCAGTATCCTTTATTACCCTGCTTAATGCTGAAATAAATTAGATTTAAAGCTATAAAGTATTCAGACAGATCTAGGGTGACCAGATGTTCCGATTTTATAGGGACAGTCCTGATATTTGAGGCTTTTTCTTATATAGAAGCCTATTACCTCCCACCCCCTGCCCTGATTTTGCTGTCTGGTCACCTAGATAGATAAGGGGATAAAACAAATGTTGATCCTTGCCTCATATTCAGTTTGGATAATGGATCTGACAGGTTTTAAAAGATAAATAAAATCCGCTATAACCTTATATTTGTTGACAGTGCATATGGTGAAGACAGAGGGATGTTTAAGAAAATATCAGTAGCCTGCAGACTTTATCCTAGAACAGGTATAAGTCTAAACCAACTGTATGGTAATTGAGCATAATTTGTGGAGATGGACGCTGATTTTTTGGTTCAACGTGAGAAAGTCCAGTATTATATATATATATATATAGGTGCTGTACCTCTATAATACAGGTTTTAAAAATGGTCATGCACAAGATCGCAATACCACATTGTAACAAAGACACACATACTTCTATACGGGAGTTAACGAGGGAAGCTTTCCCTGCATACCATAAAGGAAAGCTCTGCAAACTGTGCACCATTCAGTTTGGAAACTGAACCCTGCAGTTTGGTTTGCAGGAGTTAGGAGCACACCAATCCCAGAAGACTCACTGCCCTCTGTATGGGGAGATTTTGGCAAACCAGTAAAGTGCCTGAAACCACTATGGCTTGTTGCTAAAAGTAGCCAAGTCAGCAGACTGTAAAGTGGCCATGCAGCTTGACCAAGGCAGGAGGGGAGGGGGTTTTGGGTGCCACAGAAAGGGCAACTTGACTCCGTATCCTTCCTGATAAGATTTATGTTGAAGTTGCTGATACATGCATTTTCAAAGAGCAGGATGTTCCCCAGGAATGCCTACTGGGGCCTCAAGGCTCCAAACTCTGGAAAAACCCACACGTGGTTAATCAATAATCAGAAGGAACCTCTTGCTTGACCATTGAAACTGCTTATTTAACAAGTTTTCTTTAAGGGACATGTCATTCTATTACTAATGTATAAATAAGGGGGAAAAGTTTGAGGTAGTTGGACTCTTTTTGGCCTCTCCCTCTGGATACATCTTGCAGTCCCCACCGGCAGATGGAAGATTTGGCCACCGGAAGCCTGCCACTGTGTCACTCGAGAGCCACTCAGCTTTGGTAATTATCAAGGGTTGGGGGTGTTTTACTAACCTGTTGCGGATGTGTGTAAGTGCTTGAGACTAAAGTTTAGCTTTAATTGAAAGCACTCTTGTGTTGTCCTATTTGTGCCAGCCATCTATTGGTCGGACGGCCGTGTCTCCCCTGATTTATTTCCTGACACCACCTCGTACAGAGTAAAAGTTACCAAGAGCTTCGGGTTGAAAGAACCCCGGATAACACCCTCTAGTGAACAACAAGCAGCTACACTATCTTAATGTCAGACAACCGTGCTTCTGTCTGCCAGGTTTTGATCTGCCAAGGCATCTGTGGTCATCTCTACCAAATTCAGGGTCCATTATGGTCAATTTCATGGCCATAGGATTTGAAAATTGGTAAATTTCATGTTTTCAGATGTCTAAACCCAAAATTTCATGATGTTGTAACCATGGGGGTCCCAACCCAAAAGGGGATTGTGGGGGTGGGGGTTGCATCCCTGAACCAGTTTTGAACAGGACAGGGCAACTGTGCGGCTAATCTTTTTAAATAGTGTTTTTCTAATGACCTGTGATGCAGCTGCGGTCAACTTCAGACTGTTGCATATCCTTGACAAGTCCTCACTGACTTATTTTGACAGCAGGCTACCGGCTCTCTACCTGGTTACTGCTGATGCCATCAAAGAGCTGGGTACATTGTGCATATGCTGAGAGAGACCAAGCTTGTACTGGTGAAGGTACCATGAGGAGACAGTCTATTAGTTCACAAGTATGGTTAGTTTTCAAGGCTATGTTGATTATTTAGTTGGAAGACAGACAAAGCTATAACTTTTCTATTCATATTTGTAATGTCTGTTGTAGGAGAGAAGGGAATATCTGAATTTCTCTAGGGTAGAAGGAGTAAGGTTCTAAATGTGATGATCAAGTGTTTTTTAAAATGATCCTCAGAATATTTTTATGTCAGAAAACATTCATTAACTTTCCCCACAAACGTTAGAAAATGGATCATAGGAATCCCTCAATAATAAATACATTTTACTTACCACAAGCTCCCCGTATGATGAAAGGAGTCCTGCCCCATAAGCTTTGATGGATCCATTTTGTTTGCAGAGACCAAACTCAATAGTAAACCAATAGAGCTGATAACCAAGAACAACTAATCAGTTTGTGAGAACCATAAACTAAACTCATAATCACCTCCCTTTTTGTTTCCTTGACTTGTTCCCTCTCTTTCTTTTGTTTGTTTTCTCCCTATTGCTTTTCTTAATTTCTGTTATCTTTAAGCATTAAGTCTGTATATTTTAAGAAAATATCCTTACATATTTATATATTTAAATTTTAAAGTAAATTATCCAAATCTACTGCCATTCTGCCCCTCCAAAAAGGAAACTCAATTTTAAAAAATGCTAACCACGTGGAGGAAACAAAAGTTTTGCCTGCTCCATTATCATTTGATTTGAAAAATGCTACAAATTGTATTGTGCCCTGTGAACTGTCAGTTACATTTTAGTCAATGGAGACATAGAGATGTCTGTGGGGCCTCCACAGAGGTGCAGCAAGCACCCGTATGTTCCACTGTGTAGGATCCGTGCCTGAGATTGTAACACAAGTTATCTACTACTTGAGCAAAGTGAAATAGGAAAGGTCCCCTCCCCTCCATTCTATGTATGGCACTATTAGCAGAAATTTGAAATGATCCATCCCTTAGCTTCAACATCCACTTTAAAATGAAGGCAATTCCATCTTTTATCGCATTACAACAGACAACAAAGACAAGTATCTTTTGGCTGCCCTTGCAAATTGAAGTAGTTCCACATTAAGTGCTGGATTGTGACAGAGCCCTACAGACCTGCTCTGGAGAGTAGGGGAATTAGGACACTTTCCCCCTCCGCACCCATGTTAACCCTTCCGAAATTGCAGTTTCAGACATGGGGAAGCTGGGGGAAGGAGGAAGCAGGGCCTATACACTCAGTACCTTTCCCCAGCAGAAGGACAGGGAGGGGTAGAACCTATACCTGCTCCAAGAACAAGAGAGAAACAATAGGGAAGGAAGGAATCATATTCCCAATGTGGCTCCGTGTCACAATTCATCTCAGGCCTCCTTCTGGGGCATTCAGCTATGCACTGCCCCTTACACAGAGCTAAGCCCTAAGTTTCAATCAAACCCTAAGTGATTTGTTTACAACACTCCACTTAAAGAGTTGGTGATACCTCACAGAATAGTATGAGACTATTCTACCTATATATCTTGGTTTCTTTGATGTATAGCATCATAGTTCTCTGACTTGTTATTAGCAAGGACGTTTACAATTAAAACAACCCAAAAGCCAAACAAAGAAACAAACACCCAGGATTGTTGTTCCTTTGGGGTTTTCTCTTCTAACTACTTTACCCACATTTCAAATGATAATACTCCATTTGTGATGTTCTAATCATCTAGGTCCTTTTTATTTTCTAATGGGGATCTTTTCCAATTCCTCATCTTTTTAGTATAGGATCTCTTTGGTTGGATCCTGAGGGACAGGAAGGTGGAATGGGGTGCCCCATTCTTTCTGAAAGTACCCCATGTGTCACTTCTGTGATGCTAAGTGAGTGAGGATCTTGGATCTTGACACTCACAGCCATAGTGTGATACATGCTATGATGCCACCTGGGCAGTCAGTTGAAGCATGAATGCTGACACCTTTCAATCTGTCCTGCTCTCACACAGTTGTGTAGAACTGGACACATGTTCAATCTAAATATTAAGAACGGAATAGACGAAGGAATCAATGGTGGTTCAGCGTTAGATTTAGTAAAATCAATCTCATAACACTTAGCAGCACACTTTAATTACATTAACTAGCTCGTCCTCACAATGGTCCTATGACATAGGTATTAATACCCCTATTACAGGTGGAGAGACTGAAGCAGCCAACTAAATGAGTTAACCAAGATCACAGAGAGAGAGAGAGAGAGAAAGAGAGGGGGGGGGGAGGGAATGCAGATATTCCTGGCTCCCAAGACCTGTGCTCTGGCCACTAGACTTGAGAGGCATTAAGAACTAGATTGTGACAGCAGCACTCATGCATCAGCATGAGTCTGATTCCATAAGTGGTCTCACTGACTTCAGAAAACGTCTCATGGAGTAAGGTCAGCAGGAGGAGTCGGAATGTGTCTCTATGTGATTTGGTAATTTAGAGCCAGCTTGTGGACCCCATTCTTCCACTGATGAGCCAGGAATCTCAGGAGTTGTCCCATTGACGTTAATGGGACCACTTGGATGAGTCATACCAGGGGTTCGCAATCTGACCCGTAGTTTGCATCACTTCGTTGGACAACCATAAAAAACTAAAGATAATTCATTTGTTCCCCTCCCCCGCCCCCCTCCCCCCGAGCTGAATTCCCAAGTACTGGCGCAGATGGGATCTAGGGACAACGTAGCTCTTTTCCTCCTGTTTTTGCTCACCCATTTCCTCCTGTTTTTGCTCACCCAAGAGTCTTTCTCACGTGTGCCGTAGACTCCTGAGGAGTTTGGACGGGGGGGAGTGTGACTCCTGCCATGGCATTTTATGGGATACCTGGGCTCCTGCCTTTCACAGTAGGTGCCACAGAAGTGTTAAAAGGTTCATGGGGAACTTTGCCCTCAATCTGCGTCCTGGCACATGTGGTTGAGCAAATCTTCTCCAATGGGTGACTGGAGAAAGGGAACATTAGACAGGCTCACAACCCCTGGGCTGTTACTGGCAACCCCCTCCTGGCCTGCAACAAAGAGACTGAGAACTGCAGGGTTTGCAAAGATATATGTGGGCTCATCAGGGAGGGGCTGCAGGAGCTGCTTGTATGTGGGGGGGCATTGGAAGGATTCCTTTGCCTCTGGCAGAGCTCTCCGTAGATGGATAATTCACCCCGACACAGCTGATTTACTCCTGGCACTCAAAAATCATCCTGATGAGCAAGCATGTACCTTTGGAATAGGCCAGGTTGCATGAAATGGTAGGTGTTCCCGAAAGCCTTTCACCCGGAGAATGACCCAGGGTACAGCTATACTGCAAAAATAGACCCACAGAAGCAAGTCTCAGAGCTTGGGTCAGCTGAGTCAGGCTCAGGGGGCTTGTGTGACTGGGCCAAAAATAGCAGTGAAGATGTTTGGGCTCGGGCTGGAGTCCAGGCTCTGAGACCCTCCCTCCTCACTGGGTTTCACAGCCCCAGCTTCAACCCGAGCCCAGACATCTACACTGCTATTTTTAACTCTGTAGCATGAGCCCTGTGAACCCAAGTTATTTGGCCCAGGCTCTGAGACTCGTTGCCGTGGGTATTGTTTTGCAATAAAGATGTACCCCCAGGGTGTTTCATTAGGGGTCAGAACTCCATTCAAGTCAGTGGAGTTATCCCCATTTATACCAGCTTGCTCCAGGTCTTCACACCACCTCACTATCCTCAAATTACACAGGTCAGTGTGAGGTGACAGTATGTTATCATATCAATATACTCAGAGTTTGCAGGCTCAAATTGCAAACATCTCCGGCCAGTGTAATTTAAAATGTGTGTTCACTAAGTGGTGATTCTCATAACCAAGGAAGGAGGAAACTATTTGTGATTAAATAGGAGAGCGAGTTAATAGGATCCTCACACAGTCCCCTACCCATTCTCTCCCAGAGGTGCTGGAACTAGGGGTCCTGGGGGGGTGTGACAGCACCCCCTGGCTTGTAGTGGTTTCCATCATATCCAGGGTTTACAGTTCGGTTCAATGGCTCTCAGCCACCCCACTATACACATTGTTCCAGCACCCCTGTTCTCTCCACGGGAACTTGCACTTCTGGTGCACAGATTTGATCACAGGAGAGCAGGGGATACCTTTTGTGGGCTCTCTTTGTTCTTAAAGTATTGTCCATCCCAGTGCTAAGTGATGTAGTGTATGATAGTCCAGTCTTCCTTACAGTGGTCATACACAACTTCCACAGGCTGACATTTAGGGCCGTTGGCTTTGGGAGCCAGTAACTATTTTTGGATGGCAAGAAGCCAGGCGATCACGTTGCGCTTTCTGTTCTGTGGGCCCTGCTCTACTCAGATTGCAGGACAGTTGTGAGCTGCTCAGACTGGGCAGCCTGGTAAAGTGAGGCCAGCTGTGAATTTGTATTGTGGTTTAGCCTTGGAGCTCGATTCTCCAATGACTGGGGCAGCTGGCTAGGGGGCAGCCACAAGAAAGACCTCGTGGAGCAGATCCTCAACTGCTGAAAAGCTCCATTGACGTCAGTGGTGGTGATGTTGTCTTATTCCAGCTGAGGATCTGGTCATGTAAATGATGATAACTTCCACTGTCTGAAATGAACAGTGATGAAATAAAAACACCAGTTCTTATATCGCACTTTTCATCCATGGATTGCAAAGAACTTTAGGTAGTACATCAGTATCATTATCCCCTTTTCACAGAAGGGGAAACTGAAGTTCAGGGAGGTGAAGTGACTTGCCTGAGGTCACCCAGCGGCAGAGCCAGATTAGAACCCAGGTTTTTTTAGTCCTGGTATGGGTTCTATCTGCAAAGCCAGGCCGTCTACAGAGTAATAGCTACCCTGAGATTGCTGATGATAGTTCTAGTGTTTGCAACTGTAGTGACTATGTGGATCATCACAGCTAGTGGCTGGTTTATGCTCACACAAAAATAAACCCTTTTTCAACGCTGGTTTAGTTTAATAGTAGGATGCAGGTAATCTGACCTCGTAGCTGGTGTGACGTGAAGCTGGAAGTGACTGATGACTTTTCTGTGACTGAAACTGAATGAGGACCCTGATTCAGGAAGACTTTCAGGTTCAGGAAAATAATTAAGCACTTGCTTAAAGTTCCGCATGTGTTTATCTGCTTTCCTGAAGAAGGACGTATTTGAGCACATGCTTCTGCCCTTTCTTGATCTGGAGATTCAGTTCAGAGGCAACATTTGTGATGCCTCCATTTTCGGTACCCAACTTGAGGCACCTGAAAGCGAACGCTCAGCATTTTTCTCAAAATCAGGGCCCTTGTATTTTCTCTCTGATGTTAAAGTATAATCTATACTTACTGTTGCCAGTTTTTCAATCTCAGCATCAGATGAGCCAAGAGAAGCCAGTCCAATAGCCTAAAGCAAGTAGACAATGTTATACTTGTGTTATTGTTTAGCCAACAGGAGAAAGACAGAGATAGAGGAGTACTATCTCATTTCTAACATGAAATAGTCATTGCTGTTTGTCAGCCGACATGTCCTACAGGGGTTTCCAGGATACCTTTGTCTCTCTGGCCCCATCTACACAGCACAAGGAACCAGATTTGTTGATCCTTAAAACTGTTTAATCACATGTAGTTCTTGGCCTCATGTTGACCAGTTCTTAGCCTAGTTTTGACCCAAGGCATATGCCCTCTCGCCCCAAACAACAAAGAAATCTTGTTATGAGGCCAAGGTTTATATGGCTGGATGACACCTCCGGCTTCTCCCATTACATGGCATGGCAACATACAAATAGTCTCTTTCCCACCTGCCAGACCCCTTTCTAGCTCCTATGCCAGCTCCCCTCACTGTCCTTGATGCCTATCTGCCAGCCTACCCACCTAGCCTTGTCTTTTCAATTGCTTCCCCCTTGCCCTCTCTGCCTCCCTATCTACATTTCTGGATTCCCTCATACTTTCATGTTTTCTGGTACTCTTCCTGCCTCCTTACTGTCTCCCCTATTCTTTCCTTCTCCTCTCTTCCTAACTGTTCCTCTTTCCCCCTCTGCTACCATGCCCATCCTGGAACTCTCCATCTTCAACCCTGACTGTACAGAAAAGAATTCAGAAGCAGGTTACAGGTGAGAATGAGTGAAGTGGTTTGGATAAAGAAAGAACCACCATCCTCAGCACCAGAAAAATAACCAGAAACTTGAATCAAACCTTATCTGAGATTGAAAAAGTTCACTCCTTCTGTCCTGTATCAATGACGTGACCCTGCAAACTCAACTGTGTTTTCTGACTAAAGGAGAGAGAGCGGCAGAAATAGCTCTCACTACAAAGAATCTGTGTGAGTAAGGAAGTAACATGCCTCATGCCAGGCATGCCGCACAGTCAGAACTCCAATGGGCAAGGAAGCTCCTCTGCTGCTTCTTTCATGTCAAATTTACATGCAGCCACTCGGTAAATGGGTCAGATGGTGTGGACCCAAGATCCAGCAATATGCAAATGAGACACAGCTCTACCTATCCTTCCCCACATATGTCATAAACATAAAGGGAAGGGTAAACATCTTTAAATCCCTCCTGGCCAGAGGAAAAACCCTTTCACCTGTAAAGGGTTAAGAAGCGAAGATAACCTCGCTGGCACCTGACCCAAATGACCAATGAGGAGACAAGATACTTTCAAAGCTGGAGGTGGTGGTGGGGGGGAACAAAGGGTCCTGTCTGTCTGTGTGATGCTTTTCCCGGGACCAGAGCAGGAATGCAGGTCAGAACTCCTGTAAAGAGTTAGTAAGCAATCTAGTTAGATATGCGTTAGATTCGGTTTTGTTTAAATGGCTGATAAAATAAGTTGTGCTGAATGAAATGTATATTCCTGTTTTTGTGTCTTTTTGTAACTTAAGGTTTTGTATAGAGGGATTCCCTATGTTCTGAATCTGATTACCCTGTAAGGTATCTACCATCCTGATTTTACAGAGGTGATTCTTTTTTACTTTTTCTTCTATTAAAATTCTTCTTTTAAGAAACTGAATGCTTTTTTCATTGTTCTTAAGATCCAAGGGTTTGGGTCTGTGTTCATCTATGCAAATTGGTGAGGATTTTTATCAAGCCTTCCCCGGAAAGAGGGTGTAGGGCTTGGGGGGATATTTGGGGTGGGAGGGAGGAGACGTTTCCAAGTGGGCACTTCCCCTGTTATTTTTATAGACACTTTGGTGGTGGCAGCGTTTAACCTAAGCTGGTAAAAATAAGCTTGGGGGTCTTTCATGAAGGTCCCCACATCTGTACCCTAGAGTTCACAGTGGGGAAGGAACCTTGACAACATATGACCACACTACTGCCATCAAGAGATCCCAGGGCTTGGATGAGCTCATCTCTTGGATGGAGAATAGCTGGTTGAAGCTGAACCTGAGCAAGATGAAGGTGATGTTTGTGGGCAGAGGAAAGTATGTTGAAGAGCTTATAGCTATGGTGCAGTCCCTGTTGGTGGGAAGATATACAGCCATAATTGGTCAATTTAGTTGTAGTCTAGGACTACTCTTGGATGCCTCACTGACACTGAGCTCTCGTATAGCAGCATCCATGAGGAATGCTTTCTATCAGCTCCACTTGGTTAGGAAACTCCATCCCATTCTAGTGAGCGAAGACCTGCTCTTAGTTATTCATGCCTTCGTCCCCTCTCAGCTGGACTACGGCACTGCGATATACCCGGCCATGAAGCCTTTCTATGTTTAAGAAGCTCCAACTAGTTTAGAATGCAGCAGCGCCTCTCCTCAGCAACGCAGGCTACCATGAGCACATTACACCTCTCCTTCCCTCTGTCAGGAATCAGGACAGCAGCATTGCCAGTATGGAGGCAGGGCCTGCAGCACAGCCAGTCTCTGGGCAACCTAACGAGCGCGGCTTGCCGGTGGTAGGCTGACTGACTACACTGCCCAACTGGTTGGCAGAGTCAGCGGGCCGGCTCTTAAGCCCAGCTGCAGCAGCAGTTCAATGGCGCTCAAAGCATTTGCCTTGCCCACGGCTGTCACAGCTCCTGCTTGTCCCCAGCCCTGGTCCTGCCTTGACTCCAGCCTTGCCCATGCTTTTCCTCACTCCAGGTAATCCAGTTCTGACCCTTGACTCCGATTCCTGACCTCTGACTCCGGCTCTGACATTTGGCTCTGATCCCTGACCCTAGGCTCTGGCTACTGACTCTGGCTGCGACCCTTGGCTCTGGCCCTGGACTCTGATCCTTGGCAATAGACATCTGTTCTAATTACTAGACCTGACTCTTGCTCTGATCATTGGGCATGACTCCTGCTTTGACCACTGGCTATGTCCCTATCACATGACACCCTCTTTACATTAGGTTCCCATAGAATTTTGAATCAAATTTATGGTCTCAGTCCTTATCTTCAAGGTGCTCTGTGGCCTGGGCCCAGGATATGTAAGAGACCATCTAAAAGTCTGCGGGCAACAACTAGGCTCCTCTGGTGCAGTGGAATTCTGGACAATCAGTGTCAAGCTCATCTGTGCAGGAGACATCTTTCTCCAGGGCAATCCCAATCTGTGGAATCAACTCCCTCAAGAGCAAAGGACCATCACAAACCTCACTACTTTCCGATCCCAGGGCATGGTGCCTTTCTTTGTCCTGTCTTCTCGAACAAACATCGAGTAACAGGTGTGTATATATATATATATATATATATTTTTTTTTAAAGACATATGCTATCCAGAAAAGACACTCCACTACCCATGCATCTCCCTCTGGGGAGAGGAGGAGAGAAAAAACAACATATAACAGATGTGTAGTCACATGGCTTGCTGGAAGACTCTCAGATACTATAGTGGTGAACATGGGTATAAAAACGTGAATAGAATTGAATAGACCTTGGTAATAGGAGCATAATACACCTCCAGAATTGCATGAGACACAAGGTCCTTTATAGGTTTACCAGCCCAATGGAAATTTGAGCCTGTTAAAACTGCCATTAAAGACAATGGAAAGACTCCCATCAACTTCAGTGAGACCTCGATTGGGCCTATTGTCACTTCAAAAGAGCACTACTGAACTTTTCAGCAGCAGTGGTTGACTGCAAGAATCTGTCTCCTCCCTTGTATGCTCCCCATTAAGCTAATTGCATTATTTTTAATTCTCTGGAGCCTCCTTACAATTCAAGCCCTGGATACAGTGTCATAGTAACAGAAACAAAACAAGGGCATTTTTACCATTAATTTTCACATAGTGGATGAAATCAAGAAGAATATCCATGACGGGAATTCAGCCATAAAAAACACTTGATGTCATTCACTTAAATTAGTGAGCAACAACAAAACCTGGTGGTTCTGAACTTACTAAAGGCCCCCATTTTTACATCTTTTAATGGTTTTTTATTTCTAGTATCAAGCAAAAGGGAGTGTTTCCCCTCCCCCCCCCGACCCCCACAGTGCAGGGCAGTCACAGGGCATTAGAATATTATATGATCCACTGGTTCGAATATGGTAATGACCAAAACTCATGACCCGGTGATAGCTCCTGCATGTTCCCAGCCCTGGTCCTGCCTTGACTCCAGACTTGCCCAAGCCTTTCTTCACTCCAGGTAATCCGGTTCTGACCCTTGGCTCTGTTCTCTGACCCTAGGCTCCATGTCATGAAACCAACTGGTGGTCTCTTTCCAGAACTACTGGACAAGTGTCTACATCACAGAAACACTGGCACTTTTGTTGACCGTGTCAGTAGAGGAAAAAGACTGATGGGGCTAGTGCATGAGGAACCTTTTAATCCCTGAGAGCATCCCACCAGCTCAAGTTTGAGGCATGTTAACAATGCAGGGTAGGGGAAGTTTGTGCTGCTTTTTCCTGTGCTGTACCTGTTCTGTGTTTAATTAGAGAACAGACTGGCAATCCCTAGAGATTGCAGTTCCCTAATTAGCCACAGAACGCAGTTTTTCAGAAGCGCTAAATCCACTATGGGACAGATTCTGATACTCTTACATGGAGTAGCGGCTTACTCCACATGTAAGTACCATTTACTTTAAGGAGACTGCTCATGAAGTAAGGCTCTAATCAATATGAGTAATGGTGTCAGAATATGGCCATTTATAAACAAGATAAAACTCTACTGAATGCCACAGTGAAGGACATAATAGAAGTACCCTGTCATATTGAAATCAAAATGCTGGGACAGGATCAGCCTAAATTATGATGGCTCCTGTCTGTGAAACCCAGAGATGTGAGTTCCCATGCAGTATGATGGGTACCTAAAAGAAGAGCCTATTCATTCTCAGGCAGGCA
This sequence comes from Lepidochelys kempii, assembly GCF_965140285.1. Classification (NCBI taxonomy): domain Eukaryota; kingdom Metazoa; phylum Chordata; order Testudines; family Cheloniidae; genus Lepidochelys; species Lepidochelys kempii. The sequence goes on from NC_136380.1 coordinate 252,030,308, forward strand.
GTTCTTAGGGGGGTCTCATTGCAGTAATGGCTGTAAACTGAAGCTTCCCTCTTCTTATTTCTGCCTTGGTTCTTATCTCCCCTAGGTGACACTGCCTGCCTGTCCTCAGGTATATTTCCTCTAGGGTGTAGCTGGCACCCCCCAGTGCAGGAGAGTACAAGTAACACCATCACCTATACAGGCATAAATGGAGGAGAATCAAACCCTCAAAATTAAAATAGCAAATCACATCTAGTCCCTTGAATTCATTGCTACTGGAATTACAGACAAGGTTCCTTACCTGTGAGAACTGTGCAAATTCTTTGTCTGCCAACATGGGAACATGGCCCAACAATTCGTGGCAGCAGTCCCTGGAAAACAAATCACTTTTCTCATGTAATAAAGCTTGTTTTATGTGAAAGTCCACACACCCCCTCCCCCGCAGTACAATTCTAAGCGGAGCATATCAGCTGTTTCACTGCTATTCTTTCCCTCCCAAATCTTTGCACAGAAATTTCACACGGGCTAGATTCTCAACTGGCATAATCCAGTGAAGCTCCATTGGGGACATGTATAAGAATACCACTGGAGTCAGATAGACACCAGCTGAGTATTTGGCTCTAGGTCTCTGCCTTCATTTTCTCCTATCCAGCTGTCTGTGCTCTTTCCAAGCCTCCTACCTGTCCAGCTCTGTGTTATCTTCCTACTCTTGTCTTTAAGCCTTCTTCCATGCTTTGACTTAGAACTCCCCAGATCCAGTAATTTGCTCAGATACCTCCTTCTTTACATGGACATCTCTCCCCAAAATTTACTTCTTCCATGCAGCCTTTCATTGATAACCTTGCCAAGCTCTGAACACACATCATGAAAACAGAATTCAAATGGCCACAGCTGCCATTGACTTCATTCATACCTGTGGGTGCTCAGCAGCTCCTCCAAAAACCAGGCCACAACTACAGCAAAGGCCAGTCTTTTATCCAGTGCCTCTTGTACATATAATCTGTGTATGAACTTGATTTCGAACTGTACACCATGAGCCCAACTGAGAAGTGGTGTGAATGCTGGTGTGGAAGAGGATGTGCAACTGGTGTGGGACTTGGAGAGGCAGAAGTGTGGCCTCATAGCAAGCAAAACAACCAAGAAGAGGATGTAAGATAAGGCAGGGCAGGGCAGGCCCTGCTGTCCCACTTACTCAATGTTTAAGTTATACTCACTTTCATCCACTCTTACCGATGTGTAACTTACCCCCTAATCTTCCTCCCCAATTATGTCAACTCTGAATTTGGTCCTTGAGGACTCATCTTCAAAGGTGCTTAGCAATGCAGTTCCCAGTAACTTCAGTGGGATTGATGGGTGTTCAAAATCAAGCCAAGAGGCTGTGTCTAATTTACATTGTATGCTTCTCATGGCTGGGATCACATTTCCTGTGTTGTGGATGCAGCCAAGCATCTTCTCAGAATTCAACAAATGGTCAACATAATAAGTATGAACAGATTAAACCAGCTGCTCCCCAGTCTTTTCCTTCTCCAGACATCTTTGCAAAAGAAACAGGCTCTCTCTCGTGGATCACTTCCACCTCTGCTTGCTTCTCAAATTATTTCATTCTGTGGCCCATGTTGTGGTAATTGAGTCTACAAATTTATCCTAATTGCAAGCTCAACTGTAAAAAGTGACTGAAAGGTCTTAAAAATGTCACAATAGCTGAAGATAACACATGTTGATGGGCAAAAGGTAACCAAAGTCCAACTCAGACTGTTGCATAAGCTTGTTTATAAAAATTAGCACAAGTGAAAAAAACAGAACTGAATTAGTCCAAGCAAAAAGAGCATCCTGACAGAACTCAAGGACTATGTTAAAATCATGCCTGGTAAACAAGAAAGGCCTGGGACTGAAAATTCATGAATCAAAATTGGTGTTGGAAATTAGGCCTAATTTGTAGACCAAATAATGAGGGAGTGGGCTCATTCTGTCCATCACTCCCTTTTGGGCTCCTTAAAAAGACAGAGAGACAGACTCTGGGGGAAAAACTAATGGACTGCGATACTGGCTGATATAAGATGAGAGAAAAGGAAGGAACAAGGTTTGTCATCATGGCTGCCACCCCCACCAGCTCCTGGAACCTTGGGCCACTTTCATCCTTATCCTAAGAGGTGTCCTGACCAGACTGGGCCAGAGAGAAGGGGGCATACCTTATCCCCTCCTCCACTAGCTCTGGCTGAATCCCAAACACCACCTGCCATGTGAGACTTGGTTTCCCCTGCACACCCCCTTTGTTCTTTTCCTTCCCTACCTTATTTCTTCTCTTTCCTATCTCTCTCCTTTTTCCTTTTGTTTGAGAAGAATCTGTCTTAGCCAGGCAAGACTGCATTTTTTTTAAACACTGCTATAAGCCTGTGACCAGACAGGGAGATAAAAACAATGCTCTAAACAGCCTGGTGATGATATGAGTTTGTCAGGTCTCAGAGTTGCTGGTAAGACTGTGTGCTGTGCCTGTGTTTTTCCAGCAATGAGGTTGCAAGCGATAATCAACCTCAGAGACAGAAGCTGCTATTTTCCATCTTTGCTGTTCTCTTCTGTCCCCTTTTGTGCATGTGTATCTTGTTTTGTCTTTTAAGAAATGGGATTATACTTTAACAACAGCTACAAGAACAGCTCCAACCCATCTCAACTAACTTCTCTTCTCCCCAAAAGAACAGTTATTACCATCTCAAAACCTGTCAAACAAAGGGACTTTTCCTTCTAGAAACGCTCTTCAGCCAGAGGGAAAGGGAACGAGGGAGGGATGTTGTTAAAGTGAAAGCCTTACTTAATACTTTACATTTCAAATGCTTTAACTTTTTCCTTCTTTTCTGTATCTTTAATAAAAGGTTTAAAGAATGTTTAATGGTGTTTTTGCCATGGTAATAAGCAGACTGAGGTCTCTGTATAACAAAGACCTTGTCTAACACTGCTGTATGTTGGACAATGACTGGGTTACATTGACACCTTTGACTCTTTGAGCCCCTGTATTCCATCTAAATGAATACAACCACCGCAACGAAAGGCTCACAGACTGAGAACCGCTGGATTATGCCATATCATCCTACTTACGGTTCTGGGGAATGCATAGGGGAAGAGGAATGCCTTATATACTGTGTGCTCTGAAAGACACGAAATGCCAGGCTGGCAAGGAAGTCACGAGGAGATAGCAGCCCTGCAGCTGGCCTCAGCTGAAAGCCTGTTCTTTCTGCAAAACAAAACAGCCCAGCAGGAAAATCTACTGTGAACATGACAACTCTACACCATCCAAGCAGTTTGAAATTTCCTTTGCATTTAGTCCCAGAACTTTCTGGTACAGATGGAGAAGGAAAATGTCTGTCTATTTTAGGTACTAATATGGGCTCTATTACTGTGGTATCTGAATGCCTCACAATCCTTTGTGTATTTATCTCTCTAACACCTCTGTGAAGAAGGGCAGGGGTATAGTCCACACTTTATGGATGGGAACTGAAGCACAGAGGGGTTAAGTGACTTGTCCACAGAGCGGAACTGTGGCACAGCAGGAAATTCAAGCTGGATCTCCCAAATCCCACCTACTGCCCTAGCCACTGGCAGCCTTCTTCTCTTGTAATCATAAATATCAGAAATAAACAAGAGTTTTGGATGGGAAGCACACCCTCTTGATTCAGGGCACAAGGTAACTTCCAGCCACTGGCAGTTCAGGAGGTATATTCCCTGGTTATACATTAGCCCGTAACTTCCTACTGCAAGATTCTTACCCCTTCCTCTGAAGGAGCTGGCATAGGCTTCTGCCGGAGACCAGGCACTGAACTAGATGGACCTCAGGTCTAAGCTAGCGTGGCAATACCTATGGTCCTGCATGGGCCTTTTATGACACAATCAACTTCAAGTAGTCGAGTTACCATATGGTGTTATGTTGTGTTTCATTTACTTTGTATGCATGATTCAAAAGCAGGAACTGGAGTTACACTGGCAGGACACTGCCATACATTTTTGGAGAGGGCGTCTCTGTTTTTTGCAGTCTGTTGAAATCATTGGGGTGCAGCAGCAATTGAATTTACATGGGATCCCTACAAGGTATGTAATAGGTAGGGTTACTCCTTATGGGTAATTTGGCCCTTAGCCTTTCTACATTTTTATTTGATCCTTCTTTCCAGAGCTGTCAACTCCCATTTTTCCATCTGCTCTTGCACCTTTGTGTTTTATTTGTCTAAGTTTAAACTATAAGCCCCCTTTGGCAAGGCCCATGTTTTCTATGTATTCAGAAAGCATCATGTAAAACTGCCGTGCTTTAAGAAGAGTAGATAATCTATTTGAAGTCCCGTATTCCAAATCTGTGTTGCATTCCTTGCTTTCATAAATACCGTTTCATCTCTTATTTTAATTATTTTTATTGTGCACAACTAAAAAATAAAAGGACAGAAATGGCTTTGTGCTTGCGTTCCTAATTTGTTTAAACAGAAATGTTTCCCACAGAAACCAAGCTGTTCACATGAAATGTTTTATGTTTCTTCCAGCACATTTGGTTTCGGTCTGTTTGGTCACTAGTTCTCTTTCTCATATAAAGACGATCTTTCAGAGGAAGAGGTAGAAGCCCCATACCTAGAGACATTTGAAGTCAGACTAGACAAAGCAGGGAACACTCTTTCCCTGGCAGGCTGATGACCTGGAGGAAAGGTCCTTTCCATCTTGAATTTCTATGATTCATTGAGCCAAATCCAAAGACGATGTGTAAGAGGCAGCATGTAAGCTGCACTGTAGTAAGTACATGTGAATCTAAGAGTTTAGATTGTACTTGGGCTACATGCCTGTGCAAGGGTATCAGGAGGAACTGGGAGAACCTACACTGGCTAGTCAGAGGCCTCTCATGGCATTTAGGCCCTGGCTGTAGCACTCAGGACTAGCATTGCACATGACCACAGCTCCACCTACATCTGGCCAGCGATGGAAGAAACTGCACACTGCCTCCCATTATAGGATATAGTGGCTGGCATGTCCCCACCACATGCTGTGGAATTCTGGGAGACACAATGCCACCCAGAGTTCCTCTGGGACAGTGCAGCTCTTCACCACCCACAACATGGGTTGGATTTCACCCAAGATATTTGTAAATAAGAGGTATGCCTCATGCACCCTAATCTCACAAGGTGGCTCACTGACATGGGACTGGCTGTTGCGGCTTCTGCAGATCTTGCAATGACACCATTAGACTCTGACTTAGAGTGAGTTTGTGCCAAAGGGATCTGACAGTAACTGCAACTCTCACAATGCCCTATGAGGAATGCTGTATGATAAGGAGAATCTAATGTTAGAACTATTGGTGACAAGGAGATATCGATGAATATTGATTCAGACTGGACCCAAGTATCTTATCCACCACTATATGAGTCCAGCCACAAACAACACTGGTTTGTGGAACACTCTGAATTTCCCTCCCCCAGTAGATATTTGCAGACTTTTCTAACTGATTTTTTTTTGTCATACGTTTGCCCAGAACAACTTGCATGATGACACATGGAAATAACGTAGGACACAATCTAGAGCAGATGTGGATAGCCACAGACATCAGTAAACAAAATCTGACAGTTCCCATACAAACAGTGAACACCAGTAGATCCTTACTTTGCCCTAATCTCCCTGCTTCTGTTATCCCTTCTGACGTTAGCCAGGACTGATAAAAAATATCAATATCAGTCACATTCAGAGCAGTATCCCAAGACTTATTGACAAAGATTACTTCTAGAGCTCCTTGCTGGCAGTAAAACACACAGAGAAGACACCTACCCAATTCCTCACCACCATCCAGAGATGCCCCGATATTCTAGTGAGTGCAGGAGGCAGGGTTGAATAGACAGGAAGGGGGGAGGGAGAATAGTAAAACAAGCCCTAAACTGGTCAGAGTAGCTTGCCCAAATGGTCAGGGCAGATATGGTTGCCATGTACACCAAGGAGAGGCTCAGTGGAGCAGAAAAGGAAGAGAGAGCAGAGAAGGAACTGGGTGATGGGTGAAGCCTGGAGGTTTGGCTCAGGGAGTTGAGGAAAGACATGGTTGAATCCACTGTGTAGGGTTTTCCAAAATGAACAGTAATCAATAAAACAAAATGTCATTTTACCTACACAGTGAGGTATGATGTTCCCTTAGTTGGCCTCAGGAGTGTTGTGATCCACTATTATTTTAAATGATTCTCTTTTTTCCTATATTAAATAAACTTCCCTTAGCTAAGGCACTTTCAAGTCTTACGCTTTTTTTTCAGGAAAATTTCACTCTGGCACATTCTCAAAGGGAAACAGCCTCTGACCGCTGGTGAGAGGCAAATGATAGGAAAAAGACAAGTGACCTGGTCCAAGACATCTTCCAGACACTGGCTGGGATCAGTAGGGGTCTGGAAGAAGCCAGCTGAGCAGAGGCAGTGGCAGGCATAGGACATGACAGTAGCAACAACAGTGTGTTACGAAAAACAATGTGTATTATGAGCCCAGTTCTGACCACATGTTCACTAGTGTAAATCAGGAATAACCCCCATTGAAGTCAATGGAGTTATACTTGTATATCACCAGCGTTAGTGATATCAGAATGAGGCCATTGTCCCCATGATCCACTGAGGAACTCAAAGGAAACCTACAATATTCCTAGTTATTTCTCACTTTCTGTTAGTGAGCAAGCTGAAATGGGCCAGATCCGTAGGCCAAGCTGAGTAGTGTTCAGCTCATGCACAGGTGTGTGAGATGTCGGAAGTTGCCTCTCAGCTATCTTTCCACTCTCCTTATCCTTAACACACCCACGAGCTCCCAGCATAACGTAGAGCAGCCTAAAGGCAGCTCTACATTATATCAGCAACAGCAGCTCTCTAGGACTGCTTTGCCATCATGGAATCACTGGAGGGTATTGTTCTCCAGTTCCACCTCCTCCTAGCCCTGGCAATGCCCTCAACCCACCCAGGAATGCCTATTATGCCTGAGGTTCGGGGGGAGAGGGGATGGATGACATACTCCTGGTCATTCCCATTTACACCACTGAAGGATGTCTCTACATCTGGGGACTCCCTGGCTGCACTAGTAATGCAGCTGTCCAGTCTCTTTTTGCTGCTGGATCAACACAAGGACCTGGCCCAATATATGTTAGTCTCTAGTTAAAATGACAATGTACTGGAAATCTCTTCAGCAGTAGGTTAAGCCAATTTGTCTTGCATTTGTTTATTGGTAGATGGAGTGGATCACTTGACTGGATAAACATCCAATTTAAACTTTATTTGAAGTTAAATCTACAATTTATCTATTTATTTTGCCCTACTTTAGCAACTGTCTTTGGCCTGTATCTGGCACCCTTCCTATTGCTGGGAGAGCAGCAAGGAGGGTGTTTTCTTTTATTGCAGCCATTCCTTGGCTACTCCAGATTACAGTGATTTTGGCAAGCCGATTTGTCGAAAAGGCACACCCTGCCTTGAAACTGAATCCGGCCTGGGGGTTAGCAATACAGGATCTCAATCTCCACTGTCCTCTGTCACTCAAACGTCTGCTGACAGACTAACTTGAGCTTGCAGCCTCTCAACAGTGTATCTATTCCTAACCCCCCTCTCCTTGTTATTAGCAAACAGATCTTCACGGCCTGTGCAGTCACAGTTCCTTCAGAATGGGGGTCTACCATCAACTCCTCTTTCCAGCACACAGCATTGTAGATTTCCACCTTGGGAGTGCTAAAATACAATGGGCTGTAATGTCTTGCCTTTTAAAAATCTGGAGACATCCTGAAGCTGAGGTATACTATCCTCTTGGTATCCACAGCATTTCTCCAGCTGCTGAAAGGCATCCAGGTACTGCTTACAGGCGTGGGTGGGATAGAGGCTGCTCAGCTTCCTGTAGACTTCTCTCCTGAAAGAACAACAACCCTTAGTTCGTCTCCTTTACTAGGAGCAGCACCTCTTCTCCCTGGCTTCAGAACCACGGTGGTTCACACAGGCAGCGCAGAGAGGATATCTAAAGCCGAGCTGAGCTCAGAAAAAATGATGCTCTGAAGCCGAAGCCTGGATGGAGGCTGCAGGGTAGGATTTTTCCCAGGAGATGGGCACAAAATGAGGAACCAGATATGGGCCTCGATCTTGTACTTGGCTCTGCTCAGGCAGATCTTGGTGCCTGTGTGGAACCCCGTGAACTGTTCAACTGTGAAGAGGCACCCAGAGTTTCCCTATTCAGGAAAGCACTAAGTATGTGCATAAAGTGAAGCATATGCTTCAGTGCTTTCTTGCATCAGGGTCATTGTGCAAGTGCAAGATACCACCCAGGCAGATCCGAATGCAAGATGGAGATTTCCATCATCTCAAATTTTGGAGGTGTTTAGCTTATTGTAAGGAAAGGTGCTATACACTACTATATAAAAATATTTGGCAGTACTTGGAATCTAGGGCTTTGGTTTGGGCCCTTCTCTTATATTTTATTATTTCATTTTAAAGGCTTCACTTTTTAACTATATTTAGCTGTTGCAAAATAAACAAACACTAAAGTGATGGCAGGGAAGCTTATAGAAAGAGTTATATTTATTCACACCCGGCTCTGGGGTTCTAACAAGTGTATAAACATTGTTTTATGAAAATTGAGCTCATTCTTGGAAATGCTGACTAAAGAAAATGACCTTCTCTTGTTTTTGTATTGTAGTTTTTTTGCTGCTATTGTTGCTATGGAGGTGATAGCCAGTATCTTGTAATGGTTTGTCATTCCATCACATAAACTTCTTATGTTAGCGTGGGTGTAATCGGGAAAAAAAGAAACAGCCTTAGACGGTGGCTGTTGTCAGTATTGTAAAAGCTGCATGAGCCTGGACCATCTCCATGGAGCAGTTAGGAAAAGTTCAGGAGAATGAGAGGCCAGATTTTGCCCTAACTTATTCCCATAGACTACCCCTGACTTTAATGGGATTGTATAGGGTATAAAGCAGGGCATGAGTCCAAGATTGCTCTCTGGACAGTCTTAGCTAGACTTGTGTGAAGAATCTGGACATACTTACTTCAAAGAGTGACTTTACTGTTAATACTAGTACCAAAGCTTAGGCAGGTTAGGAGACTAGAAATGAGTGTGACCCAAAACTCCAGGCCAAATATTCTTCTTCAGCTTTGGGAAAGTTTGTATTCTGATAAGAAGCTGGATGCCCTGTCCCTTATCTCTATGGAACTAATCTTGGTCATTTTGTTTTAAAACAAAACAAACTTTAAAGTCCAGGGGCCAGAGCCTCAGGCAGTGTAAATAGACACAGTCCATGAGTTTTATCTAATTGTCTGGATGAGGCTTTGGCCCACAGTGTATTTTGTAATCATGTCTCTTTCAGCACCATTTGTCTGCATAATTATCACCATCAGCATATAAGAGGAGAAGCCACTAGATACTGGCCTTCTACTATAGGGCTTGGAGGAGGAGACATGGAGGACAGAAGCCCCACAGAGAAACAAGTTGTTGCCAGGATACTCTGCCATTGGAGGAGCCATTTTTTGGCCCATTTCTCCTCCACATGGTGGTGTTCTGACTCCCTGGTTGGATGACAGAAATGGGGACTAACATAAAGGAATGGGGACTAATGGATAATGAACACCAAATATCTTGTGTGGGCATAAATACCTCAGTTCACATGTGAATGCAGCTATTTGTACAAGGAACAGGCATTCTCCAAACCATTGTACAGAGCACATGAATAAGAATGAACTGAGCAGCTGGAAATTCAAATGAATATTTGCGAACCCTGTATTCAGCCTGCTCTAGCTGTAGGGACCAATGGCGCTGAAGGGCCAGTGCTGGCCATCCCCACACTAACAAGAAGGGTGGAAAGGGCAGAGTGGGGTGGAGGAGTTAAGCCGAGGAACCTGATCCCATAGCAGCCCCTCAGACTGCAGTCCACACTCTGAGAAGACTAGGTGAATCCCCGCAGAAGAGTTTGTGATCCGGCCTTGGGATGCCTATGATCACCAGCAAAGGGACATTCCCTGTGTTGAGGCTGCTTTACCTCTAGTTGTCACAAGGGGGTGGGACTTCTGGGCACCCGTGTTCAAGAAAGATTAATTCACACTGGAACTGGTACAGAGAAGAACCGCTAGGACGATCAGGGGAATGGAGAGCCTATCTTTTGAGAGGAGAAGACAAGGAGAACTTGGCTTCTTTAGCCTAGCAAAACAAAGGCTGAGGGGGAATCTGACTGCTCTCTATAAATGCATTGGGAGTAAACCCCAGGGAAGGAGAACAGCTATTGAAGCTAAAGGACAATGTTGGCATAAGAACAACTGTGTATGAACTGACCATGAACAACAGGCTGGAAATTAAATGAAAGTTTTTAACCGTCAGAGGAGTGAGGCTCTGGAACAGCCTCCCAGTGGCAGTTGTGGGGCCAAACACTGTAACGCGTTTTAAGGTGGAGCTTGATAAATTTATGAATGGAATTATATGTTGTGGTTTCCTGTGATAGCACGGAACTGGACTTGACCCAGCAGATCCCTTCCAGGCCTATGTTCCTATGAATTCTGTTTACAAATCAAGTAGAAAGGAGCTGAGTTAGAAAACAGAAATTACAGACTTTTAAATATACTTACTTATACTTTACAAAACTTTTAAAATATTTTTAATAGACCAATACTTCCCTGTTAGAAAATGTAAAATTGTGCTTACACTTACAATAGAGACAACTTTAAAATTAATTTTACAGGTTGCTCTAAAACAAAGTTCAGTATTACATATGCTTTTACTGCAAATGGTTTATTTTTTTTTAGAAAATTATAAGCACTGCAAATTTATATTTTAGTCTTAGAAAATAGAAGAAACAGTGGTCTTTATTTAGTATTCTCAGCTGCTGTGCACTATTAAGCTGCACTGTTAAGCAGCTGCAGTGTTCCAGCCCAGAGGTGGCTACAATTCAGTCACAGGAAAACAGGATTCAATTCTGCAGTCCTTATACAGGGAAAATGCCCACTGCTTCAGTGAACAGCTTTTCTAGGTATGAAAGCCTTGGAAGGCAGCTCCATAGTAAGCTGTCTGAAGCAGAGGAAAAGTTAATCTGTTTTGAAGGCAGAACCTCCTTATGCCAAACTTCTCCACACAGAGTTTCAGAGCTTCTCAGGAGGAGCAGATGGTGAGCTCAGGAACATGTGCTCCTCTCCTTCCTTCTGCACTGAACCTCTTCTCATTCTTTGGATTGCCTTCAAAGTACCCAGGCCATGAGGGGGAAAGCAGAGGCAGTCCATCCTGAGCAAGGCTGCAGTCACTTCCCTGTGTGATCAATGGTTTGTGGAAAGATGCACCATCCTTAGATGACTGGGATTGGTTTTTAAAATTACCTGGGACACAGAAGAGTGATGTAGTTGCTAGAGAAAGTAGAAAATGTTCCTTCAAAACATTTTTTCCACAGAAAATGGCTTTTTGAATCAATGAAAATGTTTGAAAAAAATCTGTTTTTCTCAAAATTTGAAGGGATTTTGTTAAAAAACCTGAAAAACATTTTTTTATAAAACAAAAAAACCCTACTTTTTTTAATTATAAGCTGAACAATTCAATTGCTGAGAAAGAGAAATATATATCTATACACACTCAGTACAGACAAAATCCTAAAAAATGTACCATTTGTCTGACCCAGTATGGCCATTCTTATGTTCTCATGCTAGCTGCATTCAAAAAAGAATTTGATAAGTTCATGGAGGATAGGTCCTTCAATGGCTATTAGCCGAGATGGTCAGGGACAGAACCCCGTGCTCTGGGTGTCCCTAAACCTCTGACTGCCAGAAGCTGGAACTGGGTGACAGGGGATGGATCACTTGATAATTGCCCTGTTCTGTTCATTCCCTCTGAAGCATCTGGCACTGGCCACTATCAGAAGACAGGATATTGGGCTAAACAGACCAGTGGCCCGACCTCATGTGGCCATTCTTTCTACCTTAATTTTTTTAAAAAATCAATGAAAATTTGATTTTCATCAAAAACATTTTGTGAGAAGAAAATTATTTCCTGACCATCTCTAGTATCATAGAATATCAGGGTTGGAAGGGACCTCAGGAGGTCATCTAGTCCAACCCTCTGCTCAAAGCAGGACTAATCCCTAATTTTTGCCCCAGATCCCTAAATGGCCCCCCTCAAGGATTGAGCTCACAACCCTGGGTTTAGCAGGCCAATGCTCAAACCACTGAGCTATCCCTCCCCCCGTATAGCCCCTAGATAAAATTTATTCAGAACACTGAGGATAATACACCTGAGAAATTTAGGATCTGATCCAACTCCCATTACACTCAGTGCAATTATTCTTATTGACTTCTGAGGAGTAGGATCAGACCCCTATTTGGTGTGGGAGGAGGAAGGTAATAAATATTTTAAAAGGGAATATTCATTGTAAATACTAAAAGCTAGTAAAAATCTGGATTTCTAAAACTGAACCTTGATCTGAATAGTGTGGTAAATTAAGCGCATTGTAAAATGCACACATGCTGAGAGCATATGTGTGCTGTTTCTTTAAAATGACAGGTGAGGGCTGTGAAAGATTCTAGGCAGACTCTTGACAGTGAAGCAGAGGGAAAGAGCTGGGACAGCTTTAGGGCTAATACTATTTCCTTATTCTAATCAAGTTCCTTGTTCTCTGTTAGAAGAAGGTGACTGTCAGCCTTTAGTATTGTCACATGACGTATGTCTCAATATCTTTGTCCTCTGTTCTCCCTTTTCCAGGACTGTTCAGTTTATGGCTCTGCAATAACTATGCCTGACAAAGTAGACTCAGATTGTCCAAGCCCTGTTTTTGGAAGCTGAGATTTCTGTTCTTGTTTTCATTTTTATACACATGTTGCTACAAACTAGTGGAATCCAACAGCTCTTCAGAGCTAACATCAAGGGAATTTACAGCATGTTAAAAAATTTCCCCTTTGGTTTCCCTGTATCCACATGAAGTTGTGCTGTAATGCAGCTGACCTCAGCACACAGCCCGAGGGAGCTACGGTAACAACTGTGAGATCTAAATTTGGAATTTGATGTTCACAACCAGGGACTTGGGTTGCTGGGGCTAACTGTGTTGAGGAGACAAATAGATACTCCCAAAAGGCCTGTTCCATTTACCACTATGGGAATAGTTCTAGGTGGAGAATGGCTTCCGTGACGGAGGTTGGCAGAAAAAGGGGAAAAACAGGAAAGAACACAAAATTTAATTTTCTTAAATACAACATTCCCACACACCAGAACATGCCAATATTGTTGGCTGGTGGGAGCTGTCATGAACATGACGCTAAGGACTTAACAGGCATGTTACTACTTTTCGAAGGTTATTTGAAAATCTAGCATTTGAGCTTCTGAAAATAATAGAAGCTGGATAAGTGGGATATGATGTTCCTTGGTGATTATCTGGTGCTCATTTTGCAAATTCTAAGGCCCGATGGATTTTATTTAAAATAAAACATTTCTTCAGAGAGGAAGGATGACCTTGTTGCTGAGGCGCTGGGTGGGGACTTGGGAGATCTAGGTTCAATTCCTGGCTGTGCCCCTTAAGACCTTGGGCTAATCATCTAATCTCTCACTTTCCCATCTGTAAAATGGGGATAATCATTTTTCCTTTCTCCCACCTTTTGTCCGTCTTGTCAATTTAGATTGTACACTCTTCAGGGCAGTGACTATCTTCAACTATGTGTACATGCAGTACTTAGCACAGTGGGGCCCTGATCTCAAGTAGGACATTCTTTAAAATTTTACATTCTTGTAAAACAAGTAACCCATAGCAATAATTATTGCTATATACTGTGATTTTTGAAAGGCAGCTAGGGATGATGGAAGGAGGTGGACAAGGAAATAAGAATTCCCCTTTCCTCCAAAACCTTCACCCATTTCTGAAGTTGGCAAACGTCTTCTAGGTTTAATGAATTTCTTGCATCATTTTTTTGTTGCAAACCCCACTGGGGTTTTTACACAGGGATAGCTACAATGGGGAAAACACCGGGGAAAATGTGCTGCACCAGTGTGAAAAGTGACTTTCTCTAGTGTGGCTTGCCCTGGGTTCAGCTGAGATCATGAAGCTTTTATACTGTAAGAAGCTTTTATACTGTAAGTTGAGACCATGTTTATTCAGAGAGTGAGTCAACTTAAAAAGGAACATTTTTAACGTAACGGGAAACCTGTGCTGTGCACTGGGGTTAGAAACTTCCCGCACCCCATAAATTGCTAGATAGATGCATTCCCTTGCACCTACTATCTGTCTCAGCATGTATATATTAAGAGCACACCTTTGCATCAGTTCTAGCATATAAAGGGGAGGAAAGAGGAGAAGAGAAAAATTCAAATGGAAAAATACACTCTGTGTGTGTGTATATACATTTGACTACACTGCTTTTTCTCTTCCCTCCCACTTTCACATAGTTTTTCACTCTTTTTGCTCCATTTTCACCCTTTTTTTCCACTGGATTATTCTTTCTCCCCTTCTCGCTTCTTTTTCACACTATCCCCTAAGTAGAACATGAACCAGATAATGTTCAATTTCAAGTTAAGAACATAGGAATTGCCATGCTGGACTGGCCAGTGGTTCAAATAGTCCAGCATCCTTTCTCTGGTAGAGACCAGTAACAGATGATTCCAGGCCCCTATGTTTATAAGGACCAAACAAAAACCACAGACTCAAATCCAGATCTGGATAGAGATCTGAATTTTCTGGCGTGGGACCAATCTCTTTTAAAGATTCTGAAACGCTCAGTTAACATTTATTTGATCATTTTTCAGTCTTACACACTTCCAGGTTCTGGCCAAGCCAGGAGCTGCCAAAATATCTTGCAAGAAACTGTTTCATTTTATTTCCGCCCAAACAGAAGCAAAAGAAATCTTAATAAAGCACTTGTTCTTATGAGTTTTCAAGACAAATTTAGCAGATTTTCAAGAGTTCTGGATAGTATGGTTAAGTAGCCAGACTTCTTAGTGTCTTTTAACTGAACCAGAACTCTGAGGGCTAGATCCACAGCCCTACTAAGTCTACTTCATGCTGCTTTGGTCCTAAGCTCCACACCTCCTACCAACATCACAGGGCATGTGCCAGCCCCTTAGCGAGTGCAATTTAGAGCAGCCCCGAGGTTGTTCCAACCTGCCAGGGATCAAATTTGCCTCTGCTATCTTGGAAACTGGGTGGAGGCAGAAAGAGGGGCCACAAATGTAGCAGAAAGCCTCCCCTCACTTAGATGCACCAACCCTGAGCCTTCTGATGTATTCTCACCACTTAATGTAACCTGGAAGTAGACTCAGAAGTCTATTCACCCCTCAGTGCAGGTATGTAACTCCTCTTAGCAACACCAGGAGTTACACTTGCGTGGGGAGAATAGAATTCTGCAAAATGAACAACAAGAAGGGATCATTAAGACATCAATTAAAATTAGAGATGTCCAATATTATTTGAAAATGTAGGGCACCATTGTGCACTTCTTGCGCCTCCAAAATTTCCCTGGGTTTCAGTAGAATTGCCCCATGACCTGTCATGGGGCAGGATATGAAAAATATACTCACCAAGTAGAGGTCTCCTGGACAGTGTACTCAACTCTAGGCAAAGGGTCTCCTCTTTAAGGAGAGAGAGAGAAAAAAATTATGTAGCTGATTTGAGTTCTAGTTTCAAATATAATTTTCTTTATATGCGTCAGGATTATTTGGCATACTAAAATAAATACAAATAAGAAATAATCATCCCGAAGGATTCTAAAGGGTTTTATGACCCAGGTGTCCTAGGCTCTACCGAATCCCCAGGGGTGGTGCAAACAGTGAAATACTGTAAAGGAAGGACCACTTGATGGAATGTAGAGGAAGCAGTGCTGTATTGTCTCCCGTTCCCATTGCTTAGCTGCTGGCAGACCATCAACAACATAGCTGGCTAGCCAGAAGGTGGGATGGAGCTAGGAACAACTGCTCCATGTGACATAGTCACAGGGGAAAGAGCCCTAAATTATACAGCAAGTGGGTGCATAGGTATATTGTGCATATTTCAGCATTAACTTCCCCTCTGTAGTTGTATCTACCATCCGAGAAGGCGATCATTCACACTACTAGTGAGGGAGCAGGCTGACTAGCCACCATGTATGGAGGCTGTCATTAAGCAGAAATCTCCCAAGGTTCAGGGTTTCTCCTGAGTTCTTGGGCACCATGTGGCTCACAGCTCAAGGTCATTATGCATCTTGCTAATGCCACCTACAAGTGGGTAGAATGAATTTCAGTGTCCACAAGGACAACCCCCCAGACTTCTCTTCCACTCCCATGTGTTTTTACACAGAAAGGCAAGAAAGTGTAAATTGTTCATTTGAGGATAAGTCCATCTTTTTTTTTATTATTATTATTTTCTCCATTTTCTGTAGGACATGCACAAGTCCTTGTCTACCTGACAGGTTTATTGAGGTACATGCCAAATCCTAGAAGGAAGATAGCCTCATCCTATAATTTAAACAAAAGAGTCATATAGAGACCATTTTCCCCCTAGAGTTACATGAAATTATGCAGAGCTCAGTGAGGCAGCCCTAAAGTTAAATATTAAATTAATTTTCATTGTATTCTGAAATGTTCCTGATTTGCCTGGGATGTGTGTTTCTGTGATTAACTCAGTTTTCCAACAGATGGCACCACAGACCATTGGCCTAGGATTAAGTTACATCAACCATAAAGCTGCTTACAGGTGAACAAAATCAGACTACTTACTGTGAGAGCACACAAAATGTGAAACTGACTTAGAACAAGTAGTTTTCCAGTGGTGATGCACTTACTCTCTGTAGCTGAAGGCCAGGTCTGTAAAGAAGGCTCTCCGTTTCCTGTACTCTGGGTCAGTGTAGCCCTAAATTGGGAAATAATTTAGCATCACTCTTACATCAGGACATATTGATGGGCTTGGATGGATTTGCTGACAGAAACATTCAAAACTAACAGGCCTGAATTTGGTTGTTTCTTCTATTGCAGTCTCTCTGTGGCAAGGCATCATGGGAATATTACAGAGTAAGCCAAATTCTGCACTTAGTTACACCCATGAAATCTCACTGACTTTGGACCTGTTCCTACAAAGGAATGTAAATTGTACTTAGGTCACAGCTAAGCATGAAGATAGAGTAGGCTTGAGTAGTGAGCATTATACAGAATGAAAGTCACAATTTAAGTGGGAGAGTTAGAAACTAAGCTCACTCCATTGATTTTCTGCTTAGCCATTGTGAAAAGGGACTATGTTAATATGGAATTGTATGCTAGGAGACGTTGCTATAGGATAAGAGTTGTTAAGTGAAATTGTAAGATGAGATGTGTCTCTGGGCAAAGACCAAAAGAACATATGCTACTGGGTGACCTGAAAGACAGGATTCCTGGATGGAAGTGTCGTTAGCCTGCTCATTTGGAACTTTGGGGGGTTCACTGCTATGGGGAGAGGGAGCAGGATCACAGAGGAGGGTGGGGAACGGGACTGTGGTCAGGAAGGGAAGCACCACCAGGATCTTATAAGCTCAGGCTTTCCCTCTGGAGTTAGTAGAAGGGTTACTGAAAGCTACTGTTATCTTTCATTTGGTTAAATAAAAGTTGAGTAGTTTTTCACACGTAAAAGTCAGCAGTGTCGTTAGTCGGTGGGTTTTGAAGAGATCTACAAGGCCCACAAAAGAGAGTTAGGAAAAAGCAGACAGGATCTTCTGCTTTTCACTGGCAAGGGTCGTGACAGGAAGCTGAGGGATGGGTGTGGGGGTGGGGAAGGCTGTAGTAACAACACACAAACACCAGTGCTGAACAAAGTGTGCACCTAGGAAGGGAAAGGTCATGACAGCCATTTTAAAATATGAGACATTTAGAGCTAGACATATGATATTTTTCTCAAAAGGGAGCAAATTGAAATTTTGAGTTTCTTTTTTCTTATGTTTTACTAGAAATTCAGCTCTTCCAGTCAGGTCTTTCCAATTCTTCAATAAACATTAAAAACATGTGGAATCAAATCCCTTTAAGGTTTACATCACTTTTGATATAATAAGAATAATATCTGAATTCCGGCTCCATATTAACACAACTAATAAAGCATAGCTGATCGGTATCACTGTGCAAATATTTATTATTGTAAAATATTCAACATTTATTGGAACGATTTTTCATGTTAAGGGTCAAACTTTTCCTTTAGGGTTATGATCATGAATACTACTGTAGTCCATGAGAGTTGTGCACATTTAGCGGAGGGAAGAATTTGACTCTGAGAGTATGTTATAATCTCTGTGAGCCAGGGAAGTATTATTATCTCCTTCAATGGGACTGCTCACATGTGTAAAGTTACCCAGGGGCTTAAAGACCATAGGATCAAGACCTAAGATAAGGCAAGATGCAGAAGGTTGGGGAGCAGGAACACATTGTTATGTCAGACCAGCCAAGCACATGATTAATATGTTGTAATTTGGGGGTGGCAAATGAACAAGAGGTTTCTTGTCTAGAAAGTGAGATCTGATCATGTGCTAAAGGGCTTTTCTGAATAGGGATGCACATAAGAGTGAGCTTTATCATCAGGGCTGCCGTCCCCACTGTCTCTTGGGACCCTGGATCTCCTGTAATATCTTTGGGCCTTCCTTGTACTGATCCTGAGAGATGGTTCTTACCAGACTGGGCCAGAGAGAGGGACCCAGATGACATCACCACCTCCACTGACAGTGGCTGAATCCCAAACCCCACCTGGGATGTGAGACTGTTCTCCCCCTTACCTCTTCTTTTGTCTTTTTCCTTCCCCACTTTATGTCTTCTCTTGCCTTTCCCTCTCCTTTTTCCTTCTGTCTAAGAAGAGTCTGACATAGCTGGCCAAGACTGTATATTGTGCACACTACTGTAAGCCTGTGATCAAAAAGGCAGCTAAAAGCAATGCCTTAAATAGCCTGATGCTGTACAGGTTTGCCACACCTCAGAGGGCCCAATAAGACCATGTGCTGCAAGTGAGAGTCAACGCCATGGACAAACGTTGCATTTTCTAGCTTTGCTAATCTCTACTTGCCCCTTTTGTGCGTGCTTGTCTTCTTGTGTCTTCTAGGAAACAGCATCAGAGTTCAACAACAATGGCAATAACAACAGCTCCAGCCCAGCTCAACTAACCTTTTCCCTTTCCCCGCAGAAGGACAATTATTACCATCTAAGACACTGTCAGACAAGGGGGCTTTTCCTTCTAAAGACACTCAACAGCTAAAGGGAAAGGGAACAAGGGATGCTGTTAAAAGGAAAGGCTTACTTAATACTTTACCTTTCAAATGTTTTAACTGTTTTTCCTTCTTTTTCTGGATCTTTACTAAAGGGTTAAAATGATTTTAATGGTGTGTTTGCCATGGTAGTAAGCAGAGTGAGATCTCTGTATGCTAAACACCAGACCTTGTTTGACACTGTTTAATGTTGGACAGCGACAGGATCATGTTAACACTTAGCTCTTTGGGCCCATTTATTGCATATAAATTAATACAACAGGTCTCTATGATTTTTTATTATTAGGTTCCTTCATTCATTCCTAGTTCACTGATGTCCATTGTAAATCTCCTCTTTAAAAGACAAACGTTGGGCACAGAATTGTTTTGGAGGCTAGTTTTACAGAGAATTCATCTGGACAGCAGAAATAGCCAACGTATTTAAATAGTTTCAAAGGTAAACTAATGACGACCTCAAACTTACAGGATGATCGTGGTCCAAATCAGGTTCATACTTGGAGATCAGATGGTGGCACTTGTCAAGGTCTCGTATTTTCTTTGGAAACCATGGGACTGTTGGAGATAGCAAAAAATGGTACATTTAAATGATATAGGCTTGGGAAGGGACAGAAAAAAAACAAGCCACTGAGAATAACAACCTCTGCTTTATAGGAGGAATATTTTACACCTCTGCATTACAAATGGTGAATTAAAAATGAGTTGAAAAATGACAAACTTACTGTCACTGATCCAGTGATGCACTTATACATGTGTTTAAGTCTATTCCTATTCATACTTGAACTAAAAACTGTAGCTTGCATTAGCATAAATGAGTGTTACGCACATGCATGAAGCCCATATACCATTATGCTCTATCATTTCCTCAAGTTTTGATCACAAATCATTCACTCTTCACCAGCCAATGAACGTAAGAATTACCAGAATAGGCTCAGCCCCTGTTCTCTGGCAAAGGATATTTAGATCTCAGACCACTGTTAATTTCAGACTGGCTGGTGAGAAGGCTGTTTTTCTGCTAAGGGAACAAGTAATATTACAGGAGGAATATCCTGTCCTTTAGAAATTTAAAAAGAAGAGAACACTCTGTATTCTAATAAATAATAATAATAGCACTTCTTATTTATAGAACATCAGTTTTCCAGAATATTTTCTATTGCATAGAAAATATAATTACTACATATTGACACCCAGAGACAAAATGCATGGAAGTACTATGGAAAATATGAAATATTGATAAAATCAATTGCATATTTTATGTGCATTATTTTCAGAATCATCTAGAAACAGAAGATGTATGAAAAACATGTGGTACGCAATGCCGCAATGTGCTTTAGGAAGGCTGACCTCTGTGAGGTCACTGGAGCTATGCTTGAATGTGGGGTCTGCTCAGGAACATCACATTGCAGGATAGGGGGCCTAACGTCGCATACACAAAATGGAAACTCTGGACCTAATGAATAATTTAAATACAATTAGACACAAGCTAGTGCTCATTTGTGGGAGGAGGGGACTTGGCCATTAGGATACAGGTTCCACACATTGCATACCTCTCTCTTCTCTGATAGTTTTCACATCTTCTGCCACTTTCTTTAAGGAGTTTATAAGGACACTGACATCAGAATTATGAACTTCACATTTGACAAAAAATTCGAGGTCATCGGTAGTGTTCTTGGATATTTTGGCTTGCCTGGTTTCAAGGTGTTGGATTCCAGCTTCAGAAGCCTGCAAAGACAAATGTCCACCTGGTGAGAAATCTAAAATCACTGAAAGACGGCTGGCTTTGACTGCAGCTGTTATATGTCTTTGAAAAGATAACTGGATAAAGCTTTACAAGAAATGCCAACCCCGATTTTTCTTAGGCCTAAAATGAACTATCCATACAGCAAGATGGTTCCTCTGAACAGCTGTTCCCATCCCTGTAACCCTCCATCCTCATTTCAAAGTGCCCCTGGCATCCCCCTTCAGCCAGGAGAGCCCCCGCTCACCCCCCTGAGCAGCGAGGTGGTGCTAACATAGAGGGGAGCAGCTGGGCCATAAGGTGGGGACAGGTGCAGAGGCTAGAGGGGGTCAGGCCCAGCAGGGTCTGAGAAGGGAGGGGAAGATTAGGGGACAGAGGCAGGGGGCTGCAATGGAGCAGGGAAGGGGATGAGGCCAGAGGTAGGGCAGGAGGCTGCTGTGGAGGGCGAGGATTAGGGGAGAGGCTGGGATGGGGAGGTTTGTACCTCGAAGACTTTGGCTGTCTTGGACAGCCCGACCTTTCCAGCATTCCGGAGGGTGAAGGTCAGGCTCAGGGTGGCTCTTCCTTCCTCTTCCTCCCAGACCAGGCCCTCTCCCTTGTCCACGGGCTCTGGGGCCGGAGTTTCCTTCTCCGCATCTTCTCTGAGGCTTGCTCTCCTGCCTGGGGCGCCCGCAGCGTCGGTCTTCATCGCAAACCGGCTCAGGAAATCCAGATCCCGGCCAGGGGCGACACCTGTGCCCATGGGGGCGCAGCTCACCCCGCCCGCAGGCGCCGAGTTTCCGAGAGCCAGCCCTCGTCCTCGCCTTGCTTAGAGCCAGCCCCGGCGGAGATCTGACATAGGCAGCGAAAGGGGTCTATGCAGGGCTGTGGGGCAAAACCCTCCCCGGCGTCCTTACAGTGCGAGGTGGGCTTGGGGTGAATGTAGGCTTCCCTGTGGGTCTGACAGCGCGGGAGACCAGCAGTGAGTGGGGACCCTTTATGGTGCCCGCCTCAGGGAGATCAATGGAAGGGCGCTGCCTACAATATGCGCAGGAGACTAAAATAACCCCCCTTCTCATGGTAATTTCAAAGCAGGACCCTCCTGCTCTATTTCAAAGTGTCTTTATTTTCCGCCGCGTTGCATCTTTTACCGTTTTAGAAATAGGGGTCTTTTGTTAAGAGGCCCGTTGAAATCTGGATTCAGTTTACATCTCTGAATCTGAGCTTCTGTGCTTCGTGTGTGTAAAAAAGCCTCCCCCCACCCTCTGTGTGTGTGTGTGTGTGTATGTCTTTCTTCGCTTTTATTGTCTAACTGGACAGATCTTATTTCCATAGCTGAATTCCCTCTATTGGACTGGTCTGTATTCTACCTAATGTGGTCAATTACACAGGTAATTCAGAAGGTGGAAGTAGAATTTCTCTTCTCGAAGTCTTCGATCTGGGGAACAGGTGATCATAAAGAAACCTCTACATTTTATTTCCCGGAGCCACAGTCCCGGCCAGGAGCAGGGAGGAGATGGGAGGAAATTAGAATGACCTGGAAAGGGACAACTCTTCAATCTGGTAACTCTCGATGGGTTTCCAGCCCTGCTTAAACCCCTCTGCAAAGTCAGCTGTGAGTGTTAAGCGCTATTTTAAATACTGTCACGTAGAGATTTTTATTAGCTATGACTAAACCTATGTCGTGCAATATGATTATTTCTAACCGGTTAGTTTAAGAAGGTTATAAACCGGTGATTGATTTTTTTAAAGCAATAAAGTAGAAGAACACCCTGTGATTTTTGCAAGGTGTCCGGAATCTTGCAGTCCCCTTTAAACTTTGCTTCAGACTCATATTTTACTTTCAATAGCCTTTTCTCCCAACCTGCCACTCAGGGGCTCTTTGCATACTTCCCTCTGGGGATGAATCCTGTTGTTCCAAGGGGCTGATTTCTGTTGCAGTGTTGTATGTTGTAACAGTATTTTGAACTTCACTCAGATTAATGCTACCTAGCAAACGAATTCAGCTCTGGTAGATAATTCAAGCCCCATCTCTTGGGAACACATGGCTCCGGATTAATGATGGACATTTACTAGATGACCAATGGCTCTAAAGCGCATGCAACTTCAGAGGAGCAGGACACTTGTTCCATTTTATTGATTTCGGTGAAGGATTATCAACAATCTGTATGCGCATTTTATATACAGTGCTAGGGTTTCTAGAAAAACATTGCCCCTGGTGTGTCTGTGTTTATGGATCCTGAATTAAATCCTGCCAGCATTTCCACTAATACAGTTCGTGATTTTTAAACCAATTTCAAGTCCGTGGCGTTTAATGTTTTGTTTTCATGCTTTGGGTTGTTGTTTTTGTTGTGGGTTTTTTTGGGTTTTTTGTTTTTGTTTTGTCTTCTTCCTCCCAGCACTCTGCAGTGTGGGACACGGTGTGGGACCTTTGTGTTGCTGTCCGTTCATTTCCCAGCTTTTAAAGCTGTATTTCGATTGCCCGAGTTACGTCAAGCTGCTACGTGTTAGCACAGAGAAATGTAACATAATCAGACACACCCATGACCAGCTGGACTATCATTTTCTTTAGCAGTCTAGGCTTACGTCTCAGCGATACAATTTTACTGGACAAACCTTTGGGCCAAACTGTCACTTAATAACAAGAGTAAAGAATTCAACATGGTTGTATAGAAATTATTCCATACAAATGTACCACCGAATGCTCCACAGCTTTATAAAATCATCCTCCCCTGATTCCAGGGAGAACGCTACAACGACACATGATCTACTGTGAGCCCCCTGAATTCCCCTTCTTCCCTGTGGGTCAGAGGAGGGCAGGGATGGGCGCTGTCCCAGGTGCTGAAACTCTCCTTGACCAGAAGCAGCAACCCCAGCTGCTTTCCCTGCTCCTGGATCCCTTGTAACGTCCTATCCTCTTAGTGCCTGGATTTCTAGGATAATCCAGTTTGTTGGCTGGCTCGGTTAGTTTGGTTCTGATTTTGGCTGGTCGCTTGGGAATAAGGATCCAGAGTGAAACGCCTTCCAGCAAAAGCAATAACTAGGACAGAAATGTAGCGCCGAGATACCTATTTGTAATTAACACGAGTCTTCTGAGCTTGGATGGTTTCTGAGCTAGCCACGAGGGAAAAACGAGTTCTCTGCAGTTCGAAGTGTTAGCGAAGGAGATCCGAGGTTGTCAGCTGATTTGCTTTCAATGGGAGTACAGTAGGAATCCGCATTCCTTCGGCATTATTTACACCCACAGTGAAATTAAGACCAGGTATTTAATAAAGAACAAGATTCCCAGAATCCACATTTTCTGGAACTGACATTCCTTGGTGAGCTTTTGTAACCGATAACTGAAAGTGTGATTAGATGGTAATATAAACTAGAATGCCATCGATATAAACCTGTATTATTTCGCTCTGTAATCTATTATCTAGCTCTCTATAGCTATACCTATATAATCTAATCAGCAAAGCACCTCAGACACGAACCTATCACACCCAAATCTGCTGTGACACAGTGCAGAAGTTCACAACGAGATACCAAAGAATACAAGTTTATAGGGGTAAACCCAATAAAAATCTTCCCAGAGTGAAAAGCCAGTCAAGACAGCCCGGGGCTTGATTCTCTCTGAAGATAACGACCTCCTCATATGTACTTTTAAATCTGGACAGTAAAAGGTGTAAATATTAATAGTTTCCATACAACCACCTGTACTCCCAGTCAAAATCATTGGATCAAAATGTCCGGCAACATCCATTTTCTTGATGTTTTTTTTTCCTTCTGCAAAATAAAATAAAATAAAACCATGCTCAGAAATACAAAGTTGCCAGCGAATGGATACTTGACCTCCAGCTTCAGACTCAGGTAATGCAGGGTTGAAATTAGCAAGGCCAATCTCCTTGGCGCATTGTGTTCGAAGCCAGCTTCAGAGTTATAAAGTAGTAACAGCATCAGTCACCCTAACAGGGACAAACCACTTCTCCTTTTGTTCGTTCTGCTGCCATTTTGTTGAGCTGAATGAGAAAGCCTGTAGGCTGCGGTTCACCAGCTCATTCCCCTTTTTGAGATCCAGCAGGTGATGCTAAAAGCTAGCAATAGAAACTACCAACAGAAGGGTTAGTGACACATAGAGGAAAAACCAGCCAAGTGTTTACTGGAGTGAAGGCACCTCTGATTTGCTTGAGGGGCAAAAGAACAGATTCACACCGCTTCCGTGGGTTTCTGGCTGACAGCCTCATCAATTTTGAAGCGCGTTAAGCACAGGAATAATACCCTATAATGCCTTATTAAATGCAAAGTTATGCAAGGAAGTCTGATACAAATGTCATAACTGCAAAAAGTACATCAGGTAAATTAATTTGCAATCGTAATGCCGTAAACCGCCAGCATTAAAACATAGCTGATGAAAAATGTGGTCAGGTAAATGCTTCTTTTTATACCATAAACTTCTATTATTTGCCCGCTGTAAATGAATATTTAAAATATGGCCCATATGTTTAATTGTAACCATTACGGGCCTGTTCTAAAGCCCACTGACTTATGTGAGAGTCTTTACACTGATTTCAGTGGGCTTTGGACTAGGCTAGGCGTGAAATCAGTGCCAAGATGAATTACATTATTTAAGTCTGCCTATACTACGAATATTGTCTGCAGTGGTTTTGTATGTGTTGGTCCCAGGATATTAGAGAGACAAGGTGGGTGAGGTAATAGCTTTTATTGGACCAATTTCTGTTGGTGAGCAAGGCGAGCTTTCTAGCTTCCCAGAGCTCTTCTTCAGATATTAAAAGACATTACCTCACCCACATTGTCTCTATACCATAAATACAGACCTTATACATTTTATCTATATAGCTACAGATATAGTTAAGTATTTGATCAAATAATTTTAAGGGCACAGAGTTACTGACTATAAGGCTAGTGCGAACATTGCCATCCATGCTCTGAACCCAGCTTCCCCAAAAATCACTCTGCGGAGTATTAAAAGAAAGCACCACTGCATTAAAAGTGACGTTTGTAACATTTCAGAGAAGAATGGCTGAACTTTTGTAACACATGTCTGTGTTTTAGGGGTGCACCAGTGTAAGAACTGGGCAAGAAATAATTCCATGGACTTGATTCCATGCTGTCGTATGTAACATTAATTCCAGGTGGTTAGACAGTAAGCTCTTAATGGCAGGATGTATGTCTGACACTGTATTTATAGCTGCCTACCACAACTGGACTAGTCATGTGACAAACATTCTAGTTCCAGGTCTCCTTACCGGGACAAAATGTACCAGATCTTAATAAATTATTATACAGACAGACTTGCAGCAGCTTACAGCTAAGAGGGAAATAACTTCTAACCTCAGTGGTCAATATTTGAAGCTATAACTCCCCAAATAAGCTACATTTTCTAAAAGGTCTGGTCCTGCAGTCCTCGCCTAGACTCCCCCTGAGTCTCACATGCATAGGCACTCACATACCTGCACATAGTAGAGTGATCCATTGCTCACTGAAGTCAATGGGCGCCGTTCCTTTGACCAAAGCTGGGCTTTGACTCAGGTCCAGCTTGCACATTTGAATACATATTTTGTGTATGCAGTCACCAGTTGGCTGCTTGTGATTACATGTGATTGTACCTACATCCAACTGCTCATTTGAACATGAACGGTTTATGTGCATCTAGGAAATCTGTCTGGCTATCTCCATTTTAGGGCACTCGCAGACACTCTATCAGGAGTCAAGAAGCAGTAGTAATGCATCAGGTGCCATAGATAAAGGTCAATATCCAGAGTCAGAAAGTAGAAATTAGGTGCCAAGGAGACCAAGATCGAGTATCCTGTGCCAAGAATTAAGTTTCATATTTCCCCGAATATAGAATTTGTCAATCATAGGTTATTTTTGGAAAACCTATTTCCCCTGCCCTCCAATTACTCTCCCTTTAAATGGGTATATTTAATTGGTTAGGTCCCTACTGAATGCAACAAGAACTGGGCCAAACTATGTGAACCTATTTCAGCCCTGGAGGCAATTCCATTGACATCAGTGGAGCTGCGTCTGCTTACAACAGGACTGAATTGGCCCTCGTCTCTGTGTGTGTGTGTGTGTGTCCACATTTAATAAGGAGGATTAATTAAGGAGGATCCCCCCCTCTTCCTGCTCCAACTAACAGCGTAGGAGTATATGATTCCTACTTTGAATCGCCATCATCTCACTTTACTTGCAAAAGCAATTTGGTTTACTTTCATTATAGTGCTGGCCAGAGATATTGTAGACACTCCCATTTCCCTCTCCCTCCAGTATATCAGATTGCAAATTTCTTTTCTTTAACTAATTCTCAGTATGCGTTCAAGCAAATCTCTGGGTTGCTCTTGCTGGAGGAGATGAATTTTTGGTCTAAGCTAGTTATTTTCTTTATTTTCTGAAGCAGCAGTTATACAGCATTGTGAGGGCCCCTTGCTGAAGAATCTATGATAAGTAAGACTTATGTTTCTGTGTCAACCAGGCTTGGCAGCTTTAACTCAAACACAGGTCAAGGTTTCCATTGGACTCAGCTTTTAGTGGTGCTGACAGAGTCTTTAATAAGCCCCTTCTTTGAATACCTCAGTTTCAACTTATAAGGAAACTTAGGTCTCAGACACATAGGCTCAGATCCTCTAAGGCAGATAGGTGCCTAACTCCGACTCAAATCCCTTTGAGGACCTGGGCCATAGTCCTTTTGCAGGAAAATTCCCTTGGAAGTCAGCGAAAGTTGGCCTGCATAAAAGACTATAAGACTGAGCCCTAAATTAGTTTCCATAGTAAAAGAAAGTCAGGTCACAAAAGAGCTATGCCCATGCTTTATATTTTAAAGGGCACATATTAAACCAACAGGAAGGTCCTGTTGGTTTAATGGAAAGTTGTGGCATAGCCTTGGCTATGGAATGGCTAGCATGTCTCCATAGTAGTAAACCAGGTTACACAAATCCCATCTGGTTAATGGGTTTTATTGTTAGCAATTTTATTTGCATACAACAAAACAAAACTGTTACCTATTGCTTTTCAGACATATACAAGGATCAGTGTCTCAATCACTACATTGCCCAATACTGCTGAAATACACACTTAATATGTACTACATACTATATTTATTTAGCTCTGCAAGAACATGATAATCTGTTGACATAAATAGTAACAGTGAATTTATGCAATGTAATGAAAGTAAATGGTAAGGAAGTTAAATGGTTTGCATGCAGTGAGGCACCAAAGTAAGTGTTAGCTCAGCTGTGCATTTGTGCAGACAGCAAAACCTGCTAAAGAGATGCTACTCAACGAAGATGTATAATTACATCCCCCCATACTGAAGATGAAAAGTAAATGCTTCAAAATATAGAATATCACAATGCACTATATATGGCATCTTGTCACTACTTGATGTGCCCATGTAACTCATTATTAGTGTTACTTTATGGAGCCATAATGGCCTATGTGCTTAGAAGAATCTGGGTTTGTGGAAGAATGAAAAGCCACACCAATCGTATTAGCTATTGGCACTTTTAGGGAAAACAAACAAATCAACCTAAACCAACTAACTAATTTCAGCAGAAATCCTTTTCATACAGTGGCTTTTACATTGTATTTATTGTTGAGGCTTTGTTAATAATGGATTTATATGGTATTACTATTATTCATTTAGATTCATTTAAATGCTAACCAGGTCTTCTACCTATACACCTTTGACATAACTTAAAAATACAGTATATGCTAAGTGCAGCAGTATACTTTAAGATTAAACCATCAGCAGAAAGCAAGGTAAAATCTCAAGTCTCCCTCCCACTCTATTTCCACATCTTTACAATAATAAACACCCTCATGATCAACTCTATTAAAGGCAGCTATCAAGACTAATAGTATCAGCATGGGCAGTTGACCTTCTGTCAATGCAACTAAGGTGGACTCTGTTTCGTAACCAGGTTGGTACCCAAGCTGAAAAAGATCAAAGAGATCTGACGCGACTAGATACTGCAAGAGCTGTTTCACCGCAACTTTTTGATCACCTTAGTCAGGAATGAAGGCACCATGGATATTTTAGCTTATTCTACAAGAAGCACTGAAGGAAGAAGCATGGAGGAAGAGGTTATAGCATGGGACTGGGGGTCAGAAGTTTAGTCATAGTTGAAAGAAGAAAAGGAGTACTTGTGGCACCTTAGAGACTAACCAATTTATTTGAGCATAAGCTTTCGTGAGCTACAGCTCACTTCATCGGATGCACATCGGATGCTGTAGCTCACGAAAGCTTATGTTCAAATAAACTGGTTAGTCTCTAAGGTGCCACAAGTACTCCTTTTCTTTTTGCGAATACAGACTAACATGGCTGTTACTCTGAAACCAGTCATAGTTGAGCATCCTAAGTACTTGGATAGCACTATGATGGGAACACTATAAAAGCCTAAATTGACAGAGCCGGAATGTTTATCTCAGGCTCGATAGCAGATCCTGGACATGCCAAGTAACCTTCTATGCCTCTGTTTCCCTGATTGTAAAATACAGGTACTACTTCATGGATCTGAGACTTCTTAGTTAATGTTTTTAAAGCTTGTTGTTTTTTGATGTTCTTGCATGAATGATGCTGCAGAAGTGTAAAATAATATTGAGTATTTTTGTTTAATTTAGTCTTTCCAACACACCACTTAAAAGTACTATATATATATGTAACTATCTGTTTTACTACTGGCTTACTAAACATTTACATTTATTTAGTTTACATAGCAGAATGATATGTTTACCAGACTGAAGAGAAATTAAAAGATTTTTTACAAATTTTAATTTCTTTCTTGAGCTATCCACTAAAAATAGTATTCTAAATGCAACTAACTTAAAATATTTAAAAATAAATGCATAAGCTTATTTTTTTAGTAAGAAAATCTAGTTGCTTTTTGTTTCATCCACTTCTAAAATCCCAAGGGGGCTAGTGCTCTCACTTCACTTAACAGTAGTTTGACACCAGTGTAATTCCATTGACTTAACTGGAGTCATTCCAGACTACACCTGTGTAAATGAGACAGAATCAGACCCTAAATGTGAAAGTTGTTTAATAATTCCACTTAAGTATAAAGGAAACCATGTATCCTGTGTTCCCAACAGCACCATGGATGCTGCTCTACTGTTATTCATAGCAGCAGTCACAAAAAGATTTGAAAGCCAGCAGGAGATTATTTTGAAAGACTTCAAACTTGTGGTGGAATCATCCTTTTGTGAACACAATCACCTTAGCGGTATCACTATACTAGAAGAGAAGGAACATGGGCTACTTTCACTTTTGAAATAAGTGCCAGGGATTAAAGGTTTGCACAGACATAACCACACAATAAAAGACCCAGTAATAAAAAAGGCATACTTCAAAGCACCAAAATGATGCCATTTTGTATAAAAATACTTCTGTTCAAAAAGGTCCCAGCTGGTATCCTTAGATTAGATTAATGTTATTATACTCTATAAATATAATAGAGGCAGTTGTAGTTTGGATCTCCTTAAAGGGCAATGTTTGAATGAAAGATCCATTGCTTTTTGAGAAGTAAATATAAAAGTGGTGCAAGACTAGATATTACAAAACTGATTTAAAAGTCCATAAAATGTAAAGCCCACAGTAGCTTTAGAACCTCTCATCACATTTTGAAACTTGTGTATGGGAAAGTTGTTAATGAGAAACACTGATTTGCTCTGCTTAGCTTCGGGTGGTTCAAATGTCCAATCTGTGACCTAGCAAATTTAGTCCCTGGACTATGAGCTGTGGGAACACATTGCACATGGTGTGAACACAATATTTTAACACTGAAGGAGAAATCTTCACTAATGAGTCAGAAACATACTGAAAACACAGTCTCCGCTAGTAACATCAGAGCATCTACTCTTTGACTAAATTTGAAGTCACTTTTGCAGAACAAAAACTTTTACAGCAAAATTCACCCCAGTGCAGAGGACCCACACAAAGTACTACTTAAGCCCCATGTTAAGGTGGCAAACTGTGGCCTCTTCTCCGTGCAGCGTGCCCAGCGTGTAGTGGAAGAGGTGCAGATTTGCTATGTAGGGGACAGGGTTTGTGAGGACATGTAGATCCTAGGGATACAGAGCTTAGCTCTCCAGGGGAACCTGGCATGGCTTCAGGCTGGGGCAGATGGGAGTGTAGGAGGGATATGGCAGGGTGGGTGAATCTGCTTCTAGTCATTGCCACATTGTCACCGGGACATGGGGGCAATACAGTACCAGGGCTGCAGTAACTCTGCAGGCTGGTGAATGGAGAAGGATTCCCTCTTCTGCCAGCTTCCAGGATTCAGACGGAAAAGATGTACAGGCCATGGACAGTCACCCAGGGCTGGGGTGAATTCTAAACAGAATTATGATATGCAACCAAAGAGAGCACAGAGTCACCCACAGAAGCCCCTTTTGTTGCTAAGATATAGGGATTAAGTAATATATATGTGTATGTGTATGTGTGTGTATATATATATATATATATCATAGACATTCACACATTCAATAGAGTGATAATGTGAAATAGCTAGAATATTATTGGCATTTGCATATAGTCACTTCAGCAAGTTGCTCTTGGAAGAGAGGACTCTGAGAAAACCTTCATTCTATCTTCTTGAGGGCACTGCAAAGAGTTCCCATCTCACCTGCACATGAAATAGCAAAAATCAGTGTTTGTCCTGTTAGTCTTACAGCCTGTTCTATACATTTCAGTGGAACTTCAGCACAGCCATATTTTCATTCCCTGAAAGAATGAGACCTAAGAGGTGGGTGATAGACTGGGCACATTAACTTAAATGGATGTTTTGTATGAGTACAGACAGCAGGATCAGCCCTTATATCTGGAGTTTTATCAGCCATAGATGCTGTGTAAGATCAGGGATGCTGGCTCTGAGCAGTCCAGCCAGTCAATTGGAAAGAACTACTCATCCTGGAACGATGAAAGAAAATCCAAATGGTCTAAGGCTGTGAATATCCCCTTTTCCTCACTGGGGGCAGAGAGAGCCACAACTTTGTTTTCATCCTCCTGTGTTATCACCAACCAGTCCTCCAAACTTTGCCAAAGCCCTCCAGCAAAAGGAATAACATCAAGATGTGATATTTCCAATATAAAAAGCAAACAATAAAGTGGGCAAACTTCTTTGGGGGATGGGTGAAATTAGGAAGCAGTTTTTATACACCATAAAGGAAATATTTAGGACCTGATCAAATTCCCACTGGAGTGAGAATCAGGTCTTTAATGGAGACAGGAGAAAAACACTTCTCCCCATTCAAGTCCTAGCTTTTGAGGAATCTAATATAACAAAACTGCAATTGCTTACTGCTGATGGACTCAGCTAAATTCTTCAACTGCTTTGCATTGTCCAAGACTTCAATTCTCTGGGTGTATGGATTGTAGCGAACCGAGAAAGGTCGAGGGATTGTTGAAGCAAATCTCCTGAAGGAGAAAAGACAAATACTTTTATGAAAACAACTGTTTCTTTTTAAGTAACCTGCTCCTTTGAGTTGGGAGGAGCTTTTATTGATGTGAAGGATAGGGAAGCCAATGTGGTAAAGTAACTAAAGACCAACTCCGTGACTAGGCAGCAACAGTATTCTCCAATGCTTTAGCAATATCCTTGAGGCTGACCTGGGAGGCTTTCCTATAGGTGTGTCATTTATTAACCACCCTTCATTTTTTCAAACAGACCCCATTATGCAGTATTTACCATGCTATTATAGGAGTAATACTGGCTGCTGCTGATTTAACCCAGTGAGCAGGTGTCAGCATTTCCCAGACTTTAAATCCCCGTTTTCCTATTACTAATGCAGAATGTGATTCCCTGATCCACTTTTGCAGTCCTTGGGGTTGCAGAGCTTGACATGCATTAGAGCAATCTCAGAGCTTGTCTAACTTCTGATAGCTGGTAGCAGCCTCCAAGGTGCTGGAAAGCCGGTCAGAGATCACTGGAGCGCAGTTTCATTCTGGCCACACTTTTTTCTCAGCCTTGCCAGGGGAGTCCTCAGCTGTGGGATTAGGGTTGCTTTACAGCCTCTTGGTCTGGCACTTATATACTGGAGGTGAAGATCTGGTCCAATAATTGTGGCAGAACACCTGTCATTTGCCAAAGCTCTCTCACTGAAGTTATACCAGAAGTTATATTGCCTTGGAAAATGGCTGTGCTTCTCAAGTCACCTACAGCTCTGTTACTTCAAAAAGTTTGAGAGACAAAGAATGGGAGACTCAAGGGCTAGGTAATAGGCTACCAAGACCAAGGGCCTCATGTACTCTGTGGTAAAGCTGGACCAAATTCTACAGCAGCAACTCCTGTGTAAATTTATTCTATCAAATTTATTCTATAAATAAAGTCCTTCATTCCCACCCCCCACAAATGCACACAGTTA
Source organism: Lepidochelys kempii (assembly GCF_965140285.1). Taxonomy (NCBI): domain Eukaryota; kingdom Metazoa; phylum Chordata; order Testudines; family Cheloniidae; genus Lepidochelys; species Lepidochelys kempii. Next base: position 252,063,509 of record NC_136380.1, read on the forward strand.
TGGCTCATAGTTGAATATTGACATAAAATTTGTTGATGATTATGTTCAGCCATGCATATTTCTGGGCATAGGTGTTTTCCTCTATCCTTTCCAGGTGGCCAGCTCCACTCTTTGGGCCGTGGCTTCCACAATGTCCAGGCAACCCAACTCCAGAGGCAAACACCTGCATGCGGCTGTGGTAAACAGGCACAAACAATGGAGCATGTCATATCTGAATGTCCCCGGGGGGTCTGAAGGACATTCACCAGCTCATTGCTGTGGCAATGTATTGGCAATCAAATCTAGATATAAATTTGTAGTCATTGCTACCTATCCAAGCCATACAAAAGAAGAAGAAACTCCAGATTGAATTCAGGCCACGTTAGTAGTGACTGAAGCCACAATCCCACCCGAAGTCTTTATGGGTTGCCCCCCTGTGTTCATGTGGAGCTCTGCACAGAACCGTGGCCTAAACGTATTATTGTGTGATGGCTAGTCAGTGGTCTATAAGACAAAGGTTGGTGGTATCAGTCCAGGTCCTTCTGGGCAAGTGTCAACATTCTAGGAAAAAGAATGTTCCTTCCAGATCTCAGTAAGAGGCCCAAGGGCTTCACTAGAAGTAGGAAACCTTAGCTCAGACACAGAATGCTGACTAAAAAAACAAAGGCAGTCTGTGACCACAGTCTCCCTTGTATTCACACTGTTCTAATTATTTTTGTACAAAATATGCCTTGTGAGGTACCATTTGAAAACTAAGAACTCATTGATCAATAATATCACGGGGAAAAGGCATGTAGCAACATGATATGTAAAGTTATGAAATTCCCCTGAATAAAATTATTGGCACATGTTCTAAAACACACAGCTCTGCCCAGGCAGAAGTATACTGAATAAAAGAAATGTGTGTTTACCTCAGTAATACATATAAGTATTAAATAAGGTCCTCAACACAGCAGGGGGAGGAGATGGCAGGCAACAAAGCAAATTAGCATTTCAGCAAACACGTTTGAGAAGAAAGTACATGGAGCCTCCTTCACCACCAGACTTAATGTCACCTTTTTTACTGTTTGAATAAACTTTGCCTTGAGGAGTAACTCTCAGAAGAATCCACTTCAAAAGGTTAACTGGACTATGAAAGAAAGGGGCAGAAAACCCCAAGGTATCTCTCTCTTTCTCACCTAAGATGACAAAAGAACCAGACCATTGACATTGAGGGGAGATTCCGACCTGAGATTTTGGTCATCCATATTGCTGGAAATGTGTGTGAGGATTTTACTTTGAATGAAGTGTAGCTTGTTAAGTTTTAGCTACTAAGAAAGAGATTTATTTTTATTTCTCTTCTAACCATAGTACTTGATACTTGAATTCACTTAAAATCCTATCTTGTTTTGTTAATAAACTTGTTTTATTTTTAATCTGAACCAATTCAGTGCTGTGTTTAAATTGAACTGTTTGGTAACTCCAGTTAAAGTAGCAAACTGTTGAATACTGACCCTTTACAGGGGCAATGGACCTTTAATATCTGAACTGTCCAGGAGAGGGCTGGACAGTGCAGAATACATGCTTTTGGGAAAATTTAGAACTGGGAGTGTGTTGGGGTCACCCTGAAAGTAGTAACCCAGACTGGCGGAAGCCACAGTGTGACTGGGGTGTTGCTGACAGGTTGCTGGGGTCAGAGCTGTTGGATCAAGGCTGTAGCTATGCACACACACACTCTGGGTGAGACCTTCATGCTGGCAGGCTGTTTGTAAGTGGCCTACTTTTGAAGCTACAACAGTAAAGTATTGTAAGGCACCCATGGTTACAGGGCAGGCAGTGACACAATCTCTCTCTGGTCTGGATTGTACCCCAGATGTGACACAGTCCCATGAAGGAAATAGGCAATTATCTTATTTCGGTGTAAAGCCCAAGTTTGAAATATGTACATGAGGCGTAAGATAAATAATAAACAATAATAGTTATTTTTATTATTAAGGGTTTCCATTGTGGAATAAAAGGGGAAAAGATTTGAGCAGCAGATGAAGCTACTGAGCAGAACCAGAAAAGAATAGCTGTTGTGAAAGGAGAACATGGCCCAGGGATTTTGTTGTTAGCCTCAACTACAAGAAGCCAAGGCTTGACTGGGCTTTGAGACTGAACTATTCTCTCATCCCTAGAAGGGATTTTCCCAGGATGTGATTGGTAGAGTAGCATCACTGCCTACGTCACACTCTTCTGAGAAAAACTGAAGACTTCAGCCTTCAGGGCTATCAAGCTGACTACAGAACACATTCAAACAGTCCTCTTATGCAGAGCAAAAGCTGAAAGAAGCTTTTAAAAGCCAGACCAGAAGTCTTAAACTTCAAGACTTCAGAGAACATGCTCCTCAGCTGCAGGGGTCCACAAAGGCCTCAGGGAGGTATGTGTGTGTGTAAGATATTGCCTATAATGGAGAAATGATTATTTTACCTTACTTTTTCCTTGGCATTTTTAAAACTTTCAGCAACATAGTAAACAGGCTGGAACTCAGTGACTGGGTATTTCTGGACTGCAGTCTTCTCCAGGTTAAGGGATTGAATTTCAGGTTTATCTGATAAACAGTACTGTATGGAAAGAGTGAGAGGTTTCTTTCCATTAAAAAGTGGTTTTGTTTGAATAACGAAGGAGGACAATCTTACTTAGATATGCACACGTTCAGTTATTCAGGACCTGCTCTTCCTCCCATTGAAGTCAAAAGGAATTTGACCATTGAGTTCAAAGTGAGGCAGAACAGGCCCTAAATGAAGATAATGATCCATTTATGAAATATGACTTCTATGCAATATAACAGATTCATAGATTCTAAGGCCAGCCCTCCTGTTTAACACAGGTCATGGAACTTCCCCAAATCTGTTTGAATTAGAGCCGATTTTTTAGCAAAAACATCCAATCTTGATATACTAATTGCTAATGATGGTGAATCCATCACTATCCTTGGTGAGTTGTTCCAATGGTTAACTACCTTCACTGTTCAGTTCTGTGCCTTATTCCAGTCTGAATTTGTCTAACTTCAATTTCCAGGCATTGGTTCGTGTTACACCTTTCTCTGCTAGATTGAACAGCCCACTATCAAATATTTGTTCTCCCCATAAATACTTAAAGACTGTCAACTCACCCCTTAACTGTCTCTTTGATAAGCTAAATAGATTGAGTTTCTTGAGTCTATCACTATAAAGCTGTGGTCCCCAAACTTTTGAGAGTCATGTCCACCTTTGCCCCTGTCTGCACCTGCCCCAGGGCAGGGAGCGGGTCAGCGGCTCCAGGAGGGAGGACACACGGATGGGGTAAGGGGACCGAGGCTGGGACTGCAGCTGGGGGTGGGTCTGGGGCTGGGAGTGGGGCCATGGACAGGGGTCAAGGCTGGTGGAGGTGGTGGGAGTAGAGCCGCAGACTGGCTGCGGTGGGGGCTGGCAGCCAGGCCCATGGCTAGGTGCAGCTCTACTCCCAGCCTTGCTCCCAGCCTTGGCCCCAGACCGGGAATGGAGCCAGGGCCAGCAGCTCACACTGGGGGCTGGCACGGGGCTGGGAGCACAACCATAGCAAGGTTGGGGATGGGGCCAAGTGCAGAGCCGGGAGCCAGGGATGTGGCTGGGGGTGGGACCAGAGGAGAGCTGGGAGCGGGGAGTGGCTGAGTGGTGGCCCCTCCCTCCCATGTGGGGTGGCCCGAACCCTGCTGCACTCCTAGACATTTCTCCATGCCCCCCTGGGGATCCTGTCCCCCACTTTGAGACCCTCTGCTATAAAGCACATTTTACAATACTTTAATCATTCTCATAACTCTTCTCTGAATCCTCTCCAATTTGTTGACTTCCTTCTTTAATTGAACTGAATACAGCATTTCAGTAACAGTTGCACCAGTGCCTAACACAGAGATAATATAACCTCCTTACTCCTATTCAAGACTCCAAGCATTACTTTAGCCTTTTCGTCCACAGCATCACACTGGGAGCTCATGTTCAGCTGATTGTCCACCATGACCCCCAAGTCTTTTTCAGAGTCATTTCCCAGTCCTCCACCCTGTAAGTATGGCCTGCGTTCTTTCTTTCTAGATGTATGGCTTCACATTTGGCTGTATTGAATTATAGTACTCCATTTAATTCAATCTGGATGCACAGCATTAGGTGAAGATACAGTAACATTTACATAAGAAACACGTAATCAAAAAAACCCCATGAATCATGTAGCTATTATGACGTTATTGGGAACAAACCTGCAACTCGCCAAATGAAGACAGCAGCCCAGCACCATAGGCCTTTATTGCATCACCTTCTTTACAGAGTCCAAATTCCACCGTAAACCAATAGACCTAACATGAATATTAGACAGAAATAGATGATTCTCTAAGCAAACACTATCTGACCATGAGGCACTGATTTTTAAGTATTTGGAACTTACATTTGCTAGATAAAGTTAGTATTTAAACCATAGCTACATAGATAAAGTTTTTAAATAAAGACTGTTTTAAAATGGTTCATTTTTACTGAACAGATCTGCTCTTCTTTCAGTGAAATTCACCCCTTTGAAGAGGGTCAGCACTAGGTCTACGTTTCACTTACATCCTACTTAAGCCATCCAAATAGCCATGTGTGTATCCAGATCTGCTTACTTTCCTGACAGAATAAGTTATTTTTTACAGCCTTTATATTTGTTGGCAGAACAGAGCCAGAGAGAGAAATGGATTGTAATATGGATTGTCAATCATTGACAAATGTTGAGTTTTGTTCCCTTAGTGAAACAAATTGTTTCCTGTTTCACATGTAGGGCACCAAGATATTACAGAGACAGGGGAGAGCAAAAGAGACTAAATTGTTAGCAGAACCCTGACAATTGCTTATGGTTCGGCTTGGAAGGAGCAGATTTTTATCAGTAAATGTTGGTAATCATCAATTTCACTGTACATGCACAAGGCAAAGAAAAAATATTTCCAAAGATAACAATTGAAATTTACAGATCGGTGGAGTAAGAAAAATGCTGCCTGAGAACTTACTAGAGTTTGATTTAAGAATATTTACTTTGTATATTTTGACATGTGATGTTAACACTTTGCATTTTTCAATCTTAATGTCTACTACTGTCATTAAATAATTGTCCCCCCCATTATTTCCCACTTCTGTGAAAATTTAAATAGACAAAAAATGAAAAAGTTTAAAAAACAGAATTTTGTGCAACTGTGAAAATTTAAATGTTTAAAATGCTTAAAAATCAATATCAATATTAGCAGTCAAATTTATAAAAGAAACAAATAAAAGTGGAATTCTGCCAAACCTACTTATGCTGCTTAAGCTAGAAAGAACACAGCTTGACTTTCAGCTGGAATTCATAGAGATCTGGGTCTCAGCTCTCCCACAGTAGGGCATGAGTAACTCCCATTGACATCAGAGGGAGTTATTTGTACCATAGGGTGGAAGAGCAGAGTCCTTGGCCAGTAGAACAGCTGTCAAAGCTGTCTCCTCCTGCACATTTGCAGGAGAAATGAAGTAACTGCAGTATCTCCTTACCAGAAAGGGTCCAGCTAGAGCAACTATACTCTGGCTTTTCTTGTTTAATCACAACTGTCAAGTCAATAAGGCTCTGATAGGATAAGCTTTCTTATTATCCATTAAGGCAAGTGTTTACCGGTGGGATTTTCCAAAGTGCTTATAATTGGCCTAATTTTGCTTCCATTAAAGTCAGTGGGAATTCCACCACTGACTTCAGTGGAAGCAGAATTAGGCCAGCCCTCCACCCCAGATCTTCAAAAGGTATTGAGGCACTTCACCCATTGAAGTCCATGGGAATCAGGTGCCTAAATAACTTCTGAAGATCTGGGCCTGAGAGCTTTGCAAAATCCCATCCTAATGTATTAAATTACCGTAGCAAGTTTCTCAATGTATTCATCCGGCGCTCCCAAGGATGCAAGTCCAATTTCCTGCAATAATAAATCATTGTTCTTCAAGCTGTTTAGTGCAAACATTGCTTCTAATATGCCTTATTTCATTGTTCACTTTTTAATTACCATCTAGCACCACCACACACAAATGTTAACAGGGCACCTTACCCTAGTGCACCAGCAATTGTTAACCAGAAGTCCCTATGGAAGTTAATGAGGGTCTCTGTCTAAATTTCATTTGCATGGTGTGACCCATTGGACCTGGCATGTAGCCCATTTCCACTGACTTCAATAGGCTTTGGATCAGGCCAACAGTAAGCAACCAGCAGAATCTTACAATAAAAAGATGATAAGTCAACCACAAAGCAGATACTTTAAATATTTATCATTGTTCTGGTGGACCCTGGTGGAAAGTGAACATAAGAACATAAGAACGGCCATACTGGGTCAGACCAAAGGTCCATCTAGCCCAGTATCCTGTCTTCTGACAGTGGCCAATGCCAGGTGCCCCAGAGGGAATGAACAGAACAGGTAATCGTCAAGTGATTCATCCCCTGTCGTCCATTCCCAGCTTTTGGCAAACAGAGGCTAGGGACACCATCCCTGCCCATCCTGGCTAATAGCCATTGATGGACCTATCCTCCATGAACTTATCTTGTTCTTTTTTGAAACCAGTTATAGACAACATCCTCTGGCAAGGAGTTCCACAGGTTGACTTTGCGTTGTGTGAAAAAAGAATTCCTTTTGTTTGTTTTAAACCTGCTGCCTATTAATTTCATTTGGTGGCCCCTAGTTCTTGTGTTATGAGAAGGAGTAAATAACACTTCCTTATCTACTTTCCCCAAGCCCGTCATGATTTTATAGACCTCTATCATATCCCCACTTTGTCATCTCTTTTCCAAGCTGAAAAGTCCCAGTTTTATTAATCTCTCCTTACATGGCAGCCATTCCATACCCCTAATCATTTTTGTTGCCCTTTTCTGAACCTTTTCCAATTCCAATATATCTCTTTTGAGATGGGGCAACCACATCTGCACGCAGTATTCAAGATGCGGGCATCCCATGGATTTATATAGAGGCAATATGATATTTTCTGTCTTACTATCCATCCCTTTCTTAATGACGCCCAATATTCTGTTCACTTTTTTGACTGCCACTGCACATTGTGTGGATGTTTTCAGAGAACTATCCACAATGACTCCCAGATCTCTTTCTTGAGTAGTAACAGCTAACGTAGACCCCTCATTTCATATGTATAGCTGGGATTATGTTTTCCAATGTGTGTTACTTTGCATTTATCAACATTGAATTTCATCTGCCATGTTGTTGCCCAGTCACCCAGTTTTGACAGATCATTTTGTAGCTCTTTGCAGTCTGCCTGGAACTTAACTATCTTGAGTAGTTTTGTATCATCTGCAAATTTTGTCACCTCACTGTTTACCCCTTTTTCCAGATCACTTATGAATATGCTAAATAGGACTGGGCCCAGAACAGAGCCCTGGGGGATACCACTATTTATCTCTCTCCATTCTGAAAAAACTGACCATTTATTCCTACCCTTTCTTTCCTATCTTTTAACCAGTTACCAATCCATGAGAGGACCTTCCCTCTTATCCCATGACTGCTTATTTTGCTTAAGAGCCTTCAGTGAGGGACCTTGTCAAAGGCTTTCTGGAAATCTAAATACACTATATCCACTGGATCTCCTTTGTCCACATGCTTGTTGACCCCCTCGAAGAATTCTAGTAGATTGGTGAGGCATGATTTCCCTTTACAAAAACCATACTGACTCTTCCACAACAAATTATGTTCATCCAGCTGTCTGACAATGTTGTTCTTTACTATAGTTTCAACCAGTTTGCCCGGTACTAAAGTCAGGCTTACTGGCCTGTAATTGTCAGGGTCACCTCTGGAGCCCTTTTTAAAAATTGGCGTCACATTAGCTATCCTCCAGTCATTTGGTACAGAAGCTGATTTAAATGATAGGTCACAAACTACAGTTAGTAGTTCTGCAATTTCACATTTGAGTTCCTTCAGAACTCTTCGGTGAATACCATCTCGTTCTGGTGACCTATTACTGTTTAGCTCATCAATTTCTTCCAGAACCTCCTCTAATGACACCTCAATCTGGGACAGTTCCACAGATTTGTCACCTAAAAAGCGTTTCCCCATAAGCTCATATGAAATGGTTCCAGATGCTAGGGACACAGTGTGAAAAGAACCTACTCTTATCTCAGGAGCTAACTGTGAGTTTGAACCACAGAGACATCCACATGGGTGTAAAATACCCAAAGTGCAGAAAAAAATACAAGCCCAACTCAAGAATGTGTATAGCTAACTTGCTCTAAAACACAGACTGCATGCTGCAGAGTCAAAGGCTATGTCCTCACTGCAAAAAAAGAGGGCTATCTTGATGTAAAATCCTAGCAGGAGACAAGGCAGAGGCTGCTTTTGCCTCGATGTAGCTAGTCAAGGTAAACCCCAGGGCTGTGGGAGTGTGTGCACATGTGAGGGTTGGGGGACTTAGGGGTAACAGGGTTGACCTCCACTTACTACACCAAGGTAAAGACTATCTGTGCCTTGTTTCAGCTAGGATTTACACTGACTTAGTTATCTTGATGTACAAACACACCCCTTGTTGCAGTGAAGATATAGCCAAAAGCTCAGTCCCTTCCTGAGGTTTGGTGTGATTAACAGAGAAATTAAAAATTAACAACATACAATACAAAGTAGCAGCTCAAATTTTCTCCACCAGGTTTGACGGCTCTGAGGGTTCCAATCTTACCTCACCTCAGCTACTCTGACGCCCAAGTCACTCCAACTCCTGTATATCAGAGTGGGGTAACAAGTCATCTGACTCAGATACCATTTAACCCTTTCTAAGCAGGATTAACACCTGCTAAGAGGGTGTTAGGCGAACACTATCAGCCTGTTACAAGGGATATGGATTCAAAAACCAAAACTACACAACAATGAAATCTATATTTTGTATACACTAGGGTTTTTTGCGTGAACTAAGTCTAATTTTTTAAACAATAAATAAAACAGGTCCTACTTAAATGTATGTAAAGCAAAATTTTAAATCACATTACATACTTTGCATCACAGATAAGCCTATGTGCTTCAACTCTGACTGAAGGGATCACTTCTGGGAGACAGGGGAGTGCATTTTCTATGCCCATTCAGTTCTTAGCAACTTTGTTGAAACTGCCAATGCAGCTGCCAATTAATATTATGTTTACCTGTCCATAAAGAACTAGACCTTTTCACATAAATTGCTGAACAGCAGACAGACAATAAATATTTGTTTCTACATGGGAAACTGACTCACCTGACCTCAACTAGATTTGAAACAATAAGCTAGAAGTTGAAAGCTCCATAACCCTTTACTAACTTTCTGAATTATCCAGTTTCTGGCATTGTAAGTTACAATGATAGAGTAATGTATGCACTTACCTGGGAAAACTGAGCAAAGCTAATGTCAGCAAACAGAGGTACATGTCCTAGGAGCTCATGGCAAACATCACTAGAGAAAATAAGCTGTATGAATTAACTTTATTTCAAAAAAAAGTGTAGACACACTAGTGTCAGAGTCTCTCCATGTGTACAGAGAAGAAATCATATTAGAGAGAAATGCCCAAGATCCAGAGGGAAAGGAATTTCTATCTCAGGTACTTCTGGAGCCCACACTACTGTGCTATCTGGGTCTCTCACAATTTATAACAAATTTATGCTCACAACAGCCGTGTGAGGAAGGGAAGTACTATTTCCCATATTTCACAGAAGAGGCGCTAAGGCCTGGGGAAACTAAGTGATTTGCCCAAGGTCACACAGGCACTTTGTGGTGAAGCAGGGAATTGGGAGCAGATCTCCCAAATCCTAGGCTAGTGCCCTAGCCACTGGACCATTCTCCCTTTTCATTTTTTTAACAATAATCACTGCTAACAGCTGAAGAAGGGAACAGTAAAGCAAATCTTGGCCGTAAGTAAAATATACCTTGTATATTCAGCCCTGCACAGAGAAGCAGCTCAAGACCTATGCACCACTTAAATCCCACAAAATAAGTGCAGAGGCTTTATGCCAGCCCTTTGCACAGGATGAACATAACTCTCTTTGAATTCCTGGGCCAAGTTCCTGAAGCCAACACCTGTAGGTGTAAACTATACCTTCCTGCACCACCCTGGGCCCCTGCAACCCAGAGGGAATTCTCCCTGCCGGAGGAGATGCTGTGTTGGAGTTTTTACCCTCACATGGACTTTTCAGCCATGGAAGTAGGGGGCAGCTTTAGTTTATCATGTGGCCTCACAGGAAGCAAGCTGACTGGGCTGTTGAGGGGATGCACTTTGGAATCTGCCTGGCCAAGCCTGCTTTGACCTTTGCCACTCACTTCTTGCGCTGCTGCAGCATCCCACTGGCAGACTTCCCTTCACACTCCTACACATGTGGCGGTTTGCCAAAGCTGCAATTCTTGTGCTTAAAGCTCCCAGATGGCCAGAGCATGTGTTTCAGGGAGAGCGGGACTAGGGGTTTCTGGTAGTTGGAAAGGCAGAGAGGAAGTTGTGTGGGGGTGTGCAGCTTTGCCATATCCCTGGCAGAAAGGATTGGGTGGGAGAGAAAAGTAGAATAGGAAGGAAGAAGGAAAGAGGGAGGAGGAGGAGATTCTCCAGGCAGCACAGGGGCTGTGGAAGACTCTCTATACAACTCTGAATGGACATGCAGGGAAACACGGTAAATTGTGCATAGCAGAGCAGGGCTCCACATAGATCAACATGGAGGGAAGTGGAGTAGTGCAGGCTAGGGACAGGGAGGTGGCCAGTGAGTCTGAGTTATGAGGCGTCAGTGGTCCCAAGCCCCTGTGAAAGGAGAGAACAGGGTTCACGTCCACTATTGCAGAGCCGGGACTGGAGTAATGGCTCTTGAGGGACTGTGAAGTTGCCTTCAATTTGCAGGTGGGGTTGTGTGGGAGGATAACACCCACTGCACAAAATGGTTGAACTCTGGTTTTGTGCAAGGGAAGGAGCCAAATTTAACCTAGACTGAGAAGAAATGAGAGAGGGAAGAAAGAAGAATGAGGTGAGGAAAAAATGGAGGGAAAGGAGGAAGTGAAGAGAGGAGTAGGAAGTAAAGAAATAAAGGGGAAAGGAGAAACAGAAAAAAACCCAGATTTTTTTAAAGAAAAAGAGAAAGAAAATAAACACAAGGTAGAGTTAGCAAAACCAAAGGAAAAATGGAGAGAGAGAGAGAGAATTAAAGATGGAGATGAAAGGAGGCGAGAAAGGCATAAAGGAATGTAAATGTGGCAAGAAGGAAGAATAAGAGATCTCTGATAGTCAGTTAGTGATGCTGTTCAGTTCAAGAAGGGCTAGCAGAGGAGGGGACAGCTTACAGAGACAGAGCTACACTCTCTCGCTAAGGAGACTAGAAATCCCTTCTAAAATGTTCAGCTGAGAGCAACAATATAATGTGGATACCTCAATATGGCACAGGGTCATGCTTTGCCATGAGGATGGTATGTTATTAATAGGGCCCTACCAAATTCATGGCCATGAAAAACGCGTCACGGGCCGTGAAATCTGGTCTTTTGTGTGCTTTTACCCTATACTCTACAGATTTCATAGGGGAGACCAGCGTTTCTCAAATTGGGGGTCCTGGCCCAAAAGGGAGTTGCAGGGGTCACGGTTTTGCCACCCTGACTTTTGCGCTGCCTTCAGAGCTGGGTGGCTGGAGAGCAGTGGTTGTTGGCCAGGCGCCCAACTCTGAAGGCAGAGGCAGTAGCAGCACAGAAGTAAGGGTAGCCATACTGCAACACCCCCTACAACTCCTTTTAGGATCAGGACCCCTACAATTACAACACTGTGGAGTTTCAGATTTAAATAGCTGCAACCATGACACTTATGATTTTTAAAATCCTATGACCGTGAAATTGACCAAAATGGACTGTGAATTTGGTAGGGCCCTAATTATTAACATTAGTATTAACTGCAGTTATTATTTACTAACCCAACTGCATAGTTAACCTCTGCAGCTTATGCAGCCCTGTTTACCTTCAGTGCCAAAGTACTTACGGTTCTGGTGTGTACATTGGTTTAGATCCATGGCGGATGTACTGTGTAGAGTGAAACACTCTAAATGCCAAACCAGCCAGGAAATCCCGAGAAGACAGCAGGCCAGCCACAGGGCGTAAGCGGAATCCAGTGCAGGCTTTAGGGAGAAAAAGGGTCCATTTAAAAAAGTCCATTGGACTTGGTTTATGCCTCTCCTTTGGGTCCTGGGAACTGGACAGAGCTTTGCATCAGTTTTCTCTCTTAATTATAAGCTTGGGTACCAAATAGTGGAGAACTCCCTAACTGCCCAAGGAACTTACGTGGACACCGTCATCACAGTATCTCTGTGCCTCACAGTCTTTAATAAATTCATCCTCGACACATGCCTGTAAGGTAGGGGAGTTCTTTTATCCCTACTCTATTATCCCTATATGGTCCTGCTTTGAGCAGGGGGTTGGACTAGCTGACCTCCTGAGGTCCCTTCCAACCCTGATATTCTATGATTCTATGATTCTATTTCACAGGTGAGGCCCTGAGGCAGAGAGTAACTAAATGATTTTCCTAAGGTCACACAAAGTCTGTGGCAGAGCAGGAAATTTAACCTAGGGCTCTCAAGTCTCAGACTAACACCCTAACAGCTGGACCATCCTTCTTCCCTATTGGGCTATTTTAACACAAACATACTTTGCAAGAATCTTGAAACGTCTTCAAGTTGTGGAATATTATCCTCCTGGTAGCCACAGTATTTTTCCAGTAGAGGAAACACGTGGTTGTGTTCATAGCAAGCGTGAGTTGGATAGAGAGTCTTCAGCTCCCTGAAGACTATGCCCCACGTTTTCTTTTCTTCCTCTGTGTAAGTCACTTTAGGAATAGGCTGCCCACTGTAAAGCAAAGAGCATTTTTAATCCACAGTGAAATAGATACACCTTAAACCAGCAATATAAAGAAGTGTGTTGTGTCACCGACATCTGTGCTTGTATTCCCACCTGGAGCTGGACAGGAGTTGGTGCGAGTGACGAAAATCCCTCTTCTCATATACAGCAAGAGAGAAAATAATGTGATGGAATAACTCTATTGAATTCAGTTGAGCTACGCTGTCATTTAGATCGTACACTCTTAAGGGCAGAGGTTGTCTCTTCCCCTGTGTTTGTTCACTGCCTGGCACAATGGGGGCCTGATCTCAGTTGCAGCCTTTTGGTTCCAGTGTCGCAAAAATAAACTGTGTTTATTTTGCTGCTGCTGCTGAACTGCTAGCAAAATTCACTGGCTGCTGTCTTTCATTGATTTTCCTTTATTGATGTGCAGAAGGTTGTTGCATTTCATGCCTATTGATTTGTTCTGACGTTCCTACTGTGGTCAGGAAAACATCAGTTCTGAAGATGCACAGCTCTTACTGGTTTAAGTATCTTGGAGATGTTCCTAATCATCACTAAATGCAGATTTTGGTAAATTTGATTTAAAAAAATGAATAACCCCTGGGTCAAATTCTGCCTCAATCACATGTTCATGGAGCTCATGCTGATGTTAACAAGAGTTAGGCACCATGAACCATGAATTTGGCCCTATTGCCTTGGAATTAATCGGGGGGAGGAAGATTCCTTAGCAATAAAGAAAAGGGCCATAGGTGAATCCCCCAGCTTTTAAAATCAAAGAGTTTAAGCAACTTAATACTACTGGAATAATGCAAGGGCTTTCCAAGCCCCGAGATTCATTGTTAAACTCCAGTGATACCCCACCGCCTCCCACTCTCTCATTTTAACTTCGGCCTGGGGGCAGCTCCCCAGTAACTCTGTAATTTTCTGCCTGTGTGCATCAGTCCTCCTTGATCTATGGAGCTTTAAACATGCTCTTGAATTATTAAGATTGCTGGGGGACCACTGCTGTTCCTACAGCACTCATTGTTCCTAATTAATCTTTGGGCCACCTTCACGGGGCTGGAGAAGGAAGCAGAGGCTTAGCGCACTTTCAGATATCAATCAAAAGGTCCCAGAGATCAATAGGGCAGGGACTAGGGAAGGAAGCAAGAGAAAAGGGAGCCAAAAGCAAGGGAGAGGGAAGGCAGGGAAGTAGGAATTCACGCTGGGGAAGGATAAGAATAAAATGAAAAAAGAAAAAGGAGCAAAGGAGAGGAGAAAGTCAAACAAGCAGCAGATATGGGCAGAAAAGACACGCCAGGGGAAAGCAACAGGCTGGGGAGGGGGGGAAGAGATCAAAGGAAAAGAGGACAAGAGAGCGTGAATCCGTTCATTACATGGCTGTCCCACTTCATGTAGCTGATTTTTAGAGGTAATGGCACCTGGATTTTATAGTTACCCTTTAAAGGCCCATCAACCTTCCCATCAACCCCAACAAGCTCCAAGTTCACAGGGGACCTTCTGTGCCTGGATCTGCCCCTTTTTACACAGATGGGAACTCAGCTGCCTTCATAGCACTGTTTCTCACTCCTCTGCTGAACCTGCAACAGGGCATCTCTGCAGGGCTCAGGGTCTGAGCGTGCGGTTACTGGGTGGCTGGCTGGCTGGCCCAGGGTGGGTCCAGAGGGGTCTACACAGTGTCCCTTCTTCTTTGTGAAGAATAAAAAAAAAGCCAAATTTCTTTGCCATCTTGTCACTGTTCTATTATTATTCTATTATTTAAAAGCATGGAGCCCAAGAACTCTTGATAGAATACGAAGGAAACGCATAAAATCCCAGCCCGGTCTGTCTCCCGATATGGACACATCTTAGTAATACTGATGGGTCTCATCCTCCGAACTTGTTTCAGGTTTGGTAATAGCTATTTTTGATACTTGTTCTATCATTTTTATATAAAATTTGGCTGAAGTCTGCAAAGTAAGGGACAAATTCTGCTCTCAGTTACAAAGGCTACAATTCCACATATTCCTGTAAGTGGGGATGTATCTCTGTAACTAAGATCAGAACCTGGCCATATAGGCTTACCCAAACTTTCTAGCCAGCAAGCAGGTTCCTCTCTGATTTCTTTGACTCCTTTCAAGTAATTAAACAGAGAGGTTGCATCTTTTGTTTTGTAACTTAGATTGTAAGCGCTTTGGGGCAGGGACTGTCTTTCTGTTCTGTGTTTGTACAACAGCCTGCACAGTGGGACCCTAAGTAAAATTAATACAATAAAATAATAATAATAATAATAATGGTTTAAAAATCATGAAACACGTGGTCTAATCCTTTGAAGTCAAAGAGAGCCTTACCATTGACTGCAAGGGTTGGGCCCACTAGGTATAATATAAAAGCGTGAATGACTTTGGGGGAGAGTTTTAGTTCCTATTGTCATTCAAATTTGACCGTGAACAGAAAAAGAAATAAAAAGCAGAAAACAAAATGAAGTCTATCCTAGGGAAGTGGATCTGCTGGATTTGTTTATTTTGCTTGTGAAATGAGAACCTAAATTGCTCAATGCAGCTGGATCAGACATGATAAAAGTAGAGTAACAAGCACTGGATTAACAAGAGGACCATAAGTTATTCATTATTTTAATAGTGTGTGCAGCTCCTTTAATGTAAAATATATACACTCTCCCCCTCTCCACTGTTTAATATGGAGAATACCAGAAGCTGCATTATTCAGTGCTCAGGTCTTTGTAGTAGCATGTGATACTGTTGTACAATTAGACAACAAAGCTTGGTGCTGGAGTGTGGTGAGGGGACATGTTCTCATTTGAATGTCCGCCTTGAGCAATTTACTTTTGTTTTGCTGTAATTTTGGATAAATGCATTTACAGGAAGATTTAAACACATGCCAAGAAAGAAGGAGCCAACAGCAAAAAGGAAATCCCTGACAAGAATTTGTTGTTGCGGTGATGAAAGGCCAGTGACAGGGTGGGAAGCATTCACTTGTGTGACTGGTGTCTCTCCTGCCCGTGTGGTGCACACTCACTGTCTGTAGTTGTAGGCGATGTCAGCAAACTCCTTTCTCCGGGCCCGGTAAACAGGATCTTTGAAACCCTAGGAGGAAACAATTAAAATGTACTCCTCTTGCTTAGTGGGAACAATGCAGGGTTCAGGCCTTAATCCTGCTCCCCCTGAAGACCCTGGGAGCTTTGACACTGAATTCAGAGGGAGCAGAAAAGCGATCTTAGGCTAAAATCGAGATCCCAGCCCCCAGTGTGGACACCAAGTGCACAAGAGCAAGCAAGGAAGACTGCTTCTTCCCAGGCTGAATGACGGCTTTGCTGAAACAGCATATGCAGGCTGTTTCCACCCTCCCACC
Source organism: Lepidochelys kempii (assembly GCF_965140285.1). Classification (NCBI taxonomy): domain Eukaryota; kingdom Metazoa; phylum Chordata; order Testudines; family Cheloniidae; genus Lepidochelys; species Lepidochelys kempii. The sequence continues at coordinate 252,079,642 of NC_136380.1, forward strand.
AGAGGGTGCGTGGGAGAGAGACAAGAGGATCCATTTAGCAGCAATTTCCCAGCCTTACTCACGTCCCGCCTCCTCCAGTTCTCTGCATGCTGCCAAGCAGGGGGCTCACAAAGAGAAGAACTTCACTTATTACCACACAGGGGGTGTGCACTCGGACGCATGGCTCCCCCACACATTCAAGCTAAAAATCTCACCTGTTATACATTTATTTCTCACAAGGTTCATCTCGCCAGTGAGGATTAGGCCTCACCTGAAGAAGAGCTCTGTGAGAGCTCAAAGCTTGTCTCTCCCACCAACCGAAGTTGGTTCAATAAAAGGGATTCCCTCACCCCCTTGTCTCTCTCATATCCTGGGACTGACACAGCTACAATGCTACATACTCCCGTCTTTGTCTGTCTTGTCTATTTAGAATGTGAGCTCTTCAGGGCAGGGCCTGTCTCGCACTATGTGTATGTACAGTGTTTAGCACAATGGGACCCCTGTTTCAGTTGAGACCTCTAAGTACTACTCCAATATACAAATAATAATGGTCATTTGGTTAACCCCAGCACAGTACAAGATGAAACAGGATCTGGGGACAACTGTGAAACAACCAGATATCCAACACAGTTGTATTAGACCAAAGTGTGCTCATACACCAAAAGGGACCAGGTGATCTGAAACGTTATTCGTTATAGAATAGAATGGCATAATAGAACATTTATCCTATTTTTAGCTCCCACGTCTAGCTAAACGATAGCACTTGAGTGACTCCTAGTTTTTCCTCCTGGCTGCATCCTAAATTCTACTATCCTTTCTTACTATACCATATGCCTCGTTGTGCTTTGATTTTATGAGAACATAGAGGAAACTGACCACTAGCTAAGGAGTTCTGCCAGCTAGAACTGAGCGGCTTCATTCACTTTAATACCGGAGTTTTATTTCTTTTTTTTTTGCTTTCAAGAGCAACATTGTTTTACGACATGCTCATCTCCCAGTGCAACAAATGAGAAGGCTCTTGATTCAGTTTGCTGAAGTAATTGCATCTTCTTTCCTTCTGGTTTTCATGTGGCCGCACTGAATATCATGAATCGTTGTACGTGATACACAGCGCACTTTGAATTAAGCAACAGGTAGGGAATGACTAATCACCCCATCTCAATTCCACTAATAGCTGCAATTCCTGCTGTGCTGCATGTACCTGGGTATGTTTTGACATGGAAATAAGTTGTTCTTTGGGAGGGGGTGGGAATGGAAAGTATATTTGCATCAAGAAAAGTCTTTAAAACACTTAAGGATTCATGTGCTGACTAGCACAAACAAATGTGCTTTCATTATTTAAATTGCAAGCCCCTTGGAGCAGGGACCACTTCTTTTACTGTGCCTTGCATCATAAATGCCATATCGGCATGCAACAAATAATATGCAGGTATCAATCAACTATACATTCATTATAAAAGGAAAAAAAGCTCATCATATCCCCATACTGGAATATGGGGAGTGTCAACTTTCTGCGGTCCATGAAGTACAACATGGCCAAAAAATTGTTCGTCAAGATACCACTTCCCAGAATCCTTTGCATATGTGTAGTTGGGAGAAAGTGAGTGTGCCTGTGATGACTGGGGGCTCTGGAGAGCCCCAGCTGCCATAATGCTTGGGGCTGCTGGTATTTGCATAAGTTAGAGCAGCCTCCAGACTGATCTAATTTATGTCAGGGACCAGCTCTCAAACAACCCTAGTTATGGGAACTGCCTTTGTGCCTCCCTGGACCACTAGAGTTACCCTGGTATAGAACATGTGGACATGAGAATCCCAATACTATAAAGTTGTTCTTTGTTTAAAGGTAGGACTTGTTTCTTACAGGGTGGTCTGCATCCAGTTCAGCTCCATAACTTAGGATCTGATTGGCAAATCTGTCAAGCTCCTGGATAGTTCTCGGGAACCACGGCACTACAAAACAGAAAAGAAAATACAAATGAGCCTCTTTTCAGTTTAGCTTATCTTGGGGATCTCATCTAACTCTTTCCATTTCTTTGATATAAATATAAAGTAGGATAAACACTGGCTAGATTCACTGGTACTTTTCGGAAGTGTTGTATTGCACTAGTGAAGCAATGCAACAGTAAACCCAGCTTCATGAGCCAGTTAAATTAGGTTTATGGCTGTTTTGCATTGTTAGAGCAATGCAAAGCAGCTGGAGTAAATCCAGCTTTTGGCACTGTTTGCTTGTGATGGTTATTATTTATTGTTTTATTATTGATATTTCTCAAATCATCAGAACATAGGAATTACCAGACTGGATCAGACTCAAGTTCCATCTAGTCTAGTATCCTGTCTCTGACAGTAGCCAGAGTCAGCTGCTTCAGGGGAAGGGGGGAAGAAACCCTGCAAGAGGTAGATATGGAATAATCGGCTCCATGAAAGTCTCATCCAATTCCTAATCTCTGCCACTTCAGCTGGTTTAAGCCATGAAGCAGTATACAAATTAAACAGCACTCTAGTACATCTGATTAGTGTTGTATCAATTAATGGACATTGCAATAACTCACAAGGTGTCATTTCAAACAGCAGGAACAGGTCTGTTTGTCCATTGCCCCGCTACTTTCAAATGCTTTTGCATCAGTGCACAGTAGGTGTAAAACGCTACCAACATTGATTTCAGAGTCTTTTGCATCCAGCTTGTACTCACACTGCATGAGCATGAGAACTACATGAGATGCAGGGCAATAGAGAATCAGGCTCCATTTCTTTTTATTTGTATCAGAGATAGAAAAATGGCACCCAAATCTCTTGAGAGCAATAACTATAATAGGAGAGGGGGTCATTACAGCTCTTGTGGTGACAACAGCACTGCCTTCAGCTTGGATGTCACATGGAGCTCGCACTCTGCATTCGTGTGCCTTATTCTCTTCATGCAGGATACAAGTAACTGCCATTGATATCAATGGGGGGTCACTCATCCCAGAGGGCCCCGGAGTTTAAAGTGGAGGGTTCAAGCCCAAGAGCTCTCAGTGTTCTCTCTACCAGCTGAACTGCACCGTGACTTATATGAATTTAGCCTCTTTCATAAAGGTGCATCATTCATCCAAGTGAGTGCCTTAAAATGCTTCCCATGCCCTGCTTTCTGCCCTAAGGAGGACACTGCTGCTGAGTGAATCAATTTTATTTTGTTTAACATTTTGGTTTTTAGTTAATCTCAGCTGCCAGAAAAGCTCTGCACCAACAGCTCTGGAAAGGGAAGTCCTGTATAAATCCTCCAGGGTGCACAGCCAGCTGCAGCGCAATCCCTCCCACAGTGCCCTGCGGATGTTCCCCAACCCTGAGCCGCATGGACCACCTAAGGGATGAGAGGATCATTCCGTCTCCAGGCCTATTCAGTCCTTGGTCTCTCTGCTGAGACTCACAATAAAGAAAGCATTTATGGGGTAGGGTTTAAGTAATGCGGACACCTGCTCATCAGAATTGGAGTCAGACCACTAGCTCATTTCACATAGGCCCCAGAAAAGCAGGCTGCATTTATGACAACAGGGTGGCATGCTTCCGTGACATGTCCATCTGTGCCAGGGCAGTGTTCTGCACACTAATGTGAGGGTTGTGCTACTGTCTTTGTGCTTTTAGAATTCCTGCCGCAAACAGTTTCTACACATCAAAACAGGCTCTTTTTAGTGCGGTGTTTTGGTTTTTTCCCTTTAATGAAAGTGAATGTGGCTTTGTACTGCAGAAAGAAATGGTCTTTGGAGCCCCATGCTACCAACTTTAAGCAGATCTAAGAAGTTAGTCACTAGATGGCAGCAGCAGTAGCATCAAAATCTTGCCCGACTGAATGTATTTGTTTTTTAGCGATAGCTCCATTGTTTCTCTAGAAATATTCAACTACTTTACTACTTTGTACTTAATTACTACTTTGTAAGTAATTTGCACCCGCTCCGATTAAGTAAGCAAATGGGACTTTGTTATGAAATAACGGTTTTACTTGATACAAAAGTCCCTGTCAGCCGACACACTAAAAGAAGGCAAACCTCATACAACAATCCTGGAGGATGCCATTATCTTCTACATTGATTGCCTTGGCAACTAAGCTACTGGCTTTATGGTCAGGAAACCTGGGTTCTGTTCCCAGCTCTGCCAATGACCTTTTGTGTGAATCACAGCACCATGCCCTGCCTCAGTTTCCCCATCTGTAAAAATGGGGGTGACAACACTCTGTAAAGTGCTTTGAGATTTTGGGAGGAAAAGTGCTACCATGAAGCTACATGTATATTATTAATTATTGCCACCACATATTGCCATTCCCAGGGAAGCTCTAAAATCCATCAGATCTGAACACAGCAGAAAGCCCAGTAGTAACTGTGAAGCCTGCTATGCCCTGTGATGGATTTCAGTGTGTGCAGCTCTGAGACGATGGTCTGTTAGGGATTTTGGAGAGGAACAGGTATTCCTCTGAACTAGAAAGGTTTGGGTTCAAGTAATTGCTGTTCCAAGTGTGGATGAATTAGACAAAAAATAGTATCCAATAAACTTTTATTACCAAAGTTTTTGACAAACTGGTGACTTACAAACTGTGGGGCAGATTCATTCCTGGGCTGGCACCAGCCTAGGACCAGAAGGGAGGTGGTTTGTTTCTCTCTTATGTGGGCTGCTGGTGACCAATATGGAGCGTTGTGAAGATTAGAGCAGCCCTCAGGACTCCCCAAACTTGTACCTTTGCATTAGTGGCCCCCAAGGGGCTCTTGCAGGGACCCAGACTCACCAGGACACAAGTCCAGCCTAATCACACCACCTTCAACTACTCCCCTCTCTCCTCTGGCCTCACTTCACCTCACCTCCTGTGTCTGTCCCCCCGCATCCCACCGCCGAACACCCTCTGTGCCTGGGGCTCATGTGGATTCAGCTCAGAGCTGGTGGGGTGGCTCTGTAGTAAGGGAAATCCCTGATGAGGGAGGCTTTATACCTGCCCTATGGTCCATTTGCACCAACCTCACTGGTACAAAGGGGCTGCAGCAGAAGGCTGAAGAGGGCCCTGTGAGTCTTCTGTCAAGAGCTTAGTATTCTCAGCACCCAAGTCAATGGGAATTGAGGATGCTGAGCACAGCATGGGATTTAGCCCCTCTGCCCTATACATACAGTAGGAATCAGAGCAGTTAGAGATGTGAGAGAGCTGCTGGGGTATATTGTCCGGCAATGCAGTTCAGAAAGACCTTCCCCAACAATGCTAGCAACAGTTTAAAAATATCAAATCAAATTAGGCTCTCAATGAATTTGTCAAATATTTTGTTTGCTGACATGTTTTTGTGGGGGCTAGCAAACCAGACATGCTGGCTGTCTGCACTGTGGTTAATGAATTGCCAGAGCAAGCTGTTGCAACAGGGAGCCTCTGTGAAGACTTCAAGAGAGAACATGGGCTGATCAGTAATAAATATTGATTTGTCTGTAAGGGAAACAGCAGCATTTATGGGCATGTACTGGACACCCAAGTGGTGACCAAATTAACATGGGGTCAAATGCGTAATAGGATGCTAATAAGCTATTTATATGTGGGGCAACAAAACGGAAGCCGTTAGGAGTTTCTGCAGAGCTCCTACATTCTGACCATTGTGAGGAGGGTCAAAGGCAGGTCTATTAAATTTATAGCTGTTCGAGGCACAGGTTTGGCCCTTTTTAAACAGATCCAAATGCTTTGGCCTGCCCCAGGGTTTAGCAAACAAGGCTCTTACAGAACCTCAGCCTCCAGCCAGTCTCAGAAATGCAATAAATTGTCTCTGTTTCCCCCTCACACACACACCCCGAAATAGACTAATATTTAATTCTTTTATTCCTGGGCTCCTAGGGGTCTGCAAATACTCAACTTGTTTCCCAAAAGAGTCATGAAGAGATGCACTGTGTTTTCGCAACAAATAACTCTAATTCCACAAAAGGCATTTGGCCAGATGAAACACTTCAGCGCATCACTCATGTGAAGAGCTAAAGTTACCTTCAGAATAATGACATTTTGCTAGCATTTGCTGAGCTACAGTTATATTATTGATCTAAATCTTTTATTCATTGCTTGAACAGGGGAAAATATAATATCTTTTGTCGTACAATTCAGAGAGCTTGGGGAAAAAAGAAAGTAAAAATGATAACTGAGCCCAAATGAAAAATCATCAGTACACTAAAGCCCCAGACCAGTAAAGCACTCAAGACTTGCTTCAAGTTAAGCACCGGGTTCGTACATTTTCAGGCCAGAAGGGACCATTGTGACCATCTAGTCTGACCTCTGGCATAGCACAGACCATAGAATTTCACCCAGTGATTCCTGTATCAATCCCAGTAACCTGTGGTTGAACTAGAACCTACTTTTTTAGAACGATATCTCGTCTTGATGTAAAGATTTCAAGTGATGGTCAATCCACTACACATTCTCACTGTTCAAAATGTGATCTTATTTCTAGTTTGAATTCACGTAGCTTCAACTTCTAGCCATTCAATCTTGTTATGCCTTCATCTGCTCGATTAAAGACCCCTCTACTATCCAAGGTCTTCTTCCTGTACTTACAAACTATGCACAATTCACCTCTTAGCCTTTTCTTCAATACACTATGGGTATGTCTACACTACAGCCAGTGGATGCTTCGTACATTGACAAAAGGAGCTTTTAATTCACTCCAACATAATAAATACTGAGAGGCAGTAGCTATGTTGACACAAGAATCCTTCCATCAACCTAGCCATGTCTATACCGGGAGTTAGGTTGACCTAATTACGGTGCTCAGGGCATGAAATTTTTCACAGCCCTGAGTGATATAGCTAGGTTGATCTAATTTTTAAGTGTAGACCTGGCCTAAATAGATCGTGCACTCGCTGTACAGCATGTTTTCCAATCCTTAAATAATTCTTGTGGTTCTTCCTTCTCTTCGTGTGCTCAGGGGCTATACTGGACCAAGTCCTAGAGGCACTCAACAAATGTCAGGCAAAATGAACAAAAACTATTTAAGCGCAAGCTGAAAAAAGCCCAGACTGTCATAATTAGATCAGTTGAGGAAAGAGGATTTCACTACCCTAGATGGCGCACTGGTCACCAAGAAGCAACATAGGGAAATACTTCAAAATCACCTTTGCTACCCCTGTGGCCCTGCACTGAATTCATGTGAAGTGCACAGCTGAACTGAACCCATAATCTTTAGCAAGGAAAAATCAATCACATTTGTAGATGTAGATGTTGGATAAGGAATTGGCGCTATTGCCCTCTATTAAGTAAATTGCTTCTTTCTTGACACAGATATGTCTCACAAGGAGAAGATTTTCCTGGACTTTACTTGGCAATGAAAAAGGCCTGTGTCCGCATACAACAAAGGGGAGGTCGGCTTGCATGTGTGTGTGTGGGTGGATGGGTGTGAGTGTGGTGGCGGAAAGGGGGAAAGAAAGGTGATATTTTGTTTAGTTTTATATTTTTCAAAAAAGAACAATAGCAGATTCTGATGTCAAGATTCCAATGTTAAGATCTATCAGGGATGATTTTAAAGGGCAAGTCAATGTAGACATTGTCATGGCAATGCTTGTTATTTATTAACACTGTCATATATTTGTTTAAGGGACAAATTCAGTCATTATGTCTGCAGCGTGGTCTCTCATTTCACTCTGAACCCGCGTATGCTTTGCTCTCTAATCAGCCTGAGCCCACAGGTGCTGGAGCTAGGGGTGCTGTGACACCCTCTGGCTTGAAGTGGTTTCCATCAGATACAGTTCAGTTCAATGGCTCTCAGCACCCCACTATACGAATTGTTCCAGCACCTCTGCCTTAATCTGACTTTTAGGACACAACCCTCCTGAGATTTAAGCTCATGGTGGGCCCTTCCACTAATGGCAAGTATTGAAAGTGAAAAGGGAATCAAGAACAGAAGAAATAAAAATAAAATGATTCATTTGATCTTTTCTCTCTCTGATGATAAATTGTTTCCACTAACAAACAAAAACAGTCATTCCTTCAATCAGAAGGGATCGAATTAATCTCTGCTGCTCTGAAGTCAATAGAGATTAATCTGGCTCAAGAAGACCTTTTGATGAACTTGGAAACATGAAGTGAAATCCTAGCCTTGATAAAATCAATAGGATTTTTGCCACTGACTTCAAGGGAGCCATGATTTCTCCTGTGGTCTTTTTGTTGTTGTTGACGTTTTGAGCTCTACCCTCTGCTTGAATCAGTGCCTACAAAACCTTTAAACACTGCTGCTCAGCAAAAACTTGCCAGGGTCTGTAGCTTTCTTCTGAAAATATAAATTCAGAAAAATGACGTGTGACAAAGAGAGAATATCTGTGATAGCAGGTGTAGCTGAGGTCTGGCTGGAGTAATTAACTCCTGGAGGGAGGCCTCTTTTTTTTTTTTGGAAGAGAAAATTAGGGAAGGAAATGAATCATTAGGTTGAAAACAGAATGTTTGTGCTAAATAAAGTAAGTAAATAGGTCAGTAGGCTAAGAAGACAGAATGTCCCAGACAACTAAGAGGGGAAATACACAGAAGACTGTTTACTATGAACTAGATAAGGGATTGGTTCCTGCAAAGTAACCAGATCGATCCAAAAATGTGTGCTGCAACATATAATAAATGCAATGAGATGTGTAATGTATACAAAGGGAGGAGGTTTCTGTGTAACTTTGGAGCTGTGACGTACCCTGCATCCATCCCCCCTGCATTTGAGACTGATCAGCTCAGCATGGCACTGCTGTGTGCCCAGTAAAGATACCCGAGTGACAAAGGCGGGAGTCGAACTGAGTTCTTGGGAAGCCGAGTGGAAAGAGGACTTGGAGGGAATCTCAACAGTAGTGCTTATAGCTCCCTGTCCAGGCATAACCCTTTGTCTCTTGTCACTTGAATGGAGAGAACTGACCCCAGAGAGTATTTGCTGGAGGCTTCTTTCCCCCAAATGTAATGTCATGGGTCAGGCACAAAGGAGATGGTAAAAGGATTACCAGGATTCATCTCGGGCAGATATTAATGCCCTTTTATGTTGTTCCAAGGAAGGAAGAGGAAGAGCCAGACCAAAAGCATTTGAAGACAATCCTAGCTTAAATCCTATTAAAATCACGTCTGGTATCTGAAGAGGTATTTAGGTATTAATAAAAGTGGGTGTCGTGGTTTCTTTATATGAATCTTCTGGGCCACGTCTTTATCCAGGCCCCAATCCTGTGAGGTGCTGAGCACTCTCAACTCTCACTGATTTTAATAAGAACGGACGATACTCAGCACCTCCCAGGATCATGCCCTACTTCCCTAAAAAGGCAAAACTACCATCAACATTGCTGGGAGTTTTGCCTGCGTGAGGATGGGTTGAGCTTGCGCCCACTGAAATGGGTAGAAAAAACTCTCCCTGATTTCATGGGTGGGGGGAGGGGGGCGATTGGACACAAAAGATTTGAGTGAGATTATGGCGGCAAGATTATGCCTATGAGGGGGAAGATTGTGCCTGACTCTTACATGGGTGCACTGTGGGGGAGGAGACGCAGAAGAAGGCTTCCTCTCCTCTTCCCACCCATCATCCAACCTGCATAAGGGTCAGATAAAGCTGCTGCCCCTGAGCTTGAAGGAGGATACAGCCTGCTCCCTCCATCCACCAAGGGGTGCACAGTGCTCCAGCAGGAGATGGAGAGAGATTGGAGGCTGATCAGCCTGTAGAGAAGGACCAGTGTGGAAGAGATGTTGGAATGATTTCCACTCTCTGAAGGGGCACAGTAAAAGATCCCTGCCAGGGAAATCAGAGAAGAAATCTACTTCCTTGAAGCAGAATTTCTCCCTCTGCTTGCCCATGGGTTACATTGCTTCACACCAAGCATAGTGCTGGACTGTGCCTCATTGGCCTTAGTCCTTAGTAAGGGCTGCAGGATTTGGTTTGTTGTTATTAACCAAGATTTAAGGGTGTTTTGGGGGTGGTGACAGGGGGTGTTGGAGTTAGCCAGGACAATCAACACTTCATTCGTTATTTTGTTACTTGGTCCTTTATCAGCAACTTTTATGCATTAAACACAATTGAGAATATGGTCACACTTTGCATGAAGGGTCCATTTAACAAAGAGTTCATAAATGACCAACAGATATTTTAAGAACTGGTAAGTCAATTGTTAGAGAGTCCAGTGGGTCAACTGGTAGCTTATAACCATCTGTCATACTTTCTGCTGATGGGTTTATAACCCATTTATAACTCATCAAACTACTCATATCTGTAAGATGCTGATAATCATAACACCTCTTACGATAATTAACTCTTTATAAACTACTTCTATGTGGATCCTTACTATGAAGGGTGACTAAGAAGGGCTCCGCTCACTTTGTATTGTGGATTCAAACAATCTGCATTATCTTATTTCACTGCACTGCCTGTCTTCACCTGACTGCTTCCCTGTAAGGGCGATCAAGACATGGCAGCTTTGAAAAGTGATGCGAGTTCTTCATCCAGGGAGCATAAAGGGCAGGCAGTTGCAAATGTCTCTAGGCCACTGTTCTAAAGCCCGCCTTAGCGACTTAGAGGAGCCAGCCCTCCTTAGGAAGGTGAAAGAGAATCTTTCTCTAGATAGCATTCATTACCAAAAATGCACATTAAGGGCTTGATTCAGTTAGGTGCTGAGCATTCTGGCCTTGCTCCAGCAAAGCACTTAAGCACATAATTCATTTTAAACACATGAATAGTCCCATAGATTCCAATAGAATTACTCACATGCTGAAAGTTAGGTATATGCTTAAGTAACTTGCTGAATCTGGGTTTTACGTAACTTGCTGGAGGTTGACAAGACTAAAGACGTTGTGCATGTCAAGCACGGGCCACCATTAAAAAAAAAACAAGTTTGAATGTAGGTAATGTTTATAGGAATAGAGTAATACCCCTTTAAATAGTTTGTGAGCCCTCCAATGGTGTTCGCTGTGTTCTAGAAGCCACCGGAAATCAGTCACAGTGGCCGTGTGCACGTAGCTAGGCTTGGCATGTTTGTGCATCTTTAGCAAACGCAGTCATTTGGAATGCACCTGTGCCCGTGTGGTTTCTTCATATTGTTTGTGTGTGTGAGCAAAAGACAACACTAGATGAATTTGGTAGATTGCTGAAAGCTGTGTATGAAAATACAGCCTTTTTGAACAGCAGGGGCACTGTTCATTTGCAGAAAATGAACATGCCTACAACTTTTTGGAATGGGAGACAGGACTATAAAAATGCTTTAATCAGTAAGTAGCCCCACTGAGGATAAGTGTTTGCAAGGCTGGCCCCTTAATAACCATTCACCTGACTACATATAACTACCGTAGTTACATTAACCAGTTACTACAGCCCTGCTAACTAAATATCAGTGAGTGCCAGGAAACAGAATATTGAAAACCGCTAGGTGATTACATATTCATATTCCAAAAGATCCAAGAGACCTCAGCCAGAATCAAGGTTGAGCATACTAGGTACTGCATATGCACATAGAGTGTATGGGTATGTACAACACCTAGTATAATCAAGAGCTTGTCCCAAAGAGCTTACACTCCAAATAGACAAGACAGATAAAGGATGGAAAGGGAAACACAGGTACAGAGGTCAACCAGAAAACTGCTTTACTGAAGGGAATAAAAGTAGTTCAAAAAGGCCGAGTGGTTTAGGCAGATAACACACAATTTTATAGTCAATATTATCACAGTCAATATTTTCTTACCAGCATCTTTCTTCTTTTTACGTGAAAGCTCATGAACTGTTGCTCCAATTTCATTTCTCAAAGTTGCGATGATATCCGTGAGAAGAGGAATATTCCTGCTATCCAGGTTTATGAAGAATTCATATTCATCTTTGTTGACTCGGGAAGGTCTGGACTCAATGTGGATCAGGTTTATACTTTTTTCCTATGAGAAAAGGATAATAGGTTGAATGTTGATACTATATGCTATAGGTGGAATCACAGCATGCTGAAATTCACCTGTTGGTGAATGGTCCACACAAGGCCCTCTACACCACAATAATCTCCAGCAGATGGAGCAGTTGTATAGGGGTGAATTTCACCTCTATACAACTGAAATCCCCCCCACCCACCCGTGCAGAGTCAATGCAGGGCCTGCGCACAACTAAGTCCCTCAAAATAGGGCTTAAGTTGGATTTAAGTGATGCATAGGCTTTCTACAGAGGTGAATTTCACTCCCGGTACACCAGGAACAAAAGCTGCACGGAGGCTCTGAATATGCCTATGCGGAGAAGAGCATTTACTCAGAATCAACACAGGATTCAAGAATTCTTTCCATGAAGAATAAAGAAGTGAGAATAAACAAATACATTGAAGTTATTTGCAATTACAATGAAATGAGGTTTGGAAAAGCCAGAAGCGGGGCATCTTGTGATCCAAATCTCAAGGGGCTGAAAATGAAAAGCCATTATATGCCCTCGCTCTGTGCATGCAGTTTCCTTGCCTCATACCCTACTGCAAGTTTATTGCTGTGACTGCAGGGATAAGCAATGGACAATTCGTTTAAACCTGCCTACCTACTCTCTTTGCTCCTGCATTGCAGCCAGCCAGGGGAGCAGCTCAAGTGCCATCTGCTACAAGCTCAAGTATCTCTGCTCCTGCAACACTCATCTCAGCCCTGGAAGCACATGTGGCATGGCTCCAAAATGCCACTGTAAGCCACCCAGGGCAGCATGTAGCATTCAGGTGAATGGGGAAACTGGAAGGGGTAACAAAAGTCAAGAGAGAACAGGAAAGAATAAAAGAATAGGAAGCCACTCCCACTAAAAATACATAAATTAAAAAAAAAATCACAGAAGAAAAAACAGATGAGAAGGAAAAGAGAAAATGGAAACCGACTAGGACAAGAGCGAAACAAAGGCGAAGAGACAGCAACTGTCATAGGAAACAGCAGAGGAAAGGGCCCCTATTTGCCAATCCGACACTAGGGGAACACCAACAAAAAACTGCACATCAGGAACCACTGACCTAACAAGCTAAATAGATACAATATCTGATTAATAACATCCAAGATACACATTCCAAAGTGTTTTTGAAACACTTCACAGTGTTTCAGTATCTCTGTCCAGTGAGCAGGACTGTTGTCTCTCTCTTAGAGGGGGCTGAATCTTAGGTAGAGCTGGTCAGAAAATGTTTTCTCTCCCATGGAAAAAAGTTTGAAGACAGTTTTTGTTGTGGACCACATTTTTCTCCAAAATTCTTCTGGTTTTCATCAAAAACCCAGAATGTGCAGGGTTTGGTTTCTTGAGAAAAACCAGAAAAACATAGTCAAAAGCAGAGTTTCTCCCAAGGAAATTTTGATTTACCAAAAAAACAAAACAACAAAAAAAACCCCATGTTTACTTGAGAAAACCCTTGAACAAAAAATGTCAACCAGCTCGAAAAGTAGGATCTAGGCCTGCATTCCTTATTCAGGCATATTCCCACTGCAGCCATTGTTGCTATAGGGTGAGGCCCATAATGAAATTCTGCCTCCCAAAAGGAAGCTGAGACCCATGAAGACAGAGAAAATTCAGGTTTGGGCCTGTCTGCTCCTTGGTTTTGCTCTCCTTTGCTCCCTTTTGTGCTGCATAGTGCAGCGAGGCAGCTGGCCATCAACAACACAGAAATACCTTGCTACAAAAGGCAGTTCAGAATCTGGTAGGAAGAAGCATGCACGGCACTCTTCTGTGTCTGGAGGGTTGAAAGCCGCTGATTACCTTAAGTTGTTTTGCTAAATACCAGTACAGTAAGTTGAAAAGTTCAAAAGCACATTCACCAATGGCTGCTCATGAAAGATACTCCTCAGTTGTGCTGTCTGAATGCAGAGAATGCGTTTAACTGTGCTAAGCCCCAGGGACAATTTGTTTTAGAGCCATAAAATTCTGTGTAGCACACAGACCTTACTTTGTATTTGCTTTTTAGCTAGATGGTAAGAGATCATTACAGTGCTCAAGACTTAGAAGTTAAAATTACTTGCCACTAGATATATTTTTTGACAGAGACCAGAGACAGTGGGCTATACTCTGCTGTCAGCTGGGCCATGGTAAATCCACAATAATGCCAATGAGGTCAATGCAGCAAATGAGGGTTTACACCAGGGGCAGAATCTGGACCATTAGGCCTTATTCTCCATTGCCCAGACAACTGTGCAAAATGGCAGTAAAATGCCACCAAACCAGAATGCTCTATTTACACTGAGAGTAACATTTTACATTCACTGTGCACAGGAGCAAACGATTGCACAAAGATTTATTGTTCTGAGATTGTACAGCACCTAGCACAATAGGTCCATGTCTGGGGGGGGGGTCCTAGATACTACCGTAATAAATAACAAAAAAAAGAACAAGGGAGTGGAGAATGAAGCCCACAGCCTGTACTGATTGGCAGGAGGGAGGGACAGAGGAGTATTGTAATAATTGGGACTACAAATTTACCCTCATTGTAGGCTCAACTGTAAAAAGTATGTAAAAGTTCATAAAATGTCACAACAACCTATAGTAATAAATGTTGATGAAAATAGGTGCAAAAGGGAGACAAAAAACTGAATTAGTCCAATAAAAAGGCCTCCTGCTATAACTCAAGGACTATGTTAAAATCATGCTTGGTAAAAATAGAAGATGTGGAACTGGAAATTAATGAACCAAAATTGGTGTGTCAGATATTAGGCCTGATTGGTGGACAAAAAAAATGAGGGGATGGGCTATTCCACCCTCCATTCCCTTTGTGGGTCCTTATAGAAAGAGACTTTGAGGGAAAAGAACAGAACAGATGAATGCTACGAGTAAGCTTCATGATCATGGCTGCCTCTCCCACTGTTTCTGGGACTCAGGATCTTCATCATCCTGGTCCTGAGAGATGTCCTGAGCAAACCGGGCCAGAGAGGGAGACCCAGATGACATCACCACCCGTACCAACTCCAGCTGAATCCCAAACGACACTTGAGATGAAATGGGATCAGACTTTAAAAACAGCAGCAGCTTCAGCTCACGTCAACTAACTTCTCTTTCCCCCTAAAAGGACAGTCATTACCAGCTTTGATACCATTTAAGAGACTGTCAAACCGAGGGGTGGGCGGGGCGGGGCGGGGTGTTCCTTCTAAAAAAGGAAAGGGAACAAGCCTTACTTAATGCTTTACATTTCAAATGCTTTAACTCTTTTCCCTTCTTTTCTATATTGTTAATAAAAGGTTAAAAAGGATGTTTAATGGTGGCTTTGCCATGGTGCTAAGCAGGCTGACGTCGCTGCATACCAAACCCTGAACCTTGTTAAAATTGTTTAATGTTAGACAGTGACTGTGTTGCGTTAACACCTTTGGCCCATATGTTCCATCTAAATGAATACAACAGGGGCCACATAGCAATGCTTTGTCCAGGAGCCCTGGGAGAACAAACAATGGAGCAGGCAGCCAGCACGCGTGCCACTCTAGTGACAGGTCAGCCCTGCTACACTGGCCTCACTCCCCTTGAAAAGTCTTGAGCCTGGGGTGCAGGGTCTTGAAACCCAAAGGGACCCGGTGCCAAGATGCAGGACTAGGGTGGGAGGGCTGTTTTATACCTTCTCCCTGTTTTATCCACCCACACTGATGCCAGTGCATTCTGGCCTGATGTAAAAAGCAAAAGGAGCTATTTTGCTTATTATAGTAGCCTGTCCTCTCAAGTTCTACTCATCCAGCTGTACCACTAATGCACAAATACAGAGGAAATCCCTATTGATCTGCTATCGTGTTGTACAGCAGATTGTTTCTAGTTCACCAGGGAGGCAGAAGAGGCTCATGCGGGTTTCTTTTGGTCAGACTAAAAGAGGACGTATACTCACCAAATCAAATTTCCACCTCCTTTACACCAATGTAATTCTGGAATAACTCCACTGAAATCAAAGAAGCTATTCTGAATTTGCATCAACATAAGTGAGACCAGGTTCTCTCCCCCTTCTCTGCACTTCTACACTGATCCAGGAGTAGAGGCCAGAAATTGGTCACATTTGGCCATCTGATAATTCTTCAGTCCTTAGCTTGTATAAATCTGGCACAGGCAGCTCCTTCTCCACTCCTATCACCTCTGTACAGACTGTATGTCAGGAACAGATGGGAAGGGGGGTGGGGACAGTAATTATGCTTGCCTGGCAGAGTTTAAATCAGGCTCTACAATGCCCTAATCTGTACAGGGCCAGCCATGAACCAACCTCAGAAACACAGAGGGGCAGCCAGCTGTCTGGTAGCCCACTCTCCACCAGTCTGCTTCATGCTCAGCAGACACTGGACATAGCAGAGACTCTGGGGCAAAATGCGGTCCAAGTGATCTGAAATTCTGATGCATTAAAGGCCCATGGTGCTTAAATTACTCAGGGTCAAAATTCACCCTGAATTACAATCTGATGTCAGAAAGCAATACCTTTATTTCAAACTATCTTCTGAAAAAAACGATTGAAGGTGTAGCTTTTGAACTGTATATATCCCATCATGAATTATGTAACTTTGCCTATCCTTAGCAATATATACACACACAATTAGCTGTTCACATTTTATTTACATTTCTATTAAAACCAGTGCTCTTAACTACAAAAACATCTGTTACTGAGTACATTGTAAACAAAACTGATCTGTATTTCTTATGTCCATTTCTCTTAAAATCAGTAGTTTGCTCAGAGGAACACAATACAGAAAAACTGTTCTTATAAGACAGTTGCTTGCATAGTTGTTGTAGCCATGTTGGCCCCAGGTTTGAGTAAGAAGAGTTGGGTGAGGTAATATCGTTGACTGGACCAACTTCTGTTGGTGAAAGAGACATGCTTCCTTCAGCTCTGAGGAGGGCATTCTTCACTTCCTGTCCTAAAATCTTATATAATGCAAAACAACAGACTCGAGGGTGTAGTGTTATGTACTCACAAACAATTTTTGACTTTCACTCAAGAGGTGCCTGCGTCTCAGCAATGGGCAAAGAAAATCATGTGTGTATTATATAGATATATATGACAGGTTTCAGAGTAACAGCCGTGTTAGTCTGTATTCGCAAAAAGAAAAGGAGTACTTGTGGCACCTTAGAGACTAACCAATTTATTAGAGCATAACCTTTCGTGAGCTACAGCTCACTTCCTCAGATGCATATCGTGGAAACTGCAGCAGGCTTTATATATACACAGAGAATATGAAACAATACCTCCTCCCACCCCACTGTCCTGCTGGTAATAGCTTATCTAAAGTGATCATCAGGTGGGCCATTTCCAGCACAAATCCAGGTTTTCTCACCCTCCACCCCCCCACACAAATTCACTCTCCTGCTGGTGATAGCCCATCCAAAGTGACAACTCTTTACACAATGTGCATGACAATCAAGTTGGGCTATTTCCTGCACAAATCCAGGTTTTCTCACATCCTCCCCACCCCCATACACACACAAACTCACTCTCCTGCTGGTAATAGCTCATCCAAACTGACCACTCTTCAAGTGAACTTTGTGACTTTGTCCTTACCCATAACTACTTCACATTTGGGGACAATGTATACCTTCAGATCAGCGGCACTGCTATGGGTACCCACATGGCCCCACAGTATGCCAACATTTTTATGGCTGATTTAGAACAACGCTTCCTCAGCTCTCGTCCCCTAAAGCCCCTACTCTACTTGCGCTATATTGATGACATCTTCATCATCTGGACCCATGGAAAAGAAGCCCTTGAGGAATTCCACCATGATTTCAACAATTTCCATCCCACCACCAACCTCAGCCTGGTCCAGTCCACACAAGAGATCCACTTCCTGGACACTACAGTGCTAATAAACAATGGTCACATAAACACCACCCTATACCGGAAACCTACTGACCGCTATTCCTACCTGCATGCCTCCAGCTTTCACCCTGACCACACCACACGATCCATCGTCTACAGCCAAGCTCTGCGATACAACCGCATTTGCTCCAACCCCTCAGACAGAGACAAACACCTACAAGATCTCTGTCAAGCTTTCTTACAACTACAATACCCACCTGCAGAAGTAAAGAAACAGATTGATAGAGCCAGAAGAGTTCCCAGAAGTTACCTACTACAGGACAGGCCTAACAAAGAAAATAACAGAACGCCACTAGCCGTCACCTTCAGCCCCCAACTAAAACCCCTCCAACGCATTATTAAGGATCTACAACCTATCCTAAAGGATGACCCAACACTCTCACAAATCTTGGGAGACAGGCCAGTCCTTGCCTACAGACAGCCCCGCAACCTGAAGCAAATACTCACCAACAACCACATACCACACAACAGAACCACTAACCCAGGAACTTATCCTTGCAACAAAGCCCGTTGCCAATTGTGCCCACATATCTATTCAGGGGACACCATCACAGGGCCTAATAACATCAGCCACACTATCAGAGGCTCGTTCACCTGCACATCCACCAATGTGATATATGCCATCATGTGCCAGCAATGCCCCTCTGCCATATACATTGGTCAAACTGGACAGTCTCTACGTAAAAGAATAAATGGACACAAATCAGATGTCAAGAATTATAACATTCATAAACCAGTCGGAGAACACTTCAATCTCTCTGGTCACGCAATCACAGACATGAAGGTCGCTATCTTAAAACAAAAAAACTTCAAATCCAGACTCCAGCGAGAAACTGCTGAATTGGAATTCATTTGCAAATTGGACGCTATTAATTTAGGCTTAAATAGAGACTGGGAGTGGCTAAGTCATTATGCAAGGTAGCCTGTTTCCTCTTGTTTTTTCCTACCCCCTCCCCCAGATGTTCTGGTTTAACTTGGATTTAAACTTGAAGAGTGGTCAGTTTGGATGAGCTATTACCAGCAGGAGAGTGAGTTTGTGTGTGTATGGGGGTGGGGGGATGTGAGAAAACCTGGATTTGTGCAGGAAATAGCCCAACTTGATTGTCATGCACATTGTGTAAAGAGTTGTCACTTTGGATGGGCTATCACCAGCAGGAGAGTGAATTTGTGTGGGGGGGTGGAGGGTGAGAAAACCTGGATTTGTGCTGGAAATGGCCCACCTGATGATCACTTTAGATAAGCTATTACCAGCAGGACAGTGGGGTGGGAGGAGGTATTGTTTCATATTCTCTGTGTATATATAAAGCCTGCTGCAGTTTCCACGATATGCATCTGAGGAAGTGAGCTGTAGCTCATGAAAGCTTATGCTCTAATAAATTGGTTAGTCTCTAAGGTGCCACAAGTACTCCTTTTCTTTTTATAGATATATATGTTTGCCATTTTGTAAAGAGTGCTTTGGGATTCGTTTGGAGCCATATAAATGTAAGTTACAATCACTGTTGTTTTAGAAACAGAAGTTCAGTCACAGAAATTGACCCCTCCCAATTGGTAGTTTTGCAGAATGATGTTTTGTGTTGGTAATAAACACTTTCACTTCAAAATATTTACAGCAGCTCTGTTACTTGAGTTTCTATTCAGCACCCAACTTCATTTTGGTACAACTTCCCCACCTGGTGTCTCCTGATGGTATTGTAATTATATTTTATATGAGTCAGAACTCAGTAGGACGTAGTTTGTGTTGCCAGTTCTTGCAATTTTATTGTTAGTCTCATGATATTTGATGTTTTACTTAAAGCTCCAGCTCCTGGAGCCAAAAGGAGAATTTGGGGGTTAGTGGTTTTTTAAAAAAGTTGTTTTTAGCCCTCCTGGTTGCAGACAAAAGCTTGTAAACTTGACATGAGTATCCTCTAAAAGCTCAGAAACCAGAAGGCAAATAAAAAATACTCCTCCTCGGGTGTATTATTTCTTTAAAAAAAACAAACAAAAACCACCCTCATTATTTTTAAGTCAATCTCATGATTTTGGGGCCCAAGTCATGATTTTTGAACGTTCGGGGTTGACAAGACTGTAGTTCACACCTTAACGCCTAATGCCCCTGGCTCAGATTCACCCTTGTGCCAGTGGTACCACAGGGACAGAGAGGGGACATCTTGCATCTCCCCTATTCAGGAACAACAGGGGCCAATTCAGCACATGGTTCAGACTAACTTGTGCCCTTGTGCTGCAATTGCTCCTCTCTCCGATTGCGGCTGTGCAGAATCCCCCAGGGGTGGGCACACCCTAGCCAGTCCCCCTCCTACCTCAGCAGGCCCTCCTCCTGACTTCAGCCTGCTGTGGAAAACCTGCTGCATGGGGGTCTTCCAGACGTGGGATTTATGGCTCCTTTATGATTATTTGGCCAACTGAAAGGGCCTTCAGCACATGAGTCAGTCCCCTGTCAGAGTTGCTCCGTTGCAGAGATGCTTGTAAGCGTATAGCTGTCTGCCTTGCATTTATTTAAAGGCACAACACTTGTCATTTATAAGTTCAGCATTATCATGTAGTAACCAGTTATAACAGATTTCACTGTTAGGGTCAATGATAGCTCTCACTTTGCGCTATGTAACCCTCCAGTCTTCAGTGGGGTTGCCAGTTCCCATGATTTTAGCCTGAGTCTCACCACAGTTATTGTTTTGCCTAAAGGCCTCACTCCTGGAGCTTAAAATTTTACCTTCCTTACGGGGGGTGCGGGGTGGGGGGGAGGGAGTAAGCATCTAGCCTTCATGGTTGCAGAAAAAAGCCTGAAAACATGATTTTTAAAAGTCTCATGATTTTTAAGACAAAGTCAGGATTTTTTTGGGGGAGGGGGAATCAGTCTCATGCTTTTTGAATGACTGGAGTTGGCAATACCGCAGGTGTCACTGGTGGTAGACGTTGGCCCATCCTTCATTGGAGAGGTTCCATTTTCACACATGTTTTTCACAACTCTATTAGGAAGCCTTAAGGGGGAGCGATAGTTCTAGGCTACTGTTTCCAACAGCGCATTTGTGTCTTCCCTCTGTGAGCTACCACACGCCCCTGTACTCGATTCTTAAAAACCAAGAACAGCTATCAACATCCATCTGTAGCTTGTTTCCATGGCCCTTGTCACTAAGCGACCTCAGACCCATCATGACGTTCCTACAAGGTGGTTGCATAACTACTGAATTTTCACGCAGACACTGAGTAAATACTCCCAGAGGGAACATTTATATAAAGCTGGTAAGAAAGAGCATGTAAAATGACGTGCTGCAGTTTTTAACCCTGACTAGCTGTGGGCTACATTCAAGTCCCATTAAAAGGGAAGGTTTTCAAAAAGCACACATGACAGTTAAGCAGTTGATTCCCACTGAGAGTCAATGAGAGTTAGGAGCCTAATTTCCATTTGTGCCTTTGAATAGCTTCCTCAAAGTCAATGCAGAGACTTTCATTTTGGTCAGGGAGAGTTCGTTTAGGCTCTGTTTGTTTAAGGCAGGGATTCTCAATTGTCTCCATACTGCAACCCCCTTTCCCCTACTGGGACCCCACCCTCACCCCTCCATGACACCCCTCTTGTCTAGCTGATATCTAGTCAGGAACCCTTCCATTCAGCAGTGGGGAAAGGGCAGAGTGGTCACAACCTCCTGACACTTCTGGGGAGTTGTGACAACCATTCTGAGACCCTCTGTCCTCAGGCACTCATCACAGCAGTGTCTAAGTGCCAAAGCCCATGAGATCAGAGTTTGCTGAATGTATTAAATACAAATTAAACAGCCATGAATCATGCAGCTTTGTACAAAGCACACAGGGCTCTGCCCCTTCTCCCAACCGCCCTGCCCATTTTCGTGTGGCAGCCAGTTAAACTGAGCCAGCATGCCCTGGGAAGTAATCTGCCTTTGGTGTAAGGCTAGTACAGATTTCTCTCCTCCTGGAGCACTGCAGAACCAGGAACCAGATAGTTACTTTGAGTCACAGTCTGTTTCCCTTGTCTGCTCCTGAGAGAAAGGAGCTAGCCACTGCCCCTTGCGCAGGACCAAGGGCAAGGTCACAACTGAGCCTACCTCCTCTTGTGGTTTTGTGAATGGTATTTCTAATTGTCCTTTGCTTTTAATAAAATGAAAAAGCATTCAAAATGCTCAACATTGAAATGAAACATTTCATCTGACCTGAAACTAATAATGTTTTTCATCTTTTGTATCACTGAGAAACGCCTTTTATTTTTGTTTTTTGGGGGGGGGAACACAATAATTCGCACAGCTCTCGTTAGCATTAACTCAGCATGTCACAGTGCTTTCTGTCTTGAGGTTAAATGCTATGAAATGACCCCTCTGCAGTGTCTAGACCAGAGCAGCAAAGGAAGGGTTGATAGCTGGTGCTTGTTGTAGTGGAATGCTGTCCTGAGGTGGGGGGTTCCACGACCACCACTCCCAAGAGGAGAAGGCGGGTGGTGGTGGTCGGGGACTCTCTCCTCCGGGGAACTGAGTCATCTATCTGCCGCCCTGACCGGGAAAACCGAGAAGTCTGCTGCTTGCCAGGGGCTAAGATTCGCGAGGTGACGGAGAGACTGCCGAGACTCATCAAGCCCTCGGATCGCTACCCCTTCCTGCTTCTCCACGTGGGCACCAATGATGCTGCCAAGAATGACCTTGAGCGGATCACTGCGGACTATGTGGCTCTAGGAAGAAGGATAAAGGAGTTGGAGGCGCAAGTGGTGTTCTCATCCATCCTCCCCGTGGAAGGAAAAGGCCTGGGTAGGGACCGTCGAATCGTGGAAGTCAACGAATGGCTACGCAGGTGGTGTCGGAGAGAAGGCTTTGGATTCTTTGACCATGGGATGGTGTTCCATGAAGGAGGAGTGCTGGGCAGAGACGGGCTCCATCTTACGAAGAGAGGGAAGAGCATCTTTGCCAGCAGGCTGGCTAACCTAGTGAGGAGGGCTTTAAACTAGGTTCACCGGGGGAAGGAGACCAAAGCCCTGAGGTAAGTGGGAAAGTGGGATACCGGGAGGAAGCACAGGCAGGAATGTCTGTGAGGGGAGGGCTCCTGCCTCATACTGGCAATGAGGGGCGATCAACAGGTTATCTCAAGTGCTTATATACAAATGCACAAAGCCTTGGAAACAAGCAGGGAGAACTGGAGGTCCTGGTGATGTCAAGGAACTATGACGTGATCGGAATAACAGAGACTTGGTGGGATAACTCACATGACTGGAGTACTGTCATGGATCGTTATAAACTGTTCAGGAAGGACAGGCAGGGCAGAAAAGGTGGGGGAGTAGCCCTGTATGTAAGGGAGCAATATGACTGCTCAGAGCTCCGGTACAAAACTGCAGAAAAACCTGAGTGTCTCTGGATTAAGTTTAGAAGTGTGTGCAACAAGAGTGATGTAGTGGTGGGAGTCTGCTATAGACCACCGGACCAGGGGGATGAGGTGGATGAGGCTTTCTTCCAGCAGCTCACGGAAGCTACTAGATCGCATGCCCTGATTCTCATGGGTGACTTTAATTTTCCTGATATCTGCTGGGAGAGCAATACAGCGGGGCATAGACAATCCAGGAAGTTTTTGGAAAGCGTAGGGGACAATTTCCTGGCGCAAGTGCTAGAGGAGCCAACTGGGGGGGCGCTTTTCTTGACCTGCTGCTCACAAACCGGGTAGAATTAGTGGGGGAAGCAAAAGTGGATGGGAATCTGGGAGGCAGTGACCATGAGTTGGTTGAGTTCAGGATCCTGACGCAGGGAAGAAAGGTAAGCAGCAGGATACGGACCATGGACTTCAGGAAAGCAGACTTCGACTCCCTCAGGGAACGGATGGCCAGGATCCCCTGGGGGACTAACTTGAAGGGGAAAGGAGTCCAGGAGAGCTGGCTGTATTTCAAGGAATCCCTGTTGAGGTTACAGGGACAAACCATCCCGATGAGTCGAAAGAATAGTAAATATGGCAGGCGACCAGCTTGGCTTAATGGTGAAATCCTAGCGGATCTTAAACATAAAAAAGAAGCTTACAAGAAGTGGAAGGTTGGACATATGACCAGGGAAGAGTATAAAAATATTGCTCGGGCATGTAGGAATGTTATCAGGAGGGCCAAATCGCACCTGGAGCTGCAGCTAGCCAGAGATGTCAAGAGTAACAAGAAGGGTTTCTTCAGGTATGTTGGCAACAAGAAGAAAGCCAAGGAATGTGTGGGCCCCTTACTGAATGAGGGAGGCAACCTAGTAACAGAGGATGTGGAAAAAGCTAATGTACTCAATGCTTTTTTTGCCTCTGTTTTCACTAACAAGGTCAGCTCCCAGACTGCTGCGCTGGGCATCACAAAATGCGGAAGAGATGGCCAGCCCTCTGTGGAGATAGAGGCGGTTAGGGACTATTTAGAAAAGCTGGACGTGCACAAGTCCATGGGGCCGGACGAGTTGCATCCGAGAGTGCTGAAGGAATTGGCGGCTGTGATTGCAGAGCCACTGGCCATTATCTTTGAAAACTCGTGGCGAACCGGGGAAGTCCCGGATGACTGGAAAAAGGCTAATGTAGTGCCAATCTTTAAAAAAGGGAAGAAGGAAGATCCTGGGAACTACAGGCCAGTCAGCCTCACCTCAGTCCCTGGAAAAATCATGGAGCAGGTCCTCAAAGAATCAATCCTGAAGCACTTGCATGAGAGGAAAGTGATCAGGAACAGCCAGCATGGATTCACCAAGGGAAGGTCATGCCTGACTAATCTAATCGCCTTTTACGATGAGATTACTGGTTCTGTGGATGAAGGGAAAGCAGTGGATGTATTGTTTCTTGACTTTAGCAAAGCTTTTGACACCGTCTCCCATAGTATTCTTGTCAGCAAGTTAAGGAAGTATGGGCTGGATGAATGCACTATAAGGTGGGTAGAAAGTTGGCTAGATTGTCGGGCTCAACGGGTAGTGATCAATGGCTCCATGTCTAGTTGGCAGCCGGTATCAAGTGGAGTGCCCCAAGGGTCGGTCCTGGGGCCGGTTTTATTCAATATCTTCATAAATGATCTGGAGGATGGTGTGGATTGCACTCTCAGCAAATTTGTGGATGATACTAAACTGGGAGGAGTGGTAGATACGCTGGAGGGGAGGGATAGGATACAGAAGGACCTAGACCAATTGGAAGATTGGGCCAAAAGGAATCTGATGAGGTTCAATAAGGATAAGTGCAGGGTCCTGCACTTAGGACGGAAGAACCCAATGCACAGCTACAGACTAGGGACCGAATGGCTAGGCAGCAGTTCTGCGGAAAAGGACCTAGGGGTGACAGTGGACGAGAAGCTGGATATGAGTCAGCAGTGTGCCCTTGTTGCCAAGAAGGCCAATGGCATTTTGGGATGTATAAGTAGGGGCATAGCGAGCAGATCGAGGGACGTGATCGTTCCCCTCTATTCGACATTGGTGAGGCCTCATCTGGAGTACTGTGTCCAGTTTTGGGCCCCACACTTCAAGAAGGATGTGGATAAATTGGAGAGAGTCCAGCGAAGGGCAACAAAAATGATTAGGGGACTGGAACACATGAGTTATGAGGAGAGGCTGAGGGAGCTGGGATTGTTTAGTCTGCAGAAGAGAAGAATGAGGGGGGATTTGATAGCTGCTTTCAACTACCTGAAAGGGGGTTCCAAAGAGGATGGCTCTAGACTGTTCTCAATGGTAGCAGATGACAGAACGAGGAGTAATGGTCTCAAGTTGCAGTGGGGGAGGTTTAGATTGGATATTAGGAAAAACTTTTTCACTAAGAGGGTGGTGAAACACTGGAATGCGTTACCTAGGGAGGTGGTAGAATCTCCTTCCTTAGAGGTTTTTAAGGTCAGGCTTGACAAAGCCCTGGCTGGGATGATTTAACTGGGAATTGGTCCTGCTTTGAGCAGGGGGTTGGACTAGATGACCTTCTGGGGTCCCTTCCAACCCTGATATTCTATGATTCTATGATTCTATGAAATAGGTATACTGGGAGTTGTATGTGCGCTGAAGTGGGAGAGGTCCCATTTATCCCACTAACGTACTGAGTTAAATTCTAGGGACAGATTGCTTTGCAAAATGTGCCCATGCCTGCATAACCTGTATGCTTTTCCTCTTGTTTTGGAAACAATCCAAAATTCAGCAAAAGCCCAGTACATTCAAGATGGTCAAAGAGATAAACTTCAAAGTGGTCATTGTTTGTTGACCACACAGTTAACTCCCTAAACAGAGAAAAAATTACCAGAGTCATCTTTGTTGGCTCAGAAGGCAAAGGGTCTGACTCAGTGTTACCATTTACCTCTGGGCCAGGTTCCAGTATCTTTACTCACATGATGCAACAACCTACTGCATGAGAACAGCCATGTAAATCAAATGTGCTGCACTGTGCAAGCAAAGCGATCAGAACCTGATCCTGAGGGTGAAATTCTGCTATGTGAAAAGAACATTACTCAACAAAAGCAGGGTGATTTCTATTTGAACGTGAGGTAACAGTTTGCATCATACTGTAACCCACACACCTCTTGGGTGTGGTGTTGTGTCAAGACCACTGAGAGAGAGAGAGAGAGAGAGAGATTGATTGATTGATTAATGAGTCTGCTCTACAGCCTAAGCTAACAGTCATATGGCTTTTAGCTCATGCAGTAGAGGCTCATGCACTAAGTTCCAGTGACCCCAGGTTCAAACCCGACGATGACCAGGTCTGTCAGCATTACAATATTATTCCACCCTATTTTTTTTTTTACTAGTAAACATTTTAATCCATCTGGCTCTGGGCAGGATTTTCTTTATTTCACATGACCAGTATTTAATTCAGAGGTGCAAGTAAGCTGGTAGGCCCCGGTACGGCATACTAGTAAGAGCTGGTGCACTGTACCAGGACCAGCTTTCCGAGAGGACAATTTAAAGCCCTGGGGGTAGCGGCGGCAGGGCTCTGGATTTAAAGGACCCCAGAGCTCCAGCCGCTGCTACTGCCCTGGCGCCCTTTAAATCCCAGCCTGACCCCTGCTTCCTGAGCCCTGCAGTAGTGGCAGCAGGGCTCTAGCGGGGATTAAAAGGGCCCTGGGGCAGTAGCAGCGGCTGGAGCTCCGGGGCCCTTTAAATCCGAACCAGAGCCCCACCACCGCTACCCCAGGGCTCAGGCAGCAGGGCTCAGGCTGGGATTTAAACGGCCCTGGAGCTCCAGGCCCCGCTACCCTCCCGGGGCCCTTTAAATCCCTACCTGAGCTCTGCTGCCAAAGCCTGGGGTAGCAGCAGTGGGGCTCTGGCGGGCATTTAAAGGGCTGGGGCAGTAGCGGTGGCTGGAGCCCCGGGGCCCTTTAAATGCCCGGTGGAGCCCGGCCACTGCTACCCCAGGGCTTTGGCAGCAGGGCTCAGGTGGGGATTTAAAGGGCTTGGGGCTCCGACAGTTGCTACCACAGCGGAGCCCCAGGCCCTTTAAAGCTCTGCCAGAGCCCAGAGCCTGGGGGTAGTGGTGGCAGCCGGGAGCCCCCAGGGCTCCTCAGTAATTTAAAGGGCCTGGGGCTCCACTGCGGTAGCGGCAGCTGGAGCCCTGGGCCCTTTAAATCGCCCCCGAGCCCTGGGGCTCCCAGCCGCCTCTGCAGCTGGTAGGTCGGGGGTGATTTAAAGGGCCCTGGGCTCCCAGCCGCTGCTACCGCAGCTGGAGCCCTGGCCCTTTAAATCAAGATTTAAAGGGCCCCGGGGATTTAAGGCCCTGCCTCTTCCGGTTGAGGCCACGCACCCTGCTCAGGACTCCGGTGTACCGGTAAGTCCTCTAACTTACTTTCACCCCTGATTTAATCCATCCATGATTTTCTGCACAGGGATATATATATATATATATATATATATTTTTTGTCTACCACACTGTAAAATCATTCTTGTGGTCAAAGCCACTAGTGACTTCCTACATGTTTCTTTACAGCATAAAAGCAGATTCTGCCACCCTTACTTACAAGGGGCAGTACCTTGCTTTCTACATAGTCCCATTAAGATCAGTAAGACAGGATGAATACTTTTCACCATGACTAAGGCTGGCAGAACCAGCAGCTATTGATGGTATGTGATTGGTCACCTTAGTCACAAGGTACTGCTTCTGCTACCTGACTGGTTTACTCCCAAACCCACAAAGAGCTTTCAGATCCCAACTTCAGAGAGAGAGAGAGAGAGAGAGAGACAGAGACATGAGTACTTGAGAACAGACACATGGGTGTCACAGAAGAGGAATGGTCCAATGGTTAGGAGGCTAGCCTAGGACACAGGAAATCTGGACTCTGTTCAGTTCCAGAGATTTCTTATGTGATCTTGGGCAAGTCACTTAGTCAGTCTTTCTGTGCCTCAATTCTTTTCCCCTTCTGGAAAATAAAGAGACTAGTACTTCCCTAACTTACAGCAGTGTTGTGAAGACATTAAAGATTGTGAGGTGCTCTGATGTTACACTAATGGGAGCCATATCACACTAATGGGAGCCATATCAGTTCCTTAAGATTTGCATGCATATTTGTGCACAGATACACATTTGCAGCACTTCCAGCACTTCTCTTTCCACAAACATTTTGGCGAATAACAGTTCTCACAGGCATAATGTCATCACCAATCCACTGCTTACTGAAGTTAAGGGAAATACTCCCTTTTACTTTAATGGGGACTAGATTTGGACTGTAGTAAATAAGGACAGGGAAACAGGCTTCCTTTCATCTCCCAAATGGATTGCCATATAGTCTGGTACTCGCCTCTGGGGCAGGGATAGTGGATACATAGAATCTGGCTCAGGTTAGGTTTGTAACCACTTGCTTATAATGGTGGAGCTGGATTCACAGCTCAATTTAAGAATGAGCCTCTGACTCCATGAGGATTTGGCTCACCCTGCAGGGGAGGATGGGTTGGGAGGCTCACTGGGAAACCTTCATAGAATCCCAGGGTTGGAAGGGACCTCAGGAGGTCATCTAGTCCAACCTCCTGCTCAAAGCAGGACCAATCCCCAATTTTTGCCCCAGATCCCAAATGGCCCCCTCAAGGATTGAACTCACAACCCTGGGTTTAGCAGGCCAATGCTCAAACCACCTTCTGGGGGTGGAAGTAGAGCCGGGTAGCAAATGGTGGCAGGACTGGGTACTGAGTGATGCTTGAGGAACAAATGCACTCAGCCAGCCTACTGCCTGGTTCATCAGCTCAGCTGGTTGATGACTCCTTCAGGGCACCATTCTAGCGTTCCATCTGGCCTGGACGTTTTGTCCCACAACTTATAAAGCATGGACAAAACACTAGGGCTAGATATTCAAGAGAGCTCAGCATCTCAATTTGCACTCCATGTCCTGAGGTCTTCTGAAAATGTGGCCATTTATTTTGCTGCCTAAATGGGAGCGAACTCTCTTGGAAAATCTGGTCCCAGCTGAGCATGCTCAGCACTTCTAAAAACATGGCTCTACGCCTGTTGCTGAAAACAGAGAGATTGCCAGTTTAAAGGGATACGTGGTCACCCTGCTCATGCACCTCATCCTTTTTTGGGGACCAGAATGGTTATCCACGTTGACTGATTGCACTTCTCAGAGTCACAGACCTGGCTCTGAAAACTGATTGAAAGAATGTAAATCAGGAATAAACATAAGACAAAAAACAGATCTACCCAAACCTGGTTTGAATTTAAAGCAGTCAGATGCATAGAAGCAGTTACATAGAAATTATTCAAATCTGGTGGTAACATTCTAACAGATAAAATATCAATTCCTATTAATAGGAGGGGTGCAGTGCATGAACACAGGATACCAAAAGATACCACTTCTGGATACAAGTGGGAATTGTACTAAAACAAGAGCTCAGTTTCAAAGCACAAAATTACACAACAGTGCATATGGACAGTCCCTCAGTCACAGACATGACCTTGAGGGCTCTTTGCATACAATAAATACAGTGGACCCCAAAAGGACATTGAGATTCCCTTAAATTTGGTGTCACCATTGCAGGGCTAGCTGCACCTCTATCCCCTTTTGGGTTGCTCTGAGTGCACCCCCTCAGGTGTCCGGCCTCATGCCCTTACCTCCCCTAGGGTGGAATTCTGCAATATTCCCATTCCTAGACCGGGCCATAGGCTTCAGTTCCCTGTGTATCAACCATGCTTACCAAGCAGGTTCGAATAGGATCAGCCTCTGCAACTCTTCCCTTCAGGATTCTGTGACCAGTGGGGTATATAGTGACTAAGCCACCTTCTTAAAACCAAAATGTCATTTGTTTAACTGTAGGAACAAAGCTTTTTGAGAAAACTGATTTTAAAACAAACATCTACACTAATGCTTGTGTTACACAATGGCTTACTGCCCCCTGCCGGTAACCTAAGCTGGCCTAATTCCTCTGACACCTCCAGCGGGTGCCTGGGTTGCAGTCTGGTTCCCACAAACAACTTTCCCCTCTCTTGACACAATGTTCCTTTTTAAACATGCCAAAGATCTTTTGGTATCCTATGCTCGTGGCTGTAATAGGACAGGCCTACCCTGCCATTCATCCTTCTGGCAAAGTGTGGCTCTGCAGTGTCCCTTCCTCCTCTCCTCCCCATTAGGGACTCTGTAACAGGGTGGCTTGCCCTGTGGGCTAGAAAACCTGGGGCCAAGCCAGCCATGATTACAAGATGAATGCCACCTGAGAGAAATCAGGTCATTAAAATATAAAAGGCAGCAGGAAGGGGCAAGGGAAGAGTGTGACTGAGAGTATCTGAGACTACCAGAGGTAGGAGGCCTGCCAGTAAGCTATGGAAGCCTAAGCGAGGCGATTGCATGGCTCTGGAATTGAGGATTGTTTTGGGACTTTGTTCTGTTTTTGACAAGCTTTGTTGCCAGCTTGGTGGAGAGTGAATTAAAGAATTTGGGGCTGAGAAGGTGACTAGCAACTTTGTGAATTCTTAAAGGCCCTAATGAAAGGGAAGTAGAGGCAAGTGGTGGCCATGGAACTACAGACTCCATATAAGAATTACAACAGGCTTATCTGTGTTTGTGCCCATGCCAGCCTTGTTTATTAATAAAAGGTTACATTATCATTCCCCCCCAAAACAGAGAGATTTACCCTATTTATGTCAAGCAACAATAGCGCGCGCTCTCTCTCTCTCTCCTTACAGTTCTTACAGTTCACCTATTCCTGGGCTCTTCTTCCTTGAATGGTTTTAAACCATACTGCTCAATGATTAAATATCCCACTTCCCCCACCACCTTTGTGGCCAGGTGATCTCTCGCCAGGTTCTTCTTCTGGAGGACAAATGTCTTGTCTCAGTATATTATGTTCCCTGCCACCTTTCCCCAGATGCTGAGTGCTCCCTCTCCCTGGAGACAAGCTTCTTCTCTAAACCAGGGACATGTGGTTGGATGAAATTATGGTAAAGTGGGTGCCCAACTGGTTGAAAAACCATAAGCAAAGAATAGTTATTAATGGTTTGCTGTCAAACTGGGAGGACATATCTAGTTGGGTCCTGCAGGGATCTGTCCTGGGTCCAGCACTAGTCAATATTTTCATTAGGGAGTATACTCATACAATTTGTGGATGACATCAACTGGGAGGGGTTGCAAGCACTTCAGGAGGACAGAATTAGACTCCAAAGTAACCTGGATAAACGGGAGAATTGGTCTGAAATCAACAAGATGACATTCACTAAAGACAAGTGTAAATTACTGCACTTAGGAGGGGAAAAAATTCAAATGCACAAACTACAAAATGGGAAATAACTGCTTAGCTAGTTGTACTGCAGAAAAGGATCTGGGGGTTATAATGGATCACACATTGAATATGAGCCAACAATGTGAAGCAGTTGCAAAATAGGTTAATGTTCAGGTGTATATTAACAGGTATGTCATGTGTAGAACACAGGAGGTAGTTCTTCTGCTCCACACAACACTGGTGAGGCCTCAGCTGGACTACTGTCTCCAGCTCGGGGCACCACAGTTTACAAAATGTGAACGAATTGGAAAGAATCCAGAGGAAAGCAACAGAAATGATAAAAGGTTGAGAAAACCTGACCTATGAAGAAAGGTTTCAACGTGCCCAGTTTTATTTGTCTTGAGTGGGGATCTGATAATCTTCCAACATTTTAAGGGCTGTTGTAAAGAGGATGGTGATCAGTTCTCCATGTCCATTGAAAGCAGGCAAAGAAATAATTAGCTTTATCTGTAGCAAGGAAGACTTAGGTTAGCTATTAGGAAAAACTGCAGAAGGATAGATAAGCACTGCAACAGGTTACCAAGGGAGGTTGTGCAATCTCCACCATTGGAGGTTAAGAACAGGTTAGACAAAACACCTGTCTGGAATGGTCTAGGTTTATTTCGTCCTGTCTGTCTCAGTGCAGAGGAAAGGGACTAGATGATCTCTCCAGGCGCTTCTAGCCCTACAATTCTATGACTTTCTAGGATTAATATTAAGAACTGTGTTTTTAATATTATACATTCTGCCACCTGTCCCCAGATGCTGCCTTCTCAGAACTCGCCTGGAGACAAGTTTCTCTAGCCCAGGACTCTGGCTACCTCTTGCCAGGTTCACTCTTCTTTTTCTCCCTAATCAATCTCTTTAATGTTATGCCTGAAGGCAGCCCTTTCCTTGCTGGTGTCTTTCCCTTTATAAGGCCCATGTGAATCAAAGTTTAAGACCAGAATGGACCACAAGATCATCTAGTCTGACCTTCTGTATATCACAGGCCACCAGCACTCACACACTAACCCCAACAACCAAAATTAGACCAAAGTATTACAGCCCCCAGGTGCCTTCCCTTAAGCCCAGCTGAGCAGCAGTAATCAGAGATGCACTGAACCCTGCTCCCTCTCAAAGGGGCTAGTCAGCCTGTGACAGCTGGCCTTTTCCTGTCCTGGTCCAAACTAGTTTTGTAGGCTGGCTGAAGAGGAGTCAAAAATTACCACAGCTAATAGAGAAGGGTCAATGCCAAAGCTATCACTCTCCACAAACTCTTGGGAGTTATCAGGAGCTATTCTTTTCCTTTCCTGTTTGTTTCCCCCCGTCCCCCCTCCCCATACACTCTCTCCTGTTGATTTAACCCAATATAGCCACACAGAAAACATGCCAATAGCCAGGCCAACACACAATAGTAATAAATTATTACGGAGCAGCTCCAAATGCATCACACTGGTCCTCGAACCACAATATGAAGATCTCTGTGGGGGACTAGGCTTAGCTTCAGTAGGCAACAGATTCATAGAATGCAGGCTCAGTTCCAAGGAACAATTTCATTTGAACCATATTTTGTAGCCTTTGTGTTGGCTTTCCCCACCCCCTATTTCATGCACAAATGTGGCATGGTTTTAAACAGATTAAGGAGGCTTAAACATGCCCATAGACAACCAGAAATCCATAGATTTCTTCCATGTGCAGTCTCCTTTGAGAAGGGCCCAAGGAATACCACCAAGCCAGACATGGTGCCTGCAGACAGGCTCCCCCAGTAAGAAAAAAAGATGTCCCCTGTACACCCTCAATTGAGTGAAAAAGATGTGACCAACAAAGCTGTTTCTAACCTGAACACTAAAGCCATTTTCATCCCCTCTGCTTCATGCAGTGGAAGGGGTGAAAAAAAAATGGAAAACCTGCTCCTTTGGCTGAACTCCTATTGAAAGGGAGGGCTGGGTAGGCTGAGTGTAAATGTCATCATGCCCCCCATCTGTCGAATTTCCTCTGTCCAGACTCTGCCTCTCTGGTGTTCCATGGTCATGGCCATGGTGGGAAGAGGGCGGGGGGCTGGGGGTGGTGTCACAGGGAGAGTGCTGAGTATAGCCTCATCCCCCTCCAGATTCATAAGTCTTTGCTCATATAAGATCATGCCAATCATTCTCTTGTTCCTATTCTTACCACAGGACAGGAATATGGATGGGATCAATAGGAGCATGGCAAATGTGCCGAGACAGGCACCTGGGAGCAGCGCAGAGTCACTGTATCTCTGTGTAAATATCCACACATGGAGTTAGTTAATGAGAAACAACTGTATGTGTAAACAACCCCTCAGGACGTGCATGTCGCTAAAAAGTGGAAATACTGTCAAAGGGCCATACTGCAATTCACAGGCTGACACTAGCTCTGATAGTTATGTACTCCCCTTCCATTTAATGAATTGAAGATGTCCTGAGACATTTTGTTTCCATTTGTACTATGCCTTTCATTTACTAGTCAATTCAATTTTCTAATAGAAAATATGTAGTCTGCAGTTCATCTGCCTAAACAATTGTGCAAAGAAACAATTGATTAATATTAAAGTTCTAAAAACCTAAGAAACCAGTGGATTTGCTTGGAATTATGTTCACAGCCCTATGTGTCACAACGAAGGCTGTCAAAGGTGTCACGAATTCCATGGGCTTTTTTTAAACATTATCCATGACATTTGGGGAAACGTGTGTGCATGTGCATGGATGACATTTTAAACAGCAATGCAGCTCCTTTCTTCCCACAGGAGCCCATATCCTGGGCCTGATTCTCAACTGCCTCACATCTTGTGTAGTGCTAAGCACCTCTGCAAAGTGGATGTAAAACGCTGCCATTCTGATCCAATCGCATTTTACACAGAATATGCACTCACTTTGTACAAGTGTCAGTGACTACACAGGGTGCAAGGAAGTGAAGCATCAGGCCTGATTATAATCTCTATACATTCATAGGTATGAAATATAGGGACACATCCACAGGCACACTCCACAAGCTAGTCAAATGCAACTACTTCTCAGGTACATTTTGTTCGCTAAATCGTTTTTTGAGAATGGGAAAAATTCAGATTTTTTTTTAACCCTTGCACAAGTGACTGAAGAGTTGGTTTTGAGGGGCTTTTTTTTAAAAAGTCATCTCTCAGCTGAAAGTAATCAAAGAAAATTAGACCCCAGAAAAGAAACACCCCCCAGCCCAGGATCATTTGAAAACAGGGGGGTAGCACTGGAAGTCCTGATATTTTAAAGACACAGAGAAAAGCAAAATATTTACCTCAAATATGCGCAGAACTTTAGCCAAAGCCCCAACCTTTTCTTTCAGAGAGACAATCAAAGAGATCATATCATTCTTATAGGGGTTTTCTTCAATGTACATAGTCTCCTGAAAGATAAAACAAACTCTTTTAAATTCAGCTATACAGGTAGGGCCCTATTCTGCTCTGCAGTAAGTCCCCTTTGCCCTCCTCCAGCCACTCAAAGTGGACTTACTGCTGCCTTAAACAGACATCTGAGCATTGCCCCAGCACAGGGAGCGCGCCAAGGCACAGCCGAAGTGTACTCTTGCCATCCTGGGTTAGCATAGGGAGCTGCTTCTGCTGGTGTAGCTTAGAAAAGTATTATGGCTACTCTGACGTATGCTGGGGATGAGCCACCCGTGCAAGGATGTGTCATGATTGGTGTCACTAAGCCCCCAACAATGTCCAGCTTCACCTCTCAGACACACCAAGCTCACTTCATGCACACTTGAGGATTTAACATTCGTTTATCTTATATATTGTGAAAAAAGACTTTCTTTTAGATTTTCCTTTCATTAAATCATTGCCTTAGGATTCAGCAGAACTACATACATACATGCATATGCAGTGCAGAGAGCCATCACAAGGTCTAGGCACCACTTACACCCTCAAAATAGCACTTCAGGGATGACTTTCGCTCAGGGTGGTACCAAAATTAAAGACACAGTGCAGCAAATGTAAAAAGTCAATGAAAGGCTGAATGACTAGTGACGGACGGTAAGATATGCTTGCGTTTATATTCATTCAAAACATATTATGTTTTCTTCCTCAAACAATTAAGCACAATTTCTACCATGCACTACCTAAGGCGTGCTCTGCCTGCATTACCATGGTGAGATTGCACCTCACAATCTTTAATGTATTTGTCCTCACAAAACGCCTCTGAGGTAGGAAAGTAATATTATCCCTGTTTTACAGAGGGGGAACTGAAGCACAGAGGCCCAGATCCTCAAAAGGTATTTAAATCAATAGGAGTTAGACACTTAACTTGGTTAGGTGCTTTCAAAAAAATCTCACTAAGTGCTTATCTGTATCTTTAGGTGCCTAAATGCCTGTGGAAAAATCTGACCCTAAGTGACATGCCCAAGGGCACACACAAGAAATCTGTGACTGAGCAGGAAAATAAACCCACAAGTCTCAGACTAGCACTCAATTCACTAGACCATCTTTTCCATTTCTCTCGAAGATATTCTTCAGAACTGTATTTTCGGGGTCATCTCCAGAGAGCATTCCTCATGCAGAACTCCTACTAAAATCACTGAGAGTTCGGTGTAAGACAAAAACAACGCCAGGATAGAGGCCTTGCTAAGAGCAAAGGCAGAGTCTGCAGCCTTTGGTTCAGCAAGGGAATCTGGCTTTCCTTGTACCCCCAGTACTGCCCCTGAAGTCAAAAGGGAAGGACTCATTGAGGGACAACATTTTCTGGCGCAGTGATACACAGAACAATGTTCATTTTAAAAATAAATTATTGTTACTTCTCCAGACCAGCTTTTGTACTTGTGTTAGACTGTGCACTGATCACCAGAGGCTGAGGGAACATTTTCTGCCAGGTGCCACTCCCTTTGGGATGCTCAAATAGCACAAAGAGGATTCTCCCAGTATGGGGAGTCTCCAGAGGGCGTAGGGCTGGTATAGATTATAAGCTATTTGGAGCAGGGACTGTCTTTTTGTTCTGTGTTTGTATGGTGCCTAGCACAGTGAGGTCCTGGTCCAGGACTGGGGCTGCTAGGTGCTACAGTAATACAAATATAGCACCTTTCAGCCGTGGGTTTCAAAACACCGTACAATCATTAACTAACTATAGATTACAACACTATTGCATGGTAGGTAAGGGATATAGAGAGGTCACTTCACCATGCCATTAGGGGGTGTGAAAGTAGAATGAATTATATTGAAATTATAATTCATTAAAGAAATGCTACTTGAAGGGTTTGTTGAAATATAGTTGTCAGGAAGAGAAACATTAAGCAGTGTGAGACAATGGGTCCTCAAACTAATTAACTTAGAGCTCCTACTGAGCTAGGAGATTGGTAAATGTTAGTATGCAAATAAGATATGTATGTATATTTGTCAGTTTCTGCTTTCTTTTGTCTCTTATGTTAAATTGGCTTTGGCTTAGCTGTATAAATAAGCTATCTTGAGCCTCAGAGAGGGGCTCACATCTGGGTGCATTAGCAAAGCGCTTTGCTAATAAACAGAGTGGTCTGACAAATTATGGGAGTCCTGAATCTGACTTTGACAATTTGGAGGCTCCACCGAGATGGCAACCATCTTCACTGGGGCCGTGTGACTCCTGACTGTTCTTAGGACGGCTGTGGCAAGCCGGCACCTGGGCATTTGGCCCGAGCAGTCCTCCGCCAGAACGGAAGGGTGCATGACCACAGTGAAGTCTACGCTATCGAACCTGTTGGTTCCTACTCTGTTCTGGTAGGGATCCGACATCAGGAATCTGGTCAGGTAATTATTTCTGTGTTTTGTCCAGACTGAGGACTGTCTTGTCTCTGCGTCTATCCGTCCTCCCTGTGCTGTGTTTGAGTCTGGGCGCTGTCTCCGTCCGGGGATCGGCTGATCAAAAGGTTCCTGTCCCCACGGTCTGAGTGAGTGAAATATGCACAATCGCAGCCGCACCGCGCCTTGGGTAAAACCTTTGGTGTGAAAGCAAGGGCGATTGAGGCAGTAGCCTGTGGGCTCCTTTTGTGTGTTGCACCGGGCATCGCTCCGACGAACCCGACTTTCCTTCTTGTGTGATTGGTGTGTAAAGTCCTCCTGTATGGGTAACCAGACTTCTAAGTCGGGACAGTTCCCTAAAGGAACGCCGGCTCAGTTTATGTATTTTAGGAAGAGTCCGGACTCCTGTAAATTTCTGGAAAAATGGTCTAGGCTAAGGGGGTCAGGTAGAGTGGCTACTACCACCACTACGCTTCTGTCCCCAGAAGCCTTTACAGCTATTCTGAGGGAAAATGGGCCCTTTTCCCACAGAAATGGTCTATAAGGGACTGCAGCAGGCAGAGAGAGAATCTGATCAAAATTGTTTGACTATTGGGTAATGTAATCAAAATCACTAAAGGATGTAAGGGGTTTCTATTGGAACTTAACTTGGCTGCTCCTGGTTGTGTCTAGTTGTACAAGATGGAAGTGTAATCGGGGTACAGTTGTGTAAAAGAGTAATCACAGTGCAAGGGATGTTAGGCAAAAGAGAATTTTGTGTGTGTGTATAGTGCTAAAGTCTGAAGCTGTGTCTCAGCTATTACCTGAGAATAAACTTATAGCTTGGTACAGCAGAGAAACTATTGCAATCATGGTCTGTTGCACAAGAGGGGAAACTGAGGTATACCACCTCATGAATTTCATAAATGATCAGTGAGTGGGGTAATTCACTAGCCTGACTATAGAACAGCCTGACTATAGAACAAAATAAGTATAGTCTGGAGGTAATTCTTCTGTTTTTCCTGCAATTAGCAAGGAAATTTGTAAAAGAAAGTGGTATTATTATTAAGCAATAATCTGTCCCCACCAGGGGGGTGGAAATTGTTTCTTTTGTTTTTAGACTTTACAAGCAAGCTGGCGCCAGAAGAAGAAAAACTCAGAATACCATGGATCTATGTTTTGTGTTGTTTGTCTGTGGTGTTGGTCTTGTTGCTAGCATTTTTGTGTTTTAATGAACAGAAAACCTCATGACATGTGTGGGGGATGGCTTCACAAGGCTGACCTGGGAGGGGCGGGGGGGAAAGAGGTGTATGGGAATGCAAAAGGCTAACTCAGGAGAATCCCAAAATTCAGGGGCCACTGTTAGGATCTTGGGACAAAGACCGAGTAGACGTCTTAAAAGACAAACTCGGCCAACCTAAAACTAAATTGGCAAAAGGAGAGGTTGATTGTTTCATGCAGTGGTGGGAAGAGGCAAATCATAGGTGGACAGAATCAAAACTTGCCTCTCTCAAAGATTCTGGCTTCTATCCCACCAGATGCAACTCATTTTACTGTTGTTGGTTTGTGCTCTGCTTTCTTTTCTGTCCAGGTTCACCCTGACTCCCAGTTCCCGTTTGCCTTTTCTTACAAGGGGCAACAGTACACATGGACCACACTGCCCCAGGGGTATACTGAAAGCCCATCATATTTTCCCCAAGCATTAGCCCGAGACCTTGCTGACCTTGTTTTCCCGTCCAGGTCCACACTAGTCCAATATGTAGCTGATCTACTCCTCTGTTCCCCTTCATTGTCTGCCTCTGAAACTGACTCTTCAGTGCTCCTTACTGCCCTAGCAAATAAGGGTCACAAAGCTTCTCGCTCTAAA
The DNA here is from genome assembly GCF_965140285.1 of Lepidochelys kempii. Lineage (NCBI taxonomy): Eukaryota > Metazoa > Chordata > Testudines > Cheloniidae > Lepidochelys > Lepidochelys kempii. Next base: position 252,118,553 of record NC_136380.1, read on the forward strand.
CTACAACTCTGTCAAGCTTCTGTCACATACCTTGGCTTTCCCCTCTCCCAGGGTTCCTGTGCACTTTCTCCCACCCGCGTCCAAGCTATCCTTAGCTTTCCCCGACCCCGCTCCCCACGCCAGGTCCGGAAGTTTTTAGGCATGGCTGGATTTTGCAGACAATGGATTCCCCAATATGCCTCCCTTGCAAAACCTCTCCAGGAACTCACTCGATTCTCTGTGCCTGACCCCATGCCGTGGCCCTGAGGCCAATTCTGCCTTTGTTTCCCTCAAACAGGGTTTGGCTTCTGCCCCTGCCTTAGGGCTGCCTGACTATTCTAAGCCTTTTACCCTTTTCTGCCACGAACAATCTGGGTGTGCACTTGGAGTTCTCACTCAGATGCACGGAGAAAAGAACCGCCCAGTGGCTTATTTCTCTGCCACTTTAGACCCTGTTGCCCAAGGCTTACCCCCCTGCCTGCGTGCTGTGGCTGCTGCAACGCGTCTAGTCAAAATGTCTGATTCCTTTGTTCTCCGCTCTCCTCTTACCCTCCTGGTCCCTCACTGACCTCACCCTGCTCCAAGACTCTGCCCCAGAAACTGAGAGAGAATCCTGGGTTGCCCAAGGTTGCTCTCTACATCCCGATTCCTTTTGGCACTCGCCTACTGGCACCTTTATAGCCCCCTTTTCACTCTACCCATCTCTGGCTGCCCTGCTACACAGTGTTTCGCATGTAGGAAAGGAGGGGATGGTCTCTGCTGTAACAAAGACAGGATGGTGGGCCCCTCCATTTTAGCTCTTTTACAGCCCGCCACTGTGCGGCCTGTACCATTTGCCAAAGCCATAATATTGGTAAACCTGTAAAAGTGGCCCAGGGGTTCTCTCTCTCAGGCCTCAAGCACCGTTCTTGCACAAAATGCCTAAGTGTCAACAATATGAATTTATATTGGTTATGGTATGTTTATCCTCTGGTTGGATTGAAGCCTCTCCTTGTCGCAAGGCTGACTCACTGTCTGTTGCCAAATGTTTGTTAAATCATATTATGCCTGTCAAGGGAATTCCTGCTACTCTGTCCAGTGATCGGGGTACGCATTTTACTGGACAACTTGTTCAACACCTGGACCATATATTGCATATCAAACATCTGTTGCACTGTCCCTACCACCCACAGAGTGCAGGTGCAGTTGAAAGACCAAATGGTGTACTTAAGAATAAGCTTGCTAAAATTTGTGACTCTACAGGATTAAGCTGGCCAGTAGCCCTTATGGACATGAGATCCACTCCATCCCAAAGGCATAAATTAAGTCCCTTTTGAAATTGTTATGGGACGCCCTATGCGAGCTATGACTACCATCACTCCCGTTCCAGATTTGACTCACAGTGCGCTCCTTCAGTATTGCAAGGGACTAATGCAAGCTGTAAGTCACTTCCATTCACAGGTTCGAGTCGCCTGGCCCACGGAACCCACCTCCGACGCGTGCCACAACCTAGAGCCAGGTGATTGGGTCTACGTACGGCGCCATCATCGAAAGCACGTCGTGGAGCCCTGGTGGAAGGGTCCTCATCAGGTACTGCTTACTACACAGACGACTGTTAAACTATCTGGCATCGCAGCGTGGATACATGCTTCACAGTGTAAGAAGGCACCACCCCCAGAGAACCAATCACCACCTCAGGACAACGCAGAGTCAATTTTGACTCCAAAAGAAGACGTAGAGGAACAGTCTGCAATACCTTACAATCTACGCTCTCATAAGAGTTGCCAGAAGCAGACGACGAACAAAAAAAAAAAAAGCAGTAGCGAGCCTAGCGCTTGGTGGGCGTAAAACCGTGACTGCGATTCCCTCAGTTGAGGTTGTCAGAACCAGAAGAGCCTTGCCTCCAACATGCGCCTCTGCCTGTTCCTCGGCTGCTGGTATCTTACGGTCTGGGGAGACCACGATGACAATTCTTTTATCCAGCAGCAGGTGTGGATAGCTCAGACCCTTAATATTTCTAATTGCTGGGTCTGCAGCCACATCCCAGCCCACTCTCAAACTGGTGTTCCTGTCCTGGCTATCCCACTCAAGTCCTCAGACCTCACTGGAGGATCTCGTCCGTTTAACAAAATATGGAACAGCAATGACACTTGGGAAGCAGTGGGAATAAATGCATCTAAATGGATAAGTGTGGTGGAGGGAAAAGGTCATTGGTGTTGGGTGTTAAATGGGACAGGGCTGGATCTGGGGAAAAGCCGTTGCCTTCAGCATATTGTGGCCAATGGTGTATGGGATTATTCAAACAAAACTAAAAAGTGGCGGGCCGGGTATGGAGATATGAATTTTTTCTCAACCTGGGATCAAACAGAGAAATCAATCTCATGTTCCCCCTACAGTAACCTTAGTGAACACAATACAATCTTTCAATGTCATGCAAATAACACCACTCCTCGTGAGGAGAATTACCCTGTACCCTTTGGGGGACACTACTCCTCCTTTGCAAACACCTATATGACAAATGGGTGCAACCGACCCTTCCCGGCCTTAATAGGCCATCACTGGGTGTGTGGGACCAGAGCTTATACCGCACTACCAGCTAATTGGTCAGGAATCTGTTATCCCGCCCGACTCTTCCCACAATTCCGAGTGCTAGGAACCTTCCCTCGAGAACGCCTCCACAATTTCAGGCGAAAAAGAAGGGACTTAACAGATGCCCAATGGTATGTAAATAACATAAGCCCCTTAACCTGGGAAGAGGCCATTGGCAGTTCCTTAATATCATTAGGGGGAGTAATACATCATGCAAAAAGGGTCCTAAGGTTACAAGCAGTAGTTGAAATAATGGCAAATGAAACCGGAGAAAGTTTAAGAGCCCTGGCCAAAGAATCAGGGGCAATCTGACAGATGGCCCTCCAAAACTGTCAGACATTGGACAAAGTGCTGGTGGCAAAAGGAGGGACTTGTGCTCTCATTGGAAAAGACTGCTGTGTGTATACACCAGACAACACCAATGAGGTAATAGCTCGTGCTAGCCACTTAGAACAAATCACATATCTTCCCCACGAAGAGCCAAGTTCTTTATGGAAGTGGCTAAGTAACCTTTTCAATTTCTCTGGCATAGGAAACTGGTTGTTTTAGGGAGCCCTAACTCTCCTGTTTGGAATCCTAATAATTTTTGTATGTTTTCAGTTACTTTCCTGTTGTATCCAAAATTGTGTCAGGCATGCTACACAGATAGCTGCCCCAAACCAGAGTGCTAATTTGATAATTTCAAATATCACTGATGAACAAAGAGATAAAGAACGATCGATATGTGGAACCCAGTCATTGTTGGTCATTGTGTAGCTTGACCAAAAGGAGGGATTGTGAAAGTAGAATGAATTATATTGAAATTATAATTCATTAAAGAAATGCTACTTGAAGGGTTTGTTGAAATATAGTTGTCAGGAAGAGAAACATTAAGGAGTGCGAGACAATGGGTCCTCAAACTAATTAACTTAGAGCGCCTACTGAGCTAGGAGATTGGTAAACGTTAATATGCAAATAAGATATGTATGTATATTTGTCAGTTTCTGCTTTCTTTTGTCTCTTATGTTAAATTGGCTTTGGCTTAGCTGTATAAATAAGTTATCTTGAGCCTCAGAGAGGGGCTCACATCTGGGTGCATTAGCAAAGTGCTTTGCTAATAAACAGAGTGGTCTGACAAATTATGTCAGTCCTGAATCTGACTTTGACAGGGTAAACCAGCAGCTGTTTCACAGCATACAAACAACATTAAGTAATAGTTTAGGATGGGATGTGAAAAATAGCAGTACCAGTGCAAACTGTTCCAACTTTAACTCATCTCCCCAGTTGTGCAAAGAAGCATGGGATCAAAGCACAAATAAGCACGTGATTGAGGGGTCTACATGGTTTGGGAAGGGGTGGGTAAAACCCTTGTGTAGAGACAAAGGCTAAAACACTGCAGCGTAGAGGAAAGATTGCCATCTATTGAATCATCAACACCACTTCCCACAACATGTTTGTTTTCTGGAGGCTTCTCATATGAATACCTCCCCATTCCAACTCTACTTAGCTTGTGAAGCCTGAGGGAAACAGCAGTAGTAGACAGTATGGCAGCAGACTAATGGAAGCCATTCACACAAGAAGCACTTGTGTAAGAAAAAGGTCAATAGTCTGCACGATTTAATGAGGAAAAATTTTAACCAATGAGAAACAATTCTAAAATATTAGCACCAGATGAGTTTGATGTTCTGTATGCAAGTCAGTTTTTTGGGGGAAAAAACAAATCTATTACACAGACGTCAGGCAAGTGGAGAGGGCATTTAACTTTAAAAAGCTGTGTTCTAAAACATATTCAAATCCAGGCAACAGTGCAATTAAAATAATATTTAGAACCCTGTACAGAGCTCCATAATAGCTCAGATTAATATGTCTGACAAAGGAGGAAGCTGTGAGTTGGCATGGTATATAATCAGAGGTGCAAAACCTGCACAGTAACTATAAAAACTGATCTTTTTAGATCACGTGACTTTAACCATGTACTCAAACCCTAATAAATTCCGTTTGGCCCTTAACTTTAATGTGTTGAATCGAGTCATTTTTAAAACAAAACAGGAACAGAGGCTTTTCTACTCTTGGAAATTGGCAACATTGTTTTGCGATGTGTAGTTCTTTATGCCTCAGACATGTTGCAATAGACCAGTGGTTCCCAAACTGTGGTTTATGTAACACTGGTGGTACATGAGCTTGTAGGAAGGAGTATACTGTGAACAGGGCAGTCTGTGCCCTTTTAGGGGTAGTGAAGACTGGACCAGTCAGCTGCTGTCTAGGACATGGCTCCTTTAAGGAAACAGGTATTCAAGGGAGCAGCAGATTAGCCAGAGGAGTCTCAGTCATCAAGTAGCTACCTTCTTAACTTAATCAAACTCCACTGTTAAGTGACTCCAAGAGAGAGAGGGGAGACAGCCTGAAGAAGAGAATTACAAGGGATCTGTTGTGTCAAAATTAACTACATTGGCTAACCCAGCAGAATTACCTACCTTGCTGTTTCTGAGCATGTCACTTCTCAAGCAGTTTGAGCATCTCAGTGAATCTCTTGTGCTCATTTTGCCCTTAACGGTCTTCAGAATTTGCTACTTGTTGAAAACGAGGGTACCGGGGTAGGGGAGGGGAAGGAGGCAAATTGGAGAGGACGGAGGGGCAGAATTAGTGCAGCAGCCAAACAAACAGAGGAGGGTAAAGGGGATGGAGAGAGGGGAGGAAGAGGAGCAGAGAGGCAACACTGGGAACAGGATGGGTGAGCCAAGATTTAAGACAGGAGGAGTTGCGTTTTGAAGAAATTGCACACTTAAATACAACTTCTATAAATAGAGTATAATTTGTATTTTTAAGTGTTCATATATGAGAAGACTCAAAAAATGCTGTTGTAGAAGGCACTGGTGAGACCTCATCTGGAATATTATATATAATTCTGGTCAACCAAGTTCACGTGAGATGAATTCAGGCTAGAACAGGTGCAGAGAAGGGCAAAGTGCAGATGTTGGCCTGTTATCTGACCTGCTGGGATAATCACAATGAACTGCAGAGATCTGCAAACCTACACATCCAGCCAAGAGGAAGGGGGAAGAAGTCTCCACCCACAGAGAGGTGCCTTTAAGGAGATTGAGGAGGGGTCAGAAGTGCAGTTAGCCCCAAACTATGACTTTAATGTTTTTAATGAAGTAAATACTAATGGGAATTGTGTGATCATGGGAGACTTTAACTTCACAGATATAGACTGGAGGACAAGTGCTAGTAATAACAATAGGGCTCAGATTTTCCTGGATGCGATAGCTGATGGATTCCTTCATCAAGTAGTTGCTGAACCAACAAGAGGGGATGCCATTTTAGATTTGGTTTTGGTGAGTAGTGAGGACTTCATAGAAGACATGGTTGTAGGGGACAATCTTGGTTCCAGCGATCATGAGCTCATTCAGTTCAAACTAAATGGAAGGATAAACAAAAATAGATCTGTGACTAGGGTTTTTGATTTCAAAAGGGTTAACTTTAAAAAATGAAGGAAATTAGTTAGGGAAGTGGATTGGACTGAAGAGCTAAAGGCGGAGGAGGCCTGGAATTACTTCAAGTCAAGGTTGCACAAGCTATCAGAAGCCTGCATCCCAAGAAAGGGGAAAAAATCATAGGCAGGAGTTGTAGACCAAGCTGGATGAGCAAGCATCTCAGAGAGGTGATTAAGAAAAAGCAGAAAGCCTACAAGGAGTGGAAGATGGCAGAGATCAGCAAGGAAAGCTACCTTACTGAGGTCAGAACATGTAGGGATAAAGTGAGAAGGCGAAAAGCCATGTAGAGTTGGACCTTGCAAAGGGAATTAAAACCAATAGTAAAAAGTTCTATAGCCATATAAATAAGAAGAAAACAAAGAAAGAAGAAGTGGGACCGCTAAACACTGAGGATGGAGTGGAGGTTAAGGATAATTTAGGCATGACCCAATATCTAAACAAATATTTTGCCTCAGTCTTTAATGAGGCTAATGAGGAGCTTAGGGATAATGGTAGGATGACAAATGGGAATGAGGATATGGAGGTAGATATTACCACATGTGAGGCAGAAGCCAAACTCGAACAGCTTAATGAGACTATCTGGGCCCCCCGATTTAATCTTCATCCAAGAATATTAAAGGAACTGGCACATGAAATTGCAAGCCCATTAGCAAGAATTTTTAATGAATCTGTAAACTCAGGGGCTGTATTGTATGACTGGAGAATTGCGAACATAGATCCTATTTTTAAGAAAGAGGGAAAACATGATCCAGGAAACTTCAGGCCAGTTAGTTTGACATCTGTAGTATGCATGGTCTTGGAAAAAGTTTTGAAGGAGAAAGTAGTTAAGGACATTGAGGTCAATGGTAATTTGGACAAAATACAACATGGTTTTACAAAAGGTAGATTGTGTCAAACCAACCTGATCTCCTCCTTTTGAGAAGGTAACAGATTTTTTGGACAAAGGAAACGCAGTGGATCTAATTTACCTGAATTTCAGTAAGGCATTTGATACGGTTCCACATGGGGAGTTTTCAGCTAAATTGGAAAAGATGGGGATCAATATGAAAATTGAAAGGTGGATAAGGAACTGGTTAAAGGGGACACTACAACCAGTCATACTGAAAGGTGAACTGTCAGACTGGAAGAAGGTTACTAGTGGAATTCCTCAGGGATCAGTTTTGGGACCAATCTTATTTAATCTTTTTATTACTGACCTCAGCACAAAAAGTGGGAATGTGCTAATAAAGTTTGCAGATGACACGAAGCTAGGAGGTATTGCCAATACAGAAAGGGAATGGGATATCATACAGGAAGATCTGGATGACTTTGTAAACTGGAGTAATAGTAATAGGAGGAAATTTAATAGTGAAAAGTGCAAGGTCATGCATTTAGGGATTTTTGTTATAAACTGGGGATGCATCACTTGGAAATAACAGAGGAGGGGGACGACCTCAGAGTATTAGTTGATCACAGGATGACTGTGAGCCGCCAATGTGATATGGCTGTGAAAAAAGCTAATGCGGTCTTGGGATGCATCAGGCAAGGTATTTCCAGTAGAGATAAGGAGGTGTTAGTACCGTTATATAAGGCACTGGTGAGACCTCATCTGGAATACTGTGTGCAGGTCTGGTCTCCCATGTTTAAGGAGGATGAATTCAAACTGGAACAGGTACAGAGAAGGGCTACTAGGATGATCTGGGGAATGGAAAACCTGTCTTATGAAAGGAGACTCAAAGAACTTGGCTTGTTTAGCCTATCCAAAATCAGGCTGGGGGGGAGATATGATTGCTCTATATAAATATATCAGAACAAAACAAACACAGGTAACCAGTCCTAATTAATTTGCATCTGGGGAGACTAAGGAAAATCCAAAAGAGCTCAGGAATAAATTGAGTTCAGCAATTTTCTCCCCATTCTGTCCTTTTAAGGCACTAAAATAAAAACAAGATGGTTGGCTTAAATACCATTTTGGACCAAAACACCTAATGCAGACAGAATGGGGTTGTTTAGACCCAAGTATTTTGCAAGAAACTGTAATACCAGTAGGTTGAATGTTTTGCATAGAGACTGCTGTTGGCCTTTCAGGCACACATGATGTTCCAAAATTTGGAGATCCACAGTGCACACCTAAGAGGGAAAATATGACTCATTTCAAAATCTGCCATTCATTATCATATATTTTGGAGTTCATTAAATTAAGAATGAAGAGTAAAATCCCAGCCCTACTGAACACAATTGATTTCACCCAATGTTACTAAACTCCAGAGTTGGAATATTTATAAATGGAAATATACTCCTACTTCAAAACCTGACACAAGATCAATTTTTCAGACACACCTAAGTGACTTAGGAGTCTAAGTTTCTTTTTCAAAAGTGATCCAGGCACTTATGAGCCTAAATCCCATTGACTTTCAAGGAGACTTAGGTTTGTCAACACTACAACTAAACACCCGCGTCTGGCCCGATTCAGATTACTTGGGCTTGTGGGGCTGTACATTTGCAGTGTAGACATTTGAGTTCAGGCTGCAGCCTGAGTTCTGAGACCCCCACAAACGGAGAGGTTCCCAGAGCTTAGGCTCCAGCCCGAGCCCAAATGTCTACACTGCAATTTTTCAGCCCTGCCAGCCCAAGTCAGTTGACACAGGCTGGCCAGAAGTGTTTAATTGCAGTGTAGATACACACTTATGCTCCTCAATCACTTTTGAAAAATGGGAGTTAGACTTCTAGGTCACTTTGGTACTATCGAAAATTTTACCCTTGATCTTCTGTGAATTTCCATTCTTAAATTGCTATACCTTCTCATTTTCTTTGCAGTTCCACTCGGACCTTGATACAGTTGCACTAGGGCAAATGAGTACAGAATTTGGCCCTAATAATTTACCTATACCACTGATCGTGGACTACTTCTCTCATTTGTTCCTACAGTAAAAATATTGCCCACAGCTTAATGACGTGTACTTCAGCAGATTGTCATCTACTTTTGGAAGCTATGGATTCAAAATAGCCAGAGCAATCAGAACTTTAAAAAAAAAAGTAACAAGAGACAATAAAAACCCAGCATTTAACAAAATAATCCCTCAAAACCAGTAAAGAAACTGGCTATCATAATAGGCACTGTCTTCTTCTCACACATATTTTGAAATCTCCAATATCTTTCTGGTCACTTCTTTTTTTATTCTATCTGCCATATACACACAAAAATACATTAGCAGTGGTCTTATGATGTTGCTATAACATGTCTCCATCTCTGGTTTACTGTTTAATTTTTGTTACTACTGCACACATATAAATATAATTTACAACAGAAAAGTGCATTCACTGTCAAGGAGGGAGCCGACTAAGCACCACAACTGCTGGTTTCCTCACATACCAGAAGTGGATAATAATGTGCTGTGTCTCACAAACACAGTACAAGATCAGAGGAGCAAAAGCCATCCGTCCTCCCCAAAGAGCAGTATCATTTCGCCTGCCATACCAGATACACCTGCATATACCATACTACTTACCTGAAAAGGGTCTACATTCATTTTGCAAACCTCTGTGTCCAGGCTTTAAAGCTAGTAACACTCAGGCTGCAGTGCACTCTTCTCTCTGTAGAGAAACCCTTCTGACCTTACTAGGTTTGACAGATCTGTGCTGTGCAAAGGTATTTAAAGTTCAGCATGAAAGGCAGGTCCAACCCTTCCTCACGCTGTCCTCCTCCCTCTCCTTCTCCAGCTGTGTGTGGTTAGCGGGGGCGTCTTCCCTACACGCCCCTCTCCACCCCCTGTCAAATTCTGGCACCAGAGTCTCAAACAATTCACATGCGTGCAGTGAGAGCAGCAGAATTCAAGCCTCTACAGGAGTGTCCTTTAGCATATAGTCACTCCAGCATATGGTATCTATCTGTGACCGACATGGACAGATGGCATGGTTTAAGATCCTTTCCTTTTGGTTAATATTGTATGCTATTTTCATTTTAGTTGTGCAAAGGGCTTCATCTTTTGTTAAGCAGTTTCTGATCGGTACATTGATGTTCCATGGCTTGTGTGAGCATTAGACACTATTTGACATTATACGGGATTGACAGCATTTTCTGTTTACAGTTGGATCTACTTTAGTAAGCAAGTGTGTCTAGGGAGATACTTGAACATAGAGAAAAGCCACAAGGAGAGGATGTAGGAAGGGAACTGCGAAAGCTGACGTGAGGAGCACAGGAGTATCAGAGTGCTAGGGTGTTGCAGTACTGAGAAGGGGCTATGTGAGATGGGTCAATATGACAAGAGAATCATGGAGGAGGACTGAGACTGGTAATGGGATCTGCATAGAACAGCACAAGACCAATCTGGGAAAGGACGAGAATGGGGGATGAGGGAATGCTGCAGAGCCAGGGCCCTACACAAGAAAACAGGAGCAATATTCAGGTGCATTTTGATGATGTTGATTTTGACCTATATACCTAAATGATCTGAGGTCCTGATTCTGCAATTTGTTACATGCCCATGCACCCAAAAAGAGCCTCAATGAAGGCAGTGGGACTCCACCAATGTGCTGCAACCTGCAGGATCAGGGTTAAATAGAGTGCCCCTCTCACCATGTGATACCACCACAGCTGTGGTCAGCACAGGCCCAGGGGAAATCCTGAGATGGTGGGGGTAAAGACGTATCCCAGAGGATCCTGAGGGGATTGTCAGGGGAGAAGAGGAAGCCCTGGGGAGGAGGGATCCTGAGGTGATTGTGGAGGGAAAGGAAGAGTCCTGGCAGAGCGGGTATCCTAAGGGGATTGTGGGGGAGAGAAAGGGAGTCCCAGAGGAGGATGGATCCTGAGGAAATTGTGGGGGAAGGGGATTCCCACGGAAAGAGGAAGATCCTGAGGGGATTGGGGGTGGGGGGGAGAAGGGGAATCCCATTGAAGGGGGAATGCTTAAGGGATTGTCAGGGAAGAAAAGGGGTATCCTGGGAGGGGGGAGGAGGATCCTGAGGTGATTTAGAGGATGGAGAGTCCCAGGGGAGGGGGTATCCTGAGCGGATTGGGGAGAAGGGGAGTCCCATGGAAGGGGAAAGATCTTGGGGGGATAGTGGGGGGAAGAAGGGGAATCCTGGGGAAGGGGGAGATCCTGAGGGGTTTTGGAGAAGAAGGGGTCCCAGAGAAAGGTGTATCCTGAGGAACCACCTCCAGTGGTGCCAGAGGGAGGAAGGGGGAGTGTCAAGGATGGAAGTATCTGACTGTGCATGGATGCGCGCATCTTCTGAGGCCGTGAGAGCCAACAGGCCCAAGCAAGGAGTCAGTCCTGGCCCATGGGACACAAGCCACCAGTGTAGGGTGAGTGAGGGGCAGGCTCAGCCCCAAAATAGAATATTTTCACCAGCCACCTATGATTCTTCCCCTTCTTTTGTCCTGTCCCTTTCCTTCTCTTTTGTGTTCCCATATGCCTTCAGTCTTGTCCTACTTCTATTCTCTTCTCCTATCTTTTCTTCTTTCTGAGGCCTTCCTCTTATGCTACCCATACAGCAGTGGCAAGGCTAAAAATCATTCATGCAGAATCTTTGTAATTACTTTTGTAACCCCTCCCACTCTTTGTCTATTTTGTATATGAATACCCTAAGCTCTTTGAAACAGAGATGCTGCATACGTATATATACCATGTGGTGAAAATGATACTGACCTCCCTTGTAAAACACTTTGAGATCAACTGATGAAAAGCACTGTATAAAAACTAGATATTAATTATTATTTATTATTATTACCTAGAATAAAATGGCCTCTGTGTCTTTTGGGGCCTTTAGTAGCTACCATAATATAAATCATAATATTAGTATCATCAGCCTGTTGCCACAAGCCCTCTGGATCTATCTGTCTGCTAAGTCAGCCAGGACCTTTAAAGGTGATATGGTTGCAAAAAACAATTTCTAGGAGAAAACAGGTAATAGGTATCAAGTGTGTGTGGGGGGGGGGCGTCCCCTTGCCAGTAGTGGATTTCAGACTCCCCCCTTATCTTGGGATAAAGATCCCTCCTAGTGCCTTTGCGGAGGCATGAATTTACCTAGGAATCACACCAACTTGTAGGACCTGGGATATATCTGTCAAAATCTGTACTGTTCCATAATATTCTCCAAGAGTCTACCCCTTTTCTTGCCTATTCAGCACATCCCAGACTGTTTGAAGAATCAGTGGGAAGGAGAGGGAGATTCCCCTAGTGGCAAAAAAATTCTGAAAAGTTCCATTAAGATAAATTAAAATATCTTCCAAGAAAACTAATTCCCTTTCTTGGAGATGTAACAGAACTATCTTCCTGCTGTTCTCTGAGAAGGCTCAGCTGAATTCCTGACATCCTTCACAGAACTACTCCACCCCTTTCCTTAGCTGACTCCCCTCCAAAATGTTCGGACTCCCTTAATTCCCCAAGGCAAATCATCTGTCTGTCTTTACTTGAAAACTCCTTGCCGATTTAGTGTAGCTAAAGACTGTTTCATCATGCATTTGACTGTCCCATCCTCTGCTACCCTCACTATGTGATGGAACAAGCCAAACCAAGTATTTAAAGGTGCTAGAGTTAAACTAAGTAAACACTAAAGAAATACATATAATGTATCTGAATCAAATTTCAGTCCCAAGATAAGCCCTCTGCAAAAGCAGTGCCTGAGTATATCTCTGTGTCAACGTACCTTTTTACCTCTCACAATGCTACAGCTGGTCGATAGGTGGCGCTCTGGCCTCATAAGATCACTGACTTTGCATATTTGTATTTTTTATGCAAGATTTAGAAATCATTACAACTGGAGAGAAGGTGGGGGCTCAAACTCCAGCAACACAATTAATCAATGGAAGGTTAGCAGTTACTACAGGGAATTTCAGTTCCTCTGCACCTGGATCAGCACCTGCCTCTCTCTCCACTCTAGTTAATTGAGTCAATAAAAGGAGAGATTGGAGCATAGCAACGTCTTAGCGCTGTCTCTCTCCAGGTATTTAGTCAATACACAAATTATTCTGTCTTTGCCACTTACTGATGACTCTCTTTTAAAGAGATGTAATCGTTTTTAACAACCTGACTGAGAAGGCGAATCAATGCAATGCTCAGAGCAGGCAAAGATCATTAGCTATTGAGGAAGTTATAAAACACAAGTTCTCTCGGCACATCTGAAATGCGGAGACGATGCCCTCTCCTGGACAACCACAGTACCCTGGGAGCTAAAGGAACCTGTCTGCCTTCCTCCTTCTAGCTTGCATAGGGCTTCGTTTTAACTAAAGAATCAGCCTTTTAAAAGTGAATTAGAACCAGTGAGCCAAAGTGACTCGTGCAAGTCCACTGGCGTCAACGGACCCACTCAAGGGGCAAATGTATTATTTATTCCTCATAATTAACATCATTACTGATTGCTGGGACGGTGCCATAGATGGGCATGGAGTTGGCCCGTTATATCTAAGGTTAAGGGTGGCAATATAACTCCTATTCCATATGAATGTATAATAGGCCATCATCACAAACCATTTTGCACACATACATACAGTGGGGTCGGGCAAAACTCCTCCCCCTGACTTCAAGGGCAGTTTTACCTGAGTACAGGTTGAGACCCAATCGAATCCTGTATCTTGAAATAAACCCTTTCCACCCACTATTCACCTACATCCATCTGAAAGAGAGTATAGCGTGACCTTCACATACTGAAGGGTTAACGAGCTCTCAGCTGGACTGAACTCAGCCCAAGGTACAGAGGTTAAGTGTTAGTTTGTACACAGTTGCTTCCAACCTGCAGGGAGAGTCAATATTTCCGCATCAGTCGCTGACATCTGGGGAATAACAGGGAGAACCTGGGGGATTGATTGATGCTCCCGTTCCGTGCTGCCGGGAGTCGGGCTGCGCTGGGCTTCGGGAGCTCCTGATGGACACGGGACACGTGGCCACACAATGGAGACACACGACTGACCTCAGCTAATTCGGCAAACTGCCCCTATCCTTTTCCATGTCCTCGGAAATGTGGATCGAATGTGTGTGTGTGTGAGTGAGTGTGTGTGTGTGTGTGTGTGTGGTGGGGGCAACCAAATCAGGGGCTGAATATAGACCCCCCCACCCCCAGCTGTTTTGTGCCAGTGACTTCAAGCGTGACTCTGCACCGCAGCCTGGGAACTGACGGATCAAGAAGACGTTGCAACATTTTCAAGCCAGGAGAAAGGAAAACGCACGGGCAATAATATCTAATATCATGTCTCATCCTCACCTCGGTGCCTTCAGTGAGCGGCCTTGCCCTTCATCTCCTTACAGACCACAAATGGTGATGGGGGGGAGGGGGAAGCTGGATGTTTGTGATATAATAACACGGGTTTATGAACTAAAACCACCCCAAAGTGTGCGGAAATTTAAAGGGAGGGGGGTTGCAAAACTGCAGTGTAGACATCCATAGCGCTTGTGCTTTCACAGGAGGGAAGACTCGAAAAACGTGGTAGTGTCCCCCCCCCTGCCTTATATGCAAGCTGTCACTTCAGGTTAGTATGAGATCCGACGTAGCTCATTAGCATGAGCTGTATCTAATATGCTTAAAACCTCTAATTATTTATTATGCCCTAATGGTTCGAGAAACACGGAGACTTTTTTTAATTGGCAGCCCAAGAAATGTCTGTAGAGTCGAGAAGGGGGCCATTCCAGTGAATATTCCTGGAAGATCCCAGTAACGTCCCTAGACGCAAACATCCTTGTCGGTCTTTACTTTCAGCGAGCAGAGTGCACACACTTTATTCCTTTTCTGGCAGATTTTACAGGAGAGGACTCTTCAGACTTGCAGTATGGGGTATTAGTCTCTAACGTGGTTTGGAATGGCCAGTTCTTCAACACTCAAAGCCAGCAAACCTCCTTCCATAGGGTTAAACTGTTACTAAAGGACACCTCCAAGGTGTATAGAAATAGCCTTAAACATGACCGATCATAAGAAATCTCTCTTTTCTGTGTGATGAGACTAACAATATTTGGAAATCAGATGCACATAGTGTCTGATCCAGAAAACTGTTTCAAAATAAGTTAACCTCTCTGTGTCCCCCCTCCTCCTAATTGTGTTTTTTCTTTCCAGTCTGTTTTATGTTTCTTCGGGTTGTGCCAACTATTTATTTTTCTTTCTTTCTTTCTTTCTTTCTTTCTTTCTTTCTTTCTTTCTTTCTTTCTTTCTTTCTTTCTTTCTTTCTTTCTTTCTTTCTTTCTTTCTCTTTTCTCTTTTTGTGTGTGTGGCTTCTCGGTCTGATCTGTAGCTTGTTACCACCCACTGCACGCTCTCTCCTGCAGCCGAGGTGTTTCTATACAAACTTCAGCGTCCAGTTGTCATATTAATTATTACACTGAGTAATGACTGAAATAGTCAAAATAAGGGGAGACTCAAGAGAGCTTTTTCTTGCTGCTCAAAGATTCAGCAAAGAAGCCTTGCAACAAAGCACTAATTGGTCCCCAGAAATACTCTGACAAGGCATGGAAGATAGGTTTCATAAAGCCCAGCAATTGTGAAGGGGGAAAAGATCCTTGAATAGACCCCACGCTTCTTTTCTAAACTCTCTTGCTGAGCAAAAAATGGACTGCTTCTTGAATACTGGACTGATCTTGAATGCTATACCCAGCAGAGAAAAAAATGCACCATTTATTGTAAGTTTTTTTCCAGCTATTCATGTGTTCTATGTGGAGAATAAGCTGGTTTTGTTTACCATGAAAGACCTTTTACTTTATTTTCACTCTTTGGGGGAGGGGGAGGAACACATGTGCCCAGACCCAGACGAGCTAGCCTACTGTAACAAAATGGAGTGTAACAAATCCTACAAAAGTTCGGAATATATTGATTCTTTGAAGATCTATATAGATTAACGACTTTCGTTATGCTTATCCAAGACTGTATTTAATCATAACGTAAATGGGCCTTTTTGAAAAAAGCTTAGAAAAGTAAAGAGGGAGGGGGGCTTCAAAAGAACTCCTGAGTGTAGCTGTAATTTAAAAAAAATAAAGAAAAAGAAAAAGAAAAAAGCACGCAACAATAAAATAATGACAGTTCAAGATTTTTAAAAAACCAGTGAAAGGGATATTTATCATTATGTGAGAAATAAGAACTCTAAGAACTCTTAACTGCAGGTGCGGGGCGACTGCATAACGGGGCGGGGGACACCTTGCAACAAATATTCATTATCTATACATCTAGCATCAATAGATACCTTACGCTGGTAAGTGACTTGATTGGGAAGTAGACAATAGACTATTATAAGGCCCAATGTTTGACATAGTATTTTAAAAGTCGGGTTTTGTTTTGGTTTTTTTCCATAGAGACAGCCCGGGACTGGTTTAGTCACGAGATGTGTTCTGATCAAGACCTTATTCCACTCTCTCGTGGCAAGCGCAAGTTTGTTTTGTGGGTCAGGTGTGCTATTAACTGCGTACACCAGAACCCTTGTCAAGATGGAAACAGTGGGCTTTCCACTGGAGCTCTTCAACAGTATCTCGTGCACTACCCATCTTTTCCAGGTACTTTCCCATCCTTATAAAACTGACGGGTGGGGCTCTAATTCGGAGGTTTACAGAAGAGGCTGCGCCTTATTAGTATTACGTTTTTACCATCAAGTTAGTCGGATACCCGGGAGCTAGCTTGCAATATTTCAACAAGGTTTTTGATAGTGCTTCATTTGTACGGAAAGAGATGTAAGGGCTCAAGCAATTGCAATAGGTGCCAGGGCTCAGGAAATGTCTTTACATTCATAACTGATGCAGCCAACCCAGAGGTGTGGGGCTAGGAACTGCCACATCTAGAGGTGCTGGGACAGCCCTGGCACAAATTTGGGACTGCTTTTTGAGGGTTATTCCCCCCCCCCCCACTACCTGGAGATACGGTAGGGCAATCAGCACATTCCATCATCTCTCTGAATAGCAAGGAGACATGAAAAGGGCCCGGGGTCTAATATAACTAGGTGAACTGAAAATGATACCGCGAAACATGCTCCTAGATGTCATTGCGCTGCAACACTGACGCCTGCAGTCCTATCCCAGGCAAAACGCAAAGTGAAGAAAGAATTGAGTAAGGCCCACTGGGTCACCTTTCAAAACCATAAACACTGGACTAACGGGGTTTTTTTCCTTCTGCTGCTTCAAGACGACTTTGTATCATTTATTTATTTAGGAAACAGGTAGTTATGTTAACCTGGCACTGTAAACATGCAGCCTGGGAAAGCAATATCGGTAACACCAACCCCCCCCCCCCCCAGGTGTTTACCTTATGTTAACAGAGTATGTCAGGAATGGAACTCCAGCTCCCAGAGTCTATTGCTGCACACCTGTTTATCCGTCTATATTGCCTCACTAGTTCAACCACTAGGATTTCTAGCTGCCTTCATCTGTGTCGAGATAAAATACTCTGACAATATGCATTTACCTCCACTTCCGCCTCCCAGTCAGGACTGGTCTAAAGCGGGACAAAAGCTACAAGGGTTGCATTTATGATCTGCATCTTTTTAATACAGCTAATTTGACGACCTTCTCTCTCTCTCTCTGAGACTCGTGTAAGATGGGACCTAAGCATTCGTGCCCCGTCCATTTCTGAATAGGTTCACGATTATACATTGTGATGTTTATTGGTCGTTAACATCTTCCATGCTACCTTTTACAATGATCCATTCCAAAAGAATCACTTTTTAGAAGCCGAGTTCATATGTATAGGGCTAACAAGTAGGTATGTGGCTACTCTTATCATTAAGCTATAGTGAGAAGACAATAGGGTTATCCTTTATTTTCGTTATAGTTTATAGCCTCTAAATAAGTTGATAATACACATTTAAGGAATATATATTTCATTGAACCTCTATTAAACTGTCATTTTGTTTTTTCCTCTATTTCCTGTCCTGTTATTGCTACTTTCCAAAAAGTGTGTGTGTAAGTGGAAGCTCTCTCTTTCACAACCAGAGTTCTCTTCCTTCTGTAATGGCACAATACAGGGCTCCTGATGTCAGGACTTCTTTCCTTGTACTGAATTCTGATATCAGGAACATTGGATTATGACATCATTGAGTGAATCAACTGGAAAGCTAATTACTGAAGAGAAAAGTTTCTAATTACACAGAAAATTAAAACCAAAAGAATATAATGCCATTGTATAGGTCATTTGTATATCCTCTGCTTGAACAATGGGTCCAAGTCTGGTTACCCTATTTCATCTTCCATATGTGGAGAGGATGAAAGATTAAGACTAATCAGAGAAAAGATTAATAAGAGTATACATGACCAAGATACATAAAATAATTAATATGACATACAGGAGATCTTTGGGGCAGACCTCTTTATCTTTCTCATAAGGGCAAAGGGACGTACAATGAAATTTAAGGCAATAAATTCAGAACTGATCAAAGGATTATTACACTATACATAATTAACATGTGGAATTTACTGTCACAAGATAGCATTCATTATTTATTACTATTAATAATTATTTATTGATGTAACCATGGTAATGCCTAACAGCCCCATTTAGGGAAGACATGAAGAGCTTACACACTGATCCCATGGAGTCATTTCCAAAGGGGTCTTCACTTCCATTCAAATTTTTTTAGGAGTTCGCAAATTAACAAATTTTAAAAACCACTGATTTATATAGACAATATGAACACTCACGTAATGATAAAAAAAAAATAAAGGATATCAACCCTCCTGCTTTTTGGCATAAGCTAACCAGGGGTTTCAGAAGAACTTTCCTCATGGGCAGATTTTTACATAATAGTCCCATTATAGGGATTTTTGTACCTTTCTCTGAAGCATGTGATGTTTACCTCTATTTGAGGCAGGATACTGGACTAGTCTAATCCAGTGTGAAAATGTCCATGTTTACCCATAAATTGTTCAGCAGCAACAACGGGAAAGTATAAATAAAAAGTACATGAAGCTGAGCTGAATTTTTAGTTTTAGTTTAGTTTTGTTTTTAATAAAAAGCCTGTCAGAGTGCATCAGAGTCTTTCAAACAATAGAGCTATACTTATTTTCAGTTCAACTTTTTGAGCCATTTCCTCCATTCAGATAACTGGCTTTAGTGTGGGTGTAAAGGTATTGGCTGATATCCTGACCTCACTGAAGTCAATGGGAGTTTTGCCACTGACTTCAATGGAGACAGAATTTCACCCATTGACTTTAGTGGAGTCACGCTAAGGTAAACCGGTGTAAGGGATTGGAGAAAAAAAATCCCTTCATCTATATCCAGTGCTTGCTTTTGCAGCAGATGTACAATCAGAGTTTCACACATAAAATAAGTAGACTATTTACAAAGAGAGGTTTCAGAGTAACAGCCGTGTTAGTCTGTATTCGCGAAAAGGAGTACTTGTGGCACCTCAGAGACTAACCAATTTATTTATGCTCAAATAAATTGGTTAGTCTCTAAGGTGCCACAAGTACTCCTTTTCTTTTTACAAAGAGAGGTGAAGACATAACATAGAGGGGCCATTATTTTGAGAGAGCGGAGATTAAAAACCTAAAACCTGGAGGAAACTAAACCAATAACTTCATGGAAACATCTAGTAGGCACAAAGGCACTGACTAATTTGTCCAAGAAAAGCCATGAAGCCATTATCCTCATGCTGTCTGGGACAGGTGGCAAGAGTCATAGGTGGATCAGAATTCAGGACCATTAAAGACCCAGCTTTTTCAATAATATCCATAGTGATTTCTGTTTAGCTGGGTATTTTCAGTTAAATCAGTGGCAGGCCATGTCTTCATAAACATATGAATGCCTCCAGTGAAACGTCCAAACTGCAGGCAACACTTTTTATTTGGAGTCTGAGCCTGAACCAAAAGCAAACCAGTCTCCACTGCAGTAGCAGTATCCTACCAGAAAACCACTAGACTGGGGTTATGCTCTTCTATACTTTCAACCCATCCAAGTCAGAGTGTGCTCTAGTGGTTGAGGGCAGGGAACAAGGAGATAAGATACAGGAACCTGGCCTACACTGAAGAAATGTCAGTTGAACAATCTCCATCAGCTTAAAGCAATTTAAAATCCAATTGGAGCCACAGAGCAGACCGGGCTGAACCATTTTTAAAACCAATTACAATCTTGGGGGACATTTCCCTGTGTAGGACAGGCCTAGGATTTTCTTCCTGGCCACTGACTCTGTCTGGACAAGTCTCCTTATCTACTTCTCAAACTGGTAACGTTATAGCTACTTCACAGAAGTATTATGAAGCTTGCAAAACACTTTGAGATCTGCAAAGGAAAGATGCTATCTGAGTGAAAAGCATAGTATTGCTACTTATATTTATTATTTAGCCAAACATTGCCAGCAGAATGAGGAAAGCTCTTTAGCATATATTTTTCACAAATTGATTAGTCTGATTCATAAACTGATTTTTAAAAATAAATCTTATATGAAAATGTCCCACCATCAATACAAATGCCTGGCACTTTTAAAACTCGGCTGGACAAAACAATAGATAATTTATGGTAGAGAACAATCATGCACTGGAAGGGAAAATGGATTGGATTATTTAATGACTTTTTTCCATGTCTTATTTCTATGATTAACAGTGTTCTGGCTATCAATGAAGTCAGTATCAAAACTCCCATTGACTTCAATGGGAGTTTCAATACGGTAACTATTGGGGAGTAATTTTTCAGGTGCTCTCCTTGCTGGACAGAGCTAATGCTCCTTTCCTGGCTGGTTCCCACCGGCAAACACCCTGGTTCAGAGGAGTATCTTAGAATAACTTCTTTTTAACATGCAAATCTTATTGTTGCAAATTTTTTTAAAAAATCGTAGGTCTTGTACTATCATCATAATAAAATAAGAATTAATAATTAGCACTTATAGCACCTTTCACCCAACCATCTCAAAACAGAGAGAAAGGGTGGTCTTGTACATACCACACTGGACTAGTACATCCAGGAGATCTGGTGCCGTCCCTGGTTCTGGCAGAGACAGGTTCTCTACAAGCCATCTAAATTCTCTGTGCTTCAGTTCCTCATCTGTAAGTTACAGCCAATAAAAAGTTTTGTCTCCAGTCCTTTCTCTCTCCTGTCTATTTATGTCCCAACTCAGGAAAGCACTTATTTTGAGCAATTGCTTAACTCCCATGGACTTTAATGGGATTTATGTATGGGATTAAATGCTGTCCTGAACAGTGATGCTTTCCTGAAAGGGGCTTTAAACTGTACGCTCCTCAGGGCAGGTACTCTCTTTGACAATGTGTTTGTACAGCACATAACACAATGGAACCCAGACCTTGTTTGGGGCCTCAGCGTGCTACTGTAATGCAGATATTAATAAATAAACAAAGTGTTTGAAAAACATTACTGACTTAAGTCTCACAATACCCTGTAAATTAAAGAAATATGATCAGGCACCTTGACTTTACCTGAAGACCTAAACAAGCCAACCACTTCCTAATCCAGCAGGCTAGGAAGTGTTAACTCTCTCTTTGTGTCTATTCCCCCCCACTCCCACCCCGGGGACCTCTTCCATCCCCCCCACAATTCTCTAATATCGCTTGCAAGGCCCTTTTTTTTTTCTGCAGGGACACTATCAGCATCTCTGTGCAGAGCAAAGGACACATCCACGCCAAGACTTCCTCCTTATATCTTTAGCAAAACACTGCTAAGTTTCCAGACTGCAGGTCCAACTCCTGAGGTGCTCAGCGACCTTGGACTTTCACTGCGCTCCAGGAAAGTCGCGGGTGCTCAGCATCTCTCGGGATCGGGCTTTCCACCTGCCTTTCTTCTTTCCCCCTCCAAAACCGCCTCTCTCCTAAAGTCT
Organism: Lepidochelys kempii; assembly: GCF_965140285.1. Classification (NCBI taxonomy): domain Eukaryota; kingdom Metazoa; phylum Chordata; order Testudines; family Cheloniidae; genus Lepidochelys; species Lepidochelys kempii. The sequence continues at coordinate 252,140,276 of NC_136380.1, forward strand.
AGTATATTTCAGTGGCGTCCAAAGACGCGCCCCTCGCTCCCTCCCCCAAATGTCTCTATTTATGGGTCCCCGATGCTGCTAGATCTGCCCTGCGTTTTCCCGCCCCCACTGCAGCCGCCGCTTTAACCCTGAGTTTGAACACGGCAATGCGTCCCCTGCTTGGCCAGGAGACCAAGCCTCTGTGCCAGCTCCTGGCTTGGGCACCTTGCCGGGCTGGGTGAGCTCTCCCCGAGCTGCCTGCCTCCCCTTCTGCTCGGGTTTGGGGCTGGTCCCAGAAAGACCTCCCCTGCTGCCTGTGCGCCCTCAACCCCGAGGCTTGGCTACATCCCCCAGCCCATCAGCGCTTGCTACAGCCTCTGGGTCTCTTCCCAACCTCCCCCCCCCCCCCCCCGCAGCTCCTTCCCCAGCCCGGTTGTTTATTCAGCGGCTGGGAGAGCGGCACGCGCCTGGCGCACGCACTTGCAACAACAAACCCGGGAGGGGTAGGGCTGGAGGGGAGAGGCGGGTGAATGAATTGGAGGCCTTGCGGGAAGGGGTGAGGGGGGGGGGAGCTGTTTCGAGAGGAGGCGGGGCCGGGCCGGGGCCAGCGCGTGTGTGCGGGGCGCCCCGTGTGTTGTGGGTTTTTTCTCTCCCCCCCCCCTCCCACTCCCCACCCCCCGCGTTGAAAAGGCGGCCGCGCTCCCCGGCCCGCGGCCACTCACTGCAAAGCCGGGGAGCGTGGACGGCGCAAGGTGCAGGGCGTGTGGGGAGGGGGTGGGGGGACCCCGCAGGGGGAGTGGGTGGGTGGGTGGGTGGGTGTGTTGGGGGGGGGGGAGCGGAGGGGGAGAGGCCGGCAAAGCCCCGGCCGCCCCTTATAAGAGACACAATCCCCAGCCGCTGGCTTGCAAAAGGGGGCTTTGCGAGGCAGGCTGCGCACACGCGAGCGCCACGAGCCTCCCCGCAGCCCGGTGCGCAGGGGGGCAGAGGAGGGGGGCAGAGAGGGAGGAAGCGCCGCGCTCTCTCCGTCCCCCCTGCGAGCCCGGCCGCCGCGCGCCCGCCAGCCCCGCGCGCCCCGGCTCGCTCTCCCCTGGCTGCCAATGGCCAGCGCCAGCCCTGCCAAGATGGACAGCGGCGCCAGCCAGTTCCTGCAGCCCGCCTGCTTCTTCGCCGCCGCCCAGAGCGCGCCGCCGCCGCCGCCGCCGCTCAGCCCGGCCGGCGGCCAGCCCTCGCAGCCGGGCAGCAAGGCGGCGGCGCCCAAGCCCCTCAAGCGGCAGCGCTCGTCCTCCCCGGAGCTGATGCGCTGCAAGAGGCGGCTCAACTTCAGCGGCTTCGGCTACAGCCTCCCGCAGCAGCAGCCGGCGGCCGTGGCGCGGCGGAACGAGCGGGAGAGGAACCGGGTGAAGCTGGTGAACCTGGGCTTCGCCACCCTCAGGGAGCACGTCCCCAACGGGGCGGCCAACAAGAAGATGAGCAAAGTGGAGACGCTGCGCTCGGCCGTCGAGTACATCCGAGCCCTGCAGCAGCTGCTGGACGAGCACGACGCCGTCAGCGCCGCCTTCCAGGCCGGGGTGCTGTCCCCCACCATCTCCCCCAGCTACTCCCACGACATGAACTCCATGGCGGGCTCCCCCGTCTCCTCCTATTCCTCCGACGAAGGGTCCTACGACCCGCTGAGCCCCGAAGAGCAGGAGCTGCTGGACTTCACCAACTGGTTCTGAGCTCTGGCTGCGGCAGGTGGGTCTGGCTTCTGCGGGAGCCCTTCTCGGGGCGCTCCCTAGCAGCCGGGGGGATCCTTTATTGCCGGGATCCCCAGCCTGGGGGTGGTATTGGGGAAGGGGGGGGGGCTGTGCAGCCCTGGGAAGGGCTCAGTGAACACTGATGAAGCTGCAGATGAGCAGAATTCCCCCCGCCTAGATCTTGCAGCTGATTGTACCTAAGAGCTACCTTGACGCTGACTCTGACTCTCTCTCTCTCTCTTCCTCTCTCTTGTTTGTTCCAGGAGTGTTGCAAAAACAAAAAACAAAACGCATTTCGCCCCCGCCGCGGAAGGGAAAATACATAGCACACGAGGAGTTTGTATCGCCTCTCCAAGAACACCGAAGCACTCACTGCCTTTGCACTCCGGTCAGTTTCACAAGACCAAGATGGATTTGAAAGCTGCGGGGACCACGGCATGATGAAGCATGTGTCCTCAAAAACAAGTGTCATCCTATCCCTCTAGGGAAGAGCACTGCCTAGCCTCAACATAGAGAGGGGCTCTTCCCCTCCCCATCCCCTCCTCGTACAGTTTTAGCCCTTAAAGACTGGTGTTCATTACGCTATGGCCACAATTAGTTTCCTAATGTTTGTGGAGATTTTGAAATTAAACTATGCTGTACTCAAAGAACCCTCTAAAGTCACCCCTCCCCCCATCACTTTGACTTTTTTCTACCATTTTCATCATTGAATGCTTCCAGTCCTTTTTTGTGAATTTTTTATTATAAGAAAATCTATTTGTATCTATCCTAACCAGTTTGGGGATATATTAAGCTATTTTTGTACATAAGAGAGAAATTTATAGAGGTTTTTTGTACAAATGGTTTAAAATGTGTATATCTTGAGACTTTTTTTTTTAAAAAAAGTAATACTTATTACCTCTTGATATTTAGACATGTAGTCAACGTTACCTTTACCTTACAACTGCCATTTTTTGTATGTGGTTTTGTAAAGGACTTGGAATTCCTCCAGATGTACTTTAGCACCAACGTGTCTTACTTTATAGAAACTTTGTTAATGTATTAATAATGTTATTAAACAATGTTCAAAGTGAACAAAGTTTATGCAGCTATTGTCCAAACCCAAAAATGGTAGCCATTTGTTTTTATATGCTGCCTTTTGAAAAAGGAAAACGAAAAAAAAAAAAGGAAAAAAGCCCTTATACCACTGCCTTTTCTTACTGTTTTATTACAAACTTACAAAAGTCCTGTATAACCATGTTTTATACAAGCTAGTTTCGTAATAAAACCTTTTTTAAAATTAAAGTGATCAGCTGCCTATTGCATGTAATTTTACTTCTGCCATTGATAACTATGAATGTAAAGAGAAAAATGTTGAGTGATAACATGCCAGAGATAAGTTACATATAGAGTATTTGTATGTATCCTGGATGTAACGTATATATGCAAAGATACAGAGGTATTACAATTGTTTTCTTGCCCTTCTATGTTGCAAATGTGTATCTAATCCAAGAGACTCGGGGGTGATTAATGGCTTCATTGTTCCTCGTGAAATCACTGCACATTAAAGAATTTCCTAAAAGAATGAACCCTAAAAAAGAGGGCGCTCCATCCCACATTTTCACTGCTCCGACCATCCTCTCACCGCCTCCAACGAAACAGGGTAGAAGAAAATATGAGGAAACGTATAGTTAGAGCCACCGAAATAGACAGGCTACTCTTTTTTTGCCTTTTAGATGTTTATTTTACACAAGCAATCAATTCAATCATTGGGGGAAAGCGGGATTGTGGGGGCGGGGAATAAAAAAACAAAACAAAAAACAAAGTTGTAGAAATGACACTGATCTTCCTAAACTTGTTATTTTATCCAAATAGCGTGATCTGAGTGTAAAAGTACCCAATTACCAAGATTCAAAAAGATTTTTTTTTTTTTTTGGCTAGCCTGCTTGTTGTCAGTTAGCAAGGACGTGACCAGAATTCGCTTCCCCCTTTTTTCTCCTCCTGCATTACTTGCAAATTCAGTTTGCGTGCATCAAGCCAAGCGGAAAGCAAAGCGCAAAATGCATCTTTAAAAAAAAAACAAAAAACCACAGCCAACAAAGAACTAGGATAGCCAGCATGCCTTACAGAATTAAAAATCTAGCTTGATTTTGTACAGCTTTACCATTTATTTGCAAGGGGCTAATTAAAAAAAACCTTAAAAAGAATAAGTCATTGACTACACCGGAATTTAATGTAATTTTTCCATTTTTGCATTGCTTTAAACATGCATTTCTATACATTCATTTCACCCCCGCCCCCCTCAAAATTATCAATACGTTATTTAAGAGTGGGGGGGGGAGGGAGAGAAGAGAATCACTAAATCCCTCATGACCTCCGTACAAACATTCCTTGTTTTAGCCCATCCTAGAACTAATGTTTAATTATGAAAATAATAACCGTTATAATGTCCCTATCCATTCTCTCGCTACAGGCACCTCCGCTTTTTATTTACCCACTTTTGCAAGTGTGTAGATAAGGTATGCAAAGAAAGTGTAGCGAGTAATTTATGGCTATGAATATAACATTAGGATAATGTTTCATTCTGTTACAAAGGCGAAATTTCTCTTCCTTGTGTAGACAGGTGTTCTTTTTTGCTCACTTCTGAATAGTAAATATCCAGACTCATTAAACTAAAGGCAAAGTTACGCTGTTATTTGCTACAGTGTATGAGGCAGACTCAGAAATTCATCCCTCTTCCCCCTTCCTCCCCCAGGCCTGAAAAAGAGAGAGAGAGAGAGAGAGAGAGAGAGAGAGAGAGAGAGAGAGAGAGAGAGAGAGCGAGAAAGAAAAAAAAGACACACAAACACACAATTTTACTGAAGATAGGAAAGGCCAAAGCAGGATTGGGGTAAATCTCATTACATCTGCTCTAATCGCTTAGCAACACAAAGCCTGTTCTTGTATGAGGCGGGAGAGCCATTCAGTGCGCCCTGACAAGCAGTATTCAGTTAGCTTTAGTAAACTCCATAAATCAGGGGCTTCTATTGGTCGCTGTATAAGTTTTAAAGCTACAAAGGGCTATCAGAAAAATACAAAATGCAGATGGAGATTGCTGGGTCTTTGTTTTTAAACGCTAGAAAGTGAGTTATTAACAAATTCATGTCACCCAAGTGTTTGATTTTGTTCCCCGGCGTAGCGAACTTCGAGTGTGCCGAAAAAGTGAAACATTTGTTGTAGTGAAGTGAAGTGCAGAGGACTGAATATGCCTGGCTCGGCAAATTTAGATCCTGCTTTAGGCAAGGGTTGAATATCTTCCTACGATGGTTCAAATTAGGACCTGTAACCCTCCTGGAGTGACGGTCCTCTCCCCACCCTTCATACCTGACTGTTCAAAACAAATCGTAGGACTTCTATTGCCGGAGCAAAGGTCAAGCCTGGAGGATCATAACTTTTAAAGTTTGGGTTCCCCCTAGAAAGCCCCATCCTTCTTCCATTGGGAATCTGGATCGTCCCCTTTGAAGATCTACATCTGGTCCTATCCTCATTCCCTGGCCATTCAACATTTCCACTGCAGACAATGGGAATTTGGGGTATAGACAAGGAACGCAGGACTGGTCCAATCTTTTTTAGTTGCTGGTAGGCTCACTTCATCCTGTACGCATGGTGTTGCTGTACCCTTCATTTGCACTTCTCACTTGATTTGAGAAGCGATTCTGGCTATTCATTTTCAGTCTGTTCGCTGTATGCGGCAAGGTATTCAACGTATATCACAGCAAGGTATAGCATAAGGTAAAAGCAATGGCAGAAAAGTCCTCGACCTGGTAGTATTAACTCTAAGATTAATCACATATTCACGTGGACCCATGATCTGAGGCAAACTACAAATGAGTGGAAATCTTCCGCAATACTTTTGTGTTCAGGGCTATGTAATGGAAGCCCCATTGCCCTTTCTCGATGGCTGTTTTCCTGCCTTGCAAACTTTAGCAACAACTTTAGCAACGATATGCTCCAATAGGATCCAAGTGCTAAAAATGAAAGAATACTCAGCATCTCTTTCTCTGTGTGTTGTTTTTAAAATGCTTCTATTACTTTTCACAGTAATCACCCTTTCAGGGTACATCATTAACCTCCGTCCCCTGCATTTATACCCCACAGTAGCAGATTCCCAGGAAAATGAGGGTGGGGAGGAAGAAGACTTTCCTCTTGATGCAGGTTTAAGTTATATTCTGTCTTTTGTATGCAAGATTAGATTGATACAAAAGAGGTTTTGTAGGTTAATGGCAGGAAGCGAGTTGTATTACCGAGCCCAGAGAGTGGGGAGCGCGTGTCAAGCTTAATGATTTATTCAAGCTATATACCATCCCGGCTCGTTCCCAGCGCTGATTGGCTGCAGGCATGCGTCCACTGTCAGATGCGCGCGCCTTCACCTCACACCGCCCAAGCCTTGCCACTAAGATAACAGCAGTTTAAGGGTCGCTCAGTTACCTGATTATAAAAAAAGAGAAAAAAAGGGGGGGGGGGCGTGTGGAGTGAAGGGTTTTGCAGAATGCACCAAAAGCTGGGATCGTAAACACACCGGTAGTTTGCAGAGCCTTCTCCCATGATACTGTTGCTGCTGTTAGCAGAAGCGGGACAATCAACCTTGCAGAGCGCACCTACGCTAAGCTCTACCCTCAGGAATCAGGTTTCCGAGTAGCAGCCCTCTTAGTCTGTATCCGCAAAAAGAAAAGGCGTCGCTAAGGTGCCACAAGTCCGCCTTTTCTTTTTTCCTCATAAAGAAGTAACTTGAAAGTGGTGGGAAGGTTCCTGCGGCTTCTGCCTGGGCGTTTCTTATTTATTTCTTTTCTTTTCGGGAAGGGGTGGGGGAAGGAAAGTTCAAGGGGACAGAAAAGAAAGGCCACCTGCCCAATGCAAAAATCACGTCGGGAACACCCTTACTTCATTCACCCTGTGGGCTGCGCTGGAGGGAGGAGCTGTATACTGCAGTGATTATTACTCCGTATATTCATGGATTAGTTTGCCTTGAAATGCAGCGGAGGGTTTCTTGTTCCCCTTTGTATCGTTAAATGTGAAGGTACCATTTACTAGTTCTAATTCCCCAAGCACATCTAAGATCACACAGTTCCAGCGACTTCTTTCTGGAGCAATTAACAAGCCTGCTTTTACTATGTTAGCCAGTACAAATCCTGCTACAAAAGGCAAATGGTAAGTAAGCAGAGTAGCATGCCTTTTATTTTCAAGAGAGGTGGTTTTGTTTTTTTTTTCCTTTTGCCCCCAGGCAGTGTATTTGCTGCCACTTTCCAGCATCCTATCCATAACCCCATGCAGGAGATTGCAAACAGAGGTTACCCCATCGTTTCTATGCGCCTGAAGATTAATTTCTCTATGTACAACTCAACGGGCATAGTTATCTCTTTAACAGGGAAAACAGTTTGGCTCCATTGTCCGGTTGCCAGCACCGTCTTTTGAGAAAGGGAGTCTGGCTAGTCTTCTGACCAAACTCAAAGGTTAGTTAAAACACAAAACACAGCTGAAAATCTTCATGAATAATGCTGCTCCCCTGAGCTCAGAGCAGGGCAAGCGCACATTTCAATGCCAGAGCATTTTGTTATGCTGCTCGCCTAAGTCAGAATTTCACAGAAAAGGCAGAGAAGAAAAGCGTCAACAATTAGGGGTCGCCTGTCAGAAAACATTAACGCCTTCCTCTCCCAGCCTGTCAAGCGTGCTGAAAATAAAAAACTGCCATAGCGAATCGCACCTCCACCCTGAGCAGCACTAGGGAGAGAAAGGGGGAGGTAGGGGTTTTTTTTGTTTTTTTTTTGTTTTTTTTTTTGTAAGACTTGATAGATGCACAGTTCTACTCAGCTCCAGAGAATAGTCCATCTCAGAAGAAAACATTGAAATACGCTCTCGTTATGTTTCTTTCGTACTCTCTCTTTCACACAAATAAATTTACATTTTTCATAAGCACCTGTATTTCCTACTTTCAAGTTTGTCCTTCCTTGAGTTACTCCTTCAAAGTTCAAGTGACACCCTCAGAGAACTTGCAAACCAGAATGGTGCCAGGTTTCAGAATACCTTCTCCTACTTCTTGAAGACCCAAACAGCATAACCCACTATCCCGCTAGCTTTTATTCGTAAATACATTCCTACTAGTCAGTTTTCCAGTCTATGGACTGACTGATGATAAGGGCCATAGAAGTAGTGGGTTAGGGTCAAATCCTCAGCTAGCATAATTTGGTGTAACATTGAAGTCATCTGAGCTATTCCAATTTACAGCAGCCAAAGATTTGACCCTGTAGATTTTTAACCCTCGAAAGCTACTGCATAAAACGTACTCCCCACCACCGCAAATATAGATGCCTGAGTTTGTCTAAATAGTGGAGTATCCCATTACAATGGCATTCCACCTTTAACATTCAGCCAGACTCTTCACAATAACAGAAACCTAGACATTGATTTTACTGATCAAGACATTGTTTTTTCCAAGCCTGTAAACCACATGGGAGTCCTGTCTGATGCATGATCAAAACAATGCTTGGATCCAATTCTTACAGTGAATTTAGCTTGTTAAAGAAAAAAAAAAAGCTAATATTCTACAGCAATGGTCCCAGACACTACATCCTGCAATCGTCATACCCTAGATTCATGGAGAATACTGTAGTATTTTCATAAGGGTTGGGAACATGAAATTATGACAAAGTACCAACTAATGGAAGGAGCTGCCATTTCCCCAAATTGTGATAAAATGTTCTAGCTGGCTCATACCAGGACACAGCTCAGACAACATTAAAAACAGGCTAAATTAGACTGTGCCTTTAAGAGATGGGCTGGGGGCAGTATGGATTCATGCTGCCCCAGGAGGACCTCTGGAAGGTGTTGTGTCTTCAGAGAGGCATAGTCCCTCCCTGAGCACCTTGTTGAACCCCAGGAGTATGCAGCCCACTCCCCCCGCACAGAAAGGGCAGCAAAATCATGGCTTCCTACCTCTTTGGGGCAATATGTGTCCCCCAGTACTAGTACACAAAGGGAGCGGTTCTTTTGCTCCCCAGAGCACAGGGATTTTGATTGCCTCTGGACATGGTACAAGGCCTGGGCTCAGGGAAGGCTCTTTGTGCCTTTTGGATCCTTCTCCTATGTACCCATGGAAGGACTAGTCACTGTCCAGACCAAAGTTCATAGGATGGATGCTTCTCTGCACCTATGCTGATAGAAGAAAACAAAATCAGATGGCAATATAATGGAGACTTAGGAAAGGCGGTCGTGTAGCCAAGACACTGGACTAGGATCCAGGAGACCTGAATTCTATTCCAGCCTCTTCCGACTCCCTGCCACAAGCTCTGTGTGCTTTAGTTCCCCAGCTGTAAAATGGAGATAATACTACTTCTTGACCTCACAGAGATGTGGTGATAAGATGGCACTGGAGAATATATAAATAGTAGCTAGTGGGGGAGACAGAGGGCCTTTACAGCAGATAGTCTCTCTGCTCTTGCAAATTTCCTGGTCACAAAAGGAAGTCCAGCATGCCTCAAGCAGCATTAAATCCCATTCTGCATTTCTACCCACCCTCCTCAGAGTGGGAATCATGCACAGATTTTCAAAAGGGCTCAGCTCCCACTGAGGCACCAAATTTGGCCATAATAAGTGGAAGCTGCTGGGAACTGAGCCCTTTCGAAAATCTGGTCCTGGTTGTGGGTGCCAAGAACTTTAACACGTAGCCCAATGGGCCATATTCTTCAGTCCCCGCTGAACCCCCTTTCAAGCAAACTAGGCAGGTGGTGGGTGTGATATGGTGGCTCCTGCTCTGTCAAATTAATACCAAAAAGTCATTTCATGTCTTTGTTTATTTTATAAACTGCAAATGTCAAGTTTCCAATAGCACCAGAGGAAGACAGATAAAGATCATTGAGGCTGTTTATGTCTCCTTGATCGGCTTAGACCAATCTTTTGTGAAACGGAAAGAATAGAAAGTGGCCATGTATATAAAGTTGATTTTCCTTTAAAATCGCACCCCAAATTAATTTAGTCCCTAATGCACATAAGCTTTTTAAAGAGAGATCCCTACTAAGCCACCTTTGGGATGGACTTTTAGTATATTTCTTCCCTCTCTCCTCCCCCCTCATATCACACTTCTCTTTCTCTCTCTTCCTGCAGTTGATTTGAGCTGTGCGCAGTTTTAATTTGCACTGGCTGCACAGGGAGATCTATATTACCCTAGAGCAGGAAAAGGAAAAGCCCCATATTGGTAAAGTGTGAAATGCTGTTTTGATTGAAAAGGGAAACCATTTCGATGGGATTATCCTGTGACAATGTAGATTAAAACCCTGCCATATGGCCTAGATAGGCTTGCTTTTACTTTCAGGTAACAATACTTTGCTAATTAAGTAGTGATGACATTTCTAAATGAAAAAATAAAGCCACCTGTATGTGAAATAAAGGCTGCCAAGGAAGAGAAGTCATTCAATGGCACTAACAACACTGGAAATCAACCCCTCTTTATCTTTGGGGTTTGCTTTCAATAGAAGATAACAAATTAAACAAATTCTATCAAGTAAACAATAATTCACGTGTGCGCTTTTAGAAATGAATTTAGTGCTCCAGAAAGGTGACAGTATGGGAAAGCCAAGTGCAGCAACTGAGCCTGATTCCCAGCCAGAAACCCAGGCTCGGACTGAGGAGCAAGATCTTTTCAATGGAACTTCGGCACATAAGTTCCTATCTTTACAACGCTGTACTGTACAATGCTAGTTTTCTGGTCTGGGTGAGCAATGGCCAGAGCCATTTTAGGCAGAAAGGCTCTTAGCTCACATGTGAGTCTCCAGCTCCCCACCTCCCTCCCTTTCGCCCACACTGTCCGTTTGCCCCCTACATGTTGTCCAAATGGCGGCTGCTCTGGCTGGGCAGTCAGCCTCTGTCTGATGCTAAAGCTGACTATCAACTGTTTTCATACCCACACCATGGAGAGCATGTGCCCATCTACCTATTTTCCTTTTCCCTCCCCTCCCTGCATCTGCCCTGTCAGACAACACTCTACTTCTCCCAGCCTCTCAAACCTCATTCACCAGCTCAACATGGTGGCTGGCACCATCGTGCAGCGCACACTGTTGTAGATTCAAATACTGGAAGCATGCATTGGTGCAAAATTCAACAGTTTATTGAGACAGTGGTTGCAGGAAAAGTTTGGTTAGAATTCACATGTTATATGAGGTAGACATGGACATTGTAATGCCCTGTAACCCACGTTCCTACAGGAAAAGAGCTTTTCCTTAGAGATAGCAAAGCTCTTAAAGGCTTCTCACAGGCTTACAAAAAGAAAGACATGTATGCTTCAGACAATCACTGTGGAGCCCTATCTATTTTTCTCTGCACTTTTTGCCAGGTCTGTAGAGGAGATGAAGCAGAATCTAAGACTGAAAAATAGCTCTATTTTGGTCCAGATATTACAGGGAATAATGACAAGGTCCTTCCTTCTATGCAACTCCCTTCTATGGTCCTGCGGGGACCATCTTGGTGAACAAGTTCACAGCATACCTTGATGGTCTGCCCTTTGCCTTTTTGAATAAGTCCATTCTCTACCTCCTAGACTCCTGCCCCAGTGTAATGTCATTGAAATTCAGGACAGTCCAAAGGGGATGTAGAGATGACTACTATCCAGCTCGCCCCCACGTGCCTCCTGCTAACACTTCTGACACGACAGAAGCAAAAATGCAAACCCAAACCGGGGACATAATTCCCATCCCACCAGCCTCCAACGCACAACTGCAAACCCAAACAGCATGTGCTGCACAGACAAAAATCCCAATCCAGCTCTTGTCCTGCACATGCCACTTACCATCTCTGAGGCTCCCCCAGCCTGGGAGGACTCTCAGGGAGGGAAAGTCAGAAATGCATAATAAGACATGCGATCATAGCCTTTTTGGTATATGGACAATAACTGCTTGGGGTTTCTTTCCTTGTTCCCATAGCCACGCGGCCCGCAAGGAGAAGGCCTTTTCCAACAGCTAAGCGGCTTGCTAACCCGAGGAAATAAAAATAGATAACTTGTGATGAAACGTTTGTTTTTCTTTGGGACCCTGCAATGAGGTCAGCAAACAGTGGAAAGATGGAGGCAGTACTTGAAGATGGAGGGGGAAAAAAAAAGAAATGGAGCTCTCCAGGGAGAGGCTCAGAGTGACCAAAGACAGCATCACAGCGACCAGGGCCAGCATTGCCATGGCAGAAGACAGTACTGAAAAAGACAAGGAGATGCTGAGGCAACTCCTGGAGGCAATACAGAGCCAGAATGCTCTGCCGCAGCCCATGCTGCGGTTAGGGCAGCAGGCAATGCTGTGCTGTAAACCAGGACCCAGCTGTGTTGTGCAGCCCCTGGATAATACTGGACACTGTGAACACCAGCAGCTCCAACCCACCACAGTGCTCCCGGAGGCCATTCCCTTCACAAACCCAAACTCAGGGCAGTGACAACAGTTGCACTTGGAAGTCCAGCTCTTTTGAGACATCTAATGGCCCGTATAATTCAAGCCTCACCACTCAATGTCAGAAGGCCCAATAATAAGAAGAGGAAGAGCAAAGCGTACACTCACCTGTGACTTGAGCTCCAGCCCCCCTCTCCTTTGTTGTATTCTGTGCTCCACTATACTGTGCCACTTGAATCTGTGTCTCACTAGTTAGAGGTTTATTTCTGTATTTCTTTGCTATATATTACAGGCTGGAGACTCTCTTTATTCCAGTATGTCACACTAAATCATAATTCTAAGTTAATATTAGGCACCCAACACTGTTTCTCAGAACAGTGGCCCAATCCAGCAGCCTTCAAATAAAACAGGATTTATACCATTTCATACCGCTCCATGTACACAATGGAATAAAATGAAAGAGAACCCCATCAGTATCATGAGCAGGGCATAGACCGCCAGGCCAAGTGATTGGAGCAGGACTCAGGCATCATTGACTGGAGTCAAGGGCTAGAGCCAGAGTCAGAGTCAAACCAAGCATCAGAGCCAGATCCAGAGTCAGGAGCAAGCAGGGAAGCAGTAGCTGGAACAGAACAGGAATAAGGCTGGGAACACAGCAGGTACAGGAGTGATCACAGCTGCAGTCATATGTGTTAAACAGCCAGCAACCTGCTGAGCTTAAAAACACCCATCACCTGCCTCCCTTCAGCCAATCAGGCAGGCTGGCCAATCAGGTGATCCTACGGCAACCCACCTGAGCTCATTAATCTGCCCGGATGCTGGCCTGGCTAGTCTTCAATAGGTGAAGGAGCTCACTCTTGACAATGAGAACCATACCTCTCAAATGTCCCTCATGTCACTTCTGGTAATCCCCAAATTCCCTCTGTCCCGCAGAAAGCCGGTCCCTCCTCACTTTTATGGTTGGAAGTAATTTAAAACAGAAACCAAGAGCCATGAAGCTGAGGTTGTAAAGAGAATTCTGTACACGGAGGGAATGAATCCCACAGTATTTTACATTTCCTTCCTCAAGAATGTCCCACGCACCTTCATTTTGGGTCTTGGTCACACTGTGCATCTCACATTAGGGCCAGGGCAAGTTGAGAGTTATGCTCAGAACCATCTTCTCATAGCAGTGGGCCCAATCCAGCACCCTTCCATTAAAACAGGACTTACACCACTTCATACCACTCCACTTACACAATAGAGAAAAATGAAGGAGAACCCTTGTCATCGGTATCACGACAAAGGCATTGATGGTCACGCCTAGTGGCTGGAGCAGAAGTCAGGTGCCAGGAACTGGAGTCAAGGATTGGAGCCAGGCCAAGTATACAGCTGCATAGCTATCTGTCCAGGTACTTATACAATTGACATTGCCACAATATCTGAGCATCTATCTGGGATGAGAGGGGCTAAGGGAGGCAGTGAAAGAGGCCCATTGGTGATGAGAGTGGTCAACTCTTCCTGCATTCAACGGATACCAAGCCAGTAAGTGAGATGGCTGTAAATGCTGACAGCTGCTCATCCCAGCCCTGCACAAAGCGTCACCTACAAAAAGAAACGAGCATGGGGTGGATTTGCAGCGATGTGCCTCTATCATAGGCTGCAATAGGAAACTGTTGTGTCTGAAAGGCAAAACATGCACAGAGAGAGAGGGGGGAGATTCCAGGCTGTCATACCACAATCTGTGGAGCAGAACTGCACCATGCAGGCACATGCTGCTGAAGCACCAAACAGCCATTGACAGTGAAATGGGAGCATATGGGAAAAGCAGTGCTGGGCAGACCTCTCTCCCCCATAATTACATGAGCTAAAGGCCACGACAGATCACTTGTGGTGCCATCAGCTCTGAAATGGCCCCATGCCCCCATATAACAGATCAGAGTAACAGATCTCTCTGCAGGGTCCTTCTTCCTATGCACATCCATACACCAGCAACCAGGCCCTACAGTAAAGATGGGCAAAGAGTGGGGAAAATTATTCATGCACAACACAGTGAGTTAGGAACCAGATTTCAATGTGGCATGTTCACATACCCTTTCCTCATTTTGTGGATGGGTCTTTTGTACTTATATTTGTGCACAAATCAAAACTCCTTTTGTGACCAATTTAAATTAGTCGCAGGTCAAAGTAGTAGCCCCCACACCCTGCAGTTTCTTTGCTGAAGAACAGCAGGTTTTGCCACTAGCCGAGGTGCCAGGCTGTGATGATACACACATATCTGTGGCTGCTGCCTATGTTAGAATTGCCTGCATGAGGCCCAACCCCATGCCATTTTGGCAGACCACTTCCACTTACCACGGCTATGTCTTGTTCACTGTGTGTGGAATGGCTGGGGATCCGTACAAGCTGTTATAAATAGAACAATGTTTAATTAGCACAACAGTAGGACAGACTTGTTGAAATGTTCCCCAGACTGCAGGTAAGTGCCCTGACAAGGAGGCTATTATGGGAATCTTAATGAATCCTTCCTAAGTAGGCCTGCTCAGGTACGCGTAGGCTGCAATTGCTAATTTTGTTTGTGAAAATTATGTTGGTGAATGGTGCTGAGTGACAACAAACTGGTGACCAGTAAATTGAATAAATGTGAAATGTTGCAAACCGTCCAGAATTTGGTGCTTAACAATAGCAAGAGACCCAGGGGGCTGAGTTCCTGTAATCCCAGGCCAGAGCCTTAGCACTAATGAAGTTTAAAGAAGAGAGAGAAGGAACCCTGACCCAGAGGCAATTAAACCAAACAAGGATCTAGCTGTAACTGTAATTGCTGAGACATGCACACCCGTACCCCATGCAATTACTTTGTGTGAGTTCAACAACAGAAAATTTAAAATCAGATACCTCAGTAATGGGAGACATATGCGATTCTAGCCTACTATACACTAGCCTACTTTTTCTAATAGTGGTGTCTCAGGCATGAAGTGAGTGGCACAGAAAAAAAAGCTTTACAGTGTCCACAAACTTCCTTAACATAGTCGCGTCACTCTTCCTAACTCCCACCCCCTACCCGAGACATTTCACTTGTCCCGTCAGGGGACGGAAACAACATAATATGACTAAACGGACCAACCACACAGTGGTGACAATCAATAATGAAGACGCGAGCTAGCAAAGTTTAGGAACTAGCCTATACACGTACACAGCAGTTTATTTGAACAGGCTCTTCCTCAAATAACAAATACGTTCCTAGAAGTCAGAGCTTGCAAAGACAAAATGGGCTAAAGTCACTGAATACTCTGTTTGCTATGGACGGTTCACGCACCTGTACTGGACAGCACGACACTGCACAGCTAGCAGTGAATGAGGGACTGATCGTTTGTACCTGCTGCTGCGGCTCACCACTACCAGGGCCGCCTCTCCCCAGGCCCAGCTGCTCTGTCTTCTCTGTCATTCTGGCTCTGAGGCTGGAAAAACTTGCTCACCCAACTGGAGCAAGATACTGCCCGGGGACGGGATGTGTGGCCAGGGAACTTGGCCCAACCACCTTTCCCCTTTGGCCTATCCATTTCCTCTCCCATGCAGGCAAGGCACGTGTCTTCTGTGCGTGAGCTGTGAACGCACAGCGAGCTAATTAACATGGTGCTAGTTTTAGTCCATGCAAAATGGCTTATTGGACCAGGAAGTGATGTGAAGTAGCCCAACTCTGGGCTTGCTAATTACGTAGTCTCAAGTTCTGACCTTGCAAGCCCTGGCTCACGAGCATAGTCAACAGGACTGTTCCTGCGAGTAAAGGCTACTCACAGAGGGCAGGAGGATGGATCACTTGATGATTCACGTGATGATTCTGTTCTGTTCATTCCCTCTGAAGCACATGGCATCGGCCACTGCTGGAAGACAGAATACTGGGCTAGATGAACCTTTGGTCTGATCCAGTATGGCCGTTCTTATGTCCTTATTTTGCCCGTACAATGAAAACATCTTGTGACGTGGCTGCATCTCTCCTTCCTGTTGACTTCTTCATGACATACAACCCTGAGTCTTATTTTGCAGATTTAGATCCTACCCTACCCGCAATGCAACATATTTACTATGAATCCACCTAAACCAGACAGCAACAAGGTATATTGGTAGGTTTTAGCAGAAATCGTTATTAGCATCCTGATTAGATCCAGCTGTTACTGCAGTACTAACGAGTGGTTCTCCACAGGTATGTCTGAACACCATAGTAGTGTTATGTAGAAGTTGTTTAGCACTTTACTGGGCTTGATTTACTGCCTGCTGCCAGCAGATCCCAGCCAGCAGGCCCCAGGTGGTGAAAAGTCATCTGGATGGAGAGTGCAGTGGCACAAGCTGCCCAGAATCTCCACCCTGCTGAGGGGCTTGGAGCTGCTTAGTTCAGCCACCAAAGCAGGCAGGAATGTCTGGGGCATGGATGGGGACAGGGAAGTTTAGCGTGGTGCTGATACAGCCCGTCTTCTAGGCAGGGTCCACATACAGACACCTCTAGAGACCCCATTGTAAATTACAGCTGCTTCGCCCAGCATAGCCCCCCAGGGGAGAGGGTCAGCCGTGCTTGGTGCCTGCCTTCCCCTGAGGGTGAATCTCCAGTGAATCGAGCCAGCGTTTTCACAGTGATTTGCAAGACAAAAATCAATTGTTGTGCATTCTAGGTAATGCTAGGGCTTGAATCTGTTGGCTTAGCTATACCACCACTTCCCTTCTTGTAAAATGACTACCCCGCTCCTTAAAGGCCCATCGTGTTGCATTTAATTTGTAACTATCATACTGAAATCATATTGTACGAGCATACTGCTATATATTAAATGGCTGGTTAAGTGTGGGAGGCCTTTAAAGTACAAGATTGGCAAATGAGGTGATTGGAAGGGCTTGCTAATTATGTACAGTCTCCGAGTTCAGACCTCACAAGCCCTGGCTCACGAGCATAGTCAACAGGACCGTTCCTGAGAGGAAAGGCTACTCACAGAGGGCAGGCTTGTGACAGCCAAGTTCACACCGAACAGAAGTACTATTGTAGCACACAAACTGAAGTCAGTGGGACTATGTGGGGAGTACAGCACCACGCAGTGTGAGTAAGGGTAGCAGAATCTGACCCATGAGGGTTTGAAAGATTGGGGCCTTAAATACCACCGGATTGTTTTATTGTCAGTTGTCTTCCTGGTTTATGTGTGTGTATGCTTGTTTACATATGTGCATATAAATGTGTGTGCACTTATCTGTGTGTATTGTATGTTTCTGTGCATAGCCGCTTCCCCCCCACACACACACACACGCAACTTGGACCACTTGATATAAGCAGCTCATGAATAGGGTTTAGCACTCTGGAGGTCCGCAAAGAATGAGCGCTAGTTTTATGCCTAGTATTTATACTACCAACTTTGTCAGTGCTAACAAAGATCATTCACGCATTTTGTGAGACTGTTCTCTTTTTGATCTGGGGATGACAGGTGGGGAAGGAAACTCATGTTTAGATAATATAGATTTATATTGGGCTTGGGGTACAACCTTCTTTTCCCACCGTCTAATCACAATTTTTCTTTTCTTGAAACTTTAAAAAAGAATCCATTATATATTTTTCTTCTTTTTAAAAATACCAATGTAGTGTGTGTGTGTGTGTGTGGGTTTTGGGTGGGCTGTGGAAATTGATTTACGAGTCAACCACTTTTCTCTTTTCTTGCCATCTCTCGCTTGAGTGGTTTGTAGGCCTTGGCCCTTTCTTTCACTCGAGGAGAATAAGGTTGTCTATGGAAGAGGTCAGCGTTTCAAATTGGCGGAGTTCAACTGCACAAATGACATAGAACTGACAAGAAAAGACAGGGGGTTTGGGGGTCATAGACTGTATAGGTCCTGGTTAGGGTCTTTGCTTTGTGATGGGACCTGGCACCAAAATGAATTAAATAACAGGCTTAAGGACTATTGAGGGAGGGCTGAATGCAAATCAAAGATAAGTAGAAGTTTTCTTTCCTAAAAGGGGAATGATTTTTTTTCTTACCTCCCCCTTTCCATATCTGCACAGGCAAGGTCTGCATGTTAAACATGATTTAGCAGGCATTATTCTGGGAGTCTTTTCATCAGGTTTCTGCAGTGATTGCCTATCTTGGCCTATGATTAATGATCTGCTGTGCAATTTGGAGGCTATAATGACTCAACAATCCACACACAAACTATATAGTCACATTCCTTTTGCAGATTTGCCAAGCTGTTACCAAGGGGCCCACAACTGAGCAGGATTGTTAGCGAGATAGCTAAGCATTTCGGCAAATGCCATTCTGCCCTTATCTTGCTGAGAAGTGCGTCGGGCAGCAGGCTCATTTACAAAATTCAAAGCCCAGATTTCAGTGGTTCCTTTTTAAAAAAAAATCTGGACTGAAATAATCATTAAAAAGGCTGGTAAGAAAAGAGCCCGGTATATGGCCTTGCAGTGATTATGCAGACAAAATACTTTCTTTGTTTCCAAATTTTGAATCTGATTAATTGAGGCCTAATGCTATTAATACAATTTGAAAGAGAAAAGTTAAGCTTCAGCAACCCTTGGCATAAACAAAATCTGAAAAACTAAGCAGATTTTGAAACACAAACCTAATCTTAAATTTAGTTTTGCTATATTAATACGTTAGTATGATTTCATTATACCTTCCACTTGTATCTGCAGCCAGTGAAAAAACTACCTATGAAACAGCCCTGTCACAAGCAGTTTAATTCAAACAGTGATCCTGATGAGGATTACTTTTTAAAAATCCCATTTCACAACAGCAGATCTGTGGTTTGGATGTTGTTTTCTGGGGGGAAGGGGGAATTTAAAAAGGAAAAGAAGAAGTGGAGACAGAGTTGAAGATGAACACCACTTTTCAGGAGGACTTTAGTTACCTTACAAAAAAGAATTACAGGTCGATTTACTTTTTATGCATCACTGCTTCAATAAATAATTCCTAAATGCAACCCAAATAACTGAGCAGAAATTCAAACAGTTGTGTTGATAGTCTGTTGCAATGACATTTACTTAAATGATTCATTCCATTTTAATTTTCTTTTT
This sequence comes from Lepidochelys kempii, assembly GCF_965140285.1. NCBI lineage: Eukaryota > Metazoa > Chordata > Testudines > Cheloniidae > Lepidochelys > Lepidochelys kempii. Next base: position 252,159,391 of record NC_136380.1, read on the forward strand.
TGCCTGACTTGAGGGGAGGGGAATTGGAAAGTCATATAGCATATCTATCTTGCTACATCATACTATCATTATTATTTATTATGAAAGTGCCTAGAAGCTCTAATCAATTATGGGGCCCCATTGTACTAGGCATTGCACACACAGAGAACACAAAGAGAGGCCTTGCCCCAAAGAGCTGCAATTTCAGGCCCTGATTCTGAAAAGCATCCCTATTCAGGACAGCATTTAAGCACATGCTTAAATTCCACTGAAATCAACTAGATTTAAGCACATGCGTACGTGCTGGGGATGGATTTAATCAACACTTAAGTGCTTTTCTCAATCAAGATCTAAGTTAAGTACGTTACACTATGAGGTAGATTGTTGCACAGGTAAGGGTGGGACATTTCAAAGTGCTTAGACATTGGCCTAATTCTGCTCTCATTGAAGTCAGTGATGAAACTCTCACTGATTTCAAAGCTAGTGCTTTGGAAAATCCCATCCTTAAAGAAACCTTTTCTGTACAGTAGATTTATTTACTTAGAAGACATTAACAACTAAATTCAATCGTGTCTGTAAATCTTCCCAAGTGAAATGTTATCCAAAAAGAGCAAAAGATTATTTTTATTTTGTCGGTAGATTGTTAGCAAACACAAACTGCATCCACATTGCCTCCCTGAACTAATTGTTTCACCAAATGTGTCTAAATAGGAACTTTAAATTATAAAAAATGTATAAATTGTCTCCTCTTATTGCTCATTTTTGGAATCTTTTTTGGTGCCATCACAGTTTTAAATGGTGGGAAGAACTGCCATGTCATACATTCATTCATCCAGATACCACTGTGATCAGCACAAAATATAGACTGATTAGATGACTGTTTGCATCCACCTATTTTCTCTTGTCTTATTCTGAGATTGTAAGCTTTTTGGGGCAGGGACCATGTCTTTCTTCTGTGCTGGTATAGCACCTTGTACAATGGGGCCTTGCTCATTGCCCGGGGCTCCTCAGCACTACTGTAATACAAATAATACATAAATAATCATTGATTAGCTAAGAACATTCCTCTTGCAACATTCTCTTGCATTCATGGAGGAAGAAATTGGAAACCCTCCTGTGAAGGGATATACAAGCAAAATATAATTCACTCTTTCTTCCCACAGGGTACATTTTATAGTGGAATTCACCCCGTGCTGAGAGCCAACACAAGGTGTATGCACCTTTGAAGTCCTTACACACACTTTAGCGAGTTCTGCCCATAGCTTCATAATTTTAAGAAAGATTTTTGGAACAAAAAAGCTCTTCTGTGAGATTATTGTTAGGGGAACAGCAATGATAGAGTAGCTGTGCATTTAAATCTAATGGTGTATGAAAAATGCAAATGTACATGCATTTCACATAAACGAAAGGGGAATATGGCAGCTCTGTACAGAGGAAAGATTTTAACTATGAAATACGGTAGAATCTCTGTAGGGTCATAGAAGTTCACAGAAGAATAAATATTAACAAATCCTTCCTTACTTTTGTTTGTCAATGGTGCCAGATCAACATCCCTATATAATATAGTCTTCTATCCCTCGAAATGATACAAATATGGGCAGCAATAGTGCAAAGTTTCCAAACTGCCAGCATTCCTCAATTTTGACCAGCCTTGTGAGAGGGTGATGTAATTCACCTTCCCCATCCATTGGCTTCTCTACTGAGAAAAATTCATGTTGAATGTGGCAGTGGGTTTTGTGATGTGGACAACTGTCTACTAGGCATTGGGCTGAGACCACTAACCTTATTTCACTTAGGACATCAAATGGTCATCACTGATCTGGGGCTAGATTTGAACTGGTGCTTCGAGATGAAAGTTACCAAGATTTTCAAAAGTGATTTTGAATGCCTCCATTTGGGGTGCCCTCCCTGAGACACGATAAAGAGGCCTGATTTTCAGAAAGCAGATGCTCAACACTTTCTGAAAATCAGGCTCCTTTAAGGTGTCTCACATTGAGCACCCAAAAATGGAGGCATCCCAGGTCGCTAGTCACTTTTGAAAATCTTGGTTGTAGAGCTCTGTATCTCATTAATGGTCACCTGAACCACTCAGTCCCATACTTGGCTGAAATTTATGGGAACCACATAGATCTTTAGATTGCAATGGAAATTGTATGGGAAAAAGTTGTCATATGAGATTTGTGGGACTTCCTTGGTTCCAGTCAAGCTGGATAGTATAAGAACATGTTATCTTGAAGTATTTTGACATTTTAATCTCTAGCTAAAAATGGAGATTACAAATGGAAATTACAGGGAGGCATACGGGGGCGGGGGGGGGGAGTTATCAGGTTCCTCCATACCTCAGAAGAGGTTCAGTTTGGGTTCAATACAAATGTGGTTAGAAATTATTTTATATGGACAGACTGGCCCATCCTTATCAAGAACAATCAGTCCAAAGGGTTGATTATAATACAAGACCTCAAATACAATACCTTGTAGGAAAACTAGATTTAGTGATCTCTGACAAAAGAGGGATTGTGTGTGTATTCTGTGCAATGTTCAAATATAGAGGGATGGCCAACGATGAAACCATTGTGGGGAAGGGCCAGGGGATTCCTGACTGGGAAAATATTTTGAAAATAATTTAATGTTTTCTGATACATTCTAAAAGCAAAATGATTCCTCTTTGAAACTTGGTGCCTTGACACCAAGGTGTTGGGCTCAGCACAGAGAGAGAGAAATTAGGTAGAAGTACTATATCTTTAAGAATGAGGGGTTGTTTGGCAATATTCCTCAGTTGGGAAGGGAGCGAGTGTATGAGTTTCACCATAGGCCAGGAAATCTGCCCTACAACCGGTATAGTCACTGGGGCTTATATAAAGTGGTTGCCATGAAAGGGTCACCATTTGCCAACACTTAGCAGACATTAAATATCTGAGATACCTGAGCATTTCTCTATACTTGGTATAGGAAGTAACTGTACTGACTGTTGGCAAATGTTGACTTCTCAATTGCAACCACTGTTTGACTGAAATAGCTTACAAATAATGAGTATATAATTTCCAAAGAATAAACAGGACTGACTGCCTCCACTTCTAAGAAATCCTGTCCAAAAATCACTGTGTTTATAAGAACGACTCTCCATGGAATCTCCATGGTCTGTACTTTTCAATTGTCATTTGCCCACTTAATCAAAGACTTAGAAAAGGTATTTGGCCAAGATTTGTAAAAACAGGAGCTCAAAGTTAGGCTGCCGAATCCATACTTATGCACCTAAATACACAGAAGTTCTGGAGTGCTCATCCATTTTGGAAATTACGTCACTTATTTAAAAAGAAAGAGGAGTACTTGTGGCACCTTAGAAACTAACAAATTTATTTGAGCATAAGCTTTCGTGAGCTGAAACCCACTTCATCAGATGCATGCCTATTTATTTAGATGCATGCATACTTATTTAGATGCCAAAGCATGGATTTACAACCCTAATTTTAGGTATCCATTTTTAAAACGTTGGCCATTCATTTAAAATTATTTTTGAATTTTTAACCACAAAAAGCACATTATACCTTGCCAGAAGCTGAAGTAGAGTCAACAAGAACCTACAGGATATTTCTACAGTGGTCTGTAGTTTCCACACATGTTGTGGCCTTTCGGAGTGACTTCAGAAGAAATGCTGATTGTACTCTAGGATTTAGGATCTCACACTTATATTGTATTTTACTCTCCATGGTACAATAATGTACTGTAAATATAGGCATGTATGGCAGGTACTACATTCAAATGGCTTTAATAGTGATTGTGTGGCTACCTTCCTATGCTCCAAGTTGTGAATATTCCACTGTGTTTGGTCACTGCTCCTCATTCTTATCATTTGCATCAAGCACCATAACCAAAAGGTTAACAGAATGAACAGCCAGATCTAAATCATACTATTTCTTAGAGGTTTCAGAGTAACAGCCGTGTTAGTCTGTATTCGCAAAAAGAAAAGGAGTACTTGTGGCACCCTAGAGACTAACCAATTTATTTGAGCATGAGCTTTCGTGAGCTACAGCTCACTTCATCGGATGCATACCGTGGAAACTGCACTTCATCGGATGCATACCGTGGAAACTGCCTACTTCATCGGATGCATACCGTGGAAACTGCCTACTTCATCGGATGCATACCGTGGAAACAGTTTCCACGGTATGCATCCGATGAAGTGAGCTGTAGCTCACGAAAGCTCATGCTCAAATAAATTGTTTATTTCTTAGAGTTAACCACAGAAAAATGTCTGGTTTATGACACCTCAACTCAATTGTTTTGTGGAACTCAAGATCTAGGTTTCCAATGATACCAAGTGAGGGATAATGGTCCCACAAATTGTTAATATCTACTCTTCCAGATGTGAACTTCATTAATTTAATCTAACACATCTTGAGAGATAATAATACACATATTTTCAATTACCACAATTATTTAAACAGCCCTGATCTTGCACTTAATAAAACCATTTACATTCACTCTAATGTCAAGCTCCGCAGGATAGTATGTTAATGCCAGAAACATGACATCTTCTAATTACTGCACTTCTATAAAATAGAAGCAAAAATGACTTGGTAAAGACTGAGCAGAGAGCGGAGCTTACACTAGAAACAGGCAGAGATGCAGACCCACAGAGACAAAGCTGCACACAGGCAGACAGTACACTTACCTGCAGATACACACGCATGCATGATTGAAAACACCCCCACACTTCTATGTATAGGCTATCACATAACATCCTTGTTACCTTTTGGGAGGGTCACACCAGCCTTGACTGAGAGTTAAACAGACACTGATAGCTTCCTGAAGTATAGGTCATAGGAGAGAATTATCATGTCACGGCTCTTATAAGCCTTAGCATCTTTGCAAGACTGAAGCAGCTGAACCAAGAGAGAAAAGGGCTACAGTCCAAAACTGCATATGAAGGGAATGGTGGATGTGCAATGTGTCCAGTGTTTCTGTCAAAACAGGAGACACCTCTGACCTCTGTGATCTATTCTGACAAGAAAGAGAGCAGTATGAAGCAACATCAGTACTTCCTTGTCTAAGAGAAGCCATACTGCACTTGGCGCAGACAGATTGCAAAGCATTGGCCAGATTTTGCTTTCAGGTGTTTTACTGAATTTCTGAATTCCCCGATGGTGCTGGAGATTCTGATGCTCAAGGGTTGCATGTTGGTCATGTGTCTTCCACTTTTATTTTGGTGGACAGTTCAACTCCGAGGTTCCCGTGTGGCAGCTTAGAAACAAAGGGAGTGATTTTCAAAAGCACAAGCGGGGGTCAGGCCCCTAACACCCAGTGAAAGCCAATCTGCTCTTTGTGTGTTTGAATACCTCCCCTCAAGTAAATAACAATATAAACACAAACATTTGTTGCCTAATAAACTATAAAATACATAAGTAATGAGTTTTGCCATTGATTTGAATAGGATGAGGATTTGGCTCTGTAGTAATAATAGCAGACTGAGTTGAGATGGGATGAGGTGCCTCAGAATGGGATACACAAAAGCCAGCATGCTAGGGAGTACCTTGCATAAACTAGCTAAGGGGAGGTGTCGAGCTAAACCCCCCACCCTTGGTCAGAGGTAGATGCCTAAATCTAGGCTACAGAGACGTACACTCCTCTGCTTAGGATTCTCAGCTGCAAACCCTCTCTTGGCATTAGGTGCCATTTTAGCAATACACTGGGGTGGTGGGACAAGGAGTTCCTCCTAACTTTTAGCTCAGTGGTTAGGGTACTCCTGACCCCCAGTTCAAGTCCCCCTTCCCCCTGAGGTGAGAAAGGATTTGAACTGGGCATCGGTACCTTTCAGGTGAGTGTGCTAACCACCAGACTATAGAGCTCTTGAGCATGCACTCTCTCTTCCTCCCTCCCTCTTCCCATCCCAGTGGATAATTAATAAAAGAATCTTTGGGCCAAAGAGAAGCAGGCAGAAACATAGGCACCCGGGGAGCTTTTACCACACAATTTTGGCACCGAGTGACTTCAGGCACCTAGAGGGGTTCGGGGCAGCTGAATGGGGGCTTTGTGAATCCCAGTGGGGCCTGATTATGGGATTTAGGCACCTGTGGCAGTTAGGTGCCTAAGTCTTTTTGTGAATCTAATCCCGAGTCTTTAGTGGAGAATCATTTCCTCACCTTCCATCTGGGCAAAATAACAGCAAATGCCAGCAAAACAGATCTTTAGGATGCAGACAGCCCCCAAAGAAACAGGAAATATTTAGGTGATCTAATCTACTGTTGATATGTTTTAGAGAGCTAGGGCCTTTCTGTCAGGTGGTGGGAACTGAGTTTGGGAGGCCATTCCATACACAGGAACTACATGAAAGAATCAAAAAATCAGGAGTGAGACAGGCAAATTAAAGGGGCGTTGGGGTGAGCAACACTGTCAAAGCTACGTCGGTGTTGAGGGATGCAATCAGAAACATGATCTGAGATACAGGCTGGTGCATAGTTGCACCGGGCCTGGGAGATGATGAAGAGAGTTTTAGATTTGATATAATGGGCAAGGGCAAGCCAGCAGAAGGCCTCAAAATAGAGCGTATCATGGTTTGATTGATAGATGAGGAAGATAGCTTTGGTTGCTGTATTATGGATAGATTGGAGGGAACCGCCTGGGTATTAGCCATGCCAGGGAGGAGGCCATTATAGTCAACAAAGGATGGGATGATGACAAGAGCATGGACAAGTGTTTTAGCCCCTAGGACAGAAGGGCACATCTGAATGTTTGAAATGTGGTGGAGAAAAGATGGGGCGAGATTTAGTAACAACCTGATGCGTGAGGAGTCAGACGATTATCCCAAGGTGGCTGGCCTGAAGGACAGGAAAGATGGCGATGCAATCAACAATAGGGGAGAAGAAGAGAAGCAGAGAGGGTGTGTGAAGAACAAAGGAGAGCTGAGTTTTGCCATATTTAATGTGAGCAGACGGCCTTGGGGATATGATGTCAGACAGATAATTAGACAAAGGGTTGTGGGCAGAAGGGAACAGCACAGCTGTGGATTTGCAAGTCACCAGCATAGAGATGACAGTGGAAATTATCATGGGAGAAGGTGTTGGGGACAAAGAGAAGGGGCCAGGGCATAGCCCAGGATTCCCTCAGAGACAGAGTGAGCAGGAGGACTCACCAAAGGAGAAGAGCAGTCAGAGGTAGGAAGAAAACCACAAGAGGAGGATGCCACAACACTGTGATAAACTCTTACAGAGTTCTGCTAGTTTGGGACAGCATCATGTTCCATTATATTAGTGCATCCACTGTTGATGATTAGGTATGTACTGTAGTTTGGTGCTGGATCCTAAAAGGGTAAAGAGGGCAGCTGAGATTTACGCATAGTGACAGACAGGTTATAGGCGGCGATAATGGAGCACAATCATAGAAGATGTATACAGTGTGGAAGATCAGAATACTCTCTGAGTGACGTATTGGCCTTGAAAACTAAAAGATCTTCAGGGAAAATGGGTATCTACATGCAAATACAAAGGTTCAGATTAGCATCCCAAACACATGGCCTGATCCTACACCATTGAAGTGAGTAGGAAATTCACCATTGGCTTCACTGGGATTGAGTTTGTGCCCACAGCCATAACTATTTAGGCTGGGAGTTTAAAGGAGTTAGATGCTTAAGTCCCATGGAAATTAAATGATATTTGAGTGCCTAAGTCCCGTAGGTTTCTTTGAAAATCCCAGCCTTAAGTATATTTTTCTATTATCTCTTGATCACCGACGATTATGTTACGTCCTAGTCATACCAATCAGTAAGTAATATTATGGTAGTTTCCGAAAGCCCCAGTTGGGATTGCCGCCCCATTGTGCTGGCTGCTGTATAAATATAGAAAAGAGACAATTCCTGCCCTGATGGGTTTGCAGTCTGAAGACAATATTTATTTGCTTGTATGTTGCATTCCCATCTCCTAGCCGTAGTAATGTGTGTTTGCCCCTTTGGGGAAGTAATGCTTTAAATTCCACCGTTTGACTTTAAATCACATCCCTCTGCAGCTGCATGCACCTGTCGAATCACAACCACAGAAACATGTCTGTTGCAGAAAGAAAAAAAAAAAGCAAAAATATATTCCCTCTCCCCCGTAGATTTTGCATCTCCCATCATTCTTCTTAATAGTCATTTGCCATTGGTCAGTCTGCTGATCAGGGCAGTTCATACAACCACTTGGCCAAACTCACAAAAGTCAAAATCAGTCTTAAAATAATGAAGCAATCTCTCATATAAAAAGGGTCCACAATGTAAGGCATTTCCAAAGACTGCTTCACCCAATATTTCCCCCACCCCGCAGCCCAGTATTCAATATGAAGTTATAGAAGGGAATAGGGATGGAAAGAAAAGAAGTGTGTGGGGTGGGGGGGGAAGGGAGTTGAGACTTTTTAATTGCAATTGTTTGGGTTGCTGCTCCAAGGTAAATGACAAGAAATGGAAAAACACCCCCAACACACATATTTCAACTAAAGCAAACGCTTGGGGTTATTTTTCCCCTGTGTCTGTTTGAAGCGTATTCTCCTGAGTTGACAAGCACGTGTTTTGGAGACCATTGAAAAGTTTCTGCCATAAATAGAGGAGGCAGCTTGGCTTAAGTGTTGCTAGGGAATACCTGGCAACAAGCAACAATAGCCCTTTTAGAGAGCCCAGGGCAAACAGTGAGCGTGGTAATGGGGTGGGCCTTGAAGGAGGCTCCTTGCCCAAAGCCCCTCCACTCACACTGAGCCCTCAGCACTGGGCTGTGTTCCGGAAATTCCCTGCACAAAGCCCCCTATTCAATAGGAGGTGGGCCAATGCATGTGCTTTTTTGAGGGGGGGGGGCGCTGATGAGGGAGGGTGCTTTCTTGCCAAAAAAAAAAAATCCAAACTTTTTTTTTTTTTTTGCAAAGTCTCAGAGAGGCACAGAAAGTGCTAAGTTTGTAAAAGAAGCTGAAAAGGTTCAGAAAAGGAGCATAAAGGAGCCAGGGAATGCCCCGTGAATTTTGAACAGAGAGCAGAAAAGGGACCCTAAAAAGCAATTAGTGATGCTGCTTGTCACTGAAGAGGGAGCATGAAGGGGGGTGGGGGAGATGCAAGAGGAAGAGGGCAGCTCCAATCATTTAGTAAAGTAGTAGAGAGAGAGGCAGAGGCAGAGAGAGCGAGAGATTGACGCCTTCTGGAATTTTTATAGTGAAAGAGGACACACAAATAGCAATGCACAGTGACTAAGAACTGGAGGAATTGTTGAATCTTGAACCTGGAGGCACATGCCAAACTGGGGGGCTCGGCTTCATCAACACCCCACACACACACACACACACACCTCCCCAGTGCATTTCTGCAAAGCTTGTGAAGCAACTAGACCAGACAAGGTTTCAACTGCTTTCCTTCTCAGCCTCTCTCTCTTCTGCCTACCCTCTAGATTGCAAACCCAGTGACTGGGCTGTTCGGTGAAGTGTGGGTGTGTGTGGAGGGACAGGGAGGGAAGGGGAATATAGAAAATGCCCTCCCAATAAAACCTTCATTTCAGTTTCCACTTCTTCTCCCAACATGTCACCCAATTTCATGAGTCATACATAAAATAGAATTTGGCCATACAGTCTTTGTGAAAAATAATATAATACGGCCTACTCATTAGCTTGAGAGTTGTAAAAATATAGCTGTCTAGATTGGGACTGAATAGCTATCACCTTAATGGATTGTCAGAAATCTGCTGGCAGCGGAAGGAGGTCAGACAGTCCTCCTCTATCTTTTGTTCTAGACATCATTTAAGATCAGCCGTAGTTCATTAGAATTGGACAGTAATATTCTTAATCCCGCAGTGCGGAGGCCCCAGACACACATCTAGCCTGGGTCATCAGTGGTTTAGCTTTTGCTGCTTCGATCCTGATGGATTGTACATTTGTGAACAGTCTGATTTATGTTTCACAGAGTGACAAAAAACTTTTCATGAATGAATTTTTTTATGAAAAATATTGAATTGCTACAAACAAAAGTAACCACTAAAGGGGGAGGGAAGTAGCTCATATTTACAGAATGCATCCTTGTGTTATTGCTGCTTTACAGAGAGAGAGGAAGGAAGCTGCAGGCATTAGCATTATGTCTTGGAGACCTGCGTGTAAGTCCCTGCTCTGTCACAGACTTCTTGTGTGACCTTGGGCAAGGCACTTGCCTCTCTGGCCTCAAGTTCCCATCTGTCAAAGAGGCATAAAAATCCATTCCTATCTCACAGGGGTTTTGAGAGGATAAATCCATTAAAGATTATGAGATGCTCAAATACTACAGTGGCCGTATAAGGAAATAAAATAGATAGATTAACTTAATTATGGCTTCCTAAAAGATGACTTGAACTTTGGTTTCTAACCTCAAAGAAACCTCATCTAAATTACAACCTTGAAATAGTCTTGTAAACCATACCATATTCCAGTGTGCCCTACTAGCTAGCACTTCAGACTGGGAGTCAAGGAAGCTGGGTTCTAGTTCAGGCTCTGCCATGTCAGTGCTCTGGGCCTCAGTTTCCCCATCTGTAAAATGGGGATAATGATAGTGCCAACCTTCATAAAGAATTTTGAGATCTACTGATGAAAAGTGCTCTACAAGAGCTTGCGATTATTATTATAATATGGAGACATCATATTATATTTTCCTTGGAGCAGATTGTGGCTGTTTATGTAGCTGCACAGAATGGTAATGGGATTAAGACACACTTCTTATCTCTGCACAGCCTTCCAGGACTTTAGGTCCAGTCATTTAGGGGTAAATAAATGCTACCTGATGCCCCTAATGCAGGACAAATTGTACCAGCACAATCTAGCCCTCTCTAATATATCCTCAATAATGGGTAAAGAAATGTAAAAGAATATTGTATTGAATTGATGACCTGAGAGCAGAACTGGATCATTTTATGGGCTTTCCCATAACTAATCAGAACTTCACATATCTCACTGCTGATCACTTAGTGACAAAGGTAAAATACTTTAACCTTCTGAGAGGTTACTCTAGTTTTTATGACTGAGATTTTCAGAGTTTGAGTGAGTTGTACACTCAGCTGCCTTAGGTTCCTTTGAAAATCCCAGGCTAAATAATTAGCTAGCTACTTATTTTTTTGCAAAAAATTGAGCTAGACACCTTTTTCCTGAAGAAATAGACTAGCACTCCTTTTTTAAAAAAAAATGCAATAAGAAGGTGGTAAATATACTAAAGTGAATGTAAAAACATTGAAGGATCACAACCAAAAGGCCAGAAAAGTGATCAGAAAAATACATGCCAGAATCTCAGCTAGTGTAAATCATTAGTGCTGCTTAGTTAATGAAGCCATAACTTACACCAGCTCTCAAAGAGCTGCAGCTTGAGAATCATGGAGCCATAAAAGGCCAAGCCTCATAGAATCATAGAAATGTAGGGCTGGAAGGGACCTTGAGAGGTCGTCAAGTTGTGCACCCACCTGATAGTAATTTATTTGAGATAACAGTTCCCTAGTTTGCTTATGAGATTATCCTGTGGAATTGTGTCAAAAGCCGTACTAAAATCAAGACATGTCATGTGTACTGTTCCCCAGCATCCACTAGGCCAGTAACCCTGTCAGAGGAGGAAATAAGGGTGTTGTGGCATGATTTGTTCTTGACAAATCCATTCTGGCCAGTCTTTATATCCTTAATATCCTCTAGGTGCTTACAAATTCATTGTTTTAATAGTGTGTTCCAGTATCTTTCCAAGTATTGAAGTTAGGCTGACTGGTATACAATTCCCACAGTCCTCTTTGTTCCCCTTTTTAAAGATAGGTGCTACATTTGCCCTTTCCCCATCCTCTGGGACCTCACCCATCCTCCATGAGTTCTCAAAGATACTTGCTAACAATTCCAAGATTGCTTCCGCTAGTTTCTTAAGTACCCTGGGATCAGGCCCTGCCAACTTGAATACATCTAACTTATCCAAATATTCTTTAACCTGTTCTTTCCATATTTTGTCTTGTGTCTCTTCCCCCTTGTTAATATTGTGTTGAATACCTAGTCACCATTAACCTTTTTAGTGAAGACTGAAGCAAAATAGGCAAACTCTTCAGCCTTCTTGATGCCATTAGTTATTATGTCTCCTTCCCCATTATGTAGAGCACCTACACTTTCCTTCATCTTTCTCTTGCTCCTAATGTATTTAAAGAACCTCTTCCTATTCCCCTTCAGTTACAGCCATGCAAACCCACCTGTATCAATAAGGTTGGGTGAGTGCAAGTGAGAAAAGATTTGGCCTCCAGTGGGTAAAACACAGAAATTCACTGGAGTGAGTAAAAGGATTATAAAACCTTTCCATAAATTCAAGGTAATTGCCTTGACTTGTGCCTCTCATTGTATCAGGTCAGGGGCAGAAGGTCAAATCAACCATAACAGACAAACTGGTATCATTTCCCTTATGCTTAGCATAGAAAGTGAGACTTCTCTCATCAACTTTACTAGTTAATAAGGAGCATTGTTTGGATTAGTCAGATTCCTCACATTCCAATCTTGTACACTGTCTGCTTCAAAATTGCATACAGTTGTAATACTCTGAAATGTTTAGTAGCGTATTTTCAGTGCTGATTGCACTAAAGTAAATATAGAATTCCAATTAACACTAATGGAAATAGGGTGTCAAATCTGAAAATAAGCCACATTCTCCTTTCAATTACACCAGTGCAAGCCTCATTAACTAAGAGCAAAAAGAAAAGGAGGACTTGTGGCACCTTAGAGACTAACCAATTTATTAGAGCATAAGCTTTCGTGAGCTACAGCTCACTTCTTCAGATGCATATCGTGGAAACTGCAGCAGGCTTTATATATACACAGAGAATATGAAACAATACCTATTCCCACCCCACTGTCCTGCTGGTAATAGCTTATCTAAAGTGATTTCCAGCACAAATCCAGGTTTTCTCACCCTCCACCCCCCCACACAAATTCACTCTCCTGCTGGTGATAGCCCATCCAAAGTGATAACTCTTTACACAATGTGCATGACAATTAAGCTGGGCTATTTCCTGCATAAATCCAGGTTCTCACATCCCCCCCACCCCCATACACACACAAACTCACTCTCCTGCTGGTAATAGCTCATCCAAACTGACCACTCTTCAAGTTAAAATCCAAGTTAAACCAGAACATCTGGGGGGGGGGGTAGGAAAAAACAAGAGGAAACAGGCTACCTTGCATAATGACTTAGCCACTCCAAGTCTCTATTTAAGCCTAAATTAATAGTATCCAATTTGCAAATGAATTCCAATTCAGCAGTTTCTCGCTGGAGTCTGGATTTGAAGTTTTTTTGTTTTAAGATAGCGACCTTCATGTCTGTGATCGCGTGACCAGAGAGATTGAAGTGTTCTCCGACTGGTTTATGAATGTTATAATTCTTGACATCTGATTTGTGTCCATTTATTCTTTTACGTAGAGACTGTCCAGTTTGACCAATGTACATGGCAGAGGGGCATTGCTGGCACATGATGGCATATATCACATTGGTGGATTTGCAGGTGAACGAGCCTCTGATAGTGTGGCTGATGTTATTAGGCCCTGTGATGGTGTCCCCTGAATAGATATGTGGGCACAGTTGGCAACGGGCTTTGTTGCAAGGATAAGTTCCTGGGTTAGTGGTTCTGTTGTGTGGTATGTGGTTGTTGGTGAGTATTTGCTTCAGGTTGCGGGGCTGTCTGTAGGCAAGGACTGGCCTGTCTCCCAAGATTTGTGAGAGTGTTGGGTCATCCTTTAGGATAGGTTGTAGATCCTTAATAATGTGTTGGAGGGGTTTTAGTTGGGGGCTGAAGGTGACGGCTAGTGGCGTTCTGTTATTTTCTTTGTTAGGCCTGTCCTGTAGTAGGTAACTTCTGGGAACTCTTCTGGCTCTATCAATCTGTTTCTTTACTTCTGCAGGTGGGTATTGTAGTTGTAAGAAAGCTTGACAGAGATCTTGTAGGTGTTTGTCTCTGTCTGAGGGGTTGGAGCAAATGCGGTTGTATCGCAGAGCTTGGCTGTAGACGATGGATCGTGTGGTGTGGTCAGGGTGAAAGCTGGAGGCATGCAGGTAGGAATAGCGGTCAGTAGGTTTCCGGTATAGGGTGGTGTTTATGTGACCATTGTTTATTAGCACTGTAGTGTCCAGGAAGTGGATCTCTTGTGTGGACTGGACCAGGCTGAGGTTGGTGGTGGGATGGAAATTGTTGAAATCATGGTGGAATTCCTCAAGGGCTTCTTTTCCATGGGTCCAGATGATGAAGATGTCATCAATATAGCGCAAGTAGAGTAGGGGCTTTAGGGGACGAGAGCTGAGGAAGCGTTGTTCTAAATCAGCCATAAAAATGTTGGCATACTGTGGGGCCATGCGGGTACCCATAGCAGTGCCGCTGATCTGAAGGTATACATTGTCCCCAAATGTGAAGTAGTTATGGGTAAGGACAAAGTCACAAAGTTCAGCCACCAGGTTAGCCGTGACATTATCGGGGATAGTGTTCTTGACGGCTTGTAGTCCATCTTTGTGTGGAATGTTGGTGTAGAGGGCTTCTACATCCATAGTGGCCAGGATAGTGTTATCAGGAAGATCACCGATGGATTGTAGTTTCCTCAGGAAGTCAGTGGTGTCTCGAAGGTAGCTGGGAGTGCTGGTAGCGTAGGGCCTGAGGAGGGAGTCTACATAGCCAGACAATCCTGCTGTCAGGGTGCCAATGCCTGAGATGATGGGGCGCCCAGGATTTCCAGGTTTATGGATCTTGGGTAGTAGATAGAATATCCCAGGTCGGGGTTCCAGGGGTGTGTCTGTGCGGATTTGATCTTGTGCTTTTTCAGGAAGTTTCTTGAGCAAATGCTGTAGTTGCTTTTGGTAACTCTCAGTGGGATCAGAGGGTAATGGCTTGTAGAAACTCGTGTTGGAGAGCTGCCGAGCAGCCTCTTGTTCATATTCCGACCTATTCATGACGACAACAGCACCTCCTTTGTCAGCCTTTTTGATTATGATGTCAGAGTTGTTTCTGAGGCTGTGGATGGCATTGCGTTCCGCATGGCTGAGGTTATGGGGCAAGTGATGCTGCTTTTCCACAATTTCAGCCCGTGCACGTCGGCGGAAGCACTCTATGTAGAAGTCCAGTCTGCTGTTTCGACCTTCAGGAGGAGTCCACCTAGAATCCCTCTTTCTGTAGTGTTGGTTGGGAGACCTCTGTGGATTAGTATGCTGTTCAGAGGTATTTTGGAAATATTCCTTGAGTCGGAGACGTCGAAAATAGGATTCTAGGTCACCACAGAACTGTATCATGTTCGTGGGGGTGGAGGGGCAGAAGGAGAGGCCCCGAGATAGAACAGCTCCTTCTGCTGGGCTGAGAGTATAGTTGGATAGGTTAACAATATTGCTAGGTGGGTTGAGGGAACCATTGCTGTGGCCCCTTGTAGCATGTAGTAGTTTAGAAAGTTTAGTGTCCTTTTTCTTTTGTAGAGAAGCAAAGTGTGCGTTGTAAATGGCTTGTCTAGTTTTAGTAAAATCCAGCCACGAGGAAGTTTGTGTGGAAGGTTGGTTTTTTATGAGAGTATCCATTTTTGAGAGCTCATTCTTAATCTTTCCCTGTTTGCTGTAGAGGATGTTGATCAGGTGATTCCGCAGTTTCTTTGAGAGCGTGTGGCATAAGCTGTCAGCATAGTCTGTGTGGTATGTAGATTGTAATGGATTTTTTACCTTCAGTCCTTTTGGTACGATGTCCATCTGTTTGCATTTGGAAAGGAAGATGATGTCTGTCTGTATCTGTACAAGTTTTTTCATGCAGTTGATAGATTTCCACTCCATACGGCTAAATGCAGTGCCTTGCATAATGACAGGTTTCAGAGTAACAGCCGTGTTAGTCTGTATTCGCAAAAAGAAAAGGAGGACTTGTGGCACCTTAGAGACTAACCAATTTATTAGAGCATAAGCTTTCGTGAGCTACAGCTCACTTCTTCAGATGCATATCGTGGAAACTGCAGCAGGCTTTATATATACACAGAGAATATGAAACAATACCTATTCCCACCCCACTGTCCTGCTGGTAATAGCTTATCTAAAGTGATTTCCAGCACAAATCCAGGTTTTCTCACCCTCCACCCCCCCACACAAATTCACTCTCCTGCTGGTGATAGCCCATCCAAAGTGATAACTCTTTACACAATGTGCATGACAATTAAGCTGGGCTATTTCCTGCATAAATCCAGGTTCTCACATCCCCCCCACCCCCATACACACACAAACTCACTCTCCTGCTGGTAATAGCTCATCCAAACTGACCACTCTTCAAGTTAAAATCCAAGTTAAACCAGAACATCTGGGGGGGGGGGGGTAGGAAAAAACAAGAGGAAACAGGCTACCTTGCATAATGACTTAGCCACTCCAAGTCTCTATTTAAGCCTAAATTAATAGTATCCAATTTGCAAATGAATTCCAATTCAGCAGTTTCTCGCTGGAGTCTGGATTTGAAGTTTTTTTGTTTTAAGATAGCGACCTTCATGTCTGTGATCGCGTGACCAGAGAGATTGAAGTGTTCTCCGACTGGTTTATGAATGTTATAATTCTTGACATCTGATTTGTGTCCATTTATTCTTTTACGTAGAGACTGTCCAGTTTGACCAATGTACATGGCAGAGGGGCATTGCTGGCACATGATGGCATATATCACATTGGTGGATGTGCAGGTGAACGAGCCTCTGATAGTGTGCTGGAAATCACTTTAGATAAGCTATTACCAGCAGGACAGTGGGGTGGGAATAGGTATTGTTTCATATTCTCTGTGTATATATAAAGCCTGCTGCAGTTTCCACGATATGCATCTGAAGAAGTGAGCTGTAGCTCACGAAAGCTTATGCTCTAATAAATTGGTTAGTCTCTAAGGTGCCACAAGTCCTCCTTTTCTTTTTGCGAATACAGACTAACACGGCTGTTACTCTGAAACCTAACTAAGAGCAGAATCTGATCCACAGAGTTCAGTGAAATGGTACTAGATCAGACTTTGTCCTTTTTCATGTGAACAAAGTGGAATAAAAAATGTTTGGTTTAAGATTTACTGTAAAAAAGAAGCTATCATAGAACAGAGAGGATTTTAAAAAAAAATTAATCAAAGAGGGTTGTGCTGGGTCCTAATCCAATGTCCACTGAAGTCAATGGAAAGACTCGCTGGACTTGAATGAATTTTGAACCAGATCCCGAATTCAGAATAAAAGTGGTGGGGTAGAGTCTCTGCTCCTACCCATTCCATGTATGCCACTCAGGCAGTGCAAAGGGAGCCAACACTTCCTGTGACTCCTCTACTGGGTACATCTTGGGTGTAGGGGAGTCCTCAGCAGGCAGAGTGCCCCTGCACCTGACTCCTCTGTCTCCTTCCCCACAGAGCTTGGTTCAGGGGTATATCCCTGGGTAGAATGGTGTGGGGTGAGGGAACAGCCAGTACAATGTGCTCCTGCTGTCCTCCAGTGGCAAATGGTCCCTAAGGGGCTATTAGCCAGCTGGTGAAATTAGAGCAGCCGGTCAGCTGCTCTAACTTGTGTTAGGACTGGGGCAGAGAATCAGGGAGCCTTAATGAACCCCCTGGCAGTCTCCCTGAGAGCAGCAAAGAATCTTCCTCTATGTCCATAAATGTAAGAAATCAAGAAGACAACTCTAAGCTGTCACACTGTCCTATGAATAACACGTGTATGTTTCGGGTTGTGGAGAGCACTGTAATTAAGACAGAGAAGGAAGCTTAGACCAGTTTGCTATTATTTGTTTACAGTTTGTACAGATCATTACTTCAACTTTCTGTGTATATATATTCTTCTAAGTTCTTTTAATCTTAAAAAATGGTTAAATAGGTCTCTTAAAAATCATACTTTCAGTACCATAGACAGCACACTGTACAGTAAATTTATTCCATTACCTTAGTTCCACAGGGGGAAAGTGAAAATATTATGGCAGAACAATAAATCTATCCATTCTGGGGCAGTACCCATATGACTGGAGAATAACTAATACTGTATCTATATTTAAGAAGCAGGAAAAAACGATCCAGGCAATACAAGTATGCAAGACTTCAGAACAAATTGTGATGGAAAGAATAATTAAATTCATGGAAGCAAACGATAATGGGGATGTAATGCAATGTGGGCTTACCAAGGGTAGATCATGCCAGACTAATCTGATTTCCTTCATTGAGAAAATAACTGATTTTTTAGTTAAGGGAAGTGTAGTAGATCTAAAGCATTTGACATGGTGTCACATGGGAAATTACTAGTTAAATTAGAGAAAATGGGGATCAGTACAAGAATGATAAGGTGGATAAGGAACTGGCTAAAGGGGAGAAGGCAACACCTTGTGCTGAATGAATTATCAGACTGGAAGGAGGTTACTACTGGAGTCTCAGAGTCTTAGAATTTAAGGCTAGAAGAGAGCACGAGATCTTCCAGTCTGACCTCCTGCATATCATAGGCCATCATCACCACCCAGCACTTGCACACTACACCCAACAATGGAAATTATACCATAGTATCACAGCCCAAAGGAGACTAGACTATGATGTACCACAGACAGAGAATAGGAGGGACCAATGTGCACCAGTACCCAAGGCCCCTGAAATGTCAGGGAAATGATTAAGTGAGATATACCCAGATGCTGCAGAGAAAGGCAAAAAAAAGAACTCCAACCCCAAACCAAAACCAAGGTCACTGCAAATCTGACCTTCAGGAAAATTTCTTCCCAACCCCACATATGGAGATCAGTTAGACCCTGAGCATGTCAGCAAGAACCAGCCAGCCAAACACCTGAGTGCAAAGGTTGCTGATAAAAATATTGAAATAAGTATTGAAATATATTGAATAAGTTTGGTCCCAAGACTGATCCATGAGGAACTTTGCTAGTTACCTCTTTCCAGTCTGATAATCCCCCCTACAGCAAGCACAATCCCTTGCCTTCTCCCTTTTTGCCAATTCCTTATCCTCCTTACAGTGCTTGTGCTGATCCTCATCTTCCTTAATTGAACTAATATTTTCCTATTTGATACTGCATCAAATGCTTTACTGAAGTCCAGGTGTATTAGGTCTACTGCACTTCCCTTACCTAAAAATCAGTTATTTTCTCAAAATAAATAGATCTACCTTTAGTAAAACCATGTTGCATTAAATCTCCTTCACCATTTACCATTATGAATTTAATTCTTCTTTCCTTCATATTTTACCCTAAAACCTTACCTACTACCTAATAGGTCTGTAATTGCCCAGATTACCTTTTTTCCCTTTCCTAAATACAGGTATGACATCAGCTATTCTCCAGTCAGATGGGTTCTTACCCCCCTCCTCTCCCCAATAGATAGATTTATTAAAAATCCTTGCTATTGGACTAGCAATCTCAAGTGCCAGTTCTTTTAATATTCTGGGATGCCAGTTATCCGGTCCCTCTGATTTGGGTGCATTAAGTGCTTTAAGATTTTCTTCCATCTCCGATGTGATCATTTCCATTTCTAGACACTCATTTCCATCAGTCATACTGCCTTCATGCACATCTTTCATATTATCATCGATATCGAAAACCGAGGCAAAGTATTCATTTTAATTTTTGCGCCAGACCTAGATTATCTTTAATCTCTTTCCCATCCTCACTGTATAGTGGCCCAATCTCATCCTTCCTTGGTCTCTTTTTATTTATAAAACTAAAAAACATCTTATTATTTATTTTAATTTCCTTGGCAAGAACTAATTCAGCTTGACTGTTAGTAATTCTCACTTTATTCCTACATTTTCTAACCCCCATGATGTAGTGTTCTTTGCTGATCAATCTCTTTTTCCATGCCCTCTACCTTCTCTGCTTACGCCTAGTAACCTTTTTGAGGTGATTATTCATCCAGCTGGGTCCCTTCAAGATTTTTATCCTTGGGTGGGATGCAAATATAGTTTTTTCTATAGTTGATATGAACAAATTCAAAGACTCCTCCATATTTAAGTCCCCCAGCTCTTCAGTCCAGCTGACTTCTTTAACTAGTTCCCTTAATTTCCCAAAGGCTGCCCTTTGGAAATCAACAACAATGGTTTATGACTTGGTTTTGATTATTCTTCCATTTAAATTAAATGGAGTCAACTTGTGATCACTCTCCCCAGGACAGCATTCTGTGCTGCTTCATCACAGCTGCAGCAGAGGCTAGTGCCAGGGTCAGGGTTACTACCCCATTTCCAGTAGCGATATCCATCGATAGCAAAGCCATCGTACAGGGAACTTGTAAGACCTCATTTGCAATACTGTGTACAATTACGGTCACCTATGTTCAAGAAAGATTTATTTAAACTGGAATGGGTACAGAGAAGAGCTACGAGGATGATTAAGGGAATGAAGGGCCTATCTTATGAGAGGAGACTAGATAATTTGATTTGTGTAGTCTTGCAGAAAGAAGGGTGAGAGGAGATATAGTTGCTCTCTATAAATACATTAAGGGGATAAATAACAGGGAGGGTGAAGAGCTATTTAAGCTAAAGGACAATGCTAGGACTAGAGCAAATGGGTATAAACTGGGCATGAACAAATTCAGGCTGGAAATTAGAAAGTTTCGAACCATCATAGAAATGAGGTTCTGGAACAGCTACCGAGTAGAATTTGACACTAGTTCCATCAGAGTTAAGATGCAAGCAAGTTTCTGATTTTAAAGCCAATTTTCAGATTCATACCCACACACCCACCCTCTCTCTGAAATAAAAGAGCCCTCCAATTTTTTTATCACATGAATACTTTCTGATTGCAGTTCTAGTAGTTCTGTTTGAAGCACACTGAAATGTTTGTTGCAACATGACAAAAAATTGCTTGAGAAATGTTATAGATACAATAATTTCCATCTAAAAATACACCATGCATAACCCCTGCTGTTCCCTTTTCGTCTTGCTTCAGATTAAGGCACTTTATAATGCCCTGAAATAGATAGTTAGGAAAATCATTTAGAAAATATTCTTATAACTAGGAACAGTGAGAGAGAAGAGGCTCATTTCTATAATGTACAAAAGGTCAGAAAGTAATAAACCTTCAACTCACCCCACACACCTCGCTGCATGGGAAAGAGACCTCAACATCTCTAAATCAGAAGACAACTGGAAAAAAATAAACTCTGATATTCATTCTAGGAAATGTTAGCAAAGACCTCATTTTGTACTTCCCAGCTAACTCTGCAATATAAGACCAGAGGCCAGACCCTTTCAGTGGCTCTGGTGGTGAACCAGGCCTGAAGGCTAGTGTAATGGGCTAGTTTGGGTTCCCACTACCGTAAGTGAGACAGATATACAAGTTCTAATCCCCTCCCCTCACTTTGCAGCCCATGGTGAAAGGGATGAGGTCAAGGAAAAAGACCTGAATGGAGGGCTGCTGCAATCTCCAGTTTGCATGCTATTACCCATCTCTTGGGGGCCATTACCAGCTGGCACCAGTTAGAGCAGCCTGAAGGCTGCCCTAGTTTATGCTGATGGTCAAACCAGCCCCAGGATTGCAGGGGGATAAAGGCAATGTAAGGCTACCCCCTTTGTTGCCTGTGTTGAGTTCTGCTCAGCTAGATTTGAGTATTGGGGCCCTTCTGGCTAATGAGCAGAGCGCACTCTGGAACTTGTATGTAAAGTGGGCAGAGGTGACTGGGGTTGCTGTGACAGGGAGCTTGCACCAAGGTGGGGGATTTTAAGCCCTTGTAATGAAAGTGCCCAAGAGCCAAACTCATCTGTGGAGAAATCTAGTAGAAATAAGCTAACAACATCCCAAATAAAAACACATAAGTGAATACGAGGCACGCTGTCCTTGGACAGAACAGGGAGCCCTCCTTTCCCTTTCTCCACCTGCAAAGAACTGTAGTTCAGATCTCCAGTTGGCTGAATAACACTAGTAATTACACTGCAATCAACCGCAGAGCAGGGCGTCACTGGGAGGCATTTGGCAGTGTGCCAGGGGCCCTGTGAGCTTGAAAGCCCTGCACCTGAGCAGCATTAAACTGAGAGAAAGTTTGAATTATGATCAGAATTTTGTGGCTCAAATTTGAACTAAGTTTAATATCTTTGGAGTCCATTGTATTAAAAACGAAATGATTTATGTGTTGTGAGATTGTATGTAGCTTCTCCAGAAGGGGTATGCTAACAGTTATCAGTCGTTTGAAGCTTTGCCCAGGAGAAGAGACCCATTGTTTGGCTGATTACCCCCACAGCTGCCCATCCCCTGCCCAGCAATTAATTCTGCCCAATTCAATCCTGTCCCTGCAGTTCCCACATCAGTTCTGCCTCCACCTCGTCCCCGCAGACTCCACTCAGTTCAGCCCCAATTCAGTGCCCCTCCCCAGCTTCACCTCAGCGTTTCCTGGTGTTCTTCACCTCCTCTCCCAGGCCTGGCAGGCTGCAGTGAGGTCCCCTCCTTGCTTCCAGGCTGGGGGACAGCTCTAGGAGCTTTTCTCCCCACTCTGTTCCCTCCCAGGCTGGGCAGAAAGACAGTTTCTGGCAGAGCTTGCACTAGAACTCATGCCTCCTGAGGCAGTCAAGGATCTTGCCCACAAGACCACCCTTCCTCTCCCCAGATTCTGGTTTGTGTGACATCTTTGTTACGCTGTTTCAAACAGAAATGAATGTGCACCAGTTTTCTTCAAGCAGCTGTCTTGTGATCTGATATTTTCTCACAGGGTTTTAAACTTCTTTACACATATCACAACATTGTGTCTTGAAAGATGTAATACGAAAATATGCAGTCACATGGCTTTGTGACTGGACTTTAATTTCAAACCTTTACGGATATGGTATGACGCTTAGGGCTAGATCACAGAGTTCCTGGGAGCCCTGAGTAAGAGGATTACACAGCTCCAGGAGCACAACAAGGAATGAACTGTGAGACAGTCACTGTCAGGTCCCTGACTCCTCTTTGCATCTGGAGGAAATGAGATAAACCATGGAGCAGCCTCCTGCTCCCTCCATATTGGCTGGCACATTGGGGTGGAGGGTGGGGTCCAGGTTCCATCCCTGCCTGCCCACATGCACAAGCAGAGTAGTGTCCCTGCACAGCCAGCTGCAGCCCAGAAGGCAAGAAGCCTGTGCAAAGGAGAAATGAAGCATCTTATGACCCCTCAGGCACCTGCGCAGGTCACCATTCGGTCCTTACTTAGTAAATATATTCCTGTTCTAATGAATTAGTGTTATAGTTCACGTGTAGAGACTGTGATGAACCCCTGACTAGGCTACCATGCACCTTAGAGGTTAATCTGTATAACCATACCTCCTTTTTTCAACAGCTTCTTTGGTTGTCTCTCTCCCCAGGGCAGCTGGGTGGCTGCAATTTGTGGCGATCATTACCAGGCAGAAGTCGAGACCGAGGAGTGTGGAGATCTAAGAGGGTGGGTCACAGTGTTGCCAAAGAAAAGCTCTTTCCAGCCAAAGACATTTGGCCTCAGAATCTGGCTACAAAAGAATACACGTAAGAAAGCTTTTCCTGTGCACTACCAAAACACACATGGAAAGTGAACCCTATTAGAATCAATACCCAATAAAGGAATAAGAGAAACTTCTAGTCATAAAATCTACGAGAAGAAAAATATAACTGTAGATAGAGCCCTGTGAAACTAATACACAGATGGGCAGAGATGGGGGTGAAAACTAATAGTGG
The DNA here is from genome assembly GCF_965140285.1 of Lepidochelys kempii. Taxonomy (NCBI): domain Eukaryota; kingdom Metazoa; phylum Chordata; order Testudines; family Cheloniidae; genus Lepidochelys; species Lepidochelys kempii. The sequence continues at coordinate 252,182,939 of NC_136380.1, forward strand.
TAAAAGAAAAAGAAAAACTTTAGTGCATTGAACACCATATCTTTAATAGTCTGCCACGCTACTTCTTCCTTTTTTGGAGTAATTTAGATAATAAAAAAGGCCGTCTTGGTGACCTAGATATACCATAGTACAGTATTCAAAAACACAGTTTCAAACCCCACTCACAATTAAGGGTGAACTCTTCTTTGATTTTAGCACTCCATTTGGAAGAGAGGTCTGGTCATAATTAGGCACTCACAGCCATCCACCAGTGTGCCTCTGTAGGAAAATAACTGTCTTTGTTCAATTATGAATCTGCATTTTCATGTGACTCTTCACTGAGTATTCTGAATGGCGAATGCTTTCTGATTAAGACAGCTAGCCCTCTCAAATGTCAAGAAAAAGGATGAATAGTAAATCTGAACCACTAATTCCCTTTGCAGGGCTTAACACATTCTGACAGAGTAAGATGGCTGTCTTATATACAAGTACTATGGGCTCATCATTTATTTAAGTGGGCAAAAATACCCCTTTTCTATCTAAGTACATTATTGAGATTCAAGCCCCACCTCTCTCTCAAAAAATTGCAGGAGATTATTCTGCAATTATATTAGACAGTCTTACTCATCAGTCATCATTTTGTATGAGCTTACCAACTCATCTTCAGTAAGAGTCTCCAAGTGGTGATCAATTGTTATGGGACACATATTCCAGCTCTAATTCTTGATGTACATAATAGAAAATAAAGGAGAATGAGAGGAGCCCACTATTACTGGAAATAGCCAAGCGTCAAAGACACAAACAGGAAAGACCCTTATGCCTCAGTATGACGGTCACATTACATTATATGCATCCGATGAAGTGAGCTGTAGCTCACGAAAGCTTATGCTCAAATAAATTTGTTTGTCTCTAAGGTGCCACAAGTCCTTCTTTTCTTTTTGCGAATACAGACTAACACGTCTGCTACTCTGAAACCTGACATTACATTTAGACTTGGTACAACTTAAATTTAGTTTTTACAATTTTGCCAGGGAATATAGCTGTTTATTATTTACGCTTTTTAAAATATTTTTATCAATTTGAATTTTTACAGTTGTGGGAAATTTGGGCAGGTCAGACAATTATTTAATGACAGTAGATGCTGAGATTCAAAAGGCTAAAGCTTTATAAATCATTGAAACACAAGTTGTCAGCATCACATGTCAAAATATACAAGGTAAATAGCAGTCAATCAGCAAATCATACCTGTTTTTACTATTCATTTGCTAGTTCATTTGTAACAAGCCCAACTAAGAAGTCTAAATCATTGGATTTTGACTCTAAATTCTCAAGCAGCATTTTTCTAACTCTGCCAATCTGTAAATTTCAATTATTATCGATGAAAATATAATTTCATTGGCTTGTGTGTGTACAAAGAAATCAATGTTTACCAACATCCCCCCTCCCCTCACCCAATCTAATCCTTCCAAACCTAATTATATTCAAAGTTAGTTAATAAAGCGGGTCAATATTGTTCAAATGAAACATTTTTTTAACTGAAAAATGGCAGGTTTTTTTAAATGATTTTTTTTTGTGAAAAATTGATGACGTTCACATGGTTGGGGCATTTTGTGAAAAATAGCATGTCTTTTTCCAATATTTTGGCAACGTTTTTATTGAAAATTTTTATTTGGCAAAGTCCGAGGTTTCGATAAACAAAGTTTGTCCATAGCCATTCCAATAACATTTTGTGCAGCTAAAAACTATTGCAGAAATACAAATAAGGGTGCCCTGTTTCAATCACTTCCAAACAAAAACACGTTTGAATTGTTTTGTGAACTTTTGGATTTTTCAACCAGTGCTGATATTTAGATATGGACGTAACCAATGTTTCTTTGGAAGCTCATAATGGAAACTGATTCTCTTTAATGGACTTTGGATCAGGCCCTCAGAGCAGAGAGAGGAAGAGCACACATCAGGGTTCAGAGTGATGTGCGATAGCCCAGACCACTATTCCAGCTTTTTGATAGCCCCCATCAGCTTCTTCAGCATTTAAATTAAGGATCTGACTCTGTTCTCCCTTGTACAACAGTGGAATTTACAAGTCTGTGGAGTTCCGCCTGATTTACACCAGTCTTTAAGGAGGCTCAAACCCTAGATTGTGATGTTGTCTTATATTCCCCAGAGTCTGCAGATAGTTTTGAATAATTCATTTTTAAAAGCATGTCATTATATGTGTACCCTAAATACACGTGCTGTGTCAAAAATCTCCCTTCAGTGCATCCTGCTAAGCTCTAACAAAACTTTTCATTTTGGAAACACTAGACAGGTTATTGTAAATCACCGCCTTTGAAGACGTAAGTTAATGCCTTCCCTTTGCTAAGCACATTTGTAAAGCTACACGCAGACATTTTCCAGAGCCTTGAACAATTTAGTCTCACGGCAAGAAGAAAAATGATTTGCTTAAACACCTGTACGGAAAGTGATATCTAATCTTTTGTAGTCACTATTGGAGAGCGCTCAGGTCAATCAACAGTCAATAGAAGGTGGTGGTAACTCTTATTTTATATTTTATTTTACAGTCAAGGCTGAGTATTTGTTTTTGAAAGATTGGAGGGGTTGGTTGGCAGTGCCAGGGAACCGGATTCTTTTTATCTACATGCTTGATATGATGAGGAGGCAGGTGCAAAGCAAGCTTTCCAATACTGTCTGCAGCAATAATCCCCATCTTAGCCTAGACTAACCACCTGCTCTTGAGGCACAGAGATAATTCAGTCACCAAGTTAGTTCAGTCCTAAGTATCTCCCGAGTAAAGACTGATAAATGAGCCAAATTACAGCGTGATTAGGGGTTGTGTCAATACATCAATATTTGATCACTAACAGTGGCCCCTGCTTGGTTCTCCCCAGGACATGGAGTTAAACTTTAAATAGCCTAAACAGATTAATATACCTGTAATTTATGCAGGCTCTGTTCCAAATTTCATTGAAGTCAACAGATAACTTTCCAATAGCCTTTGGACCAGCCCCAAGTTACCCACCTTCTTATTTAAAATATTACTAGAATTTGGACTTTCTAAAGTTTGGTAGATTTTTGTTCTTGTATGTTAGCCTACAGTTTGAAACCTTAATCCAGATTTTGATACCTCAGGCACTATGCAGCTGGTCATTTTCACGACAGAATTATTCATTTTCACAGTAAAATAGTTGCACTCTGTTTAAAAATACTTCCACGCTGAAGCCTGTCAGCTCCACAGTGTTTAACTGGGCTGCTTAAAGATGTTGCAAGCAAAAAATGCAGAGGGGTGCAAAAATGAAAGCTTCCTTTCTTAGAATGGATCTGTACTGCCTTAAATAAAGCTTTACTAAAAGGATGGAACAAGATTTTGCTTCATTTCTTATTTTCTCTAAATTGCTTTACCTATCCCTAATTAATACAAATTGACCACATGGGGCCACCATTCCTTTAGACGCTGATCCATGATAGTGGTACTTTTGGGGGGAAAAAAAAGCAACTGCTTGGAGTGGCATTGAGTCCTAACCCCAGCTACAGTTCTGGTTAGAATCATAGAATATCAGGGTTGGAAGAGACCTGAGGAGGTCATCTAGTCCAACCCCCTGCTCAAAGCAGGACCAACCCCAACTAAATCATCCCAGCCAAGGTTTTGTCCAGCTGGGCCTCTAAGAATTAAGATTCTACCACCTCCGTAGGTAACCTATTCCAGTGCTTCACCACCCTCCTAGGGAAATAGTTTCCTAATATCCAACCTAGACCTCCCACACTGCAACTTGAGACCATTGCTCCTTGTTCTGTCATCTGCCACCACTGAGAACAGCTGAGCTCCATCCTCTTTGGAACCCTCCTTCAGGTAGTTGAAGGCTGCTATCAAATCTCCCTTCACTCTTCTCTTCTGCAGACTAAATAACCCCAGGTCCCTCAGCCTCTCCTCATAAATCATGTGCCCCAACCCCCTAATCATTTTCATTGCCCTCTGCTGGACTCTCTTCAATTTGTCCACATCCCTTCTGTAATGGGGAGACCAAAACTGGACGCAATACTCCAGGTGTGGCCTCACAAGTGCCAAATAGAGGGGAATAATCACTTGCCTCGATCTGCTGGCAATGCTCCTACTAATACAGCCCAATATGCCATCCTTCTTCTTGGCAACGAGGGCACACTGCTGATTCATATCCAGCTTTTCATCCACTGTAATCCCCAGTCCTTTTCTGCAGAACTGCTGCTTAGCCAGTCGGTCCCCAGCCTGTAGAGGTGCATGGGATTCTTCCTTTCTAAGTGCAAGACCCTGCACTTGTCCTTGTTGAACCTCATCAGATTTCTTTTGGCCCAATCCTCCAACTTATCTAAGTTACTCTGGACTCTATCCCTACCCTCCAGTGTATCTATCTCTCCCACCAGCTTTGTGACATCTGCGAACTTGCGGAGGGTGCAATTAATCCCATCATCCAGATCATTGATAAAGATGTTGAACAAAACCGATCCCAGGACCGACCCCTGGGGCACTCCGCTTGATACCAGCTGCCAACTAGATATGAAGCCATTGATTATTACCTGTTGATCCCAACAATCTAACCAGCTTTCTATCCACCTTCTAGTCCATTCATCCAATCCATACTTTTTTATCTTGCTGGCAAGAATACTGTGGGATACCATATCAAAAGCTTTGCTAAAGTCAAGATATATCACATCCACCATTTTTCCCATATCCACAGAGCCAGTTATCTCATCATAGAAGGCAATCAGGTTGGTCAGGCATGACCTGCCCTTGGTAAATCCATGTTGACTGTTCCTGCTCACCTTCCTCTCCTCCAAGTGCTTCAAAATGGATTCCTTGAGGACCTGCTCCATGATTTTGCTGGGGACTGAAGTGAGGCTGGACTGGACTGGTCTGTAGTTCCCCGAGTTCTTTTTCTTCCCTTTTTAAAATATGGGCACTATATTTGTCTTTTTCCAATCATCCAGGACCTCCCCTGATAGCCACTAATTTTCAAAGATAATGGCCAATGGCTCTGCAATCACATCAGCCAAATCCCTCAGCACCCTTGGATGCATTAGATCTGGACCCATGGACTTGTGCACGTCCAGCTTTTCTAAATAGTCCTTAACCTGTTCTTTCACCACTGAAGGCTGCTCCCCTCCTCCCGATACTGTGTTGCCCAGTGCAGCAGTCTGGGAGCTGCCCTTGTCTGTGAAGACCAAGGCAAAAAAAGCATTGAGTACTTCAGCTTTTTCCACATCATCTGTCACTAGGTTGCCTCCCCCATTCAGTAAGGGTCCCACACTTTCCCTGACCTTCTTCTTGTTGCTAACATACCTGTAGAAACCCTTCTTGTTACTCTTAACATCTCTTGCTAGCTGCAACTCCAATTGTGTCTTGGCCTTCCTGATTACACCCCTGCATGTTCTAGCAATATTTTTATACTCCTCCCTAGTCATCTGTCCAAATTTCCACTTCTTGTAAGCTTCCTTTTTGAGTTTAAGCTTACTGAAGATTTCACTGTTAAGCCAAGCTGGTTGCCTGCCATATTTGCTATTCTTTCTGCACTTCGGGATGGTTTGTCCCTCTAACCTCAATAAGTCTTCTTTAAAATACAGCCAGCTATCCTGGACTCCTTGCCCCCTCATAGTAGCTTCCCAGAAGATCCTTCCCATCAGTTCCCTAAGGGAGTCTAAGCCTGCTTTTCTGAAGTCCAGGGTCTGTATTTTGCTACTCTCATTTCTTCCTTTTGTGAAGATCCTGAACTCAACCATCTCATGGTCACTGCTGCCTGCAAGCTTGTGTCTGCAAGGCTCCAACATCCTTGAGAAATTCCTTTAACTCCCTTAAAAATACAATTTTGTTTATGGTTTTTATATGACTTTTGCTTATGAAAAGTCACAGATGTACACCACTGGAAAGTGAAGTACTCTATTTGTCCAGAGAGTGGGTCCAGAGGTTCTCTCTAGTATTCATCTGATTTGAAGAGTAGCTTTTTGTCAGCAGAACTTGGGGACCCTTCTCCACCATCCCATGTCTCCAGTCCAACACATTGCCCCAACAGAGACAGGGAATTCCATCAAGTCACTGTGCCCCACAGTCAAATTATAAAAGTCCAAGTTAAAAGAAGCATCTGTCTCGATAACTCCCATGCAAACATATGGCATTCCTAGTCATCATCCTTTATTATTTGCATTACAGTAGCACCTAGGGACTCTAAATGAGAGTGGAGACACGTTGTGTTAGCTGTGGTACAGACACACACAGTAATAGACAATTGTGGAACTAAGAAAGGAAATATTATCATCTCCAGCTGCTTTAATGGAGCTGGTAGATTTCTCTGTCACCTGAGGGGAAAAGAGAAGGTGAATAAAAGGGAGAGGGGTAAGGAGGAAAGTGAATCAGCTTCCGGGCCTATTTGCTGATGGCTTATTTCAACTAAGCACTGATCCTTCAATAAACTTGTGGTGGCAGAGGGGAAAACATTTCCATGAGCCAAGAGCACTAACATTCCCTGGCAGAGCCTGGCTTTGTCTTGCTTGGTGCTATCCCTCTCCATTTGATTGTAACATCAGGATCTATTCTTCTGAGCAACTCCGATGCATATTTTTCAGGGGTTCCACTGAGAATATTGAAGAGACTCTTTGCTGCAAGGGCAACACTGATGACTACAGGAAGACTGATTAGAAGAGGGTTTCTGTTTCTACCAGCCTTGTTAGCCTGCAGGGGGACATGCCGTGTGTCAATACACTGTATGTGTATTGTCTCCCCTCTTACTACCTGCCGGGTCAAAATCATTCAGCAAGCTGTATGCATATAATTATGGATAGGGTGCTCATCACCATACAGCAGTGCTGGAACCTGGAGCAGATTTGAGGTCCATTCTACAGCTCTTCCATAAAATTGGTGAGCCGCTACTTTGAAGACGATATCTCAAGCATTTCTGATTAAACACATTGCTATTATTAAGCAGAAGTTAAGAAGCAAGGAAAGTTCTCTGAGGCCACTTTTGCAACAATTCCCGTACAAACTAAAATAAGGCATTGCCAATTCTGCTGCATCCTTCAGGGAAGCAGCATACCCCACTGCAAATTAAAACACAAAGAATTAGAGTGCCACACATCTACTCCAGCATCAACTCAGCAAGCACAGACTAGTTCCATAAAGTCTTTGGCAGTGGCTCCCAGCTGGACTGTTCCAAAGACTTCAGGAAGCCGGGACTGACCATGTAGGCTGCTATCTCCCTCCCCTAGAAGACACTGCTGGGATCTTAGCTATCTTGCAGCCATGGGGAGCAGCCAGGAGTCACTGCCGGAGGCTGCAGAGGTCAGAGACTGGCTAAGGGGGCTCCTGCCCTTTCCTCCAGGAGACCCTGCCATAAGCCACTTTTCTATCGGGGGAGGGTAGAAAGAGCAGCACAGAGTCCCTGCTAGAAACTACTGGAGACAGGGGGTAGTATGTTGGGCCCCTGCTGGGAGCCACACACCCCTCCAATGGAATGAAGGGACAGGCTGTAGACATATTCGGCCAGTTTGTACTTTTTTCTTTTTAGTCCCAGGCTGAAATGGAAGCTATATTGGATGGGCAGGAGGAGGAGATGGCACCAGAAGTTGGCTGAAGAATGTAGCTAGAGGGGAAAAAAGAGGTATGTGGAAATTAAAAAATAGGGCAAGGGGAGGAGTGCAACTAGCAGGCCTGGTTGCAAAATGGTCTTATTTGAGAACAATTTTTTTCAGGAAAAATTGCCATCAGGGTTGAATTTTTTGTTTTTTTGCAAAAATATTCCTGCCTCTTTAATATATTTGATTTTTTTTATCAAAATATCATGAAAAATCATTACCAAATTTTATTTAACCCAACCATTTTTTCAGTAAGTGAAAAATGTTGATGACCATTTTGATGACACTGTTGATAACTTTTTAACTGGAAAAAAAAAGTGCAGAGAAAATGTTGACAAAAAGAACAACAAAAACAGGGAGAGGGCCTCTTTTGAGCACTTCAGAATGCAAACAACTTTGATATTTTTCATGTAGGCTTCCATGTTTTGAACCAGCTCTAGAAACTAGTAAGCTCTGTGCTTTTGACGTTTTGCATATTTGTTGTTTGGCTGGGTACTTTTTCTCTCTCTGGGCTTGGCTACATAGAGAGTTACCAGGTGGCAAACTGGGGTGTAAGTCTGTAGCACATTAGCCTTCTGCACACTGGCTGGATGTGTGGACCCTATTCCCACACACTAAATTTTTTGTCATGTGTTTTGATCTTCTCCAGTTTGTAACAACAATAAATCAAAACGCACTACAGATCTTTTTTTTAATGCGTGGTAACAGGGCCCACATGGCCAGTGCCATGGCCAGAAGACTAGTGTGCTGGAGATTTAGACCCCAAGCTTGCCACACACTAACTCTCCATGTAGACAAACTCCCTGTTTCTATATGTCTTTCTTTTCTATGTAGATTGTAAGTTCTTTGGGGGCAGGGACTGTCTTTCACTTTCTTTATACAATACTTAGGCCTCACTCCTGTCTGGGACCTCTAGGCAATACTGTAATATAAATAAGAAGGATAATGTTCAAGTGTATGAACAGTCCATAGTTGGAAGACCATAGATGTCTAGGAGTTCACCACACTGAAGCTGTCACTCATATCCTTCTGCAGACAGAACAGATAAATTAGGCCATACATATTTTAGCATTTTCAAAGGCAAAAAACACACACAGAGAACTGAACAACTAAAATGAAACAGGTTTCAGAGTAGCAGCCCTGTTAGTCTGTATTTGCAAAAGAAAAGGAATACTTGTGGCACCTTAGAGACTAACAAATTTATTTGAGCATAAGCCACAAGTACTCCTTTTCTTTTGTAAAATGAAACAGGTACAGTTGTGTAATGCTGGATTTATTTCAATACACTGTAACAAAGCTTCTCACAAAGTGCTCTGGACTGAATTCCCAGGTGAATTAGTATCATATTTAAATACTGCATGCCTATGATTTATATAAACAGCTGTTATACTCATTAGAAACAAATCTGCTCAACTGGAAGGTATTAACTGTTTCTAAATTGCACAAATAACGTTTACTTGGAATTTGATTCAGTTACATGCTTTTGAATGTCAGTCCACTATCCGTAATCTAATAAGCCCTACCCACAGTTTACAATGATGCAATAAAATATTGATTTAACTGTTTTCACATTGAATTGATCAACCGAACATATAATTAAGTCATCCTATAACTTTCCCTTAGTGCAAGTGCATTATCTTATTATTACTTAAACAGTCTAGATATGTATTTAAAGCCTAAATCAATGAGGATTGCGAATCTCAGGCATGTTTCAAGGCAATAATTATACCAAACTACTGTATGCATTTACTGGATTCTGATTAAGGCTTGGCAGACACTCACAAAAATATGTGTAGGGTCTAAATATATATTGCCAGGACCTCAGCTTAGGGTTGCCAGTTGCCAGGCATCCGTTTTTTAACCGGAACGCCCCGTTGAAAAGGGACCCTAGCGGCTCCGGTCAGCACCGCCAACGGGGCTGTTAATAGTCCAATCGGCGGCACAGCAGGGGTCTGGGGCTAAGCCAGGGGTCTGCTTGCCCTGGCTCTTTGCGGCTCCCGGAAGCGGCTGCTAGGTCCTTGCGGCCCCTAGGCGCATAGGCAGCCAAGGAAGCTCCACATGCTGCCCCCACCCCCAGTGCCAGCTCTGCAGCTCCCATTGGCCAGGAACTGCAACCAATGGGAGCTGTGGGGGCAGTGCCAGCAGGCACAAGGGCAGTGCACAGAGATTACCTGGCCGTCATGCACCTAGGGGCTGCACGGACCTTGTGGCCACTTCCTGGGAGCTGTAGTAAGTGCCACCGGGACCCCACACCTCCTCCTGCACCCCAACCCCCTGCCTCAGCTCGGAGTCCCCTCCCGCACCCAAACTCCCTCCTGGAGCCTGCAACCCCCCCAATACCCTGCCCCAGCCTATAGCCTGCTCTTGCACCCTGAACCCCTCATCCTGAGCCCCACCCCAGAGCCCACAGCCCCAGCTGGAACCCTCACCCCCTCCTGCACTCTGAACCCCTTGGCCCCAGCCTGGAGCCCCCTCCTTCACCCCAAACCACTCATCCCTGGTCCCACCCCAGAGCCTTCACCCCCAGCTGGAGTCCTCAAATCCCGCATCCCAACACCCTGCACCAGCCTAGAGCCCGCTCCCGCACCCTGAACCCCTCATTTCTGGCCCCACTGGAGCCCACACCCCAGCCCAGAGCCCATACTCTGACCCCGTACCTCAACTCCCTGCCCTAGTCCTAAGCCCCCTCCTTCACCCCAAATCCCTCATCCCTGGCCCCACCCCAGAGCCCATGCCCTCAGCCGAAGCCCTCACCCCCCTCCCACACCCCACCTACCATGCCGCAGCCCAGTGAGAGTGAGTGAGGGCGGGGGAGAGTGAGCAACGGAGGGAGGGGGGAGAGAGTGAGCAAGAATGGGCCTCCGAGAAGGGGTGGGGCAGGGTTGGGTTGTTCTGTTTTGTGTGATTAGAAAGTTGGCTATCCTACCTCAGATGGTACAATACTTTGATTTCCACCAGCTCAGGATTTGGTCCAGAGTGCTTTGCATTAGGTATCTAAGCAAAATCCTTGTGAAAGACCTGTGACTGCTACAAATACACAGTGAAAATCATTGAACATGCCTAACATTAGTAAAACAAAACTCCCCCTGAAGACAAAGCAAAGGTTCCATAGGAGTCTATTGTAAGGTCTTATAGATTGCCACCTATATACACAATTGCTTTTGCCGTGACATCAACATCCCCCATGAGACAACATCCTTGCAAGCCCGCTGGGATCAGCTTTTGTCTGATACATTTTCTTACTTTTGACTCTTCTAGGCAGATCCACATTCCGTCACTGGCTGACTACCCTGAACCAGATGCTGTTTATCTCACTTTACCCAATGATAGTTTAACAATGTAATTTCAAAACGTTTGTGATCAGATTGAAAAGGCAAAATTAATCCTTCGTCCTTTCAGCCTATTTCTCACAACACACTAGAAATAACCTGTTCAATAGTTATAGGCCAGTCACAGTAACCAGACTTAAAAGTGCACTGGCTGAGATAAACGGAGAAAAGGGAATTCCTACACGTTACATTAGTATTTTATAATCATTTTAAAAAATATATTATAAAGGCAGATAACGGGTCAGATTTTCAAAAGAGCTCTGGATCCAACTCTTCCCGTTCAAGGCACCTACATGAAGTAGCCAGTCTGAGCACAATTGTGGTTGCTGAGACCTTTTGAAAATGTGGCCCCTCATGTATAAAGGGGGCTACAGCATCACAGAAACCCTGACAGTTTAATTGTTGGGAACATTTCCAGGACTGTGGCTCAGCCACTGTCTCTGTGGGTGCCAAATGTACCCTTAAAATTTACATTTACAAATCTCAGTATTTGAGCCTCTATCTGATTTACTCCTGCAAGGACTACTCAGGTGACTGAGGGCTGCAGATTAGGCCTTGCTGTATTTACATGTACTAGTGTATTGATTGGAATTGCAATTTTTGTTTCTGATCTGTTGTTCCTTACCATCACCGCAATCTGTGGTGTCTGCTGGAAAATGGTAAATCAGAAACCTTCATAAGACATCAGGTTCCCTTCTGCTAGAGTTAAGGTAGTTGGTCAGATTGTTCTCGAATCATCCAGTGGATTGGCAATGACCGAATTGTGGATAAGAACAAAAAGTGGCAGGTAAGTCAAGAAATCAAGAAGATCTAGTTTCTGGATGTGTCGCAGTTCTCTCTGCACGGCTTTCTCATGCTCTTCACTTATCCCTCCAGCCTTCAGCTCTACCAAAAGTTGGTCCACGGTGATGCTGCCGGAGTGAGAGTCAATATTCCACAGAAATAATTGCTGGAAAACAGTAAGGAGGTTATTGTTCTTATTACCAGTTTTCCTTCATTTCCAGCTTATTTTCCTCACTAACAAAGTCAGCTACCTGTCAGACAGTCTGGATGCAATCTTTGGCTCTTGCTCTGTGTAGCTGAGTATGCTGAGAAAGGCAAAGGTGGCTCTAAACCACTTTTTCCCCTCCCTTAATCCTGTGGGCAGCCAATGGCCAAGCTGTCCCCCAGCACAAACGAGAGCAACCATAGGGCTGTTCTAATTTATGCTGGCCTAGAATGATCCTTTAGGGGTCATGCTTTGCCAGCTGGAGATGAGCAGAGCAAATTTTTCTCCTGCCCCACTCCCTTCAGCCTACATCACACCCCCTTCCACTATGGAATGTCCCTGCCCTGCCCACAGCAGGACCTGACATGTTGTCTGCATCAGGTGGGGCTGGTGCAAAGTTGGCTCTACTAGCTGTATGCCAACCCAGGAATCTCCCTTGCCACTGCAATCTTTATCGACTGGTAAATACTTAGAAGCACTTTAGAGATGCATAGAGAATCATAACAGTATCTGGGCAATAAGCCACAAATACCTTGGGCAGGTCACATCATCTCTCTGTGCCTCAGTTTTCCCATCTGTAAAATGGTGATAAATGATACTGGGCCTCTTTGCAATGCACTTTTAGCTCTACTGATGAAATGTGATGTCTGAGAGCTCAGTAATAATAATAATACAGTGCTAAAGGAACACTAGAGGCCAGAGTTTCAAAGGGTATGTCTCCATGGCAGCAGGCAGTGAGCCTCCCAACCTGGGTGGACAGACTCATGCTAGCCTGGATTGAGCTAGGACATTAAAAATGTCAGGGTGGACACTGAAGCTTGGGCAGCAGCTCAGGTTCTCAAGCCCACTTAACCCCCAGGGTCTGAGCTTGGCTGGCTAGCCTGAGCCTCCACCAATGCTGCAACACCTACACTGCTATTTTAAACATGTTAGCTTGAGTTAAGCTAGCACAAGTCTGTCAATCCAGGCTGGGAGGCACATGCCCCACTGTTGTGGAGATGTACCCAAAGGAGGGGCTTCAATCCAGCCACTAGGTTTGTGCCTGAATATTTGCCTGTGCAATTTTTTTGTGGTTGCCCACCTCTAAGTTTGCACATGAAAATTGCATTTGCTTGTGCAAATCAGGTGGTTAGGTATCCCAGCTACTCAATTTATGTGCTTGAAGTTCTGGGTGAAAACTTGGAGGATATATCCAAGGTCAGGCTTAAAGGGTCCACAGCTGTAATGTGATACTGCCAAGCCTCACGGGCCCCCAAACCGGCCCAGCCTAAAACTTGTGGGTTTTTTTAATGTGTTGCCCCCCATCTAGAAAATATCCGCCCTCCAGAATGAGAGATGCAACTATCTAAACATCCCAGCTGCTGATCTGAGTGACTCATAATGAACCAAGCCAGGACACGGGGTTTGTTCTGAGCAAGTGGAGTTAATGCATGGATACACATTGCACCACCTCTCTGCAACTCTGCCAGCTCTAGTCTTGTGTCCCAGCAGGGGACTGAAATTGATGAGACTGTTGTACTCAAAAAGAGCACAGGATCGCATAGCTAAGCAGGGACAGGCTTAGTCAATACTTGGTCTGACCTTTCACCCATACAGAGTTTGGTCCCTGCAGATTAAGGCTGAGGTCAGCGGTGAAGCTGTAGAGGGAAGTTAACACCGCAGGTGCAGAATTGTATTTGAGATGGATTTAAAAAACAAACAAAAGCATTTCATTTTCCATTTCTGCTATCTGATCGCTCATGCTGGAAGAGTACAGACACAAACACACATCCAAGAAAAACATTAAAGCAAACTATGCTTGAGTGGGTTTTTTGTTTGTTTGTTTTTTACATTTAAGGTAATATTTTTGCAAAGGGAATCTGAAACTCTTGCAGTCTGCTCTGGACATACATCCTGAGACAATCTGCGTTACATAATGCATGTTCCATAACTCCTGATCACTCCTTCAGAACCATAATACACTCCTTCAGAGCCAAATACAAGAACATACATATTTATACCATTTTAAAAATACAGATTGGGAAAAATTCATCCCCGATGTTACTCCCTGGAATCACTAGTCTTCTTCTTCTGCACTTCTGTCAGCACTTTGTACTTTCACTGTCTCCATCTGCATTCTGTAGTGGAGCACAAGCCCACTGTGTTGTTCATTATTTGTATTATGGTATCATTTTGGCCCCAACCAAGATCAGAGCTGCCCTGCCCTGCCCTAGGCAAACACATAGTACAAACACATAGTGAGAGACAGTCCCTGTCCCAAAGAGCTGAAAAACTAAACAGAGAAGATAAAGAGTGGGAAAAAGGAGGGGGTATAAATAGGGAAAGATAGGGAACTGAGGCACAAAGAGATTAAACAATTTGCCTAAGGTCTCCCAGGGAGCCTGTGGCAGAGGCAGGAATTGAACCAACATGTTCTGAGAGCCAGTGCCTTAGCCCCAAGACCATCCTTCCTCTTAAACAGAGTTACTCATGTGAACTGTAATGACTACCCCTCTTCCCCACATAGGTCATCCCTAAGGTTCCAGGGGGCATTTTCAGTACTGCAGCCCTGACCACCACTACCACGTGTGCTAAATAATAACTACAGGCATTATGCCTCAGTTCCATAACTTTTCAAATAAACAGTGACAAACACCTCCTTACAAAACGCATTGGCGAGAAATCCCCAAAAGCTTTCAAGTGGCCCAAGAAATGCTTTCACGTGCAGAACAGCTTGCCGAGAACCCTCTCGCACAAGCACAGTGCAGTTAAAACCTTACCATGCCCAGTGCTTACAAAACAGAGTGCCTGTAGGCTTGCAACGGTATTCCTGCTACCTGGGGAACAAAGAGTGAGCTGTGGTTCAGAGCAGACCACAGAAATGATAATAACAGCCTTCCGTTTGTCAACTGCACTGGCAGAGTATACCAGCAAGCACTCGCATGTGTCATGGCACATCACAGCTGCATGACTTAGCATTGCCTCTTTCTTCTGTAGTGAATGCAGTGCACACTGCAAGGGGAGTTCAACATAGTGATACCTCCATCTCAGTTTCCAAGCAGCTGTGCCTCCATATGCTTTGTTTCAGAGTAGCAGCCATGTTAGTCTGTATTCGCAAAAAGAAAAGGAGTACTTGTGGCACCTTAGAGACTAACCAATTTATTTGAGCATAAGCTTTCGTGAGCTACAGCTCACTTCATCGGATGCATACTGTGGAAAGTGTAGAAGATCTTTTTATACACACAAAGCATGAAAAAATACCTCCCCCCACCCCACTCTCCTGCTGGTAATAGCTTATCTAAAGTGATCACTCTCCTTACAATGTGTATGGTAATCAAGTTGGGCCATTTCCAGCACAAATCCAGGTTTTCTCACCCCCCCCACACACACACCCACTCTCCTGCTGGTAATAGCTTATCTAAAGTGACCACTCTCCTTACAATGTGTATGATAATCAAGGTGGGCCATTTCCAGCACAAATCCAGGGTTTAACAAGAACGTCTGGGGGGGGGGTTAGGAAAAAACAAGGGGAAATAGGTTACCTTGCATAATGACTTAGCCACTCCCAGTCTCTATTCAAGCCTAAGTTAATTGTATCCAATTTGCAAATGAATTCCAATTCAACAGTTTCTCGCTGGAGTCTGGATTTGAAGTTTTTTTTGTTGTAATATCGCAACTTTCATGTCTGTAATCGCGTGACCAGAGAGATTGAAGTGTTCTCCGACTGGTTTATGAATGTTATAATTCTTGACATCTGATTTGTGTCCATTTATTCTTTTACGTAGAGACTGTCCAGTTTGACCAATGTACATGGCAGAGGGGCATTGCTGGCACATGATGGCATATATCAAATTGGTGGATGTGCAGGTGAACGAGCCTCTGATAGTGTGGCTGATGTTATTAGGCCCTGTGATGGTGTTCCCTGAATAGATATGTGGGCACAGTTGGCAACGGGCTTTGTTGCAAGGATAGGTTCCTGGGTTAGTGGTTCTGTTGTGTGGTATGTGGTTGCTGGTGAGTATTTGCTTCAGGTTGGGGGGCTGTCTGTAGGCAAGGACTCGCCTGTCTCCCAAGATTTGTGAGAGTGTTGGGTCATCCTTCAGGATAGGTTGTAGATCCTTAATAATGCGTTGGAGGGGTTTTAGTTGGGGGCTGAAGGTGACGGCTAGTGGTCTTCTGTTATTTTCTTTGTTAGGCCTGTCCTGTAGTAGGTGACTTCTGGGAACTCTTCTGGCTCTATCAATCTGTTTCTTCACTTCCGCAGGTGGGTATTGTAGTTGTAAGAATGCTTGATAGAGATCTTGTAGGTGTTTGTCTTTGCCTGAGGGGTTGGAGCAAATGCGGTTGTATCGCAGAGCTTGGCCGTAGACGATGGATCGTGTGGTGTGGTCAGGGTGAAAGCTGGAGGCATGTAGGTAGGAATAGCGGTCAGTAGGTTTCTGGTATAGGGTGGTGTTTATGTGACCATCGTTTATTAGCACTGTAGTGTCCAGGAAGTGGATCTCTTGTGTGGACTGGACCAGGCTAACTTAAGCTTGAATAGAGACTGGGAGTGGCTAAGTCATTATGCAAGGTAACCTATTTCCCCTTGTTTTTTCCTACCCTCCCCCCTCCTCAGACGTTCTTGTTAAACCCTGGATTTGTGCTGGAAATGGCCCACCTTGATTATCATACACATTGTAAGGAGGGTGATCACTTTAGATAAGCTATTACCAGCAGGAGAGTGGGGTGGGGGGAGGTATTTTTTCATGCTTTGTGTGTATAAAAAGATCTTCTACACTTTCCACAGTATGCATCCGATGAAGTGAGCTGTAGCTCACGAAAGCTTATGCGCAAATAAATTGGTTAGTCTCTAAGGTGCCACAAGTACTCCTTTTCTTTTTGCATATGCTTTGTGTCATACTAAGACAACTCAACAACAACAATTGCTGTTCTCCTGTTTACTCCCTTAGACCTCAGAAATCAACAACTGTTTCTTTTTTCCAAGAATCCTTTTATTAGCTACCTATATTTTCCAGTGTTCCCAGAAACCTCTTGCACATAGTTCCCACTAACAAAAGTGACACGTACTGTACAGCATTAAGTTCTACTCCATGTATTCAATCCTGTCAAACAAGCACGTCTGATATTTATTTTGTGCTGCAAAAGCAACAGTCAGGATTTACCCCCAACTCTGCTAATCTAAAATAGGGGAAAAAATACTTAAAGGGTCACACTCAACTCAAGGCTGTCAGACCAACCCTGATAGTATGTATTTAGTCGGAAGTTTTCAGTGGTCCAAATGTACCACTGAGTGTTTACCTCCCGCTGAGATTCAATAGGCAATAGACACCTAACTGCCATTGTGACTTTGAAAATATCCCCCTAGTTTTTTTTTCCACTTGCACTTATCACGTTCTATCAACCAAAATTAAAAACATGCTGCGTGAGTCAAATTCTGAGCTAGTGCAAATCAGTGGTGCTCAAAGGGCTCCTGGTTTACATTGGCTGAGAATCTGGCCAACCAGCATGATTGAAAACATTTTAAAAATACATTGGCGAGCAAAACACCTAACAACCTATTGCATGCACAACAAACTTCACCCCAATCAAATCCTTGCAGAAAAACGCAAGGGAAACAAGTGAATTTTGCCACGTGACCAAAAAGTCATCAAATGCAGACCATTCTGGCAGACCAAGGAAGGATGAGAATGCCCTGCCTTCAGCCCCTTTACATTTTAACCAAGACTCATTTATCTTGGGAAGCTCAGTTGATCATGTCTGCTGCAGTGTGGCACAGGGTAAGAAGCAGACTGCCAAAGAAGTGGAACCCAAACCATATAAAAGGCTTTATTAGACTGTAAGCTGCCTTTCTAGTCTATAAAAAGAAAAGGAGTACATGTGGCACCTTAGAGACTAACAAATTTATTTGAGCATAAGCTTTCATGAGCTACAGCTCTAAGGTGCCACAAGTCCTCCTTTTCTTTTTGTGAATACAGACTAACACGGCTGCTACTCTGAAACCTTTCTAGTCTATGTTAATACAGAGAACAATGAGGCTAGAGCTGACCTCAGGTTTTCTGACTGACTGTTCTTCTGGCAAAAAGTGCTGAATTTTGACTAACAATGATCTGAATGACTTGTTTCAATAAAGTCAAAATGTTTCATTTCAATAAAGTTTGTTCTGATTTGGAACAACAAAACAATTCAAAATTTTGGAATTTCCCACAGAATGGAAATTCCAGGTTCTGACCAGCTCTACAAGAGGGCCTGATCCTGACTGGGATCCTGATTGGAAACACTACTTGAATACAAATGAAATAACAACAACAGTAAATTAATTATTATTATTATTAGGTCAGAGCCACCACTTTAGTCTTCACCGGGAAATCAAAATTAGCCTCACCTTAAAACCTACCATCCATTATTGTACATGTTTCCCTGATGTAGAAGTTAAAAATACCAGCCCTCCTAAACTAAGGCTGGAAGAGTCTAAGCATGAAGTAGGATCAAAACAACAATCAGAATGGTGATGGGTTTTGCTGGGGTTGCAGACAGAGCATGCATGCGTACTCTGCTATCCCTAGGCTCCCCTGCTGGCTCGCATTCTTGAGAGTGAGCAGGGGACTGAAATTGCAGAGAGTCTTGACCCAGGCAATTTCAATGCCTTTGCTGGCACACAAGAATGGATCTGGCAGGGGAACGTAGGGATGGGGCATCATAGGGCTGTTGTCATCTGTATACCCATGATGCCACTAACTCAGTGTGGTTTGTTTCGGTCATACAGCTTACCGGCTGGGATTTTAAGACCTTACACTAAGAATCACTTTATCTGTCAGGAACTCTCTTTTCAAGTACTGCCATCCTCTAATTAACAGAGCACAGCCATGCTACAGCACTGAGATGGCCACAGTCTTAGTTGGAAATCCTGTGCATTCTGATTAGTCAGGATAGCCAATAGCACTACTAGGAGTTGTATGCAAGATTAACATTTGGGGGCCCAACAGCTGAATGACGTTTTACTGACTCATTAGGAATTCTGGCTGAAAAGTGCCATCACAGAAGCTCCCCAGACTTCCCTGTCTCTGAGCCAGCAGCTGTTTCGTCATCATTTATACAATGGATTCATATTCTGCTCTGCAGAAACTAGGAATCTGCTCTTCCATGCCACCACTCCTTTATAGCCCTGACTTCCCCAGTGGCCATATATAGAAAAGCCAAATCCGATGACATTAATAGAGATAATTAATGTCCAGAGAAGATTCTCCATCCCTGATAGAGAGCAGACCAGCTGCACACAAACTGCAAAGAAAACAAGAGTTAAGTTCCCATTTCTCATGTAGTCAAGCAATGAGGATTCTTCATTTACGCTCAGGTTTCCTGGTATGACTTGCCAGTTTTGGAAGATGCTGTATTCTAGGCTGAGCCCACAGGACTGTTTCTCTGCACTGCACCTTTCAGTACATTAGAGGTACATAGCCTTATTCTGGAACTGCTGTCTGAATGGAACCCCCCCTGAAGTCAATGGAAATTGCACATGTACAGTGACTATCAAGGTGGCTACGTCATTTGTAATAAAGATAATGGAAGAATGTTAAAGGAAACTGTACAATTAAATCTGAGTTAGGGATATATTAAGCAATAGTATAAGACTCAAGAAGTCCGTTCAGGTAAGTAACCCTATGAGTTTTTGTTAATGCTAGAGTTGGGACAGAGCCACAAAATTCAGATTTAAGAAAAGAGTCGGGGTCTAGTTTTGTCCAGTATAAAGACTTGCCTTAATAGTGAAATTAGAAGCCTAATTCAAGGAAGATTTTGAACCACCTCCACCACAACCGCCCTCTGGCTTCCAGTTGAAACTAATTATGAAATAGCCCTTTCCTCGGCTAAGGGTTTGATTCCTATCTTAGATATAGCACTGAGTGCTTTGTAATATCATTCATGCAAATGCAAGTGCGGTAGCTGATTTTACAAGATATGCAGAGATCCCTATGTGCTCGGATAGGTTCTTCTGTCTTACACTGTGCTACAAATCACAGGCGACTCATTGGTTGCTCTGCACACCAGACACCCAGGATCATCAGTCCTCACTGATTAAAAAAACCCTAATACACATGAGAGAATTAGAATGATTCTGACAGAGAAATGGAGAGAACCAGCAAAGCCTTGCAGACCAAGGCAAGAGACTTTGCAAGGGATGGGACAGAGGGGAGGGTGATGGCACTGAGGGATGGTGCATCTTTGGGTTTTCATTCCTGCATCTGTCACTGCCTGCAGCAGAACATCGAACCATACCCAGGCCCAGGGGTAGTATGTGTTGAGGCAAGTGAAGGAAAGGAAGAGGAGAGCGAGGCAGGCCTTGGCTCAGAGATTTCCTTATCCTTCAAACAGAGTCTATGAGCCAAGACTAGTGTAGGGTTTTCTTGACATGACAAAGGTGCAAGCAGCCCAGTATTACTGCATACTCCAAAGGCCAGCATGAACCTATGTGATCAGCTGAGAGGAGATCTGGGAAGAATTATGCAACAGGAGCCATACCTTCTGAGGTCACCATTGCCCTAGGTTTACTAACCTACATGACTTTTCACAGGTCTGTAGGGGACACCATTGTCATCAGCCAATCTGCAGCCTCCCCTTGCCTGGAAGGCTCCCTCAGTGCCATGGGGAGGAGGATAACCAAATACACAGTGCCTTCCCCATAGACAAAAGCCAAGAGCTGGAAATGCAGACATTCTGTCTGACTACCCACTTTCAATTTTGTGGAAGTCCTGCCACACCCAACCTCCACTTGGAAAGTTTCCCTCAAATCCAGAGCATTCTCTGATACATGGGCACAGTGCTCCCTTTGGAAATTTCCCTAAATGCTCACACCTGAGGCCGAAATGGAACCCCTAACACTTACTCCTGGGACATAATGCTTATAATACTACCATGTATATTGTCTTGAAATATACACTCCAAACCCAGTGGGGACAGCAACATGCTTCCCAAGGTTTAATCTCACAAATGAACCATGCAAACGTATGTACTTGTGCTTGAGGTGTGATTTAGAGAAAAATGTCCTGATGGTTGCAAAGTATATAAAAACAACAAATCAACAAAAAGACTACGATGAAAATATCAACAGCAAACAAATATTTTATAACAGCAAAATCATGTTTTGTTTTGTTTTGATTTTAAGGCCTTTTTCTGTTAATTTAGAAGTCTTCTCTCTCTCTCTCTCTCCCTCTGGGTCTGTGCCCAGGGGTCAATCAAAGAGAATTCTCAGTTAGCAGGATACAGTTTGTAAAGGGAAATATTGGCTAGCTGATTTCAGACAGCACTATTATTCTTAGGAGTCACTTTGACTGCTGCAAAATTATTCCAGTGAAAAGGTTTTTTGAGGTAATGCACAATTAAGGGTAGCCCCCTTTGCTTAAATTAAAATAAGAGTGTAATGAAGAATCTGACTCCTTCCTCTAATTTTACAAGTTCAATGGTAATCTAACCATGCCACTCATTTAGAGAAACCATTAATTTTGCTATGTGGCTGAAACTAGAAGGCCTCAGCTTTCTTTCTCTCACTTTTCCCCCCTCTTTTTGTTCTTTGTCTGTGCACCTGTTTGCACCACTTTAGCATCCCATTTAAAAAACTTTGGGTAATCCTCTGGCACTAACCCTGGTGTGATAATACTGCTGTTATTCAGCAGCATAATTACAAAGGGCAACACAGATAAAACATGTCTTTCACTTCTGCTTTGAATATGCCAGTTTTGCCAATCTTCAAGGTGAATGGTTTCCAAAACCTTCCGTATTTAATGTTAATCTAAATTCTTCACACAAATGAAACTTCCAATACCTCAGACAATGAAAAATGGTTAATTCTGATTCATTTGAATGAACAGTAATGATCAAAAGTTTTACAACAATACTTTGCCCTTCTGTAGCCTCTTCTGTGCTAAGGTATCAAAATGCCTTATAAACCTCAATGAATGGATCCAATCAGAGCCCCATGAGACAGTTAATGATTATCCCCATTTTACAGATAGGGAAACTAAGGCAGAGGGAGGCTAAGTGAGTTGCTCAGGTCATGCAGCAAGCCAGTGGCAAAGGCAGGAGGAAAAACTAGGTGTCCTGGAACCTAGTTTTTTGCTTTATCCAGTACACCATGCTCCCTTTGACTTGGAAAATACAGTTAAAATTTACAATACGTATAATTACTTATTAATGGAGAGTTATTCAAAACATTAACTAATGTCTATCCAGGGCTCTTGGCATCTTTGCTATATTTTAAAAATACATTATTCACAAAATAAAACTAAACGCTACATGTTTCCCATAACCAAGGATGCAGAAAATTTCACTCTCCACTCTCAAAACCCAGACCTCGGCTCCCCACTCCCTCTCCAAAAATCTTAGGGGAATGGGATAGTGAATTCTAAAGGTCGAGGCTTTGCATTAAGAATTCCCAATGGCAGCTCACTCTCTTTCAGACCATGGCAGCTCCAGCATGAGTGCCTCAGCTGATTGCAGCTGTGGAAGTTATGGCACAATCAGCCCGGTGGTCCCAAGCCATTTATGGCTTTTTAAGGGAAAACTAATTCTTTCAACTCCACCTGGAAATCAACAGAGAGCCTGTGTAGTCCTGGAGCACAGAGATTTGTCATGTGCTCATGGGGAGAGACTGTACCTAAAAAGTGAGCGATTGCATTCGGCACTAGCTTCTGTTTCCAAGTTGATTTAAGATGAAGCCCTATGTGCAATGCCATTATAGTAGTGTAATCTCAAGGAGAAAAAAGCACAGATCATCTCTGGATAATACAGATTCAACTACTATCTCTATGGGATGATTCATAGATCTATCTCTCTACAGACCTGTATCCTTCCACCCAAACTAAAATCTCAGCCTGTCTGGATGATATCTCCTCATGAATATCTAGCTGTCAGCTCAAGCTCAAAATGACTAAAACAGAGCTCCTAAATCTCCCTACCCCCTTCAGGCCCTCCCCCACTACTTCCTTTCTCAGTCACTGTGGACAACACCACCTCCCTGCCTGTCGCTCAGCCCCATAACCTGTGCATCGTCTTCAACTCAGATCTCTCTCTAAGTCCTCAAATCCAGGTTCTGTCTAAATCTTGCCAATTCTTTCTGCATAACATCTCTAAGATTCAATCTTTTCTATCCATCCGTGCAGCTAAAACTCTCCTCCAGGCTCTGATCACCTTGTGTCCCCATTACTGTTAATCTTTTCTCTGGCTTGACAAATGCAATTTTGCCCATCTCATATCCATTCAGAATGCTGTCTCAAAGATGATTCTCCTAGTCCATTGCTTTGACCATGCCGCCCCTCTCATTACATCCCTCCACTGGCTCCCCATTCTCTATTGCATCAAACATAAGCTACTTATCTTCACTTTCAAGGCCCTTCATAGCCTATCCCCACACTACCTAGTATTTCTCAGTCCCTACTGAAATATTGACTCAAGCCTCAGGTCAGTCCATGATGCCAGCTTCCCTCACCCACTTGTTAAATTTTCCACCAAGCACCTTTGTGCTTTCTCACATGCTGTCTCTCACCCTTGGGAAGAGCTTCCTGTAAACATTCACAAAACTAACTCATTATCCTACTTCAAACTCTCCTTTTCCATGATGCCTACACAAAAACTTGACAACGCTTAGTCTGCTGATGTCCCTTGACCACTGCCTACCATATTGACTAGTACTGCTTCCTTGTACTCCTCCGTCTAGCTGACTGTTTCCATCTGTTGTCTCTTGTCTTATTTGGGGTCCAAGTGCTCTGGAGCAGGGACCATCTCTTTTGGTCGGTGTTTGCACTGTGTGTAGCATAATGAGGTTCTGGGTCCATGACGGGGGCTCCTAGGTGCTCTGGTAATGCAAATTAATTAATTAATTAATAATGACAGCCAATTCTGTACCCAAAATAAATGGTCACAACCCTCCTGGACTGACGTAGATGAGAAAAAATCAGTTGGCCTTGTCTCTACTGCTTTAGGATCAACTAGCAGCAGCTGGGGATCTAATAGTTCTTCCCAAACTACAAACTTGAATCACAAATGGTGGGTACAAACCCTCAGTTAAGAGGGCAGATATAATTACTATATTTTCTGGTTGCTTCCTTCATCCTACCAACGTCACTTCTGTCTTATCTGTATTGAGCTTCAGCCAGCTAGTTGTCATCCATTCCCCAGGCTCTACCAAAGCCAACATCTAGCAAACACCGAGTAACACTGGCTGGAGCAAATGAAACAGAGATGTAAAGCTGGATGCCATCAGCATAGTGAAAACAGTGCAGCCCCTGCCTCCTAACTAGCCTTCCTAACAGCCCTATGGACACAAAAAAGGAGGCATGATGGAGTCCTGAAGACCCCATGTCAAGGAACTAACAGGGCAGGAGAGTAATTGTCTAGTGCAGACTCCTGTGACCTCTCAGGAATAAGAATAAAGCCACTGAAAAATGGCCTGGCCTCCTTATCCTCCGGTTCACAGGCAACTTAGCAAAATCTTATGATGATCAAAGGCAGCTGATAGATCTAACAGTATCAGAATGGACACCTTTATCCACCGCAAAGAGGAGATCATCTACCAAAACAATTAGTGCAGTCTCCATACAGAAAGACTCAGGTTTCATTAGCCCGGAAAGACAAACCATGAACATGGAAGATCTGAAAAGATGTATGCCTCAACCTTGAATCACAGTCCATGCACGTCATAGGTAAAATTTTCATTTGTCCCACATCCGGTCTCACCCTGACAGCTTGATTAACAGTGAGGCCAGCTGTATGAGTTGAGCAAGACACCATTTAAGATTGCCCCACAGTTGTGAAATTCTAAGGTACTTCAGAGGAAACATCAACACTGAATCCCTGAGCACTAACAGCCTGGGTGCCTCCTATGACATCTCAGCAAGGAACTTTCCACAGCTCATGCAAAAATAACATCTTCTGAATAAAGAGACTAAGAGAAACTTCACAAGATCTTACCACAGAGTCTATTTTTCCCCAGGTAAAAGAGGGGCTTTATTTCTATGGGTGGGCAAATCTTCAAAGGTACAGTTCAACCAGAATAATTATCTAAAGATTTGGCTGCTTCTCAGAGCCTTTGCAGGAGAGAAATTGGAGTGGAAACTGTGGATTACTGTGAATGTTTAGAGCTGCCATGAGGGGGAAGAGAGCAAGGAGTTAAGAGTCTGTGTAAACAGGAAATGAAGTCAGTCTTGCTCTGTTCACACCAACCACAGTATGCTGGGTCTCTGTAATCTCTCCATAGTGTCAGAGTGGGATTGAATAAAATTCTGACAGATCGCGGAAAGGAAAACAGACAAGCAAGCCCTCCAGCCCAGCCAAAACAGCTTCACAGAGGTAGCAGTAGAACAGGCAGAAAAGAGGCCTGAAAAACCCAGCTCAGCGAGAACTGCTATGGTGAGTCCAGATTTTGCAACGGGGAGTGAGGGTAGGAAAGTAGGAGACACTGACGCTAATGCTAGGCCCCCAACAATACCAGTTCGCCAGATGGCCACTCTGATTCCAGATATTCTGTCAGGCTTCTGGTTTAGACCAACAATCAGAGAAGAAACCAGTGAATACCTTGCTCTATACAATGGGACCAGAACCCTCCCAGCTTCTCAGAGGAAACAGTTCAATACTGTTAAAGAACAACTGGATAAGTATTTCATCCCACTCCACAAGGTAATTTTTGAGCAGGCATGATTTCACTTACACAAGCAAGAGAAGGGGAGTCAGGAAATGATTTCAGAACAACACTGTACAACTTCAATACTGTTGCTTGGGGAAATGAGTAAAGAACTTATCAGAGATAGTGTCATTGTAGGGCTGAGGCACAACCAACTCTCAGAAAGACTCTAAAATGACCTTAACCACACTCTAGAGACAGCCAACAATGTAGTCCTCCAAAGTCAGTACATAAATAAGCAACAGACTCTTCCCAGCAATAACTTCGAGGAGGAACCCCCTGTAGAAAGCATAGACATGAGGAGGAAAATGCCTCAGAATGCCCAGAAATAATACCCATGCAGATCAGTACAAGCACAAGAGGGAACCAGAGAGTGCTAGGCTAATAAGGAGTAAAGAAAAGGAATAAAACAAGAGCATGAAAGAACGTGCATGGTTTGGCAAATCCCCTCACAGCAAAGAACTTTGTCCATCAAGGAATAGCGCATATAGGAATTTTCTAAAAAGGGGACATTGTGTCGCACTCTGCCAGGCTAAATGCATAGTAGCAGCTGTCTTTTAAGAAGATGATCCAAAAGACACTGTGATCACACACCTTGGAGCCATAGGAAATGATGAAAAAGAACCACCATGGATCACCACCATCGCCTTGGGAAAGAATGAAATAGACTTCTGATAGACAGGTGCTGATGTAACAATGAATCCAAAATCACTACATAGGAGGATGAAAGCACCAACACTTCAAGAGCCAAGAAAACATATTGAAAGTATCAGGACAGCCCCCATTAAATGTGAACGGAAAACATTTGGCCATTTTAAACCTTGGAAAGAAGATTACATCCCAAGACATTTACACTGTAGATGGCCTATGGAATTGTCTACTTGTCTGCCAAGCAATCACATCCCTAGGCCTGGTTATAAGGATAGAACCAGTTACCATGGACCTAGAAACTGAGATCAGGAAGATGTTCCCACAAATTATTCCAAGACAGGGAAATCAGAGGGAGAATACCACATTAAACTTCTATAAATGCAAAGCCATTTGCTCTGACGTGTAGGAGAGTCTCCCTCTCTTTAATGCCCAGGATGAAAGCAGAGCTCATACCAGATAGGTGTCATTTTCAGACTAGATACCCCCAAATGAATGGTGTGCTGGCATGGTAGTGGTTCCAAAACCAAATGACAAGGTTTGGATCTGAGTAGACCTCACCAAGGTCAATGAGAATGGCTGTAGAGAGTGACATGTACTCTCCTGTGTTGAACACATCTTTGGACAATTCAGAGAAGGAAAAGTCTTCCCAAAATTAATGTCCAATCTATTTTTTGGCAGATACCCTTGCTGCATAATCTGCATTACTTATGAACTTCATCACACCATTTGGAAAGTTGTGTTTCATTAGGCTAACATTTGGTATATTGTCTGCTCCAGAACACTTCCAGAGCAAAATGTCACAAATCCTGGAGGGTTTGGAAGGGGTTCTTTTCCAAATGGACAATATCCTTATATATGGATCAACTCAAACCCAATGTCTCTTTTGAGTCCTGGAAGGACCAGGGAAAAAAGACTTAATGCTAAGTGACAAGTGTGAATTCCAAGAAGACAGAGTCAAGTTTCTAGATCAGGTCATTGATGGAACAGCGGTCAGACCAGATCCAGAGAAAGTGCAAATGATTATCCAGATGAAAGAGCCGCAGAGTGTTGGTGAAATATGCTGATTCATGGGCCTGGTGATATACCTGGGAAATGGAGAAGTCAAAGCCACTGCAAGATCTCCTGAGTCCACAAAATTCTTGCTATTGGGGAATTAAACAGAGTCGGGCATTCAGAGAACTAAAGCAAAAGCTGAGAACTCCACCAGTTTTGGCCCTATATAAGCCAAATAAATCCATCACAGTTCCAGATGATGCTTCATCTTCTGGGATATGGAATAATCACCTTCACTGTGGTGCCCAGTAGTGTATGTCTCATGAGCAGCCACCAATACAGAGCAGCACTACACACAAATAGAAAAAGAAGCCCCAGCCACTACATGGGTTTCTGAATGTTTCAGAGACTTTCTAGTGGGCATCAAATTTCATGTGGACACTGACCACAAACTGTTAGTTGCTCTTCTAGGGTCAGAAAACCTAGATGAATTACCACCTAAGATACAACATTTTTGAATGAGACCCGTGAGGTTTCAACAATCAGTTGCTCATGGACCTGTGAAGAATCTTGCCACAGCTGATGTACCCTCCGAGGCCCTGAAATCAAACACACCACAGCAAGTCTAAACAGGAGGGGTTGCTCATAGAAACTTTTGTAGATGCAATACATACCACTTTACCAAGCACTAAAGAACTCTGGAAATAACTGAAAAAGAGGCAAGAGGCAAATGAATTCCTGAGTCAAGTCATGATTTATTGCAAAGAAGGCAGGATAAAACAGGCACATTCAGAAACCTCTATGAAATCATCCCAGGCAGTTTTTCTGGATCTTTCTATAAACCAAGGTCTACGGCTGAAGGGGTCCAGACTGGTTATCCCTACATAAATGCAACTGAAAATCCTTGACACGCTGCATGAGGGACAGCAAGGCATTACAAAATGCAGGGAGAGAGCCTGGGCTGAGCAAAGAACGACAACAGAGAATTGAGAAATGTAATATTTGCGCTTGCAGGAAAGCCACCAGAACTCTAACACCATCTGCTCTACTAGACTGACCAGGACAGAAAATCAGAATGGATCTTTTTCTGTTTGAATAATAAAACCTATCTTTTGATGACTGATTATTTCTCAAGATTCATTGAAGTCGCCATGTTGCTCAAGACCACCTGAAGTGCAGTTGTGGAGAGGAAAAAGCCTCTGTCTCCGCCTGATTCCCGGGCAAATCATCTCTAACAAGGGTCCTCAGTTCTCCTCAGAGACCTTTAAGAGGTTTTGCAGATACCTGTGGTTTTTTTCATTTCACACAAAGTCCACAGTTCCCTCTGAGTAATGGTGAAGCAGATTGTTCCGTGAAGACAATACAATAACTTCTTTCTAAATCCTCAGATCCTCACCTCCCCCTGTTGGCATACCAGTAAACACCTTTTGCAAATGGATTCAGCCCCGAAGAGCTATTGATGGCAAGAAAGTTGAGGTCCAATACACCCTGATTACTACCCTGAGAATGAACCTGTGAACAACATCCCACCTGCCCGCATAGAACTACCAGCATGTCCTCCAGATCCTCTCCCTGCAAGGAGATATCCAGCAAGAGAAAGACGGCCTCCTGCATTCCTGGAGGCTTACAGAAGATCTTGAGAATCAAGGAAATCAGAGGACTAATAGCCAAATGTCTTAAATGGGGAGAATAAACCCCTGACCAAAGGCTGCAAGTTCAGGCAGCCTACCCTATCCTTCACAGGGCTGTTTGTTCTTGTTTTGTGTTGATATTTCATTCCTGTGATATGCTGTTGTTTAATGTAAAGTTTCAATAAAGGTTTTATGACCCCCCTTCCTTTCTCAGAAAGGGGGATGTGGTCCTATTGTGAATGTTTAGAGCTGCCACAAGGGTGCCTATTGCAGGGAGGTAAGAGTCTGTGTGACCAGGAAATAAAGAGTCTTGCATTCAACCCAGCTATGGTTTGCTGGGTCTCTTTAATCTCTACAGAAACCCCACTAGAACAGGGTTTCTTGTGATATCTCTCACTTCTTTGTCCTGGCCAGATTGCTGGGTTGAAATATTGTGAATAGCCTCTGCAATGATATTTCAGTGGTTCCACTTCTGGATCCAGCTGAAACCAGAAAGTGCAAGGGAGCCGTAAATTCTAATGAAAAACAAAACAAAACAAAAACCGAAAGAGAGAAAGATAAACCAGAGTTCCAAACGTCCAAAAAAAATTTCATTTCAGTCTGGGGCAAAAGCCTGGGCTGGTTTTCCTGAAGCAGTTCATCCACCCCAGTTATTTCCTGTTCCTATAATGTATAAAATGCATTTGTTTATCTTTTTATTTGTTTATCATGAACATACCATGCAATATATGGCTGAAAAGACTTGTAGGATTGAGGACATGGCAAGAGTCCTTGGCTGGTTTGGCTGAGGATTGCTGGATGGCAGATGCTGGTTCTGGATGCAGAAGGGTTGTGCAGGGATCTTCCCCCATCCCTTCTACTCCCATCCCACACAGCACTATATACATTTAGGACTCAGTTGCTCTAGGCCTCATCCAGCAAAATGTTTAAGTATTGGCTTATTATCCTTTTAATTCAGTAGGACACTCAATGCTTATGGTTAAGTACTGTCACGAATAGGGATGGACTTAAGTTTATTAGCTTTGCTGAAATGGGGCCATCGGCAGTGGTGAAAGTAAGCCGGTCTGGTACGGTTTCGCGTACCAGCAAGAGCCGGTACACAGCTGACTGTACTGGCAGGGGGCAGCTTCCCCAGGCCTCAATTTAAAAAGGGCCCTGGGCTCCCGGCAGTGGCTGGAGCCCCTGGCCCTTTAAATCGCTGCCAGAGCCCCGCTGCTGGAGCCCTGGGGTAGCGGCAGCAGCTGGGAGCCCCGGGGCTCCAGCAGCAATTTAAAAGGCCTGGGACTCCCGGCCACCACTACCATAGCTGGAACCCCAGGGTAGTGGCGGTGATTTAAAGGGCCTAGGGATTTAAAGGCCCTGCCCCTTTCGCCTGAGGCTCCACCCCTTCCAGCTGAGCCTCCCTCCTTGCTCAGGAACCCGGCCCTGTGTACCAGTAAGTCCCTTAAGTTACTTTCACCCCTGGTAAAAGGGCGTGATCCTGTAAGGTGCTGAGCAATTCCTAGAAGTACTGAGTGTCTTCAACTCCCAACCTCAAAGTTCATTTTGATCAAAACTTGTACTGTGTGAAATTGTCACCTAATGTTGATTTTCAACAAGTGTTGGAACACTGGGAACGTTCCAGAAGACTGGGAGAAAGCTAATGTTGTGTCAATTTTTAAAAGGGTGAATGGGGTGATCCATGTAATTACAGGCCTATCAGCCTGACATCAATCCCAGGGAAGATAATAGAGCAGCTGATACGGGAATCATAAGAATGGTAATGTAATTAATGCAAATCAGCAGGGGCTTACAGAAAACAGATCCTGTCAAACTAACTTGATACCTTTTTATGAGATTACAAGTTTGGTCGATAAAGGTAATAGTGTTGATGTAATATACTTAGATTTATTTAAGGCATTTGTCTTAGCACCACATGACATTTTGATTAAAAATCTAGAATAATATAAAATTAACATGGCACACATTCACTGGATTAAAAACTGGCTAACTGATAGGTCTCAAAATGTAACTGTAAACCGGAAATCATTATCAATTGGCTGTGTTTCCAGAGGGGTCCAACAGAGGTTGGTGTTTGGCCCTCTAACATTTCTATTAATGGCCAGGAAGAAAACATAAAATCATCCCTTTGCGGGTGACACAAAAATTGGGGAAGTGAATACTGAAGACGACAGGTCATTAATTCAGAGCAATCGGGATTGCTTGGTAAACTTGCATAATACGTGTTTTAATATGGCTAAATGTAAATGCATACATACATAGGAACTAAGAATGTAGGCCATACTTACAAGATGGGGGACTCTATCCCGAGCAGCAGTGACTCTGAAAAAGATTTGGGGGCCATGGTGGACAGTCAGTTGAACATGAGCTCTCAATGTGACACAGTGGCCAAAAGAGTGAATGTAGTCCTGGGATGTATGAACAGGGGAATCTTAAGTAGAAGTAGCAGGGTTATTTTACCTCTATAGTTGGTACTGGTGCAACTGCTGTTGGAATACTATGTCCTGTTCTGGTGCCCACAATTCAGGAAGGATGTTGATAAATTGGAGAGGGTTCAGAGAAGAGCCAGGAGAATGATTAAAGGATTAGAAAACCTGCCTTGTAGTGCTAAACTCAACGAGTCTATTTAGCTTAACAAAGAGAAAGTTAAGGGGGTGACTTGATCACAGTCTGTAAATCCACGTGGGGAACAAATATTTAATAATGGGCTCTTTAATCTAGCAGAGAAATATGGCTGGAAGTTGAAGCTAGACAAATTCAGAGTGTAATTAATGAGTAAATTTTTAATGGTCAGAGTAATTAACCACTGGAAAAATTTACCAAGGCCAGGGTCATTGTGCATTCTCCATCACTTTAAATTTTAAAATCAAGATAGGATGTTTTTATAAAAGATCTGCCCTAGGAATTACTTTGGGGAAGTTCTATGGCCTGTACAGGAGGTCAGACAAGATGGTCACAATGGTACATTCTGGCCTTGGAATCTGTGAATCATCTAAATAGAATAAATCTATTGAATTTAATGTTTGGGCATTAAAGGCTCCTATAAAAATATGGTTCTGCATCATTTCATAGATTTGATATGTTTTGATCATACACCTTGACTGTACCTTATCTTTTCAATAGCTTGCTAGATACATTTTTTCTTTGAATAGTTAGTAGGTTGTAGATGCCAGATAAACTGTGAACAATTGATAAATCAATACAGAATGGAGAGAGACACACATCTGAAATATATCAAAAACAAAAACAACAAAAAACAAACAAAAAAGCCATTAGAAAACACTAATTTTTCAAAAATTATCCTCACACTATCTATAACTTTTTTCTGAGACAAAAAAGAGAGCGTTCTATGTTTTTAGAAACAGCCATGGCCTTATTCATGCTACAAGCCAAACCACTTAAGAAGCAGAACCTTTGTAGTGCCACAAAGATAATACAAAAAATAAAAAAACACACTTGCTTCCTCTTTTATTTATGAGTATTGACATTCTTGTGCAGTATTAGGAGAGCTCATTTAGCTTCCAGTTCTAAGAATTTCTGAATCTATAGCCAGTAATTATTGGCATTCAGGGGTACAAAAGAGAAAAACAAAGCACACAAATTCTAGCACATTCATGTGGGATTGGGAGTTGAATTAAGATCTTCACACCCCATTGAATTATCAGCCCCCCTATTAGAGCCTTATTAAAATGGTAATGATTATATACCAACTATAGGCCGGCTCCCGCACCTGTCAAAAATACCCCGATTATCCTGTTCATTCAACTGTCTGGCTCTTGAATCTGTGTCTCAGGTTTACTATTCTGTGAAGTTGGAAGGGTATTTTTAAGAAAAGATACAAGAACAAACACTTCCATAGGGGTGATAGAAAATCCTCTCTGATTTCCTACGCCTAATGCCCATTTGGTATTATGGTATCTCGGACAGCAATAGGAGGAAACAGATACTATTTCACTAGAATTGAGGAAGAAAACAGAGAGGCAAACTACAAGCTCTTTATCAAAAAGAAAGCACTCTTGCTTTACGATCAAAAAAATAAAACAAAACCTTCACATCATTACTCATCTAGCAACCAGAATCGTGTTATATACAGCAAGAAAGACTGCCCTGAAGTACAAAATAAACTCTAATATTTTTAAAGGAACATACCTCTTAATTCCAACTTTTGACCAAGTCCACAGCTTTTCCTACTGAAGTGCCATATTCTCCTGGCTTCTCTTTTAAAATTAATGAAAGCATTTTTCATATTGATCTTCAATAACCAAAGCCTAATCCTGCAAATCCTTACTCACATAAGCAAGGGTTTGCAGGACTTGGAAGGATCCCCTATACCTTATATTTTAAATTAGAAGTTTTCACTTCAAAATGATAAGAGAGATATTAAGCTTCCTAGAAGGAATTTTGTCCTGTTGCCTAATAAAACAGAACAATGTGCAATAGCTTCTGCTAATATTAATAGACAATCCTGAAGGAAGAAAGTATTTTTCACTGTTTCAAAAATGTCTTTATATTACCACTATTCTATTAGTTTGTCAAATACCAGAATATAAAAGAATGTTGTTATAAGGGCATTTAGGGGTTGAATGCCAGCCACAGAACCTGAGATAGATGCTATGTCAGTAACTGCCCTGAGCACTTTTGAGAGGTGGAACAATCAACAAAGCAGAATTTGGTTTGCTCCCAAAAAGCATTTTTGATTTGAAGCATTTCTTGTGATGAAGTATCAGAAAGACCAGTAAACATTTTTTTAATTTAAATTTTAAATTAAAGAAATTTCTAAGAGCAGCATTTAACGGGTCTAAGCTACCAAAGATATGATTTTATGAACAACAGGCCTGATTCTGCTCACTCTGATGTCAACGGCAAAACTCCTTTTGCCTTAGGAACACAGATACAAATGTGATGGCTGCCATTATAAGAAGACAACTACTGTATACAGAGAGGTAGAACACAGAGGGATCAGGCCCCAAAGTGCCATAATTGTTAAGCTATGAATTGTGGTTGTAACTTTATTTTCTGTGACTGTATATTCCAATGGCGGGGGTCCTCAGTTTAACAGAACTCAGTTTTTAAGTATGTTTTAGTGGGAGTGGGAATACAAAAATAGATCACAACATCATTACAAATGTATAAATAAATAACAAAAAGATGGAACTAATAATATGTGCTCAATAGTATCACCCAGACTAACTTGTTTGTATGTTTTTTCCTGCTTCCCACCCCTTTGTCTCTGTGTGGCTTTTTGGATTCTAAATTTGTTGCAACGAGGTCTGTCTCTTACTGTGTATTTATACTGTGGCCTAGCACAAATGTGGTCCCAAGCCTGCTTGGGGGCTTTGAGCTCTACCATAATATGGGGTGGGATATTCAAAAGCACTCAGTGTTACTTCAGTGGGGGTAGGATTAGGCCAATGCTGAGCACATTTAGAAACCCTACTCATAAAGAATCATAATCCTTTTGGTCAAACTTTTCAAGCATCCACTAATATGAAGTGCCTCACTGCCTGGGTATGCAAATCAAACACTTGAGCCCTCACTTTGAGCAATAACAAATAGGAGGCTTTGCACCCATATTTCTACACCCCTACCCACCTCCAGTCCTAATCCTGATCAGAGGCTGAATCAACTTGTGGATCAAGTTAGTGCAGCTTCTGGGCAGCTCTAACTTGTGCTGATGGAGAACAGCCCTCAAGGAGCCACTCCACTAACCAGGATCACCAAGGACATTAAGTTCTGACCTTGCCCCAACACATCTTTCTTCTCACTCTTAGCCCACCCTATGCCAGCTCAGGATTCCCCACTTATAGGGGAATTCTCATCTCCTGCCTTAAGGTAGATATTAGTTCCTTTGTGCAGGACTTTGGAAAGCCTGTATAAATGAAGTGATAGACAAGAGCAAAAGTATAGGGGCAGGAAGCTGTGGGAAAGATAGAGAGGCCACTGGGGGGAAAGAGGGAACCTAGTAGGGATGGTAAGTGAGAACAGAGAGGTAGGTGGGTGGAACTGAGTAAGAGAAGTGTCATCTGACTGGATTACTGTGCAGCGGCACTCTGGTGAGAAGTTGTGGGGATCAATTTGGGGAGTGGGAGTATGTAGTATGCACAGCAGGAGAGGAGAGACAATACCAGGAGATGAGCAGGGAGGAAGGAGCTGAGACATAGCTGGGAGGAGGTCCTTCTACCTCCCTTTCTTTGATCAAAGGGCTGCTGCACAATTCTTCAAATTAAAGTTTTAAAAAATTTAAAACAAATGTTTAAAAATTCTAAAATGTTGAAAAACGATGGAGAAAAATACATCTATACAGACTAAGATGACTGTGAACTAAACATCTTTAATTCACCCAGACTGAGTTTGAAAGTAATCAGAATATGAATATTTAGGAAAAAAAACAAATTACATGTTACTTTTGAGTAATTTTTTTGCCCACGTTTCAAAAAACACAGACATTATTTTGTGTCCCTTTAATCCAAATAAATGTGTTTTGCCATCTTGGTTGAAAATAATGTTTGTAACTAGAGAAAAAAGCTGTTTTTTTCATGATTTTTAAACCGCTGATGGGTCACTTACCCATTATTAGTGAGGGTTATGAGTTAAAAACCTATGAAGGGATTCACGCTAATAGAGGTCAGTGTTCATGTCATACCAGTTTGAACAAGAGGATAGATGGATAAAAGACAAGGTAATGATTTGTGACAGGGGCCCAAAATTTAATTTAAACAATTAAATTACCCTTCTAAGAGATCCCCAAGGAAATCTATTAACATACCATCTCCCCTCATCCCCAAAGCATACAAAAGCTGCCTAGTAACTGCCCAGCATCACTGCCTTTGTAAGATGTTGGATGATCCCAAGACAAAAACCATATGCTATTAGTTTAATGGTAGAGTGATCAACAAGGGTGGGCTATTCTTTAGGTTTACTTGCCCTACAAACGAGAAAATTAATGCCATGCAACAAAATGTCCCAGCAGAAGTGTAGGGTCTGATTTTTCTCTCATTTCTGCTGGTTTTTCACTTAGATAATTCCATCAGCGTAGTTGGAGTTAGTCCTGAGTTACTCTTACATGAATGAAAATAGAATCAGATCCTTAGAAGGCGAGGCAGGCAAAATGAGCTCCATATTTGTGAGCCACAAAAGCAGCCATAGACACTTCCCCCTGTTTTGAGGAGCATACTCAGGATTTGAACTGAGCTGGCTCAACTGTGGTGAGCAAATGGGTCCTTTTTTCAGCCAGCCACCCTTTTGTACCGGGGCTCACACAGCCTGGCTGCCACTCAGGCTATGTCTACACTTTCGCGGTAAGTCAACCTAAGTTACACAACTCCAGCTACGTGAACAATGTAACCGGAGTCAACGTAGCTTAGGTCGACTTACTGCAGTGTCTACACCGTGCTGGGTCGACTTACCCTACTCTTCTCGTTCGGGATGGAGTATCAGGGTCGACCAGAGAACGATCTGTAGCCTATTTGGCAGGTCTTCACTAGACCCGCTAAATCGACCCCTGGTGCATCGACCGCTGGAGCACTGATCTGGCAGTAGTGTAGACATAGCCTCAGTAAGCATCTTGCCTTGTTGGTGCCTCTGGCCAGTCAGGGTATGCAGCTGGGAGTGAGCCTCCCGGCCTGGGTAGACAGACTTGTGCTAGCAGCATTTGAGCCAGCACACTGAAAATAGCAGTGTGGATGTTGCAGCTTAGGCTGGAGCTTGGGCACTCAAGCCTAGGGGATTAGGGACCTCAATTCTGACATTTCCTAACTTTGCAGTGTTTGACTTTGCATCCTTAACATCTTTTTAATGTAGTTTTTTGTATATAAGATACATTAAAATTACAGGACTTAGGACTTACAGTGGTTGGGGCACTAGTGGTTAGGGTACTAGCCAGGACTCAGGGGACATGGGTTCAATTCCCTGCTACCTGTGTGACCTTGGGCAAATCACATAGTCTGTTTCTGTGCCTCAGTTCCCCATCTGTAAAATGGGGATAATAGCACTGCCCTACCTCACAGGGGTGTTGAGAGAATAAGTATGTTAATTACTGTGAGATGTACAGCTGCTACAACAATGAGGGCATATATGACTCTAAGGGTATGTCTATACTACCCGCCGGATCGGTGGGCAGCGATCGATCCAGCGGGGGGGTCGATTTAGTGCATCTAGTCTAGACATTATAAATCAATCCCTGAGCACTCTCCCATCAACTCCTGTACTCCACCAGGCCGAGAAGCACAGGCAGAGTCGACGGGGGACCGTCAGCAATCGACTCACTGCAGTGAAGACACCGCGGTGAGTAGACCTAAGTACGTCGACTTCAGCTATGTTATTCACATAGCTGAAGTTGCATAACTTAGATCGATCCCCCCTCCCCAGTGTAGACCACGGCTAAGAAATAGATAAGATCCACTTGGCTGTATAACACACCATCCTGCAAGGTTCTTCCCTAGAGGATATGTTCCAATGCTTTTTTCCTAGTATTGTTTTAAACTATTAAAGTGATGGGCTTTCCATCATTTACTGTACTTGGCCAAATACTCTATATCTAGATGTGATTTAAAGCTATGAAACACAAGTAAACTTTCAAAATAATAAGCTAGGAACACACACATTCTGCTGAGTTATCATACCCACTGAGTTATACCTCATTTGCCTTCAATTAGTCCCCAGTCTACATGTGTGTAACTTTGGGCTCAATCCCACAAAATAATAAGTATCCTGGTCCCAATTCAGTAAGCACATGCTTAACTTTAACCAAATGAGCAGCCCCACTGAATTCAAGGAGACTACTCGTGGGCGTAAGGTTATGCACGTTTAAATCTTTGTAGGATTGGGCCTCAGAGTGGATCTCAAATCCAGTTACAAAGATCTATAGCAAATCCATAGCTAACAGTGAAAGTGGGGTTTCCTCATTCTAGAAGACTGGGTATTTTTAAAGTACAATAGAAAGGTTCACTTACCCTAGCATTGTACATTTTCAGTTCCAAGGCTTTAAAATCCATGCGGCCAATCAATGCTCTCATAAAATTGCTGCAAAATAGCAACAACAGAAGTAAAAAAGAGGCACTTTTACGTAACATGATTATACTTTTTCTTGATGGTCTCTAAACTCTTTAATGCTCCTTAGAAAAAAAGAAATAAACTACAGATGTCAAATTCCATTTTATTCTCTATCATTTTCTAATTGATTTCTTCACATATCACTACAGATGATCCTGAAGTAAAACTTTTGGATTTGAACAACTGTCCCAGTCGAAGTTGGGTCCAACTCCAGTTAGCATTAAAGTTCAGCGTGTACCACTCGTATTCTGCCCTTGGTTCCTTTGGGTATGCTTTCAGTACTTCCATTGAAGTAAATGGAAGCTGGATAGGTTTCTGAGGACAAAATGTGACCCAGAAGGTCAAATTTTATTCTGATCTACTTAATTCAGGGCAGGATTTTGCCCATATACTAAGGTCCAGATCCTCAAAGGTATTTTGGATAACTTCTATTGATATCAATGGTAGCTAGGACCCAAAATACATTTGAGGATCTGGGCCCAAGTTCCTAATTCAACAAAGGACTTAAGTATGTGCTTAAGTGCTTTGCTGAATTGGGGCCTATAGTAACTGAGATTTTTGTATTTATTCTGCTGTATGTCAAAAAAGATTTTCCTGCCAACAACAAAATTCTTGCATATGTCAAAAAAGATTTCACTGCCAACAAAGACTCATCTAACCCTTTTACATAGTAATGACTAGACAAACTGGAAGCTAAACTCACACAAGTGTGCTGACTCCCCTCCCTCTTACAACGATGTAAATCAGAGTAGCTCCACTGAAGACGGTGGCATTCTTTCAGATTTCCCTGTTGTTTCAGAGAAAAATCTGGCCCATGAAGTTACAGGGTGACTACAAACTGCTGTGAAGCAAATCATGGACATCGTGCTTTGTGGAGTATTCCTGACTGACAACTCTGTAGGAGGAGAAACTTGTCTGGGTGTAACATCAGTTTCCTGTAACTCTGCTGAAATCAGTGAAGAAACATCAGCATTAAAGCTAGTGTAACAGCATCAAGAATCAGGCCTAGTATCTTCCAATTCCAGGTGGCAACGATATGATAGACAGCAACTCTTTGTACAGTACACCCATCCACCTCTTGTAACTGAGACCCATACTTACTGCCAGGTCTCGATGCAACCAATCCAATAAGTGGTACATTGGCATGTTGTGATTTTTGTTCTTGATTTGCAATTATTACATAAAACTAGCTCTGCAAATATAGGCTAACAAAGTTCTTACCAGCACGGGAGGGGGGAAGAAAACAGACCAGGTCTACACTTAAAACTTTTGCTGGTATAGTAATGTCAGTCCGGGATGCAATACTTTTGTGTGTGACATTTTTAATATCAGCAAAAGTCCTAGTTTGAATCCATTAAACTGGCAAAAAGTGCTTTTGCTGTTATAGCTTATGTTGTTCAGGGAACTGATGTAAGCTGCATCTACACAAAGAAGGTTTGCCGATACAACTATCCCAGCAAACCTTTTCTGTGTAGTCTAGGTGTTTCACATACTGGATCTCTCAGTGCCAGGCAAATTCACCTTTGTCTTTATTCTGAACAAGTCAGGTCCATTCTTAATTTCTTGTTTTGTGAGAGCAAAATACAGAGACGGTGACATATCTGAAGAAACTTCCCCATGCGCCTAAATAACCAAAATCTCATTTCCCTCTTGTAGGGCCATATCCTGAAGTCCTAGGGAAAGGCCATATCCTTTACACCTAGGGAAGGAAGGATGGTCTTGCAGTAAAGACATTGCACTAGGACACAAGAGATCTGATGTCAATCTTGACTCTGCCACGGGGGTGACCACCCATCCATTATTTTAAGGGAGCATCCTTTATTTGTCCCTTAGGGTGACCACCCATCACTTATTTTAAGATGTATTGAAATGTATTAAAACTGATAAACATTTTAAACATTAAATGAAGCTTATGATAATTTCACTGTATATTTGAGGGCAGGAGAAATGTACACTTGAGAGAAAAACAAGATATGCTAAGGGAAATGATGTTTCCCTAAACTGTCCCTTAAAATAAAGCGTTGTCCCTTATTTTTCATAGGGTTTTCCCTTATTTCCACCCAACAAAGGTGGTTACTCTATCTGCCACAGACTATGTGACCTTGGACAAGTCACTTAATCTTTGTGCCTCAATTTCCCATGTTGAAAATGAGGATACTAATACTACCCATTTCCCTCTCTTGTCTATTTCGGCACCTTTGGGCAGGGGCTGTCCTAATACATATTTGTACAATGTCTACCTCAATGGGGCCCCTAAGTCCTGCCATAATACAAAAACATAAAAAACAGTGATAGATTTCTGAATATGCCTTTTACCAGCCAAGTTTCCAATATATACAAATGAAATGTTAACTATTACCATGACTGGAAATAAGGGAAAGCATCTGAGGAGCCTGTGAAAGGAGACTGTACTCCTGGAGTCCTGCTACCTGGGAGCTATCTGTGCTTCCTCATGCAACAGGCAAGTCATAAGAGAATTCTCAGCCAAAAGCACGATGAGACCTTCCCCCACTTACGCTTACCCCTGGGTCATTTATTTCTGAGAGATTGGACTACTCCTCATTACACCTCACATTCCAATTGCTCTGTCCTTGTTTCATATCCTGCTTCTACAGAATCTTATTTTCCTTTTAGCCAGAGCTATGTCAGGGTTCCCTTCCCCCCCCCTTCCCCCGCCCCCCTCCATGCATTTGAAACAAAAGTGTAAACTACAGAAACTATTTGCATTTCACGGGTATTCACACATTGTGCCAACACGATGGCCCAAAAGTTTGGCGGGTAACCTTGCCCAGAGCATTCGTGAGCTGATGATGAACGGCTGTGAAGCCTTTGTGATTGCTCAGGCTCCATTGTTGGTCAAACAATGAAGGAGGACACAAGTCTGGCTCAGGAGAGCAACGGATAAAATTGTTGGGCAGAATGGCGGGCTCCTGCCGACATGACCACTTGTTGACATTGAAAGGATTCAACAACAAGTGAGCAGAAACAGAAACGATTCTGTTCGGCAGGGCTATTAGCTGCAACGTGTGGCACAGGCGCGGTCACTCCTGATGTGTTTCCTCACTAATGAGCTCTGAATGCCCTATTAAACTGGGAGGCTATAGGCCCAGAGCCACTAGGACAATGGTATGCATGAATGACTCCCCCAGTTCCTATTGGCTGGTCAGATGAAGGAAGCAACTGGCAACACTCAGATTTAAACAGGGCTGACAGTACAGTTAAATGATCATTAATTAGAGTTGGTGAACAGATAGTGACTCAAAGCAATTCTTAATGACAAGATAACAGTCTAACATTACTCAGCTTTGAGCAAGTTCAAGCTTGCACCCTGTCTCGTTCTTTGTATTATACAGATTGTCATCACACTGATTTTAGGCTCTTTCACATATTCACCAACAAAAACACTTTGTTAAAAGTGTGTCAAGGTTCAGAATGTGAATCCATTTTAAAAATAAATAAATACACTCTTTTTATAAAAAAAAACTAGGTTAAAAAAAAAAACCTGCTAACCAACTAAAGTCTGCAAATGGACAGATGAGGAATCCAGCCAGTTCATCTTCTGCCATATAATTCTTCATCACCCAGTATAACCCTCCCTGACATAACATTGCCCGTCCAACCTTAGTTTTGCCCTTTGGTTTGCTTTGTCTTCGGACATTTCAATGGATAATGAGAACATTCAGCATTACAGCAGTAAGGATTCACAAGCAAGAGTTTGGAAGGAAGATAAATCATCATGATCCAGGGCATAAACCAACCTCTATCTGATGGGGTTAGTGAGAATTTTTTTCCTGGGGCAAGTTATTTCGTAACTGCCGACTACTGGATTTCTTGAATTTCTTTCTGAAGCATGAGGTACTGAGCATTACTGGAGACAGGGCACTGGCTCAGCAGGACCGTAGGTTCGGTATGGCAGGTCCTATGTCATGGAAATATGCTATTGGATATTTATACTGTTAATTTTATATATTGCTTAGTAAATGCATAAGGAAGTTTTCTAAAGAAATATAGTACCGGGCAAATGAAATTATGTCAGAGCACTGCAAGTTCTCTCACTGTGTGATGTGTTGGTAACGCAGAAGACTAGAGTTATGATTAGCATTGGAAAGACTGATGTGTTTGGTATTTTGAAATGTGTTGATTGTATGGCTTTGGAGTTTTCTGGGACTGTATGCAGATCTTGCAAATTTGTATTTTAACTGTGTTAATTAAATTCTGTAGCAACTAATTTATGTAGTTTTTCCACAGGAGGTAATGATGTAGTGTATGTTAGTGATACTGCATACTGGAAATGGATTCCTTGAATGAGAGATTATACAATCTCCTGGCAACTGGGTTGTTCTGAAATGCACTCATATTTTTGCAGATGTTAGGGGGCAAAGTTAAAGTTGGGTGGGTGATGTTAGTTGGGTGTGACAAGAGTGACCGATGAAGGGTTGTATTGCAAGGAACTGGCTGCATCCACTATTTAGATTGTAAACTCCCCAAAGCAGGGATCATTGTTTTGCTCTGGGTTTCTACCTTGCTGAGCACAATGGGGTCCTGGTCCATGACTGGGACTCCTAGGGGCTACCACAACATAAATAATAGATTAACTCTTTGTTTCCACCCTCCTTTTGGGGGGCAGGAGGTTTGAAGGAGCAGATTTTTTTTTGAAAGAAACTAATTTTTGGTGGGTGTTAGCTTGCTCTGTAGAAACACTTTCACCTTTAATGTCCTTTCAATGAATAATTTTTATTGTGAATTTCCCTGTTTGATGTTTTGTCTTTTTTTTTTAAAGAGTTCTGAAAGTTTAAACTGGGAACCCTTGCTCTGAATGATCTTATTTTTCTGACCAAAGTGGTGCTCCAAACAGCAGCTCCATAGGTAGTATGTGGCTGTTTGTGAGACTTCTACACAGAAGGAAAAGGAGAGGGAACCAGATGGAAAATTTTAATCATGCAAAGATTTCCATCTCGAAAATTATAAGCATTTTAGGTTTCTAATGTGCATAAAAGTCTCTGCTTTCCCCTGTGGCCATACACCTCTCTCCAGCCCAGTTGCAGGGGGGAAGTTCATAGGGGCTGGGAATTGGGCTTTTAGTGGGAAGCCAGTGTCAAACTTAACAATGGGGTAGCTCCCACTGTGCCATAATCAATTCTTGCATGAAAAATAATTTCTCAGTTTCCATGTAGGCTAGTAGGTCCCAAATGTCATTCTGTTCCCTAGATGCAGAGAAATGGTGTGATTCTGCTGCACAGGGGTGGGCAGGAGCTGATAATCCTACAGAGCCCAGATAATGTGAGGCATCCCCACACTGCCCTACGTAATGTGGCCTTAGAGGCAACAAGGATGGCGCAGAATGGAATTGGGGGAAATGGAAAATAAACCTATATTTATTCCCTAAAACCCCACAAAAAGGAGGTTTATCTATCTCTTGGAGCACCCTCTTCACCAAGTCCACCTGCTGAGGCAAGTCAGAAGAAGTTGGTGGGCTTAGAGGATTTGGTTCATAATACAATGATCCATTATGTGATGAACCCATTGTATTACCACAGTTAATGTTAGGTTCAATTTTACACTTAAAGCAGGAGCTCAACCTCTTTGTCTTGTATGAAAAAAACAGGGTATCTGCTCTGAGTATTCAGCACAT
Source organism: Lepidochelys kempii (assembly GCF_965140285.1). Classification (NCBI taxonomy): domain Eukaryota; kingdom Metazoa; phylum Chordata; order Testudines; family Cheloniidae; genus Lepidochelys; species Lepidochelys kempii. The sequence continues at coordinate 252,226,434 of NC_136380.1, forward strand.
AATATCTTAGCAAAGCTTGAATTTTCTGAGTTTCAAGAAATTGTTTTCCAATTTTTCCACATCCTTCTTGTAGTGTGGGGCCCAAAACTGGACACAGTACTCCAGATGAGGCCTCACCAATGTCGAATAGAGGGGAATGATCACGTCCCTCGATCTGCTGGCAATGCCCCTACTTATACATCCCAAAATGCCATTGGCCTTCTTGGCAACAAGGGCACACTGTTGACTCATATCCAGCTTCTCATCCACTGTAACCCCTAGATCCTTTTCTGCAGAACTGCTGCCTAGCCATTCGGTCCCTAGTCTTTAACGGTGCATGGGATTCTTCCGTCCTAAGTGCAGGACTCTGCACTTGTCCTTGTTGAACCTCATCAGATTTCTTTTGGCCCAATCCTCTAATTTGTCTAGGGCCCTCTGTATCCTATCCCTACTCTCCAGCGTATCTACCTTTCCTCCCAGCTTAGTGTCATCTGCAAACTTGCTGAGGGTGCAATCCACACCATCCTCCAGATCATTAATGAAGATATTGAATAAAACCGGCCCGAGGACCGACCCTTGGGGCACTCCACTTGATACCAGCTGCCAACTAGACATGGAGCCATTGATCACTACCCATTGAGCCCAACAATCTAGCCAGCTTTCTATCCACCTTATCGTCCATTCATCCAGCCCATACTTCTTTACCTTGCTGGCAAGAATACTGTGGGAGACCGTGTCAAAAGCTTTGCTAAAGTCAAGGAACAACACATCCACTGCTTTCCCCTCATCCACAGAGCCAGTTATCTCATCATAGAAGGCAATTAGATTAGTCAGGCACGACTTGCCCTTGGTGAATCCATGCTGATTGTTCCTGATCACTTTCCTCTCCTCTAAGTGCTTCAGAATTGATTCCTTGAGGACCTGCTCCATGATTTTTCCAGGGACTGAGGTGAGACTGACTGGCCTGTAGTTCCCAGGACCCTCCTTCTTCCCTTTTTTAAAGACGGGCACTACATTAGCCTTTTTCCAGTCGTATGGGACCTCCCCAGATCGCCATGAGTTTTCTCTGCAATCACATCCGCCAGCTCCTTTAGCACTCGGATGCAGCGCATCCAGCCCCATGGACTTGTGCTCGTCCAGCTTTTCTAAATAGTCCTGAACCACTTCTTTCTTCACAGAGGGCTGGTAACCTCCTCCCCATGCTGTGCTGGCCAGCACAGCAGTCTGGGAGCTGACCTTGTCTGTGAAGACAGAGGCAAAAAAAGCATTGAGTACATTAGCTTTTTCCACATCCTCTGTCACTAGGTTGCCTCCCTCATTCAGTAAGGGGCCCACACTTTCCTTGACTTTCTTCTTGTTGCTAACATACCTGAAGAAACCCTTCTTGTTACTTTTAACATCTCTTGCTAGCTGCACCTCCAGGTGTGATTTGGCCTTCCTGATTTCACTCCTGCATGCCCGAGCAATATTTTTATACTCTTCCCTGGTCATTTGTCCAATCTTCCACTTCTTGTAAGCTTCTTTTTTGTGTTTAAGATCAGCAAGGATTTCACTGTTAAGCCAAGCTGGTCGCCTGCCATATTTACTGTTCTTTCCACACATCGGGATGGTTTGTCCCTGTAACCTCAATATTATTATTCATTGTAATGGAATCCTCTTACATTTCTAGAGAACCCTATTGTTTTCATTCATGAAAAATTCTATAGTTTTCCCTATAGGAGGAATATAAAAATGCAAGGGAAGTACAATTGTGACGCTCAGGAGCATAGTGATGTAGCAGTTCTGGATTTAACTTCTGTAAGGTGGGTTTGTTGCCTGTCCACACTGTTGGGGTCTGAATGCATTGTTTTGTATCATTATTATTTTAAATCAATAAAGACATTGAAATATTAACAAACCCTTGTACCCATACATTTTTTAAAATTGGTTTGCTATTTTAACCATTGTATAAATATACCAGCTTTGATTTTCCGATAATTACTTCCATTATGAACTGATTAATCTTAGTTAACATTTTTATTTCAGTAGTGCCTAGCCTAGGGTGTTCCATCAAGATAGGAGCCCAACAATGCTGGACACTGTATGAACATATAGTAAATGATGAGTTATGTTAAAGCCTCTCTAATAATTACCTGTTCCTCCTAGTAAAAGGATAATTGAAAAGAAGAACTGTATACTCACTATGCATTGTTGCCTAGGCTGATCTCTCATTAGGACTAAGTGGAGTTTTGAACGTGCACTGAGTGGAGAATATACCTGTATGCTCCACATATGAAAAGAATGTTTGGTGTGATTAAATAGGGAAGTTGGGGCACTGCTTAAGCTATGCTGTCTGGCAGTGGCCCCCAAAGGAACTGTTTTCCATCTTGGAATAGCCAGAATGGACCAAACTCTGGCCATATCCCCTCCATGCAACGGACGGCATAGGAGCTGGCTACACTGCCTTGGGACTCCACCATACCAGGGGAATCCTCAGCTAGGGCGATCCACAGGCTTTCTAGCCTCCTTTGCACCACCCCAGCAGTTCAAATGGTCGGGGGGAAGAGGGAGAACATTAAGCCCACAGTTCTGTGTCCTCCAGATGATACATTTCCTTCACTTAGTAGCACATAATGACGGTATTCAGATTAGACGCATCACATATAATGGTAAATAGGGTTACTAGCAGACTAACACTATTTTTAAATCCTCAGTGTGATGATATCTGTTTTCTTTCTCAAGACATACATTAATGTAAAATGATATTTCATGGCATTTAAAGACAGGCAGGTAATATACAGCCAGCCTCCCTCCTTATGGTCTGTAATCCATTGTTAGATACCCTGTTGATGTAAACTTAGTTAAAAATGCAAAAAAAAACCTCTTTCAAAAAAGCATTCAGAGGAATGCCATCTCTGTGAAGATTCAATGAAAGCAAAGAACATTCAGATGCATCAAACTGTAATGTCTCCCGTCTCAGATATTTCTATACCATATGGCCAGAGAGAAGCAGATGGACTAGGTCACAGCAAAGGGAAGAGAGAGAAAGTCTGCATTGTTATCTGACCCACTGGGCCAACACTAACAGACTGTCCCTAGTGATCAGGCTATTATCATCAGAAAGATCTGATAAGAACCTGATACTTGCATTTATTTGCCCTCAAGTAGTTCTCAGAAGTGGCATTTATTTTGCAGATCTATTTATTTTGAAGTTGGAACATTTGAATCATAGAGGAGCAAATGACTAGGCTGCACTTGTCTTTTATTGATTTTAGAAATCAGGTTATTCCTACCTGATCACTTGCCTAAAGTTCACAAAACAGCTTGTCTAAACACAATAAATTCAACAACAAATAAAGAAAAACAGAATTTTTGTTTTATTGCTGCTCGCACTTCCACTGACAAACGTTAGCCAGCCAACTAAAGCGGTACAGTATAGTGCCTTCCAGAAAACTCCTATGATTTTTGTCAGGATGTTAATACAGCAACATAGCAATCTTCAGTTAACACTAAATTAATTGCCTTGCATTAACAGCTACTAAAGTCCCTCAACATATTAGATCATACTGTCCTGGCTTCTAGTAGCTTCAAAGTCAAATGGAAATCATTTTAATGGATATTATTTTGGGGGATGGGGGGATTTCATGAATTAGTTCTTATGAAAAATGCCAGAATAACAGTCCTAGAGGCAGAAGACTATTTTTTCATTGGGAGTGGATGTTAAGCACCTCACAGAAAACACAGACCCGAGATAGCAGGAGCAGTTACAGTGCAAGGATTATTTACTGATAGGGTTTTCTTTAATGGCACTTATTACTGTAGTTTCTGAGCACCTCACAAATATGAATGGATTTATCCCACAACTCCCTCATAAGTATCATTATTCCCAGTTTTACAGATGGGAAACTGAGGCAGAGAGAGCTTACATGACTTGTCCAAGATCCCACAAGAAATCTTTGGTAGATCCAGGAATAGAACCCAGATGGCCTGAGTCCCAGGGTCTTTAACCACAAAACTATCTTTGCTCACAATACGTGACCAATGTGCCTCAGCCACGCCACTGAGGGAATAACTGTTACTCAGCTTTTGGTCCCCACGTCCTTTCAGTTCTTGGTTTCTTATGGCTCTACCAATCAGAGTGGCAGCTGTGCTGGTAGATTTTGTGAAACGGGGCTGTCCTCCAGGACTGGGCTGAGACCAACTCATTTTATACAGCCCATCCAATAGCCGTAAAAAAAACCCCAAACCCTGGCTTTTGATCAACGGTGACTGTGTCAGATTCAAATTGGTGACATGGAAGTGAAAGGAACACTGTTCCATTCATTACCTGTCCTCTGAGATGCTGTTGAATACTGGGCTGTAAACAAGAAACGTATGGAGTTAAATTGTGGCTCCACAGCCATGCCCATGGGTGAAGGGGCAGAGATGCATTGCCCCAGCAGGAACTCATAGGGTATGTCTGCACCACAGTTAAACGCCCATGGCTGGCCTGGGTCAGCTGAGTTGGGCTCGCAGGACTAGGGGCCATAAAACTGAAGTGTCGGCGTCCGGGCTAGAATTGGAACCCAAGGTCTGGAACCGTCCTCCCTCGCAGGGACCCAGAGACCAGGCTCCAATCTGAGCTTGAAAGTCTACACTGAAGTTTTAGAGCCCTGCAGTCCAAGTCCCATGAGCCCTAACTCAAGCACAATGCCACCTGGAGCACCAGAGAAAGGGAGACCAAAACTAACCCCTGTGAAAGAGTGCCATGTGTACTCCCTCTAGCCCTACAAGCTCTGCTGGCCAGTGCTAATGCAGAGTGCTCATAGTATTTGTGTTTGCCCTTCCCCATTTGGGGATGCCAGTGTCGCCATCAGCTATAGCCTGGAGCAGTCCTTGTGCTCAGGTTGTGTATGGGCTGTGATTGTGAGCACAGGCTAGCAGAGTCACTGTGCAGGTGAGCAAGGTGGAGTAAGGTTTTTGGCATCCTCTGCCCCCACCCCCACACGGTGCAGTGCACAGGGCCAGGCACCAATCTAGCCTAGGAATGAAACTTGACTTTCTAATTATTGAAAAGTCTTGTCTGCGGTCTTTTCTGTACAAAATAAAATTAACAAAATAATTGTGTCACTATTTGTCTGTCCAACCAAGTGTAACCCTTGCCCTGGCTCCCCCGGTTTCTACCGCAGACTGAATACACAAGTTTCTTTTCAGGAGTTATTTCATAGCCCTGACACTTGGGCATACAACTGACAGAGATGGAGATGCCAATTTTACAATGAACAATGGTGCTGAGTTCTCATCCCAAATGGAAGCTATTTTGTAAAGGCAGATTCTGCTGACTAGACAGTGCTGTTTGACCTTAAGCACAACTACAAAAAGCAGGGAAATTCTGAGCTTAGAATTTCCAACCCTTATCAAAGTGATAATTTCAACCCTGTCACTCAAATGAAAACACAGCAATTTAATGTTACTAAGAGACATTATTAGGACACTCTGAACCTAAGCAATTCTTTACTGATTTTGGAATCATTGGCTAGTGTCCTTGAGTTGCATTCCCCTATTGTTACACTGTACATTTAACTCATTTAACACTTGCATGGAGAGGAGGAGATTGTGGGGGAGTCTGTGCCCCAAAGTGCTATAGAGGTGCCCTCGGGGTTCCCTGCCACTCAACATGGAGAGTAATTTTGGAGATGGACTGGAGGAAGGACAATGCATGCATATGTCTGTCTGTGCGTGAATTGTGGGTGGTGGGCATGGGAACTAGAGAACCCTTAAGGGGAGAATTTTGTCCATATAGCATTACATACAGTACACATGGGCCACTACACCACCTGTTTTCTAGACCTGTATGTTGAGTCTGAGATTTGGCCCAGTGCAGATTTTGTGTGCGCATAGAACTGCCCTCTGCTACCAGACTCATACTTTAACAGCAACAGCAGAGTTCCCTGAAACGAGACATTTCACACAAGAACATACATGGAAAAAGAAAGTGCCTGTGTGTGTTTCTTTTTTTTTTTTCAAGAGGCTTGAAGTTCTGCTCCTGTATCCATATTGAGTGGTCTGAACAAGTGGCCCAGAATACAGAAATGTCAAGCACTCAGCAACTCCCACTGCAGTCAGAAGGAGCTGCTAGGAACTTTTCAGCACCTATGAAAAACGGGCCACGCATCTGGACAGCTTCATACACTTTAAGGGCTAGGGGTGAGATCTGCAAAATTGCCCAAGTGATTTAGAAGAACAAGTCCCATTGACTTTCAGTGGGACTTCCGCTCGTAAGTCAATTAGGTGCTTTTGAAAAGCTTGCTCCAGTAACTAGAAATGGACTAAAAATGAAAGTCAAAAGTGAACTCTGTCACAATATTCTCATTGCTTTCCCATGTATTGTCTTGGCTTGACGCCGCAGTATACTTTTTATTAAAAGCCACACAAACAGCACTGTCTGAAGCTTGTTGGAATGTATCAATTTCTGGATTAAGCTGTCCCATTGTTTTGACGAGAAGTTATAGTTTAGAGATCAAATAGGACATGGCCTAGCCTAATCTAATATCAACAGCCTGTAATAGTGAAGGGACACTCTGCACTAGAGAGCAATCTAAGTCTTTAATTACTTTAGCTACTGATAGATCGGCTCTCGCCCCCTCAAATTCCTTTGTCAGCGAGGAGTTAAAATTCATGAGCATCTAGGCCTCTGAATACTTACTCCAGTGCTGCTATTTTCTGTGCCAAGCTAGCCATCACTGCGAAGAGTCGGAGGTCTGTCAGGCCATCTGTTACATAATAGTCAACAATCTCTAGGATCTGGGGAAACAGAGATGGAGAAAGCAAAGATGATGAAGGGTTTAGAAAGAACAGATTGCTGCCTTGCTTTAGCAAAAAAAAAAAAAAAGATAATAAGCTCTGATCGAAGCAGAGACAAGATTTATTAGCATAGCCAGCAAAACAAACAAAGCAATTTCAGCATGAAACCTGACAATGAGCCTGATAAACACTACATTGCATTGTAGGTCTGTAGGATCCCCTCAAAACATTATGGACCTGATTCACATAGAGTCACCTGCACATATGTACACCAGAGTGGTAGGTGTTTTAAGAGAATTCACTTTAAAACAGTGTATAGAAGACCACACAAAAACCTTCTACCTAATGCACAAACACTCTCTGCCACACAACTGGAAAGTCAGTGTGACTTCCTCTCCCTAACAACAAATTAAAACCAAAAAGTTCTGCACAGTATATTCATCAAGTAAGATTTTAGAATATTTTTCAAGTACGCCCATGATACCACATGTTTGCAACATGCCCACATTTTAAACAACAGTAACTGCATCCTTAGCTAAATACTTGCAAAGCAAATTATTATTGTGTTAACTGTCTCTTAGGGCACTGCTGTAACACAAGCAATAATAATAATAGGAAGAACCATCCATGATTAATTTATATTATATTGAAATGCGCTTTCTTTGTCCTCTCTCCCCTCTGCTCATATTGTCTTCTATTTGCTCCAATACCCTACTGTTGCAGAACTCCCCATAAATATAAACACAACCTAGCTGCCTCGACTGTACTGACATCATGGAAGTAGCTACTTTGAAACATTCCAACATAATAAAATTTGTTACCAGACTGTACAGAATTCCCCGCGCCCCCCAAATCTATATAAAGAGCCAACTTTTGCCTCTAAAGCCTTTTAGCATGGAGGGGAAAGGACAGTGGAAGTTGAATCCACTCCTGTGTTTGCTCACATCCTGATCAAAATTAGGTTTTAAAGAATAAACAAACCACACCCACTTCTCTGTCCCTCTTTGGATAGTATAGCTTTCACTAAGGACAACAGTCTTATAACACATGTGCCCAATGAGAACCCACAGGTAATCTTTTGTACAAAGCACCTTAAAGCAGTAAGAACTATTATGCTCTCTCTAATTACAAGGCCCCTTTGACTGTTCCGCACTCTGAATGCATAATTTCTATCTAGAAACTTGTGGCTGTGATCTAAATACCTATCACATGAAACTAGAGGAGGAGGGGTGCTGGTGTGTGTATGTGTGTGCTTTCCATTTGTCTTTGTGTTTCAGGCACTGAATGCTGTCCAAAGACTTGTTCCTGGATCCTCCCTTTTTAGCCTTTCACGACAAAAACCACGAATAATAAAGTATTCCTTTAATGTTCCCATTGTGCAAAGCTGGTCTTGTACAAAATGTTGGCATAGTACATATAGTCCTGCTCAGGTACCCTGCTCTTATCTTCTGTCTTAGCTTTGCAAATGATGTTTAATGTTAACAGGGAACAAAATGCATGAACACTGAGGGAGAAAAAAGGGGATGTTTACTGAAGGCACATTCACAAACAACAAAAATTGCTGGGCTAACTTTGCAGTTTAATTTTTCATAGAATAGAAACCACTGACAAAGCAAACATGGTATAATGGAAGTAATTAAAGTCTGTACTCATTTTTATTATTGCTATAAAAGAAGGCCACTCGTTAAATAAGGTCTGAGTGTATAGTGTAATGCAGCCTTTTTAGATTTATTTGTGGATCATGCACAATAATGCTGACAGATGGAAAAGATGAGCTTTCTAGAGTCAGTAAAAGTAAACAATAAATGTAGGCATCACCAAACTGGATTGTCATCATGCAATATGAGTTGTATAATGATGTTAGCATTGGCGTCTGCCATGGGGCCATTGCTTTGGAATACTAAAATTAAACCATTTGATATGTGTTTGATGTCTCAACAAGTCACATCATTTGCCACCATGAACAAATTGCAACTGGGCCTGGCTGGGTAGTTCCAAGTTTTAGCTAAAAATGTGTTCAGATCAATCCAAGGTCACTGTCATTTATCTAAATGGCTCTCCTCTTTTTATCATATGAAATTCGTCCCCGCTCTAGTGTTAAAGTCTTATCTAACATTTCGTGCTGAGAATGTAAAGCAGGGAACCAAATACAGTAGTACAAATAACACTTTATTTACAGTTTCATGGCTTTCAGATTTCCTGTCTCCATAATCACTTCCTACTAATTTCCCTCTGTTTTTGTTTGAAGTGGTAGTCTTTTCAAAGAAAGTGTCCAAAGAAACAAAGCCTTTGTAAGGTTCAGATTAAATCATAGAGGATTTTATACTTTTCTTTATTTCTGTGTTTCCTGGTACCGGTTTTCTGTTAACCAAGTTTATGCTCTTTGTCAAATGAGTTTCTATGTTTCAAACAGGATCATGATAGAAAGACTGCAAAAAGGCAAACAACGGAGGGCCTGATTCTCAACTGGGGTAAGCTGGCACAGCTAAGGACTGGATCACTGAGTTTGCTTTTAGAAGGAAAGCAAAACTGAATGTTTGTATGTTGGACATCAACAGACTTTCATACTGTACCATAATTCTTACATAGCATGCTATAAAACTGAACATTTAAGCAAAATTTAAAGTAATACATTATTTAATATCTGTGCCTTTCAAAAAATACAAAGTAACCAAGGGGCTGTGCTTGGAGACTAATGTGTGTGTTTCGGTCAAAAGTTCAGATAAAGGCCTACATTTTCAACAGTGACTAGTGATTTTGGGTGCCCAGATAGAAACAACTTAGCTTAGCTCTTTATGAAAACCAGTCCCCTTTATATAAGTCTCAAATTAGGCACCCAAAAATGTTGTCTCAAATTAGACACCCCAATCATTAGTCACTGTTGAAAATGTAAGCCACCAATTTAAAAAAAAAAAAAAACCATCTATGCAAGAGCAAAATTTAGCCTCTGAGCAGCTTTCATGCTTCCTATTGGCTCTGTTCACACCTGCAAGGCCAAAAGTTATGTGAATCAATTTGAAAATGATTACTGCTATGTTTAAAAAAAATCGAAATTTCATGGGTGGCCTCCTGCCCACCATCTCTTAACTAGGCCTGGAGCCCACCCCCATCTACCCCTAATGTTTTCTGGCTTACTTGGGCCTTGCAGGTCTTTCATCCCTCCTACTACTGTAGTACAAAACAAGGACTAGCCTATCATCACTCCTAACATGCTCATTCATTCTTGTGGTATCTTGTTGGCCATCAGTGTCCCAAGAAGTAGCTGACTGATTTGTGGTCAGAAACTAGGGTGGTAGGCTTCAATGATGATAATGTAAGTTTAAACCAAGGGTAACACAAGACAACCATGGAACATTAAAAACCCCGCACATTTTGCGGTAGGTGTGGCCTTGTAATAGCCCATTAGGTCATCAAGTGAGTTAGAGCGGCTCTTAGAATTAAAGGCCATTTTGTGGCCTTCACATCTCTGTGCAGCTTCCCCAATGGTAAAGTGAGTATTATCCAGATTACCTACCTCACATGGATGTTATGAGGCAGAGCTTGTTTTGAGATCCTTGGATGGGATGTGTTATAGATGCATAAAATATTGCATGAAGAATGGTGTGCATATCTGTTACATTTGCTCCCTACTCCCATATCATTCAAAGCATAAACAGAGAGACTGCTTTGGATCTGATTACCCTATATACATAAAGTTCTTCGGCATCAGTTAGTGCATCTGAAGGGACAATTTCTTTCAGAGCCATCAAAACTTGCAGGCAGTTCAAGTATCCATCTCCATCAGTATCCACCTATAAAAATATCCACAATGTTAATGGTCAGCATGCTAACCATCCTTTGGGTGGGATTTAAATTTTCTAGAGTTTATTTGCATTTCCCTTCTTAGGGAAGGTCCCTGAAGACTCCTAACTCCCTTTTTCTCTAGCTTTAAAACTTTTCAGCTATAAGATTCTGTGTCATGACCATGGTCTTCCTGTTTGAGGAGTAGGAGGGACACTTTTCAGATCCATCCCAAGCTTCCTTACCTCCCCACCAGGCACCTCTCACTCAGTCACTTTTCAACAGGTAATATGACTTTTAGCATGACAGGAACTTCAAGAGTGCAAATATCATGTGAATGTAAGTAGCCCCTGAAAGCAAATAAGGTAGCCATTGTATTCTAGGACTTGAAGAATGACTGTACGCTCCGATTTTCCGCATTTATCAATGGACAGAACTGAGTATTTAAGTTTCTTGAGGAGATAATGTGTTGTTCACATGTACCTCAGAAATCTAGGCTGATCCTCTCTGGGTTAGTACTAGCCCTAGAACTTGCAGTGAATGGGAGCGTCACAGGGGATTACAGGCTCCTGGGGGGAGTGGGGGAAGAAAGAGAGATAGACAGACAAAGAGATAGCTAAACCAGTTTGGTTAAGCAAGAACTGATCTGAGCTTCAACTTTCTACCCCAAACAAACAATTTTAAAACTCCAAGAACATTCGTATGAGGGGCTCTTCCTTCTCATCCTCTCAACTAAAGCTCCATCTCTCCCAGCCCTCATAGGCTCCCTTCCAACCTGCAACCTCAAACAGTACCCTTGTGCTGCCTTCCAGGTCTTCCTCTCCTTGACTCCCTTCTTCTCTCCCTACAACCAGAACAGGCTTCCCTGGCCCTCATCAGGTGCACCTCCCCACTCCCGCCGCCTTCATAGGACCTTTGAAGATCCTTGCTGTATCTGAAAGGTCTAATAGTGGGCCTACTGAACTGCCAGAATGCTGTTGCAGTGAAATGCAGGACACGCTGGGGATTCTCCTACTAGGTACACTCCAAAGTGCATTGTGCATGACTTAGGAAGCCCCGAAGTGCCCGTCACACCACATTACAAATCCTCAGTGCTTACCAACCTAATAATATGAACTTCAAATCTTTGAGTGCTCACAGACATTGAATTGCTCTTCAATGAACATGCAAGTTAGCCAAAGTCCCACTAAAACTCAATTGAAGTTAATAGGATATACTCATATGCTTAAAGTTAAGTAAGTCTATCTATTTTGGAGTTTTATACTGCCTATCTCTGTAGTATCTGAATGTCTTCCACCTAAAATCAACAGCAATAGTGATGGTCTTAGGACCTTTCAGAAGTCTGTCACTTCTTAGGGTCAAAACTCTGCTTGGGGTAGTTTTCTGTTATTTTGTTTTTTAAGAGTTTAATAATTTCATTTGGCAGGGGGGACTGGAAGGGGTAGAAGGGAGAGCCAAATGTTGTGAATGTCACTCTTATGACAAAGAAGACTGCATGCTTAAGTATTAGCAGGATCTAGGTCTTAATGGCAGGAGAGGTTGCTGGCCTTTTCTGCCACAGAACTAGTGTCTAGAAGTCTCTGAAATCATTTGATGAGGACGTCTGGCAAAAAAAAAATGCATTTTTGTTTTTTTGTGGGAAAAAAAGTGAAAACCTCAAGGGTGAAATACCAAGATATTTCTTGTTTCATGTAATCATCCAAACCTTGATTTCCCTCCCAAGAAATTCAACAGCTGTGCAAATTTTTATCCACAGTTAAATTAGTGCCATAATGTAGCAAGTACACTAAAGAGGGAATGAAGTAATAGCAACCTAAAAATGAAAAAAAGGGACATCCTAAAATTTGAATACGCTACTTCAATCAACTTCATAGCCCAAGTCACTGATTTGTAAGAGTAGCAGCTTAGTAAACCCCTTAAAATATGCCTTTGGTCTAGACAGATGCTTAAGAATGGAAGACTTCTCAGAAATATGGGATTTAAGAGGTCCATGAATGAAGAAGAATGTGCTCCCCGATTCTATAATGCACAAGAACACTGGCAAGGTATGGGATGCATTCAAGCTGTGAAGAGATGCAAACATTTAGTTTGTTTCCTAATGTTTGGCATCTTAGTCCATGATGCAAGACAAAAAAAAATCCCAAATGTCTAATTTGACATGGCCTAACATGACAAGGACTGAAAGAAAACCTTACCCCCCGATTGAGCTGTCACTGCCTGCACAGAAAGTGACTGTTCAGTTGAAAACACTTTGCAAGCAAATGCAAACTGAACAGTCTTGAAAAGTAGAATTTTCTTTTGTGCTTCAATTTCAAGAAGAGTAAAAAGAGGCAAGAAGAGAGGCAGAAGGGAGGGAGCCGACCATTTTGCACTATCAGCACTCCCTGCTGTCTGCTCCACAGACCATCGTTGGCAGACAGCCCCAAAGGCAGCAGCTTGTTGGCCTTCCCAGCTGGGTGAACCGTACTGTGATTGCAATGACAGATATGCACAGGGGAAACACATTTGGAGGGAGCTGGAGGACCGTGATGGAGTCTCAAAAATGGAGCTTTCCTAAGCCATGGGTCAGGATCTTTAGTTCAAGTTTATCTTAAAGAGTTTGGTAACTTAGAAACTACTATTTATGTGTGTGTGTGTGTGTGTGAGTGTGAGTGTACACACTCACACACAAACACACTCAGATACACACACACACACTCACACATTCAGAATAACTAGCATCAGCATATCACAGTACAGCTGTTGAATGCACTGGATATAAATTGTGTTCAGTACTGCACTGTGATTTTATGCATTCCATGGATTAGAGCTGTACAAGACTATCTATTTCAATTAATACACTTTGCTAATTCTCACACTAGAGAATTGAGAATGTCGTGAAATTTCAAGGAATTTTCAAATTCAGCTCAGGGTGAAATTTCTCCTATACAGTTTTACTTGCAAAAATGAAAACAATTTGTACACAAACATAGAACATGTTTTCATGAAGTTTCCCCAATGTGAAATATTCCAGTTTTTGAGCAGAAACATTTGTAATGGGGAAAATCATGGTTTTCCAACTTCAAACACCTACCTTTCTTTCTGTGGAGAACAGCTTATAACTTGAGATATTAGAAAATATTCAAGCTTTATATGAAAGTAGCAAATCTATGATTTGACACCCTCTCAACCGGTGATTTGACACATTTTTAACTTTTAGAGCAGAGCTGAACTTTTGACCTTTACAGCCTCTCTAGCCTGTGGTTTATACTTTAGCTTCAATACTGGAAAGTTATAAGCGGTGGAGCTGTCACATTACATTCACCTGATTCATTGCTTTCAGCACCTGCCTGCATGGTAGCTCCCTTTTGCTGTAAAAAAAATTACTTTAATGATTGCCTACCAATGAACTGCATAAACTATTAACAAAAATAAGTATGGCATCATAGTGAACAGTGTTCCATTACTACCTCAGAAACACTGCATGTTCAGGTCTTTACAGCACTGAACACGTGCACATCAACTACTACTGGTAACGAATTCACCTTTTAGTAAGTGGTACATATGCCATTATAAATGACATATGTGACACAGTAAAACATAGCCAGGGCTTATGTGGTGCATGGATCTTGTGCTGGCCCCTCTGCTTACAGGTGAGTTTTATCCTAAATGAGGCAGGTCTTTAAAAGTCCCTGCTTTGTTCACTGTGCAGTACAGTGGCAAACAGCAAATGAAGCCGAAAAGCCCAACCTCCCTGAATGCAATCAAGGAATGCACCGTGAATGAGGCAGGATTCAGTTCGGACTCTACTTACATACTGTGCAGCAAAATGATCATTTAAAGAGCTGGGCTCCACCGGAAAAAGGGGACAACCTGGTCAAAATGAGGTTTTGAAAACCTCATCAAAAATTTGAAAACTATGCACATGGGCTGAAAGCTGTCCCCAAATAAGTTTTTAACTCGTGCAAACAGTCCCCGTACAGCAGGCTGACATGGGTCTCCCTGAGGCTGGCAATGCTACAGGGGTCAGAATTTCCCCTACACTGTTTCAAGCTGTGCTGGAATAAGTTTTGGCAACGTATTAGGAACAAAGGCTTTTGTCAGACTCAGACATTGTGATCTCATTGATAGGCAGTGCATCTCAGTGAGCTTAACTGTAAGTGTGGGAGCCAGTATGACAGTGTGCTGGGAGACCGTCACCACTTGTTACCTAGGAGTCAATTCCAAGTACTTGCATTTTGCAACCTACTGGAGGAAGCCGCCTCTTATGGCAAAAATCGAATGGAAAAAGTGCACAGGAATGTAGGAAAAGGCCAAGCTTGGTATTGCCAACCTTAAATGCTCAAAAATCATGAATCAGGCTCCAAAATCAGGAGATTGGCCCAAAAAGTATGGTTTAGCTTTTAAAAAAAGATCAGATCCAGGTTTTGGTCTGTTTTCTGATTTTTGAACTCCTCCTGCCTCTGAGAGAGAGAGAGAGAGAGAGAGAGAGAGAGATTACAGTGTAGCCAACTCATACATTTATCATGAGTAATGCAATTTTGGCTTCTGCTGCAGGAGCACTCACTAGAGTAGTGGTTCTCAATCAGGGGTACAAGTACCCCTGGTGGTATGCAGAGGTCTTCTAGGGGGTACAGCAACTCATCTCGTTATTTGCCCAGTTTTACAACAGGCTACATAAAAAGCACTAGTGAAGTCAGTACAAACTAAAATTTCATATACTGCTCTATATACACTATACACCAAAATGTAAGTACAATATTTATATTTCAATTGATCTATTTTATAGTTATATAGTAAAAATGAGAAAGTCAGCAATTTGTCAGTAATAGTGTGCTGTGAGTCTTTTTATATCTGATTTTGTAAGCAAGTGGTTATTAAGTGAGGTGAAACTTGGGATACACATGACAAATCAGACTCCTGAAAGGGGTACAGTAGTCTGGAAAGGTTGAGAGCCACTGCACTAGAGGATCCACTGGAGACCTGGGCTCTATTGTGCTAGGCACTGTCCAAAAACTCTGTACTCCAAAGAACTTGCAATCTAGTGCACTTAACAGTGGTGGTTTATGTTGAGGGACTTGGAACTGGAGCGTACCAAGCATCCATTATTTAGGAACAATTTTTAAACCCTGATTAGCTACTCTGGAGTCAAACTGGTGACCTACAGATGAAAGGCTCTGTAGCACATTACGAACACCCTGAGTTAGTCCCCTGCTAAGAGCTAACGTTGCATCTTTAAGAATGAGTCTTGCTTTCTGGAACGATAAGTTTATTAAGTCTAATTCTGATGTTTTTGGAGCAGGATCTTCCAATCTCTGCATACAGGCAAAATCTTCTTCACATTGCTCTCAGTCTCTCAAGCATACTACAACACAGGCTCCCATCCTGTTCTTAAGGGGACAGTTCTCATTAACCAAAATACAAACACTAAAAATACAAAATGAATATTAACAAGGCATTCAAAGTCAATTAACTACGAAGTTTTGCAACAAAAAATCATTCCAACAATTACAATTATTTCAGAGCTCTTACTCTAATTTTATACATGTATATTTTCACCCCCAGAAGGGTAAAAAAAAAGGGAGAGAAAGAGGGGAAAGGAGGGAGAAAAGGAAAGGGAAGGAGAGAAGAGGAGGAAGGGGGAGCCCTGGTGCCACACCTCCTTACAGATTGGCAGCAGTGGATGCAGCTGGGGAAAGTGGGGGGCCCTTGTGTTCATTTTCCCTCCCAACTGGTACCACCAGAGGCAGATGAGGGAAAAATCTAGTGGAAGACAGATCCTCCAGGCAGCAGGCACACATCTGTGTGTAGTACAGCAAGGGCATGGCAATTCATGCACACCATTCGGGGGGAACCTGACAGGACTTCTTTTTAATTGATACCTGTTTAGTTCATTTACCCTCTTGTAACTTTCCCTTTAACCATACTGTTAATTTCTTGTCTTCCTGCTTCCTTAGGGGCATGAATGCGTTTCTGACTCTATCATGGTAGCCTTCATGCTGAGTCTAAGGATTTAAATTTCTCCATTTGCCTTTTTGATAAGCTTCCTCCTTGTTTTAAATCCCCTTTTCTAATGTTTAGTGCCACGGTGCTAGTGTTTGGTATGATCCCCCTACCCTTCTCTGAGAATGTTGAACATATTTACATTTTGCACACTATTCTTTAGTGGCTCATTTATACTTAATATACATCTTATGCTGTTCCCTTACATGGTGAGCTAGAGAGTTTCTGTGTCCATATTTAAAATCCTCCTTCCACTACGCCTTCAGCCAAACTCTTCAATAGTTTGAGCACAACTTTGTATTTTGAAGTTCTTTTGGCAAAGGCACGTAAAATTGCTCATCATCTTTTTTTGCATTTGACTATGGGTTATTTCTGTCAAGGTTTTTCCTAAGGTGGGCTGGAATGGTACAGAGAAGGACCTGTTTTCGCTACCCACAGTGTGGGATTTAACTTAAGGTGGTGTGTTGCTAGCTGAAAATATACATTAAATACCCAGAATCAAAGGTGCTGGGTGCATAAAACAGTAAAATAAATACAGGACTTTGGCTCATTTATTCTGACAACTGATTTCACAGACCTGAAACATTCAGGATTCACTGCTTGCCCTTATTTTGTGTGTCACTGATTTGGCTAGGATCTAAACACAGAGCTTCACAGTTATTGAACCACTGTCCCAGACTCAGCCAAGGATTGGAACACAAAGCAGGACTGAACAAACCAGCAGGCAGACTACAAAGGAAAAGCAATTGTTCTGCTTTAGCAGCAGCACTGTTTCTGCTATGCTTAGCATCAGAACAAGTTAATTTGGGAGCACAATCTTCTTAAAGGAAATGTTGCTCAGCACAGCATCCTAAGAGTTCATGTGGTGAGATGCCCTTTTCACTAAGTACAAATTGGGAATTCTACTTGAAATTTATTTTTATGCTATTAAAATCTGTATTTCCAAATCTCTTGCTGGCATCTTGCTGAAAACTGACATGTCTGACTGTTTATAATTGGTTCAATCACATCTTGGGTTAATATTAGCTTAATAAGCAGAGGAAGAATTTTACTGTTGGAAGATGAAATTTCCCGTGAAGTATCAAACTCTTTTCCTTCCAGTGTCCTTGGTAAAAGATGCTGCTCTCAACTGCCACTTCGCACAGGTAAAAATATACAATTGTTAATAAAAGTATTGCTTAAAAACAAAGAGTCAGATTCTCAACTGGTGTAGGATGGCAAAGCTCTGTTGAAGTCAGTAGAGCTACACAGATATATACTGCCTGAAGATCTGGCCAAACATTTATAAATGGCATATTGAAATATGATAATAACTAAGCAGGAAGACTTTCAGAACTGATAGGGCTGCAGCTTTGTTGAGGCCACTTTGAATCACAGCAGCAGTGCAAAGCAGCCCTAAAATTGGATTAACTGGCCATGGGAGGATCACCTCAATGTAGGGGTCTCCTCCCGTGACACAGAACCAACATAATGGTTCACATGCTCCAACCCTCCCTGCAGCCAATGTAAGGGACAAGAGTACAAGAAAACAGGTATGGCCAGGGCTTCCCTGTGACTCAACAATCCTCAGTTACCTTAACAGCTCTTTGGGACAATTGGTAGTCCACATAAACTAGATCAACCTTTAGGCTGCTCTAACTTATGCCAGGGGACCACCCTGGGGCATAACTGGTCTAGGATAAAGGTTCTGCAAAGGTGGCTTAAAGCCACCTTTACATGCAGTGCTGACTTTCACTGTGCACTTCTCAGCTGCATGGGCTTTAGCTTCTCTCTTCATGGTGAGTAATTCCTGAGCTGGATGAAACGGTATTTTGACGTCACATTTCTTTTGTGAATGCTTGAAAATTTCACAAAAAAACAGAACAAACACAAACAAACATGAGCTGCTCCCCCAGGGCTCGGCTCACTCTCTCACCTGCCCACACAGCAGCAATCCAGGTGAACTTCTCAAGAGAACACGTGTGGTGGAGCTTTTATGCCTCTTTACTCCCCTGTGTAGCTGCAGAGGGCTAGCTACAATCTTGCCCTCAGTCCTTATTCACTGATGTAGTGGGCATAGTAAAAGTTGAATAAAGACTCAGAATTTGGCCCTTAGAATATTTGAGGGGAGAAAGGGTATTGCGCAGTACATTGAAGGCGACCCTTCAGCATTCTCAGTTCCAGAGGGGACTGAAAGGGACAGTATTACAACAGGGACAGTAATGCCGAGCCCCTCATGTTAAACACTGAACGCAAAAACAAACTCAGAGCCAGATTCTACCACGCTGACTCAAGTTGAACAGTTCCTTAACTCCACCAGTAGTCTTATTTTCTTCAACGAGGATACTCGCAGAAAAAGGGACAACTCCGCATGCAAATGGGTTTCACAATCAGGGCCTAAATGAATGACTGTCCAGCATAGTGGTCTCTTTACCCCCATCTACCTAGATCTACTTAAAATATTAAGGCAAAACCCTGCTGTGAAGATCAAAGGATTTTCACCCTTAGTGAGAAAGGTAAAAGCAGTATCACAGGCTCTAATACTTGGATTCTGCTTCTATTACACTCTCTTATTTCGTATAAAGGTAGCTACCTGATCTTGACCTCAGACTAACACTGAAGTCTGTAAGGGAAGATGGCTAAAGAACTAAAGCAGAGGGCCTCATCCTCCCTGACTGAACTAACCTCGTTATCCCTCGCTTGATTCTTGCTTGCATATTTATACCTGACTCTGGAAATTTCCACTACATGCATCCGACGAAGTGGGTATTCACCCACGAAAGCTTATGCTCCAATACGTCTGTTAGTCTGTAAGGTACCACAGGACTCTGCCGCTAAAGCAGACATAGTCATTAAGCTCAGGCAATAAAACAAATGTGATATTTTGAAGAATGTATTTCATTGCTCTGTTTATATAGATACTTTGAATTTACAACCATTCACTAGGCATTCAGCATATGCTAAACGGACAGTGAAGTGAGTGAGTGAGAGGATAGAAAGAAATATGAGGTCTCAGAATATATTAAAGTCATGAATGAAGATGGTAAAGGTGTATATGTCTGCATTCAAATGATGTATCATCAGACAATGGTGAAAAGCACAGTGAAGTTATACAATTTTAAAATGAAAATATCAACCGGGAGACAAAACACAATCATTTTATTTTAGTCCTAGCTCTCTGAGTAGAGCAGTAAAAGGGTTATCGTGCCCTGTCATATCAAACGCAGTGGAATAACCATAAGAGCCATCATTCTCCAATCACAAATGAATTTAAATAGGGAGAGGCATGCAAAAAAAAAAAAAAAAAGGAGTTGTTAAAGCATAAAACTACTGTATGTCTCCTGATAGCTGGACTCAAGAAGCCTGGTTAAATACTGACTTTCTTTCACAGTCAATCAGATAATAAGACCCCTTTAGAAGCACAGAATAGTTAAATTCATCACCATAATTTAATTGTGGAAGGTTATTAAAGAGCACTTCGACTCCCCTCCTGCTTCGGCGCTGCTTTTGTGTATTAAACTCAGACTAATCAAATTGCAGATTCCAAGAGTACTGTATTAGTCATCCCCATCCCTTTTAATTTGTTTAATGGCCTCCCTTCTTTGTGTGTGTGTGTGCGTGTGTGTATGTGTGTTCGTTCTGACTGGCTGTGCAGCACTAAGGCTCACGACATGTAAATAAAGAACGGACAGGGGAACAGTTCGCCGAAGAGAATAAAGCGTGCCTCCATTCTAAAGTTACATTTGATGTCAGAGTAATTCATGGGACGTGTACTGCAAGCAATGGTGCTTATTATTTCTGCTTAACTGTCTACTGACACAGGAGGAGAGGGGAGAGGGGTATTAAAAAAAAAAAGGAAGAAAGAAAAGAAAAGAAGTCTGAATTTACACTTACCGCTTCAAAAGACCTTTTGTACTTAGCCAACTTCTCCTGGCTGAAGATGCAGTATTTTGCCAAAAAGTCGACTGAAAAAGAAGACAAAAAAAAAAAAAAGATAAAATAGGACCATAAAAGAACTCTTTCCCCCTCTTTTTTTCTTTTAGCTTTTTTTAAAAAAAGAACATAACAAACACTGTTTTTTAAAGGCACAATAATGCTGACCTCCTATAAAACCTCAGAACCATCTTCCTGGTAGAAATTTCAATTTCAGATATACTTTTTAATTTTTTTTTTGGAAAAGTCTTTTCACCTGGCCCAGGGCACAAAGTCAGAGTCAGCTCTGAATAGGACATGTTTAACATGTATAACACATAGGAGCTCCATCCTGGGGAAGCTGCAGTCTGGGAGCGTGTTGAGGTTTTGTTGTTGATTGTTTTTAACTGGCCCAGAAAGACTATTTTCAGACTTTAGTTAGATGGATAGGGTCCATCACTTTTCTCAAAATCCAACAAATACCAACACGCCCTTTTGTTTAATTTTATTGTCCAGGAAAAAAATAGAAATAGGACAAAGATATCAACACTCCCTCTTTTATGTCTAGGGCAGAAAAGGATATATCTCATGCTATTGTCCATCTGGCTGAAATCAGGAAGGAAATATTACACTATGGCCAAATCTATCCTCACTTGGAATTTTTCCTCTGCTTGATTTTGTTGTTGCCTGTGTCCTGACCTATCATTTCTGGAAGGCGAGAAGGGGGAGGTATTGGATTGTATGAAGGTGGCCTCATTTCCTCACACGAACAGAAGCAGAAGACACTGCTC
This sequence comes from Lepidochelys kempii, assembly GCF_965140285.1. Taxonomy (NCBI): domain Eukaryota; kingdom Metazoa; phylum Chordata; order Testudines; family Cheloniidae; genus Lepidochelys; species Lepidochelys kempii. Next base: position 252,247,619 of record NC_136380.1, read on the forward strand.
AAAGTAGGATGAGAAAATTTGAAGGGAAATTTTTTCTGTTATGCTAAAAGTGCAGATCTGAGGTCTGAAGTGGTGGAGCCAATGAGTCCCATATAGAGTAAAGAGTAAGTAACTACCGCAGTCAGACTCCTCAAATCAGTTATTTTTTCTTTTCTTCCTTCCTCAAGTCTCTAGATCAGTGGTTCTCAACCTATTAATCATTTTGGGCCACATATGCAGCCCACAATGTGTTACCTGAGCCACAGGTTGAGAACCACAGCACCTCCCACACCCCACTATACCCAGTGCCCCCAGCCCAAAGACCTCTCCACAGAGTGGGGCCAGGAGCGGAGCCCTGGTGGTGGGGCTGGGCAGCAGGGACCCCGTACCCTGTTGTGCGGGGCCGAGTGGCAGCTCCAACCCGACCCTGCTGCCAACCCCGACCCCTGCTCCAGAGGGACAGGCAGAAGCGCCCATCCCAGACCCTGCTGTGTGGGGGCTAGGCGGCAGCCAGACCCCGAAGCTGGACCCCGTTGTGCAGGGCTGGTCGGCAGCCCCGACCCTGGTCCCTGCTGCAGGGGGACAGGTGGCAGCCCCAGCCTTGGACCCTGCCGCCCTTTAGCACACAGCTGGGCCACATGCAGCCTGCAGGTTGAGAACCACTGCTCTAGATCATTGTTTCCATAACTGTATAATAGTTTTGTTCTTCAAATGAAGCAGTTAGATACTATTTTTAGTTCAAGAAAAGTGCTGTCAACTGAGGTCCTGCAGAGAAAAAGGGCTGGATCTCAGCTCCTGTAATTTCTTTTTCATTTAGAGTGACCACAGGCAAGCAGAGCTATTTAGCTTGTGAAAGGGGCCAGGGAACCCAAGAAGAACTAAGTGATGCACTGGCTGTTAAAGAAACAACCCTGAAACGTTACTATTCGCATGTAAGTGTCATTGCTCATTTGGGGCTGTGTCCCAGATGGAACTACAGGAAAAACAAGAGTGTCTCAGTGTCATAGTCACTCATTCTCCACACACCAGATGAATCAAATCTCTATAAGAGAAGCAAAAGTCTCATTGATTTCTACAACAAAACAACAAAGGAGATTTCTGTGAAAATAAAGATATAATCATAATTTGACAGTTGCTGTTAAATCCACGTTGTTGTGGCACGTGTATCTGCATCCTAAAGAAAACTACATTACCTAAAGACACTATGAGAAAACTAAGTTTTGAAAACATGTAGTGTTTGCTTGTTATGTATCTATACTGTAGGCAGCTGCTTTGTATCGAAGAAAGAGTCCTGTCAGAGAGAATCAACTTTTCTAGTGACATACTCCGCTTCTAAAAAAGAAGTGCATCACCACAAAAAATTAGCATTTCTCCAAGATCTAACTACCTATACTTTCAGGGTGGAATTTTCATACGTGCTCAGCGTTGGCCTAGCTCTGTCCATAATGTCAATCTGAGGGCTTTACAACATCCCACCCTCTGTTAAATAGAATTTGTATGACTATCTGTATTGGCGCCACCTGGTGATTCCCAAAAATATAACACCACCCTTTTAATACAAGAAATGTTATCAAGTTTACTGTTAGTCTTGAAATTTTCTCTCACCAAGTATTTCAGAATACTGCTATTTAACTTCAAGCCACATTATTCAAATATTAACTTCATAACAAATGTTTCTAACTTCACTCTCCAGAGTATAATACATCACTGACTGAAGCAGGTTTTAGGAGAACTTATTTAATTAGATTCAAAGTTTTTAAGACTGGAAAAGTCTGTCAGTTCACATAGGCTGACCTCGTGCACAGTAAAGGCCATAGAATTTAATAAAGTTACTCCTATATTGAGCCCAATAACTTGCGTTTGGCTAAAGCATATTTTCTAGAGAGGCATCCAATCTTGATCTGAAGACTTCAAGAGATGGAGAATCCAACACTTCCCTTAGTAGTTTGTTCCAATAGTTAATCACCCTCCTTGTTAAAAATGTGTGCCTTATTTGTAATTGGAATTTTTCTGGCTTTAGCTTCCACTCATTGGTTCTTGTTATGTCTTTCTTTGCTAAATTAAAGAGTCTTTTAGAACCCACCATTTTCTCCCTGAGAGGTACTTATAGACTGTAATCAAGTCACCACTCAATTATATTTTTTTTATAAACTAAGTAGATTGAGCTCTAAGTCTCTCACCATAAGGCATTTCCTTCATCCCTAGAATAATTTTGTGGCTCATTTCTACGCCCTCTTAAATTTTTCAACACTCTTAAAATGTGGACAACAGACCTGGACCTACTATTCCAATATTGGTCTCAACAATGCTGTATCCAGAGGTAAAATCTCCTCCCTACTCCCACTCACTAGTCCCCTCTTCATGCATTCAATGAACTATGGCTCCTACATGCTTTTCAGAGTCACTGCTTTCCAGGATAGTTCACCCCATTACATAGGTAGGGCCTGCATTCTTTGTTCCTACATATATGACCTTGCTTTTGACTGTATAAAGTACATTTCATTCAAATGGGACCAAGTGATCCAAATCGCTCTGTATGGCTATCCTAGCCTCATAGTTATCAATCTTTGTGTCATTCACAAATTTTATCAGCAGAGATTTTATATTAACTTCCAGATCATTGCTAAAAATATTGAACAACATTGGGGCAAGTTTTTATAAACAGCTGCCTTAGACAAATCCTCAACATCAAATGACCAGAAAAAATGATAAATGAAGCACTTTAGAGGAGGATGAAACAGAAACTCATAGGACAGGATATGATGGGATGAAAATAGAAATGGCAAGGGCAGATAGAGAATAGAACCGAACAACATAACAAGAAGGTGTTGGACTGGAATCCCCAGGGTAAGAAGTGACTGGACAATTTGGAAACACAACAGAAGCAGAACTGAAAGCTATTCAAATGACATGGGAAGATGCTAAAGCAGTAGCAAGACACTTTTTTTTTTTGGCTCACTTTTTTTTCCACCATTTTTGCTCATTTCACCAAGGCCTTGTTTCCCCATAATTCCTTCCCTGACAGTATTGTTGCTCCTCACTTTAGCATTCATGTCTGCAGTTACTAGAAGGACATCCCTTTTTGGGACCTTGTCTACTATGCTACATAACTGATTGTAGAAGTTTTCTTTTCCTCTTGGCTAGCTTGATTTGCTAGATCATAGCATCGAATAATGTACACCTGCTGGAAATGTAATGTAAATAATGCTATTACAATTCTTTCTGAAACTGGTGCCCATTCTATCAGGCTTTTAGCAGCTCTTCTTGCTAATATCAGACCCATGCCTCTCTCTGTACATCACTGGCATTTGGTAGCCCAAAATATAGTAGGATGTGCCCATCTGACAATTATTTGTCCTGATGTTACCCATTTCACTTCATTTAGGCCTAGTTTATCTACTTTATATTTGTCCATACTTGAGCTGTGTCCATTAGCTACTTCTTAATCCCTTTAGCATCCGCTTTATATTGTATAGTGCTAATTTTTAATCAGAATGCAGTATAGAATCAAGTCAAACACCTTACAGCAGTCTAAGTATTCCCACTAAATATTCCATCTACTTAGTTACCTTTATCAACAAAAAGAAAAGGAGTACTTGTGGCACGTAGAGCTAGCTCACGAAAGCTTATGCTCAAATAAATTGGTTAGTCTCTAAGGTGCCACAAGTACTCCTTTTCTTTTTGCGAATACAGACTAACATGGCTGTTACTCTGAAATTTATCAACAAAATTTGTAATCTCATAAAAAATGAAACCATGTTTATTCAACAAGACCTATTTTCTATAAAGCCATGTTGACAGGCATCAATTTTATTCCCATCCTTTAATTCTTTATTGATTGAATCCCATAATAGCTTTTCCATTATTTTGCCCGGGACTGACGTCAGCCTAACCTGCCTCTAAGTACCCAGGTCATCCTGATTGTCCTTTTCAATAGTGGCAGGAAGTTAGTGCTCTTCCATTCTCATGAAATTGCCCTGGCATTCTGAGATTTATTAAAAATTAATATTAGTGTATCAGATCTCCTCATCCAACTCTTTTATGGCTCTTATATGTAAGTTATCCAGACCTGATGATTTAAAAATGTTTATCCCAAGGAAAGGTTATCTAACAACCTCCTTAGTTACTAATGGATTGGAAAGTAGTTTATTATCCTCGCATGATATGAGGACACCCATCCTGTTTCTCTCCAAACACAGAACAGAAATATTTATGGAATACTTCTGCCTTTTCTGCATCCATATCAACAATTTTACCATCTCCATCTAGTAATGGGCCTATACATTGGTCAGATTTCTTTTGTCCCTGATACATTTAAAAAACTACTTCATATTGTCTTTAGCCCTACCAGACATGGATTTTTCCTTCATATATTTAGCTTCCCTTATCAATTTTCTATGCTTCAAAACTTCTAATTTTATTGACTGCTATCTATTTCCCATTTTTACAAATGATATGTACAATTTTTATTGCTGCTTTCATTTCCACACTGAACCAGGCTTTTACCAAACTAACTCAAAAAAACAATTTATAAAGTAAACAGTACTGATTCTGCTGCTTTCTATTTTAAGTACTTATATGGCCCCATTGCTGTAATAATTAGGTGCCTCACTATCTTTAATGTATTTACTCTTACAGAACCCTTGTGAGTGTAGAGAGGTATTATCCCACTTTACAGATGGGGCTCTGAGAAACAAAGCAATTAAGGGTGAAATCCTGGCCCCAGTAAAGTCATGGGAAGTTTTGCCATGGACTTCAGTGAGGTCAAGGGTTCATCTTAAACTGAAGCTTAATCTCAGACTTGCCCAAGGCGATGCAGGACTTCTATAACACAGGAGGGAATTGAACCTGTATCTCCTGATTCCCAAGATAGCACCCTAACCACTGAACCATCAATTTTCTCTAATCTAGCCTGCCTGTATTCTCTTTCTCAATCTCTGTAACTGGCTCCTGTCTCTATGTACGAGTCTGAGAGAGCCAAAAGGAAGTGTAACAACTTCAAACTTCCTATCAAAGCTTAATCCTTTATAGCAGCTAGGTAGATTTGTACTATGGACCCGTCAGATAACATAAGGCTGGATTGTGGCTGGATAGTCACCCAAGGGCGTAAAAAGGCCTCCCCGTATCTCTACTGCAGGTGCAGAGGCAGTAACTAGGAGCTGTGCACCTGGTACTCCCCCCCCCTTTGTGTAGGTGGGCAGAGAGTGGGCGGTGAGAGGTGGAGTCCATAATATTATCTTGTTGCTTGGGATTGGAAATGAGGAGGCAAATCATCAGCCAGCAGCAGTCATAACAAAGAAGAAGGGTTGAGAATTAATATTAATAAGAATTAATAATATTAGTACCTAGTTGGTGAGAGGATCCACACATACCTGCAATGGGGTTGCCAGAAAAGCCCATAGTTTACCAAAAGTAGAGCCATTAGCCCCAAAGTTTCCAGTATAAGTTTGGTTGTGCTCTAGCCACCATATAGTGAAAGCATTTTTTTAAACATTATATGTTTAGATCCAACGGATACAAAATGAGTTTGGGCTATAAATGTGAGGCCAGATGTAGATGGGCTAGGCTCCACTGAAGTCAATGGCGCTGCACCCAGGTACGCTAACTGAGGATCTGGCCCATGAACTTTTAGGCATTTGTTAAAATCAAAGTGAACCTGAATAAGGTTCAATTTACAAGGAACTTAAACAATTGACAGTATGGCAAGCCATCCATTCTGGGTAAGAGAAATACAGTCATAGAGCACAAACTCCAGAATGTTTAGATAATGGCTATAAGAGAAGATGATACTGATTTAGAGGAAGCTGAACACAGCTGCATAATTGGAGGCCAGATTAGATTCTGTTGGAATCACACTGCAGAACAAAACTGGAAAAAGAGATCTCTCGGGGTATTCCAGCAGTACTATCAGGAATATGCCTACAGCAATATAGACAGGAGGGGGGACACCAAAACAACAGTAATGCAAGTCACAACTCCAGCATATACATTTCCCCTGATTGCTACTGTTGCAGCTTGGTGGGCCACAGTAGAACACTACATTTTTCATCAGTGCAGTTGTAACTGTCTCAGTCCTTTTATCCTACAGCGGCTACGCCACCACATAGTTGGGGAAAGGGTCATACACTACTAACAAATACAGATTTCCAACTGGTGTTTCTGGGAGTGGGCATTTTAAGTCAATCTGTATGAACTCCCAGGGCTTACTAGGCTGGGTCATTCCCCTAAAAGTGGTCTGCCTCTCTTGGCTGGCACTTTCCTTTCTTGACATGCAAGACAGAAAAGTATCCAAAGTCCTTAAAATCTGTAATCCAAAAAAATCTGTTTGATACCAGGTTCAGTGCCTTTTCATATCCTAGGTGGCCTGCTGCGCTGTTATCATGGAGGCATCCCTGTATTATTCTCTGCAAACTTGCTGGCAAGACAACCTTGCTACCTTCATACACCAGCAAGTTGGTAGTCGGATCAATGGATAATTTTTCCTGAACTGTGTTGAACCTCCCCAGTCTGGGTCTCTTTTGGTAGACCTGTTGGTGCACTGAAAGTAAATCAGGATCCTTAGACTGTTCTTGCCAGATATCCTCTCAAGAGCACGCTGAGTCCATTCTCACTACTTCCACCCGGCTGTGAGCATCCACAACTGCATTGTGCTTTCCAGATTTATGGTGAACTGTGAATGTATAATCTACAGTTTGTGAATCTCACTCATCTGCCGAAGCAATGGGAGAATCCATCCCCTGTGAATCCACCTTCACAGGAATCCTTCTGGGTTGTGGAGATGGATTCAGAAACTGTCTGAATATACAAATTTGCGGTTAGCCTACAACTATATTTGGAGCTGGGGGTGTGATTCCCAGCTTCAGCAGACACATTTGCACTAGCTCTTAGGAAGCTAGCACACTCAAAACCGAATCATACCTGCAGAAACATGGCAGCTTAGACTAATCACCCCAAGTACAAACCCACCCCGATGCCGTGGTATGAACGGGTCGCTAGCCCATGCCGACGCTCACCCTTGACTGTGCTACCACAAGTACACTACTATTTTTGGTGTGCTAGCTCAATGAGAATTAGTGCAGGCCTGTCTACTAAGGCTGGGACCCAGGCCCCCAGTTCCAAGTCTAGACATAGCCTTACTAAGCTGGTATAATGGCACTGCACATTTTTACAAATCTCCTACAGAATCTGCAGAGGCCTACAAACCTCTGTACCTCTTCCTCCAGGTTTTTAGGAACCTTCCAGTCCTTTATAATGTTCAGTTTCTGGGGGTTAGGGCTCCAAGACATTCTCACTGACCATATATCCCAAAAAGGTGATGCAACTCTTCGCAAACTGACATTTGTTTCCTGCAAGTTTAAACCCTGTTTCCTTACAAAGTTTTGGAATTCTTTCCGCTCCTACCAGATATTCCTCCCATATTCTGTGGAAACAAATTAAGTAATCTAAACAGGTGAGAATGTCTTCAGTTCTCAAAATTTGGGTTAGATCACTAACCACCCTCTGAAATGTCCCTGGTGAATTTAAAAGGCATTCCACCAAACTGAAAAAACCCATTAGGGTGTCACAGAGGCTGTTTTTCTCAATCCTCAGGTGCTACTTTAATCTGATGGTATCTGGATACCAAATCAAAACTACTAACATATTTAGCTCCTGACATTTTATCCAGGGTTTCTGCTATGTGGGAAAGTGGGTAACTATCTTGAACTATCCCTCCACTTATGGCACAGCTTACAGTTAAGGTTGCCTGACACTTTCCATTATAAGGACCTGTTTTCCGTTGCTTATAACTTTGCCAAACTTAAACCATTCTGGCTGAAATTTTCCACATGGGGTGTCTGTCTAATGGTAAATTTTGGACAATATTAGGGGGAAATGCATCGTTTTGCCTGTGTTAAATTAATCCCACAAAAGTTTGCCAGCAGGGACTTGAAATTTGTCAAGGTATTGAGCTGGTATCAGGGATATGACTTTTACTATCCTTCTCAAAATCCACCTAAATTTGGCCAAGTTATATCACTCTGAAAATCTTAGTTTGCACATGCTCAGTAGAGACTTGTTAGAGTTTGGCAGCTAAATTCTCCTCATGTTCCATCTGTTCCGAGCATTCTGCACCCCAGGGCTGCAGGGGCTGAGACAGACTTTCTCTGCAATTGCTCCTCCTAGTAGCTAAGGCCCACTATGGTGCTGGGCAGTAGAGCTGAGTGCAGAGAAACTCTCTGAACTTGTGCTCTCAGTGCTCTCCCTGCTGACTGCCAGTATCTTTGAAACCCAGGGGTAACATGTGTGCCTCATCTCCCTCTAGAGGGTGGCCTACTATTGCTATAATTTACTCTGTTAGTTCAAGCAGCAGAAGACTGTGCTGTAGATTTAAAGATTCTAATGCCACTGATGAACCATGTGGAAGTCAATATAGTTCCACATGATGGAACTTCTGTTTTTTCAGTTTGCTTTTTAAAAAACCTCGGAAATTATGTACAAAAAACTACATTACAAGAACATGAAGCACTCAAGCTTTTGTCCCAAGCACTCAAAAGTTAGGAAATCCATAATTAAGTAATTAAGAAAATATAATATGTGATCATGTAAAGAAATACATCATAATGCATATGTACAAAGGGGCTGAATTAAGGTTGCACAGACAACCTTATGAAAGCAACAATGGAAACAAGCTCAAGTGGAAACTCACTAGTAACCTTTATTACTACTTCTCTCAATAATACACTCTAAGAATGTTTTTTACATTTACTCTGTATTTTTAAAATTATAATAAAGATCTTGTAGCACGTTACCAACATCAATAAATTAAGTATCACAACATTCCTCTGAATTATACATTATCCTTATTTTACAGATGGGGAAACTAGGGTGCAGAGAGATAAGTAATTTTTCCAAAGTTGGTGGTAGAGTTGAAAATCCTCAGCTATTCTTTATTGTGCTTTAACTACTGGACCATGCTCTCCTCTGGGAGATCTGTGTCAGAGTTCTGAAGGACATTAAAATACTCCCACACTGTCAACAGTGCTAATAGAATAATTGGCAATTTGGTCTATGGTACTTTTCCTTTTTCGAAGGAGGGATTAGAATCTTCAGACAATTAAGTGATGAGGCTGACTGAACAATCTTAGATGTTTATGAGACAGAGAGGAAGGAAAATACAAGTGAAGGGATAATCAGGGACTCAGGTAAATACTAAACCTGGTGGACTATTAATAGACAGCTAAGGAGCAGATGTGCACACTCTAGCTTTGCTACGGAGTAGAAACTACCTCGTGCCTGCATCTGGGCATTCAAAAAGGGGGTTGGGGACCCAGATGCTAAGGTTCACATCAATAATTTTGAAGCAACAGTACACAAAACTGTCTATATTTGCTTGTACAATTAACACAACTGCTCTCAAGAACCAAGCATCTTGCATGTGCAAATTGTTCTCTAGCATAGCTGATTAGATGCCTATCTGAATGTGTAAATACCCAATTTGCATGTGTAATTTTGATAATTGCATACATCAATGTAGGCATGCAAATTATTCATATGCAAAAATGTAGGGGGACCCAAGGTTTTGCTTCTGAAAAATCATGTCCATCCTGACAAATACTGTCCCCATAAACATTTAATTGTCTGACACTCCCAGAAAATCTGCCAATACACTGTAAGTTAATTATAAACGGACAACTTTCTATTTTCAGTTTGAAGTGGATGTAATGCCCTTCTGTTGTGTTTCACAGACAATCATTTTATATTTACCCTGCCACAAGTAACATAGTAAAAAAGACTACAACACATCTCTAGACAATGCTTCCTAGCCGGGTGTCTTCCCATGTGCATCGTATTTGTCACAAAAATACTGAAACTGTATATTGAGACTAGATTTGACTCAACACCACCATTGTGAATCAGATTCAGAACTCCCAGAGAGAGAGAGAGAGAGAGTCTCTGTACTCCAGTGTAATATACATGGAATCACAAGGAACATTGTTTAAGATGAAACAGGACAACTTTTCACTAGCTCTTTGCCTTTACTAGGCTGACTCTTTAATCCATCCATCTAAACTGTTCTTACATACCTGACTTCTACCATACCAAGTTTAATCTTCATTTTTGTCAAATGTCAGATAAGCTTGAATCTTTTACCTGCTGCTAGCATTTATCTAGCCGCTCAAAACATCTCCTGACACTGTAGCATAAAGCAATATGTGAACCAGACAAAGCTGAAAAACAGACGCTGCTTCTGATTCACACTTTCCTGGATAAACAAAAAATGAAAATAAGAATTTATAGAAAATTACTATGATCTACGTTACAAATGCCTTAGTTTTTTCAGAATACGTCATAGCTCTCCAGCACCAAGCAGACCTGGCTCTGTTAGCTTGCTTCCTTCCAAATTTTTAAGATACTCTATTCAAGAGCATAAGTCATTAAATAATTTTCAGTTAACGTCTTCTTATCTTAAAAGCATTACTAGACAAGGCCTCTGAGTGCTTCAAAGATCTTGCTCGATCAAAACAAACAAGTAAACAAACCTCATGGTAGATATTTTCATCCCTGGCACTGATATGCAAGCTTATTAGAGGGTGATAGAAAGCTTGTGGGCTTAATTCTTCACTTGCTTGAACTACCATAGACAGCTGGCAAAAACTTGATCAAATCAATTCAAAGGCAGTGACTGACGTGTCAGAACAAAATGGAAAGCCTTTTGTTTCTGTAGAATCCAGGCCTTATCAGCTCATTCTATCACTCATGCGTCTTCAGGCCACTTGCAAATCCTCCTGGATTTATTGCAGATGTATCAAGCTTGCTGGAAACAATGGTACAAGCGAAGAGGCTAGTCCGCTATCGACTCCAAGCGCTGGATAATACCAATGGGAAATTATTCACACAAAAGGTGCGCTGGGGTGACAACTGAAGAGAATGCTTTGGCCCATTGAAGATGCTAGCAGCTTGAACAAAGCTAACACCCTAATACCAAACAGCTAGCTTTATCTGATTACATTCTTAGTGCTTGATGGCTCCTTCCCCCGCCCCAATTCCAATACCCTCCCCCGCCCCACACACTTGCACTAAAAGGACACAGGTTGCTTTCTTGCACCATGAAATGGTAATCTGAAGAACTACCACATTTAAAAAAAGAAACAAAGCAATTTATCCCAAACAAAGAAAAATACATTTTTAATCTGCAATAATTTGTTTTTAATTGATCATTGAGATAGTTTGAAGGAAAAGAGCACAGAGACATGATTTACGTTTACCACATTCTCATGTGCTTTTGAGATTAACAGATTATTCTTTTGCCCATTTTCTTACATTTGGGAGATTAGCTTTTTTTTCTTTTCCTCTGGGCCATCAGTCCATTTTTACATGTTAGATCATTGACAATTGATATGGAAAAAGACCTATTGGGTCATCTAGTACACCCTGCGAGTGAAGAAACAACCCCTAGATAAATGATGTATCAGACAGGCCTTGGGTGCTGCTGGACTGAGTTATTAGACAGGGAGTCTGGCTTGCTACTTGGCTTTGCAAGTCACACAATATCTCAGTTTCCATCCCTGTTAGACACCCATCTCACGTTTGTGTTGTGAAAGCCCTTGGGAACTGCTGGGTGCCGAGTACGTTTGAAAATTTGCCCAGTTCACTAAATGGGAGTTGAGTTCTTTAAAAATCTGGCCCCAGTGGTAAGTGCTCAGTGCCTTTGAAAATCTGGCCCTAACATTTGCAAAGCACTCTGAGAAGGTAAAAAGTCCTACATAGTGCTAAGTATGATCATATTTACCTGATAGCAAACATTACATTTCATCTTAGCCACAAGACCAAGCTAGGAACTCCTGTAATGCTGGTTTGATTGAAATATTACTAGATACATTCACAAACTGACCAAAGCCAAAGACATCACTTCACCTCAAACATTGGTGGGATTCTTATAACAAATCTGACTCTCTGATCAATATGACTAGAGACTAAGCCAATAAAACATTTCAGGGAGGGACAACTTTTGAGGGTTTTTTGTTTGTTTGTTTAGAAAGAAGAGGAAGTGTTATTAAAAATAATCTTGGTGGCTGTTCTAAAAGAGACTTGTAATAACACCTTTGCTCCCCATAATCTGGCAATGCAAAATTATGATCTTTGTTGAATACCTCTTTAGTCATTCAAGCTCTTCCTCCATGGGGAGTGTGCCTGATCACCTGGATGACCCCTGTATACATTTAAAGAAACAGTAAAATCTCTCCACTACACTTTAAACCCTTAGATTTAAGCTGAATCTCAGCTGGATTTTGACCTTTGAGGTCAATGTCACCAAACCAGTTCATTAGGTGAATGCTTGCTGGAAAAGTGCTGTCTTGCATCACACCCCGAGAGTGACAAGAATCTGGCTCAGGCTGTTCTCAGCTCAGACTGCATCCCATTTGCTAAGAATATCCTGCTCACAGCCTGGAGAGTCTGAACCTCGCTTTTGTCACCCTTAGAAATTCACATCCATGGCAGTTGTTGTGGCTGGGAATCACAAGTGAGAGACACTCCACTTTCAGTCCAACTTCTAAAAATAATTACCAGTACCATGAAACGGACTTAGGAGTGGATAAGCAGATTCTATAGAGTGTAGGGGTAACATGGTTGTGATGGTTTGCCCCACTTAGCAAGCAGGCCTGCTGTCATTTCTGCTTGGTCTTCACTGTCAGTCCCCGGTGAAATGTGGATGGGACTAAAGTATGGATTGCTGTGGCCAGGTCTGCATCTGAGACATGAGAGGGCACTCTCCCATCTAGCCAAAGTAGTTAGAATATGATTCTGGCCACTGCTGCTATCTGGGCTTCCATGCAGTGAGGAGTCAAAGGTTTCTCCATTGAGAAACTAATGAAATCCAGATGAGAGAAATCCAGCTTGGAGAACAAGACATAATTTACCATGACACATAATTTACCCTTTCTAATGAGACACACAGACCTACTGCCCCAACTCCACTCATTCACTAGGGGAGAAAGCTTCCTTATTAGCAGAGGGGACAGAATAGGAGGAGGGAGAAGATTAAAATTTTGTGGCTGTTTTGAGTTTTTCCTTCTGGGGCTTGGAGGTGAGTGTGTAGTTTGCCAGAGGGAGTAGGAAACAATGGAGGATTTTGTTGTGTGTTTCATTCCAACTTTTGAAATCTCCTTTCAGTCACACTGTCCAGGCCTCTGTTCCCCTGTTACTTGAGGGCATGCACTGAAAGACCTAGGTACTAGAGAGAGGAGGGCTTTACACATAACTTAGATATATAGAGAGACACCAGCCCCCTACCTCTAAGGGTATATCTACACTGCAGCTAGGAGTGTGCTTCCCAGCATGGGTAAACAGACATGCTGGGTATAAACCCTCCTGGAACACCTGTTATTTTTAGTGCAGTAGCTCAAGCAGAGCTAGCGCATGTCTGTCTACCCATGTTGGGAAGCACACTCCCAGCTGCAGTATAGACATACCCGAAGAGCAGGATACTAGCCTGAAATGCATCCAGCCCCTGTCTCTCAGGGTTAATTAGACAGTTGCTCCAGCCCATCGGTTAATGGGGACTGAGGCAGCACCATCCAGTCTCTAGGGCTGAGGTTGGGATGAGAAACACCATCACACAGAAATACACCCTCCCTCCCAGAGAGAAAAGGGGAGGCTGGATAAGTGACAACATCTGAGTTGACATCTGTGAATGTGCTGCCCCAAACAGAACTGTCTTCAGTTCAGCCCAGACTGTGATTTACTTTTGGTGTAAGGGAGGGACCTGCAGCTAACCATGCAGAAGTAAGGAGTGTCCCACACTGCAGTTATTGTTGTAACTCATGTGCAATGTCCTAGATACCATGTGATGGGGATTAATAAACAAATAGATACTAAATGTCTGAATTCTACCCTATAAAAGATCTATCCTCTACAGAAAGAATTGGCCTCATTTTTTATTTTATTTTGGGGTCCACAATTTTATGTTTGACATTTTAAGAGTTCCTCTTTTTACTCCTATTTTCCAAGGGAAAACTTTCCATTTCTTTTAATTTTATGTGGCTTGGTTTTTTTTTTTTTTTTAAACAAAACAAAAAGAAAAACATTTTGATGCACATTCTTGTGGTTGGTCTGAGTCCCCGTTGCTCACTTTATCAAAAGCAGATGGTGTTTGCTGAATTTTGTTTGTTCCAAAAATAAGCAACATCCAACTGTTAGCTACAGGAGTGTGAAAAAAGGCCTGACGTGCAAACAAATGTTCTCCCTCCTTATTCTAACACAGAAAGAGTGTGACTATTTCTGTATATGCAATTCATCAAACCCTTTCCATTACCCAGAAAGTGATTTTCCCTTCTAACCTACCATTGGCACACATCACTCTAAAACAGGTCGTGTCAAACAATAAGTGTAGACAAAACTTAACCAAAGGGAACCCGATACTCTTTGTAATGAGGATTATCATCCAATGTTTAAACTGATGCAACCCACAGATGAGGGAAGACACCTGCTACCTCCCTGGATTCCTGGATTGGAACTAAGCTGCTAGTGAATTCACAGCCTGCGACTGTTCTTAGAACCCCTCTGTAAGGTATAGAGACAGAAGGCCTCTGTGGAGGTTGCATTGTCTCTCTAGGGGATATAAGCAGTTCCCAGGGGAACCACAGGTTTTAGGAGCTGGACTCCTGCTTCTACTGCTAGAGTTGCGGGGAAGACAAACCTGCTCCCCTCTAGCAGAAAAGTTCAAAGCATACTCAGGGAGAAGAATCTCAGAGTTTTCCTGCCATGGTACTCTCTTCTATGGGCTTTTCCACAGTGGGGGACAATCTAAGTCAGGGGTGGGCAACCTGTGGCCTGCGGGCCACACGCAGCCCATCAGGATAATCTGCTGGCGGGACTCCAGACCATTTGTTTATATTTGCACGGCCACTCGCAGCTCCCAGTGGCCGTGGACCACAGGTTGCCCACCACTGATCTAGGCCCTGGGAAATGGGCCTGCCCTCGATTACCATTTTCACAGGGTTAAACAATGTATGGTTCAAAACAGTTTATAAGAAATTTAAGCAGGAACAAAACCTTGTGTTATGTTTTGGCTCTGAATTTCAAATGTAAGATTCTGAGACATAGATTCCCAGGCCTGGAATTCCACAGTTGCAAGGTGTTTACTGCCTCCTGTGAGCAGCCGAGCATCTTGTGTAGACTAGGCAAAAAGATGCTTTTCTTTCAATCAATGTTGCTTAACTCAGCTGAAAACCCAACTGAATAACTATGTTAGACACTGTTTAACACCTCTAGCTCAATTTTAGCAGGTCAGGTTATACCTGCCCCGCCCTCAGGCTTTGGCATAAGCTAAAGTAGAATGGCTTTGTCTTGACTTGAGTTTTAGAAATAAATTAAGCTATCTAGCAAGAAACCTTTAAATCTAGTCCAGTCTATGCAAGCCCTAGTGACCTCATTGGGAACTGTGGGCATTCGACTGCAAGCAGAAGACACTTAGCAGGACCTTAGCCTTGACATGCCAGTCCCTGCATAAATACAGGAGCATGAAGCTTCTGGAAACATCTTTTCTGAATAAAGTAAAATATATATATATATATATATATATATATATATATATATATATATATATATATATATATATATATATACACACATATATATATACCAAACCACCATCATCCCTGCAACATGCCCTATTATGTTTTTAAACTACTCCCAGTTTGCTTAGCATTTATCCAGAAAAGTCCAATTACACTTGTCACTTAATGCAAATTGCTGGATAAATAAACATAGAAACAGGAGCTTAGTGACTGTTAGGTTTTCTTTAAAATTTGGTCTATAGGTTCATTATACTACACACAAAAGAGAAGGGAACTTCTTACAATGAACTTATTAAAGGCACATTTTCCACAGAAATGATCATAGTGTAGTTGTATAATAGCATATCATTTGCTTTGTTGGCATTTCCAGCATGAAGCTTCCAGATAGTAGGCACGAATAGTGAAAGGAGCTGCAGGGATGCCACTTGTGCTGTGAGAGGTGTCAACAATTATTTCATGGAGGAGGATTCTTTACCCGACAAGGGGAGCATATCACAGCATTAGCAGAATATACACATTTAGATGGAAGAAAAAATGTAGCACAGTTCAGCAGTCAATAAAACAAAGCAACTTATTTCAGTACATACATCCTATAAGTTGTGGAGCCCCTGACTTCCTATGGATTCAAAACCTTGAAGGAGATAATGGTACTTTGTCTGAGCAGCCACTGAGTAAAGACTAAGGGTTTATCCTACCCCACAGCAGCTGTGAGTCAGGCTCTGCAGGTCTTGAAGCTGGGTCCACGTGAGTCCTGGGAGTCATCACACTCCAATCCTCTACCCAGCAGCTGGGACTGGGGTCCATAAAGCCCAGCAGGGACATGATCCCTGCCGTTATGCTCTCACTGGGAGAGCTCCAAGGCTCCTAATTGAGCCACACCTCTAATCAAGCCCGAGGAGGAAATGAAAAGTTGTCCATACAGCTAGGCTCCACCCTGCCTCTGGTATTTACCTATACATGCCTTCCGAGCCTGACCTCCTGGGAGCCTGACTCGGCCTGGTTCCTGGTAACTGACTCTTGATTCCTGCCCTCTGATTTGTCTTTCAGTTCTGATCTCCTGGTATCCCAACCCAGCCTAATTCCTGGTAATTGGTTCCTGGGCCCAGGACTCTCAGCCCACACCTGACACTAACCCGTAGGCCAGGCCACCCACACCCCGGCCCTGACACTGTACTGCTGCAGCGACATAGCATAGACACTTCCTACATTGATCAAAGGGGTTTTTCCATCCATGTAATTAATCCACCTCTCCAGCTAAGTCGCCGGAAGGATCCTTCTGTCAACTTAGCCATGTCTACACTTAGGGTTAGGTCGACCTACCTAAGGCGCTCAAGGTGCAAAATTTTTCACAGCCCTAAGCAATGTATCTAAGTCAATCTAATGTTTAAGTGGAGACCAAGCCTAAGAACAGACCTCAGCATTTTTCCCTGGGCTATTATAATGTAATAAGTTAAAGGGAACAGCTATAAAACTGGATATATTCAATGGCATTAAACCTGACTTTGCCCCTGCACCACAAGCGATGCTCCATAGGGTTGAACAGGGTGCACAGCTGGGCATGGCATTTAAATTACTTTTAGTATCCAACCTGACCCAGAAGATACTGTCTCCATGCATGGTGCCAAAACAACCCAAAGGTGAGCTCTGCATTACCTGCCATCTGTCATACCCAGAGCTGGAGTCTGGCTACTGATGACATCGCTCCAGGGGACTTTTCGCGTAAGAACACTTCTTTCAATTTGGTTGTAGCCAGGTTCTAGGTGTGTGGGTGGGTCAGGGCATTAATGAATGCACATAAAGGAGTTTTTTTCTTCCTCCTCTTTGTGCTCTCAAGAGACTTTTACTTGCTAGGGCTGATGGCTGTTTTAACCTTGTCAGTCCATTCCCAGGAGTTCTGTAGTATCCTGTGCTGCTTTGGGAAATTTTGTTGTTATCCTGAAAGGGCAATTATTAGGGAAGTGGGGATTAACTCCATTATACATTGTTTGGACAACTTTCTTTTCACTGAGGGTTGTGACTCAGAAACTTGCCAGCACATTTCAGCCTCTTTTCAGGAACTGGCAGCAAAACTAGGAGCGCTGCTGGCTGAGGACCTGGCATTTGTGCTGACTTTCATGTTGTGGAGCTGGATATTCTAGTGGGCAAATCAAGGATAGCAGAGGCAGAAGTGTCATCTCTAGGACACTGGTACAAGCTGTATTGGGAGCAACCAAAGCCATGTCCTTCCAGCTGGCCACTGCTATGTCTGGAGAGCACAAACCTAAGCACTTGATTCAAATCATAAAAGGTGACTGCCTAGCATTGCAGTAATTTCTAAGAGCTTTGTTATTATTATCTGTGCTGTGCTGGATGCTTTACAGAATCCTTGGAACAGTCCAAATGAACAGGGAAAGAGGGCCAGTGGGTGTGGTCCGATATAGCTCATGGCTCAGATACTATAATGAGGGGTGTGTAAAAAGAATCGAGATACACAGATGCTCAGCTTGCAGGCTGAGTTTCCCTGGAAATGTGGAGCCTATGATGGTGACCTTATGGCCAATGACCCCAGTGATTTCATAGATAATGGCTGGTGTGAGGGGGTCAGCCCAGACGGCTACAGGAGAGTGCTCATATTGGGTTCCGGGAAGTGCTAAAGGACTCTCCCCCAGCCTTTGGGGAAGATCTATAAGGTCCAGGAACTCAAATAATTATGGGGGTCAACCAAAAAAGTAACAGGGGCAGGTGTGAAGGTCAAAGAGTCAAAGAAAGGGAACCTGAAGGGGACATTGAGCAGAGAACCCCGGACAGTGCACACTGCTCCTCGAAGGTATCAAGGGAGCCAGTGGATGCCGCTCAAAGGAACTCTGCCCGGATACATGAGCGAAGGCAGGATTGGAAATAGGCCCCACAGTCGAAGGAAACCCCCTCAGCCAACCTCCTGTCCCTGCTCTTATAGATGGCCACTTTGGCCAGCGCTAGGAGGAGGTTGACAAGGACGTCCCGTGACTTTGTGAGGCCATGGATAGGGTGTGTGTATATGAAAAGGTGAGGGGGAAAGTGCAGCCAGAAACGTAAAAGGATGGTCAGGAGGAGCCGGAACAGGGCACTTCAGGTATACATGCACCAGGGTCTCCCTCACACTGCAAAAAGTCTAGGTGTCAGGGACGGGGGTGAACTGCACCAAGTACACGCCTGTGCTCACGGCTCCATGGAACTAATATCCCTGGTGGGCCTTGGGACTAGGGAGACAGGTATATTAGCTCCAGGATAAGCAGGACCTTTTCCCTTGGTAGCTGAACAGAGGTTACTCTAGGTTAATTAGGACAGCTGGGGCCAATCAAGAGCCTGCCAGAACCTGTTGAAAGCCTCCCCTCCAGCCAGATAGGAACGTGTGATAGGAGCTGAGGGAGGAAGGTGAGCTACTAGAGAGCTGCACAGTGCGGTGCGGTGCAGTGCAGGGCAGTGCAGTGCAGTGCAGTTGCTGACAAGCATTAGGAGAGAAGCCACATAGGTACAGCAGTGAAGGATGGGAGAATCCCTGCCCAACAGGGCGGATGGCCCTTCCGGGCCCCGGAGGTCTGAGAGAAGAGACCCTGCCAGAGGGCAGAGACTGAACCAGGTGTCTTGTCTGTTGCCACCATGCCTGGAGTGGCTCCCAGAGACTGAGACGCTCCCCTCCCCTCATCAGGGAGGCTGGGAAGAATCCTGCTCCGACAGGCAGGGCCGGCTCTAGGCACCAGCAAAACAAGCAGGTGCTTGGGGCAGCACATTTCTAGGGGCGGCATTCCGGTGCCGGCCATGCCACCCCTAGAAATATGCCCCCACCGCCCCAGCTCGCCTCCACTCCGCCTCTGCCTGCTGCCCTGAGTGCGCCATCGCTGCCGCTCCGCTTCTCCCCCCTCCCTCCCAGGCTTGCCAGGCACCAAACAGGTGTTTCGCACAGCAAGCCTGGGAGGGAGGGAGGAGAAGCCGAGCGGCGGCACGCTCGGGGGAGGCAGAGGAGGTGAGCTGGGGCGGGGAGCGGTTCCTGGTTCTACCCCCCCCATTACTTCCTGTGCTACCCCCAACCCTCGCTCACTTCCGCTCCGCCTGCACCCCTGAGCGCGCTGCATCTCCCTCGCCTGAGAGGGCGGGGGGAGAAGCGGAGAGGCGGCGTGTTCAGGGGAGCAGGCGGAGCGGAGGTAAGCTAGGGGGAGAGGTTGCGGGGCAGAGGAGCCGCAAGAAGCAACTGGGGCGGGGGGTGCAGCATGCCCAGGGGAGGAGACAGGGCTGGGGATTTGGGGAAGGGGTTGGGAAGGGGCGGAGTTGGGGTGGAGCACACAAAAAAGCAGGAAGAAGAGGACTTGTGGCACCTTAGAGACTAACCAATTTATTTGAGCCTAAGCTTTCGTGAGCTGCAGCTCACTTCATCGGATGCATCCAATGAAGTGAGCTGTAGCT
Source organism: Lepidochelys kempii (assembly GCF_965140285.1). Taxonomy (NCBI): domain Eukaryota; kingdom Metazoa; phylum Chordata; order Testudines; family Cheloniidae; genus Lepidochelys; species Lepidochelys kempii. The sequence continues at coordinate 252,267,574 of NC_136380.1, forward strand.
CACGATAGCTTATGCTCAAATAAATTGGTTAGTCTCTAAGGTGCCACTAGTCCTCCTTTTCTTTTTGTGAATACAGACTAACACGGCTGTTGCTCTGAAACAAAAAAGCAGGGGCGGCCAAAAAATGTTTTGCTTGAGGCGGCAAAAATCCTAGAGCCGGCCCTGCCGACAGGGTGTGGACAGTAAACCCAGGGGCGTGGGGAAAATTCTGAGGGAAAAGAGGAATACCCCAGCCCGCCACTAAATGGAAGCATGGGATCCACTGAGGTGGAGAGGAAGCTTTGTCACACTAGGCTTCGAATTTTTAGCCAGGGCACCATTTTGGTTAATTGTTACCTGAATTTATAAAGCTGTTTATTACTTGACCCTGAGCAGACCTCTATGTGCTTTATTTGCCAATCACATGGTGGCATGAACATTCAGTTACAATCAGCTGAAGTAATGCATGTTAAACAAGCTCTCTGGGCCAAGGTTTTTTAACATGGCTGTCTAAATTTCATATGCAAAATTTTTGCATGTACCCGTTATCTGTACAAATCCCATATCTGAGTAATTGCCCATGCACAAATAGGCATATATGATGACAGTTTGTTTTACATGTACAAATGTGGACTCTGAACTATGGATAAACACAGAGATTTCACATTTACATGTACCAATGTGGACTCTGTGTGTGCACTATAGATAAATGCAGAAATTTTGCAAGTGTAATTCAGGCAGGTAGTTCTGAAAATATGGCCCTTTGTGTTTCTACTGCTAGGAACAAGACATACCTTTTTACAGAGGAAAGAAATGGTAAAAGTGCATTCTTGTCTATCTGAATAACAGCAAGAGTAAGTTATTTTATAGTAGTGCTAATGCCTGAACTATAGCAACACAATGAAAAGTGTGGGTGCACTGGATTTATAAGGTGCTTTGTAAGCAAGAATTTTGGAAGGCTACTGTTCTCTCCCCTTTTTGATCTCTGTATTTTTACTGAGTAAACAACTTCAAACGAACTCAAACATAAGAACTCACAATCTTCAAAGTTGGAGATAGTCCTAGTCTCAGGTGCTCGGAATGCAGGAATTTGAGTCTCCTGAAGTTTTGAGTAAATGTGTAAGACTTGAGCTTGTCTTCCTTCAGCTTTTCGTTGTTGCTCCATTCCCAGCAGAATGGTGTGGTCCAGTTTGGAAGGTCTTCCTCTATTTTCATGACTGGGTCTTCTGGACTCTCCAGGCCTCTTATCTCCAATCCAACAGCCATCCATATCCTTATGTGAATCTTCAACTGGTTCTTTCAGGACTGGAATATATTTAACACAAACCACATATGAAGGTAATAGTATTAAGAATTGTTCCGAATAGGAAAACAGATGAGGAACCAGGTGTATCTGCTTTGGCCATTTCCTAAAAGATTCACAGCACAAGATTTGGAGTCAGCGTTCTATTCCCAGCTCTGCCATCAATTTGCTGGGTGAACTTAGGGAAATCGCAACCTTTCTGTGATTCAGAGTGGGAGAATACCTGCTTCACAAATTGATGTGAGTCTTTGGTAGCTAAGGTTTGTAAAGCACTTTGAGATCCTCAGAGAGTACATATTATAGAAGTGCAAAGGGAACTTTGGAAGAAAATCCTATGGGTGCATGTTATTGTGGAGCGTTATACAAGTTGACACAAACATTTTTATTTTACATTACCTACACAGCACTATATATGAGTCACCAAGTCTCAAGAATAATTGTTAATACAGGCATCAACAACTACAGGTTTTGTTCTGCTCCCAGTCTAGTTTACCCTTACTGATACTCTGAGTGTTAGTTCAGTGGTTCTCAAACTTTTGTACCGGTGACCCCTTTCACACAGCAAGCCTCTGAGTGCAACCCCCGCCCCCAAATAAATTAACACTTTTTTATATATTCAACACTGTTATAAATGCTGGAGGCAAAGTGGGGTTTAGGGATGGAGGCTGACAGCTTCTGACCCCCCCCATGTAATAACCTCGCAACCCTCTGAGGGGTCCTGACCCCTAGTTTGAGAACCCCGTGTTAGTGTCTAAAACAGGTAAAACTTCAAAATCTGGTTTACCAAATAACAGTACCTGTTGATGCATGCCAAACCCATTCCTGCTCTGCTTTCATAAAAAATGTCATCTTAAGAGACTAAAAGTATATTATTTCTTCCCATTTATAAACATATCGATGGTGCTGTCATAAATATAAAGGGAAGGGTAAACACCTTTAAATCCCTCCTGGCCAGAGGAAAAACCCTTTCACCTGTAAAGGGTTAAGAAGCTAGGATAACCTCTCTGGCACCTGACCAAAATGACCAATGAGGAGACAAGATACTTTCAAAGCTGGAGGGGGGAGAAATAAAGGTTCTCTCTGTCTGTGTGTTGCTTTTGCCGGGACCAGAGCAGGAATGCAGGTCAGAACTCCTGTAAAGGGCTAATAAGCATTCTAGTTAGATATGCATTAGATTCTGTTTTGTTTAAATGGCTGATAAAATAAGTTGTGCTGAATGGAATGTATTTTTTTTCTGTTTTTGTGTCTTTTTGTAACTTAAGGTTTTACCTAGAGGGATTCTCTGTGTTTTGAATCTGATTACCCTGTAAGGTATTTACCATCCTGATTTTACAGAGATGATTCTTTTACTTTTTCTTTAATTAAAATTCTTCTTTTAAGAACCTGATTTCTTTTTCATTGTTCTTAAGATCCAAGGGTTTGGGTCTGTGTTCACCTATGCAAATTGGTGAGGATTTTTATCAAGCCTTCCCCAGGACAAGGGGTATAGGGTTTGGGAGGATTCTGGGGGGGAAAGACATTTCCAAGCGGGCTCTTTCCCTGTTATATATTTGTTAGACTCTTGGTGGTGGCAGCAATAAAGTCCAAGGGCAAAAGCTAAAATAGTTTGTACCTTGGTGAGTTTTTAACCTAAGCTGGTAAAAATAAGCTTAGGGGGTTTTTCATGCAGGTCACCACATCTGTATCCTTGAGTTCAGAGTGGGGAAGGAACCTTGACAGGTTGCCCACCCTACGTTCTAGATTCTGGGAATGATGCCACTTCACCTCTTTTCTTGGAAACCCTGTGAATAAAACGATTACTAACCTTCTCATAACTGTTGTTCTTCGAGATGTGTTGATCTTGTCCATTCCAATTAGGTGTGCATGCGATTCATGCATGGCAGCTGGAAAATTTTCCTCCTAGCAGTATCCGTTGGGTCTGCCTGGGTGACCCCTGGGGTTGCGCTTTCATGGTGCTCAATATAGAGCCCTGCTGACCCCCCACCTCCTCAGTTCCTTCTTGCCAGCTTCTCCAACAGAGAGGTAGGATGGTGGGTATTGGAATGGATGTGAGCAACACATCTCAAAGAACAACAGTTACGAGAAGATGAGTAACCGTTTTTTCTTCTTCGAGTGATTGCTCATGTCAATTCCAATTAGGTGACACCCACGCCTAAATTTTGGAGGTGGGGCCAGGGCTTAAATGTTCGCTGACTGGAGCACTGCTCTACTAAAGGTTGCCTCATCTCTGGCCCGCTGGGTAATTGCATAATGCGATGTGAAAGTATGAATGGAGGACCACGTTGCTGCTCTGCATATTTCCTGCGTCAGAACATGTGCCAGGTACGCTGCTCACAAAACCTGCACCCTGATGGAGTGCGCTGTAAGCGGAGGGGACGGTACCTTCGCCAGGTCATAGGGGTCCCGGATGTAGGATTTGATCCATGACTAAATCCTTTGGTAGGAGATTGGAAGCCCTTTCATTCTGTCCGCTACTGTGACAAACAGCTGAATGGACTTCCGGAATGGTTTTGGTTCACACTGATGCCCGGCAAACGTCCAACGAGTGAAGTTTTTGCTCCCTACTGCTTAAGAGCGGCTTAGGATAGAAAACGAGGAAAAAGTTGTTTTCACTGACATTAAACTGGGAAACAACCTTAGGAAGGAAAGGTGGCCCCATTAGTCTGGAAAGGACCAGATTGAGGTTCCAGGCTGTGACCGGCTGTCGGACATGCGGATATAACCCGTCGAGACCTTTCAGGAAACGGCTGACCATAGGGTAAGCAAAGACTGACCAGCCCTCTGCGCCTGGATGGAAGGCAGAAATGGCATCCAAGTGAACCTCTATTGATGACATGGACAGCCCCTGCTGCTCAAGGTGGAGAAGGTAGGCCAGTATAAGGGGTATGTCACAAGCATCGGAGACAGGTGGTCTGCGCCGACCAGATTGAAAATCTCTTCCATTTGGCCAGGTAGGTAGCCTTGGTGGAAGGTTTCCTACTGCCCAGGAGAACTTGCCTGACTGGGTCCGAACAAGCGAGTTCTGTCAGGTTCAGCCATGCAGCCATGAGGTGCAGCAACTCAAGGTTTGGGTGCTGGAGATGGCTGTGATCCTGAGTTATCACATTTGGGAAGAGCAACAAGGTGATTGGGGCTTCCACAGACATTTTGAGGAGAGATGTGTACCAGTGTTGATGGGGCCAGGCTGGAACTATCAATATCTCTGTGGCCTTGTCCCTCCAAACTTTGAGGAGCACCGTGTGAACAAGAGCAATGGGAGGGAATGCATAGAAGACGTGGCCCCCCAAAGAAGGAGGAATGCATCTGCGTTGGAGCCTGGGCTGTGATTCAGGAAGGAGCAAAACTGTTGGTACTTCCTGTTGTGTCGCATGGCGAACAGGTTTATCTATGGAAAGCCCCACTGTTGGAAGATGAAGTTTGCGACATCCAGGCACAGGGACCACTCGTGGCTGTGGAATGACCTGCTGAGATAGTCCGCCAATTCATTCTGTACTCCGGGAAGGTATGATGCTTCCAGGTGTATCAAACGAGTACACAAAAGTCCCACAGCATGAGGGCTTCCGGGCAAAGGGGAGAGGAGCGTGCACCCCCTGTTTGTTTATATAAAACATTGCTGTGGTGTTGTCCGTCATAACCGATACACACTTCCTTGTGAGGTGGACATGGAAGGTCTGGAATGCTAGGTGGACCACTCTCAGCTCTCTGACGTTGATGTGGAGAGCAAGCTCCACCTGAGACCAGAGATCTTGCGTCCTGAGGTCTTCCAGATGTGCACCCCACCTCAAGGCTGATGCATCCATCACCAGCGAGAGGGGTGGCCAAGGTGTGGTGAAGAACTCATGCACACACCACCTGCAGGTCGAACCACCACAGGAGGGAGTTGAGGACCATACAAGGCAGAGTGACAACCCTGTCCAAATTGTCCCGAACTGGCCGATATACCAAGGCTAGCTACGAGTGGAGCGGCCGGAGTCTGAGCTTGGTGTGCTGCACCACATAGATACAAGCAGCCGTGTGTCCAAGGAACTTCAGGCAATTCCTTGCTGTGGTGGTAGGGAACTGCCTGAGACTTCAAATAATATTGCCCAGGGCCTGGAACTGCGCTTCTGGAGGTATGCCCTGGCCTGCATGGAGTCCAATACTGCCCCTATAAATTCTATCTGCTGAACAGGGGACAGAGTTGATCAGTAAAGGACACTGAAAAAAGATGCTTGCTGAGGCAAGAGCTAAAGGCATTCCAGCTAACCGTTACTGGCAGTAAGAAGGAACTGAGGGGACGGCAGGTCGGCAGGGCTCTATATTCAGTGCCATGAAGGCATGACACCGGGGAGGCCCAGGCTGATCTGACGGATACTGCTAGAGGAAAAGTTTTCTGGCTGGCATGCACGCAGCGCGTGCACACCTAATTGGAATTCATATGAACAATCACTCGAAGAAGAACTATTTTTGCCCATGCTCTTGGACCGACATGTCTCATTATTAATGTTATTTTAAATGACACAATAGCTATAAACATTATCAGCTGCAGATACTGAGAATCACAATTAAATCCCTCAATATGGCAACAAGAATATGCCAAATCCCTGTAACAATTTTAGAGGTTCTACTTTTGATGACACAGCCATAGTGGCATTCTCCTGTATTCTTCCAATATTCAGGTTTTTTCCACTGAAGACATATCCAATTTCTTTACTAAGATAGCTCTGCTCAACACAGTTTGATGAGCTAAACAGAAGAGAGACCAGCCACAAGACTTGAATGGTGAACTGTGACAGGATGTACTGTCCCACAGAGGCCCTGGGGGGTCATTCTTCTGGACCTATCGTACCCCCTCCCCAAAATGGATGCTGGGGAAAAACCCAACTATCTCGTCCTCTATTTCAGGATTTTATCCAGAACCAGCGAGGGTTAAACAAGTAGGTTATTTGGCAATTAGATATTGTTAATATGCCAATTAGGAACCATATAATCTGCTGACTTTTGCTGGGTATGGAGAAGGGAGCTCAGAGATCAGCCAAACAGCCCACAAGTAAGGATTCTGACCCATGTAGCTGGCCTGAGTGATTTTTTCCCCCGTGCTTTGAAATATTTGTTTCTTTATTATAATTGCTGCCGTTAACAAATGATAAAGAAACAGTGGGGATAGAGAGGCCCATGTTTAGTTTGTTCTACTAACAGTATAAAATAAACACATAAGTGCAAGAAGTAGGGAAGACAAGATATTTTTCCTGCTGGACCTGTTACTGATGGGGAAATCTGGGGTCCATTTGGGTGAACTCAATAGGTTATACATAGAACACCAATGGAGACCAAATCCTGCTAACCTTACTGACATAAGTAGTTCCCTTTATTTCAATGGTGCTATACATGTGAATAGGGTGAGGTGGGTTTGGCCCCAGCTGGAGCTAAGTTAAATGAAGAGGAGACCAACAGCTCAGAATGACAGAAGAGTTAGTAATGCTATAGAGCCCATTTATGCCTGCCAGTGCGGTTGTGACAATGGGCGGAAAACAGCCATGATGCCTTTCTGGTAGGAAAAAGAGAGAAAGAAAGAGAGAAAGAAAATTGCCAGTGAAAGAAAAATTCATTCACAGGAGGGCCATCAATAGGAGGGAGATTCCTAGTTGGTGAGGAACCTCCTTTGACAGGAAGTTCCCTACATGTGTTGATTCTAATCCAGCTGGCTTGATTTGAATTTGTAACCACCAGATGCAATTCAAGCAAATATGGATATTCAAAAGAAAATCAAATAAAACCTTTTTAAACCAATAAGTAGCATTCTTGTACACAGATGAAAAGTCAAGAAATGGATAAAATTGTTCCCCCCGCACCCTTCCCCCCAAAAAAACTATCGAAAGACCTCTGGTATCAAGCTGCCTTTCATTTGTATACATATCAGATTATGGAAGATCTCTCTTTATACATTTTTTAGAAAGGATGGCAGCCTCAGTTCAATAGAGTTAGTGAGACAATCCTTTAAGCTGTGTCAAAATGCCAGTTATTCTCAGATGCCACCCAGATTTGAATAATTTTGAGAAAGACAAAACCACAGAAAGGCGGAATTGTTCTTTGACTGCTGCTGCCTTTGACACGGCTGCCTCCCTCTCCTTTTTACCAAAGCATCTTCCTCTCTCTATCAGCCATGACAAGTGCCAATCAAACCTTCTGTTTTCTAAGGTTCTTTTTTGGGGGGGAGAAGAAACATGAAACATTTTCTAACAATCACTGAAGGCAGGTCTACTATCAGTGTGTGGTCCAGGGGAATCCAGCCTTTTCCTTTTTCACTTCTAATCTCTGACCCACTGTTTACTTCTTTTTTTATATACACTTTAATCTCTCTGTTGCTCCAAAGGATCCTAAACAAATTGTAGGTCAGCATGGATTAGGCTGCTTTGTTACCAATGATTAGTACATTTACTTTTGCTTTAACATCTTCCGCAACAGCTTAATGTCAAAAAGACCCAGCAGAAGTTTGTTTTATCTCAACTGAAACTATATCCACACTGCAGTAGAAATGCATTTTCTGGTTCAGAAAAAGAATAGAACACAATGGGTCCACACTGCTAATATCTCAACTCTTTTAAGCAACCCCCTTAGTAATTCCAGAGCTCAGAGAAGTCTGTATTAAGCAAGCATATCACCACATTCTATGCTGTTTTTACCATGGGACAAGTTAAAAATTAAGCTTCAGAAAATTTTCTTAAGAGACCAAATTCTGCTCCGATTTTCACAGGTGGAACTGAGGAGCAACTCGACCGGCTTCAGCAACAATTAATAAAACAATGCTGTAGACGATTTTGCTAAAAGGGGATAGCCAGTTGCTAAGAAAATACATTGAAGTAGGTGGCCAGGGTTTAATGAGCAGTATTATTAGATATACTGGGCTAAATTCAGAGGTGATGTTTAAGGTGGTTGAAATCAGACCTCCATAAACAATGCTATACTCAGGACAACTCCCTTAAGCCTACTTATACCTGCTCTGCTAATGCTTAATGGAGTCGACGTTCGTGTAACTTACACACTGAGGGGCTATAGGGACGTATAAATGAAAGTACAGTAAAGTGCTTTCACTTATACCTCCTTACAGCTCCTTGACATCTAAGGCTATGTCCACACTATGAGCAAGGCATGTGATTGCCAACTCTCAGACATACTCGTGCTAGCTCGCTCAAACAGTAGTGTAGCCATAGCAGCAGGGTAGCATGGGCTAGGTGTGCCAAGTACAAAGCTGCTTGAACCTCCTGGGTGCGTACTCAGCATGGCTAACCCGGGCTGCCACCGGACACTTCCTGTGCTACCCTAGCTACACTACTACTTTTATCACCTTAGCTCACTGAGAGCTAGCACAAGTGTGTCTCTGGGCAGGTCTACATTGAAAACTCTGCTGCGGTGCAGTTGTACCACTCTAGTGCTTCAGTGAAGACGCTACTATGCCGACGGGGGTTAAGTCAGTATAACTGCGTCACTCGGGAGGAAGGGGGGATTTTTCATGCCCCTGAGCGACACAGTCATACTGATGTAAGTTTATAGGGTAGACCTGGTCTCCGTGAGCTGGGAATCATACCCGCAGCTTGCAGCATAGACATAGTCTTAGTGACACCAACTTGCACTTCCTTATACATCAGCAAAGCAGATGTAAGCAAGTCTAAAAACTTTAAGACCTTACCAGCTGCTAGGATCATCTTCCTTTCCCATTGTTCTGGCCAGGTCAGACCTTGTTTTAATCTTTCCTCTGGCACCCCCATTTCCACCAAGGTTCAAGGTTTGTGTCATCACCTTCAGGGCCCTCTTAATCTCTCCGATTCCCTGCTTGTTTCCTCTCCTTTCTACTTGTGTCACTCCCCTGCCCTCAGTTCTACCAACAATGCCAGCCTTGGTCTCTATTTGTCTGCACTTTGTTCTTTCTTCCACATCTTCCCTACGTATGTATGGAATGGCATCCCTGAACTGAGTTATACACTCTCCTCCTTCTGATCCCCCCTCAAAAACCTCTTCTACTGTGATGTCTACAGGAAATTACCTATCTAATAACAGCTAGGCAGAGAAGAAGTTGAAGACAGCTGATATTTTTGTCAGTTTAACAAAGTTGTACGTTGATCTTTATTTTAGAACTTATTTTTCTGGTTTCCATGTCTGGAATAAAATGGTGAGACAAAAGGCCATGTATAATACAGTCTTTTACTGTCTCTGCTTTACAGAAAAATATATGTTTTTAAGCTGTTATCCAATAATATTTTTGAAGTTTTAGAAGGTTTAGGAACACACACACACACATACACATACACAGAGAAAGAGATTTACATATCACTTCTGAATCTAGCCCATAATATTGTTTGTGAAGTGTAATATATACACAGCCAGAGTTAAAATCAGAATGAGAGGGAATGAGATCATGCACACAAATGAATATACTCCTACAGAAAAAAAAATTAATTACAAACTAACTAAGGTGACAAGTTCAACCAACCACCTTAAAAGCTAGTGTTATCTGGGAATTTATGGTGCTCAGCAGCTCCCAGGATCAGATTCTTTATGTGGACTAATGGCAGAACTGGGAGATCCAGAAAACAAATACACAAGCCAAAAGATCCTATAAACTGAGGGACTAGAAACTTACATATCATTTTATTTGGGGACAAGTCTGTGATTTGATAATGAATCACTATACTGTATTATTACATGGTAGGCTATGCACAATAATAAGAAAACAAATACAATTGTTCAAAAGTTCACAAGCTTACCTGTATCATGCTGAGCCTTGTGAATGTGTCCAACAGAGAGAGGGTCCCTACTCTCCAGCTTGGATTCAGTTTCATTCAAGCCTGTCAGACATCATTAATATAAGCAAGACTGAAGAAATACCAAAAGTTTTTCTAAGATTCTAAATATGAAAGAGCTTATAAATATAATTCATAAGCCAGTACAAAGGCATTTTTCACCACACTATTCCAGTCAAAGCAACCAAAAAAAACCCAATTCTAAACTAAAGTTCAATATAAAACTTTGTTAGATTAATGGAATCATGAGTACATATTTTTCTGTCAATCAGAGGAAGTAAAAGTCTTAATTATCAAATATTGTGATAAACACGCACTGCCTCTGGAATGCGTTTATTTCATAGTTTTTAATATGATATCCTAGTTTATCTGGCAAAGTCAATGTGCAAATTCATCAAGATGTATGGCAAACATCCTCTCAATCACTTTGCTTTTATGTTTGCATACCTTCCCCATTTTCGGTCTATCTTTTTATTGTGGGCAGGGGGTTCCTTCTTATGTCTAATCCAGCATTGGTCCCACAAATGCAGACCTTTGCAGACCTGCATAGAGTCCTTTTGCATTTAATGGGACCCTGTGTGGAAAGAAGGTACTGTCTAGTAGATTCTTACAGTACAAGCTATTCACGGCAGATATCCAACTTGACTTTGCAAATGTGAGGACCCTAGAAAATAGTTAGGTGCTCTATACATAAATCACTACCATCATCACAGGTAAAAGCCCTGTAGATTAAGTCAACTCATTCAGGTAAAAAACATAAGGATCTTAAAGCACTCTATTTCTGAATTAATGCTGTAGCCCAAGAACTCTCTAGAATGTAAAACTGTAGAAGTATAATTAGCCAGGCCAAAAAAGACTTTGAAGAGCAACTAGCAAAAGACTCAAAAATTAACAGCAAACATTTTTTTAAGTACATCAGAAGCAGGAAGCCTGCCAAACAATCAGTGGGGCTACTGGATGTCGAGGTACTAAAGGAGCACTCAAGGATGATAAGACTACTGTGAATAAGCTAAATGAATTCTTTGCACTGGTCTTGACTAAAGAGGATGTGAGGGAGATTCCCACACCTGAGCCATTCTTTTTAGGTGACAAATCTGAGGAACTGTCCCAGATTGAGGTGTCAATAGAAGAGGGTTTGGAAAACTGGTAAATTAAACAGTAATAAGTCACCAGGACCAGATGGTATTCACCCAAGAGTTCTGAAGGAACTCAAATATGGAATTGCAGAACTACTAACTGTGGTATGTAACCAATCATTTAAATCAATTTCTATACCAGATGACTGGAGGGTAGCTAATGTGACATCGATTTTAAAAAAAGGCTCCAGAAGCAATCCTGGCAATTATAGGCCAGTAAGGCTAACTTCAGAACCAGGCAAATTAATTGAAACTCTTGTGAAGAACAGAATTATCAGACACTTAGATGAATACCATTTGTTGGGGAAGAGTCAACTTGGCTTTTGTAAGGGGAAATCATGCCTCACCAATCTACTAGAATTCTTCGAGAGTGTCAACAAACATGTGGACTTGGGTGAACTAGTGGGTCTAGTGTACTTGGACTTTCAGAAAGCCTTTAAAGAGGACTGTCATAAAAATAAAGGGGAGGGTAACCACCTGTCTGTATACAGTACTATAAAATCCCTCCTGGCCAGAGGCACAAAAATCTCTTACCTGTAAAGGGTTAAGAAGCTCAAGTAACCTGGCTGGCACCTGACCAAAAGGACCAATAATGGGACAAGATACTTTCAAATCTGGAGGGGAGGGCTTTGTCTGTTCCATGTGGCTTTTGCCGGAGACAGAACAAGAAAGCAAGCACTCCAGCTTCTTAGTAAGTATTTAGCAAGGAAATGCATTAGATTATCTTTTGTTTTGGCTTGTGATTTTCTCTGTGCTGAGAGGAAGATGTATTCCTGGTTTTTCTTTTTGTAACTTTAAGGCTTTGCCTAAAGGGAAATTCTCTGTGTTTTGAGTCTAATTGCCCTGTGAGATTATCTCCCATTCTAATTTCACAGAGGTGCTTCTTTTACCTTTTTTTTTCTAATAAAGTTCTAGGTTTTTTTTAAGAATCTGATTGGTTTTTTTAGTGTCCAAAAAAACCCAAGGTTGGTCTGTGCTCTTCTTGTTTCTTCTCAAGCCTCCCCAGGAAAGGGAGAGTGTAGGGCTTGGGGGCATACTTTGGGGGAATAGGACTCCAAGTGGTCCTTTCCCTGATTCTTTGTTAAATCACTTGGTGGTGGCAGCATTTACCTAATCCAAGGTACAAGGGAGAATTTGTGCCTTGGAGAAGTTTTAACCTAAGCTGGTAGAAATAAGCTTAGGGTGTCTTTCATGCGGGTCCCCACATCTGTACCCTAAAGTTCAGAGTGGGGAGGGAACCCTGACAAGGACCTTCACCAAAGGCTTTTAAGCAAAGTAAGCTGTCATGGGATAAGAAGGAAAGTCTTCTCATGGATCAGTAACTGGTTAAAAGACAGAAAGTAAAGGGTAGCAATAAATGATCAGTTTTCAGAATGGAGAGAGGTAAATAGTGGTGTCCCCTAAGGGTCTGTACTGGGCCCAGTCCTATTTAACATATTTATAAATGATCTGGAAAAGAGGGTAAACCATGAGGTGGTAAAATCTGTAGATAATACACAATTACTCAAGATAGTTAGATACAAAGCAGACTGCAAAGAGTTACAAAGGGATCACATAAAACTGGGTGACTGAGTAACTAAATGGCAGATGAAATTCAATATTGATAAATGCAAAGTAATGCACATTTGGAAAACATAATCCCAATTATTAATACAAAATGATGGGATCTAAATTAACTGTTACCACTCGAAAGAAATTTTGGAATCATTGTGGCTAGTTTTCTGAAAACATCTGCTCAATATACAGCGGCAGTCAAAAAAGCTAACAGAATGTTAGGAATCATTAGGAGAGTGATAGATAATAAGACAGAAAATATCATAATGCCACTATATAAATCTATGATATGCCCACACCTTGAATACTTCATTCAGTTTTGGTCACCCCATCTCAAAAAAGATACATTAGAATTGGAAAGGGTACAGAGAAGGGCAACAAACATGATTAAGGGTATGGAACAGCTTTGGTATGAGGAGAGATTAAAAAGAGTGGGATTCTTCATCTTGGAAAAGAGATGACAAAGAGGGGATATGATAGAGGTCTATCAAATCATGAATGGTGTGAAGAAAGTGAATAAGTGTTATTACTCCTTCACATAACACAAGAACCAGGGGTCACCCAATGAAATTGATAGGCAGCAGGCTGAAAACAAACCAGTGCAAGTACTTCTTCACACAATGCACTGTCAACCTGTGGAACTCACTGCCAGAGGATGTTGTGAAAGCCAAAACTATAACATGGTTCAAAAAAGAATTAAATAAGTTCATGGCTATTAGCCAAGAGGATCAGCAATGCAACCCCATGGTCTAGGTTCTCCTCACCTCTGATTGCCAGAAGCTGGGAGTGGGTGGCAGTGGATGTATCACTCTATGATTGCCTGTTCTGTTCATTCCCTCTGAAGCATCTGACATTGGCCACCATTGGAAGACAGGATACTGGGCTAGATGGACCATTGGTCTGACTCAATATGCAACTTTTATGTTCTAGATAATGTAGGAAGTATGTCATAATCTGCTTCTTGATCGATTATGTATTCTCCCATACAAGACGCTTGTGACTAAGTCATAACTGACCCCTCTATTGACTATAATGGGAATTTATTTATCCCTCTATTGACCATAATGGGAATTTTGTCTGAATAAAGATTGAGTAACGTTAGCAAGAACTAAGTAGGGACCTCTAGATTTGGTCCATGGTATAAAAATCCTATGATTGAAAATGTATATTTAAAATAACACTGTCCTAACTGCAAAATATTTACAGGCAAAGTTAATTACAAAAAACAATTATTAAAATCATTTTGAGAATAGGCTTTCCCAATGCTGCACCTCATAAATGATCCTGGGTGGATCAGACTAATTACAGTGCCTTCTAAGTACAGTACCTACAGTACATGCACAAATCTTTCATAAATAAAATACCATTGATGTTTTTACACTAATTGTTCAGTAACTCTCACCCCAGATGTCCAGGAGTAGTTGTACTAAAACACTGTAAATCAATTTAGCAGTTCAATTCACACACAGTGACAGATTTTGTGACAAACCAGATCATATTTCCTATATAGATAGACTCAGCTAAGCAGTCTGTTGGAACAGAGTAATTTGAACGGGTTCATTCTAAAAATATCTATCTATCTCTATCTATCTACATATGATTCTAGACGGCGGAAACTGTCATGTTCTCCTTTTTACCCAAATCCCAGTAACAACGTTCTCCTCTGTTGTACTAAAAATGTTACCTCTCCAGGCAAGTCCATTATATAAATTGCAAAGAGCAACAGGAAAACATTAACCAATTAACAAAAATAATTGATTGTATCATTCTGTGAAGGGGATATTTCCACATGTTATACATGTCAACTGTTTAAGAACACTTTACTAGAAGCCCAAAAAGCCACAATCCCACAACTGAGGAAGAAGGTCTTATTGGTTAAAAAAAATAACCTTGTTTGAAGAGGAAGTGAAGGCAGCTATATATTTAAAAAAAAAGAGTAAGAAAGGAGAAATTGACAGTAATGAATATAAATCAGAAGCTAAGAAGAGTAGAAAAGTGATAAGGGAAGCAAAGAGACACAAGGAGATATCTCTGGCCCGCAGAATTAAAGAATTTTTAAAGTATATTAGGAACAAAAAGAATCCTAACAATGGTGCTGGTCCATTACAAGATGGAAATATTAGAATTATGAATAATAATGCAGAAAAGGCAGAAGTGTTCAATAAATATTTCTGTTCTGTATTTGGGAAAAATAGATGATTTAGTCATATCATATAAGTCTTTCCATTCTACTTGTATCTCAGAAAGATGTAAAACAGCAGCTCTGAAGTTAGACATTTTTAAATCAGCAGGTCTGGACAGCTTGCATCCAAAACTTTCAAAAGAGATGGCTGAGGACCTTGCTGGACTGCTAATGTTGATTTTCAATGACTGTTGGAACACATAGGAAGTTCCTGAGGACTGGAAAAAAGCTAATGTGCAATATTTAAAAATGATTAATGGGATGACTAGGGTAATTATAGGCTTATCAGTCTGACATTGATCCCAGGCAAAATAACTGGGTGGCTGATATGAGACTCAATTAATAAAGAATTAAAGAAGGATAATATAACTAATGCCAATCAGCATGGGTTTTATGGAAAATAGATTCTGTCAAACTAATGATATTTTTATGAGATTTCCAATTTGGCTGATAAGGAATAGGGTGGATGTAATATTCTTAAACTTCTGTGTAAATATAATATAAATATATAATTAACAGGGCACACATTAAATGGCTTAAAAACTGGCTAATTGATAGGTTTCAAAATGTAATTGTAAATGGGGAATTTGTCATTGAGTGGGTGTGTTTCTAGTGTGCTCCCACAGGGATCGGTGCTTGGCCTTAGGCTATATAACATTTTTATCAATGACCTGGAAAAAAAAACATAAAATCAACATTGACAATGTTTACAGGTGACACAAAAATTGGGGGTGTGGTAAATAATGAAGAGCAGTCACTTCTATAGCAAAATATGGATCACTTGTGAAACTGGGCAAAGCAAACACCATGTGTTTTAATATGGCTAAATGTAAACGTATACCTCCTAGGAACAAAGAATGTAGGCCATACTTACATGATGGGGGACTTTGTCCCGAGAAGCAGTGATTCTGAAAAAGTCTTAGGGTCATGGAGGATAATCAGCTGAACATGAGCTCCCAGTGTGACTCTGTGGCCCATAGAACTAATGTTACTCTTGGATGTATAAACAGGGGAATCTCAAGTAGGAATAGAGAGATTATTTTACCTCAGTATTTGGGACTGGTTTAACCATTATGTAATACTGTGTCTGGTTCTGCTGTCCACAATTCAGAAAGGATGCTGATAAATTTGAGAGGGTTCACAGAAGAGCCATGAGAATGATTAAAAGATTAGAAAACATGCCTTACAGTGATAGACTTTAAAGAGCTCAATCTATTTAACTTAACAAATAGAAGGTTAAGGGGTGACTTTATTACAGTCTATAAGTACCTATATGGGGAACAAATATTTAATAATGGGCTCTTCAGGTATAACATGATCCAATAGTGGGAAGTTGAAGCTAGAGAAATTCAGAGTGGAATTCAGTTGCCTGCTCCCACACCCCAATTGCTCCCACAAATCCCTTTCCACCCCTCTTTTCTCCTACTTCAACCCCTATGCCCTAAAACAAAGTCTCTATAATATAAATAAAACAAATATATGATCATATATTAAAATTAAACACAATGGAACTATTGAGAGAGTCTGGCCTATCATCACACTGACCACTCCGTATTTTGTACCCTTTTCCCTCACCTTTTGTTTTCTGTCCTTTAGACCATAAGTTCTTCAGACAGGGACCTTGTTTTCCTATATGATTCCATAGCAATGAGTACATAT
Source organism: Lepidochelys kempii (assembly GCF_965140285.1). Classification (NCBI taxonomy): domain Eukaryota; kingdom Metazoa; phylum Chordata; order Testudines; family Cheloniidae; genus Lepidochelys; species Lepidochelys kempii. The sequence continues at coordinate 252,284,164 of NC_136380.1, forward strand.
TTGGCATTACTGCACAGTAAATAATAAATAAAATGGGGAAGCTTAAGGGAAAGCTTTGCACCATTTATTTATTCACTCTGATTCCTTCTATTTCTGTCCATCCTCCTGGACTGGTGTCACTCTGAACTTGATCAAGGAACATCTTTTAGTTAGAGCCAAATCCTTGGGGGGGGTGCTATGTATGTTCAACTCTTCAAAGGAAGTCAAGAGTGCTCAGCCCCTGGAAGGGTAGGGTTTCAGTTTTCAGTTCCATCAAGATCTTCAATCCCTATTAAAAGTATTTCCCATAGAGCATCCTAAGGCCCTAATCCAGCACAGCACTTAAGCACATGTCACATGTTTAACTTCAAGCATGTGTCCCACTGAAATTAATGAGACTACTCAAGTACTTAAAAATCAAGCATGTGCTTCAGTGTTTTACTGGTTCAGGGCCTAAATTCTCAATTGCCCCCTTAGTTCCTTACAAAAAAAGGGCTTTGCTTGGTTGGTGAACTAATGTAATCTTTCCTTTTATTTTAGATTTATTTTCCTTTTGCATTTTGAAATTGATAGAAAAAATTATCCTAAATGTCCTACATAACCTAGAACAGAGGTTCTCAAACTGTGGTCTGTGGACCACCAGTGGTCCACGAGCTCCATTCAAGTGATCCGCGGATAGCTCCCTCTAAGGTGCGCACCTGGGCAGCCGCACATGAGAGAATGAAGGGCCACCCACCTAATTAGTGGAGCGGTGCAGGCGGGGCTCCACTAATTAGGTGCCTGGACCCTGGAGAAGAAGCACATGTAAGATGAGGTGGTGGCCTTGGGGGGAATAGGGGGTAGGTGGGAGGGGGCAGTGGGGTGAGAAGAAGGGGTGGGGGGGATTTGGGACATGCAGGGCTGCAGCGACCAGAGAAAGAGATGACTTTCCCCAGCTCCAGGGCTGCGGCTGCCAAGGAGAGATGGCCCTCCTTCCCAGCCTCAGCTCTGTGGCTGCTGTGGTGGGGAGATGCCTTCCCTCCTTCCCAGCCCCAGCTCAGGGGCTGCAGTGATGTGGGAGAGAGGGCACATCCATCACATTCGAAAGGTAAGGCTACTGATATTAAAATATGAGTTGTGTGCTTTTATTTGTAGAACAAAAGAAGTAAATTATTATTAAGGGTTTTTTTATATAGTGCTTTTATCCAAAGTGTTTTACAATAGTTAGCTAATGGTACAAACAACATTTGGAAAGATCATTAAGTGGTCTGCCGAGACCCTCAGCAATTTTCAAGTGGTCTGCAAAAAGAAAATCTTTGAGAACCACTGACCTAGAACAGTACTGAAAGAAAAGTATCTCTTACAGTAAAGTAACACTAAAGATTTACATTGTAATGAAATAATACAAAATAATGATTTTCCCATAGTATTGGAGCAGTATTGCTTTTTGATAAAGTGATATTAATTTTACCACACATTTCCCTTTGTTTGATAAGCTCTTGCTCCTGATTTTAGCTGACTCAGGTATAGATTAGTTCATTAAAATAATCTGGCCCTCCCATACTCTGCAAGTTGACAGGGTCTCAGTTCCACAGAAGGCTGAGCTATTCATCATCAAAATCATTTATGCCACAAAAGCAAGGCATGTGGATTCAACCAGTGCTGGTCCTTCAGAGGATACCTAATGCTAATGAGTTATCTGCTCCCTGAAGATCACTATGCTTAATTCATCAGATGGTTTAAGCAGTAAAACTTGACTATGCTTTTATTTCAGTAGCCTTGAGAGAAACTCTAATTCCTACTTTATTAAGAAATGGAGGTTAAAAAAATTTAAAATATACCACTAATGTAATTCCATTGATTCCAATTGATTTACTCCTGATTTAAACCCACATAACCAAGAGCAAGAATCAATCTATGGTATTTACTTAGCAGGGCGTTAGTCACCATCCATCAGAGAGCTTCATGCCTTTGGTGGCTTTAGTTTCTTAATCCTCTTCCCTCGCTAGCTAATGTCCTTTGTTGGGGAAAGACACATACCCAACATGTGTCTCAACCGCCTCAACAATACTAGGTAAAGGTAGAAGCTATTTCTGGCATAAACAGTTGTCACTAGCTGATATCTAGGGTGACCATACATCCTGTTTTGGCTGGGACAGTCCCCTTTTTAAACCCTGTCCCAGACAGCCTGTCTTTTTTGGCAAAACTGGGTATTTGTCCCATTTGCTCTTGATCTAAGAAAGTGGTATGGGGTAGGCAGAGGTCTTCCAGGGGGTACATCTACTCATCTAGATATTTGCCTAGTTTTATAACAGGCTACATAAAAAGCCCCAGCGAAGTCAGTACAAACTAAAATTTCATACAATGACTTGTTTATACTGCTCTATGTACTACACCAGTGGTTCTCAAACTTTTGTACTGGTGACCCCTTTCACGCAGCAAGCCTCTGAGTGTGACCCCCCTTATAAATTAAAAACATTTTTATATTTAACATTATTATAAACGCTGGAAACAGTGCAGGGTTTGGGGAGGCTCACAGCTCGTGACCCGCTGCTGGGTCCCAACCCCAAGTTTGAAAGTTTGAGAACCCCTGCTATACACTGAATTGGAAGTACAATATTTCTATTCCAATTGATTTATTTTATAGTTATATGGTAAACATGAGAAAGTCAGCAATTTTTCCGTAATAGTGGCTGTGACACTTCTGTATTTTTACGTCTGATTTTGTAAGCAAGTAGTTTTTAAAGCAAGTAGTGAAACTTGGGGGTAAACAAGACAAATCAGACTCCTGAAAGGGGTACAGTAGTCTTAAAAGGTAGAGAGCCACTGTCCTAGGCGGGCACAGAGGAACATCTGGGCAAAAGCAAACAGGACAAATGCCAAGTTTTGTCAAAATACTCTGATGTCCATGACGTTGGCATGGGTGAGCAGTGGCGGCGGGGCTCAGGCTGCCAGCTCTGCACAGGGGTAGGGCGAGCGGTGTGTGTCTTGGGCGATCAGCCTTGCGCGGAGCGCTTGGGCAAGTGGTGATGCCCAGCAGCTCTGGCCAGTCCTGTGCCAGAGGGGGACCTTCGGGCCAGCCCCACGAGGTGTCCCGTTTTCACTTTGGGGAATATGATCACCCTACTGATATCAGGAAAAAATCGTGTCAGTCAAGCACAGAATAGCATATTTCCCTGTTAGGGCTTCCCTCAGCATGCTCAATTACATGCCTTTTAAGGCATTGGCGTATCCAGGAATCCCATCACACCTTCAACTATTTCTTCATCAAGGATCAATCACTATCACCTCTCTCCATGTTCCTTGAGAACAGAGAAGTAGCACATTAACATGTTGAATGTTATCACTTTTAAGGAGAAATACCTGTTAATTGGGGGAACAAACAACAGTCTTCAACCAAAGAAGCTCCAGCTATAGATGATTTTATTTCCAAGTCTGTATTTGTATGTAGTTCACTAGTAGATAAAGAATTTTCTTCATTCTTCAGAGTATTTGGTGATTTCATTCCAACAGTCTGCAAACAAAAGAATGATCAAAAAGAAAACTTAATCATTGAGTTACCATCATGAACATATAAAGCTATATAAGACCTGATCCTGCACAATTGAAGTGAATGAGAGTTTTGCCATTGACTTCAGTAAAGCAAGATCAGACTCACAATGGAAATATATATAGTACCCTTAATAAAGGCCACAGAACATTTCACAAAGAAAACATTAGGCCACCCAGTTACTACAGTGATTTGTTGCATTAGGGCAGGGGTTCTCAAACTAGGGGTCAGGACCCCTCAGAGGTCACGAGGCTATTACATGGGGAGTCATAAGCTGTCAGCCTCCACCCCAAACCCTGCTTTGCCTCCAGCATTTATAATGGTGTTAAATATACAAAAACGTGTTTTTAATTTATAAGGGGGGTGGCGGGGTTGCATTCAGAGGCTTTCTGTGTGAAAAAAAAAGTTTGAGAACCACTGCATTAGGGGCTCAATCCTGCATCATTCTGAGCACTCTGACCACAATCCAACAATGCACTTACACACATGAGCAGTATTGACTTCAATGGAGCTATACACGTGCTTTAAGTTAAGCACTCACTTTGTTGGAGTGAGGCCAGAGTGATCAGCACAATGCAGGACTGAGCTCTAGGAATGTGTAAGCAGACAGACAGTTGGATAGGCCAATTAGTTTAGAAGGTAAGAATCAAGGCCAAGATTTTCAAAGTGGGGCTGTGTGACAAAGTTCCTCCTCTACTTTGGTGGGTCTTGCACTTATTGGTGGATTTGTTCGCCTTGGAGCTTCATGGCAGCCCTCAGTTTGGCCGTTTTTTGTGAATCCACAGTCTAGGTCAATGCCTCATGTGTCTGACCAGGAGTTGGGAGGATTGGGGGGAACCCGGGCCCGCCCTCTACTCCGGGTTCCAGCCCAGGGCCCTGTGGAATGCAGCTGTCTAAAGTGCCTCCTGGAATAGCTGTGTGACAGCTACAACTCCCTGGGCTACTTCCCCATGGCCTCCTCCCAACACCTTCTTTATTCTCACCATAGGACCTTCCTCCCGGTGTCTGATAATGTTTGTACACCTCAGTCCTCCAAAAGTCCATGTTCTCACTCTCAGCTCCTAGTGCCTCTTGCTCCCAGCTCCTCACACGCACACCACAAACTGAAGTGAGCTTCTTTTTAAACCCAGGTGCCCTGATTAGCCTGCATTAATTGATTCTAGCAGTTCCTTGATTGGCTGCAGGTGTTCTAATCAGCCTGTCTGTCTTAATTGTCTCCAGAAGGTTCCTGATTGTTCTGGAACCTTCCCTGTGACCTTACCCAGGGAAAAGGGACCTACTTAACCTGGGGCTAATATATCTGTCTTCTATCACTCTCCTGTAGCCATGTGGCCCAACTCTGTCACAGGCTGTTACAAACCCATGTAAATCAGAGCAGGCCCAAACAGAGGTTGAATTGGTGTACTCTGTTGACCAAAACAGCCCCATGGGTCAGGGATCACCAAGATGGTTTACATCCACTTTTATCCCTCCCCATATACTCAGATGCGCTGAGTAGAGCTCTACTCTACTCCTGAGGTTCGGGACCATAATATTGATAAAAAGTAGCCACATAGGAAGGGTGTTAACTATTGAAATGGTCAAATTGGAAGAAAAAAAAAGCTACAACTTACCCTAACATAGTTTCCCCATAAATCCTCACCACAAGAACTCTGAACTTGGAAACCAAGCTGGCCTTAATTACTTCTTGTTAATTGAGCGTATAAATAGCAAACCCATTTTAAAAGTGGCTGGTTTTGTAGCTATTACAAGTTTATTTGGTTGAAGTGTTTTTTGTTGTTTATAAAATATCGCTGTAATTGAGAGGAAACAGTAAAAACTCATTCTTAAATACTTACAAGAAAAACACCCACATGCTCAGAGAGTTAGCTCAACCTTTTACACCTAAAAGGGTATGTCTACACTACGGAATAAGGTCGAATTTATAGAAGTCGGTTTTTTAGAAATCGGTTTTATATATTCGAGTGTGTGTGTCCCCACAGAAAATGCTCTAAGTGCATTAAGTGCATTAACTCGGCGGAGCGCTTCCACAGTACCGAGGCTAGAGTCGACTTCCGGAGCGTTGCACTGTGGGTAGCTATCCCACAGTTCCCGCAGTCTCCGCTGCCCATTGGAATTCTGGGTTGAGATCCCAATGCCTGATGGGGCTAAAACATTGTCGCGGGTGGTTCTGGGTACATATCGTCAGGCCCCCGTTCACTCCCTCCCTCCGTGAAAGCAAGGGCAGACAATCGTTTCGCGCCTTTTTTTCCTGAGTTACCTGTGCAGACGTCATACCACGGCAAGCATGGAGCCCGCTCAGCTAACTGTCACCGTATGTCTCCTGGGTGCTGGAAGACGTGGTATGGCATTGCTACACAGTAGCAGCAACCCATTGCCTTCTGGCAGCAGACGGTGCAGTACGACTGGTAGCCGTCCTCGTCGTGTCCGAGGTGCTCCTGGCCACGTCGGCTGGGAGCGCCTGTGCAGACATGGGCACAGGGACTAAATTTGGAGTGACTTGACCAGGTCATTCTCTTTAGTCCTGCAGTCAGTCCTATTGAACCGTCTTATGGTGAGCGGGCAGGCGATACGGACTGCTAGCAGTCGTATTGTACCATCTTCTGCCAGGCAGGCAAGAGATGAGGATGGCAAGCAGTCGTACTGTACCATCTTCTGCCGAGCAGCCATGAGATGTGGATGGCATGCAGTCCTTCTGCACCATCTGCTGCCAGCCAAAGATGTAAAAGATAGATGGAGTGGGTCAAAACAAGAAATAGACCAGATTTGTTTTGTACTCATTTGCCTCCTCCCCTGTCTAGGGGACTCATTCCTCTAGGTCACACTGCAGTCACTCACAGAGAAGGTGCACGGAGGTAAATCTAGCCATGTATCAATCAGAGGCCAGGCTAACCTCCTTGTTCCAATAAGAACGATAACTTAGGTGCACCATTTCTTATTGGAACCCTCCGTGAAGTCCTGCCTGAAATACTCCTTGATGTAAAGCCACCCCCTTTGTTGATTTTAGCTTCCTGAAGCCAACCCTGTAAGCCATGTCGTCAGTCGCCCCTCCCTCTGTCAGAGCAACAGCAGACAATCGTTCCGCGCCTTTTTTCTCTGTGGATGCCATACCAAGGCAAGCATGGAGGCCACTCAGCTCACTTTGGCAATTAGGAGCACATTAAACACCACGCGCATTTTCCAGCAGTATATGCAGCACCAGAACCTGGCAGAGCGATACCGGGCGAGGAGGCGACGTCAGTGCGGTCACGTGAGTGATCAGGACATGGACACAGATTTCTCTGAAAGCATGGGAACTGCCAATGCATGCATCATGGTGCTAATGGGGCAGGTTCATGCTGTGGAACGCCGATTCTGGGCTCGGGAAACAAGCACAGACTGGTGGGACCGCATAGTGTTGGAGGTCTGGGACGATTCCCAGTGGCTGCGAAACTTTCGCATGCGTAAGGGCACTTTCATGGAACTTTGTGACTTGCTTTAACCTGCCCTGAGGCGCATGAATACCAAGATGAGAGCAGCCCTCACAGTTGAGAAGCGAGTGGCGATAGCCCTGTGGAAGCTTGCAACGCCAGACAGCTACCAGTCAGTTGGGAATCAATTTGGAGTGGGCAAATCTACTGCGGGGGCTGCTGTGATGCAAGTAGCCCACGCAATCAAAGATCTGCTGATCAAGGGTAGTGACCCTGGGAAATGTGCAGGTCATAGTGGATGGCTTTGCTGCAATGGGATTCCCTAACTGTGGTGGGGCTATAGACAGAACCCATATCCCTATCTTGGCACCAGAGCACCAAGCCGGCGAGTACATAAACCGCAAGGGGTACTTTTCGATAGTGCTGCAAGCTCTGGTGGATCACAAGGGACGTTTCACCAACATCAACGTGGGATGGCCGGGAAAGGTGCATGATGCTCGCATCTTCAGGAACTCTGGTCTGTTTCAAAAGCTGCAGGAAGGGACTTCATTCTCAGACCAGAAAATAACTGTTGGGGATGTTGAAATGCCTATATGTATCCTTGGGGACCCAGCCTACCCCTTAATGCCATGGCTCATGAAGCCGTACACAGGCAGCCTGGACAGTAGTCAGGAGCTGTTCAACTACAGGCTGAGCAAGTGCAGAATGGTGGTAGAATGTGCATTTGGACGTTTAAAGGCGCACTGGTGCAGTTTACTGACTCGCTTAGACCTCAGCGAAACCAATATTCCCACTGTTATTACTGCTTGCTGTGTGCTCCACAATATCTGTGAGAGTAAGGGGGAGACGTTTATGGCGGGGTGGGAGGTTGAAGCAAATCGCCTGGCTGCTGGTTACGCGCAGCCAGACACCAGGGCGGTTAGAAGAGCACAGGAGGGCGCGGTACGCATCAGAGAAGCTTTGAAAACAAGTTTCATGACTGGCCAGGCTACGGTGTGAAAGTTCTGTTTGTTTCTCCTTGATGAAACCCCCCGCCCCTTGGTTCACTCTACTTCCCTGTAAGCTAACCACCCGCCCCTCCTCCCTTCAATCACCGCTTGCAGAGGCAGTAAAGTCATTGTTGCTTCACATTCATGCATTCTTTATTCATTCATCACACAAATAGGGGGATGACTACCAAGGTAGCCCAGGAGGGGTGGTGGAGGAGGGAAGGAAAATGCCACACAGCACTTTAAGCACAGCACTTTAAAAGTTTACAACTTTAAAATTTATTGAATGACAGCCTTCTTTTTTTTGGGCAATCCTCTGTGGTGGAGTGGCTGGTTGGCCGGAGGCCCCCCCACCACGTTCTTGGGTGTCTGGGTGTGGAGGCTATGGAACTTGGGGAGGAGGGCGGTTGGTTACAGAGGGGCTGCAGTGGCAGTCTGTGCTCCAGCTGCCTTTGCTGCAGCTCAACCATACACTGGAGCATACTGGTTTGGTCCTGCAGCAGCCTCAGCATTGAATCCTGCCTCCTCTCATCACACTGCCGCCACATTTGAGCTTCAGCCCTGTCTTCAGCCCGCCACTTACTCTCTTCAGCCCGCCACTTACTCTCTTCAGCCCGCCACCTCTCCTCCCGGTCATTTTGTGCTTTCCTGCACTCTGACATTATTTGCCTCCACGCATTCGTCTGTGCTCTGTCAGTGTGGGAGGACAGTATGAGCTCGGAGAACATTTCATCGCGAGTGCGTTTTTTTTTCTTTCTAAGTTTCAATAGCCTCTGGGAAGGAGAAGATCCTGTGATCATTGAAACACATTTAGCTGGTGTAGAAAAAAAAAGGGACAGCAGTATTTAAAAAGACACATTTTATAAAACAGTGGCTACACTCTTTCAGGGTAAACCTTGCTGTTAACATTACATACATAGCACATGTGCTTTCGTTACAAGGTCGCATTTTGCCTCCTCCCACCGCGTGACTACCCCCTCAACCTTCCCCCCTCCCTGTGGCTAACAGCGGGGAACATTTCTGTTTAGCCACAGGCAAACAGCCCAGCAGGAATGGGCTCCTCTGAGTGTCCCCTGAAGAAAAGCACTCTATTTCAACCAGGTGACCATGAATTATATCTCACTCTCCTGAGGATAACACAGAGAGATAAAGAACGGATGTTGTTTGAATGCCAGCAAACATACACTGCAATGCTTTGTTCTACAATGATTCCCGAGTATGTGTTACTGGCCTGGAGTGGTAAAGTGTCCTACCATGAAGGACGCAATAAGGCTGCCCTCCCCAGAAACCTTTTGCAAAGGCTTTAGGACTACATCTAGGAGAACCGCAAATGCCAGGGCAAAGTAATCCTTTCACATGCTTGCTTTTAAATCATGTATAGTATTTTAAAAGGTACACTCACCAGAGGTCCCTTCTCCGCCTGCTGGGTCCAGGAGGCAGCCTTGGGTGGGTTCGGGGGGTACTGGCTCCAGGTCTAGGGTGAGAAACAGTTCCTGGCTGTCGGGAAAACCGGTTTCTCCGCTTGCTTGCTGTGAGCTATCTACAACCTCCTCATCATCATAATCTTCTTCGTCCCCAAACCTGCTTCCGTATTGCCTCCATCTCCATTGAAGGAGTCAAACAACACGGCTGGGGTAGTGGTGGCTGAACCCCCTAAAATGGCATGCAGCTCATCATAGAAGTGGCATGTTTGGGGCTCTGACCCAGAGCGGCTGTTCGCCTCTCTGGTTTTCTGGTAGGCTTGCCTCAGCTCCTTCAGTTTCATGCGGCACTGCTTCGGGTCCCTGTTATGGCCTCTGTCCTTCATGCCCTGGGAGATTTTGACAAAGGTTTTGGCATTTCGAAAACTGGAACGGAGTTCTGATAGCACGGATTCCTCTCCCCAAACAGCGATCAGATCCCGTACCTCCCGTTCGGTCCATGCTGGAGCTCTTTTGCGATTCTGGGACTCCATCATGGTCACCTGTGCTGATGAGCTCTGCATGGTCACCTGCAGCTTGCCACGCTGGCCAAACAGGAAATGAGATTCAAAAGTTCGCAGTTCTTTTCCTGTCTACCTGGCCAGTGCATCTGAGTTGAGAGTGCTGTCCAGAGCAGTCATAATGGAGCACTCTGGGATAGCTCCCGGAGGCCAATACCATCGAATTGTGTCCACAGTACCCCAAATTCGAGCCGGCAACGTCGATTTAAGTGCTAATCCACTTGTCAGGGGTGGAGTAAGGAAATCGATTTTAAGAGCCCTTTAAGTCGAAATAAAGGGCTTCATTGTGTGGACGGGTGCAGGTTTACATCGATTTAACGCTGCTAAATTCGACCTAAAGTCCTAGTGTAGACCAGGGCTAAGAAAGACATTGAAGTCCCAATTCACTGTTGCTCTGCACCTGGTATAGTCATTTGCAGCACTATAAAGTGGATGTAAAAATATTATTTATTTGTATCACTGTAGTGCCCAGAAGCTGTAGTCAGGACCACATTGTGCTAGGCAATGTGCAAACACAGAAAATGCTCACCATTCTGATTCAGTAGCATTTTACACTCATGTTGCACTTATTCTGAATTGGGGTAAGTGATGACACATGATGCAGGACAATGGTGAATAAGGCCTCAGAGCTCTTCTTTTTCTAACTTAGCCTTTTTCATGTTTTTTTTTTTGGCTCAGATATGGATTCCTGAGTTTATATATATATTTTTAATGTAGACATTTCATAACTCTCTCTCTGTGTATAGTTACACTGGTGGGAACAATAACAGAAATATGAATTTAAAAAATACCCTTAAAAAGTTTGAAACTGACTTCTTTGTAATAAGAAGCAGACTTTCTATCAACTAAACTGCAAAATCTATGGTTATAATATGTATTAGCATTTAGAGGTATTGTTTTGACCACCGGAGGGCTCCTGTATTTTCCATTTATTAAATAAAAGCATTAAACAACAGCTGGCACCATCTAGGACTGAATAATTTGTAACTAACAATCTATTTGATGAATATCATCTTTCCTTCTGTCTATACTGTCTGCAGACAGATTGTGAAACTACCAGATGTATTAATTATTCAAAATTATTCACAAATGTCTTCATCAAATGTTTCCTGATTTGTAAAGCACTCAAATTTTGACATTACAATTAAATATACACCTCACAATTTGCACTGTAACTAACAAACCTTAAGTAGTGAGCATAAACTTTGAATTTTATATTCACTTGTACCAGTTGCAGTTTTCAATGGCCTAATCCAAAGCCCATTTAAGTCAATGGAAAGGCTCCCATTGACTATATAAGGTTTTGGGTTAGGACAAGTTTGCACACTATTCATTAGTTGCACAATTACATCAGGAGGGAATAGAAACAAATCCCGATAGCTTACATCAATAGCGAATGCAGCTAGAATTTTCAAATTTTACATTCAAATTCACAATTCAGATTTTCCTTTTAGTGAATCTTTGAGCTAAAATTTTGCTTTTTATGTGTTTTTGAGCTAGGAAAGCTTGAGTGCTCAATTGTTTGTAGAAGCAAACACAGCCAAATAGTCTTTCACTTTCAAATTCAAACACACAGCTCTCAGCTCATTGATCCTCACTGGGTAAACAAGTGACAATCAAAGTAAATTGCAGGCTATTTATTGGACCAACTTCTGTACTCAGAGTACCTTTCTCAGACCTGGGGAAGAGCTCTGTGTGGTGTCTCTCTCACTAACAGAAGTAGGTCCAATAAAAGATATTACCTCACCTGCCTTGTTGCTCTAATATCCTGGGACCGAAATGCTATGACAACACTGCATAGGCTAATTACAGTCTGTTTAATAATGGGCCAGATCCCCTGATGGGGCAAATCAGTGGACCTTTGCTGAAATCAATGGAGCTGTACCAATTCACCCTGAGGATGTGGCCCTATATAGCTAGTTATAATCTTTAACTCTCTAACTTGTGGGACCACCAAAGCCCTTCAGATCCCAGAGGGCCTGTGCCTCCACATCGGCTCTATGGCTTTGACAACTCTGGCCTTTGTAATAAGCTTCAATAAGTCTGTGTTAACAGGACTCCTCTGGCTGCAGCTGCCCCTGAAACCCCATCAAAGGTATATCCCTGCCACAGGCAGTGCTCTACATGAAGGACCCAGACTGGTTACCTTTCCTGGCCACAAGGGGGATGTTGTCAAACCTCCTGGCCTACCCTGGATTACCTACTCCTCCCCTGCCTGGCCCTCTTCCTACACATGGGTCCTCAGACCAGCAAAGCAGCCTTCACAGGATCTGGAGGAAGGTGACATGGAGATGACTTCCCAGATTTCTTGCAGGATAGCGACAGAGAGAGAGAGATCCTTCCTATGCAGAGATTTGGGGACCCCATTCATTTCCCCACATAGGTAAGTGTCACTTCTTATATGAGACTTTTTCTCCCTCCCCACCACTTGCAAGTCCTAATCATTGTGAGGATATTCCAGGCAGACAATACAAACCTGGCATAATTTCCATTAGAAAGCCAAATTAAACATGTCATGTTGACAAAAATCTCCTAATGCAAATTAAAAAAAACGACTTTATGCAATCCTGATGAAAGATTAATGTTTCATATGCACTTTAAAATGAGGAGGTTGCTGGGAGCCTGAGAAACTAAAAACCCAGAACTCTCTGGTCTGCCATAAAAGACTTACTAAAGTAAATATTTATTTTCTAAAATGATAGGCTAAGCTCATGAAGTAATTGCTTTCTAGTTTTTTTTACAGCAATGACCAAATGTCCTCTTTCACAACTCCAGCATCCACACAAACAAATTCTTATTTTTACAGATTTTAACTTTATTTTTAAAAAAAATTCTGAAGGAACTTTAGTGTGAGGCCTTCATTCCCTTAGGCTTTTAGTTTTTTGGTAAACATTTTTTAAGTGCCACCAAGTGCAATTTCTGCATGATTGCATTTTCACATAAGACCCACTGCATTTATGTGTACATTTACCTCTTGAGTTACTGCTGGATAGACAGACGCTGGTTTTGATTTGCAGTACACTGCTATTGTGCTCACTTTACTGCTCCCTAGTGTGCTACATTATCTATTTTTTTCGGGGGGGTGGGGGATGTACTGTTGCCTATCACCGTGGTATCTGAGCATATTCAACATAAAATTGATTGACATTAGCAAAATCCTTAATCAGCTTCATGGAGTCTGTGGGTTGTCTTCTCCTTTTTGAGTTACAGAAAGCTCTCCTTTGGGTATTTTTGTTTGTTTTTGTCTGGGTTTCTTTTCACTAGGGGAGGGGAAGAAAGGTTGAATGTCATTCTCGCGGAAAACCTTTATCTAATAGGAACATTCAGCAGTAACTTGCTAAAGGTGCTCAGAATCTGGATCTGCCTATTCCCCTCTGGAAGTGTGTCCCACAGTTACAGCCCCTCATCTGAGAATGATTTTTGTGCCCAGTTCTCCCATACTTCATGCTGGGCTTTGTGATCTGCATTGTTCCAAAGGACACAATTGTATGGAAGGTGCATAGATAGAGATGTGGACACAAAAACGTAGCAGAAAAATCCCTAAAGTAAAACTCCAGAGTCAAATTTCTTTACTAAAGCTTTATAGAGAAAGCTAGAGTTAAGGTTACATTACAATACAGACTTCCATTTTTATGTGGTCGCTACCAGAGGTGGATTAATGTATTGCAATGCATAATTTATCCAATGAATGTAGCCACTTTTTCTGTTGATGGAAAATCATCAAGCAGCTTGCAAGTCCCTTGAATTTATTTGATATTCAATGACATATTTTTGCAAATTGAATTTTTCTCTGCAAGTATTTGATATTCAATATTGGTTATTTGAGAGGTGTAAATTAGTTGTGATTGGTCAGATGAGCCACATGGGTATTAGGTGAGACTTGCATTGGAGTGGCTGAGGAGCATCCAGAGGAAGAAGCGTTCCCATTCCCTGTATGTTTCAAATATGCTGCAGCCATTGTACCATGACAAGGTATGCATGCCAGCCAAGGCCAAAGTGGTGATGAAGTCCTTCATGAGTGATCTCTACAGGCAGAGGAAGCACAACTGCATTCACACCACTAACTCCTCTAAAATGCAACCTATCTTATCGTGGGTGATGCCGGAGGAAGTGGCCAAGCATTCAGCCACACAAATGATGGGTCTCCCCCTAGAGAAACATCTCTACCTTTCCCCCTAGGGCACATATCAGGCGGGAAAAAGAGAGAGAACAAGAAAGGAGCCATGTGACTCCCATGATGCACCATGCTGCTCAGTCAGAGGAGAGATTGTGTTGCATTATGGGAGATGTAGTTCACCCAGGTAGCCCAGTCCATAGGTGAGAATGGGGGAATCAAGCATCTGAACTATAGCTCCTATACCCACAGGAAAATGCAGTTTAATGTTGATCTGACTTGAAATGAAATATTTCAGGTCAGTTTAACAAAATCTTGTTTCATTTTTCCTGACAGAAAATGGAAACTTTCTGACAAAATGAAAATCTTCCTGCAGAAAATTTGAATTCAGCAGAAACTGAATTTTTCAGTGAAAATGATTCAGATGGAAAATTTCCAATCAGCTCTATTCTTCAGTCTTTTTACATTTCCTTAAAAATTATACCCAGTCCAAAATGGCAAAAATCCATCAAGGCTACCACTGCTGCCTGGGAATTTAGGATCAGTAAAGGTTCCAGGAAGAACACAATATTTTAAACATCTCAGCCAAAGAGTAGGCATATCCTCTCCACAGAGGAACAGTCTCAGTCCCCTCCAGTTCAGTAGGATGTATTCCCCTTCCTATCAACGTGACCTGGGTCTAGTTTGGATTGAGCTGCAGCCACTCGGTTTCTTCCAGATTGCTCTGTCTCCTAGATACTGAGAGCACAAGCTCTTTTGAGAGGGCTTTAGAGGGGCATTTTGCAGGTGGCTGGGTAACATTTAGCCAGAACCCTAAGACCATTCTGCTGTAGCGCTCTGGGAGATAGTGTGAAAACTGATGTGACTTCTTTCAACAACACAGCCACAGTTCTTATCTTTTAATGTAGGAATTTTGACCCTGGAAGATTTGTTGTTTAGAGCTATTGGTCAGATTTCATTATGAAAACCTGAAACACAACTTAATGGGCTCCGATTACAGAGTGAAAATAATTCTATACTACAAAGTGTACCAATGGAGGAAGGGCAGCCTTGTGGTTAAGGCACATGATAGGGACTCATGAGAGCTGGGTTCAGTTCTCAGACTCTGGCATAGACTTTCTGGATCCCCTTAAGGGAATCACATAAGCTCTCCATTCCCAGCTAATCATACTACTTCCTTTCTCCCACTTTTTGTCTGTCTTGGCCATTTAGAATGTAACCTCTCTGTGGCAGGGACTGTCTCTCACTATGTTTGTACAAGTGAATAGTTCAAGAAGACCCTGCTCCCAGTTGGAGCTTCTAGGCACTACTATAATATAAATAATAATTATTAAGGTGCTGAGTAAATAAAAACAAATGAGTGTTATGGCACACCCATACTTTTTGTGATTTTTTTTTCAGTTTGATCATAAAAATTTGACAAAACAAAATCCAGACTTTCCTTAGTGTGAACTGCTGGATAGTAAGACTAATTTTCAGAGAAATACTATGTTTTATCGTATCTACTACACTGCACAAATAGCCTCCTCCTTTGTACCTTGCACACTGTAAGCTTCCATTTGACTTCACAAGGAATACAGGATTGGGATCAAAATACCCAATCCTAAGGATGGGAAAAGGACCCGTCACCTAAGGACCTCCCAGCTGTGTCACTATGATGCATACAAATACAGCTCAGATATTCACAGTGACAGCAGGAAGAAGACTCGGTCATGCTCCAAAATAACAGGCATCTACAACTCAAGCTTAAGGAGAATCACTGTTGGCAGAACTGAACCTATGACGCAGAGTGGACAGTTTTGATTCCATCCAGTAGAAGGCAATGGTCTAACCAGCCCTTCACACGGTTAAACATATTTCTCTCCTGGAAAACAGTCTCTTATTTCACTCCTACCGTTAGCTGTGCTAATAAAGATTTACCCCGTGAATTAAATGCAATTAAGTCGACTTTTAACCCCCTGAAAATGAATCCCTTAATGTTTTTAATCTTTAATGTAGCTAATTTACAGAGGTCCCTTTAAGAGTGCTTGTTAGGTGTGTACATCATGAATGAATAAAACACAAAAGAGAGGCATGAAAGCTGTTTGTTATGGGCTCTGCTGACATAGCATACTGTTTCAATCTAATATAAGAAAAATAAGGTGCAATTTGAGCAATGTGACACCAGCTGTTAACTTTATAGGCTACACTTTTAAAAAAAAACCAAACCAAACATGCATAATGTATTTTCAAAAAGCTTCTTAGTCAGGTGCAAAGAAAGACACAGGTGATCAGCAAGTCCTTCTGAAGGAACATCTGTTGTAAAAAAGACGAGAGAGAGATGGGGAAGGTGCCATTTTCTATCACTATAGTAAACACCTAATGCACCGTAAACAGAACAGGTCATGCGGTAAAACATGAAGAAGCTCTTTTTAATCATCTGAATAGAAATTTAATATCTTTGCATTTGCTAAGCAAGGCGACTTGCCCAAGCAACCAGATACACAAAGCTCTATATATTTGTTCTGCTTTTGTTGCTACTGAGTGAAGCTTCTAAGTCACAAGCATTAAGGCTGGTTTCTATTAAGTAGTTTTGCCATTGAGTAGACAATAGGAAAATTAGGGTATCTGAACATGTAATAGTGGAGTGTAAGGAAACCTGATAGATCAAAGGAAAATAGCCACATATACAATATAACAAACACCTACAAGCTCCTTTTTATTATTATTATTTTGGTTTTTTGCTGTTGAGTTTCTGGGTCCAGTTCTAGGCCTGATTCACCAGTTCATTACCCCTGTTGTATATCAATGTAATGCAGCAGAATTACAGCATCATAAAAATGGAGTCATGCAGTGGTGAATCAGGACCTCTGGCTAGTGCTGAATGACATGAGGAAAAAACATTGGCAACCAGCCTACATTAATGTCTCCACCCATTGCTCTCACAAGTAGCGCTACACCAGGGCTGGGGTAACAGCAGGAGAACCTGAACAAATCATCATCCACACGAGGCCCATCGACTCATGATGACGTTTAAGCAGTATATCAGTGCAGTCATTTTGCAACACGTGAATGGAAAATCAGCCTGCCTCCAGGCATATGCAAAAATGTGGCCCTGATGTTCAAAAGGGAGACCTTGCAATAGAGCAACATTAATATTCCAGTTAGTATGTTTTAGCTTTGGCTGTGTTTCCTGATGCATTACCTCCATGAAGGATGATCTCTGCCAAAAGCATGAGTCTCCTGAGCACAATAGGAAAGCAAAATTTTCAGTTGGGGGGGGGGAATGAGGGGGAGAGGTGAGCACACAGTTGCAGTCCAAAACATATTAGTAATAGAAGTGGGCTGCATTCAAAATGCCAGCAAAGCCACCACAGTGACATTAGAGCAGAAGTTTACCAGATTTCCTGGCACTGCAGGGTTATTCCTTGAAGTATTGCTTTTGAGGGTGGTCTTCCAGGAATTATGCCAAATATATAGGGCACCCACTGCTATTCACACTAGATGTGTTAATACCGAATATACTAGCCAGACCGGCAAGCCTTAACAGAGCATGTTACATTTTTCTGAAGCTGTTCAGTCCATGCTAAGTTAGCCAAGTTATCCTACATAGCAAAGTGACTATCAGGGTATGTCTACACTACGGAATAAGGTCGAATTTATAGAAGTCGTTTTTTTAGAAATCGGTTTTATATATTCGAGTGTGTGTGTCCCCACAGAAAATGCTCTAAGTGCATTAACTCGGCGGAGTGCTTCCACAGTACCGAGGCAAGCGTCGACTTCCGGAGCGTTGCACTGTGGATAGCTATCCCACAGTTCCCGCAGTCTCCGCTGCCCATTGGAATTCTGGGTTGAGATCCCAATGCCTGATGGGGCTAAAACATTGTCGCGGGTGGTTCTGGGTACATATCGTCAGGCTCCCTCCCTCCGTGAAAGCAAGGGCAGACAATCGTTTTGCACCTTTTTTCCTGAGTTACCTGTGCAGATGCCATACCACGGCAAGCATGGAGCCCGCTCAGGTAACCATCAGCCTATGTCTCCTGGGTGCTGGCAGATGCAGTACTGCATTGCAACACAGTAGCAGCAACCCATTGCCTTCTGGCAGCAGACGGTGCAATACGACTGGTAGCCATCATCATCATGTCCGAGGTGCTCCTGGCCAAGTCGGCCAGGAGCGCCTGGGCAGACATGGGTGCAGGGACTACATTAGAAGTGACTTGACCAGGTCATTCTCTTTAGTCCTGCAGTCAGTCCTATTGAACCGTCTTATGGTGAGAAGGCAGGCGATACGGATTGCTAGCAGTCCTATTGCATCATCTTCTGGGGGCAGCCATGAGATGTGGATGGCATGCAGTCCTTCTGCACCATCTGCTGCCAGCCAAAGATGTAAAAGATAGATGGAGTGGATCAAAACAAGAAATAGACCAGATTTGTTTTGTACTCATTTGCTTCCCCCCCCCCCCGTCTAGGGGACTCATTCCTCTAGGTCACACTGCAGTCACTCACAGAGAAGGTGCAGTGAGGTAAATCTAGCCATGTATCAATCAGAGGCCAGGCTAACCTCCTTGTTCCAGTAAGAACAATAACTTAGGTGCACCATTTCTTATTGGAACCCTCCGTGAAGTCTTGCCTGAAATACTCCTTGATGTAAAGCCACCCCCTTTGTTGATTTTAGCTTCCTGAAGCCAACCCTGTAAGCCATGTCGTCAGTCGCCCCTCCCTCTGTCAGAGCAACAGCAGACAATCGTTCCGCGCCTTTTTTCTCTGTGGATGCCATACCAAGGCAAGCATGGAGGCCGCTCAGCTCACTTTGGCAATTAGGAGCACATTAAACACCACGCGCATTTTCCAGCAGTATATGCAGCACCAGAACCTGGCAGAGCGATACCGGGCGAGGAGGCGACGTCAGTGCGGTCACGTGAGTGATCAGGACATGGACACAGATTTCTCTGAAAGCATGGGCCCTGCCAATGCATGCATCATGGTGCTAATGGGGTAGGTTCATGCTGTAGAACGCCGATTCTGGGCTCGGGAAACAAGCACAGACTGGTGGGACCGCATAGTGTTGGAGGTCTGGGACGATTCCCAGTGGCTGCGAAACTTTCGCATGCGTAAGGGCACTTTCATGGAACTTTGTGACTTCCTTTAACCTGCCCTGAGGCGCATGAATACTAACATGAGAGCAGCCCTCACAGTTGAGAAGTGAGTGGCGATAGCCCTGTGGAAGCTTGCAACGCCAGACAGCTACCGGTCAGTTGGGAATCAATTTGGAGTGGGCAAGTCT
The DNA here is from genome assembly GCF_965140285.1 of Lepidochelys kempii. Lineage (NCBI taxonomy): Eukaryota > Metazoa > Chordata > Testudines > Cheloniidae > Lepidochelys > Lepidochelys kempii. Next base: position 252,303,429 of record NC_136380.1, read on the forward strand.
GCTGTTGGGGCTGCTGTGATGCAAGTAGCCCACGCAATCAAAGATCTGCTGATATCAAGGGGGTAGTGACCCTGGGAAATGTGCAGGACATAGTGGATGGCTTTGCTGCAATGGGATTCCCTAACTGTGGTGGGGCCATAGACGGAACCCATATCCCTATCTTGGCACCAGAGCAGTACATAAGCCAACGAGTACATAAACCGCAAGGGGTACATTTCAATAGTGCTGCAAGCCCAGGTGGATCACAAGGGATGTTTCACCAACATCAGCGTGGGATGGCCGGGAAAGGTACATGACGCTCGCATCTGCAGGAACTCTGGTCTGTTTCAAAAGCTGCAGGAAGGGACTTTATTCCCAGACCAGAAAATAACTGTTGGGGACGTTGAAATGCCTATATGTATCCTTGGGGACCCAGCCTACCCCTTAATGCCATGGCTCATGAAGCCGTACACAGGCAGCCTGGACAGTAGTCAGGAGCTGTTCAACTACAGGCTGAGCAAGTGCAGAATGGTGGTAGAATGTGCATTTGGACGTTTAAAGGCGCGCTGGTGCAGTTTACTGACTCGCTTAGACCTCAGCGAAACCAATATTCCCACTGTTATTACTGCTTGCTGTGTGCTCCACAATATCTGTGAGAGTAAGGGGGAGACGTTTATGGCGGGGTGGGAGGTTGAAGCAAATCACCTGGCTGCTGGTTACGCGCAGCCAGACACCAGGGTGGTTAGAAGAGCACAGGAGGGCGCGGTACGCATCAGAGAAGCTTTGAAAACAAGTTTCATGACTGGCCAGGCTACGGTGTGAAAGTTCTGTTTGTTTCTCCTTGATGAAACCCCCCGCCCCTTGGTTCACTCTACTTCCCTGTAAGCTAACCACCCGCCCCTCCTCCCTTCAATCACCGCTTGCAGAGGCAGTAAAGTCATTGTTGCTTCACATTCATGCATTCTTTATTCATTCATCACACAAATAGGGGGATGACTACCAAGGTAGCCCAGGAGGGGTGGTGGAGGAGGGAAGGAAAATGCCACACAGCACTTTAAGCACAGCACTTTAAAAGTTTACAAAAGCGGCATGTTTTGGGCTCTGACCCGGAGCAGCCGTTCGCCCCTCTGGTTTTCTGGTAGGCTTGCCTCAGCTCCTTAAGTTTCATGCGGCACTGCTTCGGGTCCCTGTTATGGCCTCTGTCCTTCATGCCCTGGGAGATTTTGACAAAGTTTTTGGCATTTCGAAAACTGGAATGGAGTTCTGATAGCACGGATTCCTCTCCCCATACAGCGATCAGATCTCGTACCTCCCGTTCAGTCTATGCTGGAGCTCTTTTGCGATTCTGGGACTCCATCATGGTCACCTCTGCTGATGAGCTCTGCATGGTCACCTGCAGCATGCCATGCTGGCCAAACAGGAAATGAGATTCAAAAGTTCGCAGTTCTTTTCCTGTCTACCTGGCCAGTGCATCTGAGTTGAGAGTGCTGTCCAGAGCGGTCACAATGGAGCACTCTGGGATTGCTCCCGGAGGCCAGTACCGTCAAATTGTGTCCACAGTACCCCAAATTCGAGCAGGCAAGGCTGATTTAAGCGCTAATCCACTTGTCAGGGGTGGAGTACGGAAATCGATTTTAAGACCCCTTTAAGTCAAACTAAAGGGCTTCATCATGTGGACGGGTGCAGGTTTACATCGATTTAACGCTGCTAAATTCGACCTAAAGTCGTAGTGTAGACCAGGGCTCAGTTTTGCAGAAAGCTGAGATATCCTGCCTTTCCAAAGGCAGAAAATAAAATGTGACCATAGGTGAAAACTGGGAAGAATATAAATGAGGATAAATGCCAACTCAGAATATTGGCCTAAAGAATACTTTCTGAAGCAAAAGAAGCAAGGAGAAGTTAATATATATTCAAAGAGAAGGGCTCTATATTTTCTAAATTTTGTCCCTACTCCTTTGAGCCAAGAGCTACATACAAGCACCATTTCACACACACCAGACTTGACCAAATTAACTTTATGTCTTTTGTTCATGTGTTTGTTTAGATTTTGTGAAAGGTGCCAGACAGAGCCCCAGAAACTGACATTCTCTGTTTAATAACAGAACAGCTACCCCGCAGGGAGCTGCAGGGCAAGCTTCCCCCACACTGCCTGATCAAAACACCTCAACACTTATCTGGAGGGGCCCTCTTTATCGTGAGAGTATAGGTCGGCCCTTGGCCACTGTGATGAGACTGCCAGTGGGGCTGCCAGTTAGTGCCAGTTGTGGTGATGGTAACTGTGGTGTGGACACTTATCCCTGGGCACTAGACTGAAACCATCAAACAGCCTCAGGTGTATAAGCAACAACTTTAGGCCACTGGTAGCCTTGGCCACAATCCAAACAACAATCGAGAAGCTAGGCTTTGTTTTAAAAAACTATGTATTTTTCCTTACATGGTTGTTTTTATAGTTAGCAGATCAGACTATCATTATATGGCTGCATTGTTCTTACTCTTAAGATATGAAATGTTTTGGATCAGATACAGGAACCTAGCTAGAGACTTTATCCACCTAAGGAACTTTTACTGAGTCTTTAATGTATTTCTCCTCACAACATACCAGTGAGCTAAGGAAGCACTATTTTACAGGTGGAAAATGAGGCACAGTAGAGCTAAATGACTTGCCCAAAGCACCTATGCTTGAGGTAGAACTAGAATCCAGCTCTCTCATACTCCAGGCTAGGGCCCTAACAATCAGACCATCCATTTCTCTTGAAGCATAGCTTTTGCTGCTCCATATTAGCATTGTATTCCGCTCCAATCATGGCTAACAGTCTGCATTTGTTTTTAGCTATTTTTGGTAGCCCCATATAACTTCTCATTCGATGTTTGTGAATAAGAATTCCATATGATCTGTTAATGAATAGCTCCCACCATTTTCTTCATATACAGACTCATGGTTTGATTAGTTTTTCTTTTTTTTTCTTCTTTATTTGTGTGTTGGCTATATAATACATGTCCCAATAAACATAATGCATATATGAATGTGTCATACTGGATCAACCTCAAATGAATATTTGATTTTGTTTTAATTTGCTTCCACATTGTTTGCTTGGATCCCCAGGGCCTATGAGTGAGATGCAGTTGCATAATGGTTTGAGAGATGAGAATTTGATATTGATATTCCTACATCTATGCAGAAGGTGCAGGTGTTTTAAAGTATTTATGAAATTGCTTGATTGACTCTCATATAGAAGCCTATTGATGATAAATTTAAGCTTTGCAGCTAGGGTGTAAAATTATTATATTAACATTACTACCGGTCATGGATGTCATAAATCTTAAGAGAAAGGATGCATATGTCACATACAATGCATGAAAAAGTTGTTCTTTTACCATGGATAACTTACCATGGTGTAGATACTCTGCTGATCAGCTATTCCATTATTTGAATAAGTATCTGATGTCTTGTTTTCTTTCAAGAAGGCAGGTGCCAGATGAAGCAGGAAACCTGCCAAGAAAGATGATAAATTGCAATTTGGTGCTGAGGACCAATGCTTAACATTAATGCAATGCTGCTAGCAATTAAAGGGGCTAGTATAGTAATAAGAAACTGGGAAGAAAATAATTTCTGATCCCAAGTGTAAGAGGTTCATTTCTTTAATTGTCATCATCTTTAGTACATATAAAATATTTGTTGGGATTGTCTGATTGCAGACAAAATGAAACGAATAAAAAACCTATAATGCACAAGCCATTCATATGTTACAATATGATCAATTGCTATTCCAATGGAGAGGAATCTTACAGACTGAAGCAAACAAAATTACAACAAAATTAAACAGGAAAATAATGGGAAAAAATTAAAGGCCATACACACATTGGGGAGCAATTATCCACTTGAATAATCCAACTGCCTTTTTATGTGCTTCACAATCTAGACTAAAGCAAGAGAGGTCTCAGAAAGAACAGCCAGAGTTTCCCTATGTACTGTATTCACCTTTGCAATATTAAACTTGGGTTTGTTTAAACTAACTTCAAAAAGGATCCCATGCAATTTCAGTATTTTATTTGGTTCAACAAAGAGTGGCAAATCCAACATGTTGTTCAAAACTTTTAAGTTCAGTATTGCAAGAACCAAAAGCTATGGAGGTGGAGCTGCCAGGCTTTTTGTTTGATCAGCTATAACCACCCATGTCCTAAGAGATTCTGGATCCAGGTGGCTTTCTGAAAGAAACATGATTCCGTCGATTTTATAAATTGTGTTAAAATTCATTAAACAAATTAAAATAAAAATCAAGAAAACATATAATCAAACCTAAGCCATTGTTAATACTAAGCTAAACTAAAATAATACTATACAACCATCAACTCAATATCAAACCAAGGTCAAATTAAAAAAATCAGCAAGTTAGTCTCAGTGCTGGAATGGAATTAAATCATCAAATTAATTCTAAAAATAATCAATCCTTACAAATTCTAAAGGGGATTCCAAGTGGGCAGTTGTCCATTTGGTTATAAATCCCAGATGAAGAATATTACAAAAATCCATCATATTTGTAACTTGGAGCTGGTTAAATGTCTTAATACTGAAACCAAATTATTATCTAATGTCTGAACCACAACCTCAGAGCTAATTATAAAGCTTCCTACTTAGAATTCTATTCTTAGGTGTTGACTAATAGCCCCTCCACCCCCCACCCTACATCCAACAAAGAAATAATACAGACTTTAACACAATACTCTCAATAAGCAGAAGTTTAACAAGTCTTATCTACCAGATGTTACAGGTAACGATTGCAGGACTATTAAACGACCCAGGACTATTAAACACAGACCACACTTTAGTAAGTATCTTTATGAGATGATATTTAGGGATTTCTAAACCTGGGAGCTTTCCTATGTGAACTCTATGGGTTTTTATAGACACACATGCATACACTTTCAGACCTTAAAATTAAAAGACTATAAAAAAGCTGGGATGTCTCCCAGCTAATAAAAACAAAAGACGAACATAGGAAAAAGGAAAACTAAGACACCAAACTGGGGGTTCTCAAACTCTTCAGCTCTCGCAATCTTCTGGACACTTGTAGAGTAGGACCTGGAATTGTGGTCAAGGAGTCAGACAGTGACATTCTGCTGACACAGTGCTTCTTGCTAGCAGCTCTCCTTTGGGTGCAGGGAGACGGGTCAAAGGCTGCTGTTTATGTCTTCGCAAAAAGAAAAGGAGTACTTGTGGCACCTTAGAGACTAACCAATTTATTTGAGCATGAGCTTTCATGAGCTACAGAGAGCTCAAATAAATTGGTTAGTCTCTAAGGTGCCACAAGTACTCCTTTTCTTTTTGCGAATACAGACTAACACGGCTGTTACTCTGAAACCTGTTTATGTCTTGATTTCCTCTCCCCAACGTGGCTGGAATTCTGGAATGTTGGGTGGGTTGTTGCCAGACAGGAAAGACTTCTTGGCTTAAAATCTTTATTTCTGTGTTGGATGTGGGGTGGGGGAGGGGCTATTAGCCAGCACCCAAAAACAGAACTCTAAGTAGGAAACTTTGTAACATAACTCTCAGGTTGTGGTTCAGACATGTATGGTTTGCTATCTTTGCTTACTTCTTCTTGCAGCACTTTCCTCCAAGGCCATCAGACAAATCAGTGAACTTCTGTTTGAAACAGCAATTTTAAAAAATATTCTGTGTTTACATACCACAGATATAGTAAGTCTGTGACATTTATTTTGTGGAAAGGAGGGAATTGCTAGGGTTCTTTTTCAACAACTAGTCACTCAACATTCATCCATCAGCAAAATTAAAAATAATTTGACTTATGATCAATGTCATCACTCTTCTCACAAACAAGAAAATTTACAGCAATCTTTCTATTTTGGAACTGGGCTGTGTGTCAAACAGCTTATCTTGTGGAATATTCATCTTGATAGAGAAAAGTGGCTTTAAGACCTATCAAGATGAAATCCATTTAAGAAATATAATTTTTAAAATTTATAAAAGGTCTTTTATTCCCCTATATGCTATTTCTCTCACAGTACACACAGAGTAATGCAAGTCTTTTAGAATTAATGAGGGAAAGTTGTGTCCTTTTTAATCTTCTCCACAGCTACTTCAGAACTACAAGCCAGATCACGGAGGCAAAGGAAGGCTGTGAGATGGGAAGTTGGCTCAAGATTTAATTGTTGATTTTCCATGTTTTATATCCTTCTGCAAGTTCTAACCTTAAAAAATTCTTTTTGCAAATGTGGATGGCTTCTCAGCTTTATTAATAATGTGTGCAATGTTTGTGCCCATGTCTCAGGTTATCTTTACTATAACAAATTTCCTCTTTGCAGCTGTGACTTTGTCAGGATTATTTTGTTTTATCACACAGAGTGGACAATAAGAAACCAAAGCCAGCAAAAAAAATTCAAAATACATATCAAACCAGTGACATAAGACACCTTTTAGAGCAGATGCCCTAAGGGAGAAAATAAGAGTAGGAAGAGATGTCAGAGAAGACATGCCACTGTGCTAGCTACTGTAATTATCTGGGGCAAGTATAATGTGCACTGAAAACGATAACATAGATGAGGTAATTTATCAGTGTGGAGGAGGTGCAAATTCTAGTATTTTTGTGTTACACTCACACAACTCCATAACCTCACTAGGATTGTACAAGTAACTGAGGGAAGAATCTAGCCCTAATATAGGTTACCATTTTTCAGTTCTCAGTGTTGCAAACTTAAAGAGAAAATTGTAAATATTCTGCCATTATAAAAAATACATGTTCCTTAATATTACTACTGCCTTTGTATTGATAAAGGCATTAACAGCCTCATCCCACAAAGTCTTATTACTAAGTGTAGTGACTACACATGGTAATTAGGAAGTTTTTGTGGGATTGGGCCTTTAATGGGGTTATTGATAGGAAGTCAGGTTACGAGCCTAAACATGGCAGGTAAACCATGCACTCAGAAAAAAGACACTTCCTCTGCCCTGTCTCTCCACCTCGCACCATTCCTCACCCCTATCCCTGGCTGGAGGAAAATGGGAACAACTAGGACACGCTTGCAGCTGCAGGTTTGGCCCCTTGGGGCCCTCAGATTGCTCTAACAATGCAGGTGACCTGGCCTATTCCAGAGGCTCTACCACAATTGGGGAAGTACAAAGTTGAGATTTACATCACCTTAGTACACTGCTCCCTGAGCAGCACTCCCCTCCCCTCGCCCTCCCACGCCCAACATATGGCTCTTTGTCATCTGTCCTTTATTAATTTTCTAATCCATAAGAATACTTTACTTCTCACTTCATGACTACTTAGTACTGTCCGATAAGAGACTTTTCCTTTGGCCTTTAGAAAGTCCATACAAATTATTCAAACGGTCCTCTTCTATTCACCACTTTGCTGACATGCTCAAAGGATTCAAACAGATAAGAGAGGCATGATTTTCTTTTGCCGAAGTCATAACCACACTTTGTTTTCATTTCTCTTTTTTCCTTTTGCGGTATACTTCTGTGATTCTAAATAGTTTCCATATTGAGCCCAAGGTTTTTAATTTCTCTCTTTCTCTCTTTTTTGTTTAATGTTTGCCTTTAGGGTCTCCTTGATTAGCTTATTCATTTTCATTTAAGTCTCTTTTCTAAAATTTAGTTTGCACAAGGGGAATACTCAGGGAAACTGTTGAGCCAGTTTTCCCACTGCTTTGTGCTGCTAGAGATTTTGTGTTCAGGGGTTTCTTTGGAAAATATACTAGTGACTGGGTTGAACTAATTATTTGCGATAAAGCCCGTTTTAATTTAAATTTCTCCTTACCATTGTCATCCAGGGCTGCAGATCCAATATTATTTTTCATCTGATATCCCGAAATGTCTTCTGAGGCATTGTAGCATTCTTCCACATCATTCTGAATACCTTCATCTTGGCCTGTCTTTTCCCAACTCTGGTGATCCAACAAGGAAAGCCTGATTTCAGCGAGTGATTCATCTTCACTTACACATCCAATGTTCAAAGATGCAGTCCTTTTAGAAAGTTCTGTTGCAACACAAGAAAACATTACTCTTATAAATTCCACTGACTAGGTCTGAAAGGGGTATGTGAAGCATCTGATTAAAGTGAATTCACTTGAAAAATCACAGTAGCATTAGGGAGAAGTAAAATCTGGGAATAGTTAATATAATTATGAATAATATCAATTCTGTCCTTGATTCCTAAGATTGAAAGACCAAGAAATATGTGATGAAGCACATTCTCAATACCCCCTTATATGAAAAGGAAATATGAAAATTAAATATCATGAGTCTGATTCTTCATTGCTTTGCACGTCCGTGTAGTCATTTGTGATGTATGGGAAGTAGGTGTAAGAAGCTACCAAATCAAAAATCCTCCACTCAATCACAATAATGGCAGCACAAACAGTGGTAAAGTTAGCACCACTTTTCACAGGGGAAAGTCATGATCCAAGCTACAAGTCAGTGGAGAATCATCAGGCCCCAGGACTGCTTTAATTATACTGTATATTTTACAGATTTATGTTGTTGATGTTGTTGAATTAAAAAATATGTTACACTTTTGGAAAATATTTGAAACAAATATTTGAAACATTCATCTTGCAACCAATGTCCAGATTTTCTGCTGTGGTCCTAGTCTTCCAGCATCTACATAAATGTATTTCAAACTAAAGTTAGGCTCAGTTAGAATGATTATTGGACCTGATTCTGCATTCATTGAAGTAAATGGCAAAATTCTTATTAGACCTCAGTGAGAACAGAATCAAGTCTACTTTCTGTATGAGTTAGAGCCAGTTTCCCAAACTTGGGACACTGCTTGTTCAGGGAAAGCCCCTGGAGGGCTGGGCCGGTTTGTTTACCTGCCGCATTCGTAGGTTCGGCCGGTCACGGTTCCCACTGGCTGCGGTTCGCCGCTGCAGGCCAATGGGGGCTGTGGGAAGTGGCGGCCAGTATGTCCCTCGGCCCGCGCCTGGTTCGCTGCTCCAGGCCAATGGGGGCTGTGGGAAGTGGCGGCCGGTATGTCCCGCGGCCCACACCGCTTCCTGCAACCCCCATTGGCCTGCAGCGGCGAACCGCAGCCAGTGGGAGCTGCGATTGGCCAAACCTGCAGATGCGGCAGGTAAACAAACTAGCCCGGCCCACCAGGGGCTTTCCCTGAACAAGCAGTGTCCCAAGTTTGGGAAACACTGACTCAGAGAATAGGGAACTTATCCATCAGTCTGTACTTATCCATCAGTGCGTAAGCAGCCTCTCTACATCAGTGAGCTACTTCCAATAGTACAGACTGGGAATTAGATTCTAAGGTGTGAACTCTTTTCTGTGTTTTAACATCAAGATCATAACACCTTGAACCAGAATTGTTACCCCTTTTGAACCTGAAGTTCAGGGCCCTTAGGATGTCTTTGTTTGGAGCAGAAATTGATGATAGACTAGTATATTTTCTTTGATGCAGCCTTCTTTATTTACAAAGAACATACAAAGTCCTGCTTCTCTGAATGCAAGAGGGGCCAAAAGCAAAAGGAGCCATTTCTTAGTTTACAGCTTCGTTCAGCCAGCACCCTTGACCCTAACCTCTCTCTAGACTTCTCCAGTGACAAACTGTGCTTATAGGCTGATACACACACACACACACCCTTACCCAAACAGTACGCATTCGACTATCTCCACCCACTCAGTCCAAAATTTCAGGGCAGGTTCATAACTGCTTTTGTTTTAGGTGGGGGCTTGTGATAAATTTATTGTGACAGTTATGTTAACTGAAGTGTGTTTTCATACCCAGTCTCAAAGAGGTTCGTGATCCATGCAGTCACCAGTACCTCTCAGCATAACAATATGCTTAAATTTGGCTCCAAATGTGGGCTACCTGGGTAGTAATCATGGGGTGTTTTATATTTCATACCTAAATATGTCAGAAATGGAACAGACAAAAATTTATACAGAAAACTACTGAAAAGAAGGAGGACTGGTCGGAACCCAAAATTCCTGCTGAAGTGGAAAGAAAATTCAAATTTTTCTGTGGAACAGGAAATCTGAATTTTTGTTTTGGAATAACTGAAAGGTTTAATTTCAACTTTACAGTTTTGACTTCTATGTTATATTATACATTAAAATATAAATCATATAATAAAAGTAAAAACAGTATTATCAAAATGAAATATTATGACCTTATTCAAATGAATAATTTCAATACTTTTTGGTCAAAATTTTTGGCTAAGTTGATACTTCTCATGGAAGATTTTGATTTTGCTAAATCAGGTTTCTGATGAGAAAACATTCTGTCACAAAAATGTTGACTGGCTTTCATAATACATGGAATTCATCTCAGTGAAGAGGGCCTGTGGCATTCAGCACCACTTAAGCTCCACATTAAGGTTTTACATGGGATTCAAAGTGGTGCAGAGGGCTTTGCATGGCCCTCTGCACTGAGGTAAATTCTTCCAAGAAGAATATATCAGTAGCTGTGACATTATAATCAAGTGACAGGTTTCAGAGTGGTAGCTGTGTTAGTCTGTATCAGCAGAAACTACGAGGACTCCTTGTGACACCTTAGAGACTAACAATTTTATTTGGGCATAAGCTTTTGTGGGCTAGAACCCACTTCATCAGATGCATGGAGTGGAAAATACAGGAGCAGGTATAAATACATGAAAAAATGGGAGTTGCCTTACCAAGTGTGAGGTCAGTCTAACGAGACAATTCAATTAACAGTAGGATACCAAGGGAGGAAAAATAACTTTTGTAGTGGTAATGAGAGTGGCCCATTTTAAACAGCTGACAAGAAGGTGTGAGTAACAGTAGGGGGATCTTAATATGGGGGAAATTAGGTTTAGGTTTTGTAATGACCCAACCACTCCCAGTCTTTATTCAGGCCTAATGTGATGGTGTCCAGTTTGCAAATTAATTCCAGTTCTGCAGTTCATAGAATCATAGAATATCAGGGTTGGAAGGGACCCCAGAAGGTCATCTAGTCCAACCCCCTGCTCAAAGCAGGACCAATTCCCAGTTAAATCATCCCAGCCAGGGCTTTGTCAAGCCTGACCTTAAAAACCTCTAAGGAAGGAGATTCTACCACCTCCCTAGGTAACGCATTCCAGTGTTTCACCACCCTCTTAGTGAAAAAGTTTTTCCTAATATCCAATCTAAACCTCCCCCACTGCAACTTGAGACCATTACTCCTCGTTCTGTCATCTGCTACCATTGAGAACAGTCTAGAGCCATCCTCTTTGGAACCCCCTTTCAGGTAGTTGAAAGCAGCTATCAAATCCCCCCTCATTCTTCTCTTCTGCAGGCTAAACAATCCCAGCTCCCTCAGCCTCTCCTCATAACTCATGTGTTCCAGTCCCCTAATCATTTTTGTTGCCCTTCGCTGGACTCTCTCCAATTTATCCACATCCTTCTTGAAGTGTGGGGCCCAAAACTGGACACAGTACTCCAGATGAGGCCTCACCAATGTCGAATAGAGGGGGACGATCACGTCCCTCGATCTGCTCGCTATGCCCCTACTTATACATCCCAAAAGGCCATTGGCCTTCTTGGCAACAAGGGCACACTGCTGACTCATATCCAGCTTCTCGTCCACTGTCACCCCTAGGTCCTTTTCCGCAGAACTGCTGCCTAGCCATTCGGTCCCTAGTCTGTAGCTGTGCAGTTGTTCCACGTTGGAGTCTGTTTTTGAAGTTTTTTGTTGAAGAATTGCTACTTTTAGGTCTATTATTGAGTGACCAGGGAGACTGAAGTGCTTTCCTACTGGTTGTTGAATGTTATGATTCCTGATGTTAGATTTGTGTCCATTTATTTTTTTGCGTAGAGACTGTCCGGTTTGGCCAATGTACATGGCAGAGGGGCATTGCTGGCACATGATGGCATATATCACATTGGTAGATGTGCAGGTGAACAAGACCCTGATGGTGTGGCTGATGTGGTTAGGTCCTATGATGGTGTCCCTTGAATAGATATGTGGACAGAGTTGGCACCAGGGTTTGTTGCAGGGTTTGGTTCCTGAGTTGGTTTTTTTGTTGTGTGGTGTGTAGTTGCTGGTGAGTATTTGCTTCAGGCTGGGGGGCTGTCCGTAAACGAGGACTAGCCTGACTCCGAAGGTCTGTGAGAGTGAGGGATCATCCTTCAGGATAGGCTGTAGATCCTTGATGATGTGCTGGAGAGGTTTTAGTTGGGGGTTGTAGGTGACAGCTAGTGGCGTTCTGTTACTTTCTTTGTTGGGCCTGTCTTGTTGTAGGTGACTTCTGGGTACCCTTCTGGCTCTGTCAATCTGTTTCTTCATTTCACCAGGTGGGTATTGTAGTTTTAAGAATGCTTGAGATCCTGTAGGTGTTTGCCTCTGTCTGAGGAATCGGCGCAAATGCGGTTGTATCTTAGAGCTTGGCTGTAGACAATGGACCATGTGATGTGGTCTGGATGAAAGCTGGAGGCATATAGGTAAGTATAACCGTCAGTAGGTTTCCGGTATAGGGTGGTGTTTATGTGACCATCGATTATTAGCACTGTAGTGTCTAGGAAGTGGACCTCTTGTGTGGACTGGTCCAGGCTGAGGTTGATGGTGGGGTGGAAATTGTTGAAATCCTCGTGGAATTCCTCAAGTGCCTCCTTCCCATGGGTCCAGATGATGAAGATGTCATCAATGTAGCGCAAGTAGAGTAGGGACATTAGGGGATGAGAGCTGAGAAAACTTTGTTCTAAGTCAGCCATAAAAATGTTGGTATACTGTGGGGCCATGTGGGTACACATAGCAGTCCCGCTGACTTGAAGGTATAAATTGTCCCCAAATCTGAAATAGTTGTGGGTGAGGACAAAGTCACAAAGTTCAGCCACCAGGTTTGCTGTGATAGTATTGGGGATGGTATTCCTGATGACTTGTAGTCCATCTTTGTGTGGAATGTTCGTCTAGAGAGATTCTACATCCATAGTGGCTAGGATGGTGTTTTCTGGAAGATCACCAAAGGACTGTAGTTTCCTCAGAAAGTCAGTGGTGTCTCAAAGATAGCTGGGAGTGCTGGTAGCATAGGGCCTGAGGAGAGAGTCTACATAGCTAGACAATCCTACTGTCAGGGTGCCAATGCCTGAGATGATGGGGCATCCAGGATTCCCAGGTTTATGGATTATGGGTAGTAGAATACCCCTGATCAGGGCTCTAGGGGTGTGTCAGTGTAGTTTTGTTCCTGTGCTTCTTTAGGGAGTTTCTTGAGCAGATGGTGTAGTTTCTTTTGGTAATCCTCAGTGGGGTCAGATGGTAATGGCCTGTAGAATGTAGCGTCAGAGAGTTGTCTCGTAGCCTCTTGTTCATATTCCAACCTATTCATGATGACGACAGCACCTCCTTTGTCAGCCTTTTTGATTATAATGTCAGAGTTGCTTCTGAGGCTGTGGATGGCGTTGTGTTCTGCACAGCTGAGGTTATGGGGCAAGTGATGCTGCTTTTCCTCAATTTCAGCCCATGCATGCTGGCAGAAGCACTCTATGTAGAAGTCCAGTTTATTGTTTCAACCTTCAGGAGGAGTCCACGCAGAATCCTTCTTTTTGTAGTGTTGATAGGAAGCTTTCTGTAGGTTAGTGTGCTGTTCAGTGGTGTGTTGGAAATATTCCTTGAGTCGGAGACATCAAAAGTAGGATTCTAGTTCACCGCAGAACTGTATCATGTTTGTGGGGGTGGTGGGGCAGGAGGACACTTCAGTCTCCCTGGTCACTCAATAACAGACCTAAAAGTGGCAATTCTTCGACAAAAAACCTTCAAAAACAGACTCCAATGTGAAACGGGAGAACTGGAATTAATTTGCAAACTGGAAACCATCACATTAGGCCTGAATAAAGACTGGGAGTGGTTGGGTCATTACAAAACCTAAACCTAATTTCCCCCATACTAAGTCCCCCCTACTGTTACTCACACCTTCTTGTCAGCTGTTTGAAATGGGCCACTCTCATTACCACTACAAAAGTTATTTTTCCTTGCTTGGTATCCTACTGTTAATTGAGTTGTCTCATTAGACTGACCTCACACTTGGTAAGGCAACTCCCATCTTTTCATGTATTTACACCTGCTCCCGTATTTTCTACTCCGTGCATCTGATAAAGTGGGTTCTAGCCCTCGAAAGCTTATGCCCAAATAAATTTGTTAGTCTCTAAGGTGCCACTAGGACTCCTCATTGTTTTTATTATAATGAAGTGGGTCTCTAGAAATATTTGAGATAGGCAGACATTAGTATTGGAGGCAATTTCACTCTCAGACTACACTTCACAAAGTTCACCACTAAGCAGGCAATGCAGCCAAGTGCATATTAAACAGATAAGGAAATCAAGTTTTAAATGTGTGTGGAACAGATTTACAAGACAACTATACCAATATTAAATAACACATTTCAACCAGTTTACACATTTTAAATACATCTAAAAACCCATATTTATAGGCTGCTTACAGTGTTGTTGTAGCTGTGATGGTCCCAGCATATTAGAGAAAAAAGGCGGGTGAGGTAATATCTTTTATTGGACCAACAAGAGATATTTCCTCACCCACCTTCTCTCTCTAATTGACAGGCTGCAATATACGAGATTAATCTCACTGAGAGAGAGATTCACTTTCAAATAAGTCCATTTGGATATAGGGGCAGGGAGAGATCTTACAGCTGGACACTCTATTAGAAGTCTGGTTTGCTGAAGGAGGATAGATTTAATCACGTGCTAAAGTTAAGCTTGTGCTTAAGTGCTCTGCTGAACTGGGGTCACAAGTATGAGTCTCAGGAGCTGTAATTTCTGTAATTATTTTGACAGACAAGATAAATGAGATTAAAAATGTTTGGGTCCATCCTCTGTCATGTAGCAATGAGTTATGCTAGCTACCTGCTTTGTTAAATACAGTATCTGAATTCATGCATTGATATTCTGAAGCCTTCTTTTAGTGGATTTTATTATTAAGTATTATTATTACAGAACATTGACATCCTTAGAGAAAGCAGAACCATACTTTGGGTAATTCTGAACATAACTGAATATTCTGAGTTCAAAATTCCCAGAAAAGATCTAGATTGTCAATGGTCTGCTCACATGCTTACCATTCAGCAAATGCTTAAGCACTTTGCTGGATAGGGTTTAAGTTGTGGTCTCAATTAAAACAAACATTCCCAGCAATTTGGAAAATCATGCTATATAGGGCCTGATCCAAAGCTCATTAAAGTGAGTTATAAGATGCTTATCAACTTCATTGGGCTTTGAATCAGCCCCGTATTTAGCTACGTAAATATGGAGTTATGAGCCTAACTTCATGCTCTCATTTTTAAAAGTTTTAGCCAAAATGTTTTGTCATAAGCATTTGTAGAGTGCTATATACATTTATTTTATTACACAAAAGGGGAAAAAATCAGGAATCAGATAGGAAATCAACCTGAGAGATCTGATATGTCTTCCTCAGAGGAGTTCCCTTCATCGCACTGAGACAAAGAACAGCTTGTTCGTGGATTAATTCCTTCAAGTTCATTGAATGCATCTTGTGTACCACAACTAAGTTTGGATGTCTGAGATCTGACATCAGATGTAGTATCCGAGCATGCTAAAATATACAGGAAAATGAAAGAAGATTAAACAATATTTCAAGAAAAGCTTGTTTCATTTCTTTTTAATCAAGACATTTGTATTCATTCGACTTCACAATCTTTTAAAAAATCAAAATTTTGGGTCTGAAAGTAGCTGACAGGGTCCAAACTGATTCTGCAGCCTTTCTGCACACGCTACTCCAGACAATGGCACCGGCCTAACAAATTGCTCCTCCCAAGGGAGGGGAAGTTAGTTTTCAAAACGTACTCTTGCCCTCCTCTCTCCACCTTGACTGGCTCCTTCTCTCTTCTTTGGGCCTGGAGGTGCTCCCATACACAGGCAGCAACAAGTTAGTGGCTTCTGATATGATGCCAGGACAAAATAATCTTGCAGCAATCCATTCCCTTGGATCATTTTGCATCCTGGCTGGCTGCAGTGACCCTTAGGGAGTGCGTTGCCCTGGAGTTCGTTCTCATTGGGCCAGTGACTTATCATAAGATCTTCTTCCCCTCTTGGAACCGCAGAAAGAAATCTGCTGTATGTGGACAGCAGAACAAGGATATCATTTGTCTGGTGGGAAGGACTGGACAACATTTTTGCCCCATTTACTTCCTTTTGGCCTTTTGCCTATTCCCTCGTCATGGCGATCTGCAATGCTAGGGGCAAAGAAGAGAGCCACATTTCAAAACCAGAGCCACAGATTCTGCACTCCTGCTCTCCTGGAGAGAATGTCAGGTGTACTCAAGTATTGTCTCTATGGGCCTCATCTGAAGCCTAGGGAAGTCAATGGAAAGGCTCCCATTGATTTTAATGGGTTTTGGATTATATTCTATGTCATCTCTTCTAGTCACTTCCTCAAAGATGATATAAAGCTTAGTATTTCTCAGGCTAATGGAGATCCTTTGGGTATCCTTTAGGGGTAGGTGTAAGCACTCAGGAGTTAGGTTAGCTGGAGCGAAGGCAAGGCACTTTTAACAGCTGGAATAGTTGCTCAGTCTGAATCTGCTCAGGATTCTGGAACCATCAAGTTCACGTTGGACATGCTCAAAGGATTAACATGCGCATTACCATAGTCAACTCCCACATTAGCAGCTTTACATTCTCCAGTTTGCATTGTGTCCCACATGATAGTAACATGCTATCAATCCTTACACTTAGGGGCCTGCGCTTTTGGAACAGAAGGTACAGAGTTCTATCTCCACTGACAACCGTGAAGTCTATATGGCTAGGGCAAGCAAAATAGTTGACAGCCATGAAGTTTATACAGCCAGTGAATTGTTACCATGAACATATTATGATGCATCAGTAGGCTGTGAAAAATCTTTGCAGATTTTGTGAGTAGGTCTGCACTAAAAGGGCAGTTGCTTTTATTTTACTGAAGATAGCCCTATTGAAATTTCAGATGCTGATCATGTAATAATAGCTAGCTCTTTCATGACTATAAGGGGGCTGCTGCTATGTGTATACTGCACTCCTGTGAAAAAGGCATTGGCTCCCCTTCAAATTGTTCAGCTATGAGTGTCTTCAAACAATGAAAGGAAAGCCCTAAGACATAACATGATGCATGTTGTCCCAATAAATTCTTGTTCTGCATGTCCCTTGGTCTCATTATCTCAACTACCAAAATAGCCTATAAGTTTGGTTATGTAAAACCTTGTGAAGTAAATTCTCAGCACTTCATTTTGTCCTTAGTTGAAAAATGTCAAAGATCTTAAGATCAGATTATCACATGATACCTACTGATTATAGTTGGCACTGGTAGCTACACCTGCAGTTAAGATTGCCCAGCAAACTGTACTGCAAGACCCTGTTTTCAGTTGCTTACAGCTTTATCAAATTGTAACAGTTTGGTCTGGAATTCAGCCATTTCCAAGAACAAAGTTAAAGGAAAATACGTTGGTTTGTGCATGTAAAGAAAACATCTTATGACCATTTCATTGAGTTCTAGCACCTCCAAGCACTGGAGCAGGGACTTGAAACTTGGAAAGAGGTGGCCTTTTTGTCATAATTGTGTCTTACTATTCCTGTGGAGAAACTGCACACAAGTTGCCAAGTGATAAGCCTTTGAAAATGTAAGTTTGCATACGCTCAGTAGAGGCTTGCTGGAGATTGTCAGCTAAATTCTCTGAAGATTCCATCTGTGCTGAGCATGCTCCAGCCCAGGAGGGCATGGGGAGGGGCAGGACTTTCCCTGCAATTGCTTCTCCAAGCATCTGGGGGCCACTTTGGCACCAGGCACCAGAATTGAGAGCATGAAGATGCTCTTTCTTGTAGTCTCAATGCTGCCCCTGCTGGCTCCTAGATAGCATGGAAGAGGAAGACAACAGCCTACTTCACAACACAACCCTAATTCAGCCCCAGAGTAGATCTATCCTGTTCACTGAATGAGGTATAGGTCCTGTGGAAAAAACAGTATGTGATCATGTAATTAAAGACTGTTCATAATGCATACACACAAGGGGGCTGAATTAAGCAAATTTAATTTTGGCATTTCCTACTTTTTGAGTGCTTGACTTTGCAACCTTAATATTCTTTTAATTTTTTTTTATCTGTAATATAGAGTCACAGTATATGGGTATGTCTACACTACGGAATAAGGTCGAATTTATAGAAGTCGGTTTTTTAGAAATCGGTTTTATATATTTGAGTGTGTGTGTCCCCACAGAAAATGCTCTAAGTGCATTAACTCGGCAGAGTGCTTCCACAGTACCGAGGCTAGAGTCGACTTCCGGAGCGTTGCACTGTGGGTAGCTATCCCACAGTTCCCACAGTCTCCGCTGCCCATTGGAATTCTGGGTTGAGATCCCAATGCCTGATGGGGCTAAAACATTGTCACGGGTGGTTCTGGGTACATATCGTCAGGCCCCCCTTCCCTCCCTCCCTCCGTGAAAGCAAGGGCAGACAATCGTTTCGCGCCTTTTTTCCTGAGTTACCTGTGCAGACGTCATACCACGGCAAGCATGGAGCCCGCTTAGCTAACTGTCACCGTATGTCTCCTGGGTGCTGGCAGACGTGGTATGGCATTGCTATACAGTAGCAGCAACCCATTGCCTTCTGGCAGCGGACGGTGCAGTACGACTGGTAGCCGTCCTCGTCGTGTCCGAGGTGCTCCTGGCCACGTCGGCTGGGAGCACCTGTGCAGACATGGGCACAGGGACTAAATTTGGAGTGACTTGACCAGGTCATTCTCTTTAGTCCTGCAGTCAGTCCTATTGAACCATCTTATGGTGAGCAGGCAGGCGATACGGATTGCTAGCAGTCGTACTGTACCATCTTCTGCCGGGCAGGCAAGAGATGAGGATGCCTAGCAGTCCTACTGCACCATCTTCTGCTGAGCAGCCATGAGATGTGGATGGCATGCAGTCCTTCTGCACCGTCTGCTGCCAGCCAAAGATGTAAAAGATAGATGGAGTGGGTCAAAACAAGAAATAGACCAGATTTGTTTTGTACTCATTTGCCTCCTCCCCCGTCTAGGAGACTCATTCCTCTAGGTCACACTGCAGTCACTCACAGAGAAGGTGCAACGAGGTAAATCTAGCCATGTATCAATCAGAGGCCAGGCTAACCTCCTTGTTCCAATAAGAACAATAACTTAGGTGCACCATTTCTTATTGGAACCCTACGTGAAGTCCTGCCTGAAATACTCCTTGATGAAAAGCCACCCCCTATCTTGATTTTAGCTCCCTGAAGCCAACCCTGTAAGCCGTGTCGTCAGTCGCCCCTCCCTCCGTCAGAGCAACGGCAGACAATCGTTCCGCACCTTTTTTCTGTGTGGACACCATACCAAGGCAAGCATTAAACACCAGAACACATTATCCAGCAGTATATGCAGCACCAGAACCTGGCAAAGCAATACTGGGCGAGGAGGCAACATCAGCGCAGTCACGTGAGTGATCAGGACATGGACACAGATTTCTCTGAAAGCATGGGCCCTGCCAATGCATGCATCATGGTGCTAATGGGGCAGGTTCATGCTGTGGAACGCTGATTCTGGGCTCGGGAAACAAGCACAGACTGGTGGGACCGCATAGTGTTGCAGGTCTGGGACGATTCCCAGTGGCTGCGAAACTTTCGCATGCGTAAGGGCACTTTCATGGAACTTTGTGACTTCCTTTAACCTGCCCTGAGGCGCATGAATACTAACATGAGAGCAGCCCTCACAGTTGAGAAGTGAGTGGCGATAGCCCTGTGGAAACTTGCAACATCAGACAGCTACCAGTCAGTTGGGAATCAATTTGGAGTGGGCAAATCTACTGTTGGGGCTGCTGTGATGCAAGTAACCCACGCAATCAAAGATCTGCTGATATCAAGGGGGTAGTGACCCTGGGAAATGTGCAGGTCATAGTGGATGGCTTTGCTGCAATGGGATTCCCTAACTGTGGTGGGGCCATAGACGGAACCCATATCCCTATCTTGGCACCGGAGCACCAAGCCGCCGAGTACATAAACCGCAAGGGGTACTTTTCAATAGTGCTGCAAGCTCTGGTGGATCACAAGGGATGTTTCACCAACATCAACGTGGGATGGCCGGGAAAGGTACATGACGCTCGCATCTGAAGGAACTCTGGTCTGTTTCAAAAGCTGCAGGAAGGGACTTTATTCCCAGGCCAGAAAATAACTGTTGGGGACGTTGAAATGCCTATATGCATCCTTGGGGACCCAGCCTACCCCTTAATGCCATGGCTCATGAAGCCGTACACACGCAGCCTGGACAGTAGTCAGGAGCTGTTCAACTACAGGCTTAGCAAGTGCAAAATGGTGGTAGAATGTGCATTTGGACGTTTAAAGGCGCGCTGGTGCAGTTTACTGACTCACTTAGACCTCAGCGAAACCAATATACCCACTGTTATTACCGCTTGCTATGTGCTCCACAATATCTGTGAGAGTAAGGGG
Organism: Lepidochelys kempii; assembly: GCF_965140285.1. Taxonomy (NCBI): domain Eukaryota; kingdom Metazoa; phylum Chordata; order Testudines; family Cheloniidae; genus Lepidochelys; species Lepidochelys kempii. The sequence continues at coordinate 252,323,812 of NC_136380.1, forward strand.
GAGACGTTTATGGCGGGGTGGGAGGTTGAGGCAAATCGTCTGGCTGCGTGTAACCAGCAGTCAGACACCAGGGCGTTTAGAAGAGCACAGGAGGGTGCGGTACGCATCAGAGAAGCTTTGAAAACTAGTTTCATGACTGGCCAGGCTACGGTGTGAAAGTTCTCTTTGTTTCCCCTTGATGAAACCCCCCGCCCCTTGGTTCACTCTACTTCCCTGTAAGCTAACCTCCCTCCCCCCCTCCCTTCGATCACCGCTTGCAGAGGCAATAAAGTCATTGTTGCTTCACATTGATGCATTCTTTATTCATTCATCACACAAATAGAGGGATGACTACCAAGGTAGCCCAGGAGGGGTGGTGGAGGAGGGAAGGAAAATGCCACACAGCACTTTAAAAGTTTACAACTTTAAAATTTATTGAATGACAGCCTTCTTTTTTTTGGGCAATCCTCTGTGGCGGAGTGGCTGGTTGGCCAGTGGCCCCCCCACCGCATTCTTGGTCATCTGAGTGTGGAGGCTATGGAACTTGGGGAGGAGGGCGGTTGGTTACAGAGGGGCTGTAGTGGCAGTCTGTGCTCCAGCTGCCTTTCTTGCAGCTCAACCATACACTGGAGCATACTGGTTTGGTCCTGCAGCAGCCTCAGCATTGAATCCTGCCTCCTCTCATCACGCTGCCGCCACATTTGAGCTTCAGCCCTGTCTTCAGCCCGCCACTTACTCTCTTCAGCCCGCCACTTACTCCTCCCGGTCATTTTGTGCTTTCCTGCACTCTGACATTATCTGCCTCCACGCATTCGTCTGTGCTCTGTCAGAGTTGGAGGACAGCATGAGCTTGGAGAACATTTCATCTCAAGTGCATTTTTTTTTCTTTCTATGCTTCACTAGCCTCTGGAAGGAGAAGATCCTGTGATCATTGAAACACATTTAGCTGGTGTAGAAACAAAAAGGGACAGCGGTATTTAAAAAGACACATTTTATAAAACAGTGGCTACAGTCTTTCAGGGTAAACCTTGCTGTTAACATTACATACATAGCACATGTGCTTTCGTTACAAGGTCACATTTTGCCTCCCCCCATCGCGTGGCTACCCCCTCAACCCTTCTCCCTCCCTGTGGCTAACAGCGGGGAACATTTCTGTTTAGCCACAGGCAAACAGCCCAGCAGGAATGGGCTCCTCTGAGTGTCCCCTGAAAAAAAGCACTCTATTTCAACCAAGAGACCATGAATTATATCTCACTCTCCTGAGGATAACACAGAGAGATAAAGAACGGATGTTGTTTGAACGCCAGCAAACATACACTGCAATGCTTTGTTGTACAATGATTCCCGAGTACCTGTTACTGGCCTGGAGTGGTAAAGTGTCCTACCATGAAGGACGCAATAAGGCTGCCCTCCCCAGAAACCTTTTGCAAAGGCTTTAGGACTACATCTAGGAGAACCGCAAATGCCAGGGCAAAGTAATCCTTTCACATGCTTGCTTTTAAACCATGTATAGTATTTTAAAAGGTACACTCACCGGAGGTCCCTTCTCCACCTGCTGGGTCCAGGAGGCAGCCTTGGGTGGGTTCGGGGGGGTACTGGCTCCAGGTCCAGGGTGAGAAACAGTTCCTGGCTGTCAGGAAAACTGGTTTCTCCGCTTGCTTGCTGTGAGCTAACTACAACCTCCTCATTATCATCATCATCTTCTTCGTCCCCAAAACCTGCTTCCGTATTGCCTCCATCTCCATTGAAGGAGTCAAACAACATGGCTGGGGAAGTGGTGGCTGAACCCCCTAAAATGGCATGCAGCTCATCATAGAAGCAGCATGTTTGGTGCTCTGACTCAGAGTGGCCGTTCGCCTCTCTGGTTTTCTGGTAGGCTTGCCTCAGCTCCTTCAGTTTCACACGGCACTGCTTCGGGTCCCTGTTATGGCCTCTGTCCCTTCATGCCCTGGGAGATTTTGACAACGTTTTTGGCATTTCGAAAACTGGAATGGAGTTCTGATAGCACGGATTCCTCTCCCCAAACAGCGATCAGATCCCGTACCTCCCGTTCGGTCCATGCTGGAGCTCTTTTGCGATTCTGGGACTCCATCATGGTCACCTGTGCTGATGAGCTCTGCATGGTCACCTGCAGCTTGCCACGCTGGCCAAACAGGAAATGAAATTCAAAAGTTCGCGGTTCTTTTCCTGTCTACCTGGCCAGTGCGTCTGAGTTGAGAGTGCTGTCCAGAGCGGTCATAATGGAGCACTCTGGGATAGCTCCCGGAGGCCAATACCGTCGAATTGTGTCCACAATACCCCAAATTCGAGCCGGCAAGGCTGATTTAAGCGCTAATCCACTTGTCAGGGGTGGAGTACGGAAATCGATTTTAAGAGCCCTTTAAGTCAAAATAAAGGGCTTCATCGTGTGGACGGGTGCAGGTTTACATCGATTTAATGTTGCTAAATTCGACCTAAAGTTCTAGTGTAGACCAGGGCTATGAGTCATACTCACTGCAGGTCAAATTCATCCTTGGATAATTTATCCAAGCATAAATTTTGCTCTATATAGGTGTGATATTCTTAAAGGGACACATATTAAAATCATTTGAAAAGATATCCCTACTTCTGTTACAAATAACATCTTTCGTTACCAAAACAAAGACATTTACAAATCTTATTTATACAGAATCTAAATTTGGGGCAAGTTTGACAAGTCTTTTTCTATATATGTTATCTCTTTGTACTTTGTTTCTAAATTTGGAATTTATCTTCGGCCATAAGTTTTAAAGTCAATGAAGGGCGTGACAAGATGGCTGATGTTAGTCTGGGGGGTCCTGCGCTTTTCTTGGCGGGGAGCTAAGATGCCACCCCTTGCTCCTGTTCTTGGGGTGTTGATGGCCCCGCTAGTGGCCCAGGAAGGTGGTAAAGGAGGGAAGTGGAGGAGGGGTCTGGGTTTGCTCCTCACTCTGAGCCCCAGCCCCTCTCGACCTCTGCGGGTTTTTACCCTCTTTCCCCTTGGGTGGGGTACCTTCAGTCCTTAGATGCTGGGGAAGGACGTCTCCCTCCCCTACTGGGGCAGGGTCCCCCTTACTTTGGTTTTCTGATTTTCCAAGTCTCACAGCACACCTCCAAGCTCCAGTCCTTCCTCCTCCTCCTCTGTCTGCCTGAAGCAGGGGGGTTTTATTAGGTTCCTAGCAGGGCCTTAATTGACTGCAGGTGCTCCAATTAACCTGCAGCCACCTTCCCTAGTCTACAGGGAACCACACCTTAATTAGCCTTGAGCTTATATATTTCCCCTCTAGCAGTCTCCCACTGTTCCCTGGCTCTCCTGTATAACAAGGGTTAAAACATATTATAAAACCTCCATGCACATTGGCGGAGGGGCATTCATGGTTGATAATGGTTGTGTTCTGACACAATTTAAATATATATGATCAGAAATAAAAAGCAAGAAACATGTTCTATATTATCATTACACTGATGGGCTTCACCTAATTATCAGCCAGTACCTGAATAGATTTGCTGTCAAGATCAGCAGAAACATGTAGGCAGAGAAGATGAACTGCATGAACTATAGTACTTTTAGAATAACAGAGTTACTAAAAAATGAGACATGTTGCACCTTGTTTTTCATGACTTACTTTCAAAAGCTGGATTTCCAATATAAAATTTAATTAATAAAGGAAGTTACTGAATGGGGACAAAATGGCCAGCTATTCCAAGGAATCATTTACTAAAAAGTAACCTAAATTCTGTTGGGACTATTCTGTGACTCTGATGCAGGACAGTAGTTAAGCATATGCTCATCTTTAAGCCAGTACTTTAGTTCCTTTTACGTCATGTTTGGATGTTTTTCTTCAAGATTGGATTTTTTTTTCTAAAAAATATACTCTAGGAGTTATTTGGGGGAAAATAGCCTGTGCTATACAGGAGGTCAGACTAGATGATCACAGTGGACCCTTCTGGCCTCGGAATCTGTGTTTAAGCGCTATCCTGGATAGGAATGCTTTTCTGAATTGTAGCCTACGTTAGTAAACTGCAACAAGTATCTTGTGACCATTTTCATGATCAAAACCACAAATGAAAAAGCAAATTTCATCAAATCAGATGAAGTAAAATGGTTTCTAATGTAATAAATGCTCTGTTCATTACATACCATCATGCTAGATACATCTTTTTTCTATCAACATTTTTTAAAATGTTTCATATAGTGTACTTATGTATGTTGAGATATTATGACAAAGATTTTTTACAAAATGAACTCTGAAAGTAAGTCTCCAAAATCCATATTTAAGACACTAAATAATTAGCCTGATTTCCAAAGATATTGAGCACCCAGAAATTTCCACTGAAGCCAACGGCAGCTGTTAGAGGCTCACACTTTTGTAAATCAGCCCATTTATTTAGTCACCTAAGTATGGATTTTGGAGAATTAACTTTAGGCATCCATTTTTGAAAATCTTGGCTAGACCTTTTAAATCACAATGCATAGGCCAAAAAGAGCAAAATTTAGCCCTAAAAATTAAACAACATAAAATGTCAAATTGGTAAAGCCACAGAAAACACAAATATATGGGTAATAGAATAAGACAGAAAGCATACTAACATGCATGAGTCCCAATGTCATCTCTGGATCACCAGTGTAACACAGCATTATTATTTGTTATTTGTACTGAGGTAGTGGCTAGCAGACCCCTGCCCCATTGCACTAGTAATATATAAATACATGTGTAATGTGGCAAGACACCTGTTGTGACTAAGATAAATAATAATAATGAAACAAAATCTCTTTGCAAGGGAAAAAAAGCCATATAAAGCTTTAGATTCGGAATAGCTTCTTACTTAGTCTATAATCAGTTTTGATTTAGTGATGGCACTGTTAATTTTAGCCCACATATTGTTACTAATCTGAAGATGTGGAAAGCTAAAACTTTTCTGCTCTAAAGAGCACTGAATCTGTCTTTTCTAATTAGATATAGTTAGTTCAAGCCACAGATGAGGTTATGAAATGGTTTTATTTAGGGTCATGCTTTTTGAATGTATGCTAACTCTTCCTCTATTAACATTATCATTTTTCTGAGTTATAACTCTTGGGATCATTATCAAAAGGTCAGGAGAGAGGTCTGTGGCACTGCTGTTTGCCTTTACATCTGGGTTAGTGACATGTATGCGAAGGACCTTTAGAAAAAGTGAGATAGTGAGATAGAAAGAAGGAACGGAAGGCATCACCACACTAAATGAAAAGCAAACAATATGCATATCAGCATCCTAAGGAGCCATACCACTCTGCTGGGAAAAGCCAAGACAAAAGAATTATCTGACACAACAGTTCAAAGCATATTGCACCTGTCAAAATGTCTGTCATCTTCTATAGAAATGCACCATTCTAAAGGAGAAAAGGGAAACTCTAGCAAAGTCACTCAGAAACAACAGACCACTTTGTCTCTTTCCTTCCAGCCAACTCCTTCATCTGAAAGCCATTTAACTCAGTGCTAAAGATTGCCTGGAAGGACCAGACAATAGGAAGTTCTCTTTCATTGTCAAGGACAGTTACACTTTGAAGATGATGCTCAAAAGGGGTTAAAATGGGTCAACAAGCAATTGTTGGTCCTATCCAAGGAAATGTGAACAGAACATTGTTAAAGCCACCAAAAAAAAATCTATCTAAAAGAACACATCTTTAAACTAGGGGAGGTGGGGGGAGGGGAACCCAACACATGATATTGATTTAATCCCAAAGAGAAATAAAGATAAAAAAGCAGTAGCACAAATGGATTAATGGGGAGTTTGGGTCTAGGCATTGCAGTTGCTAGCTATATGCATCCAAGTTGCAAAGAAGGTGAGAAAAACAGGAGGCAAACAACGGGAAAAGAGGAAAAACTAATTATAAACTAACAATGTTTTTACCTTGGTGACGTGAATCTTCAGGAGAGCCTCATTTTATATTGCATGTTAGTTAACTACATGGAACCAGGATTTCATTAGCAATGTATTTGATTTTACCAATTACTTAATCTAAAAACAAAACAGAAAGCCAGCTCCATGCCTACATACATACATATCTTGGTTAATATTTTTATAGCTTTAGTGAGGTGAACCTCAATGTTTTTGATTTCAAGCCTATGGGGAAATAATAAATGCTTCTCATGTAAAGAGGTTTTAGAGGTAACTCATGACTTTAAATCCTAAATTAAATCTTTTGTAAGGCAATAGAGTAACTTTATGCTATTCCGCTTACCTAAAAACAATTATTATTTAGGATTATTTGTTGTTATTAATGGAACCCTTGTTCTCTGCTCCTCTCTTCTGGTCTATTTCTAGCATTTACTTGGGGCATCATGAGTGAATAGAGGCACGATCCTGCAAACACTTTAGTTCAATGCTACTATGAACTGTAAAGTTACTCACCTGTATCAATCTTTGCAGCACTGGGCTTTAGATTATAAATTCCTTAGGGAGGGGAACATGTGTGAAATCTTGGCTCCATTGAAGTCAATGGTAAAACTCCCATTGACTTCAATGGGACCCCATGTATTTAGATGTATCTATAAAGAACCTAACACAACTGTAAGTTCTCAAAATGTTTATCATACATACATTTCACATACATTTTTCATAAAGTAACATTTCTCCTCTTTTACTTAATTTCCGTACTGCAGGCATAATGACAACAAGAATAGAACATACGTGTAGCTGAATTAGAGGGCATATAAATTGAAACAGCAGATCAAGCCCCCCCGAGTGCTGGAATGTGAACTCCCTAAGGATTTTGGAGAGTGCACAGGTATGGAGCCAGATTCTCAGGTAGTGTAAATTGCACTAGCTCCTAAAGGCCATGGAGCTATGTCAATTTCAAGAAGGCAGACTTTAGTAAACTCAGGGAGTTGATAGGTATGATCCCATGGGCAGCACGTCTAAGGGAAAAAACAGTTGAAGAGCACTGGCAGTTTGTCAAAAAGTCGTTTTTAAGGGCACAAGAGCAAAACTATCTCACTGCATCGGAAACATATGAAGTATGGTAAGAGACCACCCTGGCTTAACCAAAAGACCTTTAATGATCTGAAACACAAAAAAGAGTCCTACAAAAAGTGGAAAACAGGTAAAATTATGAAGGATGAATACAAACAAACATCACAAGCATGTAGGGACAGAGTTAGAAAGGCCAAGGCACAAAATGAGATTATCTAGCTAGAGACATAAAGGGTAGCAAGAAAACATTCTACAAATAGAAGCAAGAGGAAGACCAAAGACAGGGTAGGCCCATTAATCAATGAGGGGGGAAAAACAATAACAGAAAATGTGGAAATGGCGGACGTGCTAAGCAGCACCATCCCTACACATACGCAAAGTACGCAGCTGCGTAGGGCACCAGGAAATTTGGTGCCCCAAATTTCCTGGTGCCCTGCGCAGCTGTGTGCTGCTCCAGCCCCCGCCCCAGTCCAGCCCAGCCCCGCCTCTTCCCATCCCTGGTCCGCCCCAGCCCCTCCCCCATTCCCCCGCATCCCCAAAGCCCCCTCCATGCTCCGTACCCACCCCTTCCCGCCCCCACTCCACCCCTTCCCCAAAGCCTCTGCCCTGCCCATTCCTGCCCCTGCTCCACTCCAGCCCTGCCCCCACTCCCCTGAGGACTGCAGCAGCGTCAGGCCTGCACTCACTGGCGGCGGGAAGTGCAGTAACCCAGCCCCAGCTGCGCCACAGGTGAGTGCTGGGGGGTGGTTCCCCCTGCCCCACAAGCCAGCCCCACCCCACCCCCACAGAGGCCTGAGGCCCCACACATCCCTCCCCCATGAGTGGGGGGGGGGCTGTGTAGGGCCCCAGAATAGCTAGGGACTGCCCTGGTGCTAAGTGCCTTTTTTGTTTCAGTTTTCACCAAAAAGGTTAGTAGCGATCAGATGTCTAACACAGTGAACGCGGGGGTAGGGGTATGTATGTGGGGTAGGATCTGAGGCTAAAATAGGGAAAGAACAAGTTAAAAATTACACTGACAGATTAGATGTCTTCAAGTTGGCACGGCCTGATGAAATGGATCCTAGAATACTTAAGGAGCTGATTGAGGAGATATCTGAGCCATTAGCAATTATCTTTGAAAACTCATGGAAGACAGAAGAAATTCCAGAGGACTGGAAGAGGGCAGATACAGTGCAAATCTATAAAAAGGGAAATAAGGACAACCCAGGGGAATTACCGACCGATCAGCATAACTTCAGTACCCGGAAAGATAATGGAGCAAATAATCAAGCAATCAATTTGCAAACATCTAGAAGACAATAAGGTGATAAGTAACAGTCAACATGGATTTATCTAGAACAAATCATGTCAAATCAAGCTAATAGCTTTCTTTGACAGGGTAACAAAGAAGGGGTGGAGTGGGGGGGAAGTGGCAGATGTGGTATATATTGACTTTAATAAGGCTTTTGATATTGCCTCGCATAATATTTTCATAAACTAAGGAAAGATACCTCAGATGGTGCTACTATAAGTTGAGTGCATAACTCGTTGGAAAACCGTTCCCAGAGAGTAGTTATCAGTGATTCAATCAAACTTGAAGGGCATATCGAGTGGCAACCCGCAGGGACTGGTTCTGGGTCTAGGTATGTTCAATATCTTCATCAGTGATTTAGATAATTGCATAGAGAATACACTTATAATATTTTCAGACAATACCAACTTGGGAGGGGTTGCAAGTGCTCTGGATGATAAGATTAACATTCAAAATGATCTGGACAAACTGGAGAAATGATCGAAGGTAAATAGGATGAAATTCAATACAGACAAATGCAAAGTACTCCACTTAGGAAGAATCAATTGCACACATACACAAAATGGGAAATGACTGCCTAGGAAGGAGTACTGTGGAAAGGGATCTGGGGTCATAGTAGATCACAAGCTAAATATGACTCAACAGTGTTACACTGTTGCAAAAAAAGTGAACATCATTCTGGAATGCATCAGCAGCAGTATTGTAAGCAAGAGAAGTGAAGTAATTCTTCCACTCTACTCCATGCTGATAAGGCCTCAACTGGAGTATTGTGTCCAATTCTGGACACCACATTTCAGGACAGATGTGAATAAATTGGAGAAAGTCCAGAGGCAAGCAACAAAAATTATTAAAAGTCTAGAAAACATGACCTATGAGGGAAGATTGAAAAAAATTGGGCTTGTTTAGTCTGGAGAAAAGAAGACTGAGGGGAAGGGGGGACATGATAATAGTTTTCATGTATATAAAAGATTTTTACAAGGAGGAGGGAGATACATTTTTCTTCTTAACCTCTGAGGATAGGACAAGAAGCAATGGGCTTAAATTCCAGCAAGGGAGGTTTAGGTTGGACATTAGGAACTGTAAGGGTAGTTAAGCACTAGAACAAATTGCCTAAGGAAGTTGTGGAATCTCCATTATTGCAGGTTTTTAACAGCAGGTTAAACAAACACCCACCAGGAATTATCTAATTAATATTTAGTCCTGCCTTGAATGCAGGGGATTGGACTAGATGACCGAGGGTGGTCCCTTCCAGTCCTACTCATCTATGATTCTATGATTCTATAATTTACAACAGCTGAGAATCTAACCCCTTGTATTCCGTTTAAGCCATCATAGAGTGATCAGAGTCATGAAGCTCATGTATAATGGCCTAACAGAACAACGAATCTGCAAACACTTGAAATTAGGGGAAGTTCAGATTCAAATCTGATCCCAGAACCAAGATTTACAACTTGGACGCACCTCTAACAAGAGTTATAGATGGCAAGCATAACAATATATAGAATATAGATACCTATAGATAAGTTAACCTTACAACTCTCTCAATATTTTGATTTTTAGGCTGAAATTTGCTATGCTTGCTCTAAATCAGAGTGAACTTTTCCTGAAAGATTAATCAAAAATGGTAGCATCAATGCCAAATATTTGCAAGACCGTTTTTTAGTTAAGAAATATTTCGTGACTTTTTTTGACCAGTTCAGATCAGTAGAAGACACTTGAAATGTAAAATTTAGCAGGGTTATAGGTTTTCCTAGGTTTGGTGACAATCCGGTTTTATTTGGCCAAGTTATTTTCTTCACAAACATGAACCAGATTATATTAAACAATTAAAAAGAATGATCTCCCAACGTTACACTGGCACTTAGCATATCTACGTATAAAAACTGAGTGAAAAGTTCCACTGAACATGCCTCGTATATTGCACACTCTTCAAATACTGCTTGGAATACAGTATTATTTATTTCTTCAGGGACTTTTTATGGCAATCATCACTATAGGATCTGAGTACTTCACAAACATTCATTAATTTATCTTCATAACACCCTTGTGAGATAGAGTGGCATTTTCATCTCCATTTTACAGATGAACTGAATCACAGAAAGATTAAGCTAAAAATATTCAAAGATTTGTGGATGCCCAATCTGAGATGCCTAGGGCTTAATTTTTCATACTATACATTATTTTGTAGCACATTCAGCGCATGCCTCCCACAGATTTCAGTTGCAGCTGTGAGTGCTCACAACACGTCTGCAAACAGGGTCTCAAGCAGGGCACCCAAAAAATAAGGAACCCACCATTAATGACCACCTGTAAAAAGTCTGGCTTTTGTGATATGCCCTGCATCACACAGGAACTCTTTGGCAGAGGCAGGGATAGAAGCCACTTCTCCAGGGCGGCATTCAACTCCTTTAACCCTGAGACTTGTCCTGTCTCTTTGTACAATCCTCTGCCTCATTCTCCCTACTTCTGCAATAAATGGGGCTGGGGTTCTGCAGACAACAGCTTCCTTCACTTCACAGACTTCACTTATACCCAGAACACAGCCTCCCCTAAGGACTGAATTAAGAGGGGGTCCTGTGGAAAAACAGTATGTGATCATATAATTAAAGACTATAGAATAATACATGCATACAAGGGGGCTGAATTAAGGTTGTACAGACAACTATAATTCTGGCATTTCCTAAATTTTAAATGCACAATTTTGTAACCTTAACATTCTTTCAATTTAGTTTTTTGTCTGTAATTACATAGATGTTGGTTTAAAAAGCAAACAAAAAACCAGAAATTTCATTATGTGGAATCATATTGACTCCCACCTGCATTATCAACAGGGTTAGAACTGTCAGATCCATAGCGTGGGCCTCTACCACTTGAGCTATCAGGATAGGCAATAGCAATAGTACATTGTAAGCTTCTATGTGGATCAGCCACCAGAGGGAAATGAGAAACATTTTACCAGTGGGTTTCAAAGGTACGTGCTGACAGCACAGGAATGTTGAACCTTGGGAATCCTAGGTTCATTTCCATTTTCTTAGGGATGGGTGTTCTAGTGTTTACAAACATCTCTTCACTTCTCTCTCTATTTAGTTCTCCAATCCCCACTAGCCTCTTCCTGTCCTAGTCTTCTTCCCTAGACAACCCTGTCCCTGTCCCAGCCTTCCTCTTTCATCTTTTGTCTCAGTCTTGCCTTGCCGCAAGCTCCTCACCCCTCTGCATTCCAGTCAGGCTACTTCCTTCTCCTCCATGCAATCTGGGCATCAGCAGTGGGGGCACTTAGCCCACAGGACACACAGTCTCCATGTTTTTAGTTTTGGTGCCTGGTGCCACGGTGGCCTTTGGCAGCCAAAAGGCACTACTGTAAGGAAAGTTTTGCTCATACCTGGAGCTCCTGGGATGGAGCATGCTAAGTCACCATGTCAGGACAGCACATGCACAGTCTCATCAGCACATAGACACTGCCTAGGGATAGAGCATGCTCAGTGCAGATGGAATCTCTGGAGAATTTAGATGATGAAGTCTAACAAATCTCTACTGAATGTGTGGAAAGTATGGTTTTCATAGTTTATAATTTGTCAGAAGTTGGGCATATTTTCACGAGACTAGCAAAGGGCACTTTCTTGATACCAGGGTGGCACCCTCTGCTAAATTTCATATCCATGCTCCAAAGTAGAAACACTAGAACTTCTCAGTGCAACACCTGTATGGATTTTTAACATAGGCAAAACAGCATATTTTGTTCCCTCCTTCTGTTCTCAGAAACTGCCAGAACATATTTGCTGAAACTTTCCAAAAAATTCAGCCTGAGGCAGACACCCAGAAGGAAAATTTCAGCCTTAATCGTTAAAACTTGGCTAAATTATAAGCAACTGAAAAGAGGGTTTTAAAATGGAAAGTGTTAGGCAACCTTAACTATAGACATAGCTACCAGCACTGTAACTGGCATAAACTGAAAATATACTGACATGTACAAACACTACATTTCTGAATAATTTTTAAATGCATTAAGGTGTGGTTAGCAATTAGATCTTGCTGTGATTGCTAGAGCTGTTTGAATATTGCAAAACTTTTGAGCCAACTTTTCCATTGGTATAACTCCATTGAAGACAAGCAGAAAATTCAGCTCATTGTTTGCAAAAATTCATTTTAAGTATTAGTGGCTATTCACTTTGACCATGGTGATGCCCCACTTTCATTCACTATTCATATATAAGTCTGCACAAATGTTAGGAAGGACAGCCATGCTCCAGTGAATACCTGTATTCACATATGAATAAGTGCACAAGCATGAATAATGAATAGCTAAGGGTCAGAGTGAACAATTCATAGACAATACAGACTGAGGTTTGTTTGCGCAAACTATTAGAATACTTTTCAGTAATGAATAAATTCATAAAAAGCACAAGTCTGTTCATGAATGACTCATGAAAAGAAATGCTAAATTCATCTGACAATTTATCTGCAATAAATCATTTAACCAGCTATAGTGATTGTGCACTTCATAAATACCTCAACAGAATTGTTTTTTAAAAGTGTTTACATAAACATGGCTCTGTTAAGAGTAGGTTTTTTTAGTACTGTTGCTCTATCAGGGTCCCCCCCCACCATAATGAATCAATTTCCTGAGTGACCTCACAGTCATAACTGCTACCTTATTGACCAAACAAAGTTTGCTTATTACCATTAGCATGGCAGAACCAATATAGTTGGGAGATTAAGCAGGCTTCATCCTGTTTCATGAATCAATAAAATGGCTAGCTAAATTCTAATTTCAGAATCTCTATAAAGAGGATAATCTAATAGGCAATGAGAACACAGCTTGACTTGCAAACCTCAGTCCAAGTTAGCTCTGATGACAGTCAGAAAAATAATCTTTTAACTTACAAACTGACCACATTTTATGAGGGAGCAAGAAGAGGCAGAGAGAGAATATGCATGGATGTAACTTTTTGCAGAACTTTTTTTTTTTTTTAGTGTAAGTGTTCTCTCTACAATTAGTGACAGGCAAATTGGTCTGATTAAGAAAGAGATTCCCCTAGTTCAGGCTGATTGATGTAGTTGAGGTGATCATGGATATATTCACCTTAACTTGAAACAATTGAGTGGATGGCACAGATTCAAAGAGCAAAAGCCATATCTTCTTGAGCATTAAGACTCTAAGGAGCCAATACCTACTTGATCTTTGGCCTGAGGCTACAGTTCACCTTGAAAAATCTAGTAATAAAGAGAAAGAGGCCTTATGGGACAACTTATTTTTCTCCAGTCCCTATGGCTGAAGTAGATACTTTTTTGAGCCCTAGCTATTTTCTCTAATCCCTCTGTAAAAATCTATACAGTGTAACTGAGGGTTTCTAGGGAATTGCCCCCTTTCTCATCACAGTAGCGGAAAATCTCTTCCTATATCTTGTAATAGGCACTAGATATCATGCAGAGCCTTTATATGCCAATTACAAATACTTCCAGGCACTAGTTCCTCTCATATACTAAGTACTGAAACTTCGCAGGAAGCATAGGATCAGAGAAAATGTTACTGGCAACATACTTTAGGAGGCTAGCAAGAGCAGGCAAGGGAGCTTAGAGAACAAACTAGATGCTACTTAATACACTACTGCAAGGCACTCAGATACTACTGTATTAGGGAGGTATAAGAATCTATATAGAATAGAAACGTATAAGTTTCTCTTGGCTTCTCCTAGAGGCTTTGACACTTTGGAGAGAGGAATAAATAAATACCATGAGTGGACATTGTCCAGAGAAGGAGCAAACAGCTATCACCAAGGCCTTCAGTTTCTAAACCCTTCTTGATATTTAGATGATCTTTTATGGCCAACTTTGTGTTAGCGGTTTCTACAAATTCAAGCCCATTAGTGGTTTAATAAAAAAAATTCTGATTCATATAAAATCATTTAAATGTAGGCAAAAATAAATCCTTCACAAACAAATGATGAAATTTTCCTGAAAAAAAAAAAATTTCACCTGAAGGAAAATTTGGGGATATTTATTATTTTGACCATGGAAAAATGCTACCTAGTTCACAGCTGAAATGGAAAAAATTCTAGCCTGGATCAAGATTTTGTATATACCTTGCTGTTAAGCAATTAAAAAAATTAATTGTGATTAATCACACAATTAATCACACTGTTAAACAATAATAGAATACCATTTATTTAAATATTTTTGGATGTTTTCTACATGTTCAAATATATTGATTTCAATTATAACACAGAATACAAAGTGTACAGTGCTCCCTTTATATTTATTTTTATTAAAAATATTTGCACTGAAAAAACAAAAGAAATTGTATTTTTCAATTCACCTAAGTACTGTAGTGCAATCTCTTTATCATGAAAGTTGAACTTATAAATGTAGAGTTATGTACAAAAAAACTGCATTCAAAAATACAACCATATAAAACTTTGGAGCCTCCAAGTCCACTCAGTCCTACTTCTTGTTCAGCCAATTGCTCAGACAAACAAAGTTTGTTTACATTTGCAGGAGATAATGCTGCCCGCTTCTTGTTCACAATGTCACCTGAAAGGGAGAACAGGCATTCATATAGCACTGTTGCAGCCGGCGTCGCAAGATATTTACCTGCCAGATGCGCTAAAGATTCATATGTCCCTTCATGCTTCAACCACCATTCCAGAGGACATGCATCCATGCTGATGACGGATTCTGCTTGATAACAATCCAAAGCAGTGCAGACCAAAGCATGTTCATTTTCATCATCTGAGGCAGATGCCACCAGCTGAAGGTTGATTTTCTTTTTTGGTGGTTTGGGTTCTGTAGTTTCCACATCTAAGTGTTACTCTTTTAAGACTTCTGAGAGCATTCTCCACACCTCGTCCCTCTCAGATTTTGGAAGGCACTTCAGATTCTTAAATCTTGGGTTGAATGCTGTAGCTATCTTTAGAAATTTCACATTGGTACCTTCTTTGCATTTTATCAAATCTGCAGCGAAAGTGTTCTTAAAATGAACCACATGTGCTGGGTCATCATCTGAGATTGCTATAACATGAAATATATGGCAGAATGCCAGTAAAATAGAGCTGGAGACATACCATTCTCCCCCAAGGTGTTCAGTCACAAATTTAATTAATGCATTATTTTTTTAATGAGCATCATCAGCATGGAAGCATGTCTTCTGGAATGGTGGCCAAAGTATGAAGAGGCATATGAATGTTTAGCATATCCGGCACATAAATACCTTGCAATGCCAGCCACAAAAGTCCCATGTGAACACCTGTTCTCACTGTCTGATGACATTGTAAATAAGAAGTGGACAGCATTATCTCCTGCAAATGTAAACAAACTTTGTTTGTCTGAGCGATTGGCGGAACAAGAAATAGGACTGAGTGGACTTGGAGGCTCTAAAGTTTTGCATTGTTTTGTTTTTGAGTGCAGTTTTGTAACCAAAAAAAAAAATCTACATTTGTAAGTTGCACTTTCATGATAAAGATATTGCACTACAGTACTTGTATGAGGTGAATTGTAAAATACTGTTTCTTTTGTTTATAATTTTTACAGTGCAAATATTTGTAATAAAAAATAATAATATAAAGTGAGCACTGTACACTTTGTAATTGAGATCAATATTTGAAAATGTGGAAAAACATCCAAAAATATTTAATAAATTTCAATTGGTATTCTATTGTTTAACAGTGTGATTAAAACTGTGATTAAACACAATTAATTTTTTAATCGCAATTAATTTTTTTGAGTTAATCGAGTGAGTTAACTGCGATTAATCAACAACCCTAATATAAAAATATATATCCAACTCAGCAGGTGATTTTAAAGCACTTAGAATAACCCCCCTTTAAAGAGAAAGTGATGTTCAACCTTAACTATAGAATATCTGATATGCTGTTATAATCTTCATGATGAAAATGAACAGTTTCACACAATTCTATTTGTACTGTTTCCCGTCAGTTGAAGATATGATAGAAGAATTATTAGCTGATTTCCCAGTCCTCTAAATGTTCTCTTTCTCTCCTGGTCATGCAATTGGCCTACATGTTTTGAATTACTGAGAGACAGAGCACTTTTCATATTCTCTTACAGGTCTCTGCATGGTCTTGTCATTAGGCATGGTCTTGTCATTATCATCAAATCCAATGGGACTTTTATTTGAGTATAAAAATATTGGGGTGTGGTCTATTATTTTGGCTATAGAGGAGCAGACAATGTACAGCTCCAAGTTTCTTTGACAAACTGACCGGACTACAAAACCTACTAGTGGTTCTTTCCAATCCAAATAACTTTATTATTAATTTGTGACCAAAACAGATGTTGCTGTCTATTCTAATTAACTAGGATGCCCAAGAGTGTGTGTCATTTCCCCTGTATACACAAGGTGCCAAAGGAAAATCAAGGATAGTTTAAATCCAGATATACAACTTAATCTGCATATGCACCCAAGACTACACAATAGGCCTGTTTTATAAATCTAACATAAGGTACTGATATGAACTTCTAAGAAGAGCAAGCATCTTTATCAGAATGACTTTGACTACTGGTGTTATCTTCAGTGTGGATCACATTGTCCTTGGTTAATATCCTGAAAAGAAATAATTGAAGATAATTTTATAAATGGAAATTTACATGAAATTTTGTAAAAATCTCAAATTTTGATGAAAGGTCAAGATTTTCGAGAAAAAATAATCCATTCTTCCCCCCGCCCACATATACACAGTCTCCTTTTTCAACTAGCTCTTGAAGTAACTGAGTCACGATGGAGCTGGAAAAACACGTGGCTGCTACTGATGCTCTTGTTCAAGCAATGGAACAACAAGTCAAGAGAGACTTAAGATAATAGAATCATAGAAACGTAAGACTGAAAGAGACCTCAGCTGGTCACCTATTCCAGCCCCATCTCCTGCCATGCTGAGACAGGTTTATGTATACCTTGACAATCCCTGACAGATTTTTGTCTAACCTGTTCTTAAATGTTCTTTAGTGACAAAGATTCCCCAACTAGAAAGAGAAAGGAAAATCCTGAAGGTTATATAGCCAGGGATACGTTTAGCACAAGGCCTCTAACTACTTGAACTGTGGGATCAGATGTAGATTGTAGTTAGATTATTATTTAATATTTGTATTGCTGTAGCATCTAGAGTTCACAACTGAGATCAGGGCCCCATTGTGTCAGCACTATATAAATGCATAATAAGAGAGTGTCTCTGTCCCGAAGAACTTACAAGGGTGGGAGGGGAAACAGACACACAGAGGCTTGTCAAAGACAGATGAGGAGCAGAACTGGGAAGAGAACCCAGGTTTCCTGCATCATAATCCAGCACTTAAGTCAGTGGACCATGATATCATCTATGGCTATAAATATTTGCACACATAGTTACAGTGCAAATTGAGCACACAAACCAAAGATGATGGTTTTTAAAAATCAAGTCCTAAAGGTAGCAGTAGGAACTCATTATTAGGAAGTAATCTAAAAAGGCGGCTGCAAACTGGCTGCAGAATTTCAGGAGATCCCATGGAAGCCATAAGTCTCCCATATTTTAAAAGTGATGGCACTGAACTCTGGATACTGTGGTTAATAATCAGTGTTTTTTAAGCTGCTGACTAGTCCCATTTCAAAGAGGAGTAGATCAACGTCCATTAACTGTTAATATGCATCAGCAGGGTCCATATGGACAATTCGTGCACGGCAGATTTACACCCTAGCTTGGCGTGAACTAATTATGATTTTGCAAACTAATTTTTGTGATATTACAGTGTGCATTTTGATAGGCATATCTGACTCAGAAAACACATAAATGTGTTGGTGGATGTATTAAACATATTGGTTTTGTTTGGCTTTAATGTATTTTGGCATCATTAATGTAATGCAGAGGTGGCCAAACCGTGGCTTGCAAGCCGCATGCAGCTCTTTTACAGTTTAAGTGTGGCTCACGGAGCTCCCCGCATATCCCACTGCATTCTCCACCTACACCGACTGGGGTTGGGGAAACTCAGGGCTTCTGCCCTGCAGCAGTGTGGTGAGTATAAGGGCTTCTGCCCTGCAGAGAGGGGAGTCTTGGGCCTTCAGCCCTGTGGGAGGTCTTGCTGGAACTCGGGGCTTTAGCAGGAGTGGGGCTGAAGTCCTGAGACCTGGCTGGCACACCCCACAGGGCTGAAACCCCAAATTCTGGCTGACGTGCCCTGCAGGGCTGAAGCCCAGGCTGACACACTCAGTTCTCGAACTTCTGAAGATTATCGTATGTGGCTCAGAGGGTCAGTAAGTTTGGCCACCCCAATGTAATGCATTAGAAAATTATTTTTTCTACTGTAATTATAGAAGTGTACCAACGGCAGCATTCATATGGCGGGTTAGGGGATCCTGTCTCTCCCATCATTTTCAGCAATGATGGTCCTGCCTTTATCTGGTTTTTTTCTTTTATATTCTGTGAAAACTGGAAGGTATAGAAGGATTTAAATGAATTATTATTAATTATTATTATTATTATTATTAATAAAATAAAATTCTAAAATATTTTGTGAAGTGGAAGAAATCTTGAGAAATGTCTAAAATTTTCATGAAAACATAGAATTTCTCCATGTTCTCTGATTCCTAATTTCTGTCACTTACAATCACATTGTGAATTTTCAAATGTTAGGAATAATTTTAAATAAGATGTTTTCCCCCCCTGAGGGTTTTAGTAGCATACCAAAAGAAAAGAAAAGAAAAGAAAAGTCAGAAGCAGGACTATTTTATGTACATTACTCAACAGATATGCTCCCTCTGTGTAATCCAGTCACATTTGTTTAATTATAAAAATAAGTTTTTAAGACTTCTTACTTCCATCAGCTTTACAGAGCTAATACCTGCACTGCGTCTTTAAGCCGGGGTGGGGGGTGGCTGTTGTCCAGCTTGTTGAGGGAGAAGGAACAGTGTTACGGGTGGGACGGGAGAGAGGTGCTCAGAAGCTGCTGCAAAAG
Source organism: Lepidochelys kempii (assembly GCF_965140285.1). Classification (NCBI taxonomy): domain Eukaryota; kingdom Metazoa; phylum Chordata; order Testudines; family Cheloniidae; genus Lepidochelys; species Lepidochelys kempii. Next base: position 252,342,965 of record NC_136380.1, read on the forward strand.
GGAATGGGTCAGCATGGGGATGCTGATTCATGGGACTGGAAGGGCTGAGGAGTTTAAAAGGGGCAAGCCTGGCTGGGAGAACCCCTTTTGCCCGGAGCAGGGGAAGCAGCACCCACCTTCCTGCCCCTTGATGTGGCAAAGTACCAGGTTTGGTCAGGACCTGCTGTGAGCATCACACTAGCCGCTCCTTTTTAGGGGGCTGGGAAGGAATTTTTCCCTCATCACCCGTTTGGCCTAGGTGGAGTGGGGTGGGTTTCGCCTTCCCCACAGTGGGTTCAGGAAGGGCTTTGTTATGGTGAGTAGGGAAGGGACTTAGGCGACAATGTCATAACTCATGATGTAAGTGTGGAGCGGATGTCCAGTGCAGGTACTCCATAGGAAGGATATATAGCGACCGGATAAATGGCTTCGTAAAGGACTTAAAACAGCAGAACAGGAGGGTTCAGGGCTCCTATGACTAATACGGCAGGGAGTCAACCCCATTTCTTATAGCCCACCTTAACCCTTGTTCGAAGGGGGGATGATAAGGTCCCAGCAATGTATTGGCTGGGAGACCTGGACAGAAAAAGTGGGGGCTGGCGGAACCCCCCCTCCCCTTCAGATAGATATTGAATGAACATGGAGTACCTGCACTGTACACTTTTATCTACTGGATAGTCCCAGACATCTAATAATATAGCTGCAGCCTGATTAAAACGTATCAAGGGTTTCCTGTCCTTCTTTCCATATAGCTGGACAGTGCTGGCTTTTTTCTGGCTCACACATCAACAAAACAGTTAACTAAGTTCTGATTGCAGAACCTTAATTTCGGGTGGTAATGCATTAGCCAGAAAGAACACTGCTTGACTTCGAGACTGCAGGTTACATTTGGAAGGTGGCAGTTAGAAAAGATCATCCTTTTACTCATCTTGATTTGGAACATTCAGAGGCAAACCTGGAGTTCTAGTGTAAATTTTGAAGTGTTTTTCTGTACTTTAAATTTGTGACTTTAATAACTGATTGAAAGATATGCTGTAAAGATATGCAGTTAATGTGACACTCATTTTTCTTCCCAACAAAAAGGATATGATGTTCAATCTTGCACACCATGTCATATCAACTCACAGTTACTGGAAGCCATTGTTTCCTTAGGAAACCATGGCAACCAGCATTTACAATATGTACCTCCTGTTGTAACAATTGACAAAGCTCAGGGCCTAACAATGGTGCATGGATGTGCAGTGACATTTTGTAAATGTGGACTACACAGGAAAATGAACACCAACAAAGATCAGCTGAACTATAGTGCAGAATATTAGAGGCTTAAATGTATCAGTGCCAGTGCCTAGAATGATACGCTGTAATACAGTTGCAGTGACTTAAATTTTATTTTGGGCCTCGTCTTGTTCCCTGCTAACATAGAAGGTAGCCTGTCTATATATCATATAATATATATTACTACTGTAGCCATAAAACATGTCAAAATGCAATCTCCATTGCCAGATAGAAACAGTCTATGAATAAATCATAGCCTAGAAGTAAGGGACTACTTACAATATGAAGTAACCTTAGTACCATACTGGACTTAGACACGCACATGTAAGTCTTTCTACTTTCCATATCAAGATCCCAACAGATCCAAAAAAAGCAAGTACAATGCACAGAAATCAAATACATCTCGTAAATGTTCTCCATAGTGCTAGGTTGATTTAATAGGGGCTACTGTATCCTAGAAATGGTGACATTACCTACAAATTAAACTGCTGTTTACGGACAATCTGAGTTTGTTGCTATTACATACTACACAGCATATAATGAACTGTAGTGAGTCTCCAATTAATTAGAGTTTCTTTCACCATAAATTGTCATCAGGATTTAGATTCAAGGATTTTAAGGCCGGTAAGGACCAATGCGATCATCTTTGACCGTAGTGATCATTGTTTCTCAGTGCATAAAGCAAAAGGCTTTAGACTTAATTTAATTATGAGTTACGCAACAACACACAGAGGAAACTCACTGAAATAGCATCTAATTGAATTCAATATTTCATTTTCCTTCACTTCATTCCTGCATCATTAACATTTGATCATACTGTATTTTGTGGCATTTAGCTTCATTTAAAACAGTAACCTTCAAAATGAAGATGATTATTTAAAAAAAGAAACATTTAAGTTAAAAGATGGGAGTTCACCTTGGCAAAAGAAAAAGGCTTTATATTAAAAAAAACAAAAAACCCACGTAGCAAAGTGGCACGCGATACACCAGATTCCCATTGTGAAGCTCAAATTCTTCACAACACTGGGAGACATCACAGAACAAAAAAATACTATTAGAGCTGTTTCAAAAGGAACATTTTTGGCTAGGATAGAGACTTTTGACATTATTTATTAGGTTTAAAAATGCTTCACAAAAGCCTAACAATGGTCCTGTGGAAACCACTACATCTGAGGCACTTTCTGTTGTTATGTGCAGGCATTGATTTGAAGATGGCCGGCATTCGTGGAACAATTCCCTCACAGCAGTCAATGCAAGTGAGCATTCATACACATACAAGCAAAAGCCTGTGAACAAACCATATGGAAACAGGGGAAAAAAATAAACATTTATTAACCTCTTTGTGGGGAGATCGGTGGAAGAACAGGCCAGTGGTGCAGGAGACGGTCATGCCAAATTTCTACGAAAGAAGGTGCTTGCCCTGAGCATTTTTTCACAGAATATGATGAAGCCTGGAGAATGTTTGCAGTGCCATGGTAACTGGAGCTGTTCAGACTGGGGCTCAGAAAGCCACTGCAGTAACCACTTGCCACCAACAGAGAGCCTGGATGTAGAATGGGTTGGTTGGAGGTTTGGCTACTGCTACTGGCTGCTTCAAGTTCTGTGTCTGAGGAAGCCATTGCAGACATGGAAAAAGAGAAAGAGTGAATCTGAGAAAGAGGTGTGCTGGTTGCACTGGAAAGTTTTCTAGAAAAATCTGTAAAATAGATATTTTGTTAAGTACCTGTGCAAATATATACAGAAACACACTGCTATTTTCTCGGTGCACATGTAGTTTATATAACTCTCACTATATATACATAAAATATACATAGAATAAATTGTATCAGCAAGGGACACATCACTCATGAGTCAGGCTACGTTTTAGTCATGGGTATTTTCAGTAAAAGTCATGGACAGGTCACGGGCAGTAAACAAAAATTCACCGCCCGTGACCTGTCCATGACTTGCACTATATACCCCTGACTAAATCTTGGGGGGGGGGGCAGCCCAGGGTGTGCCACGGGTGCTCATGGGGGAAGCCAGGAGCACCACAAATGCTCTGGGGGGAGCAGCCCAGAACCCCTGCTGGTGCTGAGGGGTGAGGGGTTGGCAGGCAACTTACCCTAACCAGGCTCGGTGTGGCTTCCTGGAAGCGGTGATATGTGTCCCTCCCTCAGCTCTTGGGTGGTCTTCACGCTGCCTCCGCCCCAAGCACCAGCTCCACAGCTCCCATTGGCCGGGAACCGTGGCCAATGGGGGCTGCGGGAGTGGTGCCTGCAGGCAGAGGCAGCGCGTGGCCTCTACCTAGGAACTGAGGGAAAGAAATGTCACCACTTTTTGGGAGCCCCCTGAGGTAAGCACCACAAAAGCCCTCACCCCCTCCCGGGCCTCAGCCCTGAAACCCCTCCCACACCCAAACTCCTGCTGCTGCTGGCGGGGAGGGGCAGCGGAACAAGTCTGCCCCAGCAGCAGCTGGTGTGGCTGGCCCAGAGGCTGCCCGAGCTGCTCAGGCAGCCTCCGGGTCTGCCACTCTGGCTGCTGCAAAAGTCCCGGAAGACCCGGAAAGTCACAGAATCCGTGACTTCTGTGACCTCCGTGACAAACTCGCAGCCTTACTCATGAGTGACAAAGACACAAATAATCTCTGCAAGTCATCCAAAGTGAGTGCTGATAATGTCTTTGTACCATGTGAGCCCTAAAATGGTTTATCCATCCTCAGCAAGGTTTGAAACACCATCCCCTTACATTGCACATGTTCATCAGTGACTCAGTGGGGTTACTTTAGTGAATAAGCATTCTTCACTGGGAGTCAGGGTTGTAGAATCAAGCCCTTTATTTTTGCAGTTTGATTTCTCTTCCTTGTCATTAGTCCTAACATGCAGAGAACATGAGTATCCTTAAGAATTGAATTTGATTCCTTATCAGGTTTCAAAGACAGGAGCGTTTAGCACTCCAAAGGCTCTTGGAAGGGGGAGAGGGGGGAGTGGAAAATCAAAGAAGTTGAATATTGAATTATTTAATTTGCAACAGAAAATATGGTGACTCTTCAACTGGTTTTGGAAGCATGTTACACAGGATAGTTGATTCAAACATTTCTTAATATATCATCTATCCACCTACAGTACTAGTCCCTATCTTGCTGAAGATTAGGCTAAAAGTAAAATGGAGTAAATGAATACTGGTAGAAAAATATGAGAGAGACAGGAATTTATATATATAGTACATACCTGACCAGTCAGTTTCTCTGTCAAAGCTGAACAGTGTCTGGTTGCTCTTTATACTTGAAGTCGGCCTACCAAAATCTGAGGGAGTGTGTTCTGTTTCAGAAAGTAATGGAGAAACACTGTCCCAAAGCTTGTCTAACTCATCTAACTCTATATCTTTGTCCATTTCTGTGTTAGTCCATAAGAGCTCAGGTTCTTTGGGTTCTTTTTTCTTTTCTTCTGTTCCAATAGTCTGTGTTAAAGGGGTCTCCTGGTTTCTAACTGATGGAGTAGGTGGGTGGTTAATTGCTTCAGCCAGATCTTCCTCACTGGAAGCCAAACTTGGTGGAGGTAATTTTGGAACTTTATATTCATGGTGAATGGGTATATTTGTTTGCACAACCTGTTTCTGTCCTCTTCTAAAACAGACTGAAATGGAGAAAAAATAAGTTAAAATACACACTTTAGTATTACATTTACCAAGCTGCAGCAGAATTAAGCCAGATGGATAATTAACTGTTTCATGAGAGTGTTACCAGCTCTCATGCTATTTGGTGATTTTCTTAAAGACACAGCTACTGGGATCAGGCTGCTGCCCGAGAATCTCAGATTTCATTTTAAATAAAAAGTATGTTTCTAGCTTGCAGTTGTGGAGAAAAGCCTCAAAACATGAATCTTGAACTCTCTAACACCAGAAGGCAAATAAAAAGAACACAAAATGTATTATTTTGAAAACTTTCATTATTTTTAAGCCAAGCTCATAATTTTGGGAGGGCCTGGCCTGACTCATGATTTCTTAATTCCTGGAGTTGGCCATGCTTTGGTTCTGAGGATCAAATTTTCAAAAACAGCCTCTAAATTTGTGATGCCAATTTTCAGCATGCAATCAAGTTGCATACATCAAATTCTGTGCGGTGTGCACCAAGAGCACCTGCATACATAAATCAAGCAGTTGGATTTCTAGCTGTCTTGAGTTTTTGCATGGTTGCAGGTTGTTTTTTTTTTTTATTTTTCACATGAATTTGGTTGTTATTGACTTGACCCAAAGCCCAAAGAATTTAACTAGAGTCTTTCCATCAACTTTAACAGGCACTGGATCATGCCCTAAGTGAGACAGAGAATTGACAGCTCAGGAAACTGCAGTCTTTTTATCCAGAGTGTAAGTACAACCCACCCAATGGAAATGTAAGTTTTTGCACACTGCCTCAACACTGAGTTGGAGGAAGACCCCCCTCCCACCCACAGTCAAAATCTTTAATAGATTAAATACCTAGCTAATTTTAATATGGCAGTATCATAATTACAATACTTAGGAGAAAACACTAAGTCATAAATATTAATGCTTATATTTAGAACTGCAAAAATTAAATATATTCTTGATGCATTCAAAAGTTATATATTTTATAACCCCGATACATCAATGTATTTACACATGTACTTAAGTACCTTATTGAATCAGGGCCTAAAGCATTTAAACATGCACTTAAAGTTAAACATGTGCTGAAGCATGTCCATTCCTATTCAGGACAACACTTAGACCAGGGGTGCACAAAATACGGCCCGCGGGCTGGATACGGCCCATCTAACATTTCTGTCCAGCCCGCCATGACTCTGGTGGTGCAGCGGGGCACTCAGGCAGGCTGCATGCATGCCATGGCCCCATGCTGCTCCCGGAAGTGGATGGCTGCTGCTGGCATGTCTCTGCATGCCCCTTGGGGTAGCGGGGCAGCAGACCTCCATGCGCTGCCCTCGCCCCCAGCACTGTCCTCACAGCTCCAATTGGCTAGAGCTGTGGGGGTGGTACTTATGGGCGGGGACAGAAATGTGGGCGCCTAGAGGCTGTTCAAATTCAGCAGTGCGCAGTGCGGGGCCATAAGGATCAGGGATGCCTTGAGGCAGCAATCTGAAGCTGAAAGCCACTAATATTTGTTGCTATGCTCGGGAGTGCAGTGCTTGTAATGCTAGGAGGTGGTTTTGATTGGTGCAGATGATGCACTATGAAGGTTTAAGAAAATTGCCTGTAGCTTTGCAGGGCTCTGTTTGCTTTCAGTTAATGGAATAAAGATCGCTTTCAAACCACCACAACACTTTTATTAAAAAACAACAACCGGAGAAGAGAGGCAAACAAAAAAACACATCAGCACTGAGGGGGATGGAGGAAGGGAGGGTCCAAGTAGGAGGTGGGGTCTCAGGACGGTTAAAGATTTGTGTATGTCCAGGTATTATATCCAACCTTCTCCTTTGGAGTAGAGTGCAGGGGGTGCTATACTTCAGCAGGGATAAACTGCAGAGGGATGGGTGTTCAGTGCAGTGGGTACTGGAAGTCCGCAGGGCTGAACTGTGATGGGGCAGAGCGGAATGCAGTGGGTACAGACTGGAGCTAGGAGACTGATAAGACTGTGTTGGCGGTATCTTGGGGGCACATGGGAGCGTTTTGTGACAGCAGCTGTAGGGGAGGGGGGGTTCAGAGCTGCTCAGTTTGCAGTGCTAGTAGCACCTGGAATGTGTCCACTTGGCGGTCCATAACTTTTAAGAACTGCTCCGTGGCTTTGTTCTGGCGCGCTGCATTCTCCTTTCAGTCCCTCTTCTCGCTGTCATGCCACTCCTTCAATTTCTGTTTTTCGTCCGCAGAGTGCATCATGACAGCACACAGGAAGTCCTCTTTAGTACTTCATGGCCACTTTCTAATTCTGCACAGCTGTGCAGCCAATGATAATGAAGAGGGAGGTGGGGCTCCCAAGGTCATAGCTGTGAAGCCTTATAATCATTACTGTACCCACATTTTCCACAGGCTGTGCTCATTATGGAAGATATCTTGCTGCTGAGCATGAGCAGCGAATTAAGGGAGGGTCTTCTCCAAGACTGCAGCTTTCTCCCTGGCCCTTATGCAGCTCACCTGTGTGCAACAATGGTCCCTGCCAAGTGATGGCAGAGTGGCATGGGAAAGTTACCCTTAATGGGGCAAGAAACAAAGCAACTCTGCAAAAGAACCTGCAGCAGCAGATTGCCCAGTATCTCCATGAGAGTTTTGTGGAGATCTCTGAGGCAGATTCCCATGAAATGGCAGTCAACACCCTGTTCCGCCACTCAGACAACCAGGCATGTGGCAGTACATGCATCATACAGACAAGCCTGCTTTCTGCAACCCTCCTGCCCCCAACAACTTGCTTAAGCGATTCCCAAAATCAAAGCCACTTACCAGGGGTCTCCTGTCCTGTTGGAGCTTCACCAAGCTCTGACAGCTGTGACTGGCTAGCCTCCTCTGGAGTAGAAAAGAGCTCCCGGCTGTGTGCATCTCTGACCTCTGAGTCATCCACTGCCTCTGGGTCCACCTCCCGCTTCACATCCTCATCCAATATTTCCTTCTCCTGGCTCAGTCCACTCTCAGCTGGCACGTGAGCCACTGAAGTATCCACAGGGGCCTCCGCAGTGGAGGTGGGGTTGCCGCTGAGTATCGCGTCCAGCTCTTTGTAGAACCAGCAGCTCGTGGGCACAGTACCGGAGCAGTGGTTTGCTTCCCACACCTTGTGCTAGGCATTCCACAGCTCATTCGCTTTGACCCTGCACTGCAGAGTCATGGCTCCTTTCTGTCATACATCGTGAAATCTGCCTGTAGGTATCATCATTCCTACGGCTGGAGTGCAGCTGGGACTGGACAGCCTCCTCTCCCCAAAAGCTGATGAGGTCCAGCAGCTCGGCATTGCTCCAAGTGGGGGAGCAGGCCTGGTCACCTGGAAAGATGCGCTGAGACCACTGTACGCGTCAGCAAGCAAACAGGAAGGGGACTTTCAAAATTCCCAAGGAATTTAAGGGGTGGGGCTCACGGTTGGTCACCTGAGGACAGGGCAGCAGAGTTCAAACTGATGACCAGCATTGGGGGACACCTCCTGGAGGCCAGTTGCAGCACTGTAATCGCCAATGTGTCTACACTGGCACAGCGTCATTGTAGCCCCCAGCGCAGAAAACCATATGCCTATTGTCATGGTGGTTTTTTTACAGCACTGCAACTGTGCAGTTTCTGCACACTAAGTGGCTTGGCAGTGTGTGCACCTTGGGAGTTACAGCACAGAAAGCTGTTTTACTGCACAGAAACTTGTCAGTGTAGACAGGACCTATGTCACTAATAGAAAAACACCTTCTAAAAGCAATAGATATTTGTCTAATTAAGTTATTAATTGCTATCAGCAGCCCAGAAGTCTTCAGCCTTTTGGCACCCTACACTTTTTTTAATTGTTAGAGCATTTGTTAAGACAATAGTTATCTGTATGTTGATGTGCCAGACTTTCGAAACTAGTGGCAACCTGGATATTAAGAGTCTAATCTTGCAAAGAACTGAATGCCCTCAACTCCAATTCAATTCAACAGGAGTTGAAGGAATGTGGGAATTTACTGGAATTTTTCAGCACTTTCCAGGATGCGGCTGTATTTATCTGACAGATTTTAGATTGAAACTGTACAGCTTGCTTGCAGCATTACTCATTAATACTAAAGCAGGTTTAAAATACTTATCTGGAGGAGCTGTCAAAAATGTTCCTTCTGCAAATTAAAAATAACAAGAACAAAGCTCTAAAAATGGTGTGTCATAGCCCAAGAGAAATATAAACATAAAAATGGAAACAAACACAAACACTTGGAAGCATATTAATTGTTAGCAATATGTCATGGATCTGTTTGTAATGTATTTTTGGAATTAGAATCACAATTGGTGTAAAATGTATGTTCAAACTAAGCTTTTGGATGCAAGCACCTGTGAAGTGGTCAGCAAAATAAATGTGACAGCCCTATTCTTACACTAAAATGATTCACTGTGTATAGAGCGAACATAATCATCTACGCTTGATTAATTAGGTTTGTAAGTATTGTTCAAAAACTAAATATTTCTAAAGATTTCAGTAGTTCAAAGATTGCCCTGTGGCCGTCTGACTAATACATCTTCCAGCACACGCAGTTTACAAGCATTTTTCTTCCCAATATGTTGTCTTTGGTTGGTGCGACATTGTTTGAGTGCAGGTCTATTTGGGTCAAAGTGGTTTTCTTCACATCACAGCAGTGGTGCTGAGTACAGCACTTTGACCATACATCTTCCATGTCATTTCAATCAAAGGCACATGATGCTTCCTGGTGACAAATCAGGAATGGTCCAGCATTCTAACAGAGGGTCATATTGGCAATCCACACTTTCTTAATGACAGGCATTGTTCAAGACAAACAAAAGCATGGTCCTGAATATTAACATGTGGCCTTGTGTAAAGGTCAGCTGTATGTTACATTTATCATATTTCAAAAACAGGGGGGAAAGCATTTTACAAATTCTGTCAAAACCCGCTAGTGTAAGAATAAATTTACAAACTGACAGCTGATGCAAACATAGCAAACTATTTGGAATGATTTGCTTTATGAAAACAACTTTGCAATCCTTTGAAGCTGCAGTAACAATTCTGAGAGTGAACTTAAGACAATGCATATGGTTCCTTGCTTCTCTCTGGTGGGGGGGTTATTTTAATTATGTTATCCAATTAAAAAAATAATGTAATAATCTGTAATAATTAGACTGAAAATGGTTCCCTTTAACAGGAAGGACTTCCATAAAAATCCCTGTAGATTAGTATTTGCTGAATATTAACCAAGATCATGTAGTCACAATAAGTGCTCTGTTTCATGAGGAATAAATAAATATATATATATGCTTCTCACTTGTAAAGCTGTTAGAAATTTTACATGACTGGAACACAGTACATCGTGGTAAAATCTTAGATGTGATCCTGGAATAGAGCCTTGTAAATGTCAGTGGCATTACTCAGATGAATAACTGTTTGTCAGTGAAAGAGGTTCATAGTTTAGCCCTTAGAAGGCATGGAAGGAACAAATTCTTTTCAAGCAATTTACTGAACTTTTAAGTAAAATTAACATAGTACAAAAAGATGCTATCAATAATATTGGTGTTCATTTAATTTATCAAATTAAATGGTTTGATTCATTTATTCAATATACAGATTTCTCTTTAATTTTATGGTGCCCCAAGCTAGTTAAGAGCCTGTATGGGATTATTTATTTAATATTTATAAACCCTTCTTTATCCAGGTTTTCAATTTATAATACAGTAGAAACACAAAGTCACTTTTAAAGTGAAATTTTGCATGCAACATGTCGTTTTAAATTCAAATTATTTTTTAAAAATTGGCTTTAGTTGGTGTGGTTACTTTTTCTGGCAGTCAAGAGATGGAGAAGAAAGGGACTGTGATGCTTCCAGATCATTTTTACATGCTTAGATTAAAACCACCAGTTTTTGTAAATAATTTTGTTTCACAGGTGAAGGGCTAACGTCTGGCTTTGCCCCAAGCTCTGGGTATGGTGCAGTATGTTGTGCTACCCTAGAAGCAGTGGGGAAAATATTGTAACTGAAACTGCCATAGATTCACAGATTTTAAGGCCAGAGAGGCTCCTGATCAGCTACTTTGACATTCTGCTTAATACAGGCTGCAAAATTTCACTAAGTGGTCCCTGCATCAAGTCCATACCTTCTAGTGAAACTAGAGTGCACCTTTTAGAAAGATATTCAGTCTTGATTTAAAGACTTTGGGTGATGAAGAATCTACCACATCCCTAGTTAAGGTGCTTCCATGGCCAATGATCCTCACTGTTGAAAATGTCCTCCTTATTTCCAATCTGAATTCGTCTAGCTTCAGCTTCCAGCCTTTGGAACTTGTTATTCCCAATCACAACCCTTCCTCCCAGTTTCTCCCTGCGCTGATGGAGACATACCAAACCCATACCTGTCAAAGGGAGTCCAGCCTCTGCTCAATTCCTGTCCTTCCCAACCATGTTGTGTGGGAGCTGGGAGCTCTATACACACTGCTGCTTCATGGTGCTGCTACCTACAATATAGGCAGTCAGTGCAGGACTTACTTCTATTATATACATCTGGGGCACAGAAGACGTCGAAAATCCACAGCCAAAGACAAAATATTCAGAATTTGAGGGGGTTGCTTTTAGCACATTTTGTTACAAACACAAATATAAGCTCATTTCAGCCTCACACGGACATATTTCATGAATTTATGGCTAGATAATAGGCGCATTCTGAGCCCATTTTTGTGAAGCAAACCTACAGCCAAACCAGGGCCGCTCAAGCAGCTGCACTGACTCATGTGGGGCCTATTTCCAATCGTCCCTTAAGTCAGGTCTCCAGGCAGAGTTCCTCTAGGCCACATCCATTGGCTTCCTAGATGCCTTTGAGGAGCAGTGGCACTGACCGGGGTTCTCTGCTCAGTGTCCCACTCTGGATCCCTGCTTTTGACCCTCTGACCCTCACTCCTGCCCCTGTTTTTTCATTTGTTGTCCCCCATGATCATTTGATGCCTGGGTCCAGTGGCTCCTCCCATTAGGCGGGGGGGAGTGGGTGGCCTTTAGAGCCTCAGTAGGTGCACTGACTCATCTGTGAAGCAGAACCTGCTGTGACTCATCCCTCAGGCCTGCGGCTGCAGACTATTCTTGGGCAGGGCCAGGGTCAGATGACCCACCCAGGCACAAGTATTCCATTCTCACTGACATACCCACAAGTTCGTCTCTGCAACAGCTTCACACAGCTAGGAACCCTCTTGGTGCCTCACGATGTTACAGACTCCCCAGGCTTCCAGTCTGCCCCCCAATTCTGTCCCTGTTCTTGCCCCAGCCTTGTTCCAACACACTTCAGCCTTGTCCGTACCCTATTCCAACCCCTCTCCAGCCCTGTTCCTGACCCACTCTAGCACTGCACCCACCTCCTGACACCCAGACCCTTGGACTGACTTCAACCCAGCTTCGACCTTTGGCCTGCATCCAGACTCCAACTACAATCATTATTTGGCTTGTCTACAGACTCTGAGCCTGGTTCTGACCCATGGCCTGTCCCTGGACCACAGTTTCAGAGCTGCCATTGGCTCGGTCCCAACTCTACTTCTGGCTTCGATCCTTGGTACCTCTTCTCCACCACCACTCCAACCACCAGGTCTGACCACCTAGACCCAGAGCCCGACAATTTTTCAAGTGAAACTGGAATTCACAGTAAGTGAATGGTGGCTTTGAAATTGGAATTTTGGCAGGCTTTCATTCTGAAGTTAGCTATTGCATCAAATTTCACAGGAAAGCAAAGGCTGAAGAGTGCAAAGTTGCCCAAAACAGAGTGACAAATAATTCCCTTTGAAATATTGCAGAAAATCTTACACCAGCTCTGTGGTTTTATTTCAAAAAGAGACACTATGGCCATGTCTACACTACGAAATTAGGTTTTGTAGAAAGCATTTTTATACAGTAGATTGTGTTTCAGAGTAACAGCCGTGTTAGTCTGTCTTTGCAAAAAGAAAAGGAGTACTTGTGGCACCTTAGAGACTAACCAATTTATTTGAGCATGAGCTTTCGTGAGCTACAGCTCACTTCATCGGATGCATACCGTGGAAACTGCAGAAGACATTATATACACACATAGACCATGAAACAATACCCCCTCCCACCCCACTGTCCTGCTGGTAATAGCTTATCTAAAGTGATCATCAAGTTGGGCCATTTCCAGCACAAATCCAGGTTTTCTCACCCTCCACCCCCCCACACACAAACTCACTCTCCTGCTGGTAATAGCCCATCCAAAGTGACCACTCTCTTCACAATGTGTATGATAATCAAGGTGGGTCATTTCCAGCACAAATCCAGGTTCTCTCACTCCCTCACCCCCCTCCAAAAAACCACACACACAAACTCACTCTCCTGCTGGTAATAGCTTATCAAAAGTGACCACTCTCCCTACAATGTGCATGATAATCAAGGTGGGCCATTTCCAGCACAAATCCAGGTTTTCTCACCCCCCCCCACCCCCATACACACACAAACTCACTCTCCTGCTGGTAATAGCTTATCTAAAGTGATCATTAAGTTGGGCCATTTCCAGCACAAATCCAGGTTTTCTCACCCTCCGCCCCCCCCCCCCCCACACACACACAAACTCACTCTCCTGCTTGTAATAGCCCATCCAAAGTGACCGCTCTCTTCACAATGTGTATGATAATCAAGGTGGGCCATTTCCTGCACAAATCCAGGTTCTCTCACCCCCTCACCCCCCTCCAAAAACCACACACACAAACTCAATCTCCTGCTGGTAATAGATTGTGTGTGTCCCCACATAAATGCTCTAAGTGCATTTAGTCGGTGGAGTGCATCCACAGTATCGAGGCAACCGTCAACTTCTGGAGCGTTGCACTGTGGGTAGCTATCCCACAGTTCCTGCAGTCTCTGCCACCCATTTGAATTCTGGGTAGAAATCCCAATGCCTGATGGGGCAAAAACATTGTCACGGGTAGTTCTGAGTACATATCATCAGGCCCCCCTTCCCTCCCTCCTTCCATGAAAGCAAGGGGAGACAATCGTTTTGCGCCTTTTTTCTTGAGTTACCTGTGCAGACGCCATACCACGGCAAGCATGGAGCCCGCTCAGCGAACTGTCACCGTATGTCTCCTGGGTGCTGGCAGACGTGGTACTGCATTGGTACACAGCAGCAGTTTATTGCCTTTTCGCAGCAGACAGTGCAGTATGACTGGTATCCATTGTCGACGTAGTCCTGGGTGCTCTTTTAACCGACCTCGATGAGGTCAGGGGTGCCTGGGCAAACATGGGAATGACTCAGCCAGGTCATTTCCCTTTTAAGTTTCGTCTCATGGCGATTGAGTCCTACTGGCAGTGCACTGTCTTTTAATCAGCAGCCAGGAGACGATGATGGCCAGCAGTCATACTGCGCCGTCTTCTGCCGAGCACCCAGGACATGACGATGGCCAGCCGTCATACTGCACAGTCTGCTGACAGCAAGATGTATAAAGATAGATGAAGTGGATCAAAACAAGAAATAGACCAGATTTTTTTTGTATTCATTTTCTCCTCCCCCCCTTTGTGAAATCAACAGTCTGCTAAACCCAGGGTTTTGAGTTCTATCCTTGAGGGGGCCATTCTGTTTCTCCTTGATGCAAAGCCACTCCCTTTGTTGATTTTAATTCCCTGTAAGCCAACCCTGTAAGCCATGTTGTCAGTTGCCCCCCCTCCATCAGAGCAACAGCAGACAATCGTTTCACGCCCTTTTCCCTGGATTGCCCAAGCAGATGCCATAGCACAACAAGCAAGGAGCCTGTTCAGCTCACCGCAGCCGTTATGACCATTGTAAACACCTCACGCATTATCATGCAGTTTATGGAGGACCAGCACCTGAGAAACCAGGCGAGGAGGCAACGGCAGTGCGGTGATCAGGACATGAACACAGATTTCTCTAAAACCGCGGTCCCCAGCAATTTGGAGATCATGGTGTTACTGGGGCAGACTCATGCCATGGAACGCCGATTTTGGGCCCAGGAAACAAGCACAGAGTGGTGGGACCGCATAGTGTTGCAGGTTTGGGATGATTTCCTGTGGCTCCAAAACTTTCACATGCATAAGGGCATTTTCATGGAACTTTGTGACTTGCTTTCCCCTGCCCTGAAGCGCAAGAATACCAAGATGAGAGCAGCCCTCACAGTTCACAAACGAGTGGCGATAGCCCTGTGGAAGCTTGCAACACCAGACAGCTACCGGTCAGTCGGTAATCAATTTGGAGTGGGGAAATCTACTGTGGGGGTTGCTGTGATGCAAGTAGCCAATGCAATCATTGAGCTGCTGCTATCAAAGGTAGTGACTCTGGGAAATGTGCAGGTCATACTAGTGGCTTTGCTGCAATGGGATTCCCTAACTGTGGTGGGGCTATAGACGGAACACATATCCCTATCTTGGCACCAGACCACCAGGGCAGCCAGTACATAAACCGCAAGGGGTACTTTTCAGTGGTGCTGCAAGCACTGGTGGATCACAAGGGACATTTCACCGACATCAATGTGGGATGGCCGGGAAAGGTTCATGACACTCGCGTCTTCAGGAACTCTAGTCTGTTTAAACGACTGTAGGAAAGGATTTACTTCCCAGACCAGAAAATAACTGTTGGGGATGTTGAAATGCCTATAGTTATCCTTGGGGACCCAGCCTACCCCTTAATGCCCTGGCTCAAGAAGCCGTACACAGGCACCCTGGACAGTAGTCAGGAGCTGTTCAACTATAGGCTGAGCAAGTGCAGAATGGTGGTAGAATGTGCATTTGGACGTTTAAAGGGTCGCTGGTGCAGTTTACTGACTCAGTCAGACCTCAGCAAAAACAATATTCCCATTGTTATTGCTGCTTGCTGTGTGCTCCACAATCTCTGTGAGAGTAAGGGGGAGACGTTTATGGCGGAGTGGGAGGTTGATGCAAATCGCCTGGCCGCTGAATACGCACAGCCAGACACCAGGACGGTTAGAAGAGCACAGCAGGAAGAGCTGAGCATCAGAGAAGCTTTGAAAACCAGTTTCATGACTGGCCAGGGTACTGTGTGACACTTCTGTTTGTTTCTCCTTGATTGCCTCTAAATTCCCTGTAAGCCACCTGCCCTCCCCCCTTCGATCACAGCTTGCTTGCAAAGGAAATAAAGTCACTATCGTTTCAAAAGCATGTATTCTTTATTAATTGATTATAAAAATAGGGAGATAACTCACAAGGTAGCCCGGGTGGAGTGTGGGAGGAGGGTAGGAGGGAAGGAAAAGGCCACTTTAAAACTTCTTGAATGACAGCCTTCTGTTGCTTGGGCTGTCCACTGGGGTGGAGTGGTTGGGTGCCCGGAGCCTCCCCTTCTGCATTCCTGGGCATCTGGGTGAGGAGGCTATGGAACTTGGAGAGGAGAGAAGGTGGTTAAACAGGGGCTGCAGCAGCAGTCTGTGATCCTGCTGCCATTCATGAACCTCCACCAGATGCCGGAGCATGTCCATTTGATCCTGCAGTAGCCCCAGCATTTCCTCATACCTCCTCTGATCTTCCTGCCGCCACCTTGCCTCACGTTCATCAGCCACTTTCCTGTACTCTGCTATTGTGTCCCTCCACACAGCTCTGTCAGTGCTGGACGACTGCATGAGCTCAGAGAACATTTCATCGCGTGTGCGTTTTTTTTGCAACCTTATCTGAGGTAGACTTTGGGACGGAGGAGGGAGGCTTGAAACATTTGCAGCTGCTGGAGGGAAAAAAAGGGAGTGAAGTATTTGAAAAGATACATTTTACAGAACAATGGCTATACTCTTTCACGGTGAACAACACTATTCACATTACATAGCACATGTGATTTTGGTACAAGGTCGCATTTTGCATCTTATATTGAGTGCCTGCAGCTTTGGTGTTAGAGATCACACAAGCAGGGCCAGGCAACAGAATTCGGCTTGCAGGCAGCCATGGTAAGCCATAGTCTTTTGGCTTCTGCAACCTTCATAACAGCAGCGCCCTCCTCTCCCATACCAAGCAAAGCACGTTGAGTTGGCCATTTAGTGCTGCGGTTTTCCTGTTAACGTGCAGCACCAGAAACCAAACTAACTCCCCACATCCAATTCTCTGGGATGATCGCTTTACCCCTCCCCACACCACGTGGCTGGTATCAGGGAAGATTCCTGCTAGCCAAATGCGAACAGCTCAGCGCCAATGCCCTCCTCCCCCACCGCGTGGCTAACTGCAGGGAGGATTTCTTTTCAGGCACAGGCAAACAGCCAAGTAGGAACGGCCACCTCTGAACGGCCAAGTAGGACGGCCACCTCTTAATTAAATTCCCCTATTTTAACCAGGTTACCATGAACGATATCACTCTCCTGAGGATAACACAGAGAGATAAAGAACGGATGTTGCTTGAATGCCAGCAAACACCAGGACCATACGCTGCCAGGCTTTGTCATGGAATGATACCAGATTACTTGCTACTAGCATGGCGTGGTAAAGTGTCCTACCATGGAGGACAGAATACCGCTGCTCTCCCCAGAAACCTTCTGCAAAGGCTTTTAGAGCTTCCAGGAGAGCTTCATGGAGATGTCCCTGGAGGATTTCTGCTCCATCCCCAGACATGTTAACAGACTTTTCCAGTAGCTATACTGGCCACGAATGCATCCCAAGTCCTCAGGGCTACTTAACCATTAAAAAACACTTGCTTTTATAACGTGTATTATATTTAAAAAGGTACACTCACCAGAGGTCCCTTCTCTGGCTCTGTTGGGTTGGGAGGGTATTTCAGTCAGGGTGAGAAAAGATCCTGGCTGTCAGGGAGAACGGTGTGCTGTGTGCTCTCCTCAAGCTCATCCTCCTCCTCCTCATCTTCCCCATCCGCAAAATTCTCAGGCATGGCGGAGAGTACCCCATCATCGGAGTCCACGGATAGGGGTGCGGTAGTGGTGGCAGCCCCCCCTAGAATTGCAATGCAACTCAGCGTAGAAGCGGCATGTCTGGGGCTCTGTCCCAGAGCGTCCGTTTGATTCTTTGGTTTTCTGGTACACTTGTCTGAGATCCTTAAGTTTCACACAGCACTGTGTTGCATCCCTGCTATAGCCTCTGTTCCTCATGGCCTCGGAGATTTTTTGAAATGTTTTGGCATTTTGTCTTTTGGAACATAGTTCTGATAGCACAGATTCCTCTCCCCATACAGCAATCAGATCCAGTACCTCCCGTTCAGTCCATGCTGGAGCTCTTTTTCGATTCTGGGACTGCACAGTCACCTGTGCTGATGAGCTCTGCATGGTCACCTGTGCTGATGAGCTCGCCTGGCCAAACAGGAAATGAGATTCAAAAGCTCCCGGGGCTTTTCCTGTACACCTGGCCAGTGCATCCGAGTTCAGAGTGCTGTCCAGAGAGGTCACAATGGTGCACTGTGGGATAGCTCCCGGAGGCCAATACCTTCGAATTGCGTCCACACTAACCCTAATTTGAAACAGTGATGTCAATTTCAGCGCTAATCCCCTTGTTGGGGAGGAGTACAGAAATCAGTTTTAAATGCCCTTTATGTCGAAAAAAATGGCTTCGTTGTGTGGATGGGTGCAGGGTTAATTCAATGTAACACTGTTAAATCTGACATAAACTCATAGTGTAGACCAGGCCTATGAATATAGTCTCCTGGGGTTTCAGGTCTCTGTCTGTCAGGGCTCAATCACATAAGGTGTTGAACACTCTGGCTTCCGTTCAGCAAAGCATTTAAGCACATTTGTAACTTTATACACTAGGACTGAAGTCAACAGGACTCAATCCTATTGCACCCTTAATACCAATTTATCAAATCTGTTCTGGTTAAAAGTCAAAATACATTTCTCCTAATTAGAGAGGGAAGGTGGTGAGATAATATCTTGGGACTGACACAGCCGCAACAACACTGCCTACATTTCTTCAAACTGACAGCCTGGTGGAGTCAATATAGGATCTCAACATTCAGTAGTAGTATTTCTGGATCACCCTTCACCACCAATAAAAAAAATATTCTACAATCAGAATTTAGTTAAGAATTCCATTGATGATGCCTGAATTACGCAGACACACTTGGAATAATGACAATAATCTATAAGAGTATAATGAACTAATAAATCTAGACAGCAGCCAGCCAGCTTCAGTAGATGGCCTAGTCTGATCCCTAACCAGGATCCTTTCCCACTCTTGTAAATTTGGCACCATAACACTACTGAATCTGACAGTCATGTGCACTGAGCCACTCTGAGTATACATTCAGAGTACATGTTGGGGGATAGGCCATGTATCTATTCCAGCAAGCTATTTCTGTTAGCATTGGCAGCTCACCGATATTTTTCTGCTCATTTGTGAATCTCATACAAAAATAATAATCATCGATTCCTCTTTAAACAGTTTTCATAACTACGACTACAAGAGAATAAAATAAAAAACATGCAAACCCCAGCTTTAGCACAGCCAAGCTCCACATAAGAGCATACAGTACACAAGTGTCACCATTGCAAAGCAGCATAGACTAAATAAGCTCCCACATAGCAAAAGTATGTATAAATCTAGTGATGGTGGAATCTCAAAAGATTGAAAGTACAGTTCAAACATCCAAAAGCTTACCTGACCTAACTAAGCTTAGAACAGCTTCCCTAGGTACCACAGTTCTGTGTTCCCAAATAATTGTGCTCTGCTTAAAAGCTTTACAGAAAACCCACCCTCTGATGACCCTTATCATTCCAACCTGACTAGTTGTCTTTTTTAGGTGAATGACTGGTCTGGTCATCAGCTACTTCACTTTGCTGTCCTTGGAAGATGACAGGTGACTTCCACTCTCTGATGCCTTGGGTGGGTGTCAACAGGCAAAGCCACAGCTCCCTCTGAATCCAGAATAGTCTTTGGTGGAGGCTGAAGTTTGGTAAGTAGCCCTCCCATCACACTACAGCAGGCAGGCATGTTGAGATGCTTTTCTGTGGCTGCCACTGTGGGAATGGGGACCTGGGGTTGTGGTGGCTAAAGAAACTCCAGACCTTAAATTCAACTGCAAGCTCCTGGGCAGAAGACCAATGTCATCAAATGTGCTTGCAAAGTGCCTAGCACAAAGAGGCCCTGATGCTCACTGTAGCCTCTTGCTACTATCATGGTACAAATATTGAACAACAGATAATAACAACCAGGCCCATGGGAAAATAACAGATGCTATTTTTTTTCTGATTGGCAGTAGCTCAGAAAGAGCACACAAAATACAGCCCTTCCCTTTGAAAAAAAGTGTGTCATTCTTCAGAACTAAGGACAAGGGCTGGTCAAAACAAATTTGACAAAAAAATTATTAATTGAAAAATGGGGTTAATTAATTATATTCGATTAAATTGACTTTAGTGGGAGCAGAGTTAGGAAGGCCAATGCTGAGCACTTTTGAAAATCCCATTGTAACACTCTCCAGACCAAATCATAGCCCTATTTCCTACATGACATAGAGCTTGGCCAGATCTGTATAAACAATTCTAATTAGACTCCACACTCACAGGATGGTACTGGTATCTAGAGGGGAAGATTTTTCCTTTGGCACAAGTATGTACCATAACAGCACATCCCAGATTGGGATGCATGAATCCCACTGAGGTTATCATCTGGGTGTCCCTTTGACTCAATAGCATTAGAGCTGTCAGTCAGTTCAGGTCACCCTTAAAAAGGCTGTATGCACCTCTTAACTACATTTCTGGCAGACAGCCACTCCCCAAGGGAATTAGTCCCACATTACCATGGCCAAAGATTTGGCTTTAACTCAGGTTATTATTAATACAAATCAATTTGGCATAATGTAACATCCTATAGTCACTTCTGTGTTGGGATGGGGTAATTATTGCTCAGACAAAAGGACAGGCTCCTGTGTTGGCTACAAAGTAGCATTTGTGCAAAGTTTGAGGGAGCAGCCAAACAGACAAATATGCATGAAAATTAAATTTAGGCATAGGGAACTTTCCTTTTCGAACCATAGAAGAACTGATTACATGTTCACAGCTGGAATTTGTGTTGGCAGTGAGACTTTATTCACTGAAGTAGTAAGTATCCGAATTTGTGCAACACTCTCCCAGCAAAGATAAAATGCCAACATAAAAGAGTTACAAACACAGGCATTTTTCAGCTATCAGAGCCAACAAGCCCCTCCCCTTTATATCCTTTTCTTTAAAAAAAATATAAATAGCTCTTTCAAGAAAAAAATAATTGAGTAGTCTGTGAAAACAAAAACACTTTCTTAACATACATATCTATATAACGTTGAGAACAAATGTTTTCTCATCACAAAACACTGAAATGTTTGACTTTAACCCAGAGAGACAGCTAATATCATGGGACCAACACTGCAAACAAGTTTTTAATCACGCTTTTTTGTTCCATCTTAGTGTGTGTGAGGGTTTCTTTAGCAGGCACTAGGTACTTCAGAGACAGCTTTTGTGTCATGGGAAACAGTTGTTGCTCCGGTTAGTGTCTGTGCTAGGTGGCTACAGCAAAATACGGTCCTGACCTTGCGACTGGATCCATGTGGGCAAAGTCTCACATCTAAGGCAATGGGACTCAGTACAGGGGCAGCATTCCACTTGCAAGCATATGATTGCAGAAATGAGACCCAAAATCTCTTGGAAGAGAGCCAAGACACATGACAAAAGATGATTGGACAAGATTAATTTATGTCTTGAATGAATTACAGATGGACCTAACCTGGAGCATTTAATCTGCAAATATAGTGGACAAGGTATATTGGCATTCTAACCCACTGCGGCATGGATTTGGCTCTACTTCAAAGCAGCCACCTATCAAAACACGCATCTCCTCCATTGCATTAGTGTGGCCACTGAGAAGTGTCTGAAAGTCTGCTGTGCCATCATGTGATTTTTGGATCTTTGTGCCTCTATTGTGCCATTGACTGTCATGGCTCACTCAGTGAGGTGCAACAAAGCAATTCATTTAAGGAGCCAGAGTAATACATGTGATATTTTTGCTCATCTAACTGACATAGGGTTGCCCTGTCTAGAGAGTGTAAAAACCACCCTATTCCCAAGGTGCTAATTATTTCTATTCCAATTTGCAAGGGAGAGTTTCCTTTAGCTACTTTTGGTCTGTCTCTTTCTGTGACCGCGGGTCCATTCCTCAAAGGGTCAGCAGCATCTTGCTGTATCCATTGTGTTCTTAGCGGTCCTAGAGTTGCAAGCAGGATCACCCAGAGTAGGAGAATATTGGTTAATTCCATCAGAACACTGAGGATAAAACATTTGAAGCACAAGGAACCATGTCATGTACAACTTTCAATAAGTAAAAATACAATCCATACAAAATCCCAGTGTCACACAGCGAAACCATAAATTTTTGTTAGGCAAAGTCATTTACTCACTTAAAGTCAACCTGCTGCTAACTTTTACTCTGATTTAAGTATATGCCTATATATGGTCCTAGCCTGTGCCATATATGTGATTGTAGAGAATGTCCCCTTGCATCCCTTATTGTTGTCACAAGTAAACTACTGCTACTTTGCTGTGCCCTATTAGCTGTTTCTTGCATAGTATCACTAAAATTGAAGTGCACAGCCCGAGATGATCTTACAAGTTCATGCGGTCCAGTATTCATACAGCATATATAACACAGTACTTGTGAAAGGAAATTAAAAGATCAAAAGTGGAACAACATTAAACACACTATTATAAAGAAAGTTTATCTAGATATTAAAATAATTAATAAGAAATATTTACAGGGGATCTTTCTTATGTAAAATTTTGCAATACAAAAAAGCTGAGGCTGACAGATGTTGAATGATGTGTATGTAAGGTGGCCAGAAGATCAAATAAAAAATAGGACTTTATATAGCAACAGGAAGAGGACAAGGTTATGAGATCACAGGAATGTAGACAGCATTGTAATAAGATTAACCCTATTAGTGTCAATGAGAAATACCTACACGTCAAGCTATTTGTAGCTAATTTGAACTAACTCACTTTAATAAGTGAAATAACTGAAATAACTGGACATTCTGGCCTGCAAAATTGAAGAATTTCAGGGGCCCAAGCTAAATAGTTAGCAAGTTCAGTGATGGTCCTATCACAAACATCAAACCCAGTTCCATGAGAAAAGAGGGATCCAGCATTACTGACTCCATAACAAAGATGAAGTGAAACACCTGAGTTTATTACAAAGTTTAACAAAAGTCACTGGGGAAAAAATCACTGCATAATTTCATTCATTACATTTGTAGTGTAAAGGAAAAATGTGCTCTAGATTTCTGATCAGGATTTGGACAGCCAAAGAAGAGACAGTGGGATAATACTTTAAGTTCACCCACTAACTGACTACTCATAACTATACAAACATCAATAAAGCTCTAGTCATCAGATAAGCATTAAACCCCAGAGTCTTAATACTTTGCTCTAAGGAGCTTTCAATAACCATGGATACTTGCTGCTCCTTTTTGGTTTTAATCAGTGACACTTGTAAGAGACTTGAGGAAGAGAACTCGTTCAATTTATTTTTTGTACTATAATGTAGGATGAGAACTAAAAGTGCTTCCCGCCACTTAAAATGCCTGCATTTTGTTACGTGTGTGTGTGTGCATAGATAGATAGATAGATCGATCGATCTATATGTATGACCTTCCAAAAGTGTTTATGTAGTTTTAATTGTCTAACTTTGAAGTGAACCTCACAGAACTAATCTGGCCTAAAGTGATTTAATAAAATGTTACAAAAGCAAATATTCTTTACGGATGACAAATTAATAGCTTGTTTAAGTTCAGAGCAGTGTTTTATGTCTGAGTTATGGACCCCCTAAAATATGAGATCATAATAGTGTAATGCAGACAAACCCATCGTGATATCAAAAAGCAAAGCATTGCTTCATTTCTATTTGAGGTGTTATACAAATATTATTCTTTTGCAATAACTGTTGTCCTAGGATTCAAAAAGAAGAGGACTGAAACAAAATTAAAGATACTCTAATGTATACAGTATAGTCAAGAAAAAAGCTAAAAACACAGTGAAGGCATTCACAATACACTATACTGTTACAGTGAGTGTCACTGGGTGGAATGATTACACATAATTTTACGAGCATTTTTAGCAACTTTTTCTTAGCCTGTTCGGTCTTTGAAGAGATGTTGTATTGTTGTTAGTTTTATGATGTATTTTCTTTCGAGGGGAGTTGTTGCAAACAGCTGAAAAGTTTGCACTTGGCCTTAATCTCTCTAACTACAGTCAACTGCTGGGGCAGGGTTGCTTCCTGGGAACCAGGCATTAGTGCTTTAGCTGAGATTCGTGAAAGAGGAGATTGCCTGTGTGCTTTTTGACCACATCTTTTGAAAGCATTATGTATATTGTGTAAATAAAACACGTTACACTAAGAAAATACCCAAAGGCCATATCACTGATTTCTCCTCCAATGGAAAATTGATTTGCAAGGTCCTGAAAACTACTACTGCATGACAAAAGAATGACAATATAGAATTTCCAAAGATATACTGAATTAATGACATGATGACCAGTTTCAGCACAGGATAGATGGTAGCAAAGCAGAAGGTTATAAAAAAGTATAATAAATGTTTGGTTCACAAACGAGGTTGCTGAAGTAGAAACAAGGATCATCCAGGAAACATTAGGACATTACTCCTGGAAAAATCTATATTCATATTTTTATTGCTCTGTATATTGGCGAATATAAAGAATACATACAGTGAAAGTTTAAATAACAGCACTAACACTTGGAAACTTGTAATTACCATCTGTCCCCTTACTTAATCCGCCATTTAAACTAATTTAATTTATATCATCTACAAAAGATGAGTATTAATTAAGGGGAGAGTAATTAAGTTCAGCTGTTCTTAGGGTAAAATGCATTTTAGCCTACCAACAGAATAAACAACATATTCTATCCAAATGGATGAGTCCATCAGTTCAACAAAGTGACTTTAAAGGTCTGTGCAATGATTTAGGGGTGTGGACAAATTAGCAAACTCTGGATACCAGGCCTGAACTATAGCCCTCAAATTTGTCATTCCAGCATGTACTCCAGAATTTGACAGTACTGCAGTCAGCCATTTTGTATGTTCAGCCACTGCCAGCTGAAACCCAAACATCACACCACTAGGCATAATCTTTTTAGGACCCTGAGAAGGCAAGGCCATGCAGCTGCATGTTTGCAGCTCTGCTAATCAGAATCGGAGGCTGGGACAGGGACTTAAGGTTCCATGAAAACGGAAGGAATGTTTGGATAGCCTTGGTTTTAGGTGCCTCTGACATGTAAGTTTCATTGTTGTTATGACTAGAAATGTTTTGCTAATAAGGAAAATAATTATTACTGGTTGTTGCTAGGGAAATTGTTAGCCTATTTGGGGCTGTTATGAGTTATGTGCTTTGTTTGGAGAGAATTTATAAAAAGTTTAGTTAGAAATTGTGCTTTTGGAGCAGTCCAAGGAAGTTTTCTTTGGGTGAGGATCTGATACCTAAGTTCCCCAGCAGCTTGACGGAAGGCGGGGACTCCCTGAAGTCTGGCTGATGATTCTTCGAAACCATCTCTTAATTTTTGGTAAATATAAATATTTTTGAGATACTCTGAACCTACTGCGACAGCATGTGTATATGTGTTTAAGATCTAATAAAAAGTAGTTTTAGGTAAAAGCATTCTGGTTTGTATCGATCACATAACAGTTGGAGCAACTGTGTCCCCATTGATTTATTCCTGACACCATCTGGAGAAAAACAGTAAAGTTACCATTGCTTTGGGTTCTGAAAACCCTGGGTAACAGAGCCAGATAAGGCTGGACTGACGCATCCCCAAAATTTATGCCAATTCATACAGATATGGATGTTTTTCCCAGTCAGGCATTTACCCAACTTCCCAGATGAAGGATGTAGACACTCTTATGACCCAACATATAAAAAGAAAAGATTTCCTTAGAATTTAGGGCTATGTAAATAAGAATGTGATGTGGTCAGTTTGCTGGTAACTTGGGTAGGACCTGAGGTAGAAACAAATCATCTATACATAGCAGAAAGGAGAGACTTTCTTGGGAAAATGTTTTGAAAAAAAATAAAGCTTAATACAAAATAATAGAAAAACTTAAGATTTCTTGTCACCCTAATTGTAAATGTTTTAATACCTGACTTTTTTGTTCACTAACTATTTTTATCTAGAATGTTTGCATTTTTCCTACACAACTTCTTTTATAAAACTGACAGTTATTAAAACAAACACAGCTATCACCTTTTTAAAAAGCTACATCAGAATGTTAAGGTCATCATCAAATGAACATTTTTAAAAAGCAAAAAGCTCAAAGCAAAGTTGCTATACACACCTAATGGAAAACTAAGAAAAAAACCTTCAGTTTAGAATCAGTTTTGCTGATCTTTAGCATATATTATCCTATTTCCCCCTCTTTTATTACTAAAGATATTTAGAAAAACGTAGGGTCTTTCCATCCTAGGAATTCTTCTGCTCCTATTGCTCATCTCTTACCTGAAATCATAGTATTCAAAAGCAACTTTCACATCCCTCCTCATCTAGCGTTCCATCTCCAGCCATTGGCGGGCCATACACTGTTGTAGGCAATCTCATCATACCATCCTCTCCATAAACTTATTAAGTTCAGTCTTGAAACAAGTTAGGTATTGTCATAAATATAAAGGGAAGGGTAACCACCTTCTGTATACAGAACTATAAAATCCCTCCTGGCCAGAGGCAAAACGCTTTCACCTGTAAAGGGTTAAGAAGCTAAGATAACCTCGCTGGCACATGACCAAAATGAGCAATGAGGAGACAAGATACTTTCAAAGCGGGTGGGGGGGGAACAAAGGGTCTGTCTGTCTGTATGATGCTTTTGCCGGGAACAGATCAGGAATGCTCTTCAGAACTTCTGTTAAGTTAGTAAGTAATCTAGTTAGAAATGCGTTAGATTTCCTTTTGTTAAATGGCTGGTAAAATAGGTTATGCTGAATGAAATGTATATTCCTGTTTTTGTGTCTTTTTGTAACTTAAGGTTTTGCCTAGAGGGATTCTCTATGTTTTGAATCTGATTACCCTGTAAGGTATTTACCATCCTGATTTTACAGAGGTGATTCTTTTACTTTTTCTTTAATTAAAATTCTTCTTTTAAGAACCTGATTGCTTTTTCATTGTTCTTAAGATCCAAGGGTTTGGGTCTGTGTTCCCTTATGCAAATTGGTGAGGATTTTTATCAAGCCTTCCCCAGGAAAGGGGGTGTAGGGCTTGGGGGGATATTTTGGGGGGAAGACGTCTCCAAGTGGGCTCTTTCCCTGTTCTTTGTTTAACACGCTTGGTGGTGGCAGCATAGGGTTCAAGGACAAGGCAAAATTTGTACTTTAAGGAAGTTTTTAACCTAAGCTGGTAAGAATAAGCTTCGGGGGTCTTTCATGCAGGTCCCCACATCTATACCCTAGAGTTCAGAGTGGGGAAGGAACCTTGACAGGTATTTTGCACCCCCTCCAACCCCCCCCACACTACTCAATACTAGAATTCTTACAATCAGTAGTACTTACTCCTGCAAATAGTCCCAATTCAGTTCAGTAGAATTATCTGAGGCCTGGTCTACACTAGCGTTGGGGATCGATCTAAGTTACGCAACTTCAGCTACGTGAATAACATAGCTGAAGTTGATGTACTTAGACATACTTACCATGGTATCTTCACTGTGGTGAGTCAGCTGCTGCCACTCCCCCATCAACTCTGCCTGCACCTCTCACGGTGTTGGAGTACAGGAGACGACGGGAGAGCACTCAGGGGTCGATTTATTGCATCTAGACACGATAAATCAACCCCCGCTGGATCGATCACTGCCCACTGATACAGTGGGTAGTATAGACATACCCTGAGAGTAATTGGTACTCATTGTGAGTAAGGCCCCTAAAGAAGCAGAGATATTTTTAAGTTCCAGGAATGCCAAAAAGAGTTTGAATTAGAGCTGGACAAATTATCCATTGCAAATAATACTTGTGAATTTAACCCTTCTTTATGCATGTGAATCAAACCTTATTTTTACAAACGTCTTCATTATTCTTAAAATTTCATCAACTAATTTATGTGAGCAAATGTAAACCTCTGTGTGTGTGGGTGTGTGTCTAGAGTATGGGCTGTGAAATGTGACTCCACTCTACCTGTGTGTGCCTTTCAGAAGTTACATGACATTGTTTCTTGTCTTTGACTGGATGATAAACTTTCTAAATAGAAGAATCATTAACACATGAGAGATCATACTTTTCAGATAAAAGCTGTTCATGCTAAAACTTGTGAAACTTTTAGGATTAACAAACACTTACATTCATGCCCAGCAGCCACCTGAAAACTTATGAACAATAAATAATGTCACTCCACAACAAAAATATTCACTTCATTATTTATTTTGTATTGTTTGAACCTCGAGTTTGAATCTATAAGAGACTGTCTTTTCTGTAATGCTATCATTTAAACATGATCAGAGAATTTTGTGGTTCACACACACAGGGTGAAAAAAAGGAGGGTCCTGAGCTCAGGCCTTGCATACTACCTTTCCGTTTGGAAGCCATTTTTTTTTAAAGAGACAGGCTCAAACTACAAAATTTAGGTGTAGATACAAACTTTTTGGATATTTAGTTTGGGGCCACTTTCTCATTTTATAACCAAGGTAAATGATACTCATCATGACCAGCATCAGAGTGGTAACTCTGAATAAATACAGTACAAGAATGGCACTGTAAATACCTGTATTGCACACTCACTTTTCCTTTTGTTAAGAACAGTCATGTAGGAAGAGATAGAAGAAAGTTCTGATCTGAGCTGCCATGATCTACCACAGTTAATTAAAATTTAATTTGCTTACAATCAATGGTTCAAGGTAATCTGATTGTTATTTTAGAAGGCATAAAAATCCTAGAAAATCTCCTGTTGGCAACTTTCACCTTCTTCCCCATTTTTTACGTCTTTGGAACAATGTAAAATCCAGAAAGCACACAAGTTGCAAGTGCAGCATGTTCAAATTAATCTTACCCTCCCTTCCTAAGCTCCTCTGGAATAAAACACTAACTCATTTCAGGTTTGAGTATTCTGAATCTAAAACAGCTCTTATCTTAACTTGCCTATGTGAGATTTACAAATGAGAAGAGAACAAATAAGCAGTAATTTAAATTTTAATTTAAACCCCCTCCATTTTCTTATCCCTTATCAAACTGCCAGCATTTTTCCTGCTAACAATGAGCTGAGTGTCATTGCCATAGCACAAGCCCCTACCACAAACCAAGTAATCTCTTTCATCTAAAACCCTGATCCCTTTAATAAACAAAATACGAAAAGGCAGTCAAAATTACACTCTGGCTTTATGAAAGAAGCAGGGAAATCCTTAGAGTACAATCCCCTGCTTGTTATTTTCACAGACCATGTGACCCAAAGTCATTCTGAAGGATAAAAAGACAGAGGCTGCCACCAGATCTCTGCCATGATTTTTCCACAGTTCCCAGCCTTAGCCCATCTGTTATTCAGAGGCCACATGAATGGCATGTGTCAAGAGAGTCATCGCTGTGCAAACTGCTCAAAGAAATCAACCAGCCAACTTCCTTTTGCTTCCATGGCTTCAGCAATTGTTGCTGAGCCAGCCACCATATGGTGAATAATT
This sequence comes from Lepidochelys kempii, assembly GCF_965140285.1. NCBI lineage: Eukaryota > Metazoa > Chordata > Testudines > Cheloniidae > Lepidochelys > Lepidochelys kempii. Next base: position 252,372,365 of record NC_136380.1, read on the forward strand.
AGTTTTTCGACCCCACTCCAGAAAAATGTTCGCCCCATTGCCAGGCATTAGCAATATGTGTGTTAATGAACAGCAGATGATGAATGCCTATACATTAACAAAAGTTTAGATTTTTGTGCTGCGAGCTGTATCCCTTTTCAAGAATCTTGACATTCCTAATACACGGTACATTGTATAGCATTTTACTTTGTTTGAAAAGTACAGACACATTGAATTTTACAATCTTTTAACAGTAAAACAACTTATTCTTAATAAACTAATACACTTCTTTAATCTCACCACCAATACCCCACCCCCTTTCATAAAATGATTAATTCAGTGCACATAAAAGATTAGCAAATTAGAGCTTTAAAACAGACCTCTTCTGTTCTTGTGCAAGTGAGGTGCATTGTATAAATACCCAGAATGCAGGTTGCACTACACTTCTCTCTGTCTGAGTGCTTGATTTATATGAATTTATATTGAAAACCTCCAGTGTGCATTCTCCTTGAAGATTTAGTCTTGGGCCTCTGAGTAAACACTCACCTCCTAAGATCACTGATGGTAAGCTATTGTGCAAAAGGTCCCATCAAATGGACTTAAAAGCTCAGCAGAGACCACAAAGCATATTTCACTTGGGGAAGGAATGTTTTTTAGGCATCTAATTAGAAAAGAAATCTAGACTAATTTTTTCCATAGAATGAAATATCTTTTTATTACACAAAAATTTGGATTCTTGATCATATAAAGAGTATATGGTGGTATCAGGCAATTGTCAGTCATTATTAAGCTTCTCAAATGCACAGTGGTGGGAATTTTCAAGTTAAAAATAATTTATAAAGAGGCATGCATATAATTATATAGAACTGATGAAAATATAGACATCTTAGTGTGTATATGGGTACAGCCCATAAATCCACATTTCATGTGTCGCAATTAGGTACAATATTATTGGAGAAAGATGATCCAATAGAAAGGGAATGAGATAAGAAATCAGGAGGAGACCTCAGTCTCCTTCACTAAAAATCTGTGATGGTGAGCATGGTATGAAAACCTAGGTAGACAGATGGACTTGGGTTCAGTTTCTGGCTCTGCTGCTGACTAACTGTGTGACATAGGACAAATCACTTAACCTCTCTGCAGCAGTTTCCCCTTCTATAAAATGGGGAGTTAATGCTAATTACCCACCTTTTTGAAGCACCCTGATTTATGTATGAATAACACTGAGACAAGAACACTGAGACAAGCAAAGATACTTACTGAAACATACAAGTCAGCAAGACCTCAATGACCACATATTTGGCCAAATCCTGAAATTTTCACTCAGTCATTTATATTAGAGTGAGTCTTACCTAGGTAAAGACCAAACTAAATTGAGAAAAGACCTCAGGATTTGTCCCATAGCATTTAAAGCTCTGAGAGCATTTTGTGTTGAAACAAAACTATGGATACATCTACATGGCAAGCAGAAACTCATAGCAGCGAGTCTCTATAGACTTGGGCTTGTGCTACAGCACTAAAAACAGCAATGTAGCTGTTTGGGCTTGGTCTGGAGCTCAGGCTCTGAAATTCAGGGAGGGGGGTGGTCTTCAGAGCCCAAGCATGACTATCTACACAGCTATTTTCAGCACCATAGCGCAAACCTGATTCTGTAGATCCAGGCTCTGAGAATTGCTGCGGTGGGTTTCTGCTTGCCGTGTAGACATACCCTAAAAGGTCTTCAATGTCCATATTGTTACCAAGCCAGGGTGAACTCCCAATGAGATTGTTTATCATCTCAATGATGTTCCCTTTAGTTTACTCAGAGGTCCTTTTGACTATAGGCTATGATAAAATAAAAGGACTCTTCAAGAAAGTTATAGGAATTGACTGACTTTGATTGTGGTTGAAAGATAAATATTTCAAGGGAATCTCTTGCCTTCCACAGGCAAAAATCACTGTTCCCATGCTTATAGGATTTAAGAGAAACAAAGAAAGTCTTCCACCTCACCTGGATTTCTCAAAGAGACACCATTTCACAAGGGCTGATATCACATTGCTTAATCATGACAGCCCATAATAGATATTTTAACATTGCAAACAAGCCACTAGGTTGTGCTTTTCCCTTTCTCAGACAAGCAATGTCACAAACGCAGAACACTAATAAAATAATAGACCGTACCATCTGTCCATTTTTACGGAAGAAAAAAATCCTGACCAGCTAAGAAATCTTGATGGAGAACAACTTCAGAGACTACAAAAATGAAATATATTGTGCAAAACAATAAACCACTTTTACCAATAATACTTACAAGATTATATCCATTTGTGAAGGTCAGAATGGGTATCTATATGAAAAATTGACCACCAAATAACCATAAGACAGAGCTCCACCCTGTGTGGCTCCACCGCTGCTTGCAGAACTGGTCACCCCATCACAAAAATGATACTGTTAAATTAGAGGGGGTTCAGAGGAGGGCAGAAAGAATGATAAAGAGCCTCAAAACACTCTCCTATGAAGAGAAACTGAAGATTTGTATTGTTTACCTTAACAAGGAAACTAATAAGAGGGGACATCATATAAGTATATAAAGAAGGCATATCAGGGACTTTTATTCTTATTGTCTCAACCCAAAACAACAAGGGGATATTGAATTGCAATTGCTATATTGCTTCAATTACAAATTATAAAGTGTATTTACCAAGGAATGCCACTATAAGGCCAGTGATCACATGGTTGCCAAAAGTTTCAGTGGCATGATAAGATCACCAATGATGGACATATACTGAATATCCAGCCAGACCATCTTAAGGACCTAGATGGAGACTGTGCCGATCCAGGTGGCACTCCATCTGCAAAGGTCTCGCTGGGATATGCCATGATGCTGCTGCTATTTTTCATTTTCTATATTGCAAATATAGCAATATTTTTTCTAACTGCCAGCCCACAAACTAACTCTAGGTTCTGATAGTCCATCTAGGATCTTTTTGTCTTGTATCTCATGAGCAGACATAAAGGTTCTCTAGGCAAAATTCAATAATTTCACCTGTGCAACCCCAGTGTCTTCAGACTATGACTTTGATAGTACTGTATCTGTGCAACCTCATTAGCCACCAGAGGGTTTGTGGACATGTTAACTGAGGACATAATCTGAAGGCAATGTGTTTGCACAGGTGTAGCCAAGGGCCTAACTGAGCTCACTGAACTTTTACTGCTAGTGATGACGTGAAGTATGGGAAGTATACATCTTGACTCTGAGAAGCAAGGGAGAATTCGTGGGGCTCATAGCTAGAAAGAAAACATCTTTTTATTTCAAATCCTGAGCAAATTGGATGTGGAAATCAGTGCAACACAATGACCTTAGAATCCCAAAATCCCATTTCTACAGAGTCACTTTTCAAGGCAGAACCAGAATTCAGATAATGGGTTCCAAAGAGTTTGCAAATCTGTGAATGTACTCACATAGAAATGAATGCAACTAAGTAGCTGTATTAGTTTTAAAGACAAAAATGTATCAAATGTGATTTTGAAAACAAAAAATGTATGTGTCCAGAATAAAATGCAAAATGAAAGAATACATGCCTATGATTTTCTTGCCAGTTGATTTATAGTGATGTTTAATTTAAAATCATTCTTAGTAAATAAAAGATACGGGAAACACAGAAACACAAAACCATAGTTCAATTTAACTATTTTTGAAAAAATCATTCAGAGTAATGAAATTAAGATGTTCCTAAAATCTTGCATTGAAAATCCATGAATATCTTTTGCAGCTAGCCTGTGAACAAAGTTTTTCCACTTCAAAAAGAATATCTTTAAAAGTCATTATGTAGTTGAATGATCTTAAAAGAAGGCATATAGGCAGCCAAGGAAAATTCCTGACATGCATTTTAATGGCATTTGTGAAGTAGCATTTATAGTAATGTTTCAGTAGGAACAAGAACGGATTCCATTATTTTCTTTATTTGTTGATTGTTCATTTAACTGAAGCACTACTCGCAATTCATCATAGTAAATAAAGAAAGACATCGCTTTAAGAGATTTTTAAAAAATATTTGTCCATAAAATGCTGAAAACATTTTGACGAAATAAAGGTCTTTGAAGCAAAGGGGTTAATGCTTTAACCCAGATGAATCAAAATTTAGCCAAAGAGGGCCACACTGGCACCCTGCCAGGAGCTTTAGGGCTGAAGCTAAATTGCATGTAATGGAGGAAATTGCAGCTGCCCTCATCTTTGATATGGAGGTGCAGCCAGCCCCAGCCAAGATAGAGCATCACACATTGAGAATTGCAAATATGACGTGCCACACTTCCTTATTAAAGATGAAGGTAGCCATAGGCAACACTGTAGGACTCCATGGAACCCACGTAATTACCTCTTCCCTCACCTTTCACCTCCACAGACATCATTTCAAATCCAGGTGTAGGTCATAAGTAGAAATGAAGTAAGGCCCTGGGAATCATTCCTTTTCAGGAAGGGTGCTTAAGCATGTGTAAATGCCATTGAAGTGCTTTCCTGAAAATGGATGGACAGGCTTACGTGCTTGCCTGAATCAGGGCCCTGATGACCTCCTCCTTCTCCTGGTAGTTTCCACTTCCTAGTGGTCATTGTCCACATTGGAAAAAGCACCACAATGCCAGAGAAACCCATGAGTGGAATATCTGTAGTTTTGGTGAATAGAGTTGTGGGTGTGGGATGCTTGCACATGTCTATCATACAAATGGGGGCAGCCACCCTTTTAAAACTACCTTTCTCAGGGGGTTTATTAAAAAAACACCACACCAATGTTAGTTCACATTTTTCGGGTCAAATGTCTGTTTAACATTATTTTCAGTGGTAGCTGGCACTTAATTATTATATCTCTCAATGGAGGGAGAAAATATTGCATTAGGTTTTTATTATCCCTGCCATCCTATTCCCATGCAATGTTGAGTTGGCCCTTTAAAAAAAGTTATGTTTTATTGGCCAGTTCTGTAAGATACAAACAAGCATAGATCATGATAAAGGATGTGCAGGCAGCCTGGGTTGCAGAATAGAAGCACTTGTCGCCATAATGGTACATTCTGATACACCCCAGAACAGCAGTCCAAAAACACACCACCCCCACAAAAAAACCCTGAAGCCAGACACACAGGTAGGTTGTCAATCAAAACATATAATAACCTGAACCAGGGTCAGCAACAGTCTGAACAAAACATGGCAACAGTCCAAACAGAAGATATGTTGCACCTGACCCTGAGTAGCTGCACCACACCCAACACTATGCACACACAGAAAGCCTTAAACAGGAACACTGAGTTCAGGGAGCAAGAACCAAGAAACAAAACAAAAATAAAACAAGCAGGAAGCAAAGAGGCAACATACGCACCAGTCATCACACTATCGTATCCCCTTACACCTTGAGTATAATGAAGAGCACTTCTGTACAGAAATTACTGGACATACCCACCATGTTGGAATGGATCCTGTAAGAGCCATTGCAATCTATCCAGCAGGGTGTGAGCGGCTTCCACTTTGGGACTGATCAGATGATGTTTTGATGGATAGCTGAGTCCTTCCATCACAGCCACTCAAGACTGCTTCTGGGATGAAACTATGGGAGGAAACCATCTTGTGCAGTGAACAAAAAACTGGTTATGTTGGAAGCCATGACAGTACCACTGTGGGCATTACAACTGTGAGAGGCAAGTGGGCATCTCACCATGTGTGGGTTCCCCCAAGGCTGATGCTTGGGCCCATGTTTGAGACCTACGACCCCTCACATCTTCACCTCCAAAATTCAGTCGGATTGCCTGGGAGGATAAAAATCATCTGACCTGTCCCCAGATCACAACAGCTTAGCACCCCTGTTTGAAAGGCAATAACAGCCCTTATAGGGTCTATTACAAGATATTGGTGTGTGTGTCTTTCTCCTCCAGTCATAGCTTCCTCAGAGCTCAGGTGAGTGATGTATGTTGAAATGCCATTATTATCACCCCCACTCAAATATCATGAAGCTCCAAAAATGCATCAGATTGGCTTAAAAACTATAAGATTTCTTAGAAAAATCATAAATTTTAGGTTCCTTTTATTTCCTTATGGTTTATTAGCCTTTAGTTTGTATTCAGGTCTCCTTTTCAAGCTTTGCTCTGCAACCATAAGGGCTAGCAAGTTAATTTCTCCTTTAATGAAAGCTGAGATTCTCTTGTAGTTAATTGCATCCAGTAGCTGGAGCTTTAAGCAAAATATCAACTACAGCGAGACTCATGCTAACATTGCAAGAGCTGGCAACACAAACTCCTACAGAAACAGAGGAACCACTTTGCTATAATTCTCTTAGGCTACAATGACCTGTCAAGTCAGTATATCAACAGAAATAAAGCAAAAATGGCTGGGGGCTTGTTTGTTCGTTCAAAATGGGTTTTGCTATGTCATAATAAATACCAATGGTTTAAATATGGAACAAGTTCTCTTACAGGTCAGACAGTCAGTTAATAATTATAGTAGATATTAAAGGTACAATTCCAGCACCACAATGGCCTTCAGGCCTTTGACTGCAAATTGGGCTGTCCTGAACACACAGGAAATGCTGTATTTAGAGAAGGATTTTTAGCATCTGGAGGATGGAACTCACCAATTCTAGTAGCCTAAAATTTGACTACATAAACAAGTGAAGATAATGGAAGCTGTTGGGTGTTCAGCACTTGAGAATCATCAGGTGCCTCAATATAGACTTAGGAGCCTAACTTAAGGCACCCATTTTTTAAAACTCTTGGCCTTACACGAGGGGTGCCCACAAGAACGGAGGACCCAATCTCCAGGAAAGTACTTAAACATGGGTTTAAGTGTTTTTCTAGTTTGGAGTCAGAATCCCTAACTCATTATTAAAGGGGAACACAAAGAGCTCATAAATAGAAACTTACTATGCTACAACACAGACTGAGTTGTGATGGCACCTACATCCCCTCGGAAGGAACTTCACGTACTGAGGAGATAACCTAAAGTCAGATACCAGGATACACCTTTTTGTGGTATCCAGGGGACTGAAGGCGTGGATTTCCTATTCATATGCATGTCAGACTGCTATATCAGACCAAGTTACTTTCCATAAGGGCTTGGTCCGCTCAGCTTAACCTAGTGATCCCCACAGGTGGAGTTTCCATAGGCTAAAAGACGATGGGCAAGATTTTCAGCTACACCAGTGCAAACCCACTGAAGTCAGTGGGTAAATAGAATGCTGATAAAAATCTTTATATTACAACCCACATTCTGTGTATGCTACACATTATACAGAAGAGCTATTTTAGAGAGTGTTTAATTTGGACTATTTTTTATTCCTCTGACTTCAAACCATGCATCATAGTTAACATGTATCCACTGTACAGAGTTCAGAATGACAAACATTAAAACTGAAATCTAAAACACCTCTAAAATAGTTTTTCTGTACATAAAAGTGTCACAACTTTTGAGCCACATACATCAGGATAGCCAAGACAAGAAGCAAGTTCTGTGTGTGTCCTACGGGTTGCTGGGGAACTTCCTTTTCCAAATGATATAAGGGCTCCAGCTTTTATCTCTCATGGGTAATGATATAGACATTTAACCTATCATCACCGGTGAGAGACTGAATATTGCCCATATTGGGCCTTAGGCCAGTATAATGGGAGGGAGAAGTGAATTCCACATTTGAGAAACAGAAGGGAATACTTTTGTGGAGGTTGGCTTCTGTAAAAAGTAAGGGGAGATGAAGACAGAGTACAGGTGAAGCGATCAAAGGTACATGACAATTGCAGTTTATCACATGGTTTCACAATTTGTTACATTTATAGAACTAGGATATATTTTAAGTGTACATATTTTTTATATAAAATGCATGAATATGTAGAATGAGAATTTAAAAAAAAATCTATATTGGAAGGGCAGCACCTCCCAGCCTAAAGGCCTCAATGTATAGCAAGTTGCACCATGGGTCTGAAAGTCATTAGAGTTGAGCATTTCTCTGAAAGGACCCCTGACAACAACCTCCATCCACTCTTTTGCAAGTGACTGAAATGACATGTAGTTTTTTGCACCACAACACACAGTTTAAATTATGAGTCTTCCAATGCATGGTTTTAATTGCATCACTCTCTTAAAGCAGGAACAAACAAAAAAATCCACAGTACATAGATTTTGAAGCTCAAGATGATCAATATAAATATTAAAACAAACCAAGGGCTTAGCACATAGAAAAATTCGAGACACATATTGGTATGCAGAAAAATTTAGGAAACATACCTTATACCGGGGGAGTTTTATCAGAGACCCAGTGCCTATGGTACGCATATAAATTCTCTTTCTTTTGTTCCTGCAGGGTTCCAAAGGCTAAAAAAAGAAAATACAAAGCAGAGGAGGCACCACTGAGTGAATTCAACAGTGTTTTATTAATCCATGTGATTCATCCAGCATGCTGAGGAAGATTCTTTACAGAATCAAAACGTTCATGTTTTTGATCCACATGGATTAAGGAAACAGTGTTGCATTCACTCAGTGGTGCCTCCTCCGCTTTGTGTTTTGGTTTTATTCTTTGGAGTCCTGCAGGAACAAAAGAGGGAGCATTTATATGTGTACAGCAGCATGGGGACTTTGATGACACCCCTTCCTGAAGGATGCTTCCTGAATGTTTCTGAGAGTTAAGCCTCCTGTTTGTATTTGCATCATTCCGCCAGATAAACCGAACTACTACCAAATAATAAAAGGCTCTCTCTGCCGGCTCGTGAAAGGCAGTTGTGCTGCTGTGTGGGTGGACTGTAAATCAGCCTGTTGATGCCTGCATAAAGTAATCAGACAATTATCTGGGATAACTAACTCAAAAATTTATTTTGGAAAAACAGCATCTTCCACTAAGAGCAAGACTGCAGACTTCTTTCTGACCGAGCAAAAGGCTTCAGGCATCAAGGACATGGAAATGTTTCGGGCCTCATGGCAAAGCATGAGCTTCCATTCAACCTTGCTCAGCAATGTTCTAACACACGTGCTTACCTTTTTATGTGCTTAAATGCTTCACTGTATAGGGGCCTGAGCTCTCTCTTGTGAAGCACAAAACTGAGTGGGCGAGACAGCAAGTTTCCCTGGTTCTTTGTAGCTAATTTTAATCTGATTCAGAACCCAGTTGAATCAACTATCACCATAAATAATAAAGCATAAGATCTGCCTTTGCTTGAGCCAAAGACATATGTCCAGGGAACCTTTTTTTTTTTTCTCCTCTCCACTTTACCAGGAATCAGGAAATAAGCATGCCATATCCAACAAACTAACTCCAAAAACATGGGAGATCATTTCCTCATATGTGTCTGACAGCAGGAACACTTTGCTGCATTCTCAACAGCTATCAGCTGACTCCACCTCTGTTTCAGAATCTTATATAAAGCCTTCCAACTAGTCTTCATGATTCTCCACTGATTTGTTCCCTTCACACATCTCTTTGACCTAATTTCTTCTTATTTTTCATCTTATTGCTACTTTTATCAAAATATACCATCATAAGAATTTGGCTGAATTTTATGCTCCCTAGACTTGGAATGTGGAATAGAAATGTATGGTTTTGAATAAAAAGACTAACTCCATCAGTTGATGGCAAACTAAATGACTGTATGAACTCTAGAATGCATTGATGTAGCAACATATCTCATGTCAAAACACATACACATACATACACATTAATACCTTCTTTCTTTTCTGTATCCTCCTGCATCCACAGATTCATAGAGAGTCCACCAATTTCCACCATTTATTTTGGGCTGGTCCGTTCAGGTTTCTGAGTGCCACATTGGTGAATTTGGCTTCTTTCTCTGTTGTTCTGCGTTTCGCTAGGTTGCCCTCTCTCTGATTCTTTCCAGGCCATGTCCACATTATCACTTGCCATGGAAGTCTTGGTGGTGGCATCCTTAAAGTGTGTCCTAAATACATGCATCATTGTCTCCTTACCGTATTTGATGCTTTGCTCTACGTACAATTTCTGATATTGCAAGAAATTCTAATGGACTCGGACAAACTTCTGCAGGCATTTATTTTGGAATGAATTGAGCTTACCAATTTCTGTTGTAGATGTCCATGACTCTGCTTTATAAAGGAGGACAGACATGATGCCAGTATTAAAAATCTGTACATATGTGTCAGTGCCAATTATGCTACTTTCAAATATTTTCAAGTGTATGAAAGTTGTTTGGTGCTTTTGCTATTCGTTGCTTGACATCTAGCATGATGTTACCCTCATTGCACTCCAAATAGGTAAAATGACTTCTAGTGTTTTGTCATCCACTCTGATAATTACTTTTGGGATAGAAATGGCCATATCATTTGTCTTCCCCTTGTTGATAAAAAAACTTGTTTTGCTGTAAACAAAAGTTGGGTCTTTTCTTCCATTAAGTGATATGTTAAACTTCACAGGACAATGTCATCACCACAAACGAAGTTATCCTTTATCATTTGCTCATCATGCTTTATCATTTGTCCATAAAATTCCTCAGTTGCCGTCTGCAGTTACTTTCCTCATGGCTAGTCAGTAACCAGTGCAAACAAAAATTTGGACATAATACGCCCCTGTGTTACTCCAGTTGTAACTGCAAACCATGCGCTGGTGATGACACTATCTCTGACTGCACATTCAGCTTTATCATATAGATCCTTGATTATTCTAATTATTTTTGCTGGTGTTCCACAGTACACCATAATTTTCCTCCCCTGTTGTCCACTAAAGTCAGGTAGCTTCTTCCCTCTAATCCTCATAGCCTGGAAGTCAGCAGGGGGAGCACTGAGAGCCCAGGGGAGACTTTCTCCATGCTCTCAACTCCTGTGCCTGCGGCCACAGTAACCCTGGGCAGCTGAGAAGAGCAGTTGCAGAGCAGAGCTCATCCCTCCACTCTTGGGCTGAAGCATGTTCAGTCTAGGGATGGAGCATGTAAAGTCTAGGTTGCCACCCAGCTGGTTTTTGTAGTGCCTTGCCAGTCAATGATGAAAACATGCTAGGGGTTTTTTTTTCCACTGCACCAACATTCCCTTGTAAGCTGGCCAGTCATGCAGTGATCTTGTAAATTACCAGCAAGCACACATTGCATGGCTAGGAGCAGAGCATGACCAGCCCAGCACCTAGGTCCTGCTCTGAGTGCCAGGCCCTCAACCTGCTGAAGCTGCAGTGGCTCCTTCCAGCACTGGGGACCAGGAATTGGGATGGGCCGAGGCTCGCCGGCAAGTTTGCGTTGGAAACAGGGATTGGGGTCGGGGAGGTAGGGGCTCCTGAGAGGGGGTTGGTGTAGGGGGTAGTGGGAAGGTAAGAGGAAAAGAGAACTTGAACTGCCCCCAGTCCCCCACCTGCACTCCTGCTTGAATGAGCGGGGCAGAGGAGTAGAGGAGGGTAAGGCTGGTGGGGACAAGCAGTGCATCTCAGAGATGGCAACCCTACAATCTGGCCACATGTAGGAGCTGTAAGTGGAAGGGGCATGCTTTGTGAAGGCAGAATTTAGCTGCCAAATTCCAACAAGTCTCCACTGAGCACATGTGAACTGAGATTTTTCAGACATCTACAACTGCCAAATGGGGGTGAGTTTTTCACGAAGACAACAAAAGGCACATTCTTGTCACCAGCATGACCCCCCCACACACACACCAAATTCTAAGTCCCTATTACAATAAATTGCTTTTTAACATGGGCAAAAGAACGTATTTCCCCTAACATCTTTTTCAGAAACAGCCGAACCATTTGAACATACACTTCAAAAACAAAACACAAACAGGAAACAAACAAACAAAATGGCCTGAGACAGACACCCAACATAAAACATTTCAGTCCAAACCGTTAAAGTTTGGCAGTGTTCTAAGACCCTGTTTTCAGTTGCTTACAATGGGAAGTGTTGGGCAAACTTTACCGTAGGCATTGCTACCTGTGCTGCCCATAATGAAAGAGCATAAAAATTGCAGCAACAATATTTAGTAATTTAACCTTGATTTTGCATTACATCAGCCTCCATATGTGACTTGCACATTAATCAAGAAAAGATGCATAAGCATATTCCTCTAAGAATTTACAAAAAGAACTGTATACACTTTTTAACTCACATATTTTCCAAAAGCATTCCTAGCCACCCCTGTGGATCAACTGATTTGTATAGCTCACTGGTTATACCCAGGGCTTTCCCTTCTGATGCACTATTATTTTGGAATATGTTTACATACAGCATGGGAGCATTTTGGTCAATTAATTCTCTGCTATAGAACACATACTAGCTAATTATCTACAAACACAAAAGCATATTCTGATTTTTCATGTATATTACTGTGGTGGCTAGGCTTATGTAATGTTTGGTCTATAATCTTCAAAATACTTTCCAGAAAAATCTCAAAGATCGCTCCATCTGGGAAATGTAACAATTAAACTTCATTTCCTATTCAGACCAAATAGCCTTAGTGTAGAAACCCTCATATTCTTCATGCATTTTCCAGACACCTGTTGTTAAATAGTTTCCACTCAGATTTGAAGAATTTGAGACAGGTCCTAAATTTGAGCCTCTTAAACTGAGACTCCCTGGGGTGAACCTGTGCCCTTTCTAAGCAGTCATTTGAGATAAACTGTAGCCCTTAGTATATCAGGAGGAATTTCCACAGCACTTGGCATTTGGCCTCACACCAATTCTCCTTTGAAGCTGAAGACTATAGAGAAAATGTCTGACACCTGCTGAGTAAACATTTGACCCTAGACTACTGGGAAGAGACTAACTAGAGCTTCTGCTTTTCAGAGACAGCTAAAAGGTTACACAACGCCTCCTGCAGAGTCCTAACAACTCAAGGCAATATTCTTAAGTAGGTTTTGTAGGCTGAGGTGTCGTCATGGCTCTTTCAAAGACATAGGACATAGTATTCATGAAAATCAATATGACATGTTTCTGGTGCACTTGCACCCACTCCTGAAGTCAGTGAGATTTTATGCCAAACCATACAAACATATCACGAAAACATTAAGAACACAAAGTCTACTGGCAGACTGACCTGATACAATATAGGACAACAACAATAGTTCAAAAGGCAGATATGTACACATGAAAAAAATAAACTGGCAATTGGGTCAATCAATGCTGTATTTTTGTTGTATAATGAGATCCACTGGCTGAGAGTTGAAGTTAGACACATTTAAGCTGAAAATATAGCACCGATTTTTAACAGTAAGAGTGGTTTAACCATGGGAACAGATTACCAAGGAGAGATTCTCTGTCACTTTAAATCTTCAGATCATGACTCCATGTCTTTCTAAAAGTTAGGCTCTAGTTCAATCACAAGTGATTGGTTTAATTCAGGAGTTGTTGGGTGAAAATTAATGGACTGTGCAAGAGGCTAAACCAGATTATCACAATAGCCCCATTTAGCCTGAAATTTTATTAATCTATTTGGGATGATGGTTACAGTGATCACCATTATAAAGTTAACAGCTCCTCAAAAGTGGTATCCTATGTACACTCAGATCTTTAATGGTAAGAAGTAAGTGTGTGAATTCGTTGTCAATTCTAATTTTGGATACATCTACAATTGTTGCCATTTAGAAATAATACAGTCTACATTTTTGTTTTGAATATACAGGACTGGTGTTGATTACTGAAGATACTATACCATTGAATTGTACTGCCACCATGTACAGTACCAGAATTAAATGACAAAAAGTGTGGTTATTGCAAATAATGCTCTTCTCAGGTATACTGTGGGCCTGCAAGATAGTATTTTTTTCAAAGTTAATGTACTTAAGAGTATATACTCTGTGTGGGTGTGCAATACAACAGAACGCACAAAGTAGTCATAGGTCTTTATTTTCTCTATTACATTCTCCATTATACTTTTGGAAACAAAGTGAGATGACAACAGAGGTTCACATTTGTATTGCTGACAGTTTTATAAGACTATTATTTAAAGCACAAATATTTTACCTGAATCTCTCCAGGTGTTTCTCTGAGTTGTGAAATTTTTCTTGTTTTGACTCATCTGTTTGACTGGAAAGCCCCGGAACTTGGTGCTGAGCATCTGGGGAGATGCAAGGATACCAGGTGAAATTTTCATATGAGCTGTAAACCTGGGGCATAGTAATGAAGGTCTCTCATGGTGACGATTGTGCTGGGGAAAGAAAAACAAGAGTGAGAATCCACCAGTCTTCTGTGTGTGCAAAAAAAGCCACCACTCTGCTATTCAATGGATTAAGCCAACAGCAACAATTGAAAGGGTAGAGGAATCACCAGTATTTTCTAGCTCATTTTCCATTCTTTAAATTCTAAGAACTTGAAGTTGAGATCCTCTACATACAGGAAAGAAAACCATGTATTGATTTGAGGTATATACATTAGAATGAATATCATTAATTGTCATGTAAGAGAATTCATTTTCTGTTAAAGATTTGTTTTTAAAGTACCATAGGCTGGACCATTTAACATTCTCACTCGGTTAAGCAGGAGAGCCCAGGTTATGAGCCTAGCACACACTCCTGCACCGATTAAATGAGACTCCATGTTTGTACAGGGGGGTCTAATTAATGCTTTTGCTTACAGGCTTGGGGACCAAACAAGAGCAAACAGCAGCAGAACAGAGGAGTCTATAGTTCACTAGCAATTGGGGTAATTGTTTTGGAAGTTAAATGTTGCCCCATCTCAATAGTTGTGTAGATTTTAGGAGCTGAGGTTTTTATGGAATACAGGCATAAGGACTAGGTTTTGTCTAATTCCCCTTTATATTGTTTGCTATTGGAGAATGTGTTTCGGCTTTTGCTGGACTAACATTTATCAGATTTACTGACCCAGAGTCATAATCCTGCAACTAACTTTGTGCGTGGGCCACTGCAACCACACAAAGCCTCATTCACTTCCTGTGGCGGAGTCGACACCCACTCAGGCCCAGAGGGGTTTAAGATAGCCCTAGAAGAGGGCTGGGGCAGGGGAAGAGCTGGGCTGATTGGCAGAGCAGCTGCAACTGGGGGCCATGCCCCAAACAGACCCAGCGGGCCTTATAAAAGCCAGGAGCAGACAAGCACTCTCTCTTTAGCTCTGAGAGGGAGGGACCTGGCTGCAGAGACCTGAATAGAGGACCTCATTTGGAGCAGGGGTGGGGAAAGGCCAAGGAAGCTGGGGAGTTCTGGCCTAGGAAAGCCTCAGGCTACAGGCCTGGGAAGGCCTACTGGGTACGGGGGTTGCAGGGACAGCCACAGGTAGGCAGAGGCAGCAGGTCCAAACCCAACCTTGCCTGTGATGAGTGGCTCATACTGCAGTCTGGCCCAGGGTGTGGGGGCTAGCTGGTGACTGGCAGGAGCCTACAACTGAGGTGAGGTAGGGATACTAGGTGGGGGTTCCCCTAGGAGTGGGAGACCCAGAACTGTGGGGTACCGCCAGGTGGTAGCACCCAGTGAAAGGGGCAGCGGGGTCCTGGGAGGGACATGGGAGCCAGCAGCAAAGTGAGACACTGGCCTAAAGAGGGCACTCTGGAGGTTGGAACACTAATTCCCTGAGATGACCAGCAGGAGGCGCCGCCGGTGAGTCTGCACCTGGTTACACTTCCATTACTTGCAGATTCAGGATGCTGGTTACCGATTTGGTAACCTCACCCATACACAGATGCACTCCAGACTAGAGCTCTCCTCCTATTTCAAATGGACTCCATCTACCCAGGATTGAGTGGAATGAGATCTTGTATCTTTACTGTTCCTTAATGGCGAATTGTCAGGATAAAAATCCTATGGTCCTAATTGTTCTCTCGGTTTTCTTCTGTGCTGCCCCTCACACTTGGGAAGAGTTCCACATAAACATCCACAAAACTACCTCCTTGTCCTCCTTCACACTCTCCATTGCTGTGATGCCTACAAAAAATTATCAGCTGGGCAACTGGTATACAAAGATCAAAGCCTATGGTACTGACCAATATTGTCTCATTGTTTCCTTGTCCCCTTTCCCCCATCTGTTTGTTGTATCTTGCCTTATACTTAGATTGTAAACTCTTTGGGGCTGGGACCAGCTTTTTGTTTTTTATTTGTACATCACATAGGACAACAGGGCTCTGGTACATGCCTAGGACTCATAGGTCTTCCCACAATACAAATAAACAATAATAATCATAATTTTAGACAATGAAGTAGACTAGCAAGTTTCTAGTCAACTTCACTTTCATGTTCTCATGTACTAACACAATGCTGAAATGTAAGGGCTGTGAACTCTGCAGGACAATATTTGCTTCTTTAAAAGAAGTATTACATATTTCTTCACCTCCTCAATTTCCTTTATGGCTTAAAGGTTATAATGTTGTCTATAGACAAATGCTACCTATGTTTAACTGATATCCTCAAGATCAGCACATGTGAAGCAACAATGTGGACAATGCAGAGATTCCAGAGTATTGTAGCTTTCTTGCTAAAGGGGTCCAAAAAATTGAGGACATCCAGTGAAAAAGGAGTGATTTACGAACTTTTACTATTCTTTCTGTGTCACTCCAATTTTCCACAAACCACAATGAAAAATTACAATAGTACTCAAACTTTATATTTCACATTTGGGGTTTTTTTGCCAATGCATTGATATTTTTACAAAATACAGGTTTAAAGCCCCTGTTAAACTGTAATCTGAAATACAAGTTAATCTATGGAATCATGAACTGAGACTTCATAATGAATGAGACAGTGATAGAAGAGTGAGAACTGTAAACCTAAACAAGGCAGTTAACAATTGACAAGAATTTGCATTCCCTGCATTGAATGCAATTTGTCACTTTCATGCATCTGAAGAAGTGAGGTTTTTTACCCACGAAAGCTTATGCCCAACTAAATCTGTTAGTCTTTAAGGTGCCACCGGACTCCTTGTTGTTTTTGTCACTTCCAGTTTCACATAACTTGCCTACATTCAGCATATGGAAATTGTGAACAGTATGGACTATCTCTAGCTTTCTTTTCCTTGTTGATACATTTTCCCCTAAAATCTAAAATGATAAATTACAGTTGAAAGCCTTAGACTAGAAAAAGGTCACATAAGAAGTTACAATTGATTAGTTCATAGCCAAAAAAAAAAAAATTTTCAAAGCAAAATGGAGTTCTGAACTTTTTCAATGAAGGGTAGTCTCAAAATTGATGTATAGAGTATTAAACCATTATTGCTATAAGTCTAGTTATGCAACTTTTTATTTTATTATTCAATAAAACTGTGTTTCCTTGAGGTCAAAAGTTTTTTTCCTTGAGACCCATATTTCAGTTCTTATTGTTGTGATCCTTTTGATGTGCACAAAGTAGACTCTAGCTGGGAATCAGGGGTTAGAACTGCTGTGCTAGCAAGGCTCAGTGTTTAGAGGTTCCCACATTTTTACAAAGCACTCACATTTTCAGCAGGTATAGAAACAGAGTTTTTACCATCCCACACAAAGCACATTATTTAGCTTAAGTATATTTGAAAAAGAAATATGACTGCAATCAGATTTCAAATTTAACAATTCCATTATTTTTCAGTGTGTTTTATGCAAAATTTATAAGCAGACTAGAAAGAAATATGGAACTTCTAGGGGTTAAATGTGACTCATTGTAAAGAATGCGCCCTTTTCAATAACACTTCTCTTTTGATTAACTAAAAGCCAGGCCTTGTATATTATACACAATCCTCTTTTTAAACAAGGCAGACTCCCACACCACAAAGATACTAGAACAGTAAATATTGATTTTCTTGACTGATGGTACATCTCATGCTACCCAGACCACTCAAGCATCTGCTTGTTACCACAAGCTATTCCCTTTGTCAAGGAATAAAGCAAAGTGGCGTTACGTGCTATCGGTTGTGGATTGCAAATACTTAAATACATTTCTCAGAATGAAAGGCACCTTCTTTTGATTTTTTTTTAAGTGTTTGCTTTAGCCCCATACACACTCCTAGCACCTGTACTTTTCAATGGTTAGTTTGCCAAGATCACTGTGGTTTTCTTGCTGGCTTCTTTATAACTGTTTATTATAAGTAAAGCACCTAGTGAAGCCATAAATTATTGATTTTATTTATTTATTTATTGCTAGGAAAGAAAGAAAGACATGAAAACAAAACCTCCAGATCCTGGTGCAAGTTTTGCATGTACCCTGATACATTAACAAATGCTAAATATGAGATTATAAAACAAGTGTGATGTATTGGGGAAAAGGGTTGGCTTGTTCACTGTATTTAATTATTATTTGGGACGTCTTTTTCTCTTGATTTTTGGGGTGGCTCCAAAATCATGCCCTGCTGAAAGATCACCACAACAGCGTAAACTGGGCAGGCATTTATGCCTGCTAAATACTTCAGAAGTGAGAGTGAGGAGGCTTTAAAGCACTGAGCACACTTTTACTGCTCTACAGATGCTAAATTACCAGCACTGCAAAGTAAGAGAGGCTATTCAATGGGAAAATGTATTTTTTTCATTGAAAAATTGTCTCTTTTTTGACCAAACTAGAAAAGAAGAAAAAATCCCCTCTCCCCCCAATTTTTCAGTTTATAATTTTTCCACACCAGCACCTGATGGGAGGAGAATCACCTAGGCTGCGAGTCGACTATTTGCCTTTCTCTGCAGGACGATCGGCTTCCCCCCACCCGCCGCTGGTTCCTCTTCCCTAGTGGGAGGGTAAAGTAGTCTTCCTCTCCTCGTCTTCCTCCCATCCAGAGGAAAACGGAAACGTTTCCACCTGCTGCTTCTTCCTCAGCCAGAATATTTAGTCAACAGAATGGGCTGGTCAGTTCCCTCTCCCCTTCTGGCTTTCCATAGTGGGGACAGAGGTTGGAAACACAAGGGTGGTCCCCTGTTGTACTAAATTTAGATAGCAGATAGATTCTAATGGTGTTAACACAACCCAGTCACTGTCCAACATTAAACAGTGTTAAACAAGGTTCAGGATTTGGTATTCAGAGACCTTAACCTGCTTAGTACCATGGCAAGGACACCATTAAACAGCCTTTTAACTTTTTATTAAAGATACAGAAAAGAAGGGGAAAACAGTTAAAGCATTTGAAATGCAAAGTATTAAGAAAGGATTTCATTTTAACAGCATCCCTCTTTCCCTTTAGCTGGAGCGAATCTTTGGAAGAAAAATACCTCTGGCTTGACAGTCTTTTAGCTGGTGTCAAAGATAACTGTTCATTTGAAGGAAAAGCGAAGTCGTCAGTTGAGATGGGCTGGAGCTGTCATAGTTGCTGCTGTTAAAGTCAGATCCTGTTTCCTAAAAAAACTCTCTTTGGCCTGGTTGGTCAGGACATCTTTTAGGATCAGGATGAAGAAAGTCTGACATCCCATGAGATGACTGGGGTGGCAGCCATGATGAAAACTTGTTCCAGTAGCCAATTTTTCTCCCCAAAGTCTCCTTCCTCAAGGACCCACAAAGGGGTGTGCTGAACAGAATTGCCCATCCCATCATTATTTTGTCCACCAGTTAGGCCTAGTTTCTGACCAATTTTGGTTCACTGATTTCTGGTTCCACAGTTTTCTTGCTTACTAGGCATGATCACAACACAGTCTGTGTTATATCAGTAGGACTTTTTGTTTAGACTAATTCAGTCTGTTGCCATTTTGGACCTTTTCCCGTCAACGTTTGTTGTTATAGGTTATCATGAGAATTTATGAACTTTACAACGGAGATCACAATTGGGGTAAATTTGTAGGCCCAATTATTATAACGCCCCTATTGTGCATACATACACACACTTATTTGGCTGGCTATTGGCCTGCTTTCAGACATGAAGTCCTTTCAGGTACATTTATCCTCCTTGTTACTATTCTCTTCCCACAAGATGATGCTATCACTTCCCTATAGAACATCAGTACCTGGCCTTGATGCTAATCAACAAAACCAGTGGGCTTCCTTTCCTGTTTTGCTGCACCTTACCACTGCATTTAAGACTTCATTTAGCAAAACCCAGCCAGAGGAGATGACACATTTAAAAACCTCCTATTTTCTTATTGTACTAACAGAGCTGATTACTTTTTTCATCAAAATGGATAGAAAAGTATTCACTGTGCAAGGAACTTGAACCTGAAACAGTAAGTGAGATTTGGGGAGGAATTGGTTAATCTAGGAGTAATGATATTCAATCAAATAACTGAGCAAATGACTTATTAGGCTGAAAGAACTATATATATAATATATATATTTAAATGGTGAAATTTATTAGACTGCATTCATTAAAACGAGTGTGTACCCAACAATTGAGAATCTGCTGTAACAAACTTTACTGAAATGAAAGACACAATGTGGACATATAAATCAGGTCTTGTCCACTCCTGAGAAGGTATCCTCTGAGGAAGGCATCATTTGGTAATGGTTAGAGCACAGGACTTGGAATCAGACTTGGGCTCTATTCTTATCTTTGCCGCTGGCTTCTTGAATGCCATTGGGCAAATCACTTAATGGGCCCATACCTCAATTTTCCTATCAGTAAAAGGAGGATAATACTACTTGGCTAACGTAAACTGCTCCAAGTCCCTAGCCTCACAAACCCCAAATGCATATATCTCCCATGCCCATGTCCAAAGAATAATGATTTAGTAATTGTCCTTATGTGCTTTGAAAATAAGGAACCAATACATGCAAGTGGGGTTTTAAAAAAAGGAAATACGAAAGACACATGGGAGAAAAGAGACATCCTCAAAATGCAATAAAGCTATCTTCAAAGTCTGACATAGTGAGTAAAAAATAAATAAACTATGCCATGAACACAGTCTTCTTGCTTGTAAAATAGGTCCACATATTAAAGATCTGAACTGTGGTACAGAACTTCCTAAGATGCTCATTTTCTGGTTTTATTTTTTTGGGTGAAGTAATCATAATTCAATTACTTAAAGATTTATTACGAAACACTTTGCCCACACAAGATTTTTCAGTATGTAAACACCATACTATTACAGGCCTAGTATTTCAGATTTCATTAGTCAATAAAGCCAGGTTTATTTGTAATAAAGTTAAGCCCTTCCAACCACTGACCATGGAAACCAGATTTTGAAATAATTCAGATTTGTGTTTCTGTTCTTTCTAATTAAGGGTAATATCAGGAAGGACAGACAGTGGGTAGCATTGTTCAAGCACCATGGATTTAAGCAAGAAAATCTGATTATCAGCTCATGTCAGAAGCCAAGCGATAATGCAGCTTAGCATTTGTTTGGGCTTTTTCTTTAGCCAAAAGATAATTACTGTTCGTTAAGTCTTACGTAAGTGTATCTAATATCTATGGTCCTAAAAATTATGAATAGTAGAAGCACACAATAGGCAAAGAAGAATTACTGTATTTATTATTTACTTGGGCTGTTCCATCAAGATAATTTCATTAGCCAGGAAAGTTAAACTTAATGTCAAAGTATAATTTCTTAGAGGCCAAAAAGTTAAATATCAATTCTCATGCAACTTGTATGAGAAGTTGCATTTTTATCAACACACAAAAGCCATATTAAAGTAACACTAAGATCCCAGTCTTGCCATTCTTACTTAAACAAAACTCACAATGACCTTTATGGGAGTCATCTTGCCGTAGTATTGACTGCAGATCTTGCCTTTAAGATCCATTTTTTTTTGCTGTGCTGAATGCCTTCAGCATCCATTGACTTCACTATGTTCCCCATCGTGCAGAATTGGACCCTACGTTTTTTTAACAAACTGACAAAATCATATTTCAGACCAAAAGTTGCAGCTCTGTTTCTAGGTATTGGAAACTAATATGATGACATGTTCATTAAACAATGCAGGAGCATTGTTACCCTGACAAATGTTATGTTTTATGAAAGTTTTATAAAAAGATGTTTTATGAAGTAGTTAATAGGGATATGAGAGAGGTTCGTTCACACTTATGGCCTTAACAACCCTTCTGCTTATAGGAGCAGATAGAATTGGCAAATGTTGGTCAGTAGGAACCAGAAAGCATGACACTGAAATGAGCAAAGAGGATCCTAAGTAACAGAAGCAGCAGCATCCTCAAATTGAACCTCTTGTGAACACCATGTGCTTAGGTCCCTGTAGGCTTTGGTGGGGTACTATAGAGTCATGGCTACTCCACAGGGAAATACCTGATGGAATTTAACCTAGTGGCTAGTTGAAAATTTACATGCACATTTTCACTGAAATTTCAAACTTCAATGAAAAACAGAAACAATGTCAACTAACTTTTCTTCACTATTTGGTGTACAGTCTTGACTGGGAAGAAGGGAGGAGAGAGTGTGTATGTGTAAAAGCGGGCAAGGGGAGTGAGCTCATTTCACTGACAGTTATTGCAACCTTAACTACACTTAAACACATTTTTGTATGTGTGAGAATTTCCTTAGTTTTAAAATAATCATAACACAATTCTGGGTAGTGAATAAAACTGGGGGAGGGGGCAATTCTCCCCCTTCCTCCTGATGTCCTAAGATCTGCAGAAGAAGAATCTCACTAATGCGTATCTTCTACACTCTTAGGAGGGGAGCCAGTCTCCTGTAGACTTTAGGAGATACACAAAGTAGAGATCCGCCTAGGTATATGAATCAACCACCTGGCGAGCCTTATGACAAATTAATTTAACAAAGTCAACTCTGACCATCTGTATTTGTCCACAAGCCAAATACTTCCACAAACCAAATACTGCCTTTAAAAGAATTGACATTTACACAACCACCTCTCTATGCAAATTCTATATAGCACTTTACAACAGGCAAAATGGTCGATTAGGTGAAATGCACAGTAGAGATGAAAGCTAAACAGCTACATGTAGAGAGAAAAAAAGCAATCTGAAAAAGACATTTGGAGCCATCTGCAATAGGAAATAATTCACAGCTTAGAACACAAACAGATGAATACATGTGTGAAGTAAAGGTGATGAACTTGTTTTGACTTTCAATGAAAGTTTTTGTGAAAAAATGTGTGGAAAGTTTCTGCTCTTTTTCTATCAGCTATATTACCAAGTAAAATACAGTGTTGGGGCCTGATCGTTAGCAGTCATCCATTCTAACACTTAGAATCACAGGCGCTGAGCATCTCACAGGATAGGACCCTAGTTTACTAATATTTAATAGTAAGAGATGGAACCTACACATGAAATGAAAATACAATATCAGTAGCCGAGAACTGGTCTCTGAATTGGTACTCAGAAGATTTTCACTCAGGCCCTGATTCAGCAAAACGCTCGTGCACATGTTTAAATTTAACCATGTGAACCGTCCCATACTACTCACATGCTTGAAGGTTAAGCACATGCTTATGGATTTTGTAGAATATGGGCTTCAATAAGTATTATCCAAAAAGTCAAATACAATTTTTGGATAATAAATTATTAGCCAATCAAAAGTAGAGGACAAAACTAAAGGGAAATAAAAGCTTTTTTATTCAAGTTATGCAATACAAGCATACTGTGAACTAACTTAAGAAGATGAACTACAGATGAAAAAATAATCCGCCTTTTGTGCACCATTTATATAACAATTCCAGGCTATAAACCAATGATATACAAAAATGATTATGAAATGAAGATCTCTTTTGCAGGAAGGAATTCAGAAATACCTTGTCACCGTGACTTTATTGAATGTAATTATAACATTTGGATTAGTGCAAATGTGTGTGTCTACTGGAAATTAGCAATAAACAACAGGGAAGGTAGTATTAAGGTGTAACCTAAGTTAGTTACTTCAAAGAGACAGTTTTTATAAGTAATACAATACCACACAAGAATTAAGAAAAACCTGCAGATAAGAAGCGAAAAAAGAGAAATCATCATTAAATACTGCCTTGTGTTTATTTTTTATTCACAGATTTTAAGGCCAGAATGATCTATTATGCTTATTAGTCTACACTAGGGCTGTCAAACTATTTAAAAAATTAATCGCGATTAATCACAAGATTTTAAAAAAATATTAGTTTTAATCATATTGTTAAACAATAGTACAATACCATTTATTTAAATATTTTGATCGTTTTTCTACATTTTCAAATAATTGATTTCCATTACAACACAGAATACAAGGTGTACAGTGCTCATTTTATATTATTTTTATTACAAATATTTGCACAGTAAAAAATTAAAAAATCACATTTTTCAATTCACCTCATACAAGTACGATAGTGCAATCTCTTTATCGTGAAAGTGCAACTCGCAACTGTAGGGTTTTTTTTACATAACTGCACTCAAAAATAAAAAAATGTAAAACTTTAGATTCCACAAGTCCACTCTACCCTACTTTTTGTTCAGCCAATCGCTATGACAAGCAAGTTTGTTTACATTTACGGGAGATAATGCTGCCCGCTTCTTATTTACAATGTCATCTGAAAGTGAGAACATGTGTTCATGTGGCACTTTTGTAGCCAGTGTTGCAAGGTATTTACTTGGGCTGTCAAGCAATTAAAAAAATTAATCATGATTAATCGTGCAATTAATCGCACTGTTAAACAACAATAATAGAATACCATTTATTTAAATATTTTTGGATGTTTTCTAAATTTTCAAAATATTAATTTCAATTACAACACAGAATACAAAGTATATAGTGCTCATTTAATATTTATTTTTGATACAAGTATTTGCCCTGTAAAAAAACAAAATAAATAGTATTTCGCAATTCCCCTATTAGAAGTACTGCAGTGCAATCTCTTTATCATGAAAGTTGAACTTACAAATATAGAATTATGTACAAAATAAACTGCATTCAAAAATAAAACAATGTAAAATTTTAGAGCCTGCAAATCCACTCCGTCCTACTTCTTGTTCAGCCAATCATTCAGCAAAGAAGTTTGTTTACATTTACAGGAGATTATGCTACCCTCTTATTAGAATCATAGACGATTAGGGTTGGAAGAGACCTCAGGAGGTCATCTAGTCCAACCCCCTGCTCAAAGCAGGACCAACCCTGATTAAATCATCCCAGCCAGGGCTTTGTCAAGCTGGGTCTTAAAAACCTCTAAGGATGGAGATTCCACCACCTCCCTAGGTGACCCATTCCACCCTCCTAATGAAATAGTTTTTCCTAATATCCAACCTGGACCTCCCCACTGCAACTTGAAACCATTGATCCTTGTTCTGTCATCTGCCACCACTGAGAACAGCCTAGCTCCATCCTCTTTGGAACCCTCCTTCAGGTAGCTGAAGGCTGCTATCAAATCCCCCCTCACTCTTCTCTTCTGCAGACTAAATAAGCCCATTTCCCTCAGCCTCTCCTCATAAATCATGTACCCCAGCCCCCTAATCATTTTCATTGCCCTCCGCTGGACTCTCTCCAATTTGTCCACATCCTTTCTGCAGTGGGGGGCCCAAAACCGGACACAATACTCCAGATTTGGCCTCAGCAGTGCCGAATAGAGGGGAATAATCACTTCTCTCAATCTGCTGGCAATGCTCCTACTTTTGTAGCCGGCATTGCAAGGTATTTACGTGCCAGATATGCTAAACATTCGTTTGTCCCTTTGTGCTTCAGACATCATTCCAGAGGACATGCTTCCACGCTGATGACCCTCATTAAAAAAATAATGTGTTAATTAAATTTGTGACTGAACTCCTTGGGGGAGAATTGTATGTCCCCTGCTGTTTTACCCACATTCTGCCATATATTTCATGTTATAGCAATCTCAGATGATGACCCAGCACATGTGGTTCATTTTAAGAACACTTTCACTGCAGATCTGACAAAACGCGGAGAAGGTACCAATGTGAGATTTCTAAAGATAGCTACAGCACTTGACCCAAGATTTAAGAATCTCAAGTGCCTTCCAAAATCTGATTGGGACGGGGTGTGGAGCATGCTTTCAGAAGTCTTAAAAGAGCAACACTCCAATGCGAAAACTACAGAACTTGAACCACCAAAAAAGAAAACCAACCTTCTGCTAGTGGCCTCTGACTCAGATAATGAAAATGAACATGCATCGGTCCACACTGCTTTGGATTGTTATCAAGCAGAACCTGTCATCAGCACGGACACATGTGCCCTGGAATGGAGGTTGAAGCACGAAGGGACAGATGAATCTTTAGCACATCTGGCACCTAAATATCTTGTGACACCAGCTACAACAGGGCCATGCGAATGCCTACTCTCACTTGCAGGTGACATTGTAAACAAGAAGCTGGTAGCATTACCTCCTGCAAATGTAAATAAACTTCTTTGTCTTAGCAATTGACTGAACAAAAAGGAGGACTGAGTGGACTTGTAGGCTCTGAAGTTTTAAATTGCTTTGTTTTTGTACACTTTTTTATTTCAGTTACAACATAGAATACAATATATATGAAAATGTAGAAAAACATTCAAAGTATTTAATAAATTTCAATTGGTATGCTATTGTTGAACAGTACAATTAAAACTGCGATTAATTGTGATTAATTTTTTTAGTTAATCGCGAGTTAACTGCGACTAACTGACAGCCTTAGTATTTACATGCCAGATATGGTAAATATTTCTATGCCCCCTCATGTTTCAACTACCATTCCAGAGGACATGCTTCCATGCTATTAACGGGTTCTGCTCGATAATGATCCAAAGCAGTGCAGACTGATGCACATTCATTTTCATCATCTGAGTCAGATGCCACCAACAGAAGGTTGATTTTCTTTTTGTGGTGCTTCAGGTTCTCTAGTTTTTGCATTGTAGTGTTGCTTTTTTAAGACTTCTGACAGCATGTTCAACACCTCATCCATCTTAGATTTTGGAAGGCACTTCAGATTCTTAAATCTTGGGTCGACTGCTGTAGCTATCTTTAGAAATCTCACATTGGTACCTTCTTTGTATTTTGACAAATCTGCAGTGAAAGTGTTCTTAAATTGAACAACATGTGCTGGGCCGTCATCAGAGACTGCCATAACACAAAATACATGGCAGAATGTGGGTAAAACCACAGAGAAGGAGACATACAGTTCTCCCCCAAGGAGTTCAGTCTCAAATTTAATTAACACATTTTTTTAATGAGAGTCATATAGAAAGATGTACAGAAAAAAATACTTTTTTTTTAGTTTAAATAAAGTTGATAATAACCCTCCCCAAAATAATCACACTATGACTGTTAATAATAATTAAGGCTAAGATTTAGTCATGGGTATTTTTGGTAAAAGTCATAGACAGGCCACAGGCAATAAATAAAAATTCAAGGCCCCGATCTGTCCATGACTCTTACCAAAAATACCCCTGACTAAATCTCTACTTCCAGGGCCCTGCTGCTCTGGGGCGCCCCTGCCGGTCAGGGGTCCTGCTCCAGTGCTAGGGGTTGACTGCCCCCCAGCCACTGCTCCTTGGGGACTGCTCTCTGGACGTCCTCCAGGT
The DNA here is from genome assembly GCF_965140285.1 of Lepidochelys kempii. Classification (NCBI taxonomy): domain Eukaryota; kingdom Metazoa; phylum Chordata; order Testudines; family Cheloniidae; genus Lepidochelys; species Lepidochelys kempii. Next base: position 252,399,544 of record NC_136380.1, read on the forward strand.
GCCCTGGATTGCTGCTCAGGCCCTCGCCAGAGCCAGCCACATCGGCCACTTTTCCAGCAGTCCCAAGAGCTAGATGCCTGGAGCTCCTGAGCAGCAGCCAGTGCAACTACCCCCAGGGTCACCCCCAGGACTGTTGCTTGGGCAGTCCCCGGGACCTGCCACACTGGCCGCTGCTTGTATGGTCCCTAGAGCCAGCTGCCAGGGACCGCCCGAGCAGTGGCCGGTGCAGCTGGCTCCCAGGACCGCTGCTAGGGTGCTCCCAGGAACTGCAGCCAATGGGAGCTGCGGGGTCGGTACCTGTGTGCAGCAGTGCACAGAGAACCCCTGTCCCCGCACCCACCTAGGAGACATTGCCAGAGGGGCGTGCCAGTCGCTTTGGGAGACATGCCACCCAAGGTAAGTGCTGCCCCCCTGACCCCTCCTGCACCCCAACCCCCTGCCCCAGCCCAGAGCCCGCACCCCACACCTAAACTTCCTCTCAGATCCTGCACCCCTCACCCCCTCCCACACGCCCACACCCTGCCCCAGCCCAGAGCCTGCACCCAGCACCCAAACTCCCTCCCAGAGCCTGACCCCCACACCCCCACCCCCTTCCGCAATCGAAGTACCTCACTTTATTTTCATTTACTTCCTATTACTTATAATATAGGAGAAGGATGAAGAAAAAAATGAAAAACAGGGTTGGGGGGAAGAGAAGAGAGAATATTATTTTTCTTGGCTGGGTCCTGGGTTGGGGGGGAGCCCCAAAAATGAAGCTGCACACAGCTGCCCACTTACTGTAAATCCACCACTGACTCCTTCCCTCCCTGGATACCATCACTGCTAGTCAAACCTATTCATTCATAATGATGTTGCTCTATCAACAAAAAGCAGATTCTTTTCTCTTCCCTAATTGTGTTCTGTGATGGAACAATACCAGAATGAACACCTTACCAGGATATCATTGTAGGCAGGCAGGATCAAGCAAAGTAACTAGGAAATATAGGCCAAATACAGTTTTTAAATCTGGATCTGGAAGTTCTCAAGAGGGAAACATACCTACACACAGAGAAGGAGGAGAGACTAGACATAAGAACCGTGTTTCTGGATTGGTTACTACTTTGTCTGATAGAAAGATGAGGACTCACACATTCGTCCATAGCACTGTTGCCACATCACAGAAATAATTACCTGCATAAGTTAAAAATTGTTTTTCTTTTTACTCTTAGGCATTTGTAACACACTTATCAGCATACTCCTAATGGCCCTGATCTTTCGAACATTTATGCACCCAATTAACTTTGCTCACATGAGTAGTCCCACAACATTCAATTAAACTATTTGTGTGAGACAAGTTACTTGTGCTTAAAGGTTTGCAGGTCAGTAGAACATCTGGGTATTAGAGGACTGGAATGATATTTGGCACAGCCTGTCAATCAGTCATTCTGAGAGAAATTTATTTGGTAACTAAACACCACATTGTCCTTTTTCAAGTTACAAGTTATTTAGTTATACTGATGGCCAAAGGTATGTTGTAGGTATAAAGTCCATCTGAGTATCGCAATTCCTGACTATCTATAAGTCTAACATACATTCCTCCCTTTTCTCTTGATGTAAATATTACTATTATAAAAACATCCTTGTTAATTTTTTTTAAAGTGATCTAAAAATTAACTAAATATCTACCATATGGAGGGTTTTTTAAGCAAACACTTACCATTGTGCAGTGCCCCATTGTTTTCACTCCTTCAATAGATGTCTTTTAAAAGTACACATAAAGAGAATGAGACGCTGTGTCAAACCTACTGGCACTGCATGTTTAAACACCTGCTTCTCTTCATCAGCCCTTCATAATATTGTTAAACGATAATTATACATACTGATGAGTAACGAATCAAAATACTGTAATCTGTCTTGAAAGGGTTTGTACTAATATTACAAGTACAGCATTAATAGGCTATTTAGCCTGTTCTTTTGAAAGAAAATATACCTTCATATACATATATCTCAAGTGAAAAAAACTTGGAAAAACTTACTGCATCTTTCTCCCTGTGCTACATCACTGTATGTTATATGGTTCACTACTTCAGATATATGTGTAGTCATTTGTTTTATGTATATATTTTACTATTTTTGAACTTTACCTAATAAATTAGGCCACATCCATAATTAATGCTGCTATTTTGTCCATTTATTTTCTTGGAAAAATTGAGTCACGTACCTGAGCCATTTTTAGAATGTTTGTTGTAGACACTGTGTTAAGGCTGAGTTCCATTTTTTAGTCTAACCACCCTTTTTATTTCCTCATAACTTTAAAGAAAAAAAGATTTTTTGGAGATGAAATGTTCTATACTTGGTCTGAGCTTAGTCTCAACAAGTCAAATATTGTGTGTGTGGGGGGGGGGAGACCACAAATACTCACCAAAGATTTATTTGAATTTTTAAAAAAACACCATGTTTCACTGGTGGTTGCTAAGCCCTTTTATTCACTTTCAACAAATATCCGTGCAAGTGAATGCCTGTGCACGAGAATGTTTGCAGAGAGTATTCCAAATATTCATGTGAATGGATGAACTTATGATGGTAGGCACTGAACGTGTTAATATTGGAGGTCTCTCTGCACCCAGAAGTGGTTCTGACACTGATGTCACATGTCCCGGATAGCACAAATAAATCACTTACTCTTACTGAACCCGCATGTGCTTCTGTGTGTTCCTTGTTCCTGCCTGCACCACACCATGACACGGTGTGAAATCTGGGATCCAAATCCAAACCTCTGGGCCTATCAGCACAGCACACGCACAAATATTTGTGCCAGCAATGATCAAATCCCGACAACTCCTAGTGGGTTTGGGAGACAAATCACTGACAGTGAACACTCAGCACAAGTCATGGTGATGAGCTCGTAGGCAATCTATAAATTGAAATACAGCTACGTGGAACCATCTGTCAAATGGTTTGGAATAACAAATGCATTTGTTAAATTAAAATCAATGACTATTGATAATTTAATCAATAGAAAAAGGGGCCAAATTCAAATTCTGGTGTGACTAGTTCACTTGATGATAGTCTCAGCCCAAAAGTTGGTTTGTTTTTTTAAAGTTTTAGCAAAATTGGCTCAGCAGTTTGACTAATGCACTGCGGCAGTGGGGGAAGAAGGGGAAATACCCTTCCCATATCTTATGTTCCAGGTGCTATTTTTCACTCTCATGTGGCTCAAAAATAACTGAAGCTAGACACTCCACGCTGGTTGTGTTTCATAATTCTCAGTGAAGCAGGGGTGAAAAATTCATGTTTGGAAAAAAACTGGTTGCAACTACAGTAAAGAACAAAATTGTCAGACACACAGATGAACATAATTAGTTGGGGAATAGTCAACATGGTTTCTGTAAAGGGAAATCATGCCTCACCAATCTACTAGAATTCTTTGAGGGGGTCAACAAGCATGTGGACAAGGGGGATCCAGTGGATATAGTGTATTTAGATTTTCAGAAAGCCTTTGACAAGGTCCCTCAACAGAGGCTCTTAAGCAAAGTAAGCAAAGTTAAAAGATAGGAAACAAAGTGTAGGAATAAATAGTCAGTTTTCAGAATGGAGAGAAGTAAATATTAGTGTTCCCCAGGGGTCTGTACTGGGCCCAGTCCTATTTAACATATTCATAAATGATCTGGGGAAAGGGGTAAACACTGAGGTGGCAAAAATTGCAGATGTGGAACTCCTTGCCAGAGAATGTTATGAAGGCCACACTATAACAGGGTTCAAAAAAGAACTTTTAGATAAATTCATGGAGGATAGATCCATCAGTGGCTATTAGCCAGGATGAGTAGGGATGGTGTCCCTAGCCTCTGTTTGCCAGAAGCTGGGAATGGGCAACAGGGGTTAGATCACTTGATGATTACCTGCTCTGTTCATTCCCTCTGGGGCACCTGGCATTAGCCACTGTCGGAAGACAGGATACTGAGCTACATGGACCTTTGGTTTGATCCAGTAGGGCCGTTCTTATGACTCATGGTCTCCATCACCATAGAAGCTAAGCACCTCCCAAAAGTAAACACAACACAGAAACCTCTTCTTTTCCTGCCTACAAAAATCAGGCTTGGTGATCTTTTTATTTTTAAATGTTGGTTTTTAACTGGATGGAAGTGAGACAGTCAACAGCAGCACCCTGGTGATACCAAATTTAATATGGACAAAAAGGAGAATCAGGGTCAGAAACACGTTAGGCTGTGACCAGCATGAACCAGCCAATGCCTGTTAATGGAACACACCTAAACAAGATATGTAGGATTTTATCAGTTAAAACTGAAAAACACAAATAATACACCCTCAATACCAAAAAGAAATCAGTGTTTATCCAATAAACACCGGTAAATCACCCAAAATGGTTACTTGTATTTAAGGGCTAGTCTACCTAGTGCAGTAACAGACTACAGGGTGTGATTTATAAAGCTAACTACCATGTTGTGCATTAATTGGTCTGTGGAGACCGTGCTGGTGTGCAATGAAGGTTCTCTAATATGCTTTAATGTAGAGCTGTTTGAAACAATACTACATTAAAATGCACTTCGGAACTATAAGGCAGTATAGTCGTCACCCGTCACGCCCTCTTGTGTCGGGGACTGTGATGCCCTTATTTCCATCACCTGCTGCAGGCCATCTGCCTCTCACCAGGTCTTCCATAGCTCAACCCTCCCACAGAGTCACATAAAGTTCATTCCTCATCGGGGGTAATGAAAAGGTCCAATGTGAAACTTCACAAAATATCCCAACATGAAAGAGCCTTCAGCTTCTATCCCAACTTTTGGCGGTGCTTCAGACCATCTTTTGGGGTCAGTCTTCAGCCCTACCCTGGGTTCAATATTCTTTCTGTTGGGCTTGCATGTCAGGATTGGTAAGGGAACCTAGGCCCACCCTCTACTCTGGATTCCAGCCAATGGACCCTGTATTAAGCAGCTAGGTCCGCTTCTTCAAACATGCTGCTGTTTCCCTGAGTTGCTTCCTACCTCCAAGAACCTTTGTGCTGCTTATCCCCAGCTTGTACTTAACACAGCCTCCCTTTGGTTCTCAGGCCTTTGGCTTCTCCTTTCTCTATTGAACTAACTACTCTTCTGCCCTGACCTGCTCTCTGTGGGTTTCTCACCTCTCTCCTCTGCAGTTTGTCCCTCCACCCCCACCAAGTTCCCTCAGCTTCTTTATATGGGCCAAGTGTCTATTGATTATCTAGCCCCACCCCCTCTGGCCATGAGGCAATCTATCAATCACAGCGCACTACCTGGCTCTTAACCCCTTGACTAACAAGTGATGGGAGTAAGCACCGTCAGAGGAACATTCCAGAGATTACATTCATTACCAGTATATGCAAAAAGAATAGCCCTGAAAAACCCTGATTTTGGGACATCTACAGAAACCTCAGAATTTGCTAAAAATGAACTCCAAAAAATGAAATTAATAAAACCTGAAAAACAAAAGCCCTAAAGATGTGGCTTTCTTAAGTCAACTGTCCACAGGAGTTCAGTCAGTCTGCCTCTGAAAGCCTTCCAAGTGCCCCTGTGGGTAGGGTCAAGAGCATCACCGTCTATTATCTATTCCGTAGACTCCAGACACTGGAGTCATCTGTTTTCAAAATCTGAAATCTCTGATTGCCTCTTGATCTAAAGCCTTAATTTCTACTGTAAAGATTCAGAACTCACTAACATATCACTGATTATCAATCCAAAAAATGCACTCCTACTACTGCTGCTGCTGCTGGGGGCTTGTCCACACTGCGCCGCCAGGCAGACAACGGAGGTGTGAACTGCAGAGTGCACCAAAGCTATGCCGCTAACTGCCCCATGGGAACACTGCTGGAGCAAACCAAAAGGTGCCCAGTTCGTGGCAATGCAGTCCTGTTTCAAAGAGGACTATGCTAATAGCCTTTTAATTCTGTGCCTCGGTTTCCCCATCTGTAAAACTGGGATAAACGATTTCTACCCCTCCTTTGTACAGTGCTTTGAGAGCTATGGATGTGTGGGGGGGAGCATAGAGCTGTTAAGTATTATTATTATCTAGATGTGTAAAAAAGTAAAATTGGAACCCCAGGGACTCCTGGGTGTTTAAGTCTGGTTACATCCCTCCCTTACTAGTATGCTGTTATACTGTTTATCAAGGATGGTTGTAATATTAAACCGTTATACTTTTAGAGTCTTAACAGATCAACCCTGTAAGACTGCACAGAAGCTTAACAGAAAGTGGGGTTGGCACCAGACTATCTGATTTAGCCGCAGGGGTTGTTCACATGCTGTTACCGCTACATGTTTGGAGATAAGCTAGTGCATACTGCCTACCCTTCAGACCCCAGCTGAGATGAAAATACTTTATATGAGAGAAATTTCTGAAAGGGAGCATTCTCAAAGGACCTGCCTCTTATCTGAATTGAAGTCACTTATACCTGGAGGGAAGATTATGCTTTTTTTTTTTTCGGTCCACACATCTCGTTCCCTGTTGTATATTTCTTTCACATCATATGATATGGAGTAAACTCACATAACCCTATATGATAATGTCCTATTATTTTATGTTTATAATGTATGATTCATTCCCTTGAAGAGAAACAGTCCATAGACAATTAAACTATGAGTAGCTGGTAACTAGACCAGTTTTCCAACAATTTTCTTTCATCTTGTTCAACATATTTTTTACTGTCACAATCATTTAGACCACTGTTTAGAAAGCAATCTTTAATGATGCTTTCAATATTTGTGTTTCATTTTGTTTCTCTCAGAACAAGTTAAGGTAATACAATGTGCAATATCCAGATACAACTACACAAAATTAACATTACAAACTAATTGTTCAGTACAGTTGGGAGTTTCAAAGCTGCCATTTGATTTCAGTGGACTCTACCTTTATGGACAAGGTGGGACGTTATTCCTACCAAATATTGTTACAAATGGAGTCACTGTCCTCATTGTTATTCTAGGGGCCCCACAAGCCCCCTTTTGCCAGGGCTTATGAAACTGTACTCTGATCACAGAGAGCTTGAAATAAAAGAAGGATCAACTACCTGTACAGAAGCTGTTGGACAGTGATGGTATGTGCATTGGGGCAGATTGAAATCTCTACCTTCCAAACCATTTGGATGCCAGCTGCATTTTTGTGGCCTACTTTGCGCTGCACAATGTCTGTGAGGACAAAAGTGAGCCATTTTCCTAGGAGTGGACTCAAGACACTGATGGATTGCTGGACCAGTATACTCAACCAGAAAGTGCACCAATCATTTACCAGGGCAGGATTCACACGTGCAACAGAAGTCAGGTATATGTGCGCCCTCATAATGGGACTTCACAATGCAATGGAGAGAGGGAATGACATAGTATTTGTAATTATGCCACACTCATTCCACTATTCCTGGGGCTGCAGTAGCTTGGAAGATTTTATTTTTATGAAATTTTATTATGCATTTCAGGCACTATTTATGTGCCTCACTGCACAGTTTCTGGACTACAGTGATGAAATTTTATACATTTTGTTATGCATGTTTAAGGCTAAGATTTTGTCATGGATATTTTTAGTAAAAGTCAGGGGCAACTCACAGACAATAAAGAAAAATTCACGGAAGCCCGTGACTTGTCCCTGATTTTTACTAAAAATATCCATGACCAAATGGAGAGCTCAGCTGCCGGGTCCCCACACTTTCCTGTAGTGGCTAGGCAGCTGTTAGAGCCCACTCTGAACTCTGGGGGCTTGGAACTCCATGTTCCCCCCACCGCCCCTGCCAGCTGCCATGGGCTGAAGTCACGGAGGTCGCGGGAAGTCACGGATTCTGTGACTTCCCGCAACGTCCGTGAAAAAATCATAGCCTTATGCACGTTACAGAAACTGGTCACGTACCTCAACACACAGTTTATGGATACCATAGTGTTGCATTTTATAAAATTAATGAAACCTGCTCGTGCAACCTCGTGTGCAAACTGAGCACAAGAATTGCCCAAAGGCTGCAAACATTGTAGGACAAGATAGCGTGGAGGGGATTCAGTGTCTGGCACTAGCTCTGGAGCTTGAGCCTGTAGTCTGGTGGCCAGGAGACTGAGCGACCTCTCAAAAAGCTCCTTCTGCTGTGCTGTCTCTTCCTCCCCCAACTTGTGATCATGGTCCAGGAACTGAACAGCCCCTTGTGCTGCACAGCCTCTCTTTCCAGCTCCCTTTTCCTCTCTGATACTCAATGCTGATAGGCTTTGACCAAATGTCTGCCATCGGTTCATCAGAGACTTTCTTCCTTCTTGTGCATTGGTTGAGAGTCCGCACCCCCATGCTCCTGATCCCTTGCCTCTGCCCCACAGAGGCAGGACCTGACAAGGCAAGTGAAAGAGCACATTATTGTCTGACTATGGGGAAAAAATAAATTTCTACTAAGATCAAAGGATGATAACTTTTGTCATTTGGTTTTATTTTATTCACACACACACACACACACACACACCCCATTGGCCAGTGTAGGTCCTGCAAGCTACACTGAAAGCCAACACACATCCTGGGAAGATGCACATAGCAAAATCAATTAAAATAATGTATATGTCCCCACAATTTTTCCTGGGGAGTGAGGATTTCCTATCACAAATGTCGCTATGAGCTATGGTTTTACAATCCTTTCAGGCAGGGCAAGCTCTGGAGAATATTGTTGTTCTGGAGGTGTTAGAGTGTAAATCTGACCTTCTGTTCCAGGCCAGCGGAGGAGAACTATCCATCTATGGCAAGAAGACTTTTAGGTGGCTGGTAACCAACTAGCACAACTACAAAGGGAGGGGGATCATGAGATACAGAGGCGGCCCTAACAAATATGCCCTGCCCCGGAATTTAACCAACTGTCTAGAGTTCCTACATCATGAAAAGTTCACATGTATCATTAGCTAGGAATGGGTGGAATTCATGGTAAAAATCAATAAGGTGCTGAATTCGGCTGGAGACACATTACATGCTCCTTATAAGCACCCTGCATACCCGCACAGGTCTGATTGGCAGCCCAGGACTATATACATTCTCTGCTACCATTTGGACCCCTTATACAGGCAGATGTAGAGTAAATACAGCCTCAGGTACTATTTGGATTCAAAATACAGGTAGTCAGGATAGTCCCGCATGGCCAACCTTTAAGTTCCCTTTCTTGCAAGTAAAATGTAATATAAGGCTCATAAATCAAATACCCCAACCCATCTTTCTAACAGGAGGCATGATCTAGTAAAAATTCATCAGAGTTGTTTGTTTAATCTCCCCCGCCATTTTCTGGTATCTATTTTGAATCCCACGTGGTGTCTGGGGGAGGAGGGCACTAGGGAAGTGGCATGGATTTCACCCTCAGGAGAAGCACACTATGACCCTGGCTTGTATGGACAATGTAATTTGGCATAGCCCAGAAATCCATCCAATTCCTACATGAACAACAACAAATCCGGCAGACAAAACATACCAGGCTCTGGCACTTCTGCTGCTGCTGCTTCAGATGCAGGCTGATCTTCAATGCCATCCCCAAACAGGTCGTCTGAACACAGACCTACCACATGTTGTCACTGCTCAGGTGGCACAGCCTGATCAAGGACCAGTGTCAGCACCAGGGTTACCTTGGGTGCTTGATCTGGCAGCTACAGGTTCTCCCCCAGTGGTGCCTGTGATTGTGGAGTTATAAGAGTGCCATCCCTGCTCAGCAGATTGTATACACCACTGCAGGATCAGTGCTTGGTGTAGCTCCCAGCACCTGACTGAATTCCTCATCGAAGGCGCAGGTACACAGGGAGTTCCCTGAGGTCTGGTAATCATCCCTGGTTTAGCAGTAGTCAGTCTTGAGGTGCTGGACTCACTCTCCACATTGATCGGTGCTCCAGATGATCCCCAACGCTGCAAGCCTCTCCGAGAGGATCATGTGTACAAAGTTATTTCTTGCACTCTTGTTGAAGTCAAATGTCTTGCTCGCCTCACACCAGAGATTTACTAGAATCCAGCTATGTTCCTCTGGCCAGCAAGCACTGCACAGGATGTAGGGGTTCTTCATAGTTCTGGCCATAGCTAACACACAATAGGGTTAATTGTTTTCAGTTGAGAAGTCCACATGAAAAGAAGGGGCTAAATGCCAAGCCGTTGTATGGGAACCAGGAGGTTGCTTCTGGTTACAGGGAATCAAGTGGGAAGTATGGGCATAGGGCCAGGAGACACAGGCCTAGGGGATTGTGGGATAGCATTGGCAGACTCTCTGGACACAAGCATGGCGACCCCAGGCTGGAGCAGCAGCCACACTATGAAATGAGTGGGCTTGGATCTGTGCTACAGTGGAACTCAGCCCGAAGGGAGTTCACAGGCCTGAGTCCTGAGAGGATTCTGGCTTGAGTCAGAAGGCTTTGTGTTTGAACGGCAGTAGGGTTTGGGCTTAAAACTGAGTCTCGGCCAGAGGTTAATATGCAGTGCAGACATACCCTAAGAGGTAGCTTGAAAATCTGAGCCCAAAGGAACAAGTAACATACTGGGGGCTAATTGAGGCACTTGTGTAAATCCAAAGCAGCTCCATTGAGTTCCACAGAGTTACTTCAGATTTCAATTGAATATCAACTGCATTGTCAGTGCTCATCTCCTATGAAAGTCAGCCCCTCGATGTCTAAAGTGAACCTAAAATTTGAGGCATTCAAAATTAGAGGTCACTTCTGAAAATGTGGGCCTAACTTTCCAGTCTTCCAGGTTGTGAGGAAAACCCTGACATTGTAAACTGAACTAAATGGTGGTCCAAAACCAAAAGTAATGCAAACTTTCCGCACTGATCTTAATGAGGTGCTTAATTCTAAAGGCTATTTGCATGTTTTTAAATATCAACATTGTTAGCCTTTTTTCCCCTGTTGGCCATCACACTAGAAACATTCAGCTAATATAGCTTGTCTCAATTTGATATTCCACATGTTTGTAAGGACAATCTCATCTGCAAATAGCTAAATATTATGTTACTTGTGTATCCGAGGCATTTCCTACAAGCCTTAAAGGAAACATAAAAGCGATGTCAGTGGTGTCATTAGACAAATATTAGATTTGTGATGCAGCTTTTCGGAATGTGAGGGTTTATGTATAAAACTTGGTCCAGCAACAGTAAAGGCGCTTAAGTCAATAAATATCTTTGAATATCCCTAGCTAATATATTCTAAGTTTCAATTATATACTTAGATTTAATAAGTTACCTAGACTGTAAACTCTTTGGGGCAGGAGCTATCTTTTTGTTCTGCGTTTGTACAGCACCTAGCATAATGAGGTCTTGGTCCATGGTCGGGGCTCCTTGGTGCTACCACATTGCAAATCAATCATAATATCTCATAATGAAATACAGAAGTTAGGACATAGAGAGCAGAAACAGATTCCAGTCCTGTTCCTCTAAAATCAATAGCAACTTCAATAGCGCAGGAGTGGTCCCCAGATTAATGAGCATTGCAAGAAATTCAAGGATTTTTAATTAAAAAGCCCACATAAATTCTGACAAAACACCTTGCAGATTTCTACGGACTGTGCAAATGACAAGGAAAGAAAAGTTTAGGTTAATTTTATTCATTCATTAGGTTTGCTTCCTCCATTTCATTATACTTCAGCAGCAGAAACTTCAAGCACCATAAAGTTTTGGGGTGGGTCAAGGAATGGCAGAATATATAGTACTATACAGTGGTAACATTTTAAAAATTTCCACCAGTTTCAAATTATTACCAGTGTTATCTGTGTTCCCCAGTATATATACAGGAAAACCTCAGACAGCTAAAAATGTGCAAGAAAAAGGCTTGGCCTGAATCTTGGGTAGTAGTTTACATCAATGCAAAATGAGCCTCAAACGCGAACAAGTGTAATGTTTTACACCCACGTTGCACTCACATTGCACTGGTGCAAATAACTATATTAAGGAGAAGGTAACAAAGAGTCAGGCCCTTTACCTGCAACCACCTATGTATGCATTGGGCTTTTCATGTACAAATCAAGATTTTCCATTGTGAAGCCTAAATTGAGACAACACAACCAATAACAGCAAGAGACCACGAGGAGCAGTAGGGCCAGACTTGACACGCTGCACAACCTGAAGTCACAGAGGGACCCCACCGGGGAAACTTGTATAGGGCAAATTTGCATAGGGCACAAAGGTTTTGTGCATGCTTGCTACTTCCAAATATACCATCTTGGTCCTAAGTGCTAGAGTGCCAAGCCAAACCTCTTACTCTGTGCATCTTAGACCCACAGCCTTCAGGCCTGGCCCAGTGTTTGGAGCTTCCCAGAGCTACAAGCCCAACCCAAAACCCAACCAAAACCAAACAAAACAAATGGGGATTCTGGGCCAGGAGATACATAAGAGGGAAAGTGTATCAATATCCTCTTTCTTCCCTAGCTTCCAAATTCCATTCCTGACATGGGCTGAAATTTCTCTCCCACCCCCAACTTCCATGGACTCTTCTCATTGAGATTCCTTCAAGGCCCTTGTTCCCTGACACTGCTCCTCCCCGCTCAGCTATGGCCTAGCAGAGCTTCCTTTGCAGTCCCTCTTACCGGTGCTATGAAACTCTAAGTGGAACAGCCTCTCTGCCTCCATGAGGCAACTCCTGTCCCAAGCAAAGATTCCTCCAAGGCCCGCCTCCTGCCCAAAGACACATCTTCTTCTCTACCCTCTATGAGTTTTCTGTCACAAGCACACATTCCTTTGGGCCCACCTTCCTAGGGTCTGTTCCTGTTCCTCCTCCCCACAGTTGCTTCATGCTACCCCAATGGGGCACATCCTCTACCACCACCTCTTCCTTGCTGCTACCTGTCCCTACATGCCCTTTTCACTCAGCCATCTTCCCACTCAGCCTGCCCATCTCTACATTCCCAGTCCCCTCAGCCCACCCCCACCAAGCCTGCCCTGTCCTCCTATCCCACACTCATCTGTGAGTAATGGGAAAATTTACAGTTCAAGTTTTTGCTAATTGTATATGTTTATAATGTATGAAGGATGGAATGATTTCTTAGGAAGGGCACCAAGCTAAGCAAGTCCTCATGGGGCCTAGCTGTTCTTGAATCGATCCTGGTGAGTACCAGGTTAGGGAAATAGAGACAAGGGCTGTCTGGAAAACAATTATTCAGTTTTGCAAAAAAAATAGAGGTTTTTACTTTTGTTTTCATTCTGCATCAAAATGAAACTGAGACCTTCCAAAATTTTCCACAACAAAGCCCAGAGACAGATCCACCTAAAAACAGCCAATAGCCAGGACACTCACCTGGGATGTCCCAATCAGGCATAGCAGTGACTTGAACCCAGGCTTCCCTAACCATTAGCCATTCTCAGGTGGGGCTCTTTCTCTCTCCCCAGAAAATTCTATCTTGGACCTGAGAAATCTTCCCCACTAAAATTTTGTTGCAATGTTTCCTCAGAAACTTCCATTTTCTACAAATTAGCATTTTCCAACGAAAAAATGTTTCACTGAAAAATTCCTAACCATCTCTAGCGGAGACAGCCTGCTTGGGTGTGAACCACATAGCTATTAACTCCAAGGCATTCACTCCAATTAGAGAGTAGGTATTGTAATTCTGCAAACAGCACGCCACAGCAGATAGCATTTCTTCTCCCTAACCTTAGTTGAACCGTGATGCAGCACAATGCTAGGAGCAGGGTTTGTCAGCTCCCTCTGCCGGGTGGCCAGCTCTACAGCTGCGGAGCCAACAAACTGTAAGCTCATGTCTGAACAATGGGTAGTGTTTGTTATTTTTAAAGTCTTAGTGGAAGAGTGCAAATTATTTTTTACATGAGATATTTAGTATCCACTGGCAGAGTGAGAACACACTTCTACGGACAGTCTGTACAAAGAAATGCCCACTGGCTCTTGACAGTCATACTTTCTGGGTCACATGACCTCCTTTGACTCAAAGACACGGATGAGGAAAAGCCCCTCTGCGCTAGTATCCAGGCTCTGACTCTGCACAGACAACACCGCCAGCTCAGTGGCAATGCTGCCATGGAGTTTCCCTTCTGTAACGGTACTCTGTGAGGTCTCCTGGGGGCTCAGAGAAAGCAAAGTGCCAGCTAATGCTGCCCTTGCCCATTCTTTCTGTATAACATCTCTATGATAAGTAAGGTTAAGAGTTTGTCACAGAACGAAAGATAGCGCTCCATTTAGTCCCAAAACTCCGCTACGTGGTTTGCACTGAAGGCCTTCCACAGACCCTGGAGAATGGGGAGATTGTGCCACAGGAGCGCCATTTACCCCCTTTATGCACATACGTCTCATTCAGCCAGGATTTACTGAGTTTGCTCCCTAGCAGAGAGCATCATGTGGGAGCATCCAGGGCTTTAGCTGGCCACCATGCACTGCCCATGTCAGACCCTGGATTCCAAAGCTTTAAAAAAAAATGTAGCACCCTCTACAGGGGAGCATCTTCCCGAGCTTCTAACTACGGAGGCAGGATGAGTCCCAGAAGGGAGTTTTGTTTTCAGACTTACTGTGTGAGTTCCAGTATTTCCAACTCCAAGGGTCACAATTCCAAACTTGTGAGATTTAAAGGATAAATCGTGATTTTTGGCCTGTTGTTTGGTTTTGATCTCCTCCTGATTTTGCCTGACAATTACAAGTCAAAAATTGACCCTTAAATGAATACAAAATGTGCACCCAAATTTACAGGCCCCAACTCCCCTGTGCACCATCACTCTGCACTCCTCCCAACTGCCCAGAGCCCCTCCCTGCTCCTCACTGGCAGATTCCTGCATCCCCCCATTATCCCAGCACGATTCTGTAGCCCCCCATTTCCACAGCCACCAACTTCCTCAGCCACCAATCCCTGGCAAGCACCAGCAGCCGCCCCCTCTCCAACCTACAGGAGAGGGTCTTCTCCTGGGCTACCTCCTTTAACTCCTTCTTCCTGGACTAACACTGCTGAAGAGGCACTGCTATGCAAAACCTGCTCCAGAGTCCTGCTCAGGGGCACCCCAATATAGCAGGCAACTGCTAAGGCTGCCAGCAGCACAAGTGGCACAGTGGCCTCTAGTGGCCATAAGGGAATCTTCAGATAGTTCAGGCAAAAGTCCTGAACTGTTGCATTTCTTCGCAAGATGGCAAGCACCGCACAAAATTGGCCCACCATCAGAATGCTCACAAGATTGTGGACATTGATGACATCCGAATTCTGTTCAGGTGAATCCAACCTGCAGCACTCAAAGTGCTCATTTCCTTTTAAAGATAATTTTGCAGCAGGTGCTATTCAAATAAAAAAGTTTAACTAAACTAGAAGGTCAATTTGTTGCTTCTGTAGGCTATGCACACTGCACACATGAAGGCCTCCTCGCATCCCTCCATTCCCTCCCTCCCCCCAGTTCCCTATTTGCCACCCTCTCTACCCCTTCTATTTCAGGGACTCCCTCTAACCACGCTTCCTCCCTTACACCAGAAGCTGTGTGTGTCCCCCATTGACCCCTTTCCCAGGTCCTCAAAAACCTGTAGGAGAACACTTCAACCACCCTGGATACACAATGGCAGATTTAAAGGTAGCCATCCTGCAGCAAAAAAACTTCAGGACCAGACTTCAAAGAGAAACTCCTGAGCTTCAGTTCATTTGCAAATTTGACACCATCAGCTCAGGATTAAACAAAGACTGTGAATGGCTAGCCAACGACAAAAGCAGTTTCTTCTCCCTTGGTGTTCACACCTCAACTTCTAGAAGAGGGCCTCATCCTCCCTGATTGAACTAACCTCGTTATCCCTAGCCTGATTCTTGCTTGCATATTTATACCTGCCTCTGGAAATTTCCACTACATGCATCCAATGCATCCGTATGCTCCAACACGTCTGTTAGTCTATAAGGTGCACACGACTCTTCGTTACTTGGCTCTAGTTACTTTAATCGGGGATCAGATGGTGGGGAGTTAAATCATGGGGATGGATGGGCCTGCAGCCCTTACATGTACAACTGTCATTAACTTTATGCAAACCTAAGGGTTGTAGGATCACATCTGTTGACTTCAGTGTTGCATGCAGTACCTCTGCAGGACGGAAGGGAAAAGGAGAACAAGCAAATGTGTCTTCTAATAGCAAAGCAACCTTTAGAAAGAAAAGCTATAGTAGGGCAGGAAGTGAACTCAGTGTGTTTTAACTCCTTGATTATATTTATTACAGAGGAAAGAAAGATGAGCCACTGGTAGAAAAGTAGTACGTATCCCTCCCAGAAGTTGATAATATAAGGGGTAAAACCACTTGTCTCTTTGTCTTCCACACCACCTTGCAGTGAATTTGTTTGGCAAAAGCACATATACTTTGGACATTGCTGTATACTTCCATTGATAAATCCTGTTCTTTCTTTAGACTCCCACTCAGACGATCTATTGTTACAGCAGTGCCCACTGGCCAACAACTAATAGGGCCCATTGTGCTAGGCACTGTACAAAGATAGAAAAAGATGCTCATGCCCCAGAGAGGTTATTACCTAAATGAACAAGGCAGATGCAGTGGAAGGGAAGGAGTATAACACAAGCAGAGTGAACAATATAATGACAGCAAATGTCATGTTAGTTCAGTGATTTTTTTATTTGTTTTTTAATCCTTTCAGTGGGGTAATGTTAGGAGGGATTAGCTTGATAGAAAGACAAAGGAAGGCACAAAAGTGACAAGTGGGTGAAGATCACACGAGGGAGGGAACAAACAGCCAGTCTCACAGGAGAGACAATGTTCAGAGTGAAAACTGCCAAAAGCAGTCTGATGACATCATCTGCATCCCTAGGTGCCGGTTTGAACTGCTTTCTGTATCTGCTCTGCCTACTTTCCGCTTTGGCTGGCTCCTCTTCACAGCGTCTTTCTCAAACACCACACGTGTGAGGGGAGGAGAGGAGGCTGCATGGGTTCAAGTGACCCTGAAGGGTGTGTGCCCTGCGCAGTTCTGGATCATCCAGAGTTGCAGCAGGGGAGGGGTGTGTGTGGCCCAGTTCTCTTCCCCTTCACTCACCTCCCCCTTACACACACATGTGCGCAGTACCTGCCTGAACTGTTTTCTGCAGCTACTCCGATACATTCACATCATACTAGTGACTGTGGAAAGTAAAAATGTAAGATGTGACCTAAATTATTATTACTGGACTGGACGTATTATGTTTTGCACACAACCACCAGCAAGATTTACCTGAACAAAATGAAAGAAGGGAGGAAACAAACAAAAGTTGGAACTTTCTACCTAGTTCATGTAGAACTTTAATACATGGTCAGGCTGCTGGCGTGCAGAGAACACTTCCTACTCATGCAAGGTTCATGCACTTGGCAACATTCAGGGCACACCCGGAGTGTTGTGTAGGAGCAGTGCACACACGGCTCCTCTCAAGGGCATGAACCTTGGAATCTCGCCCAGATGACATGAACTGTGGGAAGCCTCCCAGGACTGGGCTCAAGGCCTGAGAGCAAGGAATGCGGTAGATAGATATTAGTAAATAAGAATATTAAACAAAGCCAGTGTATTCCTTTTATCTGTTGGAGTATGTAATGCGTGGGGGGAGAGAAAGAATAAAAAAGAGGGTGGAAAGCTGACAGGAGACCAGCCCGTCGGCAGACCAGCCTGCTTGCTTGCTTAAAGCCTTGTTCTGTCTTGTATTTGGACCGCAACAACTGGCGCCCAAACGTGGGGCCCTCAGCACTCACCTCGCCCAGCAAGGGTTTCAGACGCGTCACTCATCCGCTTCACAGATCGTAGTGAGTATTTTTCGTTGTGGCAAGTATGGGAAGCTCCCTCTCTGCTTTGCAAGTGCAACACCGAAAGGAGCTACAGTATTTGCTGCGTAAGGCTCAGCATAACTGCCCCACTCGAGAACTCACTCTCCTGCTACAGGAGGTGAGTGCCCAATGCCCGTGGTACCTTGAAGCCGGAACCCTTAAGCTAGCGGACTGGGAGCGGTTGGGCCAGACATTGCACAAGGAGCCTCGGGCGCCCGTGCAGGCTTTACATGCCTGGCACCTCTGCCGCGACACAATACAGCGTGTCGCCTCGGAAAGGCCCTCCCTTGCGCCAATAGAGAGGCTGGTGATCTCGCCACCCCCGTCCACTCCTGCAGCCATCCCCCCTCCTGGCGATGCGACACAGCGTGTCGCCTCGGAAAGACCCTCTCCCGCGCCAATAGAGGGGCTGCTGATCTCGCCACCCCCGTCCGCTCCTGCAGCCATCCCTCCCCCTTCTTCGCCCCCAGTGCCTCAATTACTGCCGCCTCCTTTGTCTTCCCCTCTGGAGCCGGTGAGTGGTCACCATCCCCCCATGGGGCCCCATGTTCCGGGGCCCCCCGGGGGGTCATCCGTGTCTGCTCAGGGGCTTTCGCTGGTGCAACAAATGGTTCACGCAGCGAAGACTCGCCCAGATCTTACAGCAGAGGAATTAGCTGATCTGGTCTCAGTTTGCCCAGTGACCTGGCAGGATGATGGCCAGGGCAACCAGCTTGCAACTGGGTCAGTTTGCCTTACTCGGTGATCAGAGAAGTAAAGAAAGCGATTCGCGAGTTCGGCCTCACTAGCACATATGTACGTGGTCTCCTTGAAGGGCTAGGTACTGGGTACACCCTGGTCCCTGAAGATTGGAAGGCGCTGTTGCGCATGATGCTGACGCCCAGTCAGTATGTTATTTGGCTTAGTATCGGCAGATGGCGGAACGCCAAGCCCAGGTATATATAGCGCA
The DNA here is from genome assembly GCF_965140285.1 of Lepidochelys kempii. Lineage (NCBI taxonomy): Eukaryota > Metazoa > Chordata > Testudines > Cheloniidae > Lepidochelys > Lepidochelys kempii. The sequence continues at coordinate 252,418,168 of NC_136380.1, forward strand.
AGGTGTCACTTATGAGCAGTTAGCAGGGAAGGGCCCATTTGCTACCGTTCAGATGCAGCCTCAACTCCAGCAGGCTGTCTTCCCCATTATTTCTGCCTGCGCCCAGCATGCTTTCCGGAAGGTCCCGGATTCAGGCAAGCCTACCAAAAGCTTTGCCAGTATCCGTCAGGGTGCATCAGAGTTCTTTATGGATTTTACCAACAGATTGCAGGAGGCTATCCTCCGACAGGTGGATAACCCTGCGGCAGCTCAGGAGATTCTGTTAAAAATGGCGGTTGAAAATGTGAACGAGGATTAGAATCATAGAATCATAGAATATCAGGGTTGGAAGGGACCCCAGAAGGTCATCTAGTCCAACCCCCTGCTCGAAGCAGGACCAATTCCCAGTTAAATCATCCCAGCCAGGGCTTTGTCAAGCCTGACCTTAAAAACCTCTAAGGAAGGAGATTCTACCACCTCCCTAGGTAACGCATTCCAGTGTTTCACCACCCTCTTAGTGAAAAAGTTTTTCCTAATATCCAATCTAAACCTCCCCCACTGAAACTTGAGACCATTACTCCTCGTTCTGTCATCTGCTACCATTGAGAACAGTCTAGAGCCATCCTCTTTGGAACCCCCTTTCAGGTAGTTGAAAGCAGCTATCAAATCCCCCCTCATTCTTCTCTTCTGCAGGCTAAACAATCCCAGCTCCCTCAGCCTCTCCTCATAACTCATGTGTTCCAGTCCCCTAATCATTTTTGTTGCCCTTCGCTGGACTCTCTCCAATTTATCCACATCCTTCTTGAAGTGTGGGGCCCAAAACTGGACACAGTACTCCAGATGAGGCCTCACCAATGTCGAATAGAGGGGAACGATCACGTCCCTCGATCTGCTCGCTATGCCCCTACTTATACATCCCAAAATGCCATTGGCCTTCTTGGCAACAAGGGCACACTGCTGACTCATATCCAGCTTCTCGTCCACTGTCACCCCTAGGTCCTTTTCCGCAGAACTGCTGCCTAGCCATTCAGTCCCTAGTCTGTAGCTGTGCATTGGGTTCTTCCGTCCTAAGTGCAGGACCCTGCACTTGTCCTTGTTGAACCTCATCATATTTCTTTTGGCCCAATCCTCCAATTTGTCTAGGTCCTTCTGTATCCTATCCCTCCCCTCCAGCGTATCTACCACTCCTCCCAGTTTAGTATCATCCGCAAATTTGCTGAGAGTGCAATCCACACCATCCTCCAGATCATTTATGAAGATATTGAACAAAACCGGCCCCAGGACCGGCACTTGGGGTACTCCACTTGATACCGGCTGCCAACTAGACATGGAGCCATTGATCACTACCCACTGAGCCCGACAATCTAGCCAGCTTTCTACCCACCTTATAGTGCATTCATCCAGCCCATACTTCCTTAACTTGCTGACAAGAATACTGTGGGAGACCGTGTCAAAAGCTTTGCTAAAGTCAACAAACAATACATCCACTGCTTTCCCTTCATCCACAGAACCAGTAATCTCATCATAAAAGGCGATTAGATTAGTCAGGCATGACCTTCCCTTGGTGAATCCATGCTGGCTGTTCCTGATCACTTTCCTCTCATGCAAGTGCTTCAGGATTGATTCTTTGAGGACCTGCTCCATGATTTTTCCAGGGACTGAGGTGAGGCTGACTGGCCTGTAGTTCCCAGGATCCTCCTTCTTTCCATTTTTAAAGATTGGCACTACATTAGCCTTTTTCCAGTCATCCGGGACTTCCCCGGTTCGCCACGAGTTTTCAAAGATAATGGCCAATGGCTCTGCAATCACAGCCGCCAATTCCTTCAGCATTCTCGGATGCAACTCATCCGGCCCCATGGACTTGTGCACGTCCAGCTTTTCTAAATAGTCCCTAACCACCTCTATCTCCACAGAGGGCTGGCCATCTCTTCCCCATTTTGTGATGCCCAGCGGAGCAGTCTGGGATTGCCGCTGTGCTCTCCAGGCGGCACAAGCCGCTGGCATTCTAGAGCTGTCAGACATGCTGCGGGCGTGCCAAAACATTGGAACCCAAGCACATAAAGCTGGGGTTCTGGCCGCCGCCCTGCGGAAAAGTGGGAAGGAGGGGAAGAGTTGTTATCACTGTGGTAAGGAGGGACACTTTCAGCAGCAGTGCCACTCATCGATGGCGCCCGCCCGCCCCTCAAAGAAGGGCCCCAAGTGTCAGAAGGGCTATCACTGAGCTAATCAGTGTCATAGCGGGTCGGGAAACCGCACGACGGGTCCCCCCCGAACCCAGGGCCAAACGGGGGTGTTCCCTACTCAGACAACTGTTCATCTGACTTAAAATCCATAGACTCCATGAGGGCGGCAACTGCTGGAAGTGCAGGGCTTGATTTGATTATGCAGGAGGATGCTGATTTTCAGTTGCCGGGGGAGGTTTGCGCCATACCTACACAGGTGACGGGACCTCTCCCTGCCAGATTTGTGGGTCTGGTTCTCCCTCGCTCACACGCTGGGAAACAGGGTTTTTTTGTCATCCCAGGGGTCATTGATGCCGATTACACCGGTGTTATTAAGGTTCAGGTGTGGACCCATCTTCCGCAGTCGCTCCCGTGTGGACGGTCAATTGCACAATTGATTTTAGTCCCCTATCAGCTGCCAGCCGCAGAGGATCGAGTCCGGGGCGGAGGTGGCTTTGGATCGACGCTGTCTCAGTAGCCGCCTCACGACATGTCCTCTCAACTTGTTGCTCTAACAATGTCGCGCCGCCCCTCGAAACCTCAGTTAACACTTCTTTTAAATAATTTTCCTTTTACAGGGCTGGTGGACACTGGAGCTGATGTTACGGTGATTCGTGATCAGGACTGGCCGGTCAGTTGGCCAACAGTTCCTTCTAAAGAGTTGTGGGGGATCAGGGGTAGCAAACCCGGGTGCCAAAGTTTGTCTTGGGTCACGGTCTCTAAACCAGGAGGCCGTGCCCTTGCTACAATCCGCCCTTTTGTGCTCCCTGTCCACCTCAATATTTGGGGCCGTGACTTACTTGTAAAGCTAGACACCACCCTCGATATTAATATATAATGGCCCAAAACCCTCCCCCACCCACCTTGCCCTCCGCATTACCATTGGTATGGCAATCCTTAGAGCCCGTATGGATTGACCAGTGGCCCCTCCCCTAGAAAAGCTGAAAGCACTTCATTCGCTTGTGCAACAACATTTGCATGCACAGCGCTTGGAGAGCTCCACCAGTCCCTGGAACACCCGGTGTTCGTTATTAAGAAAAAATCTGGTGCATGGAGGCTGTTACATGATTTAAGGGAAATAAATAAACGCATCCAACCCATGGGCCCCTTGCAGTTTGAGTTGCCAAACCCGAATTTAATTCCTCAAACCAATCAGCTTTGTGTGTTAGATTTAAAAGATTGTTTTTTCACAATCCCCCTTTGCCCACAAGATCGCGAAAAATTCGCGTTTACGGTGCCAGAATATAATAATCAGCGACCCTCTCAAAGGTATCAGTGGAAGGTCTTGCCCTAGGGAATGCAAAATAATCCAACCTTGTGTCAATTTTTTGTGGATCGGGCCCTCGCTCCTTTTCGTGCCCGATACCCCACACTAAAGGTCTACCATTATATGGATGATATTTTGCTTAGCGGTCCCCAGGTCACGGCACAACAGCTTGAATATTTGTCCCAGATTCTCGGCCAAAATGGCCTGTTAGTGGCACCAGAAAAAATTCAACGCTCTCTTATCCGTACCAATATGTCGGGCATAAGGTATTACAAACCTATGCTGCCCCTGTTCGCCCAGAAGTGGTTCTACCCCAACCCCTAACCCTCGTTAAATTACAGCAAATTTTGGGTCATTTAAATTGGATTCGACCCTACTTCCGTCTCCCCACATCGATGCTGCAGCCATTGTTCGAGCTCCTACGTGGAGCTCGGGCACCGGGCGCAGTTATTGCCGTCACTGAGGAGCACATTGCCTGCATTCGACAGATCAATGCAGTGTTGAGTCAGCAGTTTGTGGATAGACTCACTGAGGTTCGTCCTCTGCGGTTGGTTCTCCTTGCCACCCCTCATACACCTACTGCGGCTCTGTTTGTACCTCGTACAGACACAGCCGTCTCTATTATAGAGTGGATATATTTGTCTTCCACTGCTCCTCGGAACATTTATTCTTATTTAGACGCCCTGTCCGACCTTGTTCGTAAAGCCCGCCATCGTGCAGTGCAACTCACGGGCACTGATTTAGTTGCCATTGTTTTCCCCTTATCATGTAGTGAATTTGATTCCTTGTACCACACCTCCTTGGCCTGGCAGGTTGCTCTTTGTGATTATGTGGGAGAGATTTCTTATAATTCCCCAAAAGATCCTTGGTTGGTGATCACACAAAAGGTGCCACTAATCGTACATCATCTTAGCCGCTCTCGACCTATTGTTTCAGCTATCACTCTTTTTACGGATGGCTCTCCATATCGCGGTGTCGTCACCTATCAATTAGGTGACCCCCCCTCATTGGCATTCTCGTTTTACACTGCCTCAGCGTTCCGCGCAGCACTCAGAACTGGCTGCTGTTATTTTGGCCTTTCAACTTTTTGCTGATTGTCCCTTTAATTTAACTGTGGACACCCATTATGTTTATCAGGTAATTGATCATTTACCCCTTGCCCTCATTACCCCTCAGGTCAATGCGGACCTTCTTCGCCTGTTTTTGTCCTTACAGTATCTTATCACCACTCGTAATTTTCCTTATTTTGTTGCTCATATTCGCAGTCATACCCCTCTGCCTGGGCTGCTCACTGAAGGCAATGCGTGCGCTGATCGCACGTTACGTGGTCAGGTAAATTCCCTTTTTTCTGACCCCATCGAAAGCCATTCCTTTTTTCATCAGTCTGCCTCTGTTTTGGCCTGACAGTTTCACATTCCTGCTGATCATGCATGTTCTATTGTTCGTTCCTGCCCCCACTGTGCCGCTGCTGCCCCTACCTTTTCTTATGCCGTTAACCCCAGAGGTACGCAGCGAATCAGCTGTGGCAAATGAATGTCACTCACGTGCCACAATTCCACCCCTATTTGTTTTTACATGTTTCCATTGATACCTATTGGGATTCCTCTGGGCGACCCCACAGTGTGGGGAAGCCACTCCCAAAGTTATTCACCATTTGCTAGCCTGTTTTGCTGTTATGGGTCGCCCGAGCCAGATAAAAACGGATAATGCCCCAGCCTATTGCTCCACAGCCCTCTCCACCTTTTGTGCCCAATGGAACGTCCATCTCAAACACAGGATCCCTTATAATTCCACAGGTCAAGCTATTGTTGAACGTGCAAATCGCACACTAAAAACCTTGCTTGACAAACAATTAAAACAAGGGGAGCTGCATCTCCGAACCTTAGGAGACATTCAGCAACAATTGCATGTCCTTTTGTTTACTTTAAATAATTTAACACTGAATACAGATCAGCAGACCCCCGCGGATTGGCATTTTCATAAGTCCGAGGTACTGGAAAGATCGAGTGTCTATTACCGTCAGCTGCCCGATCCACAGTGGTTGGGCCCAGTACCTTTAATTACTTGGGTTCGGGGATATGCTGCTGTGTCTCTCCCTGCAGGACCGTTGTGGGTTCCGGCCCAGTGTGTGCGACCGGCACTGAAACAGCATGGCGTGGCACCAGGGGCTGTCGAACCCCATACCGGAGTTTCAGCTGACCTTGGAGGAGAACGCGGTGCCTCCTGGGTCGACAATGGCGGGACGGAGACGGAGGAGACGTAGCGTCCCAAGCCAGCCCGTGACATGGGGAAGAGTGAAAGCATTGGTCACCGCGGCTCAACGAAGACTGGCAGCAAACCAACAGCCGGAGACTCCAGAGACTCTGTTTGTGGCCATTCTCGCCCAAATCACTGCTAATTCTGTATTCATTGTGTGCCTTATGTACCTGCTATTTCCTGTAGGGGTTGACTCGGGAGCGCCTCCTCCGTTACGGGCCCGAATGACATATAACCTATGGGAAAGATTGGCTTCAATAGCAGATGTTACCCACTTTTGTTTATCTGATTTTGTAGCAGCTGAAGAATTGTTAGGTACGTGCCTTATTCCAGTATGTCATCACCCTGAGGAAATAGGGAATGAGATGATGCTCGCTGCTTATGCGAGCCTCTCTTCCCAGTACTCTAGCATGGCTAATTGGGGCCCGGCCAATTACACTTTACCTTTTTGGGCTTATTTTTTGCTGTTGCTGTGTGCAATGTATTTCCTTTTTGTTAAGGCTTTGTCGAGAACTGCCCTGGCAGGCTCCACGAGTTATGACCTTGTCTGTCCGGGAGTTAATGGCTTGCAAAAGCAAATTGATGGCTACCATGAGATGGCCGAGCACAAATAAACAAAAAAGGAGGGGATGTAGCATTCATGCAAGGTTCATGCACTTGGCAACATTCAGGGCACACCCGGAGTGTTGTGTAGGAGCAGTGCACACACGGCTCCTCTCAAGGGCATGAACCTTGGAATCTCGCCCAGATGACATGAACTGTGGGAAGCCTCTCAGGACTGGGCTCAAGGCCCGAGAGCAAGGAATGCGGTAGATAGATATTGGTAAATAAGAATATTAAACAAAGCCAGTGTATTCCTTTTATCTGTTGGAGTATGTAATGCGTGGGGGGAGAGAAAGAATAAAAGAGAGGGTGGAAAGCTGACAGGAGACCAGCCTGTCGGCAGACCAGCCTACTTGCTTGCTTAAAGCCTTGTTCTGTCTTGTATTTGGACCGCAACACTGCCCAATATTGTCTCATTGTTTCCCTGGACTCCCTCATCCATCTGTATCTATCTGTTGTCTCTTGTCTTAGATTGTAAGCTCTTTAGGACAGGGACCACCTTTTTGTTCTGTATTTGTACAGAGCCTCGACAAGGGAATTTTAGTCCACGATTAGGGCTCCAAGGTGCTACCACCATACAAATAAATTATTAATAATAATACAAATAACGTGGCATATCAGACGCCACAAACATAGGCTATATTTCTTTATTAATTAATGTGTATTTGTGATAGTGAATCAGAGGTAATTTATTTCAGTTATAGCGCTTAATGTGGTCTTTGACACAGACAGTCTGGAACAATTATAAACATAACTAGCCAAATTCAGGTTAAAGGTGTTCATCACCAGAATGGAAAACAACAACAACAACAACAAAACAATCCACTTAGCATATTTAGAAACACACAGGGACAGATTCTCATTTATCCTAATGTTCCTTTACACCACTTTATTCATGTAAAGGGACCTTAAAGTAGGCAGAAATTATATTGACACCTTTACATCCCCTTAAGGCCCTTTTATACTGCCAGAGTGGTGGCAGAATAAGGTCCAATCTGTCTATAGATATACAGTAGCTATCTATATCTAGAAAGAGAAAGTGAGAGAGATGAAGTGTGTGAATTCCTACTAGGACACAAATACAGCCAGGAAACACGGAGAGATTTCTGCAGATCCTTTAGTGCAGGTAACTATAGGACCAGCAAAAGGTAATGTATCATAATACTGGTTCCTCAGTTCCCTGCAGGATTTCACACACTTCATATTCTTCACGGCAGGCCCTACAAGCAGGCAATATAGATGGTACTGTTCTAGACAGTCATTTTCTCTCTCTACATTAATCTAAACCAGTAGCCTACAATGCTAGACTTTCAGGGTCATTGTTTGGATGAGCTATTGCCAGCAGGAGAGTGAGTTTGTATGTGGGGGGGGAGGGGGGAGAAAACCTGGATTTGTGCTGGAAATGGCCCACCTTGATTATCATGCACATTGTAGGGAGAGTGGTCGCTTTGGATAAGCTATTACCAGCAGGAGAGTGAGTTTGTGTGTGTGTGTGTTTTTGAAAAAAGGGGGTGGGGGTGGTGAGAAAACCTGTATTTGTGCTGGAAATGGCCCACCTTGATTTTCATACACATTGTGAGGAGAGTGGTCACTTTGGATGAGCTATTACCAGCAGGAGAGTGAGTTTGTGTGTGTGGTTTTTGGGAGGGGGGTGAGGGGGTGAGAGAACCTGAATTTGTGCAGGAAATGGCCCACCTTGATTATCATGCACATTGTAGGGAGAGTGGTCACTTTTGATAAGCTATTACCAGCAGGAGAGTGAGTTTGTGTGTGTGGTTTTTGGAGGGGGGTAGGGGAGTGAGAAAACCTGGATTTGTGCAGGAAATGACCCACCTTGATTATCATGCACATTGTGAAGAGAGTGGTCACTTTGGATGGGCTATTACCAGCAGGAGAGTGAGTTTGCGGGGGGGGGGGGGGGGTGGACGGTGAGAAAACCTGGATTTGTGCTGGAAATGGCCCAACTTGATGATCACTTTAGATAAGCTATTACCAGCAGGACAGTGGGGTGGGAGGAGGTATTGTTTCATGGTCTCTGTGTGTATATAATGTCTTCTGCAGTTTCCACAGTATGCATCCGATGAAGTGAGCTGTAGCTCACGAAAGCTCATGCTCAAATAAATGGGTCAGTCTCTCAGGTGCCACAAGTCCTCCTGTTCTTTTTGCGGATACCGACTAACACGGCTGCTCCTCTGCAATGTGTCCCTATGACTCCCTCCCACAGTAGTGCCAGTGGCACTAGCTCAGCTACTTGTGCTGCAAGGGTTTGACACCTGACTGGTAGTCACAGAAGCCTCAAAGTTTTCTCAGAAATAAACCAAACACTTAACACAAACGTGAACAGAGTATTTTGAAAGAAACAATCGGGATTTATTTTGGGGACGGGGCGGGGGGGTGGGGGTCAGATCCCTGGCAAAAATCTACCAAGCATCATAGGTAATGAAGTCAGGGAGAAAATAAAATTCAAGTGATTGTTTTGTAATCTTCACACTAAAGGAACATGTTTGTAGACGACCTTCTAGATGGATGCAATGAGTCTAAGATAAAGTAAGTTGCCAGGTCTATTTATTCCACACAAAGAGACTTTCAGGGCTAAATTTCTATCATAAGTTACAACTCCTTAATCCCAAGGTTACACAGGAAAAAAAATGTCGGCAGAGCATAGCCCTTTGGCTTGAGCTTTAAAAACCATGGGGTCATCACTGAAGGTTACTGTCCTTACCATTCACACTAAATAGGAAGGAAATTAGTACAATTAGAACTGTTAAAATGTAAATTACAAAAATAGCTGAAAACCATTTTTCCTCAGTTCCTACTTGTATAAACAAAGCCCTGACAAGCTACAATCAGAGAGGCCTGCAATGGATCCATGGCAACGAAAAGCACTAGCCTATGGCTACCATCTTCATAGGCATACTTACATTAATTTACTAGATGTACGTGTACACATTTCAGAAAAATCAGTTGGCTCAAGCTTAATTCACTGAAAAGGGGGATCATTAGCAAATGAAAGAAAAAACAGGTCAGCAATTTCCTTGATGAACTCAGCTATTTATTTTTATTTGAAAGAGAAAGATGAAATTATTCTTGTAATTTTTGTGCTTTGTAGCTCTACTGAAGAGAAAATTACACCTATACTGCTGATTTTGATTCTTAGCAAGCAGATGAATAATAAAATCAATATCACAATGTCTATACAATCTAAAATACTCTGTATATAGACATTTGAATAGTGCATTAAATGGTATAGGTGATAATACTAGAGAACACTGAGGAAGATTACATAGAGCGAGCACTTCAAGGTTTTATTTGTTCAGGGGGGGAGATTTGTATTGTTTTATAATCCTTTTTGGGGGAGGGGATTTAAGGGATTGGAAGTTTGAGAGCTATCCAATAATGTGACCAAGAGCAGCTCATAATCTGATCAGAACATAAATGCCCCAAAACACATCAAGAAATGAAACAAGCACAAAAACAAAAACAAAAAATCCCAGACAGTTGTAGTGTGAGTTTCAGGTATGCTGGTGTGGTATTGATGTTGCAGTCATACTGTTCAGCTAATAAGGAGTTAAAGAGTTAGGTAGTATAGGTAAGGGGGAGAAGGTAAGATTATGTTTCCTGATAAATATTTTCTTGTTGCAGATTGATAGGTCCAGCTAGTCTATTAACGAGACACATTATAAAAAGAATCCCTGCAATACCTAGGCTGAGTCCTGTCTGTCTACAATATCCGTCACCCTGGTAACCAACACTTGTCTTTCCAGTTGCAGACACTTATTTACTTGGATGGTGTTAATGCTATTGAGTTATCTACCTAGGTATTTTTGACATGTCCATGGCTGTGGTTTCTGAGATATATCTTTGTGTCTCATTGATTTCAGAATTAATACACACATCATTTTGTTCAATGCAAGGAGAGGAAATAGCTCAAGCAGAGACTATTCTCTGAGTCAGATACTGAGCCATTGTCAGTGGCCCTGGACAAGGCCCCTTCAGCACAGAGCACTTAAAGACAAAGTATCCCTGCAGGAATGGAGAATTGGTGTGGGTAGAGCAGCCATGCACAGGATACAAAACAACAATTAATGCAATACAGTGGTACTGAGATAGTACTTACAGCAGGATGGTAAATGCCTCTATCCCACAAAGTTGCGCCACTCACAAAGGTTGTGTAGTAAGGGACCACCTGTAAGTATAAATATAAGTAGTTCAGTTTATCATAATCTAGTTTCTCAGGTTAAAACACACCATTTCTAAGAGCAATGTTTAAAAATGTCAATAGTATGGTAGGTCTAAAGTGACTTTCACAACATTGCTGTAAATATCAGATCAGACTAAAAATATAAAATTTAACTGTTGAGTTAATTATTTGCTTTTATGGGGTTGTTTTACTCTCTCCTCTCTATTTTTCTCCAGCCCATTTTCTTTAGGAAGTTTCTGGACTGTGTAGTTGTGACTCACTAGCAAACAGCTTCTGGAAATGCTTAACTGATATCTTATTACAAATTAAACCATTTGGCTAGACATGAACCTCTTGCCTAGGGTCTCTCTTCTCTGAGCAGGATGTGAAGAAAGACATATTTTCTCCAGCATGTCCTGGTTGACCTTCTTAACGTGACCAAAGCAATAGGAAATAAATAAAATTCAATATCTGAGTCCTCGTCCAAATATCGTTCTTATGCTTTGTCAAAGTAGCATTCTGATACTAACTGGAGAAATTTCCCTCTCCATTCTAGGCTCTGGGACCCAGCCTCTGTACTTTCTACAACCAGATAAAGCTTCCAGCATAAAAGATATTACAACAATCTGTCTTGTGCCCCCTTTCAGCAGTCAATCCCTATTCAGCACAGCACTTAAGTATGTGCTTAACTTCAGGCACATGCTTAAGTGCTTTGAGATTCCGTCCTGCAAAGTGCTAATCATTCTGGCTCCAATCCAGCAAACCATTAACTTTAAGCACATCAACAGTGTCATTGAAGTCATTCTGGCTATTCACGTGCTTAAAATTAAGCATTTGCTTAAGTGTTTTGCTGGAGATCAAGGGCTAGTTGAATAGGGATGGACTTAAACGTATACCTAAGTGTTTTGCTGAATTGGGGCCCTAATCCTGAGTATGTGATCTTGATTACTACCAAACTGTAGGTTTCAGAGTTGCAGCCGTGTTAGTCTGTATCTGCAAAAAGAAAAGGAGTACTTGTGGCACCTTAGAGACTAACAAATTTGCTCAAATAAATTTGTTAGTCTCTAAGGTGCCACAAGTACTCCTTTTCTTTTTACCAAACTGTACTGGGCAGCATTAACTAGAAACAGTTATGCCCTTTGTAAAGAGTAAAGGTAGTTGAATACTTTTCACTAAGTATTAAACAAATTTTGCTACTTTGGACTTGAATAACTTCTACCAATATTCCTGGCAGTACTATTTCATCTCACAATTTATTTGATGAGAACGTTATAATCAGGCAACTAAATTTTTCAACTTTTTTTTTTAAATAGTCTACCCGTTCAAGTAAACAATGGCAGTCAGAGCAGAAACTCACAATATTCCTTTTCCAAACAGTTTACCATTTGTAATTAGGGTAAAACTGTGCCTCTACATTTTAATTAGCAATGATGAATAATTACTGAGTTACCTCCAGGACCATTCTGTATGTAGTCCCACAGGGACCATGTTTACCACCTTTGTAATTCAAATGATCTCCTGCATGGAGAACTTGTGGATGCTCCAAGGCCCCAGGGCCAACTGAGCCTCAGATTCAATGACTTGAAAACTTTCAACATCCACATCACAAACTAGGAAGATGCAGCTAGCAACATGCTACACTGGAAGGCAGTGCTGCACCAGGGAGTAAAAGAGGCAAGAGAGGTGGTTGTGAGACAGGAAAGCAAAGAGACTGAAGGGGAAAGCACAGCAGGCCTCAAGAGCTAGGAATGCACCAGCTTCATTTTCTGGCTCCATGCTTTTTTGCCTGCATTACCTGTGGCAAGGACTGTTGCTTGAGAATTGGACTTTTCAGCCACTTGTGATGCTGTGGCACACCATATAATAACCGAACTGCTTTGGCACCTGTAGCATTGTCTTAAGGCAAACAGTTGTCACTCATTAGTTCAATGTGCATCTGAAGCCACTCCAAGATCCAATAAGGTGACACAGTGAGGTATCACAAGTCGATCTGAGTGAATTATTGGATTTTGCAGTTCAGTGGCTGAAAAATGGGGAAAAAAATCAGTTTGTTTCAAATTGAGACTGCAATTTTATTTATCTTGGTGAAACAAAACAAAAATATCATCTTGTTATATGTGGGGGGGGTTACCCTTTAAAAAATGTTTTTAAAAATCTCACTAAATTTCTAAACAAAACACTGTTTCAGAATGAAGTCAAAACACTTCCTTTTGAAAATGCAAAAAGAACTATTTTGCCTTTTTCAATGTTTTCCCTTTTTTATTCAGCCAAAACTATTTGCCAAATTCAGCCCAAATTTGGGAATAGTGTTGGTTGCCCTGAAGCTTCATTTTTCAGCAAATTTACTATTTGACCAAAAAAAATTCATGCAACTCTAATCACAAGTGTGCTGACGAAATGCATGATTGTCAATGTATCCATTGATGGATGTGCTCTTTCCTGAACCTAGGAAGAACAGCAGTTTCAGCTCAAGCTCCAGAAGGATTTCTAGGCTTTGATGTGACTATGGAAGAAGCTAAGCTCAGTGAACTAAGACAAGCCAGTTATTTACAAAAGAGAAAATATGAAATATCCTTATAGCCTAGCTGTAATTTTCTAAATTGCAAGGTCATTTTGGATGAAAGAGGCTCACATGTACTTCAAAAGGCAAAAGATACTATGCAAGGTTGCTTACTTTTAAAGAACTTGTGTAAGCTGCAGGGGCAGTCTCCATCCAGGAAAAATTAGTAATTTGAACAAATAATAAGAGCCACATTTTCAAAGAGCACACATAACAAAGCCTTCCAAATTTGCAGGTAAAACTATTTGCATGTCAAATACAAATGTTGTGTGACCAGGAGAAACATTTTCAAAAGCATTTAAGTGACACAGAAGCCCAAGTCAGATTTTCAGACGTGAATAAGACCATGTCTACACTAGCACTTATGTCGGCAAAACTTTGAAAAAAACACAAACCTGTGTGACATACGGTTTGATAGCATAGGCGCTCATGTGCACAGCACTATGTCAGTGGGAGATGCTCTCCCACCAACATAGCTACCACCGCTTGTTGGGCTGGTTTTATTATCATAGAATCATAGAATATCAGGATTGGAAGGGACCTCAGGAGGTCATCTAGTCCAACCCCCTGCTCAAAGCAGGACCAATCCCCAATTTATGCCACAAATCCCTAAATGGCCCCCTCAAGGATTGAACTCACAACCCTGGGTTTAGCAGGCCAATGCTCAAACCACTGAGCTATCCCTCCCCCATGAGCTTTCTCCCATCAGCACAATGCAACTACATGAGTGCTCTTATAGCAGAACAGCTGTAACAGTACCGCTGTGCCCCTATAAGCTTCTATTGTAGACATGGCGTAAGCCCTGGTCTACACTAGGACTTTAGGTCGAATTTAGCAGCGTTAAATCGATGTAAAGCTGCACCCGTCCACACGATGAAGCCCTTTAGTTCGACTTAAAGGGCTCTTAAAATCGATTTCCTTACTCCACCCCGACAAATGGATTAGCGCTTAAATCGGCCTTGCCGGGTCGAATTTGGGGTACAGTGGACACAATTCAACTGTATTGGCCTCCGGGAGCTATCCCAGAGTGCTCCATTGTGACTGCTCTGGACAGCACTCTCAACTCAGAGGCACGATTGTTTGCCGTTGCTCTGACGCAGGGAGGGGTGACTGACGACACGGCTTACAGGGTTGGCTTACAGGGAGTTAAAATCAACAAAGGCAGTGGCTTTACATCAATGAGTATTTCAGGCAGGACTTCACGGAGGGTTCCAATAAGAAATGGTGCACCTAAGTTAGTGTTCTTATTGGAACAAGGAGGTTAGCCTGGCCTCTGATTGATACATGGCTAGATTTACCTCGCTGCACCTTCTCTGTGAGTGACTGCAGTGTGACCTAGAGGAATGAGTCCCCTACATGGGGGGTGGGGGGGAGGGGTTGCAAATGAGTACAAAACAAATCTGGCCTATTTCTTGTTTTGATCCACTCCATCTATCTTTTACATCTTTGGCTGGCAGCAGACGGTGCAGAAGGACTGCATGCCATCCACATCTCATGGCTGCTCAGCAGAAGATGGTACAATAGGACTGCTAGCCATCCTCATCTCTTGCCTGCCTGGCAGAAGATGATGCAATAGGACAGCTAGCAATCTGTATCACCTGCCTGCTCACCATAAGATGGTTCAATAGGACTGACTGCAGGACTAAAGAGAATGACCTGATCAAGTCACTCCAAATTTAGTCCCTGCACCCATGTCTGCCCAGGCGCTCCTGATCGACCTCACAGAGGCGACCAGGAGCACCTCGGACATGACGATGACGGCTACCAGTCCTATTGCACCGTCTGCTGCCACAAGGCAATGGGTTGCTGCTGCTGTGTAGCAATGCCGTACCGTGTCTGCCAGCACCCAGGAGACATACGGTGACAGTGAGCTGAGCAGGCTCCATGCTTGCCATGGTATGGCATCTGCACAGGTAACTCAGGAAAAAAGGCACGAAACGATTGTCTGCCCTTGCTTTCACGGAGGGAGGGAGGGAACGGGGGCCTGACGATATGTACCCAGAACCACCCGCGACAATGTTTTAGCCCCATCAGGCATTGGGATCTCAACCCAGAATTCCAATGGGCAGCGGAGACTGCGGGAACTGTGGGACAGCTACCCACAGTGCAACACTCCAGAAGTCGACTCTAGCCTCGGTACTGTGGAAGCACTCTGCCGAGTTAATGCACTTAGAGCATTTTCTGTGGGGACACACACACTCAAATATATAAAACCGATTTTAAAAAACTGACTTCTATAAATTCGACCTAATTTCGTAGTGTAGACATACCCTTAGACACATAGAAACCCACGTCCCATTGACTTTCACACCTTTAAGTTCCCAAGTCAATTAGCTGCTTTTAAAAATGTTACCCCAAGCCTTGATTTTTGAATGTCAGTGAGGGAGGCCATTTGAACATTTGGCCTGAAATATGATTTATATCTGAAAAAAAGTGCCAGATATCTTTAACTGATCAACGTAATACCTTAAATGTCAAAACTCTTTATATGGATACATAATTTATATTTCAGTTTCCAAACTCTTGTGCATACATATATTTGCATGTGTGATATATAGTCACACTATATACATATATATACACACACGCAATCATAGAAGTGTAGGATGGAAAGGGATCTTGAGAGGTCATCTAGTCCAGTCCCCTGCAATCAGGGCAGGACTACGTAATAACTAGACCATGCCCGACAGGTGTTTGTCCAACTGTTCTTTAAAACCTTCAGTGATGGAGATTCCACAAACCTCCCTGGCCATGTTCCCTCTTTTTTTTTTTACATCCATGTGCGGAATGAATTTTGTTAGGTGCACCAATATGGAGGTGATGTGTGGCAGAGATGGGGCTGAGGGGTTCGGAGTGGGGAGGGGGTTCAGAGCTGGAGCAGAGGATTGGGTGCGGGGAGCTGGGGGTAAGGGATCTGGAGTGGGGCCAGGGATGAGGGGTTTCGGGTACAGCTGCCCCATGGCTATGGTGGGGAGAGAGGACTTCCCCTCAGCCCTCTATCACTGCAAGAGCCCAGGGCCAGGGGAGAGCGCCTCTCCCCGCTGAGGCAGCTCTGGGGCCGGGGCCAGGGGAGCGGTGTCTCTCCCTGCCTGTGCAGCCCTTGATAGCCTGCTGTGAGGCCATGCAGCTTATAGGGAACTTAGTCCCTAAGCAATTTGTCCCCGTGCTTAACTTACTCTGACAGTTAGGAAGCTTTTCCCAATGACCAGCCTAAATCTTCTTTGTTGCAATTTAAGCCCATTACTTCTTGTCCTATTCTCAGAGATTAAGAAGAAAATTTTTTCATCTTCCTCCTTGTAACAGCCTTTTATGTACTTAAAAACTGTTATGTACCCCCTCACTGTTCTCCTCCCCAGATTAAACAAACCCAATTTTTTCAATCTTTCCTTAGAGTTCATTTTCTAGACCTCAGAGCTGGCAGTAGGGATAAGCAAACTAAGCAATTGCTTAGGGCCCCAAGCAGCTCAATGGGGCCCCCTATTAATTATTAGAATGTGTTGGGGGGGCAAATATTCCTGTGTACGGCCCCCAGTGGGCTAGCAACAGCACTGCTAGACCATTAATCATTTTTATTGCTTTTATCTGGACTTTCTCCAATTTTCCACATCCTTCTTGAAATGTGGCACCCAGAACTGGACACAATTCTCCAGCTGAGGCTTTATCAGCATGGAGTAAAGCAGAAGAATTACTTCTCGTATCTTGCTTATAACACTGCCGCTAATACATCCCAGAATGATGTTTGCTTTTTTTTTTTTTTTTTTTTTTGGAACAGTGTTACACTGTTGACTCATATTTAGCCTGTGATCCACTATGACCCCCAGATCCCTTTCCACAGTACTCCTTCCTAGGCAGTCATTTCCCATTTTGTATGTGTGCAATTGATTGTTCTTTCCTAAGTGGAGTACTTTGCATTTGTCCTTATTGAATTTCATCCCATTTACTTCAGACCATTTCTCCAGTTTGTCCAGATGATTTTTAATTTTAATCCTATCCTCTAAAACACCCGCAACCCCTCCCAGCTTGGTATTGTCCGCAAACTTTAAAAGTATACTCTCTATGTCATTACCTAAATCATTTATGAAGATACTGAACAGAACCCAGGACCAATCCCTGTAACACCCCACTCATTATGCCCTTCCAGCTTGACTGTGAACCACTGGTAACTACTCTCTGAGAATGGTTTTCCAACCAATTATGCACCCACTGTATAGTAGCTCCATCTAGGTTGTATTTCACTAGTTGTTTATAAAAAGGTCATGGAGGACAGTATCAAAAGCCTTACTAAAGTCAAGATATACCACATCGACTGCTTCCCCCCATCCACAAGGCTTGTTACCCTGTCAAAGAAAACTATTAGCTCGGTTTGACATGACATGTTTTTGACAAATCCATGCTGACCGTAACTTAGCACCTTATTATCTTCTAGGTGTTTGCAAATTGATTGTTAGATTATTTGCTCTATTATCTTCCAAAGTACTGAAGTTAAGCTGACTAGTCTGTAATTCCCTGGGCTGTCCTTATTCCTATTTTATAGATTGGCACTATATTTTCCCTTTTCCAGTCCTCTGGAACCTTTCCCGTCTACCATAAGTTTTCAAAGATAATTGCTAATGGCTCAGATATCACCTCTGTCAGCTCCTTGAGTATTTTAGGATGTATTTCATCAGGCCCTGCTGACTTGAAGACATCTAACTTGTGTCAGTAATTTTATTCTTTCCCAGCCTCAGATCCTACCTCATTTTCACTGGCTTCCACTATGTTAGACATCCAATCGCTACTAACCTTTTTTGGTGAAAACTGAAACAAAAAATTCTCTTAGCACTTCTCCCATTTCCACATTTTCTGTTATTGTCTCCCCAGCCCCCCTCCCATTGAGTAATGGGCTTACCTTGTACTTAGTCTTATTCTGTATTTTTAGGATGTTTTCTTGTTACCCTTTATGTCCCTAGCTAGTTTAATCTCGTTTTGTGCCTTGGGCTTTCTAATTTTGTCCCTACATACTTATGTTATTTGTTTATATTCATCCTTTGCAACTTGACCTAGTTTCCACTTTTTGTAGGACTCTTTTGTGTGTGTGTGTTTCAGATCATTGAAGATCTCCTAGTTAAGCCAGCGCAGTCTCTTGCCATACCTCCTATTTTTCCTGTGCAGTGGGATAGTTTGCTCGTGTCCTTAATAATGTCTCTTTCAAAAACTGCCAACTGACTCAAAGCGTTTTTCCCCACAGACATGCTTTGCATTGGATTTTACCTACCAACTCCCTGAGTTTGCTAAATAGTCTGACTTCTTGAAATCCCTTATTTTTATTGCGCTTTTTTCCCCTCCTACTGTTTGTTAGAATCAGGAACTCTATCTTTTCAGGATCGCTTTCACCCGAGCTGCCTTCCACTTTCAAATTCTCAACCAATTCCTCCCTAGTTGTCAAAATCAAGTCTAGAACAGCTGCTCCCCTAGTAGCTTTCTCCACCTTCTGAAATAAAAAATGGTCTCCAATGCATTCCAAGCACTTGCTGGAGAATCTGTGCCTTGCCGTATTACTTTCCCAACAGATGTCTGGGTAGTTGAAGTCCCCCATCACCACCAAGTCCGGTGCTTTGGATGATTTTGTTAGTTGTTTAAAAAAAGCCTCATCCACCTCTTCTTCTTGGTTAGATGGTCTGTAGTAGACCCCTACCACGATATCACCCTTGGTTTTTACCCCTTTTATCCTTATCGAGAGACTTTTGACAAATCTGACTCCTATTTCCACCTCCATCTCAGTCCAAGTGTATACAACTTTGATATACAAGGCTTACACATTGTGACAGGGTCAGGCCAGATGGCTAAAGGAGAGTAATAGAAGGCAGATATATTAGCCCCAGATTAAGTAGGTCCCTTTTCCCTGGGTAAGGTAACAGGGAAGGTTCCAGAACAATCAGGAACCTTCTGGAGACAATTAAGACAGACAGGCTGATTAGAACACCTGCAGCCAATCAAGAAACTGTTAGAATCAATTAAGACAGGCTAATCAGGGCACCTGGGTTTAAAAAGGAGCTCACTTCAGTTTATGGTGCATGTCTGAGGAGCTGGGAGCAAGAAGCACTAGGAGCTGTGAGTGAGAATGTGGACTGTTGGAGAACTGAGGAGTACAAGCATTATCAGACACCAGGAGGAAGGTCCTATGGTGAGAATAAAGAAGGGTGTTGGGAGGAGGCCATGGGGAAGTAGCCCAGGGAGTTGTAGCTGTCGCACAGCTGTTCCAGGAGGCACTCTAGACAGCTGCATTCCACAGGGCCCTGGGCTGGAACCCAGAGAAAAGGGCAGGCCTGGGTTCCCCCCAAACCTCCCAACTCCTAGTCAGACACAGGAGAAGTCGACCTGGACTGTGGGTTCAGAAAAACAGCCAAACTGAGGGCTGCCATGAAGTTCCAAAGTGAGCAAATCCGCCAATAAGCACAAGACCCACCAAGGTAGAGGAGGAATTTTGTCACAACATGCACATGTATGTATGATGTATGTTTGGAAAGTAGTCATGTAAATTATGCCTACCAAGCTTCAGTAAGTTAAAATACAAAATTTGAAAAACAGTACATAATATTACACACATAAGAATTACTTCACCCATCAGGAAAATGCAGCCACCTTTGCGGTGGAATGCAGCAACCATGAAAATATCACTAACATAACTACACTATAGTGTTAGACAGGAAGTTAAGACGCATTATCCTGCGGCAGAAGCAAGGGAATTTGGGTAGGCAGAATGTAATTTGATCAGGATACCAAGGCAAATTCTTTTACCTATTATTGTGATAAGTATATTGGGGTCTTTACATGACCAAACATAGTCAAGACCTCAGTTTTATGTCTAGTCCCAGACTGGTCCTTCCCACAGAACACAATGTTGAAAGCCTAATGCCTTTCCCATACCTTCAAAGCAGAACTGCATTTCTTGTGTCTCAAATGACATCAGACTCGGCTTCCTGCTAGGAAGTGTCAATAAATGCCAGCTTTCAATGCTATATACACACCACAGCATTTGGGGTTATGCAGATATTAAAACAGTGACTCATTTTTTTCCCCAAAAGTTGCTTTGTAAATTCATAAGGGCAGATGCTCTGCTGATATAAATTGTCACAGCTTCATTGACAGACCTGTGACAATTTACACCAGCTGAAGATCTACACCATGGTGTGTATAGACGCGCACACACACTCATTTATTTATAAACTATACATAGAAATAGAAAATATTATTGGTACATACACATTCGGTAACCTACAACTAATTACTTCATTTACCTTTAGTGTCTCCTGCTCCTTCTCCCTCAGCAGTGAAAGTGACAGCATATATAGTTTTTAATGTTTATGTTGCCATACTCCCACAAAGGGAACTGTTGTCCTACATATCTGAAACTCCCATATGTACCAGCAGGATAGGCAGAAGCCTATCAAAGAAAATAATCTCCTCTTTTCCAAATTTCTAATGATTGTTCAGAAGCAACATGTAGTGCTTCCTGGGGCTCTTACTAAAATAAAATAGCTTTAAATGTATGAAACCAATTATGAGGAGCCCCCTTACTATGTTAAACATACACTAATAACAAATTGGCTGCCACAAATTTAGATTTGTTTATTAATTCGTATCTAGCGCTCCTTTTAAAGTCAAAGCACCTGCCGTGCAGCAGGGAAGCAGTTATAGGGTGTTCACAAAGGTTTGATCTCAAAATGTTTTAGTCAGATTAAAAGACATGTAAGATTTCTTTATAAATAAAAGGGTATTGTAATTAACAAGAAAAAACACACTGGAAAGTACCAAGTAGCTCAGATATTCATTGCTAGCCATTAACCTGATTTTCTAATTAATCTGACATTAGGAATTCATTAACAATCATTTGTGTTTATGTGGCTGTATAATGAAGGTTGATAAATGAATGCAAATGAAACAAGGGAGTTTTGGACACTTATAAAGCAATGAACTTGTTTGGCAGTAATTATATATTGAAAGCTAAATCAAGTACATTTGGAAAGCCGCAAAGGTAGAGCCACAAACTAAATGTACATAGATATAAAGGAATAGAAAAGCTTTATATCTTTTAAAATACCTTATAAGAGAGAGACAGCCTAAGTAAGATATTAATGGCAAACAGTCCATTTCTAGCAAAAAGAAATAGGACTTCAGCCTACATGTTAATAAAGAACAAAGTTAACAAAAAGCAAAACAACTTAGCTAATAAAAAAACCCTCACCGTTAACAATAAAGTGCAAACAGGTGGTGTACTAGAGGGTTAATGTTTTTGTTTCTTTAAGAAAGACCAACAAGTGTTCATATACTTGAATGTACACTAATAAATGAAACCACCTAGCAAATTGGATGCAAGAGATGAATGAATGTTGAAGCTTGTTTTACCATTATCAGGGTGCATTCCCTCTAATGAGTTGGGAACATGATCTTTCCAATCAGTTTTGACCACTTTATTTCCGCTCACTGTGGCCCCAGTCCTGCCCCTGGACAGAGAGCTCTTAACTACACTGGAACTCTGTACAGGTTCAGGTGTCTGCCCCAGCGTATTTGTTTGCAGGCTCAGGATCTATGTTTATGTTAATGATCAGAGGTGAGTGAATCATTAATAGCAAAGATGATGAAACTTTTGCTTGAGTGGCTACAGGCCTGCTTGGGGACATGTATCTGAAAGGAATCTATTTATTCCTTAGTCTCCATGTCATGCCCCATCACACATGATGATGCGGTGTCATTTCACCACATGACATCAACACGCTTAACCATATATAGACACCGAAGTGACTCCCTCCTCCTATTTTGATCTACTTTGAACATTGGTTCCAGTGCCTATGGGCTGGGTGGCATAGTTCTTCCTCTGCCCTAAGTGGGGAAGGACTCTCACCTGAGTCAGTCTTTCTGCTACCACTGGTGTTGTAGAGTTTACAACAGTGGTGGGCAACCTGCTTCCTGCAGCTCTGATTGGCCAAGAAACTGCAGGCAGCCGTGCAAATGTAAACAAACGGTCCGGTGGCCCGCCAACAGATTATCCTGATGGGCCGCGTGCAGCCCGCAGGTTGCCCACCACTGGCTTACAAGCATGGCAGAGTAACACTTGCCAGCAAGGTGCATTCCTGCAACCTTAGAGCCTCGTCATCCACAGCAGCATCCAGAAACAGATGCAGGTTGCCCCTCAATCACAAGTTCACACCCTATGTAAGACTTCTGACCCACCCCAAGTGGGTAGGTGCCGGTGCCAGTGATCTGGCTGGTTCAAATCCTCACCCAGGCATTTCAGGGGTGGGAAAGAACCTACCCATGATGCCTTGGGCATAGGGGTATACCTTAGTGAAGTATATATGTGGTTTAAATTTTCTCTCCCTTAAACACACACACACTTCAAATCAGGAGACCTTTCAATAAGGTTTACTATTTCGAAAACATCCAATAAACAAGCTGGGCAGAACTTAGCTCCTTCAAAACTAATCGCACTCTTCAGTCTGGATCAAAAATGTTTTGTTTCTGAGAATCAATAACAGCCTTTGTCAGGAATCAAATATTTAGATTTAGACAAAGTCAAGCATAAGCAAACTCAAGACCTGAAAGAGATAATCTATCTCCAGGTGTTTAAAATTAATCAACAATCCATATAAATACAGTGTACCATAACAAGGAATTTAATATTTTCTCCTTTGTAGAAAATAAATTTGCATGGCATAGGAAAATTAAATAAATCATGTCTATTTTCAATTATTCTTGTTCAATAAATAATAAAAAATGTTATTGGATGGTCAACATCAAAGTTACTGCCGGTCACAAATCTATGCATAACCAAGATCACGTAACACAGTTTCATTTAGACTATACCAAATTACCTCCAAAAAAGTATGATTAGCCTAATTTGAAATTTATAAAAATCTGTTTTAAATTGTTTGAGCATAGTTCTACTCCATAGTTTTGATACTTCTACATTATGAGAGAACCCTGTGGAATGTTAGGGAGGAACCAATACATCTAAAGGAAATCACAAATACTGAACTAACATATGCTAACTTTTCTTCTGGGAACAAAAGGAGCATCTTTGTTTTCCCCTCACCAGCAAACACCAAGCAATCAAAGAAGAACCTTTTCAGCAACAAACATTAGCAGGGAAATTCAGTTGTATTTAATTAAGTTCTTCCGAAAGAAACTGCACGCTGTCACACTGAAGAGGTTATCAGAGGTCAGATGCCTGCATTGACTTTGTGACCTCTAAAAGGCAAAATAAAAGGTAGTGGCATCCCTGCTGGTAAGATGGGCTTCCACGTTTGTTTCTCTCCCTTTCTGCTTTAATTTAATAGCAATCAGCACAATATGGCTGCTTTTCTTTTAACAATAGGATGGGCAGAAGTTAGATTTACAACACCACAAGGGGTAAGATAGGACACAAGTGCAGCTCACTATGACTCTTGATCTAGAATAGGAGCATCACTTTGATACACATAAATAACATGCAAATCTACTTAAGAATCATTGTTGTCAAAACTAGACAGATGTGCACTTCTTAAAATTTTGTATTACCTTCTGGAACTTCTCACATATGCAATTTATCTTAGATAAAATAGTTCTCTCTAAAATTAAAGATAATCAGATTTATAAATTAGGGCTGTGCAAAGAACGTATTGTCAGTATTTCTTTGATCATTTATAGCGGAGCTGTTATGACAATATTTGCGTGCGCATATCAAAAATATAAAAAAACCCCAGTCAGTACAGTAAATATAACTGCAAGGTATTCTAAAAGAACCCTGGCAATATCATTACTCAGAGAAAATTCCCATTGTTGGCAGTTGGGCTACACAAGTAGGGTGACCAGATAGCAAGTGTGAAAAATTGGAACAGTTTTTTTTCAGGGGAGGGGGATAGTTGCCTACATAAGATAAAACCTGTAATACCAGGATGTCTGGTCACCCTATACACAAATGAGTAAGGGGAGCAGAATTTATCCCAAAGTTGTAAAATTGCACTTATTAATAAAGCTGCATGATTTCTGAGCAGCTATTCTTACATTGATGTCCTAATAATGAATAAAAAGCATTCGCCATCCACATTAACTCTATTGCATCAAAAATCCAGTCTCTCTTTTTAGTAACCTGAAGCTAAAAACGGATCTGGTTATCCTCTAAGCTTCCTTTAAGTGCTTTATATTAAGACTACTTTAGACATGCATGTTATCTTCATGAGGAAACAACTCTTCCTTTCCTTAATTAAGATATTTGCATAATAGTTACCATGAGTTTTTAAAACTATTTCTCCCTACTTCATTTGTCAGCTATCGTGCTTCATCCCCTTGACTATTTCCCTATTTCATCCCCTCAGTGTGAGATGCCTTCCACTGGACTTCTCAAACTCACCAACACAAATCTTCAGGTGGTGGAAATGTAGAGTTCCTCCTGGATAGGATAACACTCTCCACTATCAATGCAGTTAATAATTAGATGACATCCTGGTCCCATTGACTTCCATGAGGCCAGGGTAGCACCTATTATCTCTTTCAAGCCCAAACTCATACTCCATACAGGGCCAAATCCTGCCTGCCCACCTTCACAAGTGGGGAAGACCCTACATACAATGGAACTACTTCAGTTCCATTATGGAGGTGAGATGGGAGGGGGATTAAAGCAACCTGTGAAGGGGCAGCGGCAACTCAGAGAGGGAATTTAAGGGCACTGTAAGGGAACAATCAGTAGATCTCCAGAGTGGGTACAGGGAAGCTCTACCTACTACTACAGCCCATGGAGTTGTAATAAAGACGTTGGAGCAGCTGTGCCAAGTCACTAGCCTGGAGGAGAGCAGTTTACTTGGGTCTGGGGGGAACTAGGGTGGAGGAATGAAGGCAGTATTTTGTTTTCAGTCTTTATTATGGCAAAGCTCCTATTAAAATCAGTGGGAGTTTTGTTTGCATCACACCCCTCAAATGACACATCAGACTATATACTTTAAAATATATATATATTATTAAATGTAGGAAATATTTGAATTTTTTTAATTAACTACAGGTTTCAGAGTAACAGCCGTGTTAGTCTGTATTTGCAAAAAGAAAAGGAGTACTTGTGGCACCTTAGAGACTAACCAATTTATTTGAGCATGAGCTTTCGTGAGCTACAGCTCACTTCATCGGATGCATACTGTGGAAACTGCAGAAGACATTATATACACAGAGACCATGAAACAATACCTCCTCCCACCCCACTCTTCTGCTGGTAATAGCTTATCTAAAGTGATCATCATCATCATCTAAAGTTGGCCCAACTTGATGATCACTTTAGATAAGCTATTACCAGCAGGAGAGTGGGGTGGGAGGAGGTATTGTTTCATGGTCTCTGTGTATATAATGTCTTCTGCAGTTTCTACAGTATGCATCCAATGAAGTGAGCTGTAGCTCACGAAAGCTCATGCTCAAATAAATTGGTTAGTCTCTAAGGTGCCACAAGTACTCCTTTTCTTTTTTAAAATAACTACAGTATTTGATCTCAGTTCATCACAGTATTAAATCCCACAGACCAGCAGTAGTTAGATTATTTACAGCAGGGAAGACATCTTTTCTAAATCATCCACTTAGCAGTGCCGTATCGACACTTTTGCCTGTCAGATTTATCCATCAGGAAATGCAGCTGCTCCCCCAAAACGTAGTTACACTATAATAGTTGACACAAAGCCTTTGAAAATGCCAATCTCAACAACTGCATCACTTCTAGTAACTACAGCTATACAGTACAACAGTATAAACTTGAAAGTGACTGAAAATAAATTAGAAAACAGATCTTGAGATGAAAGATATCAAAGGATAACAAGGGGGGAAAAAACTACTGTTAATTTTCTTCAACCCCAAACAAGCCTTTTCTTCCCTGTGCTTTAAATTTTCTCTCTTGCTGAAACTAGTTGCAGTCATGATGCTTTAGTCAATACACAAAGCAATTACTTTCTAAAGTAAAACAACCTTAGGTCAACGAAAGATAAGGGCAATCATACAGTGTGTCTTGGTGATATCTAAATGCCAAGCTTCTGGTTTTCCTTCCAGCCAAATCCAAGTTACTTGAAGGAGCACAATATTTATTTTCCCTGGTAACGTGCTGGGATACCAGAGTGTACACTTTAGCTAACTACAGTCTGCTGTGTTTATCCTCATCTTGTTCCACATAATTCAGTAAAATACACAGACAAGTGCCACATCTGGATTTGTTACCTAGGCAGCAAATAAACTTAGTCTGAAACCTCACAGCAAAACATACTGTTTTAAATTTTAACTAGTGTGGAGGGCTACTCATTTATCAAACTCTGCAAAAATAAAAACAAATTCCAGGTTTCCAACTTTGTCTCAATTAAAAGTTAGGTTACTTGGGGGTGGGAGTGTCTTAAATGTCAAGGCTCTTATTTTCTCTGTAGGATTTAATATTGAATTGAGCAGCAGTGTCTCAACAATGCAGTAATTCTGTACATTGGGACAAACTCAGAGCCCTGTTTAAAAAAGGCAAACAACTAAAATCATCTTCATAATAGCATAATTAAATTAATAACAAAAATGCAAAAGGGTACCTGTATGTAATTTTTGTTTTGTTTTTACAAACATTACAGCTTCAAAAAATTAAGCATGAGAACAACCACAGTTCACTTAAGTGAGGAAAAAATACTTAACAAAAAGTCCAGTCAGTGCTTTTACATTTCACTAAAATTCAAGATAAAGGCTATCAAAAGCAGCTTTCATGTGTGTTCATAATTAGCATTTGATTTGTTTCAACACTATTTTCAAGAACCTTACAAAGTTTTGGCCTTTGTCTTGAATCCATTAGAAGCCTTATGAAACAGTAAGTTAATGAAATATTGGACCTCACACTCACCTTACACATAGCAGAGTTTTTTAACATAAATTTCTTGAAAACATTTTCCTGGGAAGATAGGCAAGGCTGCCATGATGGAGAGCTGGTCAATTTAAAGTTTTTCCTGCTGTCATGAAAATAAAGTGTCCTTTGCCTTCTGTTGCATGTGAAGTCATTTACACCTTTTGTGGCAGAGTAACTGGTCTGGTTTGTTTGACAAAGAAGAACAGGTGTCTTTGCCTTCACTTCAAAGTGCTTCATATTTGCATTTTATCCTTCTCCACTTTGGTTCAAGACAGAAAGTTCAAAATCTGAAGAGAAGAGGGAGAGTGCAATGGGGGAAAAATGATAGCCTGAAAATGATCTACACACAGTGCCTATGGTAGCCAAGAGAGTTTTTAGAAGTATTTTCACAAGGGTATGAGCTCATCCTGTAAATGATAAACTAAAGGAGGAATGTAAACTCTTGAGGCCTGAAAAAGTATAGGAGGGTAGTCAAATACTTCCAAGCTAGTTACCTTAAGGCTAAGCAACATAAAAAAAACCTAAATTAAGTATCACAATTTTTAGAAAAAGAGATTAAAATTGTTCAGTGTAAGAAAAATCAAGTTTATACTACTGTTCATGGTTAACACTTAAAGACAGAAAATGTAATGGCATTGATCAGAAGTGACAGTGAAAATTTACAGTTCTTGTGACTTTACGGTCTTACCACTATTTTTGATGATTTCTACAGAATCCAAGCTTTCATTTAAAACCAAATCAAATTTCAAGCCTTTTCATAGGGAAGGTAATCAGCCCTAGAACAAATTTTCTTTTTAGCAATACAACTCAAGTTATCTCAAATCACTTTGGTAAGTGGTGGATTTGACTGTGTAAGCAAATGTAGCAGCAGTAATTATGTACTTGTCCAACAGGGTACTCAAAGCCTTTGGCCGCGATCCTGTGAAGCTTATGCTTACCATTAATGAGACCAGTCCCATTGACTTCAATGTGACTACTCAACATGCCTAAAGTTAAGCACATGCATAAGCCTTTCTAGGATTGTGCCTTGGACGTTACAGACCATTTTATTGAAAGAGAGAATATTGCTGAGCATACCATCTTAACTCCCTAACCCTTTAACAAACAAACAAGCAGATCCATGGGATGATTTAGTCCTACCTGACCAGCGAAGTTGAGCAGAAGGATCCTTTGTTTAACATCTTAGTCATAGATCCGCATCGTTAAGAGCACCGCAATCCTCAGCGTCAACATTATACAAATGATTTGGACAGATTATCCCCTCCCCTGTGAAAAGCCATGGGAAGGGACTTTTTACTTGAAAATCTCTATGAGGAATCCCTCACTGAGATTAACCTAAATTGTGGATACCCACACCCTCCCCCTCCCCCTGCCAATCCTCCAAAGCCTCCTCCAGGCCTGAAGGATCATTTGGGACCCACAGAAGGCAAGGGTCATCCACACAGACACCCTGCACCCTCTGCTGTGGTTCTAGACACTGCTGTTGCTCTCACACACACACTCCACTGGATGCAGTGGATCCCAAGGAAAGAGGTGTGTAGAGATATTCATGAAAGAGACAGTACTTTACTATGCCAATACAGTCCCAAATTGTATCTTCCACAGGCCTGGAGGAGGAACGCTGTGCTCTCCCTGACCATGCCCTCACCTCACCCACTCCTCCCCTGGCCTACCTTAACTCCAGCCTCCTCTGCCCCCATACAGACTGTGAATCAAATGAAGAGGTCTGTACAGAGTCTGTAGCTGTAGGGGAGAGACAAAGGAGGAAGGACAGTGCCATGAAGCCACTTAAGTTCAAAATCTACACGGGGGGTGGTGGAGGGCAAGAGGAGGAACAATCTGTGTTTGGGGGGGAGGGGTTGTTTTGAGGGACAGTGGTCTTGTTATCCCCCATTGAGGAGGGCACTGTAAAGCAGAGATCAGCAACCTCTGGCCTGTGGCCCACTAGGATAAGCCACCTGGCGGGCTGGGCCGGTTTGTTTACCTTCCGCATCCGCAGGTTCGGCCAATCGTGGCTCCCACTAGCCGCGGTTCGCCTCTCCAGACCAATGGGGGCTGCAGGAAGGGCGGACAGCACATCCCTCGGCCTGTGCCGCTTCCCGCAGCCCCCATTGGCCTTGAGCGGCGAACCGTGGCCAGTGGGAGCCGCGATCGGCCGAACCTGCAGACGCGGCAGGTAAACAAACTGGCCCAGCCCACCAGTGGGCTTACCCTGGCGGGCCGCGGGCCAAAAGTTGCCGATCCCTGCACTATGGCTTTTGGTGTCAATTAGTTTTCTGCTTTGCTCTGCATGGGCCTTTTGGAATTAACTCCAGCTACTTTTAG
This sequence comes from Lepidochelys kempii, assembly GCF_965140285.1. Taxonomy (NCBI): domain Eukaryota; kingdom Metazoa; phylum Chordata; order Testudines; family Cheloniidae; genus Lepidochelys; species Lepidochelys kempii. Next base: position 252,447,415 of record NC_136380.1, read on the forward strand.
TCTTTATGAATCATCATTTAGAATAAGAAATAGCAACCCTAGAATTTATAATTAATTTCTGTTAAAACTACCTCTGCAACAAAAAGCTTGATTTGAATGAAAAACTATAGCTTTGTGTACTGGAAAATATGGTTGCCTTGTATGCTAATTTAACAGCAAACCACTCAAAACCTTTCACCAGAGGAATTCTTTTACATTAATAATATTGAAAACAAATAATAATTAAAAAAATAAAACCAAAACAGCCTTTCTTCCTGCAATTGAACTAGAACTGTTATAAAAGAAGAAAGAGTAAAAATAGCTGGAGTTAATTCCAAAAGGCCTAAACAGAGCACAGCAGAAAACTAATCCAGACAAAACAATATATTACAGAGAACCCACAGCTGAATAGTCAATTCCATAATCATTTTAAAAGCAGTTATTTATTACATGCACTAAAGGTGGGATTTTCAGAAGTGTTCTCCCATTAGAGCAGGATTAGGCCAACACTGGGCACTTTTGAAAATCCCATCCTAAAGACCCAAAGCCTGATCCAAAACTCATTAAAATCAAACAAAAGACATCAGGTTGCCCTCACTGGATATGAGGTGGGGCCCTGATCCTTCAACTCCTCAGTCATGTGAGTAGTCCTTACTCCTCCTGATTTCAGTAGAAATGCTTGTAAATAAGTAAGGGTTGCTTATATGAGAGCTGCAGGATCAGGGTTCATACTTCCACCTTGATTAGCCAGCCTAGAAAAGATGTTTGGTAAAAGATCTGTTTAGCATGCAACTTGAAGAACCAAACCTAAGAAAGAGTTTGGGGATCATCCTATCCTCTCCCATAGAGAAACAGAGGAAAAGCTCTTCAAATGGAAAGGGTTAGAAGGGAAGGCATCAATCTTTCTTCTCCCCACCTCTCATCCCCATGTGCTTACCAGCCACTTCTGGGAAGTCTTCCCACAGCTTTTACTCCCCTCTATGCCTAAAAGTGAAGAGGATGATCTGGGCCTTTGGTTTTGCTCTTCATTCCAGGCTGGCAAAGTTCATTCAAATCCCTTTAAACTCACTGAACCTGTTTCCATACTGAAAAGGTAGAGCCTTAAAAGCAAAGGAAAGAAATCTCTGAAATGCTAATTAAATGGAGCATTTTCGGTCATTTCAAGAAATAATCTAATCTTTAACAAAATCTGCAAAGAGCTCGTTTTAATGAACCATATTTGGTATATGATAAGCAGTTACAGTTCAACTAAAACAATATCACAGCCATGTTTTCCTGAGCTGAGAAAATAAAAACACCATCAGAGGGGGGAAAGGACACATTTTTTTAAGAACACACAATCTGTTTCATTACCATTTCTGTAGATCACACTGCAGTAAGCTATACTTAGTCATTTGTGCAGGACTGGTTTATTTTGGAGCAACATATCAATTTATTTTAATGCACTTTGAAGCAAGAAAACACTTAGCTTGCATCTGTCAGAAGAAGTCTCATGGAATGGGAATTAAAAATATATAGATAAAAATACAAACACAGAAGTATTTAATAAGATGCCAGCAACTGAGTGCTTGGGTGATTAAAAGACTAGGCAGGGCACTACACTCTATCTGGAAACATAGAAAAGACACTATGTTCCAATATTACTAGCTGAACTAAATTACAGATCTGGGAACATAAAAAACACCTTCAAAAGAAAAATAAAACAATGCTACTAAAATAGGCCTGATTATGTGGGTCACTAAGTACTGTGTATTTCCCCTGTAGCATTTCATAGTAGTTACTGTTGCCAAGGGAAGCTTGATCCTCTCATTATGTATGTTTGTCTTTCACATCGGAGCTAGCCTCTTTCTTTCTATACCCCAGAACTGTAACAGAAATAAAAATAAGGAATGAACCCCCATTATTACACAAATACCTACAAAGCAGAGGGAGTGACCCTTGCAGGTCAGAGGGTCAGCCCCCTAATCATTGATGCACTTGCTCCAGCAGACCCCTGCCTTTTGTAGAAGGGTCAAAGCCAAGACCTCTGCTGAGTGTCCCCAGTGAAGAATTAACAAGTGTGACAATTTGTGGTCCCTCCCCCTAAGGCCCCTAGTCCTGTCTGTTTGAATGCTGTAAATAGAGACATCTGGATGGAGCCCTTTCACTGCAGTAATTGAAAATGAACATGGATCAAGTTCTGGCCTGTTGTATTCATAAATCTTGAGGCTTAATTACATTAAAGGGAAATCTAGGGCCTAGCTCTATGGAAACGGCAGATTCTATCAGGCTCTCTGATCTTGAATCTTTAGGATAAGTGTTTTTGCTCTATTTTAGCACAGTCAGATGAGAATTTTTTGATCAGACGTTACAGCATTAGAACACCAACAAGACTTTTAAAGATTTTTGTTGTCATTCTATTTGCATATACATTTCAGTTACATTTTCATTATCTGACAGTTGAAAGAGTTATATATTTAAGGAATTAAATTATTATATTTTTGTGATTAATTATGAGGGGCCACATAGATTTCCAAAATGTATTTTTTAGAAGGAGAGAAAAAAATGCAGCTAATTAAATATAATGATTTATAAGAAAAATATGATTTGGCCTACAAACCTCTTGTTCCTATTCAAAAATAAGAAAAAGAGAAAACAACCAGCCAGGGTTTATAATCCCAATTTAAAAATATACACAGTAGAGCTGGTCAAAAAATTTCCCCTTTTTTTTTTTTTTTTTAATCAGGGTTTCAATCAACTTTTTGTTGAAGGAGTGAACATCCAAAGACCAATTTTCTAAAACTTTTCAGCTTTCAGCAGTTTTTGGCTGAAAATGTTCACAGAAAATTATGAGTTTGCAGGGTTCTCTTTTTTTGAAAAAAAGTAAAAATTTTCAGCAGAATTTTTTTTCAGACCAGCTACATCACATTGTGGACTTTGCAATTACATTTTCAATTCACAGAGTAAAACATCTTTGCTAAAAAGAGCACTGTGATTGCAAGAAAAATTCAGAAGAGCTGAGAAATTTAATGTGGGAAAAAATTATTTATTAGGCTCCTGAACCCCCTCACTCCTTCTGACTGTATTTGCATGACCAAGGTCTGTGGCCCTAACCCTGAATATGAGAGCATGTGGGCAGACTGCTGTGCTCACACATAGCTCCAATGGGTTTCTGTGTGGGCAGAGCAGTCTGCTTTCATGCTGTTAATTACAGGATCAGAGCCTTAGTGTACACATACTAAGATTATATCTACATTAGGAGTGCTTTATTGGTATAGGAATGCTGGTATGCTATACTAGCAAGGAGTTCCTAGGGTGAACACAATTTATTTCAGCAAAGCTGTGTTTTGTATCTGTACAGTAAAACCACTCCCCATGAGTGAAATGAATTATACTGGGGAAACCACAGCTTTGCCAGTATAACTGTGTTTATACAAGGGACTTCTGCCGACACAGCCAGGGAATCACACTTCTTCGTGCCCCTGACCCACACAGCTACAGTGGCAGAACTCTATAGCGTAGATCTGGCCAATAGTCTGTGATAGATGCAAGCCTTTAAAAGAGAAATTCTGAACTAATTACTTTTAAATTGTGTCTTCTTTTTATTTCCAAACATTTTTAAGTTAAAGGAACATTAATATACATCCAAAAAATCCTATCTTTTCCCTCCCTTTTTAACAATTACAAACAGAAAAAAGCTTGATATTTTGAGAACATTTCCCAAACAGTGGTTTTACTTCCATCAAATTTCAGCCTGGAGTGAACTGTATGTATGTCATAGAAATAACGTAGTCATTCACTAGAGGGAAGGGTTACAGATATACCACTAACAGTACATATTTCTCACCATCCCATGCAGCTACCTAAACAATCAACAACAGAGAAATCACTTGTCTTGCCTTCTCACTTCAAGGCATGCTGCAATAAATGCAGTCACTGAAACCTCTCTAAAGAAAAAATGAAGGGAAAACCCATGACATTATCCCTGCCCAAGTCTGAATCCTATTATATGAGTTGGTAGAACCTGCTGTGGCAGAAAAACTTCTATATTGTTTACCTGTGCTCTGCGGTATAAGTGGAGTTACTTTTACCCATTACTGGTGTTGACTTTGGCTGTCTTATTGGTAAAAGGGGACAGCAATCAGGCCCTAATTATGTATTTGAAACTCCAAACCAATGGCATTGCAGATTTTTGAAAGAGGATGAAATCACAAAGCAGCTGTACTATATCCAGACTGAAAGAGATGAATGGGGAGGGGGGCTATAGCTGCTGAATTAAACTCTTCACATGTGAATGCATAGAGAAGTTTTTCACCAAACGAGAAGAGGGGTAAAAATTCTAATATATTTTTAAATGAAAACAGTCTTCTGCTCAGCAACACAATATTTATCTAAAAAGTTTACCTGTGATTGCACTCCTGAGACATTTCACTCTGAGTTCTAGGTAAATGTGTAATTAAAGTGCAGTCTACTTTATGTCAGTCCATTTATCATACACGTAGGAAATAAGTTAACAGGGCACTTTAAATTATGGGTCAGATTCTGAAACCTATACTCATATTGAGTAGCACTTTACACCAGTGGGCAAAGTCTGGGAGTAAAGTACTCCTCCATATGAGCAAGAATGGCAGAATGTAATGCTTTTAAAAAATTAATATTGATATTAATAATCACCTGAGACTCAAAACAAATTTATTTTCAAATCCAAACTCTAAGCATGCGCCAGTGTCCAGACTAATCCCTGTTCTATATTTGCACCTTACTTTTCCTGACATATGTCATTCCACTCCCCCACCATATCACCTGGTTCCCCCACAAGCTGATTTTGCCCACATCCCTCTCCCCTGCTGTATAGTTTTCTCTCTGGTATCTTCCAGTATCTGCCTCGGCCCACACACTCAATTAGCAGGTCAGAATTAAGGTCATACACTACAGTGTGATTTTCAGATCTTTGTATGTGCACACAGGGTGATGGTATTCTAGAACTGAAAGTTAATGTGTTAGGCTCCAGTCCTGGAAACACACACGTGTTTAACTTCAAACAAATGAATCATGCTTTTGGCTTCAGTAGAACTAGTCCCATACTTAAAGTTAAGCACATGTCCATTTGCAGGATGAGGGCTCAAAGAAGTACATCAACATGAGCTCGTGCTTGGAGATAGGTATTGTGCTAGATGTGAAGGTAGCTTTAACTTTTGAAAATCCCACCCTTTAATAATATCTGTGTGTGATTTTGTAGTGTATATTGAATAGTTGATTTGATTGTCATTATGTAAATATGGAAGAGTCTGTCTTTATGATGAGGTAAGAAATGCTGAGTATGTCATCAACTTTGCATTCTCTTTTTTGCTTGGCATATAGTATATGACAATACTGCATTAGTAATATTAAGATTAATTATCATGGTAGGCCCAGCTCTGTGACTAGCTCGATGTTGGTAAACAAGTGTACCTGCAGAGTCCCATTAAAGTAAATGGGCCTGTATACAGGTGCAAGAGCCACCTACATGAGCCAGGTGCAAGACCCGGATCTACATTATTAAATGTAGGATTTAAAAGCTGGCATTGTGGTTGTGCTGTGCACTGTCCTGCAATGACTGCATTGAAGTTCATAGTGTTGCTGAATTAAAGTGTGTTTGTGTTAAAGAAGGTTGGCTAATGCTTGGTGATTAAAAATAATATATTTTGGCAGGAACGTTCACAGAACAAAGTTTGGTCATTTCAAAGGAGCCTAGGGAAGTTAAACACCTAAATTCTATAGGAGTTAGGAGCCTAACTCCCTTAGGCACCTTTGAAATGACCAAACTTTGTTATATTTTTATATAGATCATATGCCATACACTTCTCAAAATGTATATGAGAACATAATCTTCAGAAGTCTGGATGTAAATATTTTGTGAAGTCAGTTATGGTACGGTTAACTTTATATTTTCCTGTAAAAAAGCCAAATAGGCAAAGATAGAGCTTTATTTCCATTAGACATATGTTTTTCTTCCTCCGTCATCAATTTATGACGTTAGTGGGTATGACCCTAGAAGTATCTAAGCCAAAAGGCAAGGGGATCCCTTGTGTCTAGCAGTGAGTTTCAGCTGGCCTGACCAGCGCAGTGTACCCCAACACACTACTGTTATCATCTGTATCTAAAAGGTGTCATGTAACATGTCACTGGAAAATAACTCATTCATGTTCGTGCGTGATGTATGTACGGTCAACTCACAAAGGATTAGATAGATTAAATTATAATTAAAATGTGTTTAAACCAGCAATGTCAGAGGAAGTTCATTTAAACAGGTTTTTCTCCAAACAAAGACCAGAGGCCAACACCTCAAACCAGGTGTGGCCAAATTCAACCAGCTATTCATTTGTATGGGAGGTTGTGTGAAGAAATCATATGCATTGTAAAAAATCACCAGCAGGGAACAGCATGGAATCTATACCAGACAGCATGGTGTCCACACCCGTCAGGGAAAAAGAACTTTATCTGAGGATGCTTTTCAGAATATGTTTCAAAGGATTACTGAACTATAATGAGAGGTGGAACAAACCCCTAAATTATTCTTCATCTGAGAAGGAAAGGAAAACTAGCACCTTGGACTGTGTGGGGAGCCTGACTAAAAGTTAGCCCATGGCTGGAAAAGAAAGCTGGGTAAGGAAACTACCTGGAAAACAGCCCATAGCTTGTTAAATTAGAAAGTGTATTTTTTACTTCTGATTATTTGTAATCCTTTCTATCTTTATCCCTTATACTAGAATTCACTTAAAACCTCTCCTTTTAATTAAATAAACTTGATTTATTTATCTAAACCAATCCAGTGCTTTGATTGAATTGAAGTGTTAACTGCAGTCAAGATAACAAGCTGTTGTTTCTGTCTCTTTAAAGGAACAGCAAACTTAACATCTTCTGTGAATATATAGTGACAGGGACAGTGCACTGCAGAGAGACATCACTGAGGGGTGGGGTTCACTGATTGTTACCTCCAATCAAGGTTTGAGCTGGGAGAGCCCTGAGAGTTTGCTGGCAAGGCAGACAAGCTTGTGTAGCAGGATGCTCTCACATAGCTTAGCTGCAGCAAAGCTCCCACTTGCTGAGGCTGAGGGGTAGCACAGTGGGTCACATTAACTATACCTTAAGTGAAGAGTAGCAGTTTCATCTTGAACAGATGCTAATGGGATCCTGCTGGTTGCTCAGCAGCAGTATTGCCAAACTCTATCCAGCTGAAAGCCTCCCGCAAAAACTGGTCCCAGTTTCCTTTGCCCAAAGTCTTATATAAAGGAATGTGTTTCAGATAGATCTATCCCCGTTATTGGTGTAGAGTCCTACTGCTGCATCAGCTAACTCACCTAAGAGGGTCTTTAAGCAGCTGGTTAAGACAAAATCATTTAAGCCCTAATCATAAAACCATTTACACACCTTTAAATTTATGCATACGACTAGCCCCACTGAAGTAATCAGAACTACCCACATTCTAAGCACATGGGTAAATTTTTGCACAATCAGGACTAAATTGTAACTCTACAATCTGCCCTGAATCAGGGGTGGCATATAGGTGGACTGCCCCAGGTGCAGCACAGTAGAGAACGAATTGTGACTCACTCACCATTTCTCCCTTGCTTTCCCATTGCTGTGGGGGAGGAAGTGAATTATTTCACCTATTCCATGGAGCAGTTTACTCCTCCCCTGAACTCCCAGCCAGCTACTCTGGCCAGAGGATGGTAAGGAGGTGGAGCTAGAGCTCTTCCCCATTCCTCTCTGCCCACTTGTTTGCAGGACAACATGCAATAGGGGCCTCCCCTGCTCTACCCCAGAGAACTGGTTTCATAATCTGAGCAAGGAGGGCTTTCTCCCTTGCACAGCTAAGCAAAGGTTGTGCCAAGCTCAGTCTGTGATTTTAAAGTGTAATGCAACTTTCCAACAACCTTAAAGCAAAGAGTAAATCAAGTGTTTGAGCCCCAAAATAAGTGTTTGAGCCCCTCTGCACAAGAGCCTAATGGACTAGTTACACCTAAGCACACCAAGTAGATTTAAGTGACACAGATTTGTGCTGGCTCGTTGCATTGCAGTGAATTGCACCCTGACAGCATACAAGATGTAAATCTCAACATTTCAGAAGAAGAGTTTAAAAAATAAACTGATAGGATTTGTTACCTGCACAGCCATGATTTCAATATATCACTTGCATGAGCTAGTGGCTTGTCTAACCCCTAAAATAGAGTGTTTCCTGCATTGACTCAGAAGTCAACGTCATCAACTCTTCAAGAAAAAGAAGTTTCACTCTGAACTTGGTGGTTGGCAAGCGAGTAAAAGAAAAAAATACTGATTTTCAGCTTCTATCTTCAAATATGTTTGGGTCAAATCTTCAGCCCATAGAAAGCAAATGAGCTCTACAGATTTACACCAGCCAAGGATGTGGCCCATATTTACAGTGTTACATATCTACAGTGAAATTAAACACTGGAAAACTTGCTCCTTTTTGAGTTTGTAGGTCTTAAGAGAACTTTTGCACGGATTTTTTTTTTTATGTAAGACAAGTCTTTGGAGGCAAGCATGATATTTCCCTTTCCCACCTACCATCTCTCTCACACACACACACACACACACAATCTGTACACCTGTGGAAGTGTCACAGCATATTTTGCTTTCCATTTTTGAATTTTGGGTTGGGATTGGTCCCAAGTGTACCATACTCAGTTCCTTGTTTGGCTGAGCCCACTTCATGAGGCGAGTGCAGTAAGAAGCCAGTGATTTTTGAGGAAAAGGCAATAACTTATGCTGCTCTATGAGCTATAAAAGGAAAACAAAAAAACATTGTGCCTGTACAGCTTTTCCAAATTATTTTTACAGTCAGAATGAGTTAAGAACTGATCATACTGATTATATTATGACATTTTCAGAATATTTCCTTCACATTACTATAGTGTTATGAACCAATTCCTAAAGGCAAAGATCCTTTAATATGCTGTTCTGTCATGCTTATGGTGTTAGTACAGGCCTAGTATGCCTATTTCATAATTGAGCCCAGATTCCTTGAAATACAAACAACATAAATTTAGGCCACTGCCTTGTTTAATTCCCCATGACCATATCTCCTGGAACAGACTGGATACATTTTCCCTTAGAGTTAGGCTTACATTTAAACTGAACTGCAATATAATATCCCAAGAAACATCAAATGTGTCTTCCATTGCACAGATGCTTCCAAGTGATCCTGCACACACTGAAAAGGAGAGGACCATTGATATCAGTTACTGGTTACTAGCTCCTTCAGTGATTCTATTTAAGAAAAAAAAATATTTAGGGCCAAATCCACTGATGCTCTGCAATTGCATTGATGCAAAGTTAATGGAACACCTTACCAAATTAGAATAATGGTAATTTATGCCCATTTTGAGCAATGGTGAATTGGACCCCTACAGAGGAAGAATTGCCTTCTCCCTCTTATTTGGGAGTTTATACTCCACACTTTGGTGCTTAATTAGGAAATAATTGCTTTCGCACAGAGGGTTGTTTCTTCCATAGATATTAGCAGTGCTGGGAGTTACACACGGGCTTTGAATAGACTAGCTGTCTGTACAGTCAGAAAAATGATAGTGAGTCTATTGAATTCCTAACAAGTGTATTATAGAGAAACATTCCTCCCTTTTTCCATATAGAGTAGAAATCATACTGGAGAGAGATAAAACACATTCTATAAACACAACCTTTGAGGGTACATTTTTGCCATGTGGGGCTGGCACTCATGGTAATTGGTCAACGTTCTTATATATCTAAGTTTTGCTAGAATAAAATCCTTTCTAATAGCCCAGTGGAAAGTTTAGACCTTCCTCCAGGAAGACTTACTTACACTTATATAGGTTTCAGAGTAGTTCACAGTAGAAATTTGGTCAACATTTTGTTGTGGTTAGACACAGAAGGGGGCTCTCTTTCTCCCTGGGGTTCATGGAGGCCCTATTTATCTATGAAGTCAATGGAGGAACGACTGTCCAGCCGTCAAGACACTGGACCAGGATACAGGAGCTCTGGGTTAAAAACTCACCTCTGCCACAGACTCACTGTGTAACCTTTAGAAATCACTTAATCTTTTTTAGACTCATTTTCCCATCTATGAAATGGGAATAATAATACTCCCGGTGACAGGTTTCAGAGAGGTAGCTGTGTTAGTCTGTATCAGTAAAAATAACGAGGAGTCCTTGTGGCACCTTAGAGACTAACAAATTTATTTGGGCATAAGCTTTCATGGGATATAACCCACTTCATCAGATGCATGGAGTGGAAAATACAGTTAGCAAGGTATAAATATACTCCTGGTGTTTGTCTTGCCTAGCTTGTAAACTCCTTAGGGCAGGAACTGTGTCTTACTGTGCATTTTTACAGCATCTAACACACTAGGGACCTGAACGCAGATGTGGCATTTAGGTGCTGCTAATATTAATAAAAACAGTTATATCAGGGATGAATTTGGCCTCCGCATTTTTTAACTTGAAATTTATAATAATTTTCTTATAATAAAGAAACAAAAAATCAATTAAGACTCTCTGCAGTTCTCCTTTTCTTCTAAAACTAGGCAAGTAAAATCAATAACTGAATCAGAAAAGTCATTATGTATGAACCTACACTCTCATTCATGAAGAACAGTAGGTAGAGGGCACTTAGGCTATGTCTACACTGCCCTGGCATTTGGACTATGGGGGAGTAAATAGCAATATGCACCAGAGTGTTGCGCTGTAACTCCCCCGTGTGGACACCGCATAAATGAACAAAAGGGTTCCTAGTTTGCATTAAGGAAATCCTGTTTGAAGCGGGCTATGTTAACACAAACTAGGAACCTTTTACTTTGCACCCACCAGAACATTACATCCACACCAGGACATTACACACAGCATCTTTGCGCACACTATTGTTTACGCCCCGGTAGTCTGAACTGCAAGGCAATACAGACAAGCCCTTATTGCCTTCTACTGTGGTATAGCTGTATTTTTAGTAAGCACCCTGGGAGTACAAATGCTTCCTTACCAGAAGAGCCACGTAGCTTCAAAAAGCTGTCTTCCATTGAGAGGACAATTGTTTTCTATAGAGATGAGAAACAAATACCCCTGACCCAGGTCACCTTGCCCCAGCAGGCTTTTGCAACAGCTTCCTCTGTGCAAATACAACAAAGTCTGGCAGCAGTCAATCCTGCGAGCCCACACTGAGTCACCACAGAGTGCACTGCTATTTACCCTTTCTATTAATCTGTCAGTGTTCTAGTTAAACACGTAAAACAATATGGTGTGTGCATATCTTGATTAGTCATTGCTAAGTTACTGAGGGGAAATGTGAATGAGTGGGAAAACAATCCCACAAACTATAAAACAACGTTGTAGGTATGAAATATTTGAGTACACAGCTGTCAAATTACAGGAAGCATCTATGTTATTAGTAACATGGAAGCAATCATGTGAAATCTATGCATAGGATCCAGGTTGCCTCTTTCAACATGTGATGGACTAGAATTCATTAAAAGTTATGGTATACGTTTGCTAAAATAGTATATTTAATCTTGATTTCTTTATAGGCTCCCGGTCCTATGGAAGGGAGAAAATTATTAGGAAATTTGGGCTTCAAGGTATTCCACACAAGCAGATTGCTGAACCAGTGTGGAGCCCCACTGAAGTCAATGTGGTAACTTTGAGAATCAGGGTATAGGTTGGAGAGGGAAGGCCTAGATGTTGATGCAGACTTGGAATATTCTACTAGCCATTGGTGAGTAATCCAGTTGAATCAAAAACCCACCCCTACTGGATAATCTTTACGGTCCAATCTAATAATCCTCACTCAAAAATTCTACTGAATCTTAGTGCATAAGGGCTACAAGAACAGGCCCTTATAGGCTTTTCTCAAGCCTTTCACCTCAGAAAGAATAAACATTAGATGATGCTCCTGGCAAGCAGTGAAAGTCACACTGTCTGCTATTTGTGGGAAGAGATTTGGGAAGGTGCATTTGTGTGACTTGGAAATATTACAAAACCCCTTTGAAAAATAAAATACAGTTCATGATAATCAGCAATGTTTACTGGGTTTGATTTAATGCTTGCTTTATACTTAAGAAGGAAAAGTTTCATTTTGGTATTACTGGGAAAGAAGAATTTTTTTTCAAAGGTAGCTCATATATGCCAAACGAACCTTGTCACTTCATGATGAAAAATAAATACAGATTAAAGACCCAATCTTGCAACCACTTCTTCACATGCTTAACTTTACATATATGAGTGATCTATCTGCGTGTGAAGTTAAGCATGTGAGGAAGTGGTTGCCGCTTCAGGGTCTATGATCCCAAGCCTGCAAAACCTTCAACGAGACTACCCAGAAAGAATGATTCTGTAGTCCAGTAGTGAGGGCACCTAGATGGTAAGATCCTTAGTCCGGATCCTTTACTCCAATCACTCTTTTCATTATTTATCCAAAGTGGAACAGCTTCAGCAGGAGAGATGGGAGCCCCACAACAGAATATCCCATAGCCTAGTGGTTAGAGCACTCTGAGAGGAGGGAGACCCCTGTTCAAATCCATTCTCTCCCCTCTGGCAGGGATGAGGGAGTTGAACCTGGATTTCCCACATCGCAGGTGAGAGCTCTAACCACTGGGCTAAAAGTTATAAGGTGGGCAGCACCACTTCTTCCTCTGGTTGGATTTTGAATAGAACCCAGTAGGGTTCCAGTAGTTACGCTTAGAGGCTACCTACAGGATCGGGCCCCACATACAAATTAGGCAGCTGAACACCTATCTTCCCTGGTTCACAAATCATTCTGGAGCTTAGATGGGAGATAGGCATCTCGATGCCTAGAGGGAGGTAGCAGTGCGCATGCCCCAGTGTATGAAACTTTGGCACTTAGGGAACTTTTACAGTGGAAAATTACATGCCAAGTGAGTTTAGGTGCCTACAGGGTTAGGCAGTGGTCATGCAGGTGATGCATGGATCACAGTAGTGCTGCACTTGGGGATTTGGGTGCCTAACTCTGGACACCTAGACACCTAAGTTGCTTTGTGTTTCTCATCCATATACACTTAAAATCATTATGGCAATAAATAAAAATCAATAAGCTATGCAAAAAAAGTTAATATAAAGCTTACTTAAAAGACTCATTGTCTGATCAGTCTCAGGTTGAAAGGGACGTCATCCAGCACTGTTAGCCTGTTGCACTTGGGACTTTGTCTTGGACCCTTGAAAGGTGGGTGGTACTGGGGCAGCACTGAAAGATATCTGAAATTCATCCCAAAGACAAAACCCAACTATTAATCTCAGTCCATGCTCATGCAAGCATCAAGAGAAGTGCAAACGGCAGGAGTTATCCAGATCCTATCCAACCAATAACCAAACTGTCCCAATCTCAAGGTACCTACAAGTGTAAGATCACTCTATTTGGTAACCACAGCTGATCATATTACATCAGTCTAACCTCAGTGACACAAAGGCAGGTATGCAACAGCATCATCAAGTGAGAGATGTAATCATAATCTGGGGGTGACATTTTAATGGTGGTAAAAATCTCTGACCACAGCTGACATACTGTCTTCTAAAGTCAGACCCAAATAAACAGCTATGACTAGATGTCAACCCACACTATCTCTTTATGTGACTTCATAAAAACTTGCAAGGAAATGCTCTCTACTCCCAATTCTCTTCTGGTTCAACCAATATAATTTAGGATTAATCTTAGCAGTTCTAAGCCACGGGATCATGGAGTGTCTCGACACCGACGCCAAGATACCTAACAACCACCCAGAGTCTGAAGAGGCAGAAACATACAGTGACTGTGTACAGGGCCAGCTCTAAGTTTTTTGCCACCCCAAGCAAAAAATTATTTGCTTCCCTCATCCCTTTTTTTTGGCTTTTACACAAGTTTGCATTTTGCAATTTCTTTTTTTGTTTTGTTTTGTTTTTCTGTTTAAAATTTTTTAAAAAATGAAAACAGAGAATTTGTAGTTAGTGAAATAAAACAATTTCCTACTAGTGTGCTCATTTAATTTTAAGCATTGAGAAATGTTTGAGAAATGCTTGTGTTGGTCTAATCAACTGTGAATAATTTACGTCCTGAGTCCAACTTTTCAGTATAAGTGAATCTGACTTTTCTCAAAGCTGTATGTGTATTTGAAAGAATAATTTCCCCCATTTTCTAAATATATTCTCCTGTTTAGCACTTTCTTTACCGAAGTGACAGAATCTGCCAATCCTATTGCTGTTTCAGTGCCACATTTCCATGCTATGCTAAGCCAGTCCTTCTGCAGGGAGTATTTCTTGTTAGTATGGCACAGGAAAAAAGGTAAAGCACACGCATAAAATCTGTGGAGGTTCCTTTGCTCTGGCAGGAGAGGGAAAAAATAACTGGCAAATCTGGTTCACAACTGAGATCAGACTGACTGACTGCAGTAACAAAGCCAAGTAAAGTTTAAAATGGATTTAAAGTTAACAGCGTGGCCTTGTAAAAGACCATTTGAGATTTTTTGACTACAGTCTCTGGCTTTTGTCCCTTTGGGGCACAACCTGAAAGTTACTTGTTATCTGTATGTATTTTTTGGAGTTCTGATCTCAGAGCATAACTTTTTGAAGAATATGTTGGTACATCTGTAAAACAATTTACAGCTAGAGTGGAGGAGCTGGCAGCAGCAGCTGTGCACAAGGCTGCTCAGCACGGGCAATTATTGCTCCAGCTGTTTGGACAAAGACACAAAATCCTAAGAGGGGAAAGGGTGGCGGATTTGGCAGCCCAGGAGCGGCGGCTGCATTGCCTGCCTGGAGCCGGGCTCGTGTGGACTGAGCTGGCAGGCTCAGAGTGACTGGGATTTCCACCCTCTCCCTCCCACGGGAGGCTGGCACTGGGGAGAGGCATCAGGCACCTGCCCGGAGATGCCGCCAGAGAGCAGGTGGACCGCGCAGCCGGGGAGCGGGGCTGCCACGGCCGCCAGAGTGCCTGCCAGTGCCCTCTGCGCTCACCAACATGTTTTACTTCGAGATGGTGATCATGGCAGGGACCATGATGCTGACCTATTACTTCGAGTACACAAGACACCTTAACGGTCAATGTGCAGGTCTTCTTCTGCTACAAGGGCTCCTACCCAGGGCCGTCTCTAGGCTGCCGCCTCTGGAAATGTGCCGCCCCAAGCACATGCTTGCTTTGCTGGGGCCTAGAGTCGGTCCTGACTGTGTATTATCTGCATAATAGTAATAACCTAACCTAGGTTTCTCACCAAGTTCTCCAGGGCTCATCCACACTAGAGCTTTTGGTTGTGCTGTAACTCAAGTGAATTGATTACCAATTAGTTAAAGGTAACTGACATTACTGTAGACAAACACTTGTAAATACTAACGTAGACACCAGCCACAAATATTTGTTACTTGTTATGGTTCATCCTAGGTCTTATCCCAGAAACAAAGCCTTTTGTAGATAGTCTATAACAACTGTATTAGTTAACTCAAGTCAATTGGCAGTCAGTCAATCAGCTTGAGTTCCAGCACAATCAAAAACTCTAGTCTGGACTTACTCTTGTGGTATATCCAAAAACTGAAGAGCATCAAAGCCAACTCCAGTCCCTTGGTGACAGACTGTTTCAACAGAAAAGAAGGGTGTGGGGAATTCTAGAAAAACAAAATGTAAAAGAGAAAACTTCAGTCAATCGTGTTAGGGAAGTTCTACCACTAATCCAATTTCCTGCATATAACATATTGGCAAAGGGTGTATCTTCATGGTAAAACACTTAACAAAATTAGCATTCAGTATTATGGGCCACCTCCTAAGCTGGTGGAATATAGACCCATTGAAACGAATATAACTATTGTGATTTACACCAGCTGGTGATCTAACCCTAAATGACGTACTGTCTATTAAATAGGGCCCCTTGTGCTCATATTTGATATGAAATTCACAGTCAAATTTTCTTTAATTCTTTCCTCAGAGCCTGGGGTTGCAGCCAAATGTTTTGAACATTGTCCAGCCTAAGCACTGTGCAGCAATTGTGACAATCAGTAAACACTTACTGTACAGAGACTTTAAGTTACTGAACTAGCAGGATCTATTCTAACTCAATTGCACATTTCGGGCCTGATCCAAAGCCCACAGAACTCAATAGTGTCTCATGGACTTCAACGGACTTTGGATCAGGTCCATAGAGAGGATCTATCTAAGGGTATAAAAACTCTTCTTTCTGTGACCTTAATAAGCTGATGGCCCTCCTGCTACAGAATCTCCGAAACAGCAGGAATTTTACTCCAGGAACTGATGCCTTGAACTACAACCTTTGAAAAAGACTTAATAGTCCAAGCTAGCCCCCTACTAGGTTAAATTACAACATAAGAGCTTCCATGCTCAATTCTTCTTTCCTCATTGAAATGCTAGTGCTAATGTCCTCAAATTGCTTAGATAAAAACAAAAAAAAACAAAAAAAACCTAATACGTCTTGGAAGAAAAGGACAAAACTTCCCTTATGAAAACGTATTCAGGTTGTGCAAAGAATGGAGAAAAGACATTTACAATTTAAACTACTAAAAAAATGAGCAACCTGATACTGCTCTAATTTTTCCTTTATCATAGTGGTATCTTCTATGATCTAAACTAAAAGTTTTGTTATTGTTTCAAATAGCCTGTTCTGATTTAATTGTTAATGGTTGCAATGGCAAGGCATGTGGTAAACAACTGATGATCTTACAATAATAAACCTATGCATAACTTATGTCTGTGATAACAGGGATACATAGAAAGATAACATTTTTCCTGACTGTTTCATCTTCTCCAATCCTATATGGAGGCAGTGTACTTATTTTTTATAATTATTTTATTATATTAGTGCCTAGAAGCTTCAATTGAGATCAGGACCCCATTGTGTTAGGCACTGTACAAACACCTAGTAAGAGACAATACCTGCCCTCAAAGAGATTATAGTCTAAATAGACAAAACAGGAAAATGGTGGGAAGGGAAAGTGACTTGCCCAAAGTCATACATGAGTTCAGTGGCAGTCCTAGGATAGGCAGCTTGGTCTTCTGATTCCTAGTCCAGCATCCTAACCAATGTGCCACGGTGGTTTTCAGGTGAAGTCTGTACAAATCTACTCCATCAGTGCTTCATCAAGGCACATAAAATCGACAGTATTTAGGAAAACAAGATAAACACTAATGTGCACAGACATTAAGGTTACAGGCATGCCCACAAGATAATCGAGACAAGACAACAGCCAACAATTCAGATAAGGAAGGGAGTGGGGCAAAGTATGTAGGAAAAATTCCTGGAAGAACTGGATTTTAAAGGAGAGATTGGCCTGGTTTTTTACCTTGAAACTCTAGTTGCCCAGTGTATAAACTAATCTTACTCTTAAACGTAAAACACGCTTTTAAACATTTGTTGCAAACATTTACAACAAATCTCAGCTCAGACTTTTCAAAGGGAGCTTTCTGATGCTTTTGCATGAAAATTCGCCTCTCAGGCTGTTATATAGGAGGCTTTTCACTATACACATTCTATTGATATCATGTCAAATTCTGAATGTCTGTCTTGGTTCACTGAAGACCTCAGGGTATTTTTTGATCAGTTTAAGATAACTGAAGTTTAAATATAGATAGTGAGAGGATGGCCAAATCAGAAAAGCACCTTGAAGAAACAGGTCTAGACTGAAAAATGGTAACTCTGAAGAGAAAAAGAGGAAGAAGGAAACATTGCAAAGGGGACAGTATGTTTTTTTAAAAAATAATTAAAGAAAGTTTGCTTTACATAGCATTTTGATTTTATGAAATACTCTGAAAGTGTGGCCAGTTTTGGATGGGGAAATGGTGAAGGCTTCTCCCTAGACCCAACTCCTTCGGACACTATCAATCACCCTCAATTTGTTTTTGAAAGGCTAATGAGTGCGAAAAGGAACCTTCCCAGAGCTGATTAATATTCTGAGGTGGGTGAGGGAGTACTTACCTCACGACTCTTTCTGTGAGGTTGCTCTGTTGAGTGACCTCTCTCACCAAATACTTGCCAAGTAGGAAATCCATGACTGCAGGGACAGACACTTCACCAATCAAGAGAAGAAAGGAAAATGTAAAAACTTCTAGTTATATTTTATTACTAACTGGGAGTAGGGACTTTATGTTGTTTTTAATGCAATTGCCTTTAATTTACCTGACTGCCTAGCTACCATAAGAATCTGAGGTTCAAGAATATGATGTTACGCACTGTTAGGCCAGATCCTTAACTGGTGTAAATCAGCCTAGCTCCATTGACTTCAGAGCTACACTGGTTTACATCTGCTGAGGATCTGGCCCCGTTGCCTCTACTCTCCTCTGTATTCTCAAAGTTGTGTTAGAAACGTGCCTCAGAAGGCATGAGAAAGACTCATCGCCTGCAACATCTTCACACAATGGCACAGGCTTTAAGCCAGAACTCTCTATTTCTTTGTCTGCTTTTTTTTCTGCCCCAACCTTAACATTCCTTAAATGTTGGTATTTGTATCAAATAGCATTTCTGAGGCTTTATTAGACTCCATAGCCTCTGACAAGTTAAAGGAAAACTATTGTGCCCACTTGGTACATGGGGTGTAACTCAAAAACAATAGCTCCGCTCCTTTATTTATATATTTAGTCTATTGCAACCCCCTCTTAGTAAACCCCAGGTGTTTGTGGGCATAATGCTCCCAATGCAGCAGAAAAGAGTTTATTGTGAGGAGTCTTTTCTTCGCCACTTGTCCTAAACCTGTTCGCAAAGTGCTACATGGGTTCTACCGATCACCATAAAAATCAAGAAACAAGAAGTCCTCTGTAAGCCTGCCCAGCAGTGTCACTATGACATTAGTTGTGACAGCTTTGTGACCCTGTATTGTCTGGGCTTCATTCACAAGCCTCTTTCTTTTCTTTTCTTTTTGCTCTCTGTCTGTCTCTCTCTCTCTCTCCTTGTTGTGAGGCGGGGGTGGGGGGGTGGAAGGAGTGGGGGGGAAAAAAGAAGAGAGCCTTTATAGGCATTTCTATTTACTGTAAAAAAAAAAAAAAAGCAGTGGGCAAAGGGAAGAGTTGATTGTTTTTTAAACTACAGGGCAGCTACATTAGAAAACATTGGATGGAGTTACTGTAGTTATGGTTTCAAAAACCATCTGCAAACAAGTACAGATACCGTAGCAAACTGTGCCCTTAGGAATTCTTTCTTTTTAAGTTCCCTCTTGCTATTATAAGCCCAAGTTTGGCAACGAATTTATGTGACAGCTATGAAGGTAGTATTAAAATTGTGAATAGTGGCTAACAGTTTTCATGCCTCAATGCTAGCATCTTCACAATTTGCTACACAGCAGTGAATGCTAGACTGAGGTTGATGAATGAGATGGGAGGGGGCTGCAGACTGAAAGGCCCTGGTTCTTGTTCTTATTATCAGCGTATGTTATGGGGAGGGCTGTGGAAAGGGAGAGACTTGACCTGTGGGGCCCTTTCTTTCTTCCTTTCTCATGTTTCTGTGAGTGTGTGTTTGAGAAGGGGTGAGAATGAATGGAGGGGGACAGCCCGGGGGTTCCCTTTTTGTGACCCTCTGTTTTGAAGGTAAGGAGAGTGCAAATGGGAGGGAAGAAATGGGGGTGCAGACTGAAGGGCAATGGATTTCTCTCTCATTTAACACCAAGTCTGAGGAAAGTGGATGGGGGGGGGGCTTACAGACTCTTGGCCCTTTCTAATGTGTGTGAGAGAGAGATGAGAGTGAGGTGTGAATGCAAGTGGACAGCTGAGAGGGAGGCAGGCTGTGGAATGCTCACTCTCTCCTGGGCATACATATAGCTGTGTTTGATGGGCTTTGGGGGAGCTAATTCTGAGGTGCCTCAGTCTCTTTCTCCCATTTCTGTTCAGCTGGTAAAGGGGGGTGAGGGAGTGGGGATGCAGGGTGTGTGGAGATGAGGGTGAAGGGCTTTAGAAAGGGGAACAGGCTGTGGAAGTTCGGGTATGTCAGTGTGTACTGAAATAGCGGGAGAGGGAAGTTGAGAAGGGCGGGGTGTGCCTAAGGGGAAGAGAAGCCTGGGGTTTCTGAATAGCATGACAAAGGGGAAAACAGACTGTCTTCTATTTTTTATGTGTGTGATTGTTGGGTCAGGTTGTGGATAGGCAGGAGCAGCTGAAGGGATGACAGAATACAGGGCCCTCCTTTTCTCCTCTGCACTTGTGCTGAATTTGAGGGAGAGAGGGTTGAAGAGGAGGAGGAGGTGGTTGGAGGAGTGTGGGGTGAGCTGGATGAAGTGGCAGTGCTGGGGGTTAAGGATGGGCGTGCAACCGTAGAGGAGAGACAGTGTGCGGTCCCCTTTCTTCCTCCTTTTTGTAAAGGGTCTTGCAGGGGAGTGGGGGCAAGTCAGAGTGTTTGAGCTCTCTACCTCCCCCACATCATGAACTACCCTTGGGGTGGGTGGGAGGAGGAGAAGCCATAATGATAAGTGTTTGAGAGTGGCACAGGGGAGCAGGTTAGTAGTGGAAAAGACTCAAGACTAAAGTTGAAGCTGAAGAAGAGAAAAGGAGCAATATGATCAATATGGTTTCATTGTTGGGCCCCGCTTACCTCCGCGGGAGACCATCTGCTCCCTGTCAATGCATCACCTGCTTGTCTGGCCTGTTGGCTGGGCAACCAGTGGGCGGAGGGATTAAGGAGATGGAGTGAGTTTGTGTTGCAGAGGGAGGCTTGTTTTGTTCCCTCATGCTGATCTGGAAGGTGGGGGGAGGTGGCTGGGATGAATGTGGGGAAAAGGGGCTGGACTAGATGGGAAGCAAGCTACTCACTTCTTTGGGAGGCCTTGAAACAGAAGGAAAAACAGCTACTTAGAACTGAGGCGAGGATGCTGCTGTTGCTCACATTTCTCAGAGATGCCGCAAGGAAGCCCCCCCTCCCTTTCCCTCAACCTTTGCTGAAGGACAAACTGGCTCTCCACCATCAGGGACAACAACAACCTGTTGCAGTAACTAAAATAGGCAAAGAAATTTGTTTCAGATTGCAGAGGTTTCAGAATCCTTTTCCTGCCCCCTGGAGTATTTATGTCGCACAGGGGTTCTCAAACTTAATTGCACCACACCCTCCGTCTGACAACAAAAATTACTACACGACCTCAGGCAGGGGGACATGAGCCTGCCCGAGCCCTGCTGCCCCAAGCAGGGGGGCTGAAACCAAAGGGCTTCAGCCCCAGGCAGGGGGCCTGTAACCTGAGCCCCACCACCCAGTGCTAACGCCCTGGGGCTTTGGCTTTAGTCCCAGGCAGTGGGGTTCGGGCTTCAGCCCCAGGCAGTGGGGCTTGGGCTTCAGCTTTGGTGATGGGCCCTAGCAAGTCTAATGCCAGCCCTGGCGACCCCATTAAAATTGGGTCACAGCCCACTTTGGGGTCCCAACCCACAGTTTGAGAACTGCTGATTATCACTATAAAAATCACTCCTGATGGATGTAGGCAGAGTGCAGGCCTGGATTATGCCTGGCCTAGACTAAGCAGCACATTTCTAACTACAATATACTGCTTTATTTCTCCGATCTGTACTGACAGTTTGGTACAGAGAACAGATCATGATGGTGGAAGAGTGTGCACAGCACCACTGCTCATCTCATTGAGCAGTGGCCTATCTGCAACTAAAGTTATACAGAAGAGAATGGAAGTAAAAATTGATACCATCACCTCACAACTACTTAACTGAAAACATTTTTTCCAGGTTTTACAAGGGACTTTTCAAACTGCAACTAATCAAAAGGAAGGGTTAAAAATTGAAATTGAGGTTTAAAGCAGTATAGTTTGGCCTTGTAAAGAAGCACATTGTTATCCAGAAAGCTGGGGATATTATTGGAAAAGCAGAAGCCTTCAGGTGTTACACACCAGTGGAAGCACCGAGGGTGATAAGTCTGCAAATGGGATCTAAAATTACTGAACATTTATTGTAAATAAAATTTGATCCATTTTACAGATGGTTAAGAGTACAGCATATTAAATCCCAGACTCATCCATGCTAGGGTATTCAAGATACCACTGAGAAATTACTATGTGCTAATTCTGGGGAAGTAAAATCATAAAAACATAGATCTGAAAGTCCCACCTCCCCACCCCAACACACACACACTGAGGCAGGACCAAATCTACCTAGATCATCCCTGACAAAGTGTTTGTCCAACCTATTCTTTAAAATCTCCAGAGATGGAAATTACACATCTTCCTTGGAAGCCTATTCCAGTGATTAACAATCTGTACAGTTGGAAAGTTTTTCCTAGTACCTAACTCAGGGGTTGGCAACCTTTGGCACGCGGCCCATCAGAGTAATCCACTGGTGGGCAGTGAGACATTTTGTTTACATTGACCGTCCGCAGACACGCCCCCCCCCCCCCCCGCAGCTCCCAGTGGCCATGGTTTGCCCTTTGTAGCCAATGGGAGCTGCGGGAAGCAGCAGCCAGCCCGGCCACGTGCTGAAGGTTGCCGACCCCTGATCTAACCTAAACCTCCCTTGCTGTGGATTAAGCCCATTATTTCTAGTCCTACCTTCAGTGGACATGGAGAATGATTGATCACCATCCTTTTTATAATGGTCTTTTAAAATATTTGAAGATTTATCAGGACCCCTCTCAGTCTCCTTTTCTCAAACCTAAACCAGTATTTTTTTAACCTTTCCTCCACAGGTCCGATTTTCTAAATCTTTCTGTGCTGCTCTGCACTGGGCTCCCTCCACTTTATCCACATTTTCCCTAAAGTGTGATGCCCAGAACTGGGCACAGTACTGCATCTGAGGTCTCACCAGTTCTGAGTAGAGCAGGGCAATTACATCCCCTATCTTACATATGACACATATTAATACAGCCCTGAATGACAGCCTTTTTTGCAACTGCATCATATTGTCAGCTCATATTCAATTTGTCATCCACTAGAAGCCATAGATCCTTTTCAGCAGTACTGCCACTAGCCAGTTATTCCCCATTTTGTAGTGGTGCATTTGATTTTTCCTTCCTAAATGTAGTACTTTGCACTTAACTTTATTGAATTTCATTTTGTTGACTTCAGACCAATTCTCTAATTTGTCAACATTGTTTGGAATTCTAATCCTGTCTTCCAAAGTGCTTGAAATCCCTCCCAGCTTCATATCATCTGCAAATTTTAGAAGTATACTCTCTACTCAATTATCCAAGTCATTAATGAAAGTATTGAATAGTACTGGACTCAGGACTGCCCCCTGCAGGACTCACTGGATAACTACTTTTTGAATATGGTGTTTCAACTAGTTGTACACCAACCTTATAGTAATTTCACCTAGACCACATTTTCCTAGTTTACTTATTAGACTGTCATGTGGAACTGTGTCAAAAGCCTTACTAAAAACAGCAAGGTATAGCATGTCTACTGCTTCCCCCACATCTACTAGGCCAATAATCCTGTCAAAAAAGGAAATTAGATTGGTTTGGTATGATTTGTTTTTGAAAAATCCATACTGACTATTCCCTATAACCCCATAATCCCCTAGGTGTCTACAAGCTGATTGTTTAATAATTTGTACCTGTATCTTTCCAGGTATCAAAGCTCGGCTGACTGATCTATAATTCCCTGGAGCCTCTTTATTCCCCTTTTTTAAAAATAGGTACTATGTTGGCCTTCTCCATTTCTGTGGGACTTCTTTTATCTTCAAGAACTGATGGAGGATGGTTCAGCCAGTTCCTTAAGCACCTTAGGATGCATTTCATCAGGCACTGCGGACTTGAATACATCTAACTTACCTAAATATTCTTTAGCCTTTTCTGTTTTTTGCATATATGGAAATCCACTCTTTATGGACTCTTACTCTGCACTCCCACAGAGCAGAGTCAATAATACTAATGTGCTGAACATAGTGGAGCTGTGAAAAATGTTTGCACTGAAACACCAACATTTGTCTTTCAGGGCATTTGATTACAAACTCAAAATTTAAGCCAGAGGCTTCCAAAGTAATGCTAAGTGTCACAGATCTTTCAAATGAACATAGACTGATTTTGTGCATTGCATCTAAATCAGACACCAGGAATTTTGCAGACAAAATCAGTACAAAATGGTGGCTTTGACTGAGTTTCCCTTTAGGTTTTAGATCTTTTCAATCTCAATGTAAAACTTGGAGACAGGAGAGAGGGATACACAAGCACAGGTGGAGTGAAGCCAAAGTTTCATGCAAACCCCTGTAAAGTGAAACCACAGAGATTTCCACACCTCTAGTACATAACAAAGATAATATATACACACAGGCAAACCTGTTTGTACATAAATCATTCCAAACAGAATGTTTCTCAAAAGAGAAACTGTCAACTATAGCAACTGCAAATAATTTATTACTGTGGGGGTTTTATGCTGCAGAAGGCTATGCACGCAGTCTTAGTTTTACAATGAATCCTATCAAACAGAATCAGTGTAGTCTAGGGCAGTGCTTCTCAAGCTATCTGATGTGGGGGACCCCAGCAATTTTTTTCCCAATGTGCGCGCAGACCAGCATCCGATGGCTCGCGGACCGGCACCGATCCGCGGACCACCACTTTGAGTAGCACTGGTCTAGAGATATGAGCACAGAACTGGGATTCAGGAAGTCCTCATCACAGTTCTGATGTGAACTCCCTTCTCTGGCCTTCAGAAGGTCACACTTCAACTCTCTGCCTCCGTTTTTCCCATAAAAAGAATGAGAATATATATAGCTTGCAGTCAGGAGCATGGTGAGGATTCACTAGTTAATGTATGTAAAGTTTTGAACATGCAAAGTGAATGTTATTAAAATCTGTTTCTGTAGAAGTGACAATTGAATGTATCTCTAAGTAGACCTTGCTAAAGAACAGCAACAAAAATCTTCCAGGTAGACCTATCAAAACACCTACTGTATCTGGCCCACCAAGATAGAAAAGGAAGTTTGTTAGTATTTAATCTCACTTCAAGTAGCTTTTTATGTGCTCCATTTGATCCTCAGATATATTAATGGAGTTTTCCATTGGCATTCAGTACCCAATAAGAGGTAGGTGCTTTTAAGCATCCCAACTCACCATCCTCACTCGTTGCTTGAGCCAATATGGAGAAATCAGCCTCTTACAGTGGACAGATTTTTACTGGTAATGTTATTCTTTCATAGTCTATTGTAACTTCAGAGCAATGCATGTAGAAGGCGCTTGGAATATTTGAATTCTGGATTTGTCTTGCATTTTAAGAAGCGTTTCATAAACCAATAAAAGGTTCTCACACCAGTTATACAGTAAATGTGGAAGGAAGAACAAAAGTCGCTTTTAAAATGCTTAAATCAAATAGACAACTAATTCTGAGAAACTGTAGCAGAGCACATAGCTCATCAAAGTACAAAATACAGCTTCTATACTCTCCTTAAACAACCTACTGGCAAAGTTGTCTGTATCTCAAGTACAGGTTTGTGCGTACATTTTTCTAAATAGTAAACTTCTATGAATAAGAAATTCCAGCTATAATTACCATTAATGTTATTAACAAATTCCAGATGAGAGAGGTTCAGGACATGAAGACAAAGAATGAGTTTACCATAAACAAACAAACACTTTCCAAGTTGATTTCTTCTCTCCTCCATCCACTTGGACCTGGTGTCTAAGCAGTGACAAGTACAATGGACAGAAGAATGCAGATGTAACATTTCTGAACCTTTGAGGAAATATACCAATCAGGTAAATTAATATCATTGCAGCGTGTTTTGTTAGACAGTGTTTCTCAAACTTTTTCATAGCATGCACCACATGTTAACAGAGAGATTGACTTTTGGACCACCTCCCCTCCCTTTAGAGATTGCATAACATTGCTGTTACAGGTGCAACAATCACTTGTGTGGAAAACATCATATAAAGAAGGAATTATATATTTAATTGACTTGAGTGTTTTGAAAAGTTAATCACACTGTCTATTTTTGGCTCATTTTATCACTGCTCCTCTCTTCTGTTGTTCCCAGTTGGAAACAAGGAGAAGCAACCAGCACCATGTGACCAGCCAGCTCTCTGCAAACCATTAGTCTGTGTTCTGTAGACCAGCAGCAATCCATGGACAGAAACATGGTTCCATTTGGGATTAGTGGGTGAGAAGGTTCCCCACATTTAATATAGTTGGTACTGAAATAATTAACTGCTTTGCAGTGTAGAAATAACCTTGAGGATTACTTCCTGAGATGTTTTTGCAAAATGCGTTGTATAACTGACAAAAACACAATTATGCTTAAGTCTGTGTTGTACAGTCACTTTCAAGACTCATGAATGGAAGTTGAGTGTTAAATAAACCCATGACATTCCAGACTGTCTGATATCACAGGCATAAAAATAAATGCTTAGCATTCAGGCAGCAAATTCACTAAATAAACCTCACATTACAATAACAGGTGACCAATGGTGAAAAAGCTTATATACATGAACTAGACATAGAGATACAGTTAGAACATAAGAACCGTCACAGCAGGTCAGACAAATGGTGCATCTAACCCAGTATTCTGTCTGACAGTAGCCTGTACCAGAGCTTTAGAGAGAGGGTACAGAACAGGGCAGTTGGAGTAATACACCACTTTCTCCAGCTTTCTGGCAGTCAGAGGTTTAGGGTTACCCCAGACATGGGGTTACAGCCCTGTCCATCCTGGCTAAAAGCCATTGATGGGCCTATCCTCCATGAACTTCTCTAATTCTTTCTGGAACCAGTTATTGTCATGGGATATTGTGATGGTCAAAAGTATGAGTTCCACAGGCTAATTGTGCGCTATGTGAAAATGTACTTCCTCTTTTTAGTCTTAAATCCACTGTCTATTAATTTCACCAGGTGACCCCTGGTATTTGTATTGTGGGAAAGGGGTAAACACCACTTCTCTACTCACTTTCTCCACTATGATGTTTTATAGACCTCTATCATATCCCCCTTTAGTTGACTTTTTCTAAACTGAGCAGTCCTAATCTTTTAGTTTCTCCTTGTATGGAAGCTATTCCACACACTTGATCATCTTTGTTGCCCTTCTCTGAACCTTTTCCAGTTCCACTATATCCTTTTGGAGATGAGGCAACAGGAACTGGACACAGTATCAAGGTGTGGGTGTATTATGGATTTATATAGTGGCATTATGGCATTTTCTGTCTTATTTTCTATTCCTTTCCTAATAGTTCCTAACATTGTTTGCCTTTTTGACCGTTACTGTGCACTGCACTGAAGTTTTCAGAGAACTATCCACTGTGTCTCCAAGATCTCTTTCTTGATGGGTTCTAAATTGGGTGTTACTACTTATTACATATGTGTAGTTGGGATTATCTTTCCAATGTGCATTACTTTGCTTTTATCAACATTTAATTTCATCTGCCATTTTGTTGCCTAGTCACCCAGTTTTCTGAGATCTCCCTGTTCTTCTGCAGTCAGCTTTGGACATAACTATCTTGAATAATTTTGTATCATCTGCAAGCTTTGCCACTTCACTGTTCACTCCCCTTTCCAGATCATTAATAAATGTTGAACAGCACTGGTCTCAGTACAGATCTTTGGAGGACATACTTGGGAGTTGCAGATGTATTGATACAATATGCATTTATTTATAAGCTAGACATTGTATTGTTTGTATAAGTGATGGATTATACATCCCTGGGGCCTCAGCCAATTTAGGGGCCCCTGGAAAAAGCTCCCCCCGCTGCAGCCCCAGGGCTGGAGGAACTCTCGCTCCCCGCCATGGCCCTGGGACCATGGCAGGGGCACAGAGCTTCTCTGGTCTTGGGGCTGCAGTGGTGGGGAGGGGCAGAAAGGAGCAAGCAGGGGGCAGGGCCACAGGGGAAGGAGCAGAACAAGGGCGGGGCCACAAGCGGAAAAAGGGTGGAACAGGATGGGGCCACGGGCAGAAAGGGACAGGGCCACGAGCGGAAAGGATGGGGCAGGGCCTTGGTTCCAGTGCCAGGGCCCCTTCCACTTGCTCCAGCCCAGGGCCACAGGAGACCTTGATCTGCCTCTGGTTTGTATTTTGTATTCAAAAAACTTACATTCTTTCTCCTGCCTGTCCTGCACCAACTGTAGGGACAATTACAGCAAGTTCTGGACCCTCCCAGTGAAGCAGGAATTGCAGGAGCCTTCCATCACTGCAGTCCTGGTAGGAAGACTTTCTGCAAAGGGCAGCTCAAAAAACCAAACTGAACTAAGCTCTTGGGGTTAGTCCTACTCTGGGATAGACCCATGCAACTCTCCCTGAAGTTTTGCTTGCACTTTAACATCAGATTTAGACCGTTCACTAATATATGCTGGCTAGCATATACATATACATCATATTATTAATGTGTCTTATCCTCACCATATGCATATTAATGTTATTGGTACTTAATGCATACTAAGTACAAATATTGTAACAGTGATATAGCCTAAATTAGCCTATTCCATAATCCTGTTTGCCGATGCTAAGTATCCCATAACACCATGCATTTGCTGAAGCAAGCATTTGGCACAGGCAGATAGGAAACTTGTCAAAAATCAAGACACTTTCATTCTCTGTCATAGTACAAGCCACGGAAGTACCTTCACAGATCAGCACCTGGAATACTAATGTCCCCAAAACAAAGATAAGGTTGGAAGAGAACAACAAGTTAGGGAACTGGAATAAACTGATGGGTTGTATTTTAGTGACACGTAAAGAAATGTGTAACTTGTAAAGTATCATAAATAATACCAGCTGAAATGTGGAGCACATCTTCCACATAAGGTGACTGTAACATCGCTGCACGGGACTATTCTTTGGAGACTGCTACCATATAGAACCTTGTCTTCCTGTACCCTATGAATAATCCAGACTGACATTGGTTATTTGGTCTCTTGAGCATATTTCATAATACACCAAATTGTGGTTAAGCAATTGACTATACAATTTATCAACAAGACCCACTGTGAGTAGTGTTAATCGAATGACATTTAGAAAATTGGTTTAGCAACATAGTCTGGCACATAAAACATATTCTGCACCACGGCTTACAAGCAACTCTGTTAGTCTCTTTTGTAGCTAACATGTTAATGACAATCAGCAGGGACTATAATAACCATGATAGAGACTGCCACTGAACCATCAATATTACTCCTGAAGAAAAACAATGTATGAAAGATAGATCAGATTGTCTTCTTACTTGTCTTTGTCTCCTGAGGCTTTTCATAGCACAATACTAACCCTCATCCCTGGCACACATTGCCTAATCATACTATTCAATGCAATGCAGGTGGCTGTTTGTTTGTTTTTTTAAATGTACATTATATCCTACACTGAGCCACAGAACTGGTAATTTTACACATACTGCATAATACCTATAGTATTTCTTATGAAAGAGGGGAAAAAAGTCATCTTAGATTGTTACAGAAAATGATAATGCCAGGAAAATGTAACAGATCTAATTATCACACACTTCTGTTTACCTTGAAGTCTGCAACTAAATGCTTTGCATTTCAATGAAAAGTGTAGGAAGATTCATGTGTATTATGTATTGTTTGTATTACAGCAATGCCTAGGGCCGCTGGGAGATCAGGGTTCCATTGTGCTGGGAGCTGCACAAACACATTGTAAGTTTTGGGAGGCAGGGACTCTCTCTTACTACTTCACTAGGCAAGACAAATGATAAGGGAAACAGAAGCAGCAAATGGTGAAGTGACATACCCAAGGTCACACAGGAAGTCAGTGGCAGAGCTTTTAAGAAAACCCAAGACTCCTGAGTCCCAGTGCAGTGACTTAGCCATTGGACACATTGCCTCCCCACACTGTAAATGTAATTTCTAAAGTATTACTACTACTACTAATTAATAATAAACCACCAGTCAAAGTGGTAGAGAAAGTAAGTTAATTTGGGGCACATTGTACTGATTACCAATTGGAAATATAATGGTATGTTCAACATCATCTCATTATATAGTATAACTCCACTGCTTTCTGCTCATTACTACTACTTGAGAGTTTAACAATAAATTCAGGAAAGGCGTTGAACCATGGAACCATGATCAGAACTCAACCATCATCACTTTGTGTTTTCAATGAGGAAGAGAGAAGCAGAAGAGAAACTGTCCGTCATTTAAAACAAGATTGCCTATACTGGTCCCATCATACTGTAACCACTACAAAGAGTAATAATAAAAGAACTTATGAGAACACAAACCTAGTGATAAATCACTAGTGGCTTCAATATTTAAATTAATTCCTTCGATTAATTAAGTTATTTCCAATAACACTTTTGACCAGCCATATGATTGGGGATTGTTTCTTTCTAGGGAGTTATGAATGTATTTTGTTTCATTGCCCAGCCCTTACTAACAACATACACAGAAAGAAGAACCAAGACATCCTTCTGATCCTTTCCTAGCACCAACCTGCAAGCAGAATGTATCCTGTATTCTTGCTGGAAATATACAAGAATTGTTCACATTTATAATGACCATCCATTATTTATATTGAGGTAGTGCTCAAAGGCCCAATCCAGATCAGGGCCCCATTTTTCTGGGCGCTGTATAAGTACATAAAAATACCACAGTTCCTGCTCCAAAGAGCTTACAATGTAATTAAAGACCATATGCACCAAGTGAGTTTGTAAAAAAAAAAAAAAAAAAACGAAAAAAAACCAAACACAATAGAGAAGAGAATAAGGGTAACAATCATCAGATATCACACACAGTTACACAGGCTAACTACATGCACAGCTTGATGACTCTGAATCATTTTAAAGGTTCTTTTCTCTGCTTGGGATTATTTGCCTTGAGTTAGTTCCCTGGCTCCCTGTAGAAATCACAGCGGAAGTGGGGCTTGAGGAGGGATTTGAAGGAGGAGATGGTACTGGGGGTGAGAGTTCCACATGTAAGGGGCAGCATGAAAAGCAAGCACATTTGGAGACACAGACATACCGCTAATAGAATGGCTGAAATGTGGGGGTAAGGTGATCAGAGAGAAGGCAAGATTATTTAAACTTGAGGCAGTGAAATATGGGTAGCCAGTGGAAGAATTCAGAAAGGAGGCTGATAACTTCAAAGCCATGGGAAAGGAGGATGATATGAGCAGCTACATTCTGTGTTTGAGGGGAATGGTCTCAGCACTGGGGAAAACCAGAGAAGTGAAGGTTAAATCAATCAAGCTATGAGATGATGCGGGCCTGGGTGAGAGTTCTGGCAGTGTGAAACCAAAGAAAAGGTCTCATCTGAAGAGATGCTATAGATACAGCAGGATATGGATACAGCATGGATGTGTGGGGCAAGAGGGAGGATTCAAAGATGACCCCCAACGTAATGAGCTTAAATAATAGAGAGGCTGCTGTTTCTAAATGTCTTGTACTGCCTTGAAAACCTCATCCCCTGTTAGGCATAGTTATGTTTTCCTTATTCTAATGAAATTCCTTGTTCAGAGTTAGGAGAAAGCTATGGTTCTTCACGCTCATCACATGACAGAAACAATTTTAGCTAGATTTTTTTAATCTAAGTGTTGCTTTTATCTAGCCAGAGAGAATTCTGGGAAATGCTGCTATTCGATTTTGATGTAAAATGAGAGGTAGAGCTGTCTTGTCTGCATAATGCTTTCTCCTGCTCTCCCACAAGCTTCACATAGATGTTGAATAATATGAGGCAAGAGGACTGAGCCATATGGAACTCAGCAGGGGAGGCTTCTAGAGTTGGAGGAATAGTTGTTTATAATGCCTTTCTGGGTTCAGTCTGAGAGGAAAGATCTGAACTATTTCAGCACATTCCCATTTGCCCCTGCAGCCACTTGGAGGAATGACCATGGTATTTGGTGGACATTGGCATCACTATCTGGAGATAAGTCCAGCAGGATGAGTATGAATGTGCTTCACTTGTGTAAGGCAATAAGTACTGTCCCCTACAATGCCCTGGAGTCGTATAGGTATTACGACTCCAGGGTATATCGGTATACCCTGGGTATATCGGTCACTAACAATGGCACTGGAGACTGAGGAGCTAGTATAAAACAATTCACTTGCTTTGAAAGTGCAAGTTAGACACTGGGTGGTGGCTTGTGAGGCCACTAGCAAGGAGTGATGAGAGAAGCACAGGTTGGATCGCTGAGCGCTTCATAGTGGGTGATAGTTTTGTTTAATCAAAAGAGGCTTTGATGGTTCTTTGTTGTTCCCGATGGCCCATGAAGCCACCCTGGAAATGGTAAATAAGATAGTTCCTCCAGAGAAGAGATGTCCAGTTTTGGGTTTAAGCAGAGCCAATCTGGGTTTAACAAAGCAATTTACAGTCAGGAAAATATCTGTCAGGTGTATCTGTGTTGCTCTCTGACAAAGGAGATGCAGGCTATTTGTTTCATTCATGGCACTGGCATAGATTTGCAGAAATTCCTTATGGCTAAAGCTGTCTGGATTAGCCTCCATTTTCCCACCACCGATTCTTGAGTTATCTTCCTTCCTTTTTTTTTTTTTTCTTCCCATCACCAGTCATCCAGAAACCATGATGATCTCTGTGGGATGGGAGAGGACATTTGTACTTAGATCTGTAGCAGTAGTCAGGTTGTAGTGCTTCATTAATTCTTCTACTCATTGGCCTCTTAGGTGAGTAGATTACTATGGATCATATAATTCATTGATGAGTTATGGTCAGTGGATCACAGACCTAGACCAGCAAAGCTCTTAATGTATTAAACATCACTATTTCAAAAACTGCCTCTAAATTATGGTTCATCAAAAGCTTAGTCCAATCCAAAATTCTGAGAGTTCAACAACCCTTTATAAAGTTACCCAGGAAAGAAGATGGAAATATTTGGAACATGTGCCAAGAATGAAGCCACAGCATCTACCATGGCAAGCCTGCCATTGGGCAGCTGGAGGAACATGTAAAAGGGACCACCTAAAAGAATCCCTCTGTCAGACACTACTCAAAGAGGGGAAATTTATGGGACTTACCACCACAGAGGACTTGCAAAGAGCGGCTCAGGACAGACAGGCATAGTAGAGCCTTGTTTGTGCCATAAGTGATGTCTGACAGTGCAGGATGGATTTAGATTCAGGAAGCTTAGTAAGTTCAATGCAAGTACCTTAAAAATGAGTGGTGAAGACTTGGAATACAGCAAAACTTAATTTAGCCCATACCTTCACCATATGAATTTGGGTTATATCATCATTTGCACCAAGAATCCCCATTTATCCAATAAATTCAATGTTCACCATTGTATGAGGTAAATGGACTTTTAACCATATATAATATTGCAGAACAAGGTTCTTCTTGTAATAGTTTTCATTCCAGTAGACTAAGTACTGGCAAGTTACCACGGCAACCCTGGTGCCTGTTCAGAAGATGAAACAGTTCCTGCAGTACAGTTGCCCAGTTACCATCTGTGATGGGTGCACTCACCTCCTGAGTGCCTCCTAGCAGCTGGGTGTGGTAGTGCAATCTTTTTCCTGCTCCTGGCACCCCCAGTAGGTTGCTAACTTTGCTAGGCAGATCTTCAGGGGGTTTAGGGGGACTTTGCTAGTAGCCAGTGGGGGAACTCAGGCCCACCCACTACTCCAGGCCCCAACCCAGGACCATATAAACAGCAACCCTATACTGCTTCCTCCAGTTCATTGCTTCTGTTCTCTGGGCCTTTTCCCACATAGTCCCTTTCTACTCACTCTTACCTCAGGGCTGAAGTTCTCGACTCTCTGTGATAGGTTCGCCCCAGGGTGCCACCTGGAACTGGGGTACCACTGAGCCCTCTGACATCCCAAGATGGAGTTCAGAGTCATGTGGTCCGGTTACATGCCCTTGCCTACCTTACTGAGTCATAGCAGCTATTACTTACAGGCTGTCTGGAACGTTCAGAGGAAGGTTCTTCCAGGGTCCATTGTCTTTGCTGATCAGCATTGTCTGGCTTCTTCACTGTTGTACCTGAAAGGCTGGCTGTCGGTGTTCTCCAGAGTAAGCCTATTTGAAATACAGATCCCAAGTCAATATTCATAACTTAAGATACAAAAATGATACATGCGTAAAAATAGGATAATCATATTCAGAAAATCATAACTTTTCCAATGACACCTCACATGACTTATCTTGTACAAAATGCCATAATTGTATCATAATATTACAGTAAAAGCCATGTTATCTGGCACTTTACCAACCGGAAAGTTCTAGAAACGAGTATCCCTGCTGCTTCTAGGTGGAAGAACAGCCACAGAGGCTCCATGCGCTGCCCCGCCTCACCTTGCCCCGCCCACTGGCTGCACAGCTCCCATTGGCCAGGAACCACAGCCAAGGGGAGCTGCAAGGATGGTGCCTACGGGCGGAGGCAGCAGGCCGAGCAGCCTGGCTGCACCTCGACCTAGGAGACGAGGGACATGTCCCCGCTTGCAGGGAGCAGCCCGAGGTGAGCACCGCCCAGATCTGGCACCCCAAACCTCTCCCATGCCCCAACCCTCTGCCAAGAGCCCCCTCCCACACCCAAACTCCCTCCCTCCATTGGTATGTATAATTCTTAGTTAACCAGAGTTTGACTAACTGGCACAACCCCCCCGCCCCCCCCATTCTCCCAACATGCTGGATAACAAAGGTTTTACTGTACTATGACAAATATGGGGTGCAGTATCACACCCTCTTCCTGCTCATTGAATGCAAATGCCCCCAGAAACCATCTTGTTCTCACTCAAGCTCCTATGACCAGTAAGGAACACCCTTTCTTACTCCTCTGGTCCCAGACAGGAACTGACTAGCTCATATCCTACAGCTCCTTTTACCTGATAGGCTCTGATTGGTTGTTTCTTTGCAGCCTCTCTAGGCAGGCTTGGAGGACCCACCTTCACTGCTCCTTTCCTGGGGTGGGGCATGGTAGGACCAGGGGGCCTCCAGCAGGGTGCCTCAAAAGGCTAGGTATACCCCATCACACCATCCCACTGAATTTATGCTGTGGCCTATGATTCCCTCTCATTAATTTGTTAATTTGGGAATAAGAGAAGGAATATTCATTTTATGTATCTGACAGCTCAGATGGCAATAAGATATAACTCCCCACCACCACCATAAACTCTGAGTTTTATTATGTCTTTCTTTGCAAAACTACTTATGCTTGTCAAGCAGATAGCATAGCTTCTTTGTATGAGAACAATGTATATTTACTAAATCAGTGGCAGCTTATTCTGCGAATCAAGCAATGATTGTGCAAAGGAGAGATGACATCAAATTCTTTTAAATATGAGAATCTGTCAGCACAGCTAAATAAAAATATTTGGCCCAAATGTAATGATAGCGGGAAATGACTTTCAAACACATTTAGGTGAATAATTAAGAGGTAATGAATGCAGAGATGTGTTCTGTATTCCATTCCAGCACATTGGAGGTGAGCCTGGGCAGGATGCGAAGCTCAGTCCCAAAACTGCTCCTGCCATGCATCAGTGAAATACAAAGCATTGCTTCAAGTTGATTATTGCCCCTTTTTAAGAGATTGTCAAAACATGTAAACTGCCAGTCAGAGATATAATTTTAATAAAACTCCCTATTTTCATGTATAAAAACTGCATGCTTTGATACAACTTTTTCATGTGAGCAAGAGAGCATGTAATCAATGCAGCAGTGTTCACAGAAAGCAGTATTTCATCACGAGTAAGCAAACCAGGCATTTATTTAGATATGCTAAATGTTCTCTATGCACTCTGTTGCATGACAATGAGTTGATTTATTGTGAACTGATGCAGCAATGCAAACCGGGGGATGTAAATTGTAGAATGCTCTAAAGGGCTGTGCATTAACAGCCCTGGATAGGTCCTACTGATTCACTCTAAAAGGCACCTTGTGTACGCTGATGAAGTCCCATTTGAAACAGCACTAAATACAGATCATTTAATTTAGTGAATGGCACTACAAATGACAAAATTAAAAACTTTACTATAATTAGTTAAGCAAACAAGGCATTACAATATGACCATACACTGCATTTATAGTCTGATTCTACGATGAAATGATGCATTTTGGGTTAATTAGTCCCCAGTCTCTCATGGTACCTCAATGGTGGATGGGTTCAACTAATCTAAAATTTGCGTGTTACCCTTTTTATAATCAATTATAATAACACCCCTTAATTAATTAGCATTAAATTCATCTTTTTTACCGTGATTAAATATTTTCTCATTTCTCATTGGCTATTTAACATTAAGCTCATCTTTAATTAACGTCTGAGTAAATTACATACCAGTTAGGACCAACACATGTTTACAACATGACCTGGGGTTATGTTCAAACTTATCTTCAATGTGCCTCTGAATTATCTCATTTCACTCTATTCATATTTTACTAGGCCTCGCTCAACTATTGTCAAGTCTATTTTTATTAAATAGATTTTTGGTCCTACTTACATTTCTATAAACTTAAGCATTTCTACAGGGTACAGTATCAGCAGGTGGTGAGTATAAATGCAGGTGAGCACCTATATGCTGTTGTGACTGGCACTCTAAGTTACTAGAGTTGGTCCAGGGAGGTGAATGAATCAGAGAAAATTAGGGTTGGAAGAGACCTCAGGAGATCACCTAATCCAACCCCCTGCTCAAAGCAGGACCAACCCCAACTAAATCATCCCAGCTAGGAATGGAATGGAATGGAATGCTTTGTGAGGGAATCCATGAGAGGTGATGCAAAGTCCATTGAGATCAGTGGAAAGACTGCCATTAACTTAAATTAGTTCAGAATCAAGTTCTTCAGAAGGCAAGAAAAAAAGTACTTGAAAGCTGTTTTAATGGCCTACTACATCCAGAAGCCACCCAGCCAATAAAGGAATAAGGTTTCTTTCACAAACCAACATTACAATGAGTTTTACATTTGAACCATATTCTCTACTTATGATGTATGTTTTATTAATCAGCTTCTAAATGTTTAAATACATCAATGCTACCTTGCCTCTACAATCAACGACTATGGCTTTCATATGCATGCACTCCTGCATCGAACTATTGCAAGCCCAATGAAAGTGCCATTGCTCATTTTGAAAAGTAGGGCCTGCTGCCTATCTAGTTTTAGCTGTAACTTTTTAATTTTCTAATAAGCCCTATTCAAATAGAGCTTCTCCACCATACCAGCATAGATCTTTGGGGGAAAAATACAGGAGACTTCCCAGAAAAACAACCACACACCTTAAAAAAAATCATTCCTCAAAAATGCATCTTCTGCAAATCCACTTCAATTATTTTGCACTGCAGGACTGGTCTTTCAACCCAGCTTAGGCAGGGTTGAAGATTTAACAGAATCCTTGCCTCCTCCATTATCATCTTTCCTCCACCCTTTTACTCTCACTTTTTACATCGCTTTTCTCTACAGCTCTTTGTTCTCCGCCCCTCAGTCTGTTCATTCAATGACCTTCCTGGGTTTTCCCCCTTGTTGTGCAGGTGAGCTGGACGCATCATCACCTGTTTGATTTTTCTGTGCTATGGGAGAGCTTTTAAGCCTCATAGAAAAATAAAAAGGCAGCAGGAAGGTAACCCCCTTCATTTAAAAGGGGATCTTCTTCCAAAGTAGCACTGCATAATAGCAAGATGAAAAAAATGTCACAGTTTTCCATGTGTCCTCTTTTGTTCATAAAGCCAGAAATATACTCCCTGTGCCCCAGCTTACTACAAGCAGCACCAGAATCAAAGGCCAAAACAAAACTGGCAATAACTGTTTCTGCACGGTATATTTCCTAATGAAAGCCAGCTCTATGTCAGCAGTACTGGACTACTCAATCTCTGTTTATTTAAATGTATAATTTGCAAAGTACATTTGGCTTTCTTTTTGGTGTTATCTGTCACAACGCTTTGGGCAATTTCCTGTCAGGGTGCCTCATGATTAATAACTCTTAACAAGCAGGGCTAACATGAGTAACACACTTGATTTCATCAGATGAGAGAAATGTTTGCAAACATGGCAGCAAAAAACCTGTTTTGCACTGTCATAGGTTATTAGATGGCTAGGAAACTCAAAACAAATATTTAAAGAACAGTCAAGTAGGCACTGATGGATAGGGGACCAGCTCTTGCACTCCCTTCCTCAGCCAACTTGAATCAGGAGGAGGAAGAATCCATTATAAATTTTTCCTTAATGAATGTTGATCAGGGAACTGCTAGACAAATCAATAGACCATGTCGATCACTGCTCTGCCCTGATTAACATTAACAAAAAACAGTTCTCTTGGTATAGGAAGAACTGCTTATTACATGATAATCGGAGCTGTGTCACTTGTGCTCTGTCCATCTGCTTGTCATGCCTGTTTGTTGCTGTCTCCCATCTTAGCCTTAGGTAGAGGACAGTTTGCGGGGGGGACCAATCTTTTCGTATGTACAATGCCTAGCACAGTGGGGGCCCCAATCCCTGATTGCAGTCTCTCAGCACTATCGTAATGCAAATTGTCAACAAACTAAAGCCTAACAAAGCAGACTTAGTGATACAGGTTTTGTGTACCTTGAGCTTCAGTGAGAACTGCATCTGTCTTCCAAGTGTACATTGAACCTGCAGTGTCAGGTTTTAAGGAAAGATAAAAAATATTGGTAAACTTTTTAAATGCCCTGTTCATTATCTACTACCAATCCTGTCCTCTGATGGCCCAGATGTGCTCTCAAAGACACCATTGTAAATTAGGATTTACACCAGGGAAGTTCAAATAGAATTTAGAGAAAAATAAAGGAGAGATCCACAGAAGACCCACCTTGCTTACTATATATCCCATCCTCCTTCTCTGTTCTGTGGCAAAAACAGGACATAATCATGCACTAAAACTGTATGATAGTGCAAACACACAAAGGAGTAGAATTAAGGTTAACTTCAATATTTCCTGATTTGAGTTTTCTACTTAATATTCTTAGTCTAGAGTTTTATATGGAATTTTAATATGGTTTATGTTAAATTAATAGTGAAGTTATAAAACAATACAAATGCAGTGGCAGATTTATCTGAGTGTTCATATCTTAGAAGACAATAACATAAAACTTGTCTATTGAAACTTTACAGACATCGTACTGAATGTTCTGAATGTAGCGCAGACAGGAATCTTACTTCCATCATCATTCAATAATAGTTTCATATTAATGGACTTTGGGCCTCAAGCCTGCTCCCGCTAAAGTCAATTAAAGTTTTGCCATTGGACTTCAGTAGAACCTAGATTGGGCCATAGGACATTTAATTAACATAAATGATTGTGTGGTAAGGAATGACATTTGTCTGCCTGATGTTTGCCTTTGTAAATGAGGTTTTCCTCCCCAGACATGCTAGTGTTCTTACTCAAAGATGTTACTGATATGTGTGTGTGTGTTTTGTTTGATTTTGCTTGGTTTATAGCCATAAGCCAGTTCATACTTGCCAAATCATTCTTAGTTCCCTTTTGTGCTAATAATGGTATGACTCAGTACTAATAATGCATCAGAATGAGTTCATGAATACAAATTTATTGAATATATTGATTTCCAGTCTAAGGCAAGATAATAAAGGACCAGTTTTGCATTCACTTGTTTCCATGCAACTGCAGCAAACTCAGTGGGGTTGCATAGTTGTAAATAAGGGCAGAATTTTGGCCTAAATTATCAAAGGCCAGAGCACTTAAGAAATGCATTGCACATATCCATTTAAATTAAGCTAGCACAATGAATTTTGCAACATAATTAACAAGTAGTTCCCCCAACAAAGCATATATTCAGATGACCATTAATTATAGCTAATTTTGTTTTTTAAATTAGATTGATATATATCACTCTATATGAAGAACATATTTAAATTTTCAAAGTTGAACCAGGTCAAACTTATTTGAAGAGTGCTATACTTCCAACTATCGTGGCTAATAAAATCTATGGCCAATGCTAGTTACTAGAACATTATTTATAAAAATGCCACTCATCAAACAAGCTTTGCCAATGCAGGAATCCTGATCTGATACATTATTAGACTTTTCCTCTATGTTTCATCCTTCTAATAGTAACTTAATTTTGTGTGTAATGTATATCACGTATGTGATAAATATTTAACAAGAGAAAGTGTACATAACGTATATGTGAGACAATTGCAGTCTTTAACCATTTGCACCATACATTCTTATTCAAAGTATACAGTCTTTTAAAAATGCTAATGACAATAGTTGAGACTGGAATCAGGCCCATTTAGCCTGGGAGTAAGTCAGGAGTAAAACTGAAGCCAATGGGATTATACTGATGTCGAGCCAGTTTGAATTAAGCCCCTGTACTTTTCTTTCTCTACTTTTTTGCCTTTATAAACACTGATAGTATTTACATTTTGCTCATCTTGGATGATTAAATTAAACCAGAGAGAGAAGGTGGATGAGGTAATATCCTTTTCTGGACCAACTTCTGTTGGTGCAAGAGTCAATTTGTCAAGCTACACAGAGCTCTTCTTCGGACCTGAAGAAGCTTGTGTCTTTCACCAACAGAAGCTGGTCCAATAAAAGATATTACTCCCCCACTTTGACTAATATCCTGGGACCAACATGGCTATAACAACACTACAAACAGAAATTAAACTAGTGATTTTCATGTGTTCTAAGTAAGCTTTCTGACTGTCATTCGCTAATGGGGTAGCTTAAAAATTTAAGCAAAATCATTTACATTTAAGTTAAATGGTTCCATCCGTGTGGTAAAACAGCTGAGTACTAAATTGTTTCCTGCCCTGGCATCTCCCATGCCATCTCTACTAATAGTAAAATGGGTTATTAAAACTGTTGCCTGTAGTTTTTGCTGTAGATTTCAAACTTCCCAACACGACCATAAAAATTCCTCCACCGGTCCTTCATTCATTGCATGGTAAGCCTACAGGGTTTCTCCAGTTAGTAGTGGCATCAGGGACAGAGTTTATTCAGCCTGTGGACAGCTGCACAATATGGTCACCATCTCCAAAAGAGAGTTATGGGCAATGAACACAAAGCACATGAAACTGGCAGTATCACCCAGAGTTTGGAACTGGTGACACGAGGCCAAGGGAACAGAGTAACTCAGGGGATGCTCTATGACCCAGAAAGGTAGAAGAAGAAGGGGGGAAAAACAACCCACTTTTGAATTCACCACGTACTGAGATCTGAAGATCAGGAACATTTGTGTATTTTTCAGGAGCTCAAGAGAGTGGGTTAGGTTTTATGTGCTATATACTGGGAAAACATATTCATGGAAGTTTAAACAAATGCATGTACTTAATCTATTTAATTTTTGTTTTGATGTTGAAAAAAATCTGTATAAAATCTTTAGCTACAGTGCCATTTATTTCTCCATTTCATCCAAGCGGTAGCAAAGAAAAGGGGTTTATCTGGATATTTCACATCCAGCTCAACAATGTGCACTTTAAATGTGTAACTTTCCCCTCTTCAGCTTATTTGAGATAAAAATCATTAATATGAAAGGCGGCCAGGATTCATGTTGGAAAATTAAGGCCTAATTTGAAGCCCATTGTAGTCAGTGGTTATCTTTCTATTGATTTCAGTGGGCTTTGGATCAGGTCCTTACAATCAGTTATGTACATTCTTGAATCCAAAGAATAGACGCTCCTCCACCTATCAGGACCATAATCACAGAATAAAATATGTTTAACATATTTCACTGTAGTAAGTTCAACACTGTCACTTTATTTTTTAAGATCTCATTAGAGCTGGTCTATGCACCAATTTAAATCAGTGCAGTGTCAGCCTGAAGGCCGGAAGTTAGAATAATATTGTTAGAACGTGTCTCCAAAGAACAGTCCTGGATACATTAGCCAAATTCATCCCAGGTGTAACTCCACTGAAGTCAGCAGCACTATATCAGCAATGAATTTGGCCCCTCATGTTTTGGAATCTGACCTGTCACTGCCACATGAACCCTGGACTGACTTATTAAGGGTTTGATGAGCAGCACTGGGTGTTCCACAAGGAAGATAGCGTTTGCCTGTGTTTGGGAATGAAGGCAATATGGCATTTCTATGGGTCCTGCAAGCATTTTCTTTCATTCAGATTTCCTTTGCTGCACAGCATGAACTGACTGAGTCTCAGGAAAGGTTAACTAGCACAACAGCCATCATTTGTGAGGAGTGGGAAAGTGCCATGTGCTGCACCAGCTCCTTTTCAACAGTCCTGGGGTTTTTTTTCTTTACAGTGGCATAGGGCAAGTACCCAACACAGCTCGTCTTGAGGAACTTGGCAGCACTTTTTGTCCTGGCAAATTTTATGAAGCCAAATAAAGAAATCTAGACATTATCTATTCCTACAAAAGACATAATGAAAGAAAAGAGTACCATTCCTAGGCACTTTATCATATATCATTGGAAACATCTAAGTTTGGGCCTAATTCTTTAATAAAATCCCACCCATTCATTGGAAATTATTTTTGGAGACAGCTCCATTTCCCCCCTTTTGAAATCATAATTGCACAGGCTTATTCTATTCAGGACTCACATTAGCAGAAGTGAATGAAGGAATCTGACTGAGCTGTCATGGCAAAGAAAGCCATGAAAGAACGGACAGAAGAAACATTACATGACTATAATGTAATGAGGCCACAATGGAAATATGCTGGCGTGAAAACAATTATTGAAATCAGTGTTTTAAGTTCATGAGCTCATTTTGGAGACAGGCAGCCTGGAAGCATTAACTCCTGTCTGTTGATGCTGGTCTCAGTAGGAGGACAAATCCTGAACCACAGAGGAAAATCCAAGTAAAAAGACTTTGCTCTGCATACAAAGCTGGTCTAACACTAAAGTTTAAGGGTTATCCTTTAGCTGGCAAGCAGCAGGGTCTTGGCTGCTGCTTCAGAGCATAGAGGAAGTAGCAGACATGGCCTAGTGCCCATGTGGGATTTTGGCTCATCGAGGCATGTGATACCATTAACTACATTACCCACATACCCACTTTCCAGTTCTTCAGTCCATTTGAGAGATCGTCTCCACAGCACACAGTGGGATGCAGAATCCCCAGGTAGGTTTCATGCACCTTAAGACACCTGCACAGAAGAAATACTCCTTTTCCACTGCTCACAGCATTAGTGGTCCATGGATGTAGGAGCAAAATTTGGACCAAAAAAGTAAAGACAGACCACAGAGTGATCTACTGCATACCAACCAGCATAACAGCATATCT
The DNA here is from genome assembly GCF_965140285.1 of Lepidochelys kempii. Classification (NCBI taxonomy): domain Eukaryota; kingdom Metazoa; phylum Chordata; order Testudines; family Cheloniidae; genus Lepidochelys; species Lepidochelys kempii. Next base: position 252,490,321 of record NC_136380.1, read on the forward strand.
AAACTGGCATTAAGATTCCTGGTCCAATTTAAATATTTATTTATTTTGTCTCACAATCTTATTGTGAACAAGGCCAAGGTAGGGAAGGGGAGAAGAGAAGCAGAAGGTTTTCTCGCTGAGGCGCTATAATATAGAAACAGATACTGAGGCATGGTGTTCATTACCATATAGATGGATTTACATCACTAATCATAACACTGGCATCGGGCACAGGGACTGGGCATACTAAAGGAAGGACGAAGTGGGCCTCACTCAACAGCTGAGGATTCAGCCTATTAACCATCTCTGTCGCTACATAGGAGTGAATAGCTTGGGTGAGGGCACAAGTCACAACGAATTCTAGTCTTTGTAGCAACCACAGCCCAGACTCTCAAAAGTATTTAGTGCCCATGGGAGAGAGGCATCCAAATACCTTTGAGAATCTGGGCACAGGAGCCCTGAATCCAGTGGCTTCTCCAGGGGCCTCAGATTTGAAGGTCTGATGCTCCTTGTGCTAGATGCACAACTACACTTCCAACCAGCTACCACTGGATCTGGCCCAGTATAGGTATATAAATATAATGATTGAACAGGACATACCAAGGAATTTACCCACTAATTGTTAGCTTTTTCCATGCCAATTTTTTTTTTTGGAGGGGGAGGTCTTTTCTTCTCTCTTTTTTGAAGGATTATTTGCATTAAAAGATTATTTGCCTAAATCTGATTCAGATTATTTACCAAGGAACTCATTTTGATAACATCCTCTTAAATTACATTTGCAAGTACGCTACCACATGTTTATAAACCTAAATATACTTTTTCCTATTTGATTTTCAACTGATTTCCTCTGAGCACAGTAACAAGAGGGATAGCTCAGTGGTTTGAGCATTGGCCTGCTAAACCCAGAGTAGTGAGTTCAATCCTTGAGGGGGCCATTCAGGGATCTGGGGCAAAAATCGGGGATTGGTCCTGCTTTGAGCAAGGGGGGTGAACTAACTGAGCTCCCTTCCAACCCTGATATCCTATGATACTATGCACAGTTTATCAAAATATGACTTGGGTGTGGGAGGTTGCTCAATGGTTTGAGCATTGGCCTGCTAAACCCAGGGTTGTGAGTCTAATCCTTGAGGGGGCCATTTAGGGATCTGGGGCAAAAATTGAGGATTGGCCCTGCTTTGAGCAGGGGGTTGGACTAGATGACTTCCTGAGGTCCCTTCCCACCCTGATATTCTATGAAGAGTGTGGTCCATGTGCTGTGATTCTATTTATAACCGAGTTCCTTGGTGATAAGGATGAATGATCCCCTGAAATGCTGGGGTATTTCTTTTTTAGAGTTATCTCAGTCTTTCATACTTATACACAAGATATTAATGATTTTTATCTCAAATAAGCTGAAGAGGGGAAAGTTAAGGCCTATCTTGTCTTCTTGGCTAAGTGCAGGGTATCTGTAAGTCATTGCTGTGGGACCAAAACTTGTTGCACATGAAGGTGATAAATCACCATCACCTGCTGCACATGTACATGAGACTCTGTCTCCCAATAGCCCAGTTCTACATACAAGTGGACTTGCAATGTTAAACTTTAACTGAAAAACCAAAAGTGAAAATTTCAATCCTTTGCTGACAATTCTGAGAAGTGAAACTTCTTGATAGATTCTCCTACAGTACCTTTTCCAACAAGGTGAGCACCTGCATTTCCTCACTGAACTATGGGTGCTCAGTCTCTCTCTGGATCAGACTCAGTCTATGTATTGGTTGGTATTCTGCAGGGCAGTTTGCCACTCCAGTAATAGAGGGATACCTTATCTCAAGAAGTGATAGATAAATAGTGGGAGAGGGGGAAAGAAATTGTAGATAATACACAATCTGTCCCTAAAAGGCAGGGTTGGACAATAGTTTCATTGTTACAGAAAATAAATGAGTAGCAAATCAGTACAAACATCCAAAGCTATAAAAAAAATCAGTTTGGAAAATATTTACTGAATGCCTAAAAATAAATCAGACATCAAGTACTGCACATCAGCCTTCAAGTCTCACTTCAAGTCATAGACGTGCTTACTGAAATAAATGTATTGTCATTTAAAATTGAAAATATAATTAAATTAATGATTTAGTTCACATGCTATACATACCTAAAATACTTGCAAGTGACCTTATTTTTTTCTGTTTTTTTATTTATAGTCAAAAAATGGTCAACCTACACTGTACCACATTCAGATGGCATCATCTGTTAAGTATGAAACACTAATTAGACTGCTATTAGAATATGAGACTGCTGACTATTTGACAAAAATACAGAGAAAATTAGGATAGCTACAGCAGCCATTAAAACCATCTATGTTTGCCAGCTCCCTATTATGACAGGGTATAAATAGGGGTTAGACTCATGCTTCAGTCTTCAAGGAGGTCACATCAAACCTCTTTCACCCCACAGGCAAGGTGAAAACAAGACCACACATACAAAGAGGAATTGTGCTTCAGCTGGCATGACTGGAACCAATGCCAGTCAAAGAGTTCACTGAACAGTTCAATCATTTATATGATTTTTTTCAGTCTCTGTCTATCTCTCAAGCACAGTCAGCTCCTTAACATGCTCAGACTGTATTTAATAGCTCTAATGAACCAAATGAATATTTAGTCTAGAAAATTAACTTTTTATAGCTGTAATAGATGTATTCTCTTACCCAGTAGTAATAGAATGGATTACCGTGTGTACAGAATGCTATGGCAACTTATCGTTGTGGAAAACAGAGCTAATTTCTTGAGGGGCCTCCATTTTTTAAATTAGATTTTCAGAGGGAGATTTGTAATGTTGTAATGACTGCCTCAACAAGGTATGAACCTAAGATCTTCATCACCAAAATACACACTTCTATGACTTAAGCTAAAGTAACACCACCATTATTTGGCAGCAGTAGTAATCAATATGGACCAGACACTACAGGGGGATATGAAACACTTATTCTGGATTTACTGGATTTTTGATGAGATAACTGGCTCTGTTGGTGAGGGGAAAGCGGTGGACGTGACTTTAGCAAAGCTTTTGACACGGTCTCCCACAGTATTCTTGCCAGTAAGTTAAAGAAGTATGGGCTGGATGAATGGACGATAGGGTGGATAGAAAGCTGGCTAGATTGTCTGGCTCAACAGGTAGTGATCAATGGCTCCATGTCTCGTTGGCAGCTGGTATCAAGTGGATGCCCCAAGGGTCGGTCCTCGGGCCGGTTTTGTTCAATATCTACATTAAAGATCTGGAGGATGGTGTGGATTGCACCCTCAGCAAGTTTGCAGATGATACTAAGATAAGGGGAGAGATAGATACCCTGGAGGAGAAATCTGATGAGGTTCAACAAGGACAAGTGCAGAGTCCTGCACTTGGGACAGAAGAATCCCGTGCACCGCTAGAGGCTGGGGACCAACTGGCTAAGCGGTAGTTCTGCAGAAAAGGACCTGGGGATTACAGTGGATGAGAAGCTGGATATGAGTCAACAGTATGCCCTTGTTGCCAAGAAGGCTAATGGCATATTGGGCTGCATTAGTAGAAGCATTGCCAGCAGATTGAGGGAAGTGATTATTCCCCTCTATTGGACACTGGTGAGGCCACATCTGGAGTATTGCATCCAGTTTTGGGACCCCACTACAGAAAGGATGTGGACAAATTGGAGAGAATCCAGCAGAGGGCAACGAAAATGATTAGGGGGCTGGGGCACATGACTTATGAGGAGAGGCAGATGGAACTGGGCTTATTTACTGTTCAGAAGAAAAGAGTGAGGGGGGATTTGATAACAGCCTTTAGCTACCTGAAGGGGGATTCCAAAGAGGATGGAGCTAGGCTGTTCTCAGTGGTGGCAGATGACAGAACAAAGAGCAATGGTCTCAAGTTTCAGTGGGGGAGCTCTAGGTTGGATATTAGGAAAAATTATTTCACTAGAAGGGTGGTGCAGCACTGGAATGGGTTACCTAGGGAGGTGGTGGAATCTCCATCCTTAGAGGTTTTTAAGGCCTGGCTTGACAAAGCCCTGGCTTGACAAAGACCTGGCTGGGATGGTTTAGTTAAGGTTTGTTCTGCTTTGAGCAGGGGGTTGGACTGTTTGACCTCCTGAGGTCTCTTCCAACCCCAATCTTCTATGTTTCTATGCTTCTTCTATGATTTTATGATTTATTGTATGCTTTACATTAGCCCAATAGTTATCTCTTCCTGAAAAGAATATTTTATTGAAGATTAAACCAGAGCTTGAATTAGAATGAAAAAGGGCTGGGCTGTCAGTCCTTTTGGTGAAGGCCCCACTTCTCCCAGCCAAGTATTTCCAGGATTCATGAAGAATCTTGACTTTTTCATAATGGCGATAGAAGGGCAAAATACTGTACCATGCTATTAGAGGTTTGATTCCCTAGTCCAATATCTGTTCCATATTCCCCTCATGACATAGCCAGAAACCTTCAGTGGCTGTCCAAGGCTACACCACTGTGATGCATACTGCCTGGTTTATGAGTTTTACTTATTAATTTCCATGAGAGCAGAGTTAGGCTAACATTGAGTGCTTTTGAAAATCCTACCCATTGCATCTGTGGGCCTATGGGACAGAAAGCCAGTAAGCATATGAGTTATTCCTATTTAAACTTTTTTCAGTACATTTCATCAAATGTACGTACAAGACATCAAATTAATGTCTGCTTGCCCCTCTTTCAGCTACTTGATAGAAGGGTTTTAGAATTACCTCACTAACTCACCCATAGTTTCTCCCCTTGTTTGCTGTGTGACTTTTAATTAAATTCAGTGGCAATTTCTCTGCTATCTGCTGGGAGTCAAACTGCCCCCTGAGTTTATGAGCTGCAATGCTTCTGCATCTTTGTTGGATTCAACTCTCATATAACTAACATTGCCTTGCTCACCACTTGACTTTAAATGATTGCCACAAAATGTGCTGGGCCGTCATACCTTGGTCAGCTAAATCTTTCAAATTCAAAAGGTTTAGAAATTCTTTCACTTGTTCTTGTTGTGCTACAGAGATGCTATAAGAACACCCCTGGTGTGAATCAAAGAGTCTAGGATGAATTATGCTATAATTGAAGCTGCCATGGAAGACCACCTGGAAAGTCTGGGACAATATATATATATATGTTGCATTGTATTATCCGATGGATGGATGGATGGATGGATAGATAGATAGATAGATAGATAGATAGATTATGCCAATCTTTACAGGTGATCTCCCACAGTAGCCTCAACTGTAGCCTAGTGGGGAAAAAATCAGTCTAGACTCTTTGATTCACACCATGATACTGTCCACAAGTTTTGTAGGGATCTTCAGCTACTGAGTGATCTTGAGCAATGATTTTATAATGATAGTGCTGCCTATAGGTAGGGTTGCTCAACACTTGCCATTATAAGACTCTGTTTTCAGTTGTTTATAACTTTGACAAATTTTAAACATTTGGCTTGAAATTTGCTATGCTGGTTGTCTGCCTCAGGCTGGTTTTGGGGTTTTTCTGTTTTGTTTTTTTAAGTTTTAGCTAAAATGTTTCTGCCATTTCCAGGAACAAGATTAGAGGAAAATACATTGTTTTGCCCACATTAAAAACATTCTAATAATTGTTTCATTGAGAAACTCTAGTGCCTCTATTTTTTGGAGCACAGACTTGAAATTTGGCCGGGAGGGTCAGCCGGGTGTCAGGCATGTGCCTTTTGCCCTCCTTGTGAAAATTCATTTAAATTTGGTCAAGTTATAAACCTCAGAAAAAAAATCTCACTTCTCACCTGCTTAGTAGAGACTTATTGGAGTTTGGCAGCTAAATTCTCTGAAGATTCCCTCTGCACTGGGCATACTCCATTCACTCACAGCTACTACATGTTAACCAGACGGCCCATACGCCATCTCCACAGAGGAACCAAGTATGCACCATCCCAGGGTTGCTTGAGCTGAGCAGGACTCTTTTTACTATTGCTCTTCCCAACAGTCAGAAACCATCTCCATCTGCCCAGCTCTGAAGCCAATGCTTCCATCAGCAGCAGCACAGAAGTAAAGGTGACAATACCGTGCCCCCACCCCCACAATAGCCTTTTGCAACACCACCAGCCCAACCCTCTTTTGGGTCAGGACTTCTATGGTTATAACACCATGAAATTTCAGATCTAAATATCTGAAACTGTGAAACTGACCATTTTTTAAAGCGTATGACCGTAAAATTGACCTGATTTTGGTAGGGCCCTAATTATGATATAGTCTTTAACTGCATGATCACAACTATTTTTTCCACAGAAGCCCTGCCTCATTTCAGTGCCCAGGATTGATAGTGCTCTAGAAATTAATCAGGGTTTTGTAGTGAAGGAGACTTATCTGTAGGATCCCTTCCTCATTTGTTCCAGAAGTTGGAAGGTGTGTAGAGAGTGAGGTAGAGTACTGCAGGAAGAGAAAAGATGATCTACTGGTTAGGGAAGCTGAACGCCAATCTTGGGAGCTGGAGTCTATCCCTGCCTCTGCCACACAGTTCCTGTGTGATGCTGGACAAGTCACTTGAGCCAACATTTTCATAGTTTGGCCACTAATTGTTTGTTCCAGGATCGGCTGGTATTCACCCAAGAGTTCTGAAGAAACTCATATATGAAATTGCAGACCTGCTAACTGTGGTAGGTAACCTATCATTTAAATCAGCCTCTGTCCTGGATGACTGGAGGATAGCTAATGTAACGCTGATTTTTTTAAAAGGTTCCAGAGGTGATTCTGGCAATTACAGGCTGATAAGCCCAACTTGAGTACCATCAAATTGATTGAAACTGTAATAAAGAATAAAATTATTAGACACATAGATAAACTCAATATGTTGGGGAAGAGTCAACATGGTTTTTGTACAGGGAAATCATGCCTCACCAATCTACTATAATTGTTTGAGGAAGTCAACAAGCATATAGAAAAGGGTGATCCAGTGGATATAGTGTACTTGGACTTTCAGAAAGCCTTTGAATAGGTCCCTCACCAAAGGCTCTTAAACAAAGTAAGTGGTCATGGGGTAAGAGAGAAGGTCCTCTCATGGATCAATAACTGGTTAAAAGATAGGAAAAAAGGGTAGGAATAAATGGTCAGCTTTCACAATGGAAAGAGGTAAACAGCGGGGTCTTCCATGGATCTGTCCTGGGACCTGTGCTGTTCAACACAGTCATAAATTATCTGAAAAAAGGGTGAACAATGAGGTGGCCAGATTTGGAGATGATACAAAATTACTCAAAATAGCTCAATCCAAAACTGACTACTAAGAGTTACAAAGGGATCTCACTAAACTGGGCGACTAGGCAACAAAATGGCAGATTAGATTCCGTGTTGATAAGTGCAAAGTAACGCACATAGGAAAAAATAATCCCAACTATACATACAAAATGATGGGATCTAAATTAGCTGTTACCACTCAAGAAAGAGATCTTGGAGTCATTGTGTATAGTTATCTGAAAACATCTGCTCAGTGTGCAGCAGCAGTCAAAAAAACTAATGGAATGTTAGGAAGCATTAGGAAAGGGACAAATAATAAAACAGAAAATACCATAATGCCACAATATAAATCCATGATACGCCCACACCTTGAATACTGTATGCAGTTCTGGTCGCCCCATCTCAAAAAGGATATATTAGAATTGGAAAAGATGCAGAGAAGGGCAAAAGAAATAATTAGGGTACGGAATAGCTTCCGTTTGAGGAGAGATTAAAAAGACGGGGACTGTTCATCTTAGAAAAGAAACAACTAAGGAGGGATATGATAGAGGTCTATAAAATCATGAATGGTATGGAAAAAGTGAACAGGGAAGTGTTATTTACCCTTTCACATAATACAAGAACTAGGGGTCACCTGATGAAATTCATAGGCAGCAGGTTTAAAACAAACAAAAGGAAGTACTTCTTCACACAGTCAGCCTGTGGAACTCATTGCCATGGTATATTGTGAAAGTCAAAAGTATAACTGGGTTCAAAAAAGAATTAGATAAGTTCAGGGAGGATAGGCCCATCAATGGCTATTAGCCAAGATGGTCAGGGATGCAACCCTGTGCTCTGGGTGTCCCTAACTGTCTGACTGCCAAAAACTGGGACTGGATGACAGAGGATGGACCACTCGAAATCGCCCTGTTCTGTTCCTTCCCTCTGAAGCATCTGGCACTGGCCACTGTCAGAGATAGGTAACAGGACTAGAGGGACCATTGGTCTGACCCAGTATGGCCATTCTTATGTTCTTATGTTCCTCTTTTTCTGGATGCCCAACCTGAGACACCTGGGGCCAAATTTGGTAAGTGCTGAATGCTTACAACTGCAACTTAAGTTGATTGGCACTTGCTTTGTACATATGAAGTGCTCTAAAAAGGCTAGAGTACTCTGCAAAATCAAGACCTCAAATTGCACACTCAAAATTAGTGGACATTTGACAACTTGGCCTTAACCCCGCTGTACCTGAGCTACCCCTCTGTAAAATGAGGATAATATCCACACCTGAACTTATGGGGTGTTGTAAAGATAAACTGATTAATGTTTATGACGCTCTCATTTACTAGTGACACCCATGAGGAAATGGATAGTTTTGTATTCAGAGCCAGGGTTTGGCTAGTGTATTTAAATAAGGCCTGGGGGCACATATCGAATGTGTAAAATAAAAAGAATTATTGAATAATTATAATTTTTGATAATTATTATTATCCATTCTCTGAATGAGGCCGGGGGCCTGTGGGAAAAATAGCACATGATCATGTCATTAAAGACTGTATCATAATGCATATGTATAAGGGCGCCAAATTAAGGTTGCACAGCCAAACTTAATTCTGGCATTTCCTAACTTCTGAGTGCTTGACTTTGCAGTCTTACATTCTTTTAACATAATTCTTTTTTTTTAATGTGACATATATAAAACGTGCCTAGATTTGAATGTGAGGCGACTCCCGTACCCTAAATAAGTATGTTACCATTGTGATACAGAGATACAACACTTAACCAAGTAAAACATCAACAACTGAACTATTGCTCTTAGAGGTTTCATCACAGTTCTGTGCTCAAGGTATTTTCATCACCAGTTGCACTTGTTTATCCCTCTATGTCTACAAAGGCTTTTAGTTTTTTTAACTCAACAATAATAATTTTTAGTGTCTTTTGTATGACTAGGTAGGGGATAAGTCGTTACAAAAGAAGGTGTTTCATCACAAAAAAGAACACTGAACCTTCTAAAGGGAGTTTGAATGGACTGGTCTTTAATGTGTGAGGTTAAGCAGCATCCCTCACACATGGCTTCAGTAGAAGTAGATATCTCTTCTCCCCATATTGGGAATTACTCAGATCTTTTGATCATACTGGATATTTAACATTAATTTATTCCCTGAGAAAGGAATGACTTCTGGAGTGATATCTCAACCTATAAAATATGTGTCCATACATGTATACAGATCTCTCTCTCTCTCTGTCTCTCTCTCTCTCTCTCTCTCCCTTTCTCACACACACTCAGGAGCTGGATGAATTCTGCAAAAACTCATTCATGTTCATCCAATCAAATGGCGAGCATGTTTTCTTAGTCATGTTCCACACACTTTTGCATAAGCAAACATATGTTTCCAGGAATGTTCACAGAAAATGAATGCTTCAGATATTAATTCAAATATGTTTGCACAGGTATACTCTTATTTGCCTCTTCCTGTCAATAACAGTCTCAGCCATGTGATCAATGAGCAGAAGAATATCATGCAGTTTGGGTAACTTCACACTGCGCAGACAGTTAATGGTTCCTGAGAAATGCTACTGTGCCGCAGTCAAACAAACAGGTGATTCTGACCAAATATTTTAAACGTTTCATCGCTGATTGTCATTTTGTGTAGTCTGATGTTTCAAAGTTGGCTTTCATGTGGGGGTGACAGGACATAGGTAAAAACAGTTGAATTTTGGTCTAATCTGTTTGAGATGGGCAGCTGGAGAGAAAACAGGAGGAACTATTTCCTTGATGAGTACATAGCAAGATTTTTACAGCACTTATGGGCAGAGGAAACTAATGAGTGTAAGTCAGTGTTAGGCAGCCAGAGCAAGCAATCTTAAAGCCAAGAGGGTATGTCTTTATACCCCAGGGGTGTAGGTATTAATTGAACACTGGCTATATTCAAAGGGAGCATACCTCTCCCAAGCCCTCCCACATGGAAATCTGCAGCACACAAATTAATTCAAGAAGTAGTTAGAGATTATTCTTTTTTTGGACTGAGAGTCTAAAACTGGCATTTTCAGTCTAAGGCTTTGGTTTATATTCTGCTGCCATCTGGTGGTACTGTAATGAGTTACTGATTTGTACACTGTTTATGACATTCCATTGAATTTGGACTATTTGGACTCATACGATTCAGAAAACAGTGAGAGCAAAGGAAGACTTCTGTAGACCCTGAGTGCTGGAAGACAGTAATCTCGGATTGCTGAAATCAACTCATTATAGACATAAACATGCACATTTGGACAATGTTATCAGGGCTGGGGGAGGGAAGGCTTAAAGCTGAGTGAAAGTTGATTGCTTTACATCTTGATATGCATTTTAATTTTATTACTAGCAAATTATTAACTATACTAAACTAGCTTTAAGTCTGGCTTTTCAAAATGAAGAAGTTTACTATGTAAGAGTACAAGCAATATGTCCACTAAACATTGTAGCGAACACTCTTCGCAGTCTAGCACGAGAAGAGAATTCAGCTGGATGTGCTGTTTACTAATACATGCAATGGGGCATAATACTTCAACTTTTGCTGCCCCTGGCATCTGCAGTAACTATAGTACTAAGGATAGAAAACACACCATACCGCAATCACTACAGATTGGCAAAATTGGAGTTTTAATGGCATTCATTATATTACTGTTCTACCCTGGAATTATATAGATATGAGTGCAAAGTAATTACATCACAGTTATGGTCATATGTACAGCATTATTGATTCAATATCCATACAGAGTATAGGAATCTCATCCTACCTCATCCTAGACAGAAGTGCAAAAAGCATGCAAACAAAAACCCCTATCCTGAACTTTAATAAACCTCAAAGAAAATTTGCTTCAGGCTTTGGTCTTAGTGAGTTGAGTTCTTTATTTTGTTTAAATGCACTGTTCATTCCCTAGTTTCAAAATGGCTCTGGCATTTACCAAACCAGGGGTTCTTACATTCCTACACTACACCAAGAGGAAGAAGTTGGTTCAAACAAAGTTTACTTAAATTACCAAGTTACTTTGGTCACATGTATCAGGTGATTCATGATCTCAACACATTTTAACTCTCATTCAAAATTCTGTGCAAAGTGCGTTCTCCCATGCTATTATGCTATCAATCAAATATAAGTTTCAATAATTCCAATAAATATTATTGATACAAAATCACATGGTTTAAACCGTCAAGATTTGTTGGCGTTGTGATATCTCCCCCGTTTAAAGCTCCTATCAGGATGTGCTGAAGGGCCAGATTCTGTTGTGAATCTCCTGAGAGATGCAGCCCAGAAGGTGAAGAGCAGAGGGAGGAGGGACAAAGGTGGATTTATGCCATCTGGACTCCATAGTCTAGCTTGTACCACCCTACCCGCTGCTGTCTATGGGCTGCATTGCAGCCCAGAATCCCTGTAGCCCCATGCCTTACAGATACTCCCATTTCTATCCTAACACACTCTGCACTTGCCCTCAATACAAGGACTTGCAATGGCAGGCCAGGCAGCAAAGATCTGCTTATGCTCTTGGGCTGGGGAAATTCTCTCCAGATCCTATTTACAGCTGCTATATGCTCCTGTAGTGAGGTATAATAGCCAGAGCTAGGAGTGGGTTCAGCCCTTAAGTCTTTTAAATAACCAGAAAGGCCAATATTACAAGGCAGTAAAGTATAAGAGCCTGTGCTCTGGGTTGATTCATGGCGCTGATTGTACATGGAGTTTTTGCTGCTTGTCCTCACTGGCATAGATTCTCTTAACGTGCCTCCTAGCAAAGCCCTCTCTGCTGTTGTCTCAGATAGAACTGCCTTTTGTTTACAATTTCACCAGCTGAGACTCTTGAGAACAAAACAGAAAGAATGAAAGAAAGAGAGCTGGAGAGGCCTCTATGAGGATCTAATCTATGGCTAAGACCACCCCTTGACTGGCAGTCTGCATTGCTATCAGCTGTATGCATCATGAACACATTCTAGTTTAGATCAGCTGTCTGTGCCTTCTCCCTCATTAACATTGATAAAAGTGATGGCTTCTGTCAGACATGCAGCATTGCTCAGCATACCAGCTGCAGCTGTGTCGTAATGCGTTGTATGGGCTTAGAGAATTAATTCGTTCTCATAGTCACAAAGTTTCAAAATGATACTGTCATAACCGCACAATAAAAATTACACACCTCCTGAAATTCTCAGTAATACAAGCTCAGACCTTCTATAAGCTCATCAGCTAAAGCTTAGGTTTTTGAGAGGTATGACATTGGAAGGATTTAACCTATCTTTATTGCAAAATATATTCAATTAATTCTGCTTTAATGTAAGCGGAACCAGAGAACACAATGGCAGTCAGAGTGCCATAGCAAGAAATATGGAGGTCCCCCTGTAAGAGAATCTGTAAGGGCCCATTTCCATAAATAATATTCTATTACCAATTTAAACAAATAATGATGTGGAGAAATCCACAACTAGGAACTGGCTGCAAATACCTTCAAAGCTAAACAAATAAATAAATAGTGTCCCTATCGTGTTTTACTCTAGCCAGTGAATAACTACTGAAAAAAAAGTATTATAAGTTTTCTTACCTTATTTATGCTGAGTAATGGAGTGCTCAGTTGACCAATTCTTCTGTTATGCCCTTGAAGTCCAGCGTCTTGCAAATGTTACTTTCTATGGACAATGTAGCCAGTCCTACCAATGTTCTTGAGATGTGGTAGACCATATATACGTCTTTATTAACCTGAACTTAGAGAAACTTCTTTTTGCAGGTGCCATGGAGATTGGAGCTGTGAGAAACACTCGTAGAGCAATACACATTTGGGCACAATCATGGACAAACCGCTCCTGAAAATGAGTCAAAGCCTCTCAAATGCATCCACAGGCTTCAGCAAAACACTAGAAAGACTCTGGAGTTCATGTACCAAGTCATACCTGGCTACTGCCATCAGAACACATCGGACCTGCTTCCAGGTTACTGCGCAATTTTTCCAATTCACGTGTCGGAAAAAGGTTTGTGGTGTTTTTCCCATCACACAGGAATCCAAACACAGTCATGTGCTCTCTCAATAATTTGAAATGTTCTCCCAGCTTCATGAGAGCAGCATCTATAGCAATATTGAAGAAGTCAAATTTAAATCTCTTTTTTGCATCGCCAATGACTTGATCCTCCACTTCATAGCTGAACAATTTATTTTTTTCTGGGGACTTATGTTTTGGTTAGTTCCACAGGCACTGACATTTTTTCTGCTACCTGTTTAACAGTGAACAATCCCTCTTCAAATCCATTTTCACAATAACTCTGTATTTCGGTCCGAGTGGCTGCAATTAATTTGAGGGTGTTGTCAAAACCAAGCATTTTGCTTACAATATTAATTTTTAACGGTAAGTTGTGCCAAGTCACAAGTGCAGCAATGAACCAAAATGAGGAGAGTTCATTCGTCAGTGATCTGGCTTCTGCATATACCCCATTATTTTTTGTCGTTTATCTCAATTTCAGTAGTGCTGACTGTACACTCCGTGTCTGAAGCCACAGAGCTTTGACACTTTCAGTTTCTCTCTCTCAACTTTTATTGGAGAGAGGCTTTAACGTTGTTTTCACACAGGATTTCAAAACTGTCCACCTACTTGCTGAAGCTGAAAATATAGCGTACATTTGTAGAAGAACACTGAAAAAAGTTTTTGACCTGTTTGAGGAATTTGCTGCATCACTCAACACCAGATTTAAGGAATGGCAGACACAAGGAACAAAAAAATGCCTTTTTGTTCTTTTCAATGAAATGATCTTGCATACCTTGATGCTGTCCTCTCATATTAGCTCCATTTTCATCTCCATGTCCCTGCAATTATCAAATGTCATACCATATCTGGATAACTCGTGAAGTATCTCATCTGACAGAGACTTTCTGGTAGTTTCCTGCACATTCACAAATGATAGGAAGTGCTCTTCAATGTTGACTTCTGTCTTTGGATCTTAACATATTTCAAATGATAGACATTTGTTCCTTGTGACTGATATTAGATATGCAATCCAAAATAATGGAGTAATATTTCATCTTGTTTATGTTGTTAATAATTGTACCTGTTACCATTTGAAATAACTTCAAAATTATATCATTTTGTATTGTAGGGCTTAAGTAATGTCTTTCTTCTTTAGTGAAGAACCTTCTTACATGTTCCTTCATCACAGACTTAAATTTAGCATTTAACTCGACTTTCCATTTCCACACTCATTAAGTTTTTTCATGAATCCATGAAATCTTAGGTTCCATTCAGCTAAGTGAAGAACAATGGCCACAATTTTTTCAAATACACCTCACAAGTTTTGTCTCTCAGTTTTGAGCAATGATTGTGAAGTCTAGTCAATTGTAGATTCAGTTTTCAGTCATAGTTACAATTATCTTCACTTCACCATATTTCCAGTGTGAACATGGCTTTTCTCATGCGTTTCAGGAGTTTTGCATATATATTCATATTCCCAAAAACCACCATCAGTGAGACTGTGCTTATCAACACCAAATAATTTGCAGCAAAAAAAGAACACTGCATTCACATTACCTGAATATGACACACCGTTGTATATTTTCTTCATTTTTCAATTTTCTTACATCATTTTCTTCTGTAAACGGTCTTCTGTTGTGACTTGGGAAACTTCTACCTTTAACTTGCAATGGTCCCTGTTTCACTATGGTTATTCTTGTTTTGTCATCAATGAATCTGGGCCATGTTGAAGGATCACTGATGTTCAAAAGAGATATTGGAACTAGTGGAATGTCTTCTGAGTTGTGGCAATTCTCTTCCACTTCTTGTGATATAGTGGTATAACTGTCAGACATTTCTTGCTCCTTATTTTCTTAATTCACCTCTAAGCTTTCTTCTTGATCAGTTTCCTGGACTGATTCTACATTCAAAGGGGTGCCAGGAGTCAAAAACCTCTCAAGTGCACATTTATATCTCTTAATCTGCTCCTCTCTTTTTCTTTTTTCCTTACTTTTCGATATAACATTATTTCTGGGGGAATTCTGTGCAAAAAAATAAAAAATTCTGAACCAAAAATTAAAAAATTCTGCACACAATATTTTAAAATTCTGCAAAATTCTGCATATTTTATTTGTCAAATTAACACAATATAATTATACCACTTTCATTTATTTTTGGTAATTAATTTCAAAATACCTGTCAGCAAGTATGTCTGCAACAATACAGACAACAAAAAAAGATTCAAGAAATGGGTTTTTTTTACAAATAGATTCCTTATTAGGCATATTAATACAGAACTCTGAGTAATAATTCATTTAAACTGCAACACAGAACCGTATTTCCCACACACCTCAGAAGTAGTGCAAAAGCTTGGGGGAGTCAGGGGTAATGGAGGAACTGAGGGAGAGGGAAGTAATTGCTGGGAAGGAGCCTGGGTGTGAACTTGGAGGGTTGTTGGTTAGGGGTGAGAAAAGTATGGAACAGGGGTTTTTTTGGTTGGAGGGGCAGGAAGAGATTGTTAGGAAGCTTCCCCCATGCAGACCCTGGCTGATCCCTAGCATCTTCCATTCAGTCAGGCTCATCTGCCCCTGTCCCCATGTGTCACTGCACTACCATTTGTCCTTGCACTACCTGTCCCCATGTGTCCCTCCATCCCCACTCAGTCACCCACTCCCCCCATTCCCATGTGGCCCTGCACCCTCTCCCCTGTCCCCATGTAGTCCTGCTCCCCCTCCTCCTGTCCCCATATGTCCCTGTGCCCCCACTCAGCCACCTCCCTTCCCCATGTGGCCCTGCACCTCCTCCCCTCTGTGGCCCTTCACCTCCACTCCCATTCAGCCCCTGACCCAGTCTGTCCTTTCCCACTAGCCTTTATGAACCTGTCTGTGACCCTGAGGACCCCCATGTGCCCCATGCTGTCTCCGCATATCCCATCTCCAGCCACTGCGAAGAAGGCACTACAGGATCTTTCTCTTCCCTAGCTGGCCAGGGAGCATCTGCTCTGTTCTAGCACCACAGTACCCTCTGGTGGACAAAAGGTGGAGCTGCAGCAAATTTCCAGCAGAAGCTATTTTCTATGCAAAAAATTAAAAATATTCATGGCACATTAATTATGTGTACATGCGGTGGTGCAGAATTCCCCCTGGAGTAACCTTATGTAAATTTTCTAAGCCTCCTGGTATCTTGTGGAACAAAGCCTGGCTGTAAACATTTTTAGAGCTAGAGGCCAAAAATGGGAGTGAGGTGATGGTTAGAGGCCACATCCAGCCTTCTCTCACATATACTCGTATACTCTCTTGATTACTCTTTCCCATAATAATACAATAACAAGAAGACTTTCAACTAAATTGAAAGGCAATACATATATTGAGTTGACAGTCCATTTTTTAGGCTCCCCGGGGCAAGGGCTGTGATCTAGTGATCTTGGCTGCATCTAATTTTAAACATGGCTACCACCATGTAACAGGTACCTGCAACTGTAAAGCAGAAAAGCAAAAGTTCACCCCCAGCCCTCCCAGCAATGAATATACCATCTCTAAGGAACAGCATTTGGAAGGGGGCAGGGTGTTTCCCAACCAGTCATGGCTAGGGAATTTGCCATCTGTGTAGGGAACTCAGTGTATTTGTATGAGGAGTTCAAGTAGGGTGTATCCTCTCTTATTTTGTTTACTTTACATCTGCAGTATCAGTTTCAGTGTGCAAAGGGCCATATAAATACCAAGTATCCCATAATTGCACTACAGTTAGTCTGCTCTCCACTAATCAAAATAACCATGAAACTGCTGATTGGATCTGGGGGCCTCTGCAGCTGCAGGGTGAACAGTGTGGGTTGCTACAGCACTGGGCAGCCAAATGACATGCTGTGGAACCTTAAAGCCAGAGCCAATGGAATCCTGTTAAAGCAGGTTCCTCACCTGACCTGCACTAAAACAAAGTCCACACACAGCACAGCTAGACACTCATTCCCTTCCTGAAGGTCAGCTTATAAGCAGTGTCAGGATGAGCTCCACCCTGACATCTGGTGGTGAGGTGTGGCAAGTTGTGGAAAAGAACTTCAGGGGCCAATCTCATTTGCATAGGCACACCCACCACGCCTAGAATGAGACCATAGCTGCCCAAATGGTCACTTTGGCTGCTGTGGGATCCCCAGTGTCTCTGTTATTGGGGCAGGAAGAATAAATTGTTATTACCTTGATTATGGGAACTGTGCTTGGAACTGTACGTGGCCCTTTGTTATGATGGAGGGATTCACCATCAACTAAGTAGCACTCGCTAGGCAAGGGTCATGGGTTCCAAAACTGTGTGAATGGAGAGAGGCTGGGGACAAGTATTAATACTTGGTGGCATGGGCCCTTTGGTGGGGGCCTTACATGCTAATTGCACTTCCTCCTCTCTCCAGTGTGGAATATCAGAGCTAATTTTGATTTCATTAGAAGTCTAGTTGTAGGCTGCTGAGCTCACTTTGGGCTGACAGTGCACCAGCACTGGGGCTCCCCTACTACAAGCTGAATTCACCTAAGAGCTGAAATCACTGAGTGTTGTGTTAAGTAGTGGGGGAGCCTGAAGATATATTGTGGAGCAGTTCCACGCGGAGCAGTGTGTGGATGGCAGGAGCTGCTTGTGGGCCGTGGAGCTGAGCGAAGGAGTTCGTGGGGCGGCTGGCGGATGCGGAGCGCAGCTGAGCGAAGGAGTTTGTGGGGCGGCTGGCGGAGTGGAGCGCAGCTGAGCGAAGGAGTTTGTGGGGCGGCTGGCGGAGCGGAGCTATGGAGCCATGGGGCGGTCAGCTTCAGATCACGTAAGGTGCCTCTTACCCCCGTCCCATTTCCACCCAGGTTGGGAGGTAAAGCTCCGCAGATAAACTTTCGAACTCTGGGGCTGCCCTGACCAGGGACAGAGACTTTTGGGGCATTGGACTTTTGGGACTTTGGGTGATTTGGGGTTGCTGGACTCAAGAACCAAAGGGAAAAGGGCATGCCCCAATTTGCCTGGGGTGGGTTTTTTGTTGCTCATGGGTTGTGTTATGAATCCTGTTGGTGGTGTTTCCCCAACATAATGCCACATTGTTTCTCTCTGTTATTAAAAGGCTTTTGCTACACTCAGACTATGTGCTTGCGAGAGGGGAAGTATTGCCTCTTGGAGGCGCCCAGCGGGGGTGGTATATATTTGTCCCTGGTCACTGGGTGGGGGCTCGAGCCAGTTTGCATTGTGTTATTGGAATGGAACCCCTAGATATTGAACCTGGCCCTTGTTGCTGCCAACTCTGACGGGCAGAAGGGTTACATTTACAAAAAAGCTGTTACAAATAGGATAAACACAAAGTTCAGCTCAAGTGGGCCTTACTCCTACCCTCAACCTTGGTTCCTCAGGTTCCTACTGAAGGACTGCTCAGCCCACACTCTACGTCCTTTCTAAAATGGCCACTCCCACCACCATCATATCTGAATGGGGTGATGAGCCAGTTACCACAGTGAGTCAGAGGAACTTTTTCTCAGCACAATTAACACCTGCTGACAGGATGGTGTGTTTCAGGCAAATATTGCCAGTTTATTACACAGTGGTCATGAACATTCATTCCAGTTTTTAACGGTTGTTCAGCAAGACTACATCTGTGCCCATTTTCATTCATTTTCACATGGAGTTTTGTTCACATACTTGTTTGGGGAGTGGCTGTTCTTTGTATGGACATGTGTGTTTGCACGCAAAGTAGGGTATTTGTAAATAAATGAGAGTAGTCATTATTTGCTATTCATCACTCTCTGGTTTAAAAAGTTCCTGTTGCAAAAAGTTCAGGGAGCAAAACCAACATGCAAGGTACATAACCAATCAGACACCCCAAATAATTCCACTCTGTATTTATTTTAGTTGCTTATCAAAGCTTCCTGCAGGTAGGTGAGTGCAGTTAGCAGAACTATATGTGTCTCATCTCCACCATTTTTCATTCTCTCTTGGCCTTGTATAAAGTTTTTAGTTGTGTCACTGCGTGAACAAATGAAGTGCATCACACTGCTATTTTGGGTAGGATGTGCACTATGGGTAACATTTTCTAAAGAGCCCAAATGGATTAGGATTAGAAGCCTAAATCCCATTTCCATCTGAGTATGGGAAGAGTAGCTATCTGGAAATTAATGAGAGTTAGGCACTTAACCTGTTTAGGAGACTTTGAAAATCCCACTAGGTGCCTATCAGCATCTTTAGGCACCTAAGTACTTTTGAGATTTTAGCCCTAAATCCCACTGAAAATCAATGGGGTTTAGGATTTTCACTTTTGAAAATATGATTTAGGCTCCTAAGTCTTGTAGATGCTTTTGAAAATTGTACCCTGTCTCCTGTCCTTATTGTGCCCTCATCCCTACCCTCCACAGTACCAGTGTGCAAGTGGGGTAGGTTCTATGGTCTGTGTTATGCAGAAGGTCAGACTAGATGCTAGACTACAGGCCTTAAAATCTATGAATCTATGAGTGAAAGGTCTCAGGTGGAACTTCCTCCCTATGCAAACAAGATGGCAGTCTCCTTCCATAGCACACAGAACCACACTAGGACTTGAGTCCATCTAGTACACTTGCATACACACCACATCACCAAGGGAGTTTTATCTGTGGGTTAGGAAGCATGGCAAAGTCCTAAAGCTGGTTAATGAGTAGGCTGCTATCAGCAGCATGTGTACCAGCTGGCAGGTATGCTCAGATTAGCATCAAAGTGTGGAGCCCCAGCCTTCCCCAAGTAAACCTATCCCATTTGTCAGACGAGGTGCTAGGCTGCTTCTGTGCTGGGCATCACTGCACTGGCTGGGGCAGGATTTAGCCCCATAGAGATAAAGAAATGAGCTACTAATTACTTTCCATTGCAGTCTAACATATTCCATGTGTAACCCCTGTGGAGCACAGTAACTCACTATATAGTAAGAGATGATGGTGTTGAGTTATCCAGAGTAGGAGATGAGTAATTGAAGCAGTAAATGAAAATATTGTATTCTGACATGCGGGAGGGGGGAAAGCAAGTCACATGAAAGAGGCTTTATTCCATCTGAGTGGCTACAAGAGGTGTTACACAGCAGATAACTGGCAGTTGACTAATGTTTTTGTCTTGATCTGCAGCACAGGAAAGGGATGTGCCTGATTGCCACTCCTCTTATCACTGCAGTGTCTGAACTGACAACAGGGAACAAACCATGCTGACCTCCAATTGCTACAGTAGCTGGCATTTGGGAACATGTTACTATGCAATGATATAGCCAGTCTTGGGCAAACCTGGGCACAACTCAGGTAACACCACCACTTCCCAGATAGCCACTCTTCCCAGGGTTGCCAACACTGTATTTCAGAAATAAGGGACTGTTCTCTTAGCACCCCGGCCCCACTCCTCCTCCCAATATTATTATTATCATTACTAAAATAATAAATAATTAATAATTAATAAGCAGTACTCACCTACATTCACCAGGGGTATTTCTTGCTGCTTTTTGAAACACTCAGCAACTCTTGACCTTGTTGTCCAGAAATGAAAAAATAAGGGGCATACCTTGTAATAAAGGACTGTTGGCAACCCTATTTCCCATAGAATCATAGAATCATAGAATATCAGGGTTGGAAGGGACCCCAGAAGGTCATCTAGTCCAACCCCCTGCTCGAAGCAGGACCAATTCCCAGTTAAATCATCCCAGCCAGGGCTTTGTCAAGCTGGGTGGACATACTCAAGTCCTGGGCTGCTGTCCGAGCTGCAGCTAGGTGCAGGCCTTTTGCTCCCAGATCTCCTGCTTATTTGGAGAATTGTCCCTCAAAAACATTTTCATGTGTTGGCCACAGTCAACAATGCAATATCATGGAACGTGATGGGAAAAGGAAGATTCCCAAGGCTCACAGAGCTCCAGCATGTGCATGGGGCAGGAGGATTGAGGATTGGGGATCCTTCCTTTTAAATAGGTCTCCTCCTAAACTCTCTGCCTGACAGCTGGAGTTTTTTCTTCAGGATGTGTTGCCTCTTCAACCTGTGGTTCGTTGGCCATGGAGAAACCCATCCCTTTAGCGGGACATCAGAGAGATGCCCTGCTGATCTTCTGTATCCACATAGGGACTGGACAAAATCTGACCCTTAATCAAGATTCGTGATGTCTCTGGCTCAGACCAGACATGATCAATATTGCACACAGAAATGAAGCTGTGTGGAAGAGCTTGACCTAACAAAGGAAAAATTATAGTCCTGAGGGCCACATGGCCATACGTGCCCTCAATATATACATATTGTGAACTCTGGCTGCTGGCTTGTCTACATAAACAAGAACCAGGTTACTTTCCTCATCATGTAGCGGAAAGGAACAGGATCTGAAGAGTGCACAGGAAAGCTCTTTGCCCTGCCAGTTCCCCACCAACAATTTTTTGTTTTTAAAGAACTGAACTCTTTATGTAAACAATATAGAGTCCAAGCTGACAGGTGACAGCTTGGAGATTTATAGGCCAATCTATTTGTTTAATGATTTCAAACAGGATAAAGTCCATACACAGGCCATAATTTAGGCAACATTTAGTGTTGTGGGTACAGTACGTCTAAAAGGATCAAGAAAACTGTTCAGCCAGAGCCTTTCACATGCAATCCCCAGTAGAGCGAAGAGGCACATGTGGTTACAACAGAGATAAGTGGTCACCCAAAAGTGATACAGAAGAGAGCGCTGTTTCCAAGTACTGTATAGTGTCCCCTACAACATTAACTGAGCACTTTCAGCACAATCCAAGGAATATTCTTTTTAGAGAAACGATTCTGTTATTCCACCTCATTTTTATCTGTGCTATTGTCTGCACCACAATATTTGCTTTTACATTATAACTGGAGTAGGGGGACCAGTGTGGATAACTTCAAGACCTGCCCCAGAATGAACAGGAACAAAACCATTAAGGTTTAACACAGCTCCATTACTTTTCTGTTTTCCCTTGAAAGCCTGTGTTTCCTGCTTTCCTGTAAGCAGAACTACTGAAATACCATAGGTTTCAGAGTAGCAGCCGTGTTAGTCTGTATCCGCAAAAAGAAAAGGAGGACTTGTGGTACCTTAGAGACGAACAAATGTATTTGTTAGCTGTAGCTCACGAAAGCTTATGCTCAGATACATTTGTTCGTCTCTAAGGTGCCACAAGTCCTCCTTTTCTTTTTGAAATACCATAGTGGGGTCTATTCTCATACTGCTTCAGAGCCGGCAGAACCAAGCAGCACAGGAAACTGCACGAGAGTCTGTTCTTGCCTGATTTATAGACAAATGTGCAGAGGCAAAACAACAGTGGATCTTTAGCTCCTCAGGAACCAGGCCCAGAACCATAGCTGTTTGTAATGAGAAATGGAAAGGCCTGTGACTTTGATGCCCTTTACATCCAGGTTTGTCTCTGCCATTTTTGAAAAACATGGCAACAAGTTTTTTTGGTTTGGTTTGGTTTGGTTTCTTTTATTTGCAAAATAATATTTCAGCGAACCTGAAAGACAAAGACTTGAGAACTTGCAAATTGTCATGCTTTCTGCCTGCCTGGGAAGGACCCAACTATCTATTCTCCCTGCACCAAATGAAATATTTTAATGGCTATGGTGGCTGCAGCTGGACAGCCAGAAGTCCAGAGATTTCAGAGACAGTCTTGTGGGCCTAACAAATTCCCTCTCCTTAAAAGTCTTAAATCTCAAACCAAATACATGAGGTAAGGCAGATATGAACAGCATGGGAAGGCAGCAGGCACAATGTCTGTGCCTGATTAGTAGCAGGCAGTAACAAAGTAATTAGCACCCAGGACAAAATGGGAATGGTGTACAGCTTACTTGACCACCCCCTTTATTCACAGCCCTCAGGTTGGGTTGAATAGAAGTGAGCTGCCTGTCTGGGAGGAAGTTCAGACCTAGATTCAGGGTTTGGTTTAGGGCCAATTTTATACCAAATTTAAAATGAGTGGCCCCTAGTGGGTTTTTTGTGGAAGAAAAACAGGGAAGATAAGAAAGAAAAAACAATATAGTTATGACCTGCATTTTTGCGAGTTAAATAAAAGAAGCCAGCTCAACTCTGCTGCTATCTGGTTGCTTACTTCAGTAAAAGTACTAACTAGCATTAAACCAAAGCTTTGTCTTCCATGATATGAAGGAGTGCCTTGGACTTTCTGAAAACTTTAGAAGCATAATGAGTTTATAAAGTCAAGCAATCAAAAGTTGAGGCACCCAAAATCACGAGCTACTCTTGAAGACGTAGGTCGTTGCCTCTGTGACTGAGAATGACTGGGCCCCATAACACTGAAAAAATTAAAAGGAGCTGAAAAACTTTGAAAACAGCGAGAAAGACAATTTCTTCTCTTAATTCTTCAAAATGTCCTTCATATAATTCTTTCCTATTTTACACAGCTAAGTTGACTGAATTAATTTTCTTTGTACCACTTCTAAAAGATTAGTCATAATGAGGTAATGAAGCTTCAAAGACGGTAAAAACAAAGGAGGGGGAAAAGTCCCTTCTTTTATCCAGCTAACCAAAGCTAGAAGATGCTGATTTGGCCACCTCAGATAATGTCTCTAACTTTGCTTAAAGAGCTACCGTTGGTGGATACACCCTTCTGTTTCAGGAACTGATAAGCCCAGCTCTATAAAGTTTGCATTCTGCCTGACCCCATTCAAGTGATGGATGACAACAAGATCAACAGCTATTCCCAACCTCAGTTCATATCCACCTAAAAGAAAAAAAAAATCTTCTGTCACCACAATTCAGTGTCCTTGGAATTGTGTTGTCAACAGCTACAGAGAGAGGGATCTGCAGAGCTGAGTCCTGTCAGGATATCCTGTCATTCCGTTAGGAAGGGTTTATTCAGCTTTGCAGTGAAAACGTTCAGCAAAAGCCATGTATTTTGGTATTTTTCCTATCTAAGGGCAGGTTTCACGTGCTTTGTGGTTTAGCTCATTGCTTTCTTCAGGAAAAGGAGGGAAGTCACTTCAGTCTTTTCACTGGAATGTAGTAAAGTGGTAAGGCTACCAAAACTCTGATCGTTTTCAGCCATAGCATTGTTACTCATGACTGAAGAGTTCTGAGGAAAAAAAAGCCAACAGTTTTTCATAATGGCAAAACATATGGTTGTTTTATTCCTTGTGTCTTCTTTGGTTGCAAATAACCTCTCTTCACCACCAAAACCCAAAGATCAGGTAAGAAAAGTCGTATATTTTCTTTTGGATACATTTTTTAGATAACAATGTATTGTGTTTGTGGTATAGTACTGAAGGGTTCTGTAATTTTTTTCACATATACTGAGTCTTATGGGTGGTGGGGGGACCCATTGCACTATCCATCAGTGCTTATGTGATGCTGTCTCCTGGATAAATAGATATCCCCAGCTGTTGTAAATTAGCATATCCCCATTGAAATCAATGGAGCTAATTATACATGCTAACAGTCTGATCCATAAACTATGCCATAAATAGACCTGTGCAAATAAATAAATAAATCTCCACATTGGTGAAACTGACAATAGATGATGTTTGATTATGATTCTCCAAAAGCAACAAATGAAAGTTATTACATTTTCTACTATATCATAAGATGAAAACAGTTTTTTTATCATAGCAAACAGTACTCTTTATTCTCCACAAAAAGCTATTTTGGCCAGGTGAAAAACAGTCCTGGAGAACTTGATAATGTTTAACATGCGCAG
The DNA here is from genome assembly GCF_965140285.1 of Lepidochelys kempii. Taxonomy (NCBI): domain Eukaryota; kingdom Metazoa; phylum Chordata; order Testudines; family Cheloniidae; genus Lepidochelys; species Lepidochelys kempii. Next base: position 252,515,087 of record NC_136380.1, read on the forward strand.
GAAGTTGCAAACTTAACATGAGATTTGTAGACATTTCTGGAATTAATGTATATGGTGATGTGACACAACCAGGGTGTAAATTTCCTGGATTTATGGAATTTCACAAAAATGTGTTTTGTAACATACATTTAGGGAATGAGAAGTGTTATTGTATTATAGATCTAACCATAGAAATGAGAACTGGTCAAAAATGTTGTGTTCACTTGAACTACTTTACCGCATATGGTTTTGGATTTCTGTGTCCTCACTAGTACAACTGGGAGAAAAGGTTTGAATAACCTATTAGAGGAATGAAAGAGATGTGGAGGAAGAGAGTGTCAGAAAAAGGGACAACTCCCATTATCCCTCCTTTTTTACTTTTTCAGCTAGAAACATGTAAAAAAAATTGCTCTGAGGTGTGAAAAGGCGCGGTTTTCCCCTCAGTGTCTCTAACTTTTTCTTTTTACGTTTCTTCCCCTTTTTCAAATGGGAGGAGGGGGCAAGAAGGGAATGGAGAGAAAATGGGAATTTTCCAAATATTGCAAAACAAAAAATTCCAAAATTTTGAAAAATAAAACAATTTTATTTGAATTTTCTCATTTCAAAATCTTTGAAAATTGAAAATTTTCATCAAAAATGAAATTGGGGGTGAAAAATGTTCTTTTGACATTTCAGTGAAATAAGCCAACCCAATGTCTTAAGTTGTTTTTGCACTAACACTCCTGTTGAAAGTAGTTTGCTTGCATATTAAAAGTCCAGATCCTGATATCCTTGAGATGTTAAACTCTGAGTGACTTTTCCTGAGCAACTTTGCAGATTAGCACCTAACAGCACATTAAATTAAAAAGACAAATGTTGAAATAAACAGGTCAGCAGGTACATCTAGCTCAGGGGTGTGCAAACTTTTTGGCCTTAGGGCCACATTAGGGTTCCAAAACTGTATGGAGGGCTGGGTAGGGAAGGTTGTGGCTCCCAAAACAGGCTGGCCCCTGCCCTCTCCCACTTCCCGCTCCCCTCAGAACCTCTTACCCATCCAACTCCCCCACTCCTTGTCCCCTGACTGCTCTCTCTTGGGACCCCCTGCCCCTAACCATCCCCCGGGACCCCACCCCCATCCAACCTCCCCGGTCCCTGTCCCCTGCCTGCCCCGACCCCCTATCCACACCCCTGCCCCGTGACAGGCCCCCCGGGACCCCACCCCCTATCCAACCCCCCCTCTAAAGCTCCTTTCAGAATGCAGCCCTGCGAACATGGGCAGAGGACCCAGGAGGAGCAGCGGCAGCCACGCAGCCAGAGAGAAGCAGCAATTTCCCCTTCAAAGCGCCGCTTTTCTCTGGCCAGCTGCACGGCCGCCTGGTGCTCCTCCTGAGTCCTCCACCCGCGTTCGCCACGCTCCCGCCACCTGCACCGCCCGCCTGCTCTCCTGTGGCTTCAGGTGAGCCTCCCTCCCTGCTCTCCCCTGCCCCCGCAGTGCAGCCCCCCTCCCGTGCTGCCCGCACAGCGGCATCACTGCGGGGGTGGGGGGACAGCGGAGGAGGGGCCAGGGGCTAGCCTCCCCGCAGGGCCAGCTCTAGGATTTTTGCTGCCCCAAGCAAAAAATTTGCCACCCCAAGTTCCGAGAGCACAACTGCCCAAGGAAAAAAACACAACAAAAAAAAAAAGGGCGGCCGGAATGCCACCCCAGAATTGTGCCGCCCCAAGCACGTGCTTGCTTTGCTGGCGCCTAGAGCTGGTCCTACCTCCCCGGCTGGGAGCTCAGGGGCCGGGCAGGATGGTCCTGCGGGCCGTAGTTTGCCCACCTCTGGTCTAGCTTAAGGTGAACTGGCTAGATCCTTCAGCATTTACTCATGTATTTGTATCACCTGGGAGTACAGATTGATCAATTGAGCATTTTGTTGTACTGTTCAAAGCTGACTTACTTGATTTCATAAGAAGGTTAAGTCCTTAGGTAATTGAGTGAGTTGTCTAATCAGAGTTACAACTGAAGAGCATGGTTTGAAAGGCTGTGTGTTTGAAAGAAGACCATCAGAGGCTTTGAAAGGTGTGTTGTAGTGGCTACAGGAGGGGGCAAGAAGACACAGATTCCTGAGTTCTGATCATGCCTGTATAGTTGACCCACTGTGTAGCCTTGAGCAAGTCACTCTCCGTTTCCACATCTCCATATGTAAAATATGAATACTTACCTCTCTCTTTTGTACAAGTGTTGCAAGGGTTAAGAGGGTAAATGCTTATGAAGTGTCTTAATGAAATATCTCCCTAATATTTAATATTAATATTAATCATGATTAATATTACTATTTTTCTGCTTTTAAAAAATGAAATATTTGGGGGGGATTATTATTCTTAATAAGCGGCTTTACCCTTAGAAAAATAGACAAACCACTATGCTAAACAGTTTGCATTATATAAAGAAATCACAGGAAAAAATCTTAGTGCAAAAATCATGCCCTCAACTAAAATGTTATAAATTTGGAGAGGGGGGGTTGCTTAGAGCTACAAGCATCTTCAGATTTAATTGTCTGGACATACCAACTGGTTTTAAGGTTTTGTTGGGAGCTTTTTAAGAGGTAGGTCAAACTAGAACCTTGAATCTGAACCTTTTCAAATTTTCATCTTCAGAGAGTTCAGATCCAAACTCACTCACATGGTTTCAGTTTCACATCAGATCCAAACCTAGAAGGTGTCTACCTTTCATTTCAGTTATGGACAAACATTTTGTCCACATTTCTCACGATTTCATGTCCATCTAATCCAAACCCAAAATATCATCCTGATTCATCCTTGAACTCAAATTTTGCCTAACCCAGGTCTGGATATTGCCTTCTTAGTCCATCTTGGGGAGGGGGTTGGGAGAAGGTAAATATTTTATTATGCAGAGACTGCATAGATCTCTTCCATCCAGTTGACTGACATTGTACTACATTGCACAGGACATTTGGGGGGTTGTAAGAGCTGGTTAGTGGGTAAACTAATATCACAAAATTTCTCCACGCTTAGAAAATAATGGACCTTCTCCCTGGTTTGGAAATCTAATTGGGCTTTATAATTTAACAACCCATGCACTGAGGCACTTTCACTGAGCTGTCTTTGGTTTCCATTTCAAACTTGCCAAACCAAGCATTTATTGATATCATATTCAGTATTATTGGCCAAAGATTTATCATGATCCCAGCAGGGATATGAGACATGGTGGTGGGGAATATAAGGAGTCAGACTCTATAGGTTGTAGGGCTCCTCTGTAGAGAAGCCTGCCATTATATCATACTGACTGGCCCCACAACCTGTTTTAGGCCTGGGAGCAAGATAGCAAAACTGAAAAAGTGCACTGTAGCTACAGGAGAATGATGGGGCTGGGTGGTTATGAAAATGTACCCATAATAAGACTATAAGAATTAAAGCAGGATTTCTCATTGACTCCAGTGGGAGCAGTTAGGCTAACTGTGAGTATTTCTGAAAATGCCATCCTAAGGATTTAAATCTATTTCTGGCTTTTTACAGGTGAAGAATAAATGTGATCAGAAGATGCTCATTACAACCAAAACTGAATGCCGATCTTGTTCTCTAAACCTTGAAATCCGGTGCCCTGCTGGTTATAGTAAAATTACCAATGGATCTGGAATACGAGATTGCAGGTATTTCTTCTGTCACAATTATTCACTATAAATATTGTTCACCCTAAACCAGAAATTTTTAATCAGCATTAGAAATGACCTATGCCTTGTTAATCTGTAAAATATGTTCTTCATTGTCCTAACCTCACATTCAAAGTGTAGCACTCATGACGTTTACAGAAAGGCTGCTTAAGCAGGTGGAAGCAAGGATTGCAGAATACACACTGCTTTATAGGTGTCGACTTCTAGTTTTCCCTGGGGTGTGCTCCACCCCTTCTCTGCCCCAAGGCCCTGCCCTAGCTCTGCCTCTTCCCACCCCTGCTCCACCCCCAAGACTGCCGCCTGCCCGCCACTAGCTGCTCTCTGCCCTCTCCCAACCCCCTTCCCGACCGCCAAACAACTGTTTGGCAGCAGCCACCAATCAGCTGTGGCTGGTGGGTGCTGAGCATCCACTTTTTTTTTCCATGGGTGCTCCAGCCCCAGGGCCCCGTGGAGTCGGTGCCTATGCACAGCTTTGTGTCTTGGATTAGTTCTTTTCTTTAGTATGTATTTGGTCTCCTTTACATCAAAAGAGGTGGAAAGTTTTTGGTTACTTTCATGCCTCATCTACTTCCTCCCATTTGAGCAGCTATCGCAGAAGCACTATGAAAGCGTTGAACCCATAGGTGTAATATTATTATTTGTATTACAGTAGTAATGGGGCTTAGAGGCCCCAACCAAAATTAAGGCCCCCTTGTGCTAGGCACTGTCCAAATACGTACTGTGAGAAGAGCCCTGAAGAGCTTACAATCTACAGATAGAGTTAATGTTCCTTTGAGTTCTCACTTAGGTCTGCCAAAAGATCTTTCAACAGGGAGTGTCAATGGATAGAATAAGACAGAAAGTGAAATCCTAGTCCCATCAAAGTCAATGGTAGTTTTGCCAATGACTCTGGATCTTGGATTTTACGCAGGATAGTTTATGTTCAGAGTTACTCCTGGATGAGATCTTGGGGAAGATGTAAGTATTGGTATACATGACCTTCCAGTTTATCTCTATGAGTAGTATAGTAAAATCGTTCTCAGTCGTATTCTGTAGCATTTATTATGTGTTCCAGCTTGGATATGAAGTTTCTATTGTTAAATGCTGCATTCATTTTTAGTCTCCCAAATCCTATGAGTCAAAAACTCAAATGTAGTTTTCAAAACTTTTCAGGGATATCCCTCTTAAATAATCTTGCCACAGTCCTTTATATATATACTAGACAACTATGGAATATCCAAACTACAGATAGTAAGAAGGACAGGCATATTGTACAAGAGAAATGGCTGCAAGGATGTTTTTGGACTTCAATAAACTATGGAGGGGAAATCCCATCTTTTACATGAAAAATAAAAAAAACAGAATTGTGAGGCTGTAATTTTTAAGTTCTGTTATCAGGCTTTAAAGAATGAAGAGGTTACAAACTTCATTTGTCCCCACAGGAGGTTTTAAATACTCTAAAATATCTGCAACTTCTTGTCTTCAGGTACTACCTTGAAATCAGGACTTACACTTTGTCTCTTCCTGGATGTCGGCATATCTGTATGAAGGAATTTCAACAACCTGAGTGCTGCCAGGGATATTGGGGCCCAGATTGTATGGGTAAACTCACTTTATTGACATAATATCTATGGATGTGTGACAATGATTTGTCTTTTCCTCTCAAACTATTTCCATGGTAAATCTGATTTAGTTTCGAAATACGTCAGGAGCAGTCAGCTCAGTAGAGCATCTTGTTTGGTGAGTGTACTTCAGAGTCTTACATCAAGTATATAAGCTTTAAATAATGTAGGGCCAATATACCCGATGGATAGTCTACTCACCTAATGCCTATTACAGTATTGGATCTGCTGACATCCTCTATCAGGAGTCTGAGAAAGTGTGACATAGGGCCTTCTCATTTAATAGCCTACAGTTTTGGAATACTCCCATTCCTCAATGTTCACCAAAATACATTAGTGACGTCTTTCTGAGGCTACATAAGTTCCTTTCCTATTTAAGTCAGGGTGATTCAGGGCCTGATCCAGCACCCATGCAGTTATACATTGGCTAAATAAACAAAAAGAATGTTAACAGATTATCATCTTCTATATAGGCAAAGATATGGTTTAAACACTGACCATATTTACTGGAACCACAGTTCTAGAAACCCTACTCACAGCTAGATCTCTCCTTACAACACAGAGTGACAAGCCAACTTTTTAGTTCTTGTCTTTTTTTTAATAAAGCATAGAATTCAGCCCAATGGTACAACAATGACAATAATATTTTATTAGTTTATACACTGCAATGTATTCTGTGACACCAAGTTATGGACTGCGTGTGTTTTAGAGTATGGAAGAGTTCACTCAAAATAGAACAGCGTCAGAATTCATGCTAAAGGGATTCTGTAGTAAGTAGAGAGGCCCCCTTTTCCTTCTAATAAACATCCTGGCCAGGAAAAAAGGAACTCAAAGAATCAAGGTCTAGGCATTGTTTCTGCTGTCACTTAAAGAAAAGTGCTATTTTCTTTCCTTATCTTAATCTGTTTAAGAACATACTGTATGTCTTAGAGTTTAGAGGAAAGCAGTTCCTTCCTAAAACTAGAAGAAAAATCCCTGACTAGGAGCATACTTCATCTTTTGTATTTCATGGTGATGACAAAATAAGCTCTTAAATTGCACTTCTATTTCCTTAAATGATAGACCACATTGGAGCAACTGGTGTTCTTCTGTCCTTCCCTCATACACTGCAGGATTCCAGTACTGCAAACCTTCCATGCAAGAGAGCCACACTCCAGTTCCCTTTTAAATGGACTACAGTATATTGAATCCAAACACAAACCATCACGAAATATCAGGCTATTGACAGCAGGGAGGCTCTACCCAAATTGTTGGGAGGTGATGGGGTTCAGCAGATAGGCTGGAATAAATTCCTTTTTCAGAAGAATTTATGCATTCTTAAAAGCCTGACAAGACCAGAACTAATATTTTCAAAAATGAGCAAGCCCCTGTCCATGTCTGATTTTCAAAGTTGCTGAGCACCCAGAAGCTTTCGGTGAAGCCATTTACCTAAATATGGACCTAGAATCTTAACTTGCAGCAGTCCATGTTTGTAAATCTTGGACTAGTATTTTAAGATCACAGCTAGAATGCCTACTGCATTTGAGTGTACATTAAATTACAACTGACATGAGACCCTTTTTATTGAGCATTCCAAACATGCTTCAGTAAACTTCAGTTAAAACCAATATCATTTCAGAGCTTCATAGATTTTTAAGCCTTCTGGGGACTATTATGAGTATCTAATCTGGCCTCCTGCATAGCACAGAAATATTATCATCCTAATTTCTCAGTTGTGCAGCTGAGGCACAAAGAGATCAAGGGCCAGATTTACAAAGGTATTTAGGTGCCTAAAGACACAGATTTGACTTTGACTTGACTACAGTGGGAACTGGGTGCCTAACTGGATTAGGTACTTTTGAAAATCCCACTAGGCACCCATCTGCATCTTTAAGCACCTGAATACCTTTGAAAATCAGGCCTTAAGTGACATGGCCAAGGTCACACAGCCAGTCAGTAGCAGAGTGAGGCACTCAGCCTGAGGTCTCCCAGGTCCTAGTCCAGAGTCTAACCTCTAGACCATCTTTCTTTTGAACCTCCCTCCCTCTGACTTGCTCCCTCCCTGTGACTAGCACCACTCACCTGCTCCCTCCTGAGGCCATTCAGATTTTTAATCAGTATCCAGCAGATATCAAGGCCACCTACTCTGCTCAGTATTTAGAAAACACTGAAAACTAAGATTTGTCACATAGCCAGTTAACACAGTCATCAGAGGCATAAAAGCAAAGGACATGGAATAAAAGTTAGGGTAACTTGCTCCAGAAAGTAGAGATCATATATAGGACCCAATACAGATGCCCAGCATTTAGCTTTTTCTCTAAGTTTTAGTTACATGAACTATTTATTACTACTGTCATATGGATTCTTAAGAATTTTATTTGCTGTACAAATTTAAGTAAAAAATCAAAACAGATTAGGAAAATGTATAATATATAGCTAATAATCAAATTCAAGTGGAAGGACATACAATGTTTCCTAAAGGGCTGGCAACGTTCAGTCTATTTTGCTCTTGCTTGTGTAATACAAAAGAAAAATGGAAAACAAAGTAAAGATAATTGTTTTAATTAATTAAACTGTATGAGGCAAGAAAATTTATGTATTTAAATGTTTTTCTATAAAGAAAAAGCTCTGACTATAAAGCAGTATTGCTGGCCAAAAACTTGGGGAGGAAAAATTCATAGAAACTCTGACAGATTCAGAAGTATTTCCCATCCCATGTTATGTTTTCAGGTGATCTGGTTTTCTTTTCTGAATTTTCAGTGGATTTTTTTTAAGAACAGAATTTTTCAATTTCAAAATCAGAAAACTTCAAAAATTGAATGTTCCAATTTAAAAATAATCCAAAGATTTTTTTTAAATGGGTGCCTAAAATTAGGCTCCTACATCTATATTTTTGGTATCAAAATAAATAACCCAATTCTAAAAGGTGTTGAGCTCCCAGCCATTTCTAGTCTTATGCTTAGACGATTAAATAGACCAGACACACCTCTTTTGGTGGGTTAAACTGAAAAACATAGCTTTCTTACCATTTCTTGAAAGATACACTGAACATAAAGAAAGAGCCTGATTCTCCACTTCATTTACATAAGTTTTATGCCGGCCTGACTACAATGAAGTCACTGGATATACCGTAGTGTAAAACTGGTATAGGGACTGGGGAATCCAGACCGTGACCTTCTGGAATATAGTGATCAAGCAGAAGTGCTCTATCTGTCTAGCTAAAGTTGTAGAACAATACAATAATTTGCTAAACAGCTGATAAAGGATTGGCTATGGTAGTATCAAAACAAGAGGCAAGAGTGGAAGTGATGTCAAAGGTAAATGGATTGAAATCAGCAGCTAAAGAATTATTATGTCCGCCATTTTTAATACTGTTTTACCAGAATTTTGTGCTTACTATATAAATCCTGAGCTCTTCTCATTATTTCATTTGCTAGCCTTGCACATTTAACAAAGGCACTGGTGCAGGCAATGAGTTAAAACAACAAACTGCTCTCCATGCACCCCACAGATTAGCTGATTTGTTAGTCCTATGGATAATTTTTATCTGTGACCTAGTGTCTTGAAAACATTTAGAAGCTCCATGAGGACATTGGTGCTAACATGTATTTATTGCTCTCCTTGTCCCCAGTTATCTCATCTCAGATCTTAATACAACATTGTGATTTCAATGCATTCAAGGCACATTGGACTGAAAATTATATCTGTTACAGACTGATTCATCGAAGAAGTGTATATAAAGTCAATAGCTCTCACTGGATTACTGACTCATCTTTAAGGGATAGGTTGGTATGCAGTGAAAGTGTTCACAGAAATAATGCGTATGCATGTGCACATCCACTTATTTGCTCACTGCTCAGATCACTTGCAATTCACCCTTGTGCAGAGGCACAGTACAAGCCTTCCAGATCCCTTAAACTCTTGAAGTCAAGATTAAATTAGACATAAGTGGTGCATAAATCTTGTGCTGGCTCTCTGCACGGGGTAAATATTTCACCTCCCGCTGCACAGAACTACGGCTGGCTGGAACACAATTCCATTTCAGGAAAAACATTAAAGTTTCAAAATTTGTTTTTTGTTCTGCATTGGAACAAAAATGAGACCTTTCAAGAGTGAGCCACCTCAGAATTTGGGGCAGGAATTAGAACCCAGGTCCCTTTCTCAATCTCTCTTGTTGGAGCTGTTCCCCTTTGTATAGATAATTAAATATTGGGCCAGAGAAAGAGAGAAAACAGATAGAAAAGGAACTTGAACCTCGGTCACTTCCATCCTAATGGCCCGCTATTCTGGGGTGGGTTTTGCCCACTTTCCTCTCCCTCTCCGCCCCCCCCCCCCCCCCCGATTTCTGTTCCGGACCCACAACACCTTTTTGATGGAAAAAAACTTGCCAATTTTTGACCAGTTTTACACAGACCCAACACAAGGCCCTCTCAACTATTTACATCCAGTAGTGAAGCAGGGGTGCTATAAATGGAGCAGCATGTAATGGGGTCTTGTCTCCTCTACAAATTACCCTAGTGAGGCTCAGTGCTGGCATGTTTTGCAGCAGATTGGAGAAGGGGCCACAAGCACTACAGTGATGTAGAGGAACTTATAGAATAGTTGCTGTTGAGAGGCTGCATTTAGATCTAGTCATAAAATCATGGAGGTTTCTGTGAAAAATTTCAACAAAAACAAAAAAACTAAAAATCTAAATTTTTATGCAAAATTTTTATTTTTGTTGATGAAAATTTGAATATTGAAATATTTCAATTGGAAATGCTGTCATGCTGCCTCATGCTCCCATTCTCTATAGGTTAGGCTCCTTGGTCAGACTAATCCTCCTATGATATGCCATGGTCATCCCTCATGGCAAAGGGAGGTAGACACGGTATATCATGGGGGATGTAGTTCTACTGGGGAGCCTGGCCAATAGAAAAGAATGGAGACAGCAGGTAGCCAAACTTCAGTTCCCATGAGGCACTGTGACAGCATATCTGAATATTTCAGTTTTCAGGCTTTCAGTTTTTCAATGAAAAATCAAAATTGGAAAGCATGGAAAGCAGATACTTATTTGGGAAAAAAAGTCATTTAAATGAAAACCCAATTTTCTGCCAAGGACAGGTTTGACAGAACATGTTCAATCAGCCCCAATTGCATCACAGCCCAGCCTGACCATGAGATTCCATTCCCAGCACAAGGCCATTTTCTTAGGCTTTATGCAGGGAGAGATGGATTTCACCCACAGTACAGTGGATGCGAAAAATTAAAAGTAAAGTAGCAATACAGAAACTGTACAGAACAAGAAACTTATTTTCTAAGTATCCCTTTTATTTATAGTAACAAATTGAAGCAAATATACCAATGTTGGACTATGATGTTCTAACAGAGCTAATAAGTTTTTTCCATCTATACCTTCTATGATTCCTTGAGATTTTATTCAGTGAATGTTTACTTTCCCCAAAGGGTCAAAGCGTTCCATCTGTTCTAGAAAACATTGGACTTTTCACCTCTCAGTACACCAGTAGGAGTAATGCCCAGGTTTTCAGAAGAGCTGAGCAGCCAAGAGCTCCCATTCACATCAGCACTTGTGATATCAGATCCCTTAAACCGCAATCTTGCAAACACGTGCACACATGCTTAACTTTACTTCCACAGGTAACCCCAAACGACTCACAATGGTAAAATTAAGCACAGGTGTATGTGTTTGCCAGATTAGGGCCTTATCCGGGTGTATGAATATGGATATAGAAGTTTAACTGTGGCCGAGAATTTCTAACCTAAAGTTAATCTTCTATATCCATATTCAAGCATCTAAATAAACAAGCTGATTAGCAAAAGTGCAGAGTTCTTGAAAATCTGGTCCATTTTGAGTTGTCTGAATAGCAATTCAGGAGCCTAACTTGAGGGTCCTATTTTTGAAAATCGAGGCCAATATACATTTTATATAATCCTCCATACAAAATATTAAACAAATTCCATGCTGATCTTGTGTTTTCAGAAAATTCTTGTATACATTAGTCCATAAATTTGAGATTGTGTTGAATTAGAGAATCCTAAAGAGTAAAGATGAAAAATAGCTATTATGTCATCTTGTCTACCTCTCTGCCAATGCAGGACTGGTCCTTATAGGATATTTTCTAGAGCTTTGTCCAATCTACAATATATGATGTTTTTACTATGCTGTATGGAAAAGACTCTCTCTTCCAATACGATCATTAAGTGTAATTTTTAATGACTGACCCTCTGGATGCTGCAAATGTTGTAATAAAATGACTAGTATAGCAATTTCTAGGTTGCCTATCAATCCTTTGACTAAAACAAGAACTCTACATTCAAATTCAAAAAAGTGTGATTACATTTTTTTTCTTTTCTTTTCATTTTCATGGAGGTCTGCCCCTCCACATTCCATCTGGCCAAACCAGAGGAAAAAGTGTTAGAAATCTCATTGTTCTCACAAGATTTCTAGTCCAGCATAGTCAATCCTAACTCCATTCAAGTCCATGGGACTTCATTGAGACCAAGATGTCACTGAAGATACTTAGGTGATTCAAAAAAAATCCATGCTTTGAGATGCCTATTTGAACTGATTCCCCCAAACCACTTGAGAGTAGCCATCACTAATATAAAGGACTTTGTCTGTATAACTGTCACAGTCAGTGTTGTTGATTTGTCACATGTTTTATTCTGTAGCATGTCCAGGAGGAGCTGCATCACCATGCAATAACAGAGGCCGCTGTTTTCAGGGTATAAATGGGGATGGAAAATGCACTTGCCAAGTATGTCCCTTCAATTTTTGGAATGATATTGTGTATCACAACTAGGAAATACTCCATATTTATGTCAGAAAAATACATAAACTGAAAGTATTTCAGAAATAGCCTGCAGAGATAGTTTAGAGGCGGGGCAGGTTGGTTTTATTTTGTGTTGTTTTTTTAAGTTTCTGCTCACATAAAACTTCAAATGATTCCTTATGACTATTTACCTTAAGGTTTCCATAATGTTCATTTGGTGGTGATAAATAACTCCACCCAGAAGGGAAAAATAAAAGGTCAAATTCTTCCTGATATGTGCATGTAAGCCCCATTAAATTGGTCCACCTCATCCTGCTTTGGCTAATCTTCTAGAAACACTACAAAGCACATCTTTTCTAGAGCACATGGGTGGGAGTTGGAGAATGAGAAACAGAGTAGAATTGAGGCATTTGTTATTTATTATTAATTATTATTATTATTGATTAGCTAGTAATTAGAATGATATGAGTAGTCAGTTACGTTCTGTTGCAATTCTTGATTATATTTTAAGCCTTCTGCGTTTCTGTGGAAGTGGTCAAAGCTCTGAATAGGAACATACTGGCTAGTCACTGACAGAATTTAAGTTTAATGTATAAATATGTGAGGGAGAAAAATTGGCCAAAGGAGATTTTACCTGGGATTTACTTGAGCAGTCCTCATCTTGGTGGGACAGTGTTTTTTCCAAATTACTGTCTATAGTCCTTTCAGCATTATAACATTTTCTTATGTATGGCCACTCTGCTTGTATTCAAATGTTTAATTATACAGCAGAATGACTTTCCTTATATGTTCTATAGCCAGAATTTGGTGGGACAGCCTGTGAAACTTGTGCTGAAGATAATTTATTTGGACCCAACTGTACTTCAGGTATGTCTGATCTTATCTCCTTTTATAGAAGTGAAAAAATAAGAAATATTAAAACTGTATTAGTGCAGGATGAATTGCATGACCAATAACCTGCGTGCAGCACAGTGAAAACTAGTATCCTTAAATATCTTTGTTTTATCATATAATCAAATAAACTAGAGATGGGAAGGACCTGCTAGATTATCCAAGTCATCTCACAGTTAGTGCTGGAATGTTTCCTGCCATATATTTTCCATGGCTATATATATATATATTAGGGCTGTCAAGTGATTAAAAAAATTAATCGTGATTCATCGCACAATTAAAAAAATTAATTACTATTAATCGTGCAATTAATTGCACTGTTAAACAATAATAGAATACCATTTATTTAAATATTTTGGATGTTTTCTACATTTTCAAATGCATTGATTTTTAATTACAACACAGAATGTTGTACAGTGCTCACTTTGTATTTATTTTTATTACAAATATTTGCACTGTAAAAAAACTGTAAAGAAATAGTATTTTTCAGTTCAGCTAATACAACTATTGAGTGCAATCTCTTTATCACAAAAGTTGAATTTACAAATTTAGAATTATGTACAGAAAATAACTGCATTAAAAAATAAAACAATGTAGAACTTTAGAGCCTAAACTCAGACAAACAAGTTTGTTTACTTATGCAGGAGATAATGCTGCCTGCTTCTTGTTTACAATGTCACCTGAAAGTCAGAACAGGTGTTTGCATGGCACTTTTGTAGCCGGCATTGCAAGGCATTTTCTTGCCAGATATGCTAAACATTCATATGCCCTTCATGCTTTGGTCACCAATCCAGAGGACATGCTTCCATGCTGACGACACTCATTAAAAAAATAACATGTTAATTAAATTTGTGACTAAACTCCGTGGGGGAGAATTTTATGTCTCCTGCTCTGTTTTACCCACATTCTGCCATATATTTCATGTTATAGCAGTCTCGAATGATGACCCAGCACATGTTGTTCGTTTTAAGAACACTTTCACTGCAGATTTGACAAAACACTAAGAGGGTATCAATGTGAGATTTCTAAAAATAGCTACAATACTCGACCCAAGATTTAAGAATCTGAAGTGCCTTCCAAAATCTAAGAGCGATGATGTGTGGAGCATGTTTTCAGAAATCTTAAAAGAGCAACACTCCGATTCAGAAGCTACAGAACCCGAACCACCAAAAAAGAAAATAAACCTTTTGCTGGTGTCATCTGACTCAGATGATGAAAATGAACATGCGTCGGTCCACACTGCTTTGAATTGTTATCAGATAGAACCCATCATCAGCATGGACGCATGTCCTCTGGAATGGTGACTGAAGCATGAAGGGACATGTTAATCTTTAGCAAATCTGGCATGTTAATATCTTGCAACGCCAGCTACAACACTGCCATGTAAATGCTGTTCTCACTTTCAGGTGACATTTAAACACGAAGCAGGCAGCATTATCTCCTGCAAATGTAAACAAATTTGTTTGTCTGAGCTATTGGCTGAACAAGAAGTAGGACTGAGTGGACTTGTATTTCTTTTGTTTATCATTTTTACAGTGCAAATATTTGTAATAAAAAATAAAAATATAACGTGAGCACTGTACACTTTGTATTCTGTGTTATAATTGAAATCAATATGTTTGAAAATGTAGAAAAACATCCCAAAATATTCAATAAATTTCAATCAGTATTCTATTGTTTAACAGTGCAATTAAAACTGTGATTAGTCACGATGAATTTTTTAATCATGATTAATTGTTTTTAGTTAGTCGCGTGAGTTAACTGTGATTAATCGATAGCCCTTTTATATATATATATATATATATATATATATAAAAGTATCGGGGGGGGGAATGGGGGTTAATTGTGGTATTTTAGGATACCATTCTGTGGTAATCTACCAAATGCTAACTTGCAGTATTTTTAATAAATTTCCTAACTAAAGGTCCTGTAACCATAGCATATACTTACACACCAAAAAATTACCCAAAAAATCAAATAAATTCAATCTAGTATTAAAACCACTGTACATGAGTCAGAAACTAAGTCGCCAACCAAAATGCAGTCATGAATGGGCTGTAACTTAAATATTCTGTAGTGGCTTTTCCACAATAATCACAGTAACTATATAGCCTCAAAGGCATACTGTTTTCAACAGTTGTCCACTGGATGCCAGTGTTAATTCATATAAACGCTATTGAGACATTTTTATACAAATAGGGCATTTGAATCAATTCAGTATCTTTAATGGAATTATTCTTAAGGCTGTTGGAGGATTCAACAGCATGTTAATTTAAGGATGATTTATGGTTTCAGCCTTCAGATATTTCAGCTGTTGATGCCTATTCCAAATTCTCTAGGGGTCCGTGGAGACTGTGCATTGATACAGCTGGCAGCAAATATGCCTTCAGCAATACCTTGCTCCCCTCTGTGCCCCTTGATATTAGAATGGGAACTATTCCATTTGATGGTTAAAGGCTGGGGTCCTATTTTCAAATCTGAGTAAAGTTAGGTCATCCAGGTCACCAGCAGCATGTTCTAATCAGCACCTCCACACCCAAACACCCATTTTAGGCCCCAACAGGTCTGCTTCAGTAACCAGGTGTGGGACTTGAGCATCCCAGTACAAAGCCCATAATACCCATGTTTGAAAATTGCACCAAGTTTGTCAAAAATGGTAGTATTTAATTACTGCGTCTAAAACATTAGTGGCATGAGAAACCACTGAAGACCTTGTTTCAAATCCACTAACTTATTTACCAAAACCAATCCATTTCTACATATAGTTTGCAACTGTGCTCATGGAGTATGCAACAGTGGAATTACAGGGGATGGAGGATGTACCTGTTTGTCTGGATACAAAGGGCTTAACTGTGATCAGGGTAAGTATAGTGTTTTTTTTCCAGCACATATTCACCAACTTCTTTATGGTGGCTCCTGGTGAGGGCTAAATATATTCAGCAGCAAAATACACACCCCAAGTCAAACCACATCACCCCTAACCTAGCGAAGACCCATGATCATTATCACTGAATCATTACATCATCGATCACCACTAACAGTGGCCACATCACCACTCTACAGTGCCTTGCTCATCTATACCCTGCATTGGTTTTTGTACAGCAGAAGGATTGAGTGTAATGTTCTTTAGTGTGATGTTCAGCCACAATATAACCTTTTGCCTTCTTTCTCTCCAGCAATACCTGAATGTGAGGCCTTACAGTGCCCTGAAAACTCCAGATGTTCTATTTCTAGTAAAGAGGAAACCAAATTGGAGTGTACATGTCTTCCCAATTACCATGGAGACGGTAAACAATGTGAACGTAAGTAGCTGTGAAGCCTGGTGGGCCATGGCCACCTAGTTTGCTTCCATAAAATCAGCAGAGGTGAACAATGATTTACATTCGCTGAGAGAGGTCCCACCACCTGGTGACTCAGCTGCATGACTGATCCCAAATACAAACATTACAGACAAATTGAGCCCATGCTACTTTTCCAATTCTTGATGAAGTAACAAAGCTCCACAACCTCTGCTGGGGTAAAAGGTTTTCGCCAAAGTGTTCTTTACTCCCCGCACTGTGCCACTTGGACTGTCAAACTGAGTTTTTCCTCCCCCAACAGAACGGTCCACAGCACTGACGCACAGGTCTGGGTATTTTGTCATAAAGAAACATTTGTTTCTAATTATTCTACTACATTAATACAT
Organism: Lepidochelys kempii; assembly: GCF_965140285.1. NCBI lineage: Eukaryota > Metazoa > Chordata > Testudines > Cheloniidae > Lepidochelys > Lepidochelys kempii. The sequence continues at coordinate 252,531,648 of NC_136380.1, forward strand.
AACAATACATTGTTATTCTAATCATTCTAACCAATTATGGTGCTGAAGACTCAATACTGTTTATCTAGTAACACAGTAATTGCGGTCTTGGACCAGACCTGAGATCCCTCTCATCGGGTATTTTGCCTCCGACAGTGGCTTGTGTGTGATGTTTCAGGAGAAAGTTCAAGAAACCATATCAGAGAAGTTTCTTCCTATCTCCAATCATTCAGTGGCTGTCTCTATGGCTTAAAGCAAGAGAGATTATATCCCGCTACATTATATTTTATCTAGGGTACTAATGGCAAACTTTGCCACTAGATTCAGTTTTTTAAACTACATAATGAGTTGGTTCAGGGATGGATGAACTAATTCAGATAAGATGACTCACTTTGAAATCACAGGCAACCACTTGTGCTTTAGTTTCCACATTGGCTACTATCAGTATTACAGATGAAGGGCCAGATCTTGAACAGCTAAGTCAGTGGTGAGCAGTTACTCACAGGAGTAATGCCACTGACTTCAATGGAACTATGCATGTAACTGTTGGGTTCCTAATCTGGCCCTCACTCTACAGCAGTATGGAGGAAATGGACTAAAGCATTCATGCGCCAAGCCTCTATCCCTGTGGCTCTCAACCAGGGGTACACATACCCCCAGGAGTACACAGGGGTTTTCCAGGTATGTCAACTCGTCTAGATCAGTGTTTCTCAACCTGGGGGTTGTGACATCCAGGGTGGGTCGCAGGAAGGGCTTAGGGGTGTCACAAGTGCAGGGCCGGCGATCGGGGGTGGCAAGCAGGGCAACTGCCTGTGGCCCCGTGCCACAGCAGGCTCCACGAAGCTAAGTTATATGCTTCAACCCTGGGGGGAAGGGATTGGGCTTGCGCCCCTGAAATGAGTACAGTAGTCTGGAAAGGTTGAGAACCACTGCTCTATCCCTGCTGTATAAAGCTTGGGTTTGGAAGACCCATTCAGCTGAGTGACATTTTCCTACTAATCTAACATGCCTTAGGGCAGTTATTTTAAGTCATGTCACCTACTTGATCCTCCAAGATCACAATTCATCAAAGAAGCGGGCAATTGTTATAATTAAGATTTTTTAAATGAATGCATTATTGTAGGTTTAATTGGGTAATAACTCAACATGCCAACTTTAAAGGTCACTTATGTACAAAAACATAGATAGTTGTTTGCTACGTTGGTATAAATAGGTGCCTATCTCATATCTTCATGCTGATAAAATACTCTGGACTTAGCTATTCTAGACAGTTCATTCTATAGGCTCCACTATCCCCTTACTTTTGCAACTTTTGGGTAATTATTAATTTGTTTTATTAATGTTTTTCAAGCTATCAACCCGTGCTTAAAAAAGGTCTGTGATCCGAATGCTTATTGCACCCATCTTGGACCTAATCGTCATAAATGTGTTTGCCAAGAAGGTTACAGTGGGGATGGCCAAGTCTGCCTACCAATAGACCCTTGCCAAGGGATGTTTGGAAATTGCCCTACAGCGTCTACCATTTGTAGATATGATGGTCCAGGAAAGGTACGTGCTGAACTGGAGCCCATGGCATTTTCAAAATCAACTGTCTAGGACGAAGAATGGTTTTTCCCTGTGGGGAGACCGTCTTGCCTAGCGGATAAAGCTCTCAACAGGGACTTGCGTTCTATTCCCAGCTCTGCCGTGGCCTGCTGGGTGACCTTGGGCAAGTCATTTTCTCTTTCTGTGCCCTTGTATCCCCAGTTTACAAAAGGGGGAAATGATACCAACCTCCTTTATAAAGCACTTTGAGATCTACTGATGCAAGGGCACTGTACAAGAGCTAGATATGATTAATTCTACTGGCCACCTGAGTAAAACATTCTGTAGTAAAATTCGCTCCACTGATCAAGTGAGGCTTTCAAAGGTCCCACCTGTTCTAAATAGACATTAATGTTCCCATGACACTTTTTGTAAGAGGTGGGACTTGTCTTGGAGTCCTTGCCCATACATTTTGCCTCCTCCCAACTATTTTGCAGTCCCCTGTGTGCTGGTTTGTTGGCCTTCACTGTTCCAGGGGTGGCTGCATTTCAGTGATGCTATATGCATATACTGTAGTTTATTGAATGCTTTGTGATCTTTTGGGGGAAGAAAAGGTCTATGTGAACACTGATTATAAATTTGACCTATGGGCACTGATTTTAATAAATACCTTCTTGTAAGGCAATGGCACCTAAAGAATTTTATTTCTTTTTTAAGGATATAATTTGAAAGCCAGAAATTTTCTAGGATGGATAAAATCTAGAAAAGGGTTGACTAAATCTGGATAAGCTGCATATATGCTTCTGAATTTGCTGGGTGCTTACCTGAGCCTTTTGAAGTTGTCTTTAAATCCTTTCCCTGGCTTTTGTGACAGAAAAATGCTGAAAATAGCAAGTCACTAATAAAATCCAAAATACAATCTAACATTTGTCTTTCTCCCCTGATTTAGTCCCACTGTGAATGCAAAGAACATTACAGAAATTTAGTACCTGGGAAAGGATGCAGTATGACAGATATCTGTGAGACTAACAACACCTGCCATAAAAATGCAAAATGCACTATGGTTGCACCGGGACAAATTGTGTAAGTCTTTTTCCTTCTTAAATCTTTCACTGATTATATTTTATTCAGTAAATAGTGTGACAGGTCGAACCAGATGGCTATAGGAGAGTAATAGAAGGCAGATATATTAGCCCCAGATTAAGTAGGTCCCTTTTCCCTGGGTAAGGTAACAGGGAAGGTTCCAGAACAATCAGGAACCTTCTGGAGACAATTAAGACAGACAGGCTGATTAGAACACCTGCAGCCAATCAAGAAGCTGCTAGAATCAATTAAGGCAGGCTAATCAGGGCACCTGGGTTTAAAAAGGAGCTCACTTCAGTTTGTGGTGTGCGTATGAGGAGCTGGGAGCAAGAGGCACTAGGAGCTGAGAGTGAGAACGCGGACTGTTGGAGGACTGAGGAGTACAAGCATTATCAGACACCAGGAGGAAGGTCCTATGGTGAGGATAAAGAAGGTGTTGGGAGGAGGCCATGGGAAAGTAGCCCAGATAGTTGTGGCTGTCACACAGCTGTTCCGGGAGGCACTCTAGACAGCTGCATTCCACAGGGCCCTGGGCTGGCACCCAGAGTAGAGGGCGGGCCCGGGTTCCCCCCAAATCCTCCCAACTCCTAGTCAGATACAGGAGACGTCAACCTGGACCGTGAATTCAGAAAAACGGCCAAGCTGAGGGCTGCTGTGAAGCTCCAAGGTAAGCAAATCCGCCAATAAGTGCAAGGCCCACCAAGGTAGAGGAGGAACTTTGTCACAATAGGCTATTAAGGAAAAAGAGATGGCAGAGCAATTCTCAATGTATCACTGACAGTTTCTTTACAAAGTAACTTTATAAAACTTTGGAGTATATTAGCTCCTGCTACTAGTGCTTGGTACAGTGTAGGGAACAGCAAGATAGTTGAGCATTGTGAGAAGAGAGTGTGCGTATGCCATTGCATTTATATTGCTCATTTATTGCTTGATCCAGTGTCCACTGAAGTAAATGGGAGCTCTTTCACTGATTTCAATAGGTTTTGGATCAGACAAGTATGGTGGTATCATAGATGGAGGTGTAGTATATTAGCAAAGAATTATACAGTATAATGCTACAGAGAATATGTTATGTAGCATAATGTACAACCTTAGAATACAGTATTAAAACAAAGAGTTAAACGATAACTCTTTTCACTCTCCAGAGACGTTGTAATATGATTGATGTTTGGTTTATAAGAGTTTATTTGTAGCGTTGCTTTTTAGGATTACAATATGGCTGATAATACAGGGTAATAATTCCTGTCTGGTGTCAAAAATACTTTCCATATAGGTGTTCACACTTAGCATAAAGGCAATTCTCTTGGTTTAAGAAGAGGACATCTTATCAATTTTTTGCATTCTAGTGCTGGTTGTCCTTACAATACTAATGGAACTTTTCTATTATAAATTACTGTGCATTTAGAACAAGTTTATACAGAATGTTCTTCTGCCCACCTATGGAGCAGGTTCCACAGCCTCTTCTCTGTGCCCCACAATCTACCTTGTGATAATGACACAGAAAGTAGAGCTGGGTGGCAAACAGTTTTCCTATCCTGTGAGAGTTTTTGAGATTTAAAACAAAAATAAATTGTCAAAAAATTTCACAAACCAAAATTCAAGTCAGGTCAAACAAAATGTTTCGTTTTCATAATTTTGAAATGGTTTGTTTTTATTTTGACTTAATATTTTATTTACTTTTTTTTCTATAAATTAACTTAGATTTCAAAACAAAAAGTGGTTTCAAATCCAAAATGGAACTTTTTTCATTGAGAAAATATTGAAATTGGATATTTTAACAATTTCAATTGGATTTTTTTTCAAAATTAGTTCAAAATGGGAATTTCTTTAAAAAACAAAGAAAATGTCAAACTTCAGCCCTGCACAGGACCTTCAGTTACGTAAGCCCACAACATGGTCTGAGTAGAAGGAGCGGTAGAGAGTAGTAACAGAGCAGTAAAGTACAGATCAGATCAGTAATTTATACAATAGGGAATGAAGCTGAAAATATTTATAAATCATTTGCTTTCACTGAATAAAGAGAAACAGATAACTATGACTTATTTCTTTAAAAATCTGCTGGCCATTTCATTCCACAAAAGAATAGACACATGAATGGTATTACTTTCACCAAAGGGAGCAGAGGCCCAGGGAAAGCATGGAAAGCTTTTAGTCCCTATATGAACAAGCGGAGCATTATGATTTTATTGGTAAGGAAGATCACAAGAGATCATCCATTAGGTGGGATTTTAAACAGAAAAAATTTAGAAAATATTATATCTGGGCTAACTCTGAAACCAGCATTGTAACTCTGGCACCGCAGTCTAAACTAATAAAAAAAATATTCACCCAACAAGAAAGCAGTAGAAAGTAAAATGAATTATGTCCAGGGGTTTTCTTCCACACGTTATCATTTTTCATTTTGCCACTTGAACTTTTCAAGAGTTGAAGAAGGAGTTTTATTTTACATTTTCCAACTCAGAAAAAAACAAATCCCCCTGAACATCATTTGATTACATTCTGTGACAAAGAGAGAGATGGGAAGGAATTCTAGATGTCCCCAAAAAGCTGGACATTTTTGAAAAGACTGAAACGTCCAGTTTATAGTCAAACAAAAAAAGATTTGAATGAAAATTGTGATAGCTAGATGTGGGCACAGCCATAATAAAGAGCTACTGATGCTGCTGCTATATCACAAGTATAGAGGGAAGTGATGCCACTTCTGTGTTTGACTGTAGCTCAAATTTTAAACCTATTTGTCTCCAGCTTCCAGCTCTTCTTCCTTTGTTAACACTTCAAAATAAGCTATTGTGGTGGCCCCGAGCTAGACCCAGAATGTATTGTTGCTCTCTCGTAACTGGAAATTGTAAGCATCCGTTGTGTCACCTCCTTTGCAGGTTTTTTTTTTTTTAATGCACAGTTGTACTGCTGGCCTGCTGCCTCAGTCACTTCAGTTTCCCATGGAAGCTCTTTGCTTAGAGGAAGATACTGTACCTGTGGTTTGGGGGTTATAAAATAGCAGTAGCTTGGAAAATCAAGACTATTGCTGTCTGTTTCTGTTCCCGTATAGGTCTTTTCTGCACTAGTGTTAAAAACATTTAAATAACATTTCTTCAAGACAGAAGTTACATACAGCTATGCCATTGAGGGTCACTAAGAAACTTCAGCTGGTGCAGAATATGGTAGCTGAGCTAGTTAACTGGGATGGTTATTGAGAGTACATTCGATTGTAACCTCTTTGGGGCAATGCCAAGCAAAATGGGGCCCCCAGTCCTTGTCCTCTAGCTGGAGCATATAAACCTCTTCCCTGACTTTTCTCTTGTGCTTTTTTACTTCTCTGTATTTTGACTCTGTTCCTAAAATAAAAAACACTGGTTAAGTAGCCACGCCTCTTTCCTATATGCAGGGGCTAACCTCCGGGGGAGAAGCAGGGAAACTATCTCTCTCTTCTCTGCTAAAAGGAGAGAGATATTTCCCCACTCTCTAGCTTGGGTAAGCAGCACTCCCCCACAACTCCCATCCCTCCGCGACTGGTGCAATGAGTCTTCCCCATGCTGTTTCATTCTCACAACAAAGATTAAAAAATAACCCAGCCTGGTTTGCATTAGGCCTGCTCCTCCCTAGCTGTTCCCATCCTTAATGGAAAACAGTGGATTGAAACAGCCCCATTCAAAGTAAAACAAACACACACACACACACACTGAAAGACTTTACAGATTGCACCAGCCACATGCTCCAAACAAGAGACAAAAGTTGCCCAATACAGGCAACTGCCTGGCTGCTCCCTGCCCCAACACACAGAGATAAATTAAGTCATTTGAAAGCCAAGGGAAGTTCAAATTGGAAGCTTTGCTCCCAAGCAGAAGTTATAATTGCAAAATGTTTATTTCTGCAGCACCCAAATGCAAACCAAAAAATTGGCTTCTAACTCCATTCTGCACAGTCAAAGGTGGTATTTTTCTGAATAAATTCAATTCAGTTTCAAACCACAATGCCCAGCCCACATTTCTAAACTCACTGTGATTCTAGAAACGACCACAAATGAAACCTTTGCTGTAAAAGAAGGCAGCATTAATTTACAAGCCTTAATCTGATTTCTGTATTATTTCAAAAACTGCTTCTCCTGCCAAGTTGTTTCTCATCTTTTTTAAAGCCCAGATTCTAGGAAACTCTGAATTCTTGTACCCATAGCCTGAGACTTCCCCAACCACTCCCCTTTCCCCCACAGAAAGAAGGGTTCAGTCCCAAAAGTTTCAAGGCAAAGAGGACCTGTGCCTCTGCAGCAGATCTGGAGTCCCCTGCTCCCCACTCAGGCTCTGTGGCAGTGCAGATGCCCTAGGGATCCCCTTAGAGAGTGCGAGGGCTCACCAGCATAAAGGGCCTCCCAGGAAAAGTAATACAACCATTTGCCTGTATTAACATTCCTGCTGTTCTTCCGCTGCGTTGGTAGAGGGCAATACATGGGCCTTTTGATCACAGTCCCAGATCTCCTCCCAAACTTCTAGTTCTCCAGACTCAGATTACTCTGTGGACTTTTTAGGGCAAGAAGGGTGTTACCTTGGAGGCAGCTGTCACACATCTCCCCTCTGTACAGGCAAAGGAGATCTACAAGGGGGACAAAGCACCATCTGGTTCTGGATTAACACTACTCTACGTGTGTGTGTGTGATTACCAGAAGATGTGGATGTGTAATAAATATAAACAGGAGGTGGACACCTTGAGGTTGTTTGGTCACATAAAGAAGATTATTTTGATTGTGTGGAATAATACTCCTTTAATGATGCTTGTAGAAGTCTCAGCCAGATGAATCATTAAATACAAGGCTCATCTGATAATGTAACTTGCTTGAGACTTAACTGGGAAGGGTGCTATTGTTGACTTTTTAATTTCAGCCATGGTGGCTGCTTAAACCACACAGTGGAGCCTGCAGGCAATCTATCAAGTACAAAATAACCGTGGCAACATTAGTGAAGATGGCAACCTAGGAAGATTTTCAAAATCAGCTAATCATTTTGTGTGCCCAACTTGAGACACCTTAAAGGGGTCTGATTTTCAGAAAGAATCGGGTACCTGCCCTCTTAATAATCAAGCCCCTTCAAGGTGTCTCAAAGTTGGGCACCCAAAATTGCTACTTGCGTTTGAAAAACCATGACCATTTGTTTACACTAGCAGCTACTCAAGAAACATTTGTGGTTGTGCAATTGAAACAGTAGAAGGTCTAACATCCTCTGGAGGGTGAAGCCTCTAGTGGGCAACCTGATTGGGTATTTGAACAGATGATACATTCCATCCAGTAGAGGGCAGTAGTGCACACATTGAGGAAGGACAGAAACACATACTATGAAAGCATGTGATTTCATATCATAATGACTGTAGAAGAACTACGCTAAACCATCAGTAATGTTGACAAAAATGACTTAGCTCGATAGCAGTATTTTAATCACCACTCCTTGGTTTGCTGAAAAGACATACACAAATAATTGCCAATATGTAACAGAGATACAGTGTACATTATGGCAGATAAAAACATGGCTTCAAATGTATGTAGCTGCAGCTTGGTGATCAGTGAGCTCATATCAAACCTCATTATAGACAAAACCAGAGAAGTTTAGGTTAAAGAATCTATAAAATCTGGCAAATATACTTTAATTTTGGAACTGTATCTTTGCTTCAATGTCATATGGCTTCACTTTCATCACCTTGTGTGGTCTTGTGCTAAGATAGGACACAAACGCTGTTACTGCAGTGAAGTAAAATTACGGCTGGTCAAATAATGAATAAATGTATTAACTTTATATGATAAGTGACAGAAAACCGCGGAATCATTTATTAGTCAAGTGCTATTTGACAGTCTGTAGAACTGATCAAAAAGGGAAATGAAATGTATTTGCAAATCATCAAAATGCCAGAACTCAGATAAGTGATTCACAACAATTTAATTAGCTCTGGTTAAAATTTTACTGATACAACAGTATCTGTATCCAACTGATGCTGAAAGTAAATTTTGTTCTTTTCACAGGTGTACTTGCCAGAAAGGTTATGTAGGTGATGGGTTTGTATGCTATGGAAACATAATGGAACGCATCACAGAGCTGAACACTGAACCAGGAGGACAGTGGCAAGGAAAACTGACATCTGCCATAGCACTCATTGGTAGGTACCTAAGGAAAAGAATGCAGATTTAGTCTGAAGAGCTGTCAGCAAAGAAACATTTAGCCTGAAGCCTAGAAACTCCCAAGGCTACCAAAAGTGTGAGTGTCCCTCACTCTGTCCCTGCTAACTAGCCCTTGAGGTATCTAGTGTTTCATTAGCTTATTCAGGCTGAGTGACAGCTGATCGCAAGGGAAGAATACCATGTGAATTAAGATAAGTCTCAGCCCAATTTTGAAATTAAGAATGAGAACAATTTCTGCGTGGAAAAAGAGGTTCCTCTTCCACTGATCTCACTTGAGTCTATTCGTCTAATCACTTTGAGAGAGGGCTCCAAAAGGTGGCTCTTGCACTTGTTTATTTTGATACATTCCTCATTTAGATCTCGCCTTGACAGGCTTTCAGAGCACATAGGCTGGAGGACCTCCCTAATTTGAGGGACTTAGAAAAGAAAAGAAGAATCTCAGTTTATATTTGTTTAAGAAATACATTTCTAACTCTATTCCTTGCAAAAAGAGCCTTGAAAATGCAAACTGATGTAAACCAATCAATGGGTTGAAGGCTTGTCAATGATTTTTCACTAAGATCACAGGTAACTTGGCATCCAGTCACATCTACTCACAACTGGCCTTTGGGGCTGGAAATACTATTGCCACAGGTCCTTCAAATCAGTGCATAGCTATTGGAAGCAGCCCTTCCTGGGCCACCTCTAATGGCACTAGGACTGCGGCAAGATTCCTATTAGCTACCTACTTATGGCTAAACTCTTCTACAGAGCAGACAGTAGGATTCTCTGACTACCTGTGGCAGCTCAGTAGTGTGAAAGGAAGCATAGATAGTTCAGTGGACTCAAAGAGACCGAGACCATGTCAGACTCAGCTCTGACACAGAGATTCTGTAGATAAGATGACACTTAGCATTTCCATAGCACCTCCTACTGAAAGCATTTTATACATATTAAATGAATATAATCCCCCTATGAGGTAGGTATCCTCATTCCACAGAGGTATAAAATGAAGCACAAAGAAGTAAAGTGATTTTCTTAATGTCATACAGTGGTGTCCAAGATATAGCTAAATATACATTGAATCCTGACTTCCAGCATCTTGCTCTATCTACTTTTAACTCAACATTTACTTTGCTACCACTGTACAAAATAGCTGTTGTCATAGAATCATAGAATCATAGAATATCAGGGTTGGAAGGGACCCCAGAAGGTCATCTAGTCCAACCCCCTGCTCGAAGCAGGACCAATTCCCAGTTAAATCATCCCAGCCAGGGCTTTGTCAAGCCTGACCTTAAAAACCTCTAAGGAAGGAGATTCTACCACCTCCCTAGGTAACGCATTCCAGTGTTTCACCACCCTCCTAGTGAAAAAGTTTTTCCTAATATCCAATCTAAACCTCCCCCACTGCAACTTGAGACCATTACTCCTCGTTCTGTCATCTGCTACCATTGAGAACAGTCTAGAGCCATCCTCTTTGGAACCCCCTTTCAGGTAGTTGAAAGCAGCTATCAAATCCCCCCTCATTCTTCTGTTCTGCAGACTAAACAATCCCAGCTCCCTCAGCCTCTCCTCATAGGTCATGTGTTCTAGACCCCTAATCATTTTTGTTGCCCTTCACTGGACTCTCTCCAATTTATCCACATCCTTCTTGTAGTGTGGGGCCCAAAACTGGACACAGTACTCCAGATGAGGCCTCACCAATGTCGAATGTCGTACTGCATAGTGTCAAATCATACGTTATGCTGATGGCACAAGCCAGATGAAATGACATATGTTACAGACAGAACAAAGACCTACCACCACATTCGGTCATAATTTCCAACCCCTTTCCAAGGCAGCTTGATATTTTGTGCAGGAAAAGATATACAATCCCACAAGTGAGCTACAGCTTTGGCCATTTTAAAGCAGATGTGCTGCTGGAATTTTGGCATTTCTGATGTTTTTAATACTGTTACTAAAAGAGGAATGAGGGGAAGAGGCCTAGTTGGAAGGGGAGGAAAACAGGAAGGATGGTCACAGTGCCGGGAACTGCTGGAGAGAAGAAAGCAAAGAATTTGGAAGCTAGGGCAGATTCTTCATATGGAGTACAGAGCTGTGTTTGGTGAATAAAATGAAATGTTTCAGAGTAACAGCCATGTTAGTCTGTATTCGCAAAAAGAAAAGGAGTACTTGTGGCACCTTAGAGACTAACCAATTTATTTGAGCATGAGCTTTCGTGAGCTACAGCTCACTTCATCGGATGCATACCGTGGAAACTGCAGCAGACTTTATATACACACAGAGATCATAAAACAATACCTCCTCCCACCCCACTGTCCTGCTGGTAATAGCTTATCTAAAGTGATCCTCAAGTTGGGCCATTTCCAGCACAAATCCAGGTTTTCTCACCCTCCACCCCCCCACACACAAACTCACTATCCTGCTGGTAATAGCTCATCCAAAGTGACCACTCTCCCTACAATGTGCATGGTAATCAAGGTGGGCCATGTACAGCACAAATCCAGGTTTTCTCACCCCACCCCACCCCCATACACACACAAACTCACTCTCCTGCTGGTAATAGCTCATCCAAAGTGACCACTCTCCCTACAATGTGCATGGTAATCAAGGTGGGCCATGTACAGCACAAATCCAGGCTCTCTCACCCCCCCACCCCTCCCCCACCCCTTTTTTTTTTCCCGGGGACACACACACACACACACAAACTCACTCTCCTGCTGGCAATAGCTCATCCAAACTGTCCACTCTCCAAGTTTAAATCCAAGTTTAACCAGAACGACTGGGGGCGGGGGGGGGGTAGGAAAAAACACGGGGAAATAGGCTACCTTGCATAATGACTTAGCCACTCCCAGTCTCTATTTAAGCCTAAATTAATAGTATCCAATTTGCAAATTAATTCCAATTCAGCAGTTTCTCGCTGGAGTCTGGATTTGAAGTTTTTTTGTTTTAAGATAGCGACCTTCATGTCTGTGATTGCGTGACCAGAGAGATTGAAGTGTTCTCCGACTGGTTTATGAATGTTATAATTCTTGACATCTGATTTGTGTCCATTTATTCTTTTACGTAGAGACTGTCCAGTTTGACCAATGTAAATGGCAGAGGGGCATTGCTGGCACATGATGGCATATATCACATTGGTGGATGTGCAGGTGAACGAGCCTCTGATAGTGTGGCTGATGTTATTAGGCCCTGTGATGGTGTCCCCTGAATAGATATGTGGGCACAGTTGGCAACGGGTTTTGTTGCAAGGATAAGTTCCTGGGTTAGTGGTTCTGTTGTGTGGTGTGTGGTTGCTGGTGAGTATTTGCTTCAGGTTGCTGGGCTGTCTGTAGGCAAGGACTGGCCTGTCTCCCAAGATTTGTGAGAGTGTTGGGTCATCCTTTAGGATAGGTTGTAGATCCTTAATAATGCGTTGGAGGGGTTTCCACCATGATTTCAACAACTTCCATCCCACCATCAACCTCAGCCTGGTCCAGTCCACACAAGAGATCCACTTCCTGGACACTACAGTGCTAATAAACAATGGTCACATAAACACCACCCTATACCGGAAACCTACTGACCGCTATTCCTACCTACATGCCTCCAGCTTTCACCCTGACCACACCACACGATCCATCGTCTACAGCCAAGCTTTGCGATACAACCGCATTTGCTCCAACCCCTCAGACAGAGACAAACACCTACAAGATCTCTGTCAAGCTTTCTTACAACTACAATACCCACCTGTGGAAGTGAAGAAACAGATTGATAGAGCCAGAAGAGTTCCCAGAAGTTACCTACTACAGGACAGGCCTAACAAAGAAAATAACAGAACGCCACTAGCCGTCACCTTCAGCCCCCAACTAAAACCCCTCCAACGCATTATTAAGGATCTACAACCTATCCTAAAGGATGACCCAACACTCTCACAAATCTTGGGAGACAGGCCAGTCCTTGCCTACAGACAGCCCCGCAACCTGAAGCAAATACTCACCAGCAACCACATACCACACAACAGAACCACTAACCCAGGAACTTATCCTTGCAACAAAGCCCGTTGCCAACTGTGCCCACATATCTATTCAGGGGACACCATCACAGGGCCTAATAACATCAGCCACACTATCAGAGGCTCGTTCACCTGCACATCCACCAATGTGATATATGCCATCATGTGCCAGCAATGCCCCTCTGCCATTTACATTGGTCAAACTGGACAGTCTCTACGTAAAAGAATAAATGGACACAAATCAGATGTCAAGAATTATAACATTCATAAACCAGTCGGAGAACACTTCAATCTCTCTGGTCACGCAATCACAGACATGAAGGTCGCTATCTTAAAACAAAAAAACTTCAAATCCAGACTCCAGCGAGAAACTGCTGAATTGGAATTCATTTGCAAATTGGATACTATTAATTTAGGCTTAAATAGAGACTGGGAGTGGCTAAGTCATTATGCAAGGTAGCCTATTTCCCCTTGTTTTTTCCTACCCCCCCCCCCCCGCCCCCAGTCGTTCTGGTTAAACTTGGAGAGTGGACAGTTTGGATGAGCTATTGCCAGCAGGAGAGTGAGTTTGTGTGTGTGTGTACCCGGGAAAAAAAAAGGAGGGGGGAGAGGGGGGGGAGAGCCTGGATTTGTGCTGTACATGGCCCACCTTGATTACCATGCACATTGTAGGGAGAGTGGTCACTTTGGATGAGCTATTACCAGCAGGAGAGTGAGTTTGTGTGTGTATGGGGGTGGGGTGGGGTGAGAAAACCTGGATTTGTGCTGTACATGGCCCACCTTGATTACCATGCACATTGTAGGGAGAGTGGTCACTTTGGATGAGCTATTACCAGCAGGAGAGTGAGTTTGTGTGTGTATGGGGGTGGGGTGGGGTGAGAAAACCTGGATTTGTGCTGTACATGGCCCACCTTGATTACCATGCACATTGTAGGGAGAGTGGTCACTTTGGATGAGCTATTACCAGCAGGAGAGTGAGTTTGTGTGTGTGTGTTTTTGGAGGGGGGTGGGGTGGGGTGAGAAAACCTGGATTTGTGCTGTACATGGCCCACCTTGATTATCACATTGTGTAGAGAGTTGTCACTTTGGATGGGCTATTACCAGCAGGAGAGTGAGTTTGTGGGGGGGGGGGGCGTGGAGGGTGAGAAAACCTGGATTTGTGCTGGAAATGGCCCAACTTGATGATCACTTTAAATAAGCTATTACCAGCAGGACAGTGGGGTGGGAGGAGGTATTGTTTTATGATCTCTGTGTGTATATAAAGTCTGCTGCAGTTTCCACGGTATTCATCCGATGAAGTGAGCTGTAGCTCACGAAAGCTCATGCTCAAATAAATTGGTTAGTCTCTAAGGTGCCACAAGTACTCCTTTTCTTTTTAAAATGAAATGTGATTTATTTGTGAACTGCCTTTTATAAAGGAACCTGATGGGGAAAAATATCTAGGATGCTTTTGGTTTCACAAAGCCAAACTTGCATCCGGATCCCATTTTATTGGACCCCCAAAAAGTTCAGGTGGCTGAGGAAGCCAGTTATTGAAAGCATCTCATGAGGAGAGCAACAAAAATACACCGTCTTCTGTCACAACCTTAAAAAATTGAAGCTACAGACAGTCCCAAAATGATGTTACATGTCTGAGTTAAATCGCTAAAAGCAGGAAATACAGAGATAATTTATTTGCATAATCCTCTTCACTCTGCCCAGTTATTGCAATAAATCTGTGCAAGGTTCTGAATGCCTCTCTAAAGAAGAATGGGAAGACCCTACATTTGGCTAAGGATAAAATGTGGTAATTTTTGCCAATAGACCCACTTTTTACAGTGAAAATAGGAATATTTTGCATCGGGATTATGTGCCAGAGTTTCACCTCATTTGTTGTGCTGTATATTCCCCTACTCTTGGTCCAATCTTTATCTAGCCTATAATCCTTTAGATATGTCAGTGTCTGGAGGGACAGTGGAAATTACTGACATCAGTTTTAGGTGTCAGTAACATCAAATAGATGGCTTGAGGCTAGCAGGCACAGATATTGTTCAGTTATTGAGGGCAACAGAACCCTAGGGTGTGCTCCAAAAAAAAAAAATCCAAAGATTGTATCATGACTCAAGCACAACAAAATTTCAATATGGTCCAAAGAATAGGGCACTAGGCTGGCAGTCAGGGGAGCTGATCCTATTCCTGCTTCTGCCACTGACCTGCTGTGTAACCTTGGACAAGTCACATTCCCCTCTCTGTGCCTATGCTTTCCCTCCCGCCCTGTGTCTGTCTTGGCTAATTAGACTAAGATTGTCAGGGCAGGACTGTGTGTCAATATGGGTATGCCTATGCTGCAGCTGGGAGGTGGTATAATTCCCAGCTCAGGTAGACATATATATGCTTGTTTTGTTCAAGCTAATGGCAGCATGGGCAGCAGCCCATGCCAGCTCTCTGAGTATAGTCCATCCAAGACCCTAGGTTGGTATGTAACCCATGCCTGTTTCGTGTGGCACTCTGTCCCTCTCTAGTGGCACCTAGACCAACTAGAGATTGATGAGCCTGCTACAGCCTTGGCTAAAAGACAAGTATCTTTTGGTTCACATGTTAAGCTCCAAAGGTCCCAGGTTTGAACCTGGCTGATGACAACCAGGGTCTGTCAGCGTGACATGTACACGGACAGCTAGCCTGAGCTGTCACCACAGCCACACTGCTATTTTGAGGGTGCTGGCTAGCATGTGTATGTCTGCCTGAGCTGGGAATTTCACCTCCCAGCTGCAGGGTAGACGTATGTGTTTATATAGTGCCCAGCATAATGGGGCCCTGATCTTGGTTGGTGCTTTTTGGTACTGCTTTAAAACAAAAAGTAACATTGGACAACAAGCCATCTTTCCCCTTAACCAATCCTGGGGCATGAATGATCCCCTTCATTTTGCCAGCACTGAGAACCTATAACATATGCATGTTAACTGCGCAAGTTACTTTGCTTTACACATTAACTGCATGTTAATGTCTTTTAAAGAATAAAAAGACAACCTGCACATTCTGCATCTTCCAGTCAAATTACAGAATCTTAAACTACATTTTGTGTATTTATTCTAGAGTACACAGCACCTGTGATAAACTACAAAAAGACAAATGTGCTCTGTCAGTAAACTTTTACTGTTGTGTTATAATTGGAGTGGGGTGAATAACTGATTTTTTTGGTTCACTGCCAGTTCTGAAAAAAAAATAGGAAAAAAATAATTTTGATCCGAATTGAATACAAACTTGTTCAGAGTTTTTGGTAAAACAAATATTTCGCATTGAACAAACATTTAATTCAACTGGAAATGTTTTGGTTCTCGGCCTTTTTAAAGGGCTAGATTCACAAAACAGCTGGAGGAGGTGTTGGTGCCCCCATTTATAACCTTTAACTTAGTGGGTAAGTCACTCACCTGGGATGTGGCAGACCCAGGTTTGAATTCCTGCTCTGAAACAGGGACTTATCCCAGGGCTCCTCCCATCCCAGGTGAATGCCCTAACCACCAGGCTATAGCACCCTTCTCAGAGTGGCTCAGCGTCTTTTCTAGTATTTTATATACAGTGAAACAGCTTCAACATCCCAAATTCAAATCTAGGTCTCCCAAATCCCAGGTGAGGTCCCCAATCACTGAGCTAAAGGTTACAGGTGTTCCTCCTTCTCCACTGTTGCCTAAGTCCCCTTGTGAATCTAGCCCCCAAAATTTTTTGGCAAATTCATGACAAACTCACAAATTGTTTTGGTTTGAACAAAACTGCATATTTGCACTCAGCTGTGTTATAATTTTAAACCTCTGAAAACAGGGTTTAATATTGAAACTATTAATGGGCTTAACGATCGAATCAGTGCTATGAAACTGCTGTTTTGTAAATGATGTGTCACCGTGAATAGCAAATTAACCTTTATTACCTAGCTAGGTGTTCTCTGATATTTGCACTACCAGCAGTTAATTGGCATCTCCCCAGAGGGACGGATTTATTTCAAATAGCAAGCCTGTTCCTGGACAGAAACTAATACAAGGCTGAGGAAACCCAGTTTTCAAGACTTGCACTGGGTTCTGTTCCATGGAAGCTGGATGACCAAAAACAGTTCTAAATGTGCTTACCTCACCATATATAGTAGGTACAGTGATGATTTGGATTTCATCCATAATTTGCTGCTCATACTCCAGGTCAATCACCAAGTTATTTAGCTGTTAAATTTTAACAATCACAGGTATTGTTATTCTGTTTTGTTTTTGTTTTTGTTTTTGTTTTTTTTGGCACTGACAGTACACGTTACATTGTACAGAACATAGAATACATAGTCCCTCATGGTATTCATTTTGTCATTTGTTTTTTTCTTGTAAGAAAATGTCTACGAATGGCCTCTAAGTAGTCTGGGACCATTTACTGTTTTACTGCCAACAAACAAGGGATTCAAAGGAATTAATGTAAGTGTGTGTGGGGGGGAGATTAGTTGGTGGGGTTTTTTTGTTTTTGTTTTTTTTTAAATGTCAAAATCAGATTTGTGTTGATATTTTAGATTCCATAGAACCTTTTCAAGCTAGTATGATTTGAAACTGTAGAACACTGATTGTATGCGTCTAGGAGTCAAAAACTAAACCTTCACACTTGAAAGAGAAACGAAAAAAAGTCTGTTTTGAGACCAGATCGGTGAGGTAACATCTTTTATTGGACCAATTTTTGTTGGTGAGAGAGACAAGCTCTTGAGCTTACACAGAGCTCCTCTTTCAGACTCCTCTTTATTTTTTGAGTCTGGCTATAATGCAATGTTACTTCAAATCTTTAGGTTTTGTTACTTCCATTTACCCCTGCACATATACAATTAAAAAAAAATTCTAAGGCCAACATTTTCAAAAATGAATGCCTAAAGTTAGGCTTCTAAGCAGGGCTGGTCAAAATATTTTCAATGAACAAATTTCTACCAAAAACAAAAAAGTTTTTCATTTTTATGGAAATTTTTCACACTATTTTTTCTGTTTTGTTTCAGACTGAAAATTGTCAGATTTTGGGGGGAATCTTCCTACATTTCTCTCCCTTTTTTCCCCCCACTGGGATAGGACTGGGATGCAAAGGCAGAGAAAGTGGAGGGAAACAAAACACAAAAAGAAAAACAAAACAACAAAAATGAATTTGATTCATTCCATCAAAAATTTCAAAATTAGGAAGGAAATGAAAATCTTTGCAACTGTTTCTGTTGTAAAAAACAACAATGAAAAATTTTCAACCAGCTCTATTTCTGCATCTATATTTAGGTGCCTAAATAAGTGACCTGATTTTCAAAGTGTTGACCATCAGGCTATTCCTTTGAAGTCAGTGTGACTACTCACATGCTTAAGACAAAGTCAGAGAGACTTTCATTGATTTCAGTGGGCCTTGGATCAGGTCCTGAAGGCTCCTCATTTCAGGAAGTACTATGTACTGAATTAACCCTATGGGATTCAGACACATCTGTTGCTAAAATAGATGGACAGAGCATGAGCTCATCTGGAGGGTGGGGGTGTTTTGTTTTTTAACAAAGCCTGTAATGTAAAGAAGAAATCACTGTCTTTTTGCTCTTCTAGATAAAGGACCTCCTGACCAATAAGGAGAATGCCCAGTACTTTGTAAAACTTCATATAATTGCTGGTCAGCTGAACACCAATAGCTTGAATAAAACAGATACAATTTACACCTTGACCGGAAAGCCAGGGGAGATATTAAAAAGTGATAAGGTAAGAGTGTGTCTAGATTTTGCTATGACAGTAGCACCAGCAGGGGACTTCTTGCTTCTTTTATTTAACAAGGAGAATGGCAGTCCCATTCAATCTGAGACAGCAGAGTGCAGTAAGATTTCTGGCTAGGAAATGCAGTCCTGTACAATGACCAGAGTCCAAACGTTGCAGAGGGCTAGCATGAAATCCTGGCCCCATTGAAGTCAACAGCAATGCTCCCATTGAATCATAGAATCATAGAATATCAGGGTTGGAAGGGACCTCAGGAGGTCATCTAGTCCAACCCCCTGCTCAAAGCAGGACCAATCCTCAATTAAATCATCCCAGCCAGGGCTTTGTCAAGCCTGACCTTAAAAATTGACTTTGGCAGAGGCAGAAATTCACTCTTAGAATTCCGGTGTAACTTAACGGGTAACAAAGAAGCTTTTATTTATTAGTAAAGATGTTCTCTAAAATAAAGTCTTTGTAAACACAGAGACATGGCTTGCCCAGACAGCACACTACCCTCCACCACAGTGATAAGCATGATACAAGAATCTCAATCAAATAGTAAGGAAAACAGAGTGGAGACCACTCAGATGGAGATAGAATATTGCAGGCAGAGTCCTGTAGGTCTGTATGGAGGAGAGAAAGCACAGTGGAATTACAGACCCTCTGGTCCACTGAGCCACAATTTGGTCACCCTTTCGAAACACATATTCAAAATAAGTCATCAATATAAATAAAATCAATACGGCAAGAGTATTCTGAAAAAGGTGGGGCAAAGTGCATCCCTGGTGCAACTCCAGTGATGTAAATTCGGAGTTTCATTATGAATAATTTAGCCTCATATTTTCATATGGATGTGTACTACATTTAAAAACTCTTTTTAAGAGCAGGTAGTGTTGTTCATAGCCAAACAAATCTCTCTTGATTTCTTACGCCTGTATGATTGAAATACAGCTCTCCTTATTTCTTTCAGTAGATCAGTAGCATCTAAGGGTACGTCAGCACTTAAACCGCTATAGCAGCACAGCTGAGCTATAGCGTGTCAGTGTAGACGCTACCTACGACAGAAGAGATTCTTTTGTCAGCATAGGTAATTCACTTCCCTAAGGGGTGGTAGCTAGGTCAATGGAAAAATTATTCTGTCAATCTAGCGCTGTTCTACACAGAAACTTTGGTTGTCTTAAATACACTGGTCAGGGGGAAGGGGGGGTTCCAAACCCCTCTCCCCCCCAGCGCGATACAGTTATGCAGATCTAATTTTCTAGTGCAGACCAGGCCTAAGAAAACAGATCTGACTTTTTTTTTTTTTAAACAAACAGTCATTCCATTTATAACAGGAAAGCGCAAATGCAGTCTGAGGCTTGTGAGGTTTCCTGCAGATTTCAGTACAAAGCACGATCAGCAACATTTTGTTGTTTTAATTATATATAATATAAGGAAATGGTTTATATTCCCTCTGGACTGTTGGAGTTTATCATTTAGCTGCAATCACACTTTAAGTGGTTTCCTGACAGATTTTCATTAGCGTCTGTTATCAGAGCTGTGTTATTGTAAAGTTAAATCCTGCCCCTCACCACTAGGCTAATGCTCTTCACCATCCTTGCTTCTATTCTGAACTTTGCTATCCTGTAACCAAGCAATACAGGCCACATCCAAGGTCCGCTGAAGTCATTGGGATTCTTTCCACTTCCTTTGAGCTTTGAACCAGGCCCTAGCACCTAATAGATTTAAATTTCAGATGATGACCCTGAAAGGTATATGCTGTATGCAATACAGAGTCCCCATAGAAATGCAACGGCTCCAAGACAAAAGGACTCAGCACCTATTCTCTGGCTTGTTTTAGGATGATCAATTAAAAATTAGGATTCAGGGAAGTAAGAAGAAAGGAAAACTCTTACAGGGGGATATAATTGCTTCCAATGGAATTTTGCACATTATTGACAAAGCCATGGACAACGTGGAGCCAACATTTGGGAGCAGTAAAGAGGTGAGGCCTCATACATACAAGTATCAGCAGGATTTTTTTAAAATATTACTTTTAAATGAATTTAGTACTCATGAAAGATGCCTGATGGAGAGCAACTGTACAAGTTTCCTCACTCTATCCTGCCAATGTGCCTCAACCCTGACCTGCATGTAGGGTGACCAGGTGTCCAGTTTTCAACCAGAACACCCAGTCGAAAAGGGATCCTGGCAGCTCTGGTCAGCACCGCTGACCAAGCAGTTGACTGTCTGGTTGACGGTGCCACGCAGAGGGGATGGGAGGCTTCCCGGTAGTCTCCGCCCTGCGCGGCTCACAGGAAGCAGCCAACATGTCCCCCCTCTGGGTTCTACACATGGGGCAGCCAGGGGGCTCTGCATGCTGCCCCCGCCCCAAGCACCACCCCCGCAGCTCCCATTGGCTGGTAACCATGGCCAATGGGAGCTGCGGGGGGCGGCACCTGCGGACAGGGCAGCGCGCAGAGCCGCCTCGCCAGGCCTCCATGCAGGAGCCAGAGTGGGGACATGCCACTGCTTCCGGGAGCTGCATAAGGTAAGCGCTGCCCAGAGCCTGCACCCCTGACTCCCTCCCGGGCCCAACTCCCTGACCTAGCCCCAATCCCCCTCCCACCCTCTGAACTCTTTGATCCCAGCCTGAAGCACCCTTGTGCACCCCAAACCCCACATCCCCACCCCAGATTCTTCACCCCAGCCAGAGCCCTCACACCCCCTCCTGCACCCCAGTCCCCTGAGCCAACCCAGTGAAAATGAGCAAGTGAGTGAGGGTGGGGAAAGCAAGCGACAGAGGGAGGGGGTATGGAGTAAGCAGGGGCAGGGCCTCCGAGGAGCGGTGTGGCAGAGCAAGGGTGTTCGCTTTTGTGTGAGTAGAAAGTTGGCAATCCTACTTGCAGGGGCAGCCTCCAAAGTAACAGGGGGTAATGTAGTTTTCATGCAGTTCAGACATTTACTTCTCTGCTGAGATGATCAATGAAAGGGTCAGTTGTAATGATGGTTTTTGACATGGACACCTGTCCACTGGGAACTGGACTAAAACCATCAACACATATCCCAGAATGGCCATTAGATGGTAGTGACTTTTGGGTAATTCCTGACCTGAGTTAAGTTCAACCAGCAACCAAAATACTGAAGGCCATGATTTTGAAAAATGACCACTAATTTTGGGTGTCTCCATTTTTCAGTGCCTAACAACAGATACCTTCTCAAGACACCTGTTCCTGTGTGATCTTGGGCAAGATACTTAATTTCTCTGTACTTCACTACCTTTCTGGGAAACACAGATAATAATCCTTCAATACTACCATCCTTTGTGTGTCTTGTGGATTTGGAATGTAAATTCTTCGGGGTAGGGCCATCTCTTACTATGTGAAAGTACAGTAACTCGTACAATGGGGCTCTGATCTCAGCTGGTGTGTCTGAGTCCTACAGCAATACAAATAATAAATAAAAACAACAAATAAAAACAACAAATACGGCCAGGTCTTTAATGATTGAGACTCATTCAAGAATTCAAGTATTTGTAAACAAGGATTTTGTGAGCATGAAAGTATATTTTACGATTGATAATATATTTAAGATCATGTAATGAATACATTTTAAATGCATTCGTTATTTCATTTCTAATTTAACGATAATGTAACATAAAAATTAAAAATACATTTTTAGGAGACCATAATGACAGTGATGCAAAACAATAGAAGATACAGCCGATTTAGATCCATGTTAGAGGTAAGAATATAGAAGTGGAATTCTATAAAGTTATTTTTAAATACACAACAAAGCTAGTATGTAATTTCCCTTTTTTTTTTTAAATAAAAATAAAACAAAACAGAAAACTATTCTGGGACTGGCCTTGGAGCAGGATGGTGGACCTTACACAATCTTTGTTCCAAACAACAATGCTTTGGATAACATGAAAGATGGAGCACTGGACTACCTGCTTTCTACAGAGGTATAACTCTTCAGATAATGCAGATCAATACAGATTTTTATATCGTAAGTATCTTTTACAGCTTTGGTGCCTTTTTCTGAGGCATCAGAAACAGGATACTGGGTTAGATGGGCCTTGGATCTGATCTAGATGGTAATTTCCATGCTTCTAAGCAGCTTTAAAGTGGAACTTTCACACTAAGGAACAAGAAAACATAACATTTTCAGAAACTAGATTTATCTAATCCTCCTCGTGATTTTTGCTAATATCTTCATGTTCAGGCAAAAATGTCCTCACCCCCTTAATTCATCTTCTCCCCTTCTACTTGCTCCCAAAGTGAAGGCTGGAAAATTCACTGTCCTACAAGTTCCTGATAGAAAAAGCTAGATCAGCCCATCTCCTTGAAAATGTGGAAATAAAGTACAATCTGCTGAATTCTTCCATCCAAGGGTTGGGATGCAGAGTTTCTGTCCCATACAGAGAAACACACTGGCTACAGCCCCCTGCTCCCGTTCTGATTTCCTGGTAACATGGCTCCATTGAAACCATAGTGACAAGGCTTTCCCTGGGAGATGACCCCAGAGACTCTTTAAAGGGAGTTTTCACAGCACAGAGGTGACACTGAATAGGAGTTAATGCAGCTTCAGGCTTCATTACGTTTTGGATAGATTTACTGCTGCTGGAGCTGGGAGATGATACATGTCCCTCACTAGCACCTCCCCAACCCTTCCAACTTCATCTGTGTGGAAAGGGAAGATCAACACGGGGGTGGAGGGGGAGGATGGTTTCCTCTGCGCACTGATCCTAGGGAACATCTAGCAGGAAATGCACAGCAAAAAAAGGGTCGCTCCCAAAAGGAAATGCAGGTGAATGCACAAGGACACAGACCAGATGAAACAGACTCTAGGACAGACTAGATGCAGTGAGGAGAGCACTGTTTGGATTTCAGGGGAGCATCACTAATAATACAGACATTTTCAAGACTCATGTAAATGATAAAAAATATCTTTATTTTGTCAGTGCTGTGTTAAAGCAGATCAGATTTGTGCTGGCTGCACTGGGTTAAAAATGTCCTTTGGTCATTTGTGCAGGGTGCATGGAAACGTCTGGAGCTCGTTCGATACCACATCGTTTCTTATGCTCAGGTTAGTGTAACTGCTTGGCTGTCCTGTCCTGTCCTGTCACTGTTCAGGCTATCTCCAGGAAAGCAGCATTCTGGCCATGCAGTGTGATTTCAAACATTCTGCATCGCCGAAAGCAAAAGGTTGCTCTAAACACAGTTTCCATTCAGTGTTATTCAACTGGGTAGCACACGGGGTAAGACTGTCTTCACTGCAAAACAGGCGTGGTTTTTTACATAGAAACACCCCACTTAATGGAGACACAGTACTGTAGGTTTTATCTGATGTAGCTAGTCAGCAACAACCCAGGATAGGGTGCTTAGCATTGACCTCAACTAGCTACATCAAGGTAAAAACTACTTGTGCCTTGTCTACTCTAGGATTTTAAATCAAGATGGGTATTTTGATGTAAATACACCTTTTTTGCCACTAAGATATAATCCAATGAATGACAGGCTCACATCGTGCAACTGGAACTTGCGAAACTACTGATGTGTGAGACGGTACATAGCTTGGCTGTGTTGGCTCTGCAGTGCTAACAGGAATAAAAAGAAGGGCAAACGTATCTTTGTCACTAAAATAAGCACATGTGACTCTGAACCGATGCTATTAAGATTGACACCTGCCTGGTTTAAACTGAGAAGGCGTGGGTTTGTCAATATCTAAACAAGTTCCCCGGTTCTTCCCTTTTTCCACCAGAGTCAAAACAGAAGAGCATAGAGTCCCATGACATCACACATGTTTGAGGGTGCCTCATCCCCTGTCTTGCTGGTGCCCCTGCTTCCTCTGCACCAGGCTGGGGAGAGGAGTCTCAATAAGCTCGGTACAGGCCACGCATATAGTGTCCCAGATGGGGGTCCCCCTGTACTGGTCTGCATCAGGGCAGCCCCCAGCTGGATTTCACCCCCCTTTCTTCATGATACACTTTCATCATTTTTTCAACAATCTGTTTCTGAGAAGAGCAGATGACAGTCAGCTTAAAACCCCCACCACACATT
The DNA here is from genome assembly GCF_965140285.1 of Lepidochelys kempii. NCBI lineage: Eukaryota > Metazoa > Chordata > Testudines > Cheloniidae > Lepidochelys > Lepidochelys kempii. The sequence continues at coordinate 252,556,104 of NC_136380.1, forward strand.
CCTTTGTTTATTTTAAATCGCTTTTACTCATTGCAGTTGGAGGTTGCCAGTCTCATCTCCATAGATCACGTCAAGACCATGGCTAGACAGTTCATCTATTTTAACACAACCAGAAATGTAAGTCAAGGAGAAGTCAACTTTTTACTGGTGAACTTTTCTCTCTGATCCACTCATCCAGTTACTTTAGGTGCAAGTGAAAACCTGTTGAGCCTCAGGCTCATCTACACTAGAAAGGCTTTGCCAGTGCAGCTATACTGGTATAGCTATACCAGCAAAGCCTCCTAGGGAAGACAGCTTACACCAGCAAAAGGAGTTCTTTTCATGGTATAGTTAAACCACCTTCTAGAAGGACAAACTATACTGGCAAATGGGCTCTTTATAGCTGAGTCTATGTGGGGGATTTTGCTGCCATAGCTATGTCAATCAGAAGTGTGGATTTTTTCCACAACCTAGATATGGCAACAAAACTTTGTAGTGTTGAACTGGGAAGGGATCAAAGGAATTTCCCATCTAAGTGAGTGGAAAATTCACAGCATTCCACTCCCAGAGCCTTTCAGGGCTCAGCACTATGAAAGACACTTAAAAAATACAAATTATTGTTCAGATGGGTTTGTCAGGAAGCTCTACACATTTTTTTAGTATTTTTTTTAAGACTGGGCCAAATCCTGAGCTCCTCCTTCAGCCCTGTCCAGTCGAGGAAAGTAAGGGTGTTTTTAAAATGTGTCCACTAACATATTTTAATTTAACATTTTTAAATATCTCGCAGCACCAAGTGTAGACTGGGTTTAACACTTTTAAAAATGTTTTAGCTGGTCATGATGAACCCAGTCAACACGGTTTTGAAGGTACTAAACCCTGGCTACACTAGGCGCCACATTTTGTTTAATAATATGTTAGCTAACATGTTTAAAAACATACCTCTCCCCTAGCCTAGATCTACCGTTAGTTTTCACTCTCAATATTTCATCAGGCAGATTCCCATCAATTTCAACTGGAGTTTACATGAGTAAAGACTGAGTGAAAACTTAGGCCAAATCCTGAGATCTTTGCTAATTAAATAAGTGGAAACAAAATTAAAAAGTCCAGCTTATGTAAACTTCTAATCGCTAACCTACTTTAAAAAAAATATAGTGATGGCTCATACTCTTAGTTTAAGATGCAGCCTTTTAATCAGGGAGCCATAAATTAGTCTCTTGAAAATGCTTTTGGTGTGCAGTACATTTAAAAGAAAAAATACTGTAGGTACTTTTAGTAAGTCAAGCTAATTGATATATGAAACTTCCTTGCGTTGTTCACATGCATTAACCAAAATTGTGCTATGGATGAAAATTAGATCTGTATAAATAATTTACCAAAGCAGACTAGCAAAGAGGGCTGTTCAAAGGTCAAGGAGCATGGATGGAATTCCTGAATTCTAATCCTGGTTCTTCCACTGCTTCACTATGACCATGGACGGATCACAAATAGGGCTGTCAAGCGATTAAAAACATTAATCGTGATTAATCGCACCATTAAACAACAACAGAATGCTATTTATATAAATATTTTTGGATGTTTTCGACATTTTCAAATATGTTGATTTCAATTACAACACAGAATACAAAGTGTTCAGTGCTCACTTTATATTTCTTTTTATTATAAATATTTACACTGTAAAAATAAAATAGTATTTTTCAATTCACTTAATACAAGTACTGTAGTGCAATCTCTTTATCATGAAAGCTGAACTTACAGATGTAGAACTATGTACAAAAAACAACTGCATTAAAAAATAAAGCAATGTAAAACTTTAGAGCCTACAAGTCCACTCAGTCCTACTTCTTGTTCAGCCAATAGCCTAAAAATAATTAAATTAGAACATTATGAGGTAGTGGTGTGGTAGTTTTCAAAGATAATTTCAGATTCTTTTATTTTTCAGGGACAAATCTTGGTGAATGGTGAAGAAACAGAAGAAACAGATATCGTTGCCAAAAATGGTCGAATATATACTCTTGCAGGTGTTCTTATTCCTCCCTCAATTGTTCCTGTTCTACCACACAGATGTGATGGGGGAAGGAGTGAAATTAAAATGGTAAGGAAAGCCAGTACAACAAGGTTTAAGACTGTAGCCACTAAGTACTCCATGCATGGTACTTTAATCTCCTCTTTATTGCAACATCAGAGAAATGAGCAATAAAGTATGGTAACATTTTGGATACAATACACAGCCCTGCCAACAATACAGTATGTAAACAGGTCAATTGTCAGCTAGAACCTCAGGTGAGCACATCCCGTCCCATCTCAAGTTCTCATCCAGTTTCTATAGCGACCCTTTAAAATTAGTTATCTTCCCAGTCAAACAATCTGCATCCCAGAGTTCCACTTGTGCTTAAACCAGTATGTAGCCACTTCTAGTTCCCATGGTAACTATTTAAGATCAATCATTTTCTTTTTATGACACATGAAGAAAATACAGTTAAATAAATACAACATATGGACTTGTCTGTGCTCCATTTTGCACCTTATTTCTTCAGATTAGGAAACAAAAACTATTGCATATTTCAAATAATTGAGTTCCCCACAGCATACTCAGTTTGAGTAGCACATTATAGGGCTTGTACACTTGGCAGCAGTGATAATCTGGTAAGGAGAAGAATAACTGTCAGACAAAGCTTTTTGTCTGCTATAGGTGTTGCTCTGATCATCTATTCTTGGATCACACTCAAGTACATATCTGGGCCAAAGACATTTCTGACACAGTGATACAATATGGCAAAACAATTACAATCTTCACTTACAACCATCCAAAAACACAACTCTGAAGCAAAACCTCAGCTGTACTGGACAGCATCCATTTATAATTAAATGAAAGAGGTGATGATAAAAAGCCATTAACCATGGTAATAACAGCTAAGTGCCATGTGTGCAGTATAATCATAAACCAGGCACAATGTCACACAACAGTTCCTGGCATGGAAATTGAGCAACACCTAAAATACATTAGTATTTCAAATTCCTTAAACAAAACCTTTTCACCTGAGTAGGATTCATTTCCCGCATTGATTAACACACATTGCAACAACGATAAGTAATATAACGGTGGGGATCTATGTGACTAAGTTTTCTGGCTTTAAAACAAAAGTAACCAAAAATAAAGCTTCCGACCTTTTGTTACATCTGATATTTGCGTTCTGGACTGGGTATCAGAATATCTGTTTTCTGTATTTGGGTCTACCATGGACTTCTCTAACTTCAAAACAGTTAATTTAAAAAATGTCTACATGAAATGTTTACACCTTTTCAGAATTTCTGTTTGTTTCGCTGCCTGAAACAATTTGCCAAATTTGACGTGAATTCCTGAAATGCTTGGGTCAACCCAAATCTGCATTTTCAAAAAAATAATTTTTGTCCAGCTCTAGAACCACATCAGAATTCACACTTGGTTATCTGAATATTTTAAAGCCTGGAATACATACCCACGGTGACATTCCAGTGCTATTCCAGTCACTAACTGGAATACCTTAATATCATGAGAGCCAAAATGAATCATGGAACTGTTCTTTCATGAATTTCAGGAAGCATGAAGGTTGTGCAAATTAACAGCACTGTCAGCATCAAGGGAGGCCATGTTAGCCAAGTCTGGACTTGTAACAAAGACAAAGCCCTATCTGGGAAATGAGCAAATAGGTGAACTGTATGACATTGAATAGTTGAAATATTGGTACCATTAGAAAGAATTGTGTTCTAAATAACTATGGGCCAGATTTACAAAGGCAAAGGGTTAGTGGGATTTACAAAAGTTCCTAAGCAGATAAGGTGCCTAACTCCCACTGATTTTCAATGTGAATTGGGTATCTAAATCACTTAGGAGCTTTTAAAAAAAAAAAGATTACACTAGACACTTATCTGCATCCTAAATATCTTTGTAAATCTGGTCCTGTGTTCCTATGTGCATTGTATAACATTGGAGATGTGGAAATCCAAAACATGGAACATTTTAAGGCTTGATTCTCAGTTCTTTCACAAATAAAATTCCCACTGTCTCCAATGGGAAGTCTGTGGACATAATTACTTTAGATCAAGCTCTTAAACATTATGGAAAACATGAAACATCTTGGACCATCATTCAGAGATTATTCTAATTTCTTTCTGAGACTGGGGTAACATCATCAGTCATGAATAGTCTAACGCAAGTGGGAACCAGGGAACCCTTTTCAAGCCTTGACAAACTCTATATCCTCACTATAGTGAGGATGACGGTACTTACTTATACTTACTAAAGCTGGGAGAAAATTTTCAGACAAAACTTTTTCAACAAAAAATGCAGATTCAGTGTCAACTGAAACATCTGGTTATCCAAGTTATTTTGGTTTAAAAAATAATAATTCTGAAAAGATAGAAACATTTCTACATTTTCCAAAAAAGTTTCTGTTTTTCAATTTGAAATGACCTTTTGTTTTGAATTTTACTTAATTTTAATTTTAAAAAGGTAAGAAACCCTCAAAAACAAAATATTTTGTTCAACCCAAAACAAAATTTTTTAGACTTTTCTAGTCCAACAAAAAAAAATCAAACAATTTTTTAGATCAACCCAAAATGTTTTTATTATTAATTATAATTATTATTTTGGGTTCAGTCAGCAAACCAAAAACTCAGTTATTCACACAGCTACCGTCATTAGTAGATGCTGAGTTTTTATGACTCCTCATCTTGAAACCTGCCAGTTGATTCTAAATCATCTCACTACTGTAGCTGTTAGTCTCTGTCATTGCCAGGCAATGCTAAACTAACCATTTGTGACAATGAGCTAAAACGTGATAAGAAAAGAGTGATGATCATTGCTGGATTATGGCTCAATGTAAGATTTATTATATGGATACAGAGAAAATATTTTTTCTCTTCACACTGGATATGCATGAAATAGATCTCAAGTTAGTTTGCTAAGGTTGTCTTCCTATGAGTTACATAAAACAACTCATAAATATTGAAATATGCAAATTAGGCCAGATCCTCAGTTGGATTAAGTCGGCGTTGGCTTCAATGAGTTATGCAGATCAACACCGGTTGAGAATCTGCCCCATTGTGTGTGTGTGTGTGTGTGTGTGTGTGTGTGTGTGAGAATTTGCTGAAACAGTCGCTCACCGCTCCAGTTTAGGGAGATGCCAGTTCTCCAAGAGAAAGTGGTCAGGAAAGAAAGGAATGGGGAAAGGGCAAGATGACGGGGAAAGGAGGCAGGAGGAAGGTTGAAAAGATAAAAATTAATGTTCATTAGAGATTTGATGAGGGAGGATTCGCAGTTCAGGTGCTGTTACTGTGTTCTGTAAATCATGACATAATTGAATAAAGTTTATCAGACATCGCTATAGCCTTCCTAAAATGTGACTACTGTCCTGTCTCCATTCAGGGTACCTGTGTAAAATGTTCAGTATTCTACAGGAGCACTTGTCCAGGGGACTCGAAGCCCATTGTAAGTGACCTTCCTATACAAATACTGCCAAACAGGCTATAGTATTGTTTAAACTTAAATTCAATGTTCTGTATTGATTTTCCCCAGTATAAACAATAACTGAGTTCTTCTACTCAGCATTTTGGGAAATCAGTAATATTCAGCTTACTAGGGCTTTATGGGAGTCAGCTGTCTCAGAGTTCTGTACTAATACTTGTCACAGCAGTACTTGGGCAACTCCCAGGTTAATTAAATTGGTATAGCAAAGGCCCCAGGAGATTTCATGGAGTCTCCCACTCTTCTATCTTGGGTATCGGAAGCTATGCTTGGGGTAGCATTCCATGTAGGAGGGGGGTGTTTTTATTTTGTCTTTTAGAGGAGGGAAGGAGTAAGGGAGGACAGTTGCTGTAGACTCTGCTTTGAGATTTTGTATGTGAAAAATACAGGAGGGTTAAGACTACACTATATCCAGACCTGTTAAAACTTTCTTCTCAGTCACAAAAATAAGGCTTTGCTTCTCTCCAAAGAATTAATGCCAGGTGCAATACATGCAGTCAAACACTGTCCTAGCCTGTGCTGTTTCCTACCCTTCACTTGTTCATGTCACAACATGACCTGAGAGGCTGGGGGTTGGGTGGGAAGGATGTACCAAGGAACTGAGACTCCAGCCAGTAGTAGGAGCAGAAGGACCCAAAGCCGGAGGGGGAAGGGGGTAAAATGAGGCCCAGCAATCTCCTGGACCCAGAACTGTACAGAGGAAACCCACACACACACTGTGGGGGCACTAGGACCAATGTGGTACCTCCCTTCTTATCAGAGACTCCAGCTAGTAGGGGCAGAAGGCACCAAAGCAGGGACCTCTGGACACTCAGAGAACTTTCTAGTTTTGACTGGATGTTCTCTGCCCCATGATGACTGGCTGTTGGAACCAATCCTCTTCCTTCGTCAGTCTCTCCACCTCAGCTTCAGTCCACACCTGCCTCTCTTGGACTCTTCTCCCCAGCCCTGTCCCTCTCACACCTCTTCCCTTCCCATTTAGCTGATCCCCTCCAAAGTAAACCCATCCCCGCCCCCACCAAAAAAAAATCAGGGAACTAACATGACATTTTCTGTCATTATATTGTTCACCCTGTGCTCTACCCCTTCCCCCACTTTATGTCTGTCTTGTCAAATTAAACTGAAAACTCTTTGGGGCAGGGATCTTCTATTATTGTGTGTTTGTACGGTGCCTAGCACGAGATCCCTCTCTTGGTTGGCCCTTAGACACTGCCATAATAAACATGATTATTATGATTATCAATAATAAATAATAATAATAATAATGCATGTACACATGCTTTGGAACCAGTAGAAAGCCTTCATCTGTTTTGTCTTTAAAAGCACTAATCTTCATTTCTGGTGGTGTATTTTTCCATATACAAAACTCACATGTTGCTGTCAAGAGATTTTGTTGTCCATAGATCAGAATTCACTTGTATTTAACACTCTATCCCATGTACAATATAGTAAAGATCCAACCACAGATTAAAAACTCAGGAAGATACACATTATAGTAAAACTCAAAATATCCTTTTAAGTATCAATAGAAAAAAATAAAACAAACAATGTGATGATATTTCCTGTTCTTCAATTAAATTGTTCCCTAACATTTTGATTGTAGTGCAGTATTGAATGTCTACCTGGAAATATGTTTGTTTTATTTATGTTCTAGGCTTTTTCAAGACGTAGATGTATTTATGAAGCCCTGTCCTATCCAACAACCGGCTGTGCTAGGTACTGCAATGTAACAATAAAGGTAAGAAACTGTACAAGGCTTATATAGAAATCAGCCCAAATATTGCTGTTGGTTTTTGCTAATTTTACTTTTGGATGTGTGCAGCATCTAAAGGTCCTCTTAACATAGTTCTTTGAGCAAGAGTACCAACCAGAGACACTTAGCTTCTCTGATATACTACCCTTTGTACTACCTGAAATAGCTCTTCTTCATTCTTCGTGTTTACCTCAGCTCTCCTGGTGAGGCTTTGTAGCTGCCACACATTTCTGTTTAGAACTTTCTTATATTATATAACTCAGGTTCTCTCTCTTTTTAATCTCAACACCTCCCAAACACTTTTCACTGATTCTTATGGCTGTCTCTATGAAGGGCTGCACAGTTTGACAATTAGCAACACTAGTAGGATACATTATTCTTCCAAGACTTCATGTGCTGCTCAGTGGCAATGAACAGCCAAATGCTTGCAAAGATTTTACTACATTTTGCCTCCTGTGGTATGTCTAATCCTTACAAAAATTGTCAGTCACAACTCATTACCATTAATTTTCCACATTCCTTTTTCCTGTCCTTCTAATTAGGTTTCTGGGTTTCATAACACATATTAGGTGCAAAAGGTCTGCAAATCTCTAAGACAAGAGAGGCCTTTGGACCCATGCTTCCCTGTGAATTAGCCAGTTTCCATGCTTTTATATTCATGAATCTGCATAGCAGCCCAATTCCTGAATAAAAATTTTGATACAGGAAATAATTATTTAGGGCTAGGTTGTAGCTAGACCAAATCTGGGTGCAGGTCTGTGGGTGAAGCAGGTGAAGAGGAAGTAAGGCGACTACCCCTGTGTATGGCCCACCTGTAGGCTGGGCAGAATTGCAGTTCCTGATCTCAGGAGTGCAGACACTGCCCTTTTGAGTGCACAGCACCCCAGAGCCTCAGACAGTTGTCTGTGTCAGAGCTCCTTCTCCACATGGCCATAAAGCTTAGAGGAGTATAGCAGTTTGTGCAGTCCATCACACACCAAGAAGCTTTGGGAGACAGGTTGCAGCTGACGCTGGGACAGTGTCACTCCAGGTCAACCGCAGTGCAGAGCTGCACCGTCTAGCCCTGAATGATTGGTCTGTCCCTCAGGTCTTCAGATGGAGGAATAAAGTGTTACTTTACATGCCATGCAGCAGTATGTGCTTTTCTTCACAGGAACCTAAGTGTTGCAAAGGCTTCCATGGGCCAGACTGCAATCAGTGTCCAGGCGGATTTGCCAAACCCTGCTCAGGAAATGGACAGGTAAATGGAGCAACCAGCAGCATCTTGCACTTTTATGTGGGGGTAGAGACAGGCTGGGCTTGGTAGCATCCAGACTCCCTTGATCCTTTAGCACACAACAAATGTGGAAAATATTGCAGGAGGTTCACACTCTGCTAATCTATGTTGGCAATATGGGAGTCGTGCACTGATATAAGAGGGGAAAGATGGTGGAACCCTCCAGTTGTCTAAAACATCCAATTCTGTGGTTTTAATACACTGTATTGGGCATGGTTGGGATTTTAAGTGACCCACTCTGGTGCCCAGGATTGTCTGGGGAAAAAGCAACAACAAAATAATAATTTTAAAGTTACAATTGAGAAGGAGAATGGAATTATGGGCATATGGGAGCAGAGAAGAAACACAAGCTGGAGGAAAGTTTCCACTGGAAAAAATATTTATCATTAGGTTGAGATTCTTCTTGCATCTAAAGAGGGCGCTGCTACAATCATGGTATAGACAGGCCCAGGTTAGTTATACAACTTTTCCTGCAGGGAGTAACAAAAAAGGATTATTTTAACATTCCCATATAAATCCTATATCTTCTTTGTTGCAGTGTGTGGAGGGAATGAAAGGAAATGGAACTTGTATTTGTACTGATGGATTTCAAGGATCCCACTGTCAGTTCTGTTCAGACCCTGATAAATATGGCCCTCAGTGTGACAAAAGTAAGCATAGCTGCACCCTCCTCCCCCGTGTATAACCTGTTGTCTTCTAAAACGTTATTTGTATTACAATCAGAGCTAACTGATAGTGGTATACTCTCTGTAAAAGGCCTTTGGGGTGGGTTAATTTCATATGGTTTCCAACAAGGCCTAATCCATAGCCCGTTGAAGTCAATGGAAAGGCTTCCATTGACTTCACTGGGCTTTTGATCAGACTTAGATTGCCTTATGTTAATTGCTTTTTCATGTCTGCCTTCCTTGCATAATTATCTAAACAGACAAAATCCTCCTCCTCAACATGTATTTCTATTCTGGAATTGTTCACAAACGTAATAGCAGCTATCTACATACATATGAAGACACAATCACTGTCTTGAAAAAAAAATCCACAATCTGAAAATATTTAAGATTATGTAGGAATCAGATTCAGATCCACTTTAAACATCATTCTTACTAGATAACTACTGTGTCTGTTAGTGTAGGGCCCAGAGTAAAAAAGAAAAGTCCCAGAGCCCAGGCTCCAGCCCTAACCGGAATGTCTACACAGCAAATATGGACCCCGCAGCCTGAGTCAGCTGACCCGGGCCAGCAGTGCGTTTTTTATCCCTGTGTAGACATAGCCTAAGAGGCCACTAGGCCTTCCATAAGATGATGTAAGGTCAGAGGCTGAAGCATAGCTACTTTAAAAAAATATTAAGATCTTTTTGAGCCTTGATCCTGTAAATTCATCCACATTTGTTTATCTTTTTGCACTGTGAGTAGTTCTGTGACTTCAACAGAACTGCTCATAGGGCATAAAGTTAAGCACGTGGGTAAATTTTTGCAGAATCAGGGCCTTAGTTTGTAAAAGTTTAGTGATTTTGTTTGATCTGTTTATACGTAATCATTTTAGTTTTTTCAATCCAAGATATGATGTTGTGTGCCTGCTTCACCAGCTTCTATAGATAACTTTAAATTCCAATGGCAGACGAGTGTGCTATAAAAAATAAGAAGAATATTATTACAGGTGTTTAGATTTTAGAAAGAACTTATCTGAAATATTTAAGAAATACCATATAGGGACAATTGTTTTTCAGTTGTTTAATTTCACGTTTTATTTTTCCCCCTACAGAATGCCTGTGTGTTTACGGGAAATGTGATAACAGGATAGGTAGTGATGGAATCTGCCTTGCTGGATCATGCAAAAGTGGATATGCTGGGAAACTCTGTGATAAGCAGATAGTTCCGTGTGGGCCTTTTGTGCAATTCTGTCATGCACATGCAAATTGTCAGCTTAGTAATGGTGCCAGGAGGTAGGTAGTTATATCTAAGTAATATTAGGTGTGCTATAACACTTTCAGAATCAAACTACAGGACTGGCATTTTTTGTTTCAAGATAACACTTCACACTATTGTACAAACATTAATCTTTATCATAATACTATGAGGTGGTATGTGCATGTTCCTTTCATTTTATAGGGGGAGAAAAGGAGGCAGAAAAGTGAAGGGACCTACCCAAAGCAATGCAGTGAGTCAATTGCAGAGCAGGGATTAGATCTCAGTGGTTTGATTCCCAGTTCTGTGCTCATTTCCACACATTATACATAGCTTTTTCAGATCTTAAGATCAATATGTTTGAGCTTGTAAAATTGCAGAAGTAAGAGGGTTACAGTCAAAAGTGTCAAAGTAATTTAGGAACCTAAGTTTAATTTTCAAAAGTGCCTAAATGTCTTAGGAGCCTAAATTCATTAACTTGCAATGAGAAAGGCTAAATACTTGTCACTTTCGAAAATGGGACGTCGGTGCTTTTGAAAATTTTGGGCAGTGTGCTTTTCGGATATTCACCCTTAACCATCTATGTACTTGAAATGGTGTGGTATCTTCAATAAAGCCAAAGCTAATCATTTTAAGCAGCCTGCAATTTGGACAATGTGCTAAAGGAAAAAATTATCAAAAATCAATTCAGCTTAATTTTGCAAGTGTCCTATCATGCAAAATGATTTAATCAAACCTTGTTTTTATAGCTGCATCTGCAAACCTGGATATGAGGGAGATGGAACAACCTGCAGTGAAGTAGATCCTTGTGCTAGTTTAGTTCAAGGTGGTTGCAATACCAATGTAAGTATATGATTTCTTACAGAAGGAGTTGCTTAGTTTAGAGGAAATCTAAAGAAAGGCTAGGAATACCAGTAAGAAACATTTGCATATATAAATTCAGAATTTCCAACCAAATTCAAATCCTTCCCATAATTAAAATTCTTGCCCTTACAGTTGCTTTGCTATGAAAATTGCTATGACTTATATAGTCATTGTGCCCAAAGATGGATGCCACACATCTTTTTTAGCGACTTCTGTGACATTCTTAATATAACCCAAAGTAAAATCTTCCTTCAAAGCAGTAGACTCATGGATTGAAATCTCTCTACGCCTCTATGCCCTCCCATTCCATAATAAAGGTAAAGCTATGGCAATGAGGGATCTTTTTCCTCTTTAGAGTTGGCAGAGCAGGATCTACTACAAGGAAGCCCGTAACTAGTTCAAGGGATTAAGTAATGGATTTTAAAACTATTTTCAATGTTTAAATTGTCAGATCAAATTCAGGTCAAGTTATTAGTGACCTAAAGTTATTTCTTATCATCTGATGACTGTTTGGAAGCTTATGTGAAACAAGTTGCTAGTTGCATTATAGTTAGCAGGGCACAGGTAGCCACATAATAACACCCACAGTGGCTGGCATTAATTGGCGTCTTTGCTGATTGCATCAGTTCAGAGGTTGAAGATTTGATTCAGTCAAGAGAGACCTTCACCCCTCCAAGTCAGGGTGAGACACACTGACATGGCATTGCGGGGGAACCTTTCTGCCCACCACGGTCTCCTATGGACAAAGGGGGATGTCAACCTCCAGGGCTGTAAGTCCAGCACTAAAAAAAATTCTATGAAAATATTAAAGGGGAAAAAATAGAGTTTGTTCTCTAGTGTCATAGCCAAAGATTCCATCTCCTTTCCAGCATGTCCTTTTCTGAGCTGTCCATTTTAAAATGGTGGTTGGTGTCCATTAAATTTGTTTACCGTGTCATGTCCCTACAGGCAGAATGTATTAAAACAGGCCTTGGAACTCACACATGTGTATGCCAGCCAGGATGGAGTGGGAATGGAAGAGATTGCTCAGAGATCAACAATTGTCTGCTACCAAATTTCAGAGGGTGCCATGACAATGCTACCTGCATATACGTAGGGCCGGGTCAGGTAAGTTTCGCTCATATCTTCCTGCACTACCTCTACCTCATTCTGTTCTGCCCAAGTTTGCTCCCGAACTACTACCTTCTACGTCTTCTCCCACTCCCTCTATGTGCCCTCTTCCATGCAACCCCACCTGGAACAGCCTCCCACATCTTGTGTTCCTCATCTCATAGGAGTAGGGGCAAAAAACTGAAGTGGTTTTCAAATGGAGCTTGATAAATTTATGAAGGGATTGATTATATGATGGGATTGACTGCAATAGCAGGGGACTGGAATCAATGATACAGGAGGCCCCTTCAAATCTGATGGTCTTATGTCCCAAATGAGTACCCTTCTCTCCATTTTAAATCTTGCCTTAAAACTCACTTCTTCTGAAAAAATCTATCAACATTAATTCTCTATTGAAAGGGACTGTACTTTATTCTTTAGTTATTTACAGCTATTCAGGAAAAATTTTTAAAAAAAAATCCATCCACAATCCATGAATGCCAATTATCTCTCTAGGATATTTCTAGAGCACATATGTATATAGTTTTTAAATCACTAATTCTTTTAAACATCCATGCAGGACACACTGAGAGACTACCCCCCTCCCCATGAATGATGCCAAAAGATCAAACACTTCGGCTCCACCATGTGCTGGGCCTCAACTTACTGGTATTAATGTTGGAAATGCAACAGCATGTTCAGAGTTTCAGCACAAACGCTTTGTGGGTTTAAAGTACAAAGGGACAGATTCTCAGATGGTGTAAATTGGTGTCACACCATTGAATTCAGTGGCGCTATATGGATAAACACCATCTGGAAATCTGATCCATAGTGTTTAGAAGATCTACAATGTTTTAATCGTTTTACTTTATTGCCTTGTTTTGTTGGAATCGTAGAATGACTGTGAATGTAAGGAAGGATTTCGGGGGAATGGAATTGAATGTGAACCAATAAACTCTTGTTTGGAACAAAATGGAAAGTGCCATCATCTGGTGAGTTAATTATTTTCAGAACAAATATTAAAATAACATTTGTTTTACTGTATGCATCAGTGGATAATATTTCTTCCATGGGTGTGAGAATGAATGGCATTCCACTAGAGCAAACATGTTGCAGCTTCATGTTGTAGGATCTTTAAAGCTCAGTTGAGTGCATAAAAATGTCCTTCAGTGTCAGGTGAAAGGATTGCTGATATCCAAATAGATCCTGAGATCCTTACTAGGTTTTTCCACTGAGATCCATTAAAGTTTCCCTAACTGAAGTCTGAGTGATAATCGAGTAAGGCCCCTACAATTTGGTCTGTTAAGAAGACTGGAAAGTTGATCTCCATGTTCTCTGACATATCTAGATGGTTGGTTTTGTTTTTTTGGAATATCAGCAATACAGCATGAAGATACAGAGACAAATTCTCTGCTGCTGTAAATTGGTGCAGATCCATTGAATCCCTACACCATAGAATAAGTTATTTTTGGTTACTTACAATAGCTAGTTCAGGGTTCAGTTATCCCATTCACCTTTCAAAGAAGGCAAAAGAAAGGGGGCTTAGTAGTCTCATCATCTGGTCTAACAATACATAGACTCTCAGGAGCCATAGGCTCAAATTTCAGGAGGGCCTGCTCATCCATCCACAGTGCATAAGTTTACTATGATGCAATTTATTCTGTGGGTCTCAAATCAAGGTCCAATTTGCTTTTCCCAGATACAGTAGTTAAAATACTTAATGGCCGCTACAATTTCTTCTCTCCAGACCAGAAGTATCTGCTCAGTCAGGCATTATGGGATTCTTCAAGATGTGTTAGGCTATATTGCATAAAGAGATTTTTTTTTAATTTAGAACTGTTTGGATTATTTATTGCCAATAAATTATCTGATCAATTTAGCCTTTCATTTCCATTCCTAAATTATCTGCAAACAGCTTTGGTGCGCACGATTTTGTAATTCACAATTGTTTGACAGTTTATAGGTTTTTCACTAACCGTTCTCTGAACTTTTCATCATTTGTGGCATGAGACTGATTATCTACATTGTAAAGTATTTTTCTTGTATGCTGGATGAAAAGCTTTCTAATATCTTTTATTGGACCAACTTCTGTTGGTGAGCTTGTCTCTCTTATCAACAGAAGTTGGTCCAATAAAAGATATTACCTCACACACCTTGTTTCTTCCATTCATGAAAGCATTTAAGTCCTATTGATTTCAGTGGGACTTAAGAACATGCTTAAGTGCTTTCCAGAATAGGGATACTTTACTGAATGAGGGCCTCAATGAAGGGATTTTCAGCTATTTTAACTTTGCCACATCTCAGCATTGCCTTGTATTATGTGCAAGCATATTATATCAACAACATCTCTTGAATCCCCAGCTCTTTGACAGATTAAATCTTCTCTCCCTCATTTTTTAAAGGCAACTTGTCAGTTTGTGTCATCTGGTGTCTGGGACTGTGTGTGTCCAAAGGGATACGAAGGAAATGGCATCATATGCTATGGAAGTGCAGCAGATGTAAGTAAGATAGTGATCTTTTGTCTAAGGGCAAGTTCAACTGCAGATTCTTTTTGTAATGCTGGCCAGGGAGACAGTAAAGTAACTTCTGAACAACCCTAACAATGTAATGCACAACTGTGCTGACTGCAGACAGCGTGCTTCCTGAGACCCTTGCAAATCCCAGAAATGAGATACTGTGTTTAAAGAGAGAGGCTTGCACTTTCAAAGGGCCTAAGGGAATTGGGCATCTGATTTCATTAAGCCTCTGAAAATGCCAGCATTAGAGCCTAATTTTCACAAAATACAACTGAAGTCATTGAGAGCTGTGGATGCCCCATTTATATGAAAATCTGGCCTTGAAAATTAGTCTCATCTGAACCTGTCAGTTTTGATCAGAGATCGACTTATCATATATAAAATAGGAGAACAAAACAGGTCATTTAGTGAAGGTAAATTTTCAACTATTTAACGAAAAGGAAAGGTATGTGTCAATCTTCTCAGCTATTTTATCTTTTCTTTTTAAACTGGCAGCAGTAAGAAGCTGGGATTGGCATTACCATTTATAGCCCAATCTGTTCCCAGTCTCAGCACTGAAATGAACAGAAACCAGATAAATTACTGACTAAGACTCCATTACAGAACATAAAGACATTTACAGCAGGTTTGCCAATGGATTTATAGTATCCGGTTAATTTTGCAGCCTTTCACATTACTTGGAAATGGCAACACACAGCCTGAAAACTCTTCCACTCTCCAGTTGGTGGAAAACAAAATGTCTGTCTAGGGAGATATTACACTCAAGATGAAGGTCTGCAGTAAACATGCTGCCTGGGAATGGGGAATCATAACTGAATAGCAGTATAGTTTTTCTAGGACTACAGTACACTTTGGCTACTAAAACTGTCCCATTTCTGAAAATGACCCTAAAGGATTTCCACTCACTATCAGTACTACAAAAAAGAAAGTTTTAAAAATTGACTTGTCTTTAATTGTTGTTATGTTTATTATAATGGAGCACTAGCTTCACTATAGTTAAGGTTGAGAAGACCATTGTGTGTAAAGAATGACTCTTCTTAGTGCTGTAAAATCTGCACAGTTACATAGATTGCCTTGAAATGTAGTGTGCCCTGTGGGAGTGCAGAGTATGGGTAGTGATCCAAATTTGAGGTCATTTGACCAAGGGATTCCTGAGATACAGCCCCCTGAAATAAACAGCTTTTCTAAATATATAATCTTTTTTTTTGACCAGGCCTGGAGATCAAACATAAGGGTCTCGCTCACTTAAGCGTTACCGTCCAAGCGTGTGTAGCACCAACAAGTCCTTTTGGGGAGCAAAATTCAAAACACTCTTAGTAAGAGTTTGGCTCTCCAGTGAAGCTCTTGAGTAAGGGTCAAACACCAAACAAATCACACTGAGCATGTGCAAAAAAAGGAGGCTAAGAGGCTTTGTAGGTGGAAAGCTTTCTCTGTAGCTGGATAGTTCAAGGCGGTAAGCAGTAAGCCTTTTGTCCTGAACTCACCCAGCTAATGACAGTTCCAGCCCCTGCCTAGGGCAGAAAGGCATATAAAAAAAATCTACCCCCCTTTGGGAGGGAGGCATTTTGCAGGAATACATTTAAAGTATGTTTGTAACAAAACAAAAGTTAGATGTAAGAATGCTTACTGTCAGGAGGGGCATTTTAGGCGGTGGAGGAGTGGGGGTATAGGAGTGAGGGGTTTGGGGCTATATCAAGGGGAGCAGGGATAAATGGGGATAGGGGAGGGACACTGGGAAAGGGACATGGGGGTGAGTGGCAGGTGGACTGGAGGAGAATAGGGAGAGCTCCAGATAGTGTGTGCCCAGATCTTGGGGCTCCTACACTGTCAGAGAAGTCTGAGTCCCCCTCCCTGCCCCTCTCATGTAAGTTGGAATATGGGGGCCTTGCCTCTGTGGGAGTGTCTGAGCCCTGCTCTCAGTCTCTTTATAATGAGCAACCACAGCTCCCACTGCAATCTGAGATGACCTAAAATGTCAATCCTGGGTGACAATACATGGAGATGCAGGATTTCAATACAGAATTGTGTGGATTATGTCAAACAGAAGGGCACTGGGCTTTTCTTGCCATGGGTATTATCAATAGTGAGGTGGGATAGAAGAGCAGTCTGTGGATTTAATGATGAGTGGGGGGAAGTATAGATTTAGATAGTAACGTGTGTGCACGTGTAAAGGGGTTGTAAAAGGGTCTGAGGCGGCTGTTAAATTTTGCCAGTGGTATTTTGTTGGAGTAGGCTCCATGTCTGAGTGTAGAGCAAGTGCAGGGAGTGCCTGTGCATTACAGCGAACAGGCAGAGTATGAGAAAGTACATTATGGGTGATATGGGGGCAACACTCAAAGAAGACAGAGTTAAGGTTACATGGTGTGGCAGGGTCGAACCAGATGGCTATAGGAGAGTAATAGAAGGCAGATATATTAGCCCCAGGCTTAGTAGGTCCCTTTTCCCTGGGTAAGGTAACAGGGAAGGTTCCAAAACAATCAGGAACCTTCTGGAGACAATTAAGGCAGGCTAATCAGGGCACCTGGGTTTTAAAAAGGAGCTCACTTCAGTTTATGGTGTGCGTGTGATGAGCTGGGAGCAAGAGGCACTAGGAGCTGATAGTGAGAACGCGGACTGTTGGAGGACTGAGGTGTACAAGCATTATCAGACTAGGAGGAAGGTCCTATGGTGAGGATAAAGAAGATGTTGGGAGGAGGCCATGGGGAAGTAGCCCAGGGAGTTGTAGCTGTCACACAGCTGTTCCAGGAGGCACTCTAGACAGCTGCATTCCACAGGGCTCTGGGCTGGAACCCAGAGTAGAGGGCGGGCTCAGGTTCCCCCCAAATCCTCCCAACTCCTGGTCAGACACAGGAGGAGTCAACCTGGACTGTGAATTCAGAAAAACGGCCACGCTGAGGGCTGCCCTGAAGCTCCAAAGCAAGCAAATCCATCAATAAGCGCAAGACCCACCAAGGTAGAGCAGGAACTTTGTCACAATGGGCAAACAACCTTAATTCAGTATTTCTTTGTTTCCACAAGTCTGAGTTTTTCTGAACTTAACATTCTGGAAGGGCACAGACTATCACCAGGCAACATTAACTCTGTGTTAATGACTTTATCATTTAATTTATATTGCGATAGTGCCTAGGTGTCCCAGTCATGGTCCGTGACCCCATCGTGCTAGGTGGTGTACATACAGCACAAAAACAAAGAATTCTCTTTTGATTTATTTGGGATTTAGTTAAGACAAGATTTGTACTTGAATATTTAGAGATAAAATGTTTAGACCAAAGTTAGACACCTATACGTTAAATGATAAAGTCAGACCACTTATATAGGTCTTATGAATAACCACTGTATTCATTCTTCTCTTTATTGGATCAGGAGTTGTCTGCTCTGTCAGAGGCAGCTGGATTTAACCAGTGGGTTAATGTGAGTATACTTTTGTTTGAGGAAAATACTATCCTTTTAATATATAGAAACGTGGATCTCTAGTGATGTTCCCATCAAATAATATAGTCCAAGATCTGTACTGACATGAACAGGTGAATACGTGTACTTCGGGGCAGAATCTCGTCATCTAATTCTTCTGCACTGAGGCCAAATTCCAGCTCCAATCTCAATAGACGCAGAAGCTCCACTGGCAGAGGAACCAATACCAGTTCTAGTATATGGGGTGGGAGGCTGCATACAGAGCTCAGCTCTGTGGGCATGCAGATGACATCAGATTTCACCACAGAGCAGGTCCTCCTATCTGCCCCTTGGTGAGAAGGCTGCACAAGGTCTGTGGCACCCATGGCTGCTGTAGCCTCCACAGCAAAGGGGATGGGAGAAGAATTCTTTCTCCTGCATATTTGCACAGTGCTGGATGGCATGAAAATCCTAAACTGTGTGTGGTCATCATTCTGACTGTCAGAGCAAGTGAGGAGGAACCCACCATCTGCACTGACTTGATTGAACCATAGAAAATGAATGAGCAGATAAATCACAATAGAATGTCTGACTGTATAGTAGGGTTAGAAACACCTGTTTGAACAAAATGAGAAGTGTTCCAAACAAACTGATTCATATTTGCCAGATCACTCCTGTAATGTGACACTTCCAACTCCAAAGAGCTTACAGTCTAAATATAAGACAAGAGACAATTGGTCGATACAACAAATAGATGGAGCAAGCACAGGGTAACAGACAGACCCTTAGGAACAGTATGACAAGCAGCAGTCATAACACACCAGCTGCCTAACCATTGTCACATTTAGTGTAGCCATCATGGCCGAGAGGACTTGGAGGATAATGTGGCTAATTGTAAAATAGTTATCTGGCTGCCTGCTTGATTCAGGTTCTCAAACAGCAGCATATTCCATTGGCAATTTTACAGACAGAAAACAACAAAACCAGAGCGGAAATAAGTACATGTAGTCATGTATTAGGAGTCAAGTATTATGAAAGTGCTGCTAGGTTTGCACAAAACTCGTCAGGTGTTAGAGGGGAGAAAGAGAAGAGTGAACACGCTATACGGGGAGCAGACCACAAAGCCTATTGAAATAGGGATATGGACATTCCTGCTTTACTTCAGAGAAACTCCACCTCTTAAAATTAAAGAACTGTAGTGTTAAAAAATATATTCTTCTATAGCAGGAGGTTCTCAAACATCATTGTACTGTGACCCCCGTGAACCGCCTCCATGCAGGGGGGCCAAAGCCGAAGCCCAAGCGCTTCACCTTCAGCCTCAAGCGGGGGTCCTGTAACCCGAGCCCTGCCACCCAGGGCAGAAGCCAAAGCCCGAGCCCCGCCACTCAGGGTGGAAGTCCTTGGGCTTTGTCCCCAGGTGATGGGGCTCAGCCTTCAGCCCCCGGCCTCAGCAAGTCTAACACGAGGCCTGGCGACCCCATTAAAACAGGGTCGCAACCCACTTTGGGGTCCCGACCCACAGTTTGAGAACTGGTGTTCTATAGTGTCGCATTCCCCACTTGTCTATTAGAAGAGACAGTGCAACTTCCATGATTTTAACATCTCAGGTGAGTAGCAAGTTCTATTCTTTATATTTGTGTGATGCTCCTTCTCCCATTACATAGATATTGTTCATGGCGCTGTTGTAGTTATAATCTCAGCTATCTAAATAACCTACCAAAAATACTTTAAATCAATTATATGTATTGTCTTAATTATCTCCTATCAAAATCCCTAGCCTCCCCCATTCCCTTCAGTCTTTCCTCCACGCCACACCCATGGTCACATACCACCTAATATTTATTTTTTTCAGTTCCATTGTCTTGAAACACAAGCCAAGTATTCTGTTAAAGGATAAGAAGTACACGGTTCTTGAAGTAGGTTTGTCCTCAGATTTTACTCCAACACAGTAAGAATCCTAGCCATCTAGAAGTGGTTAACAAGACACCAGTTGTCATCGGTCTTTACTCATATCCTTTTCAGTTGCAAAATAGTTTCATAAAAAGCAGGAACTGGCAAATCAAAGCACAGTGACTATCCGAGCTTGTACAAATCAGATCTTGGCCCTTAGATACTTATTGCTAGCTGTGCATATTGCACAGAAAGAGACTGTGGGCCTGATCCAAAGCCCATAAGAATCAGTAGGAATCTTTCTACTGACTTCAGTGGGCCTTGAATCAGGCCCTATGGTTGCCTGAGCTATGTTCCTATGCTGATGTTTTGGTGGTAGGGGAAAACCTCTCTCTGGATCAAATGGTGTTTGATAAGACAAGCAAACAGGGAGGTCTTTTTCTGGGCATATTTTTAACTTCATACTCTAGCAGGAATGTTCATGTTTATACATTTTCATACCTGCATGCTGTTTTTTCCTACAGACTAGGAAGGAAGAGGGAGATTGTTATTGTTAGCTCTATTTTTAAATACTTGGGAGGCCCTCAGATGCTTGTGGCAATGGTGACTTGAAAGATGACACTAGCAGATACAATTCCCAGCTATTTCAAGGGACTGGTTTCTGCACAATTCTCCTTTCTTGACACTGAAATGACAAAAGTGATGAAGGAGCACTAGGAAGAGCCCATGGCCAGTCTCCAGGCAGCACACAAGCTAGGGCAAGGCAAAACCTGAACCTCTTGCTCCATGGAAATTTACAAGAGTGAAATTAGCAAATTTTGGTGGTGCTGATGGTATTTTGTTTTGTTTTATGAGAAAGAGGTTATACTGAGGTTAATCCTCTTAATCTCTCCTCCCCGGTTTCTTCCACAGCCTAAGACCCAACACTGCTAAATGAAACACGAGTTAGCATACTCAAACATTAGCAGCCTACAGCCCTATGTTAAAACTGGGATTGTCAACAGCACCTGAAGGGAATTAGGCACCCAAATCCTATTGAAATTCATTGAGAGTTAGATGCATAACTCCCTTATGGTTCTTGGAAAAATCTCTGCTTAAATGTACAGTCTTTCAAATAAAGGAAAGGAGTACTTGTGGCACCTTCACGAAAGCTTATGCTCAGATAAATTGGTTAGTCTCTAAAGTGCCACCAGTACTCCTGTTCTTTTTGCAAATACAGACTAACACGGCTGCTACTCTGAAACCTGTCTTTCACATGTGAATCTCGTATTAGGCAGATTACCTATTTCATGGCTATTAACTCTATTCATCCTGTTTCTTAAATACTTCTGCCTACCCTTCATGGGTACTTCAGTTGCAACTATTATCAAGCAGCAGTAGTAACCAAAATATTTTTTAATTCAAATACATAAAATAAATGACATAGTACAATAGTTGTGTAGATTGACTTGTTTTTTATGGTTATATTAAAATTGGTTCTTATCCTTATTAAGATTGTTTCTATTCTTCATACACGGACCAAAAATTCACTGTTTTGGCTTTCCACACATTTTTGTAGCCATTGGTTCAAATCATTAGGCTACTTAATGGTTCTTCCTCCCCACACCAATCACAGGACAGCTCATGTACGGAACCCTATTAAAAGGGTCACCTGATGACACATAAACTTAGGATATACAATATAACATATTTTACTCTGATTCAGGAGGCTTCAATAAACACAGTGCTGTCAGTGACTTCAAATTTAACCATCCTTGTGCCTTCCCTTCGAGCAATTGAAAACATGGATCAAGATGAGAAAGCCTTTTGGATGTCAAAGACTAACATTGCAACCCTACTAAAGTACGTTGATGTTTTCTTTAATATTTGATGCATCTGATTCTTTAAATGAATTGGTTTTCAATGCAAATATCATTTTGATTTGAACTCATTACAGCAAGGCAGCTTTTACATCCTTAAAGACAGTGAGTCAGATTCTCCTTTTTTACGCTGAAATGGTAATCCCATTGAAGACAATTATTTATTATTTGTATCATTACTGTGGTGTTTAGATCCGCAGCTGAGACCAAGGCCCAACTGTGCTATGCACTGAACAAACAACCCCAACTTTACCCCAGCGTAGCTCAAAGCAGAATCTGACCTAGAAACCGTGGTCTGAAATGCCATGTTTATTTATCTGCAAGCTGTAAGAAAATACAAACATTAGAATCCAGCTGAATTTTCTTTCAGGTATCATGTATTAGTGGGAGCTTATAGACTTGCTGACCTCCAGAATTTATCATCTGACACACTGGCCACATCTCTGCATAACAATTTCCTGCATCTGTCTAAAGAAAGTGAGGTAAGATCGCTTGTCAGCCAGCTTGAAATCCCATTTTGCTCTCAGTCCATCAGTAGTGCTATAATAATATTAATACCCATGCATATGCTTACATTTAAAGATGCCTATAACATAGGCATTAACGTAATTTCTCTATAACATTCTCTCACTGTTGGGTTCTCTGACAAGTACTGTTTTCTCTACTGCTTTATCTAGACAGCCAGACTGTGACTCATCAATTCTTATATGTATATTATTGGTATTGTTGTAGCAGACAGAAACCCTAAATGGTCAGAGCCCCATTGTAAGGGGGGTACACATAGGAAAGCACAATCCATACCCTGAAGAGTTTACCCTCTAATTTAACACAAGACATATCAAGCAAGTATAACAAACAATACTGGGAGGCGAGAGGGAGGGAGGATTAGGGTAATAGCAATACCATGCGACTACATTGGCTGACTGCATGCACAGCTTGATGGTCCCAAATCATTTGAAAGTATTTTTAAAGATAAATAAGCTGAAGCCAGGTGTCCTTGACCACCTCTCAACGTAGCCTTCAGAAGTTGGCTGATTTATTGTAGGAATCTATACACATTTCTGGGAATATGCAAACTCCATAGTATTTAGTCCCTTGAAGGAGTATTCTTTGGGGGAGCATGTTGAAGAGGTTCCACTAGGCCAGTGAAGCTTTGGGAATGCACAGACGTCTCAAAATTACTGAGGGCTAGATGGTGTTTTTAGCATGCAAGCCGTAATAAGAGAAGCGGCGCCTCGGTGCACCACCTCAAAAGAAGCACCAGGAGGTTCTGCCTCAGAAGCACAATTCTTCCTGAGGCTCCTTAAGTAAGTAATTTACTTCACCTATTTAAAGAAGCCAGCATGCTGCCTCCATGCAGCTAGTCAGTTGTGCTGGCCTGCATGTAGAGAACAGAGCTGGGCAAATAACTGATTTTTCAGTTCAGTGTCACGTCCAAACAAACAAAAACAAAACACACCTGGGGAAAAAAAGTATGATTTAGACTGAACCGAATGGGAAATTTTTCAGAATTTGTGGTGAATCATAAAAGTTGGTTTTAGATCAGGGATCCAAACCCAGGTCTCCCACATGCCAGGCAAGTACCCAAACCACTGGGTTAAATATTACCAGGGGCCAACAGTGGAAGCACCAGTACTGACCCACCTCCCTCTTTTTCCAGTCATTCTGTGATTGGCCAAAGCTATTTGTGTCAATTGGTGACCAGTTTCAGGGTAACAAACTGCATTTTTGTCAACTATTCATCTGAAAAATTTCACCCAGCTCTAGTGGGGAAGACAGAACCACAATGCCACCTATTCCCCAACCAGTTTCCTCAGAGCAAATCATCAGGGGTGCAGTCCCTGTGCTCCAGGACTGTGAATCTGGGGAGCCCTAACAATGCCTAGGCCAGGGGAGGAATGCTTACTGTCTCCCAGGCACCTTGCTTGACCACGTTAGATAAGAATACAATCTAGCTCTATGTAAACAGTTAGACAGGTGGAAGTCTGCTGCACACAATCAGCAAACTGGTGTAACTGTGATTAAAAGTAAACCCTAGTCCTTTTCTTTCCAGAACATCACTATTGAAGGAGCTAACATTGTCGTTGGTGATATTGCAGCCACGAATGGAATCATCCATGTTATTGATAAGGTACATCACCATGTAATTAAAAAGTTAGCACCCTGCTCTCTATTCCTTTGCCTCCTGAGCAAGGCAATACAAATTGGATGGGGAAACAGCCAACAGCTGTGGAAAAATATTGTATGGTACATCAGTTTATTCTATTTCCAGTCCTTGCAGCTGCAAGCATGGTATATGTCAATATATTGACATTGTTTGTATGCTTTGATTTCAGGTTCTAACACCACTCAGAGGTCTGAGTGGCGCATTGCCAAAACTGCTGGCCCGCTTAGAACAGATGCCTGATTACTCCATTTTCAGGGGTTATGTTATTGCAAGTATTCATGCTATTTTAAGAATACAAGTAGTTCTCTAGACTATGTGTGTTTGGGCTGGTAGCAGAATATCATTACAAGGTGTTGTTGTTTTTTTTATGTCTTTCCACAACAGCAATATAGGCTGGCAAGTGAAATAGAAGCAGCTAACACTTACACAGTTTTTGCCCCAAATAATGATGCAATTGAAAGTTACCTCAGGAATAAAAAGTCTGCCACTCTGGTATGTATTATACACAAGTCTTGTCTTATCAGCTGAACACACCATTTCAGTTTCAAAACTGCTAGTGCTCCACAGAATGGATGACAATAAAATGAATAAAACAGCAGGGTCTGGGTTTTGTAAAAAGTCAGTCAAGTTGGCTTAAAACCAAAAGAGGCAGGTGGGGATGGGTTCATGAGCTATTCTCCCCCAAATCATGGGAAGTTCTAATTATCATTCTTGGGTTTTGTCCATTTCTACTTGAAAATAACAGGTATAATGTTATTAGTAATGCTTTTCCTCAGTGGATCTCAAAGCACTTTACAAAGGCGATATCATTATGCTTGTTTTGCAAATGGGGAAACTGAGACACAAAGAAGTGAAGTGATTTACCTGAGGTCACCCAGCAGGCCAGCAGCAGAGCCAAGAATAGAACCTAGATCTCCTAAGCCCTGGTCTAGTAATCTATCTGCTAGGCAACACTACCTTTTTTGTTCATGAACGTCAACCTCCTGAAAAACTGTGCCAATACTATTTTAGTTCTCTAATGATACAGTGTTGTTATTTCTATATCACCTTCCTGGAAAAATCCATAATGAGCATTTGAACGGGTATCCCTTGAGAGCTGTCTTTTCACTTGGAAAACTGAACCTGGTTTTAAAAATGTTAGTTAACTATATGACAATGCAGCTAGACATGGACAGCAACATCAAGACCTTCAGCCTCACAGAGTTCAGGCCTAAGGGCTTGTCTACACTTACAGTGCTGCAGCTATGAAGACACTACCTACACAGACAAGAGAACATCTCCTGTTGTCAGCATAGGTACTTCACCTCCCCAAGAGGCAATAGTTATGTCAACAGGAGAAGCCCTCCTGTCAACATAAAGCTGTCTATGCCAGGAGTTAAGTCAGTATAACCGCATCGCTCAGGGGTGTAGATTTTCCACACCCCTGAGTGGTGGTGTTGTACTGACATAAGTTGGTAGTGTGAGTCTGCAACGCTCATGAATGAAACTAAGCTCAGCTGAGCTGCCCTGCCTAAGTCAACTCACACACAGGTATTTCCAGGATCAAACTTTCAGAATGTAAAAAGCTTAATGGGTGGTCTATTAAGTTTCTTCTTTTAAACTGAATAGAAAGTAGAGTTGGGCAATGCTGTGGATGATTTCGATTTTCAAAAGCCAGTCTATCAGGCTTTGGTACTGCAGAAACAGATGTTTAGCAGCTGAATCCCCACTGTAACTGCACCTTGAAATTTGGGTTAAGAATGGGTTAGTGGAAAAATGGTTTTAATTTTGGCCCTTCTTTAAAAGGTAATTAAACCAAGAGCAAGCAGTGACTGGTAGGTGCACACACTAGATCAGGCTTTTGCTTTCTATGTATCCCTCATCTTTTCCTATTAATTATTCAGTCATATGGAGGTTTCATTTCTTGCTTTTCTGCCACTATATATTGTACCTGCAATTTTCCTGTGGGGCTCCTCTTGGCCACAGTCACTGATTGCCTGTGTTTGAGGTGCGGCTCCCTGAAAGGCAGAAGCAGGAAGTGGTCAGAGGGCTAGCTCTGCCTGACCTTTTCCCATTTTATAGAAGCGCTACCTTAGAGGGAGGAGTTTGGAGCAGTCACAGGGCCCAATCCTTGATTTCAGTGGGAGCAAAATTTGGCCCAAACAGAACATTGGTCAGGAGGGGTATTTCTCAGCCTGCTGGTGATAGGTGGCAGGAAATATCTCCCTACATTTTAAATGATGATGAGTGAGATTTAATGTTCCCATCCCAAGTGCCCAGTTAAGGGAGATCAGATATCTGAAAACGAAACAGTAGGACTTCTACCCAGTGGGAATTCAAAGTGGAAACTACATTACTGCATGAAAAAAAGCCAAGTGACATAGCGAAATTTACAAATGTCATAGTTTGGAGTCATTTCTTTCACTAGAGTGAATCTCTGAAAGACCTAAAGAGCATGACATGACATGAATTTTAAGATGTAAATTGGAAGAACATTCTAAACACGTTCCACATATATTGGCCTTCTGGGCAGGTGACAGCAGGGTTAAAAATCGATTGGCTTCCTGAAAAACAAAACAGGCTTGCTAAAAGCGGAACATCTAAAGTAAGACGTTCAAATGGGAATTAGGCTCTTAAGTCCCTTAGGATACATCTATGCTGCAAAAAGAAAAAGAAAAAAATCTCAGAGCCTGGATCAACTGACCTGGGCTTGTGGTGCTCATGCTACAGGGCTAACAATAGCGCTGTAGACTTCCCCACTCAGGCTGGAGCCCAGGTTCTGAGACCCTTCCCCCTCGCTGGGTTTCAGAGCCGGAACTTTTACACTGCTATTTTTAGCCCCATAGCATGAGCCTGAGTCAGTGGACCTGGGCTGAGACATGCTGCCACTCATCCTTATTTGCAATGTAGATGTAGACTCAGGTGCTCTTGAAAATTATTCCCCTGATCCCACAAGTCCATTGCAAGCAGAACAGGCCACTAAAACAAAGCATTCCTGACCATACAAAATGTATGTTACAAAGTAACTCCAGCAAGATGGGAAAAGACCTGAAGACACACAAAAACCATTTTAAAATCAGATTTCAGAGTGGTATCCGTATTAGTCTGTGTATCAGCAAAAACAATGAGGAGTCCTTGTGGCACCTTAGAGACTAACAAATTTATTTGGGCATAAGCTTTTGTGGGCTAGAACCCACTTCATCGTATCCATGGAGTGAAAATACAGGAGCTGGTATAAATACATGAAAGGATGGGGGGTTGCTTTACCAAGTGTGAGGTCAGTCTAACGAGTTAAATCAATTAACAGCAGGATACCAAGGGAGGAAAAATAACTTTTGAAGTGGTAAGAGAGTGGCCCATTACAGACAGTTGACAAGAAGGTGTGAGTAGGGAGAAATTAGTATTGGGGAAATTAAGTTTAGGTTTTGTAATGATCCAACCACTCCCAGTCTTTATTCAGGCCTAATCTGATGGTATCTAGTTAATTCCAGTTCTGCAGTTTCACGTTGGAGTCTGTTTTTGAAGTTTTTTTGTTGAAGAATTGCCACTTTGAGGTCTGTTATTGAGTAACCAGAGAGACTGAAGTGTTCTCCTACTGGTTGTTGAATGTTATGATTCCTGATGTCAGATTTGTGTCCATTTATTCTTTATTCTACGCAAAAGAATTCTTTCTAATTATCAGGAGAGTTACGCACTGGAATAGGCTTCCAAAGTTGGTTGTGGAATCCCTGTCATTGGAGATTTTTAAGAACAGGTTGGATATACATCTGTCAGGAATGGTCTAAGTTAGGGGTTCTCAAACTGGAGGTCGTGACCTCTCAGGGGGTCCCAAACTTATTATGAAGGGGGAGGGTCGTGAGCTTCAGCCTCCACCCTCAAACTATGCTTTGCCTCCAGCATTTATAATAGCGTTAAACATAAAAATTGTGTTTTTAATTTATAAGGGGGGGTGTCTCACTCAGGTTTGCTGTATGAAAAGGGTAACCAATGCAAAAGTTTGAGAACCACTGGTTTAGGTTTACTTGGTCCTGCCTCAGCACAGGGGGCTGGACTTGATGACTTTGAGGTCTCTTCCAGCCCTACATTTCTATGATTCTATAGAGAGCTCCTCAACATGCAGGATTTTATGTAAAATGAATTAGTTAAGATTGGGATGTAGCCCAACAATCAATCTTGCTAACTCTCCCCAAAATCCATCGGCCAGCCCTATGCACAGAAATATAGCAATTGCCGTAGTGGCTCAGACTAGAGTAGTTTGCTTCCACCAGTGGCCAATACCAGATGCTGAAGGAGAAAGTACAACAAACTCCATAATAGACAATATGGAATAACCTGCCCATGGGGAAGTTTCTTCCTAAACCCTGGTAGTCAGTAAGTGGCTTTGTCCCCAGCATAAGGGCCCATAACCCGTCTACATGTCTGTGCTTTGTTATTAGAGAGACGAGGTAAAGGAGATAATATCTTTGAATGCACCAACTTACCTATTAATTATTAAGATATTACCTTACCCACTGTGTGTCTCTAATATCCTGGGACCAACTAGGCTACAACAACACTGCAAACAATATGCTGTGCTATGTAACTCATTGGGGGATGAGAGAAATATTTCACCCAAACCGTTTGCCAACTAAGCTGAACATTTAGTGAGGGCACCTTTGTTAAAACGTTGGCAGCACGTCACTGGCTTACCCCCCGTGTCTTGCAGGACGAGGACCAAATCCGATATCACATTGTGTTGGAGGAAAAGCTCTTGAAGAACGACATGCACAATGGCATGCACAGGGAGACCATGCTTGGGTTTTCCTATCAAGTGGGATTCTTTCTGCACAACGGCCAGGTGCTACTGTCTGTGTTTAAATGTAGAAACATGTTTTCTTCACTACAGGAATGAAACTTCTATCTTAAATTGAAATACAGGCAACAAGAGCTATTGACTCATTGTTGCCTTCTGACACCTTAATATTACAAGAGATCCCATTCAAATATACTGTTGAGTCTCCAGACAGTCTAGACCAGGGGTGGGCAAACTACGGCCCGCGGCCAGATCCAGCCCCTCAGGGCTTTGGATCCGGCCCGCGGGATTGCCCCCTGTGGTGCCGCAGGCCCCGTGCCACTCTCAGAAGTGGCCAGCACCACCTCCCTGGGGCCCCGGGGAGGGGGGCAGAGGGCTCCGTGCATTGTCTTTGCCTCCAGGCACCGCCCCCCGCAGCTCCCATTGGCCGGGAATGGGGAACCGCGGCCAATGGGAGCTTCGGGGGAGGTACCTGGAGGCGTGGCAAGGGCTGTGCACGGAGCCCTATGCCCCCCGTGGGGGCACACAGGGACGTGGTGCTGGCCGCTTCCCAGAGAGGCACGGCGTGGGGCCAGGGCAGGCATGCAGGGAGCCTGCCCTGGCCCTGGTGCATGCTGCTGCCACCCTGGAGCCGCTTTAGATAAGCAGTGCTGGGCCGGAGGCCAAACCCCTTCTTCACCCCACCCCCCAACTCCCTGCCCTAAGCCCCCTGCATGCACCTCGCATCCCTCCTGCACCCCAACTCCCTGTCCTGAGCCCCCTGCTGCACCCTGCACCCCTGTGCACCCCAACCCCCTGCCCTGAGCCCCCTGCTGGACCTTGCACCCCTCCTGTACCCCAACTCCATGCCCTGAGCGCCCTGTCACACCCCGCACCCCTCCTGCACCCCAACCCCCTGCCCTGAGCTCCCTCCTGCAGTCCGCACCCCTCCTGAACCACTGCCCTGAGTCCCCTTCTGCACTCTGCACCCCTCTTGCACCCCAACCCCCTTCCCTGAGCCCCCTCATACACTCCACAGCCCTCCTCTGTCCCAATCCCTTGCCCTGAGCCTGTTCCTGCACACCGCACCCCCTTCCACACCCCGCACTCCCTCCCACACCCCAACCCCCTGCCCTGACCCTGCATACAATTTCCCCACCCAGATGTGGTCCTCGGTCCAAAAAGTTTGCCCAACCCTGGTCTAGACAAAGCCTGCTTAATTCAAAGTCACACTGGAAGGGACTTTTGACAGGATTTAAATTATGCTGTTCAGATTTAGCTTCTGATTTTACAAGACAATATGATGGTCTCACACATCTGGTGGCTAGAGACCTGCATTGCAAAGCAATCATTAATCCTATTTCTAACAGCTTTTCTGGAAATTCTCTTTTAATTTTAAAAATAGTAGTAGTATTGATTTGTAGTTTTTATAACCCCTTTCATCCCAGGAGCTCAAAGCATTTTGCAGTATTAGTGAATTTACCCTCACAATACCCTTATGTTCATGAGGAACCTAAGGGGCAGGAGCTGCCCAAATCTGTGGCAAAACCAGAAAAACAACCCAGACCTCCTTGCTCTTGGTCCTATTCTCTAGTCACAGTATACAGCCCTGTGGCAGTGTAGGCACACCCCATCCCCTACCAGGATAGATAGTGGGTGTGACGACACTGAGGTTATTGTCTACCTGACTGTCTCGGACCTCACCACACTGAGGTCCAAGAGTCAAAGTGAAAGCAGTGGTCCTTGGGTCTGGAGCTGCGTGACCTAGTGACCAGCGTCAATACAGCAGCCCTTGTGTTCAGGGCAGCATGACCTACTGACCAGCGTCAATACAGCAGCCCTTGTGTTCAGGGCAGTGTGGCCTAAAGGCCAGAGTCAATACAGCGGCCCTTGCGTTCAGGACAACATGGCCTAGAGGCCAGAGTCAATACAGCAGCCTTTGTGTTCAGGGCATTGTGGCCTAGTGGCCAGACACAATATAACAGCCCTCAGATACAAGGCAGTGCGGCCTAGTGGCCAGAATCAATATAACAGCCCCCAGATACAGGGCACTATGGCCTAGAGGCCAATACCCAAGGGGCCACCACTAGGGGGATGGCGGCCTGGGTAGTGGGGCACAGGCCCACCCAACTCCACCAGGCCCCAGCCCAGGGCCCTATCTGCGGTGGAGTGGTCTGCCACTGGGTCAGTAGGGAATCCAACCAAAACACGCAAACCTCGCATGGGTGGAAGATACCCCTCGCCCACCCTCCCTGGGTCACTTCCTACCATGCTTCCTAAAGCTGTAGTCCATGGGGTATCAGGGTCTCCAGACTCCTCAGCATGGGTAATTCCCATTGGCCACAGATCTCCAGTCCGGTTCTCAGGATCTCCAGCTCCCTCAAGCAAGGGCTGTGATGGTTCCTCAGCTGGAGACGCCACCAAAGGTCCTCCCTCTCCGGTGCTCAGTCCGGACTGAGCTGGGCCGCTCCCTTTTATACTGGCATAGCATTTGGAGCATGCCGAGTACGGGCTGAGGAGCGGGACTTCCTCTGCCCATAGTGTGGTGTTGATTCCTTCCAGCCCAGGCCAGGGTACGTACACCCCATCACAGGCCCCAGTTCAGCAAAGCACTCAAGTACATCAATGGGACACGAGCATATGCATAAACCTGATCATGTTCTTAGTTGATTTGATGAATAGGGATGGTTTGAAGAACTGAAGATGTTATGCTGTTCCTTCTTTCTTCCATCACCACTCCAGAGCACTCTTTCAGTCTGGGACCTCCTTGGGCAATATTTTTTGTTATAGCCCCCCAGCTGAGTCTATTTCCTGTGTCAAGTCAGTACTACTGCTGTGCAGTTCAGCTGATCTACTGTATTTTAATGGACCGCATTTCCTTTACAGCTGTACATAAATGAAGCACCTATAAATTACACAAATATTGCAACTGACAAAGGGGTTATCCATGGACTGGGAAAAATTCTGGAAATCCAGAAGAACAGATGTGATATCAATGATACTGTGATTACAACTGTAAGTTGTGTCTTGTTTGAGATTGGTGCTTTAAAATTTGTCATAGATGTTTGTACGAAAATATAACTAAGGCATATTGAACATACTGGATTGTATTGACCAGTCAAAAATGTTTGAATTTTCCACAACAAACTCCTGCAGTAGCTTTGATAGAATATAAAAAGTACTTTGATTCTACACTCAGTATATTAACAGCCTGAATACAATAACAACATCACAGCAGTAAGCCCACTATCCCCGCCAGATTTCAGTACATCGATATGGGCCCAAGTTAACCCACCGCTTTAATAAACACGGATTGGGTTTTGTCCTCTTTTGCTTAATGAAAATACCTTCCAAACAAAACTTTTTACAGGAGAGAAGTTCCATTTTCCATTCTGAGATGTGGATTCCTTCTACACACAGCCATTCCCATTCTTAACCGCTAACAAAGGCATTCCTTCCCCTTGCGTTCTTAACATAGATCAGACTGATTGACAAATTGCAATGACCAGTGCTTAATTTGTAATGAAAGAGGTGACAGGGCTCAAGCAATTTTTTTACATTTATAACTGATGCAGCAAGCCCAGAGGTGCAGAGGCTTATGAACTGCCCAAGCCTAGAGGTGCCCTGGCACAAATTAAGGACTGGCTCTACCTTCCTCTGAAGAACAGGATGTGGTTTTCCATGGGGCTGGCAGTCAATGGTTTCCTTACAGGAGAGGCAAATAGGACAGCCCACAGACAGTTCACTTTGCTTGTTCTTAAGGCTGACATGGCACAGAAATTAGACTTGGAAAAGGCATTTTGCTATGCAAGATTTGTGCTTTTTCCAGTTCAAATTTAAGTGACTCAAGCTTTGGTGCTTCTGTTATTTGCCTTGGGAGACTATTGCACAAACAAGCATATTTTGCTGTCAGGCAAATTTTCCTAGTAGCCTACATTTCCCTTTGCTCAGTCTTACACCAGGATTCCTCGGTATAGACACTTGGATTGCCCTAGAAAACTCTTCCCGCAACTAGGGCCCTGATTCAGCAAAGCACTTAAGCATGTCCTTATGTCCCTTTGAAGTCAATGGTACTTAAATATGTGCATAGCTGAATAGGGGTGGTCTTTACTATGTGCTTAAAGTTAACACTTTGTGCTTAAGTGCTTTGCTGAAGCAGGGTTTATGTGCATAGCTGGCTCTACACCAATAGGGATTTCCCCTGTGAGAAGGGAATCCCTAGCTGTCCTGCTAAGGCAGGGGTGGCCGACCAGTGGCTCCGGGGCCACATGTGGCTCTTCAGAAGTTAATATGCGGCTCCTCGTAGAGGCACTGACTCTGGGACTGGAGCTACAGGCATCAACTTTCCAGTGTGCCGGGGGGTGCTCACTGCTCAACCCCGGCTCTGCCACGGGCCCTGCCCCCACTCCACCCCTTCCTGCCCCCTCCCCTGAGCCTGCCATGCCCTCACTCCTCTCCCTCACTCCCCCCACCCCCGAGCCTCCTGCATGCCACGAAACAGCTGATCGGGAGGTGCGGGGAGGGAGGAGAAGGTGCTGATCAAGCAGGAGGCTCTGGGAGCGGGGAGCAGGGACTGATAAGGGGCTGCTGATGTATTACTGTGGCTCTTTGGCAACGTACACTGGTAAATTCTGGCTCCTTCTCAGGCTCAGATTGGCCACCCCTGTGCTAAGGCAACTCACCATTACCTTTGTGCTGCCTGAGTTGGATGCAGGGGCAGAGCCAAGGACAAGGATCTGTCCCCTAATGTTATTGCTATGAGGAACTCTTTGGGATGGATTTCCTTTGGCTTTTGGCCCTGTAGAGCCTTTACACTTCTCCACAATGAGAGTTCTTTGGTAGGACTCTTCCTGTGGGAAATCCCTACAGTCCTGCTGTGACGTATGCCCTACATTGCCGGACAATCCAGCTGCAGTGGTAGTCTTTGATGCTTCGTAGGGCTGTCAAGCGATTAAAAAAATTAATCATGATTAATCGCGTGATTAAAAAAATTGCAATTAATTGCACTGTTCAACAATAATAGAATACTATTTATTTAAATATTTTGGATGTTTTCTACATTTTCAAATATAATGATTTCAATGAAAACACAGAATACAGAGTGTACAGTGCTCACTTTATATTTATTTTTTATTACAAGTATTTGCACTATATAAAAACAAAAGAAATAGTATTTTTCAATTCACCTTATACAAGTACTGTAGTGCAATCTCTTTATCATGAAAATTGAACTTACAAATTTAGAATTATGTACAAAAAAACCTGCATTCAAAAAGAAAACAATGTAAAATTTAAGAGCCTGCAAGTCCACTCAGTCCTACTTCTTCTTCAGCTAATTGCTCAAACAAGTTTGTTTACATTTGTAGAAGATAATGCTGCCTGCTCTGTTTACAATGTCACCTGAAAATGAGAACAGGCATTCACATAGCACTGTTGTAGCTGGCACTGCAAGGTATTTACGTGTCAGATGACCTAAAAATTCCTATGTCCCTTCATGCTTCAACCACCACTCCAGGGGACATGCGTCCATGCTGGTGATGGGTTCTGTTCAATAACAGTCCAAAGCAGTGAGGATCGATGCACATTCATTTTCATTATCTGAGTCAAATGCCACCAGCAGAAGGTTGATTTTCTTGTTTAGTGGTTTGCGTTCTGTAGTTTCCGCATAGGAGTGTTGCTCTTTTAAGATTTCTGAAAGCATGCTCTATACCTCGTCCCTCTCAGATTTTGGAAGGCACTTCAGATTCTTAAACCTTGGGTCGAGTGCTTTTTTTTAGAAATTTTTAGAAAATCTCACATTGGTACCTTCTTTGTGTTTTGTCAGATCTGCAGTGAAAGCGTTCTTAAAACAAACAACATGTGCTGAGTCATCATCCAAGACTGCTATAACATGAAATATATGGCACAATGCGGGTAAAACAGAGCAGGGGACATACAATTCTCCCCCAAGGAGTTCAGTCACAAATTTAATTATGACTATGCATTAGTTTTTTAACGAGCATCATCAGCATGGAACTATGTCCTCTGGAATGGTGGCCGAAGCATGAAGGGGCATATGAATGTTTAGCATATCTGGCATGTAAATACCTTACAATGCCGGCTACAAAAGTGTCATGCAAATGCCTGTTCTCACTTTCTGGTGACCTTGTAAATAAGAAGTGGGCAGCATTATCTCCCGTAAATGTAAACAAACTTGTTTGTCTTAGTGATTGGCTGAACAAGATGTAGGACTGAGTGGACTTGTAGGCTCTGAAGTTTTACATTATTTTGTTTTTGAGTGCAGTTATGTAACAACAAAAATCTACATTTGCAAGTTGCACTTCAAGACAAAGATTGCACTACAGTACTTGTTTGAAGTGAATTGAAAAATACTATTTCTTTTATCATTTTTCCAGTGCAAATATTTGTAATAAAATATATTACACACTTTGATTTCAATTACAACACAGAATACTACATGAAAATGTAAAAAAAATCCAAAATATTTAATAAATATCATTTAACAGTGCGATTAAAACTGCAGTTAATCCCGATTAATTTTTTTAATTGCGATTAATTTTTTGAGTTAACCATGTGAGTTAACTGCGATTAATCGACAGCCCTAATGCTTAGTTTTCCAAAGTGATGATCTTTCACTGTTTTATATCTCCTGATTCCCCCAAGGGCTGGGAATAGAAACATAGGTTGAAGCTATCTACAGTAGTATAAATCTTTAACTGTGTACCCCTCTGTGTTTGCCAAGGAAAAGTGCAATCTGTGTTCATATCGATCACGCTGCCCTCCTGGAACTAAAGAATTTGTAAGTATTCTATAATTAACCTTAAGTGCACATCGTTTGTATTGTCAACTCTAAATACAGAGAGAGATTTAATGGGCCAAGTTTATCCCATGTGGAAACCCATTAATTTCAATGGAGTTACCTCAGTGAATTTGGTCTATTACATTTATTTAAATTATTCAGACTCAACAGCCCTTGAGTCCAACTGAGCCATTCTTGCCTCAGCTCCCCAGGAGGGTGGGAACAAGGTAATTTAAAGACATCTTTATGCTTCCCCAATCCCCGAGCCAGTTCAGGCCCTGGCATACATTAGAGCATTCTCAAGACTGCTCTAAACAGTGCCATCTACAAAGCAAAGTGCTCTGGCCAGGGTCCCTCCCAGTCCCTACATTGGGTGGGAGACTGGGAATAGAAGAGAGCCCACTATACTGCCTCTGTGCCAGCTGGGGAATCATCTATGCAAAAGAAAGCCTTATTGGGCAGCTTTGGGGCCCATTTGTGTCATGAGCAAAGGGGCACATGATCTGGTGTTAGGTGAGGGATTAATGTTATAGTGTGTTTTGAACATTTAATGAGGATTCTTTTTCTTTTCCATCTCCCAGATATCTGTTTCATAGACATTTCATTTTCTGGCCAGTGAGGATAGGTCAGTGGCAAGATAATATCCTCAGGAAGCCAAATAGTCACTAGGAGTTATATCATCCTTGGATTTTATTTACGGGCAGACTCCTCTTTAGGATTAAGTTAAAACTGGGTTGATTTAAGGAATCTAGATTAAGTATGAGAAGATTTTGCTATATACCTTTTCTTCTTTCTTCTTCTTCTTCTTCTTCTTCTTCTTATTATTATTAAGGGCAAATAATTATGTCAGTAATGTGATTACAAAAGTCTACATAATTACTGTAAACTTCCCTCCACTTTATTCAGATAATTGGTTAGCAAAGCCCTACTAAAATAGTGATGGACAAACCTCAAGAATTTTGGCACTTCAGTTCTAAAAAATACCCAGATGACTGGATGTTTATCTGAATTTGGGACTACAAAATTAGGCTGGCTGTCTTATGAGAACAGGCTGTCCCAAGATTTATAGCATATCCTGCTTCTGTTCAGGTTGAGAATAATGTAAAAACAGCCATTTTCACAGTATTTTGAGACACCCTTTTTCAGAAACAACTAGGAAGTGCAGAAAAGTACCAGAAAAGAAAAATAAAGAACTGAAGAAATCATATTTTTCAAATTTCTAAAAAGCTTCAGTTCAAATTTTGGACAAAGGTGACTAGTTTTAAATTGA
This sequence comes from Lepidochelys kempii, assembly GCF_965140285.1. Lineage (NCBI taxonomy): Eukaryota > Metazoa > Chordata > Testudines > Cheloniidae > Lepidochelys > Lepidochelys kempii. The sequence continues at coordinate 252,593,110 of NC_136380.1, forward strand.
AGTGGTTTGCTCAGTAGCACTTGGCTAAGTTAACTGTAAATTATTTAGCTGATTATCTGTTTGCCTACTTTATTTTTGCATCGGAGAATATTTTCTTAGCATATGCTATGAACATATTTACCAACGGGGGCTGACTGTTTACGGATGTACAGAGTATATTGTTTACACAAAGTTGACACCGTTTTTAAATGTCTAAAAATAGTTGTGTGATATCAAACACTGAAGCAGTTGTCTTGCCAACTTTTGTACAGCTAGGAGAGAAGAAATATTGCATCTATACTGAAAACTTTATGGGAAGGACATCCATTCACATTGGATGCCAGCCAAAGTGTATTAAAACTATCATTGTAAGTATTATTATTCATTATTGTTATTTATTATGTGTTTTGTGGTGGCCCTTAGGAGCGCCACTCATGGTCCAGGACCCCATTGTGCCAGATGCTGTACAAACACAGTACAAAAAGGCAGTCCCAGGTTTAATGACTTTCTGAGTAGGCCTCTTTATCAGAATAGCTTCCAGTTACAGTGAGTGATCAGAAGGATCAGATTAATAGGGCAGGTTGAAAAATTTTCATTGAAAGTTTTCTGTCAAAAAATGCTGTTTAGATTAAAACAAAATTTTTCACAAAAATAATAGAGATTTTAATTTAAAAATTGGAAAAACCAGTTTTGAAAATGGCAAGCCATCCAATTGTGACATTTTTCAGAACAGAAAGTAGTTCAACAGTGGGGGGGCTGTGCACGGATGGGGAAGGGGAGCAGAGGTTAGAGAACAGTAACTCTTTGAAACTTCTTGCAGTAGCAAGCCCTACACTCTCTGCATTGTGGGGAGCACAGGAACTAGCTGGGCTTGCTCCCCACTAGGGAGCAAGAGTCTGAAAAAGAAGCAGTCAGAGGTGGAGCCATGGCCCAGCCTTCTCCACATCAAGCCATAGAACAGATCTGATGCACTGCTCGGGGAAGTCGTCTGCTCTGTGGCTCACCTGCCCATGCATAAGAACCAGCCCCAGGAGAGATTGTGTTTCTCTAGCGAGATCTTTGGCACTTCTGCTGGAGCAGTGGGGCTCTGCACCATCTCCTACACAGGAAAGTGGCTTTAAAGCCTCCGTTCTAGCCTTTGTTATGTTGTTTCTCCATTTCAGACCAGAGAATGCTGTGCCGGTTTCTTTGGTCAACAGTGCCAGCCCTGTCCAGGGAAAAGTGGAAATGCCTGCTTTGGAAATGGCATCTGCTTGGATGGTGTTAATGGCACAGGCGTGTGTGAATGTGAAGAGGGGTTTAATGGAACCGCCTGTGAGAAATGTATTGAAGGCAAATATGGTCACAACTGTAATCAAGGTAATTAATGCCTCCAGACTATGCAGATATCTTCTCAAATCTTGACAGGTGGAAAGTTGACCAGCCAAAAATCTCTGAAATTAGTTCAGAATTCAGTGGCCGTATGATTCAGCTCTCTCAACCCCCTGCCTCTGATATCCTCTCAACGCTCTAGGCCTTAATTATCTTCCCACTTACACTCGTGGAAATCAGGAATAACTCCACTGAAGTCACTGGAGCTACACCTGTGTAAAAGTGGTGTAAGAGGGAGGGAAATCAGCCTTTCTTTACATGCAGACACGTTATATAAAATGTAGTGAGAAAGAGAGAGGGGATATTTGCAGGCTCTTGGGGAAGACTATATCCAGTATTGCCAACACCAAATGTTCAAAAAGTGAGTCATAGACAAAAAAAATCATGACTGGCTCTAGAAAATTGAGGGGGGTGTTTGTTTGTTTGTTCCTGAGCCCTTAGGTTACACACAAGTCATATTTCTGAGTTTTTCTCTGCAACCATGGGGGTTGGAAACGTACTTATTTTTAAATGAAAGCTGAGATTCTCTCAAGATTACGTTATTAACAGGACCTGGGGCTTTACGATAAACACCAAATACCGTGAGATTGAAATAAAGTTGCAAAGAGTTCACAACACTGTAGGCCATATAGTTTCGTTTAAAATTAAGAAGTCTGACCTTAAGCCTTCCACTCCAGAAGGGGACAATCTCTTTCCCTCTGACCCATCTAGGTTCACCCCTTTATCCACAAAGCACTCTTGTCATTACTGTATTTCCACTACTAGCATCCTTAGGCCACGTGCTAACATTACACTGGGCCTGTCTCATGCATGATACCACAGCAGCTTCTTCTCTCACCCTACTGATGGTGTTTTCCCTCTGCTCTGCTTTTCACAGCACTTTTCTGCTCATTGACTCCACCTGCTGAGCCTGTATATCACTGCCTTGGTCTAGCAGCTAATGGCAAGACAGGATGTGTGTGTAATCTTCCCCTTAGTGCTCTTTTCACCTCTCATCTCGGTCATTTCTGGTTAAAAAGTCGTAACTGGAAACATTAACTTGACAGTGATAAAATTATGCTTTTAGATTTATTGTCTGCTAAATGGCAAACAGACAAGCCGTGCACATTTCTCTAAATAGATTACTACTCACTAAGAGGGATTTTCAAAGGCAGGGAAGAGGAGTTAAGGCATGGGCTAGCTGCTCAAGTACATGCCAAGGGTCCTAGGCGGGCTTGTACAGCCCACGTTGCTGCCCATGCTGCCGTGGCTTCACTGCTATGTCTACCTGTGTGCTGCAGTCACACATCTGATTGCAGTGAAGACATACCCTTAGAGGAACCTCTCTGGGTAGGAGGGAAGAGTTTACAAGTAAGTTTATGGCAAAGGCATGTGAATTCTGCACGGAGGGAATGGGCTAAAATCAATGTAGAATCCATGCAAATCATTTTAAATCCATACGTGATCAAAGAAAATAGTGACTGTATATATGTAACATTCTACCAGTCATGGGAGGCGGGAAACAGTCGAATGCTTGCATGTGTTGGTAGGACAGGATGGCCATAAATGAAGGAAAATATCCAGACCATTATCCATTGAGTCATTTATATTCTTCTGTGTATGAAAATATTGTAGGTATCTCTACTAAATGTCTGTATACTAGAGATATACAACTGAGTAAAGTACATTAGAAAACAGAGTGTGTAGGGAGAGTGCATACGGGCAACCCATCTACTGTCTCAGTTGTTGCTCTGCTGTGCACACTCTATGTTACACTGCATATTTTAAGTGGTTTACTTACATCTGTGCATTTAGAATGTGCTTGTGTCCATGGGAAATGCAGCAGTGGGATTGAGGGCGATGGCTCCTGTGAGTGTGACGTTGGCTGGAGAGGTGTAAAATGTGAAAGCGGTAAGTGTGCCTTCTCCTTTCTCTGATGAAGTTAGTTTGTGTTCTGAAATGCAGAGCAGCGGCAAGGAATACATCCCACTGCACTGCGTACTTAAGGTTCTCTCCCACAATACTAGATAACAAGCAGCCTCCCAAGGCTACAGAAAGGCAATGAGACCCTCAGCCTGACCGTGAAAGAAATGTCTTTGGAAAGCTTTCAGACCTGTGCGAAGGGATTAGCCATCAATAGTACTGGAGAATCATGCAACCCAATTTACAAGCTTTGCACTTAAATATATCCCTTTGCTTGCCTAACCGATTTCATCCAGGATCTTTTCAAAACGAAATTCCCATTTGCTGTAAATTTGTACTATTTTCAGAGCAGAGTTGCTCTTCAGAGCCGTTCTCCTTCAACTCCTACAATAAATTGGCTTCAGCTATATAATATTACATATTGTTTTAGAATTATTTACTTGCAAGTAAATAAGAGTTATTTTTAATTAGTTGGTGGGGAAATAAGACCAGGGCCTAGAAGAGAAAGCTGACTATGCTGGAATTTTCAGAAGGGACCCAAAGCAGTTAGGCATCCAACTCCCCTAGAATTTCAATTGGATTTGAATAACTAATTCCCTTGGGCTCCTTTGCAGCCTGCATGCTTAACTGTGACCTCACATGCAACACAAATCATTGCATGGAAACCAAAATGGTAGATGCTATATAAAATTCACATGTTAGATAAAACAGAGTATCTTCAATAGCAAGGCACTGGACAAGACTTACAAAGGAAACACAATAAATAATCATATATTCAACAAAATAACAGGCACAGAAGGGACAAAAGCCAGTGCCCAGAAGCTCCTGATGCAGATACAATACTCAGCTAAGGACAGACATCAATATACTAATAGTGAAATACCCCTGTGCAGCAGCCAGCACAAGGTGTATGTGCCACTCAAGTCTCACTAACGCCTTGTTTTGGGGGCTTAAATGAGCTTTGAGTGGTGCATAGCCCTTGTACGGTCTCTCTGCACAGAGGTGAATCCTACCCCAAGATAGTTAGAGGGGGAGAAAAGAGAGATTTTTGGGTGAGATTTAAAATGGGAAAATGAAATGAGGTACAATGAGTTGGGATAATGAAGCCAATAGCTGTATTTCACAGTTAGGCTTGACAAAATAGAAGAATTAAAAGAACAAGTACGGCTCTCTTCCCCATCTTAGATTAGCAGTGGACTGCCTGAGGGAGGATGGGCCAAGTCGGCAGAACTGTGTAAAGATAAATCAGTGATGACTTTTGTAACATCAGTATGTAAATGTACTGTAACCCATAATTTATACCTCTTTGATGCCTTTGTGCACCTTTCAGTCGTATTTTTGATAAGCCTCACTTTTACTGCTTATGTAACAATTATGGTAACAGTTTGTCTTTAATTTTTTTTTAAACAAGTAAAATGACAGGGATGAAATGCAACCCTAGTCAGGTGCATCATTTTCATCCCATGTACCTCCCAAAATAGGATGTCAGTGGTGCATAGCATACACATTGTGGTGACGTATGCACAGGGAAGACTTTCACCCTTACTCACATTGGGCAGTCCCTTACTCCAAGCATTCCCACGGACTTCTTTGGGCAATAAGGCATTATTGAATGTAAGGATGATAGAAGCTGACCTTGCATAAGGAAAATGAAGGGGAAGAGTTTGAAACCACAGAAAGGGGTAAAGAAATGTATAGCTTTAGAATGTTGACTTGCAAGGGTATAAACGTTCTTTTTGTCTCTTCCAGAAATCAAAGATGATGCCTGTAACAGCACGTGCCACACCAGCGCTAAGTATGTATGAAATCCGGCCACTTGGAGAGTCATGCGCGTAGTATAAAGTGAACGTTCTTCGTTTTTATGTTCCATATTTCCCCATCATCTACATAGATTGTGAATAGTCTCCTATTTTGTCTTGTTCAATAATTAGTTGTCCCAAGTTTAGATCACTTCCTAGGCTTCCCATTTTTAGCACAGGTTTGCAGCACTTTGGAAAGATAATATAGTAGTGACAGGCCAACCTTAAAAGTTCAGTACCCACACATTAATAAAGACATTTTCAAAGGAGCAGTCTCGACCAAAACCTAAGCAGTTAAGCCCAGATTTTTTAGAGATACTTACACATTGCTTGGCTCAGTGTTGCAAGTCTTAAGTCATTAGACAGCTACATCCTGTTTTCAGACATGATCTAGGCACTTGGGGGCTAGATTCGCAAGTGAACTTAGCACTGAGTGTCACCACGCCTAACTTTTAAGCAGCTAGAAAATCACTGGGATTCACAGAGCCTGTGTTGGGTGCTTGTCTCCCTATCCAACAAATGTGGAGAGACAGCTCTCTAAAAATAGGATTCACAGAAGTCACCATCCTAGATGGCTCCCTGCCTAAGCTAGCCAATGGGAGATGCCACGGGGTGTATGCTAAGCCTTGCCCCACTCAATGCCTAAATCCAGGCTGGAGAGATACATCTCCCTCTGCTTGAGGTCCTCAACTGCAAACCCTCTCTTAACATTAGGTACCTTTGCTGGAGGCTCACCTCCCTCATAACTTTTAGCCCGGTGCTTAGTGTACTCACCGAGAATGTGTACGATCCACCCCTTCCCCCCACTTTTGATAGGGAGAAAAGATCTGAACAGGGCTCTGCCACCTCTCAGGTGAGTGCCCTAACCATTGGGCTAAGGGATATTTTGAGGTAGAGCTCCTGCAGCCTCTCCTGTTGAGGCTGCGGATTAAGTCATTTAAAAAGTCATTGGTGCTGGGAGACTGGATCCTGGGATTCCCAGTGGACCACCAAGCTCCAGATTCATTCCCACACACTCTCTCAGAGAGCCCTGCCTCAGAATAGTCCATAGCTCAGTGACCAGGGGACTCAACTGAGCACTGTTAGATCCCTGTTCAAATCCATTCTCCCCACTAAGGGGGACTTGAACCAGGGGTCTCCTACATCCCAGCTGAGTACCCTAACCACTGGGCTAAAAGTTACAAAGGATCACCGCCTCTTCCTCACGCCCCGCACTGTTTTCTGTGAGCTTGCCTGCATGGCCTGATCAGGTATGCAGTCTCTAAACATGCCTATAGGATTGGGCCCGGCAGGCGAGTTAGGCAGAAGAGCACCTGTCTTGCGCTAGTTCATGAAGAACACAGGGGCTTAGGTGTCCAAAAACCCAGCAAAGGGCTGCAGAGACATAGGTACCTAGGGAACTTTTACTTCAGTGTAGGTACTGAACAAGTTTCAGTGCCTACAGGGTTAAGTGGCAGCTGAGCGAGGGTTTTGTGAACCCCAGTGGGTCCTGATTCTGGGATTTAGGCACCTAAACTGGAAGTTAGGCACCCAAGTCCTTTTGTGACTCTAGCCGTTGGGAGTGTAAATCTTATGAAAGTCAATGGGGCTTGGGCTACTGAGTGCCTAAGCCACTTTTGAAAATGGGACTTAGCTGTCTAAGGCTTTGTCTACACTGGCAAGTGAAAGACAAAGCACTTGTCATTCAGAGGTGTTAAAAAACACACACACGCACCCCCCTGAAAGACAAAAGTTCTGCCGATGACAGGCGCCAGTGTGAACAGCACTTGGTCAGCTGGAGCGCTCTCCTGCCGACAACGCTAATGCCGCTCGTTAGGAGTGGACGTTTTTAGTCGGCACTGCCGACAAACGGCGGCTACACTGCACGCCTTTTAGCGGCCCGGCGGTAGCAGCACCGCCGTGTCACTAAAAGCTGCGTAGTGTAGACATAGCCCTTATCACTTAAGTCTTGCAATGACCTTGAGTGGAGCAATACCTAAATTCCTTCAGAAATCTGGGCTTTACTGTAAGGAATCCAGCCTGCCCGTATACACCCAGGGAGATGCTGGCTAAATTATCTTACACTTTCAGAGAGTAATGAAGATATTTTAGAAGTTCACCTCTTATGTGCTGACTGCTTATTATAAGACAATCAGGAAAACAGGAACAGAGAGCCCCAAACACCTACAATGATCTGATTTTCTTCTTTGCTGGCAACTCCATTTAAATATTTATCCCATCCGCTATTTATAGCTCTACTGTTTAATAAGACTTCGGGGCAAAGTTGTACTAAGATCTGGATAGCAGAGTTTGACTCTAGTAGTCTATACTTCCTCCATGCAGAGGTGCTGACTCTGTGGGTGCTCCAGGGCTGGAGCAGCCACATAAAAAAGTTAGTGGATGCTCAGCACCCACCGGCAGCCCCACTGATCAGCTCCTCCCCCCTCCCCCAAGTGCCTCCTGCCCACCGAAGGCCCCGCCAATCAGTTCTTCCCCCTCCCTCCCAGCACCTACCCTCCCACCAGCGATCAGCTGCATGCAGGAGGCACTGGGGGGAGAAGGAGGAGTGGAGGCGGGGAGCACTTGCGGGAGGTGGTGGAACAGGGCAGGAAGGGTTGGGGGCGGGAAGAGGCGGGGTGGGGGCAGGAAGAGGGTGGGAGGGGGCCGTGGGAGAAGGGGTGGCATGGGGGCAGGGCCTGGGGCGGATCAGGGATTGAGCACCCCTGGGGAAAGGAGGAAGCTGGTGCCTGTGCCTCCATGTGTTGAATCTGAACTGATGTACTGAATTTCCATGCATGTTAGAGGAGCACAATACCAGAGTGATGATCCGGCCTGTGATTACAAGAGCAGAATTCCATCGACCCTTGTGTAAGCTTCTGCCAGGTGGAGTTGGCTGCAACAGGATCTGCATTCAATACATAGGGGTGCCTCTTAACAATCCAAAACAGAACCAGCTCGAGCCCCAACCCAGTAATCTGGGAAAATCCCTAGGCACCCCTAAGAAGCAATATTTCTCCAGTCGCAAATGCTGAGTCTGTGTATGACAAAAGAAATCTTTTATTAAAAGGGAAAGGGAACCTAGCATTAATCTAGGAAAACCCCACAACTACAGTTCAAAAGCACAGAACCATAAGCAAACACCCATCCCTTCGCATCAGTTTCCCACCCTGCATTCAATATGAAAGTGAATTGTAACTCCAAACCAGCCAAAATTGATCACTTTGGCAAAGCAGATCCGTCTGCTGAACACCTAGGCAGAGCAGAGGTGTCTATGCAACTACAATCTGCTCCTGAAGTCTTTTCCCACAGTGCATCACTAGCGGTCGGGGAGAGTTCATTCAGACCCTGCTTATACATGCTAGTTCATCACAGTTTTATCTTACACATACAGGACTACATTTTCAAAAGTAGACTTTAATTAGAGGCAATGAAATGTTTGGTTATCCAGTTTGGGGCCTCAACATTTCTAGTGTCCCAAACAAGGGCAATTATGCACAAAAATCGGGTGTACAGACATGCAACTGCTAGATATGCATGTAGACAGTAAGTGTGTGTGCACAGAGCAGACGTCCTCAATGCCTAAAATTAGAGGTTAGCATGAAGTTCCTTTAAAGTCTTGGCATTTTTCAGTTTAATTGATAGCATTACTATCCTTTTTCAAGGCTGCGTGTCCATTTGTTTTTGGGAGCATTACAGTTAAAGATACCGTGCATCATAGTATCTGTCCTTCTCTTTCCCTCTCTCTCACCCACCCCCCACCCAATGACTCCATTTCCCCATCCTTCGTGCCCTCATTCCTCTATAGTTCCCACCAGCTCTACCTACTCCTCTTCCCCTTTCCACCCTGATCTCTCTCCTCTTCCCACTAGCCCAAATCCAGATCCCACATCCACACCCTCCTGCTGCTCCTCATTTCTGGTGACGTTTGCTCCAGCCCTGGTCCTCCCACCATCTCCACCCTCTCCATTCCCATACCAATCCTTGCCACCACCTCTGTCCATCGATAGCCATCATTCCTAACCTCCCACCCATGCCCCTCCCGCTCCTTCTCTTGCTGTCTCGGGAATGCCCACTCCATCTCTCAAAAAAAACATCACAGCCAATCACAACTTCTGTATCTCTTGCTCCCTGCAGTTCCTGGCTCTGGCAGATGAGGGGGTCCAGGGCTCTGACACTGCCTCTGCAGCTGCCTTCTTCTTATGGAGGCCTCTCCTTCATTCATACTTCCTGCCCTGGGTCAGGCAGTGGTGGGGGTGTTAGGCTTCCCCTCTCCCATTCCTGCCCCTTCTAATCCCTTCTTCCTTCCCCTTTCTCCTTCTTTGAACAGCACTGCACCCAACTCCGCTCTCCTCTCTTCCTCCATGGTGCTGTCATCTATTGGCCACCCAACTCCTTCCTATCAGCCCCCCAACCCTCAGTCGTTCTATGACTTCCATTCCAGCAGGACTGATGATTTCTCATCTGATATCAGCCATCTTCTCCCTGCCCTCTCTTTTCTTTCTGCCATTGACAGGGCTGTTGATTCTCTCCATTCCTCTCTTCCACCCTTGACTTCTTTGCCTCTCTCCCATTGCAAGGTCCGCCCTGTCAGCTCCTAGTCCTGGATTATCCCCAACATCCACTTCCTCGGCTTCTGTTCTCACATTGCAGAGCATCTGTGCTGGAAATTCTGTAACTGAGCTGACTTCTTCCTCTACAAATCCATTCTCTCCTCCTTCAGTTCTGCTATCTTCCTTGATAAACAACTTTACTTTCCAGCTTAATTGAATCCCATGCCCACAACTCCAGCCACCTTTTTGCCAACTTTGATTCACTCCTCAAACCCTCCTCTCCTCCTGCCTCCACTTCTCTCTCTGCACAGGATCTCCCCAATTTCTTCCAGGAGAAAATTGATAAAATACAACATGATCTTCCCCATCCCCTTGGCTAGCCTTCCCTTCTTATAACTTTCTCTCCTCCTCCCCTGTCACAGATACACCTGCCCCAGTGACCCTCTCCTATCCCATCTCCTGATCTCCCTTGTGCCTACTCTCATCCTCTACTTTACTGTTCTGGCTCTCCTCTGGCTCTTTCCCATTACAGTACACACATGCTGTAGTCTATCCCATTTTAAAAAACAACAATAACAACCTTACTGTTGAACCCACGTGCCTCTCCAACTACTGCCTCATCACCCATCTCCCTGTCATCTCTAAGCTCTTTGAACATGCTGTTTACAATCGCTGTCTGGCGTTCCTGTCCAATTCATCCTAGACCCTCTCCAATCCAGCTTCCACCATTTGCATTCCACTGCAACCATTCTCACCAAAGTATCTAATGACCACGTCTTAGCCAAAGTTCAAAACAAGTACTCCATCCTCATCCTCCTTGACTTCTCAGCTGCCTTTAACACCATCAACCATGCTCTTTCTCTTGAAAGCTTGTCCTCCATTGGTTTCCATGACTGTTCTCTCCTAGTTCTCCTCCTACCTCTCTAATTGTTCCTTCAGTTTGTCCTTCAGAGGATCCTTCTCATTACTCCTCCAGCTTTCTGTGGTGCTTCCACAGGGCCCTATCCTTGCTCCCCTTTTCTTCTCCTCCTACACTTATCTTTGGGTAATCTCATCCATAAACACAAATTCAACTACCATCTCTGTGCTGATGACTCACAGGTCTTTCTGTTTACTCCAGCTCAGTCTCCTGTCCAAACTAAAATTCCAGCCTGTTTCTCTGGCCTTTCCTCGTGGCTGTCTAGCCATCAGCTCAAGTTAAACATGTTGCCTCACTCATATCCATTCAGAATGTTGCTGCAAAGATCATTTTGCTAGCCCGTCACTTTGACCATTGAATGGTCTCTCGTTGAATTCTTCCCCGGGCTTCCCCTTCTGTGTTGCATCAAACAATGTATTCACTATCAAGGTCCTTCACAGTCTACTCCTACTCTACCTATCTCTCATTTGCTTTCAAGATAGAATCATAGAGTTTAAAGCTAGCAGGGACCACCAGATCATCCCGTCTGATCTCCTGTACATCACAGGCCACCAACACCAGCCAGACACTAAACCCAACAACTGAAATTAAACCAAAGAGAACAGCAGAGACCAAGGTGCACCAGTGCCTGAGCCTCCACAATGGCGCAGAAATGATTAAGTGAGATGTACCCAGATAATCCTGGCAAGTGACCAGCACCCACATGCTGCAAGGGAAGTCAAAAGAAAACCCAAGGTCACTGTCAATCTGACCTGGTGGGAAAATTCCTTCCTGACCACACATATGGTGATCAGTTAGACCCTGAGCATATCAGCAAGAACCAGCCAGCCAAGCACCTGAGAGAAACAATGCTCCATCCACCTCACAGAACTGGCCCGCATAGGGTTGCCAACTTTCCAATTTTTTAAAAACTGGACACGACAAGCCCCCCCAACCCATCACTCGCTCCCCTCTCCCCTGGGACTCACCTGCCATCTGCAGAGCCAGGCCGGGAGGAGATGACATGGAGCCTGCCTGCTTGCCCAGTTGGGGCAAAACAGGGCGGGAAGGGTCAATCCCCAGAGCAAGGGGCCAGGGGCAATCGGGGCACAGCAGGGCAGGGGTCATCCCTGGAGTGAGGAGCCAGAGAGAGTTGGGGCCTGGGCCACCTGGCTGAAAAAGCGGTTTCCCACACCCTGCTCCGCCAAAGCTGATCATCCGTTCCTAAGCTTCTCTCCAGTCCATCAGCTGAGCTTCTCCTCTTCCCACACTCCCAACAGTGGAGACCAGTCACTGCGATAACTGGAGTTTTGGTATCCAGTCAGCAGTACTGACCGGACACTGCACAGGTCCCCTTTTGACCAGACCTTCCATTCAAAAACCTGACACCTGGCAATCCTAAGCCCTCCCTGTCCAATGTCCCATCTCCAGCCATGGCCCCCTTCAGAGGAAGGAGTCAAAAAACCCACCAAGAATACACTCCAGGGGGAATCCCCTTCTGACCCCTGTAGGTGGCTGGCTGAAACCCTGAAGCATGAGCTATAGGGTCTGTCTGCACGCAAATAAACACTCACAGCTGGCCTGTGTCAGCTGACTTGGGGTCTTGGGCTGCAGGGCTGTAAAATTGTGGTGTAGACATTCAGGTGTAGACATTCCAAACTCTGGGCCACTCGCCCATCGTGGGGTCCCAGAGCTCATGCTCCAGCCCGAGCTGGAACATCTACACCACAATTTGACAGCCCCATAGCCCACGTCTCACAAGCCCAAGTCAGCTGACTTGGGCCAGCTGCAAATGTTTTATTGCAGTGTAGACATACCCTTAGGAACATAAAATATAACCAGAAGTGAGCCCCAGAGCTGCTGAGCCCTCTTTCTATCATCACAAGCAACCCTGTCATACAACTGCACTCGATTGCATTGTTGACTCCCCGCTTCAATTGGCCAATTGTGCAAGCCTCCATCACCCACCTGTGAACAACCTTTGTGCTTTCTTCCAGGCTGCCCCTCACACTCAGGAAAAGCTCGCCCAAAATATCTGCAAAATTCATTCTTTATCTTCCTTCAAAACCCTTCTTAAATCTCTCCTTTTTTGTGCTGCCTACAAAAAACAATGGTTAGACCACAGCTGTGCTGAGACCACTGCCTATCATGCTGACCAGTACTGTCTCACTGTTTCTTTGTACTCCCCTGTATCCATCTGTTGTCTCTTGTCTAATATTTAGATTGCAAGCTCCTTGGGGAAAGGCCGTTCTCTTGTTCTGCATTTGTACAGCGCCTAGCACAATGGGGTCCGAGGCACCATGGTATTACAAAAAATAATCATAATAAAGATACGGTAGAGCAGCGATGACAATACAGAGCATGCAATGAGTTCTAATCTAACCCCCTTTCTCCGTTCTAGCTGCCTCCTCAAGTCTGGGGGCACTGCATATTGCAAGTGTGCAGCTGGCTTTAAAGGGAATGGAACACACTGTACAGGCAAGTGGGCTTTGTTTTCTATCTGTTCAAAGAATAGCTTGAAGCACTTGGTGTTCACTGTGAAACAGAAGAGCTGCAGAGAGATGCATGTTGCCCCACAGGAAATGAAAAGAGGACTTGCTGCCAGTTTGTTCAAAATGAATGGACTGCAACAGGTGCAGATTCAAAAAAACAAAGGACTAGAAATCCCTTAGATACAGTATATTGTGTTAAGGGGAAAGAACGGGGAAGAGGGAACATATTGTGCACACCTGGAGCTGTGGTAGTTCTGGAGTAGGGAAACCAGGATTCGGTCTGTTCTTTTTTTCTGACCCAGTTTAATGAACATAGGCTGATTGGAGGTACAGTAGCACTTCTAGCTAGTCCTGTGGTTTTGTCCATTTTCTGAATTCTGAATTGATGTAAATTTGTGGTGATTAACTAAAACAGCTCTGTGGATAACCTAAGAAAGGGGCAATTGCCATTAATACCAGGTGTTCTTTTGAAAGCGTGGAAAATCCAGATTTATGAAACAGACTGTTTCCTTCTGTAGTGTGTGTAATTAATTCCTTAATCTTTATCTGATTAAAATAATGCCCTTTGGAACAATGGAGTATTTGTCTAACCATGTTGGATAGCACTGTCCTGACGCCAGATTCTAGCCCCTGCTTTGCAACACCCTAGCAGCACAAATCAGCCAGAAAACCAGTTTAATCTGTTACTGGGAAATTCCCCATATGTAGGGAGCAACTAGGGTGGCATAGAACCAGCCTAAGGTTCTATTCCACTTACTCTTGGGCCCTGGTGTAGGGACTTTCCTGAGAAAAAGGGGGTTATGGGCCAAATTGCCAGTCCACTGTGGTCTAGTTATTCTAGCTACTGGAACAGCTCATTGACGTCATGAGTAGCAGTGTGTAAATTAAAGCAGTTGTTACACTGCTCTAATTTGCACAGGGGACCAGATGATTCCCTACCCACCTTTGCACTACCCAGCACAGCTCAAAATCTGGGAGAACTGAGAAAAAGGCAAGAATTTCTATCTGAATAGCCAAAGTTCTGCAGAACCTAGAAGTATTGAGACCCTTATGTCCTCAAGCTCCAGCCAAGACACATTTAAGAGTCTAACAACTCCCAGGGCCAAAGTCCTTTAACACATGCAAGTGATGTGACTAGCACTCTCAGGCTCCCTTTCCTTTTCAGTGCCAGCGCAGGGTTTACATCCCATCACATGAGGTGTAAACTTTTCCAAACTAAGGAAAAGTTGGAAGGATCTGTATAATCCCATGAAACACGTGGAGGGCCCTCTCTTCACTATTCATCGTTAAGACTAGGCAGCATTGGACGATGGGAACTTATGGAGAACCAATCACAGCTGACTTCTTATTTTCCACATTAGAAATGCACTTTTCCCTTTTCCTATTGCAGTTTACAAGAAATACGTGTAAGATTCTAATTACATCTACGGACTCTTCAATCAGAGTTTGTCTAGGAAATATCACTAAATTCCTTTACCTTTGGAGAAATGACAGAGATTAGTTAATCTGCCAATACAAAATTAAGCATAATTATTTTATTTTTTGTTTCCCATTATACAGTTATTGACGCATGCGAGACCAGCAATGGTGGCTGTTCTGTCAAAGCAGAGTGTAGAAGAACTACTCCAGGAAACAGAGTATGTGTTTGTACAGCTGGATACACTGGAGATGGAATAGTCTGCCTTGGTAAGTGATCACTAGATCAGGACACTTGTCATAAGACAGGGAAGTGGTACAGTGATGTCTCCACAATGTACGTACTGTGTATGTCAATACTGCATGGTGTCCACTGTGTATGAGATGGATCCCCAAAGATATATTTCTCTACACACACACACACACACACACACACAAACACACACACTTCCTTACCTTGGGACAAACTATAAGACACTTTAAAAGGAAATTCAAAATTCAAGTATCTCCAGAACAAAACAAATCCTATGAAATCATAACAGTGAATTGCCCTTTGGATCCAAGAGTCCTAACATTCAGGTCACTGCTTGAAAGGAGTACTTTTGGCACCTTAGAGACTAACAAATTTATTTGAGCATAAGCTTTCGTGAGCTACAGCTCACTTCATCGGATGCATTCCTATGAAGTGAGCTGTAGCTCATGAAAGCTTATGCTCAAATAAATTGGTTAGTCTCTAAGGTGCCACAAGTCCTCCTTTTCTTTTTGCGAATACAGACTAACACGGCTGCTACTCTGAAACCTGCTTGAAAGGGCTGATGCAAAGCCCACTGAAGTCAAAGACTCCCACCGATTTCAATGGACGCTTTGGATCAGGCCTTAGGCCTTATACCCATCCAAGGAAAAAATAAAAGACTTGCACCTGGTCTACACTAGGAAATTAGGTCACTATAACTACATCGCTCAGGGGTGTGAAAAATCCACAATCCTGAGAGATGTAGTTAAACCGACCTAACACCTGCTGTAGACAGCGCTATGTCGACAGGAGAATTCTCCTGTCAACATAGCTACCACCTATCAGGGAGCTGGAGTCCTTCCGACACTGACGGGAGAACCCTCCCATCACCACAGGGAGTGTCTACACTGAAGCACTCCATCTTTTTACATGTAGACAAGGCTTTACTGTATTAAACTTCATTGTGAACCATTCTAAAAGCAATATTGTCTGCATGTTTCCAGCTCTTGCTGAGAAAGATGAAAGATACTTACAAGGAGGGCATTAGGTAGCAATGAGAATCAGTCTAAATGAATCACATTTGTCCATAGGTGCTGAGTTTCTAATCTGTGAGGGGGTGCTCCCCCCAGCTCCACCCAGGCCCCACCCCTATTCCACTCCTTCCCCCACCCTGCTTCTTCCCACCCCGACCCCGCCTCTTCCTGCCCTGCCTCTTCCCCACCCAGTTCTGCCCCCTCCCCCAAGCGCACTGTGCCCTCTCTTCTCCCCTCATCCTCCCCAGAGCCTCCTGCATGCCATGAAACAGCTGATCATGGCAGGCAGTAGGCACTGGACGGGGGAGGTGCTGATCGGCAGGGCCCGCCAGCAGGCAGGCGGCACTGGGGGGAGGGAGAGGCGTTGACAGTGGGGCTGCCGGTGGATGCTCAGCACCCACCATTTTTTTCCTGTGGGTGCTCCAGCCCCGAAGCACCCACGGAGTCGGCACCTATGCATTTGTCACAAGCCTGCATTCCTAGTACATGTTACTTTAGCTAATCAGTGAAGTGAGAATTTGTAAATCACTGAGTTTTCTCCAATTGTTTTTGTTTTATAAAGAAATCAACCCTTGCTTAGAGAACAACGGTGGATGTGATAGAAATGCGGAATGCACTCAGACTGGACCCAATGAGGTAAGTTATGTGTCATCACAGTTAAAAAGGCCGAGTGTGGTCACTCTGAGCTAGGGCTGGCTGAAAAATTTCCAACTGAACTTTTTTTCTCTGTTCTTTTCTTCTTTTTGGACAGAAAATTGGGTTTTCAACTAAACGACATTTGTGGGAAGTGTTTGCCTTCCTCACCATTTTTCAATTTTTCCTTAGAAACCAAAAACCTGAAAAATGTTGGCCAAAACCATTTTTTTGTTTTGTTTTTTGACCCTATTTTTTCATTTTTTCAAAGTTTTTAGCTGAAAACTTGGGGGCGGGGCTGAAAATGAAATTCTTTTAATTTCTGTAAAAATTTTCTGCAGAAAAATCTCCACTTTCCAACCAGCTCTGCTCCCAGTGTATAACAGATTCATGCATAAGCAGATAAAAACAAGTGCTGTGTTAACTCTGCAATGAATGTGCAATAAGTTTTACACCAGCAATTACCACTGCTTTCACATGACTAGAAGTTTAGCTATAACTGAAGTATTTATTACTACCCTTCTACTTTCATACTTCACTGTTATCGCTATGGGTTGGACGGTAGTTCTACAATCCAGCCTGCATAGCTGTGCTTCCCTGGGAGCAGGGCAAGAAAAAGACAGTGACTGGAAATAACAATCTGGTTCCTGCTTCCCCTTAACTCCCCTCTTGGAGAAATCTGCATCCTTTGGCTGACACAGATTACTTCCCCTTTGCCTCAGCCAGGGGTGCAACCAGAATTTTCCTAAGGAGGGAGCCCAGAGTTCTCCCTCCCTGGCCTTTGCACCTAGATCCATGCTCTCCCCACTGCACCCAGCTCTACACACACTGTCCTCCTGCCATCCACTCCCAGCCCTGCGCTCTTCCCCTTACATTGCCCCACCCCGGCTCTGAGCTCTCCCCGCTGCATCCGGCTCAACACACAGTCCCTGCCTGCTGACCCACACTCAGCCCCCCACTTCCCTCCCCACATTGCCCTGCCCCCCAAATCCAAGCTCTCCCCCTGCACCCAGCCCTGTGGTCTCCCCACCCCGCACCTAACTCCAAGCTCTTCCCCAAAGAGCCAGCCAGACTGGAAAGCACCATTGCCACCAGACGCCAGACAATTCTGGGAGCTCCAGACCAGACCCCTATCCCCTTCTGTGTCTCCACTTCCACAGGAAGCACCAAAAGCCTGGATCCAACCCTCCCACCCTCATGGGGACTGGGAGTTCCCAGTGACCCCTGCTTCTCTCCTCCCCAGAGGATGAGGATGCCCAGTGCCCAGAAATGTCAGGAGAACTGCAAAGGTGGAGGTGGGGGACCAAGTAGCACACAGTGTTGCAGTACCACTCAGATCTGGCCTGCCTATCCCTCCACCAGGACAGACGGGTAGCTGGGCCAAATATCCAGCTCCGGTCAGGAGCCATGTGGACAGGCCCAGCCTCAGCTCTCATGTACGGGATGGCACGTTGGGTGAGGGGAGCATGGTGCCAAAGCTCTGCCCACCTGTACAGGAGGGGATGTAACCACCCAGCAGTGGCTGCCCTCTAACCTTCACAATCACTGGCAATGCTGGTAGCCTCCCCAAAGGGGCTCCTTACACTGCCTTTCTCCCCTGTACAGATGTGCAGGAAGGCTCACCACTGACCCCTAGGAAGTACTATTTTTTATTCATATAATTTCTACAAACTCCTGTAACTAGAGGGCTAACTACATGCCTGAATTGCTTGTCCTTCCCCAAAGAGCCTGGAGATTTATCAATGTATTTTAGAATGCAGATACACTGAATATCTTGTCATTACACTGCGATTGCTTGGTACTTTTGCTTTCTGATGCACCAGCTACCTCCAAAAGAATAACTGCAGAGTAATGCCAGCATCAGAATAGTGTAGTTAAATGGCCCTAGATTCTCAAATGACATGCATAAAGCGTGCAGTGTAGTTGTAGCCATGTCGGTCCCAAGATATGAGAGAGACAAGGTGGAGGAGGTAATATGTTTTCTTCGACCAACTCCTGTTGGTGAAAGAGACAAGCTTTCGAGCTACCCAGAGCTCTTCCTCAGGTCCTGAAGAAGACCTGAAGCAGAACTCTGAGTAGATCAAAAGCTTGTCTCTCTGACCAACAGGAGCTGGTCCAATAAAAGATACTACCTCCCCCACCTTGTCATGCTTGAAGTCTGACCTTTAAAGAGAAAATAAGTAATTTCCTTTAGCCGTGATAACCTTCCAGCTGTGTGATAATTGTGGGTATCAAAAAGCATAAGCCCAGGGTAACTACACTGAAACATGCACATGACGCTGCTGAGTAAGATGCTGGCAGTAGCGACACAAGGACACATTTGTTAAAGTACTTTTGTGGGAGTATTTCACCACCCCAAAAATGTCCCCACAAAAGTGTCCTGGTTCTTTATTCTGAAAACATGGTCACCTTCTTTAATGATTTAAATAATACAGCTAAAAGGATGGGGAGATGAGTTGTGTTTTCAGCTGGTATCTGAAATGAGCTACACTGTCAGAGGTGAGATAAAGAGAGGGTATTTCTGATGCCCTCAGTTGCAGAGGAGAAGCGAGAAAGGATCATGGAGCTATGACACCTTGCATCAGCTGAGGATCTGCCCTAAAGAGATGATGCGCTTGTAGCGTGAAAAATGGTAAATTACAGAATGGATGTTAAGATAAAATGGGATTTTGAGTTCTTTTCTCTCCTCATTTTACCATGCAGATCAGTATAGCCAATAAAAATAAATAAAATCAAAAGGTACTACACAGCCAAGTTCCATATGTTTCTGTGTTAATATGGATCCTTTCTTCCCCTGGTAGGCCGTGTGTAATTGTTTGAAAGGATATTCAGGAGATGGTAAAACATGCACATACATCAATCTGTGTTTATCGGTGAGTATCATTTTACAGGAAACTATATTCTCATCATAAATTTTTTTTTATATAATACCAATATGCTTTTAGTTTGGTCTGCATGCAAGACTAGCTTAGAAATGTGTAGAATAGCCCATCTGGACCTGATTCAGGAAAGCATGTAAGCATATGCTTAAGATATAGCTAACAGCACTTAACCATGTGCTAAACTTTAAGCTTATGCTTAGATGTTTTACTGAATTGGCCCCAAATATGGAACAGTCTAGTTTTTAGGCTGTGCTCAAGATTTTTTAAAAAAAAAACTTAAATCAAATCCTGGGGGAGATACTGTTTTTTTGTGGTTAAAGGCAAGGAGTAATTTTCATTATTTCTGAACAGATTTTTCAGTGTTGCTGGAATTAGTTAAAATTTAAAAATCCATTCTATAAATTACTCACAGTTTCTGAAGTACCTACAAACTTCTAAGGTTTTAGAAGTGAATGTAGTTTCTAAGAAAGACCAAATAAAATAGCCAAATTCCAATGATAACGTGAAAATTCTTCTCTGATGCCAGTCTCATTGATCATTCCAAGATGACAAATCAAATCTCACAACTCCATTCCTGTCAGCTCATCTGCTCCCAGGATAATGTATTATGGGCCAGATTCTCCAGTCTGCTAAGTGGCCTGAAAATGGCACAATGTGGCCGTAAAGTAGCGAGACGGCAGGTAGAGAATTCCCCCTATGCAGTGGAACTCTTCACTGGTGTTAACTCTGGTGCATCCCTCAAGTGTAAGAGGGAGAAGAGGGCATGTTGAGAGTGTTCTGGGAGCAGGGTGGAAGGGGGACAGGGAGATGAGAGGGGCATGGTAGAGCAGAGCTCCACTATGCTTGATCCTCCACTGGTGTAAGTTTCCTCAGGTAATTTAGGACTCTCCCTGTGCATGTGTCATCAGGGAACCACAACCCTGTGCTCAGATGGTTTGGAGAACCAAACCTTCTGTCTTTGGAACTACTCATTATGTGCAAAGAGTTGGCACAAGCTCTAGGCACCAGTTGGCTCCCATGTGACTCCTAACCTTGGTGCTGGCGCTCTGCACAAGGTTGAATTTTACTCAACGGGCCCAATCCCATACTTCTGACACAGGCAAAACTCCCGTTCACATTGAGACCAAATATGGAGTGTAGGATCAAGCCCTCTGATGCATACAAGCACTTGCTCATTGGTCTCAGATGAAAAGCCCTCAACATTCAAAAGCTGCCTCCCTGTGATCACAGGCTAAGGATGGCTGATGCATTTCACTGTCCTGTGCACATTGATCTTTCATCTCCAGAGAATGGTGACAAGTAGTCATCATCCCTTGACCTGGCAATAGTCTGTCACTGGATTCTTTTCCAAAGATTGCCCAGATGGAATAGCGAACAAATGTAAATTAAAAGTCAGGGGAGGGAATGTTGTTCAGATTTATGAGCTACCGCATATGGTTTTGTGTGAGCTTCATTCTGACAGCTTCTCTTCCACTTCACTGGCTGCAATGCTATTAAAAGAATGTTTTTACAGAAGGTTGCCTTTTGTCAACATTGTGCAGCATGCTAATCTGACTGTAATATAGCCAAGTGCTCCATGGCAAAGCTACACAGAGAGCTCTGAATAAACTCAGTTCCCTGTCCAACAATCCAGCTAGATCTACCCAAATAAACAGCACACAAAACCAAACCTCACTACATAGGGTGAGAACTATGGTAGGGCCCATCCCGACTAGACCCCTGGTGGTAGTTCAAGAAGGACCCCCCCCAATACCACTGAGAGTGGGAGGTCAGACAAAGTGGAAGTGGGCTCCCATGTGCCTGGCATCAGAGTTTTAGAAATGAGCGTGTGAAAAGAAAATGAGCTACATTTCTCATTTGGCAGCATTCCCTGATTTGTTGTGAAGAGATGTTTTCCCTTGTCCACAAGTAAACCGGTTTTCAGTCTGAAGATCTGATTATCAAGTAGGCACCAATTCTGAATTGGCTCAGTGGGTGTAACAAGGGCTGGGAACAGCCAGATCTCCCCTCTGGGGAATTCCCCTGACAAAGAGAGCTCCCAAGAGATGGAAAGCCAGATTAAGAGACCTATGGGAGACGGGAATGAGTTGGAGGAAGGACACGTGTGGCAGTTCTGTGCTCCAGCTATTCTGGGCTACCAGACACATAAGGAGTAAACTAGAGCAGCCTCTGCAACCCAGAATCCCAGAGCCACTTTTGGCTCCCTTCCCTCTCAGGATGTACCTCCTAAGAGGTGCAGCTCAGAATCATAGCCCAGGAGTCCATGATGAGGCCTGCATGGAAATCTTTTGGGTAGCAGTATACAATAGCCAGTTACGTCACTCCGAACTGAGGAGCTAGCAAGCGGGTGTTAAAGAAACTGGCAGTGTGCTTTGCTTTAGGTGTCAATAACTATCTTTACATTAATCTTGAATGCTTTTTTACTATTCATAAGAAAGAGACTATTTCCCTCTGTTGGAAGTTTGAGCAAATGAGCTGAAATTATTTTGTAAACACAAATACGCCAACTAATTTGATTTTGTCTGATGTTCCTAATCTTACAAGAATAACGGTGGCTGCAGTGAATCTGCAATCTGCAATGACACTGAGCTGACAGAGAGGACCTGCACCTGCAAACCTGATTATGTTGGGGATGGATTTAAATGCCGAGGCAACATCTACCAGGTAAAACATTATGTGTGTTCACTGTTATTGAATATTTTTCAGAGAGTTATGTAAAACAGTGGCGACTCTTAAAACCATACCAGTTTTGCATAGATAAATAGGTACAGCTACCCAAGTATTTCCTAGGTATGTCCTGCAGTAGCTATAGGGAATACTGCAAATGCTGAAGTAAATTTATGTGTTTATCTAACGGAGAAGTGGCACCTTTTAAAGAGCAATAGTGCTGCACATCAGATAGCTTGTTAAGAAGCAGTGGCATAAGCATGGGACTAGGGTTGAGGAACTTATGAGTTCTAGTCTCTCTTTTGCCAATGAATTTCAGTATAAATCATATAGGACTAAATTTTCCAAAGTGCCCACTAATTTTGGATACTTGGGCTTTGGGTGTCCAATCTGAGACACATAGGATGGCTTTGTTTTCAGAAATGCTGAGCACCTACTACTCCAAGTGAAGTGACCAGGAGCTTCAGGTTCTTGGTGCTTCTGAAAGGGCCAGATTCCACTTGGCCCTTCATGGATGAACAGTGGAAGGGGAAAGAGGCGCAAGGAGCCTTCTGCTCCTTCATACAGTCCATATGAAGGCCAGGCAGAACGGCAGAACCTGCACCCCAGAGAGTGCACAGCTGGCTCTTTCCCTTCTTGCACAAATGATGATAGGGCCAGAACTGAAAGGGAGGAAAGGGTTTCCTCTGATAGCCAGAAAGACATCAGAGTTTATATCCTATTAACTCTTCAGCCCCTAGCCCAGGGGGGTTTATTATTACCCTGATTACCTGATTATTACCCTTTAAACAAGGATTGTCCTGAAGATGTCCATCCCTTACTTTTTATTACTGAAGAATTATGTCCTGAAGAATAATTCCCTCCCTTACTTTTTATTACTTCTCCAAAGACATGGAGGAATGGTTATGTCTCCTCTTAGTTGTCGGTTCTCTAGGTTATGTGTTCATTTCTCTTAACCTCTCCTTCATATGTCATACTTCCTAAAACTTTTTGCAGTTTTGCTTGCCTTTTGGGTTTTCCCCAGTTTAACAAAGTTCTGTTGCATAAAGCCCAGAACCACATGCAGAATTTTTCATGTGGTCGCTTCAATACCATATAGAAATTTATCTCCCTAGTCCCATAAGTGTTACCTCTGGACAAGATTTTCAAAAAAGACTAGTGTGTTTGAGGGCCCAACCTGAGACACCTTAAAGGGACCAGATTTTCAGAGAGTGTTCTGACCTGCCTTCTGAAAATCAGACCTCTCTGAAATGTCTCAGGTGAGGTTCCCAGAATCACTAGTCACTTTTATAAAGTTTGGTTTCTGTATATAACTTTCAATATACCATGTACTTTGTGCAGCAGCAGCAAAATGCATGTTCCGTGACAAGCTGTAATCTTCAATATTGACAATCAAGGCCTGGTTTTGTCTCTCTGGGTCTCTATAATAAGACTAGAACTATAATATGAGGAAATGGAGTGACCTGACACCTAGCTGGCACTGCAAGGAACGTGGATGCTGCTATTCTTCGATTCTGACAACTGCTTTCTGATAGACTGGCAAGATAACACATACCACAAGCCAGATAAGAGCTACAGTGAGAGGTCAGCTGACAAGCTGTACCAATGCAGGCGATTACTGTATCATCTAGACCAAAAAGTTCCCTTTCTAGTACCAGGCATGTTCCTTCCGTGAGGGCGGCATTCATTAATATTCTTCAGACACAATTCTGAATTCTAAATTCACACAATTCAATATAAAAGTGCTTTTACTCTTGGTTGCAGGAGCTTCTTAAGGATTCCAATACTACTCATTTTTATTTCCATCTCAAGGTAAGAAAATTCTTGAACGTTTTTTGTGTCACAACATCTCTGGCCCTAATCTCACAAGGTAATCAGGACTGGAGATGGTCAACTATTACTTATGTTGGAGACCCACAGGAAACCTAGATTGTTGCATGTAATAGTGCTCGTTATTCAATAAGTGGCACTTTCCCCTCTGAGTCAGTACTGCTACAATGGCTTTGAGGCTGGAGGGACTATGCACCAGTGCCCTTTAGATCAGACCCAAAACTGAAGCCCTTCCCATCCACAGACAGAGATCCCATGGCACATTTCTCCAAATTCTGATGTGGGTAACTACATTCGGTTGATCTAGTTCCCATTGCATTTGACCTGGTATTTTTCACCGCCTCTCTAAAATGTGGCGGTGTGTTGCTGTGTGCTTCTAAACAGCTGCTCTGTGCCTCCCGCAGTTCTAACCACATTTCAGAGGACGGTGATTCCTTTGTGTAGGCATATGTAGCGGGGCAGTGTGGAACAATGGGTAGGGCAGGAAACCTGAGTTCTAGTCCCAGTTCTGCTCTGTGTCCTTGGAAAAGTTTCTGTGTCTTTGTTTCTCCTCCACCCTTTAGATTGTAAGTGTTTCTGTACAGGGATTCTCTCTTGCTATATGTTTGTCCAACACCTACAGCAATGGGCTGTAGGTTTCCAACCATAAGATTGTACATAAGCATATGGAGATATATATAGATATATGTGTGTGTGAATATGAAAACACTTTGGGTTCCTTCAAGATGAAAGGTTTTAACCACTCTCCCTGCAAAGCTTGTAACCTTTCTGCTTCCATATTAATCGCTACTGAGCACAGCTTTCTCTCTTACTTTCAAGCACTACTTGTCCATTGTTATAAAGGAAGGCAGCACATGAGAGACAGAAGGAGAGCTCTGTGCCCTTAAGTAGCAGCAGAGGAAGCTGGGGGAGAGTATGGTGAGGCAAATTTTGCAGAGAGACCTCTTTAAATCCTGTAAGACTGAAGGAGTTTGGAGGGCATCTTCCTCATAGCAACAGAGTGTTTCCCTCACTCTTACATTACTTGTGGTGGGATGGGAGAAGGGAATGCAATGTGAGGCAGATGGCAGCAAGGAACAGAGCTGTGGGCAGCCACAGAGGTCAGTCTAGAGGCCTTGCCTACAGTAAGGGG
Organism: Lepidochelys kempii; assembly: GCF_965140285.1. NCBI lineage: Eukaryota > Metazoa > Chordata > Testudines > Cheloniidae > Lepidochelys > Lepidochelys kempii. The sequence goes on from NC_136380.1 coordinate 252,617,906, forward strand.
CCTGGTTCCCTGTATGGGATCCAGTCTAATTCTGCCCAGTGTATGAAACTATGTGCATTAATGAATGATCTTTGCTTTGTTCTTTTAAACTTTCCAGGCCCTTGCTCTCAAAGATATTGCAGGTTCTGGTCCTTTCACTGTGTTTGCACCCAATACAGAAGCATTTAACAGTGAACCAAAAGTAAGTAAGAAAAAGGCAATGAACTTTGGGTGAGTCAGCTGGGAGCTTTTGGATTTGTATGTTATTCTGTCCTTGCCTTTGAACTCCTCCAATTCCTGCCCTAGATTAAAGACTGGATTGTCAATGGAGTGATGCCCCAGATCCTTAGGTACCATATGGTGGGCTGTGCCGGACTTCTCTATAATGACCTGACAACAATTACTAATGTAACCTCACTCCAGGGGGACCCCATCCAGGTCACTTTCTCACAGGTAACAAGATAGCCAAGGTAAAATTGTTAGAATAATAAACTGACCATTTTCATTTGTCATTTTTAAAATCAGAATGTTCCTTTTCCTCCTAAAAATAATAAATAGTATTTAAAATAAGAATTGTCTGTTGCTGATTGCTTTCACAACTGCCACCCTCTCTATTTGCCCCGCTAAGGGTGCAGACTTGCAGTCCTTGCTCATGTGAGTAATTTTTACTCACATGAGTAGCACCATTGATTTTTGTAGGACTACTTGTGTGACTGAGGGTTGCAGGATCAAGCCCTAAATTACTAAAACTGGAGCCCTATTTATTGCAAGTCTATTGCAAGCAGTGAGTTGGCCTCTCATGGTAAAGAGTTTTCATCTCAGCATTTCCCTCCTGCACATTTCCATAGAGAACACTTTTTTTGTTTACCTTTTCAGAATTCTGTGTACCTGAATACCAAGGCTAAGATTATATTCAGCGATACTGTCAGCACAAATGGTGTGATACACCTCATAGATAAAATCCTACTTCCACAACACATGCAGGAATTCCCTAAGGGGCAATCGGGGACTGAGCGGGTACGTACCTCATTCCTGTAGCATTCTGCTACAGTCTAATCTGGAATGTTTCTTGCCAATTACCATTTGGCATAGTAGTTACAACCAAAGCATTGGCATTATAAAGCCCCTATACTGAATGATTAGCATAGTTTTACAGTGTTGTATATTTAAAATTCTTTAGAATCATTCCTACATTAAATTTATATTAAAGATGTTCTGCTTTGTAAAGACCTTTAAGGTGGCTTTGATTTCACAGTAAGGTCAAATTAATCGACGACGTTACTGGTCATATGCTAGTGGTAAATAAGTAGATGTACAAGATCAAACATGCCAAATACCTTCTTACTAAATCTATATCCAATTTATTTCCCAGACAAGACAAGTAAGCCCATTTAATATTCTTATCTTTCTAGGAAAGCCTTAAAATGGTTGCAGCCAAACAAGGATACATCATGTTCAGCAACTTGCTAGAGGTAAGAGAATCCAGGAGGCAATGACCATTTGGCACAGTTTTGTGAAATTGGCACACAGCCTGAGTGATGGGCCTGTGTACAGTGTGGAATGGGGCACAGGCTCCCTCCCCACAAGCTATGGAGGAGCCCCTGCAATCAGTTCTCTCACCTTCCACATGGGAGAATGGCAGACAGGTCTGAGCACTCATGGGTCCCTAAGATCCATCCCCTCCCTGTGTGCTAAAACTTTTTGGCCCGGATTTGTAAAAATGGGCTCCTAAGCTCAGAGATAGGCACGTAAATAAGTGGCCTGATCCCTAATAAGAGTTGCTGGGTGGTCAGCACTTTTGAAAATCAGCTTCAGAATAGACTTAGAAACCTAAATGTAGACACCCACTTTTTAAAATCTTTGCTTTGTGCCCAGGAAGGCAAAAATACAGGCCATTTACTAGGAAGGCTATGATCTATTCAGCATCCTCGCTGCTGGGCCAATTCACTCCTAGCTACAGTACATGTTTCTCAGAGTTTATCCTTTACAGTGGGTGTAATTTTACAGTAAGAAAAAAAATCACTCATTTTTTCTATGTTGCAGAATGCCGGTTTGATGAGTGTAATCAATGATCCTCTTCATAAACCAGTCACCTTGTTCTGGCCTACTGATGAAGCTCTCAGAGCTCTGCCTAAGGAACAGCAGGATTTCCTGTTTAAAAAATCTAACAAGGACAAACTGGTGCAATATCTGAGATTCCATGTCATCAGAGATGCTAAGGTGCTTTCAAACAATTCCTGATTTGTTTAGAAGAAGCATTGCTAAAACTGTTCTCCAACACCAAATCTTCCCACTCTGTGTATTTCTTTCACAGATTTTAGCCTGTGAGCTCCCCAGCTCCAATTCTCTGAAGACCCTTCAAGGTTCTGATCTCAGTGTAAAATGTGGGGATAACAACAACTCTATTGTAAGTGGTTAACATACGAGCACATTGGGAATCCTCATGGAATGTACTATTTAATAACATAGGCCTTGATACTACATTGGGAACCAATAATGCAAATCCCTCTATGCCTATGCAGAGCCTCCCTAAGGTATTAACAACCCTGGAATTAATGGTGCTCCACATATGCATAGTGGTCCACATTAGCATATCCCCGTGCAAGAGTAGAGGCTTAGAAAACAGATCCACAGGTTTGTGATTTGCCTTACAGGTACAGTGACTTATTGAAGAATAATTTTCTTTATCATAAGGGAGTAGTCTCTCTAAATAACTGGCTGGCACATACCTCAAAAGAGAAATACCACCATGCCTCAGGCCCAGATCCTCAAATGTAGCTGAGTTCAATGGGAGTTAGGTGCCTAAATACCTTTGAGGATGTAGGCCTTAGCAGGTAACACATCAAAATATAAAATGAGCTCACACAAAGTGAAGTTGACTCTGGGAGAAGAGCCCTAAGTGTACGATGTACAGTATGGGCTACATTTTAGCACTAAGGACTTGCAAATTATTATTGCCTAGATCAGTGGTTCCCAAACTAGTTCCACCGCTTGTGCAGGGAAAGCCCTTGGCAGGATGGGACGGTTTGTTTACCTGCCGCGTCTGCAGGTTTGGCTAATCGCAGCTCCCAGTGGCCGCGGTTCGCCGCTCCAGGCCAATGGGGACTGCGGGAAGTGGTGTGGGCCAAGGGATGTACTGGGCACCTCTTCCAGCAGCTCCCCTTGGCCTCGAGCGGCGAACTGCGGCCCCTGGGAGCGGCGAACTGCGGCCCCTGGGAGCGGCGAACCGCGGCCCCTGGGAGCGGCAAACCGCGGCCCCTGGGAGCCACGATCAGCCGAACCTGCGGACGCGGCAGGTAAACAAACCAGCCCGGCCCACCAGGGGCTTTCCCTGAACAAGCAGCAGAACAAGTCTGGGAACCACTGGCCTAGATACAAACCTGTACAAAATCTGTTGTGCAAACTGCATGGTTTGTGTGTGTGAGCACCTGTTTGCACTCAGGTGCACTGACTTTGCAGGTAGGTGTTTCTGAACATTTGGCCTTATGTGAATATACACTGAATAAGGAGACACCATGACTGTTATGAAGGAGCACACTGCATACTCTTGTGGGGGAGGGGATTCATGGGTGATGGCATCTGCCTACCATTCCCTCTGGCACCATGGGGGGCATGGCAAACTGGGTCACCCCCACCTTAGAGACAGGGGTTTGCATGCGTAAGCCCAGTGGGAAATGCTGTTATCCCATCTGGAAATGATATGCAATTTTACTTTGTAAGAGAGAGAACTGGCTTCAAAGGAAGATTTATATTCTTACTAATTCCTGAACAGGAACTGCACATGGACTGAACCAAGCATCCAGTGAAGCAGACTCCTTATTTTGTGCGATTGTCTTCTTGCCTCTCTCTCAGGGTGACCTCTTTCTGAATGACAGGAGGTGTAGGATAGTGCAGCGGTACCTGGAGTTTGATGGTGGCATCGCTTACGGGATTGACTGCATGTTAATGGACCCCACCCTTGGCGGGCGATGTGACAATTTTATCACTGCAGATTTCTCGGTCAGTCAGTCCTTCAGTTCAGTTCTGTGACCCTTGGGGAAATGTGAAATGTAGGCCAAATCCTGGCCGCACTGAAGTCAATGGCAAACCTCCCATTGATTCCAATGCAGTCAGGATTTGGCTGCAGGTCTGAAACTGTTTAAATGCTACTTTGGGTTTGTCTGGTGGGAAGCCTAGGGTGGATCTTGACTAACTAAAATAAAGTATCAGGGGGCAGCCGTGTTAATCTGTATCCACAAAAACAACAAGGAGTCCAGTGGCACCTTAAAGACTAACAGATTTATTTGGGCATAAGCTTTCGTGGGTAAAAAACCCACTTCTTCAGAAAGGTGAGGTATGGTGCCTAAAAGATACACTAAGGTCCACCTGCAACTACGGTAAGTAAAAGAGCAACGTTAGGCTGGGATTAGCTAAAACATGTTAGCTAACCCTGACCTAATTTCAGCCACTTCTCCTAGTCTAGACAAACCCTTTATGGACAAATATGACTATGAACAGAGTGCAAAAATTAATTCTCTTTGAAGCCTTTTGAATAATGCATGTTGAGAGAGCCAAATAAAGTTACCACCTCTAAGAGGATGATGCTATTACTGGCTAATGCTGTCTGCCTTCGCAGAAACATGTAAAAGTCTATTATAATACATCTACATGTGTATTATCATAACACAAAGGGGATTTTTTTCCTGACCCTAGATGGTGATCCCTATAAGCAGGAGGATTGTTAGTGCTTATTTTTAGCTTAACTGGTATGTCTGTGGATGCTTCTGCTCTTTGTATAAATATCTATATCTAGAAACTCTCATACTCACAAGGTGCTCATTTACTATGTTGATGAGGGCCATATCAGTTTCTAAAGAGAAATAACAATATGGCCAAAAAACCACTAGTGGTTTTGAGTCCTCAGCTTGAGTCACCTTAAAGTGGCTTGCTTAGGGTGGGTCCCCAGCACTTTATGAAATCAGGTGTCTTAAAGCATCTCAAATTGGACATCCAAATCGGAGACACCCCAAATCCATCGTCACTTTTGCCAGTGTAGGCCTATGTACAAATAGATAAATACATCTCCCCCTCTTACCTATTTAGCTTAATAGCAAATTTGCACTTCCAGAACTATTCTACTGTGAAATTTCATTTCTCTTTCATTTCGTTAAATTGACTTAATGTACCTGTTTTGTTGTCATTTTCCTTTACTTTTTCCCCTCTGTTATCTCTTTTGGAAAGCTCCTATAACTTATACAAGTAATGAAATTGGATGTTTTTAAAAGTAGTCTTCTCTGGACATTAATTTTAACTGCCTATGTAAAAGTAGACACTTTTCTGGTGCTTTCAAACAGCTTTTTGTTGTTCTTATTTTTAAATATGTTTTTCCCTTTCTACAACAGGGAGATTGTGTTGGCTGTTACAATAACCCTAAATGCCCTACAGCGACTAAACCAAAGGTAATAGTAGCTTTTTAAGGCAGTCTAATCGACAGGCTTCCGTGCACTGCACAATAATAAACTAAAATAACACACACTTTCAAAGAACAGTAGAGCTGTGAGCAATGAAATCACTTGTTTAAATGGAACAATAAAATCCCAGTCCTCCTGGAGTCAGTAGTGGGTTACAGATCTGATACACAGTGAATGCTTCCATTGGCTTCTGTGGGTTCTGGATTAGGCCCTGTCACATCAGCCTTTCCCCATTAAGAATTCTGATCAAATCCTATTAGGTCAGAAGTGACAGAGAGTTTGGTGGTCTCACCCTCGCACATACTGCACACCAAAAATTCACTTGGTGCTTCTGTTCATGTGGCAGGTTGTGTTATAGTGAGCAGAGTGGACCTACAAGCTAGAGGAGAGTGGCAGGGTCAAAGTGCATGGTCAGCATTTTGTCTGGCATTAGCTACTGTAGGAACCTTAAACATTTACCAGCACTAAATTTATCTACAGACATTTTAATAATTAAAAAGAAAGTTTAGACTGGCATACTCTTTGTTCTCAAGTTTGCCTGTTTCTATCTACCGAATCTTCAATGAGAGCTCCAGAAAACTGGCTTGAATATTTATCCTAGTCTGAACATTACAGGCCAGATCCTCAGTTGGTGTAAATAGCCCTAATGCAATTGATTTCATTGGAGCTGGGCCCGCATACACCAGCTGAGGTTCTGGACCATGGGGCCCTTCTCTTCTAGATGACTGGTTCAAATCCAGTCTAAGGCAGTAGTGACCAAAAGTTACTACCATCTGATGGCTCATGTGAAATGAATGAGGCGGTGCCAGCTCTCTTCTGATGTGTCCTCCCCCTTTATTGCTACCTGTTGGCTGTCCTAGAAGAAAGGCCATAGATTAAATGGGCAGGAAGCCTGAACTACCTCTTTCCTCAGAGTTAGCCTCATCACATCAGGGCTGAAGCATAGTGAGGGAAGCTTGCACCACTACTGCCCATGCTTTGCTTTTTCTGTAGGTGGATCACTTTGATCTCCAGGGCTGTCAATTTGATCAGCTCTGCATTAAAAAAACACACTGAGTTAAAAATAAATACACAGAACATTCAATCACCTTTGTTTTTATCCCCCTGTGTAATGTTTAGGGAGGGATTCAGAAGTGTACATACCAATTCTATGGCAGGAGCCTAGATGGCTGTCGCCAGGATTGTTCGATGGTCGTCTGGATTGCAAAGTGCTGTCAAAGCTACTATGGGCGAGACTGCCAAGGTAGGATTGCTCTGATTAACTTTTGAGATCATAGAATCATAGAATATCAGGGTTGGAAGGGACCTCAGGAGGTCATCTAGTCCAACCCCCTGCTCAAAGCAGGACCAATTCCCAATTTTTGCCCCAAATCCCTAAATGGCCCCCTCAAGGATTGAACTCACAACCCTGGGTTTAGCAGGCCAGTGCTCAAACCACTGAGCTATCCCTCCCCCCCAAATCTCTCTGGGAATAGCTGCCTGACACCACAAGGTGACAAAGCAATTCATGATTGGAGATTTTTAAGAGCAGGTTAGACAAACACCTGTCAGGGATGGGCTAGATAATACTTAGTCCTGCCATGCGTGCAGGGGACTGGACTAGATGACCTCTCGAGGAGGTCCCTTCCAGTCCTGCGATTCTATAATTATATTTAATTGTTTAAAAGGAATATTGAATAAAGTCCTGCAATCATGACTATGCATGAGTCATGACAGGCTTCATGGTCTAGTGTACTGAGTATACTAGTGTGCTGACTAAGAAACAGGAGCTGCTGAGATGTAATCTCAGCTCTGTCAGAGATTTGCTCTATGACCAGGGATAACCTCTCTCTGTCTATGTTCCCTCTTCGTAAAACAGGGTAATACTGCAGTGAGAGTTCATTCATGCATAAGTAACATTATTATTTTCCACTCCAAATAATAACTTAAATATGCTCAAAAAGGTTCTTTTTTATGTTAGCAATTTGTAAACTCCATGTTGATAAAGAAGAGTAAAATTAATGTTATAAAGAGTAAATATTGTTTTGTTGTGACATTGCATGGAGACATATTTCAGCCATTTGAAAAAATACAAAAGATGTGAGGACCATATCATGTGCCATTCTGGGGAATGACATCAAAATGCATTAAACACATGTGCTAGAATTCACAGCCAGTACATGAGCCTTCGTGTATCTGATATGAGTTCAAAGAGCATTAAGCATTAATGGGGCTGTGGGGCCCTGTTAGTTTTAACAAGTATTGACTTTGAAAACCACAGCCGTGGGGAATCACTACCAAGGCTGGTTCTGTATCATCTAACTAACTTCCCAACCTTCACTCAGCTACACCAACATGCTTGCCAAATGTCATGTGTTTTAATCCAAGCAGTTGTTGGCTTTGACTTCACCAGAGCTCTGCATGGGCTCAGGGGTTCATCCACGTGGATCAGATTGCAGTCCTGGGGGCCAAGAGTCTAAATGAGTGGGCTCCAGGTTACATCCTTCAAGTAAATGAGGTTGTATGAATCCACTGTGGTCCACTAAGTGTGTATGGGGGGATTTTCAAAAGCACCTAAAGGATTTAGGAACACATTTTATGAACTAACATTTTTGTGCTCAAAGATTTTCTAAAACCAGTTTTCTTAGAAAACAAACTTGTAAACACAAGGCAGAGCTGAACAGAACTGACTCACTGCATTTTATCCTTCCTAGCCTGCCCAGGAGGGCCAGAGACCCCGTGTAATAATCATGGTTTATGTAACGACGGATACTCAGGAACCGGAGAGTGTAAATGCAACAGTGGCTTCAATGGGACTTCATGTGAGCTGTGTTTGCCGGGAAGATATGGCTCTGATTGTACATGTATGTTTCAGCCTTATTTCTGAATTAATATCTGATTAAAATATACTATTTTTCTATATTTATTTTTGAAGCAGAAAAAATATTTTAATGTATATTCTTTGCTCTTCCATTTCAAAATTGACACGTGGCTGCCATAGCCCGCACAGTGGTTGAAGATCACTACCATGCAGAGAGCCAACACAAGACCTCAGAGTAGGGTTTACATGGGACTTTAGTGGTACATAGGCTTGTGTTGGCCTTCTACACTGGGGTGAATTTCACCCACTCCTCCTATCAATTATACTATACAGTTCCATTTTGCAGTAACATGAAGCAAGTTGAGGCTTCACTTCTTGCTTGATCTACAGTCCTGTTTAATCAAAATATAGCTGTCTCCCAACCCCAGCAACAGACAAGACAATAGAATGGAAACACTGATAAAACACAAGAAATCAGAAGGATGTTTCATGGCTATTAAAGGCAACACTTTATACTTAGCATATGAAAAAGAGAGTAACACAGGAGGGGAAATTAATTTGTGGAGAGGGCCAGCAGAAGGCCTATGCTCCATGGAAGTTCCTACATAATCCCTCAATTGTGGGCTTAAGTGGGACATCCTAGGTGCGTTGGCCTTGTGCATCCTCACAGGGGTAAATTTCATCCTAGATTAAAAAAATTATTCTCAGCATAAAGGCTTTAGTTGAGAGACTAAAGATAGCAGAAGAGATGGGCTATTAACTCTTTCACCGTAAATTACTGTTTTCAATCCAACACAGTTTTGTAGTAACTAGCACTAACCCATAAGGTTAGGTTATGCATGCAAAAGTTCCAATGCTTACCCAAAGTTTATCCATTTGACATCTGTTGTATGGGAATTTGTATGTTTATGGCACTATATAAACTATCAATCTGAACCTCAAACTCTTATGTTTACTAAACAAAAAGCCAAAAAGGTCTTGTGGCCCTATATTTTTTTTTAATATACATAACTCATTTGTTTATATAAATCAAATATTAATTTACTAGGTTAAACCCTTCACAAATCAAAAGACAAAGTGTGAAATCCTGGCTCCACTGGAAGTTTTGCCGCTGATTTCTATGAGCCCAGAATTTCACCCATAGAATCAGAACTGCTTGTAAGCCAAATCCCATGCCATTACTTTCCCACATACAAAAAACAACATTCCTGGCAAAGGGGTGGGTCAGCAGAACCAAAACTCCATTAAATAGCAAAACACATAAAGAACTATCAATAATAAAGATTCTTCATGAGAGACCAGCTCTATTGCTTGATACATCCACAAAGAAAGCTCTACTACTCAATGAAGAAATACTTTGTGCTTAAAGTTTCAGGGCATGGGGGAAGAGGCACATCCCCCTACTATAAAAAAAAATCATCCCCATTCAGACACCTTTAGTCAGTCATGAAAAACAGCTGAGATATTTTTGAGGGTAAGAATATGTGTGAGCAGGTAACTTTTACACTTGCTTGAAGACAAAGTCAACCTACCCTGCAAATCCCAGCTTTGACCTTTTTAACAATCAAATGAACAATCAGACAACATGAAGGCCAGTCTGAGCCTGCTTCCCAGGTCTGACTGCTCAGAGGGTTCCTCTTTCAGGCTGCTCAGCCCCCGCCCCTTAAATCCTCTATCTGAGATCTCTCTAACAGAGCAACTCAACATGCTTGTTAAAGTTTGTTAACTCTCTTTATTCCCTCTGGCTAGAGAGCCCTCCCTCCAAGTTTGACATAACTGACAGTTGTTGCATGCTAAGCCTGGTTTCCACCTATGTCTCTAAGACAGACCACTAACCCCTTCCTGCCATGGGCCTGTGTGGTTTTCTGACGTTGCTCTAGGGAAGAATTTTCCTTTCCTAATTACTATTCTGTCTATGATCAATCTACATTGATCTACATCAATCTTCAAGCAGGTGGGGGTATAGCTCAGGGGTAGAGCATTTGACTGCAGATCAAGAGGTTCTTCCTGTTCAAATCCAGGTGCCCCCTTTGGGGGGAGGGATAGCTCAGTGGTTTGAGCATTGGCCTGCTAAACCCAGCATTGTGAATGTAATCCTTGAGGGGGCCATTAGGGATCTGGGGAAAAAATTGGGCAGCTTTGAGCAGGGGGTTAGATTAGATGACCTCCTGAGGTCCCTTCCAACCCTGATATTCTATGATTCTACATTCCCTTTACAGCCTGCAACTGCAAGGCCCATGGACAATGTGATGAAGGAATCTCTGGATCAGGACAATGTTTCTGTGAAACTGGATGGACTGGTCGATTCTGTGAAACCAAACTAGGTCTGTATCTTCTCATCAGAATCTGTTGCAAAACAATAGGTTACAGCGCTCCCAGCGAGTTTAATCAAATCAGTTGTTTTAATGCGGTGGACATAGCAAGACAGGGTTAATAATACCAGAAATCCTGCTTTGTGCAGGATAAATGGTGAAGGAGAGTATTTTGCTTTTGGTACAAGGAGGATTGAAAGCTATAAACAAAACTATATTGTGCTACACTATGCCATGATCTGCATGGCACACAAAAAAATTCTGCAATTCCTCTAAAGTTGGAGCTCTGTAAACCTGCTTGAGGACTGACTGCAAAATGTATCAAAGGTGTTCTTGACTCAGGATCAATTCCATCTACACACAAATTGCACTAACACAGGGCTTAGACCCAGAGTCCCAGGCCCACATGGAGGTGAAGGATCTGACCGTGAGTCAAACCCTATTGCTCTGAAGTGTAGAGGAGCTCTGCTGGACTAGTGCTGTGGGAGTCTGCCAAAAATATCCCATGGGCCAACTGGGGGGAGGGGTAGCTCAGTGGTTTGAGCTTTGGCCTGCTAAACCCAGGGTTGCGAGTTCAATCCTTGAGGGGGCCATTTACGGGTATGGGGCAAAAATTGGGGATTGGTCCTGCTTTGAGCAGGGGGTTGGACTAGATGACCTCCTGAGGTCCCTTCCAACCCTGATATTCTATGATTCTAACTCTTTGTGTCCTCTGGACAGTCAAGTTTTCCCATGCTGCACCACAAAAAAAGGGCTAGAGCAACCACAGTTTGGGGGGTGCCAGGGATATGGGTGGTTGACTCAGGCCAACATAATGCACTGTAGATTCTGGAGCCCCAGCTTGGGACCCATGATTCAACAATTCCTAACCTAGGGTTACAAATAAGTGTGTAGATTCTGGAGCCCCAGCTTGGGACCCATGATTCAACAATTCCTAACCTAGGGTTACAAATAAGTGTAGACACTCAAGCACTAGTTTAACAAGCCCAGGGTCTGCTAACTCGAGTTCTACTAATCCTGGGTTTACATTGCAGTCTACACAAGCCTATTGTGTTTGGAACCAAAGACAACTGAATGAGATGCAGGCAGCAGCAGTGCACAGGGACTCAGCACAGAGACTCTTCATTAATGTTACTACCAGTCAAAAAGAGCCTGACGTACCAGTTGCTGAGTATCACTAATCTAGTTCCTCTCCCTGCTGTACAGCAGCAATGGTGTCTGTGTCAGATGCAGATGTCTTTGTCTACTCTGGGATTGCTCAGGTGTTGGTGAATCCATGACTCCTTTTAGCAGATTATTCTGTTGTCCTATGTGAGCAGGCAGCATGGTCCAGTGCATTGTTTCTCAACGATCAGTCCGTGGACCGGCACCAGTCCCTGAGCTCTCCCAGACACAGTTTAGGAAGGCAGCAAGCCAGTCCCTGGTATCAAAAAGGTTGAGAAATGCTGGTCTCGTGTATCAACCACAGGATGGAGAACTGAGACCAGAGAGTTCTAATCCCAGCTGTCATAATGGACTTCAACAAGTTGCTTACCCACTCTGCGGCTTTGACCTTGTCTGTAAAATAGGGATACTATTTACTGGCAATACTGAACAATTGGGGAAAAAAATCATTTTGGGTTGAATCAAAACTAAAATTTTAGGCATTCAAGGTTTTTTTAAACAATTTCATTTCATTTAATAAAATGAAAGGAAATTGTGAAACAAAAAGTCATTTCAAATAAAAAAATCAAAGTATTTATTTTGAAAATGTCAAAATGAAATGTTTTGATTTTTTTCTTTTTGTAGACTTTTTTTAACTGAAACTATTTGGTAACATTGACAGAAATTCACAAAATGTTTTAGTGTCAGAGAATTTGCATTTTTCACTGAAAAAATGTTTTGGTCAAAAAACTTCATCCAAGTCTACCTCCCAGGGATGTTAGGAGGATTAATTAAAAAGAAAAGGAGTACTTGTGGCACCTTAGAGACTAACCAATTTATTTGAGCATGAGCTTTCGTGAGCTACAGCTCACTTCATCGGATGCATGCCGTGGAAACTGTAGCAGACTTTATATATACACAGAGAATATGAGAAAATACCTCCTCCCACCCCACTGTCCAGCTGGTAATAGCTTATCTAAAGTGATCATCAGGTGGGCCATTTCCAGCACAAATCCAGGTTTTCTCACCCTCCACCCCCCCACACAAATTCACTCTCCTGCTGGTGATAGCCCATCCAAAGTGACAACTCTTTACACAATGTGCATGATAATAAAGTTGGGCAATTTCCTGCACAAATCCAGGTTATCTCACCCCCTCACCCCCCTCCCAAGAACCACACACACAAACTCACTATCCTGCTGGTAATAGCTCATCCAAAGTGACCATTCTCCCTACAATGTGCATAATTAAGGTGGGCCATTTCCAGCACAAATCCAGGTTTTCTCACATCCCCCCCACCCCCATCCCCATACGCACACAAACTCACTCTCCTGCTGGTAAAACCCCTTCAAAACTGAGCACTCTCCAAGTTTAAATCCAAGTTAAACCAGAACATCTGGGGGGGGGGGGGGGCGGGGAGATAGGAAAAAACAAGAGGAAATAGGCTACCTTGCATAATGACTTAGCCACTCCCAGTCTCTATTTAAGCCTAAATTAATAGTATCCAATTTGCAAATGAATTCCAATTCAGCAGTTTCTCGCTGGAGTCTGGATTTGAAGTTTTTTTGTTTTAAGATAGCGACCTTCATGTCTGTGATTGCGTGACCAGAGAGATTGAAGTGTTCTCCGACTGGTTTATGAATGTTATAATTCTTGACATCTGATTTGTGTCCATTTATTCTTTTACGTAGAGACTGTCCAGTTTGACCAATGTACATGGCAGAGGGGCATTGCTGGCACCAATGTGATATATGCCATCATGTGCCAGCAATGCCCCTCTGCCATGTACATTGGTCAAACTGGACAGTCTCTACGTAAAAGAATAAATGGACACAAATCAGATGTCAAGAATTATAACATTCATAAACCAGTCGGAGAACACTTCAATCTCTCTGGTCACGCAATCACAGACATGAAGGTCGCTATCTTAAAACAAAAAAACTTCAAATCCAGACTCCAGCGAGAAACTGCTGAATTGGAATTCATTTGCAAATTGGATACTATTAATTTAGGCTTAAATAGAGACTGGGAGTGGCTAAGTCATTATGCAAGGTAGCCTGTGTCCTCTTGTTTTTTCCTATCTCCCCGCCCCCCCCCCCCCCCCAGATGTTCTGGTTTAACTTGGATTTAAACTTGGAGAGTGCTCAGTTTTGAAGGGGTTTTACCAGCAGGAGAGTGAGTTTGTGTGCGTATGGGGATGGGGGTGGGGGGGATGTGAGAAAACCTGGATTTGTGCTGGAAATGGCCCACCTTAATTATGCACATTGTAGGGAGAATGGTCACTTTGGATGAGCTATTACCAGCAGGATAGTGAGTTTGTGTGTGTGGTTCTTGGGAGGGGGGTGAGGGGGTGAGATAACCTGGATTTGTGCAGGAAATGGCCCAACTTTATTATCATGCACATTGTGTAAAGAGTTGTCACTTTGGATGGGCTATCACCAGCAGGAGAGTGAATTTGTGTGGGGGGGTGGAGGGTGAGAAAACCTGGATTTGTGCTGGAAATGGCCCACCTGATGATCACTTTAGATAAGCTATTACCAGCTGGACAGTGGGGTGGGAGGAGGTATTTTCTCATATTCTCTGTGTATATATAAAGTCTGCTACAGTTTCCACGGCATGCATCCGATGAAGTGAGCTGTAGCTCACGAAAGCTCATGCTCAAATAAATTGGTTAGTCTCTAAGGTGCCACAAGTACTCCTTTTCTTTTTGCGAATACAGACTAACATGGCTGTTACTCTGAAACCGAGGATTAATTAGTTATTGTTTAAAAAGTGCTTTGAAAATGTAAGCACTACATGTTTGCAAAATACAATAATTGTAGATGAACATATGTTTTGAAAACTGTATTTAATATCAATTCAAACAACATCCCCTTTTATAATATCAGGCTATTACTGTAAATGTGCTTCAGAGTAATGAAGATCATTTCACTTACAACTGATTAGCATCAAAGCATGGCCCAGTAGATAGAGCTTTAAATGAGGATTTGCATTCTGTTCCTGCACTGACCTGCTATGTGCTCTGGGACAAATCACTTCACTCTTGTTTGCCCATCTGTAAAATGGAAATAATGATGCTTACTGCCAGCATAAAGAGCTTTGAGATCTATGATAAAATACAATATGATAGAATACAAGAGCAAGGCATTGTATTCTGTGGTGATATGAATTGTCTCACAGGTTTTTAAGTAAACATGTACTGTATACAAGTTTTCCTTTATTCTCTAGATGAGAGCACATTTTTAAAGTATAAAAAGTCATTTTCATCAGATATTTTACGTTCTTCACAGCTCTGCCGCCTGTGTGTTCACCTAATTGTTCTAGTAATGCCGTCTGCAAAGAAAAGAACATGTGTCAGTGTAAGCCGTTTTATGAAGGAGATGGAATCACGTGTACAGGTGAATTCATGTACTTCTGTCCCAGACCTGAAGAAGAGCTCTGTGTAGCTCAAAAGTTTGCCTCTTTGACCAACCCGCGTTGGTCCAGTAAAAGATATTAACTCCCCCACCTTGTCTCTCCCTGAACCTTAAAGGCAAACGTTGTTTTCACCTAGCCATTCACTTTAATACACAGGACTAATCAGGGTGAAATGTTAACTATCAAAGAGGGGCCTGAACCAAAACTTCTGATCTAAAGACTTTCAGTGACTTCAGTGGGAGCTGGACCAGACCACCCGTCCCAAACGTCCCTGACTTTGAGACACATCACTCATCAGTCTCTGAAATAAATAAAGAGTAGTTACAGATTTTTCTTATACAGAGCGTGAGGTCAATGCGTGGTTGCAACCATTGTAATAGATGGTACTGTTTGGCCCTGGAAGGTGCAACACAGGGTGATTTCACTGGGGCTTCACATATATATGTGAGGGCAACAAGATAGCTAGCCAGCTCTATTTGGGTATGGGAGGACTTTGTGGTTTTCCAGCTCAATAATTCATTTTCAGCAATCTTTGTTTGATTACCTGAGGCAAGGAAACTCTCTGACAATATTACTTGAGAGCTAGTCAGTCATTATTGCTGGGACACATCATCTCCTCCACAGACCCATTATGTGGAGGGTTCCTTCATCTGGTAAGGGGGCTTGGCACATTTCCCACTCTCCGTTGTATGGAGTCAGGATTGTGGAAGGAGTAGGTATGCTGCAGGACCACAGCAAATACACATTGTCCCCCTTCCATCCCAGCAGAAGTTAGCCAGAAAAATTAGTGCATCCCCAGGTTGTAGTAACCTTTCTATAATCCACCCCCAGGTTTATTAGGAGCCAACGTGGCCTGGGTGGAGTCCTTATTAGAGTAGCTCCATCATGGTACCAAGGAGCCAAGCAGAGCCACTGGGAGGTACAGAGCATGCGTGGCCCTGGCTTCTGGAGAATCTGCCACTCTTGGGGACTGGTTTTTGATGGGGTTGAGATCAGGAGGGACTTGTCCTGCTGCCCTCTGGGACAATGCAGAGGAATCTATAATCCTCATGGAGGTTTCCTTTCAAAAATTCCCATGCTGAAGCAGGAGAGGAGGTCTGGGCCAGTCCTACTATGTTAGATAAGGGATGTGCCCAAGCCCCTGAAGAGGACTGGGGCCCCTTTTGTGTAGGACTCTCTACAAAATAGAGAGTAGCCAAAGAAGCTTACAGTCTCATCAGCCAAAAAATGTTCCAGTTGCTTTTAAATAACTGGAGCCAGCATTTCCTTGTGAAGGCAAGACACTCTTTAAAAATACCCTAACTCACCTTTTTTTTTTTTTTTTTTTGCTTTGTAGCTGTGAATCTTTGTAAACAAAACAATGGTGGGTGTCACCAGAATTCGAAATGTACCCAAACTGGTGTGAAAGTCCTTTGTAGCTGTCAGAAAGGATACACAGGAGATGGACACACCTGCCTTCCTATCAATCCTTGTGCTGATGGGCTCAATGGTGGTTGCCATGAGCATGCCCTTTGTACAATGACAGGACCTGTAAGTTGTTGAGGGGGAGGGGGATGGGGCTGGCTTTTTTGTCTTTGAAATCCTGACTAGACACCCACTCCACCTCCTAATGAAGTCAACAGGAGTCTTTCCAGTGACTTCAGTGGGAGCTGGACCAGACCACCCCTCCCAAATGTCCCTGACTTTGAGACTCATCAGTCCCAGCCTGCTTTCTACATAACTTTGGTGTCCACTCAGCTTACTGGTGGAAACTGTTTATATTAGAAATGCAGTATCATGAAACTGAGGTTATTTATACTAAAGGAATGGATCCCACAACATGTTCAAGTATTCTGCATGTATATTTTGATAACCCTTATGCTGAGTGTCTCACCCCTCCCCACATTTGGGCCTTGGCAGGCTGGAATGTATAAGATGCCTAGAGGAGATGTAAATATTCCTACAGCTAAATCTATCTTCTCAGCCTATTTCAATCAGTGTATTATTAAATTATTTTCATGGTTCCATATGTATTTATTTAATTTTGTTTTGAGTGGCTACCATGTATATTTATTATTATAATTCTTCAAAGCATATTCTGAGCGGTTTAGGTATAAATGCTTTGACCCTTAATTCAGCAAAGCACATAAAAGTATGTACATAAGTGTTTTGTTCAATAAGGATGAATTCTAATATGTGTGTAAGTGGTTTATTGAGTCATAGCTTTTTTGCTAGTGGCATGTTAGCAAATGCACAGTGTGCTGTTGCGGGACTCAGCAAACGGGATACTTCCATGCATTCAGAAAATGCTATTTTAGGCTGTCATTTTTATGTTTCTAAAACATTCTGTTTGGACATTTTTATTCTCTCTCCTACCAGGATAAACGCAAATGTGAATGTAAAAATAACTACGTTGGTGATGGGCTTGACTGCACTGTGATGCAGCTTCCAGTTGACCGTTGTTTGCAAGACAACGGGCAGTGCCATGCCGATGCCAACTGTGCCGATCTTCACTTCCAGGGTCAGTATGCCAGATAGACTCAGAAGTAGTGTGGTATGCAGAGCTCAGGCTAGGATCCTTCAACTGGATCCCTCCAGGTGGACTCCTGAGTCCATGTCAAGTTTCACTGAAGTCAAAGGGGTTCTGCACAGATGTAGTCATTTAGGCCCCAACTGAGCAATCAATCCCTCTTCAGCAAATCACTTAAGCACACGCTTAAGTCCTGGCAAAGTAATGGGACTTACGCACATGCTTAAAGTTTAAGAATGTGCTTTAATATTTTGTGAGTTGGGACCTTTGAAAGCAACCGATTAAAATGATTCCAAATGGAAATATTACCCCACAAGTGGCTTGTTACATGCTAGCTCCATTTCATGAAAATTCCTCAAGGATTGCTCAAGCTATTACAGAACAGGGCACTTTATGCCCAGAGAGTTAACCCACCTACAGCCCTAAAGTTAAATTATTGATTGTTTACTTACAGATGCTACAGTTGGAGTCTTCCATTTGCGCTCTCCCCAAGGGCAGTACAAACTGACTTATGAAAAAGCAAAGGAGGCCTGTGCCAGGGAAGGGGCAACAATAGCTACATATAATCAGCTGTCATATGCTCAGAAGGTGACATAGTGCTGAACTTCAGTGGCAATGGACTCAGTGTGTGTGTACTGTATTTAGTGGCTCCACAAGGCTGAAACACAACTGTGAGACTTAGCTATTTGGAAGTTGAATGCTACAAGGATATACATTTATATCCTAAGAAATGCAACTTCTTCGCTGTAGGAGTAGGCTTGGTAGAATTTGATTATTATTTTTTTAATTTCAACAGATAATATTAATGTTTATTTGTAAGCTTTTTTAGATTTTTATTAATTTAAATTTTGGCAGTTGTGCAAAATTATTGGTTTTAAACATTTTTTTAGCTATTTAAATATTCACACTTCTGGGAAATTATTGGGGGAGGGGGAAGAGTGGTCAGACAATTATTTAATGACAGTAGATGTTGAGATCCAAACAGTTAAAGCTTTATAACCATTAAAACACAAATTGCCAATATCACAGGTCAAAATATACAAAGTAAATAACCTGAAATCAACAAATCATACCTGTTTTTACTATTCATTCACTAGTCCATTTGTAACAAGGCTAATTCAAAAGTCTAAATCGCTGGGTTTTGACTAAGTTCTCAAGCAGCATTTTTCTTACTTTGCCTGTCTGTAAATTTCAGTCATCATCAGTGGAAATTATTTAAAGAGACCCATTATTTAAAGAGACAAGAGATACTGGTAAGATGAAAGACTGGAGTGTGTACAAGTGTGTAAATTTTCTTCTTGGGCACGTAGAGCAGCCTGAACCAACCCCAAGGATCCAGAGCCCTCTGGACTTTGGGCACATTCAGCTCTGGATCTGAACAATTCAGTTCAGACTCCTCTTTAGTGTAAATATTTCTCTGTGACAGCAAAGCCAGCAGTAACATTGGCTTTGAGTTTACTGAATATTTATTAAAAAAAGAAAAGGAGTACTTTTGGCACCTTAGAGACTAACAGATTTATTTGAGCATAAGCTTTTGTGAGCTACAGCTCACTTCATTGGATGCATTCGATGAAGTGAGCTGTAGCTCACGAAAGCTTATGCTCAAATAAATTTGTTAGTCTCTACGGTGCCATAAGTACTCCTTTTTTTTGTGAATACAGACTAACACGGCTGCTACTCTGAAACCTGAATATTTATTATTCACATTTAATTGAACTTGTCAACGCTTCTTCTGTGTTGATAAAAAGAGGTCATTTTTATTCCTGTTTTGCACACAAAAGCCACCCAACCGCTGCTAAGCACTCTTTGGCCCTGCTCCTGCATTGAGTTCTGCATAGACAAACCCCCTGCACCTGGGACTCCACGCACAGGTGAGATGGTCAGTGCAGGATTGTGCTGAGTTGAAATTCACCTTGTGCAGAGAGCCCACACAAAGCCAATGCACGGCTTAAGCCCTCAAAATAGGATTTAAGTAGGACTTCTGTGGCATGTAGGCATTATGTTGGCCCTTGGTGGGAGGAGGAGTTTCACTCACAGTGTGTTAGATTAATTACAGTTCTGTTTCCTCTGTGCTTTACAATATTATTAATGTGTTGGTTACAGGCACAATACCACTTCTGTGCTGCTGGCTGGTTAGATAATGAAAGAGTTGGTTATCCAACTGCCTTCTCTTCCCCAAACTGTGGATCAGGATTTGTTGGAATAGTTGACTATGGACCTAGAGTCAACCTGAGTGAAACCTGGGATGTCTTCTGCTACAGAGTCAAAGGTAACGGAGTACCTACTGCCTACATCTATGGTAGTTTGGTCAAAAGGACACTATAATTAGTTCCAGTAATGTCACTAAGTTTAAAGTGCCCAGCCCATAGTATTGGCAACAGGTTCTCTTTCTAAGCTAGGAAAAATTTCTTTGGACTGGAAAATTATTTTTCTTCCACAGAGCAGTAGCAACCAGTGTCCTGGAATAGACCATTCATTCTTGGCTTGTTATCTAAAAGACATGTATTTGTATTTTACAGATGTGAACTGCACGTGTAAGACTGGCTATGTGGGTAATGGCTTCACATGTAGCGGGAACCTGCTACAGGTCCTGATGTCTTTCCCCATGTTTACAAACTTCTTGTCGGTATGGACTAAAGAAGAAGTACACTGTTTTGAGATACAAACAAACTAAACCAAGTTGCATAGCATAGCAAATACCCCACACATTTGTTTACATGTAAATGTTTGCTTTATTAGCTCATTCCACTCACATTGAATAGCATACCTGGCTGGGTAATCTCACTCTTCTCTTACTATATGAGAAAGTAAATATGAGCATTATAAAATGCAGCACTAAAGCAGGGTGGAGCCTTTGAAATCATGATTTAAAAAAATCACTGGTTTAAATCAGGTGGAGACTTTATAAAAATAAATTGAAAATTTGTGTTTGTTGAAAAATGTAGATTGAACTAATATGTTAATAGGGGGGTTGATTTAATTTTAAATGCCACAACGGGTAGAATATTTTATTTGAATTTTACCACACTGCTAGAGGCAAAAGATTGACATTTAAAGCCCTGATCCTGCAAACACCAAGGTAGGTATGTAACTTTGCTCATATGAATAGGCTCACTGATGACAATGGGTCTACTCGTGCTTTCAAGTTAAGTCTGTGCATAAGAATTTGCAGCATCAAGGGTTAAAATTGTCATCTTAATAAAAATTTCTCTCTAAGGGTATGTCTGCACCGGAGCTAATTTCCAGCTGAGGCAGAGATATCACGCCAGCTCCGATCGAGCTAGCGTGCGAAAGGTAGCAGTGTAGCCTTAGCTGCACGGGCGGCAGGAGGGGCTAACCATCCTGCGTATACACCTAGTGTTTCAGGCAGGATTGTATTTGGGTGGCTAACCAGTCCTGCTGCCTGGGTGGCTGCAGCGACACTGCTATTTTTAGCATGCTAGCTCAGTCACCGCTAGTGTGGGTATGTCTCCCCGAGCTGGGAGTTACAACCCTGGCTCCAGTGTACGTATTCCCTTAATAGGATAAAATGGTTGTCAGTTCAAAGTTGTTTCAGTGTTAACAATGAAGTTGTGGTTTTTTACATATTCATTCAGCTTTTGTCACAATAACTGGACCATAATCCAGATTGCCCTCAATTAAGAATGAATTTTGTTTCTTCCTAGGAAGTCCTGGTTTACTCTAACAGCTCCACAAAAGGCAAAGAGTTCCTGAAATACCTCACAAACTTGTCAACCCGGGCCACTCTCTTTGCCCCAAACAATAATGGGCTAAGAGAAAATGAGGTGAGTATCTATTTAACCTTTTCTTTCATTCTGAGCAGGCATGCTGGAGTCCAATAGTAACTGTTAAAATTTAATTTGAATGAATAAATCTCAGGAAGAGACAGCAGGCCGAAGGGTTTTATTAGGTTGCTAATTGGATAGGCAGACTTGTCTGTCTTATTTTTTTCTCAGACAATCATGAATACATGTTGAGCCACTTTTAAGAATTTTCTGTACAATGGGTTTTGTTGCCACATATGAAAGTCCTTTCAAGGCAAGGTCAGCTCTCACTTATCTGCAACTGCATCTGTAAGGACAGTTATTAAGAGAAAGTTGTGTGTAATTTTGGTATCTGGTATTTGTTACACATCCATTCAGAGGAGGTTATTCTTCTACCTTATCACGTCCTTCATCCCTTTCCAATCAACTGTTGCTTTAAATTTTACGGGTGGAATCCTGGTCATTGACTTCAGTGTGGTCAGGAGTTCATTCTAAGGCCTGGGTTATCCCACAGTGGGACCAGAAGTTCATCCTGTGGCCTGCACGATCCCCCAGTGGTGCACTAGGTAGTTTGAAACTTGTACATTTCTTAAAGGTTTCCCACAAACACATTTTTTAAAGAAGTGGGGTTGTAGCGTTGTTTGATTCTTCAAGGCTCTTCTGTTCCTGTGATAGTGCAGAAAGACCAGCAAGAAGGGGAAGCCTTTTGTCCAGCTAACGTGTTTTGTTTTGTGTAATACTCTAGGGCCAAAAGAGCTATAGCCCCTCTTGCTCAAGACCACTATGTCAGGGAATGCAAGTAGCAGAAATGGAGAATTTCAAGAGCCAGCCAGGGAATTTAATCTAGTGGTAAAATCAGCTGGGTGAGTTAGATTGGTAAATGTGTCTATTTTCCTCTTCTTTAGACACTTTCTGGACGAGACATTGAGTATCATCTGTCCAATTCTAGCACACTGTTTTATGAAGACTTGACCAATGGGACTACTCTTCAAACAAGGATAGAGAAAAGACTCTTAATTACATACAGCATAGGTCAGGATTACCAAATCCCGACAAAGAAGAAGGTATCTGTGTTAAAAATAAGTCTGCTGTCCTCACTCCTATCCACCATATTGTCCTTTGTCTTGTTTATTAGCAAGCACCACACAATCCAGGGTAGCCTTGTCCGAGAGAGAAGCAGCAAGCCAGGAGACTGCAATGATTTCTAGTGCACGTTATTCAGCATTTCATTACAGGGTACTGTTGAGTTACAGAAAGCTTGAAACGTGGGGTGGGGGAAGATGGTGGTTGGCCAATATGGCCAGAAGCATGTAACAGCACAGTGTAGGCTTGGGCCTAACTTGCACTTCAGGGTGGTAGGAGAGCTGGAGTTCGGTGGGAGAGGGGGAGCGGCATTTAGTTTACTACTAAGGAACATTCTTAGTTCCTGATCGAAATTTTTCATTAAAAACAAAAATGGACCAAAACTGGCCTTTTAGATGAACATTTTCACAGAAAATTGATTTTTTAAAAAATAGTTTCTGCCATTTCCTCAAAAAGCTGACACCCCCCACTCCCTCCCCCCCCCCAAAAAAAAACAAAACAGAAAAAGTCAAAACAGAAAATTCTTACATTTTGGAAAAAACGTAACTTTTCATTTTTGGTGAAATTGTCACCTTCTGCCCAGCTCGAACACTTTGAATGACAGCAGCCTCTATGTAGCAACTCCCTTGGGCTAGACTCTGGATGCATGTGTAACCCACATACCTCCTGGGTGTGGCGTTCTGTCCCATCTAGTGGCACCAAGACCACTTAGAGAGAGAGATTAATGAGTTTGCTCTACAGCCTTAGCTAACAGCCAGTTGGCTTTTAGCTCATGCAGTAGAGGCTCATGCACTAAGTTGCAGAGGTCCCAGGTTCGATCCCGCCTGCCGATGACCAGAGTCTGTTGGTGTTACACATGTATAGCAAAAGAGAGTCCTTACCCTAAAGAGCTTGTCAGCAAGCAGGACTGTTGCAGACAAGCTTCCAAAGAACGTGTGGCTAGTGTTCCTTGGCTAGAACAGAAGTGTGGACTTCTGAGGAAGGTGATGCATGGGAATAAATGAGAGCAGAGAAGAGATGGAAAGAAGATTGCTCTAGAACTCTCCCCTGTATCCAGAAAAACATTCAGGGGTGACAATTACAGCATATCAGATAAGGAATTTAAAAATGAAATTCCACCCTCTGTTCCATTCTACTACCCAGTTAGAATATATTAGAACAGCCGAACCATTGTCTCAGCACGGTACTAAGATGTATAGCTCCTTAAAATAATCTTTTCACTGCCACTTTCCCCTTATCTGACACTTGAGTTAGAAAATAACCAGAGATCTATTGAGGGGATTTGTCCTCCTTGAACCTCAGTCAGTGGGGGATGGGGAGGTGTGTTGTACCAGCCCATGTGTCCAGTCGATTTTGGTCTCCAGATGATTGGAATACACAACCCTCCACCACGCTGTTTAAAATCCACCCAGAGAACATCCAATTTATTTTCTAGTCCCCTGGATTTGCATAAACAGCACTTGAGGCTTCTCAGCATGCACGTGAATGAGCATGCTCCCAACACCAGAGTACACTCCTGTTAACAAGTATACTCCAGCACGCACAACTGTATCCCTACAAAGATGTCGAGCCCTTTAAACACAGGTCACATGTTTGTACAGTTATAAGCCAACAGTGGGCTGCATGCCAATCTTCAACTGGCTGAGTTAAACCATCTTTGATTTTCCTAGTTACAGCAGTGCCCAAAGGCGTGTAAGAATGGAAGGGAAACGAGACAGCTGACTTACAAGTGTGCACCCTCCATTCAGCTAAGCACTTGCCTCTCTCTAGCACTATGAAACAGCCCCACAACGCACTTTCAAGGCTTTTAAAATGAGCACTGACAGGCTAGTAAAAGTAGGGAAGATCGAAATTATAACCTAGGCCAGGGGTGGCTAACCTGTGGCTCCGGGGCCACGTACGGCTCTTCAGAAGTTAATATGCGGCTCCTTGTATAGGCACCGACTCCAGGCTGGAGCTACAAACACCAACTTTCCAATGTGCCGGGGGGTGCTCACTGCTCAACCCCTGGCCCTGCCCCCACTCCACCCCTTCCCCTGAGCCTGCCATGCTCTCCCTCCTGCACGCCACAAAACAGCTGATCGGGAGGTGCAGGGAGGGAGTGGGAGATGCTGATCTGCAAGGCTGCTGGTGGATGGGAGGCACTGGGAGCGGGGAACTGATGGGAGGCTGCTGACGTATTACTGAGGCTCTTTGGCAATGTACATTGGTAAATGCTGGCTCCTTCTCAGGCTCAGGTTGGCCACCCCTGACCTAGGCAGTAACAGTAATAGTTTTCCTTTTATAGTGCCTCTTTCACTTCTCCCTTCTGGTGGAAGCATTACATTTGTGCTTGCAAAACTGAAAATGCTTTAATCTAATCCCTGAGGCCCTGGCACAGATCCACACATTCACACTGGAGGACGACATCTGAACAGGGGTGTTATTTAGAGGTCAAGCAAACACCTGCATCCACGCACCCTATCGGACCCTAGAAACTGACATTCCACATGAAGTGGCTGAGCCCCAAAATCCTTTTCATAAGAACGTTCATGCTGCCAGGAGAGACTATAACTCAGAATCATGCTGGCTGACTTCTACCATCTCTTGTGCAGTGCAGACAAAAGTCCATGTGATTCTGTTCTGTCTATGTAGCAAAGGCTGCTTTGCTCACTGTTGGCACAGCAAACATGTTATGACTCACTCACGAGCAAGATCATTTGCGTTAATTCTTATTTAAAATATAATGCTTTAGACAGGGTTCAACACTGCACGTGGTTTTAGAGGGACTAGAAAAAAACCAGGTAAGATGACTGTAGCCTCAGCCATGCCCCACATACAGTGAGCACAGCTCTGGGGTAAAAGAAGCTGTTTGCAGCTTCCTGATCCTGGAGCCAAGCAGAGACCGGTTTGCCACTGGCATCATTGAGAGCAGCCCTGCCTCACCAGCCAGAGATTGTCACATCCCCCGCCCTC
The DNA here is from genome assembly GCF_965140285.1 of Lepidochelys kempii. Taxonomy (NCBI): domain Eukaryota; kingdom Metazoa; phylum Chordata; order Testudines; family Cheloniidae; genus Lepidochelys; species Lepidochelys kempii. Next base: position 252,643,318 of record NC_136380.1, read on the forward strand.
AGAAACTCCCCTGGCACAGCTCCATAGTGTAGGAAGCTGGATATGCTAAATCTACATCAGCAAAAGATTCCTCAACAGTGGAAGAATCACCAGATGATGAGATCCAGCTCCTGTTTGCCATAGAAGCAGAATAAAAAGGGACCAGACAGAGGCTCGGGATGGTTCCATAGGCAGCAAGAGTTCAAGATGAGTTTGTCAATTGCATTTAGAACAGTCTGGAGTGACTGTAGGACTGGTTGATCCATAGCCCATTACTGCTCCCTTTTCATCTCCAGATTGCCCATTCAACTAGAGCCCAGGGAAGCAGTGACCAAATGGTGCCATCCAAGACCTGTTACGTGGCCTATATGAAATGAGTTGGTGGGCTCAGACTGGTTGACAGGTGTCCACCTTGCAATGCCACCAGAACAAATAGTATTTAATGATAACCTCAGCAGAAAGCCAAAAATTGATGGGCATGGAGATGACAATGCTCCTGGCCAGGGTTGAGATTCAGTGGCAAGGCCATGAGGAGAGGGTTGTCCTATTGCTCCCTGTCTTGTACTTTGCTATTGAGTCAGGATTGTCAGTTTCATAAATCACTAAAAACATGACACAGATGAAGTGAAATTAATTTCCTAGCATTGTCCATTCCTAGATTCCCGCTCCTGTTGGTTAGCTCTGGCAGAGAGGAGCCCTCAGAGGGTTTGAGCAATTGTGGGCTGATGTCCAATAACCAGGCAGGGTATTTTCTTTGGGCAGATGTATAATTACACAAGAAGAGTCTCCCTTTCCTAACCAGTGAAAGACATAAGGGAAATAAATCTAAATTTTACTTTGCTTCTGAAATCAGGAAGGTCAAAACTCAGTTCCCATTGTTCTTTTTCTTGTTTAGAATGAGACCAGATACGTGGATGGAAAATCTATTCTTGAATGGAATATCATTGCTTCCAATGGAGTAATCCATGTCATTTCAGAGCCTTTAAAAGCTCCTCCTCCACCACCTGTAAGTATTTGTTGTTCTGTCTTTTGAGATCATTGCTGTCAGTTGTGAATAACTTGTCCATAAAATCTTCCTATAATTCCTTATAAAGTAGCCTGTCAGTTGCATTCTGGTTTTATTTCCAGGTTAAGAATTTACTTTAGCATAAATTGAATTTAAAGAACTCAAGGACAAAGTTACTGGTAGAATTGGTCAAATTTTTTTCTGATGGAACAATTACCTGCTGGAAAATGCTGATTTGATTGAATCAAGTAATTCTGTGGGAATCTGCGAATTCCATCAAAACTTCCTATGGAAGCTTCAGCTCCCCCAGATCTCTGGCTCCCCTGAGGCTAGCTGGGAAGCTGGTTTACCACATCAGAAATTTTTGGAAAAAATCCATTTCAGTTCTTCCAGAATGGAGTTCTTTGAAAGTTTCTGTCCTAGGGAAAAATTTGCATTTCTGATTTTTCATTGCGACTCGGCACAAAAATAATTCTGTGATATTTTCTGTGGGATGGAAATTCCAATTCCTGCACAGTTTTGATTAGCAGATTATCACCACAAATCATACCAAGATAGCAAGGCTCACGAACACACTTATTCTCCTTTCAGCTTGTGCAAGCTTGGCACTTTGTCATATTCTGAGCAAGATCACCCTAAGAGCTTGTCTACACATAAGTTGAACTGCTTTAGCTACAGTTTAGGTATAGTTGTACCAGTTTGACCTTCTCAGTCCAGTTATAGTGGAACAATCCCATCCAGTGTCGGTGCAATTATACTGCTATAAGCATTTACCGCAGCGTAGCCTGTCCCTGTACAGAAAGGGGAATAAACTATTCCAATCTAAGGCATCTTGCTACTATATAACTGCATCCGCATTTGGGGATATACTCATGTAAGTATTTTGTTAATAGCTCACACCCCCAGCTAACAAACAGTGTGCGTGTAGACCAGGATTTATCATTCCACTCCCATACGCTTACCTGCACACAAGATTCTATTGCAAAGGGCTACATTTCCCACCTTTACAGTGCAATCGTCTAACCGTGTTTTTTTCATAAGAAGGAACCTTCTCTGGGGAAAGGGATCGCTGACTGATCAATGAGCAGCTTGGATTCGGTTATAAAATGAGGGTTTGTTTTAACTCGTGTTTATGAGGGTCTGAGACCTGGGAACTGTCAAGCACAAAAGCTGATCAAGAAGAATTAAACTAGCGGCAGCATCCCTGCCACCTACGCTGCCGTTGGCATCCTTACGGTGCACAGCATTTTAAATTATGGACTCCCGCTTTGGAATGATGCTCAGTGCCCGGCTCCAGCACTCACTCCTCTCTCTATGATCAGGCTTCTCTCCACACTGGATTTGGAACAGGAATATTCTTTGCCATCATCCTGGTTATTGGAATCGTGGCTTTTGTCGGGTACTCGTACTTCAGATTCAAGAGGAGAAATATTGGCTTCCAGTATTTCAAGGTAGGAGGAGGTTGAGTGTGAAATTGAATGAGAAGCGGTCGACACCTACTCATGCCTATCCCCATTTAGGGGCAGATACAAGCTACAATATCCGTCCTGTTTGGGTCGGTCTTCAAAAGTGTCCTTCCTTGTTACTCTGCTAGTTAGTAAATACGCTTGTTTGCATCAAAACCTTCCCCACCCCCGCCCAAACCCTCATGGCTGCCTCTGTGTGCGGGGTCAAACTCTGTTCCTGAGAATCTAGGGGCTGTTCCTACACTTGGAGAGAGGCAAAGTCTCTTCAAATAGTCACAATGCAGCCTTGCCCAGGCAAACCAAAAGCCTGCACAAGGAATCTCCCAGCCCATTTACCTCAAAGCAAGGACCAGAGACCTAGTCAAGGGAGCACAAGAGCCTAAACATAGAAGCAGCAGGGCCATGGCCTATCCTACTCAACAGCAGTCCTGAGTGGGCCACGTGCTCTGTGGGGATGCAGTGTGCATGCGGTCCTGCACACCAGGTGAAAGTGTGCTTTCCTGAGGCACAGTCCTTCCAAGAACTCTCCCTAGGGCAGTGTTCACACCCAGCCACGGCCACAGCCTTGCTCAAAGCTTGTATTCTACAGCAGCCCTGACCCAAGGTCCTATTTCTCCAGCTCACCTAGACACTCAGCTTCAGGAGGCCATTAATTTGGAAGCCTAACTATGCCCACTTAAGTGGGCACCACCAAATACCCCTGTTTTACCACCAAGTGTCATGATAGTCCTGGGCTTGTCCAGCGTGTGTGTTTGAACTGAGATTTGATAGCAAGGAAGGCCAGAGAGTTAGACCAGCATTTGCTAAGGTTCTAAAAGGTAAGTTTAGGTGTGATATTTAACATGGGAGCGAGCCAACATGATTGCTTCCTGTGAAGGCACTATGCAAAACTAATCTAGTAACAAAACTATTCAGCACAAGCTACAAGGATGGACGATTTAAAAAAAGTGTGTGGGGGGGGTCATGTAAAAGGATCAATCTAAAAGAAATTTCCCCCAGAAACAGCCAGTTTTTGTCCCTACCTATTCTAGCCCCTACATATAAACATGAATAGTCATTTAGGATTGTAAGAGGAATATTGACCAAGGGAAACTGTGATTTATTTGTATTATGCACCCAGAGGCCTAAAGTGAGATTGGGAACCCAGTCTGCTAGGCATGGTTCAAATCACACTTCCCAGGCTAAAGCATTTGCAATCTAAGTAGAGAAGACAAAGGCTGAGGGGAGGGGGGAAGAGGCAAATTGATTGCCATGGTAGAGCCGGTACCAGAACTCAGGTCACCCGAGTCCAGGTCCAGCACTCTAGTCATTCGAGCACCCCGCCTCCAATCACTACACCAATACACATTATTTGGTTAGGTGCAGCAGAGTCAATGAAATGCCGAATGCCTCACTGGATATGCTAACGGCAGAATGATGTATTTTAAATGGGTGTATGGTTTTATACAGTCAAAAGAAGATATAGATGTGACAGCACTAGACAAGCCACGGCTTTCAAACATCACAAATCCCTCCTATGAAAGTTCTGCTCCTCCTCCTCCACCAGAGCCTGCCTACGAGCCTTTCTCTGTAAGTTTTCACTTTGATTTTGGAGATTATGATAATAGTTTAAGATCATGGAGATGGAATTCTGCAAGGGGACAATGTCTAGCTGAAAGTCAGGAAGGAGGGGGGTCTATACTTGGGGGGGGAAATAAAAATCCCACCCTTGGGCCAGCTCCACCAGTAGCAAGAGTGGGGCTCTAGATCACTCGGCAGCATTTTAGCAACCAGAGCTAGCAGTAAAAGACAGGGCAGTTAAAACGCTGCTGGCTGCTAGTAACTTGTCTATGCAAACATTCCCCCGGTCCCCAGTTACTGCCTGAGTGGTAGCAAGGGTGGGAAATGTATAGAAGAGGCTTTAAAAAAAAATTTCCTTATCTCAGCTGCAGACACCTGATAACAGTGGTTTTCATCCTGTTCTGTACAGTGACCCCATGTAAGAACAGGGATGTCCCAGAGTGAATATTCCTATAAAAAAAACTTGCATGCTGCTCTTGTATCAGAGTTTGGTGGTCATTCAGCAGCATTTTACAAGCCTGCTGTTACACTCGGACAAAAGTTTGCAATAGCAAGGGGACACAAATATTTGGGGCACTGTGTAATTCCTCCATAATAATTGAAGGGAAAGGTTAAAGAAACTGAAGGCAAGTGGGGTTAGTCCTTATGGCCCTGATTCAGCAAAACACTTCAGCATGTACTTAAATCCTATTGACTTCAGAAGCTCTAAAGCCTGAGCTGTAAGGGCTTTGCTGAACTGCGGCCCCTATAGGGCTGATGACTCAAGTTTAACTTTGCCTCCTTTCATGGTAGCTGGAGTCAAATAACATGATGCAATGCTATTCTGGATGTAGGATGAATGGCATTTGGGGGGAAATCTCTCACTGAGAAGAATCTGGAATGCACTTTAATGTTTGGGATTTCCTGGTGCACATGCGATAGGCACAACAGGACTAGAAATTCACTGTGAGGGAAGTTATAGATTGGACAATAGAATGATACTTCATTTTATAGGATTCTGATGAACAGCAGCTTGTAATGAGTGGGCCTCATGATCAGTTTTGAAGACTGAAGTTGGAATTAACAATGAAAAACCTCTCTCTACAGTCTAAAATGAACATTTACTGTGAATAAGCCCTGCCTAAGCACTTCAGGGGAAAAAAATTACCTTTTTATAACATTTTTTTAAAGTAAGTAAGTGTTTGAGACAGCGAATTTGCTGAAAAGTTGGTTACATGTAAGGAATATCAAGTTCCACTTTAAACAAATATAGAATTAATGTAGAAATGTATTCCTCTGTCTAGGAGACATTTAAAGGTTATTTCTATTTAAGGATATAGCAGTTGCTAAACAGCCCACGATGACTTATAGTTTTTCAGAACACCATGTAGCTACTTTGATTTATGATGCCCGTCTTTCTGTAAAGAAAAGAAACTGCCTCTTAAACACATAGTCCTGATGTCCTCTGATGACCGTACTTGGAGGATGTACTCTGTGTTTGCTACCCTTGTGTCTTTATATCTAATTTTGTCTTGGGGTTGAATCCAGAAGTGGCTGACAAGGAGCAAAAGCCACAAATATTGCTTAATAGTATTACGACCTTCATTTTTAAAATTATTTGATCTTGTTAACAATGTTCTTCCTTCTAAAAAATGTAGCTGCAAATGCAAGCACAGTATGTCTGGTTTGCCCACTCTGAGCCATTTATGAATTCTGTCATTGTTATGAAGAAATATTAACTGTAGAGGAATTAATGAGGAACGCAAGTCATGTATGACACTAACCTATTTCATTATTTTATTTCAAGTCATTTTTGTGCAGAATAGGCATTCTGCTTGTTTACTGCCCACTTTGCCTTCCCCATTCATTTTTCAGTGGTTTGTGTAAAGTAAAAAAAAAAAAAAAAACCTTCTGCATTGTCTGTGTAGAATATTTGTATCAACTCAGTTACACATGAGATGCAAATTTTAAATGAATAGCAATAGCAGCTGCCCTTTCTACATGTACTATATTAAAATAATGAAATAAAGAGTGTGGGTGGAGGGAGGTGGGGAAATTCAGTCTTAATGCTGCAGCAAGTCTCCAGAGGGCTGGAAAGGCTACATAACACAGTAAACCTCAAGGAGAGATTTTTATGTTTGTGATGGCAGTGGTGGTAATGTTTCATATCAACTATATATTTACTGGCATTCTCTTTTGTAACCATTCTTTTTTGTGTAGCACAGGATTGCTTTCATATAAATATCCCAGGATCTTTCAGCAGATTAAGCAATGCAAGCAAACCACATAGGTTAAATTACATTGTAGACATACACTGTGGTACTGTAACACCTGCAGCTGGCCTGTGTTAGATGGCTGGGGCTTGGACTGCAGGGTTGTAAATTGCAGTGTAGATGTTCAGGCTAACATGGACAAGCCACAGGTGTTTAACTGCAGTGTAGACATACCCACAAAGACCCAGCACTTGTTGATGTAGTTGTTCTAGTGTGAGGAACTCCAAGTTTAAAGGGTAAATGATTGAACAAGTGAGGCAAAGACTACAGTTATTTTCATGTCCATCTCCTCCCTTCCTGTTCTCCAAACACACACGTTTTTATTTAAATTGAATTTAAAATAATATCTAAAGATAGTCTGCCCAGCTAATAAGCTTCCTGCCACCCCTTCCCTGTCATCAGAAAGATTAAGGCTCTTTAGGGACCAGATAAAATACATACATTTATTTTTTGTAGCAATTGTTAAATATTCTTCACATAAAGTAACATTTTCTGATAGTTTATTAACCGAACTATAAATTTTTGCACTTCTGATTTAGACTAAACAGACAATTCATCTCACTCTGATTCAGCTGAAGTATACTCCAAAAATTAATGTAGACACTGCATTTGAAACATGTTGTAAAATCTGCATGAGAGAAGTGACGTGGTAGGGTTAACGAAGGTAATTAATAAGGGAAGTCGGAGGTACACAGCTCAAGAATTCTGAAGCAGTTACAAAAATACCAAAACATTTTTGAAAGAGTACTCAAACACTGAAGCATATTCACATATTTATATTTTCAAAAACACTTGTCTTAAATTCATATTGTACACAGTTTGCTTGAACACTAATCCCCTGTAACTAAAAATGCCATGCAATATAAATAAATAAATAAAAATCATACTAGCTGGTGTCCCTCAGATCTCAAAGAAACCACCACCAAGCATAACAGAACATTTTACTGTATTTTAAGTTAGGTTGAAGTTTTTCATCTTGAAACAAAATGCACAGTAAATGGATGGATAAAATATTCCCACACAACAATTTCACTTTTCTTGCTTAAACACACTTTAGCAGTGCTCAGAAGGACTCACTCTTTACCTAGATTTACAAAATTAGGCAACAAAGGCTCATGTCAAGAGCCATAAGCATCTAAGTATTTAACAAATGTAACCACTCAATTTTTAAAATGTGACATTAACTATTATCTGCTGGTACTAAAAGTCAGATAGAAAAAATATACACTGTCTTTATTTTCTCTTAATCTTGTTATGCTCTGCAGTACAAATACTATCACCACTTTATAAAGCACTTTGGTATCCTTTGGGATATGAAATGTGCTATGTACAGTAATATCAAGTTTTGTTCTATCTTAGCATAACACACAGAAGGCAAATTGAAATTACCCCCCTCCCCAAATTTCAGCATATAAAATAGACTAGATATCAAGTTTTGTAAAATATTAAATTAACTAGAGCTTGCACTGTCCAGCCTAGCCTACAACTCACCGGATAAAGCTAGATGAGGTACCAGAGGATGTTTATAAGTCTCTCCAGCAAACAACAGTAGGACAGTCAGTGGAACTCATGCATTTCAAGTCAAGTATAGTCTATTCATATGTATAAAGAAGTACCTAACACCCTAGAAATGTTGCACATAGTCTGGAAACCAAGCTAGAGAAAACCACAAACAACGCTATCATATAAACCTCCATGGCCAGCAATAGATTTATTTAAAAGCATCCAGGTTTAAAGGAAACTTGCACTGGATTTATGCAAGCAGCTTTTTTAAATGTTCATTTTGCAAACATGCCTTTTAAAATGTGAAAAATATTGCATATGAAAGCCATTATAAACACGTGACACAAACAGACAGGTTTAAAAAAAAAAAAAAACCCACACACACACACAAAAACTTTTGGTCACCAAAAGTTCATTTACCCGATGGTCATTGCTGGAAGCAAATTATGCCCTAAAAGGAAACTGACAAAATATATAGCAAGAATTATTCTTAATTATATTTTCATATACTTATTAAAATTAGAACTAAAACATAGGAAATATTAAAATGAGTCAAGCTATACAAGTTCTGAAATGGTTGGGTAGGGAAGCATTGGGTTTGCCATCTTTGGTCACAGAGGAGGGAAAAACCCTGCTTCGAAACATCTGTAGTGGTTTATTGAAGTGCCACTGCCTATTTGAGGAAACATGCTTCAGCAGATGCTTCCTTTGTGGGAAATTCAGATAAGCTTCAGTTCAGTCCTAAACACTGGGAACCATACTATGCGAAATTATCTGCTCATCGATTACCTAGTGTGACATTCTATACCTTGGGGGAGCACCCTGTAACCTCCATATTCCTCACTGATATATAATTGTGATTTGTACATAACACAGGCCATGTGAGGTATCAGGGGAAAGGTTATGGTCTGCTGAAAGTCACTGTTCCATCAAAATATGTACATCATTAATGCATATGAAGTTATGAGAATTGTATTGTATGGTTGTCACTAAAATATGCTGTGGGTTTGGGAAGCGCCCAGGTACTAGCTCTCCAGAGACATTGTCAAGGAAAGTAACCAACGCCCGGGGGGGGGAGGTGGTCAAACAACCATTAACAGCCATTGTCCAGCAAGGGAACTACAATGCAATGACTCAACTGCATAAGGCCACATCAGGGGAACTGCTCAACCTTGCCTGGGGACTCAGCAATGCCCTCCAGACATGCCTGGACTTGTCCTCCCCAAGCACATGGGACTGAGAGTATAAAATGGAACCCAGAGGCCACATGCTAGGCCTTTCTCCTGCCCCTACCTATGCTGCTAGCAACAAAGAAACTCAGAAGACGACTGAAGACTCCACCCAGGTTCAAGGGACAAACCTGTGTATTAAGGACTGCAATATCCAGTGCGGTGAGAAAAACTGCTTAATCTAGCTGTTGCCCAGTCTAATAGGGTTGAGAGTTTAGACTCTGTGCTTATATTTTCTTTTCTTTTGGTAACTGACTTTTTGCCTATCATTTATAATCACTTAAAAATCTATCTTTTGTAGTCAACAAATTGGTCTAACTGTTTATCTTTACCAGTGAGTTTGCCTGAAGTGCTTGGTAAATCTGCTCAGGTTTACAAAGGCTGGTATATATCCACTTTCCATTGATGAAGTGGTGAACCAATTAATATATTTGCACTGTCAAGATGAGCAGTGCAAGACGGTATATTCCTGAGGTACAAGGTTGGGAGCTGCGGGGGTTTGGCTCTGGTGCCTTTCTCTGAGTGACTCATGAGTGGCTCTGGGAGCATTCATGCAATCTAGCTGGCCATGGGGCTCCTCATGCAGTTGTGCTGAGTGATAACAGCGCCTGGTGGGGCTTGCTGCTTGTCACTAGCAAAGCATTGTGAGAGAGAGCCCAGGCTGGAGAGTTAAGGGGGCACAGCGGTCCTACAGTCCCTGGCTGCACCCTGGGGATCCCATCACACTTAGAATTTCAGTAATTTAAGTAAATAAAGCTCCTCGCTAGTCCGTACAGTCCCAATTATTTTGCGTGATCTAATTAGTCTTCCTCCCCCAATTTTAGGGGTTTAAAACCAAAAAGATCGGATATGATTTTGCTTTTCATTTTTCTTTGTCCTTCTCTGTTTTTTTTCCGAACTCATTTACCAACACTACCTGTTTATTTTGAAATGTGAAAGTAAAATTTTTAAAAAGGCGGCTACATCAAACGTGTGATGAAGGCTTAACATTCTGAAACACAAAAATATGTCATAGTAAGACACTGTTCAACATTGAACAACAACAACAAAAGCTGCATTTTAGTTGAACGTTCGTTCATAGTATTTCCCTGAGAACTAGGACCTAAATATTCAAAGGTGCCTACTTTGAGATACCGTCAAAGGGCAAGTGTTCAGCACCTTCTGAAAATTAAGCCATTTAAGAGGTCCAAAGTTGGGCACGCAAAGTCACTAGTCATATTTGAAAATTTAGGTCTACACCCAGGGACAACAAATTTATCACATATAGAACACAGGTTATTATATTACACGAATGTAAAATGCATGTACATATAGAAAAAGCAGCCCATTAATAATGAGTCTCAGTAAAACTACAGGTTTAAAAATCTGTTGTAACTCAAGTATCCAGCACAGAAAGTTACTATACTTACACTACTCCCTCCCCACCACACTGTAAACCGTTTGATAATTGTTTCTCTCTGAACTCACAACTTAAAATTTTCAGTCATGTCAAGATATTCTGGAGTCATCAGGTGGAGATCCATCAGACCAGCACCAGAAGAGAGAGGCTATATATTTTTTGTGAACCACAAGGTTGCAGATACGAGTTTCAATATGAAAAAACAAATCTTCCCTTCCAGCCAATTCTGTTTTGGGGGTCTATTTTCCCCCTCTCTGTGCAAGCATAAGTCTCATTATTTTTAAGAGGATTTATACATAGATATTCCTGGGGGAATTTGGCACCACTGCCACGTGCAGAATTCATGTCCATCGCAGATTTCTCTCCCCCCGCAGAAAATAGATTCTGCCAGAGAGGCACTGCAATTACACTTTTTGCCCACCAGGGGCTACTGTGGCACCAGAACAGAGGGCAGCCAGCAGCAGAGAGGGAGGGGGACAGGCTGTCTTTTCACAGTGCCCTGCCTGTGGGGCCAGGTGAGGAGGCACGCAACATGGTAGAGATGGACAGAGCAGGACACAGGGCTGCTGAGGGGTAAACTATGGTTCAAAAGGGCTAGTGGGGAGGGGGGGAGAGACTGGAGCAGGGGCACAGGAGCTAGTGAGGTGACAGCATTGAGCTAGGGGCTGAATGGGACTGCAGGGCCACATGGGGACAGGGGCAGATGTGTCTGACTGAATGGGAGTGGCTAGGGGTCAGCCAGGGTCTGCATGAAGGAGGCTCCCCAACTCCCTAACAATCCCTCCCTTCCTCCCCCAAAAAATGTTCCTTACTTCTCCCACCCATACCCAGCAACCCTCCAGACTCCTTCCCAGCAATTACTTCCATCTCCCTCAGCTCCTCTGTACCCCTGACTCCCGCAAGGGCTTTGCACTGCGTTAGGGGGGTATGGGAAATTCATTTCAACTATAATACAGAACTGTTATTACTCAGAAATCTGTATTAATATGCCTAAAAAAGGGACCTATTTGTCAAAAAAACATTTCCTGAATCTTTTTTGTTATTGTTATAGACATATTTGCTGGCATGTATTTTGAAATAAATTCCCAAAATGATGGAAACTAGTGTGATTATACTGTGTGCAGAACTTCTAATTTTTTGGTACAGATTTCCCCCAGGAGTAATACAGAGAGGAGAGACAAGTTATTTATGAATTCTTGATCTATCAGAACTGACAAGTCCAGTAACTGGATCAAGATACATAAATGTACTAGATGATTTTAAAAAAAAAAATTACTACATTCTGGTAGTTACTGATGGGTATATTCATCCATTTGGGGTGCTATAAAATAACCCAGGTACAAACCCAAAGCTCATTTGTTCTGAACCACCTCTTGCAGGAAGGGTATTCTGAATGTACCGCTGCACAGCTGGTCTGACCAGGTAGGGAGTTCATGCTGCAAAGGAGTCCTCCTTGGATAAAATGTGTAATTGGGATCATAGTTCAAGAGACAGCTCAGTGATGCCATGTAAATATCAGCAAATCGAGATAAACGTCTTAAGAAATAGGTTGGATTCTGGTCAGTCCTGAATAAGCTCCCAAATTGCAAGTTGAAGAAGTTTCTGGTCATTTCCCTGTCACCAGAGAGAACATTTAAAGAGATAGAGGATGAGGGGGGGAGAAGAAAAAAAAAAAAAAGACACTTTTTAATCACTTTATATAACCCAATATCTGAAATGAACAGAACTTGTAACATAAGAGGAGTTAGTGCCAGAACTCAAAGCCACTTAAACTTGCTTTGAAAGTCATTTCATGTGACAATAGGTAATTTAGTAAATATCTTTAGTGTGATCATTAAGAAAGACCTTGACCTTGCACCCACTGAAAACAATGGCATAAAAGATTGGACTCCCAACATTTCCAATTTTTATTTTGAAGGGCTGGGGAGGAGAAACAGAAGAGATCTTTGTCCTGGTCTTAAAGATTTCCATTTCCCACACAAATGGAAACTTTTGTCAGTAAAACTTGTGTCAGTCAGGGATACGGGGAGGGGGAAAAAATAAATAAAAACAAACAACCACCCTTCCCTGACAAAAAGTGCCGTTGTGGACAGCACTTTGTTGGTGGGAGGTGCTCACCTGCTGACAAAGCTACCGCTCCTCATTGGGCAATGGTTTTATGCAAAGAGTGGCTACACAGGAGACCTTACACTCAGCAGCACAGCTGTGCCGCTGTAAGGTACACAGTATAGACATAGCCTTAAACTCTCACTCTTGAGCTCCTGCATCCTAGCCAGTCTTTCCCAGACACCATTTTTCCAACTGGAAGAGATCTGATAGCAGTCTTTTTGGAAACGGGACTGGAAGAGGGAGTTAAGGAGTGGCATTAACTGGTTCAAAAGGCTTTCCCCTTCCCTCTCCCATTATTTTTGTGGAAGTTCCCTAACTAACAAGCAAGAGTCTCCACAAACCTCAACTTCTCACAGACTGAATCTGACATCTCAGACATAGGTCTCTTGAAGTTTAAAATTTAAAACATAAGAATGTTGTTATTCCCCTTATTGAGAAGTATGGGTTTGAGTTATGTGACAACTTCCTTATGGAACTGTTACCAATGGGTAGCAGCTGAATGGAGGGAGGACAGGGGAGCAAGGAAATACAGAATTTAGGGGTGGTGGACCAGGGCTGTGCAGGGTGGGAGGAACATCAGGGTAACACAGGCTATTCATATAGGACCATAAAATATGTGTTGTGGATCGGGAAGAAGAGAACAGGGCTCTGCAGGGGCACATGGGGAAGGAATTCACATGTGCAAAGGGGGACAGGGCCTGTGTGAGCGGCACGTAGAAGACAGATATAAATGCTTGTCCCTATCCATATCAATAACTAGTATAGAGGATATAGATTTCTGGAAAAAACTGGGGAAGTCCAAACAAAAAAAACATTTTGATTGCAACAAGTATTTGAATGTTCATTTCTTACCTCATTTCTTTTCTTTCCTTTTTCCATTCCTGTAAAATCATTTGTGAATCTGGATCTTGGTGAACCTGAAATATAAATATGGTCAACAAGTAACTAAACATGTGCTTGCAGAATAAGAGTTCAATAAAGGGGAAAGACTCATTTGTTGCTGGAACAAGGAAAAAATGCTGCTTAAAAATGGTAATGCTGGTGCACTGCTTATGTGCACTGAAAAAAATCTGAAGGGTCAAGAATCAAGTGTGATCATCATAAACAGAATGGATATGGAGAAATTTGCATTATTCCCTACTCACCAACACAAGATAATGGCCCTAGTACAGGTTTAGTGTACTTTCTCCTACCAACAATATTGAAAAAGTGGTTTTGCTGATTAAACAAAAATATTTCCTTTTTGTTTCAGTGCAGGTGTGTTTTATAAGAGTTTGAGAGTAAACTGGCTTATCAAATAAACTGCAATTGCAAGAATGATTGGACCTACAATCAGATTTGAAAGCTTAAACGTAACAAAATTAAAGTCAGACTGAAAACACTTGTAAGGCCATTAATTCACACCCTTAAAGAGTTGGCTGAATCCCCACTGTTGAATAAAAGCTATTTAAAACAAACATGACAAACCTGCATATGTTCCAATAATCCAGTCAGGGTTTGTAGCCAAGTCATAGTTTGAATGTACTGCTCTGTGTTCATGATTTTAATCTCCGATCGTAACTCTGGAATAATTGCACCTGTGCGCCAGCCATGCTTCAGGGTCAAATCCTATTTACCAACAAGAATTGCAAAAAGCAAGTATAAGCCTTAAGAGAATAGAGATTTACTTCTTTGCCATTCTTTAGCGCATAGGGATGTTAATTAAATTACTTCTTATGTGTAAGCAAAAACATTCAACACAGTGGTTCAACTGTGCCAACTTGCAAAAAGGTTTAATTTTAGAGTAAGCTTCAAATCCCACTTTTCTAAAGTTGGGGAGAAGATTCAGGTGGCACAAAGTGAATGGATTCTGACCAGTAGGAAATTCCCCTGGCACAAGGAAAGCCTGCAGACATAAGGCTGAAGGGGGCATAAGGGAAGAGGGAGGAGGGTCAGAGCATGGAGGGCAGTGCTCCACTAAACCAAGCCTCCAGTGGCATAAGGGCGGTTACAGGCCCCCAGCTACTCCTGCCAGGGCCGATAGGAGCTGGAGCAGGGAATTGGACCAGTTCCCTAAGCTCCCTTCTCCACTGTGCCTGAGTGGAACATGACTGTCCTTTTCTTTCTTGGGCCTTGATTCTGCAAAATATGTGTGTGCGTGCGTAAGTGTTTTGCTGAACCGGGGCCCTTATGGCAAGACAGGATGGGGAGTCCTGAAGCTTTTTTTTGTTGTAACACGGCATCACAAAACAGAAGAGACTGAGAACCATTGACGTAAGGGAAGCCACATGAGGCAACAATCAGAAGATAAATTAAAACGCTGAAGCAGTGGAATCTAATATAGAGCTATCAATTAGTCCATTATTTCAGTTGTGTAGCAGGACAGGAGAAAAAAGTAGAGACTTATGGCTGTAATCGATAGTGTAACATAAAACCAGATGTTGTTAATAGAAAAGTTCAAAATAGAACTTCATTCATCCCTTATTACAGTTGGTGGTAAATGTCATCCAAACCAGCAATATCCTGCATGTTAGGATAGCTGCATTAAATTCTCTGTTACACATGGTACAGACAGTGCCTGTCTCAAGTGTGCAGGCTTATATGGCTGTTCTTAAATTGTAGACTAGTTAAAAGCTAGAAGGCAGCTGGGGAGATGAGGATGATCATCCTTTTCAGGAAATGATTTTTACTTTTCTAAATTTTTATTACAGTAATGTGGATTGATTTTGTTTACTTCTACAAGCCTAGCTGTTTTAAAATGTAATATTTCTAAATCAATTGAGTGTTTATACTATTGAATCACTTTTTTTCAAATCTGGAAAAAAGGCTTTAGCTTCCATGGAACACTATAAAGAACAGAAACAAGTTACTTACTGCTAGATCACTGTAAATGTGGTCACCAAAATACAAAACTTTGGAACCCCTCCAGCCAGTAAGCTTCAGAAATTCATATAAGTTACCCTGAAGAAACAAATCAGCAAGATGTGTGTGTACTAAAGTAACATCCAACTTTCATGTTATTGAACACGGAGGAAAATCTGACAAGTTTAAGAACAAATCTAAAAAGTATTTATTACAGTATGAAAATATTAAAGAGTCATACTCTCAATTTCATTAAATTCTATAGCTCCTATATTATACATGCCATTTTTGTAGCAAGATAAGATTTAATCACACTTAAAATGAACGCTATAGTATGCTGAAAGTCTACAACTCCAATAATGGATGTTCTTAAAAATTATTCAGTTACTAATATAAATTACCTTCAGTACATTAAATTAATTTTAAAAAAACCATTAGGAAGGCTACAGAAACATATTATAGGAACTGGAAATGAAATCTAGATATGTAATAGAAGGATATATTAGAAACATACCTGTTTGTAAATCTGGCCTTTCTGCAATTTATTAATTTTGTCCCAAAGCAACACTCCCCTTTCATTCACCTTCCGAAAAGGTCTAAAACAGCAAAA
This sequence comes from Lepidochelys kempii, assembly GCF_965140285.1. Classification (NCBI taxonomy): domain Eukaryota; kingdom Metazoa; phylum Chordata; order Testudines; family Cheloniidae; genus Lepidochelys; species Lepidochelys kempii. Next base: position 252,659,272 of record NC_136380.1, read on the forward strand.
TTGTATAGAATTGTCACTATGTCATAGCAAGGCTGCCACTTTTCAAAATTAGGGTGGGAGGGAAGAGAATACAAACACCACCCAATTTTTTTAAAAAATAGGAGAATTTGGTGTATAATGAGCACACCCTCAAAACCAAAAACGAGTCTCCAAACTTTAGCGTTAGCCTGGTGTAGCCAATGTATTTTATCCTATATAGACTTCAGTATATCAAAGTTTAAGAAAATGTTTTACTGAGCAACTTAACTGTTTGCTTTCACCTAAAATTTATGAGCATCCAGAGTTAAGGCACAAAATCAGCCTGCCTGCACAGAGGGACAGCACTATGCTACTGTGAAACCAGGTTGAGCTGGGAAGAGAATAAAAATTAAGAAGGAAAGACAGGCAAGATACCTTGTTTTATACATACAAAGCAAAAGGAATCTCTAGAACTAGTTCCTTTACCAGCTGTGACAGGGTCGGGTCAGATGGCTACAGGAGAGTAATCAAAGGCAGACATATTAGCCCCAGGCTAAGTAGGTTCCTTTTCCCTGGGTAAAGTAACAGAACAATCAGGAACCTTCTGGAGACAATTAAGACAGGCTGATTAGAACACCTGCAGCCAATCAAGAAGCTGCTAGAATCAATTAAGGCAGGCTAATTAGGGCATCGGGGTTTTAAAAAGGAGCTCACTTCAGTTTGTGGTGTGCGTGTGAGGAGCTGATAGTGAGAACGCGGACTGTTGGAGGACTGAGGTGTACAAGCATTATCAGACACCAGGAGGAAGGTCCTATGGTGAAGGTGTTGGGAGGAGGTCATGGGGAAGTAGCCCAGGGAGTTGTGGCTGTCACACAGCTGTTCCAGGAGGCACTCTAGACAGCTGCATTCCACGGGGCCCTGGGCTGGAACCCAGAGTAGGGGGCGGGCCCGGGTTCCCCCAAATCCTCCCAACTCCTGGTCAGACATAGGAGGAGTCAACCTGGACTGTGGGTTTAGAAAAACGGCCAAGCTGAGGGTTGCCATCAAGCTCCAAGGCGAGTGAATCTGCCAATAAGCGCAAGACCCACTAAGGTAGCGCAGGAACTTTGTCTCACAGCATACTATTTTATTTTTTATTAAGAGGAAAAGAATAGTTTAAAAAAACCATCACAGCAAGGGTAGAAAATGCCTCCGAACTATACAAAAGTATAAAGGAATTAGTCTTTTTAAAAGACAAGCAGGTACATCTGCATATAAATGGCACATGCTAAATTGTTTATGTCAGGAAGAGGCTGTCCAGGGACTCCAGCCAAATCAGTTTGCTCTTTAATGCCTCTCGCCTAATGCAAGAGAGATCAGTAAGAATGTCTCCAAACTCAAGGCCTGATCCTGTAAGTTGCGGAGCCACTGCAACTTGGAAAGCAAGACCACTCAAAAACATTGCAAGATCGGGTAATAATGGAACAGTCCTGCTGTAGATACTAGAACTAACTACTCCCTAGACTATCAGCTATCAATTCAGGCTCCAGGGTTTTGTAATCCTGCATTAGCTCACGACTCTATAAACAGGGTTTCAAATATAATTGTATTTTTATATTACATACAGATAATTTTAAATGTTTCACAATGTGTTACATAACCTTACACAGAGAGAATCCCTTGAACCATGCTGTATTAGCAAGATACCCACCTTCTCTTATCATTGAAGAAGTTTGGCTTGTCAGCCTGTACAATGACTACGTCAAAGAGATCCCTCCAGTCCTTTCCAACGATGAACTTCATACCTTTGTCCCTACAGAAAGAACAACGGCATTAACAATGAAATAGAGCAGCGGTGAGCTTACATTGACAAAACAATAAACTATCTTGATTTTAAAGGTTTAGAAGTATAGTTAAACAATAAACAGCAGTAAACTTACACAAAGCTACTGGGACTGTTTGTGATGAGAAATATCTTCTTGCCATGATCAGCCAGCTTTCCTAACACTGCACGGGTCTGCTCAGCGTAGCAGATGTACTTCTCTAGGGAAAATATTAATTTTAATATCATGTTGATCATCAATGTAAAGAGAATACTTTGCTACTTTCACTAGAAAACGGTCCAGAACTTTTGATAACTGCAGGTCATATTTAATTAAGAAAATCCAAGGGAGACATGTGAATAGGGTGACCAGATGTCCCAATTTTATAGGGACAGTCCCGATATTTGGGGCTCTCTTATATAGAGGCCTATTACCCCCCACCCTGTCCCAATTTTTCACACTTGCTATCTGGTCACCCTACATGTGAAGCTGAAAATATCCTCCCCCCACCTAGGATTTGTAAGTATTAGAAGAAAGCAAGAAAGAAACAAAATTATGGAGACGAGTAATCCCTACATGTATCTCACTATACTTACCAATATCTGCTTCAATTGCTCTGTACATTATTCCTTTGATGTGGACATCTCTGATTGAATCCTGTCAAAGATCGATACAGCACTCAAAGAGTCTTTCAAATATGAAAACTCTGATCACAGTACAATATCTGTATGTTGCTTTTATAGCAATTAATTTATCTGTTCTATGCTCTTTATTTCCCCTAAAAACAATGTTACCGTGTGATCTTCACTATTTGTACATCACTCCAATGCTAAGATAGGATCATTTTCATACTTCCCAGAAGTTTGAAACTCAGTGCAACAGAAGCTTCACATAAGTGAGGATTGCAATATAGCACCCTTCGTTAAGGGCCTTAGGCCCACATTACCCTGGAGTGCTAGTCACAACAGATTTTTGTTGACCCGAGAATTGACACACATTCCTTGCCTCCTGAGGAAACTGAAGTCTTATAGTTCCTCAGATTAGGATCACTCCCAACTAGCTTGTCATTTAATATGAGAGATTTATGAGTAGATGAAAGAAGCTAAAAGTTTAAGCAAAGAAACAAAAATTCTGAAGGCATTTGGCTGCTTTCCTCAGCTTGAGCTATGCAAGAGTCTTCCTCGTGGTACGGTATTACTGCCATTTTGTTACTGGTGTAGCTACACATCAGGACTTAGATAACACTACGGGCTAGCTGAAGTAATTTAGATATTTTTAAAAGGGAGATAAAGCAAAGATTCCCACATACTACAGCAGAAGCTAGAGGAAGAAAACAATGGAGCTTTGGGAAACCTTCAGAACTTCTCAAAAAGGATGGAAGCGCGACAACGTCAAAAGAATTACATGTGAGCTACAGAGTTTGTAACAAGTGTTTCTTGTCTAATGGAGAAAGGTGACAGACTGTACATTTAGATACATCACACACAAACATGGCACAACATCACAGCTGGAGGTTTTTACCTGAGAATTGTAATACTGGACTAGATACAAGAAAAGTAGTGCTTATAAAAAAGGTTGGTTTTTGTGTTTTGTTTTTAAATTTAAGTGGGCTAGAGATGGCAGAATCACCATCAGGCTGTTCTAGACAGGAGGGGCCCAGGTCTACAGACATACACAAACCCACCCCCACAAAAAAAGAATTATATATACACACACACACTAGATTTTTAATAAAAGGTTTCTAAAAGATTTCAAGTTAAGGATTTTCAAGGTCTACCATCTTTTTCATAGGTTTTCGCAGTTCTTATTGCAATGCACTGTACTGTAAAAAACTGGAGCTCCATAACAAGCTGAGATTTTTACTAGTTCTGCAAAGCAGAACCAAAGAGGGCTGAAACGTCTGAGTTGTCATAAAAGAACAGCATAATTATGTAGGTATCCATGAATCTCTGATAAAGTTAATACCTTGACATCTTTGTACAAATGAACAGGTTCATAATCTATGTTGTTTTTCAGAAAATATTCATTCACACAAGAGAGAAGAGTCATCTCTGGTAATGAAAATATATCCATGAACTGCTTCATTGTGTGTCCATGTGAACTCTGCAAATAAGGACATGCGTGTCAGAAATATTTACCAAAACTAAATCCTATAAATCTAACATTTTGGATTCATTGCCAATTTTTATTTATTTATTTTTTACACTAGTGACATTTTACTGCTGCAAAATTCTGTTTGCACTAATAAAAGGGAAAACCCACACATCAGTATGACAAAGTTAGAAGCATTCTGCTTTTAAATTAAGGACCAGTAATTCCATCTAGGATTACCACCACATTTTTACAAGCTATGTGTTTATTTAAATAATGATATCATGTGAAATCTCAGACCCCTTTGTCCAGAATTTTGCAGTCTCCTTCTCCTATGTATTGCATAGGCTAAAGATGACTAAGGAACCTGTAATACAAGCTTAGGGTATGTCTCCACTTAAAACACTACAGCAGCACAGCTGTAGAACTGCACCTACAGTGCCGTAGCATTTTAAGTGTAGATACTCACTAGAACAACAGGAGGTATTTTCCCCTCACTGTAGTTAATCCACCTCCCCAGGAAGTGGTAGCAAGGTGAATGGAAGAATTCTTCCATCAGCCTAGAATCATAGAATATCAGCGTTGGAAGGGACCTCAGGAGGTCATCTAGTCCAACCCCCTGCTCAAAGCAATGTCTAGCAATGTCTACACCGGTGGCTGAGTTGGCTTAGCTATGTGTCTTGAGGGGTGTGGATTTTTCACACCCCTGAGAGAGGTAGCTATGCCAATGTAAGTTTCAAGTGCAGACGAGCCCTAAGACTAACAAATATTTTGCCTCCTTCAAGTGGTTATTGAAGATAAGTGGTAAAAAGCAATAAGGTTTTGTAACCACAAAACCAGGAACATAAAATTTTACAGGACATAAAAGCTAAACACAATTTTAAAATTTCCCATCACTTGAGAAAACATAATAGAGAAGTAAACAACAAACTCAATCACTCCCAAAAGGGCATGTTTTCCTTGGGGTTGCATGCAGGCTAAGCTCAGAGGAACGAACAGCTCCTTTGAGACTACAATGCTATGAAGGAGGTAAAACAAAACATTCAGGACCTGCCTCTACACTACCATGCAAGGGACTAGATTTGACAGAGTCTAGTTTTTAAATTCTTTGGGCTGAGAACAAATGGGAGCACAGAGGAAGAATACCCAGCACCAGGGAGTTGGGGGAGAAGTACCTTGCACTGTTCTAGAGAGCTTTCTGGTTGATTTAGGGGCAATACTCATGGGCTCCAAAAGGAGTCAAACACATCCCTTCTTGGCTAAAGGAAGGCACGGTGGCTTGGTGCCAAACAAACAGGAAGGTGATAGACACACCATAGAGGGCACCACCCTCTTCAGAGAGTAAAATTCTAACTGAAAGCTTTCTCTTGGCAATACCTTTTTGATGGCCCCATCCCAACCTTCCTAGCAAGCAAGTCTGTGCAGCAGTCAGACGCACCATGAGCTAACCAGGAAGGACAGTCTTGCAGTTAAAGTACTGGATGAGGACTCAGAAGATCTGGGTTTTTTACAGCACTGCAACAGACTTCCTCTAAGACACTTGACAAGTGACAATCTTTCTGGGCCTCTAGTCCCCATCTGTAAAAGGAGGGTGATAAACTTTTCTCCCACTTTTTGTCTTGTCTATTTCAATTGTGAACTCTTCAAGGCAGGGATCGTCTCATACTATGTGTTTGTACAGCACCTAGTACAACGGGGCCCCTAAGCACGAACGTAACAAATATTAGCAGGAACGTTCTGAAAACGTAAAACAAGTCAGTGGCGCATATTGGGTTTCAGTTAGTAAGTTTTAAACAGAAGTAATTTGTGTTTTTACCTTTCCATAAAAGTCACTCATTTGTTCCAAGGGGACATGGGAACCATCATACATTGCAATGACTTCTTCATCTGGGACGACACTGAGTCCTCTGGCAATAACAATATTAGTTTCAAAGTCCAACCAGAAATTTCAGGTAATTATTGTATGATAGCCTGACTACGTATACAAACTCAGGTCCTGAACTTCTTCAAATACAGTATTATGGTTTTCCATAAGAAAAGCCTTGGTCTGCAATTTAAGAAAGACCGTCTTGCTAACTTCCAAAACAAGTAACATTTCAACCAACTGACACACATGAAACTCATTCCAGCTTTTAAAGATTTTAACTTCTTCAAAAAAGTGAAGTCTCCATTAAAACTTTGCCTCCAGGGCTTGCAAAGAGCAGTTACAGCTTCTAGTTTCCCAACAAAATGTAATTCCCTCTCTGCTTTTGTTTCACGAGGTAGAGATGATGCAATAGTGTTTAACCAGATTATTCTGCAGTGTGACCTTGAAGAACAGAGGCCAAAAATGCAACCTTCTTAACTAAAGTAATAACCAGATTTCTTTTTAACCCTAATATAATTAAGGCTCATTGAGTTGAAATTATAATTAAGGAACTGTGACAAATACATTAGATACAAAATCATAATACAGAGGGGAAAAGGATGTTTATATCTGTCCCCAAAATTTTTGTACCAGCCATTATATAGCTCTATTTACCCCACCACCATCACTTACAGTACTGAACACCTTTTACGAAATATCTCAGAGTACTTAAGAACATAAGAATGGCCATACTGGGTCAGACCAAGGTCCATCAAGCCCAGTATCTGGTCCTCTGACAGTGGCCAATGGCAGGTGCCCCAAAGGGAATGAACAGATGGGTGACAGGGCATGGATCACTTGATGATAACCCAATCCCAGCTTCTGGCAAACAGAGGCTAGGGACACCATTCCTGCCCATCCTGGTAAATAGATTCATGGAAGATAGCCATTGATGGACCTATCTAGCTCCCTTTTGTACCCCATTATAGTATTGGCCTTCACAACACCCTCTGGCAAGGAGTTCCAGAGGTTCACAGTGCTTGAGTGAAAAAAATACTTTCTTGTGTTTGTTTTAAACCTGCTACCTCAGATATATTAGTAAACTTACAACACATACCCCCACCCCATAGGAAGAAATAGTGAGAAAAGATAATCTTGTGATTAAAAAATGGGAATGGAAATCAGGACATCTGGATTTCTGGATCTAACATAGATTTCTTGTAGTACCTGATGTAAATTAGGTGAACTCTGCACCTCAGATTCCTGATCTTACCTATTTTAGAGGTGTCAAGAGGCATAAACATCAGAATCTCAAGTTGCTTTTTAAATACTAAGAGTATTCCAGATAGAAAGTGCTATAATAAACGTGAAGTATTCTTTATCATGATCCATTTTACAGTATGGCTGATCAAACAGAAACAAAGAAGTTAAATTATTTGCCTACGGTATAATATGTCAGTAACAGAGCCAAGAACAGAATTCATGATTCATGTTAGAACTTCCAGACGAGTCTGCCAAATATCATTGGAGTATCGCTAAACCATACCTTTTGTGAATCATGATATACTTATTTAATAACAAGCCTATCTGTAGACAGTAGATATTTGTTAAGTGCATATTCAGGGTACTATTTATACCATTTTTAGACAACACGGAGGAGCGTGCTCAATTATGAGTGCAGAAGAAATGTTTATCATCAGCTTTGCCAAGGAATCCATTTTGTCCCCATAGTTGGCAGGTCAGCTGTGTACATGTAGGGTTTATTTTACCCTGTTCAGATTAAGGCTACATGGCAGGATAGACAGAACACCATGTCCGGCCTACACTCCTGCTGGTGTACTATAGTATGGTTACAGTAAGCATCGGTGGAATGGCACCAGTGTAAGAACTGCAGGAAATCCTCATGCAGACAAGGCTAAAAGATGGCAATGGCATGCCTAACTCGGAGTATACCTACTAATTTATAAAAATACACAAACTGCATGTGAGAAGGTGATATATTGCACAGCTATGTGATAAATGAAATCATGATACACCTTTAACCACTTCATCTATCCTCTAATCCAGCCAGCCAGCATTTACTCCATTATGCAAAACCTCTGGAAAGCTTCATACAGCTGCCTTTTTAAAAATATAAAATAAAATCAACCTGTCAAACACATCTCCTCCTCCTCTCCCTGGAAGTACACCAGCCCAACACTAAGAATAAGCAAGATCCTGGGCATGTGCATTTTTTCTGTACACAGAAGTGTTATGACTAAGATCTGTTGTTATCCCACTGTATTGCTACAATAGATTTGGGAGCCTGAAAACGTGGGCTTTAGTTCATTGCATACAGGTCTTTATTACTGGAATGGAAGGTTCTGATTTTTATTTATATACCTTTGTAGGGAGGAGTTTACCAGCTTCCAAGTGGGAAGCTGTGGTTATATAAAGGCACCCCAAGATAGACTCTGAGGACTTAATGTGTTGCATAGCAGAACACGAGGGTGTGGTTAGAAGGTTTATTGAGAACTTATAAACACACATTGATTTGATATCAACATGATTGCTGCATTAAAACCTTTATATCACACACACCATCTTCTATTTTCTCATATATACGAGAGAGACTACCATAAATAAGAATCACCATAATAAAACATAAGAACTGCCATACTGGGTCAAACCAACAGTCCATCTAGCCCAGCGCCTTCTCCAACAGAGGCCAGTAACAGCATTTCAGGGGGAATGTCCAGGACAGGGCAGTTGGAATGATCCACCCCCATCTTTCCCTTGCAGCCTCTGGAACAGATTATCTAGTAAGAGTACAATAATCTACCTACCAAGTATATTGTTAACTGGCACAAACATACACAGAGGGAAGTTCTGAAGCTGGAATATGACCTAACATCTATAGATTTTTCTTAAAGGGAACATTTGATAGTACATATTCCTAATACAATGTATTTTTCCCTATGCTACTGTAGGTACACAACGTTAACTTTTTCGTTGGAATACCCATATCATAATAGAGAGAGTCTCAAGGAGCATCTCTCCCTCCTCATTTGAGATTGCAGTGTCCCTGCGGGAACAACTCACATAGAAAGCTAACATTGAGTGTATTTTTAGCTGTCTTTTAATGAAATTTAGCAGCTGGGGACAAGGTGCTGAGTCAGCACCATATGACCAGCCAGCTCTCCACAGAGAATCACTTCTTCTAGTTCAGCTAGTAAAGAGCACACCTGTGTCCATGCCTTCCGGTAGATGACTATACAATATACACTGTACTACATTGCTACTGGCCTGACTCTTCAATGTGCTTTAAGAGGAGCATCCAGTGGCTTCAGACACAGGAGTGTGTTTTATATCCAGTAAGCAATAATTCTACCTACCTGTATACTGTTCCTAATTGAATATAGTGAAAAGCATCAATCTTCATCAATAATGCCTTGAACAAAAAACAAAAATTTCAGACAATTTACATTTCATAAAAGCAGTCTTAAAATGGTTATAACGTTTATAACTGTATATATCTGTCACAAGGAGTAAGACTTCCTTGCTCAGATATGGATGAATTTTACAAGAATTTCAATTAGAAATTCTTTGTAAAGAGCAGCAGGGTATTTTGTCAAAGGATTTTATTCAGAGCTTGTAAAAACCACTAGAAACTGTATTATTCAGATGACGTGGGATTACAATCATGAAGAAATAACTTTTCCTAACAATACTGGCATATTTGTGTTTATTCTCTTCAAACTTGATTTGTCATAAAAGCCTTGACGAAACCGTTCTTTAAAACAATTCAAGCTGTCTCAAACATAAGGAAAAAAGAACAAAGGGCCTACATGTCAGCACAAGGTAAAACCTTTGATGAAGTTTATAAAATGCAATATTTATTTTCATAACCTATGTATTCAGCACCACGTAATTCACCACATCATTTATACCTACCCGATGTACATCATAATGAAGTCCTCTTATTGCAAAATTGGGATCATAATCATACTTCCTTATTTCTGCAGGATACTAAGAATAAAAAGTCAGGATTAATTTAAACTGTTTATACACCCCAAGAAATTTTTTCCAATTCTAAAAAGCTTAACTTCCCACACGTCACTTTTAGCTTTCACTGAAGTATGCCCTTCAATATGCTGGTGATGTACACATGAAAGTATCCAAAACTCGGATACAAGAATGGGAAGAACACCTGGAGGTGAAAAAAAAAAAAAAAAAATCTAGGATTCAAATTTTCAAATGTGAGGGACTAAAGTTAGAAAAAGTGGCCCATTTGCACAGCGGATGAGCACATCCAGCACCCATTAGCTTCTGTGACATTTCTAAGTATTCATCACCTCTGAAAATTGGGCTAAACAAATACCTTTAGACACCTGTGATCAAAAGTTTGGGCCCAAATTTTCAAACCCTTTCTAAAATTAAAAAATGTGGGCTCTCTTATTGCCCTTAGCATGAAAGCTTCACGTCCAGTTCATTATGCAGCAACAGACCAATACATCAGAAACGAAAGTCTGACTTGAAGCATTAGAGCTAAAGACACTCAGACAAGTGGCCTGATTCGAAGGTTTCACCCCTCGTGAAATCTTATCTGGATCATTAATTTAGATTGGATTTGATTTTATATATATAAAATCAAAACTTTAGTAAAGTTGATTATTCCAGAGATAATATCTATTTATTTGATGTTTATTTTTAAATATATTTCCAGATTCCACGCTGCGTACATCAGGATTTTCAATTTTAGTGACAAAAATGAGCCATCTTTTAAATTGACTGAGATAGGAGGATATGGCCTCTGTCACTTAAAAGCTTCACTTGCTGGATAGTTTTGATGCTACAGTACATAAAGGTCAATAAAAATGCAGCTAGAGAGAGACTGGAGTTAGAGAGTTGTTTTCCCTTGGGTTGAAAAAATATATTCCTATGGGAAACTAGATCTCTCAACAGGTGGCTTCAAGTATTACATCATATTGTAAGCGACTACTGGTACCCATAGGGGACTAGTTTCTAATTTCAAGCTACTACTACAAGCATGCAATGGGTCAGTTTCTATTATAAAAAACAACATCTAACTTATGCTGCAGAAGTTTCCACCAAAACGTTGCAGAATTTTACAGCCTCTAAGTTTTGTGTGTTTATAGTACCTATGAAGTTTTAAACTTAGTTTGTTAATCCAGAAATATTTATAGACATTTATGTAGAACTGTTAACCTCTGGACTGAAATACAGGAATGGAAACGCCCAATGCTACAATGTCCATTCAGTCCAGATTAGGGTATGTAAAACATTCCAAATGGACACTAATAATAATTGCATAACAGCGCATTAAGTGAATTCTGCTTAAAGTACAGCCAACTAAGTATCCTCATATCTGCAAGAGGTCTCTGCTAACTGACTGACAGATAGAAGAATGGAGTCTTCCTTCCAGTTCCTGGACTGTCTGCATTCTGCACATTACTGCAGCTGAGAGTGAACCAGGAACTTTGTGGTCTGTAAGTAGCTGCTGCACAAGATGTACCAAAAAGAGAGCCAACTGGGGACCAAGCCATTAGGAAACGTACAAAGCTTCTCTCAACTAGAAGTTGCTCATAGCATTCCTACGAATAAAAGTGCATACTGTTATTTCATTCATCTTACCCGATGCTCATTAATGAGAAGATCCCGGGCAGCATTGTAGATCAAAGTGTGTAGACGTTTGGAATAAAAGACCAATGTATAGTCATAATCAAAGCCATAGATTTCAATATCTGATAGACTCATTTCATTGTTGGTAAAAACAGCATCTGGATTCAGCAAATTACTCATAATTGAAGGAACCAAGTCTGAAGAAAATAAAAAAAACTGGAGTTAGTATTCCAGCCTTATACGAAGCATAAAATCAAACCCCATACATATTATATTTTAAATTTGATATTTATCATTAGATATTTGTAATGACAGGGTTACTGGTCCAGTAGATAGGGGGAAAGCAGTAGATGTGATATATCTTGATTTTAGTAAGGCTTTTGACACAGTCCCACCTGACAGTCTCATAAGCAAACTAGGGAAATGCAGTATAGATGAAGTTACTATCAAGTGGGTGCACAATTGTTTAAAAGATCATATTCAAAAAGTCGTTATCAATGATTCACTATCAAACTGGGAGGGCAGATCTAGCAGAGTCCTGCAGGGGTCAGTTCTGGGTCTGGTACTATTCAATATTTTTCATTAATGATTTGAATAATGGAGTGGAGAGTATGCTTATAAAATTTGCAGATGACACCAAGCTAGGGAGTGTTACAACACTCTAGAGAACAGGATTAAAATTAAAAATGACCCTGACAAAATGGAGAATTGGTCTGAATTCAACAAGATTAATTTCAATAAAGATAAGTGCAAAATATTTCACTTAAGAAGAAAAATACCAAATGCACAACTGCAAAATGGGGAATAACTGGCTAGGTTCAGTACTGCTGAAAAGGATCTGGGGGGTTATAGTGGATCACAAATTGAATAAGAGTCAGCAATATGACAGAGCTGTGCAAAAAGGCAAATAACGTTCTGGGGTATATTAACAAGAGTGTCATATGTAAAACAAGGGAGGTAATTGTCCTGCTCTACTCAGCACGGACAAGGCCTCAGCTGGAGTACTATCTCCAGTTCTGAGTGACACACTTTAGGAAAGATGTGGACAAACTAGAGAGTCCAGAGGAGAGCAACAAAAAATGACAAAAGGTTTAGATTAACTGATCTATGAGGAAAAGTTAAAAAAACCTGGGAACATTTAGTCTTGAGAAAAGACAACTGAGAGGTGACCTGATAACAATCTTCAAATGTGTGAAGGGCTGTTATAATGAGGATTGTTCTCCGTGTCCACTGCTGGTAGGACAAAAAGCAATGGACTTAATATGCAGTGAGGGAAATTTAGGTTAGATATTAGGGGCTGAGGGGGGAAACTTTCTAACTACAAAAGTTAAGCACAAGAACATAAGAAAGGCCATACTGGGTCAGACCAAAGGTCCATCCAGCCCAGTATCCTGTCTGCCGACAGTGGCCAATGCCAAATGCCCCAGAGGGAGTGAACCTAACAGGTAATGACCTAGTGATCTCTCTCCTGCCACCATCTCCACTCTCTGACAAACAGAGGCTAGGGACACCATTCCTTACCCATCCTGGCAAATAGCCATTAATGGACTTAACCTCCATGAATTTATCCAGTTCTCTTTTAAACCCTGTTACAGTCCTAGCCTTCACAACCTCCTCAGGCAAGTTGTTCCACAGGTTGACTGTGCGCTGAGTGAAGAAGAACTTCCTTTTATTTGTTTTAAACATGTTTCCCATTAATTTCATTTGGTGGCCTCTAATTCTTATATTATGGGAACAAGTAAATAACTTTTCCTTATTCACTTTCTCCACACCACTCATGATTTTATATACCTCTATCATATCCCCCCTTAGTCTCCTCTTTTCCAAGCACCGGAATAGGCTTCCAAGGGAGGTTGTGGAATCCCTATGATTGGAGGTTTTTAAGAACAGGTTAGGCAAATCCCTGTCAGGTATGGTCAAGGTTTATTTGGTCCTGCCTCAGCACAAGGGGATGGACTTGATGACTTCTCAAGGTCTCTTCCAGCCCTATATTTCTAGGATTCTACAAATATAAGTGTTGATGGAAGCTATTAAGCCATTTCACTTTAATATGCAGACTTTAATATGGCGGAACAATGATACTCAATAGGACACAGTAATACGATACAAAATATACAGGGAATGTGTCAAGTCACTCTGGTGCGGGAGTGGCAATATTTGTGAAAGAAAGTAGCAAGTCAAATATAGTAAAAAGTCTTAAATGAATTAAACTGTAGCATAGAATCTCTATGGAAAGAAATTCCATGCTACAATAATAATAATAGAAGTACAGCAGTAGGAATATACTACCAATCACTTGACCAGCATTGAGACAATGCTTGCGAAATCACTCAGGGAGACCAGAGAGGCTACAAAAACAGAAAACCCAGGAATAACAGGGGATTTCAACTATTTCCATATTGACTGGGTATATGTCACTTTAGGATGGGATGCAATAATAAAATTTCTAGACACCATTAATGACTGCTTCTCGAAGCAGCTACTCCTGGAACCCAAAAGGGGAGAGGCCAGTCTTGATTTAGTCCTCATGGGAACACAGGATCTGGTCCAAGAGGTGAATATAACAGAACCGCTTGGTAATACCAACCATAATGTAATTAAATTTAACATCCTTATGGGGGGGGGAAATACCAACGAAACCTACCATAGTAGCTTTTAACTTAAAAAAAAAAAAAAAAGAGAGAGAGACACACACACAAAAATAAGAAAGCTAGTTAAACAAAGATTAAAAGGAACAGTCACAAGAGTAAAATGCCTGCAAGCTGCATGGAAACTATTTTAAAACACCATAACAGAGGCTCAAATGTATACTCCAATTTTTATTTTTTAAAGTAAGGACCAAAAACATGCCCCCATTGCTAAATATTGGAATAAAAGAGGCGGTTAGAGGCAAAAAGGCATCCTTTAAAAACTGCAAGTAAAAATCCCACTGAGGAAAACAGAAAGGAGCATAAACTCTGGGAAATCAAATAGAATCAGGCAGGCCAACAAAGAATTTGAAAAGCAACAAGAAAAAGACATACAAACTAGTAGCAAAAAAAAAAAAATGTAGGCACATCAGAAGCAGGAAACCTGCCAAACAATCAGCAGGGCCACTAGTCGATCAAGGTACTAAAGGAGCACTCAAGGAAGACAGGAACACTGCAGAGAAGCTCAGTGAATTCTTTGCATTGGTCTTCACTGCAGAGGATATTAGGGAGATTCCCACATCTGAGCCATTCTTTTTAGGTGACAAATCTGAGCAACTGGCCCAGATAGAGGTATCTATAGAAGCAGCTTTGGAACAAAAATAATAAATTAAAGTCATCAGGACCACATGGTATTCACCCAAGAGTTCTGAAGGAACTCAATTATGAAATTACAGAACTGTTAACTGTGGTGCATAACCTGTCGCTTAACTCAGATTCTGCACCAGATGACTGGGGGATAGCTAATGTAAGGCTGATTTTTTAAGAGGTTCTAGAGGTGATTCTGGCATTTCCAGGCCAGTAAATCTAACTTCAGTATCAAGCAAATTGGTTGAAACTATAGTAGTGAACAGAATTATCAGACAAATATATGAATGTGATATGTTGGAGAAGAGTCAAAACAGCTTTTGTAAACAGAAACCATGTCTCACCTATCTATTAGAATTCTTGAGGGGGGTCAAGAAACATGTGGGCAAGGGTGATTCATTGGATATAGTGTACTTGGACTTTCAGAAAGCCTTTGACAAGGTCCCACACCAAAGGCTCTTAAAGCAAAGTAAGCAGTCATGGGATAACAGGGAAGGTCCTCTCATGGATCAGTAACTGGTTAAAAAATACAAAAACAGAAGGTAGAAATAAACAGTCCAGTTTTCACAACAGAAAGAGATAAATATGGGGATCCATACTGGATTATGTGCTGTACAACATATTCGTAGGTGATCTGGAAAAAGGGGTAAATAGTGAAGTGGCAAAGTTTGCAGACAATACAAAATTACTCAAAACAGTTAAGTCCAAAGCTGACTGTAAAGAGTTGCAAAGATCTCACAAAACTGGGTGACTAGGCAACAAAATGACAGATGAAATTCAATGTTTATAAGTAATACACATTGTATATATTGTTGGATTATTTTTTCCAAAGTGTTAGGGTCTTAAAGCTTTTTTTTTTTGGGGGGGGGGAGGGGGGAGTCATCAGGGATGGTTCTCTGAAAACATTTATTCAATGTGTAGTGGTCATCAAAAAAGTTAAAGTTAGGAACAATTAGGAAAGGGTTAGATAATAGACAGAAAATAGCTATCATAATGCCATTATACAAATCCATGGTACATCCATACCTTGAATACTGTGTGCAGTTCCGATCACCCCCTCTCAAAAAGAGATATATTAGAATTGGAAAAGGTACAGAAAAAGTCAACAAAAATTATTAAGGGTATGGAACAGCTTCACATGAGGAGAGATTTAAAAGATTGGGATTGATCATCTTAAAAAAAAAATGACTAAGGAGGGATATGATAGAAGTCTATTAAATCATGAATGGTGCAGAGAAAGTAAATGGGAAAGTGTTATTTACACCTTCCCATAACACAAAATCCAATTAATTTAATAGGTAGCAAGTTTAAAAACAAACATAAGTACCTCTCCAAACAACACACAATCATAGAACTGGAAGGGATCTCGAGAGGTCATCTAGTCCAGTCCCCTGCACTCATGGCAGGACTAAGTATTATCTAGACCAGGAATCACCAACCAGTATAGCAAACAAGTGGTCCATTCTGGAGCCTCTGACAGTCAAATGTAATCTCTGGCCACTAAAAATCCAGTGGCACAGTGAGGCTAAGGCAGGCTCCCTGCCTGCCCTGGTCATGCACTGCTCCCAGAATCTGCCAGCATGTCCCTGTAGCACCTGGGGGAGGTCTCTGCGCACTGCTCCTGCCTGCAGGTACTGCCCCCGCAGCTCCCATTGGCTGGGAAAGGGGAACTGTGGCCAATGGGAGCTGCGGGGACGATGCCTGCAGGGAGGGGTAGTGCATGGAGACCCCCTGCATCCTTCCTCCCCCAGGGGGAGCAGGAACCTGATGGCCGCTTCTGGGAGCGGCGCAGAGCTGGGGCAGGTAGGGAGCATGCCTTAGCCCTGCTGCACTGCCGACTGGGAGCTGCCCACTGTAAGCACCACCCAGCAGGAGCCCACACCCCAACCCCCTGCCCCAGCCCTAAGCCCCCTCCTGCTCCCCAAACTCCCTTCCCCAGTTCTGAGCCCCCTCCCAGAGCCTGCACCCCCTCCTGCACTCCAACACTCTGCCCCAGCCCACAGCCCCCTCCTGCACCCAAACTTCCTCCCAGAGCTTGCACCACTCACCCTCTCCTGCACCCCAACCCCTTGCCCCAGCCTCAGCCCAGAGCCCCCTCCCACACTCTGAACCCCTCGGCCCCAGCCCAGAGGCCGCACCCCCTTCAACACTCCAACCTCCTGCCCCAGCATGGCGAAAGTGAGCAAGGGTGGAAGAGAGCGAGCGACCGGGGGGGGGGGGGGGGGGGCAGGGGAATGGAGTGAACAGGGCGGGGTCTCAGGGAAGGGGTGGGGTAGATCCTGGGCTGCGCTGAAGTTCAAAAAGTGATCTTGTGCATAAAAATGTTGGAGAGCACTGATCTAGACCATCCCTGACAGGTGTTTGTCTAACCTGCTCTTAAAAATCTCCAGTGATGGAGATTCCAAAACCTCCCTAGGCAATTTATTCCAATGCTTAATCACCCTGACAGGAAGTTTTTCCTAATGTCCAACCTAAACCTCCCTTGCTGCAATTTAAGCCTATTGCATCTTGTCCTATCCTCAGAGGTTGAGGAGGGAGAAAAATTGTTCTCCTTCTTTTAACAACTTTTTATGTACTTGAACCAGTGGAACCCATTGCCAGGGCATGTTGTGAAGGCCAAAAGTATAACTGGGCTCAAAAAAGAATTAGATAAGTTCGTGGAGGATAGGTCCATCAATGGCTATTAGCCAAAATGGTCAGGAACACAACCCCATGCTCTGGGTGTCCCTAAGATTCCAACTGCCAGAAGCTGGGACTGGACAATAGGGGATGGATCACTTGATAATTGCCCTGTCCTACTCATTCCCTCTGAAGCATCTGGTACTGGCCACTGTTGGAAGACAGGATACTGAGCTAGCTGGACCAGTGGTCTGACCCAGTATGACCATTCTTATGTTAAATCTCAACCTGGAAAAAAGAAAAATGCTGTCTATACTTTTATTAAGATGTTTGACTACCCATAATATTAAATACACACACATTTACTCCTGCTACTACTTTTGAAGAAAAAGATTTATTTCGGGATACTTGACAGAAATCCTTGTTTCAGACACAATACGTGCATTTTTGACACCTCTATAAATATGTTTTCACTTTGTTTTGCTTTTACCACCAGTATCCTCTCCTTTTAGTCTGCACTTCTTTCCTCACCATTACTAGTTCTTCTGCTGTACATTAACTGTTTTAAATTTGGTTTCAAGCACATCAGGTATGCATAGAAGCACAAAAGATTCAGCAGAAAAATCATACAGGGTTAATCAAGTGTAGCATAGATAAAGCAACACATGAAATGGCCCACGGTCTGAAATCCATATTGGGCTTCAGAAATGACTGTTTATTTACCCTTTTAACAGTACACTTACATAAGAACATTAGAACAGCCATACTGGGTCAGATCAAAGGTCCATCCAGCCCAGTATCCTGTCTTCCGACAGTAGCCAATGCCAGGTGCCCAAGAGGGAATGAACAGAACAGGTAATCATCTAGTGATCCATCCCGTCGCCCATTCCCAGCTTCTGGCAGACGGAGGCTAGGGACACCATCCCTGCCCATCCTGGCTAATAGCCATTGATGGACCCATCCTCCATGAATTTATCTAGTTCTTTTTTGAACCCTGTTATAATCTTGGCCTTCACAACATTGTTTGGCAAGGAGTTCCACAGGTTGACTGTGTGGTATGAAAAAAAATTTCCTTTTGTTTGTTTTAAACCTACTGCCTATTAATTTCATTTGGTGGCCCCTAGTTCTTGTGTTATGAGAAGGAGTAAATAACACTTCCTTATCTACTTTCCCCACGCCCATCAAGATTTTATAGACCTCTATCATATCCCCGCCCCCTTAGTCAACTCTTTTCCAAGCTGAAAAGTCCCAGTCTTATTCATCTTTCTTCATATGGAAGCAATTCCATACCCCTAATCATTTTTGTTACCCTTTTCTGAACCTTTTCCAATACCAATATATCTTTTTTGAGATGGGGTAACCACATATGCACGCAGTATTCAAGATGTGGGCGTACCATGGATTTAGATAGAGGCAATATGATATTTTCTGTCTTATTATCTATCCTTTTCTTAATGATTTCCAACATTCCGTTCGCTTTTTTGACTGCCGCTGTACATTGAGTGGTTGTTTTCAGGGAACTATCCACAATGACTCCAAGATCTCTATCTTGAGTGGTAACAGCTAACACTTGCACCATTTAATTCCAACTCAGGAAGGTAAAGGTAACAGATAATTATTCTTCCCAAACAACAATGAAGTAAACATTGATATTGTGCCATTAACCCCCAATTTCCTAGCCCCAGAGTGTGAAAAGACCTCTTTCTCTCAGCAACGGTGCATTCAGCAACTGTGCATTCAACGTGTCACAGTTATTTCTGTTTTTCCTCAGTGTTTTTGCCCAGAGTTCATTTTATAGATATTTCATGGTTGCCTGAAAGCTGTAAACCGAGCTACTATAAACAGGTTTTAGATATTAACTACTTTGTCTGGCTGACATACCTCAAGCCACATACTACTTAGGCCAAAATGACTTAACGTAAGATGACTAATCAGTCCTGACTGAACAATGAAATAAAAACGAAATGTCAGATAGCCTATAACAAACAACCTCAATCTCCAAGTGATCCTGAAAATACTTTTCCTCTGCCTCTATATTCCCATCTAAGTTTTACAGACCTCATTCCCCTAACGTAGGCCAGACCTCCTCAGCAGCACTGTCAGACAATGCCTCTAAAAATATTTTTGGGCGGAATTTGCAACCAACCTGGATAAGGAGTGCCAAAAGAGCAGGAAAAAAAGATCCAGACAGTATGCAGCACGTATGTTTGCATGACCTCTACGTTTCCCCACCCAAAAAAACTCTGTATTATCCTTTGAACTATCTCATATATGGCAAAAGTGCCTGCAATGATACATTTGTGGGTGTGATTTTAGCACTTCTGAAAGATGGGAGACTGAAGTATTATCCAGAATGATTATGCCATGGGTAGCACAGGGCAAGCTTCCTCACAGCTTTCTCTCAATATGCCTGGACCCGGATACCGAGGAACAAACTCAACTTCAGTTGTCAGACCCCATTCAGTCCTTGGCTTATCCAGTGAAGCTGCAGACATGTGCACCTTGGTAATGCTCTACCTCCCCCGCCCCCTTCCACCCCCCCAATGATAATGAGGGCAGAGGGAAATGGACCGAGCCCACCAAAATAATTTCACACAGGCCAAACAGCCATCCGATAGTAACAACTTTCAGTCACTACCAACATTTTATAATCGTAAGACACTTCAGAGAGCATGCTTTTCTGTAATGATAATATACCTGGGTCATTGAAGTTACTGGACCTTCAAATTCTCAACTAGCAACTTAGCCAGGCTGTTAAATAATAAAAATACTTAGCTTTTATATAGGGCTTTTCATCAGTAGATCTCAAAGAGCTTCACAATCTTTAATGCATTTCCCTACCTGACACAGTGCTGAGGAACAGTATTATCCCCATTTTACAGATGGGGAACTGAGGCACAGAGAGGCTAAGGGTAGGCCTACAGTGCAATAAAAAACCCACAGCAAAGCCGTGACTAGCCTGGGTCAGGTGACTCAAGCTTGCAGAGTATAAAACTGCAGTGTAGGTGTTCCGGCTCAGGCTGGGGCTCGGAGACTTCATATGGGGTCAGAGCCAAGGCCCAAACATCTACACTGCAATTTTATAGCCCTGCAACCTGAGCCCTAAAAGCCCAACTCAGCTGACTCTGGCTCCGAGAGCCTTACCCTCAGTCTCCCCTTGCAGCAAGCAGCAGCTCTGCAGTACCCAGCTGTTGCTCCTGAATACTTGTTACCAAAGGCAGCAAGATGCACCGCCTTAATGTTTGCGCTGGTGCTGCCAGCAGGGATGGGCGCCCTGCACTGCACAGCCTCCTTGGATGCTCTAGGCAGCACCTCTGGAGACACGTGGGACCAGCGTGTGCAATGCCTGAGGCAGCTCTTGTCAGTGGAGCTAGCTGCAGCATTCAGTCACTGGTGCGCTCCCTTGGGCAGCTCCCCTACAGTCAGGGCACAGTGAGCCTGGGACTCCACCAGCAGCCAGTGAGTTCCAGACCCATCTTCCCTGGGGCAGGCTTTCACTGAAGGCAGTGGAAGGCAGGGACAGAGAGACAGGTCGGTGCTCGGATGTGTTTATGTGCGTATTTACTTGTTTTTCCAACAGCTAATTAAGTATTTTAGGGGAAATTGTCAGAGCAAAAGTTGGTGGCCACACTCTGGGGCCATCAAAAATTTTGTTGTGAGAACCCCTGCTCTTAGTGACTGACCCAACAAAGCCTTGTTCTCCCATTTTCAGAAAACTGCCTGAAGTTACTCCGCACAAGCCTACTTATCAGCTTTTGATTCCTTCCTTCAGTACCTCAGAGTTATTTACCAGAAGTGGGGACATTCCTCTGCAGCAGTCTTGGGGTTAAATAGTAATTAATTAATTGGACTTGTAGCCAAAATAGAACCAACTAAAAGGTCACTTCACTTTACACTTTTGGAACATGACCCCTTTGCAAAAGGAGCCTCAAACAAAAAGATCACATACACACACATTAAATTAACTCCTTGCTTTTCTTATTTGTTTAATTTGAAAAAGTTCTGAGCTACACCACAGTAAAACATTTTCTTTCAAAATAGTTTTAAATATTTAAAGTTAATAGCTTCTAGTTCAAAGTTTTAATTAGAATGGTTCACTGTTACTTCCATATTTGTGGTCTGAAAAATATGGATGCTGCCCCAATCATATGATTCCAACATTTGTTGATAGTTCAAGTCTTCAGACACTCTTACAGTTTTAATGTAGTCTCTTATCTCTGATACGAGTGAAGTCATCCATAATTTAACAGATGATTGTGAAAAGAGGTTACTGCAGTTTTCATGAAGACAAAGAACCACATAAATCATAGTCGTACTAAAAATACTGTATTTGAAGAGCTGCATAACAGACTTCAGTCACCTCACCATGCAGATTCATATTTTAGCCATCTGCAACTAGTTACAATCACCATGGTGTAAGGCCCCATTTGGCAACTACAAAGACACAAAAAGCAGCTTCACCAAATTGATAAAAACAAAATGCATTTTTAATAGGGATGCTTGATAGAAAAGCTCAGCGTGGACTCAGTTTACCTTCAATTTGCCACCTAAACCCACGATCTTGTGGAAACTTTATTTTCCTTCTGTCTTATACAGCAAACATAATACCACCTAGCGCTGGTATCTCTAGGAAGGATAAAGCACAAATTTTATTTTGAGGGACATGTTTTGGCCTGTAACTGACTCATTCTATTTCCCATTGTGGAAGCATCCACTTCACAACTGGCACCCCTAAAGCAACTCCTGAAGCAGCTAGCTTTATGAGATAAGGCTGCGCTACCACTGACCCAGGCTCCCTGCAACCACAAGTCCAAATCCTAGCAGGGGGCAGGTCAGGCCTTTCCTTCACCCTTTCCAGGTTGGCACCAAGCTCCAGACAGTTTGCTGAATGGGGAGGTTTGGGGAGAGCTTTTGTTTAAGGACTCAAGGTCCTCCCTGCTCCCCAAGGGCATTCGTGGTGGTGGGGTGCACTACCCAGGTGAGTGAAGCCCCCCCTCTGGCTACCGCTGTGCACTCCAGAGCCTGGGATGTACTTTGGCAAGAGGCTATAACTGAAGGGCACCTGCATCACCCAGAGCCGCCTGGCCCGTCGGCAGGGCAGCGGGGGGGGGGGGGGGGCAGAGCGGTGCCCTGCGGCAGCTGCTGCCCACGTGCCCGAGAAGGGGGGGTGCCCCCTGGCCCCAGCATGACACTGATGCTGGCGGAAGCCCCGCTCCCGGGGGCTCTGCGCGGGACTCACCCTTGGTCACTCTCTTGGCCTCCTTGTAGCGCGCCCACAGGTAGCTCTTCATGTCCCGGGTGGGCGCAGGGGGCGGCGGCTGCTGCTGGGGGGCCGCCGTGCAGTGGTGGCTCGCTCTGAAGGCGCCGCAGCCGCAGAGCCCGGCGGCAGCGCGACCCGCACCCCGCATCCGCCTTGCGCCCAGCAGGGAACGCGCCGCCGCCATGGCCGGTGCTGCCGCGCTGCGAGCGACCCCTCGGCGCTGCCGCCGGAGCTCGCCGCCACCAGCCTCTCGCCCCGCTGCAGCCGCGGCCCGCTGAAGTCACTTCCTCGGGCCCCGCCCTTCCCGCGCCGACTCTCATGGGGGCCGGGGTCAGCGGGCGAGAGGGCTGGCCGCTGCTGGTGCAACCCTGCCCCAGGAGATGCACGTGTCGCGCCGCCAGCGACTGAGGGGAAGTGGGACGGGCCAAGGGCGCGGGGAGCGAGGGAAGGCCGCTGCCGAAGAGGGCTCGCGTTGCTGCTGTCTTCGCTTAGGTTGGCACTTGATCCACAGGTGGTTTGGCTTCAGGTGTCTCCAAGCCCTTCAGGAGAGTTGGGTGAAGGCAATCCCCGGGCAGCCCCGTCCCGTGCAATGGGCCAGACTCCAGAGACAAGCAGGGCGGTCCCAAAACTAGCTGAGCAAAGAGAATGCTTTGCATAACCAGAAGCCAGGGATGTGTAGTGGTAGATGTCCTCAAGCAGTACTTCACCACCTGGCGGTCACGACGATCTTAAGCGGAAGCTCCAAGCCCCAGAGGGTTGTGGGAGCCCGGAGCTTAAGGCAGAGGTTTGCCAATGTTTTCTTTGGGGATCGCGATTTTTTTTTTTTTAAGTCCAACGGTGTACCAGCACAAAAAGGTTGAGAAACACTATCCTAAGGTGTCAGGCCTGCACCTGTTTTTCTTCAGGTCAGGCATAGACCACCCCACTCCCATTTGGTTACCTTGGTCTGGAAGCCCAGACTCAAAAATCCAGCTGCACACAGTGGAGTTCAGAGGCCCTTTCGATAAAAGAACGCACACTGTGTAGTTGTAGCTGTGTCCATCGAAGGATACTAGAGAGACAAGGTGGGTGAGGTAATAGCTTTTATTAGACCAACATCTGTTGGTGAGAAAGATAAGTTTTGAGCTATGCAGAGCTCTTCTTCAGGACTTTCTGACCCGTGTGGCCCAAAAGCTTGTCTCTCTCACCAACAGAAGTTGGTCCAATAAAAGACACTACCTCACCCATCTTATCTCTCTCTATAAAAGAATATCAGGGTAGGATATGGGTACAGACCAATGAGCTGAAAGGGGATGGGAGACTTAAGGGAATTCAGCAGCTACAGTAAAACAGTAAAATAACCCTGGACTAATTCCTTCCCCCACCTCCAGAGGGGCACAAAACCTAATCCCACTAGTGGTGCACATAAAACTGAGATGTGCTAGCCAGTTGCTGTAGCAACTCCGGGGCTGCTCAATCTGGATCTCTCGTGTGGTGGAGTATGTTGCTTCTCGGCTACTCAGCATTCCCCTTCCATCAGGACATACACAAGTATAAGTGCACACCATTCAGGCCCAGTCTAGCAGTGCCAATCACACGTCCTGTTTCCCATGTTCACATACAGCTACATCTAGGGAAACACAGTCCTTCCTTTCCAACAAGGCCCCCATGCCCACATTCCTGCCAAGATGGCACTCTCACGTACACCCCCGACTTCTCCTAACTGTCCTGGAATCCTCCCACATCTTGCCCCTCTAGGCCATTGATCCTCCAGCACTTGGCTACGTGCACTGAAGTACTATCTGCTAACTTATTACATTACCCCTGCTTTTAAGAGGATGCATCTGTCCATTCCTCCTGCTCCTCCCCACCCCATCCAGCTGAAGCTACTTCAAATACTCTTTAAACCACTTGGGCAGTCTGCTCTGCAGTTCTGAGACTGGAGGCGAGGGTGGCAGGAGTGAGTCTCAGGAATGCTTTCCTGCTGAGCCCTGGCCTGAAACCACCTTGAGTGTTTGCACACCCTCGTTATCCCTATCGTCACTGAGCCAGGGTACCCACTCTAGGCTTTCTGACTCAGAAACATTCCTTGGGGTTGCACATTGGAATTGCCAGGGCTGTAATAGGGGACCCCCAAGAGTATCTCACCCACTGCTCCTGTGTATGATCAGTGTCCTTGTGCCGTGAATTCACAGAGGGCTTCAGATGGTTGTAATGAACCACAAAAGATTGTCCTCCCAGCTCTGACAACAGCTTATAGAGCACCCCATATAGTTTCCTGATGACCGTAAACAGACGAATAAACTTGACACTGCCCCTTCCTTCTAGCCTGTTCTCACGCCCACACCAACTCTCCAGGCTCAGACATCTGTCTGTGATCTTGAGATAATAGTATTCCTTTTGTCTTTGTGTGACTCTACCCTGGTGCCTCTTAACAGTCTGGCTCACAGAACTCAAGCACCTGGCTACCTGTAGGACATACTCAGATGGATTGCCAAACTCTTCTGATACATCTATCCCAGATATAAGTTCGATTGGCAGGCAGGTCTCCTGCCCAAATGACACCACATAGAATGTATAGCTCCCAGATTGCTGGACACTGCTCCAAAAGAACATCATAATATAGGGGAGTAGCTCATTCCACTCACTTCGATTGTCTTGACCAATTATCCACCTTAGGGTGGAAAGCTGAAATAGCTGCTAGACGTACCTTGATAGAAGTAACAGCCAATCCTTGCTGTTTCCGGTACAATAAGTAATTTAGTATGTGTTGAATTGAAGAATGGGATGATTATACTCCAGAAAGGCACAACCAGATGGAAAAACGTCTCCACTTAGAAAGGTAAGTAGCCCCAGTAGATGGCTTTCTATTATTTAGCAGGATCTCTTGAACATCTTTCAAGCAAGATTGTTCCCTAATATCTAGCCAAGGCGCATTCATTAAATGAAAATATTGCAGACCATGATCTTGGGAGATAAGGTCCAAGTCTAGAAGTGAAACTGGAGGTTTCAATGAAAGCACCAGGAGAGTGGAGAAACAGTGATCTGTATGGAGTGTGACCAACCTGACGTGGCCAAGTCATCTCTAGTCACAGGCCATGAGGAGCAGGTCCTTAAAAGGGGAAGGGACCATGTGCTCAGGAGTGCACTCACAAGCTTGTACCTCCCATGAAGGCCCTTCGCCCGGACCGCCTGGCCAGTGGTACGCCATGTTGCATTCCATCATGCCTCGGGAAGACTTACCTTTATTGCACCATCCATCACTGTGCTGTGGGACACTTACCTTGAAGGATCCTGACATGTCCAGTGTCGTGCCTGTCCTGGGAGAGTGAGTATGCAAGTGTGAGTGTGACCCCCCCCCCCCGCAACTAGAGATGACTTGGCCACGTCTGGTTGGTCACACTCCACCTCGGCCAGTGTCCATGCAGTGTCCATGCATTGGGTGTGTGAGTGCTGCCTAATTAGAGTCCCAGACACTTTGTCTACCTGGGAGCTCTTCTGATCTTCCAGCTGTTTTCAACCAGCCCATTCATCCCATAAGCATTACAGGAGGGAGGGGGAGGGGGAAAGCCCTCAGGTATTCAAAATGGGAGAGGAGACTAAAGGGGAGGAGGGAAGTGTAACAGACCTTTTGAGCACACGTGTTATACATAGCATAGTCATACAGAGCATACGGATCACTGCTGCTCCTACAACACTAACAAGCCCGTACTGGGGCTTTGAGTATGACTCCGGCCTGATCCCATCTTATTTTCAGTAATACTTCTTGAATGAGTGGGATTGGTGGGAAAGCAAAGAGGAACCTGACCTACGATGGTAGTAAGAATACATCTAACAGGCAATGCAGGCTGTAACCTCGCAGAGAAAAGAAATGCTGATGGTTTCTGATGATCCTTGTCACAAATAGGTCTGCCTGGGCAGATTCCCCCCATTGGAAGATGTCCACATCTGGCGACATTGGCATGAAGAGACCACTCTGGTGATTCGTAAATGATCTGCTCAGGTATTCTGCCAGATTGTTTTGAACCCCAGTAGGTAAGAATCTTCTAGATCTATCGAATTGGCAATGCAGATCTCCCAAAGCAGAGTTGCCTCTTGACAGAGCAGAGAATAATGGGGTTTCTCCCTGCTTGCTTTGAGATCTACAACAACTGATCATATTGACTGAAAACTCAAGTCTGGAAGAAAAGTTCTGGCTTGAGAGGAGTCCACTACAGCCACTGTCAACTCTGTTCTCTGGACTGGAGACAGGAGAGACTTCTCTGTGTTCACTAACAGTCCCAGATAATTGAATGTTGACTGGATCAGAAACACACTTAACAGTTCCTGCACCCTGGATCAGCCCTTGACAAGCCAGTCATCCTGGTAGGGATAAACTTGTATTCACAATCTTTTGAGGAAGGCAGCTACTACTCGTAGAACTTTTATAAAAACCTTGGGAGCTGCTGATGGGCCAAATGGTGGTATGGTAAACTGGTAATTATTTCAATTTATAAGAAATCTGATGTACTTCCAGTGAGCATGATTGATCACCACACGGAAGTAGGCATCTTTTAAGTCGAGGGTGGTATACTAATCTCCAGGATCCAGGGAGAGAACAATAGAAGCCAGGGTGACTATGCGGAACTTTATCTTTTGTAAGAATTTGTTGAGTTGACGCAGGTCTAAAATTGGTGTGAGATTGCTCTTTGCTTTCAGGATTAGGAAATAGCAGGAGTAAAACCCCTTCTCTCTGTTTCAGAGTAACTGTGGAACCTCCTCCATGGCACCTGCCTGAAGGAAAGACTGCCTCCTGGAGAAGGAGCTGCTTGTGAGGGTGGTCCCTGAAGAGGGATAGGGAGAGAGTGAGGGAGAGAAAGAAAGAAACAAATTGGAGGGTATATCCCACCTCTGCAGAGCTCAAGATCCATTGGTCTGTAGTAATTCAGAATCAAGCACAGAGGAAGTGGGAAAGACAGTTTTCAAAGGCAGGGGAGATAGGGTCTGGAAATATGGAGACTGGTATGTTCTCCTCGACTGACCCATCAAAATGATTGCTTCACACTTCCAAGGTATCTAGAAGGGCCAAGAGCTGGAGCCAGAGTCAAAGGAGCAGGAGTCCTGTGCCTATAACCCCTAATTTTCTTTTTTGATAGGTCTTGATGGGGAGGCAGAGTGGGATTGTAGAACTGATCAATGAAATTGTTTTTAATTGTTCACTTAATTAATATAACGTCATAAGCAACGTTTTATGAATGAAACAACGTTCATTCATAAAACTGGTTACCCCAATAACTGGCTACATGAGTTTCACTTTCAATCCAATTGCTGCTTAAATGGCTGAAACTTACACTGTTTCAACATTGTAACTTCTGCTCACTGTTTGTCATTCACTATACTTGTGTATATTGTAACTTCTGTTCACTGTTTGCCATTCCTTACACTTGTCCATATTGTAACTCAAACTCCATTTTAACTTGTCCCAAACTCCATTTTGAAATGCTCACTCCATTTTGTAAAAGCTTGCTGCAACCTTCATTTTTGCAAAACCCTGCTGTAATCTTATTAGTTTAGTTTAGATGTGTGAATGAGGTATGTATGGATGATGGAATCAACCTCCAGCCCCAGCCTGTCCTGATGAAATAAACTGTAAAAACCCAACGGTTGAAAAGGCAGACAACAGCCCTGACAAAGTAAGAGGAGTCCACCCTCAAAAGAAAAGAACAAAAGTACAATTGAAGAAACGTCAAAGCCAGGTCCTAGGCTGAAAGTCATGTCTGCAATTGACGGGTGATCAATCACACCGGACCCAGAGGCAGCGTGACACAGCAAGACCTATAGTCTCTGGATTCAAACTAAAGCCTACAAAAAGGATGGGTGAGATGGAAGACTTTGAAGGGCAACATTCTGCTGCCAACATGGAAGGGCATCGGTGCATGCCCAACAGAGACCCAGATCTTCCTTATGCCCGTCTTTCCTGGCCAATTAGCCACCACAAGCTATGAACCCAAGCCACGAACTCAAGCTACATTCAGGACTGGTAACTATACAGCAGCTGCAGAACCTGTGTGTGTGTATGAACAAAAGTGTGAATGAATGTGAAACTGAATGAAATGTTATAGCTGTAACTGACTGCCTACTACGATTCTTTTTGTATTCACAATAAATGTGAATTTATTCACAAACCCGACTTCAAAGTGACCCTCGAGTCCTTAATGCCATGGAGCTTCCTGACTGTCTGGTCTGATAAAAGAGAAGGACCTTCAAAAGGCAAGTCCTGAATAATATTCTGGACTTTATAGCGGAGGCCAGAAGACTGCAGCCATGAGGACCTCTGCATGGATACCACAGCCGCTATGGTTCCAGCTGCTGAATCTGCTGCATCCAGCCCAGCCTGCAGTGAAGTTCTTGCTACTAATCTGCCCTTGTTCACTAGGGAAGAGAAATGCCTAGCATTCTCAGGGAGTAGATCTTTGGCCCAGGGAACTGAAACAGCAGTGACAGAAGTTAAGGAGGTGTAGCATGAGGCTGCTATTCATCACACGTTCAATGAGAAGTCTTTCTGACCTCCTCGACCTGAATGCCTAAGTCTGAAGCCGCCCTCTGTAACAATTCCTGATAAGTCTTGTAGTTGGCAGAAGGGGATGATGGTGCCTCCAAGGAAACTGCCTTGTCCAGAGAGAATGAAGATGAAGCCAAGTCTGGAAGTGGTTGAACTTCTTCCATAGGATGCTCTTCTGGCTCCTCAAGTACCTCTTGTTGATGCTTGGTACCAGGCCCAGTACTGGACAGAACTGGGTTGGTTCGGTGCCTGGACTCACTCAACCTGGGCATGGGCACTAAGTAGACATGACCAGGGGAGGATCTAGAAGCTGGGGGGAAAACCCTAGGGTTCCAAAAGGCCTCTGATAAGGGACGGCACCCCAGTGACCTCCTGGCCACATTCCCATAATAGTTCCTGTTGTGGGGTTGTGAGGGTATCCAGAGAAGGATCTATGTGGGGACTGGCAGGTCCTACTCCAAGGCTGAGAGATATATAATCCCACCTCAGTATCTGATGGAGAAGACTTCCCTTCCACTGACCATGGAGGGGCTGCCCCTGATTGGAGCCTCTCTGGAAGACTTTTGCTTCTTCCTAGGCACAGGCCAGGACTCCAACAATCTTGGAGGTGTGTTTTTGACTGAAGTAGCAGCACTCAGCGCTGAATCAGACCAGGGCGGCTCTGAGGGTGGTGTCAGCAACGCCCCAATTAGCAGGAACTTCAGCTTAGCCTATCTTTTTGCATCCTTGGCTTGAATTCACAGCATATCTGGCACCAGTCCTTCATGTGCACTTTGCCCAGGCACTTATGACAGCTGCTCTTTGGGTTGCTCACAGGCATAGACTTTGAGCAGGAAGCATGTGGCTTGAAGCCCGGTAACCGAGGCATGCCTCTGTGGCAGCAACAGAACCTTAAAACAGGGAACAATGAGATCAAAACTCTCTTTTTTGTTTTTAAATTAGTAAAATTACTAAAACTTACTAACTAGAACAACTACTGACTACAACTAGACTACATACACAAAGCTGAGAGAAACTGTTCTAACAATGAATAGGGGTTCTGTAACAGGGGACACTCATCTCTTGAGCACCTCTTGCTGCTGCATGTGATACTGCAGTCCTTTTCCTGATTCTGGGGCCCCCATAAGTTGTCAACCTCGTTTGGTGGGTCTTCAGTGCCTCAGCTCTCCAGCCGGGTCACAGAATCAAAATGAACTGCTTCTGGAGTAACAAAAGTCCAACAAAATTGTCTGTCTGCCCTCACCATGGTCTTCAGCCTCAACTCGGGGCCCCTTAAATTCAGTCCTTTGCTCATGCTTCTAAACAAGCTTGGTCTCCTTCTCAGGATTTATTCCACTTCATCTCTGGTTGGTGGGAGAACTTGAGCCCACCCACTACTCTGAGTTCCAGCAGCAGCCATGTACCACTTACTGCAATCCTCAGCTGCTGTTTCCCTGGGCCTCTTCCCACCTGGCCCCTTTATCATCAACCCTTACCTAAGGGTTAAAGTTCTCAGGTTTTCTCTCATCCCAGCTTGAACAAATGCAGCCAGAACCAGACTCTGGTTATCCCTCAAGCTCCTTTGGCCAAAGTGAAGTCCCTTCCTTGGCCCTCTGATTCTGGCCAGGAACTGACCTGCTGAGGCCCTGAACTCCTTTTATCTGAGCCTGCTGGGCTCTGATTAGCGGCAGGAATCCCACTGCAAGCTCCAAAGAATACTTGAGGGCATCTGGTAGGTGCTCATCATCTTGCCAAACCTCACTGCTAAGTCTCTGGTAGACTTCCCCTATGAGCAATAGGCTCAGAAATTTCACCTTAGTAGACTCAAATCACCCACTCAGCTCAGCTGCCATTTCAAACTGATCATGCCAATGACTCCTATTGCACCACACTATAAAGTGCCAGGTTAAATATGGGCTGTGGAATCCTACTTGGAGGTGACATATCTGACCCTTCCAAGGGGTACCCTTCCTCTTCGTCACTCATTTTCTTCCTTTCAAATGTCTAATGACAAACACACACGTAAAACATCTCTACAATTAAGAAATCAGTTTATCTTTCATCTTATGGTCTGGACCACAGACGTCCACTTAGTTCAGTTGAGGGGTAGCCCCCGTAATCTCACCACTGCCACCAATTTGTACCAAACTCTCCCCACTTCTCTGCATTGGACATTGGGTGCTGCTAGATGGGCTAAGGTTACTTTCCTGCACCCATTTCTCTCTGGGCTGGGCACAGACCCCCTTTGCTTATGTGGATCCAGAAGCCCCTGGCACAAAAACCCAATTGCACACAAAGGAGTTCTGAGACCATTTATATAAACAAATATTTGGCAAGAAAATGGATACAGACCAATGGGCTTAAAGGGGATGGGGATATAAGGGAATTCAACAGCAACAGTGAAACAGTAAAACAAACAATAGAACAATATCTTCCCCCACTTCTGGGAACCTTTACCCCCCAGATGAGGCTTCTAATCCCACCAGTGGTGCATATAAAGCTGAGATGCACTAGCCTAATGTAATAAACTGCCTGGTGGCTGCTCAAACTGAACTTCCAGCCTGAGGGGGTACGTTGCTCCTCAGTTACTCAGCTTTCACCTTCCATTAGAACACACAAGTCTAAGACAAAAGTGCTCAGCACCAGGCTAAGTCCAGGAGTGTCCATCATATGTTCCATTCTCCGGGCTCATGTGCATCCAGGGAAACAGTCTTTCTTCCTTTCCACGGAGGCCCCCACATGCACAAACTCCTACCATGATAGCTCCTCCCAATTGTCCTAGAATCTTCTTGCTTCTTGCCCCTCTAGGATAGCGGTTCTCAACCTTTCCAGATTACTGTACCACTTTCAAGAGTCTGAAGCTCGAGCCCCACTGCCCAGGGCTCAACCCCAAGCCCTACCACCTGGGGCTGTAGCATGTAATTTAGCTTCACAGGGGCCCTCTGGCATATGGCCCCAGGCAATTACCCTGCTTGCCACCCCCTAATGCCGACCCTGCACTTGCAACCCCCCTGAACCCATCCTGTGACCCCCCCCAGGTTTAGAAACACTGATCTAGATGAGTTGATGTATCCCTGGAAGACCTCTGCATGCCCCTGGTGTACCCCTGATTGAGAACCACTGCTCTAGGCCATTGAGCCTCCCGGAGTTGGATGCTTGCACTTAGGTGCCATCTGCTGGTTTACTACAGATGATTCAGGTCAGAAATTCCACTGAAGTTCAGTGGAATAGTTCTAGGTTTTTTTACCCATCATTCATACCAAGTGAAGCATGGACAGAAAGGGACTTTATACAGCAGTGTATTGGAAGGCAGTCCAAAGCTGCCTAGGAGAATTTGAATAAAGGCAATATAAAATAAATAAATCATAAGTGAGGTTTTTAGTGTCAACGTGAAAACATGGGTTCATTTTTCAGTGCCAGAGCAAAGCACTGTTTCTCCAGCTTCTTCTCATCCCAAAGCATCTTTACAGACATGGGGAACAGTACAACATTGCCATTCATTCCTCTCCATGACTTGTTGCCAAGCCCAGCGGGGTCATGCCCTGCATACCATGTCCTTCCATCTAGTCAGTGGTCAGCCTCTAGGTCTGACAGATCTTGGTTACATTTGCATTATTTTCTTTGGCCTCCTATCACCTGTTTGTCTTCTGCAGTATGCACTGTAATATTTTTGAGTGCAGTCAATCCCATAACCTGACTTCACATCCTACTTTTCTTCTAACTTCTTCATGTGTCTTAGAATCATTCTACTGTACACCTGCCATCTTCCGATGAACTCTCATTTCTACTGCTTCCAGCCTTCTGATGTCTGTTTCATTTAATGCAGCTGCTATGACTGTAAATACTTGGATAATTCCATTTTTGTATTCATGTGAACTGTACACCCTCTTTCTTTCTCTTTATGTCTAAACTCAAATTTAGTCTCATCTGAACAAAGTGTCTCTCTCCAAGTCAAAAAGACTTGGAAGCAAGTCTGAGTTTTGTTTGAAGTAATGGCAGTCAGATTTGTTCTACTCAAACTGAGAGAGAATAACTTTGCAGTGATTTCTGACCTCCAATGAAATTTTTATCTTCAACTGTGTCAGTTTAGTTTCTTTGTGTAAGAACAAGTGGAACACTAAGTGTGGGAACTAAGCTACTAGAACACACATAAACTTCATATTTTCATTGTTAATCAGACCTCCCATTATGCCATGTACTGCCTAAGGCCTCTTTTTGACATAATGCCAAAAACCACATTAACAATATACAGGTAATTTTTTTTCAGCCAACTTAGTATTTCTCAGGCTTCCACTCACACCTGCTCATACTGATCACCAAATGTATGAAGCTTAAAATATAAGCATCATGTCAATATGTAACAGAAGTAAAACTATTCCATAAAAAAATCTAGATACTGCTTTAAAATCTCCTTCTCTGTTATGATACTTAGCTCTTACAGCATTTTTCATTCACATCTGTAGACCTCAAAACTATAGAGTGGAATTTTAAAAGTTTCATGAGTACTACTTATGAAATAGACCAACATGTAATACAAAAAGGTAAAAAACTATATGTGGAGAAGGGGGAGTAGGGGCTTGGGCACTTGGGAGAAAGAAGTTCAAAATTCCAGATGCAAGATTTAAAGTATTCTCAGAACCTTTATTAACAAATTACTTAAACAAAGAAAAAGAAACATAGTCGCCTCTAATAAAACATTGAAATCAAGCTTGTTCAGATACAATACCAGATGACTTTTGACACTCAGCATGACCTGGAGTTATGAGCCCTCTCCAGATGTCTCTTCTTCCTGACCCTCTGAGCTTCAGTGAATTTCTCATGCAAGTTTAAGGCTACATCTACACTACAGCTGGGATCAACACTCTGAGATCGATCTACCGGCAGTCGATTTAGCAGATCTGGTGATTACCCACCAAATCAACAGCAGATGACTCTCCAGTCGAC
The DNA here is from genome assembly GCF_965140285.1 of Lepidochelys kempii. NCBI lineage: Eukaryota > Metazoa > Chordata > Testudines > Cheloniidae > Lepidochelys > Lepidochelys kempii. The sequence goes on from NC_136380.1 coordinate 252,693,188, forward strand.
CCCCGTACTCTACCCCCGACGAGAAGAGTAAGATAAGTGACCCCGCACATGTAGACCCCGCGATAACTCAACCTATGGTACGTTGACTACGTTATTCATGTAGCTGGAGTTGCATAGCATAGGTCGACTTACTGCGGTAGTGTAGATATAGCCTATGAGGTTTCAAGATACAAAGTTCACTCCCAGAATTCCCTCTCTTAAAGTGACCATGCACATTATTTTCCCTATGTAAAAACAGAACTCCAAAAGAAAAAAAATCCACCTTTGATGTGAAGGCCTACATCAGTGGGTGGACTCTTGCTGTGTCCTCCCCAGTCAGGTTTCGCTTTTGAGACGCATCACTCTCAAGCCATGGCTGCCTAAAAGTTTGCAGTTCTTCTTATTAAGTAAACGTTTTCCATCTTCCTTGTAGGAGCATTCTGACATCCTAGGGACTCACAAGTCCTCTTGTTACACATGAAGACCGGATATGGCCTTCACCAAAAGAAGCAGACAAAGAAAACTCTCACCTTTTGCTCTTCTGTTCTCCTTTAGGTTGGTATTGTGATAAGGGATTCTAGTTATTCCATTATTACAACTCTCTGAAGGAGAGATAAGGAAACAAAAAAAAAAAAAAAAGACCACAAACATTAAGAAGACACAAAGCAAGAGGAAAGAAAAGCTGATAATTGAGCATTTCCCAGACGTGGGTACTTGCTTTCATTACTGATCTTCCTTCTGCTGAAGAGAAGTGCTACGCTGCTCTCTCTTGCTGCAACAGCTCTCTGACACACAGACAAGAACCATCCACAGGAACTATCACTATCAGGGCCCCCAAATAAAAACAGAAATGAGAAAGGAAACCTCTTCAGCTGTGTCCCACTACACAGACTATACCAGCATAGCTGTGTCAGCACAACTTTGCCAGCATAATCTCATAATGTAGGAACACCACCTACACAAACAAAGTTAGCTACTTTGATGGAACATTTGTCTATTGATATTGCTGTGTCTATGATGGGGATTAGGTCAGCATAGCTACAACAGTCGGGCATGGACAGTCACTGAAGACCATTCTGAAGCCCTAATTTTGGCTTTGTGTATTGTAGACCTGTCCCCAACCACTAATTAATCACCTGCAACAAAATAAAAAGACCTTAGAATAGGACTGGACAGCCACCTTACTGCAAAGGATGGACCACATTCATCCCTAAATTCAACTAAAATCAATACAAATTGGCACATTGTTCTTTTACTGCAGACAGGAAGTCAGCCCATGATGTCTCCAAGTCCTAAATATACAAATACTGAGAACAGTAATCAGGTCAGGGTGTGACCAGCACAATCTCAAATAGTAATCCCCAAAGGAAAACTAATGCAACATGAAATAAAAAGGAGTAGAAATAGGGAAGTTAGTATTTTTCTTTGTGTCTAGTTGGCATGGAGTGTTGACACTGTGAGGTGGTCAGTCTGGGAGAATTAGGGGTCAAGTAATATACATTATGTCCTGGAGAGATATTCCAGTATCTTGTTTTATAAAGTTTATTCCTCTTACAAGTTTGGATAAAGACAATAAAACATGAGAATGTAGCATAAGATGTCAACAGCCCAGTTAGACTCAAAGGGCCTATTTCTCCTCTGTCTTGCACCTCATGTAGTCATTTACCCCTGTACACATTATCAAAATCAGAATGCTGGCATTCTATGCTCACTTTGCACCCATATAATGACTGTACTAGATGAAGGCAGTGGATAATCAGACCCAAAATTTGAAATTCTCTTTGCATGCTTCTGAGAGTCTGCTATTAGCCTGAATGGCCTCTTGGCCGCTGGGACAACTTACATGAAACATGATGAAAGTGTTTGCAGAATTGTTCCCACTGTGGATCAGACAATTTGCTTTTGTAATGTTTGCCTAACAATAACATATTTTGACTAGGGTGACCAGATGTCCCAATTTTATAGGGACAGACCTGATATTCAGGGTTTTGCGTTATATAGTGTCTATTATCCCCCACCCCATCCTGATTTTTCACACTTGCTATCTAGTCACCCTAATTTTCACTGTGCAAAAAACCTTTGTCTCGTATTCTGCTAGCTACAGCCTCCTTTTCTATATTTGGCATAAGTTTGCTGCAGAAGGCTTTTTGAAGTCAAGGGGTTATTCACATGAACACATTTTTTCAGGCTTGCAGAATCAGAGCATGTATTACCATGTGAGGCATCATTATTTAAAATTACCTTATTAGACAAATTTCTCCTCTTCCATAGTAGGCCCCAATTTATTACTCAAAAGACAAATATTGGAGAAAGTGTAGCAACATGAATTGTTATTTCATTTTCTTTAACCTGAACACAAGGAAGACAAATGAGGATACACTCTTTGCCATCCCCACCCCCCTCAATTGGTTAATTTATTTTTAAACAGCATATGATAGTTAAATAAAAATAAGGAAAAATGAACTTGCAATAGCATTACTTTTAAAATAAAAATATATATTACAAATTCAAATTATGCATTTTAAGTGAAATATTGTTCCTAATATTATAAGCCAAACAATTTTAATTATGCTTTATCGGTTCAATCAAAATAATATGGTGATATTCGTTATAGATACCATAAGAACATACACAATACTTTATAATACTTAAAGACAAGGACCTTGCCCAAAGGATTTACAGACCAGACCAGACATGGATGATATATATATCTGATAACAGTTCAAAAACACAGGGATTTAGACATGATTGGTGAGAAAAATCAGCACCAAAAGTTTCACTCAAGATATATTCTTTGAGGAAGGATCTCAAGGAGGCTGCTTGGTAGAAAGAGAATGAGAGGCAAGCATAAAGTCTGGCCTTAAAGATGCCATGAAGCAGTATTTGTTTTGTGCCAGATTCTGCCCTAACTTTTACCTTGTGTAACCTGACAGAAGTCAGTGGAGTTATATGGGATGTAAGTGAGGGCAAAATGTTGGTTTTGTAAAAACAATACAGAGACAGAATGGTTGCAAATGCAGTTCAATATTATGCAAATGTATTTAGTGCTGATTCAGTAGTTTTATGAACAGAAATAAATCAGAGGGACATATACTATACTTGATCTACACATACAGTTTCTGTTGCCATCACTGTACGTTTAGTATACACATACCATGTGATCTGCGTGTCCAAACATAAAAACATCTTTGTGCTCTTTTACCATACTTTACATATAAACAGAAATATGCAGTACAAATTACATATGCAATCATAGCACTATCTAAATTCTTTGCTTTTCACAGTTTTGATCATATGGAATATGATCCTTCAAGTTTTTGAAAGTTATTGCAGTTTGCTGAGCACCCTCAGTTACCATCCATTTCAGTAATTGCTGAGGCAACTCAGCACCTCAGAAACTGCTCATGTAAGTTAAAGCTACTCATATGTTTAAGTGTTTGCAGCTCAGCCCCTAACCAGTTAAAGGAATTCATAATAGATAAGCCTTTAAATGAGAGCTAAGATTGAGCTGATGCAGACACTGTAATTAATTAAACTCCCACAAGGGAACTGTAGGTGAAGTGCAATGATAGGAAAACTGAAAATGTGTTATGCAACTGCTATACTACAGTATTCCAAATAAAGCAACATTTTAAGCAACAAAGTTAGCTGACAGATTGTAGCACCGGGATTTATTACAGCTGCAAATGACCTTGGACTGAGAAAAGATTGAACAAAGGGTATGTAGAAGCAATCTGTTGTAGAAAGAATGGAAAGTCTGCTTTCCTTAATTCAGTCTGAAGGTCCTTATTCATTTTCTCTAATTTTGTATATTTTCTATCTGCATAAAGATCTTTCATACATTAAGATAATAGGAACTTTTTAAACACACAGGTCACAGAACAACCATAAGATGGTAAACGCTTTTGATCATTATTAAGGCTAAGATTTTGTCATGGTTATTTTTAGTACTGTAAAAGTCAGGGACAGGTCACCGGCAATACACAAAAATTCAGGAAGCCTTTGACCTGTCCCTGATTTTTACTAAAAATAACTGTGACAAAATGGGGCCGAGACCGAGCCCTGTTGCGGGTGGGTATGGGGAGGTCCAGCACCCGCCACCATTGCAGCTGGCAGCTCTGGGGTCCCCCACTGCCTGTAGTGGCTTGAAGCTCCGGGGTCCCCTAACTGCGCATGGCAGCTCAGAGAGCTGAGAGCTCTGGGGGGCCTCTTTGAAACTGAATCCTGGTACAAATCTCCTGAATCATCCTGTACATCTCCCCTCAAATAAGGCTTCAGTACTGAAATCTGTGAACATTTTTTCTTAATCTTATATTCTCCAGTGTCCATAGAAGTTTAGGCTCTGACTCAGGACAGCACTAGAGCATGTGTTTCGCTTTAAGCACATTTAAAGTCAAGTGATGCTTTCCTGAAATAGGGCCTAATTGTGTAAATACATATAACTGGTTTTCCAGATTTTTTTTTACTTATATTTCAGAACCTCCCTCCCTACTTGATAATTCAGTTTTATGAACATTTTCCCCTAATTTAATGTCTTTTAGGGGGAAGGGGATTTTGAGGAGTTGGGTACCTCCTGGGCACACATGGCACTATGCTGCTTTATGAAAGAGCAGACATTTTTTCTGACCTGGTGTCTGATCTGAATGAGGAATTTAGGGAATTGATTGTACTATAAGGGCCTGATATAGATGTTTGACAGATAGTAATAAGTTGACAGACAATACAACTTTTATCATGGCTTCGCAATGAAACAGGTCTTTGGCCTGGAGACCATGAGACTTTACTTACTTTGGACAAAGCTAAATGGTTAGTGAAATTATCATTTGCAGGTGTTGATGAACTGAGGCTCTCTTGTTGACTTGATAATGTGACATTGTCATAGATATATATTTTAATATCATCACATTTAGTACTGCAATGAACAACTTTAAAAATGCTTTCACTTTTTCTTGAGTTATTTTTCAGTACATCTTCAGTGGAATTTCTGGACTGAAGTGGTTCCATGCTTATGGTCCTCTGAAGTTCAGTAAAACTGCTAACTGGAGATCATAGAATATCAGGGTTGGAAGGGACCTCAGGAGGTCATCTAGTCCAACCCCCTGCTCAAAGCAGGACTAATCCCCCATTTTTGCCCCAGATCCCTAAATGGCCCCCTCAAGGATTGAACTCACAACCCTGGGTTTAGCAGCAGGCCAATGCTCAAACCACTGAGCTATCCCTCCCCCCAATCTCACAGTAAAGCAACTCTTGAGGTTTGTACTTAAACTTTGCCTGAGAAGGTTTCTCCTGCAAATGTAAGGCGCTATGGGGGTCTTTCTTCCATCTGACTTCTATATCCAAATCTGGTTCATTACCACGATAATTTTTTTTCAACTTCCTTCAGTAGACTGAAAAAAAAGTCAAGATTTTCCAAGAAGTAAGTGTATCTGTATGAATTACTCTATGGATTGGAAATGAAATAGAAACTAGCCCCTAGATTTCAAAGATGTGAGGGTGAGCGGGACCAGGAAAACTAACCCTTAAATCTAATGATCTCTTCAAAACTCCTATTGCTTCTTGTTTAACTTGAAAGCCAGATTGACTATGTAGTAGTTGTCCTGAAAAATGTGTGTAAAACAAACATAATATTTTTTAAAATATTATTCAGTTTCTTCATTACACAGAAAATATATAGAAATCTGATATAAAATCTTCAGGGAAAAGATAAGTTACAAGGAAAATAAAGTTATTAAAACATTTCAAACAATCATTTTATTAAAATGGCACAAAATAATTGGCTTGAAAAATCTTTTTTTTTAAACAGTTTTAAATGTTGATACTAGCTTTTAAGTATCACTGCAATTATTTGAAAAGAAATCTAAAAAGAAGTCTGCTATTTGTTTTTTAATCTCTCTCCCAATTTGATTCCCCCACTTCTGTCACCACTATGTATATACCTCTTTGAAGTGATCTGCTTTGCTGAATGTGGAAGAGCAGGAATATATACATATTTTAATATCTTTATTCAACTCTGAGCATGAAAAGAAAGTCAAAATCAGAAACGGACAGTCTTTGTACTCTTTGGGACAAACAAACTCCAGGGGAAGCCATTCTATAAATCCTAAAATATATTGCACTAATGTTAGTGGACTATTATAAAGGCTTAGCCAGTGTAAAGGAGCCAAAACATCAACTATGAATTGAGTACTTATATCCATTCAGCTTATGGTGCTATACCTGACTGACAAATTAGAGTTTGTTTGCAGTATTGTTGTAGCTACATTGGTTCCAGGATATGAGAGACAACATGAGTGAGGTAATACCCTTTTTTTAGGCCAACTTCCGTTGGTGAAAGAGAGAAGCTTTCGAGCTCCACAGAGCTGTAGAAGAGCTCTGTGGTACTTGAAAGCTTATCTATTTCACCAGCAAAAGTTGGCCAATAACAGACATTACTTGTCTCTCTCACGTTAGAGACTGTGTATGTGAAATACTATGAGTTCTGCTGTGAGTATAAATACTATTTTTAAAATGAACAAAAATACTGTTTTAAAAACTACTGTTATTTTACTTTCACCCCCAATTTTAAGTGGATTTGATGGTCTATTTAATATTTATTTAAATGGATAACACTTGTGGGAAATGTGGCACTAGAAGTTTAAAAGAAAACAACTCAAATATTCAGTTTTTGAAATAGATACTATTGTGGAATAATTCTGTAAATAGAGCTTAACATAATTTGTAAAGATTACCTAATTTAGACCAGATACAGCTCAGGCTGTAATTATGCTGCTTTCTGACATGTAAAGATTTACCATAGTCAAAAGTTGCATGTCATCTTTTATCTTTATCACTTCTCTATAATATTGAATTGTTTGTCTCCTGTGGAAACTAAAACAAAGAGACTTATTGCAGGTTTATACATTTCTGTTACAAGTACAGGCCTGGAAACTCAAAGTAGTCTGTGCCAAATTTTGCAAAATATAAGCTTTCAACGTTTCTCAGAAGGTACTATTGGAATATTAGACACTGAAAATATACAACCTTTAAAAATATACAAATCTTGTGTCAGCTTCTCAGCTCTTGAGCTTCACTAACTTACAGCAGCTGAGGATCTGGCTGCTCACCTCCCATTATTTTTAGTGACCTGTCTGAATGTAATAGAAGTAGCAGTTAAAAGTTATTTGTCAACCGTTCCCACAAAACAGTGTCTGATTTTTTTGTCCACAGTTTTCTTTTTATACTTAGAATAGGAAATAAACTTCAGGATCTCAGATATTATTGTATGGTAACTCTAAATAAGTTCTGAATTTTTAATAGCACCCACAGCAATGCACTCACAAGAATGTACAAAGTATTTTCCTTGTTACTAGTACCTTGTGGAATAAAAAAAACAAGCTTTTGGATGTAGCCTCTTTTTGATAAGAAACACGACTTTTGTTCTGAATTTTCTCAGGCAGGAGAAGTAATGATTATCAACTGTTAATAAAGACCAGATGTGTGGTCTGGGACAAGTCAAAGTCAACCCTCTACCTCAGTTTCTCCCTCTGTCAAATGGGGATTAATTATTTAACTACATCAGAGGTATTTGGGGAATTAATTAGTTAACATCTGCACAGCCCTTTGAACCTGCAGTGCACTAGATTAGTGCTAAATATTAAGTAATACACATAATCAGCTAATGAACAACCTAGTTTATTCTCTAAATTTGTACCCTAAAAATGTGAAAGGAAATTGCATGTTAAAGGACTTGAGGGCTCAAACCCATAAGATGCTGTTCACCTCCTGGGAGGCACTAAGCATGCTGAACATTCACTGAAGACAATGTGAGTTGAGAGCCTCCACAGAGCTATTCAGCATCTCTCAGAATCAGGCCTTCAAAAAATTTAACCAAACAGATCCAACTATAAAACCATAGAAACCTGGGGCCAGCTTGTGGGAGTCAGTTAGCCAGTCATGTTTGGCCAGGGATATTTTGTTGCTCTGTATGTTTTTTGATACCAAACTAGGGCTGTGTTTAGAGTTTGAGAAATCTAGTACCCATGGATCTTTGGGTTTACCTTCCCCCTAAAATAAAAATTACTCCCAACTTCTTAAACCAGAAGGCAACTATATCCTTCTTGGAAGTACTATTAAACTCCTGGGTTCTTCCAGGAATCATATCAGAACATTAATTATCCAGTTGGTGTAGTACAACATTGATGTCATGTGCTGAAGTGTTGCTTTAAGCTAGTGGTTCCAGAATTCAGCAAAAAACAGGACGTTAGCATTCACTTGTTCAAAAGCAGATAAAATAAATTCACATTTCTGTCCTACCTCTGGCCTAACAATACACCCCAGATTTGGAAGTACTTGAATGGAACAGAATCCTTTTGACTCATCTCTAATATCATTTACTGTCCTTTACACAATTTCACGTTACCACCTATTAATTCAGGAATATGTTGTTGTGGAAATGAGGGACGTCAGGTAAGACTCATGTCTTTACAGATGGTGAAATGAGATTATAAAATGGTCACGAATTCCCACTGATTCAGTAGAAGGCTAGAATGCTGTGGAAATCTGATAAAAACTGGAGCTCAAAATTATGCAGGTTTTTGCTAAGACTTGTGGCACTGGTTGTATAATATACTATATAATTTCTTTCATACATTTGTTATTCCCTTTGCTTGAAGTGACATGTACTGATGAAAGCCCTAGTGTTCAACTGCACGGCCTCGCTCGTGCTGGCTACAGGCAGCAAATCATTTGCCATCACCCTGGAAAAGAGCTGTAGGTTTAAAACGAACAGTTTTCCCTCTCACCATTAAACACTGGTAAAGGACACAGGATTTGCAGTAAAATCATTTAAAATACAAGCTAATAATATATTTGGCAAAATTCTGATTTAATTTGCGTGAACATATATTAGCTATTGTTGCTTTGAAATGTTTCTTAATATACCTTTAAGCAGGGGTGAAAGTAACTCCGAAGACTTACTGGTACAGGGGCTGGGCCTTGGGCGGAAAAGGCGGGGCTGTGGGGGTCAGCGTCCCCCAGCCAGCCCTTCCCCGCCACCTGGCTCACGCCACCTGGGGCTCCAGGGCCCGGGGCAGCTGCTCCCTTCCCTCCACCCCCATCAACGGCTGGGGGGGGCAAAAGTGGCAACGATGTTAAAGCGCTGCCGCGGCAGCGCTTTAAGCAGGGTCCTTTGCCGCGACTGCGCTTTAACGTTGCTGTCCCTTCCCCCCCCTCCATCGGCGGCCCTGCTGGTACGGACTCTACCAGCAGGGCCGCCGACAGGGGAGGGACGTAAAAGCCCTGCCGCGGCAGCGCTTTTATGTGGGCTGAGTATGGGCTGGTACCGGCTTCTTACCAGCATGCCGTACCGGCCCATACCGGCTCCCTTTCACCCCTGCCTTTAAGAGAAAGTCTTCAGCTATCAGAAACAGCTCTTCAGATTTGCTGGTCTTGCCTATATCCTTCAGGAAATTAGCAGCATAGCATATCTGTGATGGGTTCTCTGGGGTGCAGCCTGGAGCTGGGATACCACTGAGCTCTCTGGCTTACCAACCTAGGTTCCCTCTCACACTGTGATGCTGTGACAAACTACACAAACCTCTCCAGATATTGCACATAACACAGACGTCCACAGGCAGGGACACACCCAACTGCGTTACATGAACGCTTTTGCAAGCTATTCATGAACCGACAATAGAGAGACTCCAGCCAATTCCCCACAGCTCCCCAACCTAGGAACCCACAGCTCTACCCTCCTCCCCACCCGTGACGGCAGAGTGGCATGGGAAAGTTACCCTTAATGGGGCAAGAAACAAAGCAGCTCTGCCAAAGAACCAGCGGCAGCGGATTGCCCAGTATCTCCATGAGAGTTTCGTGGCGATCTCTGAGGCAGATTCCCATGATGTGAGGGAGTCAATCAACACCCTGTTCCGCCGCTCAGATTAGGCACATAGTGGTACGCGCATCATACAGACACAAGCCTGCTTTCCGCAACCCTCCTGACCCCAACAACTCGCTTCAGCGATTCCCAAAATCAAATCCTCTTACTAGAGGCCTCCTCTCCTGTTTGCACTTCACCAAGATCCGACAGCTGTGACTGGCTCGCCTCCTCCGGGGTAGAGAAGAGTTCCTGGCTGCATGCATCTCTGACCTCCGAGTTGTCCTCTGCGCCTCTGGGTCACCTTCCACATCCTCATCCAAGATTTCCTCCTCCTGGCTCGGTCTACTCTTGTCTAGCACGCAAGCCACCGAAGTATCCACAGTGGCCTTTGCAGTGGAGGAGTATCGCGTACAGCAGCTCATGAGTGCAGCGCCAGAACGACAGTTTGCCACCTACACCTTGTGGTAGGCATTCCGCAGTTCCTTCACTTTGACCCTGCACTGCAACGTGTCCCAGACATGGCCCCTTTCTGTCATGCATCGTGAAATCTGCCTGGCTGCTTCTGCTTCCATTTCTTTGGAAGCCTCCAGTTTTCTCTGTTCTCAGGTTTCCTCAGCCTCTAGCTGTCTCAGTTCCATGGTCCTCGGATGTGCAGCCTTTTGCTCATCCATTTCCATCCGTTTCAATTCTACTTTCTTCTACTTGCAACCAGCAGAGCTCCAACTTTTTGGTTGCTTCACTTTCTCTCACTTTCCTGCTTTTCCTCTCCCTACTTCCCTTTCCCAAAATAAGCAAACAGAAAATAACAAACCAATAACCACTTTGTGTGTTCTCTAGCCAACACACTTAAAACTCTTAAAATCACCACCAATATCTTAAGGGCAATAAGCTGTGCCCATGACCCTGCTTGCTGCGCCACTGTGATGGATTGGACTCCCTTCTGGGATGTCATCTGATGTACTGGGATTTCACTGAGCCTCTCCTGCTCCACCAGCCTGGCTTCCCACTCCCTGTTTTGCTGAATTAGGCTCCCCGGCCTCTTGCAGAACACACACACACACAGAGGTAGGGCCACACCCAGCTGCAGCCACAGACTGAAGTCAGCTCTGTGTGAGAGGACTCCCCCAGCACTCACGTGCACACCCCTTTTGGGAGATAAACCCCAAATAATACTGTCTTGCACTGTATAGAAAAATCTGCACAGTGCAAACTCATAAAAATCCGCCCTCTTCCTCAATGTGAAGAGAGATGTGCATGACTTCTTGCCCCCCTCCAGTTAGAAATTATATAAACTGGGTTTAATAATAAACCAATTAAGTTTATTAACTATAAAAGGCAGATTTTAAGTGGTTGAAGGGATAGCAAACAGAACAAAGCAGATTACCTTAGTAAACAAACAAAAGCCGCAAACTGAGTTTAACACATTAGATAGGTAGGATACAAATTAGCAAATTCTCACCCTGAGTGATAAACAGGCTGGCAGATTCTTAAGGCACAGGTTGCCTTGGCTTTCCCAGGTTTTTATGCACAGGCTAAAGATCTTAGCGTGGGACCATCACTTCTCACAGTGCAGTCTTTGCTCCCCTGGTATTTTCAGGTGTGTTGTTGTAGGGAAAGTAAGGACCCCTCATGTTGTCATTGTCCCTCTTTTATATCTTCCCCACATGTGCTGGAAAGCTTTTTTGCAGTGACCTGGGTCAAACAGTTCCCACTGTGTGGAGCTATCTCTGGGAGGTTTCTATTGCACACAGTTCCTGGAGTAATCCTTATGATTGTGTGCATTTCTTCAATAAGCCACTAACATTGTTTGGCCTCATCCAGTGTAGCTCATTTGAAATACAGACATGGTCAATATTCCCATCTTCAGATTCAAAAATGATACATGCATACAAATTGGATAAACACATTCCATAAATCATAGCCTTTCCAATGATACCTTACATGAGTCATCTTGCATAAACTACATCTCAGTTATGTCATATCCATATCATAAGCATATTTCCTTAAAGGATATGGAGCATAATGTCACAAAGATCACCTAGGATTTGAGAGAAAGTCACACAAATCTTTCCAGTTGCCACTCATTGGCATATGCCATGGTAACTCTTGATACAATCTCCAAAAATTGCTTTGCTGTTGGAAGTACTGAGTAGAGACTCAATGTGAATGTGTCTTTTTGTTCAGGGGGTTCTGAAAAGAACTTAGGGTGCTTTTTCTGATGGGTGTGAGCATACCTGGTTACAAAAATAATCACATTTTAACCCTTTATTAGTCTTTTACACTAGAGATATGTGCATAATCCCTCAGTTGCAGTACCCTTTTCCTTTGCAGTGCCATTTAGCTTGAAAGATAAATCTTTCTATTATTCTTCCCCTTTTCTACATGGATTACTTCTGAGGAAAAGGATACAGTCAAATATATGCAACTTCATTTTTTAGTTTAAGGATTCTTTCAAGATAACACTCTTGTTCCATTTAGTTAGGCATTTTCAAATACACCTGTGCTGACTAGTTTACAATAATTGAAATGCATATAAACACTCATATAACACCCAGTTGTACCTTGAAGGGATTGGCCTGCCTTTAGTGCACAGCAGATTTGCCAAGCCCAGCAGGAACTCCAGGAATCATTGTGTTGAGACAGTCCCGAGTACAAGGACTGCTCCTGGTCACCTCAGGACTGGCTCTAACCATTCCAAAAAGAGAAGGTTGAAGGAGTTTTGCCTAAATAAGATTTGCAGAATCTGATCCTGTTTAAGCAACAACACATTCTGCTGAAACTCCATCCTGATCTTGCCCTGTTGTGCTATGTGAACATTGCATCCATTTACTACATATGGTCAGTTTGGCCTCCCCCTGCTTGCAGATCCCAATAAAGGTGGGGAAAATTAAAGAAGGGCATTTCAGCCAAAACTCAGAAGTTCTATTTGAAGTAAATCATAAACTAAAATTGGTACATTCATGTTTTAAATGATTTTTAAGTGAGAACATCCAGGGAAAGCATTTACTATAAAAGTATTGTATGACAGGTAAAAGCTTTAAAAAAAAAACAAAAAACAACAAACATTACAGTTCGCATCCGATGAAGTGAGCTGTAGCTCACGAAAGCTTATGCTCAAATAAATTGGTTAGTCTCTAAGGTGCCACAAGTCCTACTTTTCTTATCACAGTTCAAGAAAAAACTGTCTGCATCCTGGGAATCTGAGTTTCTTGAACAATTTGCCCACTAGATCTTATTACACCTGATCTTACTTACCAAGCAGCTGATGCTCTCTGGCTTCTTGCCATGGCCTGTGACTAAAGTGCAATAGGCCATCAGGTTTCTCCTGGATCTACTTTGTGGTAGAATTACGAAATGCTGCACAGTGACAGGGATTTTCTACTTTACATTCATCTGCACAGCCCAGAATGTTCAAAATGTGCAGGATCTCATTGTCAGCAAGCCCACAAGAAGAAGCACCTAGTAAGCACAAAGCATCTGCCACACAGCCTTTCATTCCTAAAAAGGGCAAAAAGAAATTTGTTTAACCTGGACAGCATTTAAAATACTATTTAGTACAACTTAAGCACTACTAATTGTTCTAAAATCTCTTTGTGAAAGTGTTTTCTTGAATTTTGTTGTATTAAAAAAGTAAGATCATGACATGAAGCTTGCTACAAAGCTGCAGATCTACAGAACCATTATTTACCAACTCTGTTGTATGACAATGAACCGTGGGAGCTGAGAGCACTGAATTTATTATTTTGATTCTTGTCGTCTTCACCAACTGGTCCACATTAAGTGGCAGGACAAGCCAAACCAGCAGCCACCTCTATCAGCACTGATTCCATTTCAGCCACTTTGTATGTACATATTAGGAAGGAAGACCAACAAGTTCCAAAGTGTGTTTCCAAAGGAATGCTGCTACACCACTGGCAATCATGTGGTTAACAAGGCTTTCGTGGAATGAGAAGATCTATTTATGCATTGACTATATAAATAATCAGCTTTCAGGCTTCATTCTCCACTGCCTTGCACCTTGTGGAGTCATTTACACCCATATAAATTCACTGCAAATCAGCATGGTAGCTTTTTGTACCCACTTTGCGTATGTTAAGGGCTATGCAAGTGCAAGCCAGTCAAGAATCAGCCCATTCACTTTTTAATTACTTTTTTGTTTAAAGACTTAATTTTGAAACCACTATTGCAGCAGATTGGAAACTGGCTCAGCCTCTTCCATAGGGTTCCAAGTGCCACATATGTCACATTTCAGCAGGACACCCACAACCAGAAATAGGATCAGAAATGTCAATTGTAACTAAAATTGTAAGCCAAATTCTGTTGTTGGACCACTTGGCCATAAAGACAGGTACAGTGACATACTGCAAATGCAGCAAAATTATATGTACAAATAACTGCATGTAGCTGTGTGATGTGGTATACAAACCCCGCACTGGAAAGCAAGGGTTAAGGAACAGTTCTGGGCCTAGCAGGGCTGGTGCAAGGATATTTTGCGCCCTAGGTGAAACTTCCACCTTGCGCCTCCCCCCCGCACATCGGTTCATTGAGGGGCAATCCCAACGAGCCTTTATAGCTCTAACTGCACCTGTTACCTCTTGATTATTAAAAAGATATTTCTTAATGATCAGTAATGAATACAGTCATACAAGGGAAGAAGGGATATTTTATTATTGGGTTATAAATCTTTTTCCTCTTATAATATAAATCATACACACTGCTAGAAGGAAGGAAGGTCTTGTGTGAGAGTCACATGCCTGGTAGTGAGCAGATCCATGTTCTATTCCCAGCTTTTTCTCAGAATTCCTGCAACACACAAATTCTTCTCCCTTGCAAGGCAAATCAGAGGAACATCTAGAAGAGCTAGCTCTTAAATAGACGTATCCTTGGGCCAACATGACACCCATATGCCTCATTTTCAATTGAATAGGCACATTGCCTCCCAAGAACTCCAGCGAGCAGGGATCAGGCATGTGCATGGTACAACATCCCTAGAGGACATGCTACCATATTTGCAACCAGTGTGGAGAAAGGTGTAAGGGGAACATGACCAAGACTGCAGCCCAGCACCTTTCGAGGGAATTTGTGCACCAAGGGTACCCAGAGCGAGTCCCTTAAGCAGGACTACTTGCAACCATGTACTATGTGTCCTAGGGTACAGGACAACACGAATCTGTCAGTTTATGGTTAAAGAGCACTTCACATGCCATTGCATCTACTAACTGATGATTAGACAATACAGCACTGAAGCACTTGCATAACTTCAACCATGTGAGTAGTCCTGCTATGTTTAAAGTTACTCACATGCTTCAGTGCCTATAGCATGGGGGCTGGAAAAATGCTGCTACTCTGGATGGATGGATTACCTTTCCCATGGCGCGGTGTTTTAAAAATATTAATATTAAAGATTTATATTGCCAGAGGCGTCAACCACGTTGGGGCCCCATTGTGCTAGGAACTAAATTGATACATAGTAAATGATAGTCCCCAGGTGTTTACAGTCTAAAGACATGATATAACAGGTGCATAGGCAAACAACTGGGCAGGTTGTCAGTGATGTGTATGGCTGTGGGATGTTTCTTTAGGAATGAAATCCAAATTAATAAATAAAGTCACTTGGCATAGACTACCAAGAATCAACTTTGCAGTTGACAAATCCTACTCAGTTAACTTTCAGCAACTTTCAATAACATCTAGGCTCTTTATCTCTTAGATAAAAAAAAATGTATTTCTCTCTCCCCATCCTCTGGAAACCTAACTACTTGGTGGCTTAGTTTCATAAATTCATAGATATTTAGGTCAGAAGGGACCATTATGATCATCTAGTCTGACCTCCTGCACAAAGCAGGCACAGAATTTCACCCACCACTCCTGCAAAAAACCTCTCACCTATGTCTGTGCTATTGAAGTCCTCAAATCGTGGTTTAAAGACTTCAAGGAGCAGAGAATCTTCCAGCAAGTGACCCGTGCCCCATGCTACAGAGGAAGGCGAAAAACCTCCAGGGCCTCTTCCAATCTGCCCTGGAGGAAAATTCCTTCCCAATCCCAAATATGGCGATCAGCTAAACCCTGAGCATATGGGCAAGATTCATCAGCCAGATACTACAGAAAATTCTTTCCTGGGTAACTCAGATCCCACCCCATCTAATATCCCATCACAGGCCATTGGTCCTATTTACCATGAAAATTTAATTACCAAAACCATGTTATCCCATCATACCATCTCCTCCATAAACTTATCGAGTTTAATCTTAAAGGCAGATAGATCTTTTGCCCACACTGCTTCCCTTGGAAGGCTATTCCAGAACTTCACTTCCTCTGATGGTTAGAAACCTTCATCTAAATTTCCTGGTGGCCAGTTTATATCCATTTGTTCTGTGTCCACATTGGTACTGAGCTTAAATAATTCCTCTCCCTCTCCGGTATTTATCCCTCTGATATATTTATAGAGAGCAATCATATCTCCCCTCAATCTTCTTTTAGTTAGGCTAAACAAGCCAAGCTCCTTGAGTCTCCTTTCATAAGGCAAGTTTTCCATTCCTCGGATCATCCTAGTAGCCCTTCTCTGTACCTGTTCCAGTTTGAATTCATCCTTCTTAAACATGGGAGACCAGAACTGCACACAGTATTCCAGGTGAGGTCTCACCAGTGCCTTGTATAACGGTACTAAAACCTCCTTATCCATACTGGAAATACCTCTCCTAATGCATCCCAAGACCGCATTAGCTTTTTTCACGGCCATATCACATTTGCGGCTCATAGTCATTCTGTGATCAACCAATACTCCAAGGTCCTTCTCCTCCTCCGTTACTTCTAATTGATGCGTCCCCAGCTTATAACCAAAATTCTTGTTATTAATCCCTAAATGCATGACCTTACACTTCTCACTATTAAATTTCATCCTATTACTATTACTCCAGTTTACAAGGTCATCCAGATCCTCCTGTAGGATATCCCTGTCCTTCTCTAAATTGGCAATACCTTCCAGCTTTGTATCATCCGCAAACTTTATTAGCACACTCCCACTTTTTGTGCCGACATCAGTAATAAAAAGATTAAATAAGATTGGTCCCAAAACCAATCCTTGAGGAACTCCACTGGTAACCTCCCTCCAGCCTGACAGTTCGCCTTTCAGTAGGACCCGTTGTAGTCTCCCCTTTAACCAATTCCTTATCCACCTTTCAATTTTCCTATTGATCCCCATCTTTTCCAATTTAACTAATAATTCCCCATGTGGCACGGTATCAAACGCCTTACTGAAATCTAGGTAAATTAGATCCACTGCGTTTCCTTTGTCTAAAAAATCTGTTACTTTCTCAAAGAAGGAGATCAGGTTGGTTTGGCACGATCTACCTTTTGTAAAACGAAGTTGTATTTTGTCCCATTTACCATTGACTTCAATGTCCTTAACTACCTTTTCCTTCAAAATTTTTCCCAAGACCTTGCATACTACAGATGTCAAACTAACAGGCCTATAGTTACCTGGATCACTTTTTTTCCCGTTCTTAAAAATAGGAACTATGTTCGCAATTCTCCAGTCATACGGTACAACCCCTGAGTTTACAGATTCATTAAAAATTCTTGCTAATGGGCTTGCAATTTCATGTGCCAATTCCTTTAATATTCTTGGATGAAGGTTATCTGGGCCCCCTGATTTAGTCCCATTAAGCTGTTTGAGTTTCTCTTCTACCTCAGATACGGTAATATCTACCTCCATATCCTCATTCCCATTTGTCATGCTACCGTTATCCCTAAGATCCTCTTTAGTCTTATTAAAGACTGAGGCAAAGTATTTGTTTAGATATTGGGCCATGCCTAGATTATCCTTGACCTCCACTCCATCCTCAGTGTTTAGCCGTCCCACTTCCTCTTTCTTTGTTTTCTTTTTATTTATATGGCTATAGAACCTTTTACTATTGGTTTTAATTCCCTTTGCAAGGTCCAACTCTACTTGACTTTTAGCCTATAGGGATAAAGTGAGACATGTTCGCACCTCAATAAGGTAGCTTTCCTTGCTGATCCCTCCCTTCTTCCACTTCCTGTATGCTTTCTGCTTTTTCTTAATCACTTCTCTGAGATGCTTGCTCATCCAGCTTGGTCTGCAACTCCTGCCTATTAATTTTTTCCCCCTTTCTTGGGATGCAGGCTTCCGATAGCTTCTGCAGCTTTGATTTAAAATAATCCCAGGCCTCCTCTACCTTTAGATCCATAAATTCTTCAGTCCAATCCACTTCCCTAACTAATTTCCTTAATTTTTGAAAGTCAGCCCTTTTGAAATCAAAAACCCTAGTTGCAGATTTATTTTTGTTAATCCTTCCATTCAGTTTGAACTGAAATTAGCTCATGATCACTTGAGCCAAGATTATCCCCTACAACCATTTCTTCTATGAGGTCCTCACTACTCACCAAAACCAAATCTAAAATGGCATCCCCTCTAATCGGTTCAGCAACTACTTGATGAAGGAATCCATCAGCTATCGCATCTAGGAAAATCTGAGCCCTATTGTTATTACTAGCACTCGTCCTCCAGTCTATACCTGGGAAGTTAAAGTCTCCCATGATCTCACAATTTCCATTAGTATTTACTTTATTAAAAATATTAAAAAGGACTCTATCAATATGCAAATTAGAACCCGGCGGTCTATAGTACACCCCAAGCACTATCCCAGGGCAGGCTCTAATAATTTTTGTTAGAGGGCTTATTCCTTCACCCACTTACTTCCCTGGTCCTTCTCACATGAACAGAGAGCAACAATACCCGAAGTCCAAAGGTGCAAACAATTCAATGTTTATTGGGGTGAACTTCCAGCAGGCCTGATTCCAGTTTCCTTCCTTAGTATCCTCCTTCCCAGCTCTGACACCACAGAGCCTTACACCTGTGTCCCTGTTCCCATTCCTACCCTTAGCCAAACATGATTCCAACTTCCTTACTCCCATTCCCTGTTCCCATTTCCCCCTTTAGCAAAACATGATTCCAATTTTCTTACCCCCATTCCCTGTTCCCATCTCCCCCTTTAGCAAAACATGATTCCAATTTTCTTACCCCCATTCCCTTTTCCCATCTCACACACCCACCCCCACCCACACCCAGTCACTTCCTCATTGACTACAGATTATATAGTAAACTTGAGTTCTGCTTAGCTATACCTTAACCAATCATTTTCCTGAAATTTAACTAACCAATCCTAACATATTGTAACATGATTATGTAACCAATTATATCCCACCACCTTAATTAGTTTACACCCAGCAAAATTAATTATACAGCAGACGGGAACAATCACAGAACCAGACAGAGATTACACAGACAAACAATAGCAAAGTGGGTACTATAATGACAAAACAATACAGAAGTGAGGATTTCACATCCCAGTATTGATAAGTGAGTTCTTGCCAGACAGGATGCTATCAAACTAAGTTTCCTTTTACATTTTCTAGGCACTTCCCTCTCTCTGGAGGTGATAGGAATACAATCCTGTCCTGATAGTGCCTAACAGCCCAATAGCACCTTATTTCAATGTGACTAGTTTGGAATGTGAGCATGTGACCGCACGCTTCCCAGCTTATGGCTGCCTCTGCTGCTTAGCCAAAGGCCTTAGCCTAAGAACAGGGCGTCAGACTGTCAGAGTAAGAGAGGGCCCTTACACCAGCAGACAGTGATTTTGATTCTTTCTTTTATACCTCTATCACTAGCCAAGTGATAAGAATACACCTAAATTCTTAGAGTACAGGCCTTTGCAGACAGGCCTGAATATCTATATCCTAACAATTTTCTTCCCCAATGTAATTTTTGCCCAGACGGACTCTGTCTTATCCATTTCATCGCTTCTTATTTCTTTACATTCTACCTCGTCATTGATATACAGTGCTACTCCACCACCTTTACCTTTATTTCGGTCTTTCCTAAACAGCACATACCCTTCAATACCTGTAGTCCAGTCAGGACTACTGTTCCACCATGTTTCTGTTATCCCTATAATATCTGGTTTCACTTCCTGCACCAGTAGCTCTAGTTCCTCCATTTTGTTACCTAGGCTCCTCGCATTGGTGTACAAACATCTTAATTTTTGCTGTTTGGCCTCGCTCACATTTTGTACCCTATTAGGCGCGGTCATTCTACAGCCAGTATAACCTATTAGACTGGTATCTACACTGCCCTTCCTCCTACCCATAGCTGTATTCTCTCTTACTTTGTTTTCTTTCCTCTCAATGCTAAAATCCGGCGTGGAGATTACCTGGACATCTCCCAACCATCTCTCCCAGATTCCTAGTGTAAAGCTCTCTTAATCAGTTGTGCCAGCCTCCATCCTAGAAGTCTATTTCCTTCCCTACTCAGATGAAGTCCATCCCGAGAGAACTGTCTTCTGTTCATGAATGCCTCCCAGCGGCCATACATCCCAAAGCCCTCCTTATAGCACCACTGCCTAAGCCATCTGTTGATAGTCATAATCTTGTCACACCTTTGTTGCCCTTCTCTGGAACAGGCAGAATCCCACTAAAGATCACCTGAACCTTGATTTCCTTAAGTGTCTTCCCCAGCCTAGCATAGTCTCCCTTAATACTTTCCAGCGAGAATCTAGCTGTATCATTTGTTCCCACATGACAGATAATGAGATTCTTTCCTGCTCCCTTTAGAATCCTTTTCAACCTCAGGTCTACATCCCATATCTTAGCACCTGGAAGACAGCACACCCTCCTATTCTCTGGATCAGCTCTGGTTACAGGCCTGTCTATTCTTCTCAGTAAAGAGTCCCCAATCTCATAGACCTGCCTTTTCCTGGTGACGGTGCTATTCTCCAGTCTATCCCCTGTTCCCTCTGGCTGCAAGTTCTTTCCATTCCTATTCTCCCTTGTAATCCTCTTCAACCCATCCTATATCATACTGGGGCTCATATTTGGTGTAGTCTCCATTAACTCTTCCCCTTTTCCTATAGGACTAGCCGCTCTTCTCTTCTTCCTTGCCCTTCCACCTTCAGTGACTACCTGCTGAGCCCCTTCTTCATTTTCCAACTCTGTAAACCTATGCTTGAGCTCTATTTCTCCTTCACTAGCCCGCCTCCTGCCTGGTTCTTTTAGTCACATGCTTCCACTGACCACTTTCCTCACGTAGTCTCCCCTCAGAATTCCCCAGTCCTGCTTCCATCTGCAAGTCTGAGCTTTTCCCTTCAGATACCTCATATCTTTGCTCCATGATCTGCTCAAACCCCTTCCTAAACTCAACCAGACTTTCCACCTGCATCTCCAAACCTCAGATCTTTTCCTCCATCAGCTCTATCAGACAGCATTTCATACAGACAAAACTCTTACCAGGTGCCCCCTCCAGGATCATGTACATAGCTTCCACATCCAGTCATCTTCATTGTATCTTCCACTACATTGGTCACTCCCACTGCTGCCTCTGTATCTGTCATCGCCTTCCCACCTAAATCCTGTTAATCTGGGAAACACAAACCACACCAAAACACCACCACCCACAGCAAAACCAAACCACAAACAAGCACCACAAGACAAACTCCCCTGCTTATAGCTCTGTTTGCTAGCTCCTGTGCCGCTGCAGCTGTCTGTGATATGAGTTCATTGTTTTTCATTTGACTTTCAAAATATGCTGTGCAAATATTTGAGTAACAGTACCTCAAAAGGCAGAAAAGAGCAAAAAAAATGGTTGTTTTTCCATATTCAACTTTCAAAATCATTTTCTTTCTTTGTGAATTTTTAACAATATTGAAGTTAGTGAAACAAGACTTTTTTTAAGATGTGATGGTCCAAGTATAAACAAACTCACCTTGTATAAACACATTAAAATACTTTATATTTACTCCTCAACCATGTAATTGGTCTTTTTTTATCTGAAATCTGAAGAATATTCCCATCTTGCATGTTGAGATATAATCTAGGTAGGGCTTCTTCTGAATTCTGTACCATTGTTCTGGAATGTAACCAAGATTTTTCAATGGTGAACACAGAATCTGCTTCTCAAACACAAAAGGGCAAAAATGCGATGTGATGGGATATCAAGTTATTGAAGAACCTTAAATATGCATTTATGCGCCGGCCCCTGTGCACCCCCCTGGCTAACCTCACCACGCTCAGGCTCTGCGGCTCCCAGCTCTGAGCCTGCTCTGGGAGGGGCAGTGGCGGCTCACACTCCTGGGAGCTGCAGAGCCCGAGCACAGCGAGCGGGAAGCTGGCGGGTGCACGGGGGCCGCCACCCACATGCATCTGCTGCAGCCTGCAGGAGCCCCCCGGGGGAGGCGCCGGGCCGCAGCCTGGGCAGGAGGGGCAGGGAGCACGGCTGCTCCCCACTAGCAGTGCCACTGCCTTTTCAGGGCTGCTCCGTCCCCGTCCCCCCCACCCCAGCGCTGCACAAGCTCCTCCATGGCTGGGGCTCGCCACACCCGCAAACCGACGCTCTGGCTCTCCGGTGGCTCGGGAAGGCGCCTTCTCCCTGCCGAGCCAGGGCACCGCTTTTTGGCGCCCCCAACCACTTCGCACCCTAGGCAATCGCCTAGTTCGCCTTGTAGTTGCACCGGCCCTGGGGCCCAGCCAGCCCCACTCAACCACACTGAGCAAAGCCTCCACAAGCTGAAAGTGAGGCTTAAAATGTGAAGCAGAACAGCTCAGAAGCAGGCAACGGAAGGGAGCAGACGGCTGCTCTGAGGGCAAGTACAGCCCAGGAGCTCATTGCCTGAGACCTGACAATGAAGACCTGAGCAAACCTACAAAGAAGAGGCAGGCGACTGATTGATTGTGCAGGTCATAGACTTTATTTGAGACTATTTGATTTACTCTGTGGGGAGAAGGAGACATGGATAGGAAATCATCCAGGGGGTGGCTCTTTCACACCTCAAGGTGCAGAGCATAGCTGCCCACCGTTGGACTCTGGACCAGAGCCCAGTAGAGGGTGGGTCCAGGCTCTCCTACCCCATTCCAAAAAAGATGTGACAACAACAGGAGCCTTCCCCTCAGGGAATAACCAGTTGGTGAAAACCTTGATCGTTCAAGGACCCAGACCCCAAAGTGCCCCTGTTAAAGGGAAGGACGGAAAACCCTGAGAGCTACAGGGGACAGGGGTTTGTGAAGGACAGGACTGTATTTTCAACAAGAAGACCACCTGCCACACACCAACCTGACCACTAGGTGGCACTGTTGGTTGTTGCTCACCTTCTACAAGCAGCTATATGCATAACCCAGACATGGAAGTTAGTTATTATTCTAGGAATAAAATTAATCTGCATGGATAGTTGTGAGGTTGTGCAATCGCCATTGTGGGTCAAGGGGCTTAAACAGACCTAAGTGCAGGCCACTCCCCTTAACCCATTGGCCCTGCCCTAAAACATCCTTTTGTTACTACTCACTGAGGGCCTATGAGGTGGTTTCTGTGGAGATTTTGGCAAAAGCAGGACTCTTCCCATTTTCCCCATCTGCCGGCTGGTTTGCTGGCATGTGCAATGGTCAGAAAAAGTTAACATTTCATTTTAATATGTATTTCACAGTGTATTCCCACTGAAAAGTGGTTCTATTCCTTTTGGACTAGTTGGCTATGCAAATAAGGGTACTAGTATTCCTTTCATAAACTTTTCAGTCTCAAAAACAGAGCATTATGAATAAGAAGTTCTGAGGACACTTACTTTTGAGAGAAACCTGAAAATCTGAAGATACTTCTTTTCTTTTTATGCTCTTTTTTGTGTCTACTCTCCAGCTATAGTCTTTGATTCAACATGTAAGAACTAGTAGCCATAGTTCCTGAATAGAAAGTGCTTCCAAATATTCATTAAGACATTGATGCTAATTTCTGTACATTCCACATACACAAAGCTCGGTGGCCAAGATTGCTAGTTGGAATGGCCTCATACTTAATGTTTTACTCATGATGTCTCTGACTTGAGGAGGCAGGATACCCTTGTCTGGCCCTGATAAATGTTGCTGAACGATTCTTATCTGTGTATCTTCATTGGGAGTATTACAAAGATTCACCATTTGGACATCTAGACGTGCACTGAGTGATATGTAGGACAGATCAGAACAGAGAGTAGTCATGATAAATTTGCAGTTAGGTGGTAATGTAGTGGATAACTAGAAATAATCTTTTACCTAGTAAAAAAATTCAGAGAAAGAAATATATATTTAAACAATAATTGCAAAGCTATACTGATGAACTGGCTCTTTGCAAACTTAGCTTAATACATCCTCACAGTGAGGTGCAGATGATGCAATGCAGTCTGCTGGTGATGTGCCCTATTCACGCACAGTTATTTAGCCCCTTCTTATGCAACTTTCTCATATTTTCTTAAGAGAGTTATGGCAAATATAATAAAAAGACTCCTTAGAAGTAATAGGCTACAATCAATTTGCCTCAGTCGTCATTGCCTGAATTAAAAGGCACAATACATGAGGTTTAATGGGAGAGCAATCTTACAGTCCACTAGGGTGTGCTGCCATCCCACAAATACCTCACAGCTGATTTCACAGCATATTCTATGCTCAAGTGTTCAAATCATGTGTAGGCTTTTTGTTAGAGAAGTAAAGATTGGGGCTAAGGGACAACGGAAGCCTAAAAATGAACTTGTGGTTATTTCTAGCCAGAGACGCTTCAGAACTAAAATGTAAGAATTTTCCACTAGCAATACTTTCGACAAGCAACATTTTGGTAAATGGATGGGTGTGAAAAGAAATCTTTCTTCCAACCAAGCATGTCATCATTACTCCATTATTCCCACACCAAACTATCTACTGATACAATAAAAAAGGCAATTAATCTCTGAGTTAATTGCTCTTGAAGAGAGAAAACTGAAATTAAACGTAAAATAAAGACTGTAAAAGTCAAGTATGTGCTCTCAGGCTCTTCTAGTTCAAAGAGCAAGTGCTATGTGTCTCACTGGAAAGCCATAGATTTCACTCTCCAGTGCCTGTGGCTGATTTTTCCAATAATTTACACTGATGTAAATCTGGAGTAACCCTACGGAAGTTAATGGAGCTACACTGATCTAAAACTAGTATAAATGAGAGGAGAATTAAGCCCCCTATTTTTAGCCTTTGTAGTTTGTGAGATATCAGACTTTAAACCTATCACTGGCTCAGGACTGTATATAGCCCATCCTAGCTCTTAGGGCAAAGATTTTTCTGTGGGGAGGAGGAGAAGGACTTTTTTAAATGGCAGTCTTTTTAAGCTGTTCAAGGTTTTAGAATGTTAGAATAAATTCTGGTGTAAAGGGTATAGTAAGCAGACTGCAGGTGAACTGATCAAAGGACCAGGATAAATGCCATTTGTCTATCACATGACTACCGTAATTACTTGGTTTTCCAGGTCCTGTGGACCCCACCCCTTTAGGCTGGGGGGGATCCTTTAGCAGTGGGTGGGCTTTGTCCGCCCACTTCCTGGATCCCAATAAGCTACTCTGCTGTACCCAACTGGTCTGAGTCTATCACAATATATATATATGAGTGTGTGTATGTTAACTGAATGTATTATGTTCTTCCCACAATTCTGTTCAGCCATGTCAAGTATGCCACAACACTTTTTTTTCTATCACATGACTATTAGCACCATATATGTGATACATATTCTTATATAATGTATGTGAGCCTGGTCAAGAAGAGAACAATGTGGGAGTGTGATGGAGCATACCTACCCTACACCAGCTCCAAGAGGGCTTCGCCCACCCACTTCCTGGATCCCAATAAGGACCAGCTCCAAGAGGGTTAACTCTGCTTTGCAGGCTGAGGAAGCCCCGCCCCTCTGACCTTGCTGGGCATGCTCATCCTGGAGGCAGCATATAAAAGGTAGCAGTCCAGGTCAGGCTGGGCAGGCTGCTGGAGTAGAGGGCTATAGGCCATGACTGTGGGATCACAGCTTGTAGCATTCCAGACAGACTCCAGGTTGCCTGATGTGCCCCAAGAAGGGACTGCATGGATGGGAGCCTTGCCATTTGAGGACCTCAGAGGAACTGGGGAGCTTTGATGAGGGGGAAAGGGTAAGAAGCAGCCCAGGGGACTTAAACTTTTTGCTGGTGAGTGAATAGGGGAACCCATCAGTGTGTTTTGGGAGGATCCCTGCTGACTTGGTGGTGAGCACCCCCACCACTGCCAGGGCCCTGGCTGGGACTTGGAGCAGCAGGGAGGGCTGAGTCCCCTTGCTTGGGGTTCCACACACCCCTGAGTGGTGCCCCCACTCCCCCCCAACAGGCCATGCAATCCCACAGTGGTAGGCCAGCTTTATGGATGCTGGCCATTGAGCCATGCTGCCCTGAGTGGTAGGGTGACCTTATTCATGCCAGCCACTAGTCCATACTACCATGTTTCTAGCAGAGGTCATTGCATAAGAACTAACTGGCTGCAGTAAAGCCTTTTCCATTCTTTTGGACCACATGTGACCTGACTCCCTGTGATAGAGTGTACCTACCCTGTGACAGGGAAAGACTTTAAAATTCAAACATGGGGAAAGCAGTTCAGGGATTGAGGTATCAATAATAATGAAAATGGATAAATCTCACATGATAACATTGGTAACAGTCCCTGCTAGGAGTCCTGTCTTCACAGCCTTGGGTAGTTGTGCAGCAGCAAACACAATAGAGTAAAAGACATGATAAAGGTTCTAATGCTATTGTGTGTTTCTAGCCTTTAAAAGCTTTCCATCAAAAGAGAACTTTTAAAGGCATTCAAAGCGACTCTGCTAAATGGAGATTGTTTTATTGTTACTTCATTATCCCAACACCACTTCTAACCCTCAGTTGTCTCTATTTGTCCACCTGTTATAGCCTGTTTACCACCTATACTGTAAGCTCTCTGGGGCAGGGTCTTTCTGTCCCAAACTGTCTTGCAGGTGACATTTTAACCTTCACTCAGCAATGTAAGAACTAATATTTGCTATATTTATAATTAAAGCAAGCAACTATGTAATGCCACATCTGTGTTGTGCTATACAAATAATAAGCTAGCTCCTCAGCTAGTGTTAATTGGCATAGTTCCACTGACTCCAACTGAGCTCTGCTGATTTAGACCAGCTGAAGGTCTGACCAAGTTTGTGTAGATACCATGTAGAAATAGTGCTTCCGTTGCAATAGCTGCAGTTGCCAATCTGGATAAACAAAAACAGAAGTGATACTATTAAGCAATAAGAAGCACTCTTTGAGCCAAATTCTCTGCTGGTGCAAATGGGCCAAATGTCATTTAAGTCAATGGAGCTGTGCTGATTTACACGAGCAGTGAACGTAGCTGGTTTTTCTTTTCGGTCTCCTCCTGAACTAAGGCCGCAATCCAGCAAAGTACTTAGGTACATGCTTTGCTTTAAGTATGTCCATGGTCTCACTGACTTAAGTGCTTTGTTGGTGCGAGGCCCTAAAGGAATTAATAAAAAAAAATGGCCAAGCTGTTGTGGAGCCAAAACGACTTTGCAGCAGATGCTACATCTTGTGTGTTTGCCGTGGTTGTCCGGTTTGACCTAAAATCTTTCAGTTATAGAGGATAGAAAATCTGATCTCTCAACTCATTTGAGAGAAATGATATTCTTTGTTATGTGTGCTCTCACTCTCTTGCACTACAGCATGACTGTAACATATTTCTGCAGGTGTAGATAACCAGCAATACCAAAACGTAAAGACTGTTGTTTTTTTTAAAAAACTCTGCGTTGTGCAGTTAATGTATCTGTACTACAGTTATTCCCCTAGGTAGAATTTATCTAAACCTCACAAGTTTTACATTCTGCATTGAAAGACCATTCATTCCAGTAAGTTCATCTATTCCAGGGGTGGCCAAACTGTGACTTGTGAGGTGCATGCGGCTCTTTTACAGTTAAAGTGCAGCTCGCAGAGCCCCCCATTCTCTGCCTAACAGACTGGGGAAGAGAACTTGGGGCCTCTGCCCTGCGATGGGGTGGTGGGACTTCTGCCAGAGATGACTGCCTGCTGAGTGTGGGGGAGGCACAATTTAGAGGTTCAGCCCCCCCAAAAGCTTGAGTCACATACCCCAGGCACACTCCCTTCTTACCCTCAGGGGCCCCCCCTGCAGCTCCCAGATGTTAGCTCTGAAGGGAGGGGCCACTGCTTTAGCTCCCAGAGACAAGCAGCAGCAGCAGAAGCTCTCCCTCAGCTCCCAGCTGTTAGCTGCCTCTCCCCATGGCTGCAGCTCTTAGCTTGCTGGCTCCAGCAGTTGCTGTGTGGGGAGAAGGCCCAGCAGCACCATGTGACTGAGCAGGGCCAGCAAACCCTGGCAAAAATCGGGGGGGGTGAGGCATGTGATCCCATGTGCCTGCCCCAACATGTTGCTTCCAGCTTCTGCCCAGTATGGAAGGAGGTTTTGGGGCTTCAGCCCCATGGGTGCACCTGCTGGGGCTTGGGACTTCAGCAGAAATGGGGTTTTAGCCCTGAACCCTGGCAGGCACATCCCACAGGGCTGAAGCCCCAAGGCCCTCCTCCCCCCAGGGCTGAAGCCCCAAGCATTGGCAGGCACGCCCTGACTCTCAAATATCTGAAGATTGTTGTATGCAGCTCAGAGGGTCAGTAAGTTTGGCCACCCCTGAACTATTCCATTCCATCTATTACACGTACACATGGCATTAAGCTGATAGATGCCATGAAGACTTCAGCATATACTAGGGTTGCCATCTTTCTAATTGCTGGTAACCAGACCCCCACCCCTGCCCTGCCTCTTCCCCTGAGGCCCCACTTCTTCTCTGCCTCTCCCCTGCCAAGACCCCACCCCATCGCTTGCTCCTCTTCCTCCTTCCCCACCTTGCTCACTGGACTGTCTCAAGGAGCCTGCCTGCAGGTAGGAGGCGGCCTTGGCTGAGCAGGGGCTGGCACAGATTAAATGACCCAGTGCCTCCTCCCACCCTGTGGTAACCAGACTTCTTTGGTTTGGGTGCCATGCACGGCTCAAGCAGCAGCACAACGCTCCAGGGACATTCCTCTGGCAGCTGCAGGGCCTTAACCAGGGTGGGGTGAGCGGAGCAGCTGCCTAAGATGCAAAGCAGGGTGGGAGAGGTTGAAAAATGAGGCAGACCAAAAAAAACTGCAGGGCTCTACCCCCTATAATGGGACTGGGATTCCGCATGTCCTGTTACCATACCAAGCCAGGCACCCAGCTCTGTAGGCAGCACCCCCCCAGCAGCAGCACAGAAGTAAGGGTGGTATGGTAATGAGACCCATGGGATCCCAGTCCTGTGGCAGTGCTCTACCACCTATTTTCTTTTTCATCCACCCCATTTTGCGCCCTCCCTTGCTTTGCACCCTGGGCAGCTGCCCTGCTCACCCTGCCCTGGTTACAGCCCTGATGGATACAACTGTGTTGACAATCTTAAGAAAATTTTTTTTTTTTTTACTTTCATAACTCATGTACCAAGCCCAGAGGTGCCAGAGCTATGAACTGCCAACCCTGATCCACAGTAAGCCCCAGCACAAATTCAGCACTGCCTATGTCTTATACAATTGTCAAAAGAATACTTGCTTTACAGAAATAATTTAAATAAGTCTTCAAACTGAAGACTATCACATTTCAATACACTTCATTTTGGTAATGCCTGGAAAGTGATTGAGTTCTCACCTGAGAGAGAATGTTCATTTTGAATGTCACTAGTGACAAATGTATCCAAGATCTCAAACTGCCTTCTGTTCATCAGAGGGCAAAGATAACTTACCGCTTTGCAGCAAAAGCTTCATAAGAGCATTCAAGACTGTGTTCATGACTTAAGGAATAAAAGAAACTATTAGAAAAGGTTTGCTAAACTTTGAAGACTAGTTTAAGCAAAATCTCTTAATTTCTTAAGAGATCAAATTTCCTTTTGGACTTGGCACACACTTTCTTATACTATACACTACAATGGAACATTGAAGTTCACTTTCATTAATGTGCAAACAATATAATCTAAGTAAAGCAATTAACAGTTATACTATACTTCAGATTATGCCATGACCTCTACATGAACAGGACAAAGCCTAGCTTTTTTGATTTCCTAACTTTTTCAAATGTTTTCTAACAAACAATAATTCTACTTTTGTGTAATTATCAGAGTTGGGTAAATGCACTTTTTTGCAAAACCAAGTTTTTGCAAACTTCATCTGTGGTTTCTTGGTTTAGCTAATCCAATAATAGAGTTGGTTTGGATCTGGGTTTCATTTTAACTCAACCCCTGAAAATCAGAGGAATTGAGATGAATTATTCCAATTTCCTATATCTCAAAAGATTAAGCTGCAAAACTCCCATAAAACTTGTTACAAATAAAATTTTATTCACAGGTGTATAGGTGCCACTTTATTCTGCTCTGAGTTCCCATCTCCTCCAGATACCTGTATGTACTCCCACAGCATTTGTACTCTTTATTTAGGAAACATTTAGAAAACTCAACCCTGAAAGTTGAGTTCTAGGAATGTCGTACTTCTTTTGTTCAAATTTCTGAATAACATATTTTCAGGCTTCAAAGCAGGAAAGTTTCAATTACATCAGACCAGTCTTCGAAAACACTCTCCACATTCACACAGCTCTCTAAGATCTGACAGGTAGTCCTTTATTTATGATTCTGGCTTTGAGCTCTCAATCTTAATTATTCATAGTCACCTTCACATGCCTGCTGGAAAAATATTCTTCCCTCTTCATCTGCAGCATTCAATAGTTTGTCATCAGTGTAGCAATAGCCTCTGAAGTAAAAATATTGAAACTGCAAATCATTCAGAAAAGCTGCATGGATTATTTCCATCTCAGGCTGCAGTGCTGGCTTCCTTCATGAAGAACCCAAGGATAACCATTCTTTGCTGCAAAATAGAGATTGTTTTCTACTTCGGATAAACTTTGAATGTCAGGTGAACAAGGAGGTAAGGACATTGAGTTTTCAGGATGAAACTTGCCATATGTCTGGCCCAGCATGCCCAGTTATGTAGTCCAGACAAAGCTTTAGCTGCTGACAGACTAGACAGGAATGTTTTGTGAAGTCTTGAGCAGGATGGATTTTG
Source organism: Lepidochelys kempii (assembly GCF_965140285.1). Classification (NCBI taxonomy): domain Eukaryota; kingdom Metazoa; phylum Chordata; order Testudines; family Cheloniidae; genus Lepidochelys; species Lepidochelys kempii. The sequence continues at coordinate 252,723,959 of NC_136380.1, forward strand.
TACCTCTTCTGTTGACCATCTCCGATCAATAGCTTTGAAATATGTCACTCGTGAAGTGCAGAGTTTATTAAGTCAAGGGAAAATGTTTGCTAAGTAATCTTTCTTCTTGGAAGTCCTTTACTGTTGATATATAAGGTTGAATAGATGACAGTGTGTGAAATGAAAACCATGGTCTTCTCTTTCTTCACTTAAGCACTCTGGGGTATGGGACATTTCCAATGTCTTATTCATATGCAAAAAAGGACTTCAGGTATATTGTAGTTCAACACTTTTCAACTTCCAGTGCTTCTAAAACATTAAAGCAGGGAAACATGGAGACACTCAGGCTGCCAGCCTTTCTTTGCTCTGAGTCAGTACTGAGCCAATATCCCAGCATGGGTTTAGGGGACACTCTACCGCAGGCAGATCCAACTTTCAGGTTATGCATATATGGATCCCTAGTAGAGACAACTGCCCCTGCATTTCCCCTTGTGGTCCAGCAAGGGCACCCACTCTAGGCTCCAGGCTTCCCCAGCTGTCACCCCAGTTCTCTTGTGTAAAGACACTTGTTTCTCTCCCTTGTCCTAATGGGAATATTTCCAGGCTCCACAGTTCCCAGACTACATTTTGATATCCCCAGCAAAAGACAGGCTGCCAGAGCTCTAACTAGACATTTTAATGGCCCAGGATGAGAAAGCATATTTGCTCCCCCTGCTGAGTTTTTTTCAGCAATTCTTTGCCCCGTTTTTCCACCCCTGCAGCTTTGCACCTTGGGCATCTGCCCTGCTCGCCCTACCCTGCTTATGGCCCTGCAGCCTGCCTAACCAGGCCTGCTTCTCTGAGACAGTACAGAATGTAATTGCCAGTTAAGCTACCACACAGCTTTTTCTAAGAGAGCATATTTATTCTCAAGGTAAAAGCATTATAGAGGAAAACATAGTAAAACAATAAAAACCTATATGCATGCTAATAAGATTACGAGAAATAACCCCAACCTTCAACTCCAGCCAGTGTATAATCCTTCACACCCCCACAAGGATTTTTTGTAGTCACATGTTCATAACCGCTTTCACTCAGAATAATAAAACAGACTAGGCTAAGTCCTTCCAACCCATCTGGCCCCCTGTGCACAGATGGTCCTGTCCATTCCTTGGATCAGTAAGTTCTGAGCCAGTTTTTAACTCAGGCTATTTAACCAATAGTCCTCTCTTTATCTGTTAGTCCCTGGATAAGCTACTTTGAACCAATATATGCAAGCCTCTGTCCAGGTGGTGGTAACTCCTAGGCAAATTTACTCAGGTTGTAATATTTTCTAACTACTGCCCCCCACTGCTCTTAGTTTCTGGAGGGCTGTAGTCCCTCTCCCCCATTTTTTATTTTTAAAAGTCAACTCCTAAAATACTTGAATTTAATTCAAAAGGATTTATAATATTGTCCTATCTATCACAGTCATTAAAGCTCCTCTGACACTTTTAACACACTAACCCCTATGTTATGACCTAATTGCAATTTGAGTGTACTCTGCCCCAAAAACACCCAGCAGTTTCTGTTAGTGACCCTGTTGTAGGGTTGCCAACCCTCCTGCTTGGGCCAGGAATCTCCTGGAATCACACTCTCTCCCAGTATTTTCCACTGAATGCATCCGATGAAGTGAGCTGTAGCTCACGAAAGCTTATGCTCAAATAAATGTGTTAGTCTCTAAGGTGCCCCAATTACTCCTTTTCTTTTTGTGAATACAGACTAACATGGCTGCAACTCTGAAAACTCTCCCAAAGGCTACTTCAGCCAACACGGGAGATTTTTGGGCACTAAAAGTCTGGCGCAGCAATGGAGCTAAGGCAGGCTCCCTTACCTGCCTTGGCTCTGCACCACTCCCAGAAGCAACCAGAACCATCCCTACCAGAGCCTGCCCTAGCCCAGAACCTGCACCCAAACTCCTTCCCAGAGCCTACACCCCCTCCCGCATCCCAACCCCCTGCCCCAGCCTGGTGAAAGTGAGTGAGGGTAGGGGAGAGCGAGTGACAGAGGGAGGGGGGATGGAGTGAGTGGGGGCAGGGCCTTAGAGAAGGGGTGGGACAGGGGCTTGGCCTCAGGGAAGGGCGGGGGCATGGGTCTTTAGGTTTGCACAATTAGACAGCTGGCAGCCCTACAGTGTTGTCTTGCACTTTGTGGCCCAGAGCAAGATTAAAGTGGGGAGGGGGTGTACATGGTTCACACACATTCAAGCTTATGCAAGGCTCCTACTATGATGATGACTCCTGTCACAGGGAGCCAGCTGCTACACCCAGTGGACAGGCAGAGTGGGCCACCCTCCAGGATTGTCCTGGAGTCTCCAGAAATTAAAGATTTATATTAAAGCTTATGGGGTGATGAAACCTCCAGGAATATAGGTAACCCTAGCCATATAGGGTACAAAAGGCAGGGGCTACGGGAATGTCACTGCTTTGGAGTGGCAGACGTCAAGAGCACATTTCAAAGGGATCTAGGAGCCCAATGATGCAACTGGGGGCACTTTCACTGTCTTTAGGTGCCTAAATACCTTTAAAAATCTGGCCCTAAACTACTGCAGAAGTTGGGGGCCGTGGCCTTTGTGGCCCAGCCAGAGCAACCAGCGCTGCGGGTCTGCCCTCGCCCTCCAGGCACGTCCCAGAGTCAACGACAATGCAGAGGCTACAGCTACCAGCAAGCCAGGGGCGTTCTGCCAGCCCATGATGAAGACACGCAGGCACGATGACGTAGGACTACAACTCCCAGCGTGCAGCGCGCCCGCAGCTCGCTGAACTGCGATTCCCCTCATCCAATGCGGCGCCAGTACGCCAGTCCCAGCCCACAGTCCCGGAGCGCTGCATGCTGGGAGTTGTGGTCTAAGAGGTGTCCGGGAACCCGCTCCCCACCCCACATTCCCTATGGCGGGAGCACCTTCCCTAGCCCTGCCCTCGTCCGGCGGCAGCATCGTTTGCCAGCAGCCCCGCGCGATTCCGGAGACCGTATTGGCCTCCGTCACTCATGTCTCACCCGCTCCCCTATAGCTGCCTCTGCTGAGGTTGTACCTGCCGGAAGTAAACGTTGCCGTAGTAACTGTCTCTAGGGCAAACATTCTGGGCGCCCCGGAAATGCTTTGGATTGATCCGCTCATGTGGAGACTTTTATCGCTTTAGACCCAGCTCTCATTCGTGCGGGAGTCACATAGCCGCGGAGTCGAACATTTCCGAGTATTTAATTTAAAAAATTAATCAAAGGCAGGCCGATTAAGCTAGCTATTAAAAATGATTGGCTGACTCCTCCTACCAATGACCAATCAGAGGTAGCCACGCTCCGGCCGCAGGAAGCCGCACATGGAAGGCTCTGATTGGCAAGGACCGGACCCCGCCCCACCCCTCGGGGCTCTTCATTGGCTCTGTGTTTGGCGTGGTGCGCTCTGATTGGTGGCTGGCTGAGCGTCTTTCCCCGCCCCGCGTGCCGGACAGTGATAAGGCTGGGGTAGGCGGGCTCACCTGGCTGGTGGTTTGGCAGGCTCGCTGGTAGCGCTGTTCCTCTGAGCTCGAGGCGCGGGGCAGGGGCTCGATTGGTCTCTCCTGGGTCCGCATTGGCACCGCCATGAAGCCGCTGTGGGGACTCGCTCTCCTGTGTGTCCTGCTCCTAGCCTGTGAGTCGCCCGCCCGCCCGCCCGCCCGCGGGTTCTAGAAGCTTCTGGCCAGGAGCGGTTGGGGCAGGTGGCCTGAGCCTGCGCGGCCTCCCTCCGGTGAATAGGAGGGCGGGGCCGGGACCCTCGGGGTAGGGGCGCGCGGCTGTTTGAACCCGGGGAGGCGGCGGCGGGGGGGAGGGAGAACCGCTCTGAGTCCAACCCCGCCTTCCCACGGCTCCTCCGCCTCTCCGGAGGATGGCGGGATTCGCGCTGGCTCTTCTCCCTCAGCGGCCTGAGTCCCGAGGCGCTGCGCCCCGCGGTGGGGGCGGGGCCGCTTTGCGCGGCGGCGTTACACACCACCCACCCCCCCCCCCCCGGGGGGTGGGGGGGAGGGGCGCGCTGGCCGGAGCTCCCTGCACCGCCTGACCGGTCATGGCGCTGGGGCTGCCGCTCGGAAACCTCCCCGCCGCCGTGTCGCCCGCTGCGGGGTCCTGACAGGAGCCTCTTCCGCAGTGCGCGGCGCGGAAGGCCGCCCGGAGGCGGATCCGCGTTGTGGGCCATGTTTCTAACGCCCCCTGTCTCCCCCAGCGTCGGCTAGAGCGGAGGAGCCCGACGTGGACGGCAAAGTAGAAGATGACCTGGGTAAAAGCCGAGAGGGCTCTCGGACCGATGACGAAGTTGTTCAGAGGTTTGTACCTATTATGTTGTAAAGAGCTGTGACCCCATCGCGAAACCCTGGAGCTCCATGTGCCGGTTACTGCCTCGTCCTTCTTGCTGGCCAAGGAGTCAGTATTATGATGGGGGAGTACTCCAGGGCAGCGGTTCTCCACCAGGGGTAGGTGTAATCCTGTGGGGAAACAGAGGTACAGGGGGTACATCGAATCATCTAGATATTTGCCTAGTTTTACAACAGGCTAGGTAAAAAGCCCCAGTGAAGTCCATACAAACTAAAATTTCATACAGTGACCTGTATATACTATACACTGAAATGCAAGTACAGTATTTATATTCAGATTTATTTATTTTATAATTATATGACACGGTGAGAGAGTCAGTAATTTTTCAGTAATAGTGGCTGTGAAACTTGTCTTTTGTGTCTGATTTTTTTGTAAGCAAGTGGTTTTTAAGTGAGGTGGTGTAACCTGGAGGTATGCAAGACAAATCAGACCCCAGAAAGGGGCATGGACAGTGGTCTGGAAAGGTAGAGGGCTACTGTTTCAGGAAAAAGAGCTCTGGTCTTTTCAGTCCCTTTTTATTTTAACAAAGCAAATGAATCCCCTTAAAAGCAGATAAATGGTAGCTAAAACATAATAGCTATGTGAAATGGTTGCTAGTTTGCACTGTTACATGTTTGACATCTATCATTGACTTCCTTGGCTACCAATCAGTTTCCTTCTTTTTGCTGATACTCCACAGGGCTATTATATTAGTACACTGACTTGTGGCAAACACATGCAGTACACTTGAAATAATCTCCATTGTATGCCTTGCCTTCTGTAGCATAGAGGTTATTGTATGTTGTAACTTCAGAGTGGAGCCTACCAGGGACTGGTAGGATTTTTGCTGAATAGTAGAGAGATCCAGCCTTTATAACATCTAATGCACTCACCTGTTATCAGACTTTCCCAATAGTTTTCACACTTAATGTTCCATAATCAAAATCAAATCTTACAGTTCTAAACTGTCATCCTGATGCCATGGTTAGTGGAATGTCTTAGTAACCTAAGATCGGTCTGTCTGCTGTAACCTCAAATTCAGTTGCTCCTGCCACTGGACTGAACTATGTAGTAACTGAATAAGGCCTAATAAAAGATCTAACTTTGTCTCCACAGAGAGGAGGAAGCTATTCAATTAGATGGCTTAAATGCATCCCAGATAAAAGAAATCAGAGAGAAATCTGAGAAGTTTGCTTTCCAAGCTGAAGTTAACAGAATGATGAAACTCATTATCAATTCTTTATACAAAAACAAGGAGGTAAGCAATATGTTTATTTAAACAGTGTCAACATGTATAGTTTTAGCATAAAGTTTACCATTCCTATACATATCGTTTCAGATTTTCCTGAGAGAATTGATTTCAAATGCTTCTGATGCTCTAGATAAGATAAGGCTATTATCACTGACTGATGACAATGCCCTTGCTGGTAATGAAGAACTCACTATTAAAATAAAGGTAAGAGCTGTTAGCTACTAATGGTAATCTGCTGATTCTTCCAGCCATTAGTAAATACCTTTTCACTTGCCCAAGCTAATAAATTTGTATTCAACATTCTGCATATCCCAGAGTTTATAAACTACTTCGACTAAAACCTTGGTACCCTACCATTGGTTTGACCATAAAATCCTCAGATGTCCTGTCTTAGTGTTGTAGCAAACATTTATGGCTGCCTCTGAAGTCTCTTCCTGTGAAGAGTGGCTGAACCACTGCATTGCTTCAGCAAGAGTGTCTTCCCTTATTGCATTAATGTGAATCCATGCTCTACTATGCAAAAATCTGGCTAGACTTTTTTCATGAAGAATCTTCTCGTTACTGTAACATCTCACCTGTAACTTTCAACTTTAACAAGATGCAATGCATGCTGTCTCCAAGTGACACTTAACTGAATTTACCTTATTCATTTTCTAGTGTGATAAAGAGAAGAACGTGCTTCATGTTACAGACACAGGTATTGGCATGACCAAGGAAGAATTAATTAAAAACTTGGGTACCATTGCCAAGTCTGGTACAAGTGAATTCTTAAACAAGATTACTGAAATGCCGGAAGATAGTCAGTCAACATCTGAGCTGATTGGCCAGTTTGGTGTTGGCTTCTATTCTGCCTTCCTTGTAGCAGACAGAGTTATTGTCACATCAAAGCACAATAATGATACTCAACACATTTGGGAATCTGATTCAAATGAATTCTCAGTGATTGATGACCCCAGAGGAGCCACTTTAGGCAGAGGCACCACCATAACGTAAGTGTTGCAGCTGATCCAATAGTAAGCTGTTGATGTATACCTTGCTCATTAGCATGTTCTCTGCATTATGAATAGGGCCCTAGCAAATTCATGGTCCATTTTTGCTCAGTTTCAGTCATAGGATTTTTAAAATCATAAATTTTATGATTTAAGCTATTTATTTAAAACTGAAATTTCAGTATTGTAATTGTTGGATCAGGACCCCTACAAGGAGTTGTGTGGGGGTCGCAAGGTTACTGTAAGAGTGTGGGGGTCGCAACCCCCTACTTTTGCACCGCTGCAGGTGGCGGCTCTGCCTTCAGAGCTGGGCAACTGGAGATCAGCAGCTGCTGTCCGGGAGCCTAGCTCTGAAGGCAGTGCAGAAGTAAGGGTGGCAATACCATGATCTTTCTCATCCCCTCCCCCCACCCAAAAAAAAACTTTCAACCCCCCTGCAACTCCATGTTGGGTCAGGATCCCCAATTTGAGAAACTTGGGTCTCCCCTGTGAAATCAGTGTAGTATATAGGGTAAAAGCATACAAAAGAGGACTTCGTGGTCAGTGATGTGTTTTTCATGGCCGTGAATGTGGTAGGACACTATGAATCCTGTGCAGTAACTCTTCATTTATAGTGTTCTTACCCTGGAATAAGTGCTTTTCCTGGATAGGAATGACTTCCTGAATCAAAGCCATGGTTTAGGGCCTTGAAAATAACTACTGACTAAAGGTGTTTGCGGTTTTTGCCAATTTTTCACTTTCTTGCATAGCTTAATAATGTGATGAGATATTAACAGGTATGCTTGGTCATGCTTAATTTCTAGTTTTCACAAACTTGGAATTTTGTTTTAGTTCAGCTACATTAGCTGAAAAAGTACATACTACAGTACTCTTGCTAAACTGCTAGTGTTTTCTAAAGTGGACTTAGTGATGGAGAAGAGTGGACTAGAACAAACGAAGTGCTTGTGAACTTAAATACTTTAATAGCTGCAGTCAATTTCTCTGGTCCACATTGACAAAGAACTTTGTGCTAAGGTCTGGTATAGGTTAATGCATAGTGTAGAGAATAACGAATGATCCCTTCAGAGCTGATCTCCATACTTGTACTGCTCTGACATAACTGGCTACTGTGGCTGTCCTTTCTGCTAATACAGTTGACTTGCTCTTCCTGTCTGAGGCTAATCAACTTGAATAGCAAGAACCACAAACAGAAACATGCCATTTTTCAATTTTGTCAAACTTTCCATTAACTTCAAGTGGTTAAATCTTAAATTTTTGTCTGCTACTGCGTGTAATAGTTGAAAATGCACGATTAAGGTCTCTACCTTTTCTCCTGTTCACTTAGTACACCTCAGATTTTACTAAGAGAAAGCACTTCCTAGTCCTGATAGCTTGAGTTGCAAGTACTGCTAGGAAGACTTTCCCCAACTTAATGTGGTGGAAAAAATGAAACAAGTGCTAAATGTAGTAGTTCCTCTTAAATAAGGCCAAACTACCTGACAATAAAAAAAACCCCTCTGAGCAGCCAATCCCAGTTATACTCTGCGACTGGCTTGGTGTGCAGCTCATGGATTGGAGGATGACTCAACATCCTCCAGTGGACCCTTCCTCTTCATTTGCAGTATGTTTCTTTGGTGCAGCTGATTTAGGTTTTTGTTAGAATGCTAGATTTGTTGGGGAAGATCCTCAACTAGTAAGAAATTTTTTTGACACTACTCCCTCCTTCTCCCCCCCATCCCCACTCTGAAGTCTAGTAAATGATGTAGAATTGGTTTCAAACAATGATTGTGCTAAACTGATTCGTCTTTAAATGCAGTTTTCTAAAGCTGTTCTGGTCTGCTTTGTTGGGCTTCCATGGTTGGAACAGCTGTAATGGTACTGCTTTTCCTCTGGAAAAAGACAGGAAAGCAAAGGAGCAGAGTTGACTTAGTCCCAGTTTAGTCGAAACTTTCCCAAGGGACTGTCCACTATTTGGGTGTTCTGATTCTTCAAAATATTTATGCATAGATTCAAATAGCAAAATTGTATTGAAATGCTAGCCTGTCTAACGCTTGTACTGTCTTCTTAAGACTTGTCTTGAAGGAGGAGGCATCTGACTATCTTGAGCTGGACACTATTAAAAATCTAGTCAAGAAATATTCACAGTTCATTAACTTCCCTATATATGTGTGGAGCAGCAAGGTAAATAGCTATAACTCTTAACTAATTGAAACGTGTGCTGTGTATATATAATGAATGGAAAGGCTTGAAATATCCATTTCCTGATAGGGTGCCCTCATTCATCACAATTTCCTGAGCTGGCTGTTCTACAGAGCTTAAGCATTCTATGAAAGCACTTATCCTCATTGTTTCAAAAACTACATTGGTTTGTGTTTTTGGCTGATGGTGGTTCTCCAAATTGACTTTTCCAAAGCAGCAGAACTGACAAAATGCTGGCCAGCTTCACTGCTCTTCAAACCTGGGGAATAGGAGAACTTTGGCAACTTCACACTTTTTGTAAAAGCTGAGCACTAGCTGGGGAAATTGGAATCCATAAGAAGGATGACTCAAAAGAGGCAGGTGAAAGGATAAGTCAGAGACCAGTCCTTTCACCTCCCCAAATGTGGAGGGAGAGCATAACTCTGCTACTTCTCCCTTCAAGAAGCTACAGGGTGGCCCCGGATATCTAATAGCCAGAAGCAAAACTAAAAGGTGGAAGCCTCAAGCAGAGAATGCATCATGGTGGAAATAAGTACCATGCTACCTGTAGTTTCTGGGGCTTCTCACCAGGGTATTGTTTTGGGGCCTTACTGGAGGTTCACATTCTGATGTTTTGTGTATGCCTCTGGTTAGTGTCTTTAGTGGTATAGTACAAAATTCAGACCTAATGGTTGAAAATCAACTTAGGCAAGCTTGTTTCTGCTGCAGCCCCATTCACATCTCTTGCTTTTCAGTGAATTATTACATACTACTGATAATTAGAATGCAAAATGCTACATGGATTATTTTAAATTATGGCAGTTGACATGTGCTAGAGTTTTTTCATTTAAAAGAACAGCTTATTGTAGTCAAATGGTGACTAGATTTTCAAATCTAAACCCCTGGATTATCAATCATAAATCATTGTTTCATGAGGGTGCTAGGCATGGAAAGGCTGTTTGACCAGGTTCTTCTGAAGCAAAGTGGACTTACAGCTAAGTGTTTCCACAGACTGAGACTGTAGAAGAGCCCATTGAAGAAGAGGAAGTAAAAGAAAAAGAAGAAACAGATGATGAAGCTGCTGTTGAAGAGGAGGAAGAAGAGAAAAAGCCAAAAACTAAAAAGGTAAGTGGTTTTTTGCATGTGTGGGATTTGGGTTTTTTGGTGGGGGGGCGGGGAGGTGTATAGACCTCAGTGCTAAACAACTTGGTTTACAGTTCCATGTTAAGGGGTGTAGAACCCTTTATCTTCCAGATGTGCATGATATATTTTTAGCACCAATGGTGCCTTCTAGTAAGTTTACCATCAGTATGGTGTTAGTAGAAATCTGCTGTTAGCAAGACAGTAAAATAAAATTCTAATACACCATATTTTGATCTAACAATTGCCAAACAGCAGAAAATGTCTTCTGTTCAGAAATACTGGTAGTACCTTGTGAATGGTAGTTCCATAAGGATTTCTCCACAGTACACCTAGCCCTGTTCTCCGCCTCTAATGTATTTCTTACATTGGCAAGTAAGCTTCTGAGGGGGATCAAGAGTCTTGAGCTATTAGAGATCACACAAACTACCAAATCAGAATAATTCCAGCAACACTACTGGAAAGCTTTTTCACCCAAACTCAGGCTCAAGAGAGATTTAGTATTTTGGTTTGATATAAATTCAGATAAAACATGCATAGTTTCCATTTCTTGTGTACATGAGTAAATCATCATGTACATAAACCCTGAGTTATCCATTGTCAGTGACGTCCCCTTCAGTCATTCCCACCACAGTGCTTGCCATTACATACTACATCTTAAACTTCAGACTGTAAAACCTTCAGGGTAGGCATTATGTGCAACTTCTGTATGCTCCTAGTACATTATGAGCACTTGGTGAAGTAACACTCTGCATGCAAAAAACTACAGAGGTTGACAATACATAAGTAAACTTTCTAACTTGAGTGAAGCAGCAACTTTCTTATGTAACTTGTACATCAATATCAGCAATCTCAGGCATAAGCAAAAGAGCTGAACAATGTAGAATTTTTTTTCATGCACAGGTTGAAAAAACTGTCTGGGATTGGGAGCTTATGAACGATATCAAACCAATTTGGCAAAGACCATCTAAGGAAGTTGAAGAAGATGAATACAAAGCTTTTTACAAATCATTTTCTAAGGTAAATTTGATACAGATTTCAAATTTCTATAGTACATGTCTGGTACAGTATAAGCTCAATCTAAAGTAATGTATGGGAGGTGACTATGTGGAAGGCCAGCCCCTTAAACCTACCACTAAACTTACCTTTCAGTAAAGATTCTTGTTCTGATTGAGGAAGGTGGAAGAGGGAGTGTGAGGAGTAGTGGGGAAGAGTTGGTATGATCTTTTACTCTTCGGGCAATGCTGCACCAAAATATTAAATTCTGCACAATTTTAAAATATTGTACATTACTGTCAAAATAACCCAATGTATAGTCATGCCAGTTTCCGTTTATTTTGGCAATTTATTTCAAAATACCTGTCGGCAAGAATGCCTGTAACAATACAAAGATTCAGGAAATGTTTTTTGAGAAATAGATTTCTAGGCATATTAATAAAGAACTTTATCTTTGACAGCTCTGTTTCAGTGAAATTAAATATTTCATTTAAACAGTCATACAAAAGTATTGTAATGACCTGGCCTAAGAGGGCAATAGTGTCCTTAAGGACTGCTTTGTGTGTCTGTCATGTCTAGTCCAAAGTTCAAGCATCTGTGTCTAGTATGGCTTTTGGGTCATGCCATTGTAGTGGGATGGGAGGGTTGGTGAGTTAGCAGTAGTTGTAAGATAATGGGTGGCTAGCATGGGGAAGGGAGAACCAGGGTAGAGTCAGGGAGTGTGCATGTGGTGGTTTTTGTGTTCAGTCATATACATGGTTTGCCAGGCAAAACCCTTTCATCTCCAGAGGTGATATGCATGCCCCCATGCCAGGTATGGGTAGGAGTGCTGGGTGCAGGGATGCAGTGGTAGATGGGTACAGATAGGGAGTAGATTCAGGCTGGCAAGGAATATAAGAGGGAGGGTGGCATCACTAGGGTCCTGTGCACACAAAGACATTTTGTACACATAACTAATCTATTTGAAACACACAACTGGAAAAGAAGCAGTGGGTGAAAATCAAATTTGGGACTGCGGGGGGAATTCTGTAGGGAACATTAAATCTGCATTACAGAATTCTAGTAGAAGTAATCTTTGCAACTGAGACATCTTACTTTTGTCATATCCCCTTACAAATACCAGTGAAAATGAATAGTGGTTGTGTAATGGCTCTTATTACTTTTCACTAGTATATTGCTTGCTTTTTCAATTTCAATGATTGTTCCTCACTTTTGGTAGAACCAAGCTGCTCACTAATATATTAACAGGTTTCAGAGTAGCAGCCGTGTTAGTCTGTATCCACGAAAAAAGGAGTACTCCTTTTCTTTTCACTAATATATTAGTGTACTACTGGTTGCATGCTATTTAACGTGGAAGTAAACTGCCAACTAAATACTGAGACTGGAATCTTAGACCCCAGATTATGGTAATCTCCTTAATCTCATTTCATGCAAATCTAGAATGAAAGGAAGATAAAATTTCCCTTCTAAAGGATAGATAAATCAGTGGTAGTTATGCAGAGGTTATTTCTATATCACTGATCTAGCTGTTCCTTCCACAAGTGCAAACTCACAAGAATAGCTTTCTCATACAAGCTCTAGAAAGAAACACTGACTAAATTGTAATTTTCCTTCCACAGGAACACGATGATCCTATGGCTTATATTCACTTCACTGCTGAAGGAGAAGTAACATTCAAGTCTATCTTGTTTATTCCCACCACAGCTCCACGTGGTTTATTTGATGAATATGGATCCAAAAAGAGTGATTACATTAAGGTAAAAACATAAGTATGCTGAAAGCTGGAATAAACTTAAACATCCCTCAAATGTTCCTAATACTACTTTTATTCTTATTTTTAACATGCAGTTGTATGTCCGGAGAGTGTTTATCACTGATGACTTCCATGATATGATGCCTAAATATCTTAATTTTGTCAAGGGTGTTGTAAGTATCTTGAAGTTTTTAACTGAGTTGGCTTAAGTTACTGTTGCTTCTATTTTATAAATTCACCTTTTTTCCCCAATTAGGTAGACTCCGATGATCTTCCTCTGAATGTATCCCGTGAAACCCTCCAGCAGCATAAATTGCTAAAGGTATCTTATTTAGACATAATTTAACAAGCTACTTGGATAAATCTACTTCCCTAGGGAAGTAACATGATTGTAGTAAGTATAGGGAAACACAAAATACCCAAGTAGTCATAGTTAGCCTAGATTCTTTCTAGCCCTATCCTATCTAAATTAGGAATAAAGTAAAAAGCAAGACATCACTTTAAGTAAGTGAAAAGAAGTTAAGCTTGAAGATACAAAGTGGAATGATTCATAAACTGCTGCCATAAATTCAAAGTTTAGTAGTTCTTCATTTGAAGAAAATGAAAAGGAGATGGCTACAGAAGAGTAACATGAGAACTGAGGTGGTACTTAACAGATTCTGTTGGAGCATTCTTTGTAGTAGCTTCAAACGATTGGTTGTGCTCAGTGTTTATGTAACAGTATGGGTGAACTTGCTATTTTGTCTCTGGAATTCTTAGGTTATTAGGAAGAAACTGGTTCGTAAAACTCTTGACATGATCAAGAAGATTGCTGAAGAAAAATACAATGATACATTTTGGAAAGAATTTGGTACTAACGTAAAACTTGGCGTGATTGAGGATCATTCCAACCGTACCCGTTTAGCTAAACTTCTTCGTTTCCAATCCTCTCATCATGAAAGTAACACTACTAGTCTGGACCAGTATGTGGAGAGGATGAAGGAGAAACAAGACAAAATCTATTTCATGGCGGGGTCCAACAGAAAAGAGGCAAGAATAAAAATTTTTCAGTGTTATAAAGCAAAATAGTCAAGTAGCAAACCTGTCTGAGTTTAGGAATCAATCTAGTTGTAATTCAAGGTCTTACTGCTGGAAAGAGTGGCTAGGCTCAGTGTGCCATATGATTGTAGTTGCTTGTACTGTAGTATTACTGTTGCTGTTCAAGGCAACTTAGATATTAGCAGTGTGGCATTTAGGTTAATATTTTCACAACTGGCTAAAGAACTGTACAGCAATGGAATTCAAGAATTTAGTGCCAAGCAATATTAAACTTGTTTCTAATTAACTCAATTTGTAGGCTGAATCTTCACCATTTGTTGAACGTCTTCTGAAAAAGGGTTATGAAGTGATCTATTTGACTGAACCTGTAGACGAATACTGCATTCAAGCTCTGCCAGAATTTGATGGCAAGAGATTCCAGAATGTTGCTAAGGAAGGAGTGAAATTTGATGAAAGTGATAAATCCAAGGAGAGTCGGGAAGCTTTGGAAAAAGAATTTGAGCCACTCTTAACCTGGATGAAAGACAAGGCTTTAAAGGACAAGGTACAAATTCAATATTCACAGTAGCATTATTCTGCATCTCTCTTTACATACATGTGTGCAAAAATAAAAAAATATGGCCTGACTAATCCTTTAATTTTTACTTTTCACTCTCATCCTCTCAGACTTAATTCATTTATTTGTCCCCCTGGGGACATAAACTTTGGTTTCTATATGTAGATAGCTTTCTAAAAAGTACTTTGCTCACCTCTCAATGGGTTTTAGAAGACAAAAATACTAATGGGATATTAGGACTCTTATTTCCAATGAAAAGCTCTCAAAGCCACCTCTGAAGTATTTAGCAAATATAGGACTGTATTTGAATTTTACAGATTTTCGTAAAAACTAACTATGACGACTGCAAATGTGATCTCTCAAATTAGAGATTGAGATCCCTCAATCTCTACTTTTTTCCCCTAGATTGAAAAAGCGGTGTTGTCTCAACGCTTAACTCAGTCTCCATGTGCGCTGGTGGCTAGTCAGTATGGATGGTCTGGCAACATGGAAAGAATTATGAAGGCTCAGGCATACCAGACTGGGAAAGATATCTCCACAAAGTAAGCTTTCATACTTGTATATCATGGTCTACCAACACCACAGATATGAGCCACAGTTAGGCAGTCATAAATGCATACTAACAGTGCTCCATATTGACAAGAATGGACCTGTAAGAGAAATAATCCTCATTTTTACCTAGTTGTCATCTCACAAGGACTTAAGTATACACATCATTGAATTTTATAGATATTTACAGAACTTAATTTAAAGGGATCCAGTCACATAATTAACAGCCCAAACTACGAAATAGTCTGTGTACATTCACTGAAAGTCAGTGAAAGTCTTTTGTATGCAGACATTCCCCTGCAGTGTTAACAATAGTGAGGCTATAGACCAGATGGGCTTTTACTAATGGTAAAAGCAAGCTGATCAGATTCCAAAAACTCAGGCCTAGTCTTTAAGTTAACCTGTCGTTTTAATACTTTAAGTGTTTAAATTGTTTGACAAATCAGAACTTTCTGTCCACTTGCAGTAATAGTGTAAATATGTGGTCTGTCACAGTAGTAGTGACTGTAAATTATTCAGAAAATATTTATAAAGGTATACATTAAACCATTTAGAAAAGCCTACAACAAACTCTAACTGAATCCATCTAGTGTCTAAGCATTGAAAGTGTTTATTGATTTGTGACCCCCTCTTGTAGCAAGTGTACCTGCTTGTTCACAAACTGCTACTGAAGCACAACAGATTGAATTGATAACCAGCATCTGCACATATCAGTTCACACTACTATTCTAAGTATTACATGTAAAGCTGACTTTCTGCATTTTAGTTGTCTTCTAGACTATTAAGTAAACTAAGCCTTAAACGTTAGAGGGGAAAATTAAAAGTGGTGCTGCCTTCTAAAAAGCTAGCTACTGATATAAGTTTCTTCTTGTAGTTACTATGCTAGTCAGAAGAAGACCTTTGAAATTAACCCTAGACATCCGCTGATCAAGGACATGCTCAGGCGCATCAAGGTAAACAGAAATTACAAAGCAATGATATGTTAACTGTTTGGCTGCATGAACTCTGGTTAATGGCTCTTCCTTACTTTTCCAAATCAGGAAAATGAAGACGATAAAACCGTTGCAGATCTTGCTGTAGTTCTGTTCGAAACAGCGACCATAAGATCAGGCTATATGTTACCAGACACAAAGGAATATGGAGAGAGAATAGAAAGAATGCTTCGTTTAAGTTTAAATATTGACCTTGATGCAAAGGTGAGCTGCCTTCACTTTTGGATAATTGGTGCTCAGAGGTCTTAATTTTCAAAGCACTTTTAAAAAAAAAAAAAAAAAACTTCCCCTTAAGACAACTTGGGGTGGGGGAAGGGGTGTACATATATGGGTATGTCTACACAGCATTCTGGAGTGAGCCTTCAAAGTCCAGGTCAGTGGACCTGGGCCAACAGGGCTTCAGCTAGTTTTTAAAATTAGCTGTATAAGCCACAGATTGAAGTTAAATAGTGCTTTGAAGTTGGGGCTATACAGCTGTTTTTAGAGCACAAGTCTGCTAGCCCAAGTCTGTCAACCATGGCTTGGAATGCTCACTCCAAAATACTGTGTAGATGTTTTTCTAGGGAACAGTTGGGGATATAGTTAATAGCATCTAGACCCACTTGCTGTATGTCCAGCTTCTCTGCACACAAGGGTGGGTTATTAGTGACCCAGTTTTGATTTACTGGCCACATTCCAAAGATGCTCTTAAAGTCTGTCATTTTGGCACATTTTGCCCAAGTGACTCAGCACCAACTGAAGACAGTGCAGTGTGCTCTTATGCTGTACCTCAACACTAGTCTTCTCCCAAAATTGTGGCTATATGGAGACGGCTATACTAGATGTGCCTATGGGGGAATTGCCACACTTGAAGAAATGCACATCAAGGTCTATTGGCAGGTCTTGCTACCTGAATGGTGCAAAGGCAGGTGAATGGGCCAGAAAGGTGAGCCTCTAGGCCACTTTCAGTCCTATCCATTAAGACTAGCAAATTGATCTATTGAGGATGGAATAACAAATAGCTTTATTTCACATTATCTAAGGTGGAAGAGGAGCCAGAAGAACCTGAAGACACAGCTGAAGCAGAGCAAGATGAGGAGGAGGAGGAAGTAGAAGCTGATGGTGATGAGAGCGAAACAGAGAAGGTCTGTTCAGAATAACTCTTAATTACTAGTCTCTCATTCAGTTTTCTAAAACCAATGAAAGTAACAGATTTCAAAGTGAACCATTTTCATGGAGCAAATAAAACATGGCTTCATTGAGGCATAGTGTAGATAAAGCTTGTGGAATTCCAATGAGTAGCAGCTTGAAGTCAAAGCATATTATAAGTTTTTGTTATACATTGAACTTCTCAAATGAGACTGAGATAAATCTCCATCTTGTCTAAGGCTCTATCTTAAACTGGGATTTAGGCAAGGCTACTTTCCTAAGGCACTTGGTGTATGCCTGTCCTAATTCTACTACATGGGAAGCTACTAAAATCTTTAAATGTAGAAGAGCAGATTGGGAAGTATAACTTGTTGGAGATGGACTATTTAGCTAGTGGCTGAACTTATTTCTGACCACAGATTCAGCAAAGCTATTTCTTATTAGAATGCTAATACTTTCCAATAAAACTGGGAACTGTTTGTTTCCAGTTAATCATGTTTCAGGGTTAAATTTGTTACTGAACACCCACAAATGGAATTAAAAGTAACCATTTTTTAGATGTGTGCAACTATTTTAATGTAGAGAGTCACAAGCTGTGATGCTCTGGGGTTCTTCTCCTTTCAGAACTGCAGTTGCCTACTGCTTCATTCCAAAGTCTGAGGACTAGAAGTGTTGTTGAACCAAACAGACTAAATTATTGGCTCCCAGGAGTTTAGGTTGGGGAAGGGCCTCTTCCAACTAAATACATCTGTTCTCTTGGTGATACCAAGTGAAGATTGGTTCTGGTGTTCAGTCACCTACATGAAGTGGTTGGCTCCTATAGCCTGTGTCTGTTGCCTGTAAAGCTGAAGTTAGCATGGTGGTGCTTTGCTTAATTGTATCCAAGAATCTAAGGCTGCTTTTAATGAAGTGCTTGTGCAGGAGTGGGTTGGGGGCAGAGAAACAAAGTGTGCTAAGTAAAAATTACTTCTAACAGAACTATTCCCTGTGTCTGGACTCATAGCTGCTTAAATTTACCTGCCACACCTACTCTGAGCTGCTGCACCAATAATGTTATGGGAGGGAACTCTGTTCTGTTTTGGTTTGCTAGTCCACACTATTGAATTACTGTTAAGATCTCCACAGTCATGACCAGAAAGCCAGTAAACTTCTCAGCATTGGTAGTATTTGTAAGTCTCTTCTCCCCCGCACAACAGAGCAAAGATGGACCACAAGCATAATTGCATTCCAAGGTGGCCTACAGGGGGAAAAGTTGGTTAGCTCCTTTTTGCTGATCTGATACAGGCTCTTTAAAAAATTGTTCTAGATTAAATAGCAGCTCATATCTTCCCCTCCACTTGAACAAGCAGACAACTGGAGCTCCTGTAGGGATGGGGTGGTCTTAAAGATCTGTCAATTAGCTATCCCCTAATTAAGTTAAATGGGTGTGAACAGATACAAAATAGCTTTTTAAAGGACTAAAAATCCCTTCTGTCACAAGCATTACAAGTGCTGTGAAAATGAGATGCAAAAACTGGCCTCTGGAAGCATCCTATCATGCATGGAAGCCATGGTCTTCAGTATACAGACAAATCTATACATCAAGATGACTAAGTCTTTTTAAGCTGTCTTGAGACTATAAACTTAACTCTCTCTCATCTTTGCAGGAATCCACAGATGTAAAAGATGAACTGTAAGCTGCACTCAACTAGCATCCTGTCTGGGGTGAGGGAATGTGAATTAGATTGTTCAGTTTTTCACTGTAAAATGTTGAGGGGGGTGTTGTGGGCAGAGGAGGATTTTTTAAGTTTTTTTTTAAAACATTCCTCATGAATGTAAATTTGTACTATTTAACTGACTATTCTTGGTGTAAAATCTTGTCACGTGTACAAAATAAAAATGTTCCCAAACACTGTGTAAACTCTACACTAAAGGGCCACTGCGTCATCTGGCAGGTAGGCTAGCACTACTTGGTTCCTTGTTTAATAGCTGTGGGGAATATCCTGTGAGATAACCCAACAGAACAGTCTTAACTAAAACTTTTTCTGCTGTCAAAGCCAGACCATTCACTTCTCTTGCAGAGAGATGCAGCATTAACCTTTAAAGATCATACATTTGGGCAGGGGGGAGACTAGGAGAAGCTGTAAAAGTATCACTTCAAGTACAGAACTACTGCATCTTGTTAAGGCTGACTAAATGCACTGGAGAGTCTTACCACTCAGGGTTTGAAGGGTCAGCTTCACAGAGCTTGCTTCAAAAGGGGGTTGGGTACAGCAAATAGAAATAACTGCAGACTGCATTAAAATAGTTCATTCATTGATTGTATAAATGTCTTCTATCTCTGCTGCACTTTGAACAGGGCTGTATATTGAGCTCCTACAATGTGTAGTAGAGCATTTGAGTGAATTTAAAACATTTTGAATATAAAAGACAGTGCACTGATCTCAGATTATTCCCTCTTACTTCCCATGTAACTTACACCAGCATTGAAAATCTTCACACTTATCAAATATTGCTTTAGAACGATATTCATCTTGGTACAGGCAGGCATGGATTTGTAGACTCTCTTGCCATATAAATGGTAGGATGTAGAAATTACTTTGTTCTATGAACCTCAGTAAGTTAAACTTATTTCTACAATCTGATCAGTCTGTAACACACAATCTGTCCACTTTGTACTTGAGAGCTATAAATGTGGAACACTTTTTTGTCTTGGACTTTGAAGAAGTAGACTAATCCTTAAACATACCTGTGAGTGAGGCAGGTGGGGTTGCTGAACCAGAAAGGTGAGGGCTTGTCTAAGACCACATAGCAAATTGGTGGCATGGATGGGACTAGAACATGACCTTTGTCATCATGCCTCCAGCTCCTGCTGTTTTCTTGGCCCTGGTCTACACTAGGACTTTAGGTCGAATTTAGCAGCGTTAAATTGATGTAAACCTGCACCCGTCCACACAATGAAGCCCTTTATTTCGACTTAAAGGGCTCTTAAAATCTATTTCCTTACTCCACCCCTGACAAGTGGATTAGCGCTTAAATCGACATTGCTGGCTTGAATTTGGGGTACAGTGGACACAATTCGATGGTATTGGCCTCCGGGAGCTATCCCAGAGTGCTCCATTATGACTGCTCTGGACAGCACTCTCAACTCAGATGCACTGGCCAGGTAGTCAGGAAAAGAACCGTGAACTTTTGAATCTCATTTCCTGTTTGGCCAGCGTGGCAAGCTGCAGGTGACCATGCAGAGCTCATCAGCACAGTTGACCATGATGGAGTCCCGGAATCGCAAAAGAGCTCCAGCATGGACCGAACAGGAGGTATGGGATCTGATCGCTGTTTGGGGGAGAGGAATCCGTGCTATCAGAACTCCGTTCCAGTTTTCGAAATGCCAAAACCTTTGTGAAAATCTCCCAGAGCATGAAGGACAGAGGCCATAACAGGGACCCGAAGCAGTGCCACGTGAAACTGAAGGAGCTGAGGCAAGCCTACCAGAAAACCAGAGAGGTGAACAGCCGCTCTGGGTCAGAGCCCCAAACATGCCGCTTCTATGATGAGCTGCATGCCATTTTAGGGGGTTCATTACCCCAGCCGTGGTGTTTGACTCCTTCAATGGAGATGGAGGCAATACGGAAGCAGGTTTTGGGGACAAAGAAGATAGCTCACAGCAAGCAAGCGGAGAAACCGGTTTTCCCGACAGCCAGGAACTCCTTTCTCACCCTAGACCTGGAGCCAGTACCCCCCAAACCCACCCAAGGCTGCCTCCTGGACCCAGCAGGCGGAGAAGGGACCTCTGGTGAGTGTACCTTTTAAAATACTATACATGCTTTAAAAGCAAGCATGTGAAAGGATTACTTTGCCCTGGCATTTGCGGTTCTCCTAGATGTAGTCCTAAAGCCTTGGCAAAAGGTTTCTGGGGAGGGCAGCCTTATTGCATCCTTCATAGTAGGACACTTTACCACTCCAGGCCAGTAACACGTACTCGGGAATCATTGTAGAACAAAGCATTGCAGTGTGTTTGCTGGCATTCAAACAACATCCGTTCTTTATCTCTCTGTTATCCTCAGGAGAGTGAGATATAATTCATGGTCACCTGGTTGAAATAGAGTGCTTTTCTTCAGGGGACACTCAGAGGAGCCCATTCCTGCTGGGCTGTTTGCCTGTGGCTAAACAGAAATGTTCCCTGCTGTTAGCCACAGAGAGGGGGGAAGGTTGAGGGGGTAGTCACGCGGTGGGAGGAGGCAAAATGTGACCTTGTAACGAAAGCACATGTGCTATGTATGTAATGTTAACAGCAAGGTTTACCCTGAAAGAGTGTAGCCACTGTTTTATAAAATGTGTCTTTTTAAATAGCGCTGTCCCTTTTTTTTTTCCTCCACCAGCTGCATGTGTTTCAATGATCACAGGATCTTCTCCTTCCCAGAGGCTCATGAAGCTTAGAAAGAAAGAAAAAAATGCACTTGAGATGAAATGTTCTCCGAGCTCATGCTGTCCTCCCACACTGACAGAGCACAGACGAATGCGTGGAGGCAAATAATGTCAGAGTGCAGGAAAGCACAAAATGACCGGGAGGAGAGGTGGCGGGCTGAAGAGAGGGCTGAAGCTCAAATGTGACGGCAGCGTGATGAGGCAGGATTCAATGCTGAGGCTGCTGGAGGACCAAACCAGTATGCTCCAGTGTATGGTTGAGCTGCAGCAAAGGCAGCTGGAGCACAGACTGCCACTGCTGCCCCTCTGTAACCAACCGCCCTCCTCCCCAAGTTCCATAGCCTCCACACCCAGACGCCCAAGAACACGGTGGGGGGGGCTACCGCCAACCAGCCACTCCACCACAGAGGATTGCCCAAAAAAAGAAGGCTGTCATTCAATAAATTTTAAAGTTGTAAACTTTAAAGTGCTGTGCTTAAAGTGCTGTGTGGCATTTTCCTTCCCTCCTCCACCACCCCTCCTGGGCTACCTTGGTAGTCATCCCCCTATTTGTGTGATGAATGAATAAAGAAGCATGTGAAGCAACAATGACTTTATTGCCTCTGCAAGCGGTGATTGAAGGGAGGAGGGGCGGGTGGTTAGCTTACAGGGAAGTAGAGTGAACCAAGGGTTTCATCAAGGAGAAACAAACAGAACTTTCACACCGTAGCCTGGCCAGTCATGAAACTGGTTTTCAAAGCTGCTCTGATACGTACCGCGCCCTCCTGTGCTCTTCTAACTGCCCTGGTGTCTGGCTGTGCATAACCAGCAGCCAGGCAATTTGCCTCAACCTCCCACCCCGCCATAAATGTCTTCCCCCTTACTCTCACAGATATTGTGGAGCACACAGCAAGCAGTAATAATAGTGGGAATATTGGTTTCGCTGAGGTCTAAGCGAGTCAGTAAACTGCGCCAGCGCGCCTTTAAACATCCAAATGCACATTCTACCACCATTCTGCACTTGCTCAGCCTGTAGTTGAACAGCTCCTGACTACGGTCCAGGCTGCCTGTGTATGGCTTCATGAGCCATGGCATTAAGGGGTAGGCTGGGTCCCCAAGGATACATATAGGCATTTCAACATCCCCAACAGTTATTTTCTGGTCTGGGAATAAAGTCCCTTCCTGCAACTTTTGAAACAGACCAGAGTTCCTGAAGATGCGAGCGTCATGCACCTTTCCCAGCCCTCCCACGTTGATGTTGGTGAAACGTCCCTTGTGATCCACCAGAGCTTGCAGCACTATCGAAAAGTACCCCTTGCGGTTTATGTACTCGGTGGCTTGGTGCTCCGGTGCCAAGATAGGGATATGGGTTCTGTCTATAGCCCCACCAGAGTTAGGGAATCCCATTGCAGCAAAGCCATCCACTATAACCTGCACATTTCCCAGGGTCACTACCCTTGATATCAGCAGATCTTTGATTGCGTGGGCTACTTGCATCACAGCAGCCCCCACAGTAGATTTGCCCACTCCAAATTGATTCCCAACTGACTGGTAGCTGTCTGGCGTTGCAAGCTTCCACAGGGCTATCGCCACTCGCTTCTCAACTGTGAGGGCTGCTCTCATCTTGGTATTCATGCGCTTCAGGGCAGGGGAAAGCAAGTCACAAAGTTCCATGAAAGTGCCCTTACGCATGCAAAAGTTTCGCAGCCACTGGGAATCGTCCCAGACCTGCAACACTATGCGGTCCCACCAGTCTGTGCTTGTTTCCTGAGCCCAGAATCGGCGTTCCACAGCATGAACCTGCCCCATTAGCACCATGATGCATGCATTGGCAGGGCCCATGCTTTCAGAGAAATCTGTGTCCATGTCCTGATCACTCACGTGACTGTGCTGATGTCGCCTCCTCGCCCGGTATCGCTTTGCCAGGTTCTGGTGCTGCATATACTGCTGGATAATGCGTGTGGTGTTTAATGTGCTCCTAATTGCCAAAGTGAGCTGAGCGGCCTCCATGCTTGCTTTGGTATGGCGTCCGCACAGAAAAAAGGCACGGAACGATTGTCTGCTGTTGCTCTGACGGAGGGAGGGGCGACTTGACGACACAGCTTACAGGGTTGGCTTCAGGGAGCTAAAATCAACAAAGGGGGTGCCTGTACATCAAGGAGTATTTCAGGCAGGACTGCACGGAGGGTTCCAATAAGAAATGGTGCACCTAAGTTATTGTTCTTATTGGAACAAGGAGGTTAGCCTGGCCTCTGATTGATACATGGCTAGATTTACCTCGCTGCACCTTCTCTGTGAGTGACTGCAGTGTGATCTAGAGGAATGAGTCCCCTAGACAGGGGAGGAGGCAAATGAGTACAAAACAAATCTGGTCTATTTCTTGTTCTGACCCACTCCATCTATCTTTTACATCTTTGGCTGGCAGCAGACGGTGCAGAAGGACTGCATGCCATCCACATCTCATGGCTGCTCGGCAGAAGATGGTACAGTACGACTGCTAGCCATCTTCATCTCTTGCCTGCCTGGCAGAACATGGTACAATACGACTGCTAGCAATCCTCATCTCTTGCCTGCCTGGCAGAAGATGGTATAGTACGACTGCTAGCAGTCCGTATCGCCTGCCCGCTCACCATAAGACAGTTCAATAGGACTGACTGCAGGACTAAAGAGAATGACCTGGTCAAGTCACTCCAACTTTAGTCCCTGCACCCATGTCTGCCCAGGCGCTCCCAGCAGACGTGGCCAGGAGCACCTCGGACATGACGATGACGGCTACCAGTCGTACTGTACAGTCTGCTGCCACAAGGCAAGGGGTTGCTGCTACTGTGTAGCAATGCCGTACTGCGTCTGCCAGCACCCAGGAGACATAGGGTGATGGTTACCTGAGCGGGCTCCATGCTTGCCGTGGTATGGCGTCTGCAAAGGTAACTCAGGAAAAAAGGCGCGAAATGATTGTCTGCCCTTGCTTTCACGGAGGGAGGGAGTGAACGGGGGCCTGACGATATGTACCCAGAACCACCCGCGACAATGTTTTAGCCCCATCAGGCATTGGGATCTCAACCCAGAATTCCAATGGGCAGCAGAGACTGCGGGAACTGTGGGATAGCTACCCACAGTGCAACGCTCCGGAAGTCGACTCTAGCCTCGGTACTGTGGAAGCGCTCCGCCGAGTTAATGCACTTAGAGCATTTTCTGTGGGGACACACACACTTGAATATATAAAACCGATTTCTAAAAAACCGACTTCTATAAATTCAACCTTATTCCGTAGTGTAGACATACCCTTGGGGTATTGGTGTAAAAGTTTAAATAGTCGAATGATTCTGGTCATTTAAAGGTGGTAAAGCCATTTAATCTTCATATAATTCCTCAGGCTCTTATACTGGTGACTGCACCTCTGCATATGGCAAACACTCAACAAATCCAAATAGCAGCTCTTTTCCTTACTATAAAATGTATTAAGTTCAGACTTCACAAGGGCTATAGGTCTCCTAAAAACTTTTGTTGGGCCAAATGTAGTTAGTGCTATTGCTCATACTACTACTTTTACTTCATCATAGCTCATCTGAATCTTAAGTCATGGAGTCTGACTTAATTACTGTGCTAAAACCCAACTTCAAAGTATACATGCTCCTACATGCTATTGTGACAGTATTTTTTTTTCTATTTTTATTGTTAGCCTTGCTCAGTGTTGAAGTGAGGTACCACATTCCACTTAAATTTTACTAGTACCCTGTTGTAGGTGTGCTATTGCTGCCAATTAATAGGTGAGAACAATGATTCTATTAAGCTGCTTTGCTTATTTGAGTTTGAACCAAAGCTGCTGGTCCTGACCCTGGGGTAGCAAATAAGAGCATGGTTTAGAAAGGAACACTATCAATGTGAAAGTGAAGCTTTGGCAGCTAAACTGGATCATTACTCTTAATAGTTTCTTGGCCAAGAAATGTTCTCCTTAAGATCACCTAGTAAAAAGACCCAGTGTGGGTAGTTGTAGCATCTGAAAGGTAATGCTTTCAACAGTAAAACTCCTGTTACTTTGCACTGAACCCATTACTTAGGCAGGTACTGAAAAATATCTAATTAAAAGCTACAGAGGTCAAGGTTTCAAACAGGATCATATGTCAGTGTCTTAAATCTATGGAACTTCTGTGTTGCAGTAGTGCTAGGAAGCTTGATCTCAAGGTAGGGCTCCCTACTATGTAAGTGCAGAACTCTAGATTCCTACCTTGAATAACTTGGTTCTCTCTGAACACAACATGCAGCTGTGGGACTTTCATAACTTGAGCAATTGGTTTCTGTGAAATTGCCAATGTAATGATTGCATAGTTTGTTGAACCCTTTACATGAGGGTTTATAATAGAAATTCTATATCAGATTAAATCTAGGGCCCTAAACTTGTAAAACTTGTTATAAATTTCCATGAACATTCTACTGTTGGATTTTTGAAAAATACAGAATGGTCCCATACACATGCATCAGCCTAGATCCATAAAGGTCTTAAGTGCTTAAACTCCAAACTTAGATGCCTGTTCTAACTCCTGGACTAGAGTCATTCTCACTTTCTTTCTGACACATGTTCCACTGCAGATAAATGCTTAGATGAGACTATTTCTCCCTGTGATTAAGGCACTTACTAAGAATTGGGAGATCCTGTGTCCAGTTGCCCACCCCAATCACTTTCACTCTTTATTGGTCCACTGTGGAAAAGCTTTAACAAGAAAAAGGGAACCCCCTATTGAAATAGCTCATACATCAGTGGTTTGAACAAGGGTCTTTTCTCCCTCTCTGGCAGAGATGGGAGGATTCAGCCTGGCTCTCCTATATCCCATGTGAGTGCTCTAACCACTAGGCTAAAAGTTATAAGATGGGCACCAGCAATACCACCACCTTCTCTGGCCATTTTGTGTGGAGGAAGACAGGAACCTAACTCATTCCTCCACCACCACCTCATGTATCCAAGCAGCCTGAATCACTAAACAAGGATCACCACCTCCCTGCAGCCTGGATTGAGGCAGCTATTTCAGAGAGGGACTGGGCTTAGAATACCCCTCACCTTAGCATCTCCCATTGAGTAGTTTAAGTGACTCCCAGCTTAGAATGCAATCCACAAAAGCCAGCATGCTAAGGTACCCAACTCAGGCTTTGTGGAATCTGAGTGGTGTTCCTGTGATGATTTTTTTTTCCCTAAGCACCTAAAAATTAACCATGGAAATGCTGAGCATCACAAAACCTAAATTCCTTCATAGATCCTAGCCAAAATCCCATCAACTGTATATGGCTGGTAGAATTGCTCAAAGCAGCTGGCACAGTTGGAGATACAGGGCAGATCTCAAATGAGCTTCCTTTGAGTGCTGCTCATACAAATTGCCTATAGTATGGACTTAGCTTAGTGCCATAACACAATAATTGATGGCTTCTAGTCCTCTAATACCTTCCCACAACTCCCCATCCCATGACTTATCGGGTTCCCAGGTTGGAAGTTAACTACATACAGATTTTTTAAGGCCATAAGAATCTAGTTAGACCTCCAGCATAGCACAGACCAAAGAACATCACCTAGAAAACTCTGTGTTAAAGCCATAACTTCTGTTTGAACTACACTCAGATCTTTTAGAAAGGCATTCAGTCTTGCTTTAAAGACTTCAAGTAATAGAGAACCCACCACATCCTTACATAAGTTGTTCCAAAGGTTAATTGTTGTTAAAAATCTACTCATTTCTCAACTGAATTTGCAGTTCAGTGAATGTAGTGTCTATGTACATGCTCTCTGTGTAGCTAAGATGGTAAGATTTTTCAGTAGCAGTGTCCATTGGTCAGGGCCTGTGACTCCTTGTGCTCTGAATTGAGGGCATAAGGGATGGCGTGGACTACCGCTTCTCCAGTTCTCTACAGCTCATGATCCAAGGTGTCCACATCTTTGGCTGGCATTCCCCATCAAACTTTTCCAGTTTTCTTGTAAATAGTTTTAGTCTTAGCTAGTTCTTATTGTTAATCATGTGTAGGATGGTTTGGGGGAAAAGGGTCCTCCCCTTACTCCCACCATCATTTGGAGCACATAGTATGCCCAAGATTCTAGGCTTTAAGCCCTGACTGGCCTGCCCTGGGTCATCCCAGTTAGAAACCCTCAAGAGCTGCCTATACTGTCTTGTGGAATCACATGTTCCCTTTAAGTATGAAAGCTGCTGCTCCTTTCACCTTTGGACAAAAAAAAAGTCTTAGAAATTCCAATTCCCCAGGCACTTAACGGAGCTCTCTCTGAGTTTCCAGTCCAGTCCTGTGCCTTCCTGCTCCCCTCCAGCACCAACACACCATAGCTTCAGATAAGCTCAAGGATCTGTCTAAACAGGCATGAGGGAGGGTAAAGGTAAACACACCCTTAAGAGGGATAAATTACCTCATCTTTCTTTTATAAAGAGGACAGCCTCCCCCCTACCCTCAGTACCAAGAGAGACTCCACACCCCCGTGCAAGTGTGTCTGGAGTTCATGGGGAATGTCTGTTGGCACCAACAATAGTGACAGCTCAGTGCACTCTGAAGCTGTTGACGCAAGGGATGGTTCTGAACACTGCAAGAGAGAGAAGGAACCTTTCACTTCCTGCACTGGCAGTACTGCACTACAAGAAGACTGCCTCACACAAACTTGCACCACCAGATTGCCTCGAGTCAGGAATCCTTCCCACTGTCTGCCAGACTAGCATATTCTTGAGGATCTAGCTATCTATAAAGTTGCCAGTCCTTTCAGTCCCAGTATTGCCCATGAATATTCCTACACCAATGCTGTGTCAGATGCCAATTCTGAGTAAAGTCACGCTGTCAAGGCTCCGACAACAGTTCACCGCTTACTGGTTCCTTCCCTCAGAGTGTCACAAGGCAGATGGTACCATCAGTTCCACCAGTGGAGTCAGGCAACTCATTCCTCCACTGAACAGGAAGTGATACCAGAAGTTTCACTAACAGTCCTGAGGTGAGAAGTGGACCCTGATAGGGCTTCCAGAGCTTTCCCAATGCCACCACATCCCCACACAGAACATTATTGGCCTAATGACCAGTGATTCCCCCACGGGGTCCTCCTCTGATCCCACTCACTGGTCATATTATAATTCCTTAAATCCCTATTTCAGAGTTCTGAATTACAAAGACCCTGGGCAATGCTTTAGACAGAGATCACTACCCGGAGAGGATTTTCAGGCCCCTCTGCCCCCGGAAGGTTTTAGAGGAACAACCACTACCACCAGATCCGCTGGCAGCACTTTCTTCTTCATGGATGAGGCAGTGGCACCAGCCTCACCTTCACCACTAGATGACTATAAACAATATTAGGACCTTTTTAGGGAAGATTACAGATAGTCTCCAGATCCCTTTGGAGGATGTTCTATCCATAAGCTTCTGGAGATCCTCTTTAAATGAAGGCAACTTGTTTGCAGCCCTCAATTAGAAGGAAGCCTACTATCATATAGACATTCATCCAGCACACAGGAGATTCTGCACTTCACAGTGGTCCATGAATACTTTAAATACAGGGCTCTTCGCTTCAGCTTATTGGCAGCACTGTGAGTTTTTACAAAGTTTCTCTCTGTGGTAGCAGTGTATCTGCAGCACCAAGGCAGCCCTGTATTTCCACAGCAATTGGCTGCTCAAGGGACAGCCATACAAGAAGGTGCAGATGGCAGTCCTCTCCTCACTCGATCTCTTTCACTTGTTGGGGCTTCACGCAGCTCTAGAAAAGTCCACTTTGACACTTATATACAGTTACAGATTTTATCTGAGTGAACCTGAATTCAATTTCAACCAAAGCATACTTACCACTAGACAGATTCCTCATGATATGGGATCTCAATGCCCTACTCCGACTCAGCCACCAGACAACAGTCTGGTTCTGCCTGGTTCTTCTAGGTCACATGGCTGCCTGTACCTGTGCAGGGGCATATGCAGAAATTTAAATTTGACTGCTTTTGGTGGGGCAATTTCTGTGTCCCCACCACAGCTTCAAGGCTGGAGGAATTGTCAGTTCCTGCCAGGGCAGGAAGAGCTCGCTCTCCCTGCTGTGGCCCCAGAGCTAGAAGAGCTGTTAGCTCCGCCGCAGCCCTGGGGCTGGAGGAGTTCTATGCTCATGCCAGTTGTTGTGGGTGTGCCCCTGCTTGCCGCCCCCACACACACACACACATACCTCTGTGGCTATGTAATACCTTTTGTGAGACTTCACCTCTGTTGCCTCCAGGCATGGCTGAAGACAGTCTACATCCCAAGCAGGCACACCCTGGACAAAACAAGTTTTGCTCCCTCAGGGTGTCCTCACATCCCTCACTTGGTGGGAAAACAGACTGTCTGTGTAGGGATTTCCTTCATCCCTCTACCACCCACAAAGACACTTATGGATACCTCCCTACTGGCCTAGGGAGACCTGGGTGACTATATAACTAAGTGTGCTTGGAATCCACCAGAATCCAAACTGCACGTTGATCTTCTTGAGCTTCAGGCACTTCATGAAGCTTGCAAGAGGTTTCTACCCTTTCATCCAGTGCACACATCCAAGTCATGTCAGACCACATCATTATAGTACATTATGTAAATAAGCAGGGAGGAGCAAAGTCTTCCCTACTCCACGTGGTGTGATCAGACTCTGGAACTGGTGCATCTGGCATCAGATCACGCTCAACAGTTCACCGACCAAGAGCAGTGAACGCCTTATCAAACAGCCTGAAGCGCTTCCATCAGGATCACAAATGGGAGCTCCCCTCTTTAGTGGCACAGATCATTTTCTGGCAGTGAGGTTTCCCATCCTGGGACCTCTTTGTAACCCAAGCAAACAAGGAATGCCCAGACAACTTCTCCTGAGCTGCACAGCAGCACAACTCCAAAGGGGACTATGTCTTTCTGGTACCATGGTCAGATCCACTCATGGACGCCTTTCCTTCCATTCCTCTATTATTTTGCAACCTCAAAAATGTCAGGCAGGACAAGGCAAAAGTAATCCTGGTAGTACCTTGTGGCGGAGACAATTTGCGTTCACCACCACCCTGTAGATAGCCTCTCACCCATGAATATATCTACAACCGCTTCTGCGCCTACTGTCTCAGAACAGGGGCAGAACTAACCATCCCAACCTGGCCTCTCTATCTGGCAGCCTGGTTTTTGGATGGTCAACAGATTTAGAGATCATGCTCTGAACAGGTCCACTCCATCTTCAACAAACAGCAGGAGACTCTCTACAAGAAAGTACTGTGTAGCCAAATGGAAGTTGTTCTACCTCTGGCGTCAACAGCATAACTTATCTCTAGAAGAGTCTGGGATCCCTTTTATTCTGGACTATGTTCTTTCCTTGAAGACATCAGGCTCATCTGCCAGTTTCCTGCGTGTGCATCTGGCAGCTATCAACGCCTTCCTTCTCCGATGGAGAACTCCTCCATCTTTACCCATCCCACAACAGTGTGAAGTTCCTGAAAGGCATCATCAGAGCCTTTCCAGCAGCACTACGATGTGCACTGGCCAGGAACATGAACTTGGTACTCTTGGCACTTATGAACCCACCATTCGAGCCTCTGGCCTCTTTTGTATCTCTCCATAAAAACAGCCTTTCTAATGGCTATCACCTCTGCTAGAGGAGCGGGTGAGCTCGAGGACCCCCTGGCGGATCCTCCCTACACAGTGTTTCACTGGGAGAAAGTGTCCTCAAGATTGCATACCAAGTTCATCTCGAAGGTTCCCTCTGAATTTCACCTGAATCAGACTGTTCATTTGCCCATTTTCTATCTAAAACCTCATAACAAACAGGGAGGACAGGAAGCTCCACTCTTCAGATGTCCACAGAGCTTTAGCCTTCTACTTGCAGAGGACTAAGCCCTTTAGGAAGTCTCTGTTCTCAGCAATGAAAACAGTCTTGAAGCAGCATTCCCCATAGACTCCCGAGATGGATTTCAGAGTCTGTTCTCCTCTTCTGTGAGATTATGAAGCCCCTTCCCTTCCCTTCCAGCTGTCAAGGCAGACATTACTAGAGCACAAGCTGTCTCAGTGGCCTCCCTGCAGGGAGTTCCCCTCTTGGAATTTTGTAGCGTGACAACTTGCGGTTTCATTTGCATCATTACTAGGCTTTGCGCCCGTGTTTAAATTTCATCTGGGATGCCTCCTTTAATTCAGTGATTTTACAATCTGTGATGCAGCTTCCTCGCACCCTTCTCCACAATGAGTACTACTTGGGAGTCACCCACTGTGAATATCCATAGGGACCAGCACTCAAAGAAATGGAGGTTATTTCCCTTATAGTAAGTGGAGTTCTTAGAGATGCGTGGTTCCCATGGGTATAGTCCATGTGTCCTCTTCCCTGCTGTTCAGACTGTCACCTGATTCACAGTGAAGCAGGAACTGGAGAAACAGTCAGTCCACAACACCCTTTAAACCCTCAGTTCAGCAGAGGCACAAGTACGAGACGGCACAGGTGCAGACCAACAAACACTGCTCTTGCAAAAGCATCCAGTCTCAGGAACAGGGAGCATATGTACACCCACAGTGAATACTCCTGAGGACCACACATCTCAAAGAACTCTAGTTACTATATGGTAAGTAACCTCTATTTTCCAACCATTGGATCTCATGTCTTTTTCTGCTAGATTAAAGAGCTCTCTACTATTAGAAATTTCTTTCCTATATAGGTACTTGTAGACTGATCAGGTTACCTCTTAGACTGAAATTCTTAAACCTCTCAATATAAGGCATGTTTCCAGATCTCAAATCATTCTTGGAGCTCTTTGCTGAACCACTTCTAATTTTTCAACTTTTTTATTTTTTTAAAGTGTGGACACCAGAACTGAACACAGTATTCCAATAATGGTCTCACTATGCTTTATACAGCGGAAATATCGCCTTCCTACTCCTACTTGATGTTCCCATTTACATATCCAAGAATCCCACTCTACTCCCTCTGACAGATGTCAGAAAGATTAGGTATTAAAACTGAGGTCACCATGTGCAACTGGAGCATTAACTGAACCCAACAAGAAGTTGCACAATCCTAAGTGTGACTGACACTCAGACCAACCGTGTGGAAAGGATCCTCCCCATCCCAGGGTTAAAAAGATAAGAAGAAATTGAAAAGAAATCTCACCAAGATTATATTTCCACTTCTATTTCTTTAATATAGTAACTATAGATTTTCTTGCTAAGTTTATACATTCTAGTGAGACCTCAAGTAACCATATTTTAGATTGTAACTCCTTTATAAATCCAAGCAAATTAGCCAAAGACAGACTGAAAACAATACCTTTAAGCAATTGTTTTTAGTAGTCTACAATTGTCCCTTTTCAACCAATTCATTTGAACAAGAGTAATCAAACTTAAAAACAAGTGCATCCTTGAAAGTGTGATAAATGAGTTAGATACTAAAGAATTATGAATCGATGATCATAAGTAAACATAGTAAGAAACCTTGATAATTTGCATCATTCCTTGATATAACTGTTGAGCCTCATGTCTGATAATTGCTTGCAAGACTGTATCGTGTATGTATAGTACACACCTACAACATTGGTTTGGTTACACAAGTGGTCAACAGTTGATTGTATACTAATGTGCTTCTGGGTGGATTAATAAATTATTGATTAGATAAGAATAGGCAAGTGTCCTGATTTGAGAATAATGTTCAAGTTAAAAGTTGATCTGAAAAGAACCCAGTATTAATATTAGTTAGCTAACACTCCCAGGACTCAGTAAAAAAGGGTTATTCTATTAAATTCCATTCTATATTGGCTATAACACATATTCAATTGACAAACCTAGTTTGTTAGATTTCAGCAAATAAATAAAAATGGACCTCCTTTCACGCTTACATAATTTTGCAGAAAGGAGGACTAGTATACATTGTGATTCCTTATTACTGGCCATCAGGGCGCAGTATTACTACCAACTTTAGGACAGTGTACACCCATTGATTCATTTACCTCCTGAAGGAATAGAAGTCAGCAGCAGTAAGATTTTGCAGAGGGTCACACAGGTTTCAGGCATGATCTCCATGCTTCATAGGAAGTGTCAGAAGGGAGTAAGAAATCACATCCATGATACTTTTGTTATAATTAAATATATATGACTTATTAGTGTAAGTTTGGCTAGAAGTTATGTTTGTTCTGGACGTTCACAACAGTAAGATGTACAACTTTTTGAGAAACCTTCATTAAAGTAAGTTTTTCTTTCTGTCTTTTATACTTATTAAATCATCGTAGTGCTTTTATTTTTACTCTTCCCTCTTTACATTTTGAAAGAGATTTCTTAAAGCAGCCCATACTGAGATGTTCCACTGCTCAGCCAAAAAAAAACCCCTGCAAGCATACACACCAACAGGACACTCAAATCCACAGTGTTTCTGCCTTTCCCGTCCATACAAGAACAGCAGCTACGCTGAATTATACATATACATAAACAGCATTATGAAAAAAGATGATTTGCTGACAAAATTTCTGATGAGAAATCTAGCATAACTGCTCATAAAAGCACTAGTAAGCAAAGTTATATTTAACCTCGTCTGCAGATACCTTGTATATATGCACATACAACTAGAGAAAATATTTAAAGCATGACTCTGTAGTATTAAATGTCCACTTAAATAAAATTTCTTTTTTTAAAAAAGGCTAATTAATTCAATGTGGTGGTGCTACAGAGAATGTCAAGCCACTGTACTAAAGAGGACTTCTGAGTCTGCAGAGCATTCTTTAATTGTAATAATTTTTATTACATTAATCCTAATAAAATCTTATTAATTTTCAAATTCCTAATAACATTTCTTTAGATGGGGAGCCAATATGAATTATACTTTCAATAGATTTTAAAAATTCTTACAGAGTAATCAAAATAAAACATTTATATTTGTTTGAAAACAAAAATACAAGGAGTTTTAACGAAGAACTTGGCTGGATTTCTGATAAATAGTATTCCTCAATTATTTCTTACATACAAGTTTTTTTTTGTTTTAAATAAATAGAAATAGATTTACAGGACTACAGCATTTCATATATGGACTTTGGGTACAATTTTCAGAAGTGCATAAGTCCGAGTGACTTGGCTTCCTAAATCACTTAGGAAAAGGAGACTCAGGATCCTAAGTTATTTAGGCACTTCTGAAAACTCTACCCTTCATGACTTCAATATTCTATGGTCACTGTTGTGAAGTATGAACTTCGCTTGATCTTTGTTTTAGACCCAAGAGTTCCGTTTTCAGTTCTCCAGGCTTAGGCGGCATTTCAGGTATAGTCTATAAAATAAATAAAACAAAGAGGTGTCAGTGCTCAAAATCTGTGACTGATATATAGAAAACTGAACTAAACAAAACAGAAAATTAGACATCCCCTGAGAGGCAAAAAAGAACACTACATTCAAGTTACAATTTTGTCTCCCTCTTTCTTGAGCTAATTGTAAACTGATCTCTAGCATCAACCAAATTTCTTTCTAATTCAACTTCAACTTCTTACATCTGGCAATTTGACTTTAATCCTTTGGAACAACTTGATCTTGGGGGAGGTGGGGAATACCTTTTCTTTTCCAAGGAACCCTTCCCACAGTACTAAATTCCATTCCAGGGATGGAGAAGAGCCACTGAAACCTGGTTATTTTATAGGACATTAGAAGTGTGGGTGGCATTTTAGTTACTAGAGATCTGAAGTGGACTGTTTTTTCACCTTCTCCCTTAAGAATAAAGCTCAAACTGATGTATCCTTCCCTTAATCGTCATGTATTGCCACATGGTTTCCTGATAAGCAGCTGTCTCACTTCAATTAAGTCATCCACCTTTGTAACTGCCATTCCAATTAACCAGGTCAGGGTGCACGTGCACAAGGACTCCCAAAGATACAATTTGAAAATGGTGGGAGAATATGGGAAGTGCTTGGCCACAGGAACAAGAGCCTCTTCTACTCTTCAGAAGAGGAATGTAGCTGTATTATGTGGCCAGTATATATTTAAATTGCCAAAGGGAGCTTCAGATTATACTCCAAACCAGCATGGGTGATTGTGGAAATTCTCATCCTCACCAGCCCTCACACTGGTCTTGAAGATGAAACACTTACACTGGGGGTGGGGGAAAAAAAATGAACCCTTCACATTATTTAACCTTTGCTGCTTTTAAAGCTATAAGCTTTTAGAGTCTTCACTAGTTTAAATAACTACAGATAAGCATTTTGTACAGCTATACATTTTGTCATTATATGTCAAATAAACCATTTCATAAAATTACTATATACTTCCTAATTACTAATCTACTGGTAGGAAAAGTATCACACTAAAACTGTGGAAAGATTCTTTAAGGATAATTTTTCTTTTTAAAGAATTCCTGTTTTGAAAAGGGCATTGTGAAACTGGTCTTTTGTTTCCTCTACTAGAGGGCAGATCTACCCCACCACTTTTTGAAATAAAGTTACACAAGTTTAAACAACAAAAGCTCTAATACAGATGGAGTGGGATGTCTTATAGGTTGCAGAAGCTCTAGGGCATTGGTTCAAATTTAAACCTGGTCACCAGTTACCATCCGATGGCTGCTGGATTAAGACAATCGGTTCAAATGAAACCACCCTGTACCTAGTGATTGCAATGTGGACGCATCTTCTATCACCGCAACTGGTACTTTTATCAGCAGCCTTATGAGAGAAGCCAAAGTTCTAATAGGCATGGAAACAGAAGTTACCCCCTCTCCCCTCGAAGGATTGCCTCCAGATCAGGGAGAAGACATATGGGTGGTACACTGTGGAGTACCTTGTGCTGGTATTGCCATAATTTCTGTTCTGTGGAGATAAAAAAAATCTGCAGTCCTGAAGAGTGATGTTAAGTATTAAATTCAGTTTCTTTTTAATAGATTTGTTCTTAACAGCAAAATTTTTATTCTATTTCCTCTACATTTTTGGGAAAGATGGAAGAATAAATAAAAAGAGTGTATAATAGCTCCATCTGAGAAGATAATAAAAGCTCAGTTACCACTGCGTTAATAAGACAGCAACTGTTTACATCGGAGCCACATAAAATACTTTACGCTCTATGCAGCCACACTTTGCATCTGCACAGGTGTAGTAATAGTAGATTATGCTAGTGTAGAAATAAGGCAACAAAGCCATGTTAATTTCAGCTCCATTTTTTGAAGCGAAGGAATATTGTGGGAAGAGAGAATGGTTTTCCTAATGTAAAAGGGACAAAGTAAGGAAAAAAAAAAGGTTGTAAGAGTCAACAGCTTGGGAAAATATGGGAGGTAAAAAGCAAGCTGTAAGACTCAGATGTCAAACCATTACAATACTTTTTCAACATTTGATTTGCATGGATTTTCACCCCTTAAATTTCTAGACAAAGTGAACTACAAATCTCTACCAAGACTGGTTTCAAAGTAGCAGCCATGTTAGTCTGCATCCGTAAAAAGAAAAGGAGTACCTGTGGCACCTTAGAGACTAACAAATTTATTAGAAGCATTTCACCTGGTTTAGGATTGAATTCACAAAAATGTCACATGCTTTCCACTCAAATCATAAGTAGATCCAACTTTGCCCAGAAGTTCACTTCGGAGCTTTAGGCCTTAATAAAACAAGTTAACCTTTTCCTGGTTCTGTGTCCAATTCCTTTAAAAAACAAAGATTTATTATATACTTTCAGGTCCTGGAAAAACTACTACCTCCGCACGTAGTATTGCGTTACTACTACAATCTGCTTCCCAACCAAGCTGTGAAAGCAACTAACTGCTGACTCTGATTTAAGTGAAAGAAGAAAACAAAATATATCTTGTAGCTATTACCGACTTGGGATTCTAGCTCTTCTAGTCTAGAGCTGAAGAGAATCTTTTAACTCCAGAGAAAAGGTAACTTTGACAAAAATACGCTTAGAAGAGTACCAATTTTCATTGCACTCTAATACACATTGTTCTTCAAAACTGAGGGAAAATCCCAAGACATGACTTTCTAGCAGCTTCACATATTTGCCTCTTTTTCCTTATTATTGTACTTACAAACAAGCATATCAACCTTTTGAAATGGAAGTGTTTTGGTATTTTTGCCACAGTGACCTTAACTATGTCCACTGAACAGCATTCCTATAGGAGAAATTTCAAAACGCATATTACTTAGCAGTTATATAAGTGAAATGAAAATCAAAACCTTAAATCACTTACAAGATCAGGTCTGTAATATCTATGCACAACTTCTGCACCTGCAAACATAGCCAGTGTACTTGCACTGAGCATTTTCAAGTAGCGAGGCCAAGATACCCCAGCGGGCATGATGAAGAGCAGACGGCACTTGAGATTGGAATACTCCAACTGACCGAGTGAAAAATTAGGGGAAAAAAAGTTGCAATAAATTAGTATGCCAACTAGCCCACTCTGAAATACAATTCGCCCTATTGGAATCTGTTAACAAGAAACTACATCCACCTTCGGCAGGAAATAGAGATGGGGTGGGGAAGCCTTTTGCAATGGAGCCTCACTTAAAAAGTTTAAAAGCAAGTAAAGAAGAAACCGTGCTTTTAAAATGTTCAAACCTCTTAAACACACTACAGAGGTAACAGCTCCCCCCGTGGACATCAGCCGACGGGATTCTTTGTCCTTACCCCCAAAGGCACCTCCACAAACTCTGGAGAGAACCCCACTGCCCAACCATGCTACACCGGTGATTAAGGCATGGAAAATGCACCTACCTGCATGCAGCAAAGCTCCACTACACCGGTCTGGCAGCGCTTGTGCTCTGTCCCGGACACTGAACATTAGGAGGAGGTCCCGGATGACAGGCTGTCCGCTCACAACAGCCCCAAGACCCCTGGGACAAGCTGGCCGACCCGGCCTTCCGCAGAAAAGGAGGAGCCGAGCGCCTCTCATCACATCATGTGACTCAGGGCAGGCCGGTCATACCTCACGTGAGTGTAGCGGCTGCTACGGAGCTACGTCCATTGCCCGTCTGTCCTCGCCTCCCCGCAAATGGGAGACCCCCATAGGGAGCCGCTGCTGCGAGGCCCCCTTCCAAACTGGCTGGGGAGAGAGGATGCTGCGGTGATTAGGGAGGCACCCTCACTGTTCCCTTGTTTGGCTCAGTAAGTCTGTGTTCATTCATATCCCTGAATGGCCTAACGCATCCGTCAGAGACTCTCTGCTCTATCCGTAGTACACAGCAGTGGCCTAAAGGCTTAGCCCACTGTAGCAACCCACCCCCCCCCCCGAGGTAAGAGTAGCATTAACTGAGTGATTGCCTTAACAGTAAAATGCTGTAGGAATAGGATAGTAACTCCTAACGCTAGGAACTGTAGTTATGTTAACAATCCGGGAACAGTATTAGGACTGGCCAAGGGTCAGAATGGTTGGTGTTTTTCATTAGTTGTCCCCGGTTCTTGGCGTTGTGTGAGTATGTGAGCGTCTCAGCTTTGGGGGTTGTTGGGTTTTTTTAGGTTTCTAGCCCTCGTGATTGTGGGGAGAAAGCTTGGAAATGTGACAACTACAGGCTCAAAGATAAGGCAAATATTTTTATGGCCGTCTCATATTTGGGGCCTGATTCATGATTTTTGGCATTTTGTGGTAGCAGAATTGTAGTTCTATGGTAACACTAGTTGCCTTGTTACAATATAGGCCCTACTCTTGCAAACATTTACATGCCTTCTTAACTTTATACGTGTGAACCATGATCTAGCAAGGCACTTTTGCGTGTGCTTAACTTTAAGCATAAGTAGCCCTGTTGGCGTCAATGGGCCTAGTCACATGCACATAGGAAGGCATGGGTATAAGTGTTTGCATGATCAGAGCTGCAGTAGCCATACGGAAATACACTAGTTCTCTGTTGTAACTCTATAGTAAGCTGCAGCGTTAAGAACTGTTACTTTGGAATACGGTGGTAGTTTCTTTTAAAGGCTTTGGAATGTCCTTTAACAGTTACTAGAGACTGCTTATTGGATTTCTTCCCTCCCTTGTGTTATGTTACTTTTCCGGCATGCACTTGCATTGATGTGCACAGAGCAAGCAACCAGTAGTATGGGCAGGTTTGATGGACTGCCTGGCAAACACTGATCACATTCTGTCTTTAGTCTCCCCAATAAGAAGTACACAGGCGCTTTTTAACGTCTTATGGTCAGCGATGCCTTAACTGTGACCAAAGCCCAGCCTCTCAGCCGCGTCCGACTTCACTGTGGCTCAGTGTGAGAGCCACGCTTACTAGGAATGTCAGTGAGCAGATTGCGGATCCCCTCTCTCCAGCCCCAGGAATCTCAGAGCGTCCCGCCTTCTGGGCTGGGAGCGTGTCTAGCGTGGACCCAGAGGCGAATGCTGCCCAGTGACCAGCCCCCCTTGCACTGCCAAGAGAAAAAGCCGGAAAGTGGGAGGGAGTCAGAGAAAACTGGAGCCATGGAACAAGCCCGGCACACGTCCTGGGTCTGTCTGTCATCTAACAGGCTGGGGGGCGGGGTGGAGGCAGTCATCCAACAGGCTGCTGTGGTCCCTGGTGGTGGTGGGAGCAGGGAGACCCCCGCCCCCTTTCACCCCATTTCGCCTCTTCTGCCTTCTCCCCACCCCCGCGAGCCTCGTGGTCATGGCCCGTGCCTGATCCGGATTGGCTGCCGTTCCCCACGTGACCGTTCGCTCGGCAGGCAGGTCGGCGGCGCTGTGCGCTTGAGGCGGAAGGGGCCGGGCAGGGGGGGGGGCTGCGCGGGGAGGGGGCAGCGGACGGGTTCTGCTGTTGGCGCTCGCGGCAGCCCGCTAGGCCGGACGCACCAGCGCTCGGGGATGGAAGCCGAGGAGCCGGGCAGGTACACGGGACAGCCGGGCCTGGGCCTAGGCCTAGGCCTGGCGCGGGGAAGGCCCCTGCCCTCCCCATCTCCCCCCGCCCCACCCCTGAGCCGGCTGCCCGGCTCCCAACGGCCGGGCCCGGCGCATGGTGACGTAGGCGGGGCGGGGCCTGGGGGCCGCCGCCGCAGGGAGGGTGCCCAGGGGGTGCTGGGCCTGTCTGTCCGCGCGTGGCAGGGTGCGAAGGGGGGGTAGAGCGGGCGGGGACTGAGGATGTCGTCGCGCGGGGGGGGGGGGGGTCTCTAAGGTGCCACAAGTACTCCTTTTCTTTTCGTGTATACTAAGGGTGTATGGAGCAGGGGCCGGGGGGGGGGCGTCTCTCCGTCTGTCTCTTCAGTTGCATCTGAAGAGTTGGATTTTATTACCCCCGAAAGCTTATGTCCAAATAAATCTGTTCGTCTTTAAAACGTCACCGGACTCCTCGTTGTTTCTCTGTTTATGCTAAGGGTGTATGGATCAGGGACCTGTGTCTGTGTGGGAGTTTGTGCCCATAGATGGGGGTTGTATTGAGCAGAGACCCTATGTTGGCTGGGTCTGTGAGTATATATGGGGAGGCATATCTGGCGTAGGCGCCTCTGGTGTGCCTGGGTATGGGTTGCAGGAGTGTCTCGGATGTCACTCGCCAGTGTTTGGTACAGTATTGCTTAAAGATACAAAACAGTGTGCATTATGCCTCAAATCACCTAGGCACCTATAACATCTTGCAACCCAGAGTGCTTCACGCACTCTGTATGTGTTAGATAAAGTAAAATAATTTGCCAACTTTGAATTTACTTAATCTTCCTTCAAAAGTCAGGTAATTCTAATTGTTTTATGCAGTGTTGTAGCCATGTCGGTCCCAGGATACAACGTAGTAAGGTAATATCTTTTACTCAGCCAACTTCTGTTGGTGAGAGAGACAAGCTTTCAAGCCCACCTAGAGCTCTGCTTCAGGTCAGAGTTCTGTATGGACGCTCCCTGACTTACGCAATCGTTCCGTTCCAGAAAGCCTTGCATAACTCAAATTTTGTGCAAGTCGGAAATGTATACCCGAACATTATGCAAAAAAACAACCCAAAACCCTCTCCTATTTCTAGCTTACGGAACTTTTTCCGTAAGTGCGAATTTGCGTAAATCGGGTCTTGCGTAACCCGGGGAGCGTCTGTATAAGCTTGAAAGCTTGTCTCTCTCACCAACAGAAATTGGTCCAATAACAGATGTTATCTCACCCACCTTGTATCAAATAAATCTAAGGCTTGGTCTGCAATACAGAGTTAGGTCGTTGTAAAGCAGCTTACATCAAGCTAACTCTGTAAGTGTCTACATTACAATGTTGCTCCCACTCATGTGGGTCCACCACTACGCTGACCTAACAATTCTACCTCTGCGAGAGGCATAGCACTTAGGTTGATGTAGTGAGAGTGACACAGTGTCTGTGTAGTCGCTGCGTTACTGAAATTTCCCATAGGTTGTCAGCTCTGCACAGGACTCATCACTGTCAGTGCCCTACACAGGTAAGCTGGTGGAAGTACTCCTGGTAAGGATGTGCACCACAGACATAGGGGGCGTAGTGTGGACATGAACCACCGCAGTAACTACTGACTTAGGTCGACTTAATTTGGTAGCTTAGGCAAAGCCAAAGTTAGTTGGATGATAGCTTTAACTTACCTAGATTGCCCACATTCTGTGTACTTGATGGTATACTTTTAAGAACATAAAGTGTAATGTGTTATAATTAAGGCTAAGATTTAGTCATAGGTATTTTTGGTAAAAGTCATGGACAGGTCACGGGCAATAAATACAAATTCAAGGCCCATAACTTTTACCAAAAATACCTGTGACTAAATCTCTACTTCTGGGGCCCCACTGCCCCCGGGGGGGGCCTGGTGGGGAGGTGGGGAGCTCTGCTTCAGTGCTGGGGGTTGACCTCCCCCCAAACCCTTCTGGTTGCTGCTCCTGGGGACCGCTCTCTGGACTGCTGCTGCTGCTCAGGCAGTCCCCAGGGTACCCCCAGGACAGCTGCTCAGGCACTCCCCGAGGAGTCAGCCACACTGGCTGTTGTTCCAGTGGTCACCGAAGCCAGCTGCCCAGGGCCGCCCAAGCAGCAGGTAGTGTGACTAGCCCTGGGATCTCTGCTCTGGCGTTCACCGGGGCTGCCCCCAGGATCGCTGCTTGGACAGTCTGCGGGACCAGCCCCACTGACTGCTACTTGCGTGGTCCCAGGAGCCAGCTGCCTCCTGAGCAGTGGCTGGAGCAGCTGGCCCTGGGTCACTCCAGCAGCGGCCAGTGCGACTGGCTGTGGGGTGCCCAAGCAGCTGGCCCCAGCTGCTGCGGAAGTCATGGGGGTCTTGGAAAGTCACGGAATCTCTGACTTCCGTGATGTCCGTGAAAGAATCACAACCTTTAGTTATAATTGTGTTATAGAAAAGTGGAAGAAAATAAGGCATATATTTAATGTGACTGTCATAATCTGAATATTCTGATTCTTGTATGCTTAATATTAAATTAATTAAAAAGGAGATGGGGTGTTCAGCAATGTTTGATTCCCACTATGTGATCAGAAGCATTGACCATTTATTTAATGGAATTGGATGTTCTACGTGTTGCTGTAATAGACTGTAACTGGAGAATGTAACATGCAGTGTATGCCAACCCTGGTTAAGAATGTCATGATTTTATTTTGATTAAGTAATGTACTGAACAGGTTATAAACTTAAGAAAATTCTGAAAGATTAATGTTATATGGCTAACAATACTAACTTTTTTTCTTTTAAGATATTATTCTCCTCTTCAGCAAGCTCAAGCATTTTATACATTTCCATTCCATCAAATGATGACTGCAGCTCCTAACATGGAAATTATGAATGAACAACAGACTGTAGAGGGCATTCCAGATCCAGACTTTGCTCAAGAACCTATTCAAGGTAGTGTGACCAAATTAGTATAACTTAATAAAATTTAAAATCTTGATTAACAAGGCTGAAAATGAAATTGATACTTAGTAGTTGATTTTCAAGGATCATTTGTCTTAATAATTTGCTTCTCTAGTCTCCTGGTTTTTCTCTTTTTGGCACTCTTTGAACAAGTGTTCAGAAACTTGTTTTTTGTAACATATTTCTAAAAGAATAATGAAAATATTGCTGCATGCATATAGGAAAATACAAAGCAAACCCTGGTTGTAGTTTTGACATTGGTCAGTCTTAGGGGCGTATTCCTTCACCCGCTTACTTCCCTGGTCCTTCTTTCATGAACAGAGAGCAACAATTGATGTTTATTGGGGTGAACTTCCAGCAAGCATGATTTCAAAGAGCCCAATAGCACCTTATTTCAATGTAACTAGTTTAAAATGTAAAAATGTGATCGTTCACTTCCCAGCTTATGGCTGCCTTTGCTGCTTAAGAACCTAAGAACAGGGCCTCAAAGCTGTCACAGTAAAAAAAGGCCTTTACACCAGCAAACAGTAATTTTTAATTCTTTCTTTTATACCTCTATAACTAGCTAAGTAATAAAAAATACACCTAAATTCTTAAAGTATAGGCCTTTACAAACAGGCCTAAATATCTATATCCTAACATTCAGCCTTGCCAAATTCTGATCTTTCATGATGAATGAAAATTTTCATAGGTGAGTAAACTACGATTAGTTGATTTTGTGTTGTGGTTTTTCTAAATCAGTCATCATGGTAAAAGGCCGGCAGCTAGACTTTTTTTTGCTTCAGCTAGTAAATGTTCATAGCAATTTTGTAAAATTAGCATAGTAGGATCTTGTTTTACTGAAAGTCTTTATTAGGGATACATATTTAATTACTTTGTTTTTGTGGTGAATTATGATCATCTGAATTTTTAATTACTACTTTAAAAACGAACTTTAACCCACCTACAAATATGAGAAGGCTAGAAAACATGTCTTGAGATACGTTTCAGTTGGGTGCTCTGAGCATTTCTAGGTAGGCCCTATTATCTTTAACCTTCATATATATCTTCCCTTTATTAGTTTTGGTGCTAAGTGTGCCAGAATGGGAGCCTGTGTAATATTGTCACCTTATTGCTTACTACTTGTAATGTCTGCCATACTTGAATGCTAGTTCTAAATCATTAGTAACTGTACTTTTCCACTATTTCAGAATTAATCCTTTATCCATATTTTGAATATAAGTGTGAGTCTCTCTGTATTAACATAATGCAAGAATGTTAAATCTGGGATGATGGTATCCCAGGCCTAATTGTGTGCCACATCTACATAAATATTTACTTTCACAGTAGTTGCTGTAACCCTTGGCAAGATTAAATTGTATAGTTCTCCATCTTCTAGTTCAAGCAGTAAATGCTCTGCTCACTCTAACAGAGACACTATATTATTCACTACAGTTAGTGCACAA
Source organism: Lepidochelys kempii (assembly GCF_965140285.1). Classification (NCBI taxonomy): domain Eukaryota; kingdom Metazoa; phylum Chordata; order Testudines; family Cheloniidae; genus Lepidochelys; species Lepidochelys kempii. The sequence continues at coordinate 252,768,338 of NC_136380.1, forward strand.
CTGTAGTATTGTATTTAGTACAGTTAGGCGTCTCATGTTGTGTTACGTGTTGTGATGAGGAAACAGTGTCTTTTAATTACGCTTTCATTTTGCTTTAGGTATTCCAGTAGTGTTCTGTTGAGCTATTCCAGGTCTTGCTGTAAACACTGAGAACTAGGTGAAGTCTCCTCAGGCTCATTAGCAGGGCATGAAAAACTAACCAGACACCTACTAACAAGAAGACTAAACCTACTCTTCGGAGATAGATATGAAAGATCAGGGTGGTGTGACTCCTCTGGTGAGAAGCCCATCAACTCCCAGCCTTGGGAAGGGAGAGGTTTTTGGGGTTTCCTGTTAGGATGCTGTCCCTGGACCCTGTTTGGGAGCTCCATCTGTAGTGATAGTCTGGGTAGTAGGTGTCTGATAAATTTGAAATTCAACCCTGTTTTTGCTGCTGGGATTGGGAAAGACCTTGCTCTTCTCCCTTGAGAGTCTGCCTACTGGGAGTAGGCGTGGGTCTCTTCCATTCTGTGACTACTGGCAAAGATTTCTTGCTCCTGCAAGGAGAGGAAGAGGGAGGGAGATCTGTTGTTCTATCACTGCTACAGACTTCAATTTTTTGGGTCCTCCTTCCTTATGAAATAACTCAGTGCCTGACTGCTGCTGCTTTTAGCTTTCCTAAATAGCAGCAACAAGAGTGTGAAATTAACATGATTCTTGACAGTTTTGCTGTTGCCCATTGCAGTTCTGCATAGCAGCAGTGAAATAGATTACTGTGGTGCTAATTTTGTTATGCTACTGCTTGGCAAAGTGCCACAGATGCATCATGGATGTCTGCAGACTCAGGAAGGCAGTGAGTATTATATTTTTCTCATCTCCAAGATTATTCTCATGCTGAAAGTTCTTAAAAAATAAAATAAAAGCTTAAATTTTGCATTAGTTGATGGGGTTAGGCTTATCACTTGCCATTGTTAAATGGGCATTTGAGTTTTTCAAGCCCTGTTCATTAGTGTCACAGTGTTAGGATGTCAAGAATCAGAGGGGTAGCCATGTTAGTCTGTATCCACAAAAACAACAAGGATTTTGGTGGCACCTTAAAGACTAACAGATTTATTTGGGCATAAGCTTTTGTGGGTAAAAAATCGCACTTCTTCAGACATTTTTTACCCACGGAAGCTTATGCCCAAATAAATCTGTTAGTCTTTAAAGTGCCACCGGACTCCTCAATATTAGGATGGTGGGTAGAAAGTTGTCACTAGGATCACATGTCATGACCAAAGTAGTGTCAGAACTGATAGTAAGTATAGAAATTCTATGCTAGAAGTTTATAAAGATTTTTTTTTTTCCTCAACTGCATGAATTACTTTCTGTTCATATATATCCTGGATAACAAATTCCCTTCTGGTCTCACTTTGTCAAATGGAAAGGATAATGGTGCACTCAAGTTTTTAAGTTATGCCTCACTGGAAGATGTCTATTCAGAGAAGGATAAACTCTAAATAGATTGTGCAATTTTATTTAAATTTCCTATATATGCTGTATGGCTGGGTTTGTGGTATAGGCAAGCTTATATCTTACATCGTGTGTTGTTTATCTTCCCTCTTTCTTTTGGTACACCATTCACCCAGCACCCTGAAGTATGCTAGGTGCTGAGAAACTGATCTCTAGTCATCAGCCTTTGCTTGTGTATATATAAGCTGAAGTCCCCTATAGCAGAGTAGAACTTACAGTATTATTCATTTGAATTTAGACTTTGCTGCTTCTGCCTCCACCCACAAAACAAAAGAAAAGCTTATGAAATTTTCTTACCTCTTGAAGTGTTTCCATATATGGTGTACTGTATATGGCATATTAGCCTAAATTATCTGTGTGACTACTGCCATCTTGATTTGTGTTCTGTAGCCACAACATTGTAGTTTCTTCCACTGTGAGAACTGAAGTAGTGGTAGTTTGTTCAGGGTGGTTGTTTCTTTTTTTTTTTTTTTTCAATTTATATTGCCCCCCCCCCCAAAAAAAAAAAAAAAACTGGAGGGAGACAAAAAGAACAGGAAAGGAAAGGAAGGGGGGCATGGAGGGGAAAGGAGAGCAACATCTCAGTTTCCATCTGCTTGGAATTACTAAAGATTTTTAGAAAGTCAGACCAAATATTTTCAAATTTATTTGAGATCCCTCTTCTCTGAACTATTACCTGCTGCTGGTCAGCAAACCGTGGAGGCTGTCTGCTCTGCTGTCTAAGCAATATGAGTTGGTGGCCTTTTTTGTTTTTTAAATAAATTACTATGCAGTCATAGTGGCTACTCTGATTAGATGTGCATGTAGTTTTTGCTCTGCATGTATTTTCAACATCGAAGAACTGTTAAAGGTTTTGTTTGTTTGTTTTTTGAACAATTCTCAAATAGACAAGATGGGGCAGCTAAGCATATAAGGAAATAGGAAAAACTCCCAGTATTTACTGTGGCTATCAAGCATGTAACTCTTCAAGTCAGTTATAATTTATAGCTGAACTCTGACATGTGTCTATAAAGGGTTATCTGCGAAACTTAAATTCTCTAGTGAAGTCCCAGATGGCCAAAGAATTAGCAATAAACATAGTTAATTAGGAGGTATGGTAGGGAACTTGTATATGGACTTTTGTTGAGCACATCTTAAATTTTCTATAAAGTAACCATTTTTGTGTGTGATGTTCATTAAGCCAGAACCATGGTTTTGATTTAGGTGATCCTGTCAAGTGATATTCCCTGTGAGATAAAGTAGCATTCCATTGGACAATGAGTCTAATTTTCATCACTAGCAAATGAAACCAAATGCTCCCCTTTTTCGTGTCCAGCAACTGTCAAAGCAAAATATGCCAGTACTGTCTGTCTGTTAGTATGAACCTAAACCTCCACAACGTCACTTTCTGACATGGGCTAGTGCTGTTCACAGACCAAACCTGGAATACAGAGCTTCAGCTGAAGGGTGTTTTATGTAAGGATTATTTTGCATGAATATTTTGAAGATGAGAACAGTTTTTAGTAGACAAGTTTAAAATTTGAGCAGCATATTTTTGTATTAATGTTTGACATCAATATTATTAAAAAGAGTTCTACACTTTTAGAAAAGCCATGCAAAAAGGAAACTATTAATATGTGTTTCAGAAGTTACAAAGGGAAGGAAGAGAAAAACCAGATCAACAGAGCCAAAGAAACCAGCTGCTAAAGCAGCTAAATCAACTAAATCAAAAGGCAAACAAGAGAAGATCACAGATACATTCAAAGTGAAAAGAAAAGTGGACCGTTTTAATGGTGTATCCGAAGCTGAACTTTTGACCAAGACTCTTCCTGATATTTTGACCTTCAATCTGGATATTGTAATTGTAAGTCATACATTTTAAGTAACATTTTTGAAGTCTAACTCATGAATTATTATTTACTTTATTGTTTATCTAGCATTTTCATGATGAGGTTTCACAGGATAAAGAAGCATCCAAGTTGTTGTTTGTGTACAGTAGTTTCACGCTTTCTGCCAAGGATTATAGTAACTGCATTCTAGTTTATGGAAAAAATCTTAAATTTAAATATGAGGGAAGGTGGAAACTGTTCATACTATTATTCAGTGTTCTTTCCTTATTGTTTTCCCCTAAGTGCTACACCTAACTGTTGTAAAATACATGTTGCGGTAATGCTGTAATGTTACACCTATAAACTGAGATCTTGTCTTAAATTTTTAAAATCTTGAAATAATTGAAAATTGTTAATTGAGCTCTGATTAATAGGCTTGACAAATGCATTATTATGCATTTCCAAGTAATTAGATCAGTTTGATAAACGTATTCCCTTTTCCCTTCATTATTTTAATCTGTTTTTGAAGCTACAATTTACTAATGCTTTGCTCTGTAGATTGGCATAAACCCGGGTTTAATGGCAGCCTACAAAGGGCATCATTACCCTGGACCTGGAAACCACTTTTGTAAGTTTATTGTTCTTTTCTTCTTTTTATTGGGATTTGCAGAAATCTGTCATAAGATTACAATTCAAATGAGGCTGTTTGTATTTTTTAAACACTCTCAGCATTGTCTGTAATTTAATGACAGGCACATACTACTATGTTCTATCATGTAAAGCCACACACACAAAACAAAGATGGATCGTCAGTGATTCCTCTGGTCTTGTTTATAAATGCGGGTTCAGAATTATGTAAACATAGTTACGGATTATATAATTGAAAAAATGACTTTGTTTAGTCTTAGTTTATTACAGCATATAATTAAATCAAAATCAAATGACAAATATTTGTGTTTTCATGGTTTTTTTAATAAGTCAGCGGTCACCAACTTTCAGAATAAAAACAGACCATCTTTCCCAAATACAATTTTCTGAATGCCCTACCAATTCTGTAAAAAGAACAGGAGTACTTGTGGCATCTTAGAGACTAACAGATTTATTTGAGCATAAACTTTCGTGGACTATAGCCCACTTCTCAGAAACTGCTGAGCTTGAATTAATATGCAAACTAGATACCATTAACTTGGGTTTGAATAGAGACTGGGAGAGGCTGGGTCATTACACATATTGAATCTATTTCCCCATGTTAAGTATCCTCACACCTTCTTGTCAACTGTCTAAATGGGCCATCTTGATTATCACTACAAAAGTTTTTTTTTCACCTGCTGATAGTAGCTGATCTTAATTAGTCTCTTACTCCACTTTTTCATGTTCTCTGTATGTGCTCTTATTGTATGTTCCATTCTATGCATCCAATGAAGTGAGCTGTAGCTCACGAAAGCTTATGCTCAAATCAATTTGTTAGTCTCTAAGGTGCCACAAGTCCTCCTGTTCTTTTTGCGGCTACAGATTAACACGGCTGCTACTCTGAAACCTACCAATTCTGTATTTACCTCTTTATTAACAAAACTCCTAGATGTCTGAATAAAACACAAACCCCTTCCACCCCACCTTCCAATCCCTCAAACTGGTAGTTTCCAACATTAATGGTACACCATATTTTGAGATTTAAAAAAAAAAAATACTGCTATATCTTTACAACTGCCTCATATTTATTTTAATAATTCTGGACACTTTCATTTTTCATCTGAATGTTGCTATTGGGGTAGAAGGGAGAAGTACAAAATTTGACTTAATTTGTGATTCACTGTAAACAAACTAGGGCTCATTTACCCCTTTCTGTTGTAGGTAGGTGCATAGCTTGTTTTCTGGGTTCTTTATAAAAGACTGTCTGCCCTTGATCTGTGTGAGCACCTGTTAACATCAACAGGAGTGACAAGTCCAGATTAAAGGCTGTGTATGAGACACAAGTCTGGTGCCCACATCTTGTACTGGGTTTTTGTGTTAATGGATTTTTCATTTATTTTCCTCTGAAATGAGTGTGACACTGTCTAGAATGGCTCACAACTTTGAGTGCCTACCTCAGGGCAGACACCCCAAACTGGCCGTGTGTTCTATAATTAGACTTCACCAAGCCAGTAACAAATGTGAACTCCTGGATTATTACAACAATCTTAACACTTAGTCACAGACAGTCCCCTTAGACTCTCCAGCCTATTTTGCCACCCAGACAAACTGGACTTAGTGAAAAATGGTCACTTATATAAAAAAATCACACCACATTCAGGTTGCTTCCAGTCCCATGAGACCAGTCACTTATCCCAGATTGATTGGTACCCTAGCTCTTACACCAAAGACAATGCCTGTAGCCAATCCTGTAATAAACTGTCTAAACGTTTATTAACTAAGAAAGAAAGAAGCGTTATTTACAGGTTAAAGCAAGCAAATGTACACACAAATGAGTTTCCATCTAAATCTTAAGAGTGACAGAACTGTAGTGATCTGTCTATTCAAATTGTCTTTCAGGGCAGACCCTGGAGGATCTCTGGGGATGTCTGGCTTCAATTTAGAGTCTCTGGGCCCTTCAGAGTTCAAAAAGCTAAAAAGATATAGTTTCTTCTTGACAGGGATTTGTATTCCTTTCCCCCAGAGTACAAGATGTTGGGATGAGTTTAGGTGGAGGGGGAGCAATAAACAGTCTTTTGTCCTCTGATGTTCCACAGTGGTTTGTCCGGTATCTATGGGCCTTCTTTGGTTGGCAGGCAACAACCCCTCCTGTGACAATCCAGTATTTCACACTTGATGTTTTTCTCCTGACTAGGGAGATTTACATTTCAGAGCAAACACTTAAATACTAACTTGATAATATGGGCTATAGATATTATAAGTGAGATTAATGCATGCAGCAACATACAAGCATTTCATAGAGTCTAAACACATTCTTATAAGACTAATACCTGTTTTGAGCAAAACAAACATACGTGTGACCTGGTCTGGTCCCCAGCTATGAGGTTGTCAGTTCTTAGCTAATGTATGCAGCCTGGGCAAGAACTGGCATCTAACCTGCCAGCATCACAATGAGCATTTTACTTAATGTGTATTTTATCATGAATCAGTCCAAATGTGTGCATGCTGATAAAACCATTTCGTAATATGAAGATGCTTCTTTACAGTGAGACAAACTAAACTTGTCATTTTAAACTTTTCATGCTACATCAAAAATTGGGGCGAGGTAGAAATAGTACTAAAATACGTAAGATGATAAGTACAGAAAAAGTAAGTGTGCTTACTTTATGCCAAAGAGCTCCATGGCAGTGTACAGCACATAACATAACTCAAATAAATAAAATGTTAATCTACTTATTAAAATTCAAACAATCCATGTCCAATACAAAAAGATAAGTGATGACAGGATAAGGTAGTAAATTAGACTAACAGGTATACCAAAAAATATAAGGGAAAAAACAACTCTGAAATGGTGGTAATTGGTGTGGGTTTTTAAGTAGGTGGGGAATAACAGATGAACATCAAGGGGAGTAGCTTTCATAGTAAAGATATGATTGGTTGCTGACTGAAGACATGATATCGAGATCTGTAAAAGTCAGGGGATGTGCTGAACATGCGTAGCAGTTCAGAGGAGCCTTGAGGAGATCTCATACTTAATCAAGGCTTGCACCATTTTGGGTTCCTAACATGAACAGTGTCAACTTGCTTAATATTAGAACAGCCTAGATTTTTGAAGACTTTCATTATAAAGTTAACTAACCTTTCAACTTCGTTTGTTTTGCTTGACCAATATTGCTTTCTTTTCATGCTCTTTGTTTTGAACCTCTGGTAGTCTGTAGTGGTCTGTCGTCTGGGTTTTTTTTGTTGTTGCTTTTTGTTTTGGGAGCCGCTGTTTGTTTTTGTTGTTTTGTTTTTATAGCCCTTGCTGAAAATGTGTTCTCTCCAGCACCACAATGAATTCTCCATATCTACGATAATGTTTCTAATGCTAATTTTGTGGTCCTGAGCTTCACAAGAGGAACCAAATAGAATAAGGTGGAAATAGATATTGATCAAAGTTGTTCCATTTTTACTTAAGTCATAAAATTTAAAGCTACAAATTTAACTTTTAGGAACAAAGCCCTGTTTATGGAAACAAGGAATCCCGTGGTGGCATTACATTTTTCAACAGGGATTTTCTATCTTGAATCAGTATAGAAACAATGCTCACTATAAGCAGTCTTTAAAATAAATAAACGTAGACAAGGCAATCATCTTCTGAAATGTTCGCTTAACATGGAGTATTTCTTTAGCATTCCAATACTATATACTGGGCAATCCCTTTTTTTAAATAGCTTTCATATTTTTCTTTATTTTAGTATCTCCTTAGAAATAAATACTTCATTATAGTATTTTGGCATCTTGAAGTATTTCAGAATGCAGATGAGTAAACTTGTATCTTCTCTCTTCACAGGGAAGTGTCTCTTTATGTCTGGGCTGAGTGAGGAACAATTGAACCATATGGATGACCACACTTTACCCCAAAAATATGGTATTGGATTTACAAACATGGTGGAAAGAACAACACCAGGTAGCAAAGACCTCTCCAGGTAGGAAAATGCAGGATAGTACTATATTTAAACAAGGAGTGGTAGCCAAGGTCTTAATCTCGAATGCAATTGTTTTTTCTCATTTAGCAAAGAGTTTCGAGAAGGAGGACGAATTCTGATGCAGAAATTGCAAAAGTATAAACCTCGCATAGCAGCTTTTAATGGAAAATGTGAGAATCTTAATTTTGAATCATTCTTTTTCCAGCAGCCTTCTATGTGGCGTATAATGATCTATCTTCATTTCATTTTAGGTATTTATGAAATTTTTAGTAAAGAAGTTTTTGGAGTAAAGATTAAAAAATTGGAATTTGGATTGCAACCCCACAAAGTCCCAGACACAGAAACTGTAAGTTCTTGCAAAGTTATTTCAACACTAGTGAAACCAATGAAACCCACTTACACCGGTGGTGAATTATGCCCAAAATGTGTGTGGGAAAGTGAAGGGGTCTTATTTAAACAGAAAAGAATGGGATTGGGCAAATATAATCCTTTCCTCAGCCAGACTTTTGTAGGGGTTTATAGGTTTGCTTTTGGAAATAGTGTATTATTGTCAGCAGGATAAGTTACATGCTGAAAAGGCATCTGTAGTCTGAATAAAAAAATTATTGACCATCATGAATACCCCTAATTCACCCACAAATAGGATATTATAACTTGACAACAAGTATACCATTCAGAAACTCAAAAATCCAATCTAAATACTATGGTAACAACCCCCCCCACACACACACACACACACCCCACCTTCTTTGTTAACAAGGAGGTACTCAAGCATAGACGCCGACTTCATGGGTGCTTCAGGGGTGGAGCACCCACGGAGAAAAATTAAAAGGAGTACTTGTGGCACCCTAGAGACTAACCAATTTATTTGAGCATAAGCTTTCGTGAGCTACAGCTCACTTCATCAGATGCTATTACCAGCAGGAGTGTGAGTTTGTGTGTTACTCTCCTGCTGGTAATAGCATCTGATGAAGTGAGCTGTAGCTCACGAAAGCTTATGCTCAAATAAATTGGTTAGTCTCTAAGGTGCCACAAGTACTCCTTTTCTTTTTGCGAATACAGACTAACACAGCTGTTACTCTGAAACCTGAGAAAAATTAGTGGGTGTTTAGCACCCGCCGGCAGTCAAGCTCTCCCTGCAGCACCTCTCCCCTGCCAGCGGCCCCACTGGTCACGCCTCCTGCTCCCTCCCAGTGCCTCCTGCCTGCCACAAACAGCTGTTTCACAGCATGTAGGAAGGTGGGGGAGGAGCGGGGACAGCGCATGCTTGGGGGAGGAAGCAGGGAAGGGACAGAGCTGGGGTGGGAAGAAGCAGGGGCTTGGGGGAAGAGGTGGAGTGGGGGGTAGGGCCTGGGGTGGAGGGGAGTGTCGAGCACCCCCTGGCTAGAGGGGAAGTCAGTGCTTGTGGACTCAAGGATGACCATGACACTAGTCCAAGCATGGGGGAGGGAACACGTAGTCAGGCACTGTGCTATTAGTGGTAGTAACAAAACTGCTGTATCTGAGCATGCAAGGGGATCAGTACTTTTAAATGCAGCCTTCTAAAGGTGACTTTCAGTTGCACTCTGTTGAATTTTGATGTTTCAATACAATTCTTTGAGGAAGAGTGTTCATGGTGGACTGTAAGTAATGAGTGGACCATAAAGTACTAGCATGGATGGAATATACATAGACTTGATCCACAAACTGTTCTTAAAATACCCCTTCGATGGATACCTTGAATTTTAATATTGTAACATATTGGTTGTGTTCTAATTCATAAACTCAAATACTGTATTATTCATAAATAAATATTGTAATACTTTATTGGACAAGTCACTTAATTTTTCTGAGTTAGTTTTAAATCTTAGTTTTTCTAGGGCAGATCCTCAGGTGGTGTAAATTGTCATAGCTCTGTCAGCTGATGATCTTACCTCTCTGTCCGAGGTAAGATCCTCAGCAGGTAAGCGAAAACAAGGACGTAAGTATTACCCAGTCTCATGAGGATTAATAAATGTTTGTACAAAAGCTTAAAAATATAAAGGTGATTAAGTGCTTAGTCATTCTTGAGGTTTTTACATATTGTATGCTTTACTGACCTCTAATTTAGCATTGCTTGCTTTTTGTTGTCTCTTTTGTAAAGCTCTGCTATGTTATGCCATCATCCAGTGCAAGATGTGCTCAGTTTCCACGTGCACAGGATAAAGTTCATTATTACATAAAGCTTAAAGATTTAAGGGATCAACTGAAAGGCATTACGCCAAACACAGAGGTGCAGGAGGTGCACTATACGTTTGATTTACAGCTTGCACAAGGTATAGTGCTTTTTGGTAATCTTTTTCTTAAAATGTATATGGTAGCCATATCATCAGGTTTGATATGAGAGAGATAATATATAGAATCAGCAGTTATCAGGGTAGAAGGAAATTAAGAATTATAGGAAACACATAACTATATTCCCTCTAATTTACAACAGACTGTGTAGAACTAAGCATGTTACTTATGTCATCTTTTCTTAATCTTAATTACCCATTATCTCATGGAAGGTGGGATAAGAACTTTGTTTAAAGTAAAAATACATGTATACAGTGTTGTGTTGTGTGATGTAATGTTCATGGTTTACTATTATCCTGAAGATTAAGATATTTGAGGCCTTTTTCTCCAGAGGATGCTAAAAAGATGGCAGTTAAAGAAGAAAAATATGATCCAGGTTACGAAGCGGCATATGGTGGTGCTTATAGTGAGAAAACCCCCTATGAGCATGAACAGTGTAACTTTGCTTCAAATGGAACAGGTAAAAAGTGATGCTTGTGGCTTTTAATCTCCAAGTCTTTACATACGAGGATTATTTTTCTGCATTTCTACCATTTCAGGCAGCTTCCACAGTTTTTGTTTAAAGTTTTGAAGAACAACATTTAAACTGTTAAATTTATAATTTCTTCCATATCATTTTATCAGGACATTAGGGCCCCCTTTTCTGTTTGGGGGGGAAGAGGGGAGACATTTTTTTTTCTTTTTTCCTGGACACTCATTTGTATTTAAATAAAATATCTTCTGTAACTTCAGCGACTTTCCCAAAATCAGATTTTAGGGATTCTTCCACAAATCTGTTGTGTAAAAATAACTAACCATTTACAAGTCATATATGGAATCAACCTAGTAGAGCATCATAATTATCATTTTTTGCCATAAATTTACATAGGGCTTTTCATTACAAAAGAAATGGTCATTACCTCTGAATTTATACTCTAAGAATAGCAAGACCTGACAAGTGATAAAAAAAGAGAGAAATAAGGTTATCCCGTTCATCTTGCTACTGGTGACGGAGGATGTATTCAAATGTATTTTTCCTGTATCAGGATGGTTTGTGGTTCCCATATAACTTCATAAATTGATTTGAAGGCTAGTGTAAATGCACATTTTTGTATTAATACACTGTTAAGACTGAGAAATTGAAAAAAACCCACCAAAACCACAGACAGTGTAGTGTATCCCATTTAATGTTGTGTAGGAAACCTTAACTTTTGGTATTCCCCAACTTTGAGAACATTGTTTTAACTTTATATCAAAACTAGGTTTTGCACTTAACTTTTTTGTGGATTTCTAATTGTAAAGAGATATTGGGTGTTGGGGAGAAAAAAAGAAACATAGAGCTTATGTATGCTGTGGAGCCTGAACATTTCTTGACCTGGGACAGAGCTGCTATCTTGCAGATCTTTCACAAAGTACACAATTTCAGCCCCAAGTGAATTTGAGAAAACTATTAGCAACAGAAAAAACTCAAGGGGAGAATAGAATGAGAGTTGGAACTCTGACTGTAGCAGAATAGCCATTATTAGGAATTCTGGTTTTCATTTCAAACCAAAAATGGAGGAGGTCCCATTGGTCACAACTGAAGAACAGGTTTAAATTCTATATAGGGGAACTAATGAATAATTACCAATTTCTGATAATGGTCTTTAAATTTCATGTCCTAATCTTGTGCTCTGATGTAGATTGCTTCCTGTTCATGATCTTTCGAGTTCGTTTCTTAGTCTCATATAATAGAGTAAGAAACACAATGGGGTTTGGTGTGGTGTTATGAAGACTGGGTAGGCAGGATCCAAACAAAATTGAGAATTTTTACATGTGTTTTCTGTGTGTTCATTGCTAATGAAACAACTAATTTCTGCTCAGACTTGCTCAGTCACAATTCAAATAAATATAAGTTATTTTTTAGGAAGTTAACATGGATTAGAGAGTAATGTAAAAACTGAAAACATGTCTCCGCACCACAGCTAGCAGAGCAAATAGAAAAATGGGAGGCGGGGGGAGAAATGCTTGGAAAAAATTTTCATCAAAAGCAACTTTTCTGAAACTTTCCTACAAGTATGATGCCAGCTAAACTATTAATACTTTTGTTCGTTTCACTAGAAGTGAACAATCTAGACTACAGTGGGGGGTCATCCTTCGGTGACATTCCTAACGGACAGTGGATGATGCAGTCCTTCACAGACCAGATTCCAGAATTCAGTAACAGTGGGGCACAAGAGCAAGAAGAAAGCAGTGTGTAAAAGCTGCCTCTTTGGCAGCTATGCATAAATGCTGCAGTTTTAATGCAGTTATCAAGAACGGTACCTCAGTTCTCTAACTGAAGCATTTTAATAGTATTTTACTTGTTATTTTATTATAGTCCAAATCAATTGTGTGGTAGATTTAATCCTATGAAGTAAGTAATTTTTAAGGGAATGTCCAACATTTAAAAAAAAAAAAGTAGCCCTTTTTGTATATGAGTTTTATATTTAACTTACACCATTTCTTGCAGTTTGACAAACTGCTTTCTCGTATGTGAAGACTGATTTCTTTTGGGGTTACTTTAATTCTGTAATTTGTAGTGCAGTAGTTTGTGGAATTCTACTTTTTACTGATTCCTTCATATGGGGGGATATTTTAACCCTTTTATATGCAAAGTGGAAAATGGGAACATAAAAGCCACTTGCTGATTAAGATTACCACTGTTGCTTGACAGTGTAGCCCTGCTCTCACAGGGAATAGGGTTTTAAAGTCAATGTAGTTACATGAATTGTGCATTTTCAAGGCCTGCCTTCTGTTCTCTGCCACAAGTGAGAGTTTCCCACTTTGCTTTCCAAGCTCCATCCCCATTTAGCTCATTTGCCATTTGGCACCTGGAGCCTAAGACACTTGAGACCTCATCTCCCCCACCTTGTAAAAGGGGGGGAGGAGAATCCAGTTTGTTGAGCGGGGGCAGGGCTTGAAGACTCCTGCTTAGTTGTCTTGAATAAGGCTGCCTAGTATCAGCTTCACCCTCTAAGAAATGAGGTGGAGCCGGTTGGGCTCTGTGGAGCTGAAGTGCCCTCCCTCTCCTCCATGGCTGGTCTCTGACTTCCCACTTGGCTTACACTGAGCAGCTCCTTATGGTGCAACAGTAGCACTAAATGGGGGGAGAGCACACCTTGGTACTGGCCAGCTTAGAGAGCATGCTTTCAGACAATGGGGAGGCCATACTCCCCGTAAAATATAAAAGCAGACACCTTATTTGCACATGTCACCAAGAGGGAAAACTAGCATGGGGCTGGAACAGGGATTAGGGGGGTTTCTCCTCCTTGCTTCCTCTTCCCCCTCCTCCCCCCCCCCCCCAAATAATTATGGTATGAAGTTAAAGCCACGGGCAGCTGCTATGTGAATATAAAGTCAACCCTGGAAAATAGTCTAAAGTACTTAATAGTTTGTGTTTCTAGACAAACTTTGACTTATGTGGCCAATGTAATATTCAGGGAGTGAAATGAGTTTTCCATGCTTGTGTATAAAATATCACTCTCTTTCCCTCTTTTGAACAGAGAGGGGAAGATATGTCTTGAAGTAAAAGCAATAAGCTGATCAAAACATTTAATGTTTTGGTGATCTTATGAGAGTAGGTGCTTTGTATACTTGAAATATGCACAAACTGTATCTTCTTAATCCAAACTGGTCAGATATTACACTACCAGAGATTTTATCCTTTCTTCCACGCTTTGGCATTTGCTGTCATGGATTGAATGGAACCAGGCAATGCAGAACCTAAGCCTGCTAACAACTTTGGATCTCACACACCCAGGTAGCACACTGCCAGCTCAGTGGGAGGCAGGCATGATGTTTACAGTTCTCTTCCCCAGTTGTGTGTCTTAATCCTAAGAGAAATTTTTAAATCAAGACAAAATGTGCGTTGTGGTTCTGATCATGTTTGTTAGCCTCAGTGTAAAGCTGTTCATTATGTGGTCAAAGATATATGGAAATTGTTCATTTGTTATTTAAAATGTACTGTATCCTGTATCGCTGTTTACATGGACATGTTCCTGCAGGTGCTCAAAAGTGCCTTGCATCAGGGATTTGTAACAATTCGATTTATTTTTCAACAAAAGTATGTGAAGCATGTAACTACTATTGCTGAGTAGATAGTGCAATAGTACATAAATTCTGTAAAGGTGGCTTTTTAATTTGAAGGGAAAGTTCTGTTCTTTGACAGAGGTGCCTACTAGATTATGTAGGGATAAAGTAGAGTTAAATGTACAATGACAGTTTCATTAAATATGGCAAGTAATGTGTGTGCATTCTCTCAAATTGGTGCTGTAACATGGAGGTTTTAAACCCATCTTGAAAATCTACCGGTGTTTCACAATAAAATCAGGAATTGTACTGAAATATCTTATTGCGTTAAAGTGTGATATTTTGCCCTCTGACTAGTGATGGGATCTGATTATGATGCATGTAAACACCTGCTGAATGGCTTCACTATAGTGTTTTGAAAAGAAGCACTAAGTGGCTGCACTGAAAAAGAAAATTAGACCTATTGAAATGTTTTTCATTCATTTTGGTTTAATGCTGCTTAAAAAAAACAGGACTAGAAAGCTAAAACATCTTGTACTCAGCACTAAGTACTGCTCGTATAGATTCAACAAGCAAGTGGAATCTTCTTTAGAGGATACAAAACATTGCATGAAAACCCATTCTGTTTAGTCCTGATTTTCATATTTGTAAACATTTTAAAATGTCTTTAATCAAGTAAACATATCTCACAATATTACTAGAAACTCAAGCTAATCTGAAGTTTGTATGTGTGTTTTACCCCCATACCAGTACATTAACTCAACATTTATTTTTAGGGTGAAGCTTAAATACTTAGGGTTAGTTTTGTAAAATCAGTTACACATACAGTTTTACACAATAGTTATATTACACAGAAGATAAACTGTATTGCAAAGTATGGTATAGAAATAGAATAATCCATTACGATCTTGCTGGAAACGGATTTATTTTTAAAAGCATAAACATTTTAGATGTCTTTCAGTATCAGCTATTGGGACGAATCATTTTGAACTTCCCTGATGGGTCAGGGATAAACCAGTTTTCCCATAGGTCATTATGAACACTAGGGTAATCCCAAGGTTTATACCTTCCATTCCAATGAAGTAATTTAGCTTCTTGAAGAAAATGCTCTGAATACCTGGCATCGGGACTCCACCCTGTGTGGTTTTAAACATAAATAAATCTCTAGCTTTCATAAAGTTCAGTATTGGAAGATACTATGCAATTAAAGTACAACTTTTATTAAAACTGATTTAAAGAAAAAATACACGAATTAGTATACTTTTTACTGGTACTAAACATGATGGGCTATTTTGTAAAAGAGTGTTGATAAACTTACTTCTGCGCTGCCTTCAGAGTTGGGTGGCTGGAGAGCGACAGCCGGTGGCCGGGAAGTGGGGGCTGTTGGCCTGGCACTCAGCTCTGAAGGCAGCACCCCGCCAGCAGCAGCAGTGCAAAAGGTTGGCAATACCATACCATGCCACTCATACTTCTGCCTTCAGAGCTGGGTGGCTGCTGATCAAGGGCCCAGCTCTGTAGGCAGCAGCATGGAAGTAAGGGTGTCAATACCACACCAGGCCATCTTTACTTCTGAGATGCTGCTGACAGCAGCTCTGCCTTCAGAGCTGGGCTCCTGGCCAGCAGCTGCCACTCTAGCTGCCCAGCACTGAAGGCAGTGCTGTCGCCAGCAGCAGGGCAGAAGTACCACAACCCCCTCCTACAGTAACCTTGCGACCCTCCCACAACTCCTTGTGGGTCAGGACCCCTACAGTTACAACACGTTTTTGATTTAAATTGCTGAAATCATGAAATTTATGATTTTTAAACTCTCATGAAATTGATCAAAATGGACCATGAATTTGGTAGGGCCATACAAATGAAAGGCTGCTTTACAAATAGGAGGAGGTGGCCCGCTATTGCCAATAAGATCTGGCTAGCTCTTTGTGTAAAATACCTATTCCACCTTTAATCCCAGCCCAAGGGCTGTTACAGGTGATTTAGCCTGCAACTGCTTCTCAGCCCCTGGCTTTGTAGAGCTTAATACCAGAAGGACCCATCAGATCACCTAGCCTGACCTCCTGCATGTCATTGGTGGTTACATTTCACCCCTGTATTGAGCCCAATAACTTGTGTGGTTAAAGAATATCTTCCAGGAATGAGATTAATTTGAAGACTGGGAGGGAGGAGAAGCTTCAAGTAAATAGCTATAGTAGGACAAGGAAAGCGATAAAGGGCTAATTTTGAATCTGGAAGGAAGGGGAATGAGTGCAGAGCAGTGATGTGGGATCTGAGGCATAAAGTAGTGTACTGAGGATGAGCAAAATCATCCATAGGGTCCTTAAATCTTATTTGTATTTTGTTCCAGCCCAGAGTGTTTTGAAATGAAACATACTTACCAAGATGTCGCACATGCCACAAGGGATTAATAGTGGAATATTTTCCATGGAATACAATGAGCATTGGAGAAGTGGCCACACCTCCCCCAAGGGTGCTGCTGTAGAGGTTTTCTCTGTGAAAAGGCAAAAAAGAGCAGCTCAAAGTCCTGAAATGAAAAGGAACTTTACTACAAAACCAGAAGGCAAAAGCAATAAATAGTAATGCTCTACCTAATTTACTATTAAAATCTGCTTTGTATAGATTGAAACGCTACTTCTTTACCTAATTTGAAATATGCACCTTTTTACTGGCATTCCAACACTTACAGATTTTTCTTCTTCTAATTGTGGACAATGTTTGGTGCTGTATAAGAAATCTTGCCAAAGTCTACCACTCTTACTCATGCTGAGTCGTACCTTACTCTGTAAGTAGTCCCAGCAAAATCAATGGGTTGCCTCAGGGTGGCAGAAATGAAATCACTGGGATTCCTCTCAGAATGAGGGGCTACTCAGAACCTGACCTAAAATGAAGCCAACCCCTGTTCAGAAGTGGCTAAAGTTTAAATGACTGGCACAGCATTTACAGATACAAAAGGTAGTCCACATGAGACCTGGAAGTGGTGTTTTTATTGGGGGCTCAAACGCCAGGTACAGAGAATGTGTGGGCACTTTAAAATGTAAAAACCCTTTGTTATATCTTTACAGCAATTTGCTTTAGTGTTCATGGGTATTTTTCTAAGCATTAAAAAGGGATAAAAAAAATCAAGTGTTAGGCCAAATGAGACATGCAGAATAAGTGAGAGAGGAAGGAGGGAACTGGGGAAGGCTTCTGTTCATATGCAGTGTAGTTGTAGCTGTTGGTCCCAGGATATTATTCTTCCTCCCCTGGTTCTCTGTGCTTCCTTCCCCGGCTTTCATTTGCTTTCCCAGGGTAGCAGAAAACTGACAAGTGGTCAACACTGTGATCCATTTTCATTTCAGCTCTGCTTTACTGCAGTTCGACTTACCCTGTGCGGAATACAGCAGGTGACATTCAAGTTACCAACACACGCTGACAATGGATTGATACCACAAATACTTTGTGAATAGACTCATGTCATTGACCATACACTGGTTTTTAAAGAGAATGCCATAGTCGTCCCTCACCCCCACCACTTCTCATAGTGGAATTGCCACTTTTTACAGCTTCTTAGGGTTGGGTCTTTTTCTGATTTTCAGCAGTTTATGTAAATTATGGCTTATCTTTTTAGGAAGAAAAATGGCCTTTTTTTTTGTGTTTAAGAAATGGTTCTTGGGTTGTGTAAAAAAAAACTGTCCCCTTTCCAGTATTGCTGACATTGCAGTTTATAGGGCCCACTGCAAGAAGGAGAGATCAGCCCTCCCCCTAAGCAGCCTGATCCTGAATGGGGCTGATCATCCACAATGAAAACTGCAGGTGCTCAGCACCTCTCAGGATTAGGCCTGGCTTGCTGAGTCAGCACAAGACTGCAGAGTCCCAAGTGGTCACTTGATGTTGTTCGTGACTGCAGTTGGATTAAAACAGGTGGAAATTGTGCAACATAAGGTTATCTTGCCTTACGATCTGTGAAAGGAAGCACATCTTAAGTAATGGACCTTTGAAAAATGAACAGAAAATTCAACTTTAAACAGCACATTCAGTCAGGATAAAGTGAAGACTTTGATATCTGTACATACTCTACATTTCTTTGCATCCATTTTTCTAATTGCTTTGTAATCCGCTGGTGCTTCCATTCTGTCATATTAGCCACAATTACACCAGGGTTAAAGGAGCAAGTGCTGGGGCTGATGCCAAGGTCTCTAATTGTTTGCTTCCGGTAGTCCAGATATCCCATGTATGTGTTCTAGAGAGAAGGAAAATTATATATATCTCTACTATAAATCTAATTTATGTCTAGATATACTTAGATGCAGCTGAATCTACCTCATGCACATGCAGAATACATAGGCATTGAACAATAAGCTCTGAGAACTTGATTTCTAGATGATTATTACCTGCCTTGACTTCAGTGTGAGGCACAAGGCTAAAGGACAGGATATTCTAATCATTATGTGTTAGTGATATTTCCATGGGAGTCCTACAGGGCTTTGTCTTTTGACCCACTCCTCTTCTCCCTTTACACCTTACTCTAGGTGATCTAGCGTAAGACCAGTGTGGTTATCGTAAGGCTACTGGACTTTAATGGCAGTTGCAGATGTTCCGTACCACTCAGGATTTGGTTTTCAAACGATATCTTTTGAGCAGCCCACAAAGTTCAACCCTCACTCCCTCTCAGTTAACAGAAAGTCTAATATCAATCCTATCAATACTCTCTTCTAAATATGTTGCACATGTGACCTACCAAAACAAGAAGAGTTTAGTAAAATACAAAACATACTGCAAAAGAATCAGGAGACAGTGCATCTTAAGATGATTACAGGAAACAATTCCCCTTACTAAACTATGTATCTAAATCCAAATACTACACTTTACCCTGAGAAAACTTTCATTTTGGGATGAAGAAAATCATGTTAAATCTGTAGGTAAAAAATCCATCAACAATCTGAATTTAAAACTAACATCTTACCTGCATTCCTACACTTCTCACCATTTCATGAGTAGAAGGCAAATCACAGTCGTCTGAAAAAGCTGCAGCATGGCCTGGATCTAGCTTTGTGTCATACAGTTCCTGGATGTCACCTGATAATACAGAATTGGGAGTCTAAGAATGGTTTTGTTTCATTGCCATGTATCTGTCCTTTGAGCTGTTTAGGACAATATCTGTTCTCAGTTACACTGGTACAACCCTATCAATGTCAAGGGATTGCTTGGATGTAAGGCAGGCAGAATTTTGCTCTGTGGGCATTAGTTTCAAACATAGGTCCTGTAACTGGAAGTCAAAATCCTACATTTGCATGTATTCATCTATACTTAAGGTGCCTACATGCGGATTTGAAGGTCCAAACATGAGCTGTAGCCTGGGTGCACAGATGTGCATGTCCGTACCTTGCCTCTGGATGGGGGACTGTGTTCCTTTCCCCTTACATCCCACTTTGGTTACCTGGGATTTTGTTCAGGGGAGCAGATTTTCTTCTTAGGGCATTATTTCGCTATATCTTATTAAGATACTAGGCCTCGCTGCTTGAAAAGTGGGCTCACAATATCCATAGACTAACTCCAGCAGCTAAAATGTTCACAGTGCTCCTGGCTATACCAGTGATGAAGTAAATCTGTTTTGATTTGCTAGGGACCCCAAATAGAGCAATATTAGCATGAGGTAATCCAAATCCTGGAAATGAGCAGGAACTGCATCATCTTGTAGGGGCAACGCACCAGTTTGTTTGAAAACCTGAAATAGGATTCATGTCCCACAATGGGACAGTGTTTGAATTGAAGGGACACTGTTAACCTATTTATGGTTCAAAATTGACCTACCTTAAAATTGTTATGCTCTGGGAAGGAATTTCCTCTAGATTCTAAACAGCTTCTGTTTTGTGAGATGTAAAACAAAACAACAAGAAAATCAAAAGCAATGCTTTTGGTGTGACACACCAAAATTCAGTGTGTGAACCTCTTGTTGCTTTGCAGAAAGCACGTAGCTAACAAATACTATTTCTATAGAGCTAAATCCTGAAATCCATATTCAGTGTTTCCTCTGCAAAACTCCTATTAATTTCAAAGGGAGATTTGACTAGGCAAAGACTTCAGAATTTGTTCCACAGTTAATATTCCTGCTAATATTATTGATAATAAAAAAGGCAGAGATGTTGACTCCATTGGAAAGGTGTATGCAAGTGAGGGGGAAATCTATTTTTTCCCCAAATAGTATAAGGTGGAAGAAATTGCATCATCAAGCTTATCGAAAGGGAAGGGAAGGCAAAGAAAACAAATCCAACTTTAAAAAGTGATCAACAGTGCCCTTTTAAGTGCTGCTGCTCTGAAATCTACATCTGAAGGCAAGAAAAACTGCACAAAAGCTGTTGGAAACAAAATGAACCAAAAACTCTTTGCTGTTGTAATTCCCCTGACTTCAAAGGTGTTACTCCAGAGATTAATTTGACCCAATGTCCTTGGACGCTCTACTGCATATGGATTTCATAAGGTTTAATTAATTAACATTTGCAAAGTTACTTCTGAGATCCTTGGATGAAAGGTGCTATAAAATAACAGGGATGTGGAAGAATGCTGAAGGGGAAAAAAAGACAAAACAAGAGAAGACATCAACACTAGCAGGAAGAAAGAACAGAGAAAGTGGCAAAGAAAGGAATGAACAGACTGAGAAATCCACCTGACGAAGATAACTCTGCCTCTACTTAGCTTTTGCTGTATGGATGTGGAGGAATTTTCCAGCATTTGAATTGTTTCCTGATTTGTCTTTATCAACCATAAGATACAGTATCAATGAGCCTGATTCTGTGAGGTGCTGAGTGCCCTTAGGTTCCATTGATATAAATAGGAATTGAGGGTGCTCAGAGCAACAGGATCCAGGGTCTTTTACAACCTGATCTGAGTAAATTCTTCTCTCTCAAGAATAAGCAGTTATTTGGGGTAAGGATGGGGGGATTGAAGGTCATCTTCACATCTACCAAACAAAATAGGAAACGTCGAGTCCGTCTGTTTAGAGAGGAGTATCGCGGCCTGTTCTAGTGAAACCATGCTTCTTGAAATTGCCTCGTACACTCATGCACAGCAACTGATCAGATGCCATAAACACTGAAAGTCACCCACACACCGACGATCAGGATCAAATATCCAAAAGTAGAAATTGGCCCTTTGCTTTTCCTTTGTTAAATACTATGTAAGGGGGAGTGTGAAGCTGTCATAAGTGCAGCACTCCAGACAACATCCTCAATTTCCTGGTGAGCATTAAAGCAGCTGAATTTCCTGCGGCAAACTTCTGCTACATTCCAAGAATTTTTGGATGACAGCTTACCTTGCACAATCACATCATCATCCAAATATATGACTTTCTCGTGTTTGTGGATAAGCAGGGGGAGATAATATCGAACGAAGTTCAGCTGTTAAAAAAAAACAATCAAAATGACAGACGGTAAGTGGCACAATGGCTTAATGCAGTCATCTTGAATGTCTTTTTCAGGATTCAAATGTGACTTAGTCACCTCATCACTGTATATTGTCCAACGACCATTTACTGATTGCCACAATTTTGAACTTGCCTCCATATTTTCTTTAAGACAATGTCGTCCTGGCCCCACTGAAGTCAATGGGAAATTCCTCCCAATGACTTCAGAGGGGCCAAGCTTTCACTCAACAACTTTGTAAATATTAACTACAGATTCTCTGTCAAATGTTGGGATTATGCTAAAGCACACGGGGTCCATATTCTTCCTTAGTATAACTCAGATGAAGTCAATGGTGACACAACAGGCGTGCATCTGACTCACAATGCCACAAGATAATGTTAGAGACGCCCCAGGAGATCACCTTTCTCCCTGTCTCAGACTTAGTCTGCTTACATTCAGAGATTTGTCCTGCCACTTTAATTTTAAAAATACAATAGGCCAAGTGGTCAGTATTTATTCACAGTGGCCCAGATCTAGGTTTGCCAACTTTCTAATCACACAAAACTGAACTCCTGTGTCCCACTCCTTCGCTGAGGCCCCACCCCCACTCGCTCCATCCCCCCTCCTTCTGTTGCTCACTTTCACTGGGCTGGGGCAGGGGGTTGGGGTGTGGGAGGCGGTGAGGGCTCTGTCTGGGGGTGCAGGCGGGGGTTCCAGGCGGTCGAGAGGTTCAGAGCGTGGGAGGGGCTGTGGGCTCTAGCTAGGGGTGGAGCTGTGGATGAGGGGTTTGGGGCACAGGAGGGGGCTCCAGGGGGTGAGGGCTGGGGAGGAGGGTTTTGGGGTACAGGAGGGGGCTCTAGACTGGAGCAGGGTGCTGGGGTGCAGGGTGTGTGTGCGGGAGGGGGTGAGGGCTCCAGCTGGGGGTGCAGCTCTGTGGTGGGGTTGGGGTGGAGTGGGGGTCCCAGCGGTGCTTACCGTGGCGCCGAGGAAGCCTGCCTTAGCCCTGGGCCCCTGGCGTGCCACCAACCGGACTTTTAACGGCCTGGTCGGCAGTGCCGATCAAAGCCACCAGGGTCACTTTTTGACCAGGCGTTCTGGTCGAAAACCAGACACGTGGCAACCCTACCCAGATCTTCCACTGCAGGGTAGCAGCTTTTCACAGCACTCTCAGCACAAAGCGTTCCTAAAGGCAGCACAGCCAACCACAGGAGAATCACCCCAGCATAAGGGATTCCACCAGTGGCACATAGCAAATCCTATACTTCACACGGTACCTACTGTGGGAGCAGGGGGCATTGCAGAGGAAAAGAGTGTAGCGAGGGTTGCCAGTTTTGGCTGGAGGTTTCTTCACACGACATAATCTTTAATTGAAGATTCATCTTTAATTCCTGGGAAACTCCAGGACAATACTGGAGGGTTGGCAACGCTAGAAAGGGGACAAGTTTGCAGCTTCCTTGCATTTTAGCAGTTCTTGTCTTCCACATCAGTCACTAGCAGTTGCAGGCAGCCAGTGGAATTTAGAGTAGCTTTCAGGCTCTAAATTATGCTGGGAGGGAATCACTAGCCCACAACATAGTCAGCTCAGGGTTGCAGCTGAGTTTAAGTTCTTAAAGTTATAATAATAAGCCCCAGGGTTAAGCTCCCAAACTGACAACATCCCCATGCAAGAAGATGGGCAAATTAGCAGGGACTTTGCTGCAATGATCTCCTCTCTTTGAGTAATGTCTCAACATTTAATTGTTGGTTTCTTCTCTGAGTGATATGTAAGAAAAAAAATGTAATCCTCTGTTAGGAGTTATAGTCTCGGAGGGCAAGGCAGTAAGAGTGATTATTTTGATTACATCTCTACAAAAGTGTTATTTTTATGGATCTCTAAAGTGCTAGTTAAGCTTGGTTTCCCCGCTGGCCAGCCCAAGTATATGGCCTGGCCAAGATTTAACCCAGGTCAGACCAGGATTTAATCAAGTCAGGTCATCCACAAGGAAGGATGTCCTACAGCATATAAAGGGGGTTGTACCTCAGGAGATAGAGCAGGAGAGCAACAATGTGGAGTAGAAGCACTTGCCACAGGAGGAATGCTAGTCTAATAAGAAAACCATCCAACATTACCACCAACTGGTGTGGTGCCTCTAATACCCCTGTGGTTCTGTATAAAGGGGCAGAGCACAAAGAAGATTTGAAGTCTTCAATGTGCATTAAAATCTTGGAGACTATGACAGCTCTGTTTTGGTGATATGTGTGGTATGTGCTTACTCACAGGCTGGAGTAACTCAGGGCGTGATGCATCTGGTCTTATTTTTCCTTTTAGTACCATAGGGTTGAACTCCACAATTTTATACTTTATTTCTTTCAATTTGGTATTTTCAATCCATCTTCTGAGATGAAAGAGAAATGATAAAAGTGTGTTACAGAAAACCACAGAGATCTTCAGTATCAAATGTCAGAGTGCTTAATGGCACATGCCCTGACTATATTTAAGACTACTGGTTTTAAAACAAAACACAAAAAACTTTCAATGAAAAAAAAATACAATTTTTTGTATTTTTTTCACAACTTTTTACTTCATTCTGTGACCAGCTCTGTACGAGATTCTCTTCTTGAGCCTCATCTTGACAGGTATTTGCACCGTTTAATGATCTTCCAGACCTGGGTTCGAGTCCCTGCTCCACCACAGACTTCCTGAGTCATCCTGGGCAAGTCACTTATTCTCTCTGGCCCAGTTCCTCCAAGGTACTTAGCTTTGGTCTACACTGGGGGGGAAGGGGGGAGTCGATCTAAGTTACGCAACTTCAGCTATATGAATAACGTAGCTGAAGTCGACGTACTTAGATCTACTTACTGTGGTGTCTTCACTGCAGTAGGTTGACTGCTGATGCTCCCCCATCAACTCTGCCTGCGCTTCTCGCTCCGGTGGAGTACCAGAGTTGATGGGAGGGCACTAGGTGGTCGATTTATCACTTCTTCACTAGACACGATAAATCAACCCGCTGGATCGATCGCTCTGGAGGTAAGTGTACACATGCCCTCTGACTGCTACCTTCCATTGATTTTAAAGGAAGTTAGAAGCCCAAATACTTTTGAGGCTCTGGACCGCAGTTCCTTATGTGTAAAATGGTGTTAACAGGGCTTTTCTACCTCACAGATGTGTTGGGAGCACAAATACATTAAAGAATGTAAAGAAACTATAGTAATGAAGGCTATATAAAAGTGCTAAAGAGAGAGACTCCTGAATGAGTTTGTTTCTTCATTGAGATGGCCCCTACACTGATGGACTCATTCCTCTTTGGTATGCACCTGGGTTCAATCCACCCCACTTTAAACAATATCTACAACTTTGTATGACCATGGTTGGACCCCATATCTATAACCTTTACCTCTCCTTTTTTCTGTGTTAGCCCCACTCTCTCTGTTGTTCGCCTCTGAAGTTGAAGGCGCAGCCCTGAATACGGAGCGGTGCAAAGCCAGAGGGAAGGATTGTGCAGGAGAAACACACACACTGTACCATCTTGCAGCATGGCCTCCCTTCTACCACTAGTTGGTGCAGGGCTGGCTTAGATTAGTCCCCTTTTGGGGTGGCTGGTGCCCCTAGCAAGCAGCAGTCCCTGTACCCAGGGGACTGCAGGATCTGTGACTGTGATGGCCTTTGCACAGCAGGGAGGAATGACTCCCTGGGCCCTGCCCCAATCCCTGTGCACCCATGCAAAGCCCAGTAACAATCTGGCCCTAACTAAGCAGCAGAATGAATCGGTTTTGGTAAATCCCGTTACCGGATATGTGGAATTGTGTTCTTTAGGCCAACGATGTAGAACAAAACATTAGCATCCGTGTTGCTGTAGATGCTGCTGATTGCTGCTACAGCTGCGCCCATTCTACCCGTAGCAGCACATATCACCACTGGAATTTCTTCTTCCATCTCCTCGGGACTCTCCAAATCAACTGCATATAGCAAAAACCCAAATTATTGTACAGAATTCAGCACCATCTTATACCAGACCTAGTCTCTGAATTGTATAAACTAGAAACAGAGCAAAAGTGTGACAGCACTCAGGAAGCTGCTAAGGGGTGAAGAGCTGGGGAACGCGATTAGCAGTACTGCGATTGGTGCACATAAATACCAAAATAAACACCAAGGCTAAGTCTACACTAAAAGAGCTTTACTGATTAGGAATGCACCGAGATACGCCACCATCAAAGCTCTTCTTGTGTGGATGCAGCTGTGCATTGTACATTATAATCACCTCCCACCAGTTAAACAAGCTATAACTTCTAAAAACACGGGTTTCCCGATATAACTGTGTCCACACAAGGGGCTTCTGCCAACACACCTTTGTTGCTCAAGAATCACACCTTTTCACACCCTGACTTATGCCAGCAGAAGTCCGTAGTTTAGACCTGGATTAAGATCTGAAGCCTTTCACCCCTAACATCTGGTCTGCACTTAAAAGTTTTACTGGTATAACTATGTCATTTAGGAGTGTGATTTTTTTAATCAACATAGTTATACTAGTAAAATCCCTAGTGTGAAAGCAGTTATACCCTATAAAAGTGACTTATACTGGTACAGTTTATTCCCTACATTTTACACCAGGATAACTGCACTCAGTACAGTTAAAGCAGAAAAACTTTCTAGTGTAGACAAGTCCTTAGTTAGTGGTTGGCTGGCTCAGGTTGGTTATTACCTGTTGCCGCTGTTTGATAGCCTGTTGGAAATGAACTAGTGGTCTCAATCTATTCCCAAGCAGGCAGATTCCCATCATTAAAAAACATCCTCACAGTTGTTACCAATTGACTTCTCCGTTAGTCTCTGCAAAAGTTGAGAATGTGACCCAAATCCCATTGACGTCAATGGAAGAATTCTCATTGGCCTCAAGGAGAGTTGGATCAAGCCCTGAATCACAATGGATATTCTTAGCCACTACTGACCTGGTATTACTCAAATCAGCTGATCTAGAAATGAACAGTTCTGGGTCCTAGATTACATCAAAATAACACAAGCGATTCTGTTATAAATTCCTATTTATCCTACAGCAGGAACAGAAACCAGAATAAAATAATGGAATAGAATAAAATAATGAGCTACTTACTTGTTTCATTATTTAATGTAGATGGCACCTTGTGAACTTTATTAAACAGAATGACACAGATGGTCAAAACAAGTAGGAATAATAAGATCTGATTAACTGAAATAAAGAGGACAAAGGTTAGTATAAAAATTAATGCTAATTGTTCATATATCTGTATTTTTATTTTACCAGCTACATGACTGCCATTTACTGTATTTCTGTATTTGTTTTGAAAATCTCATTTGCCATTTGACTGAATTAAAAACAGAAACTGCTTGTAACATTTATTTAGAAATTCGCACTGTAGCCTGTGTCCAGTATAATCAGGACTCTGTAGTCAGTTCTTTCCAGATGTTTTGGTTTTCAAGGATGTTCTGATTGCAAGTACTTCCAAAATAGGAAAACTGTGAAATCGTTAAGCCTCTTATTCAACGGCTACTTACCCTAGGAAAATTGCCTGTTGCTGAAAATGGTTGGCAGCCATAGGTTCTATCCCAATTTTCTCCTTAACTATTGTTGAAAATGATTTTAACTGCTTTTGTAGATGAGAGAAATCCATTTTCATCATAGTTACAGAAAGCAAGATACAGGCTTGGTGGGGAATGGTCTCAAACACACTTTCTATAGTGGTGCTGCAAACTGTTTCCATCCCCAGAGTGGGATATTATCTACTTCATACCAATATGAGTATCCTCTGTCCCACACAGAATGCTGGTTCAGCCACCTTTGTGATTCTGACCTCACAGTTCTTCTACCCCTCAAAAAATACACTCTATGGCCCAAACATGGGTAGGGCTAGGTGGGCAGAGGGAGCAGTGGGCAGGTGGGGGACAGGATGCTGTCCATCATCCCCAGCAGTCATTGCTTGGAAAAGGTAATACAGCCTGCCGTATATGTGGTAATAAGTACTATATTCAGTAATAACTCCTTGCAGAATCAGGTCCTAAGCTAAGGAGGAACTGACAACACAGGGAGGGGGATGAAAGTGGAAGGACGAGGAAGAGAACATAATTATGAGGTCACTTGGAAGTCTAATACACATATCTAGAGGGTAACGAAAAAGTGCACCATTTTTCTTTGTTTGTATAACTGAATGTACTGATTTTAAAATGTGTAAAAGACGTATAAAAAGACGTAAACTGATTTTGGAACTTTTTTTCTGGCTACCCTGTGGTCCTCTAGTTGCCATAGGATTTCAGAATTAACACTACCTGTCCCTTTCCTTTATCTCAAACCTCTTTGGGTAGACCTTCAAACAGTGAAGCATGTCAATGAACTAGTTCAGCTATTCAAGGTCTATTTGAGGATAACTCTAAAAGCATTACAAAAATAAACTCGGCATGCCACAGAAACTGTGCATGTTCCAAATATTTGTAAAGGTATAAATATTTTGATTCAAGTACTTTACTTAGCAAAATCAAAGCATACAAAAAGCAAATGCCTTACTCTATATTTGGATTTTTCACCTTCTACCAGAGTCTGTCTTGGACTGAATGCTTAAGCAATCTAACATAAATCACCCCTGACTGAGAAGGATGTTACTGGAAAGGCTAAAGGTAAATCATCATCATCAATGAACTTGCTGAACGTCATCTTCAATTCTATTTTGTTAGTTATGTAGCATCATAAATGTTCTCAGAATGGGCAAAATATACAAAAAACATAGAATACAGAATTCTGCCCTCAGTTACACCTGTAAAAATCTTTTGAGCGGGATTGTCAGCTGGTGTAAATTAGCATAGCTCAAGAATGTCAGTGGAGGTATCCTTGTTTACACCAGCTGAGGATCTCACCCATTAACTTCAGTGGGGTTGCATGGATCTAGTGAGGGCACAGTCTGACCCACTTTAGCTTGATCCTGAGGGGTTTTGAGAACCCTGAATCCCATTGGGCCAAATCCTAACTATGGTGCTGAGCATCTACCAGAGCTCTGCAGGAAAGCTAAGCTCAGCACCCGAAGGCATTAATTGTGTCTTGAATATGGAGCCCTCCTCCTCAGTAGTGGCCACAGAGCTGCTCCATAGCCAAAAAGATCCATCCATTCCCCCAGAGGCAGAATTCCAGGAATCCATCCCCTCTGCTATATTGGTAAGTGATGTCAAGTGGGAGGCAGTGCCTCTCAAGATGTTCCTGCTTGGGGGATGGAGAGCAGCTTACTGACAACAAGGGAAGCAAGTGGCCTACGGAACCAACTGATAGCATCACAACAGAGCTGTTAGCCAAGCAAGCAAAGGACTTGTCCACATTGAGGGTCGCCATGTTCCAAGAAAACTGGAATTTGGGAGCTAGCATAGCCCCTTCAAACTCCCAACCATCCACTTTTTGGAAGGCTCAGAGTGAGCCCCAGTCCCTGGATTGCTCTGTCTCACTCTTGCATACTGCTTTATGCGGTTTAATATTGCCTCAACACTGCAGTAGCTTCCATGGCTCCTCCATGGGGAAGACAGAAGGATCAGGTTCTGCAAACGGGTATAGGAGGAGGTGGAATTGCTTACATGCAAGAGCTTCTATAACTCCACCGGACCTAACTGTGAACCTGATGAGAAGCCATTCTACAGCCTCACTGTTCTCAGTGTCAATCAGGCCAACACAGAGTGGCACCTCTCAAGATTTTCTCCATTGATTCAAATTCAGAACGGATGCGCAAGATGATGCAAGTTACACATCGATGAGCAGATATAAGACAGTCTACATTTGTATAATTTCCACACCGAAGACTGGAAGAGAGGCAGGTCATAGGAAAACACATAGAAGGAAAATGTTAAACTAGCCTCTTCCACACATTTTAAATTTACTCCCCTTGAGATCTATTACCAGACACTCAGTATATAAATTACATCAGTTTAGACTCACCCACTTTTACTAACTTCTAATTTACACCACATTACACTTCATTTATGAATCTGGCCTATTAACTTCAATGGAATGTGCAGGTGCTAAGCATGTGTCAGGATTAGATGCTGTCATTATAGCCTTTAATACAGCAAAGCACGTGAGTATTCCCATTGACTTCAATGGGGTTAAGCACATGCTTAAGCTTTGCTGATCAGGGAAGGGGTTACTCATCATAAAGTTAGGAATGGTTTAAGTGCTTTGCAGAATTGGAGTAATAAATTAGCATGCAACGCTCCTATACAATCTCCTGTAAAATTTTTACATGATCTTTATCTAGCTGTTCAAAAAAATATGTGAATCAAATTGATACTGAAATGTTCTGAATCTTTCTTACTTTTCCTTAACAGAGCCATATGTTCCTTTGGTTAAGAACTGTGATCTGTAATCCAAAAAAAAAAAAAAAAGAGAGAGAGAAAGAGAGAAGTTATAAACACAGTGATGAATATTTCTTTAGTATTTTATGGGTTCAGTTTTGCACCATTAGTTTTGCCTTTGACTTGAATGGAAGCAAGATTGGATCCTAACATTGAAAAGCTTTTCATGGAAACATATTACATTTGCAATGTTTTGGGCAACCATTTATGACTTTATATAATCCAGAAATTAAAACGCAAAAATGTTTTAAATACGTGAACCAGTTTCAAAGCTATATAACTATAGTGAAACAAGTAATGTTTTGATAAACTCAGTACAGTCACTTATATCAGCAATACATACATTTTATAACACAGATTTTTTTCTTAATGTAAAACAGAAAATAAAACACATCCAAATATACAATGTGTTTACAAAATGCATCTGTAGGTATTTTAATCTGTTGAAATTATCCTTGACTCCTCATACAGCAGAACAACAAATGTAAACACCATAATGCCATTTCTAGATCTTGTTATAATCAAACACACAGCAACATAGATATTGCCATATTAAATCAGATAAAGGATCTATCTAGCCTAGAATCCTGTCTCTGTCTTGGGCTGTGTCTGCACTGACAATTTTAGGGAACTCTTCCACCACTGCGATAACATCAGTGTAATTTCACAGGTAACAGCAACCAGGGGACAGCATAATTCAACAGGTCTTAGCAACAAGGGGAGAGCGTTGGTGTGGACTGGCCACGAGCGTTTTAACCACATCATCTATAGCACTGGAGCAACTAGAAGTTTCCTTAAAACTGTAATTGTCGTCAAGAGCTGAAAGTGGTCAGTATCAGATGCCTCTGAGGAAAGTATTAAATCCCCTTAATGGACATTTATGGAAAAATCCCACATTTACTTATATTTTGGAAGCCAAATTACCTTTTTCTTTGTACTTTAGGGAGTACAAATTTAGAAAATCTTAATAGTAAAAATCAGATTATGATTTATTTTTAAATTTATGGGTCCAAATTCAGACCTGTCACAACTCCCACTGATTTTAATGATGGGCTCATCATACAGATGTTGTGTTGCATCATTTAAAAAAACATAATATTACTTATTTTGTTTCTTCTCTGGACATAGGCCTTTAAAAAAATCCCTTGTAAACCGTTCTTTTTAAAAATAAAATACCCCGCTAGGCACACATTTGGAAACAAAAAGGATGAATTAGTTTGACACTCCTGCAAGGGCTCTGATGACAACAGTTTGTTGTGTACCAGGAGCACAGCCAAGGCCTTTCTCCTGTCCCTAGTAAGAGCTGCCTTTGGTGCTAGCCAGTCCACATTCCTCATGCTCCCAAGCACAGCTAGCCTTCTGGCCCCTCTACTACACCTATGGAGGGTCAGTCATAACCTGGAGCAATATGTTTAAGGGGAATTTCTTTTTACATTCCAGTCTCCTGAGGCTGGTAAACCTATGAAAGCAAACTGAAAGGTCAGGAAACAAGTTATTGAAGACATGAGATGAGATATCAAAAATTAAAACCAACAAGAACTACACAGCACCACAGGCTAAAAAGAAAACAATGTACGCTTGTGACATTTCTCCCTCTAGCAATGTAGCTATTCATGGCATCTCAACCCCCTTTTTCCATATTTTCATGTCTGGAGATACAGATATTATGTTTGTTATTTTTAAATATAATTCATTTTGATTAATTGAGAAGGGAGAGGAGGCTAGAGTGGAATGAATTCTTGAAAGCTGAGTCACAAAATACAGTTATGTCTTATTGGTTAATTCTGAGTTTACGAAAGATCTCGAGTCAGTCTCCAATTTTGATTGACAAGTTAAATTCTAAACAGAACACATAAACAGAACAGTCTGTATGCATGTAAATATTGTGACTGGTTTGAAAAAAACAGATTAATAAACATAGTGTAAGGTAATTGTTATCTTAGGGCTAAATTCTTACCAGATCTGCACAGTTTATCTAGACTCCAATATTCTGCTCTCTCCATATGCACAGAACCCCCTTGATTTACATATGTAAGTAGATCAGGCGATCAGTCAAGAGAAGAGCTTTGCCTTTAGAAATCTCCTCTCTTGTGCACAGAACACAAAATATTTTTTCCTTTCTAGTCTGGAAATTTGAATCAGTAATTTTTGTAAGTGGACAAAATTCTCACTCCTGGGGTGAAATCCTGGCCTCACTGAAATCAATGGCAGTTTTGACATTGATTTCAATAGGACCAGGATGTCACTCTTGCAATTAGAATTTGTCCCAAACTGTAAATGTAACTTGCAGTCACTACGATGTGCAGCTGGCCTGTCAGAACCCTACACTAGCTCCAGAAATAATTAAAGCACTCCGAATCACTCCAAGTTTTTAATCTTTAAAATCCAAACCTAGAAAGACTCACATATAATAAAAGTTTTAGTTCAATATTTGAAAAGATTCTTAATATCAGTGGCCTGCATTTTGTAGCTTTTGAAGAAAGAAATGAACACGACTTGTTACTCTGCAAACATTTACCCCTAGTTTTCCTAAACGCGGATTACTGGAATCTGACGTCTCTAGACACAATTGCCAGATCATATAACAAAATGAGGGGCGGCAGCAGGGAAAGCTGCACATGAAACAGTGACATTACTGTTTAGATATTTCCTGCTTAATTAGTCTTTACCTTTCAAACGCAGCACAGCACTCACGGCTTCTTTCTCCAGAAGAATTACAAGGCGACAACACTCGGTTCCTAGCTCACCCAAAACTGCAAGTACTCATGCCAAAACTGCCGTGCCCATGACTCCCCTTGGAAATCCTAGGTACATGAGCCTTAAAGGGCCACAGTAATGCTTTTAAATTGGGAATCCTTTTTCAAATCCTTCAAGTGTACTTTGGAGAGGTGCTGGTTTTTCTTTCCTTTTTCTGCCTCTGAGAAGCTGCTCAGAATCCAGACATTGCACTGACGGAGTGAAAGAGCCCCATAAACCACTTCCAGATGTGCTGAATGATGCAGCCCCAGATCTGGCAAACTCCCCTCAGATCCTCCTCCGGCAGATTGCAAATAAATCCCATAGGAAACAAAAGTCCAGATGGGGGAAAAAGCAAATACCTCCAGAAGCAACTTCAACAATCACATGGTCTCGAGTTACATCTTTATTTAATTGTTATTTTTGGTAATCATGAAGAGATAACTATTGGTAAGCAAGAATCAAGTAAGAAGAATGGGCACAAATCCAATGTATTAACATAATACATGACTATTGTGAACACTAATATGACATCAATAAGTATATTAATTCTTAGAAAATACTCACAATTAAGGACAGCATGATATGTGTCTTTAACAATCGCTGTGGATTAAAGGTATTAGGCTGGCTTTTTTCTTAGCATCCTTATTGACAGGTTACATTTAAAAAGAAAAATAAACCAATTGTAATCTCAATAACAGCAAAGCCTGAACATTTGCAGTGAAATTTCTCCCCCGCCTCCCGCCAATGAAATCAATGGCAAAAATCTTATTGACTTCAACAGGGCCAGGCTTTTACCCTTGGAATTTTGCTGGAATCTTTAGTACTGATACTTTGCCACTGGACTACTGTAACAGAAACAATTTATTTTTATTTTTTGGATTACGGATTTTTTCTATTGTTTTATCACAGTTTCTATTACAGTCAAGCTCAAGATGTAAAAATGTAATGTGGATTTCAAACGTGCTAACATTTTCAAAAGCGTTCACATCCATGATGTTGGTTTGTCTCTTTATAAAACTAGGGGACATTTACAAAATTCAGCTCTGAATGAGGGTTGTGATTTTGAACTCTGTCCCTCCCAAATCTTGGGGAAGTTATGGAATGGGGGTTTGGTTTGAACAAAAAGGGAATTTGGAATGTCAAAAGTGATTACTATATGTGGATATACCTTCCCTCCTGACACCCTCTTTGAACCTTTTCTTACTCTTTTTTCCATGTCTATTTCCATGCCACCTCTTGTGCTTGGAATTTCCTCCCTCCCCTTGTACCAGTCAAATGCCCTTTCCCCATTAAAATATTTTCTTTACAATAAAACCATGGGGCTTTCAGGAGGAAGTATTGAAAGAAGTATCATACTATACTACTATTCTATACCAGTAGCATCATACTGTACATACTATTCTAAACTCTTTTTAAAGTATTAATACAGCTTGAGACAAAACGCAAGATTTTAGGGAGCCTCTGAAGATAGAATTTTTTAATTTCCAGGCAACAAACTAAAGGTATATGTAAACTTAAAGCACTACCGAGGCACAGCTGTAATCCGTAGATGTAGACGCTATCTATGCTGACGGGAGGGGTTCTCCAGTCAGTGGAAATAACCCAGATCCCCGAGAGGCAGTAGCTAGGTCAACAGAAGAATTCAACCTAGTGCTGTTTACATCGGGGGTTAGGTCGGCTTAACTACACCTCTCAGGGGAGTGGATTTTTCACACCCCTGAGAGAGGTAGCTATGCCCCTATAAATTTCTCATGTAGATCAGCCCTAGGTGGCTGATTACCCATGAAGTGAGCACATTGGGCAGCAGGGCAGGAAGGCTGGGCCCTGCTCTGCTTCAAGCATTTGCCCTGACCTGGAAGTTTTTTGAGGAAATGTATCCGGAGTGGCTGAAAAACTTCAGCCATTTGGGCCAAACAGCAGAGGGTCATGAGGTCAGGCACCTGGGCCTTTCCCATGGGAGGGCAGAGCATGGCAGAGCCAGAGGGGACCAATCCATGCCACAGAGAAGCTGGTCTCTGAGCCCCTTCCCCACTCACCAGAAGCGCTTGCAGTTGGGGACAGAATATTCCCCTGACTCAAAACACCCCTCCCTGCCCTGACTGATCTGTGGCCAGGCTCCTTCCCAGGCGGGGCAAGGGAGCTGAGCACAGAGGGAAAAGCCTCCCCCGACACTGCCTGCCAGGGGAACAGCAGCCGGAGCTCTGCCCCACACCTGGGGACAGCAGGCAGCTGGGGAGTCCCAGGCCCCCTCCTCCCAATGACCAAGTGTTCAGGTCCCCCCGTGATGTCTGACCCTCACTTAGTGGGAGGGGCTGCTGAGGAGCCCCCAGGATCACGTCACCCATATCCCCTCATGGCCAGTGTAGTATCCCCCCCAAAAAACCCACGTCAGAATTTGCTACCTCTCCACCAACGAGAAAGGCAAGATGTAGCAAATTGTGACAGAGGAGCAAAAGAACATCTCTACTGGTAGCACAATCCGTCAGACAGCAATTTAGCGCAGGGGTGGCCGACCAGTGGCTCCAGAGCCACAGGCGGCTCTTCAGAAGTTAATATGCGGCTCCTTGTATAGGCACCGACTCCAGGCTGGAGCTACAGGTGCCAACTTTCCAATGTGACGGGGATGCTCATTACTCAACCGTTGGCTCTGCCATGGGCCCTACCCCCACTCCACCCCTTCCCACCCCATCCCGAGCCTGCCATGCCCTCGCTCCTCCCCCCTCCCCCCCAGAGCCTCCTGCATGCCACAAAACAGCTGATCAGGAGGTGTGGGGAGGGAGGGGGAGGCGATGATCGGGTGGGAGGTGCTGGGAGCGGGGGTGGGTGAGAGCTGATGGAGGGCTGCTGACGTATTACTGTTGCTCTTTGGCAATGTACATTGGTAAATTCTAGCTCCTTCTCAGGCTCAGGTTGGCCACCGCAGGTTTAGTATAATGTTACAAACTGCTACAGTCATAATTTGCTACTTCCCACCTTTCCCATCCTCAAATCCAGTGGTAGCAAATTAATGGATGTGGTTACACTTGGCACAATTTGATACCTCTCACCCTTCCCTGTCCTTTGGTCCATGGGTAGAAAATTATGATGGACAGGGGTACACTTGTCAGAAATTACTCTCTCTAGCTTTGCCCATCCTCTGCTCTAGAGATAGAAAATTGTGATGAATGGGGATACACCTGATACAATTTGCTAACTCTTACCCTTCCCCATCTCCTGATCGGGGGTAGTAAATTGTGATGGTTAGGGGGACACCCATCACAATTTACTGCCATTGTGAAATCTCTGTTTTACATTTGGACACAAATAAAGAAAGGTATTTTTATAATTTGGAAAAGCATTCTACAGAGTTAAACCACAAGTCTATTATATGTTAAATCTTGAATGAAGGTATTGTATTTTCTTTATTAGTCTCTTTCCAGTGTAGATTAGAAACTGAATGGCTTACAGTAAACAAACATTTAATGTACACAAAACATTTAAACTATTGTAAAACATTGTGAACAGTATTTGAAATACTTAACGAATACATTTTAAACACAAGCTATCAGGTGGAAAATCCACTATTGTTCCTTATACAAACTTCGCCTCTGCCCCCTTTGTCACTGTTACACACATTGATCAAGTTTTCAGAAAAAAATTTGCACTTCTCTACTTTGGCACAAACATATAAGCATATTGCCCCCTGATTTTATTCTGTTTTCTTATGCCTTTTCCTCACTGCTCTAAAATCAAAGTGCCCTGCCCTCACTGTGTTTTTAACCTCAATAGAGATCCACACATTAGTGTTAGCCCATACTGAACAAAACAAATTTCACCTTTCTTAGCAGGGAGAAAAAAGCCTAAGGGCTAGATTCACAAAGGGACTTAGGCATTGCAATGCCCAGTTTCATAATGCCTAGCTTTTAAGCACCAGGAAAGTCACAGGAACACCCCTGTGATTCACAAATCATGAGTTAGGTACCTAAGCTCCCTATACAGTGAATGGGGGGAGGGAGAGAGAGAGAGAGAGAGAGACCTCAGAGTTGGATCCACAAAAGCCAACACTCTAGGTGGGGAGCTGCCTAAGCCAACCAATTGGAGATGCTGCCTAGAGAGGTGTGCGCTAAGCCCCACCACCTCACAGAGTTTGGTGTCTAAGTCCCCTGTCACGGTTCCTCCCCCACTCTGAACTCTAGGGTACAGATGTGGGGACCTGCATGAAAAACCTCCTAAGCTTATCTTTACCAGCTTAGGTCAAAACTTCCCCAAGGTACAAAATATTACATCCGTTATCCTTGGACCGGCCGCTACCACCACCAAACTAATACTGGTTACTGGGGAAGAGCTGTTTGGACGCGTCCTTCCCCCCAAAATACTTCCCAAAACCTTGCACCCCACTTCCTGGACAAGGTTTGGTAAAAAGCCTCACCAATTTGCCTAGGTGACTACAGACCCAGACCCTTGGATCTTAAGAACAATGAACAATCCTCCCAACACTTGCACCCCCCCTTTCCTGGGAAATGTTGGATAAAAAGCCTCACCAATTTGCATAGGTGACCACAGACCCAAACCCTTGGATCTGAGAACAATGAAAAAGCATTCAGTGTTTTACAAGAAGACTTTTAATAAAAAATAGAAGTAAATAGAAATAAAGAAATCCCCCCTGTAAAATCAGGATGGTAGATATCTTACAGGGTAATTAGATTCAAAAACATAGAGAACCCCTCTAGGCAAAATCTTAAGTTACAAAAAAGATACACAGACAGAAATAGTTATTCTATTCAGCACAATTCTTTTCTCAGCCATTTAAAGAAATCATAATCTAACACATACCTAGCTAGATTACTTACTAAAAGTTCTAAGACTCCATTCCTGTTCTGTCCCTGGCCAAGACGACTACAGACAGACACAGACCCTTTGTTTCTCCCCCTCCTCCCAGCTTTTGAAAGTATCTTGTCTCCTCATTGGTCATTTTGGTCAGGTGCCAGCGAGGTTACCTTTAGCTTCTTAACCCTTTACAGGTGAGAGGAGCTTTCCCCTGGCCAGGAGGGATTTCAAAGGGGTTTACCCTTCCCTTTATATTTATGACACGCCCCCCAAATCTCAGCTAGGGTGAAACACTGGCTGGGATTTCTTCCTGGAGCTCTAGGAAAACAGAGTTAATAAGACACATGCATCTCTAAATATACTACCAAGTACATAAAGACTAACAATATTTTCCACATCTCAAGGACGATTTTAACCAGTTGATTCTGGGAAACTTTCACGGGAGAGTGCATCAGCCACTTTGTTAGAAGCTCCTGAGATGTGTTGGATGTCGAAATCAAAATCTTGGAGAGCTAAACTCCACCGAAGAAGTTTTTTGTTAGTTTCTTTGACGGTGTGAAGCCACTTTAGTGCAGCATGGTCGGTTTGCAGGTGGAAACGCCGTCCCCAAACATATGGGCGTAGCTTTTCCAGAGCGTAGACAATGGCATAACATTCTTTTTCAGTGACTGACCAGTTGCTTTCCCTCTCAGACAGTTTTTTGCTGAGAAACACTACAGGGTGGAATTCTTGATCAGGTCCTTTCTGCATTAAAACTGCTCCCACACCACGCTCGGATGCATCTGTGGTTACTAGGAACGGTTTGTCAAAGTCTGGGGCCCTTAGTACAGGGTCAGACATGAGTGTCGCTTTAAGCTTGTTAAAGGCCTTCTGACACTTTCCGGTCCACTGAACAGCATTTGGCTGTTTCTTTTTGGTTAGGTCTGTCAGTGGGGCAGCGATTTGGCTGTAGTGCGGTACAAATCGTCTGTAATAACCGGCCAAGCCTAAGAAGGATTGAACCTGTTTCTTTGACTTTGGGACAGGCCACTTTTGGATAGCATCCACTTTGGCCTGTAGGGGGCTGATAGTTCCTTGACCCACCTGGTGTCCAAGGTAAGTCACTCTGTTTAGGCCTATTTGACACTTCTTAGCCTTAACAGTTAGTCCTGCCTCCCTTATGCGCTCAAGGAC
Organism: Lepidochelys kempii; assembly: GCF_965140285.1. Lineage (NCBI taxonomy): Eukaryota > Metazoa > Chordata > Testudines > Cheloniidae > Lepidochelys > Lepidochelys kempii. The sequence continues at coordinate 252,807,003 of NC_136380.1, forward strand.
TTTTTGTAGATGTTCCAGGTGGTCTGCCCAGGAATCCGAAAATATGGCCACATCGTCAAGGTAGGCGACTGCATATTCTCCTAATCCCGCTAGGAGACCATCTACAAGTCTTTAGAAAGTGGCGGGTGCATTTCGCAGCCCGAAAGGGAGTACATTAAATTCATACAGCCCGAGATGTGTGATGAAGGCTGACCTTTCCTTGGCAGATTCATCTAGCGGTACCTGCCAGTACCCCTTGGTTAAGTCCAAGGTAGAGATGAACTGGGCCCGTCCCAGTTTCTCTAATAGTTCATCAGTGCGTGGCATTGGATAGTTGTCTGGGCGAGTTACAGCATTTAGCTTACGGTAGTCAACGCAAAAACGTATTTCCCCATCTGGTTTGGGAACTAGAACCACTGGAGATGCCCTTGCACTTTCAGAGGGGCGGATTACACCCATTTGTAACATATCCTGGATCTCCCGTTCTATAGCAGTTTTAGCTTGAGGAGACACCCGGTAAGGGTGGACCCTAATTGGGTGAGCATTACCTGTGTCAATGGAGTGGTATGCCCGTTCAGTCAGTCCTGGGGTGGCTGAGAACGTTGGCGCGTAGCTAGTGCACAGCTCCTGGATCTGCTGTCGCTGCATACGCCCAAGGGTCATGGAGAGGTTCACCTCTTCCACACCACCAGCACATTTCCCTTCGTAATAGACACCTTCAGGCCACTCAGCGTCGTCTCCTCCCTGGGCTGTAAACTGACAAACCTTTAATTCTCTGGAATAAAAGGGCTTTAGAGAATTAATATGATACACCTTAGGCTTTCGGTTGGAGGTGGGGAATGCTATGAGATAATTAACAGCTCCCAGGCGCTCCTGGACCACGAATGGCCCTTCCCACGATGCTTCCATTTTATGGGCCTGGAGCGCCTTTAAGACCATGACCTGGTCTCCTACTTTGAAGGAACGCTCTCTGGCATGTTTATCATACCAGGCTTTTTGCTCTTTTTGAGCATCCTGTAAGTTTTCTCTAGCAAGGGCTAAAGAGATTCGGAGGGTGTTTTGTAGGTTGGTTACAAAGTCCAGAATGTTAGTTCCTGGAGAAGGTGTAAATCCCTCCCATTGCTGCTTCACCAACTGCAATGGCCCCTTAACCTCACGGCCATATACAAGTTCAAATGGGGAAAACCCTAAACTGGGATGTGGTACAGCTCTGTAGGCAAAGAGCAACTGCTGCAATACTAGGTCCCAATCATTGGAGTGCTCATTTACGAATTTACGTATCATGGCCCCCAAAGTTCCATTAAACTTCTCCACCATGCCATTTGTTTGATGATGGTAAGGAGTGGCAACCAAGTGATTTACCCCATGAGCTTCCCAAAGGTTTTTCATAGTTCCTGCCAGGAAATTAGTCCCTGCATCTGTGAGGATGTCGGAGGGCCAACCTACCCTGGCAAAAATGTCTGCTAGTGCCTGGCACACACTTTTAGCCCTGGTGTTGCTTAGAGCTACTGCTTCCGGCCATCGGGTGGCAAAATCCATGAAAGTCAGTATGTACTGCTTTCCTCTGGGTGTCTTTTTCGGAAAAGGACCCAGAATATCCACAGCTACTCGCTGAAATGGAACTTCACTGATGGGGAGTGGCTGGAGAGGAGCTTTGACCTGGTCTTGGGGTTTTCCCACTCTTTGGCACACCTCACAAGACTGGACATAGGTAGAAACATCCTTGCCCATTCCCTCCCAGTGGAATGATCCCCCCAAACGGTCTTTGGTCCTGTTCACCCCAGCATGGCCACTAGGGTGATCATGGGCTAAGCTCAAGAGCTTGGCCCGGTATTTAGTTGGAACTACCAACTGTCTCTGAGGATGCCAGTCTTCCTGGTGTCCCCCAGAAAGAGTTTCCTTGTATAAAAGTCCTCGTTCTACAACAAACCTGGATCGATTAGAAGAGCTGAGAGGCGGTGGGTTGCTCCGTGCCGCCGTCCACGCTCTCTGGAGGCTTTCATCTGCTTCCTGTTCGGTCTGGAACTGTTCCCTTGATGCTGGAGACATCAGTTCCTCATTGGATTGGGGACATAGGCTTGGTCCCTCTGGAAGCGATATAGGGGATGGAGCTGTTTCTGTTGACTGTGAACCGCTCTCCGCTGGTGCACTATGTTGGGATTCAGGCTCCGGCTGAGCCTCTTGTGTAGGGTTATCGGCTGCTGCCAGTTCAGGTTCGGTGGGGCCCTCTGGTGTTGAGGTTGCAAGTACTGGATTCAGTGCTGGCACGGGGTCTGGTGTTGGTTGTTTGGCTGGTTCCGGTTCTGGGACTGGTTCCGTCTGGGTCTCTGGGACTGGATCCACTACTGCTGTTGCAGACATTGGCCTGGGGTCCGGGTCCATCACCTCTGACCGGGCCCTGATAGAAGTTTCCAGAACAGAGCTAGGCCTCACGGCTTGTTTAGCCTGGCTGCGGGTGACCGTTCCCACCCTCTTGGCCTGCTTCACGTGATTGGCCAAGTCTTCCCCCAACAGCATGGGGATGGGATAATCATCATAGACTGCAAAAGTCCACATTCCTGACCAGCCCTTGTACTGGACAGGCAACTTGGCTGTAGGCAAATTGAAAGAGTTGGACTTGAAGGGTTGAATCGTCACTTGGATCTCTGGGTTGATTAAATTGGGGTCCACTAAGGAAGCATGGATAGCTGACACTTGTGCTCCGGTGTCCCTCCACGCGGTGACCTTCTTCCCGCCCACACTCACAGTTTCCCTCCGCTCCAAGGGTATCTGGGAGGTATCTGGGCCTGTGGACCTCTGGTGTGATTCCGGTGCAATGAACTGTAATCTGTTGGGGTTCTTGGGGCAGTTGGCCTTTACATGCCCCAGCTCGTTACATTTAAAACATCGTCCAGCTGACGGGTCACCGGGGCGAGGTGGGTTGCTGGAGAACGGGGTGGTGGGACGATAAGGGGTCTGGAGGGTTCTTTGGGAGGTAGGTGGGGCTTTGGGCGGCCCCCGGTAATAGGGTGTGGTCTGGGGTGGTCCCTTCTGGTCTCCGCTCCAACTGCGACCAGTTTTCTTCTTCTCTGCCACCTCCACCCATCTGGCTCCAATCTCTCCTGCCTCGATTACAGTTTTGGGTTTCCCATCTAGGATGTATCTTTCTATTTCCTCAGGAGCACCCTCTAAGAATTGTTCCATTTGCATTAGGAAGGGCAAATTTACTGGAGATTCAACACTTGCTCCTGATATCCAGGCATCCCAATGTTTCACAATGTGGTAGGCATGTCGGGTAAATGACATGTCTGGTTTCCACCTTAGGGCTCGGAACCTCCGACGAGACTGCTCGGGTGTTATCCCCATTCTGACTCTCGCCTTGGATTTAAACAGTTCATACTTGTTCATGTGTTCTTTAGGCATTTCAGCTGCCACCTCAGCTAAGGGTCCACTGAGCTGCGGCCTCAGCTCTACCATGTATTGGTCAGTAGAGATGTTGTACCCAAGGCAGGCCCTTTCGAAGTTTTCTAAGAAGGCCTCAGTATCATCACCTGCCTTGTAGGTGGGGAACTTTCTGGGATGGGAAGTGGTACCTGGAGAAGGATTGCTAGGGTTTGTTGGTATATTCTGCTGGGCCTTTATCCTCTCCATCTCTTCCATATGCTTCCTTGCCTCCATTTCCCTCTTGTGGGCAGCCTCCTGTACCTCCTTCTCCAGCCGCATGAGTTCTATCTGTCTTTCATGTTCCCTTTGTTTTTCCTCAGCCTGAAATTTGGCTAATTCCAGCTGTAGTCGAGCCGAGGATTTGGCCATTCTAACCTCTCTGTTTTTAACTAACCTTACACCCGAGGTTTAGAAATAAACAAACAAAACTTGGCTGTAAAATTTTGCTGTGCTGGAATAGAATACCTATTCTCTGATAGTGATTGTCAGCCTACAGAAAAAGACAATTCCCTTGTCTCTGCTCTGGGCCCAAATTAAAGCAAAAAACCTCCAACTACTTGGAAACCTGCTTACCCAGCCCAAAGAAAAAAAAAATTCTTTTCAAACCTGTGCTCCTTGTAAAACAAAAAAAAATCAAAATCCTAAAAAAAACCCTGCCACTTTTGTCTCCAGGCAAATGGGTAGAGCACACACCCCCTATTTACTTTTAGGAAGAAAAGAAAAAAAAAAAACACCTCTGGGTTGGAAGACTGTGAATTTCCCTGCAGGAGTTAAGTACCCTGCCTCCAGGCAAAGAAAACCTGCAATTCACAAGATAATCCCCTTTTGTCTCTGCTTGGCCACAAAGCAGAGAGAAACCAAGCTGCTTTCAGTTTCAAAGCTGCTTTCTGGACTTCCTAAAAATTCCTTTTTAAAATCTGTATTTCTAGTTCAAAAAATCTCAACTGGATCTCAAAATGATTTCAGGTTAATCCCACCACTGTGCCACCATGTCAAGGTTCCTCCCCCACTCTGAACTCTAGGGTACAGATGTGGGGACCTGCATGAAAAACCTCCTAAGCTTATCTTTACCAGCTTAGGTCAAAACTTCCCCAAGGTACAAAATATTACATCCGTTATCCTTGGACCGGCCGCTACCACCACCAAACTAATACTGGTTACTGGGGAAGAGCTGTTTGGACGCGTCCTTCCCCCCAAAATACTTCCCAAAACCTTGCACCCCACTTCCTGGACAAGGTTTGGTAAAAAGCCTCACCAATTTGCCTAGGTGACTACAGACCCAGACCCTTGGATCTTAAGAACAATGAACAATCCTCCCAACACTTGCACCCCCCCTTTCCTGGGAAATGTTGGATAAAAAGCCTCACCAATTTGCATAGGTGACCACAGACCCAAACCCTTGGATCTGAGAACAATGAAAAAGCATTCAGTGTTTTACAAGAAGACTTTTAATAAAAAATAGAAGTAAATAGAAATAAAGAAATCCCCCCTGTAAAATCAGGATGGTAGATATCTTACAGGGTAATTAGATTCAAAAACATAGAGAACCCCTCTAGGCAAAACCTTAAGTTACAAAAAAGATACACAGACAGAAATAGTTATTCTATTCAGCACAATTCTTTTCTCAGCCATTTAAAGAAATCATAATCTAACACATACCTAGCTAGATTACTTACTAAAAGTTCTAAGACTCCATTCCTGTTCTGTCCCTGGCCAAGACGACTACAGACAGACACAGACCCTTTGTTTCTCCCCCTCCTCCCAGCTTTTGAAAGTATCTTGTCTCCTCATTGGTCATTTTGGTCAGGTGCCAGCGAGGTTACCTTTAGCTTCTTAACCCTTTACAGGTGAGAGGAGCTTTCCCCTGGCCAGGAGGGATTTCAAAGGGGTTTACCCTTCCCTTTATATTTATGACGTCCCCACTGAAGCAAAAGTATGAAGCTAATGCACCCTAAAGTCTCAGAAACAAAAAGACAAATTAAAAGATGCCCCCAATGTATTCATTTATTTATTTATTTTAATGTCATGACTTTCAGGTGTCAAATTCATGATTTTTGAATACTGGTGGTTATCAATCTATTGCAGGGTTGTATACCTATATTCAATAAAAATTACAGTAGAAATTTGCCTTTGAGAAGGATTTCATACAAGATAGTATAGCGCCCTTTGGCAGGGGTGCTGGAACAATTTGTATAGTGGGGGTGCTGAGAGCCATTGAACCACACTGTAAACCCTGGATATGATGGAAAACACTTCAAGTCAGGGGGTGCCACAGTACCCGCAGCACCCCTAGTTCCAGCACCTATGCCCTTTGCCCCAGATTTTTAAAGGTATTTAGGCAACCAGTGGGATTTTCAAAAGCATCTAGGTGTTTTCACCCATTAAAAATCTGGCCTGTGGTGAATATTTGGGAACCAAGTTCTACACATAAGTGATTGTGTGAAAATTAGCACTAGGGTCCTGGATAAAGAGGCAAAATAATGGTTGACAAAGGCAATCCCATTGGTGGGTCAAAGGAAACGGAAGAAATTTTTACACGAAACCAGAAAATCAGTCAGCCTTAAAGTCACGTGATCCCAAAGAATAAACTCGTGATTTAAAAAGAAAAAAGAACAAAAATTTAGAATAAAAAACTAATGTTGCAGTACAAACAGGAAGCATTGCACTAGAAACACTGGGAGATGTGATTGCTGAAGCTACTAGCAACGATCAATATTTTCAATGATTATTTGCTATTAAAATATCAATTCAATAGCAAGACATCCATCTGCACAATGTTAATGATGAAGTGCTAAAAGAAATAAAAAATAACATTTTGAAAAGCAAATAATGTAAAGGAGTGTGTCAAGGTTCCTTCCCCACTCTGAACTCTAGGGTACAGATGTGGGGACCTGCATGAAAGCCCCCTAAACTTATTTTTACCAGCTTAGGTTAAAACTTCCCCAAAGTACAAACTATTTTACCTTTTGCCCTTGGACTTTATTGCTGCCACCACCAAGCATCTAACAAATATATAACAGGGAAAGAGCCCGCTTGGAAACGTCTTTCCCCCCAAAATCCTCCCCAAACCCTACACCCCCTTTCCTGGGGAAGGCTTGATAAAAATCCTCACCAATGTGCATAGGTGAACACAGACCCAAACCCTTGGATCTTAAGAACAATGAAAAAGTAATCAAGTTCTTAAAAGAGGACTTTTAATTGAAGAAAAAGTAAAAAGAATCACCTCTGTAAAATCAGGATGGTAAATACCTTACAGGGTAATCAGATTCAAAACATAGAGAATCCCTCTAGGCAAAACCTTAAGTTACAAAAAGACACAAAAACAGGAATATACATTCCATTCAGCACAGCTTATTTTCTCAGCCATTTAAAGGAATCAGAATCTAACGCATATCTAGCTAGATTACTTACTAAATTCTAAGACTCCATTCCTTTTCTGTTCCTGGCAAAACAACACACAGACAGAAAGAACCTTTGTTTCTCCCCCCTCCAGCTTTGAAAGTATCTTGTCTCCTCATTGGTCGTTTTGGTCAGGTGCCAGTGAGGTTATTCCAGCTTCTTAACCCTTTACAGGTGAAAGAGCTTCGCCCACCCACCTCCTGGATCCCAATAAGGCCAGGAGGGATTTTAAAGGTGTTTACCCTTCCCTTTATATTTATGACAGAGTGAAACAACATTTACAGTGAACTACAAGAAAAAGACACCCCAATTCAGGTAACCAGAGCAGCTCAGACAATTTTGTGAACAGCTGCCAGACGTATCCAGACATAGAAATGGAGAAGCGATTCTTTTAAACACTAAAACATGGATGATAATTAGAATTTGTGGAGGGATGCAGTGCACGGTCATAAACTATTCCACACTGATTCAATAGTGCATCAGGTGAGATAGGGAAGAGCTGCCTTGCCTAGGCCTTTAACAGCACAGCCTTGGGAAGAGAGTACTAAGAGAGGTACCGTCCTACAGGGAGAGGGGTAAGAGGGAGCCCCTCTGCCCCTCACATCCTATTTTTGCAGCCGTGACAGCTGGCTCTCCCCACTGGGGGTGGATAACTGTCACCCCCCACCCCCTGACTGGCAGTGCCCATGCCCAACCCCTGCTTCCGCCCATCCCTGATTCAGCCCCTCTCTGCCCCCTGCCTCCAGCTGTTTGTCCCTCCTGGGTGGTCCACTTCCCCAACACAAACTCAGCCCACCCCCGCTCCCCAAATCTGCTCCCAGCCTTCCAACCCCTGTGAGCAGCAGGGAGCAGATTGTCTGTCCAAGTGACTGTGAGGTCAGAGTCAGGGCAGCGGCTTCAGCAGATGTTACTGAGCATGCTCAGCACATCCGTGCTGCTGAGCAGTTAGTAGGCGTATGCTTAGCACCAGCACAGCTGCAAATTCTGACGGGCAGGCACCGGGCAGGGGTCGCTAGCTAGTCCCATCTCTCTCCCGGCTGCCCACTGCTCTGGGCTTGCACTGCGCCCTACAGCTCCCATGGGGCGGTAGCCGCATTCCCCTGAGGGGACAGAGAGGGCAGAGAAAAGGGGTGGCCAGATGTGGATCTGGCAGCTCTGGCCAGCTGAGGATCTGGCGCTGCAGCCATTCATCCTGGTTTTAAAGCTGATTTTTTGGTACATAGGTGTATATGCAAATACGTTACCTTGCATATAGAGATTGAACAAGAGTAAGTGTCCTTATTTCCCTAATCCCCTCTCCCATACCTTCCTCTCTTCGCACAGATAGCTTGTCACAGACAGTGATCTCCCTCACTTCCTCAGGGAGCTGCTTCTGCTTGGCTTGTTCCTGTAGGTTACAGTAGCCTTTTCCCACTGTCATTTCCCCAGCAGTCTGTTATACAGTGGGCCTATTAAGAACTGAAATGTGAGCCACAAGTGGCGGTGACTGTAAAATGTATTAGAGTTAGGGAAAAGCTGCAGTGTGTGCAGACTCAAAAGCATTGTGGTGGGGAATGAGAATGGGAAATGTGCTGCCTTGTGGTTAATGTCACGGGGGAGAGAGGGAAGGAAGGGAGGAGGGGAAGGAGTTGTTGCCCTAAGCAAATACCAAAGATGAGCTGCGTGTAAAACTAATGTTTCCATGCTTATTTAAACTGTCTGTTATGGCAGGATTGTTTGTACCAGTACAAACTAGACACATACACTATAGAAGAGCTAGATATTATGATTATTACAATACAAGCCATATCTGAGTAAGATTTGTGGAAACTGGGGGAGACATTTGTGTTACTAATGCCATATTCTCTGCCTTTTTAACTTCATTTGGGTTGTTCAGGATCCAGTAAGCAAAGACAGAAGTAAATGTGATTACTGATTATCACAGACAGTGCTCCTCCATGTCACACTCCTATATGCACTGTTTGGTTCTCCTTAATACTACTATTATTTAGACCAGGGTTGCTCAAACTTCATTGCATCATGACGCCTTCTGACAACAAAAAATACTACATGACCCCAGGAAGGGGGAATCAAAGCCCAAGCCCCACTGCCCGGGCAGGGGGGCCAAAGCCCAAGCCCCGCCACCCTGCGGGGAGGGGAAGGGCAAAGCCGAAGCTTGAGGGCTTCAGCCCTGGGCAAAGGGGCTATAATCTGAGCCCCACCGCCCAGGGCTGAAGCTGAAACCTGATTGCCACTGCCCAGGACTGAAGCCCTCAGGCTTCGGCTTCAGCCCTGGGCAGTGGGGCTCTGACTTTGGCTTCAGCCCTGCGCCACAACAAGTCATGCTTCACAGCGGAGAGGGACTATAAGGTACATCTTCAGTGCCAGAGCATTCCCTGTTCCTGAAACCACCACTTCAGATACTCCCTCTCCTCGCAGTCTTGGCTGGGAGTCTCTGCTCTGTTATCCAGACTTCTGCATTATCCCAATCCCTTCCTTGTCCCCCAGCATGAGATGCATGTACCTCAGGCTGAGGAACAAGGAAGGGATTGGGATAATGCAGATATTAGGATAACAGGGTTTCGGATAAACAGGCGTATACTGTATCTCATGTCATCATTTCTCTACGATTGTGGGGACTTTGGGCAGTGGTGCACCTCAGTCCCTCCTATTCTCTGCCTATGGCACATAATAATTTAAACTCCTGTGGGATATAATACTTTAGTCTAATTTCAGTTGTTGGGTTTAGTATGTGGGTGCTGGTGGCCTGTGATATACAGAAGGTCAGACTAGATGATCTGTCTCTAATGTGCTTTTCACCCCAAATTAGAAGCTGCACATTTGTGTGTCTTGTGAATCAGATAAACTGTCTTTCTACATGTGAATAATGTCTCTTTTTCTATTGTAAGCCTTACAGAAGGTAGAATGCTTATACAATCAAAATGTATGGACTAAATCCACTAGATTTAAAAGACAATATGGGATTTATTTTGTTGTTTTTTTCTAAATCAAGGGTTCTCAAACTTCACTGCATTACGACCCCCTTCTGACAAGAAAAATTATTACATGAGCCCAGGAGTGGGGACTGAAGCCTGAACCTGCCCGAGCCCCACTGCCCAGAGTGGGGGGCCAAAGCAGAAGCCAAGAGTTTAAGCCCCAGGTTGGGATCTGTAACTTGAGCCCCACCAACCAGGGCTCTTTGGCAAGCAAGTCTAATGCCAGCCCCAGTGACCCCATTAAAATGGGGTGGCGACCCACTTTGGGGTCCCAACCCACAGTTTGAGAACCGCTGTTCTAAATGATGGTTGCACTATAGAAGTAGTAGGAGTCTCATGCAGGGATCCTAGAAATCTGTTTGTCATGGGAAAATGTGGAAAAACCATCCTGTGACACCCCCACAGGCTCACTGCTGGCATTGGCAATCTATCAGCAGCATGGATCTCTGGCCGAGTCCCCAGTGCATCCCAGCAGTGGGCCAGAGCACTTTCCCCTGGCTTGGGGTGGAGTGAGCTAGTGAGAGGCAACTGACCCCAGTGCTCTGCCAAACTCAGCTTCACCACAAAAAAAGTGACAGAACGGCATTCTGGAACATTCTGGCACGACTCAAGCCCTGGTGTCTCCTCATTTTCATGGTTGAAAAATTGCTTATATCTGGAATACAGAATCATTGACCTGAGGTTATAGAAAGTGGTATTTACCCTAAAGGAACAAATCCCACCGCATTCTAAACTTCCTGCATGAATGATTTTTTCATGTCCCGCATTTTGGGTTGTTGTAGGTTGAGCTATATGGATTCCACAATCTAATTACAGATAGTTGCCTGTTTATTTATAGACATTCCTATGGCACTCATCACTGTAGTATTTGAGTGCTTCACAGCCATGTCTGACTTAAGCCTCACAACACTCCTGTGAGGTAGGGAAGTATCATTACCCCAGGTTTCAGAGTAGCAGCCATGTTAGTTATCATTATCCCAGTTTCAGGTATCAGGAAACTACGGCAGAGAGAGACCCAAGGCTATACAGGAAATCGGTGTCATAGCCAGGATGAGAAGCCAGATCTCTAGCTCCCGATTCTTAGATCTCACCTCAAGACCTCCCTGAAACAAATAGCCTGTGTACTTTGGCTATCTGAGTCAAATAAAAAGTTAGAGGTCCTGCACAGCAAATTTAAATGGAGTTATGCTCAAACAAAGGGGAAATGTTTATTGGCAGGCCTTGCAAAGGGAGGGGATGGGTAGAAACAGATAGTGCCCCAAGGAGCTTGTGAGGGGGAAGAAAAATTATGTAATATACAATTCAATTTGCCTGTACAAGCCAGGGAGGTGGATGGTGCCTGGGTGGTTACCAATGCTGCTGATGCTTGGAAAGGGGCTTGGGAAAATATAGTATTAAGGACGTGATGTTGGCTAGACCAATAGTTCTACAAAGATGCTGTAGGAGACATTAACCTGAAGACTCTTAGCTTGGGTAGCTAGGCTTTGGCAGAGGTTCCACCATCAGCCAAGATTTTTTAACTTTTTATTTTTTCTCTCCGTTGTACATTACATCAGTGGTTGCCAACCTTTTCTCTGCCTTGGCATACCTCGATCTCCAGGGGCTCTTCCCCTCACCTCTGGCTGGCAGCTGCAGGAGGGAAGGGGAGGGGCAGAGGAGGTGACCCATTGCTCTGCCCCTGGACGTTGAGGGGCAGTGAGGCAGATGGCCAATCAGAAAGCGGCCTTTCCAATCAGAAGGTGGCCAATCAGAACTACTTGTTCTCATGTCGTTTTTAAAAAAATTCCATGCACAACTGTTTGGGCCTGACCGCACACCGGTTGGGAATCACTGCATTACATACACATTTAGGGATTCTCCTGTGGGAGACTAGCTCAAGGGAAAAGAGAAGTTCAGTCTCTGGCCTATTTAGTCTTTTAGCCTCAAATCTTACATTGTGCCCAAAGTATTGCATTTGATGTAACAGTGCTCCTTGCCCTATTTTTACCAAGCTTTTGTTGGGACCAGGGAGGGGATTTCAATTCAGTGAGACCCTCTCCACAGTTGGAAACTCCATGGTGGCTTTCTCACAGACCCATTTGTTGGGGTTGAAACAGCTCTCAGCCAGAATCTCGTCCACTCCACAAACAACACAGCTATGGCTGTCGCTGCTGCCAGTAACATGAAGCCTAATGGAAGAGAGTGTCAGAGAAGTAGATTTTACTCCAGTGATGTGCCAGTTGGGCATGTTAACAGCTTTCACTAAGAGAGCTTTCCTCGCAACCATTTGCGTTAAATAGATATTAACAGAAGCAAGCAGTTTTAAAAAGTCTGGCTAAGGATTTCCTGCTCTGCCCTGCCCTCACCTCAGTTATTCAAGTTTCACTCCTTTGGTATTTGTGATGTCATAAACCTACTAGTTCTCCCATTGTCCATGGAGTCTCTCAGTTAAGAGAGGGTAGGCAAGACCTGAATTTCTAATGTAGGGGTGGAAATTTAAAATAAAATACAAAACAAAACCGGAACCCTTTCAGGCCACTTTTGGCAAGGGCCCAATATGTTGTTTTCTTTGCAGGTTATCTAGAACAAGCCCAAGCACCTCTACACAACAGGTTAGGAAAGGAAAGGAAGAATCCTGTTTTCAAGTCAAACTACAGGAGGAATTTTAAGACTGTAAGCACTATGGGGCAAGGACAGCCTTTTTGTTCAGTGTTTGTCCAATGCTAGCACTGTGGGGCCCTGGTCCATGACTAGGACTCCTAGGTGCTATGATACTACACATAATAAGTGGGCAGAAAGTACTGATCCCAACTGGCATAATCTTGAGATGGACGAGAGTACGATGGGAATGCAATATCAACTGATGCAACCATGGACACTACTAAAATGTCAAAATGCCTACAAGAGATCAGCTCTTGGATGAAGAGCAATTGGCTTAAGCTGAATGCAGGCAAGACCCAAATGATGCTGGCTGGAGAGGGAAAATGCTTTGAAGAACTAGATGAGACATTGTTATGACCTTCGACTGAAGGCACACAGCCCCCATTCTTCAAAGTGATAAAAAAGCTCGGGGGCCGGTTGGACTCCTTACTCAGCTCCTTGGATCCAAGGAGCATTAGTATCTGAAACTGCCCTCTTTCACTGTTAGCTTGCTAGGAAACCTAGTTCCTTCCTTCCAGATGAGGACCTGGCAATAGTGATCCATGCATTTGTCGCATCGAGTCCGGGTTACTGTAATTCACTGTATCTATAGCTGAATGTGAAAAAAAATGCACAGGCTGCAGTTGGTACAGAACGTGACTGCCTCCCCTCTCCATGGTTTAGGCAGTTGTGAGTACATCAGGCCTGTATTCAAGCCCCTCCCTGGCTTCTAGTCAGCTGTCAGTTTAAGGCCTTGGTTACTATTTCTCAAAGCAGTTAGCGAATTAAGCCCTAGCTTCCATCGAAGATCAAATTTTGGTCTATGAACTGCTGAGATCGCTGTCCACCTCTGGGACAAATCCCAGAACTGCCCACATGACAGCTGGGCACAAAGTATTCTGAGCCAACGGGATGTGGCTGTGGAACAATTTTCCAGAGGAGACCTGGCAAATCAAGAGTCTGGCTGTCTTAAGGAAATGCTGCAAAACTTTCCTCTTTAAAAAAGCCTTTCTGCAGTAAGAATGACACTCAAAACACTGACTCCTTAAACCCCCACCTACTGACCAACCAAAAATAGGAAATTAACAAAATGTAAAACAAAACCCATTCCCCAGAAGTTTTAACCCCCAGAAGGGAGAAGTGCCAACAACTCCATGAGGTCCACAAGGGACTTTGCACTTAGTATAGGTCTTACAAGGAAGGCACTGATGGTCAGATTTCTAAAGGTATTTGGCACCTAAAGATGCAGATAGGTGCTTCTGAAATTCCCACTAGGCATCTATGCACCCAATTTCATTCACATCAATGAGAAGTAGGTGCCTAGGCACTTTTGAAATTCTGACTAGGTGCCTACCCACATCTTTAAGCACCTACATGCCTTTAAAAATCTGGCCCCAGATACTATAGTGGTGGGCAGCAGTATAAAACAGATCTATTTAATTAATTAAATAGAGGTGTTCCTCAAAAGGAATGGTAGAGGTGGTCACTCAGGTACTCCTAATAGCCATCCCCTTCCCTAATAACTCAAGAACACAGGAAAACACAGCAAATTACAAATGGATAAAATTAATTTTTGTTACACAAGACAGTTGACCTGTGGCACTCACTGCTGCAGGAGGTGAGAGCCTACTACTGTAGCTGGTTTTAAAAGAGGTAGCATAATTGCATGAGCAGTAACAGTAGTTGTAGCTCAGTATCTTGTTTCAGGGCATGAAATGATCACCTGTGTGTGACAGAAGGAATTTCTCCTATGCACCGACCCCTGCTCCAGTTGTGCAATGTTGAACATAGGATTGCATTCTGGGGGACTTTCACCTTATTCAAAAGCATCAAGCACTGCTTTCTGATACTAGGGCTGTCCTTAGGGTCTTAGTGTCCACCCTCCCGCTTCCCTGTTCTAATTTGACCCTTCCTGCAGGCTCCCACCACAGCTGGCTGCTGCAGCCTGGTGAGTCTTCCTCCGGAGGGGATTTAGTACTTAAAAGTGAAAAAGCCTTTCAGCCTGCCAGACCTATTCGCACCACAGTGAAACTGTTAAAGAGCCATGAAGTGAGCTGTAGCTCACGAAAGCTTATGCTCAAATAAATTGGTTAGTCACTAAGGTGCCACAAGTACTCCTTTTCTTCAAGTGGTAAGGAAGCCATTTAACAGGCATTTGCCAACCCCCAGGTATACACTGTCAGTTTTACAAAAAACAGTTGTCCATTACTGTAATATTTATTCAGAACATGTTAGTCTACAGGACCTTAGTTTAAAATTTGCTTTAAAAATATTTCATTAGTGTGTTGCTGAAGATTATAAAATCAGATCTCTAAAAAATCCTTGCATAGATTTTTAGATGCACAATCTGAGTATTCATCTTTAGCCTTAAATGCTTGGATTGTCATACATATCATTTTTTAAATAAATCCTTCAAAAGACCACCCTTATCTAAAATACACATGTGAACCCCGGCTTCAGTTGGGCATAAGGGCACCAGTTTAAAAATACTGCGTAGGGCCCCATAAATCCTAAGGACGGCCCTGTCTGCCACAGACAGGATACCAGACTAGATGGGCCAGGGGTCTCTTCAGTCCTGTGATCTTTTCATTTAGTGCAGTAAGGACATTGCATAAACAATAGAATCCTTATTTGATCCAAATAGTTTAAAATTAATAATAATAAAAGGGAATGGATTCAACATACTTCTCTGCTGGTAACCCAGCACCAGTCACCCACAGCCATCCGTCCTTCCCCTTACTGAGTCCAACCCAATAGTAGCCTTTTTCCATCTTCATCCTGTTCATAATAAAGGTCTGGAAGATACAAGACCAAAACTGTTTCAGATTGACAGGATAATATTAATTAAGGCAAAAGAAAGAAAAACATGTAACCAGTTGTCCCAATGCTCTTACGGGAAATAATCCATAAATAAAATTATAATAATGTGCAGTTTCATGACAGCTTCCATTCTAGAGCTCTTTATGAATATCAGCTAAGTCTTATTAACCCCATTTTAAAAATGGGGAAATTAAGGTACAAAGAGTGAAATTCACCCCTGTGCAGCAGGCCAATGAATGCCACTAAGTGGTGCTTAGACACTGTTTTTGACCTTCTGAACATAGGTGAATTTGACCCAAAGAATTTACGTAATTTGAAAAGTCATACAAGCTTGTGACAAGAGTAGGAATGGAATCCAGGTCTCCTGACTCCCAGACCTGCATGTTAACTGCAAGACTATTCTTTCTGAGCCCATATTAATTGAGTGCAACACTCACTTCCCCTTGTAAAAAGAAAAGGAGAACTTGTGGCACCTTAGAGACTCACAAATTTATTTGAGCATAAGCTTTTGTGAGATGCATCCGATGAAGTGAGCTGTAGCTCACGAAAGCTTATGCTCAAATAAATTTGTTAGTCTCTAAGGTGCCACAAGTACTCCTTTTCTTTTTGCAGATACAGATTAACACGGCTGCTACTCTGAAACTTCCCCTTGTGAATACATAATAGTCCCCTGGGAAAGTGGTTAAAACACCATATCTAGAAACTTCTAAAGAAATGAGTTAGATAAAGAACAGTGAGCATATTTTTCAAGGAACAATACTGAACTGGCTAGTGGGGTGCGGGCACTGGACTAAGTGCAGCCTAAAAATAGTAATAATAGTAATAATAATAATAATAAGGCCTTTCCAGGATTCTCTGATGTTAGTATACTTTGGATAGAAAGATCTCTATTACTGTACTTTGTCCTTAGACAGAAGTAGGATACTTTGAAGGGACTCTGGTTAGCTTGTGAAGTGACATGGGGCCTTATTGGCATAATCTCACTTCCCCACACAGGAAGCTGCCTCAGACTGGTAGGGCTTGGCCTGTGGGGCTAACAATCACTCTGTAGATGTTTGGGCTCAGGCTGGAGCCTGTGCCCTGGGACTGTCCACCCTCACAGGGTCCCAGAGCTTAGGTTTCAGACTGAGCCCAAACGTCTACACAGTCATTTGTCAACCCTGGAGCACGAGCCCAAGTCAGCTGCCCCAGGTCAGCCGTGGGTTTTTATCCCTGTGCAAGCATACTCTCAGGTTAGGATAATGAAGGCCCACGGATCCCAGGAGGTGGTGGGGGTGGCAGCCATGATGGTGAAACTCAGTCCTCCCCAGAAGTCTTTTTCTTTAAGGATTCACAAAAGGAATGGTGGGTGGGATAGTCTGTCCCTCATTGTTTTGTTCAGCAATTAGGCCTAATAACTGACATACCACTTTTAATTCATTAATATCTGGCTCCACATAATGTTTTAACAAGCATAATTTCAACAGTCCTTGGATTATATCAATGTGGTCTTTTTGGTTTAGGCTAATCCAGTCTCTCTGATTCTTTTGCACCCGCTTATAACATTTTTTTTTATTGAAAATAACTTAGCCTACTTTCCATGGTAATTTTCTAAGCAGGGAAAAGTTATTGACCAGTTGTCACAACAGGACATGTAGCGAAAAAATCAGAGAAGACAGACTTTCAAGGAAGCAATTCCACCATCCCCTAGTATAATAATAGGGCATTGTGGATATACATCCCACCAGCACCTCGCATTGACCATGTCAGAAACACGATACAGGGCTAGATGAGCCTTTGGTTTGTTCCACTATGGCAAAAGCTGAGAGAGAATAATGGATTAGATGCACCATTGATCTGATCCAGTAGTGGTGCAGTAGATAAAGGACCCTGGACAAATGGACTCCTGGTCATGTCTGGTGTGTCAGGAGCTTGATACAGACCATACAATGGTCTGACCCTCTGTGGCAGGAAGTGAGCTACATTTGACTTCCTTCTGGTATGGTATTTCTTATGTTCCTTTGTTGGATCGCTCCCCCTTTCTCCATTAGAACTGTGAACGAGGTGTTTTCTCACCTTCTCCTCCTCATTGTCAATCACAGCGAGGCTGGCTGCCTGTGAGCTGCAGTACCACTTGCTATCACTCCAGTTTTTTTTCTTCTCCGAGAAATAGTAGCATTTCCCATGGTGCAGAACCCATCCAAGTGGGCAGTACTCACACTGGGCATGTTCTACAGGGTAAAGAAAGAGTCCTATAAAGAGATCAATGGAGTATCTCCACCCTCCTTTTTCCTCTCATTATCCAGCTCCCTCTCTCTTTCACAGACCATCCTTTCTTCTCAGATGTGGAGCTTGACATGGCAATCCCTGCCTTTGTCTACTCAAGGCTAGACTGCAGGAACACACACTATCTGGGGACTCCCTTAAAAACCAGCCAGATGCTTCACCTAACATGGAATGCAGCTGCCCGCTTTTTCTAAGTGGTGCAGAGCAACAGCAGCTTATTATACCCATGCTCCTTTCTCTTCCCGAGGTGCCAAGTCATCGATAGGTGATAATCAAAGCACTGATCATCACCTATAAGACCCTGTTTCTAGGCCGCAGCTCTCTCTCTGTCCAGTCATTGCACCTATGCTCAGCAGGAATGCTCCTGCTGCCTGCCTGAGCGGGGCTACTCATGGGCACCATAGACAGGATGTTCCAGTCCTCACCTCTGGAATTCGCTTCTGCTGGAAAAAATATCTGATCTGACCCTGGCTCCATTTAAAGTGTGATGTAAGATCCATCTCTCTGTTCAGACTTTATAGTAAGTGCAGGTTGCGGGAATGCCATTCAGACCACTAGGTGGTCCACCCCATGTCCTTTTTGGGTAGCCAGTTTGGTGCTGCAGAGGGCGATGGTGTATTTACTGTCTATTTGGGGAGAGGGGAAAATGTTTCTAAACCTGCTCTAAATTATTCAAAGTACACCAAGATACTACAGTGATTGGGGCTTTATAAATGCCTACAGTCATAAAACTATGAACTATTATTAATAAAAGATACAGGTTTCTGCATGCTTCAGTGATGCATAGGAAGGAGAATATCACGAGGCTGTTACCTGCTTTCCCGCTCTCTAACTCCCCACAAAAGTGTTCCCTTAATTTGCCCAGCATCATCACAGTACTTCTGTGAAGGTCATCGGATGGATTCTGGGTATTTCCACTGAGTTCCTCAGACAAATTCTGGGCACTGTTGAGGCAGCTGAGACTAGAGCCTTGAAAGACTTAAATAGAAAACACATAGAGATATAAATACATGTAATGAATTAAGCAAAATGAGTAGCTGTGTCACACAGTAACCTTGCTTGGAGTGCCCTTCTACAGCAAGCCACAGCATGAGAGGCACATCTGCCTCAGTTTCCCCTTTCTCAGAGTCCCCAGTGAATAGCCCAAACTATCTTTGAGTACAACCATAGCCCTTGCAGGGTTAATTACCAAAGTCCCATGCACACAACCCATAACCCAAGTCCCATAATCATATTCCCAACATCAAATCAATCAGCGTCCTTCACCACAGGCTCTGGCATCCCTCACCATACCTCTCTCCCAGTCTTCCGCCCTCTCTGTCCCTTCGGCTTCAGGTCTCTGGCTCCACGAGCCAGCAAGCATCTCCCTCTGCTGCTCTCAGTCTTAAGCTCTCTCCTGGCTTGTCTGTCTGGCTCAGGAAGGTCAGCTAGCCAGCCACTCCACTGCCTTCCTAATAATTCCCACCTCTTTCCAGGGAAGGCCTGCAGAGAGGCATCTGCTCCCTATAGGCTCTACCAGACAACTCCTCCCATCTCCTGGTCTCTGGGAGCTCTGACTGGCCAGGTTTCTCTCCCTCTCAGCCCAGGTGCCCTCTTTTGGGATGGTGTCCCTAACCCCTGTTTGCCAGAAGCTGGGAATGGGCCACAGAGGATGGATCACAGTCACTTGATGATTATTTGTTCTGTTCATTCCCTCTGAAGCATCTGGCATTGGCCACAGTCAGAAGACAGGATACTGGGCTAGATGGACCTTTGGTCTGACCCCAGTATGGCCGTTCAGAAGTTCTTTTAAAACAACTGGGAGACAGCTGATGAGTCACAGAGGCACTGGCCCTGCTCACTCCTAAGGGCAGTGTCACCCTATGATGAGCTGATAGAGGAAAAATGAGGCCCATCTAATATTGTCCTTTTTTTGCCACAGATGGCCTGATTGTCTCTCCAAATTGCCTGTGGCAGAGGTCTGCTTTTATGCCTCAGTCATTGCTTTACACTTGTCTCATCCTGCCAAATGGACAAGTAGCAGGAGCAGTGAATGAAAATGCCAAGCTTTTCTAAATGTAAACTCTTTCCCTCTTCAATGGGCTCTCTTTTCCTTCCATCAATTAAAATGGCTGAGCGCTAGAAATCTCTAGCTGTTGTGTTTCCAGTGTAATATTCAGGGCAGATGGATTAGGGATGGAAGATATGATCATGAAAATGGAGGTCCTATGGCATGTCTAACCCATTATTGAACTAACCCTCCCCTTCTTGTGACTTCTTGGCTTTGAAACAAGGAGCCAGAACTTACTCAGAACAGTCAAACCCATCACAGTCCCAAGCAGAATGGTCACCGCTACTCCTAGGGATATGGTAAATGGATGGCAAAATGGAGAAGACCTGGAAGAAGCTGCAAGTACAGAAGGAGCTGTTAGCATAGTTTAGAATCAGGGGTTGGCAACCTTCGGCATGCAGCCCATCAGGGTAATCCACTGGCGGGCCACAAGGCAGTTTGTTTACATTAATCGTCCACAAGCACAGCCTCCCACAGCTCCCAGTGTCCACGGTTTGCCGTTCCCGGCCAATGAGAGCTTCAGGAAGCGGCGGGCTGCCACTTCCTGCACCTCCCATTAGCCAGGAATGACAAACTGCAGATGCTGGGAGCTGCGGGGGCTGTGCCTGTGGACGGTCAACATAAACAAAATGTCTAGCGGCCCGCCAGCAGATTACGCTGATGGGCCACATGCCGAAGGTTGCCGACCCCTGGTTAGAAACAGGAAGACACCCACCAAGGCAAAGGCCAGCTGGGCACTTTTATTCATCCTAACCCATAACAGAAGGCAAGGGGGGCACTTAAAAGGAAAGAAAGTTAGAATTGCCCAACAGACGGCACTGATCTGGGTTACTACTGAGGCACATAGCTCTGTAGGAATTAAAATATAAGAATAGCATCTGCAGTGACTCTACAAGGGTTACATATTTCCCTCATTCCTAATGCTTCAGGGCATAAACTACTCTCTGGAGGTCAGGAAGAAATTTCCTTTCATGGTATATATGGTGCAATGGTGCTTCATATGGGGCATTGTGGATGTTTCGATCTCCTCTTTAGCTCAAACAGGAATTCATTTAAGGAAGTTCTATGGCCTGCGTTATACAGGTCAGATCAGATGATCCCAATGGACCCTTCTAGTTTTATAATCTATGAATCTAGGGACTAAGTATTTTGAACTATGAACCTATATACCATCAAGCCTCCCGTAGTCAATGAGATTGTACCAGCCTCCTGGTTGGAGGAAGAGGACATTTCTATCTCTATTCTGTTCTTTGGTGGTTTACTTTCCGTGAATACAGTGTTGGTAAAAGGTGCTGGGTTGCGAGTCCAGGAACCTGAAGCTCTTTGTATATCTCTCCAAACAGGTATAGTATAAGCAGTGGCAGTACAAGCTTCCAACACACACATCAGCCCCCCATCAAAGTGACTTGATCATGATCTGAAGATCCCTCTTCAAGGGCTGAGTAGGGAATTCGGTCTCAGTAAACCATTCATTCCTTGTGAGCGAGCCAATTAAGGGTAAGCAATCCCAGCCATGGAAGTGGGTTTTGTGATGTGGACAACTGTCCAATCAGAAATTAGACTGCAACCCTAAATAATTTCACACAACACACTGAACAGCTGGCAGATGGGAATGATTTCTGATCACTCCCTACTGACCTGCATAGAACAGATAGGAACTGATGGCACCTAAAGCTGAGTGGGTCAGTATCCCCTTCCATCCCCCCTGAATTATTCAATCTCCACATGCATAGGGCAAGATTGGAAAAGGTGACTTCTGCAGAGGTGAAGGCTCTATTTAACCCATTCCCCATGACCTGAGAGTGGATGTAAACTGTGCCCTAGAGATAAAAGGTTCTATATGCGATCTCCTTGAGTCATTCAAACCATTGAGGTGGAGCTGCATGGCAACCCATTTCCCACTACTCCCAAATCATTCAGTCACACCTCACCCTCTAAATTCTTACTCTACATTCTCTAGGTCCATGATACAAATATACTTGCTTCCATTTTACTCAGAGATCAGATAAGTTACAGCCGCGGTTCTCAACCAGGGGTATGCAGAGGTCTTCCAGGGGGTACATCAACTCATCTAGATATTTGCTTATTTTTACAGCAGGCTACATAAAAAGCACTAGCGAAGTCAGTACAAATTTAAATTTCATCCAGACAAATGACTTGTTTATACTGCTCTATATACTATATACTGAAATGGAAGTACAATATTTATATTCCAATTGATTTATTTTATAATTATATGGTAAAAATAAGAAAGTAAGCAATTTGTCAGTAATAGCGTGTTGTAACACTTTTGTATTATTATGCCTGATTTTGTAAGCAAGTAGTTTTTAAGTGAGGTGAAACTTGGAGATATGCAAGACAGATCAGACTCCTGAAAGGGGTACAGTAATCTGGAAAGGTTGAGAACAGCTGAGTTGCAGTCCTTTCCTTCTGTAAACCCCTCTCCAAATATATGCTAGATGACCACTCTCCTAAGAGAACAACGAAAGATGTAATTAGCTTTGGCTTATTCATTGCCCTAAAGCAGAGGTGGGCAAACTACGACCCACGGGCCACACAGAGGGCAGGGGAGTTGTGGCGGTGGCCAGGGGGCAGGGATGTGGATAGAGGGCGGAGCAGTCAGAGGGCAGGGAACAGGGGGGTTGGATGGGGCAGGGGTCCCGGGGGGGCAGTCAGGAAGGAGAAGGGGGGTTGGATGGGGTGGCGGGGAACAGTCAGGGGCAGAGGTTCTGGGGGCAGTAAGGGGACAGGGAAAAGGGGTGGTTGGATGGGGCAAGGGTCCCGGGGGGCAAGTCAGGAATGAGAGGGGGTGGTTGGATGGGGCAGCAGGGGGCAGTCAGGGGTTGAGGGGGTCCAGGGGTGGTCAGGGGACAGGGAGCGGTGGATGGGGTAGGAGTCCCGGGGGGGCCGTCAGGGGACGGGGGGGGTTGGATGGGTCAGGAGTCCCGGGGGAGCCGTCAGAGTGCGAGAAGTGACGGGGTCGGATAAGAGGCAGGGGCCAGGCCACGCCTGGCTGTTTGTGGAGACACAGCCTCCCCTAACCGGCTCTCCATACAATTTTGGAAACCCAATGTGGCCCTCAGGCCAAAAAGTTTGCCCACCCCTGCCCTAAAGTGATTTTTTTCTCTTTTTTTAAGAATCACATTTCTGTTTTGCTGCACTGGGATAGCACATACCCGCGTGCACGCTCGCTCTGTGGAGCTTTAGCTGATGTTTACATAAATGGGCAGGAACCTGTGGGTTAAGGCACCATTTTGTGATGACTTCCGGATATAATTACTTTATAAATAACGTATTAATTTCGCTAAAGAGTAACCCATAGAAGAGTGACAAATCCTATCAGTGGCTTCAGTAGTGCCAGGGAAAAGCTGTTACCCAGTCACTCTCTTCAAAAGTGTTTACAAAAGCAGCCGGTATAGGCTAGGCATATTAGACATTATCTCATGTGCAAATGGGGCTTCTGTAAGTCTGTTAAGACTCTTGGCCTGATTCTCCTCTCACTTATGCTGGTGTAAATCAGGAGTAACTCCACTGACATATGAGTGAAAGAGGAATCATGCCCTCTCTGTTCAACGTATTCTAACCTATCTGTGGTTATGGCATTATCAAATCTCATTAAAGAAAAATATAATGAAAATAAATATGCCTATGCACCCTTATAGTACTTTTCATTGAAGGGTCTCAAAACGTTTTATAAATATTAAGCTTCACCACATCCAGAAACAAGTACATTTTACAGACGGGGAAACTGAGATACAGGAAGTTTAAATAGCATGCTTAATTGGAGGTCATGCAGCAAGCAAATGGCAGAATTGGATAAATACCGAAGAGGTATGTCTATATGGCAAGCAGAAACATGCGGCAGCAAGTCTCAGAGCCTGGGTCTGTGAACTCTGGCTCACACTACAGTGCTAAAAATAGCCTGAGCTCCAGCCCAAGCCTGAACATCTACAAAGCTATTTTTGCACTGTGTCATGAGCCCTGTGAACCCCATTCTTTAGAGCCAGACTCGCTGCTCTGGGTTTCTGCTTGCCATGTGGATGTACTCAAGGAGTCCCGACTAGAGCTGGACAAATAACTGATCTTTTAGTTTGATGGCAGTTCAAAAAAAAAAAAAAAACCAACGGGGGGGAAAAATTGGTTCAGGTTGAACTGAACCTGATTTGATTTTTAAAATTTTTGATGAATCAATAAAGGGTGTTCAGGCTCTGCTCCAGAGCACGGATTCAAAGCCAGATCACCTGCATCCCACCCCTGGACTAAAGGTTGGGGGGCTAGCAGCAGCACCACCACCTCCACTATTTTGTGACTAGCCAATATTATTTGTACCAAATTTGCACATACTGTTGGGTCAGTCAAAACTGTATTTTTCATCAAATAAAGCGTGCAGAAATTTTTGCCCAGCTCTAGTCGTGACTCCGTTTCCTGCTCTAGCCGCTAAATCACAGGTTCTCAACCTTTTTCTTTCTGAGGTCCCCCCAACATGCTATAAAAACTCCACGGCCCACCCGTGCCACAACATCTGGTTTTCTGCATATAAAAGCCAGGGCTGGCATTAGGGCGTAGCAAACAGGGCATTTGCCTGGGGCCCCATGCTACAGGAGCCCCCGTGAAGCTACAGCATTTAGGCTTCAGCTTCAGCCCGCCGGTGGTGGGGCTAAGGGCCCTGAGCTTGAGTCCCATGTAGTGGCTGTGGGGCTTCGGCTTTCTGCCCTGAGCCCCAGTGAGTCTAATGCTAGCCCTGCTTGGCAGGCCAGACCCCTGAAACCTGCTTGCAGCCCCCCAGAGGGCCCCAGACCCCTAGGTGAGAACCACTGCACTAAATCAAACTATCTGGTGGTACATGGCACAGAAATAAACTCTGGAGATGTTATTCTTACTTCCATTCGATCTTTTCCTTCTTCCTTTGAAGCGTAGGGCTGTGTAACCATCCTCCCCCTCTTCCATCTCTAGCCTCTTTTGCAGAGTGAAACCAAGAGAAACAAACAACCCTTTCTGTCACAGCAAAAGCAACCATGGAAAGTTAGTAGGAAGGAAGGGGCAGTGAGAGGCTGGTCACTTATGAACTTTAACCAAAGTAAACCGCACAGGATGCTTGTATTTGAGTTCAGAGGACACAGCTTAGTGCATGCCTGAAAGGTAGGGCTTGTTTTTATAACCAAAGAAGAAAGAAGAAAGGATTTCATGTAATGTGATTATGTTGCATTCTGTCACAGGAAAACTGCAATGAATGAAGGAACCCTACAGCTCCCGCTTGAGGTAGGAAAAATGAGGCCACTGTTAGAGGTGGAAACAGACCCTAGGCCTGCTGCTGCCTAGGCCTGCCCCTTAGGCACAAAACCATCCTTCTTGGCAAGTGGCCGAACCATTCAAGACAAGGCGTTCTAAAGCTGGGGCGAGCGTGCGGGAGCAGGCTCCTTTCGGCAAGGAGCTGAAGAACAGGTTGAGGCTGCAGTGCTACAGACTTTACGGTAGCTCTCCCCCTGGGGCGAATTACAGTACCGCGCGAGGAGGGGGTCAGCACGCAAGCTCCTGGCCGCGACCTTGCTCGCGTGCGCGCGCGCGCCCTGGGGCATTGTCTGCCTAGAGTCAGAGCTGGGCGGTGGCGCGGGGCGCGCTGCAGCTGCGGTTGCTGAGCGGTCTGTGCGCGGGGTGCTCCGGCGGCAGTTCCGCAGGGAGCTGCTGCGTGGGAGGCGGGGCCGGCTGTGAGCTGGAGAGTCTGCAGCCCACAGATCAGCGGCATAGCGAATGTGTGAAAGCCAGCCGGCGGGCGGGGCGGCTCGGCTGCTTTGCGCTTTGATGTGGCCTGCTTGAGTGGGTGGTTTCTTTGCTTCAAGTGAGCCTCCGCTTCCAAATCCAATCACTGTGAACTCCTGTGCACACGGTCAGAGGTTGGCTGCTGCCTGACCAACTTTTGTTGTGTGCGTGCGGGCTTCAGCTATTTAAGTACAGCCTTAAGACAGGTTTCAGAGTGGCAGCCGTGTTAGTCTGTATTCGCGAAAAGGAGGACTTGTGGCACCTTAGAGACTGACCAATTGATTTGAGCATGAGCTTTCATGAGCTACAGCTCACTTCATCGGATGCATTCAGTGGAAAATACAGTGGGGAGATTTATATACACAGAGAACATGAAACAATGGGTGTTATCATACACACTGTAAGGAGAGTGATCACTTAAGATGAGCTAATACCAGCAGGAGGGGGGAGGAAGAAAACCTTTTGTAGTGATAATCAAGGTGGGCCATTTCCAGCAGTTGACAAGAACTTCTGAGGAACAGTGGGAGGGGGGAATAAACATGGGGAAATAGTTTTACTTTGTGTAGTGATACTCAAGGTGGGCCATTTCGTTGTAATAGGTGCAGTAGCATCTATACCGGTAGACCCAAGTTAGCCTGTGGGACATGCAGGCTCAGCCACAGGCATATCTGCCCTGCACTTGTTTGGTGGGTGTTTTCACTGCTGCTGTGAAGCCAACAGGCTTGTTCTGTGCTCCTGTCAGAGCCAAGCAGAGAGTGACTCCCAAAGCAGAGCACTGCACTGACTGGCAGGGTACAAGCCCTGCTCTGCCTCTGTGACATATGTGGGGAGAAATTCAGAATGGGAGCTATTGCTGCTTCTTTGAATCCTTCCCAGTAAGAGCCTTCTGGTCCCACCCCAAATCACCCCCTCTTTCTTTACTGTTCACATCTCTCAAATCCTGCAAACAGGCACGTTTTTAATTTGAAGGAGGTGCCTAGTCCTGTGGGGTTAGTTGAGTGTAGGGCTGCCAACTTTCTGATTGCAGAAAACCAAACACCCTTGTGCTTGCCTTGGTCCGGAAGCTGTGGCCAATGGGAGCTGCGGGGATGGTGCCTGTGGGCACGGGCAGTATGCAGAGCCACCCTGGCCGCCCCTGTGCCGAGGAGCCAGAGAGATATGCCAGCTGCTTCCAGGAGCCGTGGAGCCAGGGCAGGCAGAGAGCCTGCCTTAGCCCTACTGCGCCGCTGACTGGACTTTTAGTGGCCCAGTCAGCACTGCTGACCGGACCCACCAGGGTCCCTTTTCGACCGGGCGTTTCGGTCGAAAACTGGACTCCTGGCTACCCTAGTTGGGTGCTTAAAGTTAAGCAAGTGCTTGTCTGCAGGATCAGGACCTTGTCACTTAGGGCATGGCACTACTCACGTGCTTAAAATTAACCATGTACTTAAGTGACTTGCTGGATTGGGGGCAGAGTGTTCAGCACTTCGCAGAGAATCAAGCCCTTAGCCAGGCTAGACAGAGAGATGGATTTCCATTTAGGCACAGGAGGCATGTGCCTAGGGGTGTCTAAAAGTTAAAAGGGGTAAAAAGTGAGAACCTCAGAGTTACAGATACCTCGGGAATGGAGGTTGTCTGTAACTCTGAAATGTTCTGTAACTTTGAAGAAGAGGTTATGGACTTCAGCCACATGTGGTGGGGGGGGGGGCAGGTGGAGAAACAGAGTTGGGGCTTCTGACTCTTGGAGCACTTGGGCTCAGGGCAGGGGGCTCAGGGCTTCTGCCCTGTGGGAGCACTGGGGCTCAGCACTTTAGATATCGGGGGAGTGCTAGCTCCATTCCCAGTTTCAGCCTTGCCAGGGCTCTCCACGGCTCGACTCTCTGCTTCGGGGGAGGACGGGAGGGCTCTGGGCTTTAGCTCCAGGGGGAGTGCTGGGGCTGAAACTGGCTAAAGCCCCAAGCCTTGATGCCCCCCGTGGGTCTAAAGGAAGGAACAGAGCTGCGGGGCTGAAGCCCAGAGTCCCAGCACCCCCTACAGTGCTGAAACCGGGAGCAGTCGTGGTGCTGAAGCCCTGAGCCCCCCACCTAAAGCTCTGTGCCCCGATGCTCCCGAGGGTCAGAAGCCTGGAGCCTTGACCGCCCCTCCACCACCCTGCAGCTGAAGCCTTGAGCCCTAAGATAGTACAGTATTTGCATTTTTTTTTTTTTTTAAAGTCTGTGCTGCTGCCTGATTGAGGACTTCTGGTTCCACAGCGTGGCCTGTTGACCCCTCAGTCTGTAACTCTGGTGTTCATATCTTTGAGGTTCTATTGTATTTAAATTATCATTTATATTTCTTTTAGTTTAATTTTTTACGGAAAACACAAAGGTCCGCTGTAGGCAGGGCAGGGCGCTGAAGATGCTGTGCCTAGGTGCATGTAAAGTGTAAATCTGGCACTGGCTAAACACACTTCTCTCTTAGTTTTTCCTCCCAGTTTAATCTTTCCAGCTGTCTAACCATTTTGGTTGCTCTTTGAACTCACTCCAATTTACCTACCTTTCCGGTAAGTAAATGCAGTTTTCCAGCTGCACTCCCATATATGGAAGGACTTTTACCTCCGTGCTGCATGACTCCTTTGTTTGCAGTTCAGAATTGCATTGGCTGGCAAATGACTTTTTAGTTAGATGTGTCTGCAGTGGGATGCCGCTTGTGTTAGCGAAGAACCTGGCCCAGGGACATAAAGTGAGAGAATATGCCAGTAGTAGCTGTTACTGAGTGTGGTCAGGAGAGGGTTCTTGTTGTAGAATATATTAATGATAAAGTAAAATTATGATTAATACAGTGAAGGCAAACTCTTTCTTCCCTAACAATGTTGCCCAAGAATGGGATGAGAGAACAATGGAGATCAGCTCTCACAGAGAGAGAAACATCAAACTTCATCAGCAAATACTGAGAGAATGCTACCAGAGGTGAACCCTGAGATCTCCTTAGCAGAAGCAGATTATCTTACAATCATCTCAAGTATACCACATACAGATACAAATGCCACCAATGTAAATTCTGTTGTAGGAGTAATTATACCAAGCTGTGTGGTTATTCTTATCATTCAAAATGAATTTAACAAATGGTGACACTAAGTTGCTTTTATGGTGGGAAGGGGGTTGTCTCATTTAATATGTGTCGAGATTGTGTTTCCACCTCGATCCATAGGCGCCGACTCCATGGGTGCTCCGGGGCTGGAGCACCCACAGGAAAAAATTAGTGAGTGCTCTGCACCTGCCGGCAGCCAAACATGAGAACAGCATGAGGAAGCAAGCCCTATAGACTTGAATGAGGATAAATCCTTATAAAAATAGGCCCTGAAGACTTTGGGTCTGATTCTGCAAACCAACTTCCAGGAGCATCAGATTCACATCTGACAAGGCCCTGCTCCCTCCTCGTGTCCAGGCCACCTGGCCAGTGGCTTGGCACAAGCAACTCTAAGTCTGGTAACTATGATAACAACCTTGCAGAACCTGTGTGTGTATGAATGAATGTGAAATTGAATGGAATGTTATAGCTATAACTGACTGCTTACTATGGTTCTTTCTGTATTCACAATGAAAGCAGCATATTGCCTTATCCCCTTTAATAAGATCCTGCTGGTTTTTATTTTCCTGGTGTAACAAATGAAGATGAAAGGTGCCTTCTTCCATTCCCTGGCTTCCTTGAGCCCAACTTCTGAAAGCATTGTGATTATTTAGCTATTCTACTTGGGCAGGTGAGGTTAACACAACCCTTAGTGAAGCATTTTATTTACTGGTGGGGATATTTGTTTTGGTTTAAAAAATGGGGCAGCCCCTCCCAGTGACAGCAGCATTACTAATTAGCATGGTGGAACCAGAGCTCAGAGTGCTGCTGGCTTGGCCGATCGGTGGGTGGGTTCAATAAATGGGCCAAATTTAAGTTTTAAAAAATGTATTTGACAATTGTGAGGTGTGTTAGCGGAGTCACGTCCCCTGGGAAAAGATGTGACTTGGGGGCAGAGGAAGCTGTGCAATGTTTCTGACCCACAAAACAGATACAGTGAGCAGTAGAGCAATGTGGCTTCCTGCCTTGAGACCAGCTATGATGGAGGTACGCTGCTTAGCACCTTATGTCATCCACTGCACCTGTGCAGTGTGAGTGGACCATGCTATCCAGTCAGAATACATTTAAACAAGAGGCAACATGTTACACACATTCTGTACTGGTATAAATGATTACACTAGATGCCAGGCTGGGGAGAATGAGGCCTGTGTTCCTAAGCAATTGTTAAGACTAGTAGTATTAACATTGAGGGGTTTTAATGCAGTACAACGGTAACAGAAGCACCCTTCCTAAAAAACAGCCTTTTACTGGGCATATTTTCAGGAAGTGCTCTTGTGGATAACAAATGCTAAGTTCTGTCTTATAATCATGCAGGAAACAATCCACTAAGGAACTGGATGCTTGTGGTCATTGACAATGGTGGAGTGTGTGTAAAAGGAAGACGTGAGTAAGTGATTTTCTTTTAAGGGTTTTACAAATTTCTGAAGACCTAAAACTTTGTTTCTTTTTCATTTGTAGTCCTTCTGATACCTTGGCTGGAGGTGGGGTTATAAATGCAATGCAGACATTAAGCATGCAACTTCCAGATTGAGAACGCTGACATTCTTCAACAGTGACTTTGGCACAAAGAATCAGTGACTATCAGAATGACAAGAATGGGAAATAGCCACAATCCTGCCCTAAAAATGCTTCAAAAGCTGTTTGAGGTTCACCACATTTTAGACACCAATGCCATGCTTCAGCCACAAGTTTAGCTCCTCGTATGTCTGACCTAACTGATTACACATATCATAAAGGAGACCTGCCGAAAAGGGAAAATAAATGTGTGCTTTTATTTTGTGTTTTATGATATATAAAGGAGACCTGGAAAAGTGCTTTTCGTTATATTTTTAGTTAGAAATATTAAGATTACCAAGTCTAGTCTTTCCTGTTTGGCTGGAGGACTAGATGGAGCTTTCTGAACCTGCAATTTAAGAGGCAAAGTGTTTAATCTTTCAGAGTTCTCTCCCAACTGTGTGAGTTAAATTAATGTTAACTAAAAATCTCTTCAACTGCTCAGGTTGCAGTCTATCAGAGGTGGTGTCATAATCCCACTCATTTTCCAATCATCCATATAGAGTTCCAGGCGAACAGAGAAGACAAGATCTAATATTTCTAATCTATCCAAGCAGGAAATGGTCTGGGGAAAAAAAAGCTTTCAAGCCTTCATGGTATTTTATGGGAAGTTTTTTTTTAGTACAGCATCTGCAACCCACTCTTGTCTCTCTCAGATCATGTTTAAAGGATAGATATTACATGAAACAAATATAATAATTATACTGAATTATGTGAGACCCAAGGAAAATGTGTTCTTAGGACCTCTTTAAGAGGGGAATCTTTATTAGAAGCACCTTTCATGGTATGGGCCTCATTGGAGGTGTCCTCGGGACAGCAGAAGTCTTCTGCGAGTTCTGACTCCAGCAGCAGGCTGGAAGCGTCTGCCTCCTTTGGTGGCTCCTGCCCAACTGAGCTGCAGGGTCCACCTCTTATACTTCCTGTCCCTGTCCTGCCATTCCACTTCTGGCATGGTGGCCTAAGCCTTCTGGGTTCCGCACACCAGGGGACGTCGGACTCTCCCTCGCTGTCAGTCTCTGAGGGAGGGCACTCCCCTTTGCTACAGCACCCCAAACACAGCTCCCAGAAATTTTTCCCTCAGTGGTAGCCATTGGGTTAGCTCTGGTGCACACTCATAGCACTAGTATAAAGGGCCCAGCTGACCCTGTGCCCCCTCAGTTCCTTCTTTCCGGCCAATTCCAAAAGAGGGGTTGTAGGGTGGGTCTTAGAATGGATATATGCAACATATCTTGAAGAACAACAGTTACAGAAAGGTTTCAGAGTAGCAGCCGTATTAGTCTATATTCGCAAAATGTAAAGGAGTACTTGTGGCACCTTAGAGACTAACCAATTTATTTGAGCCTAAGCTTTCGTGAGCTACAGCTCACTTCATCGGATGCATTCAGTGGAAAATACAGTGGGGAGATTTATATACACAGAGAACATGAAACAATGGGTGTTACCATACACACTGTAACAAGAGAGTGATCACTTAAGGTGAGCTATTACCAGCAGGAGAGCGGGGGGAGAGGGGAACCTTTTGTAGTGATAATCAAGGTGGGCCATATCCAGCAGTTGACAAGAACTTCTGAGGAACAGTGGGAGGGGGGAATAAACATGGGGAAATAGTTTTACTTTGTGTAATGACCCATCCACTCCCAGTCTTTATTCAAGCCTAAGTTAATTGTATCCAGTATTCAAATTAATTCTAATTCAGCAGTCTCTCATTGGAGGCTGTTTCTGAAGTTTTTTTGTTGAAGAATTGCAACTTTTAGGTCTGTAATCGAGTGACCAAAGAGATTGAAGTGTTCTCCAACTCATGAAAAATCTTGGAGTTATTGTGGATAGTTCTCTGAAAACGTCCACTTGATGTGCAGCAGCAGTCAAAAAAGCAAACAATGTTGGGAATCATTAAAAAAGGGATAGATAATAAGACAAGCAAATATCGTATTGCTTCTATATAAATCCATGGTATGCCCACATCTTGAATACTGTGTGCAGATGTGGTCGCCCCATCACAAAAAAGATATATTGGAATTGGAAAAGGTTCAGAAAAGGGCAACAAAAATGATTAGGAGTATCAAACAGCTTCCGTTGAGGAGAGATTAATAAGACTGGGCCTTTTCAGCTTGGAAAAGAGACGACTAAAGGGGGATATGATAGAGGTCTATGAAATAACAACTGGTGTGGAGAAAGTAAATAAGGAAGTATTATTTACTTCTTCTCATAACACAAGAACTAGGGGTCTTTGATGTTCCCCTGGTGTTATCTGGACCGGTGATCTGCTAGGTCACTCCAATCCTTTACTCTGGGAGCCAGCTTACCCTGCTCTGCTGTGACAGCTTCTACTCCTGGGCTGCTTGGATTGTGCAACCAAATGACACTAGCCAATATCTCCGATCCCAGACACAACCCTAGGAACCTCTGTCTTCCAGTGTCCAGTTATTCACCCTGGACACTGCAAGCTTATATGAGTTTTTCAGTTTATCAAAGAAATTGATATGTACCAGGCTTGTTATCACAAAGGGAATCTCTAACACACTTCAAACCAAACGCACTGCTTCAGGTAGAATGAACAAATTTATTAACTACAAAGATAGATTTTAAGTGATTATAAATCAAAGCATAACAAGTTGAATTTGGTCAAATGAAATAAAAGCAAAACACATTCTAAGCTGATCTTAACACTTTCAGTGCTCTTACAAACTTAGATGCTTCTCACCAGACCCAGCCAGGCTCTCCCCTTTCGCACCCCCCACCCCATTCATGGTCAGGTGGGCATTACCTCATCATAGTCCCTGACTGACCAAGGGAAGAGGGGTGACTCACTGGAGAGTCCAACAGATCCTTTGTTGCTGCCTAGGCCAGTGTCCTTTGTTCCTGTGAGGTTGGGCTGGGTTTGTCCCATACATGCCCTGATGAGGTGTGAACTGCTCCTCTGTTCCTGGAGTTTTGCCTGTGCTTGTTTTAAGCCATGAGGACATTTTCAGCCCCATAACTATATACATGAAATTACAACTTATAACATGACTATAACAATGCTCAGTGCATCATGAGCCTTCCGAAGACACCTGACATGACAAGCTTTGCAGTGGATACCACACAATCATCTTATAAGGATGAACATGGGAGTGCATGGTATTCCCGTGAGGTACAGAACATCACAGGGTCACCAAATGAAATTAATAGGCAGGAGGTTTAAAACAAACAAAAGGAAGTAGTTCTTCACACAATGCACAGACAACCTGTGGAACTCTTTGCCAGAGGATGTTGTGAAGGCCAAGACTATAACAGGGTTCAAAAAAGGACTTGATAAATTCATGGAGGATAGGTCCATCAATGGCTATTAGCCAGATTGGGCAGTGATGGTGTCCCTAGCCTCTGTTTGCCAGAAGCTGGGAATGGATCACTCGATTACCACCTGTTCTGTTCATTCCCTCTGGGGCACCTGGCATTGGTCACTGTCAGAAGACAGGATACTGGACTAGATGGACCTTTGGTCTGACCCAGTATGGCCATTCTTATGTTCTTAATCCCAGGCCTACTGGTCCTATGGAGCATACAGCAGTTAGTTGGTCTGGACTCATAGAATTAAGCTTGTCAGAACTGATTAGCCATCTGCACTGGAGTATGCCCAGCTCAGGCTACAAGCTTTGGTGACTTTGCACTCTTATGAAAAGGTCACATTAAGTTTTGAGCCCCAGGCTATTGTAATGTTTTTATAATTTGTTTTTTAAAAATAAGAGCCTGAAGTTAGGTTACATCCATATTTAGGCACTTGTCTGATTTTCGAGTGTGTTAAAACATGGGAGTTATTCAGTGCTTAGTCCATTGGCATCAGATGCAGCTGTTTACAATATCTTTGCATCACCGCTGTACCCTTCCATAAACACTGCCATGTAGTAATCCATACCCCGCAAGAAAGCATGAATAGGATCAGAATAATTGCAGGAGATATTTGTGTTAATCCTCAATTTCTCAGTCAGTTATGATAAAACAAATAGAGAGAGCAAGAGACAAGACACAGACAGACAAAAAAATATATACAAAGACATTATATAGCTGAGTTTTACATACAACTACTTGTTGGTAAATATTAATCTTTTTAGTCCTCTTTCTTGTATATTAAATTAATTTTCATATTAACTATTACCCCAGAATCTTTTATATTAGCAAAGACTGTCTTTGAATTCTAAGTCCCAGAGTATTGGTTCTTAGCCTGTGAGTGACTTGTGTTCAGGAATTTCCCGTATTGGGCTGTATCTCATTATTGCTGGTGTCTTCAAGCTTGTGGGAATCTGAATGTCTAAGGAAAAGACCCCTCAAACTAATGTGTGTCTACAAAAGTATGTTACAAATAAGACTGGGTGATTGATAAGGGATGCCTATGCTCTAATTATGTTCTGTGATTAATAAGAGGTACTTGTTAGAGCAAATGTTTTTTGTAATGACTGAAATTAAGGACCCATTAAAAGATGTTTAACTCATTAAGAACTGTCAGTTGTCACAGATGTTATTAATTATGACCACATTAGAACTCTTTTAGCTTATCTATTCGTGTAGTACAGGAGGTGGTAAAATATGTCTTCTTTCCTGTATTAATCTGATTGATAATGATTTGAGATTATCAAATAACAGATTCAAATGGAATTATTTTAATCAAAGATTATCAAATTCAAATATGCTGAACTTCTATACACAGGTTTTCTATGGATGTATCTCTGCAATGTACATATTTTTTCCCAGACCATTATAAAAAGTGATCTAGGGTCTTTGATTAGATTTTTATTATAATAATTATTTCTGATAAGATGGTCAACTGAACTATATTTACCATACAGTTTGGAAAACAAGGTATTTTAAAAACATGTATGGATCAGATTTTCAAAAGCACTCAGGTGCCTAAAGATGCAGATAAACACCTAGTGGGATTTTCAAAAGCACCTAAGAAGGTTAAGATGGGACTGAGTCAGACTTAGGCACCCAACTTACTCATGTGTTTTCTAAAATCCCACTAGGCGCCTACCTGCATCTTTAGGTGCCTAAAAGACTTTGAAATTTGGCCCCATGTCCAATTATTTCCCAGGATGAGCAAACACTGTAGATACATAAAACAGAAGCCAAATGCCACCCTCACTTTCTTTGCTACTTCTATACATTTTTGTCCCTCCCTGTTCTGAAAGATGCTTCACATTCTGAATTAAAAATAATGAATACATTGAGAAAAGTGTACATGATCTAGTTTAAAAAATAGTTATTGATAAAAGGGTTGTGTTAAAAATATACAAACTTCAAGTATCCAACTGTTTAAAAGTGTCTAATACTGCCAGGTACCTTCAGTGGGACATGAGGATCCTAAACACCATACTACATCTATTCTCACATGGCCTTAATATGCAATTTGGGTTTCTAGGCAGGTTAGAGTTGTAGGCTTTGCAGATTTAGAATTGATTTTGCAGCTTGTCAGAGGAGCGTGATCCTAGCTTCTGAAGTGTGTCTGGCAAATAACCCAGAAATCTAAAGCTGAACAAACAATTAGTAAAAATTATAACAACAGATTCAAGATATGGCACTGGAACTCACCCCTGGCTACACAGATTGATAACGGCAGATACCTGAGATAACAGGTTTTCAACCTGGGAGCTGTGACCCTTGTCAGGTCACAAACAAGTTTCAGGAAGTTGCAACCACCTTTCCCTTCTTTATAGCTAGATAGAAGGAGGATCTTGAAAATTGTTTCTGTTTTCACATAGGATCACTGTATAGAAGAAGTTTAGACCCATTGCCTTAAAACAGCCATGATATAGCACTTAAGTTATAATTGGCTTTCTAGAGCATTTTATGTTAAGGAAGGCCCAGCAAGTGGGAGCTGAATTCTGCAACAAAACTCTTTTGTGTCTGTGGTAAATTGGAAATCCTGCTATAGATTCAAGTACATTTATAAAACAAACACACACACACACCCAAATCTCTGAAATGGACTGAATTGAAGTGGGTAACATGAACTTGAAATCTAGTCAATTAAAAAAAAAAAAAAAGTTTTTCTCCCTGTTGCTGTTGGAAAAATCCACACAAATTGCTGGGAAAAGAGTGAACATTAATTTACATAAAATGCTGTTCACAAAACAAAAGTTATTTTTCCCCTTAATCCCTTGTCAGTGTTAGAAATTAAGAAAAAAATCCAGACAGACTTTTTTCTGTTAACAACAAAATGAGGGTTTCAAGGGGTGAGTGATGTAGTTGAAGCATGGGGAGGAGGTAGCAGGAGCATTTGGGAAGAGCAGGGAAAGGTTATAAAGTCATATAACCAAGGAGCCAAAGGTTCTAGTAGGGTAAATGGTGAGGAAAGGGCAGAATTCCTAAGAAAAAATTAAAGATTACCAAAATTCCTAGTATGTAACTGTTGCCTAGCTTCTTAGAAATAACATCACTGACAAAGAGGCAAATGGCGTGAGATAAAAACTAAAAAAGTGACATGGACAATGACTAAAAACAAAACAACAGGCAAGACAGAGAAGAGAAAATATAAATGGCGGGGAAAAGCTCATGCTGAGACTCTCTCTCCCCACATTGTGGTTTTTTTGTCTTTTTTTTTTAAACAATGTAATCTTTTTATGTGTCTGTGAATTACCTAAGTGTTAGACCTGTAATAGAGGTCTCCCTATGAGATGGGGAGCAAGCAGATACCGGAAACAGTGTTGGTATATAATACTCTAAATGCTCTTCACTGATTACAAAACAAACCTTACTCACTCCATATTCACACCCCAAACATACTATACCGGAGTCCAAAAGTCAGAATGTTCCCAATGGCCAGTCGAGGTTCCTTCCATCAGGATAAGATCATAAGATGCGGGGAGCTGGTGAAAATCACATCTATATCCACATGGTTCTCTGGATCAATAAACAACTTCGATTTGCAAAAAAAAAAAAAATAGGCACCCATTCATAATCCATTCCGTCGCGTCATCGGTCCTTTGCCTTTATTAGGCCTTCTACCCACACAACTCCAAAGAGACAATCCTGGGTGGGCTGCCATGATCCAAGACATGCCATTTCCTCCAATTCTTATACAATATTATATCAGTCCAGCTGTTGTTATTTCCTTTTCTGATGATTTTCAGTATTTTTCCTCGGAGCATAAGATTGTTTTTGCACAAAGAGTTCTAATAGTCCTTGACCTTAAGTTCTTGCTTCAGTTGCTAACTTGCAACACATGCATTCATGTCAAGCACGCGTCATTCATACCAGGGCTCAATGACCTATAATGTATTACATGGACATATGAATCACTATGTGTATACACACACACACACACACCCACTCCCCAACAAAAGTACACTTTTGGGTGCTGACTCTTCAGGACAATGTCTTCACTGAGTTTGTACAGCATCTAGCATAATCCAGATCTTGACTTTGAACACTATCATAATACATATGTAGGTATATATACACACATACAAATAAATAAGTGCAGATGTCTACAGGAGCTGGATTTTGCTTGTGATGGCACATCAGTTACAGGCATCCCCAATGCACCTTGCAACAGGCCTCCAATTACAGCACTTTAGATCTTATGTTCAGGAGAGCTCTATCTGCTACATTTCTCTAAAAACTCTTGTTAGAATTTAGAAGTTGTAATAAACTCCACTGGGAAAAATCAGATTATGTTTGTACCTTGCACTACTAACAAACCCTTCACTGGAGATGACTACTACTCATTTGGACTCTTTGACACAGATCCAGCGTCTTGAAGATGTGCAATCTACAGTAACAATTTTGTCACTGTTTAGGAAAGAACACTTCAGCTTCGCGTCTTCATTTTCCAATTGGATGCTAGGGAGAAGAAAAAAAATAAATGGGAATGAATCACTTCTGTTCTGAAGATAAATGTTTGTGAAAAGCCAGGATCACCAATCATTTCTACAGCTCCAGATTTATGCAACTAAAGACAGAAGCAATGAGCAAACAACCTATTTGTTGTTGTTGCAGAAGTTAAGTGTCTTGATGAGTTACAAATAATTACATACAATGTCTCTCAACTCTGCTTTGACAGCAACTCATTTTCTTTCTGGTTTCAGTCAGACATATGCCGATACCCCCCACCAAGTTTCTAGTCACAGCTGAAAAAACATACACATCATTAGTAAATGGAGATCCATCATCCCACTGCCATTCTGCTGCTTCCTTTCTTAGCCCAATCCAGTAGTAATGGTTCTGTCTCAAGCGTTCGATGTTCTCCTGTAATTGAGAATAGCAGAATTTTTTTTTCCTTCGTGGCCCATCCTAAATTGAACCTCCCTTCTTATGCAATTTGCTCTACACAGGACAGGAATAGCTTTCACTATTGATTTGAATTTAAAAAAAAATACTTACCCATTACCACCAAAACAATTATTCCTTTGGGTAAAAGGGACCTCAGGCCTCAATACATGAATATATTTAAGAAAACTAGATTCCAGGCAGTTGACAAAAAGATGTGCATGAACATTTACAAAGCAGGAGTCAACCAATACCAACTTAAGTCTCTGCATTTCCCTGCATAAGCTGCTAATAAACTTACTATTTTTACTGGGTATCGGGGTTGGGGGGGGTGATAACTAAGGCAGCAAAAAAACCCACTGGATGCTAGTCAATCATTCAAGAAGCCACTGTCAACATGAACATTTTTTCTTTGAGTGATTGCTCATATTGATTCCAATTAGGTGTGCACACGCCTCATGCACAGCCGTCGGAAATTTTCTCCCCTAGCAGCATCCATCGGGTTAGCTGCGGAGCCCCCTTGAGCGGCACTTCCATGGTGCTCAAAAAATGACCCTGCTGACCTGGCACCCCGTCAGTTCCGTGACGGTTGTTGGAACTGTGGCATCTTGCTTAGCAAGTTCTCCATGTTTTCCCTAGCTTGTTTCATAGTGGTTCTGTTAGTACACCTCTACCCGATGTAACGCAGTCCTCGGGAGACAAAAAAAGGTCACCGCCTTATAGGTGAGACCGCGTTATATCGAACTTGCTTTGCCCCCCCGCGTTCCTTGTTCCCTGACCGCCCACTCCAGAGACCCCCATCCCTA
The DNA here is from genome assembly GCF_965140285.1 of Lepidochelys kempii. Lineage (NCBI taxonomy): Eukaryota > Metazoa > Chordata > Testudines > Cheloniidae > Lepidochelys > Lepidochelys kempii. The sequence continues at coordinate 252,845,978 of NC_136380.1, forward strand.
ATCACCCCCAAGACCCCACCCCATACTCAACCCCCCTGTTCACAGTCCCCTGACTGCTCTGACCCCTATACACACCTCCCACCCCCTGGCAGCGGTGGGAAGTGGAGACCAACCCGCTCCACTCCGCCACCTCCCAGCCGCGGCGGGAAGTTGGGGAAAGGAGGCCCCCCCACACTCACCTGCGGCGGGAAACTGAGCGCCATGGCTGGGAGCTGGCGGTGGGTGTGGGGGGATCCCTTCCCCCAAGCCCCCTTCCGCGAGCGACACGGCTGGGGCTGGGGCGAGGGAAGCGGAGCAGGCTGCTCCCGGCCCCCCGCTAATCCCCCAAGCCACTCTGGGACTGCAGGGCCCCCAAAAGTGCCCCCCAACAGCTCCTGTCTCCCAGACCCTGGGGGCGTGGGAGCCCCTGACTGCCCCCGAGACCCTCCGCCCCTTATCCAACTCCTTGGTCCCAGCCTGGCCCAGCACCCTTAACACACTGCCCAGAGCAGCGTGTCGGAGCTTTACCACGTTGTATGCGAACCTGTGTTATATCGGGGTAGAGGTGTAGTTCTTCTTGTTTTCTTACTTATATAGTTAGTGGCAGTTGGGTTGCGGGGCTGGGGGTTACCCTCCACCCGACTGCTTTTCCTTGAGAGGGCTCTCATGCCCAAGTCCCCGGGATTCAAGCCCTGCAAGTCCTGCTCCAAGCCCATGCCAACAGGCGACCCCCATGACTCTTGTCTGAAGCGTCTGTGGGAGGCTCACCAAGCCGAAAAGTGCAGGATCTGCAAAAGGTTTTATCCTAGGACCAAAAAGGAGTGGAACTTTCGCCTTAAGCACCTCCCAGCCTCCTTTGGTGTGGCAGGATCCAGCACCAAGTTCTTTGGTGCGCAGCGCCCCGGCAGCAGTAGTGGAAGCAGCACCATGGATGGACTCTGGCCGAGACCTGCGGCACTGCTGTTCTCAGCACCAAAGCCGGTGGCATCTACCTGGCACCACTCCCACGCCCCGGCACTGAAGCGGCACTGGAAGCAGGAGAAAAGTGGCTCTCCGTCCCAGAGACCCATCCCTCTGGAGCCGGCCGCTGTGGTACGTCCCAGAGAGGAGTGCCCAGGGGCAGTCTGTGGCCACGGCATTATCGACTTCGGCCCCACAGGGGAGCCGTAGAGTCTGGTGCCCTTGGACTCCCCAACCCCGAGCATTGTGGATGTCCAGCTGCCGTCCACCCCAGACACATTTGCGGCCGCGAGGGACCTCATTGCCATGACGGCACCAGGGTCTCCTCTGCTCCACACCAAGCCTCCAGTGCCTCAGTATATGGCACCGTCTTGAGGCAAGCCAGCATTGATCCTACGGTCAGCACTGTTGGTCGAGCCTCAGCACCACTCAAGATCTCGGCACTGCTAGGAGTCCCTGCAGCACTCCGCACGCCGGTTGCGTCAATGCTACCAGTCATGGCACCACTCCGCACACCAGTCGCCTTTGCAGAACAGCTCCCAGTCCCGGCACAGCTCCCCAGCCTTGCGGCGCTGCCCTGGTCCTCGTGGTCCCGATCCTGTTCCTCGGGGTTGGAGAGAGCGTCTCAGTACTCAGAGCAGGACTGGCGCCGGTTGGACCGTGGGTGCCCTGATGTGGGAGCAGGGCCATAGCAGGGGCCAACTCAGTGGCCATTTTGGACTCCGTGGGCATACCACCAGACCCAGCTTCCTGGTCGCCCACCTCTGAACAGAGGGTGCCGGAAGCCTCAACCAGTCGGCCCATCTCTAGGGGTGCAGAGGAGGCATCATGCCTCCTTCCCCCCTCGGAACCACTTCCAACTCCGGTTCCTGAGCCGGAGGTGGTCAGCGACACAGGGCATTGAGCTCCCAAAGAGCAGGAAGATTGGGATGACCCTCTCCTCCCCCTTGGCCTCTTTGTCATCCTCCCCTGAAGAGGCCGTAGCAGGCACCTCTGTCTCTGGGCCACCCCTCATAGACAGCTGCGCCCACCAGGACCTTCTGCGCAGGGTGGTGCGCAATATGGGCCTGCAGGCAGAGGAGGTGGTAGAATTGGAGGATCCGCTGGTAGACATTTTGGCTCCGGAAGGTCCGCCCTGCCCCCCATCAAAACCATTCAGGCCAATGCCAAAACCATCTGGCAGACCCTGGCCTCCATCCCCCCTACGGCCAAGGGGGTCAAACACAAGTACTTCGTGCCCTTGAAGGGGCATGATTATCTCTTTATGCACCCGCAGCCCTGCTTCCTGGTGGTTGCAACCATGAATGAGAAAGAGAGGCAGGGTCAGCAGGCCCCAGTGTCCAAGTCGAAAGAGGCCAAGTGGCTGGACTTGTTTGGCCGCAAGCTGGACTCCACGTGGGGGGCTCCAGCTCAGGATTGCCAACCAGCAGGCATGCCTGAGCCGTTATAACTTCAACTCCTGGAACTCAATGCTCAAGTTCAAGGAGCTTGTGCCCCTTGAGTCCGGGAGGAGTTTGGGGCCCTTGTTGATGAACGCAAAACGGTGGTACAGATCTCTTTGCAGTCCTCACTGGATGCTGCGGACTCGGCAGCGCATACTTTGTCCTCTGGAGTTGTCATGAGGCGCACCTCTTGGTTGCAAGCCTCGGGCCTGCTGCCTGAGGTTCAGCAGACTCTGCAGGACCTGCCCTTCGACGAGGTGGGCTTGTTGGCGGAACAGACTGATTCTAGGCTGCATACCCTAAAGGACTTGAGGGCAACTATGAAGTCCCTCGGTATGCACGCCCTGGCAACCCAACAGAAGGACTTCAAGCCCCAGCAGCCGCAACAGCACTCCTACCCTCTTTGACCAAAGCAGGACTTTTACAGGCATAGGGGACGGAATAGCAGAAGGAAGCCTTCCAACCCCCGTCTGGACAAGGCCAGGGCCCAACCAAACCATCGTCGGGTTCCAAGCAGACCTTTTGAAGGGACGCTCGAGGATGGCGTACCGGACTTACCCCCGGATCCTTCCCCACCATTTTTGAATAGTCTATCCCACTTCCACTGTGCGTGGTCCCAAATAACTTTGGACCAATGGGTCCTTCACAAGGTGGAAGCGGGATACTCTCTTCAATTCTGCTCCTACGCACCCTCCCATCCCCCTTCCCTGTCCCTCTTCAGGGACCCCTCTCACGAGCAACTCCTTATTCAGGATGGTCAGGCACTCCTCGCCATGGGAGCGGTAGGGAAGGTTCCGTGGGAGCTAAGGGGCCAGGGGTTCTACTCCCAATATTTCCTAATTGCCAAGGCCAAAGGGGGCCTCAGGTCCATCCTGGACTTGCACAGGCTCAACAAATTCATGGTAAATTTGAAGTTCCGCATGGTCTCCCGAGGCACTATTATCCCCTCCCTGGATCTTCAAATGCCGCCCTCGACATGAAGGATGTGTACTTCCACATATCAATTCATCCGGCGCACAGGTGCTTCCTGGTCAACCGTGAACATTACCAGTTTACGGTCCTTCAATTTGGCCTTTCAACAGCCCCCCCCCCCCCCGAGTGTTCACCAAGTGCATGTCGGTCGTGGCTGCCTCCCTCCGTCAACAGCAGGTGCAAGCGTATCCCTACCTCGACGACTGGCTATTTCGGGGCCGCACCAGAAAACAGGTGCAGTCCCAACTCTGCCTGGTCAGGTGTACGTTCAAACGGCTGGGTCTCCTCCTCAACGTGGAAAAGTCGACCCTGGAACCGACCCAGAGGTTAGAATTCATTGGGGGCGGTGCTGGACACAGTTCAGGCCTGAGCCCTCCTACCGGAGTCCCGTTTCCAAGCTATCACGGGCATCATTCAAGGCCTTCAGCAAAACCCAACCTCGACAGCAAGAGCGTGAATGAGTCTCCTTGGCCACATGGCTTCTTGCACGTACATGACCCGGCATGCCAAGCTCCGGCTCAGGCCGTTGCAGGCATGGCTCACCTTGGCCTACCAGCTGGGGCACAACAGCTTGAATTCAGTGGTCATTGTGCCGGGACAGGTGTTCACCTCCCTTCGCTGGTAGCTCAACCCCTGAGCGGTGTGCGATGGAGTCCCCTTCCACAGCCCCCAGCCTTCCTTGTCCCTGGTTACGGATGCGTCAGCTATGGGGTGGGGAGCACATCTGGGGAACCTTCAGACTCAGGGCCTATGGTCACAGACTGAGCTCTTCCTCCATATCAACGTCAGGGAGCTAATGGCGGTGCACCTTGCTTGCTAAGCCTTCCAGGCCCAACTGCATGGTCACTGCATGGCGGTTCTAACGGACAACATCACGGCCATGTTTTACATCACCAAGCAAGGGGGCGGCGTTCGACCCCCCTCTGCCAGGAAGCCATCTGACTATGTGAGTTCTGCATAGCCCATTCCATTCACTTGGTAGCATCCTTTCTTCCTGGGATCCAGAACACGCTGGTGGACCGCCTCAGCAGATCCTTCCACTTGCACGAATGGTCTCTCCGACCGGATGTTGTACACCCCATCTTCCAAAGATGGAGGTTTCCCCAGTCAACCTGTTTGCCACCCGATGCAACACGAAGTGCCCAGCATTCCGCTCCTTCCAGGGTTGCAGCCCAGGCTCCCTCACAGATGCATTCCTGCTACCCTGGACAGGTCGTCTGCTCTGCACCTTTCCTCCGTTCCCTCTCGTGCACAAAGTCCTGCTGAAAATCTGCAGGGAGAGGGCAAAGCGGATTCTGATAGCTCCAGCATGGCCTCGCCAGCACTGGTACACCATGCTGCTGGAGCTGTCTGTGGACATACTGGTCATGTTGCCTCTCCTTCCCGATCTACTCACTGAGGACCATGCTTGCCTGTGTCTTCCTGACCTGCGGTCCCTCCACCTCACAGCTTGGACACTGCATGGCTGAACCTCGTGGAGCTTCTGTGTTTGGACCAAGTAAAGCAGGTCCTGCTAGGCAGCAGGAAGCCCTCTACTAGAGCCATCATATATTTTGTGTTGGTGTGACCAGTGCTGCACACCCTCACCGGTACCCCTTATTTTAGAGTACTGCCTGCACCTGAAACAGCAAGGCCTGGCAGTGTCGTCTGTAAGGGTTCACCTCGCTGCCATCTCAGCCTTCCACCTGGGCACATCTGGCCACTCTGTCTTCGCCTACCCTATGGTTGGTCGCTTTCTCAAAGGCTTGGACTATCTATACCCTCAGATCTGTCAGCCTGTCCCTGCGTAGGATCTTAACCTGGCCCTTTCAAGGCGCATGGGGCCCCTGTTCAAACCACTGGCCATGTGCTCCCTCCTGTATCTTTCTTGGTCTCCATTATGTCCGCGAGACATGTCTCCAAGCTGAAGGCCCTCACCTCAGCACCGCCTTACACGGTCTCCACAGGGATAATAAGGTGCAACTCAGACCGCACCCAGCCTTCCTCCCCAAGGTGGTGTCGAACTTTCACACCAGCCAGGACATTTTCCTACCCGTCTTTTCCCCAAAACCTCATGCTCGTCCCCGGGAACAGCGGCTGCATTCCCTTGATGTCTGCAGAGCCCTAGCTTTCTACACAGAGTGCACTAAGCCGTTCAGAAAATTGACCCAGCTATTCGTAGCAGTGGCGGACCGGATGAAAGGCCTCCCAGTCTCCTCTCAAGGAATAACCTCCTGGATCACGTCCTGCATCCGCACTTGCTATGAGCTGGCTGAGGTGCTGACCCCAGCTCTTACCGCACACTCCACTAGGGCCAAGACCTCGCCAGTGGCGTTCCTGGCCCAAATACCGATCCAAGAACTCTGCAGGGCAGCAACTTGGTCCTTGGTGCATACCTTCACCTCGCACTACGCCATTGTCCAGCACGCCAGGGACAACATGGCTTTCGGTAGGGTGGTACTACAATCAGCATTCCTTAACTCCGACCCCACCGCTTAAGTAAGGCTTGGGAGTCATCTAATTGGAATCGATATGCGCAATCACTCGAAGAAGAAAAAATGGTTACTCACCTCTTGTAACTGTTGTTCTTCAATGTGTTGCTCACATCCATTCCAAACCTGCCCCCCTTCCCCTCTGTTGGAGTAGCCGGCAAGAAGGAACTGAGGGGGTGCCAGGTCGTCAGGGTCATATATTGAGCGCCATGGAGGCGCCACGCCAGGGGGCTCCACAGCTGACCCAACGGATGCTGCTGGGTGAAAAACTTTCTGACAGCCGTGCACGCAGCGCGCGCACACCTAATTAGAATGGCTATGAGCAACATATCTCGAACAGTTAAAAAAGGTGACTAACTGTTTTTCCCCACTCACTGCTATGGATTCCTGGGGGAATGACACTCCCTCACAAATCCTACTCTTGGTTCATGAGTAAGGCTAAGATTTAGTCATGGGTATTTTTAGTAAAAGTCATGGACAGGTCACGGACAATAAACAAAAATTAATGGCCTGTAACCTGTCCATGACTTTTACTATAAATACCCATGACTACTGTAGCTGATCTGGAGGGCACCAGCCACCCACTGCTCCGAGGCCCCTGGGGCCACTGTTCAGGCAGTCCCTCAGGCCAGCCGCTGCTCGGGGCCAGCAGCTCAGGGGTCAGCCCCACCATTCACTGTGGAAGCCATGGAGGTCCCGGAAATTCATGGAATCTGTGACCTCCGTGAAAGACTCGCAGCCTTATTCAGGAGTATTGATTATTGGCATTATGACTTGAGTAAGTGGTATTTCAAACGAAGTAGTCTACTTATTAAAAAAGACAGGGGATTAATTTCTTCCTGTTCCTAATATTGTGTCCACGGAGATTTCTATTGAAATCCATTTGCTTCCTCCTTACTCTTTTCAGTATTTTATAGGGCTTGTAGATAAAAACGTAGGGATAGATGCAATCTTGGAAGGCCGCCATTGTCTCCACAGATGGAATTGAAAAGATCTATTTTGAAGGGGAAGACTTGCACAACATAGAACTAACTTCCACCGTAATTCACAAAAAAAAACACAAAAAAGTCATTTCCATCAACAGCAGAGGCTAATGAGATTGTTTCCACATAGTCACCACTTTATTCTAAAAGTCCTCAGAAAGCCCCAGCTCCAGGGCTCTCACTACCATACTTTCCTGCACATCTCCACAAATTCCTCTTACCCTATTCAACTGCCATTATTCCTAAATTTGCATCCCATTGCCCATACTTAGCTCTTGTCTGCACTATAAACTTTGATTGTCATTTTATCACCCATGCATGGGAAGGAGATAGCCACTGGGCTTTTCCATGTAAGGATTATTTAAGAACAGTTTTTCAGCAGGCACTCACCCTTTAAATAACAGAGTTTCTTGGTTGACTGATCCCAGAAACACTATGAGGTCATTTACTGCATCTCCAAAGGGCCAGTGAAGGACTATTCCCTGTAGTTCATTTTCTAGTGTTCTGTCAACTCTAGTTTTGAGGTTCTGAAGCAATGGGGTTGCCATCATTTCCCTACTTCATATCCTATTATACCCCATACCCAAACATTCAGTCTCCACTTTCTTATGTTCATGCCATTACTATTGGCTCCACTCTGAGCCCCAATTATCCCAAAAGACATAAGTCATTGATTTCAACTGGAATTATTCATATCCTGTAGTGGAAGAATAGCATGTTTTCTCCTCTGAATATTTGTTCCACTATTTTACAAGTGACTGTGAAGATAAGTGGTCCATCCCAAATACCTATTAATCCTCTCTCTCACCTGCCACCACACTGACCTTCTGTTTTGACTTTCTGGAACATTCCCCACCTGCTCTATTTCTAGAGGATGATAATGCAATATTTTACCTTTAGACTGTGGGTGCAGCATTGTCTTGTCTATAATTCTCCCACAGTCATTTATATTGCTGTACAAATAATCAATACAGGAAACCTCCAGAACGGACTTCATTAGGTACATAAGATAAGTCAGTAATGGGATGTTTGTTAAAACAGGTACAGTAGTTTCACATTCTCACCAGTTGCAGTTTCTCTTTTATCACAGGAAGTGTTGCACCATGTGAGGTGCAGTACTCCTTACTGGCATCCCAGCTCTTTGTATCAGTGGAAAAATAATAACAGTTCCCTCCAAAACATATCCAGTCTTCTGGACACTGCCTGACCTGTGGAGAGAGAGTTCCTGGGAGACATAAGGCAAACAGCATAGTCACATTCTAAGACATGTTATTTTCTCCTCAGCCATATTACAGGCTGCTGAGATAGAGTAGAACACCTGAATATCACTAAACCTCAGTCTGAATATCATTGAAATTCCAGCTGAAGTTCTAGAGTGCCCGTTGTCCTGGACAAACTAAATTTGAATAGGTACCTAGTGCAACCACCCTACCTGTGTCTTGCAATTTCACAAGGGCACAATGTTCTTCACTAGGGGCTCTGCTACCCTAGTGATAAGCCGTGGTATGAAAGCCATAAAAAGATAGACCCACTTTCTGTCCCAAATTTTCTGCAATGTTGCTGTGTATTGTTAAACAGCTGCCACATAGCACTTACAGTGATAGCTGCATTTCACTGGTGGGAGAAATGATTCCTCTCTCTATAGGCTGTAAAGCACTAGTGTGTGATAGCTTCAAAAATCCAAATAAGAGCTTGTCTTCAGAGGGAGTTATTCCAAAATAGCTGTTCCTGATTAACTCCATGTGTGGATGTTCTTATGCCAGAATAAGAGTGCCTGATTTTTCAGAATACTTAGCATTTTTTTTTATAAATAGTGATTTATATGTTCAAAGCACTATACAGCTATTAATTAATCCTCACAACCCTAGGCAGGTGGGCAAATATTATCTCCATTTTGTAGATGGGGAAATTGAGACAGAAGAGCAAGTCATTTTCCCAAAGGCCAGAAGACAGCAAGTCAGTGGCATAGTGCTCCCTCTTCTCCTTCTGAAGCTAGTAGCAGTGCTGCTCTCTGCAGGCAGTTGAAGTGACCGTCATTCCCTCTGTGCTGCACACAGGATGCAGAAAGAACAAAATGCTGCATTTGGCAATCTGGAGCTGCAGTTAAGTCTTGACTTGTCTCCTCACAGACTAAAGGAGAAGGAAAGCAGCTTTTGGTTTTCCTCTGAACACATTTGGAGTAGAGGAGGAGGAGGGAGCATGGGTGAGGAAGAAAGGACAGGAACGGAGGAAAAAAGGACAGGAAAAACTGGTTAAAGGTGACACGCAAAGAAAAGGGTGGGGAAGTTGTCTTTAGTTTCTTATGACATATAAAAACCCAGAAAAAACAAACAAACATTTTTTAAAGTTATTCCTCTGGCAACTTATCTTATGCATAGAGCTCACAGTGTTTTTCCGAGAAGGCAAGAGCTGAAGTTTTCATTTAAAAAACCAAGCAGAACAAACCCCTTCATTTAAAAATAATCTCATAGTCCTTCTCTATAAATAATAATGCAGCAGGGAATAAAGTGCCCATATCCCTTATTTTTCTTTTGCAGTTTACCTCTAAAGCTAGAAGGAAAAAAAAAGTGAAGAAGCAGAGTGGAGAGTAAAACGTAATGTGAGAGACAGAAAGAAAGTAGCTAATGAAAGGGAAAGAAAAGAAACAAAGAGATACAAAAGAAAGCATCAGATGAGACAGAAAAGTGAATACACTGAAGAAAATGAAGCAAGAGACAGGAACCAAATTCCAGTCTCACTCATACCCATGTACTCCTGTAGGATTCATACAAGGTTCATGCGCTTGGCAAAATTCAGGGCACACCCGGAGTGTTGTGCTGGACCTGTGCACACACAGCTCCTCTCAAGGGCATCAACCTTGGAATCTCGCCCAGATGGCATGAACCGTGGGAAGCCTCCCAGGACTGGGCTCAAGGCCCGAGAGCAAAGAATGCGGTAGATAGAAATTGGTAAATGAGAATGTTAAACAAAGCCAGTGTATTCCTTTTATCTGTTGGAGAATGTAATGCGCGGGGGGAGAGAGAGAATAAAGGGGAACGTGGAAAGCTGACAGGCAGAAGTCGGTTAGTAGACCAGCCTGCTTGCTTGCTAAAAGCTGTGTCCTGTCTTGTCATTGAACCGCCACATACTCCCACTGCAATTCCCAGTTGCTTTCATGTAGCATAAAGCTTTGGTTACGAGCTCCAATAATTTGACACAGCAGCTACCAAAATCAGTTCAGAATTGAGAACTAGGAAGAAAAGGGATGATATTAATGAATTGTGTGATTTAAAGGCTTGTATCTACCGTGATGGCACACAACATTTGTTTCCAGCTTTCCATTGGCATATGCTGTTTATATAGTACAGTGATGTAGCTCTCTGCTACTCAGTTGGAGAATATAGTATTGTGCAGGGAGAGCTTAACCACACCAAAGCACAACGCTAGTTGATGTGCAATTGAATCAGACAATGAGAACAACAAGGGCTATGAGACCAACCAGCACAGAGCAGCTGCCAGTCCTTTCAAATATCTCATTACCTAATTCAGGCATTATATTGCAGCAAAAAACCTGACACCACAATTGCCACTTTTCAAAGATATGTACAAGGCACCTCGCCACAACTCATCAGCAGAAGACCAATCTTGTACTACATTACCAACCATCTCCACAACAGATGTGATCACACTGTGGTGAGCAGAATGGGAACAAGTTGCTCCCTTTGTAAGAAACTCCTTCTACATCACTCATGCAGATCAGAGACTGCCTGGCTTTGAGCTGCCATGCTATCTCTGGGGCAAGCTCAACCAGTTCAGATGCAGGGTGAAGTGCAGGAAATGACCACACCTCGGGACTCAGGAACAGCCATCTGTGTAGCTGACGTGCACCTGGAGACACCATACATCTACTGAATGGCTGCTCATCTTCTGCTGGTCTACCAGGAGACCTTTTCATACTCCATACCGCTGACCCTGAAGCTATCGAATGGCTAAAATATGTGTCATATCTACCTAGCTCTTTTGACTTTTTTATTTATACATTTCTGTTTTATTTCTCTGCTTTATATTTTGAACCTTTTCCCATCTTTATTGTACCACTTGTGCATTTGCTAATAATGGGCTCTACCCTAAAATACATAGCAGAACTCTCTAGTCCTGCTGGTTTTCTAAGGTATCAGACCTCAGAACTGTGACTTGATTGTTTTCTAGGCATTGATTCAGGATTTGATATCAGTTACCAGTCCTTGTAACTTTGTAGTTTTCAATCCTTTCTGGTTAGCTGCACACAGAACACTATAAAACAGTTTGAGGGGACAAAACGACTACTGAATCCAATTAAGCTGATGAGGGGAATTTCAGAGAAAGAAAATATAGTAATTCAAGTTGGAACTAGAATGCTTTAAGTATTTTGGATCATGAACTGATAAACCAATTTGAATTCTGCTGCTGTTTAAAAAGGAGTATACAAAAGAAAAGAAAATGCCAAATTTGAACTCTCCTGAGAGTGAGCACACAATACAAATTAACAGGGAGCTGCTACAGTAAGAATTTAGCGGTCTCAAAAATCAACATTGTTTAGTGAATGGAGTATGGGGTGGAACAAACTAAGGTTGGGAAGCTTGAATAAAATGGAAATACCGATACTTAACCTGAGATAGGTGTTCAGATTTTAAATGTGTATCCGATAACCAGGAAGTGTCATGCAAGTGCTATATATTACTTAATGTACCATCAGGAGTTTTGGCCAGGGATGCAAGGGAGAATCTAAGCCTTCTTCATATTGTGGGCATTTGCATTAGTTTCACTCTCACAGTTCTAGAAACAAGCCAGAAGATGAAAATGTCCAAGGAGATGTTCTCCCCTTATTCTAAAGCCCTTACCTGTCAGAAGCAACACCAAAATAACCACAGTCTGTACACCAGCTATTACTTTCCAGAGGATGTTGGAGTACTGACCTGAAATCAGAAGAGTCAGCACCAAGTCTTATTATTCTGAATATAATGCTTATGAATGCCTTGTCTTTTTACATTACTTTCCATTGGAGGTTCTCAGAGCACTTAAGGAATTAAAATGACTACATCTACTTTAAACAGTGACATTGTCTGAACATTGTAACAAGTAATCCCAATGATGATGATAAGTGAAAAATTAAAGAAAAAATTAGTTACTTCTATTTTTCAATATATTTTATTTATGTGATAGCACTCTTCATTGTCAGTCAGTCTCTGTGTTACTTTCAGATAGCAAGAGAAAAGAAAACATTTTAAAAACAGAAAACTATAATGGTAAAGTTAGATACAGTATCATGGGGACTCAAGATTAAGTGTGGGACCAGGAACTACTTTTAAAGTCTTTTTTTTTTTTTTTTTGAAACTGACTAAGTTTCAGGTTGGCAGTATCTCTGTAAGGCCTACAACATCCTTGTGAAGCAAATATGGGTAAACAGAGATATGGAGATTTAAATATATGGGAGGTGCCTTGCGACAACACATCAGCAGAAGACCAATCTGCACTATGTTACCAACCATCTGCATGGCAGATGACACATGCTGCAATGTGCAGAATGGGAACAAGCTGCTCCCTCTGTAAGAAACTTCTTCCGTATCACTCATCCAGATCAGAGACTGCTTGGCTTTGAGTTGCCATGCTATTGCATTGTAGCTAGATCAAAGCTAGCTTGTGTAAGAAGTGCTGCAATCACATCTCCTGACTGCAGTGTAGACATAGCCTTGACATACCCATAGTCACTTTCCCAAGATCACTATCATGAGGTCAGGCCTACACTATAAGGTTTTGTCAGCCTCGCTATGAGGTCAGGGATGTGAATCCTCCTCCCCAGCAGACACAACTGTGCCAGCAAAACCCCCATCATAGACCCAGCTGTGTTGACAGAAGAGAGCTAACATCATGCAGGGAGGTGCCACTATGGTAGTGACAAAAAAAATCTTCTTTTGGCATATCCTGCATCTATACTAACAGGCTCTGCCAGTCTATACCAGAACAGTTATATTGGCAAAGCATTTGCAGTATAGACAAGGCCTCACAGTCAGTGGCAGAGCCAGGTACAGAACATGGGCCTTGTAAGGATAAATTCCCAGACTGAAGCACTAAACCAGTCTTTTTGTTGTTTAAAAAGGGACACCATTAGTTGAAATCTAGTCATTTCAAAAATTTAAAAAGCAGATTCAGCTATTACAGGGGTTCTCAAACTGGGGGTCGTGAGGTTATTATGTGAGGGTCATGAGCTGTCAGCCTCCACCCCCAAACCTTGTTTCGCCTGCAGCATTTTTAACTGTTAAATATAAAAAATGTGTTTTTAATATATAAGGAGGTGGTCACACTCAAAGACTTGCTGTGTGAAAGGAGTCACCAATACAAAAGTTTGAGAACCACTGAGCTATTAGTTACTAGTTGTCCAAGTTCCATGCTTGCATGGAACAATTTACAGGACTGGAGTTTCATACATCTCTGAATTATTTTGTCTATTAGAATTACTAGAATTGAGAGATTAGAAGAAAAAACCCTATTTTTTCAGATTTTTTGTGCATTTGCAATAACTTTGTACATATCTCCTTTGAAAGTCTGTTTCTCCCTTGCTGATGGGACCACACACACACACACACACAGAGTAACCCCTCAATGAAAGTCATCCCAGTTAATGTTGTTTCGTTGCTGATCAATTAGGGAACATGCTCATTTAAAGTTGTACAATGCTCCCTTAAGACGTTGTTTGGCAGCTGTCTGCTTTGTCCATTCTTGAAGAAAGAGCAGCCCGTTGGAGCTAGCTGGTGGGGGCTTGGAACCAGGGTGGACTGACAGCCCCCCTATCAGCTCCCCACTCCCCTAATTTCGCTGTGCAGCAGCTGCCCAGCAGGCTATCAATTGCTGGCAGTTCAGTTGTTCCTCCCACCACTGCCATGTGCTGCTCCTGCCCTCTTCCTTGGAGCTGCTCTCCAGAGCATCCTGCTTGCTGTGCAAGGGAGGGGGGAGGAGGGGGATTAATGTCAGGATGTCCCCTCCCCCCTACTTCTGCCCCCTGCTTACGCCTTCTCCATATAGAGCAGGATGGGGACAGGCCAGGGGAAGCTTGGTGGCGGCAGCTGCTGTCTCAACTTCCTGATCGTTTTAAAGGCAAGGTACTTAGAATGGTGTCAGAATACTTAACGGAGCAATGCGTCTCTCTCTCACACAGACAGGGTGTGTGTCTCTGTCTGCCATACCGTATCCCCTCCCTCCATTCGTGCCCCCTTGTAGAGTGTGAGGCTACATTAACAACATGTTAACCCTTGAGGGCTCAGCCGAGTGCTAGTTCATCATTTAGCAGTAAGACATTCCCTGGGAAATATCCTACCCTCTAACTTAACTACCTTATCCAAGCTTCACAATCATCATTGCTGTGTACAGTATTAAATTGTTTAAAACTTATACTGTGTGTGTGATATATATAGTTGTTTAAATATATATAGTTTTTTGTCTGGTGAAAAAAATTTCCCTGGAACCTAACCTCCCCCATTTACATTAATTCTTATGGGGAAATTGGATTTGCTTAACTTCGTTTTGCTTAAAGTTGTATTTTTCAGGAACATAACTACAAGCGAGGAGTTACTGTGTGTGTGTGTGTATATATATATACACACACATTCCACTGTAAACCAGAGTGCAAACTCAGATTTGAACCCAAACCTCCCTACCATCTATACACACACCTGTCTGACTCACCACAGCAAGCACTCAGGACCTGAGTCCTAGGACTTGCCCAGGGGGTGATTTGTAGCCCAAGTCCCACTATGACTTGGGTTCAGGCCCTGTCATTTTGCAGTGGGGATACAGGTCAAGCGATGAACCTGAGTCAGAAGGTCTGTGTGGGTACATCTACACAGCAAAAAATAAAATAAAATAAAAAATCCATGGCAGCAAGGCTAAGAGCCTGGGTCAACTGACTGGGGCTTGTCCTGTGGGGCTAAAAATAGCAGTGTAAACATTTGGGCTCAGGCTGAAACCCAGCAAGTGGGGAGGGTCTGGGAGCCAAGAATCTAGCCCCAGAGTGTGAGCTGAGCAAGCTTGAGTCAGTTGACCGGAGCTCTGAGAGTAGCTGCTGAGGGGTGGGGGTGGCGTTGCTGTGTAGCTGTACCCATAGTGCAGCAGGCTCCAAGCCAGGAGCAGAAAAACCCCTTGTTTGAAGTAGAAAAGATTTAAAGGCATTTCAAGGGGCAGCTCCTCCTAGAACTAGATTTTTTAAAGCTACTGAACTCCCAGCCATTTAACCTGGGACCAGGGCCGGCTCTAGGCACCAGCAAAACAAGCAGGTGCTTGGGGCTGCACATTTCTAGGGGCAGCATTCCGGTGCTGGCTATGCCTCCCCTAGAAATGTGCCCCCAGCTCGCCTCCGCCTGCTCCCCTGAGCACCCCCCCCCCCACGCCGCTTCTCCTCCCTCCTAGGCTTGCCCCTTTGGCGCCGGTAGCCTGGGAGGGAGGAGAAGTTGAGGAGCCGCCGGAAGCCATGGGGAAAGAATGCGGCAGGCCCAGGGGAGGAGGCGGTAGGGCTGGGGATTGGGGAAGGAGCGGGGGGGGGGGGCACGAAAAAAAAATAGGGGCATCCAAAAATTGTTTTGCTTGGGGGCAGCAAAAATCCTGGAGCTGGCCCTGCCTGGGACGGTCCTCGAGGGGGACCCTGTAGGGATCCCCCTGCCCTCCCCAGGCGGGACACCCGCCCACAGGCCCGCCAGCACCAGGAGCGGGGCGGCTGGAAAGTGACCCCACGGAGCTGCCCTGCTGCCTTCCCTCTCCTCTCACCACAACGGCGCTTCAGCGGCAGGCGCTGGGGGCTCGGAGTCTCTCCTTGCCCGTCGCCATCGCCGAGCGGGGAGCAGCTGCCGCTCGCAGGCGGCTCGGCCTTCGCCAGGAGGCTGCAGCCGGAGGTGTCCGCGCGTCCCTCCGCATCCGAGGCGGCGGCTGCGGGGCTACTGGGGCCGGAATCGCACTCGGCTCCGGAGAGCGAGAACTTTCCCACCACCGCCTCGGGCGAGTCCTGCCGGCGCCGCGGATGCCAGCGGATGCTGGAGTCATAACCGGAGTCCGGGCCCGGCCTTTCCGCTGTCTTCGGTCCTTGCACAGGCGTCCGCAGCTCCAGCTCCGGAACCGCCTCCATCAGCACGGCCGCCTGCTCCGGAAAGGGGGAAAATAAAAATTCAAATTTGGCGCGAGCGCCGCGGCGGGGAAACTCCCCCTGGTGGCCCTGTGCCGCTTGTGGTTTACAGAGCAGGCTCAGTAACCCCCACGGGAGGCGCCGCCGCCCTTCTCCCTGCCCTTCTCAGCCCTAAGAGTCTGCGGACTGCTTTTTACAGGGCTTGCAAAGGGGGGCGGCAGCGACTGAACAGGGGGCGGAAATTGACCGGTTGGGGGGGCTCGAGTAGCTGGAAGTAGGGTTAGGATAGTGGCTGAAGGCAAAATCAGGGATGATGGGGGGGGAAGAAGACGGAGTTAAACCCTGGGGTGAGGCGCTGCCAGAGGGTAAAACCCCAGCACAAGGAGGGGCAGAGGGGGTAACAGCTCCCCTTCTGGAGTGAGACACCAGTGTTTGTTTTAAAAAAAAAAATAGGTGTGTGGAGCAGAGGGGCTTTTTTGCACGTCACACAAATTGAACATGCTCAGAAACATCTGCTGAAGCCACTACTCTTCACCCTGCCCTTGTTAGCCCTAAGATTCTGCTGACTGCTTTTTACAGGGCTTGCAAAGGGGGCAAATCAGAGGAGGGGGGTGGCCAAGGTCTGAGCAAGTGGTGAAAATTGACTGGTGGGGGGGGGGGCAAGCAGCTGGAAGCAGGGTTAGGATAGGAACTGAAGGCAAAATAAGGGGTGAGGGAGGAAAGGAGATGGAGTTAAGCCCCAGGGTGAGGCACTGCCAGGGGATGTCAGAGGGCAAAACCCCGGCAGAGGGGGTAACAGTTACCCCAGTGGACTGAGACACCAGTGTTTGGCAAAAAATAGGGTAGGGGAAGCAGAGGGGCTTTTTTAGTTCCCCTCCCACAGACAGTACTTCTCAACATGGGTTTCCTAGGGCTGGGTTCTTAAAGGCACAGGCAACTGAATGCCTAGTCACTGCAGCTCCTCTTTGATGTAACCTACTGAGGTGCTGCAGCAGAAGACTTAACTCAGTGAAACTGGGCCTTCCCTATACCCCCCCACAGCTCCCCAGTGATCAACTAGTTACAACCATGTCGCCAATTTTGTCATTGGTTGGAAATTTGAATTGAAATTGAAACAGTAATATACACTTTAAAAGCCTATACAACATATGATAAAATACTTGTACCTGAAAAAGTATAATAGGTTTGAAAAGTATGAAGAAAGACTAGCTTCCTCACATAGCTGTTGTTTTTTCTGACAATGTTGGCGCCTTGGTTTCGGCAAATTGGCCAACCTTATCATTTAAAATTATGATTTGTAAGCAAGGTCTGAATGAACTCTCCCCTGACAGCTAATGATGAGCCAGGGTGGGGGGAAGGCTTCAGGACCAGATTGTATTTCCATGAACTCACCTACCTTTCCTAGGTATCCACCAGGAAGAGTTGTGTTGCCCAAGTGATCAATTTTGGCTGGTGTTGGGAATTTCTGTACTAAACATTTTTATTATATTATAATTAATTTTTACATAAGAATATAAGAATGGCCATATTGGGTCAGACCAATGGTCCATCTAGCCCAGTATTCTGTCTTCCAACAAGAAAAGGAGTACTTGTGGCACCTTAGAGACTAACCAACTTATTTGAGCATAAGCTTTCGTGAGCTACAGCTCATGAAAGCTTATGCTCAAATAAATTGGTTAGTCTCTAAGGTGCCACAAGTACTCCTTTTCTTTTTGCGAATACAGACTAACACAGCTGTTACTCTGAAACCTGTCTTCCAACAGAGGCCAGTGCCACCTGCTTCAAAAGGAATTAACATAACAGGGCAATTATTGAGTGATCCATCCCCCTGTCGTCTACTCCCAGCTTCGGGCAAACAGATGCTCTCAGAGCATGGTGTTGCATCCCTGCCCATCCTGGCTAACAGACATTGATAGACATACCTTCCATGAACTTATCTAGTTCTTTTTTGAATCCTTCTTTAGTTTTGGCCTTTACAACAGCCCCTGGCAAAAAGTTCCACAGGTTGACTGTATGTTGTATGAAAAAGTACTTCCTTTTGTTTGTTTTAAACCTGCTGCCTATTAATGTCATTGGGAGACCCCTAATTCTTGTGTTATGTGAGGGAGCTTTTCACTTTCTCCACATCAGTCAAAATTTTATATCCCCCACATAGTAGTCTCTTGTCCAAGCCGGAAAGTCCCCCAGTCTTTTTAATCTTTCCTCATATGGAAGCTCTTCCATACGCCTAATCATTTTAATTGCCCTTCTCTGTACCTTTTCCAACTCCACTATTTTTTTTTTTGAGATGAGGCAATTAGGACTGCACAGTATTCAAGATGTGAGCATACCATGGATTTATATAGTAAAAGTGGAGGAGCTTGGTTTGCCAGACTGATCAGCAAATCCAGTGCTGACAAACTATGTGAAAAGGCTGCAAAACACCAGTCCTCTGGACTGCATCGACATGCAGAAAGCCTTATAAGCCAGGTTTCAGCGTAGCAGCTGTGTCATTGTCAAAGCCAATTTTAGAAGTACTTAATGAGGCTGTTAAGAATGCTGGAGATACAACAGTTTATGTGAACAAACATGGCTGTCACATCATACTTTCTCTTTAAGCAAGCGATACCACACTCTACAAACTGGAGGACAATGTTAAGTGCATTGTCATTTGTTAATCCAGAAGTTGGACACTGTTTCCTACCAAGACCAGCAAATGCTCACTATCTTTCTACAAGAAATTCAACTGACTGGTTAGAAGCATGCAGTGCCACAGTGACTCAGCAGTTGAAAAAGTGAAGAATTTCTCACTGCATTCAGAAAATGTGCATACATGGCTGATGAATGCACTGATGCAAATGGTTGTCAAGTGTTAAGTCACTGCCTATGTTATCTTGATATAAGTGGTAGGTCAGTAGATGAATTTCTAGATGTTCAGGTTATAGAAGACACATCGGCTGCATCTCTAAAACCCACATCTTAGAAGAGTTAAATGCCTGTCAATTGAACGCCAAACAGATGGCTGCTTGTGCATGTGATTGAGCTGCAAACCTCCCTGGAAGACATAGTGGAGTACAAGCTTTGCTCAGAGAAAAGTGTAACTCTAATCTCTCCAATACACACCTCAGGGGGCCATCTATTCCAGCTAGCACTAGTACAAGCTGCAGAATCTTGAAAAGGCATTTCAAAAGATATAAATTTAATGTCATCATTATACTCTTTTCCAGAAAGTTTTCAGGGTGGTAGCCGTGTTAGTCTGTATGAGTGGGTTTTAGCCCATGAAAGTTTATGCACAAATAAATTTGTTAGTCTGTAAGGTGCCACAAGTATTTCTCGTTCTTTTTCAGAAAGAGTCCAAAAGGACTGAATGACTTGGAAAACACAGACGATACATTGGGACAGAAGTTCAAATGAGTCCAACCTGGGAAAATCCACTGGCTTTCTCATGAGCGATCCTTGGCTGTTGTCTTAAAATTACTGTAAACATTATTATTGGCTTTGGAAAGTATTGATCGAGATGGGACAGATCTAAGTAGTGAGGCTGGTGGACTACTTTTGCTACTAAGTTCAGAGAACACAATCTCCAGTCTCTCTTGTAAGTCTACTGGTGAAACCACTCACGTCATTAAACAATGCCAAGCAGGCATCTGCTACAACAATAGTAGATCTCTGTCCAGCAATGGAAGTTACACTTGGATCAATCGAGAGAGATATCCATTGAAAACATACTGGAAAAAGCAAAGACTTCCATTCAGAAGTTGACTAATTAGGGCACTTGTATGAATTCCTTAAATGAAGAAGAAAAGAAATGTTTTTGTTAAGACAGCTGAAAAAGTAAAGTACACTGACTTGATTCTTACAACAACTTTTGGATTCCATCAACCTCTATGTAGCTTTTACAGATGCCTGTCTTATAAAACACTGAGAATTGAGTGGAGTGGGGCACTACCAGCAATGGGGCTGCCATGTGATCAGGACAGAATAGAACATTTGAACACAGACTGGAATATCATACGATGAACCAATGTAGATTTGGTTTCAACTTCTTCTTTATCATCACTAATGGTGCAACCCAATTTTGTGCTATGTTTCCTGGAATGAAAGAAGTAGGAATTCATCTCTTTCTACTCCCAGTCACAACAGCTACAGTTGAGCATTCTTTTTCCTCATTGAATATAATTTTGTATTCTGAAAGAAGTCGCCTTCTGCCCGATCATGAGCATATCATAAAGGACTGGAAGTATCTGACACATGATAAGACACCAAAAATGAATGCACTGCATGCGAGAAGTTCATTAACAAAGTTGTGCAAAATTACAACAAGAAACCAAGAAGGATGTACATATAGTGCTTCATAGTAGGCTTGCATAGCCAACTTTAATTTGTGTGATGATTTAAAAACATGAGTTAAATCTAATAAAATGGTTGTGAAACATTTTTCAGTGTTTACTATGGTGCCATACAGCCCACCTTTACCCTAACAGTCTCACCTCTCATCAGTCCTCACCCCTCCCCCTGTATTTTTGAACACCCCCTCCACCCCATCTCAATTTCTGTGGAAAACACTGCAGTGAAATATTTTTTCTGTGCGATACTTGTTTACATCACATTCTGTCAACTGTAGTATTCAGCATCAATTATCCTCCTAATGTAAATAGCAGGGTAGGTTTGTTTATTTTGCTAGGCTGCTTGGCTGGCTCATTTGTTTGTGGGAGAAGCCTGAACCTCTAAAGAGCTATTCATCTCACATCAGTTTTTCAATAGAACTCTTTGCCTCTCCACTAAGGTTTCTCTGAGTTTGAGATCCTCAGTAGCAACAGTTATAATCAATCTATGTCATGTTTTATAGAGATCATGAGCACTTTACCAACTGCAGGCTCAGTTATGGCTCTAAAGCTTGAGCAATGTTGAGGAGGACGAGAAGGTGGTACGTCTTCAAGCAATGGTGGTAGGAGAGGTGTTTGTGCTGGTGGAAGCCAGGGGAAGCCCTGGGGTCACCAGGAGCACTGGGGAGTGCGGGTTGCCCTCACCAGTACAGAATAAGTGTAGCAGCATACACTCCACACAGTGCATGGCTCCTCTGGGGTGCTCAGTATAACTGGCAGTGCCTTCTGCCCCTACCCATTTGCCATCAGGGTATTTAGGCAGCAGCAACATTATGGCTTCCACATGCATGGGAGTGTTTGGGGGAGAGAAAGGACTTTTTGGCCCTCTTCTCACCTCCGCCACCGCTAATGCTTCTGTGTGATGGCAGCCATATTTTGACCCTGTAATAAATAGATAGGAACTGCTTCTGCCAGGAAAAATTTCAGGTGAGCATAGATGCTCCTCAGTAAGGGAAATAGGAAATCCAAAATACTTCTCTCTCCTTTCTACCCAGCCACCAGAGAATAAAATATAGCTGCATGGGGACAAACCCATCTGGCTCATATTTACCCTACAGACTTCAAAATCTCTTTCTGAACAAGCCCTTTCATCTCCAATGAGATATTATCCCGGGAGCTTGCTGGAATCTACACGCCCTTTGATCAGAAACCTTTCTCAGTCAAGGCAACAGGATAAGTGACTTGCTGCCTGTGCCTGCCTGCTGAGTTGATGAACTGAAATGGTCAGAGATCACACCAGCATAGAAGTATATTGAAGGTGAACCCTAATAAAATTAAGAGTTTAAATTATCCTCCACATGTCCCGTTTCCCACTAACATGAATCCAGGCAGGGTCGTTTGGAAGCTGAACAGTTTATGCTTCCATCCCACACCACTGTCAAGTTTTAGCAAATTAGGACAAGTCAGCATATAAGAACAATCATATGTATCAGTAACTACTAATGGTAACAATTCACTACCTCTCCCTGCTACAGGTAGCAAATTCCTACCAATAGCAGTTTCACACATCCCCGAGTGTGAGAAACTACATCAGATAGCAGTTTTTAGCGAAGTAGGACCTGTTGCTACTGCAGGTAGCACATTCCTACAGATAGCAGTTTCACACACGCTATGGTGTGCAAAACTGCTCTCTGTAGGAATTAGCTACATCAGCTAGCAGTTTTTAGCAAATTATGACAAGTCAGCAAATAAGCACAACCTTATGTTCTTGGTGGTGTTGGGGGACTTTAACTACCCAGACATCTGTTGGGAAAATAACACAGCAGGGCACAGATTATCCAACAGGTTCTTGGAATGTATTGGAGACAATTTTTTATTTCAGAAGGTGGAGAAAGCTACTAGAGGAGAGGTTTCAGAGTAGCAGCCGTGTTAGTCTGTATCCGCAAAAAGAACAGAAGTACTTGTGGCACCTTAGAGACTAACAAATTTATTAGAGCATAAGCTTTCATGGGCTACAGCCCACTTCATCGGATGCATAGAATGGAACATATAGTAAGAAGATATATATATACATACAGAGAAGGTGGAAGTTGCCATATAAACTGTAAGAAGCTAATTAATTAAGATGAGCTATTATCAGCAGGAGAAAAAAAACTTTTGTAGTGATAATCAAGATGGTCCATTTAGACAGTTGACAAGAAGGTGTGAGGATACTTAACATGGGGAAATAGATTCAATATGTGTAATGATCCAGCCACTCCCAGTCTCTATTCAAACCCAAGTTAATGGTATCTAGTTTGCATGTTAATTCAAGCTCAGCAGTTTCTCATTGCAGTCTGTTTTTGAAGCTTTTCTGTTGCAAAATTGCCACCCTTAAGTCTTTTACTGAGTGGCCAGAGAGGTTGAAGTGTTCTCCTACTGGTTTTTGAATGTTATGATTCCTGACGTCAGATTTGTGTCCATTTATTCTTTTGCGTAGAGACTATCCATTTTGGCCAATGTACATGGCAGAGGGGCATTGCTTGTACATGGTGGCATATATCACATTGGTAGATGTGCAGGTGAACAAGCCCCTGATGGTGTAGCTGATGTGGTTAGGTCCTATGATGGTGTCACTTGAATAAATATGTGGACAGAGTTGGCATCGGGCTTTGTTGCAAGGATAGGTTCCTGGGTTAGTGTTTTTGTTGTGTGGTGTGTGGTTGCTGGAGAGTATTTGCTTCAGGTTGGGGGGCTGTCTGTAAGCGAGGACTGGTCTGTCTCCCAAGATCTGTGAGAGTGAGGGATCATTTTTCAGGATAGGTTGTAAATCTTTGATGATATGCTGGAGAGGTTTTAGTTGGGGGCTGAAAATGACAGCTAGTGGCGTTCTGTTATTTTCTTTGTTGGGCCTGTCCTGTAGTAGGTCACTTCTGGGTACTCTTCTGGATCTGTCAATCTGTTTTTTTCACTTCAGCAGGTAGGTATTGTAGTTTTAAGAATGCTTGATAGAGATCTTGTAGGTGTTTGTCTCTGTCTGAGGGATTGGAGCAAATGCGGTTGTATCTTAGAGCTTCGCTGTAGACAATGGATCATGTGGTGTGTCCTGGATGGAAGCTGGAGGCATGTAGGTAAGTTTAGTGGTCAGTAGGTTTCCGGTATAGGGTGGTGTTTATGTGAACATAGCTTATTAGCACAGTAGTGTCCAGGAAATGGACCGCTTGTGTGGATTGGTCTAGGTTGAAGTTGATGGTGGGATGGAAAGGCTGCTCTAGATTTGATTTTGACAAATAGGGAGGAACTGGTTGAGAATTTGAAAGTGGAAGGCAACTTTGGTGGAAGTGATCATGAAATGATAGAGTCATGAAAGGAATAGTAGGAAGAAGAACAGCAAAATAAAGATAAAGGATTTCAAGAAGGCAGACTTTAGCAAACTGAGGGAGTTGGTAGGTAACATCTCATGGGAAGCAAGTCTAAGGGGAAAAGCAATTGAAGACAATTGACAGTTTTTCAGAGAGACATTAACAGCACAAGAGCAAACTATACCACTGCGTAGGAAAGATAGGAAGTACGGCAAGAGACCATGCTGGCTTAACCAGGAGATCTTCAATCATCTAAAAATCAAGAATGAGTCCTTCAAAAAGTGGAAACTAGGAAAAATTACAAAGGATTAATATAAACAAATAATACAAAAACGTAGGGACAAAATTATAAAGGCCAAGGCACAAAATGAGATAAAACTAGCTAGAGACATAAAGGGTAACAAGAAAACATTCTACAAATACATTAGAAGCAAGAGGAAGACCAAGGACAGCAAGGTCCATTACTAAACGAAGGGGGAAAAACAATAACAGAAAATGTGGAAATGGAAGAGGTGCTTAATGACTTCTTTGTTTCGGTTTTCACCAAAAGGGTTGGTGGTGATTGCATGTCTAACATAGTGAACGCCAATGAAAATGAAGTAAGATTAGAGGCAAAAATAAGAAAAGAACAAGTTAAAAATTACTTAGACAAATTAGATGTCTTCTGATGAAATGTGTCCTAGAATATTCAAGGAGCTGACTAAGGAGATATCTGAGCCATTAGCAATTATCTTTGAAAAGTCATGGAACACGGGAGAGAGTCCAGAAGACTGGAAAAAGGCAATTATAGTGCCAATCTATAAAAAGGGAAATAAGGACAATCTGGGAAATTACAGACCAGTCAGCTTAACTTGTGTACCCAGAAAGATAATGGAGCAAATAATAAAGCAATCAAGTTTGCAAACATCTAGAAGAAAATAAGGTGGTAAGTAACAATCAGCATGAATTTGTCAAGAACATATCATGTCAAGCCAACCTGATAGATTTCTTTGACAGGGTGGATGGGGGGAAATGGTCGACGTGGTATAACTTAACTTTGGTAAAGTTTTGATACTGTGTTGCATGACCGTCTCATAAACAAACTAGGGAAATGCAACGTAGATGGAGCTGCAATAACATGGGTGCAAAACTGGTTGGAAAACCATTCCCAGAGAGTAGTTATCAGTAGTTCACAGTCATGCTAGAAAGGCATAACCAGTGGGGTCCTGCAGGGATCGGTTCTGGATACATTTCTGTTCAATATCTTCATCAATGATTTAGATAATTGCATATACACTTATATACACTAATACACTTATAAAGTTTGCGGACGATACTAAGCTGGGAGGGGTTGCAAGTGTTTTGGAAGATAGGGTTAAAATTCAAAATGATCTGGAGAAATGGTCTGAAGTAAATAGGATGAAATTCAATAAGGACAAATGCAAAGTACTCCATTTAGGAAGGAAATGACTTCCTAGGAAGGAGTACTGCGGGAAGGAATAGGGGGGGGTCACAGTGCATCACAAGCTAAATATGAGTTAACAGCGTAACCCTACTGCAAAAAAAGGGAACGTAATCCTGGGATGTATTAGCAGGAGTGTCATAAGCAAGACATGAGAAGTAATTCTTCCGCTCTGTTCCACATTGATTAGGCCTCAAAATGGAGTACTGTGTCCAGTTCTGGATGCCACAATTCAGGAAAGATGTGGACAAATTGGAGAAAGTTCAGAGAAGAGCACCAAAAATTATTAAAGGTCTAGAAAACATGACCTGTGAGGGAAGACTGACAAAATTGGGTTTGTTTAGTCTGGAGAAGAGAAGATTGAGAGGGGATGTGATAACAATTTTCAAGTACATAAAAGGTTGTTACAAGGAGGAGGGAGAGAAATTGTTCTTCATAACCTCTGAGGATAGGACAAGAAGCAATGGGCTTAAATTACAGCAAGGGCCGTTTAGGTTGGCCATTAGGAAAAACTGCCCAACTGTCAGGGTGGTTAAACTCTGGAATAAATTGCCTAGGGAGGTTGTGGAATCTCTATCATTGGGGATATTTAAGAGCAAGTTGAACAAACACCTGTCAGGGATGGTCTAGTCTAGATAACACTTAGTCCTGCCTTGAGTGCAGGGGACTGGACTAGATGACTTCTCGGAGATCCCTATGATTCTGTGATAATACTTTATCCTGCCCTGAGTGCAGGGGACACATTGCTATCTGTAGGCATTTGCTACCTCAGGTAAAAGCTGTTTACAATAGCAGTTTCTTACACTCTGTTACCCATCAGTAACCGCTACAGGCAGCACAGCTTTCAGAGTAGCAGCCGTGTTAGTCTGTATTCGCAAAAAGAACAGGAGGACTTGTGGCACCTGAGAGACTAACACATTTATTTGAGCATAAGCTGTCGTGAGCTACAGCTCACTGCATCCGATGCATTCCTATGAAGTGAGCTGTAGCTCACGAAAGCTTATGCTCAAATAAATTTGCTCGTCTCTCTCAGGTGCCACAAGTCCTCCTGTTCTTTCACAGGCACCACAGCCCAGCAGGGAGCAGTTTCCCGCCCCACACTCTACGCCGGCGTGTGTCCGACGCAACCGAAGGGACGTTCCCTCGCTGCCGCTGCTGCGCGCGCAGCCCAAACACCTCCTCTTCTCGCCCCCCCCCCCGCGGCCACCCCTCGCCCGCGCGGTGCATTGTGGGAGTGGCGGCAAGATGGCGGCGGCCGCCGCCGCTGCTGGCCTGAGTTGGAGGCGGGTCCCTTCCTCCACCGGGCCGGTGCCCCGCTCCCGCCACGGACACCGCGCCGTGGCCATCCGCGAGCTGGTGATCATCTTCGGGGGCGGCAACGAGGGCATCGCGGACGAGCTGCACGTCTACAACACGGGTATGGGGCGCGGCCCGTGGGGGACGGGTCAGGAGCCGCCGCCACGGCCGGGCTGGGCTCATCTCCCAAGGGAGCCATGAGTGCGGGTGCATATGGGGGGAGGGGGAGGTGCACGGGGGGGAGGGCTCGGGAGGGATGTTTTCTATCCCTGCTCCGCTGATTTCTGTGGGACGTGGGCTTCCAGCCCTGGGTGTCTGGCGGCAGCTGCTGTTGTCTGTGCTGCAGGCCGCTGAGAGAAACATCTGCCCTAGATTTGGGTCCCGCTGGCGTTGTGCCAGCATTTGAATGCCGAGGCTGGATTTACTGCCTCTTCTAAGGCAAAGGAAGTTACGTCCCTAGGTGTGAATCTGTCATAGCCTCCTCTTTAGATCGGAAGGATTGGATGGAATTGACTGAGAAGGTGCCTGTTGAGCAAGTGGAGACCAGTTTATTTCTCTTGTCTCTCCTTCATCTGCCAAATCCCACTTGTTCCTTCTGGTGGCAACTCAGGGCATTGAATATGAAGAGAAATGGATCTGGGTTAGCAAAGTGAATGTGGCTGCATTGGGAGTTTTTTCAGACAGCAACTCCTGAAGATTAATTTTATTCATAAAATATTAGATGCTGAAACACTGCACAGAATCCCCTCCAACTGGGATAGTTGTGTAGAATTTCAGTGCGTGACCTAAGATGGGGACTAGGTAGGCTGTTCCATACAAATGAATTTTCGCTACTGCTGGTTGGGATAAGAATTAAAGGACACCCAAGTTGAGAAAATGAGAGCTAGACCATCATTTTCCCTCTCCAAATTTAAGTACTATAGAAACATATATAAATAGCAAAGAAATGGTTGTATGATTTTTGTGACTGCATTTTAGCTGAAGTCAGGATTGTGAAAATATTTTGAAGGTAGTTCATTCAGAGGAGAAATGTTAGATTTTCTTCTGAGCAAAATTTTTCCATACCAGCTTGCAGATATGACTTTGCTACACTGAAACAGATGCAGTCAGTTTAAAAACCCCACTTTTTAAAATGTCTTAATCTACCATATTCTTATAAATAACATATGATTGGGGAAAGTGTTGTTTACATTTTACTTTGTGTATTTACTGTATTTCTTGCAGAATTAGTTTCCCCTATTGTTTGTGAGTGTGTGTGTGTGTGTGTGTGGAAGCTGACGGCCAAAGGGGAGAAAAATATTTACAATAAGAAAATTTAAATGTACATGTATTACTGTTTGGGGTAAATATAATGAAACTTTTTAACACTGACTAGATGTCAAATTGATAGTGTCCCTTTAAAACACTTTATGGTAGTAAAAGGGTATGTGACTTTGACCTTTATTTCATTGTGACAGTAGAAAGATGTCTTTTCTTTGGGAGGAGTCAGTGTGGAAGTTAGTGAGTATGACCAGTGTGAGAGACTTTTACTAGTTACCTGGGCCATGTCTTCACTAGGGATAATTGTGAAGAATTCCCTGCAGTTGTTAACATTAATTCAATTTCTGCACCAATCTAGCAAGACTTTGTCATAGCAGGGCTAGATGACATAGCGCTAAAGACAGTGTTAGTAATGGAAACCACATCTGCATTAAAACTCTGAATGTTGCTAAATTCGATTAATCTGAACTGGTGTTGGCAATAATGGAAATTTTTTCAAAAGGTTCTCTAGTGTTGACAGGGGCAGAGAGTGTGTGATCTAGAACTTAGTATAACTGTAGAGTAGCAGCCGTGTTAGTCTCTAAGGTGCCACAAGTACTCCTTTTCTTTTGCGAATACAGACTAACAGCCACTTTGTGGCTTCCTCTACAGTTATAAAAGAAAAGGAGTACTTGTGGCACCTTAGAGACTAACAAATTTATTTGAGCATAAGCTTACGAAAGCTTATGCTCAAATAAATTTGTTAGTCTCTAAGGTGCCACAAGTACTCCTTTTCTTTTATAACTGTAGAGGAAGCCAGAACTACTACTATTGAATCTGCCAGTGACTCATTGTGAGAGCTTGGGCAGGACAGTTACCCACTTTGACCTTGTATGCTCTGTCTGGGACAGTTCCACATATCTGTCATCTAAAAAGAATGTCTCAGGTATGAGAATCTCCATCACATCCTCTGCAGTGAAGACTGATATAAACAATTCATTTAACTTCTCTGCAATGGCCTTGTCTTCCTTGAGTGCTTCTTTAGCACCTTGATCGTACAGTAGCCCCACTGATTGTTTGGCAGGCTTCCTGTTTCTGATGTGCTTAAAAAATTTTACTGTTAGATTTTTATGTCTTTTGCTTGTTGCTGTGCAGATTCTTTTTTGGCCTGACTAATTACACTTGACTTGCCAGTGTTTATGTTCAGTAACACCTGTTTCACAGAGCAGTGATCAATGTGGTGGTGGTTCCGTCGATTGACTTGCTTTTTATTTTATAACCTCTTTATTGTTATCCTTTCCTATTGAGAGCCACCTACAGTCAGTAAAGAAGAAAAAGTGTCTCTTGTGTGTCCCTCTTTTGATGGCAGAGTTGTTAAAGGAGCATCAATTCCCTCTGGGTGTTAAAATTTTTTTTTTATACTATAGCTACAAATCAGTGGTTTCTTCCTGCTGTTAGAGGAGATATTCCTCCAGGCTGTGCAGCCCATGGATTTGTCTGCGATGGCACCAGAATACTAGTGTTCGGAGGAATGGTTGAATATGGAAGATACAGTAATGATTTATATGAATTACAGGTAAGAAACGCAATAAAGACCTTTCAGTTTTAAAGATTTTTAGCAAAATGGATAAATGCAGCAGATTCTGCTTCTATTTAAGTGAAATAATACATTGAGTTTGGCATGATCTGATAGGCTGCGGCTCTCAGAAAGCTGGCATGGATGAGCATTGTGTGTTCTGTTGAGGAGAGAAGAACTAAATCTTGAAAATGGAACATAAAATGAAAATGTTTAATGTCATTAGGTTTTACTTCATTAATTTATTATCAGTTGTTACTTAACTTTATTCCTGTTAGATTTTGGAGGGTATCAGGAAATATTCAATAAATTAATACTCAACTAAAGATTATACAGAAAATATGCAAAGAATAGTCCATGATGATATCTTGATTCTCAAATTACACTTTATTGATAGTATGTGAGCAGATTTGATTTCTGAAGTTGTCTTTTTTCCCTCCCCCTGCCCCCTTTAAGGCAAGTCGATGGCTGTGGAAAAAAGTAAAACCTCAGTCTCCGTCTGTTGGTTCACCACCTTGTCCTCGACTTGGCCACAGCTTTTCTTTATATGGTAACAAGTGTTATTTATTTGGTGGCCTGGCAAATGAAAGTGAAGATTCAAACAATAACATTCCCAGGTATGCTGATTGTGTTTGATCAAAATATGTAAATAATAGATGTAACAAGACACAAACCAAAAAAGCTTCTGAAGGGTTAGAAGAAATTTTTTTCATGTCCCAGATGATAGTGATGGAATTACTAGAAATGCATGTTAGATAGTCTTTGCGCAATAAAGGGGCTTTGCTATAGTCTTCCCATTAGGCTTGTTGCAGGGATAACTGGTTCGAAACTCTGACATATTTGCAGTGGAAGCTAAATAGAGTGCCGTTTTGCAGAATTCCAGGATTAGCTACTAAATTTCTGAACAGTAGTCTCTTACCTTCGATCTCCTGGTACCCAAAAAGGTCATCTGATGTTTCTCTGTCTACACTGCAATTAAACACTTGCTGCTGAACATGTCAACTGACTGGGACTCAGGCTCAGGGCTGTTTAATTGTGATGTAGGTGCCTTGGCTCAGACTGGAGCTTGGGCTCTGGCATCCTGCAGGCTGGGAGGGTTCCAGAGCCTGGGCTCCACCCCAAGCCTGAACTTCTGCACTGCAATTAAACAACCCCTTAGCCAGAGACCCACAAGCACGATTCAGCTGATATGGACCAGCCACAGGTGTTTAATTACAATGTAGCTATACCCTTACATATCTTTATACAGTGCTTTGGCATGCGAGTAGTATTTTTTAATTTAAATTACTTTAATGGAAGTTCCCATGAGTCTTCCTGCTTCAATGGATTTGGGTTGGAAGATTTTGTTCACAAAATGTTGCGGAGAACCATGGAATGTGCTGCATATACAAACACTTCAAAGTACAGTTAATTTTAAATCAACACACATAGGATACCAAAGCTGAAAATACTTTTTCCCCCACAGTGAATGGCAGTTAAGACCACTTGCAACTGGCTAGCTGCAGTAATGTGCCAAAACTCTCTTCT
This sequence comes from Lepidochelys kempii, assembly GCF_965140285.1. Lineage (NCBI taxonomy): Eukaryota > Metazoa > Chordata > Testudines > Cheloniidae > Lepidochelys > Lepidochelys kempii. The sequence goes on from NC_136380.1 coordinate 252,876,633, forward strand.
CCCTATTAAACAAGATTTGACTGAAACAAGTATCAGAACTCAGACAGTTCTCTAAAAGTAACTTGCAATAAGTGGATTTCATTTAATTCAACAATAAATGGTGAATTCCCTCTTCACTGACCAACCTGAGGGCATTCTGCTCATATTCTGCTGATGCACCATATCATAGGGTATTTATCATTTACAGCTTAGCAAGTCGCTCTTCAGTTGCTGAGGAAATTTGAATCATGCTAAGAATCTTGGTGTCACTTTTGAATATGGCTTTTTTGTGGAATGCCAGATATCAAAAATGGAATGAAAGCAGACTTTCTTCGATGTACAGTTTGTGCCTGAAATCTGCCCATACTTTGTCCCTCCTTACATTTAAATATCATCTCAGTATTTTTAAAACCTACTTTTTAAAACGAATACTGGCCCTATGTTTAGCTTCCTTTTTATAAATTGGACCTTCCTCTTTTTTGCTTGTGTTTAAAAAGGATGCTATTTTGTGGAGTTTGTTTTTATTCTGTTTGTACGGCCCCTACCATCAAACGTTTGATGGATACTGTAAAAATAAAATCATTATAGCTGTCTGCTATGATAACCTTTTGAAAAAAGTAAAAGTGCTGGGCGGGGTCTAAAATGCACCAATGTTCCCTTTTATAATCCTTCAGTTATATTTTTCAATATCTTCCTAATTTTACACTAGATATTTAAATGATTTCTATGAACTGGAGCTGCAACATGGTTCTGGAGTCATAGGCTGGAGCATTCCAATGACCAAAGGGATCTTGCCTTCTCCTCGAGAATCCCACACAGCCATTGTGTATTGCAGAAAAGATTTGGGAAATCCAAAGATGTATATTTTTGGAGGGATGTGTGGCTGTCGACTTAATGACCTTTGGGAGCTTGACATAGGTGAGTTCAGTCAGTGTGTGAATCAGCTGAAGTGCATGTCTGGTGTTGAGGAAAAGTGAAACCCTATGACAATTAGTGATCTGATATATAATTGTAGTTAACACATGATTTAATGACATCCAGTGTATAGTCTTAATGCCATTTTATTCAGTGGCACAAAATGTGTCAGATTTCTATGACTATTACTTTTACCACTAACATGCTGCAACGTTCACTTGCACACCGAGATCATTGGTTTTACTAGGAAATCTTAAATATTCTTACCAAAATAATTAAAAATTGAGTAGCCTTAGTGAAATTGGGATTATAATCTCAATTTCAAATTGGTAAACAGGTTTGTCAACCTATTATATAAATCTGAAAAGGACAGTTAACATAAAAATCATCTTAGTGTGAAGTTACTAAAAAACTATAAATATGAAGATAGAAATTAGCTTGAAAGGGGCTACCTTCTTGCTTTGTTAAAATCTAATTAATAGTAGGTACATGCACAGTATTTCCTGAAATCTAGGAAGTGATATGCACAAATCGCTGTATCGAATATATTTATTACTCTACTGAAATGCTGCTATCTTTTTTTTTTTTAGAAACCATGACCTGGTCAAGACCAGAAACTAAGGGGACGGTGCCACTTCCTCGCAGTCTCCATACAGCTAATGTAATAGGAAACAAGTATGTCTGTTGTTAAAAGCTCAACTATAGAAAGGTACACCTAGTAGGAGAATGACAATATAGTGTTTCTGTGTTGGATTACCCTTACCCACCACTGTACAACATAAACAGCTTTGGCCTTGTGGAATGCTCTTCTGGATGTTGTGCTTTCGTGGAATCTATGGAGATAGCAATATGCCATCATCTAAATTAAGGCTGTTAGTGAATTTTAGTAGTATTACTACTATTATTACATCCTTCTCACGCTAATGTTGGTGCACAGGGCAGAAACTAGTCTCTTCCATTCCTCTCTGTCATTAGCTGCTGCTTCTGTCTGCTCTGTGGTATTGAAATCAACTCTTCTGGTAAAGGGTGGTCTTAAGGTTTCTTTTGGCCACCCTCATTTCCTCACACCAGTTGGCTTCCACTTAACAGCATCATGTGGGAGCCTGCATATTGGCATCCGGAGTACATGTCCCAAATATGCCCAACGCATCCTTCTAGTTCTAGTGGAGACGAGCTGCTGGTTGGTAATTTCTCGGATCTGTTTATTGGTAGACTGTAGTTTTAAAGCTCTTTCAGTAGTAGGCACATAGTCTTCTGTATTAACTTCACTGCTTTTTACCTCAAGCCATAACATTTAACAAATTTCAAAAATTCATGAAAATAGAGATGGCTTTTAATACATGTAAATAACCACCCATGCGCTTTTGCAAATGCAGAATGATAATCCATAAAACAGGGTAGTGTGATATTTGAACATATGGTAACACATAAAATCATCTGAAAGATGGGTCATTCTATTACTCTGTAGGAACTTCAATATTGTAATATGCTGGAGCTGAAGAAAGAAGTGGGAGAGAAACATTCCAGATACTGAATGATAGTAGGGAGTCGGGGGGGTGGGGGGGGAGTGTACGTTGAAATGCTTTACTTTAGAGTGATATTTTTAAAAAGACTGATGTTACTTAGTAGTATCTATAACATTTAGCTTGAATAGATTTTTCCAGGCAATACTGCTGATAACAATTTAGGGGGAGAGGTAGAGCTTGATCATTACTCTTTCGTTTCATAGGCCATCAAAGTGCTGTGGAAATATATACGCACAGGAGCGCGCATGTTTGCGCGCACACACGCAACCCCATAAACTTCCATCAACAGAACTGAATTCTGTATTCTGAATCATGTAATCAGACTGAGTCATGCATGTATCTAATTCTTTCCCTGCTCCCTTTGTATAACTATACAAAATAATACTTAAAACATGGAAAATTGCTGTATGTTCTTTTACCCTCTAGATCAGTGGCTCTCAACCTTTCCGAACTACTGTACTCCTTTCAGGAGTCTGATTTGTCTTGCATACCCCGTTTCATCTTACTTAAAAACTACTTGCTTACAAAATCAGACATAAAAATACAAAAGTGTCACAGCACACTCTTACTGAAAAATTGCTTACATTCTCATGTTTACCATAAAATTATAAAATAAATCAATTGGAATATAAATATTTTACTTATATTTCAGTGCATAGTATATAGAGCAGTATAAGCAAGTTGTATGAAATTTTAGTTTGAACTGATTTTGCCAGCGCTTTTTATGTAGCCTGTTGTAAAACTAGGCAAATATATAGATGAGTTGATGTACCTCTGGAAGACTTCTGAGTACTACCGGTGGTATGTGTACCCCTGATTGAGAACCACTGCCCTAGATTACTCTTCTACCAAGTAGCATAACTCAGTCCATCAGATAGCTTTATCAAAGTAAATATATTTGCTTCCAATTTATATCACCTTACAGGTTGTATATATGGGGTGGGGGAAGAAGAAGAGTGCCCTCTGAGACAAGATCACAACTTTTGATTTTTTTTATTCCTAAAAGCAGATTGTATTTCATACAACACATTTCTAATTCTGATATCTGATAGTCTTTTAAAATGGTCTGTTGTGAACAATACATGGAAGGGCTGTAGAAGTTGTGTTTTTACTTTAGATTTTTAACTTCTAAATACCTAGCAGTTTCAGTTGCCTTTATTGAGATAAGAAATATGCCAGAGGTGTATTAATGTGGAATATTTCTCGTAGTTATTTTGCTCAACACTTTTGATATCTATAGACCTGTAACAGCAGCGATTAGAAAGAGATTGTGGGGCATAAACAAACTCTTGTAAACTACGATTGAGACACTGAAGTCCTGTAAATATTCTGTTTTGTCATGGAGTATATAATGAGATGGAACGATGCAACAGGCCTGGGAACACTGTTAATTAGCTTTGTCTTTTTTTTTTTCCCCATCCTTCTTCCCTTATTTTTAGAATGTATGTTTTTGGTGGATGGGTTCCACAGACAGTGGAGGATGAGATTTCTGCTTGTGATGGTGAATGGAAGTGTACCAGTTCATTTTCTTATCTAAATTTGGGTTAGTGTTTCTGCCCTTTTTGATAATGATAAATTGAACACTTGTTTTAACAGATGTAAACCTATGAGTAAAGTCTTAAAAAATAGTCTTAGGTGACTTTAGAACTAGACACCAGTTTCACATCCCACCTGGCACATGTTTTACTCTCAAGCTCTCCACTGATCTGGGTGTACATTTAATTCATGAAAAATACTTTCTGGATAACAGATGTCATGTTTGTAAATAGGGCTGTCAAGCAATTAAAAAAATTAATTGTGATTAAATGTGTGATTAATCACACTGTTAAACAATAGAATACCATTTATTTACATATTTTTGGATGTTTTCTACATTTTCAAATATACTGATTTCAATTACAACACAGAATACAAAGTGTACAGTGCTCACTTAATATTTATTTTTGATTACAAGTATTTGCACTGTAAAAAAACAAAAGAAATAGTGGTTTTTCAATTCACCTAATATGAGTACTGTAGTGCAATCTCTTCATCATGAAAGTTGAACTTACAAATATAGAATTATGTACAAAAAAACTTGTATTCAAAAATAAAACATTGTAAAATTTTAGCGCCTGTAAGTCCACTCAGTCCTACTTCTTGCTCAGCCAATCACTCAGACAAACAAATTTGTTTATATTTGCAGGAGATAATGCTACCCGCTTCTCGTTTACAGTGTCAGAAAGTGAGAACAGATGTTCTCATGTTACTGTTGTAGCTGGCATCGCAAGATATTTACGTGCCAGATATGCTAAAGATTCACATGTCCCTTCACGTGTCAACCACCATTCCAGAAGATATGCATCCATGGTAATGACGGGTTCTTCTTGATAATAATCCAAAGCAGTGTGGACCAACACATGTTCATTTTCATTAGCTGAGTCAGATGCCACCAGCAGAAGATTGATTTTCTCTTCTGGTGGTTTGGGGTCTGTAGTTTCCACATTGGAGTGTTAGTCTGAAAGCAAGCTGAACACCTCGTCCCTCTCAGATTTTGGAAGGCACTTCAGATTTTTAAACCGTGCTGTAGCTATCTTTAGAAATCTCATATTGGTACCTTTGCATTTTGTGTAATCTGTAGTGAAAGTGTTCTTAAAATGGACAACATGCTGGGTCATCATCCGAGACTGCTATTACAGGAAATACATGGCAGAATGTGAGTAAAACGGAGCAGGGGACATACAATTCTCCCCTAAGGCATTCAGTCGCAAATTTAATTAACGCTTTTTTCTTTTTAATGAGCGTCGTCAGCATGGAAGCATGTCCTCAGGAATCATGCTGAAGCATGAAGGGGCATACGAATGTTTAGCATATCTGGCATGTAAATACCTTGCAATGCTGGCTACAAAAGTGTCATGCAAATGCCTGTTCTTATTTACAACATCACCAGAAAGTGAGAAGAGGGCAGCATTATCTCCCTTAAATGTAAACAAACTTGTTTGTCTTAATGATTGGCTGAACAAGAAGTAGGACTGAGTGGACTTGTAGGTGCTGAAGTTTTACGTTCTTTTGTTTTTGAGTGCAGTCATGTAACAAAAAAAAATCTACATTTTTAAGTTGCGCTTTCACGACAAAGAGATTGCACTACAGTACTTGTATAAAGTGAATTGAAAAATACTATTTTTTATCATTTTCACAGTGCAAATATTTATAAGCAAAAATAATGTGCACTTTGATTTCAGTTACAACACAGAATACAATATATATGAAAATGAAGAAAAACATCCAAAATATTTAATAAATTTCAATTGGCATTCTATTATTGAACAGTGCAGTTAAAACTGCGATTAATCACGATTAATTTTTTTAAGTTAATTGCGTGAGTTAACTGATTAATCAGCAGCCCTAGTTGTAAGAAGTCAGCAGCATTGTAAATACAGAACAATGCTGGGGTAACTCCCCAATAGGTTCTGTATTCTGTTATATTCCTGTACTCTAAGACACGGTTGTTGCCTTTTAGTTATGCACACTGAGCTACCTTAGGACCCATACCTTTTTACTCTACATTTTCACATGATGCAACCAAAGATCAGGAAAATGGCTTCAATTATATTTGTTTGCCAGGAGACACATTTGTAGATCATATATGATACAAATCAGTGGGGGAGTGGGGGCTCAAATGACTTGTCTGCAATGTAGATGATATCTGGTCTAACTTCAGAGGTTAGAGAATATTCAAACCATTAATGATTCAAATGAGTAAATGTAAACACATGTATAGTCTCATAGACAATCACTTTCCCTTTGACTAGTTAGATGGATTATTATCTGTATTTCTTGTTTTGAAAACACTTATTGAATGGTACTGATTATTTCAAGTTTCACTTACTAGATACCACGGAATGGATCGGTCTAATCTCAGATTGTCAGGAAGACAAAAAGAACTTGTTACCCGGGCCAAGAGCTGGACACTGTGCTGTGGCAGTCGGCACTCGTCTGTACATCTGGAGTGGTAGAGATGGTTACAGAAAAGCTTGGAATAATCAAGTTTGCTGCAAGGACCTTTGGTATTTAGATACAGGTGAGTAAGAACATAATAAAAGTACTATAATATGTTGTACATCTTACTACAATATAGAAACTTGGCATCATACCTGCTTGGAAGTTTTAATCTATAGCAAGTTTAGTGAACTTTTAAATTTCAGGTTTTTCTAGTAAAAAATTGTTTCAGTGTTGATTCATTTAAAGATTATTGTTATGGCTTTCTGCGAAAAACAATGTTCTGTTTCACAGGCCTCAAATCCCACAGGCGTGCAAAGATGTTTTATGAGGCTAAATTCAATAAAATACCTCTAAGATTCTTGAGTACAAGATGCTAAAGAGTATATTATCTAAACATTTTGTAAGTTTTTTCCTGATGTGCACTTTAAATTTTCCTTAATTTCACTTTATTGTTGCGGCTACCTCTTTCACCACACTAAACAATTGCTATATTTGGTGTTTGAACGCTTCAGGTACTTGTAAAAGGTTGTGTTCCACTCTTAGTTGCTTAATGAAGCAATAATATTCTCACATTTTTTCATAGCCATTTTTGTTGAATTCTGTCCAATTGCATTCAGTGCTAGAGATACTTAAACCAGTCTTTCAGGTGCATTGTCAATAAAGCTATCTAGGGAGTCTCTGTTATCCATGATCTTTGAAGTGATGCCTCTGCATATGCAGCCTAAAACCTCATTGATTTTTCTGCTGGCATGAGACTTCAAAAAATGTGCCTTGTATGACACTCAAGAGAGACAATTTAGTATTTTCTGGCTTTATTTTATAACTTGTTTGAAAAATGCTTTTTTGTCGCGTAGCCTATGCCATATGTATTTGGAGAAATGAGAACCGTTGATGTACTGTCATTACAGAAATATCATTTGAACTGCAATGAAAGAGCAGCTTTAAATATTCCAATTGTATTTAATTGGTGTCTTTTAGAGAAACCATCAGCACCATCGCAGGTACAGCTGATCAGAGCTACAACTAATTCTTTTCAAGTAAAATGGGATGAAGTTCCTACAGTTGAAGGATATCTTCTTCAGTTAAATGCTGACTCCCCAGCCCCTATGGTGACTGGTGGAACTGTGGTTCCTGAGACTGCACTGCTGAGTTCACAAGGTATACTGCAATATTTCCCTTAGATGAAACTACATTTCTACAAAGGTTCCTGTAGATATTTACATAGATACATATTTAACTATCCATTTTAAAATTAATGTAAGATAAAGACCCAAATCCTTGGCTGTGCCTAGGGAGTGCACACACTGCAACTCAAGAGTTGAAAATCTCGTTTTAAACTACCCTTGTGCTTCCTGACCCCGAGTTGGCTGAATGATGGAGTGGTTCCTTGATGTAAGCTAGAACTTCATGAGCCTGGAAGTGTCTTACAGAGTGAAACATTTGATATGAGGCAGGAAAATAGAATCCATGCTCAGAATGGATTTTGTACTTTGCTATGATACCTTGAAATCTGGCTGCGACTTTGGCCAGTACATGAAGTAGTGGGGAATGAGTTCAAAGGTAAGTTTAACATCCTATTTGTATGTGACTTGAAGGAGAAGGTATTGGGAAAAGGATTTCCATTGATTTTGTTTGCTCTTACAGTTTCATTTCAGACTTAGTGCTACTGTAAGTAGAAACAGAGATTTTGACAATAAGACAAAGGGCCTGATTCTCATTTACACAAAAGCACCTTCATACTGCTCTGGCGCTCACTCACTGGGATAAAATAGACTCCATATAAAGCATTTTAATGCTTCATAGAATCAATGGGTATTTGTTTTTGTTTACCTGTAAGGTGGTTCTACTCAGCAGCAAAGTCTATAATCAATGACTATCATCCTTCCTCCAGGAATCAAGCTGGATCTTCACAGCCAAACAAATCACATGGTTCCTAATAATGTAAGTGTAAACTGAAAATTCTCAAATCAGGACAAAGTTTTAGTGATGGTCTCACTTCCCACCCTAATTTGCCAATTTTAAAAAGTCTGAAATATTTTTAAGCTAAAAAATTAACTGCTTAATTACATTACTTCTGTTCTAATGATGCTACCTCACTTCCTGATTGAATGGAGGGTCTTGAAAAGCCATTGTTGCTGATACAAGAGGGAAGCTGCAGTTGCACTGAGTACTTTATGGTAGCTGGGAGCCTGATACCAAGAAGAAAATCTCCTTTGTCCTCAAAGCCCCAGCAAAATGGGTACAGAGAGGCAGAGAGGATATGCTACGTTATTAGAGCCTTGGTGAAATTCCTTTCTTTGTAGCAGGCTCCTAATATGGTATTTGGAAGCCTGTTAGTAGCAGTTGACTCCTAATATGGCCTTTGGAAACCTGTGAATAGCAGTGTGTACAGCTGACTTCCCTTCTGCTGTTACCAGTAAAAGAAGGGTCATTAAAAGAGAGATTCTGGTTAAAAAGACTTAAACTTTCAAAAAAATCTAGATTAGGTCATAACTGTTTAAGGCCTCTAAAAACAGGCGAACTTGTGTGGAATCAAAAATTGAAGACACTTAAAGACTACAACTTGTTCCTCAAGACTAATTGGGGATCTTAATGAAATACAAGTTTTCTTTAATAATACTATATGTTGATATGAGTATGGAGGGGGGATTTCTAATATGTCTTAATCTTTTTTGGAATATAGTTGAGCCTACATAATTGTACTTTATGTGATTATTTGCAAATAAACTGTACATGTACAGTAAATGTGCAAATTAAAAGTTATCACGTACTTTCATTTAAGAATACTAGTGGTCTCCAAAATAGAGCTTTGAATGTTACAAGGACGCTATCAGATCAAATTTAGACTTTGTGAAAAGCTTATGTTTTACAAGTTTAATTACTTTCATCTTTATTTGAAATTCCAGTGGAAAGATTTTATGAACAAACATTTCCTTGCAATGTTTGCAGCTCAAATTGTAAACTCTAACAATTATTGTAAACAAACAATTGCTTTCTTTTTGGATAGGTACAAGTTTCATCTAATTCATTATTAAAACTAGAAGCTAAAGAAAATATTACTGAACCTGAAAACATAGTTACACAAGAAGCTACAAAGAAAAACCATCTAGATTCTAGAGGATTCAAAGAGTCAAATGCCCCCTCACTTTTGCCAGCGTGCACTTTAGGTAAGAGTTTATTCAGTAGAGACTAAAGAAAAGTTAGAGTTAAAATCTTGCAAATATAGCAAAGTAAGAATATTTGTGGGGTTTTTTTTAAGTTAAGCCTTTCACAAAGTATCTATTACTGTACATATTTATAACAGGGGGGAAAGATGAAACCATAATTTGTCCCTAGTTTATTGTGCTTTAAGAGGAATAAAGTGTTCACTTCTGTCATTATGATGACAAATACTTGTCATCATAATGACAATATGACAATAGCTCTCTACAAGAGAAAGGTCTGTTGCTACAGGTTGAAAATTGGCATAGAAAGTATCAACTGAGAAACTAACTTCTACAGTTTATAATATTCCTAGTCACTTAAATTGCATGGACTGGCAAAAATTTAGGATTTCAAGGTTGCAGATGTTTTTGCTACTAAGAATTGCTTTTAGATCAATGGTTTAAATTTTTACCTCCCAGATTTAATGCTTAGCAGAATAACAGAATTTAATCAGATGGGCCGATTTTATCAGTCGAGGAACTAAGAAGCATCTTATGTACCTGTCCATAGTTAGGTGTTTTTGTGTTTTATGTAAATATATCAACTAGTATGGGGGAGAAATTGATATTAATTAAATAACACCAAAGTTGGTGTATGGCAGGGATCTAACCAGACTTATTCTAGTGTGGATCTGGCTAGCATCAATTCCTATAGCAGACTAAAAATCTAGATTAGGCTGATATTTATCAGTTGACATCAATATTGAAGTTGAGTTAATATTTTTCATATTGCAGGTCCTCAGACTTCAGCAAATGTAGCTGAATTACGTGACTTGGACATACGAACTGTAAATCCTGATGCTTCTGTATCCAGTACTGTCTCCAGCACACAAACTATGGTAACCCAGCAGGCTGTTAAAACTGAGTCATCAAGTACAAATGGGGCAGTTGTTAAAGATGAAACTTCACTAACAACATTCAGTTCAAAATCTGAAGGTTTGAAATGTGTTTCACATACTGTATTTTGAGCCATATTTATCTAAGGCCATCCAACTTCTAGTGTGGTGGGAAATTTTGTAATCTTTGAATAGTGGCTGGGATTGAAATAATGGTTGAGGCATTGATGATACTGAGCAAGCTGAAAGATCTCTGCGCTGGTCTCACTTTAAAGTGAGGATAATCCTTACGCACCTTTGTAAACCATTTTGATTTGTGTGGGTGAAAAGTGCTACAGATATTCGTTACTAGTTGACAAAAATCCACCTTTTAGATAATGGTAGCCACGAACTTTGGTGCCTGTGCACATTTGCGCGCTCCAGTGTTTTTCTGGCTAAAAATGCAATATATTCAAATGGTGACTTCAGATCATCTTAATTTCTTTCCAAATTGGAAGCCTCATACCACAAATGAAATTAAATTAATCACATTTATTATTTTAGACTGACCACCTCCTAATGTATGATTGAAATGTCTGAAATGTAAACTCAATGTATAAACCATGCCAATACAAAATTTCTAGAAGGAAGTGAATATGAACTATTTGCCATTGCCTGAGAGCAGTAACTACTGGTTGACCCTCTGCTGGTGATGTCTTGCATACACAAGCACTATTCTAACAATTTGACATGTAAGCACAGAATACAAATGGAGTAATTAGAGTTGTCTGAATCTTGAATACAATTATATAATGTAATGAATTAGTTATTTTTTCTCTTCCAATTGGTGGGTTATTTTCTATATTCCTTGTTTAGAGTTCTCACATGATCTGTACTGATATGAATGAGTAAGGCTCAGGTTGTATGACTTCCAGAGACCTCTGTGACATTTTCAACTTCAGCCCTGGGGCGGCAGGTAGAGCTGTCAGACGGTGGGGGGCACTCCAGCACTCTCAGCCAGCCTAGGGGAACCCTGGCGCTCTCAGGAGCAGAGGGGGTGGGAAGCCATGGGTGCTGGATCTTCCTCCATCCCCATTTTGTCACAGTGAGTAAAAGTCAGGGACAAGTCACGGGCAATAAATATTTACGGAAGCCCGTAACCTGTCCCTGACTTTTACTAAAAATAACCATGACAAAACTTTAGCCTTATGCATGAGCAATACATTTAAAATTATTCATTGCCTAGGTTTAACATTTAGATTGTTCATACTGGGTGGGCAATTTCTGCCCCAGTCTGATTTGTTTGTGTATAGTCCAATATTGTTGTAAACAGAATTTATATATGACTCTAGGCCATAACTATTAATAATGCCATTGCCTTAGAATTGTGTAGGTCTAGTCTCCATTGATGCTACCATTTTAACTGCAATGGCATGCAACGCCGGACACCCTTAGAGTTGTTCTGTAAATTTAAAACCAACAGTTGGTTTAAAAAAGCTATTAAAATTGTCAGGTTGTAAATAGCACTGCATGTAAAACATACCAAACTATGTCTGAAATACTGAATAGACTTTTGCAAGAGACACTTGTCACTGAAATCCATTTACAAATTTTATAAGCTATGGAATTTGTCTTTACATGTCAATTGTTTTATGTGAACTAATGTTTTTAATATAATTCTTGTTTCTAGTTGCTGAAACTACTTTTATAATACCTTCAACCAAAGTCAGCACTGGTCAAACAAATAACTTGACTGTGCACTTATCTGTAAGTATGTGATATTGCATAATAATGAATGATGATCTTTGTTCTTAGTGTCAGGCCCCTCCAGATAGTTATATTTTGTTTGAAAGAAAAACATGATGCATTGCTTAGTAGGTTGCGGTGAACGGTACAGATGAAAATTATACGTTGTATCCAGTCTCTCAAAAAATAACTTCTGTGTTGCAAATGGTTTGGTATGAGAGAGTGTAAATGAAACAACTACTCAGGAAAGGTGGGAGGAAACTGAACTACATTTCAACTCTAGGACCACATTTCTTATCACTCAGTATAGTACAACTGTGTATATAGCTGGTATGCCTAATAGGGTCATAAATGCATCCTGTAATTAGTACTTTGATTAAAATAGAAGTATGTAGTCTTGCATACTTTAGATCAGGCATACTGCACAGTTTCAAACCTATAGGTAATTTAATTAAGTTCCTTTTGAACTGCAAGATGAGCTAATATAGAACTACTTGCCCCTTTAGAGGTGACAAAAAAATCAAATGTCCTTCCTAGAAGAACCTCTTTTCTGGGGCAGTACTCTTAGAAATGGCATCAGAACATCAGTCTATTTGTATTTCTAATATGTTAGTAAAATATCTGTCTTGGCACATACTATCTGCATACCTTCCACCTCATGTGTTTGGAAATACCAGTGTTTTTAACAAGTTTAACCATTCAATACTTTAACTGCATTTGAGTAATAAATGTATATTTGTTCTTTGTAAGTACAACAAAGTGTAACTTACTGGAGTGACTGGGAGTTCTTTTTTCATATATTTTAGTTTTATGAACTGTGACTTTTTTATGTTAAAGTATGGGTGGTCTATATAATGTGTTCCTCAAACATTAGAAAACTACTCCACTAAGACAGATGGCAACAGTGAAAACAAGAGAACGACAGTGGTACGATGTGGGAATTTTTAAAAGCAGTAGTGCTTTGGTGAGCCAGTACTATTTGTTGCCAGAAGAAAAATCAAGCATCTCCAACGAGGTAAGTGCTATTCGTGTGTTCTTAATTTTGGAATGTGTTGCCCATGTGTATTAACTGGTTGAGACTAAAGGTTTGGGAATTTCCTGGTTTGGTACACTGTGGAGGAGCTAGTGCTAATAGGAGTTCTGGACCCACAGTTAAACCTAATTCAGGATGCTGGCAGATATCTTGCTTACTTACGTTCTTTTTCTGAGGCTAAATCTTCAACCAGCCGAATAAAATGCATGATTATAGGGAAGGCGCACTTAAGTTTTTACTAGTTTTATGCCAGTGTTACATAGGCAATAGCTCTCAAACTGGTAAATTTTCAAACTAGTAAGAACTTTTTGTGTGTGATCACTGGAGGTATGAAAACGTAGAAACCTGCGACTGGATTTCAAAATTAAGAAATTGTGTGGGTTAGCTATACATTTTTTAATATAGTATCTGTTTTTAAATACAACCTTGAAACTTATTCACTGAGGTCTCTTCTCCTTTAAATGTGACTGTTTAATACTCATTAACATTGTTTGACATTACACATGTCCTTACTTAAACAAATGAATGAATTCTGTATTGGTTAGCAGCATAGTGACTTTTAAGATTTATTCAACTTTATTTGTATGTCAATTCAAAGTTATAGCTCATGACTATAAACAGCAACTTCTGAAATAAAAAGTTAATGGACAAAATATAATAGCTTGGGCATAAGACTGTTCCTTTTTTCAAATGCATAACTTAAAAAGCTTGCTTGTGCCATTCCCTTCACTGTCCGAAAAATAAAATAAAATTAAAAAAATCACTTACACTAATGCTAGAAAGCAATCAAAAAGCATTTTTCAGGAAGTGAAAATAGGGATTACAGTTTTAAATGTTTTTTACCTTATCTATCATTCCTCTGCAGTAGGTCAGTGCTTTAATTAGTATAATTTTTGTAAATTACTGAAATTAAACAAACTAAATATATTTTTTTAAGAAAACTAATAGAATTGTGACACTAATACAAAGCAACGTATGGCAACCCCTGTGTTCCCTACCAAAGCAAATAATTTCTGTTTAGTCCAGTATCCTGCCTTTATCACTGACCATAATCAGATGAAAAAACACACTGAATACAGCATATTATGGCTTGTTTAACAGAGCAGACTTCACAGTGAAACTGTAGCTGAGGATTTCTTTATTCTTATGGGGATTATAAATTTCTCTTAAATGCTTCTGTTATAAGGGCTACTCTTAGCCCTTATAACAGTTTGACCTAACTTCTGGGGTCCACTGTGTATATACTGTTCACGCACACTTCTAAAATCACTTTAAATTTAGTTTTTTCTTAAGCTGATCCTGCCACCTGCTAATTCATTAGGTTAGGTGTGATTTTTAGTGTTTTATAGGTAAACTTATTTACTTGAATTTTGCATTATTTAAATTTTCAGGTGGAAAATACAGATGTCCCAGACTACAGTTTACTTAAAAAACAGGATCTCTTTCCAGGCACTGTGTACAGGTTCAGGGTTGCTGCAATTAATGGCTGTGGTGTAGGCCCTTTCAGTAAAGTCAATGAATTTAAAACCTGCATTCCTGGTTTTCCTGGGGCACCTTCAACGGTCAGAATCACCAAGGTGAGAAAGCTGATTAGGATTTCACTTTGTGTAGTGTTGACTCCCAAACCTAATCTGGTAATTTCTGGGATTTTTACTTTAAAAAAAACAACACAAAAACAAACAAACAAAAAAACCCTGTCCTATCATATAGTGTCAAAAGTTGATGGGTAAATTCTACTTGCTGTAACTTTTTTTTTTTTTTTGGTGTGGCCTTTTTGTTAAGAACCACATTCAGACACTTAACACTGAGATAGAGGTGTTGACAGAAAATATTATTACCAGGTAACACTTACTTTTCAGTTCTCTGATCAGTACAGACTTTGTTTAGTGTTGTGTTAAACTGTCTCTGTCCTGAGGTGCTTGCAGCCTAAAAGAAAAGGCCTGACAACAACACGTTAAAAGATCCAAAGAATTGGTCATGTTTTAGAATGTTTTTTTTATAAATCAGGCAGTAATCTTGTTAAAATGTTGGTCGCTCTGAAAAGTTCTTAAAATGACATTGAAATTTAATATTTGTGTCTCAATGACTGTATTAAATTTGTTCATTTACAAATAAAAAGATGTTTTTTTTGTTTTTTTAATGGCCAGCCCAACAAATTCAACTTGGAATCTGAAAATCAGTCTCTGCTTTTTCTGACTTATGTTATCTTACCAATAATACATTTTAAATAGTTTCTTCCATTATTTACACTTACACAACCTCATTCCCCAAAATATCCCCTTATTTGTACATCTAGAATCACGGTGTTTGTGTTGCTCTTTGTTTGTTTTGCATAAGCCAGAGTAGAAGTTTTCTGTTTTCCATACCTGTTTTAGCTCAGAATTGCTGTCAAGAGTAAAAGGTAGTAAATGCTTGTGTAAGTAAAGTAAGCAGATAAGGACCGGTGGTCTGAATAAGACTGTGCCTTTTCACTCTCCATAGAGTATAACCACACTTAAATGGTAATGGAACTTTATGTAATGTACTTAATTGACAGTTGAGTTTCAACACATTGTGATACTATGCAGATAATGTTTCAAATTTTTCTCCAGAGTGTAGACTGTATTCATCTTTCATGGGAGCCACCTGTTTCACCTTCTGGAAATATCTTGGAATATTCAGCTTACTTAGCTATTCGTACCACACAAGTACACGAAAACCCAAATCAGCTTGTATTTATGAAAATATACTGTGGTCTTAAAACATCATGTGTAGTGACTGCTGCACAGCTTTCAAATGCCCATGTTGATTACACCTCCAGACCTGCTATAGTGTTCAGGATTTCTGCAAAGAATGAGAGAGGATATGGACCAGCCACACAAGTTCGATGGCTTCAAGGTAAAGTGGATACCAAATGTTGTGTTAAATGGGATTTATCTGCACTATGAGAAAACTATTTATCAAACCATTTTTCTGTTGTTAAGTCCATTTTTCCTCAGCAGCATGCATGTGGAAACCTCTTCTCCGTGAATGATCTGTACAGTTTTTAGAAATTTGGTCTTTAAGTTCAGCTTAAAACTTTCAGACAACTTGTTCTATTAATTTGGATACAAGTAAAAACTGAAAAGTGGAAAAAAAACTTAAATCAATGTATTGGTTCACCCCACAGGTATACATTAACAGAAAAAACCCAAACAAACTTTAGATTCTAATTAGCTTCATTTCAACTTCAAAATTTTTGTCTTGCTGACACTGCCAACTAACTAGTATCATCCACTGTTTTGATTGGTTCCTTCTGTCCTTTTTCCTCTTTAATGAGAGAGTAATTTGTTGCCTCTGTATGAGGTGCCCTGATTTTGTTCACCCAGTAAGGGCAGTGAAATCACTGCTTTCTCTTAAGGTTTCTAAAATTGTGTTCGTGTCTTGGCTTATGAGGACAGTGAGCCACTCATTACTACTTTCTAGCTTTTACATTTAAACCAGTAAAACAATTGCAGGGCTCAAACCAAAGGTGAACTATAAGAAAACTCTGTTGTCCACACTTGAAAACTGTTTCTCTAATATGGGGGAAGACAATGTAGAAGAGTTCAGTTTGGTGTTTTACTATTTCAGCCCTGCTTTGAGAGTTTTGGCAATAATCTATATACTGAAATCTCTAGATACAAACTTCAAGAATATGGTCTGTTTGAATGTGTCAGACCACTTAAACGTTCCGTGACTTCATATAGATAATAGTGTGTCTCCTTCTTTTCACAGAAATGAAAACATCAAGTTCAAAATAGAAGCACCATAATAAAATTCAAGTTATAAATGTAGTGTTTAACATTTGTAATATTTTGTAAATGCTCCAAATATTTTATTTTTGCATTGTTTTTATCTTAAATTTATATGAACACTTTTTTTTACATTTTAAACATCAGCATTATGCAGCCTTGTTCAGGTTGAACTACCATATACAGAAATTCTTATAGTGAAGGCAAATAATTAGATACTACCTTCTATCAACAACCATTTTGATTAAAATTTTAAATATCACTGTCTTTTAAATCTGAAATTGACACTTGAAGCAGAATTTAAATTTGTTACAACTGCAGGTGCACAAGATTATCTGCCACTTGTGCCAGTTTTCAAAGATTTTGTAGATTGCCCGTGTCGAAATGTCATTGCACAGATAATGAGGCTTTACAAAGTTTTCTCTGTTCAGTTGAAGTTCTTATACCACATTCATCACTGTGGTATCCGAGTGCAAGGCAAACATTTCCATTTATTATAGTATCTTAAAATGTATAGAATATTTTAATATATGTACTTTTTGTAAAGAAATGATTTTTCTACTATTTGTAACAAATATTTTAATCTTTAAAGGCATTCCCTGAAGATATGCAAATACTAGGAAACTGTCACTTCTGTTTTGAAAAATATAAATGTAATGTAAATGCACTACTATTAGTTGGATTATCCTTTTGAAGTTGTACAAATCTTAAATCTGTAAATATTCTTAATGTTTACAAAGAGACCTCTCTGGTCTAATATTAAACCCTTCATGAGGATTCATCCATTTTTTAAATCCATATGCTTTGCTTCCAGCATATGCTTGCTTTTTGCACTAATAAGAATTTAATGTACCTCATTCTTATGTTTGTAATCGCTTGTGTTGCTTCCATAACATTTCTGAAATATTTTAGTCTAAAAATTTAACCAAAGTCAAAATACATGGTAAGCAGTTTTGCACATATTATATGCTAATTCTTATGACATATTTATTCCAGTTAGTCTTCATAACTGCTTGTTTGGTAGAATAAACAAGTAAAGCAATCAGTTCAATACTCCCATTTACTTATCAGTAATTTTTCATTAATTAGATAGTTATTTAGCTCAAAAAGCACTGCTGTTAGGAATAGGTTGATCCATTCCTGTGCTAAAGAAAATGTTTGTTCACAGTAATAGAAAAAATGTAAACATTTCAATGCTATTTATTTAAAAAAAATAATTTGTTTACCAAAGTGTAGAGTAAAATGGCTGAATTGTGTGAGGCCACTAGGTGAATAGATTTTGAGGCATCTAATAATTTTTATAAAATGAGTTACTGCACATGTGCAATGAAGTTTTATACTTTGCACTTTAAATTTTTCCTTCAATGCCAAAATAATATACATCAAGGTGGAATTACTTGCCTTTTCCCCTTACATTTGTGTTAAGAACATGTACTGTAAATATGTAATCTTAAAAATTAAGAATGGACTTACCTGTTTTGGTTTGGTTTGGTTTTTAATGGGGGCATAGATATTTGGCAAAAGATTCTCAATAAAAGATTGGATAACCCAAATATGCTGAAGTAAATTTTATGGCCAAACTTTAGACTTCTAAAAGTCAGAGTTTATAATGGAAGTGCTGGTACGGCCTTTTTAACACTGCCACAATCTGTGATGCCATGTAAAAGCACTGGGGACTTTACAAATCTTCATTGTAGAACCGGTTGTGACATAAGAGTAGTAAAAATAGTTCTACTCATAACAGTAGAAAACCTGACAAGAAAAAAACCTTGTGCATATAGTGTTGATTTCAACAGATTTATTTGAAGCTGAGTATTCACATCATGAATTTTTATGTAGGGTTTTTTCCTGCAGACAAAGTTAAATGGGCTTAAAAACTTTAATATAATGGTCTACTTCATCAGTTATGACCTTGACACTACCCAGTAACTAAAATCTCCACTTACACGCAGGCTGTAACTAGAAAAGTATAACTTTGCTTTTCTTATTAGTACTGTGAAAGATGCCTTTAGAAAACATTTATGGCTTTGATTTTTGTTGGTTGGTAGTTGTGATTTTTAGTGATATTATTTAAGAATAAAATCTGTTGGGTACGTCCATGGATGGAGTTTTTGCACTTGGTTTCATATACTTTGCACATTTTATTTTTTAAAGGATGTGTCACGATGACCAAAGGTAGAACTGTGGTATTTTTAATCAAAATATGATTTCTGTGTAAGTGTACTTACAGCTGGCTTTATGTAAGTTTTCACTCTCTTCCGTTATCCCAGTTGGGTAATGTTTGAATAGTGAACAAATGCAAATCTCCTGTTCCGTGCTTCGCAGTTTTACTTTAAAATTAAATTACGTTATATACACTGTGAAAATGCACATTGAGGTCTGCTTCTCAGAACTGTACTTGCAAAATGTCTAAATCCCACCTAAGTGTCATCTTAGAGAAACATTTTATTTGCTTATAAGCTAGATGTTGCACAAATATACTGAGATGTCTGTTCCAGTTTTTAAATTTATTTGATATGATTGAAATTAGCTGTTTGAGAAACTGCATCAGAAGTTCTCATTATTCCGTATTTGTTGTTGTTAAAATACATGTAAACAAAACATCCACATTGATCAGAGTACAATATCAAATTTGTAGAAATTTCAAGGGGTTTGATAGACTTTTCATGAAAGTTCTGACTACATAAGTAGAAAAGTTATGCTAGCTGTGGCAGATATTGCAACAACTTAAGAATGTTTTTGTGAAATTTGAAATAAAATGAATGAGAACCTACATTTTGTGTTTTAAAGTAATTATAGCAATATCTTTGAATTTAGTTTGAAGTAGACCACGTGATGACCAAGCCAGAAACTTTGGAGATGTAGTTAACGATACTATTGTTAACCGGTATTTCAGGATGGTTGATTTGAGGTGGTTATAGTTTTATGGCCTGTTACTGCAGTGATCTCTACAAAGAAAATGGACGTTTTGTACAATGAAAAAATAATTGAATATATCTTATTTCAAAGCATTGTTTATTCTTTGTAATAAAGTGGTTGTCCTATAAAATGAGTTGTATGTCGGTACTTTAAATTGAGAACTATTTGTGAACAAATTTCAAAGGTCAGAGTCCTTTGAACGATTTGGTCTTTTTAGGTTTTAAACTTAAGAATTTGCTTTAAGAGGTACAAGGAAGGAGGGCATGATCATGATACAGACATGAATGTCAACAGTACCTTTCCCCAGAACAATTTTAGATTTTGAAATTTCTGGACTATTCAAATGCATCTCTTCTGCCTGTCCCAAAGAAAATTAGTTGGATAAGGAAAGACAGATAGAATGTGAGTAAATTAAAAAGTCTTTTCTTCTTCCTAGTCCTGACTGAAATAACCTTTTTAAAAAAGGCAGGTTGTCATTTATTGAAAGCAAAAGAGTTAAAAAAATACTTCCAAATTTGAGTTCTTCTTTCTTGTGTAAGAAATATTTGTTTCCCAACGAACAGCAGATGTTCTGTCAATGCACATTTTGCGGTTAAGATTAAAATACCTTTGTTTTTGCTTATTAACAAACCTCAGGTGTTATGGTCAAAAATAGGGAATGATTCCCAAGCCAAGTCATCTCATTCTGACTTGGAAGCACTAGCAGCAGGGTCCTTTTAAAATATTTTTTCAGTGGTAAAAATATCTACAATTTTTTTGCCAGACTTGAGCTGTTTGTTTCAGTTCACTTGACAGTACTAATCTGTCAATCAGCCCTGTTTTGATGTGCCACAAAAGTATCTTAGTATTGCCAGTTATTCAAGATTGTTCGACTTGGATGGTTCCAGGACACTTTGAAGACTGTGTAGAAAAGTTGTTTTGACACTGACATTTAGAGGTGGTTTGAACTGCATATTTTAACGGTCTCTTTATAAATAAACAACAAAGCACTGAAAGATTGACACATCACAGTGAGAAAAGATGTTAGTGAGGGACTCATCCCAATAATTGCATTGACCATGTGTATATGATTCAGTACTACTCACTAGGTGTTCTCCAAACCCATGAGTGGTTAGGTTATCACTGAACTTAATTTTTCCTGGTCAATACCCATTATGAGTTTGTTTTTTATAGTGCTTATAGCCTTAGACCTTAGTCCATCCCTTCCTTTGCTGCACATTGGGCTCCCCACATTTGCCATCCTTGCCTGTCAACTGCCCTTCTCTCCAGATCTTCCCATTTCATGTTGAGGTGCTTGATGTCGTTCAGAACTGTTTGTTGCCATGTTATTTGCGGTCTTCCTCTCTTCTTGCATTTTTTCTGGCTTCCATTCAAGGGCTGTATTTGGTAAGCGTCATTTACCAGTCTACTGGGGGGAGTTGAATGAGGAGAAAAGCTGCTAAAAATTACCAGGTAAGAAGTTTCTTGGTCTGTTGCACAACTTCTCTCCTCATTCATCATTAATGGGAAGTAGCCAGCAGTGAATCACAGAAGTAGGGGGAAAGGATAAGCAGGTTTAATTATAGCAGAATAATAGGCAGGAATAGAAGATCTCCCCTCCCTCCATATAAAGTAAGGAATTGTGGTAAGCAGCCCAGACACATGTTCCTACCAAAGGCAGCTGCTGCTGCAGAGGAATGAAAATGTACTCATTCTGCAGGTGAGGTTACTACGCTTTCCTCAATGCCACTAGGGCAGAGGTGGGCAAACTATGGCCCGTGGGACCATCCTGCCTGGCCCTTAAGCTCCCTGCCGGGGAGGTTAGCCACCCAGCCCCTCCCCTGGAGCCTCAGCTCACCATGCTGCCAGTGGTCTGGGCGGTGGGGCTGTGAGCTCCTGCCAGGCAGCGCGGCTGTGAGAGCCACCAGGTGTAGTGCATTAAATTGCTCCCTGTATGAATGTGCTATTTTATGGAGAATCAGGACTGGCAGTTGTGAGTAGTACACCGTAAGTAGCACATTCTTACAGGTAGCAATTTAATACACTACACCCGCGTAGGGAAGGCCGTGCCTCCCCAAACAGCCTGTCCCCTATCCGCCCCCTCCCACTTCCCTTAGAACCTCCGACCTATCCAAACCCCCTCCCCCCGCCCCCATCCCTTGACTGCCCTGACCCATATCCACACCCCAACTCCCTGACAGGCTCCATGGGACCTCCTGCTCCTTATCCAACCCTCCCCACCCCCTTACCATGCTGCTCGGAGCACCAGGAGTGGCAGCCGTTAAGTAATGCACTGTAAGTAGTACATTCCTACGGGGAGGAATTTAATACACTACACTGGCCCTCCATACAGTTTTGGAACCCCAATGTGGCCCTCAGGCCAAAAAGTTTACCCACCTCTGCCCTAGAGACTCTTGTGAATAATTTCCCAGATGCCTAGCATGCCAACCGGTGGAGATTTTAACATCTTGTCTGCAACAACTTTTCAGCTATCAGGCCTTGGTATTTTGGATGGAATGAGATGAAGGGGGTACAGTTGGCAAAAGTACTCTCCATATGCTTGAGATGTATCTTTAGCGTATTAGGAATGCTTACTTATGGGAAACCTTCCAGAATGAGTGCTAAGAGGTAGAACAAAATGATGGGAGAACTCTTTCTCAGGGATTGCGGATTGAGGAATTTACTCATGAACAGAGGTTTCTGGAACTATAAGAATATCCTTTTTCTCACACCAGCAGCGTGGTTCTTGTTTAGACAGGGGAACTAATTCCAAAACTTGCCTGTTGGAGGGAAGGGCCATCCTGGGTTTGCATTCAATGTGGTGTTGGGTTTTTTGTTTTCCCCTTTCCCTCAAGTATCTTATTAGTGAACATGTAACATTTTAAAGACAGTGTGGCTGCTTTTTAAAACCCAAATAAAAAAACCTTAAGGCTCAAATATGTCTTCAAAGAAAAAGGGGAAACATTAAAACCTTTGAGCTAAGTGAGCTATAGTGAGTTACTGACAGCAGTTTTGAAGGTTATTTTTATATCTAACAATACAAATGTGAAAATACTGCATGTCACATGTACAAGCAGTTAGCATAAAAACTATTTCAAACTGTTTTGAAAATACACAGAGTGCTTGTTCCCTTCAATTGTTGTGAAAAGTGCAAAACCTATGTCTTGGGTTGCAGTGTACTCATAGTAACATTTTAGTATCTGATATTCTGATTTTAGATTGCGAATACATGGGTCTTGTGTACAATGGGATTTAGCTACCACTGCAACCCCCTCCATAGCAACAATTTACACCAATGAAGTGTGGTTTATTTGAAATGAGTAAGCTGCCTAGATATAAATCATAACTAGGCTGAGGGTAGGCAGGGGTGTAGCTACAGCTAGTATAGTATAGGATCTTGAAAATGTTTACTCCTGGTTTGTGTTTATCAAGAAAAAACGTTATGGTAGGAAAGTTTCTGTAAAATGAATTTCGAAGTAACAGGAACAATGTAGCAATTACCTATGCCTAGACTACTTCCTAGCTAGAAGAATGAGGGAGATGACAGGGATATCTAGTGGAAGAACTGACTGACAGTATACGGATGGACCTGAATTCGGATGCCAATTACTGAAAATGCAAAAGGAGATGAAGCAGTATCACCACCTTTATTGGAGGGCCTTGTTAATAAAGGGCAAAGCAGTCAGAAGTATATGAAATGTTATCTTGTCTACACTGGCCTAACCCCAATCCCCACAATTATTTTGAAGAGGAATAGTTGAGGTGTATTAACCTTATAGAAGATTAAATTACACAGACATATCAAATGCCTGTGATGTAAGAATTTGGCTTGACTACCTCCCGGCAGCCGGCTAATCCTCTGAAGATGCAATTCTGAGGAAGTAAGGAGTGTTGAGAGATATCTGTGACTTGTCCAGTGTAGAAGCCCTAGAAGCAGGCTGGCTGGCAGGCATTGAAATGTCCCAACATTGAAATGTTCCTAGCAATAGAACAAATCCTTCTCATGATTAGGAACTGTGTGTTAAGTCTGATTTAAGAGAGTACCTGTTGCTCCAGGTTGACTAAGCAGTGCCTTTCTACAATGCGATCTGATTATTCCCAGAGGAGGGCAAGGCATAACTATGTGGTGTGTCTTACGAGTATAGCTGATGATAGTCTCATGGTCCCCATCTCCAGCTGATGCAAGAAGAGCAGTGGTGATGGGGTATGGATTCCTCTTTCAAACTTACCAGGAGAATTACTAAGGCAGTAACTGAAAAGATTTGTAAGAAAACCTAAACCCCAGGATTAGTCAGCTCCATTATAACTAGTCATAAGAGAGACTAACAGTGGCAGATCAGAGAAGAAATGGCTCACTGATAGCCTTAAGTAAATGAAACAGCTAGAACTGGGCTGTAGTTCCCCCTCCCATTATGTAATAATGAAATGCCTATGGATGAGCAAATCAGCAGGTATGTCACTATCTTGAGTAAATGAGGACCTAGCTGTTCCTGATTCAGTCTGCCTAAAGAAAATGAGGCAATAGCATAAGCAGTCCATATGAAGTCATTAAATAATAATAGCTGGTATGCTCCTTAATGAAATTGGTTTCTCAGGCTGAAACCCTAAGAGCAAGAACTGGGATATTAATTGGAGAAAATAGGGTTCTTGCCCTCCATGACTTAATCAGGCAACCTGACTCAGATCTACAAGAATGTGGACATTTACCCCCAAATTAGTGATGTTCTCAATGGTTGGGGATGTGAAGGTGACTCCTGCATTGTATGTTACTAGAGAACTCTGAGATGAATTTCTGATTGGAAATGAATAGGTAGAGACTTTCATCAAGTACTGGATTATTACTGTCTTGTGGTTGCAAGTACTGAAACATATACCACTGGGGTATGTGAGAGGGGAAACAAGTTTTAATGCAAAACAAAACTGTAAGCTTTCAACTGTTAATACTTTACCAAAAGTAATCTAAAATCTGATATTTTGTGTGGGATGGCCCAGAGTGATTACCAGGGATGCAAGGGTTAAATTGTCAATGTTCAGGCAGTTTCCTTTTGAAGAATAGACTTTAGCCTCCTGAGAGTATTCTTTCATACAAAGGCAAACCAGATAGCATCACTTCTGATAAATGTAACATACAGCCTGCTGTACTGTAAGAGGATATTCCAGAAATTGACCCTGGCAGTGTGCTTGGAAGGGTTTCTGAGAAAGTGCATAGCAGAATCATTCTAAACACTGATGTCTTTTTTCTTTTAACTGCACTGCAGCCACAAGTTGGAGACAGTAGTTTAGTTTATATGTACCAGGCACCAAATTTCAAAACTACTGGATGTGGAGGAGCAACTATGCTGCCTACCGAGGGACCACAGCTTTAGACAGCTGGGCATTGAACTAGCACTGATCTTTCCATTAGCTTTACAATTACCTTTACCTGCCACTGATGAAATGCAGCATGCCCTTCAGTTTCAGGCTGGCCTTGCAAGTAACAAGTAAGTTGATCAACAGGCAGTTGCTTAAGATGTATAATTTACAAGTCTCTTGCAGTGTGCAAGTTCTGAATGGTTGCACCTGCCAATAAAAATGCAAGCTATTTCTGAAAAAGCCTTTCGCTTTGGAGAGGAAAAGAAAACAGGCACTCTTCTACTGTAACAGTACGCCCATACTGTGAGTTGCAGTGGTTCTGATGTGTGCAATTCCTACTTTACTAGTCCAGTTGCATCCATCCTGGTTCACTTTACCCAGCTAGTCTAACAGTAGGGGTGAGGAGAACCTATTTTTCCCCCCAGAGTGGAAATATTAAAACTCTATTTTATTAAGTGTTTGGGCCTCAAACTAAAGACTGCATCTAAATGCATTTTTAAAATGAAAGTAATGCAGAGAATAGGAAGAGAGATTAACACTTTCATTTATTTCTCCTCTTTCCTTTTTTCATTATTCATGCTAGAAATTTACTTAATAGTAATATTTTCCATCTATGGTAAAGAGACTGCTACTGTTCAAGTAATAGATTTCAGTTTAAGAAAAGTCATCCCCCTTCTTGCCCACATTTTATCCTGCACAAAAAGAGCCCTAGGGATTCAGTCTAAAAACAGATACCTGATCACTTTAAAAAAAAAATTAAGTCTGCTTAGATGAAATGGAACATTATTCCCTTCTAAAGTTGCTAGCATGCAAAGAATTCCACAACCCTAAATGAGGATAATGCTAGATGTTAGTGAAATAAGTTTTCCCTGGTGGTGTTATGCATCAGCCTCTGTTGAGGTATCCCTCTGCAAGCCACTTGTACTGTATATGCTGCACTGCTTAGGTACAATGAACCATATACTCCATTCCACTGCAGAAAGGGGAGCAAAAATGAGTAAGATCATGCAGAAATTAAGGTGGTGGGCTTGGAAGAGAAAAGCCACTGTGTTTTCAGTTGCTAGCTGCCATTTGCCTGTCCATGTAGTTGACAAGTCACCCTATTTCCCCCTCCCTCCCTCAGCACTTATTTGCCTCAACTATGTTAATACCGTGCAGAGCGGTATTAGCTACTCACCCTACACTCGGAATCCCAGCTACTGAGGAAGCAGGGAGACTTGTAAACCTCAAGGAAGCTTGAGTGGAGACTGACTAATCCATACTGCATGCAGATAGCAGACACATAAGCACAGGTCAGTGAGATTCTATAATCTGTTTCCATACATACCAAAAGTCCACTCTACACACTTTGACTACACCACATAATTCAATACACAGCAGAGACCAGACCAGGGGGAGCAAAGGCACAAGCTAAAACTATCAAAACACAAGTACTTAATGTTTGGCACCTAAATAAGTGGGGTGATGTGTGAAAGTGCTGAGCACCAGTAATGAAAATGGGAGTTAGAGGGGCCCAACAAGTCAGATCCCTTTTGGGTGGGGGAGGAGACTTTAATCACCCTTATTTGACAACTTTGGCCACCGTAGTTTAACTCTCTTCCCCTTTTATATGCGGAAAGGGCCTAGAAGACCAAGTAAAGCAGAAATTTTAACCAAGAATTCCATTATTGGGTGGATTGATATTAGGCTGCCATTACATGCTTTCAGCTACAATAAGAAACTATTGCATATGCTGCATGAAGTGATCTTTCATACACTAGTGCTATTTTGAGTTAACATTAAAATGTGAAACAAGGTACCAAGCTTGATGTCTCTGGAAAGAATCAGGGTTACATTACTTCAGAAAAAAACAGTCAAACAAAACTTTATTACAGAACTGCACTTGGGATAAAGCATCAGATGACATGACCAAATTGATGGCATTTGAGGGTTTTGTTTAGGGTTTTTGGTTTTGTTTTGTTTTTTTTTTAAATGGAAGGGAGCTGGGGAAGAGAGAGAAAACATACCTATCTAGGTTGTACTTTCTATCTCTATAGGTAGGGACCTATGTAATTCAACACCATTGAATTCATCCCTTGCCAGAGCTGTGTTCTAGAATCTAAGCTTTAATTTAAAATAAATAAAATCCATCCCTCATGTTTGAGGATGTAACCCTGAAATGATGCAGCTTGTGTGCAATGCTGCAGTGTTGTCTTCCTGACTTCAGAAAGACTAGCACACTCCTCCATCTCAAAGAGACTTAACTCTGAAACCTAAAATGATGAGTTAAAGAGATTAAGTATCAGTATTAAAATATGTAATCAACACTATCCAACTAATGAGCTTTTCCTGTAAGTCCAAGATCCCTTCTGTACACTCACCAAGTGCCAAAACCTCTAGTTTGTCCCGCACACTTTAAATGTTACCCTTTTTCAGTACCAAATTCTGCACATCAAGAACTAGAAATATGGGACTGGTCTAAAATAAATTGAACATAAAACATTCAGGGCTCCTGTACTGCTTGTGTTATTAATCTCATATTTAATGAAAAACTTCTTGCTGCAAAAATGACACCAGACTGCCTGAGAACACTGCTACAGAAGATACGTCCATCTTGCCACAGAATACAGTGGACTTGTCCAGGGGCTTGCCTTGGCATATTGTTAACCTACATATAAATTATGACATTTCAGTTACCAAAGAAAGATACACAAAGACTTCTGGCCACATACAGCCCATAATTCTGAAATTTCATTCTTTTGGTTGTTTTGTTTTAACCCAATTATCTAGCCCATTAAGGATTGGAACATCACATTTGCAAAATAGCCTCCAGGAAAATTACGGCACCAGGTCAAAGGTTTGTTTTTGTTTTTAAGTTAAAAAAAAAAAAAGAGATGGGTGGCAGAGTGAGGGTTATACTAACTTTCAGCTCACTGAAATGCAAATAGAAATATTAAAAGTCTCCGAACTCAGGCTGAATAACAGGGATGCTAGTACACAGCCACCCTTACACCAACACAGTCTAGGACACTGAAGTATCTAACAAGATTACTCACCCAATTATTTAAAAAACAAACCAACCAGCAACGTTACTAAGAATAGCTCACTAAATATACAAAATTACATTATCTAGGTACAGTTTATTGCAAAATCAGGAAGGAGACAGCAAACTAGAAGTCTGAGTCTTTCCTTTCAGATTTTTATCACCTATTCACATTTCAGTCACTCACACATGCAGATGCGTGTATACATGCGTGCGTACACACACATGTATACACACTCTGTACACACTATTTCTGAAACATCTGAGCGTTCCCACACTCTTACAGGAAACCACACCTTATTACATTTCCATTTAAAAAGATAAATTGAGGTCATTTATCACAGGACTATAAAATCCTCCTAGAACACTTGAGGAAACAATTAAATTTTGGGATTTGGCTTTCCAAAAACCATGCATAAAAGGAAAGCGTATAATTTCAATAGCTCTAAGACTACTTTTAAATTTAACAAATTACTCTTCAGGAGTCTGTACAGAGTTATTAAGTTAATGGAATTGTAAAAGTAGCCTAATGAATGCCTGTAGTAGCTATCTCAAATAAAAACTGTTGTACTATAGTAAACGCTGTTGATGGGCACCAAATCTCTAAATTTAAACAGATCTAACAATTGTTTGCTTCTGGATTAACAAATTCTAAAGTTACATTAAAAAAACAATTGTAAATTCTT
The DNA here is from genome assembly GCF_965140285.1 of Lepidochelys kempii. NCBI lineage: Eukaryota > Metazoa > Chordata > Testudines > Cheloniidae > Lepidochelys > Lepidochelys kempii. The sequence continues at coordinate 252,905,541 of NC_136380.1, forward strand.
TTGAGCTGCTAGAGTTTCATGAAAAAAAATCCCTTTCAAATTTTCAATAAATATATCAACATTAAAAATCTAGTTAAGACATGCAAGACAATTTACATAAACCAATAACAATTCAAATTTTATAATAAAGGCAACTTGCATTCAAAATGAACTTTACCCTTATTTTATTCAAAGGGTAAACATGAATTAAACTCAGCTGTTTACTTGAATTACAAAAGTAACATGATTCAATATGAAAATAAGAAACTGTCTACAAATCTCTGACAGTAATAAATTGCAATATACAATGCATACAGGAGTTATACAGAGCAACAAACTCTTGTACAAAACAAAAATACTTTAATACCCTTAAAATCCAATTTTTTTTAAAATTCATGAAAAAAGATTTGAGTCAGAATTCACACCTCCATTAGTCAAGCCTCAGGTAGCTACATTACAGCTATTTAATGTACAAAGAGACAACTCTCTCCTCTGTCATTTTAAACTAATGTCTCTTCTCACAAGTTGTACAGCTTTCTTGTCTCTCTCTTCCATTCCCAAATCCAAAGCCTTCTTCAAATCATGAGAACTGAATTTGCTGAACACCAGAGATCTAGAGAGACCGGGGGGGGGGGGGGGAAGGGAAAGGAGGGAGGAAGAACGTAAGCTTAGTTTCAAGTTTCCATCCTCGAAAGATGTATCACATTTAGTAATCTTGCATGGTCGTAGTGTCAGAAAGGCATGACAAATACAAGGTCTAAATACAAGTTATTCTCATCTCTTTCAGACTGGGGGGTGTTGAAATAGGGCTTTCAATTTTAGCAACAGAAGGAAGAGAGTGCTTGAGAGGATACTGTACCTGTTGATAAGATGTTGTATAAACCATAACATTTTGCTGTTGGCCATCTGTAGTTATTAAACCTGCTGGCAACTGGTTAGCTAAAAGAAAGAGCATTTTAGTTAAGGAAGTTAGACAAAACTGCAGAAGACTTAGAACCTTGTTTAATGTATATATTATCATTCACAACAGAAAGTTCAGTTATGGTCAGAGGGACTATGGCCTCATCATATCTACTCCTGGAGTACTATAAACTCACATCAGTTTACTTTACTAACAAAAACAAGTTAACTGCCATTAGCACTGCAGAGTTGAAACTGATTTTATTCTGCATCAAATCATTATCTGAAATCAGCTTGCAAAATTTTTACTGGTGATGATGTATGAAGGCAAAAACCAGCTGTACTTTCCAATCTGAGGTGGACTTTACCATACTGGCCGCTTGAATTCTAAAAAAATTTCTTAGAGCATTGAGCACATAGTCCATGCTTTACAAGACATGACAGGAGAGTAGGATTTGTTAGTGGAGAAAATGGGGCAGTGGTAAGGGTAATGGTAGCAATTAGAGCTGTGATGTAGGCTTGGATGGAATTGTGCAGTGTTCTGAAGGACATGACAAAGAGCTTGGACTTAACACACAGTGACCTACAGGAAGCCAGTTAAATGAATAAAAAAGTTTTTGACAAGTAAACTGACTAAAGTGTGGTGTGGAAGTCAAGAGAATAAACGGAGAACCTGTTAGGTAAACATTATTGTAATTGTGGGTCTAAGCCCTGTGATAATCAAAGAGTAGAATTATTATAGAAGTCATTAGGAAAGCAAAAGGTAGAACTCTGATATTCTGCATTTGGAGAGAATAAGGGGCTGGTTTGGAAAGTCCAGCCATTTCTATATAAGGATAAGAGACAAAAACAGAAAAACCTCAAAAGAACCCTAAATCAGTTTCCCATGTAAAAAAAGTTTAACCAAACTTATGACAGAGCTGAACAGCTTACATTTGAGAGATTAAATTTGGTCTCTACCATATTTGGTTAAAAAAAATTGACTTTTATTGAATTAAGTTGTGCCCAAACTAAAAGTTACATGCAAAAGACACACTAAGTCTGAAGTTAAACTCTTCAGGCAAGATAATCCTGCACATATAAAAACTGTGCTTTGCAAGTCATGTATGTAAGAGATAGTGATTCTGTCTCCTAGTTCTGCCTCTGCTGGCTCTTAGCCAGGGCCTCCTGCTCCCTGCCAAGTCCTACTATTCGCCTCCAAAACTGCCATTTTTTAATGCTGGCATTAAATGACATGTGTGAAGTAACTTTCCCAATCTCTCAAGCTTTGCATCATAGAATGTACTGAAGCCTCCAGAGCCTAGGAAATTTGAAATATGATTGGTGAGCAGGTGTCAAGGCATTTCTTCAGCCTTCTGCTTCCAGATTAGGGAGCATCTCCCAGAGACCAAACTTGGGAAGTAGACAGCAAACTCACACAGTAGATGGGGGTATCCTGTCTTCACACCAGTTCTTGAAAGTGCTATACTAGTACTTCTAATAAGTACATACACAAATGGTGCTGTTAGGAGCACATGCTTCCTAGAAGCATAGGAATGTTTCCTGTGAGTACTACATCAGTGCCTGCATAAAGGGGTCATTCATGCGGTTGAGTTAGCTTTCTCTCCTCCACCCATTTTTCTTTACATGAGTCCTTGGGAAATTACATACGACCCCTGGGTCATTGAGTTCAATCTCCTGCTACTGCAAGCAACAGAGGTAGGATTAAAAATCCTAAAGGTTAGATCCAAACAATCAGGACCTGCAAGAGTTGAGGTTTCTCTAGCAACGTTAAGTCATTACGCACACAGTATTTTCTATTCCTGTTTACCTTGCTAAATGGATAGACATACATTACTGTTTGTCTTTAAATGTCTGGCAGAAAATATACAGAAGGCGCAGCATGGCGGAGTTAATGTTGCTGTTGGAAAGTTACCCTTTGCATTTGCTGACCTCTGACTTTAAACTGTGAATGTCAATGTTTCATTAACTGTGGGGGTTTTGCATTTTATTAAAATAACTTGTAAAATTCCATTGCAATGTTCCCATTTAAATTCTCAGAATCACGAGGCCTGCTGGAAACTGCCTTTCTGGCCACAAGAGCCTCCATAGGTTTTTCTACATTCTGTAGAGCCAAAATGGGATTGTATATGAGTGCAAAGTGCATCTCATTGCTTCAGCAGGTCACCACCTGGTTCAAGTCTATAGCTCATCTCTAACGCATTAGTTTAACAATAATTTTAATAGAGGCATTTACCAGGTATTTTTAAACTGGTCTGACTCTTGAAAGTGGTGAGAGCTCTCCCTCAACTTCTCTGCAACCACTTTACCACCACTACCCACAGGTACTTAAAGCAAGAACAGAAGACTCCACTGTTATTAAGATCTTAGTTCCAAATTTAAAAAAAATTTGAGGGACCCCTATGAACCTTCAGGCCCCATTGCAGGATATGGGGAAGTACGCTACAATGGAGCCATAAAGGAAAAGAATAATTTCACAAGATTCTTCTTCCCTCGACCACAGCTGCCTTTTTTCCCCACGTCCACAAAGTCTGTGCATTCTATTTACAGCAAGAGAAAGTAAGTGTTTTAGATGGACAGGAGCCAGAGAGGAGCCTCAATTTCTTTTTGGCAGACTCTGTGGCTCCACGCCACAAAATGTGATTTACTTGCTTCCCTCCCGTGCATTTTTGCAGGAAGATTGCATATGGGCTTGAATGGTTAGCTACTAAGGAAATAAGAAAACTTTAAAAACTGCATCCAATGAAGTGAGCTGTAGCTCACGAAAGCTTATGCTCAAATAAATTGGTCAGTCTCTAAGGTGCCACAAGTCCTCCTTTTCTTTTTGCGGATACAGACTAACATGGCTGCTACTCTGAAACCTTTAAAAACTATGTTTTTTAAAGTCTAATGAAAAATTACAGCACTAGTTCATGCTCTCAAAGCACTTCACATTAGGACTAGAATGTAAACCTAGTGCCATTGGATAGGATTACTAACAGCAAAGTTAATATCAAACGACTGATGAATAAATTCTGACCCTAGGCGCACAAAGCTTCCGTTGACTCCAATGAGTGCATCTAAATGCAGGTTATCACCAACACGTCCCAAATGAAAATTATGGTTATTTTAGATCCCACCCAGCTAGTCTGACCCAGGCTCAGTTACGAAGAAGAAAATTCTGATGATTAACGTTTCCTCAAATCTGAAACCTTAGAGGATCTACAAGTAGTAATGAGATCTGAATTAGCCATTTAAAAGTTTACTTACTAAATGCTTCTTCTGTGAGATCCTCACTAAGACCGTCTGCAGTTGTAACTGTTCCTCCAATCCCTTTCTCTCCTTTCATTGCCTTTAATGAAATACAGAAAATGTTTGCATTATAATAGTTACCTTAGATTGCTCATGATCCTAGTTTCCTAAAATGGGAACTTTTACAACTGCTAACAGAGCCTGTATGCAGCAAGGAGAAGTGTGACACTAACATCCAAGGACTGCAATGATCATGTTTCTTTAAAACACACACAGTATGTGAGCAAAGTATAAAGACTGCACTTTTATAGGAGATCCTTCAAATTCTGCAGAAGTAAGAGTCCTGTGGTAACTCACAAGAAATAGTTAGGTCTACCTTTTGTACCTATAATCCACAGCAGACTGCAGAATTCCAGGAATACTAAAAATGTGGCAAACATATGTTGGTTACATAAGCTTATTGGTTGCATTTTATACATGGATATATACACTTTCTAGTACGGTTCTTGGGATATGAAGTGGGAAAGAGAAGATGCAGTGTGGGTTGTTCCACTAATTTGTATGCTATAGCTTTAATGCCTTTTCTAATAGCTTCGGGGAGTAATTATGTACAGTGCCAATATCATACAATAGGAAGGTCACATTTAAACCCAAGATAATGAATTTCTTCCCCATAGTATCCAATATAACCAAAACCTGGGGTCAGCATGATGAGTTAAGGCACCCAATGAACTGTGTGCTGTTTCATCAGCCAGGCTTTTTGTGAAAACATCAAGGCAAGTACTAACGTAATGACAAACTGTCCATACATTTAAGAAAAAAAAGTTGAAGCCATTTCCTTTGTATAGTACTCTGAAGACAAGACTGGGAACATCATTTATAGCAGACAGGCAAAACCAGAGCCAACAAATCCAGATATTAAATGCTAGCTCCATTAGCCTATTGACACAGTTGGTAGTGTAACCTATGTCACTGTAAAGAAGAGGTACGTTTGAAACCAAATGGGCTTAAACATTTTCTGAAGAGCTACTGCAACATACAAGCTGCAATTTGCCGTCTTTGATGCAAGCTAGCCTAGCATTCAGACACTGCTACATGAACACAGGGAAGACGGTTAGAGTATAGGGTGTTCTACGTACGGCGTGGGTGTGCGGGAAGAATGGAGGGATGTTGAGGAGGGGAGAAGCAGCTTATTAGCTGAAAGTTCCTATAACTTGTTTGGATAGACTCAGTTCTTGTGTCAACATCTCATGCCACTGTCTCATAGGAAAACTCTGACTCTTTGGCATAAATTGCCACAGAGGGATGGTGGGTGAAGGAATAGAATATACATTAATCTCTTCAGCCCCCCAAAGTGGAAAAAAGCAGAGGACAGCTCTATTTTGCATGAAATGAAGGTTGCTGGAAGGAAGAAAGTTCATGCTAAATTCTGAGAAGACTAGAGGATATGCTAAATCTTGAAGTATCTTCTGCAATAAGAAATGCAAATGTTAATGCCAAAACAGGGTACTGGAAAGTACTTGACAACCAAAGCAAAATATGCTCAAACAAGCATGTAGCTGACAAGTTTTCATGTCACCAAAGTAATGTGTTAAAAATATACCTTTCCCCTTCGCAGATTAGAAATGCAATCTGATAGAATGTAGTGGGCTGGCTCCTCAGCTGGTGTGAGTAAGTGTAGCTGCATTGAATGTCGCTGAGGATCTGGCTGAGTTCTTAACAGGAGCACAAAAACTAATTTTTACCATAATGTTAGAAAGGTTCTTCAAAAACATCAGTTGGACAATTTAGCTACTTTGGAACAGCAAATTTGCCAATACTCTTAATTATGTTTTTAAGTGTTTTTTATCCCATGTCATGTTCTATTCTGATGTAGACATGGATGTTACATCAGTCACTGGATAGTAGATTCTGGGGTACGGTGCAAATGAACCATTTTCAGCTGTATATGGAGATAATAAAAAAGAGCCAACACTGAACACAGTAAGTTTGTCTAAACCTGTGTGGAAAGATAGGCTACCAACCTCTCTGAATTTTTGGAGATACAGCTTCAAAGGTTCAACATAACTATCAAATCCCAAGGTAGACATGGCAAAGAGAATATCCTCTCCATTGATAGTCTTTCGTTTCTCTTGATGACACCTCTCACTTGCTTCAGATGTTATAAAGCTGATGAATTCACTTACACACTCTTGCACACACTCCTTTGCATCTTTAGCAATCTGGTAAGAAAAACCATTACTAAAGTCACCTGAAGTTTGCTTAAGCTTCACTGTGTTAATAAACTGCAAATTAAAGTTCTACTTACTAAGCCTGTTCCCAAAGCTCAGTTCAGAGATCTGATCCTGAAAGGTGCCGGCCAGCCACAACTTCCCGTGACTTCACTGGAAGTTAGAGGTGCTGAGCCCCTCTCAGGATCAGGCTTGTGGGTTAAAGCCCTTAGGCCCACTAGTTCGGAGAGTCTTGCAACATTACACTAAAAACTTGTAGAACCCCAACTCTTAGTACGGGAATAATAAACTAGAAGATATGGGAATGTCCCCACAATAATTATCCGTAAGTAATATGCATATATGAACAAAACTAGTGTGCATATGCAAAACAGTCACTGGATGTCACCGCTGTTCCAGGTAAAATGCAGATAAAATAGCATATTAAATAAACTAAGACTATTATGTTACTATTTCAGGTGACACTGCAGACCTCTACAATTTCTGTAATATTTCACAGCTGCATTTTGTACGAGCTGTTACATATGCACACAGTTTAGAGACATTAGTGGGTTGCATGCTTCCCTTTCTTCTCTTTGGACACAAGCCATTATATTCACAGTCAGATCTGAATTCCTAAGTTGTAAGTGTAAGTGAATCTCATGGTACTATAACCTTCTGGAAATGGAAACTAAGAAAGGTACGAAATTGGAGTCATCAGGATGAATCTGACTGGACAGCACTTTATAATGTCTTGTGGGACAAAGCAGCTTCATGAATTTCTATTCTCCTTTAATTTGCTCAATCTTGCTATGGAGCCTGTATCTCAGGCCTTCCAGAACTAAATTTCTGCAGCTCAGCCAGGGATATTTTATCCTAATCAGATTCATAACTAGTGCTTACTTGGTTTGCCCAGCAGTGGTTTTTAATATTCTAAGTTTTCTAAACAAGCATTCAAGTGAACAAACAGATGTGCTCCTGCCAAGAATAAATTAGGTGAGTTAAATTAAAGTTTTTAGCCCATTAAAAATAAATTAGGTGATTTAGAATAGCAGAGGGGTGCTACAGCTGAGTATTTTAGGAAAGTAAATAAACAGGAATCCACTGAAGCATTATCCTTATTTGATGCTTGTTCATATGTGACAAATCTATTCCAGTTGGAATATGAAGAAGGAACCTTTGTATCTCAGAGTAATAGCAATCTTTATTCAGAACCCCATATTCTCTCAGACATAATTTTCAAGCATCCAGACACTTAGAGGTAGCAGCTCCCATTGTGATATTTGTGGCCAGATTTTCAAGACAACTTAGCACCCAATGTGCCAACTTCTTTGGAAAACCTGACCTCAATTGTGGGTGCTGAACACTTTTGAAAATCTGGCGTAAAGAAAAGATTAATGAATCTAACAATCCTACACTGAAACACTCAGGGGTTTTGAAAGCATCCATGACTGCCATGGCTTGCCTATGTCAGGTTATATTTTAATGTCTTGCTAGCTGTCTGATTATTTTGTAAGCTGTACTCCAAATCCTATGTAATATTAGAGAGGATTCAGATGACAATGACTGTTTGGTTAAGATAAGTAGCTTAGAGGGTTCCAATACTTAATCAAATCTCAAGTCTGCAGAAGTGGAGTACAAGTCTCATGAGAACAAGCTCTCACAAGCCTTCTCATAACTTGTACTTCTAGTAAGGCCAGAAATTAAAGCCATTAGAACAGCCTATTTTATGGCATTTTGGCGTCTTGCTTCTGGAAATACAGAAGTTCAAAGATGAATAACTAGATTTTTTCCTCAGATGATGGAGAAGGAAGTTCTTATTTCATCCAAACTGGCTCACTCATTCCAATTTCCCTGCACTCCAATCCAAAAACGTAAAAAGAAGAAGAAATCTCTTTCCTACAAGTTTAACAGTTGTCAATATTTGATTGCCACCATGCCTGATAACTTTTATGAGTGAATGTCTGGTGGCTATTTTGAAAACATTCGTTGTCTACGTAAAGCATTGTAGACACTAGATAAACACAAAACCTACTTTGGACCCGGCTTTTACATTTGTCATATCAATTTAGCAATCTCATTAGCCTGTTAAGTGTGTCCACTCAGGGGTTTGCATCAGTTTAAATTGATTTAAAAACAGTTTTAGTTAAACTGCTGCAAACTTTGTGTTTAGATAAGGTCTAAGCAAGCCAGCTCAAATATTAGCCTCTATTTTTGACCAAATAAGTCCGCTTTTATGTGGCAGTTATGCATAATCTGCATGTCTAGAAAAATACTACCGATCACCACAGCTACAGACTCCATAATATGGATGAATAAATAAGTAGTTTATATTTTTTATGAAAAGAGCAGTTTAATCTTTTAATTGTTGGATTCCTGTAACTCAAATATAGTTCAAAATAAATTTTGGGAAAACCTGGCCAAAAAAAATTGCTCTCAAAGAGCAAGCATACAGTTTCAGCAACTGAAGATAGGGATGTTGTACTGGAACCCAACTTTGCCTAACCGAAGAATGAATGTAATACGTGAATATGTTCTCATTAGCAGAACAGCCCTGTTGGATTTAACCATGGATATTACCTTTCCTGTCTGGGGTATGGCATTTTTCATTATCCTTGCCACATTTGCAATTGGAAGATATATATCTTGTTCTCTAAAACTCTCTTTTGAGCCATTTGTGTCTTCATGATCATTCATACTGTCCTCAGTGTCTAGCAAAATAAAGAAAAGTTAGTATTGGGTGCATTTGCCAAGCACCTTCAATCATCTTACCTGTAGTCTCCTTATTAATCCAGGACTACTAACATTCCAAACCTCTGATCAACTTCATATAGCTGCCATTAAAAAAAGCTTGCCACAGAAGTGCCCCTTCTTATCATCCCCTAAATGTAAAATTTCAAACCCCACCGGCAACAGCAAAAGAAAATGATACTGGTCTGAAATAAACCTCACTGAATAGTGCCAGTCGTCTAAGATTTAACAACAAGGGTGGAAATGGGAGATTCCCAACTTCCAAGTGAGTACTACACTTGCTTACAGCCCTGGAAGGCCCAGAGTTGTTAAAAATTAACACATGCGCCCATGACATTGTGGTGCCTAGGAAAGTTGTTTTCTATCACACCTCATCAATATGTATTCTTTTTATATATTACAATATTGGATGTGTCCATGTGTACTTCCCGACACCAGTTTCACAAATATTAAGATTTAATTTGTTTATTGAACAATGTTATAAATTTATTTATTTTTAAAAAAGAGACATTCCTCTTCCAGCAAAGAGGCAAGCAACATCCTTTGATATTTAACACACACCACCCCATTACAGGTCAACATAGAGCATATTAGTGTGGATTACTTCTTTTTCCCAGAACACTAGATAGCATCGGAGCCCCTTTGAAAGCAAACACTGAAAGTTGCAAACCCATTTTCAAATTGATCAAAACTGAATTGTATGCAGGGAGTCATTATGAATGCAGATAAATATCAATTCTTAGCTTCATGAATGATGGAAAATTAGTGGAAGAGCTAGACAAGAAGGTACAGGACATAGCAGAATACTATTAAGTATGATAAAGTAAGACACTTCCACTTTAACTGGTAGGTTTCTTACCATCATGAGGCTGTATTACAAAGTGACTACCACCAATGTATTCTCCAGCAATTCCTAACTGAGAAGCATCTGTTGTAGAACTGTCACCATCCATCTATAACAAAACAAAACAAAATCATGCACTCCAGTATACCACAAATGCTACTGCTTAGCAGTAGATTCATTTAAGTTACCTTGAAAGTAAGGGGCCAAATTCAGCTAGCATAAACAAGCACCTTCCTATTAAAAACAGTGTCCATTGCTCTTCAGTTAAGGTTGAATTTGACCTGAGATGCTTTGGCTTCAGTAGCTCCTTCATATTTAAATTTATAGGAAGGTACTTTTAGCGTAATACAGTACTGTTCATGAAAAATATTAGACCAAGGAAACATCCTTTATCATTCAAAGGGTTGCTTAATGTAGTCTATGAAAATGAAAGCTAACAATCCCTCTCTCCAGTCCCCATACAGGCAGAAAACAAGCCACAACACTCTCTCAGATTACAACCGGAGACTGTGTATTCTCCTTTTAGATTATTAAGCAAAACACAGGCAGCCACAGGTTAAACTACAAGACCATGCTAAAAAGCTGAGTGTTTAAAAAGAATTACACTGTTTATTTTGAAAAGTAACCAGGTGTGCTCTTATAAAAGAGTAGTATTTATGTCAATATAATTTTACATTTAGGTAGTGAGCCTTATATTAGTAGCCTCAGACTACCCATAACCCCATTTTCAATTGGTTATAACTTTTAAACTTTTAACTGCATGGGCTGAAGTTTTCCATGTTTGGCCTCTGCCTCAAACTGAGTTTCTGGAAGAAAGCTTCAGCAAAAACTCTGCAACCATTTGAGAATGAGAATAGGGAAACATAGGTAATTTTGCCAATTTTTAAAAAGAAATTCTAAAGCAGTGGTTCTTGATCCTTTGAGCTCAGGACCCATTTGTAAATCTTTATGGCCTGTCATGACCCAGTAAATAGTTTTAGTGCAAAAAACAAATGTTTTAGTAAGCCAGATCTTACCTACAATATATAGTATACATACTAAGTACTAAATAAGTACACTGTGTATACCACAGCAGTAGCTCCTGTCCTGCAGAGCTATCTGGGCTCAGCTCCCTACTCTGGGCATTGCAATCTCTGAGGTTGCAGTGCTATTCAGGTCTAGCCAGGCCAAATTTGTGAATGGTGCAAAGGATCACAGCACCACTTGCTCAAATTTGGCCTGGCTGGCCAGTCACCGTGGTGGAGGGACAGCTGGGTCAAACCTGAGCGATGCTGTGGCCCTGCATACCAGGTAGCAACATTCAACGCTAGGACCTGAGCTCAGCTGGCCCCGCAAGCGCGGAGCTGTAGGATGCACCCCTACAGGGTAAGAGCAGTGCAAAAATCTGTAACTGCCTAGCCCACCACCTCCCAAACACTTCCTAACCCCAGAAGCAGGACCTGGCCCCCTCGCCATCCTTTGACACATACTGGCAACCTGGTTTTGGGCTGCAAACAACTGGTTGAGAAACCCTGTAAAAGCCTCATTGGTTAGGAGCAAGAACTCAAAATCTGACTGGGAGTTAGTCCTGGGGCTACAGAGGTGCCTTTTGCTGTCCCCATGAAAATATGTCCAGATTTGGCCAAGTCACACTGAAAATTGCCATTTGCTTATAATTTTCTGGATGTTCTGTCTGCGCGATGCATGCTTCTTGGTCAATGACCCTCTGGCTTAATTCTGAAGCAGGCACACAGACCAGCAGCTCTGGGTTGTATGCAGACCAAATGGTTTCACCTCAATCTCTGTCATGAGCTCACCAAAAAAAGTAATTGAAATTTCTGCAAATTCAGAAGCATCTTTCATTCTGTTTGTTGTAATGGTCTGATTTTTCGGCAGAACTATTTTTAAATTGATTTTTTGATGATTTTTCAATTTTGGGGGGAGAAAAAAAACCCCATCATGCAATTAAACTTTGCCTGGGCAACACTAGTGATTCCCTCCCCTCTTCCCCCCAGAGACAACATACCAAAACTGAAAAAAAGATTTCTCAAAAACAAACAAAATCTTTTCACTTAAAGTTTCCATCAGAAGCTTTTTTAAAAAGTGGAACGTTTTGAAAGTTTTTTTCACGAAAATATGCTCTTTGCATAAAAGGCTGAATTTCAATAAAAAATTTATTTGAAAAATATCAAGCAACTCTGGCTGTTAGTATGTGCTATCAGCCATGATAGTAAGATTACATCTGTAATATGACTTACACTGCAAAAAATGTAGGGTAATTTTAATCAGTATTAATAAAACGTATGAAATTCTAAAATTTAATTTGTCATTATTTCAAGAAATCCACTTTAGTAGAGTGCACAAGTGGTCAACTGAGTAACATTATTATTATACTAGGACTTCTCCATTGCTTTCATAGTAGGGAAGCGGCAACAATCATCTCTCATTACTCTGTTATTGAGGAATAGCGGAGTTCAAGGCAACCATTTTAGATAAAGTGTGATAGCAGCAATAGAGTCTATCATATTCACTTAAAAATTAATTCCAGTTATTTAATGTTCAGCAAGACACATGCTGTATCATCATTTCCATATCTGGGAATTAAAGTAAATGTTTCCTACCTTCAGGAGTTGAATTAACCTTGTTTACTGTGGTTTTGTGTGTTGTTTCTTGTTTAAACTTACATAGTCATTGGCTAACAAAACCCCAACTAGTCACATCTGGATTTCTCCTTAATGAGAGAATGAAAAGCAATCTTACACCTGATCCTACAAAGGGATCCACCTCATGGATCTTTACGACCACAGAAAGGGTTTTCTTCAAGAACATAGTCTATACCAGATTGAGTACCCATTTTACTGCAACCACCAGCAATATTGCAGATACTTGGTTGCTGTCACTAGTGTGAGTTATCAGAATGAAAATGCTTGAGACCTGTCTACATCAGCAGCTTAGAAGAGGTCAAACTGCACCAGTGTTGGCTGTTACAGTAACAGGGGTGCTAGTATATCTGCTGTGGATGAATCCAAGGTGAACTGAAGAAGCAACCTTGTAACTATGTTGATAGGAATTACAAGATTAATAACGTTGCTAGTTTAACCACATGAACCTGGCCTAGTCCCCCTCTCTGGGCAGACAACTTTCTGTTGTGAGTGAACACAACTACTGGATACCACATGTTTCTAAGCCCTTTGGGTCTGGACAGTGACTGGTCACTATTCCTAGCCCTGGGTCTTTAGACATTCCAAGGTGAAGATACGTGTCTGACACCTCCCTTGGGCACTTGGCCCCCACAGTCCAGTCACCTCACACTCCAGCCCACCTAAGCCTCAAGTGCTTATATATGCTCCCTCAGAGTTCCACGACACTGTGTTAACAGTTTCCAAGACAATGTGGCAGGCAAGCAAGGAATACGGGCTTAGTAAAGGAATTTTTTAACCGCAGACACTTTACTCTTAAAAATCACTTGAGTTACAGATCTCTGAAAAATAACAGTCCTGAACATATTCTCCTCATCCCTGATCTCATCCCTTCTGCGACTCCTGGGTTTGATCAGCATCCTTAGGCTGAGCAGCTTTTCTTGCCTCTTCTCTCCTTAGCCTGGTCTTCTTGAGTGTGGCATTAGTCTGACATCCCCCACCCCTTTCACAGAGAGCATTCCCTCTTGGCCAAAGGGTTCAGAGACTTTATTCATGTGTCTAGGTTGAGGATCATCAGCTACTTTTCCAGCTCGGCTTCTGTGCAGAGTTCATTGGTCTTCTGGATGGGCTGGTTGTTGAAGATTGCTCTGTGCCCTCTTCACAGACAGTCATTCAATTTGTGTCAAGCCAGTACTACCAATATTGATGCTCTAGTCCACAAAGGAGGATGCAATACCACATGAAGGTCACACTCCAAAGTGAAGGTAGCAATAAAAAGTGGAGTCCCTGAAAAGTGGCAATCACACAAAAGAAGATGGAGTTTATGATGACAGACTCTCTTCTCCTCCCCCTCCCCCCATCTGCACTGGGGAATTTTAGGGGAACCCCCCCACACCTTACTCTTGCTTCCACCTGTATGACCCCACTTGTGATAACAATGATGCAAGCATTCATACAGAGTGCACTAGCCAGCCATCAGCATTTGAGGCAGTGTTGCCTAACCCTGCTCAGAACAAGTCTATTGGACACAGTGGGTAAAATGTCAGTGCCTATATGAGTGATTTTACTGATTATATGATTGGTACAACTGACTTTTTTTTGGGGGGGGGGAGGATTTTCTGGGAAAAAATGCAAGCACAGATAAGACCCAAGAAGAGAATTTATTCCATTGTTGGAACTGGTGGAATCTGGTCTTTTAAATTAGATGTTCTACCCAAAGACATCAAGAGTGCTCCTCATAGTCTTCTCACTTCAACAGAAAAATGATAAAGAATATTCCTTATTCATGGATGAACTTTTATGCTTACGGTCTTGTATCTTCATTTTTATAAGAGTTAGATTAACAGCAGACATAGGCTCTGGAATTTTCCCTCATAGTTCAACTGGGACTTTCATTATCCTGTCTTAATCCAATCCCAAACCCTTCCGGAGTAAACACTATTTGTTCCATGGTTTTGAGGTGTAGAGGGAAAGAAATAAACTAAATTTCAATTGTTGCTTAAGCCATCTGGAGCCAGGTATCAAGAGAAGAGATACCACACTAACATGACACCCTACTAATGTTTCTTTAGGTTCTGTTTCTGGTATTAACATGAGCCTGTTTAAAGATTGCTGTTACTAACAGTTCTGTCACAGTGGATAGTCATAATAAAATACTGGAGTTTTAAATTCAGACTTGTTTAAAATTAACATTTACAATAATCTGTCATGGGGGTTAAGATCACCATAAGTGTTTACTTAACATGCTCAAAGTCAGCTCAGTACAAGGCTCATACCCTATATAGCATGACCTGATTTATGCAACAATAAAGCACTGCGGTATACAGCTATGTTAACTGGCTACAAAATAATTCAAAAGCATCCAGTTTTAAACTGAAATTATTCTAAAAATGCACCAAAGTTCAATGTACCAGAGAAATACCCCCAGCATACAGTAATCTGACTCACTGACAAAGTGTGGGGGAGAAGGGCAGTGAGTCCTGTCAGACTGATACTTCTGCTAACAACAATGCAACTAAGCCATTGCTGCAAGTGGGTACTAATTTTCAGAACATCAGTGAGCCTCTAGAGGGAGAACTAGACCTTGGTTAATAATTTCAAGAGTGCCTATGCAAGTCAAGAGCCTATATCCCACTTTCAAAAATTACTTACGCATTTAAATTCTTTTTGAAAATGGGACTTGGCATCTTTGAAAACTCTGTCTTGACTTGAAGGACTCAAATCCTGCACAAGGGGAACTCTACTGTGTTCCTATTGAGGTGGGATTATACAATATCATTTTTAATAAAAAGGAGCATATTTCCCCGTTTGCGTGGTTACATAATGGCATCATACATGGAGCCTCGAACACACTGAATTAGTATAATGGATTGCATACCTATCCAATCAAAATACAACTACATTCTACATTTCTGTTTGAAAAATGACTTGAAAAAACAGATTGGCTTGGACAGCAACACAAGCAAATGGAGTGAGCACAAATAAAGATAATATGGGGTAATGTATCAAATTGAGAGTCATGAATTGGGAATTTGAAGTGGTCAGGTTAGTTCCATTCTTATTTGATATTGTCAATGATTTGGAAGTAAACAGCACAGTAATTTGCATGTAAATGGTCAGGGAAGTATTGCAACCACCACTGAAGACAGAGAAATATTGCAAAGAGATCTTGAGGAGTTAGAACTGGCAGGAAATTCAGTGAAATTGCTGGGGGAAATGGAGATTTAAACACTTGAAGACAATTCAAGAAAGGGAGGGAGAGAGGAAGGCAGGCATTCAGAATTGTACTAAATGAGCCTCATGGGTAATAGTGGACAGCAAATTAGTTTAGATGTGAATTTACACTATCATATTGCATTAAAAAAATGAGGTTCTGGGGCTGCACATAAAGATGTTCTGGAGCAGTATGCATTATTTCCTTGTCAGCAATGCCCTGTTGAGACTACACCTAGAATACTAAACTCAGTTCAGAACACCTCAAGATCATAAAAACTTAAATGGGATATAGGATTTACTTGGAAGGAAAAAGTAAGCCATATCTGTGGCTTGGCTCAGTGACAACTATGGAAGGACATAAGCCTACAAACTTCTGAGAAGTGTGAATACCGAGGAGAGGAAATTTAGCACAGTACAATAAAAAGTCCATAACTAACAATAACAGGAAATGAAAAATTTGCCTTAAGAACAGGGAAAACTCCCTAGCAATGTGATTTGTAAGACTGGAATGATCTCCCACAGGAAGTTAAGCAGCAGGCCTAGTTTAGTTTTAAATATCATACAAGAAAAAAATAAAACAAACAACATAGGCAATAATCTTGCACTGGCAGGGAAGGGACTAGAATAAGTTTGTTGAGCTTTCTGTATCCTCTTCAGTTGCTGCACTTGATTTAACCCAAATCCTGAGGTTTCCCCTTCATCTTTATTCATTGAATTTTGAAAATCCTAGAGTCTTAGCAATATAACCACTAGACAAAAGCTTGAATAGTCCACTCCATCAATTTAGATAAGAAACTTTGCCTAACGAGCATGTGCATGGGATGGAGAGAGAGGATGTTATTCCATCAATTTCTACAGAATTACTTTATTAAAATGTTTAAAGTCTTTATACATTTGCAACCTGTGAATGGATGCCCTGTGTTCTTCCTGCATCTGAAGCATCTCTATCTGCTTACATGCTCAATGCCTTCCCTAAGAGCTGTAGAATGACACTGACAAGACTGGACAGTTTTACTGCTGCTATTCAGCATCTAGGCTGTAAAGAGTTCCCTCCATGTTTGTCCACCTCTGGCCTACTACAGCTCACGGGACCGTCCTGCCCAGCCCCGAGCTCCCGGCCCAGGAGGCTTGCCCCCGGCCCCTCCCCTGCTGTTCCCCCTCCCATGCAGCCACACGGGCAGCAGGGCTGCGAGCTCCTGCTGCTCTGAGCGGCATGGTAAGGTGACGGCAGCGCCACGCACGGCAGTGAACGGGTTGGGTAGCGGGTCCCCGGGGGCAGTCAAGGGACAGGGAGCGGTTGGATGGGGCGGAGATTCTGGGGCAGTCAGGGGTCGGGGAACAGGGGGGTGGGATAGGGCGTGGGAGTCCCGGGGGGCCTGTCAGGGGGTGGTGTGGATAGGTCGGGGCAGTCAGGATACGGGGGCGTGTTGGATAGGGGGTGGGATCCCAGGGGGGGTGAGGGTTTAGGGCAGGGGGTCCCAAGAGTGGGCAGTCAGGGGACAGGAAGTGGGAGGGGGCAAATAAGGGGCAGGGGCCAGGCTTTTGGGGGGTACAGCCTTCCCTACCTGGCCCTCCATACAGTTTCACAGCCCGTTGTGGCCCTCGGGCCAAAAAGTTTGCCTACCCCTGATGTAGGCTCCTCCACACTATATATAAAAAGTGTTCTAACAGAAGCCCCTTATGCCAGTTAACTTGTACACTACCATGGTTACAGTTGCAGTATGGAAAGGCTCTAACAACAAATTTCTTCTTGTTGTTGAAACACCCACTAAACTGAGTGGCTTGGTCTGAGCGTGGTGGGGGACACCAGGAATAACTGGGCACAGTTTCCGTGATTTCTCTTGTGGGTTTCTGATTTTTTTTGGTGGGAGGAGGGAGGGCGAGGGAGCAAGCATGGGGGGAGGAGAGATGTGAACTGGAAAGAATCAGAGCTTATATAGGCTATTTAAGAAAGTTTGTGCAGTTCCACTACTTTTGCAGAGACTGAAACGGATAAGCAGTGCTCTGTCCTATCTATTCCATCAGCACAAGCACGAAGACACAGTCTGAAATGTTTTAAAGACACTCAATATTTTAATAACTGTCCTAGTACCTTTACTTAAAAATATCCTTCATTTTCTACTCTGATCCATTATTTTTGGCTTTCCCCCCCATAGATTAGTTACAATTTTAAGTCAGGGCAGAGGCTATTTGTCCTTCCTTTATCATATTTAAAAATATTTCACACGCTTATGAAAAATAATTTCTTCACCTCAAGCAAAGAGCAAGTAGAATTTTACCAGACTAATTCAGGATAGTTTTATTTTCAACCAATACTTGATACTCGAACATGCTGAGCTATTCAGTTTAATTCTCACATTGTGGCTTATACATTGTGATGAACTCTATTTAGTAAATAAATTTTAACTTTCATCTGTTTTTACTTGGCACTAATCCTAAGAAGTTAGACACTTTCTAAATAACATAGTTACAAAAGGTAATTAAAAATAAAGACTCTGAATAAGGCAATAACCTCATTGCTTAATCACAGAAAGATTTCAGATCTGATACCCAACAATTAATTTTAAGATTAAATAAAAATTAGATTAGCAATTTTATCCCTTTTAAAATCCTGATTAAAACAGTTAAATTGTCTTGATTAAAGTCAGGGATTAAAGCTATTTCTATACCACAGCCCACATCTTAGTAGAGTCTCATGGACCACACTGTCCTCTTGCCAGCCACAGATCTGTAGAACAACTTCCCCTATCCACAATCACAGTCTCCTCTCCCACTGGCAATCAGATATCATTTATGTGGCAAATACTGCAATTATTTATATTGAAGGGTAATACCAGGATATTTATTTTTAGCATTTTTTAGTCTAGTTAGCAGCTCAAAATGCCAACACTACATAACCAGCCAGCTCTCTTCAGACCATCAACAAGTGGTTGATATACCATCTTGGGAATTAATGATTTTGGATCAGACCACCCTGGATTTTCCTGAGCATTACAAATAGTATTTTTCCTAACATATTAAAACAGATGCAATACAGACTATACAGAAGAGATAATTATTTAGCAGAGTTTGGCTGGCACAGTGATAAAGTGTATACACTGTTCAGGAAATCTATTCTAACAGCTGCACATGAAAACAGTTCTTGCACATATAACTACAACTATACTGTGGGTAGTACCCAAGCTGCTCCTTGCTTGCCTTTTGGCTACTGCTTCTTTTGTCAGGTAAGACATAAGTAAGCAAGATTTAAAAAAAAAAAAAACCTACATTTTTCATCCCAATTAACTTTTTAAAATATGTTTTCCTGTCAGCAATGCAAAGGTCATTATGAATAAAATGATAAGACATTCAAGGATGAAGGGCAGCCTTCATTTATCTGATACAGTCTTGTAATCCATGACTGAATAAACCAGAATACCCCTAAAGAATCAATACAACCCTACCAGTCCTACAGCCTTCTACACTGAATCTTATTTACAGAAGCAAGGACTTGCATTTAAGTGAGACTTGGCCACAAAAAAGGGCAGTAGTAGAATCTGATTAAATTTCTTTGCAGTTTTACACTTTTGGAGTAGCCTACAAAATGTACAAGCTTGAAGAGTCACATACAGTATGTGGAAATGACATACAGTATTATTAAATGGAGTGTTGTAGCCATGTTGGCCCCAGACTATTAGAGAATGCTTTTGAGCTTACACAGAGCAAGAGCTCCGTATAAATTTGAGCACTTGTCTCTCTCACCAACAGAAGTTGGTCCAACAAAATATATTACCTCACCCACTTTGTCTCTCTCTTAAAATGGAAATGTTTTCAGATTTAGGTTACTAGTCACCATGTGTTACTGGTTACTTTTGCACTTCGCTCAGATTTGTCAGCCTAATAAATTTCATTTCCCTCTTCTTATGCACTTGAATACAGCTGTGCCTGAGTTACAACACAAAAGGAAAATCTTTACATTTAAATAAGCTCTGTGAATTAAACTTCATGAAAACACTGTAATATTAAGTTTTGTAATGCATTCCCTACACCCACAGCCAAAAATCCCCTAAACTAAGATCAAACCTGCTTCACCAGACACCCTTTTTTGTCTGTTGGTTGACGTTCACATCAAGTTTCTAAACCCCTAGAAAAGTTTATTTTTATCAGCTTGTTCAGAAGCCTAGCTGTCATTTCCATATTAACTGTAGCTGCTGGAAGGCACACCTATAGGAAGGGAAAGTCCCCTCTCCCCATCACTTACTTTCTAGTCCTCAGGGGAAGGTTTACCCACAGACTCAAGATGCTATCATTTTATCTCTGAGAATTGTGTATGGTGTTTTGTTTTGTTTTTTTAAAAAGAGAGAGACTAAAATCCATTATTTCCTGTCTAAAACTGAAGTGCTACTGCCTACCTACTGTGGTATCAGAGGCTCCTGCCTGGTTACTCAGATCCTCATCACATCCTGGTGTTTTAGGGCCTCACCCTACGCTCCTTACTCATGCGGAGCGCTTTCAAGGGGTTTTTGCCTGTGAGAGGACTGCAAGGTTAACTCCGGGGTGCCGATGTAGAGGAGACTAGCTGTCCTAGCTCTGACCCCAGGATCACCGAGACGCTGCACCACACCAGCACCGCCATCCTCCCAGCCCACAGCGCTGACAGCCACAAACTCGGAACTGCGCGGGGGAGGTGGAGGACGGGGAGCAGCTCTGGCTGCACCAGGGGCTCGGGCTTCCCGCACACGCAGCGGAGGTGGCCGGGACTGCCCGGGGGTGGGCAGAAAAGGTCGCCCCCGCCCAAGACCCCACAAGCGGCTCCCGATCCGCAGAGACCCAAGTCGCTCCGCTACAGGGCGGGGGAAGGAGCGAAGGGGACGCGACCCGGGGGCGGAGGGAGGGAAGGATCCCCGCTGCTGGCCAGGGGATCCCGGAGGCGGGCAAAGGGGGATCGCAGCTCCCAGCCCGCGCTGTGACCGGGACGCCGCAGGGGCCCTCCCCGGCGTGTGGCCGGGCGCGGGGCAGGAACAGCCCGGGGAGCCGCGCTCCCGCCGCCCGGGCCCACAAAATGGAGCCAGAGCAGGGGCCACGGGCCCCAAAGCCCAGGCCCAGCGGGAGCCGGTGGCGGGGAGGAGAGGGCTCCGCTTCGGTCCCATCTCCCCCCGCCTGCCCCCACCGGCTCCGTCCCCGCCCGTCCGGGCTCCGGCCGCACAAAGAGGCGAGCGGGCGCTGGCGGGGCCCGGGCTCCTCTCCCCACTTCCTGGTCCCCTCGGCGGCGGCGCGGCGGCGGCGCCGGGGCCCGGGGAGGGAGACGGACATTTCATTCGAGCCTGCAGTGGAACCGGTTACCAATCATTGGCCGGAGCCAGGCACAAACCTCCAGTGCGGCCCTGGTTGGCTCCCTCCGCAAATCGGCTGTTTGGTTGGACAGAAAATGGCTGCGAAGGAACCAGTCCCAGCGCGGAGCCCCGCTTCCCGCAGCCGGCCTGCCCTCCCTCCGCGCCGCCTCCCCTCCAGCCCCGCCACACTCGGCTCTTCCGGCCGCGCGGGCTCCCTCCCGCCGCCACCGCCGCCCCCCGCCAGAACCTTTATAGCGGGGCCAGAGCTGGGGGAGGTTGCTGATCCTTCAGGCGCACTGACCTCACCTCGGAGAGGGGTCGCCTTGATAGGGGGTTTCGGTTGGGGTAGATCCTGTACAGCTCTCCCCACCACCATTCACACACAGATGGGGGGGGGGGGGCGTTCTCTGATGGGAGGTTTCATTGCGGGCAGTTGGGGTAGACCCGTGCAACTCTCTCCCATATCAATTTAAACACGTGGCTGTTGTAAACCGAATTGTCTGGGCATGGAGTATCTGTGTAAGAGGAGGGATGTGTTGGACACTCCATTTCTAAGATGGAGATAGTATTTATTTGTTAAATAGAAAGAAAAGGAGGACTTGTGGCACCTTAGAGACGAACACATTTATTTGAGCCTAAGCTTTCCTGAGCTACAGCTCACTTCATCCGATGCATTCAGTGAAAAATACAGGGGGGAGATTTATATCCACAGAGAACATGAAACAATGGGTGTTACCATACACACTGTAACCAGAAAGAAAAGAAGTACTTGTGGCACCTTAGAGACTAACCAATTTATTAGAGCATAAACCACAAGTCCTCCTTTTCTTTTTGCGAATACAGACTAACACGGCTGTTACTCTGAAAACTGTAACCAGAGTGATCACTTAATATGAGCTATTACCAGCAGGAGAGAGGAGGGGGGAAGGGGGAACCTTCTGTAGTGATCATCAAGGTGGGCCATTTCCAGCAGTTGACAAGAACGTTTGAGGAACAGGGGGGGGGGGGGCGGGAATAAACATGGGGAAATAGTTTTAGTTTGTGTAATGACCCATCAGGAAAGCTTATGCTCAAATAAATTGGTTAGTCTCTAAGGTGCCACAAGTACTCCTTTTCTTTTTGTGAATACAGACTAACACGGCTGCTACTCTGAAACCATTTATTAAGTGTTGATTGCTAAGAATTACATTACCTAAAGTTGTGTGAAACTCATGTTATACCTTACAAGGGCTTTTGTTAACATTTTCTTTTGCATCAGTGATGAGAAAATTCATACATACGAAGGCATGCAAAACCTCAAAGTAAAAGTCACCCAAATCCACAAATTTCTACTTGGAAAAAACATGAATTGTATGTGTATATATACACATAACAGAAGGACTCAGATTCACTCAAAAGGTTCATGGGTTTGGTCTGAGTTCAAATTTTAATGAAAAATGAAACCAGACAAATTTTGCATGGCTTCATGTTTCATTGCAAATATTTTGTGCAGCTTGAACATTATTTTAACTGCTGGGTGTTGTGAGAATTAATTCATTAATTTTTGGAAAGCTTTTTGCAAGTATTATCTAAACAATCAATATCTTTCCAGCCCTAAGGAATGTATTTTTCCTCTCCATTTATTTTGAAGCTTGTTTTATCACTTGCTACCTTATTACTATAAGGATGCACTATTAACCTTGCTCTGCAGCTTTAAGAGGGTTGTGTGGATTCTGTCACCCCAACCAGGAATTTCACAAATAAATCAGTGAGCACACATTGAGTCAGGTACAGAGCTTCTCAAATCTTTGATACTAAAGTTAGGGCCAGATCCCACTACCATTTAAGTCAATGGCAAAACTCATTTTTACTTTAATGGCAACAGGATTGGGACCTGTGACACCTAGATTATGGTCAAGTCACAGCAGGAAAGCTTCAGTGAGGAAGTAGTTAACTATAAAATGAAGGATATTGAAAGAATAAAGTGCTTTAAAAGACAGCTCAAATATTTTCTACTCTGAACATGCGAATATTTTGCATGAAATCCTACTGTCTTTTAAAAAAATACTACACTATTCTGTAGAAATGACCCAAAGCTTTTTCTAGGAGCACTACAGTGTTTTGTACTACTAATATAGCATTATATATATATATTTATAATACACACATAACCATGTTAAAAGAACATTATTAAGGTTGCAAAGTCAAGCCTTCAGAAGTTAGGAAATGCTGCAATTAAATTTGCCTGTGCAACCTTAATTCATCCCCTTTGTGTGCATGCACTGTGATACATCTTTTAATTACACAATCACATACTATTTTTTCCATAGGACCCATTTCTCATTCAGTGCCTGGATTGGACGGTGTTCCCTTAATAAGAAGCTGTTCAATATTTTGTTTTCTCCCTGTTGTTCAGTGATTAGCCCCAAGCATTATTTACTGCACACTATTCAAACTCTGCTCTGAAAACAGAATTATTAATTTCCTAATTAACTTTTCTATGGTGTTTATCACTATAATATCTGAGTGCTTCACACACAATAATGAATTTATTACCACAACCCCCAGTAAGGTAAGGAGGTGGTTGTGAGTGTGACATTACCCAGAGTACAATCTGGACTGATAGACACCTGTGTCCGTTCAATTCTCCAACATGGGGTGCCTTTTACACTGCTTTACTGTGAGAGCAACCACTCCTGGTCTACTCACACAGCTCCAGCATGTAAATCGCTCCCAGCTATATTGTAAGAGTGCTATAGCCAGTCACTCATGAATTACACTGTAGGGCCACACCAGCATGGGAGTGTGCCTGAGAGACCCAGAGCTAGGAACCGTTGACCAGTCACTACCCAGACCCAGGGGACTACCTCCTTTCTCTATCACTGTGGACAACACCACCATCCTGCCTGTCACTCACGCCCAACAACTTTGACTTGGACCTCTCTCTAGGTCCTCACATCCAGGCTATGTCTAAGGATATGTCTATGCTAGAAATGCTGCACCAGCCAGCTGTAGCTGAACCACTGCAGTTTAGACACTTACTACAGTGATGGAAGGGGTTCTTCTGTTGCTATTGTAAACTCACCGCTTCAAGAGGGGGTCAATCTAGTGGTGTAATAGGCATAACTATTGACAGGTTTCAGAGTAACAGCCATGTTAGTCTGTATTCGCAAAAAGAAAAGGAGTACTTGTGGCACCTTAGAGACTAACCAATTTATTTGAGCATGAGCTTTCGTGAGCTACAGCTCACTTCATCGGATGCATACCGTGGAAACTGCAGCAGACTTTATATACACACAGAGAATATGAAACAATACCTCCTCCCACCCCACTGTCCTGCTGGTAATAGCTTATCTAAAGTGATCATCAGGTTGGGCCATTTCCAGCACAAATCCAGGTTTTCTCACCCTCCACCCCCCCACACAAATTCACTCTCCTGCTGGTGATAGGCATAACTATGGCTCTCAGGAGGGGTAAATTTTTCACACCCCTGAGCAAAGTAGCTAGGTCAAACTAACTCTGTAGCATAGACCAGTCCTTGGTCTTGCAGCTTGTTTCTGCATAACAGCTCTAAAATATTGCCTTTCCTTCCATCCACACATCCAAAACCCTCAGGTAGGTTCTCATCAGTTCACATCTCAATTACTGCAACATCCTTTTTTCTGACCTTGGCAAATGCAATCTTGCTCCACGTGTCTTCATTCAGAATGTAACACTGCTGCAAAGATCATTTTCCTAGCCCATCACTTCAACCATGGGTGAAGGGGTCTCCAGTGATCCCCACACAAAACACAGGCAGAAAGGGGTTAAGAAATTTCCTGGCCCACAGACAGCAAAAGCAACCCCAGCTGCTCAACTGTAAAAATGGTCAATTATGGAAAGACACGCCCACAATTGCTGCAGCTAATGAGGGCAAGCCCAAGAGTAAAGATGGGGAACAGCATGAGAAAGGGTGGAAGAGTTTTCTCCTTCTACAAGCTCCCTCTTCTCTAGCACATCAAACATAAATTGTCTGTCTTTGCTTTCAAGGCCCTTCATAGCCTATCCTGCTTCCACCTATTATCTCCTTCAGTATCAAAAGATTGACTCCTGCTTCTGATTCGTCCAAGATGGTTCCAATGCCCATTCCATTCCACTGTTAAAGTTTCAAACAGCCACTTTTGTGCATTCTCCCAGCCTGTGCCTATGTGGGGGAGAAACTCCCTGTAAACATCTGCAAAACTAACTCATTATTCTCTTTCAAAACCCTCCTTCAAACTGTCCTTTGCCATAAGGCCTATACAAAATTGAGAATGGGTAGGCTGCTGGAGTGCTGAGACCACTGCCTATCGTGCTGACCAATATCGTCTTATTGTTTCCTTGTACTCCCATCTGTCTGTATTCATCGGTTATCTCTCATCTTACACTTAGATTGTAAGACCTTGGGGGCAGGGACTGTTCGTCTCCTGAACTTGTATATTTACGAGCACAATGGGGTTCTGGTCCATGACTGGAGCTCCTAGGTCCTAGGATAATACAAATAATAAAGCATGGGGATCCAGCAGTTGGGTGTATTCGCAACAGACTGTTGTCTTTCCAGAGAGAGAGACTGGGCAGGTTGTGAAATTGAGATGACCATAACTCGTCTGAGAGGAAGGGTGGCCCCGTGGCTACGGTGCAAACTGGAGGTTTGAGGGATCTGCGTTCAATTATTGGTTCCACCTTAGACTTATTGTGTGACCTTGGGCAAAGTCGCTTTGAGCTGGATTCTCAAAGGTATGTAAGGCTTCTAACTTCATTTGAAATAAATGGAAGTTAGAAGCCTAAATACGTGTGATGATCTGGACCTTTGTTGCTCTGTGTCTCAGTTTCCCCTTTGTAAAATGGGTATGAGTACCTCTATAGTCTTAGGAGTGTTGTGAGGATACATACTCTAAAAGATTGTGCAGTGCCAGATATTACGGTAATAGAGGCTGTATAAAAGTACCATAGATCAAAATGGTAATTAATCTTGGTTTCACCAATGGAACAGCTAGCTAGCTCAGCAGCACCAAGGGTATGTCTACACTTGAAACTTAGTCATGTTTTAACACGTATTAATTAAACCTAGGCTGCCCAGGGTTAAACATGGGTAGCAACAAATGCTTTGTGTTGTGTCTGCTCTAGAACTGACTTATTTGGGTTAATTAATATGTTAAAAGATGACTAAAAAGTCTAGTTTAGACCTACCACAAGAGTGATAGGGAACTTTAAAGGACATCTGCAGGAAGAAGGTCCAGGTGTAGAGAGATTAGTTTGAGAGACTGTATTAATGGAGCCCCTCCACTCTGCCCAGGCAACAGTTGGAGGTGGTGCAGTAACGATGTCCTCACCATCTTTTATTCAGCAGAGCAGTGTTGCGATTTTACTGATGCACATTCTGACAGAAGCCCTGCTTTGTGACTGTGTGGGAGCCTACAATTGTAGCATAATAATTTGAACAAAATAACTTGTGTTAGTCTTAGCTCCATTTTAAACACAGAAAAAAAATCAATGCTGATCTTAAATGGAAAAAGATAAAAGCATCTTTATTTTCAAGCATTGTGCGAATATAACAAACAATGACTATGAAATTAGAAACGGATAGTACTTTTAATTGTTAATTTTTATAACTATGCTTATTATGCACTTGCTAATAAAGATCTCTTACCATGTAGGAATTTTGTGTTGTTGTGGTTAGTTTCTAATTCTTTGTATTCCACTGGCTTTTTGGACATTCTCAGCTGCACTTGAGTGATATTTATCTAGCAGCATAAGAATTGTGAAAAGCTTATGCTGTACTGCTCTGGAGGATGGACAGTTGCTTAATGGCAGTGCAGAGAACTCTATGTTCTCTGCATGTGGTGGAACTGGGTTCCAGACCAGCTCTACTTAGGCCAATGTGGAGGAAGTACTGGGGGTTGGACAGGTGAGGAAGGGGGCATGGACTGTGATCTGGGTCAGGAATTCAAAGATCCTATGATCACAGAACTCTGCACATGTGGTGCAATGGAGTTGTGGAGTAATAGCCATGGAGGGCAGCAGAGCTGTCCCACATCCTGTTTGTGGGTTAAGTGGGGATTCCATCTCCTTCCAGTCCCTGCATAGTTTCCTTGCCCAAAGCCAATTTTCTCAGACTTTGTGGATGGTGTTGAATTTCATCCTTGTCATGGATTTGAGGACTTTATTTTGTTCATGCCATTGAAGGAATTCAGAACTTGCTACAAAATGACAGAGCTGTCCAGATCCTCTGGTGTTGGTCATCTTTTGTAATATACATCCCGCGCAGGTTACTGTGTGGGACACTGGGATGCAAGGAATTCAGGGTCTGTCTGCACAAGTACAACCATGTTAGCAACATAGTAAAAACAAAGCTGTCCCCTAAACCAGCTACAAATATGATTCCAATTAGTAGCATCAACTGGATCTGAACTGTCTCCCCTAAGTAGGTTGGTTCTTTGACATGGTTGTATCTGTAGTGTAGACAGAGCCATAGATTACAGTATGTTCTTTTTTCTCCTGTGATCCTAGACACAAATCTTGCAAAATTGACAGCCTATTTTAATGAAATTAAAATCCAGGACATCCATGAACTGTGTAGGTTTTAATAGTGCTAAGATATAGCTGCTTTTGCATTCAGGGCTAAGAGTTCAAACCTTAAACCAGTTGGCATTACAGGATCTTGACATTACTGAGACAAGCTTTTCTCTTCTAGTTTACACATAGGAGAGATCTTAATTTCACCGATAGAAATTGTTAAAAGATAGGTAACAAAGGGTAGGAATAAATAGTCAGATTTCACAGCTGAGAGGGGTAAATAGTGGGGTCTCCCAAGGATCTGTACTGGGACCTGTGCTGTTCAACATGTTCATATATGATCTGGAAAAAGGGATAAACAGGGAGATGGCAAAGTTTGCAGACAATACAAAACTACTCAAGATAGTTAAGTCCAAAACTAACGGTGAAGAGTTGCACTGGGATCTCACAGAACTGGGTGACTGGGCAACAAAAGGGCAGATGGAAATTCAATATAGATAAATGCAAAGTAATGCACATGGGAAAAACATAATCCCAACTATACATACAAAATGATGGGATCTAAATTAGCTCTTACCACTAAAGAAAGATCTTGGAGACACTGTGGATACTTCTCTGAAAACATCTGCTCAATGTGTAGCAGCAGTCAAAAAAGCCAACAGAATATTAGGAAAGGGATAGATAATAAAACAAAATCATAATCCCACTATGTAAACCATGGTATGCCCACACCTTGAATACTGTATGCAGTTTTGGTCATCCAATCTAATATAAAGATATATTAGAACTGGAAAAAGGACAGAGAAGGGCAACAAAAATGATTAGGGGTATGGAAAGCTTCCATAAGAGGAAATGTTAAAAAGACTGGGACTGTTCATTTTAGAAAGGAGATGACTAAGGGGAGGAGATATGATAGAGGTCTATAAAATCATGAATGGTGTGGAGAAAGTGAATAAGGAAATGTTTCAGAGTTAACAGCCGTATTAGTCTGTATTCACAAAAAGAAAAGGAGTACTTGTGGCACCTTAGAGACTAACCAATTTATTTGAGCATAAGTTTTCATGAGCTACAGCTCACTTCATCGGATGCATTCCGTGGGCTTTGGATCAGCACCAGGATGTTTTATAGTACATTCTTAATCTCAGAATTATTCTAAACAATAAAAGAATGTGACTCACTTTTGGATTATAAGGTAGAAGACATAAAAACAGATGTGGTGATGCTTTTGAGACTCTCTCATATGACCGTCTCAAACAAACTAGGGAAATGCAACCTAGCTGGAGCTACTATAAGGTGGATGCATAAGTGGTTGGAGAACCATTCTCAGAGAGTAGTTATCTGTGGTTCACAGTCATGCTGGAAGGATGTAACAAGTAGGGTCCCGCAAGGATCAGTTTTGGGTCCGGTTCTGTTCAATATCTTCATCAATGATTTAGATAACGGCATAGAGAGTACACTTATAAAGTTTGCGGATGATACCAAGATGGGAGGGTTTGCAGTGCTTTGGAGGGTAGGATTAACATTCAGAAGGATCTGGACAACCTGGAGAAATGGTCTGAAGTAAATAGGATTAAATTCAATAAAGACAAATGCAAAGTACTCCATTTAGGAAGGAACAAATCAGTTGCACACGTACAAAATGGGAATGACTGCCTAGGAAGGAGTACTGTGGAAAGGGATCTGGGGGGGTCATAGTGGACCACAAGCTAAATATGATTCAACAGTTTAATGCTGTTGCAAAAACAAAAAGCGAACATTATTCTGGGATGGATTAGCCGGAGGGCTTTAAGCAAGACACAAGAAGTAATTCTTCCACTCTACTCCGCACTGATTAGGCCTCAAATGGAGTATTGTGTCGAGTTCTGGGCGACACATTTCTGGAAAGATGTGGATAAATTGGAGAAAATCCAGAGAAGAGCAACAAAAATGATAAAAAGTCTAGAAAACATGACCTATGAAGGCAGATTGAAAGAAAAATGGGTTGGTTTAGTCTGGAGAAGAGAAGACAGAGGGGACATGATAATTTTCAAGTACATAAAAGGTTGTTACAAGGAAGAAGGAGAGAAATTGTTCTTCTTAACCTCTGAGGATAGGACAAGAAGCAATGAGCTTATATTGCAGCAAGGGAGGTTTAGGTTGGACTTTAGGAAAAACTTCCCAACTGTCAGGGTGGTTAAGCACTGGAATAAATTGCCTAAGGAGGTTGTGGAAATTCCATCATTGGAGATTTTTAAAAGCAGGTTAGACAAACGTGTCAGGAAGGGTCTAGATCAATGGTTGTCAGATTTTTTTTTCCTGGCAATCCAGTTGAAGAAAATTTGTTGATGCCCATGATCCAACAGAGCTGGGGATGAGGGGTGGGGCCAGGAATGGAGGGGTTCAGAGTGTGAGAGGGGCTCTGAGCTGGGACAGGGGGTTGGGGTGCAAGAGGGGATCAGGGCTCTGCGCACGGGGTGCAAGCTCTGGAGTGGGGCCTGCGATGAAGGGTGCGGGGGGGGTCAGGCCTGGGGCAGGGAATTGGAGTGCGGGGTTGGGGTGTGGGCTTACCTCCGGCAGCTCCCGGCGAGCGGCACAGCCAGGTGCAGAGGCAGGCTTCCTGCCTGTCCTGGCACAGTGGACCACGCAGCACCCTGGAAGCGGCCAGCAGCAGGTCCGGCTCCTAGGCGGAGGCTCACAACCGGCTTGCGTGGCTCTCACCTGCAGGCACTGCCATCCCCAGCTCCCATTGACTGGCAACTGGCCAATGTGTGTGCAGAGCACCACAGTGCTCAGAACGGGGACAGCGCACAGAGCCCTGTGGGCTCCCCCCCCCCCAGCTAGGAGCCGGACCTGCTGCTGGCTGCTTCTGGGGCACAGCGCGGTGTCAGAACAGGTCGGGACTAGCCTGCCTTAGCCAGGCAGCACCGCCAATGGGACTTTTAACGGCCCGGTCGGTGGTGCTGACCAGAGCCGCCGCGACCCAGTGCCTTACATTCCGTGACCCAGTACTGGGTCACGACCTGAAGTTTGAAAACCACTGGAGCCTGCCTGCCTCCCTGTAGCCAACCAGTCTTTTAGCAGCCCAGTCAGCTATGGTGACCGTAGCCACCAGGGTCCCTTTTTGACTGGGCATTCCAGTCGACAACAGGATGCCTGGCAACCCTATGCCTTTGGGACCCCTTTATGATATCTCTAAGCAAAGTGCATTGGTGTAGATTATCTTCCTTTTGAAAGCCAACTAGAAGCTTCTGCTAGCACATAATGCAGAAACCCATGTTCTGAGTGGCATAGACCATTATGAGCACACCACACTAGTGTGCTCAAGTATCTCTGTTGGCCACCTATTCACTTCTGGATGCAGCTTAAGGCATGGGTTTAAAGTTTTTAAATGGGTTGGGTCTAGGGTTGCCAACCCTCCCGGATTGTACAGGAGTCCTAGATGCAGGGGCAGCCAGGAGATCTCTGCACACTGCCCCTGCCCTGGGCACCGACTCCACAGCTCCCATTGACTGGGAACCATGGGTAATGGGAGCTGCAGGGGCAGTGCCTGCAGGCAGGGGCAGTGTGTAGAGCTACCTGACCAACACTGTGCGTAGGAGCCAAACATGCCAGTCGTTTCCAGAAGCTGTCCAAGGTAAGCGCCACCCAGCTGGGCCTACACCCCCTCCCACACCCCAACCCCCTTCTACAACCCTGAGCCCGGATTGCAACCCCTTGCCCCTGGACCGCAACCCGCTGCCCCAGCCCGGAGGCCCCCCCATCCTACAAACCCCTCAGCCCCACCCCAGAGCCCACACCCCATCCTGCACCCCAACCCCCTGCCTGGGGGATGTGGTGGGGGGGCTGAGTGAGCAGGGCCTTGGAGAAGGGGCAGGGCAAGGGTGTTTGTGCGATTAGAAAGTTGGCAACCCTAGTTGGGTCCCAGATACTCGCTAAAGACCACCTCTCATCCTGTGGCAGCAGTGAAGTTTAATATCAGATATTTAGGGTTCGGCTGACAGTTCCCTATTCTGAACTTTAAAGGACTGGTAGGAAAAGCTCTCTAGAAGGCTTCCCCTTTGCAACTCTTCTTCCATACCATGCCTCAGAACCCACGTGGGGTAGTGTTAAGAAACAAAAGGAATGCATCTGAAAACACATGGTGCTTGATTGTCCCCTTGATGGCATGGATTTTATGATATCGTGACTCCAGTGAAGTCAGTGGAGTCACACTGAAGTAAAACTGGTGTAAGGGAAGGTGGGGGGCATGCATGGCAGGAGGGGAATCAAAACAAAACAGGCCCATTATCTTGATACTGACAACAAACTGGCTGCAGATTCTTCCTCTAGCAGCACCTTTCGGGTTGACTTTTTAGAAGCGTTATGTTATTTTTTATAACTGGCTCTAGCTGTCTTCATAATATCAGCAGGTGCTGAATATATTTTTATATCTCAAGATTGGGCTGACAAGTGATTAAAAAAATGGCAATTACCGCCGATAGAACAAATACATGTGTTTGTCTGAGCGATTGGCTGACCAAGAAGTAGGACTGAGGGGACTTGAAGGCTCTAAAGTTTTACATTGTTTTGTTTGAGTGCAGTCATGTAACAAATAAAATAAATCTACATTTGTAAGTTGCACTTTCACCATAAAGAGATTGCACTACAGTACTTGTATGAGGTGAATTGCAAAATACTATCATTTAACAGTATAATCAAAAATATAAAGTGAGCACTGTGCACTTTGTATTCTATGTAGAAAAAACATCCAAAAAATATTTAATAACTTTCAAGTGTTATTCTATTGTTTAACAGTGCGATTAATTGCAGTTAATTTTTTGTAATTGCGATTAATTTTTTTTTTAGTTAATTGTGGGATTAACTGTGATTAATCAACAGTTCACTTAGATGTAACAAGCTCAGTTTAATTTTCCATGCTGGAATATGAATAGCTGGAAGTGGATTGATATGACAGGGAGATAGCTGCTTTTACAGCAAGGCAATGACTGAAAGGATTTAAAAGTTATGCCAAACCTTTGTGACTTTTGAAGGATTTGACATGTCTCTCTGAGCCTGCTTGTTATACCTGGGTGACACTCGGATATTGAACAAGGACTGGTACCACTGACCATTTGCAAAGGTAAGGTTAAGGGCAGCTAATTTGGAACTGAACCCAAAGAATTTGAATTGAGCAGTTTCCAAAGCAGGTGACCTAACTAAGCCACTTAAACTGTGAGGAAAGAATTGCCACTTACAGATGTGGCTGTAACAAGTGTCATGGACCCAGTCCTGCACTTCTTGACCATTCAGAACTCTCGTGAGAATTGAGTGGGGCTGTCCCCTTCCATCACATGGAAGTGGGCAGCCAAAAAAAAAAAAAAACCCAGAAGCCATCAAGAACCAGGAAGTGCACTCAATCAAGTAAAAACACAAATATTAGAAAGCCAGGGAAGCACAGTTACAGCAATTCCTTCCACACCACCTTAACTCTGCCCCATGGAGATGGCAATAGGGACCAGGTATCTAAACAGAGCCCTCATCCATCCTCAATAAAGCCTGCTCTTTTCTCAGTGCCCACCATAATTTCAAATCACCACTCTTATTCACATA
The DNA here is from genome assembly GCF_965140285.1 of Lepidochelys kempii. Taxonomy (NCBI): domain Eukaryota; kingdom Metazoa; phylum Chordata; order Testudines; family Cheloniidae; genus Lepidochelys; species Lepidochelys kempii. Next base: position 252,938,683 of record NC_136380.1, read on the forward strand.
CTCGCTAGCCGTCACTGGGCTCTGGATAGCAGTATTGATCTGGAGAGCATTTGCAGCTGGCTGCCAGGCACCACTTTGCCACCACAGCAGGCCCAGAGCTAGAGCTCTGCACTTGGAGAAGGCTCGCATCCCCCCTCGGGATGCCAACAGCAAATAGGAATATAACATTACCTTCCCACCACCACTGTCATTTTCTCTGTGCCCTCTATCATACTTCAGGGCCACAGCACCTGTATTTCCTCTGCCCCCACATGGTCCAGTAAGGGAACTCACCCTAGGTTCCTGGCTCCTCAGCTGTCACCTCTCTTGGGTAGAGAGACAGACACACTCTCTCTCTCCTCCCAAGCTGGGTTTTTCCAGGCTGCACAGTTCCCCACCTACACTGTGATATCCCTAGCACAGTCAGACTACCTAACCAGGCCAGCATCTACACTTTGCTTTCTCTTTGAAGGCTTATGAACAGCATAATTGCCAACAGTTATAAATTATGACTACACTTTATAAACAAGTACATTTATTCTTAAGGTGAAAGCATTACAGAGAAAACAATAAAAGTTCTTATATACATGCTACAAGCTTACTAGAGATCCCATAAGGCTGATTGGTGGTCTCAGCAGGCCAAAATCCTTCCAACCTTTTCCAGGAAGTATTGGGGCCCTCTTTGGGCAGAAGGTCTTGTGCCTGTGCTGATCAGCAAGAAGGTCCTGAGCCAGTTTAAACTCAAGCTGTTTATCCAAAAGTCCTTTGTCTGTTGGTCCCAGTTTGAACTAGTATATGCAAGTCTCTCCAGGTGGTGGGAGCTCTCTGGAGGTGTTACAACCTGAGTGAGTCTGCCTAACCCCCCCCCCCCATCACTGTTCTTAGTTTCTGGAGGAGTTGTAATCACCTGCCCGCATGGAATTACATATACTCTCTGGCCTACAATACAGTATGATCTCCCAAAGATAATCACACCCCACACAATTCCAAGTCTGCATTCCCAGTCATATACTCCCAGGGTCCCTCACTGTGCTATTCACAAAGCAAGATGAATACAACAAAAGGGCGGGGAGTCTCTGGGTGCTGTTTCAGAGTATTGCTTTGAGTCTCTCTCTGTGTGAGAAGTTGTTATTACAAAGAATTGCTTTGAGAACAGACTCTGTCTTAGAATGTACTAACACAATTAGCAGCTTGCAGGTTTCACACATAGAGGGAGAGAAACAGTACCAAAAACCAAGAGACCTCTTAATTAGTAATACCCTGGAATTTAAACTATGGGGAATCAAACTCATTTTTGATTTTAATACAGAACTTCTTTAATATGATCCAACAGCGGTGGCTGAAGCCCCGGGCCCTTTAAATTGCCCTTGAGCCCCGGGGCTCCCAGCCACCTCTGCAGCTAGGAGCTCGGGGGTGATTTAAAGGCCCCAGGGCTCCCAGCCGCAGCCGGAGCCCCTGGGCCTTTAAATCTTTAAAGGCCCTGCCTCTTCCGGTTGAGGCCATGCCTCTTCCGATTGAGGTAACACCCTCACTCAGGGCTCCAGCGTACCAGTAAGTCCTTTAAGTTACTTTCACCCCTGAACACTCAACCTGTAGAACTCATTGCCAGGGGATGTTCTGAAGGCCAGAAGTATAACTGTATAAAAAAAGAATTAGTTAATTTAATGAACGATAGGTCTATCAGTGGATATTAGCTGAGATGGTCAGAGATGCAACCCTATGCTCTGGGTGTCCCTAAACCAGTGCTGAATTTGTAATGAAAGAGATGCCAGGGCTCAAGCAATTATTTTACACTCATAAATGATGCAGCAAGCCCAGAGGTGCCGGGGCTATGAACTGTCAAGCCTCGAGGTGCCAGGCCTCAGCCCTGGCACAAATTAAGCACTGCCCTAAACCTTTGTCAGAAGCTGGGACTAGACAACAAGGGGTTGATTGCTCGACTGCCTGTTCTATTAATTTCCTCTGAAGCATCTGACACTAGCCACTGTCAGAAGACAGGCTACTGGGCTAGATGAACCATTGGTCTGATCCAGGATGGCCATTCTTACGTTCTTAATGAGATACTTGGTGGGAAAAAGGATTCTAATATTATTTTAATGATCCCACTAGCTCAGTCACTGGTTTGGGAGTCAATCATCTTAAAAAACATTGAGATAGCATTGAGGTGGGCTCAGAGCCACAAAGGTATTTAGGCTCCTCATTTCCACTGCAATCAGTGAAAGTTGGGAGCCTAAATACTTTGTGGATCTGGGCCATATAGCTTAGATGATTACAACTCTTTTATTAGGGTCCTTCAGCAGCGATCATACACTGGGTAAAATTACTTGAAAATACCTTCACCAAGATTTCAACATAGAGTGAAATGCCTTCTTATATTTCACCTTTATAGAAGCTGAGTTTTTTATTAGTGATTAGGACACTTCATAGACTTACTACACGTTACTGAATTTATTCCCCCTCCTCCATCTCCCTCCTTTGTTTTCATGATGCTCGTGCAATCTGTGTAATGTAATAGCCCAAAATACCAACCAGTATGATGCATTTGCAACCTTTCTTTTTGCTTTACAGAAATTCTGAAGGATACAACCTCCTGTCCTGCTCCTTTGAGAGTGCTGTGGCATCACAGAAAAAAAGAGAACAATATATATAATGGTTTTATACTGCTGCCTATCACTGTAATATGAGTGCCTTCCATGTAAAAGTGGTTAGCAATAATGAAGATCCTAGTGGACTTCATGGAGCCTCTGATTCTTCTCCCTTTTCTGCAGAATGCTATCTGATGTTCAAAATAAGAGATTGCTTGTTGTTGCACAGCAGTCCTCAACATCTGGACAAGTTTTTCACACTGATAAAAATTAAGGATGACTCCAAAGCATATTTAAGTCAATGAAAAGACTTCTAGTTTTCCATTGACTTCAATAAGCAAGGTTTGGATCAGGGCCTTAAATTGGAGTCTGTGTCCAGGAAAAGCTTCAGGATCCAACTGGTTCTCCTTTGACTTTTATAATACCCATGCAATGTTCTCCTGTGCTTATTTTATTATTTAAAAAAGAGACAGGATCAATTATTATTTATTATGCAGATTGAAGTAGAGCTCATAATGTGCTAGACATTTTCCAGACACAGAGAAAGAAACCAGTCCCTTTCCTGAAGAGTGTACAGTTTAGGCAAAGATGAGCAAAGGCTGGGAGAAACAGATACAACATACAGTCAAAGGGATCAAGATGGTGGTAGTCACATAGATTATTAGTTACATGATTGTAGTTTAAAAAAAAATAAGTTTCACACACCACATTTTCTTCCCCTCACTCTCCCTCCACAATTCAGCTCTCTCATTTTTATCCCACAATTCCAGTGTTCTTAAATTCCAATGTTCGCGTGCATCGTCTCAACATTTGGCCCCTTACCTTCATGAAAATGAGCAGTTCATTCATGCAAAGATCGACTTAAATAGGTAAGTAGGTGCCTTTAGTCTGCTTTATTATAGGTATCACAGAAAAAATAGTTTTTTTCTGGAGGGATTTAAATGAGGAGAGTACAGTGGCTTTGGGCACCAGCTCAGAAGTATCTGATGTGTAGGTGTGAAAAAGCATTGAGACACTTGTGGGAAAAACAGACAAACAAGGTGATGAGACTGGCCTAACTGGCAGAATAGAGAGAATGACAGGGCAGCAAGACAAGAGTCAAGGATAGATAAGTAGGGAGGAGCAGAGTTATGTAGCGCCTTGGAGTTGACCACAATGAATTTGCTGTGATAGAGACGGGAAGAGAGTGACAGGATTCAAACTGGGGGCATGAGATGATCAAAACCATAAAGAACATGACCTTGGAAGCTGCATTTTGTATGGACTAGAGGGGACAGGGGAGCAATGTGAAGTCAGGAAGGCTAGGGAGGGGGCTACGATAGTCAAAAGGGGAGATAGGGTGGTCCCAAAAAATGTTTTAGAAGTTCGGACAGAGGAGGGGAGAGGGGAAAAGCTGTTTTAGGAATATTGTGTAGGAAGAAGCAGCAGATTTGGACAACCCATGGATGTGTGGGGAGAGGGAGAAGTTGAAGATGACCAGTAGCTTATTTGGCTGTACTGACAGGGCTCTATTCAGTAGTAGCAGGAACTTTTGTTTAAATTTACTTACCTACTCTTGTGGCATGTAACATCTACAATAAATATAACTGAAAGACATTAGGAAAATATATTTTCAGTTTTCTTATTTTGTGTACTAGACAGTGTATAGTTCCCTTTCACCGTCCCCCCTTTACAGTCAGATGCAGCCACATTTTCATTGATTTTGGGCACCTCTGTTTTTGGGTGTCTTAAGTTGGGCTCCCAAAATCATTGGCCACTTTCAAAAATGTTGATCTTTGTTTCCCCTTTTGTTCCTGTGGGTCTTTCTCACAGCAACCTAGGAGATATTTTTCTTTTTCTAATAAAGGAATGTGATTGTGAAACCACAAAAATTGTCAAGAGATACCAGGGCAGGTGCAGTATTTTATGCTACTTTTACCTTGTTTATTTTCAAACTGACAAAATGTCCATTTGATGGTATCCCTTTGAAGACTTTGTGGGGCTTGGTGGAGTAGAATGACTTCCCACAGCCTATCCTGAGAATGATTTTATATCTCTAAGTCTGAAACCGTAGTCCCTGAATGACTGTTCTAGTTATTACCCTCTATTATAATAATTATTGCTATATAGATGAGTGAATGCAGATATTAACTGCAAAATCTCGGTGATCATTCTCATTGCTAGATCAGGAGCACTGCTTCATTTATAAGTGCACTGTAATAAAGTCATCTTAATTAAATGAAGATAGCAGTTTATGCATTTATAGATTTAATTATCTTAACTCCAAATTATTATTCTTTTGCCTTAGAAGACATTTAACAGGGTGGGCCAGAGGTTTCCATTTAAAAAATATGGCTTTGGTAAAAATATTTTGCCTGTTGGTTTATCCACTTTGTACAAAATGAAATGGCTTTACCCCTTGGGGTTTTAAATTAGATAGAGGTCGGTATACTTACATACCAGATTTAGGTCCCAATCCTGCAAATGCCTATGCACGTGAATATCTTTATGCATGTGAATACTGATGAGTTCAATGGGACTACTCAAATGTGACGTTATTTATATGCATATCTTTGCATGGATCATGGCCTTAGTCAACAAAAATGTTTCAGAAATTCAAGTGTAATTTTTTGGTACTTGAAACTCCAATTAATGGTGGAGATTGGATTGTAGGATGGGAGCACTGTACAGCATTTGTAATGGGACTGGCACAAGTCATCCGTGCAAACAGAACGGGTTTCTGGGAGGTTATACCCCTTGAGCATGGAGGCTATTCCACCACCACTGTGAGAGTAGAGAAACGGGTTTCCTTTCTATAGAGATCCCTCGTGTTGTTTGTTATTTGTATTATGGTAGTGCATAGAAGCCCCAAGTGAGATCAGAGTAGGGTGACCAGATGTCCCGATTTTATAGGGACAGTCCCGATATTTGGGGCTTTTTTTTTACATAGGTTCCGATTACACCCCACCCCCGTCCCGATTTTTCACATTTGCTATCTGGTCACCCTAGATCAGGGTCTCATTGTGCTAGGTGCTGTACAAACACATAGCAAGAGAGTGTCCCTGCCCCAGAGAGGTTACAATCTAAGTAGACAAGACAGGTATAAAGGTGGGGAAAAAAGAAGGATAATTATCTCCATTTTACAGCTGGGGAACTGAGATATGGATAACAAGAATGATTTTCCCATGATCACTTAAAGTCTATGACCAAGCTACAGAATGAACCTAGATCTCCTGAATCTCAGTCTAATGCTTTAACCACAAGGTCATTCTTCCTCTCAGCATGTATCCTTCTTTTCATTCTCCCCTCCCCCAGCATATAATCAACCTGCATAATGGAAGAGATGATTTATTCACAAAGACAAGAATTTTTTTTTAAAACATCAGGTATTGGCCATAAGCAAGAATAGGATACCAGCTTTGATGGACTTATTGTCTGAGCTGGTTTGGCCAATCATATATTTCCATACAAAGAGAAAGGAAATGCACAATTTCAACGAAACAGTAAGAAAACCACATCACATGTATGCTGTTGTTTTACTTTTATAGATTCATAGACTTTCTCTCCCATCTTTTGCCTTGTCTCTTTACACTGTAAATTCTGGCTCTCTCATGTGTACCTTCAACATCTATCATAAGGGTATCTCAATTTTGGTTGGGGCCTCTAAGCAGAACTGTAGTAGCTCATAATTTAAGACCAGAAGAAACCCATTATCATCATCTAGTCTGACTTCCTCCATAGCTAAGGCCACTGAATTTCAGTGAGACACATACAAAGTCAAATGTTTCTTTCTTGAATACGTTCTAAGTTGGAAATTATTGTTTTTGGAAAAAAAAGACATGCTGAAAATTGTCCCATATGTAGAATCTTTACTTTCAAAGTCCATCCTTGGTTTTTTTTTAAATTCAAATGTTTCCAAAAGCTAGACAGCATATGCGGACACGTGCTACTGTCTGTGATTTACTTATAGTTAAAGTTGTCCTCTTTTACCCCTTTTTAATATTTTTGAAATCAGAAATGAAAAAGATAAATATAATAATTATATCTAGCTCTCATGTAGTGCTTTTCACCTGTAGATCTTAAAGCATTTTACAAAGGAGGCAAGTATCATCTCCGCTTCACACATGGGAAACTGAGGCACTGATAGGTGAAATGATTTGTCCAAGGTCAGCCCTCAGGCCAGCAACAGAGCAGGGAATAGAACCAGGTCACCTGATTCCACTCCACTGTTCTATCCACTAGGCCACATTGCATTCCCATATGGGTGGATGCTTGCAAGTAGGATTACAATAAGGACAGGTCATATTTTTAATTTTTCACTTCACCTCTTTGTAGTGTCCCTTTGAGCATGGTTCCAAAATAAAAAAAAAATTAAAAAAAAAAAGTAGGGATATTTAACTTTTAAAATATGTTTTGCCATGTGCTCTGTTCTAATTCCATGTCAGTTTGCAATATGCTTCTTGAGCTGACCTGCTAAAGCTCCAGTTTTAGTAGTAGTTTCTGCATATCTTTATATTGAAGAAAATCCCCCCCACCTTTACTCAATGCCTTATTTTAACTGCATAGGTCTTCCAAGGAAATTGAGTAATATCTTTTACTTCTAAGACACCTCATCTGTAGTGTCTATGCTATGTACAGTAGTTTGAGGTATGCTTGACTAAAAGTTAGGGCTGTAGATTAATCATAGTTAAATCATGCAATTAACTCAAAAAATAATAACAATTAATCACAGTTTTAATCACATTGTTAAACAACAGAATACCAATTGAAATATTTTTGATGTTTTTCTACATTTTCAAATATATTGATTTAAATTACAACACAGAATACAAAGTGTACTAGGCTCACTTGATATTATTTTTGATTACAAATATTTGCACTGTAAAAATGATAAACAAAAGACATAGTATTTTTCAATTCACCTCATACAAGCACTGTAGTGCAATCTCTTGATGGTGAAAGCACAACTTACAAATGGATTTTTTTTGTCACATGACTGCACTCAAAACCAAAACAATGTAAAACTTTAGAGCCCAGAAGTCCACTCAGGCCTACTTCTTGTTCAGCCACTGGCTAAGACATTAATTAATCATTAATTAATAAAGTCACAAGGGAGCTGCCCCTCATCAGCTCCTCAAGACTGGGGATTGGGGCACAGGCCAATTCACTAAACAGCTGCTGTGATTCCCCCTCCACATTTCTCCCTCCAGGGGCAGCTCAGTTTGTTAAACAGCCTAGGGTAAAAAAGAATCACTTGGGAGCCAGATTTCAGAGTAACAGCCGTGTTAGTCTGTCTTTGCAAAAAGAAAAGGAGTACTTGTGGCACCTTAGAGACTAACCAATTTATTTGAGCATGAGTTTTCGTGAGCTACAGCTCACTTCATCGGATGCATACCGTGTGGAAACTGCAGCAGACTTTATATACACACAGAGAATATGAAACAATACCTCCTCCCACCCCACTGTCCTGCTGGTAACAGCTTATCTAAAGTGATCATCAGGTTGGGCCATTTCCAGCACAAATCCAGGTTTTCTCACCCTCCACCCCCCCACACAAGAGGCAGTCTGGCACCGTCCGCAGCACTCAGTACCTGAGGCGCGTCCGCCGGCAGGGGTCGCCCCACGCCCTGCAAACCCGTTCCTATCGCTAGTGCAAGCGGAGCTTCACCTCGCAGGAGAGGAGGGCGCAGCTCCGTTGCCTGCAGCCCGGGCCTCCCTTGCGTCCTTATCTGGTGCTGGCCTGGCAGAGGGCGCTGCGCGGCCCCTCCCTGGGAGCCGCTGGAGGAGGATGCGCTCAGTCCCGCGCCATGGGGAGCTCGGTGAGGAAGGGCAAAGCGGTGCTGCCGGCCGAAGAGGCTGCCCGCCCCAGTAGCCCCCGCCGGGAGCAGCCCCAGCGAGCAGGTAGGCAGCCCGCCCCTCGCGCGGGGACTAGGCGGCAGCCGGGCAGGAAGGTGGGAGCAGGGAGCGGGGCTCGGCTCCCGCAGCAGCAGAAAGTTCGCTCTGCCCGTGCCAGGTGGCGGCCGCTCCCCAGCGCCTCCCCACCTCCTCGCGTCTCTCCCTGCCGGGGGCCTGCCTTGCCAAGCGCGGGGGCTTCCGCAGTGGGAGCCTGCGATTTTTCCTCTGCGTGGGTATCGGCCAAGATGTGCAGCCCTGCCACTGGCTAGTGATTTGGGGTGCCCAACTTCATAGATTGGGGCCAGATTTGGAGAAGGTGCCAAGTGCCTGCCCCATGAAAATCAAGCCCGTTTAAGGTGCCCGAACTAAGCTAGGTGCCCCAAAATAAAAGCACCCCAAATCACTAGTTGCTCTTGAAAATGTGGGCCTCCTACGTAGATCAGGTGTGAGTCTCTGCAGCGAAATAGATAACTGTATAGACCATCTTTCTACATATCTGCCTAAAAATACACAGTACTGGCAGCCCTTTACTCAAAGTACTTGACAAATGCCAATTAAGCCATAGCTCTGGTCCATAAACTGACAATGAAACACTTAGATTTTCTGGTAAAAGAATTCATAAGTCTCAGAAACTGAAGCTAAAAATTGTGTGTGTGTGTGTGGGGCAACATAAAATTGAGAGCTCTGTAGCTATCTTTCTGCTTCAATTCCCTCTTCTAACCCTGACTCAGGACTTCTTATACTGGGACTTTTTAGGTATCTGTGTATGTAATTTCGGAAAGGTAGACCTGTTTAATGAAGTAAATGTGTGACTGCAGACAAGGCTTCAGTAATAATATGTTTCTAAAATTCAACTTGAGAAATTGAATTGTTTTCTGTGATTGCTTATACTTATCAAAATCTTGACCTGGTTTATGTGAAACAAAGATGATGTGGTTGATTCAGTTCCTATCTATTTATGGCCAGATTCTGATAACCTGTCATTTTGTTCTGTGTTTGTACAGCACCTGGCACAATAGGGACCTGGTCCATGAGTGGGACTTCTAGGTACTTTGATAATACAAGTAATTAATAATAATGATGATGATGTTCAGTAGTACTTTACTCCATTAATAAACTAACTTAAATGAATGGGGCTAGTCAGGGAGTAGAATGCCAATGAATAAGGACATCAAAATCTAGTGATTAGTATTTACCAGCATGGTAGCACTAGTCACTGAGTGCAAGATTCCTTGAGTAGGTGTCCATATCACAGAAGTTCTTATCACCATAAATGGCACCCTGGTAGCATTCACAGCAGAGAGGGCAAATTTTGAAGTGACATGAAGACTGAATTGTCCTCTCACCCATAGAGATAGTCCCTCCAGTCCAGGTTAGGACTAAGGCAACTAGCAGTACAGTGTGAAGAAGCTTGCACTTCAGCTGTCCGTTTTGTATTTGTTCTATGGATAAATCAAGGTCAGGACTTCCATCTCCAGTGCTTTCAGCTTGGCACTTAGCATGAAGAATACATTCACTAAAAAACTGTAAAAAGTGATTTAAAAATGTAAAGGGTTTGAAATGCTGAATGGCTGAGATTAAAAAAACAAACAAACAAAAAACTAAGTATCTAGAGTAAACCAAAAGCCATTTAAAATATGTAATATTTTAATAGGGCATTCAAGGCTGAAGGAAACTTTTAAAACATTACGTATTTTTGGATTATGGAAAGTTTTTAATACACAGCCCTCACTCCCTCAAATTTGGATACGGGTTGGTTGTTTTTTGTTTTGTTGTTGCCATAGAGCATTTTTGTATATATGATACTTGAAGAATTGTCAGGGCTAAAACACTTTTGTAGTTCTGTAAGATAATGTAAACCACTTTACATCTGTTTTATATACAGCTTCCCCAGAAATACAACGCAGAGAGGAGCCGCCCCTCCAGAGCAGCAGCTTTGCTCCTGGAACCCCCCCCAGAGCACCCAAGATTTAGTCAAGGGTATATAGTACAGGTTATGGACAGGTCACAGGGCTGTGAAGTTTTGTTTATTGCCCATGACCTGTCCATGAATTTTACTAAATATACCCATGATTAAATCTTAGCTTTATACATGATCACATACTATATAGTCCATAGAATCTCCCCTCCCCTCCCCCAGCTCCATGTCCTCATCTCCCCCAACTCCACATCTGGGTCAAAATTTGTGAGGTGCCGAGTGCCTTACACTTCCGATGACTTCAGTAGGAGTTGAGGGTTGGGCTCTTGAGACGCAATTCCTTGTCACTGGCACGTATGGAAAGATTCTAACTGGAATCTTGGAGTGAGTTTAGTATCAGGCCCTTCGTGGGTAGACTTGTAAAATATTGTTACTATTAAAAATCACTTTTGCACATTTTCTTTTACTAATAATAGCTGGCAGAGCCCCAAAATCCAACACAACTTCATGGTATGAAGAGAAGGGGCCCAAATCACTGCTGTGTTACTCTACATTAATGCCAGTGTAACTGTACTGAAATCAATGAAATTACATCAGCGTGAAACTGGAGTAATGCAGTGACAAATTAGGCCCAAACTCATTTTATTTCTCTTTGTGCTGTTTCCTGTAAACGTTTCTGCCATATTATTGTGCGTGTGGACTTTTAAAGTATAACAATGCTTCATAGCTGTGTTCATATAGCATTACTGTTGACGGATGCGAGCTTGCAGACCCTGGGTTCAATTTTGTCCTCGCTTACATCAGTGCAATCTTAGGCCTAGTCTGCACCTAAAATTTAGGTTGATTTGGCTATGTCACTCAAGGGTGTGAAAAATCGACACCCCTGAGAGACATAATTGAGCCAATCTAAGCCCCAGTGGAGACACCACTAGGTTGACCTGGTTACTGCCTCTCGAGGGGGCAGATTTTCTACAACAGAAGAATCCCTTCCATTGCTGTACCAACTGTCTACACTACTGTGCTACGGTTGCATAGCTGCAGCAACACAGCTGCAGCACTTGTAGTGTAGGCATACCCTTAGTGACCTCAGTAGTAACTGAGAGCAGGACTTATCCCTTAGTATATGAACTGCCAGTACATTTCCTTGCCAGCCTAATGCTCATTCAATATGCATTTTTTTTATTCCTGTGTGTTTTGCTATATCCCCTAGTTCCCCACAAGCATAACACCATCAAATGGACATTTCGTCAGTTTGAAAATAAATAAGTTAAAAATAGCATAAGATCCTGCACCTGCCCTGATGTCTCTTGACAGTTTTTGTGGTTTCACAATCATATTCCTTTATTAGAAAAAGAAAAATATCTCCCAGGTTGCTGTGAGAGAGACCCACCAGAACAAAAGGGGAAACAAAGATCAACATTTTTGAAAGTGGCCAGTGATTTTGGGAGCCCAACTTAAGACACCCAAAAACAAATGTGAAATAACCTAAATTCTTGAGGAACTTTAACAAGACTGAACAAAACAAGCATAACATCTGTACACAGTCCAGGGTATTCCCTCATTCTTTGAGCTATTAGGTCTTATCCCATTGCCTTCTCTCCCTGGTTCCCAAAGGCCCTTTTTGGCCTCAGCTCTCTTTCAGCATCCCTCCTCCCCAACATAGTCCTACCCAAACTTTCTGAGGTCTGGGCCTTTAGGACTGAGACTGGCTTAGTCATCTGGCACGTCTTTGGTCATCTGAGAAAGCTTTCTGGCCATTAAGTGCCCCGCTATGAGGGTGACTAAATCATCATAAGAGGAAGGGTCGTTTTGGCCAGCCTACCCTCAGAGGTCTCATGGTAGTCTTCTCAGGAATCTGTCCAAAACCAAGAGTTCCATGATCTTTTTCCAGGCTGTTGGTCCCAGAAGGCAGTCACTCCTGTCTCAGATGGATCAGGTTGAACAGTTGTGATCTGGTGCTTTGTCTCTGGGTATCTCCACTAGTGGAATCTCTGGGCCCCAATGGCTGTAGTTGTCTGGAAGTAGTCTTTAGCAGTTTCTGTTGGCATGTCATAGTATGCCTTCTGGGTCTCCCAATATGGGAAAGGAACCAGAAGTGAGGATACTGGCCCACTGGTCTCAGAGCCAGGCCTCCTATAGGGCTGTTCTTTCAAATGTGAGGAGATATGCCTTGATGTCATGCTTCTGTTGTCATTTTTTGTAGATAACTGTTAGCCTTCAGGGATTAAGTTCTCTTGTGGCCACCTCCCATCTGAGTCAGGGCTTTTAGTTGTCTCACTACTTTGCATAGAGTGACTTGGTCTTGTGTTGCCTGGTTTATCAGCAGTTGACTGTCTCCTACTGTGTTCACACCCTCACCACTTCCTCCATTCTCCAAAATGGTTTCTCTCTCCCTGGGAAAAGTCAGCTGTGCCAAATCCCATCCCTAATACCATGTGTGACAATACACCTCTTTCATCATGTCAGGGCGCAGCGTTTCTCCCAGTTGCATTGGGCGCGTGTGAGGTAAATCAGTCCTACTCTAGAAGTTTAGTTCTTCATGTTGGTTTATTAGAGGAGGCCCTAGGTTTGGTCCAAGAGCTTCCTTAAACAAACAAGTCCATTTCCTACCTCTCACTGGAGTATGCCTCTTCATATGCTGGCTGTCAATTGCCAGCCACCCTCTAACCCACTCTGTGCCCAGCTATGCTAGGAACCAAGGCCCGCTCCCAAAACAGAAATAAACACATTTCTCTTATTGAGAAAAACAGCTCTTTATTTGGAAAAACCTTCCCTCCCCCTCACTGCACACAGCCCTTTTGCTGCCTGCTCCTCTCCTCTCTCCCTCACTCTATCTGGAAGAGGTTTCTAAAGGTCACAGGCTGTCCTTAATTAGACTCAGGTGTTTATAATTAACCTGAGGTAACCTTTTCCAGGTCATATTAAAAGGTCTTTAAACATTCTAAGACTGATATACCTGCCTTCAACCACATATTTATCCTTTTAAAGATAAGCACAAGAAAAGAGGTGCTCATTAATGGAGCATTACTATAATGCTCTCCTTCTAATAGAAATGAACAAGCTGTTTACAGTTCAAATTGCTGAATGAGATATTTGAGCTATTTTAAAGCTTACTTTTGTGTTTTAGTACAAACTAAATGAAGGTGAAATACATGCTATAGAAATTCACTGATATTTCTGCATCATGTGTACAGTATTGAATGAAAGGATTTTATTCACTTTGTTTTATTTTGAATAGTGTCATGTCTTGAATTTAGTAAAGTTATAATATACCACCCTTCTAGAACTGTCAGGTCTACCTTTGTCATGCTGCTAACACCTGAGAGCTTCCAGACCGCAAATCTCTAGGATCTGGATTTTCTCCTACTGCCCACTCATTCTACACTTAGCCTCAAAACACTTTCAGAGATGCTGGGACGCTGCTTAGGAAAGCTTGGTTTCCTTTGACCACCACGTTCACTTTTGATACTTGGTTGATGGTACTCTTCCTTTAATGCAAAGTACTTCCCTGTGTTTGCTTGTGATGTTCTGTGTCACTAAAATGCAGACCTGATAGTAAATAATAGATAGAGACGGTTCAGAAAGGAATAGTTTTACTGGTGTGCATCAGGCAGTGGTGTTTGTTAGAGCAGTGGACTAGGACTCAGGATTCTATCCCAGCTTTCAATCCTCTGTGCCTTGGTTTCCCCACCTGTAAAATGAGGAGGATGATACCGAATTCCTAAGCACTTGGTGCTAGATTCACAAAAAGTTTTTAGATGCCTAAGTCCCAGTTTTAGGCTCTTTAGTGATCCACAAAACTATTGAACTCTGTAGGCGTCTAAACTAATTTGACACCAATATTTTCAGGGTACAAGTTCCCTTGGTACTTAAATTTCTGCCTCTGAACAAGCACGCTGCTGCCTCCCTCTAGGCATCTGGACGCCTGTCTCCTGCCTAAGCCACAGAAGGATTGTCAAACGGGGAAGATAGGCACCTATCTTGCATGCAGGGCCTGATCTTATAAGTGTGCTGAGGGGCTGCTTATTAGATTGGGTCCCATTTAAAATCTGGCCAATGGTGGTGTCCACCTTATAACTTTTAGCCCAGTGGCAGGAGTACTTGCTTGGGATGTGGGAGACCCAGGTTCAGTTCCCTCCCCTGCCTGAAAGGGAGAAAGGATTTGAACAAGGTTCTTCCACAGCCTAGGCAAGTGTTCTAACCACTAGGCTAAAAGTTATAAGGTGGGCACCACCACTCATGGGTGCCAGAAGGACTGCAAAAAAGGCTAATATTCTGGGGGGTATTAACAGGAGTGTCGTGGAAAACGTAGAAGTAATTGTCCCGTTTTACTTGGCACTGGTGAGGTCTTATCTGGAGTACTGTGTCCAAGTCTGGGCACCACACTTTAAGAAAGATGGGGGCAAATTGGAGAGAATCCAGAGAAGAGCATCAAAAATTATATAAGGTTTAGAAAAGCTGACCTATGAAGAAAGGTTTAAAAAAAAACCTGGGGAAGCTTAGTTTTGAGAAAAGAAGACAGAGGGGGGACCTGATAAGAGTCTTCAAATATGTTAAGGGCTTGTTATAAAGAGGAAAGTGATCAATTGTTCTCCATGTCCACTGAAGGTAGGAGAAGTAATTGGCTTAATCTGCAGCAAGGGAGATTTAGGTCAGATATTAGAAAGTTTTTTTCTAACTATAAAGGTAGTTCAGCTCTGGAACAGGCTTCCCAGGGAGGTTGTGGAATCCCCATCACTGTAGGTTTCTAAGAACAGGTTGGACAAACACCAGTCAGAGATGATCTAGGTTTACTTGGCCCTGCTACAGTGCAGGGGACTGGACTAGATGACCTCTTGAGGTCCCTTCCAGCCCTACATTTCTATGATTCTATGAGAAGGGTGTGCATGCGTGTGTCTGTGAGGTGGTGGGAGCGGGCCAACCAACCAAAACAGTTCCTTCCCAGAGCCGTGGAGGGAATACCCTTTCTCCCCCCACCCAAGCCTGACCCTCCTCTTCCCCTCTCACACCTCACCCTCACGCACACCATCTTGACCATCTCGGTGCCTATGAACCAGAACCAGTTCACCAATCTTTAAGCCTATTTATATTTTCACCATGATGAGAAAAATCTCTGTTCACAAGAGATTGCCACTAAACAGTGTATTTAGAGATTATAAATTTTGCAGGATTTTTCTTGATAGGACCAAGATAGCAGTTAAGAATGGGGGCAGAGGGAACAGGATGACTAAGGGTAGATAAAGGTCTGCAAAAGAGTTAAGGGGGTAACAGATCCATAGATTTCAAGGCCAGAAGGGACCATTGTGATAATTTAGTCTGGCCACAGAACTTCTCCAAAATAGTTCCTAGAGCAGATCTTTTAGAAAAACATCCAATCTTGATTTTAAAATTGTCAGTGATGGAGAATTCACCACATCCCTTTGGTCTAGTGGTTAATTACTCTCACTTTTAAAAAATTTACACCTTATTTCCAGGCTGAATTTGTCTAGCTTCAACTTCAAGCCATTGGGTTGTGTTATATATTTATTTCTCTGCTAGTTTGAAGAGCTCTTTATTAAATATAGTTCCTCAGGTAAATACTTATAGACTGTAATCAATTCACCCCTTAACCTTCTTTTCGTTGAGCTAAATAGACTGAGCTCTTTGAGTCTATCACTACAAGGCATGTTGTCTAATTATTTAATTATTCTCATGGCTCTTCCCTGAGCCCTTCCTAATTTATCAACCTCCTTTTTGAACTGTGGGCACCAGAACTGGACACAGTATTCAAGCAGCAGTTGCACCAGTAACCTCTCAACTCCTACTCAAGATTCTCATTTCTGCATTCCAAGATTGCATTAGCTCTTTTGGCTACAGCGTCACACTGAGATCTTATGTTCAGTTGATTATCTAACGTAGCCCCCAAATCTTTTTTCAGAGTCACAGGATGGATGACTAATCTGGGAAGTAGTAAGTATGGCCTACATTTTTTGGCCCTAGATATTTACATTAGGGATGTAAATAACCTGTAAAAAACAGTAACCATGTAACCAATTAAAATTCTGTCAGTTACACGGTTAAACATTTACCCAGGGAACTAGTGAAGCCCTCCATTTTATGTGGGGCTCTGCTGTCACCCCTGGGGATCCCCACTGCTGGGAGGAACTACCGGCTTGATGATGATTCCTCGTTTACATTTTGAAAGCTCTTAGTTAGCCAGTTTTTAATCCATTAAATGTCTGCCATAAGAGCTAGTTGTTATTATTGTGGTTGCCCCAGATTTGTGTTGACCACAATAACTATGAGCATCAAGGCAGGAAGCCCAGATATGCAGGTCATCTCAAACAAGTGACAATAGAGACTTTATAGAGACTAGTCACATAGTGTGTTTATGCCACTTACAGTATGCTGCATCTTATTAGTCATGTTAAAATGATATTCCACTGTTCAGTAATTGATATGGATATGTCCAGAAGATTATGAAATGTTAGATTATATAATGGTTTGAATTTTATTAAATGTGAAATATATTTATATTTTAACTATTATTTGTATCCATATGATGTATACAGTAGCAGCTATGTTAGTCTGTTTTCTATTACATTGTACATGGGTGTGGTGCTTTACAAATAACTAAAAAATACAGTTCTAACCATGAGGAGTTCACAATTTCAGGACCTGATCCTGGAAACCCTTACTCATTTATGCAGTTCTTACACAGCCAAGTAATCCCATTTAGTTTGTGGGATTTTTGTTCTAAATTCAAACATGACATGACAAGGAAAAATAAAAAATATTAGGGAGGTAATGGAGAGACAGGAAAAATGGTATAATTAGTTAATGTTAGTCTATTTTTAAACTATTTTCATACAATGTCCCAGATCCACAAGGGTATTTAGGCTCCTAACTGCTACTGAAATTGATTAATCAGAGCCTAACTGCTAAGAATTATTGTTGGTCCTATAGGATGGTTCTTATAAGTTATAACTAAATGTGTCATATAAAGCTTTTTATGAGACCTATTATTGACATTTGTTATACTACAAAGCTACAGTAGTTTTATGTTTGTTTATTTTAACTGGTTTTATTTACTTTAAAATAAAATGGGAGATGGAAATGTTCAGATACTGGAGTAAATCAGTATTAGTAAATAATTAGTAGTAAATTCTGTCATTAAGAGGGGTATTATTAAAGTTTAGGAGCTATTGAATTAATTGCTTCAACCTTGTTCTATACTAGGCTTATGTAATTTATATTGTGAATGCTCTGGAAACATCTAAGATTAGCACATAATCTATTTACCCTCATGTAAAACATCTCCATTAATATTAATTAGAGCCTCATGACTAAATCCCCATATGCTTTACTGAAAACGTGCCACAGTCACGTGGGAAAAGAATATGATAAAGGTTTGAGCCTCTCTTGGAACACTGATGCTCAGCTGATGATGCTGAAGGCTCCAATTCTGAAATGAGATCTGAATAGGTGGACCCCAGTAATTAGGTTGTACAAGGATGAAGGGATCTTCCTGCATGGATCCGATTGCAGGAACAGAGCCAAATCCTGAAAGCTTGCCTCAGTTATGATTTCTAGGCCAAAAAATGTGAATGGTAAGGCGTTTTCATAAAATGTCATGCAATGAAATCCTGGCCTCATTTAAGTCAGTGGGAGTTTTGCCATCGGCTTCCGTGAGTTCAGCATTTCATGCTCTTACGCTGCGTCTACACTTGGAGTTGGGGGGGGGGTGAGTCCCCCCAGCTCGTGTAGACATACTCATGCTAGCTCTCTTTGAGGCAGCACACTAAAAACAGTAGCTGCGGTAGCATGGGCAGCGGTGAGTGGCAGCACAGGCTAGTCATGCTAAGTATGTGTTCATGGGGTTTAGGTGGGTTGGTACTCAGGGCAGCTACCCCACGCTGCCACTTGCTACTGCGGCTACACGGCTATTTTTAGCACACTAGCTTGATGCGAGCTAGCACAAGTATGTCTATGTGAGCTGGGAATCAACCCCCCAACTCCAAGTATAATCATACCCTTAGACTTTGCCTGCTGGTGTGTGAGCGGGGACAGAGAAAGAACAATGGAACCAGGTGACTAAAATTAGGGAATTGTTTTAAAAAACCCTTTGAAATAAATTATTAATATTTTAATTTCATCTGAACCTGTTCTCAGCATGTCATCTTTGTCATAAACCATTTTACAGTCTGGTTTTTGGTTACTCCACTTTGTTTTAATTTCTTATAGCAGCTGAAGATTATCACCATGCAGCTCAGAATGCAAACAATGGACAAGCCATTACAGCTTCCTGCAAAAATAAAGATACAGACCTGCAGTTTAAAATACAGGCCTACATAGATAAAAACACTGTTATGATCTTCAGTAACACAGCATGCAGTCTCTCTGCTAAGGTAATGTGTTAATTTTCATGCAGAGATATACAGGATTTGTCATATCTTACAAGTTCAGTGTCCTTCATTTCACTAACGTAATTGAGTTGCCAGATCCCATTGACTTCAGCATGGCTCCACGTGGGCACAGGAGTCTGTCCATGTGAAGTCATTTTCAGGATCAAGGTCTTGGTTGCTGTCTCCTCTACTTTTCCTAGTCCAGCCATGGCCAGAACCGTCTTTCTATTTTCCCCCCTAAAAAGTGTATGTCTGGTCTCTCATCCTAGCTGCAGACTGTTCCTACATCTGGCACCCATCCCACTGTCCCTGACAAATATCTGGTCCTCACCTTCCAGCTCACAGGCCTCAATCCAGAAAAGTACTTAAGCATGTACCTAACATATGTTTACTTCAGTGGGACATATTTTAAGCACGTGCTGAACCCTAAGCATATGCTGAAGTGCTTTGCTGAGTGAGGGCCATAGAATGTTCTGTTTCCGGATGTTCTCCACCTGGAAATTAAGTTGCAAGGGCTAAATTTTGGCTCTTCATCCCAGCCCATTCATTCAGGGCCTGATCCTAAATTAGAGTTTTCCTATTGACTTCAAGGCTTTGGGTCAGGCTCTCAGATAGATGACCTAGAAGAGATTTCTTATTAATTCTGGTGCAGAATTTATCATCCCTTTGTCAATGCCAATTTTTGAGTTACCTTGCTTCTGTAATACCCTTGCTCTGCTATTTAGAGATTTCTTGAAAAATTATTAATTTATCTAGTTTGTCCTTTCGGAGAAACAGAACTGTGAAGAGTAATTTCTGCCTTTTTCACGTATTCATTGGGTTTGATTAAATAAGCATGATCTTTCTGTTAAAAGATAACCACTTTTTCTTTCCGTTATGGATAACGTGTTTAACTCTTATTCAGGTTGAGAAGTTCCCCGAAGGAAATTCACATCTACATAAAGATATTTTCCCACTTATTATGTAACTACCTGCATATGCCTCTACACATTAATTGTACATTTGTACTCTAATGGATGTAATTTAAAAATAATTTACATTTTCTCAAAGGGGAACAGAAGTTTTATTTCAAGTTAATACATCATTTTTAAAAACGATGGGCAATTGGAATAAGATTTTATACATTAGCAGAGGGATCTATGTTAGAGCACAGCCCCATTGTTCCTGTTATTAGGGCTTCTGTTTTGCAGGATTTATTTTTAGCAATTTTTGATTCATTATTTATTTTGAATTTAGCAATTTTATGTAGATGTCCAAAAATCAGGGCACTAAGGGGCTTTCTCTTTGTATCTACTGTAATAAATAGCACTTCATAATGTTCCCTACTGCACTTCAATGTAGTACTGTTTCAAAGAGCACTACATTAAAGCACACTATGGAATCTAAGGGTTTACACGAACCAATTAATGCACAACACATTAGAGTGCATTAGAAATCACCGCCGTAGTGTGCATTACTGCTCCATGTAGACAAGCCCTTAAATACAAGTAACCATTTCCAGAGTTTTTCCAGTGTTTATTTAATAAGCACCGATTTCATTTTTTTTAAGTTGGTAGTGTTTTATTGGTATTATCAGTTAAAACTTAAAACCAGAAGCCCTGCTGTTAATGTAAAGTATTTTTAACTGAATTCTAGCTCAAATCATCCGACATCTTGCTCTCACTCAAGTCAAGCTTAACTTTGGATGGAAGCAAGATTGGGCCCTAAGACTTTAAAAGCCGCAGAGCAGAATGACCACAGCACAACTAAGATTAAATCATTCTAGTTCTTGTGTCAGTAGTAAAATAAAACTTGTAATGGATAGATAAGATAGTGTGAGTGTCTGATTTTCTCAGGGCATTGATTATAAGGACAGAGTGGCAAAAATGGAGGAAAATATAAGACATTTTGAACTTTGGTGTTCACCTCTATTTTTAAGGCATCAGAATTAATGAATTCCTTGCCCAGCTAAATTCTAATATGGCATAACAATCTACCTCACTCCTGATTTACCAGTTATGAGGCTAACATAACTCCTTTTTAATGGATTTTAGAGGGCTTGTCAAAATTAAATTGATAACAACAAAAACTGAAGGGTAGATTTGACCCTGCATCTGAATTCTGCTTGGCTTAGGGAGGTGAGTGTAATGGAGGAAGGGCTTTGGATAGCCAGTTCCAGCTCCTTGATCCCGTGGGCCAGTTTACAGTGGTCTAAGCAGTGGTGAGCTGGAGCTGGTTCGCACCAGTTCGCTAGAACCGGTTGTTAAATTTAGAAGCCCTTTTAGAACCGGTTGTTCCGCGAGGGACAACCAGCTCTAAAAAGGTTTCTAAATTTAACCAGCCAAAAATGGCGCCTTAGGCACCGATTCCGTGGGTGTTCCAGCCCTGGAGCACCCAAGGGGAAAACTTGGTGGGTGCAGAGCACCCACGAGCAGCTCCCTGCCCTCAGCTCACCTGCACTCCACCTCCACCTCCTCACCTGAACGCACCACCCAGCTCTGCTTCGCCGCCCCCCCAGGCTTCCTGCGAATCAGCTGTTCGGATGGGAAGCTGGGGCGGGCTGAGAAGCAGGTGGCGGCTTCGCACTCAGGCCCAGGGAGGCAGAGGTGAGCTGGGGCAGGGGGGCGTGAGGAGGGCCACCCATGTCACAGCAGGTAACTGGGGGATGGGGGGGGGAGAGGGCGCAGGGGAACCACTCCCCGCCCCAGCTCACCTCTGCCCCCCTTGGCCTGAGCGGGAAGCCGCCGCCTGCTTCTCAGCCCTCCCTGGCTTCCCGCCGAACAGCTGATTTGCGGGATGCCGGGGGTGGGGGGAATGGAGAAGCAGAACGGGGCGGCGCGTTCAGGGGCGGAGGCAGAGTGGAGGTGAGCTGGGGCTGGGCTCAGGGCGGGGAGCTGCCAGTGGGTGCTCTGCACCCACCAAATTTTCCCCATGGGTGCTCCAGCCCCAGAGCACCCATGGAGTCGGCGCCTAAGGTGCCACTTTTGATGTGATCAGTCGGGGGAGCGGCCGCTCCCCCTGCTCCCTACCCAGCTACGCTCCCCCGCCCCTAGGAGCCAGAGGGACCTGCTGGATGCTTCCTGGGAGCTGCTCCAGGTAAGCACTGCCGGGACTCCCAACCTGGCCCCCTGCAGGTCCCTCTGGCTCTTAGGGGTGGGGTGGGCACCCACTACGGTGGCCCACAAGACCCTCCTGCCTGGTTCTGGGGGCAGTCAGGGGGATGGGGCAGGGATCCTGGGGGAGGCGTCAAGGAACGCTGGGGGTTGGATGGGGCAGGAGTCCCGGGGGGCGGGGGTGGGCAACGACCCCCTCGTGGGGTGAGGAGGGAACCAGTTGTTAAGATTTTGGCAGCTCATCACTAGGTCTAAGCCGCTGGTTGAATTAGAGCAGTTTCAAGGCTGCTCTAACTTATACCACTGGCCTCTGGCCCCTAAGAGAACTCATTGGAATTTCTTGTGCAAGACAGTGACTGCTCACCATTGGGAGTAAGGCCCAGTGTTTCCCAGAGACTGGCTAAGTGACTTGCGCAAGGACACAGTGAGGCAGTGGCAGAGCGAGGAGGAGAACCTATGACCTCTGAGGTTCTTCCCTAGCCATTCATCTACACGCCTCTCAGTGGGAGGATTCTTATGGGCTAAATGTAGATAGCAGATAGGAGGATAAATGGGTGGCCTAGTAGAGGGAAGAACGGAAAATTTCGGTGTTCAGTGCTTTGTGTTAATGTCAATATTTATACACTGTGCTTTATGCAGGTGAAGGAACTGTTCAAATCCATGAGCGTTCCCTATTGTTCACTTGAACTAGACAAGACAGGTAAGGCTCTTTTGCAGTTGAGTTTCTTGTATGCTAATAAATATACTCACAGTCTGTGAGCACCACAGTCTTTCTTAATATTTCCTGTGACTACTTCCTCGTTGGCTGTATCTGCAAACAATGAGACTGCAGTTCTTCCTTGTAGTCTGAAGATAAAAATTTTTTTGCGTCTCTTCCTCATGGAGAGCATAGATATTCTTGTAAAACAGGTGAAACGTTTCCTCACCTGCCTCCTCAGAACAACTATTGAGAGTAACCTCTGCCTGACCTGTTAAAACTACAGTACCAAATGGAAGAACAATGAGGAGTCCTTATGGCACCTTAGAGACTAACAAATTTATTTGGGCATAAGCTTTTGTTGTCTAGAACCCACTTCATCAGATGCATGGAGTGGAAAATACAAGAGCAGATATAAATACATGAAAAGATGTGAGTTGCCTTACCAAGTGTGAGATTGATCTAGCGACTGTACCAAATGGGATTCACTGCTGTTATGTTTCATTCTGCTATAGCTATGGCTGGGATATGCATGATGGTATCTGAAAATGATAGTGATGCTTCTTTCATCCTATACTGCTTTTATTTAATGTTTTAGCCCCTATGAGAGAAGGTGAGATTGTAGTGAAGTTGCTTTTATACGTACGATGCTTCTCAAACACATTAAACACAAGTAGCTAAATTGAGAGGTGAGGCTAGTGAGACTGTAAGTTCATGTAACATACACCTTCATCCATACCTATAGGGCTTGCTTCTGATCTCACTTACGACATTACAGTAATGTAACTCCTCTGTCTTCAATGGGTCATTCCTGGCTTACACTGATCTCAGTGAGAGGCATAGAAAGTCCCTTGTGTGTACATTATACCCATTTAGATTATCTTTGACTGACCAACTTGCTCACTTTGGCACAGCCAACGATTGAACCCTGGCTGTGAAGGCAAACGTGGCTCTAAACCACCTTCATGTTTCCTCTGATCTCAGCAGGGCCAGGGGTTGGGTAATCCCCTGACACAGACTATCCACAGGACTGCTTTAATTTTTATGGTAATTTGGGCTACAATGGTCCTTTGGCCAGGGATCAGTGCAGGGTCACCCAAGCCAGCCCTGATACATCTCTTGCAATGGGGTTGAGGGGTGGCAGAAGCCACTTGCATAAAGCCAGCATAGCTGCCCTCTGCAAGATCACAAAGAGAAATTGTTGGGGCAAAGATCTAGTCTTATGATTTATCCCTACTCATCACCCTGCAAAAGAGCCTTATGCACATTACCTTTGAATTTGGCCCACTGAACCTGAGTCTGTTGAACTGTAAACTAATGTAACTCATATTGCTGAGGGTCTAGGTGATAGGAGTAAAGCAACTGGCACATCATTGTTAAAACGAGGCATTTGTTTTTAAGTTGTCTCTTCCAGATTGTTAGAGTAGTAATGACAGCTAATTTTTCAATCAAATTCATTCTTGTGTAAAGGTTCTCTTGCTGGTGCACGCCAATGTCAATCAGCAGAAAGTTTCTGCTTTGTGATATGGAGAGCAAATTCTTACTTAAATCAACAAAGACCTTCGTCTTGAAGTGCAGTTCTTAGATCTGCATGGCGAGTACTTTAAGGGTTTACACCTACCACACTTTCTTACGTAAGCAACAGTTGCTTTTTTTCCCTTACAGCACTAGAAGTTACACAAACATTAGTCTGAAGTTCTCAGGTGGGGCCTTAGAGTAAATGAGAATCAGGCCCTCCATTTTACTCTTGCACTTACTATTGAATTTTGTTTGGCTTTTTAATGCTGCAAAGAGTTTCTTAGTTTTTTTATAGTATCAGATTGTTAATGGACCCTGTGCAGGGGGCACAAGGGCTGGGGTCAAAGCTCTTTGTGCTTTTCTCCCCTTATCCTGCTCCACTGAGCTATCACAGGATGCTTTTTTCCACAAAGGGGGCAGGCCCGGGGGTAGAGTCTGTGCGCGGGCCAGCAGGTGAGCCCAGACGTGAGGAGAGCACACACTGCATCCATTTCAGGGGTGGCAGAGCTGCAGTGTGCACTTCCTGGAAACCCTAGAAAGAATTCCTCCTGGGCTACCATTGCAGCATAGTCCCTCCTTACACATTCAGTGCAGGGTTGTGCCTTTAAGACACAATCCATCTCATAGTGTTGTTAACATTAATGTATATTTAGTGACGGGGGAGTTTCATATTTTCTTTAATGTTACAGTGTGCCAGATGCAGTCCAATATCGTGGTCCAACCAGCTTTTGGTGGGTTTTCCTAATGTTATGGGCCATATATTCACCTGGTGTAAATTAGCACAGGTCCACTGAAGTTAGGGTGACCAGACAGCAAATGTGAAAAATCAGGATAGGGGTTGGGGTGGGGGATAATAGGAGCCTATATAAGAAAAAGACCCAAAAATCTGGATTGTCCCTATTAAATCATGACATCTGGTCACCCTCACTGAAGTCATAACTTCATTAGAGTGATGCTAATTTATACCAACTATGAGAGTGGCCCTAAATGCCCTCTGTCTCAGAGAAGGATCTAAATGTGCTAGATGTGAGATCCAAGACCTGCTTGTGGATGTTAAACTAGCATATTCCTCAGGGTATCTGAGGGAAAATATAGATTCACCAACTCTCTGCATTATTGTAATTACCATTAATGGAAGAGATCCTACTGAGTGTTTGCCAGAACAAACAGGATAGCTTCTTTGCTTTGTCATTCATCTCTGGCTGTTTGCCCAGTGCAACAAGGGAGTGGCCAAGAAGCTATGAATTCATGACTAAGTTCTCCTGGTAGATACTTGGGGTGACTAGAGTTATTTGTGTACAATTTGCCTTCTCCAACCAACATATTTTTATCTCATTTCAGAGGATAGTTTTACATGAACATTCTTGAAGCTGTTTAAATTTGTTATAGGAATACAACATAAGGTTCATTTGTTTAAGGTCCATAGAACTCTGACTTTTTGTAGGGTTTTTTTTATATTTTTTTAGCAGAAGGGATGTTCTCCCTCAATACAAATCCTGGGAGGTATTCAAAAACTGTGTCTCAGTATTCCTCAGCATGTATTGGGGTAGGCTGCTGTCCTGTCCCCTCCGCTCAGGAAGGATTAAACACCACACTCGGCGTCTGTTCAGTCCCTTTCCTTAGGGCACCATTTATTGTTTGCACTGACAATCTTTAGCAAACCCCAAAATCAAACAGTTCAACATAAATCCAGCAGCCACCCTTCCCACAACCCGAGGACTTTCTTGCCAGAGCCTCTCTGCACCTGGCAGCACCTGGTGCTGTGCTGGGAGTGCTGTCTCACCCTCTGTCCTGAAGTGGTTTCCATCATATAGAGGGTTTACCATTTGGTTCAGTGGCTCTCAGCATCCTCACTATACAAATTGTTCCAGTGCCCCTGCCAGGCAACTCTTCCCCAGTCTTCCTGTGGACCAGAAGCTGCCAAAGTTACTGACCCTCTAAGCTGCATATAACAATCTTCAGAAGTTCAAGAGCTAGGGCACAGCTGCCAGGGCCTGGGGCTTATGCCCTGCTGGAGGCACCTGCCGGGCACAAGGCTTCAGCCCAGCTCTTGTTGAAGCCCCGGCAGGTGCACCCCATGGGGCTGAAGCCCCACTGGGCAAAAGGCCCTACTCCACCACCCTGCTGTAAGGCCCGGTCACCCTTCCTCTTCCCGCTGCTGAGTCTGGTAGGTGGAGAATGGGGGAGGCATCGTGCGGTCCTCCAAGAGCCACACTTTAACTGTAAAAGAGCCTCATGCGGCTCGTGAACCACAGTTTGGCCACCCCTACTATAGACTGTCTTCTTGGGAGTCCCCCTGCCACATGAGCCAACCTGCTGCCTGGAGTGTTCCCTTTGAGTAGAGCTCTTTCAGCCTTGATTGGAATCGGGTGCTCATCAGGCAATTACCTGACTCCTTCCTTCCCAGGGGCGGGGCAGGAAGAGGTGTGGCAGGGGCGAGAAGTTGGGTGGGGCCTTGGGGGAAGGTTTGCAGTGGGAGCAGGGCCTGGGGTAGAGCGGGGGTTGAGCGCTCCCAGGGAAATTAGAAAGTTGGTGTCTCAGGTGAGTATTATCCCTAAGTTACGGAGTAGGAAATGGAAATAATAAAGTTAAAGGCTAATTTTCAGTAAGTTGGTCTGTCTGTATTTGAGTGCACAGTTGCATTTCTCCTTTGTGTGCTCACTACCAGATATGTATGCACATATCCAGGACAGGTGTGTATCTATCCATGTGCATGTGCAAATGAGAATTTGCACTGTGTATCCTGTAGTAAGCAGAAGTATGCGCACAACTAAATACACACAAGTGCGTGCTGACCAACTTACTGAAAATCAGGCCCGACATGACTTGACCAAAGTTACATGGAGATTCAGGAGCAGAGCAGGTCATAGAACCTGTCATGTGTGCAAACCTTGCCTCTTCTCCTCATTCAGTGCTGTGCCAGATCATAAATCATCAGGCTTGGAGAATGTTAGTTGTTGTTTTCTACTAATTTGTTATACAAACCTCTCTGAACATAAGTGGGTAGATTTTTTTTTTCACATTGATAAAGTACTCCACAGAACTGGCTTTCAATCAGTCACATTATCTGTGTCTTTAGTTGGGCATTCTAAGATTTCACATATAACGTGCCGCATGTAATAATTTTGGCATTTGAGTTCTATGAAGTCAAAAATTTCTGTCGTATTTAGGGTTATCATACATCTGGGTTTTCCCGGACATGACCTCTTTTTTGGTAGTCTGCTCTCCATCTGGGAGGATTTTTCAAATAAGAGGAAATGTCTGGGGGGTAGTGGAGCAGATGCCGCAGCTCAGAAAGGGCGGTCTATGTGCTTCGATCAGTCCCTCTCCTGCATCCGCAGCTGCTGGATCCCTCCCACCCCACCCCGGCCTGCCAGGTAAGCGGAGCTGCCAAGTGCCTCTCAGTCATGCCGCCTGCCATGCTGCGGCGCCTTTGAGCCTGGCCAGGAGGGTGACCGGGCCAGGCTGAGGCTCCCTGCCCTGGGTATGGGGAAAAGCCTGCAAGCACTGACTGACGTGCTGGTGCCATGTCGCGGGCCTGCCACTGTGACAGGGAGTGTGACATTGACCCCCGCCTTGAGTGTGAGGCCACAGGTACTCCCTCCAGCACCCCCAAATATCTCTCTTAGGGAAACCCCACCTCCTAAATACCCCTCCAGCACCCCCAACTTAACCTCCCCTCTTACTCTTCCCTCCCCCCCCCCCCCCCGCTTGGCAGTGTCCTCTATTTGGGAACTTGAAATATGGTAACCCTAGTCATGGTAACAGATGCAATTGAAGGCAGAGTTCTGAAGAAACTAACCAAAAGAGAACCATCCTGAACTTTTAATAAATTTTCATAAGATATTAGCATGAAAAACTAATGGTTGATGAGGGATTTTTTTCTGGAGAGCTGAGAGTGAAAAATATTGGTAGTTATTTTCTTTAGAACTGTTAAAAACTTAACCACAGAAAATCTAATTTCCCTATTTTTTTTCTAAATACATTGTAAAACTGGCAGGAACCCTAGCCAATCAGTTTATTGGATTTCAGCAGACTAAAATATAGCAAGTCATTCTACCTTTGCATGTGACTCATCATTGCCTTAGGAAACAGGTTGCATTGAAGTGTAATCCAGTTCATGGGGAAGTGAGTGATCTTTCTTGAGAAACAGAAAGCCACACCCCTCTGTTATTTCACTTCACATAGTAGCCTTCATAAAGGAAGACTTGAGACTGTATTCTTTTGTACTTTATTTCACAGAGGATGGGCAGAAGCTGCAAGACGCACTGTATGAACTAACCATGGAAACTTCAGTACCAATTGTATTTGTGCAACAGAAGCAAATAGGAGATTATGACAAAATTTTAAAGGTAGGAAAAGAAACAACATGAGCAGACTTTTATAACTTTTTAGGTTTGAAGGTAAGAATCAGTACAGATGCAGCCTTCCTTTTAACAGTATGTAGTTCGGGGGGTTGTTTCAGCCTCGAGTCACAGTCACTCTTTTCCCATATTACTGAATGGGAAGCAGGTCCTGGCAAGATCCCAGCTAAATCAGAGCAGTGCTCTGAAGGGGGGCTGGGAAGGGGGAGAGGGGAAGGATCTTGATATGGAAAAAGTTGAGAACTACTGATGTAGTAAAGACTCTAAACAGTTTCGTAACTTGTGTAATGCAAAGTAAAACATTCTTTTTTTAAAATTTTCAAAGCATGACTTACAAAGTATCGTCTCCTCTCCAGATACACTATAAGTAAGTTTTGTAGTCTCTTCTTATGATGTGTCCTTCATCAAGGTATCTTTTCTCACTAATTATGTTTGATAGTTATCTGGTAGTTATTTTGTGATGGCTGTCTATTCTCAGACAGGGCTGTTGCCATCAGGCAAACAAAAGGATGTGTTTTGGGGAGGAAGAGAGGTGGAGAGAAACACCACACTTTCTTTTTAAACTTATTTCTATAAACTTGAACAATATGAATGGTATTTCACAGAGTACAATAAATGCTTCCTTCCTAAGCTCTTCTAACAGAAATAGAACTTGAACCTAGCCATAGGGCAAAGGCCATGTTGCAAAAGGGGAACCGAATCCAAAGTTTTAGATGCAATATTCTTTTTTCTGTGGGTTTTGTGTGTGTGGTTACATGTTCCCAGCTACTGATGTCTCTGATGCTTTCAGGGTTTTGTTTCCATTTTTAAAAAGCAGTCTGTGATTAATGCTTCTGATTTAGCTTTCTACAGCCAAGTCTATACTACTGACTTTTGCTAATATAGCTGTGTTGGTCAGGGGTGTGGATGAGGTGTGATCTGTGACTTAAAGAGCTGTGCTGGAAAAAGCCCCTCATGTAGATGGTATAGCTTTCATGATATAGCTTATTTCGCTTGGGGTGACTGGAATAATAAAAGTGCAGCTTTGCCAGTATAAGCTGTGTCCACCCAAAGAGCACTTTGCTAGTATAGCTATTCTGGCAAAGCCTTCAGAGTGCAGACCTGGTCTAAATAATGAGATGTTGCATGTGGAATTTCAGTGAGGTTGACATGTGCTGGGGCTAGGAGGTTGAAAAATCTAGCTTAAAATCAGAAGCTACTGTGAACCTTCGCTATGGAAGCATCATCCTCCTTCCTTAATGCACTACACATGATATGTGTTTGGTGTGAGAGTCACAGTACATCATATATGGTAGAATATTGACTCTTTGGAAGATATGATATACTCATTGAATGAAACTCCAAATAGAGAGAAGTTTGTAGTGATTTCAGTGCGGCTTTAGGGCATAAGGATGCTTTTGCTAATTTATCGTATGTGTGATTTGTGATATAAATAACAGCACCATAATTTGTTGAGATGTTGTTTGCTTAGTGTGGGTTTTTTTCGGGGGGCGGAGAGATGGGTGGAGTATTGCCCGGTTTGTTCATTCTTTACTTCCTGATTTTGTTCTATGAATTAGCATTTTCTTAATACGTTCCTTTATCTGACGCATTTGTTCTCTTCATGTACTTTCACACCTTGATCCATGGGGATAATAACCTCGCAGTGCAGTGCAAACAGCTAAATCAACAAAAATGTGCTTGGCATGTAATTATAATAGATGCTTGAAGGGGTCTTAAAATTTAGTCAGCTCAATGAAGTGAGTTAAAGGTATTTTCAAGTGCTTTTCTTGTTCCCTGAATCCCCCTGCCAATTTTTTTTGGGGGGGGGTTTGCAATCAAATTTTCCTGTGTTCGTTCTTTTTTGTTTTTCAATGATTTTCTCTCCTTGCTGTCTGAAAGAAACAGAACAACAAAAGAAGACAGCAACAGACAGTGAGCTACGTCTTCTCCTTTCTTTCCACTCCACCCCGATCCAAACATGGCTCTCAATGCCTTTGTGCTGAAGAGGGATTTGTGCACTTTCCCCTGCTTTGGACACTGCAGAGGCTTCTCTGCTCAGTCTGGGGGTCCATGCAGACGTATACAATGGGATAGGACAGGGGTGGCTAACCTGAGCCTGAGAAGGAGCCAGAATTTACCCATGTACATTGCCAAAGAGCCACAGTAATAGATCAGCAGCCGCCCCATCGGCTCCACAGGTGTCCTACTACCCCCCAGCACTTCCTGCCCACCGGCAGCCACTCCCCCTCCTCTCTGTGCCTCTCGATCAGCTGTTTGGTGGCATTCAGAAGGCTGGGGGGGCAGAGGGGGAGTGAGGGCATAGCAGGCTCACGGGAGGGGGAGAGGGTGGGAAGGGGTGGAGTGGGGGCAGGGCCTGTGGCAGCGCCAGGGGTTGAGCAGTGAGCACCCCCCGGCACATTGGAAAGTTGATGCCTGTAGCTCCAGTCCTGGAGTTGGTGCCTATACAAGGAGCCACATATTAACTTCTGAAGAGCCACCTGTGGCTCCGGAGCCACAGGTTAGCCACCCCTGGGATAGGAGGATGCCTGTCATTCCCCCTCCGACCTTGCAGAATTTATCTGGAGAAAGTAATTCAGCCCCAGCCTGGCTGTGTTACCTCTTCCGTGGAGGTCCATATTCTGAAATGAAGTTTCAGAATTACAAGATGCAAATTTTCTGAAAACATTTTTTTTTTTTAGTTTCAAACATTTTTTTTCTGTGGGAATGTCTGTCGAAATAATACATTTTTTCTAAATGCTTTGGTTTCAACAAAAATTCTGTCAAAAGTTTTGATGAAAAATTTCCTTCCAGCTTCCTTCCACTAGCTGACAAGCTCTCAGAGAGCTGTGTGGTTTCAAAGGTGGCTGTGTCCCTTTAACATACAGAGATGTTTATTTAGTATGGAAAGTCATTTGGAGCTATGCCCATGGACACCAGCTGAGGATCTGGTCCTTGCTCACTAGAGGACTTATCTTGTGCCGTTGGGGTCAATGGAAGTTTTGCCTGCAACATCAAGTATCAGGCCTCGTGGGAAAAATCCTTCATTGGGATTTTGACTGAGTAAAAAATGAAGTGGGGCCCCACACATTTAATACAATGGCTGATTTTGGACAGAGGGATATGAAGATTAATGGAATGTGCTTTATAGACTACAACTGTCCAAATGCATGACTATTAGAGCAGAATAACAACAGCTAATCCACAAAAAGAGATCAGAGGCAAATTCATCTCTGGTGCAACTCCATTGACTTCATTTGACTTTCTTTCATTTGGGCTTATGATTCTGGAATGAAAGCTAAAACTATTATGTAAGACATCAGGGAAAGCCACATGCAAAAAACATTAAGTATAGTTTTGTTTTCTAAGAGGGACTAGTTTATGTAAAGTGGTAAATGAAGTTTGTTTAAAAACTTTAGGGGATGTTTTCAGGGAATATGGCATTGCTGAATTTTCCTGCTCAGACATGCTGTGGAAAAAACAATTCTAGAAAAGGGTGGCGGTTGGTGGGGGAATAATTATTTAAAAAACCCCAACAGATTATAGACCTGTTGCATTCACTCTGTGTCAGCATATTATATAGTATGAACAGGGACTAGGGCTGATTTAATACAGTACATTGAACTGTTCAGACCAAACCTGCACAAAAGCAGCAGGTTCATATTTTTGTGTCTATACAGGAAGCTGAGCTATTGGGGTAAGGATTACAAAGATACAACTCTAAGAAGCTAATGGGGAGCAGTGTTTGCAAACTCCAGAAACACCCATATCCCCCTCCCCCAGCAACTGTTTCTCATTGGAAGTATTCATTTTGTCATTGATTCAGATTTGAGAGCTATGGATAATACTTTTCTTTGAATAAATTTGTCTCTTTGTTTTCTTCTTTCAGGCACATAAGGAAGGAAAGATTCAAAAACTACTTGAAACAAAGGGACATGATCACATGCAGGATTCCTATGACTATGATCTAATTGTCATTGGAGGGGGTTCTGGAGGTCTGGCTGCTTCCAAGGTATGGGTGACAAAATGCAAATGTATGAGCCACTGATAATTGAGCAGAATACATCCTGAACATTTCAGGTCTGAATATCTCTAATATTGTAGAGGCATCAAATTAATTCTTGTTCTTTTGTGGATCTTTGGGTGCTAGTCCCAGTGGCATGGTATCCTCATTTAAAGAGACAGTTGCTCTGAAGATGAAAAGTATGAAAATGTAACAAAGTGAATATAAAATAAAACTTGACCTTTTCCTCCCACCTCCCTTCAAGAGATATTGTTAGAAAACACTGGGAAAATATCTCAAGAGGTTTTCTTAGCATTTGGATTAAATTGCTGAGAGTATGTTAAAAACTATCCTGAAATTATTATAAACAAGTTTTTATTTTTGTCTGAGATTAATATCCACCTGGGAATCTTTGTGTGTATGTACATATGTACGTACATACACGCGCCTGCGCGCACATTTTTTAAAAAAAATTTGGGATCAGTCATTTTATTTTTAATGGAAGAAGTTGTATAACTTCAAAGTTTCATAAAATGAAATCCTGGCCTCACTGAAGTCAGTGGGAGTTTTGCTTAACTAGCTGTGAGCCCTTCATATGATGGAATATAATTAATAACGCATGAGCCAGTTGTGGTCATTCAAGATATCAGGTTTACTAGTTTGAAAAACAAATGCCATTCTTGACATCTACAGATCGTGGGCTAAATTCTGTATTCATGTATACCAGCACGACCACACTGAAATGCAGGGGATGTGCAGAGATGTAACTGAGGGCAGAATTTGGTGCCAGGTGCCTTTATGCTGTTATGGGACATGTCAGATCAATGCAGTAGAAACACATTGTTAAAGGGAGAACCAGATAAATAACGTTTGTTAGAAGGATTTTAAAACAAATGGAATGTTGAGAAATTATTTAAGCAATATGACTGGCTGAAGTGGAGAGCATCAGTTCTTTAGTAGTGCCCTCAACCTACCAAGTGGAACTGTATCACTTGTAGAAATCTATATGCCCGTTTCCCCCCCCCTCTTTTCCGTCTTGAGCATGCAGATTAATCCTGAAGATTAATGACCGTCTGGCCATGCCCTTGCAACTCAATTATTATTACATAATTAAAAATGACATTGATTTTCAGCAGTGTATGATGCTATCATGTAGTATGGATAGAAGTTCTAATATTTCTATATTTGTGTTTAATTTGCTCTCTAGGAGGCTGCCAAGTATGGCAAGAAAGTGATGGTGCTGGACTACGTTACTCCTACTCCTCAGGGAACTAGATGGGGTAAATTTCTGATGACTACAGTCATGTTGTTATAAAGGGGCATTTCTTATAAAACTCAGATTCTATTTTAGGACAGAGCACATTCATACATAAAACATTTTGTTTCCCTCTTAGGTCTTGGAGGGACATGTGTAAATGTGGGTTGTATACCTAAAAAACTGATGCACCAGGCAGCTTTGCTAGGACAAGCCTTACAAGATTCACGCAAGTTTGGATGGCAGTTTGAGGAGAAAGGTATAGAAATTTAAAAATATATATATATCTTTTAATTTTCATGTACCTCATTCAGAACTCTATCCTGCAAGGTGCTGAGCACTTCAGGACCTCTGCCGCAAAGCAATTCAGATTGTGCTAGCCTTAAGAACATAAGTGGTACCATTGAGTTCAGTGGGATGACACACATGGTTAAGTGCATTGCAGGATCAGGACTGGAGTACTCGGCATCAGGTCCTCAGTGGTGTAGTGTGCATTTTTATAGCCCATTGGTTCCTTCCAGCGTTTAATATCATGAACCCTACATGTCCATATATGTGGGTCTGGATTTGGTGGAGGCATGGTCCTCTAAGTGGGAATATGTAGAGGCAATTCTCAAAGAGACGTAACCTGTTCATGTTTTAACAGACACCTGCTCACAGTTGTCAACAGAATAATACTGATACTGAGATAAAGCTATAAGCTTCAAGGGTTAAAAAAATAGGAAATGACAAGATCTTGAATGGCTTGGTCGGAGCCCACTGATAACAAAATGCTTGCCTGCCACTGTTGTTGCAGCCATGTGGTAAGCACTGTAGGTCAGACTACCTTATTCCAGCTTTTTGCTGCTGTAACTCATTAGATTTCAGGGGGTACACGAGGGTGAAACAGGAGCAACACAGTGGTGAATCGGGCCCTGTGTGACTACTGTGATGTGAGAATCCCGTTGGAAGGCTGGGGAAAATGAGGAATAGACAGGTTAAAAATTGGACATCTTTTTGTTTCAACAGTCAAACACAGCTGGGAGACTATGACAGAAGCTGTTCAGAATTATATTGGCTCTCTCAACTGGGGCTACAGGGTGTCTTTGAGAGAGAAGGAGGTCACGTACGAGAATGCTTACGGAGAATTTGTTGGGCCACACACAATTAAGGTATCAAATAGCAATGTGTCCTCTATCTCTTCTTTACTCTTTTTGGACAAAGATGCTTTTCTGACACCAACAATCTTCTTGTTGGTAAGAGTGTGAAATACAAACTATGTCCTGTTGCTTTGCATATAGGCAACAAATAACAAAGGAAAAGAGAAATTTTACACAGCGGAGAAATTTCTGATTGCCACCGGTGAAAGGCCGCGCTACCTGGGTGTCCCTGGAGACAAGGAATACTGCATTAGCAGGTAAACATAGGCAGGAATGCAGAATAATCCACTATGCCTATTTTAAAATGGTCTCTTACGGCATGAGTTCTGCAAGAACATCAGACCTAGCATACATCACGAGGCTGTGAGCTCTTAGCTATGAGACATGTTTCATGCAATCCTTTAGTAGCACTACTTCAGGGTGACAGCAGCAGTAATTGAGAATGCCATAAATGAGAATACCAGAATGCCCAGAATTTGCATTAATTCATCAGGCCTATCTCCATGCCTGTTGCACTCATTTCCTCCCTATTCACCTGCGACCGGTTCAGTGCAGCTGTGGTGGTTTGTTCAAGTTGAGAAGCACTGTGCACTTTGAGGAAGCCTCTCTGCACAAGTGCTGAGGAAATCCTGAGTCTGAAAGCATTTCCACTTCCACAAGTCAGCAGTCTGTATAAACACATGCAGTGAGCTGAAGTACTGTTGACCAAAGAAATACTAGAGTTTTTGTTGTGAAACCACATGAAATTTGCCTGTCTTGTCTTGTTACAACTTTGAAACTCAATCCAGGTTCCCAAAGAAGTTCATAAAATTTCATGAATCTTATGGGTAAACGCGAACTGATTTATGACTCCATGCAAGCCATACAAAACTTGTGGCTTTGCAAGTTTTTAACACATATCCAGGTGAAATGCAGTGGTTTCAACTGAGTTTAACTTTTAGGTTCTTTGGAGCATGGAACCGAAGGCAAAAATTATGGGCATGTAAACCTATATGAGTCAAAACAAATAAAAGGTTGAAATAAACTCCAGTGAATGGAAACAGCCAAATTTCACACTTCTCTACTAACAGGAAGTGGTGAAAGTGGACATATGTTATATATAAATTAACACACAAAAAACTGTTAAAAGTACATTAAGATTGCAAAGTCAAGCAATTACTCAGAAGTTAGGAAACGCCGGAATAGTTTGTCTGTCAATCTCAATTTGGTCCCTTTGTGTGCATGCATTATAATACAGATTTCAATTACATGATCATATTCTGTTTTTTCTACAGTAGCTTTTTCAGGGAGAATCCTGCTGAGTCTCTGCAGTCCTGGGCTGGAGCATGCTTATTATAGATGGAATCCTTGGAGAATTCAGCTGCCAAACTTTAACAAATCTCTACTAAGCATGTGGAATGCATCCACTGCCAGATTTCAAGCCATTGCTCTAACGCAGGGGTTCTTAAACTTCATTGCACTATGACCCCCTTCTGACAATAAAAATTACTACATGACCCCAGGAGTGGGGACTGAAGCCTGAACCCATCCTAGCCCAGCTGCCCGGGGAGCCGGGGGGCAGTTCCAAAGCCTGGTGGGGCCAACACTGAAGCCCAAGGGCTTCTGTCCCAGTCAGGGGGCCTGTAACCTGAGCCCCGCCACCCAGGGCTTAAGCCCTTGGGCTTTGGCTTTGATCCCAGGTGGTTGGGCTTGGGCTTTGGCCCTGTGTGGTGGGTCTCAAGCTTTGGCTTTGGCCACAGGCCTCAGCAACTCTAATGCCAGCCCTGGCAACCCCATAAAACGGGGTCATGATCCACTTTGGGGTCCCACTCCATAGTTTGAGAACTGCTGCTCTAAAGCATGGTGGAGCTAAAGCCGCTCCACAAAACAGTTGAAAGAAGTTGTTTTGCCCATGTTAAAAATTTATTTTTTCCTACTCTCCTTCTTGGAAACAGTTGAACTGTATTTAGCTGAAACATTTAAAAAAAATCCAGCCTGAAGCAGACACTCATGTTGGAAAACTTCAGCCAAAACAGTTAAAGCTTAGTAAAGTTGTAAATAGGGGCTTTTACTAGGAAGCATCAGGAAACCTTAATTACGTGTGGACCTAATAGCCCCACCGATAGTTATGTTTTGTGCACATTTGTTATATTGTTTTATTTGCATATTGGTTGTATTTTTAATATTTTTACAACACTGATTAAAATAAAATCTTCAAAAAAGTCAAGATGGTACATTTATCTACATACTGACCCCTCTTCCTTGCGAAGAGTTAACTCATTACGACACCATTTGCAATGAGATTCAAATTTAAGAAAAGCAGGCACTAAGATCTGCGCAGCTGGTTATACTTTATTGTAGAAAATCCATAATTTTTTTTGGTAATTTGGACAAACTGAAAGGCAAATTAGAGTATTTCACATTCATTTTTGATGCTCCTAGTTAGAACTTCTCTGCCATGTGTTGACCTCAAATGCCAATTATGTATATAGTGTATTCCTAGTTCTAAAGATTTCCTATTTCCTCTATAGAAAAACAGCTGTCAGTTATAAAGAATTGTATTAAATAGTCTAATTTAATTTTTTTTTTTTTCAGTGATGATCTCTTCTCTCTACCTTACTGTCCAGGAAAGACCCTGGTGGTTGGAGCTTCCTATGTTGCCCTTGAATGTGCTGGATTTCTTGCCGGTCTTGGTTTAGACGTAACTGTAATGGTGCGATCCATCCTTTTAAGAGGATTTGATCAGGAAATGGCGAACAAAATTGGGGAACATATGGAAGAACATGGAGTCAAGTTTATTAAACAGTTTGTTCCAACTAAGGTAAGCCTTTTCATTGGAACAACTGAAAGTGGTACATAAACATAAATGAAAGCAATCTTCAGATTATAGTATTTTAAGAAACATGAATTATCTATCTTAGTGGCAACAAAAAGTTGAATCCATATTATTGGATCTGCTAAAATGTAAGTAAGGTTAATTTTTTATTGCCTTGTAACAGTCTGATTTTATAAACTTTGTCTAATTGAAAACTACAATCTAGTTTTATTATTTAAGTTGCCTGAGGTTTTAAAATCCTTTAGAAGAATTAGAGTCTTTAGCCTCCTGTGCTAAAAATATTGTTAAAAACTAAGGTCCTGATTCTGCAAACATTGAATGCACATGCTTAACTTTGAGTATGTGAATAGTTCCAGTGACGTTAGCAGCACTATTCACATACTAAAAGTTAAGAATGTGCATAAGTTTTTGCAGAACTGAGGCCAATGCATCGAAAGCATTCACATTACATGAGGATAAACTGAATGCCAGTTTCAGTTTAACATTCTGAGCCTCTAAATGCTTACTGCAGTACCTAATGCTTACTACCCAGTAGAGTCAAGGGAGCTATCCTTTGATATTAACCACTAAGTACGGTAGTAAGTATTTGTAGCATAATGCCTTAAATTTGCAAGGTGACAAGAAAATTCTTTTCACTGTGCAATTAAAATAAGAAGAATGTTTATCTGATTATTTTATTGAAAATGGTGTAAAAAATCAAATACCAACCACCTTGCAGTTTAGTCCCCAATTGTGCAAATAATTACATGTGTATATCTTCGCTCATATGTAGTGTTTGCAGGATGGGGATCCCCAGACATGGACTCCTGCACCTGTGGCTTTAACAGAACTATGTGTGGGAATTGGGATCCCAATGCAGGACTGGGGCCTAACTGTAAAAAATACAATTGTATCTTCACAGTGTAAGATAATGGCTAAAATGAGGCAACAAAAAGGCCCTGATTTGGCAAAGCACTTCAGCACATGCTTAACTTTGACTTTGTGCATATGAGTAAGCCTGTTAAAGTTAAGCATATTCTTAGATGAATTAGGGCCATAAAAAGGACCCATTATACTACATATAAAGCTTTTTTGTCATTTATGTAAAGTTACCATCAAAGACCAGGGCGGATGCCAACAGCATTTTGCTTAATGATTAGGGTTTAATTATTATAAAATGAGAGAGGAATTACAAAACAACTTCCATTAGGTGCTAAGCCAATACATTATAATATTTTAGGTGTTCAAGGATTAAAAATAAATAAAATGCATTCCATTCTTTTCACTCTTACACACCGGAGGTAGGCTTAAAAAACTGTGTGTGTGTGTGTGTGTGTGTATGTAGGGGGGGATTGCTAATTTCTGTTGTGTAAACTCACTCTGTTCTCATAAAGGATAAAAGATTTATCCCGAAAGGTTAGAGTGGAGATTGCAAGGAATTTTCTGTTCTTATTCATGCAAAAACTGTAGCAATCCCAATGCATATGAAAAAGAGAGAGCTGAATGTTTAGCTTCTAATTGCTCCATATTTAGTGCAGCAGGTTTTTATTGGACCCAATCCTACAAGATGCTGAGCCTTCCCACAAAGTGCTGAGTACTCTCCACTCCCATTGAAGACAGCAGGTGCTGAGGATGCTCAGCACCTCACAAGTGCTTAGCACACTGCAGGGAGCCCATTCTGCATTACTTGCAGAATATGCTTTTGACTGTTGCATACTGTGTCTCTGCTACCTTGCCATTGACTTCAATAGGAGCAGGATTCAGCCCTGTATCCATTCAGGAATTTACTTGAACGTTAAGTCTCAGATGGCTGGGCAGATTTTCAGCAGCCATCTTCCTTGTTTATCTTTTTGGCACTGGGTTTGAAGTTACGTACATTCCATTTTAGTATCGAGCCTTGTGTTGAATGTTGTGAGACAGCAGATGCATCAACCTAAATCAGTGGTTTTCAAACTGTGGGTCGTGGCTCAGTACTGGGTTGCGGAATGTAAGGCACTGGGTCGTGGCGGCTCTGGTCAGCACCGCTGACTGGGCCATTAAAAGTCCCATCGGCAGTGCTGCCCAGCTAAGGCAGGCTAGTCCCGACCTGTTCCGAGACTGTGCTGCACCCCAGAAGCGGCCAGCAGCGGGTCTGGCTCCTACGTGGGGGGGCTACGGGGCTTCGTGCATTACCCCTGCCCTGAGCACCAGCTCCGCACTCCCATTGTCTGGTTCCTGGCCAATGGGAACTGGGGGTGGCACTGCCTGCAGGCGAGAGCCACACAGAGCAGCTTGCGCGCCTCTGCCTAGGAGCCGGACCTGCTGCTGGCCGCTTCTGGGGTGCAGCATGGTCCATGATGCCAGGACAGGACGGCGTGGTCCATGGTGCCAGGACTGCCTTAGCACCCCCACTGCATCGCTGACCGGGAGCCGCCCAAGGTAAGCCCGTGCCCCAACCCCCTGCCCCAGCCCTGACCCCCCCAAACCTAGAGCCCCCTCCTGCACCCCAAATCCCTCATCTCCAGCCCCAGCCCAGAGCCTGCACCCCCAGCCCAGAGCCCCGACTCTCTCCCACACCCTCACCCCCAGCCTAGAGCCTCTCCCACTCCCTGAACCCCTCATTCCTGGCCCCACCCTGAAGCCCTCACCCCCGCACCCCAACCCTCTGCCCCAGTCCTGAGCCCCTCCCACACTCCAAGCCCCTCATCCCCAGCTCTGTTGGGTTGCAGGCATCAACAGTTTTCTTCAACTGGATCGGCAGAAAAAAAGTTTGAAAACCATTGCCTTAAATAACACTGTGCTGATTCAATGCAACCTGTAAAATGGGTCCAGTGGCACAAAGATTTTAAGAAATTGTTAGGAAAAAACCACAAGAACAGTTGTTACAGTTTATTATTTTGGGTTGCTTAGTAATTATGCAGTAAAACTGTCCCTGAAAATTTCATATCACGATAAACTTACTTGTAAAGGGCTAGATTGTGTTTTATACACCGCCCCAGGTCAGAGGCAGCATGGAGCCTCATGCCTCTGGGGAAACACAGTAAGGGATTGTACTTTAGGAGGCATAGTCTCATTCACATGGCTCAGTGAAAAGGAGGTGTGGCACTACAGAGAACCGACTGCACGGATTTGCAACCTAAATAGGTTCAGAGTCTGTTCTTTAATTTTGTTTGATTAAATGTTAGTTTCCCTTTGGTGAGAGCAGATCCTGTGTATTCATCAAAGGAAATAAAATTCCATGGAAAAGATTGTGGTATATCTTGTTTTCGAAGTGTCCGTAGGAGTGTTTTCAGTATGAAGACGCAGCTGCAGTTAGATACAAAATTTCTGTCTTTCGCTCTGTTATGCTCTGCTGAAAACAGCTGCAGCCTTAGTATTTTACTCCTGCATATCTCCCATTCGGAAAGTAAAGCTTCATTTTCAAATATTGTAGATCGAACAGCTTGAGGAAGGAACTCCTGGCAAATTGAAAGTCATAGCCCAGTCCACAGACGGCAGGGAAATAACTGAAGGGGAATACAACACTGTAAGTAATTCATAATGGTGCCTTCACATTGATAAAGAAGAGCATGGAAAAACCTTTGAGTGAACATTAAGATTTAGTGCTGCTGGAGAGATCTTCTGGAGATTGAAGTGGTTTTTGGTATTCAGGCCTTGTCTACACTACCGCGGTAAGTTGACTGAGTCACGTAGCTGGAGTTGATGTAGCTTACGTCAATTTACCGCAGTGTCTACACTCTCCCATCAGTTTACCTATTCTCATTCCAGTGGAGTACCTGAGTCGACTGGAGAGCGCTTTGCGGCCGATTTTAGTGGGTCTTTACTAGACCCGCTAAATCGATCCCTGCTGCATTGATTGCAGCAGCATCGATGCCCAGTAAATGTAGACATGGCCTCAATGTCAAGATGTGTTTCTTGTATATCTGCAACAGGTAATGAGTAAAATTTGCAAAAGCACATAAATGACATAAGAGCGTGAGTCCTACTGACTTTCAAGGGAGCTTAGGCTCCTTGAGCCACTTAGGTGCTTTGAAAACTTTACTCATTAGGGAGTACAGGGGTCTGCACGTATGGAGCCATTTGCAGGATTTGGCTCTAAGGAGTTACCCCCGATAAACTATTGGCAAAGGAGGATACATAATGGTTTCTACTACAGCTGCAGCATGCTACTGCAATATTAGCATACAACAGATGGACTTTCTAAAAACCAGACACAAATAAAGGTAATCCCTTCTCAAGACCAACTGGTGAAACACTTACGTGAAATCACCCAATGCCTAATTCAGTGGTCCCCAAACATTTTACCTCACACGTCCCCCTGGCGCCTGTCCATGTTTTCACCCCCCACATGGGACTGGGAGCGGAGCTGCGACAGGGGGGACGACATGGACAGGAGTAAGGGGGCCAAGGCTGGGGCCAAAGCTCAGGGTGGGGCCAAGAGTGGAGCCCTGGGCGCAGGGCCTGCAGTCAGAACCGTGGGGCGGGGCCGGCAGTGGGGCGCGGAGCCAGAAGCTGGTGCTGGTGTCAGGAGTGGAGGTGGATGGTGCTCCCTCCTCTCCCCCTGTGGAGGACTGACCCCGGGCCCCAGCCACACCTCCCCAAACTTTCCTCTGCACCCCCCTGGGGGGCATGCTCCACACTTTGGGGACCTCTGGCTTAATGGCTAGGCTGAAGGACAGCTAGGGAAAGCTATACTTATTTTTAATGACAAAACTAAAATGGTATATTTTGTGTGTGTGTGTATTATATATATTTGATGGTTGCCCTTTTCAATTCACCTTTTTGCATGCCACTCATTTTCTTTCGCCCTGATCCTGGCAAGACTTATGCACACAAAGTCAGTGAGACTACTTACAGTGCATAAAGTTAAGCCTTGTGAGATCAGGGCCTTTGATTGTAAGTGCTTGGAGGAACGGACTTATCCACCTCTATGTATGTATAGAGCCTCTGTGTATCTCAGTGTATCACACCAGGGCCTCTGGGTACTACCATAATATAAATGTTTAATAGTAATTGTGTTGTGTGACCTTAATTACGTACTACCCTTTTTTTCTGACTTATGCTAGTGGGAGGCCCCAGGTCTCAAAACCTGAGCCATCTCTTCATAAAGAAAGCTGCTGATTTCCCACCACCAATACCCCTCCTCTGACTATATCACCTTGACCTCGCCTTCCCAAGGGCTGTCATCTCATTTTGGACCAATGAGCTGATGAGTCGGC
Source organism: Lepidochelys kempii (assembly GCF_965140285.1). Taxonomy (NCBI): domain Eukaryota; kingdom Metazoa; phylum Chordata; order Testudines; family Cheloniidae; genus Lepidochelys; species Lepidochelys kempii. Next base: position 252,981,462 of record NC_136380.1, read on the forward strand.
TCAGTTAAGAATGTAATCAGTTACTCTTCTGGAGAACTAAGTTTAGCTGAACCCTCTGGTAGTATTACAGCTCTGAAGTGCTCAGTCACCCAGCAGGGATGAGAGGGAGTGTTTGAACATATCTTCAACAGTTCTTAGTGGTTGGATGTGTGGCACTGTGAGGGCTGAAGCAACTCCTTGACCATAATTGCAGATTTTGAGGGACCCTTTTTTGGGAATCTACCATGCTCAAAAAGGTGGCCAATTGGTGGGATAGGTGAAGAATTTCACCTGGCCTGGCCAACATTCTGAGCAAATGCTTGTGTGGAGATAAGTCCTCTTTGACCATCATCTTGCTTAGGGGACATATCCAGCCATATCCTACTTGGGGTTCCAGAGCTAAAACAAAAAGAGGTGACTGTTCTGCATTCTTCTTATTTGCCAATGCCTTTGAATTCCCTAATTAAGGAAGCCTTTCGTTAAAGAACTGTTGCAGACTCACGTCTTGCTTTTTTAAAAAAAGTGTCGTAATACTTCTGTGTCACAGATGAGAGAGTGGAGAGACAGGATCTGATCTGCATTTGGGGATGTTTTCTCGAGGGGAAAATGTTTAACTGGGCTTAATGGTAAAAACATCAGCTGGCACCATTAGCTCATGGAAGAGGCAGGGATTGTCTCTAATGCTGTGCTTTGCACAGTGGGATTCTGATTGGGCCTCTGGCCGCTACCATAATACAAATAGCGTAATAACGTATAATAACAGGCAAGTATGCAAATGCCCTTCCATGCTCTTAGGAGATCACTAATACCATGCACTGGTGTTTTTCAGGTGTTGTTAGCAGTAGGAAGGGACACATGCACAAGAACAATCGGCTTAGACAAAGTCGGAGTGAAGATCAATGAAAGGTAAGAACAAACTTCTTTGCAGCTCTCATGATTGTGTGGATATGACTTACTATTGCAACATTAGTTATATAAGACATAAAATTTAATTTTTGAGACCTTTATTTTTCTTGCCATTTCACTTATATGGCAGTAGAAAAGCTCTTAGCAGATAGCCGCCCTTTATTAAATACATGAAAAGGACAAACACGACAGTAATGCAAACATAGTCTGTTTCACCTAGGTTCTTAGACTGCCCTTGTCACCATGGTATCTCTCACTGGCTTCCAGCAATTCATTAAGCAGCATGACTAGCATCTGTCACATGGTTCATTCTTCCTCTCATCCTCTCCCCGGGGGGAGAATTGTGTCTGCACTGTCGCGTTTTAGTAGGGATGTGTTTATTAGGGTTTTTGTTTCTTTTTTAAAGTACATGCCACTGTATGTTTAAGTGAGAAAGCAAGGTTGAAGAAATGCACCTTGCACTTCAGGTGGAAGATAATGAGGTGTGTGATGGTCCTTAGTTCTTGGGGGAGTTCATTCCACAGTCTGGGACCGCCCCCACCCCTTCAATATTCATTCTCCTGCACAGACAAGCTTCTCCCTCACTGTAGGGAGCATGTTGTGCAAGAGGAGTGGTGATGTTGGCCATAGTATTCATCCTGAAGCTTTAGTTGATCTTTTAGATAGTCTGGGCTCAGGCTATGGATCGCCTTGAAGAGAAGGGCCGCAGCCTAGAATTTGACCAATATTCTACTGAAAGCCAGTGAGCAGAAAACAGCTCTGATGTGCTCACAGTAGCCCAGGTTGCTGAGGAGATGTGCTGAACTGGTTGGAGTCTCTCTACACCTATAGTGTCTCCATTTGTTGTTTTTCTTGGGAACAGCAAAAGACACTTCCCTGACACCAGGACCTTCCCCAGCCACATTCTAAAGTCCCTGTGTAAGTCATGGAGGGTGGTAGAGTTCTTAAAATAAAAAGTTACAGAATTTTTGTAATGGGAAGTGTGAAGTGACCTTTGTATAGGAGTCTATAGTGGTCCCACTATAATTCCTTCAGTCAATACTGTTGGTTGTTACCATGAGATGAACATCTGTCCAGAATTCCTTGTTATCTACCTTTTCCCCTCCCTGTAATGCCAACTGTGCTATTGACTTATTAGCAACCTGAGAATTATTAATATTTTAATAACTCATTAAATATAACATTTAAAAAAGTTCTTGTTAGTTGCCCTTAGATGGGATGTTCTAGAATTCTGGTGGGCAACCTGCGGCCTACAGACCCCACACGGCCTGTCAGGGTAATCTGCTGGCGGGCCACCAGACAGTTTGTTTACATTTGCACGGCCGCCCACAGCTCCTAGTGGCTGTGGTTTGCCGTTCCCGGCAAATGGGAGCTGTGGGAAGTGGTGGCCAGCGCGTCCCTGTGACCCACGCCGTTTCCCACAGCTCCCATTGGCTGGGACTGGTGAACCGCAGCCACTGGGAGTTGCAGGTGGCTGTGCAAATGTAAACAGTGTCTGGCTGCCCACCAGCGGATTACCCTAATGGGCCGCGTGCGGGTCGCAGGTTGCCCACCACTGGTCTAGAAGCTTGAAATGAATGTCTGGCACTTAAAGTGGAAGACCGAGGGTTAGGGCCGCAGTAGCAACTTCTGCCATCAGGTTGGATTATCAGCAATAGAGAAGCTCTGCTTCTGCTCCAAAGCTTGTGTGGGAGAATATCTCCTGTTTTGGGTCCTGGAGATTCTCTGTACCCAATGCGGCTACTGGGGGTGGGTGTTGAGAAGAGGATCTGGGTCCTGCCCTATGACTCTGTAATTCAGAAGCCTGACTACTGCTTCAAGAGCCCAGGTCCTTATCTGGTGTGTAAATTCGTATAGCTTTGGTTGGAGAGATGCTGGTTTGCACCAGCTTAGATTCTGGCCCAAGACTGTAACACAGGGTTGTCTGTAACACAGGGTTGTCTGGCTACTTGAGGTGTCTGAGAGAAATTCAGTATGTATCCTTCTGATAGAGCTAGAGGGCTTTACTTCTACAGGTTATTAATATTTTACTCCTCCAGTCTCCTATATTGAGTTACTTCATGCCTTGTCTCTTGTTAATCTAACTTGTAGATCAGGAAAAATTCCTGTCAGTGATGAGGAACAAACTAATGTGCCTTATATTTATGCCATTGGGGATGTGTTGGAGGGCAAGCTGGAGCTCACACCAGTGGCAATCCAAGCAGGTAGATTGTTGGCTCGAAGGCTTTATGCTGGAACAACCTTAAAGGTAAGCAAGCAATTAGCATGAAGCACTGTCATTGTTCAAACCTTTAAATGCAGCATATTGGACTTTATACTCATAGCATGTTTTTTAAGCATTAACTTTGTTTATTCTTCAGTCTCCCTCCTTTGCAAAGATGTTACTGCAGACGTGTTCTGCTTAAAGTGCAGGACAAAATTAATACTTTAAGAATGCAAGAAAGGTCTGTTTTTTATCTAGTGTAAGTGGGTTTTTTCTTTCTCTCAGAGAGTGTAATAAGAAAGTGAACTGAGTCCATTTTGACTAAATTTTAGTGTTTTCTTATAAATGTCAGCAAAAGCCATAGTTTCATTAAACTAACTCTCATTCACAGGCAATTTAGTAAATCTGCTTATTGTCCCTAATAAGACAATAATAGGGTTTCAGAATCCTAGGTGATGCTGTTTGGACTAATATTTTTAACTTCCCATTTTTGTGTTTTCATTATAATACATAACTCTAAGTTCTTTGGCATTTTAAAATATGTATAGAACAAAGGTCTGATACATTAGTGGAGCAACATATTTTCACTTATAGGGTCTGGATCACCACTGCGTATTTCCATTTTACATCAGTGTAACTGTTGAAGCCAGTGGTGTTACTCTAGAGCAACACCCTTAGGTCTTGTTGCTTTCAAAGTGATACCTTCAGAGTTACGAATTTCCCATCTTTTCTTCCTGTGTTACAAATCTACCTGAAATGTTAACAATGCACTGATTTATAACTGGTATATTGATGATGCTAAACATGCTGACATAAAATAAATAAATTTAATCCCATACAGTGCGACTATGTGAATGTTCCAACCACAGTGTTCACTCCACTGGAATACGGAGCCTGTGGATTCTCAGAAGAGACAGCGCTGGAGAAGTTTGGGGAGGAAAATATTGAGGTAAACTGTTTAGTTCTTCTTTTTCATTAAAAGAAAGATTTTTGAATTAAATTTTAACTTCCTACCCTCTATCAGAAAGAGGGAATGTTTACACAGCAAGTAGACACCCACAGCCGGCCTGTTCCAGCCAACCCAGGCTTGCAGGGGTTGGGTTGTGGGGCCGTTCCATTGCTGTGTAGACTTTCAGGCTCAGGCTAGAGCCTGGGCCCTAGGACCCTGCAAGGTGGGAGGGTCCCACAGCTCGGGCTCCACCCTGAGCCCGGAAGTCTATACAGCTATGAAACAGCCCTGTGAGCCCAAGTCAGCTGGCACAGGCCAAGCATGGGTTTTTCTTTGCTGTGTAGACCTACCCTTAAGGGCAACAGGATACTAAGAATATTTTTATCGCTTTGGTTAGATCCTAAAACCTGGTGTAAACCTTAGTCTGCAATTCTGGTAAACCTAGCTGCAGATGTTTTCTTGTTGGCAAACGGGGCTTGTGCATGAAATAGTTGTAAAAATGTAATCTTTGTCTCTAGATGTAATAAGGGGATCAATTAGTGGAGGAGCATTGAAAGGCAGTAAATCGTTTTTAGTGCCAAAGCTGAACTATTGGTGTAATCACAAAGTATGGCAATATACTCCTCTGCCATGGTTATTATTCCTGTTAGGCTGTTTGGACTTATCTACACAAACACGTAGTTCATGGCAAGCTGGGGTGTAAGTCTACCTTGCACTAGCCTGCCACCCACTGTCAGTGTGGACCCTGCTACTATGCACTATTAGTTGTTTAGTGCACTTTGATCTACCCTGCTTTGAAATGGCATCAGGGTCAGCATGGACACTTAGGGCTGATCTATACTATGAGGTTAAGTTGACCTAAGTTACGCAACTCCAGCTACGTGACTAACTTAGTTGGAGTCGACCGTACCTTAGGTTGACTTATTGGGGTGTCTACACTGTACTGGGTCCATGGGAGAAATTCTCCCGTCAACTTAACTTACACTTCTCATTCCGATGGAGTACTGGAGTCGACGGGAGAGCGATCTGCTGTTGATTTAGCGGATCTTCACTAGACCTCGCTAAATCGACCCCCGGTGGATCGATCGCCACAGCATCGATCAGCAGTAAGTGTACATACTCTTAATGTAGAAGGCTGATCAGAGGTGGATTTACACCTCAGCTTGCTGTAAGCTAGATGGTTCTATAGACAAGCCCTAGGGCCCTGATTGTACAAACACACACATACTTAATTTTACTCAGGGGAGTAGTCCCACTGAGATTGCTCATGGGAGTGAAATTGAACATGTGTAAGAATTTGTAGGATTGGGCCTTAAAACAGTAAAATATTCTACAAACCACAGAGTAAAAAAAAGAAAAAAATCTTTGCAAGAATCTGGCAGTGAATGGTGTCTTCTCATTGATATTGTTTTGGGAGCAAGACCTGGGTGAATGATTATGTAAGGACTGGTTCATAAATTAGCAAACTTTTAAGAGTAAAGCTAAGAAGATTTTTTTTTAAGAGAGCTATGTGGAAAAAGAATTATATGATTTGACACACAATGCCCCCCCCCCCCTTTTTTTTTTTACATGGACTTACTTCTGGCCACTAGAAGATGGCTGAAATTCTCATTTGCACACACACCTTCAGTTTATGTTCACAAAACCCAGTCTGTGCAAGCCCCCAAACTGGGTGTGGAATCTTGGACCCTTAACTGAAAAATGCACTTGCAGTTTTAGAAGACTCTTTTTTTTTTTTTTTTTTTTTTTGAAAATTTGATCGAAGGAGGCAAAAAGAATTTCAATGTCATTTGTAACCTGGCTGACTTCTAATTTGGATAATTACAATTTCCTTAACACTTAGTTGCACCTGTATTCTCCTTTTCTTTGTCCTCTAAACATTTTTTAGTTGTGGTCTTGAGCTGCCTTTCACCCCTGAAATGGCTAAATTTCAGTGTTGGGTGGCATCATCTTTCTATATATGTAGTTTATAAAGTGCCTTAGAACCTTACTTATGTGAAATGCATTAAATCAGTTCTCTCCTGATTTGTTGAGGGGCATATGTTCAGTTTTTCTCAGTAAGCTGCAGTTAATTAAAAACTCTTCTCATCTAATAATTCATTTACAGTTAGCTGATGGTAGAGCTGCACTGCTCCACAGAGAACTCCAGGAGGGAACCACTCCCAGAGCTTCCAGGGGACTGGGAAACCTGATCCCTCTTAGAACTCAACCAGCAGTTCAGACAGTTGTAGAGGAGGGACAGGATCATGGCCCATTCTGCCCCCCACCCTTCCCACTTCAGGTTGATGTGCACCCAGATGACTCGGAAGGTGCATTCCCCAAGCACAGGACTCTGAATATTCCTTTCCCTTGTACCTGGTGTGCCTCCCCTCAGACCTTTTGTTAGGAAATCTTGTCTCTATATGACTTAAAGTATTCCAAGTTTTGTGTGCTTGGATAATTGTCAGTTAACATATTAGTAAATGATTTATACTTGCATTGCATCACAGTTTGTACTCCTTTTTAAGAACTATAAGGGTGAGAATTTCAAAAGTGCCCCTTGTCAGCCTAACTCTGCTCCTGCTGAAGTCAGCAGTAAAACTCCCCATTGACTTCAGTGGGTGCAGAGTTAGTTCAATGCTGAGGGCTTTTGAAAAGCCTACCTAGCACCATAAACTTATAAAACTTGTTTACAGTCCTTATTGTATTTCTAGGTTTACCATAGTTATTTCTGGCCACTGGAGTGGACTGTCCCATCTAGAGACAACAACAAATGCTATGCAAAGATAATCTGCAATATTCAAGATAATGTAAGTGCATTTTTTTCCTCATGGGGAAACAGGAACTGGCTAGTCATTTTAGGGGCCACAGTGAAAGGGATAAGTAGTTGTTTTTCCTATTTGTTAAAAATTAATATCCTTCAGTTTGTCACTAATCTACCTTTTGAATATTATTAAACATTTCTAATAATATGTACCAAAGATTTATGTTTTATATAAAAATGGCCCTTTAACAGTCTGTATGACTGACATTTGTACATAGTAGATTTCAATAAGGATAAAAATATTGGTAGTTATCACTAGAAATGTTCATTATATTTCAAAAGTAGGTATATAAACTATTAGTAATGCTACATAGCTCTTACACTTTTTAAAAAAGTCATCCTGTTCTTCCTCTAGGAGATGCATCTCCCTTAAATCAAGGTCAGCCGGAATCCATCAAATTTCTTCCCCTTACAAATCCATGGGTTAGTTTTGAACCCTCGAGATGACTATAACAGGATTTCTGTGTCTTGCCCTCACAAATCTTATTTTAAATGATAATGCTAAGATTAACCTGCCATAGTAGGGATAAAACTACCACCCTTCGCTACTACAGACCTCTACAGAAGCTGTTAAACCATTAAGTAGATTATAAACCATTTAGAAGAATCAGCATTCCCAGCTGTAAGTGAGCAAGATCTGTTTAATAAGAGCTGAGTTGGACTTTAATTATTAACAAGTCTCTCCCTCGCCTTTAACTTTTTCTACTGTGACAGTATGTTTGTTACTAGATATTGGCATCTAGCAACCAATATGAGCAAATGTCTATAAAATCTATTTTATCTAGTTACTCTTATCCATGTTGTCTTATGTACCTATGGTAATTTTAAGGATCCTACTACAAACTTATGGTGTCTAAATAACTACCTCATTTCTAAAGTGCCCATCACCATAGTATTTAGTCTCCACTTTTTGGAGATCACCTTTACACCCATGTGGATCCTGTGGTAGAACTGGGGCTATAGGGCCTGATCCAAAGTCCATTGAAATAAATGGAAAGACTCCCATTAACTTCAGTGGACTTTGAATCAGGTCCTTAATTTGTTCACATTTTATTGTCCTGAAAATTGTAAATGAGTTTAAATATCTATAGGGTTAGAGGTTATCCAGGATGAAAATTGACTGCATTAAATATTTAAGTTTGTACGTGAAACTCTTATTAATACAATATCATAAAAAAAAGATAATTGAAAATAGATATACTTTAGGTTTTACTCCTTATCTTATCCTTGAAATAGCTCATAGGTAACTAGCCCATAGGTGCTCACTAATGAGGAAAAATAATCTTAAACTCAAATCACAAATTGTGTGTCTTGTAGTTAGCAGAAGCAGATAGCCTTTGATGTCCAACAGGATTGCTGTGGCATGAAAACAAAGAGACAGAACCTTAGCTAGCATAAATCACATAACTCCATCAAAGTCCATGGAGCTGTGGCAATTTACACCAGCTCAGGATGTAAAATATTTTATAAATCAGATTTGTTGTTCTCTCGGTAGTACGGAAAGGAGCTATACTAAAATGTTACTAGATATTTTTCATTTGAACACTAGCATATGCTAGAGAAACAGAGTATGCAGTGATAGTTGTTTTCTTGTGACTATGTGCCTTGTCTGTTTCAGCAATCACCAGAGATGTTATCTATTGGTCGTAGTTAAGGCTAAGATTTTGGCATGGGTATTTTTATTAAAAGTCACGGACAGGGCATGGGCAATAAACAATAAAATCACAGAAATGAACACAGGGCTGGCATTAGGGGGTAGCAAGTAGGGCAATTGCCCTGGGCCCCCACGCCATAGGGGGCCCCACAAAGCTAAGGGGCAGAAGAGCTCAGGCTTCAGCCCTGGGCAGCAGGGCTTCGGGCTTTTGGCTCGGGCTTTGGGCCTGGGTGGCGAGGCTCAGGCTTCAGTCTCCTAGGAACCCAACAGCACATCCATGAGCCCATTTTTTGATTTATGACCTTTTGCACAGAATATGTATTACTTGTCGGTGAATATATTTGCTCAGCAGTAATCATTCAATTACATCAATCCAATTAGAAAAGCTAAATAGAATTATATATAAGCGTTTCTTGTGTTGTTACACTTAATGTTACTTAACTGCTAAACTGGGAGTTTGTAAAATGTAATTTTTATTGAGATGATTCAGAACAAACACACAGTAAATGAACAACTAACACTGGCCCTGGTATTGCGATATGCTTGATGTACACATATGCTTATCTTCACTTTGGTGAGTAGCCCATTGAAGTCAGTGGAACAACTCATCTGAGTAAAAGTTAAACACACTGTCTTTAATAAGAAGAAAATCTTCAAGACTATCTGAAGAGAATAAATGTACAAGGCTACTTGAATTGATTTTCTTTATTTAGGAGCGAGTTATCGGTTTCCATGTGCTTGGTCCAAATGCTGGAGAAGTTACCCAGGGGTTTTCAGCAGCCATCAAATGTGGACTGACAAAAGCGCAGTTGGACAACACAATAGGAATTCATCCAGTTTGTGCAGAGGTGTGTATGTGATGTCAGAGTTTTCACAGTCTATTATTGTGTGGTATCGCTAAACAAAAAATACATAAGGCTAGATTTTCTTATGCAGTGCAGCCCCTTTGCACTGCAGTGCCAGATGATGTGATCATAAAGCTAGCACATCCAGCCCCAGGGGGATCACACCAGATTATGCCATTTTGCTTTAGCCAACACAAGGGGATCTTCTGATAGAGGAGAGCAGGCATCTCCCTTCTTCCTGCTGCCAGCACATGAGGGGGAAGAGTGCTAATGTAAGAGCTCCCATACCTGCTGTGCTCCACCAGAAGATCCCTCTTTCTGATCCTCAACCTTGTGAACATTAATAGCCGTCATAAATCAAAGCATCCCTAAGATGCTCTAACTCAGAGCACAGGGACCAGTCTAATATAGTGTCAGCAGGATCAGGGATAGTTCAAGAGTGAACTTTTAAGCCTGCCCATAGCTACTTCCACCCTTACACTCCCCAGCTTGCACAAGGCACATTTTGGCCGTACCTGAGAATGTGTCTCACAGCCTTTTATTTTGGGGTCTCGGGGAAGAGGTTGGAAATCTTCAAATAATTAGAGTTTATAAAAATGAATTTTGGTTTCTGCACAGTTTTGATTTGAATTTTGGATGACCAGGAGTTTCAGATACAAAAGTTTTGACTTTATATAAAGACTTAGGGTTTTTCTTCACATATGTTTAATTCTTTAACTATTTAATGTCAATGGTCTGCCATGATGTAGTGTCTCCTCTGTCTGAGAGTAGAGAATTCTCCTCACACGCTGACTCTCAGAAATCTGTATATGGAGGCTTCAGATATTTATTTCTGCTAATTGGTTATCAAGGCTAACATTTCAGGTTGATCTAAAATAGGCTTATAAAGTGGTATTCTAGAGAGAGAGAGCAACTACTTAATGATTTTTCTCTTAAATTCTGCCTCTCTGGAGATTTTTTCTTTACTCAGTTCATGTGTCTGACTCCAAGTAAAGAAGCATGAAAAGGAGCAAAATCATTTGCTGGTGTAAATCAGTGACGTTCCATTGAAGAGTGCCTATTTACACCAGCTGAGGATTTCCTATAAGACTAGACATACGCTGCAATTAAAACTCTGTGCCTGGCCTGTGCCAGCTGACTTGGGCTCGGGCTAAGGAGCTGCTTAATTGCGGCGTAGACGTTTGGGCCCGGGCTGTAGCCTGAGCTCTGAAACCCGAGAATCCTGATCATGAACATCTACTCACGAGCAGCTATAGGTGTCTAATTGCAGTGTAGACATACCCTAAGCCATTTTAACTCTTGAATCTGTCAGTGGGTCTTGGACTGAATCTGTGTACTTCAGTACGTATTTTAGCTACGAGCTGTAATATTATAAAATACCAGAGATCTGCAAAAGTAGCCCCATCCACTTGTCTGTGCTATTTGTATGTTGTGTTTTCAGCATAATGCAAGGTAGGTCAAGATGACAGCCTTTGTGAATGTAACAGATTGGCAGATACCTGAGTGATTTCAAAGCATCCACAGGAAAGGTTTTACCTTTCTCTGTAACATCATGTTACAATGGGGTTCTTATAGACCCTCAAAGAAAGGAAAACAAGTTCTCATTTTATCAGAGGCCTTTTCCTGGTAGATGGCTGAGTGGGAGTCTTCACACCTGTGAATTCAAATGGAGCATTAGCATATGCAGTGTGAAGATAGAATGATAATCATAATGTATTTTGGACATCTGAGCTGCTAAAATTGAAAATGAATTAGAATGATTAGACATAATTTGGTGTGGTAATTTCAGCTAATCATGTTTATTTGGAGAGGAGTGGGGGAGAGAATCATCTGAGGAGGAAGATGCAAATTAAAAGCTCCAGAGGGTTGTGATAATTTTGTAGTCAAAAGGTTTTTGCTCCTTTTACTTAATCTCATCTCTTATTCAGCCACCAACAAGAACAAAAAAATAAAAAATCTGTTGGCATTTTGTAGGTACTGAGTGCATTGGGATAAATAGAACAATGAATGACCTCAGCATGCTTTCTAAGTTATATATTTATAAACATGCCAAAGGAAAGGAAATTACTATCACTTTCCTGCACAGATGTATTGCATCTTTATTTAGGACCAGATACTGCCACTCTCAGTGACTTCCAGTAGTATCTCATTTCACAAGTGGTCTTCTGACAAGTACAGTGGTATTCAGCATGAATATTTTGCTTTTATAAATTAGAGCCAGATTTTGCTTCTCTTACTCACTCTACAAAACAGGCTCTTGAAATCAATGAGACTGTTTGCAGAGACAAGTGCTACTCAGCATGAGTATAGGTGGCAGAAACTGGGTCTTAATGAGACCTGGTTTTAAGAGAGACTGAATTGTAGTAATTAAAAATGTTGGTATTTACAATTCAGGCAAATCTTCCTTTTAAAAACTGGCATGACTCAGCTAGTTCACTAATGAGTGCTTTCCATTTATTGGATCTATAGCCTTGTCTTCACTTGTACAGCTAACAAGCTCTCAATCAAAAAATCATATTTCCAGTAACTCTCAGATCCCAGCTGGTTTGCTTTAGTCAAGAAGCTATGCAGAGACTGCACAGCAGCTAGAGCTGGCCGGTACACCCAGAAGCTGGGGTCAAGACCAAGAAGGAAAAACAGATAAAGCTAGCACATTTTAATCTTTATTTTCATTTCAAAGTGACTTCAACAATGCAGTGCAATCAAAGTCCACTTGAAATGAAAATTAAGATTAAGATGCGCACATATTGCATTGGAGTATTAGAAGCCCTATTTCAAACCCAGTCCCTTAGCTTAAATATATCTTTCTTTTCACTATACATTAAGGTAGTTTCTTGCATGTATCTGAATTCCTTATTGGTATGTAGTGTTTTATTTGCTTACAGAGGGAGGAGGTTGTGTATCATTTATTGATGCTATTCTCCAAAGAGCTGTTTGCAGTCTGTATACAGCAAGGCTTCAACTTACTGAACTTTAAGGCTTCAGATCTCTATTAACTGCAGACATTTCAATCTTATTTGCATGGCTGAAATGTGCAGCTACTCTGTTCTGTTCTCAGTTTATTCTTCCTCAGAGATGACTTTGATGCCAGCTAATTACTGTAGCTTTGAACCATTTAGATAGAAGTGGTTTTGATTTCCTGTAATCCTTCCTGTATTATATGTGTGCAAAACAGCACCATCAGTTGTGTAGTAAACCTTAACTACTAACTGAGATAATTTGTTGGATTTCATGCAACTTAATTTTCTTCTAGAATTTCAGTATTTTTTCATTTTACAAAAACTACTCTTGAACATCTTTATTTTTAATGTAAGTTTCAGGAAAGCACCAAGAGTCCTCACTTTGTAGACTAGATCTACAAAGGTTTCTTAGCTATTGTCTGGGGGGAAGAAAGAAAACCTTTACAAAGTGCATTAAGAATATTTTTCCTTCAGCCTCATGTTAGAGCAGCTTGAATCCAAGAGAATTACATGGGAAGAGTTGTGCTCATGGATTTTCATTTTTGGGGGAACTCTTTGAGGTCCTTCAGTCAAAGATATAGTTAAAAAGAGCCTGGTCCTGAAATGTGAGGTTGGGTACCTCCATTAAAGTCAATTATTATTATTTTATTTGTATTACAGTAGCATGTAAGGGGCCCAATGTGCTAGGCACTATATAAACCCATAGTAAGAGATAGTCCCTGCCCCACAGTGCTTGTAGTCTTGTAGATAAGACAGACAAGAAGTGTGAGAAAGGGACACATAAAAGCAGAAGATTGTAAACTGAGGCATGGAGAGGTTAAGTGACTTGCCCAAGGTCACAGAGGAAAAGTGTGTCAGAGTAGGGAATGGAACACAGGTTTCCTGGAGTCCTTGTCCAGTGCCAAGATCATTCTTGGCCTTCAACAGGCAAGTTGCTGGGGAAGAATTTCCTCCTTGCAGGTACTATGTTGGGCCACGATAGGTGTCCCTATACTGGCCCTTCCCCAGACAAACCTTTGTGCCATGGGCAGTAGACGTTGAGGCCTTAGTGTATATTCCCATGGCCATTCTGGCTTGTACCGCAAATGATAGGAACCCCAAGGTATGCTGCCATAATTTAAAGCAGCCTCCAGGGCTGTTCAAAATTATGCTGGTTGGCATTTTAGCCCCAGAACCAGGCATACACAAAATTAGCTTAAAACCATCATTCTCTTCCCCTTGCCCAGGACTTCTGGAGACATAGCACAGAATTCCAGTGTATGTGTTGGAATGGTAGCCACATCTTCTTCACACCTCCTAAAGCAGGAGTTCCAATCACCAGATCCTGGTCAGCACAAGTGCTGTAAATCCGAATCCATAATATCTAGAGCTGGAATTGGTTCCAGAATTATATTTGACGTGATATCAACGTGATATCTTAATTAACGTGATATCTTAATTTACCATATTAAGATAAAAGTGGTAGAAAGCCACGTGACTTTCCCTCAGTCATTTCTTCTTGACCACAAAAATAAAAACCCTAAGAAAAGTGGTGATGACAAGAGGTGTGCACTATGAAGCAATGAGGATGTTAAATGAATCTTTGCCATTACAATGTACTACTTTGAATAAGAAATGCTATTGTTGTAGCATTATTCCTTATATATCTGGGTGCCATCCTCCTTGGGATTCATTCAATATACTGAAAACATTCTTGCTTCCTTCCTCTCAGATATTCACCACGCTGTCAGAGACTAAGCGTTCTGGTGGAAATGTCCTTCAGTCTGGCTGCTGAGGTTAATCACCCCCATTGTTGCTGCATTTGCCAGAGACTGACTTTCATCACCACGGTTGACTTCTGCAAGGCAGAAGAAAACATCTCCACACAAGCCGTCATCATCATCCTCAGCAGCAGTGGGCACCCCCTTGACCAAAGCGTTCACTTAACTGAATGAGAAAAGCACACTGGGAGTTGTTAGTCATTCGTGATGATTGGATGGCAATCGGCAAAACAGTGGGAGTATTTAACATCAAGCTGCTGCATGGCAAGGCATCTACAGGATGCTTCCATGATGTCGCAGCCTAAACCCAGAGTTTTCTGGTAGGCAGCGATGGAAGAACTGCTGGCACAGTTTGAGAATAACCCTTTTCCCCTAAATAAAGAGCTTCCTAATTTAAATGTGTTACCACAAGTACTGATAGTTCTATGGTATCTCCGATATATTGCATTATAAAACAGTACAATGGTGACTCTTCCTCAGTGAGCCTGCATATCATCATCAGATCACGGTAATGCAGCAGGTAAAGTATGAGTATAGAGGAGTGATCTTATCTCATGTTTCATTCTGAGTTGCAAAATAGCCTGTCACATACATTTAGCCATAATTAGCAATATCCAGAATAGCAAGTCTTTTTTCGCTTCCAAAAATCCTAACACCAAAATTAATCCCTCATAATTTGTTATTCTGGAGACGACTGCTTGTTACCACGGTTGCCCCTTGTACTAGCCTCTGAGAAAGGAAAATGTTTATCTCAGAAAGGCCTTGTCTACCTGGGAAAGCTTTTTTGGGGTATCTTTAGTTTTTTGGCATAAACTGCTTTCCATCCAGACTCAAATGATCTTGTGGGGCATTATCTTGCATCTTATCCCTCTGTAATTAACCCACTTGGGAAGTGACATAATTCTGTTTTGGAATGTGTTATACCGCTGTAAGATTGGTGTGGACATATCCCTGTTTTGAAATAGCTATATCGCATCAGGTAGTCCTCCCACTGCTATCCCACACTGCATTACTTTGTATCTGGATTGGCTTGTCTGATTACGTGTGCACTCTCCACTAGAACTGGGACCAAAACTACTTTTTTGTCCAAAAAATGCAGATTTGGGTCAACCGAAACATTTTGCTAATTCATGTTGAATTCGCTGAATTGTTTTGGTCGGGAGCAAAAACATTCTAAAATAATCAAAATACTTTGTTTCAACATTTTCTGAATGAGGTGTTTCATTTTTTTTATTCAAGATTATTTTGCAGTTTGAATTTTACCGCAAAATTAGTTAAAAATTTTGGGGAAAAAAACCCAGACCACATCTTCAAACAAAACATTTCATTCAACCTTGAAACAATTTCCCCCCCTGACTTTACGGTTCACCCACAAAACTAAAAAATGACTTATTTGCACAGCCCTATCCTCTTCTGTATCTGGTATTTAAAGTGTATGTGCTTGGTTAGGGAGTGGAGGGGGGACATGGTGGTCTAAGGGGTTGCAGACCTGGGGGGAAAAAAGAAAAATTAAAAAAACCGAGCTAGGTTGCTGAGGGGCACACCTCAAGCACCGTTTTACCAAAGCTGCTGTTCCCAGATTATGGTGGACCCCCCCACACACACTCTTTCAGACCAGTTTAAGCACTGACTGCATCTTGATTGGACGTCCCTATCTCTTTTGTATACTGGCAGAAACACAAGCGCATCTGTGTGTCTCCAGTTCGGGGCAAGTTCACAGACCCTGAGTCCATTGCACCCTCATGTGGTTGCATCAGGAGATTGAGGAATTCCTGGCCTTGCAGGGAGAAAAGTACATTCAGTCTCATCTTTTCAGGAGTCACTAGAATGCCAAGATTTATCAGCAGCTAACAGAGCAAATGCAGGTGAAAGGGGTATTCCCAGGACATGTGCCAGTGTGGCACCAAAACCAAGGAGCAGTGGCAGAATTACAAAAACAAAGATCTCTGTTAATGCCCCCAGCACATGTGCATGCTATGAGGAGCTGGACTGAAGTAACTGCTGTTTTATCCTCTTGCTCTAGAAGCATCTGTGTGGTGTCACAATTGTGGTGATCCTTCATCTCTTCCAACACCACCTGCCTACGCAGTTAACACATATGGAGCACCCTGTTTGTATTAATGATGGTCAGGATTGCTGTACTCAGCAGGGCTTCCTCCATGCTGCCTGACAGCAGTTTGAAAACTTGTTTGAAACTGAAACAGTTTGAAAATCATATTGGCTAGTGAAAAACAAGCAAATTATGGGTTACCGTGGAAGGAATCAACTACCATGTTCCAGTAGTCCCGTAGATTCCCATAGGTATCCCACAGTCCAAAACAATAAACAACCCACAGTGTACTGAGCCTAGCAACAGAACACTCTACCCTGGGACACCTGCTCAGACAGCTTGTGTGCATATTTCAAAAAACACAGTGCTACGTGGGCATTGTGATTCACAAAGGAAGTTGCTTAAGCCACTTTAGACAAAGCAGTGTGAATGCACTCTTTCAAGTTAGCTATATTTGTATAATTGAGTAAATAAAAAGAAAAAAAACACACCCTGTCAATCTTTCCTGTGTAGACAAGACCTAAAACTGTCCTCATTTCCATATGTGCATTGTTTATATCTGATTAAGAAAATTATATATTTAAAACAGACTATATAAGTGGTGCATTGGGCTTCTGCACAGGGTGAATATCACCATTTTCTATTGAGAAGCTTCCAATAGTGTTGTAAATTATTTTTATAAACTCATATACTTAACTGAAGGATTTTTTTATGCTTTATACCACATAAAACAATGTGTATTTTTCCCTGGCCAGTTTATTGCAGCAAATAGAATGTTTGCGTGAAGTGCTACTCCTTTTGATGCACTCCTGAGTGAAGAAATCATAGCTTAGCAAGACATACATTTTTAAGACCAGAAAAGGCCACTTTGATCATAAACCTTTGTGTCATTTATTTCAATCTTTTGATTTTTGAGTAGTATGTTAGATATTTTCAGAAAAATGTAGGTTTTTTTCCCCCAGTGCATATCAAACAAATAACGACAAGTTTTTAAAATGTAAGGAATGAAAAATTAGGGGCCTATTTTTCACTAACATTAGGAGCATTTGTGTTCCTAATGCTCTAGATGTCACATGTATAAGACCAGAAAATACAGTGAGTAGAGTTTCACACTAGGTAGGCCCTCGAACTCAAACATTTAAACACACGGGCAACTACTTAAATGTCTGTCTTCAGGGAGACAATGCATTAAGTATATGAGTAAGTTCCATGTGTACTCAAGCATTTGCAGGACTGGGCTATAGATTATAAATCCTTCTTTACTGATTGATCTGCTAAATAATAATTTTTGGTGTACATTTTCAAAGCTGCTGATTTTTATATTTTAAATAAGACAACTGAACTGTGAAAACATTAGTACTTTCTCCAGATTTTTTTCTCTCCAATATTATTTTTCTTGTGGGTCTATGCATGGTGAAAGAGGCATATAATTTATGAAGACATCATATAAGACTACGTTAAAGGCCAAAACAAAATCCTTTGAATTCATATAAAATTAAATGTACATTTTTTTATGAAATCATTGGACATATACTAGAAAATGTAATAAATTAAACTATTTATATTCCACTCATGTCCAGTTCTTTATTTTATCAGTCATTAACATTTTTGGATCTCCTACATGAATACAAGCCAAATTTCTTCAAAGGTATTTCATATAAAAATGTAGAGATTCAGCATTTTGTAAAGTTTCAGTGCTTAATTAGCAGGCTTTATCTAATGAGATTAAAATTTTTATTGTTTAATTTTCTTCCACTTCTCTTTATTCATCCCGGTGTGACCTGTTAGAACAACCCTAACCTGTACATGATTTTGGTATTCAGAGAGATTCGCTGATGGGGATGCCTCCCTCTTTCAGATCAAAACACTACAGTTTTCTTCTGTAATCAGAAGGTTGCTTTCTTGGGCTTAACTGTCGGATGCCCTGTGACCTCTTTTAGCCCCCTGTACGGACTCTCACATTTTCTGGAGTTGGGGTGGGAAGCAGCTGCTGCTGGCAGAGCTGCTACTGTCTCACTCACGCAGATGGGCAAGGAGTGTACAAACAAGAGGGGGGAAGGGACAGACTATTGGCTCCACATTCCCGTTCACCAGCCAGCACAGCTGGGCTGGTGAAGAGGGAAATTAGGCAGTGCCAGATATAGAGCTGGTGCAGTCTACTTATCTTATAAAACAAGGAATAAGCAAGGACCCTCGGGTATCTGAGCTACACGCTGCCCCATACGAAGGGCTTTTGATCACTCCCAATCTAGCTCACCGTGGCAGTTGAAAGTTTGGCAGTTGCAGCTAGCTGTTGCCTGAGTAGAACACTATTGCCGGTTGGCACTGTCTGAAATGGCAGAGCACCTCTTAACTTAAAAGGACAACATGTAAAACCATAGAAATCTATTCAGTTAGGGCCAGGTCCACTCCCATTAAAGTCACTCACAGGACTCCCATCGATTTTTACTAAGCGTTGAATTGGGCCCGTCAGAGCCATTGACAAGCCCACTCAACTAAAAGTGTAACATACTACAATCTAGTGTTAGTTTAATATTCTTTTAGCGCTATATTTTTGTCTTTTAAGCAGGACTTACACTAGGCTGCATGTAGTGTAATCAAGTTGTACCTGCTGTTGGCTTAAAAGAGTAAACTGTGCATAACACTTTTAGCCTAAAAACATCAGTGTAAATAAGGCACTCGCTGAACAACATTACCCATGCTGAGAACTGATGTGTGCCACACAGTGTGACCCAGAAAGAAGAATGATGACTTGTGCCTGGTTTTAGATGAGGTTGGCCTTCACTCTCTGAGACTCTTACTCCATATGGTTCTTTGGCCATGGTTTTTATTGCACTTTGTGAATTGTGGCATAGGTGAGCTAAAGGTTTTTCCAGTTAAATGCTTCATTCAAGTCAGCTTGTGGCCTATAAGTAATTCGAGCAAAACAAACAAAGACCCAAAACAATAATGACAACCACATACACTGTGTTCCATAGCCAAAAGTTATTTAGTATTCTCCAATTCATGTTCTTTGTGCATATTTATCAACATGGTCATTACAAAACCACCTGCATAGTTGAGTGTAATTGCACAATTGGCAGTATCTGCAAATCCGCGCAGAGGACTGAGGTGCTGTGCCAGATTTGATGGGGGGAGGCCAAGAGTGATGTAGCAGAGGGTATAGAAAGTCAGAATTCAGATGACAGTGACAAAGCTGTGGGTGGGAAGCTTACACAGCTCTCATTTGTATTTTTCCTGGCTCTGCCCAGCATCATCTGTCCCTTAGAACATAAGTGATCTCTCTCCTGTCATCCATTTCCAACCTCTGACAAACAGAAGCTAGGGACACCATTCCTACCCTATCCTGGCAAATAGCCATTAATGGACTTAACCTCCATGAATTTTTCCAGTTCTCTTTTAAACTATGTTATAGTCCTAGCCTTCACAACCTCCTCAGGCAGGTTTTCTTTTATTGGTTTTAAACCTGCTGCCCATTAATTTCATTTGGTGGCCCATAGTTCTTATATTATGGGAACAAGTAAATAACTTTCCTTATTCACTTTCTCCACACCACTCATGATTTTATAGACCTCTATCATATCCCCTCTTAGTCTCCTCTTTTCCAAGCTGAAAAGTCCTAGCCTCTTTAATCTCTCCTCATATGGGACCTGTTCCAAACCCCTAATCATTTTAGTTGCCCTTTTCTGAACCTTTTCTAATTCCAGTATATCTTTTTTGAGGTGAGGGGACCACATCTGTTCGCAGTATTCAAGATGTGGTTGTACCATGGATTTATATAAGGGCAATAAGATATTCTCCGTCTTATTCTCTATCCCTTTTTTAATGATTCCTAACATCCCGTTTGCTTTTTTGACTGCCGCTGCTCACTGCGTGGACGTCTTCAGAGAACTATCCACGATGACTCCAAGATCTCTTTCCTGATTAATTGTAGCTAAATTAGCCCCCATCATATTGTATGTATAGTTGGGGTTATTTTTTCCAATATGCATTACTTTACATTTATCCACATTAAATTTCATTTGCCATTTTGTTGCCCAATCACTTAGTCTTGTGAGATCTTTTTGAAGTTCTTCACAGTCTCCTTTGGTCTTAACTATCTTGAGCAGTTTAATATTGTCTGCAAACTTTGCCACCTCACTGTTAACCCCTTTCTCCAGATCATTTATGAATAAGTTGAATAGGATTGGTCCTAGGACTGACCTTTGGGGGATACCACTAGTTACCCCTCTCCATTCTGAAAATTTACCATTTATTCCTACCCTTTGTTCCCTGTCTTTTAACCAGTTCTCAATCCATGAAAGGATCTTCCCTCTTATCCCATAACAATTTAATTTACATAAAAGCCTTTGGTGAGGGACCTTGTCAAAGGCTTTCTGGAAATCTAAGTACGCTATGTCCACTGGATCCCCCTTGTCCGCATGTTTGTTGACCCCCTCAAAGAACTCTATTAGATTAGTAAGACATGATCTCCCTTTACAGAAACTATGTTGACTTTTGCGCAACAATTTATGTTCTTCTATGTGTCTGACAATTTTATTTTTTACTATTGTTTCAGCTAATTTGCCCGGTACTGACGTTAGACTTACCAGTTGCCTCTCCCCTTGTGGGTTCCTGTACCAGCTGCTCCAAGAAGCAGTCATTTAAAGTATTGAGAAATTTTGTCTCTGCATTTCATCCTGAGGTGACATGTACCCAGTCAATATGGGGATAATTGAAATCCCCCACTATTATTAAGTTCCTTATTTTGATAGCTTCTCTAATCTCCCTTAGCATTTCATCATCACTATCACTGTCTTGGTCAGGTGGTCGATGATAGATCCCTACTGTTATATTCTTATTAGAGCATGGAATTACTATCCGTAGAGATTCTATGGAACATGTGGATTCATTTAAGATTTTTATTTCATTTGATTCTACATTTTCTTTCACATATAGTGCCACCCCCCACCCCCACGCCCTGCACGACCTGTTCTGTCCTTCCGATATATTCTGTACCCCAGAATGATTGTGTCCCATTTATTGTCCTCACTCCACCAGGTTTCTGTGATACCTATTATATCAATATCCTCCTTTAACATGAGGCACTCTAGTTCACCCATCTTATTATTTAGACTTCTAGCATTTGTGTACAAGCACTTTTAAAAACTTGTCACTGTTTATTTGTCTGCCCTTTTCTGATGTGTCAGATTCTTTATGTGAATGTTTCTCGTCTGATCTGGCCCATACTTTATCCTCTTCCATCCTCTCCTCCTGACTAAAACCTAGAGAATCTCTATCAATAGACTCTCCTCTAAGAGAAGTCTCTGTCTGATCTATGTGTGTCTCTGCAGCCATCGGCTTTCCCCCATCTCTTAGTTTAAAAACTGCTCTGCAACTGTTTTAATGTTAAGTGCCAGCAGTCTGCTTACTTTCGTGAGTGTTAAAAACAACCCGCAAATTAGTAACTTATCCACAAATAACATTTAGATCTAAACCTATACTGGTCACTCTGACAATTTGTACAGAAACTACCACTTGCTGCACATTTACAGCTTTAAAAAAATTGCCTCTAAGATGTGGTCTTGCTTTTTCTGTCAGCAGATGTCAGGTCCATAACATGGATTTAAATGTTTTTGTAAATGATAATTGTTGCTTTTCCTTAAGGCAATATTAAACTCTATTTAAAAAGAATATTAACACGTATGATCCAGATGTTAGAGCTTCCAAATTATTAGTACTTGTTTCTCCAAAAGGAATGGTGAGATTTTCAAAGGTGGCTCTTTCTTCCATATTTAGGCGCCAACCCGCTCCCAAGCTGTTACCTCTGGCCTGTTGCTGCGGCCTCACTCCCTCCCCACTGCCCCATACAACTTTCAGCTGTGGTCTAAAAAAGTCCAGAGAGGACAGCAGCTTCCATCTGGCTTCAGTGGAAGTTTCTGTGTGCTCAGCACATTTGAAGATCAGGTCACTTATTTAGGTGGCTAAATATGGACCGAAGAGCCCAACTTTATGTACCCATTTTTGAAATCTTGGCAAATTTGTTTTCACACTCCTCACTAGCAAGGCACATGGACTGGGAAGAAAAAATTTGTAATTCAATTCAGAATGTTTGCTTCCAGCAAGAATCATTAACCGCTGAGGTAAATATATACCACCTCATCCTATCACTGCCAAAACCTTTTCTCCTCAGGCTTTATAATGAGCTGGTCGAATAATTTTCATCAAATAGTTGTATTCAAAGAATGTCACACGTGGACTATATTATTCATGGCATATTTTTAGAGAGCTGGGTGAATAATTCAAATATATCCATCCAATTCATTTATCAAGTATGATGTTCAACAAATCTATCTTTTCCCCCATTCTTTACCCAGTTCTTCTGTATCTACGCAGTTCTGTTAATGAAGTGATACTACTCTTCCTGAAGAGATCCCTGTGTTGTAGCCAGCTCTTCTTTAAGGGGGCATGGGGCTAGGGTTGCCACCTCAGCGGCACAAAAAGCTGGGACATCCAGGATGATCCGGAGCCCATAAAACTGGATAGCTGGCAGAGTGCACTGAGAGCCCTTAGAGATTGCCCAGGACAGCTACCTCAAAAAAGGGGACAATGCTGGGAAAACTTGGTCAGGTGGCAACCCTCCCATGGGGCAGCCACTGACAGGGGAGGCGCTGGTAGAATGTGACTCCTTTGGAGCTTTGTTGTCAAGTTATGGGGGGTGGGAAGGCAGCAATTTCCCAGATGTACAGAGCAATCACAGGGTGACTGGCCCCTTTAAGAGTAATAGGTCCAGCCCTACATGAGCTTCCTTCAGCTCTCCTTCCCAGGTGGGAAAAGTCATTGCAGCTGTGTGACAGGTAGGTCTTATGGCTAAATCAGTCCCAGGCCTAGCAATAAAAGAGAAGCCTCCAGCAACCCAAAAGGGAGGTGGGGAGGGAACTGCTTGAGGGCTACAACTGGCTTGAGTTACCAGTACAGACTCTAGGAGGAGGGCTATGAGATTTGACCAGAGGAGGTGAAGCCTATGTGAGTTACCAGCACAGACTTTAGCAGGTGGGCTGTGAGAACCCCACATCAAGGGGAACAAGGGTTGGCTTGAGGGGCTGAGGACTAATCTGATGTACTGTAAGATGCTTAGGGTACATCTACACAGCAGTTAGAAACCCGCGGCTGGGCCATGTCAGCTGACTCAGGGTCGTCAGGCTAAGGAGCTGTTTAATTGTGGTGCAGCCTGAGCTCTGGGACGCTCCCACCTCACAGGGTCCTATAGTCTGGGTATGTCTACATTGCAGTGTAAGCCCAGGGTTTGAACTCAGGCTCAAACCTAACCTTTCTTCCGTTTACACAAAAATCATGCTGTCCCAAGGCTCGGTCGCAGGACCCTACGGGGTGTGTGGGGGTCAGAGCTTGAGTCAAGCCAGGACCCAGGGTTCAAGCTCTATTGCTTTGCAGTGTAGACTCAGCCCCACTAGACTTGTGCTCTGGGAGTCTGCCAAAAGTAACTCACAATCCCAAACCCAAATGTCTACACAGGGACTCTTAGCCCTCATGAACCTGAATCAGCAGACCTTGGCTGCCTGCGGCTGTGCCACGGGTATTTTATCCCTGTGTAGAAGTACCCGCAGAGACAATCTCAGTTCCAAGTGTTCTGGCCTGGGAGTAGCTTCTTACAAGAGGCAGACAGAGGGAGCAGAGTACAGTACACCTGCAGGGCCACACTGTGCCACAAGGAGGGAATCCTGGGGGACGGTTGCATGGCACAAGGGTTTTCACATGAATGACTCTGCCCTGGGTGGCTAAGGGTTTGAGGGCTGAACCTGGGAATTGTTGAGGGCTACAACTGGCTTGAGTTACCAGTACAGACTCTAGGAGGAGGGCCGTGAGGGAAGTTGTTTGAGGGGTGGGGATGGGAAAAGCCTCCCCTTGTGAAGGAGCAATGTGGGAGAAACTCCACAAAGGGGACTGCCACGAACACTTCTTCCCCCATAGCTGCCTCCCCTGGCTTTTTACTGCAGTTAGGGAATTTCAGAATGTTGTTAACCTGGTTAAATGTGCTTATTTGTAATGTGTGGCAGACTGGCATTAGTCTGTCAGTTTATATTTGTGGTAGTGCAAAATAATATTAAAAGAGAACAAGGAAAAAATGTGAGCTCCGTGTTCTTTAAGCTCAGATGGAAGACAGACAGCAGCTGGCTTCAAGAGCGCACCTCCAGATCACCAGCATGTAAAAGCATAGTGGTTGGGCTAGAACAAGGACATGAGATGCAAAGGTAGGCAGGGAAGAGAGAGAGAGAGAGTGTGTGTGTTTTCACACCTTTTAAATTGTAAAGATGATATAGGAAATTGGAGTTAAAACCGTGTATCCAGAACAAAGATTAAAATCCTGAATGGATCTGTGTTACACACCAGGAACACAGTCACCAGGCTTTCTTCTCTATCTAAATACACCTCTACCCCAATATAACATGGTCCTCGGGAGCCAAAAAATCTTACTGCGTTATAGGTGAAACCGCGTTACATCGAACTTGCTTTGGCCTTGAGCATTTCCGTTATTAATGGTCACTTCCCCCCCCCCGACTGACCCCTCAGAACCCCCAACCCATCCAACACCCCCGGCTCCTTGTCCCTTACCACCCCCTCTAGAGGCTCCCTGCCGCTAACCACCCCTCCCAAGACCCCACGCCCTATCTAAGCCCCCCTGCTCCTTGTCCCCTGACCGCCCCTCCAGAGATCCCCCCATCCCTAATCACCTCCAGTACCCCACCCCCTACCCAACCCCCCTGCTCCCTGTCCCCTGACTGCCCCGACCCCTATCCAACCTCTGCCCCGTGACAGGCCCCCGGGACTCCCACGCGCTATCCAATGTCCCCTGACCACCCCACCCCCTGAACCTCCTAACCATCCAACCCGACCTGCTCCCTGTCCCCTGCCCGCCCCACCCGAGACCCTCTGCCCCTTATCCAACCCCTCAGCCCCGGCCCGGCACCCTTAACATGCCACTCAGAGCAGCGTGTCGGAGCCAGACATGCTGATCCGCCGGAGCTCACAGCCCCGCCCCTGCAGAGCACTGCTTTACCGTGTTATATCCAAATTCGTGTTCTATCTGGTCATGTTATATCGGGGTAGAGGTGTACCATTGAGGGTGAGGTCATGGTGTTGGCAAATCAAAGTATCCGGTAAAGAGTAAAGGGCGTGTGGAGAGTGAGGGTAGCACAGAAGTTGATTTATGACAATTGAAAAAACGGAGGCTGTGTCATTGCATGTTACCTCCCAAGAATCAGAGGAAAGAAAAGACACTCTAGAAATGAACGATATTACTCATTTTCTAGCAACAACATGGAAGGTACAGATCTGCCTTGCAGAGTTTAAGACTAGATATGTTATATGTTTCATTTCTTTTAATCTAACTTGCTTTCTTTTTAATAAAACCTTGGTGGTTTTTGACTATTATTCGGGGAGATCATGAAAACCGTTGCAGGGTGTGGCCCAGACAAGCATGCACCCTGGCATGACACTGCAGTGACCCCATCTCACCTATCTTGGTTCTCTAATTAACTCCTTCACAGCCAGGAGTTTATAATATATTATTCCACCCTTTTGGGGTCTAATTCATTAAGTGCTTACAAAATATATTCACAGTTCCTTTAGCCCTTCCAGGCTCAAATCCTTCCTTCCTCTGCCTGGGCTTCAAGCTCTGTGTCTTTCTTGTCTGATCAGGGGAGCTCTGCTGGGCCCACTCTACACTCCATGTCTTCTCTGGAGAGACCCCCTCCACTCCCCTCAGGTCTCTTCCTAGCCCCTGTCCCTGAGCTCAACTCTTTCTGACCTCAGTACTGTGACTTCACAGCCCTCCTCCTTGGGACTGCTTCAACTGCCCCAGCTCACCATCAGCCTTGTTCTACCGCAGCTGAGCCTGTGTCTTGGCTCACCCTTACTGAGCCAATTTTAATTCTCAGGAAGCAGTGTTTGTGTTCAGCCAAGTCAATACATCAGGTTTAAATTGAACTGAGGGCCCACAGGGGAGTTTGGGGTTAGCTGAACTAAATCGTTTTAAAATCACACCTTAGTTAAACCAGTACAACATGGAATATAGACAAAACATTCCGTTTTCTAAAACTATCTAGTGACTGAAACATTTTGGAACAAGGTACTTCATTTTAATGAAGAATCCCTCTCTAAACAGAGGTTAAGTTACTCTTGCAGGTGATTTAGGGCCCAGTCTAATATTGTGCAGCAACTGAATGGACCACTCTGTACAATCATGGAGAGTGTGTTATTACACAAATGGATATTCTCCACCAGTGACATCATCATTTAGATTACCTATATTGGCATACAAAAACTGGGATTGTGTAAAGACAGATTCATGCCACACAGTCTATTCTGTAGAATTGTTTTTTTCCTGTTACATTTTACCAGCCAACGAGGAGGGGGCTAATATTGTTTGAAGTCCAAGCAGAGTAAGACCATATAGCCAAGATAGTTGTATAGCTCCCCTTTTATGCAGCTGTATTTGTGCAAAAGTCCTTCCACATATCTATCCTGGTCATCCACCTAAATTATAGAGGTGACAAAAGGAGAATAATAGATGCTAGAGGGCAATTGATGTTGGAAATCATGAGCTTTACTGACCGCTGAGCACACTATAGTCATCTTGCTGGACTGGGCTGGTTTCTCCTCAGGCTGTGTCGGACCCATCTGTTGTTTAATTTGGTGAATTTTCTCTACAGATCCCCCCCCTTTTCTGTAAGTGTTACTCCAACAGGAAAAAGAAGCAAGAGAATATTAGAAAAGAAACAAAAATTAGGTCTCAGAAAATTGAAAGACTTTTATCTGGCAAAGATATATTTTTCCATTGTTCAAAGGAAGCACTTGGTGTGCCAAGAGGGTTATAATGTGGGCATTGGGCCGATTAGAGTTAAATATATTTGTGCATATTATTTGTACAGGTGCTTACATTTTTCAATATGTGCCTTTTTAGAAATCAGAATGAGTGAATGTGATTCTAAACAATCTGACAACAAATGGAGAACATGTACCAAGGTATAGCTGGCAAAAATTGGTCCTTGTGTAACCCCACTGATTTCAAAATAAGAGAAGGCAGAATTTGACTACTAGTGTATGACCTCGTAGTGGTTCTGCATTGCCATATAAGAGAGAGATTTTTACTAGTGCAGCTTCTTGCAAATCTTAGTGGGAAAGGGAGCATCTTGTATTACTCCACATCAGTCCTTTGGATTAAAGCCCTGATTCGGGAAAGTGCCTAGGCACATGATTAAGTCCATCCCTATCTAGCAAAGCATTTAAGTACATGCCTAACTTTGAGTATGTGTTTTAGAATAGCAGCTGTGTTAGTCTGTATCTGCAAAAAGAAAAGGAGTACTTGGGGCACCTTAGAGACTAATAAATTTATTAGAGCATAAGCTTTCGTGAGCTACAGCTCACTTCATCGGATGCATATCAATGAATCTGATGAAGTGAGCTGTAGCTCACGAAAGCTTATGCTCTAATAAATTTGTTAGTCTCTAAGGTGCCACAAGTACTCCTTTTCTTTTTGAGTATGTGTGTAAGAGCTTTCCTGAAGCAGGGTCTAAATGATGATAATAGGCTGTAAATGGAGGTCTGTCCTCTGACAGCTTCTCTTGATAGGAAAAATGAAAAGGATTCTTGGGGCTCTGAAACAGATGCAGAAGAACTCTGGAACCAGTGAAAAATACTGATTCAGTGACAGAACTGTTTTACACATTTGTATTGTTTTCCAAATTGTGTGTGTTAGGGAGGGGGAACAACAACATTTCCAAAAAAGTTTAAATGTTTCATTTTGACATTTTCAAAATTAAATGTTTCCATTTTTCCATTCCATGTTTCCATTCCATGTTTCCAAGTATTCAAAAAATTTTGTTTTCGGTTTGAGATCAACCAAGGAAAAACACCATAAAAGAGCCATGTATGTATGTAGTTATTTATTAACAACTGTCAATCAAGTTAAAACCTGGGCTCTAATTTAGCTGGTAAATAGGGTAGACAGAATCCTAACCAATCAGTTGTAAGTGTTGTGTAACTGCATCCAAAGACTTGTAACTTAGTCCTTGACACATTTGTAACTGTAGCATAGACAGCCTCTTGGAACCATGAAATATTATGGGTTACAGTCTATAAAGGGCTCAATTATGACATTAAGGTAGGCAAAGGGAAGTGCAGAGGACTCTTGCAGGAATTGCCAGTAAACTGAGAAATCGATTATTCACACAGTTCTACTCAGAAGTGCAATAAGGAATCTGTTATACACAAGTAAGAATGTGCTAGCAGATGTGAATTCTTAGCTTGTCACTCACTGTCTCCACTGCTCTTCTCAAAAAGTTCTTTTAAATACTTAAACCAATATTCCTGTGACTAAACTGTGATTGCGGTGTGTTTCTCTTTATGTATCTTAATTCAAAGGCAGCAAGTTATCCTGCTGAGTCAGTGATGTGAGCCATTGCCCTTTTAAAAAAACAACAACTCCTCAATTTTGGCTGTGTTGAGGATTAAGAGAAGAGCTCTGTGTGAATTCGAAAGCCTGTTTCTTTTGCCATCAGAAGTTAGTCCAATAAAGATATTACCTCACCCACTGTGGATCTCAGAGGATTAATTGGCAGTTATTAAGTTTGAGATTTTTGAAGGAGCTTAAGGGAGTCAGGTGTTCAAATCTCATTGAAATCCAATTAGAGGTGTTCACTGGTGCCCTCAGCACCCTTTCAAAATCCCCGTCCAAGTCTTGAACATGTTGAAGGACATGCCAGACAGTAACCTATTCTTGCTCCTTTTGACCCAAATGGCTAGCTAATTTTCAGGGGATTGTGTGTTAGGAGGAGACACAGATGATGCAATCTGGTATTTCTTTGACGCAATCCTGTTAATTTATCAAGAATGTACAAATTCCTGGTTGCCTGAACACAGCAGGAGACAGTTTCTTTGCTCACAGCCACAATCCTCCTTCCAGCCAATGCTTTACCTCTTTCTCTTAGCTTGTCTCAGGGTCACCCTACCAGTGCTTCTCTGTCTGTGGGTTGGCTTTCTTGTTGCCTTCTATAGTATGTCTGGTGCTTCTCTCCCACCCCCAGACACTCATAGCTGCAATCCAATCAATCCTGCGCCCCTGTTTGTTACCAGTCCCCCAGGAAGTTCTATGGACCTCATGACCCAGGCTTGCATGTGGTCTCATCCTTGGGTGGTGATTTTACATTGTTTCAGCTATCACTAAACACAGGGGCATCTAACTGTTCCCTCTTTTAGCCTGAATGGAAGGCAGCTGTCATGCCCAACTGCTTTGAGTTGTGTGATGCTCAGTCCCCTGTATAACACTATCATCAGTGCTGGTGAGCATTTGGATGTTTGGCCTCAGTTCCAATAAGCACAACAATATTTGGATCTTTATACAAATTATCTGGACATCATGCATCAATAATAATGAGACTGGAAATATCAAAAAGGTTAAGTTTCCTTGCAGTGTTCCTTCTAAGCTCAAACCAAGGTTGTCCCCTACAACCATTTCTTCTATGAGGTCCTCACTACTCACCAAAACCCAATCTAAAATGGCATCCCCTCTTCTTGGTTCAGCAACTACTTGGTGAAGGAATCCATCAACTATCGCATCCAGGAAAATCTGAGCCCTATTATTATTACTAGCACTTGTCCTCCAGTCTATGTCTGGGAAGTTAAAGTCTCCCATGATCACACAATTCCCATTAGTATTTACTTCATTAAAAACATTAAAGAGGTCTCTATCCTTATCCAAATCTGATCCCGGCGGTCTATAGCTCACCCCAAGCACTATCCCAGGAGAGGCTCTTGTAGCTTTCTTCCCCACTGTGATTTTTGCCCAGACAGACTCTGTCTTATCCATTCCATCACTTATTTCTTTACAGTCTACCTCATCCTTGATATACAGTGCTACTCCACCACCTTTACCTTTATTTCTGTCTTTCCTAAACAGCACATACCCTTCAATACCTGTACTCCAGTCATGACGACTGTTCCACCATGTTTCTGTTATCCCTATAATATCTGTTTCACTTCTTGCACCAGTAGCTCTAATTCCTCCATTTTGTTACCTAGGCTCCTCGCATTGGTGTACAAACATCTTAATTTTTGCTGCCTGGCCTCGCTCACATTCTTTACCTGATTAGGCACAGACATTCTACAGCCAGTATGACCTATTAGACTGGTCACTGCCCTTCCTCCTTATGTCCATTCTCCTACCCATGGCTGTATCCTTTCTTACTTCATTTTCTTCCCTCTCAACGTTAAAATCCGGTGTGGAGATTACCTGGACATCTCCCAAACTCCTAGTTTAAAGCTCTCTTAATCAGTTGTGCCAGCCTCCATCCTAGAATTGTATTTCCCTCCTACTCAGGTGAAGTCCATCCTGAGAGAACTGTCCTCTGTCCATGAATGCCTCCCAGTGGCCATACATCCCAAAGCCCTCCTTATAGTACCACTGCCTGAGCCATCTGTTGATCATCACAATTTTGTCACACCTTTGTTGCCCTTCTCTAGGAACAGGCAGAATCCCACTAAAGATCACCTGAGCCTTGATTTCCTTAAGCGTCTTCCCCCAGTCTGGCATAGTCTCCCTCAGGGGTAAAAGTAAGTTAAAGGACTTACCGGTACGCCAGAGTCCTGAGCAGGGGGCGTGGCCTCAACTGGAAGAGGCATGACCTTAAATCCCCGGGCCCTTTAAATCAAGATTTAAAGGACCCGGGTTTCCAGCTGCCACTACCGCAGTGGAGCCCCGGGCCCTTTAAATCACTGAGGAGCCCTGGGGACTCCCGGCTGCCAGTGCTACCCTAGAGCTCTAGGCTCTGGCAGAGCTTTAAAGGGCCTGCGGCT
Organism: Lepidochelys kempii; assembly: GCF_965140285.1. NCBI lineage: Eukaryota > Metazoa > Chordata > Testudines > Cheloniidae > Lepidochelys > Lepidochelys kempii. The sequence continues at coordinate 253,012,421 of NC_136380.1, forward strand.
CGCTATGGTAGCGGCTGCCGGAGCCCTGAGCCCTTTAAATCCCCACCTGAGCCCTGCTGCCTGAGCCCTGGGGTAGCAGCAGCCAGGCTTTGGCAGCAATTTAAAGGGCCCCGGGGCTCCAGCCGCTGCTACCACCCTGGCCCTTTAAATCCCCTTTGGAGCCCCGCCACCGCTACCTTAGGGCTTCGGCAGCAGGGCTCCGGTGGGGATTTAAAGGGCTGGGGCGGTAGCAGCAGCTGAAGCTCCGGGACTTTTAAATCCCCACCAGAGCCCCACCACCGCTACCCCAGGGCTTTAAATTGCCATCTAGGAAAGCCGGTCCTGGTACCGCGCACCGGCTCTTGCCAGTACTCCGTACTGGGGCATACCGCCTTACTTTCACCTCTGGTCTCCCTTGATACATTGCAGCGAGAATCTAGCCATATCATTTGTTCCCACATGAAGGGCAATCAGTGGATTCTTTCCCACTCCTGTTAGGATCCTCTTCAGCCTCAGGTCCACATCCTGTATCTTAGTATCTGCAAACAGCACACCCTTCTGTTCTCTGGATCAGCTCTGGTTACAAGCCTATCTATTCTTCTCAGTAAGGAGTCCCCAGTCATGTAGACCTGCCTTTTCCTGGTGATGGTGCGATTCTCTGGTCTATCCCCTGTTCCCTCTGGCTGCAAGTCCTCTCCATTCCTATTGTCCCTTGCAAACCTCTGCAACCCATCCCGTATCCTCCTGGGGCTCATATTTGGTGTTGTTATCTCCATTGACTCTTCCTCTCTTCCTATAGGACAGAGGTGGGAAAACTACAGCCTGCGGGACTGTCCTGCCTGGCCCCTGAGCTCCTGGCCTGGTAGGCTAGTCCCGGCCCCTCCCCTGCTGTTCCCCCCCCCCCCACAGCTATGCCGCCATGCGGGCAGCGAGGCTGTGAGCTCCTGCTGCTCTGAGTGGCATGGTAAGGGGGTGGTGGTGGCGCATTGGGGGGGCGGGTTTGAGGGTCCCGGGGGCAGTCAGGGGACAGGGAGTGAGGGGGGTTGGATAGGGCATGCGAGTCCTGGGCACTGTTCCCTCTAAGCTGTGCACACAGATCCTAAACCCCGTGCACACAGCGAAACACTGCGTGCACAAAAATTTGCATAGAAGAAATTTTTTGTGCACACGGCCTGTCAAAAATTAGAGGGAACATTGGTCCCGGGGGGCCTGTCAGGGGGCAGGGGTGTGGATAGGGGTCAGGGCAGTCAGGGGACAGGGAGCACCGGGGGTTGGATGGGGGTGGGATCCCAGGGGGGGGTAGTTTGTGGCAGGGGGGTCCCAGGAGGGGCAGTCAGGGGACAAGGAGCAGGGGGGTTGGATGGGTCAAGGGTTCTGAGGGGGACAGTCAGGGGCAGGAAGTAGGAGGGGATAAATATGGCACCAGGGCCAGGTTGTTTGGGGGGCACACCCTTCCCTACCCAGTCCCCCATACAGTTTTGCACCCCAATGTGGCCCTCGGGTCAAAAAGTTTGCCCCCCCTACTGTAGGGCTAGCTGCTCTTCTCCTTTGCCCTTTCACCTTCAGTGACCACTTGCTGTGCCCCTTCTTCATTTTCCAACTCCACAAACCTGTTCCTGAGCTCTATTTCTCCATCACTAGCCTATCTTTTCCTCTGCCTGGTTCTCTTAATCACATGCTTCCACTGTCCACTTTCCTCACCCAGCAGTCTCCCCTCAGAGTTCTTCTGTCCTCCTTCCATCTGCATGTCTGAGCTTTTCCCTTCAACCTCCTCATGTCTTTGCTCCATCATCTGCTCGAACCCCCTTCTAAACTCAACCAGAGTTTCCACCTGCATCTCTACACATCAGATCTTTTCTTCCATCAGCTCTATCAGACGGCACTTCATGCAGACAAAACTCTTTTCAGGTACCTCCTCCGGGATCATGTACATGCCAAAGCTTCTACATCCAGTCATCTTCATTGCACTTCATTCCACTGCTTGGATCACTCCCACTGCTGCCTCTGTATCTGTCATCACCTTCCCACCTATATCCTGTTAGTCCGGGAAACCCAAACCAAAACACCGCCACCCACAGCAAAACAAACCCCCAACGAGCACCAAAACACTGCCAGACCACCACACACTCCCTTCACTAGCTTGTCTGATCCTCTGCCTGCCTCTTTTAGTCTTCCCACCCAAACTCCCCTGCTTACAGCTCTGTTTGCTGGCTCCTGTACTGCTGCATGACTGGCTGGCTACCTTTATAGGACCCCTAGTCAGAGAAGCCCCACCCCCTAATCAGGGCTCAGCTTCTCTCTCAGCACACTGCCCCTACCAGCCTAAATACCTTCTCTTCCAACAGAACTCCCACTCATACTGGTGAGGCAGTGAGGGGGAAGGCAATGAGCAGGCCAGATCAGGTAGTGTAAATCAGAGTATCTCCACTAAAGTCAATCCTCAGCTGAGGATCTGGCTCCCACCAGTGCCCAGGGGTGCCAATAAGGCATCTTTCACCGGTACTCCATTCAAAATAGTACATATGCCTCTTTAAAAACAACTTCCCATGGACAAGACTTTCCTCCTCTTGGGCATGGGATTAGAGCTCTGCTACAAAATGGATGAACCAATTCAGCTGGAATGCTAATTTAGTAGAATGAAATCTTGTTTCATAGAGGACTTATTTGTGTGCATTTTTTTAAATAACGGTATCACAAACTGCCTTCAAAGGAAAAAAAAAGCGATTGCTATTCAGAATGAAAAATGTCATTACTATGCTGATGACTGTTGACAGGTACATGTCATGGATGTGTGCTATGATGTGCTAATTATTCTGCAGTTTGAGCAGATGGCATTTTGTGTTTTCATTTCAGCTGTAAAAACACAGTATTTGTGACATGTTGACAGTGCATGTTTTAATTGCTCCAAGGATGTCTTCCAAGCTCATGTTTTCCACTCATTTTCAGAAGAAAGATGCGTAATTAGCTCCAGGGTTATGGAGTATGTTGCTCGTTAGCATATTTTCATTTGCTCCTCAGTGATGAATGAGGACTGGTGTCACAAATACTAAAACCTACCTTTGACACTGAATGCTGCCACTGTGGCATTATACAAGTGGATTCCTAACCAATGTTATGAATCAAGGACACAAGCGAAGTACATTGTGATCCAACTCATCTTCCATAAATTCCCCCATTCCAGGACTAGACTTGGAAGAAAGGGATTCAAATTAGTTAGCTATTAATAAGGTCACACAGGACATACCTGGAGGCACTGTTCTTGGCATCAGGACAGATTATTTCTTTGACATTTAATGGCAGTTTTAAGTCCCCCTTTTCTCTGCCTGTGACCTTGCTTACTTTTTTGGTATCAGGATTATGATGTACAATTGTACAGCAGGCCAAATTCATCGTATGCACCTGTGCAACCCAGTTGAAGGCAATAGGGTTTTATGGGTGAAATGGGAGATGGGTTTGAGCCAAAATCCCAGATCCAATGTCCCTCTGTCCCTGAGCTTTGGAGGGGATTGCAGTTTCAGGATCTGGATTTGAACTTCCCAGCTGGCTGCTCTCTAGAAATGAACCAAACCCCCAGTTATGAACAACATCTATAGACTTAGAGCTTTGAAATCCAGATCCAGACTTGTTTGCTGGGGCCTATCTCCTCAGTAAAACCAGGACAGGATTTTGCCTAGGAATGTCTATCATTGAAGCTCACTGGACCTGCCCCGATGACAGAGACTTACAGAAAATCCTAGACATAAGGCATGGTAATGAGGCAATTAATGGAAGACTGGCCTCAGTGTAGGAAGTGATTTGCATTAGTGAGAATTTTCACTGGGAATAAAGCTTCCACACTGAATTCCACGGTGGAAAACCCTGAAAACCTACTAACCAGAGGGAGAGAATCAGAGAAAAGAAAAGCACAAAGCTTAGGTTCTACCCATGGTATTCTTCAATTACTCTCAGAAACAGTCAGAAGAGGCCTTAGGGCATGAGGAGGATTTTAAATGTGCATTAACTTGGCATCAATCAAGACACACTAAAAATGTCTTGGCCATAGCAAAAATAGTCAGGCAGTAAGACTACAGCATGATGCAGTGGTATAGAGATAATCATGTAATTTTTTTTCTTCAAAGAACATTTTAGAATTCTTTTTGAGGCAGAACAGACAAATCTCTTTCTTCAGTACGGAATGATATAATTTTAAATTGGTTTACATTCTGTTCGCTGTTTTATAGATGGGGACCCAACCTAAAACTGCAGATTGAGTTTGCAGATTGCAGATTGCAACTTCTCCTGGGAAAATGCCCCCAGCGCCACCACTCTGCCATTTGACTTGTTTTAGTCTCATCAGCTTTTTCCTCTCACGAAGTAGAGCATCGAGATCAGAGGTATCAGATGTCCCTGTGGAGATGAGGCATATATAGTGGGAGTCTAGAGGTCTCAGAAGTGATGGATGTATGGTGAAATACTGGTCTCATTAGAACTTGCCCTCTCTGCACTAGATGAACTAGTTCTGCCCTTGTGCCTTTGTATGATTTGACAAGCTCTCCAGCATTATCCCTCCACATTTTGTCATCTTCACGTCTGTTGGTTAGTTCCTACCTATCTAGGTTTCTAGAAGGCTGCCCAATACCGTAGTATCTGAGCACCTTCCATGAAAAGTACATTGCAACTTGGCCCTTTGAAGAGGAGACTAGTAGAGGAGATTTCTTTTGTGCTACTGCTACTACAGCTTTCAAAAGAAAAGAAAATTTATGGCTTGTTAACCTCCATTATATCTGGGGTTCAGAACGTCCGAGCTGATTTGGAAGAGTGAATGTTTCAGCTCGGAATATTTTGAGAGATGCGGCACCCCAGCTACACTCAGTGTTCCCTAGATACTCCCACTCCATAGAAGTTGGGAGTTTTGAGGTGTGTGGGGGGGAGCTGCTATATCTGCTCTATGCCACGCAGGATTCCCCTTTCACAAATGGGATTCGCAGGTAGCTGGTTAAACCCACATTGTGCCGAAGGGGCCAAAATCTGGCCCTAAATTTCAGCACTTCCCTCCCTGAAGCTCATGGGGAGGGAAAGCTGCCATTCAGGTTACAGGCCCATATGACATCATGATTATCTGCTCCAAAGAGCTTGCCAGGGTCCTCCAGCAAAGAGTGAGCAGCCAAGGCTTAATATTTCTCGCACAGAAAACAAGCAGGGGAGCGAGGGCAGAATTCTATTTAAAAAAAATGGAGACTCTATATACACAATAAAGAAATAGCATGGGGAAACCTAACACATTTTTCCTTTGGAGTTCACTTTTGTAAAGGACCAGCCCTTGCTAGTAAGATTAATGCTTACATTTGAACATTTTTTTATTGTATTCCAAAAGTGATCATATGGTTATTTCTTTCTGCTTTTCTGCCTCTTAATGCTATTCCTCAAAAAAAAATAAATGCTTTTTTCTTCACAAGTCTGGAGTCAAATGATTTAGATATGTGGGCTCTTAGTGTGTGATACTAGAGGGAAAATGCATTCATTTGTTTTCATGCACTGGTTTATTGGCAGTGATCACATTATGGATATGTGTGCTATTCCCTACTTCCCTTTGCACTGAAACTATTTTTGGAGTATAATAGGTATTGAAATGAATGTGTTATGGTGGAATTAGGAGACACGAAAGTAATTACCAATGCAGTAGTCTTGCCTCTCATGTGGCATATGTAATTTAATTTCTTTGGCTTGTGCAAATCTGTTTTACAATCCCAGTTTCCTAAACTGTGTATATGAATTTATTAGGCAAATAAGAGAGCCAAACTGGACATCTGATTACAGGATGTGCTGCTTTCCTTTCCCTTCCCTCCCTGTGGAGGGAAGGCAGCCAGGACAGAAGAAGCTGCTAGGCATTTTACCTGTCCCTCCATTCTGAGCTGGGTTTGTTTATTACAATGCAAGCTGTGGACTTCCACCGTTCTCCCTTCAGGATAATAATGTACATGAGGGGAGATGAATAGAGGGGGCCCAGATTTCTAAATACACATGAACAACAAGCAAACGCATAAAAAAGCTGTCTGTTAATGAAGCTATTTCTCCTCAGGCTGGAGGAGGAATTAAAATATTATTTATATTTTTAAACACTTGGGAGGTGCTCATATACTTTGTTGCTGGCTTTCCAGAAGTCCATAAATTGAAGCTTGCATTGCTGCTGTACTTGTTCTGCTGCTAGAGGGAGAACTTGAGTCCGTAGGCTTATCAACTTGGCACTTTTCATGCATTTAAATATTACTCTATCGACCTTTCATCCTTCCTAAGTACTGTATACTAGTAGCTGCCCTCAAAATTCACAGTGACAATTGCAAACAAACAACAAAAGAGGGAGTTGCCGTTTCTATCACTTTCGTCTAATTTTTGTGTGAATGTTTTAAAGATGTACAAACCTAGGTGCTGACAAACATTTGCCCATTAAAAATGACGTGCCCAGCCACAAACTTGCCCTCCTGCTTAGTGGGAGTTAATGGAAGAGTTAATGAAGCACCCAACATCTCCATTGTGATTTCTGACCCTGGGGCCTGTGACCCAACCTTTAGTGGCCACCTTGATATTCTGCCTACTCAACTGACGTCACTGGAAACTTTGGATGCTCAACACTTCTGAAAATCAGGTTTCCTATGAACAATACACACCAAACTACCAGATGTGTAAGCCAGTTCTTATTAGATATACCTTCTCAAATGTGGTTCTATACTAAATAGGTAAGGCTTTTTCAGTGTGTGCTTATTGAATGGGAAATTATATATACATGTGGGCCATCATTTATGTGATTTGCAGTCTATTAGGCCTACTTCTGATGCACCAAGCTCTGCAAATATGGTTTTACAGGGGCCAAATTCTGCACCTTGGATACATGCATGCAGTTCTGTTTGACTTGGACAGCCACACATTTAGGGCAAAATTGACTTCATATAATTACCTTGATTATTTCCAGCCCATTTTTAAGAGACCGAGCTTACCCATAGTGAAGGCTGTGCCTCTCTTGAATATTTTTCTCCCTCGGAAATATTTACAATTGCTCTCCTTAACAGATGTAGTGCTAGGAGATACCTTTGCCTCCTTCCTACATATATTTCTGTAAACAGAAATGGGATGTAACAGAAAAGGCTTGTTTGACTTCCTTCTGGAAAATGCTTGCTGTAAAATTAATTAGAGGCCTGGCCTCGTTTTATTAGATAAACAAGTTCAAGTGGTTTTAGGGGGTTGCAGTGATAATCCACCTGACTGTATCACTTATGCAAACATTAGGGAAGAGAGCAGAGCCTATTCCTTTTTTGTTATTGTTTGTTTTGTTTTTAGCAGTAGCAAAGTGCAGCTTGAGCTCTGAGGACTAAAGTTGAAAGCTCACGTCCTGTCCACACTGGGCACAGACCTGTGCTAGGTACAGTATAAGCCTGTTTAAACACAATTGTTGTGGCAAGGTCTAACTATAGCTGCATTTGTGGTTGTGGAATAGTGGGAGATGAGAAGAAAAATGCTAATCTAGACAAGGGCCTACAGATTCCTAGCTGGTTCTTTGGATCCCTCAATGCGGGGGTTCAAACCAGATTAAGGAACTGGGGTTAAATATGATTCCAGCTTTAGAGCTTTCTGAAATGGTTTAGTCAGTCATGATGGACAAGGACAGTAGTTGTTAAAACCATGTTTAAAAGCACTGTTACGCTGTGGGGTAGGTTGACATTTAAAAGTTTTGCCACTCTGTAAAATGGGAACAATAATACGTCTTACTTCACAGGGGTGTTGTGAGGATAAACAAATGAAAAACTGTGACGCATTTTGAGATCAACTGAGGAAAAACACCATAAAAGAGCCATGTATGTATGTATGTAGTTATTTATTAACAACTGTCAATCAGGTTAAAACATAGGCTCTAATTTAGCTGGTAAATAGGGTAGACAGAATCCTAACCCAATCAGTTGTAAGTGTTGTGTAACTGCATCCAAAGACTTGTAACTTAGTCCTTGACACATTTGTAACTGTAGCATAGACAGCCTCTTGGAACCATGAAATATTATGGGTTACAGTCTATAAAGGGCTCAATTATGGCATTAAGGTAGGCAAAGGGAAGTGCAGAGGACTCTTGCAGACATGTCTCAGGCAAGCACAATGCATCCGGGATCCCTAGAGGAGCACAGCTACTGCACCATTCTTATTCAGGGTCACCTTTGTTGGCTGTACTGGGTGGAAGGTGGCATCATTTCTGGGGAGATATTGCCAGCAGTGGCACCCTCATACATTCATTGGCAAGGAGTGCCAATATATCTTGCTGCTGTTCAAGGTGCTCAGACACTATAAATGATGGAAGCCATATAATTACCTAGAGGGGAGTAGGAGGAGCTTGCTTGCCCTCTTTTTCACCCCTCTTTCCTCCCTACCTTAAACACCCATGTAGGACTGAGCATAACAGACCCCTAAGGGGTTGTAACATTGATGTCTAGTAGAGAAAAGGTGCTGAAGTCATAAAGAACGATGGATGTCTGAACCAGAAGTTAATCTCCGTTCAGAAGTAGATCATTAATCTAAGGCCCTATTTGCCAATTATAGGCATATTTATCAATGGGCTAGATGTTAGACAAGTTCTAACTTCCTCCACTCAGAGAACCCTAAAAGTTACACAGAAAACATCCCCATTTACACCTTTTTGGGCCATCTCCTCAGCTGGTGTAAATCAGTGTAGCTGCCAGGAGAGGAAGGATGATCCTGGAATTCAGACATTGGTCTAAGAGTGAGGAGATCTCGGTTCAGTTCCAGGTCTGTCACAACCATCCTCTGTCACCTTGGACTAACAACATAAGCAACTAACTATCTTTGAGGATCAGGGCCTTAAACTCTCTGTGCTTCAATTCCCCATCTGTAAAATGGGGATAATAATCATTTGTTTGTCTGCTTTTTAAATGGATTACAAGATCTTCAGGGCTGGGACTGGCTCTCACTATGTGTTTGGACAGTGCCTAGGACAATGGCCCTCCCCCCTGCTTAGAGCTGATAATTCGGGGAGTGCCATACCAGCAGAAGAGTTTTTTATAGATTTTTTTGGCAGCCACGGCTGCTGTATCCAGGTTGGGAACGCCTTTGCCAGTTGTGGTCTCTAGATGCTACTATAATAGAAACAATTAAAAAAAGGAAACCAATGGCCATATGCCAGTTTATGCCAGCTAAGGACCGGACCTGTTTTTTGTTTTTAAATGAATGGTGAAAAATAAGAATCCAAACATTTCCTTTTCCTTTTGTTTTTCAAGCAGAAGTTAGCATTTTCTGTAGAATTAAAGAATATGGGCTCAATTCTCTGGTGTGTTCTGATCCCTTTGTGCTATTTTAGCAGTGCAAAGTGTCTGGAAACCAACTGGATCTATCCAGCTGAGAACTACATTTCTGTGGGGGAGCACTCAGCTTGGGCAGAGCTACCATATCTGGCTCTTATGCCATCCCTCACACACACCTACCCTCAGTATGGGGTATCAGGAGAGGTATGTTGGGGTTGTGGCTGGAAGACCATTGCCAATAGATTGGTTCCAGGCTGCTCTCACATACCCTGGGATAGAAGCTAATACAGACGCACCCAGTGACTTAGGTGAGGCAGGGTGGATTTATGACTAGGATGCTGGCCTGGGATTTAGAAGATGTAAGTTCCTGTCCCAACTCTGCTATTAGCTTGCTGGTGACCTTGATCAAGTCACTTCATCTCAGTTTCCCTATCTGTAAAATGGGATGATGATATTGACCCCCTTTGTAAGGCAATGAAAAAAACCCCACCTAGTATTAACAGGCCCCCTTTGTGTGAATAACCATTATATGGAGATGATACTTAGTAAGAAGTGGTCTTTCTATTTCTCTAAGCTTAGAACATAGCCAAGAGGTTGCAGACAACTACTGAAATATTACTCCATTTAAGTAATTGCCTAATATAATTTCAGATCAGGTAACTGAGTGTACAATATGAATTTTTCCAAGGCCTAATAATAGGCTGACGTAGGCTCCATAGTATAGACACAGTCTGTGTTATATTCCCTCTTGAGGTATGTCTACATTTCAAACTGGGGGTGTGATTCTGATCTGATCAAGCTAGCATGCAAAAAATAGTGTAGCTCTATCTACCTCTCTTTATAATGGGCTGACTCAAAACCCTGGACCAACTTAACCCTCCTTTCCCTTTCAGACAAACAACCCCCCGCCCCCCAACTGAGGTTTGTGGCAGGGCCTGTAACTTACTATGTTTGTACAATGGTTAGTACAATGATGAGTGCAATAGATCTCTGACTGGAGGGGGCCCCTCAGTGCTACTGCAATATAAATGTTTATTATTAATAATAACTTTAGAGTGTTAGAAATTCAGCTCTGATCTTGGCCACTAGAGCCCATCTCTAATAAATTACCAAAAGTCTCCCACTGAGCCTGAACAGTGGTAAACATATTGAGTTTGGCAGACATTGTAAGTACTCAACACCTCCTGGGATCAGGCTCTATATCAATCAACATGTAAGAAAGACAAAGAAGCTAGGGCCAGAGAAAAATGTACCCTTCCAACCCATGCACACTCACAGCTGTTATTCGTCCTTTGCTACGTATTAGGTCTGGGCAAACAACTGACTTTTTGGGGTTTTTTTGGTTCACTGGCAGTTCCAAAAAATCTGGACAAGTGTTTTTTTAGTTCAACCCAACCCCAAATGATTTTGAAATGTTTGGTTAATTAAAAAGTCAAAAGAATTCATTTTGGGTTGAAGGAAATGTTCGAATCAGACAAAACATTATGTTTTGAATACGAGTGGTTTTGTTGTTTTTTAATTTTTTAAATAAAATTGACAAATTTTCAAATAAAAAGTCATTTCAAACAAAAAGTCAAAATATTGGGTTTCTAAAATGCTGAAACAAAACATGTTGATTTTTTATAAAGTTTTTTTGTTCTTTTCTTTTAGTTTAACCAAAACAATTAGCCAAAGTTGACACGAAGAAGCAAAATGTTCCAGTGAACTGGAATCTGCATTATTTTTGAAGAGGGTGGGAAGTTTGGCTCAAAAATGTTGCCGAGTTCTACTAGGTATATACAGCATCAGAGTATTATCGAGAAAAGATATTTCTATTAAAGACAAAAGTACATTTTCCCTCAGAATCCAGCTTGCTTCATCTAGCACAAGCACATTGTATGTATGTTCCCACAAGGTGGCGCTCCAAATGTACTTTTTGTTCCTGAGATAGTGGGTCTCTGACAGAAAACATGATGGACACTGCACTCCATCTTTGCAGACTTTATCCAATTAAAAAGATGAGAAATTAGATTAAATTCATGAAGCCTGTGGGTTTTCTATTATGCCCCTGTTCACCTGTAACCCACAAACGGTTAGCTCCTTCTCTGCCCTGTGGGAGGCTCAATTAGGAAAAAATCAGCTTAAAAGGAGAGGCTTGTTCTAAAGAGAAACATATGGTGCTAAAAATAAACAGCCAAACATACATTAGAGCTGTTCTTCCACATAGTGAGTTCAGATGAATGGTCCCCCTCAGGTTTGCAAGGTTTCTACTACTTTCACCTGTCAGGCTGAGTCTTCACAGGAGCCCTAAATGAGGCCCATTAGCCTTGATGCAGAGAGCACAACCCTGTATATCTATAAACTGTCAGTAAGCAAGGGGAAATTTCCCCCTCTAGTTATGTTTATAACATGCTTGTAGAGGGTGCCTAGTATCTTTTGTGCTGTGCTGATAACCACTGTAAATCTATAGTTATGTGGAGAGACAGATTTGTGCCTAAATATCACAGTGATTGGTGTTTCCTAAATACCTGCAACAGAGAAGCTAGGCCTCTGAACTGTAAAAAGAAGAGTGTTTAAGGCTCCTTTGGATATCATAGGAGAGGAAATTTTGTAGTGAGCAAAAGAAGGGAAAGCTGCACTGAACAGAGTCAGTGGGAATAGGAGAAAGGTGGATAAAGAACACCTCTCTCAAACAAATAGGGCACAGAGGTTGCTCTTTTATCTGCAACAGTGAACAAGGCAAAAAGCTGCAGTAGTTTCTCCTCCCACTAAAACATCTGCCCCTGTTGTCCAGCTGAGGTGTCTATTATCTGGTTCCTCTGGGAAGTCTGACTTTATTGTGTCTGTCCTTTTGTGGTATCTACTCAGTCAGCTGGCCCTGGCCAAAGGAGGACTACAAACTGGGAAAAGATGCAAGCCAAAGAGCAATTGTTATTGCTAAGGAATGAAATGAAGAGGGGATTTCAGTCTGCATTTAGCCTAGGAGGGAAATTCTAAACTTAATTGTAGATACACAGAAACTAAATAAAGGCCCTTAGCAGTAGTGTTTGGCTCCATTTGTGGGTGGGTTCAGCTCAGCTTGTTTATAATTTTTGTTTCAAACATCTTCTTGCCTCCTTAACCATGAGACAGAGGAGCTAACAACTAGTTGCCGTCAAAAGGGTGAGCTGTGATTTTTTTGGACCTTGATCCTGTGATTGGTTCTATGCAGGCCAACTCATATCTGTGCTTCAGTGGGGTTCCTATGTGCATAAGGATTTGCCCACACAAATTCAGTTGCAAGATTAGGGCCTTATTTTGTCGTTATTAATCCTAAAGTTCTCTGGTTTCCTTTAGTTGCACACATTACATGCAGAGCTGGCACCTGGGGCCTACAAAATCCCCAAATCTGAGGGGGAGATTTAGAAAAGCCAGAGCTTTCCCCCTGCTTCGCCCTCCCCCCCCTTTATTTATTTCTAGACTGTTTCCTTGCAAAGATCTCTTTATTAAGATAAACCAACTGCTAAGATTGGGAGTTCAGCACTTATCTTTCTTAAAGATCATCAGTTATTTATGGTTTCACCTACAGTTGCTCAGTGTTGGCTTTTGAGGTCCAGGAAACCAACAGTAGTTTCTCAATTTCTGAAAGAACCACATACCATTTTGCAACTGAGGGTAGGAAACTACTCAAACTGTCACTAGGAGATCATGGGGTTGGGGGAGCCCAGCTCCCCTTCTTCAGGTAAAAATAGGAGATTTCCCCCTTCTCCATGGCTGGTATGGTCAGAACTCCCACTCCTTTTTCAATCTTCTTTAACCATTGGTGGGTGCTGCAAGCTCCTCCCTTGTGGTGAGCAGTTAGAGAGCTTTAGCTGTGCTCAGAAGAAGCAGGTCCTCACAAGGAAGATAGGGACGATGCCATCTGGAATCTTGCATGTATAAATCTGTGTCTGATACACATGAGGAGAAAGAGGGATTTCACCAGGAACATGGCATGTTTGGAAAAAAATATTAAATTCAGTTTGCAAATCATAATAATTTTACTGTTCCCTCATCTGTCTGTATCCAGCCATTGTTTCCTGTCCTACACTCACATTCTAAGCTTCTTGGGACAGGGACCATCTTTTCATTACATGTGTACAGTACAAAGCACAATGGGGCATGGATCTGTCTTTAAGGTCTCCAGATGCTACCACAACACAAATAACTATTAATTGTTGTAAAACAACCAACCCTGTTAGCAATAGCACAGACGGGAAAGGCACTAATTCCATTAAATATGCCATTGTGAGGAGATTGGCTACACAAACAAAGATTGCTCATATGGTTGTTAATAATACCTAGTGCCTCTAGGTCTCAAAATGTTTTACAAAGGGGAATTAGGGTTATATAGAGAACATTCAGTTATCAATAATGTTAACACTTTTTTTAAAGGGATATTGAACCTCATGTTTCTGGGTTTAAGACATTCCCTGCCTATAAAATCAGTCTGAGACTTAATGAGGCGGGGCACAGAATATACTGTGTCTGCATGTCAGGGGGTTCCCACATCTTCCTCTGAAGCATCTGATACTGGCCCCTGAGGGAAGACAGGATATTGGGTTAGATGGGCCTGGGGTCTGATACAGTATGGAAATTCCTATTATCCCCATTTTCCAGATAGAGAAACTGAGGCACAGAGATTAAGTAACAAATTAATAGTGGAGATGGGACTAGAACTGAAGTCTCCCAGGCCAGTGCCCTGCCCATTGTATTACACTGTCTCTTCTTTAAGAAAGACAAAACAGTGTTACAAGTATATGACCGTAGTGCCTTGCCCTTGAAGAGATGGGCTGACATCAAGCTGAAGGTTTGGAGTGAGGCAGTGTAGCCCCATTTTTTAAAGTCTGGACATTTAAACATCAATAAAAGGATTTGGCTTTTGACTATGAGGCTGAAAATATGAATCACACAGTAACTGTAGAACCTGCTCAAAAAAATCACAGTTCTTAGACCAGATCTGCTAGCATTGCTGGGAGTAATGGGTTCTAAAATTGAACTACTGAATTAATCTCAGATGGAACCTGTGACAACTGGTGCCAAGGTGGGGAAAACTGGATGTAAGAACTGGACTGCTGGCATAGCAGCATGTCTAGGAAGCAGCTATACTGTAGCAGATGAACTCATATGGAGTCTGGATTTCATTAGAGAATAGCAATGTAAGAAATGTCAGTAAGGGAGCACTGCAAATTCAGCCTAGGGAAATCCCCTTTAAAGATATGACCCAGGTGAAACAGATGCTTTGCAGGCAAGTAATCTGCAGTGAGCAAACTATCCTGAGCTTTGGGGGTTGGAACTATAATTACAATCACATGTGTGGGTAACTTTCCAGCAAAGAAAAGAAAAATGGAGAAAACTTGCTTTGAAACAGTAGAATAGGGTGAGATTCCAGATCTTAATACTGGAAATTTTATGTATGTGTAAAGTTACTCACATGCAGGACTGAGGCCTTAAGGTTGAAGTGAGCTGAAGCAGGAAAGTCTTCTTGTTAGGTTGCTAAATGTTTTTGATAAGTAACTGATCCTAAAGACGGGAACAAGTGTTGCAACAGTAGAAGCTAGTAGAGTCTGGCACAGGAGAAATCATTAATGGAAAAGGTGAAGGTAAGCTTGCAAAGTTTTGAATGGATTTGTTCCAGTACCTCTTAAATAAGAAGTTGTGGAAAAGGTTTCTGGTAAAGAATTTAGAATTTATTAATGACTTTCTAATTTCAGTTTCCTTTAATCACAGTGGGAAGGAAACACAGTGTTTGCCTAGTGGCAGAGGAAACAAAAAAAAAAAAATCATGACATGTTTACTAGCCTTTAAGAGCCTGATCCTGCAAACACTTTATTTACGTTTTTCTTTCAGGACTACTCATGTATTGTATTTGTTTGCAGGGTTAGGACAGAAGAGGTATTAAATCAGTGGTGAATAAACAGCCAATTAAACTTTTTACAAAATTATTGAGTTTCCTTATCAAAACACAGATGCAGAAAAATCAGTTTATCAACTCAGACTGTCAATATCTTTGTGCAGTGGCTTATCTGAAATCAAAGTCAAATCTGTTGTTGGCTCTTCGGAGAACAATTCAGATCATTATTCTTTATCAGTTGGCCCATTATTTTCTGTAGTCACATGTTGTATAAAGATCTTCTTTAGAAGGTAATGGTGATTCTTGACATTGAAATAAAATGTATTTCTTAAAATATTTATGGATTGAAAACTATCTCTTGTGTGTTCCTCTATGGTAGTTCAGTGAAACAACTTGGTAACCACGCAGGCAGTCCTTTCCGTAAAATATCCAAAGAGATCAACATTAATTTGTATTCCAGTTTAGAAATTCATCTCTTTACTGTTGGCTCCAGTAAGTAGAGGAAGGATGGTCTAGTGGTTAGGCTGCTATCCTGAAATTTAAGAGCTGGGGTCAATTCCCTATTCTGCCACAGACTTTCTGTGTGACCTTGTGCAACTTACCTTGCCTGTGTATCAGTGCCCCTTCTGTAAAATGGGGATAATAGCACTTCCCTACCTCTCAGAGGTGAGGATAAATGCATTAAACCTTGTGAGAGGATTAGATACTTTGGTAATGGTATGTGTGTCTGTGTCTCATAAGTACCTATTCAATAGATAGTTCAAATAGGTACTGATCTAAATGATTTCTGGGCCAGTTAATTCCTATGCTTCACCTGTAATCCTGAAAGGGCATGCACTCTGTGCAGTATTCAACTAATTATCTAACATCTGTCACCTTGTAGGAAGACTCTATTCACAAAGTGTATTGTAACAGGTGTGTACTGTACTATATAAAACCACATTTTCAAAGGCACTGTGCAGCTGACAGCTTCAACGTAGGCACCTAAACACTGTGGCCAAATTTTCAGAAGTGTTCTGCTCCTGTTGAGGACAATGGGTGGGGGCTGAAAATCCAGCTGCTTCATTTAGGTGTCTCACTGGGAGTTGAGCTCTTGGGGAGGAAGGAACCTGGTCCTAAATGTATTATAGTAGCACCCCGTTAGCCTATAAAGCTATTGAGTAGTAGTAATGTTGTAACACATTGTACTGATATGAGATTGAATTTTAATTGATAGCCCAGTTATCTGACTGAGGTCAGGGCTACAAAAGGTCATAAAACAGGGGTCAGTGTCCATTGTCTAGTGGCTGCTGATACTCTTCATTGTTTTGAGCAGTTTTATATGCTTCTGCACTACCATGCTTCTTTCCAATTCTGGGTGTGTCCTTGAAATCCTGTTCCTATTCTGCATACGGCCAATCTAATTCTTCCCCTCCCCCCCCACCGGTTTAGTTTCATTCTCTTCAGAAATTATAGAACTAAACCACAGGTCTTTTCTTAAAATGTTTCCAACGTGACGTTGGCTCATAAAGAATCTAGGTACAAGGAGATTGGCGTATTTAAAAATCCACACATTTTTCTCTTTTTCAGGAGCTTCCCCCCTCTCAAAGTCCTTAGCAAACGTATGTGGTCTTTCATTCTCTGTTGGATCAAGGAGACTCAAAGTAGTCCAAATGATCAAATTTCTTCAGTTTCTCCACTGCGGATTTGTTTCCTGCTCTGAACAAGAGACGTGCTAGAATTGCCCAGCTCATGTCCAAACATAAATGGTAGCTCTATTTTGGACTCTTTCACTTGTGTTCTGTAAGCTATAAAAAGAATGGAATATACCATTTTTAGATGGTGTTTTAGACAGGTAGCCAGCTTGAACTTTTAACTTTCTACCATTCCATCACATAGAAGGTGTGCTGAGGTGGTGTGGATGTCTAGGATCTCACCCTGCTGTTACACTCTGTAGTCAGAGTTTTTTCCCTGATCTGTATGCAGCTGAGCTGGGACCCTAAATCCAGAAGAGTTGGTTTATTAGAACATCAACTTAAAGTTGATATTTTATTGGGTGACTGTCAGACCACTTTCTCCATGATAAACAACAAGAATAGACTGCAAGACTTTTTGTCTCTGACAAAAGCCTGAACATGTGAACACCCAGGTGTTCTGTGGATGATCCCATAAAATACAGCTGCTTTGTGGCTCTTCCTGGGTGAAGGCTGTCTCTTTCTCAACCTTGCTACTCAAGGATTATATTTTCTGCTCCAATCTTTTACATCTCTTCTGTTCTCCCAATGTTCTCCTTTAGTGTATCTCAGATTTTCACAACCCAAAATATCCAATCGTTTTTAAGCTCTTGGCATAATCTAAATACTACTTTTTCAATGATCTGATTCAAGAATCATGGGATGGTTTCTCCTATGTCCTTCCTCTCTAGGTTTTAAATTCCACTCTTGCCCAATGAGTCCATTAGTTGTGTGTGGGTGTTTTTTTTAATGGCATTTTTGGGGAATGCTATATTCTAGTGTCCTGGCGGTTGCTATGTGGCTTTGCCATATATTGTTCTAATGTCTGTATTGTCCATTTGTTTCCACTCGTCCAATACTGCCTCTATCCCAGTGGTGAAATGAGGGATGCTTGCACTGCTTCTGATGTTGAGCATTTGGGGAGGCGCCATTCCTTCATTAGCGTACTCCTTCACCCTGCTCAACCATTTCTATGTTAGGGCAATGTTTCCAATTGTCGTCCCAACAGGGAAACCTGGACAAAGCACCAGTGCTACCATCCTTTCCTCCAGCTGTTTGACCTTGAAATCCTATTCCTATAATTTGTGTAGCCAACTACTGCTTGGCATTCTTGCGTCTAAAGAGCCATTAGAAAGATGAATGGGTTATAAATTTACTCCTTTACAAATAATGATAAAAATACCCAGTGGATTCCTTTCCCTTGGCACAATAATTGCATTCTGCAGAACACACACATTTCATGGCATTTGCCTCTAACTCTTTTTTAGCCCTTTTCATTGTATGGGCCCAAGCATTTACATCTGTGTCTAATAGGACCGGGGGATCAAAACAAGGGTAAATGAACAATAATCCCAGGCATCCCTTTAGCTCTACCAATGGCAAATTGAACTCTTGTGGTTACATAAAGGGCTTTTCGCTTACTGTGTAGAAAAAGTGACATATATTAAAACTCATATTAAAGGCTACTTTTTGCTATACAACCACGTGTCACCACATGGCATTCCAAAGCCTTTTACAGTGTTAAGAGCCAAGTCATGGCCAAGCTTTAGATGATGGCAAGAGAGAGTAAAGATGCCATCTTTATACCCCCTACACCTTTGCTCTGGCTACCTGCGTCATGGGAGGAGAGGGGAATCGGGCTACGCAGAGACTCTGTGCCCTGCCTTGTGCAGATGCACCATCTTGCTCTTAGGGCAGTCATGATCTAGCACCAAGATCCTCAAAGGTATTTAGGTGCCTTAATACCGTTCAGGATTTGGGCCCAAATTACTTGTGTTATGAGGAACCAACTCTCCAGCCTGACCAGAGACTAACCAGAACTGGTATCAGATTCAGCAATACAGTATGCATACACACAGGGAAAGGAGGCTCTGCACCTCACGTATTCCTCTGTGGTGCTTTAAGTTTTTATACTAAAATGCCAGACAGCAATTAAACATAATAAAACTGATGCTTATTTCATTTCTGTTTAGTGTAAACTGGCAGACCGATCAATAGTTCTGGCTGCATGTAGGTTTGTATGTTAAATCTATCTTTTTATTTAAATAAAATAACTGAATTGCAATTGACTAAAGAGCTTTTAAGTACTTGCTTTTAAATGTTTTACAAGCAACAAAATAACCATTGGTATCAAATGGGAATGATTGTATTCTCTTCTTTGGTTTTCCCCCCTCCTCCATATTTTCAAATAAAGGGTTCTGCACATTTTTACCACCAGCAATAAGAGAGTACTTGTTGGACTCTTGAGTGAGTTCTAATTTGCTAACAAAATTTTCTGTTAGGTCAGCTTGATTAGCAGTGCCTTGTGCTGGTCCAGATGGTGAGAGGAACAGGAAATACACTCAAGCAAACAAAGCACAAACATTAGAAAGCCAGAAAATGTATAGTTAAGATCATGCCTTCCACAGCACATACCCACACAAATTTAACTCTGTCCCCTTCATTGCTGCTCAGACAGATCACGCTGCCGTACTACTCTGAGACCTTTGCAAGTCAGCAAGGAGCATGAAGAAGAGAATAGCTCAGAAGCTTTTAAAGTAATTTTAACTGTTTAAGACTCTGGTCCATGCTCAAAGGAGACCCTTCTGTATTAGGTGAGAGAGCTACATGCTCATGTCTGAGACACTCAAGTTTATTGATTCAAACCTTTATTTTAATTGGTTTTTATAGTTTTTTTTAAATCACCCTGGTTTATTAAGGACATTCCTAATTTAAAGAGTCCATGAAGAGTTTCTATTCTTTTCCCCCAGTGCTGTCATAGATTTTTGGACTATTTCAGAATTCCTTTATAAATTTCTCTATATAATTTTTCCTACTTGGCTTCCCTTACATACTTCAGTATGTTCAGCATTCCACTGGGAAATGTTAAGAATCATGAGGACATGGAAACAATTACGATATAGTGCACTATTTCTGTTTCTGACTGGGATTTTTAATCCACTTTCTGGTCCTGGCTTTACTGTGGGGCATTTCTGGGAACTCACTTTTTACAGACATTGAAGCACCAATTTGCAGTGGTATCAACTGATTACCATTCTATGTTGAAATTTAAGTTGAATGGTACCAACTCCAAGAACGCTTTTAATTTGTTTCATGTGGTTATACCAATACACATCTCCACACGGGGATTCTCAAAATATCACCTGGCCAGATGCAGCCCGTCAGGGTCCATTAGATTTGAGACTCAGATGGTATCCAATTACCACTGTTGTTTTGCCAGGTTAAGTAACACAATAATTTTGCATTGTCAGATAAAATTCTGGGGGTGCTCCATATCCCTCTCATTCCCCTTAAGGTAAGGCCAGTGATTAACACACTCAAAATCTTAACAGTTTTTTAAAATAGGGCTATAGTCTATACCAAATTTATCTTCCTTGTTCTCTTCAGCTGATGACCTTTAATGAGTCTTTTACAATGGTCTTGGGGGTGTGTCAGAAATCTTCCCAGACTCACTTGGCTATTCTGCAATTCAT
Organism: Lepidochelys kempii; assembly: GCF_965140285.1. Classification (NCBI taxonomy): domain Eukaryota; kingdom Metazoa; phylum Chordata; order Testudines; family Cheloniidae; genus Lepidochelys; species Lepidochelys kempii. The sequence continues at coordinate 253,032,711 of NC_136380.1, forward strand.
TGTGACCACTCCCCTCCTTTCCTGTTAAGCCTGGGTTTCTGTGTCTTTTGATACGTGCGCATCCAAAAATCTATCTCTGCCATTTCTGAATCTGTCATGCTCTGATTGATCAGTTGAATAAAGATTTAACTTTGCCAACATTTACTCCTTACCACTTTTATTTAAACTTCCATCCCCAGGATGCATGAGGCATCATAATTGACATTTCACCTAAATCTCCTCATTTTTTGCCTTTCAGGGAATACTGTCTTCCCATCAGATCTTGGTAGTTCCCATTTATACTCAGGTTTAACCTGTGACTTTTCCAAATAGACACAGGGTTTCTTGCAACTGTGAACATGGGTTTGTCACTGAGTCTTGGCACTGTATTAGGAAGATTGTGATGTTTCAGACAGTTCTCTGGGATTCAGATGACCTGAGCAAATAAAACAGATCTCACAAATACATTTGTTTCCTTTATATAACTGAGGAAATACCATCTCCTCATCTGTTTCCTTCCCTGGTCAATTTGAATGCCAGAGAACTGTTTTGCAATTCCTTACCTTCTGGTCCCTGCTCAAAGGAGACTCCAGGATATTGTATTTCCTGACCCTTCACTCAGACTTATTGTCCTGGATGATGTCTGCCACCCTCGATCAATGGTGCTGCACTAAGCACAGTGAGGGACCCTGGGAGTATATGACTGGGAATGCAGACTTGGAGTTGTGTGGGGTGTGATTATCTTTGGGAGATCATACTGTATTGTAGGCCAGAGAGTATATGTAATTCCATGCGGGCAGGTGATTACAGCTCCTCCAGAAACTAAGAACAGTGATGGGGGGGGGGGGGCGGGGGTTTAGGCAGACTCACTCAGGTTGTAACACCTCCAGAGAGCTCCCACCACCTGGAGAGACTTGCATATACTAGTTCAAACTGGGACCAACAGACAAAGGACTTTTGGATAAACAGTGTGCTTTTTAAACTGGCTCAGGACCTTCTTTCTGATCAGCACAGGCACAAGACCTTCTGCCCAAAGAGGACTCCAATACTTCCTGGAAAAGGTTGGAAGGATTTTGGCCTGCTGAGACCACCAATCAGCCTTATGGGATCTCTGGTAAGCTTGTAGCATGTATATAAGAACTTTTATTGTTTTCTCTGTAATGCTTTCACCTTAAGAATAAATGTACTTGTTTATAAAGTGTAATCCTAATTTATAACTGTTGGCAATTCTGCTGTTCATAAGCCTTCAAAGAGAAAGCAAAGTGTAGATGCTGGCCTGGTTAGGTAGTCTGACTGTGCTAGGGATATCACAGTGTAGGTGGGGAACTGTGCAGCCTGGAAAAACCCAGCTTGGGAGGAGAGAGAGAGTGTGTCTGTCTCTCTACCCAAGAGAGGTGACAGCTGAGGAGCCAGGAACCTAGGGTGAGTTCCCTTACTGGACCATGTGGGGGCAGAGGAAATACAGGTGCTGTGGCCCTGAAGTATGATAGAGGGCACAGAGAAAATGACAGTGGTGGTGGGAAGGTAATGTTATATTCCTATTTGCTGTTGGCATCCCGAGGGGGGATGCGAGCCTCCTCCAAGTGCAGAGCTCTAGCTCTGGGCCTGCTGTGGTGGCAAAGTGGTGCCTGGCAGCCAGCTGCAAATGCTCTCCAGATCAATACTGCTATCCAGAGCCCAGTGACGGCTAGCGAGTATGTGAATAAGAGTGGTGATTTGAAATTATGGTGGGCACTGAGAAAAGAGCAGGCTTTATTGAGGATGGATGAGGGCTCTGTTTAGATACCTGGTCCCTATTGCCATCTCCATGGGGCAGAGTTAAGGTGGTGTGGAAGGAATTGCTGTAACTGTGCTTCCCTGGCTTTCTAATATTTGTGTTTTTACTTGATTGAGTGCACTTCCTGGTTCTTGATGGCTTCTGGGTTTTTTTTTTTGTTTTTTTTTTTTGGCTGCCCACTTCCATGTGATGGAAGGGGACAGCCCCACTCAATTCTCATGAGAGTTCTGAATGGTCAAGAAGTGTAGGACTGGGCCCATGACACTTGTTACAGCCACATCTGTAAGTGGCAATTCTTTCCTCACAGTTTAAGTGGCTTAGTTAGGTCACCTGCTTTGGAAACTGCTCAATTCAAATTCTTTGGGTTCAGTTCCAAATTAGCTGCCCTTAAACTTACCTTTACAAATGGTCAGTGGTACCAGTCCTTGCTCAATATCCGAGTGTCACCCAGGTATAACAAGCAGGCTCAGAGAGACATGTCAAATCCTTCAAAAGTCACAAAGGTTTGGCATAACTTTTAAATCCTTTCAGTCATTGCCTTGCTGTAAAAGCAGCTATCTCCCTGTCATATCAATCCACTTCCAGCTATTCATATTCCAGCATGGAAAATTAAACTGAGCTTGTTACATCTAAGTGAACTGTTGATTAATCACAGTTAATCCCACAATTAACTAAAAAAAAAAATTAATCGCAATTACAAAAAATTAACTGCAATTAATCGCACTGTTAAACAATAGAATAACACTTGAAAGTTATTAAATATTTTTTGGATGTTTTTTCTACATAGAATACAAAGTGCACAGTGCTCACTTTATATTTTTGATTATACTGTTAAATGATAGTATTTTGCAATTCACCTCATACAAGTACTGTAGTGCAATCTCTTTATGGTGAAAGTGCAACTTACAAATGTAGATTTATTTTATTTGTTACATGACTGCACTCAAAAAAACCAATGTAAAACTTTAGAGCCTTCAAGTCCCCTCAGTCCTACTTCTTGGTCAGCCAATCGCTCAGACAAACATGTATTTGTTCTATCGGCGGTAATTGCCATTTTTTTAATCACTTGTCAGCCCAATCTTGAGATATAAAAATATATTCAGCACCTGCTGATATTATGAAGACAGCTAGAGCCAGTTATAAAAAATAACATAACGCTTCTAAAAAGTCAACCCGAAAGGTGCTGCTAGAGGAAGAATCTGCAGCCAGTTTGTTGTCAGTATCAAGATAATGGGCCTGTTTTGTTTTGATTCCCCTCCTGCCATGCATGCCCCCCACCTTCCCTTACACCAGTTTTACTTCAGTGTGACTCCACTGACTTCACTGGAGTCACGATATCATAAAATCCATGCCATCAAGGGGACAATCAAGCACCATGTGTTTTCAGATGCATTCCTTTTGTTTCTTAACACTACCCCACGTGGGTTCTGAGGCATGGTATGGAAGAAGAGTTGCAAAGGGGAAGCCTTCTAGAGAGCTTTTCCTACCAGTCCTTTAAAGTTCAGAATAGGGAACTGTCAGCCGGACCCTAAATATCTGATATTAACCTTCACTGCTGCCACAGGATGAGAGGTGGTCTTTAGCGAGTATCTGGGACCCAACTAGGGTTGCCAACTTTCTAATCGCACAAACACCCTTGCCCTGCCCCTTCTCCAAGGCCCTGCTCACTCAGCCCCCCCCCCCACACGTCCCCCAGGCAGGGGGTTGGGGTGCAGGATGGGGTGTGGGCTCTGGGGTGGGGCTGAGGGGTTCGTAGGGTGGGGGTGGCCTCCGGGCTGGGGCAGCGGGTTGCGGTCCAGGGGCAGGGGGTTGCAATCCAGGCTCAGGGTTGTAGAAGGGGGTTGAGGTGTGGGAGGGGGTGTAGGCCCAGCTGGGTGGCGCTTACCTTGGACAGCTTCTGGAAACGACTGGCATGTTTGGCTCCTACGCACAGTGTTGGTCAGGTAGCTCTACACACTGCCCCTGCCTGCAGGCACTGCCCCTGCCTGCAGGCACTGCCCCTGCCTGCAGCTCCCATTACCCATGGTTCCCAGTCAATGGGAGCTGTGGAATCGGTGCCCGGGGCAGTGTGCAGAGATCTCCTGGCTGCCCCTGCATCTAGGACTCCTGTACAACCGGGAGGGTTGGCAACCCTAGACCCAACCCATTTAAAAACTTTAAACCCATGCCTTAAGCTGCATCCAGAAGTGAATAGGTGGCCAACAGAGATACTTGAGCTCACTAGTGTGGTGTGCTCATAATGGTCCATGCCACTCAGAACACGGGTTTCTGCATTATGTGCTAGCAGAAGCTTCTGGTTGGCTTTCAAAAGGAAGATAATCTACACCAATGCACTCTGCTTAGAGATATCATAAAGGGGTCCCAAAGGCATAGGGTTGCCAGGCATCCTGTTGTCGACTGGAATGCCCAGTCAAAAAGGGACCCTGGTGGCTACGGTCACCATAGCTGACTGGGCTGCTAAAAGACTGGTTGGCTACAGGGAGGCAGGCAGGCTCCAGTGGTTTTCAAACTTCAGGTCGTGACCCAGTACTGGGTCACGGAATGTAAGGCACTGGGTCGCGGCGGCTCTGGTCAGCACCACCGACCGGGCCGTTAAAAGTCCCATTGGCGGTGCTGCCTGGCTAAGGCAGGCTAGTCCCGACCTGTTCTGACACCGCGCTGTGCCCCAGAAGCAGCCAGCAGCAGGTCCGGCTCCTAGCTGGTGGGGGGGGGGGAAGCCCACAGGGCTCTGTGCGCTGTCCCCGTTCTGAGCACTGTGGTGCTCTGCACACACATTGGCCAGTTGCCAGTCAATGGGAGCTGGGGATGGCAGTGCCTGCAGGTGAGAGCCACGCAAGCCGGTTGTGCACCTCCGCCTAGGAGCCGGACCTGCTGCTGGCCGCTTCCAGGGTGCTGCGTGGTCCACTGTGCGAAGACAGGCAGGAAGCCTGCCTCTGCACCCTGGCTGTGCCGCTCGCCGGGAGCTGCCGGAGGTAAGCCCACACCCCAACCCCGCACTCCAATCCCCTGCCCCAGGCCTGACCCCCCCCCCGCACCCCTCATCCCAGGCCCCACCCCAGAGCTTGCACCCCGTGCGCAGAGCCCTGATCCCCTCTTGCACCCCAACCCCCTGTCCCAGCTCAGAGCCCCTCCCACACTCTGAACCCCTCCATTCCTGGCCCCACCCCTCATCCCCAGCTCTGTTGGATCATGGGCATCAACAAATTTTCTTCAACTGGGTTGCCAGGAAAAAAAAATCTGACAACCATTGATCTAGACCCTTCCTGACACGTTTGTCTAGCTTGCTTTTAAAAATCTCCAATGATGGAATTTCCACAACCTCCTTAGGCAATTTATTCCAGTGCTTAACCACCCTGACAGTTGGGAAGTTTTTCCTAAAGTCCAACCTAAACCTCCCTTGCTGCAATATAAGCTCATTGCTTCTTGTCCTATCCTCAGAGGTTAAGAAGAACAATTTCTCTCCTTCCTCCTTGTAACAACCTTTTATGTACTTGAAAATTATCATGTCCCCTCTGTCTTCTCTTCTCCAGACTAAACCAACCCATTTTTCTTTCAATCTGCCTTCATAGGTCATGTTTTCTAGACTTTTTATCATTTTTGATGCTCTTCTCTGGATTTTCTCCAATTTATCCACATCTTTCCAGAAATGTGGTGCCCAGAACTCGACACAATACTCCATTTGAGGCCTAATCAGTGCAGAGTAGAGTGAAAGAATTACTTCTCGTGTCTTGCTTAAAACCCTCCGGCTAATACATCCCAGAATGATGTTCGCTTTTTGTTTTTGCAACAGCATTAAACTGTTGAATCATATTTAGCTTGTGGTCCACTATGACCCCCAGATCCCATTCCACAGTACTCCTTCCTAGGCAGTCATTTCCCATTTTGAACGTATGTAACTGATTTGTTCCTTCCTAAATGGAGTACTTTGCATTTGTCCTTATTGAATTTAATCCTATTTACTTCAGACCATTTCTCCAGGTTGTCCAGATCCTTCTGAATGTTAATCCTACCCTCCAAAGCACTGCAAACTCTCCCATCTTGGTATCATCCACAAACTTTATAAGTGTATTCTCTATGCCGTTATCTAAATCATTGATGAAGATATTGAACAGAACCGGACCCAAAACTGATCCTTGCGGGACCCTACTCGTTACATCCTTCCAGCATGACTGTGAACCACAGATAACTACTCTCTGAGAATGGTTTTCCAACCACTTATGCATCCACCTTATAGTAGCTCCAGCTAGGTTGCATTTCCCTAGTTTGTTTGAGACGGTCATATGAGAGAGTCTCAAAAGCATCACCACATCTGTTTTTATGTCTTCTACCTTATAATCCAAAAGTGAGTCACATTCTTTTATTGTTTAGAATAATTCTGAGATTAAGAATGTACTATAAAACATCCTGGTGCTGATCCAAAGCCCACGGAATGCATCCGATGAAGTGAGTTGTAGCTTATGAAAGCTTGTGCTCAAATAAATTGGTTAGTTTCTAAGGTGCCACAAGTCCTCCTTTTCTTTTTGAAGGCAATGGGAATCTTTCCAATGGACTTTGGATAAGGCCCACTGACATATAGAGGGAAATTTTATCTAAAAACTTTCCCTACTGTCATTCCTATCCTCTTTTTCTCCCCTCCATCCTCAATTTGGTCTCATACTGGTTCCCAGTGCTTCTATTGCAAGTAGGAATGGGAAACACAGGTGAGTAACTCTTATTAGTGTAAGAAATTTGGGGTTATAACTTTTAATCCTAACCTGAGCCTCAGGATTGTCATAGTAGATTTTAATCCAGTACATATACATACACACGTTCTACCAGGAAATCTATTTTTTCCTAACACTGAAAAAAGAGGTCACTTTACTAGGGACTTGAAGTCTATTGAAGTCAATAGTCACAACGGGAAGTCCCTTGTCAAACAAAAATTACATATTCTGTGCAGCTTTCATTCTGGTCTACGCATGTAGCAACAAAATACTAATTAATGGCAACTAAACTTGGCATGCATACATGCGCGCGCACACACATATCCATCCCATTGTGGCCTAATTCAGGAAAGCACGTAAGCACATTCTTGACTTCAAACAAGCGTTTAGTCCCATTGACTTCCATGGGACTTAATGTACATATGTAAATACAAAGTTAAGTACTTTCTTGAATAGGGAGGTCTTCACTAAGTAGAACAGGAAAAAAATAAAATGGAAGTTCTCCATTTTACCTTTCACTACCAATCCCCAATAAATATATTTAATTTTTTAAAAATTTGTAAACGTATCAAGATTCAGATGGAACGGGAATAAACCAAGGGTAAAATATAATTCATTACTCTTGAATAGGGTGACCAGATAGCAAGTGTGAAAAATCAGGACAGGGGGTGGGGGGTAATGGGAGCACATATATAAAAAGCCCCAAATATCCAGACTGTCCCTATAAGATCGGGACATCTAGTCACCCTACTCTTGAAGACAAATCTTACTTTGACTCTTGGATGATCACACTTGTTCTTCTGTTCATCTGGGTGTGTAAGAATTAAAATGTTTAGCTCTTGTAATGGGAATGAGCTTTGCACTGCTCTGGTGGCGAGCTGCTCCTGCTAGTCAATTGATATTAGCATCCTGTCTTCCTGGCTGGTGCATATTGCTTTAGTGACTAAAGAATGCTACGGATGAAACATCAGTGATACATTCTAAAAAGCATGAGTAAACCCTGCTGAGTGAGAGTAAAATTAGGATGAGCAGTCGGATGTAATTCATCCTTAGTATGGAATATGCATTCAGAGTCAGGAGATGGCAACAGCCCATGGCTAGTGGAGAAATCAGACCTGGAACTTAAGTTCAGTTGATGATACAATAATATCACCAGGAAGAGAGTTACTTTAGTTGCATTCACACTTGTAAAAAAGTAATTTTAATGCACAATGGAGCTGGCATGGTCAGAAAAGCTTGCAGAGCACTGGCTTGGCCCCTTCAACAAAGATGCTCATTGGTTAAGCTCTACTCCAACAATTTAACTTTATAAAAGGTGTTCTGGATTGGCAATGTAAAAATGGCAAAAGCACAGCACATGAAGTAAGAGGCAACTGAAATGTGACAGAGCTTGGCAGATATTTTAGTTTCTGCCCTGTCCCAGGAATTTGTGTTGGCTGCTCTGGCTTTAGTTGTGGTATCTGGCCATTTCAAAACTTTCCTTGGACATGGTTTTCAGAGGTGCTTTCCACCTGCAGCTACTTTGGCTTCTGTCCTGCAGTACAACTCTAAGTAATGGGGTCGTAAAGATACCCTTCTAGCAGGCTATCCCATAACCGCCTGTTGCAGGGTTTCTTGATCCTTCTTCTGAAGCAGCTGGTACAGGTCACTGTCAGATCCAGGATACTGGACTAGATGGACCACTGGTGGCAATTCCTATGTTTCCATTGACTACAGTGGAAAGAGTTATGGGTGTGAAAAATCAGGCTATTTGAAATTTTTATACTTCCTTTAAAGCAGAGGGTTCTTAACCTTTTTCTTTCTGAGGCCCCCCGCAACATGCTATTTAAAAACTCCATGGCCCACCTGTGTGCCACAACAACTGATTTTCTGCATATAAAAGCCAGGGCCGGCATTAGGGGGTAGCAAGCCAGGCAATTGCCTGGGGCTCCATGCCACAGGGGCCCCCACGAAGCTACATTGCTCAGGCTTTGGCTTCAGCCTCAGGTGGCGGGGCTCAGGGACCTGGGCTTCAGACCCATGTGGTGGGGCTTCGGCTTACTTCCCTTGGCCCCATCAAGTCTAATGCTGGCCCTGCTTGGAAGCCCCCCTGAAACCTGCTTGAGGCCCCCTAGTGGGCGCCAGACCCCTGGTTGAGAACCACTGCTTTAAAGTATCCTTGCAATCTACAACTCAACCAAAGCCCGGTTAAAAATACTGCAGTGCCCCTCTCCTCCTACTCCTGAAACTAATAAACATGCAAGTGATATTTTAACAATCTTGCAGGTGTTCAATGTTGGGTTTTCTAGCATTAGTACTTTATCTGTATAATTTATTTTATGTTTTTCCTTCTTCCCCCATAGGAGTCTGTTTAAACCATTTGAATACAATGCTTGCCATGTATATCTTTCTTTGAAAACCGAACCTTCTGCCACTCTTAAAATAGGCCAGGTCTACACTAGAAATTCTTGCTGGCATGTGGGTGTGTGTGTGTGTTTCCTCCCTCCCGTGATCAGGGCTGGCCCACAACATTTTGGCACCTGAGGCGAGGAGCTCAAATGACGTCCCCGTGGCCCCTAGCTTGGGCCAAAACTTTGAAAGGTCTCAATTCTGCCTTCTTCCTGTTCTGCTCCTCTCATGGTACTGCTCTGCTACCTACCCCAATAAAGGAGAACTAACAACTTGAAATGCCTTGTTCAAAATTTTTAAGTAACACTTACATTTTCTGTTCAGGAGTTTGAAGTTAACTTTTCTTGTCTGAATAGTAAACACTGGCATTTTTATCTGTTTGAATAATCAAAGTGGTGCTTTTCAAGCCTTCTTGGTTGCAAAGATTTGAACTGCTTCCTGAAGGTCCACAGTCTGGGCCAGCTCATGCTCTATTGAGATGGTTGCAAGGCCGACAAGCCTCTCCTGTGTCATTGTGGAACATAGATATGTTTTTATTAACTTCAGCTTGGAGAAGCTCCGTTCTCCACAGGCAACTGTTACAAGAAGTGTTAGAAGTATGTGTAGAGCAACGAAAGCATTTGGAAAGAGGGTGGTCATCTTATTTGTGCACATATATTCCAGAACAGCCTTTGGAGTTGATCCTGCTGAAATGTATCTTGAAAGGGCTTTCAGTTCATCACCTAAATTACTCGCATCAATATCACGCATGTCATTATGTCTCTAGTGCCCTGCATTGCTGGTGTAGGTCTTCTTCAGGTATAGTGAGGAGTTTTGGAATATCATACAACATCCCAAATATACTGCTGTGTTCCTTGAGCTGCGTGAAACATTGTGCAATACAGTCAGTTGAAGAATCTAGCACCTGGTTAAAGAATTCAACTTTGAATTGTTGTTTGGCGTCTCTTATGGGATTATCCAGTGCCTCGTAATCAAAATGTCGTCGTCTTCGGTGACTCTTGTATTCTTGAATGGGTGGGAAAACAGCTTCAATGTGAAGTTCCTCTGCCAACTTCTGTGCACTCTTCAGAACATCTTGAAATCCCTCATCTGACCAGTAAGACTGCAGGTATGACTTTGCTTTGTCCAGTTATTCCGTTGCTCCAGATATATCAAGATCAACACCTTGGAGTCTCTTGCTTACAACATTTATTTCAAACAGTATGTCATGCCACAACACTAAGCCACACAGAAATTTGAAGTTACGTATGTTTCTGGTGATTCCATTTCCCTCTAGCACTGTTCTCCCATGAACAGTTCCTGTCATAGTTGCCATTATGGAGGATAATGCTATGGCATCATCTATCTTCCCAATTTGGTGTTTGATAGGCTTTATCGCCTCCACTCGACTTTCCCATCGTGTGGCACTCAGTGGTTTCAGTGTCAGAGCGGATGTTCCCAGATGTTGCTTCAAAATTTGCCATCAACTCATTGATGCAGAGAAAAATACATAGATGCTTTGAAGTACATTTTTAAAAAATTCAGCAGCCTCACTAGAAGCTGATGCTGCATCGCTGACCACCAAGTTCAATGAATGAGAACTGCATGGGACAAAAAAAATCTCAAGGGTTTAACTCTCGGATCCATGTCTGCACTCCTCTGTTCTTTCCTCTCCTGTTGGCACCGTTATTGTAGCCCAGACCTCTCATGTCAGCTATCGCAATTCCCATATCTTCCAGCTTTTTAAGAAGTACATTTATCATACCAGCTCCTGTAGTATCATCAATGTCAATAAATTCTAGAAAATGCTCTGACAGTCACAATTGCAGGGACATTTTCACTATGTTCTGTTGTTGTTACAAAACGCACCATTAAAGTCATTTGTTCCATATGGCTGATGTCTGGTGTGCAGTTCAGAATAACTGAGTAATATCTTGCTGACTTCAGATCTGCCACAATCTTCTGTTTGACTTTTGTTGCCAGTAACTGTATGATCTCATTTTGAATTGTTTTTCCAAGGTAGTGGTGTGCGTACATTTCTTGGGTGGTGATTCTTCTTAGATGCTCCTGGAGTACAGCATCAAACTCGGCCATCAGCTCCACAAGTTTAAGGAAGTTTCCATTGTTTGGTACATACAGCTGATCAGAAGTGCCACACAGTGCTAGGTTTTGGGTAGCAAGCATTCTCACAATGGCAATGAGCCTTTTCAGAACATTTTGCCAGTAAAGAGACTATGATGCAATCTTCTCTTGATGCTGATCATCTATGGTGGCCTTTAACCTTAGTCTCATCTCAAGCTCTTTCCACCTATGGAATGCTCTCTGGTGATTTGCTGCCTTCTCAGAGCATACCAGATTTCTAGCCAGATTTTTCCAGTCCTTTTGTTCCCATATAACCCAATGTGGCTGGAACATTAGACTGGAAGAGTTTTTTTCAACAAAAACAGTATGCAGCATTCTGTGTTTTTTGAGTACATAAGCCATGCCCTCTCCACTTTCTCACCATTGGGGGTTTCACGCTAGTAATGTGTTGGATGGAAATTTCTATTTTCATTGTCTTTGGGGAACATGAAGTTTTTCACTTGCTGTGGCCCATGCAGTACAAGGAAGTCCCTCAGGGACTACTGCTAGTGCTCAAGTGGTTCCACAATCCTGGATCATCTAGACTTAAGGAACTAAACTCACCAGCAGCTGTTTCTTGCACCTCCACCACTCTCTTCTCTGATCTATGCTTTTCTTTACAAATGTGCATTGTTACATCCATTTGAGATGGAGATATGGATGCTGCAGTAGCTGCCAAGTCACCTGCATTCTGATTAATTGGAAGATCAGGCATCTCCTCACCATTCACATCCTCACTGGGGCCGGAAAGCTCACCATGAACATTTGTGTCGATGTATCTCAGGAGAGCTCCTTCCTGCTTAGATAGAAAAGCTTTCTTTCTTTTTCCTGAATGCTTCCCCAGAGGGGCGTTTTCTTCTTTCGCTCATGACTGCTGTTTTATGCCAGCTAGTGTGGCTCTCTTCACTCAATTGAAGGGGACAAAAAAGCAGGCTGGTAGCAGGGTCTGAGTGAGGGAAGATATCAGTGTCTTAAGGGCCTAACTGGCTCCTACTACTTCAGTTGACTGCCTGTTCCCCTCAAGTGGGTTCAGGGAAGCAGCAGGAAACAGGAGGCTCCCTGAGAAGCTGGTGTTAATCAGTCCAGGCTCCTGGGGGTGCTAGAGAGGTACATAAGAGGCGGCTCCTCCTCTCTCTCCCTGCAGCTCCTGCTGCTTTGTTATTCCCTTTCACCTTTTCTCCTGCCTGCCTGTTATGTCTCTTGTGCCCTCCTTCCTCCAGCACAGCACTCCACCATCTCGAGCAGAGAGAATACATATGCACCAGCAGCAGACACAATTTTCTACACTCTGGGTCCTAGTGGCGCCCCCCACAGTCTGGCACCTGAGGCGGCTGCCTCCATTCGCCTCATGGTAAGGCCAGCCCTGCCCATGATATTGTGACATCAGCAAAAGCCCTAGAGTAGATGCAGTGATACCAGCAAAAACAAAACAAAAAAACCCACTTTTGCTGGTATTGCTTATTTTGCTTGCAGAACTGGTATAAGCTATAGCAGCAAAAGCATTTTTTGGCAGTGTGACTCCATCTACACTAGGGGGTGTACTGGTATAGATACTCTTTTCTAGTGTAGAGTAAGGATATGTTTACGCTATGAAGACTATACCAGCATAGCCCTGCAGCGCAGATGCTGCCTACACCAACGGAAAGCATTTTCCTGTCAGTGTAGGAACACCAGCTCCCTGAACGCAGTTACCTATGTTAACAAAAGCTCTTTTCCATTGACACAGCTGCATCTACACTGGGGTGTGTGGGGTGGTCTGGCATAGCTACATTAGTCAAGGTTGTGCTTTTTTCGCACCCCTGACCGACAGAGCTACATTGATGTAACTCTTCCATGCAGACCAAGCCTAGGTCATAGATTAGGCACAGTATGCACTTTGGGAGCAATGGTAGCTGCACCATAATTGAAGTTGAGCTTCCTGTAATAAGCCTGACTTTCAACCCTTCTAACTTCTCCCAAAAGAAACATCATCTGGACACTTTACCTGTCATATCTCATCCCAGGATAGAACTTTAATGGGAAGTATGTGTGTGTTTGGGGAAGAGATCAGCAAGGCCCTAATCCTGTGATGGATCCCTGCACCCCATGTGGAATCCCTGGCAGGATCAGTATTTAAAGAGGTTATACAAATGTTAAGGTGTTTCAAAAATGTGCCTGTCTATTCAGGTTTCGAAAGTGTTCCTAGCATTTTGGGGTGGTCATATCTCCAAAAGGAACCAGTTTACAATCTCCAGATGTGCTTAATGTTGTTGGCGTAGTGGATTTCATACAGATGGATTGTTATTGGGGAATTCAATTAAAAGATATAGGGGGCCCCCTCCAACTACTACTGAAGTCAATGGGAAAACTCTAGCTGACATCTGTGGAAATGGGATCAGGTCCAGTAAAGAGGTGTTTTTCTCACATATACAGAGTAGGGCTGATGATTGGCTTGTCATGGATTCCAGGGTGCAATCTGCATCTGCTGCACTGAGTGAGAAATGTGGGGCAGGTGTCGTGGGTAGGGGACAGAACAGGAATCTGAGAGGGAAGCAGAGGACTGGGAAGGTGATGAGCTGGGTATGTATAATGGGGCAATACAATGGAATCATGATTACTAATTTTGGAATGAGGGGCATCTCTGGGGTAGGTAGGAGACTGGTGGGGTGTGGATGGAGGATTAAGGGAGTGCAGGGAACTGGATGGCATAAAGAAAGGGCATGGAAAGGGATCGAGGGCCTGGGAGGGGGTATGGAAGGTTTCTCTGGAAAGTACATTACCCATTGAAGTGCACAGAGGTGTATTTTCATTTTCATCTTACACTGTGTTCATTATTGCTCTGATAGGGCATTTGGGGGTGGGGAGGTTCAGAGACTGGCTTGGGTTAAACACTGATTTACTTCTGTCAGTGGAAAAAATGAGACGTGGCTTCACTAATGTATGATTGCTGAGGCAGCAGAAGGATGTCTGTTCTGATTTACAGGGGAGTATTGCTGGAGGAAGTTCACCCTTTCTGCCCCCCAAAATAAAACAACAATTTTTAGCACAGAATGACCTTCCAATCCATTGACCTAAATAGCTGCCATGAAAGGTAGGCGAGATTGACAAATACTAAGCCAAGTAACTTAATTTATAACTAAAGAATTCTAATCTATTGTTAATCAAACATTTGTATGGTGTTAATAACCCTTCCTTGCTTTTGTTGAATATGCCTCTATTAGCTGCTTTGCTGTTGCCTGTGGTAGACTATTCTGTGAGTTTACTTCCATCTGTGTGGAGTTTTGTCTCTCGGTTTTCACCTGTGGTTTTATTTTTAGGCCTTTTCCCTGAATCTTGGTTTTTATTGTAGTTCAAAGAGGTGATTGTTATGGAATCCCACTGATTTCAGTAGGCTTTGAATCATGTCTTGGGTTACTATCTTCTTGAGCATCTTAAAGCCATTAGTCTAATTTTTCAAAGGTATTCAGCACTTCTAGCGCCTGTACTTTTCTGTGTGAATGGTGGGTGTTCAGCATCCACAGTGCAGCCCAAGCTCTTCTAGCTGTTCTGCATTTGTTAACCTTCCTAATGATATGGTAAATTTCCAAAAAGATGGGCATAATGCAACTCAGGCACAACAGGTAACTGAATCCAACTGGAAGTGCAGTTTCATTTGCATACTCGGGACCATGGGCTCCCCCTCCCCTTCCATATGCTTTTCTGTAAGAGCGCCAGCACAAAGAGATCCTTGGCATCAAAAGCCAGAGACTACGCTGCCTTGTTGCACTATAATTGTACATCCGGCTTCTTGCCAGAAGGGATCATGGACAAGGCTTGAAATTTACACATAGGTAAAGGCATTTGAAATCTTGTGGTGACAGTCCTAGCATGAGTGAGTCTCCTTTGCCTGTGCACTGTCCTTCCCCCCCCTCCGCCCCCCAGCACTGGCAGCATAGCTTGTCATGCTGCCTGCCAACAGATGCATGTGTTGGACCCTACCCGCTGAATGGGGGTTTTAAAGACCCATAAAGCAATTTATCATTGCCTCTAGCCGCATTAATTTTCTCTCTTTCCATATGGTTTGCTTTCAATTTTGGGAGAAAGCATAGAGTGTGTCTCTGTTGGGCTACCTCCTCCCACCACGTTCCTGGCCACAGTCCAATTCTCCCACTGTGAATGTACTGTACTTGATATCATAATGCAGCTCATGTACTGATAGGTGCATATTTTAAAGCCACACTGGCTATTTGCTGTGGCCATTTGTAATATCTTAATATGAATTTCTTCCTTCTGTTCTGAGGGCATGGCTCTGGCATGTTTTCAAGAAGTAGCCCTATGCAATCTACAATGTGTATGAACAAACACACAAAAATAATCTGTGGGTGGGCCCTGGAGCGTGGCTATCTAGTGTGCAAATGCATGTTCAACATAACCACATCAGCCAAGCAACTAAGCATAGGCAATGGATCTTCACATTTAGGTAACTGGAAAGCATGCTGGGCCGAATTCTCTCACATGAATCTGTGTTAACCTCCGATTACTTCAATAGAGCTGCACTGGTATAACTGAGAATTTAGCCATCTGTTTCTAATGCTTTGATCTCTATTTCCTACAGATCTAATTTCAGGGAGGTGATGGTGCTGGGAAATGTTGTCATAGAGCATGTTAATAGCACTTAAACTTGGAGAACTTTGGCCCTGATTCAGCAAGGTACTTCAGTACCTGCTTAACTTTTTAGCACCATAGTGGCCCCCCATTGGAGTCAATGGAGTTAAGCAGCTGCTTAGTCGGGACCCTGAAAGCTTTGGTTTAATTTTTGCTAGCTGACTTCATGTTTTGTAATTTTGATCTATTGCAGATTAGGATGTACTTTGTTTTTGTAGGATATTTCGATTACATTTTATCTTGGATCTAAAAGCTTGGAAAAAGGGGGGGGGGGGAAATCTGTGTCACAAAATAGAAAAAGCTAGTGCCCCCCGCCCCACACATGCACAAAAAGCCCTCAATCATTGGTGATTAAAATACTTTATTTTCATTTGTGTAACTGAACACTTAATAAAGAAATAATAAACAATATAAATCATTGGGAGAAAATGGACTTCTAATAGGAGTACCTCAACCATATCTGATCTACCAACACAAATATTCAGATAAATTATTTTCTATCTTTTTGGTGAGAGAGCCCCAAAAGTGAGTGAGTGATTTGTGTTCGTGGGCATCCCGTTTGAAACATAATCTGACATTCTACCCCAGCTGGCTGCACTTCCATAGAAGAGGTTATAAATTTTGCTCTGTTGCACTTCTTCACTCCTACTGATTTCAGTGGGCCACTGTATAACAGAGGGCAGGATTTGTGCCTTCCTCTTCAAATGCCAATGAGTGTGCATGTATGTAACAGAGGTGAGGCCCTTCATTTTCAGTTTACTGACTTTTAGTGAAAAATGTTCAGGCTTTACCAAAAAAAAAAAAAGCTACAATTTGGTTTTTACTGATTTTTTTTTCACACCTAAATTTCAGACCACTCATGTACATGAAAATATCACTTACCTTAAGAAATCAGATCCATTACATTAAGTAGATGTGTTATGTTAATAAGTTAGTCTGTGTAAATAGGTTTAAAAAGTAGGGCAATGTAGGGGAAGACACACACATGTGTATGTCCTGACTGTTAATGTACAGTTCATGAAATAAACCACAGCATTAAACTGCTTTACTTTCAGTACTCTTACTTTTTTCTACATGTTTTTTCTGTCCTCCTGTCTGCTACTATTAATCCTAAAAAGAAAAGGAGTACTTGTGGCACCTTAGAGACTAACCAATTTATTTAAATAAATAAATTTTATTTAAATAAATTGGTTAGTCTCTAAGGTGCCACAAGTACTCCTTTTCTTTTTGCGAATACAGACTAACACGGCTGTTACTCTGAAACCTGTCACTATTAATCCTGGTATTTACCAAGAAAACTGTAGTTATTTTTTGCACTTTTTTGCTTTTTAAAATTTTTGTAATAATCTGATACATTTCCAGGAAATTTTAATCAAAATAAAGACTGTAAAGGAAGTGCCTGGAACAAACGGTAATGCTTAGTCCTACCTCCCTTAGTGCCCTTGAAGTCTTTAGGGGCTGCACTGCTGAAAGTCCAGGGAAGAGATGGCAAGGAAGGGAGGGGTAGTGAATTTGGAACGCTCTCCCCCTCTCAGTATGGTGCCCATCATCATCGTATCTGGATTCCACACCCTGGAATTTTATTTCCACTTTAGCTTGTCTGTCGCGGTGGGAATTTATTTGCAGGTGTATCCAAGTGCACTATCCCATATCAGCTGTCAAGGCAAATAGCTCCTAAGCAGGAATCTTCCCATTACCTCCCGCTCCACCAAGAGCAGCGGGTCTCTGGGCAGGGAACCACTTCCTTTCCGTATGTGGGGGTCTCCTCTTTCCACTCTAGGGTGATAATGGACTCCCCATAGCGAATCGTCCTTTTCTCCCCCTCCTCTCCAAATTCCCTCTCGCTGGAGATCCTTTAATCTCTCCCTAGAAGCTGCCAAGTGTTTGTCAAGCTGATTTGCCCCGCCCTCAGGGTAAAAAAGCCCCTCTTTAAAGGTAGGGGGACGGGCTCCTGTTTAACTTGTCCTAGAACCTGACCTGAACCCTATGGAGCAGGCGCAGATAGGAGTGGCTTTAGGACCGCGAGGGAGCCCGCAGTCTTGCCAAGGAGCAGCTGGAAGCGACCATGTTCTTAGCAGGGTAGTACGCTCCGGCTCTCTCCTTCCCTCTGCGCAGACAACTCCTCCGCCCTCCCCGGCCCTGGAGCGGAGAGTGGTAAAGCCCAGCCTAGGACTATCACCCAGCCCCATGAAGTAGCCCTTGTGCGCTGCTACCCAGGCATCACCCAGAGCAGCCGCGGGAGGAGGCGCCAGGCAGGCAGCCGGCCGGCCGGCTTCCAGGCATCTCCGTGCGCTCCGAGCTCCTTCCACACCCCCAGCTCCGAGCAGAGCGCGAACCGGCTCCCCATCCCCTGTGCTCCTGCCCCGCAGCCCCGGGACCAAGCCATGAAGCAGGCTCTGATGGAAGTCATGAGGATGAACAGGATTTGCAGGATGGTCCTGGTCACTTGCTTCGGATCCTTTATCCTGGTCATCTTCTATTTCCAAAGTATGTTGCATCCAGGTAGGGCACCGTCACTTGCTCTCCTGGTCCGCCGGCTGTGCCAGGCGGGGGGACTCGGGCTGGCGGACGGTGCGCTCCCCGCCGCGGGATTCAGGCTGCAATATTGACTCTCTTTCCTGCAGCCCGGATGGGCGATAGTTTTTATTCTTTTTGTGTCTGAGAGGGAAGGGGGGGGGGGGGAGAAGAGTGGTGCTGCTGTGGGGGGTGGTGGTGAGATGTGGGGAGGGAATTGGTAGCGGATTAGAGAAAAGGGGTGTTTGAAATACTGAGGAGAGACGATTGGGGATTAGGATATTGGGGGAGAGGTGGGGACGGGGGATTAGTAGGAGATTGGGATTTTGGGGGGTCTGGGGGATTAGCAGGGGATTGGGATATTGCGGGGAGAGGTGGGGACGGGGGATTAGTAGGGGATTGGGATATAGGGGGAGAGGTGGGGATTAGTAGGGGATTACAAAAGGGGCGATATTAGGGGATTGAGATATTGGGGGATTATTAGGGAATTAGAGGAGGGACATTATTGAGGATTGAGCTATTGGGTGGACGCTGGTTGTGATGGTGGAGAGATTATTTGGGATTGGAGAGAGAGTGACAGAGGCCTGGGGGGGGTGGGGCTGGTCGGTCTGTCTGTGGGATCAACTCGGGTTGTGTACAGCGCCGGGCGCCGATGCCGTGAAATCCGGGTCCAGCGCTGCCTCTCAGCCCGGGAAGGTGAGCTGCAGGCCCGCGGGCTCTCGAATCGCTCTCCCCGCTTCCGATCCATCCTTGCCATGTGGATACAGGGACTTAAGCAGCTCCGGGTTGCGCTGCCGCAGAAGGGCCGGGATCGCGGTCCCTGCTCCCGCCTTGCCTCGGGGGCTGAGGTGCTACCGGGACTGTTGTTTGGGGGGCCGGGCGCCCCGCTCCTCCTCAGCCCACGAGGATTGGGGCGGCGGGGACGGGGACGAGGTTTTGCTGCTCCCGAGTGTGCTCTGAGGCTGCTAGCCCCGGTCCTGGCTTCTGCTTCCCTGGGGCGAGCCTACGCTGGGGCTCGGGGCGCTCCGGGATGGGCGCGCCGCCGGCTCTTGCCGCTGGGGCCGGCGCTGGCAGCGCGCCGCTCGCGGGTGGGCCGCGTGCCTGGGGCGCAGCAATTGCTGCCGCTCCTCGCCCCTCGCTTTCTATCCCCAGGGTGCGGCAGCCGCAGCGCTGGGGCGGGGGCTGGGGAAGAAGAGGGGCGGGTGGGAGCGATGCTGCCCCGCTCTGTGGAGCGGCTGGCGGTGACCCCAGGGCAGGGCGTGTAGTCAAGCGTACAGGGGTTGGGTCGCGGGGGCACCCGCGGGCTGCGGCGCCCCCGCGCTGAACTTCCAGCCGCTGCCCTCCGAGCGAGCCGGGGATTTCCTCTCCAGAGCCTTTCGCTGCGGCATCAACCCCCCTCAAGATGTCCTGCTAGCGCTGAAGCCAGCATGTCCGTGTCTCCCTCCACTCGGAGCTCCGGAAAGGCTCCCCCAGCCTGCCTACATCCCCCGTCCCCCCCAGTGACGGGGGCCACGCATCAGAACTGGGGGAGCCTGAGAAATAATCGCTACCCTCGGCCTGCCACCTCCCGTTCCCCCTCCCCGGGTTTTAGGTAAACAGTTTAGTGCTACACTGGTGAAGTAAAACAGGCTTCCCTGTTTAATCCTCGCTCTCCTGTCTACAGAGGAGCGAACAGATGGGAAGATCCTACAGTGGATTACAAAAGTTATAGCATAATGTGCATATGAAAAGCCGTTGAGTGTCCCGTGCTGTCAACCGGCCCGATCCTGCTGCTGAAGTCAACTGGAAGTGTTACTAATGCAGCTCGGTGAGCGCAGGATCGGGCTCAGTATTTTATTCATCGACGCTTTACCGGTTGTTTTGAGTGGAGTCCTTTTCATCTGCCAGGTTTCAGAGTGGCAGCCGTGTTAGTCTGTATCCGCAAAAAGAAAAGGAGGACTTGTGGCACCTTAGAGACTAACCAATTTATCTGAGCATAAGCTTGCATGAGCTACACTTGATCGGATGCATTCAGTGGAAAATACAGTGGGGAGATTTATATACACAGAGAACATGAAACAGTGGGTGTTACCATACACACTGTAACCAGAGTGATCAGGTAAGGTGAGCTATTACCAGCAGGAGAGCAAGAAAGTCTGAGGAACAGGGGATAAACATGGGGAAATAGTTATACTTTGTGTAATGACCCATCCACTCCCGGTCTTTATTCAAGCCTAAGTTAATTGTATCCAGTTTGCACATTAATTCCAATTCAGCAGTCTCTGGTTAGAGTCTGTTTCTGAAGTTTTTTTGTTGAAGAATTGCCACTTTTAGGTCTGTAATCGAGTGACCAGAGAGATTGAAGTGTTCTCGGACTGGTTTTTGAATGTTATAATTCTTGATGTCTGATTTGTGTCCATTTATTCTTTTGCGTAGCGACTGTCCAGTTTGGCCAATGTACATGGCAGAGGGGCATTGCTGGCACATGATGGCATATATTACATTGGTAGATGTGCAGGTGAACGAGCCTCTGATAGTGTGGTTGATGTGATTAGGCCCTATGATGGTGTCCCCTGAATTGCACCAGCCACCACACAACAGAACCACTAACCCAGGAACCTATCCTTGCAACAAAGCCCGTTGCCAACTGTGTCCACATATCTATTCATTATAACATTCAAAAACCAGTCGGAGAACACTTCAATCTCTCTGGTCACTCGATTACAGACCTAAAAGTGGCAATTCTTCAAAAACAGACTCCAACGAGAGACTGCTGAATTGGAATTAATTTGCAAACTGGATACAATTAACTTAGGCTTGAATAAAGACTGGGAGTGGATGGGTCATTACACAAAGTAAAACTATTTCTCCAGGTTTATCGACCCCCCCCACCCCCCGTTACTCAGAGGTTCTTTTCAACTGCTGGAAATGGCCCATCTTGATTATCACTACGAAAGGTTTCCCCCTCCCCTCTTGCTGGTAATAGCTCACCTTACCTGATCACTGTGGTTACAGTGTGTATGGTAACACCCATTGTTTCATGTTCTCTGTGTATATAAATCTCCCCACTGTATTTTCCACTGAATGCATCTGATGAAGTGAGCTGTAGCTCAGGAAAGAGTATGCTCAAATAAATTTGTTAGTCTCTAAGGTGCCACAAGTCCTTCTTTTCTTTCATCTGCCAGTTTCTTTTCTCGATGCAGGGTTTACTGGGGCGACATACATAATCTCTGGCCTATACATCAGTAGATCCATTGGTTTTCCCTCAGCAAGGACTGCAGAATCTGGTCAATAGCTGCAGAAAAAATTTATGATCCAATTCCATTAAAATGTAGGCAGGTGTTTAATTCTAAACACGCAAATTGTCCCACTGAAATCAATGGAATTAAGCAGTATTTGAGGTTACGTACCTGCCTAAATCTCTGAAGGATGGGGGGGGGGGCTTAATATGGGGGGATCCTTCAAGGAAATAAATTAAAGTTCGTTGAACAAATGTATTTTCAAGGAATTGAAAGACGTGGTGCTTGAATTTTGGACTGACAGTGAAAGTTCCACTGTTAGAACATGAAGAGAAATGATTCCCTCTTTCGACTATAGATTGTGTTCTCCTGAACCCTTTATGTGTAACGTGTTGGTGTTTCTGCGACCATTAAGTAGCCAAACCAATGCTATCGAATGCAAAGAGAGCTGGCAAGATAGCCTTATAAATGGGGTTTGTACTCCTGTGATTAGAATAGCGGAGTGAAAGTGTTTGCCTTGACATTCTAAAGACTTAAAATTAACTTCAGGTCGTGCTCCAGTACAGAAAAAAAGTATTTGAGATTGACTCCAAATTACTCTTCTCACTCCGCAGTGAGAAGAGTATTTTGGAGATTACAGGCTGGAGGAGTGAAATGCTCTGTACGTGGGGCTGGATCCAAAGTCAATGACAGTCGGCGGAAAGGTTTCCAGCGATTTCAGTGGGCTGAGGTTTGGGTCAGGACCTGAAAGAGAAAGTCATCAGTGCTCTGGATGAGGCTGGAATGTTTGCACGACAATGGCTTGACTTTATTTAATTTGGTGATAGGGTCCTTGAAACTAATACACGTCCGAAGTGTTGCAGCTCTGTGTAGTTAAGCGTCTGGTGGAAACCCTCAGTAAAAATGCACCCTTCAGTGAAGTGTAGGAATGTGATGTATGTTGGGGGGCGAGGGGGCTGATCCTGCTCCCGCTGAAGTCGATTGGGAGCTTTGCCACCGATTTCAGTGGAAGCAGGATCGAGCCCTTGGACATTAGTACGGAGTGTGGCTCTGCAGCTGCTCCAGGAACAGACATTTCATTGGCTCCAGTGACCGTCCTACGTGCAGAGTGACTGGGGCGGGCAGAAGAACATCACTTGCACACACTGTGCTCTGATTCCCCCCCCCACCCCAGCATGAGAAACGATGGGGAAGCTGACATTAAAATACTTAGAAGAATCACTGAATGATAGTTCAATGAAAACACATGCGTTCAGCGTCCCGTCCCCCCCCACCTTTGACATTACCACTAAACTGAGGTTGGTCAAAATGACCTTCATTAAGGCTCTTGGGGTCACTAAGCATTTTACATTATGAACTGATAAGTATTTTATGATGCAGTTGATCTCGGCTTTTGTGGTGATACCTGGTTCTCCTGAATACCTCCCTACCTCCAAACTCAACTGCTGGCTTCACAAAACTTGATATTTGCCTGTTGAATGTATTCCATTTCTTCGCCCATCTGGGTTCATACCTGCCAATCTCCCTTAACTAATACAAATTTATTGTATCATATTTTTTTCCTATCTGCCCAGTGCTCTCCACTCCCACTGACTTCACAGGGAGTGCTCAGCACATAGCAGAATTGGGGCCCCAACTGCCAATCATGTATTGGAAGGCTTCAGAACACACTGTAGCCTGTCATTCACAACAAATGTAATTTTTGCAGTGGTTATATCCAGTGGGCAGTATATTTAGTAGGTTTATTCAAAGGTAATTGGTCACAGATTTATTTTTCCGAGCTTCAAATAAAATATAGTATCAAAACCCGGAATCTGAACTCTATAGGCCAGAGATGAAAATGCTTTCTGGAATGCATTTTTTGAATACCTCCAAAAAGTACTAAATGCATTTTGTAGGGACAGTTGTTGAGGATTACTGTTTATAGTCTAACTTCTTTTAAAACTACATTTAAGTTGAGATTTCAAAGCAGTACAAAGGATTTAATTTAGAGACTTAATAGAAGAAAGTCATATTGTAGAATCACTGTTGTTTGGATAATGTGAACCTGATTGCTGTTTCTTACAGGTTTAGACTGCTGTAACTGAATTAATATCAGTGGAGTTTCACTGATTTACACGAGCAGAAGTGCAATTGGAATTTAACCTTCTGTCTCCAAGGCAGTGGTTTTCAACCTTTTTTTCATTTGTGGACCCCTAAAAATTTTCAAATAGAGGTGCAGACCCCTTTGGAAATCTTCAGCATAGTCTGTGGATTCCCAGGGGTCCGCAGACCGCAGGTTGAAAGCCACTGCTCTAAAGTACCTTTATGAGTGCAACTGGTTCTACTTTGTGTGGTATATTTCTGTGATGTAAACTACTCTAGAACTTTCATAGACTTTAAACTAGGACCATATATACTAGGTTCCAAGCCAGGTGTAGAGAAATGAAAGTGTAATGTGCAAAAATCTATTGTTCCAAGAGTTACCATCTATTTGTTACCTTACCTTACCATAACATAACCAGATGTCTATCTTGTGATACATGTGCATACTAGCCTAGAGTTCTTATATAAACTTGTGATAAGAGTTTTTCAACTCCAGCGAGTTTGGTTTGTTAAGCAAAAGGGCATTGGGTAATTACACAAATATCATATTCTAGAGATATGGATATGAGGCGAGTTTCAGTGGAGTTGCACTAGGGATGAATTTTGGCTCAAAAAGTCCTCAAAGAGCATGGCTCTGGAGAGTATGTGTGGGGAGTTGGGACTGAAGGTATTAGGAGCTTTCAAAGTCTTGGCATTTTCTCTGTTTCAAGGTTTTTCTTTTTATGCGAAAGTCCGTCTGCCTGAGTTCATGCAACGAGAAGCCAATAGTAAAGTGACATGTCTCTTTGCACCATGGTTCATCTCTCATGTCACTTATTTATTTATTTATTTTATTATTACAGCAGTTGGTATGTTAGGGACCTCACAATTAGGGCTGGTCAAAAATTTTCCACCGAAACATTTTTTTAATGGAAAATTGGGTTCTCAGCTAACTACCATTTTTTCACAAAAAATGTCTTTCCATGGAAATTGTTAGTTTTCATCAAAATCTTCCCAATATCAAAATTTTCTGGGGGTGGGAGAGAAGGAACCCATTATCCCACAAACTCATAATACATATTAAAAGACACATTCCTTATCCTAAGAGGCTTTCAAGGTAATGCTAGATGTGATACAAAAGAGGGAGAAGAGGCTGGGGAAGCATAGGGGTGACAGCAATAATAGTCTCCAATTACTCAGCAAAGGCTAGCATATATCATTTTTCTTTTTTGAGTTTAAATAGAGTTCAAATTTCAGGTCTCAAATACCTCTATTTTCTGGAACCACAAGCCCAAACCCCAGCAGGAAAAATCAGCCCTTAAGCTGTCAAGATAGATACATTGAATTCCGTGATGTTTAGTTGTGGAGTTTTTGAATGAGACATTTAAAAATCAAGGTCATGAGACAGATCATTTGCCTAGGATGAGTATGTGAAAGCTACCACAGTAACAAGAGCTTTAAAACAACAACAAAGAAGCCCTAGGTAAGTAGGTTGGTCTCTTTTGTCCATGGAAGAATGCAGTTCATGTCCCCATGTGCATGGGGAACTGGGTGCATTGTACTCATCACTCTCTGCTCTATACGTCTCTCCTCCCTTGGAAGTCAATAGTAAACTGCTCCAAGTTAATACATGGTGACTCAAGGTTTTATTAACTTCGGCACAAAATCCCTCCTTGCTGTGGAACGTGCCCTTTAATGAAGCTTCCCAGGGCAGCTGCTGGCCAGGGAAGCTGAGCAGTACTGATGGCTGGGGAATAGCTGCAGGGGATTGTAGGGCATTGTGGAGGCAAAAATGCAGATGGCCCTGGTTTCTGGAGGATTCCTGACATGTGTGGTTTCTAGGGAGGTTGAACCCACTACCTGTTCCTCTGGGAGGAAACTACAGTCCCTGATGGAATGATCTGATGGAAACTGAGAGGAAATCTGGGAAATTTCCCACTGCCTACATGGATTTTTCTATGTAGCAGAGCCGTCTGCTCTCCTGACTGTTCTGTGTGGATATTGAAGATCACAGGGTACTTTTGTAACTGTTTAGGGTTTATTTGAGTATCCTTCTTCTTAAAAATGTCTCCTTTCTCTATTGTTGTTAAATGAACTATACGCCGGTTGACTTTTGCTCTCTAACCATGAGGTTGCTGCATTTCATTGCAGCTCTGTCTGTGTATTATCTTTTGATCTTAGGGTTTTCTACTGCTGCCCATCACCATAGTATCTGAACCACCAATTGCCCAGTTATTAATGTCACACTTTACTGTTGGTACTGGTCTCTTGCTTGAACAAATGCTCGGTCTTTCCTTCTTTAAATGTCAAAATCTGGCCCACCCTGTACCACTGATTGACTTAAGAGCTTTTTTAAAAAAAATCCCAAACTCACCACTGGTTTCAGTGGTGGGTTCTGAGCAGTTGTGCAATAGTCCCTCTTTCTTTTCTCCCCTGCTTTTGAAGTGGAATGAGGTCCATGATGGTCTCTAGCAGTGGAAGGGATGGGAATGTGCCACTCTGCAGAGAGACTCAGATTTTGTTCTACTTGGGCTATTTTGTAGTCGGAACAACTGGGGGAGCATGTTTATCTGGCATATATTAATTAAGAGTCAGATTCTAGTGCAATCACATGGAGTGAAATCCTGTCCCCATTGGAGTCAGTGACAAAACTTCCATTGACTGACTGCAGTGGGGCCAGGATTTCAGACACTGAGTAGCTCCCTGCTCCTTCAGCCATTCCATTGACTTCAGTGAGACAACTTGAAGAATTTAGTACTACTCAATGCGAGTAAGCTTGTCAGGCTGACCCTGTGTGTCAAGAACACCTGTAGTCTGGGAATGCACTGACTTGGGCACCTAATTGTCCTTTGTGCCTTTTGAGAATCTCCCTCTTTAATATTAGCCCTCACTTTTTAGAGGGTAACTTTTTCATATGTGTGGCTATGAATATGGCTTTTTGGAAAAAACACTTCCTATTTAACCTCCCAAAAAAAAAATTGTCTGTTATTTCTGGAAATGTTGAAACCAAACTTACAGGGTACCACCCATGGCTACTTTCCATTAAATGGTCAGAACATCTATTACTCCATAATAACTATTTCCAAAAGGTAGATGGTATAAGTTTTAAAAAATTTTAATGGTCTAAAAATGTTAGCTCTCATTAGTACAGACATTTGCAAAACACCTTATAAATATTGTGGAAGTTTGCGCTGACTTTCATAGTATTAATGCTCTGCACTACAGACTTAAACCTGTCAACATTTGGCTCAAACCTCATTTTTTCCAAGACACAAAAAAATTCCATTCACATTAAACTTTTATTTTTTCTGTAAGAAATAGACATATAAATAGATGTCTAAAACAGAAACGCACAGTGCAGTGTATAAAAACATTTATAGGCTTGGTTAAGTGTAACCAGTGTGTCAACAACTTCATGTCTGTGCTGGGTGGGCATATTTTCTGAATGCTTAAATTGTTTCCATTACTTTTTCGCAGTGACAGAGTGGCTTATCTTGTATGAGACATGTAACTTTAAAAGCAGTTCAGAGAAGTGGAAGAAGCTGGATCCCTGTTGGCTTTCCCAAAGCCTGCACTTCAGTACAGTATTTAATTTGATTTTTATATGTAGCCTGAGATACTGTATCAGATCCCTGTGTATGAGGACGCTTCATTCGTCCTTGTGTGAATGTCATTATAATAGTATCACGATTGCCTTTCTCTGAAGTCTTTTGAGCTAAAACATATGTATTACGTATCAACTCGAAGGTAATCCCGAGACATTTAAATAGAAAGATGGGGTTGGGGATGGAGACACAGCATCTTAAATTTGATACAGTTTTATTTGTAGATAGTTTACATGGCTTAAGGCAGTTGTTTGGGTTCTTATTTGATTAGCTTAAGCATGAATATTTTTTATGTGTACAGCATAATAGTGTGTATGCAATTTAAGAGCCTTGTCCAGAGCCCATATAGGTAAATAGTCTTTTTATTGACTTCACTGGGTGCTGAATCTGACTCTAAAAAAATATTTTTTTTAATTAGAATAAAGGTTTGTGGAAATCATCATCCCAGGGTTCAAGGCCAACAGACATTTCTAGGGTGTTAGATTTGATACTTCATTGATTTATAAGGATAAAGTCCATTAGAAAACACATTCCCTGGGGTTTTAGCCCACAAAAGCTTATGCCCAAATACATTTGTTAGTCTCTAAGGTGCCACAAGTACTCGTTTTTTTTTCCTGTTCCTTTTGTAGCTCAACTGTCCCGTCTCTTTGTGGGTGGAGTGGATTTCATCCTTTATGGTGGCTATTCAGATTACAGCGGTTTGGCTGATTCCCCTTTTCTTCTTCTTTGTATTTAGTCAAAGATCATGGCCTCATTTTCTAGGCACTGTACACACATTGAGTGAAAAAATGCAACAAAGAGCTCACAGTATACGTTGTAGATGATAAAACAGACAGATGGAAGGCTTCAGACCCCAGTTACTTCTGCACCATTCCTCCACTCCTACCCCTGAAGAGAGCAAGTGTTCTGGGTTCTCTGTTCCCTTTTTTGTGGATATAACCATGGGGGGATATGCTCTGACCCTTTTTATTGTTAGTTGTTTACTTTGGCATCTGAAAGCCAAGACTTAATGAATACATCAGAACTCCACTGTAGAGTCATTAACATGAGTATTCAGTATGACTTGCTGTACGAACAACTTCAATTCTCTCTCCTCTCCTTCCTCCCCGCTCCCCATTTCCACTGAAGCTAAATCTAAGCTTTCTAGATCAGGGTTCTGTTTTGTAAACTTGTTACAGGATTTAACTTAATGAAAATGGTTATAGTGACTCTATGGCTAATAAACTGCCCTGATTCTACTGATTTATAAATATAACTCACTCTCCACATGCAGTTCCCCTACAGCTGCTGTGCTGCCTTGGGGTACTGTCACCACATCAGTTGCAGTGGGTTTTGGGCCATTGGATCTATGTAAATGTTCATCCCCTGTCCTCCCCCTCTGTTGGTCTTCTTTGTGGTATTCTGCCCACTCAGTGAAGGCCTGGTATACAGCCCCTTTCTGGGGATATAGGGGTTACACAGGCAGACAGGATGGCTCCAGCTCATTTTCTCTGCACATCCCCTACACTGGTCTTAAATGGGGTACTAATCCCACACTGCCCAAAGGCAGAGCTTGAGTTGGCTGGAAGGCTTTTAGAATGGCCTCCTTACTTTCTGATATACAAATGAACTGCTTGTCTGTGTGAATCAGAGCCGTTCTACTGCGTTAAATAAACAAATGTCCTTACTTTAGGTTAACATGCAAAGAATTTTTAATACCTCACTTACTTTTACCCTTTAGCTCTTTTTGCTTGCTGTTTGCACTGCACTCATCTTAGACAATAAAAACAGACTATCAGTTCACTTTCATCTTTTATTAGTTACTTTTGTAGGCTGGTTCTTATGTCCCAAACGTGAGGCTGTAATGTTTAGCTTGTAGGCACCAGAAAGGAATATTCATGAATGACTGTATACATTGTTTCCATTGAACATTTTACAATAGTTTCCTGATGATATTTCTGCTGAGATTAGAACTGGCTGACAAAATGGTTTGGAGGTTTTTGGTTTTTTGCGAGGAAAAAAATAGTTGAAAACGTTGACCTTTTTTCACTGAAATTTGAAATTTTGATGACAAAACCTTACCAGAATTGTTAAAAACATCCAGAAATTGTCAATTCTAGTTAATCTTTTGTAAAAGGTTGGGTTTGTTCGTTCGTTTTTTCCATACAAAATTTATAATTTGGGCCGACGCAGCCCAATCTGCCAACCTTCAAGGTGCACGCTTTTTCAGGAGGGCTCCCGACGAAGCAAATATTGTTCAGGCATGAGGTGTTCAGGGAAAATGGAGTTTATTTTATGCTGGTTTGTTCTTTGGTAAGATCATGTTGTTTTTGGTTGTATTGTATTTTAAAAATATTTGTCACATCTGACTAGACTTGCCATTTTACTAACTGAAAGAAATTTATTCAGCAATGTTCCTTTTAAGCTAAATTTCAACTAGTCCATCTCAACATATGTAGATATTTGAAGATGAGCTGCTCAGAAAAATTAAAGGTGTTATAAATTCTTCCAAGGCAAGAAATGAGAGTGCAGTTTTGTAAATGACATTAGCTTAAGCAAGAAGAGATGGTGTCTTTCAGGGTAGTATGAATGTTGTTTGTGCCACATTATAGACAGTGAAGGATGAATTCGCATCCTTCTGCCATCAATCAGTGGAGCTGTGTTTTCACACTTGTGTGAAGGAACTGAGCAGCACATAATGGGAGAAATGGAAAGTGCAAACAATATATTTGAGCAGAATTTCTCACTGCTTTGTGAATCCACTGGTATATTTTGTGAGACAGTATCTGTGTCCAAAGTGTAGCGTAAAGGGGACTGGACTGTGGCCATGGAAGAATAGACATGTCCTGATTCTGCTGATGCTTAGGTCTGTTCTTAATTTTCCTCCGATGAGTAGTCCCATTGATTTCAATGGGATATTCATGTGGTTGAAGTTAAGTGTGCTTGTGTTTGCAGCACCTTGGCTGGTTCCTCCAGGATGTGAGAAAGGGGCTCAGTCTTTCTCAGCCATGCTGGTTCTGCAGACGAACCACTTCTCCTTTGAACCCTGTGCACAGGCTGGCAATCATTGTCTCGGGCTGAAAGATGCTGTTCTTCGTAATCTTCATATCAAAAGATTGTGCCTTTTTATGTTACTTAGCTGGGCTGTGGGAGACTATCGTTTTAATTGTAGAGTTCATACAAGGAATAAAAGGCTCTGTTGTGGTTTTAATCCATTTCTCAAACACATTGTGTTCAATACAAAGCAGAGAACTATGTTCTTTTACTTTTTTTTTTTTAAAAAAAACTAGCATTTGCCATTCATTTATAAAAGGTCCTATTACTGGTGCTTAAAGTATATCTATTCTAAACAATGAAAATTGGAATTTTTTTAGAAAAGGGTTACTTTTTTTTTTTTTAAGGGTTTTAATTCCCTTAACAGATGGTATTCTTTTGTAGCTGGTAATTCACATACTTCATCTTTGCCAACAAATCTGGATTCTGTAAGGTGGGCAGAAAGCATTTAGTGCTTTTAAAATGACTAACTTGTAGGGATTTGGGGATTATGGAAAGATAGTGGTATAATTAATAAGGTATTTATAATAGGATCCCTCAGATAATATCTACTATAATGCCTTATCTTAAAACAAAGAGCTCTAGGTATTTAAAATCCTTTAAATGCTGTTTGCACTATTGTACTCCAATTTTTATTGGTATGCAACTGGGCCAATTTTGTGTCTGTAAACCTAAACGGAATTGCATGTTGTGCACACATACTGTAGTACTAGGAAGCGATTATACACCGTTCTGATAATCCATCCTAAAACAACCCTTGCTGGATGTGGGAGAGGAGAATTTTGTATGAGCTAAGGGTGTGTGTGTGTGTGTGTGTGTGTGTGTGTGTGTGTGTGAAATGTTTCAAATATTAAGTATGATCATTAATAATAACTTACATGCTTTGGGGTTGTAGGCATGAAAGGGTAAAGCTGGGCCATTTTTAATAGTGCAATCAGTATTGGTTATGCATGGTTAGCTTTGAAAAATGAATTAGATTTGTATGTTTCTAGATGAGGATCAAACTATATTTAAGTTAGGAGCTAAAGTCTGAACAATGGGTTTTTTGGGTAGGGGAGATAGGGCAGGGGGAGGGAAAAGTGGAAAAATATCTCTCAAATGCGTGCACAGATGTGTTAGTGTTAATATTCACATATGATCTGGTTCTAAGCATTGCCATGTATCACTCCCTTTGATAGATAATTCCTGCAGGGGAGAGAAATAATATTCCAGGATATGAACAAAATCTCCATTGCCTGATCAGGGGTAATCATGCAGAACATGCCTGCTGATCTTTATCCTACATGTCCCCTCCGCATCCTTCCAGTCTCTGTTGTGGAGGTACTACAAAGTGGCCCCCCTGAGTTTGGAAGACAGAAATAGATTGGACACATTCTGTCCAGCAGTTTGCAGCTATATGGTTTTGATTTATTTTTTTGTCACTCCTATGCACAGTTTCACCCAAAAGGGGCCTAAGATTTTAGGGCTGTCATGAAAGGGGTATATTGATGGGAGGGTTGAGTTTGCTAGAGTGGTGACTATTGCCTAGTGAAGTCCAATTGAAAGACACCCATTGAGTTTTGTGGGCATGGGGTCAAGCCTTTGGGAATGGAATAAATGTTTCCTAAATTATGTATAGGGCACATATCTACTGTAATGGGTAAATTGCAAGACTGGGACAAATTCTGTTCTGTTTCACTGGTGTAAATATGGCAAAATTCCAGTGACTTCAGTATATTGATTCTGGACTAACACCACTATAACTGAGAGCAGAATTTGTCCCTTTGTGTTCTTGCTTCTTCTTCTCTAGTGACTTGTTTAATTTGCTTTCAGCAACATACTTTTTATTAGACCCCTTCTACATTAAAGTGAACCGTGGCTTTTTCCATAGAGGTATGTGTTTTAAAGTACTGAAAGTTGCACTGTCCTCTATTCATTTTGGTGGAGATAACACTGATAGATTAAGAATACGTATAAAGTCTGCACACAGGCCATCCATATTATCACAGTCCACTGGTCCTGCCATAAAATTGCACACTCCAGCAGAAAAAGCTATTAATATTTCTGGTATGACAGCAAAAGTTTAATTGCCTTTTAGCAAAAATTACAAAAAAATCTTCCTAGGCTACGATTTCAAAATATTAAATAGACTGAAATGGTGAATGGTAAGACAGATGTGACTTAATTAAAACAAGGTTTCTGATTTGTCAGTCTGGATCCTGTTTTGGTTTTCAGAATGCATCAGATTTTCTGGTGAGTCTTTCAATACTTATTTCATGCTTTCTAAACATTTTCCGAAAACATTCCAGAGTGGAGAAGGAAGAATTTTGCAGATGATGCCAAACATTAGCAACAGCACTTTTAACAAAACAAAAATATACACAAGGCCATTGTGTCTAAACAAGTTAGTAATACCCAAAGTGTATGCACTACAGGAGGCTGAAAGTCACTTAGAATGAACTATCTAAAGAATGCCATATAGCCAATGTGGTAGCACATTACTGTGAGAATTCTTTGTACAGCGAAAAATGTGCCCTAGTCCCCTTTTCTGTCTGGCACCTATGGGAACAGGCAATAATTCTTGCTTGTCCACACTAGCCTGGGTCATTACCAATCACCAGTCTCTGCACTGAGTTTTCTTCTTTCTTTTCTCTGTCCCTTTCAGACCCTTTGCATGCCTCCACGTTCACTGGGGCATGGTGTGAAAACAATCTGAAGGTGTCTTGTTAAACCCCCCCTTTCCAGCTACAGAATCTCTTTTAATTAAGATTATTATTTCAACCAATTTTGCTGTTACAAAATGATTTCTCCCCAGTGTATTTCTATGAGGCTGGGAAACATTGC
Source organism: Lepidochelys kempii (assembly GCF_965140285.1). Lineage (NCBI taxonomy): Eukaryota > Metazoa > Chordata > Testudines > Cheloniidae > Lepidochelys > Lepidochelys kempii. The sequence continues at coordinate 253,065,538 of NC_136380.1, forward strand.
TACATGTAATACAATGCGTGTATTTATTAGTGACTATTCCAATTCATTCCCTTCTCGTAGCCACTTGTTGCATGGCATTGGTCCTAAAACATGCCCATTTAAGAAGGACGCAACCATTTTAGAAATCCTCACTGATAGTTTTGCTTGAGTCTGAACAACAATCTGGCTCTTTAATAATAATTAATAATTAGACTTTTCATCCATGGATCTCAAACCACTATATAAAGCAGACAAGTACCATCACTCCCTTCTACAGATGGAGAAACTGTGGCACAGAAAGGAAAAAAATGACTTGTCCAAGGTCACCCAGTAGGCTAGTGGCAGAACTGGGAATAGAACCTGGGGTGAGATTCTGTGCTATGTCTCTATGGGTGGAGTAGGGAGTTCTGGAGTCAAAACTTTCTGTGGGCCAGTGCTGTCTGGAGTCTCTGCAGTGCTGAATGCTGTGCCTCCTCTGGGACACTGCTTCTGCTAGGGCCTTATGAGGGGGGTCTTTGGAGGGCAGCCTGGTGGCTGTCTTCTGCAGTGTTTGTGCCAGGAGAATCTTCCCCTGGCTGGCTTTTAGGACCCTGTTACACTGCTCTGACACAAAGGAGCTGGAGAAGGGATGAGGATCTTGTCTGAGTCTCAATCCAGTGCCCCTTCTACTGGGACAAACTGCTTAAACATGTCGTAGAGAAGGGAAACAAACCAACCATTCTAGTTCATAATTTTTCATTGTTGATATTTACATTTGGGTTTTTGAAAGTCAAATCCACTGTGATCTGTTTTGTATGCATGCTGGCTAATATTAAATATGTTTATTTGGATCAGAAGTAAGCATTACCCTTGAAAAATCAAGACTTTTAGCTCTCTAAATAGTTGGAAGCAGTAGATTTTTAGGTAACAACTTCATGCAGAACAGGAAAAAAAAAAGTGAGTCTTCTAGAAGTCAAGTTCCATGAAAGAAGCTTAGAATTAAGCATCAAAATATCAATCTTTTCAAGGGGGGTACAAATAATACATCTCACTTCTGATGGTGCCTTTAATCTCAGGATTTCAAAAGGCTTAAAAAGTTACATGTGCATTATTACTGGAGCTGCAGCATGATCTAGTGAATCTGACATGGGCCTGGGAATTAGGAAACCTGGTCTGTAGTCCCAGCTCTGCCAGTGATCGGCTGTGTGACCCAGACCAAATCATTTCACTTCTGTGTTCTGCTGTTTCCTCTCCATCCTTTATCTGGCTTGTCTATTTAGATTGTAAACTCTTCAGTGTCTTTTGCTATGTGCAGGGCTTGATGGGGAAATGGAAGTGTATTGAGATTAGGGCCTTGTCTATGCTTAAAAGCTCAGCTGGTATAGCTAGACCGGCAAAACCCTCCTAGTGTAAACAGTTATGCCAGCAAAAAGTACTTTTGCCACTCTATCTTATACTGATTTGGCAAGTAGAAGAAACTATGCTGGCAAAAACACTCTTTGTGTGGCATGACTGCATCTGCACTAGGGCTTTGGTATCAAAGCTATTTCATTTAAAAAAAAAATTGGTACCCCTAGACAGTGAAACCATTAAGTGTAGGCTTGACCTGAGGAAATTGATCTCCTAGTACCACTTTGCTACTGATTCTGTAATACTATGTGTATTACCATGCCAATGCATAATAGATAACTTAACCATAAATTAAAACATTCCTGATACGGGAAGACAGGTTGCTGTAAAATCCCTGCAGTTTTGCTAGTTCAGCTTTTCTGCAAGTTAAGAGCAAAAGTCTCCTGTCTAGGTTGCACTTGCTGATGTCAGACAGGTAATATAAATTAAGGATGTTATGAGTGAAAGACTTGACTGATGCTTTTACAGATTCTTCCATTCTCCCAGCTGTGCCCACCAGATCTGCCTCTCTGTCTTGTTTTAGATGTTGGTGCTTTCTAAGCGGATGCGCTAAGACAAATTCTTAACATACCTTGTTGCTTGGCATTTTTTTACCAGCTGAAAACAACACAAATTAAATCGGGTATTGTGGAAAAATCTTTCAGTTTACTGGCCTTCAGCAGAAACATAATTATACTTCAGGTAATGCCATTCCAAGATGTGAAATTGATCATTATAATTACAACTAATGAGACAAATGGAGAACATTTTGGCCTCATTCCTGAAAAGGCAGCTGAAAAACTCTCTGCATGTGTGCCAGCAGAAGGTGCAAGAAACCCTGAAGCTGGGAAGTGGGCAGCTGTGGAAGAACTTGTTAGAAAAGAAGCTTTTTCCTAGCCACACTCCTCCCCTATCAGTTAGCAGTTGGCTTCTTCCCAGAAGCGTGAAGAACTTTGCTCTGAGTGTCTTGAGATGTTGCTGATACTGGATTGCCGGTATATTGTAGTTGCATTTTATTGCATGATCTATTGATTCAATATTGATTAAATGTTCCCAATTAACACTCTGAAATGTGGTAGGTTCTTGTCCCAAGATCAGGCCCAGTATTCTCAGAATTACTGCTTTGGGAGCTCTGTAGGGCACAGCAATGACAACACTCACACTCCAGAAAGACCTTTTGTAACTGTAAAGTTTTTATTACTACAGTGATTAGTCCAATAAGTAAAACGAGTCAAGTGAGATAATGCCGCTTTCTGAGAGCGACCAGCACCATTACGCTCTACTCGCTCTATCCTTGGGGAGAGCTCTAAGGGTCGAGACGGAGCCCAGTTTGACTCTGGCATGCTGACGAAGAACTCCAGTGACTGTACCTGAGACCAGATGTTGTTGATTAGGCCTTGGTGTCCCTCATGCACATACATGCATAGCTCTTTTCTCCTTTACCATATCTTAACTTCCCCACCCTCATAATGTCAGGGCACCTTTATCCTATAGGTTAGTACGTTAATTACGTTATATGCATCAAGTGAATTAACATGGTTACCTGCAGTTAGGCATCTGCTGATGTTCCCCTCCACAAATATTGTAAATTGGTACAGATTGTGGTCACCTGTCAGCAGTTTTTAACACCTGTGATTATTACAAAATAATAAACAAAGCCTTGTGCCAACTTGTGACTTAAGGTCACTGTTAGTTTACTTATTTATGCTAGCTTTATTCAGCAACTGCTCCTGCTCAAGCTATAAGGTAACTGCTTAAGCTATTCTTATAGGTCTAGGCCTATAGATCTCTTGCATTTCTGCTATCAGTTCCTTGCTCTTTCATCCTTTAATTCCAACTAGGATTATTCCATGGCTACAATTTGAATGGTCAAGATGGACCACTTCATATGTTCAATTATTGCCTAAAAATACATGGAGATTTTTTTAAACTTCCTTGCTGAAAATAGCAGGGTTGTGTCGTGTTTGTCTTCTCTTGTAGCTGCAGGCATTTGTAAATGCTATATAGTTACATAGCAAACTTGAAAAATGTAGATCTGCCATTCTAAAGTGATGGCATATAAAAACTGTCCTACAGCCACATCAAACACCGTGTATGTGGAAATTAGAGGAGTTGCTTTTGAGCAGATAAATGATGTTTACCCCTCTAGCTTAAGTAGTAGCCTTTTTCATTCCCATCTTTTTCTTGTGCCCCAGGGCAAGTGGGTTTACCATTTTTAGCAACAAACCTTCCCCCCTCCAAAACAAAGGCAACCCCCCCCAAAAAAACACATTTTTAAATGCAGAGAGTCAGAGGTGGATTCTCCCTTGTTGTCCTCTTTGGGAGGCTCAATAAGCAAGGAGGAGTTTAGTGGAGAAGAGCCTTGCTCAAGGAAGGCAGAAAGTTTTCATCAGCTGTCTTCCTGGTCTACATTTATTTATTTATTTTATTTTTCTGTTTGGAATTCTGTCCCTTCCTCCCTCTCCTATGTTAAACAGTTATCAGCCTGATCCCTCCTTGTAGCTTCTGTAGTTTGTGTCCAAGCGATGCAAGAATTCACAGACGCTGAAGAGTTATTCACATCATACGGCATGGGGTCACATTCTGCAAGCACATTATTCTGTATTCTTTTTATGCCTCCATGGCTAAACTGTGGCTTTAACCACCACCCTCGGGAGGGGCAGGTGTGGAGGTGCACTTTTCACTGCTGCTCCCTGGGGTATTGGATCTGTCTGTTAAACCAGGGCAGCTGTTACACCCACTGCAGGGTGGAATACAAGCTCTGGCCCAAATGGGACCAGCTCTGTCAACTGAGTGGGGAGGAGAACAGTGCTACAGCCGTATCATCATCTCTGCTCCTGGCAGGGGGCCTTGGAACACCACAACACTTCCCTCTGTGGCCAATTTAAATTAAGCTGGAGCAAAGTGGCCAAAATGTAGGGGTGGATTTCCCTCCTGAGCAACTTGCCCAAGGCCTGACAGGAAGCCTGTGACAGAGGTGGGAAATGAACCCACTTTGCCAGTATGGCAGTATCCCCAATCCTGTGCTTGAAGCACAAAACCATCCTTCCTCCTGTAGTTAGCACCCCCTGACTGCTGATGTTGCCTGAAAGCTACTCTATTTGACTGAAACACTCCAGGCTTGATAGGTTGAACAAACCTTGTTGTGAATCTGAAGCAGATTAGTATTGAGACCAACCTGTACTCTAGTTTGTGATTACGTTGGAGCAATAAATCATTAACATGGTAGCTGGGTTTTTCTCGCTTTCGCTCATGTTTGGGCCAAAAGAGTTTTCACTTCCTGGCCAGAATTTCGCGGTGGTTGATGTGTTCCTTACAAGTTCATGATATAAGTTAGTTTGGGCTTGGTTTCCATTTATTTTTTATATTAGGGGAACTTATGTTTGTAACTCCATATATCTTACTTGTATAGCAGTGATTCATCAGCTTTTGAAAAAAGGGAAACTTTTTTTTGAAGGGCGCCGTACATCTCTTTGTGCTTATAAAAGAATCTAAAGGTGATGAACATTGGACAACAGGAAGGAATGTGCTGTGTAAATGATCTTTTCTAGAAACATGTCATCAACTGCACAGCTTCAGGTTTTCTCTGAGAATAAGGTATTTTCATTAATCTGCTGTGTTTTTAGAATCTCTCATTTTTGGCAGCTAAATGTTAAGATGTTTGAGAGGCACACATGGGTGACCTTGTCCTGAAACACCGGAGTACATTTCCAGCTGTTAAAGCTGGTGGTAAACACTGTATGTGGAATGGTTGCTTCTGCAGAGCTGAGGAAGCAAAGTTGGTTGGCATAATCCAATGAATTGCACGATGCTGTCATTGTCATGGAAGTGGGTAAAACCCTGATTTATGTGAGGGAATTAGGAAAGAGATGACAGTAAGGAGGTGTGTTAACTCCCCCCACCCCCACTCCCTTTAAGGAAGAGTGAGAACACATTCCTTGGTAGAAGCTAAATGGTAATAGTCTCCTTAGAATAAATGCACTACAGTTGCGACTGCTGTCCTCTAGATGAAGACTTATATCCCTGGAACATACAGTGAAGTAAATTCTGCCCTAATGTGCAGACACGTGGTTCCCATTGAAGTTACTTGGTGAGGTATGTGTTCATCTTTTTGCAAAATGCAATGTAATATAAATGCTTTCATTAAATAAATGTACATGGGTTTACACTAAAAATCTTAAGGGTGGGTACAGTGAGGGCTTTGGATAACGGTGCAAAACACAAGGTTAAAAGCATGAGAATCGTATTTGTCTAAGCTGGGAAATAGGGAAGAATATTAATCAGCCCCACATTTTCTATTTTGATTTTATTTGTATGTCAGGGTGACCCCCTGACCTATCAAATTCACCACCAACAGAATCCATTGGGTGTATTAGGGTACTCGACAGAGAAGTTGTGAAATCTTCAATAATTTGTGTTTTATGTCCTTTTACTTAACTTAGTAACTAATTAGGATGCACAGTAATCCCATACCCTCTGCTTGGAGTGTTGGCGGTCTACCAGATTTTTCTCTCTTTCAGTCCCAATCTTAATGTTGGATTATCAGTGTTAACAAATGCTTCAAATAAAATTTGGAGGCAATAGTACAAAGAGAGATTAAATACATTGATTTCCAGTGGTAAGAAAAAGTTCCACGTTGCTCACCATAAATCACATCATAAAGGAAATAATTAACCTCCATATTATGCACAGTTAAGTATACCTGACCAGTCACCACTGTTAGATATTTCATTTCACAATATCTTACTACTTATTGTTTGTATGTTACCGTTTACTTTCCACTTCTCTCTGAATCTGCAAGTTTTGGATGAAATGCTGGCTAAACTCTATTGTGCTGGCACCTGACCTCTTTCTTTTCTTTCTCTTTTTTTCTTTCTTTAAAAGACTATATTTACAATGGCAGTTACCTGTGTTCTAGGGATAACATTCACCCCGTGCAGAGAGCCAGAAAATGCCTTGTTAACCACTAACATCCCCTGTTACTGTGGCCTTAAGTGGGACGTAAGTGCTTTCCAGAGCTTGTATTGGCCCACAGAACAGAGATGAATTTCACTGTGTGGAAATTGTAATCTGATTTCCCTCCCCCCCCCCCACACATTTTAAACCCTGATTTTGATCATTAAATTAAGTCAGTCTTACTCTTTCAAGAGGAAGTTTTAGTTGTTTTAAATTGCTTTAAACATACGAATGGTTATGTGTCTAATAAAATTCTAGTTGTTTTGATCTTTAAAATTGTCTGATCTCGATAGATAAGTGGGTTGCAGTGAACTTCATAGAATTAATTGTATTTTGGGATTTTGGTTACAATTTGTACCAGTCGGAGCTTTCTGTTCTCAGCAGTTGTGGTGCTTCCAAGAACCACTATGGCCTTGTTTGTCAGGATAGGCAAAGAAGATTGGATAAAAATCAGAACTAACACAAGTCTTGGAGTTTAATTTTTTTTTTTTGGATATCTCTTCCCCTACCCCCATTTCATGTTATAGCCTTGGTATTTCTCGTTTGAGGAGAGAAACGGAAGAACCAACATACTGGAATATGGGCAGCTCTCAAGCTATTTTCAGTTTATCCAAAAGCAGGGAGCACCAAAAATTTGCAGGAGAGTCTGTTTGACTGAGATTCTTACCTAGTGGGACTGGTCCAAAAAAGGGATGTGTGTTGGTGGTGGTTGTTTGTTTGTTTTTTGTTTTTTTTTTTCAAAAATTGTTGCAAAAAGATGTCTCCTACTTTGTCTACACCACTGCTATTTTATATGATATGCCATCATCTGCCCTGGCGATGAGAAGTACTTGCCTAGGAGGCAACTGCAATCTGCTGAAGATACTAGCTCTGTCATGTCAAAGGGAGGTAAGCAGCAAAAGTAGGTATCTGTTACTAGGGCCGGCTCCTGGCACCAGCTTTCCAAGCAGGTGCTTGGGGCGGCATTCAGAATGGGGCAGCGGTCTGTGTCCCGCGGTGGCAATTCGGCGGCAGCTCCGCCGCTCTTCCCGCCGCGTTGTCACGGAGTGTGGGGGAGTCCAAGCCCTGCACCCCTCTTCCTGGGATTCACCGTGACTCTCAGCCAGCCAGTAAAACAGAAGGGTTATTGGACAATAGGAACACAGTCTAAAACAGAGCTTGTGGGTACAACCAGGACCCCTCAGTCAAATCCTTCTGGGGGGCAGGGAGCTTAGACCCCAGCCTTGGGGTTCCCTGCGTTCCACCACCCAGCACAAAACTGAAACCTAAATCCCCCTAGCCAGCGTTCTCCTGCAGCCTTTGTCCAGTTTCCTAGGCAGAGGTGTTACCTCCCCCCACCCCCTCCTGGCTCAGGTTCACTGGGGATGGGATACCTGAGAACCTGTAAACTCCCCTGCCACATTCCCAGGTCAACACTCCCCCGTCCCTACTGCGTCACATCTCTCCCCACTTCGAGACTGAACTAAGCGGGGTCACTCTGACCATTGACCTGGGAAGTTCAGGGCCTTCTCTCCAGGACAAGGCATCTGCTATCAGGTTGGCACTTCCCTTCACATGGACCTCGTCCATGTCATAATCCTGCAGGGGCGCGGCGGCAATTCGGCGACAGCTCTGCCGGTGTTGTGGCGGTGGCAATTCGGCGGTGACTGCTGGGGGCAGCAAAATTGGTAGAGCTGCCCCTTTCTGTTACCCATGTAAAGAAGAGACTGCTTGTTGTTCATCGTCCTGTAGCATAAAAAAAGATTCCACCCAAGGTTCCTGGAGGGCCTGCCTCAGGATAGTTATCCCTGCAAACTAGAAATGGGCAGAGATTATGGGGTTCAGAAGTTTAGGTTGGAATTTGGGGTTCTGGCTGAAGGCCAAATCAGGGCTAGGGTGAACACTGAAATCTTGCAGGGTGATTGGGACACAGAATGCTAGAAATTAGGAACACGCATGTGGCTTTGCAAGATTTATGGCCTCTTTTAGAGTGGGAACTGCTGGAGATGGTTTTTTGGCCATCTTGGGTCACATCTGAAATAGATCCAGAAAATAGGTTTCAGTTGTTTCGGACCTAACCCCAAAACAGACCTGTACATTTGGATCTGGGGATTCAAATCTGAATCCCACTTCTCTAGACATTTTGGGAGTCAGATTTGAGATTCTAGCTAAAGCAGATATCTACACAAATGGTCATTTCCAGTGCATTGTTTTAAACCCCCCACCATGTGTCTTAGGTGTAAAAAGACTGCCAGAGAAGATAAAAGGGGATGTATATCCATAAGCATTATAACAAGGGACCTTCATGGGAATAGGAAGTGAGTAAAGTTCCACAGAGAATTCTTGCAACAGTGAAAGATTGGCAGGGGAGCTGGGTGCGTGGGTCAGAAGAGAACAGCTTGAAGAAGAGGGATATTTAATTAGAAGTGGTAGTAGTTATAGGTAAGGCTAGCCTGCATAGTCTCAATACGTAAGAAGGGTGTTATGATAGAATTAGTTGGCCCTTGTGAGGAGACAGCAGATGCGAATTTAAGAGAAGAACAGGAGAAGTAAAAAGGGGAGTATTTTGGCAGAAACTGAAGGATATGGTACCTTGTTGCCAGAACTGGGTAACAGCTAAGAAATTTAGCTAGTAAATGCTCAAGGAGCATCCAATACAGAACCTCTTAAATGTTGTTATTTAGAAACAAATCTGTTTGTAAACTCTGGGTAAAACTATAAAAGTTTTAAGCGCCTAAGTCACTCAGGAGCTTTTGGAAATGTTTACCCTAGGTCATTTTTTCTATCCTTCTCTTGCTCTTTATTATTAATATCTTGTGATATTTATGTCTACAGCACCATGTACAGTGTGTGTGCATAGAGTTTGCTGTACAGGCACATAAGACAGGTCCCTGCCCTGGGGAGTTCCGTGTTAGGCGCTGATCCTGTGAGATGCTTGCCTTTATTTTCAATGGTTTCAGAGTAGCAGCCGTGTTAGTCTGTATTCGCAAAAAGAAAAGGAGCATTGGTGGCACCTTAGAGACTAACCAATTTACTTGAGCATAAGCTTTCGTGAGCTACCGCTCACTTCATCGGATGCATCATGAAAGCTTATGCTCAAATAAATTGGTTAGTCTCTAAGGTGCCACCAATACTCCTTTTCATTTTCAATGAAGTCCATTGACCGCAGTGGAAGTTGAGCGTGTCCGGTATCTCTCAGAATGGGGTTCTTACTTATTCTGACAGTTATTGTCTCCTTTGAAGCTTTACGCTGACTGTAAACTAGAGGAGTACAACAAAGCATGTTGCATATTGGTTAATTAGAAAGTAAGGATTGTTTATAAATTTCAGGGTAAGGAACAGCTGTGGGTGAAAGATTGATTTTTTTTTTTTCCCTTATGTATTCTTGGCAGGCTCAAATTGCCCAGGAAACATGATGAGTGACCCAAATTATACCAGCACTTCCACAATTTATGAGAACTGTGTGTTCTTGCAAGGGCGGGAGGGAGAAGAGAGAGGTATCTCAGAAGTGGCCCGAGTAAATTGAGGAGAGTCCTGGAATTCTGTAGGTTATGCAAAGATATTGGCCGTGAGCTCAGTGCAGCTGAAATGGGGAAACAAGGGTCACCTGTACATCTCCCCCGATTCTGGTGGAGGTTGGGGGTAGGAAGTTGGAGGCCAAACCCACTCCTGGCTCAAGTTGGAGCAGCTACAGAGCTCTTTTGCTTGCATCAACTAGAACAACCTCCTAGAGAATGTTCTGCAATCCAGAGATCGTTGGAGTGCACTCCACATTTCTTAGGCTCCATCTTATGCTCTCCATGCATTACTTGCAACACATCCCATGTGTTGATAGTAGGGAATTTTCATTATCCCCTGCAGGTCAGACTTAAGGTCCCTTTGCATTTCTCCAGCAGTACAAAGGGACATTAGTACAATGGGCAGCTTTGTATGTTGTATTGTTTAATAGCTATAATATTTGAGTGTTTTGTTGTAACATGACATCAAAAGCTTTTATTAGTTAATAAAGCAAGTCTCCCTTGTGCTTGTTCTTCCCTCCTCTCCTCTGCCTTTATTCCACTTTTATTCCTTTATGACATATATCTTGCTGCATCTTTTCCTCTGCCTTTTTCTGTGTCTTTTCCTGCATAGTACTTTTTCTTCAATATTTATTATTCTTCCCTTTCTCTACCCTCCTTCCCCCACTCTGTTCTGTATTCACCTCACTCCTCCTGGCCTGTTCTTGTTCGCAATGTTGTAGCCGTGTCAATCTGAGGATATTAGAGACACAAAGCGGGTGAGGTAATAGCTTTTATTGGACCAACTTCTTGACCTTTTCTTAGGCTGAAGAAACTGACCATTGCTCAGCCACGTGGCCCTGGGGCTGCTGTGACAGAAGTATTAGGCCAATCCAGCAGCCTGTGGAAGTCACCAACCTGCCATGGGAAAATGCCTAGTTGGCTGGCATCTGGTCACTTCTGATTTTTCTCTTTCTCTACACAATGGGCCAAATCATGGGTGCTCTCTTGTTGACGTCAATGGGGTCAGAAGGATATAACTTTGATAGAATATGGCCTGTTGCTTGAGTATTTGGAGAAATTTGAGAACTTCATACTTCCCCCCCCCCCCCCATACTTGTGATGGACAAGTGTGTTAGGCTCCGGGATGACCATTGGTTTCCCTGTGCCATTCCTTTCTACTATCTAGCTACATGAATTTTAAAGAAAATTTTAAAGGAATACATTGAACTGTCAGGACAAATGGTGAACATTTTTAAAACCATTTGTTTACTGGCCTCCTTTGCTGGATGTGTGTTGTGTTGCTAGGCACAGCAGAAGTTAAACTAGGAGTGGACTAGTGAAATTCACATTGTGACACAATGTAATCTATGCTGAACCCATTCTCTGAAGAAACATATGAACTTGCATTCAGGACTCCTCTTTATGTTGAATACTTAATTGCCAAAGTGCCAGAAGCCTGTTTACATGTTTATCACAAACGGAACGGATCAAAGTAATTAATTAAATGAAGTAATTTAAATTAGCATTGGGTTAGATATCTAATGGTGCTGATGAGGTCCAGACAGTAAGTCCTAGGTGGTGTAAAATTAGTGAGTACCTATAGGTATTCAGAGTGCTTAGGAATTACTAGATTAGGGCCTGATGCGAGAAATGCTTACACATGTGTGTAAATTTACTCTTGTGTGTAATATCTTCCATTTTGTTTTAAATCTCTAGTATGTAATATCTTAGTATAAGTAAAGTAAATTACATTGAATGAGGTTGTGATGAAGAACTAAAATATGATGCAAGTTAATTTTGTTGTTGGGTCTTACAAATAATTCCCATATCTGATACAGCACAGAACTAAGTAAAATAGTTCATTATTTTTTACTTAATCCTTTATATAGGATCAACAGGATGCTGGACATCTATACTGCTCAGTGGCAGTGATTCTCAAACTTTGGACCACATCAGATTAAGTTCTCCATGTGGACCCCCCTGCTTGTTTCCAAATTTCATGCCTGCCTCATAGTATCTATAGTGTGTAGGACAAAGTTCAGGAAAGAAGATGAAAATAAACTCTTCAGTGTGATGGCTGTGTGTGCTTGGTTAAGAACATTCCTGTTTGTATTTGAACTGATCATTTCCTCTCCATGGGTTTAAGATTTTACATATGAGTACTAAATCTGCCCTTGTTTCCTGCCATTCTCATTGCTGTGATCACTCTGAGTCACTTTGCAGTTTGGTTCTTGTGTGTATTTGCTGCTGTATCCATTTTGGTGTCATTTGCAAGTTTGATTGTAGTTGAGCCTCCGCTTAAAACAAAAAGAAGTACTTGAAAAAGAAAGGTGTTAGGCAGCCACATGGTATGTGGAGCTGTGCATGGTATAGTTGGGTTTTGTTAGACAATCCTCCACAAACCCTTGAAGCCCTAAAAGAGTCCTGGGTGGTGCAGTCACAGCCTGGCCTGGTCCTGCTTTCTGGATGAACAACAATTTGTAGTGAGTGGACCTAACCCATGTTTCTTTTGGATCCCATATGCTTCTATGCCCCCTGATCCTGGATAGTGACTGTCAGGGTACTCCCAGGTGCACACCTATGTCTGACACCCATCTGGGGCAGTGGACCCCACAGTTCAGCCACCTCACACCCCAGAACCGGTGCCACAGCCCTCCTGAGTCCCCAGTTGCCTGGATATGTTTCCCCCACGGTCCCACCTTGAGAGACAACATGGCAGAAAAGCAAGGAACTCCAGGCTTAGCAAAATAATTTCTTGTCTACAAACATGTTAGTCAGAGCAGAGTTTCAGATCTGTGGCAAATCCAATCCACTGGTCTGATCTCACTCCAGAAATTCTTGGGTGTGGCCTGAGTTTTTTAGGAGCTCTAGCTCTTCCTGCCTGCTTGGCCCGGTCTCCTTCCTTCCGATGTTTGTGTCAGCATCTTTTGTTTAGAGAAGCACCACTTTTAAAACATATTCTGTCCCTTGCTTTCCAAGTGCTGCAAGCTAGGTGGAGGTCTAGGCTTCCACCTTTCCCTGCTATCTGTTGGCTTCTCAGAGTCAGTGGCCCTGCTGGTGGAAAACCCATTGTTCCAGTAGAGGAGAGTCATTCACTGTTGATGACCTTTGATGGCTCTGCCACAGCTTCTCAGACATAGTCCACTAGGTGTCAAACCCTGCTACAAAATGAATACTCTAATCCGCAGTAGAGATTGTGGATCACAAATGGCATTCACCAAACAAAATGGCTTTCATAATTTGACACAGGCAGCTCTCCAAACTGTCACAGGTGCTACAACTAAGGATATGTCTGTACTTTGAGTTGGGGGTGTGATCCCCAGCTCAAGGAGACTTATTCACCCTCGTTCTGATCAAACAAGCATGCTAAAAGCAGAGGGTAGCTGGGGAGGTGTAAGTGCCAGGTGTGGCTAGCTGTCCTGAGTAGGCACCCATCTGAGACACTGGGTAAGTACTCCAGTTTGCCAACTTCGTAATTTAAAAACTGGACACTCCAGGAGGAGTGCCAGAAATTTTTCTGCCCCGCCTCTTCCTCCCAACTCTCCACCTCCATTTGCTCCTCTTCCTCCCCCCTCCTATAGGTGCTCTCTGCTTTCCCCTCTTCCTGCTCCCTCCCCTTTGCCTGGGTCAGGATAATCTTGCTGGTAGAGCTCGGGCTGGGAGCTGCATCCACCCAGGGCAGGTGGGAGGCGGCCCTGACTGATTGATTAGGGGCTGGCATGAGTGATGACCTCACGCCTCCTGGACTCACTTGGCTGCAGTAACCAGACTTCGGGTGTCTGGTCAGCAGATCTGACCTACTCTGTCAGGTCCCCTTTTCGACCAGACTTTCCAGTTGAAAACTGGACCCCTGGCACCCTAATTCAAGTACTCAGGGTAGCTGGCCTCTCTCACCAATTGTGCCACTGTGGCTACATTCTATCTTGAGCATGCTCGCTGGGTGAATGTGAGTATATGTCCTTGAGCTGGGAATCGCTCCCCCAGCATGAGGTGTAGACATACGTCTTATTGGGGTATCACTGCTAAAAGACTGATAGATGCTTCCTCATAGTTAAGGAAGCTGCTCCATAGGTCACTTAGAATTGCACTGGGGAGCGCAGTCTTACCACAGCTCTGTGGCAAAGTCCTGTCCTATGATAGATTGAAGGCAAGGGAGTGTGTCCTTATGCCCATGGTGTTGTGTGCTATATCTCTATAAACTCTCGGAAATGGTGCATTGTCTTAATTAAAAAAAAACAACCCACAACCTCATCTCCTAAATGATTTCTGAGAATAGCCTGTGGAATAAATGCTGTCTAGTTTCTGCTTTACTTCTTGATAAGCAGTGCTAAGGCTATTTCTTCAGGATGCTGCCCTCCCAGTCTATTGATTGCAGATTCCGTTGGAGGATCCTTCATCCTTATGATGAATGCTTATAATAGTTGTTGGAGTCCGATCCTTCCCGGGATGGATGGTTAGTAGTAGGGAGGCACACTATGTACTGCTGAATCAAAAGTATAAACAGTGTATGTTTATGTATTTTAGGGAAGGTGTTTATTTTATTTAAAAAACAAACACACACTCTGCAAATGGATCCAGCTGGGCAGGCGACCCCTCTGGCATTTCTGTTCTTTGGAGACTAGTTACTTGCTTACCATACAAATAAAACTTCCATCAAAGCCAATGAGAGCTTTTCTTGAACAAGAATGGCAGGATTAGGCCCAAAACGTACAGGCAAAGAAACAGAATGCAACACAAAGGGTCTTTCCTTAGCATGCCCTGTTAGAACTATTTCAGAACTCTCAAAACAGCAGGTGACTAATTTTTCAGCCTTTATTTAATGGTTGTATCAAAAAATGAGGGGAAAATACCTCCCTTTATATAAGTGGTGTGTGTGCGTACATATGTGTGTTGATTAAATAATATAAAAAAGCAAAACTAAATAACCCCTAGCCTAACCATCCGATAGCATATTGGGCCTACAGCGCCTTTACATGCTCTCCTATCAATAAGAAAAGGAGTACTTGTGGCACCTTAGAGACTAACCAATTTGTTTGAGCATAAGCTTTCGTGAGCTACAGCTCTGAAACCTGTCTCCTATCAATGTAACTTCTACAAAACTGCACAGTTCTGGGAGCTTTCTGTACATGTCATATAGGGGAGAGGTATACTGGAGCCAGTAGCTTTGTGTGATTATACCAAAGGGCCCATCACAGTGATGGTCCCACTGTACCAATTAATTTTGGAGCCTAAGCAGAGTGGGGAAGGTATACATTGAGAAACAAGCATAGTACAGAGTCAATATGTTTGAGGATTGATCCAAATCCCATTGAAGTCAATGGAAACCTTTCTACTAAATTCACTGGGGTTTGGATTAGGCCCTTAATTGCTGGGGAGCAAACATTCTGATTCACATTTTAACAGCATATTATCACAATAGTATTTTCATTTATGGGCCCACTTCCATTCCGCATGGAAAGACAGGTACCTTTTAACAGTAAAGGTCTCCCCAGCCCTATTCCTTCGTATCCTACACCCTCAGGTGACATCCTTTCATGAGAGTAGCTGCTGTTAAGGAGTCTTACTTTGTCACTTTTATATTTGGCTCTTCTTGTGGTCTTGCAGGTGTTACTGGAGACTCGTGTCATTGATCAGCCACCACCATTAATAACCACAACCACAGTGTTTACATCTTGAGCCAACGAACTATTGTTATGTTATAGGCGAGAGCTCATTATAAAAGAGAGCAACCTAATAGCAAAGGGAGTGGAATGTATTTTGCTATTACTGCTTTATGAGGCCATTCCATTGAAACGTTGGGTCATTTGGATCTCCCACAATGTCAGCAGAACTCTTAAAGGCTCCCGTTGAAATAAAAATACCAAAGTGCAGATCATTTTTCTTTTTCCCGATTTAATAAATGAAAAAGATTTGGATTGGCTTGAAGGTAATAATAAGAGTTATGTGAACGGAGGATCTGTGCACTATATGTCATCCCCATGTAGTTTGAGAACCAACTAATTTAAAGGTGAAACTAATACGTGGGGAGAGATGGGATGAGCAATAGGAAACAGTAACTTTTTCTCACAGATGAGAGCACACTTTTTTGATATCAGTCTTGCTACTCTGTCTAAACTTAGGGATGTGTTCCAGGCATATGGGAATTCTCAGGTGCAGGAACAGAGAGAGCTTGCTATTTGATCCAAGGAATATTATATTGACTTCCAGAGAGGCTGCATGGGAGAGGATAGAACACTGGACTGACAGTCAGGAGACCTTGGTTCTAATCCCTGCGTTGCTACTAACCTGCTGCTGTGTGACCTTGGACAAGCCATGTCACCTTCAATCTCTGTTTCCATGCCCATTCTGTCTTGCCTATTTAGATTAAATTCTTTGGGGCTGGGACAGTCTTTTACTATTTCTATGTGCAGAGCCTAGTTTCATGGGACCTGGATCTCTGTTGTCTTTGTGTCTTGCTCATTTGGAATGCAATAGAACTCTCTGTTTACCAAAAACTGGGGGAACAAAATGGTTGCTGAACCAAAGCTTAGCATACGTGGAGGTCTTGACTTTTCACTGCACCTTGTTCACCCAAACCTGGAGCATATTATTGCTTAATATTTGTATTGAGATTGTGCTAGGAGGCCCCAATCAGATTGGCGTCCCATTGTGCTAGACACCATACATGCATAAGGAAAAGATGGCCCTTGCCCCAAGTATTTACAATCTGAGTGTTGCCATGTTATCCCTGCTCATATTGAAGGCATATGCTGGCTGGCTTTCCCAAGGCTGACAGTGAAGGCGGAGCTGACTGGCTCTTCCAAGGGCAGCCAGCTGGAACTACGGGAGGAAGCCTCTGCTCTACATTTCCCAAGCCAAAAGCACCATGAAGAGCTGTGGATTTTCAAAAAGAATTCAGTGAAAAGAATGACAGCCTCCTTTGCGTACCAGGTTGCTTCAAAAGAATTGAACTACTTGATGTAAGTCAACCAGGCCTCTTTCTCAGTGTTGGCTTTAAGTAAGATGGCCCACGTCCTTTTGTGGCTGGCCTTTGGTCAACTGGCTAGCAATTCTTTGCTCTGCACCAGTGTGCAGCAAATAGAGAATTTTAACTAATTCAGACCCTTCTATGCTGCTAGTCTGCAAAACTGGCTGGCATACTTGGTGTAGTATCAACCCCAAGTGTTCAAAAATCATTAGTTAAGCTCCAAAAATCATGGTCGGCTTAACAATCGTGAGATTTAAAAAAAATTGGTAAAGTTCTGTTCTGTATATTTGCTTTCTGGTGTCTAGCTTATACTAATGTCAAGTTTTCAACCTTTTCTCTGCAACCATGAGGGCTAGAAATGTACTTTTTAGAGTACACACAGATTTTCACATAATTACTTAACTGAAGGAGCTGAACCCTCTCCCCCCACACCCAAATATTGAGATTCACAATAAAATCATGAGTTGGCAACCTTAATTTGTAGTCTAAATTCGAGCAGCAGGGATTGCATCATTTTGTGTGCATGTACCTGAAATGAAAATGCAGTCTGCATGCCAGTATTTCAGCCTTGGCATTCTGTCAATCTATGCCACATCACTGCTAGCTTGTGGTGTGCCACATCCCAAAAGCAGATGTGTTCCATGCCTATAACATGCATGCCACAAAATACTCACTCTGGATAAGCAATCTGTTCTTTTTTGGTCTTACACGCATGATGTTTAAATTTTTTTAGGAAAACGTTACCCATTGTGCTCATCCTAAAAATCTGATCTTTTACAAGAAGCTGGCACGAGTCCATGGTCGTTGCAGAAAGGGGCCTTCTTTGGCCAAACCAGAGCTCCTTTCTGGGTTCTGCCATCTGAGGATATGTCTACACTGCAAAACAAAAAATAAAAACAAAAAACAAACACCCCCGTGGACGGAGTCTTAGAGCCTGGGTCAACTAAGATGCCCAGGGTTCATGTTACAGGGCTAAAAATAGCAGTGTAGAAGTTTCTGATCAGGCTGGAGTCCAGGCTCTGAGACCTGGCAAGAGGGGAGAGTCTCAAAGCCTGGGCTCCAGCCTGAGTGGAGTCATTTGCACGTTGCTATTTTTAGACCTGTAGCGCAAGCCCTATGTCAGTTGAGTCAGTTGACATGGACTTCGAGACTTGCTGCTGTAGGTTTTGTGTTTTTGTTTGTTTGTTTGTTTGCAGTGTAGCTATACCCTGAGATGCAGAACATGAGTATAGACTTAAGCACATTTTGGAGTATACCAGAATCTCAAAGCTCTTTTCAGAGGTCTGGTTGTAACAGTAGGTTTCACCAGGGCTTAAATTCAGCTGGAGCTGTCCAGAGTGGAGCTCCGGTAAATATTTTCAACCCCCCCACCTTCCCCCCGAGTTTTTATAGCATGTTGCTGGGGGGCTCCAGGAAATACTCTATGAGAGTTTAAGCCCTGGGTTCCAAATGGCTATTAGGGAAACAACAATGATTCTTTGCTACTACAAAGATAGCTAAATAAATACTTACTAAGAAATAAATATAATACTATCTCTGATAGTTCAAAAAAGGATTTATTAGTTGTTTGTATTCAGTGTTCTCTGTCTGTCTCATGGCCTCGATCCCTTTCTAATTGGTCAGTCAAAAGGCTCCCATTGACTAGGGGTCTGGTCGAGTCCTCAATGGGCAGTTGTTTTAATAACAGAGCATTGTCCTTCTCAGTAGAAGTAGGACTGCGAGAATTTAAATTCCACTTGAAAGCATTTTAGGTTTAAAACTGGTTAATTTCACAGTTGGTTTCAACATTGTTCAGTTGAACTGATTTTCTTCTCAACTATAAAACTTGGTTTTAACATTGTTAAAATGACCTAATTTTTAAAAAGCTGCTTTTGAAAGTCTCTGCTTTGCAGTGAGTTCTCAATTCTGATCCTTGGCATGTAAGCTCTTTGGGGCAGGGTCTGTCTCTTTGTTCTGGGTTTTGTACAGCACCTAGCCCTGTGTGGCTCTGGTGCGGGTCTGATTGGGGTGCTTAGGTGCTACCACAATACAAATAATAATGATGGACTTTACCTTAATCGTGGACTTCCGGAGTCAGCCTTTTTGGTGGGATGAATCTTTATTCTTTAAATTTAATTATAGTTACTCTGTTTTCTTGGACCATAATAGCTGCTTATACATGACCATCTTATGTTACTGTCAACTTGTCTGTGACTGGCCATTTCAACATGATAGAGCTTAAGAAGTTGAGTCTTGTGAGACTGCAGCATAGTAGAGTAGTTTTTTAAATTGCTGTTCATCTTTCTTTCCCTTTCCATATGGCAACACAGCTAGTATGTAATTCATACTACAACAGGATATTTTAAGTCTTGTACTTCAGTTTATTAGTCCTTGAATTACAGTTACAGCCTTCTTGCCTATTTATGGTCACCGGTTCTGTGTATCTTTGAAACATTTCAATAAAGTGAAATTCATTTAAAAAAAATGTAGTCACAGAATTACATATCATAAAATAGGGATGTAAAGAGCCAACAATGAATTTTTTTTCCAGATTGCTCTACATCAGATTTTGTTATAGACAATATATTTCATTGCCCCCCTTCTTGTAAAAACTAAGTAAGCATCTTTTCATAACCCCACTTCCTCTGCTTGGGTCCTTTCCATTCGAATTTGGAGTTTTTCCAGTGAGATTAGGAGATTTCAGACATGCCCTGTCACTTTAAATGGAATGTAATTTGATCTGTGTATAATTTCATCATGGTGACTGTGGGTTCAGTCCTACTAGGTTCTGAGTCAATTCCTAGAGGTTCTGGGATCCTCTCTGAACTCTTAGGCTTCACTGGGAGCTGAGTGGACTAAGAGTTGCTTAGCACCTTGCAGGATCTCGCCTTGTATACTGGAGGCTACATGCCTAGGCTGAGGAGACTCCAGAGTTCAGATTGCAGAGAGGTTTGTCATTTGTCATCAAAACACTAGAGCAGCGGAGACACTGACTCATCTACCTCCTAATGACTCACAATATACCCCACTTTTACTTATATTACTGAGAAAAAGAAAACCAGCATTACTTTTTTCACCTAACAAATAGCACAGAGAGCTGGTTTATGCCTTGCAATATTTGTTGTGTGTAGCCTTGCAACACGCTTGTGAGCTAGGGGAGTGGTGTTCTCACGATGGGAAAGATGGGGAACAGAGGCACAGAGAGACACTATGAGCGTGTCTGTACTAGGAGCTGGGGGTGTAATTCCCAGCCTGAGGAGACGTACTTGCACTAGTTCGGATTGAGCTAACGTGCTAAAAATAGAAGTGTAACCACAGAGACAGGAAGGGGTAGCCACCCTGAGTCTTTACCTGGTGGCTGGGATGGGAACATGTTCCGGGTGGCTGGCCCCTCCCACGGCTCGCATTGTCACAGCAACACTCTGTTGTTTGCGCTCTAGCTTGATCAGAACTAGCAGGGGTATATCTTCTCAAGCTGGAAATTACATTGGGGTCACACAAGAAGTCTGTGGTAGAGCAGGGACTCGAACCTGGATCTCAGTCTAACCACTGAACTATCCTTCCCCTTTATGCATATGACTGTTTATTTTATATACACCAACATAAACCAGATGGGTGGAATCAATCTAGTCGTCTTCAGTTTGTCACATTTCATGGACCTGCTGTTATTGGCAAGCTATAAAAAAAAATAGGTGAATCTAGGGAGAAAAATGGAATCTCAGACCCAGTTGCTGAGCTGTGGTTAAGGGGCCCAGAGTGCTGCTCAGCATGGGGTGTGCACAAAGGTGGCTTTAAGACCCTTTTGGGTGCCCTGTGTTCTGGGTGGGTGCCCCAACATGAATTAGAGCCATTCGAGGAAACCTGGAATACTGTGTGCAGTTCTGGTCTCCCATGTTTAAGAAGGATGAATTCAAACTTGAATAGGTACAGAGAAGGGCTACTAGGATGATCCGAGGAATGGAAAACCTCTCTTATGAAAGGAGACTCAAGGAGCTTGGCTTGTTTAGCCTAACCAAAAGAAGGTTGAGGGGAGATATGATTGCTCTCTATAAAATACTGGAGAGGGAGAGGAATTATTTAAGCTCAGTACCAAAGTGGACACAAGAACAAATGATATAAACTGGCCATCGGGAAGTTTAGACTTGAAATTAGACGAAGGTTTCTAACCGTCAGGGGAGTGAAGTTCTGGAATAGCCTTCCAAGGGAAGCAGTGGGGGCAAAAGACCTATCTGGCTTCAAGATTAAACTCGATAAATTTATGGAGGAGATGGTATGATGAGATAACAACATGATTTTGGCAATTAATTGATCTTTAAATATTCATGGTAAATAGGCCCAATGGCCTGTGATGGGATGTTAGATGGGGTGGGATCTGAGTTACTACAGAGAATTCTTTCCTGGGTATCTGGCTGGTGAATCTTGCCCACATGCTCAGGGTTCAGCTGATTGCCATATTTGGGGTCGGAAGGAATTTTCCTCTAGGGCAGATTGGAAGAGGCCCTGGAGATTTTTCACCTTCCTCTGCAGCATGGGGCACGGATCACTTCTGGAGGATTCTCTGCACCTTGAAGTCTTTAAACCATGATTTGAGGACTTCAATAGCTCAGACATAGGTGAGAGGTTTATTGCAGGAGTGGGTGGGTGAGATTCTGTGGCCTGTATTGTGCAGGAGGTCAGATTAGATGATCATAATGGTCCCTTCTGACCTTAATATCTATGAGTCTATGAGGGCTTGTTTTGGCTGCCATTAACCTCTTGGGGTCGAAATTAGGGCTAGTCAAGAAACTGATTTCCTGTCCTGTAAGAATTTTCATGCATTTGACTAATTTTCCTGTCCCAAATCAGGATTAAAAAAATTCAAAATCTCAAAAAGATTCATGGACTGACAAACTGAAAAAAAAAATCTTGGTTTGGGTGGATCAAAACATTTTGTTTTGCTTTAGACTGTTTTTCTTCCCCTCTTTTAACCTTTTTGAGTCTAAAATCACTAACATTTTGAAACAGTCATTTTGACTAGAAAGACCTAAACTTGTATTGAAAATGTCTTGAATTGGGAGATTTGGTGAGGTCAGCCCTGTTTTGCTAACAGTTTTGGCCTCAACAAAACAGGATTTTTTGGACAAAAAATCCCACCCCGTTTAGTCAAAAATTCCTGACCATGCATCAAAGTACTCTGGGGCACAGGGAAGACTGGCTATGTCCTTTGTCCCATGGCTTTGCCTGCCAAGGCTGGCAGCTGGTAGGAGGGTTGATGATGGCCTGTTTGTTGTGCTCTGCTGCTGGAGGACCATCCTGTGCTGGTTTGTTTCTCCCATAGCTGGCCAATAAGTCTTTAGGACTGTTTTGCACCAGCATCATGGCACAAAGCAACTGCAATGCAGGGGACAATCTACCCCACGCCTTTTAGCTCCATTGAAATACACTGGCCTAGACAGAGGAAGCTTTGAGAAGGCTAGAGTGGAAAATGGTGAATACTTTGCTAAAGAATAGGAACTGTCCTTTTTAAACAGGAATGGGGAGCATGGATGCTGGTCCTGTACCTTCTAACGAATCAGGATTTCTAACTGGAACAACTTTTCCACTTGATCAGAACAGACTGCAAGGTAAAATAGCATAGGCTGATTTCATTCAGGGTGTGAAGGCTGATGCGCTGCTTCTGATTAGGTGCTGAAGTGGAACAGTCTATGAACTGTGACTGCTTGTTGACACAGTGAAGATGACTCTCTTGGCTTTGAAACCTCTTTCCCTTCCTACTCCATAGGGCTCTGATTCTCAGACTGGAGTGCCTTAACCTATTTTCTAGATCGTTAACTTTCTTTCATTATATGAATAGGGTATTTTCCCACCTTACAAAACAAAGTGTTTGTGCAGTAAAGATAGATGATCCTTACTTGCAGTAATTTTCTTGTCCACTTCATCCAGACAGAATTTTGTTTTCAAATCAATAGCTGATTTATTTAAGGTTTGTAATGTGGTATTGACTTTTTAGTACTTTTATAACTCCATGGTTATTACATGTCAGATTAGTTCTCACAAAGTTAAATGTTTTTCAATTTGAGTTTTCGTACATAAACCTTGCATCATTTCACTAATCCTGATCTTTTTTCTTAAGGGCTTTTGTTCGTTTATTTAGAAATGAACCGCTCCCACCCACAAAACTCACCTAGGAGTTAGTTTTCTTTTGAGTCTCTCTCTGTTTAATTAAACACATATCGGTGTAAGATCTTCTTTGTTTTAGGTGCAGCTTTTATCCATTTTAATTTATAATTGCCATTGAAAAACTTAACCCTCCTTTTTTTCTTAATCTCCAGAGAAAAGTACATCCAAAATAATAGTTGTTGGAAATACGATAATACATAATACATGTGGGGCCAAATTTTTCAAATGCACTCTAAGCCAGATTTTGACATGTTCAGCACCAAGAACTGGAGTCATATTTTTCCAAATGCTCAGCTCCTGTTTAGGTCTCTCCCTCTCTCAAAAGGATCAGATTCTCCAAAGAGTGCAACTCCTAGCATGATGAGTTATTTTTACAATCTGATCACTTATTGTGATGCCTAAATAGGAGCTGATCTCTCTTGAAAATCTGGCCTAGATTGGGTGTGTTGAGCACTTTTGAAAATTGTAGCCTTAGAGTCTCTTCCATCTGAGGAATTCAAAGCACTTTTCACAATAACCCTGTGAAATGAGGAAGTAGTTCGGGCTCCATTTTACAGATGGATAAACAGAGGCACAAAGTAACTGGCTCATCTTTAGATAGTAACCGGGACAGAGAGCTGAGAAGAGGACCCAGGCTTCTGTTCTAACCAATAGGAACCCCAACATGTAGTGAAATGTCTGTCTGTCTGTCTGTCTGTCTCTGTCTGTCTTTAACTTTATTTTATTTTATTTATTTTTTAATTGCACCAGTCCCCCAGATTCTCAGTGTGACAAACTGTATGTCATCTTTCTGACAGCCTCTCCACTAGGCTCTGCTCTACGCTCAGCCTGACCAAAGGGGGTGCGTGGGAAAGAGAGCTCCGTTTCTCCTCGTCGTTATTTTTGAGCCATGTTCAAGAAATAATGCTGAGGCTGAAATCCTCCGGAGCCGTAAATCTACAAGTTTGCACATTATCCATTTTAAATCGCTTCTTTACATAGCGGGAGGCTGAAGTGAGTGGCTGTCATGTAGTGTCATTGCTCGCAGTGCTGGAGGCAGAAAAGTCCCTTTGTAATGGGAGACGGGAAGGAGACGTGAATTACTCATAGCGTCACTTTCAGTTGACAGAGTCTACTCTGGGGCATCAAGGAGAAGTTAAAAATGACATTGCATTACACCATGGTCTGTGCTAGACTCATAGACTTTAAGGCCAGAAGGGACCAGCATGATCATCTGGTCTGACCTCCTGCACATCACAAGCCACAGAACCTCATCCACCCACTCCTATAATAGACCCCGAACCTCTGGCTAAGTTACTGGAGTCCTCAAATCATGATTTCAAGACTTCCAGTTACAGAGAATCCATCATTTACTCTAGTTCAAACTAGCAAATGACCTGTGCTGCATACAGCAGAGGAAGGTGAAAACCCCCAAGATCTCTGCCAATCTGAAAGGAGGAAAATTCCTTCCTGACCCTAAATGTGGCAATAAGTTGGACTCTGAGCATGTGGGCAAGACCCACCAGCCAGACAGGATTTTTTTTCCTCATTATTTCCTTCTCCTTTATCTGTGGTTCTTACCTCCTCCCCAGCCCTGAAAAAAACCCAAACCTCCAAATCCTCAGGCTGGGGCTGGCACTACAGACTAGCAACTCCCCATGCTAGAGATCATGTCCTACGCTCTTCAGTCTCTCTTGCTTGTGAGTGCCTGGCCAGCTTGCGTGTGTCCCAGCACTGTATTTGCTCTTGAGGGCATGGATGCACTGTGGGCTGGTTTGTGGAGGGTGGGGGGTTCTGGCTTCAGCTGGCAGTGTTGTAACCAGGCAAGTTCTCAAGCATCTCAAACAGGTTATTAAGAGAGCAGAAATCCTACAAGGAATGGAAGACGGGAGGGATCAGTAAGGAAAGTTACCTCTTGGAGGTCAGAAAGTGTAGGGAAAAAGTGAGAACTCCAAAAGCCAGGCAGAGTTGGACCTTGCAAGGGGAATTAAAACCAATAGTAAAAGGTTCTTGACCCATATGAATAAGAAGAAAACAGTGAGAGGGGAACAAAGATCTGCAGATGGCTTTTTAGGAGGGGGAACTCATTTGCATGATTTTCCTATCCACCCTTAGTTAAAAGGCATTGCACCCCAGTTCCATCCTTGACCTGTTTAAAACTGGTGGTTGTCCCAGGACCTAGCCAGTTTATGTGGTACTATGTAGACTCGCTGCTCTTTACTACTGTGGAGCTAGTGATTGGGACTTATAATACAGAAATTGGGGTCTCATTGTGCTAGCATTGTACCAAATGCATTGTCAGAGACAGTCCTTGACCCAAAGAGCTTACAGTCTAAGTAGTCAAGACAGAAGAGGCTGCGATAGGAAACAAGCACAGAGAGAGAAAGTGACCTGCCCAAGGGGATGCAGTAGATCAGTGCCAATTGGGAATAGAACTCAGGTTTCCTGAGTCTGTCTAGTGCTCTGTGCACTAGACCACACTGCTTCTTTAACTGTCTCTTAAGAGCTCGGCTCCCTAAGAACTAACTTCTATTTTAAATTCTACATAGAGCTTGATATTTTATTATTTTAGACATTATAGACTTTTTAAGAAGTTATGGGAAGCTGCATCGCAACTTGCTCATGAGTTTAATGCACTGCAATTTTAATTTTAGTGTCTGTTAAAGGAAACACCTTTCTGGAACATTAACCTTATTTTACTTCCTTTGAAAAGCAAAATAAAAAACATATGTTGTTAGAGCTGTCATTTGCCTGCATATTATTACAGTGAAATAAAAATCATGCTGGATTTTTGTCCTAAACTTACAAAGAAAATTGTGAGGGAAATGTGTGTTTAAAAATAGAAAAGTGAGGAGTATTCCAAATCTAATATGTGATTGACATAGATTTTAAGGCAGATTTAGCTGTTTCCTTGATTCAACAGTCTGGCATTCATTCTAGCCTCAGCTGTGCTACAGCTTATTGTGCCTAAGTGGCCGTGAGTCATATAGGGTCAGAGTGAGAGCCTTACTTACAATAGGTGGTACCTTCCTCCATGGATAGTCAGTTTTCATGCTGAAACAGATTTCTGTCTGGCCCATAGTTAGCAACAACAGTCCAGGGTTCAGAATAATCATTTCTTTTCTGCATTTACAGTATAAGTGCTTCAGACATAGCAATATTGGACATGCCTATTTGTTCTTTAATCTCCTATTAAGACTTTGTATCCCTTGTATTAGCAGTGAGTGTCAGATTTTCTCACAGTAAGCCACATTACCAGCAGATCTGCATGTCACGTGTGTTTACTTAGATGTCCGTGAATATAAATTACAAGCTACCCAAAACTCCCCACTGTAAGTCTCATTCTTAATAGACAATCATTTGTCATATTTCTGATTTCATCCTGCTCTCATGCAGTGCTGGCCCATAGTGCTTGGTTCAAATAGATACACCTTCATTCATCAAGATCTGCAGTGCTGCATGTAAATGCAATTGGGAAGCAATAAACTGAACTTAGAAAATTGTAGTGATCAGTGAGGGCATTCTCCCCTTTGAAGAGATCACTGCTAGCAACAGTGGCAGGTTTTATGGCAGGACATTTGTTATCTGAACAGACCTGCAGGCACTGGACAGTTGGTCTACTGCTCTTTGGCAGGCTTCCATAGTCACCAAGATATAGAAATAACATGTGTGATGCTCTCTGCTATACAGCATTTGATGTGGGGTTTGTGCAAGCAAGTGCCTGTCTCAATCTCCTCCTAAAAGAAAGTCCACACACTATAGAGAGTTTAAAACTCGCCCCATTCCTGGTGTTTGACTTTATTAACACAGGAAGTAAATCTCCTTTTTCCCAGGTGTGGTGGCAGCTGCTGCTGTTACACCTCTTACCTCATGACTACTCAGTCCACACCCCGCCTAGATCCTCTCTCCTCTAGAGAACCACTCCCACATTCATTATACCCAAGTAGGGTAAAAAGCCACCAGCAACCGTGATTAGCAGATTAATTCTTTTCCCAGTGGGCTGAACATTGTCTCACAGGATAGGAAACACTGCCAGCCTGTCACAGTACAAAAAATATCAGACTGCACTTAAGGGCCAAGCGTGTCATGTTGGCCCAAATATAATTTGTGTGCTCTGCAGCGTTTCTAACTCTAAATATTGCGGTCGCTGTACCAATGTGAACAGTCTATAGCCAAGTTTGACTACACCAGGAAGGCATATATCTCTTTGCAATTTAAAGAAAATAGACCAAGTTGTTTACTCTGATGCCAACATAAATTCAGTGTCTCCACTGTTGCTGTTAGATTTACACCACTTTTGCATCAGTGCAACTGAGATAAAATCTGACCAAGTAACTGTGTGAGAGGAGCCTCATTTACCTGTATGAATGAGGCCTAACATATACAAAGGGCCATGGTCATCACTGGTTAGTTGAAATATCTGATTGACAGTCAGATATTTACAGTGCTCCGTTCTGCTATGGTAACCTCTGGGTTCTAGGAAGAACAGAACAAGATTCTGATAACACAAAGAACAAGCCAGAAATCTTTTCAGCCTCCACTTGCGACCACTGTCTGCCCGGTCACTCTGGTTTATGATGCTAGTGGCTTTTTGTGTGTGTGTGTTCAATTTCTGACTCTGACATCTAGTGTCAGTAATTCAGGGAAACAAACACACTGATTATTACTCCTGAGGGCATTCTGCACCAAAAATTAGAAATTCTGCGCACAATATTTTAAAATTCTGCAAGTTTTATTTGTCGTCAAATGCAGAAGCTCCAGCATGGCAGTGGGGAGCACAGGCCACTGGCTGCACAAAGGTGGGAGATCACCCTGCAGCCCACCCAGGACACTGACTCAGCGGTGAGCCTGCATCTGACCCTGACACAGTACAAGGCCTGGGCCTTCCCCAGAAACACCCTGGGGCCCTGCCCCTCTGCACCAGGTGCTCCAGGTGTGGGGCAGGCAGGCTCAACCAGGCAGGATTCAATTGTGGAGGGGATCCAGGTGTGGGGTGAGAGGATTCTGTGTGGGACAATCTGGGTGCAGGCAGCTCAGTAGGTGGTCTAGGTGTGGGAGGATCTGGAAGCAAAGAGGCTCATTGGGGGGGTTCCAGGTGCAGGGGCAAGGGGTCTCTGCAGAGGCTTCCAGGTGAAGGTGGTTGGGGCTCAGCAGTGTGGGTGTGGTGGGTCTTAGCAGCGGGGCCTGGCTGCTGAGGGAATGGGGCTTGGTGGGGTAGGGGTCTTGGTGCAGGTAGTTGGGGGGTCAGTGGCATGGGGGTATGGATTTGGGGGCTCAGGGTAGTGCAGGGGGGTGGGGCTCATTAGGATGGGGTTTGAGTGCAGGGAGGTCAGTGAGAGGGTGGTCTGGGGTGCAGGGGTGGAGGTCTAGAAGAAGGGAGTCTGGGTGCAGGGGGATCTAGATGCAGGGATTGAGGTTCAGTGGGGTGGGGTTTGGGTATGGAGGGCTGGCGGGCTTCTGGATGTACCTGGTGAGGCTTGGCAGGAGTGTCTGGGTATGGGAGGTTTAGATGCACTGGGTTTGGGCAGATGCGGGAGCAGTTCCCGTATGGTGTCCCCTCCCCACACAGCTGAGGAGCGATGGGGGCATGAAGCAAGGGAGGATGCTGAGCTTCCTGCAGCTGGGGGAGGTTTGTGGAGTGGGTCTGACACAGCCCCAGCCACTCCCTGCAAGGGAAGAGGAAGTCCTGTCCGCTTCTGCCTCCAGCCTAGTTGGGACTAGCAGCTGATCCCGGCTCAGGGTAGGAGCCACTAGCTGGGGTGCCCCAGCCCTGCAGTGATTTACCTCTCCACCGGCTGCTCCTGGTGCCTGAAACGATGTGCCTGCACTGCTAGGGAGTGGTGCATGACTGCTCTTGCAGCTTCCCTCTCAGAAGCAAAGAAATATGGAATTTTTGTTCCATAGGAAATCCTGACATTTTGAGGGGAAACCATCGTTATGAAGTAGAAAGAAAAGTCAAAATTTCAAATCTTCCCACAAAGTGAAATTTCTGAAAAAACTTCATTTTGGGTCAATCCAAACACTTCATTTAGATTGTTTGTTTGTTTTTTATATTTTTAAAATTAGGTTTAGTCTGTGTTTAAATTATAATATAAAAATAAACATTTTTTTGAAACAAAAGATGAAAAACCGGAAACATTCCATTCTGATAAGGTTAAAACATTATTGAAATGCTATGTTTTTTTTATTTTTTTTTCCAAAATGAAATTTCATTGAAATAATGTGTGTTCCCATGGTACATTTCAATGAAATTTGACAAATTGGCATTTTCTGACAGAAAAAATGTCAGTTGGAAAATTTTCAAGCAGCTCCACCTGTCAGTGGGTCCATGTCTGGAAAATGACAAAGAATATTTTCCTCCTGTAGTGTGCATGGGCATTTTGCCAAAACACTTTTCTCAAGCTCTTCTTGTAGTAAGTCTCCTTACTTAACCACCAAGGAAAATGGGCGTTCTTAGTAGTGGGGTTCATAATTTATTCCAAATATTTCTCTGTGTTAAAATGCTGCAGAGTTTTAAGAATTCTGCTCAAGAAACTTACAGCAAACAAATTTGGAGTTGTCAGATATTTGTTGTAGGAATCAGTATTTTCCCCTTGGGAACTGTTTTTAGACTGACTCTTTTGTTTGCTTTCTTACCTCTTGTTAAAATCTTCCTGTCTTTTATTTTCTATTCATCCTTAAATCCTCTAACCTTTCCCTGTCACCTGCTCTTTGCTTGGAGTCACTGCCTGTGTGTGTGTGTGTGTGTGTGTGTGTGTAAATTAAAGAGGCTGTTTTTTCCACATTTTGAGATGATTGATTGCAATTAGGATGACCAGATAGCAAGTGTGAAAAATCAGGATGGGGCTAAAGGGGGTGGGGGGTAATGAGCGTATACATAAGACACAGCCCCGAATATCAGGACTGTCCCTATAAAATCAGGACATCTGGTCACTCCAGTTGTAATCAACAATCAGTGTCTGATCCTGTACTAGCAAGGGATCAGTTTGTCAAGATCATGTGAGCACTTTGCTAACAATGTACAACACTTGCTTAACTTTCTTTACACTATTGGCCTTTGTAGTGATGTTTATCCTTTCCTGACTCCAACTTCTCTCCTACTCTGACTGTGCTATGTCTATAATGGCGAGTTGGTATTTATTTATTTATTATGGTGAACATGATATTCTTTATACTGCAAATCTCTTTTTTCTTAATGAGTTGTTATGATTATATGTATTTAAATGTCATAGACTTATTCCTGTCTATATTCATGCAGTGAAGAACCAGCTCGTTACACACATTGGACCTTAACCTGTAGTCTTGTCTTTCTCAAAACTCCTGTTAGCTGCAACTGGTGGTTTTTGTCCTTGTCACAACTGTAGGATTGGGCCCCAGTTGTCTTGAGCCCTGATCCTATGAAGATCTAAGTACATGCTTAACTTTACACACCAAGAATAGTCCCATGAATGTCAGGGAGACTACTCACAGGGTATAATGTTAAGCATGTGCATAAGACTTTGCTGGATTGCGGTCCTAAATTCCTATCCTCCCTGAGCTCTATTATTGAGTTTCTGAAAGTAATAGACTTTGAGCCTTATCTTGGTTTCCTCTCCCCTGGTGTATCTCCACTGATTTCATTGCCTTACTCCCAATTTATGCTGGGGTATGTGAGGTCTGAATCAGGTACATTCAGTCTAGTTTGTGTGGTTTAGGGGAAAAGAAAGTTTGTAACCAATTTTAAAATCAATCTTTTCTTCCCCCCAGTCACAGCAGCAGTTCTTGTTACTGATTTTTCATTTAGCTGAATCTTATGAGGATAGAACTGCTTGTTAACAGAAAAGGGCTAAAGGACAATAGAGACATTGTCTAGCAGCCTGCTCCCGAAGCCGACTGACTTTAGTGGGCTTTGGATCAGGCTCTAGCAGTGCAGTTTCCCCCTGCAAACTCCAGTATGTTCTTGTTTAGGGGGAAAAGCTAATAAATAGGTGGCCAGATTCTCACATAGGTGTAACTTCTGAGGATCTGTCCCTCAGTGGTATGTGCTGATGTAGGAGAACAGGCACAAGGTAATAAAGGCTAAGGGAAATAACAAATTGACTAAACTGAAGTTAACACTTGTAAACACACAAGTAATTTCTTGTACTCCCAATTCAGTGGAAAGCTATTCTGTTTAGGACTGTAGTTGCTCTGAGGTGCATTTTCTCAGCTGAATGGAATATTTTACAACTCAGAGCTGGTCTAGACAGTTTAGCCACAACATTTTAACATTCTTTTGAGATTATTAAAATTTGCTAGTCACGTTTGAACAAATGGTCTTTCACCAAGCCCCCTCCCTAGCCTCAGAGATTTCTAGGAATATAACTAAATGGGTTTGGGTTTTGCTTTTTTTTTCTTGTGGGATAGGTGGCAGTGTACTGGGGGATTATCTTGCTTGACGCCTGCTTATTTATTAATGATCAGACCAGCTACAGCTCAGGGCAGCCTTGAGCAGATTGCCCAGACTGTGAAGGCAGTTAATGTGGTAAATCTGGATAACTCCATTGATGGTGATGATGATCCTGGGTGATGGAAATGGCATGCCTAGTGAGAAGTGGCTGATCCAGAGCAGGCAGCATATACATTGTGTCTGCCCTGGCTTTCAGTCCTCTGCCTAAATTTCAGAGTAAAAAAGAACTCGGCAGAAGGCTAGGACCCAATCCTGCAGATCCTCCCATGCATGCTTCCCATTCCTCTCAGTGGGATAATTCGCATGCTTGATAAGTGCATGTTTAAGCATTTGCAGGTTTGGGGCCTAGAAGAGGGCCACAACCCGCAGAGAATAGCAATGTCAAGTTAGGAGGGCCTACCCTCATTCAGATGACACCAACCTGTTTGGCTCCATTCATAGAAGAATAGTTTCAGTTCTGAAGTTAGCAACCATGACAGTTTTGGCAGACAATTTTTGAATACTTTTTTATGGGGGGGCTGAAAATCTCCCCCCATGAAAATTTAATGAACAAATATTTTTTTTTCCTGTTTTTTAACAAAAACAGCAAAAAGCTTTGATTTGTTCTCTCCATTCCACACCCCCCGCCCATATCCGTGACAAAATAGAAAAAAGGGGCCTGGCTGGGCCGGGGGTGGGGGGTGAAGGGGAAAAACAAAATATAAAAAAAAAATTGTGATTTTCTAGAATTGTTTTTATCAGCTGATTTTTCCCCAGAACTTTAACATGAAGAAACATGTCTTTTGTTTTGGTGTGAATTTTCTCCCCCATGCTCTCCAAGCAACATTATACCAAGTGATCATGTTCAAGGTCGGTAGAAAGTAGTTTTTTTTCAGACAAAGCCTGGGGCTCCTAAGCAATCACCAAGACTAACCCTGTGTGTGAGAGGGGGTATTATAGCCTTTTTTTTAATAGATGGGTAAACTGAGGCACAGGGAGAGCATTAGATGTTTTGCCCAAGACCACACAAGCAGTATGTGACTGAGCTGGGAATTGAACCCAGATCTGCTGAGTCTCAGTCAAGTGCTTTACCCACTAGACCCTTATTCCTAATTCTTGCAAGGTGTCCTTACTCACATGGGTAGTCCCACTGAAGTCAATGTGACTAGAGTATTTGAATGAGTAAAGATTTCAGATTTGGGCCCCTTGTTTAGATCTAGTGTATTTGAACATTGTTTGAACAAATCTAACAAAACTTAGATGCCTTTTTTTCCCCCCAGAGAAAAATATAGCAGCCTCTGGTCTGAAATACTTAGAATGCTAGGTTCCAAAGATAGCTTTAAGATGAAGGGTTAGCATATATAGTTTTATTTTCTATTTTCATATGCATTCCCTTTCCAGGAACATTCTGAAGACCGTTTGGTGAAATAACACATTTTTTATTTTTTCTGGGCTATGTCCAAAAAGCTGTGGCCAAAATTTTCAAGTACGGGTGTGTAAAGCGAGGCACCTGCTGGTAAACCAGTGGTCTGATTTTTTTGAAGGTCATGAGGACTTATTGTTGCCATTGAGTTCAGTGGGTGCTCAGCATCTCTGCCCTGGTCTACACTAGGACTTTAGGTCGAATTTAGCAGCGTTAAATCGATGTAAACCTGCACCCGTCCACACAATGAAGCCCTTTATTTTGACTTAAAGGGCTCTTAAAATCGATTTCCTTACTCCACCCCTGACAAGTGGATTAGCGCTTAAATCGACGTTGCCGGCTCGAATTTGGGGTACTGTGGACACAATTCGATGGTATTGGCCTCCGGGAGCTATCCCAGAGTGCTCCATTATGACCGCTCTGGACAGCACTCTCAACTCAGATGCACTGGCCAGGTAGACAGGAAAAGAACCGCGAACTTTTGAATCTCATTTCCTGTTTGGCCAGCGTGGCAAGCTGCAGGTGACCATGCAGAGCTCATTAGCACAGGTGACCATGATGGAGTCCCAGAATCGCAAAAGAGCTCCAGCATGGACCGAACGGGAGGTACGGGATCTGATCGCTGTTTGGGGAGAGGAATCCGTGCTATCAGAACTCCGTTCCAGTTTTCGAAATGCCAAAACCTTTGTGAAAATCTCCCAGGGCATGAAGGACAGAGGCCATAACAGGGACCCGAAGCAGTGCCGTGTGAAACTGAAGGAGCTGAGGCAAGCCTACCAGAAAACCAGAGAGGCGAACAGCGGCTCTGGGTCAGAGCCCCAAACTTGCCGCTTCTATGATGAGCTGCATGCCATTTTAGGGGGTTCAGCCACCACTACCCCAGCCGTGTTGTTTGACTCCTTCAATGGAGATGGAGGCAATACGGAAGCAGGTTTTGGGGACGAAGAAGATGATGATGAGGAGGAGGTTGTAGATAGCTCACAGCAAGCAAGCGAAGAAACCGGTTTTCCCGACAGCCAGGAACTGTTTCTCACCCTAGACCTGGAGCCAGTACCCCCCGAACCCACCCAAGGCTGCCTCCTGGATCCAGCAGGCAGAGAAGGGACCTCTGGTGAGTGTACCTTTTAAAATACTATACATGGTTTAAAAGCAAGCATGTGAAAGGATTACTTTGCCCTGGCATTTGTGGTTCTCCTAGATGTAGTCCTAAAGCCTTTGCAAAAGGTTTCTGGGGAGGGCAGCCTTATTGAGTCCTTCATGGTAGGACACTTTACCACTCCAGGCCAGTAACACGTACTCGGGAATCATTGTAGAACAAAGCATTGCAGTGTATGTTTGCTGGCATTCAAACAACATCCGTTCTTTATCTCTCTGTGTTATCCTCAGGAGAGTGAGATATAATTCATGGTCACCTGGTTGAAATAGAGTGCTTTTCTTCAGGGGACACTCAGATGAGCCCATTCCTGCTGGGCTGTTTGCCTGTGACTAAACAGAAATGTTCCCCGCTGTTAGCCACAGGGAGGGGGGAAGGTTGAGGGGGTAGTCACGCGGTGGGAGGAGGCAAAATGCGACCTTGTAACGAAAGCACATGTGCTATGTATGTAACGTTAACAGCAAGGTTTACCCTGAAAGAGTGTAGCCACTGTTTTATAAAATGTGTCTTTTTAAATACCGCTGTCCCTTTTTTTTTCTCCACCAGCTGCATGTGTTTCATTGATCACAGGATCTTCTCCTTCCCAGAGGCTAGTGAAGCTTAGAAAGGAAAAAAAACGCACTCGCGATGAAATGTTCTCTGAGCTCATGCTGTCCTCCCACACTGACAGAGCACAGACGAATGCGTGGAGGCAAATAATGTCAGAGTGCAGGAAAGCACAAAATGACCGGGAGGAGTAAGTGGCGGGCTGAAGAGAGTAAGTGGCGGGCTGAAGACAGGGCTGAAGCTCAAATGTGGCGGCAGCGTGATGAGAGGAGGCAGGATTCAATGCTGAGGCTGCTGGAGGACCAAACCAGTATGCTCCAGTGTATGGTTGAGCTGCAAGAAAGGCAGCTGGAGCACAGACTGCCACTGCAGCCCCTCTGTAACCAACCGCCCTCCTCCCCAAGTTCCATAGCCTCCACACCCAGACGCCCAAGAACGCGGTGGGGGGGCCTCCGGCAAACCAGCTACTCCACCACAGAGGATTGCCCAAAAAAAAGAAGGCTGTCATTCAATAAATTTTAAAGTTGTAAACTTTTAAAGTGCTGTGCTTAAAGTGTTGTGTGGCATTTTCCTTCCCTCCTCCACCACCCCTCCTGGGCTACCTTGGTAGTCATCCCCCTATTTGTGTGATGAATGAATAAAGAATGCATGAATGTGAAGCAACAATGACTTTATTGCCTCTGCAAGCGGTGATTGAAGGGAGGAGGGGCGGGTGGTTAGCTTACAGGGAAGTAGAGTGAACCAAGGGGCGGGGGGTTTCATCAAGGAGAAACAAACAGAACTTTCACACCGTAGCCTGGCCAGTCATGAAACTGGTTTTCAAAGCTTCTCTGATGCGTACCGCGCTCTCCTGTGCTCTTCTAACCGCCCTGGTGTCTGGCTGCGCGTAACCAGCAGCCAGGCGATTTGCCTCAACCTCCCACCCCACCAAAAACATCTCCCCCTTACTCTCACAGATATTGTGGAGCACACAGCAAGCAGTAATAACAGTGGGAATATTGGTTTCGCTGAGGTCTAAGCGAGTCAGTAAACTGCGCCAGCGCGCCTTTAAACGTCCAAATGCACATTCTACCACCATTCTGCACTTGCTCAGCCTGTAGTTGAACAGCTCCTGACTACTGTTCAGGCTGCCTGTGTACGGCTTCATGAGCCATGGCATTAAGGGGTAGGCTGGGTCCCCAAGGATACATATAGGCATTCCAACATCCCCAACAGTTATTTTCTGGTCTGGGAATAAAGTCCCTTCCTGCAGCTTTTGAAACAGACCAGAGTTCCTGAAGATGCGAGCGTCATGCACCTTTCCCGGCCATCCCATGTTGGTGAAACGTCCCTTGTGATCCACCAGAGCTTGAAGCACTATCGAAAAGTACCCCTTGCGGTTTATGTACTTGGCGGCTTGGTGCTCCGGTGCCAAGATAGGGATATGGGTTCTGTCTATAGCCCCACCACAGTTAGGGAATCCCATTGCAGCAAAGCCATCCACTATGACCTGCACATTTCCCAGGGTCACTACCCTTGATATCAGCAGATCTTTGATTGCGTGGGCTACTTGCATCACAGCAGCCCCCACAGTAGATTTGCCCACTCCAAATTGATTCCCAACTGACCGGTAGCTGTCTGGCGTTGCAAGCTTCCACAGAGCTATCGCCACTCGCTTCTCAACTGTGAGGGCTGCTCTCATCTTGGTATTCATGCGCCTCAGGGCAGGGGAAAGCAAGTCACAAAGTTCCAAGAAAATGCCCTTATGCATGCGAAAGTTTCGCAGCCACTGGGAATTGTCCCAGACCCGCAACACTATGCGGTCCCACCAGTCTGTGCTTGTTTCCCGAGCCCAGAATCAGCGTTCCACAGCATGAACCTGCCCCATTAGCACCATGATGCATGCATTGGCAGGGCCCATGCTTTCAGAGAAATCTGTGTCCATGTCCTGATCACTCACGTGACCGCGCTGACGTCGCCTCCTCGCCCGGTATCACTTTGCCAGGTTCCGGTGCTGCATATACTGCTGGATAATGCGTGTGGTGTTTAATGTGCTCCTAATTGCCAAAGTGAGCTGAGCGGCCTCCATGCTTGCCTCGGTATGGCGTCCGCACAGAAAAAAGGCGCGGAACGATTGTCTGCCGTTGCTCTGATGGAGGGAGGGGCGACTGACGACACGGCTTACAGGGTTGGCTTCAGGGAGCTAAAATCAACAAAGGGGGTGGCTGTACATCAAGGAGTATTTCAGGCAGGACTTCACGGAGGGTTCCAATAAGAAATGGTGCACCTAAGTTATCGTTCTTATTGGAACAAGGAGGTTAGCCTGGCCTCTGATTGATACATGGCTAGATTTACCTCGCTGCACCTTCTCTGTGAGTGACTGCAGTGTGACCTAGAGGAATGAGTCCCCTAGACAGGGGAGGAGGCAAATGAGTACAAAACAAATCTGGTCTATTTCTTGTTTTGACCCACTCCATCTATCTTTTACATCTTTGGCTGGCAGCAGACGGTGCAGAAGGACTGCATGCCATCCACATCTCATGGCTGCTCGGCAGAAGATGGTACAGTACAACTGCTAGCCATCCTCATCTCTTGCCTGCCTGGCAGAAGATGGTACAGTATGACTGCTAGCAGTCCGTATCGCCTGCCCGCTCACCATAAGATGGTTCAATAGGACTGACTGCAGGACTAAAGAGAGTGACCTGGTCAAGTCACTCCAAATTTAGTCCCTGCGCCCATGTCTGCCCAGGCGCTCCCAGCCGACGTGGCCAGGAGCACCTCGGACACGACGAGGACGACTACCAATCGTATTGCACCGTCTGCTGCCAGAAGGCAATGGGTTGCTGCTACTGTGCAGCAAAGCCGTACCGCGTCTGCCAGCACCCAGGAGACATAGGGTGATGGTTACCTGAGCGGGCTCCATGCTTGCCGTGGTATGGCGTCTGCACAGGTAACTCAGGAAAAAAGGCGCGAAATGATTGTCTGCCCTTGCTTTCACGGAGGGAGGGAGGGAACGGGGGCCTGACGATATGTACCCAGAACCACCCGCGACAATGTTTTAGCCCCATCAGGCATTGGGATCTCAACCCAGAATTCCAATGGGCAGCGGAGACTGCGGGAACTGTGGGATAGCTACCCACAGTGCAACGCTCCAGAAGTCGACTCTAGCCTCGGTACTGTGGAAGCGCTCCGCCGAGTTAATGCACTTAATGCACTTAGAGCATTTTCTGTGGGGACACACACACTCGAATATATAAAACCGATTTCTAAAAAACCGACTTCTATAAATTCAACCTTATTCCGTAGTGTAGACATACCCTCTGATAATCAGGCTGCTTTCATTTAGTAGATAAACATGGATATGCAAAAATGTGTGTTTAGTCATGGAGTGTACAGTGAGTGTTTGCATGTATTGTTACTGAACTAATCAGTTGTATTGATTTGACAGGCTTTTTAAATACTTAAAGATACCTTGTTTATCAATCAAGAAGAAAAGCAGGGCTACAGAAGCCTAACTATTTTCTACAGTGACTTTTCTGACTCCTGAGGAATCAGTGCCTCTCTCTCTCTGTGATAGAGTTGAATGTAACTTAGGCTGAAACACTTGTAAAGTATAACACACACAGAGAGTGGAGTTACTGCAACAGAACTGCTATTTTCTCTTTGAAGTATAAGAGCCCAGTGGTGCAGGTCTTGAACTCTGTTGGAGTTCTGGATGCATCAAGACTGATGAATTAAACTGTAATGTTTTAGGAAGGCAAAGTCATCAGTGAACATTCAGCACCAGTTCGGTAATAGTGATCTTTTTCTTATCTTTATTTAAAAAACAAAAAACCTACAGACCTGGCAATGCAGCCCCTAGAATCTCAAAGGATGCTACTATCTTCAAGTGTTATTACAAAAGGTTAAAATTTAAAAACCAACGAAACCCCAAGTCTATATTTCGGTAACTAAGTGGCCTGATTTTCAGAAAAGTTTGAACATCTGTAGTTCTCAGTGAAGTCAATGCAAACTGTTGTGTACTCAGAACTTTTGAAAGCCAGGTGACGTTCCTTCTTTCAGATGCCTAAATATGGACTTGGAGTTCTAAATGTGGACATCCATTTTTGAAAATTGTAGTCTTAATTTTTATTTTTGTTTTCACCAAACAATCTTTACTATTAATTTTTTTTCTCAAAAGCCAGGAAATGGCTTTCATTTTACACATTATAACTGCTGCATATGTTTACACTGATGTAGAAATGATTATCCTTGATGAAGGAGAATATTATGTCAGTATTTAATACCTGTGATACAGCATGGCCAGAGGGCAGCAGGAGAGTGTTAGAAGGGAGCCTTATTCCCTGTAGAGGAAAGAAAGTTTGCTATAGATTAATTAAAGCACCAGAAGCCAATTAGAGCATCTGAAGCCAGTCACATGATAAACCCCCCCTGTTTCAATGAGACAAGGGAAGGAGCTGAAGCAGAGTGGACTGGTGTTGGAGCAGAGAGCAGTTTGGAGGGAAGCAGAGGAGAGTTTGGAGAAGTGCTGCGGTGGGCTAAGAAGACCAAGACCCTAGGTAAAGGGAAACCTGGTTTGTGTAGAGGGAGGGTAGGAAGCCCCACAAGCTGAAGGGCAGGAGAGGGAAGTAGCCCAGGGCAAGGAACTGCTAGTTCAAGCAGTTTACCGCTATCCCTAGGGCGCCTGGGCTGGGACCCGGAGTAGAGGGCGGGCCCGGGGCCCTCCCTCTCCACTCCCCTCCTCTAGGACGCTAGTGGGGCAGTTAATACCCCAGTTCAGGGGGTGAGAAACGGTGCCCTGAACACTCCCCAAGCAGAGAGAGTGCGAGACCCATCAAAGTAGTGCTGGCAATTTGCCACATACCTTACAACCAGAACAGAAAGCAGACTAGCTGGTCCCTGATCCACAGAGAGTTTCTGTAATAATCTAAAAATTGCTGTGAAAGAGTCTCTCTTGTTCAGACACATCCAACAGCCTAGAACACAGAAGGAGAAAATTCTTAAAACACTGATACAGACCCTTAATAATCAAGCTTCTGACAATCTTTGCTACATGTAGCTGAATCTTGGGCTTGATCCTGTTGCTGCTTCAGGCTTAATTTCTACTGAAATCAGTTATGTGCCTCATGTGGGGCTGCAGGATTGGATCTTTTGTTCGTATAACAGTGTAGTTTTTACTGACTTTTGTATATGCTATACACACACAAATATATATAGTACAAACTGAGAGAAACTTGGCCAAATGTAACCCTCAGTTACACCCATGCAAACCCCACTAAAGCCAGTGAGATTTATACTGGAACAGGCTCCACAGCAGTTCTACAGGAACAGCTGCTATAAGATTGGGAACTACATCTGGGCACTGAGGCATACAATACTGCATATGTCAATGCAGAATAGAGAGGCTAGTGGTTAAGGCACTGGTCTTGGATTTAGGAGATATGGGTTGAATTGTTGACTTTTCCACAAACTTTGACACTTTGGTCAAGATAATCTCTCTGCCTCAGTTTCCTGTCCGAGAAATGTGGATAACAATACTTCCTTGGTCTGTCTTGTCTATGTAGAGTGTAAGCTCGTTGGGACAGGGACTGTGCCTTATGATTTTCTTTATACGGCACCCAATACAATAAGGTCACAATCTCTGTGGGGTCTTTGGGCACTAGCACAATACAGATAATATGTGAACGTTAAACGTTATAAACATCGGAGGTTATTTTACCATAAATACATTGAGGATTAGGGTTCAGAAGTCTGACACAATACACACACTGGATCACATTCTGTCCTCATTGATACCTGTACAAATTTCACTGACCCTAGTGGAATTTGCATGGGTGTAACTGAGGGTTACAGTTTTGGCCAAGTATTTCTCTTGGTGTACACTGAGGCCAGAAGGGCTGTAACTCCATTGTCCCCAACATAGTTGCACCAGTTTACATAAGCTCTGAATTTATCCCTGAACTAGATTCATCAGAGGTTCGAGTCTTTTCTATCATGAACTCTGTGTGCTAATTTAGGAGGTCCTACTTTTAGCTGCAGAAGTCCCCAGTTCAGTCACTAGCCATGGCAGTCATCACAAAACGCGGGGGCCTCTCCCACACTTGAACTGTTGTGGGTATTAGGCACTGGGGATGAGCTACCTCTGTCCAGGTGAAGAATGTAATCCTTTGTACAATGTGTGGTACATGTCTCCATCTGTGCCCAAACCACAGAGGAGATGCATCTGTTAAAGCCCAGAGCTTAAGTTAATATATCCCCACCTAACTTCCACGATTTTTGGAGTTAGAGGATGATTCCCAATGCTTGCCTGGGTTGTTGCTCCTGTTGTGTCTATATGTAGAAGTCTGGTTTGTTTGTTTTGTTGGTGGTTATGTCAAATTACTCATTTGCAGTAATAATGGATTTTGTAGCAGACCCAGAATCTGTGGAAAGGAAGAATTAGTGATGGGGGCTTATATGCATGTGATATGCAGTTTCTTAATACTTCTTTATTAAATACTTTTTCCCCCATGCCATTTTTTGTTTTTGTTTCTTGCTTTTCTCAGAACCATGACAGGCATAAACAATAGTTCAGCCAAGTGCCCAGCCTGGAAAACACATCAGAGCCACAGGTCAGACAGTAAACACAGGCACATCAAACGCCAGCTGCTGGAGGAAACCAAACACTTGAATATGAAGTAAAAGGAGTATGTGTGCATAATGAGAAAGCAGAGAAATAAAAACAAATACACACTACAACACCACCCGGAAGGGTTGTCTGTCTCTGGGATGTGCGGAGCAGTTCACGTTATCCTCTGGAATTACACATAAAGACGAAAGGAAATGTGGACTTTCCCTTAAAAACCAACCAAACAGAAGAACCCCTTAAGGAAAAAAAATCTTAACTACTGGATCAGCTTACTAAGGGATGTGGTAAATTCTGTCACTTGGCTTTAAATCAAGATTGGATCCCTTTTTTAAGATACACCACAGTTCTGTGTCAGGTTATTGGATTTGATGTGGGAATGACATTCTGTGGCCTGTGTTATGGAGGAGGCCAGACTAGGTGATCATCCTGGTAATTTCTGGCCTTAAAATCTCTGTATTCCAAAATCTAGAAAATGCATATGCGCTCCTCTCTGATTCCATCCTCTCTAGCTAGTCATTATTTCTGCTTCTCACTGGCTTTGTGAAGACAGGCTGTACATACATTTATACAGTGCTTTACATCTTCAAAGTACTTTCTCACTACATTGTTGTGAGGTAGGTAAGCAAATATTTCCATTTTACAGCGAATCACGCACCTTTAACAGAGTACCAAAACAAGCAGGCTAGTGCAGAGGTTGTCAATTTTTTTCTTTCTGAGGCTACCGCAACATGTTTTAAAAAAAAAAAAAAAAAAAAAAAAATTCCACGGCCCACCTATGCCACAGCAACTGGTTTTCTGCATCTATCCAGGAGCCTGCATTAGGGGGCACCAAGCATGGCAATTGCCTGGGCCCCATGCTACAGGGGGCCCTGTGAAGCTACGTTGCTTGGGCTTCGGCTTCAGCCCCAGGCAGGTGGGTTTGGGCTTTCTGCCCTGGGCCCAAGCCCTGCTCTTTGGTTTATTTTGGCAGATTCCTTGAAACCTGCTGGTGGCCCCCAAGGGGGGCCAGGGCCCCTATTGAGAACCGTTGGGCTAGTTCATGGTTGCCCACAGTTGAGGGTGCATATAACACTTTTTTTTTTTCTTGCCTGGGTGCACAGAAAAAAGTGTTAAACTTGTGTTGATTAATGGTCTTGTAGGCCAGGCTAGGGTTTTATAGTTGAGGCCGAGCTTGCTTGCCCGCCCAAGGTCTCATCTCAAGTCATTGTTAGATGCTGAAGGTGTTTTAGGCTAGTTGAAACAGCTTGGTCTTCACCGTACTCTGTAGAATAGTTGATTTGAACATTGACAATTTTACCATATGCCTGCATGCATAGTGCCTTTTGCTGTAATCATGTCAGGTCTCCCAAGTTAAGCAAGGTTCTCTTGAGTCCTATTCTGAGAGGAGACCCTTCCAAGAAGCACCTAGATGCTGAAGTAACAGGTGTCCAAGGGGTAAAAATTCTTTTTATTCCCCTTTGTCTTTACTGAGTCCTTGTCAGATCTCATAGTAGCTTTTGTAAGAGAATGAGTATCCCTGCCATGCTCCAGATTACGTTTGGTTT
Organism: Lepidochelys kempii; assembly: GCF_965140285.1. Taxonomy (NCBI): domain Eukaryota; kingdom Metazoa; phylum Chordata; order Testudines; family Cheloniidae; genus Lepidochelys; species Lepidochelys kempii. The sequence continues at coordinate 253,108,084 of NC_136380.1, forward strand.
ACCTAAATTCTCCCTGCAGCTTCCATTGGTAAAGGTTTTATTTACTTTCTGTGCTAACCTGTTGTGTCCTCTGTGAAACTCTGCCTAAATACAGGGACAGAGATGTCACATGCTAGTATTTCCCCCCTATATTTTCCTAATTATGAAGAACATAAGGCCAAATTGCAAGCTTCTGCCCAACAATCCTCTAGCACCTTTACAATGCAGCTAGAGAAGACAATGAAGTGCCTAGAGCCAACACCCACAGCAAGAGGTGACGTGTCTGATAGGTTCATTGTGGAAGTAGTGAGTCTGGAGTTTAATGATCTAGAGAGAAAACTCTTGTATGGTGCTGTTATCTCACAAAAAATTAAAATGGATTGGGACTCATTCATTAAAATGGCAATTCCTCAGGGCAGGAACTGTGTCTTTTCTCTGTAAATAATTCCATGCACACCTGTTGCTTTATACAAATATTAAATAATAATTAACTAGTGAAGAAGGGATTATGTGACTGTCACTTTCATTGTCCTAAAACCATATGCAACCAATTTACTGTTTTATTTTTAATTAACCCACATCACTTTCATCATCGAGCTTTTTTCCTCTCTTGTCTCAAATAAATGTCTCAGAGCTAGCTACTAATATTGATGCCCTCCTCTGGGTGGAGTGAACAACTTATATAAAATACAATAGTATTCTGACCATATCATTTACCTTCCTTCACACGTCAAGGCAATTCCTCTTAAAAGAGGGAAAGAGAATAATTAACAAAGCCAGGAGTGAAAGTAAAATGGTACTGTTACCTGTATGGAGCCAGCTCCATGCCCCCCCCAAGGGGCGGGGTCTTGGGCAGAAGGGGTGGGGCTGGGGGGGTCAGTGTCCCCCAGCCAGCCCTTCCTCACTGCCTGTGGCTCCAGCAGCAATTTAAAGGGCCTGGGGCTCCTGGCCCTTTTAAATCGCCAGCCGCGGGGCGGCTGCTTCTTTTGCACACACATCCCCTGGCCGCCGACGTGGGGGTGTGTGTGCAAAAGGGGCAATAACATTAAAGCGCTGCCATGGCAGTGCTTTAAAGTCAGCTGTATGGGCCGGTAGCACTGGCCACTTTTTTTGCCGGTTCTCCGTACCGGCCTGTACCGCCCACCCCTGAACAAAGCATAAAACATATTAGAAAACACATTATTTAATTCGGAGCCAAATTCTGATGTCACTTACAGCAGTGTAAATCTGGAATAACTGTTGAATTCAGGAAAACGCACCTTATAATGAAAGATTGAGCTCCTTTAGTTTATCCAGTTTATTAAAGAGAAGGTTTAAGAAGATACTTGAGCATGGTTTATAATTATCTACACAAGGAGAACATATCTGACAGTAAAAGGATCTTTGCACTAGCCGGCAATAGTTGGAAGTTAATGTCAGCAAAATTCAAACGTGAAAAAAGGATGTAAATTTAAACAGGGGGCAATTAGCCAGTGGAACAGATTACCAAGAGAGGTGGTAAATTCTCAGTCACTTGGAGACTTTATTCAACACTGAATGTCATTCTAAAAGGCATGCTTACATTAACCTTGAGCTTAAAGCAAAAATCACTGAGTGAGAACTATGTCTTGTTTTATGCAGAAGGTCAATGATGATCATAGACCCTGCTGGCCTTAAATTCATAGATTGCGGGTTGATTTTATGTAGTCACTGGAGGGTTTTTTTCTTTAATTTAAATGTATGCAGATGAGATCAGAATCTGGCTTTTGGTCTTCGATTCATAAATGGTAGTCGGAGGGAAGGAAAGTAAACAAAATAGCATTCATTGTAGGAAAGTCTGCTGGTTCGATGCTTGGTCTGTCTTTTAAAATCCTTTGTCTCATAAAATCTTAACTGCCCAAATCTCTGGGCCCAATCCTGCAGTCCATATCCATTGCTCTGTTAAAATTCCCATGGACTGTGAGAGGTATGTGTGATATGGTTCTATTCTTGGTCTGAAAGTGCTCAACTAAATGTGGTTCCAGAGCTTTGAGAAGTTTTGCAGCTCCTTGGCTATTTTTAGATTGATCTGACACTAAAGGAAAATAAAATTCATTTCTCCATTTGAAATAAATATTAAATTGTGAGAGACAAAGTTAATTATTCCTCTTGATCTGAAAGGGCTAAAAATGAGTGAACACTGTACAATTATCATGCAACACGGGCCAATGACTGAAGTTGCACTCATTCTACCCTCCTTCACAATTATAGTATTTTTCAGATGATTGTGGTGGTGTCTTGTATTAGTTGGTTAACTAGTGGATGGCTCCTGTAAAATGCTGAGCACCTTCTTCGACCAGTTTCAAGTCCCTGGGCATGAGCACCTTTCAAGAGAGGCCCAGTAGTTATGGCCCTAACCAGGCAATTGGGTTCAATTACCCACTCTGCGAGATACTCCGTGTGTGACTTTAGGCAAGTCACTAATGTCTTTGCCTCAGTTTCCCCCTCTATAAAATGGAGATAAGGGGACTCCCTGTGAGGCAGGGAGGATAAATGCATTAAAGATTGAGAGGTGCCCAGATACAGTAATGTGGACCATGCAAGTATCTCCGATAGATACAGAGAAGCATTTAGCATCTCTCAAGATCTGCCCCTAAAAGAGACGCATTTGCTTTTTCTAGATGAACTGTTATGTCGTCCTTGTCATGAAAACAAGGACCTTTTGTAAACTCTGGGAGAGAAAAATATAGCGTCTTTTACTCCTGCTCAGATGATTAGCAATATTTCTTCTGTGGAACTGCACTAATTTGTTCCATAAACCATGGAAGGTAATTGTCATGGAAATTTTAGGGGTAAAGCAAATCGCTCAATGAAAATGAAATGATTCCCCGTGGCAGATTAAGTAGCTTAGTATGGAACATTAATTAATATTTATGGAGATTGGTCGTGATAGAATAGGTTGTGAGAGCTAGTCTGTGTAACTTTATATCCGTTACAGATATAATTTGTTAGCTGTGTAAATATACAATAGCAGTGCATACAGGACATGTTAACACAGTTCAAGAGATAAAAATACCAGGCAGTTTTTATGCTTGTACAGTTTATTCAATCAACAATTACATCTTATTTTGGTAGTGCAGTGAAATAAGCAAAATGGGACCTATCCTATTCCTGTGGAAGTCAGTAGCAAAATTCCTATTGTCCTTAATGAGAGCAAGATCTGGCCCATTACCTACATTGTCAAATAATGACAGGTTTCAGAGTAACAGCCATGTTAGTCTGTATTCGCAAAAAGAAAAGGAGTACTTGTGGAACCTTAGAGACTAACCAATTTATTTGAGCATAAGCTTTTTGAGCTACAGCTCACTTCATCGGATGCATACTGTGGAAAGCGTAGAAGATCTTTTTACACACACAAAGCATGAAAGCTAAGCTATTACCAGCAGGAGAGTGGGGTGGGGGGAGGTATTTTTTCATGCTTTGTGTGTATAAAAAGATCTTCCACACTTTCCACAGTATGCATCCGATGAAGTGAGCTGTAGCTCACGAAAGCTTATGCTCAAATAAATTGGTTAGTCTCTAAGGTGCCACAAGTACTCCTTTTCTTATTGTCAAATAACCTTTTTTCCAGGTACCAATATAGTAAGGTTTATAATTTTTCTATTTTAATGCTCAGTTGAATTTCTATTATGATCACAAAAATACAGTTTTTAACAATTCTAGGTACATTCCATCATAATAAAGATGACACTTCAGTAATGGTTAAGTGGATTCAGCTTTGGATAGCAGCAAAAACTAAAACCAAAACGCCCGCCTGCCCCCCGCCCCCCCATAAAGGGACATTTAGATTACAATCCCTTTTATTGGATTTATTTAATTTCTATTTTGATCTGCAAAATCTACAGGAACTGAATGACATAACTCAGGCTATGTTTTGATTCTGAAGATTTTTGTTAATTTAATTGTATTTTGGTCTATCTTGATTCCCCCCCGCCTGCCCCCGCTCCAATGTGTTCTTGCTTTAGCTCTTAATTATTCTTAGCCCAGGCAACTAGTTTCTGGTTAGTCTTGCTTCCAGTTTATCATTATCTACTCCTAAATATGTAGGCCAAGATTTTCAAAAATAGGTGCCTAAATTTGGCTTCCAAATCCACATGTATATTTAGGAATCTAACTTTAGGCACAGGGGACTGGACTTGATGACTGACTTCTGGAGGTCTCTTCCAGCCCTACATTTCTATGATTCAGACACCTACCTGAAAGCTGCTTGATTTTTCAAAAGTGCTGATCCCTTAGGAGCAGCCATGGAAGCCATGGCAGTGACTTGTACTTAGACTTAAAGTAGGTGGGAACTGCTGGGTTGCCCAGCACTCTTGAAAATCAGGCCACTTTTATTTAGATGTCTAAATATATATTTAGGAGCCTAACTCTAGGTACATCTTTTTGAAAACCTTAGCCACAGATTGTACCTTATCAAGGGTTGGATGTTCAGAAACATCTTAGTGACTTAGGAGCACAAGTCCCATTGAGCGACAAGTGGAGTTGTATGCCTAAGTCAGTTAGGCATTTTTGAATATCTCAGCGCAAATAGTTAACTATAGAAAATATGAGCGAGGTGCATTAGAGTGGCTCCTCTGGACACTGTAGGTGTGCTTTATAGGAGAATGCCTTGCCCAGGGCCTGAAGCATACTAACCCTGGTGTACTGGCCAAAGTCTAATGAGGGTGATTTAAATTAAATTCAGCCTAAAAACATTTTCTCTGCAGTTTCAGTTGAAAAAAATATTCCTGTCCTAAATGATTGTGCAGATGACTACCTGATTTCATTCCCGAAATATACAAACAATAGGTTGGATTTATAGGTGACATTGCTGGGTCATTGAAGTCCCAAAATATGTGGACCATGTTTCCAGGCCCTTACATCCAACCCTGCAGTGCCCCCTCCTGTTGTGGATGGCTTGTAGGTTGGGTTTTTAAGGCAGCAAGGATGGGGGTGGAACGCTTCCTCCATTGGTTCCTTGCTAGATGCTAATTGTCGGGTTGCAAGGCATACAGAATTTGGCTTGCAGGGCTCAGATAAACCAGCTGTTGCAGGGTACAACAGTAGAACAAGTCAGAATCCTTGGCGGTGACTGAGTTTTTCCTCTTGCACATCACGTATTAAAGTAAATACTGTTCAGTAGCCAGAAGCCTTGTGGGACACATTAGTCCAGATGAAAACTGAATTATCGTTACAAGTGTGAACTTTTTGGCTCTCAGCATGGTCTTTATGTATTGCTTTACAAAATGGTGTGTATATGTTTGTGTGTGGCTTGTTAAAAGCTAGGTAATAAGGTACACAGAGGAAGCCATTGGCAGCATACAATACTTTTTATTGGGTCTACCATAACAGGAACTATGCTATGTGTTCTTGAGTGCCATCTACTGGCACTTTGTAAATCTGTAAATAGTTGTTCGAGAGTTCTCTTGTAACATGGACTGGAAACTAGAAGTAGTTCTTTTCCCATCCCTTATATCCATCTATAGCTCTCAACCTGCAAAGGCCTAAATGTGGGACACAATGTGTGACAGAGAATCTGGATCAGATCCACTATTAGCTTAATGGGGTGTGAGAGACAACAACGATGACACACGCAGAAAACAAAACTCATTCCTGAAGTGTAAATAATTCTATTACATCAGTTTCGTGATTCTTTATTTCTGACATAAATAATTTTCAACCTTCAACAAGGAGGGATGCGGGTACCAAATTTCTGTGGATTTAACATAGCACTAACATCCCATTCAAATTACAAATGACTCTAAAGGACTATTTAGATGATGGTTCTTAATACATGACAGCAAGGACCTTTCTCTAAGATTTCATTAATTTTACATGTACAAAACCTAAGTTTTCACAATGCTTTCCCCTTAACATACTAATAGATGCAAATGCATCTTATCAGTGCATTTAGTTGCTTAGCACTGAAGTCTGCATTTTCTCTTCCTCTGAAAATTGTTGTTTGAAACTATTTTGTAAGGAAGCATTTAGGTAGCTTTAACTGACTGTTGAAGTGTTGCACAAATTGTTCCTGTTTTTAAAGGCTTATGGAGAACCACAATCTCCAACAGCTATTTACGAGCCTAACTCAATGTATAGTATTTGATTCTTTGTATAGGAGAGCAACTGGGAGAATAATAAGAGAAAATGAATCTGGGGACTAGAAGGACAGAAAGATAGGTACAGTGTCTCCTATTGCCTTCAGCAAGCAGGCATCTGTAATAGCTCATCATTACAGTTGTTCTCACACAGATCCTCTGATAAGGTATTGAAAGATGGGGAGAAGCCATTTATAGGGCGAAGAGAGTGGAATCTAAGGAAGCAGATGCGAAGAAATTAAAAATAATGAAAGGGCGGAAAACCCTTTGTAAAGATCTTATTCTGTGTCATGCACAGTTGCTAAGAGTGTGGGAGATGCCAATCTAGGGCTGGTGGAACAAAGGATCCCACCTCCAGGAATTCCCACCATAAGTTCTGCCTGCATTCAGAATGGAAACAGCAGTTCAGTGCCCTCCTGCTTTCACTTATTCAGTTCATTTTTTGCTTTGAGACAGCAGTGAGTTTTTTAAAAAAAAAATGTTTAAAAAAAGTGGTTTTAATTTGGTTTAGCTTCCTCTCCCCCACTATAGTGTCTTCCAGATTCCTTGAAACTGTCAATTTCCTATCAGCATACCTTGGAGTGCTTTTTCCCAATCTATCCCTTTAGCCTGGTTCATGAGATCTAGAAATAACACAGTGCTTGGAGCACAGTTCTTCATCTCTGGATAGAAGATGTTAAACATTTATTCTGTGCTAAGAATGATTCTAATGTTTATGTTTAGCGTGGAGTATTCAAACAAGCACAGGTTAAAGCTGGATGTAACCCAAGTAGATCAAAAATGTAGGGCCCCAAAGCCACGCTCCGGAAAGGGTAGTGAGAGAGGCAGGGCTAGAAAAACCTCAAGTTGCGTAGGTGGGACTAGGGAAAAAAATACATTCCCTGCTCCTTGGGAGCATCGGCAACCCATTTCACCATGTATTCGGTGGGAGATGGATTTCTGAATTGGAGGGTGGCCAGCATGGAGCATGTAGGTTTTCCTTTCTTGCTGGTGAATCTTGACAAACAAACAACTTCAAGGTCCTGGTTCAGCAAAGGACTTAAGTATGTAGCTAATTTTAAGCACATGAATAATCAGGATGAATTGTATGCTTAAATGCTTAATTGCGTTGAGTGAAGTCCTCATTAAGGAAACTGAAGAGACCATTCATCTCCATAGAAAAGAGCCACACATTTCAGAAGAACTAGTGAGTATATGTTCCAAGTACTTCTGCCTATGTTACCGGAGGACTTCATGTTAACAGGCCTAGGTCTACATCTGCATTCATGATAAGTAGCACTTACTCATACAAGTAGTCCCCCTGAAGTCAGTGGAACTACTTGTATGAGAAAGTGTAACTCAGCATTAGGAAGGGGTGTGGAATCAGGCTAAAAGATTTTAAGTTGTTCAGGGCAGGGATATTGTCTGTTTTATGCAGTGCCATGTATATTTATGGTGCTGTATAAATAATGATTAACAGTTCCCTGCTGAAGTAATGAGCTGGGCACTTTGAACTATGGAAAAAGAGAAATCTTTCATTTTCCTTTCAGAATAATACTCCCTAAAATCTCTGAAATCAAAATTAATTATCCCTGACTGATTAAGTACAGATCCTGTACACTACATATTTGCCTCAATCTTCCCAAGCCGCTTCCTTATACAGGAGCATTTGTAGCTCTGTTCAAGACCTGTGAGAGTTCTGCTGATAAAGAGAATATTTAGGAAATGCAAGAAAAAGAAAAGTAACTAGAAGGTTGTGGCTCTTCGCTTCAGAATCACCATGTTTCTACACAGGGAAAAGAACCTGAGCATTCTGAAAAACTAGTCCACAGAGCAAGGAAAGACTTGTTCCAGTGGAAATACATGAGACCATGATTAAAGCTTTTGGTTTTCAGTCAGATGGGGAGGAGGAAAAGGAAAGAAATCAAGTTTTCATTTTAAAAATAAAAACCCAGTATGTTGCAGTGGGTTCCATTGCATTCCTCTGTATCGTTAATGCCAAGTGAGAACCACCAGATACGGGTTTATATCTGAACAGGTAACGTGCAGTTTTAAAAATAAAAAGGGACAAGTCAGACTGATGTCATCTAGTTCAGTGGTTCTCAAAGCCGGTCCGCCGCTTGTTCAGGGAAAGGCCCTGGTGGGCCAGACCGGGCTGGTTTATTTACCTGCCGCGTCCACAGGTTCGGGTGATCGCGGCTCCCACTGGCCGCAGTTCACCGCTCTAGGCCAATGGGGGCTGCGGGAAGGGCGGCCAGCACGTCCCTTGGCCCGTGCTGCTTCCCGCAGCCCCCATTGGCCTAGAGCGGCGAACCGCAGCCAGTGGGAGCCGCATTCAGCTGAACCTGAGGACGTGGCAGGTAAACAAACCGGCCTGGCCCGCCAGGGGCTTTCCCTGAACAAGCAGCGGACTGGCTTTGAGAACCACTGATCTAGTTCATTATAATTAATATAATAAATTGGCCTATTCCTCTTAGCAGTGGTGTTCTTCTAATGTCTGTAAGTACAGTATCAGAATTGGGAGGCATGATGGAATAAAGACAATTTCACATATTTCTCCAGGATAAAGTCTTCAGAACTTCACTGCACAAGATTTCCAAGATCAACTCTGTTTTACAGATCCCATAACGATTTATCTTGACTGCTTTTTTTTTTTTTTTTTGCCCTCACCCAAAAAAGTAAAAAGGCAAAATGTGGTATTTGGTTAAATGATGAGGATTCATTTACACCGTGCTAAATATTGTAGACATCTCAATTTCCTTTCACCCTAAATGTAAGGGTTATAAAGCTGAGAGAGCTGCTTGAGCCAGATGGCTAGAGTTGAATTATAGAAGCATGCGCAAAGCTGTGAGGAAAGTCTCCTTGAGAAATTAAATCCCATTACACTAGTTCTTCCTCTTCCTGAGCAGAAAGAACATGTGTGTCAGTTTGGCTCACTGTGCATATTTTCCCTGAACACAATGGGATAAATTGTGGATTTATCACTAGCTCTGAGTAAGGGACCGTGTGTATTTGTGCTATCCACTGAGCAGACCTGGACCAAATTGTAACTCAGTTGAAATTTGGTCCCTGACTCCTCTCTTACTCCAGGGGCAAATTATCAGTGCCTTCCCTTTTCATGGTGTAGATTACTGTAGTAGAGAGAGCCTGGAGCACTGGGCCTGGTGCAAGATCTGAGGCCTGAACCAGAGGCTGTGAACCAAAGTCAGGCCATGTATTCAAGTAGTTGTTTACAAGTTCACTGTCCAGTACATGAACTCGGCAAAGTTGTTGCTAGTGTACTAGGCACTCGATATTTACATAAAAATATTACAGCTAGTACAGATACATCCCAATCTAGTACAAGATAAAATGGTTTGACAACACAATGAATAAGGATGTTTTGTCCAAGATATCAGGAACAAGGGGAAGTAACAAACAGATGTCATGATATACATAAGGTGGTATGTAATTTGTTTGTTTTAGTCTATAAATGTAGGGGTCCTTTGCCTTTATTCTTTGCCTGGCCTGGGGACGGCAGAAACTCCCGCTGCTGACTGAGCCGTTCCATGCTACTAGGAGCTCATGCGTCATTGTACTTGTAACCACAGAGCCAGGGCACTAATACTGTGGTTAGGGGGCAATTAACCTGGCTGAGTGCCTTTGTCACTGAACCGTGCCTGTGGTCTTGTGTTATGAGTAAGATTGAAGTCTGCTGAATGAGCAAGCTGCATTGTTTGCTACTAATAACATTGAAACTCAAAGGATAGAAGCACTGAGCAACCTAGACAGCGCCACCAAGCCAAGGATGTTCCAGCTGAACCAGCTCTCTGTGCAGAGCTGGGGACAGCACCCGGAAAGAAAACACCCCATTCAAGCCAACTGACAACATTTACTTCCCCTACATGTTTGCTCATCTGTACAGATTAGCACATTTGGGGGTTGTCAAGGCTCCACCCACCTGTTTGTCTCCTAGGCCACTCCTCCCCTGCCCCTAGCTGCACAGAAGGGAGTGGTAGCCCAAAGGGCTGCTCTCCTGTCACTATGATGTTCTGTCTTGTTTGGACAGATAGATCACATGATATGTTTGTGTCCAGACCTAATTAATAGAATCAGGTGCAAATACTTGTGATTATGAATTCAGATTGTGCATTTCTGCAGCATTCTCCTCAAAATGTGCTGTTATCTCCTTCAGGAGAACATTTGTGAAAAATGAATGCAGACGAAGCATGTTTGTCATGGATTATTTTTTTTCAGCGTTCACCCAGCTTTATTAACGAGGTCCTATCTTTTCATACACTGCATACTACCATTTTATGTACTACAATCTCATAGCAGAGGTGGTTTTTGATACCTGGTGTCAGTCAGATAGATCTCCGCTTAAAAGAAAAATTTGGAGTGTATGAACGTGTGTATATAATAGATATTATCTCTTTGTCCCTCATGACTACTTAGATTAGATGCTTCGTTGCATAGATTGTCTACTACTCTGTTTGAACAGTGCCTACTGCAATGGGGTTTCTCCTTTGGTTGGCCATTAGTCACTCACTGCCATAATAAAATATTATATGTATATTTAGGTATATGCTTCTATAACACACACACACACACACACACACACATTCTGTATATAGTATAATGCAACCAAATGGCCAATATTTTGGTAATATGTATGCTTCATACAACACTTTGCATTACCAAAGTATAGATTCTTGCCAGGTAGTCAGCAGAGAACATAAGAAAGGCCATACTGGGTCAGACCAAACGTGCATCTAGCCCAGTATCCTGTCTGCCGACAGTGGCCAATGCCAGGTGCCCCAGAGGGAATGAACAGAACAGGCAATCAATCAAGTGACCCATCCCCTGTCACCCAGTCCCAGCTTCTGGCAAACAGAGCATAACACTTTTTGTATTGGGGCTGAGGTACTCGTTTGGTATCCGATAGAATGAGTCCGGCATTCGTTTTTCTGGTTAGTTATCAGTCTGCTACAAACATTTGAGATGAAGACGGAAAATTTGCAACCATTGATTAACTCTGAGAGTTCTAATCCTCCTCAGTACATATGAGTGGAAGGAAAAAAAAATCACTCTTTGCTTTCTTTTAATGAACAAACTTGGGGCCCTTCTGAAAATGGGGGTTTCTGCCAGAGGGCATGTACAATAGGCTGCTTCCTTTCTTTGTGGTCCAATGTCTGCTAATGATTGATGGGTTCTCCAAATGGCTTTATCCACCGAACTCCTAATGGTGGTATTTATTAGTACAAGCAAAACAAAGAGAATGTATCTTGATAACCTTTAATTTAGGTCCATTAATAAACCTCACCCAATCATCAGCGCCTTTAATTCTGTCAGACGTGCGTGATCACCCTGGCTGTACCTTGTTTATATCTCTTCATTCCTTATTCATTTTATCCTTTCACACTGTAAATGGGAAGGCCAATCATCTGTTCAGAACTCCAAAACTAGACCTACAAATTGCCTAGACACCGCAGATGCACTGTCCCAGCATGGGAAGGGTTTGCTTCGTGGTCTCAGGACTATTTATTTTGTGCAATAGGAATACACCTCCTAAAAATAGTGAGCAGTGGAGCTATGTTGACCTATATGATCTGAGGATTTAGCCCATTTATTTAATCTGAAAGTCACTTTTGTCCATGAATGGAGAGCAGCCAAACAAGAGGGGAGAAGAGAGGGAAAAGAGATTAAAACGAAGGAGCTGAGGAATCAGAGGAGAGGAAAAAAGACAGAAGGAGCAGAAATAGAGTAATGATTGTGTCGGTTCTGTAGAGACAGAGACTGAGTGTTTGAAAACTGAAGGGGAAACAACAGGGATATTTCTTTACCAGAAAAACCATCAGAAGGAGAGGCTGACAATGTGTTTTTGTTTTAGAGAGACTATGCTGGAGAAGGGCTTGACATGCTTTGTCTGTCTATGGCTGGAGGGCCTTTAGGGTTAACAAAGTGGATGTGTAAACACTGCTAGTTTTTTTATAAGAGAAAGGAAAACAAAATATTCACTCTAGCCTGGCAAAGTTGGGAGTGAAAGCCCCACGGAGATATGCTGCAAGTGGAAAGTTGATTCTTCAAACCAATTTCTATCTTCAGGAATTGAATGTATTTTTTCCATCAGTAAAACATTGTAATATGATTTAAAATGAGTGTTTATTTGTATGTGTTCCCCACAGCTAAGTAGGAGTGCAGGCTTGGGATGCACTCAGAAGCCTGAGAGAAGTGTACAGTCTTGCTCAGTCTGAAAGCTTCTGAAAGCCCTTCGCAGACCCGGAAGATTAATTTGAAAAAGTTAATAAAATTGACCCAGTAGCCATAATTTACTTGGATATTCAAAAAGCTTTATATAAGCAAAGCTCCCTGAGCAGAGGCTATTACAGAAAATAAATAATCACAGGTAAAGAGGCAAAGACTTGTCATAGATTAGGAATTGCTTAAGTGATAAGGGGATTAAAGTCATAATGAGCAAACAAACTAGGGATGTTAATGGTTGGTTACCATAGGGGTCCATATCGGGCCAGTGCTCATTAAAGGTCTGATCCAGCTTCCTTTGGAGTCAATGGGAATATTTCCATTTATTCTCATGGAAACTGGGTCATGCCCTGATACAGTAAAGATTTGAAATAGGAAGCAGACAGCAAGATGGCCAGGTTTGCTTATGGCAAAAAGTTGGATTGGCTAGTCAATACTTTGGAGGATTGTGAGAAATTCTGAAATGGTATAAATGCTTCCCAAAGGATGGTATCTATCATGATGGTGTATTAAATTGAACAGGGAAAAAGTAATGATTACAGGCAACAAATAATTTAAATTTCTCATGGATACAATTAGGCTCTGAACTTGCAGCAATATCTGGGGGGAAGTGAAAGATTTGGAAATCGTGAGTAGCTCACTAAAGATGTCTGGCTAATGTGAAGCAGCAGTTAACAAAGCAAGATGCTTGGGTGTCCCCTCCGCCCCTTTTTTTTTTTTTTTTAAAGAGGGCAGAATTTAATACAGAAAATATTGTGACATTATATCAAGCACTGTGTGTCCACTTGTCACTGAATTGTAAGAAACTTCAGCAGAAACAGAAATGATCCAGAGACAGAGGAAGAGAGAGTCAGCAAAGAGGTTTAAAGGTATGACAGGACATACAAATGAAAGAGAGAGCATGGGCAATTTTAAAAAAAAATCCTGGGAATAGAAAGAACTTGATTAAAGATCATGAATGTGACCTGTCACATTGAAGGCTGGTCACTTTTCTCCTGTCAAAGAGAAATCTTATGTGAAGTATTTCTAAAGGGTAATCTCTAGCATTCACTGTCCCGGGAGGTTGTGTAGTCAAATACTTTTGCGAGATTTTTAAAAGGGTTGTTATGATCACTAGAAACAACTGTAGCTGTGCAAGCTGAGATGATAAGGTCAGTCAGTTCTTGTGCTTTGAAAGACTGTGGTGGGAGCTAGAGAAGCATTAGAAATGTGCAGCATTGCCCATTTGGCAAGGTGCATAATTGGATATCTTTACCTTCTTCAGAAGCATCGGATGCTGGCCACAGATATCCAATTGGGCGGACTAATAATGTGCTTTTCTATGGCAAATTCTATATCCATAGCCACAATTTTGCGGGTCGTTTGTATGTTTGTGTAGCTCTCCTGTCCCTGTTATGGGTTGCCATAATTATGAGTGATTGAGATTACATTCTCAATCTGAACCTTAGTGAGTGTCCTTTTCTTCTTCAAAAACCTTCTTTTGAAGTTTCAAAGGCCTTTTGGATCATAGAAGTCTTCCTCTTTATCTCTGCTTTACAGCCTCTGTCCTGATGTACAGTATCAGGCTCCCCAGACCCCTTTGCCTTTGTACTATTGTACTGTAGCTGTGTGTGTGTCTATTGCCTGTCTCCTTTTCATCTGTGCATTCAAACTCTGCTTCCTCTGGTGTGATGTCTCAACATGTCATTTCATTCCATAATAATGACAGAGGGCTTTTTTCCATGGTTCTTTTTTCCTCTGTTTCTGTTCAAAGGTTGTGATTCAGAGACACTGAACGTACTTTTCCTTTCTTTGATCTCTGTATGTTCACTGAATTTGTCCTTGCCTACCTTTTTTTTTTTTTTACATACACCTCAGTGGACATCTCTTCTCTTTGCTACTGTAAGCTTTGTTCACCAATTTGAAGACATACTTGCTCACATTTACAGTCCAGTCCATTCCTTGTATGCTAGCTAACTCCATCTTATTCTCCTTGACTGTTGTCTTCTCTTTTTCTGTGCCTTCATTCTTTTGCTTCATCTTTCTCACAGGCTTTCTTGTGACTTTAAAATAGCTAGCGGAAGAGAGAAAGAGATGCCTCTTGTCATTTCTTCTTCCTGGACTCTCTTCATAAACTCTTTCACAGTAGTTGCAGTTAAGCCAAAATGGGTAACAATGGTATCTCTCATGCTATGGAGTAGTACATTTCTGGTAAAAGCTGACTTTTTAATAGAGACCACTAAAGAGCTTGACTCATTAGTTAGTTAATGCTACAGATCCTTCATGGTCTAGTTCCTTGAATGACTCGTGTGTCTAGTCAGACAATTTCTGTGGAAAAGCTTAATCCAATTCCAATCATGTACATGCTGAAGGCAAAATCCTACATATTTCTATTTCCCAACCCGTATGAACATGATGGCAGATTTTGACAAGGGAAATTAAATTTAAAAATCATGTATTTTAATACACTAGTTTTCCTACCTAGATTACTAGTAACATCTCAGATTATTAAAAGTGTAAGAAATTTAAAAATCTTATTTTTTGCTGCTTATGCTGTGGTTTACTCTTTACATTTCTCTCAGTTTGTGCTATGGAAGTCAACAAAGTCAGTTTCTTTCTGTTCAGGCCCTGACTGAAAAGAGTAGACAACATTTAAGCACACGCTTATCTTGAAGCACACATTTCAGTGCTGTACTGAATGAAGGCCTTAGTCATTTTCCTTTTCAAATTGGTAGTGCTTCCATGTTTGGCTTGCAGGCTAAAGGAGAATGTGTTTGTCTTGGAACAAAGTGGATCGTTTTTGTTGATCCTGGGTTTTATAGAAGCTTGTTTACAGAGAATCTAAATTTTGGACCAAATCTGAGTTAAGTGTCCCATTAGCCTATCCAGCTACATTATTGATATATATCCTGCCTCCAGCACCTCGGCTGATTTACTAAGCTGGGTTCTGGCAATATCTGTGAGATCTGTCCAACACACACGGAATGGGTCCCATTGACTTCAGTGAGCATTGGATCAAGACTCCCTCCGTGGGGAAAAAATCCTGACCCCAAGTCTTTTGGATGGAAGTAGAACCACTCCGTAGCTGTACCTCTAGCCTGATGGCTCTGTGATCTTGGAACCCCATCTGAGGGGAAGGGGAGGTACAGAGGATCCCTGCTGCAACCTACCCTCCTTCCCTATCCCCAAAGAACTATTGTGTATGGCAGTGCCAGGATCCTC
Source organism: Lepidochelys kempii (assembly GCF_965140285.1). Classification (NCBI taxonomy): domain Eukaryota; kingdom Metazoa; phylum Chordata; order Testudines; family Cheloniidae; genus Lepidochelys; species Lepidochelys kempii. The sequence goes on from NC_136380.1 coordinate 253,123,578, forward strand.
CAGGAGCTGGGCTTCACACCATGCAGGTGATGTTCACCCCATGAGAGGTCTCCTAACATCCTATACCTCTCTGCTCAGCAGAACCCCGGCAGCTCCACTGTGCTATGAGCTCTCTGTGAGGAGTGGGCAGAATTTTATTCCAACGTAAATAAGTTTTTGAAGGACCGTTCTACCCTCCATTGTACATGTGTGTTTTCATTGATTAGATTTCAACTGTTACGCTGTATCCTGATAAAAGCATGATTTACATAACCTGTGTGATGCTGTAATACCTAGGAAAGCTGGCATTAAGAACAAGTTTATAATTGTAACTTTTGCCTTTGTCACTTTCTTACAACCTTAGTGTTATTTTGGAGGCATTTTTTTTTGTGGTGTTTAATTCACCGTGGGTATCCTATTTATGGAAATTAATTGGAAATTTCAAAGTGGGTGAGAATATCTTTTGTTGAACCAAGTTCTGTTGGTGAGAGAGACAAGCTTGTCTTTCACAATAGATGTTGGTCCAATAAAAGATATTACCTCACTCACCTTATCTCTCTAATATCCTGGGACCAACATGACTACAACTTACACTGCATACTGGAAGCTTTAGTAATCAGTGGGACTTCCAAGAGAAGCTGTGCAACCCTCGCCTTATCATGTGTGTTCTGTCATCGTGGTTTCTGCAGCCTTCCAAATTAAAAAAAAAAACCAAATCCTGATGTATGTTATATTTTCTAAAGACAATTGTCATGTATTCTACCTATCGCCCGTTTGTCTCATAATGATGTCATCAGTGTGCTTGTTTTTCATGTTAGCATAACAGTCAGGTTGTTTAGAGTGTGTGAAACGAATGGATTATTTAAGTAAAGATGTTATAAGCTAGATGGGTGGGCTTGGTAATGGGGCAGAAAGGCCAAGGTTTTCAAAATTTGGCTGCCTAAGATTGGGCTCTAAGGTCCTGGTTTTCAAAAGTGTTCAGAAGCCCCAAGAGGACCAGACTTTTCCAAGAGAGCTCAGCTCCCTCTTAGGCACCTAGGTGAAGTAGCTAGGTTTTCAGAAGTGCTAACACCCAGCAACTCCTGCTGAGAATAAAAGGAGCTGGTGGATGCTGAGCACTTTGCAAGTCTGACCCATTCATTTAGGAACCCAGCTACAGGCACTGGGTTTTGAAAATCTTTGCCAGTCTCTTAATGCTAGGATACCAGTTTAAACTCCATGTAGTAGCTGAAAATCATTTCCATTTTACTGCTTTTAGGCAGTCCCAAGGAACAGGTTGGTGGCCTCAGTCTAATTCCTGTTTGACAGCTATCCTTCTCACCACACCAGTTGCCACAATTGACAACTTGAACAGAGGGTCCAAGGTTGAAATGGGCATAGAGACTGAACTACCTCCTCTCTACATTGGCCTCTTAATGATAGGGCTGAAATGTTTTTTCACAAGGCGGTAGGTAGAAAGCTTATGCTTCTGTTGGCCATGCTATTCCTTTGTTGGATGGATGAGTTTGATCCTGATAGGTGCTTGATTACACAGCCATCAGGAACACCAAAATCACTAAAAACTAATGTTAATTGGCTTGTGTGCATATGTAACTTCTCTCTCATTTTATGTTTTAGAATTTTCCAAGGAAACGTAGGCACAAGATAAGATACACAAACTATATGTTGTCAGTATTGAAAGGGATTAGTAATAAATATTTTGTCTGCTTATGCCATATCACACATGGATGTACGTGTTGGAGTAGGGGGAGGGATACTTTTGATCACACTCGGGTAAGAATAAAGGAAAGTTAGTCTGGACAGTATTTTCATGGAGCAGTACTGGCTGATTTTGAAATGGGATGTAAAAATTACAATGTTAATTTTTAATTGTTAAAATTTAGGGGGTAGATCCTCGGTGTAAATCCATATAGCTGTGTTGAAGTCAGTGGGATTTACACGAAGTGAGGATGTTTTTAGATGTTCTTTGTTTTTAGATAGTCCTGGAAAGGAATATTTAAAAATAAAAATCCTTTTTTTCCTACACAAATACAAGCACTTGCTCACTTTTTAATTAAAAGGAAACCATTCCTTGCAGTTAGAATCATAGACTTTAAGGTCAGACGGGACCATTACGATCGTCTAATCTGACCTCCTGCACAATGCAGGCCACAGAATCTCACCCACCCTCTCCTGTAACAAGCCCCTAACCTATGTCTGAGCTACTGAAGTCCTCAAATCGTGGTTTAAAGACTTTGAGGTGCAGAGAATCCTCCAGCAAGTGACCCGTGCCCTACGCTGCAGAGGAAGGCGAAAAACCCTCAGGGCCTCTGCCAATCTGCCCTGGAGGAAAATTCCTTCCTGACCCCAAATATGGCGATCAGCTAAACCCTGAGCATGTGGGCAAGACTCACCAGCCAGAAACCCAGTTGACCCATGGTGCCCAAAGTGACCAAAAATACAGAAAGCTCAAACAGTTCTTTGCTCCCTGCAGTGATGATCAGAATTACCCTGCCAGTGGAGTTACTCTGCTGCTCCATTAAACAAGTGTCATGGCAGAGCTCTTGGCAAATGGCTCTTCCTGAAGCTGCCAGTAAGGCTGTTGATGCAGCATAGGTCACTCAGCAAAGGTTGCTCCAGTGAGAGGTTAACAAACACCACCTGAGCAGCGTTATCAGATCACTGCTCCCAACACTATCTCCTAGCCCTTACACAATGTGTGTTAATGAAATGCACATTGCTTTGGTGGTGTATTGCTAAAGAAATTTCAACAAGATGGGTATGGGGGAAGGGAAATCTGCCATGATTTACTATTTATGTTATGCTGTTGACTTCAGTGGAGTTGATCAGGGTATAAACCAAAGCAGATTTATAGTATGTTTTTTTGCTGGAAGGCTAGTGCACTAAGCAAATTTAGCCGACACCAATATTGCAAGGGAGAAATTGTTTTTCCTAGATCAGCCGAGCTTACATAGGTTTGGTATATGTTGCTCTGAAACAATCTGTAAGTAACATACACCTATATCAGCATGAGACTATATACCTATTGTATATGATTTTACAAAGGGTGTAAAGATACAAGGATGTAGTGAACTTTTAGCCATTGATTTAGAACACTTGAAAATACTACAGTTTTGCCAACTCAGGCCTCTCGGAATGTAACTGTTATGGTGAAAGGGGCTAATGGTTGCAATTAGGTGAGTCTTTGATCCACAGATTTAGGGCTTGTCTACACTGGAAATTCACTGGCATAGCTACTGCAAAATAATTATTCTGCAATAGCTCTTCCAGAATAACTCCTCATGCTGAGTCACTGTTCCAAAATATGACTTTATTCCAGAATAGTATCTATCAGGGGAGTTATTCTGGAATAGCTATGCTGATGAATTTCCCAGTGTAGTGGTGCAAGACAAATGGGAGCTCAGAGATAAGCTGTGTGAGCTGAGAGGTTTCTCTGATTGCTGAGACAGGGGCTAGGATATTGGTTTTGCTGCTTATGTGTGTTAGAGGCAGAAAACCTGGACAAGCAATTATGAGCATGATGTTGACAAAAGGGAGTGGGACAGAGCTGCTTGGGAATAGAGCTCACCGGAGAGGCATATTTGGGAATTTCTGAGCAGCAAACTGCTTGCTGTTTGATTCTGCTGTGTTCAGGGAAAGAGGACTTTGTGTACATTCTTTGTAAATAATTAAGATTACATCAACAGTACACCTGGCTTGTCATAGAATCATGGAACTGGAAGGGACCTTGAGAGGTCATCTAGTCCAGTCCCTGCACTCATGACAGGACTAATTATCTAGACCATTCCTGATAGGTGTCTGTCTAATCTGCTCTTAAAAATCTCCAATGATGGAGATTCCACCACCTCCCTAGGCAATTTATGCCAGTGCTTAACCGCCCTGACAATTAGGAAGTTTTTCCTAATGTCCAACCTAAACCTCCCTTGCTGCAATTTAAGCCCATTGCATCTTGTCCTATCCTCAGAGGTTAAGATAAACAATTTTTCTTCCTCCTCCTTGTAACAACATTTTACATACTTGAAAACTGTTATCATCTCCCCTCTCAGTCTTCTCTTCTCCAGACTAAACAAACCCAATTTTTTCAACCTTCCCTCAGGTCATGTTTTCTAGACCTTTAATCCTCCATATCTCTTCTTATAGAAACAGCTTTGCAAGATCTCAAATACTGGCTAACCTCTTGGGCCAAAGGGTCAACCTAATGCAGGCCCCTATTTGTACTCAATCAAGATCTTTTCCCTACAACTCCACCTACCTACCTCCTCATTTATTACTAATGAAACAGACATACCTATGAGACATACGTAATTGTAGTGGGTGGTTTCCATCCTTTACAAGTAGGTACTAAGAAGTGATTATTGTCATCCTTTCACTGTACTTTGCAGCTGGTCTCTCTTGCATATGGGTAGTCCACTGACCCTTATGTTAGTTGTGTAGGTATTGCTGGCAATAATTTATACTGTCGTGCACATAGAAGGGAATGCATCATTAGAAATGTGGACTGTTTGTATCTTTGGGAAGTGTCTGTTTGATAGAAATACTGAAGGTTGGCATCCTTCTAAGAGACCAGTGATTGCTTAATGGTGAATAATGGCTGCAGATGGACACATATATTGGTAAAAGAAAATCCTTAAAATACAAAAGTGGTACTAATGTGATGTAATTCATAACTGGTTGCTGTTATCAAGAGTCCCTTTAAGGCATCTGACTATCTTCTTTTACCCCCACTGCAAGTGATTTTACTTCGATGGGTAATGTACCAAAGGTCCCTGATAGGAGTCAGGTGGTTTGTCTTACGTTGGCTGGTCTGCATCAATTCTCTCATGCCTTCACCTGGGAGAGCAAAATAAGGCTGACTGGGCTAAATGCATTGTACAAATGCTTTTGTCAGGGTACAGAAGTTCAGATATTAAAAATTTATTTCCGTGGAGGATGAAATAGCATTTTAAAAATGTAAATGGGTCATTTATGTAAAGGGAATGCTGATTGCTTCATAACATGATCATTTCTCACAATTTGGGCTTAACATTTTCATATCCAATTTATCTAAAGCGTCTATTCCCTGATTATCCCTGTTCTCTCACTTTAACTCTCTGCATTAAAATATTTTCTCTCCTGTAAGCTCACTGGTTTGTATACTAAACTAATTACAGTTGTCCATCATATCTGATTACTTGTTCCTATAGTCAGTGCTTTTGAATGATATGGAGGGCAGAGGCTAGGAATTGTAATATGAGCTTTTGGCCAACAATGTAACAAACAATGACAGCACTAAAACAAATTATAAACCTTACCAGATGATTCAGAGCATAGGTGCTGGAAGTAAATGGTTGTGGGGGTGCCACCACACCCTCTGGCTTGAAGTAGTTTCCATCATATACATGGTTTACAGTTTGGTTCAATGGCTCTCATCACCCCACTATAAAAATTGTTCCAGCACCCCTGATTCAGAGACCTGGCTGCTTGCAGATTAATAACTTTGTGTATTAGCTCAAGTGAGTATTGTCTAGTGGTTAATAATCGAGACTTGGAATCAGGAGATCTGTGTTCTGGTTCCAGTTTTCTCCCTGATTTGCTGGGTGACCCAGAATAACTCACTTAGATCTTGATTCAGCAAGATACTTGTATTTAACTTCATTAAGGGCAACTCATATTCTTAAATTAACACATGCTTAAGTACTTTGCTGAACTGGGAAATTTGTGGCAGAACCCACAACAGTCCTCAGCTCTCCTGTGTCTCAGTCTAGTACCTTAATCATGAGATCGCCTTTTCTTCTTGTGTAGAAATTTTGCCTTGAGCATCAGGCCCATTAACTCTTGGAGAAATGTGTACAGATTAAAATCACTATACGTTATTCTCTGGATTCATTTTTATCTTTTATAAAACGTTTAACTCTAATTCAGCCAAACATACAAGTTGGGGTTTTTTTCTCCCCCTTTTCTTCCATCATTAAATCTTGCCTTACGTATAGGGATTTTTTTCTGTAGGAATAAAGAACAGACAAATGATGGGGGGAATTTATTAAAATTGTTTTAAAAAATAGAACACCTGGAAAGTGCTTTAAAGTGAGTTGCTGCTGTTGAAGCTGCTCGTGAACACTCCAATTTAAACAGAGTTAAAACAAACCATATTCTTTTATATTTTTAAATGCCGGAATCTCTCTTCATAGATACTTTTCAATAGAGTAACTTACTGCAAAATTCTACTGACACAAAATAAAATGTGTTAATTTCACTTGACTAAGAAAAAAGTGAAGCGATGATCGTTTCGCTGGGGTAATCTAAATATGTGTGAAAGTAAAATAACAATAGTGCTGCTGTTATTTGATACTTCTTCAGTTCCTTCCATCTGAGGATCCCAAAGAACTCTGCAAACATTAGTGAATTGGGCATCTCAGCCCCCTTGTGATGTAGTTAGGTTTTCCCATGAGGCACAGAAAGGTTGTGATCCTCCCCCACAAAAAATCAGAGGGACAGCCAGAAATGCCTAGTGGTGTGTTTCTGTTCTGTGCTTTTGCCTATGCTACTAGAAGTAACCCCCCACGCTAATTTTGTAAGGTATCTTGATTTTTGGATTAATCTTATTGCAACAAGTAACTTTAAGGAATGTAATTATTTCAAATTGACAGGTAATTTTACGCTCACCCAATTAATCTTCATTTTCACTTATCAATGTGCTGACTAAGTTTGATCATGACTTTCACCAAAGTAAATTGCTCCTGCATTCTGTACAAACGTCGTCCCTCACCAAAAGTGATGGTTTTTTTTTAATGCCATCTCAGGTCTTTGCAATGATTTCTTTGGCCCTGAGTCAGATTCTAGACATAATTTGTGCATTCAACCAGTTTCTTTGGAACAAGGCTAAGAACATTTGCAGACACTAAGGAATTTGGCTGTGCCCTCAGTAGCTGCCTTGGCACGTACAGTCCCAATTGCTGCAGTGTCATGCGCTCATTGTTTTTCCCCAGTGAGACTGCGTGTCCCTGTGAGACTCTGCTTCATTGGGCCCACTTGGTTATCTGAGTGGTCCTATTCTGTATGAAGCCGACTGACTCAAGCATGTCATAGCTTCAGGGAAAGTTGTGATAATCTTTGTGTGCAGCAGTGATCTTTTGGTACTTACTTATCCCTGTGCTGTGTTTAAGGATTCTGGAAAAGGGAGTAGTCTCTGGGAACAGACAAAGATAGAAGCCAGCTTGTTTTCTTTTGTTCTCTGCTACTGTCTCTAGTAAATGCCTTCACTTTAAAGACTGTGGCTCTGTATATTATATGACAGAAGACCCTGCATGCTGCTGCTGCTTGCTATGTAATTGAATTTTAGAGCAACAGAATTACTTCTTCAATTCAGTTGGATGCCACTTGTCAACATAGCCAAGTGGAACTTTGACAGCATCTTGTATCAAAGTAGGTTGAGTATTGTAAAGGAAAATGCATTTCATTTTTGTCCAAAGCACCTAAGGTATTGGACTGGCACTTTTTTATTTGTAGTGTAACTCAAAACGAAGAAAGACTAGAGATAAAATCTTCTCTGGACTCAAAATCTGCGTTGAGTATGTATGTACTCCCAGTACCTCTTTGTCACTCTTGTTGTTGAAGCTGCTATATGGATTGACATCCTCATTTTTGCAGATGACATGCATTTGGCTCCTAACTGAGGAGGGCTCTTTCATTCGGTGACAAGTTGGATAACTAAGGTAACCTCCTTTGTACGACTGCAGATAAACTCAATGACTTTGCATAATGTCAGTCCAGTGACTTCCGTGACTTCCAAAGCTAAGTGACAAAGAATATCCTGGAGAGTGGGTGATTCTTTAGTACAGTAGTTGCCTTAAAGAGTAAAAAGTTGGTTGAAATTTGGGGGGGGAGGTGTACAACTTTTTTTTTTTTTAAGTTTTCATTTCATTCAAAATTTGGTGCTACTTTTTGTTTATATTTTGGCAAAAAAATCAGAAGGAATGGAAATTTTTGAAATGGCATAGAAGTCTTCACTTAGAATAGTAGTATTTACATTTTTGTCTTGTTTTTCCTCTCTCTCTTGCTTTTGTACTCCCCCTCCCTTTTTTCCCCAGTGTGGGAAAAGAGGAAGAAAAACTAGTTTAAAACAAAAGTGAGAAGAAAAACAATGGGATCAATGGAGTATAAGTGGATACAATGTTTTTGTCCTCACTTTTTTTTTTTTAAACTGGTTTTCTTCCTCTTTTCCCCCATTGGGGGGAAAAAACGTGGGGGAGTCAATGAATATCCTAAGAAGCGCATGGTTACTTTGGTATGCATTTTGATAGGCACTAAGGGCAACTGTGGTGGGTCTTATTTTTATCATCAGTCCTGCCTTGTATGTTGAACTTGATGTGGCCAGTACAAACCATTTTGTGCTTCAAACAGTTTTTCCCGTTATTTCCTGCACAACCTGTCTTTAGGATGGAAATCGTGCTATTTTGGAAGTGTATGGTAGAACAAAGGGGCTGTTTCTGTGGAGTGAGATTCCCTGGCTTGGATAATTGGTGCTCAGCTATTTCCATGTTATGACCATGGGTGGTGTGTGACTCCTCCACTGGGGAGGCTGGGCATGCTCAGACCATTCTCCCGTCACGAGCACCCCCTTCCTCTCCCCCCAGCCTCTCATGCCCCTTTTCCCGAGGGTCCCACTTGGCCGCTGCTTGCACCTCTTTGCTCCCTCCCCTGAGGCTCCCCGTGGGCAAAGTGGAGACGGGAAGCGCAGCGCGAGGGTGGGCCTCGGGAGGAAGAGGATGAGAGGGAATGGTGCCTTGGGGTGGAGTGTGGGCGAGGCCATGGACCCGGTGCCCTTTCAGCACACTCCAAAGGCGGCGGGCTTGCTGTTTGGGGAGGCTTAAGCCTTCCCTGGCCTCTTATCCCTGCCGCCCATGGTAATAACTATTCACTTTCACAGTTGGTTGGAAAAATACTGTTTGGGTTTGGTATCATCACTTTGGTAATATTAAATCTGTCTGAATATTTTATCCTCTTGTTTAAAGGAGGGAAGGAGAAGTTTGTTATGCTTTTGTCTGTGTTGAGCAAACAGACATTACTTGAAACAGTAACTATTCCTTATTTACTGTCTCCCATAATCTTTTGAAAGTCATGTGGCTTTCTTCCAGCGCTGTCATTGCTATACAAAACCATTATGTAACCGGTTGGTTGGTGATTGGTTTTTTGAGAAGGGAAATTATTTGGCAAAACCCTTCTCCTGCAAACACTAACTCATGTGTATAACTTTACTTTTATGTCTTGGGTGTAAGAATGGCTCCAGGATGAAGGAGAGAGCTCCTTACACTTGGTTAGTTTTTATTATTTTTTGTTTTGTTTCCTTCTCCCCCATCAGCAAAGTGTTTTGGTAGGGTTGACTTGGTGATGGGAGTTGGGCATGTCACTCCTTTCACTCCCCTGGATGATCTCAGACCAAGTGAGCTGTGCATTGCAATCTGGGAGATATAAAGTCAATGCCGTGGCTTGGGACTAAGCTGTTTATCAGGAAACGTCTGCATAACAAAGCAGAAGAGTTTAACTAAAGACACGGTTAGTTCAAAATATATTTGACTAGGGATTTCCTCATTTGGGCCAGCTCTTTTCTTTCATATTTTTCTCTTAAAGCTCACTTTGCTGAGGTGCTGCACATCTTCAGAAAGGCTCCGGAAAGCCTTGATGCTCATAATGGCATATAGAGGCCTGGAGGCCTCTCTGCACCTGTCAGGGTTGGGCTGCACGGGTATGCAGCTCTTGCAGAACGGAGAGACTTTTCAAAGGCAAAAGCAGGTTCTGCGAAAAAGACTGCTGACTTTGCACAATCCAGCTAGACAGATGCTTAGCAACAATGGTTTTGTTGTTGAAATTCTATGAAAATGGGAAATGCACATGCCATGCATACACAATAGAACCTGAGTAGTGCAAGACAATCCAATGATATTTATTTCCAAAATTAGAAGAAAACAGCAAGTGAAAACATTCAGATAAACTGACACCAAATACGTAACTGTTTGTTAATTCCAGGGGCTTGAACTATGTTTAAGGTGAGATAGTTTATTTGAATACCAGTGCTACGCATATAGTATGGTGATGGCCATAGTAAGAGTGCTACACGTATGGTAAGATGATGGCAGTAAGGCAATGTAAAGACTGGTAGGTGTGGAGAGCAGAAACTTTAAAACAGTGGCTCTCAAGCTTTCCAGACTACTGTACCCCTTTCAGGAGTCTGATCTGTCTTGCATATCTCCAAGTTTCACCTCACTTAAAAACTACTTGCTTACAAAATGAAACATAAAAGTACAAAAGTGTCACAGCCACTATTACTGACAAATGGCTTTCTTTCTCATTTTTACCATATAATTATAAAATAAATCAATTGGAATATATATATTCTACTTCCAATTCAGTGTATAGTACACAGAGCAGTATAAATAAGTCATTGTCTGGATGAAATTTTAGCTTCTGTGGACTTCCCTGGGGCTTTTTATGTAACCTATTGTAAAACTAGGCAAATATCTAGATGAGTTGATGTACCCCTGGAAGACCTCTGCCTACTCCTAGGAGTACCGTACCCCTGGTTGAGAACCACTGCTTTAAAATAACCTCTTTCTCCACTTGAAACAGGGGGGGAAGCATTTCTTAAAGGAACATTCCTCAGCCAGACAAAAGTTAAATGAAGCCTCTGAAGTACTTGTGTTCGCGGTACAGCTCTCCGAATGCTAACTCATCAAAGCTGTTCTACTGTGTTTTAGAATGAAGTAGCTGAGGTCAGACAGAAACAGTTAAACTGTCTTGACATATTGAGCAGAGTACATAGCAAGCCATCCTACACATTAATTTCCCCATAGTATAAGTAGAATACAAAATGAACATCTGTGGAGCATGGAAATAATTCAGTTCATGTAGGAGCATCTAAATACAATCACTGGTTACCGTCTCTGTTCTCGTATTACAATTAACTTGCTATGCGTGAAGACACAGATTTTTCAGATTCTGTTTTATCCTCACCTATGTATTCTCTATTATTTTTGGAACAATTTTTTTAAAAGTGGGGTTGACTAATCTCTCTGGCAGTAAAATTATGCCCTGTCAGTGCTCTCCTTTCATTAATTTGCTAAGTATCTGAATATTTGACAGTTACAGAAAAGTTGTGACAAATACTTTTTAAAGAAATAAAAAGAACCTTGCTGATGAGACCTCATTACATGTGTTCGCCTTTCTCTGGATTTGAAAGACTGGGGAATCACTCAGCAAATTAAAGTAGTCTGGTGAGGGTGCCTCTGTTCCATAAAGACATTTAAGTTACACAAACAGATACGATCCCAAGAGAAGAATGAGTCTGCAACAGGTGATGCACAGAACACTGGGTATTGTGCTATCAAGGCTGGTAGGTCCATTATTTCAGCAGGCAAAGAATTTGTTTGAGAAGGTTATGAACAATTGAAAAAGGGGCTTAGAATGGAAAATGCATACCTATTTCTTCTAGCAGTTGTGTGCATTACTAGCAACTGCTGTGATTCAATGGAGATTACTGCTGGTCATCACAATTTTTGCCCCTTCCATAGGCATCTGCCCTGTCAAGGCACTGCTGATTACAAAGTCATAATCCTGTAAATCTCAGATCTGTGTTGGAATGGTTCCTGTTAGGTATGATGATCAATTTAGGCTGAGTCACTTATCAGCTTATGAGAATCTTTTTATACCTCAGGAATGAAATGAAGATTTGATTTCAGATTTGCTTTACTGTGGTCAAATTGTAGTGGAAATACTGATTACAATCTCCTAAACTGTACTATACTCCAGGCATAGGTATTAATATGGCCCATATCTGAATCAGTTTGTATGAACTATTTGAAGGCAGATAAATTGAAAGTGTATTTTATACATGCCAGACATACAGTACCTGGTTTGTTGTACACATGTCTGTAATATAAATGAGTAAAATTGTAATAACCTGCCTCAAGGGGTGTGTGGGTGGTGGCTTTCCTAATTAATGTTGGTAAAATACTTTGAGATTCCTGGAGAAAAGGCATTACAGAAGTATAAAGAGTGTTTGCTGCTGTTTTAAACCCACTGCTGTTTTGTTAGTGGTATGGTATTTCATGTAAAGAGTGGATGAGATTTGGCTGTTCTGCATATTGATTTGTTGCAAAGGAAGCCCCCCCCCCCCCAAGTATATGTTTTCTAAAAATAGAGACAATCTAACCAATGAAACTGTTGCCATGATTTTGGGGCCAAAGCCGGGTTCTTGGCCACAGCTCTTGCAAATGGGCCGTAACCAAGGAAGGTCCAGGAAGAGGAGGAAAGGATCTTCTCCCCTACGCCTCAGAGTAGCAGCAGAGCTGTTACCAAACTCCATTCTGAAGAAAGGATCTGTGGCTGCTGCACTAGCCCCTGCTTTCATCAGTGGGGATCTGCTGAGTGGCATGTTTATCAGCCTTGCCCTCCTCTCCCCTGCCCCTGAATCCCTTCTCGGTGCTACAGCATATGAAGCCTCTGCAGAGTCCTCCTGCAGAGGAGCTTCATATCCTGCCACCTCACTCCAATTACAGCAAGACTAAATTTTTAGTCACTGGTGTTGGAAGGAGACTCAGGGCCAGTGAGGGACCCTTCTCCTGCCTTCGAAGTAGCCCAGGGAGCTTCTGCTGTGGAATGTCTCTTTCTAGTAGAGAAACTTCCTCGGTCTCTCTTGCCACCTGCTGAGCTCAGCACAGCCCCGTCAAGGCGTTGCCTTCTGATACTCGAGTGCAGTCCATGAGAAGAGTCAGAAGCAAGTGCAGTAGGTTCTTGATTCTGTTTCTGGCTAGCCTTGCAAATTAATATTCTCCCTGGTTCACGGCCAACACGACCTACAAGGAAGGTATTTTTGAAACTCTGGTCCCTTTCCTACCTCATTTTGTCTCAAAGCAATGAAGTAGAGGATGCTTCTCACTTCTTTGCTGTGGGCGCCACGTCAGTTTTCTGAAAGCTGCCCAGTGAGTTTATGCTGAAAAAATTCTGTAATAGGAGGGCTGCTCAAATGTTCACACATAAGAGCCAACTCCCTTCAAACTGGCTAAAGAAACTCCAGCTCAGTCAGCAGCAGCTTAGCTAGCTTCATCCAGAAAAGTCACTTCTTCAGGCATCTGCCTGCTTGTTTTAGGATTAGTTTACCCCACCTGTGCCCCTAGTTCTTCACACTTCACTTTCCTCCCCTTCTGTGTCCGTGGAGACACTCACACCACACAACTGGTGTTTCAAAACTAGAATCACCTCAGGTATATTAATAAATGCCACAGTCTGCTCAACCCTTCACCCTCTGCTCATGACTCCCCCGTCTCCCCTGTATCAGGGCCACTGCTAATCTGTTTTCCTGGGCTCATGTCTAGCTCCCTTTCAGTGGGGAACCCTGCCATTGCAGGCAGTGATCCTTTTGCATGGTGCTGTGGAGAAGCCCACAGCAGACTTCCCCAGTCCCCCACTTTCCCTTGATAAAGCAACAGGGTCTGCTTTTTATTTCCTACCTTGTATGTACGACCAGTCACATGTTCCACATGAGTGTCTGGGTGCAGAGTGCAGGTACCTGTGGCTCTTTCTGGACAGAATAATAATAATAATAATTTCCCTGTCAATCCAGGGATGGGATCTGGCACCCTGTCACAGTATACGCTTGTAATAGCACTTCAGGGCTAAATCAAGCCCAGGTTCGTTAGCATCCCGCTCACTAGTGATGCAGGACAACCCTGATTTAAATCGAGAATAATGCAGTATTGATCCTGAATTGGTCTATTTGTAATGGAGGGGGATTGTTTTTATATTTATGAGAATGTCTGCAATGTGTTAAGATGTTTAGATAGTTGTATTATACACTGCCTACCGCTGACTTCAAGATTATCACAGTAGTCGAGATCAATGTAAGTTTTTAATGAATATTTAGATTCACGTTTGTGGTTAACACACTCAGCAAAGGCTACAGAAGCTGTACAGTTATATAGCAAATGATCTTCCAAATGTAATTTCTCCCCTTAGTTTTTATATAGCTTCTTGAGAAATAAAACAAATGGCCCCACTTTATTGCCATATCACATTGTCTCTATTCTATTCGTACCTCTTTGTGATTGTGATGCTCATCAAAATTTTCCATCACTGACCTCCAACCCTGTCCTCTTTCCCAAGTCCTTGTTAATTAAAATAAAAACAAAGCAGCAACTAAACACTAACAAGATACCTAACGATAGGCATGTCCCATGGTGTCTGTACTGTATCTTGTCCTCCCCGGCTGCCTCTCACCCTTTTGTTCTTCGTCCTTTTTTCCATCTGTTCTATCTCATTTCGGGTTTAAGCATGGATGAGGTTGTTGGGAGGGGAGGAAGGTGGTTCACTGAGTAGCAGTGCCTGAGAGAGGCATTTTTCCTCTGGATGCTTGCATGGAAGAGCACCACTTGTTGCCTCTGTTGAACAGCTGAAGCCAGCATTTCCTTTAGCATGGCCATCCTTGCATGGGCCCCTGGACCATTGTGCTGCTCTCTACTTCTCTAGCACTGAGTACACTGCTGGCAATGCTAGCTAACCAGTCTCACCCAACCCTTGTTCTCCAAACTCTTGAGAGCTAGGTGGAGGGGGGATTTGATGGGGATGGTGATCAGGAAAGTAGATGAAGGGAACAGAAGTACAACAAGGTGCAAGGGAACATGAGGTAGCAGCAGAGAACCGAGGAAAGATAGAGGTGTGTATGTGTGTGTAAGGGTAGGACCAGAGGATTAAGGGGAATAATTCAGGAACTGGGGGATGGGGAAGAAAAAAATAGGAGAAAAATTTAGAGATGGGAGGGGAGAGAAATGGTGACAATTTTATTAAATTGAAGAGGGAGGAAGAATTGGAAAAGAAATGGGTTCTGAAATGAAAGAGTATCTGAAAAAAGAAAGGTGTTAGAGGAAAAATTAACATGACCTTTTTAGAGTACTAACAGTTAGAGGTGAAAGAGCCTGGGAAAAGCTGCAATAAAATACACTGAAAGAAGTGTGTGGGGGGGAGAGAACAAACAAAGGAGACCATTAAAATGTATATTTCAAAATGATGCAAAAATAGAATGATAAAATACAATTGTTTGATTTCAGATATATAGACAAGACAAAATATGTTATGGTATATACGGATGCCACTCAAAAGGAAATCTCTCACTAAAGTGTCACTTTAAGTTGTAGTATTTACCAGCTGTCAGATAGAAATATTATGGTGAAATAGATATTAACTCAATCAGATTTATATTCTGGACAAAACTTTCAGAAGTAACTAGTGATTTTGGGCACTCATCTTTAGATATTTTTTAAGGGGCCTGAGCTTTTTAAGCTGAGCATCTGCCCCCTAAAAATCCCCCTTTAAGGTGCTTCAGAAATTGAGGCATCCAAAATCACTAATCAGTTTTTAAAATTTTGGCCTCTGGTAATAAACAAATATGGTACTATGTTAAGTTAATGTCAATATAATATCAACATTCCCTTCAGAATTTCCACTGTGTAACAACACATCAGCATGTGCGCTATCGTTCCCAATGTGAATGTTAGTCATGCTGCTGCTGAGGACTTATGTGGGAAATCTCAACAGATCCCTCCTTTGACAAATTGAGAATCTGGCCTGGATTGTCTTTGTTTAACCAACAGAGATCCATTTACTTCAGTGGAGCTATACTGATTTACATGAGCTGGGGATCTGGTCCATAATTTATAATGTGAAGTCAAATACATTTTTTTCATTTGAGAAATAACACCTAACACAGCCTTTCATATGTGTCTCCCTGACAACCACTGATAAATATTTAATCAAGACAAATGGAATTTTCAGCATAAAATGTAAAGATTGCCCAGAAGTGATAGACTTATGAGACGGCTATTCAAAGGTCATTTATACCTGCCATTCCTGTCAATGGCTGACATAAAGCACTAATTAAAGAGTGATTTTTATTATGTTTTATGTATTTGAGATAAAACTGTACACTTCTTTTAAATTAAATGTAGTTTTCTTATTTCAACTCATAAGGACTATGGACAAAATCAGCCCCAGTGTAGAGCACTGCAAGGTTTTCTTATGCCACATAAGATTTTAGGAGAAAATCCTGCCCACGCATAAGTAGACTTGGAAATTTAGAGACAGGTAAATAGTGCAAAACATTTTTTTCCACCCAATATTCACTCACATTTTAAAATGAATTCCCCTTTCCCTTGTTTGTATCCCGCTTTGTGTTAATGTTTCTGGAATAGTTGAATGGCTGAGTGTTAATGTAAATGGTTGTGGAAGGTAAATTTCAAAGTCTGCAAGTATTTTAAGAAACCAAAAGTGAAGCTGGCAAATGCATGTACTTAAACACTTAGCAACAGGGCTTTGCAACTGCTAAGGGCTTTGCAGTGATTGGGCTGACAGAGAGATCTTCTTTGTGGACTCCTTGTCACTGATCCGACTGTTCTACCGCTGGCATTTGGCATGTCACATCTCCTTTAGGCTCTTCTGAACAGGTTCCAAACTGGCCAACACTAAGTGCAGCCAACTCTGCACCTGGGGTCCGCTCGAAGATCCACTTTGTCAATGAGGCCTCCTTTAGTCAATGGGGCACGTTGTCAATGGGTGTCACCTAGCCAGACTTCATGGTGGCTTTAGGGCCCTTCATTCTGCTGATGAAGCTGCTGTCAGGTGGCTCGGCAAGCACTGAAAACGCAAGAAGAAGCGTGAGGAGGAGCAGGATACAACTGTTTAGCCACTAAAGTGAGGATAGAGGTGAGGTTGAAAGAAATAAGGCAGGCAGATGTGTACAGGTGCTCATGGTGGATGGATACAGTCCAAATCACTGTTGCTCTGCTACCCCTTCTGATTTGGTGTAGTTTTACAGGCATGTTGCACAGGTTACATGACTACACAAGGTGAATGGCATTGCTGAACTGAGCCCACAATCCTAAGCTGACTTAAATGATCCCAAGTAATAGGAAAATTATACTTGGGGAACTTGTACGCTGCAGCTAGGAGGTATGATTTCCAGCTTTGGTAGAAAGATTTGCACTAGCTCAGCTCAAGCTAATGAGCTAAAAATAGCGAGTATGGATGTGGTGGCACGGGTGGCAGCTTGGACTAGCCATCCAAGTCCAAGCCTGCCCGACCCACTGGGTCCAACCTCAGGTGGTTAGCCCAAGCCACTGCGGGTGCTGCAACATCCACACTAGTATTTTTTAGCGTGGTAGCTTGAGCTAAGCCAGCACGAGTCTGTTTGTCCATTCTGGGAATCCCACCTCCCAGCTGCAATGTAGACATACCTCTATGGAACCTGTTCTCTCCTTTCTCTTCTGCAGTGGCTCAACACATATGGACCTGGACTTGCATGCATTCTAGACTATCTTGTAGTGGTCTTCATGTCTGTGTTAACTTAATTTGGGACAGATGAACCAGCTGAGATGGAAAAAAAACCCAAGGTGAACCTTCCTGAGGGTTGAAAGTATTGAGTTTCCTTTCCTTTCCTCTCCCTGTTTTTCATTCACTGTGCACTTCCTGCATATTGTCAGGATGTAAAAAATGCAAGAAGGTCACAAGAGAGACTAGTCTCATAGTACATCTGGCTTGACTGGGATCAAGGAGTCCTTTCTGATAATCTTATACAGGGGAGGAGGAGAGAGAATGCACGCCTGTTCCCATGGGATTTATTTGTTAAAGTTTATACAACACTTTTATATAGCAATTTATATTTTAAGTGCTATGTCTTACTGTTAGTTTTGCAAAATTCTGCTTGCCTGGGGTGGGTAATCCTTTTGGATGAGTGAGGAATATATAATGAACCAAATCATTCCTTTGCTTGTGAAAACCCACAGGAAGGGCCTTTTTGGAAGGAAATCTCCCCAAGGGTCTCCTTGCAGAGATCCCCTCCGCCCATCCACCCTCCTCTCCCCTCCCCTCCCCGCAGCATTTTCACACTAAATAGGTAGAGTTTGCCCCCCATGGGAAAAGCCTGAGGGCCTGGCCCAAACCTGAAGGATCCTGGCTAGGCTTGGATCATCTGCCCAGAGACTGTTTGCCAAAGCAGCAGCTTTACTCAATCCCCTGGTGGCGTGGCTCCATTGGAGTCAAATTGCCAGGGACTCACCTGGCAGTTTAATGCTTCAGGATTCACTATGGGGAAACAGAAACTCCATGGAAAGGTTAATGAGGGGCAGAGCTGTGCTATTTTTTCCAAAAACTTTTTTTTTAATGGGGGTGGATGGAGGTCAATGCGAGTCTGTCCCAGATCCACTCATTCCTCCCACTGCCAATACATGGATCCTAGATGCCCGGAGAGGCATCTTGAAGGGTCCAGGCATGTGGGTGGAGAGGCAATGTTGCAGAAGAGGCTGAGCCTTCTTTCAGTGCCAAAGGGGGAGAGCCACACATCTGAAGGCCTCTTCCACATATGGATCAGAGAAAGGTGATCTTGCCTAGTTAGATTTTGAGGTCAGAAGGGACCATTATGATCATCGAGTCTGACCTCCTCCATAAAACAGACCATAGAACCTCCTCTAGTAATTCCTGGATCTAGCAAAGTCATCCATCACCCCACCATCATAGCAAAGAGGTGTTTCACAAGTTGGAGGCACTTAATGATTTTTTGTGTGTGTTAACATGACAAAAGTATACTAATAATGAGATGTGAGTAATTCAAATGAGGTTTGGGTTGGTTGGTACCCATACTTTCTAGTGATTAGCAAACTGAGCCTCCAAAACCCAGAGAGGTTCCTCTGTTGCTATTTAATGCACAGGAAGCCACTGTATTTAAGCAACTCCCTTGCCTAAATTACCATGGGGAACTTTGATACATAGCATGTATCTGAGGTGCAGAATAGAGCCCTCCGTCAGTGTCAAATTCAGAATCTATCCAGCACCCAACTGGGGTTGATAGCAGAAAATGGGCCTTTCGTGATGGCCGCTTTTGTGAATGGTCACGTTGAAAGGAAAATAGCTGGAAATGCTTTCAGATCTCATTCATTTATTTATTTAATCTCAGTGGTGCCTTCAGGACACAGAATGATGTATTTAGCCCATCCATTTATGTGCCTGTAAGATATATGATAGTGTGGCATCTGTGTCCAGAAGGAAACACATCACAAGATTTTAATTGAACTCATTGAAATGAAGGGGGCAGGGGAGGTAGATAACGAAGGGAAATAGAATTGCTGAAAGATAAGCAGGCACTGAAAGCTAATGCAGTCTGGGAAGGTGTAGCTCTGAATGGTTTTTCTGTGTTTTTTGCAGGGTTCCCTCCCCCCCAGAAAAACAGATCTTAAGTGCTAACTCCATCATCCAAGTACAGCAATAAGGCTGTGTCCCATAATGGAAATACAAATTATGCTCAGTGAGATGAAATTTTATAGTGCTAATGTCTATTTTAGTCTTTTATGCACTGAAGTGCACTGTGAATCTAGGGAAGTTGACAATGTGTTATTCATATGTAGAATCTGTGGTTTGGAATATTTCAAAGCTGCTGCATGAGGGGGAATCCATGATCTTACATATGAAAACAATATCATTCTGTATATGGCTGGACGTTAAAGCAGACAGGGGAGAGTGCGAAAACATCTTCCTCATCTCAAATTCTGAATTTTCAGGATCTACTGGAATAAACTAAGAGAATTAAAGAGCTTCTGGTGTATTGTAAGGGGGAAAAGAAAAGCATATTAAGTCAAATCCCTCAGCTGGAGTAAATAGATGTAACACCATTTTTGAGTCCATGGAAGTATGCAGATCTACACCAACTGAGATTCTGCCTCATTGTATAGAAAAAAAGTTCAGTCTTCACTTCATATAGGGTTTGATCCTGCAAGGAGCCGAGTGTCTCTCACTGTCTATTGACTCCTTGGTGATAATGGAAGTTGATTGTGCTCAGCACCTCTTAAGTGTTCAGCTATCCCATGGGGCTGAACATGGTTTAAACTCCTAGATGGAAGGTGCTGAATCTCACAGGATCAGGATCTTAATTTCTGCGGCCCTCTTCTAATTCTTTGATATCTACATTCGGTTCTAACATTAGCGAGGAAAATAGGATCCTTGTTTCTTAAGAGTTCATCTGCTCCTGCTGCTTATTCTCTAAGCTGCAGCCATAATCGTCTTTGACATAATGAATGATTGCTCTGGGAATGATTACTATAGGATTTAATATTTTATCTTTCTGCCTCATGAAATGTTTCATTGTTTTAAAAGAAAATTATTATTATTATTATTATTATTATTTTTTTACTACAGTAAAACATGGAAAGGTGTGAGTGCACTAAAATACCAGAGATACAACATTATGTTTGCTATGCCTTTATATATCTGAATACATTGCGGGTGTGCCATTATTATTGAAGATACCTCTAGTGCCCCCATTTCTCGTTTTGCTTTACAATAACGTCCGATGAGCAGTATGTGCACTTTGGTTAGAGATCCTGTCTTCCTGGACCTCCTACCAAAACCAAAAGTTTGAGGACCTGGCTCTGGCTTAAAATTGCCAGTGCAGCTTTATTCCCTTTTCTCTTTGACTCAGGAGAAGCCCTGCTGGGCCTTTTAGTATCACCGTGTCAAATATGATGATTCCCGGTTTCATCTTGGATTCATATCTGTTGAGAGAGAGCACAATGTAGTAACTCAAATAGGATGCAGCTGGAGCAGCCATCTTTCTCATTTTGACCACATTTCAGGATGAATGCTTTTAAAATTATACTTCACCAAAGAAACCCTCTTCCTTTAAAGTTTCCCTCCCCTCTTCTTAAGTGAGCCCCACTCATTATATTTTATAGCCAGTCTGGTAGTTCATGGTGATTAATGATTGCTGGGGAAGGGGGA
Organism: Lepidochelys kempii; assembly: GCF_965140285.1. Lineage (NCBI taxonomy): Eukaryota > Metazoa > Chordata > Testudines > Cheloniidae > Lepidochelys > Lepidochelys kempii. The sequence goes on from NC_136380.1 coordinate 253,144,344, forward strand.
AATGAAACATGCAAAACACTCTCTCTCTCTCTCTCTTTCTCTCTGTGTTTTCAAAGACCCGGGGCCAAATGTAGCTGTTGTAAAAGTGAGTGCAACAACGCTACCGATTTCAGATGAATTCTGTCCTACACCAGCATAGAACTTGGCTCACAATGTTTATTGGAATTGATGTTGCCAAGATGCTGTATAATGTTTCTTTATGGAGTTGAAAACTCTTGCTGGATATCACTGATAAGAACAAAACAAAATATTCAGCACTTTGTTGTAAAAAGATTCTGCAGGCACCTTTGTCTGCATTTGCTAGTAAAAAGTACCTGGGAAATTTAGAAAGAAATGTGTAGAAATCTATGTGTCTCCAATAGAAATTTTCATACCTGTCTGTATTGTTGGACCTCTGTGCAGAAAAACAAAACAAAAAATTGGCTTGTGCTAGCTTGCACTGAGCAAGTGGAGACAAACTATAAGGAACAGAAAGGGAATTTTAGTTTATACTTCTGATATACCAGCAGTACTCTGACTGCAAATTTGTATAATTTTGTGTCTGTCTGTATAATATATAGATGAGAGCTAGCTGGAAAATAGTTTTTCCCTGCCATGAAAAATATAGAATCTTTGAAAAAACTTTTATCCTGAACAGGGACGAAAGGTCAAAAAGTTGACTTGTTTTGGGAAAACAGAGAAATTTTCAGTCTGCTTCCGCGCTGCCTTATGCCCCAAGGATGCAGCTTCCACAGAAGTTGGGGATGTTAGTGGTTGAGTGGACAGAAAAGCAGGCCGTTTTCTGTTTCTGAAAGTTTAAATGAAGTCGACATGTTCCCACAGAACCTGTTGATTTAAATGAATTGGTGTTTACAAGGGAAAACTTGTGACTTGCTCTAATATAGGTTACATCCAAAAAACTACATTAGAAGAACATTGTAGCCAAGTCAAGCACTCAGTAGTTAGTAAATGTCCAAATTAAGGTAGGATGTGTCTGCTCTGTGGTATAGACCCTTCTGTTCCTATGCCCTAGTCCAGGAGTTCTCACACTTTATTCCACCATGACCCCCTTCTGACAAAAAAAAATTGCTACATGACCCCAGGAGTGGGGGGCCCAAAGCCAAAGCCCAAGGTCTTCAGCCCCAGGCGGAGGGCCTGTATCCTGAGCCCGGCAACCCAGGGCTGAAGCTCAAGGGCTTGGGCTTCAGCTTTGAGTGATGGGGCTCATGCTCAGGCTTCAGCCCTGGGTGGTGGAGCTTGGGGGGCTTCAGCCCTGGACCCCAGCAAGTCTAACACCAGCCTTGGCAACCCCTTTAAAAAGGGGTTTTGTGTCCCGACCCACAGTTTGAGAGCCACTACCCTAGTCTGTGTCTGTCCCATTCTGCTCCCTACCCATGTCCTCTATTTCTATCCACCTCCTACTCCTTCCTCTGCTCCTTCCATTCCTCCACTTCAGCTCCTACCTCCTTCCCATTCTGCTTGTATCCATCCCTCTCCCTCCAACCTGGTGCACTCCCCTTCCACTTCTATCCACCACCTATCACTTGGCTCCAGGCGTCCTCTCTACCTGTTTTCCCACTCCTACCCCCATTGCTGACCCCTTAGCATTTAAGTGAGGCTATTTCCTCCTTCCCCTTCCACACGGCCGGGGTGCCAGCAGGGAGAGCTCTGACACTCTCTCTGTTCGTAGTTCTCTGGTGGCCAGGAGGAGCAATTACAGGGAAAGAACTGCTCTGCCCTTCAAGTCTTGGGCTGGAGCATGCTTGTTTGCTCTATGACGATGCTGCATGTGCAGTCCAGGTGGCTCATAGGAGCAGTGAGGATATGGAGCATGCTCAGTGCAGACAGAATCTCTGGAGAATTTAGCTGCCAAACTTTCAAACAAGTCTCTACTAATTGTGTGCAAACTGAGACCTTTTGAGGCCTGTAACTTGTCCAAATTTGGCCGTTTCTTTATGATGACAGCAAAAGACACATTTTTGACACCAGAGCACTCCCCCTGCAGAGTTTCAAATCCCTGCTCCACAGAATGGGGACGTTAGGGCTTCTGAACAATACAGTTGAATTTTTTTTTGTTTTTTTTAATATGGGCAAAACATTTTTTCCCCTAAGCTCATTCTTGAAAATGGCTAAACCATTTTAGCTCAAACTTCCCCCCTACAAATAAATAAATTAAATTAAATCAGCATAAGGCAGACACATGGCATGGAAAATCTTCAGCCTGAACAATTTAAGTTTGGCAAAATAAAAAGCAACTGCAAACAGGTCTTACAACAGGATGTGTTAGACAACCTTAATAGTGTTACCATCCCTGCCTATAATATATATATAGCTTCCCAACAGAGGGCTTTATAGGATGATATTATGCTTATGTACAGGGTAACCATTAGGAACTCAGAGAACTCTACTTTCAGGACTGACTAATAAGAGAGGACTGTATGTGTGGAGGCAGGAATAAAGCCTGAATGTTGCACTGTTTTAGGTCTCTCTCTTCTTCTATCTGAACATTGTGTGTGTGTGTGTGGTCAAAAATTACTGGAAAACTTACTCAGGAGTCATTGTTCATTTAGCCACAAATGCTGTGTTAATTTATACCACATGCAAAGCTGCATAATTTGACCCATAGAAATGAACTTTCCCACTGTGCCTAAATAAATCTACCCCCATGCAAATCTTAGAACAACACAGGATAAAATGCAAATTAATTTCTGGAAAAGCGGCGAGGGTGAAAAGCAATTAAACAATGCTTTGTTCTTTGGCAAGTGGTCAGAACTGGCACTCAAGGCTAATAGGGTATATAGGGCTCAGATCCTGAAAGGTATTTAGGCAGCTAATTCCTATTGATTTCCATGGCAGCTAGGTACTTAAATACCTTTGAGAATCAGGGCCTACTTGACTTACTTGCTGAATGACCTTAGGCAAGTCTCTTAACCTCTTTCCCATAGTTCCCAGTCTATAAATTGGAGTTAATAAATGCCCCTCTCATATACAGGTTGCAAACCAAACTTAATGACCCTGCTACTTATATCAAATATAACTATTTCACTAGTACCTTGTACTCCCTTTTCTTCCTTCATTTTTGTTGTCTTTTGTCATACACTAAGATTGTAGACTCTTGAGATTGTCTCTTTTGTTAAATGGACGTACAGTGTCTAGCACAAGGGGGGTTGGTCCCTAATTGGGGCCTCTAGGCACTGTTGCAATACATATAATAATAAATAATGTTGGCAGTACTTTGATATATTTTTGCCCCCCATTCTTACAGTGAGTAGTACCTTACTCCTTGGGTGGTAAATCACTGTTCATTGTGAGTAAGGATGGCAGAATCTGTCTCTATATAAATGCAGATTAAAAGTATAAACTCACTGTGATGGGTTGGATCACAGAAACCCCCTTGGGAGCTGCCACCTGATGTGCCAAGACTACTTCTGCTCCTACTTTCCTACTTTGTCGGCTTAGGACTTCAGTGCCCTGCCTGGTTTGAGCCACACCCGCTAGCCTGCTGCAAACCCAGACCTAGGTCTGAACCACGTCCCCTAACAGCTGTAGGCTTAACTGAGAGCAGCTTACAGAAGTGTGCCTGTCTTTAATACTCAGATGCCCAACTCCCAATGGGGTTCAAACCCTAAATAAATCCATTTTATCCTGTATAAAGCTTATACATGGTAAACTCATAAGTTGTTCACCCTCTATAACACAGATAGAGAGATATGCACAGCTGTTTGCCCCCCGCCCCACGTATTAATACATACTCTGGGTTAATTAATAAGTAAAAAGTGATTTATTAAATACAGAAAATAACATGTAAGTGTTTCCAAGTAGTAAAAGACAGAACAAAGTGAATTACCAAGAAAAATAAAATAAAACCTGCAAGTCTATGTTTAATAAAACTGAATACAGACAAAACCTCACCAGTTCCAAAAAGAAAAGGAGTACTTGTGGCATCTTAGAGACTAACCAATTTATTTGAGCATAAGCTTTCATGAGCTACAGCTTACTTCATCAGTAAGCTTCCTTTTACAGACTAATGTCCTTCTAGTCTGGGTCCAGCAATCACTCACCCCCCCTGTAGTTATTGTCTTTTGTTCCAGTGTCTTTCAGGTATCCTTGGGGGTGGAGAGGTTATCTCCTTAGCCAGCTGAAGACAAAATGGGGGGTCTCCCACAGGCTTAAATAGACTTTCTCTTGTGGGTGGAGACCCCCTCTTCTCTCCTATGCAAAGTCCAGCTCCAAGATGGAGTTCTGGAGTCACCTGGGCAAATCACATGCCCATGCATGACTCACAGTTTTTACAGGCAGAAGCCATTGCCCACATAGTATCTTGAATGTCTCCAGAAAGACTTCTTATGTGGATTGGAGCATTTCAAGATGCATTGTTCCTTAACTAATGACAGGTTTCAGAGTAGCAGCCGTGTTAGTCTGTATTCGCAAAAAGAAAAGGAGTACTTGTGGCACCTTAGAGACTAACCAATTTATTTGAGCATAAGCTTTCGTGAGCTACAGCTCACTTCATTGGATGCATGGCATATGTAGCATAGAATATATTCCAGTTATGTCATATATATTCATAAGCATGTTTCCATAAAACCTTATCGGGGCACCGTCACACTCACTGTATGCCTATAACACTTTTGTATGCAATGCATACAATAAAAAATGCTTTGCTCTACAAATACGTCTCTCAAGTCCCAAGAAGCAACTATAGTACTGCCTTAAAAAAAAACCGGCTAGACAGGCATTTAATCATAAATACTAGCAGCTATAGTTTCCAGACCAAGGACCAATAGTTTTGACTAAAATCGGCGATTAAATGTAACAAATCACAAAGACCCAAGATTTTATCGTTAATAAATCTTAGCAAACCGCTGCTGAATTATGAAGTGCTCAAATTCATTGTGGGGGAAAAACAATACAAAGCTATGTTACCTTAAGCATTAAATGTATGTGCAGTAGCAATACTTAATGCATTTGGTCACAATGCTTGAGATTCCTGTTACAAAATAAACACTTTAAAAATGTTCAATCCTTAACATCATGTGTTTGTAAGTGGGCCCTGGGAAAGTAACAAAGCTTGAAATGAAGGTGGTCTTTGTATTGGTTAGCTCCTGACTTCCTTACTGGTAAGTTTCAGAAAATTCTTTATAGTTGGCTACCAACCAACTAGACTGAAATCTTACAGAACAGTTTGACATGTTTAGTGAATTATTAGGGAACACTTGTGTTTTGCTGCAGCAGAGAGCCAGCTACTAATGGCACGTTTGTTCAGCACAATTTTAATTTGAGAGACAGAAGATATCTACAGAACTGTCTAAAATGCAGTATATTCAGCCCTTGAGGCTCTAACAAACTTTCTGGGAAAATTTCAGTTCCTGTGAGACTTCTTTTCAAACATTTTGAGTTTCAGCTGTGCAGTTTCAAATGTCATGGGTCTTATGCATGCAGAGTTCTGCAGGATTGAGCCCCATCGATAGGGTTGCCAACTTTCTAACTGCACAAAACCAAACACTCCCGCCCCGCCCCTTCTGAGGCCCTGCCCCCCCCACACACACTCCAGCCCCTCTCACTCCATCACTTGCTTTCCCCCACCCTCACTCACTTTCACTGGACTGGGGAGGGGGCTGGGATGCAGGAGTGGGTGAGGGCTCCAGCTGGGGGTGCGGGCTTGGCATTAGGGTGCAGGCTGGGGTTCTGACCTGGGGCAGGGGTTTGGGATGCAGGCTCCGGCTGGGTGGTGCTTACCTCAGGCAGCTCTTGGTTGGCAGCGCAACGGGGCTAAGGCAAGCTCCCTGCCTGCCCCGGCTCCATGCTGCTCCCGGAAGCAGCTGCTATGTCTGGCCTCTAGGTGGAGGCATGGCCAGGTGGCTCTGAACGCAGGTGCCACCCCCGCAGCTCCTGTTGGCTGCGGTTCCCGGCCAATGGAAGCTGAGGAGGTGGCGCTTCGGGTGGGGGCAGCACGTGGAGCTTCCCTGATCGCGCCTAGGGGCCACAGGGACATGTCAGTCACTTCCGTGAGCTGCGCAGAGCCAGGGCAGGCAGGCAGCCTGCCTTAGCCCTGCTGCGCCACTCACTGGACTTTTAATGGCCTGGTCGGCTGTGTTGACTGCAGCCACCAGTGTCCCTTTTCAACCGGGCGTTCCAGTCAAAAACCGGCGCCTGGCAACCCTACTCATCACTTTGTGCACACTGTGAAGCTAAATGGATGGCCCTTGAATCTGTATTGAAAACAGTTAATGTAAACCCAACAGCAGAGTTGTCAATACCATTTCCAAGAGAGAGACTGAGACTTGTGGAAGTTGTGGGTGGTCAGCATCTAAGAATCTGTCTACTTATTAGTATTAATTATTATTAATATTACAATAGCGCCTGGGAGCCCTAATCATGGACCAGGACCTCATTGTGCAAGGCACTATACAGTAGGTGAATGTGGATTTCAGTACCTTGCTTTAGCCATCCAAGTTTGAAAACCTTGCCTTGGCTTGTTCAAGGTCACAGTGGAAGTCCTGTGGCAGAACTTGGAATAGAAACCAGCTCCATGCCTTAACCACAAGAGCATCCTTCCTCCCTGACCCATCAGTGCTGGTGTAATTTGGGTGTTGTTTTTTTTTAATGTTTAACCTGGTAGTAATTGATGAATAAATGTAGATTGTGCCGCTGAAAACTTCAGTTACTTTCTTGATTCCTATAAACATTTTAATGCCCCTGGTTAGTGAAGCCCAAATTAGGAACAACAAGTTGAACCCCTGGACTGGTAGAAATCCAGTAATCCAGATAGTTGATCTCCAGGGCTAAAACACTAACCTACCTTCTCTTCAGCAGCTGTCAATGACTGTTCCACAGAATGACATTAACGCTGACCATGAAGAAAAGGGACTAAGGCAGTAATGATAGCTGGGAAGAGAACCTCCTTGCTACTAAATAAAAAGTGCTGCTAACTTTCAGTATTTGTAGAGTGTTCAATGCAGTAAAGAAATCCTTCAAATTGGCCTACCTTGATTATTTCCCTATAAAACTGACAGTAGGACCTGATCCAAAGCCTCTTCAGATCCACTGAAAGACTTCCATTGTCTGCAATGGGCTTTGGATCAGACTGAATCATCACTTATTTGCTGTTCATTCAAACTTGTGTTGAGGATGCATTTTCCCCTTGTAGATAATCACACTAGATTTAATAATTTTCCTTCACTAGATGAAGTAACTTGTATTCAATACAGATTTAATAAGTGAATGAATTATGCATATCAGTTTTAACCAATGCTGTCTTAAGATATTTTGACATTGTACTTTGAACCAATTTAATGAAAATTTAAATATTAATATTTTGTTGAACTGTTTTCAAATGTTTGTAATATGAGATTCACTTAATTTAAGAAACCTCAAATAGTGATAACTTCCTCACATTTGTTTTGCTTTACGTTGCAAACAAATTACTCAGACATTACTCAGTAGAAAAAAGTCACTAGATAGTAGTGTGAGAATTGGTACTCCACAGAAGTCTTGAGAATGCCAACATTTGACATTTACAGCACTATATAATGGGGGCAACATAAGTGGCTTCTGAATGCAGGAGCACACTATTTGAAATGTCAGTTGCTCATTTCTATAACTGCAATGGTAGAAACAGTAATGATCTTTTTCAGTTGTTTTGCGATGGTATCCTTCTATCACCTGATCTGCAAAAGGCTTTTGACAAATACACATCATTATTTTCACCCATCTTTCTGACATTTCACAAGGAGGTGGACTTTTAATTTTATTTTTAAGATGCTTGTTATTCCGTTTCCTTTTATCATTTTTCTTTTCATCTCTAGATTTTCTTTCTCTCTCGTTTTGTTTCATTCCAATTACTGGCATAGGTAGGATTAGAACTCAGGAGTTCTGGGCTTCCATCCTATAGGCCATGTAGTCTTTCTGGAAAGGCACCACCTACCATTTCTGATTCTGCTAGCTTTTCAAAAATGCATAAGCGTGAAATTTGGAGTTGACATGGCTTTTTGTTTTATTTCCACATCATTTGTATTGTGGAAAGTGCTGGGGGCGGGGGAGGGGGTCCCATGAAGTGCTTACACTCTAAGTAGTTTCATATACTTCAATATGAATAATTTTCAGTTTTCCAAAATGTCTGAAGATTGCATGAAGCAAAGAAAAGTATTACTTCACCCAAGTATCTGCCAATTTTCTCCCTATGTTCATCTAACCATTCTTAAGTTCAGCTGTTTCAGAGCTAATTGAACATTGGACACATCTTGGAGGCGACACAGTTAGGTTCCCACCGAAGGTACTACCTGGAGCACTTTTAGCACCCTCTGCTGAGAGCTGATCATGTGGCCTAGTAATTTGGAAGCAAAGTAAATTGCCACCCTTCCAACTTGAGGAGGAGACTGGCTGGTAAAAGCATTAATTATAGGATTATAGGAGCAAGTCCAAGGACCACAGCTGGCTTGGCATGTGAACCATGGTATATCAAAGCTTTGAATCTTCTCCCTAAGTCGGTCTTCCAAAGTGTGTTTTTATTTGAGGGATGTAAATTTTAATTCCCAGTCATTCTGGCAGAACCTTGCTACATTAAATATCTGCATGCTTTCTGCATAGATACTAGAGCATGCTGGTACGTTGAGGAGTACTATCTATCTATATATGCTCAGTGAGAGATATCTGAGATCAAATCGCTGCTTTTAACACCAACATGTCTGGATATATTTTCCTAGAAACTATCAATGAATTCTCCTAGTCTGCAATAATGTAAGGAGACATTATTTTTGGGTCATTATTGTACTGGTGCTCTTTCAACTCAGAGATAAGGTTTGTTTATGAGAAGATAAGAATTGCCACAGTGGTCAGAGCAATGGTCTATCTAGCCCAGTGTCCTGTCTCTGACCGTCAAAGGTTTAGAGTTGCCCCAAACAGGTGGCGTCCCTGCCCATCTTGGCTAATAACCATTGATGGATCTGTCCTCCATTAACTTATTTAGGTCTGTTTTGAACCCAGTTATACTTTTGGCCATCACAACACCCCATGGCAACAAGTTTCACAGGTTAATTGTGCATTGTGTGTGGAAAAAGTACTTCTACTTGTTTGGGTTAAACCTGCTGCCTGTTAATTTCATTGGGTGATCTCTGGTTTTAGTATTCTGGGAAAGGGTAAATAATACTTCTCTATTCACTTTTTCCACGCCAGTCATGTTTTTGTGGGCCTCTGTCATATCCCCCCTTACTCATCTCTCTTCTAAGATGACCAGTCCCAGTCTTTTTAATCTTGCCTCGTGTAGAAGCCATTCCAGATCCTTGATCAATCTTCGTTGCCTTTCTCTGAACCTTTTCCAGTTCCACAGTATCCTTTTTGGATGGGACAACCAGAACTGGGCACAGTATTTAAGGTGTGGGCACACCATGGATTTGTATAGTGGCATTATGATATTTTCTGTCTTATTGTCTATCCCTTTCCTAATGGTTCCTGACATTCTGTTTGCTTTTTTTTGGCTGATGCTGCACAATGAGCTGAAGTTTTCAGAGAAGTATCCATGATGATTCCAAGATCTCTTTCTTGAGTGGTTACAGCTAATTTAGAAGTTGTCATTATATATGTGATGCTAGAATTATTTTTTCCAATGTTCATTACTTTGCACTTACCCATGCTGAATTTCATTAGTCCTGTTGTTCAACCAGCTTTGTGAAATCTCTTTGCAACTCTTTAGAGTCCGCTTTGGACTTAACTATCTTGAGAATGTTGTATCCTCAGTGACCTTTGCCACCTCCGGATCATTAGAGACTATGTTGAATAGCACTGTCCCAGTACAGATCATTGGGGGACCCTGCTATTTATCTTTTTCCATTGCAAAAACTGACCACTTATTCCTACCCTTTGTTTGCTATCTTTTAACCAGTTACTCATCCATGAGAGGACCTTCCCTCTTGTCTCATGACTGCTTACTTTGCTTAAGAGCCTTTGGTGTGGGACTTTGTCAAATGCTTTCTGAATGACCAAGTATGCATTCTCATCTGGATCACCCTTGGCCAGATGCTTGTTGATACCCTCAATCACTTCTAATAGATTGGTGAGGCGTGATTTCCCTTTACAAAAGCCATGTTGTCTCCTCCCCAACAAATCGTGTTCATCTAGGTGACTGATGATTCTGTTTTTTACTATAGTTTCAACCAATTTGCCTGGAATTGAATGGTGTGGAGCTAGTGAATAGGGAAGCGTTATTTACCGCGTCACATAACACAAGAACCAAGAGTTATCCAATGGAATTAATAGGCAGCATGTTTAAAACAAACATAAGGAAATACTTCTTCACACAATGCATAGTCAACCTGTGGAACTCATTGCCAGTGGATGTTGTGAAGTCCAAAAGTAAAACTGGGTTCAAAAAAGAATTAGATAAGTTCATGAAGGATTTGTCCATCAATGGCCATTAGACAAGATGGTCATGGATGTAATCCCATGCTCTGGTGTCCCTAAATCTCAGACTGCCAGAAGCTGGGACTGAATGACAAGGGGATGGATCACTTGATAATAGCCATGTTCTGTTCAGGGCTCTAAGGCAGGGGTCTCCAAACTATGGCCCACGGGCTGGATCTGGCCCAGGACTTCCATTTGTCCGGCCCTCCAACCAACAGGGGAGAAGCGAACAGCTGAGTAGGTATGCCAAGCAGGCAGGGGGAGGGGCCGCTTGCAGCAGCTCACACAGGGCGACAGCACAGCTGAGCTGTGCAGAAGGGTGAGTGCCTCTGGGAGCCAGTGTCCCACCCAAAAGGGGAGCCAACTTAGGGGAGAGTTGCTGCTGCAGCCGAGCAGGCACGGACCCCTGCCTTAGAGTGAAAAAACAAGCCAGATGCTTAATTACATCTCCAATAAATGGAATAAAGAAGATGGAAATTAACAATTTCATAATGGTTAAATTTTAACTACAGCACTAATAGAACCAAGCAGTCCCAACCAACAATGGGAACCTGGAGCTTCTCTTACCAAAGTGCAGCCAAACTTTCAATCCTTGCATCCAATGAAGTGAGCTGTAGCTCACGAAAGCTTATGCTCAAATAAATTTGTTAGTCTCTAAGGTGCCACAAGTCCTCCTTTTCTTTTTTTCAATCCTTTGTCATTTTCTTCAGCAGAACAGGCACGCCTAGCAGGCACAGGGAGAAGAGCAGACCCAAAAAGGGGAGCCTGATTTAGAATTTAATGGAATACTGACACAGTAGAGTAGTATTTTTTTTAATGATTTTGCATATATTTACATATATTTAATTTCTTTCACAGTCGCTTCAGCCCACGAAGCCCCTTCAAAAATCTAATATGGCCCTCATCTCATAAAGTTTGGAGACCTTTGCTGTAAAGCATCTGGCACCAGCCACTGTCAGAAGACAGGATACTGGGCTAGATAGACCATTGATCTGACCCAATGTGGTCATTCTTCAGTTCTTGTTCTTGTGAACCAGCTTATAAAATGTGTATGAAGAGTTGAATTTCCACAAAGCTTTGGTTCTGAGGTTTAGTTGGGAACCATCTGTAATTAGAGGCCCCTAAACAGCAAAGCACATGCTTAAGTCTCATTAAGTTCAGTGAGATTTCAGCATGTGCATAAGGGCTTTGCTGAATAGAGATGGATTTAAATATATGCTTAAAATTAGCACATGCTTTGCAGATTTGGGGTTATACTGATAAAATTATAACCTTATGAACAAATGCATTAGCTTGCCTGGTGCTTGATATTCAACAGTGCTTTCTTTAATGTAATATGCTGGACAAAGTAATGCTGCTTTTTGTGTAGAAGGGGCAAGTGGAAATTTGTTTTGAGGATTTATTGTTAAATTATCTTGTGGCTCATTAATAGGAGGATGAAAGGGAGGACAATGTTAGTGCAATAGACCATTGGGATAAAAATCATGAGTAAGCCATGTGCTACGTACTCTACAGTGTAAAATGTTTGTCTTTGGTTAGTATTTTTTATGGCAGTTGGCAAGTTTTTTTGTCTTCATCTGGTGTTTTATTAGAGCACTGTGAGATATCAGTTTCTACTGAATCGGCTTTTGCTTGTTAATCCGAGCTTCCAGCTGTAACTAGTGCAGTTTATAGAAAGATATCTAGTAAATCAACAAAACACCTGATAAAGATTAAGGGCCTTATTTTCATTTACACGAAGGCCTCTTTATACTATTGCGACTGTAAAGGGTGTAACAGAAATTTAAACCCAATTTAAGTCCCCTTTGCACTTCCAGAGCTGTGTAAAGAGGCCACAGTGTCAATGAGAATAGGTCTGAAGAGATTGACACACATCATAAGAAATGTTGCATCAAGGAAATTATAATGTTATACACAGTAGTAGATATGTGTATTTGATCATGTTGTGCCAACTACAGCAGGGATGGACTTGTCCTTTAATAGATGGGGTGATTGCTTTGGGAGATAATAGCTAAACTTGGGGTAAACCATGTTTATATTTCCAATTTCTTGTTGTGCTTTTGGTACAAATACACCTCTTGTGAAAAAGAAACATTTTAAATATATTTGTAGCTATAAGAGCAACTCCCATTTTGCCACTGTCCAAATGTGGGACAAAGACCTAAACTGAGGGGATACTGTCACACTTCAGGGGTGCAATCCCAATCAAAGCCATTGGACTTTCAGATATAATTAGACAGACATACATTTTGGTATCCATCACTAGACAGACGCAAGGAACCAAAGCTCCTGCAAGCTCAGAAAGATGGGTCCTTCAACCAAGGTGGGGTGGAGGGGGGTGGGCTCTGATGTCTCTAGGAACTGCATATAGGTGAGGAGCTGCTTAGGCAAAGATCTTTCATCTGGGTCAGCACCTTGTACTCCAGTGGAAGGTCCGGACTATGGGAAAGTCAGACGTGATTGGGAAGAAGAATGATTGGTGAGAGAAACCATCTAAAAAGTCTAAAACTTAATCTAGCAAGGTACAGGCCTTGTTTCAAGAGGCCGGAAGACCTCCTGCTGTCCTGTGGTCTTCCCACCCTCTTGCTGATTTCAATGTAAATAGGGCTTCTATTGTTTTTGGTCATACCTTGCTTAATTTCACTGGAGGCAGGCAGACAGCTGCTTTCTCTCCTGTGTGGGAGAGACCTGTTTTTCCCTTTCTTTGGAGACAAGACTGTAAAGCATAATATTAATGAGTATCCATGTAACAGGGTTCAACTCATCACCCAGCGCCTCCCTCTGGCTGTCCTGGGAATTAGCTCTCGGCCATTCCAGTGCACCTTCAGCTAGTGGTGTCATGCCTGCCCTCACTGCTGTCTACACTCTTTGGACCTGCATCACTTCCCAGACTGCAGTGTCCTCTTCTGGGCACAGTCCTCTGGCTGTGCCTCCACGCCGGTATCTCCCCGCTTCCAGGGGACCAGCAGTCCTTAGTCCCGCCACTTGCCTCAGCAGCCAGCTGCAGTCCAAGGTCCAGCCCCTCACCTCAGGGGCAAACTGCAGTCTGGATACTGGCCACTCTCTTCATTGGCAAGTGGGGTGCAAGGGGAGGGGGGACCCAGGCCCGCCCATTACTCTGGGTCCCGACCCAGGGACCCTATAGCTGGCAGCCACCTACTGCCCTCCTCCAACCTGCTGCCTATTTTCTCTGGGCCACTTCCTCCATAGCCCTAGCACCTCTCAGCCCTTTATATATGGCCCTTGCTGGCCCTGATTGGTTGCTCCAGAAAACCTTCCTTCTATTGGTGGGCTCAATAAGCCCTTTCCTGATTCATGGGTTCTGCGCAGCCTCCCTGGTGCTGCTTTTAACCCCTTCTTCTCCCTGTGTGGTGAAGCTGCCCCCACCACAATCCATTCAAGTGAGCTGTAGCTCACGAAAGCTTATGCTCAGATAAATTTGTTAGTCTCTAAGGTGCCACAAGTGCTCCTTTTCTTTTTGCGGATACAGACTAACACGGCTGCTACTCTGAAACCTGTCCTTATGCAGTGTTAATACATACAGTTCACAATGATACAAAATATCACATTCGTTATACTTTTATAACACAGGAATATTGTATACAATCATTTGATTCAGTTGCTCATCACTTGAAGTTCAGATCCCCTGTCTTTATAGCTTAGATAAAGTTTCTCTTCCCTGCTGCAGTGTAGACACCAAACTGTCTCTTCCCATGCTTGTTAGCTTGATAGCTTTGTTGACCTGATATGTAAATAGACCTTTCTTTGTCTCTGCCTGAGTCAGAGAAGCAAAACACATTCCTTTATCTAGGGCAGACCTGATTGCCAACTCCCCCTGACATGCCTGGTTTAAATACACTTTAGTCATAATTACAGCATATATCCAGAACTCGTAATGAACACCCCATACACACATCACACAATGATGTTAATAATCAGTGAGTTATTAGTTTTCCAATTATATATTAGATACAGATGTTAACATCAATGAATTGGGGTATATTGAACTGGTCAGGCCAGAGGAAAACCGAGAAGTCTGCTGCTTGCCAGGAGCTAAGATTCGCGATGTGATGGAGAGACTGCCGAGACTCATCAAGCCCTGGGATCGCTACCCCTTCCTGCTTCTCCACGTGGGCACCAATGATACTGCCAAGAATTACCTTGAGCGGATCACTGCAGACTACATGGCTCCGGGAAGAAGGATAAAGGAGTTTGAGGCGCAAGTGGTGTTCTCGTCCATCCTCCCCATGGAAGGAAAAGGCCTGGATAGAGACCGTCGAATCGTGGAAGTCAATGAATGGCTACGCAGGTGGTGTCGGAGAAAAGGCTTTGGATTCTTTGACCATGGGATGGTGCTCCAAGAAGGAGGAGTACTAGGCAGAGACGGGCTCCACCTAACGAAGAGAGGGAAGAGCATCTTCGCAAGCAGGCTGGCTAACCTAGTGAGGAGGGCTTTAAACTAGGTTCACTGGGGGAAGGAGACCAAAGCCCTGAGGTAAGTGGGATACCGGGAGGAAGCACGAGCAGGAGTGTGTGAGAGGGGCGGGCTCCTGCCTCATACTGAGAAAGAGGGGCGGGCTCCTGCCTCATACTGAGAAAGAGGGGCGGGCTCCTGCCTCATACTGAGAAAGAGGGGCGATCAGCGGGTTATCTCAAGTGCCTATACACAAATGCACGAAGCCTGGGAAACAAGCAGGGAGAACTGGAAGTCCTGGCAAAGTCAAGGAATTATGATGTGATTGGAATAACAGAGACTTGGTGGGGTAACTCACATGACTGGAGTACTGTCATGGATGGATATAAGCGGTTCAGGCAGGGCAGAAAAGGTGGGGGAGTTGCACTGTATGTAAGAGAGCAGTATGACTGCTCAGAGCTCAAGTATGAAACTGCAGAAAAACCTGAGAGTCTCTGGATTAAGTTTAGAAGTGTGAGCAACAAGGGTGATGTCATGGTGGAAGTCTACTATAGACCACCGGACCAGATGGATGAGGTGGACTAGGCTTTCTTCCAGCAACTCGCAGAAGTTACTAGATCGCACGCCCTGGTTCTCATGGGAGACTTCAATCACCCTGATATCTGCTGGGAGAGCAATACAGCAGTGCACAGACAATCCAGGAAGTTTTTGGAAAATGTAGGGGACAATTTCCTGGTGCAAGTGCTGGAGGAACCAACTAGGGGCAGAGCTTTTCTTGACCTGCTGCTCACAAACCGGGAAGAATTAGTAGGGGAAGCAAAAGTAGATGGGAACCTGGGAGGCAGTGACCATGAGATGGTCAAGTTCAGGATCCTGACACAAGGAAGAAAGGAAAGCAGCAGAATACGTACCCTGGACTTCAGAAAAGCAGACTTTGACTCCCTCAGGGAACTGATGGGCAAGATCCCCTGGGAGAATAACATGAGGGAGAAAGGAGTCCAGGAGAGTTGGCTGTATTTTAAAGAATCCTTATTGAGGTTACAGGGACAAACGATCCCGATATGTAGAAAGAATAGTAAATATGGCAGGCGACCAGCTTGGCTTAACAGTGAAATGCTTGCTGATCTTAAACACAAAAAAGAAGCTTACAAGAAGTGGAAGATTGGACAAATGACCAGGGATGAGTATAAAAATATTGCTCAGGCATGTAGGAGTGAAATCAGGAAGGTCAAATCACACCTGGAGTTGCAGCTAGCAAGAGATGTTAAGAGTAACAAGAAGGGTTTCTTCAGGTATGTTAGCAACAAGAAGAAAGTCAAGGAAAGTGTGGGCCCCTTACTGAATGAGGGAGGCAACCTAGTGACAGAGGATGTGGAAAAAGCTAATGTACTCAATGCTTTTTTTGCCTCTGTCTTCACGAACAAGGTCAGCTCCCAGACTGCTGCACTGGGCAGCACAGCACAGCATGGGGAGGAGGTGACCAGCCCTCTGTGGAGAAAGAAGTGGTTCGGGACTATTTAGAAAAGCTGGACGTGCACAAGTCCATGGGGCTGGATGCGTTGCATCTGAGAGTGCTAAAGGAGTTGGCGGATGTGATTGCAGAGCCATTGGCCATTATCTTTGAAAACTCATGGCGATCGGGGGAAGTCCCGGACGACTGAAAAAAGGCTAATGTAGTGCCCATCTTTTAAAAAAGGGAAGGAGGAGGATCCTGGGAACTACAGGCCAGTCAGCCTCACCTCAGTCCCTGGAAAAATCATGGAGCAGGTCCTCAAGGAATCAATTCTGAAGCACTTAGAGGAGAGGAAAGTGATCAGGAACAGTCAGCATGGATTCACCAAGGGCAAGTCATGCTTGACTAATCTAATTTCCTTCTATGACGAGATAACTGGCTCTGTGGATGAAGGGAAAGCAGTGGACGTGTTGTTCTTTGACTTTAGCAAAGCTTTTGACACGGTCTCCCACAATATTCTTGCCAGCAAGTTAAAGAAGTATGGGCTGGATGAATGGACTATAAGGTGGATAGAAAGCTGGCTAGATTGTTGGGCTCAACGGGTAGTGATCAATGGTCCATGTCTAGTTGGCAGCCAGTGTCAAGTGGAGTGCCCCAAGGGTCGGTCCTGCGGCCGGTTTTGTTCAATATCTTCATAAATGATCTGGAGGATGGTGTGGATTGCACCCTCAGCAAATTTGCAGATGACACGAAACTGGGAGGAGAGGTAGATACGCTGGAGGGTAGGGATAAGATACAGAGGGACCTAGACAAATTGGAGGATTGGGCCAAAAGAAATCTGATGCGGTTCAACAAGAACAAGCGCAGAGTCCTGCACTTAGGACGGAAGAATCCCATGCACCGCTACAGACTAGGGACCAAATGGCTCGGCAGCAGTTCTGCAGAAAAGGACCTAGGGGTGACAGTGGGCGAGAAGCTGGATATGAATCAACAGTGTGCCCTTGTTGCCAAGAAGGCCAATGGCATTTTGGGATGTATAAGTAGGGGCATTGCCAGCAGATCGAAGGACATGATCGTTCCCCTCTATTCGACACTGGTGAGGCCTCATCTGGAGTACTGTGTCCAGTTTTGGGCCCCACACTACAAGAAAGATGTGGAAAAATTGGAAAGAGTCCAGCAGAGGGGAACAAAAATGATTAGGGGACTGGAACACATGAGTTATGAGGAGAGGCTGAGGGAACTGGGGATGTTTAGTCTGCAGAAGAGAAGAATGAGGGGGGTTTGATAGCTGCTTTCAACTACCTGAAAGGGGGTTCCAAAGAGGATGGCTCTAGACTGTTCTCAGTGGTAGCAGATGACAGAACAAGGAGTAATGCTCTCAAGTTGCAATGGGGGAGATTTAGGTTGGATATTAGGAAAAACTTTTTCACTCAGAGGGTGGTGAAACACTGGAATGCATTACCTAGGGAGGTGGTGGAATCTCCTTCCTTAGAAGTTTTTAAGGTCAGGCTTGACAAAGCCCTGGCTGGGATGATTTAATTGGGGATCGGTCCTGCTTTGAGGAGGGGGTTGGACTAGATGAACTCCTGAGGTCCCTTCCAACCCTGATATTCTATGAAACTCATTACATGATACCAGTGAGCCTCTGGCATTAGGAGGCTTATATGGTCACAGGGACACACAAAATTAAAATTTAAAATCCAGTGGGGATTTCTTCTTCTAGTGCCAAGGACTCTTTCTATAAGCTCAGTTTTGTCATTCTTTATTTCTGATGTTAATATTTTTCAACAATAAAATTGAAAGGGACACCAAATTGGAGGCACATTGCTTATTTTAGTCCCATAGTAGCCTACCAAAGTTGGGAGGGACATGTCTACAAAAAGTGTGTGTTCTGTTTTTGGTAAAGGAAATATTTTACGAAGCGAATTGTTGATTCAGATGTGAAAGACCAATCCCAAACAGGTATGTCCAAGGTGCGCATAAACAGGTGTGTATATAATCCCACTCAGCATGAGCATGTCCTGTTACTGAAACTGACAAACAGGGAGTTAAGCCCTGTGTTTAAGATGCCACGTTGCTGTGCTAATTCCTCAGCCTCGGTTTAAAGACTTTATTGGAAAAATAAATCAATTAAATAATATTGGGACTCACAAAATAAAGATTTAATGGTTTCAGTGGCTGAAGCCCCACTGGCATTTAGCAGTTGCTTGGGAGCAAAGTTTTTTGTGGTTGTTTGTATGCATCTGGGAATCAAATCTTGTATGATGTGTGAATAATTTTTGTAAGCTTTATGACTGTTGCTGCTTCCTATAAGGCGTTGCTGTGTTAAGATCCGCCTGTTAAGTGAACCAGGCAGGGCGACTTGTAAGTGTTTTACTGTTAACCATAATTAATGGAAATGAAAAATTAAGTAATAAATTAAAGAACAGCACACTGCACTTTTTTTCTGTCCAGTGCGAATGAAGGTTTTGGAACAAAGAATCTGTGTCTCAAACGCTGGTTAATCAAAGTCTGATCACTTGGATACATTGAAACATTCTCTTCCCCTCTGCTCCTGTATTATAAATATAAATGAAAGTAGAATAGTGAAGGCATACACTATTTCTTCTATTTGACTAATAGTTTAGGGGCCCAAATATGGGTTTAAGAACCTAACTTTAGGCACCCAGAGAAATGTTGGCAGACGCTTTTATTTGATGGGGAGGGAAAGGGATGAACCCCGTTTTCGTGGATCCAAGCCCAGAATATTCCAGCTGCACTCTGCTCTTAGATCTTTGCTAGGGCAGGTGAAATGGATGTTTTAAGAAACACAGAATCATTTCTGGAATTCCCTGGTATTTCTGGAAATCCCTCTCCTCCATATATGTATTCTGTTTTCTTGTCTGTTTGTTTTAATTCAGCCTTTGCTAACCTGTATTAATTTCCATTTTACCTTGTAGTAATACGTAGGAATCCATTTGGAATGGACATCTGTTGTCGGAAGGGGTCAAGAAGCCCGCTCCAGGAACTGTACAGTCCCATCCAGGTGAGTGTATCCACTTCGCAGCCCATCCAACAAACACAGCCTGTATTTACTTGCAGAGTTTTGGGTTTTTCTTCCCCACAGCATAATCGTGTTCATCTTGCAGGGAGGGGAAGGGGTGGACCCTGGGACCTGCACAGCTTGAGCTAAAGGACTATGTCTCCTAGCTGGAAGCTATAGCAGGGTTTTGTCCTCTGTAGATCAGGTGACAGTGGGTTACAATGGCACTGCTGTAAGACACTTTTGTTTTAGAGTTCTAATGTGGATGGACTTCCAGCTAGCCCAGATGGCTTTTCAGTCACAGCTGGTTGCAGGTATGCAGTCCAAACAAACTGAATATTTTACAGAGCAGCAGATCATGATATCTTTACACTGAATGCTACGTCATGCCATGATTAGTCCCACTGAAATCATTGAGTCTACTTGTGAGGGAAGGGACTACTCAGTGTGAGTAAGGATATCCAGAGTTCTTCTCACTGTGACACCCAGAGCGAAAAAGCATCTCAATTTCAGGTCTCCAATTTCTGCTACTTCTCACTTAGTCCCCATGTGCGTGCTGAATTGGCTTATTCAAGCACAGCACTTCCTGTTGGCAACTGAGAGGAAGTGCAGCCACTGCGAGAAAATGGCAGCTGACTTTTAAGCATACAGTATTTATTAAGGTTTAATAGCTGCCTATTTTATATTTATACCCCAGTTAATACATTTTGTAAAAGAGAGCTAGCTATTAAGGAAAGTGAGGTTAACTCATTAGATTTAACAAGGCAGTAAATGTTTCAAATACTTGTTGATTACGAAAAGAATCGGTATACAGTACACGAAATAAGTGCCAAGTGATTTTAACACATTTATAAAGTATTCTCAACAATCTAAAGATACAATATCTATTATGCAAAGGAGTAAAGTGCAGGCATCCAATAATCTTGTATTTATTAGCGTACATTAGTTTCCTAATTAAATCTCAATTCTACATGTGGCGGAGAACACGAATTTACCAACTTTTGTAATAATGCTTGATACAAGTGATGTACAATCAATGTTGCTAAATGGAAAGTGCATGCTCCATAAGAACAAAGATGCTGCAAAGGAAAAATAATAAACTCTTGAAAAGCTTTTACAAAAGGGCCAGTGGGGAGAAGAAAGTTTTGTCTATTGTGTCTGGGGTCTGCTGTGCAGCAATTGAAATCTTCTTGCCATTTAATGGTCCCATTGCCAGAGGTCATCCCGTAAGAAAAGAACAGAGGAATACCTCATAGCGTGTTAATCTGATGCCTTGCAAATTTGGTGAACTACAGGTTTTCTAACCTTTTGCAAGCAGTGAACCCAGCTGGCAGCTCCCCCTCTTCCTTTCTACGTCTTGATCAAGAATTCTGTCAAGCATTAGAATTCCTTCCCAATCTCTCTTGTGGAGGGAGCCCGAAAAGTGAACGTTTGAATGAGTTCAGCATTTCTTGCAGCCAGTGTTGAACTAAGCCGATGACGTTTTTCACAGGCAAAAAATTTCCATCAGTACTTTGGCCTCTTCTGTTCTTAGCATGTAAAAAAGGCAGAATATTCCACTGCTTTTTGGACTGGATTTTATGTGCGGCACGTGGTTCAAGAGTATTCCAGTAGACACTTTACTGTTAGCATGCAGATGTATATATTTCAGGGAAATGATAACGGCAAGAGACAGTGGGTGAAGGGGGAGATATTAACAACAAGCTGATTTGGGGGTCTCCACTGAAATATTTTATTTTATTTCTTTGACACACGCACCCCTCTCTCCCCCCCTCCCCTTAAGTCACAGTTACATTCGTATCCATAAGAAGGAAAAACATACTCTCTACTGCCTAGAAGGTAGCAGGATAGGAAGGCAGATCATGGTTTGGAGCAGCGGTTCTCAAGCTGTGGGTCAGAATCCCCCAGGAGGTCCCCCAACCGTTGTCAGGGGAGTATGAGCGTACTCTTATCCTTTCTCTCCAGTCCTCTGCTGATCAGTGACTCACAAGTGGGTATTCACCCACAAAAGCTCATGCTCCAATACTTCTGTTCGTCTATAAGGTGCCACAGGAC
This sequence comes from Lepidochelys kempii, assembly GCF_965140285.1. Classification (NCBI taxonomy): domain Eukaryota; kingdom Metazoa; phylum Chordata; order Testudines; family Cheloniidae; genus Lepidochelys; species Lepidochelys kempii. The sequence continues at coordinate 253,165,665 of NC_136380.1, forward strand.
CCTTTGCCACTTTTACAGCTACCCCTCTGATACTTGACATACAACTCAGAAGTCATGATAACTGGGGGAATAGAAAGTTTTGGCCAAGGACAGCAGAACAAACCTTGTTCTCTTATGAAAAATACCATTGGATGTTTACTACTGTCCAGGTATATCATAAAGGATTGCAGGTGTTAAGGGCTCAGCCAGAAAATGACACACACGTGCACACAAAACCACAGTAATCTGTTTGGTATTCAGTTTAGCTACCTTTGTAAGATGAAGGGCTATAGGTTCTTGTAGCTCCAGGGAATCTACTCAATTCGAACACCAGACTAAACCACTGAAAGAGCCCCTGCAGCAGTCTGGCTTTGGCTAGATACGGTTGTAATTCTTTCAGTGTATGCAACTTTAAATATTTAGTTTGTCCAACTAATGTTTTTATTACAACTGCATGTTCTAATAATCAGAGAAACCCACTGGCTAGTTTGCTGCCTTCACCTACAGAATGCTAAAGTGCAGCTTTCAGAATTTTCCAGCCTCTGTTAGCTAATATTGTACCTGGTACTGCTCTCAGAGTTGGTGTGAATGCTGTCGCCAATGGAAACAGAAGCAAGCAGGATTGAGCCCTCTGGTAATAAGAGCGATAACTTTACTATTGGGTTTAGATAGCATCATAATCCATGAGAGTGATATTCCCGTAGCTAATACAATCATGCCATTCTCAAGAAAGTTTTCTTGTTATATGTTTGGCACAGAGGTTGTATTTAAAAAGCCCGATGGAGATGCATTGATTTACACCAGGTGAGGGTCTGGCCTGTAGTATCTGCTATTCAAACATATACCAGTGTATTTGGTCTGCTCTTTTCTTCTTTTATGGAGTTGCTAGCAGATGCTGTGTTTTCTGTTGAATCTTTCAGTTCAATAAATGATTGTAAAAATAGTTTATCTTGCTGGTTCAACTCCAGAGGGGACCAAACTTTGTTGTTGTCTAATGGATGTCCAGTGGCCTACGCAAACTGAGTTTAGAGGTTTCAGTCCAGTGCTCAGTGGATAGGTGCCCTCATCACAAAAGATCGCCACTGTAGTGGGCTGTAATTGACATCCTTTGTTAATAGCTTCATAAGAGAAGTAAAAGATTGAATGGATATAGATAGAATGAAATTCACCGCTCAGTAGAGGGGCCAGCTCAAAGTCCTTGCCTTACTTAAGTGGGTGCACAGCCTTGTACTGGTCCCACTGCGCAATCCCACAGATAGGAACAGGCTTCTTGCCCCGACACATGGTCCCTCGGTGTCAGGTTTGAAGTGTAATAGGAGGGCTATATGTGGGAAGTTTGCCCTCCCTGTGCTGTACGTATTCTGTGGACAGAGGACTTCATTTTTGGGGGGCTTTCAGTGAAGGACTTTCACATTCACGAGTACCACATTAAGGCAGTATAGTCAAACTTTTGATGAATTGACAAAACAGAAAAGACTCATTCTGTCACATGGCTCCAAAGGGAAGAGGGAAAGGGTCCAGCGTCAGATGACTAGTGATATTGCATACTCCTGGGGGAATTCTGCACCACTGCGCAATGCCGAATTTGTGCAGAAATTATTGTTCTGCGCAGAATTTCCTCTCCCCCCCCGCCCCCAAAATGGGCTGCTGTGCTGCTGGTCACCACTAGAGGCTGCTGGACCCAGCAGAGCGCAGCTCATAAATAGAAGACATTGTTCGGGGGGAGGGAAATGGAGCTGGAGGTTCCGGGTAGCTGCAGTTCCTGGCACGTCCTGAAGGAAGGAGGTGGTGTGCAAGAAACTCCACACAAGCCTGGAACCCAGCATGAGGCTATTTCTCCCTCAGGATCCCTGGGCTCTGGGTGATAAGGGGATGCAAGTATCTGGGCTGCGGGGCTCACAGTAGGGCTCTGGGAGGTAGTGAGTGCAAGTGTCTGTCTGTGGGGCCCCATGGCTGGGCTCTGAGATGTAGGGTGTGTGTGTCTGGCCCACCAGCTGGGCTCTGGTGGTGGGGGGCAAAAGGGCAGAGAAACAGGAACTGAGTTGTCATAGGAGTTTAACTCTCTACTCCTGGGAGAATTTTTTGTGTGTGTCTGTATTACAGATATAGTTGCTAACTGGTATTTTGAAACAAATTACCAAAATAATTGCAACTGGCATGATTAGGTGTTACTTTGACAAATAAAATATGCAGGATTTTAAAATATTGTGTGCAGAATTTAATTTTTTGGTGCAGAATACCCCCAGGAGTAAGTTGCTGCACTATGAGTGTGTCTGGGTGGGGGTGGAAACATAGGCGTAACTGAACAAGGACTAAGAGCCTTGCATGAATGTGGCATAAACTCACTTTGTAGCTTGTTCTTTGTATTTCAAACCCCAGGACTTTTAAAAACATGGGTAAACAAATATTTGCAAAGCATATTCTTAGAAAAATGCTACATGCCACAGTGTCTTGTAATTACATGACTTTGTCCAGCCCCAGTGCTCTAAAAATAACAGTTAATTGTGGATCAGCCCATTGAGCTCAAGTCACTGAAAGTTCAAAATGAGCCAACAACATATTTGGGCTTGAGCACATCAGTGGGTGACACTGATCTGTTCAGCCCAGTTGAAAAACAGTACCAAATTGTGAGCAATTAATAGCTAAAATGGACAAAGTGTTAATTGAGGGGAAAATGCAAGATAGGGCCTATGATCTTGCACTTTTGTGTAGGCAAAAATTCATACTGAATTCTAAGGGAGTTTGGCCTGCATATAATCTCCTCCCGCTATCGGCATTTATTCTGTACTCCTCACCTACAGAGAAAAGCACTGGTCTACGTAGAGGCTGCAGGATCAGGTCCTGGACATTTCTATGCTTCAATTTCTAACCTTAAATCTCCCAACTTTCATTTGAGAATCATGTGTCTAGTTAACCATGGGTCAAACCTTCAGTGATTTTTGTTGTTTTCAAAAGATGAGTCCATCCATTAAAGAGCTGGACTGCTAGGAGGTTATGTTTTGGTGAGGCCTGAGCTGAGTGCCCAACCATAGCTTCATCCCCAAAGCTGATGAAGCTATGCAGCGGTCCCAACGTGGACCCCACACTGCTTTGTGTCCTGACATTTTGTTGGACTACTGTTAGAGATGAGCAATTTCTTTTCTTTTTTGTTGTTCTTTTTATCACATCCTGCTCAATGGCCCAAAGAAAGCAAGCTGATGCCTTTGAGACCATACCGTGATTATGCAGCCTCGCTTACCTCAGACCTCAAGTGTTCCCTTTCTACAGGTGCTACATCATCACCCCTGGATCTGGCTCTCTGCATAGGATCAGTGTATGTCAACCCAGACCAGCCATAGTCACTTCCATCTGAGTTGATAATTTTCTGTTCTTCTCTGGCCCACCCACCATAAGGTGACTCCATGGGCACTCATACCTGTTGCTGGATGGATGATAGCTTAGTGATCGAAGCTTCATTTCTAGTAATACCGAGTTGCCGTGGAACTACGGGTTCAAATCCCAGCGATGTCAACTCAGCTCATCATACTTCTGAGGTAGATGCATTGGTTACCCTATGTAGTTTACTGTGTGTGATGAGTTTGGGATCTTAAAAAGCAGGGTTTGGAATCTGAAACCCCCCGCCCCACAAAGTGCTTGTGATATTTGAAAGATCTCTTGGTACTTTTGGTGAGAGGATGGAGTTGTGTCCATGCCCTCAGCCAAAATTTTTCCTCTCCTCACTTGGCTATGGCGTGCTGTGCACATGCTGGCTGCCATATTCCACCCCATGGGTAACTGTGTGTCAAATCTTATTATAAAAGCCCAGAGATGGGTACTGTGCAATGCAGAAGATTACAGAAGTTCCTCTGTGTGCTAAAAACCAAGAAATTAGGTGCTGCGCATCAATAGGTTCAAAGACAAATTGTTGTAAATGTGCACATGAATTTGTTGTGTGTAAGCTTTTATATGCCCTGCTTTTTACCAACAGTGCTAGTAAGTAGAATCACAACGTGTGCCCATAAGACACAGGACAACCTCTTACTCCTGTTTTTACATGCAGATGTGCTCTTGCAAATAACAGTAACTTGGTGAAAGCAGCTCATAATAGCTATTGTTGATAGAGAACATATAAAAATTCAACAAGGGGCAAGAATGGGGAGCTCATAAAAACAGACAGCATACTATGCCAAACGCTGGTCGCTTAATCCTATCGCTACAGACCATCAGGTAAATGATAGCAGTACATCTAATTATCCTATGCTGATGTAGCAGATGTCCACCAATGAAGGAATAATTAATTGATTTACTCCAAGGATGACTCCTTATGCAAATATATTACTTACTGTCATGCTTGCAAGTAGTAGAATACAGCTGGCTGGCAATGAAATACTATGTTAACCTTAGCATAAGCATAACATTCGTGAAAGTACTTTATTATTAATTACAGATTACAAATAAGAGCTCATTTTAGAAGTTAGGGAAATCACTGGGGGGTGTGTGTGTAATGGCACACACCTCTTGCACACACCTCTTGCACACACCTCCCCTTGGCAGAGCACATGTGCCAGTGCTTTCTCTCTGCCTAGCAGTGAGTCTTCAGCGACTCAGCCCTCCGGCTGAGTCTCACATAGTCCGTATATTGAAATAAAAAGCAAACTCCTTCCAGTGCTACAAGTCCAACAGGCATCTCTTTCAGTGCCCTCTGTAACATCTCTTTATCTGCAGCCCGATCTCTGGGCTTTCTCCTCTATCAGTCCAATCACAACTATACATAGAAAATGATAGGGTCTAAATTAGCTGTTACCAATCAAGAAAGAGATCTTGGAGTCATTGTGGATAATTCTCTGAAAACATCTGCTCAATGCACAGTGGCTGTCAAAAAGGCTAACAATGTTAGGAACCCTTAGGAAAGCGATAGATAATAAGACTGTAAATATCATAATGCCACTATATAAGTCCATGGTATGCCCACACCTTGAATATTGCGTGTAGTTCTGGTTGTCCCTTCTCAAAACAGATATATTAGAATTGGAAAAGATACAGAGAAGGGCAACAAAAATGATTATGGGTGTGGAATAGTTTCCATGTGAGGAGGGATTAAAAAGGCTGGAACTGTTCATCTTGGGAAAGAGACGACTAAGAGAGGATCTGATACAGGTCTATAAAATCATGAATGGTGTGGAGAAAGTGAATAAGGAAGTGTTATTTACCCTTCACATAACACAAGAACCAGGAATCACCCAATGAAATTAATAGGCAGCAGGCTTAAAACAAACAAAAGGAAGTACTTCACACAATTCACAGTCAGCCTGTGGAACTCCTTGCCAGAGGATGTTGTGAAGGCCAAGACATTAACAGAGTTAAAAAAAAACCTAGATAAGTTCATGGATGATAGGTCCATCAATGGCTATTAGCCAAGATAGTCAGCAACGCAACCCTGTGCTCTAGGTGTCCCTAAACCTCTGACTGCCAGATGCTGGTACTGGATGATAGGGGATGGATCACTTGATAATTGCCCTGTTCTGTTCATTCCCTCTAAAGCAACTGGCATTGGCCACTGTCGGAAGACAGGCTACTGGGCTAGATGGACCATTGGTCTGACTCAGTATGGCCGTTCTTGGGTTGATTTACCTTTGGGACTATTGCAAATGTCCTAAACACAAAAGCTGCCAATTGCTGACATGAAGACAGGTGTTTGTCACATCCTCCTCTCTGCTCTGTAATAAGTGCTCCAGTACCGCCAGCCAAATGGTTGCATCCCAAGCCCATCTCCCAGCTCAGATCTCTTAACTGTTCATACTATAACCTCTCCTGGTTTGTTTCTGGCAATGTTCTCCATGGTATCCGGGAAATGAATTGCATTTGTCAATACATCTTCAATCTTCTGTAGTTTTGCTAGACAGATGCTTTAACTCTATGCTGCCAATTCATAAGTCTCATGCAACAAGGAAAAACAATCCTCTCTAGCTCCAGAGAGTCTAGCTACAAACTACCTATCCCTAATGGTCTGTAATGTGTCCTAATAGGCCCTATTAAGAAAACAAGGGAAGAAAGACATTCAAAAACTATCTACTGAGACTTGCAATTTGCAGTTATCTAACTGAATTTTGGTATTAAAGATTAAAAACATTAAAGGTTAAAATTGCAGTTTTGTCCACAATGTCTGATTCCCCAATTCCCTTTTTTTTTCCATAGATGTGTCACAACTAATGTGCAACCCCAGGGGCTGAGAGCTGACCTTTCAGATTAATTGATAGACTTCTTAGCTCTTTCAAACATCAGTTGTCTCAGTAATATAGCCAGCTGTGTCTGACTCAATATCTCTACAGTAAACGTGAAGCGCTAAATATATGACCTCTCCTTTGTAAACACTGCGGACACAATCAAGCTAAAATGTTGTTGTCAGTGACCCCACAAACTACATGGCTGCAGAAGCTGCTGTGTATTTGGCAGTACTGTCATATGGAAATAGGTGGTATCAGTCTGGGGTGGACTGCATCCAGAAGGATGTCTGTTTTCATTGATTTCATTTTAAAACTGCTGAATCATTTTCTTTGAGGAATACACAACAATTACCTTGTTTTCCATATTTATCCATCCCCATCTTTCCAGCAGCCTGTTCTACCGAAGAGGTGGGAAGTAACCAGAGTGGGGTGCCAGAAGCTGTTACTCCATGTTACTTAACTGACAGTCATTTTAAATGCTGTTCCCACTGAAACAGGTTCTACCAAGGTTTCCAGGGTCAACGTGGACCATGTTAGAACCATTTTTCTTTGTGAGTTTCAGATCTAGATTCCTAGTGAACTAGAAAAGTGAGATGAAAAATCTGTTTCAACCTAGTTTTAGCCCATCCCTACTATGTGTGAACCCGATTTAGCAAGATTTTCAAACATGGTTCCTCTGCAAATGCTGACTGAAATGAAAGGTTCATCTATACTACAATAGCAACCAGGAGGGCACCTGGTTAGAGTACTGTTGTCCCCAACATGCTTAAAACACAGTTCTGTCCCATACTGGGATGGGATCTAATCATGTTTTATCTGTGTCACCAAATTATGGTACAGTGTTGGACAGAATAGGGTAGTAGTGGAGTTTAGTGGCATTGTTAAAACAAGATAGTCTCATGTATACTCCAAGGAAGGACCATGTTTTAATTGGGGGACTGTCAAGTTGCAACCTTAATTTCCCAACTTGTCTATTCAGATCATAGTGAGAGGGAGACAGGAATGGAGGGTGAAATCCTCACCCACTTGAATCAGTGGCAAAACTTCAATGGGGCCAGCCTTTCACCCAGAGAATCTAATCAGGATCTCCCATCTGACACATGACAACGCTAAAGACTAATGGGTGTTCATTACAGCAGTTACTTTGCCTTTCTTTTTCACAGTTCATGACATACTGTTGCACTAGAAAATGTTGCAAAGTTTAATTCTGATGCTGAAAAGGCTCCCAGACCCCCTCTCCATAGTCAGATTATTATAGCCAAACCAAAGAGTTGGAATTTACAATGCTCTGACGCTCATGGGTTTTTCCAGGCACTAGAAATACACATAGAGGGGTGTTACTTTCCTTCAAATTTTAAATCACCTCTGAGCAGCATTCAGACTGGAAAGTACTAAAGTCCATCACAGCAAATCAAAATATTATGTTCAAGTTTTGGGATGCATTTAAAGAAATACAGTATTACTGCAGCCAAAATTACATTAAGGGAATGCACAGTCACACAGCAGATTGGCAAGGACTCTGAAGTTAACTAGCAAATTGATACCCTATTGTAGATATATCTCCTCCTTCTTGTAAATGCGGAATGCCACCTTTAGATCATTTTGGACAAGCATCTGGGGATAAGTAAAAGGAAATGGGTGTTAATTCAATTAGATGATAAAAGACAAATACACAGGCTGCCATGGGGAATTGACATCAGTTGCTGAAACAAGAATTGAGTTCTATATCTGGGAGAAGACTTTTTCATCTATTCAAGTCATGCTTGGCTTTTGCCATGCATATATTTTACTTGTGAAACATCAGTTGGCTATTTACATAGCAATATGGTTAAATGTCATATTTTGGGACTGAAGCCTTGATGTCAGTAGATGGATGGAATGCTAGAGAACAGATGCACAGTGTTAGCTTTCAGCTCATTTTGATACATTAAATATTCATAATCAGCACCGGTGAGGGAGAAAAGAAATGTTTCATTCGACTGGTACATTGAAAGATAAAGCCGTGGAACATTTCCAAAGTATAACATCTTACTTTATGTAAATTGAATGAAGGTCCCTGCGGTGAAGGTGAGACGCAATATTAGTTCGTTCTACAATTGCTGCTTTGCTGGATTGCGTTGCCAGTGACATCACTCTATAAAATCATAACTAAGAATTTACTGTTCTGAGTCACTTATATAAGCAGAGCATAATTTTATTTTCATCGCTTTGGACCTAAAAAAGGCACCCCATGCACACTTTCATACACTCTAACAGACACTTTTAAACATTCTCTGCAGTGCACATATTTATAGCCAAGGAACAAAAAACCCTTCCCCATCCCATGTTTCAAACGTGGGCACCCTAATAAGATCGTTTTATTCCATATTTTTGGATGCTCGCATCAGACCTTTCCCATGTATATTTCCATTTTACAAATGGCTTGCTACCTATGTGAGAACCCAAATGCAGGATGGAGAGGCCTTATCAAGCACCTGCCTTTGACACGTGTCACCACACTGTGTGTAAAAGATAAATGGTTTGTACATATAGATGTGTGTCTGTGCGTTAATGCATATGAGTATTACAGGTGGCATTCTCAAGGGTAAATAACATCCTAATAAACCACAACAGGGTTTGCACGAATAGGCTATTGGTGTATTATGAGGAGCAAGGCCAAGTTACATCAGACACACACAAATACCCTGCTAGTGCCCAACAAAGAACTTAAGCAAATGCTTAACTCTAAGCATGGGAGTAGTCCCACTGATTTCAATGGAGCTATACTGACCTACACAGCTGAGGGCTAGGCTGTAGTGATTGCAGTAGATGGTGCGTTAAAAGAGGCAAGAAGGCCACAGACTGTTGTTGAATAGGCAGCTTTGTGGCAGGGGACAGGTTAAAAAGGTCACTTTTTCCTTCTGGCCCCTGCCTCTCTTTTCCTCAACTTTGAACACTGCCTCTGTTATCGTCCCCAGCCCCTAACTTTTTTCTCTCCAACCATTTAGCTGACTAGGAGTAGATTTTTTTTTGTATTTATTTTTTGGCGCTAATGAGGTGCCAGCTGTGCATAAGGGTGGAACATCATCAAAATACTCAAGCAGCCAATGAGGGAGTGACTTTTGACAATGTCAAATCAAGTAGGGGAAGGAGGGGATTGTCCTTCTCTAATGTGATGGTCTTGGGTTTTTAAAATCCACCAGTGCAAGAACAAACCAGACACACAGTTTTTATTGTATCTGCTGCGTAAATAGAGCTGTGCACCATACTTTCTTTCTGCCCCACCCTCTATCCCCTGTTCCTTTCCTGTGGCTTGTGGAAAATGATGTAGGTTTTACTGGGAATCTAGCAAAAATTATGCCAAGAATCTAACTATAGTTTGACTCTCTGTGACATACCAGGATTATAATTCAGACTAGTGAAGGGCCGTGTCACCCCTGCCCTGCAACCTTGTGGTGCTTTACAATGCCTTGCTGTAGCAGTTCCCAGCTGGGCTGCTCACAAACAGCCTTCCAGCAGGCGAGCTACACCCAGAGTATCTGTGTGTAACTGCAGCCTGACAGCTACACACTGGCTCTCACCAGTCTTGGCTATGCTGCAGGGTAACCCCCAACACACCCCCAGTTGTGGATCCTTCCTAAAAATGTATATCCTGTACTGCCCAGCCCTCTCTTGTACTGTACAAATATATTAAGTCTATTATTTCTTTAAGGGAATAATATGCCATTTTATTATCTTAATTAGTTACTTGGACGCTTCAATTTAAACACACTGGATTAGATAAAACAGTAAAGCAAGTTTATTAATTACAAAGAGATTACTTTATACTCACTTAAAAGCTATGAAGCATAAAAGTTAGAAATGGTTACAAGAAAAATAAAAATGAAAACATTTACTAGGATCTGTTTAAGAAACTATCTTAGTTACAAAGCAAACATTCTCACCCCATGCTCCAGCATTTCACTGACCAAACTCTCAGGTCAGGATCCCTCCCACGAGAGTCAAATGGTTGTTTCCTTTTGTCTTCCCGGGTGTGGAGAATGAGGTGGGCAGAGAGAGAGTGAGAGGGGAGCCTTGAGGTGTTTGTCCCTCTTTTATATAGTTTTGTCCTCCTCTTGAAAAACATTTCCAGCTGAGAACCAGGAGACAAAGAATCAGTGTAGAGGGACATTCCCTGCTGGTTTTTTTTCACCTGTTTGAACTTCCTTTGTTTTCCCTCCCTGCTTGATGACTCTGTTTACTGCTTAAATGCAAATTAAGGCAAACACACATTTTTTTCCTTTGTTTAGGATAATCCTGACTTCTGCCTGGGCAGGGCTGTTGGGTTTGGAACATGTGTTAATAACATCATACAAGGGAATCTTATAACTTCACATACAATATTGCCACACATATTTTATCGGGACAATATTGACTAGCAAATTATGAGTTTATTGTACAAACGTTATTACTACAGTGTGCAGGGTGTGAATACAGGAGTATATTCCATCATACCTGCCTTTCCGTAAATGTAGTGGAATTTGAAAAATGACCTGCATACAATTTGTGACTTTGCTCCACATTTTGGAGGTGGCTGTTGAACACTCAGTTTTGAGAGCGGAAATGTAGGCACATTAGAGAGCACAACACAACACATGTTCTGTATGCAGCCCTCTTATGGCCACACGACCCCACGTTTGCAAACATGCACACAAGTTTGTACATAGAACTTGGTATTTATGGGCCTGATCCAAAACGCACTGAAGTTAATGGGACTCCAATGGGCTTTGGATCAGACCCTTATGTGTAAATACCAGAAAAGGGAAAATGACTGCAATTACTGCATGGGCAAATGCAAGTTTTTTCCTGTATTACTGAAGCTACGTTGAGCTTGTGTAGTGCGTTCTATTTAAGGAAATCAAATGGGATTAGACATGTTAATGAATTGAGAATCAGACCACCACTGTGTGGTAGATCATTATTATCGTCCTCATTTTGCGGATGAGGTTAATGAGGCAAAGCGGCCCCTGCACAAGGTCCTTCACACTGCCTTACCCTTCTGAATCAGCCTTAATAAGCCAGCTTGGAGGGGGACATTGGGTAGATTTATGGATGGGCTTTTGGCTCTGTGCTTGTGTGAATCCAGTAGCTCAAACTCATATGTTTATGTGGGAGAGTGGCTTCAGGCTACAGAACTGTTCTCTGTCACATGAGTTCAGGGGGTGAATTCTACCCTGAACTTGGCTTAGTCACTTAGGCAAAGTTCAACTACACTGTCTTTTTCTTAGGATGGGCGAATTTCACAAGGAGAGAGTCTTAACCGAAGTCAAACAGGGGAAGCTTGTGGCAGAATTGTGAATAAACTCCAAGACGCCTGACTCTCAGTCCTCTTCTTTCTCCACAAACCCATCTTTCTTCTTTTTATATTTGCTGGGTACACTCACAATTTTGCAGGCACTCTGATTGTGCCCTGTTTTGACAATCATAGTGTCCAGGACTGGCAGTGCCACTTTAATTTGGGCTATTTGTGTCAGTAAGGACAAAAAATATTGATGTTAAAGAAAATAATTACCTTCTTACTGAAGCATAAATGATCTTGAAACAAAATACGCAGGCTAAAAAGACCTGAATCCTTAGTCAGGTTTAATTAATTATTAATTCCTACTCCTTCTGACATTATCAATGTAATTAAATTTGTGGCTGAAGAAGTGATAAGATACTCTCTATCTTCTGTTAAGATACTGAATCTCTCTAAACAGCCAGTGGCAAAATACTGCCATTTGTTATTAGGAACTAGCCTACTGATGTGCAACTTCAAATTCTATCTTTTGTTAACAAGCTGATGCGACACAAAAAATAGGGCAATAAAAATCCATATATGCATCCAGCTATTTGAATGCAAAAATGCAGATCTTAACGAAATCCAAAAGAAACTCACTAAGGTCTTGGGTAGTTGGCTGTTCAGGAGCTATGTATTACAATTGTGTTGAATAATAGCTCTAGACTATGAGTTTGTACAGTCAGGTCCTTCAGGACACAACGTATAGCTCCATATTTATGTGACTAATCAAGCAAAAATGATTATTGTGCAAGGTATTTGCAAGAGATTGATGACTGGTTCAGAGGACTAGACAGCTTGAGTTGCTACTGAGGGTCATTAAGCTCAGTCAGTCACTCCTCCCCAGAAAGTGCCCTGTACGTCAGTCAGTCATTGCTATTTTAAAAGCATGTTTAAAATTACCTTCTGTTAGCATAATGGAAATTAAAGAAAAACAAGCGAAAACTTGTGGATATAGCATGCTTGTGACATCAGATTCTAAGACCTAAAGAGGCCTCAACTGCTTGGGATTTGAAGAGGATGGTGAGAGTACTTTCCATTCCATGATACTGATAGTGTATAGGAATACTGTATTATCCCTTTAAATAGTTTGTGAGCACTGCTGTGATGCTCACTGTGTTCTCTGTTGTATAAATCACAAGAAATGTATGCAGCAGCAGTATGTATGGAGCTAGGCCTGGCATGTTTGTGTATCTTTAGAAACCATAGTTATTGGGACCCAACTGTGCCTGCATGGTTTCTTGCTATTATTTTTGTTGTGTAAAGAGGCCAAAAAACCTCTGAGTTTTGCCAATGAGGATGGGATCCTAAATCAGGAATGCAGTGGAATAGAGAGTGACTGGAGAGGCCAAGTGAAACTAAAAGGAATCTGCTGCCACTGGGACTGTCAGTAAACTGCTCATTTAGGAACAAATTATAAATGTATTACTATCAGTACCACCAGCACTAAATGTGCAGCATGTTACAAATTACATCTGAGAGCTGATTAATGACTTTCCTTTGGATAATGTCTCAGAGGCATCACAAAAATATCTGTAATGGTCTATACATCCTGGCAGCTTCAACAGCATAGAACAGTGAGTGTCATCGGATGGCTCACAAACTATTTAAAGGGATAGTACCCTGTTCCTCATACACTACACTACTAGAAGGTTTTCACTGTGAGGCACGAAGGCTAAATTATATTCTGGCAAAGGTATAGGTCATTGGGTCTGATCCAAAGTCCTATGAAAGTCAGTAGGGTCTTTCCTCTGAGTTTAGTGGATGCTGGTCAGGCCCTTCATGCCTTGTGCAACAGGAGCTTGATGCAAAGGCCATTGAAGTCCTTGGAAAGATTCCAATTGATTCAAATGGGTTTTGCGCCCAAAATGATCACAGCTGAGGAAGTTTTCCATTTGTGTAGTTTGTATTTATAATGTAATAATGGCTGCTGCATTGATCCTTAAGAACTAATGGGCGTTCACTCAGGTTTAGTCATATGTAATGTAATATAAATCCTTTAGTATTGAAATGTTAATGATTTAATTGACTCTCAACTATGGTAATAATAATAAAAGCATTTTTAGCAGAGTACAGTGCGGTTATGCATCTTATTATTAATTATGGCTGTCATCAGTTATTGATATTACCAAAAATGTTACTGTGAATAAGTAAGTGTAAACCTCGTCTTAGGGCTTAATAGAGAAAATTAATTGAATAAACTCACAAATGACACAATGAGGTGAAGAGAGAAAACAATTTGTCCTTAATTGTGTCAGGAGGCTTTAAAAATATTACTGCATGGGATTGGGTTCCACAAATGGCAATTTAGATTATCTGAATGAGATTCTAATGCTGGCTTTGCCTCTGAGTCATTCTGTGGTCTTTATCAAGTCACTTCACCTGTGTCTGTTTCCCCGTATGTAAAATGAGGATAATACTATTTACTCACCAGCCTCCCATGGGAGCAGTGAAGATTTAATTAGTTAACGTCTGTACGGTGCTTTGAACTTAGAAAGCACTATTAAAATGCATGTCTAATTATGGTTCTGGGTATAAAGTGCATATGTACCAAAACTTAACAGTTGACTGCCCTCTGGGTGTGTCTCTAAGTACCTTATTTGCCTGAATGAAGGCCAAACATGTGGGACTTGGCATCATGAATAGATGTCAAGTGGTGCCTTCTTCTATATTAGGACACATATCAACGTCATAGCACCAACCAATCAGTCTCTGAAGAGGCTGAGATAAATGTTATTCTAAGTAACATTCTGAGGCGGGCAAAATTAATCTTGTGATTATTAAAGACTTGGACAAGCACTACAGAGTTGGATATATAAGGGAATACACTCAATCTACCTACAGGTTTTGCACCATTTGTGTCCAGACTGGAAAATATCAACAAGTTGGACATTCTTGAATGAAACCTGGCAGCCTCTACTCAGCTTGTGCTAACATAGGTTGATGTAAAGCGCTATGAAGTTCCTAAAATAAATAGGTTTTTGAGTGTATTCATCTACCTTTGATTTTTGTCATCTCCTTTAGTTAAAATGTCTAGTTCTAATGTCAAAAACAATGCTCTAATATATACCCAAAAATGTGTGTTAAATGGAGCCTGACATTGTTTAACAACAGAACACGTATCACCTGGCTGGGTATACAGGCTGGCTTTGTTCTTGTAGTGCTCCAGCAATCCAGCTTTGAGCTGGAGAAATACTTCTGAAAAGAGAGAAGAATTGTCTCAATTTTAAAATTAAGTGGCTAATTGATATTCATTCATTTGGTATGAAGTGCAATAATGTTAATCACCATATATGAATTGTTCATTAATGTGAATGTAATACGTGCTCTATTAAAACTTGCTAATTAATGTATGTAGTGTTATTTGTGAGGTTAAGAGACTGCTGTTCAACCCTGGGATACTGTTCAGCAAAATGTGGAAATGTCTGGTGCTGTGAGATTATAGATTAGAGTACTAATGGCTAAGGCCCTGAGTCAGGAAAACAGCCTTTAACTTTAAATGCGTAAGTGCTCTCCTGAATTGGGGCCCAAGAGACTGCCCTGTTCATGTTTATCTTGCATGGAGGCTTGTGATTTCGGTGGCCACAGAGGATAATCTTGGTGGAGGAAAAGTAGTTTGCCTCATGAAGACAGACTTTTAGGCTCTGATTTTTCAGAGGGATGTCTGATGGTTCTAAATCAGGTTGTAGAATCAAAAGTTGGGCACCTAAACATTGATACACCCCCAAATTAGAGGTCACTTTTGAAAAATGGGCTCAAATGTCTGTTTCAGAAACTTGTTACAGAAGATCACTTAGTTGCTTTCTTCTACATTGCAGCTGTTACTGAATCAGTTTGATTTGTAAAATGAGAAACATGCCTTGAAAGCAGTAGCCTTAGGCATCTTGGGGGATTAACCCCGGTGTATTATATCTTTGGTTTCATTAATCTTTATCAAAACACCTGGGGCCAAATCCTATGTGCCACAGAGATCTCTTACTCTCAAGGAGGGGAACATCAGACTGTCCTAATCTAAGTACACTCTGGCTACTCTGTGGTTGGGACTCTTAGATGCTCAGAAGGAGGTGAAATTGGAAATGGTTTGGAAATGTTAGCCAGTTCTGACGCTGTGTGGGGAGGGGAGAGTTACCCCTGTGCACCTCATAATTCACCTGGAACCCAACTGCCATATAACAGCTGATGGTAGAATCATAGACTATCTGTGGTCAGTGTGGCTATGCTCTGTGCCTACAGAGAGAGGGAGGATCAGCAGACAGCTTGTGCAATATATAATGGTGTTACCTAAGAAATATTTTCCCCCCTTATTCATGCAAAGCTTTCATTGACATCAATGGAAATTTTTCCAGAGTAAATAGAGCAGGATTGGACCCCTTTCATTCTCTCTCCTTCTAAAAATAATTTTTAAACATTTTTATTTATTTGCCAAATTCTAACAATTGAGTCCTTCAAAATTTGCAGATTTGTGTTTGGGGGGGACCCTACAGAACAGTTAAATCGATTTAACAGCATGAATGAATTGCATTGATTTGCTGTTCATGAGCATTCTGGTGGATTAGATTTTGGTCACATGAAGTTTGGGGGAATCTTGCATATGTGCAACTATGGATCTTCACATGAGAACATATTTATGTGCTGGAAACATGGGACCTCAACTTCATACTTCGATATCTTAAAAGGCCTCCCTTTGAACTTTTGGCCACCTGTTCCCTTCTACACCTGTCTTTGAAAACTACATTTCTAGAAGCCATTACTTCTTCTCAAAGAGTGGGTGAGATAAGGGCTTTGATGGCACACCTCCCCTTTGCAGTCTTCTTTAAGAATAAGGTCACGCTGCAATTGCATCCCCAGTTCCTTCCAAATGTGTCTCCCACTTGCACATAAATCAACCTATCGACCTTCCAGTTTTCTTCCCTAAGCCACACCAGATAAAGGAGGTGTGACATTACATACACTCAATGTCAGGAGGGCATTAGTCTTTTACTTAGACAGGAATGAGCCCATTAGGAAATCTCCCAGATTATTTCTCTCCATTGCGGACAGAACTTAGGGATCTCCAATTTCCAAGCAAAGACTCTCTAGATGGATATCTGGCTGCATTATCTACTGCTATCAGTCTCATGATCTTCAGCCTCCCCAGAGTATTAACTTACTCCATGAGATCCCTCTCTGCTTCAACAGCTTTTCTTAAGAACATTCCCATCGCGGAAATATGTAGAATTGTGACTTGGATGTCCATTCATACATTTGCTGAACACTATGCAGTCACTCGTGCCTTAGCTTCTGATGCCATATTTGGCTCTCCTAATCAATCTTCAATCTTAGCCTTGACTCCAAAGCCCCAACCCTCCATAGAGAGTACTGCTAGATAGTCACCTAGAGTGGAACATCCATAGGGACACTACTCAAAGAAGAGAAGGTTACTCACCCTATGCAGTTCTTCCAGATGAGTGTCCTATGGGTGCTGTGCTACCCGGCCTCCTCCCCTCTGCCTTGAAGTTCTTCACAATGGGCTCCACATTAGAGAAGAACTGAGGCTGGTTCGCCCACACAGCTCTATATAGCTGCAGTGCAGGGCACAAGGCTGCAGGTGGTGCCAAATGGATACTGCTACCTAAAATCACCGATCTGAAGCACATGGGGTGCAAGTGCACCTGGAGTGGAGCACCTGTAGGGAGAGAGATCTCGAAGAACCACAATTACTGCACTATAAAGGGTGAGTAACCTTCTCTTATAACAACTGCACTATAAACACTAACTAATTATTATATTTACAATTGAAACTTGTATCAAATTTAAGGTTAAATATGACTTCGTATCATTCTCCATGTCGCTGGGTGAGCTCTGAGTTGATAAATAATACCATCTAGTATGTTTTTTATCTTTTTTGCATTGAAGGTACATATTTCCTTTCCTCTCGTTCTGTGTATTCTTGCTCCTGACAATACTACTCCAAAACATTTTCTTTGCAGGCTGTTGTAAATTACTGAAAATATGGGTGACATAACACAAATGTTTTTAGTAATTATTATTTGTTATTCTTTAACAGTAATAATTGTGACATATTGCCACCTCATGCAGCATCTTTGGAACCATATTGTATGAAGAGTATGAATAGTTTGTGTGTCACTCTGGGTCAGGGATTGTACTCAACTGCAGGGGTAGAGTTGCCCTCGCTGTACCAGCAACTAACAGTGGGGGAGGGGAGGGTGTAACAAAGGTGAATTATTCAGATTGTAAACACCTCTCAGGAGGTAGGACTCCCAGAGGAGGCTTGCATAGACGGGTTCAAACTGGGTTTTCCAGAGACCAACAGATAAAGAAAGGGCTTTTAAACTGGCCTTCTTAATCCAGCAAAGGTCAGGACTTTTTTTTGGCCAGTGGGGCCCTAACCCTTCCACTGAATCTTGCTTATACTGGAAAACTTCTGACAATAATATTACAATCTTCCTGCGTTTTCAAACCAAATGCACAAAGTTCCCCAGACTCTTTTGACAGGTCTCTGAAATAGAATATACATCATCTTAATTTGCTTTGAAGAGAGATATTCTCTGTGTCATCCTTTGTTTAGTATCTCTGGGTGCAAATATACCCTGTTCATATATCAGTCTCCAGTGTTTCCTTGAACACCCTGCTTTCCACCTTTCTTGACCTTGTAAAACGTCCCTCAAATGATTACCAGTCAAAAAGCTTTATATGTATTCTTTCAGTTCATTTCCCCAAATTGCAGTCAAACAACATCTGTGTAATAAAAATGGGAAGAAATGACTAGCTGGAATATCATTCTTTTATTTTTATTGTTGAAAAATATATTAATATTTCATTAACAAATATTTCCATTCACCGAATTATTCCTTTTTCCCAAAAATATTTTCAAAAAAGGGGATACCCTAAATATGGTTGGCAATCTAGAACCATTATTTAATGATCATAAAGGAAAAAAGTGCTTGATTTATTTTTTTGTGATAAAACTGGATATGAAACATAAAAATCTGTTATGATTGGCTTATTTGTGCTTGCCTTAATTTCATTTAAGCAGAGATAAAAGATTACATACGCTTTAAGGTATTACAGCATATGAGCTGGATTACCATTTACATTAAGGCAATATAAAGGGGTCTTACTATAAATATGAATAAGGACGTGGGTAAAATTTTCAAAAGAGTTTAAATGACTGAGGGGCCTATGTTCCATTTTCAACAGTAATGTAAGCAATTAGGAGTGAAAGTGATTTTCAGTAAGACTTGGACTTAAAAGTCACTTTTGAAAATGGACTTTGGCTACTAAGTCCTTTAAATGCTTTTGAAAATGTTTCCCCCTCTATCTGCATCCATGTCAAAGGAAACTGAGGGCTCAATCACATCTAATACTGTTGAGCTGCTCAAACACTAGGACCCAATCTCCATTGTTCTAGGTCTTGTTGTAGTCATTTAAACCTGTGGAAAAGGGTGTAAAATGCGACCAAATCCGAATGGTGGTATTTTGAATCCACTTTGCACTCACTTTACACTGGTGTGTAAAGGACTTCTACCATGGTCCAGGCCAATGGAGAATCAGGCTGTCACAGTCTTGGCTGAGTTCCACCTTGTAAATGCTCACCAGGCAGCAGCTGGATCCATGTACTTCTGAGTTCCCCTCCATCAGGTGGCACCAGCCACGATCTCTTGCTCTGGCCTCTCAGGCCCATTTTCCTGGCACTGACTGCCTAGTGCCACTTCAAGGGAATGGGACCATGCATTCTGGCTGCCCTGGATAGAGCTGGGTGAAACTTTTCAGTTGAATAGTTTATTTGATGAAAAATGCATTTTGTCATCTTGAAACTGTGAATTTTGACACAAATAATTTCAATCATTTACAAAATGGCCAGAAGAAGTGGTGGTGCTGCCCTTCCCCATCCCACTGTCACAACCCCAGGGGTTGCCCTGGGGAAGGCAGATCAGCATTGTATGTGACTAACACTATTGCAAGCATCGCAAAGCATTTCGGGGACGGTCAAAGGTGTGTGAGTGGAGAGTGGAAGTTTCCTTTGCAGAATACGAGAGGCCAGGGGGGAGAGAAAGAAGAAGAGCAGAGAACGGGTTAACTCAACACTTCAGCTAGCTCCATTAGAAGATAAGACACTGGCCCCGGCCCAAGGTCATGGGCTCGACAAGAAAGCAACAGCTGCCCAGCCGTGAGAAGAGAAGAACTAAGCTGAGCAGAGCTGCAGAGATAGCAGCAAAACCAGTGAGAGCAAATAAGACAGCGACAGCAAAAGCCAGTAGAAGGAAAAACAAAGTCTCCAGAGCCGGGATGTTTTGGGAAACAGAGGAGGTTACAGCAAGCTGGTTTGGACTGGCACAAAAAGCACCAGAAGCAGAGGTCCCTGAGTGGAATACTCCCACCCCACCCCCCAAGGAGCCCAGGACTTAAAACCCTCCTGTGAGCTGATGCAATTTGGAGTTCAACAGCGGATCCTTGGACGACCTGGGCCCAGGACAGCACTCCCGTCCACCTTCTCCCCCATTCTTCTTCCGACGTTACACCCAGACATGTCCAGTCTGGGTCATGCGTGCGTGAGTATGAAAGTGGGTTAGAGCTTGGGGCATTAACGCTTTCTTTCTTCCCCTGAGTGATGTGGGAGCATTCCCAGCACTCTCTGCTGTTGTTTTATTATTATATTAATAAAGCTTTAAAATTTAGACACTTAGTATGCCTCGTCATCTCCTCCCCAAAAAAGATCCTGTGGCCCCAGCCTGATCAACTGTGGCCCCAGGCAGATTGGTAACAAAAATCTGTCACACCACACACACCCCATAACCGTTAGCCTAGTGGTTAGTGTGCTCACCTGGGGTGCAGGAGACCCAGGTACTGCCCACCTGGAGTCCAAGCTGGAAAAACTGGTTTCTTGCAGCTCTGAGCACACTCTTTAGCATACACGTTGTATTGCCAGATTAGAGTCATTCAAAGATAATGACCCTTCATTGTATGCGCTGTGTCAACATCCCTTGGAATTTTAGTCCAAGATGGAGGTAAAAAGACAATAGGAAAGGTGCGATCCAGTCTTAGAATCAAAATGGTCCTCAGAAAATAAAGTGGAGTTTGTAGTTTGCTGCAGACACATGGTAACATAGTAAATCATCACACGAGCACTAAACTTTGAGCAGCCCAATAGTAATATTTTAATCCTGGATTTGCAATGCCTCACTGTCAGGAAGAAGTATTAAGAATTTTGATTATAGGTGGCTTAACTATTAAAATGATGTAAGTAATTTACCCATAATTCTAAAAAATTTGGAATTTTTTAATAAAGAGTTTGGAAAAGGTACAGAAATGGAAAGTGATACATTCATTCTTAGAATGTTGGACCTAACTGTAAGGTAATCCTGATTCAGCGTCAGAGTTGATAGGTTATCCGTAGGAGTTCATAGGTGTAAAACAGTGGGAGAGCCAAAGACATTGGGTCAGATCCTTAAACTGGTGTTAAATGTGGTAGTGAGGTCAGTGGAGTTATGCTGATTACACTAACTGAGGATCAGGTCCATGTCTTCAGAGTTTGAAGTGTTTGAATCTGGGGTTTTGCTTTTGACCCACCACTACATGCTGTAGCCCTTAGGTATTCAGGGTGGTTGTAGCTGTGTTGGTCCCAGGAGATTAGAGAGACAAAGTGGGTGAGGTAATAGCTTTTTATTGAGAAGATGATCCAATAAAAGATATTACCTCACACACCTTACAGCTCTTAGGTGACATTTATATACAGTATCAATTTGAAGCTGAATGGAGTAGAACAGAATAGGGAATCTCCATTTATAATAGTTGAATATGATAAAATGGCTATATGTGATGTCTGTGGCTCATCTGCCTGGTCTGGGGGAAAAAATTAAATCTTTTTTGGGTTTAAGAACTTTAACTAGAGGAAGTGCATAATTTTTTCAAAAGCACCCAAGACCTGTTGACTTTCAGTGATTCTGGGGCTCCTAAGTTAACTAAGTTATAAGAACAGGAGTACTTGCAGCACCTTAGAGACTAACAAATTAAGTACTCCTATTCTTTTTGCGGATACAGACTAACAGGGCTGCTACTCTGAAACCTGTAACTAAGTTATGTAAATGGGACTTAGGATTCTGAGTCATTTAAGTGCTTTTGAAAATTTTACTCAGTGGATCTGAGTGGCGGAGTTCGTTAATGCATTAGCCTCAGCATAGTCCCTGATGATGCCCAACAACAACATACAACCAGCACTATAATTTTGCACAGTTAGCAGCAGTCTACTTAGATGAGACCCATAACTAGCAGGGATGTTGCAGGATAAGATTCAGATATTTGCCAGTTCTGTATGGGGGTAGAGTATATAGGACATGTCCGTACTATAGGACGTGTACTGTCATTGATCCACAGCAGTGGGAAACCTACCTGCGTATTGAGGGCAGTATTTGGCCAGATACGGCACATGGTTCTAGTTAGTACCAACATTTAGATGCTTTTATGAGCACCAAAACTTTGAAGAGAACAAAAGGCCCTTTAAGATTTACTTTTCTGTATCCAAATAACCAGAAGCATAAGAAGATACAAGAGTATCTGTAATAACTGAGATTTCAAGACTGTTTCATTATCTGAACTATCACACATGCTTTATTTTAATATGCCCCTGCAGGTACATGAAAAAATTCACACACAAAGACAACAGTTTTGGGTGAATACACTATGAGAATGTTAAAATATGCTTGGACTGTTAGCTACTGATAAAATTAAAAATCTGTGGTATTCAGTAGCTAAAGAAAATACAGGCACGACAGTAAAAATCCTGCTAAAGCACCCTTTTAGAACAGAGCTAACATCAATAATTCTTGCTTTGCCCATTAAGTTTTAATGTGTTGACAGACTCTCTGTGCATAGCAGAGGGTCTCTGGAATCATCAGTGAAAGCTAATAAATGCCTGCCATATGAAGAATACATTAGCTATAGAGAGCGAACTAAGTGAATCATTTAGTTCTCCTATAACCATTAGCTATTTTCATTAATATTTTTATCTATGATATTAGCCACCTAATATCAAAATGATGTGCAACATGTGTTATAATTTGTACATAAAGATTTCTTCCAAAATCCATGGTGGATGCAGGGATTTGATCTTATTCAATGGTCTGTGCTTCAGTTGTGATCTCTTCAGTGTGTCTCTTACAAGATGGTACAAATCCAGATGGTAAGAGAAATAAGTTCATTACATGGCTTAGGAATTAGCCAGAGAACTGTCATTTTATGTTAACAGGAACTGAGTAGTAGTAATCATGCTGAAAGTGAGTACCAAAATAGCATTTTTAGAAAGGGATTTCTTCCAAATTTTCAAATGTAACTTGCAAAAAGGGTTAGTCCTCTGAAGACATTAGTTCCTGTTGTTGCCTGTTTCAGCCAAATCCTCTTGAGCTGTTGACCTTGAAAGCTCCCACATACTACGTAGAATTGGAAAAGGTGAGTACCTAAATGGAAGAACTCCAAGGACAACCTGCACCAAATAGTGTTGATTACATTCTTCACTCTGAGTCACTACTCGGCAAATGTCTACATTGTGGTGTAGGGCTGTCTCTCTGGATGCGATGTGAAGCTGAGCTATTGACTATCTGTGGTTATTTTAAGAGCCTGTGGTACTTTTGTCAAGAATATGGGTATTTAGCCCCATATGTCCTGGCTAAATTTCAGTCTGGATTACTACCCCGGCCTACTTAAATTCCTTCTTCCATTTCAATTTATTATTCTTCCTCACTTGCCGTTCTAAACTCTTACGTTTTGCAACATGCTGTTTAACTGGTTGCTGTGTTCACCTACCGTTGAAGTTTAACCATATCTGTGGTAGATGCAATCCCTGTGCATAGACAAGAATCTGTAAAGCATTTGGGGGTCATTACACTTTCAAGTTTAGTTTATTAACATAGTGTCTTAGCCATAGGTCATTTTGCATAGATAATTAGGATAAAAGGTGCTACATGTAAAATGTTATAGTTCTAAACAATAGGATATTAAAATGTTTTGGCGTAAATAGACCCAAACAAGAAAGTAGTTTAATCTCTTAGTAACAAACTATATAAATATTTATAATGGAAGTCCTGGGAAATAAAGGTATGATTAATTGTATTTTGCTGTATGTATTCAATAGTATTAATCTTTAGTTTGAACACGTGCATTTATGAAAGTGAGGGAAAAGGTAAACTGTGTATTCCAAAATAAAGCCATGTATAGACATGTATTTTTAATGTACCATTCTTGGGATGGTATTGGAGAAGAGGAAGTGTTGGACTTGTACTGCTCCACCTATTTAAATGGTATAAAGATTTGTCAGCATGAGTTGGGATTGCCACTTTGCTCACAACTGAAGTCAATAATGTTTCACCTGTAGAGCCTTGGAGGGGTGGAGAGAAAAATTATAACTAATAAAATTGTGAGAAACAACTACAAATCACCTAAAATAGTTTGTCCATAAATGGCAAATTTGGGAATTTGATGTCCAATATTGCAGCAACAGCCAGAGCTAGAAATAAGTGCTGTGGTTCTCATTTGAAAGCTGAGAAATCTCCCCTTTCAGTCATTTAAAGTGCCAATTCCTAGTCCTGATGAAGTATCAGATCTTAAACCCGTCATTTGTTCAAGACTAAAGTTTGCCTGTACTCCATCTCAGATCAGAGTAATTTTGGGGGTGGGACTGTGAAGAAATCCACATTGGGGGGGAAGAATGAAACACGAATGAGCAAACTGTCCGCACTGATATTTTTGTGTGTGAATTTATTTTATCACCTAAATTCCAAAGATTATTTTGTCCGTTAGCAAATTTTATGTTAAAGGTGCTGATTCGACAGCACTGGAAACTGAAGCCCTGGATTTATCCTCAAAACGGATAGTGTCAGTTCAAATTTCCCCCTACATGTTCCTGTGCTATGGGGATCCCCGCCAGGGGAAAGAAACCCATTCACTCATCATCCTCTTTCAAAATT
Source organism: Lepidochelys kempii (assembly GCF_965140285.1). Taxonomy (NCBI): domain Eukaryota; kingdom Metazoa; phylum Chordata; order Testudines; family Cheloniidae; genus Lepidochelys; species Lepidochelys kempii. Next base: position 253,190,102 of record NC_136380.1, read on the forward strand.
AGGTTTCTTTTCTGGGAATGTTTTAAAGGGTGCCAGTTAGTGCTCTGTTTCTGTGATAGGGACACATGTCCATTGGGAGCTGGATTGCAACTGCCCAATTTATTTTACACAGGCCACTGCGTGGCTTTCAAAAGATAACTGTTGATGTGGACTGGAACTGATGGCCTAAAGATGTAATGAGGTGCAAGGCCTTTCTACTCCTCTGAGCCATGTAGGCCTCTTGGTTTTGCTGTCAAGAATTCTAGATCCTTTTTTATATTTTAACCATTGACAGCTGCATCAGAATGAACCCACTTGAGTGCTGACAGCTCCCAAGAACGCTGAAGTAACATTTTAAGGATAATAAAGATATCTTCAAATCTGGAAAGTCTTGGATGACTTACAGCGGGAGAAAAACCTCAGGAAGAAAGTGGCATCTCTCTCTCTCTCTCTCTCTCTCTCTCTCTAGTTAAGTGTTGTGTTCAAATTGTGAGGGATTTTATGCAACTGTTGCTTTAGCACAATGTGTTTGTGTAAAACCGCCTTTACGTGTTGTATAATGAGCTCTGAACAGGTGGACCACAGAGGCCTATTGAAGCCAATGGTCCTTCATGTGGACACAGTACAGTTACTGTGCAGAGCAATTTGTAGAATAGGTGCATAAATCTTTGAAGGGGTAGGTTAAGGAGGGCAGGTTATGGAATTGTACAAAACTGTAGTCCATCTATAAATAAGACAAAACTTAAGAGAAATGAATGGGGCACATAAATATTCCTCCTTTTCTTGTTGTATCTGAATATTGACTATCCAGCACCAACATCTTTATTTTTAATGAGGAGAAATATTTCACAATTCCACAATCTCCAGGGTTTAATTTTTATAAGTGAACTGTTGATGGTGATTCATAAGTCTGCCCTGCAAAATAACAAAATAATAATAAAATAATTATTGAATGGCAATAATTCAGGGCTCAGAACATGTGTCTTAACTATCTGCTATTTAGCAAGTAAAAAATTATACTGAGCTGTGCATCAGTCGAAAAGCAATACATAATTTTTTCTAATTATGTTTTGGAAGCTAATATCAATTTTTTTAAACTCTCTGATTTCGAATTTGAGAGTTTTCGGTGGCAGGTTGTTTGTGACACATCTATAATTACTGTCCACATGTTTTTATGATTTTTTTCATGGCAGCATTTTCTCTCAACCTCTGCAGCTTCTGGAGGGTCAGGCCTGGTGGCAAAGTCATCATGAGTTTATTGCTGCTGATTTCATGAATTGTGTGGCTACATCAAATGTGTTTATTTTTTGTTTGTAAAGTCTAACATCTTTTCCCCCCCTTCCCTTCTATCCCCTCCCTCATTTGCACACAAAAGAAGGCAGGTGGTAACAGTGATTTATGCATTAGGTAAGTATTGCTGTTCCAAAGCACATTGTAATTGCCATTATCTGGGTCTCCCTAGACTTTAAAAAGTTCTAAGCTGCAGGGATTTGCACCAGCCAGCGAAAATGTAGTCTATGGTGCTAAGGCTTGCAAGGAGGGTCTGCGTTTTGTCAGCAATGACAGTTTTAGCACCACTCGACTTAATTTTTTTAAATCCAGCAAATTACTCTGTCCGGCCCGAGTGTCTGTAGCATTAATGGCTGCACCCTTATTCTTTGGGCAATGATCTTTTTCCTTTTATAATCTAAAAAGGGCATGAGCTAATCTGTGTTTGGATGGGAAACCTCCAAGGAAAAAAGATGTCCGGTGGTGGTGTTGATTCAGCAGGTGGCATTGTTCTTTGTACATTCCAGTCAATATTGAACCAATGTCCCAGCACTGGATTGGAGAACACTGAGATGCTTCAAGTGCTGTGTTTCAGGTGAGAAAGCCAAGGTCCTGACCACTTTTTCCAGCTATGTTTTTATGATTACTCAAACAATACTCCAACCGAAAGACTGGAATGTGTAATATGAAAGTGTGGCTCTACTCTGAAAAAGAGACTCGGTAAAAATGCATTGTGGGGTTCCATTGCATTGAGTTCAGTTGACAAAGAAAAATATGTCATCCTTGAAACTCAGCCTGAGCTCTGACAATCAAGCTGGTCTCTTTACTTCTTTTTCCTCCTCCTCCTCGACATAATCAGAAATCAACATTCCAGCAGGGCGAAACTAGTTCCTCAGTGACACCTCTACAACCCGCTTGTCTTCAAATCATGCCTTTAGCTTCACTCATGAGATAGTATTCTCTTCAGATTATGACCTCGGGGACACTTATGCACTTACTGCCTTCAGCGTGTTTGCACAAGTACAACTGTTCAACCCTGAAATTCCATGAACAGTTCAGCTGATGATGGGGAAAAAAAAAAAAAAAGAGGACTAGAATCCAGCTTGTTTCTTTCTATCTGTGCTGGATGCGCAGGGATAACAGGAGTAAAAAGCAGCAAAAGCATTTTCTTGTCACTAATGCCAGCAAATCTTGACTACATGCAATGAGCAGATCTGTTTTATAATAATGTGCCATATTTACATAGTCACTTTGCATAGAAGCAGCACATTTTAAAGAAGGGAACACCTTACCCTAGGAATTGGTTGCTTTTATTTTTTGTAAATGCATCAAGATATTGCCATGATTGGGGTGATATACAGTGATCACAATTAAAGAGCCTTACATTTACCAACTGTTACTTCACAGTGATATCAAACACTGCAGTGTTGTCTTGCAGAACATGAAATAATTGTGGCACCTCAAATACTGTTGTCTGGTATCTGGTGATGTTTGTAGGTTATTAAATACATGTATCTGGCAATGTGTGATTTATCTAGAGTTCTCTATTATGACAATTTTGATGAAAATCCTTGTAAAAACATTGGCTGGATACCATTTTGCATGTCATTGGCTGTGTTGTTTTTCACCCCCCAAGGACTGCAGACATCCTGGCAAAAATAAAATCGAACTCCTAAAAATTGTATTATGCTGTCAGCCACCATGTCACAGGAGTACAATAGCTTTCTTTTATCATTGGCAGCTGCTACTGTAAGTAATGACTACCAAGCTAACCCCCTAAATTTAAGCAGTTTGCAATAAATTGTTCATCCTAAATCACTTTTAAATGAAACCAGCAGTGCTGAGATCCTCGCACATTAAAAGTGAGACTAGAAAGGGATTAATAAAACCTAAAAAAAGAATCCATTGTGGCAGCTGTAGTCATAAACAAGCTTTATAGTTATGTCTCTCCACCAAATGTCAAGAAAGCTCTGAACGTGCAGTGTGGTAATTTTCTGTCTTGTTTTTTCACATTATAGAAATGGGATTCGATTTGCCAGGTGTTGTTTCTGCTGTCTGCTTCCTGAAGTCTCTTTTTTGACCCCTTTTTTGATGAGATGATTGCTTGTAAGACAACTGGCAATTACTGTTCTTTCAAGAGCCTGGGTGCATATTAACAGATTAGAAGTTTTGGAGATGTGCCACTAGGTGATTAGCTATGTGCACTACAGAGCTATTGTGATCTATATTAATGTGTAAGTGTCATGGGGCATGGCTCCTCTCTTGCCTTCTTGCTGCAAAAACTGCACAGACTCCCATGGTTGTGCCTTTACCATGTCCTTTTATTATGTATTCCCTCCACCACTTTCACAACAGTCCCTGTGCAGCATTCTGTTTACAATGTTAACCTACTTTTTGGCCCTTTCATCAGGGCCTTAGGGGAACAGAGATCTCCCTGCTCTGAGCCTCTGTGTGGCGTGGCTGGGCTGGACTGGGATAGCCCTGTTCCTCTCTTTCTCTCTGCCCTTTGCATTGCCTTCCTGTGCCTCTTCTTATCTACCTGGGCTGATAGGGTAATTGACTCAGCCGGCCATCCTGATCGACTAATTACCTCCGTCAGCATTCTTCAGGAGAACTAATTAATATTAGAGTGATCAGAGTGCAGGTTCCCCTGTTTGCACCCTGCACTCTGTCACAGTCAATAATAAAAAAAGGTGTCAGTCTATAAAAAAAGAGCACCGCATTTTAATGTTGTCCTATGAAGTGTAAAAGGGATAGATTTGTGGCTAATGTGCTGTACCTGTGTTAAACACATGATGCTGTATTAAGCTGAAACCAGTAGCAAGGAAATTGAGTCAGTCCATTTTAAACATTTAGCTGAATTCAGAGGGCACTGGTGCTTATAAATTAACCTCCCTCAAATATTTTGATTTGTACCTAATGTAGTACAGTACAATGGGACCTTGATTCAGCTAAGTACTTAAGCAAATGCTTAAAGTTAGGCACATGCTTAACTTCCTTGCTGAGTCTGGGCCTGGAAGGGGAGTGCTATACCTCTGAGGTTCCATCTGTTACATAAAATGTTAGAGGTCCTGTCTGCCAGTCTCTGGCTGTATGGGTGAATGCTGAAGATGCAATGGTTAGAGTGACTGAACTATCAAGTATTTCATCCTTAACTTGCTGAGTTTCAATATTCATTGAAGCTGTTGTTTCAGTCATTTTAATAATTATTTACATTTCTCTACAATCTTATATCAGAGGATCTCTAAGTGCTCTCTGAATATTAATGAATTAACATCCCTATACCTAATTCTGGGCTGATATACTCTTGGTGCAGTGTCTGACGACAGTGGGATTGCACAGGGTATGGCAGTTGTGGGTTGGCCCCTTTAGGCTGAAATCCATTTAGTAAGTGCATCTAAAGGAGTTTCAGGTGGCATACCTTATATCCTCTTCTAGGACTTAAGTTACACTAACATAAACCACTCCACTTTAAACTCAAATCCCACTTACCAGTGTGTAATTTACACGCTTGCCACATCACTTCTGAAACTGGTCCACTGTCCCTAACCAAGTCCAATGGGATCTAAATGGGCGTAATTTATAAACCAGAGGTTAGAGGAGAAGGGTGTAGGAGGAAATGCAGTTAACTGAGGAGCTTCAAAGTAGCTTCAAGACCAAAAAGAAAGATTTCTAAGTTTAAAGTCTTACACTTGCACCTTCCTGTTAGTTGTTTTTCCTCCTACACCCCTCTCTTCTAGCCTGTCAGTGTGTAAATTACACCATCTTAAATTCCCTTAGGCTCAGTTAGGCCCAGTGGACCAATTTCAGAGGTTATGTATAAGGGGGTTTATGTTACACACTTGTAAGTGAGATTTGAATCTAAGAGAATCCAGTTAGTGTACTTTACATGTTGAGAGGGCCGGAAGAAGGTGTAAATTACACCAGCTGAGACTCCACAAGGTTCACTTAGACCGACCTCATGACTTTGCTCATAGTCTCCTCATTTAATCACCATACCTGCTGTCATTCTAATAAATTCATTTCTCATCTAATAAACCCAGAAAGCTGGATCCAACTTCTATATTTTGAGATGAGATCCACAGGTGAGAAAGCAGCCCAGCAAATTCTAACCATTAAAAATCCCTGCAATTTAGATCAGTTTTATATACGGCACAGTGCTGAACTGCAGCTGATAGGATATGACTATAGCTGAGATATTAAACCCTGAAAACTGGAGTTTGTATTGGAGGAGTTAATCCAGGTTTTTCTTATAGAAGAACTACTCATTCCATTGTAATGGATGTGGCTGTTGTGTGGATTTAATTTCTGGTGTGCCACAGGAGGGGCATAATCCAGTAGCAGAGAATAGGTCTGGAAACCAGAAGTCCCTGAGTTCTAATCCTGGCTCTGTCACTGCCTCTCTTCTCTTTATTGCATTGGGCAAGTCATAACCTCTTTGCCTGACTATTTGTATTTACATCCCTCCCTGTGAATGATTTGTGGATTAATTGGTTAAAGTTTGTAAAAAGTGTTGAATATTAAATATCTGATTATTACCTAATGTGGGAATATAGGATCTGTTCCAGTAGCTACAGAAGTCAATGGGAAATGTTCTAATGACTTCAGAGGCCTTTGGATAAGGGCCATATAGCCTAATGATAGGTTTGGATTATAATCTCATACTTCAGTGAGAAACTATATATGGACTGTCTGAGTTCAGTTCAATAGAGTTTTGGTCATTCACCCCAGCATAGAATTTGGCCTGCTATATCGAATCCAGGTTTACACTAGTTTAATTCCAGTGACATCAGGAGAGTGTACCCTGGATTTACAGAAGTCTTAATTGAGAGCAGAGTTTGGTGAATAATCTGTCTGCCTCTCCACCTGACATTTTACTTCCGTTCTATGGTGACCCTTGCTGTTTTTTCTTCTAGAGGCACATATTGTACAAATGAATGTGCCATCTTGTTATTTCCCTTCCTGCCTCACCTTTTTCTGCAGCAACCTTTGCTCAGTGCCCTGTTGCATGACAGTTTAAATGCTACTCTCATACAAATCTTAGAGTTGCCTTAATCAAATAAGATACTTCCTGATGTCACATTGATTGAGATATATCCCCATCTTCTTGGTGTTGACCACAGTCAGTTTGCAAGGGGATGCATATAGTGATTCATTAAATGCCTGATGCTCACTAGCCCTTTCTGAGATTGATGAAATAGGTATGGTGAAAATGTCAGTAATCTTCACTGTAAATGTCAGTCACTTTCCTATCAGAAGGGTGCTGCATTCAGCTACTGTATGTGTCTCTTCACTTCCCCGCACGCTGCTTTCATAACCTAGGAAAGTTCAAGTACTTCCTGTAGTTTTTGTTTGCCATTTTCACACGGGAGCTATCACTACTTCATAGTTTTCTTTTCTGAAGAGGTTGTGGCTAACAGCCTGATCCTGCTGTTACTCGTTGGGTTAATTCTGCAACTCTTCATTCATTCCTCTTGAAGTCAAGGGGACTGCAGGATTGGGCTCCAAGGGCCAAATCCTTCCCTTGAAATGTGCCTGCTGTAGCCATAAACCTGCAGTGGTGACCCCCTAGTGGCTCCACTAGCCCTCTTTAGCTTGAGTATAGAGACAATTCTGTCCCCTCCAATCCCAGTGAAACTTCCTGGTTCAGCCACCCCCTGCCGCCCATTCACAGGTGCTGCCTGCAAGGACCAGGATTTTGCTCACCAGGAATTATGGATGTGGGTTCTATCACATCCTATTGGTATTCATGTCTAGGGTGGCCAGATGTCCCGATTTTATAGGGATAGTTCCGATATTCGGAGCTTTGTCTTCTCTAGGCGCCTGTTATCGCCAATCCAATTTTTCACACTTGCTGTCTGCTCACCCTGTTCATGTCCCAGTGCTGAGTTTGGGGTTCTGTGTTGTTTTTTTTTTAACCTCCTACAATATTAAATGAAGACATCACAAACTGGTCCATCACAGCAGATTTGTATAGTATAGAAGCAGAAGCTGAATGCAATGACTGCCTTCCTCCAGTGCTGGAAGTCTTGTGCATGAAAGGAAAATGTGATTGTAAATAAAATAGTTGAAATGAAATGTGTTCATCAGCTGTCTTGAGTTCTGAAAGAAACCCAGCAAACACTTTGTAAGTGGCAAACCTTAATGTAAAAGGTACAAGTCACTGTAGTTCTATTTTTGTCATCAGTTTTGCATAAATCTGCTACTCACCAAAACAGATACAAGTAAAATAAAATTACCATTAATAAAAACTCCTTATTGTGGAGGTTTCACAGCAAAACCAAACAGTGCCTGGAGGGGTTATCATTTTTGCTTTCACACGTATGCATGACTCTTGCTTTAACACTGGGTTTTGTAATCTCCTGGAAACTGTGGGCCAAATTCTGCCTTTTGGATGCATTTGTATGAGTCCTCCTGATGTCAATGGAAACACACGTGCATGTGAGGACAGAATTGCCTCCCCTCATCCTCCCATAGTTGTATTGCGTTACTGCAGTAGCTAAACTAATATACATTAGTGAGGAGTAAATATTAAAGGGTCTGTCTCAGCAATTTTCAAGAGGTCCATGAAAAAAAACATTTGAGAGCCACTCAGTGGCTCTCAAATGTTTTTTTTCATGGACCTCTTGAAAATTGCTGAGGGTCTCAGCAGACCACTTAATGATCTTTCCAAACGTTGTTTGTACCGTTAGCTAACTATTGTAAAGCGCTTTGGATAAAAGCGCAATATTCAAAAAAAACTTAAACATTTTTTGTTCTACAAATAAAAGCACACAACTCATATTTTAATATCAGTAGTTTTACCTTTCTAATGTGTGGATGTGCCCTCTCTCCCCTGCTGCGGCAGCCCCCGAGCTGGGCTGGGAAGGAGGGGGGTCTCTCCCCTGCCGCTGCAGCCCCCGAGCTGGGCTGGGAAGGAGGGGGGGTCTCTCCCCTGCCGCTGCAGCCCCCGAGCTGGGCTGGGAAGGAGGGGGGGTCTCTCCCCTGCCGCTGCAGCCCCCGAGCTGGGCTGGGAAGGAGGGGGGGTCTCTCCCCTGCCGCTGCAGCCCCCGAGCTGGGCTGGGAAGGAGGGGGGGTCTCTCCCCGGCAGCCACAGCTCTGGATCTGGGGAAAGTCACCTCTTTCTCTGGCTGCCACAGCCCTGCATGTCCCAAATTTCCCACACCCTCTCTTCTCACCCCACTGCCCCCTCCCACCTACCCTCTATTCTCACCAAGGCCACCACCTCACCTTACATGTGCATCTCCTCCAGGGTCCAGGCACCTAATTAGTGGAGCCGCGCCTGCACGGCTCCACTAATTAGGTGGATTGCCCTTCATTCTCTCGTGTGTGGCTGCCTTAGAGGGAATTATCCGCAGACCACAGTTTGAAAACCTCTGGTCTATACCATTACTTGTTCTGTAGCCAAGACTCCTGTCAGGGGAGAGAGCTTTGTCTGTAGAACAAGTACAGGATATGTGCTGAAGTCATAATATATGTTGGTAACATATGCTAATTTTGGGGGCATACCACCTATCCAATATATAGATCGCAGCAGCTTAAGGAGGAGGAAAGCATAGACCAGTGGTTCTGAATTTATTACACAGTTTGGGCCACATTTGCGGCCCATAATATGTTACCTGGGCCCTGGGGGCCAGGTGGCAGGGCATCGGCAGCCCGGAGCGTGATCCCTGCCACACAGCTGCCCCAGACCCTGGAGCTTGCGGGGCCAGCTGTCTGTCCTGGAGCTCATGGGGTGGGCCAGGAGCCCTAACCCCAGACTCACACCACATGGGGCAGGCTGGCAGCCCTGCCCCCACCGCACTGGCCAGCGTGGCAGCCCAGACCCCTCTGCGCCAGGCAGCCGAGAACCTGGTGGGACCCTGGGCTGCCTGTTAGCACACAGCTGAGCTGGGCTGCAGCTGTGTGCTAATTTGGGCCGCTGGTTGAGAACCGCTGGCTTAGACCCTGAAGTAAAATTCACACTGCTGCCATGTTATTTCATCCCAACCAACGGAAAACAGCCAGACATGCATCAGACATGCTCTACATTGGGCAGAGGGAAAGGCAGGCAGGCTGTTTTGGTTAGAATAAGCATGGCCACTGGGGTGTGCTGTTCTTCAGTCATGTTGTTGGATGCCCATCTCAGAATTCTGGTTTTCCTAATGCATTGGAAGAAAATAAAGGCAAGAGATGTCAGCTAGGAATGAGTCCAGACACTTGCTTAACTTGGGGTTCTTCGAGGCTGTTGCTTAATAGTAGGTAGATTGTTTTATATCATGTGAGATTTTATTTTCTTCTGATTTTAAACATGAAGGAAAAAGGGGCAGCTTCAGGAAACTCATCCTGTTAGGTCACATGGAATGTAATGGCTCACTACTGTGGAACACTGCAGCTGCTACAAACATAGTAGCAAGGGTTCTTGCAGTTTCTCTTAGCATAAGAATTAAGAATGCCTCTCCTAGGCTTCCAAACAGGGCGGCCCCTCGTTTGCTCTGGAAAATGCAGTGAGTAGCAAATGAGGTGCCCACCCGTTTCCAAATGTGTATTGTTTCAACCCCTGATTGGCCTATTGCTATCCATAGCATATGCTACTTTGTTACTTTGTAGGGATTGGTTCTAAGAAGGCAGGGTATCAGTGCATTGTTGGGAGCAGGTGCTTTTCCCCCAGTCAGTTCTAAAACAAATTCCACACCCTGTGTAGAATCAAAAACTCGCCCACTTCCTGAGGTTTGACTTAATTTCTCTCTTGATAAACATTAACGTAATATAAAAACTCAGCTCAAGCCTTTGCCCTACTCCAGCTGTCTAAAGACAGCAGCTCCTATTGCCTTTATATCAAAGTGGGGTAATGAGACCCCCTAGGAGTTCCTCTTAACTCCTTCCCAGCACAATCAACACCTGCTATGAGGGTCGTGTGTGTCCGGCAACCACCACCAACCTATTCCAGTGGAATTACAGAAGAGTCAAGAATAAAGAACCACATGCTCAGCTGGCATAGATCAGTGTAGCTCCATTGTAGTCAAAGTGTAGCTGAATGCAGAATTTGACTTCTGATTTTATGTTAAATTTCCCCCAGACCGTGTTCTACTCTCCTCTATCCCTGAACTTGGAGCATTTAACATGAGCTGTCTGCCTGTCTTCTTTATTGATTTATTATTAAGGTATAGTTACATTATAATAGTTTAGTGCTTAAAATGTTCAGATGGAAATCAGGTAGAAACATGCTCAAATCATGGAAAATGTTGCATTACACACGTGAATCAGAGTTTAGGCAAGAGCAAATTCCACATGTGATGTGGCAGGCAAAATTTTAGAGGATTCTTTGAAATTTGGGCTTTAACTATTTTGCTGAACTTAAATTTGCATAAAACATTTAGTCCAAGCATGTGCTTGTTGGTTTATCTGGCAGCTGTTTCATTTTAATATGCGCCTTTATAGACACTGGTAAAACTGCAGGAGTTAACACAAAGCACTTTTAAAGTCTCCTCTCTCATTTTCGTCCAGATCTGCTGTTGAGGGTGACCATTTACTGCCTTTCAGAGCAACCATATAAGAAAACCATAGGATAAAAACCTCAAAGGGAGCACATAGAAAAAGTCTGATTTTGGCTAAAACGTGCCTCTGAAGAAAAGGTTGGCTTTAGGTCTCCACTCATGCATTTAAACACTTGTTTAGGAGACACTAGAGCAGGAATCTGCCATGCTTTTCCTGGCTGAGAGTTGTATTATTGATTGCTCATATATTCTTGATCAGAAGAGCCACATAAATCTGAAACCTGCCTTCACTGAAGTCAGTAGGAGTTTTGCTGTTGACTTCAGTGGGAGCAAAATGGGTCCATGGTTTTTAGATGTCCTGAGGCTATGGCATTCAAAAGGAGAAGTTCCTATAAGTCTTCCTGAAAGCTAGTAGAGGCTGAAATGCAGCAGGTGGAATGGACAATGATAAAAAAAAATTACAGGCACCTGTCCTAGATCCAACCACTTTCCCCCACCTAACCTAGGAAAGATTAAAAACCATAAATAAAAATGATAATTAGTCTCCCAAAATAATAAGAAAAAATAATCAGATTTGGTAAGCATGGTTACCTCTTCCCTGATCAATAATAAAACAAAATTAAAAGTGAAAAATAACCCAAACAGTCCCTTTTGAAAATAAGGGGGAGAAATGGAAATTAACTCCATCATTACCCCCCCCCCCAAAATTATAGGGGAAAATCAGAACCTCCCCTCCAGGAAACAGACAAAAATGGCAATTAAACCAGATGATCATTACAAAGTGGTAGGCTGAGTGAGGAATAGAGTGGAAGAAGCAGGCAGATGGTGAGCGCCAAGGTGGTCAGGGATGATAATGGAAGGATATAGAGGATGTGAAGGTCACGTTTTGGTCTAAACTAAGTTACTGAGCTATGAAGATGTCTTTGAAGAGACCTACATGGATCCTATGCTGTGGGCTTGCTCATCTGTGTGTTGTTCTTTATATTAGAACAGCAGCCAAGCATCAACTGAGATCAGGGCCTTGTTGTGCTAAGAGCTCAACACACCTTACTAAGGCCTGGTCTACACTCAGGGGGAGGGTTGATCTAAGTTATGCAACTTCGGCTACATGAATAACGTAGCTGAAGTCTATGTACTTAGATCTATTTACTGCGGTGTCTTCACTGCGGTAGGTTGACTGCTGATGCTCCCTCATCAACTCCGCTTACGCTTCTCGCTCTGGTGGAGTACCAGAGTCGACGGGAGAGTGCTTGGCAGTCAATTTATCGCATCTTCACTAGACACGATAAATCAACCCCTGCTGAATCGATTGCTCCAGAGGTAAGTGTAGACACGCCCTAAGAGTATACAGCAGCTGGGAGCGCGTTTCCCAGTGCGGGTGGACAGACGCACTCTAGCTCTGCTCATGCTAGTGCTCCAAACAAATCAATGTGGTTGCTGCAGCAGCCCCTGCCAGTTGGTTAGCCGCCAGAGTGCAGTCCCAGCTCACACCCTGTGTATGTACTCAGGCAGCTTGCCCGAGCTCTACACCCACGCCACTCCTGCCACCGTGCTAGTTTGAGAGCTCTAGCTCAGGCAGAGCTAGTGTGTGTCTGTCTACTCATGCTGGGTAGCATGCTTGCAGCTGCCTTGTCAAGGTACCCTAAGAGACATTCCCTGCCCTGAGGATCTTACCTTCTGAGTAGACGAGATAAAGGAAATGAGGCACAGAGAGACTATGCGACTTGCCCAAGCTCACACAGGAAGTCAGTGGCAAGCTAGGGACTGAACCAAGGTTGCCTGAGTTTCAGCCCAGAGCTTTAACCACAAGTCTGTCCCTCATCTCTAATTAGGCATCAGAAAAAAGTGGTGGCATCCTAAATGATGTATCAGTACGAAAGCATTCCCAAGCCCTCCTCTTTGGAGGGATGTCCAGAAGAGAAAACAGAACCATGAGATGTTTAAAGACACAATAAATGGAAATTATTTTAAGGAGCTTAGTAAATAGTTGAGGGAGAAGAATTATATTCAATGTAGTGGGAAAATGCGGAAGTTATCACCTTATTCAATTATTGCATGAATGTTACTACTAATTTATTAACCATGCTTCAGTGGCTTTCTGTATCTGAACACAAAACTAATTGTGTTGGCAACAAATGTTACATCTAGCAACGGAAGAGAATGGAATGTTTCTGTTGTTCTGACTGAGAATAAATGAAGGTCATTTCCCTATGGCTTTGTGGGTGGATGATGAGAGCATGTACAAGTGCAGTCTACAGCAGCTCTTCCCTGGCTATGCACCCTCTTCCCTCTCCCTCCCCCCTTCCCCCGACAAAAAAAGGGCAAGAAGCCCTGACCAAACAGTGAGGCTAGTGGGTACTGTGGGGATGATGCCACTTAAGGTATGTCAGCACTGGAATCTGAGGGGTGATTGCAGCTCAGGTAGGCATACCTATTGCTAGCTTTACCTACCCTAGCACAGCTGCAAATAGCAATGTAGAGACGTGGGGGACACAGCTGTCAGTGTGGGATACCCAGAGTTCCCTGGACAGCCAGTGCTGGAGCCTGTGCCACCATAATCATGCTGCTGTTTTTAGCCGAGCTGGTATGTCTGCCCACGCTGCAGCCATACCTTAGACTGCAGTGTAGACATACCCTGAGGCTCAACACCACCCTTCTGGTCACTTGAGAGGGTTTTCAACTTCTTTCAAGCCCTCCGGGGCTAGACTCGGATTGTCTGATTCTCGATCTGTGTGAACTGGCACCATTGTTTGGCATTTAGCATTTCATAAAGATGATACTATGGGAGTGGGTGAAGAGAGGAACTGGCTGCTGGATTTTAAGTGTGTTTTTGTGACACATGTTAATAGGCTACTTGGTCTATTTTATTGTCCTGTCTTTTAAATATTACTGTAGGCACCAGCAGGATTGGCTGATATTCACGCCAGAAGGCAAATAAAAAAGGCAATTAATGTCAGTATAATAAAATGTAATCATTTATAATATATGATGCTAATAAAAAAATGTACTACAGCTCATGTCAGTTGAAGATTGATTGATTCTAGAAGACCATTTCATTGTTATGCTTGCAGAGGTTTGTACTGCAAAGCGGTATCTCTAGTCCGGCACTGAAGAAGGAATGAATTTAGGAGGATTATGCACCAATAAAACTGCAGTCTTCTAACTTCTCAGCTGATGAGAATGTAGGATGGCCTTGTGGTAAAGCTGGGCTGGGAGAGAGGAGTTGAGCTGAGTTCTTGGCCTTGCTACAGATTCTTGCATGTCTGTACCTCAGTTCCCACCTGTAAACTGTTGATGATTAAGACTTCTGTTGTCAGTCCCTGCCCCCAAAATTTTACAAGACAAATCTTTTACTGTACAGTGCCTAGCACAACAGGACCCAGCTCTCACTTTGGCCTCTAGGCACTACTATAATATAAATAATAACTTCATATTGACTTGTTAGGTGCAAAGAGCCGAGACTTTTCAATCAATACCCACTGGGCCATCTCTTCAAACTCAACTTTTCCACTGTGTGTCATTTCCATGCATGACCGGCAGTCTTGTCCAAAGAGACGTTCAGGACTGAAGAAACAGGAAGGCTGAATCATCTGTTGCCTGTATGAAGAGTAATCCTTACAGCTGGGGCTTCATTAGTCACTACTTAGTCATTGATTTCAGAGGGAGATAGCCTGTGTTAGGGCTATGGGATAGGTCCCCTTGTGTGTGTCTGGCTTTTTCTTAGCATATAAGAACAGGGGAGGCTGATAAGTAGGATGCTACCAAATTCATGGTCCATTTTGGTAAATTTCATGGTCATAGCATTTTAAAAATCTTGACTTTCATGGTTTCAATTTAAATCTTAAATCAGACATGCAGTATGTTCTTAATGAATTTGTATTGGTTTTTCAAACACATACACTTCTTGTATGACTAGGTCAGTGAAGAGTAATGGGGTCAAGGCTGATTCCCCACTCTGGCACTTTGAGTGCAGAAGATGGGGGCCCACAAGGATTTTAAAAATTAATACTGTCCAGTCCAGGCTGGTATTAAACTCCCAAGATTACAGCTTTTCTCTGACCTTGGATTGGTAGATGCTGCCACCACCCAAGTGCAGAACCCCTTTGAGAGCCTAGGAAGGTGCACTTGGGAATTCCTTCCTGTGGGGTACCCCCAAGCCCTTTCACCCCCCTTCCAAGGGAGAGCTGAGGGGAAAAAAACAAAACCAAAGGAAATCAGCTATTGCCACCAGCTAAATTAAACAATGTGCACAAACCTCTTAGGACACAAAAACCCATTCCTGTTCTTAAAAAAGGTAAATTTTATTAAAACCAAAAAGAAAGAAAATACATCTGGAATGTAGGCTTTTGCCAGATTTAAAAAAAACCCTTACAAAATTTAAACATCAAGAATAACCTTCCTGAGGTCCAGCTTAAAGGTTACAAGCAAAACAAAAAGCATTTGGGGTTAGCACAGAGGAGTCCACAAGCCTTACAGAAAATAAAAGAAATAAACCTAATTGCGTCTTTCTACACATTTCCTGATCTACTTACATTTTTGGGTAGCTCTGGGTATAATCTGATGATTTCCATACCTGGCAAAAAGCTTTTTACAGCATAGTCATAGCCCTGACTTTGTTCTGTTCTCTCTCTCCAGAGAACAACCACAGAACACAAAGGGAAAGACTTTTTTTCCCAATTTTAAAAAAGTTCTAGCCCTCTCATTGGCTCTTTTGGTCAGGTGCCGACTCCTTTCCTTTTACCTGTGGGCTTCTTAATCCTTTACAGGTAAAGCAAGTAGAGAACCACCACCAAGAGGGATTCTATAGCCAACTGGCTGGCAGGGTGTCCACAAAAGGGAGCTGTCCCCCCTCTCATTTATCACAAATGGTAATATACAAAAATAAGCAGGACAGAAAAGGAAACTAGAGGCAAATCCTGAGAGGGCCTCAGCAACTTTAACTCCTAGTTTGGGCTTTGGGACAGTGCTAGCTGTAGCACCCTAGTCATTTAGGTAATTGCATAACAGATAAAATCATGGCTTTAAGTGGAATCAGTTAACCTGTAATGGTGGGCATTGCTGACACTTGGAGGGTAATGATTGAGCTAATGAGATAATTAGCTCAGTTGGGGAAGATATATAATTGGCAGGAATAGGAAGGAAAGGGGGAGTTCAGGGAGTGAGCTGGGTGTGGTAGAGAGAGCTGGCTAGAAGGTTCATCCCAACATATATGCCTGTATTATGTTCTGCGGTGCTTGGAATCTAAAGCACATGGGGAAAAGAACAGACTGTGTGTATGTTGTGAATAGGAGGCCACCCAAATAGGTCAGGAAGCATGGTACACCAGGTTGCTCAGGGAGACCCCAGTGATAAGGATTTTCTTAGCTTCTCAGGAGGTCAGCTTGGCATTTTGCAAGATCAGGCCCTAAAAGCACAAATGAGAATAACCCAGAGCTGCAGGGTTTTTAACCTGGTGACAAAAAATAAAGGCTTGATGTAAATCCGGTTGAAGTCTATAGACAGTCTCCTACTGACTTCAGTGGGCTTTGGATCAGGCCCTTGATGTGTTACTGAGGAATTTAGGAAACCAGATTCACAGTCTTAATAGTCGCGATAGCTGCTTCTGATAGCAAACATGCCAGGAAGTCAGTGGTACCACATTGTGGGATTTCTCAGTTGTCCAGATACAGTAGGTGGTTGATGTAAACTAGAGGGCTGAAGGCACAATGCACTTTGCTAATATCTCTTGAAATATTCAAAACTATGTCTCTGCAGTTTGTATCTTCTGTTTTTCTCAGAAGACAACACCCCAAGAGATTTTTTTGGGGTGTGACTGTTTTTATTTTTTCTTGGTATGTCATGGGATGCTGTGGTTTTTTGTTTTTGTATCCATGTGATTTTCTTTCCCGACACTGATTTTGTAAGCAAGTAGTTTTTAAGTGAGGTGAAATTTGGAGCTACGCAAAACCAATCAGATTCCTGAAGGGGCACAGTAGTCTGGAAAGGTTGAGAGCCGCTGTTTTAGTGCAATAGGAACAGGAATGCCTTTTGAGTCAAATCTCCATGGGGTGGGGGGAGGAATCACAAATTTGGGGTTTAAAAACATCCTGTTTGTTCAGATTTCTCCATTAAAATAATTTTAAAAAACCATACATCATGTGTGATAATGGAAGTCTAAAATGCCCAAATACTTTGGTATTTTTCTAGCTCAGGAATACTTTCCACATGAGTGAACAAAAATGAATGCTAAAATTAATCAATTTAAACTACTGCAGTTTGGGTTAATTTTTGTCTTTTCTTGCCTGTTAGCTCCAGTTGCCTTGAAACCAGGCCCTGTGTATGAATAGTTCTAACGATTTCTTCCACTGTATGTTATCGTACGTTAATAAACTTTGAAGTTCATCTACCATCGAGCTGCCCATTCACCTGGCTTAGTTAGTGTGGAAAGTTGTAATTATTTGCGAGGTGGTGACCACAACAGATTCTATTTTCTGTGGAAAGCTGTGGTGCCAGAGTCTGAACCCGATTCTAACCTCAGATATACAGTTCCCATTGGGCTTGGATATTCTGGGAGGATTTGGACAGTTCACATTGAAATGAATGGAAGTTGTGCATCTAATTTCCCATGGTAGCTTTAAAAACTTTTCAGGCTTTGTGTATCTAAGGGCAAAAATTGGCCCATACGGTGCACTGGATTTTCAGAGAAATTACTAGCAAAATTGGGTATAACTGCAGGGCCAACACCAATCTGCCCAAACAGTTGGAAAGTTCAGATTTCCATCCTGAATCTTCAGTTAGAATAAAACAGGTCACTCACCTTCTGTGTGAATGGACCTAAGCAGAGTCTCCAAAGCCAAAATGGAGATCTTTTTCACTCACTGCAAGGCCACCCAGTACCATGAACAGCAGCTAAATGACTAGCTGTTTGTTCATCCTCCTGGCTGGGGAAGTGAGATGAGGGTAGGAAGACAGAAAGGGATGAAAAAACTCATGGATGCAGCTGTAACTCTCTTTCCACCCTAGACTGACCAACGTGGGCAAGACAGTTTTACTTTGTACAGCACCTCTGGCATATTCTGACTCTAAAATGGCCTTACCCAGCCAATGTGGAATCACCCTAATTAAATGCTGATCATGCAGTGCTGCAGAGCTGACATTGGCACTTGGAACTGGTTTGGGGGGTGGGTGGGGGGAGATTCCAAACTTTTTTCTGATTTAAAAATGGGTTTTGGACTAAATGGAAATCTTCAGGAAAAATTTTCAGGCTTTTGTCAAAAGCTGAACCATCTCCCCCGTCTCTACCCCACCCCCAAAGTTTTGTAAAAAAAAGCCAAAACATTTCTGGAAAAAAACTGGACGAAAACAAAAAGGCTAACTTAAAAAAAAATCACAGAAAATAAAATGTCTTCTCACCAGCTCAACTTGTGCAACTCCCTGCTGCCTGCATAGCAGGGAAACGAGAGAGTTGCTACAGAAGAGTGGACACAATCAGGACTCATCAAAGCCACAATCCTGGCTGCTAAAAGTTGGTGTGAATTAGAACAGCCCTTCGGATGCTCTAATCTATCAGAGAAGGGATGGGCATGCGAAGAGCAATCCCATGATTGGGTCGATACAAAGAGATTTACACCACCGTTGTGTACTGCTGCCTGACTTGAGATCTGTGGACCCAATCGCAACAAAGCATGTAAGTAGGTGCTTGAGTCCATTCATATTCAGGAAAGAACTTAAACACATGCTTAACTTCAGACACATACTTAAATTCCATTGGCTTACATGGGACTTAAGCATGGTGCTTCTCTTGAAGCCTATGCTTCAGTGCTTTTCTGAATTGGGGCCTATCAGCGCAACTATAGAATGATGCATCTGGGGAAGGGAAGGTTATATACTGATGTGTTAATTTTCAAAGCAATATGTGGGGCAAGTCTAACTGATTTAAATGGGTGTTGAATGACCAAATTGCCCATGCAGTGCCTTGAAAGTTAGTTCCTGATGTCCTAGAAAGAATCCCCACAGGGAAAAGGAGTGGACTATAATAAATGTATTCTTTTTAAAAACAAGTGAATGCTATGGAAAATAGAGTTCCTATGCCCAAAAACTGCAGAAAGATGTTCAAATGAGTATCCTCGGTTATGTCATGCCTGTCAGTTTCCAGTGATCCATAGCCACCCAGTACAAATGCACTGCCAGAGAAAGTAGAGCATAATCTCAGTCATTGTGTTTGCATTATGAATTCAGCAACAAGCTATAGAAATGACACAGGACTAAGTCAGCAGAATGTAGGGGTTTGCTAGTCATGTGTCTTTTGGGACTCCTCCCCTTTGTGGAGGGGACATGCCTTCTGATTTTCTTGTATCAATGCAGCAGGTATTTGAGTATTGCCATACAAATATGTTTAAAACAAGTACCCAAGATGTCATTGTAGTAATGTTTTTGTACAGCTCTTAGCCCAATGAGATCCCATCCAGATTGTGGGTCTTTTCGCACTACTGTAATGTAAATTTAAGTAATTCCAGCTACCTTAATTGAACAGCTTGCTAGGGAATCATGAAAATGCTACACAGTGGCTTCACTGCACCACTCCTGGCCAAGAGTCAGCTGTAGGGTCATTGGGAGAGTCTGCTGGCCAGATCCTCATCTGATATAAATTAGCGTAGCTCCAATGAAGTCAGTGGAGTTATACTGATTTTCACTAGCTGAGGATCTGCCCCTGGAAGTTTTCACCTTCTGTCTGAGACCTGACGTAGTACTGTTCAATGTCTGATCCATCCTCTGTGTATGGAACTACGCAATGCACTTGCGTGGAGTTCATTACCCTGTTGTAATAGTTCTTCTCCAGCTCTAACAACTATGAATTGTTGTTAAAATAGAGAAGGTGGGCCTCATCCACCATTCTAGTGGTAGATCTGGCACCTGGGCTCACAGTGTGTATGTTCCAGGCTCTCTGAGACTGGCAGCACAACACAACTGATGCATATCCAGGGGATAAAGTGCCTCCTTATGCTCTGTAGTGACTTACTGATGGAATGATGTTGGAAGGAGCTGCCTGCAGCCCTCTTCTGCTGGAGGGTACATTTCCATAATCCAGGGCCTTTGAGGAAAGAGAAAAATACGAACATTCTGGAGGGTTGACAACCCCAAAGGAGGGTAGAACCTGGGCAGCATCTACTTCCTGAATTGGTATTGTTTAAGTTCTGAAAACCCTGTACCAGTTGCTAGCCTGATTCAGTCTTTTAAACGTTGATTCTCACTTATTTAAAAAGAAGAGAGACAATAGTTTTGGCAGATTACACTGATTACACGGGCATGATTTTTTTTTATAGGTGATTTGGGTTCTTCATTAAATATAAAAGCTGCTTGTTAGCTATCTTTTTTAAAAAGTCTTACACTTTCCTTACCCTTCTATACTGTTGTCACTGTTCTTGTTTAAGCACTCAGTCTCAAAAGGAAACATGAAAAGGCATTGCAAATTACCGGTGTGTACAAAATCTCAATGATATTTTGGGAAACTAGTAAATGTTTCAGATTAGTTGACACAAAGATCCTTAACTGATTCTCCTTCAAGTCAGTTCTTGTACTGGATGAAAGAACTTGCTTTATTGTAAGCAACTTTCTGACTGCTATACTCAAATTCTTTTTTTAAATACATAGCCCCTCACTGATTCTTTATACTGTCTTCCACCTCATAAAACATCTTTTAATTCTTTCCTGTCTTCTGCTGTCACATATTCTTGAACATTTGTTGTGTACCTTAGATTTTTTTTTCCTTGACTCTGAATGAATTCCCGTCTCATTCTCAGACATATTTATCTGGAAAACAGCCAGCCATTTTCTCTGAAACAGACAGGCTTTGATTTTCAAGGGTATACAGAGAGCAGTGTGAGGTACAAAGGAGTGGGGTCACATAGCTTTTACTTCTGATTCACCTTTCTCTGATTGTACCTGCCCTGTGTCAGACATTTTTCAGTCACAAGCAATGACATATTTTTATATTTTACAGACCATGGGACCAATTTTCAAATATAATTGCTGTAATAGAACAGAAATTCTGCAACTGGATGCTCACTTTGGCAAACGAAATGTATATTTTACAAGTCTAAGTGCTGAGCTGAGATTCTGCTAGTTGCATTTGAATGACCTGTTATGGGGCCCACATTTGTAAATGGAGGCTCTGAATAGGTTTTGCTGGAAGGCCAGAAGAATTATGCACTCACGATTTAAAATAGTGCTGAGCAGATAGTGCCTGATACAAAGCCTACTGAAGTTGATGAGAATCTTTCCATATACCTTAATGGGCTTTGGATCAAGTGCCTGTTCTTAAGATCATTTAAATATATAGTTAGGGTCAGATTTTTTAAATGGTGCTCATGTTTTTTTGCTCCTGTATTTTGTGGGCACCAGTAATTGCAGGTGGAATTCAGGTCCTGTAGGTGTCTCCAAATCAAGTACTTAGACATCTAACTAACCTAAATTGTGCCACGTTAGTTTGCATCCATTAAAAATGGAAGTCCAGTTCTGACCAAGCTAGAAATCAGGTGCAAACTCATCAGTAGAACACAACTTCTTTTAAAATGAGTTTACTATTATTTTATAGAAAACAACCTAGCAAGAGAAGAATAGGCCCTGTATGGTATTGGGAACAATACACTCAACAAACATAAATATAGGACTTAGTTTATTTTGTATTGTGTTTCAACACAGTGTGTGGGTAGATGTGAAATAATGCTTAGGCTGCTTTTATTCTCCTGTCTGCTAAAATGCTAGAGAGACTGCCTCCCCTGGAGTGCTACAGATGCTGTAGCTTTACTAGCCGGATCCCCATAAAACATGCCAATAAGTTTCTCTGGGGTCAAAGAAAATCACCAAATGCATCACCAATCTGCATCACAATGTTGTAGATCTTTCTGATGCAAATGGGTTTATTACTTTGCCCACACAATAAATTTACTGGAAAAACAACTCCTCACATTTCTTGTGCTTTTAACCTCACCCCTTACTGCAGAAAATGTTCTTTATTTAATGCTTCAGCTTTCCTGGAACTTGCTTCTCAGCAAGGTTATGAATCCGCACAGTCAGGAGGCACTTGAGTACATGATTGTGCTACATTTAGGGTCAAATTTTCAGTGGCCATAAAGATTTGTGTGCGTGCAGGCACAAATCAGGTAGCTAGACAATGGAACTGTCAAGATTTATACCTGAGATTCCAAAAAAGGCAGGTGTATTTTTCTTTCCCTGCAAGCACAAACTGCAGGCAACATCTCAGCCACCCAATTTGTTGATCTTGACTTGGATATTCTCTCTGCCCACATGTGTGTGGAACTCTTTTTAATAGCGATGGTTTTTAATATGCAGAAGAAACAGAGTACCACAGATGGGATCTGGAATGTGGATGGCAGAGCAGAATTTTGTCTGTTGCCTTCATATCTCTCAGCTGTGGTTATGGTCAAAAAGAGGGAAAATACACTTAATGTCATTGACACTCTTGTGGGGGTGCGGGGAGAGAGGTCAAAATTCAAGAAAAAAAATTCAATAACTTTTCTTAGGTGTGACTTTTACAAGTGAGGTTAGTTGTTTTAAGTCCAAATTTATCTCCTTCCCATGCATACTTGATGTGTCTCTTTTAATCTTTACAGCCTTTGTATTGGAAATGTTAAATAGTAAATAAAACGAATGTTATATAATAAAACTGAGATATGAGGCAATACTTATGTTAACAAAGGCTACATCATTTAAAGTTTCCTGCATCACTGTTTATCTTGGGTCTCTCCTTTTCATCTTTGTTTGGGCTGTGGCAAGCTTAGTGCTAGGAAATGTTGTGAAGGTGAAAATAAGTTTACATTTTTCTTTCTCTCTCTGAATTTTCATGAGGAGGGTGTAATCTAATGGTTAGATCAGAAAATGGAGTCTAAGTTCCTTTCTCAGTTCTGCCACAATGTGATGTTAGACAAATCAGTGAGCCCCCAATCCCTAACGACCTGATTTTTAAATATATTTAGGTACCCACCATGTTTTTTTCCTTTTCTTTTACTTCTTTTAAAGGTGGGTTTTATCTTTAGCTTGTGACCATCAGCGTAGCTTATTAAAAAGCTTAATTTATATAGTGGATTTCAGTTTGCCGGGGTATTCTGCATCCCACACAAGAGAGAGGATGTGTATGGAGAGCTAACAATAGCAACTACTGTGAGAAACTAGACACAACGCTTCACATACATCCTTGGAATCTGGGGGTGAGATTCTGTTCTGTGGTCTGAGAGGTAGGTGCTGCACAGAACTCCCAATGCAGGAGAAGTGGGAAGTAAGGTCCTTTCACCCACCAGATACTGGGTTGCTCAGTCTTTCAGGGCTGTCAAATTACACTGTTCCAGCCCTCCTAGGGCTCCTTGTGGGCACCAGTACTACTCATAATTTCTGCAGACTTTTTTTCCCCTGTACCTTTTCCTCCACTTTCTTTCCCTTTTTCTCCCCCACCCCCCAGTCTTTGTTACTGGTAACGCTTTCGCCCAGCTCTCATTCTTATTCAAACTAGAAGCCCCACTGATGCCCTTGGGACTCTCCATGTGACTAGTCTATTTGTATAAGGCTTACACAATGAAGCCTCTGCTACTGGCAGAGCATGTCTCAACCTTCCAAGGCCTGAATGTTGGAAGTAACGAGGAGTGACGACCCCAAATTAGGGAAATGACGACAATTCTACATACAGGAAATTTAAAATGCTGTGGGATTCATTCCCTCGTTGTCAGTAACTTTTTGAAGCTGTAAATAAATTGCTTTTTTTCTTCTTTGATTCTGGTGTAAATAATTTCAACAGTAAAGTAAGAAGACACCCAATTTGCATGGAACATGGGTAATTTTGGGACTCAAATGAGAAACTTGCTTATAACTGAGGGACATTTGATAGGCATGGAGCAGAGCCTTAGATAACTTAGCGTTCTTGGGATAGTCTTTCATCCCTCCTCTCTTCTCTCCCCCTGAGAGAGAACCTGTCCACTCTGCAGCTCCCACAAAAGCTTCTTTGCTTTGGATTTATTTTTAATTATTTATTTACATAAATCATCTTAAAAAAAAACAGGATGTGCTGTGATCAAACCTATGTATTTTTAAAGAGTTTTAGCTAATTTTCCTGTGTGAATGATGAGATTGATTAGAGGAGGAAAGAGCTGTTAAAGGAGAGAAGTATTCATTAACACACATTCCCCATAGTGCTCAGTTTCCAGTGATAAAGAATAAATGAGATACCGAGCTGTTGTAGCTGGAGACACAATCCTCACTTTTATGCTGGTGTGGACAGTAACCTGTGTAATTTAACAGGAGCCCCAAACACCTACTAGTATTTTACAGGTTCTTCTTTGACGGGTGATACTGTTAGAGATACATGAGATACAACTGACATAAACAACTGGCTCCATACTGTTCAGTTTTATGTTAGGAAAGAACAAAGTAAAGTTTCAAATGCACTGTATTAATTAGTGCACCACGTAACTGAGGAAGATTTAGCCATCCATTATGTTTCAACAGCTATTTGGGATTTTTAGATATTTATTCATGGTTAAGGGTCTGGAGGGTTCCACTGTAACCTGTAGGAAACGTGTGGGAACCTTGCTCAATAAGCAATCTGTGACTGCTTTGGCTTAAGGTAACATTTAGTATCCAAGTGAGGCTGTAGCAAAATAAAGACATTCTTTCTTTCGTCCTCAGTTTGGAGAGTCTGATTTGGAAGGTAATGGTGGAACAAAGTTAACAGTGTTCTTTGACACCAGACTACCTCCCCATTGGTAGTTTTCCACCCAGGCAGAATTGGCTGAGCAATCTGCAGAGGAGATGTAAGCTTTTTAAAAAAATCAAGTATCTAAAGAAAATAAGGCTAGGGAGTGGCTACCAGGCTTGTCTCCATGATATGCCATACATTGAGTCCCCTGGTCAGCGATGTGTAAAGGACACAATTTGTCAGACTCAAGCATTGTATTTGCTTTACCTTAGTACAAATGATCTGTATGTAACCTTAAGGGGCCCGATCCTCCTTTCCTTGTCCAGGCATCTTTATATGTCAGTGGGGAGTTTGGATGCATATGTGATGTAATTTCAGTTTCTGGGCCAGATCTTCAGCTTGTGTAAATGGGTGTCACTCCACTGAAGTCCATGGAGAATCTGATCGTCTCTCTTAGGTAGCAGTTGTCATCAATTACAATTAATTCGTCAAATTACTTAAAGCACTCGTTTTAATTTTGCAGATCTCAGGCATTTGGTGCTAAGTCTGCTCTTCTTCCTCACATGGATTGGCAGCTTCTCTGGGCTCTGCAAGATAGCTCACTACCCACTGCTGTACATCTTTGTGTATGAAAGGAGGTGCCTGAACTTTGAGTGCTTCCTCGGAGCACAGATGGGGTGCACAGTGTGCTTGGATTTATTGGCCCCGTTTTCTTGGTGATGTTGGCAGTACCTGTGTTTGGCACAGGTGAGCACTTTGCTGAATGGATGGTCTTGATGCCTCTGCTGCAGCCTCAGACAGCGGAGCTTGCTGTTTAGCGGGAGGAAAACACACTGTGGTAGTTTCTTCTATTTTCGGTGCGTCATTGGGGCCAGCTCAACACAGATATAATAAAAGAACACTTTATAGTGGAGAGGAAACGACTGAAAGAGAATACTGTTGCAAAAAGAGCATGAAGGAAATTTCCACTCGTTCCATGAGCCCATCTAGGTATCAGCCTTTAAGCATGTTGTTCTGCACTGTAATTTTTTAAAAAATGGTCAATATTTATGTGGTTTCTTCTTTAAAATCAGGAGGCTGTGGGGGTTGTTGATAAATACAAGAAACCAGGAGTATAGTTTTCTCTTGGGATAAGCGACACAAAATAGGAGCTTTTTAGCGTTCGACCCAGTACATTTACCTGCCCAGGGTCCTGTCCTGCCCACCTGCGGCTGGCATGGAGTGGAGCAAAAGAGCCGAAACGCCAAAGGGAAGAAAGGCTAAAATGACACAAGGTAGAGAGTGTCCAGTATGAAATGGGGCTCCACTGGTTTGGCATGTGTAGTTCTCTTTACGCGATGAGCACAGGGCCAAGGGTGTCATGCTCCCCAGGGAACTGGCAGATTTCTCTGCAGGCATCTACCTGGAAGCTGTTGCTGACCAGCACAGCATTTGCGGCTGCTCCTTGGCTGAGGTGCAAGAAACACAGCAGCAGAAGACCCTGTGGTACTTTGGCCGCTGAGCCCCTGGGGTCAAGCTCAGAATAGTGCAAAGAGGGCAGCCATTCTGCATGGGTGAACCAATATCTGCAGAACTGAGCCCAGGAGCCTCTGTGACTCATCAGGCTCCACACAGACAATGCCTGTGATTGAAAACCCTTTGGTGTTTTGTAGATTGTATCAGAGTTGTTCTCTGCTCCCAGGAGCTGCTATTGATGGGATGAAGACTACCAATCCTAGGGAGAAGAGCATTGAGGGTACGGAGAATATTAGGTAGCAAAGCTCTGTTGTTTGTTTCTATCCTTCATTCTCTTTGATTTGGGAACAACAGCTGGCGATGGCTGAAAAATCACTGTAAAGCTTGTTCATTTCCAGACCAGATGGAGATGCTGGGATTTGAGGCAGTGTTTAGTAGACAACATGTCTATAAAGGCTCCTCCTAGTAGTAGGTATGGACCTGAGCGAATGAGCTGACCCTTCCCAAGGTGTTCTGAGATAGTGTTAACTATGGTATCTGCAGTCCAGCTTAGCCAACAGTTCAAAGTAACTGCCTGGGTTACAATGGGATTCTGAGATGTTTCACAGAAACCATCCCCTGCAAGGTATAGTCCCTGGACAAAACCACAGAACTTTAAAGATGGGTAAGATCTAGACCCTGATTCTCCACTGTACGCCAGAGTAGCTCCATTGGCTTCTAAAGAGCTATATTACTGGGGTTACACTATTCCATTAAAGTGGCCTCTGGCCTTTCCCTACTAATGCAAGATTGTTCCCTGCACGACAACTTCTAGTACATCCTTCACTCTAAATATAAATGTCCCTATTCATGGGATTCCAAGCAGTTCTTTCGAAAAATTATTCCACCATTAACAAAACAGAGGACATGCCAGATGTTAAACTCATCTTACATTTAGGTAACCTGCCGTTTTGCTGCTCTTGAAGCATGGCATTACCACTAGATCAGACAGAATTTGGCATTAACCTGCTGAATAGTTTGAGAACCCTTTTTGTTTGGAGTCGTGGGGGTGATCTTTCAATCTGCTGGAAGAAAAAGTTTTTTAAATTCACATTTCCCCCCAACTCTTCCCCCTCCCACCCCACATTCTTCTTCTTTTACTCTAGTCTATACGATCAGTTAAAAATAACCCTGAATCTCCCCTGCACTGGCTAAACCAGTAGCTATTCTAAACTAGAAGAAAAAGCTCCTTTCAAATTGTTGATATGCAATGTTTGTTCAATTTCAGTAAGGCTTTCTAAAGGTGTAATGCCAGTAGAGTTTATTACTACTTGAGTCTTTAATTGCTACACTAATATTTTTTACAGCTCCTGTTTAAGGGTCCCCAGACACTGTGATTTATTGGCATTGGTGAATGACTGATAAACGATTTAGGTTAAACAGAAAAACTGGAGGCATTGTATAAAGCATCAGTGGTGCCAGAATGACCATGCAGGAACCACTAATATATTTAATGTGATGCATACTATACTGCTGATGCTAACCACAGCCAAAGCAACTACAAAAATAGACTGTTCCCGGGGGGGGGGGGGGGGAGTAATGACAATAAAGAGGTGTTTCTGCTGATCAGGATAAATTGAGTTTGTTTCACTAAAGTTGAGCTTTTCATTTTAATATCTGATGACGTTATCAAATATCATGATGAAATAAAGATTAAGGTTGGGATTTTTAAAGGTGCAGAAGGAAATTAGGCACCTTATTCCTATTGAATTTCCATTGGAGTTGGGTGCCTCTCTCTCTGACTCCTTTGAAAATCCTTCTGTAAGGACCCAGTTTTGCATTTCTTGTGCATGCACAACTCCTATTGACGTTAGTGGGAATTTTGCTTGTTTGGTGACTTTGGGATCAGGAGCTTAATGCATGAAAAAATAAAGTTTCTAACACCTGAACAGTTTTAACTGAGCAATGAAGCAAAACAACCGTGTCATAATGGATAAACGTTGAAGGAACTCATTGAGATGAACACTTCTACTGATAGCACTTTAAGGATGTAATGCAGCATATGTGCTTCACCCACTTCAGGTCATTAGTGTCTCCTGATATCTTATAAAACTCTGAAAAGTGCTTGCTTCTGGAGGGGAAAACACGCATACACACACACACAGAACACCTCTATACAAGTGTGAGCTCTCAGATATACTGGGAAAGTCGAACTGTGAGCTCTCGCTGTGTGGTTTTGAAATGTCCACAGCTTTGGTAATTTCCAACCAGCTTTTTTTAAAGACAGAAACGTTCTCACATCGCACATCACGTTCAGCAGTTTGAGTTATCCACATGAAAAAATTTGGAATTTTTTTCATAGCAAGGGAAAAACGTATGCAGTCATAGTACGCAACTAAGTGAATGCTTTATTAGTCAAGCTTGAAAAACCACCACTGTTTTCAGGGAACAAACCTGGTATGTTTCACCCTCAAAAGATAATTTTCCAAAAGTTATGAGTGAGAGTAAATAGGGGGTTAGAATGAATTTTTTTTCTGAAACAAGCCAAATGCTACAAAAGAAAAAAAAAAAAAGAAAGTGTGTGAGTACTCTTATTCTTTTTACTTTCTGTGCAGATCAGACTGGAAAGGACACAGCACCAGATCCTCAAAAGAAATAAATTATCATAGTTCAGCTAACTTCATTGGCATTATGCCAATTTATATCAGCTGAGGATATGGCTACCTGACATGTCTAAAGTAAAAATACACAGCTACAAGTTGATGGACCCAATGCAGGAAACACTTGGTGAAATTCTGTGCCCGCTGCTTTGCAGGAGGTCAACTAAGTGATCACAATGATCTTTACTGACCTTTAAATTAGGGTGACCATATTTCCCAAAGTAAAAACAGGATACTGCGCAGGGCCGGTCTGAGCCACCCGGTGTCACTGCTCACCTGAGCCCCCCCAGCATCGCCTGAGCACCGCGCTGCCTGGGGCTGGGGCTGACTGCTCAAGCTCTGCCATCCGGTGCCTCGCGTCACCACTCTCCCCCCCCCCCCCCCCGAATGTTCCTCTGTGCCTGCCAGGGGGCACACCCCACTTTTTTAACAAAACTGGGTATTTGTTCCATTTCCTCTTGCCAACTCGTGATCCTCACTATGAAACAGGACAAATGCCCATTTTTGCCAAAAAAAAAATCATTATGTCTGGGACAGGGCTTAAAAGGGCAACTCTCCCGGACAAAACGGGATGTCTGGTCACCCTACTTGAAGTCTCTGACTCTTCGGAACCTGGAAGACTAGCTGTTACTTTGGGTGGATGCTCAGTTACCTAATCTTTAGGGGATGCTTTATCTTCTAGCAGTCTTGTCACAGTTGTGTTCCAGAATTGCTTTATTCAGAATATCATCTTTATCTTTTTAGAAAGCAGTTTTATAGCACTCAGAATAAAGAATGGTTAACTTTGTTTCTGTATTAATAACAAGGGCCAGATCCACTTGCTTATACAGGCGCAGGGCTCCCATGATTTCAGCTGGCCAATTTGTATGTGGTTAAGATAATCATGCCTTGAGGAGCGTTTAGTTCACCTAAGGCAATTTCTTCTGAGCAGGGCTTGGCTGCTTAATGATTATCCCCTTTCCAGCAATTTACGCAGAGCAACTGGTTTCTCATATTCCTATGGTAGGGCTAGATTCTGCCCTTGGATGTGCAAATTGGGCTCCCATTGATTTAAGAGTGGGAAGGAACAGACTTAAGGCGTATATACTTCTGTGAGCTTCATAAGTGAGTGACAAAACATGTAGCAATTTGCTACAGATTCAGCCTCAAACGTGTGAGCACCGGCTCAAACCTCCTGCTTCCTCCAATACTTGTAACTGACAGATGATTGGTAAACAGCACAAAGTGGGAGTATGGCCTATGGGAACATGGGATGAGCCAAATCAGAGCCAGGTTACTATATACAAAGTAACTCATTACAGAAAGGGCAACAAGTTAGAGGCAGCAGTAATTTGCTATTGGTAACCACACTGACCCCTTGGTGGTACATTATTGAAATGTCTTGCTGGCTGCTTTGAATGCAGATGCCACTGGAAAACACTGTGATTTTCATCCTAGATTTCAAGGAACTTGAAATTCCCCACCACATATTTCTGCGCATCCTAGCCCTCTGTTACAGTTGCAAGGCCCCTCTGGACACTTCTATGGGTTTAAGCTGTCTCTAATAACTTTTCATGGGCATGTCGTTTTCTTCATCATGGCTCTCAAATGACACAGAGAACACATACTGCATAACGGTTCTGCAGAATATTTTTGTGCCATTAGGTATCTGCTGGCCCTCTTTCCTAGGAAGCAGGTAGCTCACAGCTGGGATAGAGGAGAAAAGAACAGGCTGACAGTGAACGGGAGGGCGAGAGGGTTGAAAGAGGAGCCCAGTTTATGCATCCAAGTGACAAATTTGACCCTGGAACAACAATGTAAGAAACCAAACTGTTAGAAACTTTTCTGCAGCATGAGAAGCTTTGGATAAGTGGAAATTGTTAAGCTGCTGAGCACTACTCAGAGTCAAGCCTTAGATAAATTAGCCACTCTTGAAGGCACAATTTTGTTAATGGCATACAATTACATACTTTGTTTTTACATTAGGCCAGCTGTGCTGAATGTTCCTATGCTGCTGGCGCATTTTACGTTTTTTAATGGGCTGGTACTAAACCCCCACAATCAGGAGCTTGTTTTTAAGTCAGAAAAAGTTCAGTGTGTGATCTTTAAAATTAACTTGGTAATTTTAGATATTCAGCATTATTTGCAGGTTTTCTTGGTTTTTTTAGTTTTTTTTTCTTCCTTTTGGTTTTTCAAGTAACATTTGGGGGGTGGGGGTAGAGGAAGGGGTTAGGTTATTTTTATACAGCAAATGGTTGCTTAATCTAGGGTTGCCAGGCATCCAGTTTTTTGACTGAAATGCCTAGTCAAAAAGGGACCTTGGCGGTTCTGGTCAGCACCGCTGACCAGGCTGTTCAAAGTCCGGTTGGCCGCCTGCAGCGGGGCAGGCAGGGTGCCTTCCCAGCTACGCACAGCTACTGGGAAGCCACCAGCATCTCCCTCTGGCTCCTAGGCATAGGGGTAGCCACAGGGGCTCTGCGCGCTGCCCTCACCCCGAACGCCAGCACCACAGTTCCCATTGGCAGGGCCAGCGCCCAGAACCGCGTGGCCGTACCTCCGCCTGGGAGCCAGAGCGAGATGCCAGCAGCTTCCCAAGAGCCGCCTGAGGTAAGCACCCCCTGGAGCCTGCACCCCGAGCCCTCTCCCATGCTCCAACCTTCTGCCCCAGCCCGAGTGCCCTCCCGCACCCAAGCTCCCTCACACACCCCAACTGCCTGCCCCAGCCCAGATCCCACTCCCACACTCCAAACCCCTCAGTCCCAGCATGAGCCCTAGAGCCTGCACCCCCAGCCAGAGCCCTCACCACCTCCCACGCCCCAAACCCCTGCCCCAGTCTGGTGAAAGTCAGCGAGGGTGAGGGACAGTGAGGATGGAGTGAGTTGGGGCGAGCCTCAGAGAAGGGGCGGGGCAGGGGCAGGGCAAGAGTGTTCAGTTTTCTGCAAATAGAAAGTTGGCAACCCTAGCTTAATCCAAGGAAAAGATGCTTCTTGTTTGGATTAGTCAAGATCTGTAAAATTTACTTGTATAAATTTGGAATATTAAATAGCTTGATGGGGTGTCAAAATAGGCCTCCTTTGCTGATCAGGTATATACAGTGTAAACTAACTTCTTCCTTCATTTACACTGCTGCAGTCACTGCAACCTCTACAGTGCATGAAGTTACCTACCTTGGGTAAGCAAAAGCAGGAATTTGCCTGCACACCCATTGTTACCATCGCTAGGGTTGACAATTTTGGTTGGATGTATTCCTGGAGGTTTCATCACACGACATAATCTTTAATTAAAGATTATATCTTCAATTCCTGGAGACTCCAGGAGAATCCTGAAGGGTTTGCACCCCTAACCATCGCTGAGAATGTGGATCTCAAAATCCAGGAGTTGTGAATATATGCAGTACGAAAGTTGCTTTCCTTCACAATAAGGGACAGTGGCTTAAAAGGGAGGAGTTAAACCACATAAGCAGAATGTGACAGACTGACAATATCCAGCCATATCCTGCACAAACCTTATGGAGTTAAGATAAACTTTACTGAATTCAGTTAAGCCTTACAGAATTAGCTTAACGCCTTTGGGGACCATTGTATTAAAAATGCAATTGTGTATCTGTTACTGTGGAATTATATGTAAGTCCTCTAGGAGGAGAGAGGGAGATGCTAATATAATTCCTCCATTACCTAGAGTGACCAGACGTCCCGATAAAATCAGGACTGTCCTGATTTTTAGGTCTTTGTCCTGCGTCCTGACCGGGCCATTTGTCCCGATATTGCGGCTTTGGCCAACAGACAAAGAAAGGATTTTTGGATAAATAGCCAAACAGGCTCAGGGCCTTCTTCCTGAACCAGCAAACAGTTGCTATTGGAGTATGTTAAAAGTAATGCCTGTATGCAATAAATATCATTTTACCTCTAGGGCTGGTAGATTCAGTCTGTCATTTGTATCTCCTGGTGGTCAAGCCCCCGCTTCTCCCACAATCTGCACCTCTGGGTGCAAAAGTGGCAATGGAATTTTCATCACTGCTTTATGCAAACACAGTTGTGACTAACTGAGGACAGCTGTGGACTATGAATTAAGATTCAAAGATACGTTTGGTCATACTGCCCTCGTGTCAGGAGCATGACGCCAAGAAAAG
The DNA here is from genome assembly GCF_965140285.1 of Lepidochelys kempii. Taxonomy (NCBI): domain Eukaryota; kingdom Metazoa; phylum Chordata; order Testudines; family Cheloniidae; genus Lepidochelys; species Lepidochelys kempii. Next base: position 253,222,712 of record NC_136380.1, read on the forward strand.
GTGCAGGTCACCTCTGATTTTTAGTTTGCAAGACGCTCACAAATAAAATAGTTAGCTATGCAAGCACTGTCATTGAGCAGATAAAGCTGTATTGTATACAGTACTAAAATTAGGGAGTTGGAAAGTACCGTGGTGTAAAGCCCTTTGCCTCAGGAAAACCAAGTTTAAATCCAGATTTGGCTCACAAGGAAAATGAGCTTGGGATTTACAACTTAGTCACCATTCGTGCACGAACCAAAGCTACTACAGAATTTGGCATGACTGGCAGCTTTGTGGTCTAGAGAGGTTTAGAACTGAAGTTTTGATCTCAATGTGTGTAACTAAAACACCCATTGTGACCTTTTTTTATTGTTAATCACAGAGAGGCCAAGGACTGAATAGGTATGGAAACTTAATTACCCACTTATTTCTAGAATTAATGCCTCCAGGTGATGGTAGAAAAACAGTGGCTTGGTAGTGCAGGGAAGTCTGCATTGCTCTTGGGCCTCTACTGTAGGAAATTGGAGGGTTTCGGTCTCCAGGACTAGCCAGCCCTGCACCACTCACAAGAACTAAGTCCATTCAAGAAATGTATATGAAACTGATAATCCGTTTAACGTCTGGGTGCTTGTCCATACTGGAAAGTTGGAGCTTCACTCCTCATCAGAATGACTTTCATGACTTTATGCTTCATTTAAACCTTTTGGTTTAACATCAGACAGGAGCTGGTGCTTTTTACTTCTCTATATTGCATTTGTTGCCTTTCTGACACCCTCCATAAATTGAAGCACACTACGGGCCTAATCCAAAGATCATTAAAATCCATTGAAAAAAATTGCATGGACTTCAGTGTGCTTTGGATCAGATCCTGTAACTTACAGTATGTTACAGTCAGAAAACACTGCTTTACTACTGTTGGAAACCGCTTTGCACTTGTATTGTTTTTAAAGTTGCCCTCATAAAATGCTCTACCATGTCACAGGAAAATGGAGAAATCATCTCATTGAGTAAGAGATCTCATTTGATGTATAGCCATGGGAGGACATGTGCACATCTAAGCTGACAAAAGCAACCACTGTGTGAATAATATCTGGCACTCATTTATAATGTATAATAGAGCACAAACACTGGAAAAGCAGTACCAGTTAAAGGGAGCTGATAGATGAATCATTGTCTACTAGAGCATGTAAACCTCAACCCTGGAAACCTTTTAAAATGTTTATACATGAGGAAATTTTCCTTCCACTCCTGTTCTGTAGTGATCAGTCTGTTTATCTATTGATCTGCTTGGGGTAAGGCACGTCACTAGAACAGAATTGAAGGGACAGCTTCCTTTTTCAGATTTAAAAAAGGTGTAAAAATGTATTCTCTCTTTTTTTCTGTAACCATAATGTGCAGCATCTGGAAATGCTCACCTGAGATCAGAGCACGTTCTGAAGAAATGTTCACACAGGACTTTTTGCATCCCATATTCTGTTCTCCTAACATGTACAGGACTGTCAGTCCTCAGTTCTACAACACGGACTCAATCATGAAGTGAGCTCTGTGCTGGTCTCTGTGTCTGCAGGGAGCCCTGTTTAAGTCAATGGGGCTCTCCATGGCACAGAAGTTGCACAAGCTCATTGCATGATTGGTGCCATGGAGAAAGCAAAATATTGGAGTGGAGATCCACTGCGTGATCCAAGAACTAAGTTTTTTTTTCTTAGGGAGTCACATACTGATCTCAACTTTACCAGTATAAATCTGGAGTAACCCTGTTGATTTCAGTGGAAAAATCAATCTGGCCGTAAACATTTGAGAATAATAAAATCCTGTTCTGTTCACTGGAGCCAGTCTTCCCTTTCTATGGCTTCCACACTGCAGCCGATATTTAACTGTTTGTTGGACAAACTCTAGTGACCTTGTCTCAACAAACCTTTTACCCACCACTTGCCCCCTCCACCATTCACCTCAGAAAGCTAATCTTTAAAGATTGAGTTTCTTTGAAATGCAAAAGTGTTTCCATGTATGTGTGAGAGGGAATTGAATCCTCTTTCTTTTAATTTCCTTTTGTGGCAGATGGCCTATCATCAATTCTCTGGTAAAGGCACTAAATGATGTTAATATTGCTATCTGAAATCTTGTTTACTGTGCCATCAGTTAAATCACCACTTTCATGTAGTCTCTTTTTTCACTGAGTAAATAGATATGTAAAACTCTATGCGTAGCTCTTTTCTCTGTATTTGGAATTTGATTTTGAGAATATTCCATAATTAAACTTATTTCATGCATAAGTTCTGTGTGGTTTTCAAGTACTGTACTTCTGTTTCTATGAAATTTTATTGGTTTTGCATCAGCTCTCTGATCTAGCCAGAATACACTAATACTTTTGAATATTCTTCTGTTTATTACTTTTGTAACATTATATGTTCTTTATAGGTCTGATCCAAAGCCCACTGAAGTCAATGGGAGTTTTTTTACTGTGGGCCTTGGATCAGGTATGTTTGATATGTTTGATACCTATATGTTTGGTACGGAAGCATGGCCTAGTGGTCTGAATACATTACTAGATGCCAGAAACTCTTGGGTCCTAGTCCTGAATTTAACACTGATTTTAGGCCTGATCCAAAGTCTCTTGATGTTAATGGGAGTCTTGTTTTCCCCCATTGATTTCAGTGGGTTTTGGATCAGGAGCTTTTTGTGCAGCCTTGGGCAGTCTGGAGCAACTTAGGAGCTCCATAGTTGCATGCACCATGGAGACCTCCGTCCCACTTCTGCGACACTCCCTGCCCACCTGTGGTGGCCAGTATAGAGTTACCCACAACAGCTCTATGCTGTGTCTGTGCCAAGGGGATACTGCTCCAGCCCCTGTATGTCACCGGAGTGGTGAGTGGGAGAGAGTGTCTTCTCACCACAACTCTGAAATCCCACAACCTCTTTCATGAGTGGGAATTCTGCACCTAGCACAATGGAGCTCTGATGATGGTTCGGTTCCTCTTGGGGCTACTGTTATGTGAATAACCATCACTGGCATCAGGTTTCAGAGTCTTTCACATTTGAAATCATGTAGCTTAACATACAGATCTACCACAAGCTAAAAGGGCTTGGGAATTATTTTGCTGCTTGTATCCCTGGTTGTTCTCAGACTATATAATTTAGTCTTTATATTACATATCCCGTCATGTACCAGAATCTCCTTGTGTTCGGCACTGTGCAAGCACAGAACAAAGGTCAGCCAAAGAATTTGCAAACTACCTATGTGCTATTTGGTTTTTCCACCATTTCAGTTTGTCCTTTCTAAAAGTCACATTGCTTTTAATTAGTAATGGTTTAGTTTTGGAAGTACCTTCTCCCACTCTGTTAATACCATATTTTACCTCCTCTTCAGCCTGTGCACCATCCTGTTTGCTTTCCCATAGAAACTGTTGAACTGAGAAGTCATTGCCTCTCATTTGTAGTCTGGAAATGTCACTGAAGCCTGCCAGGCATCAGATTTTGCAGGGATTTGTTCAAACATTTATCTCACTGACCCGCTGCTCTGGGGGCAATCAGAGTTTAGCTACTGTTGGCAAAAATGGCACTGGCAGGCTGCCCAAGTCTACTGAAAGCTGCAGTCTGGAAACGTCCTTTGCTGTCTTCATTTGTGGACTTCAGCATCCCTCCAGTTTACCAGATCTATCCCTGACTAATAAATATTAGAAATTCTCTGGGATTTGTGTCCGCTCTTTCTGTTTCGATAGAGTTGTTTAAGCCACGTTAGAAAAAGTCCTCAGAAGCAGTCCTGAAGCATGGTCTCCCCTGTTGGAAACTAGCCCCTGCCCCCCCGCCTCCCCGGGCGGGACTGTACTTTTGCCTGAGATCTGGTTCAATGTCAGTGTAATATCCGACAGTTCCTCGGCAGGGGAGTAACAGGTCTCTTCCCATGGGAGGCATTGCTGTTTAGTGATCTGTGCCAATTCTGATCTCTAACCATAGCTCCAGCAGTAACTTTAGTGTGTGTGGCCTTGGGCAGCAATCTCTGTGCCTCAGTTTCTTTATCTGTAAAATGTGGATAAGAATATCTAACTTAACGGAAGTGTTGTGAGAATAAATTAATGTTTGTGAAGTTCTCTGAAATTGAAAGATGCTATCTAGGTATTACTCCTCTGAGCTTTAACTATGTTATGATTCTGTGTATGTGCTAGGTATTATTTTATTATGAAAGTCTTCAATTGACTTTCCTAATACATTATCAAGCAAATTGTATGAAGTTTTATGGTTTGGGGTTTTTTTTCAGATTTCGAAAGTAACATTGTTTCTCATCACTGGTGAGAATCAGGAAGGTCTGTAGGTTGAGACTGGCAAAACACCTAGTGGATTCTTAATCAGACAGTAGGATGTTATAGTAATAATGCTATATATCGTTTATATAGCACCATAATGAGAGGAGTTGAAAGAGTTGTACCCATATTGATGAATGATGAAGCGGTAGGCAAAGGTTATGATTCTATAGCTATGGAAATGGAAGCACAGAGGTTGTGACTAGCCCAAATCCCACTGAAAATTCTGGTTGACCCAAGAATTAGAACCCAAAGCTTCTGGCTCCCGGTCCTTTCCTTTAACCACAAGAGTATATATAGTGAACAGCCTCTGCCCCAAAATGCTTACAGATAAATGTATCAGTTCCCGAACTTTTCTCTCTGGTTAACATGTTGCCATGTACAAAACTAGCTCTGGGCAAAGGCCACTTTAAACCGCTCCTTGGAGAAGTGCAGCAATCCGGTTGTTCTGATTTGTGTATATTGGCATGGTAACAATGGTCATTTCTCCTTTTACTGGTTTCAGAGTAGCAGCCGTGTTAGTCTGTATTCGCAAAAAGAAAAGGAGTACTAGTGGCACCTTAGAGACTAACAAATTTATTTAAGCATAAGCTTTCGTGAGCTACAGCTCATGCTCAAATACATTTGTTAGTCTCTAAGGTGCCACTAGTCCTCCTCTCCTTTTACTGCTTCTCTTCCCCCCACACACACCTTAACTTTGTGCCGGTAATAAAACGTGGATTGAGCCAGGCTGTCACAGCTCTGGCATTAGGAGATGTGGTAGCAGATGTACAATAGGTGCTGTAAGCATCTCCTAGGGTACCCATCTCAGGAGCTCTCCAGAGGTGAAACCAATAGAAGATTTATCTCACTCCAGTGTTCACTTGCTTTCTGGGGAAATGAGCCGTGCGGCAGCATTCTTGAATCACTCCCTACTGCCTCCTTCTCTGTTTGTACGTGAATTCAGTGCTGTTGGGAGTTATGCTTTAATAGCTGGCTTGAGTCAAGTGTAGTGTGAGCAAGCACTTTGTCTCCTGTCTGGCACACAAATTAGCCTCATGCTGTCTTAATACTATACAGTCAGTCCTCATCTAGCCAAAAGCCAGAATTCCTATTGTATAGGACAGTCATTTCCCCAATGTAGCTGCAGAAACTGCCCTAATTTATGGTAGTTTTCGGCCTCTTCCTCCCACGCACCCCCCCCCCCCCCGAGCTCCTCTGGGCTGCTTTGCAGACAGCCACAACAGAGAATCCATGCAGCTGGGTATGCTGTAGGGACATTCCTCTTTCATCCTATACCAGATCTTACTGGGGGCAGAGGGGTATGGGTTGGGCAAGGCAGCCTACAGCTGTCCCAGGCATTGCCTGGGCTGGGGAAATTCTCCACCAGCAAGCTGAAGAGGTTTTACCATAAAGAAGGCTGTTGTGGGAAGGAGAATCCCTCATGAGTTCCCTTTCTAACTCTCCTTGCCCGCTGAATTCTTCTTTGGGTCAGGTAACCTCAGGCCCAGATCTTCAAAGATATTTAGGCACCTCACTCTCACTGATTTCAATGAGAGTAAGGTGCCTAAATATACTTTGAGGCTCTGTTGGCTCTGAAAAAACAAGAAGCTGTGGTACAAGTTGGTTAGGGGCAGACTGTAGAGTCACATATTGCATCTGTTGCATAAAATATTCTGTAATTGGTATGAGGAGACTTGCCTCTTCCAGGGTTCTCTATTGATCTTCCAACAGCCCTTCCAGCAGTCTCTTCCAAGATAGCCTCTTACTCCAGCTTCCCATTCCACGTTCCTAGCTTTGTTAGACCCAAGTGTTCAAAAATCATGATTGATTTAAAAATCATTAGATTTTTTTTTAAATAAATGTTGTGTTCTTTGTCTTTGCCTTCTAGTTTCTAAGCATTTAGGGTGCTCTTTCTTCACACTTTCAAACTTTTCACTCCAACCACGAAGGCTAAATTTTTTTTTTTTTAATGAAAGCTGAAGTACTCAAGTCATCACTTAACTCAGCCACTGGGGCTATAAGGAAAATGTGGTGTATTGCAAGACTCGCCAATAAATCGCAAGATTTGGCAATGCTGTGTTCCCTGTGTGAACCTGACCATCACTTAGGGATTCAGAGTGAGACTTGCATTTTGCATGCTTAATTCAAACCCAACTTCCTCAGACTTCAGGAGCACGTATGAACTGGTTCCGGGAGAGAAATAGTCTGTCTGTCTGTGGCTGGAACTTAGAGGGAATCCCACAGCTCTAGGTGCTAAATTACGACAGCTTATTCTTCTGAACCTATCCACACAGCGAGCTTCAGCAACAGTATTGAGTTCAGGAGGGTTACATTTGGTTTTATTTTTTGGTCTGGACAGGCTATGTGAAAGAATGACCCAGTTTGAAATGGGTGGATCTTTAATTCCCCAAACACAAAAACACGTTCTGTATGCAACCCTAGACAAGGTCAAGGAAACAGAGAACCAGAGCTCCATCTTGCACCCACTGAAGTCAGTGGGAGGTTTAATACGGATTTAGAGGCTGTTCATGCAATTACACCTCTGCAAGAGGATTGCTGTGTCTGCACAGAGCTCAGCTGAAGCCAGTGGAGCTCAGTGCAGGCTCAGGGGTCTGCCTGCATGGATATCATTGCAGGATCAGGCTCTCATGGGGCTGCAGACACTACAGAGTGATGCATCAGAACATGAATGTACTGCAGAGTATTAGGTGCTGATGGAGTGGCATTTGCTGATCTTTTGGATTCAAACAAGTGACCCATTGAAATCCTCTGAGAAGAAAGATTTCAGACAGTCTTGCTTCTATTTATTTATCTTTTTTTTAAAAGGGATGTATTTTAGTGCTCACGAAAGCGGGCATCTAGTAGCACTGAGTACAGCCAGGCACAGTGCTGGCAAGCGCTGTGCAGATTTCCTCACGCAGCTCAGCCAAAGCACCTCAGGCTTTGCCTACAACATCGCTACTATTCCCCTCTTATGCCTCTCCTGAGCAAGACCTGTGAATTGCAGTCTGCCTTTCTAATATATAGCATGTACACCTCAGAGTCTCTCTTAGCCAAAAAATAGTAATGAAACAACAAAGAATGAAGGTTTTGTTTTAGGGAGTGTTGTGTTAAACAAATGACCGAGTCTTCAGCGGGAGGAGTAAATAGTGGTTACAGAAAGCAAGCCAGAAAATGTACAGAATTGCTTTAGAAAAATGGAGACGGGGGAAACAAAGAGTTATTCAGCTGACCAGGTGATAGGTGCAAACACAGGGGGCACTGGGTGGAAACCATGTCAAACAGTATTTCATTTTAAACACCCTGGATTAAACCTGTTTATTGGAAGGGAGTTTATATTAAAAAAGGCAGGATATATTACTGTACCTATCAACAGTGACAGGGCATAAAGAGCAAGACTGTTTGATCAGGCTTTCCGAGGTAATGTAATGTTTCCACTAGGAATTAGACATACATTTTTTGTTTTATAATGCGGGGGGCAGAAGGGGGGGAATCTATAACAAAGAATTCCCTCATGGTTGTTCAAAACTGAATGCTGCCTACTGAATATAGATATCTGCAGGTCCAGGTCCTCAGTCAGTGTAAAGTAACATAGCTGCATTAATGACAGGGGATGGATCACTAGATGATTACCTGTTCTGTTCATTCCCTCTGGAACTTCTGGCATTGGCCGCTGTCGGAAGACTGGACTAGATGGACCTTTGGTATGGCCATTTGTACATTCTTATGGATGCAATGTGCCAATTTATAACAGTTGAGGATTGGCCCCACATTGTGTCCAAATAGTCTGGGTTTTTTTTATACTTCTATTTGCCTTTGAAGCTTTTTGAATAGTCTAACTGTATTGTTAGTATTAATAATGCCTAGCTTTTATACAGCACTTTTTTCATCTGTAGATCGCAAGCACTTCACAAAGGAAGTCAGCACCATTATTCCCATTTTACAGATGGGGAAACTGAGGCACAGAGGCCATGTGCCCAAAGTCACCCAGCAGGCCAGTGGCAGAGCTGGGACTAGAACTCATCTCCTGAGTCCCAATCCAGTGTTCTATTTTCTACTAGACCACACTGCCCTCCTTTGTAAAATAAAGACTTTTTAAAAAAAATTCTCACATGAGTGATTTGAGAATAAATCATTGCTTGCTAAAGGGATTTGAGATGCTTGGTCAGAGGCTGTGACAGGAATGTAAAGCATTAATATTGTAAGTAAAACATTGTTTGCTTTCGCTGATGATTGATGCAGGTTTTAGAATAACTTACTTGTTTAATTAACAACAAGGAATAGCAAAGTAAACAGATTGCTGTAACGATTGAACTAGGGTGACCATATTTCCCAAAGAGAAAACGGGACACCCCCAGCTGCTTGCCCGAGGCCCCTCCCACCTCAGGAGGCTGTTGCCCGTGGCTGGAATCCTGTGGGAACCCCCGACCCCCTGCATTCTGTAACGCTGCCTCCCTCCCCCAGTTTTGCCCCCCCCCCCACAGGAGGCTGGCATTTCCGCTCACCCTGTCTGCACTGCACCCCACTTTTTTTTTGACAAAAGTGGGCATTTGCCCCGTATTACTCTTGCCAACTGATCAAGGACAAATGTCTCCTTTTTGGGAGGGGCGGGGGGTGTCAGGACAGCCGAGACAGGGCTTTAAAAAGGGACTGTCCCAGCCAAAATGGGACGTATGGTCACCCTAAGCCTGGCTGTACTCTGTCTTCTGTTCCCTGTCTGGGTGTGTGGGAGAGCCCCAGGACAGAGTGTTCCGCTTTGCATGGCAACTTCAAACTTCCTGCTGAAGCTTAACCCTTTAAAGCTCACAGCCCTGCGTTGTCTCTGCAGAACTTTGCAGATCTTTTCTCCACTCAGCTGACCTAGCACCTACCCTGCTGGGTAAATGAGTGACCTCTATACTGTGGTCAGTGTTGCTGGAGCATGGGGTCTGCTTATGGGGGAAAGGTAGCTTAAATCAAAGGGTCTGACTTTCCCCATGTCAAGACTTCGTTCTCTAGGACTAACGGTGACTTCAGTTGTCACCAGCACAGTGCACGCTGGGGCAATGGAGCAAAGTGAGATCTCTGACTGCAGGTGGAGTAGGGGGGGCTGCACTTTGCAGAGCTGGGAAACAAAAAAGCAAATGAAAGTTACTTTTGGGCTGACCGACCCATATTAATCTTTGTTCCAGTAACACTGGGTAGTTCTTAAAAACATTCTGGTTGGCTTTTAGCTCAGGATTTCTTTTCCAGTTGAGGTTACTTGACTAGAGGGAAGCATGGCCTAGTGGTCTAAGCCCAACATTTGGAGGGAGGAAACCCTAGGTTCTAACCCTGGTTCTGACATAGACTCCCTCTGTGACTGCAGGTAAAGCAATTACCTGAAGGTGAGCCTGAATCACTTCTGAATGCCTCTTTGGATTCAATAGAAATCCACATCTAAACATCATGTCTCCGGCCTTTCTCAGGTCCTCAGTTACCGTGGAGATGAGCTTGTGTGTGGGGTTTTTGGAGGGGGGTGAGGGAGTGAGAGAACCTGGATTTGTGCTGGAAATGACCCACCTTGATTATCATACACATTGGAAGAGAGTGGTCACTTTGGATGGGCTATTACCAGCAGGAGAGTGAGTTTGTGGGGGGGGGGAGGGTGAGAAAACCTGGATTTGTGCTGGAAATGGCCCAACTTGATGATCACTTTAGATAAGCTATTACCAGCAGGACAGTGGAGTGGGAGGGGGTATTGTTTCATGGTCTCTGTGTGTATATAATGTCTACTGCAGTTTCCACGGTATGCATCCGATGAAGTGAGCTGTAGCTCACGAAAGCTCATGCTCAAATAAATTGGTTAGTCTCTAAGGTGCCACAAGTACTCCTTTTCTTTTTGCAAAGACAGACTAACACGGCTGTTACTCTGAAATCATGCCTACATAGATAACCTTTCTAATACAGGCCAAATCTGACTATCCTCAAATGTTGGAGAGCTTGGATCAGCATGTGGATCGAAACTATGTAGCCCATACCCGCGTCTGTATTTACCCTCTCTCTGCTTCAGTTTCCTCAGCTGTAAATTGGGATGATAACATAGCTACAGTACTCCAGGGAAAAGGTTGGGAAGCTCAAGTAGCTGCCGATAGAATGTAAGTAGTTTGGTATGTTATTAATGGGCATTTCTACGTTGGTGTTAGGGCACCATCTGGGTTGCCAAACCTCTCTTTTGACACTTGCTTATTAGCTAAGATTTTTAAGTTTAAGGCCAGAGTCTTTGACCAGGCATTTGAATTCCGTGGAAGTGTTTTGCAAGGAATTCTTAGCTAATCAAAGTCACTTACCTACAAGTGGAAAAAAGCAAAAATGAAGAAGTTCTGGAAGGAGGTAACTGGCCACAAGTTAGGAAAGAAAACCAAACGCAAAAAGCTCTAGTACCTCAGTCCAGGAAATCAGCAAGACACTTAACCATGGACTTCACTGGGACGAGTCTCGTGCGTAAAGTTAAGGATCTGCTTAACTGATTTGCTGGGCTGGAGCCAGAAGAAAAAGACCTGGAAGGGGAGGGTAGCTGTTGATGGGGGGAAATTTAAAACTCTTTTGCCTCAAATGGAGTCATAGCTGTTTATATGCACACACACAAATGTAAGAGGAAAGTCCTGCTGAACAGGAAACAATAAGCAAAGCCCTAAGAATTACCACACACACCAACTGTGTTTATTTAGAAGAGCCTTTCCACACATCCCTGTCTCCTAAAATCCACTCATCACTTTTCCATTCTGCCCTTGTTTAAAAAAAAAAAAAAGTCCAGTAGAGTTAAAACGTATGTCCTTAGAGTTAAAAGGTATGTCCCTGCTTTGCTCTCCAAAGAGTTATATTTTTAGTTTACGAAATATTGGCAGGTGTGAAAGATGTAGACTGCATTACAAAAACCAGCATGTTGTCATCAGCCAGCGACTGCTCAGAAACCTTAAATTAGAAATGTTACTCACTTGTGACTGCCGAAGATTAGGTCTGGAGCAGCTCGTACTAGGAATTCTCAAGCCATTTCTGTTTCCCTGGAAAATATAATGCGTTCAGTGTCCAGTCCAGGCTGTTCTCTTTAATGAGAGGATACAGATGGATTTGAACCATTTCCTTTATATCATCTGTGGATTTAAAACAATGAACAGCCAATATGTGCAACCCAGATTCCCACTGAAGTCAGTGGCTCTCTCTATTAGCTGAGAGGTCCACCTGCACAGCTCCAGCTACAGGATCAGGCCTTAGTGTTGATTAAATAATCCTAGCGCTGTAAGAGTTTCCAAAGCGTGTCTGGGGAGGCACTGCATCATTTTTAAGACCTGATTTATTTAGATTAGAAACTTAAATATTTTCCCTTTTAAAAAAAAACAAAAATGCCACCTGCTTGCTAAAAAGAATAAAACATTGATATTCCAACACCCCTGGTTCATCTGTGTTTTAGTGAGTGACTGTCCTCTTGTGGAGTGTACAAAAGAAAAGGTATATAGTACATGCAGAGAGACGCTCAGAGCTCTCATGAAAGATATTTTGTGTAAATGCTGATGCATGAAAATCAGCAAGCTTTGAAGTGGAGTGGAGGGCAATAAATTGAATTTAATATGAAAATAAAAAGCAACAAGGGATACTATATAAATTGTAGTGGACTGATGCAAGGGAGAGTGGTGGGTGATGTACCACATAATTCTGGGCTTCTTGCTTCATAATTTAGATGGGGAGCTGGTTTAAAAAAAATTGAAATTCAAAATTTCACCCAAAAATTCAGGCATGTAATTTCTGTGAATATTGTATCTTGTCTTTTTTCTCCAACCAGCTCAATTTAAGTCTATTGTATGGCATAGGACATGGGGCCTTGCTTATTTCATTTTATTTCCATTGATAAAAACTAACCATTTTAGAAGGACAGTTCTAACATTGTAGGCTAAGCATTGAAAAAAGAAATGATTTATAATTCTCAAGATGACAAAATTGTCTATTCCATAACTTCTGACACTTTTGCCCCCACTATAAGTGAAAGTTTTCCATTAGATTTATTAAGTGTACTTATTTCAGAAAATCCAGCATTGTACCATTTCATGTAAAGATTGCACCAGAATGAGTGGAAAATTAACTAGTGGTTTAAAGTTCAGAGTTAAACCCAGTATTGCCAACCCCAGACACACACAAATCATGAGTCAAGCCCCTGAAATCTTGAGATTGACTGACTTAAAAACCATGAAATTTAAAATAATAAATGTGGAGTTGTTTTTCTTTGCCTTACACTTTTTGAGCTTTTAGGGTGCACACTGGTCTCCCTTTCAGGCCTTTCTCTCTAACCAAGAGGGCTAGAAACTTTTTTTTCCCCCCTGAAAGCTGACATTCTCATATAATCACTTGCCTCCTGGAGCTGAGGCTTTAAGTAAAATATCAAATATCACGATACTTGTGAAAAATTTGTAAGAGTTCACAATGCTGTAAAACACTCAAAACGACTGCTCCTTTGCAGGGTGAGAAGTTCTGGATTGCTACCAAATCTTGGGCAGGGGAGAAGGGGGTAAAGGAACGCTGCTCTGATGACCAGCAGTGCACATTATAACTGTTATTCTGCCAAGGGTTTAAACTTTAAGCCCTATTTAGTGAGGGGGAGGGGAGGAGAAAGCAAACCATGAGACTTGGGACATGTTTTCAGGCCCCAAAACAGACTATCACCTTGGACAAGAGTATGATTCAGCAATATGAATAGGAGATTGTTCCTGCGTTTATACAGATCAGTGCCCCTAGTCCACTTCTTACAGCATGGCAGAATAAATGATGCTTGGTCAGGTACTTATGTTTAACCTTTTCCCTGCACTGTTAATATTTCACAGCAACCCCCTGTGCTGCAGAAATGTTATGATTTGAGGGCTGAAATATGTCAGAATGTTAACAGCTCTGTGGTCACCTTGGAATAATTCAAGCAAACTGTATATGGATTAACAGAGCATGTGCCTTGTCGTCTTTTAGGTTTTATATAGCGCCAAGCACACCATGTGGGCTTGACAGATAATAATTCTACCACTTTTCCCAGCATGCCTGGCAATTTAATTTGGTGCCTATGTTGTGTGAATATCGTACTATTCTATTTATTTGTATTGTGGTAGCACCTACGGGCCACAAACACGGACTATGACCCCATTGTACTAGTTGCTGTGCAAACACAGAACAAAGAAACAGTCCCTGCACCCAAAGAGATGAAACACTTAGGTCTGGTCTAGTTACTGGTTTTTGTACCAGTAATAACAATTTCAGTTAGGAGGTGTGTTGGTTTTGTTTTGTTTTATCAGACTATTCTACTAGTGCAACCCCTAGTATGCAGAGCGTCCCTTGGGTATGGCGAATCGGGGCTACCGCTACAGGCCCTGCACTTTGGGGGGCCCCCATGCATGTGTCGTCTGGGGGTGCTATACCGGCCCAGGAGAGGTTGGGGTTAAGGATTCAAGGGGCAGGCTGGCCCGGGCAGTTAGCAGGGGGCCTGGTGCTGGCAGAAGGGGTTGCGGAAGCGTGCATTGTATTTCTTTTTCTTGCTTGGCATCGTGGGGCTCAGGCTCAGTCTCCGGCAGCGGCAGCAGCAACCCCGGCCTGCCCCACCCCGCCAGCTCCCGGTGTCGCCTGCCACCACACAGGCTGCCAGCATCCTAGCGCCACCGGAACACGCCAGCGCCAGGCTGACTCCATCCATTTCCCTTCCACCCTGGACCCCTCCCTTTTCCAGGACCCGCCAGCAGAAGGGGCTCCCTAGCTCAGATGCCACCCTGTGACTCTCCATCTTCCCTCACTCCCCAGCACTCGTGTCCCCTTCCCACACCAGATTTCGTCTGTATAAAAATGTTAAGGGGGGCCCATACAGGCTGATTTGTCCCGGGCTCCGCACCCCCCTAGGGATGGCCCTGCTAGTATGGATGCAGTTATACCAATATAAAGGGGCCTTACTGGTATTGTTTGTTCCCCTTCCTGTATGGGGATAGCTTTAGGAGTTTAAAGTGCCTTTATACCAAGACAAATATAATTAAAGTGGTACCACTTTTATGTATAAATCAGGCATTCGCCTAGCCCCTCAACCAGTTTTCAGTCTTATCAGAGAAACACAAAATTCCACCCAAACCGTTAACAAGTTTCAATATGTCTAGCTCAGTGAGCAGTAGATATGGGAAATATCCTATTTTAATGTTGTTGCTGCACATTAAAACCTGGACATTTCTAGACCTTAATTCTAAGCCTTTCTCAAAGATCCCCAGAAAAATATAATAAAAGTGTATTTGCTTAAATCACATTAAGGACTTTTAGGTCATTCAGTTTAAGCCCATCAAAGGGCTCAGTAGGTAAAGTTTCCATTTAAAAAAAAAATCCAAACTATGACATTCAGTGTGCAACCCCAGAAGGTATTGAAGGTATTAAAAATCTGTTGAGCATACATGTGTACAAAACCAAGGGTACTGCTTCATCCTTCAAAAACCAAAAATTGGAAAGCAATGACTCACAACATGCTGATGTTTTGGGTGAAAAAACATTAAAATCATTGATACTGAGAGAATTTTACAAGCAGAAAGGGAGCCTGGGATTCATCATTGATTGGTTTTACTGATGTAGAGATTCCAGGTTTATTAGTGATGGGCAACAAGTGTAATTTTTAAAAATACAAATATATATATGTGAACTAAATCTACATTTTGTCCAACAATGACATTAAGGATAGAGTCTGATCCTGCACCATTGAAGTCCATGGGAGGGTTGTCATTGACTTCAGTAGACACAAGATCACAGCTTTATAACAGTGAAGTGAGGGCTTATTTGTAATCTCAAATAGGTCTATGTGCAGTTTGCCATATCCTGTATACCATTTGCACTATCACTATGGACTGCATGTGCTTTTTCCTACCCCCCCCCCCCCGATGTTCTGGTTTAACTTGGATTTAAACTTGGAGAGTGGTCAGTTTGGATGAGGTATTACCAGCAGGAGAGTGAGTTTGTGTGTGTATGGGGGTGGGGGGGATGTGAGAAAACCTGGATTTGTGCTGGAAATGGCCCACCTTAATTATGCACATTGTAGGGAGAATGGTCACTTTGGATGAGCTATTACCAGCAGGATACTGAGTTTGTGTGTGTGGTTTTTGGGAGGGGGGTGAGGGGGTGAGAGAACCTGGATTTGTGCAGGAAATGGCCCAACTTTATTATCATGCACATTGTGTAAAGAGTTGTCACTTTGGATGGGCTATCACCAGCAGGAGAGTGAATTTGTGTGGGGGGGTGGAGGGTGAGAAAACCTGGATTTGTGCTGGAAATGGCCCACCTGATGATCACTTTAGATAAGCTATTACCAGCTGGACAATGGGGTGGGAGGAGGTATTTTTTCATATTCTCTGTGTATATATAAAGTCTGCTGCAGTTTCCACGGCATACATCTGATGAAGTGAGCTGTAGCTCACGAAAGCTCATGCTCAAATAAATTGGTTAGTCTCTAAGGTGCCACAAGTCCTCCTTTTCTTTTTGCATGTGCTTAGTGTCTGAGAATACGAGTATAGCATAAGTTCTGTGCTCTTACTATGTGTTACAAGCCTGGGGCATGTATGTGGCACTCTTAGTCTGCACTTGTTTGCTGGATAAATAAAATTCACTTTTTAAAAACTTCCTAAATGTTGAATTCTACATCTCCCACCTACGTGCCTGGAACAGAAAGGCCAAGATTTGGAAAAGCAATGAGTGACTTTGGGTAGCTCAATTCTTGGCCACTCAACCAGAGATGTCCTAAAGAGGATGGATTTTCAGACAGTATGAAAATCAGACTCCTTTCAGGTGTCTCAAGTTTAACACCCCAAAAAAAATGAGGTATGTAAAAATCATTGAGTCACTTTTGTAACTCTTGGCCATGTAGCCCTAGACATGTGTCTACCCAGTTAGCCACAACAATTCACCATATCAATATTTTTCTTTACAGCGTGCCTATATATACAGTCACATGCTATGCCATAAAAGAACCATTTCAGTCTGTCTTATCAGATCTCAAACCAGTGCCATTGCTAGGAGTGTAAATTTGGGTGAGCCTCAACTTATGGTGGGCAGGCAGTGACAGGCTCGCGCTAGCATAAAAATAGCAGCGTGGACATTGCAGCACAGGCTAGCCATTCGAGTCCAAGACCGCCTGGTTCTGAGGTAGAGAACAAGCAGGGTAAACTGAACTGGCTGACTGAAGTGTCTCCTTCCCCCGCACCCCCCTGCCCCCGGTATGCATAGCTATGGCCTTTGGGAGAGAAATGCAGGGTGCAAGATGCAGCTTGGGCCCCTTGAGGCTGAAAACGGAGCTGGCCTGACTCCTGCATGGGGCAGAGCAGAGGGAAGATTAATGGCATAGGGCAAAAGAGGTGGAGCTAATAGTAATAAGCACTGGACACAGGCATGCTATTCCAGGCCTATTTCCACGCTTCACCTCCTAACTCTGGGCTCAAGGAACTTCCTCCCCAACCCTAGGCTACCACAGACACTCCAACCAACAACCCTCTTCCTCCACCCCAAGTCTTCCACTAGTTAAAAATGTCTTTATTTTCCAGTTTTCTGGTGGTTGATTGTTTGGGTTTTTTTTCATACTTCCAGAAGCTAATTTTTCATTCCTCATTGAGACATGCCAGGGCTGAACTATTAAAATTAGGATATTTTGAGTTAACAGAGTGCAAAAATGTCTGGGGGAAAAATGTAGGGTGTGTGTGGTGTGACACTAAAATTCACCCTTGGGCTGAGAAACAATTGCAGCCCAAAGAGTAATTCTTGTAGAAAGTTAAAAGCCTCTGAAAATAGCACCATAGTATGAAAGTGCTTCATTGAGAATAACTACAGAGTTGCTACAGTGATGCAGTAAAAAGATGATAATTGATACTTAGCCCACCATAAAGCTGTTCATTTTTTCCATGGAGATGTATCAAGTGTTAGCATTAAAATTAGATCCAATTTTTGCATTATATTTCATTTATCCTCTTTTCTGAATGCTTTTCCATTCTGTTCTAAAGTGATGTGACACACAGACAAATGAAACCCCAGCAGAGAAGGCACTGAAACAAAGTAAATTGATCAGCTATCTGATCTCTCTTAAATCTTCTGTGAGCTGCAGTTTGATGCCATGTTCTTACTTCCAAGTAGCTCCCACTGACAGCAGCAAGCCTTGGGTGGAATAAGGCTGAAAGATAAGAGCAATGGCTCTGTAAACTGTTTACAGCATTGTGCAGCTTGCAGCAGACATATAGCTGAGAAGAAATCAGAGCTGTGAAATTCCACACCTTTCATTTCAACAGGGTCGAATTGAGCTTCTATCCTCTTTTGTAATCCCTGCAAAACTGTATTTTGTGAGACACTTCACTACCTGTTTTTTAAAAAGCGTAGGTAGGGCAGTAAATATTCCATTCTCTTCAGCACATTTTTGTATCTCTAAAAAAAAAAGTTAACTTTACTTAGTGCTTCATTTTTTATTTTATTTTTGCTCCCTCAGCATCACTTCAGGTCCAAGTCCTGGGCTTTGGAATGCAGCACGTCACTTCCTAGACTCTTGTGATTCTATAGACTATATTTTCAGGCCAGTATAGCTTCTCAGTCATCTGTGCTGCAACTAAAACCTACTTAGCTGTCTGCCCCAGGTATAATTAGTAAACGGCTCTGGTTTTGTACCAGCTGCATCTCAAGTATAATTCTTGCTCTTGGCTACGGCCCAGTTGCATTGTGGATTATTCTAATTTCTCTATCAAATAGCGTGTGTAGTTTTGTGGTGCTTTCCTTAGACAAGTGAAATGATATTAAACACAGACAAGTACTGTATAATATAATTTGCTTTTTGCAAAGAGCCTGGACTATGCACATCACAGTATAGACAATTTTGTATAAACCCGAAAGAAAAATATATCCTTGTCTCCTTAAAATTAAGGTCAATCTGAAACTGGATATAGAGTCCTTGTCTTTGACTCTCTCCATGTTGACTTTGGGTTAGAGCCATTAAAGTGCAACAGATATGCCTCTATATGTAGAGGGGATGCCTCTATCCCCATCTAAGAAGATTCTGTGTCTAAGCAAGTCATCTGGATCACATGCTTCAAGAAATGATATAATTTAATTTTCAGCCATTTCAAGCCAGGAGCTAATTTTATGGAGGGTAATTTAAGAAGCAGCTGCCTGATGCCATGAGCACATGAAATGCTAGGAGGCAAATGAGCATTGCTTTACAGCTTTGAATGACTTTTTACAGCTTTGCTTCAGAACAATTATTGGGCCAAATTCTTTGCTGTGGTAATGTCACAGGTGGGTTTACGGCAGGAGAGAATTGGGCCTATTATATTCTTTTTAAGATAGAAAGAAACTTAGCGCTGGTTGGGAATATTTGTTATTTCCTTCATAATACTCTAGTAATAAGGAGAAATCAGAAAGTAAAGAAAAGTAAGATTTTTCATATTCTAAGTCAGGGGTTGGCAAACTTTTTGGCCCAAGGGCCACATCACGGTTGCGAAAGGATAGGGAAGGCTGTGCTAACCCGTGTCCCCTCCCACTTCCCGCCCCCTGACTGCCCCCCTTAGAATTCCCAACCCATCCAACCCCCCTGCTCCTTGTCCCCTGACCGCCCCCTTCCGGGACCCCCCCATGCCCTGACAGGCCCCCCGGGACTCCCACGCCTATCCAACCCCTCTCGCTCCTGGTCCCCTGACTGCCCTGACCCCTATCCACACCCCTGCCCCTAACTGCTCCCCGGGACCCCACCCCCATCCAACCCACTCCGCGCTCCCTGTCCCCTGACTGCCCCGACCCCATCCACACCCCACCCCTGACAGGCCCCCCGGGATTCCCACACCTTTCCAACCCCCCCTGTTCCCCATCCCCTGACTGCCCTCCACCCCCTGCTCCCTATCCCCTGACGCCCCCCCCCCGGAACCCCTGCCCCTTATGCAACCTGCTCCCCACTCCCTCACCATGCCGCTCAGAGCGGCAGGAGCTTGCTGCCCGGCAGGAGTGGCGGGCCAAAGTGCTGGTGTCGCGGTGAGGCTGTGGGGGAGTGAGGACAGCAGGGGAGGGGCCAGGGGTTAGCATTCCCGGCCGAGAGCTCAGGGGCCGGGCAGCACGGTCCCATGGCTGTAGTTTGCCCACCTCTGTTCTAAGTGGTAAGATAATGATGGCTTCTTACTATTGATGAGCCACTGAGTGAAGGATTCAAAGCACAAGAGCATTACATGAGGCTTTTAAGGGTTTTTTATGCTTTCCTCCACAAATTTGCATATAGCGTATTGCTCAAAGTATGAAAAGCTATGTTAAAAATGTATTATGATTCAGACTTAAGCCAATGAAGGGCCATATCCAAGTCCTTGATGCTAATGGAAAGACTCCCATTGACTTCAGTGGGCTTGGGATCAGGCTCACAAAGCAGAAAATGCAGATATAGGTCTTCCTTAACATATCCCATTCTTCTTGTTACAGACTGGCATCTCGAGGGGGTATAAATCAGAGCAGCATTCAGCCCTCTGAATGGAAACTGATGCAGCTTTTTTTTCTTGTCTGCTGATACTCAGACAGAAACAATATCCCACATTCATCTGTGCTGCAATTCCATTGACTTTGGTGGACTTATAGTTCTTAGAGAGAATTTGGCAAATATCTCTGAAAACTGTGAACTGCCTCTACTTATTTGAATAGAGTTGTTGATTCTGAAACATAATGATGGCAGATTAATAGGAATAGTAATTGTCACTGCTAATAATTTAAGCAGAAACATCAAGTTATCCTAATATTGCAGGCTAAGTACCTTCACACACACACACCCACCCACCACCACCACCACTGCATCTGAACTTTCTGGGAGTTACAATACAGATTGGTAGCAATGGATGCAACTACAGACTATGCCCAGTCATATGGGTTAATAGCTTTATTTGTTTCTTAAACGAAAACTTAGTCCTACAGAAACAGATGTGGCCACCTGAGAAGATACTAATAAGAGGTAACATCAAGTATCATCTCAGGACTGGCCTACACTAGAAAATTAGATCAACCCAGCTACATTGCTCAGGGGTGTGAAAAATTCACACCTCTAAGCAATGCGGTCATGCTGACCTAAGTCCCCATGTAAGCAGTGCTAGGTCAACAGAACAATTCTTCCATTAACCTGGCTACCACGTCTTCGGAGGGAGAACTCCTCCCATCAGCATAGGTAGTGTCTACACTGAAGTGCTACAGCGACATAGCTGCAGCTGTACCGCTGTAGCATTTCAAGTGTAGACAAGCCCTCAGTCTGACTCCTGAAGCCAGGCAGAATCAATAGATACAATTCTTCTTTGCCTGTCACTTCGTGTGCTATGGCCTTTCCATGTACATATAACTAAAATTATCGTTTTATGAAGAAATCATAGTTACAGTCTGCTCGGAGCATTGTCTTGCTGTGATACAATCAAATTATTCATTTAATTTTATGTGTATGTGAGAGAGAGAGAGACAGACCGTTGGCGTTGGCGGGGGAGACACTCTATAAATGACAGGTTTCAGAGGAACAGCCGTGTTAGTCTGTATTCGCAAAAAGAAAAGGAGTACTTGTGGCACCTTAGAGACTAACCAATTTATTTGAGCATGAGCTTTCGTGAGCCATCCCTCTCATTCTGGAGAAAGCAAACACTTGAGGAAGAGAAATCATCTGAAACCTATTTGTTTTGCCTCTGCCTGATAAGTCCTTCTGAATAGGCACAATGTAATGTTAGATTCCTTGAGAATCCCTTGGAAGTATGTTAAATAGCCATCTGCATTTTCCTGTTTCTTCCCCAAATGCCCCACTGAGTTGCACTGGTAGTGTGTAGCGTTCCTCTCTGCTTTGCCTTGATGAAAGTGAGTTTGCTTTGCAAATGACCACCCTGCAGCGTGGCCTCTCTGCTCTCCTTTCTAGGCTTTGAAATAAAATCATACCTCAACATTTATAATGAATGCTATCGGTCGCTTTTGAAGTTTGAAAAGTTCATCCTTGTTAAATGTGTCTGAAGCTGAGGGAGCTGAACTGTTGCCTTGCTAGGGGATTATATCTCTGGGTGAGGCTGCAGAAGCCCTCTGTGAATCAGCAGCTGAGGAGTTAATTCCCAGCCCTGATACCGCAGAGGAATAATTAATTAAGCTGGTATGGGGACTGAAGACCAATCAGGTATTCAAAGGAAAGCCAGGAAACTCAGTGCGGGAAATCCCCCCTTGTGCAGGTAATGCCTACGCCCATTTAAGACCCACAGAAGCCCTATGTTGTGTGACTTAAATAGTGCATGTGTCATGTGCTGATCTCTTGCGCATCTGAAAATGTCGCTGCATAAAGGAATTTCCCAGAGGGGACAAGAGCTTTTAAGGAGGCAGAGCCCCCAAATCCTCATGTTTGAAGACCAAGATGTAGCATGGGCTGGGAGTCTTCTGTTTGCTTCTCTGGTTTCATAGATGCTTCTGCCCCCTTTCTGTGTGTCAAAGAGCTCAAAAATAAAGCTTGGGAGGGTGGAGGGAATTCACTTGGTAAAAAATTTTGCTGTTGGATCACATGGCCCAACCCACCAGCTCACAATCTCCTTCACTAGAACTCCCCATCTTACTGAGCTGTTTTCTTTTTCACCACTTGATCTGAAAATGGGAGGTGGGGAGTAACTTCAACCCCTTTCTGTCCATGAGAAATGCCAGGAGTGGGGCTGTAATGTATTGGGAAGGGAGACTGTCCATGGCCAATGTCTACCTCTACCATACTCCTGTATGTCCCATTTTTAATTTTATTAACAGGCTTCCTTTTGCAGCAATTCTTTCTTTCTTAAAAACAAACAACCAAATGACGCCAGGCTCCCTGCAATTGGCAGCATCAATAGACACTCCCTGCACTCAGAAAGGGCTTCCTCAGGCTCTGCTTAGGAAACATAGCCTGACCCCATCCACCATAAAGTGGTGCACAAGCTCCATCAGTCAGCTCGGGATCTGGCAATTGAACAAGAGAAGAGACGCCAGAGTCGAGCACCTATCAAGGAGAATGACCCATCTCAGTCCCAGCAGCAAGCCTGACTTGGTTCAAACTGGTTCTGAGTTTTTCTACTCCTGATTCTTCTCTCTTTGCCACCATTTCTTGCTAAGGGGTGGATTCTGCCACCTTATGTGTACTGAGTAGTACCTTACTCTAGGAGTAGGCTGATTGAAAATAGTATGATTAGTAGAGCAGAATCCTACGAGTCTGAGGGCATGTCTACACTGTCCCACAGTTCCGCCTACAGGGGCGTGAAGAGCAGTGCACACCAAAAGGCTATGCTGTAACTCCCCCAGGTGGATGCTGTGGGTGCAAAGTAAAAGGTTCCTACTTCATATGTACGTAATCCTGTTTGAAGAGGTTTCCATGAATGTGAACTAGGAACCTATTTGTTCACACCCACAGTGATCACACGGGGGAGTTACATTGCAGCACTCTCATGCACACTACTCACACCCCCATAATCCAAGTTGCCGGGGAGCATAGACAAGCCCAGAAAGAACTTTAAATAAAGCACTTGAAGAAATTACACAGACACACACTTGAAATAAAGCACAGGCACAACTAGATAACTAGATTGAAGCCAGTACTGTTGCACTAGGCATTAATTTGGTCTGTTCTCTCTAAGGACCAGCTCCTGCCCTGTGCTATGTGTGTGTGTGTTAGTCATGGGAACAAAGCACAGAGACAGAGACCCTCGTACCCACCCACTGTCCCATGCAAAAGGCAGGCAGGATTGCTATAATTCTTGAGAGCTCAGTTGCAAAGTGTACCAGCTACCTAGCCAGTGCCCCCCAGCCCAAAAAGGAGCGTTCCAGATGGGGAGTATAGTTAGGCCCCCATCAGGCTAGTGTGAATACTGCCCCGGGGTGTGGGTGTAGCATGTGCTAGTCTTAAGGGGATGATGCTCCTTTCTGGAGCCACAATAGGACATTTCAGTACCATTTTTGGCCATCCCACACTGTACTGGCGTTTGATTCTAGTCCCACATCAGGTGTCTCTGCTTGCTGTGGGATGAGAGCAGAACAGGGGCTGATCTAACTTGAGCCAGCTAGCATATGGTTTAGGGAGCTAAACAGAACATGATGTGCTCCCGCTATTCTACCTCCCGGCCTCCAACATGCCCCCTTGCGCTGGGAGCTGTGGGACCTGGCCCTGCCAGCTGTACGCCTCGTGGGCATTTCTCCACGTCTGGGCTCTCCCCTGCAGGGGAGTTATGGGAGGTGTCTGCTCCCTTTGTGAGTCCTGAGAATCTGCCCCCATTGTACTTGAATGTATTGAGAAGATGCCAAACAGCGAGGGTAGAAAACAGCATCCAGCATTATCCCTTTCTCCTTCTCCAGATAAACAACAAGGCCTATTTTTATAATGTGTAAAGCATGAAGCAAGTTTAGTGTTTAGGGAGAACCTTAGGACAAGGGTAACCCATTAATAACTGAGAATTTTACCCCATCTCATCCATATCCAGTATCTTTCGGAGCCCACAAGCATGAATCTAAGATTAACTATAAATTAGAGAAACTGGTGAGCTATAAACGCATCTGAAATATGTATCTGTTTGAAACTGACAACATTGCTTGTGCTTCCTTCCCTCTGAGGAAGCTAACTCTTGATCTACATATGGAAATTAATTCTCGTGTTAAACTTGGAATTTTTTTTCTATGTAGAATTCAATTGTGTGGGCAGGGGGACAGCCACAGCTCCTCTCTCAGCTGTTAACAAAGCAGCTTTGTCTAGTGCAGTGGCTCCCTATCTGTGGTCCACAGAGCACCACTGATCTGTGGAACACTTGCTAATAGCCATGGAGAGCTCGCTGGTCACGTGGTGCAGGCTTTGCCCTTGTTTCTGGCTGTTAAAGGGGCATTAAAAAGAAACTAAAGCTTCATGAAATACTGTCCTAACTTTACTTTCCCAATATATTATTTGCTCAATATATTATGTGTAGATATAGCAGATGTTTCAAAAGCAAAAAGCCTCATTTCTGCAAAGTACTTAAGCATGGATTTAACATTAACTATGTGGTTAAGTGCTTTGCTGAATAAAGCTAGTCGGTTGAATTGGGGCCTGAATGCATTATATAAAATAGGTGTATATGAGAAACTCTTTTAATATGTGATCTGTTCAAACCATACCTCAAATCAATTGAACATCTAGCATTGGAGGCATGTTCTGAAACAGACTTCACCCTGTAAAATCCATCCATACAAACAACTCTCTTCTCTTTCCTGAATGAATGGAGACGTCTCTTTCAGTTTATGGGGTGATGCCAATTGGAGCAATGGACATCTAAGCTGGAGCTGTGTGACTGACTGCGCCTCTGATTTGGTTCTAAATCAGTAGTTACTGAAACAATTTACCTTTCAGATAAAGACTCTAAATGAAAATCTATAATTGCTCTTTGTAAGTAAGACTGAAACAGAAGCATAAGCAGTAAAGGATTGAATCTTGGAGTGACGGCTGCTTTCCCTGTGAGAGCTTGGATGGAATTTGTACTGATTGGTCTACAATTTGCAGAGATTTCCTGGGAACAGAAAAAACACAAACAGCTTGTAAAGTGATTAGTCTGTAAGGTTGATATAGTATGCTAAATGTTACAGTGATTAGGGCAATTTAAAAAGAAAAAATTCAATTTTTTAAATTTTGTTGACAAAAATCCAGTTTGAACGGGAGCATTTCATATGTTATTTTGCCAGACAAGGCACATAATGGTAGACTGTATATTTTTTCCAAGCTGTACCCAGTAGGTTGTTCTAAACTTCTTGTTACATTCTTTTCACTTCAGTTATCTCAGAGCAGCAGGGGTGCTTCAGTACAGAAGTGGGACGAGTACTACTCCCCATTCTATAGGTAAGGAGGGCCTTGTTGCAGAAGAACAGACACTGTTGCACATGAGGGTAAGATCTAGGAGCCATGCAAAAGGTTCCTCTCCGTATGTGAGGCAGTGCTCAGTACTAGGGGGCTCCCTGCATGTTGCTTGTACAGTAGGTTTAGAGGCGAGGTGTGAAGAATATGCCACTATTTCATCCTTCAGCCTTCTCTCACCTTTGTGGATGGGAGGTGCCCTTGGGCTACTCTGGTCTAATGGCTGTGACCATGTCCTCTGCTACTGCATGACAGAGGATTCCTCCCTTTCCCCTTCTGATCTCTCCATTAGCCATCCAGGGCTCTCACACTGGCCAATATATTTTAATATTTCTTTTTGTGGACAAGAACCCATTTTGATCAGGAGCATTTCACATGCATTATTTTGCCAGACAAGGCACATAGTAGTGGGCTGTGGATACTGCTTCATGCTCCATGACTTGGGGTGGAGGATTCTGTCCCTTCCCTATTTCTGCAGAGAATCCCTGGGCAAAGCCACTTAACTCTGGCTTTTCACCAGGTTCAGGGTCTGGGCTACTGTCAGTTCTGTGATACTCCGCAGGAGGAATATGAATGATCAGACATCACAGTGGGGTGACAAACCAGGAGCAGTGAATGAGCTGTGTCATAAATATAAAGGGAAGGGTAAACACCTTTAAAATCCCTCCTGGCCAGAGGAAAAACCCTTTCACCTGTAAAGGGTTAAGAAGCTAGGATAACCTCGCTGTCACCTGACCACAATGACCAATGAGGAGACAAGATACTTTCAAAGCTGGAGGGGGGGAGAAACAAAGGGTTTGGGTCTGTCTGTGTGATGCTTTTGCAGGGGACAGAACAGGAATGGAGTCTTAGAACTTAGTAAGTAATCTAGCTAGATATGCGTTAGATTCTGTTTGTGTAAATGGCTGAGAAAATAAGCCATGCTGAATGGAATGGATATTCCTGTTTTTGTGTCTTTTTGTAACTTAAGGTTTTGCCTAGAGGGATTCTCTATGTTTTGAATCTGATTACCATGTAAGGTATCTACCATCCTGATTTTACAGAAGTGATTCTTTTTTACTTCTATTAAAATTCTTCTTTTAAGAAACTGAATGCTTTTTTCATTGTTCTTAAGATCCAAGGGTTTGGTTCTGTGTTCACCTATGCAAATTGGTGAGGATTTTTATCAAGCCTTTCCCAGAAGAAAGGGGGTAAGATTTGGGAGGATTTTGGGGGGAAAGACGTTTCCAAACGAACTCTTTCCTAATAATAATAAATACCAGTTAGACGTTTGGTAGTGGCAGCAAAAGTCCAAGGGCAAAAAGTAAAATAGTTTGTACCTTGGGGAAGTTTTAACCTAAGCTGGTAAAAGTAAGCTTAGGAGGTTTTCATGCAGGTCCCTACATCTGTACCCTAGAGTTCAGAGTGGGGAAGGAACCTTGACAAGCTGGCACAATGAAACTCAGGAAAGCAGCAAAAACCAGGCCTTTTGTTCTGCTTAGTTTAAAAATAAACACTCATGGTGGAAAGCTACAATTCAGCAGTTGTGGATCAGTCCTCGTTGGTATTCACTGGCATGAGTAAGCCTTGGATACAGTAAATTGCAGCTTCTCGATTGCAGTACGTCAGTGGTTAGCTTTTCCACCTGCCTACAGAAGGAAGCGGTAATGCTGAGGCATTTTTTAATGATGAAACAGAGCTCGGAAGAGCACTCAGAAAGGAGAGTGCTCTGTCAGCAAGTGTTATGTAACTGTCATGGATTGATACAGATGGTCATGACAGTTTTTAAAATAAACCGGGACTAGAGAGCAACATGAGCCGATCTGGATCATTATATCATGTAGCGCCTTAGGCGGTGCAGTGAGATGTCCCAACACTTTTTTCCCAAGGGCAGCTTGTCCAAGTCAGTAACAAGGTCACTGCAGTCAAAGTCACATCTGTGTGAGAGATCTAATGCAAGTAGCATGGGAAGTCTCTGACTTGACTAAGTGGGCTGAGACATTCTACTACATATTAACACACTGTGCAAGAGACTGTTGACTGCCTACTACATGGGATTCTTTTTAACATCCCAGGCCTCAGTCCTGCAACTGCATCTGTGCAAGTGGACATCTGATGGAGTCAACGGAGCTTTGCAGAGGCTCGGGGCCCTACCTGCATGGAACCAGTTGCAGGATCAGAACCTTACTATTTAATCTGGCATTGAAACAGGATTAACAATTTTGTGTGGCCCACAGAAAAAGCAACTGAGAACTATTTGTAATAGTAATTATAGAGCGTGTTTTTCATTTTCAAAGAGCTGGACAAACATTGATTAATTCCTGTGTTGAATAAGTAGGAATCATTAACTATATTTTATACATAAAAAAAAACTGTGACCAAAGGTTAAATAACTTGCCTGAAGCTACACAGGGAGTCAATCAGAGTAGGATTCAGAGCTCATGAATAATCCTGACTACCAGTTCTGTGCTCCAACCGCTAGACCAGGCCTAACAAATTCAAATGGAGGGCTTCCCAAGTTTTTAACCACATATAGCTAGAGTCCCAAATACATTTTGTTGAAGTTAAATACCATGTTGCTTGTACCTGGCCTGTTCATTAAAAGTTCCCAATGTGTGTTGTAATTTTGGTCACGTTTTTTGATGTGTGTCCAATTAAAAAACTGATTGTTGATTTGCAGGACAAATCAAGGCAATCCCAAAATGGACACCTAATGAAATACTGGAATTATTGCATTCATGCCATTACATTATACACTCTCAAAATGAATGGGCTTTCCTATCTGAGAAGTGAAACTGGAGCCACTCACGGTGAGCCAGCCTCATCACGCGGCAGCGTTATGAAGAGTGCAGCGAAATCCTCTCCATGCTGTATGTGTCAGAGGTCTTTGTCAAGGCGATCAAGTGTAATATTTAGAAAAGAATGCCTTGTTTCACAGTATCAGTGATATCTCAGTTGATATGGCTCCATCAGAACTGAGCTGCATTTATGGCTACACTGGAATATCTCTGCATTTATTTCAGAGTTCAGCACAGTGCATGTCATTTTCAAGTTGTTTCTAATTTCAAATAACAGTGTTGTGACACCACGGTTACCGGTGTTTAGTGACCCCTCTGAAGTTAGCTAAATGGACACAAGGTACCAATTTTCCACATTGGTGTGGAAAGATTTTTATTACAACTCTGTTTCTAAAGAAATGCTGTCTGAGTTAGCTAATGCCAGCTTCCCCAAGCATGTCCAAACAGCATTTTTGATTTTGCCTTTTGAGGTTGTGATTTAAAAAGGACTCTGGGCACCTCATTTATTTAAGAATTCTCAAAAGCTGAGACTTGATAAATTGACTTTGGATAATAAGTCATTGGGGTTTGTACTCCAGTGCGATATGCTGGGGTTAACTAGCTGGAACCAGGGAAGTATTCCACGTAATGCTTCAGTAACTCCCTTGACATCATTCCCAGCAGTGTGACCGGCAGTGATTTACAGCCATGACTTATTCACAATGCTCCATAAATCATGCCATTCCAGTCCTATGTCCTCAAAGGCCTTCCAATAATACTTCACTTACTCCCTGCCACCCATTTCCTTAACACCTGACATTTGCAGGCAGGCAGAAAAGTTAAAAACTTCTCTTGCATTCCTGCAGCTGACGTGTCTCCCAGCAGGATTCATGTGGAAACCTGCTGGATTCTGAGGTAATCAGAGCCTAAAGCCTGCAGTAAACTCTAGTTATTTTGTAACCAAATTAATTACTTTTTAAAAATTCAAGAACAGTCTAGTCAGCTTAACCCAGTAATCGAGTTGCTTTTTGCAGATTCCGCATACTTTACCCATGCATGGAATAATTTGATTACAACTCCCAATGAGCTTGAATCCAAGATCATTTTTATATGTTATACTTCGACACAAAGCAAGCTGAGCAGATTTGGATATTTATTTACAAACTTTTAAAATGGTTCTGGTGCACTTAGTGCTTAATAAGGCAAGGGCTACCCCACTCACTGCAGTGGGAGGCACTACATAGGTTCTCTTGCACACCTTGGTCAAAGTCCCGCAAGCCTGATCTACAGTGTGCCTGCTGTTACAGTCCTGGGCCTTTTGTGAACAAAGATTGCCAGTCCTGCCACATAGAATGGTCACTTTGGCATGTGGATAAGTATCCAGAGGGAACGGAGACCACCCAAATTGTGACTCAGTCAGGATTTGAACCAATGGTCCACAACTGAAAGATTAATACATTAATCTACTGAATTACACAGCTCCACCAAACTTTTACCATATTTAAAACAGTAATGCTTTTAGCATACCTGTGGTGTGGCCATGCATTATATGGCATTTTGGTCAGGAAGTACCTTTCCAACCATTTTTTTTTCTTTCCTTTTCATGGGAAGAGAAAAATGGTATGTAACTCTCCATTTATCTCAATTTTGTTTATATTACTGCATCATTTTAATATAAGGAAATATCACAGGCATGTAGTGTGTGCATTCTACCCACCTATTTATACTAAAAACATACACGTAACCGGTTACAAACAGCGTTCAATATTGTTCTCAAGCAGCTGAAATTCACGATGAATACAAGTGGTCTTGAATCAAAAGTTGAAAGAAAAGTTCAGTTTTTGATCAGGCACTCAGTTCCTATAGTGATGGGCAGCAGTATAAACCCGTATGACAGATAGATTTATTTTGTTATATTGGTGAGAAGACTCTGATAAAGACAGCTAGCAAAGCTAAGTCTGGGGAGACTTAGGGCACAGCAACCTAAGCCAGAAGGAGACAAAAATAAATGAACACAAACATTGCAATATGGCCATCACATCTCATTGATGTTTCAATAATTTCTTGTGGTCCACTGAATGTTGACCTATTTGGCCCTAAAGAAAAAGGGATTTAAGGGAGTCCATTTCCACTTTTTTTGCCTGTTTCTCATCTTTTGTTTTTTCTCATTCTTCCCTTTGCAAATTAATGGAGTTTCCTACCAAAACCAACTTCACTTAAATGTCTGTTTGCCTACCTGTTTTGGCAAGTAATGTTTTAGGCAGCTGAGCAAAATATAATTAGTGTTTCCTTTCATTGTCCTCATGTCAACGGTGGGTGAATAGATTTTGCATCTGTGTTGGTTGCACCAGGGTTGGAGCAGTTTCACGAGATTTTTGCAAACACAGTTCCTATTAACGTTTGCAGGAGTTGCATACGTGCTCTCAGGAGTATGGTTTGGTGTCTATTCCAACATGTTTTTGCTTAAAATAATCAAAATTGTGTCTGCTATATGTCTAGATAACTGAAATGACTGCACATTTATATTTAGCTTTCGCCATTTGAACCCGACAACTTCTGCTGGATTCATATTTTTACTAGATGTTGAGTCCCCCAGGAGATGAGACTGACTGTTAAATGTTGCTTGGGTTTTAGATGGACTAGAGAGATTTTAATCTTGGACACATTGACCTAACTTTTTAAAAGTGACGAGTGATGCCTCAATTTTAGGTATCGAACTTGGGACAACCTTAACGGGCCTGATTTTCAGACAGTGGGTGCTTTTTGAAACTCAAGTCCCTTTAATATAACTCAAGTTAGACACACACAATCATTAGTCACTCTTGAAAATGTAGGTCATTATCCCTTGCAGGGTAAGCATTGTGGAAAATGTCACATTTAATATAAAACTGTGACCTGCCTTCTCAGTCTTTTATTAGGAGTTTCACGATTCCTAATATTTTATTCAAGATATTTGTTTGTTGATTATTCATTCAGGATATTTATTCAGTGAATGCCAAGATAGTCTGACAAAGTCAAAGACTAAATGCTCTGTGCCTCAAGTGCAAATAAAAAAAAAATAGATGGAAACACACTTTGTACGCCAAGCGCTAAGTGCATTATTGGAAGGTAATAAGTGCTGATGCTTGAGGGCGGTAGCCATTGTGTGCAGTGGAGTGAAGACCCACGTTGTAATGAATCTGTGTGTGATTTTAACTGTTATAACAAAAATAAAAATCAACAAATAGGCTACATATCTGCCAAGGACTTGTTTACAGACCCCATTCAAATGAGTGGAAGTGGAATAAGCGGTCAGTCCTATCAGATGAATCATGCCACTAGCTCAATGAGCTATTGCATTAAAAGTCCAGCATTTATTAGTTGCTTCAGCTGTCCTTTCAAACAGCTTTTTCTGTCTGCGTGACCTTCCCATCAGAGGGAACGCTGCCTGGACTTGCTTTATTATCGCTGAAGATCAACATATGTGGTTTCCTCAGTTGAAACGGTAATGGAGCAAACCTACGAAAAGGGAGAGAGTAGGATTTTCATAAGGGCTAGGCACTGCATTAATTCTGCGTCCACTGAAGTGAATGGTAAGTATCCCATTGACTTCAGTGGGAGCAGAGTTTAGGCCAATGCTGAGCACTTTTGAAAATCTTGCCTACAGAGATGGCATATTCTAAAGACTACATAAATCAGCCGGTAAATCCTGTTGCTAAGTAATATGAGCAAGATAGGAATTGCTAATAACAGGTCATTGAAGTCACTGGTGATTTTTCCGCTCAATAGATTTTTGGTCATATTAACGGCAGTAATATTAACTTATTCTCTCTCCTCTTAACATTGCAGTTGGGTGTTAATATAAATAATACATAGGTGAGGTCTACATACTTCCTATTAATACGTTAGCTGCTATGATGCAAACTACTCGGGTAATCTGGCAATAGGGATCTTATGTACTTAATAGAGATATACAAGCAGTGGTGAGCTGGAGCCGGTTCGAGCGAACCAGTTGTTAAATTTTAAAGCCGGTTTAGAACCGGTTGTTAAAGGGGTGAGCAAACTCCGGCCCAAGGGCCACATTCGGCCCACGGGACGGTCCTGTCCAGCCCGCCTGAGCTGTCAGCTGGGGAGGCTCCCCTGAGAATCTGTTTTTAATTTTTACTCACCCGGTGGCGCTCCGGGTCTTCGGCGGCATTTCGGCGGTGGGCCCCTCATTCGCTCTGGGTCTTCCACGGCATTTCGGAGGCAGGTCCTTCAGTGCCGCCAAAGACCCGGAGCAAGTGAAGGACCTGCCGCCAAAGACCTGGAGCGACTGAAGGAACCGGTTCTTCAGCTTTTGGCAGCTCATCACTGTATACAAGTATACAGGTTGGGCCTGAGTTTTCATTGCTTTGCACCTTGTATAGTAGTTTCTGCCTTTGCAAAGTGGGTATATAAAACGCTGTCATTCTGATCTGGTAGCACTTGACACAGATCTAACCACTGAAATCAGGCCCCACGACTATGAAATATTCAGCAAAGAGACTGATGATGGCATCAACCAATCATTTTCATCAAGTTCTTTTCAAACGTCAGGGCAAAATTCTATTCTCCGATCTGCACTGCAAATGAAAGTGCAAGTCTCTCATCCTTATTCTGTATTCACTCCCCAGGTGGTATTCCTGTTGATACTCACTGATATTCTGTATGTTATGGATCTAAATGCAGAAATTAGTTGTTGCTTCAGCTGTCCTTTCAAACAGCTTTTTCTGTCTGAATGGCCTTCCCATCAGAGGGAACGCTGCCTGGACTGTAATTGCTGCCTCAAATTCTAAGGCTATATGTAGCTATGAAAATATGATAGTATAACACGACTTTATAAAAACCCATGTTAAAATCAATAGCCTTTTGATTCTGGTTCCCCATTGATCAGCCATCCAGTGGATGTGATGTGGTCATCAAAAACCAGACTGATTTGTACATTCTTCGATGAGATGCCCAGGGCAATAATCCGTAGAACAAGAAATTATGTGTAATAAGATGGACATTTCCAGCCATGCAGCTTTTTCCTTGTGTGTTGTGGATGTTGAAGAGTCTGCTTTTTTAAAAAAATGTGTAAGTGCTCTGTCTCATCTGAATCTAAATATACAGGCCAAGCAACTTACATTATTTTCTCCAAAGTCCAAATTAAAATGTTCCAGAGAATTGCTTTTTAATTTAAAAAAATTGCATACTTTCGAATGGTATTTTACAAGGTGCTGCAGTATATCAATTACGTTGAAGTATATGAAGTGCAGCGACACAAATAGCAATCGACTACATTACCAGATGTCCACCTTATAACAGTAAGTTAAAAACACATGTCAATCTGCTAAAGGGGGGCGGGGCATAAATGATTTAAAACGAAAACATATTGGGTTGTTGGCTTCCTTGCCCTGTAATTAGAGGTCTGCGTGGCCATATGAGGGACGCAAGATTGAGTACTTAGTCCCTTTGAAGTAAATGGAAGGAGACTCACTGAGGATATCCTCAGATATGGTAGCACCCTGATCAATTTTATCCTTCTCCCCCGGCCTTTTATGTCAGTTGTATTTTTAGACTAAACTCTTTGGGGGCAGGAAACGTATCGTCTTATGTTTGTACAGCACCTGTTACGATGGCACTCCAGTCCTGGGTCTAATACAAAATAATCAGCTACAGCAGTTCTGGAGACAGCACGCTGCTTCTGATGGGGGGGTGTAGAGAAAGGAAGGTGCCGCTTCTTGCTTTATAGTAAGTCTTCTGGCTACCCTTGGAGCAGTGCTGAAGAGCTCCAAAGGGAGTCCCATCCATCCCTGGTCAAAGAAAAGTCTGTGGCAACTAGGAGAATTAGGAGAGTGGGGTATAAATTGGGGCGAGGGAGGATCCCCTCATACCGCCCAAAATGAAAGCCCCATACAGACTCGCTCCAGATAGCTGGGTAAAGAAATGGGGTTGTTGACACAGGTACAAAAATGTTGTGCTGACCCCAGATGTCCCCTTTGTTCTCATGCAGACAGAAAAAATGACACGTGAGGATGGAAAAATATATTCTATTCAGAAATGTGCCAGACCATCAAAATCTGTGCGTGTGTATGCATGTTGCCTGCATGCACTCAGATCTTCCAAGAAAAAAAAAAAACTAAAAGAAATTGCAGCTGAGCTAGATGCATTCAGGGATCAGTGTCAGTCTGTTGAACAAATTATCACTTTTTTAAAAACAACCCTGCAGTCTTCACTCAGGCAAAACACCATTTGAATTCACATGAGTTTTGTCTGAATAAGAATTCCAGCACTAGGCCCACTTTTAGAAAGCAGAATCCTTTCCCCAGACATTTAAATCCTTCTGAACAGCACGAAAACTGCCCAATAAATCAAGAAAAAAATACCTCTGACCTTACATTCTCCATTCAGGTTAGGAGATCATCTGTTTGACCTTGCACTACAGAGTATGGTGCAAAAAGACAGTTTCCAATTCCAGATCCTAGTGGAACATTTTAATCAGATGTACAGAACAATCATATGAGCAACGATGATAAAATGAAGCAATTATGCCAAAGCACATGGTCTTGGAGGATCTGTAGATAAAATAGAGCACCCTTTGTATTTCAGCACTACAAAAGTTATGGCTGTTCTCACAAACTACTGCTGATGCACAAGCTGAAGCCTTTTAGAAATGAATTTTCATCCTGTAGCAAGTCTTAAAAGGGAAACATTTCCACAAAAAGAAATGCACATTGCCAGTATTTGTCTATCTTGTTCATTTTCTTTGTTGTTTAATTGGGGTCTACACAACCAAGCTTCTCCTTTACTTATTATTTGTATTGCAGTTGCATCTAGGAGCACCAGTCAGGGATTAGCACCCTATTGCGTACACACGCACACACACACACAGACAGCAAAATCCTGACCTCATAGAAGTCAATAGGAGCTTTGTCATTGACTTGAATGGGGCAAGGATCTCACCCATCATCTTCTTGATCCAGTGGTGAAATTACATCCTGTGAGCAAACCCTTCAGTCTTTACTCACACAAAACTCCTAATGAGGCCACTGGGAGTTTTGTCTCAGTAAAAATGCCAGGTGTGGCCCCTTTTGATAATGAAAGCATCATCTGTTGTCACCACCTTTTCCATGATGTCATATATTTAGCATTATGATTTAATGGCAGGATGAAATAGGAGAAGATGAGCTGTGAGGGAAGAAGTGCTTGTTTACCACACAAAGGGCCAAAGTCTACTTCTGGATTTGTAAACATCCCTCTGTATTGAATTCAATGGGAATTAAGTGCACATGTGAGGGAAGGAGGTGGATCAAAGAGTAGAACTGTTCAGAAAATGGGCTTTTCTTCCCCAGAATATTTGACACTTTGGCTGAAAACTCAAATATTCTGGTTCGGAAATGCTCTGGTTCGGAAAATCATGACGCCTCATGGAAGTTTTAGTTCAGGCACTTCATGCTCCCATTGTTCTCAGTAGGGCAGACTCTTTGCCTAGACAACATCTCCCATGATGCATCACAGTCTGTCCTCTTGGGGAGTTATGAGCTGCCTCATGGGGCATAAACATTTCTGTTTTCTGGTGTTCGGTGAGGTTTTTGACCAAGTTAACGTTCTGAAGTTAGGGGACACTTTTCATGCAAAATTTCATTTGGTGAAAAATCCAATTTTTCTGTCAAAAATAATTTTGACATAAGATTTTTGACCAGCCCTACCAAAGAGTTACGCTAAATGGTAAGCTAGATAAGAAAACCGAAGAGTATGGCCTGCGGTGAAATCACAGGATGGGGAGGTAGGACCTCGTAGGTCTGATTCTCATGTCACTTTATGCCAGTGTAGCTTTTTTGACTGCAGTAAAGTTACTCTTGATTTAAACTGCTAGAAGTGAGAAAACAATGGAACCAGCCCCTGGCTCTGCCACTAATTTACCATGGGAGCTTGGCCAAGTCAATTTCACTTTGGATTAGTTTTCCAATTTGTAAAATGGGGATAGTATTTACCTACTCCACGGGGACACTGAGATACCATAGTGGTGAGGACCATATACGTTGCTTGATAGAATGTCTGTTGCTTTGAGATATTTGAGTGGAAAGCATGATATAAAGACACGAGCAAACTGGATTATGTGGAAGTCGGCTGTATTCTTATTGGTACACTCCTTTCTGAAACGTCCACTTCCATGCTGAGTGCTACTCCTTAACTAGAAGGATGTCTTTTCCAGAATCTGAAATTATAAAAATAAATACATTGATGTGTTAGGGTAAGTGAGTGTTGTGTGGAGTGGCATTGTGTTATTAAGGATCCATGCTGGGAACAGTCTGTGGTTTGTCTAGTTTGTTGAGCCTCAGAGGAAGAGAATTTGCATCATGTGTGGTGACCACAGCTATAACCGGTTGAGTGGTTTCTCTTATATAATTAGAGATTGCTTTTAGTTTTAATCAGTTGCTATTTAAAGGTCCATGCAGTAACTGATTTACAAGACGTTTGAGAACGTTGCATCCAGCTTCAGTAGAGCCACAAATAAACAGCAAACAGGGACCATATGAAAAGTCAAATGAACTTATCAGAAAGTTTTTAAAGTCAATTCATGCAGACTCTCACCCAAAATAACATCCCGTTCTTCGTAGCACCCAGAATAATTAAGTCACTTGTTGAATGACTCCAGTGTCCTCCTCTCCATGTGCTAACTTTTCCTTAACATCCAAAACTTTGCTTCATTGACTATTGCAGACAAGTAGCTTGTTATAGTGCTTGTAGAGTGTGTTAGTCCTGAACTTATTTAAACTTTACATTCTATGGTGCTGAGTTTTAAAAACCTTATAAAACTCAAATAAACATTATCTATCCATCTGCAGTCACACAGATTTACACACCCATACATTTGTTTATTTTTTTTAGTAATTGGTTTAATATGGAGACTTCAGACCCAGAAGCAAAATAGTCAGATTGACAGGAGCTGAAGAAGCCAGATGGTAGAACTGAGCAAGAGAGAGTGAGTCAATTTCTGCCCTGATTTTCTCCATGAACACTATTGGGGTTGCACAGCATTTAGTCCTTCCTATTTAGCTGAAGAGAAGGGATCAGTTGTTACACCCCATTCCGCCAATCCTGTGGCTAGCTCGAGGCCAGTTCAGCCTCTGGCTCAAGTTAGAGCAGCCTCAGGATTGTTCTAACTTGTATTGACTGAGAGTGGCCCTAAAGGGGCCGTGACACCAGCCAGGGATCGCCAGCATGCAGCAGCATCTGGTCATACTCTCTCCTGAGCCACATGCTATATGTGAAAGTAGGAGGGGTGGAATTAACTCAGGGCCATCAGGGATTGCCACACT
The DNA here is from genome assembly GCF_965140285.1 of Lepidochelys kempii. Taxonomy (NCBI): domain Eukaryota; kingdom Metazoa; phylum Chordata; order Testudines; family Cheloniidae; genus Lepidochelys; species Lepidochelys kempii. The sequence goes on from NC_136380.1 coordinate 253,259,874, forward strand.
ATGGGAATTCTCAGCTGGCTGGGCAGCCAAAGTGGCACAAAGGAGCTGTGGTGGGAGCTGGCCAATTGTGACCAAACAGGAATAACTGAGAACTTTCTCCTTCTTTGCTAGACCAGATGGATAGGCCTGTGAGCTGAAACAAAACCTGCCTTAAGCGTTCATTTCGGTGTCCACCTATCAGTGTGCAGAGGTGTAAAGCATTCATTACCCAACTCCAAAAAACAAACAAAAAACACTTCGGTGAGGAGTTGAGTACAGTTTGTGGATTTTCTATAAAAACTAATTATAGACTTTATTACTAAGGGCCACATACATTTCCCCCTCTTCTGGGAGTCATTCAATAAACTTTATGTTCTGAGGTTGAGCAGAATGGCTGCAGCTTAATGCTGTGTTTTATTCACGTTCCCTGGTACTCCAACGCCTGGTTATTGCTAGTGTCCCTGTGTGGATTTTTTTTTCCTTCTGAATTTATATTAAAAAGCCTGAGATGCTGCGTGAGGGGGTCTTTCTTCTTAGAGAAGAAGCATATTTTTTTCAAAGCAGGTTTATAACTGTATCATGTTATAACTGGATTGGTTCAATTTGGGGATGGGTGCAGTGCAGACTCAGTCCCCAGACTAAGGGCTCATTCTGAATTGCAATAAAGATTGATCATTTCCAGGCAAACCAGCTGGTCAGCCAGTAAACGTAACTAGCATTGCAATCACCTACGCCACTAGAGAATAGGCTGAAATCTGGGCAATAGCTGATAGGAAAACAAAGACAAGGATGCCATTGTTCCTTAGATAGTTTTGAACTGGATTCTGCAACCCTTGCTCACGAGACTAGTCCAAGTGAAGTCACTGGGACAGCTTGTGAGAGTAGGGACTACTCACATGAGGAAGGGTTACAGAGAAGAAACTATTTCAACCTGTCTGCAGCAGCTGCCAGTGTGTGTGCTGACAGGATCCTTTGGCTGAAACACATTCTTCCCTTTGAAGATCAAACACTCTTCTAAATCTATGCTCTGGTGCAGAGAACACAGTGATTTACATTGTTCCTTGAGCCATGGGTCTGGAGAACCTATTTTCTACGACATTATCAAGAAGCTTTTCTCAGTGAGGTTCTGTGAGGGAGGAAATGTAATCCATCAGCTGAAGTTTTGAGATCCTCAGCATCCATATATACAGCTCTCTCATAGTAGCCTTATGATTATGCTGCTGCAATTCAGCAGGGTCAAAACAAGAGGAAACCATGTCTAGAAACAAAACATAACCCTGCCTCAAACTAAAGTCACATCCAAGAAATGCACCCACAAGGAAACAAATTCAGAACTGAGGCTCTCACAGTGGTTTTGATTTAGCCCTTTTTTATCTGAGCCATTCCAGCATGTAAGAACTTCTATCCACAGAGCTCGCTCTTTAATGGAAATAAATTAGGAAAGAGCCCATTTAGGATGAATATTGGGGAAAAAAATCTCTTGGCAGTGAGATGTATTAGGCTGTAAAATGAGCTCCCAAGAAAAGTAGTGGGACTTTTAAAAACAAGACTAATCAGCATGCTAGAGATTGTACAGTAGTGCAGGGAGCAGTGCGGTATGGCAGGGAGTTGGACTGGGTGACCAAACAGGGCTTTTTCCGTCTCTTATGGGGGAGATTTTCAAAGGCATAAAGGGCAATTAGGCACCTAACTCCCATGGAAAGTTGAGTGCCTTTGAAAAAATCCCCCAGTGATTCTATTAGCACTTCTAAAGCATCCATTCTCACACTATCAAGGGTCCCCCACCACCCATCAGGATTCCATTCTGTTGAGACAAGTACCTGTTTCACTACTTTCAGAGTAACAGCCCTGTTAGTCTGTATTCGCAAAAAGAAAAGGAGGACTTGTGGCACCTTAGAGACTAACACATTTATTTGAGCATAAGCTTTTGTGAGCTACAGCTCACTACTGTCAGCTGAATCTGTGGAGTTATGGAAAGGTATTGTGCATCCAGGCTGTGGACAATCTGTCTGTTTGAGGGCATGGCGGAGAGTGCTAGCCCCCAAATCCTATTAGAAGCTGAAATTCATATAGGGTTGGAGCTAAAGCCCTCTGAAGTCAATGGGAATCTTTCTGTTGACTTTGGATCAGGCCTATAATATATATTTTTTTCTTCTTCGTTTGACATTGCTTGGTGCAGAGACCTCAGAGAGGGGAATCACTTTCTTGACAGAATAGACAGACTGCAGGTTTTACATCTGCCTTCACTCAAATCATCCTCCTTTCATAAGTTTGTGTCAGCATTTATTTTACCATAGTCTTTTACATTTCATAAATATTAATTCCCCAAATATTCCCTGTTATTTAATAGTTCACATCTATCACAGGCATTTCTGCTTTCTTGTCACACACAGATGTCATTCTCTGCCATCAAAAGCATGAGCATTTTCAAAAGAAGCTGTTCAGCCCAGAGATAAAAGAGCAATATTTTACTGCACATGTTATTTATTGTGGTTCTTTATGGTTCTTTCCCTTCATTTTCTAATGCATCCATCCATCTGCCCTCTGAGGCTCTTGTTCACCTGCTTCCTTGGAGGGGACTGCTATGCTTTTTTAATCAGTTAACCAAATCCTGTCTAGTAGGCCAGCATTTCAGAATATTTCACGGTATGTGCCAGCATCAAAGTGACATAAAGGACATTTTTGGCTAGTTGCCATTTAAAGCCAGATAGTTACAGGCTGCCTGGGAGCAATTGGATCACTATAACTTTCTCACCTTCTCACCTACAATGCATACCGTGCCTTAAACCCATTTAGAGATGTTGGTGTCTGGATTAGTAAAAACCTGCATGTTAATTTGGACTGTTGGTAGTATTTTATTTTGGCCTCACCCACCGACATGCTTTGTTTCTCATAATTAATACTGGTTCTCTAAGCTGGCCGCATTTGGCACAATGTTTCTCCCTACTATTCCACAGAAACTGTATCCCTCTTGTGTGTCTCTGCTTCTTACGAAACATGTAGTACTTTTCCAGGAAAACAACACCACCTTTTACATTTAGCCTGGTAAGTACACATGCATGAGCCAGTTATTTTCCCTGTAACGTACTGGTTGATTTCCAGTGAGGCGCTAAATCTTCATTTAAATTCTTACATTTAAACAAACAAACATGAAGCTGCTCTTTGTTCGTGCGTACAAGGTTCCATGATTTTCTTCCATTGCAAAACATCTGGGCACTGACGACTTTCACTGAACTAAAGGGTTTGCTCAGATCTCAGTGATTCAGAAAGTTTATGATCTATCAAACCAGCTATATGTACTGCTAGAATAGGCGCTGTACATTTTAACAGACAGATAATGCCAATTGCCGACCTGTTAAGTTCTTCAGTGTCACTGATTTAGCTTGGCAATTAAACCCAGAGGTGAGTTCTCAAGAGCTGTGGTGAGAAATGAACAAGTGACAATGAAGGTAGGATGTGCATCCAAGCAATAACTTTTGGCCCCTTGTCTACGACCACTGAAACCCTGCTCACATCTATCATAGGCCCAATGTAACTAGCATCATTTCAACCACAGATTCTGATTCATTAAAGCAGCTCTACTCGGGAAAGCATTTCAGCATGTGCTTAAAACCCACTTATTTCAACAGCACTCTAAGCATGTGCTTTAAGTGCTGTCCTGAATTGGGGCCATACTGTGGAAGCAGCCTTGGCAATGTTTTAAGGCAAATCCTGCCAGGGTCTCACTCCCCAGTCTCTGCTGCTGTGGAGGGCCTGACAAGCCCCACCGGTAGAACAGTTTCTCTGTGCAGAGTGTGTCGCAGCATGCGAGGAGCCCCTGCGGGTGGTTAGCCAGTCCTGCCAATCCCAAGAGTTCAATAATCAGGAGTTAGGACCCAGTCTCTGGGGTGTATCAAGCAGGAGAGCTAGAAACTCACCCAAAAAAAAGGCTGAAATTCTCACACAAAACACATGGTTTTTGTCTTACAGTCCCAGCTCCCAGAGTGAAGACAGATAACCAAGTTGGGAGAGCGGCCACACTGGGTTAGCATGCCTTGCCCAAGGCAGACCTGTGCTCTGTAGGGGCTTCTTCCGTGCTGCTGGGCATGTGTGGAGAGAGAGGCTAGGGGCAGGGCTTGACTGGGTGGCACTATGACAGTGTGGCTCTGCTGGCAGAGGAGGGGGAGTGCAGCAGTGTGAGAGCACCTCTCTGTGGCTCAAAAACAACGAGGAGTCCTTGTGGCACCTTAGAGACTAACACATTTGTTTGGGCATAAGCTTTCGTGGGCTAAAGCCCACTTCATCAGATGTATGGAGCAGGTATAAATACATGAAAAGATGTGAGTTGCCTTACCAAGTGTGAGGTCAGTCTAACGAGACAATTCAATTAACAGCAGGATACCAAGGGAGGAAAAATAACTTTTGAAGTGGTAATCAGAGTGGCCCATTTCAGACAGTTGACAAGAACTGTGGCTTAGTTCTGTGGCTCAGTTTCCACATCTGGAAGCAGGGGAAGTGTCAAGGACTTTGATGTCTCCAGATGAAAAGTACCATATGAAAGCTAAGTGTTATTTTTATCCCAGCCCTCAGTCTGCAAGAGTGGCTGCAGATGCAGCTTCAGGAGGAGGAATCCATCCTGTCACCACCTGTTGTGCTTCCTGCCAGAGGTCTATTTACTGGAATTTAAAACTGCAACTAGGATTTATTCCTATTGTGTGTGTATATATCTGCTACCTCAGACCCTTATATTGCAGTTCACACCTACTATCTGCCCAGATTTTAACATTCTTGGGCCTGATCCAAGGTGCACTGTATTCATGGAGAGACTCCCATTGACTTCAGTGGGCTTTAGGTCAGGCCCATATTTGGGTTCTTAAGCATTATTGGTACAATCGACTCTCGCATAGAAAAATCAATGAGGGGTGGCGGGGGAGGTAATAATTCCATCTAAAGTGTTTGTGTGGAGTGAAGAGGAAACTAATTTAGGTCCATAGGCTGCAGGGGTCAAAAGAAAATTCAGCAAGAGCCATCTCTGAGCTGCAAAAAAGGGCATCCCTTTTCTCCATGTGTGGGCTTTAAGTCTCCTGGCTGGCTGTTTAGTGGCTCATCTCGGCTCAGCTAAGCATGGCAAGGATTCTCTCTTCCTCGCAATGGGATAAACTAACCTGCTGTTTAGCTCCACTCAAGTGTTTCTTTTCTCATTGTAGATGCAGGCAAGAGACTGTGAATCATTAAAAGCTAAACAGGAGCAGATGTTCTGTATCAGGTTTAAAGTAGCAGTGTGTGGTAGTTGCTTTATCTTAATCTTCTAAATAGTATGTATGTTTTGGAGCAGCCTCTTATCCATTCTGTTTAATATTTGTGCCTTCCTTAGAAAGCGTTTGCGTCTTTTTTTCTTCTTGAACTGTGGGATTGAAAGTTCAACTGGACTGTGAACCCAGGACTGGTAGAGTTCTGCACAGGAGAAGTTTTAAAAAAGAGCAGCAGAGGCCAGAGTGAGAACAGCTAGTGAGACACTACAGTGAAAAAAGTCAGAGCAGACAATAGGAAGAATGAAAAATAAATGCAAACCTTAAACTATCAAAATCCTATAGAATTCCAATGATCTCCGGGCACGCCTCCAACCTCTGCCGACAGAAGTGCTGGGGCTCTTCCAGTGCAGCCAAAACACGGTGGGATTGCTAATGTGAGAGGAAGTGCTTTGGACCAACACAGTGTTTTGGTGAAAAGAAAAGAGTGAGAGGGAAAAGAGAAAAATGAATAAGAACCAGAGTCCATATACTGTGAAGCTCCCACACTTGTATCATTGTAGCTCTGGAATGCGGGCAGGCTCTTCTATTCCGAACATGCGGCACACATTTCACGTTAGCTAGGAAAACAAGGGGTTTGGGGATGGTTGTTTTTGTCTTTAAATGAACAAATCATTGGGGGTGCTGAGAGGAGGTGGATCTGGCCTGCACAACCCTTCTTGCTGGTGAGAATGCATGAAATGGAAAAACTAACAAGCTGTGACTTTTAGAGCTCCAGCTGGAGTTTGCAGGGCTGGAAGTCAGGGGTAGGGGTTAACTAAGGTGCCACAAGTCCTCCTTTTCTTTTTGCGAATACAGACTAACACGGCTGTTACTCTGAAATATTTCTACTTGTCACCTGAGAATATTTGCTCTTGAAATCATTGAGACATGACAATGGGTGAAACCTTCCAATGCCATCATCTTGGTCTCTCTTGAATGTGGAGCCATATTTTAAGGGCTCAAAGGGAACTGGGGGTAGAGAGTCACACCTCCCTAGCTAGAACTCCTGGAAGCTTGTGCCGCCCTGCGGTACAATGTCTCCAGGGGCAGACAAGGCAGCCTCTCTGGAAAGCCATGTTTCTGGGTTTGCTAGTTCCTGCAGCAACAGTGGTGCATAGAAGCCCTGGCATGCTGGAGAGCTGTTGTGCCTGGTTCTTGTCTGGTTGCATGAAGAGAAGTCTCCTGGTGCCCTCCCCACCTTTTGTGTGGGGAGTAAGCAGTCTCATCTCGCCCTAAGTCAAAAACGGAAAGTGAGCAAACACAGAATCCAAAGTGTCTCCAGACCAACAGCGTGAGATGTCCGACTGACAGAGAGCTCAACTGGACTCAACCCCCATTTGTGAAATGCTCGCAAAGGGAAGGATTGATGCCTTGCCCTGCTGCTGTCTTTAAAACAGTCTGTGTCATCACAGGTTTAGAATTCACTAACTGTACAATAGCCCCTTGGTCTGGAACTGCTGCATCTCCGATACAAGCATGCATTCGGCTTCTTTTTCTAGCAATGAAAGATATTGTAACTCCTGGTCTAAGCTCATGCATTTATTTTAATGTAATAGGGTCACCCAGTCTAAACCACTATCAATAATTTAAACAAGAAAGGATAAACATCCTGCCAGTAAATCTGTTTGCATTTTAAATTAAACATGAAAGGTATCTTGAGGCATTTTATGCCCCTGTTATTTTATATTGCTAGGTCAGCCACCTTACAGTAGATGTATTAGCATCAGTGTTCAAAGGGCAAATCCGCCGCCTAGAAATTCACTGTGCTTTGTGCCATAGCAACTCTGTGGGACCCTTGCAGAGGTTTCATTGGGCCTCTGCACCTCCTTGTGTACTGGGCAGGAGGGATCCCACACTCAGCAGCACAGAGAGGGACAGTGCAAGTGAGCCAGAAGAAGTTGCCACTGGCTCCTTACTTATGTGAATCCAGCAGTTGGAAATCCTACATGGAGGGTACAGAGGCACACGTCCTCCAGCTGCAGCCAGTAATTTAAAGTGTGGCCTTTGCTAGCAGATGGACCACGTCTTCACGGTTTGCCCTTTTTATCTTGTAAAGTAGTGTGTGAATTTAGTGCTGGGTTAAAGTATCATACTGCTAGCCCTAGCTAAGGACATTTTCTATTCACTCACCTTACCGGTGCAGCCTCCACCCTGCCCTACCAAAGTGTTTCAGTCCTGCCCTGGAAGGACCATCTCCAGGCATGAGAAGGCAGATCAGCCTCCCTGCCCTCTCAGTCCTTAGGCATGATCTGAAATATGGTCTTCTGCTCTTTCAAAGCCCATCCATTGCGTATGAATTTCATTCTTTTCCATGTTACTAGCATTCCTTGTTAAACCAAGAGAAAAAGAGCCATTTCCCTTGAAAAACAATGACAGGCAAGTAAAAAGAAACCCCATTCCGTACGCATAGAATTATAGTCACGTTGAAGGATCTCTTAACCTAGTCCCTTTCCAAGGCTATAATGTAGGGGGAAAGTGCAGCGGGTTTAAACCACATGATACTAATCTCACCTGCGTTGAAGGAGAAGCTCCAGATGGTACCACTTTACGGCAACAGGCACCACCCTCCCATTAGAGAACCACGCAGAGGATGAAGGGAAGGGTGCTGGCTGTTCATCTGGGATGGAAGCCATTATGCCTGGGCTGGGCAGGCTGGCTCAAGGTGGGCAGCTTCGAGGCTATGCCAGGCATACCTTGCTGCACCATTATAAAGAAGGCAAGTGCACCTCCATCGAGTGCATGCTGTTGACCCCAGTCATACACACAGCTGAGTGTCTAGACTTGCCCCTGGCTACAGACTGTGCCTCTCTTGGGCCATTGTATTGTAGCTAGCCCCTTCTCCTACCACTTTTTGGGTCCTGCCCTGCTGTTTTCATGGGAATAGGAAGGACCTAGCTGTTTAAGGGTTTACATCCTGACAGCTACAGCCTGGCACTTATTTGAAAAACTTATTGCTGGAGCTCTGTTGCCTCCCATTCCTGATGGAGTCTTCAGGCAGCCGGCGGAGCAGGACAAGGCTGCGAATGCAGCAAAAGGGGAGTCAGCGTTTTAACCAGATCAGTGGAGGGGAAAAAATAGAACCTGGCAAGTGTTCAGAATCCATGAAAGGAGCATAATGCAAGGCAAGCAGCCATAGGCTGCAGCCTGACAATTCAGGAGCAAACAGAACGCAAACCGTAAGAGTGGCTTCCCACCCCGTAAGCTTTTCCCAAGGAAATGAGCTAAGAGTGAGAACTTTGAAAAAATAGAAAGGAGCGAGTAGGTTTTTAAAAAAAAAAAAAAAACACCCTAAACTAGTTTAAAAGGAAAAATCTGTTGATTTTACTGTAAATTAAAATTTTGCACCCTGCCCTAAAAATAGATGAACTATTATATCAGTTATCAGGTGAGACAAAACTCAGACAGACAGGAAGGTAACAAGATGTTATACAGTTCATATGAATTATTTTTAAAATTTCCCATCGATTTTAACGTCAGAAGGCTTTATGTGGCAATTTAAGGGGCTTAAAAATGTAACAAGGAACTCGCTGAATTAGTTCTCACGTGGTTATTTGGGAATTTGTGTGACAATTGTTTTCCTGTTGTGCTTAGACCCAGGGAGATGCGGCCTTTTCAGAAAGTGCCTGGTGGTCAAATTTGCAGAGCATTAAAATGGTGCCTTGTGTATTTTTGGCATTGTTGCTGGCTCGTGCTGGCATTAATGGGAAGGGGCACTGAAGGAAAGCAGTTGCAACAGCATTGTGCCAATCAGAGCTGCTACTTAAGAAAGCTTGCGGTGGAGTTGTTTGCTGCTTACTACTGCCAGTGGGTTTCTCTTTGTGCACAGGAACTGAGATGGCTTGGAGGGAAATTTTCATTTCATTTACAACCCCTCTTCATTGCATATTGTCATTATCCGGTCTTGCTCTCTCTTTGGGGCTCATCCTAAGAGGTGTGAGAAACCCCAACTCTGCTTTGGGTCGGAACCTCTGATATTTGTCTTTAATCAGAAGAAAACAAAAAGTTAGAAAGAGGTAGAGGAAGCCCACTTTTCTCTCTAACCTAGTAAATGATATTGCTGTGCAAGTAGATTCTACTGCAGAAATATTTGCTGGAAAGTCCTATTGTCTTTAAGTTTATAAATGGCTGATAGCATTTTAATAGGAGATTTTTTTAAACGTGTGGAGTCACACTGTTCTTTTGCTACCTAAGTAGGAAGGTGAAAAAGCAGGATTTTGGGCTTTTGGTGTTGCTATATATGAAATGCCCACCCACACCCACTTTCCCTCGCCCCCTCCCTGTCCTCATTCAAGACTCTCAAGACGCTTTTCTTTCAGAAAGGCTACAGTAGGGAGCTAACAACATAGAACAAAACTTCAGGTTACTCCCTCTGCTTGGTGTCCTAGCACATCCTTTCTTCTCTGTAGTTATCTTAAAACATGTCAGCCCAAGCCCAAAGAACTTATCAGTGCTTTGTACATTAATTTATAATAACTCATAGTTATTTAAGAGATAAGTGGGAGGGCTGCAAGGCAAATTAAGTCAGCTGCTCAAAAGCTTGTGGCTTTTGTAGATCAGTGTCTAATGACTCAAGGCCCAATTCTGCAAGCCCTCCACCTGTCAAATTACCATAGACCTTAGTGAGAGTTCTGCACACAGGGGGTTTACAAGATCAAACTGAAAGGTCTGTTTTAACTCACCCATTAGGTCCTGGATTTGACTCCTGTATCAGGATGCTCATACTCCTCATATTGCAGTGTACCATAGACATGAACTGGTGATAGCTGTCCACAGCATGTCTGAAACAATGTGGCAGTCATACCATCAGGGGGGCAATATACAGTGGCTACTGGGGATATTCCCCAAAGTGAAATGATGGGAACTCTCAAGCCCCTGCTGCGAACAGCTTTGGATGAATCTAGGCAGATTGCAACGTAACTGCATTCCCCTTGATTCTTTCCAGTTACCGCGTTGGGAACCTCTTCCTTTTTATGGAAATCAGCAATGTGTTAGCAGTGTCATAACAGATACTGAAAGTGTATGGTGACCTCAAGCAATGCAGGGGAGAGCGCAGGAAGGTTTTTCATTTTAAATTAAATTCGTAAATGGTAGGAACTTTTAGTTTTTAATATGAACAGTGATTTATGATGGTATGAGCCAAAAGTGGACAAATTCATCAAACATACTGTCTTTTTTTTGTCATAGAAGGACCAGATCAAAGTCACATGATTGTTAGACTTTTGGAGCCAGATCTCCAGTTGGTATAAATGCGTGTAGCTCCACTGCCTACAACAGAGCGACACCAGTTTACACTAAGGGTTTAGCCTTTGGTTGCCTTGGTTTCACTACTGTTTTATGAGACAATGAATTGGAAATCTGCCAAATTAAATTCTTTTCCTTTCTACCAGCCACTTTATAACACTGAAAATATTATACAACATGCTTTTAGTACATGCAACCTGAGACCCCAAGTTTCCCTTCTGTATGTTAGGTCCCAAGAAATGCTGCAGCACTAATATTCCTCTTCAAATTATCCTGGGTTCATGATCTTTGTCCTTCCTGAGGCTCCCGTCTGTCCTCCAAAAATACTGTATTTAAATTGATTATTTTAACCGCACCTTTGTCGCCATTGTTCTCTGTTGTTGCCAGTCTAGGATACTGCCAGAATGCTTATTTCCAAGTTGTATTTAAAGCAGGGGTGGGCAAACTTTTTGGCCCAAGGGCCACATCTGGGTATGGAAATTGTATAGCAGGTCATGAATGGTCACAAAATTAGGGGTTGGGGTGCGGAAGAGGGTGAGGACTCTGGCTGGGGGGCACGGCCAGAAATGAGGAGTTCAGGTTATGGGAGGGTGCTCCAGGCTGGGACCGAGGGGTTCAGAGGGTGGGAAGGAAATCAGGGCTAGGGCAGGGGGTTGGGGCACAGGAGAGAGTCAGGGGGGTAGGCTCCGGGTAGCGCTTACCTCAAGCAGCTCCCAGAAGCTGCAGCATGTTCCCTCTCCAGCTCCTATGCGGAGGCGCAGCCAGGCAGCTCTGCGCACTGCCCTGTCCGCAGGTACCGCCCCTGAAGCTCCCATTGGCCACAGTTCCTGGCCAATGGGAGCTGCGGGGGAAGCACTTGGGGTGGGGCAGGGTGCAGAGCCCCCTGGCTGCCCCTACATGTAGGTGCTGGAGGGGGGGACATGCCGCTGCTTCTGGGAGCTGCACGGAGTTGGGCAAGCCACTGACCCCAGCGGAAACTCGAGGGCCAGATTAAAACGTCTGGAGGGCCGGGTGTAGCCCCCAGGTCATAGTTTGCCCACCCCTGTTGTAGAGACTCAGGCTGCAGCCAAATTCAACCTTGACTTTAGTAGAGCTAAACTTTAGTAGTCTAGCTACAAAAGATGGATTTTAAGTGTCTAATATTTACAGATTTGTCATGGGACTAAATAAAGCAGAGTTCTGACAATATCTCCAAATCTATTGGGTTACCTTTAAAATCAAACCCCCAGCTAAATTTATTTCAAGGCACAGTTCTAAATTATTGACCTACAGTACACATTTCTGGTCCAAAATAACGTAAAGTCTTCACTACAACAGATATTCTTTTGTGAAGGGCAAATTGGGAGGTTAACCAATGCTGAGGTATTTGAGGAAAATCTTTTTTTTAGTGACATACGGGTATTTCCTCACTCCCCCATTAGGGAAATGCCTTAAGTGCAGATATCTAATGAACTGGAACAAGCCAAATACCCATAAAGCCTGAAGTATAACACACTACTTAAGGAAATGTTTTCAATTAGCAGGTCAGATTCTGAAGATGCTGCTTGACCACGAAGCCAGGAAAGGCCCTCAAGGATTAGCTCACCCTGCTGTGCTTATGTACCCAGAAGAAAATACCTCCCAGCTCATTACTGTAATTTATCCTCTAGCAATAAATCTGTAGTTCTCTGTGTTGAAGGTTGATGGCTGTCAATTTGTCAGCAAATGCAGGTCCCAGTAGCATATGCCCCTGCAGAGAAACAGCACAAAACCATGACACATGCCTAGCTCTGGGCATGATCCAGCAAAGAGCTGAGTGTCCTGAAGAAAAATAATGGATGATGATCAGCAACTCGCAAGAGAAGCTCAGCCCCTCCCTGGATCAGGCCCTGACATTGCAAGGCACGGGATGAGCTTAGCAATAACACACAGTTTCTCTTTTCTTTGAATTTAGCCATGCTTTAGGTATTCCATCTAATGTCACTTAAAGATAACTAAAACTAATATTCAGCACACGTACCCTACCTGACAGTTTCTACAGAAGTCAAGAGCATGGAAAGCAGCTGATTTGTTAACCCTCAAAACATTAAAGGATCCATCTATGTTACACACACACACACATCCCCAGGTGAGCAGAACCCTTAAAAAAACAAACAGGTCTCTTTTCCTTTGTATTTCATCTGAGGTCTAAATGAGGCCAGCACCTCTATTAGTAGCTATTTCTGGTATCAGACTGTTGGCTAATTGTTTGTTGCTGCTGGACCTGAGATTGAGAGCTGAAGAAACTATTTGTGGTGTGTTGTCCTGCTTCACCCTGATGCCACATCAGGAGAGTGAGAAACTTTTCCGTTTTTATATGGTCTTTTATCTGTCTCAAAGGTTACCATGCCAACAGGAAAGAAACCGTGACTGAGGGTCAGTCTCATTAGGGTAAAACAAATGCATTTTAGCATGTCTTCAAAAACTGTAAGCACTTTCCTGAATCAAGGCCTAACTTAGTGAATAAACTAAAACATGTGTTGATCTTCCTCTCCTGCTGCCCCCACCCCATCCCCACTCTTGACTTCAGTGGGACTTAAACACATGCTTAAAGTGCTATCCTAACCAAGGATGGATTTAAGTGTTGCTTAAGTACTTTCCTCAATCAAGGCTGCAATTAATTAACTCTAGCAGTGAATTTATCCAAACCTAAGAACAGGGTCCACATTATCCTTTCAGTTACATTTCCATAACTGCTACTGAAGCCCAGCATATAATGACTTCAGTGGGAAGTATGAGCACGTACTAGCTGTTTGATTTGCCTCTCACCCAATCCATGAGTGAGATCCAATTCCACTTGTTATTTCAGCACCCAGAGTAAATTGTTCAAATAACCTCTGGGTATATTTTCCTTTGCTTTGCACTGACATAGCTAAACTTAGAATCACAGGCATGTCTTTAAAGGAGACTAACTGTGCAGCTTTAGAAAAAACAAACCTGCAAGATCAAATTCATCCCTAGGTTAAGAAGATGCAGTTTCAGAATCAGCAGCAGATTTGCGTCTCTTTTCCACGTTGAGCCAATGAAGTCAATAAGTGACTTTGTCCCTGCACAGAATATAGAATGAAATGCTGGTTCTGGGCCACAGCACAAGAAACTTCAGAGTTAATATTTTAATATACTTATTTTAAAATAAGAGTCAGGGCACACTTAGGATAATATACATGCAATTTTAATAAGTCCTGGGGTAGACAGTACATGGAATATAGGTCAATTTGGCAGGAGACTGCTTGGTATCACCCTATGAATTCAGTCAGTGGCTGCGTTACCTTAACTGACCTCTGGGCTGCACCGTGAGAGTCCTTTGATGTCTCCCTCCACTTCAGTTTGAGACCCATAATCACCTCTTATCACTAGGTGAATACCAGCAGTGTGCTCTTCCTGTGGATAGAGAAGACGACAGCTGCTTCCTAAGATTCATTTGATATGTGGGTCAGCCATCGAAGAGCATTTGCTTTACTAGTGGGGAGCGAACCTGCCTATAAATGCCAAGAACAATGCACCTGCTTCACTTTGCCTCAGTCTTTAATAAGGCTAATGAGGATCTTAGGGGATAATGGTTGCATGACAAACGGGAATGAGGATATGGAGGTAGATATTACCATATCTGAGGTAGAAGTGAAACTCAAACAGCTTAATGGGACTAAATCGGGGGGCCCAAGAATATTAAATAGTCATCCAAGAATATTAAAGGAATTGGCACATGAAATTGCAAGCCCATTAGCAAGAATTTTTAATAAATCTGTAAACTCAGGGGTTGTACAGTACGATTGGAGAATTGCTAACATAGTTCCTATTTTTAAGAAAGGGAAAAAAAGTAATCCGGGTAACTACAGGCCTGTTAGTTTGATATCTGTAGTATGCAAGGTCTTGGAAAAAATTTTGAAGGAGAAAGTAGTTAAGGATATTGAGGTCAATGGTAAATGGGTCAAAATACAACATGGTTTTACAAAAGGTAGATTGTGCCAAACCAACCAAAAGTAACAGAGTTTTTAGACAAAGGAAACGCAGTGGATCTAATTTACCTAGATTTCAGTAAGGCATTTGATACCGTGCCACAGGGGGAATTATTAGTTAAATTGGAAAAGATGGAGATCAATATGAATATTGAAAGATGGATAAGGAATTGGTTAACAGGGAGACTACAGCAGGTCATACTGAAAGGTGAACTGTCAGGCTGGAGGGAGATTACCTCAGGGAGTTCCTCAGGGATCAATTTTGGGACCAATCTTATTTAATCTTTTTATTACTGACCTTGGCACAAAAAATGGGAGTGTGCTAATAAAGTTTGCGGATGATACTAAGCTGGGAGGTATTGCCAATTTAGAGAGACCGGGGTATCATACAGGAAGATCTGGATGACCTTGTAAACTGGAGTAATAGTAATAAGATGAAATTTAATAGTGAGAAGTGTAAGGTCATGCATTTAGGGATTAATAACAAGAATTTTAGTTAGAAGCTGGGGACGCATCAATTAGAAGTAACGGAGGAGGAGAAGGACCTTGGAGTATTGGTTGATCACAGAATGACTATGACCTGCCAATGTGATATGGCCATGAAAAAAGCTAATGTGGTCTTGGGATGCATCAAGTGAGGTATTTCCATTAGAGATAAGGAGGTTTTAGTACCGTTATACAAGGCACTGGTGAGACCTCATCTGGAATAATGTGTGCAGTTTTGGTCTCCCATGTTTAAGAAGGATGTATTCAAACTGGAACAGGTACAGAGAAGGGCTACTAAGATGATCCGAGGAATGGAAAACCTGTCTTATGAAAGGAGACTCAAGGAGCTTGGCTTGTTTAGCCTAACCAAAAGAAGGTTGAGGGGAGATATGATTGCTCTCTATAAATAAATCAGAGGGATAAATACCGGAGAGGGAGAGGAATTATTTAAGCTCAGTACCAATGTGGACACAAGAACAAATGGATATAAACTGGCCATAGGGAAATTTAGACTTGAAATTAGATGAATGTTTCTAACCATCAGAGGACTGAAGTTCTGGAATAGCCTTCCAAGGGAAGCAGTGCGGCAAAAGACCTATCTGGCTTCAAGATTAAACTCGATAGGTTTATGGAGATGGTATGATGGGATAACATGATTTTGGCAATTAATTGATCTTTAAACATTCATGGTAAATAGGCCCAATGGCCTGTGATGGGATGTTAGATGGGGTGGGATCTGAGTTACTACAGAGAATTCTTTCTTGGGTATCTGGCTGGTGAATCTTGCCCATATGCTCAGGGTTCAGTTGATCGCCATATTTGGGGTTGGGAAGGAATTTTCCTCCAGGGCAGATTGGAAGAGGCCCTGGAGGTTTTTCGCCTTCCTCTGTAGCATGGGGCACGGGTCACTTGCTGGGGGATTCTCTGCTCCTTGAAGTCTTTAAACCATGGTTTGAGGACTTCAATAGCTCAGACATAGGTGAGAGGTTTATCGCAGGAGTGGGTGGGTGAGATTCTGTGGCCTGCGTTGTGCAGGAGGTCAGACTAGATGATCATAATGGTCCCTTCTGACCTTAATATCTATGAAAGGTAGCACAACTATTGATTTCACCGCAGTTACACCACCTTGCAACAGCAGTGAAGCTAGTGCGCTCTTCAAGAAATCTGACCCAATAGGCAAAAGTCTAGAGTGAAGCTCCCAGTCGCAGGTCTCCTGCTTGGTGTTGATTGTCTTCCATGCTCTGGGGATGGCTGAATAGTTCAAGTGCTGTAGAGTGTATATTAAATAGAGTGGTTTCAGAGTAGCAGCCGTGTTAGTCTCTGAGGTGCCACAAGTCGTCCTGTTCTTTTTGCAAATACAGACTAACCAATTTATTTGAGCCTAAGCTTTCGTGAGCTACAGCTCACTTCATCATTTTCCACTGAATGCATCCGATGAAGTGAGCTGTAGCTCACAAAAGCTTAGGCTCAAATAAATTGGTTAGTCTCTAAGATGCCACAAGTCCTCCTGTTCTTTTTCTTAAATAGAGTGGGTTTTTAAATAGTTAGTGAGCCCTCTAGTGGTGCTCATTGTATTCTGTGGTTTAGAAGCCGCCAGACCCAGAGCAGTGGTATATAAGTAGCTAGGCCTGACATATTTGTGTCTTTTTAGTCTATGTGGTAATTGGGACCTAACTGTGCCCGAGTAGTTTCTTCATATTGAAAGAGCAAAAGGCACAATAAGCACCAATTTGGAATGTGCCCTTTAAAGAGTGAATTCAATGGTGGGCAACCCAGTTTAGTTGCAAACCAAAATGGGACATTATTCTCTTTTGCCTGGCTATATTAAATTCCCATTAATGGTAATGTGCATATGCCCCGAGAGGAGAAACTCTAGGACTAATTATATGGAAGGGGAAGTAAAAAGTATAGCACTGCAAAGATTCATTCATAAATTTTAAGGCCAGAAGAGACCATTACATCATCTTCACTGATTTCCTATATAACACAGGCCATGGAACATCTCCCAGTAATTCCTCTATATAGTCCAAAAACAGAGCCACAAGAAAACACACACATTAGAATATTGCAAACTTTAGAAGTTGTTCTGAATCTGGAAGTAAAATAAGGTACTGGGCCCTATCCTGCTCCTACTGCTGTCAACGGAAGTCAATTTTGCCATTAACTAAATCAGGGGTGTTTCTACCCATATGAAGAGCAGTGTTTTGTTCAGTACCATGGGCAAAATTAATCTCTTGTGTAACTCCAGTTAATTTAATGGATAATGTTGCTCCTGTAGGTTTGTGAAGAGAATACCAATTTCAGCTGTTGAATTTCTTATTTCTTTCCCCCCTATCCTCAGAAAAGACATTTTCTTTAAACAGCAGTGTGATCCTGGACAACAGCATTTAGACATCCTACGTACAAATTCCCTGCTAGTCGACTTCCATAGGACATGGGAAGCCAACTGTAGATTGTTCTTCCCATCTCCAGGACTGTAACATCAAACTGCCCTTTAAATGCGCCTGGCCAACATTCAGAGGAATGCCACACACAGGAGATGATCCAGATTGTCTACACTGCTTGTGTTAGGCCATTGTGTATGGATTAAAACTCTGGGAAAGAGGCAAAGAAGGTAGAATGGCTGGTTTTCATTTTATTTGTATTACAGTAATACCTGGTGACCCCAATGAATATCAGAGACCCATTGTGCTCGGCACTGTCCAGACACACAGGGCAGGGGCCAGGAACAGTCTCTGGCTGACATCTGAAAATCTGAACAGATAATACAAAGGGTAGGAGAAGAAACAGGTGCAGAGAAGTGAAGTGAAGTGACTTGCCCAAGTCACACAGTGGATTAGGAGGGCTAGGATTAGAACAACAGTCTCCTACCTAGTTCTGTAATTTTTTGCAAAGCCGGGATTTTTTCCTGTAATAAAACAATTGAAATATTTAAATAGTTGTTTGCTTGATCATTAATATTTTAAATGAATCACAAAACCAGCTTGTCTCCTCTCCGTAGACACTAAAGATTCCATAGTACTCTGTAAACGGGTCACCAACTGCACTTAAATGTTCAAACATTGACATATTAATCAGGGCCAAGCCTTGCAGAAGTAGGAGGTTAGGCTCCTAAATCCCAATTTAGTCAACTAAATGAGCGGTCCGCTTTTCAAAAGCGGCAAGAACCCAGCAGGTCCCACTAATCTCAGTGGCTCAGCACTTGGGGGGAAAACAGGCCACTTAAGGTGCCCAAATAGGGATTTAGAAGCCCATCCATACCTCCTATTTTTGAAACACGTGGGTCGCCTGAGGAGGTTGCCCCTCCTTTCCCCATTGTTGTGGAGCATGCCGTATGCCTGTTGTTGCCACCACTCATGTTGCAAAGGTGACAGCATTTCAGTGGTGCTTGGGGATCCTTCAGGGTGAAATTCACTGTGTAAATGTAATAATGTCCTAGCAACTAAAATTGCAGTGTAGGGTCACCCGAATGACATGATCAACTCTGAGAAAGTTACCTTGTCCTGCAGTAGCTAGGATGGTCTTTCTAGCAAAAAGCAGTAATTTTCTCTCTCCTTATGTATTTACATTTGCAGAGGCTAAATATACTTGTGCCAAAGTTAGGCCCTGATGCTTAAATCCATTCCTGTTCAGCAAAGCCCTTAAGCACATGCTTAACCAGGGACATTGAGCCAGACCTTCTCACATTAACAGTGTGGGTCAAGTTTTTCAAAAACAGGAGGTTTAGTTGGACTTTTAAATAGTTCTTCTATTTAGGAGTCTGTCTAGCTTAAATGGGACTTAAGCAAATATGTGAATGCTTTGCTCAACTGGGCCTTAAATGCAAAAAATTTGGGACGTACCAAATCGGAGCTCCAGTCCCGATTGTGGCAGTTTCCTCTCCAACCTGCAGCAATTGAGAGGGAGGGAAATTCTCCCCTATGCAGAGAGCTAGCATAAGGCCCATTCACCACTTAGCTTATGCACCACTGAAGCCTAACTGTGTCCTTTGTGCTGGCCTTCTGCACAGGGGAGAGTTTCACCAGCTAGGCCTTGTATACAACAGTATCACCACCCCCAAATATTCAATGTTAAAAATATTCTCATGATTCAGCCAAAAGTCAAGTTATTGGCCTTCTGATTATTTTTTTTTTTAACCTTTAGGTTGCATTTGGGTCACATTTTCAACCTTTTCTCCCCAACCATGAAGGCTAGATATGTTTTTAATGAAAGCTGAGAATCTCACGCATAACGCCAGGTACCGGGGTGTCAATATAAGTACCAAAGTTTGTAAAACTTGTAGTAAAGTCGCAAGAATTGATAACACTGCTGTACTATGCAGAGCAGCACCCGTTTAAATGAAAGGTGTGATTTTTAACCTGTAAGGGTGATCAGATAAAGCAAGCCTAGTTCAACCTATAATAAAATTGCCTAGGAACTAAACTGCAAAAAAAAAAAAAAAAGCCCCCACTCCTAAACCAACCTAAAGGGAATTGCACCAGCTACATCAATTTAGTTAAACTGACATAGATCCAAACTAGCACTGGTTTAGTTGAACTAAGAGTATGTCTACACTGCAATCGGGAGCTGTGATTCCAGCATGCATAGACATGCACAGACAGTGGCCACTCAAGCCTGTGCCCTGTGTTGTGGGCAGGTGGGCTAGCCTGTGCAGCCACTTGTTCTGCCATGGCTTTACTACCTCTATTATTCAAGTTAGCTTGGGTATGTCAATGCCTGCTGCAGTTACACCTCCTGACTGCCACGTAGACATACCCTAAAGCATTAATGTCACTGAGCGGGATTTTCTAAAGCACCTACGGGAATTAGGTGCCGACTGTCAATGGAGTTAGGCACCTGTGAGCTGGGTGAGATTTCAGTGCTTAACCCAAGTGTCTCGTATTTCTCCCATCTGTAAAATAGAAATATTAATACTTAACTACAGTACAGCGCAGGGAGGGGAGGGCATTGGGAGGCTCAGTTAATTAGGATTTGTAAAGCTCTATGAAATCTTCAGATGGATATTCCTTCTAAATATGCCAGAAAGGCACCTAATAGCATTCTATGTGTATGATATAAGTTAATTGACAATAGCAGCTAGCCCCATCAACAACCCACAACAAAACTCTGCCCACAACAATTAAAAAATTAAGAAACTTAACAAAATAATAAAGGGTAACGTGTTCGCAGTACTAGTGTGTTAAAAGGCTGCATACTCTTCACCACTCTCTACTAAACACAAATCAATAGGTGGGAAGTTATAGTTAGAATTCTCTTCCTGCTCCTCGAGATACCACTTCAGTGACTACTCTCCTTGGAAAAGCAGAAATCTCCCTGGGTTTTATTTCACATGACAAGGTTATAACCAAGAAATGAGCTGAGATTATTAATTCTGTAGTGTGAAAGACATCTGCAACAAGATCACATGCTGTTTTTGTTTTGGCAAACTGTCTGACAATGGTGTTCTCCAGCCATGTCTCAGCAGTAAAGGTCAGGCTGGGTTCTGTACTTCTATAGAAATGAGTCTGACTGCAGTGGTCAGAAGAGATTCTTTTTCTATATCTAAGAAAAAAACGATATTTCAGGAAAATTGCATGGCAAATAAATGTGCTGCCAAGAAACATAGGATTGCACAGTCCCTTGCCGAAGGGGAAAGCAGTAAAATATTAATGACCACATTGGTACCAGCTCAAATCAAGAAATTTGGAGGTAAAAGGTTATCCTGCAACTTTGGAATTACTGCATTCAGCCAAAGAATTAAGTCTTTCAAATATGGTGCTTGCAATGGTCTGTTTTTCTACAAATGGAGCAGTGGGGATTAACCTAGTAAGTAAAAAAAAACAACAAGAATTTCCCATGTGTACTGAATTATTTGTATCTATGTTTTCTTTCCAGTTGGAGTTGTCTAATACAGCAATCCTTCATCAGGTTAGGAGAGACCAAGTCACAGATACATGTCGAGCCAACAGCATGTCTAGCAGGAAACGCCGTGTGCTGACACCCAACGATCTCAAACATTTGGTGGTGGATGAAGATCATGAAATGATCTATTGTTATGTGCCCAAAGTGGCCTGTACAAACTGGAAGAGAATCATGATGGTCTTGACAGGAAGGGGCAAATACAGTGACCCCATGGAAATACCAGCCAATGAAGCCCATATATCCTCAAACCTGAAGACCCTCAACCAGTACAGCATTCCAGAGATCAACCACCGTTTAAAAAGCTACATGAAGTTCCTGTTTGTCCGCGAGCCTTTTGAGAGACTGGTGTCAGCCTACAGGAACAAGTTCACCCAGAAGTACAACACCTCCTTTCACAAGAGATACGGTACCAAAATCGTGAGGCGCCAAAGGAAAAATGCCACCCAGGAGGCTCTGCGTAAAGGTGACGACGTGAAATTCGAGGAGTTTGTGGCATATCTCATTGACCCACATACCCAAAGAGAAGAACCTTTCAATGAGCACTGGCAAACTGTCTACTCCCTCTGTCACCCCTGCCATATCCATTATGACCTCATAGGAAAGTATGAGACACTTGAAGATGATTCCAATTACATCCTTCAACTTGCAGGAGTAGGCAGTTACCTGAAGTTCCCCACCTATGCAAAGTCTACGAGAACTACTGATGAAATGACCACAGAGTTCTTCCAGAACATCAGCTTGGAACACCAAACACAACTGTACGAAGTCTACAAACTTGATTTTTTAATGTTCAATTACTCAGTGCCAAGCTACCTGAAACCGGAATGAGAGGGAGAAGGAGGAAAGAAAGCCTGTTTTATTTAAGATTTTTATTTGTCATAATAAATATGGAGAATTGTTATTTTGTAAATTAATATTTTCTTTTTGAATGATGCTGCGAGCAGCACAGTCGAAATTATTTAAATCATCTGTAAGAAAGGACAGTTCTCTTTGCGGGGTAACAGGATGGTGACGATCTCGCTTTAGAAATGAATATTACTGCTACACTGTTTATAAACGTTAATTGTGTTCTGGTGAATTTCATTTATCTTTGCATTCAACAAATTCTAATTAATGTTATTTATACTTATTTAAAACATGGTCTCTTGGTAGGTTTCACTTTAGCAGCAGAAATACGACAATATTTGGACAAAGGGAATCTGGTTTATGCTTTCCTCAGCTGAATTTATTAGTTTATTGTTACTAGCCAGATGTTTTGGAAACCCTAGTAGAAATAATTTCTTCCAAGGTGATTCTGCACTTAAAGCAAAATTAGAAAGTTATCTTCCCATACCTGAAAGAAAAACATGAAACACGTTTTGTTACACACAATAGTTAAAATCCAGGACTAAAAGAAATTGGATGTATCCCTTGAAGAAAGCAAGCATACATTTTTCTTATCTGGACATGGTAATATCACCAATATTGTTTGTGTCCCAGTGCCTGGCATTTCCAAGCCTGTCAGCCCAATGAATGCTGACAGGGATTTGTCCATATTACATACCAACAAAATATGGGCCAAGAGTTTCAAAACTAACTTGAGATTTTGAATGCCCAACCTGAGCCACCTTAATGGAGGCCTGATTTCAGCGAGTGGGTGCTTAACACTTCCTAAAAAGTCAGGCCCTTTTAAACTATCTCACTTTGGGCACCCAAACTCACTAGGCACTTCAGAGAATCTTGGCAATAATAAGTTTGTATATATTATATAGGCATCCAAAAAGATCACCTTCGTATTGATCTGAGCATACGGGGCAATAAAAGAACTCCTGTTTCCTAAATACATGTTGGTTTCATGGCCTCTCGCCTCCAGGGGTAGCATTGTTTTCCATTTATTAGTCAATATTAAACACCATTGGTGAGCGTGTTTCTAATTTCCAGCAATTTAATATTGCACCTGAGCTAAGTCTAGTATGAGAACATGACCCTTTGATGTAAGGTGAATGTTTCAGTAGCAGTTGCTCCGTATATAATGTTTGTTGAAATGGCATATTGTGCTAGGAGGAGGAGATTATTTCGTTATCTGGAGAATGTTTTGAACAAACAAAGTATGGATAATTTAGTCACTATAAATAAGAAAAAATGGTATTCTAATCTAGTCCTATCAGCAAACTCAGTGAGAAGAATACAGACTTCTCCAACTGCAAAATTTGTTTAATTTTATCTGAGTTGGATGTAAATGGGATCTACAACTAAGATGGCAGTGGGCATGCTGTTTATGAAATATTATGTACTCACTACCGAGCTGTCTTGACCTGGAGAGGCAGCAGAGTGAACTAATTCAATACATTGCTTTACCACTTTCTTCTGGCTTATTTTCCTGTAGCTGAAAATGGAACAGAGGAATTTGTCAGAATCAGGTGTTGATAAAGTACATTTTACTTGTCAAAGTGGCAGCCTAGATTCTATAGCCTTTATGGTAATATTTTACAAAATCAAAGATTGCTATTGATTTTTGCAAACATTCATTGGGCTGGCATTTTGTTTTGCAAAAAAACAAAGTGATGGGTAAAAAACTTTCAGAGGTGCCTATGTGATTTAGGAGCCTACATGTGATGCTTTTTTACTTCGAGTTGTCCATATCCATCTCTCACTATAATCAAATTCCCAACGTTCAAACAGTTGTGAGGAGGGTTAGATAAAACAGCGCTGCTCTTGATCCAATTTATCAGTCTCTGGGTTAGACCCTGGAATTACACAGATTTACAATTGTCAGGCACCAGGACCCACACAGACATTGTTGACTTTTAAAGGTGACTAGGCCTTCGAGGAAATAGGACTTGGTCTTATTTTGCAAAGCTATTGCTGGACAAAAATCTCAGATGAAGACAAAGGACAAAGTAACACAGCTAACAAGAAGCAACTACCATACTTTCACAGCTGAAATTTGGCCTTTAAAAAACCCAGCCCCCCTCGTCAATTCTAAAATGGACATTCTATATATAAAATCCAGATATTATTTGGGAGAGAGGATAGCAGCAGGGCTAGATAGTATGCAATTGGCTGTTTGAATTTATGAATTCCTAAGTGGCTTCTGACTGCCTACTCATTTTTTACTTGAAAGCAGTTTTGTCTTGGACAGCATGCGTGAGGATCTGGTGCAAGTGCCTATCACAGTGTGTGCCCTGTCTTTCTTTTATTATGTAGTTCAATGGTTATATATTTGCTTTTTTAAAACCCCATCTACACTTATGGTGGATTTTTTCTACAAGTTATTTATCGGTTGTATCTGCTTGCTCAGAGTTGTGCCTGGCAGGATTAGTATTTTGGTCCAATTTTCTCTATCATTCATTGGGTATTTTTCCCCCCCTCTACGGGACGTTATTTTAAAATTGTCATGGAAGAGAAAATGCTGGTCAGTACATTTTTAAAAACTAAGGAATGATGCACTTTCCCCCTGTCTTTTTGTTTTTACTCATCCCTTGTCATCACCACAATTTCATCTGTTCTTATATATTCTCATTCATTTGACTGTTTTGTGGACACGTTTTATGTCATGGTTTTTGGTAAAAAGCACTTGGTGAAGGAGTCTGGAAAATGAGGAAATTGCATCCTATTTAAAGAACCAAGATTTTCAACTGCAGCTGGGAATTCAGATGCCTAAATTGAGGCACTTTAAGAAAGCCTGATCTCAGAAGGCAGATGCTCAGCACTTCTGAAAATCCTCATAAAAGGTGTCTCGCATGGGGCACCCAGAATTGCTTTTTGTTCTTGAAAGTCTTGGGCCTAGATTATCACAGGGTGTTGATTTAAATAAGGTAGAACAAGTTTTTAAAAAAACAATTGACAAATAGACTATGGTAACATCCTGCTTCCTAATTGGGACTAAACAAGAGGATCTACTTAAAACTACGGGCTGAATTGATTTGACTGAGCCAAATTTGCTTTTGCCTGAACCCATAGAGATACGGCTCTGAGGATCTTCCTATATAGTCAAAAAGGCACCATCCTTTCACAGTGAAAAGACTGCCAGAAAACAAGATTTCTCTTTTTCTCCCACAATTTCCCAAACCCAAGGTTAAAGATTTAGTCCAGCAGTGGAATTCAGAGCATCCATATGACAGAGCTAGGACTAGGACTAGGCCCCTAGCCCTTGCCTCACAACCATTTATCTTGTCTCAAGAAGCCTTTTAGAGTAATGCTATTAGTTCCTCCATAAGGTACCAGTGAAAGTAGAGTTGTCAACTGTTCTGATCCTTAATTCCACTACCACACCACTCTCAACTAATATTTGTTAAGACCAATGCAAACTTCACAGAACAGAGGTTCCATAAGTGTAGTTTGACTTAAATATTTTGGTGGAGGGGAAGCAGTTTCAGTCAGGCCAACAGGGCCATTGGCAGGGGCGAGAAAATCCATGCCTGCCCAAGGTTTGCACTTTCGGAGGGAGCAGGGCAAAGTGGCCAAAGCTGAAAAATGAGAGTATAAAACTAAGTACACAATGTTGATCCCAAACAGTACATACAAATCCTGAGTCCATGTCTTCATGCTCTAGTAGTTATCAGTGTTGATAGATACAGTGGATCCAAACCTGTAAGCTTGTGGACTCCAAACTATACTTAGTCCACATCATGAAATGTCATCTAGTTAGAGTTCTCAGAAATCTGACTTCTTCCATGCTTCAGGCTCCTAAGAAACTTTTTGAGAGACCTTTTCCGAGACTGTCTAACCAAGTCTTATACACTGCAACAGCAAAGTGCTTTTAGAAGTAAATTGACCCCTGCTGTTTTACTGTAGTCTGCTGCACTTTTCAGGTACAAAAAGGGACTGTCCTTACTATTACTCTTGTTACAGAGAGTGTTATTTTCTTACATGCATGCACAATACATGTATATATAATTTAACATCGATGTGCAGTTTGATTTTTTTTTACCTATTTGTATGCAGTAGAAGGCTTGTTGTAGAAAAGTATCTCCTCATATCTGAATATACTATTAATAAAACAAAAAAAAAAAAGCTAACTTATACATTGCCAACAAAAGTGTGAACTGCTCATGAATCTTTCCCTGAAGAGAAAAAAAGCTATTCAAGCCTGATTATTTTTCTAAGTAACTTCAATTAAATTGAAGAAAGAGTTTCTCTGTGTGTTTTATTTCTGTCTTGCATTCTAATATACAGATTAGGGTGGGGTTTTTAAAGCAAAAAAAACCAAAAAACAAAAACCCACCCACACACTTTGAGGTAAGCAACAAATTGTATCAGATAGTAATGCCAGACAGGACCATGATGCTCATCTAGTCAGTCAGATCTCTTGCATAACGGACCATAGAATCACACACTAATTCCTGCACCAACCCCATAACTTGTGTTTGGGCTACAGCCAATCTCTTAGAAAGATCTGCAGTCTGGCCTTCAAGATTGCAAGTAGACTTTTGGTCTCCAGCATGGAAAATAGGGCTGCTGTTGGCAAAGGCCTAAAATTAGTTTTCACCCCTAAATTAGGGGTAGGAGTAATGTGAAGGTAATTCCCCCAGGGAGGAGAGCCGGACTGCAATGTTTTTGACACTGACAGGTTCTGAAACCAGGGATTGCATTACAAAGGATCCACGCTCGTGGCCCAGTTCTCATTTTCACTAAGGCCCTTTGCGCCATTCTGGCAGTGTAAAGAAAATCAGTAGGAGTTAGATTGGTACCTGAATCCTACCCTAGGAGTGCTTTACCAGGAAAGTGTACTTTGCCAGTAGCATAGTGAACGAAGCTTTTACCAGCTCTCCCAAGAAAAACAAGTTATACTGCTAAATGCATAGTTTGGCCGATATAACTGCATCTGTACTAGGCTCTTTGGCTGGCACAGCTGGGTTGGTCACAGATCACACCCTAACCGACACAGCTATGCCAGCAAAAGTTTATATTGTTAGACATTAGACATGGCCTTAGTCTAAATCAGAAGAAGGCCCTAGAGATGTAAAGCAGTGGGAAGGGGATAAAAGTCCTGACATTTCAACCAACACACAGGGCTTCTAGCTGAAAGGAAAGGCACACAACAAACAAAACCTACAAAAGGAAAAATTAAACAACAGAAACCCTGAAGACTAATATTTCAGATAACAGTTAGCCAATGCTTTGTTCTTAGGCCCACTTTTGGTCTATATCATCTGTTGCTGAGGGGAGAGATGGTATGCTAAAGACCCTGTGCCAGCAGCCCAAATGTAAAGCCTCCTAAAACTATTCTATTTGAGAGACTGTGCAATGGCATACAATGAAACTACTCATTAGGCATGTCTACACTGCAATTAAAAACCTGGCTCAGGCTCAGGCTCCGGGGCTGTTTCATTGCAGTGTAGACTTCTGGGCTTGGCTTGAGCCTGGGTTCTAGGACCTGGCCAGTAGCATGGGAGGGTCCCAGAGCTTGGGCTACCTCCAGAAACTGCCCTGCAGCCTGAGCCCCGCAAGCCTGAGTTAGCTGGCATAGGCCAGCTCCGGGCATCTAATTGTGGTGTAGACCAGTGGTTCTCAAAGCTGGTCCGCCACTTATTCAGGGAAAGCCCCTGGCAGGCCGGACTGGTTTGTTTACCTGCTGCGTCCACAGGTTCGGCCGATCGCAGCTCCCACTGACCGCAGTTCGCTGCTCCAGGCCAATGGGGGCTGCAGGAGGGGCGGCCAGCATGTCCCTCGGCCCGTGACGCTTCCTGCAGCTCCCATTGGCCTGGAACGGCAAACCGCTGCCAGTGGGAGCCGCGATCAGCTGAACCTGTGGACGCAGCAAGTAAACAAACCGGCCAGGCCTGCCAGGGGCTTTCGCGGAACAAGTGGCGGACCAGCTTTGAGAACCACTGGAGTACATATACCCAGACACAAAACACTAATGGGGATTAAGCAAGTGCATTTCTTAACCACAGGAAACGTATCAGCGATGTGAACATTTCAGAACACTCTACAAGCTACACTATACACAGAGGGCCACACTGCCTTAAATTCACTTCTGCGGTGAAAAGCAGTAGCTATCCAACAGCACACACAAGAACTGCGTAATGTACTTTCAACTAATGTTAATAAATTCCACACATCCTCTTCATGACAACATTCCCTGGAGGGGAGCCATTTCAGTGTTAAAAGATAATGGAGTCAACCTCAGGTATGGCAAGTTTTCATCAGAAATCCAACTAAGCCTCCTGATAATGTATGGATGGACCCATCTCCTCAGCCCTCAAGGGCTTTTAGCTGCAGGAATGCGCTAGCATTCACACCAGTAGTTATTTAAAGTTAACTGACTCTCCCAAATTTATTCTTCAAGTTCCTTCTCTAATTCAAAGGGTCTGGCCACTGAATGGAAGCCAGCAACATCACCTCAAGGACAGATTATACTGACAGTACATGCAGCAAATGTCTGGGCTCAGTGCCAGGCTCCATCCCCACAACATGCAATGTGGACAGGATTGGCGGGCCCGGATCAGGAATAGAAAATGCACGCAAACACATCCCTGCTTTACATCACCCCACTTAAAGCAGTGCTAGGTTTCTTTAATATGATAATTATAACACCGCCTGCAATTTAACATTTCTAGCCCTAATGAACTAGTAGTAAATGTTTTAATTACAAGTTACTGCCGAGAATAAATAAATGCAACATATGATAATCAATACAAATAGCCCGACACACATGGGGCTGGGCTAAAATGAGGACTGGTAAAGTCTATTGAAGGCAGGTATCGACTGAGCTCCATAGCTCAGTCACCTCTGCTACAGTCTACTTCCTCCTCTGTTTCCAGGACTGGTTTAGTTTCTCGAAGTACCACTGGGGGGGTCTGAAATGTTTTAACATTCTACAGTGATAGACCATGCTTCATCCTGAAGACTCTCAAAGTATGTTTACTTCTGAGCCCATTGGCAAAACTCTCCTGCTTCACTGGGAGCAGGCCCAGGCCCTATATTTACAGAAGAATTGCTAACTCCACTACTGAAACAAAACTACTTCCAGGATGAAACACAGCAGCTGTTTAAGAGCATACGGCAACACAACACCTACCTTTAGAGCAAAACACTGAAGAACAGTCCAACTGAAAGTTCTTGGTGAGTTTATAGACTCATAGATATTAAGGTCAGAAGGGACCATTATGATCATCTAGTCCGACCTCCTGCACAACGCAGGCCACAGAATCTCACCCACCCACTCCTGCGATAAACCTCTCACCTATGTCTGAGCTATTGAAGTCCTCAAATCATGGTTTAAAGACTTCAAGGAGCAGAGAATCCTCCAGCAAGTGACCCGTGCCCCATGCTACAGAGGAAGGCGAAAAACCCCCAGGGCCTCTTCCAATCTGCCCTGGAGGAAAATTCCTTCCCGACCCCCAAATACAGCGATCAGCTAAACCCTGAGCATGTGGGCAAGATTCACCAGCCAGATACCCAGGAAAGAATTCTCTGTAGTAACTCAGATCCCACCGCATCTAACATCCCATCACAGGCCATTTGGCCTATTTACCATGAATGAAAGAGTTCAGGTGAGCAGAAAAGAAAAACAGTTACTAACCTTGCATAACGGTTGTTCTGTCAGATGTGTTGCACAGGTCCATTCCGCTCTTGGTGGTGCCAGAAATGTTTTTCCCCCTCAGTGTCACCTGTCAGAGGGGCTCAAGTGCCATCTGCTGCCATTAGAGTTGGTCTAAAGGGCCCAGCCGACCCAGAGTCCCCTCAGTGCCTTCTTTCCAGAAATTCCGCTGCGGAGGGGTAAGACAGCAGGTCCTGGAATGAACATGTGCAACACACCTCAAAGACCAACTGTTACAAACGGTTAGTAACTAGTTGTTTTCTTCTTCAAGCGATTGCACATGCACTCTTGGTGACTCCCAAGCAGTTAAATAGGTAGAGCAACTGGAGTTCCTGGACACAGATTGGGGTACAGCTCAGGCAAATTTGCCATCCTCTCTTGAATACAAAGTGGTGGAGTAATGGGAGAGAAAGTGTGCGCCAGCTACCAGGCTGCTGCTTTGTAACTGTCCAGAATAGGGATCTGCTCTAGGAATACCTTTGAGGATACTTGGGAACTTGCAGAGTGGGCAGGCAGCTTGTCTGAAGGAGACATGTCTGCCAGATCATAATGTGTGGGTACAAGAAGTTATCCAAGGTGAAGTTCTCTGTGTGTAGATTGGAAGATCTTTCATTTTGCCTGCAACGGCCATGAACAATTGGGTGGATCACTGAAATGGTTTGGTCCTGTCTATGTAGGACACCAGTGCTTGTCTAATGTCCAGTGTGTGGAGCCATTGCTCATCCCTATGTGTGTGTGGTTTGGAGTAAAATACAGGCAAGTAAATTGATTAATATGAAAATCTGAAACTACCTTAGAGAGAAACCTCAGAGGAGGCCATAAGTCCACCTTATTTTTAAAGACGATTGTGTATGGTGATTCAGATGTGAGGGTGTGCAGTTCAGAGACTGGTCTGGCAGAAGAAGTGACAGCACTTAGGAAAGCCACCTTCCAGGAAAGATGCAAAAGCTTATATGGTGGTCTCATAAGTTTAGGCAAAACTAAGTTCAAGTCCCAAGGGGAAACGGGTTCCTGTAGTTGAGGGTACAATCTTTCCAGGCTCTAAGGAAAGTAATTATCATGTCATTAGGAAACTGTTGGGGACACTGGGGCATGGCCACTAGGTAACTCGAGGGGATGGAAGACGATGAGTGTCGATGAAGCCTCCTCGCACTAGGCCCAGGTGTCCTTGGCACCCCCCCGCCTGGAAGCACTCGCAGCAGCTCTGCGTACTAGGCCCAAGTGTCCTTGGCCGCCCCGCCTAGAGGCACAGACAGCAGTTATGCTGAGAATCTGCAACACTATGTTGCAGAGTCAGACTGCCTGAAACTAAGCAAGGCCACACAGGGGAGATATGGAAGAACAATGCTGAATAAAGCAGCTTTATGTATAGTTTAACAAATGATACAGAGAACCAGGGAACTAGCTGGGAACTGGATTGGCTGGCTATATGGATACTTAGGGCAGCTTGCTATTGGATAAGTATGCTGGGAAAAAGGATGTATAAAAGTCTTATAACTTCCTGCTCTGTGTACAGGATTTGAGATTCAAATCTCCCTGTACCTTTTTGCAGCTGCAAATAAACTTTTCTGCTTCTCCACTCCATTGTGATTATTGGGTGTAGCACACCGGGTAATGAACCAACTCAAGCTGTTGTTCAGCCTCTCGGCACTGGGTGCCGGCAACAAAACAAAAACAAAAACAATTATCCATCCATATGAGGGTGGAAATCTGATACTGCTGCAGGTGGAGCTTGATAGAGGAAATCGAAACAGCAAGGTGTAGCTGATGCAGCAGATCTTCCAGCAAATACTTGACTGACAAATGCATCGGTGAGACTCCAGTTTGACAAGCCCAGTTAGGGAACCACTTCCATTTTAACAGGTAGGTGGCCCTCATGTATGGCTTTCTTCTAGCTAGAAAAACCTGGTGAACTTGCTCTGAGCAAGCCTGTTCCTTGGGATTTAACCACGGAGTTTCCAGGCTGTTAAATGAAGGGATTGCAGGTTTGGGTGGAGCACCTGACTACAGTCCTAGGAGATCAAATATGGGTGTAATGGGAGTGAGATTGGAGTCACCACTGAGTGATCCAGAAGAGTGGAGAACCAGTGTTGGTGGGGCCATGCCCCCCCTTAATATGTGTAGCAATGGGATTAGGGAAAAAGCATAACATAGTTTTCTCATTCAGGGCAGCAGGAAGGCATCTGTGATGGAACCCTGACTGTGGCCTTGCAGGCAGCAGAATTGGTGACATTTTCTGTTGTACTTGTTTGCAAACAGGTCTATTTTGGGAGTCCCCTACTACTGGAAAATGCATCTGGCTATATCTGGGCAAAGAGACCACTCATGGTGACTAGAAAAAGATCTCTCAGGTGATCTGCTACCTTGTTCTGAATCCTTAGAAGGTAAGAGGCCTCAAGGTTGATTGAATGGGCTATGCAAAATTCCCATAGGTGAATTGCTTCCTGACACAGGAGGGATGATCAAGCTCGTCCCTGCATGATGAGGTAAAACTTCACTGTGATATTATCCATAATTGCAAACCGGTTTCTCCTCCTGCTATGAGGTAGAAAAGCCTGACAGGCAAGACGAATCGCCCGAGCTCTCTGATGCTGATATGAAGAACAAATGCTGTTGAGGACCAAAGACCCTGAGTTTAGAGGGCTGCAGGTGAGCTCCTCCCCCTAGAGCTGATGAATCTGAGACCAGAGTCATGGATGGTTGAGGGCAGAAGAAGGGAACGTCTATGCAAACGTTGAGAGGATTCAACCACCAATTCAGTGAAATTAGAAGCTGCGAAGGTATCAAGAGCACAGCATCCAGATGCAGATAGCTTGGGGAGTACACTGAGGCCAGCCATGTCTGAAGGGGTCTAAGGTGCAGCCTTGTGTGAAGCCATGTGCCCTAGGAGCCTCATACAGTTTCAGGTTTTTGTGTTCAGATGAATCTTGAGGTCTGTCACATGAGATTGAATAGATTTGGAATCTCAACTCTGTGAGGAATGCTCTGGCCTGGGTAGAGTCCAACACAGCCTTTATGAACTCTATCCTCTGTACTGGGCAAAGGACAGACTTGTCTGCATTGATCAGTAGTCCTAAGGCCTTGAAAGCTGAAGAAGCTGAACACTGGTTATAACCTGAGCTTTGGACTGGCCCTTGATTAGCCAGTCATGCAGATAAGGGTATAGCTGCACTCCTCGTCTCTTGAGGAACACTGCTACCATGGCCATATATTTTGTGAACACCAGAGGAGCTGCAGGTAGCCCAAATGGAAGCAATGTGAATTGGTAATGTGAGCTCTTTCCTACAAATCAGAGGAACTTTGTGTCCTTGGTATACTGATACATGAAAATAGGCATCTTTTAAAACAAGGGCAACATATCAGTCTCCAGGATCCAGAAAGGGAATAATGGATGCTGGGGTGACCATGTGAAACTTTATATTTTGGAGATAGCTGTTGAGCTAATGCAGGTCTAAAATAAGCCTGAGATCTCTGTTGGATTAGGAAATAATGGGAGTAGAAACCCTTCCCTCTTAAGTTCTGCAGAACTTCCTCTACGGCTCCCATCTAAAGGGGAAATTGAACCTTGTGGACCAGAAGTTCTTCATGAGAAGGTCCCTGAGGAGAAATTGGAGGGTGTATTCCACTTCTACAGTGCTGAACAGCCAATGGTGCATGGTGATACAGGACCAAGCACTGAGGAAATTGGAAAAGCAGTTTGCAAACAAAGGAAAAACAGGGTTAGGCATCTTAGGACTTGATACATCCTGAGCATCCTATCAAAATGCCTGCTTAGAATGCCCAGGATGTGTAAGTGGGGCAGGCATTGAAGCTGAGATAGAAGGAGGAGATGGTCTATGCCTATAACCTCCCCCCAGGCACAACAGCAGTCCAAAACAAACAAAATAATCTTGCAGCCCCCCCCAAG
This sequence comes from Lepidochelys kempii, assembly GCF_965140285.1. Classification (NCBI taxonomy): domain Eukaryota; kingdom Metazoa; phylum Chordata; order Testudines; family Cheloniidae; genus Lepidochelys; species Lepidochelys kempii. The sequence continues at coordinate 253,293,159 of NC_136380.1, forward strand.
CAAGGGCACGCTTTTCAAAAGGCAAAAAGTTCCTGTGAAGGGGGCTTGGTTCCTAACCCCTTGAGTGTTTGGGGGCCCAGACTGGGTACCCAGTGAGATGCAAGGCAAATATGGTGTCCCTCTACCCTCTCCAGAGGGCCAAAGCAGAAGAGACTCTTAAGCAGCTATCTGTGTAAGTAGCCCCTGCTCTGTGGGGGCAGGGAGCTCTAGCTCTGCTTCCCTCGGAGTACCACCCCATTCTGGGCTTGGATCCTTCCTTTTAAGGAGCCACCCCTCTCCAGGTGCAACAGGCCTCACAGATGCATCAGGTTGGGGCTGATTTTGCCCAAAGGAGCTCTATAACCTCTGCCTGACCACCACACTCTCCTCCCCCCCCCCCCCACCTTGTGGTACGAGGGCTTTAAAGAGCTCAACCAACACAAAGAGTTTATTGAAGGTATTTATAGCAACCATCACTGCAGGCACCACCAGATTTAAGTGTGTGTGTGTGTGTTGGGTATATCAGTCACCAGGATGGTACTATTACAATCACCTCAACCACTAGAAAGCACTTTCTGGTTTTTAGCACTTCAAAGGACACAGCTCAAGAAGCCTAAAAAGTGCCTTTGCTTAGCTAAGAAAAAAATATCCAGAAGTTTCCAGATGTATCTGTTTCTTTTTAAAAAACAACCTGGCTATCCTTTAACTGGCTGATAAAGAGCAATAAATGCCATGTAAAAATCTTCTCTATGCCACGCAGCTGAACTCTGAGTGCAGATCTTTATTGTGTGTGCTCTACAGTCACTCTGCATATGGGACTCCCATTGGCATCAACAGTAATTTTGTACCAGAGTAAGGATGGTCTTGTGGTTAAAGGCACTGAACTCAGGAGATCTGGATTCAATTTCCGCCTCCATTACAAACTTCCTGTGGAACGTTGGGCAAGTCTCTTACTCCAGCTCCTCATCTGTGTGTTGAGGATAATAGTACTTCCTTTCCCCTCATGCTTTGCCTGTCTTGTCATTTACATTGTCTGTGCCTGGGGCAAGGACTGCCTCTTAATAGATGTATGTATAATGCCAAACACAAAGATTAGAGCATTTTGGCAATACTATAATAAAAATAGTAATGTACGTGGAAAGACTGTAGAGCCTGCAGTAGGGATCTGTGCTCCACATCGGAGAAAGGCCATGTGGATGACAGACATTGTTGCGGGCATTTGTTGCTCTTGGTCATGAACCAGTGAAAGGAGTGAAAGACTGTTTCCTATTATGCATCACTGAATGTTCCTCTTTTACTAAGGAAAGAGGCAACCTAACGCTTATGGTGTTGTTAAAAGGAGCAAGATCTGATTGGCTGTATTATGAACTGTTCAGAGGTGGGGGCCAAAGCATGCCCATGACTGATACATTCAAAGAAAAACACAATAAATAGATGCAATATCCTAGGGTGATGCACTCAGAGATAACTTTAGCAAACCTGAAAGTGCCAAATGGGTTTTATACAATTTTTAAAGGCAACTTCAAAACTAATTTCCATGCTGAATGCCACCCCACATAGCCTGGTTAGTGGGACCTATAACAATTTTCATTTTAGTTTTCTAGTGCACCTTTTAAAGTTGCATTAACAGCAGAAGTATGGCAATATAATTCTCCAGCTGTAGCACTAAAAAATTTTAATACTGAACTTGCAAAATACCACGATTCTATTTCGCTGCAGCCTCTGTGAGGAAGAGAAATAATTAAGGTGATCTAGTTGATCTGTGCAAAATGTAACAATAAACTATACCTAAGCTCTAGCTGCTATACCAAGTACTTTGCCCAATCTCTCTTGGCAGTTAAGAATGGCATGGATTACATTACAAAACAAAGCATCTGTGTGTCCTGTCAGTATAAAGGTCAAAGAAACCACCAATCAGCTCTGTAAGTGTCTATCACTTTCAACATCTGCAGTCAAAGATAAATTGCAGTATTACACAGAGCTAGAGGTAGGAAAATATTTGCACTGTATCAAGCTCAGATGAGACAATACGTACACAGAAAATAAACAGGCGCAGTTCAGTTGCATGTTACTAATAATGTAGAGGGTGATCTGTGTCTGACTGCTAGATCACCTGTCGAGTCTTCATTTAACTTTAATGTCAGTCTGGTACATTGGTTTAAGGACATAATTTGCTTTATATCCCCTACATAGTGAGGATTTGGGTAGCAATTCGGAAAACAATCATCATCTGTAGAAGACATAACTTGATAGGGCAGTCTAGGATATAATGCTGAATTAATAACACGTGCCATCAATTTGAAACCCTTCTTCTCCATGCAGGGGTGTGCACAGGAATAAAAATTTGGCCGCTTTTGGAAGGGCACTTTCTGTGCCCCCCTCAGCCAGAGGAGCTTGCTCTCCCCCTCCCTGCTAGAGAAGAGCTAGGCGCTGGCCTACACTTCCTCCTCCCCAGGGCCAGAAGACCTTTCATCTCCTGCCTCAGCCAGGGGCTGAGGAACTCACTCTCCCTGCCCTAGCCCTGGAAGAGTTCTGTACCCCTACTGATTGTGGGGGGTGCCCCCGCTTCCCCACACATGCCCCTGGCTCCATGGCTATGTGGATCCCTGATCAAAACTCCCCATATAACGTGAATAGCCTCTCTTATAACCTATGGGCTAGAACGTGGACTGTCTTGCTCCCATGCAGTGAATAGGAAAAGCAGATTCTGCTCCCTGGACTTCCATGAAGATATTGCAGGACAAAGTAAACCAGGCTTTTCTGAAGCAGGGATGAGCATTTGTCCCTTTGTCTCTCCGTTTTTGTTTCATTAGAGGAAAACTCTGTAAAACCCCTCATGGCTAAACACGTTTACTGTCATATAGCATGCAATTCACCCCTGTGCCGAGGGCCAGCAGTAGGTCAATGCACTACTTAACCTCCACTCAGCATACCCTCGGGCAGTCAGTACTCCAGCATATCAGCTGCTGCCCCAGGTGGGGAGTGTTTTGATTAGTGGCTCTACTTAGTCATCAGTCCACTGGCCAGAGCCTTCCTCTGATCTTCCCATCTCCATAGCCTTTCTTCTGCACTGCCATGAGGCAGGGATGTGGGGCACTGCACAGGAAGTGTGAAAACTATAGTAGTTTTGCTCCATTCCAAGGCTGCTACACCCACTGATAAGTACCAGGATCTGAAGTTATTTAAACAACATATAAATACTGCAAAGTTCAAACAAAGCACGTTCCCTTCTTCATATGAAGATGTGTATGCTCACTGGAGCTAGTCAAAAGCCCCTCTCCTTCCCAACAAAAATTTGACTAAAAAAAAAAAATTTCATTTCAAGTTGGTTTTCAAAACCTCAAGATGTAGAAAAAAGGGAAGGTGAAACTAACTTTGCAATTTTACAATAATTTCTCAACTTTTGAAAAAAATTACCAAATGGCAAAGTTTAGTAATAATACTGGAATACTCTTAATAATACCCTTATATAGTGCTGGTCATCAGCAGGTCTCACAGCACTTTATAAAGGAAGGCTGCCTCAGTTCACCTGTTTGTAAATGGTCCTCAGAGAAGTGACATGACTTGCTCCCAACAAGCCAGCTCTCCTGCGTGCCAGTCCAGTGCTCTGTTCATTAGGCACACTGCCTATAACCTAGAAGAGTGTGTGTGTAATTCCCTTTTTCCCAAAAGGTAGAGAAATTATGAAAAGTGAGAGCAGAGAATTGTAAAATGAAAAGAATTACTTTGTAATTATGGATATTTATAATACATAGAAGTGTCAATTTATTAGGTAAATGTTAATAAGGATAAACATCTGTGTTAGGAGTTCTTATTGTCTCAGTTCATGTGCAGTAACTTACAAAAGTAAAAAGTTCTAAAAAGAAAATGTGAAAATAGACAGTTTATTAAATTCATTGGCAAAAAAGAAAAAATGGTTTCAAAGGTAAACACTAAATTTCAGAAAGTTTCAGGATTTCAGCCTTTGAGAATCAAAACAAGATTTTTTAAATGGGAAGAAAATAAAAAACAAAACAAAAAAACCCGCCAACAATGATAGCCTCCCCTTTTTTTAGTGGAAATATTTTGTGTTGCTCTATTGCTCTCAATTTCTAGAAAGCTAGACTTGACTTTTTGACAATTTGTTTGGTTTTGCTAATTGTGGAATGTTTTTAGATATGGGTGGAAAAATATAATGATCCACTTGAGGAGAATAAATAATATGGAAATGTATTTACTCAACAAGAGGTGTCAAAATATTTTCACTTTTGACATTTCAATAAATTTTTTGAAAATAAATTTGGAAAAGGTCAGGAAAAGTGTTAATGAATTGTTCCTTCTGCCTCATTTTTTTGGCCAAATAGAGCTCTGGGATAAAATTTTCAAAGACATCTTACTGACAATGCAATGCAGGATCCTAAATACCTATATCACTACTGAAAATGGGATAAACACTTCTAAAATTTTTACCCTGATGAAATTAGAGTTAAAAAAAAATCACAACAAACAGAAAATAATTTCAGGAAACATTTGTGAACAAAGCTAAGTGAATAACTGACTTTTACGTTTAGCCCCTGAACTGAAAGATTCCCTTTCCCCCGCCACAAGTCAGCTGCACCCAAAATAAATGTTTTTGTTTTTCACGTGTGGTCATTTTAGAATGTTTTAAACACAAATACACACACACACCCCTTTAAATTTAGCTGATTTTTTTTTTAAATAAAGAAAAGGCCAAAATGTTTTGTTATGGCCAAAACATTACTTTTTTGAAATCTCACCCACCTTTTTAAACCAGCCAGAACTAGTCACTGAATTCACAAATAGTTTTGGTGCCCCACAAAGTGCATTTTGGGGCAAATTTACTATTCACTAAAAATATTCACCCAGCTTTATTCATGGATGCCTTGCCCCCCTCCTCCAGCTCAAATTAATTGGGGATTGGTCCTGCTTCAAGCAGGGGGTTGGACTAGATGACCTCCTGAGGTCCCTTCCAACCCTAACCTTCTATGAATCTATGAAATAAAACCATCTACATTACTTGGATTTGAGCTATCCATTAGACTATACCAAACACCGCTATATTTGGTGTTTACAAAATAACATTGTACTGTGGGGTGTTTAACTAGAAAGAGGGGTCCCATGTTGCTATTAGATAATTATATTAGTGTAGCACCCAGAATCCCAAATCCACAAAATGCCCTCTTGTGCTACATCCTGTAAAAACATAAATGAAGGAGAGTGCTGGCCCTTTAGGAAGAATTTCACCCACACATTACCCAAACACACTGTAGCTTAGTGGATCGAGTGAATAGTCCTTTGTAGTTCAAGGCTTAAACTTGTATGTTTCTTATTTTCTATTTACTTTGTTCCATCAATGCAGTCAGTTTAATTTTTGCTATTTTTCTAAATTAAAAAAAAAAAAAGCAGACATGCAGGAAAAAAAGTCAAGTCAGAAAGCATAGTGCAGCCACATAGCGATGAGCTCTGTCTACAAATAGGATTTTTTTGGTGCTCTCTCATGTAGCCATGCATGATTAAGATGTTTGCCTTTAGTCAGATGGAAGGATATAACAGCTCAGCCATCATGCATTAAATAAAGGATGTACATTAATACATGACTATAAATGTGTTATTACAATATATGCAGTAAGATTTTATATGCAAATTGTATCACTTCCATAGCAGATGCTTCTAACTCCCCATTGTAATTTTATTTTTCTTAATGAAAAGTCCCCAATTATTTTTTTAAATTGAAGTTCGCAGCCTATGGGTTAGAAACAGGAGCAAGAGTGTGAAATTCAACCAAGTAAAATTAACTAGAATAATAAGGGGGAGGTGGGAGAACCTTCAAGCTCTGAGAAATATTAGGCTGTGAAAGTCTCCCATCAGAAGTGTTGGAAGCTTCATTACTGGATGGTTTAAAATAAGACTAGAGAAAACATTTCAGGACACAGTGAAGTGAATAATCATGCATTGACCTTTAGAACATGTCGTAGGTCACCCGAGGAGTCTTTTTCCGGCCATATTGGAAATTTATAAGCGCTATTAATTGGAATACAAGCATTTTGAGACTGAAGAGTAGGCAGAGTGTTGAGGGGCGAGTGCAGGGGCCTAGGAGTCACGACATCAGGGTTCTGTCCCATACTTCTTCAGTCGGTGCATTTGGAAAGCTAGACAGTTTGTGCAAGTGGTGCAATATCTTGATTTGTATATTAAATATGCATTACTTTGTTTACATAAATCCCTATGAAATCCTTTAATTCCCTTTCTCCTCCCTGTCAAAACCTGTTATTGCCCGCTAGAGAGAGAGTTTCCTCTTCGTTCCCCCACCCCATCCCCATATTCCCCCCCCCCTTTCAAATTTCTCCCCCTCCTGATCTTTGGCTCCCCTTACTTGGATTTCCCCCAGCCCTGAGTCTGGTGCTCCCCTACATTACCCACTGTCCATCTCCACATTTCTGGTCCATGTAAGCCTCTCCCTGTCTCCAGCTTCTTCACCTAGGGGGTGTTCCCCAATGTGGCCTCATCCACAGGGATGGAACACCCTGCACTACTCTGCTCAGCACCAGTCTAGCTGTATCTCTATACCTGTGGCAGGTAGAGAGCTATGCTCTATTATAAGAGTCTTCCAGCTCAGGGGGGTTGCAATAGTTACCGTCACTCTAGCTAAAGAAGACTGTCTAGAGTGCCTCTTTCTTAGGTTTGCAGCTGCTCAGTAGCCGAGTAGGCTATGTCTTCAATTAACAGACATCTGTTCTAGATATCTGTTCTACAGATTCACTGTATGGCCTTGGGCAAGTCACTTGGGCCAATGTTTTAAATACATTCACTAATTTTGGGTGCCCAACTTAAGACACCTTAGCCCAGATTCTCAAAATGCACTTAGGCACGTATCTCCCATGGGAATGATTAAATGACTTGGAGGATGCGGGCTCCTGGGCCTGATTTTTCACAGTTGTCAAGGGACCAAGTGAAGTCAATAGGAGCTGTGGGTCATCTGCATCTCTAGAGAAAAATAAATAAATAAATAAATTAAAAAAAACCCCACACCAATAGCCAGACCCTTGTGTACTAACCAAAGGCACCAACTAGGTATTATTGGCATTTCTCCCTCACCACAATTCTGAAGTGCTCTTACTCTCCTCTCGGGTTCGTGGTGATTTCCAGTCAGTGGGGGAAGGATAACTTGCCTTCCAGCAGAACATTCCACTAGAACAGTTCAACCACGCGTGTACTCACGCTTTAAAATAAAATAAAAAAAAAATTAGATAACCACAAATAAGTGATGATAATGCAGGAAGATTTAAAAAAAAAAACACAACAAAAAACCAACAAAACCCCAAACAACTGAAGATACCAATTGAAAAGAACGCAGTTACAACGAATAGCCTCATGCCACATCTGAAAAAGAAAGCCTACTCACATGGTTTGTATACTAGTGACAGTGTAGTAACATGTTATGAAGCATATTCTTGCCAGCAAGTTAAAGAAGTATGGGCTGGATGAATGGACTATAAGGTGGATAGAAAGCTGGCTAGATTGTCGTGCTCAACGGGTAGTGATCAATGGCTCCACGTCTAGTAACAAGGCCTTATCAAGTGGAGTGCCCCAAGGGTCGGTCCTGGGTCCAGTTTTGTTCAATATCTTCATAAATGATCTGGAGGATGGTGTGGATTGCACCCTCAGCAAGTTTGCAGATGACACGAAACTGGGAGGAGTGGTAGATACGCTGGAGGGTAGGGATAGGATACAGAGGGACCTAGACAAATGAAGGATTGGGCCAAAAGAAATCTGATGAGGTTCAACAAGGACAAGTGCAGAGACCTGCACTTAGGACGGAAGAATTCAATGCACTGCTACAGACTAGGGACCAAATGGCTCGGCAGCAGTTCTGCAGAAAAGGACCTAGGGGTTACAGTGGATGAGAAGTTGGATATGAGTCAACAATGTGCCCTTGTTGCCAAGAAGGCCAATGGCATTTTGGGCTGTATAAGTAGGGGCATTGCCAGCAGATCAAGGGACGTGATCATTCCCCTCTATTCGACATTGGTGAGGCCTCATCTGGAGTACTGTGTCCAGTTTTGGGCCCCACACTACAAGAAGGATGTGGAAAAATTGGAAAGAGTCCAGCGGAGGGGAACAAAAATGATTAGGGGACTGGAACACATGACTTATGAGGAGAGGCTGAGGGAACTGGGGATGTTTAGTCTGCGGAAGAGAAGAATGAGGGGGGATTTGATAGCTGCTTTCAACTACCTGAAAGGGGGTTCCAAAGAGGATGGCTCTAGACTGTTCTCAGTGGTAGCAGATGACAGAACAAGGAGTAATGGTCTCAAGTTGCAGTGGGGGAGATTTAGGTTGGCTATTAGGAAAAACTCTCTCACTATGAAGGTGGTGAAACACTGGAATGCGTTACCTAGGGAGGTGGTGGAATCTCCTTCCCTAGAAGTTTTTAAGGTCAGGCTTGACAAAGCCCTGGCTGGGATGATTTATTTGGGGATCGGTCCTGCTTTGAGAAGGGGTTGGACTAGATGACCTCCTGAGGTCCCTTCCAACCTGATATTCTATGATTCTATGTTCCATATTTTCAAGAGCTGCTTCACAGATGGGAATCATTTTAAAAGCAGGTGAGAGTTCTGTAACTACTTCATATTACCAAATGACTGTTACAGGTGTAGCAGAGCAAGAGTGGCTCACTGTTGTATTAGCAGCCCCAAACCCACAGTCCTTATACTCAGACAAACTACTGAATTCAGAGCAATTTTGATGAAGGAGTCAAGGCCACACGTTTCTCATCTTTTCCATGAAAGGAATCAAAATGTGGTCAAGCTGGTATGGAGAAGACTGGCCCTGTGGCATGCTCTCTCTTCTCCACACCAAATGCATGGGGACTGGACTAGAGGACTGGAAGGGACATTGAGAGGTCATATGATTCTATGGAAGCCCCTCTCCAGGTATCTAGATCTGCAGGTGAGGAAGGCATGGGGAGCTTATAACTCTGCTACACTCTTCCTCCCCAAAATCCACTGGGTAAACTGGGCCATATACTGAGACTAGAGTTTGAAGTATGCCCCCTCCCACCCACATTACCATAGATCTCCTCCAGCTTCTGGGGAATAGAGTGAGAGAAGGGTAGAAAGGATCCAAGCTGTCCAGGGACAGCAGAAAGCACTGTGGAGAGACAGAGACAGTGGACCTTTCTGGATTTAGAGGCAAGATCCCTAGCCCCATCCACACGGCTGCAAGCCCTGCCTTCCCAATAGAAGAATTTAAGGGAAATTTGAGGGAGTTTCTTCTCCCTCATGTTGAGTGTCACTGCATAGACAAGAATGGGCCCTGAGTAAGGACTACAGGATTTGGTCCATACTGAAGAGCTTCATTTTGACTGTCTGAGACCATATTTGAGTGCCTCAGATGGTCATATCCTAGTTTTCACAGGTGCCCTACACCTCTGAAAGTCATGTAATCAGAGACTAGCTTAATAACTACAGTTCATCCGATGAAGTGAGCTGTAGCTCACGAAAGCTTATGCTCAAATAAATTTGTTAGTCTCTAAGGTGCCACAAGTTCTGCAGTACTGCATGTAAGATGGGTTTAGACTGGCTGAATTATTGTTAGCACTGATCTCAATTAATAACGGCCAACCAGCCATCTGATTAGCTGAATTATCACTTAGTTTAATTTGTACAAAATAAATACATGCTGCTGGGCTTATGGGTGCCAGAAATGCTCAGAGCTGCTTTATTACTGTTCAGAAGATGACGCATTATCCCAAAAGGTATAGTAATGGATATGAGCACTCTGAGTGTAGATCCCATAGCTGTTAAACATGTAATGTAATGGTCTCCTAGTTGAAAAGGTTTTTAAATATTTACACATCTTAATAAATATTTTAAATACAGTTTTAATACCAAAACTGCAAGCATACATTTAAACACCTTTCACTACATCCAATAAGACGCTGCACTTGAGGATATGGAGAGCCCTGAAAGCAGTGGGATCAGTGTCCCTCCCTCACATGAGGAGGGAGACAGTATAGGAAAGCCCAAGCAGTGGTAGAGCACAACTCCACAGGAACTCTCCGTCCATAGCTATGCCTGGAGACAAGAGGTCCCTGGAGTCAGGAACAGACTCCAGTGACCCCATACCAGAAACATAATAGGTATAAATGCCCCTGCCTTGATTCTATAGCAGTAGCTGGTCAGTTGCCTAAGGTGGAGAATTCCATTTCTCCTCCTTAGTGCCAAGCCTGTTTATTCCAAGCTTTGTGCAAGGCCCAGGATTTAGTCTATACTAGCGGTAGGACATAGTAATAGCTCTGTTTAATCCTTTCATCACCACCCTTGCTCTATACCTTCAGGCACAAGCAGACATGATATTGTAAGTGGGCAGAGTTTAATGCTACATGGCGTGTTATGCTTGTAATGCCTTTTAAGAAGACTTTGTAAAAGAGACAAGTGAATCAGCATTCTAGAGCAGCACTCAAAGGCCATTTGGCAACGAAACCTAAAAGGGAAGACCTCCATTATCTTGATTGCTGTAGAAGTGTTTCCAGATTCTTTACACTGCCTCGCTTCAGTTCCATAAGAGGGATGTAGATTGCATGTGCCTGGTATTATTTGTACTGCAGTAGCACCCAGAGGCCACAATGAGCTGTGAAGCTACAACCTAAGTGAAAATCCCAGCCTAGAGAGTTTACAATTTAAACTGACAAACCAGAGAGTGAAAGGGGAAAGAAAGGCACAGAGAAGTGAAGTAGCTTGCTTATGGTCACACAGCAGGTCAGTGCAAGGCTGGCAATAGATAAGAGGTATCGTGTTTTCCAATCCAGTGTCCTACCCACTATACCACCTTGCCTAATGATTGGTGTAAATAAGGAACCAAATTCTACCCTCAGATCATCCAGAGTAACTCCATTGACTTAAGTGGAGATAAAGCAGCACATGTAAAAGGTTGATTCCTCTTTTAAAGACATTCCAGGTTTCAGAGTTATTCCCTGTATGTAACAGGAGTAGTATCAGTAGCATCTTTAGAATGGAATTAATTTTGCGTGTGTGTTCACTGTACTCCAGATTTACACAATTGAGTGGAAATTGATTCAGTCTTTGTACAATTGCTATGTAATGTCTTCTTCTACTGTGATAACTTGGATCCTATAAAAGAAAGCTGGTTGCCTCAACAAAAAGGAGAAACTGAACATGTGTTTTGGATGTTTCAAGGTGAAACTTCTAAACAAAAAAAATGGAATACTGTAGTAAACGAGATAGCAGCTTAACTATACAGCAGAGTTAGTCTCTAAGGTGCCACAAGTACTCCTTTTCTTTTTGCGTATACAGCAGAGGTAAAAATTCAGGGTGCAACTTGGTCATAAAATGTACATAGTAGATAATATTTTACAAGAAAATTACACCACACAAATGCATTATAAAGCTCAGAAAAGGATTTTTTTTTTTTTAGAGTTGTAAATTACAACTTGGAAATAAATTACAACTTAAAACTCTAACCATTAACGTTAAGACCACAGGATGGCAAGCATACAGCTGGATTCTGAGAAAATGGTGAACTATGGTCAAGAGCTATTGCATGTACTTCTAAGATTTATCAAGCATGGAATATGCATAGGGGCCATCATTCCCATGCTCCCCCCCACAAAAAAAAGGTGTTATCCAGAATTCATTAGTGCATCTTCATACAGTATAGCCTCAGAATTATGAATTGACCAGTCAACCACAGTATTTTCTTAGCTGGAACTGGAAATACGCAATCAGGCAGCAGCAGAGACAAAAAAAGCAAATACCGTATAGTACTGTGTGTTAAACATAAATTACTAAAAAATAAAGGGAAAATTAAAAAAAAATGTGACAAGGTAAGAAAGCTGTTTCTGTGCTTGTTTCATTTAAATTAAAATGGTTAAAAGCAGCATTTTTCTTCTGCATAGTAAAGTTTCAAAGCTATATTAAGTCAATGTTCAGTTGTTCTTTCAAAAGTTTACCATAACGTTTTTTTCAGAATTACAAATAACCTCCATTCCTGAAGTGTTCGTAATTCAGAGGTTCTACTGTATTTCTCAGTTCTCAGAGGTAAACTGCAATACTTAAGATTTTGCTATGCTTTTTTTTTTTTAAATCAACTCATCAAAAAAAATATAATCAAAGCACTCATAATCAGTAATGATCACTCTATTTTATGATTGAAGCCAATAGATATGCTCCTTCCCACTTCACTTATTAACCAGCTAGATTTCCTTTAGCTGTTTTATATGCAGTTGAGGTTTTCAACAATAATTTGCATAAAACAGTCCTAGCGGCATTCATAATATTTTCCTTCCATATGCAACCTAATATTATTTATTCAAAAAGGACAGTAAAGGCCAAGACCAAAGGGACAGTTATTTTTAGTAGCCTTGTCAAATAGTAAATAAAACAATCCTCAGGCTCTATTCAGGGCTTTTTCTTGCCTGGCATTTCTTAAAAAGGTATGCAATTTGAACAGAGTGGTTCTTGATAGCTATAGTTCAAATCACAGAAAATATTTCATACCCTTACAATTTGCAAATTTCCTAGGGATGTGTATTTCCTAACTTTAGTGTGCGGAGCAGATGTGCTTCTTTGGGATAAAAATATTGGAACATCATAATTCCAGGACATACTTAAAGACCACACACTTAGTTAATAACTATTAATCAGCACTGCTAATAGTATACCTATCCATTACAAAAAGAAAAGGAGTACAAGTACTCCTTTTCTTTTTGCGAATACAGACTATCACGGCTGCTACTCTGAAACCTATCCATGACAAGTAACAGGACATTTCACATTTATCTTAATGGTGTATTTTGTACTTGTATCTTACAGTAGAACATCAGTTCAGAACAGTACTGGACTGATCCAACACCCATTAAATCAATGAAAAGATCTCCATGAGTATTAGATAAGAGCTCTTCATGCTGAAATGCACCAATTCTGATTCAAATCTTGTACCCACCACTTATAAATACAGAAGAGTGATTTGTAGCTTTCTGAACATGTGTGGGTAACTGCTAATCAAAAGGACACTTGGAGAGCAAACACTAGTTTTGATTCGAACTTAAAGAACTCAATCTCATTTATTAAAAAACCACATACAAAAATCATCAGTTACATAACACCAGCAAAAAGAAGCACAGTCATTTCACAACAGAGTTTGCATTACTAACAAATATATAGCACTTGCTGTTTTCTAAAACCACTGCTGTAGCTTTTGAACCATATAGTCATTCAATAATTAAGGTATTATATCAATTTTTCCTACCTCCAGTGACATGCTCTCTCTTCTTTGTAAGAGCAATTTTTCTTTATAACAAGGTTTTTTTAAATACTCCATTTCAGAGTTCTCACATATATGCATCCAGATGCTGTATTTTAAAATGTTAAGTATAGGGAACCAGTTACTATCTGTTGTGATACATATTTACTCTAATTGTGAGCTCAGCTGTACAAAGTATGTTAAAGTCCATAAAGCATCACAATATCCTACAAATTTTGATGTGAAAAGGAGACAGAAAAACTAAATTAGTCTAAGCAAAAATGGCCTACTGATATGGTTCAAGGACTATATGGAAATCATGGTTGATAAAAACAGAAGATGTGCGACTGGAAATAAATGAACCAAAATTGGTGTGTCAAATATTAAGCATAATTGGACGACAAAATAATGAGGGAATGGGCTATTCCATCCATCACTCCCTTTTTGGGTTTTTAAAGAAAGATACTTTGGGGAGAAAGAAGGGAAGAACTGACGAAGGCTACTGGAGCGAACTTCGCCACCATTGCTGCCACTCCCACTGTTTCCTGAGACCCTGTGCCTCTGTCATCCTGATCCTGAGAGATGTCCTGACCAGGCCAGGCCAGAGGGATCCAGATAAAATTACCACCCCTACTAGCTGAATACAAACACCAGGATGAAGATGAAGCAGAATCAGACCTTAACAGCTACAACAACAGCCCCAGATCACATCAACTAACTTACTGTCTTTTACCCGAAAGGACAGTCACTACTATCTTTGATTCCATATAAGGGACTGTCAAACAAGAGAGTTTTTTCCTTCTAAAAAGGGAAAGGAAACAAAGGATGTTAAAATAAAAGCCTTACTTAATGCTTTACATTTCAAACGCTTTAACTGTTTTTCCTTCTTTTGTATCTTTAATAAAAGGTTAAAAGGATTTTTGATTGTGTGCTTGCCATAGCATTAAGCGCAAATCCCTGGACCTTTAGCATGGTTGAATTTTGGACTGTGACAGTGGACAGGACTACATTAACACTTTTAGCCCATTTATTTCATTTAAGTTAATACAAGTATCTTCAGAATTTAGATTAAACAACACATACACTTAAATTGAGAAACTGGCTACCATTTTGGGCCCCAAGCCTACAAACCTCCACTATGGTGGCAGTTTTAATCCTTGTAATACAGATTCAGCTTGTTCTAGGTAGTGAAATGACATGAAAGCAAGAAAATCACTCTTTTCATACTTTTAAATACTCTAACCTCAAAAGATGGGACTTTATTATCAATTTGGAAGAGAAAACAAGGGGAATATAATAAAACAAAACATCATGAAGTAAAAACAAAGCCCATACCTAGGACGGCAAAAGGAGATGGCTGTTCCAACTAAGTCAAAACATAAAATCTGTCTCAGTGTAGCACAATACATGGAACTGATCTTACTAGATGATTACAAAGTTAACATTATTACCATAAAATAAACAATAGCAAGTCAATTCCTGAAAAGTATTTAGGGATAAGCTTTAAAGAAGTAAACCCTCATAGTAGAAAATTAAAATCAAAAGTTGGTTATGTGAAACTATAGCTAATACATTTAAAAACAAAATATTTTACCTTTACTTACCAAGATCATCAGAGTTCAAGATTCTGTTATATGACAGCAGAGTTTAGCCCTTTCAAAGCTCCAAGCGATACTCACATCAGTTGAGCACCCATCCACCTATTTTTTAAACTAAGAATAACTTAGATCTACAGAAAAGGTGCAGGCAACTGGGAGTGGTTAAGGAAATACAGCTGTGTTCCTTCTGTCCCAGGTTTATTAGGCTGAGAGTGGGTAGCTGTGCTTCTAACCCTGTCAGCAGAAACAAATAGGTCCTGATAACATGATCAGTGGATATGGAAGACTGGAAATGAAAGTTTATTGGAATAAAAAAAATAGCTGGCCCCGGAGGATACTGACACAAAATTTCATCTCATTTGGTTTATTGATTTAGCTGTTTGAGTAAAATGAATGGCTGACTGATACTGCATTTTAGCTGAGTCAGTAAAAATACAGACACCTGGAAGGGGAATCATATTGCCTTATGAAAAAGAAAACCAGGTGGGACTCACTTATTTGACTGAGGCTTACTACACAACTGATAACACAACTTCAACCTGCTAGGACAGCATTCTCTGCAGTTTCAAATAGCTGTGACTTCAAGTAGTGCATGGGGAATTACAGAAACCAACAGGAAAGTAACTTGAAGGGGCAATATCCCACTTTTTAATTTTTGCTTTTGCAAAATAAACTAAAATTAGAAAATAAAAGATCTGTATTCCTTTACTTAACAGAAACAACAAGGAGTCCTTGTGGCACCTTAGAGACTAACAAATTTATTTGGGCATAAGCTTTTGTGGGCTAGAACCCACTTCATCAGATGCATGGAGTGGAAGATACAGTATCAGGTATAAATACACAGCACATGGAAAGATAGCAGTTGCCCTACCAAGTGGGAGGTCAGTCTACTGAGACAACTCAATCAACAGTATGATACCAAGGGAGGAAAAATCACTTTTGTAGTGGTAATGAGAGTGGCCTATTTCAAACAATTGACAAGAACGTGTGAGTAACAGTAGGGGGAAATTAGTATGGGGAAAATTAGGTTTTGTAATGACCCAACCACTCCCATTCTTTATTCAGGCCTAATTTGATGGTGTCCAGTTTGCAAATTAATTCCAGTTGTGCAGTTTCACATTGGAGTCTGTTTTTGAAGTTTTTTTGTTGAAGAATTGCCACTTTTAGGTCTGTTATTGAGTGACCAGGGAGATTGAAGTTTTCTCCTACTGGTTTTTGAATGTTATAATTCCTGATGTCAGATTTGTGTCCATTTATTCTTTTGCATAGAGACTGTCCAGTTTGGCCAATGTACATGGCAGAGGGGCATTGCTGGCACATGATGGCATATATCACATTGGTACATGTGCAGGTGAACGAGCCCCTGATGGTACAAAAGAATAAATGGAAACAATCTGACATCAGGAATTATAACATTCAAAAACCAGTAGGAGAACACTTCAGCCTCCCTGGTCAGTCAATAAGAGACCTAAAAGTGGCAACAAAAAAACTTCAAAAACAGACTCCAGCGTGACCCAACTGTTTGAAATGGGCCACTCACATTACCACTACAAAAGTGATTTTTCCTCCCTTGGTATCCTACTGATAATTGAATTGTCTCATTAGGCTGACCTCCCACTTGGTAAGGCAACTCCCATCTTTTCATGTGCTGTGTATTTATCCTGCTACTGTATTTTCCACTCCATGCATCTAATGAAGTGGGTTCTAGCCCATAAAAGCTTATGCCCAAATAAATTTGTTAATCTCTAAGGTGCCATAAGGACTCCTCATTGTTTTTGCTGATACAGATTACCACGACTACCACTCTGAAACCTGTTACTTAACAGAGTACATGTGTAGCCATAAAGTATACAGGGCTCTCCACAATTCTCTGGGCATTCATGAAATGCTCAATCCTCTACCAAACTAGAGTGACCTGCAGCATCTACCAAGAGCAAAGCAGTGCTATGCTATGTAAGAGGCCAGAAGAATGAAAGAGGAAAAAGGACAGGCAAATGGAGCTACAGCAAAGTATTTTCTGTAGGCCAGATGAGAGAAGAGGTGAGGTAGGAGAACTGGCTGGCAGGCAAGTAGTTGTGGAAAACAGACCCATATTAAATTATATAAAAAACAAGATGACTGTAGCAGCAAAAAATCATACTTTTAAAAAAATTATTTGACTATTATTGGGCTGTGGTTAAACAAAAAGTTTGGTTGTGTGATGATTTAGGGAACTTGTCTGTTCAATTTATGAATTGTGTGAGATTATGAACTCTCTGAATGTATCTTTACCAAGTTACAAGTTGAATGCGTAGCCCTTGGGCCTTCTTTAATGGCTGTTTCCCTCCATATTGGCCTGAAATTCCAACAGGGTAGTGATACAGGACAGACTATAGCAGGTTGTTAAATCTGGATTGCTCTCCCATTGAAATGGAACAGATCTGAACAATTGACTGACTCCCATCCCAAACTGGTTTATCAGAGGAGTAGTCACCTGGCAACAAAGTCGCCAACTGGAGGTCTCTGATCCCCTGGGAAAGCTGATCCAGGAATCTTCTGGAAGATTATAGGACTGGAGCTGCTCTATTTGGGGTCTTCCCTGGCTGTTTTTCTCCAGTTCAAGATGAGGGAGAACAATCCAGCACCTAAAAGCCAGATGAGGCATCTGAATACAGATGGTCCCCCCACCAGGGAAGGGTGAGCTAGTGAGGGGCATGTATTAGGATTGTTTATGGCTTTCCAAACAATCTGTAGTCTTCATCTGTTAAGTAAAAGAGCAATGGTGTTAGCATCTGAGGCAAAGCGTTTCTGTGCTATATGCTGCAGCTACCACATGCCTTCTGAGAGCGTTCACCTTCAGTGGGATTCCAAAAGAGGGTGTGTGTAAGACATGGGAGAGTCTGAAGGGCCAGCACTTAGCCCAGAGACTAGGCAGCAGGATAGTGCTTCAGGAAAGGGTGCTAGACAGAATGTCTATACCCCTAGCTTGTGCCCAGTGATCCCCAGAGTGGGGCATTGGGTGTGCTCCATCCAGGCTCCGAAGCCTAAAACACCTGTGGACCCAGTGGCTGGGTTGCCTCACAGCAGCCTAGTGAGTGGCCAGTTGGGCCTGTAATAGTAGGGTACTGCAGAGCTGTCAGTTTCCTACCACAGAATTCAACAATGCCAGAATCAAAATTGGACCTCATGCATACGGTCCCTGTGTGGATGAAGGATGGTATGGACCCCGACAACTCCTTTGTTTCTTCTTCCATACTGCTCCCATGCAGCAGAGAATGGGGATAAAAAGATTCTTTCTGAAAACTACCACAAGCTTGCCTGAGGCCCTCACACTATATATTGTTTTACCCCACCCCACCAGGTTCGTACATCTTCCCATTCACCACAATCACTTCCTCCCCCTCTCTTGCTTCCAGATCTCCAACTTTTCCTCCCTCTCAGCACAAACATCTCTTAACCCTTCACTCTCCTCTCCCTTTCCCCTAACGACCTCATTTTTCCTCACCCATCTGTCCCCCCTTACTATCTCACCCTACACCCTTCATGCTCCCTCCAAATCCCCCACTCCCTCTTCCCCCAATGCCCTCATTCTCTCCTCCTCCATCTGTCTTCCCTTCCAAGCCCATTCCCTTTTTCTTTCTTGAAAACAGTGCAGGGGGTCCCACCATTTATTCCCCCAGACTTTTCTTCTTCTGCAAATACCTGCTTTTTTTTTTTTTTTTTTTTTAAACTACAGCAAGGGCTTTGTTGCTCCTTGGCACTACCTCACCTCTCTGGACCTTGCACTCACTGCCTCCAAAAGATACTCATTTTGCTCTATCAACCCAATATCCTCCCCTCCACCCCTCACAGAATATCAGGGTTGGAAGGGACCTCAGGAGGTCATCTAGTCCAACCCCCTGCTCAAAGCAGGGCCAATCCCCAACTAAATCAAAGAGAAGGTACTGTCGCTCCCTTGCCACTGGAGAATGTGGGCATTGATCCTGCTGCCTCTCGCATGCACTCTACCACTTGAGCTAATTCCCCTGTCAGCGTACCTAGTCTTCCTCTGTCTCTCTCAGTTCCGCTTCAAATCCCCTAGCTTCCCTCTTCATTGCCTTCATGCTTGAGTTCCTCCACCATCTTTGCTTCCACAGCTCCCCTCCTGCCAAGTCCATTCACTGCTTCTGACCTACACACCCTACCTCATCACCCAACCCCCTCCACTTGAGAGCCAGCTGCAATGCTTACACTGCTGTTTTTAGCACAGGGCTGTCTCCCCAGACTGGTATGTATACATACCTTCTCTGTGTCTCCCTAGACTGTGTACTCTTCAGGGAAGGGATCTTTCCTTCTTGTTTGTCTGGAAAACTCTTAGTACATCATGGGTGCTACCATCAGCAAATAATAAATACTACAATACAAACATACATTATATAAGTACTATTCACTCAGGTATCTCAATGCAGTGAAGAAACTATTTTTTATTGTTTAAAGAGCTTTGCAGTTCATTTGTTAGGATTTTAAAATCCAGTAATTCCTCCAATAAAAAAAGTTTGCCACGACAACGTAGTTCAACAAGGTAGTTCCACCAGAATTAAATTCTGTAATTATTTCTCAGTCTATAGCACAGAATAAAAATAGCATTTTAAAGAAGTCAAACAAAAAGTGAATTATAACCATCCCATTTTTAAACAATTTATAAAATATTTCTCACAATATACATGACAATAAACTAATTTAAATAACATTAATACAAACTATCAAAAGTCAGGGAACTTAAAGTGATATTCATCTTTACCACACAAGTAGAAGACATAACAGGTTTATGATCCTTTCCAATCTGTCAACTAGGTAGTCATAATTTTAAGAAAAAAGATCAAGTAAAAATTTTCAAATGAGTTAGGCATCGAAATCCATGTCTAGGCACCCAAGGACCTGGCTTTATTTTTAGATGTGCAAACACACTGTTTTTCCACAGAGATGAGAATGCTCAGCAGCTCTTTGCAAGTCAGGCCAACTTTTTAAGTGTCTAATGCCCCAATTCTGTAAAAACTTATGCACAAATGTAACTTCATGAATTTGAATAGTCCCATTAAATCCAGAGAGACTGCTCATATGCATAAAATCATATACATAAATGGTTGCAGGATAAGGAAATACACTGACTTGGGAGTCTATCTGTGGATTTAGGTGTCTAATTTTAGGTCTCCAAATTTGAAATTTTTGGTTATAGTATTTACACAATTAACAGAATGATTCATGTAATTATGTATTTAGGATGTCCACCAGGATTTTTAAATTTTAGATACATTTGCTGTGCATGAATTGTAGCCAATTTTCAAAATATCATCTGTACAATTTATATTTTTTTCAAATTACTAATTAGACTAATCACTTGCCAAACTTCATGGTTCAAGCTTTGAGTTAAACAAATATAAGAAAGCATTCAGCCAGTAATTTCTTTCTCTATAGGCCATATTCTGCCACAGCTTTTAAACAGAAATCCTTATTAACAACAATGGTGATTTCTGCTTAAAAGTGGATGGTACACTCTGGCCCTATATTTTTAAAAGTTTACATAAACTTTCAAATAGTTCAAATACATTTTAAAAGTCTAAGAAGCAACATAATCTTATACACCCCAAATTTTGATCAGGGTAAATATTTACAACTGAAATACCTGAAAACCGATGATTGTAATGGAAACAATGACACAACCTTAAAGTACATAATAAATGTCAATGCTGTGACGGTACTTTTAATATTAATACTAGAAGCCTCTCCAGTTGCCAACAAAAAGTACATTTTTCAACAGAAAACTAGCTTCATTCTAGCTTATCCTCATTAATATAGATTAGTGCAGCATCATGCTAAATGTGTTTGCTTACACCAGTGATTCTCAAACTGTGGGTTGGGACCCCAAGGTGGTCATGACCCTGTTTTAATGGGGTTGCCAAGGCTGGCATTAGACTTGCTGGGGCTCGGTGCCAAAGCCTGAGCCCCACCGGCCAGGGCCAAAGCCCAAGTCCCACAACCTGGGGTCAAAGCCCAAGCCTGACGGCTTCAGCCCTGGGTGGCGGGGCTCAGGTTACAGGCCCCCATACCTGGGGCAGAAGCCTTTGGGCTTCAGTTTTGGCCTCAGCAGGTTTTGGAATTGGCCCCCACGCCCAGGGCAGCTCAGGTGGGCTCAGGCTTCAGTCCCGCCTCCTGGAGCTGTGTAGTAATTTTTGTTGTCAAAAGGGGGTCATGGTGAAATGAAGTTTGAGAAGCCCTGGCTTACACCATTGATTTAGATAGGTACCAAGGGCAAAAGAAGTAGGTTGCTTCTCTTGCTACTCTGTGGTAGGGCCCAATCGTGCAAATACTTTTCGAAGAGCTTAACAGTATATGCAAATAGTTCATCTGATGTGCGTAAAGTTAAGCATGTGTCAAAATGTTTGAAGGATTAGGGCTCAAATCATTAAAATTATTATTATTATTATTATTGATATTCAGCTTGTGGCAACTGGAGAAATCCTAAAAATGGCAAAGACACATCATCAATTAAGTAGTTGTGTCTGTGAGAAGGAAACTATTTTGACTCAATGAACCCTTTTTGCATTGTGATTTGAAATACATACCCAATTTGTGAGGGCAAAAATGTTAAGACAAGCCACTGATCTGTTTTCATCTCCCTTCTTCACTGTTCATTTATTGTCATTAAAGAAAGCTCTGGTTTATATTATATCCCGTGATTTTCCTTTTTTAAATGCTCCATTTTTTTCCTAATACAAAACACCTGTCAAACAATCAGCCTATACTTCATTGTATCTGGTCAGATGTTTTCAACTGACAACAGTCCTCACTTTCAGGGTAAAAATCAGATAAAAATCCTTCCTGTTCCACCTTTCATTTAAAAAAAAATTAAGGTAATTTAATATCAGTGCCACCTTAATTACCCATACTAAATTGAACAATTGTTTTGAAATCCTTCGACTGGAATGGTAAGCAGTTGTCTCCTATTTTTCTTCTGAATTTACTGGGAACAATTAATATGTCCATCTGAATGATTAGTCTCCAACATCCCCATCTCTATCACCAATGAGCCATAGGAAGTGAAAACTCATAGCTAATAAGGCAGTTCCAAGCAGATCTCCCAATGCAGTAAGGTAAGGGATAGAAAAACTGTCAGGATCTTTTCCTTTTTTCCAGAAGTGGTGCACCATCCAGTCAGCAATCCATAACAAAGTAAACACCTGTGGCAGAACATTAAACAAAAAATAATCCAAAATCAGTGGGAGTGGAATTAGAGCACTTTTGAAAATCCCACCCTAAACATTAACACTGATCTATTTCCCTGCTGATTATTTTAGCAGAAACATTAAGCTAACAGGCCTGATTTCTAAGATGTGCTGAGCATCTGGGATGCCCACTGAACTTCAACAGGAGGTGGTGGATGCTCAGCAACTCTGGAAGTCATACTGCGTGTGTATTGGTGGGTGTAATGGTAGAACTGGGTGAACTGGAGCAGTTAGTGCCTTGCTAGTGTGGGGAATGAAGAATTCAAACACTTCTCCCCAAAAACTCAAGATCACTTTCATCCTTGCCTAAAAGGTAGAATATCAGAATGGTAGGACTGGAAGGGGCCTCGAGAGGTCATCTAGTCCAGTCCCCTGTGCTCAGAAGTATTATCTAGACCAGTGTTTCCCAAACTTGGGATGCCGCTTGTCCAGGGAAAGCCCCTGGCGGGCCAGGCCGGTTTGTTTACCTGCCGCGTCCAGCGGTTCGGCCGATTGCAGCTCCCACAGGCTGTGGTTTGCCGCTGCAGGCCAATGGGGGCTGGGGAAAACGGCGCAGGCTGAGGGACGTACCGGCCGCTGCTTCCTGCAGCCCCCTTTGGCCTGGCGTGGCAAACCGCGGCCAGTGGGAGCCGTGATCGGCCAAACCTGCAGACGCGGCAGGTAAACAAACAGGCCCAGCCCGCCAGGGGCTTTCCCTGCACAAGCGGTGTCCCAAGTTTGGGAAATACTGATCTAGACCATCCCTGACAGGTGTTTGTCTAACCTGCTCTTAAAAATCTCCAATTATGGAGATTCCACAGCCTCCCTAGGCAATTTATTCCAGTGCTTAACTACCCTGACAGGAAGTTTTTCCTTATGTCCAACCTAAACCATCCTTGCTGCAATTTAAGACCATTGCTTCTTGTCCTATCCTCAGAGGTTAACAAGAACAATTTACCTCCCTCCTCCTTGAAACAACCTTTTATGTATTTGAAAACTGTTATGTCCCCTCTCAGTCTTCTCTTCTCCAGACTAAACAAACCCAATTTTTTTCCATCTTCCCTCATAGGTCATGTTTTCTAGACCTTTAATCATTTTTTGTTGCTCTTCTCTGGACTTTCTCCAATTTGTCCACATCTTTCCTGAAATGCGCCCAGAACTAGACACAATACTCCAGCTGAGGCCTAATCAGCACTAATCAGAGCGGAAGAATTACTTTCCATGTATTGCTTACAATACCCTTGCTAAGACATCCCAGAATGATGTTTGCTTTTTTTTGCAACAGTGTTACACTGTTAACTCATATTTAGCTTGTGATCCACTATGACCCCAGATCCCTTTCCATAGTACTACTTCCTAGGCATCATTTCCCATTTTGTACGTGTGCAACTGATTGCTCCTTCCTAAATGGAGTACTTTGCATTTGACCTTATTGAATTTCAGCCCATTTACTTCAGACCATTTCTCCAGTTTGTCCAGATCATTATGAATTTTAATCCTATCTTCCAAAGCACTTACAACTCCCCCTAGCTTGGTATCCTCTGCCAACTTTATAAGTGTACTCTCTATGCCATTATCTAAATCACTGATGAAGATATTGAACAGAACCAGCCCCAGAACTGATCCCTGTGGGACCCCACTTGATATGTCCTTTAGAAGGAAAGATAAGATACATCCTCTCCCCAGTATGTAAAATCTCAACTACCTCCTAGTTTCCAATAACCAAAGCTGTCTCCCTGGTGTCCACACCACTAGTACTCTTTCCCAATACTTTGTCCTACAGTGCAATTATATTTTCAAAACAAAAATATAAGAAACAATGAAATGTTGAGGGTTAATTATTATCAAAATAACCAAATGTCACAAGACATAACTTGATTGAAATTGGGAGAGTAAGTGAGGAGATTGGCTTTAGGGGAACAGTACTGAATAAAACCAAGTTTAGTGTGATGCACAGGAGCACTTGTTAGATCTCAAATAATTTCACCCAGACAGCAGGAGCCAATGTAAATGGCCTAGAAACCATGAAGTATCCATTTCAACCCAGGCCCAATTCTCATGGGCATTATGAGATCTGCATTTTTAAAACCAGGTCTGAATTTGCTTCAAAGTGCTGTGTTACAGACTTTATTCCCAGCTGTGACTGTCTCAGCACCTAAGAAATATGAATTTAATGCTGAAGGTACATGTGACGAGTAATCCAGTACTAGTAGGGATTCATTTTTGAATATTCCACAGCTGTATAAGAATTTCTGGCTCACTTCAATCATATGGCATAGCGTGAGTGGGGGGAAAAGCATACTAATTGAGTCTCCATCTCTTCTTGTCTCTTTGGATGGGACTGCCTAGGCTGAAATAAATGTTCATACACCCCAATGTCTTTTTAGCTAATCAGATATTCAGGAATTAAGATTTATAACATGAGGTCTGAATTAAGGACAGTTCTTACCTTACTAACATACAAAAGAAGATTTACTATATACATTAAAGAAAATATATGTAATAGAAAAATGGTAAAAGTTAAAAAATAAGATCCGAATTAATTCTTTAAATTAGAACATTTAAAACTAAATGCATACATTATCTTTCCAAACGCTATCAGTTGCTAGAACATTTTCAGTGCTCATAAGATTTTTTTAAAATGATCTCTAGATTAAAGCCAAGTTTAGAAAAAAACCATGTTAAATATACTAAAATGATTAAATACATTATAAAACTTCCTCTCAACACTTCGTTTTTTAAAAATTAAAAAATTCATGCTTTAAACTACAAAAGCATATTTTAAATCTAAACTTGTGGATTTTAAAAAAAATGACCAAACACTGTCCCTGTTTTCTCTTTATGAAATATGCATAACTTATTTCAATAAACACATCCTCTCAATAGGCAACTCTGTAGTTTAAGCTAATTATGCATGTGCTAGGTGTGCTTACTGGAATCCAAACAAATATATTTAAAAGCAGATGTTTTCTTTGGAAGATTATGTCAGATTCTTTCAGTCAGCTCCTTCTTCCAACACAGACAAAAAAGGTCTGTATATAGAGATACTGTACATAAACATTCCCTTACAGGCCCTACATACCAGACTCCGTAACTTAAAAAGACAATAGTTATACAATTTTATCAATCTAATGATGTGGGAACTCTTTTTAAGAACAATATTATTACTTACTCTGAAAAGAGACACATGATTAATTAGAAATACTGTACACAGTAAAATTTAAAGTGTAGTGTAGAATGTGACTTTTTTAAAATTAAAGACTTAAAACTCCAAATTGTCCCTATATATTTCCATTTCTAAAATATCTGGCTGATGTAGGTTTGGGAGAAAAGTAGTCCTTGAATTCTACAAGACTTAAAGGGAGGATAAATTGACCAACGTATTTCAGAAATGTCAAAGAAGTAACTGAGTAGCTGCATACATAAAAGGACTGACCTCAGAACTGAGAGACTCTACAGTCATTGATCAGGGAAAAGATAAGATGATACTTGGAAAGAATCAGACGGTTAAAGAATGCAATATAGATTTTAAAAGGAAGGTCAGGCTGAATTAATCTGATTAATTTCTTGATGTGACTGACAAAAGAAACTGACAGAAGTGAAACAGAAGACATAATCAACCTGGACTTAAAGAAGGCTTTTGTATTTAGTGTCACAAAAAGTAGTATGAAGAAAAGGAGGACTTGTGGCACCTTAGAGACTAACAAATTTATTTGAACATAAGCTTTCGTGAGCTACAGTTAGACTAAAGGTGCCACAAGTCCTCCTTTTCTTTTTGCGGATACAGACTAACACGGCTGCTACTCTGAAACCCGTCATTATAAAAAGTAGTATGTAAAGTTATCAAGTATGATGGTGCTGGTAAAACTCAATTTGATAAAAACATATTGGCAGCTGAGGACATAGAACAGTGGGAAATAGTATAATGGAGGTGGCAAAAAGAGACTGTTGAGAAGACAAATCTTGTTCAGCCTACACACTGTACTAACGATGGAAAGGCGGGATCATGACGTAAATAATACATAAGTGTATATAACATAAAACTGGAAGATTTCAGAGTAACAGCCGTGTTAGTCTGTATTCGCAAAAAGAAAAGGAGTACTTGTGGCACCTTAGAGACTAACCAATTTATTTGAGCATGAGCTTTCGTGAGCTACAACTCAATGCATCCGATGAACATATTATCCAGTGCTTCTAGCATGCTGTATGAATTCTGAGAGAAAGGTAGAATTAAGGTCGTATGCGTCATATTGGATAAAATGTAGTAATTATCTCAAAACCAACTATTATAAACCAGAAACTTCAGAGTTAAGTTTACAGTTAAGAAATCCAATCATGTTAATATAAGAAATCCACAATTAAGGCACCAAAACAACCACAACTCTGACCTGTAAGTGATGTCATGCAATAACCACAGGATTATGATTAAAGCATTTTAGTTGTCTGTGGTCCAGGATGAGATTTAAATGATTTTTAATTACACATTAGGTTTCTCAGATTTTTCCCCCTCATGGCATCCCTATGGGGCCTTGTCTGAATAGTAACTGTAAAGTACCTATAATGGTCTCATCCTGTAAGCCTCCATACATGGAGTTCCCATTGACTGCAATGAAAATTCTGCATTCAAATTACTTGCAAAATAGGCCCTGAATACTCAGAGAATATAGTTGCTGGTTGCAGATACCTCATTTTCCCAGAAAGGTAGACTGTTCCATTACATTTTAAAACAAAACAAAAACCAGTCTTCTCTGGTGGCCATGTCAACAGTCCTGGTTCTTTCCATGTCATAACCAGAGGAATCAAACCACTGCCTCCACCAAATATGGAAAGAATTTCTATCACCTCTGGCTCTCCAAAAGAATACTATCCCATTTCTTCTCTAAGAAGGACCTTGCCACTGTCAGCCATGCCATAGTTACTTCCATGTTGGAAAAGTGCAATTCACACTGCTTGGGGGTGAATGTGGACACCAAACGCACAAGCTACAATGCATTCATCATTCAACAACCTGCCTCTTAAGCAACAGACACCAGCATGGATATATTCCACTTGCTCCTTGTTTACTTCTGGACCAAATTCAAAGTGGTAAACAAACAGATACATTACACACTTAGGCTAGGTCTACACACAGAAGTTGCATCAACCTAATTTTGTTAAACTGGTGTGACTCTGTGTATGTATAATCATATCTGTTTAAAACTGGTTATAATATCAGTTTAACCTGCACCTGTAAATTTACAGGCATAAGCTAAACCAAGATAAATGTTGGAAAATCTCTAAGTGGCATTGACAGCATACCCAGCATTATGTGCCCCTCCCCCCGCCAAATCCCAGCACAGAAAGTATGTCGGGAGCAAGGCCAAGAAAAAGGAGGCATTGCTTAAGACTACTTCGTGCTTTGATGATTTCTGGGTTTGCTAGGATCAGGCCTTAAAATTCTTAAAATGTATCTAAGCAACATGCATAATTACATGATATTTATGTAAAGTGCTTATCACCATGGAATCCGAGTATCTAGATGAGTATGGTATAAAAACCTTGACAGACAAAAACTAAGGCCTGGTCTAAACACAAAGTTGCACTGGTTTAACTAAAGGTACGTTTCAATTTAGTTAAACAAGTGCAACTTTGTGTGTGGACACCTTTATATCAATGTAAACCTG
The DNA here is from genome assembly GCF_965140285.1 of Lepidochelys kempii. Taxonomy (NCBI): domain Eukaryota; kingdom Metazoa; phylum Chordata; order Testudines; family Cheloniidae; genus Lepidochelys; species Lepidochelys kempii. Next base: position 253,320,882 of record NC_136380.1, read on the forward strand.
GAATCCACAACTGGCTTTCCAGCTTCTTTGTGCTGTTGGAGTGGCACAAAGCTGGCAGAAGCAGGGCCAGGATTGGGCATTTATTTTAACATTTTCTTGAATTATGAGAACTTCTGGTATCAGTACATGCTGTAGATTTTGGAAGTCATCTTTGGATAATATAAAAAGCAGTCTTTAAAATTCAGCAATATTCTCCTTCCATATAGACCTATTATCCTTATTCAGACAAAAACTGCATTGAACTTCACGAGGTATTTTTCCCCCTGTGTAACTAGTACAGAATAGGGCCATTAGTATACATTTCCAAATGATAAAAATAAGGTTCTTTATGGCCTCAGGCTATTGTAGAGCCCAAGACACCTTTTCATTGTAAAGAAAGGAGTCATCAAAACACCACTGAATTCTCCAGTTTGCAGTCAAAAAGAAAACTACTGTGGAACGTTCAAAATATGTCACTCCACAAGAATACTGTTCTGATTTTTACTGATACGAGTAATTGTATTTTATCACGGCAAATTTACTGGGTGATGGCTTCTAGAGTTTCCTATTACTTGTTTATTTCCAGAGTCCATAACACAGCTGCACGCTGAGATTTGGTTGGTAGGTGTGAAAATTCCTCAGAGGGCTCTTTATTGGCTCAGCAGGAACCTGAAGCACAGAGGCAGCCTTTGAATGTTCAAAGCAGCTTGCTGTAAGACTGATGGTTTCATTACTCCAGTTTTGCCTTCATTTTATTGCTGGATGACAAGGCTGAAAATGAACCTTATTCTTTATGCCTAGCTGCAAATAGTTAAAGCAAAAAAAAAAAAAGGATGACGACCATATGGCTATTCCAAGGGCATGTGGAGGAATTTAAATTTGACCGCTTTTGGAGGGGCACGTTAAACAAACACATACACATTAAACCAGGGGTCGGCAACCTTCGGCACGCAGCCCATCAAGGTAATCCACTGGTGGGCCACGAGATATTTTGTTCACGTTGACCATCCGCAGACATGGCCCCCGCAGCTACCAGTGGCCATGGTTCGCTGTTCCTGGCCAATGGGAGCTGCGGGAAGCAGCGGCCAGCACATCCCAGCGGCCTGCACCACTTCCCACAGCTCCCATTGGCCAGGAACAGCAAACTGCAGCCACTGGGAGCTGTGGGGAGCCATGCCTGCGGACGGTCAATGTAAACAAAATATCTCACGGCTCGCCAGTGGATTACTCTGATGGGCTGTGACCCCTGCATTAAACCACATCAATATACACACATACATTATATGTATAGAAATAAACAGCAGTGCACTCACCATTTCAACGAAAATCCATGCGTCATGGAGCCCTCTGAATAAATGTATCCACAATACTTGGCTGTGGTGGGGTCACAGAGCTCCTCTGGCCCTGGGGCCACAGAGGGGAGAAGGAGAGAGCTCCTCCAGCCAGGGCCACAGGAGCTCACTCTCTCTCCCCGCTGCAGCCCAGGGGCTGGAGGAGTTCTGTGCCAATTACTGGGGGAGGGGGAGCCCTGTGTCCCTGCTTGCCCCCCTTTTGCATGTCCCTGAGCTATTCAATCATATATGCATTGTTGGTCCGTAGCCAGTCTGTATCTTCATGAAGAAGGTATCAAAAGCTTGGCTTTGTATAGTTTTCAGAAAACAAATATGTTCCCCCTCAACAATACAATACACACCAAACCCAAGCCATGTTTAAATCAATCTGCTGTCATGTTTGATTTTCAGCAATATACAATTGTTTGCCCAGACAATGTATGCTGTATTATTTGTGTTTTTCATAAAATGAAGTAATGTATAGGTTTCAGTAGGTATTTGTACATAGTGTAGACATAATTATAGTACTTATTTTGCATTACCAGAGAATGGTGCCATACATAAGTATGTGCTAGACTTTATATTATAAAACTATTTCTGAGGTTTTACACTCAATCTGAAAAAAGTATCCCTGAATGAAAATTGGTATACATTTTCTCAGATGTAATGTAAATAAAATGATTGAAATATTGACCCCATTGATGTTAGCAGAAGTTTTGCCATTGAGTTCAAGAGAGCCAAGATTTCAAGCAATAGATCCAAATAATTTATTTAGTTTAAAAGACATGGTAATTTACAGTTAGAGGAACAACAAAAGTTGTTTGCTGGGTTTTTTCATCTTTTGAAAATCAAAACAGCTTTGTTTATAAAATAATCATTAGTCCATAATACTGACTAGTTCACACTATTTTCAAAATCAAACCCAGTATTTACAGAAGTCAATAACTATGTTTAAAAAGTGATTGTAAATTCAGTGACTTTCTACAAGTTTTCTGTTACTACATACACATAGCATACTATTGATTAGTAATAACTAAATCTATATTAATACTAATTTATATTTATGTAAACTAGGGCTCTTGATTAATCACAGTTAACTCACGCGATTGACTAAAAAAAAATTAATCATGATTAATCGCAGGTTTAATGGCACTGTTAAACAATAGAATACCAATTGAAATTTATTAAATATTTTGGATGTTTTTCTACATTTTCAAATATATTTTAGTCTGTGTTGTAATTGAAATCAAAGTGTTTATTACTTTTGATTACAAATATTTGCACTGTTAAAATGATAAAAGAAATTGTATTTTTCAACACTGACCTCATACAAGTACTGTAGTGCAATCTTTGTCATGAAAGTGCAACTTACAAATGTAGATTTTTTTTGTTGCATAACTGCACTCAAAAACAAAACAAAGTAAAACTTCAGAGCCTATAAGTCCACTCAGTCCTACTTGTTCAGCCACTCACCAAGACAAACAAGTTTGTTTACATTTACAGGAGATAATGCTGCCTGCTTCTTAATTATAATGTCGCCAGAAAGAGAGAACAGGTATTTGCATGGTACTTTTGTAGCTGGCACTGAAAGGTATTTATTTGCCAGATATGCTAAACATTCATATGCCCCTTCATGCTTCGGCCATCATTACGGAGGACATGCTTCCATGCTGATGACGCTCATAATTAAATTTGTGACTGAACTCCTTGGGGGAGCATTTTATGTCCCCTGCTCTATTTTACTCGCATTCTGCCATATATTTCTTGTTATAGCAGCTCGGATGATGACCCAGCACATGTTGTTCATTTTAAGAACACTTTCACTGCAGATTTGACAAAACGCAAAAAAGGTACCAATATGAGATTTCTAATGATAGCGACAGCACTGGACCCAAGGTTTAAGAAACTGAAGTGCCTTCCAAAATCTGAGAGGGACGAGGGGTGGCGCATGTTTTCAGAAGTCTTAAAAAAAGCAACACTCCGATGCGGAAACTACAGCAACCGAACCATCAAAAAAGAAAATCAACCTTCTGCTGGTGGCATCTGACTCAGATAACGAAAATGAACATGTGTTGGTCTGCACTGCTTTGGATTGTTATTGAGCAGAAACCATCATTAGCATGGATGCATGTTCCCTGGAATGGTGGTTGAAGCATGAAGGCACATATGAATCTTTAGCACATCTGGCATGTAAATATCTTGTGACGCCAGCTACAGCAGTGCCAAGAGAACACTTGTGACACTGTAAACAAGAAGCGGGCAGCATTATTTCCTGCAAATACAAACAAGTTTGTTTAACCTGAACAACTGGCTGAACAAGAAGTAGGACTGAGTGGACTTGCAGGCTCTAAAATTTTACATTGTTTTATTTTTGAATGTAGTTTTTTGTATGTAATTCTACATTTGCAAGTTCAATTTCCATGATAAAGAGACTGCATACAGTACTTGTATTAGGTGAACTGAAAAATACTATTTATTTTGTTTTTTACAGTGCAAATACTTGTAATAAAAATAAAAAGTGAGCATTGCACACTTTGTATTCTGTGTTGTAACTGAAATTAATATATTTGAAAAATGTAGAAAACGTCCAAAAATATTTAAATAAATGGTGTTCTCTTATCGTTTAACAGTGCGATTAATCGTGATTAATTTTTTTAATGGCTTGACAGCCCTAATGTAAACGTATCATAATGACTCCATTCCCATAAATCTTTTAAAGTATATTACACAGAGAAGGCATAGAACATCTGGGAGTGAGCAAGTAGCAGAGACATATGAAATGGACTGAATAAAGTAGCAGTGGAAAAGAGTATAAAGGTATTAGAAATAAGAAAGAAAGGAACGGATGAAGACAAAATTAACAGGGGATCAGGATAGGGAAAGAAAACACCCCATGGAAGTGCTCCAAAGACCACTGAATTTAACAGAAGCCACTGATTCTGTGGGCTTTGAATCACACCCAGGGAGGGGCGATAAACAGGAAGAGAGACATCACAATGGTGATGAAGAAGAATAAAGACAATTTGATGAGGTATTGTTGGGGGGCTACTCGGTGGAAGATACAGGGGGGTTGCTGTAGAGAGATTAGTTACATTAAACCGGCGGTTCCCATCACGATCAAAGCTCTGTTCTCCTTTATAATCATCTTGAAAATGTCAAGAGGTTTTTAGAGCTAGAAAAGTCATCCATTTTCATTTATTAAGCAGAATTTTAGTATACCAAAGGGACTATAAATAGATCCAATATGTGGTGATGATCACCATAACAGAAAGAAAATGCAAATATTCTACAACAGATTTTTGCCCTAAACGAATATAATGAATAAAGCAATAGGATATCAAACCTGCTCAGTTTAGACTGCCCATAACTGATTATTGCCCTTGGGTATTATTGCGTTCTGGCTATTGATATTCATTTGTTACCTCAGATATAAAAAAATCACTTTTAGCCTGTTAAAATGTAGGTCTTTCATAAAACAAGATGTATACTGATGATTTAAACACAAAGTGGAAACAACTACAAGTTCTGTAATTCAGTATGGACTAGGGGCTAGCTTGCAGATTCTTCATTGCTCAAGAGATTGTGATTTGGTTGATAACTGAAATGACAGTAATTAGCTGTGAGATTTTCCAATCTTACTATGTAGGCAAAACACTAAATCCTTTAAAAGGCTAACTGTTGAAGGAGGACAAAATATAAAAGTCCCAAGGGAAAAAAAGTAGCAGTGGAATTACAACAAGATTAGAGTTGATCTATGCATATCTCTGAAGAAAGGCCAGCAGAGAAGCACTGAGTTTGTAATTTCAAACTATTCTCATTACTATCAAGGTGTCTAGATTACGTCACTGGTGCTAAGCAGAAAATGAAAGGCAAGAAGCAAAGTGGTTTCATGTTAAAACAGAAGAAAACTAAGAAATGTGCTATTGCATGGGAGGCCCACTCTCTTAAGGTCCCAATAGGCAGTAAGAAAGAGCACCAGCATAACTGATTAAGGTGGTACAGATAATTGAAGATGTAATCATACTCAAGGGACAGGGAAGTGTCATTTATATGAAAATCTGAATTCTGCTAATTAAAGCTATACAAAACCTTTCTATATACCAGCATTATAAAAATGTGATTATATCTGGTATAACAAAAAGGGAATAAAGGAAGAGAAAAGAAACCACCAATGTAGTGGAATATTTTCATAAATTGACTAGAAATATGGGGTTCCTGACTGTAACTTTGCAAAAGACCCCTGAAAAATTATAGTGTGCAATAGTTGTGATTCAACTACTAAAGAACAACTGCAAAATGTCTGTCATGGCCCGAGATAGATGGTGGTAAAGGGAAAATCATCCACAAAAGGAAAAGCTGCAAGCTTCAGCCTCCCCTTGCTTATATCAGATTAAAAATCAGGATGGACTCTACAGATATCAGTGGAATATTACTACTGAAAAACTGGCATAAGTGAAAGGTGAATCAGGCCTTGCAATTTTCTTGCATTTTTGAACATGACTTTAAATGTATACTTATGCTGATGTCAATCAAGATTTTTCTTCCATGCCATTCTAAAAAGCCCGGTCTCCTCTTAGCATCTGCAGGTAGCAGCAAGAGAAACCTGAGACTTTCCAAAATGCCAATTCAAAACTGAGGGAAATGATAGGAACTATGCCAATATAATTATAACAGAAAAATATAAAATCAATTTCTTCCAGCAGTTCTTGACATATCCATTGCTTTGAGTGAAATCTGCATCAGGACAATGTAAAGTAAGTCCATGAGAAGGGGATGGAGAAGGAGAGATTAAACAAATCAAAGTGATATAATGGGAAAGAACAAGAAGTATGAAGGAAAAGAGTTAAAAATAATGGAATGGCACAGTTATATGCAAGGCCTTGAGTTTTCCAATTGTATACTAGGTGGAAAAATGGGGTTCTCATATAAAATTCAAATGCTAGCAGTTTGCAAAATCCATCTTTTTATCACTGAATTTCTAACTTCAGCATATCCAAAAAAATTAGTATATTTAAAATACACAATCCAGATGATTTTTTTTACCCATTTACAATTAAACTGAAACAACACCACTCCAATAAACACAGAAAAACAGAGTTCAGAACACTGAATTATAGTTTTTTTCATGTAACAGATTTGTTGACTATGATGATGTTAGTTTTAAAGATAACTTGGTAATAGTTATTTTAGAAGTAAGACCTACACTCCACATATGGATCTTTCAAGTATGCCCTTCATTTTTCTTTTTAAATATAACTAAATGTTTTATTCAGCTCAGCAAAGTTTTAACTAAAACTTGACTGTAAATGAAACAATTAAATGTATAAGCTAATTTCTTTTTTTGGAGTGACTTCAGCTTACGCTATGACTATTTCAAAGGTTCCTTTCAACTGCTGATATTGCTCGGGCTAGAGACTTAAATAAAGCCAGCAAAAGTGATGCAAAAATGTTTAATGAAAACAATGGATGCACTTAATTATTATTCTGGTTACCGCTAAACTGACTTCACCTTTAATGAGTGTTTAAGAGATGCACACAAGCATATAGGTAAGACTGTTACGTCTGTGGGTTATGTTAACCAAGACTGTGATCCATTTTATTTGAATGAAACCACGATGAGAGCCTTTTTTAGGAATTTTTCATGGCCTACTTTCTATTAATAAAGGCCATATTCCTTTCCCATTGTTTAACATGATGCTTACTGGCTTTAATGGTGCTGACACATGAGAAACAGAGAAAAAGTACAGCATTTACTTGGGAAAATGATACAGTGAGGTGTCTGATGAGAAACACCCAAAATGCAGTTGTAGAAGCTGTTGGGTATATGTGAGAATAATTTATTACAAAGAGGGTGTGTGCCGATAATCCATAACATGGACACACATTCCCTATTGCTTCTACTCTTTACATATCTAAAAGCAAGTATCAAACATGGTATTCTTTGAGAACTAAAACATACTATACCCATTTTTTATTCTTACCTGTAACAGGGCTGCAAACAAATATACTGCTATAAAAATTGGAGTCAAAGAGGTATGACCACTTTTCATTAAATGGATGGTGTACAAGAAAATTAAATGCCCAGGAATCACCAAAAGGAGAAGAACTTGGGCTGATTTGTTATTTATTCCTGTAAATACAAAAAAAATGCAGTTTAGCCCTTTGAAAGCTGGAAAATATTTTTATCAATAATAGAAGGGGTGCAAATTGTACCCTTCTGGTAGGGCATGCATGATTTTCACCATCAAATTCCCTCAGAGTTTCTTCTATGTTTAGTGTCTGCCAGGGGATCAACAGGACCCCTGCCAGCAGAGGCTGCTGACAGTCTGCTCTGAATCAGACCATCCCCTGGCCACCTTGATTGGGTTCCTTACCTAAACATTACCACCCACTTTTAATTGCAGTAGGCCCCTATATGTTCCCTCAGAAGAGGCAAAGTTTTGGCTACCTTTACCTTCTACATAAAAGTCCCTCAGAGGACTTTTTATATTGCTAAGCAGTAACTTTACATTCACCTATTTTTTTATTTATTAGTTAGAAGTATATTTAATAAATATCAAAGAGCAACAGAAGCTACTCAAAAATCAACTCTTACCAAAAGCTATCACACATTTACAAATGGTACCTTCTGTTTTAAATTTAAGGAAAAACTGTGGAAGTCAGAGCAACCATTGTGTGGTTGATAACAACATGACTCGAAACTTCCCATTACAGTATCATCACCTGGATGGAATAAAACCATTATGACTTAGGCTAACAATGTGAAGCAGGAAATAAAAAGTTCTCAGCATCAGGGTAAAGTTTCAGCTACAACACTGTCTGCTGGTTTATAGAACAGTACTAGATAGCTGAAGGATACTTTTCCCAATTAGTAGTAAAGAGGGTAGAGAGAGTCAGGAAACAAAACAAGTTCTGGGAGAATCAAGTCTTAATATGATTCAATTCCTACAGGATAGGCTGACATATTACAGAATTTACACTTGAATGAATGAATGAAATTCCTTATTAGCCAAGAAAAGCGAGGCTCTACACTCAACTTGACGGCATTTCTTTGCTTCTCTGTACATAAAGTGATAATACCACATCTGATCATTTCCAAAATTTAAGGCAGTGGACAGAATCTTATTGATTTTTGGGGAAAACTGGAAAACCAGAAAATCTCAGCTTAGAGGAAAGTCAGACTACCTGGTGCTGCGGGCAACGGAATCTCTGCTGCTGCCTACACATATCAGAGGAAACAGCATAACTTGCTGTATGGGGAGACTGAGTAGCTAGGAGGCTAACAGACATGAAAGCATGGGGGGAAGGGTTTTTGGGGGGGGTGAGAGGGGAAGGTGGGGACTAGGGGATGGAGGGGGAAGCAGACACCTGAAGGCCAGTGGGTGGGTGATGAAGTGGAGTTGGGAATGGGAGGTAAGCAAGCATTCTAGAGGGGAGCAGTGGTCATGGTGAGGAAGCAGGGATCAGGAAGTGGGAGTGGTGCTGGTGATAAAGAAGGAAGGACCCAGAGAAGAGGGTCCAAGAGAGTCAGTGGGTGGGTTTGGGAAGAGAAAGCAGAGATTATTTATAATGAACCCAGTATTTAATCAGCACACTCTCCACAAATACTGGAAAGAGAAGGACACTGTGTGCATGTGCGTTGACTCCTAGCCAGGGCTTGACAGCGAGGGTAAACGGGGTGTTGGTAGGGAACGGGAGTGAACTTCTGAGGTTGGATGGGAGAGAAGTTAATGAGTTAATGGAGGATAAAAGGACAAAGCAGCTCTGAGTGCAGCAGTTTGGGGAGTGACTTTAACCCCTCTTGACTTCCATCTCTGCCCCTCAAACCCAGTTACACTTCTCCCACTCCAGCCCTATACACGACCTCCCTACCGCCCAATTGTTATAGATAGAGGAATCTTTCATTACTGTCTACCTATCACAGCAACAGCTGAATATGGTGCCTACTTTCATTGGGTGTACAGGTCGGTCTACAGAAGCAAAAAAGAGTGCAACAATCTAGTTGCAACAATTAACAACCACCAACACATACCTGAACCATAATAGGTTCTGCATGGGTAATAGCAACCCTTTGCTTCTTCTGGCAACTCTCCAGGAATGCTATGTAAATGGAGGTAGGTAGAAATTCTGCTAGCTTGAATTGCCACTAAATTACCACCAATACCTGAAACGGAAAAAGAAGACATCTTTCACTGATTCTTCTCAGACAGATAACAATTTATCAAACTTTTATCAACTGCTATTATACCCATCACACGGTACAAAGGTCAAAAGGTGAAAACATCTTCACCATGGAAATTTATGATTCTGCTTCTACTCAGGCCAACACTAAACACAATATGACTGGAAGACTCAGAATAAAATTGAACTCAGCTTTTGCCCAGATTTGATTTTCATGGAGTCATAGATATTTTAAGGCCAGAAGGGACCGATATGATCATATAGTCTGACCTCTTGCACAACGTAGGCCATAGAACCTCAGCCAGTAATTCCTATATCAAGCCCATACCTTCAGTTTAAGCTATACCACATCTCTTTAAAAAGATATCCGGTCTTCATTTAAAGACTAAATTGCTTTTGGAACCAATGCAAGAGAGCCATGATACCCTTAGAAGCATGAAAAGGACTGCATGCTGGTAAGGCAGTTTAATGGTTGCAGAATTCTATGGTCAGAGAATTCTGACTATTCATCTGCTGGAAGCCTGGATTCAAGAATTTTAAATCCATAATTGTCTTTGGAAATCAGGTATAGGTAAATAGAGAAGTTTTATATTATCCATCTTTATATTAAATTTTTCCAAATGATCTAATTTTTCATCACTTTTTCCCTTAAGGAATGAAAGCTTGACTATTATAAATATATTAATGTATTGGACAATAGAGTAGAATGTACCACTTTAAACCATCAAAGATCACTCCACTCAGGATAATAACTAAAAATGAGGGAGGGGGCAGAGAGTTTGATTCCACCAGCAGGCAGCTGATGAGAGTGGTATTTATTGTGGAGGCTCTGGACAATAGTTAAAGAGCTAAGGACACTATAAAGGGAAAAATATGAGAAAAACCTCGTATTTAAAAAACACTTAATCTAATCTAGGACCACACACCCCAGATGTCTTAAGCATAATCAGATGGTTACTACATAGCTTTGCTACTGGGCAGACGTTAAGGTTGTCTGGCTGCATTAACTGTGCATATCTGTACTTTAACATGTTTGGAATTCTTTTAAGTGAAATCTTAATGCTGAATTTCCAGTACTTGGTTTAGAGATGAAGACAACATCTCTAAATTTTTTCACCCTTAAGTTGTAAGTTCTTTCAGACGTAACTATTTTAATGTAGTTATTTTTGTCATGGAATACTGTTAGGATATCAATACTGAACCTAGACTCTCGAGGTTCTTAGGCAGCATACTTAGCTGTTGAACCATGACAGAGCACTTAAACACTACCGTGGACCAACAGCTTTAGTCCTAAAGGCCTACAGAGCCACAGCAACCAAACAACAGGCCTCTGATTGGATGGACAGGCAGTCCTCTCATTGGGAGCCTGGATAATACAAAGGCCCCAAGAGGAAGAGGAAGCTGTCTGAGCAATAAACCACTGCCTGCTCACTGCTGCCTAGATTGCCTCACCTGACCCTGCCTTGCTGCCTCACCCAGTCTTGTCTGACGACACTTTGTTGCCATGCTGCCTTGCCCTACCTTGCCTCTGTAACCTGCTAACCCAGTCCCTTGGATTGGATCTTCCAGTTACTGACCCCTGCGAGAACTCCAACCATTGCCCCGTACTGCCTCTGATACCAATCAACCTCTTGGCTAACCAACCACCCGCACACACTTTACTTCTTTGGACTGGCCCATGGCTCACCTCTGTAAGATTATTCTGAACTTAATTTTATTAGTAGTATTTTGCCAAAATATTTTAAAATAGAACACATTTGAAGTTAAGCCACTATATATAAGAATAGTGTACAGTGTATATATATTGTCAGTATAAAACAAAGTAGCTGCACCATACCAGTATAATGCCACATTTCTATGCAACAATTCTGGTGTTAATAAACCACAAGAGCATAGCCTCAAAATGGTAAATAGTTGTTTAAAAAAGTATTCTGAAATAAATCTATGGAAATAAGAGTCATAGGAAAGAAAATGACTTCTTCTGAAATTAAATAAAGAACCTCAAAATGTTTGGATAGCATTCAAAACTAAGATGTTTCTTTGAAGCTCTAGATTCAAATAATAGTTTGTAAGCAAACAACAAAAAATGTAGATAATGTTCACAATTCTGATAGGAAGATAGAAGTTATGTCAGGATAGAGATAGAAAGGACAAGACACAACAGAAAACTGAGCTGCAATTAGTCAATCAGAAATGTTCTTATTTCCCCAATTCCAAATTTCTGTTAATGGATTCCACAAGGACACATCCAAAGCGAGGGTAGGGTTGTTGTTTTTTTGTTTTGTTTTTCAATCAGGCTATTACTGCTGAATCCACTTGGAAGGAGACAAACTATTTCTGTAGGGAATCTGTAGAGTTTCTGAGCAGATATAGGAGTTTGATCTCTAGAGTTAGGCCAGTTCCATAATCTGGTGAGCAGAGGAGTAAATAAACAAAGTTATTCCCTTGTCTGCCCTCATCCAGGAACAGGAAAAGCCCTGGAAATTCTTCTTTTCTTACCTTCATGTTTCATTACAAAGAAAAATGTTTCCTGCAATGTAATTCCAAATTTATGGAGAAACCCTTCAGGGAGTCCCTGAGGCTTAAAATCCCATCTTGGAGCTTGAGGCTATTTCCCCATTTTGGGAGGAGCCAGTAGAAATCAAGGGGTGAAAAAGAAAATGAGCACCTGAAGAGAATTAGATCTTTAGAGGCTAAAGATGTTGCTGTAGTGGTCTTAAGGGCTGAAGAAAAGCTTATCTCTGGAGACCACATGAAGAGCTGGGAAACCCTCCGGGAATATTTATAGACACCTTTTTAGTGGGAACAGGAGAGGAACATCTGAAGACAGTGTGTGTTCGGAGAGGCTGCTTAAGACTTCAAAATCTCCTCCCCTCCCCGCCATCTTGAAGATTGCTGCGAATAAAAATCTAAGCTAGCCTTTGAAAGGCAGTTCTATCTTGCTGCTTCTAGAGATGTAACATCCAGGGTGACACACGAAATGGATATAAATAACTTCCTGAAAGGTATAAAAATCTTGCATTGTGATTGATTGCCTCTTGCGTCAACAAATGTATTAAAAAGAAAGAGTAATAGAGGGTCTGAAGCTCTGTCCCTAATTAATAACAATGGAAAATGAGAAAGGCCAAGGTTAATATTGAGGAAAATGACTTTCTGCCTCTTTGGAAGGATAATACACAACTGACTAGGGGATAGACATGCAGACTGGTCTGTGAAATGTGGTCTCAGATGTTAAGCCTTTGAAAGATGGCTATTTATCATCATCAAGTGTCTTTGCATCCTCCATGAGCCATGTCTTAGAGGAAAACAGAAAATTGGTTTGAAAGAGGAAATAGTGGCCTTTGATTAAGGGAAACCTGGTAGAGACCCTGTTTTGATTTATTTTTTGCCTTCCTCTGCAGCATGGGGCTTGAGTCACTTGCTAGTTTGAACTAGTAAATAGTGGATTCTCTGTAACTTGAAGTCTTTAAATCAAGATTTGATAACTTCAGTAACTCAGCCAGAGATTATGAGCCCATTACAGGAGTGAGTGGGTAAGCTTCTGTGGCCAGGAATGTGTAGGTCAGACTAGATGATCATGATGGTCCCTTCTGGCCTTAAAGTCTATGAGTCTATAAATTGACACAGTCCCCCAGGACAATGAAAAGAGCAAAGAAATGGTATCCAGTTATCAAGGAAAGGTGACAGTATGGCCAAAGTGGTTAGACAGAGACTCTTTTCAAAAAAGTAAGCTGTTCACTTTTCTGTTTTCTCTGCAAGTAAGCTGAGAATGTCTTATCTTGTTAGCTTCTGAGAAATACAAAACTAGATGTTAAAGTAATTCTTTTATTTTAATACTATTTCTCTGTTTTTAAATAAATCTTGCTAAGATGACTGATGTATAGTTAATTTTATGCAGAGAACTCTGTGAACTCTAAGGAGAAGTACTGAAGAAGTTTCTGGAACCTACACACCTCCTCCTCAGTCTTGATCAAGGGACCTGGACAAAGGTGTCCTATCCCAGCGGCTTGTGTTGTCATTAAGCTTCTTCAGGCAAACACAAGGGGGAGAAGCTGATGGACCAAACAGGACATGAGAGGTGGGGGTTTTGGTCACAAAGTCTTTCCATTTGTCTGGTGATCATCAAGTCATATTTATCAGTTTTGAAAATATTTCAGATTTAATTATCTAAATTCTCATCAGCTACAGAGTTAAGGATTTTAAAGTTATTCATACCTTAAGAGTATCATTCCCAAATGGAAAGGTATTTTTCTGTAGTAATATTCAATTTGTTTCTTCTCATAGCTGCTTTTTTTTTTTTTTTTACCATGCCCATGAAATTACTCAGGCAGTACCAGACTAATTACATCACTGAGGGTAGCAGAAAACCATTAAAAGATACAATTGTGTAGTTAACAACATTAGAAAAACAACAGGTTGTCAACGGCTGTTACTCTGAAACAGGTTGTCAATTCACCAGATTACTGGTGTGAATCCTTAGCTTTAGAATGGACTCCTTTTTAGTGCCTGAGGCTGTAAAAGCCCTGTAATTGATAGCATTAAGAAATTATCTGCAGGTATACCTATGTACTGCTTCAAAGCACAAATTTATGTTTATTTTAAATCAGAAATATGTTTCGTGAAAAAAAATTATTGCTGTCATCTTGCTATAGCATTCTGGTTATTATAAAGACTAATTTTGCTAGTTTCTTTTTAGTCACATGGGAACCATAATATATAATGACATTTTCTTTTAAAGTAAAAATCTTAAAAATGGACTTGTATTCCACACAGAAAAGCAGATGTGCTTAACTTCTGCATAAGAATACTACATTGTCAGTAAGGATAACAGAAGTTAAGCTCTCTAGCAGACAAGGATGCCATCCCTGACTTCATTATTAAAAAATACCAAAAAAACATGTCACTTCACTGAACCAATCTAGAGTTAAAAGACAGCCCTTTTCCTTAGGATAAATATTTCTACAGAAAGGTTGTCAGCCCTGTTCATTGTCATTTAACAAACACTCTCAACACATAAGACCCTGTCCATGGTACAACCAAAATCACACCAGTTATCTCTGTAAATATGGTGGCTAACATAATTTCAGTGTCTAGCACTGGAAATAATTTTTTCTGAGAACTGTGTTAAAGGAGCTTTGCTACAGACTTTACTGAGTTAGTCTGTTAGCTTGGCTATGTAACATGGATATAACATTTCTCAAAGAAAAAACACCTGTCCTAATTTATCATGGAAACAATGTTATGCTATGGCTATGCATGTTAATAGCATAGTTCTAAGTATTTGAGGTGTTTTAAGTATACTTGACGTGTTGTACTAATATATATTTGCCCATCTTCAGATTCACTGTATTTGATTACAAAAAAATAAGTTGCTCTACAGCACATTATATATATATATATATTTAGTTTGTGCGTGTGTGTGTGTGTGAGTGTGTGAGAGAGAGAGAATTATCTATTTTTACATCAACCCATCATCTTCATTTTATTGTGCACATGCACAGTCAGAGATTATGTTAAAAGAATATTAAAATTGTGAAGTCAAGCACTCAGCCAGACCCAAGTTGCTCCCTCCCTCCCCCCACCCCGGTCCAACTTGTCTCTCACCCTTCCAGTCATTTCCACCATTTGTCTGCCCCTGTCACCGGCTCCTTGTCCCAGTTCTTCCCAGGCACCACAGCTTCTCATCAGATTTGCTTTTCCCCCTACCCACCTTACTGATTCCCAATTATAGGCTGCTTGCCTAGCAAGTCCAAGTTCCCTGAGCTCCTCCTTCAATCTCAGTTTCACCCTTCACACCAACTGCTTCCCAGTTCCCCCCAGCCATCTTGCCCAACCAGTTCCTGTCTCCCAGTCCCAACCCCTCAGGTCCCAGTCACAGGTTTTCCTCCCCTTCTGTCTCGCAGCGTCCACTCTCAGTCTTCCCCCATCCCCAACCACTGTGGCTCCTTCTCCCAATCTACTCCTTCCTCTTCCCTCACCCTGGTCTGGCTCTTGGCTCCCTGTATCTGAGTCAGGCACCTTCTTCTTCCATGCTGCCTGAGCACCAGCTGCAGGGAGTGGGGTGGGGATATTGAGAGCACAAGGGAGATAGTCTCTCTGCTCTCTCTCAGTTCTGGTGTCCAGTCCCACCCCGGCCCAGAGCAGCCAAGAGCTGAAAGTTCAGGGAAAGTCCTGCGGAGCCTCTGTACCCTAGGAATGGACACACTCAGCTGCTGTATGCAGATGGTGTATGCACAGTCCACATACACAGGACTTGAGAGATACTGGTGCATGCTCAGCGTGAATGGAATTTTCCAAGATTTTAGCCATGCAGGTCTAAAGGCTCTGCTTAGCGTGTGCAAACAGATTTTTCAAAGGCTTCTTGGAACATTTGGGCAGATTTCCATAGGAAGAGCAAAAGGTACAGACCTGACACAAACATCACCCCTCTGCTAAATTTCAAATCCCTTCTCTAAAGTATGGAGATCTAGAGCTTCTCAATAGCCATTTTAAAATATTTTTAACATGGCAAAACAAAGTATTTCCTCCCCCCAAGTATTCTCTGAAATGACTGAACTGTTTTGGCTGAAACTTTCCAAAAACTTTGAAGCCAGAGACAGACACCTGGCATGGAAAGTTTCAGCTTAAATGGTTTACATTTGACAATGTTGTAAACAGCTGAAAACAGAGTCTTATAAAGGGAAGAGTTGGGTAATCTTAATGTATATACCTCCCTCCTTCAAGGGTCTGATCCTACAAGCTACGGAGCACCACCTGCAAGTCAATGGGAGTTGAGGCCATTTAGCAATTCACAGAAGACATTCAGCATAGTGTAGAATCTGACTCCACCTCTATAAAGATGTTCAATATTTTTAAAAAGTTTCTAGTTGTGTGCACATCTCCCCAACCCAATATGTCTAATCAAATGCTGATGACTTTTGCTATATCAAGGCTGCAATAACTTTTTAATCTACAATTTGAGAAATAAGTTATATGTACATTGTTACGATGAATCCCAAGAGCAGATAATTTTTATATACACATACAAAAACATATACCTATTGTAGGTAGAGCTGGTATACATTATGATACAGTCTTTAACATGATCACATACTATTTCTTCCATTGGCCCCTCCCTGCCTCATTCAGTGCACAGGATGAATTGTGGTCACCAACTGAGCAACTATTCGATATTTCATTTTATTCTCATTGTCCGATGTGTGCCCCATATCTTATTTACAGGACACTATTCAAAAGCTTAAAAGTATACAGCATTATTAATTTCCTCATGGGCTTTTCTAAGGTACTCATCACTATAGTATCTGAATGCCTAACAAACATTCATGAATTTATTTTCACAACACCCCTGTGAGGTGAGGTAGTTGTGTTATTCCCATTTTACAGATGGCACAGAGAGATTAAGGTTAAAAGTGTCCAGTAATTTTGGATGCCTAATTTGAGACACCTGTGACCACATTTTTCACAGTACTTAGCATGATATAGCAATTAATATGTTCAAAGCACAGCTCCCATTGACTTCAGTTTCAGTTGTGAATGCTCAGGACTTCTGCAGATCAGACTTCAGGGTCTCCAGTTGGATACCCAGAAAAAATAAAGGTACACATAATTAATGGCAACCAATGGAAAGTCTAGTTCAAATGCCTTGCCCAGGTGCTCAGGCTCCAGTCCGAGCCCTAGAACCCTCTCACCTCACAAGGTTCCAGAGCTCGGGCTCCAGCCCAAGCCTGAAAGTCCACACAGCAATGAAACAGTGCCGGAGACCTAGCTCTGCAAGCCTAAGTTGGCTGGCACAGGCCAGCCACAGGCTTTTCTTTGCTGGATAGCCCTACCCTGAGAACACAAGAGAGCCTACCTGCTCTCATTTGTGGCGCCTAGTGCCACAGTGGCCCCCAGCATCCAAGAGAAAAATTTGCAAGGAAAAATTTGCCCCTGCAGGCCTGGGATGGAACATGCCAGGTCATTTTGTGGACACAGCACATTTGCAGTCTGGTCAGCTTATAGGAGCTGTATGGGGATGAGGCATGCTCAATGCAGATGGAGCCTTCAGAATGTTTAGCTGCAGAACTTTAACAAATCTTTATAGAACATGTACTGAGATTTTCAGACGGTTACCAACTTGACCAAATTTGAGCAGATTTTAAACAGGGACAGCAAAAAGCACATCTCTGACATTCGAACAACTCCCTCACCAAATGCTGAGTCCCTGCACCACTGCATGGAGGTGCTAGAACTTCTCAGCGAAATCACTGTAAAAAATTTCTAATATTGGCCAAAAAAAAAAAGTACTTTCCTTGCTGCAGAAATGGGCAAACCATTTTAGCTGAAACTTTCCAAAACAGATAAGCCTAAAGCAGACACCTGGCAAGGAAAATTTCAGCCTAATGGCTAAAATTGGGCAAAGTTACAGGCAACTGAAAACAGAGCCTTATAATAGGAAGCATTAGTCAACCTTAACTACTGGTGTACCTATCAGCTCTGCCTATAATATCAGTTAGTAGCAGTAGGCATACTGAATATAAGTAATGTACAATTCACCCCAACTTTTCTCCTTCTAGAAGCAACCTAATATTTATAAAAAGAAAAGGAGTACTTGTGGCACCTTAGAGACTAACCAATTTATTAGAGCATAAGCTTTCGTGAGCTACAGCTCACTTCCTCAGATGCATATCGTGGAAACTGCAGCAGGCTTTATATATACACAGAGAATGTGAAACAATACCTCCTCCCACCCCACTGTCCTGCTGGTAATAGCTTATCTAAAGTGATCATCAGGTGGGCCATTTCCAGCACAAATCCAGGTTTTCTCACCCTCCACCCCCCCACACAAATTCACTCTCCTGCTGGTGATAGCCCATCCAAAGTGACAACTCTTTACACAATGTGCATGACAATCAAGTTGGGCTATTTCCTGCACAAATCCAGGTTTTCTCACATCCCCCCCACCCCCATACACACACAAACTCACTCTCCTGCTGGTAATAGCTCATCCAAACTGACCACTCTTCAAGTTTAAATCCAAGTTAAACCAGAACATCTGGGGGGGGGGGGGGGGGGATAGGAAAAAACAAGAGGAAACAGGCTACCTTGCATAATGACTTAGCCACTCCCAGTCTCTATTGAAGCCAACATTCCACACAAAGATGGACTACAAGCCGTCAAGAACACTATCCCCGATACTGTCACGGCTAACCTGAACTTTGTGACTTTGTCCTTACCCATAACTACTTCTTCACATTTGGGGACAATGTATACCTTCAGATCAGCGGCACTGCTATGGGTACCCGCATGGCCCCACAGTATGCCAACATTTTTATGGCTGATTTAGAACAACGCTTCCTCAGCTCTCGTCCCCTAAAGCCCCTACTCTACTTGCGCTATATTGATGACATCTTCATCATCTGGACCCATGGAAAAGAAGCCCTTGAGGAATTCCACCATGATTTCAACAATTTCCATCCCACCACCAACCTCAGCCTGGTCCAGTCCACACAAGAGATCCACTTCCTGGACACTACAGTGCTAATAAACAATGGTCACATAAACACCACCCTATACCGGAAACCTACTGACCGCTATTCCTACCTGCATGCCTCCAGCTTTCACCCTGACCACACCACACGATCCATCGTCTACAGCCAAGCTCTGCGATACAACCGCATTTGCTCCAACCCCTCAGACAGAGACAAACACCTACAAGATCTCTGTCAAGCTTTCTTACAACTACAATACCCACCTGCAGAAGTAAAGAAACAGATTGATAGAGCCAGAAGAGTTCCCAGAAGTTACCTACTACAGGACAGGCCTAACAAAGAAAATAACAGAACGCCGCTAGCCGTCACCTTCAGCCCCCAACTAAAACCCCTCCAACGCATTATTAAGGATCTACAACCTATCCTAAAGGATGACCCAACACTCTCACAAATCTTGGGAGACAGGCCAGTCCTTGCCTACAGACAGCCCCGCAACCTGAAGCAAATACTCACCAACAACCACATACCACACAACAGAACCACTAACCCAGGAACTTATCCTTGCAACAAAGCCCGTTGCCAATTGTGCCCACATATCTATTCAGGGGACACCATCACAGGGCCTAATAACATCAGCCACACTATCAGAGGCTCGTTCACCTGCACATCCACCAATGTGATATATGCCATCATGTGCCAGCAATGCCCCTCTGCCATATACATTGGTCAAACTGGACAGTCTCTACGTAAAAGAATAAATGGACACAAATCAGATGTCAAGAATTATAACATTCATAAACCAGTCGGAGAACACTTCAATCTCTCTGGTCACGCAATCACAGACATGAAGGTCGCTATCTTAAAACAAAAAAACTTCAAATCCAGACTCCAGCGAGAAACTGCTGAATTGGAATTCATTTGCAAATTGGATACTATTAATTTAGGCTTAAATAGAGACTGGGAGTGGCTAAGTCATTATGCAAGGTAGCCTGTTTCCTCTTGTTTTTTCCTACCCTCCCCCCCCCAAGATGTTCTGGTTTAACTTGGATTTAAACTTGAAGAGTGGTCAGTTTGGATGAGCTATTACCAGCAGGAGAGTGAGTTTGTGTGTGTATGGGGGTGGGGGGGATGTGAGAAAACCTGGATTTGTGCAGGAAATAGCCCAACTTGATTGTCATGCACATTGTGTAAAGAGTTGTCACTTTGGATGGGCTATCACCAGCAGGAGAGTGAATTTGTGTGGGGGGGTGGAGGGTGAGAAAACCTGGATTTGTGCTGGAAATGGCCCACCTGATGATCACTTTAGATAAGCTATTACCATCAGGACAGTGGGGTGGGAGGAGGTATTGTTTCATATTCTCTGTGTATATATAAAGCCTGCTGCAGTTTCCACGATATGCATCTGAGGAAGTGAGCTGTAGCTCACGAAAGCTTATGCTCTAATAAATTGGTTAGTCTCTAAGGTGCCACAAGTACTCCTTTTCTTTTTGTGAATACAGACTAACACGGCTGTTACTCTGAAACCTAATATTTATGATACTTAGATGAACAATATTTTAGATTTTCAATACTATCTATGAACATTTCTGAGCTAAGAGTTAACCAATCACAGGGTATGAGAGGTATTATAGTCATACCTACTATATAGTTTGTGCAACAGGCCAAAGATTAAATGAAGTCAACACAATAAGGAGAGAACCAATTCAACACAAATTCTCCAATGAAATGTGATTTTGGGTATAAAATATTATAAAGGTAATATGTACAGGATCTGAGGAGATTCTGATCTCTGAGCAGTGATTTTAAATCAGCACAATCCACAGTTCCAAACAATGAATTGTGCTGATTAGTCCATCTGGCATTCAGCCAAATAGTCTGATTTCTCATGCAGTTTTTATGATAAAAATAACCATCAAGGACACAAAAAAGGAGAAAAATATTCTCAATTACAATAGTCAATGCAGCTCCAACGACTCTATAACAAGGGACACCACTAACAAAATACAACCAAATTATTTCTCCAAAACTTCAAATTGAAATGCTGCCATGGAGATCTGACCACTGATCTCATAAACTTACATTTTAGAGAACTGAAGTGCTTAGATTAGCTCCCTTATTATCTTAGTACCTACATGCATTGTCCTTTCTTACAAATTTCTTGTCTTCAGAGATGCATGTTGTATGCATTTGTATTAAAAGTTTCATGTTTGGGGGGAAATAGGCAGAATTAGATAAACTATTAGGTTCTCCTATACAGCTGTCTTTCCAGAAACAATTTTGAGCCAACATTGTATGAGCAAGTTATTACTTTTTTATAGGAACAATATTTGTTTTGGCTAACGCATGTAGCCAGGAAAATAATGTATTTTAAAAATTGGTTCATTTTACTAAAATTGTGAGAATATTTTGGATATAATTAACAAATTATGATGTGGAAGCTAATAAATCCTGAAATAATCTTGTAAAAAATTTAAAAGAAAGAGACTTTTAGAAAACTCAAAAACAGCACAGAGCACACACCATTTTACTTGTACAAGGTAACAACTAAGAAAAAGTAAGAACTATCACCCAAAATATGTCAGAATTAAATATCCATAAACAGGATCCTCAACCTCTATATATGCCAAAATAAAGATTGAACTATGCACTTACGCATAAAGAATAGGTGCCATTCTGAGGCCAATTCACTTTCTTCCAATTGAGGATGCAAAACAGTCCACTCGCTGCCCAACCAAGTCTCTCCACTACCATACAAACTTATGAATATATTTTCTTTCTGATTTATAGCAGCATCAGATTTCATTGTTGAATAGTCTGAGGCTACCTAATAGCCAAAGCATTTTCGTGTTGTCTGAGAGCTCCATGCACAGTTACTCTATTTTAGAGCAATATATGTATTTATTAAGACACTTTACTCTTCTAATGGGGAATATTTTGCATTTTTAAAATGGGGAATGATTGCAGGGGATTTTCCTCATATATCCCCCACACATACACATCACCACCATCCCACCTGAAAACAAGTGCTTATAACAGGCAATGGCCATTTACAAAATATTTGTGGAAAAACAGAGGGTCTGTTGTTCAACTTACCATACTAATATGAAAGAAAATATATATTTATGCCATATATGTGATCTTAGTTTTCATCTCTTTGACAAAAGAAATACAATTACAGTTTTGTATTACAGTTCTCATATTGATTTCTGCAAACCTTTTCGCAGTCACTTTGATCCCTACTTAAATTTTCTCCCCAGGTATCTGACCATCTTATAATAAAAAAAAACAGCTAATGAGCAGAACAAGTTAGTGGCATATACGAAGTATAGCTCTGTTTTATTATTAAAGAGGATGGTTTTATGCCATCTGGATAGTAAAGTTTTATTATCTAATCCTGCAAAGCATTTGTGATTTGCAGGAATTTCCAGATTTTGTAGAAACATTTGCATAACACAGAAAATGGACAAAATATCTACGTATACACTGCTGTTATATATAAAATCACTTCTACACCTCATCTATTTCTAAAATACTAGATTATGTTTTGTTTGAGAATTATACCAAAACCTAAACATAAAGTATCTATTTCCATTAGCTTCACTTTATTTCATATCTGCAGCACAGTCTGAAGCAAATTGTTCAGATTATTATCTTCCTTATATTATTATAATTATATTATTTTTGGCAAATACTTATAATGAGGTACCAGACATACCAGCCCTTGAAAGCTGGTAAGGAAAACTTTCAGGGTCAGCATTACTACATTCAGAGGGATTTTGTGGGAAAAGTCTTGTGGGACAGGGACTGAGCAAGAGGAAGGGGTCCTGGAAGCATTTTGGGATTTTGAGGGAGAAACTCCCAGCTGCTGTCCTTGTTTAGGGCCCAAGATAAGAATTCTAAGCGTATGGAAGGCTGGAAATCCCCTCAGTAGGGCTGATTCAGGTGGTGCTGGGTATACCCACACAGTCTCTCTCTTGTACCATACCGAGGGAGCAGGATAAGCTAGCAGTTTTAGGTTTTACTTATTTGGGCCTGCCGTAAGATAGACTTTGAAGCAGTGTCAGACTTTCCGATGCGGGGCCCTGCCATCTTCAGAAAAAGACAAGAGAAGAAAAGTCCCTGGTAGGGGAAGTTTGTGTTTTTTTGTTTTGTTTTGTTTTTTGATTGGTCAACAACAGTGATATTTCAAAAGCTACCTATTCGGTAGTTCACACGTAGGATCTTTGATAATTAATAAGGTATGTGCAGATATGTTTATGTAAAAGGATTTTCTAAATTCCAATTTTATACTTTACACTGACAACAGCAATAATCAAGAGGCACCAGAGCAACTATGAAGCACAGGAGAGCCTACACTGAATAAAAGCAAATTACTTACCTGAAATTTCCTCTTTTAGAAAGCATATTATAATATAGCCACATTCTTAGCCAGGGGTTCTCAAACTGGGGGTTGAGACCCCTCAGGGGGTCGTGAGGTTATTACATGGGGGGGGGGGTCACGAGCTGTCAGCCTCCATCCCAAATACCCTTCACCTCCAGTATTTATAATAGTGTTAAATATTTTGAAGTGTTTTTAATGTATAAGGGAGGTCGCACTCAGAGGCTTGCTCTGTGAAAAGGGTCACCAGTACAAAACTTTGAGAACCACTGCTCTTAGCTTTCTGTGTCCCATATGTGGATAGCAGAAATTCCCTTAGCTATAGAATTTGAGGGTAGCCAAGCATATACCCTCTCAGCAAATATTATGTTCTCCACTGCTTGGTTAAGGGGGAGGAGGGGAAACCAGCAGCCCTTGGTACCTCTACTGGTGAACAGTAGTAGTAGTAATTATTTATTTATTTATTTATTTTTGAGGACGCGGTAGAAAGTTTTAAGAAACATATTCCCCCAACTCTTTGGGGAAGTGGATGAGAAAATCAATGAACCCAATATCTTCAGGAGAACAAGAATTATACATAATCTTTTTCTGAAGGGAGATGTTATAACAGACTCATTCTTAGCAATTAAAAAGCTCTATGAAGTCCAATCACCACTCCATGGATGTTAAAAAGGGGAAAAGCAAATGAAGAAATGAAGGTTTCACACAGTCAACTTGTGTGAAGGTACCATTTTAAATAGAAGCATAGTTTTACTTAGATAGCCCATAGTCTTTAAAAGACATTTAATGGGATGCCACCCTTGATACAAACAATGGTGATGTATCAACCCACCTAGTATGTGTCCACAGTACCACTGAGGACACATTTTTGGATGCTGAATTCCGAATCGGAGAAATTTGGAAATCCACTTTTTATTTTACTATTTTGGACTGATTCCCTGCCACTGCATCTCAGATATAGGTTGCCACTTTGACACCATGAAAGCTTGTGTTACTCCCCAATTACACTTTGTTCAGCTTGGAAACTCAGCTGCAGGAAACTTCAGTTCACATCGCACATCTGGAACACTGTATGCTCAAGTCTCAGAGATTGGCTGAATGAGAAAATTGCTACCTAATGCCTTTCAGTACTAATTTAAACAATCATTGGTTTCTTGTCAGGCCAATGTTTCTCCTTAATGAACACTGATTTGCCAAAGGAGGGAAACTGCCATAAAAACCTTTGCCAAATCTTCCTCACGATACACGAGAGGTTGCCATGGGGACCTACTGGCCTTTCTTCTTAGTGTTCTTTTGATGCATTGACAGAGGTTGTCCTGGCAACCACTGTCAGCAGCTCTTTAGCATTTCTGCCCAGTATAGACACACATTAGTGGAGGGACTCATCTGTGGCGGTCTTGATGCAGTGTTCCACTTCAGTGCAAGGATGTATCTAAGACAAAAATATGGCCTGTTCTCCACCTCACCATTCCAAAATCAACCACTGACCTACACAGATAGTTGGAAGTATTCCATCAGTACTTTTGCAAAGACTGTGAAAGCTTGATGAAGCTGGATGTTAGTTCTTTGACATAAGACTTTCACTTGACACAAGGCTGTCTGCAAGGAGAATCTTAAATGTTTTGTTATACTGATCAGAATTCTAGCTGATAGTCCAGTTGCCTCAAAGCCTTCAGCTACTATAGTTTCAAGCCACTACGGTAAGCAGTGGGTGCCTTATACAAATCTGTCATCTCTGGTGCTTATTAATTCCAGGATCTTGTTGCATAAAGCTCCAGAATCAAGAAGTTTGCCAGCTACACACCACAGGAAAAGCAATTAAGGCCAAGATTTTCAGAAGTGATGTGATTTTGGAAGCCCAACTTGAAAAACCTTTAGAAAGAACTGGTTTTCAGAAAAATGCTGAGCAATGATCCTCTGAAAGTCAGCTCCCTTGACGGTATCAATCAGTCTCTTCTGAAAACCCTAGCTTAAGTGGTTTGAGGAAAGGTGAATTCAGAACTAACATTTATAACCAATGCATCAAAGAACATCTCCACCATCAATGGTTAAAAACAAGAAACAAAGGGCTGCCAGTTCCACACATGGGAGGATCATACTACCTGGTAGTGGTAACTGAGTGTTTAGCTTCCCTAACAGTTTATGGAACCAATTCCTCCCAATCTTTGGTCAAAAATAGCTAAGGTCTGCTGACCCTCACAGAATGCTGCAAGGCATACTAATTTGGGACTTTGAGGAGTAAGGGGAACTGAAATTCAGGTGGGTAGTTGTGTTGAAGATAGAGTTTTTTGGGGTGTTTTTTGGGTTAGAATAGATGCTGACTTTCACTTGTTTATTAATTCAAGGGCATCTAGGGGTATGTCTACACTAGAAATGGTACAGCACTGCAGTGCTGTAGCATAAACACTTACTAAAACAACAGAAAAGTTCGTCCATTGACAGTGTTTCCTCTAAGCTGCACGCCTGTGCGGCCATACAACAGTCCATCGAGTGCCGTACACTTGATTATTACAGTCATACACATCCTCAGCAATGGCGACTTGTGTTCAGGTGCCCTTTCCCCCGCTGCTGCGCTGCTCCTGCCCTCTGTCTTGCAGCTCCTAGCCAGTTGGTCCTGGGAGCCTCCCGCTTTCTGTGCAGAGTGGGGAAGGAAGGGAGGGGTGCTGATGTCAGGGTGTCCCCCTCCTCTCCCCATGTACCATATCTCACAGAGTGGTGGGGCTGAGTGGGGGAACAGCGCCAGGGAGTGAGACGGAGCTGGTGGCAGCTGCTGCTGTGTCTGAACAAGCTTTCAGACTGGTGAGTGTCGCTCTGCTTAAAGTGACAGCACACACACTCTCTCTCTCTCTCTCTCTCTCACACACACACACACACACATTCTGTCTCACACACACTATCTCTCTCTCACACAAACATACACACTCTCTCTCTCTCTCTCACACACACACAGAGTCTCTTTCACACTCACCTCCCAACACAAACTTGTATTATCGTTTTTGTTCTTACTTCTTGGTACTTCCTGCAATGCACATATATGCGCTGTAATTTTATTCTTTCAAAGTGCTGTTATTTTATTTTTTTGTCTGGTCTATGCATTTCATAATTTTATTTCTCTCTTATGCTTAAACTTAATTCATTGAGTAGTGAGTTCTAAAATGCCTAACCTGCCCTGGCTGGAGTAATTATCCCTATGATAACTTTTAAAAAATATACATTATATCTAGGTTTTTAATTTCTACTGGTGGCACACATCCACACATTACCTCAATATTGGTGCACATACAAAAATTCATTCCACACATAGATGGAAAAAATTAGAGGAAACATTATCCATCGCTGTAGTAAATCCACCTCTCTGAGAATAATTCTTCCATCAACCTAGAGATGTCTATACCAGGCTTAGGTTGGCTTAACTACATTGCACAGGGCGTGAAATTTTTCACATCCCTGACCAACGTAGTTAAGCTGACCTAATTTTGTAGCGTAGACCAGCCCTAAGACTTTTAGGCAGCCTTTTGTATATTTTTATGAATGGAAATGAGCACAGATTTAACACAATAGTTATATTTACAGAAAGTTTCTTTATACCTTCCACACTTGCTACACAGTAAGCAGAAAACCTACTGCAAATAAGAAAGTCCTGTGTCTAATTTCTACATGAGATCTTTCTGCATATTGCAAAGTAGACCAATGAAGAATAAATCAGAACTAGAAAATAAATATATTTCTTACAAGTAGAACCTACGTAGAGTACAAATCTGTGGATATCTGCATCCGCAGACCATGTTTGCGGATCAGATTGGATGCGGATACAAATTTTGTATCTGCGCAGGGCTCGACTTACAAGACATTTTATTTTTAAAAAATAGTTTAATATGCTGAGAAATTAATCCAACATTCCACATCTATGCTTAAAGAATTAACACAGAAACAGGAATCTAGGAAATATCCACATTTAATTAATGGACCTAATTAATGTTCACAAATATATATCTGCATGGCTGCAAAGTGTTTGATTTGTACATGCAGTTGCACATATAGGCAAGCATATGAACCAACACCCAACTTGCTCTAGGATTTCTATATTTTGCCTGCATTATTATCACTTAATACTTGTACCTGCATATTTTGGAGATGGAGTTTAAGTGACTCTTTTTGAAAATTTGCCCCATATATCCAAGAGAAAACCCTTGAAGAATTACATCTTTGAATCCTATATTTAACAGATATAATAATTTCAAAACAGTATTTGTATATGATTTCTTTCAACTTTCCCCCTTTCTTATACTAACTTTAAATATGTACTAATAGCCTCCTGTTTTTCCTCTCTCTCTCTCACATGCACTTCGATGTTTCTGGTACAGAAAACCAAGAGTCACTGCTATTATTTTAAATTACCCTGTTTCTGACACCAAAGTTACAACTTGAAATTAATGTAGTAGATACCCACCCACTGCAGCTGAACTTTAGTGTTATAATCTTTTATAAAACATGTATAGAGATTTGTTGATATTTATTATAAAATAATCATATTACAGCCTTACCATTGATTACTGGAGTATAAACAACAATCCCAACCAAATTAGGATCAGAAACAGTTGTGTCCAGAATAAGGCCACCAATGCTGAAAAATATAAAGTACAACATTTAGAAGAAAGCAAACAGGTGCACCAATATTTATTTTTCAAATTCTATCAATCAATCTTTAAGTATTCAAAATTCTTAGTAACACTTATTCAAAAAGTGACCTGAAAATGTTGCTCTCTCACTGTCCATCCCGCCAGCCCCCACTTTTTCAAGGAAAGTTTGAGCATACAGTTTCACTGCTCTTGAGGACATTATTAGTGAAAAACACACAGTTTAATCAATGTTCCTTTTAAAAACAGCTTTTGCACCTGAGACGTTTGAAATAGGAACCTGATATTTGGAAAAGGGAGGTCCTGATGTCAAAAAGGTACCTTTCACTGGCCTTGTGAAAATCCTTTCAGATTTAGCAGATTTATAAGTCATGGAGAATTACTATTTTAAACACACACGTTAGAATTACCAGCATCGTTTATTATTTGTATTGTAGGACTGCCTAGAGGCAGCGATGGAGATCAGCACCATACAAACATAGCATAAGACAGTCCCTGCCCAGTCAGTGAGGACTTGTCCCTTTATTTTCTGAATGTTCCAGTCACAGTCCACATGCTCCCAAAACAAGCTGCACCTCCACAACTGTAAGCATACAATACACAGATCTCTAGCTACAAACAAGATGTAGACAAAAATAGATCCTCTCCTCTGACCTGAGCACTATATCCCTGGCAAATTTTAAGTTCCTGCAGAGCTATCAAGCATTTGGCCCACAGAACAGTCTTTCCTCCAGCCCTCAGTTCCCTCTTCATAAACATCCAGCCCATAATTGCTGCAGTTCAAAAGGGCCAGAGCAACAAGTAGGAGGACCTGAGGAGGGAGTTTGTGCCCATTTCACCAGAGGCAACTGAGCTCCTTCTCCCTTGCCATTTCTACAACCATGACCCCACAGCTCAGGCTTGAAAAGGAGTCTCCTTCCCCCGTTTGCTGCTGCTCCTCCTCTCTCCCACCATTTATTTTTGTTCTGTGCAGCTCAGGCTTTATCTTCACTGCTAATAAAGATGAGGGTTTTTTTAACTTGAGGTAACTAACATGTAGAACTATCCCAAGGTAAAAGCACAGTTTCATGGTCTCTGTGTATATAATGTCTTCTGCAGTTTCCACAGTATGCATCCGATAAAGTGAGCTGTAGCTCATGAAAGCATATGCTCAAATAAATTGGTTAGTCTCTAAGGTGCCACAAGTACTCCTTTTCTTTTAGTGAAGACCTGGCACTTCAATTTTACCCACCAGCTAAACAGCCCTATACCCTTGCTAGCAGTTCACCTTGGCTAGGCCTACCCAACATGCAATCACACCTTCAACCACAGTACAGACATACCTGGGAGCCTAAAACACACAAACAACCCCAGTCTTGCTGAATGTTACCACCCCTTCACCCTTGTCCAGGTGAATCCTTCTGAGACATTGTCTTTATTTACCCTTCACCAGGGGTGGCAGGTTTGTAGACATTTTAGTGGTGCCCAGAACCCGCCCCTGCCCAAACTCCGCCCCCCATCTGCCCAAGGCTCTGGGAGGGAGTTTGGGTGGGGGAGGAGGTCTGGGGTGCAGGCCCTAGGCTGGGGCAGGGGATTGGGGTGCAGGCTCTGGGAGGGAATTTGGGGATGGGAGGGGGTGCAGGGGTGAGGGCTGTGGGGTGTGGCTGCAGATGAGGGGTTTGGGGTATGGGAGGGGCTCAGGGCAAGAGTAGGGATATAGGGGTGAGGGCTCTGTCTGGGGCTGAGAATGAGGGGTTTGGGGTATGGGAGGGGCTCGGGGTGAGAGTAGAAGTGTGGGGGTGAGGGCTCTCTCTGGGGCTGGGGGGCTTGGGGAGTTAGAGAGGCTCAGGGCTGGGGCAGAGGGTTGGGGGGATGAGGGCTCTGGCTGGGGCTGGAGATGAGGGGTGTGTGGTGGTGGAAGGGGCTCAGGGCTGGGGCAGAGGGTTAGGGTGCGGTGGGGGGGTGAAAGCTCTGGCTAGGGGTGTGGGCTCTGGGCTGGAGCAGGGCTGGGGATGAGTTTGGGGTGCAGGCAGGCTGCTCCGGGACAGGGGCCAGAGAGGAGGACTCCCCCCAGCCCTTTCCCTGC
The DNA here is from genome assembly GCF_965140285.1 of Lepidochelys kempii. Taxonomy (NCBI): domain Eukaryota; kingdom Metazoa; phylum Chordata; order Testudines; family Cheloniidae; genus Lepidochelys; species Lepidochelys kempii. The sequence goes on from NC_136380.1 coordinate 253,350,923, forward strand.
TGGCAGCAGCGAGCTCTGGGGGAGGAGCCCCCCTTCCCCTCCCCCCCCCCAGCAGCACACTCACCCCCACCACTGTCACTGCATGTGCTCCTAGGGCCCCTCTCAGGTCCAGGAATCTCCCTCGCCTCCCCCGTGGTGGGTGCCAGGGGATGCTGCGTGCACCTCCTCCCCTGCTGTTGCCCCTAACTGTAGCCTCACTGGGGGTGGGGGATGGGGCTGCCTCCTTGCCCAGTATGGGGCAGGAGCGGTGACTGCAGGTGGGGGACCCCCTGTGCTGGTGGAGCGTCCCACCGGAAAAGGAAGGGTCTGAGGTGGAAGGGCAGGCTCAGTCTGCCCTGGCAGTTAAAATGGGGGGCACTAGGACCCTGCAGCAGCAGTTGCTGCAGGGAGGCAGCATGGAGCTGCATGGAAGAGGCAGAGGCAAGGAGCTCTGCTCCAGGGCCCGGGGAGGCACGCGAGGGCAGCAGGTGGGGCCGGGCGGGACACTTGGCCCCAAATATTGGTGGAGCTGGGCCCCTGGGCTCTGAATATTGCTGATGCTAAGGCACCACATGGAGGTATAACTCGCCATCCCTGCCCTTCACTAAGCCTTGGAGACCACTGTCATGCATACCACTGGTTCTCAGTCTGTAGTCCGCAGACCCTTGGGGGGTCCTCAGACTATGTTTAAGATTTCCAAAGGAGTCCACACCTCTACTCAAAATTTTTTAGGGGTCTGCAAATGAAAACAGGTTGAGAACCACTGATGTATGCCACCAAACTGCTGACAATCCCCATGGCAAGAAGACTGCTACTGACAAAACCCATAAAATTTAGTGCTGAAATGAGGCACACTTCCTCTCTCAAGGTACAACATGTACCTCTGTTCACAGCACAGTCACAGATCTGCAAGCCGCTCCAACTAATCCTTTTACCATTCAACACAGCGACACCTAACAAAGTGAATGCAAGGGCATGCATGCAAATAACTGCTGGAATCCAAATCTGTGGAACACAACATAAACAATGGGCACAATTCCCTTAGTCCTTCCTCTTCTCTGCTAATTGTGACTTCATAGATTTTAAGGCCAGAAGGGACCATTAGATTATCTAGTCCATAGAATTTCAAGTTTTGAGCCTAATAATTTGTATTTGACTAAAGCAAACTTTCCAGAAAGGCATCCAGTCTTGAATTAAAGACTTAGAGAGATGGAAAAATCCACCATTTTCTTTAGTATTTTTTAATCTTTATACCACCCTTACTGAACATTCTCAGTGGCTACTGCCAGCTCTAGGAGATCAGAGCTAAGGTTGTATACATTGCAGGGGAGAGGTGTACCTCAACTCTGTACAGTATATCCTGGTTTTCAGAGGTTTAAGTTTAGCTACTCTCCACATTCTGGAAGGGCACAAGGCATCACTGGACAATCTTAACTCTGCATTAATGAAGTTTTGTGGTTTTTAATAAGACAAGGAATAACAGGTAGATTCAGATAGGGGAGCACCAGGAAACAATTAAAAAAAATTACTTACCTGCTTATAAGCATAGCAGTTATAACAGGCTCCCATCCTGAATAGAGAACAGTTCTTGTAGCTGGATGTTTGGCAGCTATTACAATCCACATAGGAGTCAGAGCCAAGAAAAAGGCACCAACTAAAGGAGATATATAGTAATATGTCTCTAAAATAAAAAACAAAACTTTGATTTAGCCTTTTTGGGGTTCCTACAAATTTCCCCCCAATGAATTTAAACTTTAACATGGAATTCTGTTCTACATATTATCCATTTTTATACTGTCCTTATCACCATAGTATCCAAGTGTCTTCCAGTAGAGCATTATGTGACATGAATAATATCACATACATTCCTTCTTTCATCCTTTGCCCAGGGGACAAATCATATGTGCAGTGTAGTGTTTTGTTTTGGGAGGAGTTTGGGGTTTTTTTTGTTAAGTGTAAACACTGCGCTGTGTATCTATGTTAGAGAAGATAAAGAAGACCTGGAAAACAGAACAAACTTTGTGATACATATCTCTAATTTTTTTTAGAGAAGTAGAAATCAAGTTTTCATTTATTAATTCAACTTAAACAAACAAATAAGAACACAGTCTTCCTCCTCCCCCAACAATAGCTTGCAAAGTAAGCTCTACAGAAAAAGCAAGCCTTAACTGATTAAATCATAGTGCTTATTATTATGAATATGAATCACTCATGCTAGGTTTTAAATATTTAGGACAGTTCTGAGCAGAATACCAAAATGCCTTTTGTTTTTACTTTGAGTAGCTCATTTTTAAAATTACATATAACCAGCTTGCACAGTGTAATGCTTAAAAATACAACAGCAGGAATTTCATCAAAATTGCATCATAATTCATAGAAAAACAGCAGAGAACAGGGACTCCACAGTAAGGTAATATATTTATAAAGCAGAATTTGCTTATACAAACTGTAGTCTGTCTGCACAGAAAGAGTACAGTTTTCATCCATAAATGAGTTTAGGACTCAGTCCTGCAGTCCTTCCCCACATAAGTTGTCCCATTGATGCTATATTTCCTAATGCACCAACAACATGAATAACGGTATAAGTCACTTAATGGCAAATAAATGTAAATTACATTGTAATGCCCCAATACTATTTTGCATATGCTTAATTTTATGAAAAATAAAGCACTTTTTAGTATTAAACAATCAGCTGTATTTTGCCCACATGTACAAAATTTGGGCAAAACATTTATCCCTAACAAGTTTTGAATGACAACACAAAGAAAAACTCTAGAGTTAGAGTCAAAGCTATTGTACAAAATGATTCATGAACTACAGTTCAAACAAATATAGATTCCCTCTGCAACACAACAAGACAGTAATATTTCAAAAATGCTGTGTAAATAGCCAGCTGCAGGGGCTGCCTCACAAATTTCAAGAAGCCAAACTAACCCACAGCTGGCGATCAATGCTCTCACAGGCTGAACTGAGTAAACTTTGAAGTTAACAATAACTGTATGGAACAGATATACAGCTATACAAATCGACACAGGCTGTCATATAAAGTTTATATCCAATTAATCAAAAAGCATTATGAAACTTCAGAAGGGTGCTCAAAACTGGCCTAACTTTGCTCCCATTGAAGTCAAGAGTGAGTCTTCAAAGGAAATAGAATTAGGCCAGTGCTTTTTAAATCCTACCCTTACTCCCCACCTTTTAGTATTCACACACACTTCAATTCCTTGAAGAGTGGGGAAAAATATGAAACGTCATTTGCCTACTCCATATAAATAGCCAGGCATAAACAGAACTGTGTAGATAAACTAAATACTAGGATACCATCAAAGGAAGGAACTTCCAAGGAGAAGACCATACAATCAGTTCCTAAGAAAATTAAGTCTAGTATAGCATACAGTCAGCCTAAAACTTTTTATTTCTGCTTCACAGCTGCATTAGGTCATTAGTCTCTCTTTAGGGACGGGGTCACAACCAAACATCAGGAGGCCATGACTACCTTAGCAATATGGGAAGGGCAAATGATAAGGTGGTCTCAGCTTCATATTAGTCAATTTTCAAGCTCTAGGCTAGACTACTACAACTCACCTACGTGGGCTTAAAGGCAAAGACCATCCAAAAATTAAAGCAAGTGGCTGCCCACTACCAATACTCTAAATTCCACTGGCTACCTATCTATTTAATAAGAAGTCCAAAGACACAAGGCATTTCATAGGCTAGAACAAAGTATCTCAGAGACTGTCATGATGGATTATGAATGAACGTCTGTGATGCTCTAACAATGACAATGCAGCCACTCAGGTCTAGATTCAGACTTTTGGAAATAGAGAGCAGAATATTCTGAGCTTTGCGAGACTCTAGCTATGAAACAGTTTACTAGAAAAATTCAGACAGAGTCTGACCTTGTTCAGGACTAAATTCAAGATCCACTTCTTCTATGAGGCCCTTTTATAGCAGTGCCATCTTCCCTGCATGGCCAATCCACGAGGGGGGGGGGGGGGGTTGAGAGAGAGAAAAAAAAAAGTACCACCACCAGAGAGAAAGAAGAAAAAGGAAACACACAGTAAATAGAGAAAATAGTTGTCTAGTACTTAGATTACATGGTGAAATGAGTCTTAGCTAAAGAAAGGTGTACAAGGACCCCAAAGAAGTTTCATATGAACCCTCATTTATTCTATGCATTCATTCATCGACCCCATGAAAACTGTGATCTCAATCAGCCTTCCGTTACAAGAAACATACACTTCACATTTATCCAGTGTGCAGTTCATCTACAGTGACTTGAATAATAAATCTAATGCCACTCAAAAAAATGCAACCGTTATTGGAAGACAAATATGAATTGGAGATACTATACTTCTCAGTAAAGTTAAAAATCTTCATAGGATAATAGGGACCAATATAATTTGTCTTCTTAATAGAGATTTGGGAAGGTTAAGAGACATTACTGAATTTTCTATCTTTAATAAAAGAAAAGCCAGTGTTTTTGAAGTTCATAACAGCACCAGGACATGTACATGTATTTTTTTGGCATTAACACAAAGTTCTGTGAGGAAAATCCTCATTTTCTGAAGATTATAAACTGAGTTTCCAAATCCTTAAAAATGATTTTATCAGAGCTTCAACAACACAGATACACTTTTCACTTTAATAAATTAGGTGTTAGAATTTCAAACCCTTTGCATACTAAAACTTTTGTAGTCAAAGAGTACAGACTTTATTCCCAATTATGATCCTACAGAGCCCTCTAGTGTTCCAATAGGCAGTGCTACTACTCATGTGAAATAAATTACACTTGATCAAGGCAGCTAATCTAACCTGTTAGTAGTCAGTAGAAGTGAAGTAGTACATCTTCTACAGCAGAATACAGAGCTTCAGCACTATTTAACTACCTTTAACTGATCATATGAATAATTAAAATATTAGTTAATGTGTTTTATAACACCACTCATTTGTCTAGTGTAGACAAAGACTTAGGAGGCTTAGGGGTTCTAAGCATTTAAGGTGGCAGGGTCCTGAAGGCTACCCCAAAGCTGATTAAATGCTTCAACAAGCATAAGCATCTGACGAGATATTTTAATACCTGATAATTATCTCTTAAAGTCCTTGTATATCAGTCTAGACACACGGGTATATTTCCTCTTATTAACTGAAGATGTAACTTTTTTATTACATAAAATCCAATATAAGAGGATTTATATTGAAATATATTGTCTTGATGGGTCCATCTCTGAAAAACTCATGAAATCTTGAAAGCATGTAGATTTTTCAGTTTATTAATTCTCAGAAAACAAAAACACGCAAAAAAATTCACCCTTATTATTATGTTTCCATGAAGCATTCCAAGCAAAAAGACTTCACCCAACTCTATATTTGTTCTGCATTGTATTGTCATTCTCATCATGCTTCACAACACCATTGTGTGACGAAAACATGGTGGCACTTGCTCTAGCACCGTGGCAAAGACAACATACGTTTAGTCCCTCCTATCACAGAGCAGGATGATCAATCAAAAGTGGGACCACACCCTTTCACAGAAAGGTATGCAATCACCACTAGTTCTTTCTCCCCTCACAGTCTCTTCCTCCTGAGGCAATTCTCCCTATGCTAATGGAGGCCAGGAATTTAAATCTCACTTCAGTAAATTTCTGCAGTCAGCCTTGTAGGGAAGTACAGTATATTCAGAGGAAGATGGAGAAGTGAATTCACCCTGCTTTATTACTACCTTGATGAGTATGAGGTTCTTTACAATGGGCCACGTTACCACTCCTACTTCTTCTTGCTCTGATGTTGAGAAGATTTCCTAAAAGGCAGGAGGCTAGTAGTGGACAAATAAATCATAGGAAATGAAGAACGCCAAGACATTCCTGATTCTCAGTCCCATGAAAGAAGAGAACTTAATCTTTTCAAGAAAAGCTCTACCAAAAAAAACATCTGAAAGCCTGAAACTATAAGAAGTGAGACATTACTATTCTTGAGAAATTAAACTCTAGCAATCCTTTCAAGGGCTTTATTGTATATTCTCATATTAGACAGAGTAACAGTGTGAGGGATGTACCAGACAGGAATTCCTCACCAGCAAATTAAAACCCTCTATATCCCCTATGAAAGGAGAACACAAAGACAATGACAAAGAACCCAAGGGTAGATGCAGTCATCTCAGAAGTAGCCAGATAGATTATATGTTCCATGAAAAGGGCAGTATCTCTGAAGCGGCCCTAAGGAAGGAAAGATGGAAATGACGAAATGCCATTTGAGTATTCTAGAGCATCCTTTCAAGCATTTATGTACACAGCTTACTCCTCAATGTCAGTAAGCAAATGATTTGGATGGCTGCAGAAGCAGAGAAAGAACAGTTAAAATTGGCCAAGATTCTTCTTTTTCAGAGTTCTGCTATATTCTTGGCCATACATGACAATCAGAAGAACTTCAAAAGCCATGGTTGTGTACATCTCAGCAAGAATCTAACGCTAAGCTATTAGCATGCTCCTGTAAAAAGGAATCTGCAGTCTGGTGAACATCATGACACTGAGCCTTCTTCAGTATGAGTTGACTCTATTCCTCTCACTCAAACAGGCAGCCCAGGTCCTAGAACACGGGCCGGCAACCTTCAGCATTCGGCCCATCAGGGTAATCCGCTGGCAGGATGCAAGACATTTTGTTTACGTTGACTGGCCGCAGCCACGGCTCCCCAGAGCTCCCAGTGGCTGTGATTCACCATTCCCTGACAATGGGAGCTGCGGGAAGCAGCGTGGGCCACAGGGAGGTGCTGGCCGCTGCTTCCTGTAGCTCCCATTGGCCAGGAACAGCAAACCGCGGTCACTGGGAGCCGTGAGGGGGCCATGTCTGCGGATGGTCAACATAAACAAAATGTCTCACGACCTGCCAGTGCATCAACCTGATGAGCCATTTGCCAAAGGTTGCCGACCCTGTCCTAGAATCCACAGTAATAGTTTCAAGAGCTATACAAACATAAAAACCCTAGTTCTGCCATAAAAGTAGAAAAATAGGCAAAAACATGACCAGTCCACAACCAAAGTGAGTTGGGAGAGATAGATGTGTGATTCACATGTTCATAGCCTACCAATCTCAACTCCTAGATGACTGAGGGGAAAAAAAAGGTCACTGGGAAGCCAGACAAAATGCAACTCTGGCCAACAACCTGACAGTGTTAAAACACTGCCACTTGAGGTTAGTAGTCAGTAGGACTCATTGTAGACCTCATTTATGTGGTGGGTCTAATCTCATGGTAGTTCTCCACTTTTCATCTTTTAAGATTGAATTAGAAAGTCAGTGTTATGGTTAAGCAGTCCTTGCTGCCATGTACAGGGCTATTATAAAATCGACGAGTTTAGGTTCAGAAAATAATTTTCTATCCTCGGAAGACAGACAAAACACAGACAACAAGGGAAGAGTAGCACCATTCTGTGGAGCAGCTAGCAACAATCACTACTGTTGAGCAGTGGTGATTCCCAGAGGAAAAAGCAGTAAAAAGTTAAGACCAGTTTGATGATGCCCACAAGTTAGGTCGTTTATAATTTAAAAGCCCAATATTTTGTTGCAATTTGGGGAATAGCAAGAGTCCTTTGTTATTTCAATAGATTAATTTTTCCAGTTTATGCTATTTTTAGCTTTATTTTATCAAGATATTTGATTTGCATGTATAAATATATAGCCTTGACTCTAGGCACTTTAATGATGACTAAAACCACAAACCATTCAAAAACAGAAGCAGACCTCTACACAAAGACCTTGTCTACACTGGCAAGTTTCTGTACAGTAAACCAGCTTTCTGCATTGTAACTTCCGAGGTGTACACACTGACGAGCCACTCAGTGCGCAGAAACTGCACAGTTGCAGTGCTGTAAAAAAGCCATCCTGATGAGAGGCATACAGCTTTCTGCGCCGGGGGTACAGGGCCACGGTGCCAGTGTAGACACCCTGGTCAAGTGCTGCAACCGGGAGGTGTCCCAGAATGCCTGTTCTTGCCTCTCTGGTCATCAGTTTGAATTCTACTGCCCTGCCCTCAGGTGATCAACCGTCGTCCCCACCCCGTAAATTCCTTGGGAATTTTGAAAGTCTCCTTCCTGTTTGCTCAGTGATGCGTGCAGTGGTCTCAGCGCATCTTTCCAGGTTGCCACGCGTGTTCCACGCACCAGGCAATCCCCCGCTTGGAGCAATGCCGAGCTGCTGGACCTCATCAGCATTTAGGGAGAGGAGGCTGTCCAGTCCCAGCTGTGCTCCAGCTGCAGGAATTATGATACCTACAGACAGATTTCACGATGCATGACAGAAAGGTGCCATGACTAGGACACACTGCAGTGCAGGGTCAAAGTGAAGGAGCTGCGGAACACCTACCATAAGGCGCGGGAGGCAAACCGCTGCTCTGGTGCTCCGCCCACGAGCTGCTGGTTCTACAAAGAGCTGGATGCGATACTCGGTGGCGACCCCACCTCCACTGCGAAGGCCACTGAGGATACTTGGGTGGCTTGCGTGCCACTTGAGAGTGGACCGAGCCAGGAGGAGGAAATCTGGGACAAGGATGTGGAGGGAGACCCAGAGGCAGAGGACAACTGGGAGGTCAGAGATGCATGCAGCCAGGAGTGCTTTTCTACCCCAGAGGAGGCTAGCCAGTCACAGCTATTGGATCTTGGCGAAGCGCAAACTGGAGAGGAGGCTCCTGGTAAGTGGATTTGATTTTGGGAATCACTGAAGTAAGTTGTTGGGGGCAGGAGGGTTGCAGAAAGCAGGCTTGTGTCTGTATGATGTGCTTACCACCACATGCCTAGTCTGAGCGGCGAAACAGGCTGTTGATTGACTCCCTCACTTCACGGGAATCTGCCTCAGAGATCTCCAGGAAATCTCATGGAGATACTGGGCAATCCACTGCTGTAGGTTCTTTGGCAGAGTTGCTTTGTTTCTTGCTCCATTAAGGGTAACTTTACCGCACCACTCTGCAGACACTGGGAGGGGGGGGGGGGGGAGGATCCATTGCTGCACACAGGTGAGCTGCATAAGGGCCAGGGTGGAAGCCGCAATCTTGGAGAAGACCCTCCTTTGATTCCCTGCTCACCCTCAGCAGCGAGATATCTTCCATAATGAACAAAGCCTGTGGAAAATATGGGGACAGGAATGATTACCAGGCCACCCCTACACTGCTGGTTCTCTCCAAGAGCCATGTAGGGTCCGGGAACACTGATTTCCCCTGCCCCTGCAGCTACTCACCATTTTGGGGATCTTGTGGCTCATATGTGCTTGCCTGGGGACAGGCAGTTAGTGACAGGTATGTGAATAGTGGCTGTGTTTTAAATCACTGGATCAGTGTTCTGTGTGTTTCAGACAATACTGCTTCTGTAAAATGTTGCCTTTTGGCTTCACAGAGTTGACCTTGGAAGCCCAGCCTCCCTCTTTGTTATCGCTGGCTGAACAGCTGCGCAGAATTAGAAAGTGGCCATGAAGAACTAAGGAGGACTTTCTGCGTGAGGTTATGATGCACTCCGTGGCCGAAAAACAGGAACTGAAGGAGTCATGGGACAGTGAGAAGAGGGACTGAAAGGAGAACACAGCACGCCAGAATGAAGCCACGAAGCGGATCTTAAACATTATGGAGCGCCAAGCAGACACGCTCCAGGCGATACAAGCACTGCAAACCGAGCATCTCCAAGTCCACCCTCCCTTGCAGCCTCTGTCGCAAAACTCTTTCCCATGCGCCCCCCAGACTCTGCCAACACACTCTTATCAACCTCCTGGCTCCAGTCTGTACCCGCGGCATTCCACTCCTCCCCTGTCACATTCCAGCACTGCGGACTCCCAGTACCCACTGCACTCAACACCCATCCCTCTGCAGATTAGCCCTTCCCAAGTACAGTGCCCACTGCATTGTACTTCAAAAGGAGAAGGTTGGATATGATCTCTGGACATACACAAATCTTTAAGCGTCCCGGGACCCCCCATCCTCCTGGGACCTTCCCTTCCCCCATCCCCCTCAGTGCTGATGTGGTTTTTTTTGTTTGTCTCTCTCCTCCGGTTGTTATTTTTTAATAAAAGAATTGTGTTGGTTTGAAAGCAATCTTTATTCTATTAATTGAAAGCAAACAGAGCCCTTCAAAGCAACACACTACTATCTTAAACCTTCATAGTGCATCGTCTGCACCAATCACAATCACTTCCTAGCATTACAAGCACTGCACTCCCGAACATAGCAACAAATATTAGTGGCTTTCAGCTTCAAATTGCTGGCTCAAGGCATCCCTGTTCCTTATGGCAGCATGCTACACCCCTCTAATACCCCTAGTCTCTAACTGTTCAAATTCAGCCTCCAGGAGCTGAGCGTCAGTGGTCCAGCCCAGAGAGAAGCTTTCACCTTTCCCTTCACAAATATTATGTAGCATACAGCACGCGGCTATAAGCATAGGAATATTGTCATTGGCCAGGTCCAGTTTCCCATATAGGCAGTGCCTACAGGCCTTTAAATGGCCAAAAGCACACCCAACAGTCATTCTGTATTTGCTCAGCCTGTTGTTGAACCACTCCTTGCTGCTGTCAAGGTGCCCCGTGTATGGCTACATAAGCCACGTCATTAAGGGGTATGCAGGGTCTCCCAGGATCACAACAGGCATTTTGACTTCCTCTACGGTGATCTTCTGGTCCGGGAAGAAAGTCCCTGCTTGCAGCTTCCTGAACAGGTCAGTGTTCCGAAAGATGTGTGCATCATGCACCTTTCTGGACCAGCCTGCGTTAAGATCTGTGAAACGCGCACGGTGATCCACAAGCGCCTGGAGAACCATAGAGGAATATCCCTTCCGATTAATGTACTCGGTGGCTAGGTGGTCTGGGGCCAGAATTGGAATATGCATGCCATCTATCACCCCTCCTCAGTTAGGGAAGCCCATTTGTGCAAAGCCATCCACAATGTCATGCACGTTGCCTAGAGTCATGGTCTTTTGGAGCAGGATGCGATTAACGGCCCTGCACACTTCCATCAACGAGTCCAACAATCAACTTTCCCACTCCGCTCTACCGATCGGTTAGTGACCGATCGGTAGAAGTCTGGAGTAGCCAGCTTCCACAGTTCAATTGCCACGCACTTCTCGAGGGACAGGGCAGCTCTCACTCATGTCCTTTTGCCGCAGGGCTGGGGCAAGCTCATCACACAGTCCCACGAATGTGGCTTTCCTCATCCAAAAGTTCTGCAGCCACTGTTTGTCACCCCAGACGTGCATGACGATGTGATCCCACCACTCGTGCTTGTTTTCCGAGCCCAAAAGCAGCGTTCCATTGTGGTCAGCACCTCTGTTAATGCCACAGGCAATCTCGTGACATAGCTACTATACATAGCAAAATCAATGTCGCACTCCTCTTGCCTTTGTAGTTTAAGGAATAACTCCACTGCCACTCATAATGTGTTAGTCAGAGCGAGCAGCATACTGGTCTACTGTTCAGGATCCATTCCTGCAGACCAAAGAGGCAGAGTGCGCAGTACACAAACCGTTGAAAGACGGCACCAAATGCGGATGGAAGCACAGGCATTGCTAAGATGCGAAACAATGCATCATGGGGCATTGGGACAGGACCTCCCCTCCACCTGCCCACAACTCTTAGTGGCAGAAGAGGAAGAGATACTCTGTGGGATAGCTCCCCAGAGTGCAACGCTCCGAATACCGCTGCAAGTGCCGCAAGTGTGTATATGCTATTGTGCAGGAAGCTGACAATGTGAACACACAACAGCGGTTTCCCTTCAGCACTCTCTGAGTGGCACTGTAACGGCCAGCGCTGCAACTCTGCCACTGTAGACATACCCAAAAACAGCTAGCCAACAAAGAAACAAGTAACTACCAGAGCAGATGTGACAAGTCAACCAATGGTCTGGAGAGGGTTAAGATTTGATTTGAAAGTGGACATTCAGAAACTCTAACAAAGCCAGATTCTTTTTCACAGGAAGAGGAGCTAGTTCAGGAGTTTCAGTGACAAGTACATGTGCTGAGTGACTGGGACACTTTTGGACTGGTTAGTATAGTAACATATTGGGAAGGGGAAAAATAGGGACTTCAACTGATTGCAGCTAGTGGCTTGAGATACTGTTTATCTTTAAAAGAATAAATAGCTCTGCCCTAATGTTTCAACCAAAGATCTATCATTTGGTGTCAAAAAGAATGTGTATCTATTTAAATGTTTAACAACAACAAAAGAAGAGCTTCTCAAAGGCAAATGTAGTTAGGAACATACTTACCAAGGCAATCATAAAGACTCTGACTTATCCAAGCTAGTATAGCAAGAGTGATAAGGTCTCCAAAACTCGCTGCAATAGGTGTAGCAACATTGTCAGGATTTATGCCCGTCTTCTTTGATCCAACAATAACTCCAACCATTATTATGCCTAGATTGAAGGTAAGAAGAAAACATGTCAATCTTTATCTACATCGTAATCCCACAGGAAATCTATGGAAAAACTGGAAATCAAAACCAGAGCTCCTGACAACTACAAGCTTGTGCCTTTTTCCTAAGATCATGCTTCCTCCCACTTGACTCAACAACATTTATTTTATTTCTTCTTTTTTTTTTTTTCAAATGAGGTTATTTAATTAGGTATAGTACAGGGGTCGTCAACCTTCGGCATGCAGCCAATCAGGGTAATCTGCTGGTGAGCCACAAGACATTTTGTTTATGTTGACTGTCTGCAGGCAAGGCCGCCCACAGCTCCCAGGGGCTGCAGTTCACTGTTCCTGGCCAATGGGAGCTGTGGGAAGTGGTGGCCAGCATGTCCCTGTGGCCTGCGCTGCTTCCCACAGCTCCCGTTGGCTGGGAACGGCGAACCGTGGCCACTGGTAGGCGTGGGGGGCTGTGCCTGAGGATGGTCAACGTAAACAAAATGTCTCACGGCCTGCCAGCAGATTACCCTGATGGGCTGCGTGCCAAAGGTTGCCAACCCCTGGTCTAGCTGAATGAACTGTCAAAGATTTCATCACTCAATAAATATGCATTAGCTATTATCAGATGCACACATTTTTTTCAGAATGTCCTACCAGAAACTTGGCCACAAGTCACTGAACTGTGTAATTTAAAAAAAAATTCATTATTAGCTACACAGTCAATCAAAACAACACTTTACACAGAGGTCAACAGTTAGTATGCATTCTAAAAACAGCAACACTGAAATTCTTTTTAAGAGTAATTTCCCTATAGTATTCAAATGCCTGTCAAGAATGTTATTCACAGTGTTACATTAGCAATATTATTTGGTACTGAAAAGAATTTTCCCTCTCATCATCCAGTAGACCTAAGAGAGAAGAGAAGCTCTGAAGAGATTTCAATTGTGTTTATTCTATTATTTTTAACATTATTTACATATTTTTTAAATTAATTTCTTCTACTCCTTAAATCACTAGTCAGGAAGACTCAATTTAATCATGGATTTCTACATAATAATACATTCTTGTTGGTAGTTATAACCTTAATACATATTCTTCACAACTCAGAGACAGACGTAGGTTTCATTTTTAGAAGGTACATACTATACATTTTAAGTGATTTATTTTGAAGATTCTTCAGATGAGTTTTATAGCTATATCAGAAAATGAATGATTGTTTGATTATTTCATTTACCAAAGATAACTGAAGCAGATATTTATGAAGTCACTGGGAGGTGAACTATCTCCAATTCCAGCAGGTTAATCATTAATATTTGGAGGATTTTCCTGCCATGCTGTATTAGGAGGAGATCACCACCAGACAGACATTTAAATTGTTTTATTTAACTAAAACAACATCATCAGGTATTCTGGATTTTTTTCTTCAACAGCAAACATATAATATTTTAACAAAACAAGCATACGAATTTTTGAATTTAGTTAAACTTTCAAGTTTTTTAAAATCAGGTTTGTTTTTGTTAAAATTGTTTTTAACTAAAATAGTTAAATGAAATTTTTTTTAAAAAAAACAAAAATTAAAATTGACTATGTCAGCCAGGTCAACATGAGAAACTTAAAATATTGGCTTCTGCAGCTAACTCAGTCGTCTTCACCTTCATTTTCCTGTTTGTACATAATCTGGAAAAGAAAAACAAGCTTTCCTGTTTTTTCAGGTCCCAAACGATTTCTCAATTTGGAATGAATTAGTCCAAAGGAAGAAAATATTCTTTCTACACCAGCAGAAGAAGATACTGCTGTTAAAAGTGAGGTTATCACTTCAACAGTCTCTGAATCCAAGTGCTTAAGTGACTTCCACCAGTTACTTTCTTACTTAAAGTGTTACTTTCTTTAAAACATCATCAGCAAATAGGGTGACCAGACAGCAAGTGTGAAAAATCGGGACGGGGGGGGGATAATAGGAGCCTATATAAGAAAATGACCCCAAAATTGGGACTGTCCCTATAAAATCGGACATCAGGTCACCCTATCAGCAAACATATATTTCTTGAATGCTTCACCCTTAGCTCTGAAGTTTATTATAGTTGGCATTATGGAGGAATGATTGCTGGATGTCCATGTCATAGCCAACTCTTCTTCTACAGCAGTTAAGGTTTGTCCCTGGTTCTGAGCATTGAGAATATTTGCAAGAAAATGAGCTGGAGACAGTGCTTGTCCCGTTCATTTTTTTAATGCTTGTAATTTAACTCTGTAATTGCACATTTCTCTTTTTAAGATCTCACTCCGTCCCTTCCGAATTTCAACAGCGTCAGCAATAAAACAGCTATTTCTCTGCATTTTGTTCAAGGCTACAGAAATAGGCTTCAGGGTACTCAGCATGTGTTCAACACTTCTCTTAAGCCCAATGTTGAGAACTTTGGCTGTGACAGTGCCATCTATTTTTTCACGATTTTGTTCACAAACGGTCATCGGATTAGGCCAATTCTTGATATAGTGCTCAAAACAGTCCACTACTGAGTTCCATCACACATCTTGTGGGAGAGTTAGCTTGGTTCCTCCCATTTTTTTCAGAGCAGCTGCTGCAAAGTGGTTGTTATGGAAGTATTTTGCAATTTCAACAACATTAGCCTTTATTTCTGGAACACTGAAGTCTTTGGCTTGGAGGTGCGTCAAATGAGCACTGCAACCGTATGTTATTAGCTTGGGACTCTCTTCACTCTCTTCTAAATAATTTCTTCTCATGTTGGATACATTTGCAGAATTGTCTGTGACCAAGCTGCATACTAGATATTTGAATTTTTTTCCACAGTTTGTTATAGCTTTTCCTGCTACTTCTTGTAAGTATTCTGCGGTGTGTGCATTTCCTGATGTAGCAATTGTTTCTGTAAGAAAGACATTCCCTTCTTCTGTTGTCACATAAGCACATACAACAGGATCATTGTGGAGATTGCTCCACCCATCAAGACTCAGGTTAACAATTTGACCCTCTAGACCTTTTGCACACTGCTCAATTTCTCTTTCATATGCTTTTTCCAGCAATTTGCCTGTGACATCTGCTCCGTTGCGTGGACTGTATCCTGGTCTTAATGACTGAACCATGTTAATGAAGTGTGGGTTCTCAATCATACGGAAAGGAGAGTTTGTTGCATAAACAAACCAGGCAATTTTTTCATCAATTACCTCTTTTTGTAATCTGCTGGTTCTTATCACAAACTTATCTATGGTTGTTTCTGGATGATGGAGGTTTTTTTTCTTTTTGCTACAGGTGATAGACTATGGCTATGTGACATACATGATGTGACTGAAACACTATCATTGGCAGACAACTCTGAAACTATAGAAAATGATGGTGTTCTTGAGGGTGGATAGTCTTCAGAATCCTGTATGTTGAGGATGAATTCTCCTAAACAAAATAAGTCAATGCAGTTATTTAATTATTATTACTACACTGCTCATTTAGTATTACTCATTGCATTCACTGACACTCAGTACTACTTTAAAGGTGAAATTGTAAAAGGAAGATCTGCCTATTTTACCTATTTATTGTTTATCACAACTGCATCTAAAATGATAGTACCATAGAGTAACCATATTTTTTGCTCAAACATGAGAATTCAAGAATAGTTCAGAAGGAAGACAGGCAGTCCTTAAGACAGAAGTATGAAATAAAGTTTACCAACCTGAAGATTCTGCATGTTCAGACATGTTCCTTTCATCATCTTCAATGCAGCTTCCTCCTGAGAAGGAACACTTCTCATGATGTTGTTTCATTTAGGCAACCAGGCCTTGCATTTCTTTGTTGCACTGTTTGCATTTTGCACGCATGCCTGTCTTACCCACAGATAGAGGAACTTCATTAAAATACTCCCATACTGGGTCTCTTTTACAGCCTGCTGCCGTTATAGGTTTTCCCTTCTAGTGAGAGAATGGTAGGGTAGATCTCAAATCAATGAAGGCTACACTCTGAAAGACCTCAAGACTTCTGGAATATGCTGCTCAAAACAGTTTCACTTTTGTTTCTAACTGCCTGTCCCTCCCTTCTCACATTTATCTCCAGACTTCTTCTCCTTGTCCAGATCTATTCTGCCCCCAACAATCTTCTATTCATTAAACTTTTTGAAACTTTGCACTTTTGGAGAGAGGTAAGGGACTGACTCTGTGTACACACATTTGCAGAGGGAAAATAGGGTTGAGGTCTGTTATTTCTCACCTCTATATATTATTTATTTGTTTAAAAATATTTTTGCTGTTAACAAGCATGTTATCTCTGGAGACACAAATTCACAGTTTGAGAACTGCAAAACTAAGCATCTCTGATGGTATCTTCTAGACTCAGCACTGAGTCCCATTGGGTAGATAGAAAGATTAACCTAAATAATCTATACAGAAGCCCCTGGAATCCCATAAGATTGGGTCCCTAAATTCATGAACTATTGGAACTCATTTACAAAACTTTCTTAAACATTACATGAATATATTGTCTTATACTAAAGAATTAGAACTTATAATCCCTATTCCATGATGAGATATCTTTGAGCTATAATGTATCTTAATTAAAACTATCTTTTTAGATAGGATTTTTTTTGATAAAATGCTTTTTGAGGAAAAAAGCAATTTAAATTAAAAAAATCTGATTTTTTAATTTTTTTTTTAAATCATTGATTTTTATCCACGCTGTTCCACAGTCATAAGTAGGATTTTGTCTCAGTTCCCATTTATGAAGGAGGTAGGCCCATCTGCTTTGTGATGTGCAGATGTGGTTCAAAAGTGGACCATATTTTCTGTGGGAATGAAAAACCACTGGGTTCTCTCTGGTTGGGTCCCTGATGAGATGTTTGCTTGGGATTTTGGTATCCTTCCACCTTGCTTGCCATTGAACTTCTGTCTGAGTCTTCAAACTCTTGCGTTGCAAGCCAAAAAAGGATTTTCTGGATTTGAGTCAGAATCTTGGTATGTTATTTAGGACTTCATATACTGGAAGATCCTTGCTTCCTTGAATATAATACGATTTCTGAAGGATTCTCACATCGCAATAAATTTTGGGGGTTGGATGTACGCCACTTCTGGAAGCCACAGCTGTGGTGTTGATTTTACTGTACCGTAATGATGCGAGTGGCAGTGCTGAAAGTTGACAAGTGATATGTGGAAGCTATGTATCCATATGGTTGAGCAGTATTCTGTGGTAGAATAAAAAGGGGCCAATGAAGCGTTCCATAGAGTTTTTGCAACAGTTCCCCAGGTCATTCCTCCCAGTTTCTGAATGAGATTTACACACATCTTTATTTTGTCATGAATATTTTTCAGGTGCTGGATGTATGTGAGGCTTTGGTCAGATGTCACACCAAGATATTTCAGGATGGTATCGTGTGTTATCTGCTGGTCACAGAAGTCCACATGCAGTTCCACCCTAGCCTTTTGATTATTTAGATGAAGTGTTGGCACAACAGTCTTGGTGGGGTCTGGTTTTAGCCACCAATATTCTTTCCTGGTATTCAGGTCCTTAGTTAGGATTTGTTCTTTGATAGATAAATTTTCTGCCTGTGTAGTTAGAGCAATGTCATCAGCAAAGACAAATTTCTGTAATTATGTTTGGGGAAGGTACATATTAAACAGGATCAGCGCTAAGACTGATCGCTGTAGTGGGCTACCGTACAGAGCGTGTGATCTACTGAACGGGTCACCCAAGAAAAGGTGAAATCTATGATTGATCAGAACTTCTCTGAAGAAGATTATTGTCACAGTGCATGGGATAATTGTACTGGCTTTCGGGAAAAGGCTGTTTCTCCATACAGCTTTGTAGGTGGCATATAAGTCTAAGAAAGCTGTCTCAGGCTTGGCATTTTGCTGGAAACCCACCTCAGTGTGTGTTATTAAGGCTAATATTGGTCACTCAGTCACAAATAAGAACTGACAATGTATATTGTACAGTGGTAAATTAAAAAATAAAGACATCTCCCATCTTAAGAGCTTAGAATCTAAAACCAACTCTTTCTGTTCACAGAGAATCATGACCGTAGTGCCATGTGATTGGATATCATATCCCATCACACTGTCTGACTTAAAGCCCTCTAGGATTTGTTTTTTTAAATGTTTCTTTTGCTGTGGACACAATTAGCACCATACTTTTTCAAACTTAAACTTAAACATGGCTTCATTAAGAGATTCAATAAAAGGTATAAATGCTAGATGGGTAATTGAATATGGTGTAAGGTTTTATTTAAAACTCCTTTAAAGAACATGACAAGCTATGGGCAAGTATAATGAAGAAGTGGGCCAGAATTGTGGTCATAATTCAAAACCAGTTTAACAATAATAAACAGAGGGAGCAAATTTCAACACAGCTGTTTCGCCACAAATTAAACATCTTGGAAAAGACAGATATCCAGGAAAATCTATGCCTAGGTTCTTTTTTTGATCCAATTTCGTTACTATGATTCTAGTTTTTAGCCTGAAGAGTGCAAAGGGCATCCAACTGCCATCTGTCTGCTTCAGACAGATTGTACTCTCCTGGGATTTATATCTTAAGTAACATTGTTTCTTGACTTTAGCAAAGCTTTTGACACGGTCTCCCACAGTATTCTTGTCAGCAAGTTAAGGAAGTATGGGCTGGATGAATGCACTATAAGGTGGGTAGAAAGCTGGCTAGATTGTCGGGCTCAACGGGTAGTGATCAATGGCTCCATGTCTAGTTGGCAGCCGGTATCAAGTGGAGTGCCCCAAGGGTCGGTCCTGGGGCCGGTTTTGTTCAATATCTTCATAAATGATCTGGAGGATGGTGTGGATTGCACTCTCAGCAAATTTGCGGATGATACTAAACTGGGAGGAGTGGTAGATACGCTGGAGGGGAGGGATAGGATACAGAAGGACCTAGACCAATTGGAAGATTGGGCCAAAAGAAATCTGATGAGGTTCAATAAAGATAAGTGCAGGGTCCTGCACTTAGGATGGAAGAACCCAATGCACCGCTACAGACTAGGGACCGAATGGCTAGGCAGCAGTTCTGCGGAAAAGGACCTAGGGGTGACAGTGGACGAGAAGCTGGATATAAGTCAGCAGTGTGCCCTTGTTGCCAAGAAGGCCAATGGCATTTTGGGATGTATAAGTAGGGGCATAGCGAGCAGATCAAGGGACGTGATCATTCCCCTCTATTCGACATTGGTGAGGCCTCATCTGGAGTACTGTGTCCAGTTTTGGGCCCCACACCACAAGAAGGATGTGGATAAATTGGAGAGAGTCCAGCGAAGGGCAACAAAAATGATTAGGGGACTGGAACACATGACTTATGAGGAGAGGCTGAGGGAGCTGGGATTGTTTAGCCTGCAGAAGAGAAGAATGAGGGGGGATTTGATAGCTGCTTTCAACTACCTGAAAGGGGGTTCCAAAGAGGATGGCTCTAGACTGTTCTCAATGGTAGCAGATGACAGAACGAGGAGTAATGGTCTCAAGTTGCAGTGGGGGAGGTTTAGATTGGATATTAGGAAAAACTTTTTCACTAAGAGGGTGGTGAAACACTGGAATGCGTTACCTAGGGAGGTGGTAGAATCTCCTTCCTTAGAGGTTTTTAAGGTCAGGCTTGACAAAGCCCTGGCTGGGATGATTTAACTGGGAATTGGTCCTGCTTCGAGCAGGGGGTTGGACTAGATGACCTTCAGGGGTCCCTTCCAACCCTGATATTCTATGATTCTATGATTGTGACATATATGCACATTTCATAGTCACTGTAGAACATTACAAATATATTTTTTACCCTGTAGAAGAGATGCTATGAAGGCAGTTGCTACACTGCTAGAACACAAAAGGACTGAATGATCAAGGCGATATTTGCCCTCTGGAATCCAGCCCAGTGTGACTGCCGCCACTGCTGCTAGAAAACCAACTACCGTCGCCTGGACCTAGGAGAGCAAAACAAGAGTTCATTAATATCAGAAAACTTTACCAACTTAAAATAATTGTTAGACATAAACCAACTGCCACCATTCCCTGTCTCTCATGTCTCATATCTGGGAGGCATCAGAGAAAGTACGCTCAGCCACTATGGAAAGGGAGAATTTGTATAGCTCAATTGTGATCTCCCTGGATGATTAAGAAGCAGAACTTATGGAGTCTGAAGGAAGAACTGTTCACTCTTCTTCTATAAGAAAGGCTTTAACAATGATTCAACGCCTCAAAGATCGTGAAAGTAATAACTAAGGCTGTCAAGCGATTAAAAAAGTTAAAAATTGCCATTAATCGCACGATTAATCGCACTGTTAAACAATAGAATACCATTTATTTAAATATTTTTGGACTTTCTACATTTTCAAATATATTGATTTCAATTACGATACAGAATACAAAAAGTGTACATTGCTCACTTTATATTATTTTTATTACAAATATTTGCACTGTAAAAAACAAAAGAAATAGTATTTTTCAATTCACCTAATACAAGTACTGTAGTGCAATCTCTTTATCATGAAAGTTGACCTTACAAATGTAGAATTATGTACAAAAAAAAAACTGCATTCAAAAATAAAACAAAGTAAAATTTTAGAGCCTACAAGTCCACTTAGTCCTACTTCTTGTTCAGCCAGTCGCTCAGACAAACAAGTTTGTTTACATTTGCAGGAGATAATGCTGCCCACTTCTTGTCCACAATATCACCTGAAAGTGAGAAGAGGCACTCATATGGCACTGTGGTAGCTGGCGTCACAAGATATTTTTGTGCTAGATGCACTGAAGATTCATATGTCCCTTCCCTTCATGCTTCAACCACCATGACAAACGACATGCATCCATGCTGATAACTGGTTCTGGTCGATAACCATCCAAAGCAGTGCAGATCAAAGCAAGTTCCTTTTCATCATCTGAGTCAGATGCCACCAGCAGAAGACTGATTTTCTTTTTTGATAGTTCAGGTGCTGGAGTTTCCACATCAGAGTGCTGCTCTTTTAAGACACCTTAAAGCATTCTCCACACCTAGTCCCTCTCAGATTTTGGAAGGTGCTTCAGATTCTTAAACCATGGGTTGAGTGATGTAGCTATCTTTACAAATCTCACATTGGTACTTTCTTTGTGTTTTGCCAAATCTGCAGTGAAAGTATCTTAAAATGAACAACATGTGCTGGGTCATCATCCGAGACTGCTATAACACAAAATGTATGGCAGAATGTGGATAAAACAGAGTAGGAGATATACAATTCTCCCCCAAAGAATTCAGTCACAAATTTAATTAATGCATTATTTTTTTTAACTAGCATAATCAGAATGGAAACATGTCTTCTGGAATGGAGCACAAAGGGGCATACAAATGTCTAGCATAACTGGCATGAAAATACTTTGCAATGCCAGATACAAAAGTGCCATGCAAATGCCTCTTCTAACTTTCAGGTGACGTTGTAATTAAGAAGTGGGCAGCATTCTCTCCCATAAATGCAAACAGACATATTTGTCTGAACGATTGGCTGAACAAGAAGTAGGACTGAGTAGACTTGTAGGCGCTAAAGTTTTACACTGTTCCATTTTTGAGTGCAGTTACGTAACAAAAAAGTCTACATTTGTAAGTTGCACTTACACCATAAAGAGACTGCATTACAGTACGTGTATGAGGTGAATTGAAAAATACTATTTCTTTTGTTTGCCATTTTTACCGTGCAAATATTTGTAAAAAAATAAATACACCTCTACCCCGATATAACGCAACCCGATATAACACGAATTCGTATATAACGCGGTAAAGCAGTACTCCGGGGGAGGGGCGGGACTGCACGCTCCAGTGGATCAAAGCAAGTTCGATATAACGCGGTTTCACCTATAATGCGGTAAGATGTTTTGGCTCCCAAGAACAGCGTTATATCGGGGTAGAGGTGTAATAATATAAAATGAGCACTGTCAACTTTGTATACTGTGTTGTAATTGAAACCAATATATTTGAAAATGTAGAAAAACATCCAAAAATATTTAATACATTTCAAATGGTATTCTATTGTTTAACAGTGCGATTACAACCACGATGAATCGCGATTAATTTTTTAAATCATGATTAATTTTTTTGAGTTAATCATGTAAGCTAACTGTGAGTAATTGACAGCCCTAGTCATAACAAAAAAAAATTGGGGGATTCTCAGGAGCCTAAAAAGACATACACAACAAAGCTATGTCTGAAGGCGGGTGGGAGACTACATCTAATACTTAAATAAATGAGTCAAAACATGGGTATTTTATACACGTTCTTAGCACTGTATGTATTTAACTATAATGTATAAATATGAAGCAGTTATTCAAAATCTAGTTAAGGAGCAGCTGTTTTGGATTTAAAGGCAGTCATTTACTCAAATGTTATAGACAATAAATAGTATGAAAGTGACTAACAGTCACTTCAAAGTTATTTAAATATTCTAACCCATGAAAGTACAGTATAGAAAGCATTTGAGAGGTCAAGATTAAATGGACTTTACTGGCGATGGAACTATTTTTTAATCATCCCTAGAAAGTCTCTTTCAAAAAAAGAGATGAGATATATTTGACAAGGCAGGATGGGAAAATTTACACAGATGTTACCTGTACTATAACTTTTATTGATAAAACCGCCCTATTTCTGCTGCAAGTCTGTATTACTTTAAAAACAGACTGTATACTGAAATTATGAATTAAAGTGAAGTAAGTTAACTCTGAACTGACTGAGTGTTGCAGTGTTGTATCCTCTGACTATTTTTCTATTGTTAGCATCAAAATTTGTGCTGGGAATTTTAAGTAACTGTTCTTGCGAGAGTATGCCAAAATGATTATATTGTACTTACCTGTTTTAAGGCCAAATTGCCAATTATTAGGTTCCACTTCTCAATGGGAGAATCCATTTTCCCAACATTTACCTTTAAATGAGAAAAGTGAATTTTAGACATTTGGATTTAAATTTATGGTACCATTTATTAACTTTAAGGTTTAGTAGTAAAGTAAAGGTAAGAACATAAGAACAGCCATACTGGGTCAGACCAAAGGTCCATCTAGCCCAGTATCCCGTCTTCCGACAGTGGCCAATGCCAGGTGCTTTAGAGGGAATGAACAGAACAGGTAATCATCAAATGATCCATCCCCTGTCGCCCATTCCCAGCTTCTGGCAAACAGAGGCTAGGGACACCATCCCTGCCCACCCTGGTTAGTAGACATTGATGGACCTATCCTCCATGAACTTATCTAGTTCTTTGTTGAATCCTGTTATAGTCTTGGCCTTCACAACATGCTCTGGCAAGGAGTTCCACAGGTTGACTGTGCGTTGTGTAAAGAAATACTTCCTCTTGTTTGTTTTAAACCTGCTGCCTATTAATTTCATTTGGTGACCCCAAGTTCTTGTGTTATGAGAAGGAGTAAATAACTCTTCCTTATTTACTTTCTCCACACCAGTCATGATTTTATAGACCTCTAGCATATCCCCTCTATCATAAGATGTGTATGATCATTCAGTTGTCATACTAGAAAAACAGTACCTAGTCTTTAGATTAATACAAGTCAATAATATGCCTGTATAATTTCACTGAACACAATTGGTAATAAGATATAAGATACAAACAATATTTTATCTGAAAAGTTTTTCAAGAGGATTAATGCCTAAATTCAGCTATTTTAAAAGAATTAAAAATTAACCATATTTATATAGTGATGCGGCTGCTGTTCAGTTAAAATAGCATCTACAAAACTACCCTAAACTGATGGGGTTTGATGAACAAAAGTCTTGCCAATTAAGTGTTTCTCACACACTTTTTAGCCAATTACATAGTGAATGCTATTTCCACGAACATGCCCAAATACGCCAGCTATCAGATCAGTTGGCAGAAAAAAGAATTGTGTCAGTGTTTAATGTTTAAGGACAAAGTCAGTCTAAAATACCCCCAAGAGCTTACACTCCATGGGCCTCATAATGTAAACATTTATGCATGCAACTTCCCTTCAACAGAACTACCTAAATGAATACAAATACATTTACAAAATCAGGTTCTATAATTAAGAGCAGAATTTGACCTCCCAGCTCTGGATTTACACCAATGCAACTACATTGCTGTAAATAATTTCACAATCCAGTTCTGAGGCTGGGACTTGAGAATATCCAATATATTTCAAATGAAACTTTTTAAAAAAAAAAACAACAACAAATCCCTTCATACAGGATCTTTCACAATATACTTCATATTTCTTTAATATTTATTTTTTTTGGTCAGAGCAAAAGGACTCATGCAATCACTGAACACTATCTGAGGACATTTTTAAAGACTTTTGAGCAAAGTGGCCAGAAGGTCATGTTTTCTAGCAAAGATACTATGCTGCTTAAACTTTTTTTGAAGTTCATTAATTTATATACATGGGATAAAATATCACAAAAATTTCTAAATAAATTAAAGCCCTGCTGTTTGGTTTTCCCAGCAGAATGTTTTTTAAGTTCTTAGTGCTGTTTCTTTTCTATTTTGCTATTATGCTGCTTGCTTTAGGTTTAGGAGGAATGTTGTAGATCAGAGGGAACACCGAGCTAAACTCACTAAAAGTTAATTATAACGTACTTTATCACAACCTATAATACAAAGTAAATATGTTAGTGTTCAAAGTGCACGCAATAAACATCATAAATAATCCCATAGAGAAGTAGAGCTCCCAATTATTTCTTATTGGCATTCTTAATAAATACCTCTGCTAAACCAGCTGTATAATGAGTTATTGGTAAAACATGAGGAGTTTCTCCCTTAGTAGGAGTCCTTAAAAAACACCAAGGTTTGCCTGAGTGGACATTAACATCCTCTAGCAGTTTTAATTAATATAGGTGTTTTCCCTAGAATCTTGTGTTCTAATGCAGAACCCTAGCTATATTTAGTCCAGGTCTACACTTAACAGTATGGCTCTACCAGTACACTATGCTGAAAAAGCGTTCTTAGTGTGGGAACAGCTTATACTAGCAAAACTGCACATTTACTGGTACAGCTTATTTCACTTGGGGAGAGGAGAAGGAGGGTGGTTTGATGGAATAAACTACACTGGCAAAACCCTAGGGACTACTGCCAGCATAGCTATGTCAATCACAAATCACACTTCATCCACACCCACTGACAGAGCTATGCCAGCAAAAGCTTTAGTGTAGACATGGCCTTAGATCTAGTTAGCCTGAATACTGCCAAGTGATGAAGTGGAGGTGAAATCTACTCAGATTTTAGAGGACCTGAAATAATATGCTTAAAAAAAAGTCTCCTGTTTCAGCCTGTTTGGGGGTTTTATGTGTGTTTTCAAATTATCAGTGGAAGAATCCTTCCACTACCTCTCAAGTCCAACATTACACACGTAAACCAGAGAAAGTATTAAGAGCTTAAGGGTACATCTACACAGCGAAAAAGACCCATGGTGGAGAGTCTCAGAGCCCAGATCAACTGATTTACTCTCGTGCTGTAGGGCTAAAAATGGCACTGCAGATGTTTGGGTTTGCACTGGAGCCCGGGCTCTGAAACCTGGGCCTGAACATCTACACTGCTATTTTTAGCCCGCAGTGTGAGCCCTGAGACTCACTGCTAAAGAGGTTTGTTTATTTATTTTTTTCTCTGTAGACATATCCTAAGTCACCTTCCTTTGACTTCACATTGAATTTTGGGTTCTCAGCACTTCTCTGAATCAGTCTCCTAAATGACTATATTCTGCCAGCCAGAGCTTGGATTGGGTCAGTATACAAAGGTACAATATTCAGGTACCTTTCTGAAGCTCCTATCTTGTTCTCCAGAATCTTAGCTTTAATATTTTTATAATGTCAGTCTCTAGCTGTTATGGTTGTGAAGAAAGCTTCCAAAATATAAACTAAGTGTAACCAATGCAAAGAGGGCCTGGTGAGTCTACGGAGAGCCTGCAACAAATTGCTATGAGAGGTGTCAACTGTCCCATAAAACTCAGTGAGATAATAATTCAGATGCCCAATGATAGTTAACAATGTCAACATTTAAAGTATTTCATTCTTCACATAAGAAGAGAGAGAGGATCATAGATCTGCATAATTTACTTTGAGTGATGTCTTTTTTGGTACCAGGAATGGGTGGTGTTCAGGAGATACCAACACATTTTCCCATCCTCCCCCCTCATGAAACCTATGAGAACCCACTGGCATATTCAAACCCCACCAAAGGGGAGCCAAGGTCAAGGATCCCAGTAGAGCACAGAACATGCATGATCATATCTGGAACACTACTCAATCTGTGAGCAGTGTCTAATTTTGGTGACTCACATGGTAAAGATTATTTTGTGGATGGAGTTTGGAAGAGTAACAATTTTTCCCCTCACTAATTCAACCCTTGCTATGGGGACCTCCTGCAACAGGTAAATAAACTAAACCAGGCTCTATTACAGAAAAATAATGTTGTCCTTTTTATATTACAAGACATGTGAGAAGAGGGGAAAAAATAACATTACTTACTGCAGTTGATAGTCTAGATGCCAAGGTCATTTCCAAATTACCTTTGAGACCAAGTAGTGCAGGAACCAAGATAAAAACTTCAGTAACATTTCTGAACACTTCCCAGTGCTATTTAAAATACAGGTAAAGAAAAAAAAATAGTTAAAAAAAAAGGATCCCTTCACATTCCACAACACTGTTTTAAGGGTGGTATAGTAGTCTGATCTCAACAGATTTCAGAATACCAGAGGTAAAGTTAACAAAAGTATCTAAGTCCCATTTCCAAAAATGACAGGCACCTAAGTCTCATTGAAAGTCAACCGCCATTTGGAAACTTTTCCTAGGTTAGTACTTGGGATAAGAGACCTCCACTAAAAACTCAGGATAAGTGTTGGCAGTTCAGATAATGATACCCTTTTCTCTGAATGAGTACAGAACCAGCTTTCTTTTATGAGGTTGAGGGTTCTCTGCTGCTGTCTTTTGGATGAGACAAATCTGAGTTCCTTGCTACGTCTTATCATTAAAGCATGCATCACACTTAGCCCTGGTCTACACTAGGAGTTGAGGTCGAATTTAGCAGCGTTAAATCGATTTAACCCTGCACCCATCCACACGACGAAGCCCTTTTTTTCAACTTAAAGGGCTCTTAAAATCAATTTCTTTTCTCCACCGCGAACAAGGGGATTAGCGCTGAAATCGGCCTTGCCAGGTCGAATTTGGGGTAGTGTGGACGCAATTCAACAGTACTGGCCTCCAGGAGCTATCCCAGACTGCTCCATTGTGACCGCTCTGAACAGCACTCTCAACTCAGATGCACTGGCCAGGTAGACAGGAAAAGGCCCGCAAACTTTTGAATCTCATTTCCTGTTTGGCCAGCGTGGCAAGCTGCAGGTGAGTGCAGAGCTCATCAGCAGAGGTGACCATGAAGACCTCATCAGCAGAGGTGACCATGATGGAGTCCCAGAATCACAAAAGAGCTCCAGCATGGACCGAACGGGAGGTACGGGATCTGATCACTGTATGGGGAGAGGAATCCATGCTATCAGAACTACGTTCCAGTTTTCGAAACGCCAAAACCTTTGTCAAAATCTCCCAGGGCATGAAGGACAGCGGCCATAACAGGGACCCGAAGTAGTGCCACATGAAACTTAAGGAGCTGAGGCAAGCCTACCAGAAAACCAGAGGCAAACGGCCGCTCCGGGTCAGCGCCCCAAATATGCCGCTTCTATGATGAGCTGCATGCCATTTTAAGGGGTTCAGCAACCACTACCCCAACCGTGTTGTTTGACTCCTTCAAGGGAGAGGGAGGCAACATGGAAGCAGGTTTTGGGGATGAGGAAGATGAGGAGGAGGAGGTTGTAGATAGCTCACAGCAAGCAAGTGGAGAAACCGGTTTTCCCGACAGCCAGGAACTGTTTCTCACCCTGGACCTGGAGCCAGTACCCCCTGAACCAACCCACGGCTGCCTCCCGGACCCGCCAGGTGGAGAATGGACCTCTGGTGAGTGTACCTATTTAAATAGTATACATGGTTTAAAAGCAAGATTGTTTAATGATTAATTTGCCTTGGCATTTGCGGCCAGTACAGCTACAGGAAAAGTCTGTTAACATGTCTGGGGATGGAGCGGAAATCCTCCATTCCATCTCCATAAAGTTCTCCTGGATGTACTCCCAAAGCCTTTGCAAAAGGTTTCTGGGGAGGGCAGCCTTATTCCGTCCACCATGGTAGGACACTTTACCACGCCAGGCCAGTAGCACGTACTCGGGAATCATTGTAGAACAAAGCATTGCAGTGTATGTTTGCTGGCGTTCAAACAACATCCATTCTTTATCTCTCTACGTTATCCTCAGGAGAGTATCATTCATGGTCACCTGGTTGAAATAAGGTGCTTTTCTTAAGGGGACATTCAGAGGTGCCCATTCCCCTGGGGCTGTTTGCCTGTGGCTGAAGAGAAATGTTCCCTGCTGTTAGCCACGTGGTGGGGGGAGGAGGAATGGGGGAGGGATTAGCCACGCACTGAGGGGAGGCAAAATGCGACCTTGTAACGAAAGCACATGTGCTATGTATGTACTGTTAACAGCAAGGTTTACCGTGAGAGAGTGTACCCATTGTTCTATCAAATGTGTCTTTTTAAATACCACTGTACCCTTTTTTTCTCTCCACCAGCTACATGTGTTTCAAGGATCACAGGATCTTCTCCTTCCCAGAGGCTAGCGAAGATCAGAAGGCGAAAAAAACGCACTCATGATGAAACGTTCTCTGAGCTCATGCTGTCCTCCCACACTGACAGAGCACAGACGAATGCATCGAGGCAGACAATGTCACAGTGCAGGAAAGCACAAAATGAATGCGAGAAGAGGTGGCAGGCTGAAGAGAGTAAGTGGTGGGCTGAAGATGAGAGGAGGCGGATTCAATGCTGAGGCTGCTGGAGGATCAAACTAATATGCTCCAGTGTATGGTTGAGCTGCAGGAAAGGCAGCTGTAGTACAGACGGCTGCTACAGCCCCTGTGTAACCAACCACCCTCCTCCCCGAGTTCCAAAGCCTCCTCACCCAGATGCCCAAGAATGCGGTGGGGGGGCCTCCGGCCACCCAGCCACTCCACCCCAGAGGATTGCCCAAGCAACAGAAGGCTGGCATTCAATAAGTTTTAAAGTGCTGTGTGGCCTTGTCCTTCCCTCCTCCACCACCCCACCCGGTTATTCCCTTCTCCACCAACCCTCCCGGGCTACGTTGGCAGTTATCCCCCCATTTGTGTGATGAATTAATAAAGAATGCATGAATTTGAAGCAACAATGACTTTATTGCCTCTGACAGCAGTGATCGAAGGGGGGAGGAGAGGGTGGTTAGCTTACAGGGAAGTAGAGTGAAAGAGTGAACCAAGGCGTGGGGGAGGTTTCATCAAGGAGAAAAACAGAACTTTCACACCGTAGCCTGGCCAGTCATGAAACTGCTTTTCAAAGCTTCTCTTTTGCGCACCGCACCCTCCTGTGCTCGTCTAACCACCCTGGTGTCTGGCTGCACATAACCAGCAGCCAGGCGATTTGCCTCAACCTCCCACCCTGCCATAAACGTCTCCCCCTTACTCTCACAGATATTGTGGAGCGCACAGCAAGCAGTAATAACAGTGGGAATATTGGTTTCGCTGAGGTCTAACCGAGTCAGTAAACTGCGCCAGCGCACTTTTAAACATCCAAATGCACATTCTACCACCATTCTGCACTTGCTCAGCCTGTAGTTCAGCTCCTGACTACTGTCCAGGCTGCCTGTGTATGGCTTCATGAGCCATGGCATTAAGGGGTAGGCTGGGTCCCCAAGGATAACTATAGGCATTTCAACATCCCCAACAGTTATTTTCTGGTCTGGGAATAAAGTCCCTTCCTGCAGCTTTTGAAACAGACCAGAGTTCCTGAAGGTGCGAGCGTCATATACCTTTCCCGGCCATCCCACATTGATGTTGGTGAAACGTCCCTTGTGATCCACCAGTGCTTGCAGCACTATTGAAAAGTACCCCTTGCGGTTTATGTACTCGCCGGCTTGGTGCTCCGGTGCCAAGATAGGGATATGGGTTCCGTCTATGGCCCCACCACAGTTAGGGAATCCCATTGCAGCAAAGCCATCCACTATGACCTGCACATTTCCCAGGGTCACTACCCTTGATATCAGAAGATCTTTGATTGCGTTGGCTACTTGCATCACAGCAGTCCCCACAGTAGATTTGCCCACTCCAAATTGATTCCCGACTGACCGGTAGCTGTCTGGCGTTGCAAGCTTCCACAAGGCTATTGCCATTCGCTTCTCAACTGTGAGGGCTGCTCTCATCTTGGTATTCTTGCGCCTCAGGGCAGGGGAAAGCAAGTCACAAAGTTCCATGAAAGTGCCCTTACACATGCGAAAGTTTCGCAGCCATTGGGAATCGTCCCAGACCTGCAACACTATGCGGTCCCACTAGTCTGTGCTAGTTTCCCGAGCCCATAATCGGCGTTCCACAGTGTGAACCTGCCCCATTAGCACCATGATGCCCACATTACCAGGGCCCGTGCTTTGAGAGAAGCCTGTGTCCATGTCCTCATCACTCATCATTGCGCTGACGTTGCCTACTCGCCCAGTTTCGCTTTGCCAGGTTCTGGTGCTGCATATACTGTTGGATAATGCGTGTGGTGTTTAATGTGCTCCTAATTGCCAAAGTGATCTGAGCGGGCTCCATGCTTGCCATGGTATGGTGTATGCATAGGTAACCCAGGAAAAAAAGTGCAAAACGATTGCCTGCCATTGCTTTCACGGTGGAAGGGCCTGACAACATGTACCCAGAACCACCCACAACAATGTTTTTGCCCCCTTAGGCATTGGGATCTCAACCCAGAATTCC
This sequence comes from Lepidochelys kempii, assembly GCF_965140285.1. Taxonomy (NCBI): domain Eukaryota; kingdom Metazoa; phylum Chordata; order Testudines; family Cheloniidae; genus Lepidochelys; species Lepidochelys kempii. The sequence goes on from NC_136380.1 coordinate 253,382,021, forward strand.
AATGGGCGGCGGAGACTGCGGGAACTGTGGGATAGCTACCCACAGTGCAATGCTCCAGAAGTCTACTCTAGCCTCGGTACTGTGGAAGCACTCCACCAAGTTAATGCACTTAGAGCATTTTGTGTGGGGACACACACAATCGACTGTATAAAAACAATTTCTAAAAAAACGACTTCTATAAATTCGACCTAATTTCATAGTGTAGACATACCCTTATTGTAGGATTAAGGGTGTAAAACCTTACGTTGGCCAAATAGTAATTCAGTTAGTGTCTGAAAGCCAATCAAGATCTTTTAAGGAAAGGCATTGAAGTAATAACAACAACATAAAATAATAATAATAAATAATAAAACAAAAAATCAAGGTCTGTCTCCCTTTATCGGTTCTGAGTTGCCTTAATATAGTCGGGGAAAGGCAAAGCTGATCTTTCAGTGAAGTGTGTCTAGTGATTACAGAAGGGGATTGGGAGCCTACATTCTATTTCTGGCTCTGCCACTGACATATTATATAATGTTGGGAAAGTCACCTAACTCATCTGAAAAATATCAGTCTCCCTTAAAGAGTGTTGTGAGGGTTGATGAATTAATGTTTGTAAAGCTTTATGAGATCATCAAATTAAAGATATAACAGGATGTACAAAATAAACTAAACTGAGGTCATTCAACAATTTAAGTAACTTTACTCGTGAGTATTAAGATTTACAAATATACCCAAAGGAGATGCTAATGCAAGGGTGAGCAAACTATGGCCCAGTAGCCGCATCCGGCCCTTCAGACGTTTTAATCCGTCCCTCGAGCTCCCGCTGGGGAGTGGGATCCGGGGCTTGCCCCACTCTGGCGCGCCAGCCAGGGACTTGCCCCACTCCACGCGTGCTGTGGCTCCATGCAGGTCCCGGAAGCAGGGGCATATCCCCCCTCTGGTTCCTATCTGTAGGGCAGCCAGGGGCTCTGCATGCTGCCCCCACCTCAAGCACCACCCCTGCCATAGGCGGCGAGTTATATGGACCTATGGTGCCCATGCTCCACCAATATTCAGGAATGTAGGCCCGGCTCCACCAATGTTTGGGCTTATATTTTCAGAGCCGTCCCGTCCATAGGATGGGCCAGGGCAACTGCCCCAGGCCCCATGCTCTGGGGGCTCCACGCTTCAGGGGCATCTGGGGGGGGTTGTGAGGGGCCTGGCTCCAGCAGCAGTGAGGGAGCCAGCCCCAGCCCACCCCGCTTCTTCCCGCTCCAGCTCTGACCCCGCCCCACCTCCACTCTACTCCTTGCCCCAAATCCCCGTTCCACCTGTTTCCGGCTTCTGCCCCCTCCCCCAAGCAACGCCAGGAGCCGGCGGTGGGCGGGCTGGGGCCGGGTTGCTCGCTGCTGCTGGCACCAGGTCCCCCACTAACCTCGCAAGCTGCCCTGGACCCCGCATAGCCCTGTAACATGGGGCTTCCCAAAGCACAGGGCCTGGGGCGGTTGCCCCGGTCTGTCCTATGGATGGCACAGCTCTGCTTGGACCTATTCTGGGCACCACCAAAAATTATATAAACCTGGTGTCCATGATCCCCCGCAGCTCCCATTTGCTGGGAACCATGGCCAATGGGAGCTGCAGGGGCAGCACCTGCGGAAGGGTCAGCACGCCAAGCAGCCTGGCTGTGCCTCCGCGTAGGAGCCGGAGTGGGGACATGCCGCTGCTTCCGGGAGCTGCTTAAGGTAAGCACCACCTGGAGCCTGATACATTGTCTTCTCATTTTTTAAAAAATAAAGGTTGAACTGAAGTAGTTAGAACATTCTATCTGTCCTGTTCTTTGTGAACTTAATGAATTAGAAAGTGCCATCAAGTGCACCAAGTATAAAACTGAAAAAAAGAAAAGGAGTACTTGTGGCACCTTAGAGACTAACAAATTTATTTGAGCATAAGCATCCGATGAAGTGAGCTGTAGCTCACGAAAGCTTTTGTTAGTCTCTAAGGTACCACAAGTACTCCTTTTCTTTTTGTGAATACAGACTAACATGGCTGCTACTCTGAAACTGAAAAAAAATTATCCTCTAATCTCTGTCAATTATAGTAATCTTAGGTATGGTTCATAACAATAAGTATAATATTCAGCCTGAAGCATAACTTTTCAGTTATGACATCCTTTTAAGTCACTCAGATTCCAGTCTGACAAAGACTCAAGCTGTGTGCATAATTTTATGCAAATGAGTATTCTTGGGCCTTGTCTGCACAAGGAAGTTGTACCAGTTTAACTAAATTTGGTTTTTAGATCCATGTATTTAAACCAGTTCATATACTTATTTGAGCTAAATCAACATAAACCAATTGTAAACTGATTTGTGTGTGTCCAGAGAGGGCTTTGTTTTTTTTAAATCCATTTAGCTAAATTGGTACAATTTTAATTAAACTAAGGCTACTTTTGTGTTTAGACAACACTAAGACTACATATGTGCGTGGAGTTACGTACATGCTTAAATCTTTGCAAGATCAGGGGTCTAATCTTAAGGAAGGCATTGTAGATATCTGAGTTTAAACAAAATTTAGTCTTTTTTTCTGGTTTAAATTTTGTTTTGAAAATGTGTTCTCTACTTAAAAACGACTTGACTGAGTTTAAACTATATATTGTAGTGACACAGTATAAGGAAGCAATAGTATTTGCATACCAGTTTTGGTTTCCTTTTACTGGTTTACAAGACTGTCATTTTCTTTAGTGTAATTACATCCGGACTGAACTTTTGATTCTCAGCTTTATTTACTCTAATTTTTGAGACCCTGAACAACAGAGTATCCTTTTCTTTGTCATTATGTGCACTTTCTGGATTCTCAAATAACACTTAGTTTCAAATACAAATAAACCTATATTTTCCCTTGGAGGTAAGGAATTCAGTGGATTCATATCTGTTAAAACAGATTTCTGTGAACTCTAATTGCACAGAGAGAGAGCAAGAGAGGGAAGTGGTTACGTTTTTATTTATAAAGAATTTCTGAAACTCTACCGCAAAGAAACTCGACAGAAAATAAAACAAAATAGCCCTTAAGGAAAGAGGAGAAGACAAGGAACTGAGCTAGTCCTTTCTTAGGTTTTAGCTTCCAGTGAACTTTTTTCAAATATTAATGTACAAAGAAACATTGCACAAACAGTTAGCTGTGAACCACATGACTATAATTCCACTGAAGTGCTGCTGGTGACATCCAACTCAAGAGCAAAACTAAGGTTCAGTCTTACAACCTTCATCTATTTCAGTAATCATCAATTACAAGACTACTTCAGATTAGGAGCCTGAAGCTATGTGGAAATTCAGCTTTCAAAACTGAGAGTCAGTCAATTTTATCTTAGTCTGAACACCCACCATCAGTTGGGGCTCTTTCCTCAAATCAGTGGGATCTAGCCCTGGTTAATCCTGATATAAGTCCATCAAGTGCAGAGTACTAGAGGTGTAATCTTCGGCCCTGTCTATACTATTAAAGTTAGTGTGTAGTTTTGATACAGGCACACAATAATAGATTACTTAAGAACCATACACTCACCTCCACATACTTCAAATACTCTAAAGCAGTGGTTCTCAACCTCTCCAGACTACTGTACCTAGGGTGACCAGATAGAAAGTGTGAAAAATCGGGATGGGGTGAGGGGTAATAGGTGCCTATGTAAGAAAAAGCTCCAAAAATTGGGACTGTCCTTATAAAATCAGGACATCTGGTCACCCTAACTGTACCCCTTTCAGGAGTCTGATTTGTCTTGCGTACTCCAAGTTTCACCTCACTTAAAAACTACTGCTTACAAAATTAGACAATACACAAGTGTCACAGTCACTATTACTAAAGCTGTGAGTCTCTCACAGAGGTCACAGAAGTCACAGATTCTGTGACTTTCTGGGATCTCCGTGACTTCTGCAGCGGCCAGGGGGGCTGGCCCGGCGGCTGCCTGAGCAGCTCAGGCAGCCCAAGGGCCAGTCGCACTGGCCATTGCTCAGGCCATCACGTCTCGCCTCCCCCAACAGCAGCAGGAATTTGTGTACGGGAGGGGGCTCAGGGCTGGGGCATGTGAGGGGGTGAAGTGTCCGGTCAGCGCTTACCTCGGGGGGCAACTGGAAACGGCAACATGTCCCTTGGCTCCTAGGCAGAGGTGTGGCCAGGCAGTTCCTAGCCAATGAGAGCTGCGGAGCTGGCCTTGGGGTGAGGGTAGCATGCAGAGCCCCCCTAGCTGCGCCACGGCCTAGGAGCTGAGGGACATGTCACCACTCACAGGGAGCTGCACAGAGCCAGGTAGGGAGCCTACCTGCCCCACCAAACCCCTCCCTCAGCAGCAGTGGGGGTCCCGGGCCATGCACCATAGCCTCTCCACCCCAGCAGCTGCGGGGGTCCCGGGCCACCCCCTGCCTCCCGCTCCTCGCCAGCACCCACAGCGCCCTTGGGCTGCCCCCCGCCCCAGAGCACCCAAGATTTAGTAAAGGATATATAGAACAAAATCATGGATAGGTCATGGTCCGTGAATTTTTGTTTACTGCCCATGACCAGTCCATTACTTTTACTAAAAATACCCATGCCTAAAACGTAGCTTTAACTATTACTGAAAAACTGCTTACTTTCTCATTTTGTCAATATGAAATTCTATTTTGTACTGACTTTGCTAGTGCTTTTGGTGTAGCCTGTTGTAAAATTAGCCAAATATTTAGATGAGTTGATGTACCCCCTGGAAGACCTCTGAATACCCCAGGGGTATGCGTACCCCTGGTTGAGAACCATTGCTCTGAAGAGCCCTGGAACGAGATCCGTATCATTCCATATGTACCTTTATAGATTGTATGAAATGAAGCAGGGCTTTAATACTGATCTCTACATACCATATATATCCTCACAGATCATATTCCACATAAATTTCCACAGGATCTCACATATATTGATGTGGGTCATACAAGAAAGCTAGGTAAAGTGAGAAATTTCTACTCAACTTTACTACCATGCATACATACAGAGCCTATGGGAACACTGAGCATTCAAACACTGAATGAGAATTTCCACTCAGCTATACGTGCAAACATACATCAATACCAAGAGAATTTTGAACCAATGCCCATGTGGACAATCACAGTCTACACAACCTAATGGGAGAACAGGAAGTCTGAATCCCAAAGAATAAGCAATTGAATCAACTGGTTGTATACAATGTTATTGTGTTTATGTCGAGTAATGTCTTTTATAAAATTTTATGATGTTCTGAACTTAGTGATCATGATGAGATATGTATACACTCTGTGCTTATGTCTTTATGTATATAAAAACTCTGCTCATAATCCGAGCTGCAATATTTAGCTAACCTTTGCTTCCACTCTGCCACAGAGGGGATCCAGCATTCACAGACAACCCTCAGCCTTCAAGATTGTCCCTCCCTTTTGGATGAAGACTTCTGTTTGAAGCCTCCTTTTAAAAAGGACTTTCTCCCTTTTTTTCTTCCCCCTCCTCTCTTCCAGCATGGTGACGCATAGTTAGAGTGACCACATTTCCGAAAGGGAAAATGAGACACCACACAGGGCAGGCGCGAGCTGCTTTCCCGAGCCCTGCCCCATCTCCCCACTCTGCGCGTGGGGCTGGCCCATTCCCAGCTCCCTCTATTCCTCCAGCACATGGGCTGGCTCGTGCCCTGCCCCCCCCACACACACACACGGGGCTGATCTGAGTCGCTGGCCTGAGCCCTGCTTCCCCCATGCCCAGAGCTCTCGTACAAGCCCAGCCTACTCGCCATGTGGGGCTGGCATCGCTGATCACTCAAACCCTGCCTGCCCCCTGTGCAGCTGGTGTTGCTGCGTTCTCAAACCCTGACTCCCACCAGATGGCTGGCATCGCTGCTCACTGGAGCCCTGTTTCTCCCCACCCCACAGGGCTGGCATTACCACTTGCCCACCTGTACATTCCTCTGTGCCCCGCTAGGGGTGCGCACCCCACTTTTGGGGCAAAAAAATGGTGCAAACTCTTTTGGCAAGAGCAAATGGGATAAACGCACACTTTTGCCAAAAAAGTCAGGACGGCTGGGACAAGGCTTAAAAAAGGGACTGTCCCGACCAAAAATGGAAGTATAGTCAAACTACTCATGGTTATTTAAAGTGGAGAAATTTTATGGACCACCATCTTTCTTTTCCTGGGTTTTACAATGTTATGTGCTTTGAGTTAGTCTCCCCTGGTTAGGGAGGCAACCCCTCCCTCCCTCCCTAGTTGACCAGTGCCCTGTTGTGAGGTGGAGCTGAATGCTGCAGTGCAAATTATGAGCACGGTTTTCTATATACATAAATAAGCACAGTGTGTATACATATCTCACAATGACCACCAAGTTCAGAACACCACACACTATCATAAAAGACACGACTTGACATATTTGTACACACAACATTGTATGCAACCAGTTGATTCAATTGCTTACATTGGGTTCAGATCTCCTGTTCTTCCCTTGGGATGTCTAGACCCTGACTGTCACAAGATGCATTAAATAATTTTTAAAACCTTTATGATTCAACCAATATCTGCATTTGTACAGCACCTTGCATAATAAGATCCTGTCCCATGACTAGGACTCGTAGGTGTTATTGCAATACAAATAAATAAAAATACTAATAAATAGGTTGTCTCCAGACAGCTGTGACCTAGTGACCATACCCCTGGCAAAATTCAAATTTCTATCACTTTCTATTAAAGCACAAGAGCTGTTAAACATTTGTAATACTGTATTACTCTCTTCCTACTCAGAATTGGCTGAATGTCAGTGACTACAAAATAAAGCAGTATGTACTGCCATACTAGAATGCATTAGGAAAATTTCTTCAATTATCTAACAAAAACCATGTAAAGTGAATACCAACCTGCACAATATCCAAAACCATACCAGCAGAAACAGTTCCAAATCCTGCTAACAAAAATGGTACAAGTATCTGTAATGCCATAATACTACTGGACTCCTTTGGCTGCTTTCTGCTCCTTTCCACAATGGCATCTTCATCACCATCACTAGACAAGTTGTCATCCTGCAATATGGCATCTGTTTCTGACGTGTCCATCCCATCACAATAATTATAACTGGCAAAGTCATCATACTTTGGACTACAGCTAGATGGACTGTGTCCGTTACTACCATGAAAAGCTGGTTCTGAGAAGCGATGGTACTCCATGTGTTGATCCGATCTAACATTAAAATTGTGTCCTGTGTGTTGTAATCCATCTTGCCAGACACCATTCACTTTTTTATGTCGCTCTTCCTGCTTTTTGTGGTAAACAATTGGAACCATACTCAACAGCAGGTTCAGAAACTTGTCAGACTGAATTGTATTAAGATTTATAGTCCAATTTACAAAACTTTCTCCACCATAAGCTTTACCATTTATTTTGGTAGTGGTAGATCTTCCTTTACAGTTAGTCATAGTGTCACAAAAATACTACGGGGAAGATCACTGTTCTCTAAACTTCAGTGAAGAAACACAGCTGATGAGTCAACAACAGCCACACAATCATTGATTTTAAAATCAAATAAATCAAATGTGGAAAATGTTATGTAGAAAATGTTCTTTTCATGGATCTTAGATCTTGAGCAATTCCACAACCGAGTTTGGATCTGGAAAAAAAAAATTCAGTAGTTTGATTGTGTGTATGTATCTATTATTATTATTATTAAAACAAATAGAAAAGATATATCAAAGCCTACATTCTCATGTTACTACTGTATCATATAGGGCAGTGACATGAAGGAATTTGAATCCAGCTTGGTCCTTCATAGGCTAAGAAGCAGAGATGACTCAAAACTCTTGGGGGTAGGGGGCATGTGACTGCCCCATACATCATCTCTGGCCCCTTTCCCACTCCCCCTGCACCTCCCACACCCGGTCCAAGCCAGCACCACCTTGCCCCTACTCCCCTCATAGCTCCTTCCTCACTTCTCCCATCGCCTCCCCACTGCAGGCGTTGGCCAGAGTGGGCTCTGGACACCTACTACCGAGCAGGTAACTGAGGCTGCAGGCGAGGAAGGGATGGGACTCAGAGGGCTTCCCCACACTCTCTCTGGCAGAGCTGTGCTGCCAGCCCCATCTCACTTCCCTGCTCTGGGTGCCTCACAGAGGGGCTCAGTGGGAGCACTAGGTGCAGGTGCCTTTCCCAGGCATGTCCCCCTCAGCCGCACTCAGCCAGACTCTCACCCTAGCAGAAATCTGGGGGGACATATGACCCCGCATGCCTCCCTCCCACATGTCGCCTCTGATGAGAAGGAAGAGGTTAGGATAAACCTCTAAATTCTTGGATTGCATGGAACTGTTACTATAATGGTGCCTGGTTGAGCTGGGTGGGAAACAGTCCTGTTGAAGGTTTGTGTCGTCAAAAGAAGCTATGTCAACATCCTGGTGGAAAGATGAGCAGGGATATATACCTGGTAGATGGCTTGTGCTGCACCTTGTACAAGAATGAACCAGGAGTTGGAGAAGAAGGAAAATGGCCAGCCCAGTGATTTAGTAGTGGGTCAAGGAACTATCATATAGGAAAATTTTATTTTTGATATCTAGCCTGGTCCTTTGTTTCTGGGAAGCAAATGGCTTGAATCTACCTCTGGTGATCCTTCTGGCTGACACAGATATAACAACAAGCTGCTCTGAATGAAGCTAGGCCATGCCTGCCTCACCTGGCCAAACATGAGATTGAGGAAGATCAGAGAGAAATAGCAGGGATCATCAGTGTTCGCAGGTCCTTGAGAGGGAAATGATGTTGGGGAAAATATGGATTTTTATGAAGCCAGGAGGATAAACCCAAGTTCCTGACCTAGCTGTTCAGCCCATAAGGATCCTTATTTTCAGGTGGTAAGCCTCAAGAAAACATTTTGAGTTGGGGAGGCCTTATCAGTTGATTGTCCACACCACTATGCCAAAATGACAAACCACTATCGATTTCTAAAATTTAACACAATGCTCATTTAAAACCTGACTTACTGAAGTTATTATTAGTCAAACACACAGATTAAGATAGGTATAATTCAATGTTTTTATGCATAAGTAAGTGTATGGTACATATTTTCATAATGTTAGATGTACAGTATAAGAGAAGATCTTTTTAAAGAAAGTTGCAGACTTTGCTTTGTAACAGTTTAACTGAACATATATGCCAGTAACAACAACTGGATCTAAAACAGAGCAACAAGTTTAGTTCTCATTTGCAGCTTAACAAACAGCTATGCAAACAAATGTTGCTATATTCAGAAGCAACATAAGCCATTCTTTAGAGTGTCCTTATAGTCAGAAAAATTACAAATGTTACCAGTGTTATACATCAACCAAACTGCAGCTCAGCCTGATTTTAGAATACTTATTGTTGATGATTAATGGCTTTGGGTACTATTACAATGGAAAGTCACTTTTGCAGTCAACGAGGCAATCTAGTTTTCTGATTAAAAAATCTCCAGTAAGTGTACTTCACCATGCAGTTTATAAAAAATTAAGAGAAAGGTTAAAAATCCTATTCTACCTCCCCGCTCTCTTTTTTGAGGGGTGAGGAACAGAGAAAAAAGAGAGAAGAAACTAACTTCTCATGCCTCTTTTTTTCCATATTACTTCTCTTCATCTGTAAGATATTTACAAAGGAGGCTGCACATTTTACAGTTATATCTCCTTTCCCCTTACAAGTTCTGTTACCAACTCAGCTACTGACTTCTTGTCTAATCTTGACACATCACTTAGGCCAAAGTTTTGCCTAACTTAAAACACTTAGGACCTTAGTCTCAGAGCTACTGAGCACCGGTACCTCTCACTAACTACAACTGGAATCAGACACTTTTTAAAGTTTGGGCCTTAACATCTGTGTACCTCAGTTACCCAATCTGTCAAACTGCAATAATACTTATCTTTGTAAATCACTTAGAGATGGTCTCATGAAAGCCACTGCGGAAGTGCAAAATACAATCATAACCTCCAGCTGCACTCAAAGCAGCCAGTACCCTCTGGGGACCTGAGTGCTGTGTCTCCCATAGCTTTGGGGACTCATATTTCTCTCTAGTCAAAAGCACTCATACAATATTCATACCAACATTTCTATATTTACCTTTTTAAGATTTGTTTAATCATCCATACATATAATTAGATACAGTTAAAAAAAGATTAATGTATAACCAGTAACAGTGAAACCCAGAAAGAATCTCCAGCAGATACTGATAAGATCTTGGCATTTTGAATCTTCTTATTTTATTCACTGTAAATCAGTGGCAACTAATCATTGTATAATTTGAGGATAGTGGAAATTCTCTGAGATTACCAGATGATATTCTAATTGACAACTGTAAGCTTTACTTCAGGTTAGAACACAGCTTAATTTTTCTTCTAACTTCTAATTCAAGCCTCACCAATAAACAGATTCTGCTGTTGGAAAATAGTTAACAATTCTGTTGATTATGCACAAGACATAAAAAAACAAAAAATTCAACTAACTCTTCCATATTGTAGTTTTATAATGACTATGTAGTGTTAAAAGGAGTAAGACTATATGGTTCTTATATATAAGCAGAGCAATTACAGGGATGTGATTTTTACATTGTAATTTTTCTGACATTGTTGACAACACAAAGGGATCAGTTACACATTTAATATACAAGCCATAAACCTGGCTACACTGAATTCCTTTAGACATCCCCATGATGAGGAATGCAAATGAGCTCACCTAGTTCAACAGTAATTGAAGCATTTACTTCCAAAAACCAGCATCTGCTCCTGATGAAGTTGAGAAAATTGTAGTTCATAAAAGTATGAACCAACCTCATGTTATAGCCCTACCGGTTAAAATAAGGTCACAGTGCAAATAGATGCTATTGAGGCCAGCACGCCATTAGTAGAGTGAGCCTTTGGACACTCAAACACAAGGTCATCAGCAGTCATATTATGACATGACACTTATACATCCTTTGAGCCAAGATGACTTCACCCTTAAATGTTTCTCCAGATCCCACAAATACTAACTTTCTAAACAGCTCTTAACATCAAAGGTATGTAAACTAATCTTTTCAGGATGACTATGGAGATTTGTCTAAAAGACAGGCAGTTGTACTGGCTAATCAAAATGAAAATCTGATACTACTTTTGTCAGAAATTTGAGGTGGTGGGGGGCAAGACAGGCCTAAGTGCCACCTTGTCTTTCTGGAGTATAATATAAATTGGAAAGGCCATCAGGGTCTGAAGCTCTGAAACCCTCCTGGCTGAAATAATGGTCACCAAAAATGAGGTTTTTAGTGAGAAGTGCAAACTCTCAAGGGATATTCCATGAGTTTTGTTCATATCAAATGCAAGTCTCAAGGCTCACTAGACTCCCAGATGGGAGGGTATGAGATTGTAAACTTAAAAAAAAAATTCACCAGAAGTGCACTCCCCTCTCTCTGCCCCTTCCCCCTCCGCCATCTTATAACCAGATTGAAGTTATACCTTGACATAACTGCCTCTCAAAGCCAGATATGTTCCTTGGATCCAAACAAATTCAATTACTGGGACTCTAGAACCCCAAGGGCCAAAGTCACCTTCTTAGCTGTAGATTTCTCACTTGGAGCAGAAACTTTGAATGACTCTGAGGTACAGAAATAATTTCAATTCCTCCATAGGAACCTGGGATAAGGAATCAGGTTTTCTGATCACAGAAACATCAGAGACCAGATGTTTCCAGAGTCTTTCCAGACATCTCCAACATATCCTGACTGTTAGAAAACAGCTCTTTATCCCAAAGAGCTATTGAGTTCTACATATGCAGTTCTACAGCATCAAGACATTATGTCAATAACAGGGGGACAAAAACTATGTTTTTACAGAGTACAGGGAAGTGAGAGCAGATTGGATTTGTTGGGGTGTTTTATCAGGGGTGAGAGGGCAGGTCATACTCAAATTTAGGATTCTCTCTCTAACTGCTTCAAATCCTGCATCTTGGCAGGGGGTTAGACTAGATGACACTTGTGATCCCTTCTAACCCTATGATTCTATGATGCAAGGTGGCTCTTGCCAAGACAACAACAGTTGAGTCAGATACTTCAGTACCTAAGAAGAGCTGAGGTTCTGTGAGAAGAAATATTTTCACTTAACTGATGGTGCGCTGAAACTGCAGCCTATCATGCTGACCAATATTCTCTCACTGTTTCTTTGTACTCCGTTGTCTGTCTGTATCCATCAGTTGTCTCTCGTCTTATACTTAGATTGTAAGTTCTTGGAGCAGGGAATGTATTTTTGTTCTGTATTTGTACAGCACCTAGCTGAGTGAGGTCCTGATCCATGATTACCTAGGTGCGAAGGTAGTAACAACAATAATATACTTGCTAATATACTCTGCTGTTTTTGTCATGTCAGCCATACTAAGCTGTACCCTTCACACCACATATGTAAAAATGTCTAGGCACTATAACTGGCTTCTGTGGCAATATTTGCAATTAAATAATTATTACTACTGTAGCACCTACATAATCATGGACCAGGACCCCATTGTGCTAGGTGCTGTACAAATACAGAACAAAAATACAGTCCCTGCTCCAAAGAGCTTATGATCTAAATATAAGATAAGAGACAACCAATGGATACAGAAAAATGAGGGACTACAAGGAAACAATGAGAGAGCATGCTAGGCTGTAGTCTCAGCACAGCAGCATACCGATTGTCAAATTTTCTGTAGGCATGATGACAAAGGAGAGTTTGAAGGAGAAATTTAAAGGAGGATAATGAGCTTTATGGGGAACAGCTCCCAACTGTGAGGGGCAGCATGGGAGAAAGAGCATGTGCTAGACATCCACAAGGAGATGTCAGAGAGACTGGATGAGATTTTTAGATTTCCGCGTCGAACTGCTTCACCAGCCGTCCCGCAAACTGCTCCACAATATATCTTCAGGCTCCCCCACTACTTAACACAACACTCAGTGATTTCAGCTCTTAGGTGAATTCAGCTTATAGTAGGGGAGCCCCAGTGCTGGTGCACTGTCAGCCCAAAGTGAGCTCAGCAGCCTATAACGAGACTTCTAATGAAATCAAAATTAGCTCTGATATTCCACAGTGGAGAGAGGAGGAAGTGCAATCAGCATGTAAGGCCCTCACCAAGGGGCCCATGCCACCAAGTATTAATACTTGTCCCCAGCCTCTCTCCATTCACACAGTTTTGGAACCCATGACCCTTGCCTAGCGAGTGCTACTTAGTTGATGGTGAATCCCTCCATCATAACAAAAGGCCACGTACAGTTCCAAGCACAGTTCCCATAATCAGGGTAATAACAATTTATTCTTCCTGCCCCAATAACAGAGACACTGGGGATCCCACAGCAGCCAAAGTGACCATTTGGGCAGCTATGGTCTCATTCTAGGCGTGGTGGGTGTGCCTATGCAAATGAGATCGGCCCCTGAAGTTCTTTTCCACAACTTGCCACACCTCACCACCAGATGTCAGGGTGGAGCTCATCCTGACACTGCTTACATCCTCCCCCCAGCCGAGACTTTGTCGTCCCGACAAATCACACTCCCTTTATACCAACTCATTGGTTTCCTCCAAAGGGCCTCAGGAAGCCCACTTTAGCTTCCACAAGCCTGTGTGCTAAATGTATTGGCTCCTCACTAGTCACCCCAGGTGCATCATAAGTTAACCGTTTCACTGGTCTTATCACCCTGTCTCGTCTATTGAGAATCTCTGTTGCCGAGGTAGGGGGAACATCCTCTTGAGTGACGGATGGAGAGGCTTCCCTGGAGGGTCCCTCGGCTACTGGCGTAGGCCCCTGCACTCCTAGTTCTAACGCTGGAGGGTCCAAGGTGCCCAGGACATCCTCTACCTGTCTGTCCCCATTGTCCAATAACCTGTGTTTGTCATCACAGGGGGGTCTCATCAGCAGCACCGGGGTATCAGAAATGGGCCTAAATAGTTCCGCCATTGGGTTTAGGGCGGAAGAGGGAAAACTCTCGTTTGGTTCAGCTGATCGAGACTGAAATCTTGTCTCCATCCCAGGATACACCAGGGTTGTGTCTTCCTCCTCAGACTCACTCTCAGATGTGCAGAATAGGGGTAAGTTAGCTGCAGGGGGCCCACTGTCTGTGTTGGATGGCGGCTTTGGTCTAGCACCTCTGTTCTGCCCGGCGGCCCTGCCGTGGCCCATCTCACAAGGGGTGCTTACCAATTCCCCCACAGGGAGCAAAAGGTTTCTATGCATCGTCTTTATTTGCCCTGGACCGTCTTCAGGTTTGATCTTGTAGACCGGCAGATCTCCCAGCTTTTCCATCACCAGGTAAGGTATTGCCTTCCATCTGTCAGCTATCTTGTGTTTGCCAGCAATACCCAAATTTCGCAGCAGGACTCTGTCCCCCGGCTGGAGCTCCTGCGAACGCACTCTAGCATCATATCGATGTTTGTTGCGGTCTGCGTTCTTCCGAGCCGCAGCGGTAGCTAAGCGATAAGCATCCCGCAGCTTTTCTCTTAGTCGGGATACATACTGCTGATGAGTTTCATAGCTATCTCCATCCTCTGATACACCAAAGCACAAGTCTATGGGTAATCTTGGTTCTCGCCCAAACATCAAGAGATATGGGGTGACTCCCGTAGCATCGTTCTTTGTGGCATTGTAGGCATGCACCAGAAATGCGACATGCTGGCTCCAGGTTGCCTTCTGCTCTGGTCGCAAAGTTCCCAACATATCTAATAGGGTTCGATTGAACCTCTCGGGCTGAGGATCACCTTGGGGGTGATAAGGCGTTGTCCTAGACTTTTTAATTCCTGCTATCTTCAGCACCTCCTTCAGAAGGTGACTCTCAAAATCCCGCCCCTGATCAGAGTGTATCCGAGCCGGGAATCCATAGACTGAGAAATATTTGTCCCACAATACTCGAGCAACGGTGGTGGCCCTCTGATCACGTGTGGGATATGCTTGTGCATACCGTGTAAAATGGTCAGTCACTACTAGAATGTTTCCAACATTCCTCTTGTCTACCTCTACAGACAAGAAATCAATGCATACCAACTCCAAAGGTTTGTTGCTGGTGATGTTCTTGAGATATGCAGCCCTCGTGGGCAGAGTTTTCCTTTGAACACATCGAGCGCAAGTCTCACATTTCCTGCGAACATCTTCAGCCATTCGGGGCCAATAGAACCTACTACGAATAAGTTCCAGGGTCCTCTCCATCCCTAAATGCCCAAAGTCATCATGCAGGGCCCTCATGGCCAGGGCTCTGTACTTTTTTGGCAGCACTAGTTGTGCTCGTTGTTTTTGTAAAGGGTCAGTGGTCATTCGGTGTAGCACTCCCTGAATCAGTTTTAGTTTGGTCCATTCTCTCAATAGTAGTTTACCCTCCGGGTTAGGTGGGACAACCGCAGCTGGGCTTCGCCCCTCCCTTTTGGCAAGTAGTGTATCACGAATGTCAATATCTTGCCGCTGGGCTTCTTGCCAGTCAGCCGCATTGAGCATGGGCAAAGGAGATTGGTCTAATGCAATATAGTTCACCGAAGCAGAAGGCATGCATTCAGGGGGCAGGCCCAAAGCTTCTGCAACACATCCCTGAAAGTCTTCACGGGCCTCTGGCTCTCGGCGACTCACACTGCAAATAGCTCTCACTCCATCTGTGGGTATCACAGCAACTTCTGGAGCCTGCGGACGCCTGGACAATGCATCTGCATCTACATTGCTTCTCCCTGATCGGTACTGAATGCTGAACTCATAGCTAGCCAAGGCGGCCACCCATCTCTGCCCTGTAGCATCCAGCTTAGCACTTGTTAACACATAAGTCAGTGGATTGTTGTCTGTCCACACCTGGAACTGAGCACCATACAAGTAGTCTCGAAATTTCTCAGTGATGGCCCACTTCAAGGCCAAAAACTCCAGCTTGTGGGTGGGATAGCGAGTTTCACTATCAGACAATCCTCGGCTGGCAAAGGCTACCGGTTTACATTTGCCTTCCACTTCCTGGTACAGGACTGCTCCCAGACCCTCCAAACTGGCATCAGTATGCCGGATAAATGGTTTGCTTGGGTCAGCAAAAACTAGGACTGGAGCATGAGTTAGGCAAGTAATGATTTCTCGAAAAGCCCTTTCACATCTCTCATCCCACCGTGGCCCAAATGGTGCAAAGGGGCCATTGTGTCTCTGCACAGGAGGCTTTGGGGACCTCCCCTTATTCTTGGACTTAGATTTGTTCTTGCTGGACTGATGTCCCCTGGTAAGATCATTCAGAGGCTTTACAATCGTAGCATAGTTTTTCACAAATCTGCGGTAGTAGCCACTAAATCCAAGGAAGGTCTTGAGTTCTCTGTAGTTACTTGGACGTGGCCATGTAGTGAGTGCTTCTATTTTATCAGGATCAGTACTCACACCTTCTTGGGACACAATGTGACCCACATACTTCACTGAGGTTCTGCAGAACTGGCATTTGTCAATTGAAAGCTTCAGACCATAATCCTCCAACCTATCAAGCACTTTAAGAAGTCTTTCTTCATGCTCCTCTAAGGTTCTTCCAAACACAATCAGGTCATCCAAATAAACTAACACTTGCAGTAAATTCATGTCTCCCACAACTTTCTCCATGAGACGTTGAAAGGTGGCAGGTGCTCCAGAAATCCCTTGGGGCATGCGTTCGAACTGATAAAACCCTAATGGGCAGATGAAGGCTGTCTTCTCCTTATCTTCTTCTCCCAGAGGGATCTGGTAGTATCCACTTCGAAGATCCAACACAGAGAACCACTGGCTTCCCAGCAAACAGTCTAAGGCGTCTTGCACTCGAGGCATAGTGTACTGGTCGACCACAGTACGGCTGTTTAGGGTGCGGTAGTCAATACACATCCGGATTTTCCCATTCTTTTTGCGGACTACCACAATGGGTGAGGCGTATGGGCTGCGGGACTCTGTAATGATGCCATTCGCAGCCAGCTCCTGAAGATGATGTCGCACATCTTCCATCTCAGAGAGAGCAATCTTCCTAGATCTCTCCCTGAAAGGTCGAGAGTCATGTAGTCTGATATTGTGCTCTACTCCTTTTGCACATCCCACATCCCACTCATGCAGTGAGAACACCTTGGATCTTTCACAAAGTTTCTTCCTCAGGCGATCTTTCCAGTCCTCGGACACTGGTGAATCTCCAAAGTCAAACTTTGCTGGGTCTATTGCCGAAACTGGAGTTTCATACTGGGGTTTTACAATCGACTCAGGCTCAAAGAGGTCTGCTATCTTTTGTCCTTGCTTCACAAAAATATCACGACTCGTTTCATTAGCAATCAATATAGTCACCCTTTCCTGGGCTTCAGCAGGTAGGGTTATGACTCCACTGGGGACCAGCACTCCTTCAGGGAGCTCTCCTCCCATCGGCTGCTCTATCATTGCTAACGTCCCTTTACTGCCTTTCAGACAGGTACTCATGACAAGCACTTCTTGCTCCGTCCTTGCAGGCACTACTAAGGGGGTTGTGCCCGCGTACTTCAGTGCCCCAAGCGGTAGCTCAGATGTGTCCCTTTTAGCGCTCTCAATTTTCCTATAGGCTTCAGCACAAAGCGTATGGATCATCAGGGTATTCAGGTACTGGTCCCCAGCCCGCCTTCTGCAGTAATCCGCGAGTACCTTGAAGAGACTGGAGTTGGTCCCTATCAGCACAGACACATCAGAAGTCCCTTTAGGGTCAGGGCATATTAAGGCAGCTGTGTCTACCTCTTCTCTTACCCCAGCAACCTCCTCTGGGAATTCCAGGTGCACTATGACATACCCTTGATAGGGGTATTCATCCATGCTGAGGCCACATAGGCCAAGGCCAGTCAGTGGCTGTATAGGCAGGTGCCTAAGCATCTGTTGGTAGAATGACTGAAATATAATAGTCACTTGAGATCCAGTGTCAAGCACTGCTTTACACTCCACCCCTTCGATCCTCACCATGACCTCTGCTCGAGGCCCTATCAGTCCTGCAGGGATCCCAGCTGGACAGTCTTTTCTGGGGGAATCTTCAAATCCTGCAGACCTGGGGGGTCCCCGTCCCCAGACCCTCTGGCAGCTACCGGATCTCTCCCAACTGATCCTCAGCTTTCCATACACTAAGGAGGGGTTTTCTTCATTACGGCACTTGGCAGCACTGTGTCCATCCTGACCACATCGGTAGCAGAAGAATTGACCTTTCCCCCTTCGCCTGGGGGGGATGGTGGCTCTATGTGCGGGCTTCTCAATCGCCACAGTTTGAGGCTTCTTATTCCTAGAAGTCTTAACTCGGTCAACGGTACTTTGCAGCTCAGCTATCCGTTCCGTCAGGACCTGCATTTGTTGGGCAAGTTCCTCTCTGGTGCTCACCATCAGTACACTGGCCATTTGCAGTGGTGTTGTGCTGGCTGGCTCCGATGTTTGGGCTTCCCAAAACTCACTGGCAGTCTGCCTTTCTTCCTCCTCTCGGACCTCTTTTATCAGCTGGGAGTAACTTGGGGGATGTTCCCGTCGTTCTCTTAGCCGGAGATGAAGTAGAATCGGGTTCTGACACTGAGTTCCTCTTACAATTTGAGCCAGTCTAGTCTGATCCATCTGCTCAGCAGTCACTGCTCCCCTCATGACAGTTCTCTGAAGCAGTCTCTCCAGTCTCTGTATGTAGGCTGAAGCCTTCTCGCCCTTTTGTTGTCGGGAATTAAGGAACTTACAGTAGCTGTCTTCAGGGCCCTCTACGCTCCCAAAGTTGTGTTCAAGGGCCTCTAGGCAGTCCTTCACACTGACCCCAGGGTCAATGAGCTTCAGGGTGCGAATCACATCTAATGCTGGGCCGCCAAGGCTCTCTATAAGGCATCTTCGCTTTTCTGCATCTGGTACGGCCCACTCTTGCAGCATTTCAGTGGTATGCTCTAACCAGGGTTCAAACTCCTCCTCCCCAGCAAATAATCTTAACTTACGACAAGAGTCTGACTCAGCATGGGGCAGCACAACCTTTTCCAATATTTGCCCCAGAGCTTTTGTCCAATCATCAGCCGAGGCTGCAGCCTCCGAGCTAGAAGCTGCTGAGCCAGGGCCCAACAAACCTGACATATTAGCCATTATACAAACAGTAATTTCCTCAAAATATAAGCACAAACAAAAAAAAAATATAAATTGTTTCCCAATGTAGTGGATCACTCAACAGGTGCTTGCGAGGGGTACTGACCCAGGCGATCCCGGACGAGCCCCCAAAAATGTAACCCTTCTGCCCGTCAGAGTTGGCAGCAACAAGGGCCGGGTTCAATATCTAGGGGTTCCATTCCAATAACACAATGCAAACCGGCTCGAGCCCCCACCCAGTGACCTGGGACAAATATATACCACCCCCGCTGGGCGCCTCCAAGAGGCAATACTTCCCCTCTCGCAAGCACATAGTCTGAGTGTAGCAAAAGTCTTTTAATAACAGAGAGAAACAATGTGGCATTATGTTGGGGAAACACCACCAACAGGATTCATAACACAACCCATGAGCAAAAACAACCCCACCCCAGGCAAATTGGGGCATGCCCTTTTTCCTTTGGTTCTTGAGTCCAGCAACCCCAAATCACCCAAAGTCCCAAAAGTCCAATGCCCCAAAAGTCTCTGTCCCTGGTCAGGGCAGCCCCAGAGTTCGAAAGTTTATCGGCGGAGCTTTACCTCCCAACCTGGGTGGAAATGGGACGGGGGTAAGAGGCACCTTACGTGATCTGAAGCTGACCGCCCCATAGCTCCATAGCGGCGCTCCGCTCCGCCAGCCGCCCCATAAAACTCCTTCGCGCAGCTGCACTCCACTCCACCAGCCGCCCCACGAACTCCTTCGCTCAGCTGCGCTCCGCTCCGCCAGCCGCCCCACGATCTCCTTCACTCAGCTCCACGGCCCACAAGCAGCTCCTGCCATCCACACACTGCTCCGCGTCGAACTGCTTCACCAGCCGTCCCGCAAACTGCTCCACAATATATCTTCAGGCTCCCCCACTACTTAACACAATACTCAGTGATTTCAGCTCTTAGGTGAATTCAGCTTATAGTAGGGGAGCCCCAGTGCTGGTGCACTGTCAGCCCAAAGTGAGCTCAGCAGCCTATAACGAGACTTCTAATGAAATCAAAATTAGCTCTGATATTCCACAGTGGAGAGAGGAGGAAGTGCAATCAGCATGTAAGGCCCTCACCAAGGGGCCCATGCCACCAAGTATTAATACTTGTCCCCAGCCTCTCTCCATTCACACAGTTTTGGAACCCATGACCCTTGCCTAGCGAGTGCTACTTAGTTGATGGTGAATCCCTCCATCATAACAAAAGGCCACGTAGAGTTCCAAGCACAGTTCCCATAATCAGGGTAATAACAATTTATTCTTCCTGCCCCAATAACAGAGACACTGGGGATCCCACAGCAGCCAAAGTGACCATTTGGGCAGCTATGGTCTCATTCTAGGCGTGGTGGGTGTGCCTATGCAAATGAGATCGGCCCCTGAAGTTCTTTTCCACAACTTGCCACACCTCACCACCAGATGTCAGGGTGGAGCTCATCCTGACACTGCTTACATCGGAAAAGAAGGCAAGCCAAGGGGAGGAGGAAAGACATGTTGTATTTTATCCATTTTCTTTTGGAAGAAATTGGTGAGATTCTGTACCGAGAAAGAGTGGAGCAGAAAGAGGAGGGTTTGACAAGTGAGTCAAAGGTGGTGAGAAAGCAGTGGGGATTGCAAGTGTGGGATTCAATTAAGTTGGAGACGTAAAGTTGTTTAGCAAGAAAGATGGCGGAACTGAAGGAGAATGAGTTTGTAGTAGAAGAGGAAGTCAACGTGGTTACAGGATTTTTATCAGAGACGTTCTGCCATGCAAAAGCAGGAGTTGAGGTAGCGGACATTGGAGGTGATCCCAGGGGCTGGCAGTATGATCCTTGAGATGTGAATGAGGCAAAAGAGTCAAGGATGGACAGTGAAATATGGAAAGAATCAACAACCATATCAATGGCAGAAAGGAAAAAGAGAGCTGAGCATAGATGAGAAGTCATCAGCACTGATGGACTGGAAGTGACGGAATAGCCAAGTGAAAGGTGGTGGGGAGGATGGCTGATGTGTGATGCTGAAAGAGACCAAGTGACGGTTGGAGAGGGGGAGCTCATCAACAGAAATAGCAAGAGAGCTATGTTTGGTGAAGACCAAGTCAAGTGAACGACCCTTTTGGTGAGTGGGAGAATGGAACCAGAGATTCAGGTCGAATGAAGGGGTGAGGTTGAGGAAATGTGTAACTAAGGAGTCAGGTGAGTCATCAACGTGGAAACTGAAGTCACCAGGGATGAGTATGGGAGATTGTGATGTGAGAAGAGAGAGCCAGGAGTTGAAATCAGAGAGGAAAGCTAATAGGAAGGAGTTGGGTGGACAGAAGTTGAAAGCAACATGGAGGAAGAGAGGAGAGAAGAGTTGGGTGCAGTGCTGTTCAAAGGAGGAGAAAGAGTGATAAGAGGAAGGAAGAAGGGATTAGCAGGGGCAGGAATGGGAGAGGGGAAGCCTAACACCCCCACCACTGTCTGATCCAGAGCAGGAAGTATGAGTGAAGGAGAGACCTCCATAAGAGAGGGCAGCTGCAGAGGCAGTGTCGGATGAAGGAATCAAGGTCTCTGTGAGAGCCAGGAGCTGGAGGGAGTGAGATATACAGAGGTTGTGGATGGCTATGATCTTTAGAGATGGAGTGGGAATTCCAGAGATAGCAAAAGGAGGAGAGTGAGGAGGGAGGGGCATGGATGTGAGGGTAGGAATCATGATGGGAAGGGTGTGGTAGGTGGAATGGCGTGGGGGGAGGGGGCCCAATTTCAGAGGTGAGGAGAATGCTGCAGATGTGGAACATAAAATGTACGAATGGGAGGAAGGGGGGAGACGATCAGGGTGGAAAGGGGAAAAGGAGATTAGATGGTGGGAACTTTTACTGTACGGGGTGAGAGCACTAGCATGGGCAAATGGAGCTGGTGGGGGGGAAGGGAAAGGAGGAAGACAGATGCTATGATATAGAAGAGGAATGTGGTGAGAGACAAGGAAGAGTGGCAGATGGACAAGATCACAAAACAAACAAAGCATACCACATGCTAGTCACAGAGCTCCTGGCTGATCCAGAAGCAAAGTACTGTTATTTGCTGAATAGTGGAATGCATCACGTCTAAAGATGACCATAGCTCATGATCAATGTCTGCCACTAAATTAAATATTAATGTCTACAGCCTCATGAGCACACACACTTGCAGAATTCTACCCACATTAAGTTTTGGATTCACTTTCACTGTAGCCATTATCTCTAGAGGTACAAGTCAATTCAGACCAGAACATCTGTAGTTTATTTTGATAAAATACATGTTTTCAGGCTCAGTTATGTAACTGATCTCTCCATCCAATTTTAATATAATTAGAAAACCTGGGAAACTATTTACCTACACATTTTATACTAAATTAATTATTGAGATGAACAAAATAATCATGATGGAAAGTGAACACTGGAAAAGGCCACAAGCACTACCACTTCTAGAACTTTGATTAAATTTTTTTTCAAACCACATAATTTTTCCTTTTTACTTCTGTATGTTTTTGTTTTGTTATGTAAGAGACTGTTATATGAGGGAGGGAGTTGTTTTATTTCATAGAGTAAAGTGTTAATGCAACTAGAAATTAAAATGGTATGGAAGAGTACCAGAAATACGAATCCAGATGACCAATGGGAAACAGAGGGCGAGGACAAGAGTCTGGCCGGGATGGCTAAGAGCTTAAATAACTTTTGTGAAATAGTTTGGATAATATTCGCAGACCTTTATCCTAACAAAATACTTGGCCTTTTGTAATGAAGGCTGCACTAATGATGAAGGACAGAATACTAAACCAGCACATCTCAAACTTTTAGTCAAACAGTACCACTATGTAGGTGTTGTTTAAAAACATTAACTGGAAACTAAAAAAGGAGAAGAAACGCTAAGGGGTGGGTAAAAGGTAGAGTAACAGATCCCAACTTGGTGCAGAACTATTTGAACTAAATGAGACAAAATCTCTCTTATAAGTGGGCTACTAAACATTTTTAACCTAAATTTATGCATAGCACATTGAGTAGCAACATACTGTAAGTCACTTTGCTCACCATGAAATTCCAGATGGGTTAACAAATAATAGACCACAATACAAATGGCTCATTTTGATAATTCTCCTCCAACAGACCACTAAAAAAGGTACTGTTTTGAAGTGGCAATGTGATCAGAAAGCCACTGAGGTTCAGAGAGAGTTACTGACAGATATCCAGTGAGAAGAAGAATCCTCTTATCTGTCAAGGGGTTCAAGCTACCCTTACCTCAAGTCTCTATTTGAGTCTTTTATTAATTGATGTTTTATTTGTCTTAATTGATGTTTTATTTATTGAGTCTCTTATTAATTGATGGTATTGTTTAGCAGTTGTTTTTGTTAACATTTTATTTGCATATAATTAAAAAAAGTAGAGGAAGAGTTATAACAAGAGCTACAGGAATTAGTGCCTAGACCCATCCCTGCCATATGGCAGGGGTATTAACTTTTGTAAACGTCATGTGCCCAGGGGCAATG
The DNA here is from genome assembly GCF_965140285.1 of Lepidochelys kempii. Taxonomy (NCBI): domain Eukaryota; kingdom Metazoa; phylum Chordata; order Testudines; family Cheloniidae; genus Lepidochelys; species Lepidochelys kempii. The sequence goes on from NC_136380.1 coordinate 253,405,487, forward strand.
AACAAAATCTGACTTTTACAAACACTCCTGTAAGTCATACCTTTATTTTTGGTGATTTCTCAGACTACCAGGTCCCAAAGCAATGAAGTAACTGTACATCATTATCAACACCTTAAAATATATCCAGAAGCTAACTGAAAGCCAGTGCTGCACCTGCACCTTGCCAGAGAGCCTCCCATGTTAATTTTTCATGCAGACCCCTATAGCTAAGAAGTTTATCCCTCTGTCTAGTTGGTGTGATCTGGTGATTTTTTTAAAGCCTTGAAGAAATCCAGAAGATATCTGGAAATCAAACTGCCATGTAATTTTAACTATTTTTTAATCTTTTTTTAAATGAGTGTCCACCAAATGGGGGCTCACAATATAAGAAACAATTGTAGATCCCATGGAATATAACACATTAACACAAATATTTTTCAAACTCAAAGACTATGATAAATTAAAATACCAGTCCTTTTCAGTGTCTGGCTAATAAAAATTAAAAGACCACATATTGAATGATCTTCTGGACTTTTGTAGCAGTCACCACCTCTTCACAGCTCAGACAAACTCACTTATGCCAGAACCTGATACATTTTCATCTATCAGAAAGTGCCCAGACTACTTCATATTGGAAAGGAGGGAAACTTGTAGAGCCACTTTACAAACCAGTTCATAAGAATGCATCATATTGCCATATACTAACCTGCTGCTTTTAAAATATTTCTCTGACACAAAATAAAAGTGGAGATTTAGTGTAACTATGAGATTTGTGTTGACTCCGGCACTTAGAAGCAAGCCTTCCAATTTTCAGGAGGATAGTTTTTGGCAAATAAATGCAAAGGAGTAGATCTAATAATATAGCCTTGTAAATAGTATACAATGTTCTCCACAAGCCTTTCTGACTGCACTGTGTTTCAAGGAGTTCACACTTAGCATGCCTCTCGAAGGCATTTTACCAGTATATGACCACCAAGGACAGATCAGCCTTTAACTTTTCCATGCCTCAGTTTCCCATTGGTAAAATAAGAATATTAAACTTTTATCTGTATTACAGGTAATACATAAGGCATTAAGACCCCTATTCCTCAAAGTATTTTAACTTGTTCTGAAAGGACTTTGATAAATCAGGGCCTAAATTACATTTTTTTTAACATTTTAAATTTAGAATCAGTCTCTCTTGAGCCATCGTTTAAAAAAATCGAAGATGGATACAGGCCCAATTTTTTAAAATAAAGTTTACAGGTAATTTAAAAGTAATGGTCAGATCACAAAGTAAGTACTTTTGTACTACATGTTTGCATTACTCTTACAGTATATATCCTTTGAATGTGCTTTGTAACACAACAATAAATAACATACAAGAGGATAAACACAGTAATGTAAACATACCTATCTAAGAAACTCTACCACAGCAAACCACAAAATCTAGCCTATGTAAGTGTATCTAAATATTACATATGGGAACCACAAAAGAAAAGTTTAATTTTAGTATTTTTGCCAAAGTATAAAGCTATCCTAAATTAGGGTTTAATTTGCCAGTCTTAAAAAGGATCAGTTAGTTTGATGAGAATCAGGGTATGTTGTTTACCGTGTATTGTTTTCCATGTAGTAAACACTGGCCTCTTACATTTGGTAAGGACAGTTTCCCCCCTCTTCTGGTCTTCAAACAACCCCTCAACCTCACCAAGCTTATCATTAGAAGCAAGCTCCCCACAGGCCAGGACACACCCCAACTCAAAGAGGCATGAGATCCTGCCAGAACAACAGATGCAAAACATGCAGACATATCTCCATTGCTACAATGATCAATAACCCCAAGATCCAGGGGTCGTACACATGCCTATCCCAACATGCAGTGTACCTCATCCAGTGCATCACATGCCCCAGCAACAACTATGTGAGAGAAAACAGACAATCACTACACTCTCAAATGAACTCACACAGAAAAATGACAGAAGACAAAAACTCCATATCACTTGTCGGCGAACACTTCACAAAGTGATCACTCCATCTCTGACTTCTTAGTTCTGTCGTCAAAGGAAACCTCCATAATACCGTCAAAAGATAAGCCTGTGAACTTAAATTATTAACTCTGTGGAATACTAAAAACCACAGACTTAACAGAGACTGGTTTTATGGATCATTACAACAATTTGTAATACACCTTATTATCTGCTAACCCTTAATTGCCCACTTCATTTTAAATGGTTTCCTACACCAGGAATTCTCAACCTTTTTCTTTCTGAGACACACCGCCCCCCGCTCAACATGCTATAAAAACTCCTCAGCCCACCTGTGTGCCACAACAACTGGTTTCTGCATATAAAAGCCAGGGCTGGCATTACGGAATAGCAAGCAGGGCAATTGCCCGGGGCCCCATGCAACAGAAGCCCCTGCGAAGCTGCACTGCTCAGGCTTCAGCCTCAGGTGGCGGGGCTCAGGGCCCCGGGCTTCAGCCCCATGCAGTGGGGCTTCAGCTTTCTGCCTTGGGCCCCAGTGAGTCTAACGCCAGCCCTGCTTGGCAGACCGGACCCCCTAAACCTGCTTGCGGCCCTTCAGTGGGCCCAGACCCCTGGTTGAGAACCACTGCCCTACAGCATGTGTGACCCCTTATGCTTAACAATTCATCCCACCTTGTATTTAAGACAGACACATTGGTTACCTTTCCCAGACCTGAGGAAGAGCTTTGTATAGCTTGCAAGCTTTTCTCTTACACAAACAGAAGTTAGTTCAATATAAGATATTATCTCACCTACCTTGTCTCTCACCTATTCTGGAACCCACCTGGCTACAACAACACTGCATACAACCATATGGTCATTTCCACGGCTAAAGACAAATATCATAAAAATTGTTTGATTTCATTATGAGATCAAAGCTAAGTTATAGCAAGCATAATATTAGAAAGTGAAAGTGATCTCCTGTTCATACACTAAGTAATGCACCAGTCCTTAAACTCACTGGGCCCATATTTTTGTAGGAGTCAGAAGATCAAGCAGATTGTATGCATGTATTTCTATTCGTTTTGTGCTTCTGTATATATAGCAATCATACTAACGACTGGAAGGCTTGTAAATTGTTATGTGTCATGACCTGTCTATTGGGATGTTTACTGTAAGAGGACATTGGGTTAAATCAACAGGACTGTTGGAAAACGGACAGGAAGGTGAAAACAATGACTTTAAGTAAGACCCTCCCACCCCAACAAACACTTGAGGGTTGTTACAGGACAATGGGAGAGCAATTGACCCTGAGGGAATAGGCTCAACTTCCCACTGAGTCTACCAACCTGGTTTTGGACTAGTGCAGCCAAAAAGTCTGCAAACTGAGAGAACAAAGAACTTGGACTAGTTTTTAAAAGGCACACTCCTGCAAGCAGGGGGGAAGAGAGTTAAGGGAAACAGACTGACACCCAGAGCTCAGAGGTTTGGGGTGAGTGGGAGAGCAAGGCCAGCTTAGGGCATCTATGAGAATGGTAGGAATCTAGGTAAAGCAGACATGCAAACAGACTTTTTGTTGTTTCAAAATCCTTTCTCCTATGGCTTATTCCTACTATTAGTATTAAACAATACTTTGGTTTAAAACGAGTAGTACATGAGGGGAGGGGACGGTGGATGAGGGGAGGAGGCTGTGTTGGGTAGATGGGCAGTGGATGTGGGGGACAAGGTGGAGTAGACGGTGGAGGATATGGGAGAGTGGGGGGTAGACAGGCTGTGTGGGGAAGGGGACGCTGTGGGGGTAGATAGGTGGTAGATGGAGGCGGGGCTAACAGAGCTAGAGGGGTGGTGGATGGGGGAGGGACTATGGGGGAGTAGATGAACCATGGATGGGGAGAGGGTTATGAGGGGGGAAGTAGATGGGTGGTGGATGGGGCGGCAGATGAGCAGTGGCTGGGCGAGGCAGCTGTGGGAGGAGTAGATGAGCAGTGGATGGGGGAGGGGGTGTGGGGGGGGAGCCTGGGGAGTAGATTGAGATGGCAAGATGTGAAATTGGATACAGTGAAAATTGGTTTTTTGAAGCAGCATGATAGTCTTGAGCTGAGAAAGTGCCTTGCAGTGAGACTTAAAGCTCAATCTATTTGGATGATCAAAAAACATGATAGAGAGGTGATTTCAGAGTAGAAGTATCTTTATGGGGGAAAACGCTAACTACTAAAAGGTTCTTCAGTGGAGAAAAGCATAACAGGAACCAATGGCTGGAAAACGAAGCCAAAGTCAAATTAGAACTAATTCAGAAATATTTTAAGTCAAGGTGATTAACTATGGGAACAAACTACCATGGAAAGTTGAGGATTCTCTATCTCTTAATGTCTTCAGATCCAGTGTGGATGCCTTTTTGGAAGATGCTTTTGCCAAACAAGTTATTGGGCTTAATGCAGGGGTAACTGGGTAAAACTTAATGGGCTGTGATGTATGGGAGGTCAGACTAGATCTGATGGTCCCTTCTGGCATTAGACACTATGAAAAGTGTTGAGGGACGTGATCGTTCCCCTCTATTCGACATTGGTGAGGCCTCATCTGGAGTACTGTGTCCAGTTTTGGGCCCCACACTACAAGAAGGATGTGGAAAAATTGGAGAGAGTCCAGTGAAGGGCAACAAAAATGATTAGGGGTCTGGAACACATGAGTTATGAGGAGAGGCTGAGGGAACTGGGATTGTTTAGTCTGCAGAAGAGAAGAATGAGGGGGGATTTGATAGCTGCTTTCAACTACCTGAGAGGTGGTTCCAGAGAGGATGGTTCTAGACTCTTCTCAGTGGTAGAAGAGGACAGGACAAGGAGTAATGGTCTCAAGTTGCAGTGGGGGAGGTTTAGGTTGGATATTAGGAAAAACTTTTTCACTAGGAGGGTGGTGAAACACTGGAATGCGTTACCTAGGGAGGTGGTAGAATCTCCTTCCTTAGAAGTTTTTAAGGTCAGGCTTGACAAAGCCCTGGCTGGGATGATTTAATTGGGGGTGGGTCCTGCTTTGAGCAGGGGGTTGGACTAGATGACCTCCTGAGGTCCCTTCCAACCCTGATATTCTATGGGTGGTGGGGGAGTAGATGAGCGGCGCATGAGGAGGGGCGGTGGGGGAAGTAGATGGGCAGCCGATGGGGGAGGAGGCGGTGTGGGAAGGGGAGCAGATGAGCGGTGGATGGGGAGAGGGTTGGGGGAGACTGGGGAGTTGAGGGGCGGTGGAGGAAGTAGATGGGCAGCGGTGGGTGGGGTAGATGAGTGACGGATGAGGAGGGGCGGTGGGGGAAGTAGATGGGCAGCGGAGGGGCGGTGGGGGGGGAGCAGATGGGGGTCTGGGGCGTTGTGTTATTCTTCTCAATCACTTATTTAGAAACTTTCCTGATCGGGCCCCGATCCCGGCAGCGCCTCCCTCCCCGCGGCGGGTCCCGGGCATCTCCTGCCCGTGCTCGGCTCCGTTCCTGCCCCTCAGGGACCCTGCCCCACCCTTACCTGGGCGATGATGGCGCCGGCAGCCCGCCGCCCCTCGCCATGGCCGCGCGCCGCCCGGGACCGCTGCCCGCTCTTCGCACGGACCAGCCCGGCTGCAGCGCTGACAGCTCCCGCGCAGGGTGAGCGGCGGCGGCGCCCGCACTGAGCAGGCGCGGCGCCCGCGCGGCAGGGCAGCCCCTTGATGATGTGGCCGGTGATGTGAGCGCGCAGCAGCCGCTGCCTGACCTGCTGGTGAGCTCGGCTCGCGGGGAACCCCCAGCGGAAGGGGCTGAGCGCGAGGAGCTGCCGCCAACCGTCATCGCGGGCTCCAAGCACCCGCAGCCAGCCCGGGGGAGAGGGGGGGGGCTATGTTGTAAGCTGCGCGCATTAAGCACAGGGGAGGGGAGCGCTCCGCTGTTCTCCCCAGCAGCCCCCTCCCCTCGGGCATAGGGGGCTGCAGAGGAGAGGCTGAGGGGGGCGATTACTTGGTCACGGCCGTATGGGGGGGGGGCGTACGGGGGTCACCTAATGACTGATGCCCCCAGCCTTAAGGGGGACGGGTTAGGGCTGGGGTGTGATACTCCCTATATCCCCCACAAACGGGGGGTGGGAGGGAGCAGTGAAACCCCCCACATTTCCCACAGACACACAAAGAGGGGATGGGGTGAGGCTAGGGAGAGCTTCCCTCTGGGGAAGGGGCTGTACAAGAGGAGCAGTGATCCCACACGCACATACACCCAGAGATCCTAGTGGAAGGAATAGAGGAAGGTTAAGGAGAACTTTAACACACACAGGCCAAATGGGGAAGGGCAGGATCAGAGTGATGACAATTTCCTTCCCCAGCACCCTGAAGAGCAGCAAAGGGAAAGCTACAGGCACAGAGAAAGCCCCCACCCCAATTATCCCCTCAGAAAAACCGAATAGTTTTCTAGCAAGGTGACCTTTAAAAAAAAAAAGTTTCCATTTGGTGCAGTCCTGCCTCCACACCACAATGAAAGATGCCCAATCAATCCTGAAAATAATTTAAACCAGCCCAGTCTAGAAGTCACACATAATTACCATCCAGTTTGCAATTCAATGCTGTATTTAAAAAAAAAAAAAAAAAAAAAAAAAACCTCCAGAAAGTCTCTGGTTTGAATTACCTAGACTCCAGGAAGCATAATTTTAAATCCCAGTAGTTCTGGTTCAATTCTTCATCCCTTCCAGATAGATAAATGGAGTTCCAAGTTATTTACTGTGTGCAGGTCTAGTGAGTGAGTTCATGAGGTACTGTGTGCTCTGAGGGAAAGTTAGAGATGAACTTGCTAAACCTTGCCCCACAGTTCGGCATGCCAATGACACGCTGTTCTCTTCCTATTTTCACATTTCCAATACTGATTTCACAAGTGCTGGTTTTTCGTTGATTAAAAGTGGGTAGGTGGCCTTCTCTGTTTTGACCAACCACGCTATAGATTTGCAATGTATGAAAATCAAAAAAGGATGGAAAGCAGAGTAAGCACCAAATGTATTCCTGGCAATGCTTTTGCATTCACTTGTAAAAGCTTTATTGGCAACAAAACACAAGACTCAACAATTTTTACTTATTTGAGAATCTTGTACAGAATGCACTTGAACACTTTCTTTCTTTTAGCTTGATTGAAAATAATTTCATTAAGAAGTCAACTGATTTCATTAATTGGTTCAATGAAATAAAAAACGTATACTGCTGTTTGAAAACTTTTCTCTTTAGACGGGCTGATTTTTTAATTGTCCTTGCCCAAGTACTCTGTGATATGCCCAGAAAGCTTTAATAATATAAGGTCCTGATCCTGTAAAGACTTACACATGGGCTTAAATTTACACACTCTGCCCTGGTCTACACTAGGACTTTAGGTCAAATTTAGCAGCATTAAATCGATGTAAACCTGCACCCGTCCACACGATGAAGCCCTTTATTTCGACTCAAAGGGCTCTTAAAATCTATTTCCTTACTCCACCCCTGACAAGTGGATTAGTGTTTAAATCGGCCTTGCCGGCTCGAATTTGGAGTACTGTGGACACAATTCGACAGTATTGGCCTCCGGGAGCTATCCCAGAGTGCTCCATTGTGACCGCTCTGGACAGCACTCTCAACTCAGATGCACTGGCCAGGTAGACAGGAAAAGAACCGCGAACTTTTGAATCTCATTTCCTGTTTGGCCAGCTGCAGAGCTCATCAGCACAGGTGACCATGATGGAGTCCCAGAATCACAAAAGAGCTCCAGCATGGACCAAACGGGAGGTACGGGATCTGATCGCTGTTTGGAGAGAGGAATCCGTGCTATCAGAACTCCGTTCCAGTTTTCGAAATGCCAAAACCTTTGTCAAAATCTCCCAGGGCATGACAGAGGCCATAACAGGGACCCGAAGCAGTGCCGCGTGAAACTGAAGGAGCTGAGGCAAGCCTACCAGAAAACCAGAGAGGCGAAAGGCCGCTCCGGGTCAGAGCCCCAAACATGCCGCTTCTATGATGAGCTGCATGCCATTTTAGGGGGTTCAGCCACCACTACCCCAGCCATGTTGTTTGACTCCTTCAATGGAGATGGAGGCAATATGGAAGCAGGTTTTGGGGACGAAGAAGATGATGATGAGGAGGAGGTTGTAGATAGCTCACAGCAAGCAAGCGGAGAAACTGGTTTTCCCGACAGCCAGGAACTGTTTCTCACCCTGGACCTGGAGCCAGTACCCCCCGAACCCACCCAACGCTGCCTCCTGGACCCAGCAGGCGGAGAAGGGACCTCTGGTGAGTGTACCTTTTAAAATACTATACATGGTTTAAAAGCAAGCATGTGAAAGGATTACTTTGCCCTGGCATTCGCGGTTCTCCTGGATGTACTCCCAAAGTCTTTGCAAAAGGTTTCTGGGGAGGGCAGCCTTATTGCGTCCTTCATAGTAGGACACTTTACCACTCCAGGCCAGTAACACGTACTCGGGAATCATTGTAGAACAAAGCATTGCAGTGTATGTTTGCTGGCATTCAAACAACATCCGTTTTTTATCTCTCTGTGTTATCCTCAGGAGAGTGAGATATAATTCATGGTCACCTGGTTGAAATAGAGTGCTTTTCTTCAGGGGACACTCAGAGGAGCCCATTCCTGCTGGGCTGTTTGCCTGTGGCTAAACAGAAATGTTCCCCGCTGTTAGCCACAGGGAGGGAGGAGGGTTGAGGGGGTAGCCACGCGGTGGGGGGATGCAAAATGCGACCTTGTAATGAAAGCACATGTGCTATGTATGTAATGTTAACAGCAAGGTTTACCCTGAAAGAGTGTAGCCACTGTTTTATAAAATGTGTCTTTTTAAATACCGCTGTCCCTTTTTTTTTCTCCACCAGCTGCATGTGTTTCAATGATCACAGGATCTTCTCCTTCCCAGAAGCTAGTGAAGCTTAGAAAGAAAAAAAAACACACTCGCAATGAAATGTTCTCCGAGCTCATGCTGTCCTCCCACACTGACAGAGCACAGACGAATGCGTGGAGGCAAATAATGTCAGAGTGCAGGAAAGCACAAAATGACCGGGAGGAGAGGTGGCGGGCTGAAGAGAGTAAGTGGCGGGCTGAAGAGAGTAAGTGGCGGGCTGAAGAGAGGGCTGAAGCTCAAATGTGGCGGCAGCGTGATGAGAGGAGGCAGGATTCAATGCTGAGGCTGCTGGAGGACCAAACCAGTATGCTCCAGTGTATGGTTGAGCTGCAGCAAAGGCAGCTGGAGCACAGACTGCCACTGCAGCCCCTCTGTAACCAACCGCCCTCCTCCCCAAGTTCCATAGCCTTCACACCCAGACGCCCAAGAACGCGGTGGGGGGGCCTCCGGCCAACCAGCCACTCCACCACAGAGGATTGCCCAAAAAAAAGAAGGCTGTCATTCAATAAATTTTAAAGTTGTAAACTTTTAAAGTGCTGTGCTTAAAGTGCTGTGTGGCATTTTCCTTCCCTCCTCCACCACCCCTCCTGGGATACCTTGGTAGTCATACCCCTATTTGTGTGATGAATGAATAAAGAATGCATGAATGTGAAGCAACAATGACTTTACTGCCTCTGCAAGCGGTGATTGAAGGGAGGAGGGGCGGGTGGTTAGCTTACAGGGAAGTAGAGTGAACCAAGGGGCGGGGGGTTTCATCAAGGAGAAACAAACAGAACTTTCACACCGTAGCCTGGCCAGTCATGAAACTGGTTTTCAAAGCTTGTCTGATGCGTACCGTGCCCTCCTGTGCTCTTCTAACCACCCTGGTGTCTGGCTGCGCGTAACCAGCAGCCAGGCGATTTGCCTCAACCTCCCACCCCGCCATAAACGTCTCCCCCTTACTCTCACAGATATTGTGGAGCACACACCAAGCAGTAATAACAGTGGGAATATTGGTTTCCCTGAGGTCTAAGCGAGTCAGTAAACTGCGCCAGCGCGCCTTTAATCATCCAAATGCACATTCTACCACCATTCTGCCTTTGCTCAGCCTGTAGTTGAACAGCTCCTGACTACTGTCCAGGCTGTCTGTGTACGGCTTCATGAGCCATGGCATTAAGGGGTAGGCTGGGTCCCCAAGGATAACTATAGGCATTTCAACATCCCCAACAGTTATTTTCTGGTCTGGGAATAAAGTCCCTTCCTGCAGCTTTTGAAACAGACCAGAGTTCCTGAAGATGCGAGCGTCATGTACCTTTCCCGGCCATCCCACGTTGATGTTGGTGAAACGTCCCTTGTGATCCACCAGAGCTTGAAGCACTATCGAAAAGTACCCCTTGCGGTTTATGTACTCGGCGGCTTGGTGCTCCGGTGCCAAGATAGGGATATGGGTTCCGTCTATGGCCCCACCACAGTTAGGGAATCCCATTGCAGCAAAGCCATCCACTATGACCTGCACATTTCCCAGGGTCACTATCCTTGATATCAGCAGATCTTTGATTGCGTGGGCTACTTGCATCACAGCAGCCCCCACAGTAGATTTGCCCACTCCAAATTGATTCCCAACTGACCGGTAGCTGTCTGGCGTTGCAAGCTTCCACAGGGCTATCGCCACTCGCTTCTCAAGTGTGAGGGCTGCTCTCATCTTGGTATTCATGTGTCTCAGGGCAGGAGAAAGCAAGTCACAAAGTTCCATGAAAGTGCCCTTACGCATGCGAAAGTTTCGCAACCACTGGGAATCGTCCCAGACCTGCAACACTATGCGGTCCCACCAGTCTGTGCTTGTTTCCCGAGCCCAGAATCAGCATTCCACAGCATGAATCTGCCCCATTAGCACCATGATGCATGCATTGGCAGGGCCCATGCTTTCAGAGAAATCTGTGTCCATGTCCTGATCACTCACGTGACCGCGCTGACGTCGCCTCCTCGCCCGGTATCGCTTTGCCCGGTTCTGGTGCTGCATATACTGCTGGATAATGCGTGTGGTGTTTAATGTGCTCCTAATTAAGTGAGCTGAGCGGGCTCCATGCTTGCCTTGGTATGGCGTCCGCACAGAAAAAAGGCGCGGAACGATTGTCTGCCGTTGCTCTGACGGAGGGAGGGGCGACTGACGACATGGCTTACATGGTTGGCTTCAGGGAGCTAAAATCAACAAAGGGGGTGTCTTTACATCAAGGAGTATTTCAGGCAGGACTTCACGGAGGATTCCAATAAGAAATGGTGCACCTAAGTTATTGTTCTTATTGGAACGAGGAGGTTAGCCTGGCCTCTGATTGATACATGGCTAGATTTACCTCGCTGCACCTTCTCTGTGAGTGACTGCAGTGTGACCTAGAGGAATGAGTCCCCTAGACAGGGGAGGAGGCAAATGAATACAAAACAAATCTGGTCTATTTCTTGTTTTGATCCACTCCATCTATCTTTTACATCTTTGGCTGGCAGCAGACGGTGCAGAAGGACTGCATGCCATCCTCATCTCTTGCCTCCCCGGCAGAAGATGGTACAGTACGACTGCTAGCAATCTGTATCGCCTGCCTGCTCACCATAAGACGGTTCAGTAGGACTGACTGCAGGACTAAAGAGAATGACCTGGTCAAGTCACTCCAAATTTAGTCCCTGCGCCCATGTCTGTCCAGGCGTTCCCAGCCGACGTGGCCAGGAGCACCTCGGACATGACGATGACGGCTACCAGTCGTACTGTACCGTCTGCTGCCACAAGGCAAGGGGTTGCTGCTACTGTGTAGCAATGCCGTACCGCGTCTGCCAGCACCCAGGAGACATAGGGTGACGGTTACCTGAGCGGGCTCCATGCTTGCCGTGGTATGGCGTCTGCACAGGTAACTCAGGAAAAAAGGCGCGAAACGATTGTCTGCCCTTGCTTTCACGGAGGGAGGGAGGGAACGGGGGCTTGACGATATGTACCCAGAACCACCCGCGACAATGTTTTAGCCCCATCAGGCATTGGGATCTCAACCCAGAATTCCAATGGGCAGCGGAGACTGCGGGAACTGTGGGATAGCTATCCACAGTGCAATGCTCCGGAAGTCGACGCTTGCCTCGGTACTGTGGAAGCACTCCGCCGAGTTAATGCACTTAATGCACTTAGAGCATTTTCTGTGGGGACACACACACTCGAATTTATAAAACCGATTTCTAAAAAACCGACTTCTATAAATTCGACCTTATTCCGTAGTGTAGACATACCCTCTGAGTAGCCTCAATGTACTCATGCATGTAAAATTAAGCACATGCAGGTTCTGAGTCTAACTACGATACAGATGTGGATTATTTGTTAAAGTAGATATAGAGAGGTGAAGTTCAACTAATTTCTTTTGTGCTGATAAACATAAATATTAAATTTAAAATTACTAATTTTTACAGTTAGTTTGTTTACATTTGTACAACACTTTGAAAACATGTGCTGTTATTTTCTAAAAGAGTACTTCCTACATTGATGCTATGTACTTCATAGCAATGGAGAAACCTGAAGTGGAAAAACTTTTTAAAAAAATCTATACATGAATTTAGTAATGATGAAATCTGTCAGGCTGACAACTCTGGAACCTGTTTTTCCCTGTCTAATTCACAGAACATACACAGCGTGCCCAAAGCACCAAGTATTTGCAACAAGTTGGAGCTAAATACTGTGAGCATGTGTATAAAAGTTTAAAGTTAAGTATGTTGGCAGGTGTTTCACAGGATCAGGGCCAAAATCATTTGCACTGAACTAGTTAACAGTGTTGACATTCATGTCACCATAATTAGTTTTTAGAGTGAACATGCTACTGAGATGAATGGGACAGTATACACCTTTTAGACCTAATGTTTAGGCCATTTGCAAAATTCAGAAAGACTTACACCTGGTCCATGCTATCCAAGTTATTTTCACAGTCATGAGAGATAGCTATATATATTTGTAAATGAAAATTGAGATTCTGGAGCACAACTGTATGGAAAAGAGTGAATTCTGCAGCAAATTCAGTGGCTACAGAACTGTGGGATATACAGAGGCCAAGCACGGGTGGCCGTAGCAGTGGAAGCTTCCCCTGCTTTGGTCAGTCCCTGATCTTGAGGGAACACTTTTAGGGAGGAGAAGACAGTTCTCCAAGTTAGTAGAAAAGTTAAGGACTGAGTCCCTTAATTCTATGAGTTGTTGTGTGTGTGTGTGATCTGAACATGTATCCACTAGAAATTGAACAGAAACCACATTTCACATAAACTACTATGCAGCATTTAGAGGGTTAACTACATGTTGTCATGACTGACTGGACTGGACTGAGTGATCTAGAAGTAAAATGTCCACATCCCATTGCCAATCCCTTGAACGATCCAATCCCTCTTTACAGTTTTCAAGGTTTAAATTGTAATAGCTAGACAGCAATAAAAATTGCAGAGCAAATCCTGTATAACAGGTTGGCCAGAGTCAATTAAAGTTGGCAAGCGCGTGAGTTGCTTTTCCAAAAGATAATTTAGCTCTCTCAGGGGCCAAAATTTAATGTCAGATTCACTTGCCAGATTTTGACAATTAACATAGGAAAGGTTTCAAAAAATAGTAGCTAGTCACCTGGCTGCTAAGCTTTCCAGCACAGTTAGCCACTTAGTTTAATACTGAAATTCTTCTAAAAATGATGAATTTTTCATGCCAAAGAATCACAGAAATGTATACCAAACATGTTTTGCTTTTTGTTGCCTTTTTCCTTCCCTTTCCTCATATTTCTAACTTCTGATTTACATGAGCCTAGAGGGCTATATGTTACTTTCTAAAATGACATTGATGGGACCACCACCTGCAAACCTAGGGTAATGTACAACCCAAAGAATGAAACATTAATGGCTCTATTCTATCCTTTATTCCTTTTCCTGAAATACTGTTTCATCTTTATTTGCTTAGTTTGGTGTTATATTAAACTATGAAAACTGTATGTATTTGATTTCCAAGCTTCCTCCACTTTTGACGTGCACAGTGAGATCATTTGTTTATTTGCCACTACTCTTTCCTGAAATCTTGGTAGAAACTCTGGATTTGGAGTGGTAAAACAGCTGGGTTCCCCAGTGAGCTAAAGAAATATACTCACTGTAATCTATTTTTATAGATTACTGTTTAAAAAACAATGGTTTATTATAAAGTTCTGAGGCAGTACTCAGGTACAATAAAGCTGATTGAAATACATAACTTCCATCAGGGAATTTTGTACTACACCCCTTTAAAATTGCTCGCTTAGAATACCAGGAGACTCATAAGAATTAAAACCTCTTTCTTTTTCTGTATACTTAATTATGTTTGGATTACCAGTCATGTGTCTTTGAAATATTCAGATTGCGTTAGAGATTGATCTGTTTAAAACTGTATACTAGAAGAGTTTAATCTAAAATTACAAGAGTTGTATACTGTAATTAATTTTCAGTCACATTAAAGAATTTTGGGGCCCATGCACTATGGAAATTGGGGGCCTCCCATCTTCCCTGGGGCGGGAGGTCCAGGGGGGTGGACAGATCCTTCCCCCAAAGGGGTGAGAGAGGGTCCAGGGCATGGGGTTGTAAGGGAGTCCACTCCACTCACCCCACAGTGATTCCTGTCCTACAGGGCTGGCCTGGCTCCCTGTTCTGACCTGATATCTCTTGCCTTAGGCTATGTCTACACTGCACACCACAGCTGTGTCGCTGTAAGGTACGACATGTAGCCGCTCTTTGTCTGTAAGAGCTCTCCTGCCAACAAAATAAAACGACCCCCAACAAGGGGAAGTAGCTTTGTTGGTGGGAGAGCGTCTCCCGACAACATAGTGCTGTCCACAACGGTGCTTTTTGTCGGTAAAACTTTTGTCAGTCAGGAGTGTGTTTTTTTCACACCCCTAACCAACAAAAGTTTTACCAACGAAAGTGCAGTGTCGACATAGTGTCAGCATGCAGGTGGGGCCTTCCCCTCCAATGCCCTGTCCTGGCCGGTGCCGTGTACGTTTTAAGAGTTTTTAAAATCATTATTATTTTATGTTGTGTATGTGGGGGAGGAGGGGTTGCCTGGTAGTCAAGGGGCCTTCTCAGATGCGGGCCCAGTGGAAGTGCACAGTGGTTAATCTGGGCCTCGGAGTAGGTATTTCATTCAGCAGTACCTGGATAAATTTGAATCCCAGATCACTATAATATCTTACACAAGACACTGTGACCTAATATAATATAAAGTTAACAATAAATGCAATAAATTCATGTAATATTAAAATACATCAATATCTGATTTATACAGCTATAAATCAGAAAATTACTAGATGAGATTGCCTAAATTTCTGTTCTCTGTCTCTCTTCCAACTCACTCCTTTATCATCTTTAATTCTTTCTCCTAAGATTTGGAGGATGGCCTGGACTGCACCCTCAGCAAGTTTGCAGATGACACTAAACTGGGAGGAGTCGTAGATACGCTGGAGGGTAGGGATAGGATACAGAGGGACCTAGACAAATTAGAGGACTGGACCAAAAGAAATCTGATGAGGTTCAACAAGGACAAGTGCAGAGTCCTGCACTTAGGACAGAAGAATCCCATGCACTGCTACAGACTAGGGACTGAATAGCTAGGCAGCAGTTCTGCGGAAAAGGACCTAGGGGTTACGGTGGACGAGAAGCTGGATACGAGTCAACAGTGTGCCCTTGTTGTCAAGAAGGCTAACGGCATTTTGGGCTGTATAAGTAGGGGCATTGCCAGCAGATCGAGGGACATGATCATTCCCCTCTGTTCAATATTGATGAGGTGTCATCTGGAGTACTGTGTCCAGTTTTGGGCCCCACACTACAAGAAGGATGTGGAAAAATTGGAGAGAGTCCAGCGGAGGGCAACAAAAATAATTAGGGGGCTGGAGCACATGACTTATGAGGAGAGGCTGAGAGAACGGGGATTGTTTATTCTGCAGAAGAGAAGAGTGAGGTGGGATTTGATAGCTACTTTCAACTACCTGAAGGGGAGTTCCAAAGAGGATGGATCTAGACTGTTCTCAGTGGTACCAGATGGCAGAACAAGGAGTAATGGTCTCAAGTTGCAGTGAGGGAGGTTTAGGTTGGAGGTTAGGAAAAACTTTTTTACTAGGAGGGTGGTGAAGCACTGGAATGGGTTACCTAGCGAGGTGGTGGAATCTCCTTCCCTAGACGTTTTCCAAGTCAGGCTTGACAAAGCCCTGGCTGGGATGATTTAGTTGGGCATTGGTCCTGCTTTGAGCAGGGAGTTGGACTAGATGACCTCCTGAGGTCCCTTCCAACCCTGATATTCTATGTTTCTAAAGATGCCTTGATCCTGCATAGCCTAGGTTCCACAGAGATTTATCCATATGTGGACAAATAATTGTGGAACCTAGACTATGTGGTATTTTATTCCACAATTACATAATACTGAACCTACAAGAAACTTACACCAGTTAGGCTGCTGGTGTGCTGAGACTATTGGCTGTCTTACTGACCAATATTGTCTCATTGGTTCCTGCTGTTCCCCCCAGTAGTGTGTCTTTATCCATCTGTTGTCTCTTGTTTTATACTTAACGTGTAAACTCTTTGAGGCAGGAGTATTTTGGTTCTGTTTGTACAGCACCTAGCACAACAGGATCCTGGGCCATGACTGAGACTTCTGGGTGCTACAGTAAACCAAATAATGAAGAAGAATAATGACATTATTTGACAAAAATGGATTAATTATGGGGAGGTACAAAAACATTTCACACACAAGTTGTAGTGTAGTATCAGTAACACTCTACCAAATTCACAGCTGTGAAAAATACATGAAAACTGGTCTCCCCTGTAAAATCTGGTCTTTTGTATACTTTTACCCTTCTATACTATACAGATTTCACAGGGGAGACCAGTGTTCCTCAAACTGGGGGTCCTGACCCAAAAATGGGTTGGGCGGGGGGGGGAGGTGTCATGGTATTGTCATCTTAACTTCCATGCTGCCTTCAGAGTTGGGTGCCTGGAGAATGGCCGCTACTGGCCAGGTGCAAAGCTCTGAAGGCAGCACCCCACCAGCAGCAGTGCAGAAGTCAGGGTGGCAATACCATACCATGTCACCCTGACTTCTGCGCTGCTGCCTTCAGAGCTGGGTGGCCTGAAAGTGGTGGCAGCTGGCCAAGGGCCCAGCGCCCAGCTCTGGAGGCAGCAGTGCAGAAGTAAGGGTAGCAGTATCACAACCCCCCTACAATAACCCAGTGACACCGCCTACACAACCTCCTTTGGGTCAGGACTCCTACAGTTACAACTAGAGCCCTGCACAGATACACAGAGTCGCGGACCCTCCACCTGCCCTCGGCCAGGCAGGGAGCCTGGGTGTCGGCAACATGGCCGGAGGCTGCTCTCAGTCCCATCCTGCACTGCAGGCAGGTGGAGGGCCCATCATGGCTCCCCACAGCTGCCCGCCTGGCTCTTACCCTGGCTTGGCTGTGGCTCCAAGCCACATCCCCTGCCCTTCCCCCCCCCCCACCTCCCCCTCGCTGGCCAAAGCTGGGCTGGGGAGAGCCGCGCTGGCAGCAGTGGGGAGCCACGACAGATCTGCTACCTGCCCTGGGTGGGGAGCCCGAGCAGCCCCCGGTTCATGTCCCTGCTCCCCACCCAGGGCAGGTGGAGGGACCCAGGCTCCCCACAACTGCCAGCGTGGCTCTCTCCGACTCGGCTTGGGGTAGCTCGGAGCTGGAGCCTGGCCATGGTAAGAGCTAGGCGGGCGGCTGTGGGGAGCTGCGGCAGACCTTCTACTGTTAAACCAATAAAATAAAAACCATCAGGATCTTATTAAAGGGGAAAAGGCAAAATGCCACATTTATTGTGAATACAGAAAGAATCATAGTAAGCAGTTAGTTATAGCTATAACATTTCATTCAATTTCATATTTATTCACACATTCATTCATACACACACACACACAGGTTCTGCAAGGTTATCATCACAGTTTCCAGCCTTAGAGTTGCTCATGCCCGGTGGCCTGGACATGAGGAGGGAGCAGGGCTTTGTCAGATGCTCATCTGATGCTCCTGGAAGTTGGTTTGCAGAATCAGACCCCAAGGTTCTCACTTTCTAGAGTCCATTTTTATGGGAATTTCTTCCTATGCCAGTCTATGGGAATTGCTTCATCAAGCTGTTGCTGAAGTAATCAGCAGATGGCACATTCCTGACAGCTCCGTGCTGCCAGATGTTATCTTGTTCTTTGGTTCTCCCATTCTTGAGGCTGTTGGGTGGATTCCAGTCTGCCCTCCCGGGGTCCTCTGGTTATTTCCACTTGACGCCTTCTTCAGCCGATGGACACTGGATTCTTAGGCTGGCACCTCCCTGATCATTCAGTTATTATCCACACACATCCTCTATCTCTATTTTAATCACAATTGTTAACAAAGTGAGATGAATACAACAAAAGGGCGGGGAGTCTCTGGGTGCTGTTTCTGTTGTTACAGAGTATTGCTTTGAGTCTCTCTCTGTCTGAGTAGTTGTTGTTACAAAGAATTGCTTTGAGAACAGACCCTGACTTAGAATGTACTAACACAATTAGTAGTTTGCAAGTTTCGCACATAGAAGGAGAGAAACAGTACCAAAAACCAAGAGACCTCTTAATTAGTAATACCCTGGAATTTAAACTGTGGGGAGTCAAACTCATTTGTGATTTTAATACAGAACTTCTTTAATATACATCCGAAGAAGTGAGCTGTAGCTCACGAAAGCTTATGCTCAAATAAATTTATTAGTCTCTAAAGTGCCACAAGTACTCCTTTTCTTTTTGCGAATACAGACTAACACGGCTGCTACTCTGAAACCTGTTAATATAATCCAACGCTTCCTGCCTTGGCCCTGAGGCCCAAGCAGCCTCAGACCCATGTCCCTGCCCACCATGTCCCCCAACCAGGGCAGGTGGAGGATCCACACCGGTTCCTCAGAGCTGCCCGCCGGGCTCTTACCATCAGAGCCCTGCATGGATACAAAATTTGTATCCGCATCCGCGCTGCTATCTGCAGAAATGGTCCACGGCTATAAAGCGGATACACATAGATTTGCTAGGCTCTTGATACAACACTGAATTTTCAGATTTTAATATCTGAAATTTAGTATTTTTAAAATCTTATGACCCTAAAATTGACCAAAATGGTAGGCTCTAATTATCAGATTATACAGGCAGATTGAAATTATAATATTAGTCAGTATAGCACAGGAGGTTGCTTTACCCTCCCCCATATCTCTACATGCGCTCAGTTTTTCTAAACACCATTTCTGAGCCAGCCCTTACTTAGCAGGGAGATTTCGGAAACTTTCTGTGTTTCAGCGTCAGAAGAGTTTTCAGGAACTTAAAATTTTTTTTTCAATGGGCAGCAGAACCCCCCACAGCAGGGTCAGTGAGGGCTTAACTGTCTCCCAGAAATGCTAGGTTTTTCATTATCCAATCAAGACATTTCATTGATTAGTCCCACCCCTCATTTTAGGGCTTGGCCAACTGGTTTCAATAGACTTATAACCAGGGATCTGTACCTGTAGCCCACTAGTACCTCTGCGGCCTGTTTGGCCAGGCTGTGTGACAGCCCATAGCAGTTTCTCAGGGTGGCTGCTCTAGGAGGCACATGAATCCATTCCTCCCCAGACCAGGCCTATGAAAAGCCAGGCTGCATGGGGCTCAGTAATGAAACAGCCCTGGCTAGCCCACCTCAGCCAACTAGGGCTGTAAAAATGTGTTGTGCGCGCTGGGGCCTCTCAGGCTGTAACCCTTCCCCCTGCGGCCGGGTCCCAGAGCTCAGCCGCAGCCTGAATGTCTACACTGCAGTTTTACAGCCCGTAGCCCCGCCCAGCTGACGGGGCCAGCCCGGCTGCTCCCTTGCAGTGTAGCCACACCCGGACAATTCCGCCCCCGGGCTGAGTCTCCCACTGACGTCAAGGGGAGCTTGGCCCCTCCTGGGCAGCGAGGGAACCGCGAGCGCGGCGGGCTGCCGGGCCAGAGCTGCGCTGGCTCCTCCGGGCTCCAGGAGGCGCTGTGGGGCAGCCCGAGGCAGCTAGTGTGTGGCTAGAGCGGAGCCCCGTCGGCAGCCGGATCCCCCGCCCCCCGCATATGGAAGGAAGCGGCGCGCGTAGCCCCGAGACCCCGATGGCGCTGAAGGAGGGTGCCGCTGCCTCCAGGGAGTTGCTGTCCGTGGGGAGCGGAGGAGGTAGCCGGTCCCGAGCCGCCACGTCCCCGGGCTGGGGAGGGAGGAAGCATCCGCCTGCGGGCGAGAAGCGGAGGCTGGGCACGGGCGGGGGAGAGTGGGAAGCGGCGCCTGGCGGGAGGCGGTTTGCTCGCGCGCGCGGCTGCCCCCCACCAAGTCTTAGCGACGAGCGGGCCGGGAGCGCAGCCTGTGAGCAGCGCGCGCGCGCGCGCGGCCTGCGTGGCAGCTGTTGCGCAAGCCGCGGCCACGCGGCACCACCCTGGTTCAGCTTGATCGGCAGACGGCCGTTAGGTGGGGGAGGGGCAGGGTGCCGAGAGCCCAGCTGGTTCGGGGCCGGAAGGTCCCGGTTTCCGCTCGAACCCCGCCCCGCCCCCATGAAACTCTCACAGCGCCCCAGGGCGCCTGCGCGGGCCCTGGGGACGGCAAAGCACCAGGCTCGCGCTGGCCCTTTCAGCGGCATCCCCTGCGGCTCTGGGAAGTGGGCCCGGCTGTTTGGGGGAGGGGAGGCGAGGCCGCACCACTTCCCGGGAAGCCGCTGAGCCCAGAACTGACCCATCCTGACTAGAGCTGCGGGAGGGTGGGTTTATTTTTTTGGGGGGGAGGGGGGAGCGAGTAGTAAGTTTCCTCCCAAATGCATTCTTTGGGGGGCGCCCAAACTAGTCACAGATGTTGGGCCGAATTTGGCAAACGGTTTCGGCTGGAAACGTAAAAAAGTTCTGAAAACAAAATTTTGGGCAGTGTTGAAATGATTGGGTTTTGAAAGTGTCAGAACAACCTATTTTGACATTTCGTTTTCAATCAGTATTTTCTAAAGGAAATGTTGAGTCCAATCAAGAATTTTCAGGTTTTCATATTGGGAAGAAGAGTTGGGGAAAAAACAGTTTTCATAGAATTGTTGGTGACACCGGTTGCTACACTAGGTAACTCGGGAGGGTTGAAGACCACGAGTGTCGATGAAGCCCTCTTGCTCTAGGCTCAGATAAACTGAGGCCCCTTTGCTCCTTGAACCCTCTATGATCCTGCATAACTCTGAGGAAGCTAGCACACAAACAGACAGGTTTGCACATGGCTCGCCAGCCAAGGCCAGCTTCAGCCTGGGAAACGTATAGATAAGGCAGAAATGTTTAGCAAAAACCTGTAACAAATAGGACCAAATAAGGCAAGGCTTGGGCAATGCTATTGAGGAAAAACACAACTGGCTGCTTTAGCTGATTGGCTGTGGTATTGTACGGGGCAACAGGTAATTGGTTGTATAAGCTTGTGTAGTGAAGTAGGCAAAGGTATAAAATGTATACTGGAATTTGCTGCGCTGCTGCAGGATTTGAGACAGCTCAGTCTCCCTGCACCCTATTTGGAGCTCCAAATAAATCTCTCTGCTTCTCCACCCCGTTGTGGTCACTGGCGCGACACACACCGGCAACGCACCCAGCTGTTGCTTCCCTCGGGCACTCTGTGCCGGCAACAGAATCATAGGTCTGGAAGAGACCTCGAGAGGTCATGTAGTCCAGTCCCCTGCACTCCAGGCAGGACTAAGCTGTGGCTACCCTGGAAACTTCAAAGTGCTGTTGCGGGAGCGCTCCTGCGGCAGCGCTTTGAAGTGCGAGTGTGGTCATGCGAAACGCTGGGAGACAGGTCTCCCAGCGCTTCTGGTAATCCACCTCCATGAGGGGATTAGCTTTGGGAGCATGGCTCCCAGCACTTGGAGTCTGTCTACACTGGTGGTTTAAAGCGCTCAGACTTGCTGCGCTCAGGGGGTGATTTTTCACCCCCCTGAGCCAGCAAGTTAGAGTGCTATAAAATATAAGCGTACACAAGCCCTAAGTATTATTTAGACCAGGGGTCGGCAACCTTTCAGAAGTGGTGGGCCGAGTCTTCATTTATTCACTCTAATTTAAGGTTTCATGTGCCAGTAATACATTTTAACATTTTTAGAAGGTCTCTTTGTATAAGTCCATAATATATAACTAAACTATTGTTGTATGTAAAGTAAATAAGGTTTTTAAAATGTTTAAGAAGCTTCATTTAAAATTAAAATGCAGAGGCCCCCGGACTGGTGGCCAGGACCCGGGCAGTGTGAGTGCCATTGCAAATCAGCTTACATGCCGCCTTTGGCACGCGTGCCATAGGTTGCCTACCCCTGACCTAAACCATCCCTGACAGGCGTTTGTCCAACTTGCCCTTAAAAATCCCCAATGATGGAGATTCCACAACCTCCCTAGGCAATTTATTGCAGTGCTTAACCACCCCGACAGTAAGTTTTTCCTAATGTCCAACCTAAAGCTCCCTTGCTGCAATTTAAGCCCATTGCTTCTTGTCCTATCCTCAGAGGTTAAGAAGCACAATTTTTCTCCGTCCTCCTTGTAACAACCTTTTATGTACTTGAAAACTGTTATGTCCCCGCTCAGTCTTCTCTTCTCCAGACTATACAAACCCAATTTTTTCAATCTTCCCTCATAGGTCATGTTTTCTAGACCTTTAATCAATTTTGTTGCTCTTCTCTGGACTTTCTCCGATTTGTTACACCTTCTTGTCAACTGTTTGAAATGGGCCACCTTGATTACATTGAACTCATTAGCACTACAAAAGTGATTTTTGCTCCCTTCTTGTCAACTGTTGAGAATAGCACACTTCCATCTTAATTGAATTGGATCATTAGCACTGACCCCCCACTTGGCAAGGCCACTCCCATCTTTTCATATGCTGTGTATTATACCTCTCTACTGTATTTTCCTTTCCATGCATCTGATGAAGTCGGTTTTAGCCTACGAAAGCTTATGCCCAAGTAAATTTGTTAGTCTCTAGGGTTCCACAAGCACTCGTGTTTGCTGATACAGACTACACGGCTACCACTCTGAAACCTGAAATGTGGTTCCCAGAACTGGACACAATATTCTAGTTGAGGCCTAATCAGCGCGGAGTAGAGTGGAAGAATTATTTCTTGTGTCTTGCTTAAAACACTCCGGCTAATATATCCCAGAATGATGTTTGCTTTTTTTGCAACAGCATTACACTGTTGACTCATATTTAGCTTGTGATCCACTTATGACCCCCAGATCCCTTTCCGCAGTACTCCTTCCTAGGCAGTTATTTCCCATTTTGTATGTGTGCAACTGATTGTTCCTCCCTAAGTGTAGTACTGTGCATTTGTCCTTATTGAATTTCATCCTATTTACTTCAGACCATTTCTCCAGTTTGTCCAGATCATTTTGAATTTTAATCCTATCTTCCAAAGCACTTGCAACCCTTCTCAGCTTGGTATCGTCTGCAGACTTTATAAGTGTACTCTCTATGCCATTATCTAAATCGTTGATGAAGATATTGAACAGAACCGGACCCAGAATCGATTCCTGTGGGACCCCACTCGTTATGCCCTTCCAGCATGACTGTGAACCACTGATAACTATTCTCTGGGAATGATTTTCCAACCAGTTATGCACCAGTTTTGGTTTGAAACTAACTGATCTTTTTAAAATAATTTTTCGGTTTGACTACCTGGTAGAAAAATCAGTTATTCCTGCAGATCTAATGCTGAGCCTCCCTAGCTTGTGGGACCTCTGATGAGATTCGCAGCGCAAGGCACTATGCATACATATGACAGGTTTCAGAGTAACAGCCGTGTTAGTCTGTATTCGCAAAAAGAAAAGGAGTACTTGTGGCACCTTAGAGACTAACCAATTTATTAGAGCATAAGCTTTCGTGAGCTACAGCTCACTTCATCAGATGCATATCGTGGAAACTGCCTACATATTATTTTCATGCAAAGGCTTTTCTGTTAATCCCTACATATGTTCCGAAGGGGGACAAGTTACCTATTCCTAGTATTGCTGATGTAATGCTAAGTAAATAAGAGAGAAATTACTACAGATATACTATAATGCCAGAACTCTAAAGGACAAAACTAGAAGGGAACTGAATGTTTTCAAACTTCTGATAAGGTAAAAAAATCATCCTAAAATAAACACTTTTAAAAGTCTCACTTTAATTAGTGATATGTAATTCCCTTGAAATTGGTCATCCTGTTTGCTGCATTGAGAGTTGACTAGCTAAATTGTCCAACTAATGAAAATTTTCTTAAATTCTCTGCTTTCTGGTGCAAATCTTGGGAAATATCTAAATAAGGGAGCTAGTATCACATTGGTAAATAGTGAAATAACTGATGTAATTTTTCTTTGTAGGTATTCATGACACACTGTTGATAAACTCAAAACATGCCAGCAAAAAGGTCACCAGTTTAGAGACAGTTAGGATACCAAGGAGTAACAGTAAGTGCATCTTTTCCTAATGGGACTATGCTGATCACTGTTTAAGTTGCTTTGTGAGCTTGAAAAGCACATAACCATGACTATACCTAACGTTAATATATCCTACTGCTGAAGCAGTTAGCATTCGAAAATCAATTAACTGTATAAGTTTTAAATAGTTTTAAACCTATTTTTGCTACTTGTGAATCTGCAAATCTCTCTCTTGCGGTTGCCAATATGGATGTTTCCCCCGCTATTTATGTTGGAGCTTGAAACTAACTAGGCTTTATTTTACTCACCAGATAAAATGGGCACAGTTGGCAGAATATTTCTCATGTAGTTAACTGACTCATCCTGCAGAGGGAGCACAAAACATTAATTCTGCACAAGTTTTTTGTAAACATTTGGCATTTTAGGGCCTAATGCTACAAACCCGCGCTGGTGTGAGAGGGAGGATTTCTGTATGTAGAGGGCTTGCAAGATTGAACCTCTGGTGTTGTATTTCAAAGTAGTGTAAAATGGACTTCTAATATTGAAATTACTTTCTTAACCTCACTTTTTAAAAGAATACTGTCAAAATCAATAAGCCAGATTACTCATTTATCTATTCAGTGATCTCTTTGAATGGCTTCAGAAAAGGTATTTTTCTGCACTTGATCCATGTGCCTTGTCCCCTAATCAAAGACAGAGTTAACTGGCAGTGTTGTCTGATTATGGTATGAAGTGACACATCTTCAGGATTTTTATTCTTTTCATGGAAGACAAGTTATTAGCGATTTCTTAGCCTTGGGTTGCATTTGCTTAGTGTGCAAAGGGCTTCTACTTTTTCATATAACCATTCTAATCTCTATATTCAAAACCAGTTTGGTAGTATAAAGTATTGGACACTAGTATATCTTTTTTTAAATGATCATTCCTTTTTAATAACATTTCAAAATTATTTTAAACTTGTGAGAGGATAAAGGAGGCAATATGGAGTTCTTTCTTTGACAGAACTCTTTGGGGAGAGTCAGCGTGGCATAAAGTAGTAGTTTCTAAGGGACTTTACTGGAGTTGAATCAGAATAGTGCAGCCTTACTACAAAGTGAAACGTAGTTTCAGTGAAAAATAAACACTAGACGCTAGATCATCTCCTGATGCAAGAGAGGGAAAAGGCTATTTGAAAAAAGTGTGGAAGTATAATGAGTTAATCTGTGACTGGAAGGGTTGACTCATCCATGGAGGGGACATGGCCATGGCCATGACCATGACCCACAAAGAGCAAAGATGTCCCATCATTGGTGGGAAATGCCATGGAGCTTGGAGACATCCCTGCAAAACACCAGCTCCTTCATGCTGTTACCTACACTACCTATCCACCTATGCTGCCTTCTTGGCAGCATAACACACTTGGTAGAAAGCTGCTTCTGAGGTTGCTTTTTCCTGTCATCCGCACAGCTTTCTTGACAGTTGTGCCATCACTGACCCCCCCTCCCCCATCTTCTCTTGGACCCTGCCCCTTTACTCCAAGAGGGGAGAAGGTAAGGTACAGTACTTCACAGGAACTTGAATATTGACGTGGAGCATCCTGAGTATTTCATTTTTTTGGTGTGTGTTTAAAACAATAGAATTTTTCTATAAGCGTCTGTTGGACTTGCCATATTTTAGTTTTTTGAAAAGGTCAAATATAAGCCATGACATGACTCCCTTAGTGAACCATTTGGACTGATGCATAAAATCTATGATATTCTGCACCGTATGTGCCATGGGAAGTTGAGCAATCTGGTCAATAAAGTAGTAACTTTATTCCCCAGATGAATTGTTAAATATTGTACACAACTTGAAAGTTCAGAATTAAAACAGTTAAATCCTGTGTTAATGAGATATTCATGTCTTTGTACTGCAAAATCTAAATATGCATATATGCTATAATCTCACTATTTCTACCTTAGTTTTGGACAGAGTTCAGAGCTTTCTACCGCAGATGGCCCTTGCAAACAATGAGCTAAGAAGAGAAATGGCAACAGCACCAGCTCATCAGTTTGATATTGAAAATCTAGACAGCTGCCTTGAAAACATTATAGAGATGGTAAATGTATTTCTTGTGTTTTGCTTTTGTAAAGTAAATTTAGTGCTGTGGTGTAAAACTCTTCACTCAGTCTTAGAACGGGTTTGTTTGAAAAATAAAGCTTTTTTCCTCCTTTACATTCCTTTATAATTTTGATCTGAAATTAGCCATAAATTTAAAGCAAAGTATGCTGCTTGCTCTTCATGACATAGTAATCTTGTCCACCACTGAAACTTGAAGATAAACAACTAGAGATAAAGTAGTTTAAGCCCAGAATATGAGCTGTCTCTAATCTAAAGCTCTAATCCTGACAATGAGTAACTTTTGTAATTAAAAATGTAAATAGATTGTTTTTTTTGTTTTCAAAGTAAGCTGACTTTTAATGAATTGTAATTTAAGATTGTATAATAAGTAACAATAACAAGTGTTCTGTTTTGTTTAAGGGACACTTTTAAATAGTTTAAGGCCCAAAATCTAGGTCTCGAGCATGTCAAGTATAACAAAACTTAAAAACCTTAATTATGATCTCTCAAATTTTATTGGAAACTCTTGTATTTATTTCAATGTCTCTCTCCAGTGTTTTAACTGAAATTATGCAGCATTATGCTAATGACTGAGAACCTCAAAGAGAAACTGATTATATCCAAAACATGAAAATAGCTTAGTCTATTTTCACTATCTAGGCTGAGACAATTATGAAATGTAAATAGTGGAAGAGTGAATTAGATTCTGAAAATTGTTTTTTAAAAATCTAATGTGAAATTAGTAGAACAAGTAAGGGAGCTTTTATTTTAATAATTGTCTGTTTACAGATGTGTTGATGAAAAGTTTAGTCATAGAGTTTAAGGCCAGAAGGGACCACTAGATCATCTAGTCTGACCTCTTATATATTACAGGCCAATCAACATCACCCAGCGCCCACACACTACACCCAACCACCATATTTAAAGTATTGCAACCCACTGGAGATTATTAGCCTATTATGTCTCTCTCCCCCCCCCCCCCCCCCCACACACACAGTAGGAGGGACCAAGGTGCACCAGTGCTCGAGGTCCCCACGTCAGGGAAATGATTGAGATATACCCAGACAATCCTGGCAAGCCACCTGCACCCCACAAACTGCCGAGGAAGGAAACCCTCCTGCCCCAAGGTCACTGCCATTCTGATCTGGGGGGAAATTCCTTCCTGACCCGACCTCACATATGACGAGCCGCTAGACCCTGAACATGCGAGCAAGAACCATCCAGCCAACCACCTGAGAGAGAATACTTTGTGCTGCCTCAGAGTCCTGGTTTACCCCTCTTGGTGTCCCATGTCCAGCCATGGCCATCCCTGCTTCAGAGGAAGAAGATAAAAGAACCCTTCCAGAATACATTGCGGGGGGAGGGGGAATCCCTTCCTGACCCTTGCAGATGGCAGGCTGGAACACAAGCATGACCTTCAGGAATTTAAGACATAAACCAGAAGTGAGCCCCAGACCTACTGTGCCCTGCCCCTACCACCATGAGCAATCCCATCATGTAACCACACTCATAAATTTGCCCAGCTCTCTCTCAAAATTAATTAATTTGTTTGCCCCCACAACTCTAATTGGGAGGCTCTTCCAGAACCTCACTCCTCTGATGGTTACAAACCTTCTAATTTCAAGCCTAAATTTGTTAATGGCAGGTTTATATCTATTTGTTCTTGTGCCTACATCGTCCTTTAGTTCAAATAGCTCTTCACCCTCCCTGGTATTTACCCCCTAATGCAGCGGTTCTCAACGAGGGGTCTGGGGGACGCGAGCAGGTTTCAGGGGGACCGCCAAGCTGGGCCAGCATTAGACTTGCTGGGGCCCAGAGCAGGAAGCCGAAGCCCCCCACAAGAAAGTCGAAGCTTTGAGCCCCGCCACCTGGGGCTGAAGCTGAAGCCTGAGTAACGTAGCTTTGCGGGAGCCCCTATGACATGAGGCCCCAGGCAGTTGCCCTGCTTGCTACCCCCTAATGCTGGCCCTGGCCTTTCTATGCAGAAAACTAGTTATTGTGGTACAAGTGGGCTGTGGAGTTTTTATAGCGTGGGGGGAGGGGGGCAGAGGAGGGAGCACATCACGAAGAAAAAGGTTGCGAACGCCTGCACGAGTATATTTGTAGAGAGCAGCCATATCCCCTCTCAGCCCACTTTTTGCCAGGCTAAACAAACCAAGCTCTTCCAGTCTCCTCTCATCAGATAGGCCCTTCATTCCCCTGATGATTCTAGTAGCTCTTCTCCATTTCTCTTCCAGTTTAAATTTATCTTTCTTGAACATGACTGACCAGAATTGTACACAACTCCAAATGAGGTCTTACCAGTGCCTTGTACAATGGCATTAATACTTCTCTATCTATTGGAAAACCCTCACCCGATACATTCTACAGTTGCCTTTTTCACAGTGCATCACGTTCGTGGCTCATAGTCATCCTGTGATCAACCCGTACTTTCGGGTCTCTTTCCTCTGTCGCTTCTAGCTGATAATCCCGTCTTGTAATAGAAATTACTATTAGACCCTAAGTGCATTACGCTGCACTTAGAACGATTGAATTTCACCCCATTTCTGTTATTCCAGTCTTCAGGGTCATCCATATCTTTCTGTATAATGTTTTAATAGCAATAAACAGAAAGCACAAGTCAAAAGGTCTTATGGTTACAGTACTGCTTGCAAGTAATTCAGTAAATTTATTAATAGTTCAGCTTTCTTATGACTGATCTCACCTTGCAGGTTTTATGTTTGTTTTGTTTTTTACTTGGGGTGAGCTGGACCTAAAACAACAGCTTTGGTCAGGTGCAAAGTTTTCGTACTTGTCAAAAATCGTATACAGCTTCACAGGTTGAAATGTGATCCTTTTTTTTTATTAGGGCTGTCAAGCGATTAAATAGATAAATCGTGCGATTAAACAATAATAGAATACCATTTATTTAAATATTTTTGGATGTTTTCTACATTTTCAAATATATTGATTTCAATTACAACACAGAATACAAAGTGTACAGTACTCACTTTATATTTTTGATTACAAGTAAAAAAAAGAAATATACCTAATGCAAGTACTATAGTGTAATCTCTATCATGAAAGTTAAACTTTCAAATGTAGAATTACGTTAAAAAAAAAACCCTACATTCAAAAATAAAATATAAATTTTAGAGCTTGCAAGTCCACTCAATCCCACTTCTTGTTCAGCCAATCGCTCAGACAAACAAGTTTGTTTACATTTGCAAGAGATAATGCTGCCTGCTTGGTGTTTACAATGTCACCTGAAAGTGAGAACAGGTGTTTTCGTGGCACTGTTGTAGCCGGCGTTGCAAGATATTTACGTTCCTCAGGCACAAAGATTTATATGTCCCTTCATGTTTCAACCATCATTCCAGGGGACATGCGTCCATACTGATAATGTGTTCTGCTTGATAACCATCCAAAGCAGTGTGGACCGACACATGTTCATTTTCATTATCTGAGTCAGATGCCACCAGCAGGTGGTTGATTTTCTTTTTTGGTGGTTCAGGTTCTGTAGTTTCCGCATCGGAGTGTTGCTCTGTTAAGACTCCTGAAAGTATGCTCTACATCTCGTCTCTCTCAGATTTTGGAAGGCACTTCAGATTCTTAAACCGTGGGTTGAGTGCTGTAGCTATCTTTAGAAATCTCACATTGGTACCTTCTTTGTGTTTTGTGAAATCTGCAGTGAAAATGTTCTTAAAACAAACAATATGTGCTGGGTCATCATCCAAGACTGCTATAACATGAAATATACGGCAGAATGCAGGTAAAACAGAGCAGGGGATATACGATCCTCCCCCAAGGAGTTCAGTCACAAATTTAATTACCGCATTTTTTTTAACAGGAGTTATCAGCATGGAAGCTTGTCCTCTGGAATGGTGGCCGAAGCATGAAGGGGCATACAGATGTTTAGCATATCTGGCACATAAATACCTTGCAACGCCATCTGCATAAGTGCTATGCAAATGGCTGTTCTCACTTTCTGGTGACCACCTAAATAAGAGCATTATCTTCTGTAAATGTAAACAAACTTGTTTGTCTTAGTGATTGGCTGAACAAGAAGTAGGATTGAGTGGACTTGTAGGCTCTGAAGTTTTACATTGTTTTGGTTTTGAGTGCAATTATGTAACAAATCTACTTTGAAAGTTGCACTTTCATAACAGATTGCACTACAGTACTTTTATGAGGAATTGAAAATACTATTTATCATTTTTACAGTACGAATTTGTAAAAAAATATGCTTTGATTTCAAAAACACTACTATATATATGAAAATGTAGAAAAACATCCAAAATATTTAATAAATTTAAATTGGCATGCTATTGTTTAACTGTGCAATTAAAACTGTGATTAATTGTGATTAACTGATTAATCAACAGCCCTCTTTTTTGTTTAGAAAATATTCTGATTGTCTTGAACACTTGTCATCCACAGTCACAGCTGTACCACTGATAACGTTAAACTGTTATATGACATGAATTACATTAGCAAAATATGAGACAGCACCCTGAAAATTATATTTTCAGACTTGGATTTTTGTCTAAATTATCCAGCCTTTTGCTCCCTTCGTCAGTTTAAACCAGAAGGCTTCACTTTAGACAAAGTAAATTAATCAATGTACCATTCTCTTTTTGCTTCCCGAGAATTATTTAAAAAGAACTATTACTTTATTACTGAGCACTATAGGTACTTAGACTGTATAAACTCATTTTTCGTATTTAAACTTTCATGTTTATAGTGATCTCTAAAAAACTTGCAAATATTTCCAGTCTACTGAGGTCTGCTTTTTTTTTTTTGCATAGCACATAATCTGCTGACTTTATGGTAAGGATGTTCATGTGTATTAAGGTCCTGTTTTGTTTTGTTTTTTGTTGTATTTTTTTTAAACAAAAATCAAAAGCAATATGTAGATATATGGGTTGTTCATTTTTTAAAAGCACCGTTGTTTCTTGCAGAATGTAGCCTTGGTTGAATTAAGTGGTTCTGACACCGATGAAGAAATAATTTCAGAAGACAGCTCAGAATCTGAAGAGGACAGTTGTGCAACTGATGAAGTTACCATAGACACCATTAAACTTCCAAAACAAAAAGGAGAAAAGGGCAAAATAGAAATTTTGGACAGCAAAGTGAATGAGTAGATAAAACTATTTTCAGATTTCCATTTCTGAATGTATCATGTGTCCTGACTACTGTGACCCTTAGAAAACTAGCTAATTTCCAAGTGTGTGTCACCTGGAAACTGGCTAACTGCCAGTCACTTATGTCACTGGAAGTACTGTGTTTAGTAGGGTGGAGAGTTTCTTTTGGCTGAGAGGAAAGCTGGAGCTCTTAATCCTAAGTCCTGACCTGACCTATCCCCCAAGCTATATAGAAATGAGTTCCATCAGGAGGTCAGGGTAGGGAAGAAACAGCATGAAACTTAGTAATTTGAGAGGTTGCACTGTAAAGCTAGGCAAGAAGTGTGAAGTTCTTGGCCTGTTTTGAGGTGAAGAAAGGATTACTAGGGTGTGCGGTTACTTACTTCAGGAGAGGGAAATAATTAGATAGGAGGAAGACAAAGCTTGTGTTCTGAGATGGGAATAAGATGTGTTAAGATACTCAAGTATTATATACTTGTCTTCACTACCAAATACTAAAGATGAGCACACAGTGCTTCAAGAGTTAAATCTAAGGAAATATGCCTAATTTATTCTTGTCTCCTTAATTTTATAGGGAGGAGTTTGGGCTATTTTACTGTATTTAGTTTAGTCAAGTTTTGCTTTCAAATGATGTATCTCAATGCCTTTGTAGATTATAAGTTGTTTCTCAAAGAAACAGTATTTTGTATAATAATTTAAGGTTATATTCTTACCGTATTTACTTAGCTACAGAAGATTGACTAGCAAGCGGCAGTTAAGCACAGGATTTAAAATGTGTTATTTAAACTTATATTTTTCTTCTCTGTTTTCATTAAAGATAACTGTTTGGAACATTTGATCAAGATAATGCTCAATACCATTTCTAGTCTTTGTTGAAGAGCATGTTTTCTTTTATCTTTCTTTATTAATAGGAAAAATAAAATCTTGCTAGCATCAATTGCTATTGTGATTCAATTTATGGCTAAATTATTAGTCCAAAGCAGGTCCTTTGACTCATGTTGCTAGTAATCAATCTTTCTGAAAAGCAGCAGCACTTGGGATATGGGCTGTATAAAGACACAGTACTGAGATGATTAGTTTCCACTTATTAATTATGGTACATTAGAATTAAACTGTTTAAACAGTTTAAAATCTGGAAGGGACCTGGCCTAAGATGTGACACTGGACTACTAATGTCAGACGTTACTTTAACACTGCTTCCCCCTGAAAGGAGATTTAGACGTGCCAGTTTTACTCAGCACAACTACTTAATGACCCATATCTATACACATTATTCCTTGTGTCTCTGGCTATTGTATCAAAAAACCTCCTAAATATCTGTCAACTGACAAAATCCAAAGCGGTTGGGGAACTAGTATAGTTGTCTGTTGAAGGTACTGTTTCTATGGTAAATAAAATACTGTAAGATACCTTTATTTGGATAGCCTGGATACTGTTCTTTATATTGAGGTTTGCAGTGGCATCTTTATAGACTAATATTACTCAATTGTATTTCAAATACACTTTGTCTACAAGCAAAGTGAAGGAATTACGCTGTGATTTAATGGTACATTGCACAAGGTGGATACAGCTTGTTTATAATGTCACACTTCATAAACCTTGCTTAATGGGTGTGTAAACTGTGTCCAGAACTGAATGTTTAACTTTCTTGACCATGTTGATGTGCTTGGTAAATTGAACGTAAAAATTGTCTTGTGGCTAGACTACTTTTACTACAAAAACATATTCCACATTAACTTGAGTCTAACTTTGGGCTATTCAAGTAGGAAAATAATTACATAGAGCTCACAAATAGATAATTTTGTTCCTGTGATACCAGCTAGAGACGAGCAAAAAAAAAAAATAATTTTTTTTGGTTTGGTAAGTGAACTGGAAAAAAACAACAAAATTGGTTCATTTCCAACTGACACAATTTGTTTGATTTTTCTTGCCAAAACAAAAAAGTTTTGAGTCCATTCTAATTGACACTTTGAAACAGTTTGTTTAGACTTTAAATATTTTCCTTTTTTCTTTTAAAGGAAGGGAAAAAAACCCAGCTGCAACTGTTTGCTAAATTTACACATGGCTTTGGTCTCACCAAAACTGTAGTTTTCAGGAAACTTACTGTTCACTGAAAACTTCACCAGGCTGTAATACCTATTTTCAGAAGGTGCATACATTTGGCACACTGTTCAGCTGATCTCATAAACTCATTAAAATATTGGCTGTAAGATGCTGTAGCTTTGTGGAACAGTAGTTTCTCTTAAAATGTTTCTTGGAGTACAGAATGTGCAAAGTTATGTTCATTATCTTGAAAAATGCTTGGTCATTATGTCAGATATCCTTTATATTTAGTACTTGATAAGTGTAAAATATGGTTTACTGTCTTATGCCATAATCTTGCATTAAATGCTCCTTGAGGTAAAGTGAGTGCATGTAACGTATGTGGCATAATTACTTCACAATAGTGATAGACATACACAGATACAGCTGGTTTAAATCTATTAATATAACCACCATTCACAGTCCCATACAAATTGCACATTCCACATTCACAAAAAGATAGAATATATTTTCAATAACTTCAGCTTAATATTCATAGTTTAACAAAGATCGTAGTAAGTGCACTTTCTTGAATTTATTTCCATTTTATGGCACTAAGGTTTCCTTTACTGCTGAAAAGTCATCAGAGCTGTATACTTTTGTTGAAAAACTTGAACTGTTTTATAACAAAACTGTATAATATGCATTTTAAAGTACATTTTAAGAGACGCTTAATGACTAAATGTATGTTAAAAGGTTTAAAATGATTGTGTAAAATACATCTCATAATAAAAAATTTAGGCACATCATGGGCCCAATCCTTCAGTCTTACATAAGCAATCTCCCATTGTCCGAGTTAAGAACAACTTGGAAGGTTTAGATATGTGAACATTTAGATAACTAAAGACCAAATTTTTGTTCTACTAAAGTAAGTTGCCAAACTCCTTGTGACTTTAGTGGGGCTAGAATTTGGTCCTTAATATTTTCCATGGATAAATATGATTTGCTTTTTGTTAGTGGTACTACTTCAGAGAATATATCCTGGGCACTGTATTAAGTGCTTAACAGAATACTTAAAATTGAGGCTGTCAGCAAGGGGTTTGCTTTGGCAGTCAAGCTGAGCTGTTTCTTTAATACTCCACAGTTACAGCTTTAGTTCTGAGGTACTCATGAAGAGCTTCTTCACCTATGGAAGATCAAAATGTGAAGGAGTTATATCACCAGTTTAAAGGAATAGTCAGAAGACTTAGTTTTAACCACTGAGCAAGCCACAGTTCAGAATTCCTGTTAAGTGCTTAGGTATTTTGCATTAGCATGTTGCAATAGCTTGTGGCCAAGGAATTACTATGTATTGTTTTTTTTAATAAATAGATAATGTATTTTAAAATACCCAACTCCCTCTTATCCCATTCACTCTACTGAAGTAAATTAAACTCTTTTGAAGCTGAAAAAAATCACTTTAGCAATAATGCAATATATCATAATCTGATGACTATCTATTATAGCACCAAAACACTGTCCTATCCACTTTAGAAATTCCCCTGAAAAGCTTCTCCCGTCACATACCCCTCCCCAAGACATTTTGGAGTTGCAGCTTTCCCTCTGCCATGTACATGGACCAGACCGGACAGTCTCTACACAAACGAATACATGGACACAGATCAGACATCAAGAATTATTCAAAAACCAGTTGGAGAACACTTCAATCTCCCTGGATACTCAATAACAGACTTAAAAGTGGCAATTCTTCAACAAAAAAACCCTACAAAAACAGACTCCAATGAGAAACTGCGAACTGGAATTAATTTGCAAACTGGACACCATCAAATTAGGCCTGAATAAAGACTGGGAGGGGATGAGTCACTATAAAAACAAATTTTCCCCATACTAATTTCCCCCTACTGTTACACCTTCTTGTCAATTGTTTGAAATGGGCCACCTTGTTTACATTGGCCTCATTACCACTACAAAAGTGATTTTTCCTCCCTTGGTATTCTACTGTTGAGAATAGCCCACTTCCACTTTAGTTTAATTGACTCGTTAGCACTTACCTCCCACTTGGTAAAGCAACTCCATCTTTTCATGTACTGTGTCTATATACCTGCCTACTGGTTTTTTCCACTCTATGCATCTGATGAAGTGGGTTTTAGCTCACGAAAGCTTATGCCCAAATACATTTGTTAGTCTCTAAGGTGCCACAAGTCCTCCTCGTTGTTTTAACTTTCCTAAGGTGCATTATAATGGGGCTACTTCCTGTGAACATTTAGCGTGTCTGCAGCAACCCTTCTTATCCCCTTTGCACCTTGTAAGGTCCCCAGGAACTAAGTCAAGACCTCCTGTGGTGCACTTGCCTCTCTGACTGAAATCTTACATTCTTGAGTTTTGCCTAAAAGTGAATGTTTCTGGAAAGTCTGACCACAATTGGACTAGCTAACCTTAGTGGGGAAATAGGTTGCTTTATGCTTAAAAAAACAGAAAATAAAAACTGACACCCGCCCCCAACCCTCCAAAAAGAACACCCCACAACAGCAGCAAATTGACATGTGAGATTCTTAAAAAACACCTCAAGCTTAGTAATAATACCATTGTAAGTAGGATGGATTATTAACATGATTTTTTTTTATTTGCAGAAAAGGGTCATTTATCTTTTTGCTCAAAATATTTTCTATGACAGACTCCCTGCTGTATCCAATATAAATTTGACCTGCTATATAAATATTAACACCTTCATACTTGGTATTCTATGGCTATGTTTAAGTGAGATACTAAATAAACCAAAGTTGGGCTTCTAAATCCATATTTATTTAGGCACCTGCCTAGTTTTTCAAAAGTGCTGGGCACTCAACCACTCCCACTCATCTATCTCCTTTAAAAGTCAAAAAGATCGAGGAATTCAGAGTAATTAGATTTAGAAAGCTATGGAATACGGAAAAGTGTATGGAATAGTTTGGGAGAAATAGCCCCATAATATGTTGGGAAAAGTCAGTCTCAAAGATGTGAGAATGTTAATGGCAGTGAGAGGATTATGTAGAGAAGTGTCATGTATGTGTATGTTAGGGGTATGCAGAAACATGAGTCAATGGAAACTGATACTGGGGGCCACTGCATGAACATATAGCCACATTACCTATAAGTAGAGAGGGGTTTTTATTGAAAGATATGCAGGTGGGCAGGGTGCCTGAAGGTGAATGGAAGCCAAAAGTAAGCTTCAGCACTAGTATGGGTCAGGCACACACAATGTAAGATCCTTGGGTAATCAATTCTTAAGTCTGATTTCCTGTCTAGTGATTTTTTTAGTAATATTAGTCCCAATGTTAGTTTAACTACCTTCTTAACGTTGTTATTGTGTGTCTAATTTGCCAAATAAAATCTGGTTTTGATTTTAAGCCAGTCTGAAATGAAGTGAGTTTTGAAAATGTTAGATAGGGGAGTTTCTAACAGGGGACTGGAGGGAGACAGGAGCTTCAGTGTATGCTGAGGTCTGGAAGAGACCACAGTCAGTTTCCTTGAATCATGTCAAACAATGGCTGGTGAGAACCAACCAACCAGAAAACCACTGAACAAAGATAATTCCCATGACGGTTGTGATGCATTTGGAGTTGCCCATTGAGGATTTATTATATGCAGGGGCGGCAGGTTTGTATAATTTTTGGTGGTGCCCAGAACCCGCCCCTGCCCAAACTCCACCCCCCACCTGCCAAAGGTTCTGGGAGGGAGTTTGGGTGGGGGAGGAGGTCTAGGGTGCAGGCCCTAGGCTAGTGCAGGGGATTGGGGTGCAGGATGCAGGTTCTGGGAGGGAGTTTGGGGATGGGAGGGGGTGCAGAGGTGAGGTATGTGGGCTGGGGTATGGCTGCAGATGAGGGGTTTGGGGTGTGGACTCTGGGGCTGGGAATGAGGGGTTTGGGGTATGGGAGGGGCTCAGGGTGAGAGTAGGAGTGTGGGGGGCAAGGGCTCTGGGGCTGGGGGGCTTGGAGTGTTAGAGAGACTCAGGGCTGGGACTGGGGATAAGGTGTTTGGGGTGCTGGAGGGGCTCAGGGCTCTGTCTGAGACGAGATGAACAGTTGTGGTGTTGGAGAGGCTCAGGGCTAAGGCAGGGGGTTGGAGTGCAGGGGGATGAGGGCTCTGGCTGGGACTGGGGATAAGTGTTTGGGGTGCTGGAGGGGCTCAGGGCTAGGGTAGAGCGTTGAGGGTGCGGTGGGGGGGTGAGGGCTCTGGCTGGGGGTGTGGGCTCTGGGGTGGGGCAGGGCTGGGGATGAGTTTGGGGTGCAGGCAGGCTGCTCCAGGACAGGGGCCAGAGAGGAGGACTCCCCCCAGCCCTTTCCCTGCCGGCAGCAGCGAGCTCTGGGGGAGGAGCCCCCCTTTCCCGGCCCCCCCCCGCAGCAGCATACTCACCCCCACCACTGTCACTGCATGTGCTCCTAGGGCCTCTCTCAGGTCCAGGAATCTCCCTCGCTTCCCCCATGGTGGGTGCCAGGGGATGCTGCGTGCACCTCCTCCCCTGCTGTTGCCCCTGACTGTAGCCTCACTGGGGGTGAGGGATGGGGCTGCCTCCTTGCCCAGCATGGGGCAGCAGCGGTGACTGCAGGCAGAGGGTCCCTCCGGAAAAGGAAGGGTCTGAGGTGGAAGGGCAGGCTCAGAGTCAGTCTGCCGTGGCAATGGATGGGGGTACTAGGACACTGCAGCAGCAGTTGCTGCAGGGAGGCAGCATGCAGCTGCACTGAAGAGGCAGGAACACTGGTGCGTGGGGGCAGCAAGGGGAGGCTGGGGGACACTCGTAGGAGGCGTGGGGTGGCAGCAAATGGGCCGGGGGTGGGGGGACACCCAGCTGGGCCCCTAGGCTCTGAATATTGCTGGTGCCAAGACACCACGGGCCCATATAACTCGCCACCTATGATTATATGAATGCTGTATGTTCGCCTGGTTACTGGATGTTTACTGCATGAGGGCTGTCTGGAATACAGGCAGGAAAGAGGGGATGGCTCTAGGTAGAAACCTATCAACTGACACGGAAGAGTCACTGACGGACTATGTCAGAATCATTGGGTCTAAAAACTGTTTGAAAAAGGAATACATTAATGTGAACTAGGTACCTTTTAGTTCACACCAGCAGTGTCCATGGGGTAATTCACAGTGCAGTGTAGATGAGCCATTAGGGGGGTGTTTGAAGAAGTTAGGACTACTATTAGGGGATGGTATGCCTTTAGGTAGGGTAGACATGCTATGTAGACTCTATTTTTATAATCCTTTTTCTCTAATACATTTGTTCTCCAACTAAAATAAACACTTTGGTTAAGGAAGGCTGTCTGATTACTGTATGCCACTGGTCACTGACTCCCAAATGGAAGAATTGTAGGTGTCCAAATTCAGTTGGACCTGCTGGGTGAGCACAGTTGATACAAGGGGGCACTGTAAGCCAGAGTCTGGTTGAAGAATAGAACTGCAAAATTCCACCTTGAGATAGGTAAAGGCATGAGGCCTGACACCTGAGAGGGTACACTCAAACCAGGAAGGGGTCACAGAGATGCCATTAGCCTTCTAGCTGACAACAGTGTTATTTCTTAAATTTTTCCTTGCTATTTTTTAAGTGTAAATCTTGATCTATCAGGACTTTTATGGGCTTTTTTTCTCCTATGATAGAAACTGGACAAGGCTTTAAAAAAAAAAAAAATTGGTTTAGACCATCCGTTGGGGGGGAGGGGGGGTTTGAAACCAAACTACTTACCTAAATCTTTTCCGAAGCCAGATTGTTTGAATCCACCAAATGGTGCTGCCACATCAGTTTTGTTATATGTGTTAATGAAAACTGTTCCTGCTTCTAGATTTTCACTAACGTACAGAGCTTTGCTTAGGTCTCTTGTGAAAACCCCTGAAGCTAAGCCATATTCTGTGTTGTTTGCACGTTTTAACACTCCATCGACATCCCTATAATAATAGTAATAAAAAAAAATCATTCGGCTTCATTGACAGTAAGTGAAACATAACAGAGACCCTGACGTAACAACCAACCTCCCTCTAGCTGCGGTGCAGCAACTTCTTCCCACACCCTTTTTCTTTCTAATCCCTATTTAGCTGTTTTGAAAACATAACTATGAAGTACTAGTCTACTGTTAGTCAGTCAGAAATATGAAAAAATTCACAGTATTGTCTCTAATTTATACAGTTTGTAAATTAGACTGCAGAATGCTTAAGGTTTATACCAAAAAACCTCAAACAAAATATTGTATTATACGTGTCAGCTTTGTGCAGCTCCAGTGGAATTCAGGGAATGAAGAAGTGCAAAAACGTCTACAAAGCAGAACTCTACAGCATAACATTAATTTTTGCTAAAATTAGCCTTAACTCCCATTTTGTTGAGGAATAAATTCTTAAAAATCCGAAGACTTCCATGTAATAAATAAACCTTTTCATGCCATTTTCACTGTGCTCATTTCTATTTGTACCTTATCCCTAAACGGCTTTAAATATCCTAAGTTGTTTCCAAAAATTGAATACATTTTATCATAGGCGCTGACTTTTCCTTTTCCCTGGGGGTGCTCCACCCCACTCTGCCCCAGGCCCTACCCCCAAGCCCTGCCTTCGCTCCACCTCTTCCCACCCCTGCTCCACCCTCTCCCCGGAAGCCCTGCCCTCGCTCCGCCCCCACCCACAAGGCCTCCCTTGCTCTGCCTTTTCCTGCCCCCACTCTGCTCCGCCCACCCGCCCCTCACTGGTCTCTGCCCTCTCCCAGCCCCTCCCCCAGCTGGCAAACAGCTGTGGCCAGTGAGTGATGAGCACCCACTATTTTTTTTCCTGTGAGTGCTCCAGCCTTAGAACAACCATGGAGTCGGCATCTAATTAGCTTGATTTAACAACCTTTTAACGTGGCAGTTCACAGATTGAGAGTGTGTTCTATTTAGTCAAAAGCTTAATACTGTATTTTCAAACTAGAAAAATTAAGGCCCCTGGAAATAATTCCATTAAGTTTATACAGTGTTCTCCCCCTGCTCCCCGCACCCGGCTGAAGCTCACCCCAGTAAATTTCATTCCAGATCACTAAGGCTACGTCTGCACTACACAGCACTGGCAGCCGCACGTAGCATATATGTAGCAACATGCCACAGTGAAAAATGGGCTGTGTCCACACTGTTGGAGAGAGGAGGCAGCTCCTTGCTGCAGGAGCCTTTCACTGTGGTTAGGAAAGGCTCTGACGGGGGCGGGGCATGGGCAAACCCCCCTGCTAGAGTCTTTCCCTGCTGCTGGAATCTTTTTCCGTGACAGAGAAAGGCTCCAGCAGTGGGGAGACAGCGGGACACTACACTGCTAAAACAGCAGTGCAGACAGGGAGACATGGCTTGCGGTGAGTAGAAAACTATGTAGGGTGTGTACTTGAGTACATACCCATACCTTTAAGACGTGGCTTTACTCGCCTAAAGCATGCCTCACAGTCTACACTGCTACTTATACCGGTGCTAGGTAGCTACCCATGTATGTACTCTACATGCCACTGAAAAAAGCATACAGTGTAGACATACTCTAGTAAACTGGTCCACAAACTAAACACAGGGATTGTCTCACCCCTTACTGGAATGTACCCACTTCTGGAACAAAATACAGTCGTAGTTAAACAGCACACAGTAATGTGACACAACAAACAGTTTGTAACAAAGAAGAGTAACTGAGCCACCAGAATCTGCAGGGGGAACTGAGATACCGTAGGAAGAACATAAGTTTTGTAGCTTGGTTAGGACACTGCATTTAACTACCCTTACTTTGCAAAAAGTGCCACTGGCTATTTAATCTCATGTAAAAGATGATGCCACCAGCAATGTAGTATCCCTTACCACCCTGCTGTAGCTTTGGTTCTGTGGCAACTGAGAAGAGCAGTCTGTACTAAATGCTATCTTTTACACCTATCTGTTCCTTAGAGGCAGAGGAGAAAGTAAGCCGGTACGGTCTGGTATGGTGTACCGGCAAGAGCCAGTACGCCATGCCAGACCGGACTGGCTTCCCCAGGCTGCCACTTTAAAGGGCCCAGGGCTCCCCGCAGCGGCCAGAGCCCTGGGCCCTTTAAAGCGCCGCCGGAGCCCTGCCGCCACTACTCAAGCCCCACTGCCGGAGCCCCGGGGTGGCAGCGGCAGGGCTCTGGCAGTGATTTAAAGGGCCCAGAGCTCCGCTGCGGTAGCTGGAGCCCAGGGCCCTTTAAATCACCCCGATCCCTGGGGCTCCCAGCCGCCTCTGCAGCTGGCAGCTCTGGGAGTGATTTAAAGGCCCTGGGGCTCCCAGCCGCAGTCGGTGCCCTGGGGCCTTTAAATCTTGATTTAAAGAGCTTGGGTTTTTAAAGGCCCCGCCTCTTCCGGTCAAGGCCACACCCCCTGCTCAGGACTCCAGCGTACCGGTAAGTCCTTTAAGTTACTTTCACCCCTGCTTAGAGGATTCCTATCAGCACAATGTCTCAGCGTGACCTTATGAGATTTGGCAGGATCACAGCACAAGGTGAAAGTGATGAAGTAAAACAAAATGCTATTATTTAAAATAGAACAGAACGTACCCATTCTTAAACTTTGAAATTACCATAATAGGACCAAAGGATTCTTCCTGGGCAAGGTACATATGGTCTTCAACATCTGTAAATACAGTGGGTTCCATGAAGAAACCTAAACAGAGGACACAGATAGGGCATCATTTGCATGCAAGTAAAATATTTTTTTAGTTTGTATTCTCTCCTTCTCTACCTACACAGTACCACACTCCGTTTTCCATATTCTGAGCTAAGTATTGTATAAGCCTAAGCAGCAGATGTAAATATCCACTCTAAATTTTCTTTAGAGAAAGAAAACCAGTATGTACAGACACTTTCACACCAGAAGTTCTATTTTGCTAGAGGTACAGGCCAGGTGTACAGAGGGAAAGGTTTGCTGTTACAGATATATCAACAAACTCTCCTAGTCAAGATTCAGTTTGTACCAGCAAAAAAGTGCTTTTGCTGGAATAAGTTATGCCATTCCCTGAACAAAATAAGCTATGCCGGCAAAAGTCATTTTTAATCGGTATAACTGTATCTACACTAGGGCTTTTGCCACTATAAAACTATCGCCAAAAAAAAAATCACCAAAAACCCCCATCCCTCACCGATGTTACTATGCTGGCAAAAGTTTTTAGTGTAGACCTGACCTAAGTCTCAATTTAGTTTCTGGTGCGTCAGCTGCACAACTTCTATTAATGCTATATGGGAGCTGTGCTATGAAAGTCGTATGTATCAAGTGAGGACTATTCCCCTTCGTCTCTATATGAAAGCCAGTACTAGCAAAGAAATATTGTACAACAGGCTGAGTTTCTCCTTACAT
Organism: Lepidochelys kempii; assembly: GCF_965140285.1. NCBI lineage: Eukaryota > Metazoa > Chordata > Testudines > Cheloniidae > Lepidochelys > Lepidochelys kempii. The sequence continues at coordinate 253,448,219 of NC_136380.1, forward strand.
GTAAATATTTGAAGAGTTCTTCAGTATGAGCCATCTCTTTCTTCCAGGTCTTTATGCCAAGTGATTTTCTCCAGGACACTGACACCCTACTTTATTTAGGTATACTTCATAGAGTCCTCTACCTTGGTGGCAGTGGGAAAGATACCATGTAGCTGTCCTTCAGCTCATGTTGTACTGTATTTCCATGAGTTTATTCCTCTTTGTGCTACACAACAGAGGGAACCATGTGGGCTTTTATTTAAAAATGTAAAAATTCAAAACATCTCCAGGTAGTATTTTACCTGGTCTACATACTTGTCTTCCTCCGTACACTAATGTCGCTCCTTCTTTCACTCCAATTTCACAATATTCCAGCAGCTTTTCCAGATGAGCCTTGTGATTCTGTGGACCGTGATCTGTTGCTCTATCGAGTGGGTCACCAATTTTCATCTTTTTGATTTCTTCCACCTACAGGTTACCCAATTAAAATGAAAAGTTACATAGTATGACACACTGGCCAATTTTTTTTTAAGTGACTAGTGACTATAGTACTTCAGTGTTGGGGTGCCCAAGTTTAAGACCCCTTGAAGGGACCCAATTTTCAGAAGGAGTACTTAACACTTTCTGAAAAGCAGGCTTTTAAGCTGTTTCAAGTTGGGCACCCAAAATCACTAGTCACTTTTGAAAATCTTGACCATTGTTTTTAGTTATTCATTTTTAAATTTCTTCTGCTACTGTGTCTGGCATTGAGAATGTCATTGTTTATTAAGTTAACAGTGTGGTAAACAAGATACTGAAGTTATTTCCTAGTCTAAATAGCAATAAATAACTGAGTTTTCACACAGCAGTGTTGAAATTTTAATGGTGAACATTAGATAGTCTTGTATGATCCCTGCTATACTTCCAATCTTACCATATTTTTTTCCCATATTCACAGTGGTCTTAAGTTTCATGGATACAAATTTGGCAATTTTTGCTTACCCAAATGTAGAGATATAGTTGATAGGATAACGTCTCTTTATAAGTGTGTCACTTCTCACTGCATTTCTTGGGCAAGTGTCTCCTATTTGCACACCCTTTTCATTGCTTCATGATAGGAATCATGATTTCCCAGTGTCAGCAGCGATTGAAAGCTTAAATAACTTGCATGATACAGAAACTTGTGTGTGTGTGTGTATAAAATGACTTGATCTTCGCTTTACATTGTTACTGCAGAATTTATTTTGAACATGAGCCCTTTAAATATCTTACCACTCTCCTAACAAATTCATCGTGAACTGATTCTTCCACAAACAGTCTGCCAGCTGCAATGCAGTTTTCTCCCTTGTTGAAGTATACTGCTCCCATGCCCTGTGTCAGAAGAAAACACTATACTGATACTTGGTTTTATTAATTTCCCACTCCAGCTATTCCCTGGGGCTACATTCTTTTTTTTCTCCTATGGATGGATCTATCCATGTATAGAACTCTTCTTTAAAAGGGCAATATCAGCATAAAACTCATTGAAAAAATAAAAATGTTTTCTTACCTCTGGGGTAAATCCTACTCTTCTTCCCTCTACCTTCTCAACATAAACACGTGCATGAACAGAGATGGCCCTGGATGCAGTGGAGCTGCTGTGTGTGGAGGCAGGATTTAGGGAGGTGCACACTCCCTGCACACTGTTGAGCGAAGCTCCATAGAGACACTGTGCAGCATCATGGAAAAGGAGTTTGGAAGCAAGGCTGATGAATACACAACTCTGCTGATCCACTCCCCTTATGGAGGGCTATGAGAGCAGTCACAGCATGTGACCCAGTGGAGAAGTATGTGTTCCCATCCTGTCAAATGCACAAAGAACCTCCCCTACATCAAGCCTATGGACTCAGGCCTCATGGAGGAGGGACAATTTGCCCCTGTTACTAACCAGTGACCATCAGAAAACTTTAAAAGAAAACGTGTTTTTTTAATGGGAAAAAATACTTTCATGAAAAAATTTGTTTCCATTCTCTGACTGGCTCTCGCACTATCTCAGATGATCAAACCATAAAGAGATTTTCAAAAATCAATTTGCTTTTCATAGTGCATGCTGTTCTCCTCCCCTCCCCCCTTTTAACTCTTCCTGGACAATAAAAAATGGATTGGAGAGTCAGCTTCACTGTTTTGTATTTCATGCAATAGCACAAAGTTGTTTGAGTTCAATGGGGCTCTATCTAGGTATGGGGGTTCACAATAGCAGACCTAACTGTAGGATTAGGGCCTAAACTAACTATATCATGTAGCAACTAAGTCTTTTTGTAATGAGTGATGTAGCATATGCTAGAGTTACATTGGAAATAGATCCCTTCAGTAGGAAATAGGATCTTATAATCTACTAATTTTCCTCTATGCATATATTTTTGCAAATTTTAGAAGACAGATGTTAAGGTTGGATGGGAAGTATAAGTTACGCATGTGGGTGATAGTGAGTCATTAAGGATTACATGGCAGTGCGGAACTGACTGAATCTTGACTTAATTTCCAGGCTTTTTTTTTTAAGCATTTGGAGGGGTTTTAAGAGTCAATTTTTTGTAAAATAAATTTTTTTGCAGTGTTAACATGATTCCATGGAAACACACTTTCCACCTTTACTCTTTTTTAATTTTTTTTTTTGGAGAACATTCATGTCTTTTTGAATAAGCCCCGAAAGTTTAAACTGTGTTGGCATACAGCCTAGAGAAGGGGAGCCCTGCTTCAACATACTGTATGAGGCTTAAACTGTGGCTATCCTCTTGCGTGTTTTAGCAAGCCTTGAGGAGGGGTGCATGTGAGAAAGGGAATTAGAACATTGTTTCTTAATATGATGCATTTACAAGGTTTTGAACATGTTTTACTTTGAAGTTACCTTACCATTCTCACAGCTTTGTCAAGTTCACAGTCCTCAAAAATGATCAGTGGGGATTTACCACCAAGTTCAAGGGAGACTTTCTTCAGATTACTGACTGCACAGCTATGGAAAGTTGTAAATAATTACTGTATATACTAGATCATAAGCCAGTTCGTTTATAAGCCGACCCCCCCAAGATGGATAAGTAAAAATGGCAAATTTTATGACCCATTCATAAGCCGACCCTATAATTCAGGGGTCGGCAAACTTTGGCTCCCAGGCATCAGGATAAGCCGTTGGTGGGCTGAGACATTTGTTTACCTCAAGCATCCGCAGGCACAGAGGTAAACCTAAGTAAACAAAGTGTCCTGGCCTGCCAGTGGCTTACCTTAATGGGCCGGGACAGCAACTGGTGGGGAAATTTTTTTTGAGGGGGGGAGAAACTGGGGGTCAGGGAAGTAACCCCTGTGACCACCTCCCACGTGACCCCATCCCTAACTCGGGACCTCCCCACATGACCCTTCCCCATGTAACCCCATTCCACCCCACCCCTAGCCCGGGACCCCCACACTCTCCCCATCCCATCCCTTCCCACCTTAGGTGGAGTGGGCCAGGGGAGGATGTCTCTGGCCTGGCCCTAGCTGCTCCGGCAGGCCAGGCAGTACGGCCACAGCCTGCCAGCCCTGGAGCTGTAGCTGCTTCAGAGGCTTGGGGAGAGCCGTGTGGCCAGAAGAGGAGAGACTCTGGCCCCACCTCTTCCCTTCTGGCTCTGCTGGCTGTGTTGCAGGGGGAGGGGGCTGTGTCCCACCACTCCCCCCTCTCTATAACCATTCATAAGCTGACCCCCCTTCTCTGATGCTTCCTTTTTTTAGTAAAAAAATTCTGTTTATGAACTAGTATATACGGTGTGTAAAATTAACATTCAGACATCTTTTAGTAATGAAATTATTTTCCCTAAGATCAACTGGTGAAAATGTATAGCATATATCTATTTTTGGTTTTGGACAGTTGGACTTAATAGCAAATGATATTTCCACCTTTTAATGAAGACAAATGACTAAATATATTCCCATCCACAGTCTTCATGTCATTTTAATATTATGTGCAAGATGTAGTTTGCACATCAATGCAGTAAACAAACATTGATTAATCTACAGTATAAAAAAGATCTAAAACATCTTCTGAATATAATGAATACAATACCTCTTCATGATCTGTTTACCAATAAGAGTTGAACCAGTAAATCCAAGTTTGCGGATATCTGGGTGTTCAGACAAGTGCTGTCCCACTAAACCACCTGTATTATCGTGTTATATGGGAAACAACTAATTGGAAAATGTACATACAATTCTTAACATTCTAATAGTCCAGTAGGCCTGTCAGGTTAAATAGCATCTAATTTCAAAAAGAAGTATCCTTACTTATGTTACTATTAACACCTCAGATTAATAAAACTAAAACCACAATGGCACAAATCCCTCCCTTCACCAATGGAGTCGAGAACTTCATCTCTGATACTTGGACTGCTGAGAGAATAACCCAGTTTATATTTTAAACTCGGATCAGCTGACATATGTACTGTTTCACTGAATCAGCCCCACAGTTATCTTGGGGCTTGTCTTCACTAGGAAATCTTATGTCTAAACATGATTGTGAGGAGGTGAATTAGCTGATGTAATGTTAAATTGTCTCCACCGACTAATCTGTCACACTTAGCTAACTAGATTTCTCACAATCTTATTGAAATATTTCCTACTGGTAACAAGCTTTGGAGAATAAGAGGAGTCCTACAATCAATAGCATTATGTTTCTCTGTATTATAAACGGTTCTTTGAAGATTTATATATTTTTTGTTTGAATTAGGAATGTGTAAATGAGGGGTAAACAGCCCTGGCTAGCACCACAGTCATTCCCCATTCAGCTCAGAGAATACATGTGCAATGATGGATCAGTTTTGTAATGTGAACAAAGATCCACTAAGGAGGAGGAGAAGTCCACTCCGCAGTTTTCACCTGACTGGTCTGCAGAGGTGAAAAGCTAGATCACCAACAACTTCACCTCACCTCAGTCCTTTACTTAACTGTTCTCAAGTACAGTTCATACCGAACTATATTTTGTACAGAAAAATAATTAGGTCAATGCTTTACCTGAACCAGGCAGAATATTTACAACGCCTTTGGGAAATCCTGCTTTAGCTGAGAGCTCTGCAAACTTTAAGGCAGTCAAAGGAGTCACCTAAGTATGTACAAAATAGTCAGATTAGGTCTGCTATTTTAGTTAAATATATCGTGAAGTATTTAATGTGCAATACGTTTTAGCCTATTGCAATATGAATCTTACATTAGTTCATATTTTTACAAAGCTGACAAAGTGACATTCCCTTAGAAAAAGGAGTTCATGTTGTTCACGTCCAAGATTAACTATATTCTGAGTACACATGCATCTCACAGTGCAACCTCCTCTCCCCCTCTTCCCTAACCATAGCTCCATACAACAAAGACATCGACAGACAAACAGAAAGATTTAATGTATTCTCTAATTTGAGGGTGCCAAGAGTACTAGTGAAGACAATGAGTGCCTTGTATCAGTGTGGGAATAGCTACTGCTTTACATGTTTTTTTACAGCATGCAACAGGTCAGTCAATGGATGGAGTGAATGGAAGCTTTGCATGAGTAGGGACTGGAGGATAACACCCATAATTTGCATTTTCCCTTTTGATTTTACCTGTGCTGGTTTGAGAACTAACGTGTTGCCTGCAGCCAAGCATGCTGCACTCTTCCATGCAAGCATCATCAGTGGGTAATTCCAGGGGATAACAATTGCACAGACTCTTAAGATCGGGAAAAATATGAAAAAAGTTACATTTTCATAACAGATTTTGAAAGGATTTTCTATTTGTCAAGGTTAAAACTAGTCTGCAGTCATTAGGAAGAAGACAACAGCCTTACCCTATGGGTTCCTTCTTGGTGAATGTTAGGTTATGGTTTGGGCGTGCTTGGCTAATCGGGATTGTAGACCCCTAAAAGAAAGACAATGGATTTAAAGAGTATATCTCTAGAAAGGAAAACTAAAATGCACCAATTACCTAACCATGTTTGTTTCAGAAAAATCACTGCCATCATGGAAGGCGTCACAGCCAGATTTGTTCTGTTAATGGGATGCCAGAGAGAGAAAGATGCTGGAATATTGCTACTGTATAACCTTCTACCAAGAATAGGAGGTACATCTCCTCTACAGCACTTCACATTCTTAACCAGCTTATCTGGCACCACGAGTTAGACTCTAAATCCCTTTTTCCCCAATAGGAAGCATAATATGCTCCTATCATGTTTCCAGGAAGACTCTTACTAGGTAAAATTCTAATTCTGTCACCCATAATTTTGAATGCCTCATTTCCCTGTGTTAAAGTTGTTCTTCTGGGCTGTACAAGCAAAAGGCAGTACCAGTAAAGAATAAGTATACAGAAGCATTGTAATTTGTTTCTGACTTTGGGTAACTGCTGACAAATATTAGCTTGCCTGAATTTTGTCACACCATCCAGCAAAGTATCTGAATGTTTGCACAGACATTCCTACATGGGTCTTCAAAGCTAAAGTGTAGACAGCTCCTGAGTCAATGGCCTCAATTGTTGCTAATTCCTCTTGGTGTTCTTCCATCAGGTCAGCAAGTCTTTTAATTAAAACACAAGTGAGAATCAAAAACAACAACACTGGGAAACGACACCTCCAACTATACCTAACTTACAAACATGATGTGGGACTGCAAAATACTGCAACTCAGGCAAAATTTCCATTGACTTCAGGATTGGGACCTTTGGCTATTTGTTAACCTAAATAAGGGCCAAATACCCAATAAAGTCAATGGGAGTTTTTTCATTGACTTAAAAATGCTCTGACATCCACACTGCAATACAGAGACCAAGTCAAAGTAACCATATCCCAGAGCCCCTAACCCCTCCCCCGCAATTCTGAAACATGGCCACTCTAACCCTAGGACAAGGAACGTCCATCAGATTCAGATGGATTTTTCAGAGGAAGTAAAATAAAGTTAAGAACCATGAGCAAATATAGCAACACCCCTTACATACCTGTACATTAATCTCCCTCTTTCCCTTGCATTCATTCTTGCCCATTCACCATTTTCAAATGCATCTTTTGCTGCTGCTACTGCCTTGTCAACATCAGCCACTGAAGCATAAGACACCTTTGCTATTATCTGTCACAAGACAGCTAAGTGTTAGCTCACATTTAAAGTGGTGTTACATGCAATACTTCCTTTCTCTCTTTTTTTTTAAATTTAAATATAAACAAACATTTAATTTTCTAATGGCTACCAATTATGCATGGATCAATCAGGTTCAGAAAAGCTCAGACACCATTGATGGTGGTGGAATTCGGAGGATTGTGTGAACAGCCAGAATTCTGGATCCCTTTTTCCTCAAACTCTGCTAACAGCAGAGCACACCCTCATGACTTATTTTATTTCTTCAAAGATCACATTAACTTACTGATGTGACAATGAAGACGTGGAAAAGCTTAGTGTCTGGCACGACAATAGAATGCCTAAAAATTCTAGAATACCATCTGGATATTGCCTCCCTGGAATGGTGTATTTGTTACAGGTATCACCATAGATGGACACTTATATTTAAGATACCTTAAGAGAATACCAAACTGCTCAGGCTGTACTTGGTTCTGGCCTCATTAATAATGGTATAACTAGCTCCATTGACTTAAGTGGAATTCAGTTACTCCTGATTTACAGGTTTCAGAGTAGCAGCCGTGTTAGTCCATATTGGCAAAAAGAAAAGGAGTACTTGTGGCACCTTAGAGACTAACCAATTGTTGTTAGTCTCTAAGGTGCCACAAGTACTCCTTTTCTTTTTTCCTGATTTACTGTGGCATATATGAGATCATAATCAGGGCTGTTATTTATAACTTTTCAGTTAACAGTTGCTCAGCCAAGATTTGGTACTTTTTGGAAAAAAAATATGCATATTGAGAAGTCATTTTAAAAAGTGATTTAAAAGGACACTTTCAAGGCAAATTTCCTCTAAACTTTTACAAAACTTCTGACCAAGAGAAATGTGCTCAAGACACTAACAAAAATCCCAGTGGAAACATTTTTTAAAAGAACAAATAAGTACCCCCCTGCTCTGTCTGCAAAGTATGAGAACCTGCTAGTGAAACTGACTTAAAACAGATTATAAACATAGTGAAATTAATCAGCCAGTTTTCACTATGCTGCCTAAAATGCAAAAAGTGAATAAAAAGCATAAAAACTGAAAAGTAAATTAGATTAAATTATTAACATTTCAAGATAACTAAAAGTTGAAGAAATTTTTTAAAAAGTTTTGATTGTAAAATAGTAAAGGATTCTTTTTAAATGTACTACATAATTTTCAACTTGGCAATATCCTTTTAATGTTTCAGATTATTTATCCAGAAATGTAGTATTCAGAATAAGCCAGTATTTATCACATGCAGAAATTACTCACTGATCCATCTGTTGGGTTTATAGTGTCATATGTTTTTCCCTCTTCAGCATTCATAAACTGTCCATTTATAAAACACTGGTAAGGCATCTTCACATTCATATTGTTAACATTTTTTGAAACCTATCAGTGAAAGAAACACAACATTTCACGATTTTGTCATGAGTCTCATGACCATTATTGTTTTCCTTAAAGCACCAGCTCCTGGAGTCAAGTGGCTATGTGATGATTTCAGCCTTCATTCTTAAAAAAAAAAAAAAATTCTAGCTCTTGTTGCTATGGAGAAGGCTTCAAAATGTGAGCTCGGTGCACCCTAAAGGCTGAAAAAGCAGAAAGCAAATAAAAAGAACCCCAAATCTATTGTTACTTAATCTCATGATTTTAAAGCCAATCTCATGATTTTTGACAGGTTTCAGAGTAGCAGCTGTGTTAGTCTGTATCCACAAAAAGAAAAGGAGGATCCGATGAAGTGAGCTGTAGCTCACGAAAGCTTATGCTCAAATAAATTGGTTAGTCTCCAAGGTGCCAAAAGTCCTCCTTTTCTTTTCATGATTTTTGGTGAGCCTGACTCATAATTTTTGAACATTTGGGGTTGGCAATACAGCATATATGGCTGTCAGTATCCATCGCTAAGGCAAAACTAAATAGGAATTGTACTTCCTCCGAGGAGATGAGCCCAAATTATTAAATGGATTAATTAATCTGTATGGTTTTACTAGTGGATATCCAGGATCAAATCATCATTAGAGCCTCAATACAGCAAGGTATTAAAATAGGTGTGTGACTAAGTAGGTTTATAATCCAACTGAAGTCAACAGCCCTACTTATGTGTTTAAAGTTACTGTGACTCTCAGAGCTCCTTTATGTCAATTAGTAAAGGGCTCATCCAACACAATGTTGGCAGAATATTTAGCCAAGCAGGGACCTGTAAGGTATCATATGAAAACGGGTGACATGCTGGTCACAAATATTGTTGCATGATGTATGTACAAGTTGTTCATAAAGACTTTATGTATGTGTGCTGGAAATAAGTTCTTGTAATATGTTTTGGAGGCAGCTGATAAACAAGCCTGCCCTTAACAAAGGAATATAGATTTACCTGTCTGCATGGCTCTAGTTATGAGAAAACAGCATGGCTTAATCACAAGCAAAGGACAATGAAAGTACAGTTGCATCTAAGGTAAAGAAAGTGATCAAGTCAACTGAGAAAGCAAATTGACAAGAGGATGAAGAAAGAGCTTGGTGCCCAAAGAACAAGCAGCAGGGGAGAGGAACTTTGTCTTGGTTTACTTTTCAAAGAATACATTTCAAAAGTTTTCTGGACTATGGAAGGGAACAAAGGGGACTCCTTTGTTATCCATCTCTTTGGGGACAACGTGATAAGCACTCTCTGATTCTGTAAAAAGTGGTCAATCCTCCTGCCTGAGTGACTGGAGATGCTCATAGCTTGATGTAAGTGAAGAAGCTGCTTAGGCAAAGATTGTAGCTTGATTTGGTTTTATATCCCTACCTATCCTGGACAGCCATTGATGGGCCTATCCTCCATGAATTTATCTATTTCTTTTTTGAACCCTGTTATAGGCTTGGCCTTCACAACATCTTCTGGCAAAGAATTCCACAGGTAGACTGCATTGTGTGAAGAAATACTTCCTTTTGTCTGTTTTAAACCTGCTGCCTATTAATTTCATTGCGTGCCCTGTAATTCTTGTGTTAGGAGAAGGAGTAAATAATACTTCCTTATTTACTTTCTCCACACTGGTCATGATTTTATGTATCTCTATCATATCCCCCTCCGCCCCATGCTAGGGTTCCTTGGAGGAGAGTCTGTTGCTGTTTTCCTCAGAAAAGCAGATTTTTTGTGGGCATGATGACAGAGATACATGAGCAAGGCACTCTAAGGAAGTTTACAATACCTACGTGTGCAATACGCATGAATCCATCCACTGCTATTGATCTCCCAGTTTCATGAGCAATGGAATTCACCAAATTTCACCTCCATCCCCAGTCACAAATAAATGCAAACTACAGAAACGAACCCAACACTCCATCAAAGAAAGTGGGTAAAATGTCAATAAAACCAAAAAAGGCTTACATAATCTATGACTAATTCTTCTTCTTCATCCTCTCCCCTCAGTTTCCTCACAGCCATCTGAATAAAGTCTGCAAACTTAGTGGCCATATACACATCTTCATTTTGCAGCTGAAGTCCACCATATTTTTGTTTGATCTCTTCAATCATTCTGAAAATTGCAGAGAAATAGTAGGTTGATCTTTACACTGAAGTATTGTTGAGACAGTCAATTATTTGGAGTAGGGTTTTGGTTGGTTGTGTACAATGTGTTGGCTTTTTTGTGTGCATGCTATTACTCTGTAGCTGTACTGTATTACTGCTAGCCATTGGGCTATATGGGGTCCTCAGTTGTACACAGCAATTGTGGAGGTGTTATTAGGGTCAGAATTTGGCCCAATGGCTTTGAAATACTCTGAGGTAACATTTTAGGGATAAATGGCAAATGATGAACATTGTGTCCCATGTAACAGGGTGCACTCCGTTCCTGCCTTCTAGCTTCATAGAAACTGCTCAGACTTCACCAGTTAGTTATCCACACAGTGCAGTTTAGTTCAGATTCCTGTGCCAACCCCCTTACAGTTCTGTGCAACAATGCTATTTGCAGTGTCCCTTGTATCATCAGCCCTGTCCCCGGGGGTCTGAGAGGAGAAGTGGTCTCCCTTCCTTGAGAGCTCTCAAAGTTTGGACTTGGACTCAGCCCTGCTCCTCTCCCCTTGCACTTCCTTCCTGTGCCTTTTTAATCACTCCTCAGATGATGGGCTAATTAATCCATTAGCTCACCCAGTCTGATTAGCAGATTCCATTCCATTCCCCATTCAGACCTCTCTGGGGAAACAAATTAGTGCCAGAGAGATCAGCTGACTGGCTAGCTCCCAGCACTGTTACCTCATGCAGGTATTGTTCACTCTATTTAGTGCAGCTCAGGAGTTGTGAATCATGTCATATTTGGTGGATTATTAATAGCAATGATTTTGGTAAAACTCTCAAGGGCTTCTCATGTGATGGCTGTGGACATTTGGGGTAAAGAAAGGAGCGATGCTCACTGATGTGACCTGACACAGCATGGTGACCTCACTGCATTTGGGAATAGTGGGCTCAACCCTCCTTGCGCATATCCCCACTGATCTGAATGGAAGTTCGGCACACAGCTGCAGAATTGGGCCCACGGATTTGGACTAGCTGTGTCAGAGCTCTACAAATATCTGCCATGGTACTCCCTTAGTTTTGGGGCTAATCCTGCCCTTGTTATTCAGGCAAAACTCCAATTGAGGACAATGTCATGAGAGTCGGGAGTATTGCTTGAGTAAGCAGGGCAAGGGCCCAATCTTGCACTGACTTTGGTCGGTGAAGGATCTGATGTGGCACTGGGATCACCTTATTAGGTTTCTGGAAGTAGGAAAAGGAAGTGGTTAGTGTGGTGAAAAAATGCATTTAAAATCATTTTCTCTTTACTGTTTTGTGACTTCTGATTGGGGAAGAGTGGGGAAAGGAAAAAATCACAGATATCATGAGAACCATAACAAGGTCACAACTATCATTTATCGCTTCGAAACATGGCTATTTAAAATATAAAAAAGTTACCTGACAACATGCATCGAGGATGCTCCAGATTTGAAGAAGTCTGTAGAATCCTCAATTACAGCAACATTGCTCAAAATTCCCTTCCAAATGGACTAAAAAGTATAGAAAATAAATGAGGCATTAATACAAACAAACCCCTCTAATGGCATAAAACATCAGTTCACTGACACTAACCTAGGTCTGTGTGTATATTTTTAAACATAACAGCTTCTTTAAAATCAATTACTTCTAGGGATAATAAAAGAGGAAGCCAGAAAAGCAAATGAGGATTTTTGCTGTAACCACCATGCTAATGATTTGCATGTATACAGTTTGCATTTTTTTTAGTGTGGCAGATGAAATTACTGTTGACCCTTTGGCCTGAGCAGTTAGCCAGCATGCGGGGCTTTGCAGGTTTGTTTTGATCTGGGGAACTGATGTTATTAGTTGTCTGAGTACAAGCTATTTCTTTGTTGCAATCAGGGGCAGCAGAATGAGGTTGCGGGCCATGGAAACATTGTGGGTGCTGATATATGTTTCCTCTCCCACAATATCTCATGAAGGTGAGAGTGGAACCTGGTTATGCTTCCACCCCTGCATGCATGCATTGGGGACAGAGGTGAGAGCGGAAGCCTGGGGAGGGGCTGGAGATCAGGCTGGCCGTTAGGAGGCAAGTAGGAACAGACAGCTCTCCTCTCCCCACCTTCCAGCTACCACAGGTCCCAGCAGAGACATCCAGTCCAGGGAGGAACATATGCCCCAGCTGCCAGGTTGTGGGAGAGTGCACAGGCACCTGGGTTGGGGGCAGGAGAGCACTGGCACATAGGGATTCAGCTGCTGAAGAACTGCCGGGATGCCCATTCCCAGCCAGCATCCGGCTTCCACAGGGAAGAGAGCTGCGGGCTGGGCAGCTCCCACCAGCTTCCGATCTGTTAGCTCCTCGCAGGTGGTGACCGTTTTCAAACTGTGGGGCACATCTGCTTAGGGCAGCGGGCCACCCAGTTTGAAAACCTCTGTGCTAAATAGAAGGCAGAAATGACTCCATGTCCTCCCCCATGTGTTGCCTCTAGTTTGGGGGGGCAATGCCCCCCATGCCCTCCCCAATCGCCACCCGTTTACAGAGCACGTACACAAAGTCCTGGTTCCCCAAACACGGTAGGAACAAATAGCAGCAGGCAGTTTCTTTGCTCACATTTTCCAAGCCTGCCTCTGCAGAAAATCCTGTGCCCCAAGGAGCTCTGTCCCTCTGCTCCCTCTCAGGGCCATGCTTCATTCTCTTGCTTCCTGGTGACCTTCTCACCACACAGCTTGCCAAGCAATCCCTTTTAGGCTGTGCATTTGCCATCACTCCCAGGGAACTGCTCAGATTTTGCTATGTGGCCAGTTATCTTGGGCGGTAGTCTCCCATTATTTCCAGCAATTGTTACATAAAATGGGTTTAACTGCTCCTTCCCCCTAGCCTGAAAGAAGGGTGGTTAGCACACCCATTGGCTTCAACCAGATCTGCAATAGTCTAAAGCTCAAAGACCCACTTGACAGCCATTAGCACCTTCCAGCATAACGTTCCATTATTAGTAGTAGTACTATAAAAATATTCCTGTTGTGCATGAAAATTATTTTCCCTAATATTACGTTGTATAACAATGCAGCAAAATACAGTGCAATACCAACAGTTTTCTTGCCTATCTTTCTTATAACCTTAATCTTCCAAATAACACCACCACTTTAGATGTATAGGATCTGATCCCCTGAGGCGTGAAGAGGGCGGGCTGAGGAGGACTGGAGGATTTGGTAGTTGCGTATGTGCAGCAGGGACTTTTGGCACTGGGGAAGGGCTGCGAGGTAGTGCTATAGAATAAATACTCTAGATGGATATTTCTGTTAAAATGGCAGTGTAATTGCTGCGAATGTGCACATTTAAATTGTTACAAATCAGTTTCAAGTTGTCTCCACTGAGTCAAATAGGGCAATTCACACCCCTAAGAAATATTGTTTCTTAGGCTATGTCTACACTATGCAGCCATGTACAGGTCAGACTTCTGTATCAGATAAAGACTGACTACAGGACTTTCATCTCAGAGAGAGACCCAAGAGATGTGTCTTCTGTAAGATCCTTTAATGTTCTGCCACGTATGGCTGAGGTTAAATATGGGATGTCACACATGGTGCACTATATACACTGAACAGTATAATACAGTGTAGCATTCTGTTACAGGAACCCTTGAGTATGAACCCGCAGCATCCCCACCGGGGAGTCCAGCACAGCACTTTCATGCGCAATGATCTTCACGGCCCCAGAGTCTGAACTGCGGAGCAGTGTAGACAAGCCCGCAGATTCTGTTTTAGAAATAGGATCAAATCTTGCTGCTGAATGTTTCCATGAAAAAAATGATGCCAGCTTCTCCAGTTTGTTTGGTGTCTGAAGGCCCCATTGTTGAGGGAGAGGTCATGCTGGTTCTCTGACTCTGCTTTGAAGTGTGTCTGCCACTCATAGGATATAATCCAAAACCATTCTCTTCTCGACCTGGTCTTTAGAATCAATCACTTATATCTAAAGAAAAAGCTTCTAGGACCATATATACATTTGTGAACGCCTACCCTGATCTCCAAACACATCTGAACTAATTTCAATAGCTTAACATTCATTCTTGTACTTTTGTATATATTTTGTTAAGAAATAACTTGCACCTTTAAATAAAAGTTATATCATGTCTGTACCTAGACATCTTTAATGCTTTTCTGTAAACTAATATCCTGCTGAACTAGTTTACAGAATTACCTTGATATCTTCCGCCATCTTTTTCTCCTCTTCTGTAAGTTCTATGACAGACATGTCATCAGATGAAAAGTATTTAGATGCAGGGATCATTTTTCCATCTTCAAATTGTAGATTTCTCACCAACAACTGAAAAAGAGGGGATATGATTTAAGTTGATGGAAAGGCTGTAAAACGTACTAAGGAGAAATTAATGTGTTAATTCAAATAATAATGAAATGAGTAAGTGTCTGGTAGGAAATCTCAAATCTGTGATAAAGATATCTTTAAATATTTTCTTCACCACAAACTATAGTAAATACAGGTACAATTTAACAGATCATAGAAATTAACATATGATGGGGGGTAAGGAAATGCCTGTAAGGATCAGTGGGACATGAACACAGACCTGCAAGGTTACTGGACAACCACCATTCCCACGCTGCCACCTGGTGGCATCTGGAACCTACTTACTCCCTGCAAACAATCTGCTGAGGTTCGCGGGAAGTTCTACCCAGAGTAATCTGACTGACACTGGTTTTAGCAATCCCTGATTGGCACCTTGTTCCTGTATAAGTCCATGGGGCGTACCAGCAAGTGCCCAGGCAACAATGAGAATCCTTAGCTACTCATCATGACTACCCTGCTTCTCTGTTAGTGAGCTCCTGGTTCTGATCTCAGCTCTGACTTCAATTCTGACTCCCAATCGACCCCTGGAACTCTGACACGGACCCAGTATCGGCCAGATTCCTGATTCTGTCTCTGACCCTCAGCTTTGCTCATAACTCTGACTTAACCATTAGCTTGATTCTTAACTCTGATCCTGGCTCTGAACCCTGCTTTCAGTTCTGGGATCCCAAGCTCCCATTACTAGTCCTGCCTACCTTCACCCAGGATCCTGACAATACCTAAGATAAAGAACAGAATAGCATTTAGCACTCTTCATGAAATAACAGAAGATTGACATGTTCATGGCTGATTACCTGGCTGCTATCACTAGCGTTGCAAAGATTACATTTGGATTTGAATGGCATGAAATTTCCATACAGTTTACATTTTCTCCTAATGTTGATCAGTCCATACAGTTTTTCACCTCCCTTACCCGTGTCCCCCCGCGCCCCTGCTACACTATTTATCTTGTTGAACACTTACCATCTTTCCATCATTACCAAAAAGAACTAGGCCATTTTTGGTTATAAGCCCAGATTTTGTGGTGCCTTTTATTGCCAACGGTTGTCCAGGAGGCACTGGTCCATCAAGTAATGATGATCCATAGAAAGTAACCATCTACAAAACAAAATGAATGACAGATGCATAGGCTCTAAATCTCTCTCAACATGCTGAAAATGCAATGACACTGTTTTCCGGCTGTTAATGGGGGACAGGCCTTTTGTTCCCTTTACTTGTAAACTGCAAAAATTGTGTGACTATATTATCTGTGGGGCTTCACAACCCACCATATGCAACTCTTTGTCCAAATGCAAGCCCAGGAAAATCCTGTGAGGGACAGCTACTTAACACCAGGCCAGGCCCTTGTTTCTTTTCTTCTTACACCGCAAGCTTTGGGAGGCAAACACAGTATCCATCTCAGTGTTTACATAGTGCTTACCACAGTGCGGCGCAGATCCTGATTAGGGCCTGTGAGCAATATGGTAATATAAATATTAAATAATAATTATAATGACTAAATTGAGTATGCTTGGAAAATCTCCTAACGTTATTTACTAGGACTCAACCGTGAGCTCTGCTGTGGACCTGTGCAGGGGCCAAAGAGGGCACAAGGAGCCCCCCTTACTCCCCTAGACAGGTTACCTACATCACCAGAACCTGTAGGGGAGGGATAGTAGCTGCCAGCAAGCTGCTACTCCGCCCCCAACCTTGACTCATCCTGGTCGATACGAAGTGGGTGGGCCAGAGTTTTGGCTCTGGTCCCAGTGAGCACAAGGAAGCTAGTGCAGAAAGGGAAGCAATCTGAGCTAGCAAATGGACTGGTGCAGAGGACTTCCCCAATCCTGAGCAAGGAGGAACCAGGACCAGGCTGTGACTATCAAAGTCACAATCTGATTCCTGCCCTGCTCCTAGGGTAGTGCAGCTATCTGCTGCCTCTTACTCAGGCTGGACTGTAGGATTAGAATCCAGCCCATAGGGAGAGCCAACCAAAGGCTGGTTTGGTAGCTAAGCAACTATCATGCAGCCATTAAAGTAACTTTAATCTGGTCTCGATATACTTACTCCTGCCTCCGTGCTGGGAGCTGGACTAAAGGACCTCTTGAAGTCCCTATGTTTCTATGATTCTATGACTTTAAAACATTTTAAACAAGGAACATTTGGATCAAGGACATATTGCCTTTTATCAAATTGAAAAGAACAGCTTTGTGATAAACGGTGATGTACTTTTCTTTCTGGTAAATGGTTCCAGCATTCAAGGCCAAAAATCCTTTAACAATAATTCATTTTGTATTTCAATGGCTTGCAATATTATATTCTGGTGTTACCTTGAGACATTAGTATCTCATTATCATTATGTGATATCTCATCATACCTCATTACATAAAGTAAAACTATTTCCCCTTGTTTATTCCTCACCCCACCCCACACTTTTCCTCAGACGTTCTTGTCAACTGCTGGAAATGGCCCACCTTGATTATGACTACAAAAGGTTCCCCCCCCACACAGGTAATAGCTCACCTTAAGCGATCACTCTGGTTACAGTGAGTATGGTAACACCCATTGTTTCATGTTCTCTATGTATATAAATCTCCCCACTGTACTTTCCACTGAATGCATCTGATGAAGTGAGCTGTAGCTCACAAAAGCTTATGCTCAAATAAATTTGTTAGTCTCTAAGGTGCCACAAGTACTCCTTTTCTCATTATGAACAGTAATGTCTAGCTATTTCCTACAGTATCTGGCACTATCTGGCTCTGCTCTCTCTGCTTATGGATTTGAACTAGAGCTCAGTCCCTTTCAGACACACGCTTTTATTTTTTCTTTGAACTAACTGACCCTATCAAATGGACTCACGTCTTGGACTTAGCCATGATTTTTCTGGTGATTGATACTGTGACACTATGTCCCCCATATTCTTCATAGAGATATTGTTATGAGTATGGCATAATTAGGATATATTTTGTGCAAAATAAGGCATATGAGATATCATTGGAAAGGTTATGATTTACTGAATACGATTATCCCATCCGTATGCATGTATCATTTCTGAACCTGAAGTTAGGAATATTGACTATATCAATTACAAGTGGGTTTTCACCTGGGGAATGCCCACTCGACAGAACGCAGTCAGTCTGGATGGGCCATTAGCGAAAACAAGAGGTCTTAGAAGATGTTTATCACCCACAGAGAGTCCTTCCTGAGGGTGTTACAACCAGCCTCTGAGTTATGGCTACAGAAGCATGTGACCAAGTCACCTGGTACTGGAAACTATCTTGGAATACCAATGTTTTTCCACTGACTGGCATCAGAACTACGGAAACAAAGGGTTCCTGCCATATGCAAAAGCTGTTTAAGGCAGGGGAGTGACATCATCGTGGTTTGTTCTTCACTGTCTCCCTGCCCAAGATGACTGCTGTAAACACCTAAGACTGAACTGGGAAAGAAAGGACTGAACCCAGGCTAGAGGATGTCTGGCCTGTGAAAGGAATATCTGGAGTTTTAAGATGCAAGCAAGTCTCTGCAATCTGCCTAAAACAACATTTAGGGTGAAAATTTGCTGCTTATAACCAGTTTCTTTAGTATATTAAGCTTAGTTTGCGTGCTTGTTTTATTTACCAGGTAATCTGCTTTGATCTGATTGCTATCCCTTATCACTTAAAATCTATCTTTTGTACTTAATAAACTTGTTTTCGTTTTGTCTAAAACCTGGTGTGTGGAATTCATAACTGGGGGTGCTAAAAGCTGTTGCATCTCTCTCTCCACATTGAGGAAGGGGACAATTTTCATGAGCTTACGCTGTGCAGTTCTCTGTGCAGTGCAAGACGGTATAATTTTGGGTTTGCACTTCAGAGGAGGATGTGCACTTGAGTACTGGGCAGTTCCTTAGCTGATCTTAGCATGTGTGTGTAAAGCTGCAGCTGGTTGTGTCCCTACCTGTATGTGTGCTGGTTAAGTGCAGTCTGAAGCATGAGGAGAGCTTGGCTGGCTTTGCCTCAGCAATACAGTGTAAAGAGAGCCCAGGCTGTTGGGTCAGGTGGTCTCAGTGGTACCCCGGTTACAAGTGGCACCCTGGGGGCGGGAGGGGAGGGCAACCCATCACAGGTACATTTTATTAAGTGACTTGATCTATATTCTGATTGTTATCAACGGGAGTTACATGTGATCACCAAAAGGAGGCTGCATCTCATCTGTAACTTTTATTACAAAAGCAAATAACAAAGATGGTATGAAAAGTAAGGAAACACTTAAATTTCACATATCATACCTGGCCATCAATCACTGTCCAAGCTCCAGGTACTTTATCATGCCCTCGGATCCAGTTATGCAAAGCTTCTGCAGGCTTGTCCCAAGAAATCTAGGAAATCAAGACACATGATCTGATTCTTTCCTATCTGGCTATAAATAAAGATAATATTTCTTTCCAATAATAACAGCAACAAGTTGTTTCTCTCTTTCAGTTGTTTATTTAAGAATCTAGAAGGGGTCTTGAAAGGAAAGGAAAGGAAAGGAAAGGAAAGGAAAGGAAAGGAAAGGAAAGGAAAGGAAAGGAGACATTCTCCAGATGGCTAGTCATCAGAGTTGTAAATTGGGACACTATGAATCTTACTCAAAACTGCTTCTGCACAAGCTTTCCTTTTCAAAGTCTCTAATTCATATGATAAGTATGAGGATCACACATGGAGGATGCAGGGGTCCCACTTTATAAAGTTTTTATGACAGATTATATTCATGTTAAAGACACAAGCAGTATGTATGTGTTAGAGATGGGTACAATCACATCAGTGAAAAGAGTCACATATAGTTATAAGCAACCTGTGGGACTCTATAACAATTGATTAACCATTTATTAAAACACTAATCATGTATTAACCCTTTATCATCTCTTTATTAAGCGAAACATTAATACAAGCCTGGGATTCACACAAGGTATTCAAAGAATGAGCCAGTTTAATGCAAGGAACAAGCATGGATCAGGCTGCATTAAGGATCCTTTAGCACAGCCCATCTATGACCCTTGTAATCCTACACAATGCATGCATGATGTTAGCACTTCTGCTGCTATGGGATATGATATGGACTTAAAAAAATATTTATTACAGAACCAAGCCCATGATATTCAGTGGTCTCTCTAGCTTAAACTCAGAGAACATTTTACAGCTATGTTATAAGCTGATGACAACACAGTTTTACAACAGAGAAAAGAAAACATTGCCTCATCCAGCTCTCCTTACTCAGGCAGAACTCGCAATGAACTGAGTCTGAGTGAGGAGAACAGGGTTGGGACCACAGACACAAATTTAACAAGTGTCATAACTCTACAATAATAGATAAATAAAACTAAACGACTCTAAGGCTTCCTTAATAACTCATTTTAATTTTACATGCATCATTTAAGTTAAACAACAGTCCTCGTTTTTCCTTGACAGGTTTCAGAGTAGCAGCCACGTTAGTTTGTATCCGTAAAAAGAAAACAAGTACTTGTGGCACCCTAGAGACTAATAAATTTGTTAGTCTCTAAGGTACCACAAGAACTCCTTTTGTTTTTCCTTGTGTCATCCTCAGCAGCACCCCTCCAGTGTGCCTGGTCTAATATGCATCTTCCCCGGGGGGATTATCAGAACAGCTAGGACTCAGCCATCCTTCCTTACCCTGCTTTGCTGGCGTCCATGATGTCCAGCAGTGTATGGGGACAACCAGAATATGATCCAAGATAATTATCTTTCTAGATCTGGGATCATTTTGGGAAATTCACCTGTAGATCTATGTGTCTCTTCAAAAATGTTAGTCAATAACTTTTTAGGCAGAAAAAGGCAGTAGGCAGCATTTTATACGAAGACTGTCTATAGAGGCTACAGATTGAAAGCTTTGCTATGCTGGTTTTTTTACACCTCCTGTTATCAATAGTTTGCACTGTTGTAGCAAAAATAATGGAGGAGTCACAGATAGCACTCTATATAATTTATGGTGGCTTTCCCAGCCTTGGATAAGGTCCCTGCTTAAATAGGTAGA
This sequence comes from Lepidochelys kempii, assembly GCF_965140285.1. Taxonomy (NCBI): domain Eukaryota; kingdom Metazoa; phylum Chordata; order Testudines; family Cheloniidae; genus Lepidochelys; species Lepidochelys kempii. The sequence continues at coordinate 253,469,104 of NC_136380.1, forward strand.
AAAAGCAAGGAAGCTTATTATACAACTGGTCCGGCATGAACAAACCATATAAAATATGTTCCCATTATAGTCCTTATATAGATAATTTAAAAAAAAAACGTATTTAAAACTCCATCTGTTTGACGGAGAATTAAATTTTCCCAGCATGAAATCTCTTTCTGGCAGAAAGTCCAGTGCTATTTGTTCGGGGGGCGGGGGAAGAAGGTCTAATCCAACTGCCTTTTTCCAGGCAGTCGGATATATTAAGAATACTAAGAAACAGCAACTGTGTAGATGATCCTAGATAGGACATTATGTTGCTAAATATAAAAAGCTGAAGCCAGGGCATAAGAGCTTTGCCTAGGGATCTATTACATCTCCGTGGAATTCATCCAGAAATTTGGGAGGAAAGGGATTCAATATCTTAAGATATTAATAATTTAAATATATCAAAAAGTATAATTCTACCCTGTGAATACAGAGGAGGAATCACTGAATAAGCCTCTCCCTTTTTATTAGTGAAAAGAATGGAGGATGGGATTTTCAGATCCATTTAAGTGACTTAGGAACACAGGTCTCATTTACTTTCAATAAGATTTGTGCTCTTAAGTCCCTTAGGTGCTTTCAAATTCATAGAAGCCAGATCCAACAGTCCATGAAGTCAATGCAATCCTTTCCATCAGTCTCGGGAGGCTATGGATTATGTCCTTGAGGAATAACACCATATTTTAAAATACCAACAGAACACTAGTCATTAGAAGTAGTTGTAATATTTATTTGTAAAATACAAGATCCATTTTAAATTATGTAACTTGAGTCTGAACGCTCTCCCTCTGAAGCCAATGGCAAACCTGAAATGATTGAAATGGGAGCAGGAGCAAGCCCTTACTGTGCAGAGTACTCTATCAAAGACTCAACAGAAGATTAAGTTTCATGAGTGATGGCCATGAGGAACCATATGGTCTCTTGGCACTTGCAGAACCAAATCCTGGGATAGGAAAGAACACAAACCAACCAAGCAGCTCTTGGGTTTGCGCTGTTCTCAGAAAAGGGAATCACAGTCTACTATTGCTTTTTATTTATCTTCTCCTCCCATCAGTTCTGTTTGCTCTCCCCCTATTTCTCTGAAAATGCTTCTCTGCCAACTTTTCCTTTGCCCATGCTGCTCAATTCCCTCCTCCCCTCTCTTCTGCGAATTCCTTGGCATCTCTTGCCTCTTCTCTGGCTGCAGGTCCTGCTGATGGCACCTGTCCTTAAGGCCTGTTCCTGTTACCTCTTGTAATCCTTCTCCTATGCAGATAATCTTTCTCCTTCTTGGTTTCAGCTGCTTTTAAGGAACAGTCTTGTTTATTTATTTATTTATTGCAAAGAAGAGGCTAGACATCTGTAAAAACAGCTGAAAGCAAAGAGAAGAAACCAATACTATGTGATCTCCTAGCTCTCTCTGTAGCACCAATAAGTATTTTGCAGATCATGAAAGGTTCATGGATCAGAGTTTGAGACTCCCTGATCCAGGTACTTTGTTAAAATGTAATCAAAAGTGAACATGGAAGTACAGAGCTTATTTGTTTGACAGTAATAATAATAAAAACAGACGCAGAGAGGTTCCGTAACTTGCTCAAGGCCTGAGCGGAAATCAGAGCTGGGATTAGAATGCAGAAGACCCTGGCTCCTGCTTGTATATACACTCCATTAGATCTCATCTCTCTCTCTCAGGCAGGATGGGCATTTTACTACATGCCTATCTCCTACGCACTGCTCCTGAGTTGTATGCTCCAGACTTCACATCTGACCTGGTTAACACATAATTAGTTCAGAGAGAGTATTTAGTACCACAACACACTGTCTTTAAAGACACTGTGTGTGGCACTAACTATACTCAGACAAGTTTGTGCAATTAGCCCCTTAATCTATTTTTGGAATAATAATTTCTACGACTAGAGCTTGTAGAGAACAAGTCAGAATGATAAAATATTTCTGCACTTTCTATCTGTGTCAGACTTGTTCTTGCTAATTAGGACATGGTCCTCCACACACTAAAGTCAAAGCGACAATTCTCATCGACTTCCACTGGAGTAGTACCAATACTCCAGAGATCTTTTGGCACATTGAACATAAAGTGGAACTACATTGTTATTAGCAACACAGTGTTGTTAACACAACAGTACCTCTGCATTTTCTTTCTTCTGGATCCCTTCATATGTTGCCCCTTCTTCAGGCTGAGGCATCTGAGGAGCTTTACCATCAGCAATTAGCTGGACAGCTTCTACCTAAACAGGAAAAAAGCAGTTTTAATTGCTCCAATAGGCCAATTTTTCTCTTTGTTTACACATGCTCTGCCCTCAGTTATACTTATTAGAGTCAGTAGAAGTTTTTCCTATGTAGGGTACAGGACTTGGCTCCTTATTTATTTTTTAATCCAGGGTTGCTGAAGTGTAAGGGACTGATCCTGCAAAGACTTGTGCATTTGCTAACTTTATACACCGCAGGCCCATTCACATCAAGAGCATTACTCACTCACAGTGAATAAAGCTAAGCACTTGCATAATCCTTGCAGGATTGAGGCCTAGCTGAGGGCAGAATATGACCCTATATATTACATTCAGCCTTTCTGTTTTTAACAGTTTGCAAAAACAGCAATGACTTGGCAGATTCCTGTGTAAATCCCTGCCAATATTCAACAGGAAAGGAGGAGGGGATTTCTCAACTGTTCCATGCACATAGCACTTTTTAAAAACAAATTATGTTTTCTGTTATGTTTTGTGTGTATGTGTGATGCACCAGCACACACACCAAAGTCCACACTTTTAGGTTTAAATTTGACTTCCTGATCCACAAGTAAAATAAGGTTCTGGCAATTTTGCTAAACAACAGAGCCCAGACCTGCAAGTCCTTAATCCCCTGCGTCATCTCACTGATTTCAATGGGATTACTCCTGTGAGTAAAGATCTACAGGCTGTGGTGCTCAGATATTAGCAAGGTACAGAAGAGTTAATTTCCGCTGGGGACACTGTCAAACTACAATTGTCTTTGTGCCTTCTGTGACATGTGGAAACAGTCACCTTTTTTTAAATAACAGAACAAAGGAAGCTCTAACAGAAATGTTGTCTCAAATTTTCATTTTTTTAATTTGAAAGCTCCAAGTCTCTGTTTTCTATGATGCTATAAACTATTTGCTGCTGATTAGTCCAGTTTAAAACAGGGCAAATTCAATGCAGGTGTAACTCTATTGAAGTCAAAGGAGTTACATCAGAGATGAATTTGGCTCATTGACTTCAGAGGGAGCAGGATTTATCCCCTACTCAAAATATTGTGGGCCTCCAGTGGTGTGAATGCGCATAGCTCCATTGAAGTCAATGGAATTACTCCAGCTGAAGATCTGGCCCAGTATATTCCAATTTCTTTAGTATCTAATTATATTTCATTTATGTTCAAATTCCAAGAGGATTAACTATGCCAGATTTTTCCTTTTAAAATTTCTGTATTCAGCACAGGCAGACTTACCATAGCTTTTATGCCTTCTGGGAAAAGAAAATTATTATATAAGTCGTCCACGGTATCGTTCCGTCCTACATCACATTCCCGTTGCAGAAGAATTGGTCCAGTATCCAGACCATCATCAGCCCAGAAAATAGTAAACCCTGCTTTTTTATCTCCTTGAATTAAAGTCCTGCCAATAGAATATTTTAGAATAAATATAGAGGAAATGACCTTAGTCACAAATATCAGTCCATTTGATAGTTCATATGCCTGATACAGGCACAATATGGAGATGCATGTGTGTGGAGTCTAATCAGCTTTCTTAGTACAGTCACTTCATTGCTATTATTCAAGGAGCTACAGGCTTGACTCTGCTGATGTGTACACACAATGACATAAGCAAGGCTATAGCCAATGTCTTATGTGTTGTGCTTTGCAGTCCAGTCATTTTTGTTTCATAGTTTATTGTGCTAAATTTTAAATTAATTATAAATGGTACAACAAATGGCACAGAAGTTCTGCAGTGGGATGTGATACCATTTGCAAGTTGGAACCATCAGTACTAACAAAACAAAATAGTACTAATGACTGTGGTTCTACACAGTCTTTTTCATGAACATCTCCAAGTCAGTTACTTAAAATTAACTAAATAAGCTTCACAATATATCTGAGAGGTAGGTAAGAGAAACAGAGGTGGCTTACTACTAAAATGTATTTCCAGGGTGGAACATGACAACTGTTTAACAAAGCACAGCAATGCTACACAACAGTCCTATTCATATTAAGTGAATAGGAACATCATATCCAGTTATTGTCTTCAATGGAACTATGGTAAATTTACATCATCTCAGAATTTGGTCCTGAATTTTGAAAGAATGTTAGCCACACAGGTCCCAATTCCCCTTTGGAGCTACAGGCCCTCCACACTGCTGGAAATTAGGCACAATTGTCTCTACTTGTGTGGCTCAAAACTGACACACAAAATTAGTGAACACCTCTTAAACACTTGGCTGTATATAAATCTCCAATATTATTTCCTGCATGATCTAAATGTTCCTTGGCAGCCTCCCACCTTAGTTTTTGCGGCTTCACAGAACAACAGCAAAAGCTGTAATGATTGCAAGTTGGTGGATTTGGAAAACTATAACGTGGGCAAAGAGGTGACTGCACTGCAGAAGTGAGATTCTCGGTCTCTGGAAATACTAGCAAAAATACCTAAGCTTGTCATATTACTGGCTCTTGCAACCTGAAACAGAACGTCCAACAGAAGAGAAGAGTTGCCTCGCAGATATGGCAGCAGCACTGATGTGCTATAATAGAGGGTATAAGTCTTCAGTGAATTCTAATTATGGTGGATTTAACTACTTAACTACTATTAGCAGCGGAAGATATGTTACTAAACCTCCTCATTCAGCAGTAAAAGTGCACCCCTATGTGTTTGAACTGAAAGAAGGCTTGACATAAGGAAGGACAAGCAGGGCTTGTTTACAGATATAATAAAAGTTTACAGATATGTGAAACCTTACACAGATATGTAAGGCACATATCTAAACCTGTTTCAATTTCCTTCATTAAGTGTTCACCTCTTTCTTTTTATATACTGAATAGAGTTATGTGAGTGAAAACATACTAGGAACATGATTCATAGCAGCAATCTCAGTAGAACACTGAGTAACAAAACTGGTTAAAAAAAATCAGCAAAAATTACACTGAGTCCATGGGCCAAACCTTCAATAAGGCAGCTCAGTCAAAGTCAATAGAATGATGCCAGTTTAAATCAGTTGAGGATCTGGACTCTGTATCTTTCAGAGATATGGGAAATCTAAATAGCTTTGGGGCTTTTTGGTAAAAAAATAAATCATCTCACCAATTGATAGCTGAAGCTCCTCTGTGGCGGGGAAGGATGGATGGATGGTAGATAATTGATCCATGCTTAGGACTGTCAATAACATCCATAGGGATGAACTGTGTACAGAATGGAAGTACATTTAGATCTGCTCCAACTGATTTGTAGGCTTCAACTACTTCCCGGTTAGGCTTGCCCTTAACTCTCCATCTGGGGAACTTAAAAACAGGGGTGCCATCTTTCTCTGCTGCCAGTGCTAAAAAACAAGAAAAATACATCATTTTTTAAAAAAAGTATGTTACATTAAAAATTAAAATGTAACAAATAAGGATGACATAGTATGACAAATCAATCAGATAATTAAATAAAAAATGGCTTCTTTGTATTGATGCTAAAATGCCATTGTACTCTATTGCCCTGTATATACTAACCTGTGCCCACAGAATTCAGATACCTTTGTCATGGGGAGCATGTTACTCTTACTATATAGCACCATAAACAACTACTTTATGGTACTTGTCACAGGGTGGCTGGCTTCAGTGATTAAAGTAGGTTTAGCACCTCTATGCCAGAACAGGTGCCCCCCAGTCAGGCCAATTAAGGGGGTGGAGCTGAACCTGGGTCAAGAGGGAGTTTCAGTAGGTACATCTATATTGCAATGCAAACCCAGGGTTTGAACTCAAACTCAAGCCTAACCCCCCTTCTTTCTACAAAACAATCACAACTTAACATACAGAAAGGAAGGTGAGCTATGAGACCTTGGCTGTGACAAACTAAACAGTCTCCAGGGTGCCAAGTTCCTTTTAGTATTACATAGTGAATCTCATACTCCAGTAAGAGAAATAGCATGTGGAAAGGCTAAAATTTCAGGGAGAAAGAGCATAGTAAGAGGGACAACTGTTTCACAAACAAAGGAGCAAGTATCATCACGTAGGAGGCCATCAAGGGAGAAGGTTGGCATAATAGTTAAACCAGGGTTAATAAATTATTTTTTGTCAAGGTCTAGATTTCTTAGTCAAAGTATAGTTGAGGTCCAGATTCCAGAGAAAATAATACAAAACCAACAACAATGGTAATAAGTAAATAAAAAGATTTCACAATCTGAGTTTCAGAAGTGCCAAGCACTCACAGCTGTAACTATAGTTAGTGGTGTCACAGTTCCCAAAGTAACAGCACCCCTGACCCTGTGCTGGGCTCCTTGAGGGCACCCAACTTAGACCTCAAGCCTCTAACCATCACCTCTCTTAGGGCAGAGGCCCACAACTCTCTCCCTCTAGACCAGGGATTTAGGCTTCAATTCTTCCTGCAATTCCCTGTGAATATCTGATCAGGTCTGACTTTAGTTCAGCACCTTCAGTCCTGTTCTCTCAGAAGCAATGACAGAGTTAAGCAAGGACCAGCCAGCCTTCATAAAGGAAAGTATTATTTATTCAGAACAAAAGCACTGAAGAGAAAACATACCTTAAAAACAATAAACAGATTGTGTGAATATCAAACTAACTAGGTGTTACCCCTCTTCCACATGGAGACCTGGCATGTTTTAAAACTTCAGGTCCACTCGCAGGACCTGGTTCCATTGGTCACAGTCTCATGCCAGTTCTTGGATTGGATGAGAGAGGCCCCTTCCCATGTCAAGTTGGTCATTTTATATCATTTTCAGTTCTTTGTCAGGAAGTCTCTGGAACTAGGACAAACTAGAATACGCGATTTTCTCCAAGAATGAGACTTCTTCAGACTTGTTACCTACCCCCCTGCCCTGGTGATTTTAATTCCTGCAAGACCCTGCAACTCCCTCACTGGGCTAGAACACTATTACTAGCCCATAAAGCTACATATGACATTTATAAAGCTGATAAAGTGATCTTTGAATATTCCATGCTTCTACAGCTCATTTCACAGGTTGACAGTTCCTGATAGTTCATTCATGCTTATAGGACTTCTCTTACTGCACTGCTTTCCTAATTTTAAGAAAGAAATTAAACCCTTCACACCAGCAGGTAACAATACAAGGTGAGAAGGGAAACCGAGTCACATTTTTTCAATAAAAATAAATCAGCAGTTTCCCAAATGGGAGCTGTGTTTTGAACATATTACGGACTATATAATGCTAAGTACTCTGAAAAATCAGGTCCTATGTGTGTCAGATTGGATACCCAAAATTAGTGGATACTTTTGACTTTATTGTCTGTGTTTTAGTTCCCTATCTGCAAAATGGGGATAATGATGCTCCCTCATCTCACAGGGGTGTTATGAAAAAAGACAGTACCCTTTGTGAAGCACTCAGATATGATAGTGATGCGTGCCATAGAAGAACCCATGCGGAAATTAATAATTCTGTCTTCATAACAGAGTTTGAATAATGTTTGGTAAATAAGGCCTGAGGCCACACACTGAACAACAAGGAGAAAATAAAATATTGAATAGCTGCTCAATAAATTAGCACTGTCCAGTCTGTGCACTGAATGGAGAAGGAAAAAATAACACGGAATCATGTAATTAAAGACTGTATCATAATGCATACACACAATGGGGCCAAATTAAGATTGCACAGGCCATTCTCATTCTGCATTTCCTAACTTTTGAGTAAATGACTGTGCAAACTTAATAATGTTATTTTAGCATAGTGTGTGTGTGCGGGGGGCACAAGATTCTGCATATCCTAGTCTTTTCCTCTAGCAAGGAAATCTCAGTCCAGGTGAATTTTATGTGCACGGTAAGAAGGTCCTGTGAGGATAGATCAGGGATTGGCAACCCTTGGCATGCGGCCCACCAGGGTAAACCCCCTGGCGGGCCGAGCTGGTTTGTTTACCTGCTGCGTCTGCAGCTTCGGCCGATCGCAGCTCCCACTGGCCGTGGTTCACCGCTCCAGGCCAATGGGGGCTGCGGGAAGACAGTGTGGTTGCCACCACTTCCTGCAGCCCCAATTGGCCTGGAGCGCCGAACCGTGGCCAGTGGGAGCCGCAAACGGCAGAACCTGCGGACACGGCAGGTAAACAAACCGGCCTGGCCCACCAGGGGCTTACGCTGGTGGGCCGTGTGCCAAAGGTTGCCGATCCCTAAGGTAGATAATTCTTATAGAACTCCAAAGGAAAAAAATCACTATGGCCTTATGACTAATGAGATGATGACAGTCCTAAAGACACAGAGAAGGGAAAAGAAAATCCTTTACATAAGGAGCAGAATGGTATTCACCACCCCTACCCCAATTTTTAGTCTGCCTCGTAGACCTGGGGGAAAAAAACCAATCCTTTTGGCGTTACAATGTGCTCCGTTTCTCTAGTGTGTGAACATGCATGCTTATGTTTGCACACTGCTGTCCTGCATTGTACAGAATTAGATCTACCCACCTGTTCATCGATTCATCACTGTTTTGCCCACCAATGGCTGGCCTGGAAAAAGGCTATGCGCACTATTGCTACAACAGCAAACAACTAACAGAGTTTCCTCTTTGACTCAAGTGGCAGCAAGCCTCTCTGGAAACAAGGGTGAGAGTTCTTCTGAAGATATGTGTATGCAGTTAACTGACGACAGTACCACTTCTGTGTGTGTATTCAGTTAAGAACAGAAATGTAAGGACAAAGAATAAACAAGAAGCTATGTTCTGATCTCTCAGCAATGCAGCTCATGCTGCATCCATCATTAAATTCATTTTTATGGTCTATGTATTAAGCACCTATAAAACCAGAATGGAATGATGAATATTATTAACTAACCGTGACATTTCATGTCTTGTCTAATAATCTTATCTATCTGGAATAAGTTTGGTTTCACAGAACTTAATTTTCCACTTCAGCAGTGCTGTACAAGACTTTCAATACAACTACCTAAGATTCATTGCAGTCAGTGGTATCTTGCTATCTGGTTCAAATGATCACAGACAACTCCCCTAAAATATATTTTCTGAGGCCCACTGTGTAATCTTCCATCTCTATAGTTACAAATGAAGAAGAAAACCATATTCATGAATAACTTCAAAGGAGAGAAGAAATAAATACATTAAATGGGGGCAACAGAATTTATTATACAGTAGATAAATCCCATTGCACGACTTACCCAATACCCCACCAATTAGGGTAGGACACGTGGTCCACTATGTTGTAGAATCTATTGTAATAGAGCGTACAGGCCATTAAGGCTTGCGAGAGGAACCCTTCTGAGCCCGCACTACACCTTGACACATTTGCATTTAAAAAAACCTGAGAGACAGGAGATGAAGCACAATGTGGCCTTAGTGGACCAGAGAATCCATCTCATTTAATTTAGGTCTATAAATCTCTTCATTTTATAAATAAAAAGTGGAGTTTTACCCAATAAATCTTGATGATATTAAAGTAGCCTTCAGAAGATATTTAGGCATGTATTTCACACTGCATATTGGAAGTATCATGCACGTGTGATGTAAATCCTTACAAACTTCTTTGAACTATAGTCCTTGCACATGTATTGCCTCTGCTTTTAGAAATGAAATCTCAGCTGACTGGCCATACTATATCATCATCAAATTCCACTTTAAAATTGAAACTATTTTTTAATCATCTGAGTGTAAAATGCAGCAAACTATCAGCCAAACCAATTTTTCATCACCTAGTGTACAATAAACCAATTTTATGGCCAAGCCAAAATAAATAACTGATTGACATCAATGAAAGTTTTGCCCAAGGGAGTACTGCTTAGGTTGCATAGTATTGCAACAATTCTCTATAGTACCTTCCCATAGCTAACTGAATTATCTGTTATTAAGCTAGTAGAACTCACCTAATTCTTCCTACCTGTGAAAAGCTTTGTAATTTTATTTTAAATGAGACAGACTATAGAATTTAATAAACTTGAAAAGCAATACCCAAGTTTGGGAATGGTTACTGCCTGAATAAGCAATATTTATGGTTGACTTTTCCTTAATAAAATTCCTGTAACAACATGTCAGGGAATACTGAGTGACTGGAAACAGTTTATTAAATGTAATTTAAAATTCTGATTAGCCACCAAGGTTAATCCTGTTTTGGTGGTTGTAATTGTTAATCTTATTAACTAACTGTTGTGGCACCCTGGAGAAAAATAAAGTTATAATTAAGACAGCCATTTCAAAGCAACTCCTTTGTTACTCCAGACTCAGTCCCAGAATTATACTGCACAAGTACACTACTAAATATGATCAGTCAGCAACTATTACTTCTAAAGAACTAGAACATACCTATATGCCTATGCAATGGAGTAAGGGGAGATAAATTGTCCCTTTACTCTCTTGAATGGTCTGCTTGTGCCATAAGCTGCAGTGCACAACGGGAAGCAGGATTTCTAGAGCTGCTATTTCATCTCCAGACCATACAGGTAGTCAGGAGAGATCGGGGGCCAAGAACAGGCAGAGTCTTGGCTCCATGCCTTCTCAATGTGCCAGACAACACAGCTATGCCAGCAAACCAGATGACATTCTGGGGTAAATATAGGCCTGGCACCCCAGCAATTTAGTTCCTCCCCAGAGCAGGATGCTCTGAATCACACACTGCTTCTCAAGCTGTTCCTGGGGCAATGCAACTATGAGATGCTCTTTAAATGGGGCAGATTGTAAGGTGGCGGGATAGCCCATGACAATTAACTCTAGACAGAATTTAACTGAACACTGATATAAGCATACCAGGTTAATTATTTTATTATGCCAAAAAACATGGCAAAGATTTATATATCTGGCTATACGTACAAATGACTGCCATAAAGACAATGCCCTCTCATGGAGAAGCAACTTAACTGTGCTTACGCCCGATGATAATACTTACGCTGTGATTGATTATACTTACCCAAAGGGTCAGCTTTCCCATTCACGTCTGGAATGGTGAACACTCCCACGACTTTATGGCCCTCTTTCTGCAGGTGTCTATAGACTTCTTGACCAAAAATACTCTGACCTATCAGGGCTAGCTTTAGCTTACGTTGATAAGCCTGTCAACAAGAGTTAAAGCAAACTACATTTTAGGATGCAGAAGAGATATGTTGCTACATGTAATTCTGTCTTACTCTTTCTTAGCCAATGTTAGTTTTGATTTTTAAAGCAATAGTGTCTTTCTGTCCCAACAATATAATGGAATAAAATAAATGATCCATTTTTCCACCTTGTTCATATAATCTACAATTTAGTAAGACCATACTTCTTTGCATACAAATATCACTTGGTATTGTTACTGCCTCCTTTATTATTTCATCAGCAGAAGTCTCTGCATGTACATGCACTGCTTGTTACAAAAAGGCGTAACAAAATCTGCAGTCATTATTCCTACCTATGATCGACAAACCATGAAATCTTATATTTGAAACAGACTCTTAGCAAAATCTAGCCATTCCTGCCACAAGTTTCTAGAATATGCCCTTTAACTTCTAATTTTTTCATCTATTATTCTTGCAGGAAAATTAAAATGTTTTCTAAGAATGACAAATGTCAATAGACTTGACACTATGTTCAATGTCACATTAGTTCAAGGCACTCAAGGCATCTGTGGCTGAGCCCAGTTCCAAAGTTCTTCCCTCACATAACAGGAGATTTTTGTAGTACTGTCCACTCAACTCCTACTTCTTGTTCAGCCAATCGATAAGACAAACAAGTTTGTTTACATTTACATTGCTGCCTGCCTCTTATTTACAATGTGATCTGAAAGTGAGAACAGGTGTTCACATAGCACTGTTGTAGCCAGTGCTGCAAGGTATTTACACGCCATATATGCTAAACATTCGTATGCCCCTTCATGCTTCGACTTATACGTTCTAAAGTTTTATACCGATTTGTTTTTGAGCGCAGTTATGTAAAAAATAATAATTCTACATTTGTAAGTTGCACTTTCATGATAAAAGAAAAGGAGTACTTGTGGCATCTTAGAGACTAACCAATTTATTTGAGCATAAGCTTTCGTGAGCTGCAGCTCACTTCATCCGATTAAGTGAGCTGTAGCTCACGAAAGCTTATGCTCAAATAAATTGGTTAGTCTCTAAGGTGCCACAAGTACTCCTTTTCTTTTTGTGAATACAGATTAACACGGCTGTTACTCTGAAACTTTTCACAATAAAGAAATTGCACTACAGTACTTGTATGAGGTGAACTGAAAAGCAGTATTTCTTTTGTTTATCTTTTTACAGTGCAAATGTTTGTAATCAAAGCTAATAATATGAAGTGAGCACTGTACACTTTGTATTCTGTATTGTAATTGAAATCAGTATTTGAAAACTGATAGAAAACATTCAAAATATTTATAATAAATTTAAATTGACATTCTATTATTAACAGTGTGATTAATCACAATTATTTTTTTAAATCTTGACAGCCCTAAAAACAAGCAAACGAAAGTACATGTTTGTCGCAATCCTTCAGAGAGTGGGAAATAGTTTTGTCCTAGCAGCTGCAGCAGGAGTATTTTTAGGACTCTGCTCTCTTTATATGTGCCATTTGAAAGTCAGGTGCAACTCCTGCTTCTTTCCCTGAAGGAACATCTCTAGGTTCTAGCTTCTCTCCTACCAGGGGATGCTGCCTCTTCATTAGGGAAGCTGGGACACAAGGGTACCACAACCAGTAGGGCCACCTGAGGTCCCAGAGGATTTGAACAGCCCATATGAATGTCTTACAAATCCTGTATGGATTAGCAAACATTCAGGTACCAAAAAAGATATAATACTTTGAAATAAACCAACAAACCATTTTGTGATGAAGAGCCAGTTGCAGTACTTTTTGCAAATGACATGAAATGATCTATTTTAAATCGTATTTCAGCTACACAGTTAGCTCCAGAAAGAGGTCTTAAAAATTGGTAGGATGTTCATGAATACAGGAAATGTTCATGAATTAGGAAAATTACTGTAGCACTATTTCGGGCCATAATATTCTCTTGGATGTGTGCATGCAACTTGCAGTGAAAACAACAGGAAATGAGTTTGGCCAAGGGTAAAATTTGTCTCATAGGTCGCAACAGTAAATAAAAATCCCCCTGTATTATAGTATCAGACAGCACTGGTGCAGCTGCAGCAGTGCTAAGTTGCCAGTGTGGATGGGAGTGGTAAAAATGTGAGTCTTGTCTACGTGGGTGTGTACACGGTTGCTACCTCCAGTACAGTTGTACTATTGGTGCTAACAGCTATAATAGGCAACACTATCTTGTCTTAGACAGACATTAACTTGTCTTAGTGTAGACAAGGCTTTCTTGTTTTAAATTACAACATGCACACATTATCCCTTGAAATTTTTATATCCTGACAATGCAAAATGGACACAGATAAGTCTTCCTACCAGTGCTCCATCACCTCAGCTTCCGCTTTTCAGAAGCACAGTCTCAGTCATAAAAATCTCAGATTGGCTTTTTCTAACCATTTAAACGTTTATGAATTCTCCAGGCAAGTTCAAGAAGTGTTCACCTGCTGTGCTACTGAAAGTATCCGGTACAGTATGAAATCCACTGATTTCTATGTAATGTTAATTGACAATGGCAGCACCGTAGATGTGATGGAAAAAACATTAGAGAAAGTCCTCCTGATGCAAGTTACTTGTTCTACATTTGTTCTCTTGTTAACTGTCACTCAATAGCACCTCAAGTGCACAGAAGTAGTGGTCTTTTAGACTTGTATTTTTCTTTTTCAGTTTATTCCCCACTAAATAAGAACTACCAGCAAATGAAGGTAACAAAAAGTCCACAAAGATCATTATCATCCACAAATCATGACCAATTAAGTACCATCAGAAGAGTTAAACTCTTCCTTTCCTGAAAACAAAAAGTAAGATTTTAGGGAAGTATGAGAGGCATACCTGAAAGGCCAAATTTCTGAAGAGACCTTAACAGAAGCTAAAACTCTGCATGTATTTTTCTGTGTCCAAGTTTTTACATTTGCCAGCTTCTGCATTTAGGAGTCTGAGACTACAAAAACTCTGGATTCAGAGAGCAAACTGCAGCTGGGCTGGCTAACTTCCAGAATTGCCTAATTGCCTGTATGACTGCCCTTTATGCTTGGAAATTCACATTGTTTTGCATTCTTGAAAACTCACACAAGAAAAACTGCACCAGCAATTTTAAGTCAGTAAGTATGATCAAAGTCTAAGTAAACGGGGCTTGAAAAATATTTTAGAAATACCACACTCATCTCAAAATATTAATTCAGAAGAGCAGTTTTGTTTCCACAGGTCAAGTTTTTAACAATATATATTCTATAATCATAAACTTATATCTCTACTCACTAATAATGTATATATACATAAATCTGATTCTTATGTTACATGGAGCTGCACACAAATTACAATTCCAGATCACGAGCTGCTGTAAATCAATGTGTAGCTCCACTTCAGTCAATGGAGCCACATTATGTCAGCTCATGCTAGCTGAGGATCTGGCCCAAAATTGTTACTGAGCACAGATTTCTCTATGTTTAGCAGAGTTCTGAGCCAGGAAGTGGTTAGGGATAAACAGAGGACGCAATCTTTAAAGGAGCAGAGAATAAATATAAAGTGGTAGAACTAGTAAAATAAGAACACAGACTGTTCACACACGCATGCATCGTACACACAGACACAGTTACGTTCCTGCATTCTGTTGAACAAGAAGATTAACCTGACAACAAGCCAACTACATCATATCGCATACGTAGCAAGTTGATTGACTGAAAATGATTTTCCCAGCATGAGGGACATACAACTTCTCTATGACCAGCTATTCTTGAATAATTTCTCCCTTGAATTGGCACAAACATACTTTCCATTAACATTCAGTATGGATAATGCAATCCTGTATTGTATTGTCACATATATTTGTAGCTAGTAGAAAGTAGGAGCCAAATCA
Organism: Lepidochelys kempii; assembly: GCF_965140285.1. Classification (NCBI taxonomy): domain Eukaryota; kingdom Metazoa; phylum Chordata; order Testudines; family Cheloniidae; genus Lepidochelys; species Lepidochelys kempii. The sequence continues at coordinate 253,484,206 of NC_136380.1, forward strand.
CAAGTCCTCCATGCATAGAACTCCTATTGTGTTCAGTGGAGTCCCATACAAGAAGGGGATTGCAGGATCAGGCCACAAATCCCTTTCTTTACTTCTGGTTGCTTCCTTTTGTCCTATTTAAAAGTATCAATTAAGTGGCACAGCTGAGGATCTTACTGCAAACCTGTGTCTTGCTCTAGAATTGGAAGATCTTCTTCCAAGATCTTTAGGCTTTAAACTAGTTTCACCGGGGGAAGGAGACCAAAGCCCTGAGGTAAGTGGGCAAGCGGGACACTGGGAGGAAGCACAGGCAGGAACATCTGTGAGGGGAGGGCTCCTACCTCATACTGAGAATGAGGAGCGATCAGCAGGTTATCTCAAGTGCCTATATACAAATGCACAAAGCCTTGGAAACAAGCAGGGAGAACTGGAGGTCCTGGTGATGTCAAGGAATTATGACGTGATTGGAATAACAGAGACTTAGTGGGATAACTCACATGACTGGAGTACTGTCATGGATGGTTATAAACTGTTCAGGAAGGACAGACAGGGCAGAAAAGGTGGGGGAGTAGCACTGTATGTAAGGGAGCAGTATGACTGCTCAGAGCTCCTGTATGAAACTGCAGAAAAACCTGAGTGTCTCTGGATTAAGTTTAGAAGTGTGAGCAACAAGAGTGATGTTGTGGTGGGAGTCTGCTATAGACCACCGGACCAGGGGGATGAGGCTTTCTTCCGGCAACTCGTAGAAGCTACTAGATCGCACGCCCTGGTTCTCATGGGAGACTTTAATCATCCAGATATCTGCTGGGAGAGCACTACAGCGGTGCATAGACATTCCAGGAAGTTTTTGGAAAATGTAGGGGACAATTTCCTGGTGCAAGTGCTGGAGGAGCCAACTAGGGGGGAGCTTTTCTTGACCTGCTGCTTGCAAACCGGGAAGAATTAGTAGCGGAAGCAAAAGTGGATGGGAACCTGGGAGGCAGTGACCATGAATTGGTCGAGTTCAGGATCCTGACACAGGGAAGAAAGGTAAGCAGCAGAATACGTACCCTGGACTTCAGAAAAGCAGACTTCGACTCCCTCAGGGAACTGATGGGTAGGATCCCCTGGGGGAATAACATGAGGGGGAAAAGAGTCCAGGAGAGCTGGCTGTATTTCAAGGAATCCCTATTGAGGTTACAGGGACAAACCATCCCGATGTGTCGAAAGAATAGTAAATATGGCAGGCGACCAGCTTGGCTTAACGGTGAAATCCTTGCGGATCTTAAACATAAAAAAGAAGCTTACAAGTAGTGGAAGATTGGATAAATGACCAGGGAAGAGTATAAAAATATTGCTCGGGCATGTAGGAATGAAATCAGGAGGGCCAAATCACACCTGGAGCTGCAGCTAGCAAGAGATGTTAAGAGTAACAAGAAGGGTTTCTTCAGGTATGTTGGCAACAAGAAGAAAGCCAAGGAAAGTGTTGGCCCCTTACTGAATGAGGGAGGCAACCTAGTGACAGAGGATGTGGAAAAAGCTAATGTACTCAATGCTTTTTTTGCCTCTGTCTTCACGAACAAGGTCAGCTCCCAGACTGCTGCGCTGGGCAACACAGCATGGGGAGTAGGTGGCCAGCCCTCTGTGTAGAAAGAGGTGGTTAGGGACTATTTAGAAAAGCTGGACGTGCACAAGTCCATGGGGCCGGATGCGTTGCATCCGAGAGTGCTAAAGGAATTGGCGGCTGTGATTGCAGAGCCATTGGCCATTATCTTTGAAAACTCATGGCGAATGAGGGAAGTCCCAGATGACTGGAAAAAGGCTAATGTAGTGCCAATCTTTAAAAAAGGGAAGAAGGAGGATCCTGGGAATTATAGGCCAGTCAGCCTCACCTCAGTCCCCAGAAAAATCATGGAGCGGGTCCTCAAGGAATCTATCCTGAAGCACTTACACGAGAGGAAAGTGATCAGGAACAGTCAGCATGGATTCACCAAGTGAAGGTCATGCCTGACTAATCTAATCGCCTTCTGTGATGAGATTACTGGTTCTGTGGATGAAGGGAAAGCAGTGGATGTACTGTTTCTTGACTTTAGCAAAGCTTTTGACATGGTCTCCCACAGTATTCTTGTCAGCAAGTTAAAGAAGTATGGGCTGGATGAATGCACTATAAGGTGGGTAGAAAGTTGGCTAGATTGTCAGGCTCAACAGGGAATGATCAATAGCTCCATGTCTAGTTGGCAGCCGGTATCAAGTGGAGTGCCCCAAGGGTCGGTCCTGGGGCCAGTTTTGTTCAATATCTTCATAAATGATCTGGAGGATGGTGTGGATTGCACTCTCAGCAAATTTGCGGATGATACTAAACTAGGAGGAGTGGTAGATATGGTGGCAGGTAGGGATAGGATTCAGAGGGACCTAGACAAATTGGAGGATTGGGCCAAAAGAAATCTGATGAGGTTCAACAAGGATAAGTGCAGGGTCCTGCACTTAGGACGGAAGAATCCCATGCACCGCTACAGACTAGGGACCGAATGGCCAGGCAGCAGTTCTGCGGAAAAGGACCTAGGGGTGACAGTGGACGAGAAGCTGGATATGAGTCAACAGTGTGCCCTTGTTGCCAAGAAGGCCAATGGCATTTTGGGATGTATAAGTAGGGGCATAGCCAGCAGATCGACGGACGTGATCGTTCCCTTCTATTCAACATTGGTGAGGCCTCAGCTGGAGTACTGTGTCCAGTTTTGGGCCCCACACTACAAGAAGGATAGTGGATAAATTGGAGAGAGTCCAGCGAAGGGCAACAAAAATGATTAGGAGTCTGGAACACATGACTTATGAGGAGAGGCTGAGGGAACTGGGATTGTTTAGTCTGCAGAAGAGAAGAATGAGGGGGGATTTGATAGCTGTTTTCAACTACCTGAGAGGTGGTTCCAAAGAGGATGGTTCCAGACTATTCTCAGTGGTAGAAGATGACAGGACAAGGAGTAATGGTCTCAAGTTGCAGTGGGGGAGGTTTAGGTTGGATATTAGGAAAAACTTTTTCACTAGGAGGGTGGTGAAACACTGGAATGCGTTACCTAGGGAGGTGGTAGAATCTCCTTCCTTAGAAGTTTTTAAGGTCAGGCTTGACAAAGCCCTGGCTGGGATGATTTAATTGGGGATTGGTCCTGCTTTGAGCAGGGGGTTGGACTAGATGACCTCCTGAGGTCCCTTCCAACCCTGATATTCTATGATTCCAAAACTGTTTACACAACTTGATAGTCTTTTGAGAGTGGAAATTCCTTGCAACAAAATGATACAGAGACATGGTAGAACTGCATAAAAGTGCAAATTCTGTAAAATTATGGGGGAATGTAGGACAGCCTGGTAGTTACTTCTTCACTGAAACGCCACCTCCGGGATGGACTGCTAAAAAGGATAGGTCCCATAGTCTAGTTCCCAAACAGGAGCTCACTAAATGCCATCAAATCATGCAGGTGGCATATGGTGATATATTAATAAGAGCAATCCTCATATACATTACTGATAATGGACTTGTGATTGCTTTGGACATATGTATTGATACTATGGAGGCAATGTTGAGCTTCCCTTGTAACCACCTTGCTGACAATGAGCACACAAAATTATCAGATGCACTGCTTCTCATGGGAAGGTTAGTGATTATTTATTATTGGTGGAGACTTCTTCCCTTCTTCTTTTTTGGAGTTATCCGAACAGGCCTGGAAAATAGTGGAGCTCAAACTGATGACAGAGAGATGGCTCAATTTTACAAGGTATAGAGGCCCTTTTATTTTTCCTGCATGGGAACTCTAGAAGAATTTTGTTAACTTGGAGAATATCCATGGTATTACAAAGTTGTGTAAGCAGAGGATCAGGGATCCGGAAAGTGTCTGAGCATTCTTATTTAATTTTCATTTGTTGAACTTGGTTTTGCTTTCTTTTTTTCTTCCTTATGGTATTATTTTGCTTGTATTATAACAAGGATCAAAATACTCATGGGAAGATCTCAAAAATCACTCTCATTTTACTTGGATACGATGCTCCCTAGATAGCTGCAGAGAACAAGATCGGTATAGGGCATATAACCTGAAAACTAGTTTGTACAGGTGATGTACAAAGATAGGCACCCAAATCCACAGTTGGACATCTAAATAAAAGTGGCCTCCTTTTAAGAGATCTGTTGAGCATCCACAGATTCCACTGGCTTCAGAGGAAGTTGTGGATGCGGTGGTAAACCCAGGACAAACAGCTACAAAAGGGGGGTAGTAATTAGTCCCAGGGGATTAAAAGGCCCCTCCCTATCCACTGAGGAGAGAGAACCACAATGTTCAGCTGGAAAAGGGGCTGTAGGGAACCAATTAGGTTCAGCTGACTCCAACTACTTGGGACCTTTTTAAACCCTCCCCTGGGTGGTAGGAGCTAGAGAGTGAGGAGAGCTGGGAAGCTACCAGTAGGCTGTTTGCAGCAAGACACCAGACCTTCCCAGTAGGGAGGCTGCACTCACTCCCCAGAAGGGAAGGAAAGGAAAATAAGCACAAGGCACCAGAGTAGCAGTCATGTTAGTCTGTATCCGCAAAAAGAAAAGGAGTACTTGTGGCACCTTGGAGACTAACAAATTTATTTGAGCATAAGCTTTCGTGAGCTACAGCTCACTTCATCGGATGCATATGATGAAGTGAGCTGTAGCTCACGAAAGCTTATGCTCAAATAAATTTGTTAGTCTCTAAGGTACCACAAGTACTCCTTTTTCTTTTTGCAAGCACAAGGGACTGACTGAGCAGAGGAGAAGCAGGACCCTGTGCCACCTATAAGGATTTGCCTTGCCCCACACCTGAGTCTCCAAGGCTAAAAAGGACTGAACCTACTAAGGCAAACAAGGTATTCTGTCACAATGTTTAACATTTCTGAAAATCAGTCCTCTTTTATTTAGATGCCTAAATATAGATGTAGCTGTCTAATTTTTTAGGTGCATTTTGGAAATATTGGCCACAATATCCATTGCTTTTATGGTATTAATTTGCCTAAAATAAAATTACTAGAGTTTATTTTAATGGCTGTTTACATGACACTCAACATTTACTCCATTCTGATTCTTCTTCTTCTCCCATTCACCTCCTGCAACATAAAAGAATACACAAGCACTGCATATATTAATAGTCTTACAAGTCTCAACAAAAGCAAATCACTAAAAAGGGAAAATGTGTTCATGCTACAGTTTCTCCTTGTGAAGAGAAAAGTTAGCGTTGCAAAGGGAATTCATTTCATTGTTATAAATAACAAATACTTCTGGAATTGCTAATGGTGTGTGCATCTCTAACAAGTTTCACTGGTAATGCTTTCAGTTCAATTTCCCTACAGATTAATTTTCAATAGCTCCCATTCTGGTTACATTATTATATTCATTCTCTGCAAGAATTTAGAGACACTGTTATTGATAAGAGAAATTTTTTAATGCTATGTCTCTTTAAAAACAATGTAAAATGCTTCTCAAAGGAGACATTAACATGGTAACTTTAATTCTACATAGTGTCAGGACTCATGCACGAAAGCCTTGCTCCTCTGAATGAAAACCAATAGCACTGCCTCTCCCCATCCATATCTCTGTATGCAACGTGTCAGTCATCCATTCACATTGCTGATGCAATTCCAAAGAGCTTGGCTAAAGTCTCTTACTGTAAAAACCCTTCAAAGCAGATTCCCCAGGCAAACAGTCATCCTCACCCTTGGCCATGCTGTCAGATATGAAACGCAGAGCAGTCTTCAGGGATGAAAAACCATCCCCAAACTGCATTCCGCCGCATCCATGAATCTTAACCAGAGTGCCCGAAGCATCTTGTCTACTTTACATCATATTTTAAGGGGCATGTATTTACCCGGCCATAAAGAGCAGCATGAATCGTTATCAGTCTCCCTGCAGAGCTATGCAGTTTAATCTAACACCAGACAGACAAATATCCGTCTTGCATTAATTCTTTACAGCCAGAGTGTAAGAACTGATGTTCACAAACCGACACGCCTCCAAGGCCAGCATTTGGAGCAGGAGCTGAAGGTTTACTTCTCAATAAGAAATAGCCATGCCTGTTCCCAGTTTGACTACAGTAGTGGGAACAGGCCTGGCTAGATCTTTAGCTTCTTTCGCAGCAATTACAGTCTCAGAGCACCGCTGACCTTCCCCTGCCCAGATTCCCATGAGAACATGACTGCCAGTTCATATTCTTGCAAAGCAAAGATGTTACAAAAGCATCATCGATTTTCTCTCCCAGACTCCTGCGATACACAGCATGGTATCAGAGAATATACCGAGATCCACCATAGTCAGGCAAAGCAAGATGCTCCTATTTTGGTAAACAAGTCAAATATCCCCTGAAGGGACCTCTGACTGTTCAGTGCCAAAATTCATGTGAGAAAATCTCGACCTATTTTTATCCTTTCCTTGCAGGGGTATTATCCAAGCACCGCTGACTTGTCCTCCGCTCCCGCCCCCCATTCCTGGGCTATTGCGGCTCCTCAGACAAATATGGAAAACAAATATGCTCATCGTTTTGCAATCAAAAGCAACATATTTGCCAAGTCCCACTGAGCCTGCCCTGACCCCCTGACAACCCCATTGCTCATTCCTGAGCTACGGCCTCCTGCAAAGCTCGTTCCTGAGGGGAACCCATCCTCACACACTCACTGTGGCCGTGGTGGAGAATTTCCTCAAAAGCTGATGGGCTTTCCACAGCATTTTTGCAGGCTCTGTGGTGCCAGCGGCTCAGAGGTCCGAGGCTTTGCTGCTGCAGCAGCGCAAGGGCGAAGGCAACACCTGTGCCCCGCTCCCGGGGTCCCAGCTGAGGCAGAGGAGGAGGCGGCCCAAGCGGGGAGGTTTGTCTGACGCAACCCGAGCTGGGTGCTGGTGGCCGCGAGCCAGGCAGGCGCGCACACAGGGCGGCAGCAGCAGCAGCTTCGCCAGCGCCCGCCTGCGCGCGCGCGCTCCTCCACGCTGCCTGCCCGGGGTGGGGCCGGGCTGCGGCGCAGGCTCCCGCCCGGTTCGCTGCCAGCTGGCTGGGCGCGGAGGACGCCTCCTCTCCTGCTGCACCTGCCCCGGCGTGCGCGGGAAAGCGGGTTGTGTCCTTCTTTGCGCTGGGAATACAAAGCCGCCCGGGGTGGAAAGAGCCGAACTGAGTGGGGAGTTCAAGCAAGAGCAAAGTCCCAACTTGCGCTCTGGGGAGATCAGGCTGGGAGGCGGGAGCTATTTCCCTAGTCCAAGAGGAGGGGTTTTTACTTCTCCCTGGCTGGTGCCAGGTTTCAGAGGAGCAGCCCTGTTAGTCGGTATTCGCAAAAAAGAACAGGAGGACTTGTGGCACCTGAGAGACTGACCAATTTATTAGAGCAGGAGCTTTCGTGGGCTACAGGCCACTTCATCGGATGCATAGACTGGAAGGTATAGTAAGCTATAGCTGTATATACACATGCAGATAAGTTGGAAGTTACCATACAAACTGTTTCAGAGTAGCAGCCGTCCTTTTCTTCATACAGTGAGCAGCCAATTAGTTAAGATGAGCTATTATCAGCAAGAGAAAAAAACTTCTGTAGTGATGTAACCCTTCTGCCCGTCAGAGTTGGCAGCAACAAGGCTCCCCCCTACTTAACACAACGCTCAGTGATTTCAGCTCTTAGTCAGTTCAGCTCTTTGGTGAATTCAGTTTATAGCACGGGAATCTCAGTGCCGGTGCACTGTCAGCACAAAGTGAGCTCAGCAGCCTGTAACTAGACTCCTAATGGCATCAAAATTAGCTCTGATATTCCACAGTGGAGAGAGGAGGAAGTGCCATTAGCATGTAAGGCCCTCACCAAGGGGCCCATGCCACCAAATATTAATACTTGTCCCCAGCCTCTCTCCATTCACAGTTTTGGAACCCATGACCCTTGCCTAGCGAGTGCTACTTAGTTGATGCTGAGTCCCTCCATCATAACAAAAGGCCAAGTACAGTTCCCATAATCAGGGTAATAATAATTTATTCTTCCTGCCCCAATAACAGAGACACTGGGGATCCCACAGCAGCCAAAGTGACCATTTGGGCAGCTATGGTCTCATTCTAGGCGTGGTGGGTGTGCCTATGCAACTGAGATCGGCCCCTGAAGTTCTTTTCCACAACTTGCCACACCTCACCACCAGATGTCAGGGTGGAGCTCATCCTGACACTGCTTACAGTGAAAATCAAGATGGCCACTACAAAAGTTTTTTTTTCCTCCTGCTGATAATAGTGCATCTTAACTAATTAGCCTCTCACAGTTTGTATAGTAACTTCCAACTTATCTGTATGTATATGTATGTGTATATATATATATATATCTTACTGTATGTTCCATTCTATGCATCCAATGAAGTGAGCTGTAGCCCACAAAAGCTTATGCTCTAATAAATGTGTTAGTCTCTAAGGTGCCACAAGTCCTCCTGTTCTAGCTGGTGCCAGTGCAGCAGACAGGAGCGGCTCAGGCATAGCAGAGCTTGCGGGGGGGGGCAGGCATTTGGTTGCTTTGCTTGCACAAAAGGAGAATAGCTCCGTGGGAAACTGCTTCTTCTCCACAGAACAGGTACTGCAGGTCTGCTCCAGCAGCGTGCCTGCTCCCTGCCCTGCAGGGTGCATTTGCTAGAGGAGAGGGTAGTGCTGGTCCTGCTCTAGTCGAGGTCCTACACCGTGCCCAGCACTGGGGTAGGCGAGCCCGATCCTGGAGTATGAAATGAGCTTGTAAGTTTCCCTGGTTCGGCTCACTAAGAATCCTGAAGACGAGGGCCCAGAGGAGTGAATTTGATGGGATGTCATTTGAGGAGCCATTAGCCTGAGTGAAGGACACAGGTTTTATGCACTCACTGTAACCCAGGTTGCTGAGGCCACACGCTGCTGCATTCGGTACCAGCTGTAGTTCCCATACTTCAATCTCAAGCCTTGAGGGTCCACACACAGTCCTTATCCTCTCTACCGAGCCAGTAAGGTTGCCAGCATTCGTTTGTTTTAAAATGTGTCAAAGATGGATGCTGGTGCCAGTGGTGCAGCCAACAGTAGCTTCCTGAAAATCCACGTTGCCCACTGCCTGTGATTTTACTGGGAGTCTGGTAATAATGTAATCTTCGTTTTGTTGGCGTTGGTTTCTCTTTTAAAGCCCCAGCAGTCTTCTGATTACATGAATATTTCATCTTTAGTTTCAAAAGGGAAGTTTATAGTCCTCAGGGCTGTGGAGAAGAGCTTGAAAATATGAATCTTCCAGGCTCAAAAAACCAGCAAACAAAAATGCCCCCACAGTAGTTATTTTTAAACACCAGTCTCATGATTTCAGGGCCTGACCCCTGATTTCTGAATGCTTGGGGTTGGTAGTACTGTTGGCAGGAGTTTTATTCCTGACCACAGTGTAGAGCAAGAATGGAAAAATGTTAATAACCAGCTCTAGTTGGAAACTTTTGTAAAAAATGACAATTTGATGAAAACCAGAAAAAAAATTTCACAATTTTTTTTGGCAAACTTTATCTAACCACCTCGCTCGTCAACCTTTCTTATTCCAAATCCCTTTTGTTTTTATTTGAGGTATTGAGTGTAGTAGCTGCAATGCAGATAGAAACCTATCTAGAGGGGAGGGGCTTCATACATCCTTTTATTTAATTACACAGGTAAAAGACAGGCCCCCTCATTGAAACCTACCTGAAATAAAACTCTACCCCACCGCAAGCAGTCTATGTGTTCTATCTCCTCTTTCTATTTCTCTTCTCTGCTGCTCTTTCATTGTCATACCCTAATAACAAAAACATGTTTTTTGGAGAAAAATGTAGCAAGGCAAAGAGAAATAGGTCTCCCCAACCAGCAGTTATGCTGTGCTGAAACCTCCCCCTCTGAAACATCTAATTCATTTGAGCCCTCTTCCATCCTGGGTCCCCTCAGTTTTCTCTACCCACTGGAATTCCTTTTTGAAGGAGGAGGCTGTTTTAGAGTTCCACGGGGAGAGGATGTGAGGGGGACCTCCTTAGGGAGTAGGCAGGACATTGGTAATTTTGAAACACTGTTTCAAAATTGTATCAGGATTAGGGCACCTTGCAGGGTCCTAGAGCCAAGGCTGCAGCCTGAGACCAAACATCTACCCCACAATTAAATAGCCCCTTCGCCAGAGCCCCAGTCAGCTGGTAGTAGCTAGCCCTGGGTTTTTAATTGCACTGTAGACATAAGAGTCCCATCCCTAGAAGGAGATGAGGAAGACAGAGGCACATCCTGCTCCAGTCTGTAATACTGTCCTGAGAAGGTCAAACACATAGGAGAGGAGGGAGGGAAGAAAATGGAGAAGTTGGCTATGCCATCATAACATGGACTCATACTTAGGAACCATTTCAAGGAAAGCAAGACAAGCTTCCTCAATGAGCTTGTAACCAGAACAGAGCTCATTGGAAAAAGGATGGTAGGCAAGGCACCGGTAAAGTATATGCACCTGCCCACTCCTTACCAGATAGGAAAAAAACATTAAAAAGAACGAGGAGTAGTAGTGGCACCTTAGAGACTAACAAATTTATTTGAGCATAAGCTTTCATGGGCTAAAACCAGCCACAAAAGCTTATGCTCAAATAAACTTGTTAGTCTCTAAGGTGCCATTAGTACTCCTCGTTCTTTTTGCTGATACAGACTAACATGGCTACTACTCTGAAAAAAACATTGACTCCCTCTTTAGCGTCCATGGCAAAAATCCTTAGGGCTTAATTGTAAGCCCCCTTTCTCCCCTAGTTACCTATATTGCCCATCTGTGTGTAAAGAAGAGAGCTATCATTGCAGGGCAGCTACTCCCCCTCCACTGCAGGGGGCCAGGGAGTGGATTTGCAGGAGTAGGGAGCACAAGAGAGCTAGCACAGAGTGTGAAATAAGTCATGCCAGCCCTTTATCTGGTACAGCTTATTTCTCCCTGGAGTAAAGGGCTGACAAGGACTGAATTGTGACTGTCTCCTAATTCGCTCTGTGGTTTGTTCTGGTTAGCACAGTCATGCACTCCCCCTTATTCAGACCTCACTGTAATTCCACTACAATGTAGACTGTGAATGAGTCTACAGAAACTATAACATTTTCAGTAAAACTTTTATAATTAAAAGGATCCTCTGGATTTTTTTTTTTTTTGGTAGTAAATTGAAAAATCCAGAAAAGAGTGCCCTTGGCCAGTTCTTACTTGGTGTTGTTTTCCTCTCTGTACAGGTCAAATACTAGGGGTGCATTTCCCCCTACATTCTTAGAATTTGTTTAAAGGGTTTTGGGGGTTGAGTGAACACAATTGAAAGGAAGGAGGATTTAGAGAAAATGCAGAGAGACAAAGAGAACATGGGGAAAGTGATAGAGGTGAAGATTGAGAAAAACTGGGAAGATTTAATGACAACATGGGAAAAGAATTTACTGAAAGAAGGAGAAGTTGAGAAATTGATGAAAGCACATAGAAACTTTACATTCAGAGTCCCAATACTATCATACAGGCCCTGACAATAGACACTTTGAAGAGGATCCAGAATCTGTGAAAAATAGTGGATCAGCAATTGTATAGATTTCTAATATTTCTGGGAAAATCGGTTTGCTCTTTCCATATGCTTGTGTAAGCTAAAATTCTGCATTCCAGAAGTACTGTAGGCAGGAAAAGACAGGAAAGTGAATTTGCCTGTAATTACAGATTGTGACAGCTGACTTTCAGAAGGTGCATGTTATTTAGTTACAGTTTTTGCATGTTTGTTCACTTGAACCCTGATTAAAATAACAGGACAAAGTGGAGGGAATGCAAGGGAAAACCTCAAGAGTGACTAGGTGGATGGAGGGACTGATTTATAAGGAAAGCTAAGAAACGAAAACAAAAAAATAGATGTCTAGCTTCACAGAGCTAGCACACTAAGGCTAGAAATTCAAGGACCTAGCTACTGTAGTACATGCTTGGGGGCTCAGATGGGATTGTATCCAGGGCTGCTAGCCCCTCCTACTTCTTGTGCTGCAGCAACAACACTTCTATTTTGGGTGCACTAGTGTAGTCAGAGCTAGCATGGGCATGTCTCCTCAAGCTGGGAATCTCCTAGCTCTACAGCAGACATACCCTAGAGACACCAAAGCAGGGTACATAGCTGTCTGCTGGTAATTGAAGGGAGTGACAATGAGGATCAGATTGTGCCTGCCCCCCATGGGTATGTGAAAGGGAAAAGGCATAAGGGGCACTCCCCTCCCTGCAGTCTCTTGTGCCACTGCTGGGCAAGATTCTAACACAGTCCCCATTCTGTTCAGGTAGCACAAAGAATGCTCCCTCCAGGCTAATGCCTACAGTGGTACTAGCTTCTACAAAGAGGCGTGGACAGGCAAGGATGGGGCTGTGGTCCTTCCTTCTCTGCACCAGTCAGTAGATCCATCTCCATGGAGAAGGGAGCACATATTGCACCTTATCAAATGGCAGCACTTCCCCTGTTCTCCCATTGTGCTTGCAGCATGCTCTGCTTCTTGGGAATGTCTAGTCAGGCCTGGTCTATACTACGGCATTAGATTGACATATGCCACATTAGGTTGAATTTATAATGTGCGTGTCTACACTATCAGCCCTTTCTGCCGACCTAAAGGGCTTGTAAAATCGACGCCTGTACCCCACTTCAGTGAGAGGAGCGGCATGGGAGTCGACCTTCCTGGGTCGAATTAGGTAGTGTAGACACAACGCTGTGTAATTGGATGCGTTTGGCCTCTGGGAGGTGTCCCAGAGTGCTCCAATATGACCACTCTGGACAGCATTTTGAACTCCACTGCACTTCAGCCAGGTATACAGGAAAAGCCCCGGGAACTTTTGAATTTCATTTCCTGTTTGATCAGCATGGAGAGCTCACTACCACAGCTGACCATGCCTGCTCAGGGCCACAAATGCTCTCCAGCATGGAGGATACATGAGACACTGGATTTGACTGCTGTGTGGGGAGAAGAGTCTGTGCAGGCAGCGCTCCAAACCACCAGAAGAAATGCTGTCATCTATGCTAAAACTGCACAGAGGAGGGGGGTGGGGTAAAGGCTACACTAGGGACACACAGCAGTGCCGTGTGAAAATAAAGGAGCTCAGGCAAGCATACCTGAAGTCAAGGGAGGTGAATAGTTGCTCCGGTTCTGAGCCACAGACATGCCACTTCTATGAGCAGATACATGCAATTCCAAGCGGGGACCCCACCAGTACCCCAACAGGCTCTATAAATACCACCCAGGGGACTCAGGTGGCCACGGGCAACAATGAGGAGGACATTGTTGATGAGGAAGAGGAGGAGGAGGAGGAGAATGTGCAGCAGGCAAGCGGAGGATCCATTCTTCCTGACAGCCAGGACCTTTTCCTAACTCTGGAGCCAATCCCCTCCCGGGACCTACTGTTGCAGGACTCTGATGGTGGGGAAGGCACCTTTGGTGAATGCGCACTTGCACTTAACCCCTGAAGTGTGATTATAATTGTAGTTAATGTTTAATTTGAGGTAAACAATTGGGATACAGTGGCGGCCAGTCCAGCTACACAAAGGATGCTCCCCAGAAAAGCCTGTTTATGTGCCAGGACTTTCCCCACCAAAAAATATCCCTGGGTGTGCCCTGACACAACCTCCCCTTTCTTGTCGGCTCACCTTGCCTGCCTGCAAACCGAAATCTGCTGCCCAGCATTCTGCCATGTGTTGTACCTTACTGGTAGGCGCTTCTGTTAGAAGACAAAATGTGGCCATGTATCTCAGGGAATGTATTTACTGCTGTGAAGTGTTTCATTCATTGCAAGAGTTAACCTTCTGTTTTCAACAATGTATGTTTTTCCTTGCAGCTGCAACATTGTCTGTGGGTGCTTCCTCCACACCAGCACAATGGCTGTCCCAGATTAGAAGACGAAAAAAGCAGACAAGGGAAGACATGTTCTGTGATTTGATGCCTTCCTCCGAGACTGACAGGGCCCAGCTGAATGCATAGAGGCTTACACTCTTGGAGAGCATGCACACCAACCAAGAGGGCAGGAAAACATGCAGGGATCAAGAGTGTGACATGCAAGAGGAGATGTTGTGGCTTATGGGGGAGCAAACAGACATGCTGAGGTGTCTGGTTGAGGTGCAGGAAAGGCAGCTAGAGCTTAGAGTCCCACTGCACCCAATGATGAACCAGCTGCCCTCCTCACCAAGTTCCATATTCTCCTCTCCCACACATCCTAGAATGTGGAGCAGTGGGGGAAAAGCTTCATTATCCCTTGAACTCAACTCCAGGAGACGGTTCATGGTCTCATTCCCACAGCTTTGATTGCTAGACAGTGCAATTGTAGTAAGCTATGTGTCCTTGCCTCTCCCCCCATGTTATCAGGCCCTTAGACCCCGGTTATCTTTGCTATTCATTGCTGTCTCTGTTCATTGTTTGTTAGCATAATAAAAATGCATAAATTGAGGACAAGAGGCTCTTTATTCACTGTGCACACTGTGGTTGGTGGGGGTTTAGTTTACAGAGCAATACATGCAAAAAAGGGAAAGGAACTACACACACCTCTGTCACATCAGTGTTGGATCATTCATGAAACTGGTTTCAAAGCCTCTCAGAGATGCAGTGCACCTAGGTGTGCTCTTCTTATTGCCCTGGTGTCTGACTGCTCAAAATGGGTTGCCAGGCCATCTGCCTCAACCCCCACACCCCACCAGAAAGTTTTCCCCCTTACTTTCACAGATATTATGGAGCACACAGCAAGCAGCAACAACATGGGAATATTGCTTGTGATGAGGTCTAACCTAGTGAGTAAACTGCGCCAGCGGCCCTTTAAACATCCAAAGCCACATTCTACCACCATTCTGCACTTGTTCAGACTATGGTTGAACTGCTCCTTACTGCTGTCCAGGCTGCCTGTATATGGCTTCATGAGCCACAAGAGCATGGGGTAAGCTGCGTCTCCAAGGATAACTATTGGCATTTCAACATCACCAATGGTAATTTTCCTGTCTGGGAAGAAAGTTCCTTCTTGCAGTGTTCGAACAGCCCAGAGTTCCTAAAGATGCGCGCGTCATGTACCTTTCCCGACCATCCCACGTTGATGTCTGTGAAACGGCCTTTGTGATCCACTAGCACTTGCAACACCATTGAGAAGTACCCCTTGCGGTTTATGTACTCTTTGGCAAGGTGGTCTGGTGCCAAGATAGGGATGTGTATTCCGTCTATCGCCCCACCACAGTTTGAGAAATGTGCAGGACAGAGTGGATGGCTTTGCCATGATGGGGTTTCCTGAGTCATTACCCTTCTTAGCAGAAGTGAATTGATTGCCCTGGCTACTTGGATCACAGCAGCCCTCACAGTAGATTTACCCACTCCAAAATTGTTCCCAACTGACCAGTAGCAAGCTTCCACAAGGCTATCGCTACTCACTTCTCAACTGTCATAGCAGGTCTCATTTTGGTATTTCTGCACTTCAGGGCTGGGGAAAGCAATTCATAAAGTTCCATGAAAGTGGCCTTACACATTTGAAAGTTATGCAGCCACTGCTCCTAATCCCATACCTCCATAATTATGTGGTCCCATCAGTCTGTGCTTGTTTCCTGGGCCTAGAAGCGGTGTTCCACTGGGTCAACAAACCCGGCTGCTGCTGCCAGCATGTGCTAATTGCTCCATTCCATGGCTTCCAGCACGGCTATTTGCGTGGCATCACAGTCCTCCACGCAGCGGCTCCTGTCTAGGCTCTGCAAATACCGTAGGATGATGCACGAGCTGTTTGCAACGCTCACAACAACAGCGTATAGCTGAGCGGGGTCCATGCTTGCCATGCTATGGTGTCTGCATGAGTAACCCAGGCATAGGCATGAAAATGGCGGAGGGAGGGATAGAGGCAGGGAGGAGGCAAGTGCATCATGGGAGGCTGACAATATGTACCCAAAACAACTCACGAAAACGTTTTTGTCCCATCAGGTATTGGGAGCTGTCATAAATATAAAGGGAAGGGTAAACCCCTTTGAAATCCCTCCTGGCCACGGGAAAGCTCCTCTCACCTGTAAAGGGTTAAGAAGCTAAAGGTAACCTCGCTGGCACCTGACCAAAATGACCAATGAGGAGACAAGATACTTTCAAAAGCTGGGAGGAGGGAGAGAAACAAAGGGTCTGTGTCTGTCTGTCTGTATGCTGGGTCTTTGCCGGGGATAGACCAGGAATGGAGTCTTAGAACTTTTAGTAAGTAATCTAGTTAGGTATGTGTTAGATTATGATTTCTTTAAATGGCTGAGAAAAGAATTGTGCTGAATAGAATAACTATTTCTGTCTATGTATCTTTTTTGTAACTTAAGGTTTTGCCTAGAGGGGTTCTCTATGTTTTTGAATCTAATTACCCTGTAAGATATCTACCATCCTGATTTTACAGGGGGGATTTCTTTATTTCTATTTACTTCTATTTTTTATTAAAAGTCTTCTTGTAAAAAACTGAATGCTTTTTCATTGTTCTCAGATCCAAGGGTTTGGGTCTGTGGTCACCTATGCAAATTGATGAGGCTTTTTATCCAACATTTCCCAGGAAAGGGGGGGTGCAAGTGTTGGGAGGATTGTTCATTGTTCTTAAGATCCAAGGGTCTGGGTCTGTAGTCACCTAGGCAAATTGGTGAGGCTTTTTACCAAACCTTGTCCAGGAAGTGGGGTGCAAGGTTTTGGGAAGTATTTTGGGGGGAAGGACGCGTCCAAACAGCTCTTCCCCAGTAACCAGTATTAGTTTGGTGGTGGTAGCGGCCAGTCCAAGGACAACGGGTGGAATATTTTGTACCTTGGGGAAGTTTTGACCTAAGCTGGTAAAGATAAGCTTAGGAGGTTTTTCATGCAGGTCCCCACATCTGTACCCTAGAGTTCAGAGTGGGGGAGGAACCTTGACAGGAGCCTAACCCAGAATTCCAATCAGCAGCAGGAACTGTGGGATAGCTGCCCACTGTGCATCGCTCCATGAGTCGATGCTTGCCATGATAGTGAGGATGTGCTTTGCTGACTGAATGTGCATAGTGAGAACATGCAGCGTTGACTTGTAAAATTGGAGGCTAAATGTTGATTTAAATAAATTAGACCTAATTTCATAGTGTAGACATGCCCTAAGATGGGGGCACTTCCATTGCACTCCACCAAGGCCTGTGGCTTAAGGCCCCAAGAAAGGGGAGGAATTATTTAGGATATAATTTAGGTATAAAAACTTATAGAATAGGATGGTACAAGGGGAAATAACTAGGAATAATGGAGTGAAATTAAGAAAGGGAAAATAAAGGAATAATGTAAAGGAGGGAAAAAATCTTTATGGTGAGGGGTAATATTTTCAGAAGTGCTTAAGGAGCCTAAGACTCATTTTAAAAGTATTTTAGACACTTAGAGCCTAAATCTCATTGAAAGTCAATGGACTTAGTCCCTTAAACCACTCAAGTGCTTTTGAAAATTTTAGCCAAGATCTATTGGATTATGGAAGTCTTCCAAAAGAATTAGTTGAACTCCTATTATTTGGGACATTACAAAAAAAACAAAAAAAAAACACCTAGATTGGACAAAGCACCAGACTATGTCCTATAGGAAGAAAACTTGCACTGGCAGGTAGATGGTTAGATTGTTTTAATAGTATCATAAAACTAGAGCAGGAAAAAACATGAATTTATAAAGAATAGCTATGGAGTAATCACAGTTGTTCATTTTAAACGTTAAGCACAAAAAGCAAAAATCTCTTAATTTCCAAATATATTATGCTATCGCTGCTGGTATTTTTTTGCAGACACACTATAATGTCTCCTAATTATATGGTGGAAATTCTTAAATTATACAACAAGGACCCTGAAAATTTCTGCCCCTGAGCACATGCGCTGCTGCCTCAGGCAAGTGTTCAGGTGCTTATCTCATGCCTAAGCCCCAGCATGATCCTTAACCAGATGGAGGTAAGTGTTTCCATGCCTTTCTTGTGGAGCCTGATCCAGTAGGTGTGCTCTGAGCATACCTAACTCTGCACAGAATGGTCATGGGTGGGAGAAAGAGGAGGGTTCCCTCATAAACTCTAGCCCAGGGTGGGAAGCCCAGATTCAATTCCACCCTCTGTTACCTGCAAAAACCTTAGGGCACCCCACCTATACCCTATCGAGGGCTCAGGGCATGACCTGGTTAATTTAAGTACCCTCACCCATTCCTTACTGAGGGCTCGGGGTGTAAGGCACCTACCTTTACCCATGGGGCTCAGAGAAAAACCTGGTCAATTTAAGTATTTGTCCTTTCCCACAGGGTTTAGGGCTCTATGGGTCTGTGGGATCTTTTCCCAGTGAAAGAGCCTTACACTAAACATTATTTATTAGCAATACACACAGAGAACATATATGCCAAGCAAATGTCTTATGTTCACTGCTCCCAATATACAGACAAACTTCACCCGATGGCCAGTCAGGATTCACTTGTCTGTGGATGCTGATGATGCCTCTGCACGTCACGGTCATGCAAAGGGCTCAGAGATCTAGCAGCTTGATGTTGAACTGCAGTTCAGAGATGATTCCCAAATATGTAAAACTAGCTACCTCTTTTAACTTCACTAAACCTATCACATTATTTAATACCCCCAGGTAACAAAATGTAACCAGTTGTGCACTGGCACTTATGTTTCCTCATCCCTGCTCAAATCTTTTTTTACATTTTATCTTTCATACCTGAATTGCAACTTCTTTATGACCTTTATTTGTGCAGATGGTCAGCATAAGAGAAGCCCTGACCAGCGAATTTATCTATTTTACCATTTGTTGAGGGTCTTTCTGTACCTCCCTAAACTTCCCAGTGCTTGGGTGTGTCTACTTTACAACCCTGGGTGTTATAATGCTTGTTAGGGGCATTCCTGAGGTGGCGGTGCCTTAGCAGCAGGAGAGCATTTTTCTTAATTTTAGTGGTGAAGTCTCTGAGTTTCACACAAGGCCAGTTTAGTATGGGGGTGAGTTAAGTCCCAGGCCCATGCCTCTGTCTGATGAGACAAAGGGCTTTGAATAGGGGTCTCCCACTTCTCAAATAAGTGCCCTCCACATGGGACTATGGAGTCATTCTCACACTCTCTCTGGCCCAGCATATAAAAAAAAAATTAAATATGCAAAGTGGAAAACCTTCACCAAGAGAGCTTGAGAGAGACCCACATCAGACCAGCCCATATTTAGAGCACTCTTCTGCAGCGTGGGAGACAAGTTCAAATCCCTTCTCCACATCAGGCAGGAGAACAGATGAACACAAGTTTCCCAAATCCTAGGTGAGTGCCCTAACCACTGTGCTAAACAGAAGCCTCCTTCTCTTCCTTCCTCACCCACTTTGTATGGAGTTCACTGCGCTGCCAGTGTTCTTGCAAGAAACAGCTCAGACACCAAAGATGTCTAACTCCAGAAGATGGTTGCCAGCTACAGATAAAATGTAATAGGTGCCTAATTCTGAGGGGGCAGAGCTTAGGGCACACCCCTCTCATTAGCAACTCCCATTGGCTAATATAAGCAGCTACCCACCTAGTGTAGATTCCATTCTCAGGCATTTATCTCTTTAAATTTGTTTGTCATAAATATAAAGGGAAGGGTAAACACCTTTAAATCTCTCCTGGCCAGAGGAAAAACCCTTTCACCTGTAAAGGGTTAAGAAGCTAAGACAACCTTGCTGGTACCTGACCAAAAGGACCAATGAGGAGACAAGATACTTTCAAAAGCTTGGGGAGGGAGAAATAAAGCCTCTCTCTCTGTCTGTGTGATGTTTTTGCTGGGGATAGAACAGGAATGGAGTCTTAGATCGTAGTAAGTAATCTAGCTTGATAGGCGTTAGATTCTGATTCCTTTAAATGGCTGGGAAAATAAGCTGTGCTGAATGGAATGTAGAT
This sequence comes from Lepidochelys kempii, assembly GCF_965140285.1. Taxonomy (NCBI): domain Eukaryota; kingdom Metazoa; phylum Chordata; order Testudines; family Cheloniidae; genus Lepidochelys; species Lepidochelys kempii. Next base: position 253,503,982 of record NC_136380.1, read on the forward strand.
TCCTGTTTTTGTGTCTTTTTGTAACTTAAGGTTTTGCCTAAAGGGATTCTCTATGTTTTGAATCTAATTACCCTGTAAGGTATTCACTATCCTGATTTTACAGAAGTGATTCTTTTTCTTCTATTAAAATTCTTCTTTTAAGAATGATTGCTTTTTCATTGTTCTTAAGATCCAAGGGTTTGGGTCTGTGCTCACCTGTGCAAATTGGTGAGGATTTTTATCAAGCCTTCCCCAGGAAAGGGGGTGTAAGGGTTGGGAGGATTTTGGGGGGAAAGATGTTTCCAAATGGGCCCTTTCCCAATTATATACCTGTTAGATGTTTGGTGGTGGCATCAATAAAGTCCAAGGGCAAAAGGTAAAATAGTTTGTACCTTGGAGAAGTTTTAACCTAAGCTGGTAAAAGTAAGCTTTGGAGATTTTCATGCAGGCCCCCCCATCTGTACCCTAGAGTTCAGAGTGGGGAAGGAACCTTGATGGCACTGCATAGGGAGCACAGGCAACTAACCCAGGGTTTGTGGGATCCACTGATTTTCAAGGTGCCTATAAGGCACTTTGGGTATGTCTACACTGCAATGTAAGCCTAGGGTTAGGAGACCCTGGGGGTGTTTACACTTATTTGTAACCCCAGGTTAGGAATTGTTGAACCTTGGGTCAAATCTGGGGCTCCAGTGTCCACACAGCATTATGAGGGCCTAAGTCCAATCACCCACATTCCAGACTTCCTAGCACCCTTCCAAAACGTGGCCACCCTAGCCCTTTGTTCATGATGCAGCGTGGGTAAACTTGACTGTCCATAACACTCAATTAAGACTTCTACAGATTATTTGTGATAAAATAGTACCTAGAAGCCCTAATCACAGACCAGGACCCCATTGTGCTAGGTGCTGTACAAACGCAGAACAAGAAGACAGTCCCTGCCCCCAAAAACTCATCTAACCTCGTACATGGAAGATCCTTATCGCTTCCTAGTATTCTGTGGTATAAGTCTTTAAGTTACTTGCTGAACTTCACATAGAATGGGAATACTTGTGGCACCTTTAGAGACTAACAAATTTATTTGAGCATAAGCTTTTGTGAGCTAAAGCTGACTTCGTTGGCTGCATTCACTGAATGCAGCCGATGAAGTGAGCTGTAGCTCACGAAAGCTTATGCTCAAATAAATTTGTTAGTCTCTAAAGGTGCTACAAGTATTCCTTTTTCTTTTTGTGAATACAGACTAACATGGCTGAGACTCTGAAACTTTACATAGAATGTGACTCACAATGGTCCAACATAAATCATATATTCACAGATGATGAAATGACCAGAACAATAAACTACTCTCCCCATTGCATCCCTCTTTGGTAATACAATTATCAAGAAAGAAATTATTGTAAATATACAAGTCAATTACAGCATTTTCTGAAATTAACAACAAATATTCTTTTGGCATTCCAGCACTCCCACAGACTTCCCCATAAATATATATGTGAACGAACTCCACCTTCAACTCATGCAAACCTGGGTAGATAAGCCCTCCTGGTGAATTATACCTGACACTACAATACTTCTCCAAGTGTGCTTATTATTGCTTCTTCCTTAAATACCCCATGCAACACAATATAGCAGCAGATGAATAAAGACCCCTTCCTTCTCCCTGAGTCGGCTTGCTTTCTTCCCTGGGTTCTCCAACAGGCGAGCTAATTACCTCATTAGTGCATCATGCTCCCTGCAGGGGTGATCCAATCCAATCAAGTTACCTAACTCCCCTCCTACTCTAACCATACCTGGTGCCCTGGGTGATGTAAGTGTCCAGGCTGCTGGCCTCCAATGGGTTCTATTTGTAAAAGTGTCACACTGTAGGAAATAAAAACTTTCTAGTACAAACAAAATTCCATAGAGGTTAACTAATTTTCAGAAATGATGCTCAAAATCTCCAAAGAAGCTCAGCTGAGCAAATTGCATACAAATCACTCCTTAGTCAACATAATACACTTATCAAAGCTAGTCTTGACTGACTGTCACTAGAAACCTAATCATTTTCACAAGCAAGTCTGAATCAGTGTCAGAAAAAATCCAGCAGCACTTACAACTGAAGGACAAGACCAATGTAACTTAACAAAGAGTGCCACTCAGTGAATAAACTGAAAAGCATTAGCCAGTCATTTCAAAAACTGCATCATTAAAGGGCAACATGCAGCTTAATGCTTTAAAAAACTCTAACTGTTACTTAAGCTTAACTCACTTAAAACCTATTTTCCAAATATCTTCTTTCACTGTAATATTTTCATTCAAAAGAATTCCCATTTCTGTTTTCCATTTCGTGCTCACATGGACATCTCTATTTTATGCACATCATAACAGTGTGGCTGTTGTGCATGCTGGTTGGTTAGCTCACTTTGTCCTCAGGTTTTGCAGACTTCATAAAAACTGCACACACCCTGAAACACTTTTTTCTGTACATATTCAGTTCATGTTTTATTTAAAAAAATTGGAAGCCATATCGTAGCTTTGAATATACATGACGGCTCCACTGAGTTCAATGAAAGCTGCATGTACATAGAATATGGCCCTGAATGTCTAGTCTAAATTAGAGCCCAATTCTTAATACCTGCTTAAAGATACTGTGCACCCACAAGTCGTATTGATTTAAATGGAAAGTGAGAGAACCCAGTCCTTTGCTGATACTCAGCATGTTGCACAATCAGGCGCTTAAACTTTTTGTGACCTTTTAAAAGAAACTAAGGCAGATATTTGCACAGGAACCAGGGAATCGAGGGGAGACACCGGTGGTGGTGCTGTGTAACTATTTGATAACACAGACCAAAAATACATATATCATCATCTCTCTTCTTTGAAATTATCTTTGAAAAAAAGATTGATTTATTGTTTCTGTAATTTGACAAGAAATGAATTTTAACACCATTGTTTCAAGTCTGTTCTTTTCACATCCATTTAAATGAGATGAAAACTGATCAGGGAGATTTAAAATGTCTTAATGAAACACACAGCAAAATTTGTCTTCCCCAGAAAGAGCTTAAAAATGAATAAATGCCAAATGGTGGATTTGCTGTCTTCACCCAGATAAGTGCAACATGGGGCAAATCTGGGTGCTGCTTTGTCTATACCCGCTGGTGCTGCTGACACTATTGCAATTGTTCATTTTGCTCTTGATGGTATTGCTAGCACTCCTGCTGTTCCCTTTGGGGCTGATATTCTTTCTATTTCAGAGTAGCAGCCCTGGTAGTCTGTATTCGCAAAAAGAACAGGAGGACTTGTGGCACCTTAGAGACCAACACAGTTATTTGAGCATAAGCTTTCATGAGCTACAGCTCACTTGATGGGATGCATTCAGTGGAAAATAGAGTGGGGTATATAAATCTCCCCACTATTCTTTCTATTGACATTGCTGCTGTCATTGCTCTTGATGTCATTGCTACCTGGGCGGCTGGTACAGCGGCTGGTGGCGCGGCTGCTCTGGGTGGTCCTATTCTTGCCGCACCTGCTGGAAGCGTGGGTGCTCCCCACTATTGCTGTTCTTAAACCTGTTATTATGCCTGGGGTCGGGGGTCGCTCCACTTGCGGACGTGTTATTTGCTTCCTAGAGGCCGTAGTCGGGGCCCCAGTGTATACTGTACAAGCGCAGCACAAACTCCCCGCGCTTGAAGAACTTACAATGTAAGTCGACAAGAGCGACACCGGGTGGGGAAACTGAGGCACGGGGGACGACGGTCACGTGCCCGCGGTCACCCAGGAGCTCAGTGTCAGAGCCGGGACTAGCATCCAGGGCTCCTGAGCCCCAAGCGAGCGCCAGGCGAAGCGGCCCCGGCCGCCCATGTGGCGCGGCACCTGGCGAGGCTCTTGCGGGACCTGCCCTGGCACTTGCTGCAGTTCCCGCGGCGGCCCCAGGAGGGGGCGCTGCTGCGGCGGCCGATGCGGGCCGGGCCCGGGCTCCTCGGGCGGCTCCATCCCTGCCGCCGCGCGCCCCTCCGCCGCACTCCGTTTCCCAGCGTGCAGCGCGCCCGCGCGCGCTGCCGGAAGTCCCGTGTCGGAGGCCGGGCGCCGCTGCCGCTGCCATGGCGCTGGAGACCCTCTCCCCGGACTGGGACTTCGACCGCTTCGACGACGGCTCCCAGAGTAAGCGCGGAGGGGGGCGCGGGGGCGAGACTCGAGCCCCGGGCCCCTCCCGTCAGCAGCGGGGCGCGGGCAGGAGCCGAAGGGCCGGCGCGCGCGGGGGGGGAACGGGGACGGTCGCACCCGGTCCTCCAGCGGCTCCCCCCCGGTCCTCCAGCGGCTCCCCCCCCTCCCCCCGGCACGCGCGCACCCTGCTCGACCGGGGAGCGAGCGACCGGCTCCGCCCTGGGCCTCTCCCCGGGGGGGGGGGGGGCGGGGCAGCGCGCCTTGCCCGGAGCCGGCCAGTGTCCCCGTCGCTGCTGTGTCTGGCTGCCTGGGCTGAGGGTGGGGTGGCGATCGTAGCAATGTCCGGCCTGGAGAGGTCCCCATCTCCAGCCCCCTGCGCTGCGGCAGGGCCAGGTAACCTGCCCTAGCCCATCCCTGGCGGGCGTCTGCCCCCCCCCGCCCTTGTTCTTACAGACCGCCAGTGATGGGGCTTCCACCGCCTCCCCGGGAAGCCTGTTCCAGAGCGTCACTGGCGGAAAGTTTTTCCTGGTATCTAACCTGGATCTCCCTTGCTGCAGCGTAAGGCAGTTTACTCCTTCTCCTGGCTTCAGTGGCTATGGAGAGCAATTGGTCCGCTTCCTCTGTACAACAGCCCTTAACATATTTTAAGATTATCATCAGGTCCCCACTCAGTGGTCTTTTTTTCAAGACTAAACATGACCTTTCCTCATAGGTCAGGTTTTTTAAACCTTTCATCATTTTTGTTGCTCTGGCCTGGACTCTCCAGTTTGTCTACCTCTTTCCGAAAGAAAGACACCCAGAGTTAGACACAGTCCTCCAGCTGAGGCCTCACCAGTCCTGAGTAAAGCAAGACAAGTAGCTCCTTTGTGTTACATACCACACTCCTGATAATATCCCCTCAGAATATTAGCCTTTTTCGCAATTGCATGGCATTGTTGACTCATATTCAATTTGTGGTTCAAAGGTTCATCTTCCTTTTGTTTCTCCTCCCTCCACATCCCCTAAATCTATTTGAGAGGCTTTAACAAATGTTCCAAACACTGAGGTGGTAATTAAACATGGGGAGACACTGATTTTCGTCTGGTGTATTTGCATGAATTGTGGATTTTTCCTGTAGAAACAGTGAAGTCTCTTTCGTTGCAGTTTGCTGTCTTGATTAGCCGGATAAGTCATGCAGGAATAAATTAGTTCCGTGATGTGTTTTTGCTGTGGCTGGAAGGGAACTAGAGCATTTGCTTGCAATTTCACTTCAGCTTTTTTTAAAATGATGCTTAACTCTTTGTTAGCCTGCTTGTGTGCTGTCAAAAATCCATTTTTTTCTCTGTCCTTGTAGACAACTTACTTTCTAAACAGACAGTGCATGCATTGTAAAATGAACGGTCACGCTGCATTAATTACAACAGTTATTACTGAGCAAATATGTCTGTCATGAGCTGATGTTTCACATATACAGTATAAGTTTCCCAAGTGGTTGTCTGTTCATGCTGTATTTATGTTATTTACTTTCAATGAAAACTGACTTGAGGTTTTATTTATAATTTCTGACAATTGTATGCACCGAAAAAGGAAAGGTTAAAGTACAGCTTTTCATAGAACGGTTTACCAGACATTAGCAGGTGTGTGGAGCTGAGAACCTCTGATATGAGGTACTTCTTTCGCACCAGCTTGATAGAAGACAAGCAGCTTACTTGTCAGTGAGCAAAGTGATAGGAAAACAAAATGGGTATGCCTGTTTTTAAAAGGAAGTCTCTTGTATTCCAAGCAAACTAGATAAAAATCCACGCTATGAAAGATGTTTTTTTTAAACTTAGTCTCATTTAACTTTACAAATAAATCTTATATCTTACTATTAAGTATTATAATTGCTTTAACAGAGGAAAAGGGGGAACCAAATCAGTCTGGTGTAGAATCATAGACTCATAGAAGTGTAGGACTGGAAGGGACCTCGAGAGGTCTTCTAGTCCAGTCCTCTGCACTCAAGGCAGGACTAAATATTATCTAGACCAGGGGTGGGCAAACTATGGCCCACAGGCCGGATCCAGCCCGTCAGGGCTTTGGATCTGGCCCACGGGATTGCCACCCCCGTCGCGCCACGGGCCCTGCACCACTCCAGGAAGTGGCTGGCACCATGTCCCTGCGGCCCCTGGGGGAGGAGGGGCAGAGGGCTCTGTGCACTGCCCTTGCCTCCAGACACTGCCCCCCGCAGCTCCCATTGGCCAGGAACGGGGAACTGTGGTCAATGGGAGCTTCGGGGGAGGTACCTACAGGGGAGGGCAGCGTGTGGAGCCCTCTGCCCCCGGCTGCAGGGACGTGGTGCTGGCCGCTTCCTGGAGTGGTGTGGTGCTAGGGTAGGCAGGCAGCCTGCCTGAGCCCCGCTGCGTGCCACTGCCACCTCGGAGCCGCTCCAGATAAGCGGCGCTGGGCTGGAGCCTGCAGCCCATACCGCAACCCCCTGCCCTGAGCCCCTTCTTGCACACCGCACCCCCTCCCACACCCCGCACTCCCTCCTGCACCCCAACCCCCTGCCCCAGTCTTGCATTCATGGCCCTGCATGCAATTTACCCACCCAGATATGGCCCTCAGGCCAAAAAATTTACCCACTCCTGATCTAGACCATCCCTGACAGGTGTTTGTCTAACCTGCTCTTAATGTTGCATTAATGTCACGTATATAACTGGGCTTGGCAGAATCCAGCTTTTATTTTCTTTTGACAGATAATATTGATGTTTATTTTTAAGCACTTTTTCTGTTTTTATATGTCTAAATTTTCACTGTTGCAGGAAATTGTGGGAGAGTTAGAGAATAATTATAGTAGTAGATGTTGAGATTCAAAAGGTTAAGGCTGGATAACCATTAAAACAGAAATTGTCAATATCACATGTCAAAATAAACAAAGTAAATATCCTTATCTCAAATGCTAAGAAGTTCTCAAGAAGCATTCTTTTTACTTGGCCTATCCGTGAATTTTGATTATCGATGGAAATATTTTTTGTTGGTTTGTGTGTGTACGGTGAAATTCATGTTTACCAACAAAAATCTAATCTTTCCATGCCTATATATAACAATGCAGTTCTCATTCATGAATCCTCATGGGATGATGTATACCCAGTATAGAACTACTGCCTGTTTTATTAATGAATATAAATACAATTAGAGAAATTTTATAATCTTCACTATTGAGTAAGGTTTTGCATTCTCCAAATCTTAGTGGTTTCATTTTTAATGGCTGAGAGGAAATTGAATCAATCAAATCTGAGTACAGTTTATAAAGTATTGTCTCTGCACTGATTTCCTATCCTTCTGTATAATATCTGTATCTTCTGAAATAGGATTTTTGTTCATTGCATGGAAATGACAAAATAAGATTTACTGCGTTCTCTGCTGTCCTTCCAATTAGTTTCTCAAATGAGTGAACTTGTCCAAGTGAAGAAAATATTATCTTTGCACCTACATGAGAGGCTACAAACAAAAGCTGCCTTATTATTCAAACTCTTTCTATAACTGCCTGGCAAACAGCTTCTACCAGTTCAGTGGTTGAACATTTCTCTAAATTTGGCAGCCGACGACAGGTACTTCTAAATTGTTCTAGCCTGGATGTTGGCGTGATTGAGAGATGATTAGTAGATGCCATTGTAACAGATCAGCTGCTTCGGGAGGTAAGCATCTAGCCTGGCATTTGTAACTTTTGCCCTTTGGATGGTTACCTTCACAATCATAAGAGCTAGAAATGTTTATATTCAGTTAAAGCTTAATCCTATAGAAACCAATGGATATCTGCCCCACTTCTAGGAAGTGGCAAGCTTTCTACTTGCCTCTTGTGAATGTACTTTTTCAAATACTGAGGTAGCTACCGAATTCCTTCAGTATCCAATTGAACCTACTCTGGTCCTGATTCTGAAAATATCTATGTGTGCGGTTAATTTTATTCTCATGAGTAGCCCAATTGAAATCAATGGGACTACTTATATGCTTAATGTTTTTGTGTGTATGTTTGCGGCATCAAAGCTTATATTTTGCCCACTTAATTGTTTTTTATGGGGACAAGATAGAACAGCTGTTTTTCTCTTCTACAGGATGCTGCACATCAGTGGTGGAATAGTGTGATTCTTGTTAATATCATTTATAAAGTATTTTCTCTGTACTGGCTCCCAGGGAAAAAAAACTTATTGCACACATTTTACCCACAGCAATGAATATATAGCAAAACTATTTCCTTCATATGTATCAGGTCCTCATATGGCACTGTGCTTTTGACTCTAGATGGCACTATGTATTTTGATGGATTTCTGTTAAGCTTGCATAGCATTATATAAAGTTGTTGCCACCTCTACGTTAATCCATTTGCTATAATGCGGTGTGCACATTTAATTGTAAGCATCGACCACAATCGCAGTTTTGCTTTTGTTCTTATTACAATGGATCACTGGTTCTGTTTGAATCGATGCCTTACTGTTTTTAATAGTGAGAGTTGCATGTTGATTTTTTTTATTGGTATATATATTTGTGTGCAAGGACTCAGGGGGCATAAACTATTACAGACACAAAAAAGGCGGGTACAGTCAAATAAGTTTGAAAACCACTGATCTAGGCTGTAAAGTCTTTGGGGCAAGTATTCCATTTCTTTGGGGCATTTTAACTACAGTAGAACCTTAGAGTTATGAACTGACCAGTCAACCATGCATTTTATTTGGAGCCAGAAGTACGCAATCAGGCAGCAGCAGAGACCAAAAAAAAAAAAAGAGCGAGAGCAAGTACAGTACAGTACTGGGTTAAATGTAAACTACTAAAAAAGTAGTGTTTTTCTTCTGCATGGTAAATTTTCAAAGGTGTATTAAGTCAATGTTCAGTTGTAAATTGTTGAAAGAACAACCATGACATTTTGTTCAGAGTTATGAACAACCTCCATTCCCGAGGTGTTCGTAACTCTGAGGTTCTACTATATCGCAAAGTGCCTTGAGCTCATATAACACTAAATAAAAAATAAAGAACCCTTCAGCTTAGTGGGTATTGTGTTAATGTAAAGTTTTATTGCTTGATTTGCCCAGTTTGACTTTGTATAACTGTCATTTTTAGGTAGCTTTATTTTCAACAAACACTAAAATATTCTAACGTGGTGGTATAATTACTGTTGCTTTCTTCTACCATTGGGGAGGATACCGTAGTCCTAACACACAGTGGAAGCTGAATCCTTGCTTTATATGCAATACTCAACTCAGTCTTAACTATGGAGCAGTAATCTGTGACACTATAGTAACAAGTATACCTTTTTGTATATTTTGATGAATCCAGGTAAATCAGAAATATGGCACTCATCCAGATTTTTGATTTTTAAATACTGTATCATGGTGAAAATAAGTGGAATTTATAAAGATAAGTGACCTGCATACTTAATTTACCAACTTACACAAATATTCTTTATATTTGTGCAGTGGAATGTTGCTCGCATATATCACCACTTTTGGCAGTGAGTGGGCTGCCAAACTTCATTTGGCCATCTAATTTCTGAGTGGTGGTAGAACAGAATACTCTGACAGAGGGAGAGTTAGCTTGAAGGTTAGAATTCTGGGTGGTGACTTAAGACAACATAATCCTGCAATCAGAGTAGGAGGTAGTGTTGGAAACGGCTATTTTTAATGCAGTTACCAGTGAGTTCTAAGAAGTGATAAGACGCTCATTGCCTCAAGGGTATAATATTACCATAGATGTTTGGCTAGAGGGATCTCTCTTTCAGTTAATGTGCAATATTAAGTAACAGATGTCATAATTTATGTTGTCCATATATGCTGTCTCCTTAGTATCTTCATGTTGTAAAGTTGACATCTCTGGTAATTTAGCTTGTTTAAGGTCAGTCTTGAAAATGTCATTTTTTAGTTTATGCATAATGGTTTTGCTGCTCCTGGCAAATAACATAACTTCCCTTTAAATTGATACATTTGAGTTTAAAATCTCATTATAAGCAAGGGAAAAACTTGCATCTTCTTGGTGTCAACCTTGTTAACTGAAAGTGATTTAAGGAGACAATGTTATAAACTAAATAACAGATTAAACTAGATCTTACTTTAAATAATCTGTAGGATATTCCAGTTCAGTGAGTATCCTGTAGAATACTTTAACTTTATGATACTACATAAATATTACTATTTACTCTTAGAAATTCATGCTGAAGTACAGTTGAAGAATTATGGGAAATTTCTTGAGGAGTATACTTCTCAGCTGAGGAGAATAGAAGATGCATTGGATGACTCAGTTGGAGATGTTTGGGACTTCAAACTTGATCCTATAGCATTAAAGGTCTGTATATATTTAATGCATATTGGAATTATCTATGTCTTCTACAAATTAAAATAATGCATTTCGGAGGCATTCAGTTGTGATTTCACTAATGATTCTCTGGAATGATCAGATTTATTGGGCAAACATTTTCATATTCAATCAATACAAAACTGTCAAATTAAATGGAGAAATTTGATTGTCCAGTAGCTTATAGTTCTGTTACCAAGCATCTATGAAAAGCCTTCAGATGGAGCCCTCATTTCAGAATACAATATTTATTCTCTCCTGGGCTGCATGAGAATCATAAGGCTGAAGCTGTTGGTGTCATGGTGTGCTAATCTGGAAGCCAAAAAAAATCTCTTGCTTGCAAATGAGTTGTATAGTTGGAAGAGAGTTTGAAGGTATTGCAAGGTCTCTGCCGTTGAACTCTACTAGTCAGATTTCTGAGCTGCATTTATGAGAGAGTAGAATCATCCTGAGCGTATGGTCTTGGCCTAATGGCCTCTTTATCTCCCTATCTGATCAGTGGAATGCCGTTGTCAGCCAAGTTTTGCCTGCATATTTCAGGCTTTAGAGTTTTCTTCCCCAAATGACCTAGGGCAGGTTGTTCTCTGATCGTGTTAGGATGTTGGGATGCTAAATGAGTCCTGTCCCTCCATCATTGATAATTAGGATCTTTAGAGCCTAGATAGCGATTGTGTTGGTCAGACACAAACTCTCTGGAAAAGGGTGCTTGCAGGGTGTCTAATTTGTTAATTTACAGCTGTTGGAAAAAGTGTACACCATCTCTTTCTTGTATCCTGTTCAAACCTTTTAGAAGTGTTAGTAACCACTGGCTGTAGAGTCTAGGATGTTCATGGCACTTCTATGGGCCAGTAGCCATTGTGCCTTTTGTCTGGAGTGGACCTGAAGCCTTTTTTAGTTGTGATTTATTTAAAGTGATGCTTCTGTTGGTAGAACTAAATAGAACTATAAACTTTTTTGAATCTTACAAGTTACAGAGAACTGTTTCAAATATCTTTCTAATAAAGTTACCTTCAGGTAAAATATTTAAAAGTATATTAGTATTAAGATATTTTTAAAAAGCTAAAACAAAAATATTTTTGAGGTTACACTGTAATCAGTCACGTATATATATTTTCCCTTTACCCTGGAAAGGAAAAGGTCCATGCAATTGTGCCCTTATATTTGTTCAGTCTTTTAATTGTGCCCCAAAATTTTCCCCAACCCATTTTAACCATAAAATAGCAAATCATTGATGATTGTAGGAGAATATAATTTCACATTTTTTTTCTCTATCCTTTGGAGCTTAGTGAAACTTAAAAGAATCCTACATTCTGAGCAGTTCAAGGAACCAAATTCTTGCATACAATTCTTGTTCTGTACAGAAGAACAGACTATATGAGCACAGTGGTGTAAACTGAGCCATGCACAGATATACTTGCAACTAAAATACAAGTTAGGTTACATTTTGTCTCAATAGCCTCAAGAACTGCATTTTAAAGGAGGGCAACCCCCCCACACACACACAATAGTCATCCTCCCTTAAAAGCCAGTTATTTCTCTGGTCACAGACTTCCTGTCCTTCATGAAGTACAAGATATTAGTTATTTTTTTATGTTGAATTTACAGGCATTATTTAAAAACAGAATTTAACTTTTATCCCCTTCTGGAACATGCCTGCCTAGAGGGCTAAACTTTGAACTTGTGCATCCAGTCTCAGTGTTAGTGTGCACAAATGGGCTGGAAAAGCTCTTGGCTGACTTTCAAATCCAAAATAGGTGTTTATATATGCAAATACATGTCTTGCCTGCACAAATAAGTATGCACACATTTTTGTGATTGCAAGATTAGAAGCCATTTAAACATTGGGCCCAGTAGATTTGTCTTACAGCAGTCAGGACTTTTTGCTTTAATATTTCTATAATTGTTATAAATTTCACGTAGTTCATTTGTCTTTTACCCTTACATACCTTCACGAAACAGGACTTGATGAGTCTACGTAGTATGAGAACTGGATATTTCCTCCATGGTAGCGTGCCAGTAGCATACACTTAGTGTCTTTTTGGTACTGAGTGCATTTGGAACTAGGTTGAAAAAATTAAGTTGCTTAACATAATCACATAAATGGTGTTTCTTTTTAGTAATTAAACATATGCTTTTTTAAAGAAAGTCTTCTAATATTTCTATTTTTTAATTAATGTTTAGCTTTTGCCCTATGAACAGTCTTCCCTGCTGGAGCTCATAAATACAGAAAACAAGGTAAAATGCTTTAAACTTAGAATTTTTTAATTATAAGAACTCTGTAGTAAAATCTGTAAATGTTTTTTTCTGTAGAGCGCTTTGAACATGAAAAGTGCTACAAGTGTCAGATGTGTGTTTATTACACTTTTATATTACCCGTGTAATTCTGTTTTTTTCCTTGATGAGTCTAGGTTCTGAACAAAGTAATAACTGTGTATGCTGCCCTTTGCTGTGAAATCAAGAAGTTAAAATATGAGGTAATTCCTACAGCCTGTCTTTATTACTGTTACAAAATGTTTGCAGTTTGGCAAACTGAAATGTAGATTTTGCATCTTGGCTTTTTTTAGCTTCTAAACCTGCAAACATAAGCCATGTATTTTTGTAAATTGAGTATTTATATCTTTTTAATTTGGAAAAAAATCTCTCCTTTTGTTGGTAGGCGGAAACTAAATTTTATAATGGCCTCTTGTTTTATGGAGAAGGAGGTAAGTAGTTCCCTTTATAATGACAGTTAGTGTTATGCTGTTGCTTCTTCTTATATTAAAATAATTGCAGTCTTATGTTCTAGACATTAGAAATTTACTTTTACTACATTTTGGCTATTGATAAAAACCTGAAACTCCTGGTCTCTGTTACAATACATGACCTGCATATCAGTGTCTTGTAACTACACTGAATTAACATCAAACATCATTAAGATTTTAGTTAGAAAGAGCCATTATCTGCAGTGAAGCACTGGTGTAGTAGTGGGAACTTCCTTGATATTTTGTCTCTGCTTTACATATGTGTGGACGGCTTATGTGAGAGGCAGGAAGTGGGGACTGGTGACAAGAGTGTGACAAGAGAGTGTCTGAACACTTTTGGCTTTTAAGGAAGGATTTGGAGAGAGGGCAGGGCACTGGTCGTACAAAGACAGGGAGACCATTTCTTTCAGAAAGTGTAGCATGAGGCTTTTTTTTTTAAAAAAAGATTTCATCTTCCCTTTTAACACTGAAACCTTTAATGTAGGTTCACACTGCCTTGTATTTTAAAAAAGTACTTTGCAGTTATTTTTCAAGGTTTCTATATTGAATATAAGAAAAGGAGTACTTGTGGCACCTTAGAGACTAACCAATTTATTAGAGCATAAGCTTTCGTGAGCTACAGCTCACTTCATCAGATGCATATCGTGGAAACTGCAGCAGACTTTATATATACAGAGAGAATATGAACCAATACCTCCTCCCACCCCACTGTCCTGCTGGTAATAGCTTATCTAAAGTGATCATCAGGTGGGCCATTTCCAGCACAAATCCAGGTTTTCTCACCCTCCACCCCCCCCCCCCCCACAAATTCATTCTCCTGCTGATGATAGCCCATCCAAAGTGACAACTCTTTACACAATGTGCATGACAATCAAGTTGGGCTATTTCCTGCACAAATCCAGGTTTTCTCACATCCCCCCCACCCCCATACACACACAAACTCACTCTCCTGCTGGTAATAGCTCATCCAAACTGACCACTCTTCAAGTTTAAATCCAAGTTAAACCAGAACATCTGGGGGGGGGGGGGGGGTAGGAAAAAACAAGAGGAAACAGGCTACCCTGCATAATGACTTAGCCACTCCAAGTCTCTATTTAAGCCTAAATTAATAGTATCCAATTTGCAAATGAATTCCAATTCAGCAGTTTCTCGCTGGAGTCTGGATTTGAAGTTTTTTTGTTTTAAGATAGCGACCTTCATGTCTGTGATTGCGTGACCAGAGAGATTGAAGTGTGTGTGTGTGTATGTGTGTGTGTATATATATTTATTTTGACATAACACCGGACTCTGCTTATATAAATGTGGTCATAGGCTTTTTTCCAATTGGTAGATCATAAGATCTCACTCTGGGTGAAAGTTACTTTTTTTTTTTTTTTTACAGCGTAAAACTGACAGGAGATCTGAATTCTCCTCCAGACTGTGCTATTGACCTCCTGTGTGACCTCAGGCCTAGTCACTAAACTTCTGTTTTTCCCATCAGAAAGATAGAGAAGATAATGCCTCTTTTACAGTAGCCTCGTGAAGCTCAGTTCATTAGAGTTTTGTAAAGCCTTTTGAAATCCTTGCATAGACGGTACTATAGAAGAGTGTAAACTCTTTCAGGTAGAGACTGTGACTAGCACATTCTAGGTGCTATGTAAAATATGACTGTCTTGGTTCTTTTGATGAATCATTTCTCTAACTGCAGATAACTTTTTAAAGCAGACTTCTATCAGACATGTGTTTAAAGCCTTTTGAATCATAGTGACATACTGCCAAACTGTAACAAAGGTCTCCCTCAAAAATGTTCTGCCTCATTGGCAAGGAGAAAAGAGGGCTGCAGTAGCTATAAGCTGCTTATTCTGTGACAGCAGTTTGGTCCTGCTGTTTCTCCTCTTCCTCCTGGAGAAGCCAGCAACAGGGAGTGGGTGGGAATGCAGTCCTCCAACCAACAACACCTCTAGATGCACGAGAGCCAGCTGTTCCTCTTGTAGCAGCTGCCATAACAATTGTAGGCTTACCTGGGTGAGCAGAAGCTAGCTAGGTCCCCGTCTTGAAGGGGTCTGAAAATATGAGGTGGAGCATTTTTGAGTTGGCCTCTGGGGGAAAAAAATATCCGTCCTCCCCACTCCTCCTCTCCCAATGTGACACATTCCTGTCCTCCACCATCACATCACGATGCACAGGGCTGGGCTAGGGGTGGTGTCAGCAAGATGTTTATTTGGGGTATACATCAAATTTAACAGAGTGATTTGTATATAAAAAAGTGTGTGTTGGGGAAAGATACAGTCTTTAGGAATCTTAGAGCCTCCTATTGCAGAAGAGTAGAGCCTAGCTGCTTGTGCCTTTCATCCCCTTTGATTGGTTTATATTGACATACATTTTCAAGGCTATCTTCTTAAAACAAAGTGGGTAGAAACTTTAAAAGGCTGAGATTTTCTATCACTGGACCTGAAGTCAGCTCTTTTAACAAAGTCTTGCACAAGCCCCCTCCAGACTGCCATTAGAAAAGCAATTATTGTGTATACTATAGTAAGGTTTCAAATTAAATCCACAATACCACAGGTGCTTAATCCCTATTGTGGATTAACTTCTTACCCAGTTTAATTTTTAAAATTAAAGCTATTGTTATTCGTAGTGGTCTGGTATAAAAGTTTTAACGCATTAAGTTTTTAATAAAAAGAAAAGGAGTACTTGTGGCACCTTAGAGACTAACAAATTTATTTGAGCATAAAAGCTTTTGTGAGCTACAGCTCAATAAATTAGTTAGTCTCTAAGGTGCCACAGGTACTCCTTTTCTTTTTGTGAATACAGACTAACACGGCTGCTACTCTGAAACCTGTCATTAAGTTTTTAATAACTCCCAGGTGGATGCATTTTAAAACCCTGTATGCCAGATTTTGTCAGATGAGATTTTATGGCCAATTATAATCACCAGAATAATGTGTTTACAAACATAAATGCTGACACGATGTTAAATTGGTACTCCAGGAAACTTGGTACTTTGTAACATCCTATTATTTATGTTGAGGGTAGTGCTCTGAAGCCCTAGTTATGGACCAGGACCCCATGGTACTAGGTCCTGTAGAAATACAGAACAAGAAGATGTTCTCTGTTTAGCAAAGCACAGTCAAGTCTTTGTTAAGGATTCATTGGAAATACATTGCCTTATAGCAGTGTGCTTTAATTAAAGGTCAAACAAAATTGGTTTGTCATCCAGACTTGAGTGTAATGAATAGGTTTGTCTGATATTCCTAGTCAGTGAAGCTTTTGTTTATCTTTCAAGCCACAGATTCCAGCATGGTGGAAGGTGATTCCCAAATACAGATGGGAAGATTTATTTCATTTTTACAGGTAAAGAGTGCATCTTGGCTTTGGAGCAGTTGTACTCTGTTTTTTTCTACTTCTCAAATGGACTCATCAGTTACAGTATCCTATTTACATCCCATTCAAAGGTATTGGGAGTCACTTTTGTGTGCAGATTACAATTTCTTGCCTGCACATCTGTCTCAACCAACCTCCTTCACTCATCCTTTCAAATAGAGAGCTGTTAGGTGCAGTTTGTTCACTATTGTGTTTCTGCACTTAAAGCTGTTTCAAGCACTGTAAGCCCCAGTGTGAGAAGGTTAAAAGATTTTCAGATTCGGTTCCCAAATAAACTAGTTTATCTAAACAGACTTCAACAGGAAAAAATGTAGTGGGACTCTGTCACTTTCTGTTAAAGGTCTAACATTCTGATGCATGTTTCTGATGGTAAATTTTAGTTTTCCACTGAATAAAAAGTGGTAGTGCTGGCAGGAATTAAACTATTTGTTTGTTCATCTTCCTTTAGCTTATAGAAAGAGGTAAGATTAAAACAAGCAATTTAAAAAAAAATTGTTGATGCCGCACAAAAAATATTCTGGGGAGTAACATGCCTCTTAGAAACAATTGTGTTTATTACCAAGGACACTTGAATGAAAACAGGATGTGTGTTTCCAAGGATTTCCTTTGTTCTTGATGTTCATTCTACACTAGAAATTATCATTATTTTTCTGGAATGATTTCCATAGCAAGTGATTGTCCAATCACAAACAGGATCCTGTTGTCATGAAAAATTTACTTGTAGTAAAAAATGAAAAATATATACTGCTTAAGCAAAACTGTGTCTAGAAAATGTAAATTCAGCCTTCATTAAACAGGACTTTATTTACTGTCTTGTAAATATCATGTATCAGAGTTCTTAGTGGTCCCCTTTGGTAGACCAAAGATCAGAGGAAAATACTTGCTAAGCTCTCCTGCATGCAGTTGCTAATATCTCTGCCTTTTCTTGTGCACTTTCTGTCTCCTGATCTTTGTTCTTTCCTGCTTAGCCATCAGCTTTCTTTTTCACTTTTTACCTCCCAATTTCTTCTACTCATCTGTTCAGGGGAGAAGATTTGTTGATGGCTCTGTGGGCCCATGCTACATGTGCTTCTGTGGCTCAGCTGAGAGTTCTGGGAGCTAGGAGGAGAGAGTGGCTGAGTGGGTGTTTGCTTACACTCCTGTATGTAAGATATCATCCCAGGACCATAGAGGGAAGGTTGGGGAGCTTTCAAATATCTGTATCCGATTCCTGCTTTATAAGAATCTGTAGGAAGAATCTCTCCTTACTGAGTCTGTCCTGTTCCCATTGCTGTGCTCCACTTTCTAGTCCCCAAAAGGAATAAGCTGGTGGCAGTGTCTACCATCTGGGAAACACTAATACGGTAGTGATGTGCAGAGCTGGCAGAGGGATCAGAATATGCTGTTTTCGTATAGCTGCTTGTCACGGAGTCCCTGGGCGATGCTCTGGAACTGCTCCCCATGAAGCCAGTCAGGACTCTGGGGTAGTCGCCTTTCTGTGAGCAGCCTGTCTGCAGGACACACAGCTCACACAGCTTCCACCTTCCTGGGTCTGACCTCGGAGCATTCAGCATCCTCTGCCCCTCCGTGCGCTTCCCCCCAGTGAGTCCACTCAGGTGGGGCTCCTGGGGAAGCCAGAGGGTCCTGCACCCCAACTTCGCAGTCAGACGGGACTCTCAGCCAGCCAGTAAAACAGAAGGTTTATTAGACGACAGGAACATGGTCTAAAACAGAGCTTGCAGGTGCAGAGAACGGGACCCCTCAGCTGGGTCCATTCTGGGGGGCAGTGAGCCAGACAACCACGTCTGCACTTCACTCCATGTCCCAGCCAGCCCCAAACTGAAACTCCCTCCAGCCTCTCCTCCTCTGGGCTTTGTTCCTTTCCCGGGCCAGGTGGTCACCTGATTCCTTTGTTCTCCAACCCTTTAGCTCTCACCTCGCAGGGGGGAAGGGCCCAGGCCATCAGTTGCCAGGAAACAGGGTGTCGGCCATTCTCTGTGTCCAGACTCCTGCACACACCGGCCCTCTAGGGCTCTGCAATGATCATACACCCTTACCCCACCACCTAGATACTTAAGAACTGCCTAGGGGAAACTGAGGCACCCCCACACTATTCAGAGGAAACATTAAGAAGAGTCCCACTTCGTCACATCTAATACGGTAGTGATGTGCAGAGCTGGCAGAGGGATCAGAATATGCTGTTTTCGTATAGCTGCTACATAAACATATTCGCTGTTTGTTATGGATTTGGCAGTTCTTGGTATCCAGAGATTGTTCTCAGCAGATGTAACAGCTAAATATTTACCGAGGTGATATTAAAGAGACAAACTATCATACTAATTTAGGAATACCTGGCAATGTTTCACTACCCTCTGCAGGATTAAACCACATAATCTTTAATATACTTAGAAGATTTTCAAAATCTGTCAGTTGTTTGCAGCATAGTCTGTTGCTGACAGCTGGATATGTGCCATGAAATTGGACTTTCTGCCTTAAGCATTTAAAGGGGCAATGTTAACTGGTTCTAGGCCTGAAATTTAGGTTCTGTTTTTAGAAACCTCAAAGCCAAATACAGAAAGAATGTTTAAATGAAAATGAAGTTAAAACCCAAACAACATTTTTAAGCAAGTGAAAAGCAAAAAGTGAAACTGACCAAGCTGTTCACATGTCCAAGACGAGTGAAATGTAAACCAACTGCATATATAATAAAAAGCCAATTTAGAATTTTTCAAACTCTTCCGTTTGATATAGTTTAAAGCCAGAAAGTACCAATAGGTCATCTAGTTTGACCTGAATACCTCAGACCATTACGTTTCACCCAGTTATCCATGTGTTGAGCCCAGTAACTTGTGTTTTAGCCAAACACATCTTCCAAAATGGCATCTAGTCTTGAGTTGAAAACTATCCACCACTTCCCTTGGTAATTTGTTATAATTGTTAAGTACCTGCATTTTGAATTTTTTTGGCGTAATTTCTAACTTGAATTTGTCTGGCTTCAGCTTCCATCCGTTGGTTCTTGTTATACCTGTCTCCACTAAATTAAAGAGCCCTTTAGTACCTGGTATTTTCTCCACGTGAAGGTACTTATGCACTGTAATCATGTCACCTCTCAATCTTCTTTTGATAAGCAAAACGGATTGAGCTGTTTAAGTCTCACTGTAAAGCATTTTCTCCAGCCCTAGAGTCACTTTTGTGGCTCTTTTCTGCCCCCTCTTCAGTTTTTCAACATCTTTTTTAAAATGTGGATATTTGAACTGGACACAGTATTCCAATATTGGTCTCACCCATGCTGTATTAAAAAGGTAACAATCACCTCCTACTCCCCTGTTTATGCATCCAAGGATCACATTAGCCCTTTTTGCCACAGTATGACACTGTTTATTTGCTTGTCCACTATGACCCCGGATCCTTTTCAAAGTCACTGTTTTCCAGGATACAGTCCCCATTTTATAGGTATGGCCTGTATTCCTGGTACCTAGATATATTTACTTTTGGCTGTATTGAAATGAATTCTGTTTGGATGGGGCCAGCTTACCAAGTGATCCAGATCGCTCTGTATGACTGCCCTGTCCTCGTTATTTACCACTCCACCATTGATTTCAGTGTGTATCATCACTAGTGGAGATTTGCCAGATGACTTCATAATCCTATCCAGTTTACGGCTGCATTTCAAATTTTCACTCCTGTTCTTGTGTCCCTTGCTGAATTCTCTGTCCTCTCCACTTTCAGTTTTAAATCCAGCATGTCAGTAACTCATGAAAATAATCTTTTTTTCTGTCTGTAAGTGTAGCTATTTATCTGTAATCTGTCTGATTTGTGGCTTTAGCTTGGCGTGGCTTCAAAGAGAACAATGGTTGTTTAGGGCTAGAGCAGACTTTTTAAACTTTTTAGGCTATGTACCCCTTTCCAAATAATGTAGTCTACCATGTATCCCCATCTGAGATAGACAGAGGTGACACATGGAGGGACACGCAGAGTCACGTGCCCCGCAGATTTCTGCTTTCCATTTAGCAACAGCTTCTAGAGATTTTCAAATTGTGGGTGCGCCTCCCTAGGTGGGTGTGGAGGAATGTTCGGGGGTGGGGAGGGAGGGAATGGCGATGCTAGGTGGCTCGGGCCGGCCCCGCATAGCGGGACTCACAGGGGAGCACCACCTCCACCCTCTCACTCACCTCAGTGGGCCACTCAGCCTGTTACAACCAAAAATTGTAACTCAAAGGGCTGCCTCAGAATTGAGTTACAATTTTTGGTCTCCACCCTACCCCCCCCGTCTCCCCCCTAAATCCAGACAGGCTGGGTTGCCCTGCTGACCTGAGGTGAGTCAGGGGATGGAGGTGGTACTCCCTCCCCGAGCCCTGCCCAAGGTCACCGGCCCAAGGGCCCCGGGGGGTGGGGTGCACCTCTGTACTAAATAAAATGTATTGTCCACCATTATAGGATTTTTCTCGCATACTCCTTGACAAGAGCTCACATACCTTTAGGGATACACGTAACCCAGTTTGAAAACCACTGGGTTTTCAAAGAAAAAGAGCATGCTTTTGTTATGGAGTTCATAGAAGGCGGTGGTGCTTACACACACTGCCTGAGGGAGAGTTGTAGGAGGCCTTGTGCCTCAGAAGCATAATGTCTTCTAGGGCTCTTTGTTTGGGGTGGGGTGTAACTTATTACATCCATTTTAAAGGTGTACTATACTCCCCCAAGCAAGCACCAGCTCTTGGCTATTGCATGGGTGAAGTGGGGCAAAGCCTTGCCCACTGTCTACACATTTATCCTGGGAGGAAGCATCTGAGTGAAGCTCCCCTGAGCATCAGGACTGTGGTTCTAGCTAGCCCTATTGATGGCGACTCAATAAGGAAAAGGATCCTTACTCCCTCTTCTGCCTCTGTGTAGCTTCATTAGCCCTAAATCCTAAAGAAACATGCTTAAAGAAATGTGTCTGACTTCCTGTCCAGGCTGCAGTTGTGAGAAGCCTCAGACTGGAATTAGGAAGTTGAACTTGGGGTTCTGGTTGCATGATTGTTGTTCACTGTCTTGGAAATAATACCAATGTATGCAAAATTTGTCATTTCAGGAGCTGTCTTGTTTTGTTTCACGGTGCTACGAAGTGGTGATGAATGTAATTCATCAGCTGGCTGTTCTCTATACCAGCAACAAGTAATTATTGGCAGAAATGCTATGTCCCCTTTTTATTATTAAACAAAGTACAAGATGTTATGATCTCCCTAAAGCATGGTAAACATTATAATACTCTGGTCAGAAAATATGGAGAGTGGTTTTTAATGCAGCCTTATATGCCCACATAAGCTACTTTTAAAAGGATTTTATTTATTAAAAGAATCATAATCTGCTTTAAGTGTTTTTTTGTGATGAGATGCAAGAATGTCTTTTAAACTAAAAGGCATATTTCAGGAGAGCTGTCTCTTTTCAGAAGGAACAAATCTTGATGCTAATGTGGCTGATCTTTATATCCTTATGCCTCTAATTGTTGGACTTAGTCCCTGTCCTACTGGCAGGAGGAATGGATGCCTTATGTTAGCTGAGAGATGCTGTGGAGATGCCATTCTAACATTTTGAAGAAATGGTAAAATCAAATTGTTTCAGAAGCTTAAAAAAATTAGGTCAACTTATTTAATTTTAATATTATAAATGTGTGATCATAATATCTATTTGAGCAAACCTGATCAGTTTTTTATTTAAACATTAGTATCATAGATATTGTCTTGAGTATGGCTTTATGTCTTCATATGCCAATTTGACAGTAATGATGTCTTGGTATATGGGAGACAGTGTCTTACATCAGAGGGTCTTGGGCATTTACTTACTTTGTCTTTGGTTTCATCTGTAGGATTTAGAGCGTGTGTGTTCAGGTGGAGATGCTATGATTGCTAATTAGTCTTAGTTATTCATTTTTGTTTTGTGAATTTTAGTGTATATCACTTGCAGAGACTAAGGGCATGATTTTCAGACATGAAACTCCAGTTGAAGTGAGTGGAAGCTGTGGGTGCTTGACACCTCTGAAACTCAAGCCAATTTGTATATCTGGTCTCAATGTACAAGCAACACTCCTTGGCTAAAGTCACATGGGAAGCATATTTAGATTGAATTTTTGCAGTTTATAAAATTTAAAAAAATCATGCAGTTTATAAAATGGCTGAAAAAAGTATGCATAAAATACATGCTGTTGAAGGGGATATGCACCCTCCATGATATGTGCATAACTTCTATTATATTCCCATAAATGAGTCAATACTAAATCAATGCAATGTTACTGTTGTAGGGGCCACTGTACTACTGGAGCTGTTATGTGACAAATCGGATGTAAAATAAAAGAATGGGACCACTTATGGTTGCTGAAAGATCTCATGATGTCTGAGAGTTAGGGATGTGAATGCTAGAGCTTTGGCCATATTCTAAATAGGTTCATTCTTTCTGCCTAAGTTTCCTCTGCTGTTTTAACCGGTTATGGTATTCTTCTGCCCAAGGCTGCTATTTAACAGTACTTTGCATCTCTACACAGCTGCACTGTTTCAGTGGTGAATGAAGTGAAGCTGGGTGTCTAGCTTGCGTATCAGTTGGTTAAGTTTGTAAAGTGTTTTGGGACCTTTGGAATGAAAGACACTATAAAAATGCTAATTATTAACATCACTGGGACTTGTTAATATACATGCGCAACAGCCTAGACCTACAATTTAGCAAACCAATGGTTCATTATGATTTGGAAAATGTTATCAACCTGATATTGCTACATTGGTTGTCAAAACCAATTTTTAATATGCATTTTTATTATGTGTTGGAATATATTTTTCATTACTGATAACAATTACCACAATTACTTTCTTGAAGTATAATATGCAAGTAAAACATTTAAGAGACTGATACCTCTAACAACAGTTAAAATGTGCAAAATAAATAAGTGCTAGCTAATAATGGAAAAATAAGATATTGTTTTGTTTGCTTATCTATTGCAGGAATGCACCTAAAATTATAGTGACAACAGGAGTTCATTTTCAGGTGAGATGATTTAAAGCAATGTTTCTCAACCTTTTTGATGCCAGGGACAGGTTTCCTGCCTTCCTAACTGTGTTAGGGAGATCTCAGGGACTGGCACTGGTCCATGGACCAGTTGTTGAGAAACACTAGTTTAGAGGATTTTAATTTTTTTTTTAGTTTTATAAACAAACCTGAAAAACATTTCTAAGTTTTCTTGTGAGAGAGAGGAGAAAAATGAATTAAAGGATCATTTTCAATGTGTGTTGGAATCCTGCTCTCAGGACAGAGTTGTCCAATCACTGTTTCTGATTATTATATGGAAATGGTCATTACATCCAGATATGGCAAATGCTAACTTTCTTAGATTAAAAGTGGATGGGTCTTGTGCTTGTGCGTCACAAACACTGTTTGAGAATCCTACCTTCATTGTCAAGACAGGTCAGCTAGCTTATGAGTGGCACCTCCATGCTAACTGTAACATTCCTTCTCTGTAGTGAAAGAACACTAAAATGGGGTAAAAAAAATCTTTGTTTACATGGCATGAAACCATTGGTAACTACTGGAACTTCTTTAACAGACTATGTATGAGCATCTAGGGGAGCTGCTGACAGTCTTACTCACGCTGGATGAAATAGTTGACAATCATGCCACTCTGAAAGACCACTGGACCATGTACAAAAGGTATGCAGTTGGAGCCTTAGACATATTTCCAGTGTAAATATTAAAAACAGGTGGGTAAATTTAGGTCTAAAGAAAATGAGTTGAAAGCCCTGGTATTTGCTAAACTTCTAGGGCTTAAGCCTGTGTCAATGAGAGTTGCCACTGACTTCAGTGGGAGCAGAGTTGGCTCTTCATTGTGTCATCTTACTGGTGCAAGTAAAAACTTACAGTGCCAGATCAAAACCCCTACAAACTTAGCCTGTTAACTTGGGCTGCTGTTACAACCTTGAGTAGAAGGATAATGGCTGCTGATGTTTGAGAGAGAATGTATTTGTTAAGAAATCTTATCTTAAAAGGAAGTGTGAACTGTGGCTAAAACTGTACAGTATCCTGTCACTCTTACTTGAGTCGCCCTATGGACTTGAATAGAAATTTTTGCTTGAGCAGGATCAAGTTCTATGCAAAATTACTGTAGTGCAAAATCAGTTGAGATTTCATAGAAGTCTTCCAATAGGGGTGTATTGTTCTTCTGCAAATTGCCTATGCTGACACAGTGACCTTTAAATTTATTACCTTGTGAAGGGCAGAGACAAATTCTGTTCGGGATGTGTTTAGTGTGGGGGGCCTACATGACCCTGTTTTGAGACTTATCATTTCCTATGACTCCAGACAGCAGCAAGGCAACATAGTGACCAAGGAATCCAAGGAATTTAGACATTAAATATGTTTTCTAATGCTCTCTGCTAGATAACACTGTGTGACATAGCAGGCATTAAGGCCTTTCTTCATTCTTTACCAAAACACTGGTGAAGCCATAATCAAAGAAAGCCTCATTATATGTGCAAGCAAGTTTCTCAGACCCTTGTTTTCCATTCCTAACTGCATTACTAGACTCGCTGCTGGAGGCTGAAGCAGATACTCTGTGTAAAAATGAAGTTTGTAAAAATGAGTTTGTGTGTGTATGGGGGTGGGGGGGATGTGAGAAAACCTGGATTTGTGCAGGAAATAGCCCAACTTGATTGTCATGCACATTGTGTAAAGAGTTGTCACTTTGGATGGGCTATCACCAGCAGGAGAGTGAATTTGTGTGGGGGGGTGGAGGGTGAGAAAACCTGGATTTGTGCTGGAAATGGCCCACCTGATGATCACTTTAGATAAGCTATTACCAGCAGGACAGTGGGGTGGGAGGAGGTATTGGTTCATATTCTCTCTGTATATATAAAGTCTGCTGCAGTTTCCACGATATGCATCTGATGAAGTGAGCTGTAGCTCACGAAAGCTTATGCTCTAATAAATTGGTTAGTCTCTAAGGTGCTACAAGTACTCCTTTTCTTTTTGCGAATACAGACTAACACGGCTGTTACTCTGAAACCTGTGTAAAAATGAGTTCACTGTGACTCTGATCACAAATCAGAAAGAGGAATTCACTGTTAAGCAAATGAGGCCGCGACTTAGGAAGGCCCTGTGTGCTGATACTAGGGCAGCACAGAGACAGTGACTTACTATGATTCTTTATCCTTGAGTGCCAACAGAGTACTCAGGGTGGCATAAAAGAAGATATGGGCCCTTCCTTAAGGAGTTTACAAGCCACTGCAGATTCGCATCTCAGAAAAGGCTAGCAGAAGCTCCTATCAGCTCGAGCAGAGAGGATGCTCTGTTGGTGAGGCTGTTGATAAGGATCTTCTGCGTTCAAGTCCCTCAGCTGGGTGCTTACACAGCCGGATGGTACAAATGGCCAAATTGGCATCTGCACAGCCACTTCCACACGGCCAGCGTGTCCGGATCTGCTCCACAAATGCTGTACCAGGAGGCAGCTGTTTTGATCTACGGAATGGCACCCTTTGTACATGTGAGGTCACCAGTGTACCCACTGTACACCCTCTGCACTGCTGTACCCACTGCACCCTTTGCACACGCTGTACATGTGAGATCACCAAAGGCTCTTATGCAAAGTAAGCTGCCACGGGATAAGCGGGAAGGTGCTCTCATGGATTGGTAACTGGTTAAAAGATAGGAAACAAAGGGTAGATATAAATGGTCAGTTTTCAGAATGGAGAGAGGTAAATATTGATGTCCCCCAAGGGTCTGTTCTGGTACCAGTCCTATTCAACATATTCATAAATGATCTCGAAAAAGGGGTAAACAGTGAGGTGGCAAAATTTGCAGATGATACAAAATTACTAAAGATAGTTATGACCCAGGCAGACTGCGAAGAGCTACAAAAGGATCTCTCAAAACTGGGTGACTGGGCAACAAAATGGCAGATGAAATTTAATGTTGATAAATGCAAAGTAATGCACATTGGAAAGCATAACCCCAACTATATATGTAAAATGATGGGGTCTAAATTAGGTGTTACCACTCAAGAAAGAGATCTTGGAGTCATTGTGGATAGTTCTCTGGAAACATCCACTCAATGTGCAGTGGCAGTCAAAAAAAAAAAAGAACAGAATGCTGGGAATAATTAAGAAAGGGATAGATAATAGGACAGAAAATATCATGTTGCCTCTATAAAAATCCATGTTATGGCCACATCTTGAATACTGTGTGCAGATGTGATTGCCCCATCTCAAAAAAGATATACACCTCTACCCCGATATAACATTAATTCAGATATAACACGGTAAAGCAGCGCTCTGGGGGATCAAAGCAAGTTCGATATAACGCGGTTTCACCTATAATGCAGTAAGATTTTTTGGGTCCCTAGGACAGTGTTATATCTAGGTAGAGGTGTATTGGAATTGGAAAACGTTCAGAAAAGGGCAACAAAAATGATTAGGGGTATGGAATGGCTTCCGTATGAGGAGAGATTAATAAGACTGGGACTTTTCTGCTTGGAAAAGAGATGGCCAAGACCATAACAGGGTTCAAAAAAGGACTAGATATATTCATGGAGGATAGGTCCATCAATGGCTATTAGCCAGGATGGGCAGGAATGGTGTCCCCAGCCTCTGTTTGCCAGAAGCTGGGAATGGGTGACGGGATGGATCACTTGATGATTACCTATTCTGTTCATTCCCTCCGGGGCATCTGGCACTGGCCACTGTCGGCAGACCGGATACTGAGCTAGATGAACCTTTGGTCTGACCCAGTAGGGCCGTTCTTATGTGCAGACAGTGCCATTTTGTAGATCATAAGAATGGCCACACAAAAGGGCAGCTTCCTGGTGCAGCATTTGTGGAGGAGATCTGGACACGTTTAGGGGTAAACAGCATAGTCTCGCAGGCTGAATCTGGCCTGTTGGACCCAGAACCCCATCTGCTGATGGCACGACCCCATTTGGGGTCACAGCCCACAGTTTGCAATCTGTGTGCTAGTGACTCTAGACTCTTAGGGTATGTCAACACTACGGAATAAGGTCGAATTTATAGAAGTCGGTTTTTTAGAAATCGGTTTTATATATTCGAGTGTGTGTGTCCCCACAGAAAATGCTCTAAGTGCATTAAGTGCATTAACTCGGCGGAGCGCTTCCACAGTACCGAGGCTAGAGTCGACTTCCGGAGTGTTGCACTGTGGATAGCTATCCCACAGTTCCCGCAGTCTCCGCTGCCCATTGGAATTCTGGGTTGAGATCCCAATGCCTGATGGGGCTAAAACATTGTCGCGGGTGGTTCTGGGTACATATCGTCAAGCCCCCGTTCCCTCCCTCCCTCCGTGAAAGCAAGGGCAGACAATCGTTTCGTGAGTTACCTTTTTTCCTGAGTTACCTGTGCAGACGCCATACCACGGCAAGCATGGAGCCCGCTCAGGTAACCGTCACCCTATGTCTCCTGGGTGCTGGCAGACGCGGTATGGCATTGCTACACAGTAGCAGCAACCCATTGCCTTCTGGCAGCAGACGGTGCAATATGACTGGTAGTCGTCCTCGTTGTGTCCGAGGTGTTCCTGGCCACGTCGGCTGGGAGCGCCTGGGCAGACATGGGCGCAGGGACTAAATTTGGAGTGACTTGACCAGGTTATTCTCTTTAGTCCTGCAGTCAGTCCTATTGAACCATCTTATGGTGAGCGGGCAGGCGATATGGACTGCTAGCAGTCGTATTGTACCATCTTCTGCCAGGCAGGCAAGAGATGAGGATGGCTAGCAGTCGTACTGTACCATCTTCTGCCGAGCAGCCATGAGATGTGGATGGCATGCAGTCCTTCTGCACCGTCTGCTGCCAGCCAAAGATGTAAAAGATAGATGGAGTGGGTCAAAACAAGAAATAGACCAGATTTGTTTTGTACTCATTTGCTTCCCCCCCTCCCCTGTCTAGGGGACTCATTCCTCTAGGTCACATTGCAGTCACTCACAGAGAAGGTGCAGCGAGGTAAATCTAGCCATGTATCAATCAGAGGCCAGGCTAACCTCCTTGTTCCAATAAGAACGATAACTTAGGTGCACCATTTCTTATTGGAACCCTCCGTGAAGTCCTGCCTGAAATACTCCTTGATGTAAAGACACCCCCTTTGTTGATTTTTGCTCCCTGAAGCCAATCCTGTAAGCCATGTCGTCAGTCGCCCCTCCCTCCGTCAGAGCAACGGCAGACAATCGTTCCGCGACTTTTTTCTGTGCGGACGCCATACCAAGGCAAGCATGGAGGCTGCTCAGCTCACTTTGGCAATTAGGAGCACATTAAACACCACACGCATTATCCAGCAGTATATGCAGCACTGGAACCTGGCAAAGCGATACCGGGCGAGGAGGCGACGTCAGCGCGGTCACGTGAGTGATCAGGACATGGACACAGATTTCTCTGAAAGCTGCAATGGGATTCCCTAACTGTGGTGGGGCCATAGACGGAACCCATATCCCTATCTTGGCACCGGAGCACCAAGCCGCCGAGTACATAAACCGCAAGGGGTACTTTTCGATAGTGCTGCAAGCTCTGGTGGTTCACAAGGGACGTTTCACCAACATCAACGTGGGATGGCCGGGAAAGGTGCATGACGCTCGCATCTTCAGGAACTCTGGTCTGTTTCAAAAGCTGCAGGAAGGGACTTTATTCCCAGACCAGAAAATAACTGTTGGGGATGTTGAAATGCCTATATGTATCCTTGGGGACCCAGCCTACCCCTTAATGCCATGGCTCATGAAGCCGTACACAGGCAGCCTGGACAGTAGTCAGGAGCTGTTCAACTACAGGCTGAGCAAGGGCAGAATGGTGGTACAATGTGCATTTGGACGTTTAAAGGCGCGCTGGCGCAGTTTACTGACTCGCTTAGACCTCAGCGAAACCAATATTCCCACTGTTATTACTGCTTGGTGAGTGCTCCACAATATCTGTGAGAGTAAGGGGGGAAACGTTTATGGCGGGGTGGGAGGTTGAGGCAAATCACCTGGCTGCTGGTTACGCGCATCCAGACACCAGGGCGGTTAGAAGAACACAGGAGGGCACGGTACGCATCAGAGAAGCTTTGAAAACCAGTTTCATGACTGGCCAGGCTACGGTGTGAAAGTTCTGTTTGTTTCTCCTTGATGAAACCCCCCGCCCCTTGGTTCACTCTACTTCCCTGTAAGCTAACCATCCGCCCCTCCTCCCTTCAATCACCGCTTGCAGAGGCAATAAAGTCATTGTTGCTTCACATTCATGCATTCTTTATTCATTCCTCACACAAATAGGGGGATGACTACCAAGGTAGCCCAGGAGGGTGGTGGAGGAGGGAAGGAAAATGCCGCACAGCACTTTAAAAGTTTACAACTTTAAAATTTATTGAATGACAGCTTTATTTTTTTGGGCAATCCTCTGTGGTGGAGTGGCTGGTTCGCCGGAGGCCCCCCCACCGCGTTCTTGGGCGTCTGGGTGTGGAGGCTATGGAACTTGGGGAGGAGGGCGGTTGGTTACAGAGGGGCAGCAGTGGCAGCCTGTGCTCCAGCTGCCTTTGCTGCAGCTCAACCATACACTGGAGCATACTGGTTTGGTCCTCCAGCAGCCTCAGCATTGAATCCTGCCTCCTCTCATCACGCTGCCGCCACATTTGAGCTTCAGTCCTGTCTTCAGCCCGCCACCTCTCCTCTCGGTCATTTTGTGCTTTCCTGCACTCTGACATTATTTGCCTCCACGCATTCGTCTGTGCTCTGTCAGTGTGGGAGGATAGCATGAGCTCGGAGAACATTTCATCGCGAGTGCATTTTTTTTTCTTTCTAAGCTTCACTAGCCTCTGGGAAGGAGACGATCCTGTGATCATTGAAACACATGCAGCTGATGGAGAAAAAAAAAGGGACAGCGGTATTTAAAAAGACACATTTTATAAAACAGTGGCTACACTCTTTCCTTGCTGTTAACATTACATACATAGCACATGTGCTTTCGTTACAAGGTCGCATTTTGCCTCCCCCCACCGCATGACTGCCCCCTCAACCTTCCCCCCTCCCTGTGGCTAACAGCGGGGAACATTTCTGTTTAGCCACAGGCAAACAGCCCAGCAGGAATGGGCTCCTCTGAGTGTCCCCTGAAGAAAAGCACTGTATTTCAACCAGGTGACCATGAATTATATCTCACTCTCCTGAGGATAACACAGAGAGATAAAGAACGGATGTCGTTTGAATGCCAGCAAACATACACTGCAATGCTTTGTTCTACAATGATTCCCGAGTACATGTTACTGGCCTGGAGTGGTAAAGTGTCCTACCATGAAGGACGCAATAAGGCTGCCCTCCCCAGAAACCTTTTGCAAAGGCTTTAGGACTACATCTAGGAGAACCGCAAATGCCAGGGCAAGGTAATCCTTTCACATGCTTGCTTTTAAACCATGTATAGTATTTTAAAAGGTACACTCACCAGAGGTCCCTTCTCTGCCTGCTGGGTCCAGGAGGCAGCCTTGGGTGGGTTCGGGGGGTACTGGCTCCAGGTCCAGGGTGAGAAACAGTTCCTGGCTGTCGGGAAAACCGGTTTCTCCGCTTGCTTGCTGTGAGCTATCTACAACCTCATCATCATCATCTTCTTCTTCGTCCCCAAAACCTGCTTCCGTATTGCCTCCATCTCCATTGAAGGAGTCAAACAACATGGCTGGGGTAGTGGTGGCTGAACCCCCTAAAATGGCATGCAGCTCATCATAGAAGCGGCATGTTTGGGGCTCTGACCCGGAGCGGCCGTTTGCCTCTCTGGTTTTCTGGTAGGCTTGCCTCAGCTCCTTCAGTTTCACGCAGCACTGCTTCGGGTCCCTGTTATGGCCTCTGTCCTTCATGCCCTGGGAGATTTTGACAAAGGTTTTGGCATTTCGAAAACTGGAACGGAGTTCTGATAGCACGGATTCCTCTCCCCAAACAGCGATCAGATCCCGTACCTCCCGTTCGGTCCATGCTGGAGCTCTTTTGCGATTCTGGGACTCCATCATGGTCACCTGTGCTGATGAGCTCTGCATGGTCACCTGCAGCTTGCCACGCTGGCCAAACAGGAAATGAGATTCAAAAGTTCGCGGTTCTTTTCCTGTCTACCTGGCCAGTGCATCTGAGTTGAGAGTGCTGTCCAGAGCGGTCACAATGGAGCACTCTGGGATAGCTCCCAGAGGCCAATACCATCGAATTGTGTCCACAGTACCCCAAATTCGAGCCGGCAACGTCGATTTAAGCGCTAATCCACTTGTCAGGGGTGGAGTAAGGAAATCGATTTTAAGAGCCCTTTAAGTCGAAATAAAGGGCTTCATTGTGTGGACGGGTGCAGGTTTACATTGATTTAACGCTGCTAAATTCGACCTAAAGTCCTAGTGTAGACCAGGGCTTAGGGTACAACGACACTGCAGCTGGAAGTGTGCTTCCCAATGCGGGTAGGCAAACATGCTAGCTTTAATGGAGCTAACAATAGCAGTGCAACCAGGGGTAGCATGGGTGGCAGCTTGGGCTAGTTGCCCAAGTATATACTCAGGGAGTTCAGGCAGGTTCGAACTCAGGTGGCTAGCCCAAGCTACCTTGGGCTACACTGCAATTTGTAGCACACTAGCTTGAGAAGAGCTAGCTCATGTCTGTCTACCTATGCTGGGAAGCACTCTCCCAGCTGCAGTGTAGACATACCCTTAGAATGGAGGACTCCTTGAAACAAATATAAGATGCGATACAAACTGTGTTATTTTATTTTAATTGGATTATGTATGTTCTTTCTCAAGGCTACTAAAATCTGTCCATCACAACCCTTCAAAGTTTGGGATTCAGGAGGATAAACTGAAGCCATTTGAGAAGTTGTTGTTAAAACTGGAAGGCCAGTTACTCGATGGAATGATATTCCAGGTAAATAAATTTAGATCATCTAACACACATTCCACAGTTCTGTGGGAAGCTGTATCCTAGGGACTTAATTTCTAAAATGTTGTATGATAGGATATTGATCTTCTGTAAGTGCTTTGATTTTCTTTGGATATGATTTAACTTTAGATATTTTCCTTGCAGCTACAATATTTCTGATTTTGAAAGTATTTGCTAAAACCTGAATTTTAACTGCAGCTTCTCATCATACCCCTTAATCATCATCATGCTTGTGCATATGACAAAATAACTTGTGGCTAAAAGGTAATGCCCAGAAAAGGTAATGCCCAGAAATGTGCAAGTTCATAGCTAGTATTTCTTGCCAGAGAAAAAAACCTGAAAATACAGTTTGAATGCATATTGTTTATAAGCCTGCTGGTAGCAGTCTTGTTGAAAAGTGACTGCATTTGTGATACTGACGTTTTAGGCAGATTATGGTATTGACAGAGCCTAGGGAAAATTGTGTGTTGATCAAGCTAGTTGGTGCACTGAATAGTAAATTGTAAAGTCACAAATCAATAATGAGCCCAGACCTGCACTTTTGTTGTAGTCACTGGGAGTTTTTTCTGAGTAAGAAATGCCGTACTGTAATCAGGTTTGTAACAAGAATTTCATTGATGTGGACACAGTGGAAAAATGAAAACAGACACAGGCTTGGAATTAAATGGCAGGCCACAACTTTTATTAGGCTTTAACACAAGTGACGGGTGCTACCTGCCCATCACCCACACTCTCCTATAACGGGCATTTAATTGGTTCCAGTGGGGGGGTTACAGGGCTTCTTACCATATAACCTATAATGCTGGGTAGCACTCTTCAGTCTACTCCCCAGGATTCTGCTCTCTGAGTCCAAGCACCCTCCCCGATTCAGGTGCAGCAGGATGGGGACCATGAAGACCACAAGGTCTCCACTTATCACATGAGCATAAGGCCCATCACCAAAATCCCAGGTCTGTTACCTCTGGGAACCATTCATTGCATTCTCTCAACTGTCCTGGAAACTAGCTGCAAGTTTCAACAAGTAAACAGCACCACCCAGTACCTCAGTTAGGTACCCTGCATGTTCATACTTAACCAACTGTGGCTTAGAGGTGCTGTGAGCCAGGCACAAAACTCCCTGGTCCTCCACCAATTGGCCCATGGGAGAAAAGTTCCTTCCTTACCCCCTAAACAGGCAATTGGCTAGATCTGCAGCATCTATCAGGCTGAGTTCCTGTTCCTCATATGGGTGGGTAGGGTGGGCTGCTGGAACGGAGCTGAAACAGGTTCCATGTGGCCCCTACACTGGGCTAAATCCTGGGAGCTGGGGAATGCTGACCAATCAGAATACCTCTTGCCCAGCTGGTCAATGGGTGCCTGAGGCTACCAGGGGAGGAGCTACCTATTGTCCCTTGGCGAGTGTCTCCTTTCCTTGCTGCTGGGACTGTCCCCACTGATGCAGGTGGATGGCATGTAGCGATGGCAAATTATGTAAGAAATAAATTGGATTCTACAGGCACGAATAGTCTTTCAAGCCAAAAATTCTGTGTTGTTCTTTTACAAACTTAACAGTCTTGGATATCTTGACCTAAAACTGCGTGGAGATCTTTGTTTTAAGAAAGTCTTTCTTAAACTTTAAATATGGAAATTAAAGGGGTTCAGATGGTGGGAATCAGTGTAGCTGCATTGTCTCAGTGGAACTATGCTGAAATACACCAGCTGAGGATTTGGCCCTTAATACTTAAATTTGAAATTGTAAACTTTTTTTTGATATGTTAAACAAGCATTAAAACAAGATAGACATTTCACATTATGTTACACTTAGGTCTTTTCTAATTGTTATATCCTAATTAATGTCAGTCCCCTGCTCCTACAAATAACCTCCTAAATGCCAATTGTAAGTACACTTTATTGTCAAACAGTTCAGTTTATTCAGCGAGAAATGCTTCTTACTTTATGGAATCGGATTGCCAGCTACATAAGAAGAATTTTCCATTTTAATTCTCTCCGATGTCACATTTACACAAAGACTTTATTGTATGTTTAATTTGGATGGCTCAATAGGAATTTGTCCAGTATGCAAGCAAGACAATTTTTTTTCCTCCTTGACCGGAACAAAGAACGTGAAGGATATATTAAAACAAAATTATAAATTATTAAATATTTTCCAATATATCCACCAACATACTTTTCATCTTTCCTTACTAAGGTTACCATATCATGTGTGTCCTGTTGTTGAACATCTCAGCTTCATGATTCACATCCTAAAAAAAATGAGGCAATACCCTTGATCAGCCAAGAGCTTTTTAGTAATGTATTTTATTCTGGAAATGCATATAATCTCCCACAACTGAGTTGTCTGAGTGCTTTACATAAGCAAAACGAATCAATTACAAAACATAAAGCCCACATTCTTGCTAAAAAAAGAAAATAAAAAAAAAATCTCTTCCCCCCATTACTAAAATTCATTCAGTGTAATAAACCAGACAAAACACATCTGAACATTGACTTCACCTGTGTTCTAAATTGAAACTGTGACTTTCCAGATTCATGCTATGAGACAACCTATTTGTAATAACAATATTCACTGAATGCCGAAACTTCATGAAACTAGCATTGTAAATGAGTATTGTTTTCTTTCAGGCATGTATAGAACAACAGTTTGACACTCTCAATGGAGGAGTGGCTGTCTCGAAGAATAGCACTTTTGCTGAAGAGTTTGCACATAGTATTCGCACAATTTTTGCAAATGTTGAAGCTAAACTTGGTAATTCAAGATGCGCTTTTTTTCATGCGGACTTCATTGTTTGTAAAAGTTTTTATATTGTTTGTCTAGAAACAGATTTCAAAAATATTTTCTTCTGTATGTATTTATACAAGGTGAACCCTCAGAAATTGACCAGAGAGATAAGTACGTAGGAATTTGTGGTCTCTTTGTACTGCATTTTCAGATTTTTCGGACAGTAGACAAGAAATTTTACAAATCGTTACTGGACATTGGCAAAAAGGTGAAGATTTTGCTGTTTCCTTTAATAATTTTAAAAATATATTAAAAGCAAAATGAAATTAATTATATTTTAGTTTTTATTAAAATGCAGTATGGTTAGGTTTTTCAGAAGTAAAACATAATTATTCTGAGTACAAAAGGAGGTTGTGTCTACCTCATCTCCATTTCTTTGCTATCAGTATTAGATGTGTCAGCTTTAATATTATTCTAACTTTTTAAAAGCTTATTTTTGGATAAGTTGACTTATTTACTCTCTTGATGGTTTTAGATTGGGTTACAAGCTTAGCTAAGTTACAGAAGTGAAATGTTTTGATTTTATTAAAGATAGTTAATGTTCTTGAGGAGAAAAAATATTTTTTATTGTGGTTTCTATTTGTGTATTTTTTCTAGTATATTAGGGGATTGAGGAAAGACTTTGTACCTTAACGCTTTGGCCGTAAGATTTCCTGGCATTCGTGCAAAGTGGAAAATCTTGACTACAGTAGAATATATTGTAGCTCATTCAAAATACATGAACATATGAGCAGTGTGTGGCTTAACACCAGAGAAACATTTATAATAATAATTCTGCGTATTGATGTAAATATATGCTTTTCAGGGCAGGAACTTTTTTTTTTAAATGCATAGCACTTGTGCTGCATACAAAGAATAGTTGATTAATACTGTTAAAGTTTTGCACTCTTTCTGACGTATAACGAATAGTTCAAGTAAAAAAGTTCTGAGCTTGTGAGGAGTGGTATAATGTTGATTTCTTTTTTTTTTTTTTTAGATTTTTGTGACTGGAATTAATTTCATGTCAATCCTAATTATTAGGAATTGCTACCCATTTGTTTGATTTTAATTTTTTCTCCTCTTTTGGTGCTCTAGGTGCCCGCCATCACATTAACTGCTAATATTATTTGGTTTGCTGATAACTTTCTGATCCAGAAAATGCCCGCTGCTGCCAAACTTCTGGATAGGAGAAGCCATCATGCGATTAAAACTCAAAGGGAGAGTTTTCTACAACAGAAGGCTCAGTTACTTACCAAGTAGGTTTTATAAAGGACTGCACCTTTTGAGATACTACTTATTATCATTAACAAACTTAGAAGAACAAAATGAACATGATATATTGGGGAAAAGTCAACATGGCTTTTGCAAAAGGAAATCATGCCTCAGTCTGTTAGAATTCTTTGAGGATTTCAACTTTCAGAAAGCCTTTTACAAGGCCCCACACCAAACACTCTTAAGCAAAGTAAGCAGTCATGGGATAGATGGGAAGGTCCTCTCATGGATCCGTAACTGGTTAAAAGATAGGAAACAAAGTATAGGAATAAACATCAATTTTCCCAATGGAGAGAGATAAAATAGCAGTGTCCCCCAAGGATCTGTACTGGGACCAATGCTATACAACAGAAAAGAGCTGGAAAAGGGGGTAAACAAAGGGGTGTCAAAGTTTTCAGACAATACAAAATGACTCGATAGCTAGATAGCTGTCTGTGAAGAGATACAAAGGGATCTCACAAAACTGGGTGACTGGGCAACAAAATGGCAGATGAAATTCAGTGTTGATAAATGCAAAATGTAATGCACTTTGGAAAAATTAATCCCAACGATACATACAAAATGATGGGCTCCAAATTCGTCGTTACCTTGCAAGAAAGATCTTGGAATCACTATGGATACTTCTCTGAAAATATCTGTTCAGTGGTAAGCACCAGTCAAAAAAAAGTTAACAGAATTTTAGGAGCTATTAGGAAAGGAATTAGAAAATATAATGCCACTGGTAAATCCATGGTGCATTCACACCTTTAATACTGTGTGCAGTTCTGGTCACTCCATCTCAAAAAAGATATGTTAATATTGGGAATGGTACAGAGAAGGGCAACAAAAATGATTAGGGCTGAAACAGCTTCCAGATGAGGAGGAGTGATTAAAAAGACTGGGACTGTTCAGTTTAGAAAAGAGATAATTAAATGGGAATATGATAGAGGTCTATAAAATTATGAATGGCATGGAGAAAGTGAATAGGGAAAGTAATATTTTTTTTTTATTGAACCCACTGCTGTTGGTGAGAGAGTCAAGCTTTGAGCTTACACAGAGCTCTTCATCAGGACTGGGAAACGTATGCAGAGTGTCCACTCAGTTGTGATGCACTGCGTACGTTTCCCAGACCTGAAGAAGAACTCTGTCTAAGCTCAGAAGCTTGTGTCTCTCACTTACAGAAGTGAGTAACCTGTTTTTCTTTCTCCAGAGAGATGCAGTCATATTATGTCTTTGTGAGCTCATGGATGACAAAAATGGAATCTATCTTGTCTAAGGAACAGCGGATGGATAAGTTTGCAGAAGACCTTTCTAACAGATGTAATGTCTTTATACAGGTGGGTTATTTTTCACTATGCTGCTAGTTGAATTATATGTAGTGTATTTGTGCTGCTTTTTGCATGAGGAACTGGGTGATTAGAAGGAAGCTAGTGAGTATTGAAAACGAATCATAGAAGTTATGTGGTCGTCTTAGCGTTCCCTTGCAAATGCAGGGTTTTTCCCTGCAATATGTTCTCAAATGTGTTGTCCAGTCTAGTTCTTAATAGAACGGTATAGAATAGAATGATAGAAATGGGGCTTTCTGGGAAGTGAAAAAAGTAGTATGTCTGAGTGAATCTTCATGGGCTGAAGCTGGAATCTTTCCAATGAAGCTTCAGTGATTTCCCAAGGTAGTTCCCATTTCCCATGTAGTCTTTCTCGAGTATACTGTCAATGCTGAGATGCTTACATTGGGGCAGGGATGAGGGTCAAATTTAGTTGTATTTATCATATTCTTATTTCTGGCAACAAGTTCCAGGCTATTGCCTAATTGTGTTGCACTCAACGACAGTGCTTTGGGATTCTCTCTTTAGCATCTGATGCAATTAATTTTCTTTTCTGGTAAGAGTGCATAGTTTTGCTGTATGTATACATGATTTCTGCATTTATTTTTTTCACATTTTGTATGCCGCTTCCTGACGAAACATTGATCAAAAATAAATTCAGGTTTAATAGAGAATGTACAATAGACACAACACTAGTGTCTTCTCCATTAATTTGTCACAGCTCTGTCCTCACTTCTGCCTTTGTTGATGGATACTGATAGTTCCAGGTTTCAGTATCAATTTTTTCCTTCTGAGCTCACATTATACATGAAAAGTTTTTTTTTTTTTAATACTTAAACTCTCCTTAAAATGAGAATAAATAAAGAATTAAGGATCTGAAGATATCCCAATGGGAGAATCTATTCTTCTCATTTGGAGTAGTTACTTTTAATATGCTGTGCTATTTTTCTCTATACCAAATTGAAAGTTTCACCTTTAACTTGCTGTATTTCTCCAAGTTTTTGCTGTATTCCATTTGAAAGTTGTGTTTTGAATACTTGGATGCTCTTCTGGACTTTCTGGATGTAGCCTAAATTGATTGAAAGAGTTTGCACATTTTAATGCCTATGTTAATGATATTCTTTGGTTTTTTTTCAGTTTTCCATTCCTTTGTTTTTTATTTTGAAATATGGATTTTTAAAGAATTTGTAGAGGTTTACAATGACTTCATGTATCTTACTGATTTCACTTATCTCTTGGGGACTATGCAACTGTTTTTGCTCATCCTAGTCCAATTTCTCTACCTTGATGCCTCTTGGTTGGGTTTAGGGTGAGCAGATAGCAAGTGTGAAAAATTGGTACGCTTTTTTTTTGGGGGTGGGGGTGGCAGGGCGGTATAGTTGCATATATAAGACAAAGCCTCTAATATTGGGACATTTAGTGACCCTAGTTTGGTTACAGTGAACTCGAACTGCGATTAGTCTGTCTGAATGCTTGGTTCACTGGCTTGTGATCTAATTGTACTGATTGTTCCTAAAGCTATAGTTAGCTGACTTAATGACTTGCTGATTCCTTTGCAGCTTCATAATTGCAAACTAACTGACAGATCTTCACTTCCAGTTTTATGTGACTATACAAGCTTGGACTGTCCATAAGAGAGCTGCTTATGCTCTGGAGGGGCTAGTGAAAAGGCAGGAATTTATGTTCTGCATGGTAATAAAAAAATTGAGAATATTTACTTGTCTGACATTACTGTGGAGATTATTTTTTTCCCCCAATTTGTTTCTAGGGTTTTCTTTATGCTTACAGCCTTAGCACCATCATTAAAACCACAATGAATCTCTACATGTCAATGCAAAAACCTATGACCAAAACCTCAGTGAAAGCATTATGCAGACTTGTGGAACTTCTCAAGGTAGGTTATAGGATTGCATTATGATTTCATCTAAGCATTATCATAGAGCTGCTGTGAGACACCACATGCAAAGAACTGAGTGATAGAATACTTCAAAGTGACTTCTACTTAAAGGTTGGATGGGATGGAGAAGAGAAAGGGAAGGTATATTTATGTAATTTCTAAACACCTTCCACAGTTTGCTTTTTATCTCAATCCTATTTTTTTGCAGGGAAAGATGTTCACTGTTTTGAAGAGTATCTTTCTAAAGTTGAGCTGAAATAGAGAACACATAGGGCTAAGATTTTAAAAGAGAAATGGTTACCTCAAGTTAGGGTCTGAAAACCATATATGGATGTCTTAATAAGTGGTCTGATTTTTTGCAAAAGTGTTGGGTGTTCATCATCTCTAGTTAATCTAAAATACAAGGGTGGTGAAGGGAAATCCTATATTGCCAGGTGGACAGTGTGGTTAGTATAGAAAGAAATTACTTAAATTGCCACTTTATAATTAATATGAACCACTGTGTTTTGGAACTGACTGCAGGCAATAGAACATACATTTTATAGAAGAAGTATGGTTGTGGCAGATTCTGTGACACACATAACTCAGCATCTCCAGCATCAGGCTCTTAACTCTATTTCTATAGCCAAGGTATGTAATCCAAGTTTCAATAGTTTCATTTAACCTCTCATTCAAAATCAAAATTTTTTGTCTGATTTGAAACTGTCTGTGGTCTCGCTCCACCCTGTCCATTACAATTTCTGTTGCTGCTGTTTTTATTATAGCACTTAAGAACCCTAACCAAGAATCAGGGCCCCATTGTTCTAGTCACTGTACTGACATGCAACAAAGATGATATTCCTGTTATGTCGCTCCTCTTTCTTCCCCCAGTGGCGCGCACACTCGCTCCATTCTTGTATCCACTTGCTCCTCATGTCTTGGCCTTGTTCTGATCTTTTCCTGTGACTAGGGCTGTCAAACAATTAAAAAAATTAAATGTGATTAAGCGCACAATAAAGTGCACTGTTAAACAATAATAGAATACCATTTATTTAAAGATTTTTGGATGTTTTTGACGTTTTCAAATGTATTGATTTCAATTACAACACACAATACAAAGTGTACAGTGCTCACTTTTTATTTATTTTTGATTACAAGTATTTGCACTGTAAACCCCCCCCAAAAGAAATAGTACTTTTCAATTCACCTAATACAAGTACTGTAGTGCAATCTCTTTACCATGAAAGTTGAACTTACAAATGTAGAATTAAGTACAAAAAACTGCATTCAAAAACAAAACAATGTAAGATTTTAGAGCCTGCAAGTCCATTCAGTCCTACTTTTTGTTCAGCCAGTCCAGTTTGTTTACATTTGCAGGAGGTAATGCTGCCCGCTCCTTGTTTATAATGTCACCTGAAAGTGAGAACAGGCATTCTCATGGCACTGTTCTAGCTGGCGTTGCAAGATATTCACATGCCTGGTGCGCTAAAGATTCATATGTCCCTTCATGCTTCAACCACCATTCCATAGGACATGCTTCCATACTGATGACGGATTCTGCTCGATAACAATCCAAAGTAGTGCGGACCGACTCATGTTCATTTTCATTATCTGAGTCAGATGCCGCCATCAGCAGAAGGTTGATTTTCTTTTTTGGTGGTTCAGGTTCTGTAGTTTCCACTTTGGAGTGTTGCTCTTTTAAGATTTCTGAAAGCATGCTCCATACCTCGTCACTCTCAGATTTTGGAAGGCACTTCAGATTCTTAAACCTTGGGTCCAGTGCTGTAGCTATTTTTAAAAATTTCACATTGATATCTTCTTTGTGTTTTGTCAGATCTGCAGTGAAAGTGTTCTTAAAATGAACAGCATGTGCTGGGTAATCATCCGACAGTGCTATAACATGAAATATATGGCAGAATGTGGGTAAAACAGAGCAGGAGAGATACAATTCTCCCCCCAAAGAATTCAGTCACAAATTTAATTAACTCATTATTTTTTTAACGAGCGTCATCAGCATGGAAGCATGTTGTCTGGAATGGTGGCTAAAGCATGAAGGAGCATACAAATGTTTAGCATATCTGGCACATAAATACCTTGCAATACCAGCTGCATAAGTGCCATGCAAATAGCTATTCTCACTTTCTGGTGATATTGTAAATAAGAAGAGAGCAGCATTATCTCCTATAAATGTATACAAACTTGTTTGTCTTAGCGATTGGCTGAACAAGAAGTAGGACTGAGTGGACTTGTAGGCTCTGAAGCTTTACATTGTTTTGTTTTTGAGTGCAGTTATGTAACAAAAAAAAATCTACATTTGTAAGTTGCACTTTCATGACAGAGATTGTACTACACTACTTGTATGAGGTGAATTGAAAAATACTATTTCTTTTGTTTGCCGTTTGTATAGTGCAAATATTTGTAATAAAATAATGTACACTTTGATTTCAATTATAACACAGAATACAGTATATATGAAAATGTAGAAAAACATCCAAAATATTTAATATATTTCAATTGGTACAGTATTCTATTGTTTAACAGTACGATTAAAACTGATTAATCACAATTAATTTTTTTAATCGTGATTAATTTTTTTGAGTTAATCGCATGAGTTAACTGCAATTAATCGACAGCCCTACCTGTGACTCCACAGATGGGTGCTGTTCTTTCATTTGGCCTGCTTGTTCTTTGTTACTTTATTGCTTTACTGTTATTTTATTAAAGTGATTTGCGATGGTGTGTATAAGCATGCAGGCTGGTACAATTTTAGGGCCTCACATATACAGTACTTTCAATGATTACTATATAATGTTCAAATTCTTTAAAAGGAAAGGGTAGGGTAAATTTAATGCTTATGGAAGTGCCAGTTGTCTGATATAAAATGTACACAGGTGCTGTGCAAGCTTTCCCAGAAGTGGGACCAATGCACCTCACTTGGAACACTTGCTGCCCTTGGATTTCTGAATTACGTTATGTGGGCAAAGGGGAAAATGGGTTTTCAGCTTAGCTCTCCTGATGTGAAATGCTAGTATATATGTTCTCTTGCAGCTGAACTCCAAAGGAAGATACATGCATGATGTAAATGGTGCTATTGGATTTTCCATTTCTTCCATTTCTCTTGTGCGCATAATTCTGCTCAGTGTTTAACACATTACATATTTAAACAGTAGATATGCATATTTTTCAGATTCTTACTTAATATATGTAACATAAATTTAGCTATAATCTAGCACATCTCCTCCATCACATTTTTAGTATAAACAAAATGTTTGTTGTAGTTTAATAGACAGATCTAACACATTTCAAGGGTATCACTGTTGAACAGAGAACCAGGAAACCTGTCTGAAACAATAAAGCTGCTATGAAAACTACACATGCTTTAAAAAATGGGCAATACCCATATGGTTCAGATAATTGTTCTATAGTTTTTTTACAGCTTTAAATAAATTCCAAGCTTTAAAAATAGCAATATGATCCAAGCGCACTAAAAGATTTGTATGTCAAACAGATACCAGGAATAAGAGATTTACACCCCCCAACCCACTGTATGAATAGGCTGATGTTTAATTAATCCCCTTCTTAAAAAGTAAACAAAAGGCTAATATCAGTAAACAGCATAAAGTCACTTACTGCAGGCCCTCTGTGGTACCTGCTAATCTGTTAATGTGTTTTTCCAAATTAATGCAGCATTAGGGTGTACATAGTCTATTCTGCAGCACAGCAGTTGTTTTGCTGCATGTACCTGGAACATGTGACAGCACTGAAGGGGAAGAGTTTCAAGCTGAGCGTATATTCTTATAATCAGAGAAGGAATTCTCTCCTATTGCACCAAATCTTGAAGAGAGTCATACCTCTTTTGAATCAAGTCCATACTCCTAAATATGAGTCTAGCTAGTCACTGATCACATTCCCACTGAAGTCCATTGCAAAAAATTCCACATGCTGCAGTGGGAGCAGAACTGGGAGCTCACTTTGGTAGTTGGTCCTTGCTATGTTTTTCCGCTTGCACAATGTGATAGACAAGTGCTGGTTGCCTTGGGGACCTTCTTCATGTGTGCACTTATAGATTTGTGGTTATTCAGCCCATAAAGTTGGGCACTGCTGGA
The DNA here is from genome assembly GCF_965140285.1 of Lepidochelys kempii. Classification (NCBI taxonomy): domain Eukaryota; kingdom Metazoa; phylum Chordata; order Testudines; family Cheloniidae; genus Lepidochelys; species Lepidochelys kempii. The sequence goes on from NC_136380.1 coordinate 253,547,665, forward strand.
TTTCTTCCTACTGAAAGAAAGCACTCCTACAGGAATAGTAGAGATGGTGTATACAACAGAAGTGATGTGTACATGCAAAGCTATGTGCATGCTTCCACAATGCCTGTTTACTGTGTACCTGTCTTATGCCAGTGCTGAGTTATGTATCTTTACCAGCATTTACAATAGAGAATCCAATTAAATTTGGTAGGCGAAGTATTCTGGATTTACTTAGCTTGGTTCAAAAAGCCTAATTTATAGAATATTATTGGAAACGGTGTGACAAGTGCCCAAATTTTCAAATAAAAGAATAGGCTGCTGCTTTTGGTCTCTGATACCTTTTCCATGAATATAAAATTTGAGCTGCTATTTTTGTTTCTCCCATCAAGAAAAGAGTAATTTCTGACAAAAAATACAGTGAGCAGCGCCTGGATGTGCTCTCTGCTCTGGTATTGGCTGAGAATACCCTCAACGGGCCAAGTACAAAACAGAGGCGCCTTATTGTTTCCCTTGCACTTAGTGTGGGCACACAGCTGGTAAGTGCAACTATTACTCAAACCCTCACTACTGTGTGTTGCCTTGTTAGCTGTAATGAACAGCTTTATCGCTCAACTGTTGTGATGACTTTTAAAGTACAGTAATTGCTATTTTCCAGTTAAGTAATAAATGATTTTGCCCATTTTCCTCTGCTGTTTTTTTTCTTAACAGAAAACATTTAAAGATGAAGAGCTGCTTCCCCTCCAAGTAGTTATGAAGAAACTGGACTTAATCAGTGAACTTAAGGAGCGGTAATCAGCACAAAAGGATGGGATGGGGGGAGGGGAGAAAGCAGTGTCAGCTCGTGTGTTGAGATTTCATGATGCAGTTTATGAAATCTTGCAGGATGTTCTGTGTTCTATACTTAACTACGTGTAGTTGACTGTTTTCATGTACATTGAAGACCAGGATTGGCCAGAGTATGGGCCACAGAATTCTATAATGAAATCTTTATAATCTTTAATGAGGAGGAGTAGCTTGCAGAAATGCAGGTCTTGTTGAGTGGTGCACCATGGTTTTTGTTTGATTTGACATGGACCATCACTTTTTGGGCCTGTAGCCTCCTTGGTTTTTATACCTCCATATTAATGATTAGGCTTCCTGCAGTATGTTGCATTTTACATAAAAACCTCCCTCCTAAGCTGGTGTAAATTGTAACTGGCTGTGAAATGTTTAGTAATGATTTTGTGCAAACACTATTATACACACATTTTATTCCTAGAACCTTGATGGTCTGTGGACCTACACGTATGCTTTGGGCATGTCATGTAAACTCTAGTAACGTAAATGAATTTGTACCATGACAGCATACCTTCTTAATGCTTTATAAACTGTCAACATTTTCAAGTTCAGTATCTACTGCTAGCATCAGTGAGGAAGAGTCTGCATGTGGCTCAGTATTTTGTCACTGGTGTACAAAATACTGAGCCAGAGACCAGAATAATTCCTTTTCTATAATGTTGCTGTAGGAACCATAAAGATATCATTACAGAGGTTAGGTATGGTATACCTTGAAACAGCATTTCAGTAGCTTGATATGGTGCTTACAGATATAAGTGAAAATGGGTATCCATTTATCAAAGAGCTTATGTTTTCTTTTGAAGGCCAGTGGAAAAATAATAAATACCATGTACAGGTGTATCTTGAGCATTAGTGCTGTGAAATAACTTTTGGCATAGATGATTGTAAAAAACAAAAAAGGGGGCAGTACTGCAAAAATATGGTCTTGCTGACATGTAGTTCACTGTCCTTTACGTGGTCTTTTGTGCTGCTTCAGGTTTTGTTTAATAACTAAATCTTGCATTTTAGAGTCCGAACACAATGTGATTGTTGCTTCTTGTATTGGCATCGAGCAGTCTTCCCAATTTATTTAGATGATGTGTATGACAATGCAGTTGATGCATCTAGATTGCAGGTAAATACAAAACTACTGGTCCAGGATGTTAAACTTGATGAATCACTTGTCTGATGCACTGTGACAAATTTATGTTTAATCACTATTTTAAGAAATGGGCTTGCAAAAGGCTAGAACTGAATACTTGTTAGTTAATCTAATGGGGGGGGGGGGGCACGCAGGGACGGTAGCAACAGATAGCCAATTCAAATGGGCTTACTTAACATTCTTTCCTTCATTGTTTTAGGATAACTGAAACCAAAATGGAATATCAGTCTTCCAATCACTTAGATGATTTTTAAAAAGTTTAAAGCTACAGTATATTAGGTTTTACAAAAACAGTGAGGAGTCCGGTGGCACCTTAAAGACTGGACTCCTCATTGTTTTTGTGGATACAGACTGACACGGCTACCCCCTGATACTTAGGTTTTACAATATTGTAGTGACTGTTCATATGAAATAAAATCAACTAGAAAGTGATCCTTGTTCTTTGGATTTGAGATTTTAAATTGTGTGAATTTTAGCCTTTACATGCTAAATATTTTGAGATGTTTGTTGACATATTTGTCTTATGGTTTGCATATTAGTTTCTTTCTGGTTTTTTAGTACATGTTTAGTGCATTACGGGACTGTGTACCTGCTATGATGCATTCAAGACACTTGGAGTCCTATGAGATACTTCTGGAGTGCTATGACAAAGAAATCATGGAAGTTTTAAATGAGGTAATTGTACATGTTCGGGGTTTACTGTGAGTGGGGTCTAATGGTGACAGTTTATTTGGATTGTGTATTAAAGTCAGCTTTTATTGATTGAAATTTAGGATTTTATATAAAACCTCTATAGAAGTCTTTGAGACTGCTGTGAAGTATGGTGATAAGAGTAAAAAATGAACATTTTCTCAATCTCATTTTCTTACCTGGCCTTGTTACCATAGTATCTGAGTACCTCACCATCTTTAATCCTTAGATATCCCTGTGAGTTAGAAAAGGGCTATTACCCCCATTTTACAGATGCTGACACACAGAGGCTAGGTAACATGCTCAAGGTCACACAGGTAGAGCAGGGAATTGAACCCAGATCTCCCAAGTCGTTAGTTGGTGATTTAACCAGTGGACCGTTCTTCCTCTCTCTCCAGTCCCACAACAAATGTAATCTATTCTGGGATTCTAGAGAAAATCTCAGACAAAATAATATATTGAAGGTTTTGCTAAACTGTACAAAGTCTTACTGGAAATGAACCACACCTTTCATAGTAAATCACATCTGTTGTAGACTCATTTTACAAACCAGGGGTGCTCAACCTAGGATTGCAAACAGGCACTGGGGGCTTGCCACCGCCCTGTCCATCCCATATTGTTGGTCCCATCTGAGCTGTTGTAACAAACATGGTTTGAATTTGGTTGACACCAAATGGGTTTTTAAATTAGTTTGAATGGTTGCAGTAATGAGTGTGTGTGTTTGCAGGGAATGGATGGGCCTCTGCTTAAATCTAGGTAGGAACCACACGGTGCAAAAAATTGTGGAAGCCTCACTTTCTAAATACTTCTGATTAGTCAATGTAAGTGGGTGTCCTAGAACTGACACTATTCATTTATAAGTTGGACATCTCATATTATCCCTAATAACAAGTAGTTATCCATGTAGTTTCTGAATTAGGCCACGTCTACACTATCTGCCGGATCGGCGGGTAGTGATTGATCTATCGGGAATCGATTTATCACGTCTGGTGTAGACGCGATAAATTGATCCCTGATCGCTCTGCCATCGACTCCGGAACTTCTCCACGGTGAGAGGCGGAAGCGGAGTTGACGGGGGAGCGGCAGCCATCGATCCCGCGCCGTGAGGACGCGCAGTAAGTGATTCTAAGTCGATCTAAGATACGTCGACTTCAGCTACGCTATTCTTGTAGCTGAAGTTGTGTATCTTAGATCGATCCCCCCCAGTGTAGACCAGGCCTTAGTCCTCAGTTTGATTACAAGGGCATCAACTTGGCTTCTTTTGCTAGTGCTAGTTCCAGTCCCTGGTACTCTGAAATTTTCAAACAAGGCTTTCTGCTGCAGGTTCACCTATTTCTAAGGTGTAGTCACAGTCACTAGGGTCATCAGCCTTCTTGCTCTGTAGGCAAATTTCATCTCTATTAAAATAGGATTTTGAATGGACTCTTAGCATCATTTTTGTCACTCCCTTGAATAGCACTTGCTGGACAAATTGTGTAAAGAAATAGAAAAGGATCTACGCCTTTCTGTGCACACACACTTAAAGCTCGATGACAGAAATCCTTACAGAGTTGGGATGAAGGATCTGGCCCACTTTTTCTCTCTGAATCCAATTCGATTTTTCAATCGGTTCATTGACATCAAAGGTAGGTTGCATTTAATATACTTTTTTTTTCCTCAGCACTTCTCCACATCTCTATAGTTTCTCTGATAATCCTTCTGGTATTCCTTTATTTTCTTTTTTGCTTAACTATTTCCTTTACGGATTTCTGTGATCGCAGTTGCACCCTAATAATAGCTTAGATACACAAAGGTGGCATTGCAAGCATAATCCATAGTTACTAATGTTGTGGCTCTTTACCCACCTCTAGTGGCTAGCTTACTTATAGAGGTTTAGGAGTTTGTTGCTTCTGAGCTAGTAGGCTTGGTCCTTCAGCTGAAGTAGTAGAGGCTCATGGCTTTTAGATCCAGAGGTTCTGGGTTCAGTCCCCACAGATGACCCTACTAAAGTTATTGTTACACTGTCTTTTCTTCGAGAGAGCCCAGTTTTAATTGCCAGTGCAAGAATTTATGGATTTTCCTTTTTTGTTCCTTTGCTATTCCCCAGTAAATTAAGAGCTGCAGTTAATAGTTTAGTGCATACTTTATTATTCTTTTTTCCAGTTTATGTAACACACTACCTAGACAAGACCTTCTACAACCTAACAACTGTAGCTCTTCATGACTGGGCCACATACAGTGAAATGAGGAATTTAGCAACGCAGCGCTATGGCTTAATTATGACAGAAGCACATCTTCCCAGTCAGACTTTAGAACAGGTAAGGAATATGTGTGAGTATTGTATGTGCCACTTTATTCTGGAAGTCCTAGATAATTATTCAAGGCTTTAACAAGGTACAGAAACTGAGGAACTCAAAATTAGAGGCCATTTTCTAAAATTTTGGTCGACACGATTTACCCAAGACTAAGAAGTCTGTGGCATAACTAAGGTAAAACTCCTGATTCCCAGACCCATACTTCTTCATTTTGAGCAGTGAAATGGTGTAATTAACAGTAAATGATTTTTTTTTTAAAGTAGCTATTTGTGAACCTTGAATATGGAGGCTTTTGCATTTTTATTTGGAAGCTGAGAAAATGGTCCAATTTTTCCATTTTTGCTTTGAACTTATTAGAGATGACTAAAGAACATTGACATTCAAAAATGTTAGAAGATACAAGCAAAAAACCTGAATTTTAATGTGACACTGACTATAAAACTTAAAACAAAACAAACCATAAAATAAATCTAGACCCTGAAGTAGCCCAGAACAAATTGAAAAGATATTTTCACAAAATTGAAAAGTGGTGATTTTCATACATAACTAATTACTTTAATTTGCTTCCAAAAAGACTTTCAGGTAATTTAATTTGCACAATTAGCAGTTACTTTGAATACATTTGAATGACTCCCAAGAGGCTGTTGTAATCCATTTGGGATTTTTGCCATATTGTTTCAGGGTCTGGATGTTTTGGAAATCATGAGAAATATTCATGTTTTTGTATCTCGCTACCTCTACAATCTCAATAATCAGGTGAGGTGTATTCTGTCCTTATATGGGTAGTTTATATCTGATTTTTGTAAGCTTTGGTTTTGATATGGGTAAATGATGACCTTTTCTTTGCAGATCTTCATTGAGAGAACTAGCAATAATAAGCATTTGAACACTATCAATATCCGGCACATTGCTAATTCAATTAGAACTCATGGCACAGGAATCATGAACACAACAGTAAGTATCTTCTGGACTGTTTCTTTTTAATCTGTACAGAACAGCATTGGAACTCCAGCATTTCCTGACCCTTGAGTTTTTAACTGTGCAGTTTTTAATATTGCGTGAACATAGCTTTTTAAATTAAATATAACAAAGTAGTCCTCAAACACCAAGCAGTCAACTTAAAAAGTCTCTTATGAGTTAAATTACTGGTAGTTACTATATAAAGTCAGATCTTTGCACAAAGGCCACAGAAATGTCCTGGAAGACCTCTGAATTTCCCTAAAGATGAAAATAAATGTTATCAAACAGAGGTACTATGTTTACAACACTTTAATTTCTAAATAATGGCCCTTATAATTAGAGTGCCATATATCACTACTTGTTAAAGTTTGGTAGGATTTTTTTTTATAACATTTCATTTAAGCAGATCAGGAGAAATGTGATGCTGATGTCTACTAAGTCAACTTAGACTGCCATTTTAGAATTTAGGAAATGCAAGGTCATTTTTTAAGTGGCTTTCTGTGATGTATATATTTCACTTTACTGTGGCTAAAATTTGTCATTGACTTTTACTACTTCCTTCTTTTTTTAAATCTAGATGCTGCTCTATGGTATGGGTTATTAGATAGCTTAGGATTTCTAAATAAAATGAATGTAATGATCTTTGGCAGAAGGACGGCAGTCTGTCTGGTAAAGATGAACACAATCTATAAACTGTAAATAACAATACTGTTCATTGAGTCTAGTAAAGCTTTGTGGATGTTTGTTACAACTGAAATTTAATCTGTTTGCATGTTGCATATTTGTAGTAATTGAAGTAATTAAAAAACCTGGTGTGGTGCCAAAGCTTGACTGGAAAATTCAGCTGACCCAAAAATGATCAAATTTTGGACTGCCGCTCAACCTCTCACTCTCTCTTTACCCCTCTCTGTCTTTCTGTCCCAGTCTTTCTACCAAGCCAGCACAACATCAGAACTTGATGAGCACTATGCACTGAAGGACAAGCACTTTCTCTAAAGCACCATGTACAAAATGAAAATGTTTAGAAATGAGGGTTCTTACTCTTTTTGTGGCAATGCAGGAAAGTGCTTTCTTTTACAAGCATGATGCTAATATGATGTTTCTCTTGTATTGGAGTTGCTTGTCTCAGCGATATCAGGGGCTGAAAGAGTTGTCTTGCAAGTCACATTGCTTCCTGGTCAGGTGGACGCCTCCTGCCTTCTTCACTTTTGACTGTGGTCTAGATTGTCCATGCAGACCAGGGAATGGACTGTGACTTGGTGGGGGAAGGTGGGGCCTGTTAATTCCAAGGGCAGTATTTTAGAAAATGTTGAGAAAGTGAAAAGAAGGTGGGAAGGTTATAATGAAACTTTGTATGTAATCTTAGCTATAGAATTTACTACAACGAAAGCAGACAGTGAATGAGCTTCACTGTTGTCCTGCTGTGATGAATCCTAGTCACAAGCCACCTGAGGCATGTTGCCCATATGCTAAGAAGAGGGACAGAAACTGGATACTTCAGAACTAGTTCCTATACTAGTCGTGGACTTTAAAAGATCAGCCTATATTCCAGGTTCCCTTTGCCCCCTTACCAGCCTTTCTAAAGGAAATTAAACCTTCCAACAAAAGATTTACCTTCTTTTAGGAGGAAAGTTGCTCAGGTTGAGTCTCTTTGAGATCCACAAAATGGGGCAGGCTGTGTTGAACTTTCCACTTACAAAAAATATGTCATAATATGGAATAAAAGCTTCAAGAAGCTATTGAACGATAGTCACCAGAGAAGCATGTTAATTTGAAAGGGGTTTTTCTAATACTGAATTTTTAATTTTACTCCAGGTTAATTTCACTTACCAGTTTCTGAGGAAAAAGTTCTATATCTTCAGCCAGTTCATGTATGATGAACATATCAAATCCCGATTGATCAAAGATATCCGATTCTTCAGGGAAGTCAAGGATCAAAATGATCATAAGGTACACTACGACTGGAATTCTTGGATAAACAATAACTTGATTAAACCCTGTGCTGCCTTTGCCTTGAAAAGCTGATATGCACTGAACTACAAATGTCACGTTTTAAATAAAAGGAAAATTATATGTTTATAGACAAGTGGCACCTTCTGGTCTACCAAAGTACAGTGTTGCAGTGTATACAGATTCCTGCATTGAGACTGGCTTATCTCATTCTAATTGCTTACTGAACACTAGATGGTACTCATCAGCAGACACAACATGGTGCTCCTTTGTATTACAGGGTGGGGGTACGTTTATTCTCTTGTTAACCTGATAATGATGCTTGGTGCAGATGCAGTATAGTGTTGTCATAAACCTTCAGTCCAAATCAAGTTTACCACAGTTACAATAAATATTTGTCTATTTTGTAATAGAGGTCACCGTTGACATGAACGCTGAAATATGGTATTATGAGTACCGTAGCTATCCCTCTCTCAAAGCCTTGTGCCTAATTCTCATCTCCCACCATTGCATGTCTAATTCTGAAAAATTTGAGACTTAACGTTTGGAATAAAAATGTACTGGAATGTTCTTTGTATGTAGTTTGCTGTCTTGTTTATATATAGCAGTAACAGATCTCATCTTTGCAGTTTGCACACCTGACCTGGTCAAATAACACTTTCACAAACTACTATACATAGACAGGGTTACACTTTCAAAGACGGAACAAAGAATATGTGTGAATATTTGTGGGGTGGTGATGGAAGGTAAAATGGTGTTTGACTTGAAAGGTCAAGTAGATTCTTCAAAGATCAATATTCTTACAAATTGCAAAAATTGTTTCTCTAGTATCCCTTTGAGAGAGCAGAGAAGTTCAACCGGGGCATCAGAAAGCTTGGAATAACGCCTGATGGACAAAGTTACCTTGACCAATTCAGGCAGCTCATAAGTCAGATAGGTATGCATCACTGTATCTAAAAATATGGTACAATCATTTTAATGACAGAGATCTTTGTAATCCTGTAACTACACTGCTTATTTTACTTATATTTTAAGGTTGGGGCCCAAATTCAAGCCTGATATAAGCAGGTGCACTTCCATTGAAGTAATTGGAGTTTCCTAATTACACAAAAATGGGTCCTGAATGTTTTAATATAAGACGTATCTAGAGCTTGTATGAATGGTTTTTTATTTGCTTTGGGTTCAATTTTTATTTGTTTGACTGGGGCAACATTCATCCAGTTGGAGTATCTTTCCTACTAAGTACAGTTCTGTTAGGCTCAGATACTTCAAAAGGTGTTTTGAATCAAATACAAATGTATGCATATATTATAATATTAAATTTGATTTACTAATTGTAGTAATACTTTTGGCACACTGATGCCACGAATAGTGTAGGCATCTAGAGCCTGGTCTTACAAACATATCCTACCAACTGTATCTTACTGCAGCATTTGGACCTTAGTTAACGAGTTTAAAAATGTAGTACATGTGAGCACAATCTCCTTAGATGAAGCCAGTCATGGCTCATGTTTTGTTCCTCTAGTTGGACTTTGTGCCATTAAACTCTAAAGCATCTGCATTTTTCTCCATGTAATTAGCTTCAGAATATTTCTCTTGTAAAATCATTCTGGCTACCCCAAGGCATCAGAATTTCAGAGTTAATAGGGATTTCGAAATGTGTACATGTAAATATCTAACTTAGGTACGTTCCTGTTTTTCTTGTTTTTTAAAGGCAATGCAATGGGCTATGTGCGAATGATAAGATCTGGTGGACTTCACTGCTGTAGTAGTGCAATTAGGTACCTACATGAATATATTTCATGCTGTTACTAATATTTTATATCCCTGTGCTACCCAGTCATACTGATATTCTCTTAGGAAGGTCTGGTTTTTTTTCACATACGCAGCATTTGACTCAGAAGTGCAAAGAGTATTATGAATAAGTATGGCATTTTCCAGGATACCAACTCTGTATTTTATATTAATCTTCTTAGGAAAAGTCCAGCTAGCACATTATTTAGCACTGAACTTGTAAAGCACTAAGTGCCTTTGGGTCCCATTCATGTCAATGGGAGCTAAGGAGCCCAGCACCAAGAAGCATTGTGCACTTAATAAAATAGGTCAAGCAATATTCTAGGCACTGTACAAATGAGACAGTTGCTGCCCCTAACAGCAAAAGGACTTGAAGGAGAGCCAAGAGAAGGGAGCTAGCTTAGTTTATAAATTCTGACTCCTATGTATTGAACATTTTTCAGCCTCCATAAGAGTGTTGTGCATTCTAAGGACACAAGTAAAGACATTCTCCTTGCCCTTCAGAGTTTACAAACACAGTTAACCCATTCCTTTCTATTCAGATAACAATCGAGTTTTGAAAAGTGTCTGATATCATGTGTTAAGGACACTGTATAAGGATACAAAGGAATTGTATCTCTTGTCCTGCAAACTAGTTCAGAATCCCTTACATTGCAGAATTGACTAATTGGAGTTCCTTTAACTACAAAACCATAACCATTTGTATAGTATAGCACATTACATAGATGAGCTCTTAAAGACCAAGATGATTATTTATCATTGCATATAGTGCCATAGTGTACATAACATTTTACAGAGAGAACAGGACACAGTTTGTACCCTGTAAAGTATACAACTAGGTTGTTATACCATATGGTATGTGGCACAAAAAGAGATTGTCAGGTGAGGGGAATGGGTGGTTTATGTGCAGTGTTATGAGGCTGGCTGTTTTTTCAAGGTGTTCATCATGTTTCCTCTTGTTTGTTAGCTATGATTTTATTTGGATGGTGTGGAAATATGGGTCATGGTTGAAAGATGCTTTTGGAGGAGTGGGAGCTTGGGATTGGGGAGGACACTGCAGAGATAGCAGGGCAGCATGGGGGAGAGCGCAGAGATTCTTGTGGAAGAAAGATAGGAAGGGAACACGGCTGGTAGTGGAATTAACAGACCCTGGGTGAGAAAGAGATGGAAGATGTAAGCAGAGCAGTGTCAGAGCCTTGAAGGCAAGGGTGGTTCATTGTGTAATTTATTTATAATTTAAATTAATTGATGCATCAGTGAGTAAACCACAGTTAAATGTAAACCTAACACACTATAATTGTGTAGGTTTGTTCCTGACCTTGAAGATATTGTTAATTTTGAGGAACTAGTGAAAGAAGAAGGACTTTCAGAAGAAACGCAAAAAGCAGCCAGGTAACTCGACATTGTGTTTTGATTTGTGGGGAGGCAAGCGTCTTTGTTTTTAAACTTGTGTTTTGTGCCATTCTTATTTAAAAAATTAAAATGCTTTACAAAAGATAAAATGAAGTTAAAATGTCTTTGTTTAATCAGAAACAACAGAAACTATTGCTTTTAAAGATGCTAAACTGAAAATGACATTTGTACCAATCAGATCCATTTGGAACTCAGCTGCTCTGTAAAATTGTCATTTGGTAAGGAAAGTTCTTTAGCCTGTAAATCTCTCAAGTTTTAGAAATCTCCTTTCTGGTTACAGAGAGACTTTAAAAACAAATCTGCTTCACTAATCCTATTCCAAGGCCTGTTCAGATATCGAGGACTCTGGGGAAAGCACCACATGGCCACCTTGGCTTGTGCAGTGGAAGGAATGGAAGAAAATGAGCACTTCCCATTTGGAACACACTGGTGAAATGTGTAGGAGGAAACCATTGTTTTCAACTGTATTGGGCTCGTCTCAAAAGCATTCTCTCATACAGAGAATAGCAATAGCTGGTGGTGGCCTATCTGAACCACACTTGCTAAAATGTGTTCTGAACACTGACGTATTTTAAGTGATTCAAGCTTAGATTTCTGTTGGTTTTCTTTCCTTGTTTAGAGGCATCAGAGTGTGACCAGCAGTGGGTACAGGGAATATCTCAATTGGCAAAACTTTCTGATAGTCATCTTTCAAAGCCTGTCTTAAAACTGAATCTTAAATTGCTCTTTTGGGGCTATGGATGGGAAACAGGCAAATCTTCTGCTTTATAGCCCATACTCTTTACCTGCTGCTAAAATAAGCCCCTTCTTGTTCTAAGTCTATGGATATAACTGTATTCTGCTCACCTATTAGCTGGCTATAGATCCAGTTAACAAAACATGAGCTTTCTTTATCATTTCTGCTGTGAGCAAATACTAGATTTGTTGTCACTTCACGCAGGTGGAAATTCTGAGTTAAACAGAGCGGTGTTTTGAGGAAGTTGAGGAAAGTTTTACTATGTTGCCATAGAGTTCCATAACCTTTAGTGCAGTTACACTTGCTATACAGGTCTGGCTTAATTCCTTGCTATATGCTGTCTGATTGAGATGTAAACTAATAAAACTTTGCACTCACTTTCACACTACATTTTTGTCATTGAAAGGAACTGTCCTGGCTTGGAGTGAATCTCCGGAAAATGTATTCCCATAATTCTGAACTTTTTAAGAGTGTATATGTATAATTTTCTGTTGCACAGCTTCTTTCTGTGTTCACCAGTAATGGTTAATACCCCACATCTATGGAATTTGGAGGCAGTCCAGTGTTGCTGCTGGAGGCTCCAGGACAAAGCCTAGCACTTCAGCTCAGGCCTCTAGATTTTCTGTCTCCAGCAATGGAACAAGTTGGTGGTTCGGTTTCCCCTTACTGTCTTTTTCTTCATGCAGCAGCAATTTATCTTCCTTCTCTTCCTCTTCTTCCCCTGGATTGACTATTTGACAGTGAGATGGTTTCAACCACCAAGCTCCACCACTGAAGCACCCTCCTCTCCAGGACATCTCTGCCCCCATTCAGGCATGGCAGAGCTATCCTGAAAACAGCTGACTAAATCTAAGCAGTGTTTTCCATGTGAGGCACCATTTACAGGCTCTTCAGAGGGCAAATTATGCCCTGTCTGTTCTCTGTCAGGGCACAGGGCTCAGACCGGACTGGCATGTCAGGTCCTCCATCCCAAGAGCTGCAATTCTAATGCAGAGTCTAAGGATAAGGAGGATGCTATCCAGCCAGCTTGGGGTAAGTCCTCCAACAGGACACCCCCCCCCCCAAAAGATCCCAAAGTCCCTATCATCCAGATACTGAAGTGGGTCCTCTGCTCCCTGGGGAAAGAAGTGGGGCTCCTATACCATTCCCCTTCCTTCCACTAGGACTTGGGGCATTCTCCTGATACTCAGGGGTAGGTCTAGCAAACCCTGAGATTCTGGAATCCCAAAAATCAAAAGTTAGCATCACCTTTCTCAAGGTAGCAATTAGTATTACTAATGAGCAAGTGGGGTGAAAATGCAGGGTCAAACCCGCTCTCCTTTGACTTTACCACCCTGTTCCCTCGAGGGAGTGTGTGCTGGTGCTTTTCTTCTACACAGATTCTTTGAGTTCTGTATCAAGCTCACTGCCCCCTCCCACCTGACAGCATGTCTGGCCCTGCAGAGAAGCCTATCATTTCCAGGAAGCCCTCCGTCAGATTGCTGCATAGAGGAAATTTCAGTCCAAGGACCCTCACTCACAGCCAGGGAAAGGGGTGCAAGTTTCAGGCAGCAGCAGAATGGGAATTGTGCTTGCTTATCATAGTAATAAAACCTTGCTCTGCCAGGGAAAGGGGTTTTCTCTCTCCTGCTCCCTGTCCCCCTCCACTGGCTGGCTGCTCATTAAAGTGTAAGGAGTACTTCAGGCAGCCTGTGACCAGAACAGAGGCTTCTGAGGATTCTGCTCCCAATGAAGTTGCACCATCATGGGGTTACTGAGGGTTAAGTGAGAAATGCCTTCCCAGGTTCAAAATGATCCTGTGACTAAGTAAAGCCCTGAGTGGTATGGGGTTGCTCCTATAGTACTTACTTTGTAGCCAGCCAGCCTTTAGGGAACAGGCAGGCAACCTTTCATGCGGACATCTAAAAAGTGACTTCTACAGTCGAGGTATTCGTACTAGCACCCCTCATTGGTTGAGTGGTCCTCAGACCAGGATAAATACCATGCTGTCTTTCACCTGTAAACTGCCAGGGGAAGTACCACACACACACTACCAAAAAACAAAAACAAAATTAAAAAAACCCCAACCAAACAAAACCAATCTGCAGGACTTTTCCAGGCCAGGACTTTTTCCAGGCCAGTGGCTTGCAAGGTACTCTAAAATATCTTCCCTTTCAAGCATTATTAAATAGATTTTTTTCTCTAGATGTCTCCTTTGAGGCCATCGTAAGATCCAAATGAGGACAGACTACTGATTTAAAACCAAATGTTAAGCTAAAATGTTATGAAATTTTTTTGTTTATATATAAGTTTGGGGACCCTAAGGCTGGTGTAGCAGTTGCTCCACATTTCAGAAGAGGACTTCCTTCCAAAGACTCATAGTACAGCAATTTCAAAGCCTCTGCTACAGCAATTGAGACCAGGTTTCATGTTCTCTGTGTATATAAATCTCCCCACTTTATTTTCCACTGAATGCATTCGATGAAGTGAGCTGTAGCTCACGAAAGCTTATGTTCAAATAAATGTGTTCGTCTCTAAGGTGCCACAAGCACTCCTTTTCTTTTTGCGGATACAGACTAACACGGCTGCTACTTGGAAACCAGTTGAGACCAGAGGTTTTTCGGATACTCGGTAAGGAAAGTGTACTTGGTGGCAAGTAGCTCATTGTCTGCGGCTATGATCCTGCTTGGAGTGAAACATCACTGGTTCTGACCTAATCAAACCTTTTGTGGTAGTTGTGATAAAATTAGTGACTTACTTGTAACTCGGTGACTACATGGAAGTCCTATTAAAACCATGAATAACAATCAGTCATCTTGAATATTTATATTGTGCCTCCAAATTTACAGGTGAGGAGCTTTTGGGGAAACATCAAAGAAATTAGTAGCTGAGATAGCAGAAAAGCCTTCACTCTCACCTATCAAAGCAAGCATAGCAATCCATTGGTTACTTCAGCACCAAGGATTTCTGAGAGAACTGTTACCTTGGCAGATGGAAAAATCTGGAGAAATTTCCAAGGAAAGTTAGATAAATTTCCTACAAACCAACAAAATCCTCAGCATGACAAAGACAAAAAGAGCATTTGTGTGTGAGAGCTCACAATTCCCATACAAGACATTTCCTTTGGATTCACAGTCTGCACCAGTAGTCTTACTTGGGCTGGCAGTAGTCAGAGCAAGGCATAGGTCACAAATTATGCATGCTGACAAGACAGTTGCTGGAAAGGATTCAGACTCGCCAGTTGTTCAAAATCAAGAAGAGCGTTGAATCTGATGCAGAGAATTGTTCTCCCCTGTGTCAAAACAAGCCTGGCATTGGCCATAATTATACAATCATAGTAAATATTTACAAACATCCAAAACTTGTCATTTCCTGGCTATGGTCATCTGTGGCCAATTCTTTCCAGTGGCTAGAATTGCTGGTGTCACACATCTGCTTCATCCCCTGAGCGGGTTTCTCAAAATGTGCCTGCAGAAATTCCTTCTGAGGACATGGCACCTGATACAATGCAAAATTAGGTGTCCTTCTCAGATTGCATCCAAATTGCCATCCAGGCAATTACGTGCTCACAGGGGAAGTCTCCTACCTCTTGTGGGAGTTAGAGGTTGGCTTATGATTGAGGCATGAGTGTTTATATCCCTTCCAAATCCAGGGAGAAACCAGAGATCATAGCTTCTCCATGGCAATAGAAATAATGTCTTGGGCAGAGAAGAATCTGCTACCTTTCAAGACAACTCACATGTAAGATATAGAAGACAGAAAAAAGGGAGAGTTGAAGTTCTCCACTGTCCCAGAAGACACTTCGGATTTGCTAGTTAGTCAAGGAACCCACATAGCACCTGAAGACCAGTCCTCTTGAAGGAGAGCCTTTTTCATCCACAACTGCAACACGTACAGTTAATCACCTGGCTTTTGGAAGAGACATATAGTTCAGCATGGATTCTCCATTAGCTTTGGATGTATTTTGGTATCCAGGCAGAACTCAACCAGGTAATTTCATTCATTGATTTAGTCAAATTTGCATTTCTGATGTGAAGGGAAACAGAAAGCTCTTTGGAGCAGGGCCTGCCTCTTAGTTTGTACTGTGGCTGACACCATGGGGACCTGATCTCTAGGTGCTACCTGGATACAAATATTATAATAAAAAGTTCTGGTGATCTCAGCTACATTAGTTTCTCCAGAATTGTTGATTTGACTCCTACAGCCAAGCACCAGAGTGTGCAATAGAATGAGAAACATGGGAACCAGCACTAGTGTGGTGTTCCTTATGCAGGCACATCAGAGTCTCCATTTGAGTATCATCAAATGCCCAGATTAATCAATGACAGATTAGGCAATCATGTGGCTGGCTTTTCTTGTCATCATTACCTTCAAAGGGCAGGTTTTGGAATTAGCTCTCCCACCATTTTGTTCTGTTAGCCATTTCTTTGGCAGTTTGTGGCATACATGGGCATTCCTAGTACTCTAATGATATATCTCAAGCATATGGAGTACAAAAGCCAAGTGTACCCTGTTCAGCTCACTCTATCCAAAATGCCAAGGCTCTAGGACCTCAAAGTTGTTGCAAGCAAGATGTTAGAATCCTACACCAGTTGGCATGCTAGGAATCTGGGAAACTATTCACAGAAGTCTCTCGAAGCATTGGGGAAAATGTGTATGAGCCTCATCCGAAGAGTTGCAAAGTAAGGGTATGTCTACACTACCCGCCAGATTGGCGGGTAGTGATCAATCTATCGGGGATCGATTTATTGCGTCTAGTGTAGACGTGATAAGTCGATTGCTCTGCCGTCAACTCCTGTACTCCACTGCAGCGAGAGGCGGGAGTGGCGGCAGTTGACCCCGCACTGTGAGGATGCAAGGTAAGTCAACCTAAGATGCATTGACTTCAGCTGTGCTGTTCTTGTAGCTGAAGTTGCGTATTTTAGGTTGATCCCCCCCCACCCCAGCCCCCTACCCCCCAGTGCAGACCAGGCCTAAGTTTCCATTCGTCTGCAGAAGAAAGCCTTTGGTAGGTGGGTGCTTCTAGGTTGGTTTCTACCTAATTCCTTGCCTTATATGGGGGGAAACCTTTCCCTTCCTGTCTTTTATTCTAATGTAATAATAAACTCTGCATATTCTTTTCCCCCCCACACTTCTAGGATTCACCGCTGGCTACTTCTTGTTAGTGATGAATTAGGAGAGAAGTTGTGCAACAAAATGAGAAATTCCTTACCTAATAATTTTCTTTCTGTTCTCTCCTCATTCAGCCACCCTGACAATCTGATAAATTACCAAAATACAAAATGGAATTTTTCTCTAAAGGGAGATTCAGACATATAATTGTTTTAGGTTATTTAATACATTATACCCAGTTGTCTTAATACTAATAATTAGTTGCTGAAGTGTTTCTACAACTGTAGAACAGCTCTTCTGGTGGCCTGGACTGAAGGGCTGGGTTTACTCCTGGAGCCTCTAGCAACAAACATTGGACTGCCTCCAAATCCCATAGGTGGGGTACTAACTATTAGTGATGAATGATGAGAAGAGCTGTCCAACAGAAAATGATCAGATACGAAATTTTCTCATTCTTTGCAGGCAGTTGGATTCTGTCCTCACTGATCTCACGCGTAATTCTGCAGAAGGCACAGAGTACTTCAAAATGCTTGTCGACGTGTTTGCTCCTGAATTCCGCAGTCCAAAGAACATGCACTTGCGCAACTTTTACATTATTGTTCCCCCACTGGTTAGTATTTTTGCCACTTAAATTGATGTGATTTTTTTTTTTTTTTGGATGTGTGGTTTAATGTTATGCATCATAAGTACATGTGTAGTAAGCTATTCAAGCCGACTTGAGCACCAACTCCCAACAGTGCACAGATGGGACCTCTTTACTGGAAGAGTAACTTCAAAAATCTTTCCATCCATTAAATTAAATCAGTGCAGGAATCTTAATGGCGGAGAGAGAAAAGAGACATCTGGGATAGTATGCGATGAAAAAAGACAGGAATGAAAGGGGAAAAAGCAATGATATTAAATTGCCTCTTCCCCAAAAGTGTCCTTTCAGCAGCAGCTTGGGGACCTCCAACCACTTTTAACTCCAAGTTCTAGTGTATAAACTCTAAGGCCCTCATCCTGCAGTTGGATCTGGTCTGGAAGATCCTTGCCTTCCATGCAGAGCCCCACTGACTTCAGCAGGGTGCTGCCCACTTGGATCTGATGGCATGATCAAGGCCAACGTTGGGAACTGTTCACTGTTCCAAAACTAGCTTTTGTAATAGAAAATTAGCTGAAAGTGGCTGAACCTCCAGCTGTGATTGTGAAAGATGAGGTGGGATCATGGGTGATATAAATGAGGAAAATAGGGCCACATAATCCAAGGAAAGGCTAGAAAACTAACGAATGAATATATTCAAACAAGAAGGGGGAAAGTTTCTCTCCTTTTCCCTACATCTTTCAGCTGTTTTTCCGAGATGGCTGCATTTCAGAAAGCTTCATTAAATATCTTTTTGAACTGAGCTACACTCTGATGAATGCACCACTCTGGTGTGCGTATTAATAAACTACTGGTTTGCTCACTGCATGAATTGAAGAGAATTGGCATTTCGCCTAAAACACATCCATTGTGCGCAAGTGCTACAATTATATGAAAGAGTAGCTCCATCTAACAGAGTAATAAAACTGCATGAGACTCTCCTGTGTGACTTTCTGAACAAAATTGATTCAGTACTAATTTAAAACACTGTCTTTAGTGAGCTTTTGAAAAACGTCTTCGATCTTTGGGTTAGGTTTAAGACAAGGTATTTATTTTGTTTATATTGAGCTTTATTAAAACCTCCATTGGACACCTGCTCCGTGCTCCTGTTCTATGTCCCTTATATTAAACAATGATATAATATAAAGCACTCGACATCATCAGCAGATATAATGAAAATTATACCTTACATTATTAATTATATTGTACAAACTCAGAACCCTCCAATCCTCAGCTGACCGTCTCCCCAAAAGCCTAGGAAACAGATGTGCTGTCCATCCAAAACCCTTATAAATCAGGGACTCGGAATGTAGCTCGGGTTTTTGGATGTAATTATATTTTACAACTGACAACATTGCAAATGGCCACCTTTCATTTTACCAAATCTTACTCTTGGGTTATGTCTACACTATGGATCTTACAGCGGCACAGCTGTGCCTCTGGAGCTGCGCTGCTGTAAGGTCTCCCTGTAGCCATTCTATGCCGGCGGGAGAGAGCTCTCTTGTCGACTTATCGCTGTCCACACTGGAGCTTTTGTTGGTGAAACTTATGTTGGCAAGGGGTGTGTTTTTTCACACCCCTGACGGACAAACGTTTTACCAACAAAAGTGCTAGTGTAGACAAAGTCTGAAATGATATTCTTTGGGACAACTGCCTTTCCTTCATTTCAGACTCTCAACTTTGTAGAACATTCAATTAGCTGTAAAGAGAAGCTGAATAAAAAGAACAAAGGTGGAGCAGCTTTCACTGATGATGGTTTTGCCATGGGTAAGTTTGACCATACTGTCTTGTCTTCCAGTCAATTGGCATAATTCTGAGTTTACAAAATAATAATTTGCCACAACTTTTATGTTTAGCATTGCCCACTATTTATGATTTTAAAATTTGAATTGTCCTTACTTCAGCATGACTGACTTGTGTAGATTATTGCTTTCCAGTTTCAATGGTGTACTTAGTTCTCTTACTTCTCTATGCGAACTAGGACAGACAACATTTCACCACAGGAAAATGGAATTTTACACAAGTCTGTTTCATCATTCGTTGGGTGTTTTAGTGATTTTATTTAGTTCAACATTTTTATTTTCAGGGGAGCATGCATAAAAGCACATCTAGCTGTGATGTTTTACGAAGTAAAACTTGCTCTTTATTATAGCTTCACAGTTAAGACTTAATTGTAACATAGCATGTAAAGTGAATAGTCCCAATACTGATATTAGAGGATATTCAAGGGTGTATATATAGAATATGTGCCTTCATTTGTTCAATTTGTTCAATTTGACTTTGGTAAATGGTTTGTTAATGACTGCAGGTGTGGCTTACATTCTAAAGCTTTTGAATCAGTACCAGGAGTTTGATTCACTTCACTGGTTCCAGTCAGTCAGGGAGAAGTATGTGAAGGAGATAAGAGCAGTAGCTAAGCAACAGAATGTGCAATCAACTAATCAAGATGAAAAGCTACTACAGACTATGAACCTTACCCACAAGCGACTGGAAGTTTGTTTACAGGTACATTATGGTTCCAGTTATATGACTCGTATTGAACTCCACATTTGCTTGTCTTGGTTCAGTTGGTTATTAGTGCTATAGAAAGCACCATCAAGAATTTGTAGAGACCATTAAACTATTTACTGCTGCCTAGCACAAAAAAACGCCCCTCTCTATAGAACGGATGAGCTGGGTGGTATTAATTATATATTTAATGCTGAAAGTGTGCTTGGTGCTTTAAGATGTGTTAGACGAGAAATACCTTGCTCCTAAGAGCTTGAAATCTACAATAGATGGCTAACTTGAGAGAGAATGACTGACGATGGAATTAGGAGGTAGGTAGCAATAAACAATATGATGATGTATATGTTTGTGTATAGAGAGTCAAAGGAGCTTGGTTCATAGCATTGGCTATTATGACTTCTGTGAATTGTGAAGATGAGTAATGTCCCAGCTATCAAACCAAGGAAAGGCAAGCCTTATTCAGTATTTTTTGAAATATAGTAGTTTTAACTTCTAGGCATAAAAATTACAATTCTTTCTGCCTTATGTAGGTAATACCACCTCTTATAGCTGTAAGGTAACATGGAAAATCAGTAATTCAAATGGATAGAAGTAACACACGTGACACAAGACTTAATCTATTTAATGCACTAATATAAAGTTCTTTTGTCCAGTTTAAGTGCTTTGTAAAATGCATGTGAACAAGGTATAAAGTGGGATTTCCAAAAGCACCTAAGTGACTTAGAAGTATTGACTTTCACTTAGGTGCTTCTGCAGATCCCATTCACATATGCTGTAGATAATAATTCTGTGATATACTACCGCTTACTGAAAGTCTCTTTCTTGTCTCAATATTTTTCATTAGGAGTTTGAACTGCTTTATTTCTCGCTAAGCAGTGCAAGAATATTTTTTAGAGCAGACAAAACTGCAGCAGAAGAAAACCAGGAAAAGAAAGAGAGAGAAGGTTAGTGAATGTTATAGAACTTTTTCAGATCTTGACATTCTTGTGTCTTCAGAGATACCCTGATTAGGATTTTGTGGTTTCCTGTGTAATATGGCTCAGACTTCAACATGGGGTGCTATCTCCTTGTCCTGTGTAACTACATTCTTCTTACTGTCAGTTGATTCAGCAGAACTCCTACACACTCCAGATATTGTTGTCAGAGCCTAATGGTGATTCAGGACTCAAAGACAGCTGATTGTGGTGGTATCTGGAGTGGAGTGAATTTTAAACCAGATTATTGAGCCCAAAAGCCACTGATGGGGGAGGAAGGCAGATAACAGTAATATCACTTAATGGGCTAAATGCATTATCATTCTCACCATCACCAATTTGGTAATGGTAAACTCCTCCCCTCCACTGTCTTTATGATAAACTCTTTGAAGGAATTCCATTTGAATTATTCATCATTGCTACTAGCTACAGTTCAGTGGCAGTGATTAGGGCTCCATGTCTGTCACTGAGGTCGTGGAAGTCACAGAGTCTCTCTGTGACTTCTGCAGCAGCCGTTGTGGCTGACCCCAGGGCCACCCAAGCAGCTGGCCCCAGGGATAGTTGCTCAGGTGGCCCTGGGGAGAACCACCTTGGCTGCTGCTGGAACAGCTCCGCAGCCAGCCACTCGGGTGGCCTCCCATCCAGCCACACAGCTAAGATTTAGTCATGGGTATTTATAGTACAATCAGGGACAGGTCACAGGCCATGAAATTTTGTTTGTTGCCCATTACCTGTCCATGACTTACACTAAAAATACCCACGACTAAATTGTAGCCTTAGCTGTGATTAAGGAACTATTTTTAACTCTCCTACAAAGATCATTGGCAACATGTAGGGAGATAAAGGTTTGAACATACTATACTTCTAACATGCAGATGCTCACAATGTATTTTGTCTTGGCTGATGAACTGCTAATACAGGATTTAGGAAGTATATTGTTGTTTCATGGTTTAGGTGACGCGCCCAATTAACATTAGTAGGCATTATATATATTCAGTGTCAGGAGAATAATCCTACCACACAAATTTATATAGTCTCTCTTTGGAAGGGAGAGTTTGCATGTGTGGTTGAAAGCCTGTCTCTTTAAAAAATAGAAAGTGCTCACAAGGATTGTGAGGTAGATATATGGTTGTCCCAAGGAATTTAGGAAAATTGCTATAGTTAATCCCACACAGGCGAATGTAGTGAAGTTGAAAACAGAATTAGTAGCATTTGGCCAGCAATGCCTCTTTTAAAGGTAGTACAACCTAAACTTCCTGTCTGTAGTTCTGGTAGGTTCCTACCACAGACGTTATGAGTTTTCGGCTAAAAACACACACAATTTTTCATTTAAAAAATGTAAATAAAATGTAAGTGTGCCAGAAACATAAAGGAAGTAAACAGAACAAGGGGACCGTCCTGAAAGGATCCATTATTTTTTCTACCAAGGGAAGCTGGCTAGTTCACTAAGGAAACTTCTTTTTTTAGGATGAAATAGCATTAGTTTGCAGGGTCAGGGCCTTATTGCTACACAGTCAGTTAGAAGAAAAGGAGTACTTGTGGCACCTTAGAGACTAACCAATTTATTAGAGCATAAGCTTTCGTGAGCTACAGCTCACTTCCTCAGATGCTACAGTCAGTTAGGATATCTCAGCCCAGAGAATAGAACTGGAACGTTCATGGCATACAGCAAGCTTACTTTTCACAATGTCTGGTTAAAACAAATTATTGCTTTAAATATAACATATCTGTTAGTTTCAACTTCTCTTTTTAATTCTTTTTTTTCTTCTGTAGAAGAATCTGTCAAAACAAGCAATGGAGACCTCTCCACTGCTGCACCTGCAGATCCTGTTGTGAAATGACATTGCTGGTATGCGTTATTTGTATGAGCTATCAGAATTATTCATTATCCTGTTCCTGCCAATAACTTTTTGTAGGGATAAAATCTCTAGATTTGATTTACCTCTTGTGTTAAAATCAATAGAAAATGGTACAATAGTGTAGCAGTACCCACTGGGCTGCTACAGCTGTGTGTGTGTCCGTATTTCCTTTGGAAAACCCTATTTTTCAGGAGTTTATTACATTATTTACAGAATTTTGCTCTGAGCTGAAATGCAGCATGTAAAACCTTGACTTAGGAACAATTGTTTTCTTAAGTTACAGAAGTGCAGATCAAAATTATTAGTTTACTAATTTCAGATGTTTTCTTGCATCCCTAACTTTAAAACATCACTTAAAAAATCTTGTAGGCCTGGTTAGCACAAGGGCATTTTGATCTTTTCAACCAGGAAAAACACTTAAAGACAGACATAATTTGCATTTCTAGTATCTATTGTCTGAAAAATAATTTGGGTGCTGGGAATGCATCATATCCAGAGCATATGTGGCACCTAATACCATAGTCACATACCACACTGTAATGATGCTCTGCATATCTTGTGAATGTAAATTGAGACTGATACGCAGTTCAGAAACGCTTATTAATGTTAGCATATCTCAAAGCCTGTATTCTTCATTGATATTGATCCACTGGCATATCATCTGACCTAAAGGGATTAGGGCCCCTTCAGTAGCTCACTTTCCCTGCCTTTTCTTCTTTCATAACACAGAAGGGGAGACAAAGGAAAACTAAGCTAATGAAATTGCTTTAGGTTTACACTGAAGGCCTGCCTTTCATCTACAAAAGTAAGGAAATTCAGAGAAGAAAAAACCAGAGTTAGCGCTTCCTCTTATGACCAGGCACTGTATGAACAGGTGTCTGTGAATATTTAAGTGATCTTACATTTCATGAATGCTGTAGTACCTAAGCACAAGTTTCAGCCTCAAGTCTGTATCTCCTTACCTTTTTAGGTCTGTTATACCCTTTGTGTTGTCCAAACATAGTCTTACATGCTTTATGATCAATGATAATTGCACTGCAGGCTGTAAAAGCTGCTGTACACTGTGAGAATTCTGTATAACTTAAACATGTGCTTACTACAGTTTTGTAGATTGTGCAAGAGTTAGACAATAGTTATCCAGATTCCTGACTCAAGCATATGGCTAGACTTATCTTAACATTAAGTGCCAGTTACCACTAACTATGAAAAGGTACTGTTATGTTTTAATCACCCAGAATATACAACAATGCCTTGCTAGCTAAATAACACGTCAGTTAGTTTAACTGTGACTTGCAGTTTTTTGGCACATCTGGTATGTTTTATTGGACCATAGTTGCCAGTCTCATCTCCTAATTACAGTGCAAGATGCTGTTTTATAAATGTTTCATAATTACTCCAAAGCTGGTCATTGATTATGTATATATGACAAATGTGTGACACACCTGATATTTGCCCCCCGATCAGTCACTGATTCATGTAGAAATCTAGGACAAATGATGTTTTGTTGAAACTGAAGGGACCAGACTGGCGCAGAATTTTTTTCCCTAATGCTGAAACCATGATGCAGAAGCATCACAAACCGTTTACTTGGCTGCACTCATTAAATCCTTTATTTGCAATTTGTCATAATTCCTGAGATGGCCCTAGAGAGTGCTGCATACCCTAATTTGTATTTGTTTGAAGTGCTGTTTTATTTCGATGAGACTTTCATACTTAATTTGTAATTATTTGTGTCTAGTTTGACCTCCTTGGGGCAATAGCAGATATTTTCAGCAGTGCTGCTACTGCTGCTAACTTCCCTGCTCCTGTATGTGCGTATACATATGTCGCTGTTCCAGACCAGGCTTCAGTCGTATAGTTCATAGGTTCTTGGGGGGTCTGAAGAATCTATAGCTAGAGTCTCTCACTTCTCCTGTAGATTGACTCTGTGTAAACATGTACATTCATGGCATACCTATGCTGTAATAAAGTCTGCACTTTTCCCTTTTGCCCTGTAATTTGGAAGAATGCTATTACAAACCCTTAATACTTTGCAGTTAATCTTGGGTAGTGTATATGCCTGATCTGTACAGTGCGAACAGATTAATGTGGTTCCAGTGACCGAAATTCCACAGAAAGGACTAAAGGCTATTTTTAGTACCCTGTTTAGAGGTAGCATATGTGGATGTGTAATGTATGTGTGAATATATACATATGTACAATGATATAACTTCTTGCTAATATAGGATTGTAGTTAATATATTTGGAACATCTCACTATGCAGTAGAATCTCACTAATGGGGGGAACCATTGTACGGATTCATTCAGTTTCAAGCTGGAGTACTGGGGCACGCTCCCACATGTGCCAGTGTGGGAGAGCTCCCCATTAAACCCATCCATCTCACTAGGAATTACAACGGCCTGCGGTGCTACTACAGTGCAAACCTGGCCCAGCAGCTCTTGCACGATTGTGGAAGCGATTATATCAAGGCTGCTGGTCTGCAGAAGGCAGAATCTTGGAAAGCTGCTGTTGCCACTTCACTCCAAAAAGCCCTGGGCTAGTGAGGGAACAAGGATGGCCACAGCTGGCTTCATTTTGCTGAGGACTGATAGACCAGCTTCTTAGCTCCTCTTTTCCTTTCAGTCAGGAATGGGGGGGGGGGGGGAACATTGCTGAAAGCTGCCTGTCTTGCCAAGAAAGCAGCAGCAATTGCCCTCTTTCACTTATTCCTGTAGCTGGGCTGAGTGTCACAGGAAGCAGAAGTGTAGCAACAGCCCTTTTAAAAGCCCATGCCCCTCTCCTGACTGAAGAATACGGCAGCCAATCAAGCAGTAACAAAGCCCAGCCTTACAAATCCCTCTGCTGCCCCCCCGCTCCCCCCCAACAGCAGTACTGGGGGAGGAGTCTGAGTCTAGTATGTGCTCTAGTCTGATTTCAGGGTCTTACTGAATGCAAGGACTACTCATGTGCCCTTTCCACTGGCCCAGTTTGGGGTGGGGGAAGAGATTCCACTGTGATGGCTCCACCAACAGCTGACCTGTCTACACTTCAGTGAGCAGCTAATGTGCTTCCAGTGTGTATCTGTAGGCTGGAGACTTGCTGAGGTGCAGATTCCTGAGATCCTACTGCATTCTGCAAGTTGGAGGGAAATTTTAACTTTACATTGGATGGCCATTGATGACAACCATTTTCAATTTCTCAGGTATGAAGGACCAAATGTAACATGTACTATCTAACTCATTTTACAAAAAGGGTATTTTGTTACCTCTGTCTTTTTTTGGTTCTGAGTAGAGTACACTATGTACAGAAAGTTAATAAATGTAATTTTGAGAACATCATTCTATAATTTTTTGTCTTCAGTAACAGGTGTCCTCTGAACTATAAGCAGGTTTCAGTTCTTTCATAAAAATAGGTAATAGGGTGGCTGTCCTTACAAAGCAGTGCTTGGGTGGCAGGAGTAAAGTGAACAAATCCATACACAGAGGGTTGGAGAAGTAATATTTTGCTCTAATTAACTTTGAATGGTGCTCACATTCAAACATTCAGTGATAAATCTGATGGGCGTCTGGCCTTCTGTCATACTGATTCCATGCAAAATGGGCATCTGGAAAGATATTTTAGAAGATCCCCCTCTTCTAGTTAACCTTAAGCTCTCTAGTTTCAGAGGGCGGGAGGGATAGCTCAGTGGTTTGAGCATTGGCCTGCCAAACCCAGGGTTGTGAGTTGAATCCTTGAGGAGGCCATTTAGGGATCTGGGGCAAAAATTGGGGATTGGTCCTGCTTTGAGCAGGGGGTTGGACCAGATGACCTCCTGAGGTCCCTTCCAACCCTGATATTCTATGATCAGAAAAGCTAATTTCTTAGTAAGTGCCTAAAAAGAAATTTAGATTTAATTCAACTGGTTCTAAGCAATCAGCTGTTCTAGCTAAGTTTTTTAAATGAAACTAGATATAGAGAACAGCATGAACCAATGCTGTATGGGTTTTCCTCACTCAGACAGTTTTAGAAGGTTTTCCTGTGGTGTCTTGGTCTCTAAAGTATTTGCCACTGCATACAGTCTTCAGTGATCCGACAGACCAGCTGCTTCTTGACTATGCAACACAAAATGGCCAAACCTCCATAAGCAAGTCCTGTATAACTTATTGCAAATGAAACTGGAGAAAACTCCCTAGCCAGTGCACAAAGTGCCTCATTTCAGGCTAGCTCTGTGAAAACACCAGTCACTATACCACAGATTTCTAATCTAGCATTTTATTGGTAAACTTTTTTTTATTGAAGAGTGTTGCAGACCATCAGACTTTATATTTCACCATAAAATTAATGTTAAACTTACAACCATACTTAATGCTATAGACATACTGACTTATGACCGTTATCCCTGGCTGCTGCTTTCAAGAAGCTTAACCATATAAAAATAGCACACAAACATGCAAATTCCTTGACTATTTGTGGATTCTGTTTGCATTTAGTTGTATTTAAAACTAACAAATCCAGGAGTTGTTTTATATCCAGGATTTATACATTCTGTAATTGAGTAAGTGTGGTCCCCATGAAGATGAATAGGCACTTAAATTTATTTTGTAAGCTTATTCTAGGAGCAATACAAAAATAGATTATTAATAGGAAAAAATTAGTGTTTATCAAATAGTTTTGTAAATAGACTAGCACAAAAGATGAACTCTTGTTACACTTAAAGTACACTAGAAACTAGAAAACTTCATTTGAAAATAAAGTAAATAGTGCATTTTTCTTAACCTTCATTCAGATACACTATATCATGCAAACTATGGAAATTACTGAGACTATGGGTATGAAATTTCTACAGTGGCCTAATTTTCAGGGAGGCTGAGCATCCACAACTCCAACTCAAATCAATGAGAAGGTGATCAGTACCTCCAAACTAACCGGAAGTGTATAAATCTGAAGAATGAGATATTAACTCTTTGCTTTGAACAGTCAGCATTTTTCAGCTGACCGCCAGCATCAAGGGGCTAACATTGAAACATTCCACAAAAGATTGTCAGCTATTCCAAACCCAGAAGGCAACATTCTGCTCTCACTCCATTGTAAATCAAGATAAACTACACTCAGTTACTCCTTAGTGTAAGAGAGAAGAGAATCTGGCCTAGGGTGTGCACAAACATATGAAAACCAGAGATCTTTGCAAAAAAGACTCCCTGCTTTCCCCCTTCCCAGCCAACATAGGAGGAATGAAAAGTTTATGCTTCTGACTCCTCCCCCCTTTCTTCAGGTATGGCTCCATCCTCTTCTGATTGGTCATTCAATAATTTGAATTTTCCATCATTTGTTAGTGGCATGGACATCATTAACTGAGCTAGTGCTTCTGGATCCTGAAATGAAGATGTTAATGAACACTAAGTTCAACAAGCTGTGGTATCTTTTTTTTTAGCATATAGAGCTTCTGTTCAAGGTTGTGTTCTCTGCATGACACACATTTTAAAATATAGCACTATGTATGTAAATGAGATTTTGGCCCCAATCCTGGAAACACGAACAAATAATCCCTTGCAGTTCAGTGGGACTAATTGTGCATAAAATTAGACACATACATGACTGTTTTCAGGATTAGAGCTTTTATTTGCTGCTTTTGCCTAGAATTACTACTCCGGCCCTTGAAAAAATTGGTGAAAGTTGTGGGTAACTTGTCAACTACTGAAGAAATAATGAGTTTACCCAGTTTTCTGGGAGAAGGGTACTTTTGCTTATTGTGTAAACTGTTTTTTCCAGAGAAAACTGTTGATACATCTAACTTGCTTTGGAACTCGTGACACCAGAAATGTGTAGGAAAATTTTGGAAAATCATGAGATTTCGATATGAATCTTCACAACTGTAACTTTCATTTCTTTTGGGTGGAAAAACCACATCCTAACTTTTCAGCCCAGAGGAGAGAAGAGTTGGGGATAGTTACAGTGAAGGATGAATGCGGGAAGCTCAATTTTAGGTGCCTTTTTCACTAACTCAGAGCGCATATTTTTAAATGTAAACTTGTGCTGTTTAGCTGACTGAGTTAAATGCATGTCTGTGTTCACTGTGCAGTAGCAGCAGTAGTCTTCAGATCTCACACTGGACTGTGTTTTATAGACGCTGTAAGATAGCCAAACAGTGCAGTCAAATTTACAGGACATAAATGAGCATTACCATGAGAGATTGGTGTGGGGAAATCAAAATAGAACAAGTATACTTCACCTTTTGAGCCTCAATAATTTCCTTTCCCAAGCTTATTGCATAACAAATCTGGAAAAAAAAAGAAAAAAATGTAAGTGGACTTTAAAAGTCTATGCTAAGTTTTACTAAAAACTAACTTGTATGAAGCATCATCAATGAAAATTCATCATCTCTGAGACCGTTCATATAGCAAGAGCATCTCCCTTTTTTAAAAAAATCCTGTTATCATAGAAATGGATATCTAAATCTGTCTGGTTTCAGAGTAGCAGCCGTGTTAGTCTGTATCCACAAAAAGAACAGGAGGACTTGTGGCACCTTAGAGACTAACAAATTTATTTGAGCATAAGCTTTCGTGAGCTACAGCTCACGTCTGTTTTACAAAAGTAGGGTCTGCTCCAATGCTTACTGAAGTCAATGGAAAGAATAGTGGCTTCAATGGACCCTTAGTGACCCAAAGCATTATGACACTCAGCTTTTAGATGCTTGGAAAATCAAGAAACAACACTAAGCTCCACAAAGCCTGAGTCAGGCACCTAGACTCCCTGTACAAAGAATGGGGAGAGACAGGTGTCTAAGAATGTGATCCACAAAAAGCCAGCATGCTAGGCAGGGAGCCACC
Source organism: Lepidochelys kempii (assembly GCF_965140285.1). Lineage (NCBI taxonomy): Eukaryota > Metazoa > Chordata > Testudines > Cheloniidae > Lepidochelys > Lepidochelys kempii. Next base: position 253,577,296 of record NC_136380.1, read on the forward strand.
TAAGAGGGGTGCATCCTAAGAACTACTCTCTCATGAAGCTAGACACCTAATTCCGGGCTGCAGGGAGGTGCCTCGCTCCGCTTGCAGTTCACAAACAGGAACCTGCTGCTTGGAATCAGGCACTTAACTTGCTTGCTGGGAGAAGGAATTACGCACTGCCTCACTCTGCACAAAACAGCTGGAGGATGTGGTGGTGGTGATATACACCTCACAACTTCCAGCCCAATGGTTAGAGCACTCACATAGGATGAGGGAGACCCAAGTTCAATCAGCCGTGCCCCCCTGCCCCAAGGCAGATGGGGAGAGAATTTGATTGAAGAGGATCTCTCACCAGAGCTCTAACTACTGAGCTGTGGGCTATTCTGATGTGGGCTCCCTCAATTTCTCCTGTCGAAGCTGTTCCATTTTGGATAAATACTTAGTCATTGGGCAAGAGAGAATGATGCTGTAGTTCAGTGGTTAGGATACCTACCTGGGAGGTGGGAGACTAAGCTCCAGTCTCTCTGCTTCCATGACTCTAATTATTCATACACAGTTGAACAGCTTCAACAGGAGAGTGAGAGAAACACCCACATCAGCATGAAATCGGGAGGCAGGTGCCTAACTTAGGTGGATCAGGGCCTTAGTTACTAATGAAAAAGCTCTTCCACATCAGTAGTGGTCTTAAGAATGCAGAACAAAATGGTGGACTTGTCCCTCCCATCTTTATCTACTTGTTTTTGCACAGCCTTCTGTTATCTCATGTGCAGCTGTATCCATTAGTATCAAACCAGAGACATATTCTGCATTGTCTTCTCTAAGTTGTTGTAAAGTCTGGGAAATTAGGAAATGAGTTAACACTCCCACGATCCCACAATTCATCTTTCCTTAAAGGTAGTTAGAGAGAAAATATGGGTGAGGTAAGATCTTCTATTGGACTAGTTCTGGTTCAAGAGAGAGACAAGCTTTTGAGCCACACAGTGCTCTTCACGTCTTGAATGGTCCCTTAGAATGTGTGTTAATTACTTATGCTAAACAATCTGTTCCACCTTGCATTTAGCTGTCGCACTGGGAGTACCTTTCCCAGACCTGAAGAAGAGTTCTGTGTAGCTTGAAAGCTTGTCTCTCTCACCAATACATATTGATCCAATAAAAGAGATTACCTCATGCAACTTCTCTCTCTAATAGCCTGGAACTGACACAGCTCCAACTATACTGCATACAACAACTTATATGTAACGATCACAACACAGGAGACAACCTTGCTTTTGCCAGCATTGGTGCTGGACACTGACTCCTAAGGCCCTAGATCAGGGGTGGGCAAACTTTTTGGCCCAAGGGCCACATTGGGGTTGCAAAACTGCACAGAGGGCTGGGTAGGGAAGGCTGTGCTTCCCCAAACAGCCTGGCCCCTGTCCCCTGACTACCCCACCCCCTATCCAACTGTGCCCCGCCCCCTTACCATGCCACTCAGAGGGCCAGAGCGTGGGTGGCGCAGCGAGCTGAGGCTGCGGGGGAGGGGCAAGCCTCCCCAGCTGGGAGCTCAAGGGCCAGGCAGGACAGGCCCGCAGGCCATAGTTTGCCCACCTCTGCCCCAGACAGTAGCATCAGCATTCACACAAGTTCCTTTCTTTTTATGTGCCTGGACTTATGCTATCACATTTCCCTCAATCATTAGATTAAGAATAAAGGAATCCAGCTGACTCTGTTTCTGTAACATTCCCCCTATAGGAGGCTCCTTAAAGGCAGACAGACACTAGGATTAATTTTTTTTAAAAACGGCATAAAAATACAATATAAAACAATCACAAGACCTTTTCGCCTTCTGTGTTGCTCTCAAAAATATTAGCGCTCATGGATTCTTCCCCCAGAGACTCAGTGACATGGACCACAAAACCAATCAGTCTCTTGTTATCCTGATGGGCAGCAAACTGCGTCACACTGGCAAGTTCAAACTGGAAAAGCACATTAGAGAACTTTAAGGTCAACTAGGTTGGCCGACTGATCCTCTCTGGGATTAAGTGTTATCAGTGCAGAGGGAAACAATCAAAGATGTTGCAGTTATTTAAACTTTACTATCAACATGAAGAATTACTTACAGTTGTTCGTGTAACTTGGGTTTGAGGATCTATTAACCTGCAATTATAAGAAGTTTTAAGTAAGAATACTGAGCACTTCTGTAGTGACTTCGGCCATATAGCTTAAACCTTTTACAAAAGAAAGAGGATCATTATACCTATTTAACATGGGGAAACTGAGGCACACACTTGAATTGATTTGCCTAAAGTCTTGCAGTAGGTCAGTGTCAAAGCCAGGAATGGAATTCAGCTCCCCTGACTCCCAACCCAGTGCCCTTTGTCCTGGACCATGCTGCCTTTCTGATGGCATAGGAAACTTGGACAGCCTATGTGCCATGAACTAGTACTAGACAGGTTTGTACTTGTACATTAATAAAAACACCCAAAATAAAGTTTTTTTTTCTCCAAGAGAGAGTGAGAGAGAGACCTGACTTATGCACTGGCTGTCCTAGCTGAAAGTTTTGATGGGGAGGCAGCTTTGACACTTATTTTAAAGCAACAGAAACCGGACAAGTGATCTATTTTGCAGTATTGTGTTTCAAATTCAAAGTGAAGTAGGAGTGTCTGCACAGAGGCGATCTTTCTAGACCTCTCTGATAGTGTTCTTGAAGTAACATGCAGCCTTGCTGCATCCTGAAAGCTTGGATGGGATGATTTCTAACTTGAGAGAGACAAGAAAGGACCCACTTTAATGTGAGTTGGAGTCCTCCACAAAAGCAAGTCCCCAGAGCTGGGGCCCACTGAGGTAAGGAAAAAAACCCAATTTCAAACTTTTAGATAATACTGGAGCAATTTTTGGATTTGTTTATTGCTAGAACTTACACTCTCGCTCTAAACAGATCTGAGTGGTGGGCCCAGTCATTGGTCCATTTCAAAAGGCAATGGTTACAGTGTGGATGCTATAACCCCCTCCACTGTAGTGACACAATTAGCTTTATCATGAAAAAAAAATGCCTGTAAGAGTTGGGCTTTTCCCCGTTCAAACTTTTGCTGTTCTGTCGGTAGAGATCCATATGTGCAAATCTCCTACTCTTTGGGGAAACAGAGGTGGTGTATTTAGAAACAGCTGTCGCCTGTAGATACCTCAAATGGAAAACAGAACAGTAGGGCTAAGAGTGTGTTAAGAATTTTACTCTACCTGAGACTCTTGGTGGTGACCATTAGATGGGATTCAGTTGTACGGAAGATGTTATGGATGGCACGAGCAGCCAACACTTGCCTCATAGCTTCATAAATCACCTCATTTGTATCATCTGATTGAACAGCCATAGATCCTAAAAACCGAACTACAAACATCTGCTGCAAGAGTGAATCTGGAAAACAAAGGAATGGTCTCCTGTTCTACATTCATTCATGCCCATGTTCAGAGTTATCTAATATTTAATTTTACTATCAGAACTGTTCTGAAAAACTATCGTCAATTACCAGGTCCTAACTTGGGATAACTAACTGCCTTTCACATCATTTCCTCTTCAATCATATTCCCTGTTAGCCAGGTTTTAGTCTGACCCAGCTTTACCAAATGCTTGGATTGTGTACAAGTGTAACAAATTAGAATTGCAGCAAATATATATTGAAAATTTTGTAACCGATTAATTTTTCATTCAAGTTTTTTCTTTTTGACTTGCCCTAATAATACACTTGGTCTTTCTCTCACTGCTGCTCCAACTCTGGGATGGTTGATTATTATTAGGTAGTTGGACTGACTGTACAATTTTTTAAAAAATGATAAGTGAAGAATAATTTTGCATACAGCCTCATCTTAAATCAAGCTAATCCCTGGGTCTAATCCTCATGTGATAATATTTCTGTTTTCGAATTTGTTCTATTCTTGATGGTTTGTTCTGTGGGGTGGCAGGAAAGACAGCATGGTGATTTCTCCTTTCTCTGTGGTCCTCAGACTTTAATGGCTGCTTTCCTGTTCTAATGAGGCCCTAGTAAGCCTTCCTTGATTACTGCATACTAAGCTAAGTGCCCATCTCCAGCACAAGGTCTTATTTACTATTTGTATTATACAGCAGCACCCAGAACTGTAGGGCCCTACCAAATGCATGGTCCATTTTGGTCAGCTGCACAGTCGTAGGATTTTAAAATTACTCAGTTTCATGGTTTCAGATGTTTACACCTGAAATGTCACGGTGTTGTAACTGTGAGGGTCCTGACCCAAAAGGGGGGTCATTGGGAGGGGTTGCAAAGCTGTTGTAAGGGATTGCTACCCTTGCTTCTGCGCTTCCTTCAGACTTGGGCTCTAAAGGCAGCAGCCATGGAGCTTGCTGCAGGCAGCAGAGGTACCCAGAGGTGGATCTGATCTCCTCCCCTCCCCCAACAGTGGCTGTACAGGAGAAGAGGAAGCTCTGTCTCTCCCCACCCCTGCTGGGACTAGCCGCTGGAGTCTGGTGCATGATAGGAGCCCCCAGCTGGAGTATCCCCAGCCCTACCACTTTTCCCCCCTCCAACATCTAGATTTCACAGAGGAGATCTGATTTCACGGTCCTTGATGTGTTTTTCATGGCCATGATTTGGGTAGAGCCTTACCCATAAGCCTCAGTCGGGATCAAGGCCCCCTTATATTAGGTCAGCATTTCTCAAACTGGGGGTGCCAATCCAAAAGGGGGTCACAATACTATTGTGGGTGGGGGAGTTGTGAGAACAGCAACGTCTGGTTAGGCGCCCAGCACTGGTCTGAAAAACCAGCTGTAAAACCGTTAATAACACTAGACATACGCTTGTGACTATTGCCCCACTATAATGAGCCAAAAAAGTGTTTACCTTCCTCATCATTCTTGTTGTCTTCAGATTCTCCAAATGGGTTTGTGCGCCTGAAAAATATTTTTAAGAAAATCTAATCACACACGTGTGCTCAGAACAGCAGATCAGCCGTATTGGTTTGAATGACCATACACAAATGTTGTAAAGGGAATAGCTCTTTCCTCGCAAACCGTTTGGTCAAATATGTCGAACGTTAGCTGGCTGTACCTGCCACCTCTGTTTTGATCCAGGAATTCAGTTGCAGGAAGTACCATGTCAAACTGAATCGGTGTTCCAGGTGCAATTAACTCTGTGCAGTTGGGTTTAGTGGACAGTTCTTTAGGGATGATCTTGTCACTCTCCATCTCCATATTCTTCACATTCTGGCTACAATGAAAATGGAGAAAGGTTTTGAATGAAAATGTCATGTCATAATGTTGGAAAGAAGGCAGGTTTACACCAAATCTCAGTGTTCATTGCCCCACAATAAGCAAACTGCCATATTAAAACGTCACTGAGGCTACAAACTGAATTTCTCTTCCTCTTCATAAATAAAATCACTTACTAATGAGAAGAAATATTGCTACATCCGAAAGGAAGGGCAACAAATTCCAAATGAGCTGCTCTTGGTTACACATTACCACAGTGAATGATGTGCGCACTACTGCCCTCTACTGGTTATAATCAGCACTGTGCAAGTGTATCAGCTCAAATAGTGACAGGTTTCAGAGTAACAGCCGTGTTAGTCTGTATTCGCAAAAAGAAAAGGAGGACTTGTGGCACCTTAGAGACTAACCAATTTATTTGAGCATGAGCTTTCGTGAGCTACAGCTCACTTCATCGGATGCATACCATGGAAACTGCAGTAGACATTATATACACACAGAGATCATGAAACAATACCTCCTCCCACCCCACTGTCCTGCTGGTAATAGCTTATCTAAAGTGATCATCAAGTTGGGCCATTTCCAGCACAAATCCAGGTTTTCTCACCCTCCGCCCCCCCCCCCCCCCACACACACACAAACTCACTCTCCTGCTGGTAATAGCCCATCCAAAGTGACCACTCTCTTCACAATGTGCATGATAATCAAGGTGGGCCATTTCCTGCACAAATCCAGGTTCTCTCCCCCCTCACCCCCCTCCAAAAACCACACACACAAACTCACTCTCCTGCTGGTAATAGCTCATCCAAAGTGACCACTCTCCCTACAATGTGCATGGTAATCAAGGTGGGCCATGTCCAGCACAAATCCAGGCTTTCTCACCCCCCCCCCCTTTTTTCCCCGGGGACACACACACAAGCTCACTCTCCTGCTGGCAATAGCTCATCCAAACTGACCACTCTCCAAGTTTAAATCCAAGTTTAACCAGAACGTCTGGGGGGGGGGGGGAGGGGGGAGTAGGAAAAAACAAGGGGAAATAGGCTACCTTGCATAATGACTTAGCCACTCCCAGTCTCTATTTAAGCCTAAATTAATAGTATCCAATTTGCAAATGAATTCCAATTCAGCAGTTTCTCGCTGGAGTCTAGATTTGAAGTTTTTTTGTTTTAAGATAGCGACCTTCATGTCTGTGATTGCGTGACCAGAGAGATTGAAGTGTTCTCCGACTGGTTTATGAATGTTATAATTCTTGACATCTGATTTGTGTCCATTTATTCTTTTACGTAGAGACTGTCCAGTTTAACCAATGTAAATGGCAGAGGGGCATTGCTGGCACATGATGGCATATATCACATTGGTGGATGTGCAGGTGAACGAGCCTCTGATAGTGTGGCTGATATTAGGCCCTGTGATGGTGTCCCCTGAATAGATATGTGGGCACAGTTGGCAACGGGCTTTGTTGCAAGGATAAGTTCCTGGGTTAGTGGTTCTGTTGTGTGGTATGTGGTTGTTGGTGAGTATTTGCTTCAGGTTGTGGGGCTGTCTGTAGGCAAGGACTGGCCTGTCTCCCAAGATTTGTGAGAGTGTTGGGTCATCCTTTAGGATAGGTTGTAGATCCTTAATAATGCGTTGGAGGGGTTTTAGTTGGGGGCTGAAGGTGACGGCTAGTGGCGTTCTGTTATTTTCTTTGTTAGGCCTGTCCTGTAGTAGGAGACTTCTGGGAACTCTTCTAGCTCTATCAATCTGTTTCTTCACTTCCGCAGGTGGGTATTGTAGTTGTAAGAAAGCTTGACAGAGATCTTGTAGGTGTTTGTCTCTGTCTGAGGGGTTGGAGCAAATGCAGTTGTATCGCAGAGCTTGGCTGTAGACGATGGATCGTGTGGTGTGGTCAGGGTGAAAGCTGGAGGCATGTAGGTAGGAATAGTGGTCAGTAGGTTTCCGGTATAGGGTGGTGTTTATGTGACCATTGTTTATTAGCACTGTAGTGTCCAGGAAGTGGATCTCTTGTGTGGACTGGACCAGGCTGAGGTTGATGGTGGGATGGAAGTTGTTGAAATCATGGTGGAATTCCTCAAGGGCTTCTTTTCCATGGGTCCAGATGATGAAGATGTCATCAATATAGCGCAAGTAGAGTAGGGGCTTTAGGGGACGAGAGCTGAGGAAGCGTTGTTCTAAATCAGCCATAAAAATGTTGGCATACTGTGGGGCCATGCGGGTACCCATAGCAGTGCCTCTGATCTGAAGGTATACATTGTCCCCAAATGTAAAATTTGGAATGTAAAATGCGGAAGTGAAGAAACAGATTGATAGAGCCAGAAGAGTTCCCAGAAGTCATGGCCCACCTTGATTACCATGCGCATTGTAGGGAGAGTGGTCACTTTGGATGAGCTATTACCAGCAGGAGAGTGAGTTTGTGTGTGTATGGGGGTGGGGGGGTGAGAAAACCTGGATTTGTGCAGGAAATGGCCCACCTTGATTATCATGCACATTGTGAAGAGAGTTGTCACTTTGGATGGGCTATTATCAGCAGGAGAGTGAGTTTGTGTGTGTGGGGGGGTGGAGGGTGAGAAAACCTGGATTTGTGCTGGAAATAGCCCAACTTGATGATCACTTTAGATAAGCTATTACCAGCAGGACAGTGGGGTGGGAGGAGGTATTGTTTCATGATCTCTGTGTGTATATAATGTCTACTGCAGTTTCCACGGTATGCATCCGATGAAGTGACCTGTAGCTCACGAAAGCTCATGCTCAAATAAATTGGTTAGTCTCTAAGGTGCCACAAGTACTCCTTTTCTTTTAGCTCAAATAGTAGAGACCTGTGTTTATTGAGCAGAGAGGATCTAAGCTGCCTATCTGTGAAGTCCCGAATGGCAAGGGAATGGACATAATGACAACCACCAAAGTTCCTAGATGGTCACAGGTTTGGTACAATACTCAGGAGCAAACTGTGTGTTTTATGTAACATTCGTCCCTGTTCTTCCTCCCAAAGTTCCTCAGAGTGTGAAACTGCTTTTGAATTTCCTGCAACTGTAGAAATCTCCTACCAATATTTCTGCCTATTTATTTGGATAGCAGAATCTTGATTAGTTTCAATCCTGCAAGATTTTCTGTTTGTACACAATAACGCAGAGCTGACTCTCTGCAACCCAACTAATATTTTTCCTCCATGTAACAATATTCAATGTAGGTATTTTCCCTGGTTATTCATTATCAAATCATCCAGGGTATCATAAAACCCCGACCAAAGTAAAATTCCCACCTCCTGAGTGAAATGGGAAAGCAAGCATGCAGCGTAGTTGTAGCCGTGTCGGTCCCAGGATATGAGAGAGACAAGGTGAGTGAGGTAATAGCTTTTATTGGACCAACTTCTGTTGGTGAGAGAGACAAGCTTTCGAGCCACAGATATTCCTTACCCACCTTCTCTTTCTCATTTGACTGGCACTCCCTATGGCTTGTGGGAGCCTATGAGGTCCCTAAGGAGTCACAGTAAACTGGGAAGGACTAGTTTTTAGCTGGAGGTCAGTATGGAGTGAGAAAAGATGAAACCTTTGAAGGGTTAGAGATTAGATATGCACAAGTCAGTAAGAAATACATATGCTGTAAAAAAATCCTGGCAGAACTGTCTACAAAACTCATACAGAAGTTTTTACCTACTAAAGTTTGATAGAGACACTCAACTCTAATTTGCTCTACTTTATTTAGTGCTCTGCTTTTAGGGTCATACATTCAGAGCATGAATATAGTCAGTCTCTGGAGCTGGCTTTGGACCCCAGTCACAGAGACTGAGGAGTTCTTGCTGGTCAGGCTGGATTTCTCAAGAAAAGAGGGGAGAAAAGTTAAATGGAAAACATTTGTTTTTTAAATCCAGGAGCGCATAGCTTCATTATTAACCTCTATTTGGGGATAGAGGGTTTAATAACTGACTTGAATGAGTCCAGGAGATCAGACCCAGCGAAGACTGCTCCTTGTGCTAGTTTCAGAGTACAGACAGGAATAGGGCAGGGCAGTTTTCATCAAAAACCTTATTTTTAATTTGCATGGTGACCGCACTCGGGGCCCCCAATTAGCAATCAGGACCCATTGTGCTGAGCACTATACAAGCCTATAACAAAATGGTCCCTGGCCCAAAGAGTTTACAATCTAAATACTGTGTGTGCTTCATAAAAAAATGAATAAGAGAAACCCCACCTGTATGTTAAAATTGGAAGTGGCTGGGGCCTTAATCCTGCAAGCTGGACTGCATGCAGCAGAGCCCTGAACTCAGATGGGATCCCATTGCCTTCACTGGGATTCCACACAGGCACAGGGGTCTGCTGGGATGGACAGAGTTGCAGGGTCTGGGCTTCCCACAACTCTCTTGCCCTGTAAGCAGAGTCTGACTGACCGCACAACAGCAAAAATCACTCCTACAGAAAAGCGAAAGCATTACCTGGGACGCAAACTTTCATGTTTTTTTCCGAAGCTTGTGATGGGGGTCACTGCCTGAAGGGCCGTCTGATTTAACTTGATTGCAACAGCCTACAAAACAAAAAGACATTTCACCCTTCCAGAAATGCTATGGGTCCTGGAAAGAACAGATGAAAACAAACAAGCTCTCACCTCTGGATTGTCGGTGAGATAGATCTGCCTAGAGATGTTGTTGATTGCACATATCCACTGTAAGGAGAAAAGAAACTGAACACTCTAAACTATTTAGTGGATAAGAAAGTAAAAACGTTAACCAGGGAAATATTTTACCTCCTCATATTCTTTTTTACTTTCTGCTTGAAGGGTTATCCCCCTAAAACACAAATACATTAGATTCATGTTTTTCTTGGTATCATTGTTATATTACATGCCCTCACTCTCCCTGCCCACAGAGACAGTTTCAAGGGGGGAAGACTCAATAATCTCATAAATTCATCTTTAACTACTGCGATTCTATATACTAGATAAGGCTGTAAGAAAATCATAAGCCTTGATTTTGCTGGGGAAACCGCAACTTTTAAACACACACCACAACTTTCTATAGTTGCCGTGAATTTGAGTGGGGTTGCGACCCCGAGTGCCAGGTTGCAATACCACTCACTCAGCTTTGCGAGCTGCTGCGCAGGGTTGCAATGCCACTCAAACCTGGCCCAGCTGCACTTCCGTCATGCTGGCTTTGAGAGCAAGGCAGGACACATGGCGTCCCTTCTGTGCTGCTGCCCTGTTTGGGAAGGCAGGCTGCATAGCTTGGCAGAAGGTGCTGCAGCTTATTTGGGGGTAATTTGTTTTGTAGTACTTGAACTGATCGCACTGAAACCACAGCTTTAACAAGCCACGACTGCAACTTTCGCACCAAAAAAATCAGGACTCTGTTACAGCCTTAATCAGAGGGTTGTACTGGACTCCTAGCTCTGCACTCATGATAATGATACTCACAAGTACTTCAGCTAATGAAGCCTTAACAGCCCTCTGAGATAGGTAAGTCGGTATTATTCACATTTTGCACACAGAGAACTAAGCTATCATAAATCTACAGAGGCAGCCAGTGTCAGAGTTGGCATTATTCTGGAATACCTGACTCCAAAGTCCTACACTCAGGCTACTAAATTGTGCCTCTGAGTGTGCAGCCAGCAACCCCAGTTGTGTGAATACCCTATTCCTAAATGACACAACATTCATCCTTTATGCAATGTGGGCACTTGATTTTAAAAGTGCAAAAATACTCTTTCCTGTAGGTCAACGTTATGACGGCAATCCAGCTCAGTTAAAATGGCTGTCACTAGGGAACTGTTAACACAATGATTAGGCATTCTGAAACCCCATCTGGTACACCAGACATGATTGGCTGCTAACAGAAAACTTGTGACCCATACGATTTTCCTGTAGGAGTGGTGATCTGAAAGCAATATCGTCGGTCTTCACAGTCCACTGCCATTACAGAGCAGTTATCCAGGTCCTGAATCAGTCCTCCAGCTACTGCTCCCCTAGGCTGGCACATCAAGTTTCCACCTTGAGTGAAGAAATAGAGTCTGTCCCAGGTTGTAGTCACCAGGCCTGTTTTACTATAGGGAACACACAGTATTAAGACCAGTTAGCACAGTATTTCTAGTTAGAAATAACCCCCAATTCAATTCCTGGATCAGAAGCCCTCCCTCTGCCCAAACTCTGAGCAAGCCCTGCTGCAGATGCAGGGCTGATCCTTATTTTCAAACAAGGATCTTTGTAACTTGTAAACTAAATTTCAACAAATGTGTCAAAGACACCCATCCACAATGGAGAGACATCCCCAGGGCAAGCTGAAGGTTTAAGGAGCAGTTGGTTTTGAGTGATCCAAGTTTAAAATGAACAATCATGTGCAATACTTCCTAGCTGCGAACAGCAGAAGGTTTAGGGAGAACAACTGAGATGAGGCTGCATGGAATTTTATTGTACTCTATAAAAAAAAGATACAGTAGAACCTCAGAGTTATGAACACTTTGGGAATGGAGGTTGTTCATAACTCTGAACAAAATGTTATGGTTGTTCTTTCAAAAGTTGACAACTGAATATTGACTTAATAGCTTTGAAACTTTACTCTGCAGAAGTAAAATGCTGCTTTTAACCATCTTAATTTAAATGAAACAAGCACAGAAACATTTTCCTTACCGTATCAAATCTTTTTTTAAAAATTTTTTTCACTTAACACAGTACTGTATTTGCCCGGGTTTTTGTTTTTGTTTTTTAGTGTCTGCTGCTGCCTGATTGCAAACATCCAGTTCCAAATGAGGTGTGTGGTTGACCGGTCAGTTCATAACTCTGGTTTTCGTAACGCTGAGGTACTGCTGTACTTTTGAGTGATCAGGAGCAGCAGAAATTTCAGCACACATGGCTATACATTTTGAAAAGTTACACTTCTACTAGTAGAATCTTATATTGAAAGTACATCCTTCTATGGAGCCATTTACACAATCCTGTAATCCATCTCTTACACTGCTGTTGAACCGTAACATTTGTAATCCAGTTAACTATCAAAAACTGTTCAAATTAAATGCAAACTGACATTTAAGTTATTTCAAAGACACAATATTCAGGGCCCATCCACCTCTGCTGCTCTTCTATATACATAACTCCTGCTGAAGTCAATGGGAGGTTTAGTAAAAGGAACTCTGCAGGATTGAGCTCTAGTATGGTATATGCTCAACGCTATGGACCTGGTTTTTCTGTACAACTCCTGTCAGTGTAAAGAGAAATTTGTGGAAATCCAAAATCTAGCTCCTCCTTGTAAGCAGCATTGCATTTTCATTAGCCCATAAAAGAGGGAACATCCTGATCCCAGTCTCAGAGACTCCAACCCCAGCTGCAGAGCTCAAACCAACACGACGTTTTATTTTTAGACACTCAAATGCATGAATTCAGGCCTTGTAGGTGAATTGAGCTAGAGGGAAAACCAATTAGTCACAAAGGGGAAGACTTTCACAAGCCCCTAAAATGTCTTAGGCTCCTAAATCCCATTTTCTAAGGTGATTTAGGAACTGAAAGGTAACATTTTCAAAAGTGCCTAAATGATGTAGGAGTCTTAATTCCACTGACTTTCAATGAGACTTCGCCCTGAAATCACTTCGGCGCTTCTGAAAATTTTACTCAAAGAATCTTCATGGTAGAGATAATGCAGAAATCAGTTACCAGTCACAGACAAACAAGGCGGACTATCCTTCTTACTTTCTAAGATTAAGGTAGCCAGCCTTCTGAATAAGGTTTCTGTTGATTGTTGGTGAGGTGACATCAGAATCTGGGGTGTAAACAGACTCATTAACTGAAAGCAAGTCCTGCTGGGATACTCTCATGGCGTCAGCTTCAGCATCCAACTCTCCCTGTATGCTGGAAAAAATCAAAGCCGTTTTACTGTCAGTCAGTTAACCCAGGGACACATCTAACGTGTATCTAATCCTGCAAGAACAAAAATATTTATGTTAAATACATTGTATACTACTGTGGCACAGCTGGATTAAATGCACAAAAGGTGTTTACACGCTGTTCGCTGCTGGTTTGGAGTAGTGGAAAGAGAAAGTGGATTTTTACATGGATTTAACAGGAAAAATAGTTATAAGAATACACATGAAAGGATCTCTATGAGCACTTGGTCAATGAATACAGAAAGGAAGGAAGGAATGGAGAATGCGATGGCGATTAAGGAATTGCTCCCAGTAAATTAATCTGGGATTACAGAAACGAGATGCACCTGCTAAGGACACACTGATCGCTTGTGTAATACTTGTGTATCTGAAGAAGTGGTGTTTTACCCACAAAAGCTTATGCCCTAATAAATCTGATGCAGTCTTTAAGGTGCCACCAGACTCCTTGTTGTTTTGGTACAGGTAAGGCTGTGTTTTTAATTTGGTAGCGACAGTATCACCAAGTTCTTCACTTGGTGTTTGTCCTGAAATTCTGGTGTCTAAGGACAAGTGTGCTTGGCAGCTAGTTTACTGTAGGCATGCTGTACAAACACATTTACTGTATTTCTACAAAAACAGCATTTACTGTGAATGTATTTCAGACAGTACTATGTTTTTTCTTGAAATGACTACTGTTTGCACCAAGGATGGCTGTTTTCTTCCCCGAACGTTATAAAGGAGAGTGACATGGAGAGAGGAGATATGAAACTGACCAAAAAGCATGACACGATGGCAGATGATTTTCTGTTTGTCACAGCGGTGCCAAAGGAACAGCCTAAAAAGGGGCCCCATTGTGGTAGGCACTGCACAAACACAGCATAGGACATGGTCTGTGTCCCCAACTGGTTACAATCTAAATAGACATGACAGGCACAGGGGGGCGGCAAAGGGGGTGGAATACACAAGCAGAGCGAGCAATGTGATAGCAGGAAACAGCACGTTAGTTCCATTATTTTGGGGGCAGGGGGTGAGTGAGCCGTTTAGTTATAAGGGGATAAGCTACGTGGACAAAAAGGGAAGGGGCTGAGGGGGACAGGGCAGGACTGTGGAGTGAAGCCGAAGTGAAGAAACTGTGAGGACTGTGAAATGCTAACCATTAACAGTGAAAATCAGGCTAGGTTGGTTTGTTTGCTTGTTTGAGACCCAAACAAAGCTTCAAGCAGCTAAACAGCGCATTGTACACATTGTTCTGATTGAAGCTGAGCAAACGGATGCAGTCATTAATACTAAATCGGTATGTTCCTCATAATGTTCCTGCTGGGCTTTATAATAATGTGTCTTGGCTTTCGCGGAACTGGTTTGTTTTTTTCTGAGAACTGCGTGATTAACTGGAGTTCCTATCACTGAACCACTGATTAGTTGATCAGAGAGAGCCCTTCGACAGCATGCCACCCACTTTCAGAAATGTTCTGGTGGCAGCTGTAAGGATACAGAAAAGCAGCAGAGTCCTCCATCAGTCACACAGGCCTGGACTCAATGGGCCAGATTTTTCACAAGGACCACTACTGAGTTGACTTCCATGATTTACGCACCTGAGTGTTATTCCATGTGAGTATGGTTTGCAGAATCTAACCCAATCGGAAGTTGCCACAACTGTCTTATTTACAGAGGTCTTAGAAGAGCAATGCAAGGAATTGTTACTTAAGGAAACACAAGTGATTTGGGGCTAAAACTTAGGTTCTCTTTTTTAGTAGGGGCTCACAAAACCTCTTGTGAATAGACTTTTTTTAAAATCACTGTAAACAGGAGGGGCAGAATGGGTTCAAACATTCCCCTGCTTACCGGAAACCCTAATCCCGCCGTACTAGTTAGTGCAAGAAAACCAGAAAGTGACACAGACTAAACAGAAGTCTGATCATTCTAGATTCATATTAAAGAAATGGAAAAAGGGAATTTAGCAGCATAAATCTTGAGAAGTATATCAGATTTTAAAAATTCTTTCCATTGCAACACTATTATTGGAAACATGAAAAAGATTTTTTTTTAATTTCTATTTTCCTCTTGACAGTGTCCCTTCCAGTGCAGTGAAATCAAGTCTTTCACTTCTGTAACAAGTTTAAAATAATAAAATCTTCCACAGTGATATGATTTAGAAAGCAGACATGGTTAGAATTAAACAAGCAGAACCCAAATCCATCTTCATGTCCCTGTGTAACTCCCATTGTGGTGAATGGTAACTGCAAAAGGATCTCAAAGTACAGAATTCAACCTGGAGAAATAAAAATACACGGATGCAACAACAGACACTCTTACAGTGCTGAACAAACATGGATCCACAGTCTCACTATTATGCATTTTCAGCTTTGGAGTAAATTCACATTAACTGATGCTGCCTGTACTAATGTGAAAAGAGAGCTAAGAGGTCTGTGTCAATAAATGCTAGTAGACTACCTCTATACCTTCTTTTTAGTCCTAATGCTTGAGCCAATCAGAAGGCAACATTTTGACAGGTTTCCGTGACCTGAGGAACCAATCAGACGTGCTATTAGACTAGAAGTCCTGCCTCTGCAATGCCTCCGTTAGAAGCTCATATTTGGCCAGACATCCCTCCTGCCCAAAGAGCCATTCTGGGCTCAGTCAGGAAGTGACTGTGGGTCTGCATGCCCTTGTGTGGTGCTGGCTATTTTAAAAAAGCCTTAAAGACTGACAGAGTAAGTTTGATGATATGCTTCCCCGGTTATACAAATGGTGGTTAGCTAAAAGTGAGACACCATGGGCTCGATCCCCAGGTGAACTACAACAGCATTCGGCTCACCTGGGGAGAAGGAGAACAAGGTGACTTTACATCACCTTCCTGCACCCTCTGGTTCCTGATCCTGCAGTCTGCCAGCCCTATTCCACTGAGAATTCTCCTAGTACAGGCTATTCCTCAGAGGCAGCAGCGGGGGCTGACATTCTAACCACAGTGTCGTTCTAAAATAATGGACAAGGAAGGTCACTGTTTTCAGAATAGGAAAGAAGGAAGCAGTTTGTATTAAGAAAAAGGTATATTATGGAGCACTATTAATAACATTCAGGGCCAAAACGGTCCCTATTTAAGCCAGTCTTCTACGAAAAATGAAAGAAGGGGATCCATTATAATAGGGTTGGTTGCTAAAATGGGACTTTCAATCCTTTGTGGCCTTCTGATGTTTTGGTAGCTGTTGCTGGGAAAGTGGGAATCTGTAAACACCCAGCAGCCTTCTGATCTGCTGAGGCCCTCAAATGGAAAAAGGAGGTATAGCTATACATGACCTATGCCGTTGTTACTCTGATTGTCCTAACAAGAAAAGAGGTGAGAGCAGGTTCTACCGCTAATAGAATTATGAACCCGGAATTACAGAGGAGTGTCCCAATACTTGTGTCATTTCACTCCCCCAAGAGCGAGACTCCGGCTAGATGGAATGAAGGAAAAGTTCTTTCCTTTTTCAGCTACGGAAAGCGGTTTTCAAAACATAGGCTGAAGATATTAGACCGGATAGTCAGCCTTCTGGATCTGGGTAGGTGCCTTGCAAGGACAATATGTTAGAAGACATTCCCCTCCTTTCAGATAAACTATAACAGCACGAAACATCAGATTTTTCCTACTCACTTTTCCAAGCCCCCCAGGAGTCACTGCCTGCATCCAACAGATGGCAAGGAGAGGCAAAAGAAGGAGGTATCAAATAGTTCTGTCACTTAGCTTACAAAAAGAAAATCATCTGGACCTGCACATATAATTTATGCTTATTGGAATGTTGGGACTGCTGTTGGCTGGGATTCCCCTCACAGCTTGCGTGTGAAACTCTGAATGTGTCAGGCAGCAGCAGCTCCTTTAATGCTTCAAAGGCATAACAAATACTCAAAGTAACCCTACAGCGCACATGAAATATGGCACCCATAGAGCTGGCGACTGCCTACCTGAGCCAGACAGCAAGCTGCTTCAACTGCATTTGGGGCCAGTTCTTCCATTACTGAGACCACAACCCTACAGACTTGATCTGCTGCTTGGGAGACTAAACTTTATAGCTCCTGTAGTTGTTGCTGTTCTTTTGGGGTCATAGCAGTGATAGTAACCTGGATGGAGAACATTGCATTTTAGTCCAGGTTAGGAAGGATCTGACTGACTAAAGGCATATTCATTCTTACGTAGTGTTACAGCTCTGCTTTGCAATGGCTCATTTCCAGGACTTCCCAACTTTGAAAAGCCGTGCCGCCCCAACCCCCAGAAAAATAAAACCAGCTGTGCTCCCTTCAGTCCTACAATGTGAGGTTAAAGGCTGAGTGATAGATTTGAATTTTAATGAAGTTAGATTGTATTTTAAAATGTGTCAGCTTTTTAGTGTAAGGAACGACAGTCAATATTGGATACAAGATGCTTGAAAACATTATTTAAATTACATTTAAACAGGAAACAGAACATTACTTTCTATATTTAGAACAGTGTTGCTTAGTGATTTTTTTTAACAGTAGTGATTGAGGCAACATTGATATTTTTCTTCTAACAAAACATCTCTCCTATATGGAGTTTCTGTAGGTCCTCAGGCTGAGCTTCCTTTCAGTGGGGCTCCTGGGGCTTCTCTCCACCCTACCTGCAGGGTGGGTTGGGAGAGAAAGGTTGGCATCTCCTCAGTCCACCCACTTGTGGCACCAAAAATATGGATCACTCAGAGGATGTAGGATGATTCCTTCCTTTTTTTTTTTATAGGCTTTGATCACTCAAATAGTTAACAGTGTTGCTATTTAAAAGTATCACCGTTTGCATCTTGGCAACACATTGAGATGAACAGTGCCATTCATGCCTCTTCAAGGTATTGTTTCATACTCTCTGCACACTCAGGCAGACACCACTGCACTGGTTACACTTGGGTCGTGTTCTCAAGCTTCTATTCACAATCACACCCAGCTAGAGCTTTTTTTTTTTTTTTTTTAAATGAAAGCTGAGACTCTGGAGCACAAGTGAGAGTCCCATCTGCCTATCTGCTTCCAGCTAGTCCTTTGTGCTTCCTCACTGGAGTGTCCACTGGCCTTTGGGAAACCCGGGCCTACTCTGTAACATGTTTCTATGGTCTTAACTAGAGTGTGAAAAGTGCCCTGAATAAACAAATCTACTGTATATAGACAAAACATTCTGGCATCTCATAAACAGAAGCCACATGCTATTGCTGGGGAGCTTAAAAAATGAACTTTAGTCTATGAACGATTTGAAGCATATGGGGGGCATCTTTGTAAGGACTGTTTAATGTGGAAAGGATAAAAGTAAGTCAAAGTAGGAAAAAGGTATATAAAATAAGGAACAGTTTAGTGAAAGCCAGTCATGTGCTTTTATATGCCTTTTGAACAGTCCAGAAACAAGAAGGGTGCTCACTGGAAGTTAGAGGCAGCAAAATTGAAGCTGAAAAAGAAAATACTTTTGTGCAAACTGTAAAGAGAACTCACTGTTGCAGGATTTTATTCAAGAGAATGGCCTAGTGAAACTGAAAAATAATTAGACACTTCTATGAACAAGAATAACAGCTGCAATTGCACGACTGTGGATAAAACTATGACTATCAACTTATGCCCTGAAGCCTGAGGATTGATTGCCAGCTGGGATCAGGAACAAATTTTCCAATCTTGGGATAGTATAAAACAGTTGGGCAAGTGCATTGTAGGGGGTTTATTCCTTCCCCTGAACCAGCTGGCATTGGACATTATCACATTCAAGATACCAGAGTACATGAAACATTGGTCAATTCTGGTACGGTAACTCCTTTCTGGTACGGTAACTCCTTTCTGGTACATATTCCAGGTTATTTATGACCTTTGCTCTCACATGAATTTATATTTAGAAGGCCACCACGCCCAGAAGAGGCAGGGATTTGGATATGCTTTTGTTAAAAAAAATGGAACCGTTATTTGCCCTTTACAATCTAATGTCCCACCTAACAGTCTGTTTAGTGCTTTCTCTAATCTGTCCCAGTTAGACTGTAAGCTTTAAAATGTTTTCAGGACTGTCTGTAAGTTCAGATTTCATTGTCAACTTCTGGTCTCATGAGCATTAATTATAAAAAAACCAATTTCCATCTCCATTAGAAATGCAAGGAGAAACAAAATGTTTGCCAAAGGCGTAAGGACAAAATTGGGAAAATATTCAGTAAGGTCCTGATCCAAAGCACACTGAACTCAATAGAAAGACACCCACCAATTTCAATGTAGACTCTAAGATAGCTAGGGCAAGGATTGTCTTTCTTCTATGGTTGTTCAGTACCCAGCATAATGGGGCCCCGATCCTGAGTTTGGGCACTACCATAATATTAATATTCATTAATACTAAATGGGCTTTACATCAGGTCCTAAACTATTAAAAAACAGAAATCAAACAATACAGATTACATAAAACAATGCTATTAAAATGATTTGGGTTTTTTTTAGTTTAGACTATACTTTTCCCCATTTAAAAGTTTTTCAGTGACATCACATACAGGACACCCCTTTCAAACACAGGTGCTCAACTCCCGAATTTCTGTGCTCATGAAGGGAATTAGGTGTTTATTTACCCTCTTTATGCTCCTAAATGCTTATCTGTGTGTCGAAAGATGGGGTTTTGGATGTCCTTATTAAAGGTACCCAGATTTAAAAAATTGGGCTTACGATCTTATTTAATGTACAGCACAGTATTTGGGCTTTATTCCGAAGATCCTCAATTGCCATTGAAAAAAAATCTCTGGCTCTGCTATGCACGTATTCCCTGCAATGCACAGATAGTATATTCCTTTTATACACACACACACACCCCTCCCTACCCATCTGTTCTTTCACACAGTGAAGTGCAAATGAAATTAAAAAAAAAAAAAAACCCAATGAACTCTGTTAGTCTGAGCCCAACCCTGCAGCCATCTGGTAGAACTCCTCTCCTGAGTAAGGACTGCAGGACTGGGCCCTGTGTGGGGCAAGCCCCCAGCCAGGCACGGCAGGACGTTAGTAATCTTGCTTGAATTTAACACAAATAAATACAGAAAATCAAACTGAAACCTAGGTGTTGTGTTACCTTTGAACCATGTTTGAAACTGGTGATAAAAAGCTGTCCATTCTTTTGGAAAACATCTCTGCTCCCTTCTTAAAAAAGTTAATCTGAAAAATATAATAAGGGTATTCTGGAAATTATCTAAGAAAGGTTTGTCAATCAAATAATGGATGGTGGGGCAGGTGCCTAACATGATCCTGTGGTGACTGATGTCACAGACTGCCATTCGAATCTAAGGCATTATTGAAACACCAACCTCTCCCTTCCTACCTCTTCCCCCCCAAACATGAGGATTAGCGGCCACTGACAGTCAAATTACTAATATTAACGCTATTAACTGGCCTAAAGAACCATGTCACCCCTCTTCCATCCACCAGATTTGTCAGCATTGTGAAGAACCTAATTACGTGCCAGTCAGGGATGTAAAGATGTGTGATCCATGACCAACATAGCTGTGGCGGCAAATGCCCCCTACTGTACATGCAGTTGGGGGAGGGGGGCGGGGGAGGGCTGGAACAAGCTCTATCAGTAAAAGCGCAGTTTTGCTAGTATAAGCTGTGTCCATACTAGGAGTGCTTTGCAGGTATAGGATACCCATATGGCCAGACCCCCAAAGTACTCCTAGTGTTGACCTGGCCTGAGATGATCCTCCCTAGCATCTGTGCTCTTAATCAGCGTAACCAGACGAATGCCAAGGAAGAAATGGATAGGGGCAAGGAAAACAAACCCTACCCATTCTGACCGACTACCCTTCCCAAGAAGAGTTCAGTGAGGTTATTTTAGTTAGTGGCTCTTGAGTTAGATGGAAACCTATAAAACACCATTCATGCATTAACTATTGGTTCATATTAGATCCCGTATCTTATCTTACTCCCACCTCCATGCATAGGAAGAAGCAGCTATTGCATATAGACACTAACAGTTGCTCCTCCCTCCAAATTATTTCCAATATGCTAAGCCTCATCCTCACCTTCTCTTTGGAAACATGAAACACAAGGCACACACATTTTAGCAGACTGATTAATATGGACAACTTACAGTACAAAGACTGATAGGCACTTTACAGCTTCTTATGTATGTATATGAGTTGGCTTCGGGCTGGCCTGGCACTTTGCATTCCCACAGTAACAAGGCATTACTATGTAGGGCATCCAAAGTCCAGGATTTCAGCTTGGCACTTTGTTTCCATACAAGCAGATAAGTGGGAATGCCTTATGTTACTCTGCAGTGACATCAGTGGTTAAAGTAGATTGAAAAAGAAAGGGAAGCACTTGCTGCACCAGCCTGGGAGGGGGAACTGTGAGAAAACACTACTCTCTCTAGACAGGAAGAGGGAGCATCATTTGATTTTAGCTGGGGAAAATCAGTGCAGTCTTCTCCTGCTGTGATTGACACCTGTCCCAAGAGGGAGTAAACTCCCTCTACTGGTGTAAGTGGACAGAGAATTCTTATGTTACATCCCTTTTGCACAGGTGGAGATGATTACGCAAAGAACAGGAGAGTGAAGAAACAGATCCACTCGATTTTTGTCCCAAGTGGAAGTATGAAGCATCAGAAATATCATGCAAAGGCCTGTTCTCATGAGATTTCCAGCAGTTTTGCAGACTAAAGCAGTGTGTATAAATTGCAGAGAAGGCCCTGAACTACTTGATTTTTATTTGTGCTTTTTGTGGTTTCCCCCTCACTAGATAATACTGCACAGACCAGTGGTCCCCAAACTTTTTACCTCGCGACCCCCCCTTACCTCCGGAGCTGGGGCTGGTAGCAGGGCTGTATCTCTGGGAGGGATGTGGACATGGGTAAGAGGGGCGAGGCCCCAGGTGCGGGGATGGAGGCCGGGGCCAGGAGCGGAGCTGAGTGGCACTTCCTGCCCTCCCCGCCACAACGTTCCTCCATGCCTCCCTAGGGGGGCATGCCCCACAGTTTGGGAACCTCCGGCGTAGACTTATTTACACTCAGTAGTTTCAGGTCCTGGTTCTCATTTACATTAAGGACCCTTTAC
The DNA here is from genome assembly GCF_965140285.1 of Lepidochelys kempii. NCBI lineage: Eukaryota > Metazoa > Chordata > Testudines > Cheloniidae > Lepidochelys > Lepidochelys kempii. The sequence continues at coordinate 253,599,351 of NC_136380.1, forward strand.
ATCATTCTGGAAGTGTAAACGGACCTTAACATAGAGCCCTCAAAGTGCTGTACAAATATTAATCAATTAATCCTCCCAACACTCCTGGGCAGTAGGTTTTTAGTGGTACTGCCACATTTTATGGACTTGGAGACTGAGACAGAGACTTGGCCAAAGCCACATAGCAAATGTGGCTGAGCAAGGAATAGTGTATAGGATTTCCTAGCCTCGTGCTCCACCCACTTGACTACACTCACTCTGCTACTGTCCAACACATGCTCCAGTTCCTGTTCACACGAGACTCCTCATCAGCATGCTGAATATCTCATGCTGTGAAGTAAACTGTCACACAGGTGAGCTTATAAAAGCACAAAGTGAACAATGACATGGGAGTAAATTTTGTTGTGATGACAGTTTAGTGTCCATACCGTTCAGCCTAGAATGTGCTGATTTTGCTTTTGTGTGTGTTTTAAAGTAGTATATTTATGAGTAGCTAAATGTCCAACTATTTGACCATAAATAAAGTACAACTTTGCTTTGCAAAATTTGCCTTGCAAAATTTGGCTCAATATGCACGTCGTTTGAATACAGAGAGGAAATCTACAGGTTCACGCAGAAAGAATAAAAATGGCAGCACAACATTTTAACAGGAGACTTTCTGAATAAGGTTTTCCCTATTTTCATATGTCAGCTGCCACAACAACTCCTATGCCAAAATGTCTTGCATATCCCAGAGACATATTCCTTTAAGTGACATTTTCCACTATCCTGGCTTTACTGTACATACCTGTCCTTGTGTATATCCTAGCATAGGTTCCATCATTGCAATTCTCTTCCTGTACTGCAGAGCATTCAGGGCACAGTAATACTGTAATGATGAAAGATGCTGCTTCCTCCTTGCATTTGCCACCTCCTTTACTACTTCTGTCTTTAGCTGAATAAAAATGTGTGCAGAACTTTAAAACTGGCAGTCATGCAATGCAGAATCATGTTATGGATATATCCGGATCATTTACTGATTAATTTAATGTCATCATTAAATACTTATTTTTTATTATGGAAAACAATATCTCCATGACAAGATAAAAACAAGCATTAGAAGTAAAACAATTAATTAAATCATTTAATATAGGCTCTTCCTGGCAACATATTTATAACTGCCTCTCTAACTTTAATTGATGTATGCAGGGTAGTTATAGCTGTGTCGGTCCCAGGGTATTAAGGGGACAAGGGGTTGTGGTAATAAATTTTATTGGACTGACTTCTGTTGGTCAGAGACAGAAACTTTCGAGGACCTGAAGAAGAACTCTGTGTGGCTCGAAAGCTTGTCTCTCTCACCAAAAGAAGTTTCACCTTGTCTCTCTTCAAGCCTATAAGCAGGTCTCTGAGCTATAAATAGTACAACTACTACATATTTTAAATTGTAAGCTTCAGGTTATGACTTCAGTTACCTCAGCATAAGTCTGGAGTAATTTCATTGTAGCGGAGATCAGAACCTGGTCCTATATGTGTGTAATTCATAGAACTAATAATTCTGGGCACAACTCACAGTCTGCTGTATGTCCAAGCACATACATCCGATACAGGAGCTAAACATTGCATTCTGATCTATAATGCAGATCCCTTAAATGATCTTCTGATCTCTCTAAAAGTGTCAAGTCCCCTACTGGTGCAATCTTATATTCTTTGCACACTTTGTACTGAGGGGGAGGCTTGGGTGTGCAAAGAATGCAGGATCGGTCCCATTGACATCACTTCCATGTGCTGGAGGTGGAATGAGAATCAATATCCAAAGACCTGGCAGGCACACTGAAGAGGAGAATGTAGTCCTTTAAGCACAGCAGATATACGGCATTATTACATCACTTCAGGTACAAACACACTGCATCAATAATCCTCTAGTACAGCATCCACCCCATAGAAGATTGGTAGACACATGGGTTTTACAGCAGAAGGCCTATAAAAATCTTTGTGGTCATTTTGGATTTCTTCTGTCGTAAAAAAGTCATCCTTACAGTTCCCCTTGCTGCTTTATGGCCTCAAATTCAACAAAACGCTTAAGCACATGTGTGACACAGAGGCTGACTCACAGCCCTAGGTGCCCCAAGAAGCAGCACAACGTGACTTACTTGAAACATGTAAATAGTTCCTTCAAGTTAGGCACATGCTTCAGTACCTTTCTCAACGGAGGCCTAAAAGCTTTGTTGCTGACTCAAAAGTCAATCACTGGGAGTCTTGAGCTACTGTGGATTCGATCCACAAAACCCAGAAGTTTGTACATTTGCTAACGCTGTAGTTAAAAATGAATATGTAGGCAGAGCCGCTGATTAAAAACTTTCCGTACATTAAAAACCAAACTATAAGCCTTTTTTTACCTTTTCATTTTCTCTTCTTTTCGGTAATCGGCTATACTTTGCCATGGAGAGATCATGTTCTGGAAACAAGAAACATTTTCAGCATCATGGCATGGGTATACACACAACATGTCTCCAGTGATATAATTAGTGCATGCCATTAGAAACGAACAAAAATATGAAACATACCATTGCTAGCAAGGCCAAAAAGATCCTTTAAAGTGCTTACTTCTGAAATAGAAAAAGTCAACACTTCAAAATGAAGAGAGCGCTATATACATTCCTTATTCAAGCAGAATCACAACAAAACTAACTCTCTTTATAGGTACTTGAAGGTCAGTTGCCTCCGTCATTTTATTCCTACAAATAGAAATGTGTAATTTATGTTCGTGTCTTGAAAATAATAAACGAAGAGCAGCACTTACAAAATATTTGCAATGAGCCTCTAGCATCACCCATGCCCCATTTGTTTCATCCATTTGGGTCTTGTCTTAAATTAAATTATACACACCTCAAGGCAAGCGCAAATGAGTTCCCAATCCTAACTGGGCCTTTGTGGGGGTCAACTGCAATATAAGTAATTTCCACCCTCATGCTCTGCTGTGCTTTACATTACTATTCACTTTACTGATCCACTTCCCTCCTTACTGCAAGGACTACTTCTCTTCCACCGACGTACCACTTGGTCACATGATGCTCCTCCACTGCTGGTCCCTTGCTGGGACCTCAGGAAAGGAAGCATGGGAGAAAGCACCTGTACATGCAGATAGGTAAGATTTAGATAAACTTCCTTTACTGTACAAGCTCTGAATATGGAAAAAAATCCCGTATGTACAGGTGTAATTTATACAAGGAACCCGCAGGTCACTTTGTCCATTACCAAAGAGGAGCTGTACTCTGCCTAAAAAAATCTGCTGTTTTGAACAACATATTGCCAGTGCTTAAATGACACACACAAAGCTGTGTACCCACCAGTGACTGCCACAGCATATGAACTAGGGCCCTGATCCTGTAACTGGATCAGACCTAATCAGGCAGACCTTTGTGCCTTTGCAGAGCCACAGTGACATCAATGTAGATGCGATTGCTGGGTTGGGGCCAATATTAAAGATACTGGGCAAAATGTTCTGATTGGGGCGAGGAAAGTAAATAAGCTGATTTTCAAAGGTGCTGCTCTCACTGCCCCCTCCCTGGGCACCATAACTTGCATTAATCTCTTCAGTAAGAATACCCAGTAGGAAACTGTGAAAAGCTTAGAGAGAAATTGCAGGATTTGTGTTTATCACCAAGGTACCATGTGTTCTTGGATGAGCTAGACCAAAATTGTGCTATAGTTCAAGGCCTCCCCCAGTGTCTGCATCCCTCTAGTGTAAGAGAGTGGGAATTCTGAGGCAGCTTCACATAAACTAGTACATGGAGGTTTTTATTGCATCAAATATGAAAAATAAGGCTGTAAGTAGAGAATTGCTTGTATTATTATTAGTTAATTTTATCCTACACCAAATTTTCAGTGGGCCACAGATTTCTGTACTGAAAATGCATAGCTGCCCTTGGGAAGCTCTTGGTGGGGAAGCAAGAGATTTTGGCAGCTGGACAGGTGATAGATGGGACTTTGGCATCCACAGAATGGGGAGAGAGTTTGGGTTCTTGACACCTCTGGGGCTTTAGATAGTGGGGATGAGAGATATCTCCTGGCCCTCTCCCCGCCTATGAACAAGGGCAGAGGTGATTTGAAATTTTGGGTGCAAATTACACACACACGGCCAGCGGTATGAAGAGAGACAGGAGCTTTCTGAGGGGCTGGCCCAAGACTATGGAATGAACTCCTCCAGGAACTAAAGACCACCACAAACCTCACCATCTTCTGCTCCAAGTGCAAGGTGCCTTTTCTTTTACCTTCCCTTCTCTGACACAAATATATAGCATTGTGTGTGAATGTGTTAATTAAAAACAAGACACTCTGCTGTGCATACACGCTTCTCCCCCTGGGAACAGGATGAGAACAAACATGTGACAGATATTAGTCATGTTGCCTAATGCACTACTGAAAGGCACTTAGATACTATGATGAACACATATAAGAGCAGAATAGAAAAATGTAACCCCTTAGGCTCCAGCCCTGCAAACACTTACATGTGTGTTTAACTGTAAGCATGTGAGTGGTCTCACTGAAATCAAGTGAGCAAGTTAAGCAGATATGAAAGCATTTGGACCAAGATCTTGGTATTTGGACATTATGTGCCTCTTGTCTGGACACCTACCACAGGCCCATTCATGTCATCATAGTCTTAACTGCTCTATAGTGATGTATGGAAATGAAACGAGCTGAAAATCATCATTTCTCCAAAGCATGTTTTCTTTCACAATTATACTGCAGTTGTTTTCTCTTCCAGTAAAACCAGTTCAAACAAATGTAGGCCCCTAAATGCCTTCTGAGGGGAGCTGAGCCTGGGAACTATTTATTATTATTATTATTGAAAGTTGAGATAGAGTCAATAAAATCTTATGCTTCTCTTGCATGTGCTGGTTAGACTCTCTCTGAACTTGCACAGCCCCTTGCTTTCAAAATTATTCCAAATATTTGCACTGTTATTTTGCTCTGTGAGCAAGGAATTTCCAATTTTGTGCCATCCTGCCATCTGGATATTTCCATGGGTGGCACAGAGTTAAAAGGGTTGAGTTGCCTAAACAGGAGGAAAACAGGTATGCTTTGTAGTCAGAAAAATCCTGCCCCTGTTTTTCAAACCCAGTTTTCTCACAGTAGGGTTAATACTACCTCTCCTTTCAGATGTTCACAAGCCTGGTGCACCACTGCACTCCGCCAGCTTTATGCAAGTATGACACCGCTGAATTCAGTTAAGTCACATTAGTATAAAAATAGACCACACGGTGGAGAATGTGGCCTTGTATTTTAAAATAGGTAGCATGTGTGCTGGACTTCTACAAATTTATGTCTGATCAAAAATGCTCAGTCTAGCAGCAAATAAGAAAATATCAGATTTTTCTGCCAATTAATACAAAAACAAGTTTCTTAATGACAAATTGATAAATAGTCAACAGCTTACAACGAAATATGCCAGGCATCAAAAGTTATGAGTTGACAGCAATTTGGAATCTAACCAAAACTTACCCGTAAGATCTTTTTCTCGAAATTGTATGATTGGGAGAACCATTGTGTCCGCAAGCTGTTTTGCCAGCTCAGAATGGAGAATGTTAAGCTGAAAGGGAGAGAAATGATCTAAAATACTGCACTGTGCATAGAGTACTACAGAGGCAACAGTACCACAGAGTTATCAGCCCGTGAGCCATATATGCCTGTCTGCAGTGTACTTGTAGCTGTGTCAGCCCAAGGATCTGAGAGAGACAAGGTGGGTAAACAATATTTATTTAAAACATTTAAAAACAATTTACTTAAATATTTAAAAAATATTTATTATTGTTATTACAACTACATTGCATACAATGGAAGATATCAAATTTAGCCATCTGAAATGGAAACTCCGTAACATGAAGAAAAAGCATCCCCAGAGGTCTCACCTTCTATAACCGTGTGACCACTACACACAACTGCAAATATGCTGAACAGCTCTGCAAATAGACTTCAGAGAAACTGAGGAACCATTTACTGCACTTCATGTGCCCCAGAAGGGACCACCTCAAATGAGAAATCATCACAGGCTCCCACACACTGGAGTTTAAAAAAACCAGTAAAGTTACTTGGAAATCATGCAAGAAATCCAAAACAACTATAAAAAAACCACAACAACTGATGACAGCCACCCAGCAGAACAACAAAAAATGGAACCAACTACAGGTACTCCACAACAACAGAACACACCACTGGGAGAAACCATGGCACCAGTACCCACCACATGGACACTTCACGACACCCAAACATTAACCAAGACTAACCCACACTGGAGCTGCATTATCTATGCTCTAAGGGACTGAACTTCTGCCCTACCTCAGAACCTGATACCATACTAACAAGTGGAGAAGTAGAAGAATTCTTTCACCAGAATGACAACACCACTCACAACTACCATGTCTCCACAACAGAAGTTGGTCCAATAAAAGGTATTACCTCATCCATCTTGTCTCTCCAGGTGTATTTAAAGGATTTGTGATTACATTTCTCTTGGGATTTAAAAATTTCTCAGGGTACTAGTTATTGGGCCAAATAATGCCAGGCGTGGTGGTCGTATGATATTTCTGATCCCAGATGGAGGGAATACCTCAGAAAGACTAGGTGTCATTAATTAATAATAATAATAAATAATAATAATTTGGCTAGAAACCTGGTTACCTGAGGTATTAAAAACCCATCAAAAACAAACAAATAAGTACTGAGCTAATTTGGGTTGACTCAAATACTGTTTGGTTTTAAGCATTTTGCTCTGGAAACTGAAGGCATAGCACTACTGAATATAATGCAAAATCAGTTGCCACTGAAGTCAATGGAAAGTCTGCCACTGACTGTGCTAGGAACTGGATCAGATCTGTAGTCATCAACAATTTTAACAGCTTCAACACAAACTGACAGTGGTAAATCTCTAACAGTTCCCCAGGACCGCACAAATTAGTCCTGCTCAAGGAGAGGCTCTGAAGCAAAAAGTTTACTACCATGCTATTTACTGGGTAAATACTGGTTTCTCACTTGGGCTGCACCTGGCACAGTATGCCCACCTTGCACAAACAAAAAGAAAAACTTCCTTGAACATTAACTCAGTTCATTTAGTCTCAGTTTTCAAATTAAATTGTAAAAAAGTGTTGTTCTTTATACTTTTAAAATTCACATTTTATCAATATTTTCTTATTTATTTGGATTGATTTTACCCCCTTTTTGGGGTGGGGGAGGGAAATGGATTAAGGCCAATATTTAAAAAAAAAAAAAAAAAGCAGCAGCGAGTTAGACTTCTAAAAGCCACATTTAAGCACCTCCTGATTTTAATAAGTGCTGAGCTCCTATTGGGGTCAATGGATTCTACACTCTTGATTTATGCAACCCTCTCTATTGAAGGCAATGGGAGTTTTGCCTGAATACGGACTGCAAGATCAGGCAGAGAGTGATTTAATCACTGATAAAATGAACACTGATTCTATAAAATATGTCTTTCCCCCACTGTCATTTGGAGTGAAGGGGGAAGGGAAACTGACTCCCAATGAAACTCAACAATGGTTGGGCAGCAGGTGTGCTACAACCACCCGTGGTCATATGGTTCATAATCATACTCTGATCACTATTACCTTGTGTTTCCCATCTGTCTGTTGTACTTACCTGTTGTCTCCATCTTATACTTAAGGGCTTGTCTACACGGCAAGATTTTTCAGTTTAACTTTAGTTTTCTCGGCACAAACTGCTTTGCACCCACACACAAAAGTTCTTTTTTTGATTCACTCAGGAGCTGTCTATGTTTAACCCTTATTGTAAAAACTTTCCCATGTAGACAAACTCTTAGACTATCAGCTCTTAGAGGCAGGGACTGTCTTTTTGTTCTGTGTTTGTACAATGCCTAGCACAGTGGGGCTATGATGTGTGACAAACTGCTAGGCTGCTACTACAATAAAAATTAAAAACTCATTGTCATCTTCTTTAATGCATGGAACAGGGTGTAGGGATGGTCTATGGAGGAGATAAGTAGAACCATTCAATAATCAGTGCAAGTCCCGGAGCAGTGATCCAGGGAAAAGCCACATAGGTAGGAAGGAGTGTCACAGTGTGTTACAGCTGCTACCACAGCCCACACACCATAGCAGTGGCCACGGCTTCTGCACCTGAGTTCAGTGGGTTGGGTGAGAGGGTACTACGCTCTCCAATCCCCAAAGCTTGTTTACTCAAGATGTGCATGGTTAATAAGGATGTCAGCCTAAATGCTTAATTTAATCCTTGCCTGATCCTTTTAAAGGATTCAAAGAGCATTTCAGTTCCTTCACACTTGAGCCTTTGATTAGATTTCGTTAGTAATTAGCCTCTATTAACCACGTTCTTTGTTAATGTTCCACACAACAGAGTCAGGACCATTTCCCACTGCTAGAGCTTCTCTTTCCTTTCATTTGTGAATACATTTCAATTTACACAATAGGAACCATTACAAATAAAGGACCCTATTCATAAATGCTTTACTCTCATGGCAAGTCTCTCTTCCCTCTCCCTCCCCCCGGCATTTCTGTAGGTGTCTCTTTAAAATCCAGGCCAGAATGTAATCCAGCACATAAAGACAAGTTTTGTGACATGTTGTTATATATGGATGGGGAGGTCCCTTTTTCCATGTCAATAGCAGCAGGGAGAGAGCATCAGACTGGGCTCAGCTAGGATGCCCATAATCATGCTGGGGCTTGGCAAAAGGTTCCATAGATGAGACCAAAGATGTGATGTTCTATATACTGTCAGGGAGCACTGAGACCCAGGACGTTACTTGTCTGGATCCCTGGCATAGTTGCCAGGTAAGGCCAAATTCTTCAAAGCTGTTCTTCCTGTCAAGTCTGCAGAGGCAGGGAACCAGACTGGAGGGGTTAAGTAGCTGTAGAGCAGCCATAACTGGGATTCAGTAAACTCCAGGGGCACAGCTGACATGCCTAGCAGGAGGCTGAGGAAAGGAAGGAGTGGGCAACTTAAAAGGAAAAGCCTTGATTCAACAAAATGGATTCCGTACTCACAGCCAGCAAAGAGGAGGGCTTTGTTTGTACCTTGGAAGGGAGAAAACGTTGATTTTTGACCTGTTTATACTCCAGTAAGAGGGAGCAATGCTTTGAGTGTGTTCTGAGATAGCCTGTTGTGTGACATTAACCATCAATTTAGCCATCAATCTTTTAAAGATCACCAGAAAGAAATGGCATGGCAGGAAGCAAGTAAGGGCTAAATTAATCTTTGGGGTAACTTTGATTAAGTCAATGGAGTTACCCCAAGCTAATGTTTTAGCTTATTTAATCAAGTTTTGTTATTCTGTCTAAATTAGGCCCCAATACAACCCTTTGCTTTTTTACTTTAATGGCAAGCAGAAGTTAAAAGTAAACAAACAGGTACCAGTGTATTTCTGATTACACAAGCAGAGACCCCGTGGAACCTAGAAGGGATGACGTAAGACCAAACAAACCACTCCGACAGTAATGTCATACAAGTACCTAGATACTCAGACCACCCGGGAAACACAATTTCATGCCCAGTGAGGCCATATTTAGAAAATGCTCCCATTCCTTAGCAGTGACATGTACTGCCTGGAGAGAATAAAAGCACTGTGTACTCAACTCTGTAGCCTGATTTGAACCAACCCTCTTGCCATCAAACTCCTGCTGAATCCTACAGCATAAAATTCTATGTCATCTTGTGGTGACTATTTGAAACTTCATTAACTATTGCTTGTGCTGCTCCTTTCCCTGGAAAATCTGGGTACCGATTGCAGAGTTTAATGCCTAATAGTGTAAAGGCCTTTTCTATCAGAAGAAGGAGACTATAAACTAGCCCAATCCGGTTGATACTTGACCCATTTCAGAATCTCCTGTAATTCCCCTGCCTATTTGGCATAGCCTTGCATTGAGGATGATGCATGAGGGGAGGGGGGAGCCTCAAAGAGATTGAATGGTCCAGATTCACAAAGACCAGGACTTTCAATGGAAGTTATGAGTCTAAATATCTTTGTGGATCTGAGCCAATATTCCCAGCACTCCCCTAGCAATACAAATTGGCACACCTTTAAGAGATGCAATCTACTTGCCCTCACACATACGGGAGTGGGGTTTTGAGCTGTGGCATTGTTCTCCCACTTGGAGCATTATGCTTCCACTTGGGAGCATCCCAGTAGCAGCCCTGCACTCACTCCCCTGAGCAGTGGGGTTGCAACTCTGCCCAACCCTTACCTGGTGTAGGATACGTATCAAATTAAAGAAGGAAAGTTAGCTTATTGGTTAAGGAAATCTATAGGTGTTGTAAAAACGGACCTCAATAGCATGTAGAAGGAAGGCCTTAAAAATAATGGGTTATAAGGCCAAATGGAATGAAGTAGGCAGGATGTCTGGTTCAAAGAATAACTAATGAAATAAGGGGAAGTTTCTAAAAGGAAGGCCTCTGACTGATGGGGTGACTACAGGCAATAAGAGGAAAAGGATTTCTCTTAAAAGGAGCCAACATGGACCTTCCCACCCCACCTACCAGTGTTATGTCCTATGTGAACCAGGTGCAACAAAAAAGGTGTTGGTCAGCAGGAAGAAGGGGAGGAGAGAAGAAGGAGGGAAGAAAGGAAATTGTAAATCTTATCTGGATTAAGCCTGGAAATAAGGGTGAGCTGTCTCAATTTGGTTTTTAGCTCAAGTCAGTAATTGGCAATGACATCACTTGTTTGTTAAAGGGTATAAAAAGTGAACTCTTCAATGCTAATTCCTGTTGGACCATGTTGGAGCCAACCAATATGGGGCCGAGCACCGCTGGGATTAGCCTGTTTGTAAGTATCTTGACCAAATGCTTATAAATGTTTTGTTACTGTTTGGCTGAAGTAAATTGCTTATTATTTAGGCTTTTAAGGCATGGTTAGATCAATTGTATCGGTACCTTTAGGCCTTTGAATTTAATAAAGGAATTTATGGTTAAATTAGTGTTTGGTGGTTTCCCTTATTAATATTTTCAAATATTATTAATAATTCCAACACAAGGCTTATATAAAGTGAGTGGGATTTATTACTCCTTACCCTCCATTATCTGGTTGCACAAAGGCCAGGCAGAATTTAGCCTTTTGTAGCAGTCAGAGGCAAACGGATAAAGAGATAGAGAACATGATGATATTGCTATAGACCATTTAAATTACCTCATCCACTACTTTTGAAAAGTAATGAAGGGTGGATATCACTTCTTCATCTCCTTTACCCAAGGCAAAATTCTGAAAATAAAAATATATATTGATACTGTAAGTCAACAAGATCAGTATACAGACAATATGTCGTACTACATATATGTACAAATAATATACTACTTTTATACATGCACTTTATATTTAATTTCCTTGTCTAAAGGAATAACGTTTATCTGATTTATTTAAAAGGATTGGTCATACCAAGAATAGGCTGCTTTGCATCTTCATTAATTTACTAACGTAAACATTTTGGACGTCAACAGGCAATTTTCCCCAACGGCTTCAATGGGACCTGAGTCAGGCCAACGATGAGCCGTTTTGAAAATCCTACCCTTTGAACAGACTTTTCATATGCACCATCTAATCAGCTGAATGTTGAGACTCGCAAACATAGAATTTTCAAACATACCTGCTTTTCATATGCAAGAAGCTGCTTGGAAAGCTGTTGTGTGGCTAGACACATTTCATTCTACAAAACAAAAAGGAGAGTTTAGTAGAGGTAACCAAACATATTTAGGATTACTGTGGTTACTACTTTATTATTTGGACAGTGGTTGTGCTTATAGGCCACAAAGAGGACCAGGACCCTGGGGGATATACACATACTGCAAGTGACCTTCCCTGCCTCAAAGATCTCACAGTCGACACTGCGATAAAAAACCCATGGCACCAAGTCTTAGAGCCCGGGTCAGCTGTCTCAGGCCCACGGGCCTGGGACTGTGGGGTTACAAATAGCAGCGTAGATGTCTGGGCTCGGGTGAAGCCCGGGCTCTGAGATCTTATCACCTGTGGTGACTCAGAGCCCAGGCTCCAGCCTGAGTCCAAACTACACTGCAATTTTATAACCCTGCAGCCTGAGCCCCGCAAGCCCAAATCAGCTGACCTGGGCCAGCCATGGACATGCTGTGGGTCTTTTATTGCAGGGTAGATGTGCCGTATGGCTCTGATTCTGCAATTACTCAAGCACATGCTTAACTCTGTGTACATGAGCAGTCCCAAAGCACTACACCAACTCATATAACCCATGGCCAGTCGGTGTGAATGAAGCTTGGTCTACATTCAATTTTAGTATCTTACTGAAATAATTACATTGGTACAACCTCTAGCATGGATGCAGTTATACCAGTTTAAAGGTGCTTTATACTAGTATAGCTTATTTGCCTAAATTCACCGGAATAACTTGTGCCAATATACAGGTTATACCAGTTATACAGGTATCACTGCATCCACACTAGAGGGTTGTACTGGTATAACTATACAGGTTTCAAACTGTGGTAGCCGTACAAACCTGTGTGTAGAGGAATGCTTAGAGCAATCCCAAACGGGCCAGTGGAACTATTAACATGCATCAATTTAAATACACGCAAAAGGATGGGCTGCAGGACTGAGCCAAATTCAAGAATAAAAAGAATAGGCTGTTTGCGGACACATGGCTAGTCTGGGAGTAACTTTGTGACCATGTACATTGAAAAGGACACAAAGTACGTCTGATGCCCCCCTTCCCACAGAATGCATTAAACAGCAGCTTCTAAAAAAGTCACAAGTTACACCTTCCCACTTAAAATCTCCAATCCAGAGAAGGAGCCAACCAGTGAAAAGAGCTGAGGAGGAATAATGAAAAGGGGTGGGAAAGTAGCCCTGCAACAGGTGAAATCAATCAATCTAAGCCAAAGAGGGGAACTGGTTCAGCCACTGAACCCTAAGGCCAGTTTAAAGCACCACCATTATTTTGGCGCTACTCGCAATTTCTGGACTGCAGTGCTCATGTTGCAGAATGAAGCCAGGCCCTTAAACTGCACCACAGTCTCAAGGATTTCTCTCCATTACTCCTTCTCACTCACAGAGATTTCGTATGTCTTTAGGTGCAGGCCTGCCAATGGGGGTCGGGGGGGGCGCAAAGGGGGCAATTCCCAGGGGCCCGGATGATTTAAAAGGGCCCGGGGGCCCCTGGCCACAGCACAGCAGGGCTAAGACAGGCACCCTGACCGCCCTCACTCCACGCCACTCCCGGAAGCAGCTGGCACGTCCCTGGGGAGGGGGGTCTCCCATTGGCTGGGAACTGCGGCCAATGGGAGCTGTGGGGGCAGTGCCTGTGGACAGCGGCACACGGAGACCCCCTGGGTCCCCCGCCTAGGAGTCGCTGCCAGAGGGGTGGGTCGCTTGCTTTCGGGAGCCGCCCAAGGTAAGTGCTGACCCTCTGACCCCCTCCTGCAGCCTGACCCCCTGCCCCAGCTTACAGCCTGCACCCCACACCCAAACTCCCTCCCAGAGCCCGCACCCCAACCCCCTGCCCCAGTCCTGAGCCCCTCTGCACCCAAACTCCCACCCAGAGCCTGCAGCCCAAACTCCCTCCTGCCCCCAGTCCCCTGCCCCAGCCCAGAGCCTCCTCCCACACCCAAACTCCCACCCAGAGCCTGCAGCCCAAACTCCCTCCTGCCCCCAGTCCCCTGCCCCAGCCCAGAGCCTCCTCCCACACCCAAACTCCCTCCCAGAGCCTGCACCCCATCCCGCACCCCAATCCTGCCCCAGCCTGGTGAAAGTGAGTGAGGGTGGGGGAGAGCAAGTGACAGATAGAGGGGGAATTGAGTGAGCAGGGGTGGGGCCTCAGAGAAGGGATGGGACAGCGGTGTGGCAAGGAAGGAGCAGGGTGGGGCAAGGGTCTTTGGGTTTGCGCGATTAGACAGTTGGCAACCCTACTGGGCGGGCATATAAAAGCCCTTGCCATGCTGGAAGAGCGCGCCCAGCGGCGCAGCTGGCAGCTCGCTGGGCACCAGCCAGCACAGACGTAGCACCACCCAAATGTCAGGCAGACTGTGCCGCACCAGCACGGCTTGTGCATGCATGGGGGGGGGGGGGGGCTATTGACTGTTCTGCCCTGGGGCCGGGAATTGCTGTCAGCGGGCCGGTTAGGTTGCAAACCCTGTCTCTCATGTGTTTGTTCAGCAGAGAACAATCACAGAGAAGATTTCAACAACTAATAGTATTTAAATAGTACTGAGAAAACAATGTAAAGCTCCCGCAAACCCCATGTTGCTATTAGTTGGTGCTGTCACAATACAGGTGAATGTGAAGATGGTGAGCTTGAAACACCCTCACACCTCTGCTATTTGCCCTCAGGGTCTTCCTTTGGATATCAGAAACCTAGCCAGTAGGGGAAGGCAGGAGTAGGAAAGGAAGCAAGTTCTCTCAGCTAAAGCAGTAGAGTTAACCTACATTTATATCCGTGTAAATGAGAGCAGACTTTGGCTTGGGATATGCAAGAGGGAGACTAAAGATTCCAACAGCATAAGCTTTATCACTAGCCATATAGGTCTGGTTTGTTTCACTGCCATAAAACTGGTGTAACAAACTGGGGAATCAGGTCCTATATATTTGCCCTGGCTAGGTCCCTCCTTTCTCCAATTATTAGTCCTCTGAATTATTTCTCTTTTAGAGTTCAGATTTTTTTTTTTAATGAAACACAAACAAGTCAGAGCAGCTTCTAAGCTGCTCTTATTTACACTAATGGGCCAGAGCTAGAGCAGATGCACCATTAGAATCAGGGAGGCAGAACCTGCTCCCTGATGGCTTCCTCTGCCCTTCTGTGCAAGCACATCTTGGTATAGGACAGAATCTGAGTGAAAGATTCTAGAAACAGTCTTTGCAAGGGCCTCTGCAGCGTCTTAACACCCTGATATACATCTTAACTCTGCTGCAGCGTCACTGTTTTCAGGGGAGGAAGAGTGGTAAAGTCATGTTCAGCCATGAAAAAACAAAGGTCAAATTCTGTCTGGCAGGGTATCTACATGAATGGCTACAATGCAAGCATAAGGCAAAAGTTGGCTCTCCTAGTTCTGGCCCTCTTAGAGCATCATGAAGATGGTTTTTCACAGGCTCTAAGTGATTGGAACAGTGAGTGCAGAGAGCTGTTCTAGGGCATAATCAAGGACTCAGGGCCTGGTACACGTGTTAAACGGTGTCTATTACATGACCAGGCAATGGCTGCCATATACAGACCCCACAGAGAGTATTCATACTCTCGGCAGGAATAGAGAGAACAGGTGGAGAGGACTGAAATTTAACCTGGCAGACAGCAAGCACAAGGCCTCCATGCACTGAAATAGCACTGAAGCCAACAGACGGTGCTTTCAGTGCTGCATAGGCTGGCTTTGTGCACTGAGGTGAGTGTCATTTTGTCAGAATACAGTGAACAGTACTACTGCTTTTGCACCCGTACATGTGAATTCATTTGGGGTTGCTAATGCTTAGTTTCACATACACACACACACAGTCTGGCAGGTGTGTGTGTGACCCTATTCTAGGTATAAAAATTTTATTAAGTCATTTCCAAACAAACAGAAAACACTAGCACACAAACCAAATTAATCAGACAGGTGTAAATAGTGCCATATTACCAAGGGACAAGACGCAGACAGGACGCTCTGCTCAGCCTGTGGTAACATTGCTTAGTTAAAAACACTTTATTTGGGCAACTCCAGCTTAACCCTCCTCCAATTTGTTCTCAGTCAGGCTTCTTTCTGGCATTGTCTTGGGACCCCTTCCTCTCTTGCCACAATCAATCAGCTGAAGGGTTTAAAACTTGTTGTTTGCATTGCCTGTATTTACAGATCCATGAAGCCCTTGGAATCCATTCTAGCAGTTATTAATTCAATTCCATATATTTTCCCCTGGAATAGAGCAAGATACTACTATCCTGAACTGGCTGAAAATAATGTGTTGATCAAGTTGAAGAACAAACATTATTTGTATGTAAATGTACTTTTACCATTAAATAATTAAACACAACATTAGAAAAATCTCTTGGAAAAACAGCAGAGCGAAGCAAAATAAAGACTATTATAAAATTTTTTCCAACTGTTCAAATTAATCTCTGCCACAATACTCCACAGCTCCTTCTGAAATTTCAGAGTTAATCAAACGCTTCTGTAATGCGAAAGACAGTAAGGACAGATTACCAACTAGAAAACATATTGAAAGCCTGAGCAGCCTGATAAATCTAAGTGAGGGCAAAATTCATTTTCTTCAGTGCTATACACACAAAACACATGCATTTTCATTAGCTGATTTTATAGAGGGGGAAAAAATCTTCAGGGAAATCACGTACAAATGTTTATTGGGAGGAAGAGAGAACTGGACAGAAATCAGTTCTAATTAAGCAGTGACGACTCTGGATGAATTATTTCATTTAGTTTTGAGCTTAGCTACCAAGTGCTCAGAGCTGTAACAAACCTTTACAACCTTTTCCAAGATCTACCAGCATCAGAGTACATGCTTGTGATAAAGAAGACAATGCAATTCATCTAAATCCTCTCTCTACCATACAAAAAGGGGCTGTACTTGAAATGCACTGTTTCAACACTTTAGTCAACTCTGGGCCTGATCCTGCTTTCATTCAAGTTAATGGCAAAACTCCCATTTATTAATTTTTGGATCTGAACTTCCCCAAAGTGTCAGAGTGTTCATATCTGGTCTTCTGGTGTGAATCTACCTTTTATTATAATCTGTCACGCACACAGCTAGTTACCTGATGCAAGAATAGGTTCTTCCTCCCTCCAGTTCATAATGAAAACTCAGCTGCACTTATATACGATTTATTTGTGAGATAGTCCATCATTTCTCAACACCTTTTCTTTCTAAATAAGTTCTATGGTTAAAAACATCAGTCAGATTTAATTAAAATGGGAATTAACCCTAATTATTCAATAGTGGATAGTTACATATAATTGTCTACAAGATTCCAAATAAGAATACCTGTAAAGGATTCAACTGAGCTATACAATTAGCTTTAAAGGCATTGAGCCATCTCATCATGTCCAACCCCAGAATGATGAATCTTTCTGCAAAGCTACTTTTCTGTGCTAAGGACAGCATTTTCAAAACTTTGCATGTAAACGAGCATGTAAACGATACAAAACTACTTTGCATATCAATGGCAGATACAGGGGAAAAATATATATACACAATGGTGTGCAATAAAGTTTTAATTGGTATGCTTTGGGGATACCTAATTGCTCACAGATAGGAAGAGGAGGATGTCCACAAGGGATTTATGGATTTTCTTTCTTCTGCGATCATGGAAAGTATCCAACCTTAAACCCAGTTTCAGTTCAAATGGATCTGAGGCTTGAGATGAATGTTTTGCCCAACTCTGTCTAGATGCACATATCTCCTCCTTCTGAAGCACTCAGCTGTCTGGCAATCAGGAAAATGCTACCACTGTAATGATTTAACTTTGCAGAGAGAATGCTTTAGAAATTAAGATCCAAATGCTGGGAGATGCTGAGATCCCCTAGTGTTGAGAGTGATCAGTAGCTCACAGGATCAGGCTATTTTATAGCTTTCCCTGTTTAAGCTGATTCACAATGGCATGTTCAGTCCTCACAAGTAATGAATGGCTTGATGAAGGATTATCTAATAGGAAGAGAAAAGATACAAGTCAAGGCTCTGCTGCAAAACAGTGCCAGCAGCTACAGCAGGATTTTAGTTCTGGAGAGAAAGAATCTTTATAGTTTCCCTGCAAACCAGCTATAATCAGCAGAACTGTTTATGATGTGTTCTCCTCTTGGTAGCACTTAGATCTCCAAATTCTGCTCTGCAGACCATTGGCATAAACTTGCTTCTAGGCCTAGTGACAATTCCAAAGCTGACCAGCAACACTGAAATGGAGTTCCATGGCGTTGTAAATACAATATTCATCATCCACTTAAATCCTGTTTACCTTTAACTGTCTTCTTATTTACATGTGGAGAATATGTCACAGGAAGTGCCCCTCATATAAATAATGCACACTTGTGATCAATATGGCATCATAAATGTACACGGTCCTTTACAAAATTAGTGTTGCCAACTCCACTGATTTTATTGCAAGTCTCGTGTTATATGATATCTGATTTAAAGCCACACGTGGTTATGTGAGAATCTCAACTTTCACTGAAAAAAAAAAAGTAAGTTTCTAGCCCTTATGGTCGTAGAGGAAAGCTTGAAAAGAGAACGAGAGTGCACCACCCACAAAGCTTAAAAACCAGAAGGCAACTAAAAGAAACATTTACAATTATAATATTATTATTAATAATAAATACCCATGATTTTAAACTATTCTCATGATTTTGTAGAGCCTGACTCACGATATTTGGATGTTTCAGACTGCAATACCGCAAAAGAACAAACAAAGTCTATGTTCCCAAAGAGCAGGAAACTCATTCATGGATCCAAAACCTTATGAAGTCAATGAAAAGACTCCCATGGACTCCAAAGGGCCTTAAATCAGGCTTTCTGAGCCCCAGGAGTGGTCTTAGATCCAAAAAGAGGCATCACTGAGAGAGTGCAAAAATAAGGATTCATCAATTAAATATGGGGGGGTGGGATGAAACTAGTTTGAAGAACAAACTAAAATAATCCTAGGCAGCTCCAAATGACAGCATTGAGCACCAGTTATATAACTTTGCTTGGTAGCACCTACCTAATCCTCAGGACATTTTCTCCAATGTCTCTTTGCATAAAAATATTTTCTTTCTGCACTGCTAAAGGCAGCATTAGTTTGCTTCTAGTTCTCTCCCCCCTTGCTCCCCAGCAGCTACAAACACTGTTAGTATACAAATACATTTATTGGGACTGCTGAAGAAAATGCCGTAGCACAGACAATGTTCAGCACCTTATTGCACTGTAACTTGTTTCCAGGATTCCGCTTCAGGTGCCTGGTAGATACATTTTAGTCTACAGTGGAATGAAATGGAATTATCTATCTTAAAAAAATATCATGTTTATTTTGTGGTGCCTTCTTTTCTTTATTCTTGGCATACGAAGGTCCCCATTGGGCCATTACTGTAGCATGATGAGTGGAATTGGAGAATGATGTTCAGATTTCAGGAGGGACTTAATTCAGTGTGGCATGGCACCTGGTGAATGGAAATGCAAGCTGGGGCACAGGCTGCTTGGTTTTAACTCTACAGCCTTATCATGTAAACACTAGCTTCACTTAAGAAAGATCTCTTTCCTACAGTTCAGCCTGACACATCACTATTGTGAATGGCACAGGCGCTTCTGGGAGTTCAACCCGTCAACAGAAATGAAGCAGCAGTGTTGCCAACTCTCATGATTTTGTCATGAGTCTCATGATAAATATGGTTTTCTTTAAAACCCCAGCTCCTGGAGTCCAGTGGATATGTGATGATTTCAGCCTTCATTCTTCAAGAAAAGGTATGTTTCCAGCCCTCGGGGCTATGGAGAAAGCTTCAAAACGTGTCCCCAGTGCACCCTATAGGCTCAAAAGGCAAATAAAAAGAACCTCAAATCTATTAATTTTACATAATCTCATGATTTTAAAGCCAATCTCATGATTTTTGGTGAGCCTGACTCACGATTTTTGAACATCTGGCAATATTGGCAACCCTTAAATAGGCAGCTGGGATAGACTATTGGGAAGCTTTCTTCCATCAGAACATCACAAAGCTAAATTGCTTCTGGCTACAATGCACAGGCAGGAGCATAAAATAAAGCAGGAAGTATAATCTGAACTCATGGAGATGTGATTTATTTATCTTATCTGACCAAAATCAGGTGCTTCTCTGTATTTGGATCCATGTGCTGGTGCATGTTTACTGAACACCTAACCAGATATTAAAACAGTTTCTAGTGCTTGCAATTACAAATGGCATTAACATACATAATTAAGTTGGTGGATACAAGAGGCACCAAAAATACACATGTACAATTCAAATAATTAGACCCCACTACCACCTAATAGGATCCTGTAGCTTAAAAAAAAACCCCCAAAAAACCCATAAATTGTACTCCCTTCTAGTTATTATAAAACTTACCTAAAAAAAAAAAAAAAAGCCATCCATACTGGGGAAATACTTCCAGTTTCTCCTTACATGACTTTCAAGCGATCTGATAAATCTTTAAATAAAACCGTGGCTGGCAGTTTATAAGCTGGCAGCCAATTAAATGAATGTTTTGCACACACTGCAGTGTTTCTGGATGGATAACAGCTTGCATTTAGTGCTGACTGCTACCGATAGGAAGCAATACAGTACAGGTGGAGTGAGATCAACACCCCAACACGGTCAGCGTTGGCTGGCTTCACAAAAGAACTGGGTTTTAAGTATGACAAGTGGAGAGCGGACAGGAGCATGGATATAGGAGAACTGAGAGGCCGTCCCAAACAGAGGAGGTAGCACAAGAGGGGTGACTCAGAGGACACAAAGGGGCAGTAAGGACTAAGATGGTTTGGAGGCAGCAGTGTGGGCCTATGTAAACTCAAGCTCTCAGGCCTCCTACCACTTCCTGGTGCCTCAGTTGGCTTTTCTAGAGACAATGATTCTTGCCTGTGGCCAGGGCGGCTTTAGCAGAGATTTATGGGCTCAGTTGCACACACAGAAACCCCACAGTGGTGGCTTTTGTCCTCTGGGGCTGGGCCTGGCTCTGCGCTCTAGGCACTGTGGCTTGGGATTACTGACCACCTG
The DNA here is from genome assembly GCF_965140285.1 of Lepidochelys kempii. Taxonomy (NCBI): domain Eukaryota; kingdom Metazoa; phylum Chordata; order Testudines; family Cheloniidae; genus Lepidochelys; species Lepidochelys kempii. The sequence continues at coordinate 253,619,988 of NC_136380.1, forward strand.
CAGCAGCATCCTCTGCCCCCACACCTCTTCTCAGGGAGCCAGGTCCAGCCCCCCAGGGCAGGAGCCGTTGCTGTGGCATGGGTTTGCTCTCTAGGCACCCGCCCCTTCCCAAGCCCCCGCTCCACACCGGGGCAGGATTATGGTTGCAGTACCGGGATACTCCATGTGGTTGATGTCCCTTTGGTTGGGTGAGGAGGCAGCAACGGCTGAGTACACCCATTGAACTGGGAGGCTCCATCCATCGCTGACTGTGACTCATGAAACTCGTCTTTTCTTTTCCTTCTGTTTTCCGTCTTCTCTATTTCTTGCTTCCCCATAACCTTTCCTCTTCTCACTGTCCCACCACACTTTCCCATGCTTTGCTATATTACTGAGTCTCCTACTCCTTGCCAGACCTATTTCCCCCTTCCTCCTTGGCCACTCTTCTCCCAAGCACTTCTTGCATTAGCTGTTTTGGGCTCTAAATTTTTGCCAGCGACTATTGATTGAGTGCCTGACTTGAGAAATCTCATTTTCAGGGGGCAGGTGCTTAATTTAACCCTTTTTGAAAATCAGGCTCCCTTATGGCAGTGGTTCTCTACCTTTCCAGACTACTGTACCCCTTTCAGGAGTCAGATTTGTCTTGCATAGCCCCAAGTTTCACCTAATTTAAAAACTACTTGCTTACAAAATCAGACATAAAAATACAGAAGTGTCACAGCCACTATTACTGAAAAATTGCTCACTTTCTCATTTTGTCTGTATGAAATTTTAGTTTGTACTGACTTCGCTGGGGCTTTTTATGTAGCCTGTTGTAAAACTAGGCAAATATCTAGGTGAGTTGATGTACCCAGTGGAAGACCTCTCTGTACCCCCAGAGGTACACATACCCGTGCTTGAGAACCACTGCTTTAAGTCATCCGAAGTTGGAAACCAAAAGTCAGTCACTTGTGAAAAGTCAGGCCCTAGTGGCTAATGTTGGAAGCATTATCAATGATAATGTCTTACTGCTAGCCGCTTTAAGGATTGCTTCTTGCATCTGACGTGAGCCGCATTGCTAATGATCTCTTAGTGGACAGTGTGCTGTCCTGGGGAATAAACATCCTACGACATCAGATTGCGTTTGAGTGCCCAGGGTCCAGAAATGCAGTTTGAAATGAACCTTGGATCAGTAGCAAGAAAATACTAATGTTCAGAGTATCATATTGTCTGTGTGACAGACAACCCCAATAAAATAGTTTGTTTTGCACAGCTTTGCTGTAAATCTTTATACTAAGGTCCTTATATTCTTTGCATGTAATCTTAAAGAATATGTGATTTTTTTTAATGAAAGGTAATGGACCATGGCTGGGAATTTCAGAGGTGCACAGAATGTTTGGAAGCCAGTTCGGATTCATTGTCATGGCAACTGAGCATTGAAAATATCATACTAGACTTTTAAGGCAGCTCTTTTGAGCCACATACCTCTTGTTGCAAAATGAATGATGTTTGCTTGCCTCGATGGGGAAGGGGAATAGTGACTGGTTAGACAATTTATTTTGGTTCCAAAGAGAATGTCCTGAAAATATTCTCTGTGTGGATTGCTAATAAGTAGTGGACTCTGCAAGTGATATCTGTTGTATGTTCATGTTTTATTATGAATTCCTCAATTGTGAATAATCTAAATAATCAGGCTCATAATATTAATTGCTAATTGCTATCTGTGTATGGGGCCAAACACACTTTAGCAGTTGTGTCATTAGAATACATCATGGCTTGGCCTCACTGATAGCCCACCAGGAAGTGCTAGCAGTCCTGTTCCTTTTTAAGAGGGAATAAGATATAAAAGAGTAAGCACAAAAGTAGGGAGCCTTGAGTTCTGAACCTAGCTTTTCTACTCACTCACTTTAGGCAAGTCAATTCCCCTTTGCTTTAGTTTTCTTATCTGTAAAATAAGGGTTATACTTATCTGCTTCCTAAGAATATTGTAAATCAATGTTTACACAGCCATTAAGGTCCCTTAACTCTGAGCTGTGGCAGTCAAAGACAACATCACTGGGTTTTGCCAACCACAACTATTGAAAAATCAGGGGTTAGGCCCACCAAAAACACAAGACTGGTTTTAAAAATCACTAGTTTCTTTAAAAAAAATAAGATATCTTGTTTTCTTTGGCCCCAGTCCATAAAGGTATTTTCGCTTCTAATGTCCATTGAAATCAATGGAACTTAAGAGCCTGAATATCTTTGTGGATCTGGGCATTTTATTTGCATTGTGGGATTTGAGCTTTCGAGGTGCACTTGGGTCACATTTTGTGTCTTTTCTCCACAAGTATGAGGACTAGACATTTACTTTTTAATGAAACCTGAGATTTTCTTGTTGTCACTTGTCTGTTGGAGTTTGGGCTTTAAGTAAAACATCAAATATCTCAAATATGACTTGCAATCTAATTGGGAGAGTTGGCAACACTGGACCTCCCCCCCAGCCCCCTTTTTTCCCCTCTCTCCTATAAAGATTCAGAGCATTCATTTGAATACAAAGTCACTAAGGTTAAAGGAAAAAATACAGTAAGATGTTTGATTCTGCAAACCCTTACTCATTCAAGCACACCTTACTCACCTGCATAGTCCCATTATGGTCAAAGGGACCTCTTGTGAGAGTGGAGTGGTGCAGGTTTGGGCCCAAGATGTGGATTCTGTTTCCTGTTCAGAACATTGGGGCAGGGATTTTTAAATTTGATTGCTTAAAATTAGGCATCTAAATCTATATTTAGGCCCCTAACAAAAGTACCTAAATAAGGATCAAGGGAGTAAATTTTGAGATGCCTAAGTGATTTGAGAGTTCAGGTGTCATTTTCAAAAGGAACTTGTGGCCATCTTTTCAAAGGTATTTAGGTGCCTCAAGATGTGAAAAGATGCGTAGTGGGATTTTCAAAAACATCTAAATTAGTTAGGCACCTAGGCACTTTTGAAAATCCCACTAAGTGTTTATCTGCACCTTTTGGTGCCTAAATACTTTTAAAAATCTGTCCATTAGGCACTTGGGAGCCTAAAGGCTTGTCTGCACACAGAAATTAATCTGGAATAAGGTAGGATAATAATTTAAATTAGATTAATGATTCCTGATTAATTCCATGTGTGGACACTCCTATTATGGAATAAAAGTGCTTTATTCCAAATTAGTTTATTTCAGTGGATCAAACTAATCCAGGGAATCCAGTGGAATTAGCTAATTCAAAATAAAACATTCTTATGCTGGATTAAGACTGTCCACACGTTGAGTTAATCAGGAAGAGATATTCCAGAATAGCTCCCTGTGTAGACAAGCCTTAAACTTCACTACAAATCAGTGGGATTTAGGGTAAATTTTTAAAAAATCATATGAATGATGTACATAGCTAAACCCAATGTTCAAAGGGGATATAGGCATCTAATTGAAAATTTAACCCTAACTTTAGGCAGGCAAGTTTGAAAATGTATGCCATGATTCTTATTTCATTTTTCTGAATAAGAGGATAACACCAAGACAGGAAGGAGTGACAATATCATAGAGACTGATTTTCAAAAGAGCAGAGCAACACACAACTTCTGCACAAATCAAAGGGAGCTGCAGATGTTCTGCACCTTTGCAAATCAGTGTATCTGTTAGGAGCAGAATAATAAGGTTGCCTCTACTGCTTGGCAAACAAAGTCAACACAAATGAAAGATTACCTGAGCCCCATAGACCCGCTGCATTGCTTGAAGTAACTGGTTTGTATACTCTGTAAGGGTTCCTGCATCTTCTTCAAATACACTAAGCAAGGAGCGAGTCTTTAATAAAAGAAAAAAGCAAAAGGTTTTACTCCCAAATGGAAATATTTAAAAAAAATAAAATAAAAGAAACTGTAGCAAAACAAATCAGTCAGCATAATAAGACTTTGAATATACAGTGTACAGCTTCTTTATATTATCCAACAATATAAAAAAAACATACCAATTGATCACTATAATGAGACGGGTAAATTGATGCACAAAGAAGTGATGTGATTGGAAGTTTACACTGCAAAGCAATGGCAGAGTCCTCCTGACTAACACCTTCTTGCTCTAATTAGTAGATACTCCTTTCAGCGTAGTCAGGAATGTTACAAATCCTGAAATTCCTTTTGCTGATTACAGTAATCAAAGCCATGCCAAGGACTTGTGGTCAAAATACCATCGCTAATTTTATTTCTCTACGGTTAGAATGAATTAAAAGCTCCCCTTGTAATAAAACAAATTATCTTCCATTATGACATCTCAAGAGGCTTCTGGGTTGAACAACTTTTAAAAGAACAATGCCAAAACTGGTAGACTTAAAATTAGACCAACAGCAGTATGTTGGCTTGTGACAATAGTCATACATATAGACTTAGTGCTGCGCATCTGTAAGCATGGTTTCTTCACTCTGCCATTCTGTTTTGTTCTTGTGAGCGGAGGAGCAGCAGAGAGGAAAACAGAACTTGTGTTATCTTGGAGAAATGCATCCACTTGGCTTGTTTCAGTGGAATTGCCAAGGACAGCAAATTACATTGTTGCAGTGCTATGTGCCAAGGAGCAAACCAAGGCCAAGGATTAGTGCTGGGCAAGCAAAGGGTAGGTAAAAAGTTGGGATGGCAGTGTAACTTTGACAGTGTCTCTAAGAAAGTCATTCTGCACCTTGGTAATTCAAAGTGTCCTAGGAGAGTGGGGTGGAGGGAGAGAAAACCTTTTGTAGTGGTAAACACCCATTTTTTCATGGTTTGTGTGTATAAAAAGATCTTCTGTACTTTCCACAGTATGCATCCGATGAAGTGAGCTGTAGCTCACGAACGCTTATGCTCAAATAAACTGGTTAGTCTCTAAGGTGCCACAAGTACTCCTTTTCTTTTTGCTAACTGCAGTAGGATCTTGAAAAATGTGTGTAGCAATGCACTGACTAGTCATGTGTATTCGTTTGTATTACATTAATTTTTGTGCTTCCACCATTGGAGAAAGAAAAAGCTAGTGTCCCAACTGGTCAATCCAATCTGTTTGATACTAAATGAAAAGGTCTTCCCTAAATTACTTTGCATTAGTTCCATCTGTCTACCATAAACTCTAGAACTTTAATAATCATATTACACCTGACACCTTGTCAGTGTTTCATCCTATCTTAGGCATTTCTAATGTGCCCGAAGTATATAGGTGCTAATCATGGGAATTTATTTTACAGTCTTAGGAAAGCTGTAAGAAGCATCACTATTTGGGAGGATATAACCTTTGCTTCTCTAAGACATTTACTTTTCTTTACAAATCTCCTTGCAGAGATTTTACATTGCTTCTGAGAGATTCAAACCACTTCTGCTGAGATTTTTGGACTAAGACAATGTCTGATTTCATCTGTCCTGAGCAGTACCAGATTTACCATGGCGCCAATGGCTCCATAGTGCCTGGCCCAAGCTCAGAAGGGGCCCGTAACAGTCACTTATTCCCCTCTCCCAGCGCTCCAGAAGTGGAGGCTCTGAGAGCGAGCCTTGGAGCAGCAGGGATCCAGCATGGGAGCTGAGAAACCACTGGGCCCTGAGAACTGTACTTCCTTGGCAGCTCCCTGCCTATAGAGCCAGCCCTGGAGCAGGGAAGGAACATTTCCCAGCATTCCCTTGGAAGCTATCAAGATGAAAGGGAGTGGGGGGAGTGGAGAAGCTGAGACCACATGCACTGCAGCTTGCTGTGAATGGAGAGCTGGCTGCTAGATGGGAGTGGCACTGCGAATGGGGAACAAGTATGCCCAAGGAGTAGAAGGCTTTGGCCCAGATATCACCCTCAGAAGACTTTCCCAGAGTCTTAGGGATTGCTGGTGTGACCAGGGATGCTGGTGTGACCTCGTTTGGCAGCCCCCAAAGAAGGAATTGGGTGGTCTAAATGGACAGTGCACCTCTCTATCTGAAGCCTAGCAAGGGAGGTATGTGGATCCCACCAGAAGTTAAAATGATAAGTAAGGGAGGGAAGGCTCTACTAGAGCATCTGAGCAACTTTAGATACAGTACAGGAGGATTTCCACTTCTGAGCCATGGAAGCAGAAATTGGCTTTTCCTTTCCAGATTTATTCAATATTCAGAAAGGGAATCTAGCACCTGCCTTCCAGATTTGAACACCCTCAAAATTCAGGAGTGCTCAAGCTCAATTTAGGCTGCTGTTACTTCATTTCTTCCAAATCAAATATACTGATCCTCTGTAATTTGCTGTAGAAAAAGTAGGATAAAATTGAGCAACAAATGCTGGCATCTTCCCAGTGTTAACTAGGGTTGGAATTGGTATTTTCAACAGCCATTACCATTTTTTAAAATTTTGTTTAAAAATATTACATTGGCAAATTTCCCACACAAATGAAGCGTGGAACAAAAGAACAACAAAGACATCTCAACTTTTCCTCATTTCTATAGGACAGTCTTATAATATGGATCCAGATATCCTCCAATCACACAAGCTGAAAATTGTTCCACTTTACCGCAGTTTTGTAACCATGCGGGAACCAGTCCTGTCTGTGTTCTGTGCACATCCAAAATTCCTACTGAATTCAGAAATGCCTTGCTTTTGTGATCATACTACCTGATATTTTCAGCCCTTGTAAGAGAAGCAGGTTTACATTTATTAATTGGGTGGGAAGCCTCTCAGAAAAAGTTAGGTGCTATAGATGTTGCTTATTCACTCGGTAATGTGAGACCTTCCTGTTACAACAGTAACCCAGTGCAGCATAGAATGCATTTTGCTCCTAGAGTCTAGAATGGGGTCATTTGCTTCTATACACAGCCCATTAAAGACAATAAAAAGACTCCCATTCACTTCAACAGGCTTTGGACAGAACTGATTATACATGGGGTAACTCCACTGTCTTCACAGGGTCCTGGTCCTACAGTGGAGGGGGGCCATGTGAGCTTGTGCTGAGCAGCTGCTCAGGGATGGGAACCCCTTGGAACTCTAGCCTCCAAAATCATTCAGGCTGCACTTTCTGCTTGACTATGTGCTAACTGAGGGGTGTGTGAGAATTGGTGGCCTCTGCTGCAGGTGATATCCATTTCAGGTACTTAAAGCCATGGCCTAGAGGGGGGAAGTGCCTAACTGCAGAGTCTGTAGCTGCCTAGGGCCAGCGCTGAGGATTTAGAGCCCACAGTGCAGCCGTTGCAAGGTTCAAGCATGCTCAGCCTTGGAATTGCCACCCCTCATTAGAATAGTAGCTACAGCTATCTAAGGCTGGTCTCTGGCAATTGGCCCCATGGCTGTAGCCAGAGAAGCTACAGGTGGCTCTGTGACTACTGGGGGCCAATAAGCTAGGAGCAGATAAAGAAACTGGAGTTAACCTAAGGAACAGAGGTCACCCATAGGAAAGGAATGTCAAGGGAAGCAGGGAAAGTGGAAGCAGGTCAGGTTTGCAGGGGAGAATAACGTCCAAGGTAGAAGGGAAACAGGCATGGGGAGTGGTGGTGGTGATCAGGTACTAGACTAGCATGTAGATGGGAGCAGAGGGAGAAAGGCTGGTGACTTCAGGTTCCCAGGGGTTAAGTCCTCACTTTGGGGAAATGGTGTTTGCAAGTGGCTTGCTCAAATGGCAGGATGGGAGCTGAGGGAGGCATTTGTCAGAATTGATCAGCTATCTACTGGCTGTGGAATTTTATTGGGCTCAGACCACATACAGTGACTGGTGACATAGGGAGGTACTGGAGACATGGCTACAGAAGGTCTGAATGAGGAAGGAGATAAATCTGTGGGGAGTTTCCCCTGATCACTATGAAAGTTCTGCTCACTGTGGACACTGGTAAACCCACATGGGTGTACAGCTCAATGAGAAAAACTGGGGGCTGAGGGAGCTGTGTATGGCAATACATATAGTCATGCAGAGGTGTGATATCAACATGAAAAATGTCTCAGATTCAATACCGGGTATACTATGGCATCGCCACACCAGGCCCACACTTGGAGCCCACAATGACTACATGAGGGCCCACAAATATGTTTGGCACCTGGGCCCATAAAAGCTTAATCCAGCCCTGGTGCTGAGAAGTGTCTATTTACAGTGTAAAGTCGTGTTGTCTAGTAATTAAAGCAGGTGACTGGAAGTCCTATTTTAGACTCTGCATGGCTGTACTGGCTTACCCTGGGTAAATCACTTAATCTCACAAAACCTAAGTTTACTAATGTTAAATGGGTATATTACTACCTGTCTTAGAAACATTGTGGGGGATAACTGATGCTTGGAAAGAATTTTAAGATGGTAGGATAAAAAGGAGCATTAGAAGTGCAAAATACTGTTTTCATTAAAACAACAGCACATACAAATCAAAGAGGGAATGAATTCAAAATACACCAACAGAAAGCTACATAGGGCTAGATCCTGCAAGCCCTTGGCATGCAGAACTTCCTTCCAAAAGGAAGGGGGCTCTGATTCCACCCAGCACTGATTTCCTTCCTCCTTTCAATGGGAACCCCATGTTCTGAGAGTTTCCAGGACAGAGCCCCAGTCTGGATTTTAATAATTGAAACACATACTAATTTGCAAAAATACCTGGATTTGAGTTGTTGCAATCACTGACTATAGTTTTGCTAATTTAAAACTTCTGTTCTCTATAACCCCATCTTTTCTTTTACCTAACATTGAACATCGTTATACTGTGCTGTGACAAAAGACTGATTCACCAGACACAATAAACAAAGGATCATGGTTACAGGATAAAGCAACAGAATTATGGGAAATGTTAAGCAAGAAAATTCTCAGGCCAAGATTTTCAAAAAATAGATGCCTAAAGTTAGCCTCCTAAGTATATATTTACATAATATGGAGCACAGATGGCCCTTAGATGCCTATATCCTATTGAAATTAGCATAGACTCCTTGAAAAATCCCAGCTTTACTTATTCAGATGCCTAAATATGGAGTCAGCTACTTAATTGTAGGTACCCATTTATTTATTCATTGAATCAGTTATTAGCACTTTTGTTCAAAAATAATAAACTCTATAAATGATTCAAATAGTTTGGACGTTTAAGTTCAAAATCTTTATGATGTTTCTTTTTAAAATCACTATTTTAAACCAGTGCAACTAACAACCAGATGTATAGTTTCCTTTTTGCTGTTTTGTCCAATTCTTACGTATTAGATAAAGCTACACCAGTGAACCATGGTAATCCAAACATAACCTTTTAACATTTCTGTGGAGGCTTCATTAATCATGCCACCACTCTTGCTGCTGGAAACATGGGGCCAAATCTGGTCTTCACATGAGTGAGTGTTGAATTCAGGATGGCTACTTGGGTGAGTCTGTCTCCTAATTTGCAGTCAAACACTTTAAATGGAATACATTCATTAGGTGGGGGCTTTTTTGTATAATGCTTGGGGACAATGAAGATATAATTACACTACTCTTGGAGAGAAAGTGAGCTTTGCAAACCTTATTAATAAATAACTTATGCCTAATTCTCCACTGCCTGGCACCTTGTCCGAAAGGAATGGTTTTATATCTGTTTTGTTCTGAAAATGACTATAGAAAGTACAGACCAAAAGAGGATCAGGCCCACTTTGTACAAGAATAAATTACTATAGAGGTGCTAGACAGTAAGCTCTTTGGGGGCAGAGGCAGTCTTTTTTGTTCTGTGTTTGTACAGCAACTAGCAAAATGGGGTCCTGGTCCATGACAGACTCCTAGGTGTTACCACAACACAAACGAATAATAGACAGTGGAGAATCAGGCCTCTTTCATGCAAGAAGTTACTATATTGAAAATGTAATTAATTTTGTGAATTAAAAATTTATATAAATGAATTAATTTATTATTACAAAAATAAGGACCATGTGGCAGTTATGGAAAAGTGAAATTATTTTTCCAGAAACCTAGATAAAACAACAAATGATGAAGGAATCAAGCGAGAAATATCCTGCAAAGGTTTAGGTTTATATAGTCTTTACTCTTCCAGTATTTCTACCGATTGCAAAGGAAGGGTTAAAGTCCTTTGTTTCAGGCCATTAAAGACTGGGGAGACTTTCAAACCTTAGTCTGTGCTTTCTTTGGTTGCTTTCAGTTTTTGTTAAATTTTTAATCATGTGAGATGGTGTTGATGGAACAGGAAAATGAGTTTACTTAGTGGCTGTATAAAGTTATTCAGAATTAATACTTGCATTGAGCCTTGGAGATGTAAACACCATAACTATCAAGTAATATTAATAATAAATCTACTCTAGTTCACTAAATTGTGGGGTGCCCCCTGTATCAAAAGGAAGGGGGCTCTGATTCCTCCCAGCACTAATTTCCTTCCTCCTGCTGGTCTAGGACCAGCCAATTTGGGGTGGTAGTAGAATGGGGTCACAGAGCCTCAACAGGTCCATCCTGGTGAAACTACTGCTGCTCCTTGCCATGGATCTAGGACTTTACCTCTCTCCTAATTACCAATCACACCTGTCCTCCTTTCTTTCCTCCCCATACGGCCACCTCCTTTTGTTTCTTTCTTCATCATGCCTTACACACACACCTTCCTACATGTGTCCCTCTTCCCATCCCTTGGTGAAGTCCCCTCTCTTCCCCATCCATAAACTCCTCCCGCTGACTTCTGTTTCCCTGTGCCCCCATAGTATCTCCCTACCTTCCCCAATTTTCTCCTCCCCACCCTTTTCACCCCCAATTCTCAGCATTCCTCCTTCTCACCCCTTTCTCCCTCTCACCATCAATACGGAGCACCTGCTAGCCTCTCCTCTGTGTGGAGCATTCCCCAGGTCCATTGTTCGCTTTTCCAATAAGGATGTAGCATTGGCTGCAGCTAGCCTAGCCTGGAGATCACTGTGTGGTCTAGAGTATGCTAGACAGAAGGAAAGAGATCTAGTCTAATACAAGGAAATTCTTCTCCAGCCCCTGAAGGGTGGATGGAAATGGAAAGGGCCGTAAGAGTGTGGATTTAGTGCTATGAATCCACACAGCGACTGTGTCCCTAAAACTCAGGAACATCCCTGTTTTCAGTGACTGCCCTGGTGTCTCTCTCAGTTTTATAACAAACAATATTGCGTCCCAGTTTTATAAGCCCAGCAGTCTCTCACCACTCTGGTCAGAGGAGCTAGGGAAACCAACAGCAGGCTGGCTAAGTACACATGCACCTCAAGCACCATTGCCTAGGACATGTCGCAGGCTGACACCTTGCCCTCCCCCCATGGGTCCCTCCTCTGGAAAAGCCTTGGAGCCAGCACAGTCACATCCAACTAGTGAGAGGGAGGGGGTAGTTTGACAGAGAAGAGAGGGCGGGGCACCCTTTTCTCATCCCAGGTGCCAACCCCTCCCAGACGGTCTATGAAACCCTCCCCCGCAGTCCTCCCCCTGTGACAGGTGACCTAATTTCCTCCACTTTGAATCGCCTCAGCCTACTCCTGGGTGGCTACTTCCCTGCCCCCACAGCAAAAAGACGCCGTTCACGTAGGCCGCTGCAAACCCCCTAACCCCTGCCGTGCCTCAGTTTCCCAATCTGTAAAATGGTGGCATGCGCCCCACCCACCTTTCTTCACGCACACTGGGAGCCGCAGACGCACAAGGCGGTCGGACACTAACTCCTGTTATTACGATTTGTTGTTCTTGCTCAGCGTCTCACCCGGGCCCCAAGCCACCAGCCTGGATTGTGGGCCCCCCCCCCCCGCTTTGCTCGGGCCTGCTGAATCCCGTGCGGCCCTCACCCCGCTGTCACTGCAGGTGCGTCACGGGCATCTGCGCTGCACGGCGCCGAGCAGGGCTAGCCCCAGAGCAGCCCCACGGCACGGCGGGGTTAGTGAAAACAACCCTCCCCCCTGCGCCGGCCTGTGAACCGCCGCGCCGCCCAGGCGCCTCCCGCCAGCCCGAGGCTGGCTCCAGGGGTGCTCCGCGGAGGGAAAGGGCGGGAGCGGCGATGAGACAGAGGCGGGTACCTGCGGGCTGTCCTGCAAAGCCTCTTCCAGGAGGAGTTTGTCCACGGCGGGCATGCTGGCTCTCCGAGGAGCGTGAGGAACGGAGCCGGATTCACCCCGCTGCTGCAGGGCGTCCCAGCCCTGACACGTCTCGCTCGGCTGCAGCGGAGAGCGAGGCTCCCAACCTGGGCTTCTGGCCCCGCCCCGGCGGGAAGGGAGGCTGCTTTCTGCCGGAGCCAGGTAAACACAGCCGGGCGCGCTCCCGCTCCCGCTCCCGCCTCCTCCTTGCAAAAGGCGGCGAGTCACGAGGAAGAGTGACAGCTGGGGAGATCCCCGCGCAGGAAGTGTGGCTGCCGAGCGCTTCCTGCCGGGGTTAACTCTTTGCAGCGCCGCGGGCACGAAACTCTCGCCCAGGCCCAGCGCGGCGGGGGTGGCTGGGTGGGTGACTCGGTGCGGCCCCAAGAGCCAAAATGAGGGACGCGGGGAAATTATCCACACACCGGACACTTACCATGCGGGGAGGGAGGGAGGGAGGGAGGGGGGTTTCCAATACTTTCACTTTCTTCTGCCCCTGTGTCCGGTGGGAAGCCCAGGAAAAGTGCGGGGATGCTAAACTTGAGTGGAACTTGGGGACTGAACTGAGGGATGCGCCTGGAAATGAGGGATGGTTGCTAGATATGCGCTGACGCTTTGGGTTGCTGGCCTAACTTCCCAACTGAATTAACTGCCACAGTAAAATTAGTTTAACAGCAAATCCAGTGTTCAGCCTTTAGCACAGTGGTTCCCAAACCACCAGCTGCATTTTGTCATGATGGAGAGGTGGTCAGGAGTGGGTCACAATGCCCCGAGCGCGAAGCCAGCCCCAAGCCTCCCTCCAGGATAGGAGCTGCCTCTGTGGGATGAGTGCAGGGGGGTTGCTCTGCAACCCTCCCACCTCCCTCTGCAGCAGGCCAGTGACCTGTCTACAACTTTCCCATGATACCCTGTGTCAGGGGATTTATTAGAACTTATATCTCGACAAAAAGAAAAGGAGGACTTGGGGCACCTTAGAGACTAACCAATTTATTTGAGCATAAGCTTTCGTGAGCTACAGCTCACTTCATCCAATGCATTCAGTGGAAACTGATGAAGTGAGCTGTAGCTCACGAAAGCTTATGGTCAAATAAATTTGTTAGTCTCTAAGGTGCCACTAGTACTCCTTTTCTTTTTGCGAATACAGACTAACACAGCTGCTACTCTATGTCCCGACAGTCACTCTCCCGAGGTCTGAGTGATCTGTTCTCCCCACTCTCACATCTGCAGCCCTGTCCACTGGCACAAGCAGTAAAGGGTATGAGGAGACATGTTTCCTTTCCCCCTCCAACTTTTTATTCTCCTAGAATTGCCCCCCTGGGTGGTGATGTGGAACTTGTACATCCTGTCTGTTCCCACATACTTTGTGTTTAAACGTATTGTTGTCTGTCTTGTGTGGGCCAGATTCTGTGCTCTGCTTTTCAAGAAGTGCAGCACAGAAGTCACAGCCCAAAAGTGGAAGTAAAGGGGGCTCCCAGATTCTGGGCTACTCTGTAGGCCCAGTGCAGTCCCTGGTGTAAATTAGAGCAGACTTACTTGTCTGTCTGCTTGGCAGCCCAAAATTACAGGAGCAGAGTGCTCCTGGCTTGTTCCTACACTAAGAGGGAATGTGCTGAGTGCTTCATCCCCTACTAACGAGGGCAAATTTTTAACCTGGGGTATCTTAATTGTGTGAGGTGTCTAAATTCCACATTTGGACATGCCAAAAAGCATTTGGTGACCAAGGGTAACGACTTTTCTGATTTTTCAAAGGTGCTGAAGAGCTGTATCTCTCATTGGTCCAAGGTGTCTGAAGACCAGTAACTGAGGCAACCAAAATCAGCAGCCCCTTTAAAAAGAATGACCTTAAGAGTCCACAGGAACTACACATTGATCAAACAGGAAACATTAAGGGAGGTAAAATGTTGGGTCTAAAATGATCTGACACTGGCCCCACAGAGAAGTTTCCACTCTCTTCATATAGTTATGATGTTGCTCTCGCCTTTTTCTTTCTTTCTTTTTTTTAAGTACGTACAGGGTGGAATTTCAAAACTGCTCAGCATTGGCCTAACTCTGCTCCCATTAATCTCAGTGCCCATCTGTTGCATCTAAATCCCTGTTAATTTTCTGCTTTTGTGTTTCTTAAAACGTTATAAACACTTTAAAATGTAAACAAGGTGACTGCTAAAATAGACTGTCCTGATTGCAGAAAGCACAAAAGAAGTGGGGCATAAAGAAAATTTTGCAAATCAACTGCAAGACGGTTAACGTTAATTAAGTTTGACAAAGAGTCATCAGGCACTGTACTTCTGGCGAAGTTATATTGTTTCGGAATTTATGTTGGTCTGATGTTGAATGGTATTGCTTCTGATATGACCCTTTAACCCAATGTGCCAAGTCTGCCTTGGCATGGCTTGCTCTGCTGGCACTGAAGTTGGACTCTCTGTTCCAGTCCCTTAATTAAAATCAGCAAACTGGATTGTCACGTTGACTTCACTTTGCCTGCCTCAGGAAAGTGACCGCATAGCAACAAGGATAATCAGCTAGTATTTCACACATATCAAGTATAAGATGCGTAGTCAATACATTCATGTCTGGAGAAAACAGAAATAACAAAGTTTTAAATATTAATTGTGTTACAGAGGTCTTTCAGATGGTGTGGTAACCTCTGAAGAAAACTTCTTTACAGAAGACACTTTTGAACCTGTCATGGTAGCACGTGATAGTGTCTGTCTCCATTTGTCTTGGAGTCCTGGCTTTTTTTGTTTTTCTTAAAAACTTTTTAAAAGCCCATTTGAGGCTCAGACTCCATGCTATGACCAGAGGATCCATGCCTCTTAAATTAGCTTCAGGACATTTGTGGATGATTTCTTAACTGTGTCTAGCATGCCACTTCCTTCCTCTAGTAACTGTCCACTTCTTTTTCCTAAGGTTTTGCATACGGGGGAGTAGTTCAACAACAAAGTACTCTGAAATACTTCCCAAACCAAGGTAACACCTGTGGCTTTGCTTCATATCTTCGACACACTCGAGAGCACAACCTTTGAGGGCTCACCTGTTTTTCTTGGTGGCTTTGTTTAGTTAATGATTCAAGTTTGGAAGCCTATAATTATCTTTCCAGCACTGCACCATACTTATTTGGTGTGACTGGTTCTGCTAGTTCTATGCAAACAGGACTCAAAGGTATTTAGTGTGCGCATGATCACTGGAGAGACAATTAATTTTTTCATAATTGTGTGTAACAGGGATTATTCAGCTTCATGAATGGAGTAACTTCGCCTTCAGTTCTAGTGAAGTGTATTGTAACTATTTTAATGTAAAAAATAAAAACTGCAAAATCATAGAGAAAGTAGAGCCTTTTTGTCAGAAAGGCCTAAATTGTCATAAGTGACTAGCGATTTTTGGTGTCTTAATTTTTGGGTGCCTAACTTGAGTCACTTTAAATGCTCCAGTCTCTCTGAGGATGCTCAGCACTTCTGAAAATCAGGCCCCTCTATTTTATTTAGATTTTAAAACTCAATATTTAAGCTCCAGAGCTCTGAGCATGCTTGACATAAACTTAAAAGCACAATAAAGAAAAGTTACACAATCAGTCAAAGCAGCAGTACCAGTGGGCAGACTTGCTATAAATTACATTTAAGGTGTCTCAAGTTGAACCCCCCGTCCCCAAACTGATGCATCCAAATTCACCAGTCTCTTTTGAAATTGGTAGCCAAAACCCTTTTAAAAATAGGGGCATAGGAATTGTTACTTTGTATTATCAAACCACATAGGAGCCCCAGTCATGGGCCAGGACCCCATTGTGCTAGTCATTATACAAATACAGAACAAAAAGACAGACTCTGCCCCAAAGAGCTTAAGTTGCCCTATTGGATCATACCAATGGTTCATCTGGTCCGGTATCCTGTCTCTGACAGAGGCTATTACCATTTGTAGGAAGGTGTAAGAATCTAAATAATGGCTAGTTATGGAATAGTGTATCCATAGGAGAAATAAGACAGTTAGCAGTTCGCTTGGTCCCTAAGGCATGAGAGTTTGTACCTCTTAATATTTTCTTTTATCATAAACATGTGGAGTTTATTTTATCCATATAAATGTCTAATCCTTTTTTGAATCCTGCTAAACTCTGGCAGTCAATGGCATACTGTTTCAATGAGTTCCATAGCTTAACAATATGTTGTATAAAAATGGAATTCCTTGTATTATTTTTATTTTGCTACCTTTCAATTTAATTGAAAGTTCCCTTGTGCCTACTTACCTTCTTGTTGTTTTGTGTACTTCTGTCATGGGACTTCTTACTTGTCTCCTCTCTGAATATAACAGCCCTTGGGTAAATTTTTCAAAAGCATCTAAGTCCCATTTTAAAAAATGACTTGGGCACTTAGGGACAGATTTTCAAAAGTATTTAGGTGCCTAAAGATAGACAACTACTGGGATTTTCAAAATCACCTAAGTAGATTAGATGCCTAACATCCATTGAAATCAATGAGATTTTGAATATCTGGCCCATAGAAATGCAAGTCTCACTGTGTCAATAAGAGTTAGGCTCCCAAGTTCCTAAATCACTTTTGAAAATGGGAATTATCTTTCTGAGTGTCACAGGCCTTTTTCAAAAGTTTACCCTTAACTTTTCACTCTCCTCAGATTGAATTTTTCCATGCCTCTCTGTACATTTCATTGGCCATCTCTAGACCCCTTCCATTTTTGCTGTGTCTTTTTTTGAGATAGCTTGACCAGAACTGAACATTTCATTCAATAAGTGAGTGAACGATTGACTTATATAAGGGCATTGTAACATTTTCTATCGCATTCTTTATATATCTTAATATTTTTGATTGCCCTTTGCACATTGATCAGAGATTTTCATTGAACTGCCAACAATGATGTCAGGGTCCTTTTCCTGAATGGTTATAATTTAGAAATGAGCAATGCATAATAGTAGCCTAAATTGCTTCTTCCACAATGTTTGTTCCCTTGCATTTGTGAACATTGAAATTAATCTTCCACTTACCTAGTTTTCTTAGATCCCCCAGGAGTCCTCTCTTGTCCTGAGTTTTCTAAATTGTTTTATTATATGCAAAGTCTAATCATTATAATTAGCTATAATGATACTGAACACTGCAATATTTATTTTTAAAGTACCATAGCTATTTATGGAAACTTGTATTAGCATTTTGTGAAATATTTATTCTGGATGTGTTGGTAAGTAGCATTATGGTCTTCATTACATATATGCCGTGCTCTTTGTATGAAACAGCTTTTTCAGTAATTTTGCAAATCTGATGATATTTTCCAGCTACACTAGTTATAGAGGAACGCATATCACTGTGTTTTCTCCTTCACATATCCCATTATAACTTTAAAGAGCAGATGGCATCATACTTCCTTTTCGGCTGCACATCTTATACTTAGCACTATGAGAAATGGCTGAGTAGTAATATACAGATCACGTGTGCTAAGTTAGCTGAGTCTATTTATGTATTTAAACACAGAGTGCCTCATATTCTTAATCTTGGTGCTTAATAACAAGGAGATTCGTAGATTCCAAGGCCAGAAGGGACCAATGTGATCATCTAGGCTGACCTTCTGTATACCCAGTCCATAGAACTTCCCCAAAAAACAATGGGACACTGTGAGATCTTTGGACTAGGGGTGGGCTTTTTGTGTAATAATCTCTCCTAAACACTGTAACTATCCTGGATAGATAAAAAGGTTAAACAACTTAATATTACAGCTATGATGTTTTTAGTCAACAGGATTGCTGCAAAATGGTGGGTTTGAAAAATGACAACCTGATGCCAAATGATGACAATAATATGTATTTTAAAATCTGGAGCAATCCAAAGCAATAGTCAATAGCACATGTATGATGGTATAGCTTAATGACAAAGCATGCTCTGTGCAGGGAATTTTAGCTGTTGAGAGAAAGGAATAATATCTTGTGATTTTTAGTTATGAATCACAAAACAGTACCAAGACAAAATAAAATACCACTGAGACTTTTGATTTTCATGTAAACAAGGTCATATTTTCATTTTAATGTAAAACACATGGCTTTATTTATTTCCATTAAACCTGTTAGTAATCTCCTAAAATGGATGTTTACAGATGCACTTGATTTCAGTAAACATCTTTATCCTGTATATGATTTGCATTGATTGTGCAGATAAGGTGCATTTTGCAAAGTATATGACTTCAACAGTGCTTGTAAGCATCTATCTCTTTTACTTCCCTCCCCCGCAGAATACCTCCTTCAAGGGAAGGCTAACCTCCATATACACACTCCTAAGAGGAAGCCTCATTTTTCTGTGATTTATTTTAAGTTTAAAAAAATCTTAGAATAATTTAAAAAATGAATTGGCTTATCTGCCATCTTGAGTGAGGGAAGGGAATGTGGCTCTTCTAGTGAAGCTAGATAGATAATGCCACCAAAATATATGTGTATGAGCATGCACTGGCATGGTAATAGAGCCACATTTCTAGCTGCCTGGGTATTTGAGCCTCACTAGTGAAGAACATTGGGGTTAGTTACATGGTCCTTCTTGCATTTGTCTGCGAGCACTGCACACTGAGTTCCGCAGAAACCTTCCCCTGCCTGAGGAGCTGCTCAGTCCTGTTCTCCTGATTGGTGATGTAGGTGAGTGTTTTCTTCCCTGCAGTATATTGGAATTATACTGGGGTAACACTTTACATTAAATGCATGTTTAGAAATTTACCAGATTCTTAAGGGCATTTGGGCACCTAACTCATTTATTTCAATGGGAGTGAGGTGCCTAAATAGTGACTTTAAAAATCTGACCTGTAGGCTCTGATTCCACAAATTACTTACACATGTACTTAATTCTACTCCTGTGTGTAGGTCCATGGAGTACATGGGGATTAGTCACGTATATGACGTTGTTTATGTGCTGTGACAGGGTCTGGTCAAATGGCTATGGGAGAGTGATCGAAGGGAGAGATATTAGCCCCAGGTTAAGCAGGTCCCTTTTCCCTGGGTAAGGTAACGGGGCAGTTCCAGAACAATCAGGAACTTGCTGGAACCAATTAAGGCAGACCGGCTAATTAGGACACGTGGAGCCAATTAAGAAGCTTCTAAACTCAATTAAGACAGGCAGGCTAATCAGGGCACCTGGTTTAAAAAGGACCTCATTTCAGTCAGTGAAGGTGCGCAAGGAGCTGAGAGGTGTGGGCGTGGGCATGCTGCTGGAGGACTGAAGAGTACCAATGCTATCTGGCATCAGGAGGAAGGTCCTGTGGTGAGGATACAGAAGGTGTTGGGAGGAGGCCATGGGGAAGTAGCCCAGGGGTTGTAGCTATCACACAGGTGCTACATGAAACACTGTATACATCTGTGATCCACAGGGCCCTGGGCTGGAACCCGGAGTAGAGGGTGGGCCCGGGTTCCCTCCATCCCCCCAACTCCCTATTGGATACAGGAGGAGCTGACCTGGACTGTGGGTCCCACCAGAGGGGAAGGTCCCTGGCCTGTCCCCCGACCCACTAGGTGAAGCAGCAGAGACTGTGGGGATTGTTCTCTTTCCTTTTCCCCATGCTGGCCAGTGATGAGGTTAGCTGAGTGAATGGCAGGTTTGAGCCACTAGCAAAAGTGGCCAAACTAAGGGCTGATGTGAATCTCTGAGGTGAGCAAATCTGCCAATAAGCACAGGACTCACCAAGGCAGAGGAGGAACTTTGTCACAGTGCATAAGTGTCTGCAGGGTCAGTAAGGGTATGTCTACCCTGTATTGTAAACCCAAGCCTGTGGGACCTGGGCTTGGGGACTTGGTGTTTCCAAGCCAGCATTTGAGTGCCTGCCATCACCACTGCATTGTAAATCTGGGTTTACAGATGCTGGACCCAGGTTTTACAGCCATGCTAACATGTCCACACTGCACTATGCAGACTTTCTGACTTGGGTCTGTGGCTTGACCTGCATCCACAGTGCAAAATGACAGGGCTTGAACCTGAGTCTGACCCACCCCACTAACAGGGTGCTACGAACTGGGTCCTGAGTGCTTACTGATCCAAATTGGACTGATTTGTGTGTGGACAGAAAGGGGGGCTTGGGCAGCGTAGATATATCCTATTCCAGTTCAAATCCTAACGAGTGTTATTTATGACAAAATAGTGCTTGCCTTTGTTTTGCTTTCACTTAAAAGGAAAAAAAGACAATTAAATTTTTAAAAACAAAGTAGTCAGTTACAAGGCTACATGGAATCATTATTCAAGCACCCTCCACAGATAGGAGCATAGCCAAGACACCAGTTCAGGAAAGCACCTTAACTTGGGAAAGACCTGAAGCACATACTTTAATTCCAGTTTAATTCAATTGGATTTAAGCAGATGCTTAGACTAAGCATCTGCTTAAGTGGTTCCGTATTGGGGCCCCAGTTTCTAACTAGCCCCTAAACTCTCCCAAACAAAAACCATACTGAAGAGCAATAAACACCAAGAAAAACAGAAAGACAAAAACAAAAATGCATGTCTTTAAGGTAGAATAAGAATAAATAACTTAATATGATACACTCTTGAGTATTTAAATAATGTTTATTCGCTTTTAAATAAGAATATGAATTTAAGAAGTTTTAGAAATCCTGCAGCCATTACCTTGAAGGAGCTGCAAATACATCTGGTATATCAGAAAAAGTCATGCTCTGTTTGATTTACACTGCACCATAGTATGAGAACATTGCCAAGGCTAATAATTTTCAATTCTTGGAAAAATAAATCAAGAAATATTGGATTAGTTTCTAAGAAGCTACCTGGGTTCAGATTTTCCTCTCAGTTACACTGTACAGTGTTGACAACTCTTGGAGTTTTATTGTGAGTCTCATGATATTTGCATTAAGCCCCAGCTCCTGGAGTCATGTGATTATGTGAGAATTTCAGTTTTAATTTTTTTAAAGTAAATTTTTAGCCCTTTTGTGATTGCAGAAAAAAGCTGGAAAATTTGACCCAAATGTAATCTAAAAGCTCAAAAACCAGAAGCAAAGACACCCTCTCCCTTTCCCTTCCACCAAATGTATTATTTTCTAAGCTTCTTTCATGATTTTTTGAGGTCTCAAGTCATGATTTTTGAAAACATTGGGTTGCCAATACTGGGAGTAACTCCACATAAGTTTTGAAGGAAGCAGGGAGTATCAGGTTTCAGTAAATTGCTTCTATTATTACATCAAGAACATAATGGATGCAAGTGAATTTAGTTTTTCCACACAGAGTCACAAAACTCAGTCTGTCTCCATGCCTCTCTCTGGCCTACTTCCTTGTGCTTTTACATTTCCTATTACCTGCATGTGGAGTCCACCAGATGTCATTGTGTCACAAAAATTAATGAATCATTCCAATCTGTCCCTATATATAGTAGTTTAGAAGATGACATATCTATTTTGAGAACAACATGCATACACAGTGTAGTTTCACTGTACATTTATACCCTTGCTGGTATAATAAATAGTTGATGTTTGATAAATAAATATCTTCTTCAAGTGCTTTTCCTCAAAATCTACTACTATATAACAATTGATTAAAAACCCGCATTCTGCTTAAAATACAGTGTTAAAATGCACTTTTCCTTTTGTCAGTCAACCATCTTGCGTAGAGGGAGAAAACCTCATGAGAAGACCTCTAACTGAACGGTTGGGGTTACACTCCGACACTGTCCAAAGCATCTTCCTCTGAGGAGTATGCCTTTTTAAATGTACTTCTTCCAGGCAGGAAGAGATTTCTCCTGCAACAATCTGGATAAAGTAATCTTATAATATGCTATTACTAACATAAGCCCCAAACCATCAAAAGATTTAAAAGTTTTTAAGTCCAAGCCAATGGGACTTAAGACTGTGCTTAAATTTAAGCACATGCTCAAGTTTTTGTTCAATAGGGATTTGAATTGGGGCCATAGTGATGTGCCAACCCAGTGATTCTTTCTGTAATATATGTCTAGGTGTGTATGCGATTATCTTTTTATTTTATGATTCTCTTTGTCAGTAACAGCTGATTTTGTTGCAGCTGAACTTATTGGGGGCAGTTGCTGGGTTTGACTAAACTCTTGAGGGAGGCAGAGGAAAGTGACGGTTGCTCTGTTTGCATATTAGGTTAAAGGCACAGGGGAAGCTGTGATCTTCCTCCAGAGCAGTGCCATAGAAGGACTGTTGATTACCAGTGTAGGCACTAGGAAGGCTGAATGACCTACAGGGTAGAAGGCCCCTTAGAAATATCTTATATTTGTATACTACCATTCATCCCAAGGGATCCCTCCATGCCATAGAAACAAAACTTTTGGGTGCAGAAAGAATTCAGGAGTGTTCTCTGTATGTACAATGTTAGAATTTCTTCACCCATCATTGAAAGGCACCTGCCTCAGAGATGGGACATGGTAGCCATATATACCAACACTACACAAACCTTTGGGACAAGAGGAACAAGAAACTGCATCCAATTAAAGTTGCAAGCGGAATTTAAAGATTTATTACTCAAGTTGGAATTTGGTCCAGACACACTTACTCTTCCTCAAAGCATTATGGGATCCACCCATAAGTGATCAGAACATGGATCCTTGTAAAGATGTCCAAAGAGGTTGTCTGAAGGGACAATTGGATCCTTCCTCCTCCCCTCCCCACCCTTTCCCTGGAAGAAGTCTGCCAGCCCAAATGTAACCACATTTGAGAGCTGATAACAGCACTCACTCTCTTAAGCCTGAATGTGCTGTAAATACCAGAAACATGTTTCATTATCATCCATATTTGTAGAATGGTTCAGGGAATAGTAGGCTAATAAAATGCAGCTCTGAAGTCTGCTGGGGGCTTGATATTGACCGAAGCCCTTGCTCAGGCAAAACTCCCATAAACTCAGTGAGAGCTGGATGATTGGGCTCCAAACTGAATATTTGTTAAGGTTTTAAAATAAAATTAATGGAGTTCCTTAGCTCCCGGCAAATTCCTTGCCAGCTCATTTTCTGCTCTACATGCTAAATCTTAGAAATGTCAACAGATGATGGGCCAGTCAATTACTAAGAAGACACTGATCTGTGAATAATAGTGTTGGATTTGTTTTCCTCTCCCAAGAGAACAATCTGTCTTGTGTCTTGAACATGCTTGTTACCTTTGTAAAACAGCTAAGTATCAGATACTGTGAGTGTTAGCTTTTAAAACAAAGAGGATTTTGACAATTAAATATAACAATCAAGTTCTGACAGATTGTCAATTTCTTTACTCTTCATTTTGTGTGTGTTTTTTAAAGCAGTTACTTTAGCTAACAAGAGATTTAAATTGCTAATTTCCTTAGGCAATCAGTAAACTCTTCACTCAGTAGTTCCAGACCCCTCTGTGACAGGTTGGATCACAGAAACCCTCTTGGGGCCGCCACCTTATGTGCCAAGACTACTTCTGTCCCTGCTTTCCCTGCCCACGCTGCTTGGGACTTCAGTGCCCTGCCTGGTTTGAGCCAGACCCACTAGCCTGCTGCAAACCCAGACCCAGGTCTGAACCATGTCCCCTAACAGCTGTAGGCTTAAACTGAAAGCAGCTTAAGAAGTGTTCCTGTCTTTAACACTCAGATGCTCAACTCCCAATGGGGTCCAAACTCCAAATAAATCTGTTCTACCCTATATAAAGCTAAAACAGGGTAAACTCATAAATTGTTCACCCTCTATAACACTGATAGAGAGATATGCACAGCTGTTTGCCCCTCCAGGTATTAATACATACTCTGGGTTAATTAATAAGTAAAAAGTGATTTTATTAAATACAGAAAGTAGGATTGAAGTGGTTCCAAGTAGTAACAGACAGAACAAAGTGAATTACCAAGCAAAATAAAATAGAACACGCAAGTCTATGTCTAAGACAGTAAGAAAATGGAATGCAGATAAAAATCTCACCCTCAGAGGAATTCCAATAAGCTTCCTTTTACAGACTAGTCTCCTTCTAGTCTGGGTCCAGCAATCACACACCCCCTGTAGTTACTGTCCTTTGTTCCAGTTTCTTTCAGGTATCCTTGGGGGTGGACAGGCTATCTCGTTAGCCAGCTGAAGACAAAATGGAGGGGTCTCCCACGGGCTTAAATAGACTTTCTCTTGTGGGTGGAGACCCCCTCCTCTCTCCTAAGCAAATTCCAGCTCCAAGATGAAGTTTTGGAGTCACATGGGTAAGTCACATGTCCATGCATGACTCAGTTTTTATAGGCAGCGGCCATTGCTTACATGCTACCTTGAACATCCTCAGGTAGACTTCTTATGTGGATTGGAGCCTTCCAAGATCCATTGTGCGTTAAGTGCTTCTTGATTGGGCACTTAACTTGCAAATTCCTTTCTAAAGAAGCTGACCAAATGCCTTAGTAAGGTTATTTAAAATCAAACAAGTATACAGCGAATATTCATAACTTCGAATATGATAATGACACATGCATACAAATAGGATGAATAGATTCAGTAGATCATAACCTTTACAGATGTGCCAAATGTAGCATAAAATCTTTACAGATGTGCCATATGTAGCATAAAACATATTCCACTTATGTCATATATACATTCGTAAACCTATTTCCATAAAGCCTTATGGGGGGCACCGTCACACCCTCCAATCAGTACTGTAAATGGCACATTACTTGTTCATTGCTGATCACAGGATTGCTTGGTAACTTCTGCCTGGTAATTTAGGAATTGCTCCTGTCTGGGACAGATCCTCAGCCGATGTAAATCCATGTTCTATTTACAGCTCCTGAAAATTTGACCCTTAAGGATAGGAATTTTATCTCTGACTCTAGTGGGAGCAGGAATAAGCCCTTCAAAAAGAATAGGCCTTTAAAAAGAGAATTCTTACTGGCTTCTTGGCACATCTGTTTTTTTTTTTAAAGAGAGGTTTAAAAAGATGTGATTTTTTAAAAAATGGTGTTAATGGATAATTTTGGGGCAAATCACGTAATCATAGAGTCATAGAATTGTAGAACTGGAAAGGACTAGTCCAGTCCCCTGCATGTTTGCGGGGTTTTTTTTAAATAAAAGATCAGATGTCCCCTCTTTTGGGGGTGGTGAGTAAAATATGAACATATAATTTACATTACTTTGCAGGAGGGGAAACCTGATCCTTTTTTCTCCTGTGTACTGTTCTTGCAGTTTGGTGCTGTTTTTGTTATGTCGCCATTTGAAATAATGTTGCGTAAATCATTTAAGGCTAGGTTGTGGCTAGCCCTTGTGTGGCTGAGCACTGGAGTGGGGAAAGCAAGGGTTGGCCAGAATGGCAGCCCCGGAACTCAGTGGAATGTGTGGCATCCCAAGGGGAAA
Source organism: Lepidochelys kempii (assembly GCF_965140285.1). NCBI lineage: Eukaryota > Metazoa > Chordata > Testudines > Cheloniidae > Lepidochelys > Lepidochelys kempii. Next base: position 253,645,150 of record NC_136380.1, read on the forward strand.
GAAAGGGGTAGGGAGGTGAATATGGGCAGCTATGCGTCCACCGTTACCTTGTTGCCAGCAATGAATGCATGCTGGGCATACAGAGAAGGGAGCATCCTACACCCCTCAGAAAGGTGGAGCAGTTTGTGAGCTGCCCTGTACTCCAAGCTGCAGTGCTCTCCCTGAGACAGGGGAGCTCTGCACTGCCCCCTTACTGTAAGCTAAGTACTATTAGCATGATCCAGTGCTTCAAATGTATTTTTAAAAATCTTTTAGCAGTTAAAATACTTTAGAAGGGATTAACTACACCTGATAGCAGCTAGGCAGGTGGCAAGTTGTGATCTCTGCTACAGACTGACTGAGAATTGACCACATCCATTACATTTATTCCCCTGTCCCACTGCCTCCTTTCCCCTCCCCAGGGTCACTTTTTTATCTCCTCCACTTGCTATGTGTTGTCTTTTAGACTGCAAGCTCTTTGGGACAGGGATTATAATTTATTTTGTGTTTATACAGCAGGCAGTGTGCGGTCCCACCTGGTGTGGCCTTGAAGCACTAGTGCAATATAAATGTTAATAATAATAATAATTATTAACAACTTGGGGTTCTTTTTCAGACTTACTTTTTATTAGCTTGTTTTTGTTGTGATGGTTCTTTGGATACTGTTTGTGCTATCTGTTTCCATTTTTAATTGTTTTTTGTTTCCATTAAAAATGAAAGGTATCTTTAGCAATGAAGTGGTGTTCTGAAAAGTGTAATGTCAAGTTCTTTTCATCCCTAGATCTCAAAGCACTTTACAAAAGAGATCAGTATAATTTTCCCCATTTTACAGATGGGGAAAATTAGGTACAGAGTGGGAAGTGACTTGCCCAAAGTCACCCAGCAATATAGAGCCACAACAAGGAATAAAACCCTGGTTTCCTGAGCCCTAGTTTAGTGCCCTGCCCCTAGTCCACACTCTGTCATAGCAAGCTACAGATGTTTGTTGTATGAAACTCAGAGTCAAGGCCCATCACCAAGTGATTGGTACACCAAATGCCCTCCAGCTGACCCTACACTCAGTGCCTTTGTGCCTACTTGACTTGGACTAGGGACTTTCATTAGTGATCCTGTCCTAAAAGAACCATCCCCCCTTTTAGATTTATTTGGAATGCCTTGCTAAGCTCCCCATAGCCACATAACCACCAGATGTTTTGTAGCATCATACCCATATCATCAGATGCTCACAATGATGCAATTCATTTTTTAACCACCCCCCAAAAATGTTAACATAATAGCAGTGGCTAGCTTCCCAAGCTTTAGTAATTTGGGTCTGCTAGCCATATTGCTAGGATGCCATAGCAGGTATTTAAGAGTATCCAGGATAAATTTGGATGATTGGTAATCTAGTAGCTGAACTCTGGACATGCTAGAATTGAGAATCCAACATGCTAAAATTGTTACCTTTTGGCTGAACGTATTTGTAAAGCAATGATCAGAGCAGAAAAGTTTTTTTTGAATTGCATTTGTAAGCTTCATTTGGAGAAGATTAATCCCAGAATATTAACTACTGATTAAGGAACAAGATTTTTCAGGGAGATTATGGATTTGAGAACATCTGTGTCTGTTCTGCACCTGCCAACAGCCTTTAAGTGGGGGGAAATGTAGATTGTAAATTAACATTTTTGTATACTTGCGTAAATTGAGGCACAAACCATTAGAAGCATTGTGTTTTAGTATTATGTCATGGGATGGTGCAAAGGATTCTTTATGTAGATAGCTTATAATATGAGAGAAATCAAGCAAATAATATATTTTTAACATTTCAGTGCTATTAGGGGGCATTTCCTAATACACACAAATTACTTTTTGAGCTCATATGACCTCCTCCTTCCCTAAGCCTGCTGCCCAGCACAAATAATAGGAGTAGATTGTTTGGATTTCCTACCAAACTAGTGGAAAGGGTCAAAAAGACAAAAAAGCAGGACTCTCTATCACTACTACTCCTCTTTTTTTACTCTCATGTATTTGAGATCTACCACTTGGCTGTCAATCTAACTTGGTCAATTTCCATTTTGGTTTAGAGAAGACCTCTATGAAAGTCCTCTCACCTTTCCTAAGCCAAAAGGTGGGACACAGTGTGCAACAAAGCCTCAACATGATGGGAGATCCCCCACACCCCCCAGAAAAGCTCATATAGGAAATTTACAATTCAGAAGGATTTGTTCCTTTCTCATAAACAACTCTTTTTATAATCTCTGTTTCATGTTATTTTGTTTTTGTTGTAAATAATTTTAATAATAAAAGTAAGAGGACATCCCATTTGTATGAAACATAGATAACTTAGGAACAAAAATGAGTCATGTCCCTTAAAATGAGAGACATTTGAGAGGTATGCCCAGACATTCTTTAGTTTATTTTCAAAGTTCCTGACTAAAGTAAATGCACCACTAAAACAGCACCACACCAATTCTGTGGTTTGATCTTTATAGCATCCCTGTTAGTGTGGAACTACTGAGCCATCCTTCCAGATGATCAACCAGGGACCAGAGGCAGTACTGAGTCGCAGGGCCTTCCCATGCATGCCCCGGCAGTCCCCAAGAATCTTCCAGGTTTGTAGGTGGGTCTAATGCCGTCTTCCATGTGAGGAATGGCAGTGACATGGAGCGAGAGAATCTGCATGAGATTTTCACCCCAAAAGCCCCCTCCCACAAGTTTTAATTTGGAACAAGATGATCCAGCCCTCTGTGATTAGCAGTTAAGCTTCACACCTTATATACTGTATATTAAAACCATATTCAGCTTTATTCCAAAAAATGGCAAATTTGTGATCTGGTATAATTTTGTATCGGGGAATCACTCCTGGGTAGTACTTACTTGCACATTCATTAAGATTTCATAATGGTGCCCATTAGATATTAAGTAACACGCCTTTCAGCCTGGCCTTCATAATACCCCCTCTTTTTTTCCTAGGGACTTATAACTCTGTCATAAAAATTCACTTTGGACTGAAGCTTGGTATACGGAGTCTCAGCCTAGCAATTCATTTTCTTTTATAGATTTTCAAAACGTCTAGCCATCTCAGATATCTAAAGACCATTTAAGGAATATAAGGACCATCCCAAACCTTACTACCTTTCACTCCAAGTGCAAAACCCATTTCTTCTTGCCTTCTCTAACATAAATGTGCGTGCGTGCATGGCATGCTTGCTGATGTGCAGCTGGACTCCAAGATACTGCATTGACAGGAATCATTGTGAATGACACAAATAACCATGCTTTCCCCCCAACCCACCCCACCCCATTGTTCTAGGAAAGAATCTGCTCCGGCACTGCTATGACAAACTGCTAGAAGCACTGTGAGCTCATGAGCCCCAGCTACCACCGCGGGGGAAAAGCGGGTGTCCGAACACCATAGAACAAATGCAGAACTACCATCACTTAGCCAACACAAACACAAACCAAATGAACCAAAACTCCTTGCAACAACCCACTCCCCCCAAAACAAACAAAAAATCCAACCAGCCCCCCCAAAAACACCTACCAAAACAAGACAGTGCACTGCTCACACTTCTCCCACTGGGTAGAGGATGAGGGAACAAACAATATATGGTGATGTTAGCCACATAGCTCAATGCCCTACGGGAAGCTGCCCAGATACTACAGTGGTGAGCACAGTCTAAGAAACCATATAGAATAGATGGGTGAAATAATTGTTTGAGTATTTCTTTGTGTGTTGCTCCTAAAAAAGTGATGTCTTGCCTTGCATTAGTAAGAGGTGTTGAGAAACTTGGCAACAGCTACTTGTTCTCTTGTCCTTCTGTAGAAAACGCTGATGTAAAAGGTATGCATGTCCAGTGGACACCTGAGTGTTCACATAACGGTCTTCCATGGGTGTTTGAATGATGGCTCTGAAGCCTGCTTACCTTAGACCATAGTCCATCCTGTGCTTTGCTGCACATTTGCCATCCTTGCCTGTCAACTGCCCTTCTCTCCAAATCTTCCCATTTCATGTTGAGGTGCCTGATGTCGTTCAGAACTGTTCATTTCCATGTTATTTGCGGTCTTCCTCTCTTTCTTCTTGCATTTTCTGGCTTCCATTCAAGGGCAGTATTTGGTAAGCGTTCTTTTTCCATTCTCATCACATATCTCAGCCACTGATGTCTTCTTTTGTAGATTATTTGTGAGAGGGTGCCTTGTCCAGTAACTTTTCTGACTTCTTCTTTCATCTTCCTATCTCTGTATGTTATTCCCAACATTCTTCTCAAACATTTGTGATTAAATGCATCCAGCTTTTGCGTATCTTTCTTGGTAATTTGCCATGTTTCACTGCTATATGTTGTGATGGTAATAACAGTTGCTTTGTACACGTTCAGTTTTGTCTTGAGGGAGATGTTTTTCAGTTGCCTGATGTTTTTGAGTCTTCCAAATGCAGTGTTTCCCTTCCCGATTCTTCTTCGTATTTCCTCGGAACTAGTGCCATCTTGGCTGATGGTACTTCCAAGATACGTAAGATAGTCCACCTTCTCCAGTTTCTCTTCTTCAGTTTTGCTTTCTGTCCCAATAGTCCCTGTTAACATGACTTTACATTTCTTTGCATTGTATCTCAAACCTATCTTCTCCATTACTTCTTTTACTTGGTTTGTGCATTTTTGTAGTCTGCTGGCATCTTCACTGATAAGAGCGATGTCATCAGCAAAGTCTAGATCAAATAGCCTGGAATTGTTCCATTTTAGGACATATGTATTTAATCCATAGTCGATGACTAGGATAAATAAAAAAAGGGGACAGGACGCTCTCCTGCTTTACACCTGTTTTGATGCTAAATGGCTTACTCAATCCATTTCCCATTTTAATGCAGCATTTTGAGTTGGCATAAAATGCCTTCATAGTGTTAATTAATTTTGTTGGAATTCCTTATGGTTCCACAATTTTCCACATTGTTTCTCTGTTTACACTATCAAATGCCTTTTGAAAGTCTACAACATTGATGGCAAGACTGCCTTGGAATTCAATTGTGTTCTCAATAATCTGTCTCAGGGTGAAAATAGCGATCTCCCTTGTCTAAATCCAGATTGTTGTTCACGTAGGATGGTATTCATCTTTCTTTTCATTCTGTTCAGGAGGAGTGCTGCTAATACTTTTCCTGTGACAGATAAAAGTGTTACTCCCCTCCAATTTGAACAATAGTTTAGAATGTAACTTGATTTTTTTGGTAACTTGATTATGATACCAAGGGTGTATTCTTCCAGCACTTTCTCCTCTGTCCATATTTTGTTGCACAGTGAACAGATGACTGATTTCACATCTTCACCTCCATATTTAAGTATCTCAGGATCAATGTCGTCCAAACCAGATGCCTTGTTGTTTTTTTCAGCTTCTGCAATGCTTTTTTTACTTCTTCAGATACATCTTCTTCAGATACATCTCAGATACATCTATATCTAGGTCTAATGGTTTATCATTAGTAATATAAGGGCCTTACCATCAATCAAACCTTAACCCCGTGCCTTGACCCCTTAAACCCTGCCCACCTGTCACCAGAAGTCCCGCCCCATGGGGGTATTACTTCCGGGGTCAGGGTGGCCAAATAACCTCTATCGTGCATCAGCTGTTTTTGCTCATGTTTGAGACACAGATCTCAAGAGGAAAATCCGAAAAAGGACACCTTATCCACTGGTGACTCCCCCAAGCCATGATTGCCTTCCTCCTCGAGAGGGGTGGACAACAAGAGGCCATCATGCTCATTAGGGTGCCTCACGAGGGTTTGGGTTTCGGGATCGGTTTCCAATGTATCCATCAACGGTTGAGTCAAAGGGTCCTCCTCAGAACTGTCGCTGATGTAGTGCTTTCTCCACACAAGTCCAAGGGTGCTCGGGGCTAAAACAAAGTCTGAAGTTCTCACAGGGGTGGTGAAGGAGTCCATGTTTCCACGATTTCTAAAACACGCGTTCTTGGTAAAAGATGGTCTCTTCTGCCCAGCGCTGCGACTTATGGGGTGATGGTGCTATGCTCTGATTGGGAGAGGGGTCACACGACTCTCTTCTGGGTGGTTCACCCTGTCCCAGAACCTGCCCTATTTTGGTCAAATCTGCTCTCAGGGAGTCCTATGCAGCCAAAACCCCTCCTGATTGGTAGAGGGATGTGGAAGGAGTTCTTAGAGGGGTCACACAAATCACTTCTGGATGGGTCACCCTGCCCCAGAACTCCCCCCAATTGGTCAAATCGCCTCTCAGGGTGGTCCTATGGGGGCAAAATGCCTCCTGACTGGTAGAGGGCAGTGGGAGGAGTTGTTAGAGGGGTCACATGACACAGCTTGCTTCCGGTCATGTGGCTGCCTTGACCCCGGACGTAATATCATGGGGCGGGACTTCTGGTGACAGGTGGGCAGGGCTTAAGGGGTCAAGGGGTGGGGTTAGGGTTTGATTGACAGTAGGTCCCTTATACTACTATCATTGTTAAATTCCAGTCTTGTAATTGGTTCTGATGGGTTTAGCACTTCTTTGAAGTGTTCCACCCATCTATTTTCTTGTTCCTTCTGTGTTCAAAATTTCTCTTTGTTTCCCTTTCACTGGGACACTTCTGAATTTTGATCCATATCCTTTGATCCATTTCAGGATTGTGTGCCATGTTCTTGTCTCGTTTCTTTCCCCTGCTTCTTCAGCTTCACTAGACTTCCTTTCTATCCAATTTCGCTTATCTTTTTGACATTGTTTCTTTACTGCTTTGTCAAGGTTCCTGTAGGTTTGTTTTGTTTCTTCAGATGAATGTTGTAGTACTAGAGCAGGGGTGGGCAAACTATGGCCCGCGGGCCGCATCCGGCCTGTCAGACCTTATAATTCGGCCCTTGAGCTCCTGCTGTGGAGCAGGTTTGGGAGCTTTCCCCACTCAGGTGTTCCAGCCGGGGAGCAGGGTAGGGGCTTGCCTTGCTCCACTCCACGTGTGCAGCAGCTCCGTGTGACTCCTGGAAGCAGGGGCGGCCTCAAACGCTGGCTCTGCAGCTCCCATTGGCTGGGAACTGCGGCCAATGTGAGCTTCAGGGATGGTGCCTGCAGATAGGGGAGCACACAGAGTGGCGTGGCCCTGCCTCTGCATGCGAGCTGGAGGGGGGACGGGCTGCTGTTTCCAGGAGCCGCTTCAGGTAAGGGCTGCCTGGATCCTGCACCCCTTAACCTCCTCCCCCGGCACCCCAACTGCCTACCCCAGTCCTGATCACCCACCAAACCTTTTGATCCCAGCCCGGAGCACCCTCCTGCACCCCAAACTCCTCATCCCCAGCCCCACCCCAGAGTGCACCCCCAGCCGGAGTCCTCATCCTCCCCGTGTGCCCCAATCCGCTGCCCCAGCCGGCCTTCCATACAATTTCCATACTGAGATGTGGCCCTCAGGCCAAAAAGTTTGCCCACCCCTGTACTGGAGCCTTTCGTTTTGTCTATAATTTTCCATGTTTCTTCTGAGATCCACTGTTCTTTATTGCTTCCTCTCTTCCTATCCAGTATCTTTCCAGCTGCTTCTAGCATAGCTGTTTTGAAAAGATCCCAGTATTTTTCCCCTTTGTTTTCTTCAAGGTCTTTAAAGGCCTCAAACCTGTTCTTGGCCTCTATCTGGTACTCTTTACGTATCCTGCAATCTTGTAGTTCCTGTGTATTGAATAATCTGAGTCTGTGTTCTTTCTTTTTAAACGCTTTAAACTTCAATTTGATGTTTGCTTTCAGCAAATAGTGATCACTCCCTATATCTGCTCCTCTGAATACTCTTGTGTCTAACACTGATGTTTCCACCTCTGACTAACACAGATATCGTCAATCTCATTTTGTGTATGGCCATCTGGTGAAATCCATGTCTTTTTGTGTATGTTTTTATGTTGGAAGAAAGAACTGCAGATGCTAAGATTGTTTTCAGCACAAAATTCAAGAAGTCTTGTGCCATTGTCTGTTGTTGTTCCAGTTGTATATGGGCTGATAACTGTTTTACCACCTCTTCTTTCATTTCCGATCTGGGCGTTAAAATCTCCCATAACCAGGACAAAATCGTGGTTTGGTATTTCTTTCATTACATCATTCAATTCTGCATAGAATCTCTTTATCCTCTTCATCTGCATTGTTTATTGGAGCGTATGCCTGGACTATAGTGCACTTAATGTGCCAAGAATGTAGGGTGACCAGAGGTCCCGATTTTGTAGGGACAGTCCCGATTTTTGGGCCTTTTTCTTATATTGGCTCCTATTACCCTCCACCCCCTGTCCCGATTTTTCTCATTTGCTGTCTCGTCACCCTACAAGAGTGGAATCTAGCTGCCAGTAGCTTATCTGATATTGGCTGCCAATTCATAAGTGATTTCTTTGCTGCGCTATTCATGGTGATTCCTACACCTCTCTCATGTTTGGTTCCATCTGAATATAACATTGTTTTTTCGCCACATGTTATCATACCTTGATCTTTCCATCTAAATTCACAAAGTCCTAGGATGTCAGTTTTATATCTGTCCATTTTTTTGATTACCTGTGCTAATTTTCCTGCACTTTTTAGAGTTTGTACATTCCAGGTAGCTATGGATGTACTCTTTTTGGTCGTCAGAATTTGGACCATCGAGGGGGTAACTTCCTGATGGATTTGATCATCCACTGTCATATGCGCATCTGAACGCTTTCCATCCTCCTCAGGGCATGATTTTTGGTTTATGTGGTTGATGTGAGTAGTTTCTGTATCTAGAACTTTTTTTTTTACTGTGACGGGAAGCCGTCCCATCAACCAGCCCTCCTCCTTTTTGATCTGGGCTTGGGACCGGCACTGGCGGAGTTGAAGCCTGCTTATGAGCACTTAAATGGCAGCATTGTCAACTCTTTCAGTGCTGATTTGTTGTAGCAGGAACATTCAGCTAGTGTGTTACACCCAGCTGCACTGGAGGATCTCTCACATTCTCACTTTCCTTTCATTTGAAAGGATTATACAGGAATAAGGCTGTAAATTCTGGAAATGCTCAACTGCTTTGTATGGAATTAGGATCTAGTTGCAAAGAAAATAAAAATAAAACTCCCTGAGGGAACAATGCAAATTTTGGGATAAAAAAAATCACTTGCAGACTTTGCAAGAATCATCTTGCAGCTTTCTATTGTCTTGGCTAGCGGGATTGGTTAGGGAAAGTAAATCTGTCCTTTTAATCAACTCAAGAGGACTTTAAGTTGTGTATAAACTGCTATAAAACCGGAAGTGCTGTCAGAAGAAAGCTTGTAAAGTTAAGCTGGATTTTGTGTTTTATTATGGTTACAAGTGTCCACTTGCACTGAATGGAGGATGGACTGAGGCATACCATGGAATTGCATGAGGCACACTACATATTTGTAAAAAGAAAAGGAGGACTTGTGGCACCTTAGAGACTAAGGTGCCACAAGTCCTCCTTTTCTTTTTGCGAATACAGACTAACACGGCTGTTACTCTGAAACCTACATATTTGTAGAATATGTGAAGCTACATTGTTTTCTGCATATGGTTGGGGGTCAGACTGAACAGGATTTATGTATACCTATGCATTTATTTAATCGTATCTCAAAGTTAAAAGCTCTCAATGCGTACATTAGAAAAATGGGGAAAGTGTTCAGAGGTGTGAGGATACATCATCCTATCTGAAGACATCTCTCAGATGAGGAGACAAGCTCATTATTACTCAGATACTATAGCAATGGCCATAGAATAAATGTCTAAATAGAACATTGCGCACAGATATATTACCTTGAGGATAGCTGATTGGCAGGCATATATCACCTATGCTACAGTGGACACATTTTAATTGGAAAGGGATCAGGATTTCTCATGGTACCCAAGAAATCTGTGGTTTTGTTTCTCCATAAGGCTTTTATTAGCAGATGGCTAGATCTCCCTCTCTGATCTTCAAATAGTGGCTTAATGGTCAAAGGGTGCATGATGGCAGGTCTGCCCTGGGAGACTGCGAAGTGTGAGCAATCCGCAGGGTTTCAAGGCAACACATCTGTCAGATTTGCACAAACTCTGAACAAACTTCAACCTTCTGCCTGGTGGGCTCACCTCATCCCGTCAGACAGGTGGAAGAGCAGGGCTGTCACCCAGCACCTTCCCTGCCCGTAAAGTCTGTAGTCTCCTGGAGGTGGGCACGGCGGAGGGCAGCAGTGAGGATGAGAGTGGAGGGGACTGGATCCCAGCTGGATCATGGACTGTTGTGTGGTCCAGCCAGGGCGGAGGACTAAGACTCCAGCAGAACATTAAACACCCCGCCCCCTGCAGCTGGGAGCAGGGCACAGTGCCCCGCGGGGGGCGGTGGTGGCTGGGCTGCCAGGGAGGAGACAACTGGGCCGGCCGGGGGCTGGGTGCATCGCCCGCTGCCTCTAGCCCCCTGCGGGGTCCGGCTCCGCTCCGGGCCCGCCGAGCTGCCGGCAGCGCTGATTGGTCTCCGCCGTTACCCAGGCGATGGGCAGGGAGGTGAGTCCTCGTGTGTCCCCCCCCCAACCCCACCCCCGCATCCTCCTTCCCGAGCCCGCCGCAGCGCGATCCCTGGGCAGCCTGCTGCTGCCGCCGCCCCGCTGGCTCCATCCCCCGGCCGGGCTCCTGCCGCCTGCCCCGGCCCCGCGTGGCGCCCGCCGGGCCATGGGCTGCGGGAACTCCACGGCCAGCGGCGCGGGCAGCCCAGGTGAGAGGGGCGCGGGGGCAAGGGCAGGGGGAGCGGGAGGGAACTCGCGGGACAGGGGGGTGGGTAGGAGAAGGGGTTGGTGGGGGGTAGGAGGAGTGGGGAGGCGGGGCGGGGTTGGGGGCAGCAGGTAGGTTTCGAGGACGGAGGGGTTGGGTCTGGAAGGGGCAGGAGGGAGGAGGGACCCAGAAGCTGTTCCGAGGTTCAGACTCAAGGAGAAGAGGCTTTTCTTTCCTTAAAGAAGAAGCGACAGGGCGTTTCTAGAACTGGAAACTACATTTCACTTCGCCAGGGCTGCTCTCACGCTGAACAAGAGACTCTCCCCCGCTGCTTCAGGATGCAGCGCGCAGGCTTCATCTTTTTGGAGGGGGAAATACATATTTTTTTAATTACTGCGTTTTAAAAGCTCCCCAAATCCATTCCAAATAGCTGTTAAAATGCTGAAGCTAGAGCAGGCACATGTTAGCAATTCAGAACATACTGTGCAAAATATGCTGTATAAAGATCCCATCAAAAGGATCCAGCTTACTGGGAAATGATTCTTCTAGGCTAATAAATAATACCCTACTTGAGCCAGTTTTGATCAAGTAGTAAGATATTAAAGAGTAATAAAAATATAAGGAGACTAATAGTAAATGTTTGTTAGGAGCAGTGTTTGCAGCTGCCCTTTAACTATGATTTCTGTATTTTTGGTAATAAATGCTTTCTGTGTTTGGTGGCTGGAACTTCAAGCATTTCTTGTCCAACCTATAAGACAACAGAGCTTTTGGTTTTGGATCTGTGAATGTGGATTGGTCAGGCTGGGGATCTTTGACTTTACGTTCTTCTCATTCTGAATGGCATCTTTATCCCTAACAATGTTCCAGTTTCCTTTCATAAAGGACCTGATCCAAAAAGCCCATTTCAGAGTAACAGCCGTGTTAGTCTGTATTCGCAAAAAGAAAAGGAGTACTTGTGGCACCTTAGAGACTAACCAATTTATTAGAGCATAAGCTTTCGTGAGCTACAGCTCACTTCATCAGATGCATATCGTGGAAACTGCAGCAGACTTTATATATACAGAGAGAATATGAACCAATACCTCCTCCCACCCCACTGTCCTGCTGGTAATAGCTTATCTAAAGTGATCATCAGGTGGGCCATTTCCAGCACAAATCCAGGTTTTCTCACCCTCCACACAAATTCACTCTCCTGCTGGTGATAGCCCATCCAAAGTGACAACTCTTTACACAATGTGCATGACAATCAAGTTGGGCTATTTCCTGCACAAATCCAGGTTTTCTCACATCCCCCCCACCCCCATACACACACAAACTCACTCTCCTGCTGGTAATAGCTATTACCAGTAATAGTAATAGCAGGAGAGTGAGTTTGTGTGTGTATGGGGGTGGGGGGGATGTGAGAAAACCTGGATTTGTGCAGGAAATAGCCCAACTTGATTGTCATGCACATTGTGTAAAGAGTTGTCACTTTGGATGGGCTATCACCAGCAGGAGAGTGAATTTGTGTGGGGGGGTGGAGGGTGAGAAAACCTGGATTTGTGCTGGAAATGGCCCACCTGATGATCACTTTAGATAAGCTATTACCAGCAGGACAGTGGGGTGGGAGGAGGTATTGGTTCATATTCTCTCTGTATATATAAAGTCTGCTGCAGTTTCCACGATATGCATCTGATGAAGTGAGCTGTAGCTCACGAAAGCTTATGCTCTAATAAATTGGTTAGTCTCTAAGGTGCCAAAAGTACTCCTTTTCTTTTTGAAAAAGCCCATTGAAGTCACTGACAGTCTTTCCATTGGCATAAGCGAGCTTTAGATCAGCCCCATAAAGCATTAGAGAGACAAGGTGGGTGAGGTAATATCTTTTATTGGAACAACTTCTGTTGGTGAGAAACAAGCTTTCAGTCTTACACAGAGCACTTCTTCAGGCCTCAAAAGCATTTACATCCTGCAGCCATAGGCAGCAGGAGTCAAAAGCTACATGTGGACATGTAACTAGGGATGTAACTTGTATCCTCTTCACTTCCCTGGACCTTCAAGGACTAAGAAACCACTTCTGTAATCAATTCATGCACCTTCCTGTACATTCTGCTTGTCTGAGAAGTTGTTCCTTCATGGAGGTTGTCCTCATGTTAATGTGTGTTACTAACTGATCCATCCAGCTGGCTCCAAACCTTGTTGTGTTATTTTGAAAATAGATTTGATATTTGTCAGTGCTGCTGGAGTGAAAAAAAGGGCTATGATAAAAATGGTAGTAATAGTGAGCATTTATATAACACTTTTCATCTTCAAAGCATTTGGTAAACATTAAGCAATATATTTAAGTGCTTTCCCCCTCTTATTTGTTTATTTGTTATTAGGATATTCACAATCATTTGAAACTACCCAGTAAAGTAGAGGTAGATTCTGCTAGAAATGTGGGGCCTGATTCTCTTGTCATTTACACCAGTTTTATATTGATCTAACTTCAATGACTTTAATGGAGTTTCTCCTGAATTGCAGAGGTATGTCTGATTGAGGATTTATCTACACTAGGCTGCAGTGCAGACTACAGGAGTGTGAATTGCAGAGCACACGAAAGTGTGGCAATCTAGCTGCCCCATGTGGATGCTGATAGTGAAAACTGAAAGGTATCTAGTTTGGTTAACATAGTTTTGTTTGCAAGAGGACTACATTAACATGAACTAGGTACCTGTTAGTTCACTCCAGCAGCATCCACATGGGGCAGCTAGATTGCCACACTTTGGTGTGCTCTGCAATTCACACCCCTGTAGTCCACACTACAGTATAGATGTAGTTTGTGAGTGTAAATTATGTTGGTCATATGCTCTCCAAACTGTATGTAATTAAACTTGTGTGCTGTAGTTGCTGGTCCTCTCACTAAACCCTGGACTATATGTTAATTGTTTAGAACTTTTTTATCCCATTAATGCTTGTGTGACTCCTGTTTATATTAATGAGTATAATGAATGTGAATACATCAGAGGCCTTAATTATACTCAAAAATTGCACCAGTATCATTTTACATCTATTAGTGGGAGCTGCCATGCCTCCTTCACACTTTCTCTCCCATCACTGGTTCTCTAGGCTGCAGTTGCTAGAAATCACTCCATTTTACAACCGACACAACTTCACTGATGTGAGTTAAATCAGGCTAGTGGCAGCATGGACACATCCCACTTCTGATTTAACTAGATGCAAACACTGGTGCAAGTGTAACAGAGGGTTTGTCTAGTATAGAATTTTTTTAATTTAAGTAAATTGTTTGCCAGTTAACTTAAATTATATAATCTGTTTGTAAATGCTAGCTTGGACACACCACAAACTTTTGTTTCAGGATACAAACAGGTAAACCACAAACAGACTAGCATTTACAAACATGTTAGCTAGCTCATGTTAAGTGGCAATCAAGTAATGGGTTAAAAACTCCATTCTGGATGGACCCAGATTGATCACGAGAGTTTAGATACATTGGTTTACAGACATAAACGTAACTTATACTAGTGGAACTTGTGTGTATAGACAAGCCTAAAAGAAAAGCAGATCTAGGCCTGATTCTCCTCTCACTAACACCAATGTACATATGGAATAACTCCAGTGAAGTCAATGAAGTTGCATTAGTGTAAACATGGCATAAGTGATAAGAGAATCAGAATCCTAGTATTTAATTTTCTCCATAAAATCATATAAAAAGAGTACAAATCCTGAAAGGCAAACATACTTTTAAAAGTAGATCTAATTAAAATAAAATGTTGTTTTATTTGAGGAATGGACAGAGATATAGCTTTCTATCATCATGCTGGAGTTATAAAGAAAAAATAATTCCCATCACATTACTAATAAAAATATTACACTGTATTTACAAAGAAATTAGTTTTGTGCTTTGTACAGTACCTCTGCATTTTTGAAGACTAAAGTTATGGCTGTGCTGCAATCAGGAACAGCAAAGCTAGCATTGCATGACATATAATTAACCTGAAACATGCTCTGTCATACTCTGTTACAGAAGCTAATATTTCAGTAAATTTCACAAAAAGGCTTAGGCATGTATGGGCCCGATACCCTTTTCCTTCTTTAGGTAAAATAGCCACTGATGACAACGTGAGTTTTGTCTGAGTAAGGCATATATGTAATTATACCATCTGCCCAATGCATAGAATAATAGCACCTTCATTTTATGCTAGCTATTATAGCACTAGAAGAGCTATCAATCCTCATGAGTCAGGAGGATGTAAATGAATAGATAGGTGGGATTAAGAACAAAATTACCTCCCAAGGTATGCATGCAATGAAGTGAGCTGTAGCTCACGAAAGCTTATGCTCAAATAAATTTGTTAGTCTCTAAGGTGCCACAAGTACCCCTTTTCTTTTCACCCAAGGTATAGTATTTCACAATAAAATATATTATGGGGTGTTTAAATCTTCTTCCGAGCATCAAGCATTGGAGGCGGGATTCAAGACTAAATGGATTATTGGTCTGTTGCAACTTGGCAATTTCTGTGATCCAAGTAAACTGAAGTATACACCCTCTTTTTTTATAGCCCTGCAGTTTTAAATCTTAGGGTATGGTACTCTAGGAAGTATGGTACACTCTGTGTAGCTGTTCTAAGCCGACGGGAGAGAGCTCTCCTGTTGATTTAATTAATCCACTGCCAACAAGTGGTGGCAGCTATGTCAGTGGGAGAAGCTCTCTCAGAGACATAGCACTGTGCACACTCGTGCTTATGTCGGTATAAGTTGTCACCCAGGGGGCTGGCTAATTCACAGCCCTGAGCGACATAACTTATATCGATTTAAGCTGTAGTGTAGCCATACTCTTAGTTATAGAGGATGTTTATTTTTAAACTTTCCTATTATCCATAGAGAGTTTTTACTAACAAATCTCTATTTTCCTTTTTATTATATGATGGATTTTAGAAACTCCAACTTGGCTTTTCTTTTTTGCCTGTAAGAAATGCGTCCTTAAACATTACTTTGTTAAGTTTGTCCCATGTTAGGGAATGTCCCACCATTCCAGCATTGTCTGTGCTAGCAATTTTCTTAAAATGTCCCATCTTTGCACTGCCACTGTTGGGAGTAATGGTGGGGGCAATGGCAGCCTTAAATGTGGGTGCACATACAGAACATCTGAATGTGCCTCATTATTCCTAAAGGTGAAATCCTGCTCCCCCTCCTCCTTCTGCAGCCATAGAAGGGGTAAAATGCAGCTGTGGTCCTACTGTGTATGGGTGGAAGCACAGAGGAAGGAGAATACATGCAGGGGAATTTTATACTTCCTGCTCTCTTGGAGTTAAAGTATGTGGCTGGCCCCAATCCATAAGTACATGTGAAGAGGTTTTGGGAGAGACTGGAGGAGTAACATGAACATGGTCAGGGGGTCCAAACTGTATGACTTCACTAGCCACAGAGTTGTTAGGTAGTGAAGTGTAGTGCTTGTAATAGTGGCTTCATAGTGATGCCCCAGGTGTCCTGCACCCTGTCTTTAGGTGAAGGGGAGCCAATTTGTGGTTTGGATGCAAAACCAGATGACACTTGACAGTTTTTTCCAGTTTTCCCTTGAGCTTCATGTTTTGTTTGATCCCCAAAAGTAGGTAATGTGAACCTAAATGAAACGATACTGTAGGATAACTCTGTACTGCAAAAAGAAAAGGAGTACTTGTGGCACCTTAGAGACTAACCAATTTATTTGAGCATGAGCTTTCGTGAGCTACAGCTCACTTCATCGGATGCATACCGTGGAAACTGCAGAATACATTATATACACAGAGACCATGAAACAATACCTCCTCCCACCCCACGCTCCTGCTGGTAATGGCCTATCTAAAGTGATCAGCAAGTTGGGCCATTTCCAGCACAAATCCAGGTTTTCTCACCCTCCACCCCCCCCGCCCCACACACAAACTCACTCTCCTGCTGGTAATAGCCCATCCAAAGTGACCACTCTCTTTAAAATGGGCCATTTCCAGCACAAATCCAGGTATTCTCACCGCCCCCACCCCCCTCCAAAAACCACACACACAAACTCACTCTCCTGCTGGTAATAGCTTATCCAAAGCGACCACTCTCCCTACAATGTGCATGATAATCAAGGTGGGCCATTTCCAACACAAATCCAGGTTTTCTCACCCCCCCCCGCCAAACTCACTCTCCTGCTGGCAATAGCTCATCCAAACTGACCACTCTCCTTACAATGTGCATGATAATCAAGATGGGCCATTTCCACCATAAATCCAAGTTTAACCAGAACGTCGGGGGGGGGGGGGGTTAGAAAAAAACAAGGGGAAATAGGCTACCTTGCATAATGACTTAGCCACTCCCAGTCTCTATTTAAGCCTAAATTAATAGTATCCAATTTGCAAATGAATTCCAATTCAGCAGTTTCTCGCTGAAGTCTGGATTTGAAGTTTTTTTGTTGTAAGATAGCGACCTTCATGTCTGTGATTGCGTGACCAGAGAGATTGAAGTGTTCTCCGACTGGTTTATGAATGTTATAATTCTTGACATCTGATTTGTGTCCATTTATTCTTTTTCGTAGAGATTGTCCAGTTTGACCAATGTACATGGCAGAGGGGCATTGCTGGCACATGATGGCATATATCACATTGGTGGATGTGCAGGTGAACGAGCCTCTGATAGTGTGGCTGATGTTGTTAGGCCCTTTGATGGTGTCCCCTGAATAGATATGTGGGCACAGTTGGAAACGGGCTTTCCGATGAAGTGAGCTGTAGCTCACGAAACTCATGCTCAAATAAATTGGTTAGTCTCTAAGGTGCCACAAGTACACCTTTTCTTTTTGTGAAGACAGACTAACACGGCTGTTACTCTGAAACCTGTCTGTACTGCAAGAGCTGCCAAGTTCCAGACAGACAGAGACTGCATGATGCTGGAGGGTGATCATACAGGACTGGAAGGAGAAATGGATGTATCTTACCCCTGGGGAGAAGTCACTAAAGAGGTGCTTTCCCTAGGTATAGCCACATAGATAGGTGTGACTCAGAGGACTCTTAGCAACTGATGCTCTGTTCTTTGCGAACAATTCTTGTCTCAGGCCTAACAAACTCACTACACCAAAACACATGTCTGGCAGGGTATTTATCAATAAGAGATCATATGTAAGGTACCTACAGAAAGCTCATAACTTACCAAGACTCAGAATCATTGTGAGATGTAACTACAGGAAATATTTAAATAATAATGTAACTATAGTGAAAGTATGCTTTATGGACTTGGCGTAAAAGTTAGTCACCAGAGGATAATATGGCTCGGTGATGCCCATTCAAGCAGCTGGGAGCTGTCACCATCCCTGGTTAGTTGTTGATGTAATGCAAGGCTCAGTTTTCTAGCCTTGCTCCATCCCAAGACTCTCAATGGAAAACCATCAGAGACAACTGCAAAGAATCCGAAACCACTTGGAGGTAAAAACGCAACATTACAACAGGCGGGATATTATAGAATAGAATAGTCTATAAATAGACACAAAAGACTGTTGCAGTATAACACAGTGGGGCAAGGCACTCTGTATCCATTCACAGTGGAAAGATCTTGAGGAGCAGAAGTATTTTCATGAAAGTTTGGATCCTTGTTCCTGTAAAGCCAGCGAGCTCTGCAACCGACTGAACTTTGGGGGGAAAACCTACTGTATTAGATAGGAAAGGTAACTATTAATAAGTGTAGATCCTAGTGCTCATTTTATTATTTTGTTTTGTATTGTAACCATTTGTTTTCATCACTCTCTCTCTTCTTTTGTTTCATAAGTGCTCACAAGTGTTGTGTGTTATACAGAAGTGGTAGTTTAAGGTAAAACTAGTAAACTGGGGTACACACACTTTCCATCTAAAAAAAGATATATTGGAAAAGGTACAGAGAAGGGCAACAAAAATGATTAGGGGCATGTGACATCTTCCATATAAGGAGATATTAAGAAGATTGGGACTTAGAAAAAACACAACTAAAGGTTGGGGGATAGATAGATGATAGTGGTCTGTAAAATTATGAATGGTGTGGAGAAAGTAAATAGGTGTTATTTAAACCTTCGCATAACACAAGAACCAGGGTCACCTGATGAAATTAACAGGCAGCAGGTTTAAAACCAATATAAGGAAGAATTTCTTCACATAACACACAGTCAACCTGTGGAACTTATTGCCAGGGTGTATAGTAAATGCCAAAAGAATAACTGGCTTCAGAAAAGAATTAGATAAATTCATAGAGGATGAAGCCAGCTATTAGCCAAGATGGTCAGGGATGTAATCTATGCTCTGGGTGTCCCTAAACTTCCAACTGCAAGAAGGTGGGTCTGGATAATAAGGGATGAAGCACTTGAAATTGTCCTGTTCTGTTCATTCCCTCTGAAGCATGTGGCACTGGATACTGTCAGAAGACAGGATACTGGGCTAGATGGACCATTGGTCTGACCCAGTATGGCCGTTCTTATGTTCTTATTTCTGTCAGTAACCAGTGTCAGGGGCTGGATATTGCAGGGGAATGCTTCAAAGGGACTCAGGGACTGCGGTATTGTTAAGCTGCAAGATGAAACTAGGGCTGGCATAGCCCAGAGGAGAGTGGTGGAGTGGCTGAAAGGCTGGTAGTGTTAGGGAGCTAACACCCAGCCACAGTTCTGCGAGACTTCCTCTTGCTGGAGGCAGGGGATAACAAGGTGACTCACAATCCTGAGTACCCCGAGAACTGTCACAGCGGGCTTTTCAAACATGATGGTTATTTGTGAGTCATCGCCAGCATATAGAGCTGGGAACCCTCCGAACACTAACAGTTTAAATGAAGTTTTAAAATGAGGACCTCATCCAGATCCCAAGCGAGGAGTTCCCTAAAACCTTACCAAGGGTTTTCTCCAGTGATGTATTACAGTTGGGCCTTTTGTACAGTGAGGAGACCCAAAGGGATCTTGGAAACAATATAGTATAAAGGAAGTTTGTTCTGCAAGCACTGTAATTTAAATCTTTGTTGGTGATGGTATCAGTATGAGGGATTGCTAAGCAATAGACAGTGGAACCAAAATTACATAGAATCATAGGATATCAGGGTTGGAAGGGACCTCAGGAGGTCATCTAGTTCAGCCTCCTGCTCAAAGCAGGACTAATCCCCAACTAAATCATCCCTGCCAGGGCTTTGTCAAGCCTGACCTTAAAAACCTCAAAGGAAGGTGTCAAGGTTCCTTCCCCACTCTGAACGCTAGGGTACAGATGTGGGGACCTGCATGACAAAACTCCTAAGCTTCTCTTTACCAGCTTAGGTCAAAACTTCCCCAAGGTACAAAATATTCCACCCTTTGTCCTTGGATTGGCCACTACCACCACCAAACAAATACTGGTTACTGGGGAAGAGCTGTTTGGACACGTCTTTCCCCCCCAAAATACTTCCCAAAACCTTGCACCCCACTTCCTGGACAAGGTTTGGTAAAAAGCCTCACCAATTTGCCTAGGTGACTACAGACCCAGACCCTTGGATCTTAAGAACAATGAACAATCCTCCCAACACTTACACCCCCCCTTTCCAGGGAAATGTTGGATAAAAAGCCTCACCACTTTGCATAGGTGACCACAGACCCAAACCCTTGGATCTGAGAACAATGAAAAAGCATTCAGTTTTCTTACAAGAAGACTTCTAATGGAAATAGAAGTAAATAGAAATAAAGAAATCCCCCCTGTAAAATCAGGATGGTAGATACCTTACAGGGTAATTAGATTCAAAACATAGAGAACCCCTCTAGGCAAAACCTTAAGTTACAAAAAAGATACACAGACAGAAATAGTTATTCTATTCAGCACAATTTTTTCTCAGCCATTTAAAGAAATCATAATCTAACACATACCTAGCTAGATTACTTACTAAAAGTTCTAAGACTCCATTCCTGGTCTATCCCCGGCAGAAACCAGCATATAGACAGACACGCAGACCCTTTGTTTCTCTCCCTCCTCCCAGCTTTTGAAAGTATCTTGTCTCCTCATTGGTCATTTTGGTCAGGTGCCAGTGAGGTTACCTTTAGCTTCTTAACCCTTTATAGGTGAGAGGATTTTTTTCTCTGGCCAGGAGGGATTTTAAAGGGGTTTACCCTTCCCTTTATATTTATTACAGAAGGAGATTCCACCACCTCCCTAGGTAACGCATTCCAGTGCTTCACCACCCTCCTAGTGAAAAAGTTTTTCCTAATATCCAAAAGTACAGGACTTAGCTGGAGAAAGAGGATTTCCTTACATGTATAATATTCATGTGTTCATATAGGAGCCTGGTTCTGGGAAGCTTCAGAACCCTGCCTGCTCAATTGTAGTTTTAAAGCAAGGGCAGAAACTACACATTCTTCCATACAGTTCATAGGTCACAGATTCCAAGGCCAGAAGGGACCATTGTGATCACCTAGTCTGACCTCCTGTATATCACAGGCCATAGAACTTCCCCAAAATAATTCCTAGAGCATAACTTTTAGAAAAATATCTAATCTTGTATTTAAAATGGTCCGTTACGGAGAATCCACCACAACCCTTGGTAAATTCTTTCAATGGTTTGTTACTATCATTGTTAACAATTTGTGCCTTATTTGCTGTCTGAATTTGTCTAGCTTCAACTTCCATCCACAATAATGAGGGAAGAGCTGTATTTGTTTTTGCAGCAATTTCACACCAGAAAAAAAATGTTTTCTAAGCAACAAAGAGCATTAGGGGAAAAATGCTGCAAAACCTTTCAGGCTCCGACTAAACCTGTAGCTTCTTCAGACTGAGCTCCCTTGAGTTTTTCCTGAGAGGAGATGGAGGAGTGAAATGGGTTTCTAATGCCTTTGCTGGTGCTTGTAGTTCATGGAAGGGATGTTTTACTGACTGTGCAACTGAATGACATACCTGCAACAACAACACAGTTTTTAGTACCTTGGGAGGACCAAGAAGTATGTCATCCTTAAGTGATTCCCACTCTCCCAGCATGTGGTGGTGGAGTCATGAAAATTCAACTCTTAGAACCATAGAGCAAGGTTGTAATTTTTGTCCCTTGCCGCCCTTATTTTTTAAATTACAAGCTGAATTAGGAAGAACCTGATTTTGTAGCTATCTGGGGGTTTTTGGGTGGATTGTATCCCAATGCTAAAGTTATTTCAGTCTAGTTGTTTTATAAAATTTTGTTTATTTTATGACACAGTATTTTATACACAGTGCCAAGTCTGTAACAGAATCAAATAGCATGTTCACAAAATAAATGGACATTTAAGGACAATTGCTTAGTTAGTTGTGGCAACTTACAACTGGAAAAGCGCCAAAATGAAGAATATTGCAATTTAGCTTATGCAGAAAGTAAAAAAAAAAAAATACAGATATCCTTCTCACCTGGTGTAAATGGACACAGCTCCACTGGAACTTTGCATGTAGTTTGATCCATTTACGTCCGCTGAGGATCATGGATTTGATCCATTTACATCCGCTGAGGATCTGGCCCAGAAAGAGAGGTATAAGTGTGACAGAGTTAAAGGAGAAAGTAGCTAATCATGATAACAACAAGTTTCCTTTACTGTGTCCATCTACTTTTGGGGTTTGTGTGTGAGGGGAATGTTTGTGGGAGCAAGAGGGGAGAAGGGTAGAGAGATTTTTAGGGTCATTTTGGTTAGCTTGAGCATGATCACACCATCAGACAGTAAAACACATTTTCTTTTTCATTCTAGGTACTGCAGGGACAGCTAAAGATGTGTAAGTACGTACAATGGTCTGTACACCTTCAGCACCGTAACTCGAGGGTTATTTATAAGCACATTAGCACAATAGTTCATTTTGTTATACATGGTTCAGTTGCTACCCAATATGTTAGACCCACCATACCCTGATCTAGATGTCATCTATTGATAGCCTGCTTCCATCACCCATATAGAGACAGCAGAATCAGAGTGAAGGAACTGCTGGTGGCTCACTTACCCCTGTAGAGACAATTCCCCTTTCTACTTATATAATAAAAACTCTCCCTTTCTTTCTGACTTGTGAGACATCTGTCTCCCATGCACGCCCATGCCCCTTGTGTTTACTCATCCCTACCATGTACCGGTACACCCCAAAGCACGTTTCTCCCTTTGTGAGAAATACAGTACCCATATACATCTCTCCCACTCCATGTAAGACATTTAGGGAACAACTCCTGTACTTCACTTTCTTTGAGAGACACTTGGCAGGCACCTCATACAGACTGCCCTGCAAAAACATCCAGCATCCCCATTCTGAGCTCTAGATGAGGTCTCCTCTGCCGCTGAAGGGAAAAAAAGGGATTGCTTTTCACGGCCTAATTCCTCTCCACGTTGAAGATCGTAATTGACAGCTTCTCTCTTCTCCATCAATCTTGGTGATAAGCACTGAGGACATTCTCACCCAGTACTGCTTTTTTTTTTTTCACATTCCCAATGAAGTGGAGAAGGCCTGAACCTCCTTTGCTCTCACTCCTGCCTCAGTGAAAAAGGAAAGCAGGAGGTAGCCTCTCACAGCCAAGTATTCACCCATTCAAGCAAAAATTTGCAGGAGTGGCCTCTCTCAACCATGTCTCCTTCAATGAGAGAAGGTATAAAAGAAGGCCTCCCAAACTCTAGCTCTTGCTTCCCTCTGGTGCAGGGGACAAACCTTTTATTACTAGAGTTTGAGCTTTGCCGTGAGTCCAAGTAACCTGAACAAAAATTGAAGTTACTAAGTAAAAAAAAATTCTTGAATTTAATTCAGTTTTTTTTAGACAAACTACTTTGAGTAGGTAGAAGAATCCCAGTATAGAAATGAGTGCTGCCGTCACATCTAAATAACAGTAGATAAATGCATAACAATAGCTCTGTGTCTGCTACCACAGTTCAGAGCCAAGAACCAAAGATGGACAATGTAACAGATGAATACTGATGTCATAGGTAATTTCAAGATCTACTTGAACATGTAACTTATTTTCTAAATTTTCATTGTCACTGATTGGAAAATGAATGGACTACTTAGGGCAAGTTTATGGGGGAATATCCCTTGACATAGCCTACTGGACCCATGCCTTTAATAATTTTTATATATATAAAGATGCTAGTCTTTATTTACACTAAGGCCTCTTTACACAACTTTGGCAGTATAAAGGTGCCTGAAAGTGTGCATACATTAAATTTGCACCCATTTGAAGACCGTTTTTACACTGCCAAAGCAGTATAAAGGTCCTAAGTGTAAATGAGAACCAGGCCTAAAAATCACTTTCCATAAATGGCAGAATATTTTTTGTTAAGTAATAAGTCTCTTTACAAATCAGAAATGGTGTATTATATAACATTTACCACTTAGCCCTTTTAATGTATTTTAAAGCATTGTACAAACATTAATTAAGCCAGTTTAATTAAATTTGGATATATTCTGATTTGGATTTGATAAGAACCTATGAGTTTTTTTCATTCAAGAGTTTGTCCATTTGAGTTTGTCTGTTTTTTGAGAAATAAATTGTTGGCCTTGCTCTTCCTTTAGTTTTGGACCCCAGAAATGCAAACATTATGAGTTCAGTGGGACTACTCAAGTGCATAAAGATACCTGTGCATGTGACGGGTTTCAGAGTTGCAGCCATGTTAGTCTGTATGCGCAAAAAGAAAAGGAGGACTAGTGGCACCTTAGAGACTAACCAATTTATTTGAGCATAAGCTTTCGTGAGCTACAGCTCACTTCATCAGATGCATTGAGCTGTAGCTCACGAAAGCTTATGCTCAAATAAATTGGTTAGTCTCTAAGGTGCCACTAGTCCTCCTTTTCTTAATGTGAATGTGTTTGCAGTTCAGGTGCCTTATGACTTACATGAGGAAAATGCTATTCATTTGTATGTATCATCTGTCACTTTTAAAAAAATAACTTGGATTAATGCTACTTACAGTCTGTCTTGTCAATGATTAAAGTTATTGTTAATGGCTTTAAGTTGTACAAAGAAACAATTCTGGATGTTGACAAATAACCCACGTGGAAAGGAGTTTTAGAATTTTCTTAGAGGAAGAACCAGGTCTTATTAAAATATCAGATGAGCAGAGAAAGTCTAAATTCTGAAGCAAACTGTGGGCCATTCTTGCAACCGTTATTTATTCAGATAGTCATAGTGAAGCCAATGGAACTACTTGGATGGGTAATATTTGCTGGATTGAGCCTTCTAGCCAGATAATAGAAACAAATCCACAGTAATGGGCTATCGTAATGGCAATCAGAAAAGTCCTACATCAGTCATTCTAATATTTCCTTTAACAGCAAATTTTCAAAAGGGAAATAAGATACTAGAAAAAAAAATTTGTTTTGTGAAAATGAGCAAAGTGGATAAATATAACTAAAATCATGGATTTAAAAAAACCCTTAATCTTTGACACCTTCTCACTTTCATTAGCTAAGAATTTATAAAAGTTTTTAAAATTTATTGGCACAAGAATAGTTATTTTGATCATATTGGTCTTGATCCAGCAAAGCACTCAAGCACATTCTTAACTTCAAGCTTGAGTAGTCTTATTGAATTCCAGTGGGACTGATTTGTTGAATTCAATGGCACTACTCACATGCTAAACTTAAGCAAATGCTTAAGTACTTTGCTAGATCAGGGTCATAAGATACTCTGAAGCAGTGTATCCTAGCAGGTGTGGCACTGGAGTGGGACTTAGGAGACATGGGTTCTGTGCCCAACTTTGCTATTATTTCAGTGGGTGACCTTGGGAAAGTCACATCCTTCCCTGTTCCTCAGTTTCCCTATATGTAAAATGGGGATAATGATACTAACCTCCTTTGTAAAGCACTATGAGATCTGTTGGTGAAAAGCACTATATAAGAGCTAGGTATTAATATCTGTCATTTTAAAATTGTGTTTTGGAACTTTTCATTTTTATCTCTTAAAGTAATTTTAGATGCTCATTTGCGAGCTGATCCAGCATCCTTGAAAACAATGGGATATTTATTATTGACTTCAAAGGGAGCATGACCTAGCCCTTAAACTGGAAATGGCCTAAGTTATAAAAGAAGAAGTCAGTTATTTTGAAGTCAGTTGAAAATGAGAAGTTTAAACAGACACCACCACTGTGAAGCAGCCACCTCTGGATTAGAGAGTAGCAAATAACTAATGCATAGGTCATTGCACAATAGAGAAGGAAAATTTTTGGCCCAGAACACAGAAGCAAACACCTTCTCCTGTGAAAAATGCCATGGGATCTTTATTTCCCATAACAAAAACAAAAAAAACCCACCAAAGCCCCAGACCCAGGTTATAATGAGAGAAATTGTGGCTAGAAGTTTGGGAGATATAACACAAAACAAACTAAAAGATTGGTGTGGAAAAACTAAAAATGTGGAGAGTAATTAAATGCTAAATGAGTTTAAATGAAGGAGTGATAGTGGAAAATTATGTACTGGAAAATAAAGTGATGACGGTTATGCACAGAAATGTGGATTAATTCAGATGAAGATAAGCAGTAGTAACAATTCAGGACACAGCATTTTGGAGCCCATGGTAGCGAACCTCCCAGCCTAGGTCAATAGACGCGAGTTAACAAGGTTCACACCAGTGCTCTGAATATAGCTGTGTGTAGACGGCGCTTAAAAGTTGCGGCTCAACTTGGAGCCACAACTTCAAAGTGCTGTCTCTGCAACTATTTTTGTAGTGCTGGCCCGAGCCCTGTGGGCCCAAGTCTGTCAACCTGGGCTGAGAGACTCGCTGTCTTGGGCTCGGAAATGCTGTGTAGACATACCCAAGGTCTAAAAGCTGTTTCAAAATGTAGGACAAAAATACAAAGGTTGCAAAAGAGTAGTCTCATCCTCCCAAGAAACATTTAGAAATTAAAGAGTTGAAACTGTCAGCTTGAGTGCAGTGCAATGAATTGTCTCGGTTGAGCAGGAGGAGGACTGAATGAAAGGAACGTTAATAGAGAATTTTAGAGAGTCTGACGCCTGGATACAAATGAATAAAATCAGAAATGTTAAGAAAAGGAAAAAATGGATGGACAGCAGTATTGCGAATCCAAGAAATTTTAAACTCAAATACTATTTGAAAAATAGCAGCTTGTGTGTGTCAGAAAATGGACATGGAATATGGAAAATGATGACTAAAGAACCAATATCAGGAGTCTTAACTGTACTTTCCAAACATAACAGTATGACAAGAGTGTTTCCAGGAAAGAAGAGTTTCACTGGAAGAGGAATTTCTTCTAGCTGAAAGGAGAATGCTGTTACATGGCATTGATGTTAAATCCCTCTAACAGCTATGGAACGCCTCTCCATCTAAGATACCAATTTGAAAATATAATCCTATTTTCCTTGCAGTAGATGCTAGTTTCTGAGGAAAGATGTAGTGGCACAAAAGCAGACCAGCACTGAACACTAGGGCTGGATGCAGTCTACTAGGTTCCTCTTTTGCTAATTACATGGCATGAAATGAACTTAAACCAGCTCGAGATTTCCCCTAGGAAATTCCCCCTGTTTAGGGGGAAATCTCCCCTTGTGTAAAACTGGTAAAGGCACCCTACCTGCTTTTTACACCAGCTGCCCACCTCATCGCCAGTGTAAGCAGGAGGCGGGGGCACATCTGGCGTGGATGGTGGGGCAGGACAGGAAGAGATGCAGTAGAGCCAAGTTCTATTATGTCTGATCCCTTTCTGGTGTAAGATCTGGCAATTATGCCAATGGCAGAAGTCAGAGGAGGCAGCTTTCTGCTGTAACTTCCACTGAGGCCAAGTGATTGAGGATCAGAGAGCTGTAACCAGCTCCCAGCAGCCCCTACTGTCCATTATATCTGAGCACAGAATGAGAATCAGGCCTTGTGTGTCTCATATTTGCACCCACAAATTTCGGCATGCAAAATTATGTTGGTCTTTAAACTGTAAAGGCAAGAAGTATATAACTATATGTAGTGCAATAAATTGGAGCCGTATTAAGTCCCACAGTGCTAACAAAAGGGACCCCGGAGGAGAATGCAACAGTGAGTGGCTGCTTCCCCCTCTATCATCTCCCACCACTTGTTCTTCATTTTGCGGATTTGCCTTGGAACCTCAGCTTTGAGTTGATGGCAGATGTATTACTTCTGCTTGGAATTGATGTCATTCTGCCAAGCACAGAAGGTCTTGGCTTATGGTCCATCAAGTCTTGGATTTCCTGATCGTTCTTGTCAAAGCAGTCTTGGTGCTTCCTGGTTGAGAAACCCAGTGTTCTCTCAAATGCATCATAAACAGCCGATTTGAGCACTTTCCAGTGATCTTCGAAACTCTCCATCTCAGTTTTGATATTCATCAGTTTCTCGGTGAGGCACTGCTGAGAAAGGTCACATTTAGTTGGGTCCTTAAGACTCTCAACTTTGATCTTCCCTCTGGCTGATTTCTTTTGCATGCACAAATTATTACCAAACCTCCAGTGTTAAAAAGATCCATATATCCCTATGTTGGAGACCCCAGGGTATGGCCACTAGTTAAGCTGAGGGGATGGAAGGCCATAAGGGTCGAGGAAGTCTCCCTGCTGAAGGCCTAAGGGCTTCTTCTCAACCCCCCTTAATAGAATTCAGCCCTGGCTGGTTTGAGTAAGCTCTTTTGCTCTTAAAACAATGTTGCAGCCGCAGATAATGCCTTATAGTGTAAGGTTTGCTGACGCCAAGCTAAAAATAATAGAAGAGACAGTTACAAGGCCAGACAGAATGTGCTGGTTGTTTAAGTTGCTAGGAATGCTTGTCAGAGGTTGCAGGAAATAAACATTGTTGTAACCCATATAAGGAAGGCAGAGTATTTGTGTAAAGTTTTAATTGGCTAATGTGTAGTGCAGTAGCATTAAGGAATATAAAAGTGTGTGTAATGACCTGCTCTGGTGTGCAGGATTTGAGATTCTATTCTCCCTGTACCTTGTTTGCAGCTGCAAATAAACTTTTCTGCTTCTCCACCCCATTGTGATTATTGAGTGAGGCACTCCGGGTAACGAACCCCCCTTGCTGTTGTTTTGCCTCTCGGCAAACTGGGTGCCGACAACAGCTTTTGGCGTCCCAATGTGGGGCAACGAGGCTGCAATTTAGCCTTGCCCGGATCCCTTCTGGAGGTCGAGGATTGCAGCAACAACCGATGCCCAGCGCGCACCGGTGAGTTCATCGGGGGCCTCGGAGGAGACGCAGTTTGATCAACCCCAGAGGGCACGATGGTGCAATGCACTCATATAGTGGAGAAGCAGCTGTGGGCGACGGTGAGGAACCGGTCCCTTGTCTGCACGGTGGCAAAGGCCATTAACTTAATCTCAACCGTCCTGACCCAACTCTCACATGAGTTAGGGGAAGTACGTCAGGGTATGCTACAGAACAGGCTGGCTGTGAACTATTTGCTTCTACGCCATGGTCACCTATGCCAGAAGTTTGCAGGCATGTGTTGCTTTAATATAACAGATGCAGGGCCATCAGTAAAAGCTGATTTACAACGCCTAAAGCAGCTGGCAAAGGGCATTCATCAGCAAACTGGGGAGGATTGTCTAGGCTCTCTATTTTCTGGTTGGGGCCTGTGGCTAAGTGGCAGGGGAAAAGCAAAGTGTAAAGCCTTTCTAAGGGCAAGAAAAGCTATCAGGCAAGTTAATAGCTGTTGGGCCACAAAACTGCCAGTGTCCCCTTTTACAATGATTCTGGAGTCTTTCACTTCAGCCAGCTGACTATCAGAAAAAGATACAAATTGATATCTAGCAGACATATGGGCAAAGGATCCATACCTGCGCACATCTCCTCCTTTTGTGCTTACTTGTGGGGGGTACCTTAGTCATCTCCGTGGCACTGTCTCCTATCCTCCAGACCTTGTAGAGTCCCTTCTGAACAGTCTGGGGTTTGTCTGAGGGAGCTAGGGGAGATTTGGTGGGCTGGGAGAGGAATAGGCAGGCTGAGGCAGGGTTGTAAGGAGGTACACAGTTCCCACCACCTTTGGAAGATAACTAGAAAAGATGATACATCCCCAGGAACCCACTAGACAAGTCTCCTGGGGGCAGCCATGGCTGGGGGTAATTTTTGGTTGTGCGGTTCCATTTGACTGCAGTTTTAGTTTGCCAAGGTGTTGGGGACCATAGCTGGTATAGAGGCACTGGTTCTTCATGCAGACAGCCCTGGCTATCCAGGTCGAGGTATCCCATGACTTATTCTGTGGGGGGCGGTCCCTCCCCCCCCCGCCCCCATAGGACAGTGTGAAAAGACAGGAAATCCTTGTGAGAGAATTCTCCCAGAGGCTGCCTCCCCTTCGGCCTCTCCTGCTGGATTTTCTGTGGGAGGGGATGAACTGGGCCAGAGTAATATCAGAGATTCCATAACGCCATGCTAATTATATGCTAAGTTGATTGAAGTTCTGAATTTTGCTGCCTTCTTTGCTGGTGCTCCGTTGGTGGGGAAGAAGAGAGCTTATCTTCTTATTATACAGTATATCTTCAAGGCAATAGATAGCTGAGTGGAAAGAAGATTAAAATGGTAGGAAATTATTGCTATCCAAACATTTTTACTATCCAAACAAATTTTGTTTCTATTTAAGGCCATATCCCGCTTCCTGCCATCTATGAAACTCCCATGGGCTTAATGCAACAATTGCAGGATAGTGCTTTGCCGACTGAACAGACAACACATTTATATTTTTAAATAAATGATTAGTAATGATAAATGTTTTAAGCCACTTTTTAATACTATAGTTCAGAAATGCCTTCTAAGGGCTAGATTGTGGATTTATCACTGGGGCTGAGTAAGGGGGCAACACACAGTTCTATTGCTCTAGCAGCAGACCAGGGTCTAAATGGTAACTCCGAGAGTAACAGTTTAGTCTCTGTTTTCCACACTGGTTGAAGGGTGAAGTAATCTGTGCCAACCCTATACCTGATACTGATTACTCTGCCCTCCACATCAGACCAGCTGTGCTAGCTAGCACACTGATGAGCAGAGTCAAAAATCCACCCACTCCCTATGGATGCATAAGACAAGCCATAATCTTGCCCTAAGTGTCTAATAAAAGTCATAGTCTATTTATAGGTTTCAGAGTAACAGCCGTGTTAGTCTGTATTCGCAAAAAGAAAAGGAGTACTTGTGGCACCTTAGAGACTAACCAATTTATTTGAGCATGAGCTTTCGTGAGCTACAGCTCACTTCATCGGATGCATACCGTGGAAACTGCAGCAGACTTTATATATACACAGAGAATATGAAACAATACCTCCTCCCACCCCACTGTCCTGCTGGTAATAGCTTATCTAAAGTGATCATCAGGTTGGGCCATTTCCAGCACAAATCCAGGTTTTCTCACCCTCCACCCCCCCACACAAATTCACTCTCCTGCTGGTGATAGCCCATCCAAAGTGACAACTCTTTACACAATGTGCATGATAATCAAGTTGGGCTATAAGGTTTAAATAACTGAGTCCAAATCAGATTATTCAGCTTTTCTTTTGCATCAAAGAAATTTAACATTTGTTTTACAGAAGGGTTCTATAAGATCTTCTGACTGGACATTTATGAAAGACTAGTTCACTCTGTTGTCAAGTCTTGTTCTCTTATACACATTATACGTTGTTAAGTAATAAATGTTTCTTTCTCTTATATAGGTAGGTGAGGTAGGCACCAAATACTGAACAGTAACTCTAGATTACACTCTGATTGATCATTCTCTTCCTCTGCCTCCCACTGAAACTAAACAGTAGATGAATGGAGCAATTGTAATAAACTGATTGCTAATGAGTTTTATATGTTTTTTTAAATTATAGAACAGAAGAATCGGTGTCAGAAGATGACAAAAGGAGGTAGGATTTGTACTGGGAATGGCTTTAATTCGAATAGCTCAGACAGAATTCTGCTATCAAATGAGGATCACCAGTTGTCACGGAGTGTGGGGGAGTCAGGGCCCTGCACCCCCCACTTGCTGTGATTCACCATGACTCTCAGCCAGCCAGTAAAACAGAAGGGTTATTAGACAACAGGAACACAGACCAAAACTGAGCTTGTAGGTACAGAAAACAGGACCCCTCAGTCAGGTCCATCTTAGGGGTTAGGGAGCCCAGACCTTGGTGCTGGGCCTCCCTCTGTTTCCCCAGCCAGCTCCAAACTGAAACTCCCTCCAGCCCCTCCTCTGGCCTTCGTCTCTTTCCCAGGCAAGGAGGCCACCTGATCTCTTTGTTCTCCAACACAGCAGGTGAGGGGCCCAGGCCATCAGTTGCCAGGAGACAGGGTGTCGGCCATTCTCTATGCAGACAGCATCACACTGGCCCTCCAGGGCTTTGCAACAATCATACACCCTTATCCCACCACCTAGATACTTAAGAAATGCATAGGGGAAACTGAGGCACCCACACAGTATTCAGAGAAAACATTAAGAACAGTCCCACTTAATCACACCTAGAAAAAAACAAAGGGAGGGGATATGGGGGAAGAAATCTCCACGAGGATCCCTCTGTAGAGTTCCTCCCTTGCATTTTGTTGTGGATGGGGTTTTGCCTACTCACGAAATAGGCCACTGAGCCCAGCCCCCAAACCTTGCAGATCTCAAGGGATCTGCCAGTGGAAAAAAGACTATTGCTGCAGAAGACCTCTGCCTTCACACCAACTGTGGCTCCTGGCTTTATTAGAGTCAGGTCCCTAGGGACCCTGGGCTTGGGGTGTGGGTGCTCTGCAGAAAGATAATACATAACATAATAATTATAGGCTGTATTATAATTTCTGAGGAATCTCTCCTGGGCTGGAAGGGAGAAGAAAGATATATGTTCCACCTCACCCATTCCTCCCCTTGCCCACCTCGTGTTTTCCCCATCCTCCCAGTCAGATCTCAGACCCCTGAAACACCCTCCATTGGGCTCACAGGAGGAGGGGGATGGACTGTGGAGGCATTTGGCACCCATAAGCCTTCTGCATGTAGACAGGCCTCCCCATGCATGGCTGTGTGGAGGGGGATCCAGGCCCTTTTTTACTAAATGGTGGGGGGGGGCACATGGCCCCCTTTTTTGTGTGCATCATGCAAGTGAGTTGCGTAAATTGTCTCCATAGCATACATTACTAGCAGATTAAATCTCCCATCAGGCAAACACTGGCTAACTTTGCGGGTAAGAAAGAAGAGTCTGTCAGAGGGTATTTGTTGCCATGAAAAGGTTGGGTTTTGATGGAAAGTATGACGAACTTGGTTGAGGACCCATTAGCTCTGTGCTCCCTTCCTAGCATAGGTTCCTTTTTAAAATCAATGGCCAGCCTAAATTTATTTTTGTCAAACAAGGGCTTAGTTTTAATAAAAACATTACATTTAAAATTGCAGCCTTCTTAATATACATTGGAAACAAGGGATTCTTTTATAAAAGTAGTTACAAAGCATCCTCTGTTTGTCCATCTATGGCCTTTCTAATGTGGCTGTTTTATGTAGGCAGTCTATGGGAAAGCATTAACACTAAGCCATGATTTCTCTTCAAATAAGGAACTATGGTGGTGTATACGTTGGTCTGCCATCAGAGGCTGCTACCATGGCTCCCAGTCAGAAAAAGACTGAACCTAAAGGTACTTGTAGATTGCTTTCTCCATTCATTTTAATCTTTTAAAATATATATGTTATTTCAGTAAGACTGACCAGCATAGGGAGCAATTTAATTGCATTTACAGGAATTATTTACAGTAGCTATGGTCATTGTTCCCATTTGTTTAAATTTCCATCCACCTACTGTAGTAATCATAAAGCAACAATCTGCTTCTGACCATGATATGCAGTATTTTGTCTCTCATGAGTAACTTTAATATAATTTTTCAGTGTTTTTAGTGGTATTCAGTGTAAACACCTCACAGGATTAAGAGGCTGTGATATATATTTATAGAGTTTTAGTGTTTTTTATAGTTCTGAATGTATTTACTTAAATTGTGCTTTATTCCAACAATAGCAAGACAGTGAATGCTTGATTTCAGATTTAGTTCTGTTCTGTCTATCTTATGCTGAACCCATCACAATTTTATACTTGAGGCAGGGAGAACATGTATTAGCTTTAAAGATTCTTGCTTGATAACAAGAGAATGATATGACATACTATATACATACACACGCATGCATACACACACACACACACACACACTGTTTTATTAAGTATAAAAATATAAGATAGATACTTACATAAAGTATCTTATATTTGTATACTTAATAAAACAGTGTCTGTGTTGTGACACATGGGGCTCTGATCCCTGATTGGGGAGGTCTAGATGCGACCACTATACAAGCAGATAATAATAAATTCAGTTGATATAGAAAACGAATAACCTGTTGCATTGTATTACATTCCATGGTGTTTAAAATTAATAATATACTATATTTTAACTATATGCCTTTCCTTTTAAGATTAGAGGAAAATAATACACCAAGATTCAATCATCAGGAGGTACAGTATGATTTAACAAATTTTATATGTGTAGAATTTATTACTAAAAAGAAAAGAATTCAAATAACCTCATTTCTTATGTTGCTATCACGTGTTTTTGGACTTACTTTACAGTACTGACAACGCCATTATAAATGTATTGGCTGAAATAAGTTCTGATCTTGTAGTGTTACTGAGAGCCTCTGGTGAGAAGCTGTGTGCCCTCAGTTCCCATTTACTTTAATGAGAGTAAAGGTGCTCAGCACTTGGTAGACTCAGGCCAGTAGACTTGAAGAAGGTTTTAATGGAAGCAGGTCATTTGCGATTACAGTACTTATTTTCAGATTTAGCACAAATGCAAGGGCCAGGGCATGGTTTGGCACCAAATATAGAAAACAGGTGAGGTATTAGACTATTTCCATGGAGCTGTCTTAATAATATATAAGATATCTATGGCTTGATCCTCCAAGATACTGAATAGAGATGGTAAAAAAAAAAAAGGGGGGGGGGAGAGTTCCCCACAGAAAATTTTGGTGAAAAGGGAAAAAAAATTTCATTTAAATTTTCCATGGGAAATTTAGATGTTTCAGTGGGAATTCAAAGTTTCAAACGTTTAATTTGAAAAAAACAAAATATTTTAGTTTAGTGATGGGTTTTTCAAAATAATAATAAAATTTCCATAGAAATTTCCATAGAAAGCAGACACTTTAGTTTAATCAAAAATCCAGTTTTTCCACCAAAAAAACAGTTCAAATGGAAAAGTTTTGAGCAGTGTTAAGCATTTTGGCTGCAATCCAGTAAAGCACTTAAGCACATGGTTAGTTAAAGCATGTGCATGGTCCCTTTGGCTTCATCGGGACTACTCAGATACTTAAAAGTATATTTCTTGAAGTTGGATCCTTTTCCCATTCAACCCAATGGAAGAACTGCCATTGACTTGAATGGTGCAGGATCAAGCCCTTGCTTGCTGAATCAGTGCCTCATGTTGGGAAGACTTACACATGTGCAACTTTACACATGTGAAGCGTCCCATTGAACTCTACAGGACTGCTCACAAACACTTTGGTTTGCAGTATCTGGGCGCTGAAGCCCCTACTGCATTTCTAACAAAGACATAGTTAATGTTTAACAGATTCTGTTTAAAAAGTGCTAATGTCTCATCGTATCATTATATCAGTCCATCTAAAACTATTTTTTTCTTTGAATCAGTCCTTTGCATAGATCACTCATCTAAACTTAAGGGACAGCTGTCTTTCTGCTGAAGATTTTTATATGTCCAGCCAGCAAGAAAGTTCAAAGCACCAAAAATCTTAATTGTTGCAAGGTACAACTACGGGTAAAGTTTAATGGTACAGTATGGAATCAATTGGATTGTGATGGTTGCATTATGGAACCTTTTGCTGTCCTCCAGTGAAAAATGAATTAATGAACTTATGGTGGATATTTCTGCACAAGAGCTAATTTGACAATCTGCAGCATATTTTCTCCAACAATTTTTGATAGTTTTTATATAAGAAAATCATTGCTACTTGTTCACTTAATAGTTCCTATGGTAGGTTACTGAAAAATAATTATTAATTTACTTCAGAGTAATATATTTGACATTTGCATCTTTTAGTACAGCTGCAGATTTTAAGGATATTTTTGCTGTGAGTAGGATAGCGGGGCATAAGGTCATCAGATTCTTATAGATGTCACTTTTATACAGTGAACCAACTATTGACATTTAATTTTCACCTTTTAAAAATATATTATTGTTCAAGGAAATTTATTTACATAGGAATAATGTACTTCATTGCAATATTTTTCAATGGAATGCTAATTTTTGCCTGTCATTATTTCTTTCAGATTTATTTCTTCACAAAGCATTAAAGGAAAAATATAACTACTGCCTAACCACATTATTGTGTTATGTCTTCCATTTTATGTAATATCATAATGATATTTTCTCATACAAAGATGATAGTGATGATGTTGCCAGAGATAGCTGGACTAAACCTCAAATCTGCACATTCCTAAACTCTAGAGAGGAGTTTTGATTAGTCTTCAAGTTTTGTACCTCAAGTTTGTCTCTGAGCATTTCAGTATGTATGGTAAATTGCAATAGGGTAAATGTTCTGTTACTTCTGTATACTGTAGGGTTTAATGATGGATGGGTCATTAAAAACCCATTAACTTCATAACTACTGAAAGTTTCCCACAAAACACCAAACTAATTGTACATTTCCACATGGCTGAAAGTGATTTTAAATGATTAAAGCATTTTGCATAATTCTTTAGTCAAGTTCTTTTTCTAACAGGACATAATATGGCATACATCCAAAAAGCCAACCCTTTAATATGTTTCAATAAAGTAAAGACTGCTTTTAAAAACAAAAAACAAAACAGGAACATTTGGACATCCAGAAGTAAGCTATTAAGAGCTATACCATATACTCAGTCATCATGTGCAAATTCCCACTGATTTAACCAAAACGTATGAAGGTCAGTATATGACAATGCTTTTTGAATCACAACACTTAGCTGTAAAGTACACAGTAATTTGTTGGGAGACAGGCCTGCAAAAAAAAGGAATTTTTGAAAGGATTCCATGCTTCCACCCACACCCTCCCACCCCAGAACAGCTAAATGTTATTTGTATTTACTACCTTCCTCTTCTGTATCAACATTTTTTCCATCCTCCCAAAGGCAAAAAAAGTCACTCATTTGAGCTCTTTGCTCTATAGTAAACAGTCAGTAGGTTTTGGAGGGTTAAAAATAGAATTGTAATAATAAATGTCTGGAAAAGTAAATTACATCTTCTTACTTACAAGCTGAAGAAAGTTTCCTGTTGAGAACTCTAACAACACTTGATAAAAGAAAAGAAAAGGAGTACTTGTGGCACTTTAGATGCATCCGATGAAGTGAGCTGTAGTTCACGAAAGCTTATGCTCAAATAAATTTGTTAGTCTCTAAGGTGCCACAAGTCCTCCTTTTATTTTTGCGAATACAGACTATCACGGCTGCTACTTTGTAACACTTGATAAGAAACTTTCTTATCTTCTCATTACTGGTTTAATATATGGATATAGCTATTACATCACCTGTTACATAAGGATTTCTATTATTTAAGCAGCTTGGGCAACACCAGATTTGTTCAGATGGCCGAGAACAATTAGGCCCATTTCTGACCTTGATCATGAATGCCTTTCCTGACGGAGGAAATCTGCCAATCAGCCTGAAGCACACAATAGTTCAGCCAGTGCTCTAGAAGCCATCACTGGATGCCAGTAACTTCATTAACTACTAGCCCATCTCCATCCTGTTTCTGGGAAGAATCTTCAAGAGAATGGAGACAACTAAATTCCATCAGCACTTGTCTTATACCAGCATCCTAGACCACACACATGGCTCAGAAAAGGAGACAGGGATAAACTCCTCTTGGGAGAGTCAAGTATCAGAAGGGTAGCCGTGTTAGTCTGGATCTGTAAAAGCGGCAAAGAGTCCTGTGGCACCTTATAGATGAACAGATGTATTGGAGCATGCATCTACATGCATCCAATGAAGTGGGTATTCACCCACGAAAGTTTATGCTCCAATATGTCTGTCAGTCTAGAAGATGCCACAGGACTCTTTGTTGTTTCTTGGGAGAGTGATATTTATGGGACAATATCATCATATGTGTTTCTGTTGCTATATGTTACCATTTCCTGTTTTCATATGTTGTTTAATTTGGGGTTTTTTCAGATCCTCTCAGGAGGCATTCAGTTCAGCTCCTCACAGGATCAGCCCCTTGGGGATCCGGCCTCTGAATATTGAGGAGTTTTCTTTGTTTCTTATTGTTTTTGTTTCTCTCCATCTTTTTTTTTTCCACAGCTTATTGACCAACTGCCAAATGCTTCAGTATGGTTGCACAGAACTTCAGCTGGAGTAATTCAAAGGAGCTACACCAGTTTACACCAGCTGAGGATCTGGGTGTATGTCCTTTAATTTGAATTGCAAGTTTCTTCTTTCACTTTTCCAAAGACCTGTACATCTAGGAACTGTGCTATTATAGAATGTTCCTTTTGAAAGACATAAAACTGAGGTTCTTAATGTTTGTAACAGTGATTTAAAGATCTAATGGTGCCTTTTGCAAGAACAGATGAGTTAACCAATTCTCCTGGCTAAATCCCAATTTAGGGAAGTGCATTCTGTCCCATCAACATTCCTCCTGCAGTTTCAGTTGGATAAAATATTTCACTTTGCTTTCTCTCCTAAACTGTTGTATATGTTGCTGTATGCCGTTAAAGAGCTGCTGTTTTTTTTAAAAAAATAATTACTTCTTTTATTAACAATATCTTAGAGCAGTGGTTCTCAAAGCCGCCGCTTGTTCAGGGAAAGCCCCTGGCGGGCCAGACCGGTTTGTTTACCTGCCGTGCCCGCAGGTTTGGCCGATCGCAGCTCCCACTCACCACGGTTTGCCGCTCCAGGCTAATGGGGGCTGCGGGAAGCAGCACGGGCCAAGGGACATGCTGGCTGCCCTTCCCGCAGCCCCCATTGGCCTGGAGCGGCGAACTGCAGCCAGTGGGAGCCTGCAGGCGCATCAGGTAAACAAACCGGTCCGGCCCGCCAGGGGCTTTCCCTGAACAAGCGGCGGACAGGCTTTGAGAACCACTATCTTAGATCACTGTAAAATTTACATGGCACTTTATATTCATATAGAAGACATATTCCCAGCGCTGAAGTTTTCCATCTCAGGGTGATTTAAAGAAAAAAACGTTAGAAGTTAAGTTTAGAAGAACAAAATCTAAAGAGACTTGTCGTGCTCATTTGCAGAGAAAAACACTCTGAACAATTTGTAGCTACAGTGCAACGTTCTCTGGTCAAAAACATATACCCATAATTAGTCCAGTCAGTCCACAGTTCAGGAGTTCTCCCAGATTCCTTGCTAACACAGAGGGTATGTTTACACTGCAGCTAGAGGTGTAATTCCCAGTTTGGGTAAATGTACACGCACTAGCTTTGATGGAGCTAGCATACTAAAAATAGCGATTCAGGTGGCAGGTTGGGGAAATACAATCCCAGCCGAGACTCTAGGTAAGTACTTGGGTGGCTAGTCCACACCGCTGTCCACAATGCCACAGCTCTGCTGCTATTTTTAGCACGCTAGCTTGATGAAAGCGAGTGCATGTACATTTACCAAAACTGGAAATTACATCTCCAGCGTTAGTGTGGACCTACTCTCCAATCTCAGGTCCCTGAGTAATGCATCCTACTATCTCCAGCTGCCTAGGACACTACATCCCATCCCTGTGGACAATGTCCTAGGCAGCTGGAGACGGTAGGACACATTACTCGTGGGCACTGCTATATGAGCAGCAGCCATTCATCAGCACGGGGGTCACCATGAGCACATCAACCCCATTTTTCTGATCACTATATAGGCTTATGTTAGGATGAATAAGAATGGTATGGAGGATAACACAGAATATTAATGATATAGCCTCATCTGGAACACTACTGCACTGCTGGACTTCCTGTCTAAAAAGGATAATACAAAATTAGAGGGGGCTTGGAAAAGAGTGACAAGAATGATTAAGGGCCTGGAAAAAAACTCTTTAAAAAGAGAGATCAAAGAGATTGGGATTGTTTAATTTAGAAAGGAGCAGGGTGGATTTGATTTAAATCAAACTGATTTAAATCATGATTTAAATCACTACTCAGGAAGACTCAATTTAATCATGGATTTCTACATAAAAGTGCATTCTTGTTGGTTGTTATAACCTCAATACATATTCTTCACAACTCAGAGATAGATGTAGATTTCATTTTTAGAAGGTACACACTACACATTTTAAAAGTGATTTATTTTGAAAACTTTTCATATTAGTTTTACAGCTATATCAGAAAATGAATGATTGTTTGGTTATTTAATTTACCAAAGGTAATTGAAGCAGATATTTATGAAGTCATTGGGAGGTGAACTATCATTAATATTTGGAGGATTTTTTTGCCATGCTGTATTAGGAAGAGAACATCACCAGACAGACATTTAAATTGTTTTATTTAACTATTCCTCACCTTTATATATTTATTTATAAACATTTTTGCTGTTAACAAGCATGTTATCTCCGGAGACACAAATCCACAGTTTGAGAACTGCAAAACTAAGCATCTCTGATGGTATCTTCTAGACCGGGGTGGGCAAACTCCGGCCCAGGGGCCGCATCCGGCCCTCCAGACGTTTTAATCTGGCCCTTGAGCTCCTGCCAGGGAGTGGGGTCCGGGGCTTGTCCTGCTCCGCGCAGCTCCTGGAACCAGCGGCATGTCCCCTCTCTGACTCCTATGCATAGGAGCAGCTTGGGGGCTCTGCACGCTGCCCCCACTCCAGGCGCTGTCCCCGCAGCTCCCGTTGACCAAGAACCATGGCCAATGGGAGCTACAGGCTTGGTGCCCGTGGATGGAGCTGCCTAGCCGCGCTGCTGCATAGGAGATGGAGAGGGGACATGCTGCTGTTTCTGGGAGCTGGTTGAGGTAAGTGCCACCTGGAACCTGCACCCCTGACCACTTCCTATGCCCCAACCCCCTGCCCCAGCCCTGATCCCCCTCCCGCCCTCCAAACCCCTCTGTCCCAGCCCAGAGCACCCTCCTGCACCTCCAACCCCTCATCCCCAGAGCCTGCACCCCCAGCCAGAGCTCTCATCCCCTCGCGTACCCCAACCCCCAATTTCATGAGCATTCATGGCCCGCCATACAATTTCCATACCCAGCTGTGGCCTTCGGGCCAAAAAGTTTGCCCACCCCTGTTCTAGACTGAGCACTGGGTCCCTCTGGGTAGATAGAAAGGTTAATTTAAATAATCTATACAGAAGCCCCTGGAACCCCATAAGATTGGGTCCCTAATCCATAAACTATTGGAACTCATTTACAAAAATTTTCTTAAACATTACATTAATATATAATATATATATACCATAGAATTAGAATTTATAATCCCTATTCCATGATGAGATATCTTTGAGCTATAACGTATCTTAATTAAAACTATCTTTAGATAGGTTTTTTCCTCAAAAAGCATTTTATCAAAAAAATCCAATTTAAATTTAAAAAAATCAGGTTTTTTTATTTTTATTTTTTAAATCCTTGATTTTTATCCACCCTGGAAAGGAGAAGAAAAAGAGGGGAGTTTTGAGAGAGCCCAAAAACCTTACACCTGAACTAATTTGTGTCAGTTCATGGAAAGTTTCCCAAAATGGGGGTAGGGGAAAAATCCCATTATAGTGAGTTTAATCTAAATGGTTTGGTGCAGTTTGGCTTGTTTTTTGTTAATTGACACCAAACAATTTCTTCTTTCTTTCAGTTAAAAAAATCAGACTTTCTGCTTCAAACAGATTATGACTTTAGGTCCAATCTTGAGCAAGAGATGATATGTCAGGTGCACCTCCCCAGGAATAGCACCAGGAAGATGGTGCCTCAAACGTACACCTCTAAGTCACAAATCCTACTCTGCTTTCTCTTTGCTACAGGAGTGGAGGTAATAATTGCTTCTGGCCTAGTATACCAGAAAAAAATTAGGTTGTTGCATACTTACAGCTGTCAAGGGTGATTCCCCACTCTGGCACTTCAAGTGCAGAAGGTAGGGGCCTGCAAGGATTCTAAAAATTAATACTGGCCACTCCAGGCTTGTATTAAACTCCCAAGGCTACAGCTTTTCTCTGACCTTGGATTGGTAGATGCTGCCACCACCCAAGTGCAAAACCCCTTTGAGAACCCAGGAAGGCGCACTTGGGAATTCCTTCCTGTGGGGTACCGTCAAGCCCCCACCCCCCAGGGAAGAGCTGAGGAAGAAAAACAAGGGAAATCAGCTGTTGCCACCAGCTAATTAAACAATGTGCACAAATCTCTTAGGACACAAAAATCCAATCCTGTTTTTAAAGAAGGTAAATTGTATTAAAAACAAAAAGAAAGAAAATACATCTGGAAACTCAGGCTATTGCTAGATTTAAAAAAACCCAAACCCACTACTTAGAAGGATTAAGCATCAAGAATAACTTTCCTGAGGTCCAGCTTCAAGGTTACAAGCAAAACAAAAGCATTTGGGGTTAGCACAGAGGAGTCCACAAGCCATAAAGAAAAGAAAAAAAAGATAAACCTAATAGTGTCTTCCAAGACATTTCCTGATCTACTTACATATCTGGGGTTTCAAATGAGTAGTTTCCAGGTACGATCTGATGATTTTTCATACCTGTCCTAAAGCTTCTTACAGCATCGCTGCTCTGTTCCCTCTCTCCGGAGAACAACAGAAGACAGACAAAGAGGATGTTTTTCTCAATTTTAAAAAGTTCTAGCCTTCCCATTGGCTCTTTTGGTCAGGTGCCCACTCACTTCCTTTTACCTATGCATAGCAGTGATACTTTTTAACCCTTTACAGGTAAAGCACGTAGAAAACAGCTACTAAGAGAGATTTTATAGCTAACTGGCTGGGCTGGCTGGGCGTCCATAACAGGGAGCTACCTCTGCCCCCTTCATTTATCACAACAGCTATACACCCAGATCAAATATGTGGGGAGTCCATGCGGGGGTGTACTCCCTACCTTGTGTGCTCTGTTATCTGAGTCACAATCTAGCCCATAATGTCTATTATTTAAACACCATGTTCCCATCCAGTCCAACAGGGTTCTCAGTGAATTATATTATATGATTATATGCATTCGATTTGGTTTATACTGGACTGATGATGTCCTCTTTGGTGTTTTCACTTTCAGCTCGGAGAAAACAGATTGCATATTGGAAAATCCTGGATGATGTAAAAAACATATTGCCTAGTAATGATGTTCTCCTTATTAAGCAGGCTGGACTGCATTTCCATCAGGCATGATTTTTCCATTGTCATGCATCTGTGTGATCATTTACACTTTTGTAAAGTTAGTGCAGAGTGGATGTAAAATGCTACCATTCAGATTTTTTAAGCAGCTTTTCACAAGTGTAAATAAATGACCAATCTATACAAGACAGTGGAGAATCAGGCCTGTTATTT
The DNA here is from genome assembly GCF_965140285.1 of Lepidochelys kempii. NCBI lineage: Eukaryota > Metazoa > Chordata > Testudines > Cheloniidae > Lepidochelys > Lepidochelys kempii. Next base: position 253,688,052 of record NC_136380.1, read on the forward strand.
GTAACAGTCAGCTTTGACTGGGCAGCTGAATCCACTTCCACTGTAATAAAAATACAGTAGCACATACCTATGTATACTGAATTTTTTATTAATATTTTATTTTTGTGGTGACAGATGTTACCACCAATTAACTATTGTAAAGTAAGTAGTGTCTTGAAAGATCATACAGTTTTGTAGCATCCTGCTGAATTCTTCTAAGTTTAGATCTAAATTTCTGCAGTCGAATAGGTGAAATTCACCCTTCTGGAGATGGGTAGTGTGAGGTGTATACTCCAGTTAAGCCCCACTTAGATAGTAAGCTCTTTGGGGCAGGGACCTTCTTTTTGTTCTGTGTTTGTACTGCACTCAGCACAGTAGAGTCCTAGTACATGACTGGGGCTCCTGGGTGCTGCGGTAATACAAACAATAAATAATAACTTACAGCCTTAAAATAGATGTCAAATGGGACTTCCTTGGGGCAAAGGCCTTATGTGGGACTCTACCTAGAGGTGAATTTCACCCCTAATGAGGAAAATGTGTGGGTAAAATCATGGCTTCATTGAAGTCAATAGTAAAACTCCCATTGGCTTGATTTCACCTTGTGTCTCTAATGAAAGAGACTTTGAAGTATCAAGCATGGTTGAAATGGCATACATTATTTTAGTAAATTGCCAAAGTATCATTCTCTTTCACCCACATAAGCCTTCAGAGTCTCAATCATGCTTCCTAAGCAGTAGGTGAGTCACAACCAGTCTGTCTTTTGAAAAAGTTAGACTTCTGTCTAGTTCCCATGGTAATCAGAAGCAACAATTATTTCAGATTGCTACTCCAGTTCCTTTAAAGTGTAAGCTCAATAAAGAAGCTCTCAGATGGCTACAGTTCCACAGAGGTTTGCAGTACTTAATCATCACTTCCTATTGTCAACGGTTTGAGTACTTCAAAAGAATTGGTCCTGGATGCGTGGAGGGCTGGCTCTAGTGTATATTTTCAGACTGCAGTGCATTTAAAATAAAAATGTAGTCTTGTTGTATTTTCAGCTCCACAAAGCAGTTCTATGGCACTATTTCAGCAAAAATTTCTAGAATGAAACAAATGGCCCTGAGGGACTTTAACAATTGTCTAGTAGATAACTCTGCATGTGACTCAGAAGATGCATAACAAAGAATAATTTCACTCTGCCTGATCATATAACTTGTACTGAGATCCCAGTTTTCAAACAGGGGGGCCTTAACAGAACAGCCAAATCCTGCTTCTAGATGCTTATTTTGGCTTGTAATCATATTAATTGAACATTTATACACCTAACTGTCTATTTCACTATTATAAAGGCAGTGATATTTGAAAAGTGGATCCTGATTGTGAAAAGGATTGTTTTTCTTCAAGTGCTTGCTCATGTCAATTCCATTCAAGGTGTGCACGCACCCTCATGCGCAGTCGTCGGAGATTTTTGCCTTAGCGTTGTCCTTGTGGCATCCTCTGGAGTGTTACTGTGCTCGTGTGGTGGTATATCAGGTGCCGCCCAGCCCTATGCCCTCTTAGTCCCTTCTAGCTGCCCATGGTGGTTCGTCGGAGCACCTTCCTTGCTTAACGAGAGCTAGCGTTTTTTTCTCCTAATGAACTTCGTGCCTTTGAGCCTTTTGTAAATAGTTTGTGTAATGTATTAGTTAAGTAGTGAAGTGTAGCTGTTAGTCAGTGTTCCGGTGGGGACTTCGCCCCAGACGGAGCATGCCCAAGGCTCCCGGGTTTAAGCCCTGCTTGGGGCTCTCCTGATGGAGTCCACCCTTCGCCCGGCTTCTGAGTCATCCAGACAGGTCACACCGAGCACCTCGGCCTCCATCTGCAGTGCGCTGCCGGCACCTGGCTCCTCCCGGCATCCGTCGCCATCACCCGTGCCAAAAAAGAAAATGAAAAAGCACAGCTCCCCGACACCAAGTAAAAAGGTCCAAGGGTCATCAGCCAAGGGACCCGGGTCTGGCCACCAGGCTACTCCAGAGCCACGTGCTCATGCCTCCCTGGTTGGGGCCCCCAGCCTCCTCGAAGGTCTGCTACTGACTCCTGGGAGCAGTATGGGACCCACATCCCTGCCGGCACCGTCGTCCTCCCAGGCTCCCCAAGCGCAGAGAGAGCACAGGTCTCCACCTGCTCCAATGATAAGTCTGGTGCCGCACGATTTGGCTAAGGCTCCCCAAGAGGGCAAGCCAGCTTCTAAGACCCCTCAAGGGGCAGGGGAACACTGCCAGTCACCAGAGAAGAGGCGAGAATCCTCTCCACTTCGCCGAGGATCTGGGGACAGATCCGAGACTCTTCATCGGTCGCCCAGACTAGTGTCGAGATCCCCTCGGTGTTAGTCATTTGTACGGGGTCGACATTTCCCACACTATTCCCAGCACCGGTCATCCTCCTGTCGGTCATCCTCTTGATGTCAGTCCTAATTGCCGGCACAGTGGGAGCGTTCCCCATCTCGGCACCGGTCTCCCTGGCACTGGTACCAATCTCCCCGCTATTGACACCAGTCTCCCACATCTGGTCACCGGTCGCCAGTAGCCATGACCAGTAAACAAACCCAAGCATCGACAGCCCCTCCCTGGTTGCTGGAAGGTGATTCCTCTGGCACGCAGTACCAGTTCAACCCATTGCTCAAGTCCCACCGGCGAGATTGGGCACCGGAACCTGCACCATCACCTGCGGCACCGCAGTGGCAGCACGGCCAGTGGCCAGCACAGTGGCCTTATTGGAGCATGTGGGGCGTACCGATCATAACGATGCCCCCTTCCCAGCGCTCTTCAGTTGCTGCATCGGAACATTGGTTGGCGGCACCGACGGCACTGGGCTCAGTGCTGGGGGCCTGTTTGGAGGTCAGGATGGAAAAGCCTGTACCCGCCCCTAAACCTCCCTCTCCGGTGGTAGTCAAAATCCCAGGACCTCCCCCAGCGGTCCAATCTTCCTCATCATCCCCGGATGAGGTGGTTGCAAGAACTTCAAGGGCTAGCCTGCCGGACAGCTTCAAAAAACATCAGGCCCTACTTTGGTGTGTGGCCAAGAATTTGGGGCTGGAGGTGCAGAAGATGGTGGATCAGGAGGACACCCTCTTCAATGTCCTCTCGGCCTCTATGCCCACCCGGGTCACCCTACCCGTGCATGAAGGGGTTCTTACAATCGCCAAGGCCCTATGGCAAACCTCCTCTTCCATTCCTCCTATCTCCAAAAGGGCTGAAAAGAAGTACTTTGTTCCAGCCAAAGGGTTTGACTACCTTTATACCCACCCACCCCCTGGCTCGGTGGGTGTGTCTGCGGCCAATGAGAAGGACAAACAGGGTCATGCCACCTCGACTCCCAAGAACAAAGAGGCCAAAAAGCTCAATCTCTTCGGGAGAAAAAATTATTCAACCACCAGCTTACAATTTCGGGTGGCGAATCATCAGGCTCTGTTCGGCAGATATAACTTTAATCTCTAGGATGGTCTCTCCCACAGGGTCTGGCCCAGGAGTCCGGCGCCCTGGTGGAGGAGGGCACCGCGGCGGCCAGGTGCTCCCTGCAAATGGCATGGGTTGCGGTGGACTTGGTGGCTCCAGTGGTTGCGTCAGTGCTGGTTATGCAGCACAGCTCTTGGCTTCAAAAGGTGGGCATCTCCCAGGAGAAGCAGACCTCGATTCAAGACCTTCCTTTCAACGTGGTTGGTTTCTTCTCTGAGCAGATGGACGCCAGGCTGCGTGGGTTGAAGGACACTAGAACCACCCTTCGCTTGTTGGGCATGCACACACCAGTCTCCTCGTAAGCCCTTCCGGCCGCCCCCACTGCCAAGGCCCTGGTAGCCCCGTCAGGGCTCTGCGAGAAGAAGGGACACTACTTTTAGCCATCAACGCCCTTCTTCCTCATGCTCACCTGTGCAACCTGGGCCTGCCAAACACCTAGGGGGCCAAAAACACTAATTTTGAAGGTGTGCTCGAGAGCGACGCCCCAGTCAGCTACCCGGCTCCTCCCCATCTTTTCCTCGACTGTCTCCACCCCTACCAGATTGCCAGTGGCGGCTTACCTGAGATGTCAAGGGGTCCAGATTTTCCAGTATCGCAACAACTGGCTCCTCAAGGGCAGGTCTCCAGGGCAGGTGCAAGGGAGCCTCGATCTGGTGCATTCCACCTGCAGCAACCTGGGCCTGCTGATAAAAACAGAAAAGTCCATGTTAACACCAGTTCAATGCATAGAGTTTATTGGAGTGGTTCTCAACTCCACGTGGGCCAGGGCCTTCCTTCCGGAAGTGAATTTTCACGCCATGTCAGACCTGATCTCCCAGGTAAGCAGCCACCACTCACCACGGCCCACACCTGCCTGTGACTGATGGGCCACATAGCCATGTGCATGTACGTGGTCAGCCATGCTTGACTTCATCTACAGCCTCTGCAAGCGTGGTTAGCCTCAGGCTATATGCCCAGCAGGTCACAGTGCCGAACCACGTCCTTCCATCCCTGGAGCAGTGGCTGGATCCCAAGTCGGTGCTGCAAGGAGTTCCCTTCACAACCCCATCCCAGTCACTCACCCTGGTCTCAGATGTGTTGGATCTGGGCTGAGGAGCCCACCTGGGCAAGCTCAGCATGCAGGGCCCGTTTGTTTCAACATGACCTAGCCCTTCATATCAACGTCAGGGAGCTCAGAGCAGTTTGCCTGGCCTGACAGGCTTTCTTGCCCCACCTGAAAGGCAAGGTGGACAGTACCGACAGAATGTATTACATCAACAGGCAGGGCAGTACCAGGTCTTCGGCCCTTTGTTGGGACGCGCTCAGCCTCTGGGACTTTTGTGTGCCGCATGCCATTCATCTGGTAGCCCCCCACCTGCCAGGAACCAAAAACGTCTTGGCAGATCATCTCATCAGGACCTCGTCTCGCTACAAATGGACATTCCATCTGGAGGTGGTCAGCCTAATCTCCCACAGATGGGGGAATCCCCGGGTGGACCTGTTTGCATCCAGGCAGAACAGAAAGTGCCACGTATTCTGTCCTCTGCAGGGGAGGGACAAGGGCTCCCTGTCAGATGCCTTCTTGATTCTGTGGTCGGGACCGCTGATGTACACCTTCCCGCTGCTACAGCTGATCCACAAGGTCCTGCTAGAGGTAAAGCAAGACAAAGCGAACGTCATCTTCATAGTCCCAGTGTGGCCTCGCCAACTGCATGCTGCTGAGTCTTTCGGCAGCCGCCCTGCTACAGCTGCCTCTTCGGCTGGATCTGCTGTCCCAGGACCACAGCAATCTGTGGCATCCACACCTGGTGACGCTGCACTTGACAGCTTGGCTACTGCGTGGCGAAGTCTGGACAAATGGGTGTACTCCGCTGGTGTCCAACAGGTCCTGCTGGGCAGCAGAAAACCTTCCACCAGGGCTACCTATTTGGCAAAGTGGAAGTGGATCATGTGTTGGGCCTCAGATCGTCACATTCGGGCTGAAGAGGCCCCGCTGCAGGACATCCTAGACTATTTGCTGAACCTTCAGCTCCAGGGCCTGTTGCTCTCTTCAGTAAAGGTCCACCTGGTGGCCATTTTGGCATTCCACCCTTTGTTTCAAGGCAGGATGGTCTTCACCCATCCTGTGATGGTGTGATTCTTGAAAGGTGTGGACTGCCTCTATCCACATGTCTGGGACCCAGCTCCCACTTTGGACCTGAATCTTGTGCTGTCAAGGCTCATGGGTCCTCCCTTCGAACCCTTAGCTTCCTGCTCCCTCCTGCTTCTCTCATGGAAGGTTTCTTTTTTGGTCGCTATAACTTCGGCCTGCAGGGTATCCGAGATCAGGATACTCCCTCAGAGCCACGTTATACGGTTTTCTACAAGGATGAGGTCCAGTTGCGCCCGCACCTGGCTTTCCTGCCCAAGATTTCCCAGTTTCATACTGATCAAAACATATACTTACCCGTCATCTGTCCTATGCCTCATGCGATGGATGACAAACAGAGGCTGCATACCCTAGATGTCAGACAAGCCCTGGCCTTCTACACAGATAGAACGATGTTGTTCTGTAAGTCAGCACAGTTGTTGTTGCTGTCACAGACAGGATGAAGAGTTGCCCAGTGTCTGCCCACAGAATATTGTTGTGGATCGTGGCCTGCATCCGCTACTGTTATGAGTTGGCGAAGGTGCCCCCCACCGGTGGTGGTAATGGCTCACTCGACTAGGGCACAGATCTCATCAGCAGTCTTCCTGGCTTAGGCGCCGATCCAAGAAATCCGTTGGGCTGCTACCTGGTTGTCTGTCCACACATTCGCATCTCATTATGCGTTTACCCAGCAAGCTCGAGATGACGCTGGCTTTGGCAGAGCAGTACTGCAAGCTGCCATACCGTGAACTCTGAGCCCGCCTCCAAGAATACTGCTTGAGAGTCACCTACAATGGAATCGGCATGAGCAAGCACTCAAAGAAGAAAAAACAGTTACCTACCTTTCGTGATTGTTGTTCTTCAAGATGTGTTGCTCATGTCCATTCCATTACCTGCCCTCCTGCCCCTCTGTCAGGGTTGTCAGCAAGAAGGAACTGAGAGGGTGTAGAGCTGGCAGTGCCTGATATACTGCCGCATGAGCATGTCGCTCCAGAAGTCACCATAGTTGATGCTACGGATACTGCTAAAGCAAAAATATCCGATGACTGCGCACGTGGGATGGAATGGACATGAGCAACACATCTCGAAGAACAACAGTTATGAAAGGTAGGTAACCATTTTTTTCATGCATTATAGGGGAAGTTATTGCATAAGACTAAATCTTGATAGTTTGTGTTTATTGAAAATAAAACAATAAAACGAGGTAGACAAGTTCTAGTTGGATGGAGAAATGCAATATTACACCAAAAAGAGCAAATATATAGGAAAAAGGTGGTAGTATTATGTAGTATATAGAGATGCCAGAGTGAGTTGGGAAAGGTAGAATGATATAAACAAAGAAATAGGGATTAGATTGATATGAATATCATCTATTCTATTCTATTCTATACTATTTTCCTGATGATCTCAACCCTTGAAAATAGTGGGAGAGCCTTAAAATGGACTCGGCAGGTGAGAAAATCAGCTTAGCTGATTGGTTCAAACTAACTCTCAGTTCTTTCAGATTGTAAACCCTCTGGAGCAGGGATTGTTGATTTTCTGTTTGCATAGTGCCCTGCACAATGAACCCTAGTCAGAATTGTGGCTTTTGGGTGCTCCGTGCCATAAACAGTTACTACTTCTATCCACTGTGTTAATTGTGCTGGCAGCACTCTGCTCACATATGAGTGTGTTATTTACTTGGGAAAATTAACTCACTTTTGAAACTCAGTTTGATAGATGGAGGCCATTTGTGAGACATAAAAATCATTCACTTTTGGAGGCACAAGAGACAAGGTAGAGGGCAAAACAGGGAAAAGGGAACGAAGGGCTATATCTGAACAATAAAAAGGCTGGTCATGAAAACTATTTATGCCAAGAGAATCATAATTAAAATACTCGTTAAAGAAGTGTTAAAAGGCATTTGAATATCTGAAGAGAACATACAAGATCTATAGCACCCGTTATGTGGCCTGTAATGCATCTGTAAGTTATTTGGGCATTATTACAATTCCTTTAGTTTATAGTTACACCATCTGTGTCAGTGAGGCAGAAAACTCGGAATTTGATCCACTCCTTTTGATGTCTGGATTTTATGATGGCCAAAGACTTAGTGAACTTCTTGAAATTTGCAGGAAAGCATCACAAGAGTGGAGCTCATGGGAATCTAGACATGAGGCTGAGATTCAGAGGGAGATATGACTTTCAGGCAGCTCACTTTCAATAATAGCCTTGAATACAAGAAGGAGAGAAATGTAGCAAAGGAAAATGTAAAACTGTTTCTTGCAGTTCAAGAGGAACTCAAACTTAGGAGAAAGTCTACCTCTTAGACTGGTTTAAACACACTACCAGAATTCACTTGACAGAATTTACCAGAACACCAAGTTTATAAATAAAAGAAGGGAGCAAGCCTAAACAGGTTTAAATCTAGCCCAACATATGTGTCTAGATATTAATTCAGTACTGACCAGGTCTTTGAGAAGTGTGGATCTGGGAACCTCTCCCATAGTAAGGTTTGCACACACAAGATCAGCATTGTTGTAAGGAAAGAAGAACGTGGATTGATTTCCACTGTCTTTCCTGTCCATTGACGATTTGTGCACTGTTGGGAAATCAACCCACAATCTTTCCTGAGGAAAGATTTACTTAGATCTTAATGTATATAAACAGTATCACAGATATAGCAAGCTCCAGATACCTGGTTTTAATAATAAAGTCTTTTTATCTTGGAAAACACACAAAAAATAGACCCCTGCAGTGTTTTCAAATAGCAAAAAAAAAAGTCATAAACAATGGTTAAATACTTTCCCTGCTTTATTGAGGAAACTGCAGTGGATCATCAGATAAAAGTAAACTAATTTTGGCAGGGAATTTGTTTTAATGAGGAGACTATGCTAGTCAAGGGGATGGAGCCGCTATAAATTCCATATCCTGATTAATGGAATGAATAAGTTTTGGAGAATTTAACCAGTTAGAGAAGCCTTACTCAATACATTATTGTTAGTATAATAATTACTTCTTGAGAAGCCTGAGAATTCCAGTGAAAAGACCCTAAAAGTTTGTAATGCAGAAAGAATCTCTGATTTATGGTAATAATGTGCCAAGGGTAGTACCATATTTTAGGCTTAAATCCCTCAGATTTTGACAAGGAAACGAATTTCTCTAATGAACTAGTAAAGTAGAAGGCACATTCAGCTTCAGACATGGGAACACTCCCAATTATAATTCCAGAGATATTGTGGTAAAGTTCAATGCTAATTACTAGTTGTGTAACAAGGGCATGTAAAATATGCATGCATCACATTTAAAAACTCTCACTATTTAATGAACTATAACAGGTCTCATGCTCAACTAAAGCTGTGTGTGATTAACTGATTTGACATCTTACTGGCAATTCTAGGGGGGGAAATTGTTTCGGGTGACCCACGACCAAATTTTTGGGAAATCAAAAAGTCAAAACCAATTTTTCAAGTTTGAGCATTTTAAAACTTATTTAATTTTTTTAAATAAAATTGAAGGAAATATCCAAACAAAATTTTAAAAATCAAAATGTTCCATTGTGAAAATGTCAAAGCAAAATGTTTTGATTTTTTTGTATTTTTCTTTTTCTTTTCCCCCCCAAGATGAACAATTTGGCAAAACTGACGTGTTTGGTGTTGCCAAATCTGCATTTTTCAAGCCCTCCCCACCACAAAAAATAAGCTGAAAAATTTCTCCCAGCTCTATTCTAACCTGCTCCTGCTTTCAGGGATAACCTTGATTTTGTAACAAAACTTATCCTTATTCCTCCTTTGCCTGCCATTCCCTCCTATTAAAAGTTGCGTGAAAAAATTCCTGATCAAAATATCAGTTGTACATGGTTTAGAGTGTTGTTTTTCAAATCTACTTGCATTATTTTTTTCTTTAATAATCTCTCTACCTCGGCTCTTTCTAAGATTCATCCTTGAAGCCTGATTTCTTTTCTAACGTTATAAGGTACAAAATAATGGGCCTGATTCTCTACTGCTTTCCCCTTGTATAGTGATGTGCAAAGGGAGTATAAAGCACTATTGCTGGTATAGAGCATTGTACATTCACTTTGCCCAGGGGGAAATTGTGACAAAAGATGCAAAGTGAGGGGAGTCAGACCTGTGATTCAGTATCATAAATACACACCTTAGCCTTCATAACACATCACCAAGACTTTTGTTCTGGCAATGCAGTTAAAAAGGAAGTAATTGCAACCTTGTAGTAATTTCAAACAACCACATCTTCCAACTCCACAATGGAGTTATGCTAATTTTACACCAGCTGAGGACCTGGCCCATGGATTCTGTGGACCAGATCCTGAGGTGTGGCTGATCTGGTCAAAGTAGGGTACAGAGGTGGCTTAAAGTTCCCCTTTGCACTTCCTGATCCTGGTGAAGCGCCAGTTCCCACGCACTGCTGTAGCAGCCAAAAGACTGCTCTAATTAACTCCAATGCAAATGGCCACAAGAGCAGTTGAGGATTAGTGTGGTAAAAGAACATTTTACTCAATACTCTTTCTACTGGTCACACACTCTGTTTTCTGTGCTGTGCTGGTAGTGGGGAGGGGCAGTGGCTTACAAGCCCCTATATTGGCTCAATGCCATCAGAGCAGTGTTTCCCAAACCTGGGACGCCACTTGTTCAGGGAAAGCCCCTGGTGGGCCGGGCTTTTGTTTACCTGCCGTGTCTGCAGGTTCGGCCGATCACGGCTCCCACTGGCCGCGATTCGCCGCTACAGGCCAATGGGGGCTGCAGGAACCGGTGTGGGCCAAAGGACGTACCGGCCACCGCTTCCCTCAGCCCCCATTGGCCTGCAGCAGCAAACTGCGGCCAGTGGGAGCTGCAATTGGCCGAACCTGCGGGCGCGGCAGGTAAACAAACCAGCCCGGCCCACCAGGGGCTTTCCCTGAACAAGCGGTGTCCCAAGTTTGGGAAACACTGCACTAGAGGATCACCATAGCAGGGAGCTGATCTTCCCTGAGCTGGTTAAGTCAGTTTACAGCCACAATACAAGTGCAGTGTGGTACAAAGAGGCCCCATCACAGTAGAGAACTTGACGCTGTAACTTGCTTTTGCTGAAATCTCGAAAGATGTTTGGGTTCTCTGTTCTGTTCTCATCCTTCTCTGTAAAAGGGTGCCTTCCCCCTGGGCTGGAGAGCCTGGGGCTAATTACTGAATGAGTCCCTCCTGAGGAGAATCAGGCAATTACCCAGAAAGAGCAGAAGGTGGCTGCAGTGGAAGGGAGGGAGAGAACCAAGCTTATGTGGTGATGAAGCCTGGCTGGGGAAAAGGGTGAGTGCCAGTGAAAGCCAGTGGTGTAGCTAGGAGTGGAAATTTGGGTGGGCCCTGACTTTCAGGTGGATGGGCAATGTCAGACAGTGCTAGCTCAGCTTCTTCCCTTACGCCATGCCCTCTTCCTCGCCCTGGTGCCCTCGGACATGGCTTCACCTGCCAAGCTGGGCACATGCATGGGGCGGCTCAGAAAATGGCGAGGCAGAGCTGCCGGAGCGTAGCTTTCTGAAGGGCGGACACATAGCTCCGTCCTCGATTTCAGGTGCTCGAGTGATGCTGTGGGCCGCTATGGCAGCACTACACCCCTGTTCAGATTTGGTTGGGCCTGGATGCTAAGTGTGTGGGCCACGGCCCACCCAGGCCTACCCTGGCTATGCCCCTGGTGAAAGCTCAGAGCATATGTCACTCTCTCCAGTAGGGAGAGGCCCTGATGAAAATAGGGAAGAGAGGCCTGGGAGAGACTCTGATTAAGCAGGGAAGAGAGAGAGAGAGAGAGAGAGAGACAGAACTTAAGAGGCCTGGTAGGAAGTGACCCAGGGAAAACTGCAAAACAAAGGTAGAGGAACAGACCTAACTGTTCAGTACAGGGCTCTGTGCTAGAACCTAGAATGGGAGGTGGGACTGGATTCCCCTACTGGCCCCAAGGAAGGGGCTGTACAAGCCCACCACAGGGGTTATTGAACCCAGCAAGGGGGCTACAGGCTGAGCGGAAGACAGGGTAAGGGAGAGTCCCAGAGAGGGGGGAGGATTTTTGATTGTTTTAAAGACATTTTTGGGACTTTCAGTTTGATAATTGTGACCCTGGACATGTTGGACTTAAGATGGTGACCACGCTGCAGGGCCGAGCCATTGGAAAAGGAATTGCTGAAGTCACTGTTGGGGGAGAGGGGGCACTAGCCCAGCAAGAGAGCTGCCACACCATACCTGGCCATGAGGAGGTGCCTACCGGTGAGTGAACTCACTTACACTCTCCCAGTAACAGAACGGAAGTGTGACAACTGAGCTTGCTTGGCAATTTGCTGGACCAGTCATGTTTTCATGGCAATGTTTGTGACGGTCTCCAAATTTGCCACCATCTCTTTGCAGGCTTCATGGGGGATTCTGTTGGTAGCATAGTGTAGTGTAGCATAGTGCCATAAGGGGAGGCAGTCCATAGCACAGTTCTCAGAAATTAATCCATTTTGAAGTAAGTGGAAAAACTCTTTGGTGGGGAAGGGACTGTCTTTTTCTTCCGTTTGTATGGTCCCTAGCTTAAAGGGATCCCCCTCCTTGCCCAGGATAGGGGCTCATAGGCACAGTAATGCAATATAAATAATAACAATAATAGCACTACTAGCAACAACTGTGTTTAAACATGGAGGTAAGCTAGCAAATTCCTGGCCCTTGTGTTAATGGGGTCTAGAGGAACAGTGTGATTGCCTGGAGCTCTTGTCTTTGTGAAAAATCACACTTTTATGGGAAAAACCGTATAAAGCGGAATAGAAAAATATTAATTTCCTGTAGAATATTTTGGACCATCCTGTAGAATTTGATGGAACTACTTTGTACCTGCTAAAGAATTATAAAGGATGATTTAAGAAAACATATAAAAGGATGTCTTTGATAAATTCAGTAGGTTTCTAAAGAGCTCTGCTACATTTCTGTTTTCATCACTATTATATATTTGTGATCCTAAGGGCATCCTGGTGCCAGAAGGTAATGAATTTCAACTCGCCCTACTCACTATGCTTATAATCTGTATCTAAAAGATGTCATGTAATATGTCATTGGCAAACTAATAACTCACTGATCATTACTATTATTGTGTGATGTGTGTATGGGTTGTGCATTAAGGGTTACGGATATATGCTGGAATTATGACTGTGTGTTTAAACCAGCCATCTCAGGGGGAGTTGGCAAACAGGTCTAGACAAAGGAATGTGTTTCCTTCACTGAGCCACACGGTGGTCAGGCAAAGACAATGAACAGAGGTGACATGTAACTGTTGACAGGGGGAGGGCACAATTTTGAGGACTCCGGGGAGCCACGTGACTGCCCCACACATTGTCTCTGGATCTAGAACTGAGGTTTTCAAGCAGGGGGCATGGAGGAATGTTTGGTGGCTCAGGCTGGCAGTGCCAGGCAGGGCTCAGGAGGGAGTGCCACATCCACCCCCGGACTCACCTCAGTGGCCTGCTGAGGTAAGTTGCAGGTGGAGGTGGTGCTCTCTTCCCAAGCTGTGCAGGGCTAGTCCAAGCCCCGTTGCTGAGGTGAGTCAGAAGGTGGAGGTGGCACTCCCTCCCAGAGCCCCAGCCCCAAACGTTTCTCTGTGTCCCCCTAGGGGGACATGCCCCACAGTTTGAAAACCTCTGGGTACAGGCTGTTGCAAAATGGAAGGCAGAAGTCTGGGGGAGCAGATGTCCCCATGTGCCCACCCCACCCATGTCACCTCTGATAATGAATGTCTATTTACATATTAGGTAAACAAACCTATCAAGGTAACAAGCAGAGGAGGAAACAGCTTGGCATCTATACCCCAATGGGGAAGAGAAACTTTATCTGGGCTATAAAGACAGGGGATCTGAACCTCAAGTGACAAACAACTGAATCAGCTGATTGTATACAATATTTATGTATTATAATAGCATAACAAATGTGGTGTTTTAGGAAAGCCTATGACACAGTGATAATTGATATCATTGTGAATTGTATGTATTAACACTACACAAGGAATTATGGATACTTTTTGATACTGTGCTTTATAATCTGATACCAAAGAAAGGAAGAAACAGGTCTCTCCCACACAGGAGGGAAAGCAGCTATCTACCTGTCTCCAAAGAAATCAAGAAAGGTATGACCAAAAACAATGGAAGCCCCATTTAGGCTGAGATCAGCAGGGGAATGGGAAGATCACAGGAAGGGAAGAACAGCATGAGGTCATCCTGCCTCTTGAAACTATGTCAGTGAACGTTGAGAGAGATAAGTAGGAACAGCAGCTATATTTGGGGATCATCACTAGGCAGACATGGGGGTAGGGGTGGTCAGAGGTTTTGCAAGCTGAGAAAGATGGGCTGTACAATCAATGCGGATGAAGTCTCTGGGTACTGAATATAGGTGAGAAACCTGCTTATGCAAAGATCTTTTACCTAAGAAGACAAGGGAAGCCAGCACCTTGTACTTCTGTGGAAGATCCTGCCTGCTGGGAAGGATGATTGGACAAAGTCTGTACCTTGCTAGGTTTAGTTTTAGACTTCTAGATGCATTTTCACTTTTATTTGCTTTTTACATGGCATCACTTAACCTATGTCCTATTATTAATACATTTGTTTTAGTTTTACTACAAACCAGCTCAGTGCTGTGTTTGAAGGGATGAGTGTATTTGTCCAGTTAGGTTAATAAGCTGTAATGTGCTTTTGTCTCTTTAAAGGGGAAAATTAACCTTATTATTTCTGAGTGTTCCAGGATTGGGCTGGACATCTTGAAACTCATGTGTTTGGGGAAATTTGGGGCTGCAAGTGTGGGGTCCCCCTGCAAGTCGTAACCAAGGCTGGTGGAAGCCAGGGTGGGGCTGTTGTGCTGTAGGCAGGATGTCGGAGTCAGAGTTGATGATCCAAGGATGTGCAGCACACAGACACTCAAGATGTGACCTGCATGCTTGTCTGCTGGGTGCTGGTGTCCAGGCTGTGAGCCACAGCAGCTGAGCATTTGAGACATCCAGGGTTATAGGGTAGGTTGTGACACAACTCCTCACTGGTCTGGATTGCCAACAGGACAATGGTCTATAGGGCTTTTCCTTAAAGGTTATACAAACAAGTTCTAGAAAGTGTTTAAAAAACAAACACCCCCCCCCTCATTTTATCCTGAAAAATAATTCCCAAAATTCTCTCTGCCTTTTATGTTGCTGAAATGTTAGACATCCTGAACCCCTTACAAATATGCTGGCAAAAATGTTAGATACAAATCTATCCCTCTGTATATATATCTATATAATATCTCTTTCAAATTTTGAAAAATAAATGGTAACTGTGAACATAAGATCTCATTTTTCCAGAAGAACTGGTCTGACTAAAATCATTGACTTCTGGGCACCTAGTTAGTTATTTTAGTCTTTAGAATTCTTTAGGTTATTAAAAATAATAAATGGACCTGAATATGGATATTTGATAAGCGAACTGGGAATAGCCAAATGAGAAATTATTTCATTTTACAAAACTTTTAGCAACTGAGCAGTATAAGTAATATCCCTTAAATATGGCAACATTATATTGTGGGCTATAGTTATAACAAAATCAAATTATATTATAGAACATTACTGCTCCTTTCAAATTAAATATGAAATCTGCAGTGTAAGTGTTACTGGCTTATAAATATGCCATTATAGTTGGACTACATTTATATGCTTTGGATTGTTGTACAAGCCAAGAAAATGTCTGTAAATGTTGACTTTTTATTGAAACCCTTTCTGCTGTATAGCTTAAAGGTGATCTCTTATAACTCCATTCTGGACTCCACTGTTAATACAGCCACCCCTTTCTGGGGTGCTCTTGAGAACTTGGTAAGAGCAAGGTGACTCTTTGGATAAGAGCCTCCTGTTACATGTTTTGCAGCAGCTAGCACAGTTTGGGCACTATAAATAACTCCATTGCAAACTCTCTCCTCTGTTAAAATAAAGGGAAAGATGCAAAGTCAAGCATTCAAAAGTTAGGGAATGCCAGAATTAATGTTGCCCCTTCAACTTTATTAAGCCCCCTTGTGCATATGCATTATGATACTGTTATGAGCTGGGTTAAACCTTGCCATCCTTCATTAATACTGTAGTAAGGGTGTGATGCTGTCTAAAGGGGAAGGTGACCATCTACACTAATATGGTCACCACTGTTACAAAATTGTGGTAAATCTTGACCAAAGTATTCGAATGATACCTTACAAGGCAAAGTTTATAACCCGCTGAGTATTATTATCTTGTTATAATGTGTATCTACATTGTGTTTGGAGTTATGAAATTTTGCTATATGTTTGTAACTCAAAGGTGTTGTGAGTCTGAGAGGAGAGCCAAGCAGCAGCCCATAAGCACGATGTGTTCCTTGAAGCTAGAAGGGAGAGTTTTTGGGTCTGGCACTGGCTAAGCAAAGAAGCTATCACCTGTTTCTGGTTCCTCCTGTGTTCACAGAAGCAGGACTTTGTACATTCCTTGTAAATAAACAAGGGGCCACAATATAATCTCCAATTACATGATCACAAACTGCCCTTGTTCTACAGGACTCTTGCTAATTAATACTTACAAGTATTTTAAAACAGCCTGTAGTAATTTAGGTATGAAAACAAATGCTTTTTTTCTCTTTGCAATTTGCTCTCTGCTACTTCAGTACCTAGACATTTGCTTTTTGAGACATAATCACAAATTACATAGCAAAAGATAAAAATTCAACTGTTTGCTTATTTTGAGGCAACAATTATCTTTGTCTGAACACTCAAAGTGAACTTCTTTTTCACTCAAAATAATCCTATTTATTGAGTGCAAAATTAGAAAGGAACAACTGGGCTGCTCTCTCAAATCCCAAATGAAAATGCAAAAACCTCCAATTTGAAGGCTCTCAGTTATTTTGCAGATATTTTGTGTAGCCCTGATCATAATTTCCTGGGAATTGAAAGTTCTCAATCATACTGTTAAATGGATTAACATAGCCTTAAAAAAGAAGAGCTAAGCTAGCATTTGCATTGCTCTGCAGAAAACTATTATGGCTAAGGTGCATCATGGGATCAGACAGGTCTGGAGAAAGCCATGTAAAACACCCTCAATTGGAAGAAAGTCACCCTTTTCTAAGAGGTGTATTAAAAAGGTACCCCTGCTGTCAGAAGACCTGAGAGGAGCCTTCTAAAAATGAGCAATCACTTAGACTGTTACTGTCTGGCACTTGTACTTTTAAAACCTTTTTTGTTTAAAGTTATTTGCATATGGGAGTGGGAAGAGGGGGAGCTAAAAAGGCACAACGTCTATTTTTCATAGGGGTGTTGTTACATCAATGTCAAACCAGGTCATATGGGACTGGTAATTAGGAACTCCATTCTTTGTTGTGACACTGACATATTAGCCTTGGCTAAATCACTCTGTCCACTATTATTTCACTATTTCAAAAAAAAAAATAGCTTCCAATTTTGAATGCCCAGCTTTAGACACCTAGGAGTCTTTTAAAGAAATAGCTGGTGAGTACTTCTCCAATTCAAGTCAATGGGATTTGGGGTGGTCGGCACATCTGAAAAATCCAACCTTTACATGGCTAAAGTCAACTAGAGAGTATGCATATAGAGTCTTAATGAATGACCTAGTGGAAAAGGAGAGTCTCACTTGATGGTAAACGGGTTGCTTTTAAGGTCACGTCATGATGGCTGACTGATTAATTGCCACTTCATAGCGAGGCACTGCTCACTGCACTTTTTGTCAGAAATGACTCTTTTCTTGTTTGGACAAACAAAAGCGGTAGCTCAACTTAACTTTTCCCCATGAGCTGTGATCAGAGCCCAAAAGTGCACGGGTGTGTGTGTGTTTTAAAACCTTCGGGGTGGGAGGGCTGTCACATGATTTTTAGAAATAATCTGGAAATTAGATTTAGGAAACACTGAGCACTGATTATTTCCCCGTTTGACTGTATTCACTTGTTTGTAAATGTTGGTAAAATATACCCAGCTCAGACTTGGCTTAAGGAGTATACTGTAAACAGGCCTAGTACAAACTCACAAACAGCTCCATATGTACACATCAGTGCTGTCATACACCATAGCCCAGACACTCCAATCAATGGGAGTTAGGTGCCTAAATAACTTTGAGGATCTGGGCCCATGTTGCTGCTGTTAGAGCCTCCTTTCTTTCAGTCAGTAGAAAGAAGGCCGGCTGCGCCCAGAGTTCTCGGTTGAGTAACCTCAAGTCTGTAAGTACCTGGGTATAGAAAATGCCTACAAAGATTAACCTGCATTTTTCTGTGACTTTTAATGCAAGTGAAGACACTTTGAAAACCAACATGAATTCCCATTTCTGCTCTCACTGCAGTCTGGTGCTCAGTTTGTGCCAGGGCTGAGCCCTGGCAGCTCTAGGCTTGCTGCATCAGTTATGAAACTAAATAAATTGCTTGAGACCCAGCACCTAATTGCTTGAGCTCCAGCACCTCTCTCATTACAAATTAAGCACTGCTGCAGTCAATGGGCTTTGACTGGCTAGGACTCACTGAGAGTGGAATTAATCCATAATAGGTATGGGTGTGCTGCATCAGAGAGGCCCCATGCTGGCTAGGAAAGGGTTAAATCTCCCTCCTCCTCACCACACCCGTGCAACAAGCATGGGGAGGGGACTTTAAAGGAAGAGACCTCGGCCAGGTCTCCTGATGTGAGCTATACCTGCCTGCACCCAAATGACTCTGATAGCTTGCTGGCTGCATTAGCCTCTAGGTGGAAGGAATGACCAGACCCTGGGAACCTGACCAAAGTACTGCTTGTTTGAAGACAGGCCCTGAATAGAAGGCTGGAGTTTTATTGAAGGGTTGTTGGACAATCCTGTCTTGAATTGTGATGTGGGTTTTTTTCTAATTGTGGTGTGTGGGGATTTTAGCATCATGGAAGGGGAGAGAGACTGACCTGAGCCATGACCAGAATGCTAAAGCACTGCTGTATGGGACCTGCGAGAGACAGTGGCCAATGAGTAGAAACGTTGTCATTGGGAGAGTTGTACCTTGGCAGGCCATGAAGAGGTGCTGCAGAGGCAAACCTGGTCAGTCTGATTCCCTGCAACACTTAAGGACTTGTGCTCAGCTCAAGTTGGAACCTTTATAGAAATGGGGGGGGGCACTAGCGTTGGAACTGGGGGGCCCAAAGGGCCATGCCCCCCACTCTGTAACATGGCTGTAGTTTGGGGGGCTGGGTATTGCCCCACCAAACTGCAAGCTTTGGGCGGGCGCAGAGTGGCACTGGTAGGGGCTGTGCTTTGCAGTGGGGGAGCTGATAATGGTGACTAGCTCCCACGCCATGAAGCACAGCCCCTGCTGGCACCACTCCACACCTGCCCAAGGCTTGCAGTTTGGGGAGGGCTGCAATACTGTCCCCAAACTCCATCCATGTTAAAGAGTGGGGGGCCATGGCCCTCTGGCTCCCTCGGTTCCAGCGCAATTGGCTCAGCTTGAAGTTCCTCCTCCTAGGCAAATAGAACTGAGTCCCTGTCTGACAGAGAATTCCAGTCTCCTAAATACAGAGAAGTTTCAGAGTAACAGCCGTGTTAGTCTGTATTCGCAAAAAGAAAAGGAGTACTTGTGGCACCTTAGAGACTAACCAATTTATTTGAGCATAAGCTTTCGTGAGCTACAGTTCACTTAGCTTATGCTCAAATAAATTGGTTAGTCTCTAAGGTGCCACAAGTCCTCCTTTTCTTTTTGTAAATACAGAGAAGGCAACCTCAAATCAACCTTGTTTTGGCTAAACCAAATTTGCCAACTTTGTGCCCAGGTTTTTGCCTATGGCCAGAACTATGGTTGTCGGGGCTCACTTCTTCTCTACCATGATAAAGGCAAGAAAAAAAACCCCTTAGTGTCTACTTTGTGTTCAGCCTTGGAACTGGCTAGTATTGGTATGAGACATTAGGAGTTTTTCTCCTTGCTGTTCTTCATCCACTGTGCGATCTTTCCACTCACATCCTCACACAGTTAAGCTCTCACAAATTACTATTGCAACAGGCTTGCTCCAGCCTGCCTCTACCTCCTTCACCTAAGGCATGGAGTGAGGGGGCCTGGCCTCTCTGGTGAGTGGCCTGCATTTATACTGCTGGTCCTGCAGCTCTATCATCCTCAACTGCTGCCACAGACATGAGAAACCATCTCACAAAGTGCCCCAGATGGGAGAAATCTCTGGTGGCTCCATGCAGCAGCAGCAAGAGCCAGCATCCTTTCAGGAGGGAGTCCAACCCAGAATGGCAGAATGTGGAAGCTACAAAAAGGGGAGAGCATTTGTACTTAGTAGAGGACTATTTTTACTGACCTATTTCTACTGAGCATAAAGTTCTTTGGAAGGAGATTCCTCTAGAGCAGTGGTTTTCAACCTTTTCTCATTTGTGGACTCCTAAAAATTTCAAATGGAGGTGTGCACCCCTTTGGAAATCTTAGACATAGTCTATGGACCCCCATGGTTGAAAACCACTGCTCTAGTATATTCACAGACATCTGTGGAAACCACCTACTGTATAAATACCCTCTGTTAAGTTGCTGTTAGTCACCAAACATTACTCTCTTATACCCTAAGATGTAAAGGAAGGATTACTCCAGTTGTGGAAGACCACTGTAGTCACAGAAGTAAAATTCCTAAAGGAATATGATGCTTCAGAGGCTTTAGAATGCACATTCTTTGCAACCCACCAGAGGGTAGCATTGCTTCAGCAGCTTTTCATTTTTATGTATTGATCCAATTCTGCATTCCAGCTCTGGACAAAAAGAAATACGCTTTTGGAAGTAAAGAAAAACCATCCTATGTGGCATATAAGACTTAACACCATTTAAAAATCAGAAATAGTGTGGTATGGAAAAAACATAGATGCTGTATTCACAGGTATATTATACTTTGCCTTATCTCTCTAACAATAAAAAGCTATGTCTCTTATTTTAAATTTACTTAATATTTGCTTTTTAAAAACTTCCATATGGAGAGGAAAATATGGACCCACTTGTCACTTAGCACTGAATCTGATTTGTTTGAAAACATTGTCTTCAGAAGTGTGGTGGTGAGTAGACTGAGAGGAAATTACTACTACATCATCAGTAGTGGTATACGGTGAATGGTATTTACCTATCGTGGCTACCAACAACAAGGTCAGTATCCATCTGCAGCTACTACATCATGCTATCTGAGACCTTTATTCCTGTTGTAAGTTTGGGGAAGTTGTTCTTAAAGTGCCATTGTAAAGTGACAGTTGGCAAATGTTGATTTTCAGTGGTGACCACTGCACTAAACGTAACCATTTTAAAAAGACCTCTGAGAATTATATGTATCCTCAGTGTTTTGTTGTTGTGGTTTCTCTACTGACTTGTCTGATAGCTTGCTCTTTTGCTTTCAATAACAGTGCCAGTTGTACCTGCTGAAATGAGAATCTTGTCAACAGATAGGGAGTAAATTTGAAAGACTTCTGGTGATTTACCTGTATCAGCCCATATTTTTAGGTTTGGCTGCTTGGTGCCCTTAAGAAAGGGGGCAGATGGCTTTCCACCCTCTCCCCACCTCACCCCCAAGCCTAAATGCAGTCTGGGGTTGGTTCACCCACTGGCATATATTGGCAACTATAACTCACATTGGCAGATGTGAGAGATGCTGCCAGCACAGGATCACAAATCAAGTCTAACCCAGTCAGTCTGTGAATGGGATGCTTCCATGGAAAACCAAGGGGCTAGAAGAAATGTTGTTCTGGTGAGGATCCCATAGTGAAAATAGACCCATTTTTGCCTGATACACAAAGTCAAGTTTACAAACTGGGGTCAGTTGTGTTGGTGGAGCTTGTGAGATAGACCACAGAGCTAACCAATTCATTTCACATAGACCGCTATTAATGTACACTTTCAATTTGGGCTGGATTTGACTGGCCTCCTAGAATGAAACTCCAGTATATCCTAACCAATTCTCTGAGCCATCCAGTCCCCTTGGGAGCATAAGAAATATTATTGTCTGACATTTCCCATCGCTTCAGTTGTCTAATCTATTAAATGAGCTGGGTTGTTTCAGTCAGCTTTCAGCTTATAAATAAAACTCATCCAGGGAGTTCCTCACTGTGGCATTTAATGATATTGGGAGAAATAACTCTAGTAGGAGAATTCTGCCCTTTTAACCGGGAAATGAATGAACATACATATTTGGGGGTTTTCATTTGATGTTAATAGGAAAAGAATTATTTATATGGAGGTTTTTTTTATCTTAGCATAGACTAAGTACACTGCATATCAGCTGTCTTGTTGTATTAAATATTATCAAGGGCAACTGGTGTCCAGACATAGAGAACTTTAATACAAGGGTTTTTTTATTGCAAGAGGAGCAATGTCTTTAGAAATCTGTGCAAAATCTTCCCACTTACTCTAGCTAAATTTCAGAATCCTGAAGAAGAGTTCTGTGTACGCTTGGAGGCTTGTCTCTCTCATCAATACTGGAAGTTGGTCCAGTAAAAGATGTTACCTCACCTACCTGCTCTTGCTAGAATCCTGCACGATCACTTAGCGAGCCCTTCTTTTTGTGTTTCATTTCCCTCACCAGTTGCTGTCATTTAGTTATGTATGCACGTATAGTGCTGCTGAACATCCCCCCCAAACTTACTACAACAAAACACTACACTGCGCACATGATTCTCCACCCTGTAGAGAGACTGAGAGAACAAACTTCATGTAATATACATTAGTCATATCTCAATGCAGTGCAGTAAGGTGTACGTACTATGAAGATAAGAATGGTATAAAAACCTACATAAAATACTATAGATTTTGCAACAGTAACTGCACCATTACCCAACAGATTAGGTTAGGAAGTGAACATAAAGTGCCTTAACCAAAG
This sequence comes from Lepidochelys kempii, assembly GCF_965140285.1. Lineage (NCBI taxonomy): Eukaryota > Metazoa > Chordata > Testudines > Cheloniidae > Lepidochelys > Lepidochelys kempii. The sequence continues at coordinate 253,710,428 of NC_136380.1, forward strand.
CAGGAATAGACAAGTATCATAACCCAGATTCATATTTAAGCAGGATAATTAAATTAATTGGGGTTAATTTAATAGCCAAAGTCTTTTAAAAATGGCAGGGATTCTGATTCTGCTCTTGCACTGTTCTCACACAGATATAACTCCATTTACTTCATTGTGATTGCTCCTGTTTTATAGCGGTGTAAGTGAGAGGAGAACCATGCCAAGTGCCTGGGGGTCTCCAGAGATTTAATAACACAAAGAAAAACATCTTCTCTCTCAAGGAGGAGGATTACAAGTGAAATTGTATGAGTCCTACAGCACTGCATAGAGCAGCACTGAAAGAATCCTCACCCAATGATCAAACCTGTGAAGTTCTCCTTATGCTTACATCTCATCTTAACGTTAATATTTCTGTCATCGCCATGCCATCAAGCATTAGGCTGGGACAATGGCTTAACTCTCACTCAGGTGATGGGCAGGAGGAAGAGAACTAACTTAATTATCAATACCTCTTCCCTTACTGTCCTTGGTTTTCTGTCGAGGTCCACCAGCCATATAGCAGGGTAAACCCTGATTAGTTTCTGAGTTCTGATAGAAATCACCACGTGAGGTGGTTGCTTTCAGACCGCAAGAAAGTGTCACTTTAACAGACAAAAGATTTGGGGCCTGATCCAAAATTCTTTGAAATCAGTGTGTGTGTTCCACCCCAGACCATCCCCCAGTAATGTCAATAGGCTTTGGATCAGGCCCTAGGCAACAAGATCTCTTAAATTGAAGCTTGGAAGCAACCTTAGATTATTTACCTGGGTTTCTTACCAATCAATGAATTCCAATAACTGGTCTCAGTAGAGCAGTATAAGGTGTGAGTGAAAATGAAAAAAATATTTTTAAAAAGTTAGCTCAGTTTTGTTCAAAGCACCTTAAACTTTGTTTGTTTGATTTCTGGGGGAGGGAGAATCTGCAGCTCTTAATTATATTCTAGCTGAGGGGTGTATGCCAGGATTCAACTCAGAAAAAGGTGGGTTTTATCACGAACTTGCAAACACTTGAAAGTATAGGCCCCTGCTCCGTGGATGTTGTGGGGCTGAAACACGCATGGGAAAAAAAATAGGGGGTGCTCAGCACCCACTGGCAGCCCTACAGATCAGCTCCTCCCCCTGCCCCACAGCACCTCCCGTTCACTGTGATCAGCTGTTCAGCAGCATGCAGGAAGCACTGGCGGGGAGGTGAAGGAGCAGGGACAGGAAGACATGGGGAGGGGGCAGAACAGGTCATGAAGGGATGGGATGCGGGTGGCGGTTTGGGGGAAGGGGTGGAGTGGGGATGGCCTGGGGCGGGGGGTCGAGCATCCCTTGGGAACTCGGTGCCTCTGCTTGAAGGTATTAGTGTTTCTGCAATAAACTATCTCAAGCTTCACTACAATGGTTCTAGTAGAGGCTGCCATGATATGTTCTAACTAACGTTTGGCAAGCACTTATAAATATGCCAGTAAATTACTTTGAGACCAGGCTCATAGATTATATAAGGCCAGAAGGGACTTCTATGATCACGTAGTCTGGTCTTCTGTATAACGCAGGCTGTATGATAGGCGATCCTTAAATTAAAGAATGACCAGGTAAAAGAGAAGTAATTAAGCAAGATATCCGATTCCTTTGAAGCAGCAGGGGCTGGCTGCTGTCAGAGACAGGATCCTGGACCAGATAGACTAGTCTGAGTCAGTATGGCAATTCCTTTGCTTTCTGTTGATCTTCAAAATACCTTGAGGAAAAATGGAATCTGGAACTAAAAAGCCAGAAATTTGGTAGGGAAGAGAGACCACCCTGAATTTCAATAACTCCTAATAAAATCTTGGCTTTTTAAAAAGTCCTTGGCTGCTGTCTTGGTTTATGCTAGTTTTTCAGTAGAGAAAGCACTTCCACTGTCTTTAAATCATAAAGTGCACATTGTATTTTTATGAAGGGGTCTGTAAAAGTCTGCAATGTGCCAAATGGGAGAGACCCAGGGTCATGAAAGAGCACTCAATGAAACCTTGGGGAATTAGTTAATTAGAGTGCCAGTCAGTGATGTAAGGCTTGTGATATTAAATTAATGGTTGGATTAGTCTGCTCAGCCTATTCTATATCAATATGCTCCCAAGTGCTATTTTTTAAAATAATTATCCTGTCTATGCAAATCACAAGTGCTTTTATTGCACCCCCTACACATTGTCCAAGTTGGACTGACCTTCACAGCCACTTCTGTAAATTAAACTACTGCAGCAGTTTGCAATTTGTAGGCCAAGTTCAGCTCTGGTACTGGGAACTGCTTCACTGAAGGCAGTGGAGTTAGTGAAGGCCTGAGTTGGGTTTTGCATCTGTAGGGCCAGATTGTAATTTGCCTTTGTGCCAGAGACGCATACAAGAAGCTTCCCCTTCCTCACAATCTTGGGCAGCCTGTGCAAGATTTGCACATCACAATGCAATTTCTATGGGCAGAGAAGGGTCAGTCCTTGTTCCCTCCAGGGTAGGGTTACCATACATCCATATTTTCCTGGACATGTCCAGCTTTTTGGTTCTTAAATTGCCACCTGGGAGGAATTTTTAAATATCTAAAAACGTCTTGGGATTTTGCCATTATTATTTTTTCCCAAAGAAGAGTTGATCATTCAAGAAAGAGAGTGAATGTTGATCACTCAAGAGAGTGCTTGCTTTTTCCCCCTAGCTCCCAGTGCTTGTGCTGTGAAACAGCTGTTTAACACGGTTGGGGGGGAGGGGGAGGAGGGAGAATGTGGCGCGCTCAGGGGAGGAGGCAGGGCCAAGGCGGGGATTTGGGGAACGGCTCCAATGAGGCAGGGATTTTGGGGAAGGGGCTGGGATGGGGTGGGGAAGGCATGGAGTTGGGGCGGGGTCAGGGGTGGGAGGGCACGAGCAAATACCCCCCTTCAGTGCAGTGTCCTCTTTTTTGAATGTTCAAATATGGTAACTCTACTCCAGGGAGTAAATCACTCAGAAAGGAGTGAGGACGATGCAGGGCCATGTCCTACACTTCACCCCTGCACCAGTCTGCAGAGTAAGGTTGGCACACCAGGGGTGCAATCTGCACCATTCTAATGAGAGATGCAGAGGGCAAATGCCATGTGCGAGAATAAGCCACAGGAGACCTTGTGCCTCCTAAGCCCTGGGCAAATGGAACAATCTAACCCATAGCAGTTAAAGCTTGGGTGGGTGCATAGAAGGTGGGAGAGACAGAGCTCCATTTGCCTGGAAAATACTGAGAGTTAACTAGTAGGGATGGATAAACTGGGAGAGAGTATCTTGTGGCTACATCACAGATCTGAGCAGTTAGCCTGAAAAAGAGTCAGAGAGTGGGCAAAGTGAACAGCTAATACAGAGAGGATGTGAAAAAGAAGCAGGAAGAGACAGATTCAGATAAAAATGCTATACCATATCTAGGGCACCAGTTTGGCCCAACAGTTCCATTGGAACATCAGTGGGAGCAAGACTGAGGGGGCTGAACTCACCTCTGTTCTTAATAGAAAAGGCTAAAGGCTTCCTTTTATACAGAGAAAAACACTTGGAGGATGTAATATTACCTACTGTGACAAAGTTCCTCCTCTACCTTGGTGGGTCTTGCGCTTATTGGCGGATTTGCTTGCCTTGGAGCTTCACGGCAGCCCTCAGTTTGGCTGTTTTCGTGAACCCACAGTCCAGGTCAACTCCTCCTGTGTCTGACCAGGAATTGGGAGGTTGGGGGGAACCCGGGCCCACCTTCTACTCCGGGTGCCAGCCCAGGGCCCTGTGGAATGCAGCTGTCTAGAGTGCCTCCTGGAACAGCTGTGTGACAGCTACAACTCCCTGGGCTACTTCCCCATGGCCTCCTCCCAACACCTTCTTTATCCTCCCCGAAGGATCTTCCTCCTGGTGTCTGATAATGCTTGTACTCCTCAGTCCTCCAACAGTCCGTGTTCTCACTCTCAGCTCGTAGTGCCTCTTGCTCCCAGCTGCTTACACGCGCACCACAAACTGAAGTGAGCTCCTTTTTAAACCCAGGTGCCCTGATTAGCCTGCCTTAATTGCTTCTAACAGCTTCTTGATTGGCTGCAGGTGTTCTAATCAGCCTGTCTGTCTTAATTGTCTCCAGAAGGTTCCTGATTGTTCTGGAACCGTCCCTGTTACCTTACCCAGGGAAAAGGGACCTACTTAACCTGGGGCTAATGTATCTGCCCTCTATTACTCTCCTGTAGCCATCTGGCCCGACCCTGTCAAACTATAAACTATTGGTTAGGCTTTACAACCCTTGCTGGTGTTGGGACCCTCTTACTCATGCAAGCGGTTCCATTGACTTATATGAGTAGTCGCATTAAAGGTAGTGCTTCCCAATGTGAACGAGTTGCGAAATCTCTCCATATCACAGAAATATAGGGCTGGAAGGGACCTTAAGGAGTCACCAAGTCCAGCCCCTGGTGCTGAGACAGGACCAAATAAACCTAGACCATGCTTGACAGGTGTTTGTCTAACCTGTTCTTAAAAACCTCCGTAGATGGGGATTCTAGAGCTAAACTACCTTTATAGTTAGAAAAGTTTTCCTAAAATCTGTCCTAAATCTCCCTTGCTGCAGATTAAGCCCATTACTTCTTGTTCTACCTTCAGTGGACATGGCAACCAATTGATCACCATCCTCTATATAACAGCCCTTAACATATTTGAAGATTATCAGTTCCTCATCGGTCTTCTTTTCTCAAGACTAAACATGACCTGTTTTTTTAACCTTTCCTCATAGGTCAGGTTGTTCTAAACCTTTTATCATTTAAGTGTCAATTAGAATGAACATGGCATAGTTTTGTGAATACACCTCCTACAAAAAAAAGTTGAAAGTCTTGCAAAAATCCTGTCTGAAAGGGCCTAATCCAAAGACCATTGATGTCAGTGAAAATCTTTCTCTTGACTTCAGTGACTGATGAATCAGACCCCAAGTTCTGTGCTGATAGTGTGTGGCTTTTGGGGATTTTTGTTGTTGTTGCAGTCTAATTTCCATCCAACAGCACCTGGTAGATATTTTAAAAACAGCGAGGGCAATTAGAACTAGTGAATGTCTCTGTGAATAAATTGCCAACAGAAATGTGTAGTGGCACCAAGAGATTGTGTATTAATAGGGACCAATTAATGGGCCTAATTTGATGCTCTAGTGGAAACAACAGCTATTTCTGCTCTGACTTACGTTAAATGTGAATTAGTTGCCAAAGATTTTTTGAAATTTAGCTCCAATTAACACAACCACTTGAATGCCTTGGACATAGGCAGATAGCCAAGTAATACTCCAGTTAGTGTGAACTGTCATTCTACTGAAAATAACAGCCTGATCTAACCTCTTAAAGTTACAACATATTGGTTAATTAGAATTTCACTATATTGGTGTGTCTGGACTCCTGTATATATTTTGAACAGCAGAGTGCATTAGGGAAAACTTCCTGAATGTTTCAGGAAGAAATAAAACAAATGTTGATTATTTGTATTGCAGTAGTGTCTAGCAGTCCTAGTCATGGCTCAGGACCCCATTGTGCTAAGAGCTGAACAAATAGATGGTACTTTCCCCACACAGCGTAAAATCTAATATTGCCACTGGTTTGCATCTAGAAGGGACTGAATGTATCTATAGCGCTAGTCCAGTATAGACTAGGGATTTTTTTCAAAACACCATTTCAGCTCCAGTGAAGTTGGGAATCTCAGTGCAGATAGGCTGTTTATTGCTATTAGCCTTTTAAGTACTATATCAACTAGACTTGACCTGAGCAGCATTCGATGATCGCAGTCCAAATGCTGTTGTTATTTCTTCATTCCCAATACCAATATGGAACATTGACAGGTTTTCCCCAATACCTACAAATCTTTCTTCTGAGAAATATTCTTCAACAGTTATATGCTGTTTGAGTGAGCTGGAAAACGATACCCCTTTTTATTTTAAGAAATCACCTTAGTTATCTACACATCTCCATGAACTTGATTCATGAATTTTTTCTGCTTGTGTGTTCGTTGTTTCCCTGGTCTTTATGTACTCTGGGCTGTTCTAGAAGGGTTGTGTACCTTTACTCACACTTTGTGACTGTTAAGAAGAATTAAAAAAGTGGACAATGACACAGCCTTTAGCAGTTGCTTGTAAGACTGTTCTTTCAGAGTCTATGTGTGGTCCCAATTCTGCATAGTATTTAAGCTTGTGCTTAAATGGCCAGCCCTATTCAGCAAAGCCCTTAAGCCCGTGCCTAAAGTTAAGTATGTACTTAAGTGCTTTTGTCAAAGGGAAGACTGGAGCCCCAATGTTATAAGCCATCCCCATGTGTTTAGATGTATGATGCTGACAGTGCGATCAATGTGTGTCTATATCTAACTGGATCTAGAGTAATCAGCTGACATTCTGGGCAGAAATCACATCCTGTGTTCCCATTGCGAACATAAGAATGGCCATACTGGGTCAGACCAAAGGTCCATCCAGCCCAGTATCTGTCTACCGACAGTGTCCAATGCCAGGTGCCCCAGAGGGAGTGAACCTAAGAGGTAATGATCAAGTGATCTCTCCTGCCATCCATCTCCACCCTCTGACAAACAGACGCTGGGGACACCATTCTTTACTCATCCTGGCTAATAGCCATTAATGGACTTAACCTCCATGAATTTATCCAGTTCTCTTTTAAACTCTGTTATAGTCCTAGCCTTCACAATCTCCTCAGGCAATGAGTTCCACAGGTTTACTGTGCGCTGAGTGAAGAAGAACTTGCTTTTATTTGTTTTAAACCTGCTACCCATTAATTTCATTTGGTGGCCCCTAATTCTTATATTATAGGAACAAGTAAATAACTTTTCCTTATTCACTTTCTCCATACCACTCATGATTTTATATACCTCTATCATATCTCCCCTTAGTCTCCTCTTTTACAAGCTGAAAAGTCCTAGCCTCTTTAATCTCTCCTCATATTGTGGAGATGGGATAGGGCAGCACCTGGCTGCCAGTGTGGAACTGGTACAGACCTGGAATCCAACTGTTTTAATTAAAGTAAAGTGTCACAAAGTCCTGGGGCAGGTGTTGATGTGATGCAAGTTCTGCCCAGTAGGGTTGGCTGGAAACAAAGAACTATTTTGTAAAAAAAATTCTGAGGTTTTGGAGTTTAGTTTTGTTTTGCATGGAGAGGGAAAAAAAATTGAGACCTTTGGAAAGGTTTTATGGAGAGAGACCCACCCCAGAATAGCCAGTGGGTCAGGCACATTACCTGGGATGTATTGTAAATTCCACCCTATTCAAATTATGACCTGATACTTGGTGATGGTGTTTAGATGGTTTTGTTTATTGTTCGCCATTTTGGCTTGTAAAGAACAAGTAGGCCGCCATGTTGGACGTTCTTGCTCCCGTCAGGAAAGAAAGGCGGGAAATTTATTGGCTTGCTGCTAGGCAATGGGAGGGGAAAAGATTCCCTCTGAATGGGAAAAGATATAGTTTATTGTTGGGGTTTATTATTTTAAGGGAAGCATCCATCCATCCACGGGGTTTTACCTCAAGTGGTTAGGGCTTTTACCCGCAGATAGGACGTCTCAAAGGGGTTAGGGTGGGAAGTGAGTGTGGCCTCTCGCCTGAATCGTCGTTGTTCATCGCCATTCTCTGCTGCAGTAGCTGTTCCAGCGGTGATCGTGGTCCAGTGTGTCGTTGTCATCTATCAGGTCCTGGTCTCAGCAGCAGCATCTGGACAGGGTATAGAGAGCAGTTGTCTCTTACCCCCTTTTGTAATTCCTTGTGAAAGAGTGCATGGTTATAAATCTGGTCAGTATTATTAATCCCCTCTCCCATTCCTTTTGTTTATCCTATTCCTAATTCCCTAGTTAATAAAATCAGTTGTTTCAAATGGGTCTCTGTAATTATTTTAGATAAGCTCTGATAGATGGGCCATACTGAGGGAATCTTGGGAGACTTCTCTTGGCTCCCCACAGTCTTCTGGAAGTAGGGTTCTAAAATAACAATACAAACTAACAGTATGGCTATTCAGGGGTGGGCCTTGCTCAGTCTCTCCTGGTGGAGCTGGGTCTCCTAGGTTCAAGACTCTGTTCTGCTTGATTTAGAGCAAGGACTTGAACCTGGGTTTCCCACATCTTAGAGGAATGCCCTAGAGGCTAGGTTATGGGCTATTCAGGGGCAGGCCTCTCTCATTCTCTCCTAGTCGGAGTTGCTCCCTTGTGTATAAATAGTAACTGGGCTAGAACAAGAGACTGATTCTATAGCGTGGCCCTTGGGGCACTCAGCTGGCATGTGGCAGAGCTTGGTTCATGTCCTTCTGTGCCCGATTGAGGGCCCTGACCTCTGGGTATGGAGTCAGCCTTGCTTTCTCTGGCCCAGCGGCTATATACAAAGTGGAAGAGCTCCAACAGGAGTGACCCAGCATATCCAATAACTTTTCAGCTAGGGTACTCCCTTGGACTGTAGGAAACTCAGGTTCAAGTCCCTATTCTAAGTCAGGCAGAGCAGGGACTTAAACCTGGGTCTTGCAGCTGACTGCCCTAACCACTGGGCTATTCCAGAGACTCCGACATACCCCTCCTGTAAAGTTTATTGTCAAAACTGGTAAGCTTCTGCAAAGTTTTTGGTTTTGATAAATCAGCATTTTCTGAAATCCCCCTCCCCTCACACACCAAGTTCCCTAACTGCTCTATTGCCCAGTGTCAACTAGTTGCTCCAGAGCCCATGCAAAATAGACACAAGATACTCTGACAGCCTGTCAAAGGGCCTGAACAAGTAGATTGGGTATAACCCTGGTGTGCTAATCAGTCAGATAAAGAATGGTTTCTTTACTGATTCTGCTGTCCCCAACTTGGGTGGGGGAGAAGGTCAGAAAAACACTGAGTAACACCCTCCCCCACAACTTGGGGGGTGTCACCATTCAGACTTTGACCTACTCAGTAATTGTAACCCCCTCATCCTCCTTACTGGCTTGCTGGTCTCTCTACCCCTTTATACGTTTCCTGTAGCTTCAATGTGGTAACCTGCTGCAGTTGTTAGTGGCCCTTGCTAACCCTACTACTGATTCCCAGGTGTGTGTGTTTGGGCTATAACCACCCAAAACTATAAGATAAACTGTGTGGGAGAGGGAGAAGAAAGCGAAAGCAATCCTGCAAATCTCCAGTCATCAGCTTACGGTTCTCAGTCACACTGTCACAACTCCATTGAATAGGGATAGACTCCTAGAATATGGGCCTATCTAAGGCAGACTTACATGATTTCATTTCCATCCTTGATGTGGCCTAGCCAATGTTGACAATGCACATCCTGCCCTTTCAAATAGTTCACTGATTCAGAAGTTTATAAACAGCTTAGTCATTTTTGTTTTCTTCTAGTGTTCCTACAGCACTGACACTTTAGCTTTCAAATTCAGTCACATTTTTTGAGCAAGAAAACAAGAGCCTAAGCATTAGCCTCTCATGCATACTGAGACTACTAAATGAGACTATTTCACATGAACTGAATTATTCTTTCAGTATCTGTTGTGTTTTTCTTCGTTGACAAGGTGACCAAAGTATCTTCACGCTCTTGATACCCAGGTTATCTTTACTGCATACATGGAGGACAACAATTTGAGACAATTCAGAGGAGAGCAACAAAAATAACAAAAGCTTTTGACATTAAGATCAATGAATTCAGGTAAAGAGAGCTGGCCAAGTTCATTCTAGGGAAAAGAAGCCTGAGGCAAAAGAGAAATGTCTACGGATATGTGAAAAAGGGTGTTGGGGACAAGGTTCAGTTAAGTATAAGCCTGATTTAACACAATAGCCCAGTTAACCATGTATTCTTAGCACTGATGGTACATTGTATGGTAGTGTACTCTTCACTGCATGAGCCTGGAGGTTCCCCAGTTTTGAAGCAAATCAGGATTGGAATGGGTTGGCTGGCCAGCATCAAAGTTTACACTCTGGATTTACCAACCCCAGAGCACAGTGGAGAGAATGGCAAACAACTTGGAAGCCTAACTTAATTTATGAGCGGGTAGGGAGGCAGAATAAGCTGACATTCTTCTCACTGTGATCCAGGGTTTGAGGACCTGGTGAATAGGATTTCAAGCTGGCTGCTTGTGGGGAGCTAGTTCCAACCCAGCTGGTGCTGTCTCCATTGGGTTCAATTTCTGGGCCCTGAATCCCCAAATTCCTAACCGACCTGTTTTTCTAAAAGAATTGTTCTGAAGGTGCCTATTTATTGGTTATAGCATTTTAAAAACATAATATCCCTCATAGTAATTATGAATTTAAAAATATTTCAATATATTTGTGGCCTGATCCAAAGCCACTGAAGTAAATGGAGGTCTTTCTCTTGACTTCAGTGGTCTTGGGCTTGCCCCTGATTGTTTTCTTCACCCACTCTCATTGGTGTGTCAGTGTCTATAAAACATAGAGGTAAGGGAAAATGGCAGTTGTGAGGGCATAAGGAAATCAAGCTCATGGAGCAAGATGCTTCTTCAGACAAATCTTTCAAGGCTAGACCCATCAGTAGTATGGACTGATAGATCCATCAGCAGTATGAGGACAGGAAAGTACTCCATATACTCACCAGCTATTGAGCACTTGAATTGGTATAGGCCCATCTTAATGCAATTGGTTATGACAGTTGAATGGCAATCAGAACACAGAAATCTGGCAATGTAATATTCAGGAAGCAATGGAGAATTTCAACAATGGGATCTTTTGTCAATTACTGTTGGGAAATATTTAGAAACCTACGGTGAGAGATGGTGCTTTTGGCTTTGGTCTCAAAGACCGATTAGTATATTTGGAAAAAGTTGCTTTAAAAAAAAAAGCAGATTCCAACAAATATTGAAATGGGCCAGTTAATTTGTGAAGTCCCCATTGTGTCAAGCTAGAAGATTCAGTGGAATACTCTTCTGTTATGGTGTATTGAGGCAGACAGAAAGCTACTAATACTTCCCTTAGCCTGGAGGGGACATGAACCTGAGTTGTGTCTCATTAGATCATACCGAACATCCTCGGGTAAATTGGAAATGTAGTGTCTAGAAAAATATAAGGTGGTGTTTTGCACTGTGTACATAATCACCGGTTTATACATACAGTAAGAGTTTGGGCTGTATGAAAGGTTATATTGTAGTGGCACACTTGATAGACTCATGTTGATGGCATGTTTATCTTTAATGAGTTCTAATGGTTCGTAATTTTAGTACTAATAGACCATTCCTGTGGCTTTCTTTATAATATGCAACCTGAACGGTGTTTTGTAAGTATTTTGGCATCTGTTCCAGTTGGATGAGAGGATCGATTGAGAGGTGAAACCAAAGCATATCAGAGAATATGCCAGCAAGAGCACACCATGTGGATAATGTTAAAGCCAATATACTATAGCCACAGGGTTAATGCTATTACTGGGGTTAATGAATTCAGAATGTTGCTCATTTTTAATCCCTGTCTTCTGTGCAACAGTGTGCTTGCATTAGTTATAGTGAGCAGACATATAACAGAAGGGGCTTGAAACAGACCATCCTGAATTGAATCATAATATATAGATGATGGAGACTTGTCTGAAGATCCTACTAGAAGAAATTTGTTTGGTCCTGACCTTATCAGCCTGCAGAGCATTCTGGTTCCAGTTCAGCAAAGCACTCAAGTACATGCATAACTTTAAGCATACATAGGGGACTTAATTGTATCCTTAAAGATAGGCATGTGCTTCAGTGCTTTGCTGGACTGGGGCCCAACTGCACAACCAAGCAAATGTTAGACTAGTGTGACAGGGTCTGGCCAGATGGCTACAGGAGAGTAATAGAAGGCAGATATATTAGCCCCAGGTTAAGTAGGTCCCTTTTCCCTGGGTAAGGTAACAGGGATGGTTCCAGAACAATCAGGAACCTTCTGGAGACAATTAAGACAGGCTGATTAGAACACCTGCAGCCAATCAAGAAGCTGCTAGAATCAATTAAGGCAGGCTAATCAGGGCACCTGGGTTTTAAAAAGGAGCTCACTTCAGTTTGTGGTGTGCGTGTGAGGAGCTGGGAGCAAGAGGCACTAGGACCTGAGAGTGAGAACGCGGACTGTTGGAGGACTGTGGTGTACAAGCATTATCTGACACCAGGAGGAAGGTCCTATGGTGAGAATAAAGAAGGTGTTGGGAGGAGGCCATGGGGAAGTAGCCCAGGTAGTTGTGGCTGTCACACAGCTGTTCTAGGAGGCACTCTAGACAGCTGCATTGTGCCAGCCCAGGGCCCTGTGGAATGCAGCTGTCTAGAGTGCTGTCTAGAGTCCCCCCAAACCTCCCAACTCCTGGTCAGAAACAGGAGGAGTTGACCTGGACTGTGAATTCAGAAAAACGGCCAAGCTGAGGGCTGCCGTGAAGCTCCAAGGCGAGCAAATCCGCCAATAAGCGCAAGACCCACCAAGGTAGAGCAGGAACTTTGTTACACTAGGTAGAAATATATTACCTAATATTCACATCCAGCTCAATATGGAATCAACTGCTGTGCGCCTGCTTCAGAAAGGAAACTGTGCTCTTATAATATAATGTGGGAGCCTTTTCCAGCTTAAATCTAAAATATGCTCCTAGGGTTCGATCCTATGCCCATTGAAATCCCTGGCAAAGCTCCCATTGACTTCAGTGGAGCAGGATCAGCCACGTTTTTCTCTCCAATATAGTCACAAAGAGTAGGATTATTTAGGGGCAAATGATATTCCCAGCACTCAGTCTGAGTAAATGGGCTGAGGTCTCTGCAGTGATTCCTGCAACACGGGATTGCTGCTGCTGGCTGTCAGAGCAGTAGAGGAACCGCACTATGGCCTCAGTGCTGGTGTCGCTTCCATAATCTTTGTGAACCCATCTCACACAGCTGGCGATGAACGGCTGATGGATCCATGTGTCTCTACTGCTCACCCGCCAAAGAGCCACTGCATATAGCTGCATGTGCTTCTGAAGCAGCGCTCAATAGTGAGCAGCTTAGGACATGCACCATCTACGTGGCCTCTGCCTTCCTGGGCAGTGGAACTGCATTGCTGGAAGGAGGAGGCTTTGAGGTTGATTCATCCAAAGCAGATCTTCCTGTTCGTAAATAACCGTGCACACTAAAAATTTGAGCAGTAATAGCTTCATGATCCACATTGTACCAAATAAGGTTTTATGAATCTGAGGCTAATCTTAAGTTTTTCTTTTCTCTCGATGAAGAGAGCTACTTCTGACAGTGAACTCATCAGTTCTGTCATGGCCATACAACAATGAGCTGAAATGCCAATTAAAAAAAATTAGCTGCATTTTGCTTTCTTTGGTATTGAATGCTTGTTATGCTCTCTTCGATATGTTGTTCCTGGCAAGCAAAGAGTGTGATAAAAATGTAGTCTGGAGATGGGAAAGCTGAGCTACAAACTTAAAAAAAAAAAGAAGTTTTTATTCATTTCTTAATTTTTTTGTCTTCCATAGTCATCAACAACTTGTTTCTTAGATGAGTTCATGGGGAAATATTCTGTGTTTTAAACTTATTTCAAAGTGCATGGGCATATAACATTACTCAAGTGCTAATAGTCAAACATAGGAACGAGCCACTTGCAAACATTCTAGTTTGGAGACCATTTGTTGGCTTACTTTTTAGGGTTTGTCTGCACATGACGACAGTAACTCTAGAATAAGGTAGGGTGTGAATTTAAGGAGGATTAACTATTCCTGATTAACCCCATGTGTGGATGGTCTTATTCCGGAATAAGAAAGCCTTATTCTAAATTAGCTTAATCTGCTTCTAAAGTGGACCCACTTAATACAAAATGGATTAAGCTAATTCAGAATAAGGCACTCCACTTTTATTCTGGAATAACAGCATCCACATGGAGTTAATCGGGAATAGCTATTTAAGAATAACTCCCTGTGTAGTCAAGCTCTTAGTATACTGTTTCCATATGCCAAGGATGTCAAATGGAAAGCCAATAAATTATACCTATTGTAAAACCCTAGTTCTAATTTAGTACTCCATTGGACTAGGATACTGATCTGGAGTCAGTAAATGTGGATTCTAGTCTAGGCTCTGCCAATGGCCTGCTGTTTCAGTTTAGACAAGTCACTTAACTTCTCTATGCCTCAGTTTCTTCATCTGTAAAATGGGGGGAAATTACACTATCTTCAATAAAGTGCTTTGGAATCTATAATTCCAAAGTGCTATATAAGAGTTAAGTATTATTAATTTATAGTTCATCTGTTAAGAAAATAGATCACAAGGAAGCCTTTTAGGGCCAATTTTCTTAATACATTATATAATTTTCATGGTGGCTTAACAAGTCCAATAATACAAATGGTAGTACCAGTACTTTTTTAATGTAGCTCAAGGGTGGTCAAAACTATTGGAAATGTGAGCTGTATAATGATTACAGATGGAGACTCTCTGGCTTCAAATATCTGAGGATCTTCCCTTGAGTCAATACATTGCATTATCTCAGACTACTGCCTCTTTTCTTGCCACCTGTTTAATGCAGCCCTAGAGGAATTACTCCTCGGGATTCATTTGAAAGTCTGTTTGATGCTACATATTTTAATTCATTTTACAAGGAATTGTGTATTTTTTAACTTTTATGTTCTTTTGTTTATCCCATATTTGAGGAGAAATGAACTGTTAAGAAAATATACTACATCTGCAGGGGAAAGCTATTATGAACTGATTTTGGACTTACACATATTAGTACAGTTGTAAATTAAGAGCATGTTCTAGTGATCTGGGTTCAGGACTGGGAGCCAGGAACTCTAATCTTGGCTCTAACACTGATTCTCTCTGTGACCTTGGGTGAGTTATTTAACATCTTCACAAGACTGGCTTCAGATTCTTTGAGGAGGTCGTCTGTGAAATGTCAAGTGCAAGACCCCATCCAGCTGCACTCCTGGTATCCCTGCTATTGCACATCCTCATACATGTGTCTGACCTGTCTTCAGCCTACCTGTAACCCACCTGCAGCTGTGGTGACTTCTTTCCTCACTTGTCTGTCAGGCTCCATAGCCTCTGGTGACCTTCCATGCCCTCATGAACTGGGAGAGCCAAAAGGTAGAGCTGTATGTACTAACCTATTGTGGACGTGTGTAAGTGCTTGAGACTAAGTAAGTTTAGCTTTAACTGAAAGCACTTTTGTGTTGTTCTGTTTGTGCCAGCCATCTATCGGTCAGACGGCCGTGTCTCCCCTGATTTATTTCCTGACACCACCTCACACAAAGTAAAAGTTACCAAGAGCTTTGGCTTGAAAGAACCCTGGGTAACAGAGCCAGAGAACCATTTACTATTTCGGGAGTGGCGGAGGGCAGTAGGGGAATCCAGTCTCCACTGTGGTCTACTGACCAGAGTCAAACAGGACCAGAGATGTGGTATTGGGAGTGGTGCTGTCACTGGCAGGGTGGATGTATGCATGTGGCCAGCGGCCCTGAGAATGGGGTCCTATTCAGTCACATAAGTTGTGTAGGCCTAAGATACCTAATACATATCTGCCTCATTCTCCTTTCTGCAAAATGGATATGATGCTTTCCTACCTACTTCAGAGTGGTGTTACAAGGTTTAATTACTTAATGGTGTTATAGGGCTTGGTCTAACTCTTACTCAAGTCAATGGGATGTGGGTTATGTCCTTAAAGATGGACATGTACGTATGTTTTGAATGATTCTTTTATGCAGGGGAAAGTCTGCAGATTACAGTGCTCTTCCCTTTATTGCCGTTTAATGGAGGCAGAAACGAGACCAGTCAATTAAGGCACACTGTAGCCATACCCTGGAACTCCTTGCCAGTTCATTCTGCTTCCTGAAGTAGCAGGCAATGACCTGATGAACCCTTTCGACCCCCTGCACAGAGTAACTTAAAAAAATGGACTTAGAACAAATAAACTGCAATATGGCTGCTGGCAGAGCTGTTCCTGTCAGTGCAAGAGCCACAGAAGGCGTTTGTGAACTTTGTCCCTGCGACTTTGTTTTCTGTTTGTGGACTCTGGCTGCGGCATCCCCCTCAGCTGTGTGGTAAACTCTAATATCAGGAAAGAGCAGGTGTGCTCCACTGCCTTAGTGGGGTGTGTGGTCAGAGAACTACATCGCTTCTATGGGTATCAAATTGCCACTCCTAAAACCCACTGCAGGTCTGACCCAGAAGGGGCTCCAGGATGATGCAGGAATCAGCAAGGGAGCAGGCAGGAGTCAGTGGATCAGGCATCTCCCTGCCCCGCAGCATAGTTGATGCCTTCTCCCACCACCACTGTGGGCTAGGCTGGATGGGAGGGGATTGAAGCAAGGAGCAGAGCCCAGATGGCAAGAAGCCTGCTGACAAAACCCTCTGGAAAAGACACCAAGATGCCTGGGCATTCAGCTGCAGCTGAGGCTGCTTGAAGCCCTGTCCCTCAAACCTCAGCAAGCAGGCTCATTCACTCGGAGGGCAGAGTGCCAGGATGGCCCAAATTTCATGAGCTGGGTAGTCAGTAAGAGGCAAAAAGGCCCACAGTTTCCATTCCTTCCCTCATCCTTCAACAAGGATGTTGACCAGCAGGTGTACATCCTAACTCCCCAGTGCCAACCCACACTGACTGGGTTACCCAGTCTCAGTTGACACTCTGAGCCCCCCTATATCCCACTGACTGGACTCTCTGGGCCCCATGCTCAGTCCATGGGCTCCCGCTTCTTCCCTCTTTCCTCCAAGCAACTGGCCATGGAAGGACAAGAGAGAGCGCAGCCAATGAATTTTAGAAACAGAGAAAGAAAGGAAGAGGGGTAGTAAAGGGGTTGGATATTCTTCTGGATGAGGTGCCAGAAGTAGAAAAGACAGGTAGTGAGACTACCTGCAAGTATTTTCCACCAGGTTTGGAATCAGAAGCATACATCCCTCTCCATGCACCTCTGAAGGAGATGATTAAGGCAGACTGGGAGAATCCAGCTAAAGCAGAGCATTTGGAAAGGCTAGCTAAAAAACACTAGAATGCGCGCTGATCTAAAGCTGACCCAGTCACACTCCCAAAAGGACATGAGACATTCCTTTGATTAGTTAAGGATACAAGCATGTCAGTAGATGATGACTTTCTGCCTAAGGACTTGGCAGACAGGAAAATTGAATCCTCCTGAAGGAGGAATTTTGAGGTCACTTTGTCCATTATACATGCTTCAGTTGCATCCATTTCCTTTGCTGGAGTTCTTCTGGCCTGGATGCAGATGGCCTCTTTCTCTTGGTGTTCCACTAAAGACCAGAAAATCCTTTGGCCTGGGAGCCACGATAAGGAAAAATCTTTGGCAGCAGTTTTCATGGTGGACATGTCTATGGATGGTCTCTAATGTGAGCGCCATAGGGTGTAACTCTTTGATGTGATATCAGTTGTGGCTGAAATCATGAAAAGTGAACCTTCAAGTCAACAGTGGCTGGTCATGGTAAAGTATACAGGAGGTAGGCTTTCCCAGGAACCTACAGATCAAGTAGCTGCAGAGTCATCTGAGAAATCAAATACTTTATTGGCTACAAAGAGTTACAGGAGGAATTCCAGATCATTCTACATGCCCACCCCTATTCAGTGAGGAATTATGGGAGTCAACCAAGAGTGAATGTCCGAGCAGATTGGCTGAGCAGACAAAGGGCAGATCCAGCAATCTGCATCCCAAGGTATTCAAACAGATGGTCAGTAGATCAAAAATTCTGACAAAGGGAATTCAAAATTTGATGGCTTGCCACTAGCTGAAGCCAAAATTAAAGTTTCTGTGCACTTGCAAGTGTTTATGTACATATTAGCTGCTTTTCCTGTTATTTTGTGAGTAGATATAACTCTGTTGAAGGTGCTTTGGAAATCTCTCAAACTGACAGGGGCCTTCCAGGGTACATCCACACCCAACCTACCTTGATTGACTGCTCTGGCTTCTGCCTTCAGTAAGTGTGAACATGAAAAATGTAGATCTGATAAAATGGCTTGAAATCATTATAGAGCAAGTGCACCGTTTTTACCCACATGCAGAAGTGCTCTCCCCAGCATCCCACACGAGAAATTTGGCTGTTTTATGTATCTTTTTAGTATGTACTATAGATATGTGAGACAACTTCCAAGCCATGGTGGTCAAGGTTTTTAACATTAAATTCAAGTTGGTGTGCTCAGGGACTCACAGAACTCAGTTACATATGTTGCAATGGGTCAGACCCCTAGCAGATGCATATCAGCATAGCTCCATTGACTGGGAATCTGGCCTATGATGTGTATATCACATAGACCAATGCATGAGATGTATTTCTCAGAAGGACTTGTGGGGGAAGAGAATTTAGGTCAGAGGTCATAAAAATAAACTCCAAGGATGCTGAATGAGAAAAGAACAGCATATTAGAAAGCAATTTCATAGGCAATCTTATGTATGGTGCAGAATTAAGCTGTAACAGGAATGCTTCTGGAGCTAGGTGTGGTCTTCAAGGTACAAATAGCTGTTTCTTATAACTTACAAAATAGATTTGGAGAAACCATCTGCAAGCAGTGAGGAAATATGTCCAGAATGTTATCTTTTATGCTGCCAATTCTGTCTTCCAGACAAATGGCAAATGTGTGTTCCATGCTGAAGCGAGAAGCCAAGAGAGAAAGCGGTGGGTGTCTTTTTGTCTTTATTTTGCCTTTGGGAGTGAGATTTAAATTCAAACACATTATGATGGCTGCTTCACTTGCCAGCATGGAGGATATAAGGAAAACAAAGGCAGTCAGTCACAGTATCAGTCAAAAAAAAATAAATAAAAATGGCTTACTAGTAGTATTATTGTATTTATAGGGCCAGATCATCAACTAGTCTGTGTCAGCATAGCAGCTCTATTGGTTTCAATGGAGCTACACTGATTTACACCGGCTGAGGATTGGGACCATTATGTTCTGTGGCAGTGCCTGAAGAGCCTATTGAGGATTCAGAGCCCCACTGTAGGAGGTACTGAACAAATGAGACAGTCCCTGCCCCAGAAAGCTCAGCAGCTAGGATTTTGACAGTAGGCTGTGGGTGAAGAAGCAGACAAAAAGGGCTGGGATGTTGGGAAGACAAGATGTTTGTTCACTAAGAATTACTTAAAATTAGTAAATCTTAACCACACAACAAAGGTAGTAAAATATTTCTAAGAGAGGTGAATACTCTGAAGACCATACATGATATAAATGCAGACAGAGAAAGAGATGGTGATCTGAAGGCCTGATTCAACTGCCACTTAATGAAAATGCTCTCTCTCATTGACTTCCATGGAAGATGGATTGAGCCCAAAGTGTTTAAGCATAGACTCTAGAATAATAATCCCGGCTTTGAGCCCTGAATCCTATGGCAAATCACTAACCTCTCTCCCTCAAGTTCTCCATATTATGGCAGACACCTCTTCTGCTGCAGGAAGTGTCTGCTTAACCATGCACCCCTCCCTCCATAGGTGTCTTAAAGAACCATGAAGGCATAAACACCAGAGACCAAACTGATCCCTGTTATAGTTCCATTGAAGCTGATGGAATTTTACCAGGGATACTTTTCCCCCTGAGCAACTGCAGATGGGGATCTCGCTGGTTTGCCCACCCATCAGCAGTTTGTACAGTAGAATAACCCTGATCTCAAAAATGCTTTAGCGGTTACTGATTTGTGAGGGGAAATTCACAGCCTGTCTGCAAAAAGCTTTTACTGCAGTTAGTTTTTTTTAATCTAACCCCTACATCTCTACTTTCTGCTTTCCCCATTGACTAATTAAGAGATTTGAGCTTTCCCTTTGCCTGTATGGCAGCTTCAGCCAAGAAGACTTGAATGTTTCCCTAGATCAGTGGAAAACTACCATTTTAGAAAAAGGTTAATAAAATCCCAACCAAAGAGCCCACCAGAATTCTTAGAAAACTTGCCAGATCTCTGCAGGATGGGCTGAAACACTAGCTGTCCCAGGGCAGCATTTTTTACTGGGTCTCTTCACATCAAATAAAACACACCTCTGGGCAAGCTTGTGTTTCAGTATTTTTAATAAGAGACGCTATTGCACCGCTGCTGAAGAAACAAGGATTTAACATCTTATAACAGGTTGCCAAAAAAAGAAGAAAAAGGTATTAATAGAATTCTCTTCAGAACAAAAATGGAAAAATTAATCAGCAAGGGAATCTGGGCAAATATACCTCAAGTTAATATGGTAACTAATAATTGATGTTGAAGTGGCAATTTTATCCCAAGAATTTCCCACAAGATTTTATTTCAGGCACAAATTAAGCAAATGTACTTTATTTGTGGGGGTGGGAAATAGAACATGGTCAGCTTCTTCTTTTTTTGTGTGACACAAGACAGAGAAGCAGAGTTAGAACAGGTTTCAGAGTAGCAGCCGTGTTAGTCTGTATCCACAAAAAGAATCGGAGTACTTGTGGCACCTTAGAGACTAACAAATTTATTTGAGCATAAGCTTTCGTGAGCTACAGCTCACTTCATCAGATGCATTCAGTGGAAAATACAGTGGGGAGATTTATATACACAGAGAACATGAAACAATGGGTGTTACCATACACATTGTAATAAGAGTGATCAGGTAAGGTGAGCTATTTCCAGCAGGAGAGCGGGGGTGGGGGAGGACCTTTTGTAGTGATAATCAAGGTGGGCCATTTCCAGCAGTTGACAAGAATGTCTGAGTAACGGGGGCCGGGGGGAATAAACATGGGGAAATAGTTTTACTTTGTGTAATGACCCGTCTACTCCCAGTCTTTATTCAAGCCTAAGTTAATTGTATCCAGTTTGCAAATTAATTCCAATTCAACAGTCTCTCGTTGGAGTCTGTTTTTGAAGTTTTTTTGTTGAAGAATTGCCACTTTTAGGTCTGTGATCGAGTGACCAAAGAGATTGAAGTGTTCTCCAACTGGTTTTTGAATGTTATAATTCTTGACCTCTGATTTGTGTCCATTTATTCTTTTATGTAGAGACTGCCCAGTTTGACCAAAGTACATGGCAGAGGGGCATTGCTGGCACATATCACATTGGTAGATGTGCAGGTGAATGAGCCTCTGATAGTGTGGCTGATGTGATTAGGCCCTATGATGGTGTCCCCTGAATAGATATGTGGACACAGTTGGCAACGGGCTTTGTTGCAAGGTTTGGTTCCTGGGTTAGTGATTCTGTTGTGTGGTGTCTGGTTGCTGGTGAGTATTTGATTCAGGTTGGGGGGCTGTCTGTAAGCAAGGACTGGCCTGTCTCCCAAGATCTGTGAGAGTGATGGGTCGTCCTTCAGGATAGGTTGTAGATCCTTGATGATGCGCTAGAGAGGTTTTAGTTGGGGGCTGAAGGTAATGGCTAGTGGCGTTCTGTTATTTTCTTTGTTGGGCCTGTCCTGTAGTAGGTGACTTCTGGGTACTCTTCTGGCTCTGTCAATCTGTTTCTTCACTTCAGCAGGTGGGTACTGTAGTTGTAAGAACGCTTGATAGAGATCTTGTAGGTGTTTGTCTCTGTCTGAGGGGATGGAGTTAGAACAGTTTTACGTTAGTCTCTCTCTCTCTCTTTAAACTTTAGCTCAAACACACTTCATCTGATCTCTCTGAAACATTATGGGGGATATAAAGTAGGATGCACAACCTAGTCTTATTCCCAAAGTAACCCAGAACCTCTGAAAATATTTTGAATCCATTAAGCTGAATGAATCTTCTTTAGCCATGTTGCCTTTACCTGTAATGAAGTCGCAGCAGATCTATACTTTCTCTGTTGGACCCAGACTAATTTCTTCTTTCATTCCACTGGGATGTGAGAAAAGAAGAAACCATCTGGATCCAGCAGAGGATACTAGATATATGCTAGGTCCTTAGGCTTTTCATTAAAGGGGTTATGTCTGCCTGGGATTAGATATGGAGGCATGTATGGAAGAAGATAGGGAAAGGGGAGCTCTCCTGGCCCAAATCAGTGTGTTTAAGTGCTTTGCTGAACTAAAGGCTAGATGAAAAAAAGGGGGGGGGGTACGAGGCTATGTGAGTGGGCTGGAAGTACATAAGAGCTGCCGTACTGATTCAGAGCAATGGTCCATGTAGCCCAGTGGCCAGTAACTGAGCTTCATGGACAGTGTAAAGAACAGGGCAATTCTGAAGTGATACACCCGTCTTCCACTCCTAGCTTCTGGTCGTCAGAGGTTTAGGGATGATCTGAGCATGGGGTTGCATCCCTGACCATTTTGACTAATAGCCATTAATGGATCTATCCTCCATGAATGTATCTAGTTCTTTTTTGAGTCCAGTTATTCTTTTGGCCATCACAATGTCCCGTGGCAATGAGTCCACAGGCTGACTGTGTGTTGGGTGGAAAAAGTACTTCCTCTTATCTGCATTAAACCTCCTGCATATTAACTTCACTAGGTGATCCCTGGTTTTTGTATTGTGGGAAAGGGTAAATAACACTTCTCAATCCACATTTTCCATAGCATTCCTGATTTTATAGACCTCTATCATGCCCCCCTTAGTTTCTTTTCTAAGCTGAACAGCCCTAAACTGTTTAGTCTTGCTTCCTGTGGAAGCTGTTCCAAACCCTTGATCATCTTTGTTGCCCTTGAGGCCATAGGCAGCCAGGCAAAACCTAAAGCAGTACTGAGGCTGTTTCTAGGTGCGCTGGAAGCCAGGCTGGTCCCTGGCAGGCTCAGCTGAGGCACCATAATTAGTAAATTATAGGATATTGTATATGTTTGACAGTTCACTTTTGGGTGTGAACTTAAATTGTCTTCTGAGGTTCACTTATCCAGTTCGGGGAGAGCCTCATAAATTGCCCATAGTGCTTAAAATCACCACTGATGTTTGTTTTCTACTTTAGCTGCAGATTTGTTAGATTCAAGCTGCAATTGAACAACAACTCTAGAAACTAAAATGACGGTACCTGTTGAGTGCGCACACTTTACATGTGCTCTGGGCCACTTGCCAACCTGAAAAGGCAGCGAGTAGATCATCTCAGCTGCACTGAGAGTGGAGGTGTGAGTGGAGGCAGTACCGCAATATTATGGTGCCTCAGAGCTGAGCCAGCCAGGGAACAGCCTCAGTAGTGCTTGAGGTTGTGCCTGGCCGCCTATGGCCTCAAGAAGCCATTCCAGCAGCTAGGGAACACCAG
Organism: Lepidochelys kempii; assembly: GCF_965140285.1. NCBI lineage: Eukaryota > Metazoa > Chordata > Testudines > Cheloniidae > Lepidochelys > Lepidochelys kempii. The sequence continues at coordinate 253,733,420 of NC_136380.1, forward strand.
GGCACAGAATAGTCCTGGCCTTACCCCCTTTCTTACAAGAATGCCCTCTGCACCCACCACTCCAGAATTCCTCTTGGGTAGGGGGAATGTTCCAGAAGCTGGTTAAGACAGCTTTGCTGTGCAAAGGGGCTATAGTGGGACTGAGGATCTGGCCCCATACATAATAATCTTCTTAGTAGACATATTTTAACAGACTATTTTCAAGTTTTTACTTCAGAATTGATCATGGAACCATAAACATTAACAATCTCCCTCTCAAATGAATTTCAGTGTACAATATGTATGTAACTGTGGTTTTAGATATTTTATAGCACTGAGCATAATATTAAAATACGCATGTCACAAATAATGGTCATCAGTTTTAATGAGTCAACAATACCATATTAATGAGGCTTATGTGTCTGTCCAATGAATTTGTAGTCTAGTTCAGAAAACAAAGGCAGGATTTAATTTTTCGAACAGTGATGATTTCCTGTCAAACTGTAAGTAGCTGTGGGTTGCTGAAAAGTGTTTGTTTGTTTGTTTGTTTATTCAGTCATCATAATGAGAAACCTTAAACAGTAAATGTAGTAGCAATCATGGAGGTCACTATTAGAAACACACCCTGATCCTGTCATGTGAGCATTACAGATCTGAAACATTCCAGTGAAAAAGCACAGGGTTAGAGTAAGAATTGGGGAGTAATTCCCAGAAGGATGGATTTAAGGCTCAGGGAAGCCCAAACTCCCACAAATCCAATCAGCATTTTCCTTCTACCAGATGAAATCTAATCCGCACTCCTGTTCCTGTTATTTTATTAGTTTTCCCCCCAAATCACTTGGCTTCCAGGCCCTGTGGATCCCCCCCTTAGGCTGCGGGGGGGATCCTTTAGCAGTGGGCGGGCTCTGCCTGCTAACTTCCTGGATCCCAATAGGATCACTCTCCTGCTGCCCTCTGACCATGCTGTATCACAATATATAGTCTGATTTTGCAAACTGAATTTTTCTGAAAATTAAACCCCATGTTTACTTTTAAGGGTGATTCAATTAACATTTCCCTCTCAACAAGAGGAATTTTCTATTCATTGTTTAGGGCTGTCAGTTTGTCACCTCTTCACCAGCCTAAACTGTATGTGGGGAAGAGAAGAGAGTGTTTTTTTGTTTTAAGCAGAATCCACACAATAATAATGTTGTGTGTGTAATTATTACTGAGAATTGACCATAAAAAGAGAAAAGTGGATGTTCTTCTGAGGAAGTGTCTTCACAGCACAGCAAGGAAGTGAGCTGTTGCTCACGAAAGCTTATGCTCAAATAAATTGGTTAGTCTCTAAGGTGCCACAAGTCCTCCTTTTCTTTTGCGAATACAGACTAACACGGCTGTTACTCTGAAACCTGTTCTTTTTTCTGTGACTGGTCTTCATCAATGTTATGCAAGTCCATATCCAGTGTATAACAGAGTAAAACCAATATGACCGTAGTGAGGGTTTAGGTATAACTTGGATTGCTGCAGTTAAAGAAATTACTCTCTCTAGTCTTGTGCAGCAGAGGCTTCTGTAATGTAAGGCAGAACTGTCAAGAGTGAAGATGAGAAAGCTGGAGCCATGGAGGATGACTGTTCTTCAGTCAGCATGGTGTTGTCACTATGTTTCAGTGAATATATTACTGCGGATGGCAAATGTACACCTGTGTACTTGGCACTGTGACTTTAGAACATAATTACGAATATGTTCTGCGCACTATGACTTTAGATTATCTCCGGCCCAGTCCAGGAGGCCTAGCATTGTTACCCTAGAACAGAACCAAAGGTATTCTATAAAGGAAAAAAAAAGAGATGGTTATAGGCCTCCTTTTGTAATGACCAAAAGATAACAGTGGATGATGGGCAGTGTGCCAACTTAAAAACAATTCTGTTTCACCAGCAAACATCACCATAAAACTACGTGAGCTGAGCTCTTTCCAGTTTGAAAAGCTGTACCCTTTTGCTGTAAAAATAACTATCTGACCTCTTCCAGACAGAACAAGAATGGGTGCCCAGATCTTGCTGTTTTCAAAAAGCTAGTATCACAGACAGGGCAGTAGGAAGTACCTTGCATGCAAGATAAGAATGGTATGGCTAGATTTTCTTCCTACCAAAAAAATGCCCCCTTTGTAACCATTTGTCCTATTGAACTCTGCATAACTGACATAGCAAAGCATATTAAATTAATGATCCATTGCTGGCTCTTACCCTCCTGTTAATATATGGGCTCTGAGGAAAAAGGTTTATATGGGAATATCATGAATACAAGGTGAAAGTTAACTGCAGTGTCACTTCACCTCTTATGTCCTTTCACTATAATATCGAGGTTCAATATGCCATGCTGTCTCCTCTATTCAATACTTTTCTTCTTTTGGATGAATTAGTTCGCTGCCTTAGTTTATTTTAGGGCTGGCCAATTCAAACTGTAATGCTGACATACCCCAGTCGTCATTGAACCTGGAGCCTCTGGAACTTAGTGCATGAGCCTCTACTGCATGAGCTAAAAGCCATATGGCTAAAGCTGTAGAGCAAACTCATTAATCTCTTTCTAAGTAGTCTCGGTGCCACTAGATGGGACAGAACACCACACCCAGGAGGAGTGTGGGTTACATACTTCCCCTACCTGAGGAAGCACATCCCAAGCTTTAGAGACTTTCCAGTTGAAATCCCGGACAAGCCCCAACTTTTAACACCCGAGCCCCCACTTGTAACACTGACAGACCCCGGTCGTCGGTGGGCAGGATTGAATCTGGGACCTCTTAGTGCATGAGCTTAGAGTTGGGTCTAAGCGAATCAAGTGCCTGCTTCCGTGCTGAAACCCCGTCCTCAAGATGTGTAGCCAGCTTGAGTCTTTCCTCTTGCCTCTCATCATGCCTCTCCCCCAGGGGTGAAAGTAACATTCTACACTTACTGGTACGGGGGCCGGCTCCAGCCCCCAGAAGGGGTGGGGTCTTGGGCAGAAGGGGCGGGGCTGTCGGGGGTCAGTGTCCCCGAGCCAGCCCATCTGCGCTGCCTGGCCTGCGCTGCCTGGGGCTCCAGCTGGGATTTAAAGGGCCCGGGGCTCTGGCCGCTGCTGCGGCCACACTTTAACGTCAGCTGAGTATGGGCTGGTATTGGTGGCCACTTCTTACAGAACGCCGTACCGGCCCATACTGGCTTACTTTCACCCCTGCTCTCCTCTAGCTGCAAGTCCCTCTCTCTTGGTACTGGACCAGCTTGTGGGCCCTGTCCAGAACTTCAACCATAAGTTCATCATGGAAACGCTTCCTCTTGGAACGGTCCGTGAAGGTAAGTTGGGCCAGGCTTCTGCTGCAGTGTGGGCAAGCTGTGGAAGTCCTGCAGCCAGTAGAGGTCAAGGGGCCTGGAACAGGACAAGACACAGGGGGCTACTATCTCAATTAGCTCAGTGCAGGAGCACAGAAAAAATCTGTGAATCTGTTTAGAATGTCAAGGACAAAATGTTACTTTTCCAAACTGAACTTCACTATATTGTGAGAGGGCGGCTTCAGACCACAGAAGTTACAGCCTTGTTAATCACAGTGAAAGAAGAGCAGAGATCAGGGTAAGTGGGTTTTTTTCTAACAATTGCAGAACTACTTTGGTTTGGGTGGGGCTGCCATCCATGGCTGTACCACAGAAGCTTCTATCATTTCAGGCTATTTCAACATTTTGGAGGACATAATGGTTCTGTGGTGCCTGATTGGCAAAGGGAGATGTTATTCCAAGTTGCTGGTGTTCCCTGCAGCATATGCAACCAAAGTAGCCTAATGTATAGTGACTAAACAGCACATTTGTTTGTGGAGTGGGCTGGTCAGCTACCAAAGTGCCACTGGGAAATACGCCCTTCCCTGCAGTGTGACTACCTATCTGGGGTTTGCAGCTATTGGCACCAAGGATTAGGTCAAAATTCATGAGGGAATCAACAGGATTCTCTGTTAGCTTCCACATGGCTTAGCCTATTATGGCTGCGTGCAAACACAGAGTTCCACAGCCATCCTCCTTAACCACATTTCTACACCTTTCTGCACAAAATTTCAAACCCCAGTCATATTTGGGACAAATGATTTTTGTCACCTATGTACTGAAATGGACTAGATTTGTAAATGGAACACATTTCCACCTCCCATCTGCCCCTAGGGTGACCAGATGTCCCGATTTTGTAGGGACAGTCTTGATATTCAGGGCTTTGTCTTATACAGGCACTTATTAGTCCCTCAACCCTGTCCCCATTTTCCACACTTGCTGTCTGCCCCCCACAGTTCACTGTTTTCAGGTGGGTTGACAGAGCTTTGATTGGTTACAGAGTGGCATACTGACAGTCATGGCAATGTAAAGTTGTTATTTTTAAGAAACAGGAATGGCCCAAGCAAAAATCTGCACCTTTCCAGTAAAAATTCACTTGCAAGGCATTTTTACTGTTTGCATTTCCTGGTTGCCATTTTGAACACCACATGATGGGGGCGGGGAGGTTGCCAAGGCACTGGCATGCAATCCGCCATTAGCAGATATACGCTACTAGCCAGGGCTTCTGATAACATTTGCATTGGTTCATAGAACAGAAATCCCTTCCATTACTGTATTCATATTCATTAAAATGAATCCAGAAACTTACCAGGCTCGTGGCTGGCTTCTGTCCCTTCCGTGACTGCTACCCGCTCCACAGTGGATAATTCCTCATGGTGGGCATCAAACAGCTCCTCTAAGTATGGCCCCAGGATGCGCTGCTGCTGCTTCTGCTCCAAAGCCTCTTTTAGGACCAATTTCAGCAACAGCATCACTTCACTGTCCTCACTCGGTGCCTGCTGCTGGGTCCCATCAGTTTCCATTCTAGATTCTGGGGCCAGCAGGGCGCCATCCCAGCTGACCAGGTCGTCATCCACCACGGTTGGCTCTGTGCTCAGTGCACTGCCCAGCACCCCGTTAAACTCCCTATAAAATGGGCATGACGTCGGAGAGCTGCCCGAGGTGCTGTTCTGGTTCTTGGCTTTCCCGTACTCAGTCTTGAGCCATTTAGTCCGCTCCCAGCACTGGTCACAGTCTAACAAATTTGCAGTACTGCCAGCTTCTTTGCTATTTGCTGTTATGCATAGTCACTCCTGGTACTCTTATTGAAGTCTACCGTTTGCTGGCCTTGCACCAGAGATTTACCAAAATCGGGCTGTGCTCCCATGACCATGAAGCAGGGCACTTTGCAAACAGCTGCTTTTGTTCAGTCTCTGTTGTAACCACAGAAGGCTCTTGGTGTGTTTGCAGCTTGGCGGTCAGAAAACAGTGGTAAGGTTAATGCTGACTCACTGAGCTGCTGCAGTATAGGGGGTGGGAGAGTTGCTTCTGTTTTCACTGGAATCGATTGGAGATAGACAAAGGAAGTTGGCCCATGGGATTGTGGGACACTTTTGGCTGACTACCAGGACTAGAGTTGTGGGGAGGGCATCTACACTGCAAAGCAAGAGGGCTCAAGACCTGGGTCCCAGCTTGGCTTGCACTTGGACTCTGCATCCCCGCAGAGTCCTAGGACCCTAGGTCCGAGCCAGAGACTGAGAGATTTGTGTGTTGATGGAAGTGGGGTTTGGGGTCAAGCCAGAGTCTGACCCTGGGCTTACATTGCAGTGTAAATATAATATTTCTCTTCATTATTATCTCCCTTCTCTTATTTCTAAATGCAGTTTATCCTCCTGTTGGTCATTTTGGTTACTACCTACAAGTTCACATGTGCAGTTCTGCAAACCGTTATTCACATGAATAGTTTTTACTAATGGGAGTGATCCCATTGAACTCAGTGAAATTTCACACGAGTAAGAATTATGCATAAGGGTTTCCAGGATGTTGCCCAAGTTAGGTTCATGGACATTGACACTTCCCCTGTGAGGAGTTCTGTGTGAGCCATCTTTGATTTCAACAGTGATGGTATCCCCATTCTTCTCTACCACTCATTTGTTTGAATAAGCTAATAGTTCATTTGTCAGTTCTGATGCACGATTATTATATTGTCCAGTTCCAAGATCTTCCCTTCTTTTACATGTTGTTGCTTGTCAGAATAGAGCTTGCCTTTCATTTCATCCTTGTTGTCATTTTAAATCTTAAAATAATTGGATACTTGTGGTAGTTTTGTCCTTTTTCTTCCAGACTGTCGCTCCAATGGGATTACTCAAGCAGACATGGGAAGTGTTGCTCAATAGGTCCTATGGAACCTAAATGATTCTTAGGCCTAATTCTGATCTCAGTTCTGGAATAAATTTGGAGTAACTTGGAGTTAGACCAACATAAATCCTGTGTGAAATCAGAATCAGGGCCCTGGTTTTCAGTCTTAATGCTCCATTTTTGCAATTCCGATTGTTTTAAGTAATGTCTAATTTTGTCCTGGTACTTCTCTTAACATAGAAAAACCTCGATCAGGAAATTTGGGCATAAACTACTAGTTCAGTCTCTGTGCTTTGAGCTTTCTGTTAAGACTGCCAGCGAGGGTGTTCTCTTTTGCGAAGTAAATTTGGAGTGCTCTGAGATCACCTACTCATTTCACATTTGATCGTCGATGCAAACAGCTTTCAGAAAGAGATGCCTTCTAGCTACTGAGGTCAGATTTAAACTAATCACCTAGACGTGAAACACCCTGTCTTCCATTTTTTGTTTCCTGAATTATCTAGTCCCTTGTTTTTTTGTTTTTTTTTCTTGTGGTGCTAAATATATAAATAAAGGGTGGTGGTATCTAAAGATTTCAACATAGGACTCAGGAGCCAGGCACTTGGGAGCTACCACTGACATTGACTTTCTGGAAGCTAAGCAAGTCATTTAATCTTGCTCAATACAGTTTCCCCCTTGGCAAAATTGGGAATGCCACTAACTGATAGATACTGACCTCACAGGGGTGTTGGAGGATTGGATTCATTAGTTAAGTAGTATATGAAGATGAAAAGTGCTTTGTAAGTGCTAAGGTTTCTTAAATCTTTAAAAATTATTGTACTGCTTTTATACAGCTAGAACACAAGCACGTTTGAAAAAGGAATTAATTCCTCTTACTCCCATATCTATACCCTTAATATGGAAGAGTCCAATAGTAGCCACTTCCATTGCTTAGCTAGTCCAGCAAACTGGTTGTGTGAACATTCCTAAGCATTTTTTAATATACTCTCTAATGCTTATCTTTGTCTGTCCTGGGAGCATAATGGAAAAGACCTAAATCCCTGTTTATAACTGCAGTATCAAAAAAATGGTGTTAATTGTAAGCTCTAAATTTCTTGGCACTTAAGAAAATAAATACTTATAATGACCTAGTAATATGGGAAGGGAATGACAAACCACAAGAGATTACATTGATTGTGTGGTGCATGAACACAACAAGAGTTATTAAAATGTGGGAAACGTTGTGAATGGATTAATATATCATTGTTAATGGCTAGGAGAAGAGAGTTTGCAGCACCATAAAAGGCCGTTGGGACTCTGGGGTACTGGTGTGTCATAAGTTGCAGAACCCAGTTAACTTTTTTCATTGCTTTTCAAAAACAGCCCATGATTTGCAGAGACAACCCTGTAAGAAAACAATTTCAGCTATAAACTCAATGCACCACGACTAGAGAAAATAGCCACCTTCTGAATGGCTGTGCACTTTAATATGTATAAATGTGATGTTTTTATTACTTTGAGACAGATTTTCAAAGGTATTGAATGGTAGCTTCAATGGCAGGTAGGTGCCTAATCTGCATACATGCTTCTGAAAATACCACAATGTTCCTATCTGCATCTTCTAGTGCCTTTGGTATTTTTAAATACCTTTGAAAATCAGACCCTTAGTTCTCTGAGTGAAATTCACCCATGGGCAGAGGGCCAGCACAAGGATTCTATGCCACTTTAGTCCCACTTAAACCCATGATGATCTGCCTGGGGGTGGATTATCAAATGCAATTAAGGAATAGCTCTCCCTGTGGTGAATGGATTTGTATGAGCACTGTAATATGAATGACACTATGGGATCGCACAAATGCACACTTATTTTGTGTGCATGTCTGACAAGAGAATTGCATTTAAATAGGTGCATGTGTAATGGGTTATATCCAGGTATGCACATACAAAGCAGGCATGTCTTGGCACACAGAAAAATGGGGTTCACCTGAAGACTGAAAAGCAGGCCCTTTATATTCATCTGTGTGAGTCCTGCATAATTCTCTGGAAGTCAATGGAATTACAGTCGTGTAAAACCCGTTGAAGTGAGATCAGAATTAGGCCTATAGCTGTACCAGGAGATGGAACTCTTCTGTCATATCCACAGATAGGAGTTGGGGCTAGTCCCCACACAGGACTTGCACCAGGTTAACTAAAATCAGTTTTGAAAGGAATTTAATTAAAGCCATGCAAATTTTATATGCAGAGTAAGCTTGAGGGCCAGATCTTCAGCTGCCTCTTGGAGCTGCTCTAAACTGCACCCAACTGCAATGACCCTAAATGGATAGCTGCCCCTCTTCCTCAGGGCTCAACTGTCACTTTACTGCCCCAGGAGTGCTGTTGTGTCCTGCTTTGTATCACAATTTTAGAGAGCCACATCCCTGGCTGTGCCTCAGGACTGTTCTAAACTACACCCAGCTGCAGGGATCCTCCGGAGGATCCCTTCCCTAGCCATACCCCTGAGATGACTCCTGTGCTAAGGTCAAGAGGAGAAGGGGGTGGCTGATTTCCTCTATACCTGGGAAATGCCATGGAGTTGTCAAACTGACTTTAAGGCTGCTTTGCAAAGCAGTACAAAGCAACCTTAATGGGGTTCAGAATGTGGGCAGCAATTTCATATAGGAAGACCCAGTCAAGTTTGTAACTTTACTCAATAGAGAATGTAGTCTCATGAGCTAAAAAAACCAAACAGTTCTCGTGCTTATTTCTTTGACATGGTTCTGCACTGAGATGATCTGTCAGATCTCATTATGGTTTACTCAAGAAAGATGTTTCCTTTTTATCTCTGCCCGCCACTGAAACAGTCACAAACTTAATCTTTCTCCAGAGACCAAAAGAGATGAAGAAAAATTCTAGTCAGTTGAGTTGTTGCTTGAAAGATTCATAAGCGTGTTCGCTTGGCTTGATGGTCAGCACTGGTTTCATGCTCCCTTTGATTTCATAGCTTCCTAGCTTCCAGCTTCACAGGGAAACACTCCTGAGTGACATGAGAGGTCTGCACATTTTTCTCTATTTCTCCCATGGTTTCCTTTTAAAAATCGGCTTCCTGGGGGCTCCACGAGCTAGTCTGACAGATTCTGAATCTGACACTGTGATTCAACCAAAGAACAAGTGAAAAATGAAGATTTAATAAGTTAGCAAAGTTGCATTATTGTCTAGTGCAACATTTTCAAAAGCACCCAAGTGATTTAGACTCTTACATCTAAAGTGTTTGGTTTTGAAAATTTCACCCAAGTTTCAGGATTTGGGGTACAATGACAACCAGTTTAAAGTAACTTCCCCCCACTGTTATAGTGTATATATATTTTTAAAAGGATCCGATGTAGCTAATTACCAGTGGAGTAGTTTTCACGGCAACTTAAAGCAAGACAGTGGCACTTCTTGCTGGGTGAGGCATTTCTGGCTGAGATGTTCAGAAATGTCAAAATAATGTGTTTCCCAGAATAGCCATTGCAGACCTTAAGGTTATTGTGGTTGGCATATTCAAAGACTTTATTTTTAAAACAGTGCCACAAGTTATTACATACTATCCTAGGGATGTGAACTGGAGTATGCTTAAAAAAAGACTAATTTTAATGATAAAATACTTACTGCATGAGCACGTCAGTAGCTTAACTTTGCTACTGCAAAGGCATTCTTTTTGTACACTTTTTAAAGCAAGCTGTGATTTTATATTTCTTCCCTAAACTATACTTTGTGTATTAGTTTGGGAAAAAAATAACTACCCTCCCTTCCTTTTATGGAATTGGAATTCTCAATAGTTTTTCACCCAGTGAGGTTTGGGAGGATGTCTTTGATTTCAGTAGCAAAGTAGAAATAGGAAAGCTCTTCAGAACAATTCTGACACAAAATTAACAATGTCCTAAGAGAACTGTAAGCGCTATAAGAATTACTTCATATGAGAATTTTCCACAGCTTCTGACTCAATCATGGGAAGTTTCCATTTGACTTATTGGGCAGATTTGACCCTATTGAGCTCTCTTGGTTTGAGTTCTGTCAGCAGTGGCAGTTGTAAATATATGGCCTGCTCCTCCTCTCCTGTAATAAGCATCTGATGCACAGGAGTGCTGGAAAGAACCAAGACTCTATTTCCAGGCCCAGTCACATGATCTAGGTCAAGTTAAGGGTCAGTACTCTGTCACAGGACTGGCTTCAGTGGTTACCATTATACTTACTCACATATCAGTGCTGCAGCCATGTAAAAAACACTGAATCTAGTCAGCAGAGTTGATTCACTGAGGGGAAAATTAAAACCATAGTGAATCCAACTTCAAGATGGGAGAGTCTGCTAACTGATTAAGTCCATCCTTTGGCAGGCAAAAACGTCCACTAGAAATACCTTCCCTCTTAAGACAAATGGGAGGCAGTTTGAGAGAACAACTGTTGTTTGTTCAGTTCCTCACTTGATGCCAACCAGAAGTCCTACTGTAAGGAGTAGGAAGAAGCAACTAAGTAGTGGCAGTTTTCAAAGTACTGATAATTCTGACAAGGATCAGCCGTGGTAGTTTCAGGAGATGGTGGGTTGAGACTAGGGCATGAAGCATAGAGAAAAAAATTATTATAATACTTAGCCTTTATATGTGGCTTTGCAAATACGGTTGTCACTCTCCCCCTTTTACTGAGAAACTAGTCCAACGAGAGGTCAAGTGACTCACCTAAGGATGCACAGTGCATCAGTTTGAGAAGTGAGTGGTAAATGGGCTTCCGCAGAATCCTTTGTGTTGGTTTCCATGGTAAGCACTACAGAAACTGATATAATGATTTATAGAGTGCTTCTGTGATCTGAGGAGGACCAATTACAAGTAAAATCTGCTTCAGTGGGAGATCAGAGACAGAGAAAGGAAGCTGATTTAGGACCCTCTGCCAATGAGCTGTGACCTACATGTAAAGAACTGCTCATTTCAAATTTCACTGGAATGTACAAGGCCTTAATAAATATGTTAAGAGACAGAAGATAGTAACATAATTGTAATAAAAAAGCAAACATTATCTTACTTCAGAAAACACATTGAAAAGAGACAATCTAAGAATATTGCATATAGCTCCTTTGCTAAGAGCCTGACCCAAAGCCCGTTGAAGTCAGTGGAAAGACTTCCGTTGACTCCAGCAGAATTTGGATAAGGTTCCTAGAAAGATGACACAAAATTCGAACACTCCAGGGGAAAGAGAAAAGAATGTCAATATTGTTTCCAAGTCTTTAGAAATTTAAATGGTGAAAGCATATAAAGATGGTGAAAATAATATTGAGCGTAATTTGACAAACTAGAGGTGAACCTTACCCGAAACCTGAATAACTCCTGATTTGTAAACTTTTTCCTGAGCATTGGAAGAGTTTGGAGCTAGCTTCAAACTGTGCACATCAGGGCTAGCTCTGTGTCTAATATAGGGACACATAGTAGCCCTAGTTAACACAAAGGCACTTAATATAGATAGCATCTTGCTTCTACCTAAAAGTGAAGAATAGGGTATATCTTAATTATAGTTAGATTGATAGTGGAGGATTGGAATCAAAATACGGTCCCTACATGTGATAAATCTAAACTCTAAATATACAACTTACACTCCTGTCAAGGTTCCTTCCCCACTCTGAACTCTAGGGTACAGATATGGGGACCTGCATGCAAGACCCCCTAAGCTTATTTTTACCAGCTTAGGTTAAAACTTTCCCAAGGTACAAACTTTTCCTTGTCCTTGAACCCTATGCTGCCACCACCAAGCGTGTTAAACAAAGAACAGGGAAAGAGCCCACTTGGAGACATCTTCCCCCCAAAATATCCCCCCAAACCCTACATCCCCTTTCCTGGGGAAGGCTTGATAAGAATCCTCACCAATTTGTACAGGTGAACACGGACCCAAACCCTTGGATCTTAAGAACAATGAAAAATCAATCAGGTTCTTAAAAGAAGAATTTTAATGAAAGAAAAGGTAAAAGAATCACCTCTGTAAAATCAGGGTGGTAAATACCTTACAGGGTAATCAGATTCAAAACATCAAGAATCCCTCTAGGCAAAACCTTAAGCAGAGGTGAAAGTAAGCCAGTATGCCCTGGTACGGCGTACCGGTAAGAGCCGGTGCGCCGTACCAGGACCGGCTTTCCGAGAGGGCAATTTAAAGCCCTGGGGTAGCGGCGGCAGGGCTGTGGCGGGGATTTGAAGGGCTGCGGAGTTTCAGCTGCTGCTACCCCCCTGCCCATGGCCCTTTAAATTCCTTCCTGAGCCCTGCTGCCTGAGCCCCGGTTTTGTGGATTTACCATGTTTCACGGCCTGCCAGTTCCAGCGGCCGCTACTGCTCTGGGGCCCTTTAAATCCCTGCCAAAGCCCCGCCACCGCTACCCTGGGGCTCAGGCAGCAGGGCTCAGGCTGGGAGTTAAAGGGCCCAGGGAGGGTAGTAGTGGCTGGAGCTCCGGGGCCCTTTAAATCCCCACCAGAGCCCCACCACCGCTACGGCAGGGCTCGGGCAGCAGGGCTCAGGCCGGGATTTAAAGGGCCCCGGAGCTCCAGCCGCCGCTACTGCCCCGGGGCCCTTTAAATACCCGCCTGAGCCCTGCTTCCGAAGCCCTGGGGTAGCGGCGGCGGGGCTCTGGAGGGGATTTAAAGGGCTGGGGTGGTAGCGGCGGCTGGAGCCCCAAGCCTTTTAAATCCCCACCTGAGCCCTGCTGCCCGAGCCCTGGGGTAGGGGTGGGGGGGGGGTGGGGGCTCTGGTGGGGATTTAAAGAGCCCCGGAGCTCCAGCGACTGCTACTGCCCTGGCCCTTTAAAAACCCACCGGAGCCCTGCTGCCGAAGCCCTGGGGTAGTGGCGGTGGGGCTCCGGCAGGCATTTAAAGGGCCGGGGTGGTAGCGGCGGCTGGAGCCCTGGGGCCCTTTAAATCCCCAGGGCTCCATCGGGGCAGCAGGGCTCAGGCAGGGATTTAAAGGGGCTTGGGGCCCTGGCAGCTGCTACCACAGAGGAGCCCCAGGCCCTTTAAAGCTCTGCCAGAGCCCAGAGCCCTGGGGTAGCAGTGGCAGCTGGGAGCCCCCAGGGCTCCTCAGTGATTTAAAGGGCCCAGGGCTCTGCTGCGGTAGCAGCAGCTGGAGCCCTGGGCCCTTTAAATCACCCCTGAGCTCCCAGCCCCCTCTGCAGCTGGTAGCTCGGGGGTGATTTAAAGGGCCCCGGGCTCCCAGCTGCCGCTACCGCAGCTGGAGCCCTGGCCCTTTAAATCAAGAAGCCAGGTACAATTTAATGCAGCCTTTGGTTGCTTTAGGTTGTACCAGAGAGCCAGATTAGCCCTTAGCCAGTCCTAAAATCAGGTTTCAGAGTAGCAGCCGTGTTAGTCTGTATTCGCAAAAAGAAAAGGAGGATTAGTCTCTAAGGTGCCACTAGTACTCCTTTTCTTTTTCCTAAAATCAGGGGGCCAAACAGGTAGTGTAAAGCTAGCTGTGCCCCTGCAGCTGTGCCAGTTGCAACATTGACACAACTGATGATCTGACCCTTCCCCCCCACCCCCACCCCCCAGGATCCAACCCTTTTGATACCAAAATGTTGTAAGTAATGTTGGAATTTGGTAAAGATAACACAGTATAACACCAACCTGAATTCCTATCCCTATCTAAATTCTGCTTAGCTACATTTATTTCAAGTACAGCAGTCTGTTTGGGTTGGGTTGAACAAATATATAATATTGTCCCCTTTTAGCTCAAGCAGTTGCCAATATTTAGGGCCTTGCTGGGTTGTTTTCTTTGGGAGGAGAAATTGATTTTATGAGTAGAGCTGACTGGAGGATGATAATTCTCTTTCATGATAACTTCTGAGGTTTCAACATTTGTTTTCATGCTACATTGGAGGGAAACAAAACCCTCCAACCATTTGCACAGGACTGGCATTGTATAAGCATTCTACAGCCTGGTGGTTAGGCTGCTGCTCTGTGATGAGGGGAGGCCCAGGTTCAAGTGTCTGATTCAGCACTGAGATTTTTATTCCTCCTCACTCCAAATCAGGCAGAGGAGGGACTTAAACCTGGGTTTTCCATACACCAGGGCAGCACCCTAACCTCCAGCACACACTCACTCCCTAAAAAGAGAGACTCTTCCCTTCCTTCCCCTAGACCCCAAAACCTGCCTGCTGATATGTGTCTATGAAACAGCATATTTCACCGAAGTGAATTTTGGGCAAAAAATGTTCCAACCAACTCCACTGGAAGTCCGATATTTCTTTAGTGCAATCCTGTTTGTTTACAAAGTCGGTACACAAAGTCCTGTTTCCCTGAACACAGTAGGAATAAACGGGGCAGTTTCCTTGCTCACAATTCTTACCTTACCTTTCCAGCTAACACTCTACCCAAAAGGAGTTCTCTCACTGGACTTCCTCCTAGGGCCACACTACCAGGGCTTCTCTGGGTTTCTCCTGGCTTTACTGGCTGCTTTCTACTTCTCACTCACAGCTGCAATCTAATCAGTGCCCCAGCCCCTGAATGTGCAATAATTTCCCAGGGTAACTTCCTCACCTAGGAGTCCCAGTCTTGGACCAGGAACCCACTGTGCAAGGCGTGTTACAAAAACAGAACCAAGAGGCAGTACCCTGATGATGCCTATTGGGGAAAAAAAATGACTTTATCAATATCAAAGAAAAATGTCAGCCTATTTGTTACAAAATAACCGACCCTACATTAAAATAAGCAGAAGATATGTAACAAAAGAGAATGAAACTGCCAGATTTTAAACTGGTATCTAATAATTTTTGGTATGACGGAGATGAATTCTTTAAAATTACAAGATGGAACATTAATTCCCAGGGGAAATATAGAACAATTTATTACTAATACCAGACACACCTGAGAGTATTTCTTTAAATTATGTAAAGATTTACACTCCACTAATATCATAATTCATACTTTGAAAACCAGAATTGTATCTTAGAAAATACTTAGGGGGAATGTATATGGGTACATTTCTTAATAAAGATAAATGGGTTGTGAGTATCTTGGGAAAACTGGGTCCTGAATGGTGTTAGAGAGATGTCAGACCAACTTGACCGGGAAGGTTGGACCAGATCTTCAGCTGGCGTAAATCAAGTCAGCACAACAATGCAGACTTACACTAGCTGAGAATCTAGCTCAATGATTGTTTTTTTACTGCCACAAATGAATATACAGCTATGTCAGGATGACTTTTGAGCTGTTTTTAGTACGGCTGATTGAAAATTGTCCATTGAAATGATTTTTGACAGAAAATGGGGGTTTTCACTTTTTTTTTTGTTCAAAATTATCCCTGCTTTCTGCAGAAAAACTCATTGTTTTCCCATCAAGACTTTGACCAAAAACCAGAAGTGCATCACTCTCCCCCTGGTTGGTCAGGGGCAATTATGCAACATGGATAATGCTGTGGTGTATTATGCCAGACATAGTCCAGATGAGGATCCCAGCCCAGAGAGCAGAATGGCCTAACAGGACTACATCAGTGAAAACTAGGTGGCTTTTAGTTGGCATGATCTACATGTGGTCTACATAGGTCAGTTAGAGCAATCTGCAATTTACCCCCCCCCCCACCATAGAGCTGTTACCCACACACTCGAGGGCACCCCACCTTTTCCCTTATGTAGGCTCAAGGCATAACCCAGTTAATTTAGGCACCCCACTCTTTCCCAGTTCCTGGGGCTCCAGGCAAAAGGCACCTAACTATACCCAATTCCTAGGCCTCAAGGCCACCCATACCCAGTTCCTAGGACTCAGGGCATAATCTTATGTAGGTGTGGGGGGCCTTTTACCAGTAAAAGAGCCTTTCACAGTAATATCCTTAACCTCTATTTATTAACAGTTATCAAAACAGAATACACTTGCTAAGCATAAAATGTTCACTTCTCCCAATAAGGCAGAAAGATTACATTGGCTGGGGACTCCAGCTTCTGCACAGGATGATTGGTAGAGTGTTGAGGTCTGGCATTTTGGATCTTGGGCTGTGTCCTGGAGTTAGGTTCCAAAAATCTTTTTTTTGGACCCAGTTTATATAGTTAAACTTGAGTCCTGCTTAGTGGTACCTTAACCAGTCATTTTAAACCAAAGTGCTACAAAACAGTATTTCCCCCCATTAGGAAACAATTATTTAACCAATCATACTCCACCATCTTAGCTGATTTAAATCTTGCAAAGTTAGTTATGCAACCAACAAAAACAATTAAAGAATTGTACAGAGACCGTACAGATGAACAATAGAGAAGTAGGGACCACAAGTCAAAACAATAGAATAGGTTTCACAATCACAACTGTTGATAAGTGGTTCCTTGCCAGACAGAATGTTATCAGACAAAGTTTTCTTTAGACATCTTAAGATCTGTTTCTTTATCTGGTGATGGTGGGTTCTATGAGGGCAGGAGCGCCTTCTTACCCGCCCGATATTACATTGCACTGATGCAATTTAGATGGAATGTGCAGATGTGTCGCTCTGTTTCTTAGTTCATGGCTGCTGCTGCTTACTGCAGGAAAAGGCCTCAGACCTTACAGGCCAGTCTCCAGCACCATGTAGACACATTGTAAATTAGACATAGGCACTGACTCTGTGGGTGCTCCAGGGCCGGAGCACCCATGGGAAAGAAATAGTGGGTGCTCAGCACCCACTGGTGGGCCCTGAAGATGAGCTTCTCCCCCTCCTCCCCAGAGCCTCCTTCCCGCCGCTGATCAGCTGTTCAGTGGTGGGTAGGAGGCGCTGGGGGGGAGAGGGAGGAGCAAGGACAGTAAGAGGTGGAGTGAGGGTGGGGCACACACAGGGGAGGGGCGGAAGTGAGCGGGAACAGGCGGGGTGGCGCAGGGGCAGAGCGAGGGCAGGAAGGGGTGGGCGTTGGGCCTGGAGGAAAGGAGTGGAGTGGGGGTGGGGCCTAGGGCGGAGCGGAGGTTAAGCGCCCCTGGGGAAATGAGAAACTCGGTGCCTGTGAAATTAGATCAAGAGAAAAGGCCAAACAACAACATAAAATATTAGCCCACCAAATATTTGAGGTAGATGCACACAGATCATCCCATTACAAAACATAATCAATAGGTTCATTGCCTTTGTTCTCTTCCTCCTGTATTATTTATATTATGGTGGCCCCTCTTAGGGCTGATTGTACTAGGCACTGTAATAAAAACAGTCTCTACCCTAAAGAGGACACAATCTAAATTAATCATCTGATGTAACAAGTGGATGAAAGAAGCAAACAGCTGGAAGTGAGGGAAGAGGACAAAGTAACAGTAAATCAAGTACACTTTCATGTAGACTAGCTGTACGCACAATACAGTAGGACACCTGCCTACCATTTATCTCATCTGACAGTGTTCTTCAGGCAACATGGCAGAAGTGAGTCAAGATAAACAGAAAACAAATTGTGTTACATTATGTTTGTTAAAAATGCCAATAAATAGTTTTAAAGAAGAAAATACGCAGTTTGGCAGGATAGTCATTGGGTCAATGAAATTGGCCTCCATACTGTTGGGTTGTGGATTTACTCTATATTTATCAAGAGTGTGTATTTTTGAATACGGAGAGATGTTTGCTCTTATGGGTCAAACTACTACTGAGGGCCTGATCTTGTGGCCATGTTGTGTGTGGCACCTATATTACTTTCATAGGGGTTCTCTGTGTGAAGTGGCTTCAGGATTGACCCCTAATTTGCAACTCTTTAGAGTCAAGTTATCAAATGAGGACTTTTGGGCTCAGTTGAATAGCTAAGAAGATCTTTTTGTGTTCAGATGACTTTCATCTTCAGTAACATTACTTTTCTTTAGAAATGTATAGCTTTATCAAATTATCAGTCTAGAAATTGTGCTGAGTCAATAAGTAATAGACTGTTGAGGCTGGAAAAACTTATTACACTAAACCTAGTTCTAAAGTATTAGAAAATGTACCTTATAGCGATAGACTCAAGAAGCTCATTTTGCTTATCTTAACAAAAAGACGGTTTAGGGGTGACTTGATTACAGTCCATAAATACCTACATGGGGAAGAAATATTTAATAATAGGCTCCTCAGTCTAGCAGAGGGAGGTATAATACAACCCCATGGCTGGAAGTTGAAGCTAGATAAAATCAAACTGGAAATGAGGCATTATTTTTTGACATTGAGAGAATTTAACCATTGAAACAATTTGCTAAAGGTTGTGGTAGATTCTACATCACTGAAAATTTTTAAAACAAGGATGGATGTTTTCCTAAAAGAGGAGTTCTAGGAATTCTGGGGAAGTTCCATGGCTTGTGTTGTACAGGAGATCAGACTAGACGATCACAATGGTCCCTTCTGGCCTTGGAATCTATGAGTCGAGTACATTTGTAACAGGAAATTGTGCTTACCTACAGCAAAATATAGATGAGAGAAACCCTGAGTATCTCAAAGGGATCAACCTAGAAATTACACATGTTTTGTGGTCAAAAGAAATTGACAGCTTCTCTGTGTGTGTGTGTGGTTTGAATGGGCTTGTAAGATAATTATTTTTCTAACAGGTTTCAGAGTAGCAGGCCTGTTAGTCTGTATTCGCAAAAAGAAAAGGAGTACCTGTGGCACCTTAGAGACTAACCAGTTTATTTGAGCATGAACTTTCGTGAGCTTTCATCTGATGAAGTGAGCTGTAGCTCATGAAAGCTTATGCTCAAATAAATTGTTTAGTCTCTAAGATTTTTCTAACGTTTCAGTTGGTGGTTAAAGTGGCATAAGCATCTACAGTACTGGTGACATTCTAGAGAAATTACAATAGTTGAAAAAATTATCTGCATATTTGGGGTTTAATGTGTGATAATTTTGTGTTTGTATGAAGGGAAAAGCTTGGCTATTGAATACCACTTGGGAAAGTAATATTGAATTCATATTCATAGTAATTAAGTTATTTGTCTAAAAGTTCTAAGTTTTAACTTTTCAAGTAGTTTGAACTATCAAAGGCAGCCACATAATTGCATTGGCATATATATTTAACTGGAAATTGATGATTTCAGTATTTCAGGCTCTAGAGTTTCGTATTCTTTTAATTATTTAAATTCTATTTTGGCTAATAAAACTTACAATTTTACAATAGCTCTCTAGTTTCTACCTTAGCTAAAGACCATCCTAAGGAGTGGTGACAAATGTAATGGATTAATTAAAATTGCTTAATCAACATGTGTTTTATAATGTATCTTTCTTACATTGCATAATGAGGACTTTTCTGACAATGGATTTTGAGGTTTCTATATTATTCATTGCAAATAATTTTCCAGTCTCCTATAAACTTCATGAAAATCAAAATTTTGGAGTGTATGAAATAATGAGAAATAAATTAATATTAAGTTTTGTGAAAATTTTCTCAAAAATGTTGTACCTAGCCATGAATTACAGATCTGAATATGTTGTGTTATTCATATGTGTTCCAGAGCTATTGTTATTTGAAAAAGTTAATCTGAATTTAGGCTGGGGGTCTAGGTCTTGATCTAAAGCCCGTTGAAGCCAGTGGACAGATTTCCATTGATTTTAATGGCTATCAGTTCAGGCTGCTTCAGCCCACCATGCTCAGTATGGTATGTGGTGGATTTTCCGTCTCCTTAATGTCTTCAAACCAATATTGGTTGCCTTTCTGCAAGACATACTTTAGTCAAAGTTAGTGGGCTCAGTACAAGAGGAACTGGGTGAAATTCTACTGGCTTTGTTATGCAGGAGATCATATTAGATTATCTAATGGTCCCTTGTTGCCTTAAAATCAACAAATATGTTTTCACAGAAGATACTGAACTTAATTTCTGAGATTTTTCTGATGCTGTGCCTTCAAAATGTTACCTTCTCCAAAACTGTAAAACTGTGGTATCAGTGATTAAATCATAGAGAAATACAGTTCTGATTTTTATTTCTGGATCTGAAACTAATTCAAGTTGCATTTTATTACAACTGGCATCACTCATAACCACAGAAAAAATATCCATGATGATCCGTTTGGTACCGATGATGACTGAAGGAAATTTATATTGTGACCTGTGCATTTTTGGGAGAAGACTGTTTTAGATCACAATGATGTGCAATTGGGCAAACTAATGGTGTCTTCAACATAGACACAGTGTAATAAAATAAAAACTACGTTGCATTTTGCAATAAGAAGACATCAAGGAATGCCTTCAAAGATCCATTCCTGGAGTTTCTGGTTTTATCAGGGAATTTGGTCTCTCTGGTTCAGTGCCTAGTAAAAATAGTTCAGCTTTAATAAAGCACAGATGTTGACATATTCACTCACCTTCATCATTGCATGGATGCATTTCATACTGAATTTCACCTAAGGAATTTTAGACTTTAAAGATAATAATCAAAAACACCTCTGGCTTCCCATTGGGATTATTGCTGTTTTTTCAGATCAAAGATGCCACATCAACATAATGACTTAAGAAGGAAAGTTATGATTTTTTTTACCTACTAATGAAAAGATTAATGTGGCTTAACTATAGTAATTTTAGCACCTCTTTTCCTTACCCTTGTTTAGCATTTGTGCCATTAGAACATACTTTTGTAATTCTTTCCTAAAGTCCTTCTTTGTCTCATGCTATCAGCAAGAGTAGTCATCTATAACAAAGTTAGGATTCTGTTTCAGTATAATTAAATATATTTCCTTGCTGAATACATTCCAAGCATTCCTTGAAATTGCTTCCTTTTTTTTTTTTTTTTTTGGTATGGAAAGCCAGATATGTTTAAATTTCAAACAGTGACATTAATGCATAGTCCACTACATTATTTCCAATGATGCATCAGATTTGGAAATTTCCTCAGCTGGCTCAAAGGCCTAAGGGGCAAGTTTTCAAAATAATATGCAGGAGGTATACCCACAAAATCTGTATAATGGCTAACAGATTTTGAACTTTACTTTGAAGATTTACCCCCCTTTTTTACTGAGCATGCGCCATAGACCATAATAGATTAACACTGATTAAAAATAAACCCCTTTAGGAAGCCTGTTGCTCTGAGAAGGGAGAATGATTCAGTATGGTTACTGTAATGGACAAGTCAGTGTGAGATGGTTGAAAAGATGAAGGGGTTTATTATTCACCTCTTGAATCATGGGGGATTTAGGTACTTAACTCTCTTTACTATTAATCCTTTGCAATCCCCACACACTGAGTTAGAGGGAATCCCCATAAGGCTGTGGAATAATAGAATAAATACAATGTTAATTACTGTGTGTGTGTGGCCAGAGAAGTCAGGCTAAAGTGGTAAATTAGACATTGTTAGAAGAAAAAAGTGGGGGTGAGGGTGGGGAGAAAGGTCATGCAAAGTATGTGCTGCTGTTGTTATCTCTGGACAACAGAAATTGGGTGAAACTTGGGGAAACTTTTTTGGACACGACATATCAAATATGTCTCACAAATTTACAGTCTTCTCTCTCTATTGGATATTTATATAAGGCCATTCCTGGATAGAGCTAAAATGTCTGATGCCACTAGTAGTACCTAATATGGAGTTTGAGGTGGCAAGCTAGCTGTTATCTTTCTGTTCCTTCCTGGAGTTTGATTAGCATTACTAAGACTGTGTATAACTTTTGATAAGATCATCACCCTGGTCTCTGAGCACCCTGCCTCTGTTGCTGGGTTTTTTTGGTCAATATTAGGGGATTCCACTGATTTTTATTTGGCCCTTTAAAGATGTTTGATGCAGAATTGGGTTTTGAGCCCTATGAAATCCAGAGTCCCTGAGGCCCCCAGTTTATGAGACAGTCTCCAAGTTGTAGGATCTCTTGCTGTCTGACTATGTTGATCGGGGAGGGTGAGGAGAGGATCCACTGAGAAGCTCTGTGAGAGAAGAGATGAGGATGGGCCTCTCTCCAAGAATAGGCTTGCTGGGGGCCTCCAACGTTTTAAAGTCAACCATGTTTTTTTGCCGTTGCTATTGCTTGGAGCTAAACATCTGTAAGCCCATGGTCAGCAGCTGGAGAGAGGGCTGAAGTTGGCTACCCTCTCAAAGTATAATTGAAAAGACACTCTGTGACTGGAGCCATGGAGAGGCTTTAACGGGTATAGTGTCATTGCCAGATGGGAAGCAATGGTTTGCATGTTTGTGTATATGATTCCTGACCTGGCTGGTAGTAGCCTCCACAAATAGCCCATCATAGAAGATTCCTATTCTGATTAGGAATAGATTGCACAAGGTGGCTCTATGTGGACTCAGCCAAAATGAGTGCACATTAATCCTGCTGCTAAAAATATGCATGTGCCCATTTGAGTCAGTTATGCCAGAATTTGGTCTCTATATTCTCTGACACAAACTACATTAATATGGAGTTATGGTTGACAGCACATATCAGTAATTTAGGGTAAAATACATTACAGGAATGTTGTAATTATCCCAAAGCAGAGCATTATAGACCAAGGAAATTCAGAATTAAAGTTAAACTTGAAAGAAATCCAAACAAGTTAAAATATGTAAATGCACAGTTAAGGGTACTGACTGGAGTGATGCCATCAGTAACCATATGATAGTGATTAGTCCTCAAGTCCCAGATTAGATTAAATTGATTTTTATAAACACATCAGATTCTTCCCTCCCTTCCCACTATATCATTGGATTTCTTCCAAGAACAATGGGAAAGAGATGGTCTTTTCGAAATGGCCACCACCTGGAGACTACAATGGCTTCAGTCCCATTAACAACAATGAAAGATGGCAGCCATGTATAAAGAGGACAATTTTTCATGGAGTTAATGGTGGTAGAACACTATTTGTCAGCAGGTGCTGAAGTAGAAACTTTCAGTTCTGAAGAATAAGGTGCGGGGGGAGAAGGAGAAAAGGCATAGATCCTAAATACATTATTGAAATGTAGCCCCTGCCCAGGATTCCAGTAAATTGTAACTCTATGAGATGTTTGAAGGGTCTCTTTTGTTTTCCTGTTAACATTCGGGACAAAAATGGTCTGGTAGAGGGTGCTAAATTTCTTAAAGGACCCATTTTTACTTATTTTTAACTCAAACTGATTAACAGATTTACTTGTATATTTTCAGAAAATTCATTCTGTTCTCCATAAGTGCTTATAATTTTGGGGAGGATACGCTGAATTCTTCATATATAACAAAGTGGCTAAATTACTGCTTTAAATGCAAACTCAACTTTCTTAACCTTAACTATGGCACCATGAAAAGCACTTTCATAATATTGTACTCATAGATAAAGAAGGTATAAGTCCTCATTCTTCTGGTCAATCAGTATATTGACTCCCTTCTTGCATTTTTGCTAACACTTTTATCGTAGACTTCATGAAAAAATTAAAATGAAATACAGAAGTTGGGTCCTGATACTGCTTCTATTGGAATCAACAGAAAAATTCTCTGTTGGTTTTGATGTTGCAAGATCAGACTCTTGGTGCAGTATTTTGCTTATTTTATTTTGTTCCAATTGTTTTCTTTACACCAGTATAACTCTACCAAGTTTCAGTGGTATTGCAGCTGTCAGAGAATGTACCCCCGTGTCCACACCCTACACACTATTGTAATAATCTCTGTACGACTTATGCCTTGTTAGGTATTGTCCTGATAAAATGTGAAACAACATTTTATGTATATGTGACGTTATAAGTTTCCACTGTATGGTGCTATTAACACATGTTCCAAACTAAGGCTGGCAAACAGATCTGTCTCTCCTTCATTTGCATTTAAGCAGTAAACAGAAGGGAAACAAAGGATGCTCACAAAAGTGAGGGAAAAGCAGCAGGGAACATCCTTCCATATAGATTTTTTGTCTCCTGAATCCCAGCTGGAAATGTTTTTCAAGAGGGGAACTGACACTATAAAAAGGAGGAATAAACACTCCAAGCTCTCTCCCTCACCCACCCATCCCATTCACAGCACCAGAAGTGACAAAGGAAACATTTGTCGAACTCTGGGAGAAGGGGTCCTGACCTACAGAGCTTGGTCAGTACAACTGCTGAAAGCATATGGAGAGAAGCTTTGCTTGAATTGGATGTAATTTGTTAAGTTAGGCACCAATAGCATTTTAACTTTATTTTCTTGTAATCATTTCTGATGTTCATGCCTCACGTAAAATCTATCTCTTTGTAGTTAACAAACTTGTTTTATTGTTTTATCTAACCATGTGTTTGGGAAATGCCGTTTAAGGTGGCAAGTTGTGTGCTATTATTTCTATTGAAAAAACAAAGGACTACATATAAACTTGTATTTTCCAGAGAGAGTTGGGCAGTACAGGACATACATTTCTTGGGAAAAATCGAAGGCTGGGAGTATGTAGGGGTCACCCTGCAATATAACCCAGGCTGGTAAGAGTCAAGGTGTGGTGGGCAGGCTGCAGCACACACACAGACGTAGGTGGGAGTGGCTTACATGCTGGAAGCTGTTTGTGAGCAATCGAGGCTAGAGGCTACAACAGCAAAGCATTGTGAAGGGCACGATAGGTTATAGGCAGGGGTGACACAGCTACTCATTAATGTGAATTGTACCCCGGTATGTCATGGCATCTGAGTCTCCTCAGGATGGGATACAGAGATAAAATGTTGTGAGTCCAAAAGTATAACTGGGTTAAAAAAAGAATTAGATAAGCTCGTGGAGGATAGGATACAGAGATAAAGTTTCTTGACACCATTAATGACTTCTTTTTGGAGAAGCTAGTCCTAGAAAACACAAGGGAAGAGGCAGTCATTTATTTATTCATAAGTGGCACACAGGATCTGGTCCAAGGAGTAAATATAGCTGAATTGCTCAGTTATAGCAACCATAATGTAATTAAATTTAACATTCTTGTAGGGGGAAAAAACAAAGAAACCCGCCACAGTAGCATTTAACTTCAAAAAGGGGAACTACACAAAAATGAGCAAGCTAGTTAAATGGAAAATAAAAGGAACAGTCACAAGAGTGAAATGCCTGCAAACTGCATGGAGACTTTTTTCAAACACCATAACAAAGGCTCAGATTATGTGCATACCCCAAATTAAAAACCCCAAGAGGACCAAAAAATGCCACCATGGCTAAACAACAGGGTAAGACAGGCAGTTAGACAAAAAGCCATCTCATAAAAATTTCAAGTAAAATCCTTCTGAGGAAAATAGAAAAGAGCATAAACTCTGGCAAATCAAGTGTAAAAGTATAATTAGGCTGGCCAACAAAGAATCTGAAGAGCAACTAGCAAAAAGACACAAACTAAACAGCAATTTTTTTAAAGTACATCAGAAGCAGGAAGCCTGCCAAACAAGCAATGGGGCCACTGGTCAATCAGATTGCTAAAGGAGCACTCAAGGAAGACAAGCCCATTGCAGAGAAGCTAAATGAATTCTTTGCATCAGTCTTTGCTGCAGAGAATGTGAGAGAGAGTCCCTCCCTGAGCCATTCTTTTTAGGTGACAAAACTGAGGAACTGTCCCAGATTAAGAGGTAAATAGAGGAGGTTTTGGAACAAATTGATAAATTAAACAGTAATAAATCACCAGGACCACTTATCCCATGACTGGCAATTACAGGCTGGTAAACCTAACTTCAGTACCAGGCAAATTGGTTGAAACTATAGTAAAGAACAGAATTATCAGACACATAGATGAACATGATATATTGGGGAAGAGTCAACATGGCTTTTGTAAAGGGAAATCATGCCTCACCAATCTATTAGAATTCTTTTTTTTTGTGGGGGGGGTCAATAAATATGTGGATCAGGGTAATCCAGTGGCTATAGTGAACTTGAACTTTCAGAAAGCCTTTGACAAGGCCCTTCACCAAAGGCCCTTAAGCAAAGTAAGCAGTCATGGGATAAACGGGAAGGTCCTCTCATAGCTCAGTAACTGTTTAGAAGATAGGAAACAAAGGGTAGGAAGAAATTGTCAGTTTTCTGAATGGAGAGAGGTAAAT
The DNA here is from genome assembly GCF_965140285.1 of Lepidochelys kempii. Lineage (NCBI taxonomy): Eukaryota > Metazoa > Chordata > Testudines > Cheloniidae > Lepidochelys > Lepidochelys kempii. The sequence continues at coordinate 253,759,352 of NC_136380.1, forward strand.
AGTGCTAACTTCCAGGGATCTGTATGGGGACCAGTGCTGTTCAACATATTCATAAATGATCTGGAAAAAGGGATAAACAGTGAGGTAAATTTGAAGTTGATACAAAATTATTCAAGATAGTAAAGTCCAAAGCAGACTGCGAAGAGTTACAAAGGGATCTTACAAAACTGGGTGACTGGACAACAAAATGGCACATGAAATTCAATGTTGATATATGCCAAGTAAAACACATTATAAAACAGAATCCCAACTATACATACAAAATGATGGGGTCTATATTAGCTGTTACCATTCAAGAAAGAGATTTTGGGAGTCATTGTGGATAGTGTTCTGAAAACGTCTGCTCAATGTGCAGCAGCAGTCAAAAAAGCGAACAGAATTTTAGGAACCACTAGGAAAAGGACAGATAAAAAGACAGAAAATATCATAAAGCCACTATATAAAGCCATGATACACCGACACCTTGAATACTGTGTGCAGTTCTGGTCACACCATTTAAAAAAAGATATATTGGAATTGGAAAAGGTACATAGAAGGGCAACAAAAATGGTTAGGGGTATGGAACAGCTTCCATACAAGGAGCGATTAAAAAGACTAGGGCTGTTCAGCTTACAAAGGAGATGACTGAGGGGGGATATGGTAGAGGTCTATAAAATCATGACTAGTGTGGAGAGGGTGAACAGGGAAGTGTTATTTACCCCTTAGTGTAACACAAGAACCAAGGGTCTTCCAATGAATCATAGAATCATAGAATATAGGGTTGGAAGGGACCTCAAGAGGTCATGTAGTCCAACCCCCTGCTCAAAGCAGGACCAATCCCCAACTAAATCATCCCAGCCAGGGCTTTGTCAAGCCTGACATTAAAAACTTCTAAGGAAGGAGATTCCACCACCTCCCTAGGTAACGCATTCCAGTGTTTCACCACCCTCCTAGTGAAAAAGTTTTTCCTAATATCCAATCTAAACCTCCCCCACTGCAACTTGAGACCATTACTCCTTGTTCTGTCATAAGCTACCACTGAGAACAGTCTAGATCCATCCTCTTTGGAACTCCCTTTCAGGTAGTTGAAAGCAGCTATAAAATCCCCCCTCATTCTTCTCTTCCGCAGACTAAACAATCCCAGTTCCCTCAGCCTCTCCTCATAAGTCATGTGTTCCAGTCCCCTAATCATTTTTGTTCCCTTCCGCTGGACTCTTTCCAATTTTTCCACATCCTTCTTGTAGTGTGGGGCCCAAAACTGGACACAGTACTCCAGATGAGGCCTCATTAATAGGCAGCAGGTTTAAAACAAACATAAGGAAGTATTTCACACAATACACAGTCAGCCCATGGAACTCATTGCCAGGGGTGTTGTGAGGCCAAGAGTATAACTGGGTTCAAAAAAGAATTAGATAAGTTCAAGGAGGACAGGTCCATCAGTTGCTATTATCCAAGATGGTCAAAGACACAACCCCATGCTGTGGGTGTTCCTAAATGTCTGACTGCCAGAAGTTGGGACTGGATGATAGGTGATGGATCACTCAATAAATAGCTCCGTTCTGTTCATTTCCTATGAAGCATATGGCACTGGCCATTGCTGGAAGACAGAATACTGTGTTAGAAGGTCCTTTGGTCTGCTCCAGTAGGAAAGAGGAGAACTTGGTCTATTTTCTTTAAATTGCATACAACTTTATTACAATTTTACTGACTCCAGTTATGGAGGCTGGATGAAAATTAGCCAATCTAAAATTCAAGCACGCTAGCAGGATATTAAGAAGCCTATAAATGGATTAGATTCTGTGTTTTAATTTTTAATTGAGTTCTCATTGACTTACTTCTTTCATCAATATTTTGACAAATGAGCAATAAAACCACATCCAATTGTCCTTTTCCATAAAGAAATAGGAAATTTCTAATGAACTGCCAAAAGCTCACTCAAAATTCTAAGAGGCAAACTCTGATCCTGATGAAGTTTTGCTATGTACTTCAATGGGCTCAGGATACAGTAAATGAGTTTTGATGGTGTCTATAAACTACTTGCTGTACACAACAGTTAGAGATTCACGACTGATGTATTGTGAAATTCCCCAGGACTCAAAGAGAAACCAAAGCAGGATATGATCAAGCTTGTAAAGCACAGAATGAAATTTCTTTCTTCTATGAAAAATTAGAATAGATCTGTCTAAGAGTCCGTCTTTTCTGCTGTGCAACAAAAATCTCTAGCCTTGAATCTATAGGCTGTCCTTTACAAAGAAGCTTAACTGTATAGTCCTTTACTTTGATCATGTTCCAGGTGTACAGACGATCCAACCAATCTGTCACTTGTGACTAAAACCTTGAGTGTTAAATAAATGCCACGCAACTGCTGGCAGAATGGCAAATCTGAACATTAAGACGATTAAGAGAGAGCAGAGTGTCAGTCCAACTACAATAAAGCTAATATCATTCAGTCTACTGTAATTTAAAACAGCTGTAGGCTGGCCCTGGCCTGTAATATAACAGACCAAATTCTTGGACACTGAGTTATTCTTAGAAGTATGCATGAAGGCATTGGCAAGCCCTGTTGCAAGTTGCCTGCTGCCAGCACCCTGTCAGTAGCATGTGCCAACAGATCTAAGAGCTATTGTTCTAGCTTATGAAAAATAACTTCAAGTTTTTAATTTCAAATTACCGAAAGGCTGGCAGGATATTGGAGCCCCAGTATGCTTTAATCCCAGCCTTACCTTAGTGAATACTAATTTTAACAATGTTACTCAACGAAGACAAAAGTTGACACCCTGCTCATTCATCACAATGTATATGGTGCAATTTAACATGGCCACATCAAATCGCAGGTGGCAAGAAAAGGGGGAGGAAAGAACAGCACATCAAAAAGAGTGATAATGATGAAAAGGCAATATAGACAAGTATGCTACCTTTTTACTGGCTTGACATAAAAGCTAGAATACACATTTTTAAAATGTTGGTCCAGGAAAATATAGCCTCTCACCTATTTTATCCATCTACTCTTTCAAAGACTAGTACTGCTACTGACATTTCCTGTGCAATATCAGTTGGGAAAGTGAAAACATAAGTGGAATTTTCAATAAAAATGTTGTTTGATAGGAAGCTGAGCCATTTCAGCATTGACCGTGCTTTTGACTTCAAAAAGCTGCACCATTGCCCAAGTGGGTTTCTATATTACTAGATGGAATGTATTGAATCTACTTTCTTTCTCTTTGCTTGTGGAAATATGTGCTTCAGAGCTTTGTCTTTTCTCTGTTTTCAGAGACATAACTTGATGCCCCTACTTCTAGAGATACTTGCTAGCTCCTACCCTATGCAAGGGAGGGCAGATATAGCTCTGTGAAAAATGCTGTAATTAATTTGGGGAGGGGGTAGAAGCAGGAGTATATTTCATTATAAAATGCAGACAGAACATTAGTGATCTATCGCTGTATTCATAAGCATTGCAATTATTGTTGCCCCTTTCGAAGTGAACAGTTAGTCAAAGTTTGGAGCCCCGGGGAGGTTCCAGTTGGGAGTTGTGACAGTCTGTATCCTTATGCTCACCCTTTTTACAAACTATAATGGATTTTGTACAAAGTATGCCTTGTGAGGTATCATCTGAAAACTCATAATGTGCTGATCATTGTTGTGCTGGTAAAATAGATGTGGCACCATTGTATGTAAAATTTATAAAATTTTACTGTGTGGCGTTCCTGAAACATGCTCCAAGTTTAGAAAAGCAGGCACAAACCAGTTCCTCAGAGACAAAAGGCAAACTCATGCGTGAGCCACGTAACAACAAAATCAAAGGGGCTAGTACCTGGTTAAATGGCTGTTCTGTGGCAGGAAGAAGGGTGTGAGCGAGAAATTTACATCTTGGCAATGGAACAGCTGGAGGTACCTGTGCAAACAGACTTCCTGTTGCCAAAACCCCAGCTAGAGATGATTCTCAAAGAAGAAAATTACTGTAAGAAAGGGGAGCAAACTCCCCAGATTTTCTCTCTTCCCTTTTTCTCTGCCCAAAACATCCAGAATGCCTGAAGGACAAGGAAAGGAGCATTGGTCCTGGCTGAAAGGCATCTAGCCAGTAAGACTGCAAAATCATGTGGTCAGAGAGACATTTTACTATGAATTCGTTTAGCCTCTTAAGTTAGATATTAGTTGCATTTTACCTTTTATTTTCTTGCAAGCAAATTCTGACTTTTATGCCTCATTACTAAGGCTACGATTGAGTCATGGGTATTTTTAGTAAAAGTCATGGGCAGGTCACAGGCAATACACAAAAATTCATGGACGTGACCTGTCCATGACTTTTATTATATGCCCCTGACTAAATCTTAGTTGAGGGGGGGATGCTGCTCTGGTGGGCTGTGGGTCCGCTGCTCTGTGGGGGGGTGCTGCTCTTGGGGGGAGGCCAGGGGGCTGCTGTTTGGGGGGGTGCTCTGGGGCAGTAGCACCTGCTGCCAGGGGCCACCAAGAAGCGGCTGCTCTGGTTGCCCCCGGGGTCACCTACCTGCCACTGGTCCCGCTGCCTCCGGGACCACTGCTCATGCAGTCCCCGGGGCAAACTGCCTGGGGCCACTCAAGCAGCGGTTGGTGTGTCTGGCTCTGGGGCTACTCCGGCAGTGATGGTGCGGCTGTCCCTGAGGCTGCCCCAGCAGCTGGCTGCGGAGCTGCTTCAGCAGCGGCCGGTGTGGCTGTCCCTGGGGCTGCCTGAGCAGCTGGCCCCTGGGCGACCCTGCTGCTTGGGGGACCCTGGGGTCAGCTGCCACACTGGCAGCTGCAGAAGTCTGTGACTTCTGCAACCTCTGTGACAGACACAGAGCCCTACTCATTACTTGTAATCCATTTAAAATCTATCTTTCTTGTTTTATTGTTTTACCTAAATCAGTGTGTTTGGATAGAGGTGTTTGGGAACTTCAATTTGAGATAACTTGTGCATTTCATTTTCTATTAATGAAATGATGGACTTTATATGAGCTTGTGTTGTCCAGGAGGGTGCAGGGCAGTACAAGACACATTTCTGGGGGGAAGTCTGGGGCTGGGTGTTTGCTAGTTTTGCCCTGCAGTGTAGTTCATGGGTGACTGGCTATAGCATTCATACAATATAGCTGGAAAGGCTGTGCGTGGGTAGATCAGGAATAGAATCATAGAATCATAGAATATCAGGGTTGGAAGGGACCCCAGAAGGTCATCTAGTCCAACCCCCTGCTCGAAGCAGGACCAATTCCCAGTTAAATCATCCCAGCCAGGGCTTTGTCAAGCCTGACCTTAAACACCTCTAAGGAAGGAGATTCTACCACCTCCCTAGGTAACGCATTCCAGTGTTTCACCACCCTCTTAGTGAAAAAGTTTTTCCTAATATCCAATCTAAACCTCCCCCACTGCAACTTGAGACCATTACTCCTCGTTCTGTCATCTGCTACCATTGAGAACAGTCTAGAGCCATCCTCTTTGGAACCCCCTTTCAGGTAGTTGAAAGCAGCTATCAAATCCCCCCTCATTCTTCTCTTCTGTAGGCTAAACAATCCCAGCTCCCTCAGCCTCTCCTCATAACTCATGTGTTCCAGTCCCCTAATCATTTTTGTTGCCCTTCGCTGGACTCTCTCCAATTTATCCACATCCTTCTTGAAGTGTGGGGCCCAAAACTGGACACAGTACTCCAGATGAGGCCTCACCAATGTCGAATAGAGGGGGACGATCACGTCCCTTGATCTGCTCGCTATGCCCCTACTTATACATCCCAAAATGCCATTGGCCTTCTTGGCAACAAGGGCACACTGCTGACTCATATCCAGCTTCTCGTCCACTGTCACCCCTAGGTCCTTTTCCGCAGAACTGCTGCCTAGCCATTCGGTCCCTAGTCTGTAGCTGTGCATTGGGTTCTTCCATCCTAAGTGCAGGACCCTGCACTTATCCTTATTGAACCTCATCAGATTTCTTTTGGCCCAATCCTCCAATTTGTCTAGGTCCTTCTGTATCCTATCCCTCCCCTCCAGCGTATCTACCACTCCTCCCAGTTTAGTATCATCCGCAAATTTGCTGAGAGTGCAATCCACACCATCCTCCAGATCATTTATGAAGATATTGAACAAAACCGGCCCCAGGACCGACCCCTGGGGCACTCCACTTGACACCGGCTGCCAACTAGACATGGAGCCATTGATCACTACCCGTTGAGCCCGACAATCTAGCCAGCTTTCTACCCACCTTATAGTGCATTCATCCAGCCCATACTTCCTTAACTTGCTGGTTGAGGAGTGGCTGCTCTCCTAGTGAAGCAGTGTAAAAAAGCACCCCAGGCTGGGGAATTGAGGGGACACAGCTATCCATCAGCTATCCATCAGATTGTACCCTGGGGAATGTCACAGGAGTAAAAATTGGTGATAGGTAGTTCTTTGATGCAGTTTTGTTTACAAAGAATGTACAAACTCAGGTGTCTCTGAACACAGAAGTAGTCAAATAGCAGGAAACATCTTCCTTTGCTCACAGCACAAACAACACTCTTTTCAGCCTGCAGCCCTGACCCAAAACCCTCTCCCCATGTTTCTTCCAGGGTCAGCCACAGTGCTGTCAGCTGCTCCTTCATCCTGTCTCTCTCTCTCTCTCTGTCTTTCTTGTCTGTTCTCAGTTTCTTTGCCCTGGTCTACACTAGGACTTTAGGTCGAATTTAGCAGCGTTAAATCGATTTAAACCTGCACCCGTCCACACAATGAAGCCCTTTATTTCGACTTAAAGGGCTCTTAAAATCGATTTCCTTACTCCACCCCTGACAAGTGGATTAGCGCTTAAATCGACGTTGCCGGCTCGAATTTGGGGTACTGTGGACACAATTCGATGGTATTGGCCTCCGGGAGCTATCCCAGAGTGCTCCATTCTGACCGCTCTGGACAGCACTCTCAACTCAGATGCACTGGCCAGGTAGACAGGAAAAGAACCGCGAACTTTTGAATCTCATTTCCTGTTTGGCCAGCGTGGCAAGCTGCAGGTGACCATGCAGAGCTCATCAGCACAGGTGACCATGATGGAGTCCCAGAATCGCAAAAGAGCTCCAGCATGGACCGAACGGGAGGTACGGGATCTGATCGCTGTTTGGGGAGAGGAATCCGTGCTATCAGAACTCCGTTCCAGTTTTCGAAATGCCAAAACCTTTGTGAAAATCTCCCAGGGCATGAAGGACAGAGGCCATAACAGGGACCCGAAGCAGTGCCGCGTGAAACTGAAGGAGCTGAGGCAAGCCTACCAGAAAACCAGAGAGGCGAACAGCCGCTCTGGGTCAGAGCCCCAAACATGCCGCTTCTATGATGAGCTGCATGCCATTTTAGGGGGTTCAGCCACCACTACCCCAGCCGTGTTGTTTGACTCCTTCAATGGAGATGGAGGCAATACAGAAGTAGGTTTTGGGGACGAAGAAGATGATGATGATGAGGAGGTTGTAGATAGCTCACAGCGAGCAAGCAGAGAAACCGGTTTTCCCGACAGCCAGGAACTGTTTCTCACCCTAGACCTGGAGCCAGTACCCCCCGAACCCACCCAACGCTGCCTCCTGGACCCAGCAGGCGGAGAAGGGACCTCTGGTGAGTGTACCTTTTAAAATGCTATACATGGTTTAAAAGCAAGCATGTGAAAGGATTACTTTGCCCTGGCATTTGTGGTTCTCCTAGATGTAGTCCTAAAGCCTTTGCAAAAGGTTTCTGGGGAGGGCAGCCTTATTTCGTCCTTCATGGTAGGACACTTTACCACTCCAGGCCAGTAACACGTACTCGGGAATCACTGTAGAACAAAGCATTGCAGTGTATGTTTGCTGGCATTCAACCAAAATCCGTTCTTTATCTCTCTGTGTTATCCTCAGGAGAGTGAGATATAATTCATGGTCACCTGGTTGAAATAGAGTGCTTTTCTTCAGGGGACACTCAGAGGAGCCCATTCCTGCTGGGCTGTTTGCCTGTGGCTAAACAGAAATGTTCCCCGCTGTTAGCCACAGGGAGGGGGGAAGGTTGAGGGGGTAGTCACGTGGTGGGAGGAGGCAAAATGCGACCTTGTAACAAAAGCATATGTGCTATGTATGTAATGTTAACAGCAAGGTTTACCCTGAAAGAATGTAGCGACTGTTTTATAAAATGTGTCTTTTTAAATACCGCTGTCCCTTTTTTTTTCTCCACCAGCTGCATGTGTTTCAATGATCACAGGATCTTCTCCTTCCCAGAGGCTAGTGAAGCTTAGAAAGAAAAAAAACCGCACTCGCGATGAAATGTTCTCCGAGCTCATGCTGTCCTCCCACACTGACAGAGCACAGACGAATGCGTGGAGGCAAATAATGTCAGAGTGCAGGAAAGCACAAAATGACCGGGAGGAGAGGTGGCGGGCTGAAGAGAGTAAGTGGCGGGCTGAAGACAGGGCTGAAGCTCAAATGTGGCAGCAGCGTGATGAGAGGAGGCAGGATTCAATGCTGAGGCTGCTGCAGGACCAAACCAGTATGCTCCAGTGTATGGTTGAGCTGCAGCAAAGACAGCTGGAGCACAGACTGCCACTGCTGCCCCTCTGTAACCAACCGCCCTCCTCCCCAAGTTCCATAGCCTCCACACCCAGACGCCCAAGAACGCGGTGGGGGGGCCTCCGGCCAACCAGCCACTCCACCACAGAGGATTGCCCAAAAAAAAGAAGGCTGTCATTCAATAAATTTTAAAGTTGTAAACTTTTAAAGTGCTGTGCTTAAAGTGCTGTGTGGCATTTTCCTTCCCTCCTCCACCACCCCTCCTGGGATACCTTGATAGTCATCTCCCTATTTGTGTGATGAATGAATAACGAATGCATGACTGTGAAGCAGCAATGACTTTATTGCCTCTGCAAGCAATGATTAAAGGGAGGAGGGGAGGGTGGTTAGCTTACAGGGAAGTAGAGTGAACCAAGGGGCGGGGGGTTTCATCAAGGAGAAACAAACAGAACTTTCACACCGTAGCCTGGCCAGTCATGAAACTGGTTTTCAAAGCTTCTCTGATGCATACCGCACCGTCCTGTGCTCTTCTAACCGCCCTGGTGTCTGGCTGCGCGTAACCAGCAGCTAGGCGATTTGCCTCAACCTCCCACCCCGCCATAAACGTCTCCCCCTTACTCTCACAGATATTGTGGAGCACACAGCAAGCAGTAATAACAGTGGGAATATTGGTTTCGCTGAGGTCTAAGCGAGTCAGTAAACTGCGCCAGCGCGCCTTTAAACGTCCAAATGCACATTCTACCACCATTCTGCACTTGCTCAGCCTGTAGTTGAACAGCTCCTGACTACTGTCCAGGCTGCCTGTGTACGGCTTCATGAGCCATGGCATTAAGGGGTAGGCTGGGTCCCCAAGGATACATATAGGCATTTCAACATCCCCAACAGTTATTTTCTGGTCTGGGAATAAAGTCCCTTCCTGCAGCTTTTGAAACAGACCAGAGTTCCTGAAGATGTGAGCATCATACACCTTTCCCGGCCATCCCACGTTGATGTTGGTGAAACGTCCCTTGTGATCCACCAAAGCTTGCAGCACTATCGAAAAGTACCCCTTGCGGTTTATGTACTCAGCGGCTTGGTGCTCCGGTGCCAAGATAGGGATATGGGTTCCGTCTATAGCCCCACCACAGTTAGGGAATCCCATTGCAGCAAAGCCATCCACTATGACCTGCACATTTCCCAGGGTCACTACCCTTGATATCAGCAGATCTTTGATTGCGTGAGCTACTTGCATCACAGCAGCCCCCACAGTAGATTTGCCCACTCCAAATTGATTCCCAACTGACCGGTAGCTGTCTGGTGTTGCAAGCTTCCACAGGGCTATCGCCACTCGCTTCTCAACTGTGAGGGCTGCTCTAATCTTGGTATTCATGCGCTTCAGGGCAGGGGAAAGCAAGTCACAAAGTTCCATGAAAGTGCCCCTACGCATACGAAAGTTTCGCAGCCACTGGGAATCGTCCCAGACCTGCAACACTATGCGGTCCCACCAGTCTGTGCTTGTTTCCCGAGCCCAGAATCAGCGTTCCACAGCATGAACCTGCCCCATTAGCACCATGATGCATGCATTGTCAGGGCCCATGCTTTCAGAGAAATCTGTGTCCATGTCCTGATCACTCACGGGACCGCGCTGACGTCGCCTCCTCGCCCAGTATCGCGTTGCCATGTTCTGGTGCTGCATATACTGCTGGATAATGCATGTGGTGGTTAATGTGCTCCTAATTGCCAAAGTGAGCTGAGCGGCCTCCATGCTTGCCTTGGTATGGCGTCCACACAGAAAAAAGACGCGGAACGATTGTCTGCCGTTGCTCTGACGGAGGGAGGGGCGACTGACGACACGGCCTACAGGGTTGGCTTCAGGGAGCTAAAATCAACAAAGGGTGTGCCTGTACATCAAGGAGTATTTCAAGCAGGACTGCACGGAGGGTTTCAATAAGAAATGGTGCACCTAAGTTATCATTGTTATTGGAACAAGGAGGTTAGCCTGGCCTCTGATTGATAAATGGCTACATTTACCTCGCTGCACCTTCTCTGTGAGTGACTGCAGTGTGATCTAGACAGGGAAGGAGGCAAATGAGTACAAAACAAATCTGGTCTATTTCTTGTTCTGACCCACTCCATCTATCTTTTACATCTTTGGCTGGCAGCAGACGGTGCAGAAGGACTGCATGCCATCCACATCTCATGGCTGCTCGGCAGAAGATGGTACAGTACGACTGCTAGCCATCTTCATCTCTTGCCTGCCTGGCATAAGATGGTACAATACGACTGCTAGCAATCCTCATCTCTTGCCTGCCTGGCAGAAGATGGTACAGTACGACTGCTAGCAGTCCGTATCGCCTGCCCGCTCACCATAAGACGGTTCAATAGGACTGACTGCAGGACTAAAGAGAATGACCTGGTCAAGTCACTCCAAATTTAGTCCCTGCGCCCATGTCTGCCCAGGCGCTCCCAGCCGACGTGGCCAGGAGCACCTCGGACACGACGAGGACGACTACCAATCGTATTGCACCGTCTGCTGCCAGAAGGCAATGGGTTGCTGCTACTGTGCAGCAAAGCCGTACCGCGTCTGCCAGCACCCAGGAGACATAGGGTGACGGTTACCTGAGCTGGCTCCATGCTTGCCGTGGTATGGCGTCTGCACAGGTAACTCATGAAAAAAGGCGCGAAATGATTGTCTGCCCTTGCTTTCACGGAGGGAGGGAGGGAACGGGGGCCTGACGACACGTACCCAGAACCACCCGCGACAATGTTTTAGCCCCATCAGAGTGCTCCATTGTGAGTGCTCTGGACAGCACTCTCAGATGCCCGATTGTTTGCCATTGCTCTGACGCTGGGAGGGGCGCTTACAGGGTTGGCTTCAGGGAGCTAAAATCAACAAAGGGGGTGGCTTTACATCAAGGAGTATTTCAGGCAGGACTTCACGGAGGGTTCCAATAAGAAATGGTGCACCTAAGTTATTGTCCTTATTGGAACAAGAAGGTTAGCCTGGCCTCTGATTGATACATGGCTAGATTTACCTCGCTGCACCTTCTCTGTAAGTGACTGCAGTGTGATCTAGAAGAATGAGTCCCCTAGACAGGGGAGGGGGGGAAGCAAATGAGTACAAAACAAATCTGGTCTATTTCTTGTTTTGATCCACTCCATCTATCTTTTACATCTTTGCCTGGCAGCAGACGGTGCAGAAGGACTGCATGCCATCCACATCTCATGGCTGCTCGGCAGAAGATGGTACAGTACGACTGCTAGCAGTCCGTATCGCCTGCCCGCTCACCATAAGACGGTTCAATGGGACTGACTGCAGGACTAAAGAGAATGACCTGGTCAAGTCACTCCAAATTTAGTCCCTGCGCCCATGTCTGCCCAGGCACTCCTGATCGACCTCACAGAGGCGACCAGGAGCACCTCAGACATGACGATGACGGCTACCAGTCGTACTGTACCGTCTGCTGCCACGAGGCAAGGGGTTGCTGCTACTGTGTAGCAATGCCGTACCGCGTCTGCCAGCACCCAGGAGACATAGGGTGACGGTTACCTGAGCGGGCTCCATGCTTGCCGTGGTATGGCGTCTGCACAGGTAACTCAGGAAAAAAGGCGCGAAATGATTGTCTGCCCTTGCTTTCACGGGGGGAGGGAGGGAACGGGGGCCTGACTATATGTACCCAGAACCACCCGCGACAATGTTTTAGCCCCATCAGGCATTGGGATCTCAACCCAGAATTCCAATGGGCAGCGGAGACTGCGGGAACTGTGGGATAGCTACCCACAGTGCAACGCTCCGGAAGTCGACGCTTGCCTCGGTACTGTGGAAGCGCTCCACCGAGTTAATGCACTTAATGCACTTAGAGCATTTTCTGTGGGGACACACACACTCAAATATATAAAACCGATTTCTAAAAAACCGACTTCTATAAATTCGACCTAATTTCGTAGTGTAGACATACCCTTTTGTTGTGTCTTCCTCCCATAGGCACAAACCTACCCAAACAATGCACAGCAAAAGTTCCTGGGCAGGTTCACACACCTCTTTTGTTTTAGGTGGGGGCATATGCTTACAATTTTGTTAACTGAAGGGTGAGTTCGCACCTATCAACTCTATCTCATAACAAGGTTTCACCCAGCTCATAACATTATTATTAAAATTATTATTAATTTGAATTACCACAGAACGTAGAAGCCCTAGTCATGAACTAGGACCCCTTATTATTTATATTATGGTAGCATCTAGAGGCTTCAACTGAGATCAGGGCCCATTGTGCTAAATGCTGTACAGACACATAGTGAGAGAGAGTCTCTGCCCCAAAGAGCTTATAAGTTAAGTGGACAAGACAGACAAAGGGTGGGAGAAAGGGATATTATTCACCTCCTTTTAGAGATGGGGAACTGAGCCACAAAGAGATCAAGGCCAGATTTTTAAAGGTATTTAGGCCCAAGTGATTTGCTCACAGGGAATATGGCAGAACTGGGAAGTGATCACAAAATGAGTCCCAGACTGGAGTTTTAACCACAAGTCTATCCTTCCTCATGTTCTTCAATAATATCAAGGTATTAGACAGCTGAATCTGCTTTTTGTGCAACAGAAGGGATTTTAGGAAAGGTTATTCAGGTTAAATTTTAAAATGCTTTTGTATCTTATGCATTTGGTTGTACAACTAAAATTTTCAAAGCATCTAAATCTCTTAGGAGCCTATGTCCCATTGACTTTTAATGAATTTGGGCTCCTAAGTGAATTAGGCGCTTTTGAAAATTGTATGTCTGGGAGATTCTTTCAGATTGGCTTGCAATTAGCTAGTATTTTGGGAAACTTGGTTTCAGTTCACAGGGGTTCACATGGATATTGTGTTTTGTTGCAATCTGTGTTTTGAGCTGCATTTTACTGTGAGGGCTTGAGTTGCACAAATCAAAATTCAGTTGAAACTGCTCAGTGGTGTCTGGTTTCATGTTTTGCTGCAAAGGTTGTACACAGCACTAGTTGTGTAATAACCTGCAAAAGTTTCCAGAAAGCTTTCATAAAAAATGCTACCACCGGCTTTACAGATAGAGGTATTCCTAAGGGAACGAAGGAGTTGTGAATAAATCACTTGGGCTAGTATGCTGCTGGAGAGTTGAGTTCTAGCAGAGCTGCTCAATTACCTGCTAATTGTGTTAGGATATACCTGTAGCAAAACAAGATGTTTCTTTTAAGCTGCAAACAACTGTTACATGTACTAATCCAGATGTGTCTCATGATCGACGAGGCCTCTTTGGAGTTTCTTCTTGCAGATGAACAAGCTATAAGAATAACTGCTGCCCTCTCTGAGACAACTTGATCGCATCTTCTAAAGCTAAATTATTTCGAACATAAGAATAAATAACAATTTGCACTTACAGCACTAAGGCTCTCTAATGGCTTTACAAGCATGAATTAAGTCAAACAGCATGAGGTATGTTCGTAGTAGTATTCCTGTTTTACAGATGGGAAAACCAAGGCATAGAGAAGTTAAGTGGTCATATCGGAAGCCTGTGGCAGAGCCAAGAAAAGTTCATAGGACTTGCTTCACGCTCTGCACAATAGCTGCAAGATCAGTAATACCAAGCTCTTACATAGCACTTTTCATAGAGCTTCATGAAGGAGGTCAGAATCATTATCCCCATTTTACAGATGGGGAAACTGAGGCACAGAGAGAGGGGGAAGTGATTCACTCTAGTGGCAGAACCAAGAACAGAAACCAGCATTCCTGAGTTCCAGTCTGGGGCTCAATCCACTAGACCACTTTTTATCCTGCCTTTTTCTTGCCTCCATTGTTTGTTGATGAATCACAGCAGTGGTGGCTGACTCCAACTCACAGCACAGACTGTAAAATGTGAAACTTGTGAGATTTGCAAGACTCACTGTCTAGTAATTGCTTAACCTTCCTTTACAATAAATAAATTCTTTCCTGGGATTTATTTTATAAGACGTGAACTTTGTATATATCACCATGATTCTGAATGGCTAGTTTCACGTTCTCCTTACAGCACACTCACACCCTGATTAGCAGAAGAGTTTATAATGGGAACACAGAGCTGGAAGGGACCTCCTGAGTCATTAGTCTAGTCCCCTGCTATCACAGAAAACCCTGTCTCATAATCCCATTCATAAATGTATCAAAACTCCATCTTAAAACTAGCTAGGTTATTTGCCTTCACTTCTGCTATTTGGAGGCTGTTCCAGAGCCTCGCTCCTCTGAGGGTTAGAAAACTTCTTCTAATTCCCAGCCTAAACTTACTCATGGCCAATTTATATCCATTTGTCTTGTGCCAACATTGTCCTTTATTTTAAGAAGCTCTTCCGCCTTCCTGTTGTTTGCTCCCTGGTTATAACGGGTTTTTTTTTAAAAAAAGAGATTCCTTTGCCCATCCTTCCCATTTTGAAAAAAGCATTGCTTATTTAAGCCATCAACTTCCCCTTATGCTTTACAAACTCACCACTAGTTCTTTAGGTCAACTTCATGTGACTGTGCCAATGTGGCAGAGGTGAAAGTGGGCCGGTACGTATCGGTACGGCGTACCGGTAAGAAGTGGCCACCAGTACTGGCCTGTACACAGCCGACATTAAAGCGCTTTAATGTTGCTGCTCCTTTTGCCCCCTCCCCTGGGCTGCCAACGTGGGGGGGGGCAAAGGGGGCAGCTGCCCTGGGGCCTGGCGATTTAAAAGGGCCCGGGGCTCCTGGCTGCTGCTTCTGCAGCAGCGGCCGGAGCTCTGGGCCCTTTGAATCGCCGCCAGAGCCCCGGGCAGCGTAGAAGGGCAGACTGGGGGAGGCTAACCCCCCTAGCCCTGCCTCTTCTGCCTGAGGCCCCACCTCTTCCTCCCGAGGCCGGGCCCCTGTACCGGTAAGTCTTTTATCTTACTTTCACCCCTGCAGTGCGGGACCAGGCACATATGTACTCTGATTGTAGCTAGAGCTATGATAGTGGTCTGATCCAAAGCCCATTGAAGCTGGTAGAAAGACTCCTATTGGCTTCAGAAGACTTTGGTTCAGGCCCTGTATTCAGATCTGAATATAGGACTACAGTACACCTCAAAATGGAGTCTCACCCCCAGCAATGTTGTAATACCATGATATCAGTGTTGGCTCAGATTTGATTTCAAATATAAAACAGTGCTGATTATGAAGCCAAATATGAATTGTCATGAACTCATACTGCTGATATTCCTAAGGAACTTTATAGTGTGAAAATGCCCGAAAGCACATGATGGTCAAGCTTATCCTACTGTGAATATGGAAATACTTCAAGGAAGCCTCCTGGCTTTCCTTGGCAAAAAAGGGTGCTACTGGCCTATTCTACAAAATCCCTCAAAGCAGCTGCATAGGCAGAAAACAAATGTATACACATAGAACACTTCTCAATACCTAATATTAATAGAATATTTTTTCAAGAAATGTGAAAACAGTGAGTATTCCCCAGAAGGGACTGCAACTCCACCACTGTTGCCCTGAGCTAGTGTATGAATAGTATAATAAGCAGCATTAAAACAAAGTTAGAAGACGTCATGACAAGTGGTCCTGCTCGTGCTGACAATGTTAGCTAATTTGCTAGGAAACCGAGAAGCAAAATGAACAGTTCGGATTGTCTAGAAGACACTCAAGATAGCAAAGGAGGTTTTTCAGATCTTTACTTGGTTATAGTTCCATACAGAACTGCACCATGACATGCCAGTCTGGAATCAGCCATACAAGTGTAAATATGTAGATGTCTGGAAATAAGACTGGCAATTGCAAATAGTTCACTTAAATTATGTAACAGTAAGAAGAGGCTGAAATCTAGTAAAGGGATGCAGAAAAAACAAAACAAAATTAAAGGTACTGTCACTGGGCCAGATCACTCCCTGCTCAGGCAAACCCCTCAAGAGGGGGCCTGTCAGGGAGACACTCTGTGAGAAGCCCTCTGGGGAAGGCAAAATGTGTAGGACTCCATTAAGAGGGAAAGGTCTAATTACTGAATGTGATGGGAGAAACAGAGTAAGTTGATTACTGAGGGAATCCATAAAGAGGGTCCCCTTAGCTAAAGGTTTTATTGATTTCTGTAGCTGCATATTTCCAGCCTAATGTGATGAAATTGAGGTTTATCTGATGAAATGACTTTCAGTTTACTAATCAGTATTGCTGACCGGAAAATGGAATTTCTGTTCCTGTAGACATTTCAGGATGAAAACTGAAAAACCTCAAAATTTGTCATGGGACAGAAATGCAACAGAATTTTTCAGCTTGCTGGCTGCCAGGAAGGTTCTTAACAATAGCACCTTCTCCCTGCAGGCATAAAGTGAAATTCACAAGAGCCTCTGAGAGGGACAGCTGAAGTCTAAACACACCCCAGTAGCTGGACTCGGGGGGAGGTGGAGAGGTGCAAGGCCCTTGCCCTTTCTGCCTCCTCTCAGCCCAGTGGCTGCTGCCACTTGGAAGGCTCTTTTCAGTTACACTTTCTCCCTGCGGGAGCTTTCCAGGTGGGCAGCTTGGATGCTGTCTTTTTGGTTTTCCTGACAGAAAATTGAAATTTTGCAAAAAGGGCATTTTCTGTTAGGAATTTTCCCTTGGAATGGTTTTCCAACCAGTTCTACTTTTCAGCCTGTAGGTTTCTTTTATGTGTTTTAGAGAACACCTGGTAGGGTATATTCCTTGGTAAACGAAGGCGATAAAGCTGGAACTGACCTTGTGTGCAGGTCTGTCTGTTTGTTCATTTGTCTGTAATTGTTGCTGTTTTCTTTAATAATCGTTTATGTTTAAGATGTACTTTGTGATTCTATCTATCATGACACACAGAATAGTGTTCAGAACCCAAATCTTTCTTTTCTGTGAGTCTTATTTTATTTGGAGATCTGGAGAGAGGTACAAGTAAGGCACGTGCTGATCAGTAACCCTGAAAACTTCAACAGCATTTACAACACAAATGGTGACAAATAAAATTAATTTTAAAATGTTTGTTTTAATAAATTAAGGTGCTAACTAGTAAAACATTTTAACTTCTCTCCCATGATTTTAACCTGCCAAAACCTCTTTAACCAATTCGAATACGTAATCTGTTTAATTATAAAGAAATATTTCTGCAACATTTGCAGCATATCATAAACTATTTTATGCAGAGAGAAAAATGGAACATCTGTGCCATTCATATTTATTTTCTCAACATAACTTAACAGAGAATAAGAGAAGACAGAGGGGATTAGTTTGTAATTTCTCTGCAGCAGTTTATGTAAATGTGCAGTATGCCAAAAAGGAAACTAAAAGAAACAATCAAACAGCTTCTAAGATTTAAACAAAATGGAGAAAAATAATATGGAAATGAGAAGCCAGCCTTTGTTTTCTGTTTTAAAACAATTTATTGTAGCGATATCACATCCCAGTATAACAGACTGCCATGCTTTCTGATGCAAAGCAGAGAGCAATTCAATGGAAGATCTCCAAAGAGTAGGTTTAGTGACCTCAGACATGTGGATTTCTTTTTAATGTCTCCACATAAAAGGGTATTGTCAGCAAATTCCCCCCCCCCCCCCACACACATGCACACCTGTGATAAGTCTATTATGGGGTTGCAACTAGGCATTGGTCCCCTTGAAGACATCATCCTTTCTGATGTCCATTAAAAGGACTCACTAAATTGTTCAGCAATGAGATCGTTAGGCCAGATCCCATGTTGAGCTACTTGGCAGTTAGCATTCCCTGTCCATGGGAAAATCCCACTTTTCTGCTTATAGACCTGTCCAATTCCCAATGAATCTCCCTCTCTCATCCTTCTCCATGTCACCCTGCTAAATGTCCGGATTAACCAATGTAATAGATTTATGAACCAGATTGACATTAAGCATGTGCTCAAGTCTTACTGAAGTCCATGGGGTTTAATCTTGGAGTTTCCATTGTACAGAACAGCAACAGTACTGTGAAGGACAGATATTTATGCCTCTCCTCTCAACAAACCTTAAGCAATCTGAGCAAAAGCTGCAATTATCTGTCAAACTTAAATACAGAATGTAGAGTATAATGGTGAACTGAGAATCAGATTATATTCCTGTAACATGTCCCAGCTTGATCTCTGAATGCGCCTGGTCCCAATAAAAGCTGTGTGCCTCTCTCAGACATAATAATGGCCTCTGCCTGCCAAGTTTGCTTGGTAATCAACATGACAGAGTGGAGGGCGAAACTAGTGCAAACCCACAGGAAAGCCACGCAGTATCCCATTTTCCCTGCCTTTCTGAGAGGTTAACTCCAGATTACTGAGAGCGGGCGACGCCCCTTGTCCTGACATGACTGGGCTCTTGGAATTCACTGACACAGTCTGCTTTTTAGCTTTGTTGAATACGGACAGTTAGGAGGAGCTCAGATTTAAACTGTGGTCACCCATGCAAACCAAAAGGCTGACTTTTGAGCGAGTCTGTTCTTAAAAGTGTCAAGCTCTGATCCAGTATATTGGAACTGTCAGCACTTTTTAAAAAAATGAACATTTAATAAGCATGCTGGTAAAACAGACTTGCTAAAAGGGCTTATGAGGCCGTCCATTGGAGCTCTGAGGTGTATCAAGCTTTAATTACTGTCTGTCTCCTTGCTGCTTAAAGACTGGTTGCAAATAAGCCTTTTCGTTCATCATCATAATCATGTATGTTAAATAGACCAAAGATAAATGTCAACAATTCAGCCAGCTCCACTGAACAGAAGATACACTATTCATCAACTTGTCATTAGGAAATGCTGATGGTAAGTGTGCTGTCTGTTTCAGTGAATATACTTTCATTATACCCCATTAGGTGATTTTGTGTCTGGCTAGGCATCACGCAAGTGCTGGATATTTGAACTCGTCTCAGAAGCTCTTAAATCAGCGAGTGCCGCATTGTACTTACACTGACAACTCCTAGCAGGCTTCCCCAAGCCCTTCATTGTGCTCTTGAAGAGACATGCTCCTTCGTCCAAGTCATGGACGGAGCCATTTGTTTAGCATGTCCTAACACTTCATCCTTTGGGTGAGTTTACATTGTAGAAAGCATGTTATTTCTGGGCCATCAAACAGTTGAATCAAGTGTTTGTCTGACTGCTGATATTTATTTATTTATTGCTGCCAGAGAAAGTGCTCAGAATCATCGGAATGTTAAATGAACAGCAGAGCCAGAACCCCTTTTGCATGAGCCTAAAAACAAAGTCAGATCCTCCAGTTCAGTCACTTGCACAGCATTACCCGCTGAAGCTCACTGTAAAGACACTTGAAGCAGCATGTATAAGGGTGCGTCACAGTGAATGGAAAGGGAAAGGATAGTCTTAAGGCAATGGAGAAGTCCTGCCACAGACTTCCTGTGAGACCTTGGGCAAGGCCATTCATCTCCATGCCTCAGTTCCCTATGTGTACAAACTGGGGATCATTGTAATCCCTTTCTCCCACTCTTGGTCTGCATTGACTATTCAGCTTGTAAGCTCTTCAGGGATGGGACTCTCTCCCCCTCTATGTATGTACAGTGCATGGCACATCAGGGTCCCTATATCGGTTGAGGCATTTTAGTGCTATTGATATCTAAATAATAATTAGGCCACTGCCTTTCCCTGTTACTGCTGTAGCATGGAAAAGGGCTTATCGATGAAGACGAAAGGAATGTGGCCAGGGTGTCCCTGTGTCACAGTGTTTCTCAGGACCGTTTCCAGTCCCCTCCCCCATTAGTGTAGCAGCCCAGTATAAATTAGACCTTTGCATATGGAGCTCCCCCATCCAGAGTAGAAGAGGGACTCTGCTGCCTTTGCAAAATCATCTCCCCTTTCCTTGGAGTCGTTGACTGGGGATCTATGTATGGGGAAAGAGGAATGGATTATGGTGGGCTGGAGGAAGAGTCAGCTCAGTATGTGGGTTGGGAGAATACATTTTCTCCTTCAGTACATCAGTTACTCGATGGAGGTCAAACTTTGCTCCACCTCACCTGCCTTTCTGCTGGTGCAATGATAGGGAATATCTGCAACAGGACTTCACAGAAATCCCATTCCTGTGAGCCCTTTCCCATGGGCTTTTCTGCAGAAAAGGGCAATCTATCCCAAGGAGGGTGATTTTGAATTGGATCCTGCAGTAAATAAGAATCCAGTGAAGTTAATTGAGAATGAAGGTGTGGGTAGGGATGATCTATACATGCCATTATCTAGTACTTGGGGAGACCGCTAATGGGTGAGCTGCAATATTTAAGACAAGAGAAGATGGAAGCATAGCTATAGGTATAGAGATAGGTGGGACACTGATATACCTGAGCAATGCTTTGGAGGTGGTGACAGATTGCCAATAACTGAGCAAACAAAAGGGGGAGTTCAGAGGAAAGAATGATGCCATAGCTGTGAAGAGGCCCGGCAAATGTAAGGTCTTAGTGAATAGAGTTTTAAGTAACTTCTCACTTTACTGGACTTATTTGCTGATTGGGAGCCAGAGACTGGAATGCAATAAAGGGGGCTGTGTGGTTTCTTTTTTTCAGCTTCTTGACAACCAGTGTGGGGGATCAGGAGCACAGTTTGTGAATGGTTGGTGAATCTATCTACAGTGTTAACCACCAGTCTTGGGAGAATCTGCTCTTCTTTTTGCAGCCTGCCCTGCCCTTGGCATTTTCAGTGTGGGCTACCGTAGGCACCTTGGGTCATACCTCATTTTCCAATATTTCATTTAAATTTTTTGACAGCCCAGATATATGCAGTTGAAATTGCTCTGGGAAAAAATACATGGTTATGTCATGAGACTTTGCAATCAGAAAATCCGAACACATTTAGACATCTCTAAAACTCATTGTCCCACATCATCAGCTGATGTAAATTGATGAATCCCTGTTGACTTCAATGGAGCTGTCCTAATTTATGTCAACTGAGGATCTGTCCCAATGGTTTCATAAATAACCTCTACAATGGGAGGTAGCTCATAGCTTTTCAGGACATTGTTTAAGTCCCCTGCTTGATGGATAGATCTTGGCTATGAGGTTAGGTGCGAGAGGTATAGTTTGGGATAGTTATGCCGTTCAGTTGCTCCAGTATGGAAAGACGAGAAGACAAATACGAACATGGCCCTTGTGAGACTATCCACTGGAAATCTATCGTCTTAAAATAAGGTTGCAATCAGGAACTGGGTGTCACGTTGTCTGGAGTGGCTCACAACTATGAGTGCCAACCTCAAGGCAGACTGTCACAAAACAGGGCAGAAACCCCAAACTGGTTGTGTGTTCTATAATTAGGCTTCACCAACCCCAGTAAAAAATGTGAACTCCTAAAGCACTACAACAGTCTTACAATGGAGACACAAACAGTCCCCTCGAGCATTCCAGTCTGTCTTACCACCCAGGCAAGCTGGATATGTGATAGAAGATCACTTTACACCAAAAATCACAACAATATTCAGGTTACTCCAAGTCTCAACAGACAAGTCATTTACCCCAGGTCAATTGTATTCAGACCTCAAAGACTATGCCTGTAGCCAATTCTGTAGTAAACTAACTAAAGGTTTATTAACTAAGAAAAGAAAGGAGAATTATTTACAAGATTAAAGCAGGTAAGCATACATACACAAATAAGGTAGAATCTTAAATTCAAAAGGTAATAGAAGCTTCTATAATAAGCAAGTTTTTATGTCCTTTGGGGCTAACCCAAGCCAAGCACCTTGGGGGTCTCTTGCTTATGTCTATGAATCTTTTCCCCCTCAGAATTCAGACAGCATAAAAGATCCAGTGTCTCACTGACAGGGATTTTTATGCCCCCTTGCCCCAGACTCCAGGCTGATGGAACAAACGCTCCTGCATGTAACCTCTTCATGAGCGTGTGTGGGGAGCAATCGACAAAGTCTTTATTTCACAATGACCAATTTGTGGTCACTCAACAGTCCTTCCTAATGTGCAGGAGTTAACACCTCCTGTATACACTAATATTTCACATTTGGTAATGCTTCTCCCCAGATTGTACAACCTTATGAAACATTTTTATAGTTACAGAACAAACATTTAAACATTACCTTATAACAGTGGTTTTTCAGCCTTTTTAATTTGAGGACCCCCTAAAAATTTCAAATGGAGAGTGCAGTGCCCTTTGGAAATCTTAAACATAGTCTGCGGACCCCCAGGAATCTGTGGGGTCCGCAGTGGACCACTGGTTGAAAACCACTGCCTTATAACATGGGATACAGATATTATAAGTAGGATTAATAGATGCAGCATCCTATAAACATTCCAGAAAGTCTAAATACTAAACACATTGTTATAATTCCAATACCTATTTTGATAATGCTAATACACAGATAAGCAAGGCTGGTATCCAGCTAGGCATTTGTAAGTGTTCAGTGAGGCTTAGGTACCTTGGCATAAGCTGGCACCTGGTCTGCCAGCATCACACTGGGGTAAAAAATGCACTTGGTATACCAGGAATGTTTCCCACTAACTTCTTCACATGTCCTTGTAAAGGGGGAAGATATCTTCCCAATTCATACTGTCCTGAAAAAAAACATCTCTGACAGTCTTCTGACCATTTCCAGATGGAAATAGTCAGAAGACTGTCAGAGATGTTTTTTCTTTAATGGAACAATGTATAGAGAATGGACAATTCTATAATGACCCTGCCATTGTACTGCAGGACTCTTTAAAAGAGAAGAGGATATGAGACTATTCACACCACCACCACATCAGCATTTCTGCCATACTCAGACAGGATTCTATGGTAGGGAAAAAGTTGCACCTTGTCTTTTTGGGGGGGCTATTTTCTGATCTCAGTTACATACGGTGGTATAAATGTGGAATAATTGCACAGTTGAGTTGATTTACTCCAGATTTGTCTCTTGGACAGTGATGAGTAGGATCCATTGTGTAAGGCCTACCTGCCAAGTTAATTTATAGGTGAACAAAACTAATGAATGCACTCTAGAATCCTTTTGTGCAAACTGATAGGAGGATAAAATTAAGTATTTGAAAAATGGCTGTGTCAGTCTCTTATTAGAAATTCTGGAATAAATTTAGCCCTTGTATCAGCAGGTGTGACTCCCACTGAAGTCAAGAAACTAAATGTAAGGCTGGCCTGGTGTTTGTGTGTTAGCCCTCCTCAGTGCTGTGCAAGATCTCAGGTTGTGTTCCTGGAGCTGGCCTTGCTCTGCTTGAGCCAGCAGTGACTGGGAACGCTGCAGTGAGCACCCAGAGTCACTGTGCAGTGTTGTCTCTGGCAAAGAGCAGCAGTGATGGACTTCGAAGGGGGTTCCCTCCAGCCCTCCTAATCCAAGGAAGCTAGTTGTAATTTGGAGCTTTTAGGGAGGAGGGAAGGGGAAAGTCCACATTGAGAAATAAACAGGAAGAGAACAATCCTGTTAAATCCCCAAGGAAAACCAAAGGGCCAGTACATTGCAGATTAAAGTTGGCACTGTTAACACATCCTATTTAATCATAGCAGGAAATAGCACTAAAACCACTATCTTTAAGTATAAAAAATAGCTCAGTTATCTGTCATAAAGTTTTACAATCAACCTTGAGTTTGAACCAAGAAAGTCCCTTAATGTGTATCAGTTAGTCAGGGGAAACTGGGTGCATTTTAAAGATTCCATTGTCCTTTCATACCACAGTTTGTTTGTCTTCCTTTGCAGCACACTGAAATTGATGGATAGTTTGGATAGTTCTGAACTTTTAAGTTAACTTTTTGAGTTCTGTTTCATTTTGGAGGAAAAGTATATAAATGGGAGAAGGAAATATTTCAAAGATTTTGTGCCGCAAAGGATGGCAGCAAGCCATTAATTATGTGCAGAGGAAAAATAATACATAGGCTTTTTTTTTTTACAGGATGAACTATTTAAAATTGAATAGATGCTGTAGAAAAGGCACAACCCACATACCCACCTCTGCTTTTACAGCCTTTTTGCCAAGATATAAAAAATATTAAGACAGCTTTGATACAATGCATTTGTATGTTGGAATTATTGCACCCAAATTCAATAAACTCTCATTGTTACTTAGAGAACACATTAAGTGTACACTGCACTTCGTACAAGATGCAGTAGCCCTGACGAGCTTACAATCTAAAGTCTTGAAGTTAATGGGAGGCTTTTCACTGACTTCATAATAGAGCATTATGTGATATATAGGTCAACAGTTCAAGGACAAAAGTCCTGGAATAGAGGCAGTGTGGTGAGGAGATTAACATAGGCAGGATTTGCAAAAAAATTAAAGAAAGGCTGGTAGGAGGGGAGGAAGGGAGCTTGGTACATGAGAAATTAGAGACTTTTCAAAAAATAATGGGTAGTATGAAAGCTTGTGTAACGCTGTCAGTGAGAGGAGATAAAGGTAGAGGTTAGGGGAGAGGAATGGAGCAAGCATATGGTGATACAGGAAGAAATTAAAGCAGGGATGCTGGGAAGTTCAGGGCTGTGCGGTTTTGAAGGAGAGGATAATTTGAGTGGCAAATCTCTTAGTGTTTACACCCGCCAATAGTAATATCTGGAGGAGATGAGTTCATGATGCATCTCCACATCATATAAGAACAAAGAATTCTTCTATTATTATCATCTATGGGTACCAGTATTGGCGGATGTGTCAAAGAGACCCACACAGCCAACTTTATGATTTGGAGAATGGCTTCCAAAATTCTTTACTGTTAGAGAATTATCCTCCAGAAATGCTAGAAGAAAATGGGAAAAGAAAAGGAATCCTGGAGAGTTATTATTTTTTATATATTGGAAACAAGATGAACATAGCCAGTCAGGTTCATCAGCCTCTGTGATAATCTGAATTCCAGTTTGATTTGCTTGAGCACTGGGGAAATAAATGATTAATCTCAACTGTCCCAGTCCTTCTTCCAGGGAAGTCAATGGAAAATCTCTTATTGACTTCCATGGGAGCTGGATTAGACTTTACAGGAAGTTTGTTTTACTATTCCAAGTAATTTGTTAAGGCCAAATTCAGAGGTGACATCACGGAGTACTTGAGATGGAGTAGTCCCATTGAACACATTGGGACTATTCACTTAACTCAGTGTTCGCTAAGCAGAGCATGGGTCGCACAATCAGGCCCTAAGTGGGTCCAGAGGGAATCTAATATGGTATAATATACACCTTCTTTTACCCCTGTCCAGCTTTGATATGTAAGTTACATTAATTTAGATTTCCTCTAGACTCCCTTATAGTTACTTATTTAGATTCATGTCAACTTACTGGTGGTAAAACTCCCTTACAGGTCACCAGAACACTAGCTTTGCATGTATTTTATCTATCTTGGATGTTTTGTTTATGTTTATTTGGAAAGTTCATGTGGTACTTTGTGTGGTTTTCTCTCAAAACAAATGTTTTAGGCCTTCATTCAGCACGTCACTTATGTGTGTACTTAGCTTTAAGTACAGGAGTAATTCCTGAATTGGGGGTCTATATACTTTAAAAAAAAATTAAAAAAATAAATGTCAGCAACCTAACCACTCTTGAGGAACCATACCATAACACACCAATAAGCGTTCACAATGGAAAACATGAACATTTGATAAGGAAACAGATTCACTTTCTGGCTTCCAATGAGTTTTTATAAATATCAGTGAGGAAAAGTACAAGATTTGTGTAATTTGTTAAAACGTGTTGGCAGAGCCCTTTGCAGGACTGTAACATGGGGGCAGGGTAACTTTTGACAGCAGACACACTGTGAATGGTTTATTTTCTGAAGAAAGCCAGGCGCTCTTTGGCAGGAAATCTGTCAGATGAAGGAAAGTCATAGTGGTGACTAGGTTGTGGTAAATAAGGAGCCAATTTCACTGTCACACTGCCCACTACAAACCTTTTGGCCCCTTGGCAGGACAACTGTTGTTCTGCTACTTTGTTCCACAGTGGCTGACAGGCAACAGCAGGCCCCTGTAAGTGAGGAGTGTTTCTTGTTTTTCAGTCACTGCTTGGCTAGTCCACTGCCACTGCGTGAGCGAGACCAGATGCCTCTGGGGTGTTTAGCGCTGAAAGGCGGGAACTTATTACTGGAGATTTATGCAAATGATTCTGGGCAGCTGATAAGGCAACAGATGCTGGTGGGAGGGGGGAAGGACCAGAACACTGTGTGTATAATATATCTCCTGTAAAGTACAATTATTCTGTCTGACCCCGGAGCTGGTATGTGGAGAGCAGGCTGTATCAAAATAGGTGGCAAATCTCTCATGAATAATAACCCAGAGACCCAGGGCCAGACAACAGGAAATATAGTATTTCTCCTCTCTCTATATGGCCAGATTCTTAGTTGGTGTAGATCAGCATAGGTCCACTGAAGGAACTCTGAGGATTCTGACCAACTGAAAATTGGCCCACAGATCTAAATGACCAATAAAACAATATAAAATGAAGTAGGTCTGTGGATAAACAAAATGCTAGCAGGAAAAAAAATGGGTATTTAGAAGTTTGCATTGTTTATTCTTTATACAGCTTTATTCTTTTGGTTTTCCATAGCAGAATGTTACGGGCAGGCATACCCATTGGGGTAGTATGAGCCTCTAGAAAAACATTTTTGGGTTGGAAAATATCCACAATGCTTGTTTGAGTTAATGAACACATACATTAACTACAGAACGGTCAAACTCTAGTTATAATTTCGGATGCATTTTTGCTTACCAGAAAAACCTCTACATTAATTACACTGCAGTTATAATGTGCACGAAAAACAGCTTCCCCTCTCCCCCAGGAGCAGTCCTTTTCACAGGCAGGATTCCAGGGCTACCGCACATCATCTCCCACAGTGGACTCTTCAAAGCCCCACCACCATTCCCAATGCAAGAGGGAATGTACAGGCAGACTCTTTCTATACGGCTGTTCTACATTGGTTCTTATATGACCTTCATCAACCTATCTGAGCACCTTCCAGTAGTACATTCAGTGACACGGCTAACATCTGTCATGTCCAGTTCATTCTCTTTCATCTTTTCCCCAAGGAGAGAATTGTATGTGCAGTGGAATGGGTGTGTAGGAATCAGAGGATTTAGAGGTTCAGAATCTCATTTACACTAGAGTCACTTTACATTCCTCTGGCAGTGTTAAAGGACCTTAAAGTGAGAGTACATTACAGTTACATCCACCTTAAGGCTTGTTTACACTCTTAGAGAGTGGTGTAAAGTTGTCTTAATACAGATGAGAATCAGATCCTGTGACTTTCACAAACACTGTGAAGGAGCTATGAGAAGAGGGGAAAATGTCCATTGTAAAAAAACCAACCAAACACCAAAACCCTAAAGCATTTCTCAGGCAAAATCTTCCAGAGAGCTAAGAATGGACACTGTACTGCATGTCAAATAGCATTGCTGTTTGAATATTACAGCTGAAAAGCAACTAAATGATAGGAACTTGTGAAAGTCACAATGAAGCTTCTAATGACAGCCCGAACCGTGCCCCTTTATACCTGCCTCCTTCCTGCATATAGCCTGAAGATGTGCCTTTACTCTGCCTACACTTTCCGATCTATATTTCCAGTATGGGACATAGACCAACACTTGACCCATCTCCTCATCCGCTCTCTACACTGACTACTGAACCACCACTTCATAGGGGACAAAGACTTACCCCCCCCCCCCCGCAACGTGCACCCTCCCAGGATAAACCAGTTACATCTTACACTTCACCAGCAGCGCAAGTAGGCCGGTATGGTGCGCCGCACCAGCCAGAGATTTACAGCTAGTACGGTGTACTGGAAAGACACAGGGGGAGCAACGCTGGCCGCTCCTCCGGCGCAGCTGGCCCGCCCCCAGCCCTCCCACGCAGGGTCTCCTCCGCCTGCTCCGCAGCCCGCCGGAGGCCGGGGCGGGGCTGGGGGCGGCCCGGTGGCCCCATGTTCTGCAGAACCCCCAGCCCCGCCCGTCTAGGGAGCTGCGTCTCCTCCGGCTCCGTCTGTGCAGCAGCAGCCCCGCCAGAGGACGGGGCTGGGGGTGGCCCCGGCGTGCTGCTCCTTTCCCCGCTGCAGCTCCCAGGAGAGCCCTGAGCCGCACAGCTCTCCCGGGAACCGCCGCGGGGAAAGGAGCGGGGCCCCCGGGCAGCCCCACGGCCCGCAGCGCCTCCAGCGCGCCTGGACGGCCCCCAGCCCTGGCCCCCGGCGGGGCTGCCGCTGTACAGACCGGAGGAGACCCTGCGTGGAAGGGCTGGGGCGGTACGGGCGCGCCGGAGGAGCCGCGGGCGTGGGGCGGGTCCCCCCCAGCGGCCCCACGTTCTGCTGCTTTTGCCGCGGCAGTTCCGGCGTCTCCGGCGCAGCGGGAGGAGGGTAGAGCCCCCGCCCCCCGTAAGGCGGGTGGATCATGGGGAGGGGACGGGGGGCGTGTAGGGGCCCCGGGCTGGGAGGAGTCACGTGGAGGGTCACGCGAGGAGGTTATGTGTGTCCCCCCCCATTAGCTGCTGGACCCACCCCCGGTAAGAAATGGATTCCACTTGCGCCACTAGAAAAGGAGGACTTGTGGCACCTTAGAGACTATAACCATAGCAGTGCCGCTGATCTGAAGGTATACCTTGTCCCCAAATGTGAAGTAGTTAGAAACTACATGTTCCCTTCAGGGGGGGCAGGTTTGTAGAAATTTTGGTGGTGTCTAGAACCTGCTCCCCCATCTCCACCTACCCAAACTCCACCCCCCCCCCACTTGCCTAAGGCTCTGGGAGGGGGGAGGTCTGTGGTGCAGGCTCTGGGCTGGGGCAAGGAGTGGGGGTGCAGGAGGGGGTGAGGAGTGCAGGCTCTGGGATGGAGTTTGGGGGTTGGAGGAGGTGCAGAGGGAGGGGGTGCAGGCTCTGGGAGGGGGTTTGGGGGTGCGGAGGGAGGGGTGAGGGCTGTGGGGTGGGGATGAGGGCTGTGGGGTGTGGCTGGGGATGAGGGGTTGGGGTGTGGGGGGGCTCAGGGCTAGGGCAGAGAGTTGGGGTGATGGCTGTGGGGTTCATGATGTAGGAGGGGGCTCAGGGCTGGGGCAGAGGATTAGGGTGCGGGGAGGATCAGGGCTCTGGCTGGGGCCAGGGATGAGGGGTTTGGGAGGGGCTCAGAGCTAGGGCAGAAGGTATGGGTGCAGCGGGGTGAGGGCTCTGTCTGGGGCTGGGGATGAGGCGTTTGGGGTGTTGGAGAGGCTCAGGACTAGGGCAGCGGGTTGGGGTACAGGGGGGTGAGGGCTCTGGCTGGGGGTGTGGGCTCTGGGGTGGGGCAGGACTGGGGACAAGGAGTTTGGGATGCAGGCAGGCTGCCCTGGGTCTGGGACCAGAGAGGAGGACTCCCCCCCAGCAGCACTTAGCTCTGGGGGAGGGGCCCCTCTTCCCCCCTCACCACACTCACCCCACACCACTGTCACTGCACATACTCCTAGGGCCCCTCTCAGGTCTAGGAAGCCCCCTCACCTCCCCTGTGGTGCGTGTGGGGCGGGGGGGGGGGAGCTGCCATCACATGTGCGCCTCCTCTCCTGCTGCCCCTCACTGTAGCCTCACCGGGGGTGGGGAATGGGGCTGCCCCTTACCCAGTGTGGGGCAGGAGCAGTGACTTTGGGCGGGGGGCTCTGTGCTGGTGGAGGGTCCTGCCAGAAAAGGGAAGGCTCTGAGGTGGAAGAGCAGGGTAAGGGCAGCCTGCCCTAGCACTAGTGAATGTGGCACTAGGACCTTGTGGCGGCAGTTGATGCCGGAGCCCACAGAGTGGAGTGGAGGCAGTGTGGAGCTGCAGGGAAGAGGCAGGGATGCTCGGGAACCAATGGGAGGTGCACGGGGCAGCAAGTGGGGTCCAGGGAACACTTGAGGGAGGCATGTGGGGCCCGGGGAGAGACCTGGCCCCAAACATTGGTGGAGCCGGGCCCCCGGGCCCTGAATATTGCTGGAGCCGGGGCACCACAGGCCCATAGAACTCCGCCACCCCTGGTTCCCTTATCAACTACCATTCTGCTATGTTCCAGAAAGCTCGTGCTACCTCACTCACCTTCCATATATGGGCCTATTTATCCTCTAAATAAGGATCAGAGAACCCACCCTCTAGAGATTCACCATCACCGCATCCTCTCTACACTTAATGGCCACAGACCTCAACGTGCACCTCACATTTGAGTGAGGCTTTTACCTCTGTCCTGCACCTCATGGAGGAGAGAGAGGAGCTGGAATGCCTGGAGGCCCTACTTAGCAGCATCGTTGTACTTGTGGCACCTTAGAGACTAACCAATTTATTTGAGCATAAGCTTTCGTGAGCTACAGCTCACTTCATTGGATGCATACTGTGGAAACTGCAGAAGACATGATATACACAGAGACCATGAAACAATACCTCCTCCCACCCCACTCTCCTGCTGGTAATAGCTTATCTAAAGTGATCACTCTCCTTACAATGTGTATGATAATCAAGTTGGGCCATTTCCAGCACAAATCCAGGTTTTCTCACCCTCCGCCCCCCCCACCCCCCCACAAACTCACTCTCCTGCTGGTAATAGCCCATCCAAAGTGACCACTCTCTTTACAATGTCTCTACGTAAAAGAATAAATGGACACAAATCAGATGTTAAGAATTATAACATTCATAAACCAGTCGGAGAACACTTCAGTCTCTCTGGTCACGCAATTACAGACATGAAGGTAGCTATCTTAAAACAAAAAAACTTCAAATCCAGACTCCAGCGAGAAACTGCTGAATTGGAATTCATTTGCAAATTGGATACTATTAATTTAGGCTTAAATAGAGACTGGGAGTGGCTAAGTCATTATGCAAGGTAGCCTGTTTCCCCTTGTTTTTTCCTACCCTCCTCTTCCCCCCCCCCCCCCCCGGACGTTCTGGTTAAACTTGGATTTGTGCTGGAAATGGCCCACCTTGATTATCATGCACATTGTAGGGAGAGTGGTCACTTTGGATGAACTATTACCAGCAGGAGAGTGAGTTTGTGTGTGTGGTTTTTGGAAAAAGGGGGGGAGGGAGGTGAGAAAACCTGGATTTGTGCTGGAAATGGCCCACCTTGATTATCATACACATTGTAAAGAGAGTGGTCACTTTGGATGGGCTATTACCAGCAGGAGAGTGAGTTTATGTGTGGGGGGGCGGAGGGTGAGAAAACCTGGATTTGTTCTAGAAATGGCCCAACTTGATTATCATATACATTGTAAGGAGAGTGATCACTTTAGATAAGCTATTACCAGCAGGAGAGTGGGGTAGGAGGAGGTATTGTTTCATGGTCTCTGTGTATATAATGTCTTCTGCAGTTTCCACAGTATGCATCCAATGAAGTGAGCTGTAGCTCACGAAAGCTTATGCTCAAATAAATTGGTTAGTCTCTAAGGTGCCACAAGTACTCCTTTTCTTTTTGCGAATACAGACTAACACGGCTGTTACTCTGAAACCTGTCAGCATCGTTGTGTTTCTCTCAAAAGATGCAATTAGCTCAGTGCCAGTGTGCATGGGCATCTCAGGAAGGAGGTCCAGATCCCAAGGATACAAAGATCTTCCCTGACAGCCTTCCAATTTGTGGACAGAGACCGACAAGGTGGGGCATGGTTTATCTCCTCATACAGCTAATGCCCAATGCTGGAATTAATATACTCCCGTAGGACAGATCTATCTTTAATATGGCATCTGGTGCAAGTTTCCAACCAGCAAGTGGAGACTGGGTAGGGATCCAGGGTGGAAGGGAACTTGGTGACTGAAGAACACTTAGCTGCAAATTTCCTGAGTTCTTAAGATCTATGGTTTTTATTATTACAACAACATTCTGTTAATATTGCTTTAAAGGGAAACATTCTCAACCTTAGCTCTCTCTGGAGAATGCTTTTGTCAGAATCTATTTCAGTTTGTGGCCAAGGCAAACAGATACTCTGTAGGCTGTGTGAGAACAATACTTGGGGTTGCTTTGATGGGACTGCAGAAGGTGTTTACTATGACAGCCCATATTGCAGAAAAACCGGGACTGGTTACCAGTTCATATGTTGTTGAACATGTTAATATTTGATATGTGGCTCCTTGAATACTTTTCAGTGCTGGAACCTAAGATTAGCAGTTATATAACTTCAGTTGATGGCACATGAGCGGCTTCTTTAAATGGAATTCCTCCCCCCGCTTTAAAAACCACTATGCTATTTTATACAGTTTTCTCTGAATTTTACAAGTCACTTGATCGAAGGAAGGTGGTCCCTTAGATGATCTGGTGGTCCCTTCCGGCCTGAAACTCTATAAGAACATCACCCATGTCTGAGTATCAGCCTATTTGTCCATTCTCAGAGAGTACTTGCGTAACATAGTGGAGAATTCAGTAACTACACTTGGTTGGAGTCTGATGTTATTTATGGAGGAAGAGGCCAGGGTTCCCTGCCTGAATCAGTCGAGGGTGGCAGTCGAATGTGGTAACGTTGGGCTGGATTGCTGCGCTGTTACCAGCTAGAGAAGCGTGCCTGGCAGCCCACGCTGTTATTGTTGTCGTTATTGTAGTTCTGGTGTCATGTTCCTTATTTCAGGCTTGTTATTTATAACCTTTTCTAAATAAAGCTCTGCAGCCTTTTCCTTCTGATAAATGATGTGGAAACCAGCTAAAGTCAACATTCATGGGGGAGGAAGTGGGAGCATGTCACTGTTGATATTTACTAGTATCCAGTGCATCTTGTTATGCAAGAGAGAATCGGATTTTCTGAAAAGGGATCATTTTGAATCTCCAGTCATTCCTCCTTTCTTCCCTCCCTCCCCCCCCTCCGCTCCTATATCACATGCCAAGTTCTGTGTTCAGACATTCTGGAAGCGCCTTATGGCTTAGGACTACAGCAAAACTCCAACATTGCTACACATGCCTCTTATGGTAGGCTGGGGAGCCATTCTACTCTCTTGATCCATCTCAGCTGTGTGCTTTGTGGCTCAGTGGTGCACAACAGTGGTTCTTCGCTTCCCCCTCCCTCTAATATTTTCTCATTTCTGGAAGTGTAACAAATACGTGATTCCATTTCCTTGTCATGGGCCTTGAAATTAAATGCCAGCCTTTTACTGGAAGTTACCACTGGAGCCCAGTTGATCTACCATGTGGAGAAAATAATCTTAGAGAAATAAGCACATCTCTTTCCTTTTGATAAGTTATACAAAGATTGAATTTTGTAACTAAGGAAAGTAAAATCACACTGTATATTAACCATGGCCATGGGAAAATGTTTAGAGAGGAAACTGATAGTACAGCTTTTTGTTGAAAAGAACTGATGAAATATATACATTTCTAACAATGACTCAAATTGGGTATTGACCACTGTTAATTAGTATATTTCCTTTGGCAGTGTTGCTTACATTGGGACTGATCCTGGTCTCACTACAATCAATGAGAAGTTTGCCATTGACTTTAAAGCACAGCTCTACTCTGAAAAGTGTCTTGTTAAAAATGGCAGGGTGGAGGTCCATGT
The DNA here is from genome assembly GCF_965140285.1 of Lepidochelys kempii. Classification (NCBI taxonomy): domain Eukaryota; kingdom Metazoa; phylum Chordata; order Testudines; family Cheloniidae; genus Lepidochelys; species Lepidochelys kempii. Next base: position 253,793,088 of record NC_136380.1, read on the forward strand.
TTATTGTGTCGTACTGATTCCAGATTAAATTTTCTAAATGAAGAAATGCAAGGATTTCCCCCCAATTGCTAGCCCTGCATGATCAATCAGAGACCTGAAAGTCATGCTGGTTGCTTTCCTACTTGAGCCTCAGTACTGACAACAAGGATTCTGCTGCTCAAATTCTGCCAGGATTACACTGTGCAACCACATTATCTTCAGATTCAGCCTTCAGTTATACCTAGCCAGTGCCATTAACACTAGCTGACCTTATCTATTGGAATTTAGTTATCAGTTCTACTGATACGTGAGATGGAATAACATCCAGTTTACACTTAGGACTCTATTTGTTATTCTGTGCTCACAGCAGTAAAAAGTAATAAACACTTATTTTTGTCACTGATGTAAGCATAATAAATGCTGAACACACCCAGGAAGTAGATCTTTTATACAGCCACTTTTCCAAGTAAAATTGTACTTAAAGGAGAGAGGGTTGTTCCCCTTAATTATCATGAATGGGAATGAGAGGAGCCCATATTTGGTCTTCAGTTTTCTAGCTGTTTTGTGCGTGTGTGTGTGTGTGTGGTCTAGACTCCTGTGCAATTTAATCACAGTCTAACGCGGATTTTCCCATTGTTTTAAATTTAAATCATGCTGCATGGTGAATAATGCAGTAAGCTTTCCAGTCTCCTCTCCCTCCCTCTGGGATGTTTATAATTTACCAGCTGAAATGATAAAGGTTTTTAGAGCCAATTTTCAGTTTCCCCTCACTGTTTGGAGTCCTGATGGACCACATTCTTGCCACTACTTACGAATCAACTTCTCAAGAGGAAAAAAGAATATGCAGATGATTATTCATAAAAACTTGAACTAATCATAACAGCTGGGAAGGCCAGTAAACTGTACTAGAAAGTTTTCCATAAGGGAAGTATTAAGAGGTTTGAGTTGTTTCTTTTTACACATCCTCTTCACCATGAACAGTCCATGGCGCTCAGTGCTATATTACCTAATCAAGGTATCTATCAATGTAGCATAGTATGTAGGATGTATGTATGGTTGTGGATGGAAACTTGGTTGTTCGCCTACCCATGGTCCTTCTAGAATTTGGCAGAAGCCTGAAGTATATATGAGGTGCTCTTTTTCTCCTGGCTCTCTTGCCTGTGGGCTTTTTAAGGTATAATCATGTCACCCCATCCTGTTCAATATAGATGTGAGAACACTAGAGGGGAGGGTGCCGTTGTTGGCTGCTTCTCCTTGCACCTGGATTCTCTAGTCTCCTTGATGTCCTAGTGCCTGAGTTAAGGACTGGATGAAAGCTAGCTGGATTAAATTCAATCCAAACAAGATGGAGGTGATTTCGCTGGGTGAAAGAGAGCATCTTGAGCAGTTTATGGGATTTATGGCTGCTCCCTCTTAATAGAGTATGAACACTCGTTTCCTTAATAGTTCATGATCTCAAGGTCTTATTGGACCCCTTGTTGTTTCTGGATTCCCAGGTAATAGCATTGGTCCCATTAGGTTGCAATTTGCAAGTCAACCATTCTTCTATGACAGATTCATAGATTCCAAGGCCAGAAGGGAGCATTGTGATCATCTAGTCTGTCCTCCCCTATAGCACAGGCCATAGAACTTCCCCAAAATAGTTCCTCAAGCAGATCTTTTAGAAAAACATCCAATCTTGATTTAAAAGTAGTCAGTGATGGAGAATCCACCGTCACACTTGGTAAATTGTTCCAATGGTTAATTACTCTCACTGTCAAAAATGTCTTATTTCTAGTCTGATAATGTCTAGCTTCAACATTGGCTCCTTTTATAGCTTTTTCTGCTAGATTGAAGAGCCTGTTATTAAATATTTGTTCCCCATGTAGATACTTATTGACTGTAATCAACTCACCCCTTAACCTGCTCCTTGTTAATCTAAATAGACTGAGCTCTTTTTGTCCATTGCTATAAGGCATGTTTTCTAATCCTTTAATCATTCCAGTGGTTCTTCTCTGAACCCTCTGCAATTTAGCAACATCCTTCTTGAGTTGTAGGCACCAGAACTGGACAGAGTATTCCAGCAGCAGTTGCACCAGTGCCAAATTCAGAGGTAAAACAAACCCTCTCTACTCCTATTTGAGATTTCATTGTTCATGCATCCAAGGATTGCATTGAAAGCTCATGTTCAGCTGATTATCCACCATGACCCCCAAATGTTTTTCAGAGTGTAGCGGGGTGGTCACCCGCTCCGGCCTTAAAGGGCTTAAAACAGCCCAGGAGAGCGCTGTGAGTAGGAGCAAGCAGTTCCCAGGCTGATTGGGGGAAGCAGGCTCAGATTTGGCCATGCCCCAATCAGGGCTCAGCTGGCCCTTATGAGGGCAGTGGGCCAGGAGTAGACAGTCTCCTCTAGCTGTGGAGGGAGATGAGCCTGGCTGCTGGGGAGCTTGAGAAGGTACCTAAGGTGGAGCAGGGCTGGGGAGTGGCTATAGGAGCTGGAGAGCTCTGGCCTGGAAACCCTGCAGGCCTAGTGGAAGGCCAAAAAGGGTACTGGGGTTGCAGGGGGCAGCCTACAGGTAGGCAGAGGCAGCAGGTCCAACCACCTCCTTGCCTGTGATGATTGGCTTATACACTGCAGTCTGCCCCAGTGTGTGGGGGCTCAGTGGTGACTGGCAGTAGCTAAAGACTGAGGTGAGGGGGGGATAGTGGGTGGGGGTTTCCTGGGGAGGGGAGACCCAGAGACTGTGGGGGTACTGCCAGGAAGCAGCACCCTGGGTAAAAGGGGTACCGGGGTCTGGGAGGGATGGGGGGGGCCAGCGGCAAGTGGGACACGGGCCTGCAGAGGGCGCTCTGGAGGCTGGAAGAGCTAATTCCCTGAGAGAGCAGCAGGAGGCTCCACAGGGGTGAGTCTGGCCCTGTGACAGAGACATTGCTTCCCAGAATAGAGTCCCCCATCCTGTAAGTATGGCCTACATTCTTCGTACCTAGATGTATGCATTTACATTTAGCTGTATTAAAATGCTATACTGTTTGCTTGCACCCAGATTTCCAAGTGATCCAGATTGCTCTGAATCATGTGGTGTTCACCACTCCCCCAATTTTTGATTCATCTGCAAACTTTATCTGTAATTTTTTTTTCCAGATTACTGATAAAAATGTTAAATAGCATGGAGCCAAGAACTGATACCTGTGAGACACTGAAAATACACTCTCTTGATGATATCCCTATTTACACTTACATTTTGAGAACTATCAATTAGCCAGTTTTAATCGATTTAATATGTGCCATGTTAATTTATATCATTCTGGCTTTTTTAAGCAAAATGTCATGCAGTACAAAGACAAGTGCCTCATAAAAGTCTAACACTAATATTACATCAGCACTGTTACCTTTTATCAACCAAAGTTGTAAACTTATAAAAAAAAAAGGTATCAAGTTAGTTTGATGGGATCTATTTTCCATATACCCATGTCAATTAGCATTAATTACATTGCCCTCCTTTAATTCTGTGTTAATTGAGTCCCATATCAGCTACTGCATTATCTTGCTCCGGTCCTCCTCTGTCATTGTCACTGCCAGGCTGGACTAGTGTAAAGCACTCTATTTAGGGCTTGCTCTTGAAAACCTTTCAGAAACTTTAGTGTATGCAAAATGTGATGTCTTGCCTTTTTAGTAGGGGTAGATTCATTTGAGCATGCAATATTTGTACTTTGTGCTCACCCCTCGCTCCCATTCTGCTTCAGGTTGTGGTTGGAACTGTTGAACTTGGTTATCATTTATAAAGCTTTAAGTGGCTTTATAAATGCCTTTCTGCCCTTTCATAGCTATCATAATTGGTTGAAACGCTGTCTGTCTCCAAGGTTAAACTTCAGAGAGCAGGTGGTAGGGTATTTTCATTGGAGGTTCCTGGCTCTGGAACATGTTTACTTTTGGGAGTCCATCAGAGCCCATGTCTGGCCACGTTTAGGGTGCAGCACAAGACATGTCCTTTCTATTTGGCTTTTTCTTAATTTCAGAGTATTCAGGTGGGTGTACTGTCAAGGAGTGTGTATTTCAGAACAATACAGTTTAGAATCAGGTTATTACTAGTTTAGGGATAACTGTGTTTTTAATTTTGTAAAGGAGACTTGCCCCCATGGTGATGTGTACATAAGAGATTTTTGTAACATAGAAAATAAATAGCCAAACTTCAAAATGAGGATGGTTTTGATGGCAATGCACCATTGCAACCAGAGAGCAGGGAAGGAGTTCTAGATGGATAGGATCTGTTTCTGCCAGATTTTTAATCTACTATCTGAATCCCATGGGCCAGAGATTGGTCAAGGTTGGGAACTTGGGATCCCTCAGGTGTTACCGGCTCCTCTATATGCACAAAGGGCAGAACAAACTAGGTATGGAATCTGTCATGAGAATCTCAGGCCACCGCTATCGCCTCCAGCATGGTTTGGTTCAACGCAAATCTACTTTTGCGCATCTACATTACAATCCTCCCTAAGCCAACGCTGGGCTGAGCAGAATCCATAGAGCTAGAGATGCGCACAAGAATGATTTTCCGTTATTCCAAATGTAGTGTCTTCCACATGTCGATGTAACAAAATGTCTGAAATTCTTTACATTCACAAGTCAGCCCCTTCTAAGACCCAGGCATTTATACTCGTCAGTATCTGAACAATGTTTTTCTTCCATCAACGGTATAGTGCTATCAGCCACAGATGCCGATGAGGAATACATTAATCTAAGACTAAGGAAGTCACACCTGTCAGACTCACGCTCTTTAGATCAATGCTTTTACTTTATAAAGTATAAACAGTAGGATATTTATTTTTTCCTCCCTGACATCCATGAGTTAGTTAAGCAACTAGAGTGTGTTCATGCACAGCTTTCATGAGCCAGCCTTAATTGCATAGCAGTGTGCCATCAAAATAAAGATTAGACATTATTATCTAGGAACCAATTTTGCATTTTTCTCCTCTGACTGTAACTGTTTAAAATGTAGGGCACTATCTCATCCTGTCCATACATGCATTTCTCATTTGTCAAAATGCCCTTACTCGACTATCCAACTTTTCATGGTAGTTGAAAATCGTAGCATTTAATTGTGTAAACCAAGGCTAGAAATGTTATTAATTCATCACAGGGTTGCACTGCCAAGTTTTTTTAATCCTAACCAACTATACATTTGAAGAACTGATTGTTGGTTAACAGGTAAAATATTTTTATAACTAAGACAACGCAAGAGGGACTGGAAGAAAATATCCTCAAATGGCCAATTTTCTTTCAGCCACATTCTTTATCCTCTTTATTGGCTGCATTTAAATCTTCCAAACAGAATGCAGCATAATATTAAATTGTGCACAGTGCATAATGGGGATCTGATCCAAAGCCCATGATATTCAATCAGAGGCTTTCCATTGACTTCTGTGAGTTTTGGATCAGGCTCTGGGATTGCAATTGTCTATCAGCCACCATTTCCACCCCTAAGCAGAACTAACAAACAAGAAAAAAATAAGAGACCAATATGAAATGCAGAACTTCAACAGCCAATTTCTATATGTACATAACTCCACTAGCTTCAGTTGTCTTCCACCAGAGATGAAATCGGCCTGAGTGTTAGGTGGCATACGCATTTTCTCATAATGTGATTGTGATCATTCTCCATGAAAAGGATGCCCCAACCACTAAATGTTAGCACCCCAATGGGTGGAGAGAGGCTTTCTCTGTTGGGGAGCAGTCTTGGCAAACTGAGTAAATGGCTATCAGCCCTGTGCTCCTGGGAATGAGCTCCCAGTATGTCTGAGAGATCGCTGGCATTTGACAGCCCTTTTGCAAGTAATATTTATAAGTGGAATAGCTGTGCCATTTGATGGGTGCTGTTATTATAGTAGAAGCTTTCAACTAGGGGTCTCCCAGGTTGAAAGCTCAGGATTTGGGCAAAAGAGGGGAACAAAGTGTTTTAAATCAGTTAGTGTGAAACACTCTTCCCCCTGTGATCAGAGTTTAAGACCCAAAGGTACTACTAGATCGTCTAGTCTGACCTCCTGTATATCACCGGCCATAACGTTGCACTCAGTTACCTCTATATTGAGCTCAATAACTTGGGTTAGACTAAAGCATTTCAGTTTTCAGGAGACTGAACTGTTGTGTGCCACAGGCAGAGAACAGGAGAGACCCAGGGTGCCACCAATGCACGAGGCCCCTGCAATAGCAGGGAATTGATTAGGTGAGAGATGCGTAGCTGATTCCCAGCAGGTGACCCATGCTCCATGTAGCTGAGGAAGGTAACTTCCCCCCCCCCACACACACCCAACATCCCAAAGGTGTTCCAAGATTGCGTGCTAAGAGGGACAGTGATAGGGGAGTTGTTTCTTGGCCCAGCAGCTGTGCGGTGGGGACTGATGTACCATTTCTGCAGAGGGGATTGCCTACGTTCAGTATGGAACAGGTCTATTTAAGATCAATAGGACCATGTGTATAGTGTAAATAAATTTACATTAGAGAATGCCTGACTCCCTAGCAATAGAAACTGACTTGCTACAGAGCCCTGGCATCCCCTTCTGCTTGGCTGAGGAGCAGCAGTATCTATATAATAAGATCCCAGGATTGTCACTGTCACTGCTACTCTGAAGCCTAGAATGCCTGCACAGTCAGTGTGAAGTGATGGAAACAGCTTACAGGCATGGCTGAGAGCTCTCTGAGAATATCGTGTTCGATTTTTTTAAGTGCTCGGTCATTTTGACTTTACAAATTACAGCTGTGCAACAGTAAAACATACGCCTATGCTGTGCCAAGAGTCCGAGAGAGACCGTTATGATATTAGAGGTAATGCAGCCAATCACCATTTTTACTCTACCCCTAATCTGCATGCAATGATTTCAGTGGCTACATGAGAGAGACTGCACAGATGGTGGGTTACTTGGCCCAACTGCCACAATTCTTTAAAACCACCCACAAAACCAACACATGTGACAGCATGGGCTTGCACTAGTAGCTGAATGTTATAAACACCTCACGTGAAATCCTGGCTTAATTGCTGTCAGTGGGAGTTTTGCCACAGACTACAATGGGGCTAGGATTTCATCCCTCTTGTTTTGGTAGGAGGTTTATTGGGCTCCAGTTTTATCCTGGAACCAGAAACCCTAGATAGAATTTAAAATTACCCTAAAAATGTGATTGACCATGTCCACTGACTAAGCTTTTATTCTCTCCTAACTCTGTAATGCATTCAGGACTAACATATGTATCCCATTTAGAATTGCCTTCAAGGCATGAAACAACTTAAACAATAGTCTATACTATGTTTCTACAGCAAGCAAGCTATTAGTATGGAGGTTTTCTTGGTAATATCCCCTCTGTTTTCAGCCATTCCCTGTGTCCCAAGTACTTCCGGATCTACCGCCCACATTTTCATCAACATGTCTTTCCAGCAGCAACTACATGGGAGTAGTTAGAGATGAGGTGCTGCTAACTCCTGCTTCTGTTTGACTCTATCTACGATGCAGACCCTGGATTTGTTAGGGGATTTTTTTTTAAAGTAGCCTGGGTTGCCAAGAACCCTTAAAGTCTTGAATTTTGGGACATTTGTGTGTGAAACAAAACTGGTGTTTGAGGGTTTCATTTGAGATCCAGGCTAGTGATATAGTGTAAGGCCATTTTAACGGCCAGAGATCCTAGCCTGCAAACAGATCTTCATGGACCAACTTTTATATCCACATGGAGTTCCAGTGAAGGAAGTGTGATTGCGTATGGGTGCCAGGGTTTGCCCTCTTGGATCAGATTCTAGGAACAGGGTTTTATTTCCTAGGTGATCTAGGCCTCACTTTTTCACTGGTTAAGTGTATCTCATTTTTTAAAAAAAAGGCATTACAAGTTGTTGTTACTAATTTGTGTTATGGTACTTCCTAGAGATCACAACAGAGTTTGGGTCTCCATGTTGCTAGGCACTGGACAGATACAGAGCAGTATTCCCAATTCGTGTGTGTGTGTATATATGTTTGTTTTTTTTTAATTATGAGTCTTGTGATACTTGGTTCCTTCATAGAGACCCAGCTCCTGGAGTCCTGTGCTGATATAAGAATCTCAGCTTTCATTGAAAAATAAGTTTCTAGCCCTCATGACTGGGGAGGAAAGCTGGAAAACGTAATCCAAGGGTACCCTAAAAGGCTCAAAAACCAGAAGGCGCAAATGAAAAGGACCCAACATTTATTAAATTTTTTAAAAATCGCATTATTTTAAAGTCCGTCTTGGATGTTTTTATGGCCTGACTCATGATTTTTGCAAACTTGAGATACTGATTAAGAGACAGTCCCTGCCCTAGAGAGTTTACAATCTAATTAGATCAGACAGACAAAGGGAAGGGACAGCATGTGAGAGGAGAGGGGAGATTGCACACTATATCCTAGGAGTGTGTCTCCTAGCAGCAATACTAGTGCAAATCCCATAATTTCCTTTGTAAAAGAATTGCATTTCCCCAGCAGTTTCATTAGTAACATCTTCTCTTGTTCCTGCCCTATGTTGACTATTGCTATTCTCTAGCCCAGCGGAATAGGAATCTTGCTTAGGCTGTTTCCTGTGAAAGTAGAAAACACTTGTACATTAGGTGTTATAATTGAGTCTGAGACTAACTAAGTATTCACTAATATTTAGCACTGAGCTGTTACATCTCTGGGTGCATTTAAAAAAAAATTCTCTTTTGTCAGTCTCCTCTCCCTCTGCCCCCAGCATGTTATGAAACGAATAAAAATAGACTGTTCATTGACTGGGTGGAGAAATTACATTCAGCTTGCCTAATATGTGAGGCCTGGCAGTGAACCTACTCAGGTCTTTGCTAAATGGAGCAGAGTGCCTTCCACCCTAGCAGAGAATATCTTAGGAAAAAGGGTTGCATATTATTAAAGAAATGGGCTGGTATGATTTGCAGTCTACCAAAACCTTGTCCTTGTTGTGAATAACAGAGATGCTGGAAAGAAAAATCCCTGTGGTTGGAACCACGTTACATAGCACTCACCAAAACTGGAGCTAGTACAAGTCTTTTATAATGTGATAAGTCTGTCTAGGCTAGAAGCTTTGCTGGGATTGGTGACTGTCCATGTATTGCCCAGCTCCCTCCTCACACGGAGTCTAATCTGTTTAACTGCAGATTGGCTCCCATCTCTTGACATGGTAGCCTTATAGGCTCCCAAATATACATCTTGCTCAGCCTATGTGCCAGTGATAACCATATAGAATCTCCTAAAAAGACCTCAAGCTGTTTGAAACATCTGGGATCTCTGTCAGGGTGTCACCCACAGCTTAGTCCATTCAGTGCTGCTATAATTGACTGAGATGCTGCACGATGTGAACTGTATCTGCCATTTGTATTATGGTTCTTAATAAGCTTGAGTGTTATGTCTAAACAACTGCCTTGTTTTCTCAACTGCCAGATTATTCAGTTTCCCCTGGGCTGCTATCAGAGAACAGCAGTGCCTGTTTTCCTGTTTTTTATTTGCGTGTGTGGTGGTCTTCTAAACACTGACAGTAATTTCCCTTCTTAAGTCTAAACACTGGCCAGTCACTATTTTTATAGCCTGAAACCAGACTCCTCTCATCAGGCCCCTTAATATTTCCCATAAAAGTGATACATCTTGTTGCTGCTGCTATCAAAGCCCTGGTAAGGTCCCAACCTGTGTGTGATGGACAATATGTGTGCTTTGGTGACCCTTAGAGGGGACCCTGCGGCTGGTATGCACCCTGCCATACTGTACCCAAAAGGGGGAGGCCCCACTGAGCTGGAGATGGGCATATGCTCTGGGAAGGGGGAGAGGAAATCCCAGTATGGGTTTTCAGTGTCCCAGCTGGGAGAACTTTTCTGACTTGAGGTGAGCAGATACAGTTGAGCCTAGTTAGCTTCCAAGCCTTAAATAGCAGTTGGGCTATGCTAGTGGTGGGAGGAGAGACAGGATAGGTTGCTGTAGAAAGGCCAGGACATAGAGCTGCTCTTCTGCTTCAAGAAGCCTCCATCTATACTGTCTGGTGTGAGTGGATGGTTTGTATTTGTAACACAAGGCGTGTGTAGCAGATGCAGAGTCCTTTGTGCTTGTGTTGTCACTAAGAAGCTGAAACCCAAGACAGGGTTTTTGTCTGGTCACACTTGGACTCCTGTGAAGTACCTGCCTCGCTCCACGAGGCCTGCCCCTAGCACACCATGATTCTAGCATTACAGATGGCATGACAGGGTCCTGAAGGGGACTCTATCATGGGGGTTTGGCATCTGAGCCCAGTAGTGTCATGCAATGGGGCTGACAGTAGGAGAACTCAGGCCCTCTCTGCTCCACCAAGGTCCAACCCAGGGCCCTGTGTTTGGTAGGTCAGATATACCGCCTGGGGCAGATGCACCCCAAGTCTGCTCTTTAGGTCACATTCTATCACCGCCTCTGCCCCTTAAAAGCCACAGCAAAGTCTGCTTATGGACTCACAAGTGATCCAGAGGCTCTTCTCCATCAGTTGTGGCCCACCATTCCTCATCTCCATGGGGACCTTGGGCGGCTTGGCAGCGAGGTCTGGTCCAGTAAGTGCAGAGCTCCGATGGCCTCTCTGCACAAGGTAACAGCATAGGACTGCTCCCTCACTTTGTCCACACTGACTGACCTGTGCCACACCCTTTTGAGGCTTGCCTCCATTGTGAGCATGCCCAGCAGGTGTACAGAGTTGCTCATTAACCCTTGGCTCTCAAGTGTGGAGCTTATACAGTCCATCAAAAGCTCTGAGCACATCTCCCAGTTTTGCAGACTCAAGTGTTTGGGATGCTTTTGATAAGTATCCCAAATGTTGGTGGCCTGTCAGAAGCCAATTAAACTTGTCCACACGTTTTGAGATTTGTCCATCACTACTCTCAATAGTCACACTACCATTTTACTCAACAGGCTCATCTAATGGAAAGACATTCGGAAGAGTGAGGACTGCTCGGGGAAATGGTGGCTAAGAGGGTAAAATAGCTGGCAAGGATTGTTCAGCAGCAAATCAAGGACAAATTACTACTCAGTACAATACAAACTATTGTATGTGGATGAGATGGGAAGAGACTTGCAATGAGATCTTAAAGACATAGCGCTAGTAACTCAAAATAAGTCTTTCCTTTATTTGATAACATAGCAAGTATAGTATTTCACGAGATGAAAGGAAAATTTCCAGGACTAGACATAGCCAATAATTTATGGAACACTTTAAGTGCTATTCTTTCAGCAAATCTGTGCCTATGTCCTCTAATATAGGCTTAAAATACTCATGTCACTATGGCAATGGCAGCTTGCATAGCTGATTAATACGGGCTATATGAATGCTCCTTGAACAGGATGTATTTTGCATCAAGAAGTATTCGAAGAGATAAGGAAAGCAATAAAGGTAAAGAATATAGTAGCTATTAACTTTGATTTATATGGAAGAAAATATAAAGTTGCTGCTAATAAAGTTTCCAGATGACGCAACAATCGGTGGGGTGGTAAATAAGAAGGAGAGGTCCCTGATATGGAGTTATTTGGATTGATCAGTAAGCAGGGCACAGTCAAACAACATGTATCTTAATACAAGCAAATGGAAGATCTTGTAGCTAGGAATAAAGAGCATAGGCCAAACGTAAAGGATGAAGGACAGCATTCTAGAGAACTGCAACTCTGAAAAGGATTTAGAGATCATGGTAGATAACTAAAGGAACATGAGTTCCCAGCGTGATACTGTGGCTAAAAGGGCCAACATAATCCTTGGATGTATAAATACTGAAATGTTGAGCAGCAGTGGAGAGGTGCTACTCTAACCAGTGATAACTGCTGGAATCCTGTGTCCAGTTCTGGTGTCCATCCTTCCCAAAGGATGCTGAAAAACTGGATAGGCTTTGGAGAAGAGTTACGTGAGTGATTTTTTTTTTTTTGGTCTGAAAAGCACACCTTACAAAGAGAGATGTAAGGAGCTTAGTCTATTTAGCTTATCAGCGAGAAGGTTGAGAGGCCACTTGCTCCGTTTAGAAATAAACACATGAGGTGAATCCGCTTGGTACTAGAGGGGTTTTTAGTCTAGCAACCAAGGCGTAAGAAAATCCCAGAGCTGAAGTCAGAAAAAATCAAACTGGAAATCAGGCCTAATTTTTTACCTGTGAGGGTAATTAGCCATTGGAACAGATTACCAAGGATGTGGTAAATTTCCCATCACTTGGAGACGAAGTCAAGATGGGAAGTCTTTCTAAAAGAGATGTTGTAGCTCAACCACCAGTTTTTTGGGGTTGATGCAGTGGGTGAAATTCTGTGGCCTGTGTTGTACAGAAGGCCAGATTAGGTGATCAGAATGGTCTCTTCTGGCCTTAAAATATGAATCAACATTGTAGCAAGGATGCAGAAGAATTACCAAGAGTCCAGAAAAGGAATAACTCAATGACCACAATACTCCCGCAAAAACGTTTTCATCAAAGAATGCAGTCCTTGTTAAGAAACATTACAGATATGGAGGAAGAGGTGTGGGGTTTTTTCACTTGGAATCCTGCCCACTGGTTGACTTCAAGCCCAGAGATAAAGTTGATTTCTCAGCCATCTAATATGAAGGCCATTCACAAACTACATTTACTGGCAAATTACTGGAGTTCCAAGGTAGGCTTATCCTAAAATGTTGTTGTTTTGCAAAATGCATTCATCGGCCTCTACTGGCCTTTGTAGTGGTACAGAAAAGCATGGATTTATACAGAACATATTTAACCAAACTTTATGTATTAAAAATCGGGATTGTGTCCAAACAGATGTTACCATGACTGATTGTTTCAAAATAAACACAAATGTGAGATCAGAAATAGGTGGGTTCTTGCTCCTTTTTGTGGTTGCATACTCGGTGAATGACGGGAAATGACATCTTAAACATGAGCTAAGATGAGTCACGCACTGTCACAACTAGTAGAAGTTGAAATACAAAGGAGCAGAGCATCAGAATTTCAGAAGTCTCAGACCACCAGTAATATATAGACTGTAGTAATATATAGTTCTGACATATAGTAATATATAGTTCTGATCTAGCAAACTTCTCTGGCCAGACAGACCCTCGCACCTGTGTGGAGCCCCATGAGTTTCAGTGAGTGGGAGTGTTGGGCTCTGCCCTCATTAAGCAGTTTGTAGGATTGGAGCATTGTAAAATAGAGCATCAGTAAAAATCTATAGGCACTGAAAAGCAAACGGGAATGATACTAGTATCATTTTCATTCTGCCATGTGGCTTGGAGGCCTGTTAATCAATAAAATTAGAAGAGAAGCAACTGTTGTTCTTTCATTAGATCCTGAATATTAATCAGTCTGGGAAAATCAGGAATGAAGACCTTTTAAGGAGCATTGTGCGATAGCTGGAGTACTGCAGTGCAAACATTGGTGCCTATTTAGATATTATCTGCACACAGAATGCTAGTAGACATCCAAACAAAGTCCAATGTTAGACATAGTGGGACTGCATTAGGTATAAATCAGTGACATAGGGCCCTGAGTGTTGAAAATTGCCAGTCAGGCCCATGTGTAAATAACTTTACACTGAGCATACAAGTCAATGTGTAGGCATGGATATAAAAATATAAATGAGTAGGCATTTATTGGCACTTGATTTTGTGCAGTATATAATCATTTGCTCAGAATTGGTAGAAATGGCTGTATCTCCATTTTGCAAAGTACTTTATTGGAAAAAAAATACATTTCAAGGTACTCAGTGATGACAAATGCATAGAAAGGTAGGTCATGGGCATTTGAACACTTACACACATGCTCGACTGTACTCGGAGAGGAAAGTTAAGTATGTGAGTAATAGTTTGCAGGGGCAGATGTGGTAAAACTACAGAATATCCAGCAAAAATTAAGGTTGGATGCTGGCAAAAGAACATGGTAGGTTTGTGTGGATTTAGATTCCTTTCCAGGCTAGTTGGCTAGTCCCATTCAGTATTGGTATGCTATGTAGGGGAGGTTCAGGGAAGGAACAGAGATTATTATACCATAAATAGTCCAGGAAACATGATTTCTAGAATCTGAGAATAGAAAGATGTCTCAGGGCAAAATCCTGACCCTGCTAGTGGGAACTGCAGCAAGGAAGAGAATTGGAGCAGAATGACGCCAACCATGCTTTATTTCTGCATCACCCCACTGGTGCAAAGCAGAATAGCCACTTCTAGGTGAGTCGTCATCTCTGTCTTTTCTTTACCTGTCAAATAGGAGGTCATAATACTTATCACACACAGACTTTTGGGAGGTTTAATCCCTTATGCTCTGTAGATGGCTTTTGTTTGGAAAGGACACCTATGAAACATTATTGCTGTACTAATGCGTCTGTTGCTAATCATGGGGCAATGATGAAATGTGTGCTTGGCTGTTTGAAAGCCATCTAAACAGTGATTGCACTGGGATAGCACAGGACTGGGAATCGGGAACCCAGGGAAGGAATTGTTCAGAGATACACCATTCCCTCTCTGCTCCCATCTTGCTCCCGTGCTACTAGCCCTGACCAGTAGCTGATCGCCACCCTACACTGGTTCAGCTTTGCTGGCGGGTGCGCCATGAGGTGAAGCCAAAGGTTTCACCCAGCCCTAACTCCTCTCTGCCCAGTTCCACCCACCTATGTTGCAGGGGATGTACCTTGAGTACAGTGTCCACTGCAGGCACAGAGGGACAATATGAGGAAGCTCCTATGGGATGTAGGGGGTGTCTTTCTTCTCTTTAAGGCTCTGCATAGGTGGTCCATGATCTCTGCCATTAATGCTTGCAAAGTGCTTTGAGATTCTTGGACAACAGGAGAGTTATATAGATGCAGCGTGTTAATATAACAATTGATTTGTATATGCTTACCTCCTGTTTCTCTATAGTTTCTCTAAAACTTTTCTCATACATCCCTTTGGTACATCCAGGATATTACTAGGAAACAGTTCAATCTAATCTAATTTCTCTTGTAAGCACTACGTGATTCCACATGTTTACACTTCCTTTTAAAGTGTAGCTATCAAAACATGACCACACGAGCATACCTTCCTGAGGGTGTTTTTTACAAGTTCGGGCTGATCAGTGTATTTATCAAGAATATGAGGCCTGAGGGAGGGCGAGGAGAGTTTTGAGTGTGTTACTTTTCGCATTTGGAAAAAAAAAAATGCCAGCCTGCTGTGGTATCAAATGGTATTTTTCTCTCCCCACTACATTGTACGTTTGAAAAGGAGAAGAGGCTTTTTTTTTCTTCTCTTTTTTTAAAAAATATTTACGCGATGGGCCAGATTCTGGCATAAATCAGGAAAGTGCCACTGAAATCATGGAGCTACACCCATTAACACCAGCTGAGAATCTGTCCTTCCATGTCCTCTTGTGAAAATGATGGCCTTTTATTTTAGTCTGGCCAACCAGAATGTTTTCGCTTTATTGAGGCTGTTTGTGCAGCAACATTTTGTTTTCTGCAGTTGCTCCAACACATCTTTTGTTGCATAAATGAGCTCAAAACGATACACAGCATTCAAGCAGGCTTCCCAGCCTCACCACTTTCCAAGGTCAGAGATCCTGCACCTGCTGGAAAAGGTTCAAACAAGCAGAAACTTCTGGACAGGAGAACCTTGTTTTGCACAGATCCTATTTATGGCATATGGGGAGTAGTTGGTTAGTAATTCAGCCTTGAAGTATTTCAGCATTTTGTGGGCTGTTATCTAAGAGGCGATAAGACTTCTAGTGAATAAGGAATTAAAAATGAAATGCCTCTAGAAAAAAATTGTAATGAGTTTGCAACCAGCAGTGGTAATGGTTTTTGGTTAGAGGATGCCTTGATATTTCTGTGATTGAAAGCCAATTTTCCTTTCAAAGCACTGTAACATATTTAATCAAGCTAAATTATTTCCCTCTCTGCTAGTCCACAGTTAGATCATGGTGCAAAATTAAACACAGCCTTTCATCCTACCTCCCCTTGCCTCTGTATTTGACCTAGAGTTTGGAGAGCCATTAATTTGTCTGAGATACTGGTTTAACATGGGTAGAAAAATTAAAAAGGACAAAGAGAAGCCTGACTAATTGGCATTTCCAAGAGATTTTTGTAATCAGCCAATGGGGATTTTATAAGGTATGAAGTATTTGCTTTTACATACATTTCTCCCACATTCTTTCTCTCATGTTTGCTCAGCAAACCTGCTGGAATAAAGATCACATCTGCCTCTCTGCAAGTTCTGTACTAGGGAGGTAATTGAATTGGAGTTTTCGTATAAGAGCATGTTCGCATTTAATTGGACATATGCGTCTGAACACACTACCCCAGCTACTCCACTGAATTTGATTTGGGAATGAATCCCATGAAAGGCGTCTTCTAGCTTTCATGAAGAACGGGTCTTTTCCAAAGGGAAAAGTATTCAAGCACTAAATTTAATAAAGTTTAGTTTGAAAGTTAATTCTTTGCAACAAAACTCTTTTGAAAACTACATAATTCTGAGACTAGTTCCCCCTCTCCTCTCAATGATTTAATAGCCAGTATCTTGTACAGGCATTGTGATTTGTAACTAATTAATCTTTATTTTGTAAACATAGAATAGTTACATGACAGTTTAATGGGGTTTTGGTAAAATAATTGCATTGTTGTAAAAGTTACTTGTGCTGTCATGTTCTGTCATGCAGAGCAATAATGGAGGATTTCAGGGAGATAAGTTCCCCACAGTGAGACGAAAATAAACACTGTGGTGATCTTTATTTCATTTCTGAGTTTAGGATGCCCACTGAAATACAGCAATGCAAGCACGTGGTCATCTCTCAATCTAATGCATTACTAGCTTGGAGAAAACAGCAAAAAGTTATTGAAGAGATGAAGTGGTGATCTGTCCATTGGGCTGAGATGACAAGAGCTAGTTTAGTTTATGAAGATGTTTATACTTAAAGTATGTTGTAAGTGAACTTGATAGATTTCATTTTGTTTTGATTTTTTTAAATCATTTCCCATCAACTTGAACATTTTCTTATTTTATACCAAGTCTCAGTTAGTTATTATGGGGTGAAATCCTGATGTTTTTACTCAGCTTTTATTTAGTCTTTACTCAGGAAAAGCTGCTACCAACTGAGTTTTGCTTGAGTAAGGACATCAGGCTTTAGGCCACTGTTAATTATTTGTTCTTTTGGTTCACAGTGTACATAATTCAGATTACCAGTTTCCAACCTAGCATGACAAACCCCTCTGAGATAAGATGATTGGGGATACAGGAGCAGAAGGAATTATTTGCCCAAATCTATTGGAATGGGCGGCACGTGAACTGCCAGCTGGGGGAGGCAAACTCCCAGTGCCACCCCTTCTGCCTCCTTCCGCCAGAGCTCAGAGTCCCCCCTCCCCCCCATACAGAGCTGTGAGCCCCTGCCCCAGGCTTGTGCCTCAGAGTGCCAGGAGCACGGGGGGTGTGGCCCCAGCCCCTGAGCACTGAGAGGGTGGGCGCTGGGGCCGCCACACCGAGGAAGCTGCAGAGTGGGCCTGGTGGTGGAGCATGGGCAGGGCCACATCTGGCTGTTTGGGGAGGCTGAGCCTCCCCCAGCCTATGATACCCACTGCCCATGTCTATTGGCAGAAATGCCACATTTCAGATGTACAGACACTAGTTTTAATAACATTTTAAAATCTGGGTATAGTGGTTAGATTATCCAAAAGTACAAAGGTTGGTTTAAACATCATAAAATACATATAGTACATAATCTGTAATAACTCAAATTTAGGTGAATAAATTTAACGATACAGTTTTAGATGTTAGCATCCAAATATTTGGGTAAATAACTCATGAAAAGTTACACAGTTGTTGAAAGCAAATATAGCAATGAGTGAAGATTAATCCCTCAAATACTGAGGGGCAGAGTAATTCGTCCCTTAGAAAATACAATCCATCAGGGAAGTATTTCAATTACTTTCCTGACTTTGCTTCTTATCAGCACTCTAGCTCATCTCTCCTGGTATTGCCAATGTCCAGTGATGTGTTCTAGATGGATGTCCCTTGACCACCTGATGGCGTCCAACACCATGAGCTCCCAGATCAGCTGAGCATAGTGTTGACCAATTCCACATTCTCTCAACATTTGCTCGTTACTGGGGCCCCATGTGCCCAGGGCTTTGATGAACAGCACATGAGTTTGAACCTCGTAGGTTCTAGCTCTCAAGGTGTCAGCCAGAGGGGCATATTTTTCCAGCTTTCGAGACTGGCACTCTCGCCCCTCTGACCAAACAATATCACTTTGTGCTGAGTGATGCCTCGTCTAGATGCCAAGCAAGAAAGACCTCTTCCATCCAGCTAGTCTTTGCCCACTTTCTAGCTGCTAGACGTTGCATCTCCTCACTGTCTTCCTTCTCCTTTGGAGTTCAGGGTTGTTTGGATGTGGGATAATGGCTCCCCACTCCTGGTATATAGGGTGTTCATACTGAGGTTTTGTTTCTGCTCACTAGGAGGTAGATTCAGGAACACTTACTCATGTGGAATACCAGTTTCCTCTGAGAGTAGTCCCACTGAAATCAATGAAACTACTTATGGAGTAAACTACTACTCGACAGGAGTAAAGTGACCAGAATCTGGCCTCATAAAGCAAAGATCCATTTACAAAATTCTGATCCAAATCTAGGTTTCAATTTCAAATGCCCTCTAAGTTCAGGGATATTGAAACCCAGATTCTCATTTGGGCTCTCACTGTTGAAAAGACTGCAGCATATTAAGTGAGCAAATAGTGACAGATTGGGCTCAACATATTCAGTGCTGTGACAAGCCTCTGGATCAGGGAGATTTTGTATTCCTAAGAGAAGCAAATTCCCACTTCTTTCTTTTTTCCAGGTCATCTAAATGACTCAGCACAAACGCTGCCAGTTGGAGTCTGTTGATCAACCAGCTGGCTTTTAATATTTTCAAAAGAAAATGAGAAGCATTTTCTCTTGCCATTTGCTGTAGGGAAAACAACATTTTAATTAGAGATGAGATGGGCCGAGGCTGATCCAAAAGTTTCTCAAAGTTTGGGAGGGCTCAGATAAAGAGTTTTTTGGTTCAACACACTGCAGAGACAGGGAACAACTACAAAGTTCAGAGTTAGATCTGGATCCAAATTTTTCCAGAGTTTTGATTTGGGCCTGGTTCTAAATTTATGGCCAGACTGTGTCTGTGTCTGGTTCTTATGTGTGTGTAAGAGGAAGTGATGATACAAGGAACTTTCCTTTCCCTTTGTGCCTCCTGTGGGGCACATCAAAACTTTCTTTTGAAATTTTTTTGAACAGAAAATTAGGTTTTTGACCATACTAAAATTCCCTTAGTGTCTGCTTTTCTCTAAAACTTGGGGTTTTTTTTTATCAGTAAACCAGATACCTGAATATTTGGCCAAAAATTTGACAGCATTTGGTTTTCAGATTTTTGATGAAAAATCTAAATTTTCTGCCTTAAATTTTGATGAAAGTACATACTTTTTTTTTCATTTTCATTGACATTTTCTACAGGGGAAAATCCCACTGTTTCCAACCAGCTCTATTTCCCTGTGACAGGATGTACCTGGAGTTTGTGGCTCCCTAAAGAAGGCCCTGGGCCTTGCTTCAGAAAAGAAGCCTCGAAGGTAGGTCCTCCAGACCTGCCTAGAGAGGTCTTATAGAAGCTGCCAATCAAAACCAAGCAGGCTCAGATAAGTCGGCACAGGACATTAGCCGCTCACTTTCTGGCTGGGATCAGAGGAGCTAGGAAGGGTGCTCTGCTTTGGCCAAAGGTGCCTGAGGGATAACCGGAGTTTGTTTCTGGCTGCATTTGTTTAAGCTGGATTTGCAGGGAGAGAGAGAATCTAAGACCTTTATCCCTGAAGTAGGGGTGTGGCTAAAAGAGGCCAGATAGGAAGAGGCCCAGGGAAGAAGCAGCAATGAACTTAATTTGGGCAGGATGTAGCTGCTGTTTATAGGGTCCCTAGGTTGAAACTTGGAGTAGTGGGTGGGCCTGGGTTTCCCTCCTGGCCACAGTGGCAAAAACGTCAAGAAAGAGACCTGGCTTATTTGAGACCCTAAATAAAGGGCTGAATTAAAGGGCCCAGACTTGGGCTGAAGACCCTAGTGAGGGCAATGGGATTGTTCGTTTATTAGACTACTTACTAACCCAGAAGGGGTTCATTTGGATTTTGCCAAAGGACCAAGTCACAGAAGACCCACCAAGGTCCGCTGACAGCCTGCAGTGGGCTCCAGTGATGGGGAAAATGACTGTAGTATCACACCCAGCTGCTTGGAGGTGCTCAAGATGTGAGTGCCCCCTATTACACTCCCATACATGGGCCAGGAACAACTGCAGTCCCTGTACTAGGAGGTGTCAGATTGTTCCCTTCTAGCACCCTTGGAAACATAAACCACATTCATGGGAACAAAGAGGAGATGAGGCCTAGGCCCTGGCTGGTCCTCCTAAGGTGTGTGCATGCACCTTACTCAGGGCTGTGCCTAACAGCCCCAACAGAGTCCTTACTACTAATCTTGTACACTGAACACTTAGGAAGCAGCAGCTCTGCTCTTCCTGTCTGACTGTTAGAGAAACCCAATTACGGCTCTAAATTTAAATACTAATGGTAGCAGGCCAGGTCTCTGCTCTTAACATTATTGCGTTAACATCAAAAGAATTTTGAATCTGGGTCAGATTCTCAACTGGAGTAAATTTGCATAGTACCACTGACTTCAGTGGCACCTCACTGATTTACATCAGTGGAGGATCTGGCTTACTGTCTGTGCTTCTTAAGGCAACATGTAGGAAGTTAGGAATGGTTGGCAATTTGTTAATACAAAGTGTGACTTATGGTGTGGTTATCAGGAGATAAATGCTCACCTAGCAACTTACATGCTGTGAAGCACAGTCAGGTGCCTGTAACACCCCGGGAGCTGATTACCTCATGTAACTGCACCTCCTGGACTTGTGCAGTGTCATGGCAAAGGAATGCACTGAAGGAAGATGAAATCAGCCACTTGGGCAGTTGAACAGCAATTTCAGTGGTGCTGACTTGCCCAGAATGTTGTTGCATGCTGAGGGCTTGCACCATCTAAATAGGTGATTCCATAGAGCCATCGGCTTTCTTTTTTCATGTTATATGGGCTGTGTTTGTACATTAGGGGCCAGATCTTCAGCTGGCGTAACTCAGTATGACTCCATGGGGTTCACGAGAGTGATGCCAACTTATACCTGCTGAGGGACAGGCCCTAAAACTAGAGAACTTCCAGAATTAGAGACTTAAGTCTGTCGAGAAGTTGTTCTCTAGACATGCGGTTATCTGTTTGTTTGTTTGTTTTTTTCCCTCCCCTCTCCTGCAATATGCAACTTAATCATTCCTCACCCTTTTTCCATCCTAGTCAAATTTGCAGAGAAGAAATAATAGCAGATATGTTACATCACAACCATTTTCCCCCCCTTTATACCCACAGTGGGGTTATGATTTTTATGGCAGGATGAAGCAGAAGGCAATAGTAATAAGGGATGAAGAAAGACCTTTAAAAAATAGAAGCTCATTTGATAATGAATGAAGAAAATACAAAAATATTGGCCAGGTAAACTTAGTTTTGCATGTTTTATTTTTCTAACTTGCTCTAACTTTTCTGTTCTGAACTTTCACATCCAAGGAGAACTCGTCTATTTCAAAGCTTCTGGCTAACACTCTCTGAGCTGGGATACGTCTCTCAGGATGGTGGTATTGAATCCAGGCCTAAAGGCAGCATCCTTAGCTGCTGCACCATAACAGTGCACTGAACCGTTGCCCCAACCGACAGTCTTAGTGCTAAAGGTCTACAGACCTACAGCAACCACACTGCAGGCCCCTGATTGGATGGACAGGCAGCGCTCTCTTTGCATACAGGGACTATATATTAAAGGCCCCAAACAGGAAGCTGTCTGAGCTGTCAGTGGTTGCTTGTTGCTGCCTAGACCACCTTGCCTTGCTATCTTGCCTGACCCTGCCTTGCTGCCTCACCTGACCTTGCTTTCTAACCCACTGACCCAGCCTCTTGGACTGGACCTTTCAGCTACTAACCCTGCAAGAATTCCAACTATTGCCCTTGACTGCCTCTGAACCAGTTGACCTCCTGGCTCCCAGGCCACCCATGCACGCCTGATTACCTCTCAGGACTGCTCCCTATCCCACTTCGGCACCAGGCATTACAGTGTCACACTATTATAAAGCATAAATTATAGTCATTTATCATTAAGAAAATTTCCTTTTCCTTGCTTCTGAGCAGGGCAATCCTGCACCACTCAAGTCAATAATAGTTTTAGTAATCTCTCCAATCAGAGCAGAGTCCAGAAGAGATGTCACCAAACACCCCTATGTTCTCATAATCCTCTCCTCAAGTGGATGTTACAGAGGCCCTCTGTATATTTTGAGGCCATAGAGTAAAACTTTGACTACTTCTGTCCTCCAGGACTAACTACAATCAACTATTGTTACCTTGTGCTTCCCTTGACTGTCTGTCTGGATCTACCTGTTGTTGCTCATATAAATAGAATTGGGTGGAGAAAGGTAATTCTGTTCTGCGGAGGATTTCAATATTTCAAAAATGTTTTAATTCCCATTCAGAATGAAGCCCCAAATATTGAAATTCTGAGGGAAAGGGAATGGAACCCTGGCTCCAGGGCTGTCTGCAAAGTGGGGCTGCAGCAGAGTAGCGGACCTTGGAAGCTCTGGGCTCCCCAACTCTGAGGCAGTTTGCCAGGTAGGTTGCCCTGGAGCCACAAACCCTCAAAGCCCAGATTCCCCATAGCCTCCTAGTGGGCTGTCAAGGAGCTGCAATGGTGAGCTGCTTGGACAGCAGTATTTCATCAGAATTAATGGCAAGTAAGATTTCTGCTGGAGCTTAAGTGAAATAAAAAAAATCTGAACAAAATGTTTCAGTTTCAGAAAAATTCTGACCAAACATTTTTAGTTGGAATTTGGTGACCAGCTCTAATTGTAAACTCTTTGGAGCAGGGAAAGTCTTTTCACTTGGAATTCATATAGCACCTAGCACACTGGGGCTGTTAGGCACTACTGCAATACACTAAATAAATAATTAACAGGCAATTCCAGATTTCTGAGTTTAATAGTGAGATCCTTGTCCTCCATGACATAGTCATTACCATTTGTTTTGGATTGTGGTGCTTTCTAAATGCCGTGGAGCTTTGAATTATGTTGGGGTCTGATTTCAGCCCCAGGTTCTATTTGTATTCCTACAAACTTACACGCACAAATACACATCTGGCATATGATACAAGTGCAAACATGAATAATTCCAATACATAGAAGTGTTGAAATTTGGTTGTCAAAAATCCTATCCTAATAAGTTTTCGGGTGCAGATTCTAACACTTAGATGTGTGCAGTGTTAGACCTTTAAGTGTCCACGCAGACATTTGTACCTTCAAAGCATAGGTGTGTGTGTATATGCCCTTAATTTTGTACCCTCATTCATGAAAGTCAGCTAGAGGGCTTGTTGAACATTTGGTCCTAAGACTCACTATTAACATGAAGAAAGAGACCCTATACTGAACTTATGCAAGCGGGTTAAAAGTAGACAGAGCACTCACCATTTATGAATCGCTATAATTCAGTGGGTTATGAGACACCATGATTATTCTCTATTCTAAGTAGAGGGAATTAAATGGTATTCTAGATAAACAGTTTGGTAACTGTTGGCAAATGTTGACTTTATTGGTGACCACTGTGGCACTGACTAATGCTTCTGAAGTGTCTTGCCCCAGCACCAATCTTGCAATGGGATCTGATCTGGAAGACCCTTATGCTGCTGATTCCATTTCAGGATCAAATCCTCAGAACAAGCACTGGGTTTTTTTAATAAAACTTGGAGAGGATTTTTTGAGTTTTGGGGGGGTTTGTCTCTGCTTTGGTTATTTCTAAAGATCTAGTCCAGAATGATGGAGGAGACTTCCTTGGATAGTCCAGCCTAGATTGCAAGAATCTAGAGGTTGCTCCTCCAATGTCACTGTGTATAGCATGGCATGTGCTATGTTGCTATCCAGCCATTGCTGCCAGATTAATGAATGCTTTTTTCTCCCCTAAATGACCTATCTCTTATGGGTTTTGAGTAGAGTTGACCAAACTTCAGTGGCTTTACTTTGTAGGGGTTTCATGTGAATTTTTTTTTTCTGGTTTCAGCCCATGTAAGGTCATATCTCTTGGGTTTCCAGTTTAAATGATCTCCAACTCAAAGTGAAACTCAGCCATGGCTGTGTGATTTCATCTGTTTTGTGGTGGAAGCCATGGAAAACATAAATCATTCCAGATTTGCTGAAATCTTCATGAGCTGAACCTAGTCTGAGTACCTAATGAAAAACAAAGCCAGATAAGTTTTGCCTGGGTGCTGGTTTCATTAAGGAAATTTTGCACATGCAATAAATTTTGAATGAGATGTCTTACATTTTCCTTCTTGATACTAAAGAAAACAAAAAAATAAAGGGGGCCTATTCTTAGTTCCAAACTATAGCAGTTCCAGAATGATGAGATTTGATGGCATCCACGTGGCTAATTAATTGGCTAGTGAATGGCAATTACAGCTGGCTGGAAATTTTCTGACAGAAGTTTTTCTTCAGAAAATGCCAAATGTGTTGAAAGTAAAATGTTTAATGGAAACATATTGACAAATCTTCTTACTGATCACCAGGGTTTCTAGAAATCCATTTGCCACAGAAAAATGCGGAATTTATGTTTTTACAGAGAATCTTTAGGTTTTAACATTTTGTGAAAGAATAAAATCATATACAGTAGAACCCCATTTATCTGAGGCTCCATTATCTGTCTCTCAGTATTAACCAAACCACCAGTTGGCCGGGGCTGACTGCTTGAGCCCCATTCCTGTCAGCCCCAGGAAGCTGGTGATTCAGTTAATATGGAGAGCCGGGTAATGGAGGCTCGGATAAACAGGGTTCAACTGTTTATCAATAAAACATTGTGTTCAGCTGATACCTATATATAGTGTGGCTTGGGAAACTAAAGTTCAGCGTTTCATTTTAATTGCAAAAAAACAGATTTGTGTCTTTTTTTTGTTTTTTGTTTTTGTTTTTTTTAAGAGACTTTTCGTTTTTTATCATGGGGAAAACTAGGATCCTGGTTGATCACTGAGGAGATTCCAACAGAACTATCTGCCAGATGCCTTTCCAGCCAGCTCATCAACCCAGCTTCTTGGCGACCCAACTGAAAGTCTGCCTTGGAATTGGGAGCCCACAACTTCTATGGAGCATGGCTCCATGTGGACTCAGGAGCCACTTGTCCTGAAAGTCCTAGGGTGCTATGGCCCTGGAGCAGTCCACATAGGGGCTACCCTAGAGCCATGAATCCTGGAAGCCCTGGCAGCTGCTGACTGAAACAGATATGATGAGTATTCCCTACTCTTCTTCCTGCCCACCACTAACCATCTGCTGTGCAAGTGACAAAAATGTCAATTTCAGTCAGCAGCTGTTGAGGACTTGGGGAAGAATAGTTTTTCAGAAACACCAGGTTTGGGTGTTTTACTAACAAAATTGTATGGACTTTCCATTTTATGGAAAAATCCAGACTTTTTTTTTTTGTGATATGGAAGAAAACAAATCTTGCAATGTAGAAATTTCTCATGAAACAAAATTCTGAATTTCAACCAGCTCTAATGGCAACATCTAAGCTCCCATGAATCTCAGCAGATTTGTTAATATGACTTTTGGGCTATATGGGATCTTCAGTTACACCGTGTGAAAGAAGAGTCTATTCTCTAACCACCCAGTAAATAACTGGAGCAAAATCCCTCTTTATTGTATCGTCTCAACAGTATATTTTCACATTTTAGTTCTCCTGGTGTCTTTGGTTAAAATACATTTTATTAGTCTGGGCAGAAACTCAAAATCAGTATAGTTCACTGTAGATCTATTTTTTTTTTTTTAAAGTAAAATACTCTGGAGCCCAGAAGTCTCCCTATTTTAACTGGAAGATACACTACAGCTTTCTGCAATATGTCACAGGGACCCTAATCTAGATTTAAAGAATAGAGATAATGCTTCTAAAAATGTTGTTTTTTACACTGGACATATTCCAGTGCTCTCATTAAAATATTACATCCTCAAAATGTCTAACACTGAAAGACACTGGCAACTAACATTTTCCAATAAAGCTGTAACTCATCTTTAGTTAGAAAGAAAATAAACATTGCAAATATAAACATAGATTCAGAGGATTTAAAGCCAAAATGACCCATTACAATCATCTAGTCTGACCTGTGTAATACAGGCCAAAGAACCTCACTGCATCAAGCCCAATAATAACTTCTGTTTGAGTGATAGCAATCTTTTAAAAAAAATATCCAATCTCAATTTAAAAATGACTGGTCAAGAGAATCCATCATGTACCCAGCTAAATTATTCTAAAGGTTAACTACTCTCCATGTCAAAAGTTCATGCCTTATTTCTAGTCTGAATTTGTCTAGTTTCAGTTTTCAGCTCTTGGATCTTGTTGTACCATTTTCTGCTGGATTAAAAGAGCTGTCTACTATCAGAAATCTCTTCCCTATTTAGGTACTTATAGACTGATGAATTGACCTCTTAGCATTCTCTTGGATAAACTAAATAGATTGAGCTTCTTTAGTCTCTCACTATAAGGCATGCTTTCCAGAACTTGTATCAGTCTAACAGCTTTCTTCTGAATCCTTTCCAACACTTTAATATCCTTTCTGAAGTGTGGACACCAGAACTGGGCACAGTATTCCAGTAACAGGCTCACTAAGCTGTAAACAGAGACAATCCCAACTTCCTCCTCCTCCTCCTTGATCTGCTCCCACTTATACATCCAAGGATCAAGTTTGCCCTCTTAGCTACAGAATAGCACTGGAAATTCCCATTCAGTTGGTTATCTATCATGACCCTTAAGTCCTTTTCAGAGTCACTCCATGCTGGGATACAATCCCCCATCTTATAAGTGTGATCTTCATTCTTTTTTCCTAGATGTCTGAACTTGAATTTGGCTCTTAAAATGCACATAGTTCAAATGAACCCAACTTACCAAGCAATCCAGTTGGGTTTGTATAACTGACCTGTCTGCGTCCCTATTTACCACTCCACCGATTTGTGTCATATGCAAACTTTACCAGCAATGATTTTATATTTTCCTCCACATTGATACAATTTTGGAGATCTCAGGGGATCATCCAATGGGGGTGTTTCTAGTGTGGTCCCATAGGAGCTGTTCTTGGCTCAGTGCTATTCATGATCTTTGTCAATTAGCCAGTTTTTAATTCATTTAATATGGGCAACATTGATTTTTGTATATTGCTAATTTTAGTATTAGATTGTCATATGAGACTAAGTCAATTGCCTTGCATCCGATATCCGCCTCTATGATTTTGCCCAGGATTGATGTCAGGTTAATTGGCTTGTAGTTTCCCAGGTCTTCCTATTTACCCTTCTAAAATATTGGTGTGACGTTAGCTTTTTTCCCCAGTCTTCTGGAACTTTTCACGTGTCCCAAGATTTTTAAAAAATCAACATTAATTCAGAGAGCTCCTCAGCCAGTTCATCTAAAACTGTTTGGGTCCAAGTAACTAGTCCTCAAGATTTAAACATGTTTAATAGCTACTGTTTCACATCCTCCCTAATTAATGATGGAATAGAAAGTATTTCAGTATCAGTTTAAGATATGAATACTTCATTCTGCTTTCTGAATACAGAACAGAAATATTTGCTGAACACTTC
This sequence comes from Lepidochelys kempii, assembly GCF_965140285.1. Lineage (NCBI taxonomy): Eukaryota > Metazoa > Chordata > Testudines > Cheloniidae > Lepidochelys > Lepidochelys kempii. Next base: position 253,820,693 of record NC_136380.1, read on the forward strand.
TCCCTTTTCTGTATCACAATTGATAATTTTGCCATCCTTGATAAGTATTGGACCTATATCATACAACATCTGAAAAGCAGAATCTGCAGCAGAAGGATTGACTGAGTTAAACCTGATAAAGGCTGATTGTGCATTCCTTTCCCGTTAGTCAGCCAGCTGCTTTTTTAATAGATCAGGATTTTTTGGACTAGTTGCTCATTCTTGTGCTAAGATATATTCTTTCATTTGTACCTTCAGGCATGCTGTGGAAGTAAGGTTCCTATTAGCTAAATACAGCTCACTTCCCCCCTGCCCCGTGTTCCCTGTTGTGTGCCAGTCCACAGGCTAAAGAACAGATCAAAATATGCTAGAGATGATTGTTTCACACACCACCAAGCAACTCTGATTTTTCTATCACCGTTTCCATAATAACCACTTGGCTCAGATATTGGGGAGAAAACTGCTTTCAATTATCAGGTGCTGGTTTTGTAAGCTTTTCCTTGGTGTGGGGGCGGTGGCTAGAAGTACAAGAACTGTACCCAGTTAACTGAAAGTTAAATGTTCTAGATGTATGCTGTGGGCCAGATCCTCAGCTGGTGTAAATCAGCCTAGCTCCACTGACTTCAATGAATTTATGCTGATTTACACCAAATCAAGATCTGATCTACAAGTTTTCCTTATTTTCTATTAGGCTGTTACAAAAACCTCCAGGCTACAAAGCCAACTCCCAAAGCAACCTACTCTGTGCTTTCAGCAGCCAAGCAGAGCAGTGCAGTATTGAACTCTAGGGCAATGGGACAGTCCTCCCAAGACTTACTGTGCTGATGAAGTAGGATCTGGGGGCCTAATCCTGCACTGCACTGCACCAATTTTGTGTCTGTATAACTGCACTACAGCCAATGTAGTGAAGCTGGTGTAATGGAGTGTCAAATCAGGCCTTATAATAGGGAAATAAAACTGCCGTCCCTTGTGTGTTACTGCACAATACAAACCAAAAGGCTTCTGAATCAAGCGAAATCCACACTCCTAGCACAAAGACCCATGGACTAGGACTAGAATCATAATAGGGGTGTCCTTCCTGCTTTATATGAAAAACAAGCATTAAAACACCAAGCTTGACCTTAGATCGTGTGCACCCAAGAGACAGCTACTAGTACAAATCAAACTTGGGGCATCCACCAAGATGGCTTCCATAGAAATCCCTGTGCTGGTCAGCTATAGCCAGTCACTGGGGCAAACTCAGATCCCACTGAAGTCAATGGAAAATCTCCAACTGACATCAACAAAACCTGGATTTGGCCCTTACAGAATAAGGTTGGCACTTGCCAACTGGTTTCTTTACCATTTTTATCTATCTGCATTCACTGTCATCCATAGTGAGTAGCTTTGCTTGAGGGACTGAACCTACACAGAGATGGACTATATTTGATATCCTGATTTCTTGATATCCTGATTTCTTTGATATCAAACTGGAAACTATTTTGGCAAACATGATACATTAAACTTATTTTTGATGGTGCCACCTTTCTGGCAGAGTGCTAGATTTACATGTGTGAGCAATGTTGGGTTTTTATGACATTTGAAACTTTTTGGGAAGTCAGGCGGATGGGGGATGTCCCCTCATCTAACACAGTATTTTTCTCATGGTTTGTGTATCTGCCTACTAGCAATTACATGCCCTTTTCTGTAACATTTCCATTTAATGCATGTATATTTATGCTCATACATTTCTATGTTCTGGGGAGTGTCAGCAGGTTGCATAGAAGATAATGAAACGACACCAGGTCTAGTGATTTTTTGCACAGGTAGCCACTGAATGGGTTTGAGTGTCCAGTTCCTCTTAAAATTAATGTGAATTAGGTGTCCAAATCTCTTAGGCAGATTTGAAAATCTTAGCCTTAATGGCTGCTTCAATTCTTTTAACTAACTCATCTGTCTTACTGAGAATTCAGTATTCTTCCATTAGCAGGAGTTCTCTGATTTTTGGAAATATTTGTCTTTACGATTATTGGATCATGAATCATTTTGTTGGCTAGATGGCTGAAACTGCACAGAGATTCACACAATGCAGTGCTATGTCTGTTGTTGTGCAGGGCTGATTGTACTTTAGGTACAGGAAGTAGTGGATGCCTAGAAAGCACCTTTTGTTCTGATTACGTTAAGATGATATAAAAGAGAAATAAAATGACATAACTGCTTCCAACATTCCAGACTCCAGCTCTGGAAGCCTAGGATGGGTTCCAAATAAATCACTGGCCCTTGGAAAGTGGGAATTCAGCCCCTGCTCTAAAAGCTCCTTTGTTTCTGACTGCCTTGCCACTATTGAATCTTCTCACTCTGTGTTCACCTTTCAAAGAAAACTATGAGACTGCTTTTCTGGTAGCTGGTTCTTTAAGTGTAGGAGATACAAACAGTTGCCATGCTAGGGCAGCCATATTGTTTGTGGCTATTTTCTGTATATTCCTCCCTTCCAGCTGGTGATTATTGTTAGCTCCTACTTTGTGATCCCTCTCTCTCCCTCCTGAAAAGAGGGACATGTCTTCACACCTCTTAACTGGTTGTCTGGGGTGTTATTCCCTCAGAGGAGAAGAAAGTCATCAAAAGTTTGTAGGATCAGGTATAGCATTTGGAAGGGCAGGCAAGCAGGCTGCAAAATGACTCCCCTCCCTTTGTTTCTCAGTCATTGCAGAGGAAAAAGTTTTTGCTTTCATCCTGCTGCAAAATTATTATTGTTAGTAGCTGTAAGTAATTTCTTAAATATGGCTTCAACAAGTGTCCTACATCAGTATTGACAAACCCAAGCACTCAGATCATGAGCCATACCCCCCCAAATTATGGGATTATGAAAATATAATTAATCTTGAATTTTTTTCTTTGTCTTCTGGGTTTTGAGCCTTTAAGGTGCATTCAGGTCATATTTTCAAGCTTTTTCTCTGCAAGCATGAAGGCTAGAAGCTTACTGTTTATTTAAATCAAAGCTGAAATAGTCACAAAATCATTTGACTCCAGAAGCTGGGGCTTGAATCTAATCAGCAAAGATTATGAGGGGTGTCATCACTGCTAGAGCTTTCCAAAATGAAGCAAAACGTGGAAGAGCCAAGGTGGGAATAATTTTTCTCTATACAACTTTGCATCAGATCCTTGCATCAGTCACAATATGTGTTGTTTTTTTTTCCTGGTGACCTCATACATTCCCACTTTGATTGTCTCCTGCTTCCTTCCTTTACCCTCTCATTTAAGCTGCCTCTAGTGTTCCCAAATGTGCTCTGCATTTACTTAACTCTGATTTAATCAAATATCGGGGTAGCCATGTTAGTCTGTATCCAGAAAAACAACAAGGAGTCCGGTGGCACCTTAAAGACTAACCAATTTATTTGGGAGTAAGCTTCTGTGAGTAAAAACCCCACTTCTTGCATCTGAAGAAGTGGGGTTTTTACCTACGAAAGCTTATGCCCAAATAAATCTGTTTAGTCTTTAAGGTGCCAGCAGACTCCTTGTTGTCCTAATCAATTCAGGTTAGAAACCACACATCTGTTTATGCTGAGCAGTCTGTACCACTTCATACCAATTGATTGAATTTGCGTTTGTTTTTTTTTATGTTATAATTTCCTCCCTCAAGCAGATATTTCACTCAGACACATATTTGTTTTTTTTCCCACATTCCTGGTAAGAGATGTGCTAATAAAATTGCCAAGTTACCTTTGCTAAGCTCAATTGACTTTTTAGAGGCAACGGATGAAGTGGGGATCCCCTGCAGATGAAAGTGTATTTATAGTGAAGAGTTAATATGAGAGAGTCTGTTAGTGTAAGGCCTGCTTCTATTCATTAATGCTGTCATTGACTGATGTCAGTGGCAGCAGGATTAGGTTCCTGATTTGGACTGACTGACTATTTCCAACTGCAGAGGTGAGGCAGCTGAATCCTTGTTATGAAAGGGCAAAGTACTAAGTTATCCCCACAGATGGGCTAGACAGTAGGTCTCCAGCTAATTATTCCCTTAGAAATAACTCTGTAGGGCACAGGCCAACATTAGCTATGTTAGTTTGTACAATTTGATTTGTAATAAAGTGCTAATGCAGTGCTCTGGGCACAAGACGTAATGGATATGACCATATGTGACAGATGTAATGTTACTATAAAATCTTGACTTAAGGGAGTTCTATCCTGTATCCCAAAATATAGTGTGTGCGGATACCATAATTTGATTCAGAATGGTATCAATGAGCTGGAAGACTTGCATTGACAAAGCTGCCACTGGTCCAAAGAAGCCTATATACTCCATTAGAGTCATGTGTGAGTTTATTGGTAGGAATGGACAATATGTATGGGATGATGACTAGAAATGGACCTAGGGTTGCCAACTTTCTAATTGCAGAAAACCGAACACCCTTGGCCTGCCCCTTCCCTGAGGCCCCGCCTCTTCCCTGCCCCTTCTCTGAGGCTCCATCTCCTGACCACTCCATCCCCCCGCCGTCTGTCGCTCGCTCTCCCTCACCCTTGCTCACTTGCTTATTTTCACTGGGCTGGGGTAAGGGGTTGGGGTGCAGGAAGGGGTGAGGGCTCCGGCAGGGGGTGCAGGTTCCAGGTTGGGGCCAGAAATGAGTGATTCATGATGTGGGTAGGGGCTCTGGGCTGGGTGTTGGGGTGAGAGCTCTGACTGGAGGTGCAGTCTCTGGGGTGGGGCTGGGGATGAGGGGTTTGTGGTGCAGGAGGAGGTTTGGGGTATGGACTGCAGGAGGGAGTTTGGGCGTGGGAGGGGCAGGGGGTTGGGGCACAGGAGGGATTAGGGATGCGGGCTCCAGGCAGCACTTACCTCAGGTGGCTCCCGGAAAGCAGCCAGCATGTCCCTCTTGCTCTAGGTGGAGGGGCAGTCATGGGGGCTCCATACGCTGCCCCTGCCTGCAGGCACCTCCTCCCCCCACAGCTCCCATTGGCTGGGAATGGGAGCTGTGGGGGTGGCCGCTGCAGGCGGGAGCAGCGCGCAGAGGCCTTGTAGCCGCCCCTCTGCCTAGGAGTGGGAGAGACATGCTGGCCACTTCCTGGAAGCCGTGCAGCAGCGGGTATGGAGCCTGCCAGCCCCACTGCGCCACCAACTGGACTTTTAATGGCTTGGTCAGCAGAGCTGATTGGAGACACTAGGGTCCATTTTTTGACTGGGTGTTGAAACTGAACAGTATGGACCCACACTGAACAATTCAAATCCAAACCTCAGGCATCCAGAATTTGAATGCAGGGTTTTAGTCTGGTCAATTACAGAGACAGGAGCCAACTGCAAAATTCAGTTCTGTGCTGAAAGTATCTCATAGTGGGGTTAGTGGAAACCTTCAGCACATAAATCAAGGCTTAACTCAAGTTCCAGGTTAGCTATGCTGTTCAACTTAAATGCTTTATAAATTTTAAATGATGTCAGAATCCTTGTTTAGGGAACTGTAAAAGTGCTGAGCTGAATACATTCACCTTAATAAATAAGCACGGGAAACCACTGGGAATGTGCAAGTGTCAACCAGTGTTGTTAAGCTAAGAACATCTTTGGCATTGCTGAGCCAGGGAAGATCAGGCCCAGTTTATTTCTTGGGGTCAGTCATTTGATTAATGGTTTTGTCTTGGACTAAAAATACCAGCACACTTATCAACTGGCTAAATAAAACTGAACCTCTTCAAAACTGTTCGCATCTCTGCTTCACATCAAAACACGAGCATTGATTGATGTAGCAGAAATTTGCCTTAGCAACACCTGGTGACTTGCAGATTTTTAAGATGCACTTGATTGGATACTGTACACCAGGGGTCTCAAACTCAAATGACCACAAGGGCCACATGAGGACTAGTACATTGGCCTGAGGGCCACACCAGTGAACACCCTCTGCCCTGGCCCCACCCCTGGCCCCACTCCACCACTTCCATGAGGCCCCACCCCTTCCCTGAAAGGGGAAGGGGGCACAGGGGTCTGTGTGTTGCCCTGGCCGTGCCTCCAGGTACCTCCCCCGAAGCTCCCATTGGCCGGGAATGGGAAACCGCAGCTAATGGGAGCTTCAGGGGAGGTACCTGGAGGAGCGGCCAGGGCAACACACAGACCCCTGTGGCCCACCTCCCCCAGGTCCCGGCTGCTTCCTGGAGCGGCGCGGGGGCAGGGAGGGAGCCTGCCCTGCCCCCGGTGCGCATCGGGCTGGAGCCGCTCTAGGTATATGCTGGGGGGGCTGCGGGGAGCTGGCGGGCCGCAAAAAATAACCCTGCGGGCTGCATGTTTGAGACCCCTGCTGTACACCCAATGCTAATCTGATGTTAAGTAGCGAGATTTATTTTTCCAGACACTAGCACAAGTTAGAGCAGACCTGAAGTTGCTCTAACTTGTACCAATGGATGACAGCTCTCAAGGAGTCACTTACTGCTTATAAATGAGCACACATGGCTCTGCCCTCTCCCACCCCTCATACTCCTGCCCCCGGTGGGGAGGAGCAGCAGCTGGCATACATGAGGATTCCTCTGTTCTAGGGTTATCCAGGTGCTTTTTTTTTAAAGCAGATTTACATCTCTTCTGTGTCTCTGGAGCTTACTCATCCAGGGACATGAAGCATGAGTAGCGGGAAGTAGTTTTGTTGTGATGGAACTGCTAAGCAGGGGACTACGTCTGCAGTCCGTCCCCTCTCCACTGCACATCCCCTTCCCCTGGCCAGGCAAGGAGGAAAGATCCTGAACCAGGAAGTGATCAGATTGGGAAGTACTGGTCATACAGAGAGCCAGGAGCTGCAGAGAAGCAAGATGAAGAAAGGGACCCCCAGGAACTGTATGCAGAGTTTCGTGTGGAACAGGCTGTGAGTGCCAGGTGGGGTGCAGGTTTGTGGACAGAGAACCAGTGCAAAGGGGCCCCAATGAGAGAGAGTAACTGAGCCTGGCCTGGAAAGCTGCAAGTGCCTATTGCTTGAATAGAGACTGGACTGGAAAGGGCATCCCAAGCAGCAGGCCTGAAGAGCCCTGGCTCTTGATTCAACTGCCCCAGGGAGCCAAACACTTCCTGCTATTGCTTCCGGTGAACTGTAACTGTTCAAGCCTCTCTACCTAGGGTGTCTGCAAACTTTCTTTATCCTGCCAGCCCTAGTAAAATACACTTTCACTTAGCTATAGTAAGTGGTTATTGGACAGATCAGCGCTAGTACCTGCAAGGCCTACTGCAGAAGAATGTACAGTGCTTGTCTCTGAGGCATGACACATCTGGCATGCTACTGGCACCATAGAGGTTAGGTGTACTTCGTCACTGGGCAGCCCCAAGAGCACCATGTTCGCTGTTTGGTAGCTTTGTGTAAAATGACTTAATTTACTTTATATTTTTATTGTTTTAGTTAGAGGCTAAAATGACATCTTATTTGGAAATAATGTGGGGGTTTCTCCTCCTTGGGGTGAGAGAACTTCGTTAATTAATACAGTTAAAGCCAACTTCAATTTTTTGGTGACAGACAGGGTTAAGATGGTTGCAACAATTCATTTTTGGGGTGCACCTACAGACTTTTCTACAAGTCAATGAACAATCCTTAACACATCCTCAAGCCTCTCCATGCCATTTTGAGTGAGCCGTAGGTAAAATGAAGATAGACGCTGGGACTGATTCACCACTGTGCTACTTCAGTTCTATGCTGATGCAACTCCATTGAAAGTTACACCTGTGTATCAGTGGAGTTCAGTGGTGATGGTCCAAGGATGAGTATGGCCCTTAGTGAAGCACAAATGTAAAATAGGCTCATCATTACAACTAGAGCTTTGCATCTGTTGATTTTTATCAAGCACAGCTACAATCTTCATTTTAGCAAATTAAAGAAAAGAGTCAGTTTTTCATTATGACTTTCCAAGCAGATATCAATCTTGAAAATTAGGAAGTGCAGTATTTTGAGGGAAAGCTTAAAAGGTGTTGTCAAGGTTCCTTCCCCACTCTGAACTCTAGGGTACAGATGTGGGGACCTGCATGAAAGACCCCCTAAGTTTATTCCTACCAGCTTAGGTTAAAAACTTCCTAGAGGTACAAATTTTGCCTTGTCCTTGAACCCTATGCCGCTACCACCAAGCGTGTTAAACAAAGATCAGGGAAAGAGCCCACTTGGAGACTTCTTCCCCCCCCCAAATATCCCCCAAGCCCTACACCCTCTTTCTGGGGAAGGCTTGATAAAAATCCTCACCAATTTGCATAGGTGAACACAGACCCAAACCCTTGGTTCTTAAGAACAATGAAAAAGTAATCAGGTTCTTAAAAGAAGAATTTTAATTAAAGAAAAAGGAAAAGAATCACTTCTGTAAAATCAGGATGGTAAATACCTTACAGGGTAATCAGATTCAAAACAGAGAGAATCCCTCTAGGCAAAACTTTAAGTTACAAAAAGACACAAAAACAAGAATATACATTCCATTCAGTACAACCTATTTCACCAGCCATTTAACAAAAGGAAATCTAACACATTTCTAGCTAGATTACTTACTAACTTAACAGAAGTTCTGAAGAGCATTCCTGATCTGTTCCTGGCAAAAGCATCACACAGACAGAGAGAGCCTTTGTTTCCCCCCCCTCCCCCCTCGTCTCCTCATTGGTCATTTTGGTCAGGTGCCAGCGAGGTTATCTTAGCTTCTTAACCCTTTACAGGTGAAGAGGTTTTGCCTCTGGCCAGGAGGGATTTTATAGTTCTGTATACAGAAAGGTGGTTACCCTTTCCTTTATATTTATGGCAGGTGTGTTGGGTGGGTTTTTCTCCCTGTGATGAGTAGATTCCTCCACAATGAAAGTGACAAAAGAGTTGGGGTAAACTCCATGGTCACTTAGATTGGTGCAAAGAGAAGGTGACTTGATTTCAGTGGAGTCACTCCCTATTAACATCAGCCTCTGTGAGTGGGGAACTTCATCTGCAATCTCTTCATTCACATACATGGCTAGCTTTTTTTCCTTTGTTTTCTCACTGATGAGCAATCGTCTGCTCCTTGTAATTGGAAAGACATTAGAAGCTAGGAGTGCCTTTGTTGTGGTAAACCTTTTCCTCTTCATTTCTCCTCTGTACTTGCCCTGTAAACGCAGAATAAATGCTGGATGGCATCTGAATGTAACAAACATGATTTTTCTGCATCTATCTGACTGAGCATTTGCAGGATCTATTATCTGTGTACATTTAACCCAGCCTGGCACCAGAAAATATTATCTCAATTCCCAGAATGCCCTTGGATGTAATTAGATGTCTAATAAACATACATTTCATAAACACAGCAGACAGCTTGCTATGGGCTTGTTGTTCTTCCCCTCCCCCGTTAGAAAGGCTAGCATTTCTTCTGATTAACATTATTGCGTAGCTAATACAACAGGCGGAACTCTTGTACAGCAAGTTTTATGGTGTTTTTTACTGGAAGTTACTGCAGATTGTTTTACACAGCTCTTACCTACCCGTATTTCATGCAACTTACACTCCGCTAGACCTATACAAAATGATAACATCAAATGGGCTTTTGGCCATAATCCAGGAGCAGATATATGGTCCTTAAAGCAAAGGCATGGTACTTGTGTAACCCACATATTTTACTTCTCCAGGGTAGGGGGGGAAGAAGTAGGCTTGGGAAGTAGGAAGAATAAGACATGGATCTTAGTTTGATATTCTGTGTCACTTCACATGTGCAGAGAGCAGGGCAACTCAGCTAGAAGGACCCAGAAACTTCCAAAAAAGGGAGTGGTAGTTACGTGACACAGCTGTGCAGTAGCTGTTCGGATGCTGCATATGTTCTGAGGCTATACACGGGGGGGCAACCCAGCTAGCAGGCTCCACCCTGGTCAGCCTCTGAGAGCTGAGCCAGTCAGAGAGCTGGGTGGGTGGAATTTATACATATGGGAATTACAGATAGCCCTGTGGACTTAGCAGTGTTTGACCCAGGACGAAGAGATGTGTTTGCTGTGAGGGCAGGACTTCACTATCAGTACCACTTTGGATGAAGGAGAGTGCTATTCCAGCTTTACTTACGAGGGAGGCCTCTATTAGGATAATGTTTGGTCCACTGCACTGTGTTTTATGGATGTAGAGGGAAAACTGGAGCGCAAGCATTTGTTATCCTATAGGCTATGGAGCCAATGGGGGAAAAAACAGTTACTGACCTTTCATAGCTTGTTCTTCGAGATGTGTTACATGGGTCCATTCCACTCTTGGTGTGTGCGCACCTTGCGCACAGTTGCCAGGAATTTTTTCCTCTGTGGTACCTATTGGGGCAGCTTGAATGATCATGCTGCTCGCGCCAATATAAAGCTCCCAGCCAACCCCATGCCACCTCAGTTCCTTCTTTCCACAAATTCCAGTGTAGAGGGGTAGGAGAGCAGGTCGTGGGATGGACATGTGTAACACATCTCAAAGAACAACAGTTATGAAAGGTCACTAAGCGTTCTTTCTTCTTCTTCACGTGATTGCACATGTGCATTCCATTCCGGGTGACTCCCAATCAGCCATAGACAGTTTGGTGGACCGCCAAAATGGTTTAGTCCTTTTTATCTAGAATGCTGGAGCCCATCTAATAGCCAATGAGCGAAGTTGTTAATTCTCCTTATTTGCATGAGGTTTTGGGTAAAAGACAGGTAAGTAAATTGCCTGATTGCTATGAAATTGCTACACTACTTTGGGAAGGAAACTGGGATGAGGATGTAAAGACACGTTATCTTTAAAGAAACTGTGTATGGTGGCTCCAATGTGACGGCATGGAGTTCAGAGACTCTTCTGGCAGAAGTGATGGCAATTAGAAAAGCTACTTTTCAGAAGAGGTATAGAAAGGAGCATGTTGCTAGCAGCTCAAACAGTGGTCCCATAAGTTTAGACAAGACCAAGTTCAGGTCCTGGGGGGAACAGGTGCCCTTACTTGAGGGTACCACCTTTCTAGTCCTTTGAGGGATCAGTTATCCACCGGAGAGTGGACAGCTGATAGAAGAAATGGATAAGCCTTGCCATTTCAGGTGCAACAAACAGTTGAGTATATTTTGAATGAGGATGGTATGATGGGACTGCCTACAATGGCATGTGGCCCATCAGCAACTGCCAGTAGCAAAAATCCCCAACAGCTGGAGACAGGATATTAGATGTGGAGGGCTTTGAGTTACTACAGAGAATTCTTTCCCAGGTGTCTGCCTGATAGCCTGGTCTTGCCCACATGCTCAGAGGCTAACTGATCACTATATTTGGGGTTAGGAAGGAATTTGTTCCTGGCAGAGACCCTGGGGGTGGGGGTTCACCTTCCTCTGAAGCATGGAGCACGGGTCATTTGCAGGTTTAAACAAGTGTAAATGGTGGATTCTCCATAACTTTAAACCATGTCTTTAAACCATGATTTGAGGACTTCAGTAACTCAGCCAGAGGTTAGGGGTCTCTTTCAGAAGTGGGTGTGTGAGTTTCAGTGGCCTGTAATGTGCAGGAGGTTAGACTAGATGATCACAATGGTCGCTGCTGAATGGTCCCCAATCTGTGAATGGATGAATTCGTTGGTGAGACTCAAATTTGGGAAGCCCAGCCTGACAGTTGCTTCCATTTTAATCGGAAGGTAGTTCTGGTGGATGGCTTTCTACTACTTAGTAACACTTGGCAAACTCGCTTTGAGCAAGCCTGTTCTCTGGGATTTAGCCCTGGAGCTTTCAGGCCATTCAGTGAAGGGAGTTTAGGTTCGGGTGAACCACCAGTCATGGTCCCAGGAGATCAGATGCAGATGTAATGGGAGTAAGATTGGAGTTGTCACTGGGAGGTCTAGCAGAGTGGAGAACCAGTGTTGACGGGGCCATGTTGGGGCTATTAATATAATGCAGGAGTGGTCTCACTTGATTTTGAGTAACACTCTGTGAAGGGGTGGGATTGCGGGGGAAAGCATAATAAAGCTGTCCTGTCCAGGGTCGCAGGAAGGTGACTGTGATGGAACCCAGGAAGCAGAATTGGTGACACATTCTTTTGTACTTGTTTGCAAACAGATCTATTTGGGGAGTCCCTCAGTGCTGGAAAATGTCTCTGGCTACATCCAGGCGAAGAAACCAGTTGTGTTGACTGGAGAAAGATCTCTCAGATGATCTGCCAGCTTGTTTTGCCTCTCCAGAAGGTCAGAGGCCACGAGGTTGATTGAGTGGGCTATACAAATTCCCATAGGTCGACTGCTTCCTGACAAAGGAGGGAAGAGCAAGCTCCTTCCTGCCTGTTTAGGTAAAATATGGCTGCAGTGTTGTCTGTAAGAACAAAATAACTTTTGCCCTTGATGTGAGGCAGGAACATCTGACAGGCAAGACAAACCACTCTGAGCTCTCTGACATTGATATGAAGGGAGAGCTCTGCCTGAGACCAAAGGCCCTGAGTTGTGAGGGGCCCTGGGTGGGCTCCCCACCCTACTGCTAACATGCCTGAGGCCAGAGTAATTGATGGTTGAGGGTACACGAAGGGAACGCCTGCACAAACATTGAAAGGATCCGACCCACCAATCCAGCAAGATAATGACTCGTGGTGGTACCATGAGTACAGTGTCTAAATGAAGATGGCTTGGTGAGCACACTGGGGCCAACCACGTCTGGAGGTGTCTGAGGTGCAGTCTCCCGTGTTGTACCACATAAGTGCATGAGGCCATGTGGCCAAGGAGCCTCATACAGTTCCAGGCTGTTGTAATTGGGTGACCTTTGAGGTGTGTCACCGGGGAATGGATTGATTCGAATTGCACCTCTGGGAGAAATGCTTTGGGTGAAGTCCAACACTGCTCCAGTAAACTCTATCCTCTGTATTGGACAAAGGGTAGACTTGTCTCCATTGATTAGAAGGCGTAGGGCCCTGAACATTGACTGGATGACTCAAATGCTGGATACCACCTGAGCCCTGGACCGGCCATTGACTAGCTAGTCATTCAGATAAGGGTAGACGTGCACCCCTAATCTCCTCAGGAATGCTGCCATTATGGCCCTACATTTTGTAAACATCTGAAGAGCTGCAGACAGGCCAAACAGGAGCACTGTGAATTGGTAGTGTAACTGGTTCACTACGAATCTGAGGAAATTTCTGTGCCCTTGATACATTGACACGTGATAGTAGGTGTCTCAAGTCGAGGATGGCGTACCAGTCTCCGGGATCCAAGGAGGAAATAATGGATGCCAGGGTGACCATGTGGAATTTTTATTTTTTTGAGATAGTCCGTGCAGGTCTAGAATAGCATGAGAGCTTCCTTGGCCTTCTGAATTAGGAAATAGCAGGAGTAGAAACCCCTCCCCCTTAACCACTGTGGCACCTCCTCTACAGTTCCTACCTGAAGGAAGGCTTGAACCTCCTGGTGTAGAAGTTTTTCGTGGGAGGGGTCCCTGAAGAGGGATGGGGCGGTAGGGTGGGAAGGATGGGTAGAAATGAAGAGGAGGGAATAGGCGCAGACTTCCCCTCTGCCCGGTGGGTGCTCGACCCTGGCGCCCCGGCTCACCTCTTCCTGCCCCTACACCGCCCTCGCCCCACCCCCATTCTGTCCCTTCCCCAAAGTCTTCGCCCCTGCCCTGCCTCTTCTCTGCCTCTTCCCCAGAGCGCGCCGTGTCCCTGCTCCTCCTCCTCCCTCCTGGAAAGTTCTAAGCACCGCCGAACAGCTGTTAGGCAGTGGGGGGCCAGGAAGTGCTGAGAGGGAGGGGAAGGAGCGGGGACATGGTGCATTCGGGGGGACAGGGAGAAGGAGGTGAGGAGTGGGGAGCTTGGCTGCTAGGGGTGCAGAGCTAATTTTTCCCCATGGGTGCTACAACCCTGGAGTACCCACGGAGTCAGCACCTGTGCAGGAGGGTGTATCCCACCTTTACAGTGCTCAAAACCCAACGGTTTCTGGTGACACAGGACCAAGCATTGAGGAAGTGGGAAAACCAGTTTGCAAATAAAGGAGAAACAGGAATCATGGCATCATGGGAACTGGTACAGCCTCCTTGAGTGTCCCATCAAAATGCCTGTTTAGAACCCCCTGGATGTCTGGGTGGGACAGGTATTGATGTAGACATAGAAGGTGGCCTGCGCCTATTTCTCTTCCTCTGCAGGTCCTGATGGGCAGCCAGGGCACAGTACTTGAAGAGGCTGATGAGGCCTGTAGAGCTTCCTTGAAGGGGCTGGGGTGTACAATCCACGGGACGTAAGGGTCGCTCTTGAGTCTTTTAGTCCATGAAGCTTTGCGTCCATCTGTTCTGAAAAATGCAAAGCTTCTTCGAAAGGCAGGTTCTGAAGGAGCCCAGAGGACTGCAACCATGAACTCCTGTGCTTGGCAACTGCCAAAGCCATGGACCTGGCAACAAAGTCAGCCGCATCCAGAGCAGCCTGTAAAGTGGCCCTCGCCACCGATTTTTCCATTGTCCAGAAGTGAGAACTCCTGTCCAGTATCTTGTGGTAGCAAGTCTTTGAACTTTTCCATGGAGTCTCACAAGTTGAAATTGTATCTGCTCAGTAGCACCAGCTGGTTCACAATTCTGGGTTGTAATCCTCCCATTAGAATAAACTTTCCTATCAACAGGTCCAACTTCTTTCAGTCCTTTGATTTTGGAGTAGTGCTCTGATGCCCCTACCTTTCTCTCTCATTGGCAGCAGACACTACAAGGGACCCTAGGGGCAGGGAGAGGGTGGGGGCCTCATAACCTTGGGCAGGCATGTAATATTGTCGTTCAGCCCTTTTTGAAGTGCGTGGGAAAGGATACAATAGTCTGCCACAGAGTCTTAACTGGGTCCATTATGGCCTCATTGCAAAGCAGGGCTACTTCGGAAGAAATTGCAGAAGCCAAAACGTCAACCAGACTGTGGGAGGACTCTTTTACTACCTCCATCTGTATGCTAGGTTTAAGGCCACCCTCTTTAACAACACTTGGTGCGCCTTATAGTCGTCTGGGGGAGTCATCTGCCCCCTCCCGAGACCACCTCATCAGGGGAGGAAGAAGAGGAGGCCAGCACAAGCGGTGGATACTCTTCTTCCATTTCTGCATCAGGAGGATCCATTGAGCTGGCTCTTGGAGTCCAGCACTGGAGTTGGGACTGGATACCGTCTGGTAGGGTGGTGCCATATGTCCTTCCAAAGCCACTGAATAGGAATGCCTGGAATACAGTCTGGAAACTGGGGTAAAACTCCCTGGATTCCAAAGGCCACTGGACAGGGCACAGGGAATGGTGATTGGTGCCGGGACCCTGATGCGGTAGGAGGAGCACTCCTTACCGATGCCAAGGCACTCAGTGCTAAGTCTCACTGGACTGCACGGATGGAGGTCTCAGTGCTGCCTCCATGAGCAGGAACTTTGGCCTGGCCTCACGATCCTTCATTGTGCAAGGCATAAAGTCCTTACGGATCTGGCAATGGTCCCCAATATGAGCTTCTCCCAGGCACCTCAAGCAGCTGGAGTGCGGGTCACTCAGGGGCATAGCCTTGTTGCAGGAGAAGCCGGAGTTGAAGTCTGATGACCGAGGCATCCCTCAGCACTGGGGATCAGATGAAAAAGCAATAAACACAGATAACTAACTATTTACAATATACAGAGAAAGTCCACTGAGAGAACTTGCAAATTCAAGAAGAGCAGTTCCAGTGACCGTCACTGGTGGTACGAAGGAACTGAGGAGATGCGGGGTCAGCCAGGCGCTTTATGTCGTCACTAGTGGTGCATAGCAGCAGAGGGCGCTCAAGCCACCCTGATGGGTGCACCACTGAGGGAAAAATTTCCGGTGACTGTGCACGGGGAGTGGAATGCACACAAGCAATCACTCAAAGAAGAACCTACCTTTAGCTATCAGCTAACTGCGCTAAATGGGGATTCTGTCTCAATTAAAGACTAGGGCAGCATATAGTGAGGTGGAGGGTTGTGAATTCTCGCCTGACTTAGCTGGGCTTTTGTGGAGAAGATGGTGTCCTATAGAATGAGAGTCTTATGGAGATCCAGGGAATGGGTATTTTATCTGCTGATTCCAATCCCTATACTGCTTTGGATACAGGCTACAGACTTCTGTTTCACCAGCAACTGCAAGGACCAATCAGTTATTAATCCAAGGGCTGGAAAGCTGCGGGCTGTGGAACCCTCCAGACCATGGGTTCTCAAACTGGGGGGTGGGAGCCCTCAGTGGGTTGCGAGATTATTACATGGGGAGTCGCAAGCTGTCAGCCTCCACCCCAAATCCTGCTTTGCCTCCAGCTTTTATAGTGGTGTTAAATATATTAAAAAGTGTTTTTAACTTATAAGGGGGGTTTCACTCAGAAGCTTCCTATATGAAAGGGGTCACCAGTACAAAAGTTAGAGAACCACTGAGTTAAACCATTTAAATCCCTGTGTGAAGACTGCTATTCACAATTAAAGCAGGCTTAATTCAGTTTATTTTTATTCACTTTATAAGTGAACTAAACTAAACCAAATTAAGGCCACTCTAATTCTGACTAAATGAGGGTGTTCCATTGCAATGCGGATTTAAGTGGTGGAACTTCAAATTCACATCTTTAGTTAATTTGTGTTATCTTTCCCAGATGTCCCCATGTAGACAAGCTCTAAGGCTTTGTCTACACTACACAGCTTTTAGCGACATGGCTGTGCTGCTACAGCCGTGCCACTAAAAGGTGTGCAGTGTAGCCACTGTTTGTCAGCAAGAGAGAGCTCTTCTGCCGACAAAAAAACTTCCACCCACAATGAGCGACGTTAGCGTTGTCGGCAGGAGAGCGCTTCTGCTGATGTTGGCAAAACTTTTGCCTTTTGGGGAAGGGTGTCTGGTTTTTTTAACACCTCTGAATGACAAAAGTTTTGTCTTTCACTTGCCAGTGTAGACAAAGCCCAAGTGTCTTAAAACCTGAAACTTATTTCACTCCATTCATTGGATTTTGTCTAGACCAGGGGTTCTCAAACTGGGAGTCGGGACCCCTCAGGGGGTCGCGAGCTGTCAGCCTCCAATCCAAAGCCCGCTTTGCCTCCAGCATTTATAATGGTGTTAAATATATTTAAAAGTGTTTTTAAGTTATAAGGGGGATCACATTCTTAGGCTTACTATGTGAAAGGGGTCACCAGTACAAAAGTTTGAGAACCACTGCCCCAGACTGTTTGTTTGCTGACAGGGCTCTGAAGTGTTGGAAAGGACTGAGATGCTGCCATTTCTCAAGCGCTGAAGAGTCCAGGTGATACACACATTTGGTCACACTGTAAGCCTGAGGAATCATCTCTGAGAAAAAATCAGAGGGGGATGTCTTTTGATGTGTATTAAAGTATGGTAAATGTTATGTTGAAACCTTATATTTGAACGTTTATAACAGAAACGAAAGGCGCAGGGCAAGGGAACTTGTTCAAGGAACACCAGTAGATTTAATGTCTAATTGCTTTTAGTTATTTATAATATTCCAAACACTATTTACAATGTTTTTTGTGCATTAAATGTTTGTTTTACAGAGAGAGTTTGTGGTGTTCTCTGTTTGAAATTGACTGGGAATTACTAACATCCATTTATCATGGGTTTACATTCAATAGCCTGGAGGTTTAACTCTTTGTAATGCTTTTTCAGAAGTCCTGAAAAGACAAAACTCTGGTCTATGTCAGCAAAGAGTTACACTGAGGTACGGGAAGAAGGGTAGTGCAGAGTTAAACACACTGTTGCCTGAGCAGTCCCTCCCTGTCCTCTTTACACTTGCACTGAACAACACGACAGAATGGGGTCTATTGGGATCAACTCACTTAGCCTATACAACTAGTTCCAGAGTATGGACTCAATCCTGTGTAGTGCTGAGTAACTCCTGGAAGTGAATCCCAATGAGGCCACTAGGAATTGAAGGAGCTCAGCACCTCGCTGGAAGTGCCTAACATCTTGCAGAATAAGCCCTTATGTTGGCTGTGCAGCGTACAAGGTGCTAGCCTCAGAACTCAGCCTGACAGAGAGCAAGTAATTCACTATGGGTGGAATTCATCCTCATGCTGAGGGAAAGTCAAGGTTCAAGCACCATTTAAATTTAAATGATGCGTAGGCCCTGTGCTGGCCCTTGGCATGAGGGTGAATTTTACCCTAGTTGACAAATTCCTAATGGCTTATTTAAATTAGAAAGTCAGGCTTATTCCAGGGAAAGGTCAGGGTATGTCTTCACTGCAGTGTTAGCTCAAGTTACTTATATTCAAGTTACTCCTCCTGAGTTAGCCTAGCTCGAGTGAGAAGGGCCATGCTGTGAAATTACACTTGAGTTGCTGTGTCCACACTGGTACTTTACTCACTTGTATGTGGTGCTGAGACTTCTGGGGGCATGGCCCATGGTTTTGTAACACTGAAGTAAGCTGAGCCCTCTATGAATTCTTTCCGAGTGAAGTAGAGGAGAGCTTGTTTGCCCTTACTGGGCAAAGAAAGGGTAAGGGGGAGGGTGGAATTGTGGAAAGGCATCTGTGGAAAGTGGCACTAGTCTGTGTCCACACTGCAGAGTGGTTGTGTTAACAGTTGCCATTTTGTTGTGCTCATTCGAGCTGTAGCCTATCCCCCCTCTCAGGCCAGCCAGTTTGAATTACAAGCACCACCACACTTGAGTTATGAGGTTTTGTGTGTGGATGTGACTTGAATTAGGGGCAGCATGCAAGTTCATAATTCACGTTTACTTTGCAGTGCAGATAAACACTCAGTGACACTCTGACTATGGTGGTAAAACAAGAGACCTGTGTAGCAAGATATAGTCCACATAACAGGGTTTTACTGTTGTACTGAAAGCCACTGGAATTCCATAAAATAAACAGAGCTGCCCGATTTAAAGCAGATGCATGTAACAACAATCGGGTTTCATCTCTATTTTAATCTTCTGAAACCTCTGCACTCAGAGCTCAAAGGAACTGGAAACTGAATGAGGAGAATGCTGGATGGTTATCAGCCTCGGAAGAATTTGGGGGTGTATTGTAGGAATGGATGAAATGGCGTGGTAAAATAACTAGATTGGATATAACAAGTGTTGGAGTCTGACTATAAAAGAATTTCCAAAATTTCTGAATGTGACTTTCTAGCAGATACAGTCTGGAAAATGTCCATGCTAAATATATTACCAGAGAATGGATCATTCACTAAGTGAAACAGCAAGCTATGAAGTTTTGTTGGCTGTCACTAAACTACATACCCCCAAAAGAATTGCAGGTGGAGTACATCAGCTGGTACCCTAAAGTATCGCTCATTAAATGGAGAATCACACAACACATTTTTTATTTGTCATGGCAACATGTTGGGGTCTTTATTATAGCGGAACAAAAGAATCAACTGAAGACATGTGGGCCTGCTTCTCTATTGCCCTGCTCATTGAGTTGTCTTTTACACTAATACAAAGTGGGTGTAAACACTACCATTTTACCACTCTGCACTGGTATAAAATACTCATATGGGGTTTGAGCCTGTGTCAGTGAAAGCAATGTCAAAACTCCCACTGATTTCAGTGGTGCAGGATCTGGGCCTTAGTGCAGGGTAACAGAGAATCAAGCATGTGTGATTCTGCGTGGTTGCAGGGCTCCAAGCTAAGGCATCTTACTGTATCGGGACCTGAGACTGTAAACTCCTTGGGGCAAGAACCAGGGCTTTAACATCTTGTGATGGGGTGTACTCCCCATACTGGCCCTGAGAGCTGAATAAGGCCAGGTGGGCCCAATCAAGCAGCAAATGAGAGAGATTTAGGCTGTTTAGAGATCCTTGATTAGAAAGAAGTTCACCTGTGGGGGAACAGGAGGGGGATTCTATAAAGCTAGGCGGCTGGTGATAGTGTGGGGGGCAGGGAGGAAGTCTGTAGTGTCTCCTCCTGGAGTAACAGAGAAGGAAGGGGAGATAGGAACCCATGAGACCTACAGGCTTGAGAGAGAGCAGGGTCTGAGTAGCAGGACTGGAGGAACATGGTAGGATGTAGTCTAGCGGCTAGAGTAGTAAGGTAGGTGTAGTCATAGATCTTAACTGCTTGCTACAGGGCCCTGGGCTGGAACCCAAAATAGAGGGTGGGCTTGGATTCTCCTATCAGCCACTGCAGGTTGGTACTGCTGGGGGGCAGTGAACTAGAGAATTGCCTGGGTTGCTACAGGAGTGACAGGGTCAGGGTGATGGGTGTGAGGAGTGCCGGGGGCTGCGTGAGCAGAAAGACTTTGAAGGACTCTACCCTGAAATGGGGAACTTCTTAGTGACCCAGCTGGAGGGCTGAGTCACAAAGAAGAAGCTGCAGAGTAGGAGTAACTGAGTGCCACCACAAAAATGGGTGTTGGCCTGGCAGAGCTAATCCCTAGAATGGCCAGGAGGAGGTGCTGTTGAGTAGCATACGCTGTCACACCTCTCTATGTAGCTCTACAGCACAAGCATTAAAAAATAATGGGGGTGTCTCACATGCTTGGTTCAGGCAAAAGTTCAGCTGCTTGTTTGTTTGCACATTGTTATAAATGTATTTTATTTCTCTGTGCCATGTTTGCAGTAGAGGGGCAGGATTCCACTGTGTGCTGACTGCCCTCCATTCTCATCAACTTCAGTAGGAACAGAGTCTCTCGGCACATCACAGGCACCTCAAAAGATTCCCCGTTAAAATCAGACCTAGCAAAACAAGGTGAGACAGAGGGCTGAGGCAGTGGTGGGGTATGGGGAGGGTATGAGTTACAAGAGTAAAAGAATATGTGATATGCTTCCATTACTATACTCTGCTTGGGAGAATTTCACCCCTGTGAATGGAAGATTATCTGTACCAGTGTGAATTTCACTCAAGGCCTGAGTTTTTGAGTCCTACTTAAATCCACAAAATAGGGTGTAAGGGTTGCACGGGACTTGTGCTGGCTCACTGCACAGGGCTTAATTTCATTGTTCGTTGATTCCTTTCTTTTCGAGTTTGCTAAATTGGGCTGGAACTCACATTAAAAAGTCTCTTTTATGAGACTCCTGGTACTTTCTGCTTGGAAACACCAGACTAGCAGCCATTTTTTGCAGTATTTAGGTATTTCTGTCCTATGATGGGGTGGATAAACACCACGCTGGGGAGAGAGGGGTGCAGGAACAACTCCGGGCCTAGGAAGCCCTGCCTCGGCTGGTCTGCCGGGCCTGCTCCAGTTGGAGGAGGGCCTTAAAAGGGAGTCTCTCTCCACCCACTACAGCAGGGTGGGGTTATGCCAGGAGAGTATCTCCGGAAGTAGGACTGGTGCACGAAGCTGGAACTCCCCACCCTGCAGAGGCCTGTGGGCCAGGTTGTAAGAGATATCAAACCATGACATACCCTGAGGAGGGACAGAGAGGTAGGAAGAGACCCGGGGGAGGGCATTAGCTGGACGGCAGGTAAAGGGCACCTTCCTTATAGCTCCCAAGAGGAATCTGGTGGAGTGGGAGAGCCTAGGTTCCCATACGTTGTGCTGCCACAGACTGTAACTGCTAGGTGGGGGGCCAGCCCTGCTTAGATGCCCCGGATGCTAGTGCACTCAAAAAGAGCACAAGTGCAAGATGCTCAAAAATGAAATATACTTTCAGGGAAAAGTGTTTTTCCAAACTGATTGGAAGTACAGAAATAGCTTTTCATGTCTGGATTCTGTTTGAAATGAGAACTTGGATCATTTGTTGTTTTTTCTACAGACTAGTTCACCCAGCTATAATATTGCTTCAAACAGACCCAGTAAGCTGCTTGAATTCACTCATCAGTAGTATTTTCACAAATTAATACTAGATCTGATCAAGTTTAAAAAACACACACTTTTTTCATTAAAACTTTCCAAAAAACCTAGTGACAAATTGTCACTATTTTTGACCAGCGCTACCAAATAGATATTAATTTTCATACTGTTTAACAAAAACGTATTAAAAATCAGACTTTATGTATTGATACTCTGAGAGAATGTTCAGTAAACTGACTATATTCCAAGAGGAATTTGGATACAGAAGCTAGTCCGTTGACTTTATCACTAGGAATGGATATTTTTGTATGGTTGCAGCATCTTGTTCTATAGAGGGTAACAAGTAAACTGAAGACAGATGAAGCTCAGAAAAGCCTGGAGACTGGGCTTTGAAATGTTGAAATAAAAATAAAACTCTGACTAAAAGTTTCCCAACACTTTTTAAAATTTTATTCTTTTTGTCATTTCCTGGACCCAAATGGTAAAATTGCCACAAATGGAAAGAAAAGTTCTTTTGAGAAGTGAGCAAGTGGAGAAACAAAAACTATGAGCAAAACAACACAGATGAGACAAAGGGCAGCTAAAATGTCATGAAAGGAAATTTGCTAAAATGTCAACTAGAGTGCATTGAACAAGGAATCAAAATAAGATGGCTGACAATAAAAATAAGGAGAAAACGGAACTTATTTAAGGGTTCAACTACTATGGTAGAGGAATGTAGCTGGATAAAGTAACAATGATATATAGCACTTTGCAATATTAACCTACATCACAATGATGGATTAATTGGGATTTGTATCCTCCTTTTACAGTAGGAGAAATTGTGATGGAGAGGTTAAATGTCATTCCCAAGATCATAGAGTAAGTCTTCTGGAAGTTGGATTGGAACTCAGGACTTCTTGTCTCTTTGTTCTATCATCGCACCTTTACACCATTCCTCTTACAGGGCCAAATCATCCCTCTTTAACAGAATGGCATGCCCCTTCAAGGCCCGAGAAGCCCAGGACTGGCCATCCCTGTTTAATTAGCTGCACTATGCTGGCTGTAGGACTTAAAAAGGGAGGGAGCACAGCACCTGGGGGGCTGGTTGTGGAGCAGAGCAGCTGAGCTGGGTCATGGCAGGAGAGTGGAGCTACATGAAAGGCGATCTCCTGTGGTGAGCCCCTGAGATGAGGGGCCAGGCTCCAGGGAGACCGGCCTGGGGCCAGTGTTCCACAAAGGAACAGGGAATTGAAGAGAAGCACAGGAGGGTTGTAAGACCATTGCAGTTTACATGTAGTTGGACTCCAAACAGAGGAATGCCCAAGGGGTTAGTGCACTAAGAGTGAACAGAACTGTGAGTTGATCCCAGGAACAGCCAAAGACCTCTTGTGTTAACTTAGGACTGTTGTTAAAGGTGGTATATTTTGAGTACCCCAGAAGGGACTGAACTCTTAAGTGAGCTGGCTGGAGGACTAGGCCAACAGAGACCCAGACAGTGGTGACCAAGAGCAAATGCCCAACAACCCTGCACCCAGCCACCAGGAGGCTCTGGCCAGTGAGTTGCTTCTGTACACCTGGGGTTTGGTCTGGGATGGCCCTGTAATACCTTCCTATGGGAAAAACACAGAAGGGCTACAAAACCATGGGATTATCCGGGGTGGGTGCGGGGTATGTGGCCCATGGAGGTGGCAAGGAGTGTGGCACTCCCAAGCCATTCATGTCCCAAGGCCTGTGAGGAGATTCAGAGCACAGATTGGGTGCACAGGCTGTCAATGTCAGCATTACCTTGGGCTGAAAACTCCATATTTTTATTCAGGGAAGGATGATGCAGAGTTGAGTGACCCTGCTCCACCCCTACCCCCATAGCCATGTCCTTGTCTCTGACTCATAGAGTCAGAGGAGATGGTTGAGAGAAGAAATAGTCACTGGAGTCCCTCTTTTCTCTATGAAGGATGGGTACTCAGATACTGTGGTGATAGGTGCAATATACAAACCTGAATGGACTGAAATGGAACAGAATAGAATAGTGAGCATCAGTACGTAACACACCACTTGTCATACTAATTTTCTCTCTCCTTACCCTCTCCTCTCACTCCTTTATCTCCTTTCTTCTCATTTTTAGTGATTAATCTTTCAGTATGCACTTAAATAAATCATCAAATATCGATAAAGAACTCAAATCTTATGATGCCTAATCAACTGCTACACCAAAGTGAAGACATTTATTTTATTATAACTGCTGATGGGCCAAATTCTGATCTCAATTACAGTCAATACAAACACCTGCCAGGGATGGTCTAGATAATACTTAGTCCTGCCAGGAATGCAGGAGACTGGACTAGATGACCTTTCAAGGTCCCTTCCACTCCTATGATTTACATCACTGGACTATAAGATCACAATCTGGCCAGATATTTCTTATCCTTTCCAAAGACTAAGAATGAATTTCTTATTTGCTCACAACTGGCATTTGTTGAATTAATTTGTACTCAGTGTGTCTTCCCCCCTCTCCTAAAAAAACACAAATATAAAAGGGTACGTGCAGTTTCAACATACTTGATTCTCTTTCTATTGCATCACTCTCAAAACATATCACCAGAAATGATGAAGCCACTTAAACTTTCAAACAAAAAATCCAAAACAGTTTATGTTCGCAAATTGTACATAGTTAAACAATCTTTGAAAATATTGTTTCCTGTGGAGCAAGTTCAATAACATTGGAATTTAATGACAAAAGGATAATACACCAACAGCTATTTACAGAAGAAGAGGGAGGTGTTATTATGAAAAGGCTATTTTCTCTCACAGTCTTCCAAACAGGAACTAAATAACTGGACTTGCAAAATCACTAAAGCATCGTATGAAAATCCAACTGAGAGAAAAATACATCCCCAAGCATTCTCATAATGGCTGTGTGCATTTGACAAGCAGAATGGAAACTTTGGTATCACAAAGAAATTCAATATTGCATTAAATAGGAAACCAGTATCTTTATAGTTGAATTAAAAAAATGTGAATGAAAAAGAGAAAATGGAAGTTCATCACTTAGAAAAAGAAATGAGTCTCTGACAAAAATCTGCCCCTTGACAAACATCCTTATTGGTTCATCTATTAATGGACCATACATAAAACCCTTTAGAGAAATCCACAGGGTGGAATGATCGGGCAGGCTTTCTGAGCCTTGCTCTTCACTGCCTTGCACCTGTGTAGTCATGCACCCTCGTGCAGAGTGCATGTAAACTGAACAGGGTTGCCCAGAGGTAGGGTCAAAAGGGGAGAATTTGCCCCAGGCCTCTCACTACAGCAGGTACCCAAACCTGTGAAATTTGAATGAGGGGCATTTTGACCCGGTGCACAGGGTCATAAGACTAAGCAGGTCTGGGCTTGTCACTGGGTGCTGAGGGGTTCCGACACCCTGTGTGTCTGGTCACAACTCCAGTTACTCAAATTTTGCCCCGCCATCCTCCACCCCTTGTGATGAAGGAGGGGCAGCTGGGCTAAACCTGAGTGGTATTGCGACCCTGCATGCCAGGTCACAATGCCACTCACTCAGATTTGATCCAGTGACTCCTGTACAAACACAGAACAAAAAGATGGCCCCTGCTCCAATGGTACATTTCTTATTTCCCAAAAAGGAGATAAAGGAGTCAATGTAGCTTCAGAAGACAATATGATACTATAGCACTGACAGACACCTTAGCAAATACCTAAGATAGATGGCCTTTATCATTCATAGTCAATGATTTCAAATACTTTTAAAGTCGTGCTTATGATATAAGCCTTATCCCTGTTGGATGGATGGTAGGCTGGTGAACGGGAGCAGAGTTAAAGTTGGTTTTTGAATGTCATAATTTAGCTGTGTATATGTAATGGCCTCACAAATCATGTAGACTATTTAGATCAATATCTATCTTATTTAAACTGTTTATTTCCATACCTTTAAATGCTTAGGTTGTTTTTTAGTGTAACATTCCTTGGTACTTATGTTAAGATTTTTTGAGCCACCGTATTAATTTTAAGTCTAATTAGGTAAGGATCCCAAATCTGGCTTTTCCAAACCAGCCCAGTGATGTTTTTGGATGGCTTTCCTCCACCCCACACTCCAGATATGTGCCTTCAATCTTTGTTTAAATTTGTTGCCATGCTCTCCCTCTCCTCTAGTTGAAGCATCAGAATGGCTAAACCATTGCTGTAAAAGATGGAAAGCAAATTTTTATACAGCCAACTTTTCAGCTAGCAATAAAACGTAACCCAACAATCCACTACATTTATTTTGCTGGAGGTTGAAATGCCTTTCTGTACCCAGTAATTAAGTCCATTCCAAAGTGCATGATCCCCATGAAATGTAAGCAAATTCTAGCCTGATACTACCTGTCAGATGGAGAGTAAAGTCTTCACTGTAAAGGTATTTGGCCATCTAAAACAGGGGGCTGATCATTGTTACATCACATCACCTCACTCCAAATGTTTGAGTGGTTACAAACTGTTTTTCTGGACAGGGAAAGACCCAGACCAAAGCTGATTTCCAGGGATGTGTTAATGGTCTTTCTTTTTTTAAATATCCCCCACGCTAACCCCACATTCTCGTCTAGGGTCAGCACAGATGCATGCTTAACAGGACTGTAACACAGTGCTTTGATTTTTTTTTTATTAACAGACTTATGAATATATCTTTGTGCTAAGAACCAGAAGAAAAATGTACTAAATATTCTATCATGATACAGTTTGTGCTGGGACTGGCATTATGGAGGGAAGGGAGGGCCTTGGTATATTGCACATTCCAGGTTTGTTGTCAACTGAGCTTAAAAAGATAAAGTATAATTTGTTGCTTGCTATCAGTCATGAGAAATGAAGTCCGATAATTTTGAAGTAATGTTTAGATTGCCATTCCTGGGCTATTACACTGGTTGAAAATGTTGGGAGAAGGGATTTATTTTGCTCTTTCTTGCAATAATAAGTCTCAGGTTAATAATAGTGCAGGCTTCAAAGTCTGTTTTGCTCGTAGCTGGCTGGGATAGCAGGTAGAAGCTAAGGTCTGATTTGTAATGAATTGGCATTATATCACTTCCAAAAAGTGCCTTTTGGCACTGCAATGAAGAGTTATTAACAGTGTGGCTGGATGACCATGGAAAATAACATGCTATTATGAATGGCCCTAATGACCCAGGTTAGATACCTGACAAATAGGTGAACTTGTTTGTTTAGGGCATCGTTTTACTTAACACCAAGGCCACTTTCCACTGCACTACTCGAGCAGTGGAAAGTGGCCCTGGTATAAATGAAAATTGGGCCCTTAGAAATATTCAGCTCTCTGTACTCTAACTTTCAAGGACAATATTGATCAGCCCAGAATATTTCCCCAGATATGAATGGGACCTTGCAGCTGCAATATTCTGTCCAGGCTTAGGCCTCCGAATGGTCTTGTAACAGGTGAGAGTTTATATCAAAAGTACTAGGCTAATTCTGAGAGTGCCAGCTTTTAACCCTTGAATACCTCTGTAAAAGTGCGTTATGCTTGTCACCGCGCCTGGTGTGGATCACAGCCGAGAGAGCCAATCTCAGGTCAGACTGATAAAAACTTGGCAGACACTATCACACTGGCAGTTTATTCTATCATCAGATTTAACCAAACCAGCCACAGATGTGTGCTCCTGGACCCCTATATTGGCTTAATGTGGAGCCACCGTCAGTCCCCTGAGACCCTCCAGCCCATATTACCACCCAAGCAAACTGGACTTCTGTGATGAAAGGTTATTAAAACCAAAAATCACTACATATTCGGCTCTTTTAGCCCCAGGGGCCTGTCACTTACCCAGGTCCATGGATGCTCAGGACCTTACACCCGAAAACAATGCTGGGGCCAATGCTTTAGTAAATTAACTAAAGCTTTCTTAACGAAGAAAAAGAAATGGAAGTTAAGTGGTTCAAACAAGTAAAATACATTACAGTTGGATCAGTGTATGTAGTCCAAAATGTTAGGAGGGGTGTTAAATCTGTTAGTTCTTTATAAGTCTCTCTGGGTTGCCCAAATGGCTTTGGGGACCTCAGTCCTTTTGTTCAAAACTTCCCGTCAAAATTTACCAGTCCAGAGATCGAGTAGGAAAAAGGTAGCCAAGGGCCTTTGTTTTCCCTTTTTATCTCTTGACCCTTTTTGCTGGAAAAATCTTGGCTGTGTCCTGGGTCAGGCAGTTTCACAGCATATGTACTTGGCCATCAGTCCTCCATATGAATTGCAAATTCAAGCTTGCTACCTATGTACAGTGTTAGGTGTCTTCGGGGAGGACGTGCAGATGCCCTTGTTTACAGCTCCTTTGTTGCTTCCAAAGAACTCACCTGTGGGTATTTCTCAGACCCATCACATGTTTGAGTTACAAACACAGCAAAATTTCATAACTCCACAGGCAATGTTGATATATACATTACAACAAGATAATAATATTCAGCAGATTACAACTTTTCCAGTGATGTCTCACAAGGCATGTTTTGTACAAGATTTATCACAATTTTGTAACAGTGGTGACCATATTAATTAATGTCCCCTTCCCCTTTGGACATTATTACACGCTCTCAGCCACTCTGTGGTTCATCCACAGAAGGTAGCTCAATGCTGCTGCTCCCAGCTAATGGACTTAAGGCAAAATTTTGGAAATCTCTAAGGGACTCCATTTGCAAAAGCCCTTTGGGTGCTTTTGGTGGTATATTGAAACTATAAACTGTCACTTTAGATACTCAGAAGTTTTTCCTGGTTCTGCTTGCAGGATAGAGGGTTCTGTAAAGAAGAGTGTGATCTGGGCCTGTTAGCAGCGATCTGTCCGCAGCCAGCCAGCACACAGTAAAGTGAGGTGAGTTGTGCCTCTGTTCTAGGGAGCAGCCTGCTTTGCTTGTCTGTTTTTGGGTTCTTCTGTGTTATCGTTCTGAATTCTAAGCAATAAAGTAATGTTACATGCAACCTTCCAGCAACAATGTTTGTTTTTAATCTAACTTCTCTATGTGTATGCCATAAAACATAAGTTTTTTGAAAATGGTACCATTAGTGCATTAGCTCAAATGGTAGAGGTATGTGCTGCAGTGCTAAAGGCCCTCAGGATGTGAAGAGAATGAGCCATCTCTGGATGGTTACGTTTTTCTTCCTGGCCCATTAAAGCACACAGCACTGGATGTAAGGTGATGGTGTGTGGAGAGAAGCTATTGTTCCTCTGGAATCTGCATCTAGGCTGGTATCACTGGAAAGAGTCAGTTTTCAAGGCAACATTGCTCTACAGTGTATTGAAATAAGTATCCTCCATTGAGTCCAAATCTCTGTGGGGGAAAATGTCAAGATTCCTTCCTTTTCCAAGTGCTGCTGTTACCCAGATGGACTGTCATCCCTTGAGAAGCCACTACATGAGAGGCATTTCGCCTTAACTCTTTAATTGGTTCCAAAAATTAGGTATTTAGGAGAAGGAATAACCTCACCCCAAGGAGGGAATTGAATTCTCATGTGAGTAATTTGTCTCCATATAGTGACGTAATTTATCCCATGCAGGGAAGTAAGCTTGATTAAAGAAGCAGAATTGTGTTAGCAAGGAACACACGGAGCAGCTGAAGGAAGTCGCCAAAGCATAGCTCAGAGTGTAACCAACTTCAGGCATTCCCCATTGCTGGGTGACACTGCACATCAAGAGCCCTGATGCTAGACAAGTGGGAAGAACATACGAAGCTCATCGTGGTCAGCTTTCAAAAGAGACGGATGCCAAAAGAGCCTACCTAGACAGAACTAACACTCACACCCTTAAAAGGTCTTCTCTTCAAGAATTCTTAATGGGGGGTAAGAATTTCCTGTATCATCTTACTGGAAGCAGTTAGAAAGTAAGACATTTGGGGAAGTAAAATGTTCTGCTCCACTTGACCATTCCCCGGTGTCACTCATGGGTCCTGTGTAATCCTCCTCGTTGGCAACGGTGCTGTCCATCTGTGTTTATCCCCATTCTGAGGGTCCCACAGGCTTTTAAATTTGTGGAACTGCTCCAGAGTCAATGATGATTTTGTTTTTAATACTATTTATAACTTGCTCATCCCTAACAGTTGCATAACAATCTCTCATGCTGGGATTTTTTAATGATTTCTGGGCGATGTACAAAAGACTTAGAATTTATTTCCTCTTGTATCTACAAACCAAGAACCATCTGGCAGCAGAGAAAATGAAGACCCTGCAGTGTGGGTCACTTTTTGATAATCTCTTAGGCAGATTGAACTGCAACAGGTGCCGGTGAAACATGTGCAGTCAGAGGGAAATTAAAGGAGCCCAAGAAAGAAGTCACTGCACTTGGCAAGAGAAATGGGCAACAAACCAAAGGAACATAATCCTGAATGGACAAGAACAAAGCGTTGGATGATTCTTCATGTGTAGTAAACAAAAATAAGGGAGTTGGTACATGTTGTTCTGCTGCAGAAAGTGCCTTGATTGTGTGGAAGGCAGCAGAAGAGACAACGAAAGGATCATGTATTTCCGAGGTAGAGTTCTCCTGTTTGTAAGTAAATGATCTCCATTGCTCCAAAGTCTGTTTAGAGTGGGTAAACAGTCAAAGAACAATCTGTGTTTTCCTTCAAGGTTTAGCTCCTATTGTGACACTGTCACACAGCCACTGATGGCTTTCCCATATGTGCTATCTGTGAGCTAAAATATTCTCTCCTATGGGGTCAAGAGTTATCCTGAGGTAACTAATGCAGCCCTGTGTTCTTACTGGACTTCCCCAGGCTGATATCCTCGATATGGACTACCTGTCAGATGGAGACCTCAGAGAAGATGAGAATTCAGGTACCATGGGAATAGTGTGGGGAACATTCTGGAATAGATTAAACCCTGTGTTTCATACCCCAGAGAGAGGAGGTTTCCCAGAGGAAAGAAGTGGGTGTATTCTGTTAGTGCAAACTGACCACACAACCTCGCTACTACTGGGAAAACATGCAAATGGCTAGTGCAGCCTGAAAACTGGGTTGTTCGGGCCAGGGGGAAGATGTGCCTAAGGCAGTCAGGGGATGTGACTTTGATCATTTTTCCTAGCAGTCCCCACTCCGAATGATCCCCTGGTAGAAAGCCTAAGGAAGAGGATCAGTCACTGGTACCACAACATGTCTCAGGTCTGCCACTAATAAAAGTGAATCTGGCCCTCTAATTGCTAAAAGCGCTAGTCTTGAAAGTCCTTCACACGACATTTTTCTGATTTCCGTGAATCTCACTGCAAGCCTCCTGCACAGAATCAAGCCATAAGTAGGATTTAGGGCTAAATTTGCCTTAAGTACAGCAGAGCTCTTTCAAAAGTTGTGCTGATCCCTTTTCAAAATCTAGTCACTAGAGTACACAGGAGCTAATCAGTGGGAATGCCACTAAAGTCATACAGCTGAAAACAAGCACATCACCTTTCTTTCTCAGGAACTTTTAGGGATGAGTGCGCGTCCCAAGAAAGCACCATGTGCAATTGAACTGCACTGAAGCTAATCTTTGTTACTTACTTACTTTGTGTCCTTGAGAGTCATCTGTCACACACTCAGGCACCACAATATATTCCAGGGTACTTTACTCATCAGGTGGCCGTTGGCTGTTTTCATGTGTTTATAGGACGCTACAAGTACCATATTTTTGGATGATATTTCAAACATCAATTAGACACTATGATGGGTCAGGCAGGGTATTGACTGTGTTGCTGGTAAAAGGGAATGGCAGAAAGGGGATTGTAATGCCATCGCAGAGCAAGATCAACGCAGGGTTTCATCTGGTTTTCGAATTTTCACCAAAGTCAATAAGATTTTGCCCATTAATGCCTAGAATGTTCTATGAAATATCTGGATTGAAATGTTTCTATGTAGAAATGAAAATTTTTGTAGACTGAAGGTCTTCTTTGCTCCCCGATTACCCTGTATTTCAATTGCAAGAAAATGCCTTCCCCTTCATTTCTAGCCTTAAAAACCTAGTAGCCATTTAAGCTCATGCCTTTCTATTTTTTGCCATACTAGAACCACTTCCACAGCTCATCCATTCTAGTTGCAAAAGCAAGGACAAATGCACCCAATGTGATCTACATTTTTCTGTGTAATTCTGCAGGTGCATAGCATTCGTTTAGTGACCCATGTGTAGGTGTATTTAGAAATAAAGATAGATTTGAGTTCTTTAGTTAACAAGTGGTTGATACTCTGAGGTAGCCCAGTGAAAAATGATAGTGGATAGGCTAGAACCACATGAAGGAAAGATACAGAGTAGAAGGGTGTATCCTTGCTTCTGAGGTCCTGGTTACAGTAAATTTTGACGTAAATGGTATATGGTGTGACAAGGTGGGAGTTTTCTGAATAACTTTATTTATCCTAAGAGTGCCTCCATTTCCCCTATGTTCTATAAGACTACCTGGGGGGAAAGGACTGCTTGCTCTCAGGGCAGGCTAAGAGAGAGAAATATGAATGTCACCTAGCTGTCTGAGCCTGAATGGGTCATTAAAATAGGATTGTCTGAAACCAACCTTATATCAATGGAGAATCTCAGAAGACAGTGGCAAATCTAATCACGGGGACACTGACACCTAGCAACCAATGACCCAGAGGGAGATGGATTTCCCTACCTCTCAGCAGGGAAGCTGAGCAACATCCCTCAGGTTGTGAACAAAGGACTGGGAAGGTTGGAGATGGGAGTTTAAGAGCTGGCTGCTAGAAGGAGTTGGGAATCTCACCTAGGATCTGACGAAGGAGGTCAGATGAAGAGACAAAGCTTGAACAATGGGATTCACTACAGCTTGGCTGGGCTCTGGGCTAACCAGACTGGTTTGTGTTTTAACATTCAATTCTCTATGCTAACCTAAGGACTTCCTATGCTGTGTTTCAGTTGACTAATAAACACTACTGTTTTGACAATGCCGTGTGAGCATCACTGCAAATGCTTGGTGAGGTGTGTTAATTCCTGAAGAGTTTACAAGTCACTAGCAGGAGTCTCAGTTGGACTCACTGAACACGGCTCACGATGTGAAGCAGGAGTGCTAGAGCCTTAGAGGTTCAGTCTAAGGAGGCGGTGAGGTCGTGTTGCTTACCCTGGTGGAAGAGTGAGACCCCTGGGAGGTCTGGCACACCGAAGAGGTTCCTCCTAGAGACTGTTCCAAAGCTGGGGTTATAGCACCCACCCTATGGAGCTGTGATACATGGCAATTTATGATGCCATCAGAGGATATTGGTGGCATCACATATATTGTGGAACAAAATTGTTGATCTTAACCTCAATATCCAGTCCCAATTTAGATGGTTGATAATTCTGACACTCTTGCTCTGATTCCCCAGGCTGTTGCTTTCATTGAAAGGTTGAGTTCACTCTTTATATAAATTCCTACTCACTGTTTGGTTTTTGGTAGATTTCGCCAAATTGTGATGCTGTAAGTGGCAGTAGAAACAGTAGAGTGGGGTGTTTCAGTCAAACTGCTTGTTTGTTTCAGGGAACGGAGGTGGAGAAATTAGTACTTTAATGTGGTTGCCATTTCTTCATCGGACTTTATCCCGGTTTTATTTCTGGAATGTTATATTTTTCCTAATCAACAATTGCTCAGACTTGTATGGTAGCACCAGTGATGACTGTGAGAATGTGTAGCTATTACATCACATGCCTAAAATACCACAACAAGCCTTTTCTAAAAGACCATTAGCAAGTGACGGTTTTCTTGCAGAAGAGAAAACTGAGGCTTGATTCTCATTTACACTAAGGCCCCTTCACACCCTGCTGGCAGTGAAAAGGGGCCTAGAGTAAATAGAAAATGGGTCCGCATGTGATTGCTTGGTTGAATCAGGGCCATAATGCATGCACAAAAAATCTTCAGTGACATTTATTGAAAAATATTATAAGCCTGCATGTTTGCAATTTGAGTTAAGTAAACTAGGGTAAAAATTTCCAAGAGCACTTCAGAGACTTAGAAGCTTAAGGCTCATTTTCACTTGCTAGTTAGGCCCTTAAGGTGGGATCTACAAAGGGATTTAGGCATTACAGTGCTGAGCATCATGGTACCTAACTTTTTAAGGCATCTAGAAAAATCACAGGAACGCTGTGATCCACAAAGCCGAGTTAGGTGCCAGGAATAGGGAGAGAAAGGCGCCTAAGAATGGAATCCACAAAAGCCAGCATGCTAAGTGAGGAGTCACCTAAGCCAACCAATGGGAATGCTGACAAGAGAGGTGTGTGCTAATCCCCACCCCTCTCTCAGTCACTAACAACTAACAGCTGACATTTATTCACACAAATGAGTCATTATACAATCACAAGTAACATGAAAATAATTACTTGGGCAAGGAATAGGCATCTAGTCCAGGATGCAGAGAGGTACCTGTCTCTGTTAGCAATCCACAAATGGGAACCTGCTGCCTGGAGTCAGGTGACTTAGGTACCTAAACTGCTTTTTTTGAGGGAATGAGTTAGGCGCCTGCCTTGTTCCACACAAAAGAGGCAGAGGAGGAGGTGGTGGTGCTACCCACCTTAAAACTTTTAGCCCAGTGGTTAGAGACCTCACCTGAGATGTGTGAGGTGCTGGTTCAATGTCCCTCTTTTTTTCTGCTAGAAGGGGAGAAAGGATTTGAGCAGCTGTCTCCTACTCCTCAGGATAGTGCTCTAACCACTGAACTATGAGATATTGTGATGTAGGGCTCTCTCCACCTCTCTCTTCTTCTAATGTCAGTTCCCTGTGTATTTAAAAAAAAAATCAAAGTGTGATTGTAGCAGCGGGACTGGCCCCAGGTTCACCAAACTCCTAGGTGTGTACCCTAGTCACTGGGCTAGAGTCATTCTCTTTCTCCCTGGTCCACTCACTATTCTGCTGTGGATAAATACTTGAACAGTCATTGATCAGAAGGGGGAATTGAACCTGGGTCTCCCACATCCCTGGTGAATGCTCTAACCACTGGCCTAAAGCTTGTATGGTAGATACCACTTCTACCTCTACTGGCTGGATTCTAAATGGGACCTGATCTAGTTGGTAGCCTCTGAGCATGCCTACAAAATTGGGCCCTGTGTGCAACTTAGGTGGCCGAATGACTGTCTTTCCCAATTTTGTGAATCACTTTGGGGCTTAGGTAGGAGATATGCATCTGTACACCCAGAGTGAGGCAGCGATATGCATGACAGAGGCAGAAACATGGGCAGCTAGGGAACTTCTATTCTGGAAAAACTTAAAGACTGAGGGTTTGACAAGAGTTCTGTGGATCATAGTGATTTGTTAATCACATGAGTCTGGGAGTTAGTCATCTAAATACCACTGTGGATCCCACTCCGAGGGCCAAGACCTTCAAAGCTGTTTAGGCACCTAACTCTCACTGATTTCAGAGACAATTTGGCTGCTAAGGTCCAGATTCTCAAAGGTATTTAGATGCCTAACTCACTGAAAGTCAATAAGATTTGGACTCCTAAGTCCCTTTTGAAAATGGGACTTAGTCTCCTACTTGCTTTTTGTTTTGTTTTGTTTTGTTTTTTGGGTTTTTTGGGGGTGAGGGGGGGCAGGATTTTACCTTAGATATATCCCAGATAACTTGTTTAAATATATTGGTTTGAGTCCTTAGAGTATTACATGTCTGTCTTGTCCAACATGCTGATTTGTTAAAGCTCCTTATCTAACAAGTAGCTAGAACTTTTTGACTTACAGAAGCTCAAATGTGGCAGATAAGACTTAAAAAGTTGTGACAGACTCCAAATGAGGTGAGAACATTCAGGGGATTCATTTTTTAAAACTACAAAGAGTCTCACAAATTTTTCTAAAACATCTGTTTTAATATTTGAGATATCACAGGTCAATTTACACAAACACGGTGAGTGATATAGTGAGCAGTTTTTTGAGTGTGTCAGAAGTCAGAAATCTGTTAAGAAGATGGGAGGAGGTGTGGTCAAGTGACTAGACCAGGAGATTGGGAATCAGGAAACATGGATTTTTTTCTTAGCTTTGCCACTGCCTCATTATATGACCCCAGACAAGTCACTCTGCACTTGCCTCAGTTTCCCCTTATATAATTGTCAGTCTTCTTGTTATGATTGCTGTGCATCTGTACGCTATTATTAAAAACAGTATCTTAAGAATCACATTTTTAAAGAGTCCCAACTCAGCCTCTAAAATTGCATCCACAATTTTTCATCCTCTGTTTTTCACATCTAAACCTTTTCATGTGCAGAAACTCAAATCTATTTGCATTGAAATGTAGTTGGATGTCTGATTTACTTTACATGTATATACACATGCAGTTTATACCCACAAATGCAAGGTTTTGCAATTGGACACCAAGACCGCATGTGTGAAATTGCCCGGTTTTAGAAGCAGCTTTTCAAAATTTGATCTTTATAATCTTTGGAAGACATAAGCTTTGAGATTTTGCTCTCATTTACACTCAAGAGTTACATGGGTGAAACTGGGCTTGATTCTAACGCCACACACTGATGCAATATTTGTTTAGTTTCAGTGAAGTTACTCTTGCCTCACACTAATGTAAATGCTATCAGAATCAGGCCTGGAGACCAGATTTTGGCTCAGAGTTCCTCTCTGATTCTGAACAATTTACTACTGAGGGTTTACTTGATTAGTCACATTCTAAATTCCCATTTCTGTTGTTGAACCTCTTTGAATCAGAGCTTTCTCTTTCTGCTCAGCTGGGCCTGGAACTCTTAATCCTGTGTGTGTGACATCATAGTCTGTTTCTATGGGGATGTCTGAGAGCCACAAATTCAGTATCATTACTTCACTGCATGTTTAAAAAGCAGGAGAGAATGAGCTTGGGAAGAGCACAAACATTGGTATGATAAACACATCTTTGATACATACAAAAGCAACTGGGAGGAGGATGAAAACCACAAGGTAGAAACCCAACAACACTCGTCAGCACTTAAAGGTTCTTCTAATCTCGAAGCCCTTGTTTTAAGCAGAGAGAGATTTGGCTTATGGTTCCTAAATTCTAAACTATGGATTTGGTGTGTCAAACCAAGGTGTTGTTTAAATGACCTGCACTAGGGAGGGCACTGCCAATGCCTTATCTTCCTAGATATTAGGCCAGTGGTGTTTTTTTTTTAAATTGCATTTCCTTTCAGAATTTTGAAAAATGGAAAGAAGCAACAGATTCAGTTTTGCCCCTTTCAGTGCATACTTCTGTCTTAATTTTCTGATGGAGAAAGCAACCCCATGCACCTAGAATTTATTCCTCAGATTGCACCATAGCTTAGATTTC
The DNA here is from genome assembly GCF_965140285.1 of Lepidochelys kempii. NCBI lineage: Eukaryota > Metazoa > Chordata > Testudines > Cheloniidae > Lepidochelys > Lepidochelys kempii. The sequence continues at coordinate 253,857,399 of NC_136380.1, forward strand.
TTTTACTGATGTTTATCTTTTTGCTAAAATTAAATTATGCAGTAATAGACGGTCAGTTACTAGATCATCATAATACCGATTTTTTTAAGTGCCTTGAGATCTGAAGATGAAAAGTGCTACTATGTAAGAGCTATGGCTTGTTATCTCTTCTAAAACTTTGTTGCTTGCCCATATTTTCAGATTTCTTCCCAGCCTCAAAAGAAAAGTGATTGGGCCAAATCTTGCATTGTTGTACAAAGCAAAATAATGCATTGTAACTGCACAAAATTTAACCCATCATGTTTTAATCCTGTTGCACCCAGGATTAATTTGTAAAAGCAAACCTGTTTTATATATACCTTATTTAACTATATATTCTTATGGCAGGAATCCCCAGATGGTGCTATTACACATGATATTACAAGTTCTTTTGCTTACAGTACAAGTAGTGTACAGTCTTTGAACATATGTGGTATTGTTGTTAGTTATGTGATGTAGGTTCTCTATGTGGGGAGCTGTGGCAAAGAACAAGAGAGTTTCCTTAATCTCTCTAACTAGAATCAAATTACTCCTTGGGAACCAGGCATTGATGTTTGGGCTGGGATTCCTGAAAAAAAGGGATTGCCTGCATTCCCTTTGTAATCACCTATGTACAAGGGCTAGTGCACACGGTGCATAATAAAAAAGTTGCACTGAGAATATACCCAGACTTGGCAACATGAATTTCTCCTCCAAAGAGAAGCCGACCTACCCGCCTTCAAAAACTGCTACTGCTCAGTAGAGGAGTTAACACCACCATATGATTTAAATACTCCACCATCATAACAGTATGGCCGAATTTCAAAGTTAGGGGCCTGCTTCTCCTTTCCAGCTCAGCTGTGCTCCATGCTTGGCCCTTCCATACAGCTGTCTAACCACTGGAATAAGTTAGAGCAGCCTTAGGAGCAGTCCCCAAGCTGAGAATAGGTAAAGTACAGTGTGTTCTGGCTACGCACCCCTTTCCCTCGCGTTCCCCCCTATCTCCACCTGGCCACTCCCTTATGCTGAGTGTATTCCCTGGGTGGGGCCACATCCATCAGGTTTACAACATAAAAGGGCCATAATAGAGTGGAGACTCTGACCTCCAGTCGTTAAAGTTAGGCACCTGCACCCGTATTTAGGCAATTAATTTGATGGCTTGATTTTCAGAGGTACTGAGCACTTGCTGCTCGCATTGATTTAAGTTTGGGATGTGCAGATAGCTCAACACCTCGCAAAGTGGTGGCCACTTCTATTTTGGCACCTAAATATGGGCCTACGTGCCTAAATTTGAAAACATTGGCCATAATATTTCCCCCCAAACGATGTGTCCTGGGATACATGTCCTGCTATTGCATTTTAAAGCTATGGGTCTACACTTAAGATACAGCCTGGCATGTGGCACTAAGAATAATAAAAAGAAGCCGCTGGGCTTGGCCAACTGCTCACTCAACTCTGAAGCACTCCCAGACTCCTCTGAGTTAGCTTCCCTGGATTTCCTCAGAGCATCCATGCCAAACAACTTCAGATCTGATGGCTCCTCAATCAGAGTATCATCAAAGGCAGAGGGCTTGTTAGGGGCTGTGGAGAGCAGGTTCACATTGCTTCCTAAGAAATGGCTGCTGATCCACCTGACTTATCCGTAACTTTGTTCAAAACCCTTATTTATTCATTCAGGATCTTAAACTTTAGCCACTGACAAGGGAAGGTGGCCCTTAGTTCAGATGCCATTTCTTAACATAAAGATTTGATTATATTTAATAATAAAATTACATTCCTCCTTGGGACTCCTATCCATGATTGAAAGATAAGAGTTAATCCAATATTTTATGGAATTGCTGAAATTTTGATAGCACCAGTCTCTTCAAAACCTTATATTTGTATACTATATGAACATATTTCCCTGTAATTTCCTCTGTTTCACAGATTTTAAGGCCAGAAGAAACCATTGTAATCATCTATTGTGACCTCTGGCATGACACAGACCATAGATTTTCACCCAGTAATTTCTGCCGTGGAGGGATTTATCTTCCCTACTACATAAGTGACCACTTAAACTACATCCTAATGTTAATACATGGTGCTATAGCAGACGGTAAAGGAATATTTTTTTCCCTTTCTTTTGTCTCCACTGATAAGTCTTCCATCATATCATCTTTCACTTCAGTGGACTGACAACCATCAATAAACCCAATATCCTCCACCCAATTCACAAATGCCATGGAGGTTATATTTTGTTGGCTAAGTACAAAAGGTTGTATTATCCCAAATTCCTCAGATGCCTGTTGAATTACCACTGCACTCATATTCTGCAGACAATTAACAAAAGAGAAATCCCCCTCCTCCCAAAAAAGCCAATTCAAACACTGCACCTGGCTGTAATCTTTTCTACTTGAACTAATTGCTATTTGCAGTGGTGTGTGGGAAGGGGGAAAAGGCCCTTCTGGCTAATAATGGCATTTCAAATGACAAAGTGATTTCATAATGCTGCCTGTTTGATTCAGAGACTGCCTACCTCTTATAACGATTTTCATTTGCAGGAATCATGGTTCTCAAATACTTGGAAAAAAAAGAAATGTAGTTCTGAGGAGGTATAGAAATTAATTTTTAAAGCTCCTTGAAAGCTGAAGCAGAGCCAGATTTTATTGCACTAGTTGAATATTTCATATGCACTCTTAGAAAATCCTTGAGGGAATTTCTAGCTTACATGAGTACCAAGTAAAGGTGAAAACTTTATTTAAAAAAATTAAAAGCAAGTCAAAACTCACTCTTCTGGTTCTACAATGCATAAAGCAGTAATATATTTTTCACTAATCTTTCAGCAGTTGATTCACAGATTAAGGCCAGAAGAGACCATTATGACCAACTCGTCTGACCTCCTGCATAATACGAGCCATAGACTTTTACCCGGTGACTCCAGCAGCAGAGAGAATAGTTCTTTCTCATGCTGAGTACTGTCAGGCCCAATAACTTTTGCGTGAAGTAGAGTTTATCTTTTAGAAAGATGACCAGTCTTAAGTCAAAGACTCTAAGCGATGATGAAATAACCACTGTGGTCAGCCATTAACGACAACTTGCTGTGATTGTGCTAGACTAGAAAGTCTCAACCTTCCCTGACCCTAAACCACACCCATTTTTAATCTCCCATCACCTCCTATCCAAGAATCCTTTATGCTCCACCCCATCCCCAAAGTAAAATAAAAATGCTGTAATCATAATTAATTTTCAGTCGAACAATTTAGTCATAAATGACTATACTACTGTAGAGAGACAAAGTGGGTGAGATAATATCCTTTCTTGGATTTACTTCTGTTGGTGAAAGAGACAAGCTTTCGAGCTTACACAGCGCTTTACTTCGGGGCTGGGCAGGGTAATCAGAGTGTCACAACTAAATGCAAGGTGGAACAGATCGAAGAGCTTTGAGGAGCTTGAAAGCTTGTCTATTTCACCAGTAAAAGTTGCTCCAAGAAAAGATATTACCTTGTGTCTCTCATATCCTGAGACCAACATGGCTCCAACAACACTGCAAAGATACTATTGTAGGCAATTCAGTACATTTCATAATTTCACTTTAAAATGTGTAGTAATTATAAAGTCAAGTAGCCCTTACTCAGGCAAGATTTTTTCTCAAGTATACAAGAAAAGTCCTGTCCAACAAGGACTAAAGGAGAATAAGCATGATAATTACTTCCATTTTGTAGAAAGGTCTACATCGCCATGGGAGCCGAGGGAGGCTGGCAGGAGCTGGCTGTGACTCCCTTCTCATTTGACTGCTCCCAGGCTTCTCACAATCTGCAGAAGAAGGGAAAGTGCAAGTGGAACAGGCAGATGTACGTGCCAATCCTGCATGGGTAGGCTGTGATACTTGTGCATAACCCCACTGACTTCAGTGGGGCTGTACCTGAGCCTAGCAGTTTGTCTGCACGCTGTCCATTGCAGGACTGGGGCTTCACCCAGTTATAATCAAAAACACATACGGAGCCAAATTCCACCCTGGGTTGTGTGTGTGTATGTAACGGTGTCCTCTGCAGTTCCTCCCTTAGAGGGTGGGAGAACGGGACCATGTCCAACTATCTACACTGGGTGGTTCCAGCACAGTTCCTACTTCCTGACTCCTAGCAAGGGGGCCCTACTCTTTGGGGGCCTTAAGTCTCTCCGGATGGGGGAATCAAAATGAAAGTCACAAAACCTAATGCATTTGAGGGGGTAGCGAGTCTACAATGCTTCCAGCGCCAGCATAATGGGTTTTGGGAAATTGCTCTGGCTGGCCTCTGAGTCAGGCTTAGTCTGTCCATCTTACCCTGGAGGCCACTGTACTCTCCTCAGGGTTGCGGTGAAAGTCTCCTGGGTGGGAGTTCTTTCTTGAGCTTCAAGAATAACTCCAGCAGTCTGCTGCACAGGACAATCCTGCTTCTCCCCCTCCACTTGCTAGCTGCTGTTTCCTCCTTTTTAAAGGCCTTCCCCTATCATACATAACTGACAGGGCTGGAGGGGTGGGGCCAGCCCTACTGGCAGGGTCTCTGCCACCTTCCTCTGCCCCAGAGTAAATTTCCTTTCTCGTCCCTAGTGTGGTCTGAAGCAATAATGGCTATGTCTGTTTATCTATGGCATTTCTAGCCTGCCCATCTTTGTGGTGTCTCTGTAGGTGAGGTGGGGGAAAGAGGCAAAGCTGGAGGCTTAGAGAAAGAGGTTCAGCATTCCAGCTATGCACTGGATTCCCTCATGGTCAGGTTGGATAGCCCTCTATACGTCAAAACAATCTGACTTTAAAAGACTGAAATATCCCTTGTTGAGCTGTTTCTGTCGTGGGTGACATATACAGTAGAGAAATTATCTTGATGCATTCCATCTGGTTATGTACCCTGTTGATTTGAGAGGGAGATTGCTCTGATTTAATTGCCAGAAGATACCCAGGACTGTGTTAATTAAACAACTCTACTCCTGCATTGCATGTAAAATTCATAAGATAGTAATTACATGCAGAAGTGACTGCACTGAATCTGCCATTCCTAGGATCCACCTGTAACAATTATCTTTGCCAGAATTTTTGTAATAGATAGGTTGCTTAAGACATTACCTAATGCCTCTGACCTATAAAAATGACTCCTTGTCATCATTAACTTAATATCAAACAGACAGGAAAAGGGCTGTTTGTGTAAAGATTATAGAAGTATCTTCCTGGATTAGGGTATGTACCTATATAATGTAGCTCACAAAATGCCCCATTTGTTCCATCCCAGTCATGCGAGACACTGAACAAAATTATATCCTGAGGAAATTGCTCCACATATGCAAAAAGGAAAGCTCATTTAGACAGCACTTGTCACACACAGCTCAGTTTAGTATAATTCATTTAAATCCAAAGGAATATATGTAGCAGAGTACTGAAGAAGGCTTTGGCAAACGCACTGTGTGCAAAGAGATGGGATTTAGTATGATTCAGGGGCTTTTTAAAAAAAAATCGTATTTGATGTTTTCTTTTATATGTACACACACACACAGAGAGAGAGAGAGAGCTCATTGAAGTCAATGGATCTGTGGTAGCTTTCCATTGTGCACACAATGTATGGATATTCATGACAACTTCCTACTAATTCCACTGTCTATGTTGGGGGTAGTCAACAGGCAGAACACCAGATGCTTTTGAACGGACTCCAAAATCTTTTTATTTACTTATTGTCATTACTGGGTTTTTTAATTATTATTTTCTCTGGAGTCTGGACCTTCGCTATACCTTGACCAATTTGGACCTTGACAAAAAATAATTGACTACCCCCGTCAGCAGCCCCTTTCTACCCAGCCTCCCACAACTCTAGAACACTTCCCCACCAACCTAATCTCATCCCAACTGCAATCCCTTCTTTCATAGTTAGTATTTTGAGAGCAGTTGGAGTGAGAGAAATCCCAGTGATAAATTTGACCATTTAACCAGAGGTGAAAGTGGGCTGGCATGGCATACCGGTAAGAAGTGCCCGCTGATACGAGCCTGTACACAGCTGATGTTAAAGTGCTGCCGTGGTGGTGCTTTAATGTCGCTGCCCCTTCCCCCCCCCCCGCCCCCAGGGCCAGTGAGAGGGGGTGGGGGGCAAAAGGGGCAGCTGCCCTGGGGCTGGCGATTTAAAAGGGTCTGGGACTCCCGGCCGCTGCTGCTACCGCAGCAGTGGCCGGAGCCCTGGGCTCTTTAATTACTGCCGGAGCCCCGGGTGGTGCAGGCCGGGCAGCACTGAAGGGCTGGCTGGGGGAGGCTGACCCCCCCAGCCCCGCCCCTTCTGCCAAAGGCTCCACCCCTTCCACTCAAAGCTCTTGTACCAGTAAGACTTTCAAGTTACTTTCACCCCTGCACTTAACCCACCTGTGGCTGCATCTTATAACTCAGCTGAATAATAATCACATAGGCGTTGATTCTGCAGTGAGCTTGCATGGGCACAGTGGTCCACCCCTCCACAGCTCAATGCAGGGTGAGTAACTTAGCATCTAATGGCAATTTGTAGAGGTAATATTTTTAAAGATTATCACAAACATTGACCGATAAAAGTGGCAGAGTCCTGTGGCATAAGCTTTTTGTGCATCCGACGAAGTGCGTATTCACCCACGAAAGCTTATGCTCCAATATGTCTGTTAGTCTATAAGGTGACACAGGACTCTTTGCCGTTTTTACAGATCCAGACTAAAACGGCTAACCCTCTGATAATTGACCAATGTCTCTCACAGTTGTACATGGTGTGTTTGGAGCAGTTCCATGGCATTATAGAATGTCCAGCTGAATGGTAATAGAAGCTTTAGAGTAACATTTGTCAAGATCCTCAAAGGTAGTTAGGCACCTAAATACCTTTGAGGATGTGTGCCTAAGTGTGTTAGGCACATAAGTGTAATTTACAAGTGACTTAGCATTTAGGAGCCTAAATCTCAATGCAAGTCAATAGGATTTAGGCTCCCAAGTGCATAAGGGCCAGATTTTCAAAAGTATTCAATCACTAAAGATGCAGATAGGTGACTAAAATGTTTACAATCCCAGTAGGTACCTATCTGCATCTTTAGGTGCCTAAAAACCTTTGAAAATCCAGTCCTAAATCACTTTTGAACATGGGACTTAGGCTCCTATGTCAACTAGATGCTTTTGCAAACCTTCCCCTTAATCTGATAAGATGTTTCATTTGCTCAGAAAGAATGGGAGATGGCAGGTTAAGTCATCATGTTTCATTTTTAACTTTTTAAACAGTTTTGTTTTTTGTTTTTAAATATTTTCCTTTCTCAAAAAATGGGTTTTGGGGTTTTTTTTTATTTTGTTTTGGTGAGGGTTGCTAAGTTGTTTGTAGGACTTCAATGAAGTATCACCAAACTGCTCAATTAGCCACATATGTACTGTCTGCTGATCTTGGTGGCGTCAGATTAAACAACACAACAAAACAGTGTATGGCAAGGACTTTGCAGACAGACGCCCAGAGCTCCCTGGTCTGTATAATATCTACAGATGTGCAGCTATTACCTTTCCTTCCAGCTTGGCAGCATTTCAGAATCTTACTTTCCTGCCTGGTCAGATCCCTCTGAGATACCATCTTGGAATGCTTTGCATAGATCTCATTTACCGGTACATTTGATAAAAAGTCAAAAAGATGTTGCTTCTTGAAGGGAAAAGTTTTTCCTTTGGAGATTATACCACCACTGTTCCCACCCCACAACATGACAGCCATCATAATGTGTGCTGTTTGATGGTCCTGAAACTATAGTTTCTGATTTGAAGTATTCTAGGGAAAAAGTGCTATAAATCTTTGCTCAAGGACAATGAGATCTAGAGGGACATAGCACATGAACATGTCAAATGAGACCAAAGAAGAGAGGGCTGGTTTTTGAACATTTTTCTTCCAACAAGGCTAAAAATAACAAAAATTTGACACACACGTATATTGAAAGCTTTGTTCAAAGTGCAAACTGGTAGTGGAAAAAACCCCCCCACCCCCACCCATTGGCAAACATCTGATGTATAAATCAGGAGAAATCAGCAGAGAATTTAATCAAAACATGGGTTTCCCGTACTTTCCACTAGCTCCCTCTTACTGAGGCTAGAATTATCGCTGAGTTCAGGAGTGAGAACTCATGAAAAACTAGTGACCTCTGTCCTCTTGGGGCTTCTTGGATGGCTGCTGTACAGGCCTCAGAACAATATGTTGTTTGTGTGAAAGAAAATGTAATAGATGTTTAAAAGAAACACTGGGAAAAATACTATTACTTTACAACTAAAGAAAAAGAGTTTATTACTCCACCAGAAAGTCCTTTGTAATTACTGTAAATAGTTAACTTTTTTTATTTTTTGCTGCTTGCAATGTCATGTAATGTATCCTACATTGTTACGTAATGTTATTCCTGCATAATGGCTATTCACACAGATTCATGACACTCTTTAAAGTGCAATTCCAACCATACAGACTGCATTGAAATCACCTGAGAGAGAATGCCGAAATTTCATCCCTATTCTACCCTGTTTTGCCTAGGTGCTGCCACATACATGGGATGACCGACTTCCTGCCCTGTGGAGATCTCTGTAATGCCTTGCTACAGGGGCGTGCTTGGGTCTAAATCCTCAGCTGAAGCAGCACATAGTTCACTGCAGCTGAGGAGGGGAAACACAGATGGCTCAAGCTACCTTTCTGCCTTCCCTGATCCTTGCATGGGGCCATACTGGCTCCCAGTGCAAATTAGATAGCTCTAAGGGCTGCTCTAACTTCTCCTGACTTGTAGAGTTGCCTTGTTGGTGCCATCTTGCCGGTGAGGATTGCAAGAGTGTGTTATGCTCCTGTCCTTAGCCCACCCCTGATATGTCCCCTGTGACACACAACTGGCTGTGTCTTGGCAACCCCCAGCTGCCCCTCAGACTTCAGGGCCAGTCACTAATTGATGGGAATTAGGAAGAAACTTCCCCTATGGGCAGGTTATTTAATAATTGTCCATTATGGATTTTTCTGACTGGAATGTCTCTTCTAGCTGAAACCTCGGCCCCTCTCACATATGGACAGCTCAGCTTTGGATGATGTTGTCCTTTAGAGAATGAGGCATCTCTCCTGAAGAGAGAAGTCTGTCCCATGAGGAAAAAATCGGCACTGTTATCGTTAGTTTGATAACTTTGTTTAGCTTAAACTTAAAGTTGCATCTTTTTCTGGTGTATATCCCCAGCTTTCCCCATCTGTCAGTAGGGCTGTGACACTACTTCAGTTTTAAGTGAAAATGAAGGTGGGCTTATGTGGGGAGTTCAATGCCAGCATTAACGGTTATGACATGGGAACTATTTTCTTCTTAGTACTAAGCTGGTGTGTATCTCTCTGTCCCTCCCGATCTCCATCTGAGGAATGAATTCTATGACAGAAACAACAGCCTGACCAAAAATACCTCAGATTGCCAAACTAAATCATTTCTTCATGAAAACACCACAAAGCACATATGACTGTGTGTCTAGTCACCTTGGATTCCACAGTCACTTATCATCTTGTGTAAATTAACTAAGCTTTGAGTCTGTTGGCATCATTATTGTTTAACTCCAGTCAGATAGGTGCTCTAGACAAGGCTAATTAATAATCAAGTACTTCTCCATTTCTCAAACCCTCTCAAGAAGCTGGGAAATGCCCTGGATCAGCAACACTAGCTTTTATCTAACAGTGCATACCCCAACAAGCCCTATTGGTTCATTACAAACATATCCTTGTCACCGAAGAGATAAGATGAATTCTGAGGGCTTAAGATTTACCAAAAGGCTTCATGTACTACTGCTACGAGAATGCCTCTTATACGTGTAACAGCAACAGAAGTTGAGGTGCTAAACGTACACCTTAAAGAGAAGCAGCAACAGAAACAAAGAAAAAAACAATTGCATTTCTTAAATAAGATATCCCCTTTTAACTGGAGGGGTTGTAAGGTTTGAGGCTGTGTTTATCTATTGGACCCTCTAGCAGTTAGTGTTACTGTGTACTGTCTCTCCTTAGTATGAGTCATATATTCTTTCTCTCTCACTCTTAAAAATAAATATAACATACTTCAATGGCTGTCTGGCCTCTTTTCAGGCCAGACTATGTCAGAATAGTCCTGACAAGAGTAGAGAATAGCATATTCATGAATGTTTTGGAGACTAATTCTTATAAATTTGCTTTGCTAATATTCAGGACCCCTTTAATATGCTTTTTCGTGAATATTTGGCTATGATCGTTGCCATAGTCTCAACAGTTATTAGTTATTTAAAGCACCCCAAAGCATGCTAGGTGCCTCAGAGTGCCAGTATATTGTACATGCTCCCTGCTCTGAAGAATTTACATCTAATTTTACACATGGCACAATGGGTAAAGTTTCCAAAAGCACCTCAATAACCTAGGAGCCTAAATCCAATTTACAAAAGCTTCTGGTACCTAAATAACTTAGGGTCATTTCTGAAAATGGGACGTAGACTCCTAAGTCCCTTTGGTGCTTTTGAAAATTTCGACCAATAACTTCACAAGGAACACACACATACACATTGGTGTGAATGGGATAAGAGAAAATAGCATGTCAAGTGCTTCTCAACAAACAACACATCTCGCTTATATTTTCCTAGCACCCTTATTCAGAAAGAACTCCAGATATCTTTTAATATGAGGTCCACATGCAGAGCCAGATATAATGCTCTTTCTTGTGCAAAAGAAGGCAGAAAAAGATTTCAAATCTCTTAAAATTCCTTAGGCCTGCTTATATATTGATAACACTGTTCACTGGCAATCAGTGTGAAGCTGAGAGTGGACAACAGGGGATGGGTCACTTGATGATTGCCTTTTCTATTAATTCCCTGTGAAGCACCTGGCACTGGCCACAATCAGAACAAGGATACTGGGCTAGATAGATCATTGCTCTTACCCAGTATGGCCGTTCTTATGTTCTGATGTGATATAGATGAAAATGGTTCTGACTAATAGTGTTGTTAAATGGAAAAAAGGAGCACATTGATAAACCTAAAGTAACACGTGCATTAGATTTGACTAGTCTATAAGTGGGTCAGTTTTTTTCTAATCTCAAAAATCAAATGTATTGGCTAGAGAGAGCCCAAAAAGTTTAATCTTGCCAAAAATGGCTTAAAGGATCTGTATATACCACACAGACTATGCTGACAGCTTATGCCACACGCTCTCAAAGAAACTGCGGAATCACCTGATCAACATCCTCTACAGCAAACAGGGAAAGATTAAGAATGAGCTCTCAAAAATGGATACTCTCATAAAAAACCAACCTTCCACACAAACTTCCTCGTGGCTGGATTTTACTAAAACTAGACAAGCCATTTACAACGCACACTTTGCTTCTCTACAAAAGAAAAAGGACACTAAACTTTCTAAACTACTACATGCTACAAGGGGCCACAGCAATGGTTCCCTCAACCCACCTAGCAATATTGTTAACCTATCCAACTATACTCTCAGCCCAGCAGAAGGAGCTGTTCTATCTCGGGGCCTCTCCTTCTGCCCCTCCACCCCCACGAACATGATACAGTTCTGTGGTGACCTAGAATCCTATTTTCGACGTCTCCGACTCAAGGAATATTTCCAAAATACCTCTGAACAGCATACTAATCCACAGAGGTCTCCCAACCAACACTACAGAAAGAGGGATTCTAGGTGGACTCCTCCTGAAGGTCGAAACAGCAGACTGGACTTCTACATAGAGTGCTTCCGCCGACGTGCACGGGCTGAAATTGTGGAAAAGCAGCATCACTTGCCCCATAACCTCAGCCATGCGGAACGCAATGCCATCCACAGCCTCAGAAACAACTCTGACATCATAATCAAAAAGGCTGACAAAGGAGGTGCTGTTGTCGTCATGAATAGGTCGGAATATGAACAAGAGGCTGCTCGGCAGCTCTCCAACACGAGTTTCTACAAGCCATTACCCTCTGATCCCACTGAGAGTTACCAAAAGCAACTACAGCATTTGCTCAAGAAACTTCCTGAAAAAGCACAAGATCAAATCCGCACAGACACACCCCTGGAACCCCGACCTGGGATATTCTATCTACTACCCAAGATCCATAAACCTGGAAATCCTGGGCGCCCCATCATCTCAGGCATTGGCACCCTGACAGCAGGATTGTCTGGCTATGTAGACTCCCTCCTCAGGCCCTACGCTACCAGCACTCCCAGCTACCTTCGAGACACCACTGACTTCCTGAGGAAACTACAATCCATCGGTGATCTTCCTGATAACACCATCCTGGCCACTATGGATGTAGAAGCCCTCTACACCAACATTCCACACAAAGATGGACTACAAGCCGTCAAGAACACTATCCCCGATAATGTCACGGCTAACCTGGTGGCTGAACTTTGTGACTTTGTCCTTACCCATAACTACTTCACATTTGGGGACAATGTATACCTTCAGATCAGCGGCACTGCTATGGGTACCCGCATGGCCCCACAGTATGCCAACATTTTTATGGCTGATTTAGAACAACGCTTCCTCAGCTCTCGTCCCCTAAAGCCCCTACTCTACTTGCGCTATATTGATGACATCTTCATCATCTGGACCCATGGAAAAGAAGCCCTTGAGGAATTCCACCATGATTTCAACAATTTCCATCCCACCACCAACCTCAGCCTGGTCCAGTCCACACAAGAGATCCACTTCCTGGACACTACAGTGCTAATAAACAATGGTCACATAAACACCACCCTATACCGGAAACCTACTGACCGCTATTCCTACCTGCATGCCTCCAGCTTTCACCCTGACCACACCACACGATCCATCGTCTACAGCCAAGCTCTGCGATACAACCGCATTTGCTCCAACCCCTCAGACAGAGACAAACACCTACAAGATCTCTGTCAAGCTTTCTTACAACTACAATACCCACCTGCAGAAGTAAAGAAACAGATTGATAGAGCCAGAAGAGTTCCCAGAAGTTACCTACTACAGGACAGGCCTAACAAAGAAAATAACAGAACGCCACTAGCCGTCACCTTCAGCCCCCAACTAAAACCCCTCCAACGCATTATTAAGGATCTACAACCTATCCTAAAGGATGACCCAACACTCTCACAAATCTTGGGAGACAGGCCAGTCCTTGCCTACAGACAGCCCCGCAACCTGAAGCAAATACTCACCAACAACCACATACCACACAACAGAACCACTAACCCAGGAACTTATCCTTGCAACAAAGCCCGTTGCCAACTGTGCCCACATATCTATTCAGGGGACACCATCACAGGGCCTAATAACATCAGCCACACTATCAGAGGCTCGTTCACCTGCACATCCACCAATGTGATATATGCCATCATGTGCCAGCAATGCCCCTCTGCCATGTACATTGGTCAAACTGGACAGTCTCTACGTAAAAGAATAAATGGACACAAATCAGATGTCAAGAATTATAACATTCATAAACCAGTCGGAGAACACTTCAATCTCTCTGGTCACGCGATCACAGACATGAAGGTCGCTATCTTAAAACAAAAAAACTTCAAATCCAGACTCCAGCGAGAAACTGCTGAATTGGAATTCATTTGCAAATTGGATACTATTAATTTAGGCTTAAATAGAGACTTGGAGTGGCTAAGTCATTATGCAAGGTAGCCTGTTTCCTCTTGTTTTTTCCTAACCCCCCCCCCCCAGATGTTCTGGTTTAACTTGGATTTTAACTTGAAGAGTGGTCAGTTTGGATGAGCTATTACCAGCAGGAGAGTGAGTTTGTGTGTGTATGGGGGTGGGGGGGATGTGAGAACCTGGATTTATGCAGGAAATAGCCCAGCTTAATTGTCATGCACATTGTGTAAAGAGTTATCACTTTGGATGGGCTATCACCAGCAGGAGAGTGAATTTGTGTGGGGGGGTGGAGGGTGAAAAAACCTGGATTTGTGCTGGAAATCACTTTAGATAAGCTATTACCAGCAGGACAGTGGGGTGGGAATAGGTATTGTTTCATATTCTCTGTGTATATATAAAGCCTGCTGCAGTTTCCACGATATGCATCTGAAGAAGTGAGCTGTAGCTCACGAAAGCTTATGCTCTAATAAATTGGTTAGTCTCTAAGGTGCCACAAGTCCTCCTTTTCTTTTTGCGAATACAGACTAACACGGCTGTTACTCTGAAACCTATATAATTATTATAACTCATAAATTTAATTAGCAGACTTACTTGAAAATTCTCTGAAAATTAATTCTGTACTTAATACATACTGTAAGTTTTAGCAGGAGAGAGGATTCTTCTATATTAACAGATTTAATTCCTGCCTTGAATGTAAATATAACATCAACCTTAACTATGGAGCCACTGTGGTGTCTCTGTAATACACATTCCCCTTTTTTTCAGTTGCTTGCAAAGAATAATTTCCCTATTTCAGTCCATCAGTCTCTGTGGGGCTAATCCAAACCCCATGGAACCCAGTGGAAAGACTTGCAGTGAATTCCATGGCACTGAGATCAGACCCAAAGTAATTGCCCGTCTCAAAATGAAACACTTGCCAAAAAAGAGAGCTAGTGGCCATTCTTACCATTGTCATTACCAGTGTTCAGATTATTTAATGCTTGCTAGTTCATTCAAGTTCTCCAGGAAAGCAGAGGCACTTGCTAATATTATTAACCATTTATATTGTGCCATAAATAGGCACAGCAGTTGAAATAATACACAATAGGAAATATGACTGCATCACAACTGTTTATAAACAATTTTTGCTATCTTTGCAAATTGCCTAATGCCAGCATTCCAAGTGGTGTAAGGAGAGGGGCATGTGAGAGTGGAAGAAGGAGTTAAAATTCATTTAAATTGAAAAACAGCAGTAGTCATTTCGGTAAATGATTCTTTTCAGTGCCGTCAGCCACATCCTTTCAAACTTCCTCGGCTTGGCCACATCACTGGAATGAAGTGTCATGTCTGGTTAACTCACTTTGATATCATCCTGATGATGTGTCAAGCACAGGAAATTTGAAAGGGTGGGGTTCACTAAGGCTTTACCCTAACTTGCCGTCTTGTGACAGTTCCCCCTCTGCTCCCTTTTTTAAGCTTTAAGGTTCTGGGGTTAAAACTCTACAAGGAGAAACACTTGCCAAAAAAGAAAACTAGTGGGTTGTGTCTCTTTCTTTTAAAGCTGAATTTTCAAAGCCTATTAAAGTGAACAAGAATGGGGCATCCATTTTTAAATCAGAAGGTCCAGATAACTAGCATACAAGAGTTTTGATAGAGTTGCCTGAGGAGCTTGCTGGACCATTAATATTGATTTTCAATAAGTCTTGGAGCATGGGAGAAGCTCCAGAAGACTGGAAGAAAGCTAATGCTGTGCCAATTATTAATAAATTATTAATAAAAAGGGCAAAGAGGATGACAAAGGTAATTATAGGCCCATCAGCCTGACATAGATTCCAGGCATGGACGGCAGGTATAATAGGTCAGGGGAGGCTAAGCCTTCCCAAACACCCAGGCTGTGGCCCTGTCCACACTCTGCCCCAAAGGCCCCACTACCATGTCCCGCTTTTCCTATGCTGCTCCTCTACCCGCCCTCCCTCCACCTCTCCCCTGAAGCCAGTGGGGGCTAGGGTAGGCACGTGGGCCAGCCAGCGTCCTAGGACTCAGGCCGGCTGGGGCAGGCAGGTCTGGACTTGGGCTGGCTGGTGGTCCAGGCTCAATGTGGCTGGGTGGACGGGCTGGTGCTCAGGCTGGCTGGTGGCCCGGGGGTCAGGCTGCCTTAAGCAGGTGGACCGGGACTCGGGTTGGCTGGCAACCCCAGGCTCGGGGTGGCTGGGGTAGGTGGGCTGGTGCTTGGAGTGGCTCAGCTGGGGTTCCTCCGGCTGCAGTGGTGGATTTGGGGTTCTGGAGGACAAGGGGGGGCCTCGGGCAGAAGGAGCAGGGCCAGGGATAGCCTCCCCAAAGGGAGGGTTACGTGCCGCTCATGATTCCGGCAAGATCATGGAATGGCTGATATGGGACTCCTTTAGTAAAAAATTAAAGGAGGGTAATATAATTAATGCAAATCAACATGGGTTTATGGAAAATAGATCCTGTCAAACTAATTTGATACCTTCTTTGATGAGATTACAAGTTTGGCTGTTAAAGGCAACAGGGTTGAGATAATATGCTTAGACTTCTGTAAGGCATTTGACTTGGTACCGCATGATATTTTGATTAAAAAAATAGAATGGTATAAAATTAACATAGCACACATTAAACTGATTAAAAGCTGGCTGACGGGTCTCAAAATGTAATTGTAAACAGAATTATCATCAAGTGGGTGTGTTCCTAGTGGGGTTCCACAGGAATTGGTTCTTGGCCCTGTTCTATTTAACAGTTTTATCAGTGACCTGGAAGAAAACATAAAATCATCACTGATAAAGTTTGCAGATGACACAAAAATCGGATGGCAGAAATAATGAAGAGGACAGGTCTTTGATTCAGAGCGATCTGGATTGCCTGCTAAACTGGGCACAAGCAAACAATAATCATTTTAATATGGCTAAACGTAAGTGTATATCTTGAAAAACAAAGACTGTAGGTCAGGTTTATAGGATGGGAGACTCTATCCTGGGAAGCAGTGACTCTGAAAAAGATTGGGGGGTTGTGGTGGATAATCTGCTGAACATGAGCTCCCAGTGTAATGCCATGCCAAAAGAGACAGCGCAGTCCTGATATGCGTAAAGAGGGGAATCTTGACTAGGAATATTTGGCACTGGTGCTGGACTGTAGTGTCCAGTTCCGCTGCCCACAATTTCAGAAGGATGTTGATAAATGTGAGTGGGTTCGGAGAAGAGCCACAAGATTGGTTAAAGGGTTAGAAAATGTACCTTAGACTCAAACCTCATTAAGGGGTGACTTGATTAGTCTATAGGTCTCTACATGGGGAACAAATATTTAATAATAGGCTTTTCAGTGTATCAGAGAAAGATACAATATGATCCAGTGGTTGGAAGTTGAAGGTAGACGAATTCACACTGTAAATGAGGTGTAAATTTGACTGTGAGGGTAATTAACCACTGTAACAATTTACCAAGGGCTGTGGCAGATTCTCCATCAATGACAATTTACAAATTGGATATTTTTATAACAGATACGCTCTGGGAACTTCTCTATGGCCTGTGGTAAACAAGAGCTGAGACTAGATGATCACAAAGGTCCTTTCTGACCTTGGAATCTATGAAAATGTTTGCTCAGCAACATTGAAAATCTCATTTGAAAAGAGTATGGGCCAGATCCTCAGGCGGTATACAGGCAGCATAGCTCCACTGAAGTCAATTGAGCTACAGTGATTTATACTAACTGGAGACCTAGCCCTCTGATGGTTGATTTAATCAGACTCTCATCCAGAGCCAGCCCTCACTAGATTAGATGAATTTTCCCATTTACCCAAGTCAACAAAGGAGGTTTCCCATCTCTTTCTCTCATCTTGGCTCCCTTCCTTTCTTCTGCTCACTACAGAAAGGAGCCTGTCTTCTAGCCAGCCAGCTTCCTCCTGCTGCCCGTGCTTTGGGGCTGGACTCCTGAAAGCATGGTAAGAAAGGGAAGTCTTCTGGCCAGGCTGCTGTTTCTGCAGTGGAACTCTTCCCATTCACATTGCTCCTCTCAATCCCTAAACACTGTGCACTAGGCAGCTGCCTATCCAGTTTATACTCATGTATTCAAAACTAGGAAACACCTGGGAAACTCTGATACAAAATGTGATCCGAAAAGCAATCCTCATAAGTCTCGTTGGAGCCACCCTTAGAAAAATATGGGTCAGGTATCCCACACCTGAATCTTCTCAGGGTCAAATAATAACTATTTGTGATGTGGGCCAGATAAACTCCATGAGATCTCATAACTTTCACGTGCTCTCCTCATGCTCTTAGCTTTTAGATAGCAGTGTTCAGAAATCAAAGGCCTGCAGTGAGGCATTCCCTTTTTCTCCACAGGGCTGGCTGTCCTTGCCTTGCTTTGTAGTTCATGTCCTTGGCCCACCTCTTCATTTGCTGCTATTCCTGCCAGTGCACCTTTTTTTGCATTTTGCCCAGAGCTGTAGCTGCTCAACATGTACAATTTTGCCAGCTTGTTCTCCGAGTCCCCTTGCCTACCTGGATCCATCTTCTGCTCCTGTTCTCCACTGCTACCTACCTAGCAGGTCCTACAAAATATCATACAAATTTCTGTGGCCTAGGCCTGGGACTTGTGGTTCACATGGCCTTCGCTCAAGTGCTCATCTCATCATCGTATATCACCACAGACATGAATAATAGGCCTGATTCTCCTCTCCAGCTGGTACTATTCTAGATTAACTCCACTGGAGTGACTCCTGATTTACATCAGTGGGACAGGAGAATCGGATCCACTATTTTCAGATCTGACTCATGCAATTTATCTCCCCAGAACACACACAACTGTAGACTCTGCATTATAAAGTTCAAAAATCCATAATGTTGGTGCAGATTGCCTCCTTTCCCCTAATTAGTGCTAATTATATTGTTAAATCATTCTGATGAGCAGGCAGTGTCTGACCCCTATCTTCAAAGTGCCCTCTGCCTGACCTCTGCAAACCTGGCATGGAGCTTTCTGCTAAAGTTTACGATACAAATGGCTAGTGGAAATAAAGTGGCATTAGGAATGTTTTTGCTAACTGTGCCAGTTCAAACCCACATAAGTCATGCATTGAATTGTTATGGTTTGCAAAGACCTGTTTGTGTTTTTTTTTTAAAGAGTTAATTAAATGATATGTAAAGCTACTAACCTCATAGTGCCAAAATGGACATTATAAAAATGTTCACTTTGTTATTAATTCTGTGTTTATGGGGCGTCTCATGTCTCTAAAACCTCCCTAGACCATGATTAATCATAATCTATCAAGTACATTCATCACATTTTTTCCTGTCACACACTAAAGAATGTCTTCTTAATTAAAGGGGGCGGGTGGGAATTGGAAAGTTTCCTTTCCACTCCTATTGTTTTGCAGAAGAGGAAATGATAGAATTCAGACAGTAAATCCATTGCTTTCCAAGTCATGTTCTTATTTGGAAAGGGGACTTCAGTCAGCTTAGAAGCAAAATCCATTTTACAAACTTTGGGCCAATTCCTGCTCATGTTACTCACTTGTCTTGTTCTTTTAACTCAACAGGGCTGCAAAAGCAGGATATGGCCCTCTAGCACTTACATTGCAAGATCCATGACTGTTATTAAAAGCATTTTAATTAAACCCAGCATTAAAACTGCATTTTTTTCAGGTCATCTATAACTGGTAGTTAAGCAGCAAGGTTTTTTCAAACCTCAGAAAAATTGTTTGGGTGATACTCTATATGTGGTTTATAGATTTAAAATCCCTAGGGTTTTCTTTTCTGGGAAAGGCCAAAAAAAAAATCTCTGGTTTAAAGTTTAAATGAGTTGAGTTCTCCATTCACTCCCTACTGGACAGCTGTCCACATCTCAAAAACTAAAATGTGCTAATTCATGACAGCTGGTTCTTTACTATAGGATTGGATTTTAGAATAGTGCCATTCATATTTGAGGTGTTCCAAAGTACTTAGCAATAAGGAGTTAGTGCCAAATCCTGTGGGCCATTGAAGCCAATGGGAATTTTACATGATTAAGGTCCCCACAATCTGGTTCTTAGCTAATGGTAATGCAATGACGTGTAGGCAAAAGCATAGTCATTCTGCACCCAGCAATAGCTTTCATGGTTACTGGAGCTTGTTTTTTACTGAGGGATGAAATATTGACTACGACCCCAGGGTTATCCTCTATCCATGTCAAATTGCCATGGGATCTTTAATTTGAATTTGGACAGCAATCAAATTGAGCAGAAGAGTTCTTTAACATCTCATTGGAATCAGCCCTCCCTCAGTGCTTCACTACTTTCCCTACCTTCTGCTGTGTAGAGTTTGCATTGGGTCTGACCCTAGGTCCTTGTGTGGCCCTTGGACCTAACACAAAGACCGATGTAAAACCAGTCAAATTACATTGATTCTTTGCACCGTAGTAGGCTTGGGGCAGAGCCAAAGTGAAGATGGAAATCTTTCACCAACAGAAAAAGAGGATCTCTGTACGTTAGGGATAAAGTCCTAGATTGTTCACTGTCTGCTTCTCAGGGCTGTCTCAAGTAAATCTGGAGTTCCCTGATAACCATGCTATGGTGGGACCTTCAGCTGCAAGATACAATGTGCAACCTTCTTCCCCACCAAAAGAAGTCTACAGTTTAGTTGTAATAGTACGTCTGTATACATTATTTTAAAAAAGACCTTAAAAGGGCTAGAAAGGTTATAAACCCTCATGCTTCAGGGCATAAAATAACCTCTGACTGGCAAGGATTAGGAAGAAACTTCTCCTATGGGCAAATTATTCTATAATTGGGGTTCTTTCTCTTTTACCTGAAGCATCAGGTACTGACCACTTTCAAAGACGGTACTGGACTAGAGGAATCAATGATCTGATCCAGTATAATAATTCCTATGTTCATACAAAGGAATGCTCCACTCACACTTGATAGAAATAGGCAGCAGGTATTTGGAATTGGACATATTTAGAATGAATGGACCAAATCCTTCCCCCGGTTACATCTATGCAACCACATTAACATCAGCAGGGCTACACAGGGGTAATTGAGGGTAGAATTTGGTTGTCTTTAACTGGATATTCAAACCAGGGCCGCAATATTCCCCTTAAATTAGAATTGCTCTACAGGGGCATTTTTCAGAGCAATGGCACGAAATCATCAGTGTTGACTTTTGGGACACAGAAGGCTCTGGGCTACAGTTTGGGCTACATGTACTCAGTCATGGTAGCGTTAAACTAACTCCACTGGCTTCAGTACCGTTATTTTGAAATTACCATGGGATAATTGAGATCTGAAGTTAATGCAGAAATCAGCTCAAATTTTGTTTTCAGATGGCGCAGTCCCAGTAGGCTAAATTCATCCCTGGTGGAGCTCTGTGAGGTTACACTTGGGCTTAATTTTTACCCCTTTGTGTTCAAGGGGTCATTTCATTATAACTGACAGCAGAATCTGGCCCATCGTAGGAGTTTTAATAATAAAACAATTTTACAATATAAGGGAGTGGGGGTTCTCCTGCAGGGCTTAGGAAGGAATTTCCCCCCGATGTATTCTGTTGTTTTGTTTTGTTCTCCTTCCTCTGAAGCATCAGTGATGGCCATGGCTAGACATGGAACATTGGACAGGGAGGGCCAGGGCTCTAAGGTGATATAGAGTATTCTCTTTCTTGGATACTTGGCTGGTGGGTCTTGCTCACATACTCGGGCTCAAACTGCCAATTTTTTGGAGGTGTGTGTTGCCTTCTTCAGCAGCTCTGGGCACAAGTTGCTTGCTAGGTTCATCTGGGTATATCTCACCAAACCAATTCCCTGCCATTGCAGAGGCTGCAGGCATTGGTGCCTATTCTCTGCCTTTGGCACACAGTAGGTTAATCTTCAGAGGCTGTAATACTTTACTCTAATTCAGATTACAGGGCTCAATGAAGAAGTAACTGGGGGGTTGGGATGGGTTTAGTGGTTCATGATGTACAGGAGGTCAGACTAGATGATTTGGTCATCCCTTCTGGCCTTAAACTCTATGATTCTGTGATCATTTCTGGAGGCCACGGAGGGATTCCAACCAACCACCAGCAGATAAATCGAAAACCAGAACTGAGATATAAAGAAGATTAGTCTACAAAGATGAAGGGCAGCTTGCCTCACCTTTAATTATTTAAAATGAGAGCAAAGAGATGAGGAGTGAGATGATAAAATGGGTGGTAATCTCGGAATACAGGGTGGGCTGAGAAAATAGATTGTGAGTGTGGGGGCAAAGATGAGAAGAAAGGCAGGAGAAAAGACGGATACATAGGAAATATCAATTGATTTTATGGCCAGAAGGACCATTCTGATCATCTCCTGCAGCCTCCTACAGTACACAAGCCACAGAAAATGGAGGGGGAAAGCAAAAGCAAGGATGAAACCGTATCAGAGGAGCTGACACGAGGAGGAGGCAAGAAAAGATAAGATGCATGGGACAAAGAGAGTTAATGAGAAGGAAAAGGAGAAAGCAGGGTCTCAGAGAAACACATGCATTACAAAGCCATCCAATTACTCATATTTTACAATTGCCAAGGACTGATGCTATTTTTCAGGAAGCTTTTCCCCAATTCCCTTGTTAAGCAAGGGGAGCAGAATGCATCATTAATCTCAAGAGGCCACTTCTACTTCCAGCAAAAATGTTGCCCAAATTTGGTCCGAATGCTTCAAATTCTTTTTGTTTTTCTCATCGAGAGTGGAGTTTGACAGGTGAGGCCTCCATCCATTGTAACAAAAAGGAGAGGGAAAAATTGTTCACTCCTATTTTTTTAAATGGGCCAAATCCGGAAGTCCTTTGTCTGACAAACTCCCATTGACTTCAATGGCTTTGCCTTCGTTGAAACAGCATAAAGACTAGAGTGTATAATTCTGATGCCTTAAATAAAAGAGTTTGTTCATATATATAAAGGAGTTGTATCCTCTTGGTTTCTTGCTCACTTGAATCATTGTCCCTTCCAGAATTCTTCTTCAGAACAATCCTCAGATTTCTAGTCTCTTTGTAACCAGATACGTCATCTGATCAAAGGAAGGGTTCCAGGTATTTGTGCAGATTTGCTAATCTGTTGTTCTTGTGCATTCATGCAGTCTTCCATGCTCCTAATCTCCCCATGGCACCTCCAAGCAATATGAGAAATGCAGTAGTTCAGGGGCCAGTATGTGGAGGAAGAAGGAAAGCTGAGAGTTCACTTTACAAAAACGGAGTACCAAGACATACCACCCCAGTGTCCACAATACAGTCGATCTTGTATTTTAGAAATGGTTTGTTAAAAGAGGAAAAAAGGAAGTTTTTCTGCCAAGCAGCTTTCAACCCATTTTCCATGGTATCCTTGAAGAAACAGGGAAACATCTTTTTGTGTTTCCAGTACCTTATGCTTCTTTCTAGCCTCACCAGATTTATCCATGGATTTTAAAGTCTAAAAGGACAACTGTGATTTTCTAATCTGACCTCCGCAGAATATGGAGACATCTGGTTTTGCATTTTGTCAACTTTTGTGCTAAACTTGTAAATTTCTCACCGCAAGGGCTTAGGCAACACCAAAGCACCAAAGGTGTGGCTGCATGCTCCTATCTCACCCCATACAGCCAAGCTTTTATTTCCTTTGAATCGACACTCCAATTCAGCAAAGCATTTAAGCACATGTTGAACTTGAAGCACATGGTTAAGTTCCACTGAAGTCATTGGTCTTAAGAATGTGTGTAAGTATTTTGCTGAACCAGGGCCTGAGTATGTGCATCTTAAATCCATAGTCAGTGAGGGCCAGATGTTCCTTTCAGTTTTACTGGTGTATAACTGGAGTAGCTTCACTAATGTAAATTTAGCCACTCTGGATTTAATGGAGGTGTAGTTTAAATGGGGATTTGGCTGTTAGGTTCAGATACTCAGCGAGCATAAACTGGCATAGTTTCATTGATTTCAGTAGTGTTTTGTCAGTTTACGCCACCAGAGGATCTGGCCCTTGATCTTTTGGGTTGTAGCTTAAAGTTAATCTCCACAAATACTGCTAAAACTGCATTATATTAGATGCATTTAACTCAGAACCTATGTTTAATCAGTTTTGAATTTCTAATCTACACCTTGTTCATGTTAATTGGCCAAATCTATCGCTATGGTGGTTGAGAGGGTGAACTTAGTTCATTAGACCTCTTCCTTTACAAATTTATGCTCAACTAACTCCACTCTCACTGTTTCCAGACACCAACTCCAACTGAGTGCTATATGAAAAATGTTTACCATTAAAACAACATTAAGATGCTGCAGAGAGCACTCCCCTCCCACCCCCGTCTCTCCTACCACTGAAGTGAGCCAGAGGCAGCATCGAAAACAATGTGCATTCAGAAATATTTATGGTAGGCCGAACCATAACGCATGGAATTTGTGAGCCTATGTCAAAGCCTTAGTGTGGGGTTTCCCATTTTATGTCTCTTCAATACAAATATATTTCAGTTGCTTTGTTCTAAAGATGAATTTGAAATGTTACTCGGGTGAAGGGGAAAGGTCAATCCACGCTCATTACAAAAATGTTTCTGGCTGGGATGCATATTTATTTGTTTATTTCTCTTCTGTAAGATTTCTCCAGGCTGCTGTGCATGTTGAATTGCTACTGGTAGGAAGACTGGGAGAGGAGAAATGGGTAAAGGTGGCATAGGAAGTAGAGGCCCAAGGTCTTCTCCACTGACCTGAGCAGAAAAACCCAGGACACAATGGGCCACAGAACGAATTATCATGGTAGCACCTAGAGTTTGCAACTGAGATTAGGGATTTATTGTGCTAAGACTGTATTATGGGACCGCTTCCATCTTCGTTGACACTGGGGATTGAACCAGGGGCTTACTCATGCTTTCAGTTCGTGGATCTGTATCTTGAACCTAAAAAGCCATTCCAGGACTGGTGTATATATGTAAGTGAAACAAGCTACACTGCGGGTATGTCTACACGGCAATCAGAGAGTGTCTGTAGCATGTGCAGACACACCCAAAGGGACGCTAGCTCAAAGAGCTAGTCCACGTAGCAATAGCAGTGGAGCTGCGGCAGCCTGGGTGGTAGCATGGGCTAGCCACTCAAATACATATGCGATCCCAGGCAGAATTGCACTGCCTGGGCTGCAGCGGCCGCAGTTATTTGAACTAGCAAGATAAAAGCTAGCTGGGCTGTCCACATGTGCTGCAGTCACACCTCTGATTGCAGAGTAGAGTTACCCAGAGAGGATACCCAGATTCCACATAATTGATTTATACTCCAGCTGGAAGGCAACCTGCAAAAGCCTGGACATCTGCTACTGGCTGGCAGAGGGGCAACACTCCTGTCAGGACAGGAGACTGATATCAGAAGACGAGGTGGCAATACAGCACATGCTGTTGGGGTACCCAGAGCTATGAGCCACTGCTTTGCCTCAGCAAGAGTGAGTTTTGCTGGAGATTAGACTGTGTGTCAGCTCCCTGCCACACCAGCCTGTCTTCCTCACCAGCAGGCTCCTCAAGGCTCTCCCAGCCCAGACCTTGCCTAGCAGGTAGCGATCAGTGAACTCCCGCCCCTGAGCTCCTCAGAGATGTTTCTCTGCAACACAGAGCCCCTACCGCTGTGCATTCACAGAAGATATTAAGTTTGCTGCTTATTAATTAGGGTAACTACACCCTTCACTTCCAACACAGCACTGAACTGTTTATAGTAAAAGTAAAATAGGTTTATTAACAAAAGACCATGGATTAGGTGATACCACGTAAGCAATAAAGGCAGAGACGGTTACAAACAAACAAAAGCAAAAACACACACTTAGAAATCTAAAACTTAATCTAGCAAGATACAATCTTTGTTCAAGATGGTTTCTTCACCCCAGTCTCCTTTCTAGTTTTTTACTGGCCCATCTGGCCAGGATCTATCACAGAGATCAAATCACTTGGTTTCGTTGTCTCCTTAAGGTGATGGATCCTGATGGAGTCTCTCTCTGTTCCTTATAGTCCCAATGGGATGTCTTTTTCTTACAAGTCAGGATTCAGTCTCCTGTGTCGCTCTGTGTGCAGAAGCCACGTTAATTCTCTGTCTCTCAAGATCAGGCTCAGGTTCACCCCCACTGGTTTAGCTCAATGGCTTTGGTTACTACTAATACATAAGCTGAGGTAAACCCACCTTCCTTTGTTTCAGGCAGACCTGTTTATCATTTTTACCTAGTTTTGGCTGTCTGATCTTAAACATGTTCTAGGAACATCATAGAGAGGGAATTAATAACTTTATATATAAGGTTGACACATGCATTTTACAATGATATTAATAACCAGTGTGTTATTAGCTTTCATCTGATACCCCACAAGGCATATTTTGTACAAATGTTATTTCAGTAGTGTGTAGGGTACGAATACAGGCGTGCCTGAGGTCACATACATATACTGCATTTATTCTGAATACTATCTTAATGTTTCTGTGAAAATTCCTGTATATGAAAATGTTATGAGTAGCAAACAGGCAAGGAACTGTAATCAAAATGTTTCCAAAAGACTGCCTCATCTGTCCTAAACATCAGACTCCCTTTTGTTGTGGGGGGAGAGTTTGTAGAGTTGTTTTATGTAGTCTTTATTAGCTTGCTGGCCATAGTTCTTGAAGTGAGTCCTTGGAATTCATTTAAGATCCCAACTTAGTTTCAAACCACAGTCCCAGAGGCAAAATTCCAGTCTATAGCACAGTTCACCAACAAAAAACCCAGCGCTGGCTGTAAATGCTGTTTTCACAGTCGTAGCGTTATTCCATAGTGGAACCCAGAAATTAGAGAAATGCATGAAAAAAATATCTCTGGGTTGCCTGTTAAAAAAGAAACAGTGCAAACAGCTCTCAGCATCACAAATTTCCTGTTATGAACTATGAGCAGGAAAGGACACGTGATTAGTTGATCTTTTTTGCTAATTGCTCCTGTAAATAGAACAGACATCTTATTCAAATTCCTCAGATGTAATTGATCACTGCATATCTTGAACATATGCTGTGCTAACTAAAAGTATGAAACAGCCAATAAAACTTGTTAGCCCACAGTGATATATTGTATGATCAGGTATACACACGTTAGGAAGGAAATAGGGTTGGATGTTTCTATGGAGATTAAAATGAACAGCTCTCATTTCCTATGTGTAGCTGTAATAAATAAATTCGTAAAGTTAGAAAGATCTGTTGTTTTTCCAAGGACATTTTGTCCCAGCAGTGCCTGTGCTGTATTCCTGTCACTAGAGCTGTAAAAATCACTATATAGCAAAAAGATCTCTCTCACACACACACACGCAAGGTACCAGACTGAGAGCCCTGGAGACTTGCCCTCTATTTTTCCACAGAAGTTCAGTACAGTTAACAGAAGCTTCCCCATGCTACTCTTGCCAATATGTCTCTACCCTAATCTGAAGGGACCACCTATAGGAGTAACAAGGGAAATCCGTTTCCATGGCTATTATTTCCTTAACCCTCTGCTGAGATTGCCAGAAATGGGGAGTAATGGGAGCTAATTCTGATGTCTTATTGTTGATGTGGGTACCTGTCCACTACGCACTGGACTGAGACCCTCAACTCATTTCACATACAGGACCAAATATTCATCAGATGGTGGTGACTTTTGGCCCTTACCAACCAGGGCTGGATTTGAACTGCTAATTCTACAAGGCAAAAGCTCTTTACTCTGTTTCCAATCCCCTGAGCCTTCCAGAACAGAGAGGAGAGCTGTATTAAACATTCTGCTTCCTGTTTCATCTGGGCTTTGCTAAGCCCTCTCTCTCTTACTGTGTCAAGCAGGAATTGGTTCTGTTTGAAAGTGACCGAAATTTAAACAAAATTTTTCCTTTCCCTCCCAGCTGCAGATTCACACCCCTATTCTTTATTTTGAGCTAAGATTTAATAATAATATTGCAATGAAATCATCTCTTTCTCCTTTGCTCTCGCTCTCCGTAGGGTAGATTCCTTTGCTGCATACCATTTTGAGGTGTAATTAATAAACTATAAAGCCTCTCTGTATTTTACTCCTGTCTAAACCATATCAATTGAATAATAAAAGTAAAGAGTTCTACCTAACTAGAGGCCTCATTATCAGCCCTGATTGATAGGTACAGTAATGTTAAAATAAAAATCACCACCCTTTTCCTTCCTCTTGGCTACAGTTTCCAGCCTCTTTTTAGAGAAATATTTCACTGAAAAATACAACCTCTCCTAGACTCCTGCTGTTTAGTACTTGGTGTAATGAGCTTTGTGTCAGGATTGAGCCAGGGCCTTCACTACGGCAAAGGGCCTGAATTTCAACCCCTGATCCAAGCATCCCAAACCCAGGGGAAACCTGGATCCTCCTGGAGAGCCCCTGTAAAAAGTAACCAGGTACAGTCACCATCAGAGTGACATCAGTTGTGTGATGAGTGTTCAGTCACCTGACCTGGGCTAGCATCCATAAACTCCAGTGCGTCCTGTTGCAGTCCTCCTGCACCTTTGTAATGGAGTGACCCAAATCTCTGGATCCAAACACACCCCCCCACCCAGGGGTGAAAGTAAGTCTAGGGACTTACCGGTACAGGGCTGGGGCTGGCTCTGTCCCCAGGAAGGGGTGGGGCCTCGGGCGGAAGGTGCAGAGCTGGGGGAGGTAAGAGCCAGCCCCGGCCCACCCTGTACCAGCAAGTGCCTCCTTCCCCTTCCCCAGGGTAACAGTGGTAACTGGGGCCTTTGGCAGTGGTTTAAAGGGCCCGGGGTGGTAGCAGCGGCCGGAGCCCTGGGCCCTTTAGATCGTCCCCGGACCCCACCACTGCTTCCCCAGGGCTCCGGCAGCAGGGCTCTGGGGATGGGGCTCCTGCCACCACTACCGCCCCGGGCCCTTTAAATCATCCCCGGAGCCTGCCGGAGTCCGGGGGAAGCGGCAGCGAGGTTCCGGGGACGATTTAAAGGGCCCAGGGCTCGGTCGCTGCTACCGCCCCGGGCCCTTTAAATTGCTGCCCCAGCCCCGCTGCTGCTACCCCAGAGCTCCAGTAGTGGGGATCTGGCAGCAATTTAAAGGGCCGGGAGCTCCAGCCGCTGCTGGGGGTCGCAGACCCTTTAAATTGCGCCAGGGGAAGCCAATCCACCTCAGTATGGCGCATCAGCTCTTACCCGTACGCTGCACCGGGGCGTACCAGCTTACTTTCACCTCTGCCCCCACCCCACCTGCTTTGGGGAAGGGATCTAGATCTCAACTTGGTGGCTCTGGCTCAGTTCTGATATCCCACAGCAATGGCATCTGAGCGCTGTTGTACTTTGACGTACAACAGCTCTGGAATGTAAATGACTTTACAGACTCTTTTATGAGGCTCAGAAAAGCGCTCGTACTGCAGGGGCCAGAACATTTAAGAGTATGTGGATTCTCAGGGACTGTGCAAACTCATTGGCCAAGCAAAAGTTACAGCTAAAGGATTTGTACAATAAGGAGCTTTACATGGTGCACTTTGCAGCACACTGTGTTACCTTTTTAATCTCCCTCCATTTTTCTACAGTGTTGTGCCTTTTAAAGCTTTGTGAGTGCCATCTAGCCCAGATACTGTCCTAATGGTACTCTTTGTAGTGGGTCATGTTGGCTGGCCAGCAGGGAGTAGTGTAAGAATAGTTGGCTTGCTTCTGCTGCCATGATGTGGCAAGTCTACATAAGTCCGAGGAGCAAACACTCAAGATTCCCCTCAAGCTGGAATCACCCAGCATGGCATATAAGTGTCCTGTCACTGGTGTGACTTTGGTTGATCTGTACTGCATCTTTATGCTTCCAGGGAGTCCAGCGGCCTGATTCCCCACTGCGTTATGGCCTGTGCAAAGGGAATTCAAGTGGGTATCACACATTAGAAAGACAGTGTTTTACTCTCATTTCTCACTTGCTTCTACAATGGCATGGAAGAGTGGACTCACCACTAGAGTGCCTCCTCAAGGTCAGGTGTGGCATAGCAGGCCCTTTCCCCATCTGGTGCCCCCTTGCCAACAGCCACTCCAGTCCTGCAATAATCTCTCTTCCCATAACTGAGCCCTTTAGTCAGGTCCCATTTAAGTCCACTCCTTCCGGGGTAACAGCCCCACAAATAAAACAGTCTAATGCCCTTACAACAGGTTTTTGGCCCCACCTCTGGGCCCTGTGGTCCTTGCAATATTTTGGCTCTGGGCTTTGACTGTCTATATTCCCTTACATTGGGGGTGGGTGGGTTCATGCCACCTTCTCCGGTGACTGGTAGGGGAGCCAAGGTCCTCCCACTCCTCTGGGTTCTAGCCTAGCTACCCTGTAGTGAGCAGGCAAAATCTCTCTATTCAGGCCTGCCCCCTGCTACCTCCATGGCCTTCTTCCTACTGTGGCCTTTCTCAAGTTCATCTCCTCACAGCCTCTCTAAGTTCATCCTTCTCTTATGGACAGGCCTCTCCCCTGGAATTCCATAACAAAATCCTAAACCAAAGGTATAAACTTAAACCCGCTTCCGCACCCCTTGGGCTTTCTCCTTGACCCTCCCAGTCTCTCTACGCTGTTGTCTCAGAGAGTGGTTACAGAGTTCCTCACTCTCAATCTGCAGCCCCCTTCTATGCCAGCCTTCTTTGCTTTATAGATACCATTCAGCTCTGCCCCAGCTGGGCTTCATCACTAACTAAGCCTAGCCCCCTCTTTGGGTGTAACATAATTGGCCTTTGTCAAGGTTCCTTCCCCACTTTGAACTCTAGGGTACAGATGTGGGGACCTGCATGAAAAACCCCCTAAGCTTATTTTTACCAGCTTAGGTCTAAAACTCCCCAAGGTACAAACTATTTTAGCTTTTGCCCTTGGACTTTATTGCTGCCACCACCAAGAGTCTAACAAATATATAACAGGGAAAGAGCCTGCTTGGAAACATCTTTCCCCCCAGAATCCTCCCAAACCCTACACCCCCTTTCCTGGGGAAGGCTTGATAAAAATCCTCACCAATTTGCATAGGTGAACACAGACCCAAACCCTTAGATCTTAAGAACAATGAAAAGCAATCAGGTTCTTAAAAGAAGAATTTTAATTAAAGAAAAAGTAAAAGAATCACCTCTGTAAAATCAGGATGGTAAATACCTTTCAGGGTAATCAGATTCAAAACGTAGAGAATCCCTCTAGGCAAAACCTTAAGTTACAAAAAGATACAAAAACAAGAATATACATTCCATTCAGCACAACTTATTTTATCAGCCATTTAAACAAAACAGAATCTAATGCATATCTAACTAGATTACTTATTAACTCTTTACAGCAGTTCTGACCTACATTCCTGCTCTGGTCCCAGCAAAAGCAACACACAGACAGAGAGAACCCTTTGTTTCTCCCCCCTCCAGCTTTGAAAGTATCTTGTCTCCTCATTGGTCATTTTGGTCAGGTGCCAGCGAGGTTATCTTAGCTTCTTAACCCTTTACAGGTGAAAGGGTTTTTCCTCTGGCCAGGAGGGATTTAAAGGTGTTTACCCTTCCCTTTATGTTTATGACAGCCTTTCATGCCAACATTAACCCTTTCATTGTCTGTGTGGGGTACACACCTCATCACAGGCTGTAAATGTTTTTTCAAGGTGCAGGGCAGCAGAGGATTAAACCCTGGCTTTCTATAGGGCCATTTTGTAAGGCAGTGGTCATTCAGCACGTCACATAGGAGACATACACTGCATCATCTCGTGGAGACTTCGCATTTGCTCGTCTTTGTTTGGTTGTTTCCCTTCGTCTACAATAAAGGTAATTCAAGCTGAGAGTGGACGTGCAGAACGCTACTACCATTCGTGCAAATGTGACACCTGACTGCATCAAATGCAGAAATAAAACAGTGAGGGTGGAATTCAGCGACATGAACATGGCACTACAGGCAAAGCCTTGGTTATATTAATCTAATAGCATGCTGTAGAAAGAAAACTCAGTGATATTATTGTGCCACTGTAGTAAAAGGCCACTGGTGGAGGGTCTCACTCAGTACATGGCTCAGCAATATTACCCAGGCTCCCTGGGTCACAGTTGTACTATGGAAACAGAGCTCAGTGGTATTATATGGACAGCCCTGGTAACAGAACTTGATCCTGCAAGAGTGCCAAGATCCTCCTCATTTCCCATTAACTTCCTTGGGACCTGCAGGAGCTCAGGATGGGGCTGTGCAGTAAGTGCTCAGCACCTTGCGATATCAGGCCCATAGCACTCAGGGCTAATAAGGCACCATGGTAATGGAGCTCTTCTGGCTCCTATTGAGGGACCAGAATAAGTGAGCTCAGTGGTATTAAATAGGCACTGCAGTAACATGGAGTACAGTGGTATCAACCCAGTGCAATGGCATCAGTGTATAGAAAGTTTTCCAATGAGCACTAAAAAGTAAACTGATCACTGTACATTGAATAATAAAACTAAACCTAAAACAAATTATAGACAATGAAAACCCCACAGAGTCATTCTACAAAAGAGCAAATACCTAACCACTGCAGTCCATAAAAACCAGACCAATTCTAAAATGTATCCAAAGTAAACTAACTAAAAAATCTACCACAGAATTCCTCTGAGGTCATTCTGAGCTCTCATATATTAGGTTGGACATGGTAGTGATATGGTAAACAGTGAATGTAAATAGCATAATGCTGCCTGCAACCACACTGCCTTGGGGTATGAATCATCAGATCCCAGAAGCTAAGCATGCTTAGACCTGGAGAGTAGTTTAATAGAACTGTGTTTCTCAACCTTTTTCATACCAGGGACTGGCTTGCTGCCTTCCTACACTATGCCAAGGGACCAGCACCGGTCCATGGACCGATCATTGAGAAACACTGTTATAGAAGACCCACACCCCATCCAGTAGGTGGCGCACTTTCCCCTGAGTAATTTCTAAAATAATTCCCCAAGCACCATGGCACTAGGGAGCGCCAGCATCTTGCTGTTCTGCTGAAGGTACCATCTTTCTGGGTTCGTCTGATCGCAGCCAGCAATCATTTCATTGCCATCTTTCTGTGTCTCTGGCTGCAACTGGTAGGGAAAATAAAACAGCAGTCACTGAGCTTCAGAGAGTTTTGTGCAATCTGCTTGTGCATTTACACAATCTTTATTTGTAAAAAGCTATTATCAACCAGCTGCTCATAAATTCTGTTATGCAATGCAAGAACCTTGCTGGTCTCTGAGCACACATTCCACTAATCTGAATTAGTTGCTAGCTCTTGATGATTATGGCCATCATACAGCTAGAAAAATTCAAATCAGATTTAGTAGTGGTGACATCACCCATGTCTGTGGGGCATACTCTCCTCAAGACAAGGCCAAACTTCTCCTGTGCCCTCCTCCTGGTATCTTACAAAGTATATAGTATGTGCAAAAAATCCTCTTCTCCTTATATTGCAAATACCATTTATTGCAGCTACAGTGTCATTTGGGACTTTAATTGCCATTCACAAATAATTCAGGCCTTGTGCACACTCACACTGAAATGGATTTACCATTTAACCCAATAAAATTTTCAGAAAACATTCTTTATTTCTGTTATGTCTATGGACATCTCCTTTTTAACATCTGTGACCTATTATGCAATGTTTCTTCTGGCTCTCTAGTAAACAGAAACCATATGAAAGTTCAGTGTCAGTGCACCCGCAGACCTGCCTAATTCTGGCCTTGATGTTAAGGCTGGAGAACTACTGAACAGTGAGATTAAATAAAACATTGATGTAACTTGTATATAAAAGAATTTTGTACTCATTTTGAAAAGAGCAGACAAACCCAACTTGTTTTATTTGAAAAATAATGTATGTTGCAAAGACAATGGAAATCTGCAAAAAAATGTTGGCAAAAGCTGCCTTGATTTCAGCCTAAACCTTCTAAATCTGCAGGTGGGAGACAAAGAGTTCCAAACTCGGTGGCATTTCTGAAATGGCTTTATTGTTGTTTCCTCTTCTTAAATCCTTGGCGTGCTTTTGCCATTTGAATGCCAGTTATCTCAGTGAGATCAAAAGAAGGTCTTTTCCAAAATATTTATTCCCTCGTTACACTGAAGAGTAAATAAAAGTTGCAAACTTGATCATATCAATGTCAAGTGTAATAAAAACAAATGAATTTGTAGAACATGTTTATGCTTGGCAGAAACAATGCTCAAATTGAAACGATGACTTCTGAAAAGGTTGAATGCTAAGAGAAACTCCTGGATCACGTTTTTCTTTTTACTGAAGCTAAAATCGATTCTGATCTCAATAAGGAGCAGGGTTTTGTTTGTTTGTTTTTGTGGTACTGCCCAAACTATTACGATCATGTAATTTATATCTTGGTCACCATGTAAATCTTCACTATTGCAATCTGTAAGTAATTGTTACAACACTGTTGTCAATGAGTGAAATTCAGAAAGGCACCACTTAACCACAACTTTTACCGATGCTTCCTATAATAAATAGATGAATAATGTTCATTATTTGCAAGAGCAAAACTGTAAAGATATTAATGGTGACCTTCATAACAGTCCATAGTAAATGGGAAAGAAGTTAAGGCTTAAGTAGTCCCAACAATAAGTGTATGTATGTGGTGTGTGTATAGAGGAGGGAGGGGAAATGATAGGGGGCAATAAAACTCTGTGTGTGTGTGTGAAAGCATGCATGGTTCATTTTTGAAAATGCAGCATTTCCCCTAATCAGCTTTAAACAATTTTAAATAAATCTTGTTTCCTGAAAGGAGGAAGTTAGAAGGTAATGAACACTTTTCTTGGAGACTTACCAAGCTAAATACCAATACAGTATCTCTTATTGTCAGGGGAATCGAAGGACCTACACACTTGTAGTCTATGTAGTCACAATTTTAAAAGACATAATAAACCAAAGGTGTATGAAAACAGCTTGTGTGATCAGACAAAACCCAAAGTTAAGAACCACGTTTCCTGCTTAATTCCCATCACTGAGTTAAATTCAGTCTTAGTATATAGGTGGGGAAAATTCCACCAAAGTCAATGGAGATGCACAATGACTGGATTTCACCCCTTATGTCTAAAATAGAAAGATTGGGGAATTGTATCTCCCATCTGTGCGCTAAGATTTGAACACAGCTGAATGATTAGAGGAGGGTTGGGTTTAGTCCAAATTGTGAATTTCTTGGCTTCTATAGGCTTATATCAGACCCTTCAATGATGGTTCTGCAGCTTTTGGGTAATTTATCTTAGTTTTCTAAAGGTGATATTCACCCCCTGTGCAGAGGGCCAGGACAGGGCCTCTGCCTTACATAAGCCTTTTTACAAGACCATTCAGGTATCTTAAACAAGGCAAGTTTCATTTTCTACCCAAAATCATTCTTCTAGAAAATACAGATGAGACTCTTCCCTCCTTACCACACTCACCCAGAACTCGCAAACACTTGTACCAACAAGCAGTTGTACTGTGTAAATCATAGCACACTGGCAGTTACATAAAAAAATATAATAAAACTGGGAATGGCATTTTCTAAATTATTTACCTTTTTATTGAATATAACATCATTCTGAATGATTATGTATTCCAAGGGACTCATCCCCCCCCCATCCCCAAAACAAGTCCTCCCACCCCCTCGAGCTTGGAATTTTAATGGTTCTGATAAGAAAGGACCATCTTTCATCAGATATTGTGCTGTTTATTTTAGTTCTTTGCTTCCTTTGCGACGATTGTGTCTGCACACAGTGTTGTGGTATCAGCTGATGACAGCCAATCTTTTCAGAAGCCTCGCCAAGGCACTTGGATCATCCATTATCCAGGCCAGCATGAGATAAATTTATCAGCAGCATTTGCACAGGATTTCAGCAAAGCAAGTGGTCTCTTGTATACATTTTGTAAAGATTCAATGGCACAAACAGGACCAAACGATGAAGAGTCTGTTAACAAAAGGAGAACATTCACTCCCTCGTTCTTGGGTCAAGTCTAGTCTATGCCAGGTGGGTTCATTACATTCTGGTGCCTTTGAGGGGATATATCAGATCAACTGTGTGGGACACTTAGTTGTTTTGTTTGTTAATTCTTAGAGTCTCAGATGCTAAAGCCAGAAGGGACCACTGTGGTTATCTAGTTTTACCTTCCCCATTACACAGGCCATAGAATTTCACTGTTAATTCCTACAGTGGAGCAAATTATTCATCCTTACTATATAACAAATTGTTTTTGAGCTAGTGGCTGTATTATTTGTAGTAAAGCAAGTACAGGGACAACATAGGAAAAATAGTTTTAGTGTTACAAAGAGCCAGTGTCCAGAACAAAGGGTTTGACTGGGGCCCCTTTCAAGTATTTATGGGATTATGAATCATCATTCATGTTCTTGGATGCTCCGGAGCTATGAAGACTATAGCCAACCTCAGCTACCTCACAAGGAAGCTTGGTTCAGAATAAATCCATATATGCTAGTCTTGGATAAAACCCAAACTATTAAATTTGGATTGAGGCCCATACAGTTCTCCATCTTGTTGTGTCAAACCCATTGTGAAGGTGTTGCAGAAACCCATTAAAACCACTCCACACCATATGTCCCATATAAATCAGGCAGAGAACCTTTTCCTCTGGTGCAGTTAACTGAAGGCCTGCACTTTCATTCACAGACTCCAAGTCATTTCAATCTGTTTAGTTGTCACATGCATTAAAAAAAAAGCATTAAAATGCAAGCAACTAGCAGGGAAAAATCATCTCATGCCTCAAAAATGTATGAAATAACAATAGCTATAATCTTTTAAAGTTCTTTGTGTGCCATGGTTGCGCTGCCTCGACTCAGACCTTGTAAAAGTTTCTACTTGCACACCCTTATGGAAAAGGCCTATGGAGTGAAATAGAGTTGAAACCACTCGTGTTCTACAGAAATAAAATGGGGTTCTGCAGATATTAATCAAAAACCCAAGAACTGAGATTTTAAACCTCTGAATAGCTCCCATTGAAATGAATTGGAGTTATGTGGCTAACTCCTCACGGGGGAGATTTTCAAAGAAATATATGGGAGTTAGATACCCACCTTCTTCCATTGACTTTCAGTGGGAGTCAGGTGCCTACCTGCTCTTTGTGCCATTGAAAATCTCATCACAGAGAACTGATGCCTCAGGGGAGTTAGGTGCTAAACTCCCAAGAGCACCTAACCTGCTTTGGCTACATTGTAGACCCCAGCCTTCAAAGTTAGCAATTTCCATTGTGTGGGGTTTTCAAACCATCCCATGGAATTTGATAGTGGGGATAGAATTCTCTATTAGTTTCCATAGGAGGGTTGAAGCATTCTGTAGATGGGCTAACATTCTCTGTAAAAATCTAGAGAACACTTACAGGAAGTCAGCAGTACAGAGGCAAGAGATACAGAGCTCATTGTGGGACATGTGGTTCACCTAAGGCTAAAGGCCTGCAATTTCATGTAATCATTTTAAGTACAGCACATGTAGTTAATGTGTATTAGCAAATCAGTGAGAGTATTCAAATTACCTTGACTTCCCAATGATTTATGTTGTATGGTTTTTGGCAATACATACATTTGATTTAACAAACTGTGCCAACTCAATCATCTTCATTGATTGAATCCCTAGAGTTGCTGAGCAAGGCAAAGCGATGCAGTAATACTATTTCAGGAAAGGTTCACATTTTTGCAGGGAAGATTTTTGACAGAGGTTAAATGATGTAGCATTAAAAAACTTGAAAGTTAGAATGCCAGCAGAGCAATCAGGTTAGCATATAGTCAGAGGAACTGAAACAGTCTTTCCTGATTCGGTTTCTCTGGTGAATCGTGCCCTGACTCTGGAAGATGGATTCTGTTCATTTAAGTAGTTTTCCAGGGTGTATTTTATATTGTAGACTGGAAGTTTTTAACAATATGCTATTTATGACTTTCCAGAACCCTACAAAATTGGTTTTCTTTAGTAGGAGAAAACCCACTTCAGACACAGCGCTTGTAGTAAATGGGCCAAATTCTCTTCTCAGTTACAACTGTGCAACCCACATGCCCCTCATTTTTAGTATGTGTAATAACTGAGCACAGCAGAGGTAGAGGATTAAAGACATGGGGTTCCAAATTCTTCCCTCAGATGCATGTGTGTGGCTATGACTGAAATCAATGGAAATCCTATGCATGCCTCCAAGGGTAGAATTTGGCTCATGATTTTTATTGTTGCCCTATGGATAAAATTGATTCCAGTGTTACATTTCTCAGTCAAAGTTATTTGTACAGCGTGCATCAAAATGTTGGCTAGAATCTTCTCTTCTTGATGGTGGCTTTGGGGAAATATGTGTGTTCTGGATAGTTTTGGCCCAGTTTAATCATTCTCAGGCTTCCTCTGACTTTTTTATTTTGCTCATGGCAGATGTAACTATGGACTAGTCTGTATTTCCAAAAGAGAGAACCTCTACATATCTTTGATACTAAGCACATTTTTACACCAGATCCAGCTGTAGACCAGATTCTCAGCTGACAAATTGTGGCCCCATTGTCTTCAGCAGAGCAATGCCAATTCATACCAAATGAGACGCTGATCCCATGAGAGGACTCACCTGAGCACCAACAGAATTAACTCCCCGCCCTCATTTTTTCCTTCAGTGATGGCTTCAGTAATTATACAGAGCTGGTGACTGATTTTCAGCTAATTCAGATGCTTACAGTTAAATTAATAAGCCCTATAAAAACAGCTCCCTTGTAAGCAATAGGGAGACAGTGTTTGAGAAGGTATATTTTCCTACCTAGCAGCTAAAGTTCAGGGTTACAGGGGGAGCT
This sequence comes from Lepidochelys kempii, assembly GCF_965140285.1. Taxonomy (NCBI): domain Eukaryota; kingdom Metazoa; phylum Chordata; order Testudines; family Cheloniidae; genus Lepidochelys; species Lepidochelys kempii. The sequence goes on from NC_136380.1 coordinate 253,895,566, forward strand.
GTTTTTTTAATTTATTTATGTAAAAATCTTTTGTTGTTTAGTGCTATCTCAAACAGGAGAGTAAAGCCTTGGGAGAAAATTCACTCTGTGAAGGACTTTTTTTTTTTTTTTTTTTTTAAGCAATGGAATCAAAGGAGCTCATGCTATCTGATCTTTTCTCTTGAATTTTTGAAGCGCTTTTAACCAGTGGCCTAGATCTGGGATCTGCCTTACTAGTTTGAAATCTGGGTAAAATTCAAGCACAAAGGGTAGATTTCAAGTTGAGCATTGAAGGAAATATTATATGAGGAAAAGTTGTTCTTGTGCATGATCCTTTAGCTGGGGGCCCACAAATCTCATGAACACAGCTTGTGGCATTGCAGGTCTGTGAAAAGCTGCTGTGTGTGCAGCTGAGGCAATTTGCAGAGCCCCAATAGCATAAATAACTGATGTGGGAGAGAGGGGTGGAGGCATAGCATGATCATCGAAGGACTCTGATGAGGTAAAGGACTAAAGGACGAAACCAGCTTGGAAAAGCTCTTTCCCCACTGCAACTAGAAAGCCATGCAATGCAGCACCTGCATTAAAGCCGTAGAGAGATTTCCAGCATGCACACACTTAGGGTTCTCTCCATACCACATCTGAAGTTACAGAGAGCAAACAGTGATCTTCGTTCCATGCTCTCCTCTCTAGTCTGTACATGGTTCTGTTGTCAATGTAACCTACTTCTGAAAGAAATATACATAGGAGGATCTCTCTGTGCATTTTTAAATTATTGAGCCATGTGTTAGGTGACCCACACTCATGTGAGGTGCACCACTGAGAGATGGGCTAATCCTTGTCTGATCTAAGGGACCCAAAATATTATTTATAGGCAGTAATAGATAGGAGAGTGCAACCATCCATAGGGTTAAAATGGGAGATGATGGTGAGGAAACACAGATATAAATATGTTAGGTGACTAGCTTAAGGTCACACAATAAATCAGCAACAGAACCAGGATTGAAAGCCAGGTATCCTAACTCCCTGATCAGCATTCAACTCATTAGCTCCGATTGGTCTTCTAGTTACCTTTATCCCCATTTCACACAGAAGGATAACAGAGATGCAGAAAGGTTATTTCTTTTCTTTCCAGTTTAGTAGTTTCCTGACAGTAAATCTGCAGTTCTTACCTACATTGTGGCATGAGACCCCCTAGATTCATATGCTTAATACCTCAAGATCAGCATTCACAGTACCATTTGCAATGGAGGAGAGCTGTGTTTTGTGTACACTGAGGCATGGGGTACTCCCCAGTAAATACACACACACACACTTCCTCTGGGGCGACCTTCTGTCTGAAAGTTGTGGGGCTGCAATTTGCATATGGTAGAATTTAGGATCCCCAAAGACACAAACGGAATGCCTTACCTGTCTCAAAGCTGTGAGTCTGCAAGCTGTTGCCACTGGGATATAGGCTCCACAGCTACACACAGTTATTTTCCCCCCCCGGAGCTGTTATTCCATCTGTACTCAGTGTTTACTAGGAGCAAAAATATTTGTGACATGGAGATTAATTCATGTAGAATAAATCAACCACACATCTGTTCAGCCTGGTTTCTTTCACAATGGCCTTTGCCTTAGTACACATGACAAATGCTATATTTTTTTAAGAGACACAGTTTTATTTGCTATAGTCTCTGCACTGCTCAGGGGTGTTCTGCTCTGTCTGAGGGTGCAGCGGGTGCAATTATTATGAAACTGGATTTACAGTAATCTGGTTCTGTCTACAACTCATAAGCCAAGGTATCCAGGTCAGGTCAAGGCCTGCTGCTTCTATAGATGACAAAGTGTGTCATATGTGGAGGAGATGTGTGTTAGATCATTTCTGTCTTCTGAAGATAGTAGCAATGTATTTGACTACTGAGTTTAGTGCTTAAATCCCAAAGTGGTGCTGGCCTTACAAATGCCTATTGTAGAATGATGAGTGGAACTAAAGAAAGTGGGTCAGGTTTCAGGAGGGACCTGGACTGGTGAGGGACCAGGGACTCTAGAATGAAAGCTAGGCAGCTAGACAAAGGGTGGAGCTTGGCGTGTAACATTGGTCTCGCAGCACCTTTATTGGTCTCAGCATGTTTCAGACAACTCTGCACATCACTTATTGTTAATGAAACATGGTGGCAGTAATTTTATTTGTAAGATGTTCTTGAGGGCAGCAACTATCAGCATGAACCATGGTACATGTTGTGAAGGTCCCAAGAACACTGGATTTTGCTAAAATGGATAGAAGTGGAATCTGTGCCATTGGGCTCAATCTTTGTCATGGGCTGGAGTTTTCTCTTGTATATAAAGCAGATTACAACACACCTACTTCAGAGTGCCACACTAGGTCATTCACTTTCATTGCCCCTCCTGCAGCCATCTCTTCTATTGTGTTTAATCGTCTCCTTATGGTACTTATTCACTAAAAACCTTTATGAGACCTGCCTAAGTTCTAGGGTCTTTAGGTGCTTTGGCTAGGAATCCAAAACTAGGTATGGTTTGGCTTTTGTCAGAGAAACAGAACACATGGCTCCCTGAGTCTGGCTCTCCAGTTGTTGTTACTGTCCAGCCCACTCCACCATCTTACCATATTGCTCTGTATCTCTTAGTTCAGTGCAAATTAAAGCAAAAAGGCTTTTTACCTCTGTTTACATTTACTTGTCATACCTCTAAAGTCTGCATCTATGGCTGACTAATATAAGTTCAATCTTAATTTATTTTTTTTAAGTCAGTGTAAAAGGAAAAAGGCAGTGGAAAAACACAGAGGAATGCATTATGCTGTCCTCACATGCTAGTTAAGTAAAGACGACCTGTCGTGTTGTTAAGGCATAACTTAGTGCCAGTGACTGAGAGGGTCAGTAATAAACTTGAGTGGCCTGGAGCCCATCAGAAAGAATGAGAGGGCCTAAATCTTGTATAAAACCTATCAGAGAAAAGAACAGTTTAAAGCTGTGTAGATAATAATGGATAAATACGCAAGTGCTGCAGCAGGCAGTCTAGTAGCACTTTCTGCTATGGGATTCACATCATGGAGAGATGGATTTTATAGGCCTTTTTAGCTCTAGTAGATAAACAGCTGTAACTCCACCAACACACCTGAAGGACAGTTATTGCTGGGTGTGTACCAGGAGGAATGAGAAACAAGTAGCACTTACTCGGAATAAGAATGGATTTTCTGACTGATATACTCCTGTCACTGTCAGACTTGTTTCAGGTTTCAGAGTAACAGCCGTGTTAGTCTGTATTCGCAAAAAGAAAAGGAGTATTTGTGGCACCTTAGAGACTAACCAATTTATTTGAGCATGAGCTTTCGTGAGCTACAGCTCACTTCAGCTGTAGCTCACGAAAGCTCAAGCTCAAATAAATTGGTTAGTCTCTAAGGTGCCACAAGTACTCCTTTTCTTTTTTTTAGACTTATTTCAGTTCACTTTAGAAGAATTCCAGGAAATCAGGCTGATTTAAGCCAATAAACTAGTTATACAGCATCCCCTTTCTAGCCACCCACTGTGAGAGGAATCAAAGCCTCTGTGATATGGATCCTTGAGCTGTTTCAAGCTCCTGGAGTCTGAACAGAGTCCAGCCATTGCCCCAATCTCAGTGTTTCTAAGCATGTTCTCAGAGCTCAGATCTTCCATCTGGCACATCCTCCACCTGAGTGCTGGAAACCACTGTCCAGTCACCTGGCCCCTCAGGGCTCAGTGCTGACCCTTCCACCTCCCCAGTTCCTAAACACACACCCCATCCAGACCTCCACCCCACAGGTGTGAAGCTTCTGGTAACAGTTTAACTCTCTCAGGGCCGCACAGTAGTTGTGAAGCAGTCAACACACACACAAACACAGTCAACACACACGCTTTCCCCAGTCTAACATCTTTATGCTCTTATCTTTAATCATACAAAACAATAAACATCTGAAACCACAATGTGTCACTTCCTAACTTTTCCTTCCTTTGTGAGTCCTGGGGGAACCATTGGGGTCCAGGAAAATTGGCAGGCAAGAAGTTCCTGGGGTGCTGGAACTAAGAGTGCTGGGGGTACGACAGCACCCCTTAGCTTGAAGTAGTAACAGCCCAAATACATGGTTTCCGCTTTTAGCATCCCCACTATAAAAATTGTTCCAGCACCCTTGAGTGTTCCCTCCTCATGCAGGCAGTCACATGCTAGTTGGTCTCTCTCCCTCATGGAGTATCTTTCCAGCTTCTGTGACCTTGCTGTCTTCTGCCCCACACTTCCTCTTTCTGACCCCATGTTCTTGTGTGTTCCTTTTTTTTAAACTATTCCTGGTCACCTGATCTCTTTTGTTTTCCTCCCAGTAACTTTTGCTTACTCCCAGGCGCTGCTCCCTTCAGACAAGAGGAGGAAGTGTCTTCTCCCAGATACAGCAAACCCATCGTCCTAAGGTGTTTTACTTTGAATACGTGATCACTGAATGCTGATCACTCGCTGTTGTCTCTGGCCTGGCAAAGATATAACACATCCCTGCTAAACTCATGGTGGATCCACATACATACAGCCTTTCCACAACGCTGTAATTTCATTATACTATTTCAGAAAATCATCCATAATTCAGAAGTGGTACAGACAGAACTCCCAAATTGTCCCAAATAGCAGCCAAGAGAGTAAAGAGTTCCATAGCCAAACGCAAGAATTCATTAATACTCTGTGGAAACACAATCCACTGCTGATTTCAGAGAGATTATAAAGAAAAAATAGAAACGTTTTTTTGAATTGCAATTGTAGCAAAGAGGTACAGATTGAGAGAGATCAATAAACAAGGGTGATGGATCAGGCAGTTTTGAGAATCCGCTTGTCCTTGCAAACATTTTATTTCATCACCACTGAGAGAAACTGCACATGGAGCTTTTCACAGCAGCTCTATGGGAATCAAATCTATTATACAACTTTGCAGGAAAGAGGGGGAAACTAACATTTCCAAAGAAGTAAGAGGAAGAGGGGGAGGGGGAAACTGCACCAAATGCTGTTGCTAATTCAAAACACTAGCTTTTTCTTTTACTATAGTGTTTCACCTTAATTGCCTTAAGGAATAATTTAGCCAGAAATGGAAAGCTGTTTGAAGGTTTATGCATTCCTGAAATGAAAGAAGAAAAAGTAATAGTAAATGTGCTGTGAGTAGGGATGACATGCACATCTACAGAGTCTGTAATGAAATCATGGACCTCCCAGAAAGCATATAGTAAAGTTCAGTAGTCAAAGCAAGAGGACAGCACAGTTAGACTGCTCTGAAGGGAAAAATAGAAATGTACCTGCCTGATCTTGCAGTCTTTTGGCAGGCAAAATTCCCACCTGTACACAAGGGGTGGTGAGATATGACAAAGGCATTTGTCAATGAACAAAATAAGAAACTTGAATGGGAGCAAGAAGAAGATTGTTTGGGATATTCAGTGCACCATGCAAGCTCACAAAAGACCTTCAGCTAAGAATGGATGCTGTTTAATTGACAGTCAGAAGCAGTAGTTCAAGAAAAGGTGGATGAGCAATCCTGCAAACTTATATGAAAGACTGGATTTTGCTTCCTGGAAAGTGGCTCAACCTATTACTGCCCCAATTTGTGGCACCTTATGAAAGCCTAATTTCTGAAGTGCTCCGTTCTTTATGACACAATCAGGCATTTGTAAGGTGTCTCAAGTCAAGGACCCAAAATCACTAGTTCCTTTTAAAAATCTTGGCCAACTAATTATACTAAGAACTGAGATGGAAAAATCCAGTAAATTTAAACAAAAGAAGACTTGCATGTGATTACACACCTGCTAAAAGTCAATGAAAGGGCTAGTAAGAAAGGGCTTGACCTTTTCCACAGAACTTGTAGAAGACTGGAGTAAGGGAAAATGTATAACTTTATTTATGAAGACTGTAAGACTAAAGAAGCCAAGTTCTTCTATGGTACCCATCAGAGTGATATTTTATTGGTTATATTATTATTTATTCCTTATAATAACCACTGGTGGTGGTTACCCTAAATGAGTGAAGGTTGGCACTGGGAAAGTTGACTTTGGATATAGATAACCAATCTTTAACCTAAGAATATTAATGTAAAAGGAATCAGGATTATCTTGCAATTCCAGATGTGTTTTTCAACTATATGAAAGCTTTAAGCGCTGTATATGATACATACAGCTAGAGAATTCCAGTGGAATTGGGGTTTTATACAGGCTCACCAAGAGGTTCAGGGACATTTTAATTTGAAATGGGTCAGTTATTCTTAGAGACACTTGGAAGTTAAAAACACAAGAATGGCCGTACTGGGTCCCTTCCAGCCCTATGTCCACATGTTTGATATGGTGAGGACTATTTATTAAACACATAATCTCCAGGTGATTATTCTGAATGAGAGGACTGGAGAGATGGCATGGGTTTAATAATCTCCTGGACAGACAGAATAGATACAGTAAGTAGCAATATCTTGCCAGGAATATTATTTCTGGTTCACTATACTGCAAAGCTTGCTTATGAGACTTTCAGATCAAAGAAGTGATTATAAGATTCTTTGTCCCAACCCATTTTCACTCTCATTTATTTTGTTTCAGTGATAAGTGCAAATGCTAAAAGAATCACTCTTAAATGAAAGAACCAGGCAAAAGACATTAAAAATAAACTTTTCTTAGTTATCCATTTTATTTAAGCTAAAGGACAATGTTGGCACAAGAACAAAGGGTACACATTGGTCTTGAATAAATTTAGGCTGGAAATTAGGTTTCTGTCACAGGAGTAAGATTCTGCAAAAGCTTTCTAATAGGAGTAGTGGGAGCAAATGATCTACCTAATTAAGATGGAGCTTGCTATGTTTATGAATTGAATTATATGATGTGGTTGTTTGTGATAGTAGGGGACTGGAACCAATGACCCAGGAGGGCCCTTCCAGTCCTATATTATTTTTTATTCCAGCCAACAAAACAAAACAGGTAACACAATAGCTGTCCTCCTAAAGATTCAAATGGGGACCGCATAATGGAAGCACCAAATTTAAATCCCTGCAAAGGTGCTGACTCTTACACGGTGGGAATGCATGCAGCCAACCCTTCAAAACTCTCTATACATTAGTGTGTGCAAATAAGGAAGGTCCTCACACTGGAGGGTGATATGAGGATATGGCTGCAAGCTGAACTCTAGACAGTCCAGACATTTTTAAAGAAATAATGAACAGTCTATGATCAATGGAAATCTCAACAGAACACTAGCCTTATTGAAAAGTTATGATGAAACTGCTTTTCTGTTTGAAGGCATAGGTCAGCCTAATTTATAACTTTCCAGCAAGATCTGCTGAGCACATTGAAAACACTCCAAATCAGAGCTCCATAATCAGTAGTGCCACCATCCAGGCTGTCGAACTCAGGGACAAATCCGGCCATTCTTGCTGCAAAGCCACCTCAAAGATTAAAACTTTTAAATTACTTTCTTACTCTTTACAGGCCCTTGGTGTGAATCCTATTTAGAAAGAGAATGCTGTGAGGAAGTGTTTCCCATCATGGCATTTAAGGCAATGGGACATGCTGGTCTTCAGGATAAAGTTATGTATATTAGATAGGACCAGAGAGGACTATGAGTGTTATGTTCATAGGATACACAGAGAAGTTAGATAAAACATCAAATACTCTTGCTGGAAGTTTGCACCATAACACAACTTTTATCCTTAGAATCCAGAACGATAAAATGAAAACAGAGAGATAGACAGCAGGCTGCTCCCTGAGGCAGAGAGGCACAACTCATACCATCTTATTCTTCACTGGCTCTTGGTAGACTGACTCTGATTGCATGCTTTCCTATACAGTCCCCTAGCCTGCAAGCAGGACCAGGAACACCACACCCTCATTAAAATAATAGCTTGCAGTTCCAGTACAGTTCCTCAATAAACTACAGTGAGAAACTTGAGAGAGGCCTACACAAGGCAGGGAAATGGGTAACATGATGGCAAATGAACTTCAATGTCAATGAATGCACATTGGAGGGAACAAAATAAATTACTCTTACATCTTACAAAGGTTTAAATTAATTGTATCCTCTCAGGAAAAGGATCTGAGCATCATTGTAGACAACTTCAGGAAGGCCTCTGTTCAATGTTCAGTTGCAGTCCAAAAAGCAAAGATGATGTTTGGATGCATAAGAAATAGGCTGGACAATAGTAATGGGACTATTATAATGTCATTATATAAATCATCAGTGCAGCCTCACCTGGAATACTGTGTGCAGTATTAGTAACCCCATCTGGAAAAGGATATTGCAGAATTGGAAGGGATTCAGAGAAGGGCAACTAAAATGATTAAGGGCCTGGAAATACTCTCATTTGAAGAGATACTAAAAAGACTGAGATGATCATCTGCCCATTTTTTTGTCTCCTTTCTAAGGTGAACAATCTATAAAATAACAAATGGTAGAGAAGGCATATTGGGAGCTTCTGTTCTCCCTGTCTCAGAATACAAGAACAGAGTGTCATTCAATGAAATTAAAGAGTGGGAAATTCAAAACCGATACAAGTAAAAACTTTTTCACACAACTCACAGTTAGATTGAATAACTCATTACCACAGGAAGTCATTGACACCAAGAACATAGCAAAGATTCATAAAGGGATTGATCATTTAGATAGATAACAAGAATATCCAGAGTTGTCATAATAACAAACATTTTGGAAAGGATCGTAAACCTCATACATTTGGGCTTAAGCCAGTCTCTAAATATTAGAGATCTAAATGAGACAGATCTTTCAGAGGTCTCTCACCAAAGGTTCTTAAACAGAGTAAGCAGTCATGGGACAAGAGGGAAGGTCCTCTCATGGATCAGTAACTGGTTAAAAGACAGGAAACAAAGGACAGGAATAAATGGTCAAATTTTACACTGGAGACAGGTAAATAGTGGAGTCTCCTAAGAATCTATTCTGGGACCTGTGCTGTTCAACTTGTTCATAAATTATCTGGAAAAAGGGGTAAACAGTGATGTGGCAAAATTTGCAAATGATACAAAATTACTCAGGATAGTTAAGTCCAAAGCAGACTGCAAAGAGTTACAAAGGGATCTCACAAAATTGGATGACTGGGCAACAAAATGGCAGATGAAATTCAATGCTGATAACTTTCAAGTAATATACATTGGAAAACATAGTCCCAACTATGCATGCAAAATGATGGGATCTATATTAGCTGTTACAACTCAAGAGATCTCGGAGTCATTGTGGATAGTTCTCTGAAAATATCTGCTCAATGTGCAGTGGCAGTCAAAAAAGCGAACAAAATATGTGGAACCATTAGGAAACAGATAAGAAAGAAAATATAATGCCACTCTATAAATCCATGGTTTGCTCACACCTTGAATACTCCGTGCAGTTCTGGTCACCCCATCGCAAAAAACATATTAGAATTGGAAAAAGGACAGAGAATGGCAACAAAAATTATTAGGGGCATGGAACAGCTTCTATATGAGGAGCAATTAAAAAGACTGGGATTGTTCAGTTTAGAAAAGAGATGACAAAGGGGGGATGTGATAGAGGTCTATAAAATCATGAATGGTGTGGAGAAAGTGAATAGGAAAGTGTTATTTACACCTTCACAGAACACAGGAACGAGGGTCACACGATGAAATTAATGGGCAGCAGGTTTAAAACAAACAAAAGGAAGTACTTCTACATACAATGTCCAGTCAACCGGTGGAACTCATTGCCAGGGGATGTTGTGAAGACCAAAAGTATAACTGTGTTAAAAAAAATACTAAGAAGTTAATGGAGAGTAGGTCCACCAATGGCTATTAGCCAAGATGGTCAGGGATGCAACCCCATGGTCTGAGTGTCCCTAAGCCTCTGATTGCCAGAAGCTGGGACTGGACAATAAGGGACATATCACTCAATAATTGCCCTGTTCTGTTTACTCTGTCTGAAGCATGTGGTACCAGCCACTGTCAGAAGATAGGATACTGGACTAGATGGACCATTGGGTCTATCCTGATATGGCCATTCTTATGTTCTTAGATTATCCACATCTGCCTACTATGAGATTCTTTCACCTTCCTCTGAAGCATATGGTACAGCCATTGTCAGAGACTACATTAGCCTCAGGTCTGATCCAGTCAGGCAATTCCTGCATTCCTACATCTCTTGAATCAGGGCTGCTTAGAGGACACCAGTGTGGGCCAGATCCAAGCTACTGACTGGAATTAGAAAACAAATGGAACCATACAGTGCCACCCAGCAGTACAGATCCCAACCCTAGAAACCAAGACTTCCCTAAATAACTTTTAAAATGTACAACTACAAATAACAAGCAAACCCTAATTGCCCTATAGCGAATGCAAAGGGATTGAAAGGAAGAGGGGATGTTTGCTGCTTTGGTCATCAAAAAGGGTCTGGGGTGAAGATGGGGGCCGTGATTCCTTATGCACCTATAGATCTAAAAATTTGGCTCCACAAAGGACCATGTTTTTGGCCTCAATGGTCAACACGTCCTACAGGGTTTCAGCCCAACACTAAGGGCACATGAACAATCTCACAAGTGGAGGTCTATTCGGACAGTTCTCATAGAACTACAGAAAACTCTTGGATACAGCAGGTGCATAAGTACAAATGCTCTGACCAAGCCCTTAAGTCTCCAAATCCTCCTCCTTTTGAAGTGCTGCCAATGAAGAGACAAAAAACTTTCCGAGCGGTAGATCTGGTTGAGTGACTTAGCTATTGCACTGACTAAGTCATTTCCTTCGACTCTCTCAAAAAGTAACTCCGGTCTTGCTGAACTTGCTCGGAAATCACTTAAATTCCACTCCCACAAAATTAAAAAAAATGCTGGACAATTGTTTTAATTTGTAATCTTGCATCGGTCCATAAATTATCTTGTCTCCCTTCCGCCTCCACCCCCCCCACCCCCAAATAGATAAAATGATCCTAAATTAGACAGACTTTGTGCAAACATAAAAGCTGGATAAGAACACAGTAAGGTTGGGTGGTTTTTATTTCAGTTTCAACCTTAAAATCCAATCACACCTGCCAAATTTTACAATCAAAGAAATTAGAGTTCCCTTTTGGGGAAAATGTCCCTTTTTCAGATCCAAGAAGGGAACTCTGAAGGCTTGGAAGAGAAGGGAGTGGATTATGTCAGCAAAGTAGTTTGAAGTAGTAAAACTGTTGCTTGTTTCCCCAACAATCCTGTAGGCTGTATCAAATCAGGAGTGTGCCAGTTTACCTACTATATGGTCATTATCAGGGAGGTGACAATTCAACTACCTTTCTGCAGTTTTGTCCCATCGTATGCTACTTTTTTGCCTCCCGTGGCAGTTGAGGAGAACCCCCTACCAAGGATTCATGCTTCTGAAGACAACCTATACCCAATTGCCCAAGGGGGAAGAACTTTGTTAATGGACTCAAACCCAGCAATTGCTTAACAGTTTGTGATTAGAGAAACTGGTTCAAAGAGTAAGGTAAGGATGTCCTTCCTTTCTCCAACCTTTCCAATAGCTCTCTAGTTTGCTAAAATCTCTTCAGACTTTTGCACTTTGGAGTCCAACTTAATCTGAACCATTTAACACAACCCTACATCAATGAAGAGTGATTTATTGATATTGTCTGAGGAATCCCTACAGCACGAACTGCTGGGATTGCAGAGGCCTAATGTAACATGAAAGTCTTCCAACCAGTCAGAGTGAACTGAACTGATCAGCCCAAAACTGGTCTCTGTAATTGTTTTTTCAATTATTTTCCTAGAAAAAATCCTGGCCTCCAACTTGGCACAAGAACTCTTGCCCGTGTTTAGAACGGCTGTGGTCATACTGATCTTTGATTGCACGAGGCAACATCATCCAGGACGCTTCATTTGTTCATTCAAAACACTAGCATGGGACAAAAATAAATCTGAATCACAGTGACACACATTTTTGCTGGGCAGCTGCACTAGAATAACTATAGTGCGGTATGTACGCCTTCTTTATATCCCAGCCAGTAAATAAATACATGACATGTAAACAAGACTTACATAAACTAATACCACTTGCAGAGAAGTTAAAAATAGAGTTGCTGTGAGGCTATGCTGTTTAAGATACTTTACAATGCAAATGGAGTCCCTAAGGGCCAGATCCTTGGCTGGAGAAAATCAGCACAGCTCCATTTACTTCAGTGGAGCTAAGTTGATTTACAGCAGCTGAGGATCTGACCCTCAATGTAATATAGAAGGATAAACAATTTGGGCTCTATGCTCACCAGTTCCTCCAAATTCTCATACACAGCTTCTTCACCAGATTGGCATTGCAACGTCTGCCATGGGTCATTTATGACAACTCTGGAATCAACATCATCTCAGCATGACAACCACGCTTAGGATCTATTCGAGCTGTGTCCTCTCCATACTGCTGTATGGCTGCGAAACATGGATGCGATGCCGCTCAGACTGGGCAAAGCTGGAGGCTTTCCACACAAAATGCCAACGTTGTATACTGGGCATAAAGTGGAATGACTTCATTAGTAATGCAGATGTTTACAGTCGCTCTGGTCTACAGGCTACTGGGGCCATTGTCCTCTGTCGGCGTCTCATGCTCTTCGGACATGCCACCAGAATGCCGCAAGATGTCCGGCGAACGCCATTCTCTGGGTGGCTCATAATATCTGGGATAAAATTCCACCAACCCAGGGTGGGGGTGGCCCAGAGGCAGACCTCCTATTACATGGGTGCATCAAGTCTGTCCCGATGTTGGACTTTTGGCCCATCAAGACCTTGCAGCTGCACAGGAATGGACCAAATGGTGAATGATCACTACAATGACCATTTGGCTAAGTGTTGAAGAAGAAGAAGAAGAAACTACAATTGGAGAACTTGGTGGTGATGCGGATCTATAGTAGATTTTCTGAAGCTGGTTTGAGAAGTATCCTAGTGGCTTATGCTAGATCTTTGTTTTGTGGGTTAATAGAATGCCTTGCATTTTACTTCTGAGCACGCTCATGCATTAAAACATAATGCCCATGCAACCTAGTTCAGGTAATGGATCATTTCATTTTACTGGAGATAATCTCTACATGTTAGTGATCTGTCTTTTTGAGCTATGCGGGAAAAATAGGTTAGATAGTGCCATTGCATTATACATACTGGAGGTCACTCCAGGATGAAGAAGATATATTTGGTTGAAAATCCGAGGTAACAGAAATATTAATGTGGCTGCAGACTGGAGACCAGATATTCAAAGGTATTTAGGCTCCCAGAGGGATTTTCAAAATCATCTAAGCAGTTTCGGTGTCTCTCTCCCATTGCAAGTAAGCATAAACTTAACTTTGAAATCAGCGGGAGTTAGGCATCTAACCTGCTTAGGCATATTTGAAAATCCTGATAGGCATACTGTATATCTGCATCTTCAGGTGCCTAAATACATTTGAAAATCTGGCCCTAGATACTACAGCTGTCCAGCTCAGAACAGAGGTAGGAGGCCTTAGTATGAGAAAAATGATCAAGAAAATTGCAAAATCTGCTAGCAGAATACTATTGGTTGACTTTAACTACCCCAGTAGTAAATAATGAGCTGAATAGCACATTGAAGCAAAATTTGGAGAAGTAGTAATCTATTGATATCATAACTGACTGGTTGCAGGTCTTCCTTTTGATATCAATTCAAGGAGGTTCACACCCCTGACTTTTTTCTGTTTGTGTTCTGGGATTTGAGTAAACCCCCAAACTCCATGTGAAACCAATTCAAAAGCACAGAGGTTCATCTGGTCTCACATCCTAACCATGCAAAATCCCCAAGCTTGTGTGGTTTTGGTGCAAAATCATAAATCAGTCCAGGTTCATGCAAAGGGTTTCCAAACTGCAGCAAACCTTTAGGTGAATGTAGACTTAGTTTCAGATTATTTTTATGTAAGTCCTCTTCTTAATTTCATCCTTTATGTTTTTTTCATTAGTAAACATCTGGAAATCTCATAAGCTATATTAATATGGATCTCTCTCTCACACACACAGAGAGAGAGAGAGAGAGAGAGAGAGAACCAGAGCTGAAATGAAAGAAAAGTGTGTTAAAAGATTACAGTAACTTTAGGATTGTGAAAAGAATTTGCTTCCATCTTATACCAACTAATCAGCCTGAACGCCCCTCTCCAGGAGGCAGTGTCTAATTTTGGTATGTTTGGATTATTGGCTGATCTTACCACAAAAAATAAATGCTTATATTACACTCTAACACAAAGGTCACAAGGAATAAATATATTCTCTTAGGTAAACCACTGTCCAATCATAAATTTTTCTTGGGTTTTCATATGCCATAACTCCAGATAGCTAAGGGGTTGGGTGCTTATATTGCACAACCAGAGAGCCAACAGGAATAAAGTGGTAATGCTTTTAAAAGCTTTTAAAACAACCCTGCACAGATGCCCTGGGGAAGCTTATCAGGTACAGCACAAGATCTATAAGCAAACATAGCACCAGTTGTCCAGTTTCAATGGACTTACAATTGATGCCATAATAGTGTGCGAAGGGAGAGAGTGCAGGAGAATAAGAACAGTTAAGAAGGAAGCAGTCACTGAATCGATAAGACTGAGGATCAGAGCTGGACCCAGTTTCATTTACTGGCTGTCCAGATAATGAGCTAGATAAGAGGAAACAATGACTTCAAGTGCTTGTCTATTTCTTTATACTCTAAAGTCTGTTTTAATAAATAACCTTTGACAGAAGAATTACAGGTGTTGAAAAGAGAAATGAACTGAAATATTTTCTTTGTATTTTGAATCATAAATCTCAACACAAATTTTAGCTTCTGTGCATAGCCAAACCTGCATCTTTCCTTCTTTCAGAAGACATGGTCTCATAGATAATGTCTTGTTTTGGATAAGAAAAATGAATGCTGCAGCATCATTGTGTCAGAAATAATGAGGACTTATCAATAAGAATGCTTTTGTGACTGTTTAAAGGATTTCCAGGTAGCTCAGTGCAAGCCTCCTGCCTGGTTTTGGTTCATGTGGGTTTCAGCTATCTTTTCCATAGGGTTTGGTTTGTGAAAATTCTCACCTATTGAATGTTGGTTTAAGTTACAGATTTGTTCCAACCCAGTATGGTGAAAGTATAACACTGAGCTCCATTGCATATGGGTTCATGAGGATTCAGAAGCATTATTTTTCCATGGTATTTCTGGTCCAGTTTTGCAAACCCAAGAGGGTCAGATAAACATCTGAACTTCAATTTGCTTATCCAAACTAACCTGAAACACCAAAGCTTCAGCGATTCAGCCCATCTCTATGATACAGCCACATGGTTCCTTTTCCTCTTTGGTTAGAACTAGAAAAATGAATCTCTTCTGAACCACAGAAGGTAACCCATTCCAGGGGTGATAAATGTCAAGGTCATTATTTTGGCACAAACATCGTGAAAGTGCTTTCTGAGAATTCCTCTCCAAATCCTGATCAGTAATTACTATAGATGCTTATAATGAGTTTATTTTGATCATGTTTGGTCATGGGAGGAAAAAGCTGCTCACCTTCTTTTTCCATTTGAAAGGACAGTAGCAAGAATGAAGGAGGTTATATCTGGCAGGGAAGGATGATACTTTAGCAGAAGAACCAGATGCTACTTTGGAGCTTTGTGGCTTAGCACAGATTTTTCATTTTATAAAAAGATGCTATTTTTGTACTACCATCAGGGTTTATATTCCTGGTTGTTGGGCAGAAAATTTCCTTTTAATTCTGTATTACTTGCCCTATAATGATCATCTTTAACAGATTATTGGATCTCAGAATTTTCTTTCTCTTTTTTTTTTTTTGGTTCGGTTGGCTTTTATTTCTAAAAGAATTTATATTAGAATACGAATCCTCCTCCCTCCTACATATGCCCACGCACTGCAACAATGCAAGGATTATGCTGATGATAACATTTTCATTCCTGTGGGTAGATGATGCTAATACCCAGGTGTTTCTCTAATCTTTCCAGGGCTGGCTTGGAATACAAGCACAATAAGCAGCTGCCTGGGACCAGGCATTCCCAGGCAAGCTCTGCAAGCCATCAGGCAGTCCTGTCTCCACTTCCAGCAGTCAGACCAAACTGGGTAGAAACAACTCACAGGCTAGCACAATCTCCCCTTCTGTTCAGGGCATCAGAGAAAGGGATAGTTCCTGGCCTAGTTCTCCCTGCTTTCCCTGGCAGCTTGGAGTTTGTAAACTGTATGGTTAGCCTGAGTTTCTTCTCATCTTTCTTCTTGCTGCCTGTCTAAAGAGCAGATCAGTCTATAGTCAGTAATCTTACCACTGCTCTGCTGACGTGACAGGTGCTGCAGCACTAAAAGGATTCAACAAACTCCTGCTTGGGTTTTTTCTAAACTGGGCTCTTTGTGTTGCTCAAGCATTTTCAACCTTTCAGTTTCCTGGTCCCTAGAGGAAGACCTGAGACAATGCCGAAAAGAAAAGAGTTTGTAATGTGTCAAGTTACCCAGAGAGAGTCCTTTATTCAGCTCTTTGTAATTCAAAATGGCATTTGCCATCGCTATTGGAAGCAGAGCCCTATTTAAACTTTCACTCATTCTGGGGAAATGGAGTGCTGAAGGACAGGGTAGTGAAGCGTACGTGAACTCAAGCATCTCACATGTGTGGGAATTTCATAAGTAAAAGGCATCTGTTGTGCTGACATCTGCAACCAGGAGTCTAGGTTTCAGGCTGCCTCTCATTTGTACATGGGATTTAGTTCTCATTGCCGAAGGAATGGATTTTACACCAAAAAACGACAAGCGATTTCTGTATGGGATTTGCTGTGCATTAAGCACAATGCAAACCTGTTTATAAGATTCTTCAAGCAGGAAAAAAAATATTTTCTGAACTAAATTTTAGTACATGACCGTAGGCATCACTATAGAAGGTCAGACGTGTTCCAGATACTCTGGTATGCTGCCTCTTGCCCATACCTGATGTTTCGAGGGAAAGAGAGAGTCCCCTATAATTTTATTTTTACAGTGCCTAGCACAATGGGGCCCAAACCTGGCTGAGGCCTCCAGGCGTTACCACATAGAAATGATAATAATGGTGAATATAGCCAATTGTACAGCGCTGTACATGGAAAGGATGTAGCTTCATAGTTCTGCAGGCTATCAACCTACTGCCTGCTGCATCTTTCAATATGTGTTTGTACTGTGCCTGCCACAGCGGGGCTTCAATCTTCCCTGCAGCTTCTAAGTGCCTCTAAAATACAATGATGAACAAACAATACATAACATTCTAATGGCAGAATAGTAATTTTACAAAAAGCTCTCTATATTGAGGAAAAATAACAGATATGTGTTTATAATACAGTATATACTTTAAGAACTCGGTTAGTGAGGCTGCTTCAAGCATTACTAGAAAATACATCTTTGCATCAATAGTTTACAGGTTTCTAAAATTCTAAATAAAATCGTAGCTTAAATGTTTGTAAAACCTTGTTAAATTGTAAATTTTTGTAAACTCTTCATTAAAATTTGGACCTGGCCTGGCCTGAGTCTCATTTGCTAAATCAGGACACACTAAAACGTGCAAAGGGTCTGAGAAACAAAAGTAATGGTTTATTACTCATAACTGGATGTAGCAAAGCATTTGGGAATTGGAAACCAATGGTAATATTTTGAAATTTCTAATAGTCCTGGCTTCTCTGACCTGTGTTGTAATGGGGCCAGTTCATGGTGGAAAGGCACTTTTGCTTCAGGGGGGATGCCATTTTGTTCTCAAAATGGTGTCCTCCACATAGCGACGGTGCATGTGAGGTCACACTGGCGGGGGCATTCTGGTAGATGCCCATTCAGGACTACACCACTGCTTCTGACCAAGTTCCAGTTAATGCTGTTCCTTAACATTGACTCTGTGGGGAGAACAGAGTGGGGATATTTATTCCCATTCACTGCTGGTCTCAGCATGCCTGAATTTTTTGTCTCAGGTCCACTTCTAAGTCACTTATTTGTTCAGTTCTATGGCTGAGTGTATTACCTTGAATTAAAAAGGAGATTTTCCCCTCAGCATAATTAACTGCTTGGGCCCGATTCTGTGGGGTGCTGAGTTCCTTCCACTCCCTCTGACCTCAGTGCAACACTGAGGGTGGATGCTACCATAAAGGTTCTTGGAAGCCATCCTTCTCAACCTGCCATGGCAGCTACTTCTCAGAGAAGAACCACTTGCATGTGCAAATCAAGTAACTGCACGCACAGAGTCACCCAGTTAGACATTTGTGCATGCAATAATCCAATATTTTATATGCCATTGCTAAGTTAAATTATGGAAGCAGATTCTATGCTTTTGCCCACACATTTTGCACATAGACATGTGTACCTAACTTAAAAAAAATCTGGCCCAGTAATTGGATACCCTGTCAAGATACTCATTCATTTTACTCTGTGCATATCAGAGCTTCCTACTCTCCATATGCTCTGTTACTTGCAAGCATTGACAGCTGACATACTGATGTTTTTTAAATTTTCAAGAGGCCCCACCCCCACTTTCAACCTGATGGGTGAGCCATTAGCAGTGACTTCTAGAGTGACTGATAGTTACAGAACCAAATTGGGAGAGGGTACTTAGGGAAGAATCAGACTTATTTAGGGTTGTTTCTGAACCAAAGCCCTGAATTTGGATTCGGGATCTGAGTTTCAGCTCAAACCTCTCTCTCTAAGGGCCCAAATTTGGACATTGAATCTGACCACCATGAACTGTGGGAAAGCTTGCGTTTGGATTTCCTCTGTCCAAATCTCAGAGTTTGGAAGCAGTGTTTTGGGGCTGATCACTGTAGAAATGTGCAGATAGATCAGGATGTAGAAACTGGATCTGAGGTTTCAATTTGGGCCCATCTCCAACCTTTAATATTAAAGTCTAATAATTTCAGATCCAGACAGCTTCTACTCTACACTTTGCTATTTCGTAGCACTTCTTGCTACTCCAAGGATCATTTGAGCCCACAGTAAATTAATATTTACCATTTAGAATCTTTTGCTCCAACTAGTGTAATGGCAAGTTGTAGGAGTGTGTGTCTCTCTTTGTGTTTGTTTATTTAGTATACAGGCCCCAGATATGAGCGGCTGCAGCAACAGAAAGCCCCCAGAAGAGCAGCAAGGCCATCAGCCCATCATGGGCTGGTTACAAGCATACTGGGTTCAAGATGCTGACATCTCTTTTGTCTCTTTTTGTGACAAGACAATACACCTAAGTCCAGGAGCTTGGCTCTCTATTAGTACACTCTATCCAGCTGCTCCAAGCTCTGGGAAGCCAAGCTTAGTGGAAGAAGTGGGATCTTTGTAAGAGCAACCATGCCAAACTGCTAACTGTCACGAAAGATACAAGGGGCAGTGGACACTGGCTGCTCCTTCTCTTCTGTGACAGAGTAACATATGGTGGGCTCTTAACTCCTGAAACATTTTAGGCTTCACCCATCACTCGTTACTACAGACAGCAGGATACATTATTTGGTTTCTAACTACTGGTTTCTACATAATCCGAAAAGGTTGCCTGTTTGCCATGCTTTAAGGTACTCTGACAGATTATGGTATTTGGTACACAGCAGGTCAGATTCTCCATGACTAAAGTGTTTCAGAAGTCTACTCTCCACTCTGTAATTTAAAATCTCTTACTTTTCATTTCACAGGTGGAAAATGTTTTAAATGAACTGCCCCGAGTCAATGACTCAGTAAGAAGATGGCACAGACAGCCTCACTGCAACATTGGCTCAGAGCATATGAAAGCTGAGGTGCTGAAAAAGCAATAGCGGAGGTTAAATGACAATAAATTTCTGGAGATAATAAGCTTTTCACCTCTACAGATGCTCTGATACCAGGGCGATGGGCAGTTGCATTAAATCCCTAGAGAAAGACCGCAGACAAATTGCACACAAGTTTGCATCTTAAAGAACCTTCTTGCCAAGAGCAAGTGATGAAAATGACTCTTAACAAAGATTGCACTTCAATAGCCATTTGCGCATGCAACAGTTCTGTGCATCTGCAGAAATTGTGCATGGAAATGAGCTGCACAATTGTGAGTGGAGTTTTGTGTGCCTAAAGTTTTGAAAACCTGGCTCGGTAATTACTCTTCTATAATTGATGCTTCGCTCAGAGCAGGCAGTGAGAGCCTCCTACTCCCCATGTGTTCTATTGCTAATTGCAAACATGAAGCACTGACATTTTGGTTACTGTTCTTTCAGTTTCCTTAGTCCCTCCTTTCAAACAGATGTATTTTCATGCTGAACTGTCTCCTTTTCTTCAGATCCTGGTTAGCAGCTTGCAAGTGGGAGGGTGAGCTGGGAAGAAGGTGGAGGACGCTGTCTGGTGTGCTGAGTGTCAATGGGAAGCTGTGAAGAAAAGAAACATTCATATGCAGTGTCCTTTACAGAGTTTCAAATGCACTAATCTACATTATGTTCTCTGATCAAAATGAAACCATGTCTTCAAGGTCGAACCCTTTCTTGCAATATCTGTTGCCAAAGAGAGAGCCAGTCAGATAGCACATTTCTCCTGACTGAAGGCTCACAGAGCGTGTTAGGTCTTTGCTATTGCCAGGAAACAAGGCCTACCACAGCACGGTGCAACTGGGGAACCCTTAGCTAGGGGCTTCAATCACTAGCCATTGACACAGCAAAATCCTGCTTCTTTGGTCACAGGTAAAACGGATAGGGTGTGTAAGCTTGTATAACTTGGCCAGTGCCTTTCCAGAGGCTGAACAAAGCTTGTAGGGTGGAGCCCAGACCAGTACTCTTGAATATGATCTATTTCAGTTAGTGGTTTACCTCAAGGAATGCTAGCTCCTTAGTTAAGTAGAGTACCACAACCATAGTGATTTTTAAACATTAGCATGGCGTTCTGGATTGATAGATATTTAGGACTAGAAAATAAGGTAAATGACTGGGGCAGAGCAAGGCATCCCTTCCAGCACAATCTTGGATGAGTAGGCACGGATGGCAGTGGGAGCTGATGTGAGAGTCGGCGCTCACTCATCTCTGTTGTTGCACCATTTCTGGGTGAGGTGTCCGTTCTAGAATGACTGGCAGGGAAGAAAGAGGTTCTGTGGGAGGGAGGTGGCATGAGAGGATTTCTGGGATGGTTGGAAATGGCTGAGTGTATTGATGATTTTAGAGCACATTACCAGAGAGTTATAGACATTAGCCCTGGACCAACACAGGGAGAAAACTCAAGACAGAAACTGCAGTCCATGTCTACAAAGCATCCTGATTAGGGCTGGTCAAAAATTTTCCAGGAAAAAAATGATAGTGCAAAATTTCAGTGAAAAATTTTGAACTAAACAAAAAAATTTCCCTCTGGGGAGAAAAGGGAGAGGGATTAGTGGCAAAGAAATCCCTCAAATGAAGCTATTTGAATAGCTCCAGTCCTAATTTCACTGCCCTCTGATGCCTGCCTACTGAGAGTCTTCCCATTTTTATACATATCGCTGGAAGTCCAATGACCTGGGATCTAGCTGTAGCTCTGCCACAGTCTAGCTGTGTGGCCTTGACTTAACTTCCCTGTGCTTCTTTTCCTCATCTAAAAAATGGAGAAGTACTTTTGTAAAGCAATTTAGTACCTTCAGATAATAAATGCAAATCGTTATTGTTGTTGTTACTGCAAGGCAGTAGTTTTGCAGCACAGCACCACTGCATGGTACATCTGCCAATTTTTTTTGGATTAATCACTGATTGCTACAATAGTGCTGCTGTGGAGAGTAATATCCTTATTTCCAATTCATGTTTCCATCAGGCCTGCCTCCCCTAATGCTGCCCACCAGTAATTCCACAAGTGAGCATTCTTCGTGGATCTGTTTTGCAACTTTGTAACGCAGGGGGTTCCTCACACTTTTATAGATATTTTTCTTTTTCCAGACCTATACACAGCCTGAAACAATCTGACATTTGGACTTGAAACCACATCCTTCTGACTGGTTTAGAGGCAGCTACTAGTAGTCACCTACAATAGTTTGTAGGTATGGATCTGAGGAAGGCTCACTACAACGGATGGTGGAGCTGACCCTGGGATACACTGAGGCCAGTAAATGAGCAATCCAAACATTGTGGAGTTTTAGAGTTACAGGGACTGTAAGGTAATCTACAAACGTGTCTAACGCTCCCAACAAAATGATAGAACCTGATATAATCTGAGTCATGTGTTCTATGCACATCACAAATTACACAGCAATTCTGCATGTTCTTCTAGATCAGGAAGGAAATGTCCCAGGGGTCTAAACTACCTGCCATGTTTAGACTTAATCATAATTAACTATAAAACTATAGCAGGATTCAAAAAAGAACTAGATAAATTCATGGTGGGTAGGTCGACAAGTGGCTATTAGCCAGGATGGGCAGGAATTCAACCCCATGCTCTGAAGTGTCCCTAGTCAATGTTTGCCAGAAGCTGGGAGTGGGTGACAGGGGATGGATCATTCAGTGATTACCTGTTCTGTTAATTCCCTCTGAAGCACCTGGCATTGGCCACTGTTGGAAGACAGGATAGTGGGCTAGCTGGACCATTGATCTGACCCAGTATGGCCGGTTTTATGTTCTAACTGTACCTCTTATAGTTCAATGGGTCTACTTAAATGAAAAATATTTCTGAAATTGTTCCCTTATGAATCAACCTGACATGAAGCGTTGTGAATAAAGGTGGAAAAGAGAGACAGGTACACAGAAATACTGCAGGTCATCCTTTGTAAAGGTTGTAAATAACACAGGTAAATGTGGGCTCATCTTTTTGTGTCTGATCAGTGCTTCAAAGGGGCATTCATAGGTGTTAAGGCCAGAAGGGACCATCAGATCCTCTAGTCTGATTTCCTGTATGACACAAGCTATAGAAAGTCACCCAGTTACCCCTATACTGAACCCAGTAACCTGTGTCTGACTAAAGCCTTTCAGAAAGGCATCCAGCCTTGATTTGAAGTCTTCAAGAGATGGCGTATTTTCCTTGGCAAACCACATCCATATGACACTACATAGACCATAGGCTTGATTCTGCTCTCATGCACACCAGTGCCTATCAGGAGTAGCACCTCTGAAACCACTGGAATTCCAACAGTGCCAGGGAGAATCAGGACCAAAATCCCTATACAGTATGTGCCTGAGCTCCTAGGCTTTGTCAGTGTATCTCTGCCACACAGACATATTCACTTGAGATACAGACAGCACATCCTCTGATGGTACATGCCTTAAATGTTGCTGACATTTTTTACATCCTCATTGTTGAAAGGTTTCAGAGTAACAGCCGTGTTAGTCTGTATTCGCAAAAAGAAAAGGAGGACTAGTGGCACCTTAGAGACTAACCAATTTATTTGAGCATAAGCTTTCGTGAGCTACAGCTCACTTCATCAGATTGTTGAAAGGCTTCACAGGAGGAAGGACAGTAGGATGTTTGACCCATGAGCAGTGAGAGACAATCCCAATGGAAAGGGGCAGCCTAGAAGAACTCCCAGTGGTGAAAAGGATATAGACATACTCTGCACAATTCCTACTACTGTCCAGGCTCTGGAATCACTAGCTGTCTGGCCTTTAGACAAGAAGAGTGTTAGGATTTTACAGAGGGAGAAGCAGTGGTTCCTAAAGAGGTGAGGGATCATTAGGAATCCTTCTGGAATAAGCTTGAGCTAGCTAGGCTACACACAATTAGGGGGAGCCTCGCTTGCTTCTCTCAATAGTGTCATCTACCCATATGCCAAAAATAGCCTTGAAATATTTTTACATTTTAAAGTGTTTTCCATTGTGCTTTTGTCCATGTGTTTTTCCTTTCCTCACTCTGTGACGTGCTTTTGCTTGGATGTGCAAATGAAGCGAAATGGCCATCCAGATCCCCTGGTACACAAAATAAGTTAGACAAAGAACACTCCCTTACAGTGGGCAAGGCTCCTTGCTCTTCTCGTGTTTCCCTTTTCATATGCAGTTAAGCTGGGTAACATTTCTGCTTACCCAAGTTAATTGGAGCTTTGCAGGTACGAAAATATTTGCTCTCAGGGCAGAGAGCAGCCATTGTTTGCCAGGGCTTGAATTCCTAGCAAATGTTTTCTTATATCTACTTGATTCTCATCTCCTTTAGCTGAACCACAGCACAATCCCCCTTTTGTAACATAAACACCTTGGTGTTCCGTTGAGCCATTGAGAAGGAAAGCATGCTTGTAACTGTGTAATTGAACTATATGCTGATATCCATGTGCCAGGGAACCACTAACTTCTTCTAAACTAGCCATAGTCTCACATTCCCAGTATTTTTCCAGATGGATTATAGCTGAAACCATATCTTTTATGTCCTTAAGATGCAACGCAGCAACACACAAGCTCCTTGAGCTCCACAGAGCATTGAGTGGAAAAGTATTTGCTTTGCCAGATCTGTGCTAAGTATTTCTCCTGACAGTGGCATGTTGAAAAACCATGTTACTGTGAGCTCTGTTAGCTACACAGTGCTTTCATAAAGGGGGAGGGGAGGTGTCATGGGTAAAGGTTAACTGACAGTGATTGATTTACTGTAGTTTTAAACAATCAAGCCAATCCTTTGAATAAATGTTTGTTTAACATTGAAAATGTTTTGGTTTTTTTTCATGACACAACAAATGAAATTCACATGTTGACTGGCTGAGACATAAGCAAGGTCAGGCTTACTTTCTGCCTTTTAAAATGAAATGCCTCGTTATAAAACAGCGTAATATGAACAAATGTTTTGCCAGCGAACAGAATAACACTCATACTATATTCTTACTTGTAGTTTTGTTTTAATACAAAACTTTAGAGTGCTATTAAGTGGGACTTTTAATCAAAGTGCTTTACAAAGCAGAGAAGTATCATTATCCCCATTTTACAGATGAGTAAACTGAGGCCTAGAGTGGTGAAGAAGCTTACCCAGGTCACCAACCAAGCCAGGAATAGAACCCAAGTTTCTTGAGTCCCAGTCCAGTTCTCAGCCCACTGGGCCACAAATTTCAATCAACAATTATCTGGATGACAAAAAATGGATTTTAAAAAGCTGGTAAGACAAGAAATGAAGGAAATGCTATTTGCCAATAATAGCCTTTAAATAGCAATGTGCTCTTTATGGGCCCAGTCTAACTCCCATTAAAGTGGGATTGGGCCATATGTGACCTCACCACTTCATCAAGGTCTGAGCTGCTAGGTTCTGTGCCCTCTCCACTCCAATGGTCTTTGGTGTGACAGGAAGACACTTGGCATATCACAGGACCACACCCCTTTGTGCTCCAAAATGGGTCTGGGGTGCATGCTAGAGCTTGAATGGATCCAGTAGACTATACTGCAGCATATGCGAACCGAATTATTGTAGAAGAAAGGGTGTCAGTGATACAGAACAAGGCCAGTAATGGCAGCAGGAGGCTTATTACTGTACTTAGCAGTGCAGCTGATATTAAACACATTCTTTTATCTAGATTCTCTCATGTGGTTTTCATCAAGATGCCAAAGTAGAAGTTACCAGGATAGGACAAGAAGTTGCTGGCAGGAGATAGAGGGGTCAATTGTATGTGTGCTTGTTGGAACTGATGATGAAGCAAGCTGGCAATCCCACCAATCAGGGTTGAGGAATTTAGGAAGTCAACCAGCTTAAGGAATTCAGTTATAGTTTTCTAGACATGCTCTTGGCACTCAGTCCTGCAAGGTGCTGAGCCCTCTGGCCATGGTCCAACAAAACATTTAAGCACGTGCTGTGGACCAGAGAAAAGGGTGTTATGTTGGACTTACTCCTCCACCACTTCTTCCAGAATGGCTGGAGACTGAGCATCTGGTGGGACCAGCCAGAGATTGGAGAGATTTGAAATCCCAACACGGCCCCTGTTTGGCCGTTGACAAACCTAGTTATCATATATACTGCTGACTAGGAAGGCAGGACAAATCTCTCCTAGAAGCAGTAAGTTTTCACAGTATCCCTCCATGAAGTTAGTTAATTTGGAAGCCAGCAGGTATCAGGGCATATTTAGGATTTAGGAGTAGATGGACCGTGTGTCTGATCCAGTAGGACAATTCCTGTGTTCCTGTGAACACTGTGTAAGACTGAAGGAACAGAAAGATTCTCGTTAGCCTTTGAGTTAAATTGATTAAACTGGGTCTACCCCCTTCCCACCCAAAATACTTATTTCTGCTATGTCATGGTACCAGCATAAGTGGTAGTGGTGGCTGACTCTTTCTAAAAAAACCCAAACAGGTGAAAAATCAGCCTCCTAGAGATATCTGTTCTGATACTAGTCATCATAACCGTATCACAGATGCGGTTCTTGTTCATACACTTCTTAGAAAGAATAATCTTATATAAAGCTGTAAATCGATCGTAAATGACAGCATGTGCAGTAAATCTACATAAATCCTGTAAGAATCCCATTCAAATCTCTTTCCATGCCTTATAAGAACAAGCCCCCCATCTTCCATCTATACAGTTTTACATACATCAAGAAGTATAGGGTTCTCTTAATGATTACCCTTTCGTAAGAGCACAGCTAATCCCTCTGGGCCCAATTCTGAAGTTCTTATTCAGGCAAAATTCCCGTTGATGTCAATGCGTGTTTTGACCATGTAAGGATTTCAGTAGTGAGCCCTGTAATATTAAATACTGTTTTGCTCAAGGTTTTACTCTATGTAAAATTATAGTAATCTTGGACCTGGCTTTGTTGGTTAGAACTAGAGTGCAGAGTTGTGCCAGCTAAATAGCATAATAATAGTGAAAGCAGTAGGATCTGCAGGCTATCTGCTCATTTTATTGTGGTACCAAACTAGCTGCCAAAATGTTTTGAGTTTTTAACCACATGTCCTGTTTAGTAATAGCACTTATGGTACTGCAATTATGGTAGATTTTGGACTAGTTTTGCATTAATTATGTATAATACACGCTCCACTTATACAACAAATGTTAAGGGTCTCTTGTTTGTCCCTACGTCGCTAGTCTAGTAATTTCTTAGCTCTGAAAGGTAATCTGAAGGGTTCAATGCTTGTTTTCTTTCACAAATGTACAGAGTATTACCTTGGACTTTTGAGAGGAAAGGGAGAAATAGACTAATTACCCTAATATACCGTCACTGATATCAGACAGTTTATACACTTCAAATATCAAGAGTTTTGTAAAAAAAACCTAACCAAAACAGAAAAACCTCTTATCTGCAGTCTGAACACCAAAGGGCTGGATAAAGAGAAGCCTGCCTTTAGAGAGTTATACCGTTGTTTATCAAGGTGAACATATCCAGCAATTCCTGAGCCATTCTTCAGATCAATAGCCAACAACAATGAAGAGTAACGAGCTCCAGTGATCATAGTCATGTAGCCCATCAATCTTTTCTTACATCCAAGTTGCACAGAGAGATCTGGCAGACAGGGCTGGCATCTAAGTATTCTTTCATTTAGTCCTGTCTCCAGTTAGATGATTAAAATTATAAAGGTTTTCAAATGCTATTTTGAATGCTATATCTACAGTACATACCTCCCTAACAAGCAATTGCAGATTACTTTCCAAGGGCAGTAGTTCTGGCATCTGCGGATCACCAGGGTGGAAGAGGAAGTGGTTAGGGCACTAGCCTAGGTCTAGGGAGACTTGGGATCAAGTCTCTGCTCTGCACACAGGCTTCCTGTGTGACCGTGGACAAGTCAATTAGCCTCCCGTGCCTCAGTTTCCCTTCTGAAAGTGGGGATATTTGTACTTCTGCCCAGGGGTGTTGTGATGATAAATACACTAAAAGATTGTGAGGTGTTCAGCTGTTATGGTAATGAGGGCCATATAAGTGCCTACGACAAAGATATGTGCTTATTATATACATCTTGTTTGATAATTTCTTTTAATTTATAACATTTGAAGACTATGTCCAGAAGGAAGACCTGGTTGAAGGTCCAAGCCACCTTAAACCCCTTTAAACCATTGTTAATATTTTACCACAAAACATGGGTTATGCATCACTTTTTACTGCTCAGTAAAGGAAATTCAGTCACCCCAATTAAGTATATAAACATTGACCAGATCACTACATGAACATCATCAGAGTCTTTTCATCCAGTGAACTGCTAATGCGATGGGGGCTATATAATAAATGGGTTGCTTTCTGCCTCTATCTTGAACAGCTTACATTTTTCTATAAAGTCACCATCAACTATATACTGTAAGTAATAGCTGAATAACTAATAAATTGTATTTAGCTATGTAATTAAACTTAAACATAAACCTGTTCAAGCCCTAGGTGTACACTTCCAAGTACTGTGTATGTTCAAGCTAAGTGTTTTCCGCTTGTTTCACATCAGATTGCATGTGCCAACCCTTCTCTGTGCTATTGTTTACATATTTTAGGAACAAATGCTTTTACTATCCCTGAGCAAACAGACTCATAACCTCTCGTTAGTAAGTTGTAATGGCCATTCTTGTCTGAAGTATGTGTATGATGGCTAGTATGAATCATCTCCATTTTAGATTCATTTCCAAACTAGATATTTTTCTTTAATTGTTTTCTTTGGATTTATACAAACTACTCAAATAACATGTGCTCTAAGGCCCCTTGACATATCTTAAAAATACAACAGCACGGATACCCAAACATAACGAAAGTACAGCAGCACGACACAATATAACCCAAACACCGCCAGCAAACCAGGCAACTTAACAGCTTAAATCCCTCCCCTCCAATGGCTGTCCATCATATCTAACAATGATGTCATGGCATCAAGTGTGTTCTCCTGGGGCTGTGTAGTTCAATGCACGCAGAGCAAGATTGCCAACAGATATGACAAAGGGATGTGCAGGTTGCCACTGAAGACTTGGCATGATGCTTGGCCCTTTTTTGATCAGTGTTTTTTTGTTTTATAACCTTTATTGATAATTGCTCTCCGTTAAAATCTGCCCTTGGCTAGGTCTTCAAGGTGATCAACATTTATGCTGCATGAGGTGAGATTCTTCTTAAGGGTGTCTTTGAAGCATTTTCTTTGACCATCCCTCCTACACGTTCCCAGTTTCAGTTCACCACAGAAAACTATTTTTCGGAAGTCTATCATCTGATAATGTGACCTGTCCATCTAACTGGAGCTTTGAGGATAATTGCCTTGATGCTGTTTGGTTTTGCTCTTTCAAGGATGGTAATGTTTGAGAATTTGTCTCTCCAGTGGGCATTCAAAATAGAGCAGAGACCGCGCATGTGGATTTTTTCAAGTTGCTTAATGTGTCCATGGCAAAAGGTCCATGTTTCACACCCCCTCTGTTTCAAATGCCTGGGGGAAAAGACTGAGCTTTGCAGCATGCTCTGTAGTTCCCCATATTTGAGGTATTACAGATCAAAGGCGGTGCCCACAGAGAACACTTAACCCAAACTTTCCTTTCTATAGCTATATAGCTGATAAAGTAGCCTCTGCAGGAATCGCTATACTTTTCTACTCTTATAGAGTTCACCTGTGCACAGCTCCTGATTTGTTTCAGTTGGATATTTTTCTAGGTGAAAGTTAAACTTGTTCCATTTATTCTAGGTTGTTTAAACCATTTAAAATGAAATCTTCCCATCCAAAATCTGGATATTTGTACTACCTGAGGGAAGAAAACACAGGCCTTGCAAATCACATAGGGAGAGTAATTTCTCTTAAATCCTTAAGTAATCTTTAGTGTTTACTGTGCTGAAGCCTTGGAAACTTTCCTTTACAGAGGATAAATCTCTGTTTTTATTTGGGCTTGTCCTGATCTAAATTGTGAGTTGATGAGAGCATTGTAAGATAGTGAGAACAGGTATGTCAACTTCCTGGTTAAATAATCTTTTAGAGTTTCTTGACCTAGCAATATGGAAGTACTTGATGCAGAGAAAATATACTGTGGGGATGACAGATAAAGCAATCTCCATACCTGCCCCAGTCCCCTTTGTTACCAGGTTAATGTTGTTGTTAAGTCTGTGAATTTCAATCAACATGGGTAGGTGATTATGGTCTTGATCCCGGAAAGTGCTTAAGTGCCCTCCTGAGTAGGGATGCTTCCCTGAACTTGGGCCTATGTGATCTAGGGCAGTAGTTCTCAACCGGGGGTCCATGGCTCACTGGAGGGTCGCAAGCTGTTTTCAGGGGGTCCATCAAGCAGGGCCAGATTAGACTGGTTGAGGCCCCACTGCCCCTTTGAGCAGAAGCCCCACCGCCCCACCGAGGGCTGAAGCGTGGAGCCCTGAGTCCCCCCGCCCAGGGCTGAAGCTGAAGGCTGAGGAACTGAGCTGGGCTGTGGAGTTTTTATAGCATGTTGCGGGGCCTCAGAAAAAAAAAGATTGAGAACTCTTCCTCTAGGGCCTGATCCAGCTGCCATAGAAATTACGGAAAGCCTCACACTGGCTTCGTTGGATCAGATCTCTATTTAACAGGACTATAGAATCACTGCATAATACAACTGGTCCTTTGACAACTGCATTCAGGGGCCAGATTCTGCTCTCACTTTCATTTGGGATATATCCAAAGTAAATCCATTGACATCGGTGGAGTAATTCCATATTTTTTCCTGTGTAATTGCGAGAAGAATCTTTCCAATGAACTGGATAATAGAAATCAGTCAGCATTCGAGCTAGGAATACTCTACTTATTTGCCATTGTCAACACTGTGAGGTTTAAGAGCCAAAACATGACTGAAAATCTTTCTCCAGGTTTGAGGTATGAGATATTTAAATAATCTTAGAGAGTATATTATTAAAGTCTTTTTAAAAATATACAGTGGTCAGATGTGTGTCTTGGATAAGAGTGCAAGTGTGTCATGTCTCTGTATATTTCTCATGTTCGGGATAACAATCTTTATTGCTCATATACAAAGGTATGTGTAATACATTGACTAAGTGAGTCGTGCTCTTCTAGGGGCTGGTTTATGTAGAGGATATGAGTCTACTACTGCTTCCAGCTGATGGAGTTACTCCTTAAGCTCATGAGGTCTGTGCTTCAGAAGATGAAGGTTCTGGGCTGTAGTCTCATGACATGTGATCATAGTTCTTACATATATAAATATTTTTAAAAGAACAGAGCCACACACAATGCCAGAGATGAATTCCCCACTGAGATCCTCAGTTCTGAGGGGGTCTCTGAGAGACAGCCAATTGTCTTAGGATAACTAGACCTTTGACTGTAAAGCTTGCGGAAAGTATGAGGAGGAGAAGGGAACTGGAAACACAAGAGAAGTTTGTAGGAGAAAGAGGGACTGCTGAGACAAAAAAATGTTTTAGAACCTGACATAAAGGCTCCAAAATAGACCTGCAAATACTAAAAAAGTATTATATCATATTGGAGCTATTTGGAGGTGGAGCTGATCCCTGTTTGGCAACAGAGCTTTTGAAAGTATTATTTTAAAAACAGATATGGCTTGGAAGTAAGTCCTGCCCTGAGATACCGTGTCAAGTACATAAAAGAACTCCAAACATTACACAGCGGTTTGATTGTCCAGTTATTTTAATCAAAGTATAAAAAAACAAGAGGTGGAACAAGAAAATGCATGTTTGCTGTTAAAGAAAAATGTTTTGGGACCTAGTGTATCAGGAAGATATTGCTCAAGAAAAATATACTCTTATGTCTTGTAACATTGCCATCAAGAGTAAGACTATGGCTTACCCAGTCTTCCGCTTAAGCTGTGGGACAGGGAAAACAGGGATAATTCCCAGAACCTGGGCAAAACAGTGTGTAGGTGTGAATGAGAGTGAATTGCATGAAACGCTAGGCAAGGGACCATTTAGATGATATATTCTTTGGGGTGGGCATTAAGAATTCCCACTTCATAGTTTGTCCATGAGATCCTGGAGAAACAGTAGTTCTCACAGACATTGCCAGGTGTTGACATTGTAGCAGGGAGTAGAAGGTTGCTCCAAACCATTGCAAAAGTGACTCAGTCCCTCTTATCAGCCCCAACAAAGAACTAAAGCAGTAGAACCTCTTTCATATCTGACACCTTGTTAGGAGCTCCATGTCCCAGATCTACACTCAAGAAGCCGTTTGCATGGCACGACAACAACATGCTTTATTGATCCAACAAAACAGCAGGGACTGTGCGGAACCAAGGGCACTGTTATGACTGGATTGAGTCCATGTTTTACTCAGCTAAGCAGGGACGTAAGGCCCCATCCCCCAACCCTTTGTTCACACCACCTGTATCTTGGGACGGCACCTGGTGTAGAGCACTGCCCCATGCTCCGAATACTCCTCCAACAGTGAGCAAGGGAGCAGGGAGGGAGGTGGAAAAAAGCGGAGGTGGGAGGACTTTTGGCTCCTTCTCTTCACTCATTGACCAGAGTAACTGGTCGTGGAGGGGAGGAGGAGTGAATAACACCCTTTCAAGATTGTAATAACTTTGTCCCTTTGGCCTGGTGGGGTTGTTTTTGATGGGAAGAGACATCATGACACCAGTAATGTATATTGGGGTAATTTGTTGATTTACAAGCACTGTACACCAAGTCCTGTATCTCTGATCGCAGTCGAAACAAACAGCAGCAGGCAGTTTTCTTGCTCAGAAATCCTCAAGTCTGCCACTCCAGTGGGCTCTGTGCCCAAGAAGCCCTGTCCTCTGCTTCCTCTCAGAATCAGACTCACAATTCCTCCTCCTGTCTCTCTCCAATATACTGCCTGCTATTGATACCCTATCCCCTGCATGGACAACCAGGAAACTCCTATTAATCTACTTGTCCTACCACATGGCCTATGGCTTTGGTTAGTCTCCCTCATTGTCTACAGTTGTTTTTACTACATGAAGGGGCCTGATAGTGATTGACACACCCATCCAGTAATAGCCATTAGCACTTTTAACCTTTTTTTCATGTTTCTCTCGGCCCCATTTTGTACTTGTATATTCCTCCACAGCAGTTCTGTAGCTAGATGTAAGTCCTAAATTCCAGGTAGCTAAGGATACCAGTTGTGCATATATTACACAGGGGAGTCATGTTGCTGCATATCTTATCTGTAGTACATGGAAATCAGCTATATAGAGAGTCCAAGACAGCACCCTTTCCATAATCCCATCAAACAGCTCCATTCCACCTAAAAGATTAGTCCATGAATTTCTTTCTTAGATTTATTTGTGTTTACACTAGTTACTAAAAAATCATGATCAGCAACTCTAGCCAAACAGTTTTCTGGTATTTCTGGGGCCAATGTATCCCGCTAGTAAGTGCTGTTTTGCTTCAATGCCAAGTGTTTCTTCAAGTCTCACAGTTTGTTCATAGCCCCTCTTAAAACAATCTGAGGAAGTCACACTTTGCTATATGCTGATAATTCTTTGGCTAATTCTTGAATGTATCAAAACTGTCAGCAATAGCGCTCTACAGTTTAGCATAACTTCTTTGTATAGGGGAGAAAGAAGCGCACAGTCACCAGTGGGATGAGAAGACTGGAATTTAGTATATAATATACTTTACATCCAAAGATGGCGAGAGATGAATTGATTAAGCCCCGCAACATCTCTGTGATGTGCAATAGTGGAGTATTCAGTGTCCTCTCATTTTGGGTAACCAAAGTAAGACACTTTGGACTTGATTTTCAGAGATGCTGATCACCTACTGATTTCATTGACTTCCTCTGGAGTTCAAGGTCCCCAGCACTTGTGAAAATCATGCCCGGGGTGTTTCAAGCTAAGGCCAAAAACTGAGGTAACCCAACTACAGAGGACAACTATTTAAAATGTTGGAATAATTGAACTGCCCAAATCCCATGGCAGGTCAATGACGGAGCTGGAATTGAACCCAGCTTAGCTCACTTCCAGTCCCCAGATAATGCTCCCTCTCTAAGGATATTGAAGTGTGTTGTCAATGTAGTCAATGTGTTTCTCTTCCAGTACATTCTCTTCCTGCCTAAATGCCTCTTCTCTCTTACTGAAACCTCAGTGACACATTGTTAGTATTATAGCCAAGCATCAATAAGTCAACCCAACTTTTATTTTAAAAGTACAAGGCTTGATTCTCCACTCTTACATCAGTCTGATGCTGGTGCAACTTCATCTACTCGCTTAAAACTGATGTAACTGAGTATGGAATCAGGCCCCAGTTTCCAGTTCTCTTTGGCTTCTTTCCTTCGCATCACCTGCAGGTTTTCACTTTAGAGTAGGAAGATTCTGGGGGTACACATGCTGTTTCCATCCTTTCCTTGTGGTACTGGCATTTTTCTTTGTAATGTAATTGCCCATTTCAATAATGGAAGGATTCACAAATGGCCTGGGGAGGGAAGGGAGATGCTCTTTGTTTAATCCCCCACAAATATCAAATCATGCATAATAGATGTAGAACATACTGTACTGACTGGCTTTACTCTGCACAGAGTCAGTAGCGGTACTATAGCAAATATCTACAACACTGCATCCTGGTAAATTTGAGATTTAACCTCTAAACAGAAAGTTACAGAACCTCCCACTTCCAAATCCAATCAACACAGGCTCTCTGCAAGATAGAAACTGTCAATTTATCCACTGTGGTATCCTCTGGGGTTTTGGTTAAGTATATCACAGTTACCATGATTAATGTGTACAGAGGTTTTTTCAGTGTGGACCTGTATTCTCCTATTTATATAATGGGAGGCTTTATTTTCACGCTTGTGTGTATGCCGGAATTGTGCATTGTGTTTATGTGATAGAAGGGGCCAGTTGCTCTCCTTCTATCTTGCCAGTGACACCACCATTTGAGGGCCTGACCTTGTTTTCTAAACTCGGAGTTAATTTAGTGGTCTATTAGCGCAATCACAGAAAATGCCCAACCCCCCAAACCTTGTGGGCTTCGTTTGTCTTCCCTCATCCAAGAAGAGTTATCAAAAACCTCATTTCCAAGCAACAGGCCTCCTACCCATTCCCATGCTTCCTCCACTAGCACACCTCTGCTAGCCCCCACCCCCCGAATTTCATGCAGTTGCAGTCAGGCTCTCACTATAAGCAATAATCATTCAGCTGCTATATTCACAACTGCCTGGTCTACATGCAGAAGCTGACCCAGTTTAACCGAACATGCAACGTGACACTGGGTTGGTGACACCGAGCTGGTGAAACTTTGTGGGTGGACACGCTTACATGAGTTTAGCTTTTCCAAATAAGGGCAAGCTACAACAATGAAAGCCAGGCTTAAGACCAGTCTACACAGAAAGTTGCACCAGTTTAACTGAATTGGTTCAACATCACAATTGTATGGCAATTTCTGTGTAGACCAGTCCAGCAATGCTCAGACCGGCATGCTGGAGAAAAAGTAAAACAAACAAACAAAAAAAACCGAACCAGAGTGATAGTAAAACATGAAAAATTGACTAAAAATTATCTGCTGGTCAATGGAGATGTCAATTTAAAGCAGCAGGACCCAGGGTTCTTTAGTTCTACAGAGGAGGAGGAGAGGAGAGAGAGAGAGACTGTGGCATAGAGGACAGAGCACAGGCTTGGGATTCAGGAGTTGTGTGTGTAGCAACTAACGATTTGGTTCATTATAATGTACTCACTGTGGGTGTATTGTCATATCAGCGAGTAGCAAGTTAGCTTGTAGAGGTGTGGCCTAGTGGGTATGGCACAGCTAGGGACTCAAGACACTTGATATCTCTTCCTGGCTTTGTCCCTGGCATGCTGGGTATCCGTCAGTAAGTCATGTGGTTTCTCTGTGCCTCAGTTTCCCCACCTGTAAAATGGGGATAGGGACATTCATCTCCTTTGTAAAGCATTTTGAGATCCGCTTATGAAAAAGTACTATGTAACAGCTAGGTCTGATTATTATTGTCAATCTCTCCACTTAAACAAGAGCTTTTTTTAAGAAATGTGGGAGCGGCTTGGGTTTTTGGAGCAAAAGGACGAGAGTTCTGATCTCACCTTCCTAAGGGGGAAGTGTGCGCACTCATGAGCAAATGCCTTCATGTAGTAAATGGGCCAGAGGCTCAGTCCCTCCAGCAGCACCCAGGGGACTTCAAACAGCAGCTGAGGATTTGCCTGGCATGGGGGAATACTCAGCTGCTGTAGGACTGGTGTAGGGTGGGCTGGGGGCTGGACAGGGGTGGAAGGCTGCTCTAATTTATGCTGGAGCTGATACAGCACCCCATGACGAGGGCACCAGAAGCTATCTAAGCCCCTCCTCTCCCCCGGCTTCACCGCACACTGCTCTAGTTCAGTGTGTCTATTGTCTGCAGCATGCCGATTTATAACACTAAGTGCACCAGATAGTGGCAGCCTCGTTAGAGCCATGTGAAATTTTGTAATGAAACCTGAAACCAGGTTTCACCTGCCTTCAGGTCCTGTTACAAAACTGCGTTGTGGCCAGGTTCACCAAAGGTAGATGGTCTTTGGGTATGTCTTTACTGCACACGAAACCTAGGCTCTGACTCAAGTTCAAGCCCAAGCCCTGCTTCCGTCCACACACAAATCAGTCTGACTTGAGTCAGCAAGCACTCAGTACCTGGGTCCTAAGACACGGCTGGAGAGTGAGCCAGAGCCCAAGTCCCACTGGGACTCAGATCCAAACTCTGTCATTTTTTAGTGTGGACACAGGACAAGCCACAGACCCAAGCTGGAAGATCTGCATAGTGTGGTATGATGGTAGCTCAGCTGTGAAACCCAGCCCAGCAATTGCAAACCCACATTTACAACACAGTGTGGCCGCTCAGTCACTGTGGGCTTGGGGTTTAGTTGACTGAGCGGCCACACTGTGTTGTAAATGTGGGTTTACAAAGACTTGGGTCCCAAAGACCTGAGCTTAGCGTGCCATGTAGACATTGCCTGGGAGAGCCTGGGCCAAATGTCCAGCAGACCTGAGCCCATGTGTCATATAACGTGGAATCCAAGTTTTTCATCAGTGATTTTACAGTTTCTACCTGAAAGCAAGCAAAACTCTGCAGCTCTGGCTGAATTTCATTTGAAATTTTGGTTTGCTTCATTCCAAGACTCGAAGTAAAACTTAGGGGGTCTAACATGAACAGCAAGAGAGTTGATTTGTGTGATCTTGGCTTAATGTGTGTTTTTGGACTTACATGTGGAGGTTTTTTAATAGAGTAACTGCTCCTCACCCCAGCCAGACCTTAAAGGGGTTTTGCCTGTGATATAAGGCCTTGTCTAGCTTATAAAATTAATATAATGAGCCTTGATTCCCTCTTACACTTAGGCCCCTTTACAATGATCTAGGGCTTTAAAGAGGATGTAAATGTAACTCACTCCCACTTTAAGACCCTTTTATGCTGTTAAAGCAGCATAAAGTGGCCTAAATATAAATGAGACTCAGGTTCAATATCTTTTGTTGGGCACATATCACCAAAACGAAGGATATCTGATTTTCCTATTTAAAAAACTACTGATAAATGCTGAAAAACTGTCCTACTGCTCAGAACATTTCTTACCAGGCTGTCGTTAGACCTAACCAATACCTAACCTGTAAAGTGACATATCTTGTGTGCTACACTGTCAAGGGATCGGTTTACTGGGCCAATCATCATGCTAGTTTGGGAAGAATTACACATGCTTTCAATGATTAGTTTCTCTTTCTGATTGGTATTCAGTTGCACTTAGAGGATTAAATTCCTTTGGTGACTGTTCTCCCACCTACACACATCATTCGAATGCAGCACTTATTATTTGTATTGACTGTTCTGCATTTATTTCACAGCAGTACCCTGTGTTTCTGAATTAACAAAATGGGGCAAATTTATCTCTGAGGTAAGTTAATTAAAGACAGTGAATTTAATTTGGTCTGTGGTATTAAAGAAATAGTGAGACAAAATCCGCAAGATGAACCACCGATGTATGTGTATGCTAAGCAGTATACATGCCTCAAAGAGCATTCTTTAATCTTTGAAGGAATTAAATAGTCTATCCTTTTTTAACTGTGCCAAGAATCAGGGCTCAGGTTAGCATGGATCAAATCCTTCTCTGTTACCCCAGCACTACTTTATTGACCCAGGATGTTCAAAGACACCCATTTGTTGCTTCATAAAAAGAAACTCACCTAATTCTAGATTTACAGATATCTGAACCAAATATTTTTGCAGGGTGAAACCCAGGGTTAACAGCTTTATGGACCAACCTCTAGATATGGGATGGCAAGTATTTCCATGTATAAGAGAGTTTTGCTATCTGCTAGAGTTTGGGACATTTCTATACAAGGTACGTCTGTGTAATATGAAAAGAGGCAACAAGCCAGCCAGCCTGACATTGCTGTTTGTTTGAATATAAGTAGCAAAACACACCGTATTGTAATATATGTGATCTGAAATGGAAGAATATTGGTATATGTTTGCCTTTACACTTCAATGAGGAAAGAATAGCATTATATTACTCTGCAGATGCACGTGTGTATATATACATTATATGTAACATATGCAATATATAAATGCATATGCAGAGTGATAAATTAATTGCAGATGGAGTACAGTAAGCCCCAGTCTCCTGGGAGTTAGTCAGTAATATACAACAACAACAACAACAACACAATCTCTGGGCTCTGCGCACACCACACACACTCAACAAAACTAAGGGCTTCTTAAATCGCTATGCCAAATTGTAATGCAAACAGTGTACAGAAGGATGAACAAAGAAAATAATTGACATTTCTATCCCGAGGCTTCTCTCCGGATTAGAGAGGCCCCAGGGCTAGAATGTTATTTTCTTTGTTCTTCATCCTTCTGCTGGTTGTTTGCATTACATTTTGGCATAAGATGATTTAAGGCGTCCTTAGTTTTGATGGATGCAGGTGGCGTGTGCACAGTTCTTCAGTAAATAATGTTACCAATATGGATTGCTTTAAATGGCTCTGCTACGGCTTTAAAGAATGCTATGGCTTAATTTGAAAATGCATTTAGGAGATTAAATAATGTCTCGGTGCTGGATTATTATGTCTTCTCTGATTTTAATATTGTTCTAATTAAGACCCCAAACTCATAATCATTTAAAACATAACAGTAAGTAACCGGTCTTTTTATTGTTATAAATTAATACATGGTGGGGGAATTAACCCAAAACACACATACACAAAGGGAAGGAGTAACCTGGAAAGCAGTAATCCTGGAAGAGCCCTTGGGATAATAGACAGCAAATCAGATGTGACATTGTAGTATTATATGACTGTAGAAGAAGCCAGTGCAGTTTTGGGGAGATATACACAAAGGGGGGTCCCGGGGAAGGGAGGTAACAATCTCTTGCAGTACAGCTCTGGGGCAACGGCGTCTGGAATACTGTGTCAGTGCTAGGTGCTGTGAACTACAAAGATATTGACACACTGTGGAGGGTGTTCAGAGAAGAGAAACACAAATCAGCAGGGGGCTTGGGGTTTAAGAGGAAAGATTAAAAAAATTGGTTGCGTGACAACTGGATATACTTGCAGCCTGGGGCCTAACATCCAGCAAAGAGAGGGTGGAACAATCTTCTTCTAGCTGTAGTCCCATATATATGGGTTCGGCTCTTCAAGGCCTTCTTCTCCATTCCACTCTGTCTTGAAGCAGTACCTCAGAAACTCCTCAGTTAATAAAATCCTTTTGTATGACATCCACCCACCGAGTTTTGGGTCTTCCAACCCTTCTCTTACCCTCATTTCTAAGTTTAACATGTTGTTTCCTATATATTCTTCTGATCTTCTTGACACATGCCCAAAGCATCTAAGCCTGGACTCTCTCAACTGTTCTATGATTGGCACCACTTTCACACTTCCCCTAATTCATTTATTCCAAACCTGTTCCATCCTTGTAACTCCAAGCATCCATCTTAATATTTTCATTTCCACTGTATTGAAGATCTGCTCCTGTCTCTTCCTCAGTGCCCAGCATTCAGAGCCATGCAAAAGTGCAGGCCTGATTACTGTCTTCTAGACCTTACTTTTCAGATTGATAGGCATTCTCCTATCACAGGTGAGACTGCTCACATCTCTCCATTTACTCCATGTCTCTCAGGTTCTGCTTATAAGTCTGTCATTGAGTACACTATTTTCCTGTACTAATGAATCTATGTACTTGAACTTCTGTACCTTTGGTAGGAGCTGGCCCTCCAAACTTAGTCTTGTTGTTTTCCTGCAGAGTGTCATCAAATCTACAGACCATATAGTTTGTTTTATTCCTGCTGATTTTCATGTCATTTCTTTCAAGTACATACCTCCATCTCTCTAAATCTCCTTCCACTTCCTCTCTGGGCTCCTCCATGAGCTCTATATTACTTGCAAAAAGCCATTCTGAATGTTTTCTGTAAGTGCGTCTGTGACAGACAGACAATTTCCTGCAATATCCTGAATTAACTTTATTGAGTTAAGTTAAACCTTATTGAATTAGGGGATACATATACAAAGGGTCACAGGGAAGGGAGGTAACAATCTCTTGGAGTACAGCTCTGGGGCAACGGCATCTGGAATACTGTGCCCAGTACTCTGGGGACCCCTTTGGGGTCCATTGTATTAAAAACGTAGTTGTGTTTGTGTTAGTACGGAATTGCATGTATTTCCCTGGAAAGGGTAAACAGGAGAACAGCAGGGTGTGATTAGGCAAATTAACCCCAGAGAAGCCATCCCCTGGCAACTTACATATATTAGTTCAATCTGGATTCTCCAGGGACAGACAAACAAAGAAAGGGTTTCTGGATAAATAGCCTGGTTTTAAAGTGACTCAGGGTCACCTTCCTGATCCAGCAAACAGACAAGGCCCCAATCCTTAGGGAAGGGTTGGAAGGACTGGGCCTTCTGAGGCTTCATAAGACTGGGTGC
Organism: Lepidochelys kempii; assembly: GCF_965140285.1. Lineage (NCBI taxonomy): Eukaryota > Metazoa > Chordata > Testudines > Cheloniidae > Lepidochelys > Lepidochelys kempii. The sequence continues at coordinate 253,936,066 of NC_136380.1, forward strand.
TTGTTCTGGGCTGAACTTGAAACCACAAGGCATTCCCCCTTGCTGAGGGGGGCAGGTGGGGTAGGAGGCCTGCTCCTGCCAGAGCCCATGTTAGGGGCAGGGTTAACTCTGGTAAGCTTATTAGTATGTATGTCTGTTCTTCTATTGTTTTTAATATGTTTTTTCTGTAGCGCTTGTTACCAAAAGAATAAAGTACCGTTGCCTAGGAAGTGCTGTGTGGTACCTTCTAACTGTAACGATTACACCTGTTAACCATCTCTGAATGAAGAGAAAGCAAGCAGGAGTGCTGGGAATCACACAGTGAAGGCAGGGAGCTGTGCAGCCTGGAAATACCCCCGTCAGAAGGGAGGGAGATGTGGTTCTCCACCCAAGACAGGCTGCAGCTGGGGAGCTGGGAGCCTGTGAGTGGCTGGAGCACTGAGAGGCAATATTGGTGCAGTTGCCCTGAACTGTCACACATTCAATCACCAGCATGAACGAAAAAGGGCTTAGTGCTGACCCTTGACGTACTCCGATGGACTAGAAACTGTTCAGTTTCTCCACCTGGCCTTCTGAGCAGCACCCTCATACATGTCCTGGACAAGTTTTGATACAGTCTTCAGGGATCTGTTTTTCATTCTCACACATCACCAGATGACCAGCAAAGAGAGACGTTACTGAGCTATACCTAGGAGTTATAGGAAGAAACTGAGACAGGGGAAAATGTTCAGTGAATGAGAGATATTCAGCTATGGAATAGTATCCCAGGGGAGGCAGTGGAAGCAGGAGCCGTGCTGGTAGGCAGAGAAGGGTTAGCAGAGCCAACTGCTATCCCTGCAAGATGGTCCCTGGCTCTGTGAGGAAGGGGGTTCTCTCCCCAGTCATCTGCAATATTGGGAGAAGATGTGAACTTGCACGTTCTAGTACCCCCTAGCACCTCTCATCAGAAGGAAAGCATAGGGAGCACTCTGCAGGGGGAAATCTTACTGAGTTTTCTTCACTCCTGCAGGTTTTTCCTCATTAAATGGGCGATCTGGTCCTATATCACACACCCCTTTAAAATACAGCCACCTCGGGGGTGGATGATAGCAACCAACCAGAGCAGATCACAGTACACACCAGGGAGTGGAAAAGGAAAATTCTGGCCAAGGACACTGAGGAAAACTCTTTCTTTTACAGGTTTCAGAGTAGCAGCCGTGTTAGTCTGTATCCGCAAAAAGAACAGGAGGACTTGTGGCATCTTAGAGACTAAGAAATTTATTAATTTGTTAGCCTCTAAGGTGCCACAAGCACTCCTGTTGTTTCTTTTACAGGAAGTACATTCAGTCTTTGTCCTTCAGAGCAGACAGGACTTTGGCTTTTAATGTCTCAGCGAGGAGCAAGCGTGAGAGAGAGACATGCACATAGGTGTGTACACACACATGCACACGGTACATTGCTTGGAACTACAGCTTATTTAAGTGAAGGGCTGGCACATTCTCAAGATGTGGCCCCCAGAAAGTGCAGGTGTGTTAGATGTTTTTTAGACTATCCTTTCCAGATAGTATGTTAAAAAAATCTATCAAGTTGAGTAAAAGGGAATCATACCGACTTAAAAGCAAAAGACTTGGTTCTCCCAGTCCACTAGTTTTACACAAGTGTACTTCCATGAGTTTTGCTGGAAAATACTTCCAATTTACACCCAACCATAAACGAAAGAAGAATTGGACCCAAAATGTTTACACAAAAACAAATATTTCAAGGCATCATAATCAAATAGAGAAAAGAAATGAGAGGCTGTGAACCCGGGTGTAGTGCCTTCTAATGAGCCCTTGGTTACTTTTCACAAGCATCAGGAACAGTATCTTGGGGCATTGTCCAAATCCTGCCATTGTGGGACCCAGACACGGTTTCACGATCTAAAGGCAGATGATTGACATGAACATTATTGGTCAGTCGATAGGGTGATGGTTAAAATAGAAATCCACTGATTTCTAAGGGAATAGTCTAAGTTTGGGAAATTCCAATGACATCTATAAATTATTCAAAATCTTCTGCTTTGCTTTTTAAGTTCTATCTTAAAAGGGCAGGATTTGTTTTTAAAAGCACTGTTTCCTGGGAAACTGTTGAACACACACCACCATGATCTCTGTCGTTCAGGTCCCTAACCAGGGCGCCATCTTTGACTCCTCCCTCTCCTTTACCTCTCACTTCCAAGCCATGTCCAAATGCTGCTGTTTCTAGCTAATCTGTATCTTTGTATATCAGTGCCCATCATCGTAGTATCTAAGAGCCTTCTAAGAGTAAAAACATCCACAAATCTCTACCTCTCTTCATTCCCTTCCACAGAGAGGTCAGTTTAAGATTTTCTCCTGTGTCTATTTAAAGGGACACCCTCTAACTTTAGGAACAAATTTGACAAAGTTGTGATGTGGGTAGTCATGAATTTTAAACGGCCATTTTGCATAGTGACTTAGGCTTTATCCAGGCAGTAGCTGCACATTTCATCCCATGTTTCCTTTTAGGAAGAGCATTTCTGCCTTTAAATCTTCATGCCCCTCTGCTGAGCGGCAGCAGATTGCTGCAGGTTCGTGGGTCAGTTTCCCATTTGGAGCAGGAATTGGTGACACAAAGTCAGGATATTTTCTTTGTGTAATTCATTTATTTACAAACTACAGGAGTCCTCTTCTCGGAAGCAAGGGTGGTAAGGGGCAGCACACAGACAGCAGACAGAAACACCAGGCCTAGCATCTCTGCCCTCTCTCAAGAGATGTCTCTGTCTCGCTCACACAGATCCAGAAGCCCAAACTGTCTGCTTTGGTTTCTCTACAGCTTCTACTGTTCACTCCAGCTGCTTACGTACACATGGAGACAGCCTCTACTTCTGCTGTGGCTGCATCGCTGGGAGAGCCATAGCCTCTCAGTACTCTCTTAGCATCCCTCTGGGTGCCTGCTTGTATCCACCCATTCTATAGAGCAGCGGTTTTCAAACTGGGGTATGTGAGCTCTCGTCAGGGGGCACGTGAGCAAAATCCTGTAATGGCAAACAACACATTTTATTTAGTCAGACTTGGCAATCTAATCACGGGTATGTTATGACCCTATCTCAGATGGGGGTACACGGTAGACTACATTATTTGGAAAAGGGTATGCAGCCTAAAAAGTTTGAAAACCTCTGCTCTAGGGAATTCCTCCTACCTTAGTGACTTAATGGTGGGGTGTGACAGCATATTATATTTTATAATGATGTCATGCACTGGCACTGAAAGAAGGCTAGTGATCAGTCTTAGATAATCTAGCAGGGTGGTCTTCCTCCACATCTGTAAGAACAACAAAGTTGGAGACAAATTCTCTGCTGGTGTAAATTGGTATAACTCATGACGCTTCTCATCCATAAATCTTAACTGTTTCTGTCTATCCAGACAGAGAAAATGCTCATCTATGCCCTAATTTCCTCTTGTCTCCATCCCTTCTCTCTGACACCCACCTCATCCCTTCAGACCATTCAACATGGCATTGATAAAATCATTTTCCTTGTTCATCAAGCAATCTGATCATGTCAGCATCCCCTCCTATGAATCGCTTCACGGCCTCCCTTTCTCTAATACATCAAAGTCAAACTACATGTCCTTGCCTTCCAGGCCCTCCATAAATATACCCCTCCACTTACCTGAGCTTGTAAGCTGAGGGTGGAAAAGGGGTGTCTTAACTCCCACCTGCTGTGACTAAGCAGCAGCTTCTAGTTGACTGCAAAGCTGTGTGAACCATTTATAAGCACCCCGCAAACCATCAAGAAATTACCTACCAACTTCAGCCTGAGTTTGCCAAAAGAATGTTTATGGTCTGTGAATCTGGGCACATTTTCACAAAAACTCTGAAAATTTTCTCTAGGAGAAGGCAGTGCCCTGGAGAGATGGATGGGTTCTGGTGGAAAACATGGCAAACTGTGTGTTTTCAGTTGTATTTCCTTTTTGAACGTAAAACTCACTAGATCTGAATCAACATAAACTAAAATCAAGAAACAGCTTTTACCATAGCCTCAGTGAACCCAAAATGCTATGTGCATTTAGGCATTAGGTGCACTGAGGTTCCTAACTCCCATTGGGGGTTCAATGGGAGTTAAGCACCTAACTATCTTTGAGGCTCTGGGTCAGATGGCTTGCCAAATCTCACACAGGAAGTCTGTGGCAGAGCAGGGTCTCCCAAGTCAAAGGCCAATACCTTAACCACTGGACTATCCTTCCTCTCAAGACAAAGGACATGCACTCATTTACACCAGCTGAGGATCTGGCACAGCATTTTGTTAAGGTTCCTCCAAATGAGGTAGATCTAGGGCCATGCACTCTGCTGTCTTTGCTATTCACATCCCAGTGCTTCTTGCAAAGCCACTGCCAGTGCTAAATGGTGTGACCCTAGTCGTGCCATGGAAAAAGGTTCTCACTGGATTAATAGTTGTTAGGGAAAATATGAACTGATTATACTTCAGACACCTAACCTCGATGGCAATACATTCAGCGCAGAGTTTTAGCATTTTAAATAAGAAATTTAATCTGAAGAGTGACAGCATATGTAAATAATAAAACCAAAAGCTTACTAGCTAAATACTGAACTCATGAAGCATTACTCTGCCCTGTGTGATTAGCAAGGTGCCAAAACTGATAGCAAACTGGATTATCTTCTTCACAATGTGGCCTGTTTAGCACAAAGATAAATGACAACTTTCAACAATGCAGGTTGCAATTGCAGTGAATCATAGAATCATAGGACTAGAAGGGACCTCGAGAGGTCATCTAGTCCAGTCCTCTGCACTCATGGCAGGACTAAGTATTATCTAGACCATCCCTGACAAGTGTTTGTCTAACCTGCTCTTAAAAATCTCCAATGATGGAGATTCCACCACCTCCCTAGGCAATTTATGCCAGTGCTTAACCACCCTGACAGTTAGGAAGTTTACAGTGAAGCAATATAGAGATCACAGGCAGTTATTAATGGAATTACTTTGGGATATGAAGCTACAGTTAAGATTCTTCAGCTGGACGTGTTACCTCTGGTTCTTATCCAAATGGTCTATTAATAAATCGTTATGAAAAACACAAAGGCCTGATTCAGCAGTACATTACTCTCGGGTGACAGCAGTGTAACTCCCCGTTGACGTCAATGGAATAACACTCGGGAGGAACTGGAGTAACCCAGCAATGAATCAGGCACATATTCTCTAGCTATGCTCATCACCATGGCTTCTCGCTGCAGTGGTATTTCTATCAAACTTCCTACCCGAATCCTCCAGCAGACTATCACTGAAGTCAAAAATCTGATGCTTTCATATTGGACTGCAAACCGCTTACAGCTACGACACAAATGGCCACACACACAAAAGTAGCGTTACAGCTGATGACCTCTTTAATTGGCTGCTATGTATTGTTTTGCAAAGCCACTGCTTCATGTCTGATTTGATAGCTTTGATTTGACATTTCTCGGATTTAGTCTGGTTTGCGTGTGTATGACAGCCTACTTTAACCTCATGTGTCTGCCAGATCTTATACTGTACCTATAATTATACAGCTTTACCCATATTAGGCTAACTAAACCTATCCCACCTTATGCACTGTATTCCAAACAGTGATAAGTTTATTGAAAGGGGATTAAAGGCTTGGCATGCTCACCGGAGACGCTGGGATCCATAGCAAAGGAATCCGCTGGATACTGTAGCAAGTAGTGTTTTTAAAAAGAGTGTGTGTGTGTGTGTTGGGGGTGGGGTGAGTTGAAACGGTTTTTATATATCTGAAATCTGATCCTCTGAGGTTACATCATGCAAGGTCCTGAGTGCCTTCAGCTCCTGCTGAGGCAGATTCATCCCAGCACCAGTAACGATGGACAGAAGTGAGGTGGTTTGCATCTCCCCTATTCAGAGGCTGCAAGGGACCAGTTCATTCATCCAAGCATCCCTGTTGCAATAGCTCCTCTGGGCCATTGCAGAAATGCAGAATCACCACTGTGAGTGAAGGACTCCTCTGGCCACGTCCCTCTCCTTTCCCCCACCCTGCCTGCTCCCTCCCCAGAATTGCCCCAGGGCTACTATGGAGGTGGCGCAGAGGTGGCAGAGTCGACTCTGCACCTGGGGTAGGGCCCCCATGCACAAGGGATGTTCCTCATGGGCAGGCTTAAACCGGCTTTACCGGTGCTAAGGGACCCTAGAGCAACAATGGACCTTGCCCAGTGGCTTCAGTGATTGTTGGGATCTTTAAGGAACAAGGGTTTTGCTTTGTCCTTGCAGCAGCTTGGCACTTAATTACTCCTTGAGTGACATGTCATGGAAATGTCGGGTCACATTTATCCATGAATAAGGGCTGAAGATAGCGACTAAACCAACGCTGTGTTAGAGAAGAGCCTCCTGATGCAATAGCACATGTACAGTGGCTGTGCATCTCAAATCACTCTGTCCATTAGGCACTGTCAGTGGTACAACACAGGCCCATGCAGCAACTAAAGAGGCGAGGATTTCAGTGTTGTTTTTCTTCCCAAGGGAAAGCCTTCCAGTAAATAACCAGCTTTCTTTGAAGACAATAAACGATGCCGGTGGATTTACACTTAATCTATGTTTTTCCCCACGCACTTTGTGGGAAAGGCCAGACAGGCCTGTGCATGCAGGGAGGGCCATATATTTGACTAACTTTTTGGCCTTTCAGCAGAGACAAAGTTTGCACGTAGGTGCTGTGTTTGTCAAGGAATCAGACTTTACATAGAATTGTACAGCTTTCTCTGGTGTGATTGCTGACGGAGGCCTTGCCAAACACACTCCATAGTGACAAGGCAGGCTTGGCGTGTGTGTGTGTGAATTTTGCTCATGCGCATGCAAAGGAGTTATTGCTGCACATTCGAGTTAGCCAAATGGCTGTGGACTATGTTCTAGTCACAAGGGAGTGTTTGCCCACTTTGTTCCCTGTGTGTCAGGTTGGCAGTGGTCTGTTATTTACACAGCTGAGGTAAAAGTGGTTCGAGAGGAAGGGTGGTGTCGTGGGTAAGGCATTGAAGTGGGACTCCAGCTTCAGTTCCTGGCTCAGCCACAGATTCCTATGTGATTTTGGGCAAGTCACTTAATCTCTCTGTGCCTCCGCTCCCCGTTTGTAACACAGGGATGATAATAATACTTCCTGCCCCCTCCCTCTTTGTCTGGCTTGCTGATTTAAATTGTAAGCTCTCCAGAGCGGGCCCTCGAGCAATGGGGCCCTGAGCTGGGTTGGGCCTTCTGGGTGCTATCTTAATACAGATGATAAATAATGATACTAAAGGTGGAATCCACAAAGCTATTTAGGCACCTAAACCTAGCTGAAGGCACCTAAGTCCTCCACTGTGATCCACAAAAATCCCATCAAACCCGGGAGGTGCCCAAACTCACTTGGCCACCTATGTTTTTCGAAGTAAAAGTTCCCTTGGTGTCTGCCTTGAACATGCGCACTACTGCCTCACTCTAGGCATCCAGATGCCTGTCTCCCAGGGAAGCCCGAGAGCAAGCCACAAACCGGGGGAAGACAGGCATTCAGCCACCTAACTTGCCCACAGGACCCAACCCAGTAGGCACCCTCTGAGCATGCTGACCGGGTTGGGCCCCATTTGAAAGCACGGTGATGATGTCACTCTTATTTCTTCTCCCACAGTGGTTAAAGTGCTTAGCTGGGTGGTGGGCAACACAGCTTCAGTTACCCCCCTTTTCAGCCTGAGGGGGAGAGAGGATGTGAACAGGGGTCTCCTACCTCTGAGGAGAGTGCTCTAACCACTGAGCTGTTCTGCTGTAGGGCTCCGGCTATCTCACCTGTGGAAGCTGTTCCCCTGTGATTGGAGTAGTGGGACTGGTCCCAGGATCACCCACCTCCCAAGTGGGTGCCTTAACCACTGGACTACAGAGTCATTCCCATGCCCTTTCTTTCTGGCCCATTGACTGTTTAAATATTGAGCCAGAGTGGAAGAGCTTCCACAGGAGAGACTGAGGGAGCTCACCTCAGAATAGCCCAGAGCTCAGTGGTTACAGCATTCTGCTGGGAGGTGGGAAACTCCTGGTCAGATCCTTCTGGCAGAGAGGGGAGAACTGAACCTGGGTCTCTGACGTCCCAGGTGAGTGCCCTAATCACTAGGCTAAAAGCTATGAGGTGGGCAGTAATACCAATTCCTCCTCTGGCCATTTTGTGTGGAGTGAGGCAGATGCTTAACTCACGCCAACCAGAAATGATGTAGGCACCTAAGCCAGATGAGAGGTTCCTGTCCGTGGATCACTATCAGAGCTAGGTTCCTCCCTGCAGCCTGGACTTAGGTGCCTATCTCCGAGAAAGGGGCAGGGCTTAGCACATTGGCATCTCCCCTGTGCTAGCTTAGGTGGCTCCCTGCCTAGCACTCTAGCTTTTGTGGATCATGTTATATGGAGCCTGTCTCTTCCCATTCATTGTACAGGGAGCCTAAACACCTTACACAAGCTTTGTGGATCGCAGTGTTGTTCCTATGATTTTTCTAGGTGCCTAGAAGTTAGGCACTGTGATGCTCAGCATTGCAATGCCTAAGTCTCTTCATAGATTCCACCTTGGGGAATTCCATCTGAGATCATATCTGGACTTTCTCTGCCTTGTGCTGATTGACGGTTTGCTCCAACCCTTCCCATCCCCTTCCTCACAGTCTCATCATCTCAGATTCACTCTACTACTGCTCCTCTTCTCCCCTGCACTGCCCTCCTCCCCTTCATTGCCTTCCCTTTTCTTCCCATGAGCTGATCCCTTCCTAAGCAAAACACACCCATCCGCCAAAAAAATTATGAAACTAACAAGACATTTACTGCCATCATACTGTTCACTCGCCTGTGTGTTCTACCCCTCATACCCCCTCCCCCCCACATCTGTCTTGTCAGTTTAGACTGTAAGCTCTTCAGGGCAGGGACTGTCTACTACTCTGTGTTTGTACAGTACCTAGCACAGTGGGGCCCCATTTTTTGTTTGGCCCTCAGGCACTACTGTAATAAACATGATTATTATTATTATTATTATTAATAATAATGTAATTAATTTGGGTGGGAACAAAAATTGTTTTAGCAAAGGGATTCTCTGCTTTGCCTCTGGTAGAATTTCACAGGAGCAGAAATACCTTTAATAAAGTATTGCAAAATAGGAAACATTGCAATACATGGACTGACCCCATTAATGGTTTCCAAGTTATGGCAGTATCTCCCTAGATTTGGGATAGGGAATAACCATGATGTCACAGGTGGCTGTTTGGGTAAATACTGACTTTTTAATAGAGACCACTGAACAAATTTGGCATATTTAATATATAAGAAATCCAATGCAGTTTTGTGTTATAATGCCTCGTACTCACTTGTCCTATGCACCAGTTAAATTCCATTTAAGACCTAAATGTTGCTGTGCCCAGGGGAATTTCACTTTAAGATGTGGTATCTGTATACTGATTTGGCTGGAAGCTTTCCAATTTGAGGCCTTAATTCAGAGAAGTACTAAGCACATGTCTAAATTTAAGCACTTGACTAGTCCTGTTGAAGACTGAAAATGCTGAATCAGGGCCTGACTTCACAGAGGTTTATTTGCCCTTTTTCAGTTGTTTTCCTCCTTCTCCTTCAATACAGCCTTACCCACATGGATAATTAAGGCTTCTCATTCATAGAATATCAGGGTTGGAAGGGACCTCAGGAGGTCATCTAGTCCAACCCCCTGCTCAAAAGCAGGACCAATCCCCAATATGGGCCCCTCAAGAATTGAACTCACACCCCTGGGTTTAGCAGGCCAATGCTCAAACCACTGAGCTATCCCTCCCCCCCTATTTATTTTTGTCAATCCTGTCCACGGTTTGCTACCACAAAACGAACGCCCCTGCCCTTATGGCACATACCACATGACAGTTTAGCTAAAGCGATGCTGTCCTGCTGTGCCACCACTCCCAGAAGAAAGAATTACTGCAGTAGCTCACAAATTTAAAGAGCTGAAACATGGAGCTAAATACCAACAGGAGAGTACAGTTAGATTTGGATTCACTTCCAAGCCATTATATAGCACCTGTAGCGTGCTTTACCACTAGACAATTTCCCCCTGGGACATTAACAGTGTTATATACTAGAGTGGGGGCCTGTAGATTTTTAATGTCAGATGCTAGTATGATGGCCACCATCTTGGCTGAGACACTGGGCATTAAATCAGGCACCTCGAGTTAAAAGCATTGAGCTAAAGCTCTCTAGATAGTATTGTAATGCATTCATATCCTCTGCAGATCAGGCACAGAGGGAATCTGCAACACACACGTACACACGAGTGGATTACACTAGCCTAGCTTTCCATGGCCAGCACAGGGCCTGGAGGAGCTGCACCATTTTAGGATGGGCATAAAAAAAAACTGTACCCCAAACGGTATCCACTTATAGGTTCATAACTAATGTGTTGAATGGATGTTAATTCTCTGTTGACACCAGCAGGGAGGATCATTGCACAAAGGGGGCACACAGTGAAGTTTCTAAAGAGGGAGTGAGTCAAAGTTTGGTATTTTGTAGTGCAGAGCTGACTTGTGTTTTCTGCTACATAGATTGGGGGGAGGGGAATTGAGGATTTACCCGACATATTTGAGCTGGACGATTTGCAGCCAGGAGCTGAAGCAAATGCCTTGATTGTGACATCCTGGCAAGAAGCTTGTTCTAACAAGTATCTATTTTGAGAAGAGAAGAAAGACAAAAGTTGGCAAGAGGCACTCACAGCTCTGCACTTTACACGGATATTTTCTTATGCTCTCCAGGCTGCAGAGACCTTACCATGCTTCTCGGACTACAGTTCTCTGTGCTCCTCTGGAGCCTCCCTCTCCATCTACAAGGCCCTCCTGAACACCTGTAGACCTCTCTCTAGCTTGGTGCCTTTGCCTTTCAACATTCTTTTGTTCTCAGTTTTCCTCCAGCCTTTGGCACTCCCCTATTCTGATTTTTGTAGTATGGTTACATTTGACTCTACTTCTCTAGTTGCAGCTGCCTCAAATCTCCTCTGAACTCTCTTTTCAACTCACATTATTGCTAGGGTGTGTTTCTTCAGGTATCTGAGCTGTCAGGTAATATTGACTTTCAGTCACTGCTAACCAGACTCACCCTAGGGCCTGATTCTCTACTGCCTGAGCCCTCGTGGTCATTGAGACCTGGGCAAAGTGAATGCAATGTGTCTGTAAGATGCTACTAAACTAAAACGGTGGCATTTAATACCCACCATGGACCACTGTAAATTGCAACATAAGGCCCATTTGTCACCATTATCCGTCCCTTGAGTAATATTGCCTCCAAATATTTGCAAATATTTCATGCATTTCAGTTATTTATATTTTCTAACGAATAAAGGCGATGGCCTATTTCTGCTCTTACTTATATCACTCTTGAATTGAGCTATTGCCAAACAGCGTTACTCCTGACTCCCACCAGTAGGATAGGGAAATCATGTCCTGTGTTTGCATTTATATGGTTATCCTAAATATCTGCTATTCTAGATGTACTAAATAGCATCCTGAACTAATCTGGTATTAATGCCATTTTATAAACCAGCCCAGAAAACAGACCGTGTTTAATCCTGAATTTTTCAGAAAGATTATACTCAATGTGGCGATGTTTTTCACTTAATCTCTTAATGCTATGTAACATCAATGGAAATACTTGATGGCATTATCCTGAATCAAAGCTACGTGACTGGGGGAACTGAAGAAAATGCAAAGCAATTTAGCCTGCAGGAGCCATGGTGCCTCTTGTCCCTAGTCGCAGGTTTACTAAGGGTTTGTCTTCACTACTGAGGAGGTCGATGTTGCTGCAATTGATGCAGCGGGTGTCGATTTAGCGGGCCTAGTGAAGACCCACTAAATCAACGGCAGAGTGCTCTCTGGTCACCCCGGTACTCCAGCTCCCCAAGAGGAGTAAGGGAAGTTGACCAGAGAGTGTCTCCCGTCAAAGCAGCACAGTGAAAACACTGGGGTAAGTTGACTTAAGCTACGTTGACTGCAGCTGTGTTATTCACATAGCTGGAGTAGCATAACTTAAGTCGACTTACCCCGGTAGTGAAGACAAGTGTCACATTCTGGTTCGATCTGGCAACACATTTCCAACTGAAATAACTAATGTGGGCGGTTTAGCACTGATAAATTATTGATGTTGCTAATGTTTATACAGAAGACTTTTGACAGGCAAGAATCAGTTAGCACTGATACAAATCCCTGGTTTCTTGGTGGGATCATGCAGAAAAAAGTGACCTTCTCTCCCAAGGTCTTATAGCATACGTTAAAGTAGAACTGGATCTGGCCTGATTAGCATTCCCTTAGAGATCCCTAGACAACAGAATATAAATGGGAGGAGGGAGGAAAAGTAGGTAATTGTTTCCTCATATAAAGGGTTTCAGACTGAGAAAGCCAAACACTGAATTGCAGTGACCCAGAGCCAGCTATGTAGCGACACAGAGAACATCAAGTTCTAACAATGCAGTGCAGCCACATCTACGAAAGGCATCAGAAACTCAAACATCAGGCACTTGGCAAAACAGTGTTAAACAAGCTGCCAGGATATGTCCTAGTAGGTGCCACCAAAAAATGCTAACTCACAAAACTGGATACCAGCCCTTCAATACTGATGGACATTGATGTAAACACAGGCAGGTTATAGCCCTGTGGAAAAACACTTAGCCAGAGAGTTAGTCTCACCAGCTAAACAGATAAGTGATTCTGATTTTCCTCATGTAGTGACAACTGGACAATTATTCACAATAGGAAAAAAACCAAAACAAACCAGGTTAACTTCAGTCAAATGTTATGCCTATCACAATAAGGGGAATCCAGATGTGCTGAGGAGAACTCCTGGGTGAACCCAGAAAGGAACGAAACAAAAGAATCACTCAGTGCTGTAGAGCCTCTGTGGAAAGAGGCTCCCGGAGCCTTGCTAAATAAAAAACAGAAAAGTTCAGTCCCGCAGGTCTGGAGTTATTAGATGGATGACTGATTCTGATTCTTGTCATTATAATGATTCCTTTTCCCACTGGGAGGAGTTAACAGGCCACTAGAGCTTTGCAACTGGTAGAAGATGACGACTTTACAGAAGAGGGATGATTCTAGCAAAATATTTTTCTGGTTCACCGCTCAAAATGTACCTTAGAAATTCAAGAATATCCAAATAGCCTATCCAAGCCTGGCTCTTTGGTATGCCTCTACCCCTGTTTTGCTATAAATAATGGCAGCAATCATAAGGCCTGTGTCAAACAAATAATATCCCCAAGCAATTCACTCACACATTCAGCCCAGAAATTGCCTCTACCTTCTTCCTTATAAGCACCCTGAAATTTCAGCCTGGTCCACACTAACAAGTTAGGCTGATCCAGCTACTTCGCTCAGGAGTGTGAAAAATCCATACCCCTGAGCAACATAGTTAAGCTGATCGAAACAAAGCTAGGTTGATAGAAGAATTCTTGTGTCTCTCGGAGAGGTGGATTACCGATGCTGATGGGAGAACCCCTCCAGTGGGGGAAAGTAGTGTCTAGACTGAAGCGCTACAGCAGGGCAGCTGTGCTGCTGTTGCGTTACAAGCATAGACAAGCCCATGCATAGATTAAACAGACTGTGACACTGATGCCACTGCCCTCATGAGGAATGAGAAGCATTGGGGAAGTTATGCCTCAAGCAGACACCATCTCTTTGGGGGCTCTGCTTGGTTCAGTGAGGTGAGCAGTTCCACTGCAGTGAGGTGAGTCGTGAGGTGAGCCTTCCTCCAGCCACTGCAGAAAGGGGGCGGGGGCTGTGCTATATCATCTCCTGTCCTCCTCATCCTTCCCTGCCCCTCTCGCCTCTCTCCCAGTGTCTTGAATCCCAGGGGGAGCAGAAGTGAGCAGTGCCGGTGCTCCCCAGTGTACGGAGGCGGCTGTTGTGCAGAGCTTCTTGCGCATTCTGAACACCCTCAGAAAGGCCACTTGGAATGTGGCCTATAGGGTGCCAGATTTTGATCTCAGTCACGCCTGTGTAAAACTAGAATAAGTTCATGGATGACAATAGAGTTACCCTAGAATCAGATTGGTCTTAAACTCAATGAATCTATTTCACCTGTGTGATACTTAGCACAATCTGGCCCAAAGAAACCCCACTGTCTGATGCAGTTAACGTTTCATTCTTATAAATTCCCAACTGCTCATAGATTCAGACAGTTGAAAGCCAGAAAGGGACCTTAGATCATCTAGTCGGACCTCTTGTATATCACAGGCCAAAGAATTTCACCCAGTTTCCCTTGAGCCCAATAATTTGTGTTGGGCTAAAGACTATCTTCCAGAAGGGCAACCAGTCTTGATCTGAAGACATCAAGAGATGGAGAATCTATCCTTTCTCTCAGTAATTTGTTCCAATGGTTATTGTTTGAAATGTGTGCCATGTTTTCCTTTGAATTTGTCTGACTTTAATTTCCAGCTATTGATTCTTATTATGCCTTTCTCCACTAGATTAAAGAGCCATTTAGTACCTGCTGTGATGGTACTTACACACTGTAATCAAGTCACCTATTGCTATTCTTTTTGATAAGCTAAGCAGATCGAGCATCTTCATTCTCTCCCCATAAGGCGTATTTTCCACTCTTAAATCATGTTTGTGGCTCTTTTATGCACTCTATCCAGTTTTTTCCAATATCCTTTTTAAAATGTGGACATCAGAACTGGACACAATGGTCCAGCATCCTGCTCTCAGGAAAGGTGAAGACTGGAGAAGATGAAGTGTCATCTTGAGGGGCCAATAAGATCCATGGCTCCTCTGCTGAATTTGGTTGGATCTTGGCATAACAAGGATCCAAGAGCAGAATTTGGACCATAAAGAGTAACTATATACTCCTAGTGCAACTGCATAGTAATTACATGCTTCTGCCGACTACAGTACTTAGTAATTACACACAGCAGGCCCAAAAATATCATTTAACACGCATGCAGGTTTTTAAGGCAAAAATAATGACGAATTTACTTGGTGATTATATGGTACTTACCACATACATATGATGCCAATGCATGATACTCACCATGTCATTAAATGGTCAATAGTTGCTCTGGAAGTAAAGAATACTTGTAAAATTGTTTCCTGTAAAATAAAGCATCATTAAAAAATCATTAACATCTTCCCCATGACATTTTTTCTAGGGTTAAATATGCAAGTCTTCTAGTTTGACTTGAGGCAGCCAACCTTCTGCTGGAGAAATGTTTTGTTTTTATTGTTCCAAGAGGAAGTGTATTAAGATGTTGCTTTCAAACTCTCTATCTTAGCTTTCTGTGATGCTTCATTCCATTCCTTCCCCTCTCTCAGCCTCTTATTCCCCACCACCACCCTTAAAATATAAAATAGAGACTGATCGTAAGTTTTAGCCAAACCTAGAAACAATGACCCTGCTCCAGTTGCAGGCAATGGACATGGCAAAGTTTCCATTGACTTCAGTGGGCAAATTCTGCCAAGTTACACCTGTGTAAACATGGAGTAACTCCACTGAAGTGAATAGAGTGGCTGGATATGTGTGAGTGTAAATGGCAGCTGAATATGATCATAGCAGCAGTAGGATCTGCTCCTATTTTTTAAGCCAAGGCATATACCAAAAAAGAGTGGGATTCATAATCTATGAGGTTTCTCTTTAGCTTTGCTGACAGGTTATGCGATCTGATTGGACTGCAGAGCTATTAAGAAATAAGGGGCCGGGGAGGTTACAATGAGGGGATGCTAGGAACAATACAAATTCTGCATATGATGTGACTCTTCCAGTGCTTAACCTGTGCCAGGGCTTGTCACCTTAGGCTTGGCTGTTCATAGCCCTGGCACCTCTAAGCTTGCTGCGTCAGTTATGAATGTAAAAGAATTGCTTGAACCCCAGCACCTCTTTCATGACCAATTAAGCACTGGACTCTTCTCGTGATTTCTCAGATGGCCAAATTCGGCTCTCACTTACATTGATGTCTGTCTGGATTAATTCCACTGAAGTCAGTTGACCATAAGAATTAAGGAGAAAGCTCCATCAGTTGCCATTGCTAGGAATGACTGTCAGGGCTTGTGGTATGATAGATAGATGTTTAAGTGGAAGTACAGGACATTTATGGCTCTAAATATTTAGCTCTTCTTTTGTTCTGTCTTGTGGCTCATTTGGCATTTTAGAAGTAGACTGACAAGGAACACTGGAAAAAGAGATTCATGCTCATGTGGCACAAGTTAAGCTACAAGAGTGGAAATGACCCATCTGCAGAGGAGCAGCAGAAGGCCCATGCATCACTTAAGTCCTCCAAATAGGGCTTTGTACTGATCTACCACACTGGGTTGTATTTCACCCTAATTCTTTTATATATCAAGGCCCCATCATGGGAATATCGAGGACAAAATATAACCAACATTAAACTATTAATGGTCTGATCCAACCTCCATTGTAGTCAGTGGAAAGACACTGACTTCAATGGGTGTTAGATCAGGTCCAAGAGTATAAGTGAAACCTGTCAGTTTGAGATGGCTCCTTCTGTATCATATTCTAAGGTCCAAGTAAGAAGATGAATGACCTTTGAAAAGTGCAGAGCGCTCGATGAACAGTATGGGAGGAAAAAGAAGATGCAAACACAGCACCTTCAACCACAGGATTACTTGCTGATTGGCAGGTGCAACAAGTATTTTAATAGCTACAGGGCTGAACCACATGAAATATTTCAAACAACAAATGCCAGACCTCAAAATATTTTGTGGATTGCATTCTTTCTTTAATAATAATAAGGTTTGCCTCCTTTGAAAGCCACACATTTTCATTAGCCATGGCTCTGAGGAAAACCACCCTTTTTCAGATGTTTCTCAGCTGATGGATTGCTTTGGGGCATGTCTTCTGAGGATCCAAGGTGACATGGATTCACCTTCCTTGCATGTCTCATTAGGCTATGCATACCTGTGTCCGAAGATGAATCCAAGAAATGCAGTCATTTAAAGTAGCCATGTCTGTAAAAATACATCTTGATTGTAAGACAATGAGTGTAGTTCAGGGATTTGAATATAATCATTCTTCACAGGATTTTTTGTTCCGGTGGATGTAATACAATAAACTATCTTCCTTGGAACTCCTATTTTTGTATCTACATGACACATGCAGTTTTTCTGGAGCCAAATAAGGCTGCAGAATTACTGCTTACTTGTATTCTGTTATCCAGCTGAGGAAAACCTAGTCTTTCAGGCCAGCTATACTTTTAATAGCACTAGTACCTAAAATATTCTGCTGACCTGTTGGTTTAAGATGAATTCCCTATCATAACATCCTGGACCTTTCTGCTCTCCTGAAGAGATCAAAGGCTATCCATTTTAAAATTGTAAACCGGCCAAAAAGGAACCACTGTAATCTAGGCGCAAGCAAAGGAGGCAGGTCTGCTCTAAAAACAGGAGCAGCTAGAGAGATGGACGGTGACTCAAGGCTTGACTCTGCTCTCAGTTATACTGCGTAAATCAAGAGTAATTCCCTTGAGCCAGTAACGTTACCACCATTTTAAAATGGTGCTCCTTCTTGATTAGTTCAAGGCTTGTCTGCACGGTGCATTAGTCCTCAAAAGAAGTATGGAAATTCTAATATGCTCTAGAGTGTCGCACACTAACTGGCCTGTGTGGACCGTGCTGGTTTGTGCTAAAAGTTCCCTAATGCACATTAATGTAGTCCTGTATGAAATGGGACTGCATTAATGCACATTAGGGGACTTTTAGTGTGCACCACAGGCCAGTTACTGAACAACACCCTAGTACACACTTGAATTTAAGTGTAGACTAATGCACAGTGTAGATTAGCCCTAGACTAGCCAGTGTGGGATCAATATGATTCAGTCATGACAATGGATTAGTTTTTCATCTGTTGTAAATCAGATTTAAAACAGGTGGGTATCTGGCCCAGTATATAGAAAGAGAATTGATAGAGAACAATAATACAAACAAGTTTGGATTTAGTTTGGGGATAAAGTGAGAGTAATGAATTATATTTCTGTGGCACACAGTACATACTCTATATTGGCTGCAAAAATTAAGAAACACGGAGCACTAGAGTTTCTGTAAAAATGGGTGGTTGTTAACAATTTTTTGTGGAAAATCTTTGATGAAAATTAGCATTTTTTCAGTTTGCAACAAAAATTTTCATTGGGGGGAAAACTTGTTTCCCAGCCCGTTCTCCTGAGCGCTCTCAGTTCCCAGTGCACAGGAACTGACTCACGAGAGCCTTTAGGGTCTTCCAGGACTGAGCCCTGGAAAGGAGAGAAATTGCTTGAAAATCACACAAGGAGCCTTGGCAACAGAACTCTCCCTAGTGGAAATCTTTAAAAGGGTCTAAACAATGTGCAAATTGTTGGGATCTTTGCTGTAGTTAAAACAGTATAAAGGCCATAGGAGATATTCTGCTGACTCTGTACTGTACTTTGTTCTGGCTAGACCCCCCACTTAGAATACTGGGCCACCTCATTGCAAAGCAGAGGTGTGCTCGGACATCACTTATTGTCCACTGAGGGGTGGAAATGAAAACAGTTTAACATCTGCTACTCCTCACAGCAACAGACCAACTCAAGTGTGCAACTCAACTATCTAGCTTTCGTGCAAACAAAATATCACACCAGCATTTACAATATTATAAATCAAGGTTACAACCCCGAATTATGTTAGTCATACTATAAATAAAGATAGGTAAATCAGAAAAAAAATCTAAGCTAAAAACCCCCCATGTCTATTGAAAGTTATGCTGCTGCTAAAACAAAAGGGATGGGATTCAATGGGAACAGATGTTCCTTGCATGCTGCTGCCTCCACCCATGCATTTTAAACAATATTCAGATTAAATTGAGCATTCATAATGATATTTTTTTACCTAATGCTTTTGTAAGGTCTGGCTCTTTCCCCCACGCCCCCATTCCCTGACATTTTTATCTCCCAGCTGCTAATTTCATAGATTCTTCAGACTGTATCACTCACAGGCGGTCTAAAGTCTTGACTCCCCTTTTGGATTCTGTAGACATTAAAGCTGATACGGCTGACGCCTAGCTGGTTGGTTGTACTATGTCTTGAAAATTAGTTCTTTAAACAGGCCGAGCTGGACTGTGCCTGTGAGAACAGAGCTAAGCAATAGCTGAGTCCAGAAGTTTCAATACCCCCCCTACACACACACACACACACACAGAGTGGCCCAGGAAGGCACTGTGGCTCAGACACACAATTCAATGATTCTCAGGCATAATTCCCTCTCTGCTTCTGTCTTGCTCCTTGGTGTATGTGTGCAGTAATTTGCTGCCAGCAGAAAATTAGGACACACATCCGACAGCTGCATTGGCTAGTGCATTGGGGGGCCAGAGCCAATGTTCCACCCACTCCCTGTGCTTTGGGGTTGGGAGTAGCATTCCCCCACTTACTTCTACATTCCTGGACCAGAGGCATGGGTAGCCCATGCAGGGATGCAAGGGATGGTCCTACTACTGCTGACTCCACTGTTTGGCTGTGCAGTCCAAGACACAGTACAGCCCTTAGAGAATATCGCAACAAGTAAGAAGGAGGACACATAGGGTTTCATAGGCCAAAAGCAGTGTAAAGAGGCCTTGGGATAAATGACAATCAGGCCTTCATTTGCATAATAACTTTCATTACCACTGTTCTATTATACACAGGTTCTTATACTACCCTCATCATTGTAATAGCTAAACACCTTCCAATAGGGTAGTCAGCAACATACTGACAAAGTGGGGATTTAAGGCAATAGGAACACCCTATTCTATACAGTTTCTTTTCATAGAATATCACGGTTGGAAGGGACCTCAGAAGGTCATCTAGTCCAACCCCCTGCTCAAAGCAGGACCAATCCCCAAATTTTGCCCCAGATCCCTAAATGGCCCCCTCAAGGATTGAACTCACACCCCTGGGTTTAGCAGGCCAATGCTCAAACCACTGAGCTATCCCTCCCCCCTTTTGCTGCACTAGTCACCATAGTGCAGAGGCCCCAAACTGTGGAGCGTGCCCCCGTAGGGGGGGCGCAGAGGAACATTTGGGCGGCCCAGTGGGGCCCAGGCCAGCCCCACAGGGGGCGGGGGGGGAGCACAATCAAGCCCCACTCCACTTCCAGCTCTATGGTCACGCCTCCAGCTCCAAGCCCCACGCCAGGCCCTACCCCCAGCCTCAGTCCTCAACCAGGGACCGGCCATGGCTCCACATCCAGCCCCGCTTCCGGCACTGGCCCAGCCCCCAACCTCAGCACCTGGCCACAGCTCTGTTCCCAGACCTGCCCCCAGCCTCAGTCCCATTAACCCTGTCTGCAGGGGGTGGGGTCGCAGACCTAAAAAGTTTGGGGGCCACTACCATAGTATCTTAGCACCTTCCAGTAATTCATTAAGCAACATGACTAACATCTGCCATGAGTTTGTCCGAGGAAAAAATATTTTGTCTTTTTAAAATGTGTTTTAAAATAAAAATACAGATGTTTTCTAAGGTGTAGACTCAAAAGGAAATATGTGACTATATCTGGTTAGATGGCATAGTTACCAAGGGACCACATTTTGTATGGCATTTATATCCTGACAACCCCGTTACCTACAATGCAGATGCACGTGTGAAACTGAGTGCAGAATTTGTGGGTGCTTGGGTGTAACTGTGGGGAAAATTTGCCCCAGTGATTTCCTCTGAACTTCATTGTTCACTGCTTAACTGCACTTGCCACTGACTTCTCCTTCATTTTGAACTACCCCAAATAGCTACAGACATCAGCATGGGACTAGGCACCTGACAAATGTTGATATGTTTGGGGTATTTTTTTAAACTTCTTTTTTAAGAAGACAAAAGAATGTAGCAAGGGTTTGAATTGGGTTGGGTTTTTTAGATCTAATTATGCACCAAAGTCTGTAAAGTGCTCAGTATCTCCGGGGTTGTGCTGTGCAGCCTCCACTTCCATCCACTTCTGTGGGATTGAGGCCTCTCTCTGTTCCTTGTAGGATGTGCTCAGAACCTAGAGGCTAGGGGCCTATGGTTCTGATTCAGGAAACCCTTTAAGCATATACTTAACTGTAAGAATATCAAGTAATCCCATCCCTATTCAACAAAGCTTTTAAATGCTTGCTTAACTTGAAGGATGTTCTTAAGTCCCATGGATTTCAATGGGACGTAAACATATACTTAATCCCTTTGTTTAAGCAAAGCCTATATGGTTAAACAATCCTAAATGTAAAAGATTTTTTCTTTATTTTACATTTCCAATACCCCATTCTAGTAACACAATTTGCCAGACATTTGTTTGGACTTGTTATTTTCAAGGCACAATTCTGTGCACTTTTTCCTCTGTCATGTAAGCAACAAGCCAAGCAGATAAATAAACAGCAGTAGTGCTAGCGTTCTATACAGATTAGTGGTGCAGCTGGAGTGAAATTCTTTTTTGTTGTTCACCGTGTCAGTGAATTGTTCTTCTCCAGATGTTTTTTTCTGATCACTAGTGCTCCAAAAGATTCATTGTGGCATTTAAAGCTGGAGCAGGGAGAGGAGCCAGTTTTGTTGTGTGTAACAGAAGGAGTTTCGTGAACTAAGTTCGGTTTCAGTTTTCCCAGATAACCACTAATCTTACGATTTAACTGTGGTCCTCATCCTGCAGCGCTGTATTCCTTCTTCACTCAAATATCCCACTGAAGTCTGTGCGACTAACTGACTAAGAAAAGGTTGCACAGTTGGGCACTATACATGTAACCTGTATAAAAAAGCTATTTATGAAAATCCAAGCAAAAATCAAAACATGCTCTTGAAGGGTCCAATCCTGCACCCTTGAAGTCAATAGAAGATTTACCACATAAGAATAGTCATGCTGGGTCAGACCAATGGTCCATCTAGCCAGTATCTTGTTTTCTTGGCCAGTGCTAGATATTCCAGAAGGAAAGACCAGAACAGGGCAATGGTGAGTGCTCCATCCCCTGTCGTGCAGTCCCAGCTTCTGACAGTGGGAGGTTTAGGGACACCTGGAGCATGGGGTTACATCCCTGACCATCTTGACTAATAGCCATTCATGTACCTATCCTCCATGAATTTATCTAATTCATTTTTTTTAACCAAGTTACACTTTTTGCCATCACAACATCCCCTAGCAACAACTGTCATGGGTTGACTGTGCATTGTGTGAAGTATTTCCTGTTGTTTGTTTTAAACCTGCTGGCTGTTAATTTAATCAGGTGACCCCTGGTTCTTGTGTTCTGTGAAGGGGTAAATAACACTTCCCTGTTCACTTTCTCCACGCCCGTCATGATTTTATAGATCTCTATCACAACCTTCCCGTAAATCATCTTTTTTCAAAGCTGAACAGTCCCAGTCTTTTCAGTCTCTCCTCATATGGAAGCTGTTCCATCCCCCTAATCATTTTCATTTCCTTTCTCTGTACCTTTTTCAATTCCAATATATCATTTTTGAGGTGGGGCAACCAGATTTGCACACATTATTCAAGGTGTGGGCATACCATGGATTTTCAAAGTGGCATTCTGATATTTTCTGTTTTATTATCTATCCCTTTCTATAAGCATTTTTGACTGCCACTGCACACTGAGGAGATGTTTTCAGAAAACTATTCACAATGACTCTCTCTTTCTTGAGTGATAACAGCTAATTTGGATCCCATCATTTTATATGTATAGTTAGGATTATTTTTCCATTGTGCATAACTATTTCAGCTGCCATTTTGTCACCCAGTTTTGTCAGATCCCTTTGTAATTCTTCACAGTCATTTTTGGACTTAACTATGTAGGGTAATTTTGTATCATCACAAATTTTGCCACCTTACTCTTCACACCCTTTTTCAGATCATTTATGAATGTGCTGAACAGCACAGGTCTCAGTACAGATCCTTGTGGGGGGAGCTATTTAAGTCTCCATTGTGAAAACTGACCATTTATTCCTACCCTTTGCTTCCTATCTTTTAACCAGTTACCGAGGCAGGAGAGGACCTTCCCTCTTATCCCATGACTACGTAGTTTGCTTAAGAGCCTTTGATGAAGGACCTTGTCAAAGGCTTTCTGAAAGTCCAAGTACACTATATTGACTGCTTGTTGACTTGATCAAAGAATTCTAATCGATTGGTGAGGCTTGATTTCCCTTTACAACAGCCATGTTGACTCTTCCTCAACCGACTGCGTTCATCTATGTATTTGATAAGTTTGTTTACTGTAGTTTCAACCAATTTGCCTGGTTCTGAAGTTAGGCTTGCTGGCCTGCAGTTGCCAGGATTGCCTCTAGGAACTTTTTAAAAGATAGGCATTATATCAGCTACCCTCCAGTCATCTGGTACTGAGGCTGATTGAAGCAATAGGTTACATAGTTAGTAGTTCTGCAATTTCTGAGTCCCTTCAGAACTCTTGGGTGAATCTCATCTGGTCCTGATGACTTATTACTGTTTAACTGATCAGTTAGTTCCAAAACCTCCTCTACTGACACCTCAATCGGGGACAGTTCCTCAGATTTGTCACCTAAAAATAATGGCTCAGGTGTGGGGCTCTCCACCATATCCTTGAAGACCAATACAAAGAATTAATTTAGCTTCTCCACAGTTACCTTGTTTTCCTTGACTGCTGCTTTAGCACCTTGATTATGCAGTAGCTCCACTGTTTGCCAGGCTTCCTGCTTCTGATGTACTTACAAAATTTTTTGCTTTTAGTTTTTGTGTCCTTTGCTAGGTCTTCTTCAAATTTTTTCTTGGCCTGCCTTTTTATGTTTATCCTTGACTTGCTAGAGTTTATACTCCTTTCTATTTTCCTCAGTAGAATTTGATTTCCAGTTTTCAAATGATGCTTTTTTTAACCTCTAGCCACCTCTTTTACTAGGCTTTTTATCCAGGGTTGCATTTTTTTGGTTCTCTTGCTGGTTTTTTATTATTATTTGGGTTATACATTTAATTTGAACCTTTACTGTGGTGTTTTTAAATAGTTTCTGTGAAGTTTGTAGGCATTTCATCCCTCTGACCGTTCCTTTTAATTTCTGTTTAACTCATTTCCTCATTTTTGTGTAGTTTCCCTTTTTGAAGTTAAATGCTACTGTGGTGGGTTTCTCTGGCATTTCCCTCCACACAAATACACATCCCACATGGATGCAAAATTTCATTGCATTATGGTCACTATTACCAAGCAATTCAGCTACATTCACCTGTTGGACCAGATCCTGTGCTCCACTTAGGACTAAATCAAGGATTGCCTCTCCCCTTGTGGGTTCCAGGAGCAGCTGCTCCAAGGAGCAGTCATTAATAGTGTCTAGAAATTTTATCTCTGCATCCTGTCCTGAGGCGACATGTACCCAGTCAAATATGAAGATAATTGAAATCCCCCATTATTATTGTGTATCTTGCCTTTGTAGCCTCTCTAATCTGCCTAAGCATTTCACAATCACTGTCACCATCCTGGTCAAGTGGTCAGTAGTATATTCCTATTTCTATATTTTTATTGTTCAAGCACGCAATTTCTTTCCATAGCATCTGTCAAGGTTCCTTCCCCACTCTGAACTCTAGGGTACAGATGTGGGAACCTGCATGAAAGACCCCCTAAGCCTATTCTTGCCAGCTTAGGTTAAACACTGCCACCACCAAAGTGTTACACAAAGAACAGGGGAAGTGCCCACTTGGAAATGTCTCCCCCCCCCCCCAAATACCCCCCAAGCACTACACCCCCTTTCCTGGGGAAGGCTTGATAAAAATCCTCACCAATTTGCATAGGTGAACACAGACCCAAACCCTTGGATCTTAAGAACAATGAAAAAGCAATCAGGTTCTTAAAAGAGAATTTTAATTAAAGAAAAAGAAAGAAGCACCTCTGTAAAATCAGGATGGTAAATACCTTACAGGGTAATCAGATTCAAAACATAGAGAATCCCTCTAGGCAAAACCTTAAGTTACAAAAAGACACAAAAACAGGAATATCCATTCCATTCAGCACAGCTTATTTTATCAGCCATTTAAACAAAACAGAATCTAACGCATATCTAACTAGATTGCTTACTGACCCTTTACAGAAGTTCTGACCTGCATTCCTGCTCTGGTCCCGGCAAAAGCATCACACAGACAGAGAGAGCCTTTGTTCCCCCCCTCCCCTCCAGCTTTGAAAGTATCTTGTCTCCTCATTGGTCATTTTGGTCAGGTGCCAGCGAGGTTATCTTAGCTTCTTAACCCTTTACAGGTTTTTCCTCTGGCCAGGAGTGATTTAAAGGTGTTTACCCTTCCCTTTATACTTATGACAGCATCCATCCATGGTACAGTTTGATGTAAGATTTTTACTTTATTTAACTATGTTTTCTTTCACTTATAGTGACACTCCTCCACCAGCGCAATCTACTCTATCATTCCTATATATTATGTACCCCGGTATTATCATGTCCCATTGATTATCCTCATTCCATCAAGTGTCAGCAATGTTTATTATATCAATGTCCTCAGACACTCTAGTTCACCCATCTTAGTATTTAGACTTCTAAAATTTGGATATAAGCACTTGTGTATATTGTCAATATTCCATTGTTTGCCTTCATGTGTTATATTTAAATGGGATTTTTTTACATTAGACTATTCCTCACTAGCTCCAAGCTGTACTTTACCAACTCCTTTCCTATTCTCTTTACTAGGACTTAGAGTTCCCCCTTTA
Source organism: Lepidochelys kempii (assembly GCF_965140285.1). Taxonomy (NCBI): domain Eukaryota; kingdom Metazoa; phylum Chordata; order Testudines; family Cheloniidae; genus Lepidochelys; species Lepidochelys kempii. The sequence continues at coordinate 253,961,642 of NC_136380.1, forward strand.
ATAAATTCATCCCTAAGGGATGTCTTCACTTGAACTGGGTGCTCCTCCACACCTGTCGGTTTCTCCCCAGCCCTCAGTTTAAAAACTCCTCTCCAACCTTTTTAATTAAAAGTGCCAGCAAGCTGGTTCCATTTTGGTTTAGGGGGAGCCCATCCTTCCTTTATAGGCTCCTCCTTTGCCAAAAGGTTCCCCAGTTCCCAATAAGCCTATAGCCCTCCTCCCTACACACTTGTCTCATCCATGCCTTGATACCCAGCAGTTCTGCCTGTCTAACTGTCCCTGCATGTGGAACTGGAAGAATTTCAGAGAATGCCTCTATGGAGGTCCTGGACTTTAATCTCTTACCCAACAGCCTAAATTTGGCCACCAGGACTTCTCTCATACTTTCCCTGTGTCATTGGTACCTATATGTACCATAACCACTGGCTCTTCCCAGATCTCCAATCGTCTGGCAGGCAATTTACCATGTAGTTCTCCCAGCCATCACAAACCCAATTATCTATATTTCTGTTAATCAAATCCCCCATTACTATTATCTGGCTTTTCCTAGTAATTGGGGTTCTCTCCCCGGAAGGGTTATCCTCAATGCAAGGACATCATCTGGAAGGAAGATCCCAGGTATGGGATTCTTTCCCTCTGCTCCAGCTTGATGCTCTCCTTTCCTGAGACTTTCAGCCTCCTTAACTGCAGAGAGGCTGTCAGACTGGGAGTGGGACCTGCTCTATTGTGTCCCTGAAAGTCTCCTCTGTGTACCTCTCTGTCTCCCTTAGCTCCTCCAGTTCAGTCATTCTGGCCTCAACTCATGGCCTGAACCATGTCTCTGAGGGCCAAGAACTGTTTGCACTGCATGTACACATATGCCACCTGCCCACAAGGCAGGTAACTCTACATGCTGTATTGAGTGTGATAAACTGGATAGCCCCTACTCTGCTGCCGGGACTTTTGTCTGCATTATTTTTACTCTTGAAGGTTTGTTTGTTTGCTTGTTTTGGGGGGACAGGTTTATTGGCCTAAGTTTACACTATGTTTGTTAGGTGTATCTGCCTCTCACACTCCCTCTCTAAACTCCCTTGCAAAACTCCCCTATTCATAGAATCATAGAACCATAGACTTTGAGGTCAGAAGGGACCACTATGATCGTATAATCTGACCTCCTGCACAATGCAGGCCACAGAATCTCACCCACCCACTCCTGTAACAAACCCCTAACCTATGTCTGAGCTATTGAAGTCCTCAAATCATGGTTTAAAGACATCAAGGTGCAGAGAATCCTTCAGCAAGTGACCCATGCCCCACGCTGCAGAGGAAGGCAAAAAAAAAACAACCCAGGGCCTCTGCCAATCTGCCCTGGAGGAAAATTCCTTCCCGACCCCAAATATGGAGATCAGCTGAACCCTGAGCATGTGGACAAGACTCACCAGCTGGACACCCAGGAAAAAATTCTCTGTAGTAACTCAGATCCCACCCATCACAGGCCATTGGCCACATTGACTAGATCCTCTGGTCACTTAGGAGCTAACTTTTTAAACCCCTGTATTCACTGAGTTAGCCCTGCCCCCTTGTCAATGCAAGCAAAATCAGGACCTAAATAAGATGGCAAAACGCTTGAGTGCTGTGCTGTCCATTGTGCGCAGCATATAACTTCAACAAACAGCTCTGCTTTGCTCAGAGCTTCTTTGTACAGAGGAAATAAGCGAAGGCAAGCAATTTACAAAACCGGGTACTCTGGAATCCCATTAATAAAACCAGGCAGCTGTGCAGGAATCTTAGTCTGATTGCCCTATACAATGGAAAGCCCAAAGGTAAGACACAGTATAATTAAAGCCAACTTTGGAGGTCTGATATTTAGACATTTCAGCATTCTTGTTGCTCTGTATCACCATTACAATCAGCCTCAGCTGGGAAAAGGTTACAGGGAGACTGAATGATATGTTGGCCCATTCTGACACTGAGTATGTTTCAACCTCTGTAATTCCTGGCAAGTGGCAATAGTGAATGAGGCAGGGCTTTATTCTTGGTGCCAATGCCACTCCAGCATTTTCTTCTACCAAAAAAAAAAAAGAAAGAAAGAAAAGAAAAATCATAAAATTTCAGTTGGCCTAAATAAAACTAAATGAAAGCTAAAGAAGGCTGTTATTGCCTAGCTTTGAAGAAATTAATACACTAGCACCTGAAAAACACAGGGAAGAACTTTAGGTTCAACTCATAAAACAAGTTTTCGGCGGCAGAATTCTTGCACTGTGGAAAGCGTACAGATGTCCAGCTTATGCACCAGTTCTGTATGTAAGCATTTCATTAGCCCCACCCTTATTAATCCTCTGTTGTCTGTGCCCCTTTAGTAGAAACAACCTTAAATGGAGAGTTGGCCACATGAAAAAGGCGAGAAATGCATCCTAATTTCTCATTCATAAAAATGAATGGCTCCATTTATAAGAATGTAGGATGATGTTGAAATTACAGGGAAACAGGGTACCATGACAAGTTGAGTGAGTTCAGCACTTACGGTGCTTACTCCTTTGTCTCTTGTGAGCAGAGCAATGTCATGAATAATAGGCAGTTATTAAAGTCCTGGTACTGAGAGTTTTAAAGGGGGGGAGGGGTGCCTCATCAGAAGTGCAAGCTTAAGAGAAGATGAGAGCATTCTGAAGAACAAAGCCCAGAGAAGAGAGAAAGATGCATCAGGAACAAGAAACATCAAACCATGTTTGGACGAGAGAAATTTCGTCCACCACAAGAATGAAAATGAGACGGATTTAGGCTTGGTGATCTTGAGGCAGTGGGATCTATTTGTACAGAAGAATTCAGGAAAACACACATAGCTTACCACCAGGTGCTTCTTCCAGGAGTACCTCTTGGGAGAGAGCACTCAGATACCTTAGAAATCAGCACATTATAAATGGATGGATGTGGATAGAGAGAGATCAGACAGAAGAGAAGAGTTTCCTTTTGGCTTGAGAGGATTTCTCTCTCTCTCCATGTAGTTGGTCAGCAACACAAAGCAACCTCTACAAAAGGAAGGATAGGCTTGTGGTTAGGCACTGGGTTTGGACTCAGAAGATCTGGATTCCATTCCTGGCTTGGCCACAGACTTCCTTGGATAAAACAATCTTACTGTGCCTCAGATCCCTATCTATATAACAGGGATAGTTCTTTTTTCTCCACTCTTTCTCTGTCTTATCTATTTTGACTGTGAACTCTCCAGGGTACAAGCATTCTCTCTCTCTCTCTCTCTCTGTACATATATATATATATATATATATATATATGGACAGCACCTCCCACATCTCTAGCTGTGCCTGTTCCTGCAGTATAAATAACAATACTGTCTCTGAAGTCAATGAGAATTTTGCTCTTGGCTTGGGTGGGAGCAGGACCAGACACCAGTTATATTTATGATAATACAAGTGATATCATTTAGAGCAAAATTTTCAAAGGGCCTCGAGGATTTGCTTGCAGTATTTGAAAGCTTGTCTGTTGCCACAAAAACACCCAGATTTGCCCACCGTGCACAACAGATTATTATGCAGGACAGGTATTACGTTTGCAAACAAGTGCAGCTGCAAATATTGAGGACACATTACCAGACACCCCAATCAGCCTGTGTGTGTTTAGAAAAAAGAAAAGGAGTACTTGTGGCACCTTAGAGACTAACCAATTTATTTGAGCATGAGCTTTCGTGAGCTACAGCTCACTTCATCGGATGCATACCGTGGAAACTGCAGCAGACTTTATATACACACAGAGAATATGAAACAATACCTCCTCCCACCCCACTGTCCTGCTGGTAATAGCTTATCTAAAGTGATCATCAAGTTGGGCCATTTCCAGCACAAATCCAGGTTTTCTCGCCCTCCACCCCCCCACACAAATTCACTCTCCTGCTGGTGATAGACCATCCAAAGTGACAACTCTTTACACAATGTGCATGATAATCAAGTTGGGCCATTTCCTGCACAAATCCAGGTTCTCTCATCCCCCCACCCCCCTCCCAAAAACCACACACACAAACTCACTATCCCGCTGGCAATAGCTCATCCAAAGTGACCACTCTCCCCACAATGCGCATGATAATCAAGGTGGGCCACCCCCAGCACAAATCCAGGACTTCTCACCCCCCCCCACCTCCATACACACACAAACTCACTTTCCTGCTGGCAATAGCTCATCCAAACTGACCACTCTCAAAGTTTGAATCCAAGTTAAACCAGAACATCCGGGGGGGGGGGGTAGGAAAAAACAAGGGGAAATAGGCTACCTTGCATAATGACTTAGCCACTCCCAGTCTCTATTTAAGCCTAAATTAATAGTATCCAATTTGCAAATGAATTCCAATTCAGCAGTTTCTCGCTGGAGTCTGGATTTGAAGTGTTTTTGTTTTAAGATAGCGACCTTCATGTCTGTGACTGCGTGACCAGAGAGATTGAAGTGTTCTCCGACTGGTTTATGAATGTTATAATTCTTGACATCTGATTTGTGTCCATTTATTCTTTTACGTAGAGACTGTCCAGTTTGACCAATATAAATGGCAGAGGGGCATTGCTGGCACATGATGGCATATATCACATTGGTGGATGTGCAGGTGAACGAGCCTCTGATAGTGTGGCTGATGTTATTAGGCCCTGTGATGGTGTCCCCTGAATAGATATGTGGGCACAGTTGGCAACGGGCTTTGTTGCAAGGATAAGTTCCTGGGTTAGTGGTTCTGTTGTGTGGTATGTGGTTGTTGGTGAGTATTTGCTTCAGTTGCAAGGATAAGTTCCTGGGTTAGTGGTTCTGTTGTGTGGTATGTGGTTGTTGGTGAGTATTTGCTTCAGGTTGCGGGGCTGTCTGTAGGCAAGGACTGGCCTGTCTCCCAAGATTTGTGAGAGTGTTGGGTCATCCTTTAGGATAGGTTGTAGATCCTTAATAATGCGTTGGAGGGGTTTTAGTTGGGGGCTGAAGGTGACGGCTAGTGGCGTTCTGTTATTTTCTTTGTTAGGCCTGTCCTGTAGTAGGTAACTTCTGGGAACTCTTCTGGCTCTATCAATCTGTTTCTTTACTTCCGCAGGTGGGTATTGTAGTTGTAAGAAATCTTGACAGAGATCTTGTAGGTGTTTGTCTCTGTCTGAGGGGTTGGAGCAAATGCGGTTGTATCGCAGAGCTTGGCTGTAGACGATGGATCGTGTGGTGTGGTCAGGGTGAAAGCTGGAGGCATGCAGGTAGGAATAGCGGTCAGTAGGTTTCCGGTATAGGGTGGTGTTTATGTGACCATTGTTTATTAGCACTGTAGTGTCCAGGAAGTGGATCTCTTGTGTGGACTGGACCAGGCTGAGGTTGATGGTGGGATGGAAATTGTTGAAATCATGGTGGAATTCCTCAAGGGCTTCTTTTCCATGGGTCCAGATGATGAAGATGTCATCAATATAGCACAAGAAGAGTAGGGGCATTAGGGGACGAGAGCTGAGGAAGCGTTGTTCTAAGTCAGCCATAAAAATGTTGGCATACTGTGGGGCCATGCGGGTACCCATAGCAGTGCCGCTGATTTGAAGGTATGCATTGTCCCCAAATGTAAAATAGTTATGGGTAAGGACAAAGTCACAAAGTTCAGCCACCAGGTTAGCCGTGACATTATCGGGGATAGTGTTCTTGACGGCTTGTAGTCCATCTTTGTGTGGAATGTTGGTGTAGAGGGCTTCTACATCCATAGTGGCCAGGATGGTGTTATCAGGAAGATCACCGATGGATTGAAGTTTCCTCAGGAAGTCAGTGGTGTCTCGAAGGTAGCTGGGAGTGGATTCAAACTTTGAGAGTGGTCAGTTTGGATGAGCTATTGCCAGCAGGAAAGTGAGTTTGTGTGTGTATGGAGGTGGGGGGGGGGTGAGAAGTCCTGGATTTGTGCTGGGGGTGGCCCACCTTGATTATCATGCGCATTGTGGGGAGAGTGGTCACTTTGGATGAGCTATTGCCAGCGGGATAGTGAGTTTGTGTGTGTGTTTTTTGGGAGGGGGGTGGGGGGGTGAGAGAACCTGGATTTGTGCAGGAAATGGCCCAACTTGATTGTCATGCACATTGTGTGGAGAGTTGTCACTTTGGATGGGCTATCACCAGCAGGAGAGTGAATTTGTGTGGGGGGGTGGAGGGCGAGAAAACCTGGATTTGTGCTGGAAATGGCCCAACTTGATGATCACTTTAGATAAGCTATTACCAGCAGGACAGTGGGGTGGGAGGAGGTATTGTTTCATATTCTCTGTGTGTATATAAAGTCTGCTGCAGTTTCCACGGTATGCATCCGATGAAGTGAGCTGTAGGTCACGAAAGCTCATGCTCAAATAAATTGGTTAGTCTCTAAGGTGCCACAAGTACTCCTTTTCTTTTTGCGAATACAGACTAACACGGCTGTTACTCTGAAACCTGTTTGTTTAGAGGCACCTTGAAAATGTGAACCTTGAAATACCTTTAGCGATGCCTCACTATGTAATCCACATTCATTATTAGGAGTGTGCTACTATTTTTTGAACATACTAAAATCTGACATCATGTCCATGAGGAGTCCATGGAATTCATTTTAAACAACAGCAAAAAAAGAGCTGAAAACTTCAAATCATGAGTGAAAGTGGATGCCAGGATTTTTGCGTGCCAAACATACAGAAAATGCCAGTTCACTATTTTCATAGCCATGGGTTTTTCTGAGTGGAATTTCCATGCAAACAGTTATTCCAAATTATACTCCAGGCATTTTTACAGAAAGATCCACTTTCCTTGCAGTCATCTCTTGTTAACACCAAACTCAACCACAAAGAAGACCATTCATCCCCACAGCCTAAACTAGCTGAGTTTAATATTTATTTAATAAGCTGAAATCTGCTAAGCCACTTCCCCCAGTCAACCTCACCTGCTACAGGTGTGCTTCATTCCTTTCAGCTGCAGAAGTAACAATGCCACCCAAACGCTGGGTTTTGTTGGGTGGGGGGTTTGACTTTTAAAACAAGAACAAAAATGCAGCTTCTAAAATCAACCAGCATGGGATTAACAGCTGGTTTTGTTAGCTGGGATTGTTTAGCCTGCAGAAGAGAAGAATGAGGGGGGATTTGATAGCTGCTTTCAACTACCTGAAAGGGGGTTCCAAAGAGGATGGCTCTAGACTGTTCTCGATGGTAGCAGATGACAGAACGAGGAGTAATGGTCTCAAGTTGCAGTGGGGGAGGTTTAGATTGGATATTAGGAAAAACTTTTTCACTAAGAGGGTGGTGAAACACTGGAATGCGTTACCTAGGGAGGTGGTAGAATCTCCTTCCTTAGAGGTTTTTAAGGTCAGGCTTGACAAAGCCCTGGCTGGGATGATTTAACTGGGAATTGGTCCTGCTTCGAGCAGGGGGTTGGACTAGATGACCTTCTGGGGTCCCTTCCAACCCTGATATTCTATGATTCTATGTATATGGAAAAGCTTAAGAATGAGATTTTAATATTTCCAGACAGTTAACACAGATATGTTAAACAGTTTTTCCTCTTACTAAACACAAAGTTCCAGTATTTTTTTACTCACTACTTTGTGGGGGGTGGGGAGAGGAAATCCTTCAGTTCCATGTGTTTTCACAAATTAAACATATTATCCTGTCCCTGCCTTCCAGGAGGGGTGGGAGTGACTGGTGTGAGAACAGCTCACTTTTCAAGTGTACTGTAGTGTTAACACACTATTCAGCAGAGTTGTATAGTGATCTGATCCCAAATCTGGGAGACAAGCACGCCTGCATATTAACACCAGCTCTGCCACTTACTTCCTTTGTTGCCTTGAATGAGTCACTTGCAGGGCCTAATTTTCAGAAATGCTGAACACCCACAAATCCCTCTGAAGTGTGTGGGAGCAGTGGGTGCTCCGCACCTCCAAAAGCCAAGCACCTTAACTTTTCTGTCATATCTGTAAAATGTGACTGATGATACTTCCCTCCTTCACAGGATTGTTGCGACTGGATTACTTAGTGCTCATGAAGTGTGAGGTAAAGCCCTAAGTAGTAGTGTTACTATTAACAGAGGACAGTTTTTATGAGACACCAGTCCCAAGGCAGAGCACATTAATGTCTGCAAATGAGTCACTCCAACACATGTGGCCATGAAATATACTGATGGGTTACACAGGACTGTGCTGACACTTGATGACGGAACTTCAGTGTGCATCGGAGACACGACTATAAATAGACCTCCATACCATACTGCAGAACCAGCTTTCATTCTCACCTCGGCCCTTCTGAGGACCCAGGCGTAACAAGCTTTTGGGATTGTACTTCTACATCCGAGTCACTTTCTACTGCAGCTGGCGGTTCCATTTCACCTCTGGTGAGCTGGGAACATCCTTAACTGTGCACCAAACCTTGCGGCGGTTGTTAGCACGTCTCCTGTTTTAATAATCCACATTCAATAGCCTGACATTCTGCACAGTTTACAGCATGTCTCAGAAGCAGCTGACTTCCTTAAGTACTGAAGCAGGGTACCTTACATAACCTTGGTGAAGGAAACACCACCATTTTCCCCTCAGAGCCTTTGTTTTCAGTTGCTAATCTAGGAAACACACGTCCTTTCTATTTACTTAGAAAATAATTAATAATAACCTCGTTGTGCCTGGATCCCACTGCACCTCGCTATTAAAATGGAAACCCTTGTGCTGCAGACATGGCTAGGCTGCTAGAGCACTTAAGCAACACACCGTGAGTTGCAACCATTTACTACGTGCAATTGTGTCTATGAGACCTAATAGTTCTACCATTGTTATTATAACACTGTGCACTAATATAAATGAGCCTGTAAATGGGGGGCCAGCTAAACAAAAACCATTATAATCACAGCCTGGGTTGTAAATCACAGGCTAGTGTGTTCTGCTGTGGTTTGACTGAGAGCCAGGCAATAGTCAAATAATCAAACTGCAGATGTTGGGATAGCAAATTTAAACAGTGGCAAAGAGCCAAGAAAGGGGGTGGGGGGGAGGGCTTTGCACAATGCAGGAATTTCCCCTTCCCCCTTTGTTGTTAACTAGGATCTATGAAATAACCAGACATGCTAACCAATAATAGCTTTTTTCCTTGGAAGCGTGTGTGCCAGCTTGGGCTCATGGGCTCAGCCAACCCCATTCAGAGCAACACTAAATATCTGCAATAGTACTAATAATTAGCATTGGTTTCCTGGCTTCTGAAGTTCCCCTCTCCCTCCCTCTGCAAATGGTGAGTTAGGGCTTCGGCCCTGAGTGAGAGGAATCCAGGTGTTTCAAAGATTTTGAAAATGCCGGCCGAATTCCGATGTCCTTAACGTTGGTGTAAATCCAAAGGAACTTCACGGATTTCGGTGCAGTCACCCCCAAATTTATGCTTGTGTCACTGAGAACAGAATCAGGCCCTCAGCTTTGAACAAACACCCTCTTGTGTTGGTCTAACCTTCTTGCTTTGATTCCCCTTTTGCCCCATTGCTTATTTCTGTCTCCGTGCTCTTATTAATGACCACAGCAACCCTGAGTAATCTCTAGCCACATAGAGTCTCTAACCACGTAGCCCGGAACACAGCTACAATTCAGCGCCTTAGGCTACCCACTAATTGCCTTGTGACAATTAATTAGTGCCTTATGCTGAGGCTGGTGCCAAGCTGAACAGTCCCACTCCCCTCCACTCTCTGCACCCTGCCCCCAACAAGCATCGGGGGCACTGTACCTCAGAAAGCCCTGCGTCCTACCGGCTCTTTTTGGGGTGGCAATTAGCAGGGAGAAGCCCCTGTGTCTGTGAGCGCTCAGAAGCTGCACTTGTATTTGGCCCCTGAGCAGCTGACACCAAGGAGGAAAGGTTCCTTGCACCCACATTCTCACAGCTGGCACGTTTCTGTGCAGAAGCCAGCTATAATCTGGTCTGAATTGGGTTGTCCATTGAGAGAATAGTGATTGTTGTTGCATTGGTGTGGGGTCGGGCAGTTAGAACTCTGAGGGAAAGGAAGTGAAGGACCAGGAGTGGCACTGTAGGAATTATGAGCTACATGTTTAGACATGTAGACAGTAAATGTGTTTAGCTGAGGACACGAGGGGGAAATTCACCCTGTGCAAAGGACCAGCACAAGGCCTATGCACAATTTAAACCCAACAGGGCCTTGTGCTGGAACCTCTGTACAGTAAATATCACTTTATCTTTTTTTCCCTTAACCTGGCAAACCCGAGAACTCACACACTACGTGAACCCAGTCGTTACCCTCAGTAACGGACTCAGAAGGTAAAGAGGGATGAGGAGTCCAAAAAAAACAAACAAACAGAGGCTGAGACTACCAGCAGCATGAATGAAATCTATAACAAGGGGGGACCAGACTGGTGCTAAAGAAGGAAAAGTAGGCTAGAAAGACATGGCAGGGGAGCTATCTCCTTAGCTGGTGTCGATGGTCTAAGCACCACTAAAAGTCAATGCATTTGAGCTGAGAATTCTTGATATGATTGTGACTGTGGTAACAATGACAGGTCACTCCTGAACACTTGGGCTGTTTACTGTTTCCACAGTTGTGAGAGATGCAATGTGGTTGCTTTTCACTTCCAGTCAGGAGCCAGACTCTGTATCAGTAGTATATAAACAAAGGAAGTATGTTTTCATTTGGTGAATATACAAGTCCAAGCCACTGCCCCATGACATTTGAAGTGATATTATAAGCTTCTTTTAGGAAAGTACATTTCCATTTGTTTCTCTGACAACCCAATGCAAACAAGGCTGGATTTCAGTTTTGTCTTTAATACACATCAGCACGCTGTCATGCGAGGTGACAGGAGGGTGGTAAAATATGAGAGCCTCCTTCATGTGACTTAAAAATGACCATGGAGGAATTTTTTTAACTGTTTTGGTTTTTTTCAAATGTAACATTTAAAGGCTGTCAGCGAGTGGTAAGAGCAGTCACTCATCAGGCACCATGGAAACGTTTTGCTGAAGCAAGTAGCGGGCACTATCGTATGGGGGATAAAAGAGTGGCCTGGCTGGAGATGGTCATGAGCTGAGTTTGCCAGCTGTAGACAAAGATTTGATAGATGACAAATCGGTTTATAATTATATTCTAGAACTCTCTCCTTCCCCAGCCCATGATGCTGACACAGCAGCAGTGAATAGTACTGTCATTTCCCTGAATTTCCTAGACAAGGAAGTTAAAAGATCATCCAGAAGAGAGAAGAGAGAATGGACAGAAAATAAAGCAAGGGAAGCTGAGAAAATGTACAAGAGAGGGGAATTCCAAAAAGCTCTTTCAAGTATCTAAACAGCTGACATCACAATTCTCAAACTGTTGTGGCATTATGAAGGCTCAGGACAGTACAGTTTTAACCACAGAGGAATGACACAAAGCCCCGCTGGACAGAACATTTTCAGGGGGTGCTCAGCCAGTCAGAACACTAACACACACTGAGAGATGTGAAGCGTTGGCTCACTTTATCCCTAGAAGTAATAGCCTTTGCTGAAGTAGCTAAGACCATAAACCAACTGAAGAGTGGAAAAGCAGCAGGCTATGATAAGATAGATGCTGAAATGGTAAAAGCTGGAGAGGAAGTGATGGTCAATTACATAGGCAGGTTGTACAGGTTGGTTGGTGGAAAGGAGAGCTGTCCTAAAGATTGGAGAAGTAGTGTTATCTGCAAAATTCCTAAAAAGAGGAGCCAGCTTTTCTCTGATAGCTGGATAGGGGTGACACTTCTATCTGTACCTGGAATAGGGTTTTGCACTATCATTTTGAATAGGATGAAAACTGCTGTTGATCAAGTACTCAGGGAAGAACAGGCTGGATTTCAATCTAGTACGTCACGTTCAGATGAGATTTTCACCCTGAGAAGACTTATTGTGAGAGGTTCAAAATACCCACCGAAAATAGTTTCTAACTTGCTTGATTTTATAAAAGCATTTGATAGCATCCACAGAGAAGCCCCCTGGAAGCTCCTGGGACACTATGGAATTCCAGCAAAGACTGTTAGTTTGATAAAAATGTGTATGATGAGTCTGCATGCTGCATCAGGACAGAGAGTGGAGAGGCAGAGTGGTTTAAGATTTAAGATACCAGTGCAAGGTAATGCTGCTACGTACTATGTACTATCCCCACTTCTCTTCCACATTGTCATAGGCTTCCTGATGAGAAGAGCGATGGTTGTTAATGACAATGGCTCTGTGTGGGCTGCAAGGCTTAGATTTTTCAGATGATATAGTCATACTGGCAACCAGCTTGGATGGAATGAAAAAAATCTTTATAAGCATAAAAGCAGAAGCTGCTAAAGTGGAACTTTGAATCAGTACACAGAAGACCAAGACCAGGGAGGTAGGAGAGAAGGCTGTCCACCCAGGTAGATGTGTGTGTGATGGAGAAAAGCATGAAAGAGTTGATGACTTCATCTATCTTGGAAGTACAATATCTGCTAGTGGTCAGCTCACTAATGAAGCGAAGGCAAGAATCAGTAAAGCCAGTGGATCATTTTCCCATTTGTCAAACATCTGGAAGAGTAAGAAGAGGCATCTACGCACTAAAATGAGTGTGTTCAACACTATTGTCCACCCCACTCTACTGTATGACTCAGAAATGTTGCAGAAAGTGACCGTATACAACAGGAAGTTGAACGCATTCCACCAGTGCTCATTAAGAAGCATATTGGGAATTCATCGGACAGAATGTAGAACCAATGTGGAAGCACTGTACCGCATGTGTCAGCAGACTGGACTCAGTAATTAGACAGAGATGGCTACCGTGGTCTGGCCATGTCATCAGACTACCTTGTGGCAGAAGCACAAGGTACATCTTAGGCTGGATTCCACCTGGAGGGAAAAGCGGGCATGGAAGGCAAATGAATGGCTCCATCGTAAGTTCTCTCTATGGTGGCAGCAGCCTTTTCGCTTGTCCTGTGATAGGTCAAACCTCTTGCTCTGGACAGACAGCAGTGGGGAAAGTGCCACATTTGCCACCAGGCAGAGAAGATTCTAAGTAAGTAAATCTTGGTCCACCCCCTTGGGACAAAAGCCGCCACTGTGGGGTGAGTGCAGGTTGGGTTCGCTTTCCAACGCCCCACACGCTGCGGCCTCCCGTCCATACCAGGCCTGGATAGAGAGAGCAACCCCGCACATACCCTGGGGAGTAGAGCCTGACACCCCCAAAGAGTGAGCTCTTCCCACACACACACAGGGGTGGGGACCTACGCCCACCCTGTGCACCTAGCACCTGTGAAGATTATTTTCCCCAGCCGCCTCGGGTGAGGGATACTGGTAAGGTGTTGTTTTAAAAAACTCATTAGCAGATTGAAACCCCTTTCCCTATTGCTCTCACCATATGCGGAGGCTGAAAGCCTCCTCCTTTCTGCCCTTTCTCCTTCTTCCTTTCTTTAAAAAAATGTGTCATCTCTGAGACAGAGAGCTGCTTCCGTCTGAAACTCCCACTAGGGCAAATACAATGTGAAAGCAGGAAACTGTGGCACTCAAAGCACTTCCAGTAATTGACGACTTTGATTTACACTGACTATAGCGCCTCTCTCCTGGTTTCCAAATTCCATGGGCCTTTCCTGCCTTTTCAGTCCAGCGTACCATTTTGAAAGCTGCCATTCTTTTGACCTCAGGCTTACAGAAAACCAGTGTCGCTCAGAGGAAATTTGTAGAGAAAATTCTACGTCCTCTGATGCATTCCTGCGTCACTTAACTCGGTGAACAGAACTGTTCTGGTATGTGAGTCAGCTCAGCTTCCTCTGGTTGACATCCAAAAGATAAAAACAACGCAACCTTGCATCGCTGATACATTGTGCTACGTGTGGTGTGAAAACCCTATTATTCTTTTGCTACATATAGGTGCTTTACTGCGATGTACATAGATTAAACCAATTTTGAAGGTCACAAGGAACATTAAAAAATCATTGAAGAAATCGCAAGGTTGTAACAAGCAGCTTGGTGAGTAATTGGACCGTCCCACTGGGAATGCTGATAACTGGACATAAAGGAAATTTCACCATTTGGCTTATCAATTTTGTTGACTAAATTAAGCACAAAAATACTAGACAGCCTCAGCTTCAATCTCCACTGTGTCACTCCAGTTTACTCCCATGTAAACGCATTAGAGTTACACCAGCAGAAAAGTGGGGTAGCGCACTGGTAAATTGGGTCCATGTTGTTTTTCAAGGCTCAAGACTTGTTGCCGCTGACTTCAGTAAGAACAAGGATAAGGTTGTATGTGTACCCACCGTTGCCATACTCTCGCTGTGCAAAATGTTACTATGGTAGGTCATGCACCTTGAAAAATTACATGCTTGCATTCCTGGTACACAAGTTGCACCCCCTCAGATTGAGTGACGGTCCAGAGATGAACTGGAATAAAAGTCCAATATTGGTTTTGTGTGTGGCAGTCATTTCGAGCCCGTATATAGGGAAACTCCTCTTATTAGTTCAATTATTCTGTGAAAAGAGTGACTTCATTGCAAGAGAGGTCCTCTGTACTTGCTGCTATTAAAGCTGAGCTCCGAAGCTTCCGCAATAAAAATATCTTTGCAAAGACTGTTTAAGATCCCATGCTACTGACAGTTCCATAGACATTAGAGAAGGAAATGACCCGTTAGGTTATCTGTCCCATCACCCTGTTGATGCAGGGTTCCTCTCTGTGGTGTATTGTTGTGGGTGTTGTCTAGTCTACTGCTAAATAGGGTGTCTACCAATTTCCTTGGGAAATTATTCTGTGGTTTGATAGATCTCCCCAGGATTCTTTTCCTAACATCCAGCCTAAATTTTCCTTTACTCAGCTTCATCCTAAACCATTCCTCTCCCTCCTTGATGTGAGTTGCATCCTTCAAATACTGCTAGACAGTTATCATACCCCCCCACACACACACACTTCAATTGTCATTTAGCCAAGTTAAACATAATCAGCTCTTTCATCTTTCTTCATAAATCCAATTTGCTTTCTTGAAATCTAATCCCCTTCCATTTCAATTTGCTATCCACCCATTCCTAGGAAAGAAGAAGTCAAATACCTTGTGGTTAATTCCACCAGCTATCCCCACTACTGACAGGAAGGAATTATTGTGAGGTTGGGAAGCAGATCTGGGATAGCTTCTATTCTGGTTGAATCCTCTGCTCTCTGGATCATGCCCATGGCCTCGGTGACCATCAGATTTTGGAATCTCTTTGAAGGTTAAAAGGTACATTGGGAATTTCTGCAGCTGAAACCTTATGCATCACTTTGCAAACTAACCCCTTAGGGTAACAAATTAGCCGTTTTAATTCTTATTGTGTGAAATATAATAATAATATCTAGTTCTTAAATAGCATTTTTCATCAGCGGATGTCAAAGCACTTTACAAACGAGGTTGGTGTCATTATCTCCACTTTACAGATGGGGAAACTGAGGCACTTGGCGGGGCAGTGACTTGCCCAAAGTCACCCAGCAGGCCAGTGGCAGAGCCAGGAATGGAGTTCAGATCTCCTGAGTCCCAGTCCAGTGCTCTGTTCACTAGGACACATTGTCTCAAAGACAGCAGTGTAACCAACATAGGGTACACATGAGTGTTTTTTCACTTGCCTGCTGTGAAGGTATGTTAACATATAGGGTAAAAGTTGACTTTCAAATGGGACTAGGATCCTAAATGACTTAGGAGCTTATGAAAATGTTACCTACATTGTGATTGGATTTCAATGAGTGACATATGTACCAATGTGGGACAGAACTTGTTCACACGGCCGCAGGAACATTTGTTATGCTTTCCCAGCTCCAAATTTTTTATGGCTTAAGGGCAGGCCTGTGTAAATAAGAAGAAAACATCCACTCCTGTGTGTTGTCAGCCGCATAGGGTCGGAGTATGTTAAACTAGATTTTTTGCACCAAGCGCAGAGGTAGTGTCAAGGAACATCCCTTTACTTATCCAATCATTGTTCAGAGAGTTAACATATGTCACCAACTCATCAGGTGGCATAAACTGGGAGAGGAAGGATGGTCTGATGGTTAGGGCACTAGCCTAAGACTTGAAAGACCTGAGTGCAAGTATCTGATCTGCTACAAACTCCCTGTGTAACTTTAGGCAAGAAATTTAGCCTCTCAGAGACTCAGGTGGAGATAACACTCCCCTACCTCACAGGGATAATGTCTGGATAAATATACAAAGGCACAGTACATTGAGACACTTGGATATTGGGGCTAAAATAGATATGTACCTAAATTAGATAGATAAACTGGTGTCACACTATTGACATCAGTCAATGGGAGCTGGCTCATGACCTTTATGTAGATCATTGGAGAATACTAGAACCGGAGGTGGTAGAGAAGTTATCCCAACCCTGCCACTGACTTATTGATGAGATCTTGGGCAAGTCACTTAACCCTTCTGTGCTTGGCTTTCCATGTGTAGGAAGGCACAGTGATGCTTTCCTGCCTCTGTAAAGCATTTTGGGATTTTCAGATGAGCGATGCGGTATAAATCCAACTATTCTAATCACCGAACCTGTTTGTAAATTTCTCCTCAAGCCACAACAACTTTGGGGTACCAATAATGCTTTCCAACTCAGACCTGTTCCATAGGAGCTTTATTGAACAGGTAAGGGAACACATTCAGGCGGAGATTTTCAAAACTGCCTAAGGGATTTGGATGCTCAATCTTCAAGGTGTCTCTGAATGGCTCAGCTTTGTATATTAGTGATAAACCATTGAAACAACTTACTAAAAGATGTGGTGGAGTCGCCGTCCATTGGAAGCTTTAAATCCAGGTCCGATGACTTTGTAAAAGAGTTGCTGGAGCTCAACCAGAAGTTATGGGCTTCATGCAGGAATCACTTGGTAAAATTCTATGGCTTGTGTTAGACAGGAAGGGCAGATTAGAGGTTCTTCCTTTCTGCCCTTAAAAGTATTTTAATAACTCACAGTAACGGGGTTTACAAACCCCTCACTAAGTCTGAGGCAGGGGACGTATGGGAGCAGGACTGAGCCAGGAAAGTTCTGCCCTTCAGGCACTGCTGAGCATGTTCCTGGGGCAAGCAGCAGTATTAAAAGAGCACCAGCCACCCGGGCAGGGGGAGGAGAGAAGACATTTCCAGGAGGAGCACTGCTCTGAGACAGAAGGAGAAGAAGGAGCTCTTACCAAGGCTGTGAGTCTTTCCTCTGCTCCTTTGAGACATCACCCCAGATGGAGGGAGAACCACATGAGGGTCACCAGAAGGTCACCTGCATCAGCCCTGACATTCTGGGAGTTTGAAGCAAAGGACTATAATCAAACAGCAGCCACTCCCCAAACTGAGACATTGGGTGGGGTAAGAGGTGGGTCAAGCACAGGCCAGCCCATGCTGTCACATTGTCAGAGCACTGAGCCTGGACTTCTACCCACCCCAGATTCCCCTATACCTAGCCCTGGAATGGGCAGGATGAGCGGGTTCCCAGCTGACCCAGCTGCACCCTGTTGAAGGGATCCATAACACATGGAACTGAAAGAGAGTCTAGAGCAGCAGCCCCTGACCAGGAAGCCTGCTGACTGAACAACCTTGATGTCTGCACCCCCTTATATAATTGTATATGGATAGTTTTCATACATTTTACATTGAGTGTTGGCCTCATTCAAGTGCAACACCTAAGAGAAAATGTCTAGAGAACAACCAGACTAGTGAGAATAGCTCTTGGGGAAAGTTGCAAAGCGACGGAAAATCCCCAGCGCACATGATCTGAGTCACGGATGGAGGCATTCTCAAGTGTATGCCTTGTCCCATTTTTATTCCCTTGGGCCAGCATGTTTTGTTCATCTTGTCTTTATTGACATGTTGCTGAATCTCCATGTAACTGCCGTTGCAGAGCGAGTGATCAGGAGAGCTGGTTGAAGGCTTTTGAAATTTTAGACGACATTTTTTCATGAAAAATTTTTTTTTAAACTGTGAAAAACGTTCTCCATTTTTCAACCAGCTCCGGTGATTGTATTGTTTTAATGGCATGTTTGACAAGGATGGGGCAAATGCCTCATGTTGATCCATTCTTTTCTTGTGTCGTACACAAACGACATAATGGGCAGTCAGGTGATTCCATGATGACCCATCATGGTCTATCTACCAAGTATTGTGGCTGGTCTGTGAGTATGCATAGTCAACTAAACAGGCATTCCTATTGTGAGGGCCTCCAGCAGGTTACTTGGCTTAGAACACAATGAGCTCATAAGAATATGTGTGTGCAGCTGTTAGGGGTAAGATCACAGTCCTGAGTTAATGGAAATACAATGGAGAGGGAACAGTCTCTCTATCTATCACAGTCCCAAATACCTCAAACAGCTGGGGGAAACAAAATTCTATCAGATTTCTTTCCTATGAGATCTGGCCTACACTGTGCCCTCTAGTCACCAAGAAAAGGGAAGAGAAACCTACAAGTTCTCAGGAGAAGTCTGGAGTAGGGACCAGTGACTTCAGTCAGAGTTGTGCTTGGGGACTGCAGAGTTTGCCCCATTATTATTTAAACAGTTTCATAAATGTGCATGATGTTTCACAACCAAGCACAATATCAGGTCACTACCCCAAGGAGTCTAAAATCTATATTATATTTTACATAGCTGGTGACAAGCAAACTCAGACAACATGGTGTAGATTAAATTACTATAAGGGGGGGTGCACAACTTGTTTGTAAAAATGTACCTGAAGAGTAGTTATGAATGGTTCACTGTCAAACTGGGAGGGCAGATCTAGTGGGGTTGTGCAGGGGTCAATTGTGAGACTGGTACTATTCAATAGTTTCATTTAATGACTAGGATTATGAAATGGAGAATATGCTTACAAAATTTTCAGATGACACCAAACTGGGAGAGGTTTCAAGCACTTTGGGGGACAGGATTAGAATTCAAATAACTTTGACAAACAGGGAAACTAGGTCTGAATACAACAAGATGAAATACAGTGCATTGTACTTCATTTAGGAAGGAAAAATCAAATGCACAAATACAAAATGGGGAATAGCTGGCTAGGTGACAGTACTGCAGAAAAGGATCTGGGGGTTATAGTGGATTACAAATTGAATATGAATCAACAGTGTGATTCAGTTCAAAAAAAAAAAAAAGCCCATATCATTCTGGGGTATATTAACAGGAGTGTCATATATAAGACATACGAGGTAATTGTC
Source organism: Lepidochelys kempii (assembly GCF_965140285.1). Taxonomy (NCBI): domain Eukaryota; kingdom Metazoa; phylum Chordata; order Testudines; family Cheloniidae; genus Lepidochelys; species Lepidochelys kempii. Next base: position 253,980,701 of record NC_136380.1, read on the forward strand.
CTGCTATACTTGGCACTGGTGAAGCCTCAACTGGAGTATTGTGTCCAGTGGGTGCCACACTTTAGGAAAGATGTGGACACATTTGAGAAAGTCCAGAGGAGAGCAACAAAAATGATACGTTTTAGAAAACCTGTCTTATGAGGAAAGGTTAAAAAAAAGTGGGCATGTTTAGTCTTGACAAAAGAAGACTGGGGCAGGGCCTGATCACAGTCTTCAAATATGTTAAGGGCTGTTATACAGAGGGCGAGGATCAACTATTCTCAATGTCTACTGAAGATAGGAAAGAAGTAATGGGCTTAATCTGCAGCAACAGAGATGTAGGTTAGATATTAGGAAAAACTTTCTAACGATAAGGGTAGTTAACCTCTGGAATAGCTTCCAAGGGAGGTTGTAGAATCCCCATCATTGGACGTTTTTAAAAACAGGTTGGACAAACTCCTGTCAGGGATGGTGCAGGTTTACTTGGTCCTGCCACAGCACAGGGGCCTGGATGTGATGACCGCTTGAGGTACCTTCCAGCCCTACGTTTCTATGATTCTATGACAAAAAACATGAGAAGCCAGGGGGTCTGGGGAGGTGCAGCTCTCAACAGTGACTATCAAGTACATCATATTATGGATTCATTTTGTTAGCTCATCTTTGCCTTTGGGAAAAAAATGTAGTGTCACATTACAAGGGTTTGTGGATGGAGAGAAGGCCTGGCTGGAATGGAAGGTGGACTGAAAAAGTGAGTCTTCAGGAAGAATTTGACGGTCAGAGAAGCAACACAGATTCTAGGGAGTGGAGGAGGGGCACGCTGGCTGTGGAGGCTACTGCTGGTCTGAGTAGAGTGACCAGAAGTCCCAATTTTATAGGGACAGTCCCGATATTTGGGGCTTTGTCTTATATAAGTGCCAATTACCCCCCACCCCCGTCCCAATTTTTCACCATTGCTATCTGGTCACCCTAGGTCTGAGTCTCCAAAAGTGGTCACCAAGTGGCTTGTCTGCTGCTGCTCTGTGGCCTGGAGAAGGGAGATACGTCTCCTTGGCCATGAGGAAATCCTCATTCCACAACCCAGCAACTTTGACTGCTCCTGGATTCCAGTGTTTGGCCTACTGACTTCAAAGAAAGTTGCATGCTTCTAGGCAAGGGCAGAATTTGCCCTATGTTAGGGGAGCCAAAATGTATAAACCAATGGATTTGATGACCAACTAAAGCCAGATTCTGACCCAATTATCGCCTGTGCATCTCTGTTAATTAAGTAGGCTTCAATGAGATTAAGCTGGAAGTAAGTGAGGAAAGAACTTGGTCCAAAAGTAAGAACCATCAGTTAGACAATGAAAAGCAGTAGACAAGCCCTTAATAACAAGAACAAAATTAAGGAACTAGTGTTACAAAGAATCCACAAAATGGATACCAGTAGCCAGGAAGTACAACTGGTGCAATCAAAAGCCTACTGAATGGACGAAGCAGCAAAAAAAAATTAAAATCTGTGAGACTACTACGTGTGCAGAGATCCTGAGCGGGGAGCGAGGTTAGAAAAGAGCATTCTCCTAGAAGTGGACTGACACAGGCTGATAATTTTGACAAAGCTGCTAACGTCTTATGAAATGTGACAGTGGCTGATGGGAACAGCGACACCCTCAGGAATGTAGAAGCTGAGAAAAAAGTAATCCGTAAAACTAACCATTTTTATTTGCCCTCTAGCTTTATGTCCTTTCTTTTCTGTTTGCTTTACTTGGGCAGTTTTTTAAAAAAAATTGGAACAGGTTAAAGGTCACCTTACATTTTTCTAAAGTTTAAACTAAGAGCAGAGGAGATTTTCTGTGTCACTTAGGAAAGAAAAATCTTCATGTAAAACCTGATTTGACAGCCCTGATTTGAGTTGCAGCTGCAACCATACTGGATAACATGCAAATGAAAACACGCACAGTAGGTAATTCTGGGTAATAGCCAAACAACCATAGCGGCTTTGATATTGATATTGTTGATATTGTCTCTAAACACACCTAAAAAAGGAACTTCTAAGATACAGTTATAATTAAAATGTCCTTATTTTGCAGTTTCCAAGGAAGGCAGTAGTGTATTTTCTGCATGCAATAACCCCTGTGTAGCACACCTCACACATTTTCATCAGTCTGAATTTAGGACAAAGACTTGGCTTTTGAAGTCTTAACAGGGAAAGTCCTCTAAAAGTCATGGGGGGTGGGGGGGATTTTCCTAAGCAACACTCTCTCTGTAGGTGCTAGAGTGCCAACTGTGGACACACTCCACCGACACAAGGAGCATTGTGTGAACATGCACAAGCGATATAATTACAGTGGTTTATGAATGTCAATATTGCTTAAAGTGACTTAACTCTAGTGTAGACATGGCCTAAGGTTCCTGTCAAGGTTCCTTCCCCACTCTGAACGCTAGGGTACAGATGTGGGGACCTGCATGAAAAACCTCCTAAGCTTCTCTTTACCAGCTTAGGTCAAAACTTCCCCAAGGTACAAAATATTCCACCCGTTGTCCTTGGATTGGCCGCTACCACCACCAAACTAATACTGGTTACTGGGGAAGAGCTCTTTGGACGCGTCTTTCCCCCCAAAATACTTCCCAAAACCTTGCACCCCACTTCCTGGACAGGGTTTGGTAAAAAGCCTCACCAATTTGCCTAGGTGACTACAGACCCAGACCCTTGGATCTTAAGAACAATGAACAATCCTCCCAACACTTGCACCCCCCCTTTCCTGGGAAATGTTGGATAAAAAGCCTCACCAATTTGCATAGGTGACCACAGACTCAAACCCTTGGATCTGAGAACAATGAAAAAGCGTTCAGTTTTCTTACAAGAAGACTTTTAATAAAAATAGAAGTAAATAGAAATAAAGAAATCTCCCCTGTAAAATCAGGATGGTAGATATCTTACAGGGTAATTAGATTCAAAAACATAGAGAACCCCTCTAGGCAAAACCTTAAGTTACAAAAAAGACAGAAATAGTTATTCTATTCAGCACAATTCTTTTCTCAGCCATTTAAAGAAATCATAATCTAACACATACCTAGCTAGATTACTTACTAAAAGTTCTAAGACTCCATTCCTGGTCTATCCCTGGCAGAAACCAGCATATAGACAGACACACAGACCCTTTGTTTCTCTCCCTCCTCCCAGCTTTTGAAAGTATCTTGTCTCCTCATTGGTCATTTTGGTCAGGTGCCAGCGAGGTTACCTTTAGCTTCTTAACCCTTTACAGGTGAGAGGAGCTTTCCCCTGGCCAGGAGGGATTTCAAAGGGGTTTACCCTTCCCTTTATATTTATGACAGTTCCTAAATACCTTTGAGGAACTGGCCCTTACTCTGCTCCCATCAAGGTCAATGGGAGCTTTACCACTGACTTCAGTGGAAACAAGTAGACCACTACTGGGCACTTTTCAAAATCCCTCCTTTGGTTTATCTATTAATAGCACAACCATTGGTAGGACTGACCTCCTCAGGGCCATTTCTCCACTGAAAGAAATATTCAAAATAGAACATAGTAAGATAAAACTACGCTAGCTCTTGTTGGCCCTCGATGTTTGGGATTTGCTGAAAGACAGATCTGTAGTATTCCTCGGTCAGTTCCAGAAAGCCACTTCTAAACAGTGTTTGCCAGACTCTTCGTTTACGTTTTAAAAAAAGTGAAACTCCTCTCTCTCTCTCCCTAATTTTAATCTTTTATATATTTTATGAATATAATTTATTTGTAATTTAGAAAACATGGCCCAGATCCAGCAAGGTACTTAAACCTCTTCCTAATTTTAACCATGTGAAAAGTCCCAGTGGCTTTGAAGAGGATCTGCTTGTGTTAAAGTTAGGCACCCACTTAAGCACCTCCCTGAATAAGGGCCCACATGAGAGCGAGAAGATGGAGACTTCATAAGAAGCCTGACATAGTGAAAAGACCTATAGATGTTGAGTTTGGAATGTTAAATGTATTCCCATTTTTTCCTTTTTTTTAAAGGACACATCAGCTGTGGGTCAGCAACAGAATGCTACTTTACAAAGTTATGGTTCTGCAGGGAGACAGACTAAACTTGGCAGCTACCTTCCCAATGTTCTTATAATAGACCTATGTTATGATACATTATTTATTCTAGGCAAAGCCACACAAAATAGCAGTCTTTAATGGGGGGCAGCAAACTCTACCCTTAATTCTGTAGGTGCTGGAAAATAAAATATACCATGAAAGAAATCTATCATGACCAAGATGTACAAAAGCGACTAGTGATTTGGGGTGCCTTGATTTTTGGATGTCCAACATAAGACAACTTAAAGGGATCCCGATTTTCAGAAAGTACTGAGTCACTCACTCTCTGAAAATCAAGCCCCTTATAGGTTTCTCAAATTGGGCATTCAAGAATTGCAGCATGTAAAATCAGTAGCCATTTTTGAAAGTCTTGGCCCATACCTATAAAGACTCTGTTTTACTAATGAATAGGTCTGTAGCAAAAACACGTCTGTCCTGCTGAAAGACAGTATCTGTGATCACCTCTAAGAAGCCCACATTTGGTTATTTTTTGTCATTCTTTCCCACCCCTCAAAGCAAACTGAAATGACCTTTAACACTAGTTTATTTCTTCTCTGCTTGATCTGAACAAAGTCTTTCTATTTCACATGGATCTGAATGCAAAGTGGATATTTTTGTGATGAAAGGTCAAACCTTTCTTTTGAATTTTGGAGTGCATGAGCTAATTGTAGCATCACTGCAGATTTTGCTGTCATTTCAGAAATCAACCAATGAAAGGTTATACCGGGGTGTGTACCAAGTAGAGCTGAGAGAATAATTTAGAGCGGGTAATTTACTGAATTAATGTAGCCTCTTTGTCTGCTCTCAGGATGTTGGGGATCCAAATGCAATTTCCTCCAGTTTATTTGTGTTTTGGAATTGCTTGACAGTTTTCATGTGGATTTTTTATTCTATGAATTGATCATGAACAGTTCACTACTAACTATTCACTACTCGGAATTTGAGCTGCTTGGAAAAGTTGTGATTGGCCACATTAGTCACATGGTATTGTTTCAGTTCCCGACCTGGTGAGCATAACTTTAATAACTTTGGTGGTCTTGAAGCAGCTATTGACTGGGGCTTTGAACCTCTCTGGGAAAAGGAGCAGTTTAAGAAGTGGAGGCAGATAAAGAGGATTAGGCTGTGTTAAGACATTTTTAACCCTTTTCCTTTGGAGCCCTACAGGCCTTGCCCAAGGTATGACTCCTAAGAAAATCAAACCCTTGTAAGATTTAATGGCTGGGTGCAGAGTTTTAATTTAATGTTGTCTCATCCACATTCATTAAATATAATTAATTGTGTATGTGCAGTTCCTCTTACACAGGGTGAGGTCGGACCCTTGGCTGCCTCTGTGCAAGGATACTGGTGAGGGGTGGTGGGCGTCGTGGCCCCCCGCTGGGTTAATAAGCAGCATCCCATCCCATTTAAAATAGACGAAGTGCGTTATTGCATTTACTTGTTTGGAATTTTATGTCAGCACCGCAAAGATCAGCACAAAGTAATTGCATGTGGGTGCATGGTCCTAATTGGGAAGAGTGCCAGTCGCATCAGTGATGTGCTGCCAATATTTTAACAAGGAGCTCCCACAAAAATGTTCCTTCTCCCCTCCCTCCAGCTCAGCTTGTGCTGTGCCCTGTGCACCAGGAATATTTCCTTTCCCAGGAAAATTGTTTTAGCATTTCTGCCATTTGAAGCCATTTGGTCCATTCCAGAGGCAAACGTGCTCTTCAAAAGTATTTTTAGACTATCTCTGGCAGGGATAATTTAGGAGAATTGCAAGGGGGCAGGGGGGAAGGCTGCCAAAGAGCAAAAGTATCCAAACCTGCCCTTCATTTGAGTGGCAGAATGATGACTTTGGACTGCTAGCAATCTGGCCATCATTTGAACTGGAATTGCAGAGGTGAAAGGCTCTGCATCCCATTACCAGTACCCTCAGCCACCCGGTCCTGCTACTTGAAAAATATTTATCATGATTTTTCATATGCAACTGAAAAATTACTTAAATATCCAAAATCTTGGTGGAGGGAACTTATAGAAGCTACTGGAGCTTATATAGCGCTCCACTAGAGCTCCACTCTACTGTATAAATAATGTGAAGTGTCCTGCGAAGAAGGATTGCTGAGCAGAGATGAGGTCTGGGATGCCAGCAGACCAGGTGCCAGCTCATGCCAAAGCCCTTGGCCTCCCTAAACACTGACAAATGCATAGCTGGAAACCAGTCTGGCTCACCTGTGGGTTAGTATAATTAAAAGAGATATTAGTGTTATAAGAATGTGTTTAGTTTGTAGACTTTATGCAATGCCTGTAGGATGCTGCATGTATGAATCCTACTTACATCTGTATCCCATGCCATAAGGTAATACTTAAGTGTTTCCTCTGTAACTGTAAAATGTTTGTTATGAAACTCTGTAATTCACAGAACAGGAAAAAAATACACCTAATGCAAAATTCTGGATTGCTACAGAAGGTGTCATCTCCTGCCCCTCAGGAAGGACTATTGAATCCAAATGGGCCTTTGTGGAACAAAGACTTTGAAGATTGCTCCCCCCACCCACCTATAATGAGGTTATGTGTGGAAGTGCTCATCCCATCAGCTTGGACTCTAGGGAGGGGAGTTAAAAAATTTCTGACCAGAAGGAAGTAGGATCTTTTTATACTGTTTGGGCTCTATGGGGCAAAGATTCCTAAATATAAGCAGGAGATCCCCAAGATTAACCTGAGTTTGCCCTCATGGACATATAGAGCTGGCATATTTCAGCTGGTCTGTCACCATCTGAAACCTAAGACTGCAACTCATTTGTGTGTGTGTGTGTTTATCTGTTTTAATCTTGTAAATAACTCTTATTTCTCTTTCCTAGTTAATAAACCTTTAGTTAGTTTATTACAGGATTGGCTACAAGTGTTGTCTTTGGGGTGAGATCTAAGGTGCAAATTGACCTGGGGTAAGTGACAGGACCTCTGGGACTGGTAGTAACCTGAATATTTTATGATCCGTGGTGTCAAGTGACCATCTATCGCAGAGTCAAGCTTGCTTGCGTGGCAAAATAGACTGGAATGCCCAAGGGGACTGTCTGTGACTCCATCTTAAGCCTGTATAGTGTCTGAGGAGTTTACACGTAGTTGGTGAAATCTAATTATAGAACTCACAACCAGTTTGGGGTTTGTGCCCTGCTTCTTAAGCATCTGCCCTGAGGCTGGTATTCATGTATCACTCGACAGTGTGACAGAGTCCACCTATCAAGGAAGGGGAAGAGTATCTTTGGATGCAGACTGGCTAACCTAGCAAGGCAGGCTTTAAACTAGGTTTGATGAGGGCAGGAGACAAAAGCCCACAGGTATGTCCAAAACATGGACACCTGGGTGAAGGGTCAGACTCTGGGGGGAACATGGGCAATCGCAGCAGGGACAAAGGAGAGACAAGAGGGAATATAGGGGAGAAATCTAATGAACATTTTAGATGTCTGTATAATAATGCAAGAAGTACAGGGAATAAACAGGAAGAACTAAAAAGTAGTCAATTATCACAATTATGGCATAACTGGCATCACAGAAATTTGGTGGGATAACTTACATAATGGGAATATTGGTTTAGAAGGGTCCATCTTGCTCAGGAAGGACAGGAAGGGGAAAAAAGGAGGAGGTCTTGCCTTGTATATCAAAGATGTACACACTTGCACTGAAGTTGAGATAGGAGTGGGAGGCAGACCTGTTGAAAGTCTCTGGATAAGGATAACAGGGGTAAGAAACAAGACTGATGTCATGGTAGGTGTCGACTTTCGAGCAGCTAACCAGGAAGAAGAGGTGGAGGTGGCTTTTTTTAAACAACAAAATCATCCGAAGCACCGGACTTGGTAGTCATGGAGGACTTCAATGACCCAGAGGTCTGCTGGGAAAATAATACAGCAGGGCACAGATTATCCAACAAATTCTGAAAATGTATGGGAGACTACTTTTTATTACAGAAGATGGAGAAAGTGAGCAGGGGAGAGGCTATTTTAGGTTTGATTCTGGCAAAAAGGGAGGAACTGGCTGAGAATTTGAAGGTGGAAGACAGCTTGGGTGAAAATGGAATGACGAGTTCACAATTCTAAGGCATGGTAGGAGGGAAAACAGTAAAATAAAGGCAATGGACTTCAGGAAGGCAGACTTTACCAAACTCAGAGAATCAGTAGGTAAGATCCCATGGGAAGCAAGTCTAAGAGAAAAGGAATTCAGGAGAGTTGCCTCTTTAAAAACCTGCCCTTATTAAGAACACAAGGGCAAACTATCCCAGTGCATAGGCAAGATAGGAGGTATAGTAAGAGATCACCCTCGCTTAACCTGGAGATCTTCAACAATCTGAAACTCAAAAAAGTCATACAAGTCATGAAAACTAGGTCAGATTATGAAGGAAGAATATTAAAAACAAAACCCACAAGCATCTAGGGACAAGATTAGAAAGGCCAACACAAAAAATGAGATTAAACTAGCTAGGGACATGAAGGGTAACAAGAAAACATATTACAAGTACATTTGAAGAAAGAGGAAGACCAAGGACAGGGTAGGCACACTATTCAATGAGAAGGGAAAGCCAATAACAGATAATGCAGCTGTCATAAATATAAAGGGAAGGGTAAACCCCTTTGAAATCCCTCCTGGCCAGGGGAAAGCTCCTCTCACCTGTAAAGGGTTAAGAAGCTAAAGGTAACCTCGCTGGCACCTGACCAAAATGACCAATGAGGAGACAAGATACTTTCAAAAGCTGGGAGGAGGGAGAGAAACAAAGGTTTTGTGTGTCTGTCTGTAGTCGTCTTGGCCAGGGACAGAACAGGAATGGAGCCTTAGAACTTTTAGTAAGTAATCTAGCTAGGTATGTGTTAGATTATGATTTCTTTAAATGGCTGAGAAAAGAATTGTGCTGAATAGAATAACTATTTCTGTCTGTGTATCTTTTTTGTAACTTAAGGTTTTGCCTAGAGGGGTTCTCTATGTTTTTGAATCTAATTACCCTGTAAGATATCTACCATCCTGATTTTACAGGGGGGATTTCTTTATTTCTATTTACTTCTATTTTTTATTAAAAGTCTTCTTGTAAAACACTGAATGCTTTTTCATTGTTCTCAGATCCAAGGGTTTGGGTCTGTGGTCACCTATGCAAATTGGTGAGGCTTTTTATCCAACATTTCCCAGGAAAGGGGGAGTGCAAGTGTTGGGAGGATTGTTCATTGTTCTTAAGATCCAAGGGTCTGGGTCTGTAGTCACCTAGGCGAATTGGTGAGGCTTTTTACCAAACCTTGTCCAGGAAGTAGGGTGCAAGGTTTTGGGAAGTATTTTGGGGGGAAGGACGCGTCCAAACAGCTCTTCCCCAGTAACCAGTATTAGTTTGGTGGTGGTAGCGGCCATTCCAAGGATAACGGGGGTAATATTTTGTACCTTGGGGAAGTTTTGACCTAAGCTGGTAAAGATAAGCTTAGGAGGTTTTTCATGCAGGTCCCCACATCTGTACCCTAGAGTTCAGAGTGGGGGAGGAACCTTGACATGGTGGCACAGTGGTGGGATTAACCTGAAATCATTTTGAGATCCAGTTGAGATTTTTTGAACTAGAAATACAGATTTTAAAAAGGAATTTTTAGGAAGTCCAGAAGGCAGCTTTGAAACTGAAAGCAGCTTGGTTTCTCTCTGCTTTGTGGCCAAGCAGAGACAAAAGGGGATTATCTTGTGAATTGCAGGTTTCATTTGCCTGGAGGCAGGGTACTTAACTCCTGCAGGGAAATTCACAGTCTTCCAACCCAGAGGTTTGTTTTTTTTTTCTTTTCTTCCTAAAAGTAAATAGGGGGTGTGTGCTCTACCCATTTGCCTGGAGACAAAAGTGGCAGGGTTTTTTTTAGGATTTTGATTTTTTTTTTTGTTTTACAAGGAGCACAGGTTTGAAAAGAAATTTTTTTTTTCTTCGTTGGGCTGGGTAAGCAGGTTTCCAAGTAGTTGGAGGTTTTTTGCTTTAATTTGGGCCCAGAGCAGAGACAAGGGAATTGTCTTTTTCTGTAGGCTGACAATCACTATCAGAGAATAGGTATTCTATTCCAGCACAGCAAAATTTTACAGCCAAGTTTTGTTTGTTTATTTCTAAACCTCAGGTGTAAAGTTAGTTAAAAACAGAGAGGTTAGAATGACCAAATCCTCAGCTCGACTACAGCTGGAATTAGCCAAATTTCAGGCTGAGGAAAAACAAAGGGAACATGAAAGACAGATAGAACTCATGCGGCTGAAGGAGGAGGTACAGGAGGCTGCCCACAAGAGGGAAATGGAGGCAAGGAAGCATGTGGAGGAGGTGGAGAGGATAAAGGCCCAGCAGAATATACCAACAAACCCTAGCAATCCTTCTCCAGGTACCACTTCCCATCCCAGAAAGTTCCCCACCTACAAGGCAGGTGATGATACTGAGGCCTTCTTAGAAAACTTCGAAAGGGCCTGCCTTGGGTACAACATCGCTACTGACCAATACATGGTAGAGCTGAGGCCGCAGCTCAGTGGACCCTTAGCTGAGGTGGCAGCTGAAATGCCTAAAGAACACATGAACAAGTATGAACTGTTTAAATCCAAGGCGAGAGTCAGAATGGGGATAACACCCGAGCAGTCTCGTCGGAGGTTCAGAGCCCTAAGGTGGAAACCAGACATGTCATTTACCCGACATGCCTACCACATTGTGAAACATTGGGATGCCTGGATATCAGGAGCAAGTGTTGAATCTCCAGTAAATTTGCCCTTCCTAATGCAAATGGAACAATTCTTAGAGGGTGTTCCTGAGGAAATAGAAAGATACATCCTAGATGGGAAACCCAAAACTGTAATCGAGGCAGGAGAGATTGGAGCCAGATGGGTGGAGGTGGCAGAGAAGAAGAAAACTGGTCGCAGTTGGAGCGGAGACCAGAAGGGACCACCCCAGACCACACCCTATTACCGGGGGCCGCCCAAAGCCCCACCTACCTCCCAAAGAACCCTCCAGACCCCTTATCGTCCCACCACCCCATTCTCCAGCAACCCTCCTCGTCCCAGTGACCCGTCAGCTGGACGATGTTTTAAGTGTAACGAGCTGGGGCATGTAAAGGCCAACTGCCCCAAGAACCCCAACAGATTACAGTTCATTGCACCGGAATCACACCAGAGGTCCACAGGCCCAGATACCTCCCAGATACCCTTGGAGCGGAGGGAAACTGTGAGTGTGGGCGGGAAGAAGGTCACCGCGTGGAGGGACACCGGAGCACAAGTGTCAGCTATCCATGCTTCCTTAGTGGACCCCAATTTAATCAACCCAGAGATCCAAGTGACGATTCAACCCTTCAAGTCCAACTCTTTCAATTTGCCTACAGCCAAGTTGCCTGTCCAGTACAAGGGCTGGTCAGGAATGTGGACTTTTGCAGTCTATGATGATTATCCCATCCCCATGCTGTTGGGGGAAGACTTGGCCAATCATGTGAAGCAGGCCAAGAGGGTGGGAATGGTCACCCGCAACCAGGCTAAACAAGCCGTGAGGCCTAGCTCTGTTCCGGAAACTTCTATCAGGACCCAGTCAGAGGTGATGGACCTGGACCCCAGGCCAATGTCTGCAACAGCAGTAGTGGATCCAGTCCCAGAGACCCAGACGGAACCAGTCCCAGAACCGGAACCAGCCGAACAACCAACACCAGACCCCGTGTCAGCACTGAATCCAGTACTCGCAACCTCAACACCAGAGGGCCCCACCGAACCTGAACTGGCAGCAGCCGATAACCCTACACAAGAGGCTCAGCCGGAGCCTGAATCCCAACATAGTGCACCAGCGGAGAGCGGTTCACAGTCAACAGAAACAGCTCCATCCCCTATATCGCTTCCAGAGGGACCAAGCCTAGGTCCACAATCCCATGAGGAACTGATGTCTCCAGCATCAAGGGAACAGTTCCAGACCGAACAGGAAGCAGATGAAAGCCTCCAGAGAGCTTGGACGGCGGCACGGAGCAACCCACCGCCTCTCAGCTCTTCTAATCGATCCAGGTTTGTTGTAGAAAGAGGACTTTTATACAAGGAAACTCTTTCTGGGGGACACCAGGAAGACTGGCATCCTCAGAGACAGTTGGTAGTTCCAACTAAATACCGGGCCAAGCTCTTGAGCTTAGCCCATGATCACCCTAGTGGCCATGCTGGGGTGAACAGGACCAAAGACCGTTTGGGGGGGTCATTCCACTGGGAGGGAATGGGCAAGGATGTTTCTACCTATGTCCAGTCTTGTGAGGTGTGCCAAAGAGTGGGAAAACCCCAAGACCAGGTCAAAGCTCCTCTCCAGCCACTCCCCGTCATTGAAGTTCCATTTCAGCGAGTAGCTGTGGATATTCTGGGTCCTTTTCCGAAAAAGACACCCAGAGGAAAGCAGTACATACTGACTTTCATGGATTTTGCCACCCGATGGCCGGAAGCAGTAGCTCTAAGCAACACCAGGGCTAAAAGTGTGTGCCAGGCACTAGCAGACATTTTTGCCAGGGTAGGTTGGCCCTCCGACATCCTCACAGATGCAGGGACTAATTTCCTGGCAGGAACTATGAAAAACCTTTGGGAAGCTCATGGGGTAAATCACTTGGTTGCCACTCCTTACCATCATCAAACAAATGGCATGGTGGAGAAGTTTAATGGAACTTTGGGGGCCATGATACGTAAATTCGTAAATGAGCACTCCAATGATTGGGACCTAGTATTGCAGCAGTTGCTCTTTGCCTACAGAGCTGTACCACATCCCAGTTTAGGGTTTTCCCCATTTGAACTTGTATATGGCCGTGAGGTTAAGGGGCCATTGCAGTTGGTGAAGCAGCAATGGGAGGGATTTACACCTTCTCCAGGAACTAACATTCTGGACTTTGTAACCAACCTACAAAACACCCTCCGAACCTCTTTAGCCCTTGCTAGAGAAAACTTACAGGATGCTCAAAAAGAGCAAAAAGCCTGGTATGATAAACATGCCAGAGAGCGTTCCTTCAAAGTAGGAGACCAGGTCATGGTCTTAAAGGCGCTCCAGGCCCATAAAATGGAAGCATCGTGGGAAGGGCCATTCGTGGTCCAGGAGCGCCTGGGAGCTGTTAATTATCTCATAGCATTCCCCACCTCCAACCGAAAGCCTAAGGTGTACCATATTAATTCTCTAAAGCCCTTTTATTCCAGAGAATTAAAGGTTTGTCAGTTTACAGCCCAGGGAGGAGACGACGCTGAGTGGCCTGAAGGTGTTTACTACGAAGGGAAATGTGCTGGTGGTGTGGAAGAGGTGAACCTCTCCATGACCCTTGGGCGTATGCAGCGACAGCAGATCCAGGAGCTGTGCACTAGCTACGCGCCAACGTTCTCAGCCACCCCAGGACTGACTGAACGGGCATACCACTCCATTGACACAGGTAATGCTCACCCAATTAGGGTCCACCCTTACCGGGTGTCTCCTCAAGCTAAAACTGCTATAGAACGGGAGATCCAGGATATGTTACAGATGGGTGTAATCCGCCCCTCTGAAAGTGCATGGGCATCTCCAGTGGTTCTAGTTCCCAAACCAGATGGGGAAATACGTTTTTGCGTGGACTACCGTAAGCTAAATGCTGTAACTCGCCCAGACAACTATCCCATGCCACGCACAGATGAACTATTAGAGAAACTGGGAAGGGCCCAGTTCATCTCTACCTTGGACTTAACCAAGGGGTACTGGCAGGTACCGCTAGATGAATCTGCCAAGGAAAGGTCAGCCTTCATCACACATCTCGGGCTGTATGAATTTAATGTACTCCCTTTCGGGCTGCGAAATGCACCCGCCACTTTCCAAAGACTTGTAGATGGTCTCCTAGCGGGATTAGGAGAATATGCAGTCGCCTACCTTGACGATGTGGCCATATTTTCGGATTCCTGGGCAGACCACCTGGAACATCTACAAAAAGTCCTTGAGCGCATAAGGGAGGCAGGACTAACTGTTAAGGCTAAGAAGTGTCAAATAGGCCTAAACAGAGTGACTTACCTTGGACACCAGGTGGGTCAAGGAACTATCAGCCCCCTACAGGCCAAAGTGGATGCTATCCAAAAGTGGCCTGTCCCAAAGTCAAAGAAACAGGTTCAATCCTTCTTAGGCTTGGCCGGTTATTACAGACGATTTGTACCGCACTACAGCCAAATCGCTGCCCCACTGACAGACCTAACCAAAAAGAAACAGCCAAATGCTGTTCAGTGGACCGGAAGGTGTCAGAAGGCCTTTAACAAGCTTAAAGCGACACTCATGTCTGACCCTGTACTAAGGGCCCCAGACTTTGACAAACCGTTCCTAGTAACCACAGATGCATCCGAGCGTGGTGTGGGAGCAGTTTTAATGCAGAAAGGACCTGATCAAGAATTCCACCCTGTAGTGTTTCTCAGCAAAAAACTGTCTGAGAGGGAAAGCAACTGGTCAGTCACTGAAAAAGAATGTTATGCCATTGTCTACGCTCTGGAAAAGCTACGCCCATATGTTTGGGGACGGCGTTTCCACCTGCAAACCGACCATGCTGCACTAAAGTGGCTTCACACCGTCAAAGAAACTAACAGAAAACTTCTTCGGTGGAGTTTAGCTCTCCAAGATTTTGATTTCGACATCCAACACATCTCAGGAGCTTCTAACAAAGTGGCTGATGCACTCTCCCGTGAAAGTTTCCCAGAATCAACTGGTTAAAATCGTCCTTGAGATGTGGAAAATATTGTTAGTCTTTATGTACTTGGTAGTATATTTAGAGATGCATGTGTCTTATTAACTCTGTTTTCCTAGAGCTCCAGGAAGAAATCCCAGCCAGTGTTTCACCCTAGCTGAGATTTGGGGGGCGTGTCATAAATATAAAGGGAAGGGTAAACCCCTTTGAAATCCCTCCTGGCCAGGGGAAAGCTCCTCTCACCTGTAAAGGGTTAAGAAGCTAAAGGTAACCTCGCTGGCACCTGACCAAAATGACCAATGAGGAGACAAGATACTTTCAAAAGCTGGGAGGAGGGAGAGAAACAAAGGTTTTGTGTGTCTGTCTGTAGTCGTCTTGGCCAGGGACAGAACAGGAATGGAGCCTTAGAACTTTTAGTAAGTAATCTAGCTAGGTATGTGTTAGATTATGATTTCTTTAAATGGCTGAGAAAAGAATTGTGCTGAATAGAATAACTATTTCTGTCTGTGTATCTTTTTTGTAACTTAAGGTTTTGCCTAGAGGGGTTCTCTATGTTTTTGAATCTAATTACCCTGTAAGATATCTACCATCCTGATTTTACAGGGGGGATTTCTTTATTTCTATTTACTTCTATTTTTTATTAAAAGTCTTCTTGTAAAACACTGAATGCTTTTTCATTGTTCTCAGATCCAAGGGTTTGGGTCTGTGGTCACCTATGCAAATTGGTGAGGCTTTTTATCCAACATTTCCCAGGAAAGGGGGAGTGCAAGTGTTGGGAGGATTGTTCATTGTTCTTAAGATCCAAGGGTCTGGGTCTGTAGTCACCTAGGCGAATTGGTGAGGCTTTTTACCAAACCTTGTCCAGGAAGTAGGGTGCAAGGTTTTGGGAAGTATTTTGGGGGGAAGGACGCGTCCAAACAGCTCTTCCCCAGTAACCAGTATTAGTTTGGTGGTGGTAGCGGCCATTCCAAGGATAACGGGGGTAATATTTTGTACCTTGGGGAAGTTTTGACCTAAGCTGGTAAAGATAAGCTTAGGAGGTTTTTCATGCAGGTCCCCACATCTGTACCCTAGAGTTCAGAGTGGGGGAGGAACCTTGACAGCAGCAATGGCACAAGTGTTAAATGCCTTTTTAGCTTCAGTTTTCACCAAAAAAAGCAATAACTGGATGACTAACATAATGAACATCAGTATAAACAGGGTAGGATCCCAAGCTAAAATAGGAAAAGAACAACTTAAGAATTACTTAGACAAGTTAAAAGAAAAGGAGGACTTGTGGCACCTTAGAGACTAACCAATATATATGAGCATAAGCTTTCGTCAGCTACAGCTCACTTCATCGGAGCTGTAGCTCACGAAAGCTTATGCTCATATAAATTTGTTAGTCTCTAAAGTGCCACAAGTCCTCCTTTTCTTTTTGTGAATTCAGACTAACACGGCTGCTACTCTGAAACCTTAGACAAGTTAGATGTCTTCAAGTCAGCAAGGCCTGATGAAATACATCCTGCAATACTTAAGGAATTGGCCGAAGAGATCTCTACGCCATTAGTGCATATCTTTGAGAACTCGTGGCGGACGGGAGAGATCCCAGAGGACTGGAAAATATAAAAACTGCCTATAAAAAGGGAAACAAGGACAATGTAGGGAATTATAGACTAGTCAGTTTAATGTTGGTACTGTACTTGGAAAGATAATGGAGCAAATAATTAATTTGTAAGCATCTAGACGAAAATAAGGTGATAAGTAACAGTCAACATGGATTTGTCAAGAACAAATCATGTCAAACCAACCTAACATCCTTCTCTGCCAGGGTAACCCAGTCTTGTGAATGGGGGGGGGGGAAGCAGATGGTATGGTCTACCTTGACTTTAGTAAGGCTTTTGATACTGAAAAAACTAGAGAAATATAGCCTCCTAGATGATCCTACTATAAGGTGGGTGTGCAACTGATTGGAAAAGTATACTGAGAGTAGTTATCAATGGGTCACAATCAAGCTGGAAGGGCATATCAAGTGGGATCCCTCAGGGATCTGTCCTGGGTCCAGTTCTATTCAATATCTTGATAACTGAATCAAGATTCAATTGATTTTGATAATGGCATAGAGGGTACGCATATAAAGTTTGCGGACGATACCAAGCTGGGAGGGGTTGCGGGTGCTTTGGAGGATAGGATTAGAATTCAAAATGATCTGGACAAACTGGAGAAATAGTCTGAAGTAAAGAGGATGAAATTCAATAAGGACAAATGCAAAGTACTCCACTTAGGAAGGAATAATCAATTGCACAAATACAAAATGGGAAATGACTGCCTAGGAAGGAGTACTGCAGAAAAGGATCTGGGAGTCATAGTGGCTAACAAGCTAAATATGAGTCAACAATGTAATACTTTTGCAAAAAAAAGCAAACATCATTCTGGGATGTATTAGCAGGAGTGTTGTAAGCAAGACACAAGAAGTAATGCTTCCACTCTACTCAGCATTGATAAGGGTTCAACTGTAGTGTGTCCAGTTCTGGGGCCCACACTTTGGGAAAGATATGGACAAATTGGCAGACAAGAGTAACAGAAAATATTAGAGGTCTAGAATGCATGGCCTAAGAGGAAAGATTGAGAAAATTGTGTTTGTTTAGTCTGGAGAAGAGAAGACTTAGGGGGGGACATGATAACAGTCTTCAAGTAAGTAGAAGGCTGTTATAAAGAAGAGGATGATAAACTGTTCTTCTTAACCACTGAGGACAGGACAAGAAGCAATGGGCTTAAATTTCAGCAAGGGAGGTTTAGGTTAGACATCAGGAAGAACTTCCTAACTGACAGGGTAGTTAAGCACTGGAACAAATTACCTAGGGAGGTTGTGGAATCTCCATCACTGGAGGATTTTAAGAACAGTTAAAATATCACGTCAGGGATCTTCTGGACAGTCTTACCTCAGTGCAGGCGACTGGACTAGATGACCAGTTGAGGTTGATGACCCGTCCAGTCCTACATTTTTATGAGTCTGAAATTAAGGCCAACATTTCTCAAAGTGGTCACTGAGTTTGGGTACCACAGTTTTTGGCTGTCCTGTCCGTCACACCTGGAACGTGATTTTCAGAGGTGCTGAGCCCTGCAGCTTTGACTGAAATCAACAGGACCAGAAGGTGTTCAACACTCTGAAAATCAGGTCCAAGTTGTCTCAAACGGGACACCCAGAAACTGAGGTACCCAAAACAAGTAACAGTCTCTATGTAAAAGAATAAAGGGACACAAATCAGACATCAAGAATTATAACATTCAAAAACCAGCCAGAGAACACTTCAATCTCTTTGGTCACTCGATTACAAACCTAAAAGTGGCAATTCTTCAACAAAAAAACTTCAAAGACAGACTCCAATGAAAGACTGCTGAATTGGAATTAATTTGCAAACTGGATACAATTAACTTAGGCTTGAATAAAGACTGGGAGTGGATGTGTCATTACACAAAGTAAAACTATTGCCCCATGTTTATTTCCCCCCCTACTGTTCCTCACACGTTCTTGTCAACTGCTGGAAATGGCCCACCTTGATTATGACTACGGAAGTCCCCTCCCCTCCCCCAACCCCTGCTCTCCTGCTGGTAATAGCTCACCTTACCTGATCACTCTTGTTACAGTCTGTATGGTAACACCCATTGTTTCATGTTCTCTGTGTATATAAAATCACCCTACTGTATTTTCCACTATATGCATCCGATGAAGTGAGCTGTAGCTCACGAAAGCTTATGCTCAAATAAATTTGTTAGTCTCTAAGGTGCCACAAGTCCTCCTTTTCTTTTTCCAAAACAAGTGATCACTTGTGAAAATTTGGACCCATAGACGGGAATTTGCCAACCAACTTTTAGGGCGTGCCTTGCTCCCAATTCAATCCAAAAGACTTTTTACAATGGTATACTTATTTATATTTTAGGGCCAGATCTTCAGCTTGTGCAAATCAGCATAGTTCTATTGATGTCAATGGAATGATGCCAATTTACCTCAGCTGGGGCTCTCACACTCAATCACTATCCATTGCATTTACCACTGTGACATAAATCGCTCCTGGAAGTACAGGTGGAAGCTTCATATTACTGTATGGTTGGAGTAAGCCTGCAAACCACATGCAGCACTGGGTTATATTGGAACTTTGCAACCCCGCCTTCTCCCAGTGAGGCAGCAGGTTCTGTTGAAGAAGACTTCTGATTTACCTAGCAATATCTGGTGCATGCCACTAAAGAAAACAGGAAACATGAAAAAAATCCAGCCTATCCAGGCTTATTTCTTTGATAAATCCCAGGGCAAACAGAATGCTGACATATGGCTAGTTCCAGCAAGCTTTCCCAGCAGGCCTTTACATGTAGTTAAGGCATCTTGCAAACAAACAAACAAAAATTTCCTGGCATCTGGTTTGAATTTGTTCTCCTTTTGTTTCTATTTACAGTATGCCTTGTCCTATTATCTCTGAAGCTGAAAGTGGGAATGGGGGTGTGGGAGGTTAATAAACTGTATCATTGCAGTGCAATAGTATAAACTGTCTCCAGTCGCTCCTGCTTTCACTTACTAGCCAGTTCTCTTATAGCAGCTTCTTGCTCAACTTTCAGTATTTTCCAAATGCAACAGTTTTGTCTCTGTGTATGAAAAGAACATAGTTTTTCTAAGGAGACTCCTGCTGGGGATGGTAGAATCTCATCATAACTTCTGCAGAATTAGATTGTTGGTCTATCTATCCTAGCTGTCTAGATTTTTAATTGCTCCTCCACATGGTCTCATTATTTGTAGAGAACAAGCCACTATTAGTGCAAGGTGTCTTCCAATTGTCCTCCCTAAGTTCAACATCCAGAAAGAAAAATTACCTGATACTGGCCCCCAGAAATTGAGCCAAACCTGGCAGAGCAGAATCCTGCCATAGGCTAATGGTCTAAAGAGATGCCAGTTACTGATTCAATACCACAGCCATGCTGAGTACCCAAAAAGAGTGTAGTTAGTAAAAGCCAGCCCAACATATGACAGGATGTCACTGAGTCCATGTTGGAAAACTAATGGATATAACAAGCTAGATTTAATTCAACGGGGAATGCCATTACTTGTGTAAATTATATAGCGTAATACAAAGGGGGAAGAGCCAAAAGAGAAGGGCCGTTAATGCCAAATTTTTCAAATAGCCTCTGCTATTGGATGCTTTAGTTTTGGATGTTCAATGTGAGACCTTGGGAGTGCACTTCAGAGGGACTGAGCACCTAGTGCTGCTATTGGATGCTCCGTGGAATGAGCAGGGGGTTCAGTCATGTTATCCATGTAATCAATCCCCAGAGGCTCTCAGATACTAGCAAAGAGACCCATATAAGTACCTATAGAGAGCTGGCTTTCGTGAAGGCTCCATCCCGTATTGGATAAAATTGCACATTTAAATGCCATCTCAAGGAGCAGTTATATGCATATGCAAATAGGAATGAGTATAATGTTCTTTATGCCAAAGATATGCAGGCTTGTGTATGCTTTGCTGATATGTATGTCAACTAGTGTATGTTCTGAGGGAAAGTCCATAAAATGTTTCAAAAAGAGGAGTAGATCTTGATGGCCAGAAATAGAGCTAGGGAGGAAATCCAGAAAAGCTCTGGCCCAACCCAAGTTCAATTCATTAGTTATTCATGACAAAGTTGTCTTGAGGCAGAAGCAGAAAGCCCCTCATGGAGTACTAGAGCCAATACATAGCTAGATAGTGAATGTCATTCTTCAAGGGAAGAAGCCTCAGTAGTCCTTCTATGGAACATCCTGAAATGGGGACTGCTGAAGATGTCAGTGGAGCCTGGGATGACACTATCAAGCACAGTTGTTCAAGAATTGTCATCCATCTGTAGTAATGGACCTACACTTCTGCAACAGCACTGACAGAAACTATCTCTGCACATTAAAGAAGCACATTTGAACCACCAAGATATATGTCTACCTAAACTGAGTAGCCTTGGATCCGATGAAGTGAGGTGTAGCTCACGAAAGCTTACACTCAAATAAATTTGTTAGTCTCTAAGGTGCCACAAGTCCTCCTTTTCTTCTTGCTATATATGTAGCCCAGGCCTTATTTGCTCCTCCCACTTCCTGGGGTGTGTTACATCCTCATTTGTGGGTCCATCATTTAGGCCCTGATCCTGAAAAAGCTTAGACACATGTTTACACTTTACTCCTGTGAGTTGTCCTCTAGATGTTGGTAAGTAGTAACATTGAAATCATTGAGACTACACACATGAGTGGAGTTATGCATTTACTTTTCAGGCTCAGGGTGTTAGACTGTAAATTCCTCAGGTAAAACTTTGTCTGAGTGCTACATATCTCCCAGGGCAGTAATGACCTTCTCCCATCTATCCACTCAACGAAATGCTAATAGTTATTTGGAAGCAATCTGATCTAGTACATGAGGACTGGGATGAGACAACCTGGGTTTTTATTCCTGGCTAAATCACAAGATTTGTTGCTTTACCTTCAGCAAGTCACTCATCTTTTGTGACTCAGTTTCCCCGATTTTAAAATGGGGCTAAAATACCCATCTTTGTGACGTGTACGTGCTTGGAGATCTATAAATACACTTGCAATTTGTACTAAATGCTCTTGGCTTCCTTGCCCCACGGCCAAAGTGTTTAGATTTCATCTTCCAAAAGTCAATACTTAAAAAAAAAGGTTGCCCCAACTTCCCTTTTCGTAGCGTGTGTGGCGGGGGGAAATGGGGAAGGGAGGGAGGGAATCCTGACAAGGCTTCCCCAGTGCTGTCACAGCACAGTCTGCTTTCCTCTCATCACAACCACCTCCCCCCACCACTTTATCGGTAAGGAGGCGCCAAGACATGCCCTCTCCCTCACCACACAATTTAGTCCTTATCAGCATCAGGTACATTAATGTTATGGCTGCCTCTGAATATGCACTTAATACTTTCCTGTGTCAATTAGTGTAAAGCTGGCTTAATTGCTCCCTTTGCAGTGGAGTAATGTATGTTTGCTTTTGTGCTTTATTGGTCTGTGGTCACTATTACCCTGCTCTGCTGAGTAGTGTTGTGTCACATAGGTCCTGCACTGAAAGTCCTGAGTTCTAACCAGATCAGGGTAGAATTAATTAGAGAATGAATTCACATGGCACCCAAACCTTCTATAAGGAAAAAACAAAAAAGGCACCTGGACTGACTAACTCAATGTAAGGGGACTGTTGCCCTGTTACTAACATTCAGTGGGGGTGTTTTGATTGGCTAGCTCCCAGTACTCAAAGGGGAGGGGTCTATGGGAAACCAGGACTCTGAGACTGACAGCCCCCAGGAACAATGGGGAGAAGCCAATGCTCCAGGTCAGCCTGAATGACAGGGCAGGCAGGCTAATCAGAGAGTCAGGAGGCCAGGGCAGTCCTGTCCTCCGTGTGAGCTGGAATTGCCTGGGTCAGACAGAGTGGGGCCGAGCTAAGGAGAAAGCAGGGGTCCAAGCTGAGCTGGGGAGCAGAGCTGTGCCAGATCCTGAGGGACCAGAAAAGCAGCCCAGAGAGAGCAGACCCTGTCCTGGGAGCAGAGCTGCAGCAACCAGAGGGGCCAGAAAAGCAGCCCAGGAAGCAGGTCAGTGCTGGGAGCAGAGTCACAGAAGCAGCCTGCAGAGCAGACCTGTCCTGGGAGCAGAGCTGCAGCAACCAGAGGCAGAAGGGCCAAAGAAGCAGCCCAGGGAGCTGGAGGCAGAGCAGCAGCAGCAGTGCAGAGACAGAGTGGTGGAGCTGGGGCTGGAGCGGTCCGGAGCTGGGTGTGGTGAGCAGGAGAGAGCAAGGGGGACCCTGGGCAGCGGGCCCAGCACAGGGAGACGCATCAGCCAAGAGGCTCTGCAGGCCAGGCTTGGATCGTAACCCCGACGGGGGGGGGCGACACTGGGAAGAAGGGTCCTACCACTTAGAGCCTGAGAGCGTGTGGCCACCACCAGAGCAAGTGTCCAACCCGCAGCATCCCTGCAGCACAGCCAGGGCCTGAGAAGAAGGCCTGGGACTTACAAGGAACAGACTGTGAAGCGCCCTGACATTCCAGAGACGCCGTTTGTGATGTTCCCTGCCACAGAGCAGGTTGATGTGTTTCCTTTAACCTTTCCCATTTTTCCTTATTCTTTTTAAAATTAATTGTTGATTAAATAACTTGCATTTGCTTTAACTTGTACGTAATGGTCAGTGGGTCAGAGAAGTGCCCATTGCAGAGAGAGAGTACCCCGGAGTGGGGACACCTTAGCCCCTGTCCTAGGTGACCACAGCAGGGTTGAGCCCCTAGGAATCCTGGGCCCAACCTTGTTGGGGTTACGAGGACTCTGCCAGACAGGAGAGTGGAAGGGGAGTCCTCAAGGGCAGGGAGGCCACTGGGTAAAGGAAGTGGGAGTGAGGACTCGGATCCTTTCGCTAGC
This sequence comes from Lepidochelys kempii, assembly GCF_965140285.1. NCBI lineage: Eukaryota > Metazoa > Chordata > Testudines > Cheloniidae > Lepidochelys > Lepidochelys kempii. Next base: position 254,003,756 of record NC_136380.1, read on the forward strand.
CCACTTCACCGGGGTAGTGCAGAAGCCAGGAAAGTTCCCCATAAGAGCGGGACTATTCCCCCGCTTACATCAAGCGAGAGGTTTTATGCAGCCTCAGTCAGAGCCAATGGCAGGCCATTACCACCATTCCCTTTATTGAAATAGGTCCTTGACACCGATGGGAGACCCCTCACTGTGACCCCATATTGCCAATACAAAACACCAAGATTTAATCTCTGAGCATCAAAAGCCTCCAATTTTCAAGTGGACTCCAACCAATTAAATCAAAAGGAAACCCCCTTTTTGTCTTCCACCAGCTGACCGCTTGGCCTGCTGAAAGCCGTATGACTAAAACCACAGCACATCTGATAGCAACATATGGCTGATAGCTTTTTGTCCAAACAAGCCTTGGATTACATCAGCAGGAAGATTTAAAATAATAATACATTTCCTGCCCAGACCAGGGAGGGGAAGGGACTACTGTTGTGGGTGTTGCTTGGCATTATGTTGACCAGATGTCCCGATTTTATAGGGACAGTCCTGATTTTGGGGTCTTTTTCTTATATAGGCTCCTATTACCCCCCACCCCCTGTACCGATTTTTCACACTTGCTGTCTGGTCACCCTACTTGGCATAAATAAATTTGCTGTTGCCTGGCTGTGAGACAGCCTGTTCTGCCCTCACCTGCCACACACCTGGCTCATGGATCTCAATCTCGAAGAAAGGAGATCCCAGTTAGCTATTCTTCTCTGTGCTATTTTAATACAGATGAAAACCATGGCTTGTTCACAGTGCCAAATCTCTCTTAGCATGTAAGTCTCAGTGGCCACCCATATTCTCTTCAAATACACAAATAAGCCAAAAGCTTTGAGTAAACAACTCAGTACAGTTTGTTGGAGATGCTGCTGTATTTTTGCATGAGAAGTTCATTGGTATTTGGCCACAGTTGATCTACATTTATTTAAAGAGAAAAAAAGTCTTACATTCCATTCATTTTATTTTTATTTAATAAAAAACAGTATCAGATTAAAAATACAAACACTTTGGGTGATTATCCAGCGTTTTCCCTGTGTGCCTTCTAGAGCCAACCAATGAGTGGAAAACAAAACAAAACCATTTTGGCTGCAGCTGTAAAATAATGTTGCACCAATTAAATTACACCAAATATATTATTATACCTATTTGAAATGGCTTTCAGACCAATAAATAAAGACAAATTCAAATAAAAAAAAGGTCAACTTTGTATTACAAAAAAATTAAATAAAAATCACAACACTAATAATAATGTGCAGTCAAGTTTTTTTTCTTTCTATTCTTCTAGGAATGATAACATGCCAGTAAATCCCTACATGACATTTCCAGTTTGGCAGCAAGCAGTCAATCATTCATTCACATTTGTACACAAGATGGCAGGCCTGGGCAAAAATCTAAGGAGATCTGAGCCTTTGGGGTGCTTCTCAGTTCCTCACAACAGCAAGCTGAGGTCCGCCTCCTTCATCTCGAAACTTGTATAAATCATTTACACATTTAGAGCCAGATTCAAAGCTGGTGTCAATCAGTGTAGGTCTACTGAAGTCAGGCTCCATTAGGTCAAGGGAAGTAGGCTGATTTACACCAGCTCAGGGTCTGGCACCTGACACTCCAGGGCATATAGTTAAAAGAACATCTTTTGCCCAAGGCTGCAAAGCTCACCTGAATTGCTGAAACCATGTGGTCTCTAGTTCACATTTCCCTAAAATGGAATATGGCAAACCTGTTAACTTTGCACCCTTCAAAATAGTACATGGATTTTTGAAGAGGCAGAATCAACACATGTAAGCCCTTGGGAGGACAGGATGCCTCATTATCATACCGAAACATATCCATAAATAAAAGTATGGACTGAAATCTCCCTTCTTAAGAGAACAAACAGTGAGCATTTAGCCTTGCTTTGTGTGAGCACAGCACCATGGATGCCTTTTACACCTGGGCTGAATTTTGGCCAAGTGTCTCCTGGAGGAAAAAACCTCTCCATTGAGATAGAGGAGGCAATTCAGGAATTAAAACTCACCCAGCTTTATGCCTGTTAGCTCCTCCTTAAAATCAGCTGGATTGAGTGAAGTACTGTGACACACAAAATCAGGAGTTTGCAAGCTGGGAAGCAATGAGCAATAAAGCAGTTCTTTGTTCTTTCTTAAATCTATTCACATTGCTATTCTGGATTCTCAGCTAATCCAAATGGAACTTGGTACTATTTCTCTGTAGCTTTTAGGATTTTAGAGCATGCCCAGAGAGAGTGGCCCAAATTCTGCTCCTAGCTGAAGTCTTGGGGTAAAGATGAGAGCAGAATTTGGCCCTTTAACCTCCAGTTGTTTGTGTGTTTGGACTGTTAGAGCTGTAGCCAGTTTGACCTTACAGGCCAAATTCTGCCCCCAGTCACACCAGTGCAACCCGAATGAAGCCCAGGGCCATATGTTCATGTAAATGAGATCTGAAACTGGCCATACAACTCTAGTTTGCCCAGGCCTGTCAAACGCATAGTGCCTTGCTAACTGAGGCTTACTTACATTCAGGTAATCCAGTAGACCCAAGTGGTACCTTTATGGGAGTTGAAGCCTCAAGTCTGGATATTTAGATATATCCAAGGAAACATACATTTTTCTCCTTTTCAGACTGATACCATTGCTCATGCAGTACCAATTACAAATAGAGATAGATACCTGCATTTTTATAACAAATCCCTTGTCGAGTCTACTGTTCTCATTCCAGCACTCATAGTCAAATTCCTTCTGTTCCACTGCTACCTACTTCAAAACATTCTTATTTGGGGAAAAGGCACATTCTCACTGATTCTCAGTCCTCTCTCCATTTACTACATGCTACAACCTTTTCTTAAGCTAACATTCTAGAAGCAAACTAGTCTCCACTCTCAGATACATGCTAATAAGCAAGGCGGCACCATTTGCTGACAGTGAAAGTGACTGAAATCTGGGTCTTGTGCTTAATTAACCCTTGAGAGAATGTGATAAACACACCCCTTCCTAGGCATTTGTTTGGCTGGCAATCTGGAAAATGTCACAAACCTAGTAAATACGTTGGAGGGTGCGGGGCAGAAATCAACTAGCCATTTGCAATGGTCAACTTTTTCTAGCTCATGCTATGGTTTCAGTTCTTGTATTTTTTCACTATTAGTACTGATGGTCAGATACGAATCTGTGCCCCTTGCTAGTGAGGAGAATGATATGGTAGATGGAAGATGTGAATTTGTAGCCACATGCCTCAAATTTTCTAGGCACATCACACTAAGTGTGACTATTTAAAACTACCCTTCCTAAAGCAAATTCAGAGACTTTTAAAGCCAGAAGGGACCATTGTGAACATCTAGTCTGGCCTCCAGTATAACACAGGCCATAGATATTTCACCCCATAATTCCTGCATCAAGTCAAATAACTTCAGGATGAACTAGAGTATATCTTTTAGAAAGACATCCAATATTGAGAAAGATTTAAGTGATGAAGAATCCACCACCTCCCTTGGGAAAGTTGCTCTACTAGTAAACTACACTTACTATTAAAAATACCTGCCTTATTTCCAATCTGAATTTGTCTACATTACGCCTTTGTCTGCCAGATTCTGGTATTATTATTTATTTATTTATACAATCGCAGCACTTAGAAATCCCAATCATGGACCGGGACCCCACTGTGTTAGGCGCTGTATGTTTGCATCACATATGTATGTTTTCTTTGGGCAACTAGGTAATACTTTAATAAAGCAAACTAAAAGAGTTTGCATAATGCTCAAGAGAATTCTTTGGGGTTTTTACACATCTCAAGGTTTTCAGCTGAGTATGCGCATTCAACCCCATTTTGATGATCCTACCACTGTCAGCAAATTGGTAACCAGGCTAACTCCATCATAAAGGTACACATGACAATTCCCTTCCCTTCCCACCCTCTCCACTGTGCTAGTTGAGCTTGTTGCAGATCTCCAGAGCTTTCTTGTAGACCTGAGTCACATCATCCATGTCCGTGAGAAGGGAAAAACTGCTGTCCCCCAGCCGATTTCGATAACGTTTCAAATGCTGTGGGCGTGGGCGGTTCTGGAGTCCTTCAAAATCTTGGATCTGGAGGAAGTTTTCAGCAGAGACACAACTCCGTATCCTTTGCCTGTTTGGCCTGCTCTCTCGCAAATCTAGCAAGTCAAAGGAGTCACTGGACAAAATACTGTCATCACTAATCACACTAGAAGGGCGACTGTAACTTCGAGATAATCTATCCCCAGGCAGGTCCCCTTCTTCCATGGCTTCCACCATCGGTGTTTCAGGACTGACCAAAGCAGAGTCAATGCTGCTGGTGGAATACTTGCTGTTGTGTTTTAAGATGCCCTTACGTCTATAGGAATGGCTATGAGACCCAATTCTTGATGTTTCAGTGATGCCTGGGGATGTATCACTGTTTTCTGTCTCATCCTTATTGTCCAACAATTCAGAAGATTCACTTCGTTCTGGAGAAGAGTAGTAGCCAGACTCTCTCTGCTGAGTCTTCTTTAAGATTCCTTTTTTTGGCATGAGGGAAGATGCTTTAGTGCTGTATTTACTTGCTATCTCTCCCTCCATGGCACTCTTAATGACTACACCAGTCCTACACAGTTCTTGCTCTATCTTAAAAGTGGAGGGTAACGCTGGGTTGACCACTCCTTCAATGAATCCTGCACTGTGAGACCGATGCTCACTGTTGCTCCTTTTCTTCAAGATGCCCTTGGGCCTCTTGGAGGTTGGTTTGGATGCATTCTCAGCCCCTCCTTCCTGGATCGATTGCACAATGTCATTTTCCTTCTTTGATTTTTTCAGGGACCTCTGTCGCTCCAGCGTAACTTCAGAACCTTTGGGTTTAGAAAGGCACTTCATTTTGGTATCAGTCTCTGGCTGTAGACCTGTCGAACGGTGATGCCAATCAATAAACCTAGCCAGCAGCGGGGACTCTGAGTCTTTCAAGACATCACAGTCACAAACGCTGCTCTTGTAGCCCCAATTAACCCACCAGTGATTGGCTATGTCTTCAATGGTTGCTCGTCGCTCAGGGTTCACCATCAGCATCCACCTGATCAGACCACGAGCATCTATGGTCAAAGAATGACATTTAAAATAGTCAAAATATAGACATGGAAATATGGACAAGACAGATGAACAGATGCTTCTCAAAACAGGTGAAGTGAATGTGCTATGTGGGAAGACTTTGACCATCAAGTCAACTTCAGGAAATGAAATTAAGTGCTATTTCATATCTGAAGCAACATGATACATCCAAACAAATGTACCATTAGCTTGTCAAGTAGATGAGTATTTTTCCATATTAGTGAAGAAATCTGGTGTAGACACTGAACTTTACATCAACCAGATGTAAGCATATAAGCCTTAGAGGAAAACAAAAGGGCACTCAGGTATTTCAAATGATGTACATTATTAATTTTGCATCTTTGTTTTTTTTAAAAGAGGGGGAGAGAAAGTAAAATGCAATTATAATATAGTCTGTTATATATTTTTAAAGGTAAATTTCCACAAAGCAAATTAGGTAGGAATAACCAGGAGGGAGAATATGAAAAATGGTGGCAAACAAATGATGCAAAATAAATGACTAGTGAAATTTATTGATAGATTCATAGATTTCATGGCCAGGGACCATTATGATCATGTAGCTTGACTAGAATTCTTCAGTGCCTTTCTATCAGAGTTCTAATCACGGTGGCATCCCCTTGTGTAATAATAATTGTGAACATATTGGTATTGACTTCAGACTTCAGAATGGGTTCTTGGGCCAAGTGGTTGCTTCCCCATGACTATTCCTCTTCTTTCTGCTTTTGATATATATCGCACAATGTAGTAAGACTAGAAGACTGATCTGTATCAGGACCTTGTATCAATTTACAGCTTGTCTGAACAATTTCACTTGCAATAGCTAACAGACTTTCCACTGTCATAGATCTAGTTAAAAGACCCTGTTAAAGCTTCCACAAGGCAATAAAATCTATCTGCTGTAAAACTTTCATTTAAAAAGGGCTTTTGGTAAGGGCTCTATCCAGATGGAAACTGAGGGCAGATGATGTTTTGAGAGGGGATGGGAGATCCTTTTACTTGTCATTCTAAAGTGACACTCCAGAAAATGCTGGTAGAGGCCAAGTCAGCCAGCCATTCTGAACTCCTGTCATCTCAACGCATTACACCAGCTCTTTTTTTATACCTGAGGGCTGTGTTGGCTCACGATATTCTCCGCTGCTGATCTGCCTGATCAGATTTTTGTGATCAAAGCCATCAAAGGGCATCGTTCCATAAACCAGAGTGTAAAGCAATACACCAAGGGCCCAGCTGTCAACCTAAAAATACATAGACAAGAAGCGTAAAGGCTAGAAAAGCCGATTCCTGCAGTCTTCCAGACCATTAGCACCACAAAAGCAATGGAACACCCAGCTGTGCTTGGTTACCGGCATGCAGGTATTTAACAACTGACAAAGTGTAAGCAAAGCAAATGAAAGTAACAGAAGGCAGCTTGAATACTTCCAACCTAGGAGAGGCCCAACATAGTCTATGTGTGAGATACTATCAGGACAGAACTAATGTTCATGCTCATTATTACCAAGTACAGATCGTATACGCGCCACCAACATAAGATTAATTTTAATTTCACTTTCCTTCTCCCCTGTGTCCCCTTACCTCTGGGCCTCGATAGGGTCTTCCATTAACAATTTCTGGGGAAGCATACAGTGGGCTCCCACAAAAGGTCTGCAGAAACTTGTCTTTGTGATAGAGGTTGGAAAGACCAAAGTCTGCAATCTGTAAAGACAAAAGGGTTCTGTAGTACTGACATTTACCTTATGAAAAGATAGGGATGGAGTGAGATCTACTGGTTAAATCTTCAGGATTAGGCGCCAGGACTCTTGGTTTCTATTCACAGCTCAGTCTCTGGTTCCCTGGGCAGCCATCAGTAAGTCATTTAATCTTGGATACCTCACATATCTTTGCAAGGATAACTGGAAGAACCTGGACCTTACTGTCCTCTGGTTGCCCTGCACCATGGGTAGTCATTTACCCCAGTGCAAAGTGAGCATAAAGTGGTGGCACTGGTCTAAAAGCCTACACAAGGTGCAGGCAAACTGAGAGTCAGGCCCTTAGAACTCAACAGGAGAAGTGAGGCAGTGGTGTCCTGGGAACCCGGGGATAAGGTTCCAGAAGGAAGTGGCATCTGAAGTCATTTGGAGCCAATTATAGTAGGGAGAGAAAGACAGTGATGCACTGTCTAACCTTTCCAGGTTCAATAGACTTTCATCAATTATGCCATTATGGATTTGAATGATCAACCAAATCCTGCATTCCTACATTTCCCAGCACAGACAAAATGCCCCTGGAGTTTGTTGGGACATTTATTTATTTCTTCTAGTCCAGCAGCTCTCAACCAGGGGTCTGAGGACCCCTGGGGGGCCACAAGCAGGTTTCAGGGGGTCCACCAAGCAGGGCCAGTGTTAGACTCACTGGAGCCCAGGGCAGAAAGCCGAAGCCCCGCTGTACAAAGCTGCAGCCCGGGGCCCTGAGCTCTGCCACCTGGGGCTGAAGTTGAAGCCTGAGTAACTTAGCTTTGCAGGGCCTGTTGTGGCGTGGGGCCCCAGGCAATTGCCCTGATTGCTACCCCCTAACACCAGCCCTGGCTTTTTTATCTGCAGAAAACCAGTGGTGGCGGCACAGGTGAGCCATGGAGTTTTTATACCATATTGGGGGGGCCTCAGGAAGAAAAAGGTTGAGAACCCCTGGTCTAGTCGCTGCTCTTGTTCTTATCAAACAAAAGTTGAGGATTTGTGACACTGTGGCTTAAAAACTCACATCCCTTACATTTTCATTGTTTCCCCAGAACAAGGCCACGTAGCTCACAATTTTATCTGGTTTTTGACCCAAATGTCTGTGTCACAGAGATCCACTTTTTTATTAATGTACACTATTGACACAAAAATGGACACAAAAATACTGGCTCACAAAACTTAGAATTGGTGATATGCACAGTAGCTTTCTGTGCAGTTACCCCAGAAGTCCCCTGAGCCACACTACAGCTGCGAGCACAGTCAAGCTATCCCTTCACGAGACAAATTCTGCTCACCTTATCGTGGCTTCACTGGGACTATCATGTGAGTCAGGGGTGTGGCTTCCTTTGAGAACCTGGCGGGGGGAGTAGTTGCCAACCCGTATGAGATTCTGTAGAGGGGGTGGATTACCATCTAGGATTATGTTGCTAGCAATTACATTGCTGGGGCTTTGCTGGGTTTAAATGTCTTGACATTTTTTCTTACTTAGTTGTTATTTAAATTACATTATAAAAATTAACCCAGCATAGTAGCAGGGTAGCAGAAGCTGCTTCCTCTTCTCCTTCTGCAAATCTTTGGGAAATGGAGGCACAGAAGCTGAGCCTCCCACAATAGTAGAAAAATAGCATAGCAAAAAATGGGGCAAAGGGTTGGGACCATATAATGCAAAAGCCCGATCAGCCAGCAGGAGATGGTTTAGGGGTGCAGTGGAGTGGAGCTGATAAACACACACAACAATGGCTGCCAGTGCTGCAAGAAGGGTAGAAAGCATGCAGAGAAGACATGAGGCTAGTCTGACAACTTGTATCATGGTTCTTGCCATGATAATAGATGGCTTAAACAATATAATAGACAAACAATAGATTGGGTTTGCCTGTTTTTGCTTCTTTATGATGTATACAGGAAGCTTCAAAAGTATTTTTCAGACCAAAAACAAAAAAACTAAAAAGGAAGGAGTTTTCTGTTGAGTTTTTTTTCCCCCACCTTATAAATGCAGGCCTTTTCTACCACAAAAAACTAGTGATATTATGACACCATAAAAGACAAAAAAGTAAAAGCAGAGTACTGTAATCAGAAGGCAAAGAGGATTTTTTTTTCAGTGTTTAAAACGTTTTGTTGTTGTTTGCTATTGCAAATACCGACATAATGGCAATGTCTAATCAGCATTTAGGAAAAAGGATGTCCTTGTTAAACATTTTTGACACCCCTCACTCTTTTGCCTTTCTCCGAAACACTCCCCACCCCCAAATGTTCTGCAGCAAAACTAGGGAATGCCAGACTAAAAACCAAAAATAAGCAGCAGGGTGGGGGAGAATGTCCAGGTTTTCTTGATATATCATAAAGGAAAAAAATGGGGGGGTCATGTCCATTTTTTGCTTAAATCCTTGGTCACCTTTAAAATCATATCTATCCCATTTCAAGCTCCCACCTCTAATATTTTGCTGGGGTGTGTGTGTGTGTGTGAGAGAGAGAGCAAGAGTCCTGCAGATATTTGCAGCTCCTAAGGTAGTGCTGAAGGAGTAGCTGATTTCTGTTCATTAATAGTACTTTATCCCATTCCAATATAATGATCATTTGAATTTACTCAATATCCCAACTAGTGTATTATCCATCTGTTGTAGCAAAATCAACCCTTAAATAAGTGTGTTTTGTAAAATCTTCATTGGGTGGCTGGAATACCATTGAATGGGGTGTACTACTGCAATCTGCAGACGTAGTCTCATGGCTCAAATTGCACTTAATTGTCCTAAATTCCACTTTCTTATCATGTCACCTTGACTGGCTTGCAGGAAGTTGGTTTTAAGTCTTAAGAAGTGTGTCCTGTCAATCAGAAGAAGAGTGGAACCAATTCAGTGTTAAAACTTTCCTGCTAGTCCCTGAGCTTTGGTTTAGTTCAGGATACAGTTAAGACAGGGGCAGACACTGCACAGTATGCTTCCTTAACAAAACACATTCCCTTAAGGCCATGGAATGTATAAAATGTGTGTATATGTGCATTGACATATATAGGATACACATACCACTCTTCACACCAAGGAACTCCTAGACTTGGGCATTCATGTTTTCATTTTGGCCATTCAGGAAAAGGGTATTTATATTACAATCCACTCCCATAGTCACAGACTGATATTTATCAGCTTTTCCCGTAAAAGCTGTAGTGCCCCCCAAAACAAGATTAATAGAAGCCAAGATTACTTCATGTTCTTGGCACTTAAATGGAGCTAAAGCATTAAGTCAAAAAACCTTCAAAACTGGGAGGTGCTGGCAGCAGACTTTTCTTCCCTTAGCTTCAGGAGGTGTGTGTTACATGTTTACTGTTAACTACAATAAGCTAGATGTAATTTATTGGTTGGTTATAAGTATGGATTGTAAATTCCATGAAGTGTGCATTCATTTAAAGAACTTGGAACAGGTCTTCAGCAGGTATAAATTAGCATGGCTCCAACGACTTCAATGGAGCTATTCTGATTGACATCACATGAGGATCTGGCTCTTTGTATTTCAATGCAGACTAAAATATATTTGGTCCACTGAAGCAGATGAATGACTGAAGAATTTACATGCTAGGGGTGAAATTTTCAAGAATTACATGTATCTACTGTGAACAAACCGCCTGTTCTGCATATATGTAATCCCCATGGGTTACCAACACTTATTCTGGCTTGTTTCCATTTTAAAGCCCAATAGAAGGTGCAGTTAGCAGCTTCTTGTCACTACTACACTTACATTTTTCTCTCCTGCTGTCACTCTGTGTCATTTTAAGTTTACCATATCAACAGGAGTTTTGGTCTTTTGGTGCTGCCTTAGCTCTACTGTCTTTCTAGACATTTATTGCACAGGCACATATGGGGGATGATTGTGAAAGAGGGTGACCCCCTCCCTATTGGTACAAAAGGCATTGGTGGGAGAGCTAAGGGGAGCAGCAGAAGGGGTAGCTGATTGGGAAGATCTATGTATACAGTGTTATTGCAGCCATGTTGGTCCCAGGATATTAGAGAGACAAAGTTGGTGAGGATTCATTGTTTATTGGACCAACTTCTGTTGGTGAGAGAGACAAATTTCGAGCTAGACAGAGCTGAAGAAGAGCTCTGTGTAGCTCAGAAGTTTATCTGACTCATCCACAGAAGTTGATCCAATAAAAGATAGATCCTCGCAAGGTGGGTGATGTCATATGACATACAGAGGCTCTCAGGTCCCAACATTCCACACAACGTTCAAATTAATGAGAGCTGGAGGAGCAGCAGTGAGAGGGAGGGAGGGAGCTCTGTTATTTGGACCAAGGTCTGAAGCCCAAAGTAGTAATAAAGTCATTTTAAAGTAAATTGTATTGCTAGCAGCTGGGAAGTGAGTCAGAACAGGGAGAGGCTAATATTTGTTGCACGAACTCACGCTTCATTACCACGTGACTTAAAGTGACTACTGCTTTATGTATATCACAAGGTATACAATGCAATAAAGATTGTAAAATAATTTCAACATAGCAGACTGTGCTGACTTGGGAAGTCCTGGGTGGGATCAACTCATGGGATTCCACCCCATTTTTCTGCTCCAGGATGCAGATGGTCAATATCCTGGGAGAACCCTTTTTGAGCATGGACCTGTGACTCTGTTCCAGAGGCAGGGAAGTTCAGTGGTCAATTTGCTGGTAACACTTTGGTGAAATCTGACAGGTTTCATCATTATCAGTTTCCTTGCTTAGTTTATATATATATATATTTCCTGACATAACAGACTGCCCATATTTGTTATGATCATTTATTGGTACTGTAGTAGTGTCTAAGGGCCTCATTCATGGATCTGGAGTGCCGCTGTGCTAGGTGATGTCAGCACCATTACTGACATGCAGAATAGTAACACTTTGGGTCCAAATAACACTGTGGTTCAGTCCAGAGGTCTTAGCATCATCATACTTCACAGAGTTATGTGATTTCTCCATGAGATTCTGTGGTAAGGCACAATTTACCAAGAAACTGATTATGCAGCCATTTGCTCCGAAAATGCAACATAATACTGACTGCAAAGGACATTAAGTACTAAGCTATAGGACTGCACTGGTCAGTTCTAAGCCAAAACTAGTAAGGTTGTTTTTCTTTACTTCCAAAGGATCTGAGCACACAATCCTTCTCATGAGTGACTGAACCAAGACATTATTTATGATTTAATATGTATCAGCTCCCCCCATTTCAGGGAGTGTTCAAGAAATGGTTTTCAGGGAACACCACCACCTCAGAAAGTCCTTTGGTAATCTAACCACATAATTTAGACCAGAGGCCCCTACACACTCTGGTCTGTGGAACAGTGGGGATCTTCCCAACAGTCTGCACTCCAGTGATTTGTCAATCTTCAAACATTGATGCTTCCTGTTTGTTGTACTTCAGTCCACGACTCTTAAGTTTCCAGCGACTTTACTAGCTAATTAAACTCAAAAACCCAATTACCTCTATGCACACTGTTCATCTGCCTCATGACTTAAATTTAATCAGATCAAATTTAAGGATGGCTCCAAAGTTGGCAGCGTATCAAATGGAAAGGATAGAATAAAATAGCTAAGTGACTCCTTGAGCTCAGAGAGTAATTTCTAATAGATAAAATGTTCTTCACTTCCTGTCCTAAAAGCACTGTAGGGTGCTACTGTACATTGTTCTGGTTTCTTATAATGACATTTTATTAGATGTAAGCTGTTAACATAATGGATGAATAGGACGATTGTGTAATCTGCATTATATGTGTCACTAGTTATTTGAAAAGTTTATACTTTGCAACCCCGTGAACAAAGTGGTTCCTTTTTATATACATTTCTTACAACCAATTAGTAAAATTTGTGAAGTGCTTTGGGATCTACTGATGAAATAAAAAATATAAATATTAGTTCATGAGGATGGGCGACTTAGAAAGACAGAAAACAGTAAGTCTCATCCCATTTTAGTAGACGTGTTTCCACTGAGCATCTAAAACCAGCTGCCCCTTCCTAAAGCCCCAAACTGCACATTTCTCTCTTTCTGCATAAATCATGTATAAATATTTTCAGAATCAGGGCCTGTTAGAGTGACTCAACTGAAAATAAATAATTTACAGCTCCAGATGTGTTTCCTTGCCAACAAACATTGTTTATGAAACAGAAAAAAAAGGGGAAATAAAACCCTGTGTCACTAACATAGAAACCACAATAACAAATTCTAACCCCAAAGTATCAAAGCAAATAGCAACTGTCTGTTTTACATCAAGTACTGGAAGTAGTTCTCAATGTGGTAGGTAAGGTACAAAAAACCCTCCCTCAGAGGAATCCAAATTCAAACACCATTGATAGTGGGATTGTGAAATATAAACCGTTTCCAAATCCCAATCCTTAAACCTCAAGAGCTTCTTTGTTTAAATATAGGCACCATGAGAAAGCAAGACAGCTTATAGCCACCTGTGTGTATAATCATGCCCATGCATATTTGCACATATAGAGATGTGCATTACTTTTAGCAAAGGAATGAGTGAGGAAGAACTGAAAATATGCAAAAGGCACACAGATGGTAGGCTAAACAGAATCTAATCCAACAAAGGGGGTCCTTGAGAAAACAGGCTATGAATACCCCAAGTTGTTCTTTACTGGGAGCTGTAGGAAATTATTAAAAGATTCATCAGCTACTAACATTTCTTCAGGTATTCTATAAACACAGGATTTATGTTAAAGCACCACTGCGGTATTTGACATGTCTGGAGCCCCAGCGTGAAATCCTGGCCACAAGTTTTTCCACTGACACTAGTGGGGCTAGGATTTCACCCCCACCCTGCAAACTCTTGCTCACAAGAGCAGCCCTGGCTCATACCCATCAAAGTCAACAGGATGCTTCATGTCAGTGAGGACTTGCAGGATCAGGCCCCTATTTACTTTCTGACTAGCATCTATCCAGCTTCCAAAAATAGCATCAACCACTGTAGTATCTGAGGGAAAAAATCTGTGATTTTGAAGTGCTTGGATCACACTGAGTTTGGGTATTATTCACCTCTCACTGGGGTGTAAATCAGGATTAAGTCTCTTGAAATCAGAAGAGTTGAAGTGGTATAAAACAGACATAAAGAGAGAATCAGGCCTTTTGTCTTGATGCAATTTCCTACAGACTTGAGAAAATGACTGTTTTGTATGGGATGAACCCAGCCCACTCCATTTAACAAATTCCCCAAATTCTTCTTCTCTCTCAAAAAATCTGTGATGAGCTGGGAAGATTGTTTGGTACGTAATGCTGAAAGAGAGGCCATCCTGCATGCAGAAGCCTGGACCACATGCAATGTCCTAGAAAGGCTATTTTTTGTTTTCAGTACTATTAAAAGGGGTGGTGGGGCTGCCAGCATTGGGGACACTATTGGTGCATAATGGGAGAGATTGACTCAAGCACGACAACCCTGATGTTAACAACAAACGTTCAAGTGTTGCATAGGACGTGCCCTCTGTAAAATACTATTTTTAGAAACTGCATATTTATGTGTCTTTAATCCACCCGTTGATCCAAGGTAGCTTCTGTCATCAGTTTTACACAGATGGTAACTACCATATGTTATTGTCTATTTCCATTTCCATTGTGCATACATTTAAACTGAATAGGGTCTCTTCAGTATGATGCACAAAAGGCAGAGCAGGGAGCACAGTGACAATCAGTAGAGAGACAGGACAGAGAACTGACGAAGACAAAACTTGAGCTGTTGGGATAGTAGGCTGTGTAGATGGCTTCCTGATTGCTTCGTTTTGTTAATTAAGCCATAAGGCACAACAGCCAGTGGGCAGTATCTATCATCTGCCTCTCTGTTTGTCCATAGATCTATACACCTACCCAATCTATGCTGCATCAGGAGAGGACGGTGACTGTATGCCTCATGCATGTGAACTGACACCAAGCTGAAGGTGAAACAGGTTCACCATCTGGGAACTTCGCTAATCTCTCAGAACTGCATTACTTATCTTGTCTTATGGCTATTATTAAAAAGAAGAAGAAAGGAAAGAAGGTCATTCCCATGCTTTCACTGGGGATTATTGACATGGACAGGACATCACTGGTCGCCGGTCAAAAAGCTACATTTGTGTCTGGAGTTCTAAGACCATTTCCTAATGAAGCACATGTGCTTTACTAGGTTTATTTTGAAACTCTTATTTGCTTATTTTCCAGACGTGATCAAAAGGACATTCGGAGTGTTCTGTAGGAGGCACTTGAACCCTCTAGGCTAAGAAAGTTTTTTCGAGCCCTAGCAGCAGCCAGCAATAATACCATTTGTAATGTAAACTGTACCGCTTTAAACACTCTGCCGTCTTCCACTGGCAAATTAATATTGCTTTGGGAACTGAGCCCCTTGAGTGGCAAGAAGGGTTTCTCCGCAAAATTATCCAAAACTCCATTTAGCACTTCAGGCTAACCATACACAGTACTCTCTCTCCTCAACCTCCCATCTGCTCAGTTACTTGCCAGTTGCTGTTGCTATAATACTGGACTCTATCACACCTTGGATAAAAATTGCTATGGAACTTGCAAATCCATTCAGAGAAGAGGACAGAAAGAACCTTACCTTAATGTTAAAATTGTCATCAAGAAGGATGTTTTCCAGTTTTAAATCCCTATGGACAACACCGTTCTGAAATGAAGAACAAAAAAAAAAAAAAAAAAAAAAAGGGGGGGTGGGGGGGGAGAATATTGGACAGGTTAAAGAACTGAATCATCAGGGTGGTCTTTGTATCTACAATTCAGGGCTGAGTTTGCTGTCATAACACTCACGGCCCAGTGACTAGTGACAGGAGATGTATTAGTCACTTGCTGTGTGGTTAAGAGAAGAATGACTGGAATCTGTCCTCCCACAAAGCCTGTAAAACAGCAGGGGGATTCTTTTCGGAACTTAATTCCAACTCCTATCCTACCCCCACTGTGTGAAAGAAATATATTCTTCCCAGGCACCAGAAAAAAGAATCTGTCAATGACATTAGTCCTTAGAAAAGCTCTAATTCCTCCAGTGTGCAGCCATTTGGGCAAGGGGAGTTATAACCCTCTGAATGCATCCGATGAAGTGAGCTGTAGCTCACGAAAGCTTACGCTCAAATAAATTTGTTAGTCTTTAAGGTGCCACAAGTCCTCCTTTTCTTTTTGCGAATCCTCAAAGACGGCTACTGCCCGCAAATGTTAGGGATGGAAATTAACAAAAAATATTTAAGTCACAGCATCTTATTCCTAAAGTTCTAAAAACTAACCATGCACAAAAGGCTTCAGTGTATTTTCTGTGCTGTATAATGTGGATTTTACAAACCTCCCTTACTTAGCAGAATTCAAAGGGAGATTAAAATGTTTTAAAATTCTAACAGAAAGGCTGCACTAGCTGCTTGTTGGCTTTAGTATGGTGCATATTTTGGCTCTACACCTCCAAGGCCCACAGGAGGAAGGATGGTCCCATGGTTGGGGCACTGGCCTAGGAGACCCAAGTTCAATTCCTTGTTCTGCTACGGATCTCCTGTGTGACCTTGGGCAAGTCACTTAACCTCTCTGTGCCTCAGTTCCCCATCTGTAAAAATGGGGGTGATAATGCTTCCCTGCCTCAGTAGGTTCCGGAGAGGAGATGAGCACTGCTGAGATAAAAGCAACACCCGCTGAAATGTCATGAACATAACATCCTTATGACTGTATCAGTCACAGGGTATGTGGACAACCAGGGCCTGTAAGGGAAGATGAAGGGCCCGTGAAGTTAATCAGCCTGATGCTTGTTTTCATGGCTTAAATTGTCCTTCAGAGGCATGCCATGAAGGATAAAGGCAAGAACAAAGGGAATCCTTCTGATGCTCCTATTATATCTGGAGCAGTTACTTTTGGGTAACTTAAATGACTCCATGACAGGTATTCTCACTTTCTTCCCCTCTCAAAAGAGTTTCCTTGTTCTGAAGTTGCACATTTACACCTCTGCTCTGCGTTTGTTTGTTTTTTTAATTGTATATATTGTACCTTATTCTTCTGTCAAAAATTGTTCTGAATTCAATTTACAGGAAAACTATCAATCCTTTTCTATGAGCTGTGTCACTAAGTGGTCTTTCTTCTACAGAAAGCTAGTGGAGTATTCTGTTACCTAAGGAGAAAATCTTCAAAAGCGCCAATGGGAGTTAGGCTTGGTGTAAGGGAGTTAGCTGGTGGAAATGGACCTAGGTGCGGATATGGCCTTTAGTCTCTAAACATGTGTGGTGAACTAGTGAAATATTTACACTTGTGATATCTTGCTGTACACATAAAATACCTGCTGCTGGACTCTCCCACTTCAGCAGCTGAACATTTTTACCTCACTGGTCCTTTTAAGCATGAGAGTCACTGTTAAAGCCTCAAATAGTTACCTTAACACCAAATGCTGTGCTCACCTTGTGACAGTAATGTACAGCAGAGACAATCTGCCGGAAGAAGTGTCTTGTCTCCCTCTCACTCAGCCTCCGCCTCTCGCTGATGTAATCATACAACTCCCCTTTGCTTGCATACTCCATGATTATCACAATCTTATCTTTATTTTCAAACACTGCAGAGGCAATAAAAAAGATAATAAACTGTTCATTTGATAGATTTAAAATTGACACTTAAAAGGGGGAAGAGAATACAAATGATCTGGGGTATCTGATGCACCGTCACTGGAGCATGGAGAGGTTTCCAATATACTGCCACCAACATGCTTGGCAAAGGTATGGACTAGTCAAGTGCATTGGTTCTCAACTTGGAGGTCACAATCCTGAGGGGATCATGAACAGGTCAAGGGAAGGAGGGTTGTAACTACCCTCACTGTCTCTACAGCTAGATGGGAGGAGGATCCTGACACTGTAATATGGGGTATGAACAAGACCACTAGGCTCTATCAGTCTGAGCAAAGTACTAGAGCCAGGAACTCCTGAGTTCTAATCCCAGGTTTGACAATGACATTCTGTATCCATGTGAAACACACTTAACCGATCTGCAAGACTGGTATTGCACATCTTTTGAAGAACCTAAATTATGTGGCATGCTAGAGAAACAAGGCAGAACTGAAATGCAAGTGATGAGCCCACAGACCTACCTTCATGCCCGGACATCTTCCGTGAGCCAACACTGCACCAGATTCAACCCTTGCCTAAATTATCTTTTCAAATGCTTACCCAAACAAATCATGTTACTCCAGGAGCTGCCTAGGGAGAGAGGCTGGTTCACAGGGCTAGGAGTCAGGAATTCCTGGCATTAGAGTCCCAGCTCTGACCATAAGTCTCACTGTGGCCCTGAGCATTTGCTTAGGGACAAATAATTCTCAACTCACTGGCACTGATGTAAATCCCAGAATAACTCCACTAAAGACAGAAACAATACCCACCTCAGAGGGGTGTCATAAAGATTAGTTACTGCTTGTAGAGATACAGTGTAAAGCACTCATCATTACTATGATTATTCAAAAATACAGATCACTTAAGACACATATATTAAGTAGTAGTTAAACAACAAGAAAGATTAGGTCTGAGCTGTTTGCTGCAGGCATAATTAAAGGACCTGTGATAAAGGCAAAGGCACTTAATGTTCTACACTTGTTCATATTATAAATCATTACTGCTACTAGGTATCATTTTGTTCAGTTAAAGCAAGCTTTTTCCCTACTATTACTATTGTGTACTAACAGTGCCATTGAATAGCACATAAAGATAAAAGGGCCTGATTCTGTTTCCCTGCACCATGTGTCATCAATTACAGCAATGCAAAATGAGTGTAAAGCCATTCCAGTTTGGCAGTGAAAAATCAGGCCCAAAGAGTTCTAGGAGTCATATCTTTAACCAAAAAGAGTTCTGCAAACAGGTTTCTATTTATTTCCAGTAGTAATACAGTCCAGACCCCTCAGTCACACTATCAATCTGTTGCTTTCCTGGTCTGAAAGAAGTCTTTTGTAACCATGACTCATAATATGCTTAGAGACTATTGGATATGTGATTTTATAAATCAAACAATACATAAATAACCAGTTAGGTCTTAAATGTGTCAAATTCATGAAAAATTATTTTACTGCCTCTATTTACCATAAATATTTCATATGTTTGATGTTTTTCATTAGAATTGAAAACAGCCACGCTAGCACACATTTAAAGGCCACTTCAAAGGGGTTTTGAAGTTATACTGTTAACTTTTATTAGATACATTACAGTAGTGAGCCAGGGCCGCATTGCACTAGGTGCTGTACAAACACAGACAGACAAAGACCTGGCTCTTGTCCTAAAGAGCTCACAGTCACAAAGAAACATGCCCTCCTCCACTTGTTTAAATTGGTGAAATCAATGGACCAATGCCAGTTTCCATCAGCTGAAGCTCTGGCCTTAAGGGTTTATGTATAATGTAGAAATATTTTTGTTTAACAATTGTATTACATATTTAGCATACAGGGGGAGTCTGGGATGTCTGCAGGAGGGGTTCATTTCCTTACTGTTGCCTGTCCTTCTCCCAGGAAGAGGCTATGCCTGTGACTGACTTTACTATCACAATTCTAGGTTTTGTTAATTATTACTTAATTGCATGTGTGCACTATTCTGAACTTCAGTGGGAGGGCTGGCTGCTCAGCACCTACAGCTCTCACACATACAGCGTGCGTATGTGTGTGTGTGGGGGGGAGGTTGGCTATCAAATATTTGTGACTGCCTTGAAACTCAACATTCTGTAAAGGCAAATGCATGGCCACTGATAAGAACTCCAGAAAGCTTATCTTCATGGACATAAAAGTTTACAAAGGACTAGATTGTGCCTTTAGTGATCAGCTCTGTACTGGGTGTGAGTTAGGAGCTGCCACACAGCCCTGGAAGGGATTCTGGCTGACTCAGCTAGGACATCTCCTGGGGCCTTGGGGAAGGTGAAAATAGGAGTTCTGCCACCCTTTGAAAGCTCTGCCATCCTGTGTGCACTTCTCTCCAGCTCCTTTGGCTGGTACGGAACAGGCACATGGCTACGGTTCTGCTTTCACCCATTCTTCCCTGCCTCCTCTGTGTGAATGCCACCGGCACTAGCCTCAAGCAATGCCTGTGCTCACCATCCTGCAAGTCGGGTTTGTGCCACCTTTGTCTCTTGTGCACCTGTGCAGGGCCAACTGCAGTCTGGCCCACAGTGTATACTATCACACCTGTATGTTCACCGTAGTATGTGACATGACTGCTCCTTCAGAGCTCAGTCCTGTAAGGTCCTGGGCTGTGTGCCATCGACTGCCACTGACTCCACTGAGAGTTCATGAAAACTAAACATTTAAACTAACAAAACAGGCCGTGACTAGTTTCAAATTGCCACACTGCTTTGGCTGATACATAAAATTTCCTCTGACTCTGACAATCTACTGTACACGCAGGAAACACTGTATCTGGCCTAGAGAACCACAGTTCACTTTAGAAGGTATTGAATTTCCTTTTATATCATACTATGGGGCAAGACCACGCTGGCAGTGAAACTTCCTCCAAAGTAACGAGGTTACAGGGGGTCTTCCAAACCAGTGCTATTCTGGACCCGTACAACTCAAATGTTGTCTTCCAACATGGCCATTAGTATTTTAAGGAACAGACTTCAGCTTTTGCAGCTCAGTGTGAAGCTGCAGCTCCCAACACACAGATAGTTTTTATTCTTGGGCTTTGTCTCTTGTCCCCTCACACCTTGTCATTAAATTCTACAAGCCAAAACCTCTCTGCAGTTCTTTCTAAATCCCCCTAGACTTCAGCCAAATGGCTCTGATAAAAGGGAAAGGGAACTGCCAGATAAAATTGGCCACTGACTTGTCTGCTGGCCTTACAGTACCCTGAAGCATAGACTCCTGCCAGTGATTACATCCTACATGCATCCTCATTAACAATAACCTTCGGAAACGAGAAGAGCTGTCTCTGGATGGATTATACTACAATATCCTCTCCAAGAATGACAGACTGATAGTCTCTGGAAAGGACCCAACTTCATATGTGTTCTATACAAAAGCATTCTGACGTGTTATTGATACAGCATTAATGAGTGCACCCATATCTCTAAGCACAGAGACAGTTGCTAACTAATCACTATTCAGCCCAGGAAGGGAGAAAAGAATCATCCTTTACGCTTAGATAATACACTAAAAATACATGAATTCAACATTTTGAATCAGAAGTCAGTTCACAAACGGCTACTGAACAATGTACCAGGCTTTATTGTGTACTACATATACAATTAGACTGGCCAAATTCACCACTGATATAAGTGGGCCAAGATCCACTGATCTCCATGGAGTTTCACTCAAAACAAGAGTGAATTCTGCCCATGAATGTGCAAGCATACAATGAGGCTTGATTAATCCCAATGGGTTTGCAACTTTTTTCTGACTAATAATATTGAATCTAACAGATTGTTGTGCATACATGCTGCTTGAGGGCTAGCAGCTCTGAGTAGGGGGTGGTTTGTAGCTGTACTGCCTCCAGGAAGCATTGTGGGCACCCCTTTGTGAGCAGCCAGCTAGCATGTGTCTGAGGGGCATGCACTCCAAGGGGAATTAGCAGGCAGAACACTGAGCCCATGAGAATGTTAACCATGGCACAGGGGCATAAGTGGAAAGACTCCTTTTGCCTTGGGACACCCTCCACTGTGACTCAGGATGTCACAAAAGCGGTTTGATGCCACTAAACATGGTAACTTCCTGGTGTCTCATGGCTGATCTTTTGATACATGGATTTATTGAAGTTGTGCCTTAGCAACTTGACCATTTAAGTTTTGTCAAATTTTCCTTTACATTCAGGTTTCAGATATTTCTAATTCCATGACCAAATTTCCCTCTCAACTAAAATTTGACATCCAGTTTGAGTCTTGGTCCAAGAATATTTCCCTGTAATTACACAGAAGCATATCTAGACGGTCTTTGATTTGAAAAAGGCACATTATTATTTATATAACATTTTAAATGCTTTTTATTCTTCTCTAGCAAGCAGAGCTTATATTTTAAAAGCTAAATTTGGGAAATACTAAATCTCTACTATGAATTTCTGCCTTGGGAGGAAAAACATATTGGATTCAATCTATATATGAGCATTTCAATACCTAGCATCCTGGATTCACTGCACTGTCTTCTGAAGGATGTGTTGATGCATATCATTTATCTCCATGAAGGACACTTTTCATAGGGACATAACCCTTTGACTTACATTGACACTGTAGAAGCTCTCTCAACAAAACCAAAACGGAATAAGCACAGAATAGGCAGCAGTACCTCTCTGCACTGTGGCATCAGTACATCAAGGACTCCCCACTGCAACACAGAGGAAACCTTTCAAGCACAGATTCCTTGGCATACAGACCTTTCCATCCCACCTGGGACATCCCTGCATACATCCTTGCCCCCCGCCATGCATCCTTGGCCTCCACACCTTTACTCACACCTTGGCCCTCACATCCTTATTCTCCCCCTGCATTCAGATTTCAATGCTCTAATTTCTACATAAAAAATTATTACCAGTTTAGAACAATCACCAACACATATCACCCATTTGCATAAGTTCTCCTGAACGTTACAGAGAAGCATAGCACCTTCTTGGCCCCATGCTCCATTTGCAGTCTGCCACTGTACTTTATTGCTTACATACACCAATACACAGTCCTATACAGTGTAATGAAAGCCACACCTACCCTACATTAATCACCAAAACACCTGAGCACATACCCAATAAACAGGAGTGTACAATGGTTGCTCTGGATGAGGGTGGAGATGGTGGTAGAAAGGACATAGCTAGATTGAGAAGGGGAAGTAATGAGTGGAACGGAAATGCATGGCTTTGTTACTTATTTCCTTACTTTCTAGGGTTCACATGAGTGCGATATGCAATCTGAACTCAGAGATAAAGAGTCCAACATTAAACATTCTCTGAAAGTAGTGTTTGTATGGGAATATCTATCTAGATATTTACATGTATCTTCATACATGATACAACATTGGGTGTGTGGGTGTGTGCATGCACATGCACCAAATGTAGTTTGAGAAATATTTGCCCCAAGAAAATAATGTGATTGTGAGTTGGGGGAAGGGAGGAGGGCATTAACTAAATGCAGGATTTATTTACTGCAAATAATAATGAGGTAATAAATATGCTACCCTGTTAACACCTGGGCTGTGACTTGCAAGCTGATGGACTGATTGCCTCTGCATAGCTCCTGTGAATGTTTGGTGCACAATGTGTTTTCACTGTGTTTGATTTATTATCTGCCATCCTCTGCCATTCTGAAGCTCACTCCACTTCTGAAGTGCTTCTACACTTCTGCTGCAGCTGGCAATTTCAGGGAAGCGGGTTTAGCTAGGACAGATTGCTCCAGGAATGCTCCATGGATTGCTATTGAGGAGGAGGCCCATTCATGAAAGGCTGCCCTGGACTGCTCCTCAACTGCTGATGAGGGTCACGGAGCATGAAAGGTTATTTATTCATAACAGCAGTGGGACAGCTACGCATAAGTCCTTTGAAGAAAACAATGCAAGCAGTGCAAGTTAATCAAGAGCAAAAAACGGAGAATTGTCAATATCAACAGATGGACTGGGGAGATAAGTCGTCAATAAGAAACCAAGAGACATGATTTGTGTAGAGAGAAGCGAGGGGCCCCGTTGTTATAGGACAGAAGGAAGAAATACTTGTTAGAACCTGTTTGTCATTTTTATTTTTGAGTCACTGACTTTGCATTTATTTAGTTCCAACACCTTGTAGGCTGGGTGATGTTGGGGGGGAGGGATAGTTCAGTGGTTTGAGCGTTGGCCTGCTAAACCCAGGGTTGTGAGTTCAATCCTTGAGGGGGCCATTTAGGGAACTGGGGCAAAAATTGGGGCTTGGTCCTGCTTTGAGCAGGGGGTTGGACTAGATGACCTCCTGAGGTCCCTTCCAACCCTGATATTCTATGTTGGGAGAGATGTAGCAAGGCCTCAGGAAGTGGTGGAGAGAGCACCACAGTAGGTAGGGGAAAGGGCCACAGTAATGTATCGGTAGGTGGAGGGAGCACTGCAGTAACATATAAGGAGGGCGGGGGGGAAGTTCTACAGTAATGTATCAGGAAGGGGCAGGAGCACTGGAGTAACACGCCAGGAGGGACAAGCTATGTATCGGGAGGTGGAGGGAGCGCTGCAGTAATGTATCAGGAGGTGAGAAGAATTATTTTTCACTGAGCTATACATTTGTTTCAGTCTTCCCACTCCAAAGAGCCTTTCCTAAAAGTAAGAGCAGAATTGTGCACAACGAGCAAAAAGTGCTTAAGTTCAAATATTCAAATATGTGTTGCAGCTTCTCATTCTCTCTTCTTTAATTTTCCTGTTAATTCTAAGGGAAAGGTTTGTTTGCTAAAACAAAAGCTCCATGTTTCTGGGCAGATAATTGAAACCAAATCCCTTGGCTTGGGAGCTCACTGAAGAATACAAATGTAAAACTGGACATATACTTAACTTCTCAATACCAAAGATATATTTGAGCCGAAATACATTTTGTAACATCAACAATCGTTCTCCATCACACTCTGTACTACTATAGCAATAATTCCTGGACGTAATCCCTCTACTTAGGGCTTGAAATGATGACCTCAGCTTCTATTCAGAGCTTTACAACTCCCAGATAGGACTGGCAGTGCAGAGACCTCTCTCTGCTCAGAGCACTGGGAGTCTATTACACCCAAAGTGATCAATATTCCCCTCTAGGAACACAAGAGTTACATTTCTACAGAAACCCTATGGGCCAAATTCTGCTATTGGATGAACACAATTCACTATCCATTTAAAGAAATGGGAGTTACACAAAATTCTACCTGAGTGTAGAATTTAGCCCTAGATATGTGAAACACATAAGAATATGCCTTTGCAAAGACTGGTCAAAAGGACTCAGTGACGTTGTGGACATTTTTTTATTAGGATAGTTTTCCTTGGACTTGTTTGACTAATTTAAAAAAAAACCTTGATCCCTTTGTTCCTGTGTTTACCGAATGCTAATTCAGGCTCAGCAGGAGTTTGTTTGTTTGTTTGTTTTAAATGGACTACCTCCTCATGGGCTGATTCCTTTTGTTTTATATGTAACCTTGGGGTAAGAATTTTAGTTTGTTGGTTTAAGAGGGGCAGCCAATCTCCCTTCCACTGGAACCATTTGAATTCTCCTCATGCCTTTGCTCTCTATCAGAGCAATCTCCTAAATTAGTTCCAGTATGTTGACATTCCTTCCATCTGGTGTCTTTCCATTCCACGGTACTTTTATTACTCTCCTAACAGCCGCAGACAGAAGTACCTTTCCTCTGCTACAAAGTGCTCTTTTATTAAAGGTCAGCCAAATCAAAAGAACAAGCAAGTTTATCTTTAATTTTAGGCACATGGGCTGGAATAACCTTTCATTCAATAAAATCATTTAAAGTCCAATTGGTACACTCATGTTATAAAGGACAAATTATTCCTCAGAAAGACACCTGAATAATGGGAAATAACTTCTAAGAATTATAGCCTAACTATCTCATCAGTTCATGACTATTTGGAAAAACAATGTGTAGCTCTTTGTTCTAAAGCCCCAAATCAGTATCTTCAAGATTCAGAGTAGCAGCCGTGTTAGTCTGTATTCGCAAAAAGAAAAGGAGTACTTGTGGCACCTTAGAGATTAACAAATTTATTTGAGCGTAAGCTTTCGTGAGCTGTAGCTCACGAAAGCTTATGCTCAAATTTGTTAGTCTCTAAGGTGTTACAAGTACTCCTTTTCTTTTTATCTTCAAGATGTTATTTATTAGTTTATTGCTATATAATTTTTAAAAATAAAGAACATGGTGGGCTTGGGTAGCCTTCCTCTTTCAGGGTCCAATTCAGCAAAGTATTTATGCACATGTTTAACTTTAAACATAAGCTTAATTACCATTGAAGTCAATGGGATTTAAAGCATATGCTTTAAAGTTAAGCATGTTCTAAACTGCTTTCCTAAATCACAGCTGTATACAGTGGAAATGCAATGCATTTCTTCTTAAATTAAAGGAATGTAGTTAAGATCCTGTGATAATCGTTTTAAATCAGTCTGTGGGTTAAAAATTAATCCCCACTGAGTGGATTAAATCAAAATGAGAACCATACGCCTTGCTGATATCAATTGTATGTATACATGGATGAAGAAACATAGAATTTGATGTTTCACCATTTAAAAAGAAGCGGAGAAAAATGTGAGAATCACTAAATCAGCCATAACGTTTAAGCTCTCTGTTACACTATTTTATCCCAATTTTGCCTGAGTGAAGAAGAGACTTGCTAATTACATTTTTAAATTATGATCGCTTTGTAACCTCAGACAAGCAAGCATATGCCATGAGGTGGCAGTTAGAAATTTGTTTTTATTTTTTAAACATAATGTAGCCTGAGACCATGTTAGAATGTGATTTGAAATTGCCAGTGTTCTCAGGAACCTGAGGGTTCATCTCACAAGTGGTGGTGTTTAGGTGTTAAACCATACTCAATGCAAGGAAATTCATGTGGGTGGAGTATGATAACCTAGGAGTTAAGTTTGTTTATACTTGTTTCATTACTAATCACTAGACTATAGAAAAATCACTTTATATTCTTGGATGTTATCGAAAGAAAACAATGGAAATAATATACTTGAAGGTCAAAAAGCTATATAAATAGAGGAAGCCAATTAGCAATGTGGTTAAATGGTGTCACCGTTGAAATACTTTCCTTGGTTAAATTTTAAAAAGAAAAATCTCAGCTTTCTAGTTTTTATCATTCATGTTAAGCGCTCAGTCCCGCGTGTGCTTCACGCTACAGGACACCTATTGACTTCACTGAGTTCTCCACACAGAGGCTCACATGATCTTGCACTCAGTTCCATTTTGATTCTGTCTGTAAAAATGCAAGGTGGAATTGACTGGCAATGACTGAAAACTAACCGATCATGTCCTGTTACTGTTGCAGAGGCATGATATGAAATGTTAGATTTAACATGTATTTGTAAATAAGACAACTATTATAACTAGGCAACATACACCATCTTTGTAAATATATGTTAGATTTAAAAGGTTTTACATTGAAGTTAAAAGGTTTAAAAGAACTAAACTTATTTCGTGATTAGCAAAGGTAGGAAACCTAATTCAAGTCAGTTTACATTTGAAACTTACACTTTGTGGAGATGTGGGAAGAATCTTTTTATTCTCTTTTTTATTAATCAATAAAATGCAATTGCAAAGAACTAAGGAAGTGTGTTTCTTAAGGGAAATGCAATTTTAGTACTGTGATGTTTTAAAGGAGCTTGACTCTTCAAGGTGCTGAGTGCCTTGGCCCCAACCCAGCAAAGCACTTAATACATGCTTTACTTTACGTACAGGAGTAACCAATGCTATTGACTTCAATGGGCTTTGCATTGGGTTCATAATCTTATATTTCAGTAGGGAAAATCTTTGTTAAATAATTTCCCTGGTGTTTGCAAACAATGTGTTTACTTTTTTTAAAATAACCTGTCCTTTTCATAAATGGAGGAACTTCTCTGTTTGTATTTACTGAAACCTGGGACAACACCCGGGACACGCAATGGAAACTCTTACACAAACACTGTACGTCACCATGTAGAGACCCATGGGCCTGATCCTGTGCATAACGTTACCCCCATGAACAGTTTTACACATGTGTAAGTGTTTACAGGATTGGGCCCTATACGCTCCCCATGTTTTAACTTTTATAAAATAAAGTATTGCCAGATGGGATTTTTTTTTTCAGTCAGGCTACCCATGGAATAATATGTTTGCTCTCAAAGGCTTTAGATACCAAGTCCTGGAGTTTGCAAGGGGGAGAAAAGGGAGTGGAGGGCGCTTTGCTTTCTGAGTTAAAATTTATGCCCTGAAATCAGAACACTTCTGGCAAAGTCAGCTTCATCTATTCAGTCCTTTTCAAGGAATTTAAAGTCACTCAAAAGAACACTTCCCTTCCAGCTGCACTCTAAAGATTGCCAATTACAGTCCTGCTTGAGAGGATGGAATTTCTTCTGACTCAGAACTGGAGGTCTACCTCTTGCAAATAGCACATGAGATAAATTCATTTTGATTTGGGTACAAAATGTATCATTAAACCAGAAAGCCTGTTTACATGCATTTGGATTTGCTTAGCATTAAAAACCAATGGCTTATGTTTATATTGAGTTGACAAATTCAGAGGTTAATCACCTTTAGCCAACAAGGTCAAAAGGATACCAAAACATGGATCCCATTTCAGGAAAACATGTGTTTTTGTAAGTACAATTCAAAGATCTTTTAAAGATCTTCCAGACG
This sequence comes from Lepidochelys kempii, assembly GCF_965140285.1. Taxonomy (NCBI): domain Eukaryota; kingdom Metazoa; phylum Chordata; order Testudines; family Cheloniidae; genus Lepidochelys; species Lepidochelys kempii. The sequence goes on from NC_136380.1 coordinate 254,031,791, forward strand.
GACAGAGCAGTACTCATTCTAGCCAGACTCCGTGCAGCCCTGCACCTCTGTTTATGGATTTTAGGGCGTTTGATGGCAGTTCAAATCTCTTCTTGAATACACACAGCAAAAGAGAAATTATAAATAGACAACATAGAACTAAAACTAACAATATAACTATAATCACTTTTATGGCTTATTCATGAAGATGGCTTTGTAATCTAGGCCCTGATGCAGCAAGCTACAGTACCAGCCTAATCTCGAACATGGAAGTAGTCCCATTAACTTCATTGGAACCACCTCTTATTCTTAAAGTGAGACACATGAAGAGGTACCTTTCTGATTTGGGATCCTAATTATTCTGCAGTATGTAACTATTCCCCTGGTGAATATGGCTATGTCTCAGCTGGTCTGCCCTGCACTTCAGTACCCCTGGTATGATGTCAGGTGTTGGAGAATATTTATTTTGGCCTCCTGGAGTTTGTGAGGCTACAGCTGTCATGCCTCTGTTCCCAGTGCCACATGATTGATTTTATAATGGATAGGATCACACTGTCCATCTGAATTCCCATTGCCCTTCTCCACAGGCCATGACTGAAATACAGAGGGTCATGCCAGACTGCTTTAGTTTCTCAATAATTATTTTGTTTCAATAACAGAGTAGCTATTTCACCAGGGATAGAAGCAAATGGTAATGGAATGAACACCTTGAAAACCTATAAAGACGAGAGGAAAGCTGCCTCCAGCTTCCATGTAGAAAAGAGTCACTCATGCTTAAGGAATCACAACAGAATAAACAGCATGGGATCTCACTGAGGGTAACACTGTCATGTGCCATATGCACTTTCACTGGGAAGGAAGGGGTGAAAAACCCTGAACTAAAAACCTGTCTTGGTTCTGCTGTGGGAAGAGATCATCTTCAGCTAGAGCCAAGGAACTGAGGGTTGTAGGGGAAGGTTTTGCTTCAAGGTAACTTTAAGTTATTTTCTACTTTTTAAAATCTTTCTAACTCTTTAAAATGTTTTAACTCAGTAAAATTATTTAAAGCAGAGCAGGGGACATAAGAAGGCCACTTGGTCAAAGCACTGTAGCATACCTAATTTTTTTAGTTCCAGTGCACACTGGAAATAACTTTTGCTCCATTTGCAACCCACATGCTGACACAGCATCCCTCCCCTTTTCTGTTCCCAGATCCTGTTATGAGTTTATTCCATAAAAAGACAGATGAATTCATCTCCTTTCAAGTAAAAGAACATGCTTTTGAATAACTCAATATGTGATATTGTAACATTATTCCAAGCCGGACCTTGTTTTAATCAGTCAGATCAACTCTCAGAATGGAGTTGCCATATACCTATCATCACCTAGCCTGTACAGCGGGTGTGTAGAGTTAATACTTAGGGCCAAATTCAGGTGCCTCTTCCCAATATAAGCATGTGAGAAAAGAAGAGTGACTAAGTGGGGCAAAGCTCCCTCAACACATTTGGAGTTTGCACTCTACAGGTCCTCTGTGGCTCAATTCCTACTCAGGACCAGACAGCATGTACACTTCCGAACCTGTTTAGCTCTGGCCAGGACGTCACAGCCTAAGGAAGGAAGGAAGGAGGAGCTTCCACTAGAGGCCACTATTCTAGGCTGCCTTTTACTTCCAGCTCCTCCCCAGAGTCAGTAGCAGCCCTGGAGCCAGGAACTATAAGCTGGAGAAAGCTACCAGCCCCATTGCCATATGCTGCAGGGAAAGGAGCTAGGGAGCAGGAATGCAGAGCCAAGGGAAGGAGTTGGGACTGGACTGGAAGACAGGAGTGATGAGCTAGTGACTGGGTTGGGAGCAAGGCTTGAGAAGTCAGTGGGAAGGTGAACCTTGGGTTCAGGGAGGAATGGGGCCTGGGAAGACAGCCGTCAAGAGGGGCTGGCAGCAATGAAGGAAACGGTGTGAGGAGACTAAGACTGATCAGGTGGGCTCCAAGGAAGTTAAAGCAATGAACTATGTGAGGAATGGTTGGGGGTTTCAAAGAGTTTAAGACCAGAAAGGATGATCAGATCATCTAGTTTGACTTTCTATGTGGTTGAGGGGCATGAACTGAAATTGATTTTATTTTGTTGGGGGGAGGAAATGAATTGGAGTGGGAGGGGGGAAATGAAATTGATTTTCTGGTTTGGGACAGGGAAAGTTGGATGGTTTGTGTGTCAGCTCTCCTCACACTCAGACAGAAGCATTTCAGCCACACATTAACAACTTCCCCCACGCAAGGAATTCCTGTGGTTGCTAGAGAGGTGGTGTACATTTGCAAAGTGGAATACGATTTGAAGGGGAATTGGTGCACAAAACTAAGAGATGGCATAAGACCTAACCTAAAAGCATATAACCTAAAAGAAAACTAGGTCTGAGACAACAAACAGTACAGATGGTGAAAAGAATCGCAGTCACTAACCTTCAAATATAGTGATGATATGAGGATGGCTGAGGGATGACATGATTTCAATCTCCCGTCTGATATGAACCATATCTTGTTCATCCTTAATTTTGTCCTTACGAATGGATTTTATTGCAACCTATAAATTCAGGAAATCGAGCATTACTCTTGGAACTGAACAGATGCAAATAATCTATTAGGAGAGTTCTGAAAATAAATACAGATGTCAGATGCTGGCAGAATGTGGAATGACCAAAACAAAGTTTTAAAATACATACCCCATGCCCCCTCCACTTCATTACAACGCGTACACTCTCATTACTGCAGTGAATCACATTAAGTTTTGAGACTTTTATTTGTACAGCTTTATCTTTCAAAAAAGGGTGGGGTTTTCAAAAGGACTCAGCATTGGCCTAAATCTGAAGTCAATGGTAAAGCCCCCCATTGATTTCAATGAGAACAGCATTTGGTCAGAGTTGATTGTTTTTGACAATCTCACACAAAAGCTTTAGCCCATTCCCCTTACAAATCCTATTAGTTTTTCAGAGAAACTTTAGGGTACCGATATTTTAGGGTACTGATAACAAAATATATTGGGCCAAGCTCACACAATAAGCACGATATTAATACAAGTTATTACATGATGAGCTACAATACAAGTCCTAAGTCCTGAGCAGGCCTAAGTAAAAAATAAAGAAATCCTTAATATTTGCAGCCACTGCCTTGAAAATCGCTCTTGTATAAATCCTGTACTTTCATGTCCTATACAGCACTTATGCAATCACTCCAAAACCATATCCTTCCTGCATCCTTCCTCAATCAGCTACCTTTCACAAGCACATCGTGTGACTGGGTATCTTTCCAAAAAGCTGGGTGGGAACAGAGGAAGTGATAGGTGAACTTGCAGCACAAATTCAGATTCAAAAAGCCCTAGCAAGTGTGTGAGTTGCCTGTGAAAGAGAGGACTTATATGAGCAAGCTCATAAATAATTGCTGAGGTCAGATCATGCTACAGAAAAAAAGCATAAATCAACAATGGGAAGACCCTGATAGGGGGAATACGCATTTTGAATAACAGCAAATGGCAACACTGACTTTATGATCACAGATACTTACCCCAAATGGTTTTTTTTATTTAAAGCCAGGGCACAAGGAATACATTATCAGCTAGTTTAAAATCAAACATTAGCCTTTTGTCTAACATCATTATCCTCCAATGCTCCTCCAATGACCTTGTTCCTACTATGGAGACCACCCTTTTGTGGGTGAATAACACTTTTGTTATTCCACAAGCTTATTATAACATGGAACTTTCCTGAGAAAACAATTTGCCTTGTGAAAAAGTATTTAGGTTTACAATGCTCCAGTCTATTGTGAAACACTGTTTGCATGTATCAATAATTGTGAATGGCATTATTGGTGCCTTTTTAATTATTATGTGTAGCATCAAGGACATTGGAGGGAAAGGGAAAAATATTAAAGAATATTAACATGAACTGTGCTTAAATGGGAACTACAGAGTCCCCAAATTGGGAAGGCATCCCTATTCAGCAAAAACTTAAGCACATGCTTAATTTTAAGCATGATCCTAAATCCCTCTGAAGTCAATGGGACTTAAACTCATGCTCAACTTTAAGCATGTGCTTACATGCTATCCTGATTCAGGGCCTGAGTGAACAACAGAACACAGCAGGCAGTAAAGGATGAGGGGAGTCATATCTAAAAGCTAAACAATTCTTTTCTGCTGCTTGACCCAAACATTTGGGATCGAAGTTCGAAAAGTAACAGTGCAAAGCAACGTTTTCATCTCGGATTCACACCTTTCCAGTAAAGGTAAGAAGAAAAAGTCCTCATCAAAGATATTCCAAGCAGAGGGCTAAAGCGGCTAACACTAGCAGACATCGCATGATTTTTCTCTCTTTCAATTTTTCTGCACTTGGGCAGGCTGTAAGTGCATACCTTGTTTACAAGGAGGATGTGGGTGGCTCTTGGAGCAGCACACGCATTCCTGAAAGTAAATTTAGACACGGGTAGAAACATGCCTTTTATCAGTGGTTCTCATACCAGGGCCACCGCTTGTTCAGGGAGAGCCCCTGGTGGGCCGGGCTCCCACTGGCTGCGGTTCGCCGCTCCAGGCCAATGGGCGCCGCGGGAAGGGTGGCCAGCACATCCCTCAGCCTGCGCCGCTTCCCACAGCCCCCATTGGCCTGGAAAGGCAAACCACAGCCAGTGGGAGCCACGATCGGCCGAACTTGCAGACGCGGCAGGTAAACAAACCGGCCCGGCCCGCCAGGGGCTTTCCCTAAACAAGCGGCAGGCCTAGTTTGAGAACCATTGCCTTTTATTATAAGACAGTCTTGCACTTGGCTCTCAAGAAGAATTTAAGAAGGATTTTATTGTCAAGCATATAACAGGTAGCAAATTCTTCATGGGATGATGATTTAATTGAGGATTGGTCCTGCTTTGAGCAGGGGGTTGGACTAGATGACCGCCTGAGGTCCCTTCCAACCCTGATATTCTATGATTCTATGATTCTTCACCATTCTGGGTCAGGAAAGGAATAATGGCATCCAGGAGAGCATGACAGCCTGCCGGCATCCTAACTCTATACTTGACAAACAGGAAAATTAACTCTCATAATTAGTTTCTATTTTAAACATGGAAGTATATGCTTTTTATATGAAAAATACACAACAGTGGTTCAAATTATAAAATCATCGGACTGGAAGGGACTGCGAGGGGTCATCTAGTCCAGTCCCCTGCATTCATGGCAGGACTAAGTATTATGGTTGCATATAGACATTAAAATGTATCTTTGAACTTGCCTTGGAGTACAGTGAGATGTGCTTCCTGTGGCTAAATTTTTCAAAAGCACGTAAGTGACTTAGAATCCTAAATCCAATTTCCAAAAGAGTCTTAGGCACTTAGGAGCCTGTCTCACTGACTATCACTTTCTTTCCTAAGTGCTTGTCACTTTTGAAAATGGGAATTGGGGTCCTAAGGCTTAGGCTTAGGCTCTCTTGAAAATTTTACCCTGTATGTTTAAGTCTTAGACCCATTGAAGTCAATGGGAGTTTTGCCACTGATTTCTTAGGTCCAGGAGTTCACCCCATATGAGGGAAGAAACATCTCTCATGCAAATCAGTAACACAGACTTTGACTTCTTCACCTGTCCCTCAGGCTCTTTTGGTCTCAGTGACTGATACTCAGGAATACAGGGACAGCTCCTCAGCTGGTATAAATTGTTATTGCTCCACTGAAGTCAGCTGATGATCTTTTCTCAGAGTATTTATGCACATTTTGGGTCATATTCTGCAATTCTTAAAGTGAGCATTAGCTTATTGGATACTACCTGTGGAGTGAGGTACTGCCCCTTAATAGGACTCTATGCATATTCCGGTCCTACTCAGTGTGAGTGAGGGTGGCAGAATCTAGACTCTTATGCTAAGTAGGAATAATATTGATTAGAATTTACATATCACTTTACATGTTCAAAGTGCTGTGCAGATATTACCTAGTTAAGCCTCATAACACTCCTGAGAGATAAGAGGGTAAGCTTTATTTTCCCCATTTTAACATATAATGAAACTGAGACTGAAAGGTGGCGTGCCTCTCCCAAGAACAGGTACTCCACAATGTGGATCATGACACTCATTCTGTCTCAGACATGGAAGTCTACTTTCCCGCCCAAACTGCTGTGTTAAGAGGAATGGATTGCTCAGGGAATTGGGGGATTATTAGATTCTGACACCCTCACCCACTGTGAGTTTCACTTTCCTCCATGAGGAGCTCCGCTGAGATGAATAGGGCTACTCTACATGAGTAAAGGCGTCAAAACCTGGCTCTAATAGAATAAGGAACATTTCACTTGTAGGTCATTGGATCAAATACAGCCTAGGTTGATAATGATTGAATACTGTTACCATCTGACAGGTTTCAGAGTAACACCCGCGTTAGTCTGTATTCGCAAAAAGAAAAGGAGTACTTGTGGCACCTTAGAGACTAACCAATTTATTTGAGCATAAGCTTTCGTGAGCTACAGCTCCACAGTATGCATCCGATGAAGTGAGCTGTAGCTCACGAAAGCTTATGCTCAAATAAATTGGTTAGTCTCTAAGGTGCCACAAGTACTCCTTTTCTTGTTACCATCTGATGTCTGTTTGGTGTCCTATACAAGTATGGTTGTCTGCCCAATTCCAAGTGGATAGACTCAATATCACAAAGACTAGCAATCTTGTCAGCAATCTCATCTTAAAGACCAAGTATTGACTGGGCGTGGACACGGATCTTTCCCCCACAGAGGCAGTATCCCAAGTTGAGACTGCACACTTCAGACTTACAGTGTTCAGAAGGTTATATTGACATCCATGGTGTTGCTTTTTTGTGGATAGAGAAAACTTCAGTCTCCAAAACTGTCACTTTCACCAGCACCAAATTCACACAGATAGGATCAGATCGTCAGCTGGTATGAACTGGCACAGTTCCACTGACTTGAAAGAATCAACACAGATGAGGATCTGGCCCAATATCTTTCAGTTCTATTGTTTTTGAAGTATTTCATTGCAACATGTTCAATGGTTTCTCTTAAGTGCCATGATGGCATTTTAGGAAATTATAGTATATGTCACTGTTTTGGTCTCAGTGAACAAAACAAGATCTCTATCTGCTTGTTACAGTATCAACATGTAAAACAAGTCTTTTCTAAGCACTCTAAATGCTGCTAACGGATTTCTGTTTATGAAATTTATTTTACACAAAAATACATTCAGGAAAAAAGCAGCTTTTCTAAAATGTGTTTATTCTTTTAGCACTAGAGGTATTGTAGGCTGCATTTGTCAGAATCTTAATTATGGGACTGATGCCAGAGACTGTACATGAGGAACCTGAAAAACTTAGGCCTAAGAAGTTATTATCTTAATTGAAAAATACATTTTAAAAAGCACTTATTTGTTCATCCTGCAGATGCCTTTCTTTGAAAGCAACAGATCTATTCTGTTCATCATCACAACATGTTAAGTGTCAAAGTACATGAAATTTGGCAGGATAAAATACAATATGCATTTTATGCCAACCTTATCAACAGGACAACCCAGTTCTAGTTCTGACTGCAGAAGTGTGATTAGCCCCTATGGTAATCCCAGAAAACGGTACATGATTCTTACCACACTTTTTGTTTGTGTTTTGCTGATTTTAAAACATTTCTAGCTTTATATCTCAGGATATGTAATTATGGTATTTTTGGTAACTTTACTATCAGAGCAGTTTAATTTTTCCCAGCCTCCTGAACTGATGAGATGTGTTTCATAGATTCATAGATATTTATTTAGGTCAGAAGGGACCATTATGATCATCTAGTCTGACCTCCTGCACAATGCAGGCCACAGAACTTCACCCACCACTCCTAAAAAAGACCTCACACCTATATCTGTGCTATTGAAGTCCTCAAATTGTAGTTTGAAGACCTCAAGGAGCAGAGAATCCTCCAGCAAGTGACCCATGCCCCATGCTACAGAGGAAGGCGAAAAACCTCCAGGGCCTTCCAATCTGCCCTGGAGGAAAATTCCTTCCCGACCCCAAATATGGCGATCAGCTAAACCCTGAGCATATGGGCAAGATTCATCAGCCAGATACTACAGAAAATTCTTTCCCGGGTAACTTGGATCTTACCCCATCTAAAAACCCATCACAGGCCATTGGGCCTATTTACCATGAATATTTAATTACCAAAACCATGTTATCCCATCATACCATCTCCTCCATAAACTTATCGAGTTTAATCTTAAAGCAAGATAGATCTTTTGCCCCCACCACTTCCCTCGGAAGGCTATTCCAAAACTTCACTCCTCTGATGGTTAGAAACCTTCGTCTAATTTCTAATCTAAATTTCCTAGTGGCCAGTTTATATCCATTTGTTCTTGTGTCCACATTGGTACTGAGTTTAAATAATTCCTCTCCCTCTCTGGTATTTATCCCTCTGATATATTTATAGAGAGCAATCATATCTCCCCTCAACCTTCTTTTAGTTAGGCTAAACAAGCCAAGCTCCCTGAGTCTCCTTTCATAAGACAAGTTTTCCATTCCTCGGATCATCCTAGTAGCCCTTCTCTGTACCTGTTCCAGTTTGAATTCATCCTTCTTAAACATGGGAGACCAGAACTGCACACAGTATTCCAGGTGAGGTCTCACCAGTGCCTTATATAACGGTACTAAAACCTCCTTATCCCTACTGGAAATACCTCTCCTGATGCATCCCAAGACGACATTAGCTTTTTTCACAGCCATATCACATTGGCAGCTCATAGTCAACCTATGATCAACCAATACTCCAAGGTCCTTTTCCTCCTCCGTTACTTCTAGTTGATGCGTCCCTAGCTTATAACTAAAATTCTTGTTATTAATCCCTAAATGCATGACCTTACACTTCTCACTATTAAATTTCATCCTATTCCTATTACTCCAGTTTACAAGGTCATCCAGATCCTCCTGTAGGGTATCCCTGTCCTTCTCTAAATTAGCAATACCTCCCAGCTTTGTATCATCTGCAAACTTTATTAGCACACTCCCACTTTTTGTGCCCAGGTCAGTAATAAAAAGATTAAATAAGATTGGTCCCAAAACTGATCCTTGAGGAACTCCACTGGTAACCTCCCTCCAACTTGACAGTTCACCTTTCAGTAGGACCCGTTGTAGTCTCCCCTTTAACCAATTCCCTATCCACCTTTCAATTTTCCTATTGATGCCCATCTTATCCAATTTAACTAATAATTCCCCATGTGGCACAGTATCAAACGCCTTACTAAAATCTAAATAAATTAGATCCACTGCGTTTCCTTTATCTAAAAAATCTGTTACTCTCTCAAAGAAGGAAATCAAGTTGGTTTGGCACGATCTACCTTTTGTAAAACCATGTTGTATTTTGTCCCATTTACCATTGACTTCAATGTCCTTAACTACCTTCTCCTTCAAAATTTTTTCCAAGACCTTGCATACTACAGATGTCAAACTAACAGGCCTATAATTACTTGGATCACTTTTTTTCCCTTTCTTAAAAATAGGAACTATGTTAGCAATTCTCCAATCATATGGTACAACCCCTGAATTTACAGATTCATTAAAAATTCTTGCTAATGGGCTTGCAATTTCTTGTGCCAATTCTTTTAATATTCTTGGATGAAGATTATCTGGGCCCCCCGATTTAGCCCCATTAAGCTGTTTGAGTTTCGCTTCTACCTCAGATATGGTGATGTCTACCTCCATATCCTCATTCCCATTTATCATGCTACCATTATCCCTAAGATCCTCTTTAGTCTTATTAAAGACTGAGGCAAAGTATTTGTTTAGATATTGGGCCATGCCTAGATTATCCTTGACCTCCACTCCATCCTCAGTTTTTAGCGGTCCCACTTCTTCTTTCTTTGTTTTCTTCCTATTTATATGACTATAGAACCTTTTACTATTGGTTTTAATTCCCTTTGCAAGGTCCAACTCTACTTGACTTTTAGCCTGTCTCACTTTATCCCTACATATTCTGACCTCAATAAGGTAGCTTTCCTTACTGATCCCTCCCTTCTTCCACTCCCTATATGCTTTCTGCTTTTTCTTAATTACCTCTCTAAGATGCTTGCTCATCCAGCTTGGTCTACAACTCCTGCCTATGAATTTTTTCCCCTTTCTTGGGATGCAGGCTTCCGATAGCTTCTGCAGCTTTAATTTAAAATAATCCCAGGCCTCCTCTACCTTTAAACCCATAAATTCTTCAGTCCAATCCACTTCCCTAACTAATTTCCTTAATTTTTGAAAGTCAGCCCTTTTGAAATCAAAAACCCTAGTTGCAGATTTATTTTTGTTAATCCTTCCATTCAGTTTGAACTGAATTAGCTCATGATCACTTGAGCCAAGATTATCCCCTACAACCATTTCCTCTATGAGATCCTCATTACTCGCCAAGACCAAATCTAAAATGGCATCCCCTCTAGTCGGTTCAGCAACTACTTGTTGAAGGAATCCATCAGCTATCGCATCTAGGAAAATCTGAGCCCTATTATTATTACTAGCACTCATCCTCCAGTCTATATCTGGGAAGTTAAAGTCTCCCATGATCACACAGTTTCCATTAGTATTTACTTTATTAAAAACATTAAAAAGGGCTCTATCCATATCCAAATTAGATCCCGGCGGTCTATAGCACACCCCAAGCACTGTCCCAGGGGAGGCTCTAATAGCTTTCTTCCCCAATTTAATTGTTGCCCAGACAGACTCAGTCATATCCATTTCATCGCTTCTTATTTCTTTACATTCTATCTCATCATTGATATACAGTGCTACTCCACCACCTTTACCTTTATTTCGGTCTTTCCTAAACAGCACATACCCTTCAATACCTGTAGCCCAGTCATGACGACTATTCCACCAGTGTTGGGTAACTAAGAACCCTAGTTGCAGACACAATAACATATCTGGTTTGTAATAGAGAGATACAAAGTCTTTCATTCCTATGTCACAGGTTCAAGATCAATAGAGACAAAGGCCCTGATCTTGCAAACACTTAAGCACATGGTCAGGGCCGTCCCTAGGGGAGTACGGGGCCCGGGAAGGAAGTGACGAATCTGTCACTTCCGGGGCTGACCCGGCACTTCTGGGACCGACTGCGCCAGCCAATCGCACCAGCCCGTGGGGCCCCCCCAAAGCGCAGAGTCGGAGCAGTCACTTCAATTCGCCATACACAAGGGACAGCTCTGCATATGGCTATCTTTATGCATGTAAGTGGTCCCACTGACTTCAGTGGAACTATTCACAAGTGCAAAGTTAAGCATGTGCATTTCCAGAACTGGGTCCAAAAGCAGTTGCCACAAGATGGCTTTTTTGGGGACCACAATAGGATGATTTGGTCTTAGTTCATTTCCTAGAGGACAGGTGTCCGTTGCACATATGCACACAAAAGGATCACAAGTAGCGCTAACTAGAATCTTTGTTAGTCACACACTGAGGCCAAGGATTATATGAGCATAGAATTTGAACTTTCCTTTCAGTCCTACAATTGGTCAGGATTGAGTTCATTTGTGGGGAGGAGCTGGAAAATTCCCCCCCCCCCCCCGCATTCTGAAGATAGCCAGAAGTAAACAGAATAAATCCTGCACTCTTCAGAAACACAAAGTAACAACAGAGACAAAAACATCTAACCAACGGTGAACCTTTTTTCAGGGAAGTAGCTAACTCCAATTTTAAGTGTTAATAATTTGCCCACTCTTTGCTGATCTACTGACAGGAAAAGAAAATGTATCTAAAAGTATAACTTTAAAGTAGAAACTTCTGCACTGTGGATAACCCTGCATTTGGAAATGAAGCTTTCAATTATAAAAATACCACAACACCCCACTTTACTGTTTAAACATTTTGGGTTAGATTGTCACTAACCCCCACATGGCCCTGCAAGGAAATACAGTCCCCTCAACAGTCTGGTGCAATTGTGCCACCAGTGATCACATCATGACACTGGGTCCTGTCACCGATTGTTCCCTCTCCAATAAACAAGAAGGCAAAGATGGGGCAGAGCCATGGCGGCACTCCTCCAAGCAATGGCTAGCAAAGTTGGATGGGCATGAAGTGTGGGGAAGAAAGTTACTCCCTTTGCAGGGCTACAATAAATTACCTGTCTGAGTTTGCTGGAAAGAGGATTTATACTCACTCTCTGGGCCTGCCTGGAGGGATGATGGAGAATTTCCCAAGTATGTTTCATACTTATTTGGCTTTTGTTTGTTGCAAATACTTTGTATCGAGTTATATTTCATAGATGGTTCATGATAGTTACAAAGGTTTCTGTACATTCAGTGCTATCTTCATGAGAAATGTTTCACTTTTTCCAGACTTCTGGGCAAAGCAAAATGGATGGAATTTTCCATAAAGATACAGTAAAAGCGTTGTGCACAGCAAAATATGACATATTATAAACACTTGGTAAAGAATACAAGTAGGTAGTAGGTGTCCACCTCCTGGGCACTCATTGGTTTGTGGGACCAATCTGGCCATCAGGTTATTGGCAGGTGAGGGTGGAGAAAAAGCTGTAGAGACTTAATCTTGAACAATAAAGCTATATTTTCCTGAAAGAATCAAACATTTCCTTTTGGCTGTTTCTAACTGATTTTTAAAGACAATGTGCCAAATTCTGATACATTCCCCATTGGGATTGCAAGAATGTAAACAGAGGCAGAATTTGCCCTATGGCATAGATTTATAAATTTTTAAGGCCAGCAGGAGCCATTATGATTATGTAGCCTGTCCTCCTTCATAACAGGCCATAGAATCTCCCCCCATAATTTCTGTAGATAATATGTGTTTTCTTATCAGCCAAACTTATCTTCTATTCTGTAGAATATTTTTGTGTTTGAAAAATAAACAAAGAAAGATCCATCTGTGTGCTCACAAGCTGTTCCATTTCATTGTGGAGGCTGGGAATTTTAAGCTGATTCAACCTCTTAGGCGTCCCAGTTAGGCTGTGGAGCAAATTCCAATTTATTACTGCAACAGCATTCTAAGAGTGCAGGGGAAATGACATCAGGGAGAGAATGCAATCCCCTGAGGGAGGAAGACCAACTACTGTCACTAGGAAATATGTTAAAAATGCAGCTTAAAAGCGTTATTTAAAGCAGAATAGGGTTTGCTTCTTTTTTGGGGTCTGTGGGTGGGTGGGTGGTGTTTTAAAGTATACACAGGCCACCACTTCCTCAAATCTGTGATCAGAGGGGATCATCACTGTGTGATGGGAAGTAGTCAGGCCAAGCTAGTTCTGTGGCTCTGTTTCCCCTCCTCTGGACTTCATGGAAGATGTAGGTCAAGAGCCAGTGCTGACTGCCAGATGCTGGGACTGGGTGACAGGGGATGGATCACTTGATGATTGCCCTGTTCTGTTCATTCCCTTGGAAGCCCCTGGCATTGACCACTGTCAGATGCCAGGATACTGGGCTAGTTTACTTCTGGGGGAATTCTGTGCTACTGCGTGTGTGCATAATTAATGAGCTATGCATATTTTTAAGTTTTTGCGCACAAAAAAGCTTCTGCCGAAATGTTGCTGCAGTTCTGCCTTTTGCCCACCAGAGGTGATACACCGCAGCAGCAGCTCCCAGCCAGCTAGGGAAGAGAAAAGGCCTGCCCTCTACTCAGCTCCTGTCAGGCCAGGCCAGGAGACAGGGGCTACTGGGTGACAGACAGTGTGGGGCTGCTGGGGGGTCGGACAGGGGCTCATAAGGGCTAGTGGGGGAGGACAGACTGGGACAGGAGCTGAAAGGGAATGGAGGCACAGGGCCACAGTGGGGAGGGAGGTGCAGGGCCACATGGTGATTGGGGAGAGGGTTCAGAGCTACACAGGGACAGAAGGTGTCTGAGCGGGGGCACAGAAACTCACGGGGACAGGGAGAAGGGGGACAGGGACACATAGGGACAGGGGAGTGGCTGGGTGGGAGTACTAAGTTGGACCATTGGTCTGACCCAGCATGGCCGTTCTTATGTTCTATGTGTGGAGTTATAGATTGGGTGGACCAAATGCAAGGAGGTGGACCAAGAGCAGAGCCAGTGTGTGTGGGAGGGGGAGGGAGGAGGAGACATGTTCCTCCCCCAGCCCCCTGGAGCTTAGTCAGAAAAAATAATAAAGGTTGGGACTGTATTATATTTTTCATGGAGCCTCCCCCCGCTTCCCCCCAGGGAAGCTGCAGTCGATTGGGGTGGAAGGGGCCCTTGCAAGTGTGATTCCATTGGAGTTGCTCTGCCAGGGTCCAGGGAGGCACCAGGGATCAGAGCTAGGTAAAGGGCTTTTTTGGATCTGCTAGGTTTGGGGGCAGATCCCTTGGGTTATTCCATGGGGAAGGTGAACAATCAGGAAAGAACTCCACAAGGGCATCCTTGTGGAGATCTCCTCTCCTAGAGCCCCCTCCTGTGTGTCTTCCCAAACTCCTGGGCCATACTCCTGCTCTTAACCAGAGATGCAGAAGTACAGCTCTCTTGGCAATCTGACTTCAAGCCATATTCAATATAAACGAAAAACTGTTTTACGAGAGGCTTCTGCAGAGACACAGAAACCATTTCATGTGCTGAGTGGAAAGTCGGATAAAAAGGCATTATATGATTTGCTGTAAAATTAGTGCCTGGCCTTGTACGTTGGACAGATACATCTCCGAGTGTTCTCCTTTTGCGGGGCAGAGAGAGTGAGGCCATCACAGTACCATCATCTTGGAGTCTGTTACTTTTCAGATCCTGCAAGCTAAATCATCTCCATGGAGATTACCGCCTGGGAGACAATCATGCAGCAAAATCCTAATTAATTATTTATAAGCTACCCAACTCTATTGTTTAGCAGATTGGCAAACTGTGTCATAATCAGGGAAGTTGCTTAAATTCTTTCCTCTAAGCAAGCAATGGTGCAATCTGTACCCAATGGAACCCTGCTGATTTAAACCTCAGGGCTTTTGCTTTTTTTTTTTTTTTTTTTATTTGCGTGTTTGTTCATGTCATTACATGGATGTTTCCAAAGACGAATGCTGTTGTTTGAGAGCCAGCAGCTGCATCAACAATCCCAGAAGGGCAAGCATGCATGTGCCAATCAAAGGTTATGTAGGCACCTTTGATTTCTCTCTCTTAAAAGGTGAGGTAACTTTTACAGAAACCTCATTCAGTATGATAAAAACAGAACATCTGTAACCATCTGCTTCAATCTTCTACATCCCAATGTGTCATATAAAAAGATTCTATTTTCCAAATCTGAAGCTGATTTACGGCTACCATATCTCCGCTTGTCGAGAAACTCTCTCCTGCTCAGGCACTGGAAGTCCTGGGTCTAGATGATAAATGTCAAATCAAAATTTTATTTGCATAAGATGAGACATTGTGTGCCTGTGCCTTTAGAGAGAGCCAGGATACTTTTATCTGTGTTTTACTTCTTCGTTTCCAATTTTGCTGGCTGTAAATGCCATTATCATATCATGAGTGGTGACTCAGCAATAGAAGAGGAATTGTGACTCACAAATATTAGGTTGATTTTCATTGCCTTTATCATGCCTCTTTTATTCACAGACTCAAAAAACTGCCTGTGTAAGTAACCAGGTATACTGAGCACTAGAAGCAATCAGACCAAGAGATTTATGCTATACATTTACAAAGTGGGTGACAGGAGGCATATTGTGCAACACCCTTCCTCCCCTTCTGCCCTCATCCTTGTCCATGGTACATGTTAACAGGATTTATGTGCGTATTTCCTGAGTAATGCCCTGCTGGAAAATTTACATCCCTTCATTGTTTGGTACCTGTTGTCCTCAGTCTGCTGTGTAAATGCTGCTTGGCATATTTTTACTGTGCATCCTCGAATAAAATTCCCTGGACAGACCCATTCTTTTGGCATTCGGAAGGAGCCCTGCCTTGTCTTTTCATTATTTCTAACTGGAAATGACAGCTCTGCATCAACCATTTCAAGATTGATTTACCCTCAGAAATAAAAGGCAATTCATCTGGTCTGGCATAAATCTTCTTCCCAACAGGACTTAAAATATGGGTTAGCAGTTTGATTACTCGTGTTCCATCCCTATGTAGTGGATCTTGGAAAGGGGTGTCTGGAGGGCTCAGTCAACAAGCAGTAAAACCTTCTATTTCTAGATTATTGCTGGTTCAAATCCAGCCTAAGTCAGTTACCATCAGTTACCTGATAGCTCTTAAATTTGGTAGTCTCAATCCAGTTGCCACAGAAGACTTCACATCCCAAAACCAACATATAAATTGATGGACCTTACAACTCTAAAGAAAGCCACCTTCCCCCAAAAAGTATTATTTTAAATATGGCAATAATACACTTCTATATTGCAGTAGTTATGTTCAAAAGAAAGAATAAATATATCATAAACATTCTTAGGACTTAAGTGTTATCCAATTTTTCAAATGTTGGATCAACATTAATCCGTCCTCTCGATATCCACCCATGTTATATCAGTTATAGTATACCACTGCAGTTCCAGAAACACTCCACTCTGGCACAGTCAACAGTGAAGCAAGTTTGCCGTGGTACCTACAGAAGTTCCTGCCATTTTCCTTTTTTTCCCTTGAACTCTGTAATACCCATCCCACCTCATTCACAAAGACTCCGTCTCCCCAAGAGGGAGTGGTGGAGAGCAATGACAGTTCAGGAACTGGGGAAATTACTTTCTCTAAGTGTAATTGTGTGGGGAGCTACTGAAGAGTAGAGATCCAACATTACCTGTGCTGTCTTTAGTGAGGAAGGTGTGAGCTGACAGGGGCGATAACTCAAGGTAGGTGCCCTGGAGCTGATGACTGTAAGATGAATTCTGAAGCCTAGCTTTCTAATAAAAACGGCTGGATTTTTTTTTTAAATGAATTCTTACATTAGCTGGAATGAAACCTGTACCTGTTGTCAAGACCTGTCAGAACATCCAAAAATGCTACTTCTAATACCTAAAACCTTGTGCACTCCAGCCTGAAAAAAAAGTCATATGCTATACTTCCTAAGGAGATTAGTTTAAAAAAAAATGAGTTTGAAGTTTTACATCCAGTTGTTTTTAGGTTGAGAATGGACAAAATAACAGAACAATTTCTAAAAAGTGAATAACCACCTCGTTTCCATAGTCTCATAACTCAAAAACATCCTGTTCAACTACCTTCAAACTTTCAAAGAAAGTTCACCTCTGGACACGTGAAAGCCTTGTAAAGAAGATGAGGGGAGAGGGTTTGGTTTTTTTTTTTCTGGTAAGCACCATAGGTCCGTAATTGGAATTAAAATAAAAACTGTCTTACAACCTTAATGACACAGTCACTACTCCTTAAGAAATGTTAACCAATACTGAATGCCATTTTCATTGAAAGGATAAAAACTGCATTTATATTAACTTCTGGTGAAGTTGCCAAGCAAATGTTTATTTTTGGCTTCCACATTTACTAAAGCCAAACGCAACAAGGAATTGGGATTCCACAATGTCTAACTGCTTTCCTTCCAGGTTACAATTTTGTTGGAACAAAAAAAAGCTGACTTTACTTATAAGTAGGAAAAAAACCTAGTAGCATCTGTTTCAATGTCTGTTTATATCATAGTTTGAATAAGGTTACAATTGTGAAATCTTTGTTATTGATCAGCTTCCAAACACAGCACAGCACCATCCAGAACATGTGCAAGGGAGGAAAACTTACTTCAAGTGTCTCATGTGCCAGTCCTTTAAGGTCTGCAAGTCCACGTGCAGAATGTTTATTACTAATTTAAAATACTGGCAAATCAGGGAAAAGGGGAGTGAAATAATTCACAAGTCCCATGATCACTGTGCTCAGTTTTGCATGGTTACTAAAGATTCCTCCTCCAAATACTGGAAGACAGTTTTCAAAATTAATTTTGAGGCTTGATTTTTCAGCTACCATAGCCAATGATACAATGAAAAATGCCAAACTGAAGCAGTAGAAAGGAACTTTAGTGAATCAGGAGGCAACATCTTCATTGTGAATTGGTCTTGAAGCATAGTGTTAGAGGGCACTCCCCCTTTGGAGGTGCTGATTTGGGATGAAATGTAAAAGCAAGATGCTGGTCACTTGTGGTCATTAAAAAAATCCCTTCACTTTTCTCAAGCACAAGGGTCCTAGTCTTGGTGTTTTGGCAAAACTCCAGTTTGAGTATATTCTCCTTGTCTACTACTCATCCCCCCTCCGCCCCATCCCATAATTTAAACGTAAATATTGTTCACATCCTCTTAGAAACTTGCATCCTGTTGTTGTGTGTGTTAAACAGTTGCAACAATGCACTCCATCAGTTAGCAATGTCTGTAACATACGTTGGCTTATGTTTAGATGAAAGACGCTGGATAAATGACACACAAAACGAGAAGCGTTTTGGATGATTTTAAAACTCTTTCTTACAATTAACTAGAATCTTCCAATGGACCTGCAGGTACATTTTCCTTTCAACCATAAGGTCCAGTTGATGATGATGATATGGATCAACAAGTTTAACACCGCTTACATTAAGGGAACTCTTCACCCTGTTTTCTCTCTCTACTGTATACTGCCACTAAGATCATTAAACCTATCTTAATAATAAGGCCCATTACATGGGCATGGGCATGATGATAAAAATACTTGGCTTTCTGTGACAGAACGATAACAAAGGAGTAATCTACAAAGCATTCTCTCAGAATAAAGACCGTAGGGGAGAAGCACTGAATGCTCCTCTAAACAATCAAAATCTAGCTCCCATTGAAGTCAGTAGGAGTTTTGCCCTTGACTTCAATGGGAGCAGGACCATTGAGAGGAAAAACGTACTCCCTGAAGACACTACTAAGAGAAGAGGTCTGCCATCCTCCCCTCAGTATGTCACAAAGAGGGAAACGTGTCTATTGGCCACACCCCTAATGCACTAAAGAGGGCCTGCAGCAGCCTAAGGTTTACCATAAGGCCCCACAGCAGGTAGAATGGTGTGAGAAGATAATGGACCCAAGGCCCTTTTTGGGGCATGTCATGGGGTGTATAGACCCCATGCTGGCCTGGCAACGAATGAGTTAATGCAGGAACTACCAGCCAATGCTGATTGGCAGCCTCACAGCAGCTGGGAGAATAAAAGCGCTGAGAAGCACAGGGGTGGGGTGGCTGCCAGAGGAGGCTGTAGACCAGAGAAAGTAGGTCCTGCTAGCAAGCTGGTGAGAAGCTGTCCCAGAGGGACAACACCCTAGAGAAGAGATGACCACAGGCTGCAGAAACCGATAGAACCAAGGTAGGATGGAGCTCAGGGTACAGGAGAAGAATTGTTGAGGGTTGATTCTGCCTGCCAGGGTTGAGGGCCCTGAGCTGGAACCCAATTGAGTGGGTGGGCTTGGGTTTTCCAACCTATCCCTCCACAGAAACTTAAGAACCAAAGGGGATTCCAGGCCTCTTGAGGACAAGGACCAGCTAACCCCTGCCAAACATAAGGGGAAACCCATACACTCCAGTGAGACAGAATTTAATGTCTTTGCCTGCAGGGTAGGACTACAGAGATTCAGACAAGAAGGGTGGACTGATTGCCCCGCTGAACTGAACAGACTACGTGCAACACTCCATCTGACCAAAAGGAGGCCCTGACGCAATAGGGCACCAGTTCACAGGGCCTCTATAGCTTCAGAGAAGCATCAGGACTGCTGTATGCTCATCAAACCACAGACTTTTGGGGGTTCTCTTCTCCATCATTAATGAGAGGTAATTTTACAGTATAAATGCCAAGGGGGTGGTTATGTGCTCATGCATACATACACTTTTACAATGCTCATCCTGGGTTTTATATGGATTTTGTTTTATTCCCCCGGCACTCTTCTTCTTGGAAGCAGGATGAGAATTAATTAAAAGGGAAAAGAGATTAATATTTCAGTCTGAGCGCCACAGCATGGAGAAGTTTTCTTTGGAAAGTTTATTTTTAAAGAATCCATATTCCTGGGATATGATTGTGCTAATCAAGGCCCAGACCTATATTTCATGAGCATCTAAAATTTCCAGTTAGGTCAATGGGAGTTTTGGATGTGTAGGAAATTCAGGCTTTAGGATTGCCAGTTGTGGGTAGCAATTATGATACAAGGGGTGGTGTACTGTACAGGGAATATAATATAAGGTACACAAAGGTATGTAATGGAGAGGGAGGGGTAGGGGCTTCAGTTTATCACACAGGAGTATCAACTCTGAGGCCCTGATGGCTAAATTATTATAATTTTCTAAAATAATCTAAAATGGACCAGGCTGCAGATACAATCCTCTATTGGGGGCCTAGTAACCCACAGTCCCCCATCCTGTTTGGAGAACTGACCCTGGAAAATATTTTCAAATGTTGGCAACTTTGTCAGTTAAACCTCACCCAGTTTCCTTTTGTTTTAGGTCTGCAGATCATTCTGTAATATTAAACTCCCCTCTTGTTTTTGTAATAATTCTACTTTGGTTTCATCTTGTTCAGCCTGAATGGTATTAATTTAATTGCCCTTTTTGGTTATGGACCATCCTGGAAATTATTACAGAGTTCCATGGAATTATTACAGAGGGAGGAAGGGAATTGCTAACATTATTTTTTTCCATCCTTCTCTGATTTCTAAGAAATATCTGTATCCCTGAAAGCAGAGGGACCTGCTGCTGCTCCTTTTTATTTATCAAAAGTAAATAAGAGGGGCCACCTAATGGCTCAGTGGGAAGGGTAATACAGAAACAACCAAGCTCAGGTTTTCCTGGAACAGTAGAACTGGAGTGGACAAAGATGTGACAGGGAGGGTGAAGAATGAATTGTTCTTTCACAAGATCTAGCAGCTGGTTACCAAGCAATTTTACAGCCACAGAGAAGGGTACCTATTCTCCCTGTTCAGAAATCAAGGTGGTTGTTCTGAACAGTTGGGGGAGAATGAAATTTGAAAAAGAGGCAACCCAGAACAAAGGAACGGGTAAAAAAGCCTTTGGCAATGTAGTCACTCGGACTGTGTAATCTCACTCAGACTGTAGCCCCCACCCCCATCACACGCACACCCCCTTTTCTTGGCAGCTGCCTTAGCCAGAGTCAATTGAACAAGGGAGAGTCCGTACTCAGATTTCTGGAATCCTTTTGCCAAAAAGTTAGGTAGAGCACCAGCAGCAACGCAGGCTTCCCACTTCACCCTGCCAGTGACCTTAACACAGACTTGGATGTACCACGGTCCCCAGAGTGGAGAACAATTCCCTCTCATTCTACTTGGTCCAGAATTTCATCTCAGCAAATACCACAAATCATGTCATACTGTGTAGAACTATTTAAGTGGTGCTGTGCAATGTGAATTGCTGTCCATGAGGGACTGAGCTAGCCACTGCCTAACCCATTTTATTTAACTTTTTACTTAAACTTCCCTGAAGGAGGAGGTTGCATTTTGCTACTCTGGAGCTCAGAACTGCTTTCATCTCATTTGAGCCAGGCATTCCTTTGCTAAGTGGCAGAAATAATTTAATTTTTAAAACAGATCCTAAATAAAAACATTTGTGACATTTTCTGCATAAAATGTAGTAATTATTATGTAATTATTGGCTCCATGTCCTAGAAATATACTAATCCTGATTTAGCTAAAATAAAACCAAATACATTACATTCACTGGAATTACACCAGCAATTAAGTCCATTTTTTTAGCCCCTGGATAAAACCATGCATTGTATTAAATTATGTGTGTTCCTAGTTTTGCATTTTTACATTCCTAAAAACAAGAATGCACATGGCTACCACTATAATACTGATAACTTCCAGCTCAATCCTATATTAACTTGTGCAAGAACAGCATTAACCTCTCAATTGCATCAGATAATCCATGACAAGGATTAACAGAGCTGCCTTGTTGAAAATGAAGCAATTTTAGCCCTCCTTTTACTGTGACTGCTTTCTGAAGTGTGCTTTAATGTGCATGCCATAGTTCAGAATGAGCCAACATTTAAATTAGCTTATATAATAGGCTGTTAAAGTGTCATAGAGGGCTTTGTTGGGCAGATAATGAGAAGAATTTGGGTGTACAGTGAAACAAAGACACAGCTGCCTGTGCCAAACATTCAGTTTATGGCAATACTTCATACAAATTATTCCCTATAACAACTGAACTGTCATATCCTACAACCACATCCCAGGCAACCTCCCAACTGAGCTTGCTAAGGCTGCAGTCTGATGTGCTGTACACACAAACACCAGTAATACCCAGATGTTCTCTATGTAAAACATTTGGTTTGAAACACATAGCACTTCTTTCCAAAAAGCCATTACATTTGTTTAATGGACTCATACAGCTCAACTAAAATATCCTGGAGCAGACATTTGACTGCAATTCTACTCTATAAGCCCCATCTGCAAAAAAGAGAAAAAGCAAATGAGAATGCTTTACATGATTTATGCTGCCTTTATGATCAGCCAGTTCATAAAACACAAGCTCTGCTCTACAGACAATAACACAGATTGCTTTCAAGTGTGTCATTTAGCCCTTGCCTGCATTAAACAAATACATCAACTGAAAAAAAGGGCCAAAATTCTTCAGCTTATGAGTGTAACCAAGGGCAGAATTTGGCCCAAAGCTGTCTCGAGGAATGTGATTTTCTGTTTTACATTCAGGGAGAGGGAATAATGATAACTGGTAACATTCATAACTACATAGGTTTCTTTGCATCAGAGGAAGGCTGGAAGGAGGGAGGTTAAAGTACATAATGAAATTCTTTAATGAATTCCTCTATGGTAATATTCACTCCACAATGAAGCATTTCATGGTCCTGTTAGAACACATTTTTATAATGAAATGCTAGACAGGATAAACTGAGACGATACTTATGTCACTGATGTAAAGAGATGCATAGAAAACTCTTGGATCATACTCAGAATAAGACTGTTGCTGAAAAAGAGGGCCAGCCAATCACTTGGCTGCCAATATGTTGTACAACTTTTTTTGCTGAAAGCCCCTTGTTCATTACGAGTCTTAACAACTTAAGCAGATAATGGGGTAGGGTGTGGGCATGAAGAAGAGGAGACAGTCCGTGGGTGGAAGAAAAGCTAACATCTGCAGTGCTCAGGGGATACAACTACAGCCTCAAAGGAAGATACTCACTTTTCCTTGTCACAGAGGAAGTGCAGCCTTTTCCTAGGATGTACGAAGCTGCCACATACAGTCAAGTAGAAGAAGGCTAGGCTCATGATTAAGGCACTGGAGTGGCACTTGGGAGTTTGGGCTTCTGTTTCTTGCTCTGCCCCAAATTTCTCATGTGACCTTGGGCAAGTCACTTAATCTCTCATTGCCTGCAGCCTTGTCTTCACTAGGAAGGGTTTGTCAGTATACCTAAACCAGTATCGCTATACTGTCAAACCCTCCTATAGAGACGCAGCTTATGCCAGCAAAAAAAACCTCTTGACAGTATGGCTCAGTCCAGTTCCCCCAAATGAAATAAGCTATACCAGCAAAGAGACTTTTTTTGCTAGTATAACTGTGTTTACTGTAGGGCTTTTGTTGGCATAGCTGTGTGAATTAAGGGTATGTTTTTATTTTTTCATACTGCTAACTGATAGAGCTGTGCTGGCAAAACTTTTCAGTACAAACCAGACCTCATTTCCCCTTCTGTAACACAGGGGAAATAATCCTTCCTATCTCAAAGGGATGTAGCAAGGCTATGTTAATGGTTGTGGGGTGCTCCGACATTATGGTGATGACAAGCACCACAGAAAAAGCCTATACATAAAAATGAAGGAAGAAAAGTTGGGTTATATAAAGAAAAGGCTGCTCAGGAAAACGCAATGGAGACAAGGTTCAAATATTCTTTGCTTGTGGGAGGGAGGAGAGTACCCCCCTCATGTACACCCTTATCTGGGTTAATTAAGGCCAACTAAAGCTCATTCTCAGATGACTGGGACCAACGAACCATAAAAATAGCCCAGACGTCAAACAAACAAATGTTTAGCTAACCACTGCTATCACAATAGAGTTATCAAATGTTTTTACCCATTGGTGTAGGTCCAACTGTACTGCTTTCTAATGTATTTTAAATACTCTTGTGGTAAGGTAGTAGTACTGTATTTTAGCTGGTATTTTTACAGGCTATAATATTTCATATCGGTATGCAACTACTTCAAGCCTCAGGGAGTGTAGTGTTAGTCAATCTACCCTCCTGCTGAGCATTCAGCTACCAAGGAGGTTTCACTCTTCAGTATTCTCCCGATGGTCACTTTTTCCTACGCCAAAATGTTCCACTTGGAACAACAAACCGCAGAACACTGCTAAGGTGATTATGAGGTATGTCTTCATTTCAGATTTAACTACAGATGCAAGGGTTCTAAATTCCAGGACTACACTATTTACGCTATTTTAAGCATGTCATTCCTTGTGACAAACATAATTAAAAACCCCAATATGGAACCAAAACACATTATGACTTTATTTCTGCAAAGCCCAACAAAAACAAAACAAATTCCAAATGTGTATGATAGTGGGTTGTTTTTTTTAAACAAATGATGCATGGTCATTTTTCTTCATTTATCTTTTGCTTAAATAGGGATAATCATTTGCATCAATAACAAACAAAACAGTTCTTTTCAATTATTATCGTTAGCAAACACTAATCCTAAAGTTCATGCTGCCTTGCAGAGATGTTTTTATCTAAACTCATTGCTAGATTATGAAGTAGGTTCTACAAGGAAAATATTCAGACTCATTTTTAAATTAAACAAATCTCTTCCAAATACAGTGAATATTATGGAGGTGTCTCTAGAATGTCCATCATTAGGATTGTGTCAAGATTGGTAGTTATATTAGGGATTAGATCCCTTTTCTGTGTATGGGAAATATAGTCTGGAGGTGTCAGTAGCAACTCCATTGTCAAAACTGCACTGTGATTTCCACCTAAAGCAGGACCAAAATCTCTCTGCTCTATATCTTAATGACTGAATTTAGTCTCCAACTTTGGCACAATAATCCTTTGTAGGACAAACAAATGTTCTATTTCTTTCAGTCAAGTATGTACAAATCACTGTGTCTGTGCCAAGGCATTGGTGCTTAAAGACACCCTGCCCTCTCCCCCCCCCAAACACTGCTGACTCCGCTCTCCAACACACTGAAGCACTCGCACCATGGGGAGTCTTTCAAGCACCAGTGCCTCAGCTCAGGCACTTGGCTCCTCCAGTACTACTGCCTGAGCTCTCCAGTATGCCAGCAGCAGTGCCAAGGTCACTACGGGCCTCTATGCCAAAATACCAGCACATCAAGGGCTTACCCAGTGCTGCTGACTTGGTCTACCAGGTAGCCAAGGTAACAGGCCTGAGGGAGCCCTTGAAGCACTGATGCCTTATCACAGAGACAGTGGGATCCCTAGTCACTCTCCTGCCTCCCATCAAATCTTCAATCACCATCAAGCTCCCCGACATCGCACCTCTTGTCCTCCTTGGTTCCCCAGTGCACTATACAACTGCCCCACTGGGAGTGAGGAGGTGGTGAATGGCCCATTTAAGGAGACCATGAGAGGCTGAGCAGGGATGTGGGAGACAACATGGAAGGTGAAAAAATGTGGGGTGTGCAGTGGGCGACGGGGCTGTGGAGGGAAGAGTGCTGTGGTGTGAATGTTGCTGAAGTAACGTGGACAAGGAACAACTGTTGTAGGTTGCGAGGGATGACTGGGGAATTATCTAGGGATTAATTGTTGTATTAATGGAAGATTAACTCTTTATTAAAAAAGCTTTTGGTCTGGGATAGAAGGATGATGGTCATATGATCATTTTCGCCAAGGAATGGACTGTGGCCATGAAATAAGCTACAAACCATGGAATGAACTGCACTTAATTTGCAATTTTGAGTTTACCTACAGTTGGCTCACAAATCTAATTCCACCAGGACGGCTCCTAACATTCCAATCCTGTCAAGCACTTTTCCCACAGCAGCCATTTTTTTAAAATAAAAGGACCTAACCATAAAAATATTTTATTCCTTTCCTCCGTGTGTCAGGACAGGACTTGAAAAATCACACTCAAGCAAGATCCAGGACTTGTATTCAATCCTGGACCAGTGGCAGTTACAAGGTCTGATATCTTGGGAACAATCAAAACTAGTAGCAGTGCTATCTGTCCTTGGAGAGCAGGGATATTACGAATATCAATAATCCATATTAGTTTAATGGCATGACTTGGGGATTGTTTGATTTGTACACATGGTGATTGGTATAAAAATCATATTTAGCTGCAATTAGAAATTAGCACCACGGCAAGGGACGACTGCATTCAGGCATTTTTTCCCCATTTGAACATGTAGTTAAAGGTGATGGGAGGGCCTCTACATGAATTAAACATCTGGTATTTTTGGTGTGAGTCCAGGATGTTTGATCAGTATGGCCAGACGCTGTACTCTCATGGAATACCTCACCCAGCCCCCTAGTGTTCAAAGGTCTAGGATCTTCTAATTTATACAATGTACAATGTTGTCTGTGCAGACATGGTGATAAATATAATCTGTTTAAAAAGCAGATCCTTCTCAAATCATAACTCACAGATGCTTAAAGGCTTTCATGTGGGTAAGACAAATGAGAGCCACAGTGCCTGATTCTATAGCCAGGGAGTACAGGAAGCAACAGCAGGAGAACACTATTGAAAGCCTGGATACACTTATGGCTTTAGTGAATTGGTCATAAAATATAACAACACACAGATGCAGTTTTTACCTTGCTCTGTAGTTTTTTCACTGTTGGCCATATATCTAGCAAATTGTGGAAACAGTTTTTGGTTTTGTTTGTTAAATAGACACATATGGTATCCCTGTCTGTTAAAAGATAGCTACAAGATGCATCAACCAATTAATTTGCATATCTAGTATTACACTTCTGATTGGTCAGTATATGGGGTATACTTGGAGTTGCAAAGAAGTGTGTCTCAAACAAAGAAGTAGAACAAGAATATTTTTTTAAAGAGTCAGGTGCATGCCCTGGCAATGTAGGGCCAAATTCTGCCTTCTGGGGGAAAAGAACAAGAGAAAAATGTCAACAGATCTGTGTGTGCTATAAGGGCACTATAATGTTTCCCACATTCTCTCTCCTTTTGATTTTCATGGATCTGTGCATGTGGATCTGGCTGTGGCCGAGGTTTACCAAATATTGTCAGTGTTTTTTTAACCCATGTATGACTTTCTCCTCTGGTATTTTGTGGCTACCACCTGCTGCTTATTGGCTCTACAATCTAGCAAAAACTTTCTAGTTATTTACCAAAAAACAAAAACAAAAAAAACCAGACTCACAGAGTAACTGTGATTAGAATTCTATAACGAATAAACAATCTTTAGCATGAACTGCAAGTTCCAGACATCTTTATCCAACATAGATGAGCTCAAACTAGAATATGTATGAAAACACTCTCCACATGTCATATCATAATTGTAATTCTTAGGCAAAAATAAAATCACACACAGCCGAACACCACAATACATTTGAACAATATGTGCCAAAAGAGATTTTGTACAGTTTTCATTCTGTTGGGTTCTCTCACACATGGTGTTTTGAAACCATTTGTAACAACACTTGTAGCATGTTTTAACTGAGAGTTGCTTTATAAACAGTAGGCCAAATTCTATCATGAATTTCACTTCAGTGAGGTTGCATGGGGTGTAAATCAGGGCTGAATTTGGCCCATAAATTAACACAACTTCTCTGAGTGGCAAAGTAGCAGTATCCCTATTTTATAATGGGCAAGCTGAGGCACAGAGAAGTTAACTGAACTGCCCCAAATCACACAGCAAGTCAGCGGAAGAGCCAGAAATAGGATCCCAGAGCCTAGAAATCCATTCACTTGTTTATAGATCCAAAGTCCTCCAGTAAATGCCACCCACCGGACGTCAACCCAGGAATCAGAATGAGCATCTGCCTCTGACTGAGTTAAAAGAGCTAAAAGATTCGTGAAAACTAACATATTTAGACAACTCTGAGTCCTTACTCGCAACTCATTGACGCAGACTTTTACAGAATATTTACTTCACCAAACTAACTTGCTTCTACATTTTTCAGCCATTTGTTTAAGTTATTTTTAGGTAGGAGCACCCCTTCTGATCTAATCTCTCTAGTTTGAGGATCTGGAGAGCTGTGCTTTAGGAAGGATGGCAGAATACAGGACAATCAATTTCCGCTTTCAGTTCCTGAAACTCAACCCCTTCCTGCACATTTCAGATACTCAAGTGAGGGTTAGATGTAGCCATTTGACACTTACCTCATGATATTTCCCACTGTAATAAATTTGTGGTACTTTCTAAGAAGGACTTTAAGCAAAAATAAACTACACACCATTGGATTTAATTAGGAAATATTTATACCACTGTTTTAGAACAGTTATGTAATAAATAGGGATGGAACAAAACAACAAAAATCAGTCCCCAAAGCCAATTTGCTTAGGCTTATTATAGGTAGTGCAGGTAGCAATTCCCAGAGTTAATGCCGGACACTTTCTGTTATAAGGTTCTGTTTTCAGTTACTTATATCTTTTCCAAATTTTAATTGTTTGGACTGCCAATTTTTTCCATGCGGGGTATCTGCCTCAGGATGAATATTGCTGGAAAGTTTTAGCAGTTCAGCCATTTCCAAGAAGGAGGTTATGAAAAATGTTGTTTTGCCCATGTTAAAAAAAAAATCTTAACTTTTTCACTAAGCTCTAACACCTCCATGCTTTGGAGCAGGAACTTGAAATTTAGCAGGGGGTCTCCCTGGTGTCAGGAATGTACCTTCTCTCATCTCCATGGAACCTTGCCCAAATTTATCAAAGTCATAAGCCTCTGAAAAATCTCAGTTTGCATATGCTCAATAGAATGTTGTTAGAGTTTGGAGCTAAATTTGCCAAAGATTCCATCTGCACAGAGCATGCTGCAACCCCTCGCAGCTCTTGTGTGATAACTGGAGCGTGTATGCACTGTCTCCGAGAAAGACTGAGCATGCTCCATCCTGGGACTGCAGGAGCTCAGACCTTCCCTGCAATTGCTTCACTCAACTGCTAGGTCCCATTGTGGCAACAGACACAGGAACAGAGAGCAGGAAGACTCTCTCTCCTGCACTCTCAATGCTCCCCCAGCTTGTTCCCCATCAGTATAGAAGAGGAGAGTACAGCTTGACTGGAATGCAGATAGGGGGTTTTCACAACAAAATTTTTGGTGGTCTCTAAGTGTGGCCACCAACTCTTGCTGGTGGCTGCTCTGACAAATTTTCCTAACATACTTAATTAACTTTAGGCAAAACAAATAAATATGCACATATACTTGTCCAAATCATTGTAATTTATTTATGTAAGGTGGGTTTTTTTTTTCAGATTTAATAAGGTATAGTTGTATTTTGATGCCCCTGGTCCCTGCTGCCTCCCCCCGCCCTCCATGGATGTCCCTGGCTCCTGCTGCTTCCCCCACCCCACATTGCCCCAAGCTCCTTTCTGTGGCCTCACACCCCAGGCTCAGCCCGAACCATGCCTCTTTACCATGGTGCCTTGTAAGATCAGCCTTGCTAATGCCCAAAGCCGGAGCCCCACAGCTGGAGCCAAGGGTGGGGGAGGCTGAAGCTTGGTGCCCTGCTGCCACCCCAGGAGGCTGAAGCCCGGAGCCAGCTGAAACGGGGGGGGGGGGAGGGGCTGAAGCACGATGCTCACTGCCAGAGCCCTAAGGCTGAAGAAGGGAGAGAGGGGGATTAAGCCCATCCCCAGAGTCCTGAGGCTGAAGGGGGGGAGGGGCTGAAGTCCCCTGGAGTCCCTGGACCCTGCAGGGAGGGGCCACTGCTTTGCCCTCTCCCCCAGAAGGCTGTCATGGCCACAGGAAACCCCCCTGGTGGCTGCATGCGGCCACAGTGGCCACATTTGAGAAATGTGTAAGGAACAGGGAGAGGAGAAGGAAGAGGTGTGAGGCGCAGGAGCCAAGTGGGAGAGAGACTGCTCTAGGAATGAATCAGGGTTGAGTAGTAAAGGGGGTTGTCTGTTGGATCCCTGCCTCATTTGTTGCAGAAGTTGTAAGGTACATACTGAAAGAGGCAGGGAACTGCAAGAAAAGAAAGGATGATCGCATGGCTAAGGCACTTGAATGCTGCCTTGGGGACCTGGATTCTATCCCTGCCTCTGCCACAGAGTTCCTGTGTGATGCTGGGCAAGTCAGTGAAGCCAAAACATTTACAGGTGGCCACTGTGTGTTCCTCATTTTCTAGGTGCTTGACTTGAGATATTAGGGTCTGATTTGCAGAAGTGCTGAGCACTCAGAACAGCAACAGAAGTCTACAGGAGATCTACTCTGAACATACAAAGTGCTATAAAATGCTAAGTACTCTGAAAAAGTCAGGTCCCAGCATCTCAAAGTGGGCACCCAAAGTATGTTGACACTTTTGGATTTAACCTCTGCTCCATGCGTAAAATGGGAATAATAATCATACCACTTCACATCACAACAGTGTTCCAAAGACACATTAATGAATGTTTGTCATGAACTAAGTTACTACAATGAGAGCATTATAGAAAAGTTATAAGGAAATTTATAATTCTGTATTTGGTTTGAATAATGTGTAGTAAATAATGCATAGGGCCTCACAAGAACAATGAGAATACAAATAAATATTGACCTGCCCATTCACTGTATGAGGGAGGAGTCCTGTGGATAAAACAGTACTTGATCACATAATTAAAATAAAGCATACAAGAGAGCTGAATTAAGGTTCCACAGACAACTTTACCACTGATATTTCCCAACTTTTGAGTCCTTGACTTTTCAACATTAACTTGCTTTTAATGTAGGGTTTTTTCCTCTGGCTGTAATAGATTACTGATCTACCCCTAAAGGGCTCAATTATGGGTTGTCTGACAGACACTTTATGTAATTTGCTGATGTAAAAGTTCCATAAACTGGACCTGCCATAGAGTGGTTCCCCACTTGCCACAGAGCTCTACTGGAACTGCTAAGCACCAGACCCTTCTCAGTTCCCTGTGTATGGGGCATGCCAGAAGACAGAAGGAAGAGTGGGCGCTGCGAGTCTCAGCCTACAGCCACTGCAACCAGAGCACAGTGTACGTTAGAGCAGCCCTATAGCCCTAAGGACTGGGCAGAATGTTGACTGAGCCAAGAATATTGGAAGGCTTGGAAGTGGTGCACAACCCCTTTACTCCCATCCTTCCATTCCTACACTGAAATCAACTCAGCAGAATGGAGAATCGGGGCACTACTCCTTGTGATCTGCACAACCGCTCTTATCTTGTTAATTGGGACACACTCCACTTAAAAAATCTTGTTGTAAACAAACAAATGTATCTGTGTTACAAATAAGACCCTAATTATTAAAATGACCAAACTTTAAAAAAAAAATCCAATTTACTTGTCACTATTTATGTTTTTCACTTCTCTCTGTCAGGGCAATGACAATCAATGAAGCCAGTTTCCCTTTGTTTACACCATTTCACTTTCAGGTTCTCAAAAGCAATGTCTGAGTTTCCAACACCACAGGGGAATGCTGATTTGTTTTGAAACAAGGTTTTTTCATTGGAATTTTTTCAACTGTGCAAATGTTTCAAACAATCTAAAATTTTGCAAGAGATTGCTTTTATATGATGTAAATTTGGGGCCAAATTTAATTTGGCAGCATCCCTATGATTGAGAGCTGCATGGTGCACTTTTATACATAAGTGTAAATAAGATATAAACGAGAAATGCCTGTGTTTTATGTTGTGCTGCACCTTGTCATCAGTTCTCAGACTAATAAGCCTGTCTTAGGGGTAGGGAGAGAAGAATTAGGTGGTTTGCCCTCTGTTGGCCAGGAGGAAGATAAAAGCCCTGACTCTCAGGAGGGGACCAGAGAAAAAATTACCTGCTGCTGCTCCCACTCCCCTAGCCCACCCCTGGCCCCTGCAGAAAGAAAAATCTGTCCAGTGAGTGAATGCTGAAGGGGTCAGACACTGGGTGCTTGGAGAGTGGGTGCGTGAGAAATTGTTACATACAATATATAGTGTTGTTAATAATTGGGACATTGGGGTATGGAGCGGGGATTGAATGATGACACAAGAGGGAACCCCTATATGAGTGGACCTGCAGGGGGCTCTGGATGTGCCTCCTTTTAAAAAAATCAAGTTCTGCTCTGTTTTGAGTGCATCGTGCAATGTAACAGGCTTTCATCTGGATTCTTGCCATGTATCACAATACTAGACCTTCTTTTGCCGATATTAACCAAAACATACACCGTATCAGCAGAATACCATTTACTGGCTTATATGTAATCCCAGAAAAAAACTACTTAAAGATGGAGTTAAGGTTGAAAGGCCCTATCAGCGATTTAGGGTAATTATCCTCAAACCAAGCATTTTCTAGCATGAGCATCTTGCAGGATTTCCTTTCATTATGCACCGTGTACTGTACAGGCACATATGACCATTACCTAGCATGCCTTGCACTTATATGATTGTAACTATGGATTCCTTGGCTAACCCATACTGATTATAGTACATGAGCAAAGTTTTGTTCTGCTGCTTTCATGTGCAAGAGGACAAGCGGAAAAAGCACCTACAGGAATTTCAATGTACATGCTACTTCACAGTCTTTCTATATCCTCCTATATCACCCTTATACTTATAGGAACTTTCACTTAAGATATCATAAGGTGTGAATTTTATACCCAACCAGTACTAAATAAGGAAATCTTGTTTGGAAAACAGCGTGCCCCAAAACATCATATTGGGATATTAATTTATCTGTTTCATGGAACACACAACGTTGTATGTAGTAACTGTCGTAACTAGTACACATTCAAATAAGTTGTTTTTAGCAACAAACTAAATATATCATACAATCCACCTAGCAGTTTTTACTTTCAGAACACTTTGTGAACATGTTTCAGTGCAAAATGGTAAAAAAAAAAAAAAAAAGATAAACTGAATACACATAGACTGTTAAATCAAAGCCAAATACTATTCCCACTGAAGTCAATACAGACTTGCTGTTGACTTTAGTTGGGGCAGGATTGAGCCATTTATAGGACTCAATTCTCCTCTCATGCTGGTTTTGTACTGATGTTACTCCATTGACTTCGGTGGTGTTACTTCTCATTTACAGCAATGTGAGATCAGAATCAGACTCTTAGCCTGTCAAACCTGTCGACTGACTTTGTTGTTAAGTTGTTTATTACAGTTAGAAACAATTGAATGCAAAATTCAAAGCTTACATTTTATATTAAAGTCTGGCTACTCATGCAATAATCTTTAGCAAAATGTTGTATAGCTAAATTGCTTGTTAGCTAATAAAAAATTTTAAAGGCCAAATATGTTAGCGCAGATCACTTGGACAGGGCTAATAACTGGGAATGTAATGTTGTTTCCAAGGTTCAGGTTTGCAATCTGTTGCCATACAGCTTGAACTATTTACATACTGCTGAGTGAAAAAAGATGACTGGAAGCAAACAACCAGGTTAGAGAGTGACCTTGGGACTCTTGAAACCTAGCTTCTGGTTATTGGACAATTTGTGCTTAAGACATAATGGAATGGTGCCTGCCACACTGCTCTCTGTGCATCCCCTGCTGGTCACAGTATGAATCTATTCAAGCCTTTTCAAAGATGCCATAAATACTGATGACTAATGAGAACAGAAGGGAAGAAAGAAATGAGAATGAAAAAAAGTTGAATGAAAACCCTGTGTCTCTCCTGACCCAGCCCCCTTTTGCTGCATTCTCCTCTTGTGGGTGAAGTGGTCTGTGAGATAAATTAGTGCTCGAAGTACGAGAGTCGGGGGTGGAAACTGAAAAAAAAAAGTAATTTCTATTAACTTCATGTCTGGTTGGGTTCAGGGCCACTAGCTCTAATTCTTTAGAACCGACAAAATGCAGATATTTCACATGTGCTCAAACAGGAGAGTTTAAGCAAAAACATTATATTGTAATTGAATGTAGCTTAATTAATAAAAATAAATGCCATGTGGCAAGGATTAAGTTTTACAATATAAAATTAAGCTATAATATACTCCAGTAAGTATTCTAAATACCGGTAGACAGATTGCATGCAACATTTTTATTTCATTTAAGAATCCAGCTGTATTTTGATTTTCATCCTTTCTCCCTATTTCCCCAAGCTTTGCTACCTCAGCCACAAAGATTCAGATCAGACTGAAATTTGAAATACTTCATCTCTTTTCAGAAGAGGACTTTCCCCTAAACAAATCTGATTAAAGCCCATTCAACATCTTTCTTTAAGTTATTCAAGTTTAAAAAATAGATGTTTCTTACTTTTTTGCAACTAAAAAACATCAGACTTTAAAAAAATCAGTCTCCATAATAGAGATCATTAGCTTCTGTTAGTCTGAAATTTTAGACCAGCCAAGACAGCAAACATTAAAAATCTTGTACTTGAAGTGAGCATGTGCAGAGATGTTCATCTCTGGTTTCTGTTTAGCCAGCCTCCAAATGAGCTAGTAAAATGAAAGAACACATAATGTAATTGTACAGCTTGGTTGAAACTCTCATTTTAACTGTTGACACATAGCTCTAGTTGTAAAGTAAATGTCCCTTATTCAAGCCACCTCACTGGCAGTTTCTGTTTCTTCCTCTGGGTATGTGCTAGGTTTGCAGCCAACCAAAACAAAAACAGCAATGAAACAAAACTTGTATGTCACTAGGGCAATGTCTTGCTTTTGTACAGTCTGCTGAAAATCAGTCAACCTCAAATGAAATTTATGTTAAGGTGTCTTCAGAAAAGCATTTATGTCTCTGAGCAGTCAATCGCTAATGCACTCCCTGCATCTTGTACCATCACCCTACTACTGGAGATGTATTTCAACTGAAAATCAAATGGCAATGTGTGTGTGTTACTTCAGATGCATTACAAGTCCCCCTGTGTATGAGGCTGAAGGAGATGTGGGAGGACTTGCTGGATTCCAGTTATTATAGGGTGGCCTCTGGGCTGTGTTAGGTCTTGAGCCATCCCACAAAACTGAGCCATGAACTGGACTGTAAAAATCAATGGGGCTGGATTGCAGTCCCAGCATTTTTTAGGTGTCAGCCAAGTTCAGATCACAAAAGTTAACTGCAACAAATCACTGCACTGTATCACTTAAAAATAACACTTAATATTCTGACACCATTCTGAGGGTCACTTCAATTAGCTAGGGAACTCTGCAAGTTGCACTGCACTATACATTTCCACCCTTAGAAATAAAGGTAAGGTTACTGGTGAAGACGGCCACATCTGTGAAGGCCAACAAAAACACACATTTTATTCCAATCATAAATATCATTTGGCGCCTGGTAAATATGCCCAAGTATATAACTGCCTCATCGTAAGTATTTGGCTGGAGTCAAAACACTGGTTCCAAAGGCACTTGGAGGCTATTCCGATCGAGTCCCAAACTCCATAGCTAGCTGTATAATGGGTACCAGTACCGCCAAAGAGCTGGGTTCATATTCTCCCATTCTTTGGGGAGATTTCAGCTCGAAGCTTTGTGGCTTGGGCACCTCTTGAATGCCACAGCTTCCTTTCTACCTCCTCTGAGATAACGCTCAGGGGCCTGATCTCTAACAAGCTCCTGGGAGGATGCACCCGAGGAGCGGTGTTCCCCCTGGGAAGCTATAAGAAAAACGGCTCAGGCTGCCTTACCACTCTGCCCGAAAACCTCTCGATGGCCCTCTTGACTTTGCCATAGGTGCCCTTGCCCAGGGTCTCCTGCAGCTCGTAGCGGTGCTTCAGGTTGTGCTTGTGATGATGCCTCTTCACCCCTTGCTGCTTCCTCAGCTCCGGCGCCGCTGTCACCTCGGAGGATGGAGCCTCTTCCGCCGGCTCCTCCAGGGCCGCGGCTCCCTTGCCGGCGGCGCCCGGCTGGGAGCCGCACGAGAGGCAGCGCTGGGGAGCGGGGCCGCGGCCAGCATCCAGCTCAGCGCCCTCCATCTCCGGCGGCGGCACGGCGCGGGGGGCACTCGCGGGAGCGCAGCCGCCGCCTCTCCGCTCTGCCCACATCTGCTGGGCACCAGCCCTTGCGCCGCTGGGGTGGGGACCCGCAGCGCCCCCGACCCCCGCCCTCCCCTCCCCTCTCCTTCCTCCTCCTCCTCACCCCCCTCTCCGGCTGCTGAGGCACATTTGGCACTCGGGGAACAGGCGCCGCTGCAGCCCCGCTTGGCAAGTCCCCCCTCCGCCCCCCCGGGACGAAGCGAGCCGAAGCGACCCCGCTCCGCCCCGCCTAGGGGCAGGCAAGGCTCGGGGACAGCGGGCACCCGCTGGCGGGGAGCCCCTGGCTGGAGCTGTGCTGGGCAGCCCCTTCCCGGCCGGTGGCCCCGGGCTGGGAAGCGGCTCTGGCCGGGGGTGGCGGGGAGACCAGCCCCGTCTTTGTGCGGCCGCCGAGGAGACTGGCCCCGCCTGGCCCCTCACTCAGCCGGGCTGCCCGGCCTGGGAGGGGGGGGGGGTCGGTATTTACAGCCCGCGGGCCCCGAGCTGGCTGCCCCTGCCGCCGGCCCCGCCGCACATGTGCGGCTGGAAGGTGCCCTTCTGCTCCAGGCTATATTTGGTGGCGGAGGGTGCCCGGGCTGGGGCCGGAGCCAGCGGCGGGGCTAGGCGGCCGAGCCGCTCTCTCTGCGCAGAGCAGGCGCCGGAGCCTCCTCCTCATGTTCCCTTCAGCCCGGCCCTGGCTGTGGCGAGCAGCCGCTTTGCCGCGGCCGTGAGCGGAAGCCACAGTCCCTCCTCCGCCCCAGCTCCGCACATGCCCCGGGCAGCTCGCCGCCTGCCTCGCTCGCCTCCCTGCGGGCTCGGCTGGGTTTGGGAAGGGGCGGGCAGCGCCTAGCGGATTTGCAGACGGGAGCCGCCCCTCTCCAGTGCAGGCGCTGAACGGGGGCGGGAAGCAGGCAGCCAGGCGTGGGGGGCGGCGGCTAGCCCCGCAGGTCACAAAGCGGGACTCACGCTGCTCGCAGGGTGCGGTTGGCAATGCCCAGCCAGCCACTCAGCTGGCAGCCCAGCAGCCGGCATGAAGCGAGGCAAGGACAAAAGCGTGGCACAAAAGGGAGTCAGCTGCAACCTGCTGCTAAGGAAACTGAGATGAGGGGGCAGATGGACGGATACCAGGACAGACAGATAGGACAATGGAGGAACAGACAGATGCCACAGGCAGAGAGTGGGACAATAGAAGGACAGATCCCATGGACAGACAGGTACCCTAAAGGTGGATAGACAGGGTGCTATTAATTTTACTTTCATATAAGGATCTCTAGGCATTTACAAATTGGGTTCTAGTAAGAGAATTAGCTAGATTAGGCAGAGTACTGTGGCCCACAGTTTCAAACACAAGGCATTTGAAGATTGCCTGTGCTATACAGGTGCAAACACATGCACATACAATTTAAATGGACTTACACCAAAGCATGCATAAGTGTTGAAATTTGACACTGCAAAAACT
Organism: Lepidochelys kempii; assembly: GCF_965140285.1. Taxonomy (NCBI): domain Eukaryota; kingdom Metazoa; phylum Chordata; order Testudines; family Cheloniidae; genus Lepidochelys; species Lepidochelys kempii. The sequence continues at coordinate 254,069,030 of NC_136380.1, forward strand.
TGTGCGTGCACAGGTATTGGATTATTTAAAATGTGCACACCAATGTCAAAATTTTTATAGCACATCTTAGTGTTTGCACCCGCAACGTGCAGGCATAAATGTGTGCGTGCACAATTTTGTGTGCACAAATGCACCACACACAGGCTTGAGAGAGGCCCAGAAGAAAATGTACCCATTTATGTCTAGCAGGCTTTTCCAAACAACTATTATATTCCCCAGTATCCTAACAGCTCTATATGATTTCTGTGTAACTGGAACTTTTAGAAAAACACTGGGCACACCCATCAACTTTCTGCATTGGCGTTGTGCAGCACATATAATCCCTCTTATGATCCAGGCTAGTGTTTTTCACCTTTAAGAAAAATCTTTGGTTTCTGTACCCAAATTTTCCATGCAACCAGAGCCAATCTTTGGACCTGCAGAGCCCTCACCCCTGGTTTGGGGCACCTAGAAATATAAAGAAGAAAATCAACTTTCTTTTCTTTTCTTTTTTAAGTAAGTTTCTAGGTCCTTTCCCTTGCAAAGATAGCCTAGAAAACGTAAACCAAAATAGATATGTCAACTGATTGCCAGGGTTGAAATTTTATCACTTATCTTTCCAAAAAATTGCATGTCCCCTGAAGCCTGGAGAGGGTGGGGGGCACCTCCTGCTTTTAGCAGAGGAGGGGGAGCTGTGTTGGCCCCTTACTTTATCCTCTGTTCAGCATGACTAGTTTGCTGGGCAGATATAAAGACCCAGGCCTCTCTGAGGTTACTGGCTCAGCATTTTCATCTTGCTGGCTGACAATAAGGTTCAGGCCTTTTCGAGGTTACCAGCTAAGTACCTCTACTTTGCTAGAATAATCACAAGGCACAGGCCTTTTGAATTTGCTGGTTCAGTAGCATTGTCTTGCTAAACTGGTGTCAATGTCTGTAACTTTGTGAAGTCACTAACTCAACTCTTCTTGCTTGCTGGGATGATGTTAAGGCACAGCTCTCTGTGCATGTACTGGCTCCACTTGTGTAATTGGCTGGGCTAATGCAAAAGCTCAGGACACTAGCTCAGCAGTGTTAGAATGCTGGGATGATGTCAAGACACAGGGCTCTGTGAGGTTTCGGGATCAGCACCTCCAGCTTGCTGGGCTTATGTGAGAGCTTAGCTTTCTGTAAAGTCTGCCGATGCATCTCTAGCTTGCCAAGATAATGACAAGGAACGGGTCTTGGTGATGTTAATGACTCTGCACCCGTAGTTTAATGGACTGATGTGAAAGCACAGGTCTCTATGAGGTTATTGGCTCTGCAGCTTCATCTTAGGAGCAAAGGAATTGCCAGACTGGATCAGACTTGAGGCCCATCTAATTCAGTATCCTGTCTCTGACAATAGCCTGTACCAGATGCTTCAGCGGAAAGTATAAAAACCCCACAGCAGGCAGATATAGAATAATGTGCCCCCTCTCATTGGGTCTCAGCCTCATCTCTAATGGTTAGAGACTGGTTTAAGCCCTGATACTTGAGATTTAATATCCCTTCCACAAAATTTATCATTAACAACAATAATAGTATGTTCTTGATATCCATATAAATGCCGGGTCCCTTTTGGAATCTTAAATTCTTGGCCTCATCAACTTCGGGTGGTAATCACACATTACACAACATGTATTTCCTTTTATCATTTTTTTTAATTTCCCACCTTTTATTTAATTGAACAGCCCGTTGTCCTGTGCTATGAGACAGGGAGAACAGAACCCCTAATCTACCTCCTGTAGATGAGTCATTTTATGGATTTTATCATGTCTCCTCTTATTTCTCTCCTTTCTAAGGTGAACAATTCCAATCTTTTCAATCTCTCTTCATAAGAGAGTTTTTCTATACCCTAGATCATTCTTGTCAACATTCTTTTAACCCTATCTAGTGCAGAAGGCTGATGGTAAAGAACAGGCCTTTTTGAGGTTACTGGCTCAACACTTCACATTGCTTGGCTAGTATCAAGTAAAAGGACTTGTGAGCTCACTGGCTTAGGACCTCTAGCTTTCTTGGCTGATGATAAGGCTGAGCCCTCTGTGAGGTCACTAGCTCACTGACTTTAACAAACCGGGCAGATGTGAACGCACAGATCTCTGTGAGATCACTAGCTCAACACCAATGGTTAAAGAAGATCAGTATAGCAGAGGAAGCTCAAAGTTGTGGTGATGGTATGTTTTGAGTATTGACATCATGTGGAATAGTGACATTACATCATCTAGTGTAATGGGACATGGTGAAGAGAACGGGGGCAAAATAAATAAAAGTATCTGACTGGAGTCCATATCTCCGAGCAGGCCCTTAGCCAACCAAATAAATGTGAATGTGCACATGCCAAATGTGGCTCTGTGCAAGGGAACCCTTGTGCTCCAATCCACCCTGGATACCCTGCCTGGATGCCCTACTATGGAGTGTCAGGAGAGGAGAGGAAACTGACAGGACCATTACCCTAGATTCTTTCTATGGGAATGGGGAGGCAAGTGACACAGTCTCCCTTTTCCTCTGGAGGCAGGAGGAGGGAGAGAAGGAGGCTGTAGACTCTCTCTTTTTCCTGCTCTGCCCCCTGGCCAACAGGGGCAGAGATTTGCCTGTAGAAATAAGGAAACAGGTAGGGGACTGACTCCCAGCAGGAAACAATTCATCCCATCATTTGTCATGTTGGTGCTCTACTACACATAGGCAGTAAAAGCTTCACAAATTCCCTCACCAGCCACCAGCTCCTCCTGCTTCTCCAACTTCAAATTCTCCAACATGCTGAGTCCTCACTTCATTTGCCAGTGAGGAATCAAGAGGAAGGGGATGGCTGAGCTCCCACAAGATCAGGAGACGAAAAGAAAGGGAATGGGAACTCACCCTCTTCCTTGAGCAGAGAAGGAGGAGCTATGTTCCTAACTGGAATCCCTAGGAGGATGAAAATTCAATGGCCTGTGTTATTTGGATCAGACCATAATGGTCTCTTCTGGCTTTAAAATCTATCAGTGTACAGGTTCCTCTCACACAAACTTTTAAGTAAAATAAGTTAGCTAAGTCGGAGAAGAACTTCCAGCAAATCCTATTTTTGGGGCTATGCATAGTGGCCTGGACATGAGCTGATTATGTTTGAGAAGGTGTGGGAAGAAGTAAAAAATTGTTTTGCATGCCTGCCCCAAAATTCTTGGCCAACTTGGTGCAACCTCATTTGAAGCGGAATGGACCAAGATATGTATTTCTGGCATAGTTTGGAGGAAAATAAGTTAATAACAAAGTTTAAAAAAATTGGGTCAGGTTCTCTCCTGCATCAAACTTTGCTGAGTGCAGGAGAGAGGGCAGGCTATTAGGGAGCAATTACAACTCTCTGACTGTTCTTCCCTGTGCAGCGCCAGCCCTGGCTCTGCTAAAAGTTACCGCAGTCTAGGGCTTGTCTGCCAGCTGAAAATTGCTGGAGGCAGGCAAGAAGCACTCCAGGCATACTTCCTCCCACCACTGGCATGCTTCTTAGGGCCAGGAGGGCAGGCTGGCATAGGAACTAGCTATGCCAGTCTCAGACTGACTGGGTGAATTCTTAGCTAACCAGATTCAGGGCAGTATCCAGAGCCTTTACACATCTTGAGCAGCACAGATAGGCCAATTCCAGGGGAGAGAATCTGCCCATTGCGTTTTGCTCCTGGAGGGTTATTAATCTTCACAAGAAAATGTTCTCTTTGACCTTCCCATAAGTATACACCATAATCACACTTATATGACTTCATATGTCATCAATAATTGTTAGTTATTCTGAATGGACAGATATAAAATGTAATAATGCTCCAAACTAAAACTCCAAATTAAAAAATGTCTTTTCTTAATGGCGTAATTAGATGCAGTATATACAATCATAAATACTATTCTCTGCTTTAAATTTCCACCCTATTGAACAAAAAGCTAGAGGGGCATTGAACAAATCAGATATGTAAATTACAGCTAAGATGTGGTGTACTGAATCTATCCACATGTAATAGCAATGACGATAGAGAATATGCCTTTCTATTATGGAATAAATATATAGCATGAGAGACACGAAGGTACCCATAAAAGATGAAGAATATCACAATATGACAATATTTCCTTTCTGTTGTGGAAGTATTGTCAGCTTTATGGTCAATTTTACATTTATGTCATTGTCAAAATTGAAAGTAATGAAGCAACAGCAAATCACTGTTCAGCAGCAGCAGCTGGTGTGAAGATACTGCCAGAGCCAGGTCACAGGCAGCCTGTGGGCATGCGGTGAGCTGCTTAGTATCTGGGTTGCACAGACAAAGATCAGTCTGTGGCAGCTCATCTCAAAACCACAGAGTCAGAGTCCATTACCAAATTGAGAGTGTGAGGCGAGAATCCAGGTCAAGCCGGACCAGGATCTTGCAGCATGGTCAGCAATGGTCCTACACCAAAGATGTTATACCAAGGTCAGGGTCAGGAACAAGGCCAAAGTTGGGAGTCTGGGATTCAGGTGAGTTACAACAAGTGGGATCTGAGGCATTGCTAGACAAACCCCAGAAAGGGCTTTCTGATTTATATGGACTGTGCCAGCCAGTATCACAGAGAGCTGTCACTCATCCCCTTTAGGGCATGACTTCCTGCAGGGCTTAGCTTCTCAGTATTTCTCAGAGGCAACCTTACCTGGGTCCTTGGTAGTAATGAGGAAACGGTTGCCCCAGACCCTGCTTCTAGGCCTTTAGGTTGTTATAGATACTGAGAAAGGAAAGCAATAAAATGGGTGTAGAAGATAATCTGAAATTAATGCCTGTTTTAGACACTTTAGACATTCCTGATTATTCAAATAATTATGATTCTGAGTCAAATATGATTCTGCATGATTTTGGCCTTCTGTATCTACAGAAACCAAGAGGGAGTTTTTCCACATTTGATATTCTGTTATGTACCATCTCCTTATTCTCAAATGGCCCAGTCCTCACCTTCACACCAAAGGAGATCTTGCCATTAACTTCAAAGGGAGTAGGATCAGGGCCCAAATTTGCAAGAAAACAATAGACAACACCCATAAAAGCTTCCATACAAAACGAATATTCTTTAGTGCCTTATAAAATTAAAGAGATTAGCATTTAAGACCTATAATGGGAAAAGAGGAAATGTAAGGAGAGAAATTCCTTTATACTGTCAGCCATGTGGGACAAGAACAGTCTAGCCTAGTGGTAGAGCAGGCATCAGAGCTAGTTGTTGGAGCAAGGCATCGGGCACCAAGGACTAGGTTTGGCGTCAGTAGTCAGGTTTTGGAGCCAAGGGTCAAACTAGAAGGCAGGAACTGGCTACCAGAGTCAAGCCAGAGATCAGGAACTGGAGCAAGTAGAGGCAGCAAGAACAAGGTAACACAGGAGCAGTCACAGTGGTGAACATGAGCATTGAGCAGCCCGTAAGCTGCTGCTGGCTTAAGAGCTGGCGTGCTGGTCCCTCCAGCCAATCAGGTGGTGTGGCCAATCAGGCAGCCTGCTGCAGGCTAGCTGTGCTGATGAGGATGCTTGAAGACTAGCTCTGCTGCAGTCACTGATTCCTGGCATTCATCCAGGAGAGGATTTGGTAATTCTGTAATGCTAATGGACCAACTTCTGCTCTTAATGGAAGACTTAAGTGGAGTTACTCCACATTTACACTGGTGTGAGAGCAGAATTTGGCCCCAGATCTATCTAAGGGTTTTAGACTGCCACCCATCATTGCAGTATCTGAGAGCCTTCTATGTAAAATCAAAAGCAATAGTAAAGTAGAGACACTACTTGGGGGTGCATTTTTTTGAGGTGTGGGAGGTGTGTATTTGGTGTTTTAGACTGTTAATTTCCTTTGGTTTTGGTGTGTTGGGGTTTACTGGGTAGAAAGGGGTGTCAGTGTTGTTTCATTCTTATGGTGGGAAGGCCTTTTCAAAGAGGAAGGTTTTGCAGCATTTCCTAAAGATGGTTAGACTCTGGATTTGGCTGATCTCCTCTGGGATTTTCTTCTGTAGCCAGATCCCCTGGATCAAACATGCTTTGTGCCCAGGTCTCACACATCTCATCCTGGGCTTTGTGATCAGCATTGTCCTAGAGGAGCGCAGTTCCTAGAGGATCGCAGTGCCACAACGGTTCATTAATTGAAATTCAGTCTTTGATGCAGCTGGGGTGGGGTCCATCACTTGCTTTGAACGTTATGACCAAAGCATTACACTAGCATTGAAAGCTGACTGGGACCCAGTGGAAGGACTTGGGCATGGGCCTGATGTGCTCACGGCAGCCTAACCATAAAGAAGGCAGGCAGCCACATTCAGCATCAACACTGTGGGTCTGAAGTCTTCTAACAGACCCTAGGAGCTTACAGGAAGACACAGCCTAGACAAGATCCAAACTTCCGGAGCAACATAAGGATACGCATACTATTAAAAATAAAAGTGTTGGATTTTATTTAATTTATTTATTTATTAGAAAATAGGGAGATCTTACCCAATGGGCATATTACTCCTATTCTACCATTCTGCATGTTAACTTACCCTTCCAGAATGGCCAATGGACACTAATGATACAAGGACATATCAGTGGTAGTTGTGGATGCTCAATACCTCTGAAAATCATCCCACTTATTTTAGTACCTAACTTTAGACACTCAAGTTTGAAAATGTTGGCCTAATGGCTTTCAACCTAATGTTTAAATCCTCTCATAAAAATACAGCATGTGGGTGGAATTATACATCAGAGGCATAGATTTTGATGTTTAATTCCTCTCATGTATTTCTGTGGGAGGAAATAAACATCAGAACTCAAAGCAATTTCCTACAAATTCTTCTTTTCAACACCAAGTGTTTTCCAATTATGTACATTATGTACCTTGCAGACCTGTTAAGTAAGTAGGTGTAATTTATACATAATCACTTGTCTGGCCACAATCACAGTTAATGTTTATGAAGCGGTAGGTATTATTATTACGGGAACTCATGGATACAATACAATGTTAGACAAGGATGTGTGTATACCAGAACTGATGGGCTGGTCTTCTACCGTTCAATCCTACAAGATGCTGAGCACTGTGGTCCTGATCCACAAAAACACTTAGCCATGTGATTAAAATTAATGAGACCATTCATATGCTTAAAGTTAAGCACATGCTCATGAATCATAGAGTTTAAGGCCAGAAGGGAACACTACATCAGCCAATCTGCCTGCCTGTACATAACAGGCTGCTAAACCCCACTCACTTACTTCTACATATAGGCAAATAACCTGGATTAGACTAAAATACCACTATATTATTTTTGCTGGTTCAGGCTAGAGCTCACCACCAAGCGGGATCAAGCCCCTAAAGAGTTATATGTATGCCAACATGAATATTCTTAATAGGGAAACCTAGCAACACACCTTCATCCTCCATTTAAATGCATTCTAATAAATGGATTTTTGGTAGGATGAAATGAAAACAGGGAAACCTGTTACACTAAAGTAACAGAATATCTCTTGGAAGCAGAGGTAGTTGGCATCTGTCACTTGCTGCAAATTACTGTGTATTATCTGCCCTGACAGGTCATATCCTATCCTGCACTTAAGTTCTTTATATAAATACTTCATAAAAATGATGAGATTCAAGATGAAGGATGTAATGTCAATATTCTTAATAACAATGTGTGTCTATATATATATAGCGTAAGGATCTATGGGCTTAGAACCCAGCTCTCTCACGCCTGGGACACTACCTATTCCCACACCACTATCTGCAGGCTAAGTCACGTTTTTAGCCTAGGAGCTCTGTAGAGCTGAGATACCACAGACCATACCACCCAAAGGAACCAGAGCACTAGCACCCTGTGACCTTCTGATTGGGCCACTATTTAACCCTGGAGGGTGGCCCTGGAAGTTGGCTGGTAACCATGCAGATACCTGGTTTTCTATGATGCCACACACCTCACCTTGCTGTCTGATTGCCAGTCTCTGACCCCAGCCTGACTCTTGCCTCCTGATTCCAGCCTGGTAACTATCTCTGGTCTCTGACCCTGACTCTTGCCTATTGATCCCAGCTCTAGCAATTATTCTGATCCCTGTTGCTGACTGTAGCCTTCTGGCTCTCTATGACTTTTGGACACCAGCCCAGCTGTGACTGCTTGGCAAGACAGCCTCCACCTGGGTCCCTTACACAGTGCTGCTTTCAGCTATGTCTCAACTGGAATGTTTTGTATTTGTACTGTGTATCTTATTTCACCAATAAAGTAATATTTCAGTGAAATAATAAATGCCTGATCACAGAGATTTATGGGCCGTGAAAGACCACTGATGCTGAGGAGGAGTGGTTATGGGAAGAGGTTGCTGGGAGGCAGGGAGGTCTCTTGGCTATTTAGGCCGTGACTTCCATAGGTGTATAATGGTGCCCACAGAAGATGGAGCCTAACTCCATGAGACCTCTTTGAAAGGTCTAGTCTCAGTCTGCTCCATCAGGTTGAAATGGGGGATTAAAATATGAATATATTATCATTGATTCTGACGAGTAATTGTTTGTTACTATTTTTGTCACAGGTTCTGCATGGGAGAAGCCAGTCATCAGCTGGATTTGGAAGGATCCCATGCCTCAGTATATACTTATTTATAGTTGTATCAGTGTAGTATCTGGGCACCTCACAACCATTCATGAAGTTAGCCTCACAACAGCCCTGTGAAGAAAGGGATTTTTATCCCCATTTTATAGATGGGAAAACTAAGGTATAGAGAGGTTAAGGCCCCCCAATTTTCAAAAACATTCCCTAATTGTGGGTGCATCTGGTTTTAGGTGCCCTATGAAGATGCACAGAACCTAATTTTCAGAAGTGCTGAGCCCACCCAACTCCAGCGGAAGTCAGTGGGACTGCCACCTTCTCCCACTCCTCTCAGTTTAAGTGTTCTTTCAATACCTATAAATCTCTATGACGACACAGGGGATTATTACTTTATTTAAATACTATTTTTACAGTGGAAATAAGATATACAGTACAAAGCATAAAACAATCCAAAGGAGTATTAATCCTCAGTGTTAAAGTCATATATATCAGCAGGTTGTAACAGAAAACCAACATTTCATCTTTCATCGTCATTAGCCTTGAGTTCAGGTTGCTAGACTGCAACATCCCATCAATACACAAATGTACAAAGCAAGGAAATAAGCAGTTAAGTCACTCAGCACCCCATTCACACTCCACTCATCGCTTCCCTTTCTCATCCTCTATTACCTCCCTTCCATCACCTCCACAGTTCTACCCTTATCCGGAACAACAGGCTGCTTTACCTTCAACCACCAATATAGTACACCAGCACACTCAGTTTGTCATGTTTTTACATTCTGCCTAGTGCATGTGCACAGACTTCAAACCTTTACATTCTGCCTAGATTTGCATACCAAATTTAGAACAATCACTAACAACAGAAATCACCTGTGCACAAAATTGTTCCTAAACATTACGGATAAATTTATTTTACAGTCACCATTTAAAATCTGATGTTGTACCTTGCCTGCTGACAATACAATGCTATATATGGTGAGACTAATGGAAACCATACCAATCCTGTAACTCATGATCAGATAACCAGTAAAACCAGGCAGAGTTCAAGGGTGCCTGTGGGTTGTTCCCCATAAGGGTGAAGATAATGTGGCCTATGGGTTGTGGAAAGCAGATAGCTGAGCTCAGAAAGGGAAATAGTGCAGCTGAGGTGTCCAATGCCATAATTGCTTATTTCCTTGCTCTTTTCTGCTTTGTTTTGGTGGGGTGTGTAGTCTAATAACCTTAACACAAAGTCAGCAAACTACTTTTGTATGGAAATATAATGAGGAAGAGTGAATTTTTGTCATTTTGACCCATGCATCCTGATGACTCATAAATGAGATGAAGCAGACAATCTGGGATTTCCTGGTCAGCCTGATGTAATCATGATGTCATATCCACTGGGTGGATCCCTGAAGAATCTATGGTCCAGATTCATTTGTGACTCAAACATTGCGCACAGTCCATTCCCTGGGATGCTCGTGGGGTAGTCTAGCAAAGTGCCACCTTTTATTATGGGCTATCCCTAGGGCAACAGTCCAGCCCTATGAAATCCTCCCTCAACCTTTGCCCACCCCAAATTTTTACTAAAGATACTTTGCACTGATGCCTCTGATGGAGAAACTAAAATGTAAATTTTACTCAAACTTTGTTTTGGAAAGGTTGATTTGCCTGTGGACTTTTGTCAGGTTGAATAATTCTTCCACGACAGGATTCCAGTAATGATATGTATAGCCAATTTTCTTTTAAAATTCAATTGTAGGTCTAGAAAAAGGAGCGACTTTGGTGTAGAAAAGGCATGTTTGCAGCCTTTTCCATCTTTTTTAATTATGTATTTTTTTAGAGGTGAGCACAGAATCTAGCCCTAAAATTCTCTTCACATATGGCACAGCCATTGGATGATAATAGATTTTGGACACAATGGGCAGGGCCATCCTTACTGGTGGGTGACATGGACAACTGCCCAAGGCATCACATTTGGGGGGACACCTGGGGTCAAGAGGCTGCAGAAAAGCCATGCCCACCTGGTAAGTTGGGGGAGAAGATAAAGGGGGCTGCGAGGCGGGAATCTGGCACTCACACACGTCCCCTCTCTGCCCTCCCCTGCAGTGGCTCCACCCATTGCTGCTCTGCCTGCTGAGTGGCTGCCCGCGGCTCAGGGAGCAGTAGGTAAAGGGCGCCAAAGAAAGTTCACCCAGGAAGCTGTGTCGGTGAAGGTCCCGCTCCCCGCCTAGCTACACCACCAGGTTGCCAGTTTCCCTAAGGCTGGCCCTGACACCTGACCTAGCTTGTACTTCCTAATGGAACCAGTTGTCTATCCACTGAGCCATCCAGCATATTTTGGTCTATTTGAGACCATCAGCATGTTTTGCATGGATACTGAAAAAGCAACCATGTAAAACATGGAATGTAATGTCCACTGTGACCATATATGGAGAAATTCCAGCATTCCCTATAATTATGTGTTTCAGAGGAACAGCCGTGTTAGTCTGTATTCGCAAAAAGAAAAGGAGTACTTGTGGCACCTTAGAGACTAACCAATTTATTTGAGCATGAGCTTGAGCTGTAGCTCACGAAAGCTCATGCTCAAATAAATTGGTTAGTCTCTAAGGTGCCACAAGTACTCCTTTTCTTTTTATAATTATGTGGTCATATAAGCAACTCCCCGCCCCGCCCCCCCCACCTCAATGTGAGCCACCTGGACACTGGACTCTTATGAGTAAGGGACATCGCACACCTGCTTACTCCTTTTATGGAGCATGCGGGTGGGAAAGAAGTGGAGCCTTGGCCCATACTCCCTCTTCCTCTCCACACACACATAGCAGGTTGGCCAACTGCAAATGAATTCCCCTCAGTGAGCAGGGAGGGACTAGTGGCATCCCGAATCACAATCAATTCCTTAGGATGCTCATGGGGTAGTCTAGCAAAGTGCCACCTTTTATTATGGGCTATGTCCTAGGGCGACAGTCCAGCCCTATGAAATCCTCCCTCAACCTTTTCCCACCCCAAATTCTTACTAAAGATACTTGGAACCTGGGAACCTTAGAAGTTAACACAATGTGCATCATGGCTTCTTTGCATAGCTGTAATTTTGTCTGCATGATTTCATCTTTGAAAATTAGTTTGTCAAGGTCAAAACAAAGCTAAATTAGAAAATACTTTCATGATCAGTCAGAGCAAAGGCTGCCTGCTTTATTTAACTTAATTCCATTTACTTTTCATCTGTCTGTAGCCATTTCCTGCTTTAAAAGCTGTGGCTGCCTACAACTTGTAAATCAGATAAAGTCATAAAATCTGTTAATAGCAACATAATCATTTTATGGGACATGATTACAGCGAGGCAAATAGGATATTATGGCTTTGGGGTATGTACCAATGAGATAGGGCGAAAGAGACAGAGAAATCCCGAAGAGAGAGTGCACACATTTCTTAAAAATCTCAGGCAGTGAGCTGGAAAAAAAATTAAATGGTAAATTAATCTGTTTATGTATTGATGCACAAGAATCAAATGCAATCTTCCATTCAGATCTTACTCAAATGTCATCCTTTATGCATTTTGCTTAACTGAGTTAACTCTTTAATCAATGGCAATTTTAATAAATGACAAAAAGGATCAAAGAGTCATTATGCATAACAATTGCATTTCATTGACTGGGTAAATGCAATGAGATAGATTCTCTTACCCTCCCTGTGTGCTGCTAATGTGGTACAAAGGGAGTGGACACCAGATGAATCCCCATTGCTGGGGATACCCCCAGTGTGGGGGTGTACCCAGCAGGCATAGAGCCAATGTCACTGGCTCAGACACCACCATCTCTGGAGTGCCCATGCAAGGAGAATATCAGGAATGGGGTGATGTATGTCAGGGACAAGAAGAAGTGATGGGGGCATGCTGTGTTCCAGCTATGCTTAGCTGATGGGCAATTTCTAGAGAATTGTTGCCAGTTGGAGTATATAAGTGTCTCTAACCTAATCTAGGTGTCTGTAACCTGCACTGGCAGAGAATTACGGAGCCATGCATGCCTGTGTAAATCTGGTGAAGCAGAGAAACTAAGCCAGGATCTAAAACTGCCTTTAAATTTGGCTTTCCTTATCACTCTTACAGAACTGGAATAGTCTATCTTGCCTCACAAGAATTAAACAAAAATAAAGCCTTGTCAGACCTGCAGAATGCTTAGCTGACACTAGTTGTGTTACAGTAATTAAATAGATTTACTGTTTAGACACTAGTGTCTAAAGAGAACGTGTTTGAAGGTCTGTTTAAACGAAAGTATTCAATGCTAATAAGAAGAGCAATGTCATCTATAGGCTGTTTTTCTTTTTGCCTGGTTTCGGGCAGAATGAGGCAAAATCCTGCTCATTTTAGTCCTGCATCTCCTGATTTCAGTTGGAGATCTGTGAGAAGGAAGCCTGCAGGATTGGTCCCTTTGTCAACTTAAAGTGACTGTATGCCTACACACACATGACACCAGTTAGCCTTTTCAGAATAGGCTAGACTGTGCCACAAGGCCACTGCAAATTACTAACCTCCACCACCCACCTATGCTGCCTCCGGTCCACTGGTTGGTCTGCTCATTCCCTCTTCACCCACCTGTTCCAGGAAGAAGAAGTAAGGTATGCAGCACTCATTTCTACCTTCACACCTAGATCCAAGACTTAAGTGCTTGCTGACTCAGGACCTTAACCGCCTCTGTGCCAAGGCTTCGATGTGAAGGAGGGGCTTTGGAACCTACCTGCATCCCCCTCCCCCCCATGCCCCACTCCCTCCCCAGCCTGTCAAGTGCCATCCTATCCCAAATAAAATGTGGCTGGTATTTTGCATAGTTAGGTGCCCAACTCCCACTTCCAGTGTTAATACCTGTGTGTGCAAGCTGAGAATTCATTTCCTGCTAGTTCTGGTGCAAGAAAAAAGGGGTGGCTTGAATGTCTGTGGAAAGTAAACACAAAAGGGGGCATGAAACAAATGCATTTTTAAATTCAAGTAAATGCTTGTGGGACACTTTCCAGTGTTCTCCCACGTCTATTACAAACGCATAAATTGAATAGCAAGTCACTTACTTTCCCTTTGTCTCAGTTTCCCCATTTGTAAAATGATACAATGATACTGCCCTCTGCTGTAAAGCACTTTGAGATCTATGGATGCAAAACGCTATATAAGAGCTAGGTATTATTTGTTATATGGGAAATGATTTAGCAGAGGTTATAACTTTAAGTACATTTGCAAGCAAAAAAGTTCAGATGGATTTCTGAATCTTTAACCCTCCCATAGAGAAGGCTGTATAAGGTTTAGAAATGAGACTGGAGTAACCTTGTTCACTGCCACAGTGTTACCTGGTTTGGTATCTGCATATTCTTCACACTGGAAAAAGAAATGTACCTTGCAGTAGCACCACCAACTGGTGGAGTATCTGTGTATGAAAGTATAGGATTCAAAGCACACACATACAGGATCTTTTTACAGCAACCCTTCTTAACCCTTCTCAGCATTTTAAAGCATCAAGCCTGATCCTTATATCACTGCCACGGGTGTAAATTATGAGTAACTCCACTAAAGCCAACTGAGTTATACCACTGTAAGTGAGAGAAGACTCAAGCATGTTGAGTTCAAAGAAAACAGCTATTAGAGTCAAGAAAGGAGATAATAAAACCCAAATGATTATTGTGGTGGCCCCTAGGAGCCCCACTCGTGGAGCAGGATCCCACTGTGCTCAGTAGCAAAACTCTGCCTTGAATATTGAGAGTCACTGGAAGAACCTGTGCTTTCAGATAGGCTTGAAGAATCAAAATCACTGTTCTGGTCATCATTGAGGGGCATCCTGAGTCACTTCACTTGGTGCAGAACCTGGAAAGAAATAATTTTACAAGATCAACATTTTCTAACATGATGTAGAGCAGCCTTTGTCCCCCTTGCTCTTGTGCTAAGAGCATCTTAGTCAAACCAAAAAATCTGCCCCCAAAAGAGCATAAAATTTATTACTATGGATCAGACCATGGAATTTCACCAGTAGAAAACTAGTGTAAGTGAGCTCAGAACCAGGGCCAAAGTCCTCAAGCTTTTAACAACATTTAAACCTTCAAAAATCCATTCAAGCTTATTATGTAACACACAGGTGCTGACTTTTTTTTTTTTTTGCCAGTGAGTGCTCCTCTCTGCCCCTCCACCCCATGTGAGTGGTGGGCGGGGCCTCAGGGGGAAGAGGCCGAGCAAGGACGGGGCCTTGGGAGGAGCAGCAGGCAGGGCCTTGCGGGGGGAAGAAGCTGAGCGAGGCTGGGGCATTGGGGGCAGGGGCCAAGCAGGGGCAGGGCTTTGGGGCAAAGCATGGGTGGGGCGGGGCCATGGTCCAGGCACTAGGGCCCACAAAAGATTAATCCGGCCCTGTGGGTGCTGAGTACCCGCTATTTTTTTAGTGTGTGCATAAGTCCCGGTGCACCCACAGAGGCAGCACCTCTGATGTACCATGTCGCTCAGCTACTACACGTCGCCTGAAATCTCTACATTAACCAATTGTAAATATCATTACGGCTCAGTTGATGGCAGTTTGGCTCTTGGTCAGAAGATCATAGGGTTAAATTGGCCACCAGAACTTGCATTCATCATGGCCAATGTTGACAGTTACCCCTTGCCACTGCATTGTTAAACACGCTCTGCTTCCAGTGACATGTAAAATCAAAGGACTTTCTGCCCATCACAGGTGGCTGACCAGGTTGAAGAATCCCTGGAAAGTATAAAGGACAGCTCCCTGTGTCCTGACCACCTTCCTCTGCTTAATAAAGCAGGTGCTGACTGGCTGCTCTGTTTGCCCACATACAGAAGTGCGTCTGAAACGAAGTGTAAGAAGCCTGAAGTGACTTGCCATTTAGAAATGCAGCAGGAGACCTAGGAGCCGCTATGACAGCAACACGTGTTTGATAGGACGTTTTCAGCATAAAAGGCAAGGCTCAAAGAGGCCCTTTGAAGCAAAGGTGAAGCTTTGGGGATTAGTGTTTCCAAAACAGCAGCTGCAGATGCTGTGGTTGCTGGACGGCGATATGCTGCAATGTGTTCCTGTGGTGCGGAGTCCCATGGACAACGAGGTGCCGCTACACATACAAAGTGACAGCATCTGAGGTGGGATTTCTTTACCAAAAAATAATTGATAGGTGCTATATTTGATTTAAAAAAAAAAATGCCAGCAGCCCATCACCCCTCAGGAGCAAACATACAACAGCCAAACATGATGGGGCTGGTTTTCAGAGGGGCTCAGTCCCCGCAGCTCCAGCTGCCAACAATGACAGCCACCATTCCAGCTGAGAAGCACTAAATGGGGACTCCCTTCAATAGACCATTAAAGCCACTTGTTAATTGTTCAAAAGTGGAAGATGGGGTGGGGTGGGGGGGTTAACCCTCTGCAAGGCACTGACTTCACCCGCAGGGGCTGGTTGTGCAATCTAATGTTCACTGCCAAACCAGACTGCACAGGCCAAGTCAATATAAGTAGGTGGAAATAATAGTCCAGACGAAAAGGCAGCATTGTGGCTTGTCAGAGCAAGTCAAAAAGATGTAAGGCTCTATGGGCCTGAGCGTAGAGTGGCGTGAAGATAATCTTATCTCTATGTACAATACCGCTGGCAAATGTAAACACACATTCATCTTTGCCTCCTTTATTATTATTCTTCCCCTACTAGATTTTAACATGCAACACATTCCTCCGAAAGCCATTTTTCTCTCTTTAGGGAGCCGGGTTCATGTTTGGCTTTTTATGTGCTCTTAAAACAAAACCACAGCGGGATAGGCTACCTGAGTGTCACGCTGGAGGGCGTGGTGTAAAAGGTTAAAATAAGAACTGCTTTTCTCAGACGACTGTCCTCTCGCCAACTGATGTCATTTCCCCTTCATAGCCATAGTTTCAGCATTCTAACAGGTTGAAAGATGAGTCCCCGAGGACCCTAAATTAAAGACACCCCATAGAAAAGGGCAGTGCCTGACCTTCTGCAGCTGTGCCTGGGCTAATACTGACTCATTGTGTTGCTGTGTGTTATATTCTGAGGATAGGGCAGAGGAACGATACAGAGGCAGAAACTGGTTGCTCGTTAGCTCATTCATAGACACCTGGTGCTCCGCCTCCTCTCCATGCTTCAGTGCCTCCCAGTTCTATTGTATATAAATCCACGCCTTTAGAGCTCTTAGCTGGTTTGGTTAAACAAAGAACAAAACGAACCTCGCAGCTGCCCAGAAAAGGCTTTCTCCCCCAGGGGGTTATTATCATGGAATTCCGATAAGGGATCTAAGTAAGGAACTCTGGCTGCTGTTCGTTGCTCCCAGTTACAGGTTTAGAAGGCTGTCATTGCACTGCGTATATATTTTTGCCATTTGTAAATGCCTAATTTGAGCCAGATCTTCAGCTGGTGTGAGTCAGTGTAGACCCATTGGCCCAGTACAACTACGGAACTCTTATTAGAGGTTTCTAGCACATAGCATATGCCTTCTGCTATCTATCCACACTTTCCTCTAACTTACGCTGCTTACAACCTGAAGGAAACACTAGGGTCACTCAGAAGTTGGGCCAGATGCAGTCTTACTATAGCTCCTTTGGCTTCAGTGGTGTTACATCAGGGATGAATCTGAGCCAGTAAGGGACAAATTCTGTTCTTAGCTACACCAGTGTGAACCTGGGATAACTTCACTAGCTTCAAAAGAGTTATTCTGCATTTACATGGGTGTAAGCGAGAGCAGAATCTGGCACTGCATCTAAAGGAGAAGAATGATTGATATATATAAAAAAGAAACAGTGGCAAGCAGCACATACAAGTTGCGCGGGCCTGGGCTTTGAAGTAAAAAAGACGTAAAACTAATATTAAATCCCCTCTGAGACTATTAGATGTGTTTTATTCCCAAACCCTCTGTAGAGGCAATCAACTCCTTACCTTATAAAATATATGCAGCAGGTGCTAGGTTTGGGATTTGTGCTTCATGGCCTTTCCTAGTGCCAGGTTATAAAACCATATTTTTTAATTGAGACACAGACTTAAGGACATTAATGAGAACCTGGTGGTCAGTGAAACTATGAGCTGCAGTTCTGCTCTGCTCATAATGAAAATCAGGAGGTATACCACTGACCTAAACCAAGTTAATCCAGACATAAACTGGCGTGGCTGAGGCAGAATTTGGCACAGGGATTCAAAATCTGTATCTCAAAAGCTTTGCATTCATCATGTTACCACTGTCTAAATCTTGTCAAGTTCGTATTCTCAAATATTCTATTGATGGCTCTCCCTTCTACTCTCTGCCACTAGCTCAGGTTTCCCAAGGCTGCGACTAAGGACTGGCGGGGGGAGTGGGGGTGGGGGGCCTTAGCAGACTTCCTCCTTTTTTTCTATTTCTTTCTCTTTCTTGTCTGATGTGTTTCGTGAAAAGCTCGTCTCCCTCTTCCGTCACATCTATCACCATGAAGCTATTCGGGGCAGTCAAGGGCAAGTGGCCTCCTATGAGAGTGGTGCCAACCCAGCTGCACTAATCACATCTAGCAGAGGGTTCAGTGCACTTACAGAAGTGTATGGAGACCTATGCTGGGACTTTCAAGGGAGCCTAAGGGAGGTTGGTACCCGTTTCCCCACTGAACTGCAAAAAAGTTTGAATACCTACCTCCCCTTAGGCTCCTTTGAAAATTCCCAGCCCAAAGCTGAATTCTGTCACTTGCATGAGCTAGGATGCACTGCTGCTCCCACACCACTGAATTACTGCTGTGTAGAAAAGATGAATTAGAGGCTATAAGAGGATCTCCATGCACAAACTGAATTACATGTAAATCACCAATGCCTGCACAGCCTATGTGTTCCCTGCAGGTCTCTCCCCCAGCTACCATATCTGCTCAGCTTTAAAGATCTGACAAGATCTTGGGACAAAGTGGTACCTTCATCCTTTTGGCAGCCCTCTCAAGGGCTGCTGCTCTGTCTTAACATTTATTTTTGTCTTTGCAAAAGAGCCCAATTCCCAAAACAGGTACTTCTAATGCAAGTAATAAGATGATGCATGCTCAGGATAAGAGTAGCCAGTCTCCTGCAGTTAATTATTGATGGTTAGTGCCAACTAAGGTCAGCAGTATTTCACTGTCAGCATGGAAAGCATGGTGTGCCTCAAGATTCCACAATTAGTTAATAAAATAGCTAAAAATAGACTGCTTGGATTTCTGATGAGTTTTGCAAGAGAACTGTTGTAACACCAGACATTTCTCTTTGACCAGCTACAGAGGAGTATCAGAAATACTGTCACTAGGATATTTTCATCATCAGAAGGGTGCATGTAATTACTAAGATCAACATTTAAAATGAGAACTTCAACCGTTTTCTAAATGTCACTGTTATTATTGGAAGCAGGTTAATCAGCAATCTAAAGTCCTCAACCATACCTTGGGCCACTCCCAGGGGAGAATTTTCCTTAAATGTAGAAGACTTGCTAGGCATTTAATTTAGTGGAAACAATTTGGAGAAAGGGGAGGTCTCCCTTAGTAAAAACATAAGAGGGTATATTGGTGAGGAATGGTTACTACCTTAGAGATGGCAAAACACATAGCTGACAGCATGGAACAGGGTAGGCTGTAATAAGGAAACATTTTTTTAAAAAAGCTAATTACAAACATGTGTAAAGAGGCAGCAAAATGTAAGAAAAGAAAAGTAAAGAACTGCAAGATTTTATGGGAAAATGACCAACAGTGGGCTGATATGCCCAAAGCCATAGGTTGAGGCCTGCATCATTTATTGCTCAGTGGAAGTCATTTTTCAACTCAAGGAACAATGTTCTTCCTCTGCAGACTAAAAATCCCAGTCTGTATAGCATTTATTGTCCCCTTTTCAATGATAATTTTGTCCTAAGGATATGTTGATTACGCTCCACTGAGGCTCCTCTGTTCTCATTCAAAAAGGTCAAGTTCCGTCTGTTACATTCAGCACCTTACATCAAGCCTATCCCGGTGGTATCAGCAAAGTACTTAAGCACGAGCTTAACTTTCAATTTAAATGTACCCATGGCTAAAGCATGTGCTTAAGTGGTTTACAGAATTGGGGCCATAGTTTTGGGCTGGGGTGGAGGGGGAATGGCTAGCACTTTGGCTCCGCCCACTCTCTGTGCTATGTAACTAACTCATCCCCTCCACCGTCGCATCAGCCTGTTCCCTATGGAGCTGCTCCAAACCCCCTTGAAACCAATGGAAGAGGGCTCACTGACTTGAAAGAGTTTTGGATCATGCCTCATAACAGACTGATAGAAAGTGGGAGAGGGACAGAAACCCTTAAAAACAACATTTAAAAAAAATTTGACTGGCATGATGTCTGCCAGCTATCACCTTGATCGGTGCATTTTTTTGCCTGCATCATCCATTTACCCTCAACCTTCATCTGCCTTGTCTATTTAGATTGTAAGCTACTCAGAGCAGAGACTGTCTGTTGCTATGTGTATATATGATACCTAGCATTATAGGGCCCTGATTCTGAGTGAGGCCTCTGGGTATTGTTCTGCTACAATAATAAAATAATAAATATGTGACATATATACAATTCTCTTTAAAATCCTACTATGCAACCTGCAATCACTGGAGCCCCACTAGTTCTTCTGGAATGCTGTAAAGTTGTTTGATTAAAAATTAATGTAAAAAATTAATACAGCATTTGAGTAAAGTACAGAGATAGTATCCCAGGATCTGAACACTGTTATTATCACCTCTATTAATTAACTATAAAGATTCAGATCCTAGATTCCGTAGAAACCATTAATTATCCTTTCACCAATCTCATGTTCACAAAAGCCTAACAAGGCTGGTTTTATAAATTTCTCCTTTTTGTAGGGTTGAACTGTTTTTTTATCTAGCCTGGCTTGTTTTAAAACATTCAACACAGTAGAAATAATATAATTTCTTTTCCTGTGGGGTACAGAAAAGTTATAGGAATGTAAATAGCCTTGATAAATAGTTTATAGACATGTTAATAAACGTAAAAGCTGAACAAGATTTGAATGTTCAACCATTAGAAGAGCTGTATAAGGCAAAAGCCAAGATTATCAAAACTGGATGCCTAAAGTTAGGCTCATGAGTCCATATTTAAGTGTATAAAAACATGCCCTAATGGGAGGGCTCAACACTTTTGAAAATGCAGCAGGAGGCCAAACCTGTATTTAGGGCCCTGACTTTATGCATCTAGTTTTGGAAATTTTGGCCTGATGCTTTTGGAATCATGCTACAGAGTCTTTGCTTAGCATTGATGAAAATGTACTAGTGCTAAATAAACTATAAAAGGGTTCCCTTAATGTTCCCCAAATGTAACGAGAGGAAAGATGGGCCAATGGACCTGGGAGACTCAGGTTCAGTTCCCTACTTCACCAGATATGGGGTGTATGACCATGGGCAAGTAACTTAGGCCCAGATCCCCAATGGTATTTGGGAGCCTAACTCCTCTGTGCTTTAGTTCTCCATCTGTATAATGGAGATAATAGCACTTCTTTACCTCATGGGGGTGTTGTGATGATAAATACATTAAAAGATTGTGAGGTGTTCAGGTGTGGCATTGTATGTAACTCGTCTAGGAGACATGACTAACATAAACCTTGGGAGGTGTTATGAGTTTCAAAGGACTTTTTTACACAACAGGCTAAACCAATGGGCTAAGACAAGAATGAACTATTAGTTGAGTAGGTTTCCTAGGAAATATGTGGGAGGAGGGGAATGCAAATGTCCACCACCAGACCTGATCCTTTGAAGCTTTGCCCTAGGGAGGGGACCTTTGTCTACAAATTACCTAATCCCAGGATCCAAAGCCCCAAAGAGCATAAAGGAGTAACTCACAGATTCATAGGAGTGTGACATGACTCAGGGTACAATCTGGACTGTTGAATAGCTGTATCCCCTCAATTCTCCAGCCTTTTACACAGCTTTGCTGTGAAAGCAATGACTCCTGGCCTGCTCACACACAGCCTCCAGCACGTAAATCACTCCCAGCTATACTGTATGAGCGCTATGGCCAGCCACTCTTGAATTACACTGCAGAGCAACACCAGCAAACTCCCAGTCCCAGGCTTTTCCCCAGAAATGTGCGTCTTGTACTGCCCAGCCATCTCCTGGACAACACAAGCTCAGACAAAGTCTGTCATTTTATTCATAGAAAATAATATGCGCAAGTCCTGTTATCTCAAATGGAGTTTCCTAAACACTTCAGTCCAAACACACTGGTTTAGGTAAATCAATAAAACAAGTTTATTAATACAGAAAGATGGATCTTAAGTGATTACACGTAATGAGGCATACAAGTCAGAACTGGTTACAAAGACATAAAAGGTAAAACACAACTAATACCTAATTTAACAAGCTAAGTGAATTCAAAACAAAAGGTCTCTCTCACCACATATGCTGGCAGTCTTACTAGCTGAATTCATTTCAGCCAGGATCCTTCCCCAGTCCAATGATGCTTCCTCTGTCCTTCAAGTGTTGTCGATGCCGTGAGTAGAGATAAAGGGAGAGAATATTTTGGGGCATCTGTTCCCCATTCTTATACCTTTTCCTCTTCTTTGAGAATCATCTCCAGCTAGGGCTCAGGAGACAGGAAGTCTGTGGGGATGGGAGCCTCCCGCTGTTCCTTTGCCAAGATGTAAATGTCTCACTGACACCCCTTTTCCTGCCAAAGAATGGCCACTTAACCAGGTGATGGTCCATTTGATTTCATTGACACCTGGCTGAGGTGTCAGTTTGCCTTTTGTCTCTGAGAAACTGGTTTGTGGCTGCTTCCCCAGTTGGAATGTCTTAATAACATTATACAGTAGAATCTTAAAACTTTACATACAATGTTGCCACACATATTTTGCCAGGAGAATAATGATCAGCAAATTATGAGTCTTCAAATGATACCTCACAAGGCATACTTTGTACAAAATTTATCACAGTCTTGTAAAAGGGGTGAACATAAGGGTACAGACTGTCACGGGGGTTCTTCTTCTGAGGAAAAAATTATGAACTTGTAACCACAAGAAAACCCCAGTGTGGGTTTGAAGGACTATTCACCTGCCAGAGCCCTTGTTGGATTTGGGGGGTGATCTCTGGTAAGGTTATCAGCATGCTTGTAGGTTCTTTTATTGTTTCTAATATGTCTCTGTAATGCTTTTATGTAAGTATAAATGTGGTTGCTTAGAAACAGATGTATGGTAACTGTTCACAGCCTCTGAAGAGAAAGCAAAGCTGGCCTGCTGAGGCAGTCTGTGTGGCAGGGGAATTCACAGTGTAGGCAGGAAACTGTGCAATTTGGAAACCCAGGTCAGGAGAGGGAGAGATGCAGGTCTTCACCCAAGAAAGTTGGTGGCTGGGGAGATGGAAGCCTAAGAGTGGATGCCCTGGCTGGATCACAAGGCGGAATTACAGGTGCAGTTATCCTGAACAGTGACAGGCATGTCCATGAAAACATCAATACAAAACTGAACATGAAGACTTCAGTGTTCAAACACAGCCTGGTGCTTAGTTCGTACCGAGATCCACATGTATGCAAAATTTCCTATATATTAAACTTATTTACAGTGTTCTTTCCCTTCAATTAACAAATGAGAAAAATAAGAGCTGTGTATTTTAGCTGTGAATTTCTCCCTAAATGGTGATGTCTATTGCATATTTGTATGTAACGTTAGAATGACTGTGTGTGTTACCCACACACTCTAGTGCACCCACCTTTACTCAATTCCTAGGGCTCAAGGCATAACCCAGTCAATTTAGGAACCCCCACCTTACCCAGTTCCTAGGGCTCAGGGCATACTTCTCTGCAGGTTTGTAGGATCTTTTTACCAGTGAAAGAACCTTACACAGTAATATCCTTATCCACTATTTATTAACAATTACCAAGCAAAATACACATGCTAAGCATACAATGACATGCTTACCAATCCTGATCATACAGGTGGACTATCCCTGTTGTCCAGGCAAGGTCAGTCTCGTCTGGATTCTGGTTGCTGCATGTCACGGTCGTGCAGAGGATTCTTAGCAGCTCTGATTTTAGGCTGTGTCTTGGGAGAGTGAGTTCTTCTTCTTCTTCCAGGTTTTTCCTTCTTATTCTTCTTCTTTTCCCTTTTCCATTCTTTTTCCTTCCCAGCAGGTCTCCTTCTTGGACCTCAGTTTATATAGTGAAACTTGAGTCCTGCTTAGCTATCCCTAAACCAATCATTTTACTAAAATGTTACAAAATAATTCTTTAACCAATCCTAACATATTGTGTAATAATTCTTTACTCACTCATCATACCCCACCACCTTAGTTGATTTAAATCTTGTAAAATTAATTATGCAACAGACAGAAACAATCAAAGAACCAGACAGAGACTGTACAGATAAACAATAGAGAAGTGGGGACCATAAAAGCAAAACAATAACGAAGTCAGGATTTCACACCCACAACTGTTGATAAGTGGTTCCTTGCCAGACAGAATGTTATCAAACAAAGTTTTCTTTAGACATCTTAAGATCTGTTTCTTTATCCGGTGATGGTGGGTTCTATGAGGACAGGAGCACCTTCTTACCAGCCCGATATTATATTGGTTTGATGCAATTTAGATGGAATGTGAGGATGTGGCTTCTTGGCTAGTGACTGCTGTTCTCCGAATATGGCTGCAGAAAAAGGCTTCAGACCTTACAGGTGTGCGCAAGAATGCAGTCAAAACATAAAGCTTCAGAGCTTGATGCTGTCTGGACAATGTCCCAGATTCAAAGTGACCATTAAATTGAATTTGATTGTTCATCCACTTATCCCACATAAGAGGTGAAATGCAGAGGACCAGGTCCGCAGATGGAATAAACCAGCTTAGCTCTGTTAACTTCAGTGGAGCTCTGAAGCATAAATTTAGAATTCAAAAAAATGATGACTTTATTAAAACAGCCCTGGACATTTTGACTGACCTTCTGTCTTTGTCAGCAGCAAAAGTTTCTTTCTCACAAGCATTTCATTAGTGGATCTACCTTACTAAGGAGCACTATGTAGAAAACTTTAAAGGGACAGAACAAAATAACATGTCATAGTTCAGAGCAAATGCATCTGTATTCTCCCTCTGTGGTCCAGTAAGGGCACCCGCTCTAGACTCCCAGCTCCTCAGCCATCACCTCTCTTGGTCTGAGGCCTGTTTCTCTCTCCTGACCAGGATGTTTCCAGACTGCATAGATCCCTGCCTGTACTGTGACCGCCTCAGGAAATCAGACTGCCGCAGCAGGCCTGCTTTTCTTGTCTCCTTGGAGATGGTAAACAGTGAATTGCCACAGTTATAGTTACCACACAGCTCTTTCTAAGCAAGCCCATTTATTCTTAAGGTAAAAGCATCACAGAAAAAACATATTAAAAACAATAAAAGATAAAAGCTTACCAGAAATCACCCCAACTCCAGCAAGGACTCTGGCCAGCGAACAAATCTCACACGGGGTTTTCTCCTGTGGTCACAAGTTCATCATGGCTCTTGCTCAGAACTAGCACACTTGTGAGTCCCTCCTTTATCCAGTTTGAGTCTTTGAAGAGACCGCAAATAGTTAATCGGCCAGATAATGGGTTTCTGCTTGAGGGGCAGCTTCAAAAGGATGGATCTGGAGGTGGCTTATTTTGCATTCCTCTCCTCCCAAGTATTTCCTAGGAATCCCCCCTCTCCGTCTCGCACATTCTTTCAAAGAGTCCTTTGAAGTGCATAACACGTCCTTGGGTTTACATTAGCCATGTCTTCTCCTTAAAGAAGTTATATACAATCCCACAATAACAAGTCAACATTTGCATTTTTAATTCAATGCACTCCTAAAATACTTACACTTAAGTCAATACGATTTAACTGGGATAAAGCAGGAATTACTGTCTGTCACAACATGATGATAGAATACATGTTTTAGGCTTTTTAAAATTTGTCATTTTAACATCCTGTCATTAACATGATTTTGATTTCTAACCATATGTATATGTTTCATCGCTAGGGGCCAGCTGCTGCAAACACTTACACATGTAGGTAACTGTACTCCTGTAAGGAAAGAGGCAGTCAGTTAGGAGCTAGGACAGCTGGGGTTTGTTCCAGATTCTGCCAGTGATGTGGTGCATGATTGTGGGCATGGCAGTTCACCTCTTTGTGAATCCCAACCTTTGTCTGCCTGCCTATTTGGATTGTTAGCTTTTCAGGACAGCTTTTCTTAGTAGATGTTCGTCCAGTGCTTAGCACTATGGAGCTGGTTGGGACTTCTAGGAGCTACTACAAATAATAGCCCCATTAACGCTAATGATAGGATGCACATGAGTAAAGATACTTACATGCCTGTTTGCAGGATTGGAATGAATGAGTGTGTAGTTGACTACAGCTCAAAGAAATGCTATTGGATTAAAAATCATATGAAAAGCCCCACGCGGCAGTCCCTGCATTACTGAAAACAGAGTTCATTATCAAAATTTAAATAATTTTTTTAAAATGTCATTCACTTTCCACCATTTGTTCCTCTTGTTTATTTTTTATCCTTAGACTGTGAGCCCTTTGGGGCAGGGTCTGTCTTTTTGTCTTGTGACAGGTTTCAGAGTGGTAGCCATGTTAGTCTGTATCAGCAAAAACAATGAGGAGTCCTTGTGGCACCTTAGAAACTAACAAATTTATTTGGGCTAAAACCCACTTCATCAGATGCATGGAGTGAAAAATAAGATACAACCGCATTTGTTCCAATCCCTCAGACAGAGACAAACACCTATAGGATCTCTGGCATTCTTAAAACTACAGTACCCACCTGGTGAAATGAAGAAATAGATTGACAGATCCGGAAGGGTACCCAGAAGTCACCTAGTACAAGACAGGCCCAACAAAGAAAGTAACAGAACGCCACTAGCCGTCACCTACAGCCCCCTACAGAATTACCCACAGCTCCCTACTAAAACCTCTCCAGCGCATCATCAAGGATCTACAACCTATCCTGAAGGACGATCCCTCACTCTTACAGACCTTGGGACACAGGCCAGTCTCGCTTACAGACAGCCCCACAACCTGAAGCAAATACTCACAGCAACTACATACCACATAACAAAAACAGTAACCCAGGAACCAATCCCTGCAACAAACCCCGTTGCCAACTCTGTCCGCATATCTATTCAAGGGACACCATCATAGGACCTAACCACATCAGCCACACCATCAGGGGCTCATTCACCTGCACATCTACCAATGTGATATAAGCCATCACGTGCCAGCAATGCCCGTCTGCCATGTACATTGGCCAAACCAGACAGTCTCTATGCAAAAGAATAAATGGACACAAATCAGACATCAAGAATTATAACATTCAAAAAACAGTTGGAGAACACTTCAATCTCCCTGGACACTCAATAACAGACTTAAAAGTGGCAATTCTTCAACAAAAAAACTTCAAAAACAGACTTCAGCGAGAAACTGCAGAACTGGAATTAATTTGCAAACTGGACACCATCAAATTAGGCCTGAATAAAGACTGGGAGTGGCTGGATCACTACAAAAAGTAATTTTCCCTCTGCTGATACTCATACCTTCTTGTCAACTGATGAGAATAGGCAACTTCTACCTTAATTGAATTGGCCTCGTTAGCACTGACCCCCCACTTGGTAAGGCAACTCCCATCTTTTCATGTGCTGTGATATATATACTGCTTACTGTATTTTTCACTCCATGCATCTGATGAAGTGGGTTTTAGCCCACGAAAGCTTTTGCCCAAATAAATGTGTTAGTCTCTAAGGTGCCACAAGGACTCCTCGTTGTTTTTGTCTTGTATCTGTTCAGTGCCTAGCACGGTGGGGTTGGGGCCTCTGAGCACTACAACACTAAACAAAAGAAGCGATAGCAGTAACTTCATTCACATAGGACAATGGAAATAGACTAGTCAGTATCATTTGTGTTTCTAGCTCCTGTGGTTGTGCAGAAAACTTTGATAGCATGAGCTGAATTTAAAGTGATGCAGTATTGTCTGCCAAAGTTTCCAGATATCTTGAAACAGTAACTCTGAGAAGTGTGAACAATCCTGTTTAATCCCACTTGGGTGTTAACTCTGGAGTCTAATGATGCTCATTTAAATGTCTGTGTTAACTGTTTCACTACTGATCATTTGATAGAAACTTCCAGCTAATATGCGTAGTCCACAGTTGCAAACTACCTCCTCAGGTGCCAAAATCCCCAGTTGTCACTTATCCAGTTGGTAAAGCCCTCAACTTCTCCCCTTGACAATGTCCAGGATGTAGTGATGCACAGTCAGTGCAAAAATCTGTGATTTATTGGAAGTGTGGGAACAGCACAAAATCAATTGAATACTATAGTGATTGCATTGTTCATTTCCATACTTCTTTTAAAAAAACCTTGGGTTTTCCATTTAAATGAAGCTGCCCCCGAATTTTTCAGTTGACCGCACCCCAATGCCACAGATTCCTGCAAAATGTAAGGCCAGTTTGCCACACAATACATAGTGTTGATTAGCAAAAACATTGAGACTTCATGCTTGTAGTTGGGCATGCGCTCTGGGATAGATCAACTTTAAATAGTTTAGAACTGCTCCTTTGGGAAAATAATGTAAGTTTGGTGGAGCTAGGTGAAGGGCTGCTGAAGAGGGATGTATTAGTCATTTTCCACCCCCTTTTGGCTCTGTGTTGAAAGCCACTAAAAAGAAGCCAAAAGAAGCTTTTCTGGCCAAGGCTGGTTTAGCAAGAATAGCTTCATGCTCTGGGCACTAGTTACCATGAAAGGAGCCCTAAGATTGCATTTTGAGATATGGTCAATAGCTGATCAAGGGATGTGGATACCAGACTCTCAATACAAGGCTGCCCTTCCTAACATACATAGCTGATTTGAGCATTAAATACCCCTAAGGCATGTATTTCATGGTCAAATTCTGGCTTCAATGGTACCAGGATTTGGCCCTTAATGACAGAGGATGCCATTAAGACACAGTCCGGAGCAGGGGTTGACCCCAGTGGGTGCTCAGCAGCATAGCATCACCCCTTAGGAGGGTGCAGCATATATTCTCCTCTGTTGCCAGCCAGCTGTACTGGCCAATCCCTGGAGGGGAGGCATGGTCTTGCCTCTGCCCCACTTCTGGTGGAAAGGCTGTGGGACACCACCTTCCATGCGGAGAAGTACAGGGGCTGCAGTTGTAGCCAGTCCCTGCATAGGGTTTGCAAAGTGGGGAAGATAACAGCTTCTAGATGCTTACCAATGGCTCTAACTTACTGTAATGAGAGGAAGGGTAAAGATTGGGTAAAGAGGGCCATTTGGCTTCAGTTCGCTCTTGTACCAGTGATGTTGATGGGAGTTGGCCATTGACTTCAGTGGGAACTGGATCAGGCCCATAATCTGTGTATCTCAGTTCCCCATCTGTAAAATGGGGATGATAATAGAACTGGTTGGAAAAATTCTGAAAAAACAATGTTTCATTGGAATTTGCAGACTTGACAAGTTGTGTGGCGATTGACTGATTTCCCCAATGTTCTGAAAGAACACAGGCAGGTTTTGAAACCCTCTTGCGAGGCTGGTTTCCAGACAGTTCACCCACATGGCTCCTCAGCAGCCGGACGGGTGGGCTGCCAGGATCTGTGAGCCCCAGAATACCCCTCACCTCCATGCGGATTGCTCAAGAGCCAGGGACGCCAGGACTTCCAGATTCTGTGGCTCCAAGGCAGCCCAGCTGACTAACTGCCTCTGAGCCAGAGCTTTCCTTTGCAGAGCATTTCTGGTTTTCATTCAGAACAAAGCCATGTTTTGGGATAGCCAAATCCGCCATGGAATGGAATTACCTTTCTCTGCACTACTCTAAAGAATCCGCCACCTTTTGTCTGTCTTGTCTATTTCGATTGTAAAGCCTTTTACAGGTACTGTCCCTAAGCATGTGTTTGTACAGGGCCTAGCACAATGGGGCCCTAATCTTGGTGGTGACCTCTGGGCACTGTTGTAATACACATCATAAATATAGCTTTTATCCCTCCCTCAAACCACATACATATATGTGGATGTTTTACCAAATGAGGAAAGGGACTGTTTGCAGCAAAACCTTATAAAAAACTTCATTCTGAACTCACGAATCTCAAAACAAAACTTCAGAGGCCCAGAAGAGGTCCCAGGAAGTTCTGATTCTCGGTCTGCTTGTTATGCTTTCCCTCCTTACTCGTAACTGTAGGATTTCATCTCTACCCCGACCCAACCAGGAGTGACAAGAAAGTCTTCTCCACAGGGTTTAGTCTCTTTATGTCTGGATAGTGCCAAGGGGAAAACCCTTCTGAGCAGAGTAAGGCCCGGCCCATTTCGGTTAGCTTCTTCCTCTGGAGTTGTGGGTGGAAGGTACGAAAGGAAGGAGACAGCTGATGTTTTGTTCGAAATCATTTTTCCGAAGCGATGCGTAGTAAAATAGAAAAGTGTTTCTTTGCGGGTTCATTTCTTTCATAGCAAAGCTAGACTCTTTCATGAATAAATGTTCCCATAAATAGAACTGTTGAGAGCACTGGCTCAGCAAGGATTTCTGGATCAAGTATCGAAATGTGCATACTTGCCAAATGAAAACTGCCCCACAGTCTCAATCAATAAAAAGAGATGAGGGGCAAGGGATTTTTTTTGTCTTAGTATAATAGACTACACCTGATAAATTGCCATGTACATAATTATATTGTTATTTATGTGTTTGTATTGTTATGGTAGGTATCACCAGGTAGCATTGTTACATATAGACCTCCAAGTTCTTTTCTTAGCCTGCGACCAAGTTTTGACTGTTGGAAAGATATGCCATGTTGGGTTTATGCATCCATCCTTTCAGGTGCCTGGTGCAATGTTATGGAACTATATGTGTGTATGGGGTTCTACAGTTATTTGAACTACTCTTGAATTTTGTACAGTGGCAGATTCTAGAGAGAAGGAGCTGTGTGAGTAGCAGGAGGGTTTGCTTTCTGCCTTGGGCTCTGATTAGATTCAACTTTTGAGGCAGAGTTGCTCCATGGGAACTGCACATTGATATTGGGCTGAGATTCCTGGAGGAAGAGATTGCCCGGCATGCTGTTTGACTATATCATGTCAGCACTCATTCTGGGTGTAAATAAAGGAAGTTACAAAGAAAGGATACCCAGGCTCTGTGTCACTGATTTCTCCTCCATAGGGAAGGACACCTGGACACCTGCTCCTGGTCAGCACACAGTGACGCTGATGTCAGAATGAGGCACTGGTGTAGGACAAAGGGGTCCAGCCAAGAACCTGGGTCCCATTATGTTAAACACTGTACACACATGAAATGAAAAAGGACAGCCCCTGACTCAAACAGCTGACAACCTGAGAATATGATGAGAGACAGCAAACAGGGCAGGCACCAGGCAACGACTGTATTTGGAATAATAAGTAGCAGTCGTTTCTATATGTAGCTTTAGCACCAGAGCTGGGATTTATCTGGGGTTGTTTCCATGCACTACAGGTAGTTTCTAAACCCATGACCCTGCTAGGAAGTCAATGGGACTTAATACAAGCATAGGGATCCACCTGCATGGAGCTGATTGCAGGAGCAGGGCCAAGACAGGCCCTTTTCCAGGTAAAGAAGAGAATGCTGTGGTCAGAAATAAAGGCAGTTTTTTCAAAAGGATCTCGTCACATAAGAAAGAGGCGACAAAAGGCCATAAGCCAGGCAAAAGGAGCCTGCACAGCTGTGAGGCTCAGAGTATCTAGGGAGGCTTCCTAGGCTCTGTAGATGAAGAGGCTATTCTGTACTCCATGGGGAATGGAACCTCTCTGCAGGCAGGAAATGCCCACTGCGGTCACTTCTAGGTCCTTTTTAATACTTATTCAATAAAGTGTGAGGGGACAGGATGGAGCTAATTAGTTTGTGTGCCCAGGGTGGCCCCTAGGCCTGTGTCAATGTATAGGTAGATGGTGCCCACTGTCTGTCAACTCCACCTCAACTTTCCATTAAAGCCTTCCCCACTTCCGGGTGCACTATGCCACTCTATTTTGAAAGATGAATATAGGGAATCAGTGCTCCCCCAGTAATAAGTGTCACTCCCCTTTCCCTGCTAATAAGCCCTGCCTATCTCCCCAAATGTCCTGCCTGGATTATGGAAGTCTGTCTGAGGCCCCCCTCCTGCATCTTAATTTGCACAGAGATAACTCTGTGCTTACAAATGACCTTGTCCATTTCCAGCAACCAGATGTGCATTTCACATGCCTGGGGGCTGGTCGCAGAACCCTAATACATTTCTAAGGTAGCAGCTGGAAGTGGCACTTGATCTCCATTATATATATGGATAAACAGAGATGCAAAGACATGAAGTGACTTTCTCAAAGTCCCTCAGCTAGTATGTGGCAGAGATGGAACTAGAACCCAGGTTTCCTGATCCCCAGTCCAGTGTCAAAATAAGAGATTAGGCCAAATACCTCCACATTAGTGTCCATTGTGAGGCATCAGCCACTGATGTGCAATTATCTGGATTCCCCACACATGCTGCAGCTTTTTTACTTTTATTTTTAAAATAAATGTTAAATTTAAATAAAAAAAGTGAATAACTATTAGTGTCTTGTCTCCTAAAGATAATCTTCAAGAGCATCTAAGCAAGGCCCAAATTTTTAGAAGGGTGCAGAGCCCTTTTGAAAAATTTGGTCCCTGTTCAAGTACGTTCGTGGGAACTGAATTCTTTTGAAAATCTGGCCCAATTTATAGCTGCTGAGCTCTTGAAAAATCTGGTCCTAATAGTCGAGGGAATATCCACATTTTTGCAGGCACTGCTGGGAATAATGCTTACCTCCCTTTGTCAAGCACTTTAAGAGCTATGGATGGATGACAAACGTTATATAAGTGCTAAATGAGTACTTAGCAAAGGCCCAGTGTTTAAAAACACATTTTTAAAGTGTTGCTATTGCAAACTATTGCCACGAGATGGCAGGTTTCAACTGTTTGATCAGCAGATTACCTCCAGCAGGTCAAGCTTGTGCTACACTGCATAGGGAAAATACTCTGACACTCAGTCATGTACATTCTCATCTCAGCTCCTTCGCCCTGGAATTCTTTTTAATGTTGGAAGCCAGCTGGAGGTTTGATCTTAAAGGAGATGTCAGATGAGTGACGGCAAGGGGAAGACAATCAGAGCCAGTGTGGTCAGGAGGGGCAGGTGGAGGAAGGAGATGTTACAGGAAACCAGAAAGGAAGGCAAGGAGAAGCAAGATCAATGGGGGAAAGGCAAGAGGGAGGCAAATGGGTGGTGAAGTAGGTTGAAAGAGCAGCTGCTGAAGACATGGCCAAGAAGGGGAGAAGTAGGAGACACAGGCTGATAAGCAGGGGGAGCAGCTGCCAAGTAAGCAGGTTGGGGCTGGGCTGGGAGCCTGGCAGATGCATACCTGGTGGGTCAGACCCCTTGAGCTGGTCGTGTGTGCTGACTGCAGGGAAGGAGTTGCTTGCTGACTGGTCAGAGAGCATGAGGAGGAGAGGCTGATTGGAAAGAGGAGAGAGCAGCGAACAGAGGAGCTGGAGACTTGGCCAGCTGTATTGGGCCAAAAGGGGCAGTGTGAGGAGGGCGTGCTCTAACTCTACTCAGAGCCATCCCCATGCAGCGATGCGTTTACATAAGCACCGCCCTGTGCATTGCAGTGAGACTACACCCCTGCCCTGCTTTAAGTACAGTAACCCGACGAATATTGGGTTTGAGTATGATACAGTAACACCATTACAATATTCATGCCTTACTGTCTGATAACACCTTCACAGCTGACAATCCCACTGCTTCACAGCTGAAGATCCCACTGAATTAAACCACACAACACCCCTGAAAAGTAGACAGCTATTTCCATCCCCACTTTACAGTTGAGTAAACATCTACTTGGAGCACATAATGATTGATGCCCTAGAAGATCACATATGCACAGTAGGCACTGGGGGGTGAACAATCTCAAATCTTCAGATCGCTGATGACATTGACAGCCTGGCAGGCAGCGAAGATGAACTTGCCAACCTTGTGAAATGATTGGATGAAACCTCAGCAAAATACAGCATGGAAATCAGTGCAGAGAAAACCAAGCTGATGACAAACAAACGTGACGGGATCAGCTCACATATCATTGTCAGTGGACAAGAGCTGGGGACAGTGAAACAGTTCAAGTATTTGGAGGCAATCATCACTGATGAAGGATCCAAGGCAGAAATTTGGGCAAGAACTGCGCAAACAACAGCAGCAGTGGCAAAGCTAAAGCCAGAAAATTTGGAGTACTAAGAACATCTCTCTGGAATGCAAACTAAAACTGCTGCACGCATTGGTCACCTCCATTTTTCTGTATGCGTGCGAGACTTTGACCCTTACGGCAGAACTTGAGCAGAAAAATATGGGTAGTAGAAATGAGATACTTCCATAAAATCCTGGGCATCTCTTACTTCATCCACGTCACTAATGAAGAGGTCCACAGTATCATCACCCAGTGCACTGGGTCATATGAAGACCTCCTGATGACCATGAAGAAGCGCAAGCTGAAGTGGTATGGCCATGTAACAAGATCATCTGGCCTATCCAAGATCATCCCCCAAGGGACAGTACAGGGGAAGAGAAGAAGAGGTAGACAGAAGAAGAGATGGATTGACAACATAAAAGAGTGGACAGGAATGGACTTCGCAGAGATTCAAGCACTGACACACAACCATCAGTGGTGGAGACAATTGGTTGATTGCTCTTCAGTGATGGTGACCCAACGACCAATGCGGTTATGGGAGGGGGGATGATGATGATGATGAAACTGAGGCATTGTGGTTAAGTGACTTGTCATGGCATGTCAGTATGGGCAGTAGGAAGAGAACCCAGGATTCACAAACTTTAGGAGGCAAAGAAAGCTGGGACTTGCCACTTATTCTAATCCGTGTGCAATTGATGAGGAGGCATGGGAAATTCAATAGAATCAAAGATGACCTTAAGAACAGGAGAAAAGAGCTGGAGACTGGGTTAGTGCCAGAAGATTGGAGATCCTTCCAGAGTCAAGTTAGAGTGGGAAAAAGTAAAGACAAATATCTGAATCCAACTGATGGACGTGTCTATAGTCCAGCGAGGGGAGGGTTTGGAATTCATGGAGTGTTTAAAGCCTTCTGTGATCAGAGACTCGTTGGTCTCCCCTTAGCAAACGGGATTCCAACCACCTGGGTTCAAAAATGTTAGTCCTTGTTAGGCCAGCTTTAACCTGGTTAGGAAGGGGAGAGGGGCAAAGATGACAGACACCCAAATTCTTGCATGAGCTTTGCTTACTGGAAAGAGGCTAGCTTTCTGAGCCAGAGATCATAATGCTGTGCCTATTGCCACTTTTCCTACTTCGAATCTGGTAGTTGTCATTCTCGATATTCTTTGCCTCTTCTTCTGGTAGTTATTCTTTGTTGTCATTCTCTGGTAGTTAATTTAGTATCATGCCTCACCCCGAAGAGGAAGTCTGCCGAGAAGCAGTGGCAGAGGTCTGTGGTGTGACTCTGATGTTACTGGGGGAGTCAGCACAGAGACTGGGTTGCTGTCAGCAGCTGTGCGGTCCCCTTCATGCTCTGTAACTGCACAGAAATTGCTGCTGGGGTGGAGCAAACCACTGGGGTTTCACTGCAAGCTTTTTTTCCTCTGACCATTGCAGTGTAGGGAAGGCTGGAGGCAAAAAAAAAAAAAAAACAGTTTTGGCTTGTACATTTCTAAGTCTGAAGGTTCAAACAACTGTTTACATGTAAATCTCCAAACCAACAAACACATTTAGGGGAAAAACCAAAGTAAAATCTATGGAAGTTCTTTCTTTTGCTCTTGCACAGGAAAGAACTTGTTATCCAAAAATCTGTAATATCCTAGCCAGTCTCTATCCCTTCAGGTGTACAGTGCAATGTTATGGAACTATACATGTGTATGGAGGCCCACAGTTATTTGAACTATTCTTTGATTCTGCTTTGACCTATAGCAGTGGTTCTCAAACTTTTGTACTGGTGACCCCTTTCACATAGTCAGCCTCTGAGTGTGACCCCCCACCCCCATACATTAAAAACAGTTGTTTATACCTTTAACACCATTATAAATGCTGGAGGCATAGCGGGGTTTGAGGTGGAGGCTGACAGCTCGCAACTCCCCATGTAATTACCCTCACGATCCCCTGAGGGGTCCTGAGCCCCAGTTTGAGAACCTCTGATCTATGGTATCTCAGAAAATGAATTTTTTGGCTCTAGTGAAAGGAGCAATGTGACCTAGAGCTTAGAGCAGTGGTTCCCAAACTTGTTCCGCCACTTGTTCAGAGAAAGCCCCTGGTGGACCGGGCCGGTTCGTTTACCTGCCACGCCTGCAGATTCGGCCAATCGCGGCTCCCAGTGGCCGCAGTTCGCTGCTCCAGGCCAATGGGAGCTGCTGGAAGCGGCGGCCAGTATGTCCCTCGGCCCGCGTCACTTCCAGCAGCTCTCATTGACCTGGAGCAGCGAACCGTGGCCAGTGGGAGCCATGATCGGCTGAACCTGCGGACGCGGCAGGTAAACAAACCGGCCCGGCCCACCAGGGGCTTTCCCTGCACAAGTGGCGGAACAAGTTTGGGAACCACTGGCTTAGAGAAAGGCACTGGGAGTCAGGACACCTAGGTTCAGTTCCTGATAGTGTTACTGACTTATTGTGTAACCTTGATTATGTCACTTAACTGCTCTGTGTCTCCGTTTCCCCATCTGTAGAATGAAAATGAAAAGGCTTGCCCATTTCAGGGGTATTTTGAGGAGTGCTTTAATGCTTGTAAAACAGCTGGAGAGCTCTAGCTGAAATGTGTTATAGTAGTGCAAAGTATTAACAAATGACTGCCAATGTCAGAGAAGATTGGTGACTTAAGTTCTGTAGTGTAGACATAGCCTATGTCTGCATAGCTATGGCAGCAAGGACCTAGTTTGGTGCAGCATACATCCACAGTTTTTCTGCGGGCTTGTATTTAGTGAATGTTACAGCAACCTCAGGGCCGTTCTAACTCGTGGTCAGCTGACCACAGCCAGGTATGACCAGGATGTAAGGATGCCCCAGTTCCTTTTCCCAGAATCATGCCAAGGGTACAGGAGCTCCGTGCTACCAAGGAATTCTCCCATGCAGGGTGAATTCTCAGGGTGTTGAGCCACCAACTTTATGGCCATGATGAGTTGCACAAGCAGCCAGAATGGGAGTCAGGATCTGAAACCTGTAGCACCCTGTATATACTTTGAAAATAAATAAAGTATATCCTGTAAATCCTATTGTCTTTCTGGTAGAAATCAGGTATTTCTACATCTGACGACTCTTGAGATATCAGACCTTAAGATGATCACTAATCCTTTGCCAACATGGTATTATTGGTATCAGTCTGGGACAGAACACAGCAAGTCTGAGAGCAGTGGAATTGTCATCCTCTTAACAGCAACAATTCTGCTGGTGAGATCTTCTACCAAACCCAAAAAGTCTTGCTGTAAATAAGATGAAGACACAGATCCACAAAGGTACTTAGGCCTAGATACCTTTCTGGAGCTGGGCCGAACTGAGATTGTCAATAATGACTTCTGGAAAGCACCACTAGAATGCTCTCAACACCAAATCATTTCTTCTTTTGCTCTTCCCTTTGGTGGGCCTAAACTGCAAAATTCTGGCCTGGATTTTGAACCCCTGAAGATAGTGGGTGTTCAAATCTGCAGGGGTTTGGTTTTGTTCTGCTCATTCTGAGACTGGGGTCAGCTATGAAATTCTAGCTTGGGCTCGACTCACTCAAATTCAGAGGGAACTTGTGCTACAAGTTTGTTTTGGGCCCATCTTATGCTTAATTTTTTCATGAGGAAAAAATCGAAATTAAATCAGCATTTCCCAAACTTTTCAAAGCTGACAGGTTTCAGAGTAGCAGCCTTGTTAATCTGTATTCGCAAAAAGAAAAGGAGTACTTGTGGCACCTTAGAGACTAACAAATTTATTTGAGCATGAGCTTTCGTGAGCTACAGTTCACTTCATCGGATGCATCCGATGAAGTGAACTGTAGCTCACGAAAGCTCATGCTCAAATAAATTTGTTAGTCTCTAAGGTGCCACAAGTACTCCTTTTTTCAAAGCTGAGTTTCATGTAAATGAAACCAATAGCACCCCTTACAACTAGTGTTAAAGGTCTAGCCTACATGAGCAGTCACTCCAGGCAGATTGTGTTTGGGACAGCAGAATCAGGGGAGCAGTAGGGGCTAGCACCTCCACAGTGGAAAAACTGGGGGTGACTACATTTCTGCCCGCCCATGGATTGTTCTGCTATATTCTGGGAACCAGTGTTCCTTGTAAACTGGACATGTGTTGGGGGGCGGGGCACAGAGGTGAGAGTGGGACTGGATGGGATGAAATGGAATGGCCACTGCAGGCTCTGGGCTCAGGCTAGGAAGTGGGTAGGAATTTGATTGGGTCAGGCCCAGGAGCAACTACCCCTGTCAACAGATGCCAACTGCCAGGACCCCCTTTCTCAGCCTGGAGCTGGCTCCCCACCCCTGAGCTGAGCAACCACCCCCACTACCCCCATTCAAAGCAAGCTTCTGCTGCCTTTAAATTGTGTAGATCTACATAATATGATACTGGGTATGTCTACACTGCAATTAAAACCCCACAGCTAGCCTATGCCAGCTGACATAGGCTTGTGGGGCTCCAGCTAAGGGGCTGTTTAATTGTATGGTAGACATTTGGTCTTGAGCTGGAGTCCATGCTCTAGGACCTTGCGAGGTAGGAAGGTCCCAGAGCTTTGGCTTCAGCCACAATTAACCAGCCCCTGGGGGTCACGGGGCTCAGGGTGTGTCAGACGGCACTGGCCAGCCACAGATATCTAATTGCAGTGTAGGACAATCTCCTGGATAAATCTGAAGGTTTGTTTTATACTTTTGGGGTCCATCGTATTTAAAAGGCAATTGTTTATGTGTTATTGTGCAAGTGCATATAACTCCTCTAGATGTGACTAATGTAAACCTTGGGAAATATTAGGAACTTCAAATGATTTTTTTGAAACAATGTGAACTTGTAAAATTAAGTGGATTTCTCAGGAAAACTCTGCTGGGGGGTATGCTAATATAACCCCTCTGGTTAGGCAAAGATCTCATCTATTTGAAGCTTTGCCCTGGAGAGGGGACACCTTGTCTGGCTGATTACCTATTTCCAGTCTCTTCAAAGACCTCAAACTGGATAAAGGACTGACTCACAGATTCATAGGAGTATCTGTTCTAAGCAAAGCATGTTATGAATTTGAAACCATAGGAAAAGGGCTGCTCACCTTTCAGAGCCCACATCAGGGTTGGGGTGATCTCTGGTAAGTTTATCAGCATGCGTGTAGGTTCTTTATTGTTTTTAATAGGTTCTCTCTGTGATGCTTTTACCTTAAAAATAAAATCTGCTTGCTTAGAAAGAACTGTGTGGTAACTTAAAATTGTGGCAATTATATTGCATATCATCTGAAGGGAGAAGCGAAGCTGGCCTGCTTAGGGTACTCTTTAATGGGAAAAAACACAGTGGTAGCAGGGAACTGGTCAGCCTGGAAATACCCTGGTCAGAAGGAAAAGAGATGTGGGTATCCACGCCAGAGAGGTGATGGCTGAGGAGCCTGAACTGGCTATCCTGGCTAGACCACGGAGGGGGAATACAGTACAGTTGTCCTGAACTGACAAATATTTCTGTTTTACATGCTTTGAGCAGTGAAACAGTTAACTGGCATTTTAAAATATTGTTGGGGTCTGAATTAGCATTCATTGAAATAAATGGGACAGTTCACAACCCAGAGCTATTGTTTCAGGCTCTTTGCAAACTCAGATGAACATTGTTGCATCACTTATGCTCAGGCCACATTGTCAAGGTTTTCGTTACAATCATAACAGCTGCTATTGTTACTTTTTGGTTTTGAAATTAAAGCTGAGGCTCTGATGAACAAGTTAGAGGCTTTTCCACTCCACTCCCAGCTAGCTCCTGAACCTCAGTGGGAATATTCTGCAAAATGCTAAATTAAGTACCTTTCACAATAAGCAACATGAAAAAAAAAATCAAAACACAATTCCAAGTGTTTATTATGTATTAAAAATACTGTAAATAAGCCATACAGTTCACTTCACAGTAACCTAAACAACTGTTAGAAACTTGAAAAGAAAAGTCAACAAAGAACAGTGCAGTTCAAAAAGTAACAACAAAATTTATCTCAATGCAGTGCATCCGCCTCACTTATTAAGACTTACTTGACTTATTAGCAACTTCTCACTATGTACAGTGGGAACAGCATTACAAATAGCTGGGTATTTTATTCTTAAATATCGAAGGGAACTCCCTCTTTACCTCTGCTGTTCCCAGAAATTACCATTTGTTGGAGGTGCTAGTTCTATGAATCATTTTCTAATGCAGCCAAAGAGTTGGTTAAAATAGGGCATGCATTACACTCTCTGTAATGTGGGCTAGCAGATATCCCCATTTACAGAGCAGTCTGCACCAAGGCATAAGTACCTTTGAAAAACAACCTTTGAAAAGTAAACCTCAGAAAGAAATCAGAAATCCTTTTCTAGGGTACAACCCCCCAAAAAGTTCCATGTTGGAGAGGTTCTTAGAATGCTTGAAATTCTTTAATATTTGACAGTCATTCTGATTCTCAGCCAACCTGAGGCTTGCTCGTACTCCATTGAAGTCAATGACACACTCCCACCGACTCCAGTTGTACAGAATACAGTAATACTAATTAAAGTCACTATCACCTCAGAGGCAATCTTGAAAGGTATTTTATTTAGAAACAATTCTGTTGGTATCATTCTGAATCTTCTCTTCCTCCTCCTGTGGTATTATTAGCAGGCTTAGGCCTGG
This sequence comes from Lepidochelys kempii, assembly GCF_965140285.1. Classification (NCBI taxonomy): domain Eukaryota; kingdom Metazoa; phylum Chordata; order Testudines; family Cheloniidae; genus Lepidochelys; species Lepidochelys kempii. The sequence goes on from NC_136380.1 coordinate 254,109,268, forward strand.
TCTACAGCTAAAACATACGTCAGTCAGGGGTGTGTCGCCCCTCCCCCATGCAGCAACCTAGGTATGCTGACAAAAAACCCCAGTTTGTGCGCTTATAGGAGAGGGGTTCTATTGGCATAGCTAAAGTCACTGGAGGAGGTGGTGTTCTTACACTGGCAGAACAACTCCTGTGTCCTTGTACGTTGCAACTACACTAGGGTGCTGTGCCGGCATAGGCAGTGGTGTTTTTAGTTCCTCTCCTCAGTCTTCCTCACTCAAAGCCCTGATCATCTCCACAGCAACTAACCGTGATACCACGAAAAGGAATTACGACTTCAAGGGAGAGATTCTGACAATGTAAATAATCCCAAAATAACACGGCAAAACGTTATTGAGCCCTCTGGCAATGAATCACATCCTTCAATTCACATTCCTCTTCCCAGCCATGCTAATCTGTACATGGGGGTTTGGAGGTGCTGGGGAAAGGGGCATATGGGCACAAATATTTCTGCTCTTTAGCAGTGCCATGGAACACCCCTCAGCAGCTCTCGTCTCACGTTTTTTGGAGAACTAGAGTCTGTAGGTGCCCTATACTTCTCCCCACTCCATGAGTTTTCCTGTGTGCGGCTATGTATGCATGGCAGTCAGAACTTGCTTCTTTCCCTACACGGTGGAATAAGCTGAAGAAACAGATGAGTTGCCTCAGGCCTAGTCTACATGTATTAGTTTTACCAGCATGAATATTTTGATTAAGGGTGTGTTTGTTTGGTTTTAAAACCGTAATACCACTAAAAGCCCTAGTGTGGATGCAGTTACAGCAGTATAAGGTACCTTATGCCAATATAGCTACTCCCCTTCCACTAGAGGAATAGCTAACCCAGTATAAAGCACCTTTATATCAATATATCTATGGGTCTGTCTACACTACAGCCACTACAGTGGCACAGCTATGCATTGTAGCTGTGCCACCTTAGCATCATAGCGTAGATGTTTTCTACATCGATAGAAGGAGTTTTTCAGTCGATGGAGAGACGGATTAACTACAAGAGGCGGTAGTGAGGTCACCAGAAGAATTTTTCCTTTGACCTAGCTGCATCTACCCAGGGAGTTAGGTCAACCTAATTATGTTGCACAGGGCACATTTTTCACAGCCCTGAGCAATCAAGGTAGGTCTATCTAATTTTAAGTGTAGACCAGGCCAATGTCTACAGTAGGGAGATTGTGCTGCTGTAACTATACCAGTATACTTAAAGCAGTACAACTTTCTAGTGTTGACTAGGCCTTAGTAATTTACCGTACTCACCCACCTATCCATCCGAACTCACAAAACTTTTAAAAATGAAACTAAACAGAAGAGAGATCCAGGAACTAAGCAGAACTGTCTCTAATTATGTGTCCTTGTTTTCTTTGGAGGTGTCAAAACACTGGGTATACAAAAGCTATTCTTTTAAATTCGATAACTGCACAGTTAGCACTGTTCACTTAAACTTTTTCATGTATCTTTTCTACTTTCATAAACAATCTATCCAGATCATTCCTTAGGTCATCTACCAAACTCCTCACAGACTCCACATTGTTCTCATTTGTTTCTATTTTCACTGAGTAAGCAACTAAACTATCTACTGCAGTTCTTATCATTTTCAAGTCAGATTCAACTTGATTGACAGAAGATCTTAATGTGTCTACAGAGCCTTCTACAGAAGACAGTTTTTCAAGATAGTCTTGAGATTGTGCTTGGCCCATCTGAGGCTTTTCTTGATCCAGCAAAGCACTAACTTGTTTCTGGATGTTATGAAGTGCATCAGCAGAGTCTGGTAGGTCACTCACACTTCTTCTCAGTTCATCAACATCATGGTATAATGAGAGCTGAGATTCACTAAGACTTTGCACAGTGTCTGTTATTGAACGTACATCACCATCTGAGGTACTACGCAGAGATGCAATGGCTTCCTCTAGAGTTGCTAGCTTTCTTTCATACGCTTCGTGCTTAGAAAGAAGTGATTCCATCTTTTCAGTCTGTTGAGCATCAGTAGAACTTAGAGACTGAAAATTGTCTTCTACACCTCTGAATCTGAATTCAAAGCCTTCCCTGTTCTTTTCAAGGGTTTCTAACACATTTTTGGAGAGTACATTTTCTTCCTGTTTGTTAAGGTTGGCTTTAATTTGCTGTAAATCTTCATCCAGTCTTTTAATCTCATCAGGGAGCTGCATAATGGATTCTTCAGCTTTAAGAACTTTCTCTTGAAAAGCTTTCAATGAAAGGTGTTCTGTGTCTGCAGTCTCTTTGAACGTCTCAAGTTCCTGTTTGAGATTGACTAATGCTTTGATTTCAGTATAAACATCCGATTCCATGGACTCTATTGTACTTTTCAGAGACTCTATGGCCTTCTCTTTGGTTTTCATGGATGTTTGCATCTCATCAACAGCATCTTTCAGAGCCTTTAATTCATGTTTATACACATCTGTTTCTCCCAGTGAAGCCACCTTTGCTTTCATATCATTGATTTCATTTTGGCTCCTTTTCTGGACTTCAGTGAATATGGCAATGTTATCGTTGATAGACCTGGTCAACTCTGTTAATCTTTCTTCCACAGTGTTTTCAAGTGACATGAAGTCTCGTTCTCTTGCATCCTTTACCACATGGATGCCATCAGACAGGTCTTTCAGGATTTCATTTTGTAGTTTTTGAAGAACCTCACTGATTCGATTTATTTCACTCTCCCCTTGTTTAACACTCTTCTCAGTAACTTCTTGTTTATGCTGAGCACTTTTCATCATGGATTCAAAACCTCCAAATGTGGCTTGAAGAGAATGCACCTAAAAACAGAAATCCACATATTTTCAACTTAAATTTTCATCTTATGTTAGTTGATGAGGATGTCGCTATCTACCTAATTTACGTATAACCCCCACTATTGTAGTATCTGAGCACCTCAGAATCTTTACTGTTCCCTCCCTCAAGCATTCTGGTGATGCTGGGAAGTACTATTATCAAATAGGAAACTGAGGCACAAAGAAACAAAAGCTTGGGCTACACTGGAAAGTTATACCGGCATAGAGGAGTTGGAGAGAGGTGTGAAAAAACACACCCCTGACCGACATAGTTACGGCTGACAAAACCCCCAGTATAGATGCAGGTATCTTAACAGAAGAATACTTCCAGCCAAGTGGCTACCGTTGTTCAGGGTGGTGGTGTTCCTACACTGGCAGAATAACTCCTTCCGTTGGTATAGGCTGCATCTATGCTAGGGGGCTATGCCAGCACAGATATGCCCAGCAGGGGATGCAGATGGAGCCCTATGCCCAGGGGCCGCACTGAAGAGCCAGTGTCCAATAGAGGGACCAGCGCTCATGGGGTGCAGCCTTCTGCTCCCCTCCTGACCCCGGCCCATCAGTTCAGACAGAGTCTGTGCAGGGAAAGTGGACAGACTGGTACTGAAAAAGGGTTGGGGTCAGGAGGAGAACTTGTCCTGCACAGACTCTCTCAGGAAGGGGTGCAGATGGGGCTCCGTGCCCTGGGGCTGTGCTGATGGGCCAGGGTCAGCAGGGGAGCTTCTCTGAAAAATTCCCAGGTCCTGAAAAAGCCAAAATTGAAGTGAAGTCTGTAAAACCCAAATAGTGGCTTTTTCAAAACTCAGAAATTCTTCTGAGAACATGAAGGGCTTTGCCTATTTGGTATGAGCTGATGGTTTCAGTCCAGCTCCCTGTCCAAATCACAGAAATTACCTCCACAGTTGGCACTGACTGGCACATTTATTGACAGTCTCAGCTCAGAGGCCAAGGCATCACTGGGCATGAAGACTGAACTACCTCTCCCACCTAGAATAAGGATCTAGGCATATGAATGGGAAAGCTTGCACGACCATTGCCTGGCTGGACCCGTTCTGCGGATAAACAGAATTTCAGGCTTTGGGTCTATGAAAGTGGCACGTTCCATAAGCACTAAATTCACACAATTTAAAAAACCCCAAGTGATTTTAAAAACTCACACCGACTTCAGTGGGGATCCTGCACAAAAGAACTCTTACAGGTTTTGGCTGTGTGGCAGTGGTGAATAATGCATGCTACAGGAATCCTGGAGATGCTGTCTTGGCTCATTCCCTGCTACACATGTGGAGTGTGCATTAATCAGTACTGCCATGCGGTCTGTCAGGTTTATTGATTAGATAAGCAGCTTCAGACCTGGTTTCATTTTGTAAATAACATTATTAAATGAATGCACTTAAAAGAAAATATCTTATTTTTAATTATAAAAGGCCAAGTCATGAGGTCTTCATTCAGCTCCCAAGCCTACAAACATTTCCCACATGAGTTAGCTCATTAATTTAGTTACTAATGAATAAGTAAGTTATTCAGATACATGTCTGCAGGTTTGGATGCTCAGGTTGAACCTCCCTTGGTTTCAGTGGGAGTCTGAGCTGAGTAAGGACTGCAGGATTTGGCCAAAAGTCTTTTAATTTTGTTTTAAATGCAAACATTAAGTGATATACTGTTGATAGGTCCAAGTAATCCCCAAACTTTACAGGTGACCTGCAAAGGAAGCACGGTTTTACTATCCTTTTTTTCTTCAGGATGTATAGAGAAGGGGTAAAAGATTTCTCCCCATCCTCCAATTTTTTTCAAAGTCTACTAAATTTATTCCTTAGGGCTTGTCTTCACTACTGTGCTGCGCCAATGTAGCACGTCTGGTGAAGACATGCTACGTTGACAGGAGAGTGCTCTCCCGCAGATGTAATTACTCCACCTCAGCGAGAGGCGGAAGCTATGTCGGTGGGAGAGCATCTCCCACTGATATAAAGCATTGTGTACATCGCGCTAAGTCGATGTAACTTACGTCACTCGGGGGTGGTTTTTTCACACCCGAGCGATGTAAGTTACATCAACTTAAGCAGTAGTGTAGACAAGCCCTAAGAAACACCGTATAGTATCATAGCTATTTCTTGTTTTGCTGGAGCACCAAAGGGAGTTTTCTCAGCCTTCTGTTGAAGGGATAAGAGTATTTGAATCTTTAACAAAGACAGTCTTTCTCCCAAACATTTGTCAGGTGTCTGAGGTAAATGGGTGTTAACAAAAAGCAAAGTTTTAAATAGTTTGTTCAAAAATCAAATTCCCTCTCAATTGCTCAAGTTTCAATCTAATTTGATTATGTTATAATCTCACTGCTTCTCCAGTTGTTCAGGAAAAACAGAGTAGATAAGACCTGATATTTCTAATAGAAAAATAAGCAGGAAAAAACCCACTCTTGAATCCTACCTTGTCCATGCCCTAACTCCTTACCACAGTTGCCAACTTTCATGCGGTAAATAAGCACCCCAACTTTCACAATAAGCCAAAAATCAAGCTAATCCCATTTCAAAACTAAGCCAAAACAAGCCAATCCCTAAGAACCCCAATACTCTATGTGACTAGATCCCCCTGGCCTGCAGTCTGGGACCGTGGTGGGCCTGCTGTGTACCTCTGACTCTCTCCCCCACTTGCCCCTGCTTGCCGGGAGCCAATCAAAAAAAGAAGCAACAAGCTAAAAGCTGGCCAACAAGCAACTCACAAGCCAATTAAGCCAAAAACAAGCCCAATTTCTGCAGCTTTTTTGAGGGTTTGGCATATCTGCTCCTTACCCTTCTCGCCTCAAAAAAAAGTCCCAGGCCGCCTTCATATATCAGAAAGAACCAAAAAGGGCATGGGGGGGAGGGGGGGAAGAGGGGGAAAGAATCCTTTCCTTTGCAGGCCACCTTTAAAACTTAAAGGAAAGATGATTACATTTTAAGCAGTTTGTACCCTGAAGGTCTTACATGAGACTAGAAAGAAATTAAATGGGAAAATGTGAATAATAATGTTACTCAAATTGCTATGTGGCAATGGTTATTAAATTGATAATGTGGTTCTATCAGTAGTTACCGCCCAGTGGTCTTTCAGTCTGATTTTACCATATACAGAGTTTTTCACTACAGAACTTTTTTCTGTATCTCTTTAAAGTTGTCATGTCACACATCAGGTGTTTATAAGCCTTACATAGTGCAGGGAAACTATTGCTCACCTATCTCCTCCTGCAGACACAGCTGTAAAATTAAACTAATGTGCTAAGTTCATCCTATTAACTAACCTGTCTCCAAATGTTACTGTTATCGGACCAGAGAATCTGGCTCTCTAATGTCACAATGTGCCAGGTCAGGCCTAAAGTGCCAGATGTGGCCAGTGGAGGATTCTCTGTAACTGAAAGTCTTTAAAACATGATTTGAGGACTTTGGTAACTCAGTCAGACGTTATGGGTCTATTACAGGAGTGGGTGGGTGAGGTTCTGTGACCTGCAGTGTGCAGGAGGTCAGACTAGATGATCATTATGGACCCTTCTGGCCTTAAAGTCTGTGAGTCTATGAGACAGATCCCCACCCTCTTTCCTGACATAGGGAGAAGGGTGTTTGTTGGGGCATGGTAGAATGGAGCTCTACTATGCCTCATTCTCCTCTTGTAATGACCCTGATGGACCATATGCCAAGTGATGTAGGTTGAAGCCGTTCCCCTGCACCTTTAACTTACTACAGGGCCACGTGGTTGAGGATCAGAGCTCTAATGTAAAATAGAATCAAGCCCAATATAGTCAAGATAGACCAATTTCTAATTTAATTAATCTTAATAATCTTGTACTCAGCCTATTTACTCTAAATGGCTTGCTGACCCCTACATGAGCCCTTTGCAAGAAAGGGATAAAACCCTAACTTCAAAATAACAGTTCACATTCATTATAAAACAAGGGTTTGGAATGGCTTCCATTTAAGAAGAGACTAAAAAGATTAGGGCTGTTCAGTTTAGAAGAGAGATGACTAAGGGGGGATATCATAAATGTCCATATATGTCTATCATGAATGCTGTGGAAAAAGTGAATCAAGAGGTGTGTGTCTAGCTGTGCCCCCAAAGGCATGGATTTCAATCACAGTCTTTGAAAGGCTTAATATCATATACAAGACAGAAAAATATTCTTCTACTGACAACCAGTTTTCTCCTTTAAAAAGTCATGTTAACATGTCAAATAATCTTAGTTCCTCTGTAAATTGTGCTAAAATAATCTTTGCTCCTCTGTCAATTGTGCTATACTACAAAGACTAACTACAACTTTCCACATAATTTCCTTTCCCTTCCTACAGCTGATGTGAATAGCAGATGAGCTTATATAACTCTTACTTCTGACAATGCCTCTGTATGGCAAAAGACCAAAGAGGGTGGAGGATGGAGTTCCCTCAAAGCAGCCTAAACTGGCAGTGCTATATAGGTATAGCACAGTATCCTACAGTGATATTAGGCCATGAATTGATCTCCTCCCTCTGCCTTTCATCCTTACATTAGAAATGCATGCCTAATGTTAGCCATCCTTGACACACAGGTAGGTGGAGTTTTATCTCCCTTTGGAACTAGAACATAGATATAAGAGCTGCCAAACTGGGTCAGACCATGGTCCATCTTGCCCAGTATCCTGTCTCCAACAGTGGCCTGTACCAGAGCTTCAGAGAGAGCGTACAGAACAGGGCAATTTTGGAGTGATCCATTCCTGTCTTCCACTCCTGACTTCTGGTAGTCAGGTTTAGGGTCACTCTGAGCATGGTTGCGTCCCTGACCATCTTGGCTAATAGCCATTGATGGACCTATCCTCTATGAATGTACCCAGTTCTTTTTTTAACCCAGTTATACTTTTCACCATCAGAGCATCCCAAGGCAATGAGTCCCACAGGTTAGCTGTGTGAAAAAAGTACTTCCTCTTGTATTAAACCTGCTCCAATTAATTTCATCAGGTGACCCCTAGTTTTTGTAGTGTGGGAAAGGGTAAATAACACTTCTTTATTCACTTTTTCCTCAGCATTCATGATTTTTTAGAGTTTTATCAGATCACCCCTTAGTCACCTCTTTTCTAAACTGAGCAGCCCTAATCTTCTCTCCTTGTATGTTCCAAACCCTCGATCATGTTTGTTACCCTCCTTTGAATCTTTTCTAGTTCCACTATATCCTTTTTGAGATGGGGAAACCACAACTGGACACAGTATACAAGGTGTAGGCACACCTTGGATAGCTAATTATTTAAAACATCATTTGTGCGCCTCTCTCTCAGAGCCTGGTATTAACTTGTGATTTTGGCCACAGCAATCCAGAGATGAAAGGAGCACATTTTACATATCCCTATGCTTGTAAGGCCTCAAGACAAATTAAGGCTGGGATTTTCAAAGGGACCTAAGGGAACTAGAAACCCAAATCCCATAGATTTTGAAAATCCCAATCTAAATATTGAAACTAGTAGAGTGATGCTGATATTTCCAATAACCTCAGCCTTCCCTTTGATAAGCAAGGGAAGAATAAAAGAGACACTGCCTGGTGTTACAGCACCTGAATTCGAATTGCTCTCTTTCAGAAAAAGCTCTCCTTAAAAATGTCTTGTTGCTATAGAACAAAATATTAGCCCTGGGAAATGATGGCTGTAACAGGCTGCTCAAGAGAGAAATGATAGTATGATTACATCTAGGAACTTAGGCGTGATCTACACTATAAAGTTAGTCCGTGTCTACATTGCCACTTTACAGCGCTGCAACTGTCTTGCTCAGGGGTGTGAAAAAACACACCCCTGAGCGCTGCAAGTTTCAGCACTGTAAAGTGCCAATGTAGATAGTGCATTGGCACTGGGAGCCACACTCCCAGCACTGGTAGCTACTCCCCTCATGGAGGTGCTGTTTTTTGTTGTTGTTTTTTAATAGCGCTGGGAGAGCTCTCTCCCAGCGCTGGTGCCGTGACTACACAGCCACATTAAAGCGCTGCCGTGGCAGCGCTTTAACGTGGCTAGTAAAGACATGCCCTGCAGACAGCTTTACTACATTGCTCAGGCTGTGAAAAATTTCACACCTTATGCAGTGTAGTTAACCCAACCTAAGGCCCGCTGTACACACCACTAGGTTGACGGAAGAACCCTTTCCATCCCTATAGAGTTTAAGCTACAGTGACACCACTGCACTTTATTTATGTCTAGTGTAGATATAAAGAACTCTACTTTCAGTGAGTGCTTGATGAGAGAGGGATGGTATGTGTGGAAGGAAAACTAAAACTTCAGTGTTGCACTGTCTTGGCTCGCTCTCTTTTGGGCTCACACAGAACACACTCACAGCAGCCAGCTCCTGCCTGTTGAGTAAGTAGAGGACAGAAATTGATATGAATTGTGTGCCTACGAATTTCACAGATCAGGACTCCTCTTAGTTTAAATCCCTTGTCAGCTATTAGAGGACAAATAGGCTTGTGGTGATGGCACTGGACTGGGACTCAAGAGATCTGGCTTCTGTTCTTGGCTCTGCCATAGGCTATCTGTGAGATCTTGGCCAAATCACATAATCTGGCTGAGCCACAGCATCCAATCTGTGAAATGGAGAAAACAATACTTTCCTTCTTCACAAGGATGCTGCAAATCTGATTCACTAGAGTCTGTGAGTTGCTCAGATACTGAAGTGATGAGTGCCATAGAAAATACAATAAATAATTATATAACTACCTAAGTTCTTATACTGAGGCTATGTATTATATTCCTATGTCATACATGCCAAGCTTTTGATCCCAGTATCTCCCTTCCCCCATATATCTTTAAACAAATATTAGGCAAATTAAAATGTTGTGCCTGTCACGTTCGTCAGTACCATGTGAACTTGAAATCCAGCCAGCATGAAAAAATGAGTTCTACAATCACATATGCATTGTAGGTGTTTTTCTTTCCCCTGTTGCTGTGTAAAAGACCCACACAAACAAACAAGAAACTGACCAACTAAACCCCCTATCCTGCACACTGACCCACTGTGGGCAGATTCTTCACCTACATGGAAACACCTGATCCCCATGGATCAGCTTACAGTTCGATGCCCTACTGATCACACAGGGAAAACAGTGAAACTGAATGACTATACACAGGGTGCTCTCAGATGTACAAAACCCACAAACTGAAAAAAACAGACATTTTTTCTCTGATCCATTTCAGTTATAATAATCTCAGGTGTTACTGTATGTAACACTTCCTAACAGAAGTGTGATTTTTATTTTAAGTTGACAGTATTTCTAACATTTTTTTAAAAAGTGAAATATTTTAAGCCATCCTGAAAGGTATGGGAAGTGCATTGCACTGCCATGCCTGAAGCCCTAGCCTAGAAGTGGATTCCGTTTGAGCAAAAATAGCATCCTCCAGTTTCAAGGAAAAGGGTACCTCTCTGATCAATTGGGCCACACACTTCACTGACTACTTCATTACACTCCTGTGGAAATCAGTTGCAACAGAAGTTGCTGGTCTCATCCTCTTGGCTGGAGATAATGTAGGAATTTGGCAGACACTGTAAGCAGTGAGGGTGCAGCCAATCAGCAGTTCTGGTGCTACCGCTATTGCTTTTTAAAACAAGTGGGATTTTTGCTTTTCATAGTGTGCAGCAAATTCGACTGCCACTGAAAACTGCAGGAAAATAAGGGCGATGCATAGTCAAAAACAGTGACAGGGTGAAAGCAAAACATGCTCTGCTGCTATCTATGGTGTAGGAATAGCCAAGATTACTTCGATATAACTCAGGGGTGTGAATAAGCCACCCTCCTGAGCAACATAGGTTACACTAACCTGAGTGCCAGTGTAGACAAGGCTAGGTTGGCAGGAGAGCTGCTCTGCTCCCGACACAGCTACTGCCTGGGGGGGGGGGGTGGATTTATTAGGGCTAGTCTACACTGGCAATGCTAAAAAACTGCCACAGCAGCGCTTTAATGTGGCTTGTGTGGTGGCGGTGCTCAGCGCTGGGAGAGAGCTCTCCCAGCGCTCTAAAAAAAAACCCCCACCCCCATGAGGGGCAACGCTCCCAGCGCTGGTGCACCGTCCACACTGGCGCTTTAGGGGCGCTTAAACTTGCTGTGCTGGGGGGGGGGGTGTTTTTTCGCACCCGTGAACAAGAGCGTTGCAGCGCTGTAGCGAGCCAGGGTAGAGAAGCCCTTCGCCAGGAGAGCGCTCCCCAAGGGCGTCTTCACCGGACGCAGCCCTTCTCCTGGGGACTAGCCCTTTGTCTGCTCCTGCCGAGCGCCGGCACCGCCTCGCCTCCAGGCTCGGCCTCCCTCTGCCTTCACAGCAATGGAGTCGCCAGAGTTTGGGGAGCCCTGGCAAACTTTGCGAGCGCCCCCCCCCCCGCCCCCTGCCCGCCAGTTGAGGGGCTGGCGGGTGGACAGAGAGAAACCACCCACCTCCTTGCCCTTACCTTCTGCGCGACCCCCTCCAGGGCGCGGGCCAGCTCCTCCCGCTGCCGCGCCGAGCCCTCGTGGCGCAGGCTGAGCTGGCCGAGCTGCCCGCGGAGGTGCTGCACGCCCCAGCCCGAGAAGGCGGCGGCTGCCACCAGAGCCAGGGAGAAGAGGAGGTTCAAAGCCCTGCCCAGGCTGCAGGCGGACGGGCGGCCTCCCGCCGCTTTGCTCCCCTTGGCGGGAGCCGCCGCCTGCTGCTGCTTCTTTGCCACGTCATCCGCGCCGCCGGAGTGGGACTGGGTTCCCTTCTCCGAGCCGCTGCCCTTGCTGCTGCGCTGTCTGGCGGCGGACATGCCGGCTGGGAGGGAGGGCGGGCGGCGCCGCTGCTGCCCAGCGAAAGAGGCCGGCGGCGCTTCAGGCGGGTTAATCAGCGCGGGCTCCGCGGGAAGGGCTCAGCGCTGCGGGACCGAGCCGCTCTCGCTCCCCATTCAGTCCGGGCAGAGGCTGTGGGGTAGGAGGGTGGGGAGGCTCCAGCCACAGGAGCCGGGGCTTCCCCGCCCCGCTGCACACCCAGCGCCGCCTCCCCAGCCCGGCGAGAAGGGGGAGCTGCCACGCACACCGGGAGGAAGCAACCCAGCTCCATTCCCCAGCGAGCCCTTAGGGGGGAGCCATGCAGTTAGGGTGACCAGAGAGCAAAGATGAAAAATTGGGACCGAGTGGGGGGGGGGGGTAATCGGCGCCTATATAAGAAAACCTCCCAAATACCGGGACTGTACTTATGAACTTGGGATATCCGGTCAAACTACATGCAGTGCTGCGGAGAGGAGAGACTAGCAGCCCTTGCCTCTGTGGCATTTTCTGTTTGAAGTCTACTAACCAAACTATAGGCAAGGGAGCCACACCTACAGTTAAGGCCCTGTCCACACTGACAAGGTTCTGTGCAGTAAACCGGCTTTCTGCATTGTAACTCCCCAGGTGTACACACTGCCAAGCCACTTAGTGCACAGAAACTGCACAGTTGCAGCGCTTTAAAAAAACCACCCAGACAAGAGGCGTACGGCTTTCTGCGCCGGGGGTACAACGCCACCGTGCCAGTGTAGACACCCTGGTCGATTACAGCGCTGCGACTGGCTTACTGGAGGTATCCCGCAATGCCTGTTCTCACCTCTCTGGTCATTGCTTTGAACTCTGCTGCCCTGGCCTCAGGTGACCAACCGTCATCCCCACCCTGTACATTCATTTGCAAATTTGAAAGTCCCCTTCCTGTTTGCTTGGTGATGCGTTCAGTGGTCCCAGCGCATCTTTTCAGGTGGCCATGCCTGTTCCACGCACCAGGCGATCTCCCACTTGGAGCAATGCGAGCTGCTGGACCTCATCAGCATTTGGGGAGAGGAGACTGTCCAGTCCCAGCTGCGCTCCAGCTATAGGAATTATGATACCTATGGCAGATTTCACGATGCATGACAGAAAGGGGCCATGACCGGAACACACAGTAGTGCAGGGTCAAAGTGAAGGAGCTGCGGAACGCCTAGCACAAGGCACGGGAGGCAAACTGCCGCTCTGGAGCTGCACCCCCGAGCTGCTGGGTCTACAAAGAGCTGGATGCAATACTTGGTGGCGACCCCACCTCCACTGCGAAGGCCACTGTGAATACTTCAATGGCTCGCATGCCACTCAAGAGTGGACCGAGCCAGGAGGAGGAAATCTTGGACGAGAATGTGGAGGGGGACCCAGAGGCAAAGGACAGCTCGGAGCTCAGAGATGCATGCAGCTAGGGGCTCTTTTCTACCCCAGAGGAGGCTAGCCAGTCACAGCTGTTGGATGTTGGTGAAGCACAAACAGGAGAGGAGGCCTCTGGTAAGTGGATTTGATTTTGGGAATCGCTGAAGAGAGTTGTTGGGTGCAGAAGGCATAGGTGCAGACTTCCCCGCTTTCCCCTGGGTGCTCAACCCCTCCCCCCCCCCACACACACTCTGCCCCTGGCCCCAGCTCTTCCCCACCCCCATTCCAACCCCTTCCCCAAAGTCCCCACCCCAATTCCACCCCTTCCCTGCCCCTATTCTGACTCCTTCCCCAAATCCCCGCCCCGGCCCTGTACTTCCCCACCTCCTCCCCTGAGCGCGCCATGTTCCCACTCTTCCCCTTCCCTCCCAGCACACCGCCAAACAGCTGTTTGATGGCAGCCAGGGGGAAGCGCTGGGAGGTAGGCAGAGGAGCAGGGATGTGGCGTGCTCGATGGGGGGAGGACTCCCACTACAATCAACACCCATGCCTCTGCAGGTTGGCCCTGCTGAAGTATAGTACCTGCTGCATTGTACTCCAAAGGAGAAGGTTGGATATGATCTCTGGACATACATGAATCTTTAGCCGCCCCGGGACCCCACCTCCTCCTGGGACCTTCCCTTCCCCCATCCCCCTCACTGCTGATGGGGTTTTTTTGACTCTCTCCTCCGGTTGTCGTTTTTTAATAAAAGAATTGCGTTGATTTGAAAGCAATCTCTATTCTCTTAATTGAAAGCAAACAGAGCTCTGCAAAGCAACAGCCAATTATGTTAAAATTTCATATTGCATCGTCTGCACCAATCACAATCATCTCCTAGCATTGCAAGCACTCCAAGCATAGCAACAAATATTAGTGGCTTTCAGCTTCAAATTGCTGCTTCAAGGCATCCCTGATCCTTATGGTCCTGTGCTGCCCCCCCTCTAATAGCCCTGGTCTCTGGCTGTTCACACTCAGCCTCCAGGCATTGAGCCTCTGTGGTTCAGCCCTGAGAGAAGCTTTCACCCTTCCCTTCACAAATACTGTGGAGTGTACAGCACACGGCTATAAGCATAGGAATATTGTCATCGGCCAGGTCCAGCTTCCCATAGAGGCAGCACCAGTGGGCCTTTAAATGTCCAAAAGCACACTCAACAGTATTTCTGCACTTGCTCAGCCTGTTCTTGAACTGCTCCTTGCTGCTTTCAAGATGCCCTGTGTATGGCTTCATAAGCCACAGTATAAAGGGGTAGGCAGGGTCTCCCAGGATCACACTGGGCAGTTCGACTTCCCCTATGGTGATCTTCTGGTCTGGGAAGAAAGTCCCTGCTTGCAGCTTCCTGAACAGGCCAGTGTTCTGAAAGATGTGTGCGTCATGCACCTTTCCGGACCAGCCTGCGTTAATGACCGTGAAACGCCCACGGTGATCCACAAGCGCCTGGAGAACCATTGAGAAATACCCCTTGCAATTAATGTACTCAGTGGCTAGGTGCCAGAATTGGAATATGCGTGCCATCTATCATCCCTCCGCAGTTAGGGAAGCCCATTTGTTCAAAGCCATCCACAATGTTGTGCACATTGCCCAGAGTCACAGTCTTTTGGAGCAGGATGCGATTAATGGCCCTGCACACTTCCATCAACACGAGTCCAGCAGTCAACTTTCCCACTTCGAACTGGTTAGCAACCAATCAGTTTTCAGAGTAACAGCCGTGTTAGTCTGTATTCGCAAAAAGAAAAGGAGTACTTGTGGCACCTTAGAGACTAACCAATTTATTTGAGCATGAGCTTTCGTGAGCTACAGCTCACTTCATCGGCAGTTTCCACGGTATGCATCCGATGAAGTGAGCTGTAGCTCACGAAAGCTCATGCTCAGATAAATTGGTTAGTCTCTAAGGTGCCACAAGTACTCCTTTTCTTTCAACCAATCAGTAGCATTCTGGAATAGCCAGCTTTCACAGTGCAATCGTCACGCGCTTCTCCAACGGCAGGGCAGCTCTCATTCTTGGGCCCTTGTGCTGCAGGGCTGGGGCGAGCTCATCACACAGTCCCATGAATGTGGCTTTCCTCATCTGAAAGTTCTGCAGCCACTGCTTGTCATCCCATACGTGCTTCATGATGTGATCCCACCACTCTGTACTTGTTTCCCAAGCCCCAAAGCAGCGTTCCACTGTGGTCAGCACCTCCATGAATGCCACAAGCAATCTCATGTCGTAGCTAGTATGCGTGGCAAGATCAATGTCACGCTCTTTTTGCCTTTGTAGTTTAAGGAATAACTCCACTGCCACTCGTGATGTGTTAGTCAGAGCGAGCAGCATACTAGTCAACAGTTCAGGATCCATTCCTGCAGCCTGAAGAGGCAGGGTGCGCAGTACACAAACCATTGAAAGATGGCGCCAAATGCGGACAGAAGCACAGGGATTGCTGGGATGCAAAGCAATGTATCACTGGGCATTGGGACAGGAGCCAGGGTGCCCCGCAACCCCCCTCTGTCTTCCTACAACTCTTAGCAGCAGAAGAGGAAGAGATGCTCTGTGGGATAGCTCCCCAGAGTGCACTGCTCCGAATACCGCTGCAAGTGCCGCAAGTGTGAACATGGTATTGCGCAGGCAGCTGTCAGTGTGAACACACAACAGTGTTTTCCCTTCAGCGCTCTCTGAGCAGTGCTGTAACTCTGCCAGTGTAGACATGCCCTTAAGGCTGCCCAACGCTTCACATTACAAGTCGCTTGTTCAGGCCAGGTCTACACTACGCATTTACTTCAGTATAACTACCTCGCTCATGGGATGTGAAAAATCCACCCACCTCCAGGGTTGCCAAGCCTCCAGGATTGTTCTGGAGTCTCCAGGAATTAAAGATTCATCTTTCATGAAAGATTATGTCATGTGATGTAACCTCCAGGAATATGTCCTACCAAAACTGGCAACCCTACCAGCCTTGCCAGCCCCAAAAGTCAGACCTGCCCCAAAGTCAAGAAAATGAAAATAATGATAAATTACATTGGTTTTTTTTTTTCGCATGTGGCTTTTGATTTTCTGAACTCTTCCTGCCCAGCCCCAAAGCATTTGGGACAGCTGCAGTGTTGCCAACTCTCCTAACAATAAGATGATTGTGCCGCCCCCCACCCCACAAGTGCTCTCGGTTGGCTGCCAGATGATGCAGAGCTGCCAGCTTCTCCTAAGCCACAAAAAATATAATGAATGAATGCTGCTTGCCACACTCCTCAACCCCCAGTCCACGTCCAATCTGCCCTTTGCTCCTCTTGCAGTTCTAAGGGTTCTTCCCCCAGACTCCAGGTCTGCGAGGGCAGATCCAGCACATCCCTTTCTCCCCCTTCCCAGGCTGGGGAGATGGGAGGCAGCTCCAGGGGTTCTTCACCTCCTTTCCCCTTCCCAGGCTTCGTGTTGCAAGATGGAGAGGGAAGGGGGAGGAGCACAGAGCAGACTGATCACTTTTTTTCACAAGCGGGGAAGAGGGACCAGATCTCTCTGAGCTGCTGGGGACTATCTGCTCCTTCCTCTCCCCCTCCCCTACCCCAAAACTCCTCTGGGCTCCTGAGGGGAGAGATAGCAACTTGTCTCCTGCAGGAGCCCTGTTTGTCTGCCTTCCCCATTTCCTCACCTCCTGGGCAAGAGCCGCCAATCAGAGAGAGCTTTTCCGTGGGCAAGACTGGCAAGACAACACTGCAGTTTTCAGTTGCTTATAACTTTGCCAATCTTTAACCATTTGGGCTGAAACTTTCTCTGCTGGGTGGCTGCTTCAGGCTGAATTTTTTGTTAAATGTCATTTCCAAGAATGAAGTTGGGCGAAATAATATGTGATTATGTATCATAATGAATACACAAAGGGAGGCATAATTAAGGTTGCACTGGCAACCTGAATTCTGGTACTTCCTAACTATTGAGTGTTTGACTTTGCAACCTTATTGTTCTTGTAAAGTAGGGATTTTTTATGAAATATATACAGATAGAGACCTTTACGCTGCAGAGCTGTCCAAAAATTGGATGGAAGATGTCCTCATTTGGGATTAATTTTAAAGTTGTTTTTAAAATTTCTCTCTCTAATGCTGGATGCTTTGGTGTGTGTAAGACGTTTAAAAGGTAACCAATCTATTTCTGAATCCTCAAATGGTCCTAGAAGGAGTTGACATTATTCAGAGGAGACATGGTGGGTGGGGAGGGGAGGAGGAGATGATTTTTCTGTCTGGCTCTCTGTCTGTCTGACCCAATGACTATTTAAGTATTTATCCACAGCAGACAGTCGTTGGATCAGAGAGAGAGTGACTCGGTAGTCCAGTGGTTAGGGCATCCACATGGGAGACCAGGATCTAGTCCCCCTGCTCCAATCACTCTTTCATTATTTATCCACAGTGGCATAGCCTTAAGAGGGGAAATTGAGGGAGCCCCCCCACCAGAATAGATCACAGTGGAGCCTAAAACTGGGATTTAGGTGCCTAGGTCAGCGGATTAGGTGCCTAAGTACCTTTGTTGATTCCACCCTTATGTCTGACTTCTAACAGTCTCTGTTCTCCCTTGCAGCTGAACCAATTTAGCAAGAATAAAGATTATTCAGCTGTCAAACTCTGAAATCTAAACCAAAATTCAATATATGTAATATTTGAGTTATGTCCGGTCCTAATTCCTCTGTCTTTTCTGCAGCAGAGTCCATGCTCCAGATTTAAACTATACGGTCTTTAGGGAAAGCACTATCTTTCGTTATATAGTGTCTAGCCTAGTGGGGCCCTCATTGTTGACTGGTACCTGTTGCGCTCTCACAGTACAAATAATAAATTTCAGCTGAGCCTATCAAGTCTCTATAGGCATGGGACGTTTTAATTTTCTTGTAAGATATGTTGTTTAGTGTTTGTTTGTTTTTAATACTCTACAAAAATGGGTAAACAAATAATTTTAACTAAAGCTAATTTAAAAGGAGTGAATGATATCCCTGGGAGGTGAAACTATGAGTTCTCAAATGGCTTGGCATTACAAATGGACTTCTTCCTGGCTTTTTTCATGAAAAGAGACCTTCCCTGAGGTTCTTGTATCCCAAAGAGATGCAAACTAGGGCACGGTAAATAAGCATGCATTAGAAATGTATTCTTCCTTGTGGAAGTAATCGGATTAGACCATTGAATGTAATCCCTTCTAATGTCTCCAAGTGATGGACACCAAAGGCAAGATTGACTGGTGGGATGCATCTCTTGGAAAAATAATCACTTATTCAACCAGGGGGCTAGGAATCACAGCATGCATGATCTCCTTCCCACACTTTCAGCTCTTACTCATCAGTTTTCTTTAGCAGAGCTTGTGTTAATGAGGAGGTACTGCAAGCATCACCATTCTTATTTTTATTTATTATTTGCATTATGGTAGTGCTTGGGAGCCCCAACATGCACCAGGACTCCAGTGTTCTGAGAGCCGTACAAACACAGAACAAAAAGACAGTCCTGTCCTCAAAGAGTTTACAATTTAATAGAAGATAATACAACCTTCATCACATATACTACTTGTCAGGTGTGCTTATGCTAATGGCATTATTTCACAAGGAGGGAGGAAGAGCTATGTATAACAAGGACAAGCAAGATATGATTTATTACCAAGAGCTACTTAGTGCAGTAAGATGACTGCTAGCATTTTGCTTCCTGGTAGGAGATCACATTGCACATGGCTCAGGAATTTTTAGCACGAAGCAAGACGACTATATCATACACTGTTACTAGTAAATAATCAAATCTTACAGTGCTTGGGCTTCACTGATGAAGTCAGTACAGCTGTAAGAATAGGTACAATAATGACAGTCTGCATTTCCTTAGCACATTCCATTGGCAGGGCTTAAAGGACTGAGCAAGCCCTACAACGCCATAGCAGTGAGCTAGACGCATGAGTAAACTGAGGCAGAGAGGCTGTGAGTGTGCTAGGGCTACAAAACAAGAAAATGGCAGATGTGCAAACAAAACCTTGGTGTGCACGTGTTCTCCGGCTTGTTACGCAATGTAAAGTACAAGGACAAGTTTTTAAAAAGCGTCTCTTTAAATCCGAACATCCTTCCTAACAACAGTTTGGCGTGTTAGAGACAGGTCTTTTACAGCCATCACTTTCCTTGGCAGTGTACAAAGTGAAGCTGTGCCTCTGTGTATCTCATGGAGCTTCGCTCCCGGAGATCAGGCTGACAAGGTCCCTGGTGGTTGACCTGCGGAGGAGCTGCGCCCACAGCAGCACCCAACACAGTTTGCAAGTAAAGGTAAGGACTATGTTCCTATTCTTCTTGGTGCAGCGGGAAAGGTTTTGCGAACCCGCCTTTCCCCCTGCGGGAAACGGGGCAGTGGATGTTGGGGAGGATGGACTGGGGTGTGGGGGAGGATTCAGTGCCTGGGGGAAGGATGGGGGTAGAGGCATTTAGAACAATTGTTGTTGTGTGGGTACTCAAAACTGTTCAGCAAAACTGTAAACTCTACATATGCTGGAAACCACTTCAAGCCACGGGGTGCTGCTGCACCCACAGGACCCCGAATTCCAGCACCCCTGGATAGGGGGTATAAGGGGTCGGGGCAGCGGATGGAAGGGGGGGATTCGTGCGGGCGAGCGGATGGGGGAGGGTATCAGAGGTGGGGGAAGCGGAGCAGTGGAAGGGATGGGGAGACTGGGGGGAATGAGGGAGGATATCGAGGGTGGGAGGCAGCGCGTGGAGAGGGGAGACGGATGGGGAATACGGGGGGGGGAGGAGAGGGGAGTGCATCGGAGGTGGGGGGAGCGGGGCAATGGTGGGGTGGCAGATGGGAGGATTCCCTGCCGCGGGGGGGGTGAGGATGGGGGAGGGTATCGAGGGGAGCAGCAGGGTGATCCCTTTCTTCCCCGCCCCCTTGGGCGCCTCTTGAGCCGGGGCCGCCCGCGAAGGGAGGCACGATCCGGGGAGGGCGCACTGAGGACATGGCCCTTCCGTAAACACCATCCAGCCCTTCCCCCTCCCGCCTGGACGGTTCCATTCTGTCGGGAAAGGGGGGCTCCTACCCCCCCGAACAGAACTAAACCCGGAACCGCGGACTGGCGGAGCGGGAGGGGGATCCTGCCTCTCTCTGATTATTGCCCCCCCCCCAAGCCTCCATCTGCGTGGCCGAGCTGAGCGACCCACAAAGGGTTAACCCCCCCCAGCCTCTCGGCGGGATGGAAGCGCCCAAGGAGCTACTAATAGTCTTGGCTAAGTGCCCCGCGGGGGTTTAAAGCCCCGACCGCGCGGACAGCTGAGCGGCAGCGCGAGAGGCAGCCGGGGTCGCAGGGTGAGCCCCCTCCCCCCATCCCGGGACTGCCCAGGCAGCTGCCCGCCCAGGGCTGGATGAACGCGGGTCCGCGGGAGCGGCCGGGTCCCTGCGGGGGGTGGGGACTGGCTGTGCCCCCCCTCCCCCCAAATGGGCGGGCGGGCGGGGGGCGGCTGGGTTTTGGGGGTGTCACGTTCTGGGCAGACGTTCCCCCACTGCACCAAGGAGGCAGCTGAGCCCCTCCGGCGGCGGTGCCGGGGGGGGGGTCGCTGATTCCCCCCCCCGTTTGTAAACAAACCCCGCTTGCCCCTTGGGGACTGTCTCCCCCCCCCCCCCGCGTTGGGGCGCGGGCAGAGCCGGGGGGCGGCCGGCCCCGCTTCCCTTGGAAGCGCTGTTTGTTTTGCTGGGCTGGTGCCAAAGCTCCTGCCTCGAGGCGCTGCCCAAAGCGCGGCTGGGGGAGGAGCCCTGGCCAGGCGGGGCGGAGCCGCCGGGGCGAGGCGGGCGGCAGGGGGGCCCCGGGGTGCGGCGGCGGCGGCGGCGGCTGGCGGGGGAGGGGGAGTAGAGCCGCCGGCCGGGTGCTGGTGTGTGAGGCGGGGGAGCGGGGCCGAGCTGCTCCTGCGCGGCGCCCGTGGGACTCTGCGATCGGCCCCAAGGGCTGGCAACCGCCCCGCTGCGGAAAGGGCAGCGTGCCCGCGGGACGGAGCATCCCCCCCTGCCGCCCTCTGAGGGCGGCTCCTTGGCGTGACAGCCCACTTTGCCCCGCGCCTGACCCGCCTGATTTCGGAAACTAGCAGCTGTTAAGCAGTAGGAAGATTTGTTACCTCTGGAGGCGTTAGTGCTCACCTAGGCTGGCAGAGAAGCACCATCCACCCCTTCAGAGAGCGAGGAGCACACCCACCTTTGAAAACAAGGTACCCTAGCGCAGTGGTTTTCAACCTGTGAACCCTTGGGGAGGGTGTCTGCAGACTATGCCTAAGATTTCCAAATGCATCTGCATCTCCGTTTGAAAATTTTTGTTGATCCGCACATGAGAAAAGGTTGAAAATCACTGCCCTAGCTTTGCTGAAACTGGCATCGTTCTCACTGCTTGTGTTGATGGTTCTGTGAGAACTAAGAATGTGTCTTGAGTTTAAAAAAAAAAACAGCAAAAAAACTTGTCTATATATTCTCGATAGAAAAGCAAGAGTGGGCTCTAGACAGAGTTTTTTCTGTATACTAGCAAAGGACAACAGGGTACTGTAGTAGGTGTAAACTTTAGTGACATAAATGTGCTTGTACGTTAATCATCATCGTACTTAGCAGCCCATAGCTAACTGGTCATCTATGTAAAGTTAATCAACTAACAATAAACACACCAGATCTGAAGAAATATATGTGGGAATAAAGGTTTGAAAGAAAACTGAGGAATCCCTGAAGACCCCAATCAAGAAAACTAATTGATGTTTCTAAACAAATGTTTCCCTTGCTGTAGAAAAAAGATAAGATATCACACACAAAAACTTGTGTAGATCTCTCAGCAAAACGCTTCCTAACAATCAAAAAAGGACTGGTGGTTCAAACCAAACAAGACTAATAGCTTGTTACAAACTACCGTAGACTAAGAAGGAAAGTGAGGGAATTCTCTGTTAAAACAGAGCTTCCACTAGCCCCGACATACTGTACAAGTACATATCAATGCTACAGCAGAAGTGTCAGCACCTGATGCGGGGTGGGGGGGGAAGTAGCACAAACTGAAGATGCAGTAGGCGCTGGCTTGTTCTGGCAAAGGTAAAAAGAACTTAAACCAAGTGAAAAGAAACCAGACTAATCAATCCAGACTAGTAAATGTTGGGCAGAACACTTCCAAGGCCTACACAAAGGGAGCCAGCGTGGAAATCTTACTTGAACAAAACAGCATTATTTTTAAAAAATGCGCTTAAAGGCTCTATTAAAGTAAACTGACAGTCCTCCCTCAAGATACCTTGTATATTACCATGAACTAAAGGAAAACCTTCAGGAAACTTAAACTAGGGGGAAATCACATGGCCCAGATAATGTCAAAGAAGAAACCTAATATACCCAGGCAGCCATTCTAAAATTGTTTTACCTGATCCTGCAATCTAGATATTTCCCTGATATATGTCATGTGTAGGGAGACCAGACAGCAAGTGTGAAAAATCGGGACGGGGTTGGGGGGGGGGGTAATAGGAGCCTATATTTAAAAAAAAAACAAAAAAAAACCAAAATTGGGACATCGGGTCACCCTAGTAGTATGGACTAATTATCTCAATATATAAAAGCAAGATTCCCTTAGCCCAAGCAACTATAGAGGTATCTATGTCAGCAGCAAAATATTCTGTAGTATGTTCCTTTACAT
Source organism: Lepidochelys kempii (assembly GCF_965140285.1). Taxonomy (NCBI): domain Eukaryota; kingdom Metazoa; phylum Chordata; order Testudines; family Cheloniidae; genus Lepidochelys; species Lepidochelys kempii. Next base: position 254,131,825 of record NC_136380.1, read on the forward strand.
TGTTAGTCAAATTTTGTATTCTTTTAATCTGTGAAAGTCAAACTGGATTCTTCCTGAGAAACTGACCCCATCTTTACCTTACCTGTTCAATATAGGTTTTTGTACTGTGTTTATCACCATAGTCTCTGAGAACCTTCCAATAGTATGTTAAGCAATATGGCTACACATCTGTCATTCGTTGTTTGTTCTCTCATTTCTTCCCCAGAGGGAGAAACAAATGGATTGTCTTGTTAAATATATCTGTATGTATGTTTGTATTAGAGAAGGCAAGGTCAAAGAAATGTGCCTTGCACTTGTAGTAGATAGTGGTGCTGTTTGTGATAGTGCTTACTTACTGGTGGAGTTCGTTCCATGTTCTCAGACCTCCCCCAGAGAAGGTTGTCTTCCACACAGACCAGCTTTACTTTTTTTGCAGCAAGTTCAACTGTGCCAAAGGAATGAAGTTGTTGACCATGCTCTCTGTCCCCGAACTTTTAACAGTGTTTTGGGTATCCTGTGTCCTCATAACAAACCTGTAAAAAGCCAGGGGAGAAGATTTGTGTGCTTTGTAGATTTAAAAATAGTTGTTGATTCAGTCTAGCATCCAGGAATGAACCTTAAATTGCTGCACAATAGAATTGGCAGAAAACCACGTAACCTAAGTAAAATTCATGTGCAATCCACCCAAATAAGCATGCCACCAAAGGCCTTCATGTAAAAAGGGGAGTAAAATAGGATGTAACTTCAGGTTGAACCTTCTTACATGCTAGTGACTTATCAGCCTTGGAACAATCCTCAAACTTAGGGAAGGTCTACACTAGAAGCACTACATTGGCACAGCTGCACCAATGCAGCTGCGGTGAGTCTGGTGAAGACACTCTATGCCAACAGGAGAGTGCTCTCCCGTCAACATAATTACTCCACCTTCATGAGAGGCAGAAGGTAGGTTGATGGGAGAGCGACCTAAGGAGACACACTAACTTCTGTTGCTCGGGTGGGTGAGTGTCATTTTTTCACACCCCGAGTGACATAAGTTAGATCAATTGAAGCAGTAGTGTAGATCTGCCCTCAGTTTTTCTCTCAGTTGTATAGTGGGAATCCCATCTATGTAGTTGTACTATCATCTAGATGAGATGGCAGCTCATAGGACCCAGTAAGTGAAACTGGAAAACCAATACATTTAAAAGTCTGAAAACAAACTAAAATGCTGTAAAAGAGATAAGGAAACTGAACAAGTGCTAAATTATATTTGTACTTGGCCATCCAAAATAAATTTCAGGGAGCTTAGACTGGCTATAAAAGCATTGCAAAAAAAGCTATTCCAGTTCACACAGACTACTAGATTAACCCTCCAGTATAACTACTGTGGAAACGTAATACGATAATTCAACCCAGTCTATTAAGTAGAAATGCAATCTGGAGCCCAATTTTAGCAGTTAATTACACTTTTTGGGACAAACTCGGTAAAACATCTGCAAACTAATATATGTACATTTTCCCCCTCCTCCACACACTGCACCCCGAACAATGACTGCAGAGCAGAGCTATTGCTTTCCTCCTTCTAGTGCCATCTCAACCAACTGAGCCAATTTTCTTTCCATCTCAAGCTTCTGGAAGGTATTAAAAAAAAAAAAAAAACCACCATAAATCCAAATGAAAACCAGATCCACTCCCAAATATTGTTGCTGAACAACTATAACACCCTGACAAGTAACATGATCCGTACCACCCCATATCACATATATACTCAAGATATTGGACCAACACATAAGTCACTGGGAAGAACAAATAAAAAACAAGATAGTTCTGTCCAGTGATCTTCAATACTCTATCATGTGGGCAGACTACCTCACTACACTGAATGTAAAAAGCTAAGTTTGATTCTTGCCAGCTACCCAATTGGTGGCCACAAATGGGGGGATACAAAACACACTCTAAATCAAGAAGAGAAACTTTAGACAGATGGCTTTCTTTTTCCAATCTCCAAAATAGGAGGGAGTACAAGAGATTTCCTGGATTTATCAGGGATAATAAACATTTTATATAAAAAATCAGGGAGGAAAAACTGAGTGCACAACTTGGAAGAAAGGAGATTACATTGCAGAGAAATGATCGCACTATATAGCAACCTACATCTGCATCAAGAATGCCCACTAATGTTTATGGATGCAGGGTGTATATATTATGTACATTTAGAAAATGTGAATCCCTCACCTGAGCAGTTTGTACTTACCTCTGACAAACACCTGTTGGATGAGCTAATTTTTTTTTAACGTTCTGAATTAATATTTCCAGTTTCTGCTTGTTATGCACAGAAAATATGGGGTGTGGGTGTGTGCTTATTGTTTGGTGCATCTGTTACAGTAACAACATGCGAGTAATGTCCAGATCCACAGTATTAAGATCTGTGCAGAATGCATTTCCTTAGCCCTTCCCCCAATACCCCAGAGAACTTCTCTAAGAAATAAGTCTTTGCTAGCAAAGGTCATGATACTCTTTCCCTGTGTCATCTTGTGTTGGGGTGCTCTGGTTTATAATTAAAAGCTTGTGAACAACTACATTAACAAAATGAATAGGTTTCCTCTGTTTCATGCATACACATGCCTCTGCTACAGGAACAGGTGTTAGTCTTGAGTCACTTGGTGGTACACAGGTGTGTGCATCACTATCAAGACCCTTGGCTGTTAATATCAGCAGAGTCAAAGTCTTTTGAATGGGCATAGAAAGTGGATTCACTGCTTGTTCCATGAATGTGGACCTTCCCACTCACTGTTGAAGCATGTAGTGGCATTGCAAGCTTTCCTCACAATCTGTTCAGTCTCTTTTTCTGGGGACAGGCATCCTCAATCTGCAGGTTTGCCAGGCACCTATTCATAACAGCTTAATACACTCACATGTGAGAGTTAATGCCTGTAGTGAATATTCTACATAGTGAGGAAGAATTTTTTTTTAAAGCATGCAATATAATGCCATGTGTCAGAGGTCTAGTCAAGCACCTCCTCATGGCCAGTCACCAGACTGCTGTGAGGGAACTGAGCTGCTAGATCTTGTGTGTTTTAAGCCTCCAGTCTGAACAGAATCCAGTTGCTGCCGCCAGTTTGGGGGGCAGGGCTATCTGGCACCCACTTCTGAGAGCTCAGAGCATGTGGCCCAGAGTCCCTGGAACTAGTGCTGGCTCCTTAGACTTCCTCCCCTACTAGCCCAATAACTTAAATACCACCTTTTCCAGAACTCCATGTGAAGGAGTGAGCCTTCTGGTTTACCTCTTCAAGGGGCACGTAGGATATGTCTACACAAGGATTAAAAAACCTGTGGCTTGCTCAGGTCAGCTAACTCGGGCTCAGGCTCTGGGGCTGAAAAATCGCTGTGTAGACATTCAGGCTCAGGCTGGAGCCCAAACTCTGGGACCCTGTGAGGGTGGAAGTTCCCAGAGCTTGGGTCCCAGCCTGAGCCCAAATGTCTACACAGCAATTTTTAGACCCAGGAACCCAAGTCAGCTAACCTGGGCCAGCTGCAGCCATGCTGCGGGTCTTACGTTTCTGTGGATATGTCTACACAGGGATAAAAGAATGGTTCATCTAGTCCAGTATCCTGTCTTCTGACAGTGGCTGGTGCCAGATGCATCAGAGGGAAGAAACCAAACAAGGCAATTACCGAGTGATCCATCCCCTGTTGGCCAGTCCCAGCTTCTGGCAAGTGATAAGATGGTACAGGTTTATAACACAGCTCTTGCTATTAAATTGAGAACTAACATTTATACAAAAATGCTTTCAGTGTTGTTGTTTAGTTTAAAATTATGTTATCGTTATTGTAAAAAATGTAATAAAACTAGCACCTTCCATATTCATCCTAACCATGCATTGTCGTTGCATTCAACTGAAACCCCAAAGGCGAAGCATTTAATTTAAAATAAAAAAATACAAGGTTTTAATAAAAATAAAGGTTTAAAACTAATAGTTGTGCTAAAAGCACAAAATGGGGGAATTGTGGGGGAAATTGCTGTTAACCTTGGTGTTGAACCTGACCCCATCCCACTCTGTGACAAGACCTATGCACTATATGCAGCATAGGCAAGAGCGGTAACGCAAGAGGCCTACAGGCCTGCATCCTGTAAGACTTCGCTTAAGCTAAGAGCATTTGCATATGCTGGGCCGTGGTATTTTGACCCAGATAACAAAGTAGGCCAACCTCTAGCCTAGCTCAAGTCCCTAGCTGTCCATTATATGCAACTCCCGCCCCCCAAACCTGCAAAAGCCCTGAGACAAAACGATGCCACAAGCAAACTGCAGATCTTAATAATAACAAAGTGCGTCAGCACAGTGCTAATTATAAAACTGTTTACTTTGGCTCCTTATAAGGCTTTATTAACAATGCTTAAGTAATAAAAAAATTAAGAAAATGTATCATTTAACTTAAATGTAAAAAACTGTATAAGACTGGTATTATAGGGGCAGAACAGAGAAAGACCAGAGAAGCACCTGCTTGTGGCCATCTCTGTCTCCTTCTCCCTGCATGCTTGTATTCAAATAAAAAAACCTCAAACTGTTTGAACCGAACAGATGGTGTGACTCGTTTTCCACAACAAATGTAACATTAATTTGTTATTAATAGTAACTTTATTTTTTATTTTGTTTGTTTTTGTTTTGTTCCTCATCTCATCCCTGGAGAAAACCTTTCCAGTTCAACACAATTATTAGTCTGATTCTGTGGCTTGCTCTTTTTAGGTGAATCCTTTCACATTTCAAGATCCATGAAGAAATTGAATGTCTTTGACAAGATGTATTAATTCCCTCCCTCCCTTTAAACATAGCTCCGGCTTCTGCCCCTGTAACTGCAGTAACTTTGTGGGAGAAAGGGGTTGCTATGACCAAGTGCAGAAACTAAGGTGCCTTTAGAGTGCTGCTCTACACCTAAATTCATCAGTAGGGGGAGTGCTTTAAGGAGTACCTTTTAAAGAGTTTGAGAGCTCTGCTTCTGATGCTCCTGACAGCACAATACCTTCTGCGTAAAGAGTAGATTAGAGGTTGCTGCTGCTGACGTTAATCTTTAATTTTCATTTAACTTCTTGCAGAATCGAAAGTTTAATTCTTAGGATTTGTACAATCCTATAAGTGTTACAAATTAAGCAGTTAACTTCACAAATCCACTAAACTTCATAACACCCTTATAAAGTAGGCAAGCATTTATCCCTATTTTGCAATGTAATATTCAGTGCTCATAACAGTAACTATTGAAATATTGCTGCTTTTTGTAAAGAAATCTTTGGAAAATATGAAGTGCTAGAAAATGTTGATCTTGTAAAATTATTTCTTTCTAGGTTCTGTGTACTGTACCAAGTGAAGTGACTCAAAATGCCCCTCAATGATGACCAGAACAGTGATTTTGATTCTTCAAGGCTATCTGAAAGCACAGCTTCTTCCAGTGACTCTGAATATTCAAGGCAGAGTTTTACTAGTGACTCTTCAAGCAAACCCAGCTCCCCAGCTTGTAAGCAGATTTAACCTGTAAAATAGAGATCTAGGCTATATTTGTGTATTTTCTTGGGTGTCCCACGCATGTAGTGGGACTTGGGATTTATAGTTGGTACTTCAGAGAGTGTTAGGAGAAAGGCACAGCTTCTTGTTTAGATCACCACATCTCCAAGGGGTACAGTCTGCCACCATGAAGCACAAGCAGATCCTTCGTATACATGCAACAGTTGTTACTACTTCCTTCTGAAAGAGTAACCAAAGTTTGCCTGGCAGGACATTCTTGTCTTGGGTTATTCTGGCTTTGGCTTATAGGTTACAAAATAGTACCATTCTGTCCATCCACCAAATGTTGCTTCATAAACAAAGGACAGGATGCCTCCATTTTGTCTTTAAACTTCAGAATTATGAAATCAAATCAATAGTGTTGTGACTTTTTTTCATTGAACAGTAAGAAGTCAAAACATAAAATAGGTGAAGCAAGTTATTTTGAATGACTTTTGAGAATAAATACTACTGTACATAAAAAGCACTTAATTGTAGAGCACTTCACTGATGCTAACAAATCTTTTTCGTATGTATACATTTGTCTGTTTAAAAGTAAACTTGTTAATGGAACTGAAAGTTTGTATTTGGTATGTTCCCTGTCCTGTATCACTCTTCTCAAAAGTACAGTTTCCAAATGTGAAAAATAAACTACAGAAGTTTATTTTAGAAACTTTGTGAGCAATCACTCCTTCTTTCAAGTAAGAGTGCGTTATGTCCTTCGCAACATAAACTCTTCAATCAGAGACTTGATTAGTGGGGCAAAGACACTGTAGCATATGCTATGGAACAGAAGCTGCATATCTCAAAGTAATGAGTTTAGACTGTGGTTACAATGATTGTGGAGAGAAATGCATCCATTTGCTCAGTAATAACATGCAGCCTGTATGCGTGCTTGCTTATTTTGACTCTTATGTAAAACCTGCCTGTCCAAAACTCTGGGTTATTTAATGGGTCCTGTGTTTAGTGTGAGAGGGGTACATTGGCCAAGATATCAGACTAAACTACTGCTCTTCAAAACATGCCATGAGAGTCTTCTACCTTCCAAAGATGAGCTGGGAGGGTCATTCATTTACCAGATCATTTTAAGGAGATGCAAAGAACTCTCAGTCTAGCTAGTTTCTCATAAATTAGTGTCCAGTTAACAGGAAATAAAATATCATGCCTAACTAATTCCATGTTTGGTTTTTGCAGTCCAATCCATCTTTTAAAATTGAACTTACCTACAACTGACTTGTGGCTCTCATTTCCTTTCCTTCATTACAGCAACAAGCCCTCCAAAAACTGTTACATTTGATGAATTGATGGCTGCTGCAAGAAACTTGTCAAATTTGACTCTAGCTCATGAAATTGCTGTAAATGAAAACTTTCACATGGAACATGTAGACCTCCCACAGAGCAGGTAAGTTACCCTTTATAAATTTTGCAGAAACTGATATGGGGTGTGTGTGTGCACGCAAGGGAAATGGGTCTGAAGGTACACAGCCTGCAAAGGTGTTCCACACTTAATGGGGAACTGTCAAGGCTGCAACATTGTGGCATAAGTGGTACAATTTGGTAGGTTTAACACATTTTCTTCTCCTGGAGCAAATGATGCTCTGCCTTATCTGCAAGGGGAGATATGTAAGCAATGTGGTATGCACTCTACTTTTGGAGTCCACCTTTAATGTTTCTTGCCAATCTAAGATCTCTGTGAAGGGGTGGGGGGCTAAAGTTGTAGTACTGCCGTGTGTATGGCTTTTATCTGTACAGCTTACTTAATAGCTCAAATGCTGTGTATAATCTATATACTCATCTCAGTAATGAACACAGTACTCATGCTGCTCTGCAGACTAAAACACTTCTGGGAAGTTGGAGGAAGAAAGGAATAACTTACATACCCAGTTTAGACTACAGTGGGAATGTTGAGAGATTATCATTTAAAATGGAATCTGGCCATGCTATTGAGCCAATTTTTACAAAAAATACAATGGGATTATTATTGATAAGTTAGGGTTGTTCTTTTATTTGTATATAATATGCCAAAAAATGCTTCCCCCAAAACATATTACTCAATAGCAACAAGGTAGTGGAATTTGTTTAATATAGAGTTGGGATACCTTTTATACCCAAATACTGAATTTCCAACACCACTTTCTGCAATATCAGGATTTTCTTGGGAAACCTCTCATTTTAATGCTTAATCCTGCTTAGTTTTGGGGGGTGATCTGGTTGCAGATATAGATCTTCGAATTAGCAGATGTGATGATGGTTCTCTACCGAATCATTGGACTGGTTTAAGATTGTGTGTGCTGGTTGTTTTTGTTTTTAAACTCTGTTTACTTCTTTAAATCTTTTTGTGCAAATTGATTTTCCAGCAGTTTGGAGGGTAGAGTGAAACAAATTGTACATAAGGCATTCTGGGATCATTTGGAGTCAGAACTGAATGAAGATCCTCCAGAATATCATCATGCTATCAAGCTCTTTGAAGAAATTAAGGAGGCAAGTTAGTTTTTATTTCCCCCCTTCACACCCCCAGCATTGTGTTGACATCTTAGGCCCCATCCTGCAAATGATTCCATGTGGGTGGACCCCCACTGTAGTCAGTGGGATACTTCTACGTGTTAGTTGCAGGATGGGGATGTGATACAGTACTATAGTATGCCTAGAATACAAAGTCAGACATCAACTTTTCAAATAGGATCAAGATCTTCCCTTATTACTGGAAATCCTGGTACCAATTCATTAACTTTTTAGTAAAGACCTAAGGGTGTTTCTGAAAGGTTGCAAAGGTCTCAACCAGTAAGCCAGTAAACTTGTCTTCACCAGCTTCTGTATCTGTATTCTATTCCCTTTGGCTGCTTTCTCCCATCCTGCTAAATAAAATAGCCTTTCCAGATTCGGGATTTGCAGTCAGGCTCTACAGTGTACCCTTGATGTCTTCAAAAAGCTGCTTTCATTTCATCACCGTTATTAAGGGCTTGCTGGTCTCGTGTTGCTGCACTTATTGACATGTCTTATGGCTTTTTGGTTTTGTTTTTCACTTCAGACTCTTCTTTCCTTTTTAACTCCTGGAGCGAACAGGATTCGAAACCAAATCTGTGAAGTTCTGGATGCAGATCTTATAAGACAGCAGGCTGAGCATGATGCTGTTGACATTCTTGGGCTAGCTAACTATGTCATCAACACTATGGGGAAATTATGTGCTCCAATAAGAGATGATGATATAAAACAGTTAAAAGCAACTGTCAATATTGTAGAATTGTTCAGGTTGGTGTTTGGCTACTTTTCATATCATATTTTTGTTTGTTTATTTAGAAAATATCAATTTGACAGACAAGGTGTTTGGGTGGAGAAGAAAGGAACTCAAAACTAACATTAAACTGGAATAGCGGGCTAAGCTAAGAAACTGCCGAAATGCTTTCATTTGAAAGAGGTGTTGGTTTAGAGTTTAGTAACATGGTACTTCATTTAAGAGTTCTAATTGTTTTGGGTTTTTCACAAGCATATTTTTTCAATGGTGTATGTTAGTGTTGCCATACCCTGAAAAGTGTCACCATTTTTAAAAACAAAAACGTCATGCAGTTCCATGTGTTTTGTGCATGCTTCCATATCAAACTTACTTATTCTTACAAGTTAAAAGGTGAGTGTTCTTTTTTAGAACTGGCGGGGGGCGGGGGGCGAATGTACACTCCATCTGGAACATGAAAGTGAAGCTCAGTTCTTTCTATCTGTACCATTCCCTTTATTAAAGACTTCACTCTTAAGGTTTGATTCACAAATCTTCATGAGCCTCAGATGTATTAGCTCTGTAATATTAAAAATAGTTTCTTGCTGTATTATGTTTTTGCTATCACTTAGGTATACCCACAGGGAGCAAAGTGGTTGAGTAGGAGGGAATGAGGTGTTTTGTTTTTATTTTGGCATAATCAGAGTTGCTAAAATTTTTTAAATTTCAGTTTGCTTTGACTCCATATTGCTTCAAAACCTTTCTGTTATTGGCCTATGGCACCAGTGTCTTGATCATGCAACATCTTTGCCCTACTTTTTGTAACTTACACCAAATATCTCAATACATTATTTAATTCTCCAAAATGCTTTGGTATATAAACTACCATGTGCTAGTACTTTCTCTTCAGTACTTGGAGCCTGTTCTCTAAGGTGGAAGGACTACAAAACAAGTCAAGTATGTAGGTGTACATCAGGCTGTTCAAGAGCATATGAGTTCATCTTGAAACTTCAACCTAATTTCTTCTGTGATGTTGCACTGTAATTTTGTCTTTGCTTTCAGACAAATATTCCATGTTCTGGACCTTATGAAAATGGATATGGTTAATTATACCATTCAAAATATTAGACCACAGCTTCAGCGTAACTTGGTGGACTATGAAAGAACAAAATTCCAAGAAATTCTTGAAGAAACACCAAGTACGTATTACGATGTTTTCAGTTAATCAGATACAGTGGAAACCATTAAAACCAACCTTTCTCTCTGTTACTATAGATATCTGTTGAGCAAGGCACCTGGGGGCAAATGTGACCATATCATACCTTTATATGATAACTAATAATTGTGAAATGCTGACTTTATTGGTACTGCTGTTGCAAATTCATTAGACAACACCACAAGTACTCCTTTTCTTTTTGCAAATACAGACTAACACGGCTGCTACTCTGAAACCTGTCAAAATGATACAGTTTGTGAAGAACTTGTTCCTGCAATCAAAGCATCTGAGATCTGATTAAAACAGTTCTGCATACACAGGGCTCAGTTTTATCTTGCAATATATGGAACCACTCTCTTGTGTATCTGAAAATCTGCTTCTGCTCATGTGCCCATGCGTAGCTGGCTTTTCCAGAATACGTGCCATTACATGCTATGTAATTGGTAGTAGGCAGAGGCAGGATTAAGTCCATAATGAAGCATAGAACAACAAAACCTATTCTCTAGTGAAAATAAATGTTTAGTTTAGTTTAGATGTTGTAAAGGCAAAAGTGAGTCTTGTTGCACTGTAAAGACAATATAGCTAAACCATTGTTAAGAAATTTTGGAAGAGGAAGGGAAACTGGTGACATTGATGGCTAATGCACTAGACTTCTGAAGGTTCAGATATCTGTATTTAAATCTTGTTTATGGCTCCAGTGCCACGAGTCTGCTATGGGGTTTTTATAACCTGTCTAGAAGCTTCAGCTGGTCACCTGTGTTGGCTAGGTGAAAAAAGCTTGGGGGGAAAACTGACTTGAGCAGACTAACAGTTCACTGCAGTATATTTAGAGATCGGAAATGGAGTTGTCTTGTTCACCTTCATTATTTGTCAATATGCTGTACACTTGCATGGAAAGTTATACAATAAACCTGTGCAAAATTTTGTTCTTCTTTAGGTGCTCTGGATCTAACAACAGAGTGGATAAAGGAGTCAATAAAAGATGAATTGTTGTCTGTTTCTTGTGAAACCTCTTCATTCCCTGGTGCTGATGGTAGCTCTAAACCAAATCTCAGTCCTACTCTGGTGCTAAACAATGGCTACTTGAAACTGTTACAGTGGGATTATCAGAAAAAAGCAATTCCAGAGGTAAGAAGTGAATTCTCATGACTCTTCTTAAATTATCCCAGTGCCTCAAAATGTACTCTTAATTCTAATTGCATGAAAGTACTGGTACAGCAGTTACGCTGTTCATGATGCTAGATGTCGTGGAACTCTCCTGGAGGACTTCTCTTGCCAAATAATTCCACAAATTTCGTAGTTTCATAGTAGCATGCTCCATAATCAAGGAGCACGTTCCTGGTAAGTATCAGTTGCTTGTTGTTCCCTGCATTACAATGTCTTAGTGCTGACGATACTATATGTGTGTGTATGCACTTGTGTGCATGCTCTCTCCTCCAACAAAGTAAGCAACAGCCTTACTAGTTACCTTAACTGTGAGAAGAGCAAACTAATGTTAATGGCTAGAGAATTTTCTCCAAGAGTGAATTAATAGGACAGCAGTTTCAGTTCACATTATGAATGATCTTCTTGCCATGGACAAAGGCAGTGCATCCGTTCTGATATTACTGGACTTCCCTGTAGCATTTAAGACATTTGACCATGGAATCCTGCTGTCCTGCCAGAAATAGCAAGTATTAGCAGGTTCCTGCTAATAAGAGTTGGTCATTCCCCTTGGGCCATATATAGAATCATGATTGGCACCTGCTTTGCCATCTGGAGACTCCTCCAGGGATCAATCCTGTTGAACTGTATGAACCCACGAGAGGAAAATGGTAAAGCAGCATGACTTAAATGGTAGCAATAGGCAAATGATGCCTAGCTCAGTTACCTGTACGATTAGTGGTGTGTTTAATCTATCTGCTAGCTGTCTAAGTACTTGGCTGAGAATAACAATGAATGAAGACCAGTTGGCAGCAGTTAAACCCAGAAAGACTGAAGTGATGCTGGTGGGGAGAAAGGAGCATTTACCAACTCAGTAACCTCACTTTGAAGGACATGTAGTGTTAGAATGTGAAGATTTTGCAGCATTCATATTCACCTGAACTGTTTACAACCTCTGAATGCCTTTATGCCCAGAGCAGTAAAACATGCCCTCTTCTATCTGAAAGACAAGGTGGATGAGGAAATATCTTTTACTGAACCAATTTTTGTTGGTGAGACAGACAAGCTTTCGAGCTGTGTAAAACTCTTCCATCTAAAGTTGGCAAGAAGACTGCTCATGTTCCTGTCAGATTTGTACTTCTCTATCGAGTTGCATGCATATGTGCGCTCTAGGCTTGATGATCTTAATTCTCTTCCTATGAACGAAAACTGTAGACTAGGTTTTTGAAAACAAAACTTTAGTGTGGAACACTGTAGCCTTGCACCGATGAATAATTGGATGCAAAGAGCACATGAACCCAGTGTTCTCTGTGACTGGCTCCCTGTTCCATACTGGGTTACAGTCAAGGCTTTAGACCCCTGTATGGCATTGGCCCAAGTTCCCTGAATGACCACCTCGGCCTGTTTGAGCACCATCTCTTGTGACAGCTCCATTCCACTGCAACAATGGCACTGACCTCCTCAATAGTGAAATCTCTATGCAACAGATAACTGTTTGGATATAAGTGGCCCGTTAACCTGGAATTCTCCGCAAGAGATCAGAATGCTGCTAAGAACCTCAGAACTTTCGGAGAAAATGGCCAACTCACTACTGTGACTTAGCCATCCCATAACAATGCACTATAACTATCTTTAAGGAAAGGGGTAGGAGTGTGGGAGAAATCCAGTCTCTCTTGACTGGAGGGAAGAGAAATATATCAGAACATGTAGGCCCCAGTCCAGCAAAGTATTTAAATAGTCTGAGTAGTCCCCATGAAGTAAATGGGACTACAAGCATGCTAAGGATAACTCTGTGCTTAGATATTTTTCAGAATCGGGGCCTTAATTTTTGGAGAATCACTTTGATGTCACAGTGATAGGGCTCCATATAAGAAGCTAGATGAACAGTCTCATTGTGATACTCTAGGAGTTATTTTTCCATTGCAAACTGCTGAAAGAGTAGATACACCTTAAAATCCACCAAAGTGTCCTGTTACGAACATTAAATTGTTCATATACAACAGATGTGTTATGACTAGTTACTGTTACTACTTGGAGCTGGTCAAAATATTTTGAATTTTTAACGACACAATGCACCTGAAACTATTAAGTCTTCTTTTTTGAAACCCAGTTCTGTATACATTGGATATGCTCTTCTGCTTAGTGTGGGTGAATTTGTTTAGTCTGAAAATGATTAGCATCATCCTGATCCTGGGCTGCTTCAGGGGCTTAAGTGGCCACCTCCTAGGACTGTCCTGTGGGCAGCAAGCTGCAGCCCCTCCTCCCCTTCCCCCCCACCACACACTTGGGCTCACAAGGGAGGCTTCTGAAGGCAACCTTAGGTCAGTCTTCTGCAGTTTGCACACTGAAGGAATTCTCCCTCAACTGTGTTCAGGACTTCTAGGGCTCCTTATGCCACTATGGCCCTCCTTACTTTTTGTAAAAGGGCAAGAGTTGGGGTAGGACTCATCCATACATTTTTCTATTTCTTGGTTATTTAAAAAAATTTTTTTTTAAAGGAACTGTATAATACTACATATGCAAGGGGTTGGCTATAATTACTGTGAATTTCTTGACTCTTGAGCACTGAAATTTTCTGCTGCAATGTTGCATGAAAGTAGCTTCTCCTCTGCCCCCCTCAAATTACTTGTTAGGACATTAGCTTAAGTCTCAACTTGATATCACTTACAGTAATCAATGTTGTTCTAATTCTAGACGTTAATAACAGATGAAGTTCGTCTTCAGAAGTTGAAAGAGAAGCTGAATGAGTTACAGATTATAGCCTGTGTATCTCTTATAACTAGCAATATGGTAGGCCCAGCTATTGTGGGCTTACCTGATTTTGCTGACAAATTAAAAAGGATTTCAGCTGTTCTGCTGGAAGGGATGAACAAGGAGTAAGTTCTTTCTCACTCCCCCCTCCCATTTTAAAGAAAAAAGCCAGTTGGCTCGTAACAAACTTTACTGGTTTATTTATTTATTTTTACAGAAATAGTTAACATGTATAGCCTATGCACCTTGTTCCTGACATGACATGATAGTAATAATCCATTTATTATGTATCACTCTTAGACCTACATGTGTACTAGTGAAAACAGTTGCCTGATGCAGTGCAATGAAGTTTGATAACTCCTGCGACCCCCTTCTGACAACAAAAATTACTACATGTCCCCAGGAGAGGGGACCAAAGCCTGAGTCCAGCTGATTCCCACTGCTCTGGATAAAAGAACCAAAGTCCAAGCCCCACTGACCTGGACGGGTAGGGGTCAAAGCCAAGCCCAACGGCTTCAGTCCCCTCCAGGGGTGCTGTAACCTGAGCCCTGTTGCACAGGGCTGAATCCCTTGGGCTTCGGTTTCAGCCCCAAGCCCCAGCAAGTTTAAGCCAGCCCTGGCGACCCCATTAAAATGGGGTCATTACCTAAGTTCCCTGTAAGCTGTGCAGCAAGGTGCCTTTCCCCCGGTCCAGCCCGGCCCAGGCCCACTGGAGCTGCTGGGGAGAGGAGCCCCTCCCTGTGCCAGGCCCAGGCCCATCAGAAGTGCTGGGGCTGGAGAGAGGAGTCCCTCCCCCAGCCCAGCCTCGCAGGAGCTGCCGCAGCCAGGGAGAAGTGCCTCTCACCTGGCCATCGCAGAGCCCTCATCCCCCACACACCAACTCTCTGTCCCAGCCCTGAGCAGGACTGGCTCTAGGCACAAGCAAAGCAAGCACGTGCTTGGGGTGGCACAATTCCAGGGGTGGCATTCTGGCCACCGGTTTTCTGGGGTTTTTTTGCGCTCGTGGAACTTGGGGTGGCAAAAAACCTAGAGCCGGCCCTGGCCCACAGCCCCCTCCCACACTCCAAACCCCTCAGCCCCACCCCCACCACACATCACCTCCATATTGGTGCACATAACAAAATTAATTCCGCACATGGACCTAAAAAATTAGAGGGAACACTGGTCGTGTCCCACTTTGGGGTCCCGACCCACAGTTTGAGAACCACTGGCCTAGTGCATCCATATAGTTTAATTCTTTTTTACAATTTAAACTTTTGTACTGAAAATCTGACACCAAATTCAGTGTATAGTGTTGAAATTGCTCCACTTATGCACCATTCAGGTCGGCACAGACTGGCAGTGCAAGCTTCATCATGTTGCTCTGCCAATTGCTCCAGCCTTTCACATTATTCATTCAGTCCCTGGCTCCTCTGCTGCAACTGCCACTAGTGCTACAAATTGTGGTGATTTTGTGTGTGTGTGTGTGTGTGTGTGTTGTGGACACTGCCCTATATGGACTGATGTTAAGAATAGAAACGTGGTTCACATATGCCACCAAACAGCTGTTTGGTTGTAACAACTCTGTCAGTCATTACTTGGGCAATTTGTACTGTGGACAGGTTCAGCTAAGTATACTTAAGTATTTTCCTGGACTGGCACCACAGTATTTAAGTGCATGTTTAACTTTAAGCACATGTATTAGTCTCATTGAAGCCAATAGAATTTAGTCATATGAGCAGTCTTCTCTTCCTCCTCCCTCACATCCCTGCCAATGGGATCTACTCTTATCCTGGGGTGGAATATTTGTGTCTTACATCTGGAAAGCGGACAAAGTTTGCAAAAATCCACCTGGCTCTCTTATTTTATTGGAGATGACTCATTTAAAAAGAAAAGGGAGGGGGTGTGTGTCAAAATAGCTATGTAACTGATGTTACAAGAACTGTTAGAGTTAAATGCTCAAACTTTTTTCTTTTCAGAAAATTTGATTTGAAGGAGGCTCTGAATACTATAGGTGTTCAGATTTGCAGTGAGGTGAACAGGTCCCTGTCTGAGAGAGGATTTCCCACTCTCAATATGGAAATTCAAAACAGCCTAGTAGGTCAGATCTGTAGCATTGTTGAAGAAGAAAATCCCATCAGCTCCCTGATTGGTTAGTATAATTTATGTGGTTCTCTGGTTGTATGCATAATTTTTTTAAATAAATGAAGGCTAATGGCCCATCCATACTGTAAAAATTAAATTAATTCGCTAGAGCTAAAGATTGCCTAATTATTGTGAAAAAGTTAAAATGAAAGTAACTTTCTTACAGTAAATATTGGGTCATAAAGTGTGCAAACCTGTGCTGCTTCTATTGTTTATATTAAGACAGTCTTCTGAAAGATTAGTTCGGGGCGGGACAACAAAGTTAGAAAGAGTCCGCAAATATGAGCAGAATGCTCTCAGTGATTCTGGGATGTTCTCTGTGAACCTAGAAGTACCAGGATTTCAGAGGGGAATTTAATTTATACCTAACTGTGGATTGTGTGCACCAGTGGAGGATCTATCTCCCACAACTCCAGGTTTAACTCAGTCTTAATTATAGCCGTGCATCTATTTCACAACATAAATCCTATTGCTCAGTCTGAAGGCTGTCCCTCTACAATGGGAAACATTTGACTTTGTTCTAAATTAAAACTGAAGGAGGAAGGTAGGGAAAGGTAGCATTCAAGATGTGTCTCTGCTTATTTTGATTCTTCCATGTGCCAGTGTGTGAAGTATTTCTAAGGCAACTGTGGCTTGACGCTTTGGATTTACATTTATATGGTCTGTTCTATCATGAACTCAGTTATCTTTTCCGTTTCAGATAAACGAATCCAGCTGTATATGAAAAGCCTTCTTACTCTTCCAGGCATTCAGAAATGTATGCCTATGATTCCAGGAGGCCTTGCTGTGATTCAGGTAGAGATAGAGTCTATTGGATCTCAGTATGCAAGCATTGTGAATTTTAATAAACAAGTGTATGGACCATTCTATGCAAATATTCTTCGAAAACTGCTTTTTAGTGAGGCACCAATGGGGAAAACAGAAACTGGTGATTCTACTAATTGAGGAAAAAGAATGATCTGGTTGTGCATCCAGCCCTTTTCCTTCACAGTGTTTATTACAAAGATATTGTGAACTCTGTTCCCTCAATGTGCATAATTTACTCCAATGACTGTTACCGAGACAGGGACAAACAGAGGTGTATCCAAAGGCAAATAGACCCTATAAAGTGTGTACAGGTAAAGCTTCCAAAATTCATTGGAAGGAAACTAATTAATATATATTTTTTCATGAACTAAATCTGTTTAATGGATTTTAACACTCATTGTACCTGATCACTGTAAATGTCTTCTTCCTAAGCAAGCATTTTTGACTTAGTGTAGATTTGGAAAAGTACCTCTTGGTTTTACCACCATTACAATTTAATCAATGGAACTCTTTGCACTCTTCTTAAAAAAAATTACTAAATACATTATGTATACTGGTGCAGTGACATAAGATGAAATTTTAGTTCATATGTACTTAACTTACAGTGCTCGATTGGTGACACTACATAACTGAATATGGATCACTTCTTGAAAGACTTAGAGAGGAAAATATAGTGTAATTGAACTTGTAACAAAGTAAAGAATGAAATTAGGCCAAATTCTGATCCCAATAACTATATCAGGATTTTACCTATCTTTCACTAGCGCATGCCAACATTACTATAAATGGTGTTAAGTGTACCAGTTACAGAGTGAATACGTCTTGCAAAATAGAAACATTTCAGAATTTTGTCAAATGTAATCCAGCAATAAAAGATAAGTCTAACAATTCTTTTATTCATGGAAAACTAACTTGGGTGCTGAATTCAATTTCCTTACACAAACAAATGGTTCTAAAAGTTCTCTAATAGAGGTCATATTGTCCTTTAATTTAAACATTTGGAGGCCTAATCTGCTTTTTATACATGTAGCGGTTGTGCCTTTGATCTTCAGAGATGCTTAGGCACCTCTGAATTGGGACTTTAAGCCTTTGATCTTGAAAGCATTTAAGCACAAGAGTAGCCTTATTGACTTCAAGGGAACAATTTGTGCTTAAAATTAAGCATGTATTTAAATATCTTACTGGATTGGGGCCTAAATTTTGAATGTGAGTAGTGATTTTGTTCACTTACTGGATATTTCAATTTTTTGGGTCTCAAGTTCAGCAGCCAAAATCTGTCACTAATCACTTTTGGAAATTTAAGCCAAAAGCTATTAATTCCATACTCGTTAGGCAAATGCTGTAGCCTAGAAGCTGGCATGATGCAAAGCCGCTGGAGACCATAGAAAGACTCCCACTGTCATGAATGGGCTTTGGAGCAGGCCCATTGGGTCATTGGAGCCTTGCAGAGATTGTTGGATTGGACCTTTGATATGGGAATAAACTTCAAAAAATCTACACAATATAGACAAATTATTTTGCATATCTCACATTATTAGATATGAGTGCTGAAATATTCAGTGTAAAATGTTCCCATCTTGATCAGAGTTAATCAAATATACTCAAAATATATAATTATAGTATTTGTGACTGTTAAATAGTGAATTAATCCTATTTTTAAATGTCAAAAAATGTAAACTTTGGCTGGTACAAGTTTCCAGATATCTTCCTAGTGTTTTATATACAGTATATTTTTATTTAAAAAATAAACTTTGCCCATATGGGATTAATGTGCCACACACAATATACAGCACAACTAGTGTATCTCCCATGAAAATTTAAAATAGCTGGGCATTAGAAGCACTTTGGGTTTATAGTCCAACCTCCTTTTTACAGAATTAGGTTGTGTTTTTGTTTTGTTTAGCAGGGAAAACATACTTTTTAAACAAGAGTTTCTCAAACTGAGGCTGGTGTCCCAGGAAAAACAAAGCAGGACTTATTTTTAACTTTCTTTTTGGATGGTTTCCATGTGGGACTAAGCAACAGCAGACTCATGTATTAAGTGCACACTCTTCTGGATTCATGTCAAAAGCTACTACTGACATTCTATCAATGTACATGTGGGGGTGGAGGGAGGCTAAAAAGTCTCAAATTGCAACACTTCTCAATGACTTCTGACCCCATTTCCTCTTTATGCCATGTTAAAAATATTGCACCAAATAGATGAGTACAGTTTTTAGTCTGAGAAACTCAAAATTGAAAGGAGCTGTTACAGTGTAACAAGTGTGCCAGGGAAGTGGTACATTCTTGTCTTCATGAATATGGGACTTCAGTACATGTATCAAGAGAAGAATATATCCCAAAAGCTGAAAAGGGAAGTTCTGTTAGTAATTCCGTAACCTTGGGAAATCCAACTTTTCTAAATTTGTGCTTTGGGCCTAAAGAAAAGATTTTATGTTGAAAATGTACAAAAAATTGTATTGTAACTTTCTTATCATAGCAATTTACCTTTCTAAACTTTCTAGTGTAAAACAGAAAAATTTACTCTGGTGAGATCAGTTGGAGCATAGTTTATAAACCTCTGGTCTAAAACATCTGGGAAATTCACTGTAACTTCCCACTAGAAAATGAGAACACAATAGTTTGTTTGCATTGATGTGACTTTTTTTTTTTTTTTTTGAAGGGCATTTTATAGCATGGTATAGGTTGGAGATCACTTAAACATCACAATTAGGATATATTTTAATAGTGCTTTGGATGTAGATGTTTCCTCTAACTTCATCTGTTGCATGCTCATGGATCAAATGTTTACCTCCCATCTAAATTTTGCTTCTTGAAAATAGACAATTATGTAGCAGTAGCTTTATTAGAAAAAGTACAAATGAATTTTTGTGGTGTGCATTTGTGTTGTTTTGGTTTTGTATGCATTAAAAGTCTGTCTGTAGTAAAACTTTGGAGATAAGTCATTCATGCAAGCTGGTTCTCAATTTAAATATAATGCAGTCAGCTATTTTGATACATTATTGCAAAATGACTTCTGTAACTTTTCTCTTTTTTCAAGGAGTCCTTCAGGAATGTATCCTATTTAAATAAAATCGAAGAGCAGTTTTAAATGTAGTTGTAGAAGTGGCTTAAAATAGCACGTTCTGACTCAAATCTGTTTTCTAATTATGTATTGTGACATACCAGGTGCATTCCAGACTAATGAGGAGCTTTATCACTCCTGCCCTGCAAGCCTGGGTGACTTACAATGCCTTGCTGAAGTAGCTCCTATCAGGGTCATTCAGACACCCTTCCAACATACAAGCCACACCCTATGTGTCTGTGTAACTGCAGGCTGCCAGCGAGACTTGAGTTACACACTGACTCTCACCAGCCTTAGTTTATATGGCAGGGTGACCGCAACACACCCCCAGTCCCAGGTTTCTCCCCAGAAATGTGTCCTGTACTGCCCAGCCCTCTCCTAGATATTATGTAGTATCTTAAATCTGTTATTCTTTAAAGGGAATAATATGCCATTTTCTTATCTCATAGTTATTCAGACACTTCAATTTAAACACCCTGGATTAGATAAAATTGCAAAAAAATGTATTAACTACAAAGAGATTTTAAGCAAGTAAGAGTAATGAGGCATAAAAGTCAGAAATGGTTATAAGAAAAATAAACAAACATAAGATGTTTAGTAATACCTAACTTAATAAACTACAACAGATTCACCACATGCTTTCAGCCATCATATTGATCAACCCCT
This sequence comes from Lepidochelys kempii, assembly GCF_965140285.1. NCBI lineage: Eukaryota > Metazoa > Chordata > Testudines > Cheloniidae > Lepidochelys > Lepidochelys kempii. Next base: position 254,152,296 of record NC_136380.1, read on the forward strand.
GTAGGTCAGGACCACCCGCACTCTAGAGTCCAACAAATGCTTCCTTTTTTGCTTCAGATGCACTAAATGCAATGGGCAGGTGCAGAGAGTGGGGCCTTGGGGCATTTGTCCCTCCTTTTTCTAGTTTGTCCCTCTCTTGAAAAACATTTCCAACTAGTCAATAGGAGACAGAGGCTATGTGGAAGGATGTTCCCTGCTGGGTTTTTCTCACCTGTTTGAGCTTTCTTTGCTTCCCTTCCTGCTGGATGACTGTGTTTACTGCTTAAATACAAATTAGGCAAAGCCCACATTCCTTTGTTTAGGACAGACCAGTCTACCAACCTCAGTTTGGGCAGGGGTATGGAACATGTCTTAATAACATTACAGGCAAATCTTATAACATTACATACAATGTTGCCATGCATACTTTATCAGGATTATACTGACTTGCAAATTATGAATTTTCAAATAATACAAGACCTGCCTTGTAATACATTTTGTACAATAATGTGTAGGATGCGAACATGGGTATTTTCTGTCACATGTATAGAGTTAGTCATAGCCATCCATTACTGTAATATCTGGGGCCCAGATCCTCAAAAGCATTTAGGCTCTTAACTTCCATTGAAATCAACAGAAGTTAGGAGTCAAAATACCTTTTTGAGGATCTGGGCCTGACTGCCTTACACTTAATGGATTTTATTCTCACATGCATCCCTTTGTCTATTAGTGCCGTACATTTTTTTTTACAGCTGCTTCCTATGTTGGCTTTGTAATGCTATAGCAATTAAACTGAATTCTATTTCTCCTTTGCACATTGTCCAAAATATTGTTATACACATTCCAATTGCAGGACAGTTTTTTTCATACGTATGCAACCTCAACTAATTGCCCAGGTTGGATGGTAGAAGTTAGCCAGTATAATCTTACTGGTGATGGTGTATGAGTGGGAAGGAACACTGCTTGATTTCTAATCTCAGAATGAGTTTGTAACTCCTAGCACCAAACTCTGCAAGAAAAGAGATTGAAAAGATTGCAGCTGTCTTCTTGTGAGAGATGGTGGATGTGTGTGTGTATGTATGTACAATAACAAATGGTGTAGAGCAGGTAAATTGGGTGTGTTATACCAATAAAATAAAAACCAGCAGGACCTTATTAAAGGGAAAAAGGCAAAATACCACATTTATTGTGAATACAGAAAGAATCATAGTAAGCAGTTAGTTATAGCTATAACATTCCATTCAATCTCATATTTATTCACACATTCATTCATACACACACACAGGTTCTGCAAGGTTGTTATAGTTACCAGCCTTAGAGTTGCTCATGCCAAGCCACTGGCCAGGTGGCCTGGACATGAGGAGGGAGCAAGGCCTTGTCAGATGCTCATCTGATGCTCCTGGAAGTTGGTTTGCAGAATCAGACCCCAAGGTTCTCACTTTCTAGAGTCCATTTTTATAGGAGTTTCTTCCTATGCCAGTCTATGGAAATTGCTTCATCATGCTGTTGCTGAATCAATCAGCAGATAGCACATTCCTGACGGCTCCATGCTGCTAGATGTTATCTTGTTCTTTGGTTCTCCCATTCTTGAGGCTGTTGGGTGGATTCCAGTCTGCCCTCCGGGGGGTCCTCTGGTTATTTCCACTTGATGCCTTCTTCAGCCGATGGACACTGGATTCTTAGGCTGGCACCTCCCTGATCATTCAGTTATTATCCACACCAAGCATCCATCCACATACATCCTCTATCTCTATTTTAATCACAATAGTTAATACAACAAAAGGGCGGGGAGTCTCTGGGTCCTGTTTCTGTTGTTACAGAGTATTGCTTTGAGTCTCTCTGTGTGAATTGCTTTCAGAACAGACTCTGTCTTAGAATGTACTAATGCAATTAGCAGCTTGCAAGTTTCACACATAGAGGGAGAGAAACAGTACCAAAACCCAAGAGACCTCTTAATTAGTAATACCCTGGAATTTAAACTATGGGGAATCAAACTCATTTGTGATTTTAATACAGAACTTCTTTAATATGATCCAACAGGTATGCCAGTTCATCCTCCTGCTATATGAGTAAGGGGACTCTCAGTGAACCCAGCTGGGGAACTTGTTACCACAAGCTAGTCTTGAGAGCTAAAATTCTAGTTGGATTCAAAAAAGGGATCACAAACGTCTATGGATAACAAGCCAGAGTAAATGTAGAGAGAATTTTAAAACCAACCAACCAAACAAAAAACCCAAACAGTTAGATGGGATTAAAACCTAGAGCTGTTCAAAAAAGTTCTGAGAAGATATTTTGCCAGAATTTGTTGATTTTTCAAAACCTGAAATATCCCTGAAAATTCCAACGGAACCCAGGTAAGTTGCAAAATGTAGAAGGCTTTGTTTCTATTAGATCGGAGTGGCCAACTTGTGGCTCCGGAGCCACAGGCGGCTCTTCAGAAGTTAACATGCGGCTCCTTGTACAGGCACCACCTCTGGGGCTGGAGCTACAGACACCAACTTTCCAGTGTGCCAGGGGGTGCTCACTGCTCAACCCCTGGCTCTGCCACAGGCCCTGCCCCCACTCCACCCCTTCCTGCCCCCTCCTGAGCCTGCTGTGCCCTCCGCCCCTCCCTCCAGAGCCTCCTGCACACCACAAAACAGCTGATCAGGAGGTGTGGGGAGGGAGGGGGAGGCGCTGATTGGTGGGGCTGCCGGTGGGTGGGAGGTGCTGGGAGCAGGGGGGATGACTGATGGGGGGCTGCTGACCTATTACTGTGGCTCTTTGGCAATGTACATTGGTAAATTCTGCCTCCTTCTCAGGCTCAGGTTGGCCACCCCTGTATTAGATGCTTTCATGCAGCCTGCCCATCTAGCTCCTCAGCAGAGCTGCAGGTGGTTTGCCTCAGAGAGGGCTTTCGGAGTCCATGGTTTCAGGGCAGTCTGCCCTTTGGTGGAGGACTGTTGGGATCCTAATCTGAATAAAACCAAATTCTGAAATAAAATCTTCCATGAATGAGAATTACCTTTCTCCACACAGCTGTAATAAATCCCTCATGCTTCAGGATATAAACGAGCTCTCACTGAGATATATTGAGGAAAATTTTACTTTGTGGTTAGGATACTCTATAACTGCTGTGTGAACAATATTTTTTCGGGGCCGGGAGTGCGGGGAAGAGGGGCAGCATCTTCACCTGAAGCATCTGGTGTTGGTCATTCTCAGACACAGGGGCACAGAACTTCCAAACTAACAAAACCAAAAAATCTTCAGTTTGTTTGAAGCAGGAATTAACATCATTGGTGGTGGAGTAAAGTCACAGCTAAAGGCTGCTTTTAATTTACAGGCCTGTTTCTTGCATCTTATCTTCAGGCATTAATATTATCCTCAATGTATTTCTTCAATAATGCACAGCATAGGGTTTCCTGGGGACTGCATATCTTATTTTAGAACCCTATGTTAGAGTAGCATCAAAACATGCAACCTGCATTTGTTAGATGCATTAGTTATCTCTATTTTGACAAACTTGAGTATACATTAGTGGTCCTTTTATTTCACTTTTATGTACATAGAGAGAATGTTATGGACAACAGCTATCATTTTTGATCTTCATCCTGAAGCCACCAAAACCCAGCAATCCTTGCCCTTTTGCTCCCAACTGCCAGAGTGCTAAAAATAATTTTTAAAAAGCCATCAAAGAGACACTCAGTGGAAAGAATCTGAACAGCAAATCAATAAATGGTTCATTTAAGCAGATGCTGAAGTCCAGCTGTGTCACCCTGCCTGCACCTGGTTTTACTTTCCAGGCAATCTTGGGTTTCTCCTGCCCCCACCTTTTCAGGGGAAGGTGAGGGCAGGGAAGAACACTGTTTGGTTTGGTGATCAGCATGGATTAAAAAAAAAAAGTAATTTAAATAATGAGATTTATAATTTAAATTACATTTTTGTCTTTAAAGATAAACCAATTTAAAATTAAATTTGGAATTATGACAACCTATGTTGAGACCTAAACGTGATATAATCTATTAAAATAATTTAAGATAAATTTTCAAAAATATTAAACGGTACTTGTTTGTGGTCCAAGTTTTAAAGAAAGTCAAACCACTGAACTGATGACTAAGCACCAGCAACCAGAGTTTGTTGAAGTGTTAAACCAGCTTTTAACAGCAGTAGCCTCTTCTGCAAGTGCAGAGAGAATATTTTCGTCATTTCAGAGTGGTCAACTAGTTCAGTTCAATCACTAGTTCATTCAAAGTTGAGAAACTGATTGGGAGTTGATAAAGCAGGAAAACTTGTTTTCCTCTCCCAATCTGTAAATAAAAACTAGGTGTGAGAGGATAAGATCCGTTCTAAAATCTTGAAGGATATGGTACCAAAACAATCACTTCAATTCACTAACAACAAACAATATTTCCGTTGTTTAAAAAATCAGTTTTAAATGCAAAACAAGCTTATCAAAACATTTGGCTTTTGTTTCCAGAACACTGAAGGTAGTTTTATTTAACTAATACATTTTTAAAAGCTGTTTTACTCACTTCTAATTGAATTCCAATTTTCATCCAAATAGAGCTTGACGCAAATCACAAGTAAAAAATTAACCACCTAGTAAATAAGAAATGCATCATTCATTATTTTCTAATGTAAAAATTAAGTATCTGAATAAATGTATATTGTTTAAATAAATGTGTATAGCTATAGTGTATTGGCCTGGTTAGCAAAAGAATGCTTAAATTTTGTGTAAAGGGTAAATTTAGTTAAAAACTGTTGATTTTCAGGGATTACCAGACAGTGTGAACCAGCTTTACTTGAGGGAAAATAACTAAAAAGTATAAATATAAATTAAGATTTAAACTTATTATTTAAATCAAGGTTTCCTGCTTCTGAATTAAATCAATCCACACTATTGGTGATGGGCTCTTATTTCCCTTTTAAATGTTTTTGTTCATATTGTAGGTTGGGTGTAGGGCTTTGATGTCCCTGACTTACAGTACTTTTAGAAATGTTTATTATAAAGCAGCATCCACCACTTGTAAAACCAATTAGCAACATATCAGATTTTAAAGAGAAATAACCCTGGCCCAAACTCACTGTTGGCATAAGTGAGCGTTAACACCATTGACTTACCCAGCCTTTAGAATTATAATAGTAACAAAACCATTCACTGCAAACTCCGGAACCTGCTTGGCCTTGCATCTTTAACTATCCTACTTGGTCATCACCTATATGAGAAAAAACTAGTATGCAGTTGTCAAGGTTCCTTCCCCACTCTGAACTCTAGGGTACAGATGTGGGGACCTGCATGAAAAACCCCCTAAACTTATTCTTAGCAGCTTAGGTTAAAACTTCCCCAAGGTACAAACTATTTTACCTTTTGTCCCTGGACCTTCTTGCTGCCACCATCAAGCGTCTAACAAATATAACCGGGAAAGAGCCCACTTGGAAACGTCTTTCCCCCCCCAAATCCCCACACCCCCTTTCCTGGGGAAGGCTTGATAAAAATCCTCACCAATTTGCATAGGTGAACACAGACCCAAACACTTGGATCTTAAGAACAATGAAAAAGCAATCCGGTTCTTAAAAGAAGAATTTTAATTAAAGAAAAAGTAAAAGAATCACCTCTGTAAAATCAGGATGGTAATCGGATTCAAAACAGAGAGAATCCCCCTAAGCAAAACCTTAAGTTACAAAAAGACACAAAAACAGGAATATCCATTCCATTCAGCACAACTTATTTTATCAGCCATTTAAACAAAACAGAATCTAATGCATATCTAACTAGATTGCTTATTAACCCTTTACAGGAGTTCTGATCTGCATTCCTGCTCTAGTCCCGGCAAAAACAACACACACAGAGATAACCCTTTGTTTCCCCCGCCCTCCTCCAGCTTTGAAAATATCTTGTCTCCTCATTGGTCCTTTTGGTCAGGTGCCAGCGAGGTTGTCTTAGCTTCTTAACTCTTTACAGGTGAAAGGGTTTTTCCTCTGGCCAGGAGGGATTTAAAGGTGTTTACCCTTCCCTTTATAATTATGACACCACCCGCCCCGCCCCCCCCCGCAAATCACAGATAGGGTGAAAGGCTGGCTGTGATTTCTTCCTGGAGCTCTAGGAGAAAACAGAATTAATAAGACACATACACCTCTAAATATACTACCAAGTATGTAAAGACTAACAATATTTTTCACATCTCAAGGATGATTTTAACCAGTTGATTCTGGGAAACTTTCACAGGAGAGTGCATCAGCCACTTTGTTAGATGCTCCTGAGATGTGTTGGATGTCGAAATCAAAATCTTGGAGAGCTAAACTCCACCGAATAAGTTTTTTGTTATTTCCCGTGGCGATATGAAGCCACGGTAGCGCAGCATGGTCGGTTTGCAGGTGGAAACGCCGTCCCCAAACGTATGGACGTAGCTTTTCCAGAGCGTAGATAATGGCGTAACATTTTTTTCCACTGACTGACCAGTTGCTTTCCCTCTCAGACAGCTTCTTGCTGAGAAACACTACAGGGTGAAATTCTTGATCCGGTCCTTCCTGCATTAAAACTGCTCTCACACCACGCTCGGACACATCTGTGGTTACTAGGAACGGTTTGTCAAAGTCTGGGGTCCTTAGCACAGGGTCAGACATGAGTGTTGCTTTAAGCTGGTTAAAGACCTTCTGCCACTCTTTGGTCCACTGAATGGCATTTGGCTGTTTCTTTTTGGTTAGGTCTGTCAGTGGGGCGGCGATTTGGCTGTATTGCGGTACAAATCGCCTGTAATATCCGGCCAAGCCTAAGAAGGATTGGACCTATTTCTTTGACTTTGGGACAGGCCACTTTTGGATAGCATCCACTTTGGCCTGTGGGGGGGTTGATAGTTCCTTGACCCACGTGGTGTCTAAGGTAAGTCACTCTGTTTAGGCCTATTTGACACTTCTTAGCCTTAACAGTTAGTCCTGCCTCCCTTATGCGCTCGAAGCCTTTTTGTAGATGTTCCAGGTGTTCTGCCCAGGAATCCGAAAATATAGCCACATCGTCAAGGTAGGCGACTGCATATTCTCCCAATCCCGCTAGGAGACCATCTACAAGTCTTTGGAAGGTGGCGGGTGCATTCCGCAGCCCGAAAGGGAGTACATTAAATTCATACAGCCTGACATGTGTGGTGAAGGCTGACCTTTCCTTGGTGGATTCATCTAGCGGTACCTGCCAGTACCCCTTGGTTAAGTCCAAGGTAGAGATGAACTGGGCCCGTCCCAGTGTCTCTTAATTGGGTGAACTATTAGAGATGTGCATGGCATTGGATGGTTGTCTGGGCGAGTTACAGCATTTAGCTTACGGTAGTCCATGGAAAAACGTCTCCCCCCAGCTGGTTTGGGAACTAGAACCACTGGAGATGTCCATGCACTGCCAGAGGGGCATATTACACCCATCTGTAGCATATCCTGGATCTCCCATTCTATAGCAGTTTTAGCTTGAGGAGACGCTCAGTAAGGTTGGACTTTAATTGGGTGAGCATTACCTGTGTCAATGGAGTGGTATGCCCGTTCAGTCAGTTCTGGGGTGGCTGAGAACGTCGGCGCGTAGCTAGTGCACAGCTCCTTGATCTGCTGTCGCTGCATACACCCAAGGGTCATGGAGAGGTTCACCTCTTCCACGCCACCAGCACTTTTCCCTTAGTAGTAGACACCTTCAGGCCACTCAGCATCATCTCCTCCCTGGGCTGTAAACTGACAAACCTTTAATTCTCTGGAATAAAAGGGCTTTAGATAATTAATATGGTACACCTTAGGCTTTTGGTTGGAGGTGGGGAAGGCCATGAGATAATTAACAGCTCCCAGACACTCCTGGATCGTGGATGGCGCTTCCCATGATGCTTCCATTTTATGGGCCTGGAGCGCCTTTAAGACCATGACCTGGTCCCCTACTTTGAAGAAACGCTCTCTGGCATGTTTATCATACCAGGCTTTTTGCTCTTTTTGAGCATCCTTTAGGTTTTCTTTAGCAAGGGATAAAGAGGTTTGGAGGGTGTTTTGTAGGTTCGTTACAAAGTCCAGAATGTTAGTTCCTGGAGAAGGTGTAAACCCCTCCTATTGCTGCTTCACCAACTGTAATGGCCCCTTAACCTCGCGGCCATATACAAGTTCAAATGGTGAAAACCCTAAACTGGAATATGGTACAGCCCATAGAGCAACTGCTGCAACACTAGGTCCCAATTGGAGTGCTCATTTACGAATTTACGTATCATAGCCCCCAAAGTCCCATTAAATTTCTCCCCCAGGCCATTTGTTTGATGATGGTAAGGGGTGGCAACCAAGTGATTCACCCCATGAGCTTCCCAAAGGCTTTCCATAGTTCCTGCCAGGAAATTAGTTCCTGCATCTGTGAGGATATCTGAGGGCCAACCTACCCTGGCAAAAATGTTTGCTAGTGCCTGGCACACACTTGTAGCTCTAGTGTTGCTTAGAGCTACTGCTTCCGGCCATCGGGTGGCAAAATTCATGAAAGTCAGTATGTACTGCTTTCCTCTGGGTGTCTTTTTCGGAAAAGGACCCAGAATATCCACAGCTACTCGCTGAAATGGAACTTCAATGTTGGGGAGTGGCTGGAGAGGGGCTCTGATCTGGTCTTGGGGTTTTCCCACTCTTCGGCACACCTCACAAGACCGGACATAGGTAGAAACATCCTTGCCCATTCCCTCCCAGTGGAAGGACCTCCCCAAACAGTCTTTGGTCCTGTTCACCCCAGCATGGCCACTAGGATGATCATGGGCTAAGCTCAAGAGCTTGACCCGGTACTTAGTTGGAACTACCAACTGTCTCTGAGGATGCCAGTCTTCCTGGTGTCCACCAGAAAGAGTTTCCTTTTATAAAAGTCCTCTTTCTCCAACAAATCTGGATCGATTAGAAGAGCTGAGAGATGGTGGGTTGCTCCGTGCTGCTGTCCAAGCTCTCTGGAGGCTTTCATCTGCTTCCTGTTCGGTCTGGAACTGCTCCCTTGATGCTGAAGACATCAGTTCCTCATTGGATTGTGGACCTAGGCTTGGTCCCTCTGGAAGCGGATGGGGCTGTTTCCATTGACTGTGAACTGCTCTCCGCTGGTGCACTATGTTGGGTTTCAGGCTCCGGCTGAGCTTCCGGTGTAGGGTTATCAGCTGCTGCCGGTTCCGGTTCTGGGACTGGCTCTGTCTGGGTCTCTGGGACTGGATCCATTACTGCTGTTGCAGATGTTGGCATGGAGTCTGAGTCCATCACCTCTGACCAGGTCCTGGTAGAAGTTTCCGGAACACAGCTAGGCGTGACGGCTTGCTTAGCCTGGCTGCGGGTGACCATTCCCACCCTCTTGGCTAGGTTCACACGATTGGCCAAGTCTTCCCACAACAGCATGGGGATGGGATAATCATCATATACTGCAAAAGTCCACGTTCCTGAACAGCCCTTGTACTGGACAGGCAACTTGGCTGTAGGCAAATTGAAAGAGTTGGACTTGAAGGGTTGAATTGTCACTTGGATCTCTGGGTCTATTAAATTGGGGTCCACTAAGGAAGCATGGATAGCTGACACTTGTGCTCCAGTGTCCCTCCACGCGGTGATCTTCTTCCCGCCCACACTAACAGTTTTCCTCCGCTCTGAGGGTATCTGGGAGGTATCTGGGCCTGAGGACCTCTGGTGTGATTCCAGTGCAATGAACTGTAATCTGTTGGGGTTCGTGGGGCAGTTGGCCTTCACATACCCTGGCTAGTTACACTTAAAACATCGTCCAGCTGACGGGTCACTGGGGTGAGGTGGGTTTCTGGAGAACGGTGTGGCAGGACGATACGGTATCTGGACTATTCCTTGGTGTGTAGTTGGGGCCTTGGGCTGCCCCCGGTAGTAGGGTGTGATCTGAGGGTGTCCCTTCTGGTATCCGCTCCAACTGCAACCAGGGTTGTTGTTCTCTCCTCCCTCCACCCATTTTGTTCTGGCTTGCCCCGCCTCTCTGGGGGTCTGGGACTGCTTGTATCGATCAGCATAAGAAGCAAGACTTTCTGCCGAGTCCATTTCCTTATCCCATAAACACTGTTTTATTTCCTCCTTGGACATATTCAGGAATTGCTCCTGAGCTATCAAATCACACAGTCAGTCAAAGCTAGTGACTCCCCTTCCTTGGACCCATTTATCTAACAGATCCTTCATCTGATTTAGACAAGCCACATTACTTAGTCCACACCCTCTCTTAAGAGTTCAAAATTTTACTCTGTACGTTTCAGATGTAATTTGAAATTGCTTTAAAACCAAATCATTGAACTTATTATAGTCAGAAGCCTCATCAAAAGGCATCTTATTGAATATGTCCAGAGCTCTTCCAGTTAATTTTGCGACCAATGTGGTTATCTTGTGAGCTTCAGGAATTTTATGGAGAGTGCAGAGTCTCTCAAAGGTGAGAAAATATTCAGCAATATCACTGGATTCATCATACTGTGGATATAGTCGCTCCCATTTGTGGATTGTTGGGGAAGGATGATTAGGATTTTCCAGTAGATTCCGCTCAGCCCTTACCTTCTCCAACTCCAGTTCATGCTTCCTCTCTTTTTCCCTCTCCACCATTTCTTTTTCCCTTGCCTCCATAGCTCTCCTGTGAGCAGCCTCTTGGTGTTTTTCTGCCTCTATAGCTCTCCTGTGAGCAGCCTCTTGGTTTTTTTGTGCCTCTCTTGCTGCCTCCAGTTCTCTCCTGTGGGCAGCCTCTTTGGCTGTTTCTGCCTTGGGCTCTGTCATGTTTGCCTCTCTGTTTTTAACTAACTTTACATCCGAGAGTTCGAAATCAAACAAACAAAAACAAAATTTGGCTTGTCAAAAAATAAATAAATAAATAAATAGGTTGTGCTGTAACCGGATACCTATGTTCTCTGATAGTGACTGTCAGCCTACAGAAAAATCCTTTTAAAAAAAAACAAACAAAAAAACAAACAAAAAAAACCTAACACCTTTGTCTCCAGGCAAATAGGCAGAAAACCCCTTTAGTTGCTCTTAGGTAAAAAAAAAAAAACAGCAACAACAACCACCTCTTCAGGTCTGTGAAGACTTGTGAATTTCCCTGCAGGAGGTTAACTACCCTGCCTTTAGGTACAGAAAACTCCAGCTCACAAAAGACAATTCCCTTTTGTCTCTGCTCTGGCCCCCAAGCAGAAACAAAAAAAACCTCAAACTGCTTTCAGCTTAAAACTGCTTTCCAGCAGCCCAAAGGGAAAAAAAAATGTCCTTTTTTAACATCCGTGTTTCTGGTTCAAAAAATCTCAAATTGATCTCAAAATGATTTCAAGTTAATTCCACCGCTCTGCCACCATGTCAAGGTTCCTTCCGCACTCTGAACTCTAGAGTACAGATGTGAGGACCTGCATGAAAAACCCCCTAAGCTTATTCTTAGCAGCTTAGGTTAAAACTTCCCCAAGGTACAAACTATTTTACCTTTTGTCCCTGGACCTTATTGCTGCCACCACCAAGCGTCTAACAAATATAACCGGGAAAGAGCCCACTTGGAAACATCTTTCCCCCTCAAATCCCCCCAAGCCCTACACCCCCTTTCCTGGGGAAGGCTTGATAAAAATCCTCACCAATTTGCATAGGTGAACACAGACCCAAACACTTGGATCTTAAGAACAATGAAAAGGAATCAGGTTCTTAAAAGAAGAATTTTAATTGAAGAAAAAGTAAAAGAATCACCTCTGTAAAATCAGGATGGTAAATACCTCACAGGGTAATCAGATTCAGAACATAGAGAATCCCTCTAGGCAAAACCTTAAGTTACAAAAAGACACAAAAACAGGAATATCCATTCCATTCAGCACAACTTATTTTATCAGCCATTTAAACAAAACAGAATCTAACGCATATCTAACTAGATTGCTTATTAACCCTTTATAGGAGTTCTGACCTGCATTCCTGTTCTGGTCCCAGCAAAAACAACACACACAGAGATAACCCTTTGTTTCCCCCGCCTGCCTCCAGCTTTGAAAGTATCTTGTCTCCTCATTGGTCCTTTTGGTCAGGTGCCAGCGAGGTTGTCTTAGCTTCTTAACCCTTTACAGGTGAAAGGGTTTTTCCTCTGGCCAGGAGGGATTTAAAGGTGTTTACCCTTCCCTTTATATTTATGACAGCAGTAATGATACTCTTATTTAAGTTTAAACTCTATTCAAGGAGGTTAAAAACTGGGATGAGTTTTAGGGGTTAAAGCTGGAGTGAGGACTCCTTTGGTCTATTCTTGACTCTGCCTCTGATTCACTGACTGATATGGTAAAAATTACTTAGCCATTTTCTTCTTCAATTTACCCATCTGTAAAAGGAATAAAATACACGCTTACCTGACAGTGGAATCCATCTTTAAAGAGATGTACTGATTTTTTCACCATGTATAATTTATGTGTGGAACTCGTTACCAACAAAATATCACTGAGGACAAGTACTTATGATTCAAAGGATGATTGCACTTTTATGTGGATGAGAACATTCATAGTTTATATAAGGTAGGATAAAAGTTTTAGGACCTCCACCCTCATCCTTTAGAGCATAAGCCAACCACTGAGGTTAAGAAGAAACTCTTCCACCCTTGGCAGGTTATTACATAATTTTCCATTGTGGTATTCCGTGTGCTCTCTTCTGACCACCTGGTACTGGCCATTTATGGGCACCAGACATGATACCAGAATCATGGAATGGTATGGCAATTCCTATATTCCTTACTTGTTTGCACAGTAAAAAGATATCCTTGGGTGCTACAGAAGTGTAAACTATTATTCAAGTATGACTTCCTTCTTATTACAAAAAGTAAAGCGATTTGTTTAAAATAAGTCTCTAGTGTGACCTTTACTTTTAAATGGTGCCTAAAAATTATACACAACTTTTAACACAATCAACACAGGGACTTTTACTGTGTATATTGATGCTTCCAGTGAGCTGTCATTTTAGTCAACTGGAAAGTCCCCCTCCCACAGAAAGATAGGAAAGCAATTTTTTGTGAAGTCTCCTGTGGTTCCCAGTTGACAATCTCAAGACTCCACACGTATGGCTGCTCAGATTCCTCCCCCCCTGCCCAATTTCAGATATTGAATCAATAGAAGGCCTGGTAACTCCAAAGCTAAGGAGTCCCATGGAGTTTCAATTCCTGACAATAAGTGCCACTTAAGGAAAGTTTTCTGCGGTGCTGTGGATGGTTTTGTGGTTAAGGCTTCAGAGTAGGATTCAGGAGATATGACCTTGAGCAAATCACATTTCTTTACTTGTTCCTCATTTGCAAAATGGAGATTATAGTAATTTGCTGCCTCACCAGAGTATTTTGAATATAAATTTAATATCTGTGAGGTGCTGACAGGGAAAAACTGTCAAAGAAATAAAATATCATTGTTCTTGAGCATGGTGCATATAAGGCAAACAGCATTAAGACTGGAAAAAATATCATAATGACTGTTACCTATTGACATTCTGTGACCAACTAGAAGGTAATGAGACTGCAGCAGCACTTTCAAACTGCCCTTTGCCGAAAGTCAAAATCGAAGAGTTTGTTGCTGATCTGCAGATGGTTTGCCTATTATCTGTGAGTCTGTTTTAGTTCTCAACCCCAGGGAATCCTAACCAGCTGATAAGAGGAAAAAAATGTTAGTGTTGATTCCAGCTTTGGCTCACTTGTACTTCCCCACTTTACAGAAGATGACGTGACAGCGACTCTCCCATGGTGCCCTTCAAATAATAACAAAAGGGACTTGTCCCATGCAATACTGTCACATACTTATACAGGGATAGGGGCTGCTGGCTACAGAGCTTTCTTTGTACCAGGTGTGTTCATAAGAAGAGCCTCTCATGCTCTGCCCAGCACGGCTGAAGAGCCTTTATACACAGCGCCCCCTGGTGGCTGCACAGTAGAAGACAGTGTAACTTTCCATGGCACGGAAATCCCATCCCAGGCTGGCTGGGGTGCGTGGAGGGGGGCCGCTGTTCTCAGAGGGGAACCGGCTGCCCTCCGTCATGTCACGTCAGGTTTAGGGCAGTTCTCCAAGCCTCTCACCAGACCCCTCCCTTATGTTTGGGGGCGGGCTCAGAGTCGGTCTCTGGGGAACGAGGTTTGTGCGGAGCGTTTCAGGGGGACGTGTCCCCTCCCCCACCTTCCGAGCCTCTGGGCCAGGACCAGCAGCTCGCTCCGGGCGGGCGAGACCCCCGCCGGCTCTTTAAAAGAAGCGGAACGTTCCCGCCGCGCCTCCGGTGTCGCGGGGGCCGATTTCACCGCCACACGGCGGGTCCCTCGCGCGGAGCGTCCGCCGAGTCTCTCCCGGCTCGTGTCTCTGCCGCGCTCGCCATGGACGCGTTAGCGGCCGAGCTGGGGGCTCTGACCCCGGAGCAGGCGGCGGCTCCCGTGAACACGGTGGAGGTGAGCGAGGGGACGCGGATAAAGGCGCCGGAGGAGGAGGAGGGGCACGCTCCGCTTTGGCGGCGAGCGGCGGCGCCCCCGCCAGCTGTCTCCCCGAGGCCCCTGTTGCGCCTGCGTAGAGGCTCCCGCTTCAGCCATCCCTCTTCCCGCAGCATCCGCTACTGCGCATGCGCCTAGGCCCCGAGGTTCGCTTTTCCGGCAGGCTTTCCTGGCTCCAGCCACCTGGGTCCCGAGTCACCTGTGGCGCATGCGCAGGATCAAGCCACCCTGTCCACGTTGGCCTGTCCCTCCCCGCAAGCTCCAGACGGCTGCTCGGCCTGGCAGCCCCCGGGCCTGGTGCCAGTGACCGGGCAGCCAGTGAGATGCTCGCAAGGGGCACGGCCTGGTGCTGTGCAGCCTCCTGTGCCATTGAGCCCAGCGGCTGGTGGAGGGCGCCCAGCCTTTCCCCGGGGGACCGTGGCCGCCCCGGGATGTCCCAAGGCCAGCGAGCACCCCGCTCAGTGTGGGCAAGGGCAGGCACGTGTGAGCCGCCCGCGATGAGGCTGCCTAACACGACAGGAGACGCGCCAGCCTTGTCTACACAGGGCAGTTAGCAGCGTTTCTCATGCGGTGTGATTTCAGTCTCGATAACGCCTGTAGAGGGTGACACACAAAGAGCCTGGCTCTTACCTACCCCTAGGGAAATTTGCCTATCCAGCCCTGTATCTACCTTACGCTGCTGCCCATCACCATAGTACTTGAACCCCTTCCACGTAAAATGGATAGCAATAGCAATGTTCCTCCTGGACTTTGTGGCGTGTCTGGCACTTCTCCTTTTTTGGGGTAAAAGCACTGCATGGGTTAGGGGCTTTGTTTTTGATATTTTTATGTTTTAATCCCCCCGCCCCCTTTTTTTGGTAGGGGTTTAGTTGATAGAAGGGGGATGTCAGAAATGTAGCCTTGAAACCAGTGACTCATCGCTGTGTTACCATCTCTTAAACGTATCACTGTGTTGATAATGTCTGCATCAGTAGCTGCTACTCATACAGTGCAAAGAGCCCAGTACTGTATTCCATTGCAAAGTGAACTCATTATGTGCTCCCTTAGGACCTCATCCTCCAAGTGGGGTGGCCACTTTTTCAAAATGCAAAAAGAGGACACATGCAAGAACCCCACCCCTTCTGTGGCCTTGCCCCTGCTCCTCCTTTCCCCCTGAGGCCCTATCCCTTGGCCAGGTTGGCAGGTGGAGCAGACTGTGCTAAGAGCCACCCAGGGAGCCCCGGACCCTCCACCTGCCCTGGGTGGGGGGTTTGGGTGCCCAAGAGTAGTGAGGCACGTGTGAGCCGCCCCATAGGATGTGCCACCCAGGGCAGGTGGAGGGTCTGGGACTCCAGGGCTCCTCACAGCGGCCTGGGCTCCATGGGCAGCTCTTACTATTTCCCGGCTCCGGCTTCTGACCTCGGGGAAGAGGAGGGGCAGGGCCTCGTGGCGAGAAGGGACTACAGCCCACCTCAGCCCCCGTGACTGCGAAGAGGCTGATGCTGTCCTAAGCCTCGGGCAGGTGCAGATTGGCACCGCAGGGAATCTGGGACAAAAGCTGTCCCAGAGTCATTCAGCCTGGGACCAGGACTTGAAATGTACATTTTGGGACTGTGCCATCCAATTAGGGAAGGGTGGTCACTCTACCTGCAAGGTGTTGAGCCACCTTAGTTTCCACCGAGTTCAATGAATTGTGGGTGTCTGATGCTTCATGGAATCAAGCCCACATATAGTAGGCACAAGAGGGTTGAGGCTGCCAATTGCACTGTTGGTCCTGTATCTGTGCAGCTGCCCTGAAACTAATTTTGGCCCAGTTTTACTTGTGATGCGCATGAGTTTATCCTACAGGGCAAACCATGCAAAGTTATAACCCTTTATTGAACCCACTTTCCTCCATGCTCATGTTTATGCATACTACTACATACCAAAATAGTTTGTTGTGATACAGCAAGATTTATTTTTAAACAGTGGTGGAAAAATTTTACCTTGATTTGCATTCAATTCTTCCTCCCTAGGTTTGAAATGTAAACGTTAGGCTGTTCCCTTTATTTTATGTTTTTTACCTTTCTCCTGTTGAAATATGAAAAACAAAGTTAGACTAAGACTGAATAAAAATCAACTGAATTTCATGTCTTTGAAAGCAAGTGATACAAACAATATCTGGGACTCCAATATAGGATATGTCAATAACAATTTTTTAACTTACTTTTAGTTCATTTTAGAATTGCACAGACCAGTTGAATATATTATTTAATGTTCAGAATCTTAGATGTCTTTGAATCTTTAGATACCTATAAAGTTAGACATACTCTTAACCTGCAAGTCATGTTTGTCTGAATGTTTTGAATCTACTTTTTAACTACAGTAATACCTGAGATTACTGTACAGCTGAAAGAAGTTACAGGAATAAGTCTTTATTTTTTTCAGTTTTGACAGTACTTTGTGTTTGGCTGTGGGCATTAACATGTGTAGGATTAGGACCGTAGTTTTCTCTCTTGCAGAAAAGAAAATAAAACACTTAAACTTTCCGAAGGAGTGGCTCTTTTTCTTTTTTTAAATAAATCAGGACATAGTATTTAAGTAGTGTTTTCTCAGAAACTTGTATTTTGTTAGCTTGTTTTTAAATTGAAACTGTATCCCTTGACTGTCTGTGCCTTGAATATAGTTTGTATTGCACACCTGGATTATTGTATGATTTGAATTGTCATTTGCTTGTTCATATTAGTAATTTTGATTGACTAGTTACAGTCCCTCTTTTCTACATTGACTTGACTTTAAATAGTCTTAATGGTAGAAGTAGGATTGCCAACTTTGTAATGTATAAAAACTGGAGACTCCAGCAGGAGTGCAGAACCTCCTCTGAGGCCCTCCCCACCCATTTCTCCTGAGGCTCCACCCCCCATTTGCTCCTCTTTCCCCCTCCATCCATCTCTTGCTGCATTCCCCACCCCCACCCCCAGCCCTCGCATGGGTCAGGAGAGACTCATCTGCAGAGCCGGGGCTGGGAGCTGCAACTGCCAGACCCAGGTAGAAGGCGGCCCCGGCTGAATAGGGGCTGGTGCGGGTGATGACTCGGCGCCTTCCCGCCTCCCCTGTCTGCAGTAACCGGACTTTGGGTGTCCGGTCAGTAGATATGACTGGACGCCCTCAAGTCCCCTTTTCAACCAGACTTTCTGGTCGAAAACCGGACACCTGGCCACCCTAGGTAGAAGAATAGTGATTAAGCTTTTTAGATTTTTGTTAGATACACTCCTGCAGCTATTTCAAATTGTGTGTTTTATTTTTGTTTTTAGGAAAAATGGAGACTTCTTCCAGCTTTTCTAAAGGTTAGTGTTGCTTTATACGTTTCACTTGTACATGAATGTTCAAGCTCTGAAACTGAAAACAATTTAACTAGTGCAAGACTGACTTGCTACAGGCAGTGTTTTGACAAGATAAAAGATGGTCAGAACTGTGTTTTAATCTTAAAACCTAATACATTCATTTTAAAATCATATGTCAGCATGGTTTGCAGATTCTCTAAACTTTTTATTTTCAGCCCTTGTCCTTCAGCACAACCAAAACCCCATAGTTCTCACATTTAGTTTCCTTTCTTGTAAAAGCAGGTACTCCCCAATAGTCTCTTTCTCCTCTCCCAACACTAATTCATGGCTGCCCAACCTCTCAGAATCCATTAATGCCTTGTTCAGCCAGACTTTCCTCCAATCCTGTATGCTCCTCAGTCCACCCTCCAGAGCATCAGAAAGCTTCCGTTTCTCTGATTAACCTCAAAAGTTCTCTATTTTGTTTCGGGCTTTTTCTATGCTTTTTTATTTTATTATTTCCTACAACATTTTCTCTCTTTATCAAGTCCATTATTTTTTCTTCTTTCTGTCTTTCCTCTTTTTTAACCTCCTTCTATGTCTTTTCCTCTGTTATTTCCCAGACCACCTGTCCCCTTTCCATCTAGAGTTTGCATTCTCTCTACAGTCATCCAGTTCCTGCCCCCATAATATGAGAGGCAAGCCTATTATGTAAATGAAAGTTTATTGATGAATCTCAAAGGGAATAATTTGCGGCCGTCTCTCTTTAGAGGTGGCCAATTTTTTTAGCCAGTTTGGAACAGTGGTTTATGAAATACAGGCAGTGATTTTGTTTTTTTTATTTCACTGTTACCCAAGGAACCAATCTAGCTCATTGGTCTAGGGCCTGTAAAACACTTACTAGGCAGATATGGTCTCTGTCCCATAGAGCTTGCAATCTAAAATCCTGAGCCGGCAAAGATGCATGCATGCATTACTTCACTCGTGCATTACTTCACTCGTGCATGTGAGTAGCTCTGCTGAACTTCGGGACTTCTCATGTAAGTGTTTGCAGATTTGGGTCCTCATGAAAGGTAACTCACAAACAGTGAGTAATAATAAGTAGGTGGGAACCACCAGGAGTCTCTCACTACCTCTGCTGCTGTATGGGGGCAGGATGTGTCCCTGCACATATCCGGTGCAGGAGAACAAGTCCAGCAGTCATTTATGTGCTTTACTGTCATTCTGGCCCAGGGCTGTGATGGTACCTGGGGCCTGCCTAATACCCATCTCATTTACGACTCCTTCCTTACATCTCTCCCAGCCACCCCCACAAACTACTTGCAGAGGCTTGAAGTAGTGACATCATTAGAATCCCTGAGGCTGTAAGAATGTTTTTACTGGGGGAGGGCTGTTGGGACCATGTGTCCCAGTGCCCTGGTTCTGCAGGCATGGGTGGAGGAGATGCAATTTGCTGTATGCTTTACATCAAAAGTTTACATCCTTCACTGTGTCCTTTTGTCACATAGCATTGTATTTGTGCCAACACTATACAATACAAATGCTGCGTATTGTGATTTTTGTGTTGGAGTCAAATTTTTGATAAATCTCTGTTCATTTCTTCTGAAAAGTTTAAAAGTTAGACAAATAGTGATAGAACCACATATTTTTTATGTAAGAACATAAGAATGGCCATACTGGGTCAGACCAAAGGTCCATCCAGCCCAGTATCCTGTCTACCGACAGTGGTCAATGCCAGGTGCCCCAGAGGGAGTGAACTAACAGGTAATGATCAAGTGATCTTTCTCCTGCCATCCATCTCCGTCCTCTGACAAACAGAGGCTAGGGACACCATTCCTTACCCATCCGGGCTAATAGCCATTAATGGACTTAACCTCCATGAATTTATCTAGTTCTCTTTTAAACCCTATTATAGTCCTAGCCTTCACAACCTCCTCAGGCAAGGCGTTCCACAGGTTGACTGTGCACTGTGTGAAGAACTTCCTTTTATTTGTTTTAAATCTGCTGCCTGTTAATTTCATTTGATGGCCCCTAGTTCTTATATTATGGGAACAAGTAAATAACTTTTTCTTATTCACTTTCTCCACACCACTCATGATTTTATATACCTCTATCATATCCCCCCTTCACCTCCTCTTTTCCAAGCTGAAAAGTCCTAGCCTCTTTAATCTCGCCTCTTATGGGACCCGGTCCAAACCCCTAGTCATTTTAGTTGCCCTTCTCTGAACCTTTTCTAATGCCAGTATATCTTTTTTGAGATGAGGAGACCACATCTGTATGTAGTATTCAAGATGTGGGTATACCAAAGATTTATATAAGGGCAATAAGATATTCTCCATCTTATTCTCTGTCCCTTTTTTAATGATTCCTAACACCCTGTTTTCTTTTTTGACTGCCACTGCGTGGACGTCTTCAGAGAACTATCCACGATGACTCCAAGATCTCTTTCCTGATTAGTTGTAGCTAAATTAGTCCCCGTCATATTGTATGTATAGTTGGGGTTATTTTTTCCAATGTGCATTACTTTACATTTATCCACATTAAATTTCATTTGCCATTTTGTTGTCCAATCACTTAGTTTTGTGACAGGTTTCAGAGTAGCAGCCGTGTTAGTCTGTATTCACAAAAAGAAAAGGGTACTTCTGGCACCTTAGAGACTAACCAATTTATTTGAGCATAAGCTTTCGTGAGCTACAGCTCACTTCATCGGATGCATTCAGTGGAACAGTGGGGAGATTTATGTACATAGAGAACATGAAACAGTGGGTGTTACCATACACACTGTAACGAGAGTGATCACTTAAGGTGAGCTATTACCAGCAGGAGAGCGGGGGGAAGAAACCTTTTGTAGTGATAATCAAGGTGGGCCAGTTCCAGTTGACAAGAACATCTGAGGAACAGTGGGGGGTGGAGTGGGGGAATAAACATGGGGAAATAGTTTTACTTTGTGTAATGACCCATCCATTCCCAGTCTCTATTCAAGGCTAAGTTAATTGTATCCAGTTTGCAAATTAATTCCAATTCAGCAGTCTCTCGTTGGAGTCTGTTTTTGACTTTTTTTTGTTGAAGAATTGCAACTTTCAGGTCTGTAATCGAGTGACCAAAGAGATTGAAGTGTTCTCTGACTGGTTTTTGAATGTTATAATTCTTGACGTCTGATTTGTGTCCATTTATTCTTTTACGTAGAGACTGTCCAGTTTGATCAATGTACGGGGCAGAGGGGCATTGCTGGCACATGATGGCATATATCACATTGGTAGATGTGCAGGTGAACGAGCCTATGATAGTGTGGCTGATACGATTAGGCCCTATAATGGTGTCCCCTGAATAGATATGTGGACACAGTTGGCAACAGGCTTTGTTGTAAGGATAGATTCCTGGGTTAGTGGTTCTGTTGTATGGTTGCTGGTGAGTATATGCTTCAGGTTGGGGGGCTGTCTGTAAGCAAGGATTGGCCTGTCTCCCAAGATCTGTGAGAGTGATGGGTCGTCCTTCAGGATAGGTTGTAGATCCTTGATGATGCGTTGGAGAGGTTTTAGTTGGGGGCTGAAGGTGATGGCTAGTGGCGTTCTGTTATTTTCTTTGTTGGGCCTGTCCTGTAGTAGGTGACTTCTGGGTACTCTTCTGGCTCTGTCAATCTGTTTCTTCATTTCAGCAGGTGGGTATTGTAGTTGTAGGAATGCTTGATAGAGATCTTGTAGGTGTTTGTCTCTGTCTGAGGGGTTGGAGCAAATGCAGTTGTATCGTAGAGCTTGGCTGCAGACGACAATGGATTGGGTGGTGTGGTCTGGCTGAAAGCTGGAGGCATGTAGGTAGGAATAGCGGTCAGTAGGTTTCCAGTATAAGGTGGTGTTTATGTGACCATCGCTTATTAGCACCGTAGTGTCCAGGAAGTGGATCTCTTGTGTGGACTGGTCCAGGCTGAGGTTGATGGTGGGATGGAAATTGTTGAAATCATGGTGGAATTCCTCAAGGGCTTCTTTTCCATGGGTCCAGATGATGGAGATGTCATCAATATAGCGCAAGTAGAGTAGGGGCATTAGGGGAGGAGAGCTGAGGAAGTGTTGTTCTAAGTCAGCCATAAAAATGTTAGCATACTGTGGGGCCATGCGGGTACCCATAGCAGTGCCGCTGATTTGAAGGTATACATTGTCCCCAAATGTGAAATAGTTATGGGTGAGGACAAAGGCACAAAGTTCAGCCACCAGGTTTGCCGTGACATTGTTGGGGATACTGTTCCTGATGGCTTGTAGTCCATCTTTTTGAAGTTCTTCACAGTCTGCTTTGGTCTTAACTATCTTGAGCAGTTTAGTATCGTCTGCAAACTTTGCCACCTCACTGTTTACCCCTTTTTCCAGATCATTTATGAATGTTGAATGGGATTGGTCCGAGGACTGACCTTTGGGGAACACTACTAGTTACCCTTCTCCATTCTGACAATTTACCATTTATTCCTACCCTTTGTTCCCTGTCTTTTAACCAGTTCCCAGTCCATGAAAGGATCTTCCCTCTGATCCCATGACAACTTAATTTACGTAAGAGCTTTTGGTGAGGGACCTTGTCAAAGCCTTTCTGGAAATCTAAGTACACTATGTCCACTGGATCCCCCTTCTACACATGTTTGTTGACCCCCTCAAAGAACTCTAATAGATTAGTAAGACATGATCTCCCTTTACAGAAACCATGTTGACTTTTGCCCACAATTTATGTTCTTCTATGTGTCTGACCATTTTATTCTTTCCTGTTGTTTCAACTAATTTGCCCGGTACTGACGTTAGACTTACCAGTCTGTAATTGCCGGGATCACCTCTAGAGAGAGCCTTTTTTAAATATTAGCGTTACATTAGCTATCTTCCAGTCATTGGGTACAGAAGCTGATTTAAAGGACAGGTTACAAACCATAGTTAATAGTTCCGCAATTTCACATTTGAGTTCTTGCAGAACTCTTGGGTGAATGCCATCTGGTCCCAGTGACTTGTTACTGTTAAGTTTATCTATTAATTCCAAAACCACCTCTAACGACACTTCAATCTGTGACAGTTCCTCAGATTTGTCACCTACAAAGATGGCTCAGGTTTGGGAATCTTCCTAACATCCTCAGCCATGAAGACTGAAGCAAAGAATTCACTTAGTTACTCCTCAATGACTTTATCGACTTTAAATGCTCCTTTTTATCTCAATCGTCCAGGGCCCCACTAGTTGTTTAGCAGGCTCCCCGCTTCTGATGTACTTAAAAAACATTTTGTTATTACTTTTTGAGTTTTTGGCTAGCTGTTCTTCAAACGCCTTTTTGGCTTTTCGTATTACATTTTCATTCATTATTCGTATGCTGAGTTTTTGTAAAATTTTGTATATCAAAATAATTTTGTCTGGAAGTCATTTTTTGTTGTATTGCTTTCCTTAAATCCATGGGGACTTCATAGAGTCGTAGAAATGTAGGACTGAAAGGGACCTCATTAGGTGTCTTGGTTAATTTCCTTGTTTCTGAAGCAGGACTAAGTATCATCTAGACCAGAGGTGGGCAAACTACGGCCCGCGGGACCGTCCTGCCTGGCCCCTGAACTCTTGGCCAGGGAGGCGTACCCCGGCCCCTCCCCTGCTGCCCCCCCCTCCCGCAGCCACGCTGCCATATGGGCAGCGCGGCTTGCGCCTGCCCACCTCCCAGGCTTTCCAATAAGCCTGTCCTGCTGCTCTAAGCAGCATGGTAAGGGGGCGGGGTGTGGGGGGGGTTGGATAAGGTCCCGGAGGGCAGTCAGGGGACGGGGCAGTTGGAGGGGTGGAGGTTCGGGGCGGTGGCGCTCAAGAGACAGAGAGTGGGGGGGTTGGATAGGGACGGGGGTCCTGGGAGGGGGAGGTCAGGAGGCAAGGAGTGTGTATGTGTTTGGGGGGGGTTGAATGGGTCAGGGGTTTTGGGGGGCCTGTCAGGGGCAGGGGTGTAGATAGGGGTCGGGGTGATCAGGTGACAAGGAGTGGGGGGGACTGGGAGTAGGGGGGTTACATAGGGGATGGGGTCCCGGGGGGCGGTTAGGGGCAGGGGTCCCGGGAGAGGGCAGTCAGGGGACAAGGAGCGGGGCAGGTTGGATGAGTCAGGGGTTCTGAGGGGGGCAGTCAAGGGGTGGATGGGGGCAGGGGCAAGGCTGTTTGGGGAGGCACCGCCTTCCCTACCTGGCCCTCCATACCGTTTTGCAACCCCGATATGGCCCTCAGGCCAAAAAGTTTGCCCACCCCTGATCGAGACCATCCCTGACAGTTGTTTTGTTTAAACTGTTCTTAAAATCCTACAAGGACAGAGATTTCACAACCTCCCTTGTTAATTTATTCCAATGCTTAACTACCCTTACAGTTAGGTTGTTTTTCCTAATGTCCAAAGTAAATCTCCCTTGCTGCAATTTTAAGCCTATTACTTCTTGCCCTGTCCTCAATGGATGAGAAGAACAATTGATCACCCTTCTCTTTATAAAAAAACCCTTTTTACATACTTTTGAAGGCTGCTATCATGTCCCCCGTCAATCTTCTCTTCCCCTAACTAAACAAATGCAATTTTTTCAATCTTTTTTTATAGGTCATGTTTTCTAGACTTTTAATCGGTGTGGAGCCAGCTGGGTAACTCTTGAGTTAGCTATTGCTTTCAATTAATTTTAAATGGAACCTTCACACATCTTCATAAAGTGAAAATTATATGTATGTTGCTAGTTGCTTACATTATGTATATATGGTTCTAACCACTGGACCAACCTTCCCCTATAAAAGCTTCCTTTTCTTTGCAGCTTGTGGCTGATTATTTCCATGGAGTACTGAGACCCAGTGTCCCTTAGAGATGCTATGAAAAAAAAATGCAGTGTATTATATTTACCTTCCATTTTTTTTCTAATACAGTACAACCTTTCTAATGCTTGCATTGGTTAAACTTAATCCTGAACATCTGCAGCATTGATTTCTACTTGTTGATATCTGGTGGGTCCTGCTTCTGAACCATCAAGAAGCAATGGGTGGTGTAAGTGCTGGTAGGATGATGCTTCCTGCTTTGCAAGCAAATAGGAGGCTCTATCTGGAGCTGTTAAAGTATCTCCTGCGGGAGAGGCCTAGAAGCTACTAGTTTCATGTCTGTGGCATACTGTGTCTCCTGGTACTTGCTTATTACTAAGGATACGGTTCTATCACAGAGGTCACGGATTCTGTGACTTTCCAGGATTTCCATGACTTCTTCTGGGGCAGGCCTGAAGCAGCAGTTGAGGTTGAGTGAGCACCCCTGGGGCTGGAGCAGCAGCAGTCACCCCTTCCCGCAGGAGCAGCAGTGGGATTGGAGCAGCTGCGGGCAGTCAGCCTGGGTGCTGCTGGAGCAGAAGCCACCAGCGACAGCCAGCCCTGGGGTGGGCCGGAGCAGCAGCTGTCAGAGTAGCAGCCGCCACCAGGGGTGGGGCTGAAGCAGCTGCAAGCGGCAGCACTCTATTAGTTTTGTTCTCGCCCCCAGGGGATTTTTAGTAAAAGTCAGAGACAGATTGCTGGCTTCTGTGAATTTTTGTTTATTGCCCACAACCTGTCCCTGATTTTTACTAAAAACTATCCATGACAGAATCTACATTCCTCCCCCAACTCTAGTGTCTCTAGGGCAGGTTGTCTGAGGCTTTTCTCATTCAGTCTCTCACATCTTGCTGGACCTCTCCCTCTTTTTTACCCACCTTATAGCTGTAACCTGAGTCTGCTCCTTGACCTTTTCCTTTATCCCACACAGTTCTTCTGTCTTTAGATCTGACAAATTATTAATATCCCAGGCATCTGCCATAATGGTAAACTGGCAAAAAAAATGTTAATTCACAATGGCTTTCCCAATTATTCATGCAAACTTATGAGATTGAGTTATATGCACAGTTTGTGCTATAAAACTAGTAAATTTCAGATGAGACTTTGTTGAAATCAGTGGAGTTATGCTGGTATAAACCTGGAGACGTAGTGTAGAATTAGACTGGTCACCCTGTGGGTTTCCAGAAACTCGTCAGCTAAAAAACTTTAAAGTTGATCCAGAAACTATTATAAGTAGAACTAATTCCTACATATTAATTTCTGCATTGCTTTCGTGACTAATTTTCCCAAGGCTAATTCTGCTGTATATGCATTGTTTTGTTTTAGGTGAAGGGACTTGTGAAGCAGCACATAGACTCATTCAACTATTTCATCAATGTGGAGGTATGCTTCCTTGGTGGAAAGGGAATAAGGCCAGGGGTCGGCAACCTTTCAGAAGCGGTGGGCCGAGTCTTCGTTTATTCACTCTAATTTAAGGTTTCGCGTACCAGTAATACATTTTAACGTTTTTAGAAGGTCTCTTTCTATAAGTCTATAATATATAACTAAACTATTGTTGTATGTAAAGTAAATAAGGTTTTTAAAATGTTTAAGAAGCTTCATTTACAATTAAATTAAATACAGAGCCCCCCCGGACCAGTGGCCAGGACCCGGGCAGTGTGAGTGCCACTGAAAATCAGCTCGCATGCCACCTTTGGCACGCGTGCCATAGGTTGCCTACCCCTGGAATAGGCCTAAATTTACAAAAGTCTTGTGACTCAATTTTTTCTTTTTTTGCAGATAAAGAAAATCATGAAAGCCAATGAAAAAGTCACAAGTGATGCTGACCCAATGTGGTATTTGAAGTAAGCATAAGGTTGATTTCTGTATTGGTGGTAGCAGTATAAGTATTATCTTGCATAACAATTTGTAATTGACTATAAAAATGTACATGTAGTTACATTGTGATATACTTGAGAAGGATGAGGTAAACCACACTCCAAATAAGAGATCTCTTAGAGCTTTGAGTGACCGCATTAAACAGAATTGATAGCCATGCAGTAAAAATACATTGTAGTGATGGTTTTCAGTAGTTTGGTGAATTCTCATAGCTGAGGCGCCAATATAGCTCTTCATTTGCAAAGGTAACTTTGCTTTTATATTTGTACATGAATTCCAAGACTTATTTCAAAATTCCAGAAAGAGCATAGATCAAGCGCTATGGGATACTCTGGGAATGCATCCGATGAAGTGAGCTGTAGCTCACGAAAGCTTATGCTCAAATAAATGTGTTAGTCTCTAAGGTGCCTTCTTTTTTCTGGGAAGACAGTTGCTATTTGTTTATTATTAGAATGGGAGATTGTCAAAATGAATTGTGTTGAAAAATGGACTCTGCTTCCTTCAGTTCTACCACACAAATATCTTCGTGGTTGATAATAGCAATGTTTGTGTTACAGATACCTCAATATCTATGTGGGGATTCCAGATGTTGAAGAAAGCTTTAATGTAACAAGACCTGTGTCTCCTCATGAGGTAATCGTGAATTCAACTGTGGATTTCATTTCATGTTTACTGGTGGGTGGGTTGATATTGTGTGTAGCTTTTCCTGCCCAGTATCTCTTTGCTGTCAGGAAAGATTCTTATAATGGCCAGGTGTATTCCTAGTTGGGAAAAGAAGGCATCATTAGTTAACATTCTAATTGTAAGAAAATCACTCCAGTGGTTGTGAAATGACTAAATACCTGAATAACTAATTGTTCACTTTTTAAAAACTCTTCTTCCGGTTTAAAGCAGCAGGTTCTCCTGATAAAACAAAGTGAATATTGTATGAGAGAATATATATATTCATATTTCATGGAAAAAAAGCTTTTAAAAAACATTGTTTGCAAAATCAACCACTCATAAGTTAGGAAGTGCCAGAATTAAAGTTGTCTGCGTAATATTAATTCAGTCCATCGTGCATTATGATAGTTTTTCCCTGTATCATGTTGGATGTCTGAGACAAAGCCAGGACTAGAACCCAGAACCTGGTGCTTCTGGGTTCCCATCCAGTGCCTTAACCACAACATCCTTAATGTTCTTTAAATGTAGTCTTTTTTGCACCTTTGTAGTCTTTGAGCACCTGTCTTTGAGAGCTGGTAGGTCCTCCGCACTCTTGAAAATCAGATCATTTACTTAAGTAAGAGCCTACATATGGACTTTAGATTTTAGGCACCTGTCTGGCTCCTGTTCCACTTCTCTGCTCTTCATGGAGTTTGTGTTCATTTTATTTTCTAAAAGGGATAAAATATAGGTGAGTGTTCTCAATCATCTTTCATGATCTGGGCTACTTTTTTTAAGGAATTGTCTCATGGATCACCACCTCCCTCTCAGTTCATGACCACATACCGTTCCTGTGACAATTATCCCAATTGCTCGCACACAAAAGTAATACTAGAGAATTATTTAATGTTGTGTTTTTACTGCCATTTAGCAGCGGGAAAATAGGAGGAGAGCTGGCACCACGTGTCCAACAAGTTTGAGAACTGCTGGTGTAAATTAATTTTTGTTTCTGGAGAAACTGTTTGCCTTTAGCAGGGAAAAAAGAGACACGCAATATGCAGTAATCCTTCGGGCCCATCTTGTGTATAGACATGTCCTCACCCACAGGGCAAACTGTCTTCCATCATAAACCTGCATTTTACTCCATATACTGTTAATTCTGTATTCATAGCTGTACAAAACCTTCAATGAGTATCAGAATCCTGAGAATGTGCCTAAATGAAGGTAACATACTCAAAGGCTGAGGCCATGAATAAGATATAGTATGTAGCTTTGAAGTCTTCTGGTAATGCAAATGAACCTTGTATCAACATTGCAGACGTGCATGTTTATGCAAAACTAGTTTGACATTGGATTACTGGATTGGGGAGAGAAGACTGGTGAGATCAAGAATGTTCAGAATGACAGAGCCTTGGTCTATTTTATGCCCTAGCTCTGTGAGTGCTGCTCCTATCGATGATATCAGGAACTTGCATGTGGGGATTTAGGGAATTGAGAGAAAGTGACATTTTAAGATTTCAACCTTTTATAACTCCTCTTTCGTAAGAGAAGCACCATGTAATTGTCCATTATTGTATTTAAAAGCTAGCTAAATGTCCTTTTTTAATCTTACACATTGGCTGCCTTACGAGGCTTTCAATTGCCGCATGCTGTTTGATGTTAAGGTACAGTACATGGAGACATGCCTGAACCAAAACACCAGATCTGAGCACCGGTGGGAGTGGGGATGGTCTTGAAATCCAGATCTCAGTTTTTGCAGATTAGGGGTACCTGCATTTGAGGAAGGTGCCATCGCTTTAAAAGTTAAATGGCTTCATGTGGCCACAATGTTTCCATATGAAGAAGCAGTTACCATGGCTGCTATTGAAGTCTTGAAACTTTTTTTTTTTTTTTTTTTTTTTTAAAACAAGAGACTTTGGAATTCCTTGGATTTTGTTTGACAGACACTGAAGAGACTCAGTCTAGCTCTCTTTTGCTTTCATCCTTCGTGGTTGTAGGTGGGAGGCCAGGCAAAAGTGGGATCTTCTGAGTAGATCTTGAGAATCTCCACTCTGAAGTAAGGGTGAAAAATGTCTATTTATCTCTTTCCTTTTAAGTGTCGCTTGAGAGATATGACCTACTCTGCCCCAATTACAGTGGACATTGAGTACACTAGAGGTAGCCAGAGGATTATTCGCAATGCATTACCCATTGGCAGGTAAGATACAAATATCAAGATAGCAGTATCAGTTTTTGTGTGTGCCATCAATCTCATTGGTGTGAAACTTAATCACTATATAAAAAAACTAGGGAAAGCTCTTTTTCCACCTTAAAATTAAAATAAAAAATAAGCTTGCAAGTGGAGCTTGGTGAATAGCAGCTGAGAGGATATGTTTCTGTTGGTCTCTTTGCAAATTTCTTTTGTCTTTTCCAGAGCTTTTGGAAGTTGTAATTTGAATCTCTTCCCCAAAACTTGATTTATGCCTAGCTAGAGAGAGATAAAGAGACAAATACTACAGCCTCAAGCAGGGCTATTTTAAAGCAAAAATTAGGCACATTAGCTTCACACCTCAGCCTTCTTTACCTGAATTGGAGAATTTTGGGAGGTCTGCTACTGAAAATGGATGGCAAAAAGCAATAAATGCAAGCATCACTGGATTCCAATCTTGATAAAATTCTCCTTTAAAATTCTACCAAAGTGATATTTTGAGTAGATGTGGCTGTGTAGAGGCAAGAATACCAATTGAGTAGACCAAGGATGTGGTTGTCAGTATGGCTAAGAACACTTAATTCCTCAAAAAAGAGGATGGAATGCTTGAAAGGGGGAAAAAAAAGAAGCCCTGAGAATTCTAGAGGGGCCAGAGGACCCAGTCCCCATAGTTTTCACTAGGACAGGATTCCAAAACTCCTTAAACTAGATAAAATGGCTCTTCTATAGACAAGTGGCTAAAAATGGCAGTGGCCTACAAAGAATATTTCATATATCACCTGAAAAATAACACAGCCTGAATACTGGCTGCAAGCAGCAGGAGGAAGAGATTAAGCTCCGAACATTCTCTAGTCCCTGACCTTGATTCCCGAAGCAAAATAATTTCTATTGAATTTGTCAAGAGAACATGGATTACAGAAGTATAGGTATAGAGCCAAACTTACCGTAAATGCAAATAAGTTTTTTCTTATTTCTGAGCCTTTACTTGATTGAAAGATTGTTTAAAAGAATTTCTGGGTACAAATAGGCCTTCATAATCATTCCATGCAGTGACTTAGATGTAATTAAAAAAAAAAAAAGTGATCAAGTGAAAGTACATTTTCACAAAAACTTGTATGTAGCGATCACTTATCAAGATACTTCTACGCCGTTGCATCAGATATAGTGATCTGTTGTGGCTACAGGAGGGAAATGCAGCTGGGTGAGCACTTAGATTGTCATAATTCACTTAACATTTTTTCTTGATTTTTCTACACTTTTAAACAATGAAAGGAATGAGGATTTGTAAAGCAATCGTGGTATAATAAGCCAAAAAAGACCAAAGTATTCCACAGACCTAGTGCACTATATCTGTACACTAAAACCAGCAGTTTTCTATACCTTCTCCTCTCCTGTCAAGTGGGAACGTTACTGCAAGAAAAAAGAAAATATTCTTCTGGCACAGCACTGATGTACCAATCTATTTTGTGATTTGAAAATGGCTCCAGTGATCCTATGCATTTATGATTTTAATTCCAAATGCAATAGACTAACAAGTTCCATGTCTGGATGAAAGGTGAGTCATAACAACAAACTTTCAGCTTGGTTTACTTAGTAGAAATATTACATTTAAAACAATATCCAAAACTACTGGTTAACAATGAACATTTTATATAAAAGAACAGCCAATGATATACAAAAGAGAGGGAACTTCATTAAACACATCAGTCCTGTGATACTACTCTAGATAGCTAAACAAGTTTTTAAATGTATAGATTCCAAAAAGTGTGTTTTTAAATTTTTAAATATGTTAAAACAGGTAATATCTGACTGGGAATAATGTGTTAATCTTTTGGAACAATGTGTTAATCTTTTCATAAACCTTTAAGTTAATTTGCTTGTCCCAAGGGAGCACATGTCATACTCTCTTGTTTGATTTGCAGTTCAGCTGGAAACAGAAAGTTCGCATAAGGTGTTTTTTTTTTTTTTTCCTTGTGCTGTTGTAGTGGGAACATAGAGTAGCTATAAGTTTTGGTGGGGAAAGTGGCTTCTATTGTGTTGTATGAGAGAAATCTTTGGACAGAAAAAAAAAACCCCTATAACATTTTATTTCATTCCAAATTAGTTTGCCTGCCTTTTGTATTTCTGTATGCACTTTCAATGTGCATTGGCTCATTATTCCTCTCCCCATTTTTTGTTTCTTTTCTTTTAAAAAATAAAACAAAACATTTGAAGCTGTTTGCTTGGGAGGAAAAAAAAATCAATCTGACTCCTTTTCCTTAAATGAGTAAATTTGTCGTCTTATACTGTGACATGGAAGCTGCAAAGTAACATGTTTTCCATCATCAAAAAATTGAGGGTTGAAGCCTGTTCCCATTGGGTTTTCATCATGATATCTGCATACCCCATTTTGGTTCTCTCTAACAACTGGTTATGATTCCTGAAATTAGTAACCAAGGAATTAGGCCAATCACATTTGTGATCTAGGATAATGACTGGCATATAAAGCTACTTATTTCTAGTGAGCGAGTGAACACACTGTCCCAAGAAGACATTACTGGAGCAATTAAGATATCTGCATAGATGCATTGCTGTGAGAAGATAGCAATTCTTCTTCTTTATTAAATACAGAAATTTACACACAACTAGGTCAGTCGCTTTTTATTTTTAGATTTAAGTATATGAAAATGGCCAAGAAGTCCATGAAATTGAAAAGCTCCAAAGGAAAGGAATAAAGTTTAGTTAGCGAGAGATGACTGAATTTAAAGTTTTCAGGAGTCCCATTTGATGAAGTGGATATTTAGTTGCATAGCTGCCTCAAAGAGCTCTTAAACACATTAGGATGAAATTCATCCCAGCGAAGGGGGCCAGGGCAAAACTTAAGCATTGCTGAAGTCTCATATAAGCGCTATTTGGAGGACTTATGTGGAGCATGGGCCTTACGCAGGCCTCTACAAAGGAGTAAATTTCACTGTAATGATGAATTAGTTACACTCATCTGTAGGAAGAACCATGGCACATGGCTGTTTTTTAAGCAAATACTGTGTGTGAATAAATTACTTTTTATCACGTCCAGAACGCAGTTTCTTTTCCTTTGAAATAAAGTGCCCTCACTTCTCATAGACTTTTTCAATGAAAAATGTAAGATTTGAAAAAGTATCCTGTGAATCTGACTAAGAAAGCATTTTACAATAAGAAAAGTGGATGATTTTACATTGAGAACTCCAGAATTGCTTATTAACCAACAGCAAAAACTCAGACATACATTGGCAAAAGTGAAACAGTTGAATGAACTTTTCCTGGGATCTCGCACTCTTTTTGTTTGGATCACATATTA
This sequence comes from Lepidochelys kempii, assembly GCF_965140285.1. Taxonomy (NCBI): domain Eukaryota; kingdom Metazoa; phylum Chordata; order Testudines; family Cheloniidae; genus Lepidochelys; species Lepidochelys kempii. The sequence continues at coordinate 254,184,767 of NC_136380.1, forward strand.
CAGCACTTAAGTTTTTTACACATTTTGTCAGAATATTTGATGATGATACACACAATGGGAGGGAGTTAAAGGAGAGGAACTTTAACTCAGCTTCCTTGCTTTTGTACTTTACTTCTGATCTCTACTTTTGCAAGTCCCCTGGGTTGTAAATGTTCAACACATTTTCTCCAGGTTTGTCATCACTGAGTGTTGTAAGGTCTGTGATATCTCATGTTGTCATTCTTCTTAATTTACGGTACAAGGATAACTGTGGTTTTCTTACAGAATGCCTATAATGCTGCGCAGCTCCAATTGTGTTCTTACTGGGAAAACTCCAGCAGAGTTTGCCAAACTTAATGAATGCCCTTTAGATCCAGGTACTGTCTTCATCTAATTAATTTTCCTTCTGTGGCTTTAGTGGTTTTTTCCTCTCTAAAAGATAGTTTTAGAGAGAGAAAAATAATCTCATCTGCTTGTACGTACTAGTTATTTTCCTAAGAAGATCAGTCAGGCTCTGTCTAATTATCATAATGGGTAGCTACTGAATACACTAGTAGTTAAAGAAGCAAATAAGCTTTCATGTGTATTTTATAAAGGATGAGAAACAGTTCTGACAATATGGAAAACAGTATGCTCAGACAGGTCCCCTGGCCTCAGAAGTCCAACATTTTGAAAGGGTTGAGGTAAGAATGCTGATTTGTGAGGGGAGAATAAATATTCAATTTATTAATACTGGGAATGCTAAGAGGATAAAAGGACATTTTAAAAATTTACAGTATGGTTAAAAAAGAGTAAGTACTTCTATTCCCCTTGTTCTGTAGAGCAAGACCAAGGTGGAAAAAGGTAAAACTGAAAGTGGGTGGCTTTTTAAAATTTTGCACCTTAAAAAAAGGGAAAGGTTACTTACCAGTATCTATTATTCTTCTAGTATATTGCTTCTGCGGATCTGTTCTTTCTTGGTGTGGGCATACATATATTCCATGAGTGGGATATACAGAAGCAATTCTCAAAGGAGAGGAAATACTTGTTTACATTGTATAATTAACCTGTGGAATTCACAGCTCAGGGAAAATACTGTACCAAATTGTTCAAAAGTTTCTTGAATGTTTATATGCATGACTAACATTTGTAGCTAGAGTGCATAAGCTAGAGACAAATCTAACACTTCAAGACATAAATTGACTTCTTAGAGTAGGATTGAAATTTTCCTTCACTGATATAATGTTGCATTATTGGCCAGATATACTTTGCTTAAAGGACAGGTTTCAGAGTAACAGCCGTGTTAGTCTGTATTCGCAAAAAGAAAAGGAGTACTTGTGGCACCTTAGAGACTAACCAATTTATTTGAGCATAAGCTTTTGTGAGAGCTTATGCTCAAATAAATTGGTTAGTCTCTAAGGTGCCACAAGTACTCCTTTTCTTTTTGCTTAAAGGAGAAGCCCAGTGCTCTGATCCAGTACAGCATCTCCTATGTTTCCCTTATAGAAGTAGGGATTTTAAATTAGAGTTACTAATGTCAGTAACCTGGCTTTACCATGATTAAAAAAAAAAAAATTGTTAATGGTTCATAGGGAAACTACCAAAAGATAGATATATATATAATCCAGAAAGCTGGGGAAATATAGATGTTATCTCTACCTATCTCTGCTTGTTAGCAACAGATGTCAAGATCTTCATAATTTCTTAATTGTCCATACTACTTTTATTATTTTTTATTAAAGACAGATTTTTTTAAAAAAGTTTACTTGCTTTGGTTGTAGTTTTTCATCAGTGTGTTGACTTTTCTCTCTCTTCTCCCCGCCTCCCACCTTTCCTGTCATTTATCAAAGTGCTTTCAGGAAGTGCCTTTATGATTTCCCTGTTCCATTTTATCTCTGTGTTCATTTGTTATGATCACAAAACACCTTGGCGTAAAATGCTATACAAGTTCAGGATTGTTCCAAGTCAGATTTCTGATTAGAATACAATAACACGAAGTATAGATTCTTCATTGCTTCAGTTACTACAATAGAATTGAAATGAGTGAAAAAGGTTAATATTAAATTAATGCTTCACTGGAGAAAGTAATTATGGAAACCAAGCTTATTAATTTGAGGTCCTGTGTTGGTAATTTGCTGAGCACCTCACGTGGTTAGTCCTTTTAATCATGATGTCTTAATCAGGTGCTGTTCTGGCAAACAATTTTATTTGTGGTTTAACTTGAAGTACCAACAGTTCAACAACATCCTTTTGATAAATATTTTCTGTCTGCCTTAGGGTTCTCTTTAGCACCTATCATTGTTGCAGATAAGCACTTTCCAACAAGATCTTAAGATCCCAAGTAGATCAGCATAACAAGATTCCAGCAAGATATAATAGTCTTTTCTCTCTCCATAGTTATAAGAGGTTCCCCTTGGATTAGAATTATATATAACATTTTGTGAGATGGTGTTTATTCCCCCTCTTTTCCTATTATGTAATTCTCTTTATGCATTTCTTGTAGTTTAATTTTTTAATTTACTTTTATGTTTATACATTATAACATTTTTGAAACTATATCGTAAGAGGTGAATAATAGCTGAGGAAGATGAAGTGCAAACCCATTTTTCTTCTCCATTTGGTAGGTGGCTACTTCATTGTCAAAGGTGTAGAGAAAGTCATTCTTATTCAAGAGCAGTTATCCAAAAACAGGATCATTGTGGAAGCTGATAGAAAAGGGACAGTTGGAGCTTCTGTTACCAGGTATGGCAAATGCACTGCAATCTCTTAAGAGTCTTGTTTATGTCATCACTTGGAAGTTAACTTTCATTTACTTCAGTTTAGTGCAAAAAATATTGAAAGCACTTTTAGCACCACTCTCTTTCTAACGTAGTTCCAATAACTTAAAGCCCCATCCTGAAGTCCACTTGCCCAAAGTTCCCATCAAAGTCAATGGGAGACTTCAGATTTGGCCCTAAGTTAGTGAAGTGAGTTCCAGTTTTTGTTATAGAGCAAATTTTGCTGTGACGCTTTTTTTTTTGTTTGTTTTCTGTAAAAATACAGAAAACAAGTGCTACCTATAGTTTATAGTATTTGACCCAATCTTGCTCCAGTTATCAGTGGCAAACGCCAAGTAACGTCAGTAGAAGATTTCTCTCTTTTTGGTTTCTAGTAAACACTGGAAACCTGCCACCCAACCTTGATGCATAAGCACGCTGACCTCTCACCGACATGTGGCTGTGTAGGAGGCTTATTCAAGCTCTAGAAGTTTAACTTCTTTAGTTTAGTGCTCATGAGAGTTGTCAGAGTCTGACTCATCATGGAGCCTGAATCGTATGTTCAGTCATATGCCAGGTACAGCATGCATAGTGACATTTTCAGGTCTTTCCTCACCGCCTCACCAATGTGCTTCCTGACCTCTTACCTCCGCTAAGACTAGGAGGGCAGTTAGGTTCCCACACCCACTCAGACCTCCCATCTGATGCTGCCAGCAACCAGTTGAGGTGTAATGTTTTATGTTGTGGCTCCCTGCTTTTTCAGTACTAGTCAATTTACTTTGACCACTCAGTGGCCATCAGAGTATGGCAGTATTCAGTCACACAAATCTGAAGTGGATTTGAACCAACTAACTAGTGATGAAATGGCCGGTCCTTTACAAGACCCTTGATCTAGAGCTACCTAATGGTTGCATCTCTGCAGTGGGGTAGGGAAAATGGGTGCCATGCTAATTAGAAGACTTATTTACGCAAGCTCCAGTCAAGGAAAAAGTTAATCTGTTGGGAGTGGTGTTGGGGTGGGGGGCCACTTAATCTTTGGCTAAATCAGCTTAGTATGGATCAAAAATCTATAGGGTGTTTTTTTGTACTCCACAAATTGTTGAAGACTGCAGATATATTCTTATGGGTTGGGCCTCTTATTCTTAGCCAACCAGCTTTATTTTCTGTTTCAGCTTTTTGTGTTAATTTTCAACCAAAAATCAGTGCATCCTAAAGCACCTTTTGCTGTGTTACGAGCCACCATATGCGCTTTATTAATAGATGCCCCAACACTTATCTCTTCCTACTGGAGAACTATTACACAAGCAACCAAAGCGAGACCAAAAAGACAACAAGAGGATGTGTGGTTATATCTCACTGCTGAAACTCTAACAGTCCTTGTACATAGAAAGAGCTAATTGGATCCATGTGTCTGTTTATGTATTACTCATTTATGTTTTGCAATTTTCAATTAATCCTCATCCTACTAAATTTAAGTACTGATGTTCCCCATCACGAGTAACCTTCTCTTATTTCTGGTCTATGCATCTGTAGCTGTTGTTTAAAATCAATAAAAGGCATTGGAATTTATTGGTGTGAGTGAGTGAAATCTTCTTTATAAAGCACTTTAAAATAGTTAAGTAAAAAATACTTTTTTTTTTTTTTTAAACTTTAGTTCCACTCATGAGAAGAAGAGCAGAACAAATATGATTGTGAAACAAGGAAGATTTTACCTGAGGCATAACACTCTGTCAGAAGATATTCCCATTGCTATTATATTTAAGGTAATATAACTGTCAGTCTACAAAATTTTAGTTCAAGAGCAAAGCTCTGTAGTAGCACTCATGATGTTATGTGTTCTGTAAAGGAATTCTGGACACGAACAGTTTGACAATAACTGGGTTTACAGCATATTATTAGAGGGAGTAGAGTAAAATATAGAGATACGGGCGGAAATGTTCAAACCTTTAATTCTTCCTGCAAAGGCCAAAAGTTGTCCTTGATATATTTCTTTTGAAGTTAGTGTATGTACAAGATACAAAATAGAACTACAAAACGTAGATTGCTCAAAGTATTTTGAAAGACCTTTAAGGCATTTTTATTTGCTGAATCAGAACTGGTGAACAACTAAAGAGTGACTCAGTAATGGTGAAAGTAACCATGTATGTTTCATAGAATCCTAGAAATGTAGGGCTGGAAGGGACCTTGAGGAGTTAACTGGTCCATGCCCCTGCTCTGAGGCAGGACCAAGTATACCTAGGCCACCACTGAGAAGTGTTTGTCTAACTTGTTCTTAAAAACCTCTAATGATGGGGCTTCCACAACCTCCCTTGGAAACTATCCCAGTACTCAACTATCTTTATAGTTAGATTAGATATCGGGAAAAACTTTCTAAAACTTCTGTGCTGCAGATTAAGTCAATTGCTTCATGTCCCACCTTCAGTGGACATAGAGAACAATTAACCACTATCCTCTTTAATAGCAGTCTTTAACATATTTGAGGACTTATAAGGTCCTCCCCTCAGTCTTATTTTCTCAAGACTAAATATGCTTGTTTTTTTAACCTTTCCTTATAGGTCAGGTTTTTAAATTTTCTTACCGTTATTGTTGCTCTGTACTGGACTCTCTCCAATTTGTGTAAAACTTTCCTAAATTATGGTGCCCCATACTGGACACAGTACTCCAGCTGAGGCCTCACCATTGCTGAGTAGAGCAGGACAGTTACCTCCCGTGTCTTACATATGACACTCCTATGAAATGTGAAAATGTAAATGATACAACGATGACAAAAATCACTAACACAAATCAAAAATAAATTGCCAGAAGAGGGCAGCACCTGCTCATAACGTAAGAACAGTCCTCTGAGGTGGCTGCTATATGACCATTTTAGTAGGCAACTTTAGAATTTTGGTAATATGTGGGGAAGCGGTTTGATTGGATTTGTTTCTGCAAATGGAAAAGAGCTGATTAATATTTAGATTAAGTCTTGAGAAACAAGTCCGAAGTATCTCTTATCTTTGATTATGCAGATCTCTTCAAAAACTTGAGCAATATTATCTGTTTTAGCAACCAGTGTTAAAGGGGATTAAGAAATGATTGATGAGTAGAAATGCATTGTAAAAGTGTCAGAAGCAATGGGCTTACAATTCCTTTTATTCTAGAAAATCAGATTAATATTTGTGCCTATGCAGGTCTTGATCTTACTCCTTGAGCAGTCAGAAGTTAGTCTGTCTTTATTTACAAAGTTGAACTGTCAGTTTCTTGTCACCCAGTGGTATGTCCAAATATCCAGATACAGAGGTATTCAACTACACTCTGCTGTTAGTCATAGAAAACCTTTTTTTTTTACAATGTGGTAATGACACCTCAATCATATCCTGGCAACGTTCCTCATAATGTATCACTGATTTCCCTCCCGGCCTACTCTTCTTGTAAATCTTACATGAACATTTTCTACACCAATGGGTTGCAGTAGGACAGGTGATCACAGCTGTTCTCTGCAGTGCAGTTAGCAGTGTATTTTGTAAACTAGTTTAGAGATTTCTATTGATATGCCTAAGTAAACAATTATCCGTGTATACTTAATAATCCTGAATGTAGCAACTTCGTTCTCTTACTCAGTGATAGAGCTTTCCATACTTTTGTAATATCCTTTCTATGAAATATTAAATTAAGGTCCTTCTCACCACAGCTGGTGATGATACAAGTGGAAATTAAGGATCCCATGGGACTCTTTATTAAGGGATCTTGGCCAGGGCATCAGCTCTTTTCCCTTCTCTTGTTGAAAACAATTAATTTTGTCCCACGATATGAGAGAGCTATTGCTGAGTACATAATGGCTGTGCTGTTTTCCTACTAGTATTTTATTTGTTACTTTGTAAAATGATTTGGGAGATCCGGGGTATGAATGGCACTATGTAAGCTATATTCTGGTTTATATATCTTTTAAGTATATGGATAGGAGGTAAGAAAATAAAACACTTAGTTTTTGTGTTTCAGAGCAAACTATTTTCCTTTGTAATACTTACTGTTCCTGGCTAACCAGGATGTCTGTTGACTTAGTCACTTGAGCTAGCAACCTCTGATTGTATCAAAACTTTCTAATCAGTTAAGTTCATCTACCAAATATATAAAATATTTAGTTCTTTTGGAGGAGAGTAACATCAATAGTTTTCAGCCTGCAAAGATTTCCTCATTTTCAAGATGCCACTTTATCTATGGTTATAATCTTAGAAAAACTCTTGAGGGACGAGAGAAAAGTATATAGCGGGGTCTCAAACACTAGTTATTTCCTGTGGCCCGCCATAGCTCCCCCCCCCCCCCCGTCCCTCCGCCTCGGCCCCCCTGAGTGCGCCGCATCCCCGCTCCACCGCCTACCTCCTAGCACTTCCTGCTGTTTGGTGGTGCTTAGGAGTGGAGGGGGGAGGAGCGGGGACGGGGCATGCTCAGGGAAGGAGGCGGAGAAGAGGTGGGGCTGGGGCAGGGATTTGGGGAAGGGGTTGGAATAGGGGCAGGGAGGGGGTGGAGTTAGGGCAGGGAAGGGGTTGGAATGGGAGCGGGGCCTCATGGAAGGGGTGGAGTGGGGGCGGGGCCGGAGGCAGAGAGGGACTTTTGTATCTTTGTATGAAAAGGTGTCAGTGATGCGGCCCTCTGGCCAATGTACTAGTCCTCATGTGGCCTTTGTGGTGATTTGAGTTTGAGATCCCTGGTATATAGCATATGGAAACATGTCTCTCGTAACTTTTTTGTTTCCATAGTTGGATTATTTGATTTAACATTATGTAAATATGCCCAACAGTCTTGCTATTACTTAGCAGATCCTTTTCAGCAAGGAGCTAAGTGTGCCATGAAAGTGGTGGAGTATGCATGGGTGTATTTTGTTGTTGAGGATGCTATGTAATGTGCGTTTATTTACACTATCATTCCTCAAAACAGAGAGTTGTGTTGAGAGGTTAGAATGTTGTACTTGTAGTCAGGAGTCCTGGATTTTATGCTCTGCCACTGACCCATTGCATGCTTCGGGCAAGTCATTGAACTATTTTGCCTCAGTTTCCCCAACTGGAAGACCAGTATGCTAATGCCTCACAGCAGTTTGATAAGTATTATTATGCAAACAAATCTTTTATTTAAAATAAGAGACCTGGAACTAGCATGACACATGTCAGCTGAGGCTAGAACTCATGGTATCTTCCAGACTTTCAGGCCAAAAGGTTTTTTGGGCTGCATTGCCTGCATACCATACGGAGCCATTCGGGGAGTTTCGTAGGAGTTGGTGCAATTTGAACATTTTAGCAGCCGGCTGTACTGAGCATGTGGGAATGTTAATTTTCCTAGGGTTTATAATTTGACCAAAGCTTAGCTGGTCGTTTTTTGACAGTGACAGCAATTGTCATCCTCCTTTCCCCATCTTTCACCATCACCAAATGTCAAGTCTTTGCTCCATGAGATGGAGGCAATAGATCACTTACAATGAACGATTGGAAAACCTCTCTTTTCTTTTTTTTTAAACAGAGGGAAAAATAGGTACTTTTGACTAATTTCATTCTTGGCTGCGGCATGTTTGCTGAAACATTCATGAAGATAATACATCTATTTGCAGCCTGAAGCCAACACCTGGCATGGGAAAAAAACAGTAAATATTTGTCAGTTATAAGTAACTGAAGAGTGCTTTATAATGGAAAGTGTTGGGCAACCTTAACTAGAGGTATCACTAATGGCTCCACGTAAAAGATCTGAAAGCAATATGTATACGATGTGTGTAATAACTAAAAACAGCCTTCTAAGAAATTTCCTTAGTTGAGATTTCAAACAAAAAAACACTTGTTTTAGCTTAATAAATTTCACTTGTGTGCTGGTTACACATCAGTTGGCAGATGATCTTGTATGTATTTTTGTTTTTTCCCCTAGAGACTATTATTCTCTATGAGCAGATATAGATCTGGGTGAATGACTTGGGAGTTAAAATAATGGAAGATCATACACTGTCCCAAAACTATTGGTGTAAAGGAACTTTAAAGTCAGATTTTAGGACCCAGATAGTTTTGTAAAACATCTTTACGCTGAAACCTTTCTAATTTCTGCATGTATTGAAGCCTATGAATAGCACACTCTGGGATCTGCAAAGAAAGAATTGAACACGGTTCCCGTTGTCTCATTAAGAAGTGGTTTTAACTTTGCAATAACTTGAAGTTTGTGATATGAAATCTTAAAGAAGCAGATTAATATCTCCCTCACTGTGGGTCTGCTGAATTTATGGATTCCCACATCTCTAATTTCATAGCACTCATCTCTGATCTGTGAAAGCCACAAACTTATTCTACCTGTGATGGGGTCAACCTCTAACTTTCTCTGACATCTTTTAATCCAGTCACCTACCATTCTCTAATTTAACCTAAAAGATTACAGAACTGCATTCTAGGGAACTGCCATGGCAACCGCTAGACATCATCATTAAGATGTGGGCGGGGGGAGGAAGAGCTGGGCTTCCCAGGGCTGGGGCCAGCCTCCAGAAGCAGAGGTGCACTCTTACACACATGCTTCTTTAGGCAGCAGCAACTTCCACAGTCCCTGGACACCAGTGGGGTTGGCTGACTGCATTCTACAGTATGAACTCTAGACATTCTTCACACTCTGTGTGTTTGTTTGCTTCAATCCAGCTTTCTACTAAACTCCAAGTCCTATTGGTCCCAACCTCACTCTCTCAGCCTGGCACTCTCCTCAACAACCTGCCTTCCTTTCCTTCCTCCTCCTTACTTCTCTGCCCATATTAAAATATCCCTTCCTGAGATTTCCCTTTCCCCACCTCTGTCCCATAATATAAGCCCCTGTGGCACTTCATCCAAAAAGAACTAAGACGACCTATGTAAATCTATTCCCTGACCACTTTGCTTTTATATTTCTTTCCCCTAGCCTTTCTTTTTAGACCATGGACACCATTCCAATAGGTCTGTACATTCTGAGTGTTACTATAATATGAATAATAGTAATGAGATGTCTTGGGGCTTCTGGATCCCAGCTGTGTTACAAGCTAACCGCCCTGATTCTGCAGTGCATTGTGCATGGGCAGATGCAGCATTAGGGCCCAAAGTACTAAAAAAAGAGTATTAAGGTAGACCTGAATGATCAAGCTGCTCAACACACCAAATAAAAATACAAACAAATGTTTCGTTTGCATGTCCTATCAGTATTGCGTTCATATTGGCTTATATGCATAGCTAAACTCGTTATACTGTGCAACACCATGTATAGTATGAACTAACAAGTCATGACATTTTGATACTGATTTAATGAAACTATTCCAACAGCAGTCAACCTCAATTTTGTTAGCCCAGTTAGCAGGAAATTCACAGTTCACTTTTTTCATTAAGACATTCTGTCTACCTTGCTTTACAAGTGTTTGAACAATTTTAATCACATTTTAAATCTTTCTCAATTAAGCAACCAGCAACAATTTAAATTGCAAGATGCATAAATATTCATCAAGAACCTGTTCTGCCATCTTTTATGTAGAAGCCTTTATCCATGATGTGCAAAAGTATGATTATTTTACCTACTCTTTATATTTAATGATTAAAGACTTGGATGAAGATCTTAATTGGGAATCTATAGAGGCCTGGATAGATTTACTTGTAGATTGTTATAATAGTATCCTGGTGGTACTGCAGAAGTGTGATGTGTGCTCTACACCAAACCTACAATATACACTGAAACTGGAGCATTCTTACACCATTACAAATGTGTTGCTTTGAGACCTCATCAAGACACATGGGTGGGTTATTTTTATTAATTTTTTTTTTTTACTTTAAGGATTTCTACCATTCGTACCTTTAAAAACAGTATCAAACACCTGATAAAGGGGCTGACAAATGTATTGCAGAAGGCAAGGCATTAGTTGGATGTTAAAAGCAAAATAACACCCAGCAAAGACTATTTGAAGGAAGGTACTCATGTATTTTAAAGAAAATATGACTCTTTGGTATATTCTCAATTTTTATTGAGAATTGGTGCATAGGGTATACCTCGTAGGCCATTATTTACAATGATCTTTGTTGTGCACAGCTTAAGGAAGAATATGAATGCAAAATGTAACTTTACTCCCGACTTCTGAGAAGCATGTTATTACTCCGCCAAAAGAGGTTTAGTGAGATTATTCCCAGTTTCTTGATATGGCAGAATTCCAGACAAATGTGTGAAGGGAAAAGCTTTAGCACCATCTGGAATCCACAAAGGCCTGCACTGCTGGCTGCCACCTTGAAACACTTATTTATAGAGAGATTTTTCTAAACCTGTTAAGCGCTTTCTTAGTTTATTAAGCTTTTTCCACAGTATAAAGTATAACAAGGTGTCTAAGGATCAGTGAAAGAATAGATAGAATGGCTTTCAAGTGGGATTCTGTAGTGAAGTCATCTTCTAAATGCAAATAGGTGCAAAGATGGTACATTGCAAAAGTTACTCAAATAGAATATGCTGTAACATTAAGTTTGCAGAACTGTTTGGAGTAGGGGACTTATGTGTGATCTCTTAGATAATTTCACCCTCCCTTATTGTAGCTCTTGAATAGGCTTTCTCTGATCGTTTGGAAGGCTCCTGTTAGTTTTTATTTTTATTAAGAAATTATATTAAATGTATACTTCTGCAAATAAGGAACAGCTCACACACAAGCGAAAGGCACTCTAGAGCATTTGCTTTCCTGCTGCTTATCAAGATTACCATTTCAGGTTCTTCCATAGCTTGAGTATGGGCTGCCAATGCCAGATGGCACGGTTTCTGAGAGAAGAAGTAGCTTTTGCTCCAAAGTAATACTGACAAACAATACCAAATTAGCATAAGCAAATGTCAGTGAGTTAACATAAAGCCAGCACTATTTCTGTCTTTTCTTCCTTTCCTAGGCCATGGGTGTTGAGAGTGACCAAGAGATTGTGCAGATGATTGGTACAGAAGAGCACGTGATGGCTGCATTTGCTCCCAGTTTGGAAGAATGCCAGAAAGCTCAGATTTTTACACAGATGCAGGTGTGTCTTTTCATATGGCCATAGGCTATAAAATCTAAAGATGATGACTATTTATTTATTTTGCCATTGGTACGTGGGTTGTTGACACAACAGTTTCACGGTTTTTTGTTATTTTTGTTTACTTTTGGCTTGGGGCCATACATGTCGCAAGAAAATTTCTGCTCTAATTGTCTGAGGAGAGGAGAAAAAATGAAGCCAAGACACATCTATTTGTACTCAGACATGAAGTAGCCCATGTTTAGTGTATGTGGTGGGTAGTGAAGTCTATAATCTGAGTGAGCTGGATTTTTGTTGAGGGCCTCAAATTTTTTTTAGAGTTGGTCACGCCACAGACAGGAACCTTCCACATGTGTGAGAGTGCTTTCATTGTGCATGAACTCTACCGAAATTCTAATCTTTTGCATAAAAGCCAGTAATAATAGCCACCAGTGAAGGATGGGTCATAATTCTCTTCAGTCTGAACGCCTTAATTAGCTGGAATAGAGGCCATACTGCTGTATCTGTTTTTTCATGTACTTACTGATCTGTTAAAACCAAGCTGCAAAAACTTAGTTTATCTCTGGTATTTCATTATAAAAATGATCTAACCTTTTCATAATTAATCTTGAGTTTATTAAACTGGATCTCTTGTTTTCTATTTTTCATCCTTTTGGATTTGTCACAGTTAGGATCGGCATAGAAGCCCTTTTAAGTAAGAGCGTGAAATAATAAAACGGTACAAGGGGAGATTGCAGGGGGAACGTAGAGACATGAGCAAAACAAAACCCTATTAAGAAAACATTCCATGCAGGAAGTACCAAATAGAATAAAGATAAATTGAGTAGAGAGGCGATGAAATCTGGGGAAGAAGGTGAAGGACAGCATAGGAAGGATGGTCTAATGGATAGTGCACTGGTCAGGGTTTGAGACCTGGGTTCAATTCCTGGCTTTGCCCGTGACTCCTTGTGTGATCTTGAGTAAATCACTCAATCTGCCCTGTGCCCAAGTTCTGTAAAAATGGGGGTGATAGCTCCCTTCTTACAGGGGCAGTGTGAGGATAAAATCCATGAATGGATTAGCAGGTGTGTTTCTACTATGGTAATAAGAGCCATATATACATAAATAGATGTGGTTACTACAGGAAAGGAAATAAATCTTACTTGTAATTTTCTCTGGATACATGCAATTACTATGTTAACCTGGATGAAACTGTCAGACTAGACAAGAAGGAGTTGGAGATGAAAAGTGAATTGGGAGGAATTCATGTCTTTGGCACGTGGAGCCATGCTTCTCACGTCCCCATGATGGTTTATTTTCCCTATATTGTGGCACTTATACCCTTTCACCATTCCCTATTCATCCACAGATGTTACCTATGTATAATATTGAAATGTACAGTATGTTATTTATTTGTCAGTTATGTATATTAAGTTGATCACCTACGAAGCTTTCTGTGATGCTCATGAATGAAAGGTATTTAAAAATATGTGGTGGTTTTCACTTCTGTGACTTGACTTTGTAGCTATGCCACTGACAACTAACTAAACTGCAATGATTGTGAAAAATGTGTACACATGTATAGATGACATTCTTAGTACTAAACACATCATTGGTACTTGCTTGACAGGCATTAAAGTACATAGGAAACAAGGTACGAAGGCAGAGGATGTGGGGAGGCCCAAAGAAAACGAAGATGGAGGAAGCACGAGAGCTGCTAGCATCAACCATCCTGACACATGTTCCTGTATGTAGTGTTTCCCTTAACTTGAAAAAATGTTATTTTGGGGGGTGAAACACAAGTTTTCCACTAGTATGAATCCTATTAGAGAGTAAGACTTTTAATGCAATGGCTGAGATTTTTAAGTAACATGTTGCACTTTCCCATTCAAAAGAGAGCCTGCTGAAATTGTTTTAGAACTTGACTGAGTTCTGAATGAATCTCATAGTAGTAGACCAGTAAAACCTTAAAAAGAACAGTGAAGTGCCCGGGAGACCAAAGAGACTTTCAGAGCCCACTAAGTAGTGCTCTTCTGTTTACGACATACTCATTTAATGACTTGCCCTCTGAAGCTTGCAGACGCTCTAGGAGAGAGACTGCTATATACAACTCTAACCTGATCTGCAACAGATCCTGCTTGTATAACAGAAGGATCTCAATCTATTTAAACAATGATTTTTTTATTTTTTTTTTATTTTTTTTTACTGTTTGCTTTCCAATACAGTGTGCAAACTAATACGCAGGTGGAATGATGAAAAGTGAAGAAGGGAAATTGTCTGAACATTGGGAGGAATGCTCACCAAGAATGCAATTTTCAAGTTTTGTAAAAATATGTGTAATTATGTTAGAGAAGACCCCAAGGCCCCAGTTAGGATTAGAACTCTGATAGGCTGGGCAAATAGAAATTGACACAATCCTTGTCTCAAAGAGTTTGCAATGGAAGAACATGAGCAACATACAAAGAGTAGGGGGAGCGAGACTATCAAATTCCAATTTTTATACACAATGTAATGTTTTTAAATTAGTTTTTGTAATTATATAAATATCTACTTTTCCTAGTTGCCCTTGTAGGTGTCATGGCCGAAGTGGGTATTGAGAAGGGATTCAAAGGAGGAGTACTTACATGTATTTGTGATAATGCCCTCTGCAATGTCTCTGGAGATCCACTTTCAATAGTATAGACTAGAAAATGTTAGTATTTGACTTTCCTGTTTCATATAAGACATAATGAAGGTATTGCAAAAACAAAAGTGGAAAAATTCAAGCTAATGTAATACCGACAGACTCTGTGGCTCTTAGCTAAGGCGGTAGAGAAAACTCATTAATATCTCTCGCCCGCCCGCCACTAGATGGAACAGAACACTATACCCAGGAGGTGTGTGGGTTACATACTTCCCCTAGCTGAGGAAGCCCGTCCCGAGTTTCAGGAACTTCCCAGTTGAAATCCCAGAGCCCCCACTTGTAACGCCAACAGACCCCAGTCGTCAGCGGGCGGGATCGAACCTGGGACCTTTGGAGCTTAGTGCATGAGCTAAAAGACATATGCCTGTCTCTCTAAGTGGTCTCAGTGCCACTAGATGGGACAGAACACCACACCCAGGAGGTATGTGGGTTACACTAAAAAACCCAGAATAAATCTTTAGAGGTTTGTCTGAAAAGAACTGCTAGAAAAACCTAATGTTGAACTGGTTGGTTTGTGTGTTGTTTTAATTACTTTTTCTGTGGACTCCCTAGCACTGGGTTTTCCATCTGGAGGTCCTGCTTCCTTAAGCTGCAGCCCTAGATGCCAGTTCAAGGGCCACTTTCATGAGTGTGGTATAATTACTGAGATAAACAGAAGGAAAGAAGTCTGCATTTTGAGACCTTAGTCACCATGTTCCCACATTCTAGGCTTCTCAACAGAAAAGTGGATGTATACTCTCCTCATAGCAGCCAACCTTATAGTCCATCACCATAATTAGCACTCATTGCAATCGGGAGCAAAGTCAAGAATGTAGAACACACGGACCTCTTATCCCTAGAGGTAGAATTCCTAGCAAGTATTAAAGTACAAGAGGAGAGGTTTGAGTTATCTATGTGCACTGTAGCTCCTCTGTGGGGAAAGTGTTATTAGCCTGGTATTATTTGAGTACAAAAATTCACTTTTAAGATAAATAAATTCACAATATATTTCTAAAGGGGAGGAAACTCACTAGCGAAATAGGTGTTTGAAGAAATCATATCCTTTTCCGTTATGTAAAAGATAAAACTGTGTCTCCGTAGCTTTCTCTTTCCTCTCACTTCAGCAAAGGTTGAGTAAGTATAGTGGAGGAGATAAACAGTCTTCCAGCAAACATGTCTTGATTTTGCAGGGATTTTTTTTCGAAGCACGCTCTGTGCCAGAGCCTAAACTTTATTAATATAGTGTGATGAGGTGAACTGTATTGTGAATCAGTAGTTGCTGAATTAGAATTTGTCTATTTGAATGTGCATATTCAAACGTAACAATTTTTTTTTCAAGTGAAGTGGTGTTTGCGAGAAAGGTCTCCTCTGTAGAGAAAAACAAGTGACCAAGGAACGTGAAAGCCCTTCCTATATTAGAACAGTTATGAGGAATGGGGGCTGCTAAACACACTATTTTATTGCTAGTCGTCTTTTAAAAAAATGGCACAGGAACATTCAAACGTACGTTTCTTCTGGGAATCTATTGATGTCGGCTAGTATAATAGCTAGATTCTGTGGCTGTTGGATTGAGAGAGATAGTTTAGAAAACCTCAAACCTTACAAGTGGGGGATCAAGGAGCAACATTCTCAAATTGTGAATGGAGCTCCATCCAGCCTTCCACACAGGAAAGTTGTTATGCAGGAACCTCAAAGGAGAGTTTATCCAAATTGTGGGGGTAGGGAATATGTGATTTTTGGAAGATAAAGTCTCGCTGTCTATTCTAAGGGTGTAAATGCAGATTTGGTATTACCTCCCACACTATAACTTTCAAGCTGAATCTAAATGGAAATGTGAAGTCTTGAAGGCTATTCCTTGATGCAATTGAAAATCTCTGTTTGGGAAACAGATCTGAAACAGAGTGGAAAATAATGATTCCTAACTCAGGATTGAGTTTACTGGTGGGATATGGGACAGAAACTTGTTTTATGAGCCACACTCTGTGTGAGAGTGTGTGTGTGTGGCAGGCAACGTGTCTTAATTTCCAGTGTAGTTGAAATAAGTTTCATTAGTGATAGTTGCTTATGTTTACAAAATGCCACAGTATTGAATTATTCCATTTCCTGCAAACTTTTTTCTTCATAGCTAGACAATGTCCGATATCAATTCAAAGGATTGCCATAACATATTTGACATACATACTTATTCCAATCTACTTCATTTTAAGTTCTCTTTCAATGTTCCTAACACATTTAAGATTTCTCTTGGTGGCTTTCATAATGTAAAACAAGCCCCATTCTACAGTCCTCACTCAGGCTCAACTCCCCACTGATTTAAGTGGGGATCTTTGAGTCAAAACTGCATGTTTGATCCTGTGATATCAACATTTTTCTCAAACCTTTTCGATTACAGGTAAAAGAGTTTCATTTCCGTGCCAAGTGCATCTACACAGCAGTGATGGTCCGCAGGGTAATTCTGGCCCAAGGAGAAAACAAAGTAGATGACAGAGACTATTATGGAAACAAGCGATTGGAATTGGCTGGACAGGTGGGTCCCCACTCTGGGGCTGTGTGATTTTTGTTTGTGTTTTCTTTTTACTTAAAAAAAAGATGTAGATGTGGGGGAACCTGTTGAGTTTGATTTCCTCCTCCTTGACTTTTCTAAAGTTTAAACATGTGCTTAAGTATAGATATGCTTTCCCTAAATTGGGTCTTAAACAATAGAAAACATTTGAAGTAAGATTCTCACCCTCACTCTGCCCCTTTACACCTGGGAATAGGGTTGGAGCAGTGTAAGGGGGCCCTAATAGCCCCAGGTCTGGCTGTAGGAGAACTCTCTTGGTACACATACTGCAGAAGACCCCTGTAAGGGCTGTCTTCTGAGGATCCCCTGGCAAGCTGTGGTGTAGGGGTTGGGACCGGAGGCAGGAGAGCACATCAGGGATGTGCTGCAGGCCTGCAGAGATTTGGGGCAGTACTGCAGCTCTTAGAACTGCCCCAGCAGGTTGCCGTAACTTAGACCAGCCCCTTGGGTTGTCTGAGTTATGCCGGGGGTTTCTCCATCCCCAGGAGCAGCTCAGATTGGGAAGGTGCAAAGATGGCTTAAAGCAACCTTAGCTCCCCTCCCTCTGGGCTGCAAACTCTGTGCTGCATGTCCTTGCATGCTCCTGATAAAAGGGGTGTGTTGTCTATATGTCTGTCAGTTTAGGGCACTGATCACTTTAGTTACCAAGGCCCTAGTATAACTTACATTATTTTACATTTTATTATTTAGTTATGATGAGGAAGTAATTTAGATTGAGGTTGGACTTCATTGCTTGACTCAGTACAAATTAAAACTGTGTATTCAGATATATAATAGCATTTAAGGATTGCACGTGTTTTTATGTTGTACTACCTCTGTATCTTCTTAGACCATACATGAAGAATTTAGACTGATGTACATAATGAGGCAAACTGGAAAAATTGTGTCACACACACACACGGCATCCACTTATGGATTTGTGGTTTTAGGCACACAGCAGTGCCCTGTGCTCTTTATGCCGACCCAGAACATGACACTCAGACCTCAAAAATTCAAAGTTACCATTATCCCCACCCACCCTCACCCCTTACAAGTGCTTTAGAGTAAAAACACAAACAACAAATGTGAGATAACCAGGAAATGCAGAGTTAAGATCTGCCAGAAAAAGAGAAACAACATTTCTGAAGCACACTCAGCTATTATGGCAGTTCAAGAAGTTATCTCATGGTATCTTTCCACAGTGACATCCTGGGAGAATGCACTGAAGTTAAGATGCTTTAAAATAGAAAAACTTCGTCTCCAAAATACATATGAATGTAATCTCTGCTCCTTGAAGTCTTTAAACCACGATTTGAGGACTTCAAGAGCTCAGACATAGGTGAGAGGCTTTTCGCAGGAGTGGGTGGGTGAGATTCTGTGGCCTGCGTTGTGCAGGAGGTCAGATTAGATGATCATAATGGTCCCTTCTGACCTTAGTATCTATGAATCTGAGACAGTTTTCACACAACTTCTCTTAAGTTATCAGAGCTCAAATAAAACAACAAAAAGTTTTAACTAGTGTAAAAAATGTCCCTTTTTCAAACACCTAACAAAACTTTGCCTAACTTTCCTCCCTAACAGAATTCTTGCTGATTTTACACAAGCATGAAACAACTTCAGCCTAAAGCTAATTTTTCCCCCTGGAATATTATAATTGACCAAACGTTTTAAGATTATAATTAAAGCACCACTGCAGCCTGAACTTGTAACATTATTGCTATAGTTCTGTAGTATTGTAACCAGTAAAAGTAATCATTAATTTGCCACTATAGCCATCCTACTTAAATAAATTGAAGGTTGATTGTTTGCCTTGGTGTAATCAAATCACAGAAAACATAAATGCAACCTTTCTGCAATCTGAAACAAAAGCATTCTGGTTGCAAATGTTAAAACTGCCATAGTTGGTTAAAGTGGTGGTGTAGCCATGCTGGTCCCAGGATATTAGAGAAACAAGGTGGGTGAAGTAGTATCTTTCACTGGACCAACAGAAGCTGGTCCAATAAAAGATATTACCTCTCCCACCTTGTCTCTCTAAAAGTTGGTTAAATTAAATGGGAAGTGTTTTTTTTAATTGTAGAAGATCATTACAACAAAGGCAATGTATAGTAGTTTATTTCATCATGGATAGTTGTGCAGTGATTGCGTATATTTGTACCATTTGATTTAATGGTTCTAGTTCCCTTGGGATTTCCTAAATGATCCTTGGAAGCTGAGCATTTGACTCCCCTTTCCTCTTTCCCCCACCCCAACACATGTTAACAGCATAAACTTGATTTACCTGTACTTGGGGACTAAAACAATTAAAATAAAGCATAGGATGAGATTTCACTTTTTCTTTAAGTATGTTTTTAAATGTTTACAATTAGCAGAAGTTTGTGTAACTAAACGGGCTGAGATTTTTAAAATGCTAAATTTGTGTTTCTGGAATAAAAATCCTGTTGCTTAAAGATTTGAATTAAAAAAGAGCATTCCCGTGTGAAGAGGAAAACATAGCGGTCTAAACAATGTAAAGACATAAAAGGCATTGTGTTTATAAAAATGTGTGAAAACAATAGCTACTAATTTCACACCCCATGGGACAAGGGAGTATGAAATGTGCTTTAGCTTTAGATAACAGAGTTGTATCCACTAGCCAAGCTGGTTTACAGAGCTTTCTCTTCGTCTTTCTGCCACTAGAGGCTTGGTAGGCCAGGTGCCAGCAGAGGTGTTAGCAAAACCTACTGATTTCAGGCTTAATCTTTTCACCTACCTTTTCTCTTTCCTTAATGTGTTCATTATTTGCTGAGCATTACTCTGTTCTTTGTCCTCAGTTTTTTTTGTTTCTAATGCAGCTAGCTTTGTATGGGTGAGATATGGAACAGCACCAAAATCCGGCACCCTGGAAAGCAAGGGATTTCTACCCTGTGACAAAAGAATACCGCCTTGACTTCAGAGATTGCCTAATCCCAGCTGTTCTGATAATATAATTAAGGCTGCCTAATGTCTTTAATTTTGCAACCAGTTTGTGTGAAAAGGAGAATTTGGCATTCTAAAGGCTTAAACACTAAATAACAATCTCAAGGCGCCTAATTAGAATTCTCTGACATTAAGCTAATTGGTGAAACTGTATTTCAGCAGCTTAACTTCTTTATTAATTTTTTTTCTTAGGATTTTCAATCAATTGATGAGCTGTCAGTATTTTTTTCTTAAATATAATTTGCTCTTTAGTGCTCCTGTCTTAAGCTGGCTAAAAGGCCTTGGACTAGCTCTGAAATGTATTGAATATTATCACTGGCATTCCATCCCTTTTCTTTTAATCACTTACTCTTGACCTAAATAATGTGGTTTATTGTGAGACTTTGTTTTGCAGATATTCACTGCTCTTACAGAGAGGCTGTGAAAGTACAAAAATTAGCAAAGTGTGTAAGACTTTCAGGCTGGAAAATGTAAAGTCGGTGTACTTAGGATATAACTTTTTACCTCAAAGAAAAAGAGATTTGATTTGTGTTCATATTCACTACAGTTCCTGGCACTGGAAGATTTTAGTGGAATTGTAGTGTTTATTTTTAAATCAGCAGGTTCAGTGCAGAAAATATTTTTCTAGTTGGCTAATTAAAACATTCTGTTTTTACTGGACATTCGTTTTAAGGTATGATCAAAAGCGAATTTACATCAATGGAAATACTCTTGACTTCAGTGGACGCTGGCTCAAGCCCCTTGATCATTAGAATTGTCAGGGGGACAAACTGCAAAACTGTTTCCCTCTCACTCACGCTTCATTCTCAGTAAAGGGGTATAACTTTGAAGACTCCAGTTAAGTTTTCCTCCCTAAGAGTGTATGGTCTGTATGACTTTTAAAATTAAGTAGAATGATTTTGAGCCAAAAAGGAACTGTTGTTATGGAAGGACCAGCTGTGGCTCCATAGTCAAGGTGTGAGTTTTGCACTAAAGCCTGGTCTACACCGGGGTTTAGGTCAATGTGCCTATGGCGCTCAAGGGTATGAAAAACTCCGACCCCGGAGAGCTGTAACTATGCAAACCTTAAACCCCTGGTGTAGATGCAGCTTCGTCAATGGAAGAATATTTCCATTCACCTAGCTACCGCAGCTCAGGGAGGCAGAGTTACTACAGTGACAGAAACTCACGATAGTAACAGAAGGAGTTTATCTGTGGCATGCCATGGGGTTACAAGAGCATAGCTGTGGTGCCATTGCCAAGCTGCTGTAGCCCCCACAGTGTGTGGACAAGCCCTTAAAGCAGAGATTCAAACTTTTTCTTATGTATTTAAAAAAATATATAGTGTATCCTTCCCAAAATGATAGCACTTATTCTTTTGGATATAGAATGAATTTTGTGGGAAATTGTAAGTAAATCTGTTAATTAGTTAAAATAAATAAAAAGTGAGCCCTTTAAGAAATTTTGCACCCAGTGTCAAAATGGGTTTTTTTGGTCCCAGTTCTCGTAACAGAATAACGCAGAGGCTTCATACAGCCTCTGTAGTGATACTGTGTGGAAGTGGAGAGGGGAAGAGGAAGGAAAAAAACCTAATGACTTTAAAAATTAAACTGTTCTGGAACCACAAACACTAAAATGTCCTTATCTAGGTTATTGCCTGATTTCCCCGCAGAGTTAAGGTTGTTTAGAAGCCTCCAGAGGGGTTTAAGAGATATTTATCCAGCAGACCACTTTGTCAAGAGTTTAGTATGGTTTTACTTTTTTTTTTAATATATATATCCTCTGCTGTTGATAGGATAACATCTAGCTGCCTTCTGTAAATTACCAAGCTAATTGCACCTCTGGCCTGTCCTGGTCTCTTTGAATGCATCCCTTCTGCCCCTGCCCACCTCCCCCACCCCTGATCTCAGGCCTTGAGCTGTCTGCTTTCTCGAGGTAGAATCACAGGATTCTCACACTGTCAGATGGTGTTGGGCTATAGTCCCCTGGTGCTAACCGTGATTACCTCAGCAGGTCCAATTTAGATTCAGTACCTGCAATTTTCTTCTTTCCGGGAGCTATGACCAGTGGTGTCCAGTGACCAGACAGCCATCTTAAAACAAGGTATTGTCTGTTTAGAACCAAAGCATTTCAGAGAAAAAAGATCTTAAAACGATAAACATGCTATATGCATCTCTAGCCTACCAGAAGTCTCTTCCCCTTCCACAAGGGGAAACTGGTAGGTCTAAACTTGTTACAGACATCCCAAGACCTTTAGGGTCTGGATGGCAGTTTGTTCCCTAATCTCATAACCCAGTTCAGCATCTTTGCTTCAGGAAGTGTCTCTCTAAATCCTGCTCAGGTTTTTAATTGCCACCCACCTTGTCCCTACAGGGACCAAGTCATTTTTACCTGTTTATAGCCCTTTGATCTGTTAACTCCCAGCACTGGCAGAACAAGTCTTGCAACTTCATTGGATATAGGAGGTAGGATCCTTTAACTAAGAGCTTTCCTGTTGTCTTTCAAGTGTGTGCTGGGATGTTTTAATCTGGGAGCTACTGTCTTCTTCCTGGTGTCAGCCCTCATGCAGTTAAAGCAATATAAGTATATAATAAACATTCCACTAAACCAGTGGTTCTCAAACGGTGGGTCAGGACCCCATTTTAATGGGGTCACCAGGGCTGGCTTAGACTTGCTGGGGCTGAAGTTGAAACCCAAGCCCCACCACCCGGGGCTAAAGCTGAAGCCTGACAGGTTCAGCCCGGGGCATCAAGACTCATGTTACAGGCCCCATGCCTGGAACTGAAGCCCTTGGGCTTCAGCTTTGGTCCACCCCGCCCAGGTCCGTGGGGCTTGGGCTTTGGCCTGCCCACCCCAGGGGTGGGGCTCGGGCGTGCTTGGGCATTTGTCTCTCTCCTGGGGTCGTGTAGTAATTTTTGCTGTCAGAAGGGGTCGCGGTGCAATGAAGTTTGAGAACCCCCACGCTAAACCAATGTAGTGCCACTCTCTGTCTCAATAGCTAGGTCATATGTCATAATTTTATGAATGCTGCACAGCTGCTCCATGTTGGCCATGCCCTGTCTACTGGCTTTGTCTTCATACAAGTCATGTTGATTTACGGATGACCCATAATGAATGAAGTGTGAGGGAAGGTGGCTAAAGCACTCTTGGCAAGAATCTCACGATGACTCTGTTTTTTTTTTTTTTAAAACCTGTGATATGGTGGCTGTGCAGGATACACAAATTTTGGTCTCGGCCCTAGCATCCACAAAATCTCAGTCAGCAAATTTGCTTGCAGTCGTCACCAGTTTAGTTAATCCAAGCTGCCTTTGCTCAGGTGGAATAATGCCCCTTCCATTGTGAGGAAATTTTTATTACTTTTATGCATCAGATGGATCTGAGCTGAGTTGTTTGCTTCTCTGGATGCAGGATAAGATGTGGAGTGAACAAAAACAGTCTTCTCTGATTTGAGTTTAGGCCAGAAATGTTTGCTGAGATATTGGGGGTGTTGGGGTCCTTTTTGTATCCCTCTCTAAAGCTCATCAGAAAACACTTTTTGTTTTCTGTGGGAAATTTTGACTTTTCATTGAAAAACCGAATGTTTTCCCAGCCGAAAGACACATCTCATACAAAATTTCATTTAGTGAAAGACCCAATTTTGCATCAAAACAGTTTTGACAAATAACTGTCAGCAGCCCTGTCCGTATCCCTTTCTGGCTGGGGAAGGCAATGGCGAAGAACTGACTCTACTGCTGGTAGGTTCGGCGCTTCCCTCGGGGAGTACACATTGCCAGCCTCTCTAAATGTATAAATAAATAAGTAGTACTCAGGGTTGCTTGAACAAGCTGCAAGTGATGATGGCCCGTCTCAGGGTGCCGCTAGGAGGGCCTGATAGGGCCATATGGTAACAAAGGCATGTTGTTGGTAAGAGGGTATCATGTCATAAACAAGAGTAGTGCCTATACAAATTGCATTACTGGGAAAAGTTAACACGCCTTTCCATGGATAAGAATTTTCAGCCACACCCTTTCCAGACTATGTCTGACCCTCTGTAAGCAAGTACACAGAAAAGAGATACAAATCCCAGCAAGACCCCTGTTTTTCTCAGGACTGCAGATGAAGTAGTTTGGATGATTTCAGAAGGTAATATCATAAGCATTCCTCCACTGCAGAGAACACACTTGCCGGGTCTACAGGGCAAGACATAGAGATGTTTCTTTAGCCTATGGTGTTCAGAATTTATCTCCCTAGGCGTAAGTCTGCACTGCAGTAAAAAACCCATGGCACCGAGTCTCAAAGCCCAGGTCAGCTGACTTGGACTCACAGACCTCTGGCTATAGGGCTGTAAAACTACAGTGTAGATGCTCGTGCTGGAACCTAGGCTCAAGACTCCTCACCGTGTGGGATCTCAGAGCACGGGCTCTAGCCTGAGCCTGCTAATCTGCACTAGTTGTATAGCCCAGCTGCCTGAGCCCCGCAAGCCTGAGTCAGCTGACCCAAGCCAGCTGTGGCCATGCCTCAGGTCTTTGATTGCAGTGTAGACCAGGGGTTCTCAAACTTCGTTACATCGCAACCCCCTTCTGACAACCAATATTGCTACATGGCCCCAAGAGGGAGGACTGAATCCTGAGCCTGTCTGAGCCCTGCCGCCCCAGGCAGGGGGGCCAGAGCCCCAACCATTCTTGGGGGTGGGGGAACCAAGGGCTTCAGTCCTGTAACCTGAGGGCCCCTCCCTCCCACACACACACTCAGTGCTGAAGCCCTTGGGCTTCAGCCTTGGACGGTAGGGCTCGGGCTTTGGCCCTGGGCCCCAGCAAGGCTAATACCAGCCTTTGGCGACCCCATTAAAACAGGGTCCCGACCCACAGTTGGAGAACTGCTGTTGTAGACATACCCTCTGAGACCTTTTGTATATGGTGACCAAGATGGGAGGAAGACTTCTTCCCTGAAACACACAATCAAATAGAGAAATTGGATATTCAAAAGGAAGGTTTAAATAAATACTTCACATGTGTATATTGAAACTCAGTAGTAAAGGGGAAAGAGTGACTGCTAAGAGATGTAGTTGTACGGTGATGTAGAAACCTTAACTTTATTTACTACTTCATGTTGTTTAAATTTTCGACCTTAGGTGCTAAGTTTAAATCTAAGTGATTTTGCATTTAACATATAGAATTATTTATTTAGTAGTATTGGCTTACATAATGCTTTATAGATATAAGAAAATGTTCTCCCTGCCCTGAAGAGTTTAGTTTAGGGTGCCCAATCCTGCTGTCTTTAAAGCCTGGTGGGAGTCTTGCCCTGTATTTCAATGGGAGAAGGCATAGGGTTAAGCATTAGGATCTCACAGGATCCTAAAACTTGTAACAAGCTTGTCCTCAGCTGCTTGAGTTGTGCTTTGGGAGAACTCAGCTGTTTCAAGAAAATCACTTTTAATTGGAAACAAAAAAATAAATAAAATTCACATTGATTCCAAAGAGAGAGAGATTTTATTAAATGTCCTGGTACTCCTGAAGCACAGCCGTATTCAAATCACTCAGGCTGCTGTTGTGAAAGCTACTAGTCTTTGGACTCCTCGTTGAAATGATAACCTGTAAGTTAGACCACCTCATAGTTGTGAATTCAAATGACTTTCTGAAGTTTTCATGCTTCTATTTTTGTGTGTGATTCATCTAAGATGTCAGCAAAATGGAGGTCTGACAATGTTGATTTCAGATGTTATGATTTCCAGAGGCTTTTGACTGTGCAGAGATCATTTGCTTTGGGCAGCCTAGCTGGAGCATGTTGGTGGAAAGATGGCAGATGAGAATGGGTGGCCCTTCTTGTTGGGAGAGAAGTGAGTGACTGGCTCTGTGCTTGCAAGGGAGGAGACAGTGACATTATGTGCAGTTCAGAGGTGACCGTTATAGTTCAGTTTCATTCTTCACACACAGAAATTAAATTATGCAGTAGACTCCAGAATGTCTTAGCTGTGCTTGCTGATTACCCAGTTTATTCAACACTACAATGCTTTGTATGCTGGGAACTACCATTTTTGGCATTCAGTAGCTAGTGCATTTTTAGTCTTTCTGACATTCGAGTTGCTGTAAAACAGAATCTCAGAATAGGATTGTCAAGTTTTAGAATTTATACTGCTTGTTTGAAAAACTAATCATTGTAAACATTGACAGTGCATCATTTAATGCAAATTTAAGTATTTTGGGAAAGCACTAGTGTTTACTGGAGGAGGTTGGGAAAGCTGTGAAAACAATCAAATAGCAGAGCAAAAAAAAAAAAAAAAAAACCCTTTAGAGCATCTCCATAACAGACAAAAGGCAAAAGAAATCACTGTATAATGTTAAAATACGTGGAGAGCATATATGAAGAAGAGGAGGGGTTTTGGAACCAATAAATAGCAGCAGTGTTGAATAGTTACTTTTATACCATGGCATTTTATCCCAATCCCCTTTGTAGGTAACTCGTGTACCCACCTGTAGGCTCTTCATTTTAGTGATTATATCTTTCTGTGGGTGGACAGGGTTTGGCACATTGCAGGAGCTACTTGAATATAGATAATAAATATGAAATTAGACGGAGACTTGCATAAATTGCGGATCAGTTGACCATGGCTGCAAGGCTAGGTAGCTTACAGAATAACAGGAGGTTAGATGTACATCGGAGTACCAATCTTGATCATCTCAGATCTACCCTGTCAGAAATGGGGGAAAGGAGTTTCAGCTGCAGCCGGAGGGGAAGCAGGCAGTTCCTGGCAGCTGGCCTGGAGTCACTGAAAGGAAAGAGCTTGTCCCAACTCTTTTCTGCAATAGTTGTGGTAACTGTCTGCTGCCCCTCCCTGCCTCAGTCTGACCATGCCAGCCATGCACCACCCCCAAAATCTATATTGTTAGGGTTCTTTCTAAAAGTGCTCCACGCAACAGCATCGTTCTTCCCTGCTCCCGAGGCATCCTTCGGAGGGAGGGAGAGGGGAGGAAAAAGGCCCTGCTGTTTGTACAAGTAGAATCCCTAAGAGGGTCTTTTTTTTTTCTTCCCCACCCTCTCTGAGGATGCCTGCTTGTGCAGCGGAGTCTGGGGCTGAATGTTAAGGCAGTCAAATTTCTGTATAGCCATAGTTTTAAATCTTGAAAAGTAGTTGTCAGGTGATCAGGAGAATCACACCTTAGTGGTGAAAAGAAAAGGAGTACTTGTGGCACCTTAGAGACTAACCAATTTATTTGAGCATGAGCTTTCGTGAGCTACAGCTCACTTCATCGGATGCATACCGTGGAAACTGCAGCAGACTTTATATACACACACAGAATATGAAACAATACCTCCTCCCACCCCACTGTCCTGCTGGTAATAGCTTATCTAAAGTGATCATCAAGTTGGGCCATTTCCAGCACAAATCCAGGTTTTCTCACCCTCCACCCCCCTACACACAAATTCACTCTCCTGCTGGTAATAGCCCATCCAAAGTGACAACTCTCTACACAATGTGGTTGATCAAATGAGATACAATGTCACCAGGTTGAAAAAGGATTTTAATAAATGGCTAGTGCAGCCTCAGAATTTTGAAAAGAGAAGTATGGTGAAGGAGAGAGCCTCAGACAAATAAAAAAAAGAGTAGGTGTTCTGGGCCATTTGTAGATTTGAAATTCTTTCTAATCTGGTCTTCTGTTTGCATTCTCACCAAAAAGTTAGGTACTGAATATACAGTTTTTATTTCTTTTAGTAAGATGACATTAGTAAGCATTGGTGACCTAAAATGCATCACTTTTGGTCTGTCAAAAGAAGAAATGTCACCCACTATTCACTCTAAATCCAGTTGTTTTGTGTTTGCAGCTTCTTTCCCTTCTCTTTGAAGATTTGTTCAAAAAATTTAACTCTGAAATGAAGAAGATTGCTGATCAGGTCATTCCAAAGCAGAGAGCAGCCCAGTTTGATGTAGTGAAGCATATGCGTCAAGATCAGATCACCAATGGCATGGTAAATGCCATCTCTACTGTAAGTGCTATGTTTTATTGCTGCTTGGTGGGGTTTCTCATCAGCCTGAAAGGGGGGTGGTGGCTGAGATGAATGGGGTGAGTTATTTTTGTCCTGGTGGTGCCAGTATCTTTGATCATGAAAACAAAGCTATTAATATTCTTTATAGATTCAAGTGATAAAACTCTCATGAATAAAGCTCGAAGAACTCACTAAGAGGGAGATAATGATCAACATAATACATTTATATCAATGTATACTACTTTGAAGTCCTACTGAAATAACAGTGAGAACTAAGACATTTTAAATTGTCAAAAAATATTTTGTTTACATCAGTGATTCATGGTGAGTACTTGGCACCTAGATTTATCTGATGTCAAACTGCAATATTTGTGATGGAGCTGGTTGAAAAACGCAGAAAAAACTTTGACATTGTTTTGCAAAAAAATGTCAGTCGGTTTCAAAAACTCAACTTTTCAACCAGCTCTAGTTTGTAAATTGAGTAAAACAGAGGATCAGCTATAGATCTGGATCTTTTAAAGGGACCATGCTTCTTTTTGTTCACAGGTGTTTGCAATTAAGAGTAATGATGCAGTGTACTGGTTGTACCAGGGGACTAGGACTTCTGTGTTCTCTTTCAGTCTGACATTGACTTATCATGTAACACTGGGCAAACTACTAGGTGCTTTTAAAATACTATTTGTCCAACAACTAAAGAATTAATTTTCAGTGTGTACATGTGGGTTACTCTGGAGCCCATGTATCTGTTTCCTGTTGGCTAAAAGGACCTGGGGTCAGAGGTGAACCTTATTCAGATGTACAACTCAGAAGTTCTGAACAGTTTAGAGTTGCATAGGAGAACTGATGAAAGCTGGTAACAGGATCAATTTTATAAACTTCTTAGGGTGTTTTGATCTCTAGTTTCGTGCTGTTTTCCATCTCAACAAAATCCAAGTGGGTACTTTTTATTTTTGCCAAAGCATAATGATGCAACTCCAGATCTGAACCTCAGTTTACTCAACTGTAAAATGAGGTTGCTATGAGACACACTGAGGTTTAGCTAACTGTAGTGAAGCATTTGAAATTCTCGAACTAACTAATTCTGTTTTTTAAAATAGATTAACTCAAAGTAGTCCACAGTTAACAATTAAAAAATAAATTTCAATACCTATTGCACAATCTTTGGAAGTCTTGATCTTTTTTTTCTGCTTAGAATCAGGTTGAGTTTTTCTTCAGTTTTAAAAACAAAATTGGCACTACAAATCACATGCAAAAACATCTTAGTCTGTAACTAGCAGATTCCAATTATAAAGCTCATCTTGTATTTAATTTTGAGTGTACCAAATATAGTTAAATCTTATAATGCAAATAACTAAAAAAGACTCACAGATCTGTCTTCTAAATCCTAGTGGCTTCTTCTAGCAGATGCCAGTTTTTGCATTTGGGCTGACAGAGATAAATCTGCCAACTATTCAGTATATACTATAAATTCTTTCTCCTTCCATTGTCTTAAGACTTTTTTTTTTCCACTACCACACAAGCAATTAAAAGCCATCTGCTCTGAACCATTGAAAATAATTTCCCAGGAATAATGCTCAATGTATACTCTTCAGGAAACTAAACAAGTTCTGTTTCCAAGACTGGTGTTCTACTATAACAAATCTCACCAGAAAGTTTTTAAGGATAGTCCCTGAGAACATGGAATAGCTCAGCAGATTCGTAATCACACCCACAGCATGTAGAAGAAGCCATAGCATTCCTGCTCAGGCCATCTACGTGGTGTTCAATGATGCTTACTACAGACTTTATATTTTGTTTCTCAAAAGTAAAAGAGGGAGTGGGGGAGTAAGTGGAACATGCAATAATTTTACAGGCTTAACATATTTCTATGTCTGTGTTTGCAAGCTGTTGGGACAATTAAAAAATATGTCTTAACCAGGAGTCTCTTTACTCTGAAAGACCATACTTTTCCTATTTGATACAAGAATGTTATTGCTGTACTGTTTCATCTACATTTACACACTTTCACCTGCCACTCATTTTTCTGGACAGTGTTAGGTTTGCATAGTTTCTAAAGGTCCATGCGACTCCTCAAACTAGGCTGCTTCTCCTTCATCTAAGTGTCTGCCGAGAGAATTATTCTTCTCCAGCTCAGGTGAGGATGAAGAGCAAGAATACACAGAGTGGGCTATCAAGATGAGATCCTGGAGAAGAAGAAGTAGTGACTGGATTAGTCAGAGTGACCAGAATCTGAGGTTGAGTCAATGGGACTCTTCTTCCTCTCTGTCATAGAAAGAGTGAGGAAGAAATGCATGCATTCTAAATGGCCAAAGGCTTAAGGAAGCCAAAAGGTGGAACATATGCAGTCACCCTTTCCTCAGTAAGGTTTTGCTCCTCAAACAGCTCATTTGGTGAGGAGAGGGTGTTTTCTGAATAAGAGTCTGCTAAAGATACACAGGAGTATTTCTTCCTGCCTGAGATGTTCAAGTCTGTGACACACAGGGTAAACTGAGATTGAGGAGTTGAATCCTGTAGCCACAATGTGGCTTCTGTATTGCCCAAAGTACCATGCCATGCCATTCATGTCTCTCTGGAAAACCTCATTCAGAGACTAGGAGCATCTAGAAAAGGATTGCCTAGTAGCAATACGGCAAGTTCCGTGCACGTCGGAAGGAAAATGTTGCTCCTTTTTTCTACTCAAAGTAGACGTAGGAGTGGTGGCCCACATCCAAAACTTCACTCCTGATGAAGGAGGATTTCCTCCACAAGACCTTATGGATTTAAGATTGTGCCCCACTTCAAGCTTCATCAGTTTCCACATGCTTCTCCAGGGCAGCCATTGCCTAAATTAAGGAACTGAACTAAGGTCCCAAAAGACAAAATAATCTACTGTCTGATCACCAAGTGTCCTGACCATGTCCTTCATCACAGCCAGGACAATAGCTTTGCACTTCGGAGATATGTAGGCAAAGTAGCCACAAGGTTTGGCTCAATCTGCTGGACAGTGAGAAAATGAATAACATAGTAACAACTCTAACTTTAAGAAGCCCAACAAACCACACACTGAAATGATTTCAGGGAACTAGGTCCTAAACTAAGTAAAGAATTTCTTTTGCTAGCATCTACTGAAAGAGTTCCCCAGAAAGGACACATGTTTCAACAGAGGGCAATCCTGAGGAAGATACAGCAGAGAAGGATATGTATGCCATATTTCCAACCAGCTAGTCCTATAGCAGACTGCGTGATGACAGCCAGGGTAAACAGACCTACCTAATTAGTGGCGGAATCTTTCTTTTCAAAATGGAATGGAACATGCTATATCCAACAAGTGGATTCTGGAAACTCCCCGCAGAGATTATGTCCCGGAACTTATGTTGAATTTAACAACAGTTTCATATAGTCTCCCAAATCCATAAACTTGCAGAAATGCTGCAATCTGTTCTGTGCCACAGAATATCTAATGTCAGTAGAGATGTTGGAGTCTGTCCAACAGGGGAACAAAGCAGGCTCTTGGTAATCTATCTTTGTTGTCCCCAAGAAATCAGAGCAATATTGGGCTTGAAGTTCCTTAGCAAAATATTAAGTATTTGAAGTTCCATAAAGACATTCCATTCCATAGCTGCAGTAATCCCGAGGATATCATGATGTTGATAGACTTGACAAAGCCTATATGAAAATCACAGTTGAGATTCCTCTGCTTCTATTATGACAGAACATATCAACACAAGGCATGTCTGATTGGACTCTTTTCTGCCTGCAGAGGGTTTAAGAAAGCGTAGACCTCTATGCCGTTGGTATCTATTTTGACCTATCTGGGATAACATTCTCATCAAGCCAAATGCAGGAGGGACTTGGAGCTGATTATGGAGACCAAGATAAAACTTCTGTTAATTCACCGATTCTTAGTCAGCTGCAAGGAAAATGTGGTCACAGTTAAAATTCACCAGCAAGTACTGTTATACATCAACAAAGACAACACATTTCTTCCCTAGGAAGAATTCTTGGAGGCCAAGAGATCTAGTGAGTCAAAAACAGATGACAAAGGAATCAACTGTACATAATCTGCTCAGACTATGAAGTGTGGGTGTCTTGTCCCCATAGATCTTTCCAAGTCCTGTTTGACACCATTGCAAAAATTCATGCTGGATCACTGGGTCCCTTCCCACTCAAACATGAACAAGAATTTCTCCCTACTTGAGGGTATGACTACACATCAACTGGGAGATGTAATTCCCAGCTCAGGTAGACATACATACGCTAGCTCAGCTCGAGCTAGTGCCTATAAATAGCAGTGTGGCAGGGGTTGGGCAGGATAGTACCCTGGCAGTGAGTCCAAGCCACTGTCCATGCTGTTGTGGACACACTATTTTTAGTGTGCTAGCTCTACCCAAGCTGAGACTCTCACCTCCCAGCTGTTGTGTAGACATACCCTAACAGACTGAAAAGAAGTGGAAATGCAACAAGTATGTGGTGATTCAGGAAAGAGCAGTTAGCCCAATGCAGGACAGCAGTTGCCACTGATGCCAACCTGACCCAAGCTGTTCAATCTAAGTGTGGTAGTCACAACCAGAGGGAAGTGTATCGGCTAGCTCAAACTCTATTTGATGTTTGCTTCCAGCGACATCCCTCTCTGAGGTATTACGAGTGGTACTCTTGCCAGAGATTAAGAAATTGGTCTGTTTTACCTGAGAGAGATTGCATGTTTTGTAGTCCTGACCTATCCTAATTCTGGGGTAATTTTTGGCAGAGCTAGCTCAGGCTGTAAATTTAGATCATTGGTCTCTTCAGACAAAAGTAACTTGCACAAAGTTGAATTAGTGGTACAGTGTTTTTTCTACATAGTTCTAGCAAAGGTCACCATATTCTCAAAATTAAAAACTGAGACGCTTCCGTGGTGTTGGGTTGGGGTTTCTTTTTTTTTTTTCCTTCTTTTTTTAAGTGTTTAAAAGACTCCTATAAAGGAAAAAAGTACGCTTCTTTTTTAAAAAAAAAAAAAATGTCCTGATGTTGTTGTCAGCTTCCGACTTGACAGCAACATGTGCATATTTGCCAAGGTGGAGGATTTCTTTCCTGCCCCCCGCTCCCCTCCCAGTATCTTAGTGTTCTGAATGAGTTTATCATATGACATGGAACAAGGGTTTAATATTCAGTCGAACAAAAGAACAGCTTTGATGGTGTCTACGCCCATTTGACTTTCCTCTTCAATCCAAGCACTCAATCACACTGAATGTTCATTCTCCTGGAATGTTCCTGGTAAACACAGAACAAATTCTGTTTCGTACAATGTCACAGTTCCACAGGATCAGTGCTACGCCCCCAGTTTTGGAACAGTCTCTAGGACATTGGTGAACAACCTGTGCCCTGCAGACCACACACAACCCATCAGGGTAATCCGGTGGCGGGCCGCGAGACGGTTTGTTTACATTGTCCATCCGCAGCTCCCAGTGGCCACAGTTCGCTGTTCCCGGCCAATGGGAGCTGTGGGGATATACTATGCAATTTAGAACCCAACCTGGGGAATATTTTTAGATGCAAATAAGGAAGTAGAAGGTTGTTTATAAAATGCACAGCATCTTCAATGCAGAGATTCTCAACTGGTTTGTCAGAAATACTCTAAAACAGTGATACTGAGAGGGAGGCTCAAGAGCTGCAAGTGGCTCTTTGCAGCACATGATGGTAAAACACTGTGTGATTTTAATTATTAACCAATCAGGGTGCTTTTACTCTGTTATTAACCAATTATAGTTGATAAAATAATAATACTGGGTCAGTTATTTTGCTGTGAGAATAATATATATACATAAAAATAGTAAATAAAACAATGAATTCCCACTCCTGTGGCTCTTTTGAATAATGTTGATCGCTAATTTTGCTCCTGAACCACTGAGGTCTGAGTATCACTACCCTAAAAGAAATATGAGTGGTCAGGATAAGGGGTAAATGATGGTAGCATTTTGACAGCGTACATGTTTTCTTTGCTCTATAGGGAAATTGGTCACTGAAAAGGTTCAAAATGGACCGCCAAGGTGTGACACAGGTATTGTCCCGCTTGTCTTATATATCGGCTCTGGGAATGATGACAAGAATCTCTTCTCAGTTTGAAAAGACAAGAAAAGTGAGTGGCCCCCGATCTCTTCAGCCATCTCAGTGGGGTATGCTTTGCCCATCAGACACTCCTGAAGGAGAGGTAAGGAACTTGCGTTTTATTTCCCTCACTTTTCCACTCACCCCCAAAACCTAGGGTGGCAGGCATAGTTTCTTTTGAACCAGACAGTCCTTTATCAGAGGATCAGCTTTGCTAACAATGTTATAGGGAAGAGAAATTGTCCTTCATTACCCTGAAGGGCTGACTCCACAACTCACGTGAAGCTCCCAATAGCACCACAAGTTCTCTTAACCCTCCTGTGAGATCAGCACTTAATTCATTGTTTTATCTACTTTGCCCTATTCTAGGATCTTTTGCAGTCTTTGGCTGATGCTTGACGTTCAGATTCTTGCTATACTGCTCCTTCCCCATCCACAAAGTCATCTCCATTCTTTCCTTCTTCCCAATACTGTCACCCTTTCTGTTCCCCAAGGTCTATCCCCTTTCTTTCCCACAGTGGAGGAGGGGCTGGTGCTTTTGCTTCTGGAGTGGGGGACAGATAGCTGAGTTTCCCCTTTCCCAGTGCTTTCCATGCTTAGCTGAGCCCCTCTCCCAGCTCCTGCTGCAGGGGGCAAGGGAACACTGAGTTCCCAGCTTGCAAAGCCTCAGCTTCCTGCTTACCTAACAGCCTAGATTTGGCAGGCTACCCCTGGGAGATTGGTAACTTTTTCCCTTTTAAAATACACAAGTTGGAGCTGCAAGTAAGCACCAATCCTCACCTATGCCGCGGACTTTCTGTGAGACCTGGAGCAAGTCATTGACTGTTTCTGTGCGTTGGTTCCCAGTCTGTAAAATGGGAATAATTATTTGTTTTACCTCTTTAGATGTTAAGCTCTGTGGAGCAGGGACTGTTTCTTTCTATGTGTGTATAGCACATTGCACAATGGAGCTCTGGATCTTGGCTGCTGCCTCTAAGTACCACTGTCATAATTTAAAAAAAAAAAAAATGGTGGAAGGGGGCATGTTCAGAGACACTATTGTCTATCCCTCCAGTTCAAGTGAAGAGCTAAGGTACATGGGGATTTGCCGTCTGATTCCCAACCCAGTCTTCTCTAATTGCACTCCCCATTCCTTGTTATGACAGACGTCGTTTTGGCTGAGGTGAGCTGGATGGGACTCTGTATGGAGCTCTTCATCTGGATTTGCTCTTCATCTGCATCTGGAAGGCACCGCCTTCTCTCTGGAAGCTCATCTTGCTCCCTCTACCAGCCAGGGCTGAAGGGTCCAAAGAGTCTTAAACTCTTATTCCTTTATACTGTAAATGAATGTGTCTTACTACTGTGAGATTGCCATGTCAGCCTGAGCCTTAGACTTTCAGAGAAGAGGTTATTGTAAATAATTTGTGAATATTACAGAAACTGCTGTAGTTAATGAAGAAAATTTTCTTCAAATTCTTAATGCAACAAAATCATAAAACTGTCTCACCGAACAATTGACACTGGGAGTGAATTTGTTCTGATACAATGCTTGATGGGAGCACTGGACTTTCCAGCACTAGGAGATAAGCAAGATGAACCATTTGCATTAAATGGGTGAAGTGATTTGCTGAAATGTCCAAGTGTTACATAATTCAATATGTTTATTTTCTTAAAGCTTACTTTACGGCATATGGGATGGCTGATTCCTTCATATGGACAAAACCGCTTTTGTTATGATTCCTTTAAAAGCTGCCATTTTAGTGCCATACTTTTTTTTGTATTGATTAGAATGAATAATATAAACATACATTTGGCATCCTAACAAGTTATTGTCACATGGGTTAATTCTAATTTTACCAGTGAAACTCTAATCTTAAGTCATAAAAATAGCCTTACATACATATAGATAAAAGAATGGATGGATTTTCAGCTTGGAGACTAGCCTACTAAAGGCACATATTACATATTTTCAAATTCTTTAATGATGTGGAGTCATTTTTCTATTGTATTTCTTTAAATGATGCATTATTCTATTTCAGAGTAACTTTTACATGGAGAGATAAATGAGATCTATTTTATACCTTACAAGTTTAGAACCTTTTTAAAAAATAAAATTTGATCTCAATAGGAATTAAAATAGTTGCACATATCTTGTATTCTACATAATTTAACACTACTACACTATAATAATAGTTTGAAAAATAGCTGCAGCTTTGCAGTCACATTTTTTAAATTTAAAATCTTCAATTTTGAATTCTAAAACATGGAATTTCAGTGTGATGATTAGAAGGTACTTCCTGGCTTATAAAAGAATCTGAGAAGAAAGATATTTTTTCCTAGAGGGACTTATTTTGTATCCAACCTCATTTCTATCACTGATGCTGTAATACACGTTGTACATACTTACAGAATTATATTAAAACAGGTTTCAGAGTAGCAGCCGTGTTAGTCTGTATTCGCAAAAAAAAGAGGAGGACTTGTGGCACCTTAGAGACTAACAAATTTATTTGAGCATAAGCTTTCGTGAGCTACAGCTCACTTCATCGGATGCGTTCAGTGGCTGAATGCATCCAATGAAGTGAGCTGTAGCTCACGAAAGCTTATGCTCAGATAAATTTGTTAGTCTCTAAGGTGCCACAAGTCCTCCTTTTCTTTTTATTAAAAACAGTGCAGTTTGTAACATCAGAATATGTACTTTGGAATAACTTGTTCATATTTGGTTTTTTAGGCTTGTGGTTTGGTTAAAAACCTAGCTCTGATGACTCACATTACTACTGATATGGAAGATGGCCCAATTATTAAATTAGCCAGTAACCTTGGAGTAGAAGATGTAAACTTACTATGTGGAGAAGAACTTTCATATCCAAATGTGTTCCTTGTCTTCCTTAATGGTATGCAACTTTCCATCAATCTTGCTCCATCTTGACACAGATAGAGGGGGCCAAATTTTAAAAACTGTCCAGCATCTTTTTTCATCATAATCAAGTGCAGATGCACTTTTTTATTTCAGGTGCAGATGTTTTGACATCTTGACTGCTCCTACAGAAAGAGTTGACAGTCCAAATGATGACATTTACTCATCTATAGTTGTTGTTTATGCCCCAAAAATTATGACCACAGTTAATTGTGGCTGCAGAATTTCTTGTACAAAATTGGAGGCTGTGTTAGGGCATCCTTAAGTATGGGCTCTTAGATGGTACATAACAGTACTGTATGAAACATGCACACGGACACACTTTCAATTCCGTACAGATTGTGATATTGTCTGGAATGTAATGCTATGCAGGGTTTGAATTCCTAATTCTTATTTTTTTTGTAGAGTTAACATTACTATCCTCTTGAAAAATATTTTTATCTTTGTTGGGGAGAACTCCCATCCTAGAATCATAGAAATGTAGGGCTGGAAGGGGGACCTAAAGAGGTCATCTAGTCAACCACCCTCACCACTCCCCACACCATCATGGATAGTTACAAAAATTCACCTCGGAGAACAGGCCAGCTTCTTACTTTTTTGCTTATTGGATAGACATGTTTCAAAAAAATGTGTATATTATGCACATAAACATTATTGACTTGAAATCTGTTGTCTAAATCCTCATTTAATATCATATCAGTCTCACTGTTTGTGATACTAACAGATTAAAAGTTATGAGATAAAATTGCTCTTTGTCATCAGTAACCACTTTTTAGACATCCAGTATTTGGTCTCTTTTGGTAGCAAAAAGGCCTCATTTACATTTTGGATTCAGGGTTTAGAAGATGGAGATAAACAAAAGGTTTTTTTCTTTTTCGTACCCTGTCCCTCTCTCCAGAAAAGATTCCTCAAGAAGTAAAATGACTTCCTTTGCTTTTCTGTAGTAGTAGGGTTTTTTGTTTGTTTGTTTTTTAAAGGCTAATGAACCATGCATGTGTTACACTTCACCCAGATTATAAATGGGGTTTTATAATAGAAATGCTGACTCAACCTTTACTTTTCCTAGTTCACTGGTTCTGTGGAATATGTTTGCAATGTCTTTTGCAGAGATGAGTAACATTCCTAAAAATAGAAAATACAACATTAAGTGAAAGCAAAAGACTTTCACTATTAAATCTACAATTTTGATCTTTTCAGTACTTAAAAATTTGTCTTGCAGACCACTGACACGTGTTCGATTTGAACCAGTGACCTACAAAGAAAAAGGGGTCCCTATCCCATTACTAATCTCTAGCTATTGTTTGTTCATTTAAAAAAAAAATAAACTACTCTGAATTCCAAGTACCTGCACCATTTCTTTTTATGTTCTATGATGATCGCAGTTCTGCTAGGTCTTTAAAAGTAAATTTTTACTCTATTGTCTGCAGAGATGACATAAAATGCTTAAGTCCATCCTTATTCAGCAAAGCAGTTAACTTGCATGCTAAAATGCTTTGCTAAATATGAATGATTTGCTGAATTGGGTCTTAAAAAGGACGTTCTAGTGCTATTGTGTGCAGTTACCTTAATGTAAATATCAGGGGGGTGGAGGGGTGTTACTTTCTTATAAGTCATCATAACTATTTCTGGGTTAGTTCCTCCCCCATACACTTGCCAAAGAGTTCTTGAGTTCGTCTTCAGAAGCTTTACCTACCTGTACATGCAATGGTGAATTTTGTAGGCATATTGAATAGCAATTCATTAAAATGAAACTGTAATGAGCACATCATTTTTGTTCAAGATGCTGTGGAGAAATTGATAGAAATGTAGGCTATTAGTAGGGTTGGTGGACAATTTTCGAATGAAACTTTTTCAATGGAAAAGTGGATTTTTGAACAAACAAAAATTTTTGTGGAAGGTGTCTGTGTTCCTTGAAAAAAATTGCTGTTTTCTTTTTTTATTGGCGGGTCGTGGGGTTGGAGGAAAAACCTAAAACTTTCAGACAAAACCAAAATATTTTGGGGGTTTTGACTTTGAAAATGTTTTGGCTTCTTGATGAAAAATTTAAGCTTTTCATCATGTCTACCGAGCAGTGGGGAGTGAGCCTCCAAGCCCAGTTAGATAGACTCTCACTAGCTCTGCTCAAGGTAGCACACTAAAGATAGCAGGGTGGACATTGCAGCCCGGGTGGTGGTTCAGGCTAGCTGCCTGAGTCCAAACCCCCCTCCCTCTTAGAGCCAAGTTTAAATAGCTAGCCAGAGCTACTGCCCTTACTGCAATGCCCATATTGCTATCTTTAGTGCGCTAGCTCAAGCAAGGCTAACTCGAGTCTCTCTCTATCCAGCCTGGGAGGCTCATTCTCAGCTGCAGCGTAGACTCACCTTACAGGTATTTCCTGTCACCTTTAACAAGGGAAGGAGCTCGACTCTGAACTGAAGAGAATTTTGAAGCATGCAAAACATAGATCATAAAATGATCGTTTTCTTGAACAGGTAACATCCTTGGTGTCATTCGCGACCATCCAAAACTAGTTCACACGTTTCGGCTAATGCGGCGAGCAGGTTATATCAATGAATTTGTTTCAATCTCCACGAATCTTGCTGACAGATGTGTCTACATTTCCTCTGATGGAGGAAGATTGTGCAGGTAAACTTCTGTGATGATTGGGGGACCAGCCAGACTGATAAGGGATTCTGTCACTGCCTGCCCTGCCCCTGTAATCTTGGGGGTCTCTGTGCTGTGCAGCAATGGCTCAGGTCTCTGAACTAGTAGCCTACCCACAGCATAAGGTCTCACCCCCTAGGTCCTTAGCAGCCTAGTTACTCCTTGCAGGATGACACCAACAGTCCTTCCAGTCACAAGACTCCCCAAATTCGTCCTCCCATAGTTCTTAATTACCAGACACTTGAATTGTTACTCTCGAATTTGTTAATCCCAAAGGTGTGAAACGAGCCCCTCCCCCCGGATACCAGCTTACTTTGGCATACAAATTCCACACCGTTTGGACACCTGAGACCTGCTTGGGGTGAAAATCAACAAAATATTTAATAGAAAAACCAGATTCAAAGATCAACTAATAAGGGAGAGCAAACATGTACAAGTAACACAGAAAATAAACATAAAGATGCAACGTCAGGCTTTATGCTTCCATATTAGACAAAAATCTCTTTTCTAATATAAATTGCCTATTGCCTTAACTGTTTCTCAGCATACCCCCTAGCTATAGGAAGGATCCAGTTTTCATGGACAGCTTCCCGCCTCAAGACTGCCCCCCAAATTCTGAATTAAAAACTTCAGTCCCCAGCTTGTTTAAAAAAGACACCCTCCCCACCCCCACCCCCATGATGACTCATGATTATTCAGTGTGGGAAAATTCTTTCTTGTCTTGAGACGACATGGAGACATCCTGGCTATCATTAACTGTGGTGGTCCATCATTGTCTCTTACTGTATTGCACAATGGATGATTACTTGAAGCCAGTTTCATGTAAACACCTGGCTTGGGGAGAGCCCCTCCCTGATTCACTGCTTCTTCCAACTACAGCAGGACAGTTTTAGTACAGATTATGAGCACAGTTTTCTATATTCATAAATACATCAATTCATAACCACATTCTGTATGCATATCTGTCGATGACTGTCAAGTTCAGAACATTACAAGCTTTCACAAGACCTTACTCATATACTTTTATACTACAATAATACAGTATGCAATCATTTGGTTCACCAGCTCATTTTGGGGGTTTAAACCTTTTGTTCTCCCCTTGGGGTATCTGGACCCTGATTGTCACAAACCCTTATTCTGTCCTGTTGGGGCTTCCCTGTATATTGTACTCGCGTCCATAAAAATCCTCCCCCATTACATGAGTAATAGTAGCAATATAGTTGTCTGTAGGGGCGTTGCTATGAATTGCTTCCCTGATGCTCTCTAGGGAATGGTCTGTGTCCTGTTCTTTAAAAAAGACTGCTTGCCTTTGGCTGATTTGGAGGGCTGTCTCAATAAGAGGAGCTGATACCCCCTCCCCTCCTCCCTGGGATTTTTGGGGTTTAAACCTTCTGTTCTCCTCTTGAGGTGTTTGGACCCTGACTCTCACAACTTCTCACCAAAAATCCTTCTAAAGAACTTAACTTAATTATCCATTACACATTGTGCGTCTTTTAGGCTCAGGTTTTCAAAGGGTGCCTAAAACCCCTTAGGCAACAATCCCCATTCCATTTCAGTGGACTTTCAATGGAGCCAAGAGGTCCTCAAAATCTCCGCCTTACTGTAGGATAAATGTGCAATTGAGTAAACGAAGTTTAAAAAATAAGCTGCTGCTCGAATAGATGACTCTGAACAGAAGTGAAAACAAAGTAAAAATGTCCCTCCTACCACCCAAGGAAATACAACATTAGCAACTTTGGTATGAGTATATTTGAAATACTGTTACTTTTCTTTTTTTCTTTTATTTTGTGTTTTTATAAGAAACACATAGGTTACAGTCCTGCAGCAAGATGTGCATAAGTACCCACAAGACACCCTGTTGTCTTCAGCATCACATTGCAGGATCAGGGCTTTACTCTAATTGTAACTAGTTCTTTTGAAATAAATCAATCTCCTTTGAGCTAGCTAAAGGTGTCAAAGGGATGTAGCTGTTTGCTTTCATTAGAAGAAAACATGTCACACAATTTTGACTTATTTCTGTAGTTCCCATTTGACAAACATAAAATAATAACGTTTCTGCCCCAAGAAGCTTACAATTTACATTTGAAAGAGAGCACTTGAATTCAACGCAACAATATGCTAGGGAAGGGAATGAGGTGGGTTGCCAAAGGAAGCTGGGGCAGAAAGACACAGACAAGAACGTCTTACAAAAATGTAACTATGTTTTGAGACTGTAAATAGCTATGTATTTGAACTAAAATTACTATATTATTCATGTAACGTTGGTGCCTAGAGACCCCAGTCACGTCAGAGCCCCTTTGTGCTAGGTACTTCCATACATAATAAAAGATATTCCCAGCCCCAAAGAGTTTAGGGTCTAAAAGACAAAGCACAACAGAGGGGTGAACAAATAAGAAGGGAGGGCGGAGAGAGGATGGGGTAATAATACAAGCATGGTTTAGCTTAGGCTAACTGTGTGCACAGTTCATAGGTAAGTCAATCAGCAGTAGTACTCATGGCTAAAAGTGGCAATTACCTTGTCTAGTAGTGTTAACTTTCTTTTAAAAGCCAAACGTGGTGTTTGATGCAATTTGAGGCTTTCCAAAGGCTTAAAAATCATTCTATCATCAGCATATTTGTGAACCAGCAATAAGTCAGACCTGGCAGGGATAGCTGAGTAGAATCCACAGACAGGAATGAACTCAAAGGCAGAGAAATTAACTCTCCAATTCAAACACTGCTAGTACAAATCAAACTTCAGATCTGGCGGTCCGGCAAAACATCTGAACTGTGTTCCAACTAAAAAAAGGCAACATCAGTGAAATAATGTGGATTTCCAAGAAAACTTACCCAGTTCACTTTCCTGTGAGGTTTTTTTCCTTTGCAATTGTTCAGTTCCTCCTCTTAACCATTTAAAAGTGCTCATTAGCCCTCAAACAGTTATTTGGACTTCAGAGCAGACTACACAAGTATCTTGTACTTATTTGCTGCACTCTGTAAGAGCAACTTGTCCAAATAGCAACAGCCCTTGACGTTTTGATCTTGCATGCCATTCTTTGTGTCAGTGTTTCCTCGTGGTGGTGAAGCTTCCAGAGATTCATGTGCTGCTAAAAGTGATAGATTAATCTACTGCAGCACGTAGTGAGTTCTATTTATATTTTATATCCTTTTAGGTAACAATTAGTAGCAAAATGTGTCCTATTCAAACTTAAATATATATTTGTTGAGCTTTGACTGTGCTCAGCACTGAACAAAATACTGACATGTAAACACCCCGTCTCAAGGAGTTTGTAGCCTCGTACTGTTGAGAAAATTTAAATATTTCAAAGCAACCAACTTAATAATTTTGTAGGTTACATTTATCCACTTAAAATGTAGTTCTGAACTTTATTTTAATATGTCATATGTATCTTTTAAAAATAACTTGTTTATACTTTGGGGTGAAATTGTATGTGATACATACATTTCTTGAACTGGTAAAATAAAACTCAGATTTGAAACAATCCAAGTTAATGGCTTGGCTAATTATATCTGCATAAATACATCAACTAAATAGCAGATAAATCTAGTTATGCTTCTACTTATTTTAAATGAGTACCTTGTTTAAGAAGATGTGTACTTCTACGGCTGCACTTGGTTTCCAAAAGTGGATTTACAAACCAGCTACCCTATGCATTGATGTTACCTTACTTTAATTTATATTTATGTTAACTCCGTGTATATCTACTGCAACATTCCTTTTTCCAATTTAGACCCTACATAATTGTAAAGAAGCAAAAACCTGCAGTTACGGACAAGCATATGGAAGAACTTGCTCAGGGATACAGGTAAATTACTCGACAGGACTATGTCTGTCCCCCACTCCTCTCCAGCTGTAAATGTAATAACAATACGCCCTGACTGAATTAAGAGTTCTGTTATGGTATTGCAGTGTCGGTTAAATGTTTACGGGAGAAGTCTGCTCTCACATGTAAATGAAGAATCAGAATAGCAGATATTTTCTGTTTTTTAAATCAAATACAAAAAAGTCATGACTCTCATTCTGCTATTGATTTGAGATTGTGATATGTGGTTATATAAAATAAATGTATAACCTAAATTTTTAAAAGCAGCTACTGACTTCTGATGCCTGATTTGAGATGCCTTAGAGAGCC
This sequence comes from Lepidochelys kempii, assembly GCF_965140285.1. NCBI lineage: Eukaryota > Metazoa > Chordata > Testudines > Cheloniidae > Lepidochelys > Lepidochelys kempii. The sequence goes on from NC_136380.1 coordinate 254,228,279, forward strand.
TCTTGATAAAGGCTGTGCACCCGCCCTCTGAAAATCAGGCACCTTTAATCAGGAGTGACGGCTTGAGCTCTCAGAAATTGAGGCATTAAGAATCACTAGTAACTCTTGAAGGAGAGAGAGAGAGAGAGAATGTATAATATTTACATATATAAGCGTTCCAGTTCAGTTTCTAATCAGTCTTGCAAAATCATCATGGAAATTTGTTCATCCATCCACAAAATATACTTACCTTTATGATATGATGAAAATATTAAGGCTATTTAAAAAAAAATCCCCCCTGAAGCAAACAGGTAAGTAAGATTGTTTTTTCTGCTTCAAATATTTAGAGAGAATTCTCTCAGATCTGTGTAACTCCGTGCAGATGAGGACCACTTGTTTAGTTTGCTTTCCTTACAAAAGTCAGTTCCTTTTAATAACTTTAACTTTATTTTTGCATATGAATAAAATGTTTCTCAGTGTGTACCTTTTTTGGCAATTACAGGAATTTTGAAGATTTTTTGCATGAAGGCCTAGTTGAATATTTGGACGTGAACGAGGAAAATGACTGCAACATTGCACTGTATGAACATACAATTACTAAGTAAGTGTACATTCAGACTAAATACTGGCACAGTAAAAATATGCATATTACAGCCTTCTTCCTTTCTGTTCTCTGAAATGTAAGTTCATTAACTACGTTTAGGGCCCTACCAAATTCACGGCCATGAAAAACGCGTCACAGACTGTGAAATCTGGTCTCCCCCCGTGAAATCTGGTCTCTTGTGTGCTTTTACCCTATACTATGCTGATTTCACGGGGGAGACCAGCGTTTCTCAAATTGGGGGTCCTGCCCAAAAGGGAATTGCAGGGGGGTCACAAGGTTATTTTAGGAGGGTTGTGATATTGCCACCCTTACTTTTGCGCTGCTTTCAGAGCTCGGTGACCGGAGAGCAGCGACTGTTGGCAGGGTACCCAGCTCTAAAAGCAGCACCCCACCAGCAGCAGCACAGAAGTAAGCGTGGCAATGCCATACCATGTCACCCTTCCTTCTGCGCTGCTCCCTTCAGAGCTGAGAGGCTGGAGAGTGGCAGCTACTGACTGAGGGCCCAGGTCTGCAGGCAGCAGTGCATAAGTAAGGTTGCCAGTACCACACCATGCCATCCTTACTTCTATGCTGCTGCTGGCGGTGGCTCTGCCTTCAGAGCTGGGCTCCCAGCCAGCAGCTGCTGCTCTGCGGCTCCTCAGCTCTGAAGGCAGCAGCGCAGATATAAGGATAGCAGTACTGCACAATAACCTAACTCCTTTTTGGGCCAGGACCTCTACAATTACAACCCTGTGAAATTTCAGATTGATACAGCTGAAATCATGAAATTTACTATTTTTAAATTCTATGACCATGAAATTGACCACAATGAACCATGAATTTGGTAGGGCCCTAACTGTGTTGTAACATTTCTGTTTCCACACCAAGCTCTTGCTTATGTTTATAACAATGTACAAGAAGGAGATGATAGAAGTTTAGGAAGCAATCTGTGATTACACCAATCTTAAATCATCTATGGGATAGTCACAAATAAGTGAATTTAGTGTTTGATTTTTTTTTGTGAGGAATTGAGGTTATAAACTCTAACCCACAAAAACATGGAATATGTGACTTTTATCAGTGTGAGTTTTTCATGATCTCTTGTACTCATAATTGGCCAAACCATTAGAGAGTTATGCAGGTCAGCCAAACAGCTCCTTATAAAACTTTTATACCACACCATTATGTATCCTGTTATGCTAGTCTACTCTAGAATGTCTTTAGAGAGCTTTTAAGAGTTTTTTTTTTTTTTTTAAATCTATCCACATCTAAACTCTTATAGATTACTCTCTATAAGTATATCAGAGGGATAAATACCAGAGAGGGAGAGGAATTATTTAAACTCAGTACCAATGTGGACACAAGAACAAATGGATATAAACTGGCCACTAGGAAATTTAGATTAGAAATTAGACGAAGGTTTCTAACCATCAGAGGAGTGAAGTTTTGGAATAGCCTTCCGAGGGAAGTAGTGGGGGCAAAAGATCTATCTTGCTTTAAGATTAAACTCGATAAGTTTATGGAGGAGATGGTATGATGGGATAACATGGTTTTGGTAATTAAATATTCATGGTAAATAGGCCCAATGGACTGTGATGGGTTTTTAGATGGGGTAAGATCCAAGTTACCCGGGAAAGAATTTTCTGTAGTATCTGGCTGATGAATCTTGCCCATATGCTCAGGGTTTAGCTGATCGCCATATTTGGGGTCGGGAAGGAATTTTCCTCCAGGGCAGATTGGAAGGCCCTGGAGGTTTTTCGCCTTCCTCTGTAGCATGGGGCACGGGTCACTTGCTGGAGGATTCTCTGCTCCTTGAGGTCTTCAAACTACAATTTGAGGACTTCAATAGCACAGATATAGGTGTGAGGTCTTTTTTAGGAGTGGTGGGTGAAATTCTGTGGCCTACATTGTGCAGGAGGTCAGACTAGATGATCATAATGGTCCCTTCTGACCTAAATATCTATGAATCTATGAATCTAAAGCCAGATATCTTGTTTCTGTACTTCAAAGTTTCTAGACTGTCACTACCTATTTGTGATCAAAGAGCACTAAAATTAAAACAAAGCTTCTTTCCAGACTACTAATTCACACTTTCGGAGGCTTTTATTGAGCTGAGAATATCCTATTGACTCAAAAGCCATGTCTAATGTATCCCAAGTGACTTCTCTGACACATCTCTTTGTCATATACGCTGCATGATTTTTACAGTTCTTCAAAGGTATGTCTACACTGCAATGTAAGCCCAGGGTTAGTGGGACTCTAGTCAGCAGACCCCTGTTAGGGATCCTTGGGCTTGAGCATCTATGTTGTATTTTAACCTGAGGTTAAGAATTTTCTGACACATGCTTGAACCTTGGGCTCTGGCATTCACACTGCACTGCACAGACCTGAGTCAAAGTAACCATGTCGCAGAGTCCCTAGTGTGACCGGGGGGGCCTGTAATGGATCACACTGAGAATGCCACACTCACGACAGACTGCAAGAAACAGGGCAGACAGTACCCAATAACTGGTGGTTTATTCTTCAGTTAGATTCACCATGCCAGTAACAAAAGAGCTTCTGCAGCACCACACTGGTTAACCAAACACCGTCCCCTCTAGGCATTCCAGCCCTTGGCTTCCATCCCAACAATCAGGTCTAATATAGAAAGAGGTTATTGAAAATCCAATTCACTACATGTGAGGTTCTACTCATCCCAAAGGATCAGTCAGACACCTACCATCAGGTCAATATGTATCTCAGATCTTACCCAAATATCACGCTGTCAGCCAATCCATAGTAAACTAACTAAAGATTTATTAATAAAAGAAAAGAATAGTTTATAAATGGTTAATAGATCATATATACATACAAGTGATTGCAAAGTCCTTATATCAGGTTTGTAGCAGTGGTGGAATAAACTGCTAGTTTTCAAAAGTTGCTCTGGTAACTTCCAAAAGATTAGATCCTCTTTATCTAAGATAAAGGAGAGATAAGGGAGATCCTCAGTTCTTAGTTCAAAATACTCCTTCTATTTGTAAAACCACAGTCCAGAGATTTGGAGCAGGAAAAAGCCGAAATGGAGATGTCTCAGGTGTCTTTTATATCCTCTGCCATGTGCTTAGACATGTACTATTCCAAACAAAGCCCACAGCCCCTGTGTATGGAAAATTACTGACAAAGATGGAGTCATAGAATCATAGAATATCAGGGTTGGAAGGGACCTCAGGAGGTCATCTAGTCCAACCCCCTGCTCAAAGCAGGACCGATCCCCAACTAAATCATCCCAGCCAGGTCTTTGTCAAGCTTGACCTTAAAAATCTTCTAGGGAAGGAGATTCCACCACCTCCCTAGGTAACGCATTCCAGCGTTTCACCACCCTCATAGTGAAAAAGTTTTTCCTAATATCCAACCTAAATCTTCCCCACTGCAACTTGAGACCATTACTCTTTGTTCTGTCATCTGCTACCACTGAGAACAGTCTAGAGCCATCCTCTTTGGAACTCCCTTTCAGATAGTTGAAAGCAGCTATCAAATCCCCCCTCATTCTTCTCTTCTGAAGACTAAACATCCCCAGTTCCCTAGAGTCCTAGATCACATATCCACATCACATGTCCTACATGTTTTGATAAATCACAGGGGTGACCATTGGCTCCTTGCTGTTTTAGGCATTTGCAGGAAGACTCATTGAAAAGCTGATCTCCTTTAATGGCCTGTCACCACCTGAATGGTCCATCCACAATTGAATGGTTCATCAACACTGGGCTGGCTAGACTGGATGTAAAACTACCTTGTGGGTGTCAACCAAGAACAAAACACATGTTTGAGATACAAATATATAGCAAATATTCATAAAGTCAGATACAAAGATGGTACCTGCATATAAACAAGATTATCATACTTAGCAGATTATCAACAGAACAGCTGTACCTTACATGACATACTTTGTATAAGATTTCTTGCAATTGTATAACCATGGTAGCAACAATGGTATAAATGGTCATCTTCAGTTATACATCATCACACACACATCCCCCCAAAATGTGGCCGCTCTACTCCTAGGAACATGGTGCACTGTGGGAAAACTTTACTGCTTGCCCTGCCCATTGCCAGGAAGCAGCTCGCTTTGCAAAAGGCTTGAGTGGTTTGCTCTTTGTTGCAAACCCAAGAGGTTCTGTGATAGTGTGCCTACAGAGCAGTGATCAGAACAGAATGGGCTAATGCTGACCTGAGCATCTGCCGTTTGCTGGGGGTGGGGCTTCTGTTTTCAATAGAGTGCATTGCAGATTGTTGGGTTAGAGAGAACTAAGGAAGCTGTCACAAGGAATTGTAGGATTCTTTCAGATGACTCCCAGGACCTGAGTCAAGCAAGGCTGCGTCTACACTGCATAGCAATAGGGCTCAGACCCTGGGTCCTGGCTTGACTTGAGCTCGGACCCTCTGGCCCTGCAGACCCTGAGACCCTCGGTCTGAGCCCTGGGTTAGTGCAACTGCAGTGTAGACACAAGGGGGGTTAGCCTTGAGCCTGGGCTTTCATTGCAGTGTAGACATACCTCAAAAGTCCTATGACCCAATTCAACCTCCACTAAAGTTAGTGGAAAGACTCACATTGATTTCAGTGGAGCTGGACCAAACCCCTGTTGTTGTCCACCTTTGCCAAATGAAACAGTCATTCCATCAATTAATTGCATTGATATTGCTTGTGCCCTTTCACTTTAACAAGCTGATCTGGGGGGCTCTTGGCTGGTTTCCTGAGTGCATCAGCAAAGATCAGGACAAAAGGAACAAATTGCCACTTATGGCAAAGTTAATTGCCTTCAAATCATACTGCAGCTGACAAGAGTAACTGCAAGGCACCTGAATAGACTGCAGCCTGGAACATCCCTGGCAATCTATATGGAATCACAGATAACTCTTGCATAATAATGGGAAGAGACCCTAGTTGGTCATCTAGTTCAAATTACCTGTTATAAGTGTGGAAGGTTATTACATTATCCATGAACACATCTAAACTTGATCTAAATATATCTGGTAATTTTGCTATAATACCCTGGCCATACAATAGTTGTTTCTGAATATAAATGATGAAGTAAATCTGTCAATTTTAGCATCACACTGGGAACTAGTATGCAATTTATTTGCAATTATCCCTAAATCTCTTTGCATAGCTAAGAATGTCCTTTATATTGGTACAACCAATACAATTTAATGTGTGATGAATAATCAAAGTACCCGATCAAGAGCCATGAGGTATCCCATCGCCATTCCTCCTGTCTGATGTCACAGTCACCTCTTTTTAGCTATAGTGATCTGTGCTATTTACCTTTTGCGTTCCAATTGGGGATTTATTTCTTTTGAGCTTCAAGTGTCTGTCAAGGTGTCTCTTCGCTTCATAATCTCTTTGTAAAACCTACATGTGTCGGGTCCAGTTCTGGCCATGACGTTTTGACTTGTAGAAGTTAGATTTGTTTGAAAATGTTGGCTTCCTGTTACAAACACTGTGGACCAGATCCTTAGCAGGTATAATCAGTGTAGCTCCAGTGGAGTCAGTGCTGTGCTGATTTACATCCAGCTGATGATTTGGCCCTCTCGTTGTATGTGAGCACACACACAAGGACCTGAGTTTCATCACCAACATCATGTTCTTAACCAAGTGTCTTGCACACACTTGGTAACACGGTGCTCTGCTGAATTGTAACAAGAAAAATTGAAAGAATTAAAGGAGTGAGAAGTGTGTTGAGGTAACCACTCTAATCTGCCTACCTTCTGCTTAGTCCTGCCTCTGTTTACATGTGTTTTGAGCCCTTTGTAATCTTTCAAAGCTTTGCTCATCATAGCAATAACTGATTTTGTGTGTGCAGTCAAGAAGTAGCAATCTACCACATCAAGTCTGACTGAATCTCACTGTCCTACATGGCATTTAGTGTTTCAGTTCTATGCTTGCTGTAACGCTGCATGTGTCCGTACTTCAAATTTATTAATAGCTCTGATGACCAGGCATCTGCCCTTCTGGATTTGCTCATCTGCAGGTGATGCATTAATACTCGTATTTCCTAAGACAGATCTCCATTGAACATAGGTTTCAGAGTAGCAGCCGTATTAGTCTGTATTCACAAAAAGAAAAGGAGGACTTGTGGCACCTTAGAGACTAATCAATTTATTTGAGCATCGATGCATCCGATGAAGTGAGCTGTAGCTCACGAAAGCTTATGCTCAAATAAATTGGTTAGTCTCTAAGGTGCCACAAGTACTCCTTTTCTTTTTTCCACTGAACATGGTTTGTTTCGTCAGATGCAGAGCAGTAGCATCTGTTGATATGCCAGTGAGTAATTTTCAAGATACTCAAATTAATATAAGCAGAACTATTACTGTTAGTACAAACTGGTGAGAGTGTGCAAATGTCTAGAAAACATGACCTATGAGGAAAGTTTGAAAAAATTGGGTTTGTTTAGTCTGGAGGAAAGAAGACTGAGGGAGAAATTATAACAGTTTTCAGGTACATAAAAGATGGTTACAAGGAGAAGGGTAACCTCTGGTTAACCTCTTGAGGGTAGGACAAGGAAGCAATGGGCTTAAATTGCAGCAAGGGAGGTTTTGGTTGGACATTAGGAAAACCTTCTGTCAGGGTAGTTAAGCACTGGAACAAAATGCCTAGAGAGGTTGTTGACTCTCCACCTGTCATAACCATATAGCTAAGGGTAGCCTAGAATTCCTCCTTACCTGTAAGGGGTTAAGAAGCTCAAATAACCTGGTTGGCACCTGACCAAAAGGACCAATGGGGAAAGAAGATGCTTTCAAATCTGGGGTGGGGGAGGCTTTGTTTTTGTGTGTTGTCTTGGGAAGCAGAGAAGCATGAAGTCAGAAAACTCCTCCTCCTATAAACCATCCTAAAAGTCTATCATATTACAAAAATTGTAAGTAAAAGCCAGGCAAGGCGTGTTAGATTATCTTTTGTTTTGCTTGTGAATTTTTCCTTTGCTGGAGGGAGGTTTATTCCTGTTATTTGTAACTTTGAAACTAAGCCTAGAGGAAGTTCTGCTGTGTTTTTGAATCTTTTGTTACCCTGTAAAGTTAATTTCCATCCTGATTTTACAAAGATGATCTTTATCTTTTAAAAAAAATAATAAAATCCTTCTTTTAAGAACCTGACTGATTTCTCTATTGTCCTAAGACCCAGGGGTTCGTGTCTGTGATCACTTTGTAACCAGTTGGTTAGGATATTATGCTCACGCCTCCCCAGGAAAGGGGGTGTAAGGGCTTAGGGGGATATTTTGGGGGAATAGGAACGCCAAATGGTCCTTTCCCTGATTCTTTGTTAAATCACTTGGTGGTGGCAGCGTACCGTCCAAGGGCAAAGAATTTTGTGCCTTGGGGAAGTTTTAACCTAAGCTGGTAGAAATAAGCTTAGGGGGTCTTTTATGCAGGTCCCCACATCTGTACCCTAGAGTTCAGAGTGGGGAGGGAACCCTGACACCACCCTTGCAGGTTTTTAAGAACAGGTTAGACAAAAACCTGTCAGAAATGATCTAGTTATTACTTAGTCCTGCCTGGAGTGCAGGAGACCGGCCCAGATGACCTATTGAGGTCCCTTCCAGTCCTCTATTTCTATGATTCTACGACTGAGGCTAAGAGCTTGTTTTCTTAAACTACTTATCAGGGTTTTAATTTTCCCAGCAAAGCATACAATGCTATGATGTAATGTTCCAGGTAGTCCTCCTCTTCAGGCATTCCCTGCTAGTATATATTGGGGATTCTTCATCCACCTCACAGTTGTGCTGCTTTGCCATCCCTTGCAATATATTGCAACTAAAAAGATATTGCCATAATTTCTATTTTAAAACACATAATTCAGGTTACCAATTTTAGCCAACATATGAGATGTCCCACATGGTAAGAAAAGAGGGCTGAGCATTGGGGGATTTTCAAATTGGGTGCCCAGCTCTTATTGGGAAGCCACCATATGGCGTATACCTGAAATCCACACACTATTTATTTAATGACTCTGGAGCACTGCCACAGATGTGTGCTTTGGACACATTTATTTTTAAAGTGTTTGGCCCTATTTCAGAATTCCCTGCTTCGTAATTGCCCACTTTGATTTAAAAACCATAGACTTGCTCCAGCCTTACAGACTTTGTATCTAATCTTCATCTAGGGCTGGACACTTCTGTCCCTCCACATAAAATGGCCTATTTATCTATTGTGCATGAGCTTTCTCCTCTGCAGCTCCTTCCATGTAGAACAAATTTTCTCTGATGCACCAACTCTTATAAAATCTTTTGAAAGTGTACCTTTTATCCCTTGCCTATATTACTTAATTTCTTCCCCCACTATTCAGCTTTCTAAGGGGTTTTGGTGCACAACGTATATAGTTTTATAAAATGTGGTACAGTGTTTTATCAGCTGTGGCATATAGTCTTGTTTAGACATAGCTGTGACCCTCCTCCCAGATGATGTCATGGTATCCTCTTGCACTGAGGATCCCCACCAGGGGAAGGGACCCCAGCTACTAGGAAGAGACCGGTAACAGTAACTGGGATTTGAGTGTTAAAAATGTAGATGACCAGGAGAATCACATGATGAATTGCCTGCCGGGAGTGAAGGTTGTGGACCTCTCGAGACACCGGGATAGATTTATGTGCAGTGCTGGGGAGGAGCTGGTTGTGGTACGTGTAGGTACCAATGACATGGGGAAAGGTAAGAAAGAGGGTCCTGGAGGCCAAATATGGCCCTGCTAGGTAAGAGATTAAAGTCCAGGACCTCCATTCTCTGAAATGCTTCCAGTTCCACATGCAGGGCCAATTAGACAGATAAACACCTGCAAGGTCTCAATGTGTGGATGAGATGATGGTGTTGGGAGGAGGAATTTAGGTTTATTAGGAACTGGGGAACCTTTTAGGTAAAGAGGAGCGTATTCAGCAGTGTTCTCAAGCTTTTGTACTGGTGATCCCTTTCACATAGCACGCCTCTGAGTGCGACCCCCCCCCCTTATCATTTAAAAACACATTTTTATATATTTAACACCATTTTAAATGCTGGAGGAAAAGCAGAGTTTGGTGTGGAGGCTGATCGCTCACGACCCCCCATGTAATAACCTCACGACCCCCTGAGGGGTCCTGACCCCCAGTTTGAGAACCCCTGCTATACAGGAAGGATGGGTTTCATGTAAACTAAAACAGAAATAGATTGCTGTCATGTTGGGACATGTAATCAGAAGTGAGAAATATATTTCTCTGGAATTTTTTAAACGCTCTCTTTCCAGACGTTCGTATGTGACCTCCCTTTTTATTTTGTAGCTTATATTAAGCACCACAGGTATATAAAATAACATCTATTTATATCTTGTTAGATACTATGGTCAGTGTGTTTACTCTTACGGTTTTTGTCTTCTATTTGTCCATGTAAATTTGTACCCTTCCTGTCCTTTCTACCTCTCTGTGTTTGGACCCAATGAAATCCCAAATTAAAACTTTGAATAAAAATATATTGGAATTTGTCGTTGAGGCTTTTAGTTTTACTCACTTAAATTTTTCTGAATGGTAACAAATTAAATTGAAATAATTTATCAGACTTTACTAAAATGAATTCAATGAAATCGTGCCATTCTGCTGTCTATAGGTATATTATAACCAGAATGTGTTTTTTTTCTTTTTAAGAGCTACAACACACTTGGAGATTGAACCTTTCACGCTTCTTGGCGTCTGTGCTGGGCTTATTCCATATCCTCACCATAACCAGTCCCCAAGAAACACTTACCAGTGTGCTATGGGGAAGCAAGCAATGGGTAAGGTTTTTCTGCTTCAAGATTGGAATGTTGTCATGTTAAACATCAGACAGCGTAAAATACTACAAATATTCTTGTCTACTAGATCATTTAAAAATGTTTCAGAGGAAATTAACATTTCTTATGAGCAATGGCGTAGATGCCAGGAGAAATTGACTTTTGGTTTTTTGTTTGTTTTTTTATTTAAGAAATAGCTTAGCAAAATGGAGTCCAATGTTCTGGGGTTTTCATACTTTAAAAGAAAATTTGAAGAAACCATAGCACTATTATTCCTATTTTTGTAACAGTCATTACTTTCAAGTTTTCAGTATAGCTGGAAGATTGGCAGGGAGTGTTTTTTCTTTCTTTTTATACTTCAGTGTGCTGTGGGTTTCCAAACAAAAAAGAGAAAAAAAGTGTTTGCACAAAGAGAGTGAAAGCATGGAGAAGTGATTTTCTCTGAATAGTTAAGAGTACTGCCGTTTTTTAATATATATTCATTAACACTCAATACCATGGCACTAAGAATTTCTCTCCCTTACCAGAAAAGACAGTACTTCCTCAGTGACCTCTCACTTCACAGTATTTTATATTTTGGCTTTATTTTGGGAGAGGAAGCACTAGTGGGCAGTTATGGTGTCATCTCAATGAAACAAGAAAAGAAGTTAATTTTCTAAGCATGAGTTTTTAACTAATTTTAATTTAATAGTTGGTATGGTTTTCTTTAACGGTCATCTTATGAATTTGTCATGTTAGGTAGTTAAGATCACAGTTCTAGTTTTGCCATTTGATAAGCAGCCAAACCATATTAACATTTTCTTGTTAACTTGTGTGCCTAACTAATGTACTGTTTTGTCAAGCCACAGCAAGTCCCAATGAAAACAGCAGCACATCAGTTCAGTCTGCCCTGTTCAGACTTCAGCTATACGTGTCAGTTTTATGTCTTGTGTTTGTGACAAGTTGAGATTACAGTAAAAGAACCCCATGTGTCATGAAAAAATTATCTCTTATATTAGGTTTACAAAATCATTTGTTTTGTAATGTGACTCCGAAATTGAAACCGTACACCTTTTGTGAAAATCTTCTAGCAGAATTAATGGAAGAATAGCTGCCTTGTACCTAATGGTCAACTTTAATATGTCAAAATACTAGTAAATTAAATTAGAAAGAGATGTGTTACCACCTTAAAAAAGAAAAGGTAGAGGTAATATTTTTCCTTTACAAGTCCGTTCCCCCCCCCCCCCCCAACAGTCTCTATTTTATGACTATTAGTCTCAGAACGTTTGGTTAGTTACCACACACAGTTAAGCAGGATCAGTGTGTACAGAAAGCCAATTCAGTATCTGTGGAGTTCTTTTGTAGTTTTCTGTGTGAAGGTTTTTTTTCTCGTTTTGTTTTGAGTGTCATTTGCAATTCATTGTCTGTGTTTTCTGAGGTTGGTGTATTCAGCTGCTTTGACCCTAGGTCTTGCACATTTAGCTCCTTGGATACAATCCTCTGACGTTACTGCTGACGCTAGGAACACAAAAGCCATTGAATATCTTTAGCAATAAAAAAAAGCCTTTGTTTCGGTTTGTTATTACAAAACACCTGACTCCAAAGAATAAGCAGTGAGATAAAAGTACATTTTAAAAGTTGGCACATGACCTGGCTGTATGTTACTTTGTACACTGAAATATCAGCAAACACCCTGAGTCTTTATGAAAAGTTTGTGTACACTTGTTTTTTTTTAAAGTGGAGGTGATATCTAGCTGTAGAAAATATTGTTACATATGCTTGTAGATTAGCTGTATAAAATTAAACCTACAGGATATTCATGTAATTTATTTCATTTGTTTGCATATATTTTTGTATTTACACAAATGCTGACTACTACTTCAAACTTCTGTTGCTTGTTTTGTGCTTTAAAAAGTTCTCTCTCTCCCCTACTGGCTTTGCATAGCCAAATGGAAGGACCCATGCCCATGTCCACTCACTCCCTGTGGTGTCAAGTACTGGGAGTATTGAGAGACCATGTTACCTTCCTAGAGGGAGGGTGGGACTTAGATTGCTCAACACGGACCACTCTGCTGATTTGAGGAAGCTGTACTGACAGGCTTTGAAGGAAGTCCTCAGTCTCCTCAATCAGAAACACAGTAATGTCATGGGTGAGAAGGGATGTGAAGCAGGGATAAATTGACAGGATCCCCTCAATTTACGAATGAAATTAATAATGCAATATAACCGGCAATGTATAGATTATTAAAATCTCAGACAACATTTCTACAGGATAATGCTTATTAAATGTACTGTACAGAAAAATATGTTTTATGGCCGGAATGAGTGTTCTTGTTAATGTGCTGGTGCATTCAATAGTAGGTAAGACGGACGTCGATCAAGTGGTGGGGACGCACTTTGTCCAGAGAACATAGAGTATGATGCATGTAGCATAATGCAGGGATGGGGGTGTTACCTGTACTTAGCTTGCAAGTGCAGTTGTGGTTGCAAGGTCTTCTGATTGCATGTGCACACTGCAGTACAGAAATAATTTCAAATTTAAGATAATGGTGTGCTATGTAAGATTATAATTCAATACCCTGCATTATTAATGTTCCATATGTGGCTAGGATAATGCTATAAAGGATCAGAGACTCTGAAAATAGAGATGAATAAGACCTATTATTATTTATTTATTGTGCAGTAGCACCTAGGAGTCCCAGTCATGAACTAGGACCCTGTTGTGCTAGGTGCTGTACAAACACAGAACTTAGGAAATGTAACACTTTTTTCTACTACTAATTCAACTGCGTTTTTATATAATATATAAAATTAGTGTGTCTCTCTCTCTCTCTCTGTGTCTCTGGATATAGAAAGCAAGATCTGCATATTAATAATTCTGCTATTACTCACATTGAAGATATGTAATGTTTTGTCAGAATATAGAGGGTTGTAATGGAAACAATTTTACAGCCCTGGTTATTGCCGTCTGCCCTATGAATGCTATAATAAAAAAACGTGGATAAAGATTACTTCAAATTAGATGTCTGGAGATAAGTCTTCTAGTACTAAGAACCGTTGCTATCTATATATTGTCAGTTGCTCCTGGAGAACTGTAGAGGTCCCTGATGACTGGTATATTACAGGGCAAATTTAGTACCAATTCTCACAAATGGGCTGAGGAAGGAGATTGCAACTATGGGAATAGAGCTGTTTTTGTTGTTGTTTTGTTTTTAGGTAACATCTGTGATGTATTTCTCAATGTATTGAGAAGTAAAGTGTCTCAAAATTTTGTACAGACAGTTTATTGGCGGGGGACAAAGTGGGAAGAATATAAATATAAACAAAAGCAAAACCAGTGTGGGCTATTACTGGTCTGTACAACCTATTCTTGGGTTCTGCCACCAGTCATCCAGGGACAGCATTTGTGCTGCATACCGTGTGTTCTCTTCTACCAGCTCTTCGCTCTGTGGATGGAGGTACAGAAGTGCCTAAATTGAGCTAGGCTTTCATGCTCTGTTCCAATATACCCATAATCTCAAACAGATTGTGGTTCAAATAGTAAATATCCTAGCCAGGGAGCACCTATCATGTAAAATTCCCAATGACCTCAGTCATCTGCCCCGCCCCGAGGATTCAGTGCAGCCTTTACATAAAGGTGTTCTATCCATTCTATCAGCTCCATGCCCCTGCAGAAAGGAAGGAGTGGAATGTTTGCTGTCAAGTGAACGGAAATACAGAAGTACCAGCAATCCCTTTTTTGGTACCCACACAAATGCTCCCTTTGGTTCATATTTAAACATAGTTTTATTTTTTGTACAGTTGTTGAAGTTCATTGTGCTTTAGTTTGCTTGGCTTTTTGAGGGAAGTAAACAAAACCTCTGTTCCTTTAGAAAGTAGACATAAATGTTAGTGGCTCCCTTCTTTCCAACACCTGCATGAAGGCCTTGTGGCAACACAGCAGACCTCAGGGAGGAAAAAGAGCTCCTATCTCTGTGAGTTTGGGATGGGGTTTAAATAAACAGAGGATGCGAGTGGTTTGGCAGCCAGGGGAGAGAAGGCATTCTGTGACTGTGAGCCAGGGGTGTGATTCCTAGCTTGCATACACATGATTGCACTAGGTCAGTGAGAGAGAGCACAAGAATAAATAGTACTGTAGCCACGGTAGCACAGACAGTTGCAGTGAGTACGTATCCATAGGGTTCGGGTAGGTTTGTATGCAACACAGGTAAGCTATGCTGTCACTCCCTGTGCTATTGCAGCTACAGTAATATATATAATAATATTTGCACTAGTTCAATGACAGCTACCTTTTGTATAGGATGCACCCTTTAAGGGTGGTTACTGCTGATATATTGCATACTTACATTTCACTTTTATGCTTGAGTGAGTCTTCCTCTAATCAATTACATTCCTACTTGCGCATCTCACCCCTAGTGCTTTTTTCCTGTTTCTTTGTTTTTATTGTGTGTACTATTGCATCCATGGCTGGGAAAGCTAACAGTATGTATTGGTGCTCAAAAATTCTGCCATTTCATTGGTCATTCATGCCCATTCAAATGTGATGTAAACAAAAAAATAATCTAGTTAGAACTACCTTGTGGTGTGATGAAATACCAACTTTAAAGATAAAGGATATCCATTCAGAAAGAAAGCCATAATATTCATGCCCAGTAAATTTCCACTAGAATTTCCGAAGTTTTGTAAAGGTGTCACTCGCAACTTTAGAAAACAAGGCATTTTCTCTCTGAACATTAATAAGGTTAATTATGTGGTTGGGCTGTGGTTGAACACCATAAACCTTGGCCTCTTTCTTGCTTTCCCTGGGTGGCCACTGGAACGTAGCAGATATAGCCCATAACATAACAAGAGAGCATAAAACCCTTCAGAAGTAGACTTGAGGAACGATCTGTATGTGTTTCACAGCCATGATAAAAGTGTATTTCTCATTCAGGAGCAACTTCCACTGAAGAATCGGGAACTGCATTTAGGATCACCTGAAAATTTAGTTCGTTTGAGTAGTAAGCTCCACAGATTCAGCCCACCCAAGAAAAAAGGGATTATTCAGATAGTGGTAGAAATTAATATGGGGGTTTTGAGTTTTTCACTGGGGGAAATGATCCCCACGCTCTGCAGTAGGAGAAACTTCAGTTTTTCAAAGCGTAGGAAAGTAGGATGAAGTTGTCCCAGTTGGCTGAAAAGTTGTCTCCGTGGGTAGGCACTTCAGTGGGTGGACTGTTCCATGGTGGTAACTGACAGGCCTGATTCTGTACCCAAGATGCAAGTGAGGCTGAAGTATCCAGTTCTTCCCCTCCCCTCCCATTGCAAACTGAGGGAGGGAGGAACAGCCTCTGCCAAACTTCCCCCAACAGATGGTGAATCACTCTTCTCCCGAAGAAGAAAGTAAATTGGTCACCAGTAAGATGCCAGTGAAGCCATTTATCACCTGTGCCAAAGCCCCACATGCACTCTGGGACGCTCTTCAGTACTGACACCCTAGAGCTTCATAGCCACTTTGCAGACTCCAGGAAAGTGCAAGAAATGAGGAGAGTTTGTGGGACCCAGCAGAGAAGGCTGCCATCTTCTGCTATAGTATTTGTCTCCCTCCCTCCGCCTTGGGAAGGGGACTATGTTGGAAGTGTTTTGTGACCGCCAATATAGCATCGAGGGGAGGGCAAATCTCAGGAGTTGACTATGACAGTTGCTGTTTTAGATACTTTGTTTTATGGGTGCTTTTTTTAGTATTTTCTCAAATACAAATGCCTGGAAAGTGCAAGTATTTGTATATAAAGCATGTTTTTGTCATAACCTTAATAGCAGAACTGTGTTTTGGTGTGGTGTTTAGCAGCCCAAAATCTTCGTGTTGCATTTCTTTTAACTGTAGCAACCAGTCCTCTTGGAATAACTGCAGGCAATGCAAACATTTTGAAAATGGGGCATAACTGCTAAATGTTTTTAAACATACTTTGTATTTAGTTCTTTAAAATCATAATTTATTAATGACCTAGAGACATAGCACAGGGCCTCACACAGCAAACAGTAGTAACATATGAGTGCTTTCACTATTGTTCTGCTACACAACAGTTTATGTTCCCCTGCTGGGTATTAATTATTTTTTCTTCACAGATTTCAGAAGACACTTTGGCAGTTTGGTGGGAAATGGCCAGAATCTCAGTATCAAGCTGGGAGGTCTATACAAAGTGTTGAATTCTGAACCGTAAATTTAAAAGTAATTTCATGTAAAAAGACAAATAGATGGAGGGTGAACTTCTACTGTAGTCCTACCAGCAGTGACTCCTCTGATAACTTCAGAAAGTAAATCTGTCTTGGCTGCTGATAACTGCATGCCTTATTCATGCTTTCCGACATTCTAACACAGACTGTTGAACTAATTATTACCCAGAAAAGGAAGTAAATATGATGTGGAGGACACAGAGACTGATCCAAAACCCCTTCAAAGTCAATGGGAGTCTTTCCATTTATTTTGATGGGCTTTAAGTCAAGCCCACAGCCTCTTTCAACAACTGCAATTATTAAGTATCAACAGAAAACAGTGAAAATGAACTTGGCTTTTGTTGACTTATTCGGGGCTAGAAGTTTACCAACCTGCTCTAGTTCAGAGTGACACAGGCACTTACCTTGGGGTTTGGTTTTGGGGCTTTGTTTTTGTTTTTAATTTATCAGGATTTTCTTGAGGATCTTTACGTTAGAATCTTAAAGCCATTTTAAATCTTTTTTGAAAAAAATTTGAAGTTATTTCAGCACAATCTCTAATATGAATTGTAAGGTTTTTGGTTTTTTTCCTGTTTCTTCTGAAGACCTAACATTACCAGATATGTTATCTACATTTGTGAAATGTCGCATTGGTTATTTTACATGTTGGTAATTTACGTCTAAAATATTTCAAGTAGTAAAATAGAAGTTTTCATGGTATTGCTTTTGTTTTTAAATACAGGTACCATTGGATACAATCAACGAAACAGAATTGATACTCTTATGTATCTGTTAGCATATCCACAAAAGCCAATGGTTAAAACAAAAACCATTGAACTGATAGAGTTTGAGAAACTGCCAGCTGGACAGAATGCCACAGTTGCTGTGATGAGCTACAGTGGTTATGATATTGAAGATGCTCTTGTGTTAAACAAGGCCTCCTTGGACAGAGGTAAGAAGCAACTGGGCCTATTCTTTGTCACCTGTGTAAAGCAAGCACAGTAACCTATGGTTTTATTGCATTGCATGCTTATAGAATTAATATTGCCTAAATTATGAAGATTAAAACTTTTAAAATTAGGAAATCAACTTCGTAAAATGCTTTTTTTCTATAACCATGGAGGGGGTGTCTGTGCGTACATATATATGTGCTTGAACGTGGTGTGTCTGTGGTGAAATTACACAAGTTGCGTGTTAACTATGAGTATAGATATGATGAAAACAAATGACTGACTTTTGACCTTGAATAACAAAGGATAAGCTATCCTTTTTCAAAAATATTTGTTTTGCATAAAGTTTAATGTGTTAGATAATCTGTTGGTGTGGGACTTGCTTTTTAGATGGTGACCTGGGCCTTTGTTTGAGCCTAATAGAGAGAGAAAAAAAGTCTCATTATTTTCCCCTGTATTGAAAGCGATAGATGAAATTAGACTTTTGAATGTATTCAGCAGAAGAAAGAGACCGTATGTAGTTTGTGTCATTATGAACTTAATGCTAGAGGAAAATAATGCCAGCAAACAAAATAGAGGAAAAACAAATATCTACTTCCTCTTTAAAATCTACATAATTCAGTCTATTTTAAGTGGAAAAACATAGTTACCTTTCAATTAGTGCGTAAGTAAAATTTGTACTGCTGCCTGCTTTTAAACTTCATTCGTTCTGCACATATTCTTCAGCACTGTTTAGAATCAAGAATAATTCTCACTTTGATTGAGTTAGTTTCAGTATCGGGTGGCCAAAACCAGACTCTTCCATTAGTTCATTCTGTCTCCCTTTTACCCCTTCCTTAACACGCCTCCTGCTTGTTGCCAGGCAGCAATAATAGTATTCTTAGACATGTATCTTTGGCATTAATGTCTGCCGCACTTAATTTATGCCTTTCTTTCTGAAACAACAACAGGCATGATTTAAAACTGAATGTTTTCCTTTCTGGTAGACTGGTAACGTTTACAGGGAAATCTAAAGACCATGTGATGCTTGTCAGAAGTTACTTGACATAATCTAATGATCTAGACGTACTGTAAATGGCTACAGCTATCCTTCAGATAAAATATAAGTTTACTGGAAGGTATTGCTCCTAGCTGACTCTATTTCTGAATATGAGAATGACAGGCAAGATTTGTAAGCCAGCTATTGCTCCTGGGAAAAGTTTTCTAAAGAGCACACAGTTCTTCATCTAAAAAACATTTTTGTGGAGACATGTATAATTCAAACTTCTTTTTTAAGTAAAAACAAACAAACAAAAAGGAACATGGGGAGTACATGAAACAACACTAAATAGGCACTTTCCTGTTGAGCAAACAGTTACCACTGAAATTTTTCAGTAAAATCTTTAGCTATCAGAGAACCATGAAAAGGAAAAGATGTGCCAAACTTCTTCTAACTTCTCCTTTTAAATCTGCACAGCTTTAAAATTGGGCCATCATCGTCAAATGCCTTTGATATATCTGAAAATATAGCGTGTGATCTGATTTTAAATTTTCAGCTTCTTCTGGCCAAAGATTTTTGTACAATGCTGTAGATACTGAAAGTGCTCTAAAAATAATTCTTTTTTGGGTTTTAGCTATTATGCATTTGTTTTCCTGTATTTTAGCTAAATTAACCATTTTTAATTTTCTCTTGATAACTGCTTGATTATAAAATAACTTCTGTACATTATTAATTTGAAAGAGGTTCTGTGTTCTATTTTAGGATTTGGAAGGTGTCTTGTGTATAAGAATGCCAAGTGTACACTGAAGCGCTACACAAATCAGACATTCGACAAAGTGATGGGTCCAATGTTGGATGCAGCTACACGTAAACCAATTTGGCGTCATGAAATTTTAGATGCTGATGGTATTTGCTCTCCAGGTATGTAAAACATTTCTATCAATAATGATATTTGAATTGTCTTTGGTAGGAGAAATTAGCATTCAGTTCTCATGAGTTGCTTTAAAATGTTTGCACCTTTTATTGTTTTATATTTTTTAGAGCACTGCATCTTTTTAGTGGACATTGGAAAGCAGAAACAGTTACAGTTAAGAAAATAATCTGGTACCTGTGACTCTATTTTTTTTTTTTTTTTAATATGCAGGATGAAAATGAAGCTCTAAATTTAAATAAAAATGTCTGTCTATATTTTAACACTTCAGCAAATGATGAAACTATATTGTTAAAACAATCATCTCTCACTACTTGTTTTCTTCCTCTTAACTTTCCTAGTCTTCACATCTGTAATATTATTGAACTTTTCCTATTCAAGTCTCTCTTCTGTCATCAGATCTACATCTTTAAAATGCATCCCTTTATAATTTTTGTGTGTATCATCTCTACAGCTACCAACATTTGCAAGCAATTAATAAGGATACTTGGGAAGAGAAAAGAGACACTTTTTAACTCCCTAAAAGTATGTTTTGGCAGGACATAGTGGGAAACGTTTAAATATACCATTATAATTAATATGGAGATACGTATACCTATATAAGAATGGTCCTGCCAATATGTTACTTAGGAAGTGGTCTAAAAGTTAGTCTGTCGGGATCCAGTGGTAGAACAATTGTAAAAGCCTCTACATTTAATTTCAGCGCTGAAGCCCTGAAGAAAATTTTTTCTGATAAAGTACCAGTTATGCTCTTTAAGGGCATTGGAATATTTTTAAGCTCTCAAAATGTTCCTGCTTTCCCCAGTAACTTAAAAGTATTGGGATAGAGAGGATTGTAGCTGGCTCCAAATGTAAAGCCTTGTCTATAATGGCTAGCCAAACCCAGTTTAAACTAATTTAGCCTGATCAACAAACATAAATTGAGCTTCTGTGCATATGAGGGCTAAAACATTGATGCCTGCCAATGGGCATGCTGCAAACTTGGTTGTTCTTTTTAAATGAAGTGAGTGAAAGAGTGGGAGGAACAGGAGGAACAAGGTAAAGGCAGAGGGGGAGGGGAGAAGGTAACCGTGGTATCTTATGTAATTTTCTTTAGAGAATTATGCAAGTGTCCAAAGTATGGCGGTCAGCTACCAAAACATATCAGTTTTACTCCTGCTAATATAAAAAAGAAATACAGGTGTAGAGGAGTTGCAGTATTTTAATGGCAGAATTCCCCCTAGATCATCTGAGATATTTTCTTGTGTCTCTAGTACCCTGACAAGTTAAGTGGATATCAACCTTAAAATCAACTTGAGGGTTTGTTTTTTTTATTAGTTTGTTTGTTTTGGTAGATCCTAGTTTGATTCCTCTTTTATGATATGTCTCTTAAGCCAATGCATTACAAATATAACAGACCTCATTTCCCATGCACCTTGGTCAATTCATCCTTTCCCAGAGTCCTTGTCATTTTAATTGTTATAAAATCTATTTCTGACTGTATGTAGAGGGCCAAAAATACTTGCATGATGCTTGTGGATTTTTTGTTTTTTGTATTTATTTATATATTTATTTATTTTCTGTTAGGTGAAAAAGTAGAAAACAAACAAGTGCTTGTGAACAAGTCCATGCCAACTGTGACCCAGACTCCTCTGGAAGGAAGTAATGTTCCTCAACAGCCACAGTATAAAGATGTACCAGTAACGTATGTCACACTATAATCTCATAGTTTAAAATCTACAAGTGAGGAAAGGAAGGACAGGTAGCAGATGCTCAGTACTGGAAAAGTAAAAGGCATAAATTTTCCTTAGAAGTTAGATTCAGTACCATGGGCCAGACTTTTCATAGATTTTTAGGTACCTAAAGGTGCACATAGGCACCCAGTGGGATTTTTCAAAAGCACCTAAACACTTAACCCCTATTGATTTTTGTCCCCCTGAAGATTGGAATTAGGGTGGCAGCTAGAAACTCCCTGCAGACAGAAGGTGGGTAGGTCATCAGGGCCTCTCCCAGATGACACCGTAAGAGGAGGAGTTGGGCCCCCAAGGGTTCAGTGTTTGGGGGTGGGCAGAGTCACAGGTTGTGGATATGGGGGTGACAGAGGAATATGAGGATACTGGCGTGGGAGGTTAGAGGTGCATGCAGGGGCAGGGCACACATGGGTAGCTGCAGAGTGAGCAGGAAGCAGCTGCTCTCCAGCCACTTCTGAGAGCAAAGGAGTGAGTGCTTCACTAGTGTTCAGTCCTCTGTTCACCCAGGTTGGCGGTGTGGGACGGTGCTCTGCCTGCTATACAGACTGATTGTGAGCTGTCAGGCAGCCTGTGTAGCAGCTTTAATTAGTCGTCCTCCCCCAGGAGGTGAGTGACTGGGGAAGGACAGCCAGTTTCCCCATAGAAGGGTCTGAAAACCTGTAGTCTACAGTCAAATAGGCACAGCTGGAATGTCTGTATACCATAAGAGAAGAGCCTCATACCCAAGATGGCTGAGACGTCCTGTTGACCTTTTAGGTTAGCTTATATGATTCAGATGGTATTTGGTATTTCACCAAAGTAATTTTCCTTTTCTCTCTGCTCTACCATGTCAAACTACTTTTCTCATAGCTTTCTGCGTTCTCCTTACACATAAACTTTAAGTTGCACCATCAAAGCAATCGATAGTTCATGTCCTGGTAAAATCTTTGATTCATCTTCTTCTACACTCCCTGCCATTCTCTCTATATCCTTGATTCTTTCTTCCCCACTACCCCTTATGTCTGGAGCAGCTTCCCTGTTACTATATGCAAAGGACCCTCACTCTTGTTTCTTTATTTAAAAAAAAAAAGTCAAACTCAAAACCAGTTTGTTCCTTGATTCATTTCAATGATAATGCCCTACCTCTCATATTTTACAAATATATCTACTCCTGGGGGAATACTGCGCATGCGCAGAATTCGTGTCCTCTGCAGATTTCTTTGCTTCCCTGCAGAAAAATAACTTTCTGACAGGGAAGCAAAGGGAAGCTGCAAGAGCAGTCATGCACCATTCCCTAGCAGCCCAGGTACATCGTTTCAGGCACCCAGAGCAGCCAGTGGAGAGGTAAATCACTGTGGGGCTGGGGAAACACCAGCCAGGGCTCCTACCCTGAGCTGGAATCAGCTGCTAGTCCCGGCTGGGCTGGAGGAAGGAGAGGATGGGACTTCCTCTTCCTCTGCAAGGAGTAGCAGGGGCTGTGTCAAACCCACCCCCAGAAACCTCCCCCAGCTGCAGGAAGCTGAGCATCCTCCCCTGCTTCCTGCCCTCATCGCTCCTCGGTTGTTGGGGGAGGGGTCACTGTATGGGGAGCTGCTCCCCCATCCACCCAACTCTCGTATATCCGGACCTCCCATACCCAGACACCCCCTCCAAACCTCAACCTGTACACCCAGTACCCCCCCAGCCCTCCATACCCAAACCCCACCCCACTGAACCTCAACCCCTGCCTCTGGACCCCCACCCCTGCACCCAGACCACCCCCCACTGAGCTTCCTGCACTCAAACCCCCACCCTGACGAGACCCACCTCCCTGTACTACCCTGAGCCCCCACATCCGGACCCCCATGCCACTGTCCCCTAACTAGCTGTACGCAGGCACCCAGACCCCCACCCCACCAAGTCCCACTCCCCCAGCACCCAGACTCCCCTGCTGAGACCCCCACATCCAGACCCTTCCACTGAGCCCCAACCACCTTCACCTGGAAGCCCCTGCAGAATCCCATTGCCCCTACACCTGGAACTTCCCCCCACAAGGGCCTCCGTGCATCCAGATCTCCCCACACTGAGACCCCCCACTGAGCTGCCTGCACCCGGATTGTCCTATACAGAACCCTCTCAGCCCACGCCTGAATCCTCCCAACACTGAGCCCCTCCACACTTGGCTCCTGCCTGGTTGAGCATGCCTGCCCCACGCCTGGTGCAGAGGGTCAGGGCCCTAGCATGTTTCTGGGGCAGGCCCAGGCCTCACCGCTGAGTCCATGTCCCAGGGGCAGTGGGATTGCAGAGTGATCTCCCACCTTCATGCAGCCAGTGGCCTGTGCTCCCCACTGCCATGCTGGAGCCTCTGCATTTATTTAATGATAAATAAAACTTGCAGAATTTCGCAGTACTTTAAAATATTGTGCACAGAATTTTAATTTTTGTGACACAGAATTTTTAATTTTTTTGGCGCAGAATGCTCTCAGGAGTATATATCATGAAGTATTTCTGACCACATACTGGTATCCACTGCGACTGGCACCTATTATTTGCTACAGCTGTCCTTATGCATAGTGTGGGAATAATGGAAATATTCTATTGTTCTTCATTATTTATTTAACAAACACAATTTGAAATAGTTGACATTTGAGTGAGAGATATTGGTGACATAATTTTTGTTCTCTGCTCTGTTTATTCCCTGACTTCTTTATTATAAATGTAAACCTGTAATTTGGTTTGGGCAGTTGTTGATTCTTATGGAAAGTCCAGCAATATATAAAGAGACTTTATCAGGAAGAGGCCATCAGACTATGTTTGCTGTTTTGTATTGACCTTAATCCCACCACCTTGCTCTTTTGCTATGCCTTTTTAATCCCTCTGTTCTCCAGGAATACATCCATCTCTTGAACTCTGTATTACAATTCTGCTTCAGTGGCCTTCCATATACATACCACCCACAAAATTTACATTTACAGTCAGAAACCTGCTGATCTATAAATTTCTCTTCATAACTTCCACTTGGTTCTATGTGTATATAAATTTAAATAGCGTTTTTGTCTCTCTATTAGATACAAAGGTGCAACTGATTCATATATTGAAAAAGTAATGATCTCTTCAAATGCAGAGGATGCTTTTTTGATCAAAATGTTGTTGAGACAAACTAGACGTCCAGAAATTGGAGATAAATTTAGCAGTCGTCATGGACAAAAAGGTAAGTGTCTTTTTTATTAAAATGTATATTGGTAATTAGATGTAATGGACGCTTTTATATTTCTCCTCAAATGATATGAGTGTGCAATAAATTGTGGGTTGAATTTTTATGGACTGAGACTGACTTAGGTCAGGTCTACGCTACAAACTTACATACTTACTCAGTTATACCGACCTAATCCTCGGTGCAGACAGCACTGTCTCCCATCAACATAGCGACCACCTCTCGTGGAGGTGAATTAACTTGGGGAGATGATTTCCCATCAGCACAGTAGCGTCTTCACTGCAGCGCTACAGCAGTGCAATTGCTGCAGTGTTTTAAGTGTTGGCCTGCCCTTAATCAAAAAAGAGCTTGCTTTCAGCCTACAGCACGTTTCCTGTTTCCTGCTCTCATGAGGTCAGTTTGTGAGGCCTGTTGTACAGGTGTTACTACTAGAAAAACATATATTATCACATAGTCTGTTGAATTTGCCTAATTTAGTAACTGTGTGGGAGGAAAGGAGGGAGGAAGGAAGTAGATGGAAGTAAGCATACCAACGTTATGAGCCTGAAGGACATTGGAGTCACCATTCGTGACCAAGAAAAAGAGGATGGGGAGTTCTCTTTTAAGGACCTGTGGTTTTAGTCATGTTTTAAGTTTGTCATGGGTTATCCAGAAAGATATTGGAGAGGAAATCAAAAATTAAATTCTGAAAGGACAGATGGGGTCAGAGATGGAGAGGTATATCTAAGGCCACATCTACATTACTTGCCGATCCGGCGGGTAGTGATCAATCTATCGGGGATCAATTTATCGCGTCTAGTATACTGCCATCGACTCTGGAATTCCTCCATGGCGAGAGGCGAAAGCAGAGTCGACGGGGGAGCGGCGGCTGTCGATCCCGTGCCATGAGGACGCGAAGTAAGTGATTCTAAGTCGATCTAAGATACGTTGACTTCAGCTACACTATTTTTGTAGCTGAAGTTGCGTATCTTAGATCGATTCCCTCCCCCGCAGTGTAGACCAGGCCTGAGAATCATCAGCATGGATGTAGGTGACCAGATGAGGTCACTCCAAGCCAGGATGTAGAGGGAGAAGTTGACCAAGAATAGAGTTCTGAGGTGCACCAACAGAGACCAGAAAGGGGGAGGAGAAGTACCCCCACAGGATGTACTAAGGACCTAATCCTGAAAGGGACTGAGCACCTCTGGAGAGCACTGGGTGTCCTCAACTCCTTTTAAAATTAATGTTTTGTTAAGGATAGTCAACACCTTCAGGGGGGATGCTCAGCCACATGCAGGACTGGACATTTAAAGGAGTAGTCAGGGATAGGATGAGAACCAGGGGCTTGATCCTGTGTGCATTGAAAGCAATGGCAAAAGTTCCCTTATTGGCGCTGAATCAGGCCTCAGGAGAGTACAGTTTCTGAAGCTCGGGGAGCAGAGTTTCAAGGAAGAGGGAATGATCAACTGTAAACTACTTTTAAAATCTATTTCAACCCATTTGACCCCCCAATGAGATAATGTGTGCTTGGAATAAATGTTTACACTGAGATATAATCTATTCTGCTGCAAAAATAGAATTGTATTGATTATTCAAATAGCCATGGGTATTACTGTAGTTAGGGTTGCAAATACTACTGTATTGTGAGTCCTGACATCCTGTAACTTTGTTTAATTTTTTTAATCTTATTTTGGCTGAGAACATTCCTACTCAATTTCATGCCAGAGGAGGGGCTGTGTGTGTTTTATAAAGTTTGAAGCAAATTGACCAGACCAGTTTGCTTCAAATTTTAAAGATATTTTACCTTAAAATCACACTCTGATCACTGATCATGTAGACCCCCTTTCACTTTTTATGTGAATTTAGCTGCTACTATTTCAAGAACCACCAGAACTAAAATTCAGTGCTGCTTGACATCTGAGAAATTGAAACCCCAGCATTCAAATGATGTAAAACGTTAATCTCTCCACTCCAGCAGCACTTGAGTCCATGTCTGCTAAAATCACATCTAGAGCAAAATGGAGTGGGGAGGAATATAGTGATCGCTACAGCTAGGTGAATAATGGAGGAAACTGTTGAATCTGACACATTCAAATACATTTGTCCAAGTTTCAGTGAATGTTACGTGACCAGTTCTAATTATTGCATGAACTAAGGATCAGTGTCTCACAATCTGAGCCCTATCTTTGCCTGTACTCTGGACTCCTCTTAGTCAGGCTTCAGGCCACGATATGGTAGAGAGAGAGCACTTTTTGCTCCAATGGATGACTTCCTGCTGTCCTTAGACAAGGGAAGTATGTTAATACTCCTCCTGCCCGACCCCTCTGCAGCATTTGATATTATTGATTATTATCAAATCACCCTCTGCCACCTTCAAGAGGCTTCAGGTGAATCAAAACTCACTATAATGGCTCATACCTTTGTCCTCAGACTGAACCCAAAGGGCTGTTAGGGACAAGAGTTTCTCCTTAGCTCTAATGCCCTCGTGTATGCAGTCCCATCAGTATGAGTCCTCTCGCTCTCTCCCATTATTCTACATCTGTATAAAGGCCTTGGGAGAGCTAGTGAGATGGGCTGAATGCCAGCAATATGAGCACAACATCCAGTTGTATCACTTTCTCGGTGTCTACCTGAATCAACAAGTGGATGAAGAGTAGCTGGCTAAAGCTAAACCCAGACAAGAGTGAGGTGATGTTAGTAGAAAGGAAAACACTTCAAAGAACTTGTCTCCTGTATAAATTTCACACTACTGATGACTTCTTTCCTCAGAGCCCCTACAGTCAGTGATACTGGATTACCTAACCAGTCATGGCAGCAAAAAAATGCACATTTCTATCTATGGCCAAATGGAACACTTCTCCCCATCCTACCAGACATGGATCTGGCCACAGTCATCCACGCACTTATGACCTCCAGGTTTGACTACTGGAAATGCAGCAGCCTGTCTGCTTAGCAGTGCAGGCTGCCATGATCACATCACCCTAGTCCTTCCACTCTCTGCACTAGCTCTCCATTGAATACAGTCCAATACAAGCTCTCTTCCTATTCAAAGCCCTTTGTGGGATTAGGCATAGCTACCTGAGAGATCACCTCTTCCTCCGTGTCTCTGACCCCTCTCGACAGGTGCATTCCATCAGAACCCTCACACTTAGGCTTATAAAGCACAGGAGATGGAGTTTTCACAGAAGCTGGATGTAAGCTTTGACACTCCCTCTCACAAGAGATGAATGACCATGGGACTCATTAAGTACAGGAGTAAAGGCAGAACTCCAGTCCTTTTGAGTTGTCTTTCCCTCAATAATATGTCTACACCATATCCTCAGATACCTACCCACTGACCTGCACAGACACAAAATTAATTCATCTTTTTCTCTGATAGGCTGGGAAGGAAGCAAGAGAGGGATTTAAAAATAGAGATACTGTAGCAGTAAATGGGAGTTTCTAGACTCTATGGTGGTAGGGGTTACATCAGTACATAAATAAACCAGTGCAGAATTCCTTCAACACCAACTAACTTTTCTCAGTTTTAATCCTGGTCCTATGATTTTACAATTAAAAATTGTTTATCCCTCGTCAATAAATGATCAGTAATGCTCATAAGCTGAGGATTCCCTAATTCCTGTACAAGTAAATCTTAAACTGCAAATTTCTTTTCCACTTGTTTTTATGAAGTGGAGAAACTTAACAAACTTAACTGAAACTCAGTGACGTTTCTGTGTGGGTTAGCAATTTTGGCTGCATGTAAAGATGTAAGAAGCTTTGAAAGACCATTGGTTACTGACTTGCATGAAACCTGTTACATTCTGAAGAAATCCTGTTTTATTTATTTCTATCTCTAAGGCCTGGTTTACGCTACAGTTAGGTCAGCAGAAGTCCCCTTTCATCAACCTAATTGTGCATGTGTCTACACTTAAATTTGTCTCCCAGTGACGTAAGCTATCTTTTACACTAACATAAGCGATATATTGAGGTCGACAAAGTGCCTGTGTAGACACTGTAATACCTATGTTGACCTGAACAGTCTTTTGGCAGCTATCCTACAATGCCTGACACTCTGGTCACAATTGTGTACTCCACTGCTCAGGGGTCTTACAGAAGGCATGCCCCCCAACCCTCCTTTAAAGTCCTGCACATTTTTGAAATGCCTTTTCCTGGTTGTCCAGCTTGGTGAGCACATCTAGCAGCTCTCCGTTGTTGTGTGCAACTGTCCAGCTGACCGTGCCGGCTACGCACTCCAGCCACACTTGGGCTTGGAGTAGACGGGAAGTACAGTAGAATCTCAGAGTTATGAATACCAGAGTTATGAACTGACCAGTCAACCACACGCCTCGTTTGGAACTGGAAGTACAGAATCAGGCAGTAGCAGATGGTTAAAAGCAGCATTTTTCTTCTGCACAGTATAGTTTCAAAGATGTATAAAGTCAGTGTTCAGCTGTAAACTTTTGAAAGAACAAACATAACGTTTTGTTCAGAGTTACAAATATGAATGTTCCTTCCCTTTTTTTAAGCTCTGCTCCATAAATTTGTTAAGGTTTTAATGTGTTTGCTTTTAAGTTGCATAGAACTTTTTTTTGAAGAGTTTTTGTCACTCAATAAAACTCCATTGTTTGGAAAATAATTCACTTTTATTCGTTCCCAACATATGCTGTAAAATGACTGGTGGTGTTGAAAGCACCCACTTACTTGATATTATACACTTTGATACAACTCGTATGTACAGCAACCACCACAAAATTAATAGGTGCATTGTCAGTGTTTCGTTCACCAAGAACCAAAGAAAGATTCAACTAGTGATTCAGCAGGTGGAAAATGATGTGCACCAAACACTACACAGTCCCAACAAGCTGCCAAAAAGCAGGGCCAGTTAGAGCACAATACACCACAACACATTACTGTGGCTCGCTGTTAAAGTGCTCTTTCAAAACCTCCCTGAGCCGGATAGCTCCACACTGAGTTCTTCTCATGGTTTTGTAACTGGGTCTTCAAACTCAGCAGACAGCTGATCCACCTTCACCCCAGCAGCAACTTTCCCCCATTTGCTTCACAGATCCTATACAGGACACAACAGGCAGCTATAACCATTGAGATGTTTTTCTCAGTGAGATCCAATTTTGAGTAAACACCAGCATCCCTTCAATCTACCAAAACACATTCAACGGTCATTGTGCACCTGCTGATCCGTAGTTGAATCTTTCTTTGGTGCCATCAATGGGGCCAGTGTACTTTATGAGCCATGGGAGTAAGGGATAGACTGGATCCCCCCAGAATCACTTCTGGCATTTCAACATCGCCAGTAGTAATCCACTGGTTGGGAAAGAAGGTCCCAGCTTGCAGCTTTCTGAACAGTCATGTGTTCTTAAAGATACAAGCATCAGGCACCTTCCCTGACAAACCAACGTTGAGGTTGATGAAATGTCCCTAGGGATCCACCAATGCTTGCATAACCCTAGAAAAGGACCCCTTTCTGTTGATGTACTCTGTGACAAGGTGGTCTGGTACCAAAATAGGGATGTGTGTTCCCACCACAGTTTGGGAACCCCATTGTTGCAACTCCATCCATTATGTCCTGCACATTGCCGAGAGCCTCAGTCCTGTATGTGATGAGGTGTTCACCCCACACTGGAGTTGAAGGGGTTAACGGAGGTCTGATGGGCCTGCCATACCCGATCCCTGAAAGGAGCAGAGGAGGTGAGTCTTCCCAGCAGCTTAGAGAGGCTGCATAAGAAGCAGCCAATCAGGGCCCAGTGGACTAGTGCAAAAGGAGCTGCAGGGAAGACCAGGGTCAGTTGCTGTAGGGAGCTCAAGGAGTGAGGACTGTGTTCCTAGCAAGCTGCAGCAAGGGTAGCACCTTAGACAGAGCAGTTGCTGGTAGGGACTGGGGAAGCAAGAGAGAGCTCCTGGCTGGCTGCTGGGACTTGCTGGGTGAATGACCTGAGGAAAGGGCAAAGGAGATGCTGGGGCTGTACGGAAGTGGCCCAGGGAATTGAAGCAGCATTGAATGAAGTTAGAGACGCAGCAGGAGGCTGCTATCTACAGGGTCCCTGGGTTGGAACCCAGAATAGTGGGTGGGCCCGGGTCCCCGCAGTTCGCCACTGGTGGACAGTGATACCTACCCCCAGAAGGGGGAAACGCAGATGGTGACATGGCTGGAGGGCCAAGTTACAAAGAGGACTCCCCAGTACTTGGACTTAGGTGGGTGTGCGGGAGGAGAAGATAATGGGAAAGGCACCACCAAGAAAGGGTGCCCGGCTGGCAGAGCTAAACCCCGTGACGGCCAGCAGGAGGAACCGCTGTGGCGAGTGGACACCATCACACAGAAGATGATTAATAGCCCTACACAGTTGCATGCCATCAACCCCCATGGTGGATTTTCCAACTCCAAAATTATTTTCCACTGACTGGTAGCAATCCGGTGTTGCCAGTTTCCACAGTGCAGTCACCACGTGCTTCCCCAGTGTGAGTGTAGGTCTCATTCTAGTGTCCCTGCACTGCGGGCTGGGGTGGGCTCAGCACACAGATCCATGAACGTGGCCTTGCGCATCCAAAAGTTCTGTAACCACTGGTCATCAGCCCAAGGTGACATTAGGGTGCAATCTCACAGTCAGTGATGGTTTCTCAGGCCCAGAAGAATCATAGAATCATAGAATATCAGGGTTGGAAGAGACCCCAGAAGGTCATCTAGTCCAACCCCCTGCTCAAAGCAGGACCAATTCCCAGTTAAATCATCCCAGCCAGGGCTTTGTCAAGCCTGACCTTAAAAACCTCTAAGGAAGGAGATTCTACCACCTCCCTAGGTAACGCATTCCAGTGTTTCACCACCCTCTTAGTGAAAAAGTTTTTCCTAATATCCAATCTAAACCTCCCCCACTGCAACTTGAGACCATTACTCCTCGTTCTGTCATCTGCTACCATTGAGAACAGTCTAGAGCCATCCTCTTTGGAACCCCCTTTCAGGTAGTTGAAAGCAACTATCAAATCCCCCCTCATTCTTCTCTTCTGCAGGCTAAACAATCCCAGCTCCCTCAGCCTCTCCTCATAACTCATGTGTTCCAGTCCCCTAATCATTTTTGTTGCCCTTCGCTGGACTCTCTCCAATTTATCCACATCCTTCTTGAAGTGTGGGGCCCAAAACTGGACACAGTACTCCAGATGAGGCCTCACCAATGTCGAATAGAGGGGAACGATCACGTCCCTCGATCTGCTCGCTATGCCCCTACTTATACATCCCAAAATGCCATTGGCCTTCTTGGCAACAAGGGCACACTGCTGACTCATATCCAGCTTCTCGTCCACTGTCACCCCTAGGTCCTTTTCCGCAGAACTGCTGCCTAGCCATTCGGTCCCTAGTCTGTAGCTGTGCATTGGGTTCTTCCGTCCTAAGTGCAGGACCCTGCACTTATCCTTATTGAACCTCATCAGATTCCTTTTGGCCCAATCTCCCAATTGGTCTAGGTCCTTCTGTATCCTATCCCTCCCCTCCAGGGTATCTACCACTACTCCCAGTTTAGTATCATCCGCAAATTTGCTGAGAGTGCAATCCACACCATCCTCCAGATCATTTATGAAGATATTGAATAAAACCGGCCCCAGGACCGACCCTTGGGGCACTCCACTTGATACCGGCTGCCAACTAGACATGGAGCCATGGACTTGCAGCTGCTCCATGAAGGACACCAACAATCTCGAGTTGCTTCTCGCTATGTCCCAAGCAGTCTGACCTCCAGGAAATCGTCATGTTCTCTGCAGCTCTTCTTGTGGCTCAGCAAATACAGGAGGATCATGAATGCTGTGCTTGCAACGCTTATGACAGTAGGGTAGGGCTGTGCAAGCACCGTGCTTCTGTCAGCAATGGTGGACAGTGCCAGGTCCCGTATGGGATTTTCAAAATAAGCTTGAAAATTTTGGGATGGGGTGACGCTCTAGGGCGGAGAAAGTTGCATGCTGAGAAGTTGACCCCTTGCTGCCAGTCACCCCTGTGCAATTCATTTCTGCCCCACCATGCATTCCAGTAACTTCCCAAAAGACAGCGCACTGGATGGTAGCGGGTTGCACACTAGGATACCTACCTATGGTGCATAGCACTGTGCATTGAAACAAGCACTTCTGGTAAATACGGGCAGTGCCCACGCAAGGAGCCAAGTGTGCACATGTACAAACAATATCCTAACTGCAGCAGCTTTATGCTGATGTAACTTTTGATGGCAAAAGTTTGTGGTATAGGCAGATGTCCTAAATTAAACCGACTAGAAGGATTCCTATTAGCATGGCTCTAATGACCTTTTACTTAGCAGTGAGAAGTTTGCCCTGGTAGACTTAATTTTCAAGATGGCTTTTAATCCCAAAGTGGAAAGCATCTTAATCTTCTGGATTCCCTTGTTAGCTTTCCATGATGACTCCATTCGCACTATTGGGAAAAAAACAGTCATTCCAAGCATTAGAAAAGTAAAGTCGGAAGAGCCAGCAAGGAAGATTTGTATTGTACTGCCAAGTATAAACCTTGGTTTTCCTTTGGGCAAACTCCAGGTTAGTCTCCAACTTTATTTTTGACCGTTGCCATATTAATACAGTTTTAATGATGGAAGGGGAGGTCATTCGCTTCAAAGGTAAACTTCAGGGCACTCAGTGTGTCACCATTTAGTGTAAAAACAGCTGCAGTTCAGTAGTTGAGATGCCTTCTATAGAGCCTCCTTCAAAGAAGCTTCCTGTGTAGTCTTTCAAATTATGTTCAGATGTATCACAAAATTTAAGGATGTTGTGCAAGACTTTAATTAAAAAAAAAAAAAGAAAAGGTAGCTTTTCAGGGCAGAGGCCATGTCTTCGTGTGTGCAGTTTTTGAGTGTTGTGTTTTGTTTGTACAGCACTTAGCACAATCCAAGACCTCTGAGAGCTGTAGCTACATAAATATTAAATAACAATATTAATATTTGGTGTGATAAATGTCCTAGTTCGTATAAAAAATATAGTCTGCACATTCTAATAGTAACGTCATTAGGTGCCTAACCTTCATAGATGCTCCTGGGGCACCTTACATAAAAGATTACAACAGGTAAAAATATTTATCTTCTGGCAAATCGTAACACTTTGACATGAGCCATTGATGTGCATATTCTGAAATAAAACATTATTTTAATCTGATTTAAATGGACCTGATTTCATTGCTCTCCAGAGATCAAAAATAAAGGTATTCTACAGAAGCAGAGAGAACCTGTACCACTTCTACCTCTACATGCTGCAGCCTCCAGAAGCCTTATATTCTCTGACTTCAGAGAGCAAGTTGCTTTGCAGGGAAGCTAAATGCTTAGTAAGTTATGCATTAGTTTGTAGCACTTTTTTTTAAGGTCCCAAGTGCAGACCTCTTATTGACTCTCATGCTCATATGCTGTTAGTGACTTTGCACTCATTCTTGAAAATCACTAGGGAATGATGCTTAAGTACAGGAGTTTGACTGTGTGTCCTCAAGTATTATGCAATTTTCTAAAGTGTTTAATACTTGTAATTCATTTATCTCTCCTGTTAAAAAATAATTAAAAACCTTTTGGAAACCTCATAGTAGTGGAGAAGCTATCCTGCATTTTATAGGCAGCATCCAGAATTGTCCACTGATAGCTGTGGCATCACACACAATTGGAATCAGTGATTCGCAGAATGTCTGCACTTCAGGGCTTGTAATAAAACAGAAGGTAAGTTTAAAACTTACTTATGCTAATTGCCCCTTCACCCAGATTGTTTAAATCGTATTGGAAGCTTTCAACACACATTATTACAATTGTTAGAAACAATTTCTGTTGGTCTGTTCCAAATATTCAGAGTCTCTATAGAATGTGCTCATTCTGTGTGCCCCCTAAATCTCTTACCAGTGTTTTGTCATGGTGTTGTCTCAACACAGTTTTGAAGGAATCAAGATAACTTTTAGGAAACATATAGTTACTGTTATTCATTGAACTTCACTCCATCTACCTATAAGAAATTATCATTAATAAGGAGAGAGAATGTAAAAGGATGGAAAAGAGAAGACTTGAGTATGAGGAGGAGAGAGAACATGTATTTTTAGGTACATAAAAGCTAAGAAAAAATTGGAAGACATCACAGCAAGCTGGTGTGCTGAAGCAGGCAAAGGCATAACTGGCCATCAACATTAATGTTAAGCCATAAACAATGATTGAGCAGTAATTGGAGAAGGGCATGCTGAGGAGAGTGCTGGCATCATGATTCTCTGACATCAAAAATAGGGGTGGGGCAGTCAGAGTGGAAGAAAATCATTACAATGGAAATTAAGGTTACCAAAAATCCAGTAAATTTTCCATAGTAAAGCTTTTAGATAAGAGACCTCTAGTTGGACATCTGTGAATTTGTCACTAGCTTATAACAATTAACTGCAGTTCTCTCCACTTCCTTTTTGAATACAGCTAGTTACCTACCTCACAAATTAGCATACACTCAGCTTGCTACAAGACAACAGGCAGGCTTTGCCAAGATCCTCCAAAAATCAGACCATCTTCCAAATCACATGCAGCAAGTGAATTAACTTTTTGTTTTGTTTACATTAACAGTTTTTCTTGATTCAGTGAGAAGGATGTTGTTTAAAGCTCTGCATTGTCAATTTCTCCTCTGAAGTCTTCTCACCTTTTGAAGAAGTGTAGGTGGAGATAAGTCGAGGCAACTCATGTGTAATGATAGCTTTTAAACTCTAAATAAGTAGAATGAGATCAGGAGTGCCACATTTTCAAGTGACTTCACATATTTTCTATATTCTTGTGGAATGAGATCTGTAGTTTAAATGCAAGAAAATAAAGGCTTAAGAAAATTGGACTGTAGCTAGGAAAAAGCGGAGTAAAATCTCTCAAATCATCTTCCGAAAGGTATGCTCCAAGAAGAGGCTACTAGGCAAGCTTAATGGAAGGCTTTCTGGGTAGCATAGATATATGCTACCAAGTTTTGTTTTGCTGCCTTTTTCATGTCCTCCCACACGCATTTCAAGGCCCATTTGGCCTGGGATACCGCTATCTGCTCAGTCTGCTCATGTCCTTTCATCCTTCAAGTCCTTCCTTTAAGCATGCTTCTCCTAAACTGCCTGTAAATCCCAGCCCTCTCTTCAAGACACATCAACAAAATAAAAGCGAGGAGGAAAGAGAAATGAAAACAAAATGGGAAACTAACATAGCACCAGCTGTATCCCACCTCCAGCCTTCATCTGTATGTTGTTTGGGACATACCTTGGTTGCCTACCAAGTACTTGGCACACTTCAAATGCTAGTAAACAAATTGTGTATATATATAGCCATCAGAGAGAGTTTACTGTCAAATTTATAGGAGACATTTGGTTTAACTGAAGGATTGTTCGTGTATTTCCAAGAAGGGTAAGAGAACTTCCTACCTTGCTCTTTTTATCTTAAAATCTTCAAGTGCAATCATCTCTAGATGCAAAGAAGGGTGAGAGAGCGCTCGACTAAACAAGCTTCATCTGCGTTCCATACAAAACTAAATTATTATATTTCCAGATTTACCCTTGCTTCTCTACAAGTCACAATAAGGAAAAAAAGTTAGACTCCTTTGATGTGAAAAAAAGCAATATATCACTTCTCTGAAAGAACATTTCTCAGTCTCTCATGTGAAAAAGGATTAACACCTCCAACAAAGGTCCTCTAGATCACAGAACTAAGCAGCAGTACTGAACAGTTTTCCTGAGGAGTGGAAAAACTGTATTTAAGCAAGAGATTTTGAACTGGCAAACAGAAGCTTTTTAAGAGCTGAAGATCTAAGATAAAGGATTAAACCTTTCTGAAGTATCTACACTTAAACTACTCTAAAGACAAGGAAACGAGTTTAAATTCATGAAAGACCATCTTTGTTTTCCTAAATGAACAATGTTCTTTAGTGTCAAAATAGAATCTATTCACTGCATTGTGAACTATATAAACTTTATTGCAATACCACATATCTGTTAGTGTGGTCTTGTTTTGGGTTTACTTTATTGAATTCTGACTTGATTTGAGCAGCTGCTGTGGACACAATATTTGTCCACATGTAAACTGATAATTATCAAAATATTTTGATGTGGACAAAATAAAGAAATATGCTGCTTATCTGTTCTGTTAAAGAATACTTGTTCTGTATGTGTAAGAGGAGCATGTGAAATAAAATATTATAGCTTTAAGTGGCAATTTGTAGCATTTTCCCATATGTAACTCTTAATTTGATAGTTCATCGTTTCATAACATTAGGCATTATATCTAATAAACATATCTATTGTTCTAATACATATTCAGTGTTTGGAGTGGTATTAAACAGAATTTTATTTTAAAAACAGGCTTGATAGCTACTGATATGTAATGTTAGATGCATCTCCAGAGATTTGAGATGGATATCACTTGCTTGGAATTAGGAATGGGAGGATTTTTTTTTTTTTGCCATATTTTTATGTTCAAAAGTTAAGTGTAAGAAAATGAAATCCCATAGAACTTCCGTTAGAGCTCCTGATTGTTTAAGCGTAACTTGCTGTTTTAAGAACTAAATTACAGCAAACAGGTAACCTTCTGACCTTTTTCAGTAAATCCCCAACTGAACCTTTGAAATTAGGCTGGTTTCGCATTTTATGGCACAAAATAAAAATCTCTTATTCCGCTATAGTGTATCCTGAACACACATTTTATTAAGCTCTTGACTCATTCAGCCATGTGTATTTTGTAAAGTTCCTATGGTTATTGTTTTACAATAGCTGCTTCCAGAAGCATTGTAAGGGTTTCAATTAATCAGCTCTTTGTGTGCTTCAGACTATGCAAATTTATCGCATCAAGCCATTCAGCAGCTCATGGGAAAGCCGTGTACAAACTGTATTGTCTTCTAGCGCCTCCTCTCATTTAGAGTGATGTTTTTAATAAGCGAGCTAATCAAGTTTACTTATGCATTATTTATCTGTTAATTTTAATTCTGTTCTTCTTTCTATCCTATGTCAAATGGGATGTAGCAAGTGATATGATCGATCTGTAAACGATTCAGCTGTTGAAGAAAGCTAATATGATTTAGCGCTCTTCCCCCCAGCCCCCCCGAAGTTGTGTGTGTATATATAGTTGTGTAATAAACATGATGGCTAATTAGATAAATTTGAAGCAAACATACCTGCTAATATACCAAACATATATTGGTTTGCAGATTTGTCTATAAATCTGTTCTCCCCCAAAATACTTTGTAACTATAAAACGGCAATTGTATTTGAAAATAGCCTTCTTATTGGAAGTTTAGCCAATCCCTTCAATTCCAGTATGTACTCTGTCACTGGACACATCTAGTACTGAAAACTCCGGAGTGCACCTATTAAGGAATTAAGGTTATTTTTCTAACCACATAAGAGTAAAGGAGCTAAACAAGTTCATCCAGTAGTGGGCTTCTTCTCACCTCTCCAGCAGAAATTAGTAGTAATGCTGCTGCCACTTCTGTTCATTTAAGTTAGTCCCCTTTGCTCTCCAATGTGCCACCTGTTGATAGTAATTAGGCTTTTACATAGTAGGTTGTTTTGACTTTTTTCATTTGTGAGTGTGTGTTTTAGTTATGGAAAGTATCCGTATGGTGGCTTGTGAACGAGACTTAACGCCTACTGCTGGATATTTTTGATTGTTAAACAGTGTGTTTTAGAGTGATAAATTCACACCTGCTAGCAAGCAAGGACAGCAACATGTAAGGGACACAAACTCTAGAGTTTTGAGTCTCTGCAGGTGGAAAAGTAAAATCTCTCAATAAAAAAAGTGAAGAGATCAAGGTGTCTTCAAGACCCAGATCTTGCAAAGAGATCCCCATTGTCAGACCCTACTCCATGAACAGTGTGGGATTCCATACAGATTGACATTTATGCCCACATGGATCCCTTTGCAGGGTGGTGCCAATGTGTAGTCAGGAAATTGTCCCATATCTGAACACAGTATGGCACCAGTTGAAGAACAGCTCCTAGTTATCTTCTGTTCGGAAGAAAAGTTGCTTGAAAAGATTTGATTGATTTGGCTGCTGTTTTGCAAAGCACTAGAGTACTTCTCATTAACTGGATTTTTTTAAAATGCTATTGGTTCAGTTTATAAAATCTATATTGAAATATTTGGAAAAAAGACGGTTTCAGTAATCTTTTTTTAAAAGAAATTAATTATAGTATGTGTCAGCTTGACAATAAATTCCTTGCAAAAGTGTGTTCTAGAATTAAAAGGGGGTTTTGTTTTTGTTTTTTTAAGTTGAATGAATAGGCAGAGCCCTAGAAAGCATCTGGCAATCTGCCTGCTTACGAATATGAGCCTAACGTAAGTCCACGCATTTTTTAAATCAAAAAACAACTTTCACCCCATGTAGAAGAACACATGTAGAATTATTTCCTGAACTATTTATAGATGTTCAGCTCTGTCCCCAATATGAGAACTGAAACATGTGTCGGTGAGGGCAGAATGTGGCCCATAACAGTATGGCATTTTTAAGTAATCAGTCTGACTACATCTCTCACAAGAGATGGGGCATTTAAAGGGGGGGAAGGTAACATTACATGAGACTCTGAGGTATACATTAAAATATATATGTGATGGAGAAAAACGTTTTGAGGTGATGAGCAAAACTATTAGCTCCCTAAGTATGTTGAATAGGGAATTCAGGAAAAACTATTTTATTTCTTTTTTTAATGCCACAGAGGAAGTTTATACCCTAGTTTTGAGTGTGTGTTCTTCTTCTGTAGATGGGCATGGTAAAAAATCAGTAGTTAAAGTGAATTTCAGTTCATACTTGGACAGGGAAAGCTCTTCAAATCCTGAGGTTGTTTTATATTCTACATTTTGGGGGCAATGCTCTATTATCCAATTTCAAAGTGATGTTGCTATTGTGAAGGATGATTTCATTTTATTTTTCATTGCTGAAAGGCTACACTGGGTAAAGCTAATTTGCCTGTTTGGGTGTGTGGTTGTTGTCTGTCCCGTCCCCCTCTTCCCTCTCCCCCCCCCCCGGATTTTAACCCTGCAATGTGTGTTTGCTTTTCACCAGTAGATGTTGTGCTGTAAACAATGGGTCAAGAATTCTGTTTGAGTTGGGGCATGGAATCTGGGGCTTAAAATATGAACCTGTAAATAGTGTGTTTAATGTCAACATATTTTCTGTATGATGAATTTTGTGTTCTGTGCTTTTCCAAGGTCCTGAGAATATTGTTTTTGAAATTAAATACATCATTAACATTGTTAAATTAATGCAATATACAGACCATCAAGATTTTTTAAAAATCGATAAAGTTTCTAGGGATTATTTCCCAGAGATGAAAATATCTTGTGTGAGATGGTCTTAAAATTTGGGGTAGGAAAATATCTTCAGTCGTGTTCGGCAAATATAGATGTACACGATCTATAATGTTGTAACTTTTTAAAAAAAAAATTAAAATCTGGATTTAGAATTAAGATTTAGAACTTCTTTTTGAAATAGGGACTTTAAAAATGGCCTACTCAGTTTCAGATCATCAGATTCTGTCTAAATATTTTGTTTTAACTTCTAAGCTCATTATGCTCTCTTTGTGTTAACTTGTATTAAAATCTGTCAGCTATGACTGGTCTCATAAGCACAGTCAGCGGACCAGAATAAGTTAATTATTTACTTGTGTCACTAGTGCTCTTCATCTAATGAAATGCACAGCTGTGTTAGATCTGCAGTTGGATGTGTAGATTCCATTGTTATACAAGTCAGCAGAGGGTAGAAGCCGCTATGATGGAGAGCCCTCAGTTCTTTCTGCTGTTCTGCCTTTCTGTGTCGATTTCATGGATCTTTTATCATTTACTTTCACACAAAACAAACAACACAGAGGCTGTCTGCTATGGGAACCGTCTTGGCATATTAAAGGGTTTTCAGAGCCTCAAGTAATTTTAAGTTAGCTAAAATTGAATTTTTGGCTTACAGGTGCCCTTAGTCCACATGCAATCTATGAAAACATTAGAAGTTAAAGGGAATTGGCAAAACTCACAATTTTATATATCCATAAATATTTGGGAGGGGGGGAATGTGCAGTATGCAGAAGATTTAATAAAAACTCTTATGTTCTAATCTGCTTTCACCAAATGATCACGTCTTTCTGGGGAAAGGATTGTTAACGATTTGTTGCAAAGAGATAGTGAAAATTAGTCTGTACTAGATTACAAACTAAACATAAAAATACAAAAGCTCCAGTTGTCTTCCCCTTTTCCCCCTCCCCCCTACTTACCATTCTCATTCTATTAACTACTGTCCCATGCACCTATCCCTGTCTTGTTTGGACAGTGGATGAGGAGCTCCCTCCTGAGCAGACGCCAATATCCCTCTGTGAACTGGCTGGTTGGGGGATGCCTTTTTAGGGATGTAACCAGCACCCTCAGTCTTTGCTCAGCCCCCTCCAGCCTAGGACTTTTCCGACCAAAGTGTGCTCTGGCAGTTGCACCAGGCTGATCTCAAATAGATTGCAGATTCTTTCCACTCTGAGGGCTTCTGGAAAAGATTGACTGAAACACTAGACTTGTTTCAAAGGAATAGGGTTTTTAGTGCTTGCATTTTAGCACCTGATTTGAGATGCAACATCAGTCTGTATGCCGTGTAAAGTGGTGGTCTTTTAATCTGTCAAATTAGGTATGGGAACAACGTTCAGAGTTGGGGAGGAAAGGTTTATAAAGTATTTTAAACCAATTTGAATGGGGTTCACACTTCTGACTAGCTTTTAGAATTTGTACCTGCTTACCCCCACCTATGATCTTTAAACTATCATGACTGACATTTTTGGAAACTTTTTTTTTTAATGCACAGAGGGGTCCATATCTGTCTAACAAACTGTTAGGTGTCTGGAACTTGATCGTGTTTTCCTTGGTTTCAGAAGGTTCCAAGTACACAGTCTTTTGCTCAATAAATAAGTACCAACAGAAAACACATTATTTTGGGTCAGTTTTCTCAAAGGCAT
Organism: Lepidochelys kempii; assembly: GCF_965140285.1. NCBI lineage: Eukaryota > Metazoa > Chordata > Testudines > Cheloniidae > Lepidochelys > Lepidochelys kempii. The sequence goes on from NC_136380.1 coordinate 254,269,437, forward strand.
GACTTCAGTCAAAAGGTTTATTCATGCATGTTGGCCAAGATTTAGAAAAAAAAGACTAGTGATTTTTGGAGCCCAGCAAGACATCTTAAAGCGGTCTGATTTTCAGAAAGCATGCAGCAGCCACTCTGAAAATTAGGTCCTTTTTAAGGTGTCACAAGTTAAGTGCCCAACATCTTTAGTCACTTTTGAAAAATGTAACCAATATTTTCTTATCTGAGTGCCTTATTTGAGTGAATGAGCAAATTATTACCACTGAAGTTATTATGTATGCATGTTAAGTTCACTGTTTTGGATGGTGTGGACTGTCGTTGTTATGGAATTTATTCTTGCTAAAAACTGACCCGTGAGAAAAAGAGAGCGGAGGGGCTGAATAGTAAGAAAGCTTGGTAATATCAGTCCTGATGTTGTCTCACTTTTTGTGAATTGAAATATTTTCTCTTCTCTAGGGGTGTGTGGGCTGATAGTACCTCAGGAGGACATGCCATTTTGTGATACAGGAATCTGTCCAGATATCATTATGAATCCTCATGGCTTCCCATCGCGTATGACGGTTAGTAATTATGTTTTGATTAAAAAGACACTGTCCCAGAAAAGGAGAGTGAAGTAGATTAACCACAGTGAACAAGGTGTGACAGTTGGACAACAAGATGCAGCATTGCATTTAAGATGTTCTTCCAGTCTTCATTATGTCCCATGGTGTCTGTCCAGGGATTCTTCAGTGGGCTGCTTTGTATATGTCATAAGATATCTAAATATGATATATAAAATAAACGGTGATATAGTTTCTGGACATCCCACACATGAGGTGCTGTGCCTAAGATTTGTAGGAAAGCAAAACACCATACAAGTGATTCAGTCATTTGAGAGAGAGAGGATACTATCCTTCCCTTAACACCGTTTTAACGTGTGCTGTCCAAGCTATGCATCATCTTTCTTCATTCCAAGGGAAGTTTACCTATCTATTCTTCTGGCCTTCATCAGTGTGCTTCAAAAGAGATCGAGAGAGAGAGAAACACAAGGTTAACATTAATAGTTCTGACTCTGTCACTAATGGGTTGGTAAACTTGGATTTATTCAAATCATTGTAATCCAGTCTAAACACTTATGTACTGGGGACTGTTCACACAGTAAAGTTTAACTGGGTGCTAAAGTGTTTATAGGATTGAGGCCTAATAAAGTATTTGACTAACTGTAAAATAAATGGTTTTCATTGAACTATTTAACAAAAAGGAATGAAAATAAGATACCCATTTTTTAAAGCTCAGATTTTGTGTCTGTTAATGCATGGGAGAAAAATTGGTGCATTGGTCAACTTTTGAAAAAGAAACCAAGGAAAACTTCAGATTCCAAATTTGTTTTCGGCAAGAAACTGCTTAAACCACCATGAAATAATAGATCCTGAATTGGAAGCCAGCTTCCTATAAAATATAATCTTACTGCTCCCTTGTTTTATTCTATCGCTCTTCCTATTCAGTTCACTTTCCCTTCAGTACCATGATGCATCTCTTCTAGCTCATGTGCCTTTTCATCTCTTGTTAATCTTCAAAATATTTTTCATTGACTTTCAGTGTTTGTTTCTCTAATACATACTTTTTCTTCAGGACATTCATCCTTTTCAGCGAGACTGTGACATTCCAATCTGCCCAGCATAAGGAACAGCTGAGGGGGAGATTGTGACTCATGAGAGCTCCCAATCACAATCTCACGTCCGGTCTCCCTACTGCTCCAGGCAGGATGTAACCTTTGAGTCTATGCCAGGCACAGCATATTTTCCCTAACATGCCAGCATAGCTGTGTCACTGAACATACTGGGGGCAGAGCCAAGACTCCATCCAGCTGGGTGGGGGAAGTATAAGCTCTCCAGAGCCTACTTCCCCATATGTGGTACTGTCCATGATGAAAGTAGCTGGTACATAGACATATGAGAGTGCTTTGCACCCTGTTATGCCCTTGCACTGCCATGCTAGTCAGGCTATCATCTGGCCCTTTATTCAGCCTTTCTCCCTTGTTGGTTTTTACCTTCTATGTTTTCTTTTTTTTCTCACCACTGTCTTTCTCTCCTCTACTCCTGCTACTGATCTCCGACACTTTAACGTCCTTGGTTCTCTGGTAGTGGGGACTAGATCAGCGGTCCTGTTCACCTTCCAAATGTGATGAGGAGGATGAGCCAGGTGACAGTGAATTTGCAAGTCTTGCCCTCCGTATGCCAGTGAATTGTCAGTCCTGCATTAAGATGCCAAATTTTAAAACTTGAGGAGGTGTTTCAGAGGTGTAACATGTATATCAAGGAAGTACTCTTCCTTTTATAACTTCTCATGTTTTCCATTGCACAGGTGGGAAAATTAATTGAGCTCTTGGCAGGGAAAGCTGGTGTCCTAGATGGCAGATTTCACTATGGAACAGCTTTTGGAGGTAGTAAAGTTAAGGATGTGTGTGAAGATCTCATTCGCCATGGGTATAACTACTTAGGGAAGGACTACGTAACATCTGGCATCACTGGGTAAGAATCTGCTGCAAAATTTTAGGCATTTCAGAGTAGGAGTGAGGAAAGAGCAATTTTTAAGTAATTTTCTTTTTTAAAAAATGGACAGCAATTTTATGTGCTGTTTGAGTATTTATTTGCAATGTCACGTTTACTATAATAGTACTGTAAAATATGGAATTGGAGGCAGGTGTCTGTTCCTTGGGCTGTATCTGTGTGCTTTTTTTGCTGATTATACAGTGATTCAATCTTACATAGTTGTCTGTTCTGTAACTTCCTGCTGTGTTGATAAGACTGTCTTCCGGGACAAGGAGCTCAAAGTACATGAGATAGTTTAGGAACAGGAAAAACCCATATGGTCCAACATGCTTGCCCTTTTAAAAAGGTGTCTTAATCCCACTTTCTTGCTTTTTCACTGTTCCTCCAAGTCTCCCCCACCTCCCTCCACTCCTCCAGAAACAAATCAAATGTATTCAATGGAAAGGATAATCAACATATGGAATAAGGTAGTTGGCAAGGCAATTAGAATATAAATGCATGCAAGAGATACCTAGATATAAGTGCCCTGTTTACTCCTTGATCCCTAAATTAGGTATACATTCTGCATGCATTTCTTTCTGTTGATAACATAAGCTATATGAATGATACAAATTAAGTGATGTAAATAATATCTTAAATCACAGTTCAACTTCTCTCAGACAGTGAGTCTTAGCTTGCAACTGGTAGCACCTGGGTGAAATGCACCCATACAGCCTCACTGAAGTCAGATGGGCTCTGCACAGGCACAGCAGTCTGCCCCTCTGCTATCAGTTGCAGATTCAGAGCCTTGTTCTCCACATGAATGTACAGTAATACACTGTACTGTTATGAGGAAGCACTCCCAAACTATTCTCTAGAACTTTATTCATGACTCCATTGCAGATTGTCCTAAAAGTCCAAATGCATTTTTTTTAAATAATTCATGGCTCCTGGGTTATTTCAAATGGCTTTGCCGCTTTTCCTGTCTAGTAAACTGTTTCATATCTTAGGGTAAAAATGAGCTGACCAAGAAGATTATGTTTATTGTTTTTATTCCTTTAGAGAACCCTTGGAAGCATATATCTATTTTGGTCCTGTGTATTACCAGAAACTAAAGCATATGGTGTTGGATAAGATGCATGCCAGAGCTCGAGGCCCTAGAGCTGTCCTTACCAGGTATTGTTGAAGAATGTGTGCAGAGTACTTGCTGCGTAATCAGAAATGTGCTAGGTTCACTAAACCTAAGCAGATAAAAGATTAAAGTGTTTTGTCTCTTAGTGTTTAACGTATTTGATGTTCCTTGTTTAATATTAATTGGGGAAAATAACAAAACTCTTGTGAAACCGTGATAGGAGGAAGTTAGTTTGCAGATCCAAAGAGTGCTTCATACAATTCAAGTTGAGGCTTCTACTCTGTTCTTAACTCATTCTGTTGCATCTGGGGAAATGTAGACATTGTGAATCACTGGGTGATGTTTTTAACATAACAGATACGTAGACCTATGGGGTTATTTAAAAGCATTGCTGTCCCTTTTTGTTTGTCCTCACTGGCATTTAAAGAGCTTTTTTCTTCTTCTGTTTTTGATTTAACTGCAGTGTTCTCACAACACAGTGTGTGAATGGAAGAAAAAACTTCCTTTGATCTTGCAGCAGTCACTGGGATTTTTACATAGTACAATTAATATTGTGACACTAACTTTTGCCCTTTAATATGAAATGAATGGATTGGCTACAATTGAATGTAAAACACCCATTGAAATGGTATACACACATCCCCAAAATACAGCATCTGCAATGCTGTCTCCTTCCCCCTCCCACCCAACCTCAATCCCTGTGGTATGGTCAAGAAAGAGATACACTCCAAGATGGCATTTACCAATCAGTGACCTTTCTGTTCTTATTCAGCATGGTGCTTGTTGGCAATTTCAGCACACCCTGCAATTCATCAGTGTCAGAACTTACAAAGAAACCTATGGTAAGTCTCCATTTTCAGCTGTTTCATTAAAGATCTGATAAAGCTTCCTCAGTTCCCGTGATGTGGTTATCATTGCACTAAATATGAATTCTCTTGTCTGCAGTCATGTTTGCTTTCATCTGGCTTTCCCCTTGAATAAACATGGCCAAGCCTACACTACCCCGCTACATCAGGAGCAAAAAGGATCAATATTGGTGTCTTTAGTTTCAAGTTTAGGAGTCAGAGGGTGTGCTTGAAAAAGCATGTATGTAATGTGATATGCTTCCAGAGATTTAATACCTCCATCTACACACTCAAGGACTCTGAAATCTTCTGCTTTCATTGGATTTATCTGGCTTCTTGCCCTTGAGGCCAAACAAAGACTCATCCCCTTCAGCTGTAGTCGATATGGCTGCTCATGCTGCCTTCAAGTTGATGGATCCTTTTGGCTTATCAAACCTTATATCACTGAATCACTTTGCTTGGAAGTGACCTCTGGTGGATTACTTTGTCCATTCCTCTGCATCATAGCAGGATTGCTTGCATGATCCCTAAATCCCATGAGACAGTTGGTTGTCCAATCTAGTCTTGAATATCACTAGTGCAGATGATTCCAAAATCTCTTCTGGAACCCTATTTACCTAACTAGTGTTATCTTGGTACTTATATGCCCCATCTAAATCTTAGCACCATTACCTATGATCCGTTCTTGTTAACGAATGACAGCAATTGATCACTGTCCCCTTTTATAACCTACCCTCACATACCTGCATAATAGTCCCTGTCTGCTTTTATCTGGCTTTCCCCTTGCCTTTGAGGAAGCTAGTGGATTGTTCTATTTAAGCTGCCTCATGACCACCGGTCTTAAAACTGTTTTTCTCCACTAATTCATCCTTTCTTATTACCATCACCTCCACTAAGAGAATAAGTTCCAGACTTTCGTGTTCGTTTCTTCATCCATTGCATTTTACAGAGGACAAAGTGGACTAACTGTATCTTAAAATGTGACTCTTTTGAATAGTACTCTTATAAAGATGACATTTCATTGTGGGGTTCACTGGTTATTGTCTCAATCATTTCCATATCAAATGTGCTTAGTTTTGCTTTGTAAAACTATCTCTTTACAACTGTGGAAAACTCCACCTGGGATCTGAGATTCAAAGCTGGCTTCTTTCGTTCTTGAGCATCACTAGTACTAAAGATTCAGCAGATTAAGTGATGTCCACAGACATCTGTCCAGCCTCATTGCCTTAAACATCAGTTTTTGCTTTTTTACTATTGCTATGCGTTGAGCAGATGTGTTCATTTATCTCCTTGATATCTAGAATTTTTTTCCATGAGCATTCAGTTAAGGTAGAACCTGTCAATATATATATGGGTAGTCTAATATTTATTTCTTCTAATGTGTATCATCTTGCATCTGAATTTAATCTGCTATTCTGTTCTGTATAGGTTTTTACACCATCATTGTAGTATCTGAGGGACTTCCAGTATAGCATTAAGCAACATGACTAACATCTGTCAGATATCTGTCCTCTTGCCCTTTCCCCAGGGAGAGGTGTGTGTGCAGGGGAGTGTCTTGTTTTAGTGTTTGTTTGGTTAAAAAAAAAAGAGAGAGCGAGAGAGACCAAAAGAGCTATGTGTTTCTGATAGAGAAGGCAAGGTTACAGAAGTGCACCTTGCCGATAGAACAGCAGGTGGGGAGGCCCTTAGTTCTTGAGGGAGTTCTTTTGACGGTCTGAGTGGCCCCTGAGAAAGCCCTGTCTCCTGCACAAGTCAGCTTCACCCTGATCATAGAAAGCTCCATTGTGCCAGAGGAGCGAAGTTGACTCGGAATCAGACCCTTTCTCCGCTGTTAGACTAAATTGGTCCGTTTCAGAAAGCTGTGTCTGTGGCAGCAAAATGTCACTGCAAAGAGAGAGACCTGACAGCAGCTGGTGTATGAATATAAAGGCTTTGCGGGTTAGGCAGTGTACCTAATTTTAACCTCATCCTGTCCTCTCTGCTCTATGGCAAATGTTTGGGGTTCCTGGGTCTCCACCCCTGAGACATAAACGGGTGCCAAAGGCCCCAAATAAAGCTCACAGGCAGCATAAAAGAGGAAGCTAGAATTCTATTGCCCAGTCAGCTCTGTATATACGTAACTACATTTACTGTTCTATGTAGGAAATCGGTGTTGGCTCCTCTGTGGGTTATTTTCTCCTCTTGTGCGTACGCACGCGCACACACACAATTATCAGAATGTATAACTCAGTCCTGGCTTGTTGCCTGCTTGCATTTTGAAATAATCAGACACGCCGGTTTCATAGTGCATTGTAAGAAAATAATTTGGTAATACTGGTCAATGTTGCCCTCCAATCCCCAAGGCCTTGGAGCAGTGTCCCCTCTCTTCCTGTCAGAGATATGAAGGTCCTTTGGATAACATACCCACCCTTGAGGTCCAGTGATTCAGCCAGCTAGCACTGTTGTTTAACAGGAATGAGGGGGATCACTGTTGAGCAGAGTGAGACATACTTTCATCCCCAGGGGTTAAGTACCTTTTCCTCTGCTGGCCTAGGAAGCAAGAAACAGGGCAAGAAATTGAACTCAGTCTTCTGGATAATGCCGAATAGTGCCATTAAATTGCTGATTTGGGTTGAGTTTTTTAAGTAAATAAACATTGGAGTTAACTGCTTGATTATTCTGGTTCTAACGGTAATAGTTAAATAAACAATATCAGGATCAACTGGCCCCAGTTTTTCATTTAAGAATAGGTTTCAGAGTAGCAGCCGTGTTAGTCTGTATCCGCAAAAAGAAAAGGAGGACTTGTGGCACCTTAGAGACCAACACATTTATTTGAGCATAAGCTTTCATGAGCTATGGCTGTAGCCACAAGTCCTCCTTTTCTTTTTTCGTTTAAGGATGTGGTTCTTTTACTTTCAGTGCTCCTGGTACTTTCTGGTTTTATTTGTGTTTCTCTTTTTGTTTTTTGACATTTGAAATGTTTTCTGTTTTTAAAGCTTCCATGTTTGGGTCTCTTGAACCTCTGTTTAGAATGCAGAAAGGAGGGACAACAGCCGGGGTGGCTGGATGGGTGAAAGAGAGAGAACACGCAAACCCTTTATAAATATTATATTTTATAATATTAAATAACGCTTAAAGGGGAGGGGAAATTTCAAAGCACCTCAGTGAGTGAGGAGAACAAGTCCCATTGACGTCATGTACGCCTTGTGCTGCTAGCTTACTTAGGAGGTTTTGAAAACCCCACTCTCTGGGTAAAATTTTCTAAAGCACCGAAGTCCCATTGACTTTCAGTGAAACGTAGGCATCTGTGCAAGTTTTGAAAATGGGGGACTTCGGTGCTTTGCTCTGTATCTTTAAAGACTACAGCTTTTTAAGGACTAGAAAGGAAAGAGTGCACATAGCTTTTCCAGAATCTCATTATTTCATTGACTGGAAGGGGAGTCGTAGGTTCTCCGAGACAGATTTTCAAAGGTAGGTAGGCACATAAAAGATGCAGATAAGTGCCTAGTGAGATTTTCAAAAGCGCTTAGGTGCCTATGTGCATCTTGAGGTGCATCTTTATTCAGATACCTTTCAAAATCTGGCCCTCACAGCCTTGCTGGATAAGCTCCAGGATCAGTCATTAAAGCAGTGTCTGAGCAATGAACATGCCACCATCCGTGTGTGTGTGTGTGTGTGTGTGTGTGTGTGTGAGAACTAGGATGTTAAACTGTAAACAGATTCCTCCTATTGTCACAACAAGGAAGAAAATGAAACCAGTTACATGAATGGAAGGACAAATTTGAATTGCAAACAGATTAGCTTTATGTTCCCAAGGTGGTGACACAAAAAAGGAAAGACTTCTTCGAAAAGTAAATACAATTTAAACCTTGACAAGATCCATTGAATCTAGTAACTAAGATAACTTTTTGTAGTTATTAAGCAGGTTAATTAGATATTGAGGCCATTTATTTTTGGAACCATTTTTCACTGTAAAATTACAACTTTACTCTGGAAATAAAATAATTTGAATTATTATACACAAAATACGTATATTACAAAAGTTGCAGGCCTGATTCGCTAGTACACACTGGCTGCTTTATGCCACTCCAGTGATGCAAAGGATCCAGATATCCAGCTCCACCACCCAGGTAAACCTGTACTTTAGGACCACCATAAACAATTCTTCTTATCCCTTGGTGTTTAAGGGCTTGATCCATAGCTCATTGAAGTAGAAACTTCTATTGACTTCAGTGGTCATTTTGTATCCATCCCTAAACCTTTAAAATCCTTTTATCTTCTTTTAAATATTTCATGTGGCATATTCTGGCAACCACTTTCTGATTATCAAATTATCCAGGACAAAATAGACAATATTTTAATTACTTAAAGGTATACTGTAATAATTTAGGCAATGCATGTACATTCTTTTGTTTAATACATTGTGATATTTTTAAATGTCTCCATTATGTTTTTTTAAAAGTTGCTTTTTTGTCATTCAACTGCTGTTTGCAACCCAAGTATTGCTGTGCAGTGTGCTAGTATGTGAGAATCAAAGTCTGCAGTATTGCCAACCTAAAACATTCCAGAATCATGAGATTCATGTAAAAAACAACTTTTTTTTTTTAAAGCCAGTTTTGCATTTTGATTTGCATTCTGGTTTCAGAGCCTTTTAGAGTGCACTGGAATCACATTTCAAGCATTTCTCCACAACCACAAGGGGCAGAAACTTCCTATTTTTGCAAACAAAGGCTGAGATTTTCCAATAATCACTTGTCTTCAGGAGCTGGGTATAAGTAAAATGCCAAATATCATGAAATTTGTGATGAAATCATGAGTTGGCAACACTGACCTGACAAATCTATGTATGTTTTGCATTTCTGCTTAGACAAACTGCATAAAAGTTAAGAAAAGGCTTTTTTAAAATTATTTCCAGTTTAATAATCTTTTACGAACACACAAAAAGAGAGGAAGCAGCAGGCTGGATGTTCTTCCAGGGCCCTTCAGCTTTGGAACTTGCTGTCCTGGATCCAAATTGTCCTAGTTTATTGATGTTTGTTTGCAAACACTGTTGGGCCTGTTGCAAAGCCTCCTGTATTTTACCTAGCTGACAGAGACCAAGAGGACACTGGTGGGAGATCATAATATTTCTAACTGTTGTATTATGACTTATTTTAAAGATTGGGCAAAAAGGGATTCCTGGAACAGCTGTTTGTATAACACAGTTTTTAAAATATGTCAAGGGGCACCTGAAGGATAGGTGCTCCCTTTTAATGTACGTTTTAAAGTGAAAGTAAATTTAAAAAAAAAAAAAAAAAAACCTTGTAAAAGGACATTTACTTTTAAAAAAAAAAAAGTCAAATTAAAACAAACATCTCATTTTTCCAGTAGGGTTTTTTTTCATTTCTACATGTATCAAATGACTTGTTTAAAATTTTATCAGAGGTGTGAAGTTTTTGTTTTTTTTCCTAGATCCCATTAGCTAGAATATATGTCCAATTGAAAACACAATATCTGTTTTGGCTCCTGTTTTATTTAGCTGGATAATAAAACTTTAGTACTTTGAATGCTCTGTAAATATAATGTTTACTAATTTTGTATTCATGTATGTAGTTATAACTGGATTCTTGGCTAATGAAAATTCATGTGTTTTGCATTTATTCAACTAAATCTGTGAAATAAAGAATTACGGTCTAGATTTTGCAATCCTTACTCATGTAACTACTACATATTACTCGCGCATGAGTAAGGACTACTTGCATGAATAAAGGCTTGCAGGATTTGCCCTGTGGTTGTAGACCTTTAATGTAAGCCTATTGGTACTATTCCTTAGGGAATACATTCCTAAAATTTGAGGACATATGTTCCAGAAATATTTATTATATTCTTTAAATTGTTTATTTCAAAGGCAACCCACTGAAGGTCGATCGCGTGATGGTGGTTTACGTCTTGGAGAAATGGAACGAGATTGTTTAATAGGTTATGGAGCCAGCATGCTTTTGCTGGAGAGACTGATGATTTCAAGTGATGCCTTTGAAGTGGATGTCTGTGGACAGTGTGGCTTGCTGGGATATTCTGGCTGGTAAATTGACTCATTTTAATGTTTTCTTGTTAGTGGGTTTACATCCTGATCTCTTCTCCTTTTATTTTACACATGCAGTCTTATGTTCTGTATGTCCACTTTAAAGAAAGCTATTGAATCTTTAAGTTATGTGAAGCAAACTGATTAACACAGTAAATACATCTACAGAATAATACTTCACACTTGTGTAGTGCTTTCTATCTTGAAAGTGCTTTGCAAATCTTCGTTAACATTTCCATACATTTTAATTAATCTACATCAATGACCAGGTAAGTGTAAAGGGGATGCACTCTGAATGGTCATGGGATTGGTAACAGGATATAGAGCTTTTCACTATTAAGGCACTGGTTCCTTCTGACTTGGTAGTGCAGCTGTCACACAAAGTAGTCTCTGGGCCAAATTCTGTCCTAACTGAAGTTGAGGTTTCAGAGGGTTTAAGTCAAAACAAAATCTGGCCTTTGTGGTCCATCTCCCAAAGTGGGAATAAATATCCATGTCCCAAAACTCAGTTACAGTTGGTACCTTTTGGCAGTCTGAGGGACAGGACAAGGTTGGAATTAACATGGAATCTGTACTGCCCTCTCACTCATTCTCTAGGGGCTTGTCTACATAGAGTTTGTGTGCCAATTTAACTCAACTAACTTAATTCAGTTGTTGCAACTCTCCTACTGGGGACAAGCTCTTCGATGGGTTTGTGTCTTAAATCACATTAGCTTAGGTCATGTACAAACCAGCTTAAGATAAATTAATTGAAGACACTTAAAACTAATTTAAGTGTCCACACACACAGTTGCATGGATTTAACCAAATTGGTTTAAAATCACACCTTTAGTTAAAATGGTGCAATTTTGAGTGTAGACCAGGGCTTAATTAATGGTCTCTGAGAGCTTGTCTGCCCTGCAGGGCAAAGTGAACTGGAGGGTGTGATCTGTAGCGCTCTAACATGTTGTGCTCTAGCCAACCTGTGCAGACCCAGCTGGAGTTCTTTAAATGGTACCCAATTCAGATTAATGTCATCCTGCTTGAAATGGAGCTACAGGAGTGTGAACTAGGTACCTTTTTAGAGCACACCAGCTGGGTCTACGTGGGGCAGTTAAACCCACAACATGTCAGCGCTCTACAGATCACACCCCTCTGGTGCACTTTGCTTCACTGAGTGGACAAGCTCTAAGTCCTGTCGGGAAGCTTGCACTGCCGCTCACTGCACCTGTTCTGTAGCTAGCTTTGAAAATTAATGGCCGCCGTCAGTCCTCCAAGTGATCAGTCTAGCACGTTTCATGCTTCAGTTAACTTTTATCTTTATTAAGGGAGAGTGATGAGATTTTTACAAAAAAGACACATAGGACCACATATTTCTAATGCAGTCATAAATATTTTTGAAGGACTGCTATTCTTTTTCAGTAAGATTTTCAGAAGCGTGTAGTGTCCTTTCATACTTAATTTTACTACAGAATAGAAAAAAAAATCTTTAATACCATACGATTTTTTTCTGCAAGTTACACTACACACAAAGGGCACCGTTAGTAGATGGTGTTCTTAGTTGCTGAGACTGTGGGGGGGTTTTTTGTGTGTACTGTAATTCTACTTATGTTCTCTGACCTACTCCAGTTCCCTTTAGCCCTTAATACTTTCTGTTTGTTCTCATGAGCAATAGACTTTCTGATTTCCTTTTACAGGAGCAAAGTCAGCAGGATTCTCTCCTCTAAAGCCATTTCTCCACCTAACACACCAACCGGGGGTAGATGGGTGCATATTTGTTTTGTTCTAAGTGGAGAATGTTTTCTTTTGGGTTGGAGGACCAGGAAGAGCCTGAGCTCAACTCTGAATCTCTGATCTATGCTGTTGCAATTCAGTACAGCATAGATCTTTTGGAGATGTTAGTATTGCTTTAATCTCCCATTGCCATGTGCTTGTCCTTGCTAGAGAACAAAGTTTACCACTCTCCTGGTGTTTCTGGGCCAAATTTTCTTCTGGAACCAGAGTAAGCTCCAGGGGTACAGGTGTTTTAATGATTGCCCCTGTGGCCATTCCAGGGGCAGTGGTGGACAGGAAATAACAATGAAGAGCACACAGGAATGCATTAGTAGTAAAATTCAAGGGGCTCTATTCTCCTGCCCTAGGATAAAAGCGACTCTTTTATTTAAAACAGTGGGAGTTACTTGCATCCTGCATTGGAAAAATCAGGCACCATGTCCGTTACTGTTCTAATACTACAGAGATTTATCTCAATACAATAGAGAGATCTGTATGTATGGTTTTGTTTGTTTTTTGTTTTTTAAAAAAGCAAATGTTCTCAGACTATCTAATGAGTCCTGCTGGCTCAGGTTTTTCCTTGAGTCTTTGTGGTGCCTGTAAAGCTGATGGATTACCTCTTTGCAGGTCAGAAATCATTTACAAGGGAATTGGACTCTCCCCTATGCTTGGCACAGGAAAATTACTTTCTTTGGAGAACTTCCAGCCCCTACTAGAAAATCACCCTCCAAGTCTAAACTTTAGAGAAACAGAAAAAGCTCTTCCACTGGATACAGGAATAGAGACAAAGACCTGATTGCACATATCATCTATATTATAAATGAGTGATTTACCTTTTCGAAACGGGAGAATCAGCGGTATCAATGTCCTTGAACCCCCCAACCCCTGAATCCCAGCCATAAATTACTGAATAGTTGAGGTCAGGTTTGCCACAGACTCAAACCTTCATAATTTCATGTGAGTCTTGCAGTGCAGAAGAGAGGGATAGGGAGATGAGTGATGATCTGCATCTTCTGTTTGTTGTACTTCTCTGGCTGTGGATTCGCCCCCAGATTACTGAATTTCCCACATCGCCACCATTTATGCTTTGCCTTCCCACGCTGGCTCCTATACAGAGCAACCTGATAGGTACTTCCTTTCACTGTGGGAATACAAGACAAGGTACACCTGTTGGTGATGTTAGAAAGATGCACTGATTGCTGGGGAAAGGCAGAGCGCGACTAGCCAGTAAGGATGGAGCTTCCTTATTGGAATGTGACCCTCTGTCAGTCTCCCTCTAACCGAATGCCACCTTCTTAGGAAAAAAAAAATTTCTCTGCAGGTAAGATTATATTGTCACTGTTGTCCTGGATTCTAGCCTAGTGCAAGCTTTATCCTGTGCAGACTAATTGCATTTTCCTCAAGTACTGAAAACATGGAATTAGAGGCCAAAACTGTTTGGAATGCAACACCTTTTAATGTTGTGGATTTGGATCCCAGTTGCCTTAATTTTCTACTATGATTTTGGTGTACTGGGTATAAGGCTATACAGTAGGTTGCCAGGAATACATCTTTGTTATTAGAAGCTATGGAAGTTTGTCTGCCTATTTTTCATCGTATGTTATGGGCAAGAAAGTAGACTGAAAGTAAGTCTTGCTCTTTTGTATGTGAAAGAGATGGGATGCTGTTTTCGGTCTCAGTGTCAGAATATCTTTCTTTTTATCATTTGATGTACATGTGTTATGCCCAAAAAGAGGGTACCTCTTAATTTTCCTCAACTCTTGTGCTCATATAACTGAAGTCTAGGTGGATAGTCGGAGGATTGAGGTTGTTAAACACCCATATTCCCCGAAAGGAGCATAAAGCCTGCTCTGAACATCCCTCAATGATCAGTGATTTTTTTTTTTTTTTTTAAAGAGAGCGAGTGTGCGTGAGTGTGCACCCATTCATGTGTGTGGGGGAAAAAACGTGTAACATATAAGTGTTATAAATAACAGCAGAACTACCCAGCAGCAGGACACCACCTGTTGCTTTTCTTACCGTTAATGTTATTTAAACTGTTTGGATTCCTGGTTGTGCTTTTGTCATATGACTCAGCCAATGGCTACTGAAGATGTCAGGCCTTAGGAGAAGACAGTATTTGGATTGTTTAGTACTTTATAATTGTTTAAATTCTAGTTTGATGTCGAGTCCTGTGAGAGAAGACTAAATCATTGTTTGTGACTCAAATCTCTCCTGTTAAGCAACTGTGTAGACAGGCATTACTCTGCATGTGAGTGCCAAGCGTACTCTTTGAACTTCTGTCATGATACCAAAAATATATATTTGGGCCAGACTAATGAACATGTGATAAGTGCTCTTTTTCCAAAGCCAGGCTCTCGCTCCACCGGCAAGGATGGGACGAGAGTGTAATCTGCTTCTGAGTGGAAGGAGAATGCCTTATGTTTCTCAACAGCAACTCCTTCCACCTGTGTAAGGCCCTGCTTTGTACAGCTTCAATGCAGATGTGGCCAGTCTTAACAAAGATAATGTCTGCAACATGGGTCCTTGAAGGTGTTGGAAGAGCTGAAGGGAATCAGAAAGGCTCCATAAAATAACTCATGGATCCTTCGACCAGTGAGGGTGAAAAAATGAGTTTTTAACCCTTTAAATTAGGGGTTTGTTAATCAAACCCTTTTTGTTCAACTTTGTTGCAAAGTTTAAAGTTTGTAAACTGTAGGTGGAGTTTCTCCCAGAGAGAGGAACAGACATTCAAAGCAATCTAATTCTGTAAAAAGCTCCCTGGTGGGGAAGCATAATCAATAATGGGTGGTTTCAGCTACTAAATAAGCTGTATCCATTCGTAGTTGCAGTCAGTGACCTCTAATGAGCAACACAGTAAAAACTAGGTAATTAGAGCAGCTCAGAACCTCTCAACTGGCCTTTGTCAGAGACTCAAGCATCAGTGAGACACTGCTCTGGGAAAGCTTGTAGCAACGCATTGTTCTGTAGATGACTGGAAGGGCACTAGTCGCCAGGAAAAAATGGTTACATATAAGATGTCCCCCTAACATGTATATCCAATATAGGGTGGTACATCTGGGTTATACTTTCCTGAGGGAAGTAACAACATACTGCCCTCAGTGGCAGGATTGGTTCCTCTGTGGGTGAGGAGGGACCCCTGCAGCTGAGAGTGTCCCAGTGAAGGTTTTAAAAAAATTCACTGTGGGTTACCAATTTAATACAGGTCCTCCTCACCTTACTCTTGTGCATAGTCCCAATGAGTTCAATGACCGTGCTCTGATGAATACAGCAAACGGGGTTTGATTCTTATGCTGAAGATGTTCATGACACATAGGAGACCATAAATATTTTGGGAGATTGTGCAGGTGCAATATTTTGGGTATTTGAAAATTTATGGATACAGAAAATGTTTAAATTTAAATCTGGTTTAAATTCAGCCTTTGTGTGAGTGTAATTTACACTGCACTGAATAGCTGTCTGTTTACACAAGGGCTGAATTTGGCCCTCTAAGTGCACATATCTTGAGTTATGCACTGCACATCTCTAAACATGCACGCCCTCCATCTAGATTTTGTAGGCAGACCTCTGACAGTATGGGATTGTACTGTACCAATGCTGGGGTAGATAAGGACATGTGACCAGCCAGAACATACCCCACACTCCTCCCCACAATATCATGTCTGTCTGCCAGTCTCAACTTGCCCCGCCCACCACTGAGCTATGAGGTGCATTTTCCATGTAGTTCCAAGAAAGATCCTGTTAAATCACTGTACCGCCTCTCGCACTGATCCCAGACTGGACAAGGGTATGACCAGAAGCAGAAACGTCATGCCCTATAGAGAGCTCCGGGGCTGCACATGTAACTGCCTTCATTTTCTGTAATTGTTGCTATGTCCACCGCAGAAGATGGTCACTTTTCTCATAACTTTCTCTCACACAAATATAAACAGACAATGAGGAAAAGATTTATTGCAAAAAAAATTGAGCTCTGTTTTCTTTAAAATATCATCAACAATCCAATTGTATAACGGTGCCTATTGGTTCGGGCAACAATAATGCCCACGTGGAACAGGTATTCTCTGGAAACAGTTGGTTCTCTTTAACTAATTATTGCCTTCAGTCAGGTCAAGAAAGTACCAATCCTGCTTTTTGTTCAACTCACAAATCATGTGGAGTGGAATCCATTCTTCACTCTGAACTGGAGTACTGTAGTCAATGCTGCTGTACCGTTAGCTGAGAGATCAGTTGGTAATGAAGGACTCCAAAATATGGACCGTGTAGAGGCAGAGCAGCCCTGAATTTCTTGAAAAACCAGTAGCTCCTGAACAGCATTATTTATTATTAAGGCTAAGATTTTGCCATGGTTATTTTTACTAAAAGTCATGGACAGGTCACGGTCAATAAACAAAAATTCATGGAAGCCGTGACCTGTCTGTGACTTTCGCTGCTACGGCTCCATGGTTTCCCCCAGCACCGTGGTGGCTGGGAGCTGTGGGGTTCCCCCTCTGTCCAGGACAGCCGGAAGCTGCAGGGGAGTCCACCCTCCACCCATGGTGGCTGGGAGCTGTGGGGTCCCCCCTCTGCCCACAGTGTGGGAGCTGCAGGGTGACCATATTTCCCAAAGAGAAAACGGGACACCCCAACCGCTTGCCCGAGGTGTTCCCCTTCCCCCCACATTGCGTGGCTGTCGCCTGTCGCTGGAACCCTGAGGAGGGCCCCCTGTTGCTTGTCACTGCTGTCCCCGGAA
Organism: Lepidochelys kempii; assembly: GCF_965140285.1. NCBI lineage: Eukaryota > Metazoa > Chordata > Testudines > Cheloniidae > Lepidochelys > Lepidochelys kempii. The sequence continues at coordinate 254,286,435 of NC_136380.1, forward strand.
TCCTGCCAAGGCCCCACTGGCTGTCAGCTCCAGAGTCCTGCAGTCCCTGGCGCTGAAGCAGAAAATGTCACAGCAGGTCTCTGGAAGTCGCACCTTCTGTGACTTCCATGACATAAACGTAGCCTTATTTATTATAGATCAGGACAGGAAAGAAGTGGCATGATCTGATGGAATAACTACAGCAGACTTTGGTGTTGGCTCTCAGAATCGAGGGCCTTGTAGCAAATTAGTTCATTTTATCATCCATTTATCATTGTGTTGTTTAGTGTTATGGTCAACTCATATGCTTTTTCATATATAATCAATGTATGCTGAATAGCAACAAGAGTGGAACCCTGGTAGTTTTATACAAAATCACTAAATTTAATTTAAATCAAGTCTACGGGTAGCCAATTATTTTTTTGTCAAGGTCCAGATTTCTTGGTTAAGGTATAGTCAAGGTCCAGACTCCAGAGAAAATAATAATAAAAACAATAACAATAATTGTGATAAGTAGTAAATAGAGATTTTGGGGTCCATTCAAAAGTGTCTGGCAGTCCAGATTTGGCCCGCGATCTGCCTCTTGACTATATCCATCTCCTATTGAGTTTGTTTATGAAGTGTCAGTTGACTTCACTGGGCCTGATGCTATTGACATCAGTGGGTTTTGGATCAGGCCCATGGACAGCAGAATCAAGTGACTGAGTAAACATTGATTCTCACCATTGTGGACATTGGGAAAACTCCCACTGACTTCCGGAATGAGCTTCAAGCAAACAGCCATCAAATAGGAAGTTTAGGACCTAATGATCTGAGACAGGATTTGAACCTCAATCTAGAGATTGAAAAGATTGATAGCCCATTCCAGACTCCTGAATGATTGAATTTCCTCAGTGGCTTGTTTTCTAAACTTTATAAAATATTATGGATAATAAATGAATCAAAGAATGAGAAATGGGAAAGTAGCAATGTGATATTTGCGGAAGAGTTTCCAATTCTCCATATGATGTGTAAGGTTAGAGGGAGAGGGAGTAAATACTAAATTTTATGTTGCTGGTTCTTATCTCCATGTAAGATAAAGATAATCTGTAGAATGTTTGGTAGTCTGATATTAGGCTATTGAACACAGGGCATTTTCATTCTAATTTATTTGAAGTGCCCAGTTGCACACATGTACTGAAAAGAATTATACACCAAACAAAAAAACCAACTCCCTAAATTATCATAAGATTCTATTACCCTGAGTGACCAGTAGCGGGAACATTTAAAGGCTGCTTCACTAATTTCCCATTTTAATTGCAACCTGCGCTGCTTTGGTTGCTTATTTGTTTGTGGAGGCTGGAGGAGAGAGAAATATTCAGCCTAGTAAGAATGAGCATAAATGGATTTGGGACACTTTTTGGTAATGGGAGAAATCTCAGGTGAGAAAACAAAGGTTGAAGGCCCCTTCTCCGTGCTCTATCCGTTTTGAAAGTGAGTAGAATGGAAACTGAACAACTAGCCAAATGTTTAGATTTTGAATCCGCTTGACCACTGTCTATGTAATGCTGTCTCTTGAGTGGCCCTATTCCCTGCGTGTGAGGGGGATATAGCACTCAGTCCTGCAAGATGCTGAGCACTCCAGTCCCAATCCAGTAAAGCACAGGCTTAATTTTAAACACATGAGTAATCCTGTTGGCTTCAATGAGATTATTTAGGGACTTACAGATATGCACATCCTTACATATTGCAACAGGGCCAGAGTGCTCAGCACATTCTGAGATGGAGGCCATAGAAAATGTATTCTTTACATGCAGTGGGATACAAGAACCATTTGATAATTGTAGCAGAGCTTTATGTATAAACCTGCAATGAATTTGTTTTTGTTGTTTCCCTAGGTGCCATTACTGCAAGTCGTCTTGCCATGTCTCATCCCTGCGGATTCCATATGCCTGTAAACTATTATTCCAAGAACTTCAGTCTATGAACATTATACCCAGGCTAAAATTGGCTAAGTACAATGAATGAGCCTGCAAAACAAAGATTTAAGAAGAAATTTTAAATAAAGTATGCAGAACTGGAAGGAATTTCTGGGAAAAGGAGTGACTGTTAAAACTGAGTGGGGGAGGGAGGGAGGAGTGCTGATGAATTCCTTATTATTTCCCCCCTTGCTATTTTAAGTTGACTGGGAGACTGTGCTGTAGAGAACATCAAGAGCAAATGGTGGGGACTCAGGCAGCCTGGATGAATGAGATATATAGCAATTATGAAATAAGGCCCTGATCCAGCAAAGCACTGTACGCATGTAACTTTTAAGTATGTGATAATCATGCATTCAGGATGCAAGTGCTTCTCTGGATCAGGGCCTAGGGGTTATTGACTACAGCAGTTTATCCATATTGCTTAAGTATTAGTTTAATTTTTCCAGACTGACAGTGTATGAAAGACTAATAAAAACATTTTCAAGTATATTGCCTGTGTTTTGCTTTCATGACCCAGTGTTAATGTTGTAAAAGATGGTATGGTAAGTACTTTGAAGGGTCAAAATTGCTAAATTTATTGCGCTGAAGCATTTATTTACAATCTTTAAACAGTTTGGCGAGACTAAACACATTTTCTGAAAAACTTCCATACAACCTTTTTGAACAATATTTTCCGAAAGCAAGTAAAGAAAAGATGCATGTGTGTGGGGTGTAATACAAATATAAGGTCAAATGCTGCCTTCAGCTAGGCATACACGACTTCCAGTGAAGTTTGAGAGTGGATTGCCTGCATGCATCCGAGGGCAGAATTTGGTTTATAGAGACAGATTAATATTTTGATTCTTATTGAGTGTAATATTTTAGTACATAATAGCTTGCCTTCCAAGGGTTGAAGGCCTGAAAAAACAGGATATAAGTGCTATAGCTAATAATGGAGAGTCTCCCAGGATTTGTTTAAAAGAAAAATTGGGATTTTAAAATTAAACGTGACCAAGCTTTAGAAAATATGCTGTAAAGGACAATCATCCGCTGGCAGAGAGATAGACATGAGTGACCTAAGAAGATTTAGAGAAGGAAAAAGAGCTATGTTTCTGTTAATGAGATACAGGGCCTAGAGCTAAAGCTGTGGGTGGAATTAACACTCTGAAGACACTTGGGCCCTGGTTCAGCAAAAGACATAAGTACATCTTAATTTTAAGCACACGAATAGTCCCACTGAAGTCAAAATTAAGCATGCCATTGTTGGATCAGGGTTTCAAGGTGCATCAGAGAGAAATAGCTGAGCAGTCTGGATCACAAGCAAGAAAGTAACATTAGCTGCATAGTGGAGATCTTGAGAGACCCATCAGCCTCCTAAATAGCCAAGAAATTTCAGTAAACTTGTCTTCCTTATTTTCTTGCATAAATGGCTCTGCCTCTGGGGGGGAATGGGACAAGTGATAAGTCCTGAACATTTTCTGATGAGGTGCTACTGAACTGGCTTGCTATTTTTAGCTGCATCCCAAACATTTAGAGAAGTAGCTTTGTGTCCTGATTAATGAACCAAGTCTGAGCAATCAGACTCACAAATGAGGGGGTGGATCTCTTCTTTTCTTTGCAGTCAGAGTAATAACAGTCTGGATAATTCAGAGAAGAACATTTGGACCTGGAAAGGTTGGGGGTTTTTTAGTCACCTGTGACCTGAACAACAAGATGCTATTAACAAAAAGTTAAGGAATGTACAGAATTGTACATGCCCCCCAAAAAGGGTAACTTATGAGCCACTGCTCTACCCAAATTACCTTTCTGCTGCCAGGCTGTGAGAAGGGGGTGGGAAATGAATGAAAAGCCCTGGCCAAATAAGTGCACCTACCTTGTTCCCAGAGACTGCCAAATTGAGGCTCTGGTGGACCACCAGAGGGAGTGAGCTTCAAATGCTAGGGCCTTCCCCTCAGAGAGCTCTGGCCTGGGTCCTGGAAAATATAGTCTGACTGAGGTGTTCATGCTGCCTAGTCCTGTCTTAATTGCTGTGATGGTCTGGGGTGAATTACAGGCCATTCAGGGCTCTGAAAGTTGTAAGCAACATCTAAAATTGTATCTGCAAATCAACAGGTAGCCAGAGCAGAGATCAGCAGGAGCAAAGGAATGTGTTCATAATAGCTTACCCCATTCAGAAAGCAGGCTTCTGGTGACATTGAAGGGTAGTCCTAAGAGTATGGTACAGCAGTTGAGCTTAGAGACGGCAAAGTCATGGGATAATGATTGTGAGGCCTGTGCTAGAGAGGAAAGAGAGGTAGGAAAGATGGGTAGCCAAAGATGAGGGAGAAAAGGCAGCACAGACCCCAGTAGCTATCAGAGAATTGCTAGCATTGCACGAAAGCTTATGCTCAAATAAATTGGTTAGTCTCTAAGGTGGCACAAGTCCTCCTTTTCTTTTTGTGAATACAGACTAACATGGCTGTTACTCTGAAACCAGTAGAATGCAGAGACTATAAAGAGTCTGTGGCAATAGGCAGGTGTATCTCAATAGATAGAATAGATGCTGCCTCCACCAATTCAACTAAAACCGTGCCCCAGCAATAAACACCTACCACCGTCTGATCCAGGTAAAGTCAAATCCAGGTTTCTTTCATCCAGAGCTGCCTCTCATACAGTGGGAGAGTAATAAGATTGTAGAATTCAGTTGAATCCAATATTTTACTACCTATGTTTACACCGTGTGTTTTAAGAATGATCACCTACATTTACTGATCTAGGAAGACACTTTGGAATGATAGATGGTGTTATGTATGATATCAGCACTGCAGAGCAAATATAGGAAATAACTCAAGAACCATTTATAGACAAACTCCTAGGACATGCTTCTCAGGGTAGAGGTGCAGGGGCAGAGGATCCCCGTCCATGGCCCTCAGAAGAACTCTGCTTTGAAATAAGCCCCTCAAGTTGCTACCCTACTTTTAACTGAGAATCTCCTCCCTGCAGCTCTGTGGAACTCGCACACAGTCTTCAGAAAGGCATTTGAAATGCTGTATCTGGCCGCATTCTGCAAGTTGATCTTCCCTTTGTAAAGTGAAATGCCGTCACACACCGTTCTAATGTCAGCTGATGACTCCCATGCCATGACTGGGCTTCCTCAAAACAGCCATGTAATGACTTTTTGTCTAATCACTGAAGGAGATGTAATGTTCCAAACAAATACTTGCTCTCAGGGCTTTCATACAGGGTACTGTGGTTAGGAAACTGCGCCATAAAGTTTTCATTCTATTCCAGCTTCTTTATTTCTTCCTACTTGGTGTCCAGGAGAAGCTTTTTACCAGAAGTACTATTCAACATGAAGGTCACTAATATGACTCCCAGCTGAAATGCTGAACACAGTCCACTTTCTAGCACAAGCAAACATGTATTTTGCTGCTAGCTGGGATACCTACCCTATAAATCATTTTAAATCATCCCATTTATTTTGAGGATACAAGGGATTTGACGGTATTAAAAATGTAGAATTGTTAAACTTGATTACAGAAGTCTGGGCTGGAAACTAAGTCTATTATTCCACTGCAAAATGAAGTTTGGGTCTACAGGGATGAATTTGAAACTGTCCCTTAAAAATACCATAAATGTCTAATCATGCTGTGTAATTATGAGAAATAAAATTAAAAAGGGTGCTGAAAGATGTTTAGGTGCAGTTTATTCATAAAATCCAGAACTTGTAGCTGTAATTGAAGCTGGGTTTAGCTAATCACTTGTTCAGGCTTTAAAAAAACAGCCTCATTTTTGAGCCATTCAGATCATTAAAAGCACCTTTATAAAAAATTTCAGTGACGTTTTCATGTAAACCTTCCCAAACGCTCCAGCATTGTGCTTGTGCCTTGTAACCAGAAAGTGAAATTAACTATGAACAAAAGTGAAACTGGCTAGTCTTGTTTCATCATTCATGCAGGATGTTGTGCAAATACATAGTGAAAAGATTTTTTTCAACATCTTTTAAAATAATCTAAATGTAATAATATTAGGTAAAACTGGTTTGTTTTCAATGTATTTGTCTTCAGAGATTTTAAGGCCAGAAGGAACCATTGTGATCATCTAGTCTGACCTCCGGCATAAAACTTCTGAATTAATTCCTCTTTGAACTAGAGAATATATATTAGAAAAACCTTTAATTTTGACTTTATAATGTCCAATGATGGAGAATTCACCACAGACCCTTGGCAATGCCAGAGTCCCCTTTAAACATATAGTTGGGATATACAAATCGATAGCAGCAGTGCTCACAGAATAGGTGTTACTCTTTTCTGCTTAAAAGCCCAGGAGAACCACACACACACACGCACACACTTGGCCTGATGAGAAATTGAAAACTGCCCTCAATAATTACTTGCATTTCTTAATTTTAAAATGAAATGATAAAATTTGACACTTTTCACAGAAAAAAAGCTGTTTAAAAGTGTAATGCTTATCTTAAGGACTAAGGAAAAGGCTCGTGTTTTACTTTCTTCTTTGGCAAATGCACCAGCATAAAGGGTGCCGCTGGCCCTGTGCCCTCTCAGTTTCTTCTTACCGCACATGATGGTTGCTGGAATGACCCTTTTTGCTGTACCAAGGCTGCTTTCCCAATGGTTTTGGACTTTCTCTGTTCATATTTTATATAGTTATTGCAGTCAGTGTATAGAGTTAGTTAGTGTATATGGTACTGTTAGTAATTGTCCCTGTCGTCGAGAGACTTTTCGCCCAAGGGCTGGGTATGCCCTGGTCCCTGGGCTTCAAGCTGTGTGCCTCATGCGGCAAGCTGATGTCAGTGAGTGACCTGCATGCTAGCTGCCTAAAGTGGCTGGAGGAGTCTCACATTAAAGAGAAGTGCCAGATCTGCAGAGACATCAAATCCCGCACGAGAAAGGATAGTGACATTCAGCTGAAGGCCTTTCTTATGGAGGTGGCCCTCAGATTGGCCTCGGAGCTGAGCCCCTCCGAATCAACGCTGAGAATCAACGTTGACAACCATGCAGAGTGCTCCCCTGGCACCGTGCTCTTCCCAGCACTGCTCCCCATCCCTGGTGCTGAGGAAGAGGCATAAGAAACAACATACTGAGAGAGGGCATTCTCCCATGCAGAGGAGGAACAAGAGGGGAGCGACTAGCATAGTGAGACCTGCATCAGGCCACTCATCCTCCCCAGAGCCTCTGATGACGCCATTGACTCTGCCTAGATGCTGAGTCCAGTACAGGACCTGCCACCGTCTCTCGGGAGCAGCCATGGGGTCAGGCGTCTGCTGGCCCCTTCGATCCCGGAGGCTTTCCAAGCCGCAAAGGCCCCGCTGCCCCTCCCAATTCCGCAATATCCTCCAATATCCTATATTCTCCATATCCTCAAGGCCCCTCGTCAGCCAAGGCGACTGAGGACAGAAAGGAGCAAGGTGCAGCGAGCTCCACCATGGCACCGAACACCACGGCACCATCCGGGGCAAGCCCTCCATGATCCCGAGGCAGCAGTTCCCCGGCACTGCCCAGAGGCAGAAGCTGGTACTGCACCACTATGGTCTCCAGAGGAAGAATCCACTTCAGACTCTGGTGGGGAATCCTTCGCTCCACCCAAAACTTATCAGTACCCAGCCTACACACCAGACTTCGGTGCCAGCCCTCTGGTCCCTGGCCAATGCAGTGGCAGTACTGGAATTCTTGGGGTTTTCCCCCGGTACTGGTCACTCCTTCCCACCTCTCATACTCGGTGGTGTCAGAAAGGTGAGCTCCCGTCTCTTCCTATCTGGCAACAGACCTGACTCCGATACCAACCCCGGTGCCGATGTTCAGGAAGTGGCCCCAATGGACGTGGTGGAAGGAGATGAGGAGCAGGGAGCCCTGCCTCTGGCACAGGCCTCCTCCTCATCCCCAGACGAGGCAGTCGCAGGCCCTAGTAACCCGCTCCCCAGGAGCTCCTGAAAAGGGTTGCTGTGAACTTGAGTCTGGAGGTTGAGGAGCTTAAGGGGTCAGAAGACAGCCTAATCTACATGCTAGTTGCAGCTGCTCCCTCCAGAGTGGCCTTGCCTGTTAACGAAGTGGTGATGGGCCCTGTCAGAACACTGTGGCAGACTCCTTCTCTGCCCCCCCCCCAACACCTCAAAAAGGGCAGAGAAGAAATACTATGTCCCAGCCAATGGGTTTGAGTACCTTTATTCGCACCCACACCCTGGGGTCCCTGGTAGTGTCGGCAGCAAATGAGCAGGACAGACAGAGGCAGTCGAGTGCTAACCCCAAATATAAAGAGGCCAAGAGACTGGACCCATTTTTGAACGTAAGGTTTATTTGACAGATAGTCTCTAGTTACGTATCTCCAACCAGCAGGCACTGCTGGGGAGCTACAATTTTAATCTGTGGGACTCATTGTCCAAATTTAAGGACTCCTTTCTGCAGGAGTCAAGGCAGAAGTTCACAGCTATCCTAGAGGAGGGCAAAACTGTGGCGAGGACCTCCCTCCAGGTGGCTCTGGATGCAGCTGACTCAGCAGCCAGGACTATGGCATTGGCAGTCACCATGAGGCGCTGTTCATGGCTCCAATCCTCTGGCCTCCCTCATGAAGTGCAGCAGTCCACCCAGGACCTCCCCTTTGAGGGCACCTCCCTCTCAGAACAGACCGACTCGAAGCTTCACAGCCTCAAGGATTCAAGGGCCAAGCTTTGTTCCCTGGGCCTTTATGTGCCCCCAGATTCCAGGAAGTACTTTAGGTCCCAGCAGCCTCTCAGGGCAGGAGCCCTACAAAAGAAAAGGGAAGGGTTATAAGCTACGCCAACCCCTTCCTCCTACCTCAGCCTTCCAGTTGGGTTCTCACAGATAACCCGGCTGGGTGAGGCAGACCTTTTGGAGGTATGCCTGAGGGCAATATACCAGTCTTAACTCCATATCCATCTTCCCTTTTGTTATTGGACCACCTGTTGCCCTTCAGCTGAATATGATCATATATAACATCAGATTGTTCGGTACTGAGTACGGTAACAGTTACAGCCTCCGATTTTCATCCACGCCTCCATCCCACCCCTCGTCCCCATCCCTCTTCAGGGACTCTTCTCACGAGCAGCTTCTCGTCCAGGAGGTGCAAGCCCTCCTACGTGTGGGGACTGTAGAGGAGATTCCTCAAGACTTGAGAAGGAAAGGGTTTTACTCCTGATATTTCATAATCCAGAAGGCCAAGCGGAGTGGGAGGGGGGTCTAATGGCCCATCATGAACCTGTGTCACCTCAACAAATATCTCAAGAAATTGACATTCTGTATGGTCTCCCTGGACTCCATCATTCCCTCCCTGGATCCAGGAGACTGATACGCTGCCCTCGACTTAAAGGATGCTCATTTCTACATCTGTCTTCCACAGACACAGAAGATTTCTCAAGTTTGTAGTAGGTCAATGCCACTAACAATTCACTGCTCTTTCTTTCAGCCTATTGGCATCCCCACAGGTCTTCACAAAGTGTATGGCCATGGTAGCAGCCTTCCTCAGGTGTTGAGGTGTAGAAGTCTACCCATACTTCTACGACTGGCAGATCAAAGGGCAGTTGCAGGCTCAGGTGCAGTGCATCATCAGTACAATCCAGGCCACCTTCCAGGCACTGGGTCTGTTAATAAACAAGCAGAAGTCAACCCTGGTCCCCATTAAGAGAATAAAGTTTATCAGGGCAGTGCTCGACTTGACCCAGCCAAAGCCTCCCTGCCAGAAGCTTGATTCCAAGCTATATTGGACCTGATTTCCAAGGTCACGATTCACCCAATTCACGGGTCTGCTCGGGTCTACCTCAGACTACTGGGATACATGGCAGCATGTACCTACATGATGCAGTACACAAGGCTATGCCTCAGACCCCTCCAGATATGGCTGACATCAGTCTACTCCCCAAGCAAACACCACCTGGACTCAATATTCATGATTCCACCTCTAGTTCTCACTTTGCTGGCCTGTTGGAGAGACCCAGGATCCATAATGGAAGGGGTACCCTTTGCTACCCTTCAGCTATTGACAACCCTAGTCTCAGACATGTAAGACCTGGGGTGGAGAGCCCACCTCAGTAGTCTCAGGACCCAGGGCCTTTGGTCCCAGGAAGAACTCTCCCTGCATATAAATGTCAGCGAGCTCAGGGCAGTACACTTGGCTTGCCAGTTGTTTCTTCCCCAGATCTCAGACAAAGTGGTGCAGGTCCTGACGGACAACACTGTACCAAAATTTTGCATCAGTGTTTTACATCAACAAGCAGGGGGGCTCGATCTTCAGCCCTGGGCCAGGAGGCCCTTCAGCTGTGGGATTTCTGTGTGAAACACGCCATTCACCTCAAGGCATCAAATCTCCCCAGAGCCCAATACACATTGGTAGATCATCTCAGCAGATCTTTTTCCTCTCTCCACGAGTGTTCTCTTCACCCACAGGTCATCCATGTCATCTTCCAGAGGTGGGGGCCTCCACAGGTGGACCTGTTCACCACCAGACAGACCAGGAAATGCCAAAAGTTCTGTTCACTGCACAGTCACAACATAGGCTCCCTCTCCGATGCCTTCCTGCTCTCACGGGCAGACAGCCTGCTGTCTGCCTTCCCACCGACCCCCTTGGTTCACAAGGTCCTTCTAAAAATCAAATGGGACAAAGTGAAGTTTATCCCAATAGCACTGGCAAGGCCATGCCAGCATTGGTTCAGCAAGCTTCTAGACCTCTTTGACTCACATTCCCACTCCTCCCAGACTTGATTTCACAAGACCACAGCCAGTTGCTTCACCCTAACCTCACCTCCCTGCACCTGACTGCATGGTTGCTGAGTGGCTGAACCCTGAAGAGCAGGCCTGCTTGGATCAGGTTTGACGGGTCTTGCTAGATAGTAGAAAGCCTTCTACCAGGGCTACCTACCTGGCCAAGTGGAAACACTTGACTTGTTGGGCCTCTAAACGAAATCTCTCTCCATCCTGATCTTCTCTTCAGTCTATCTTGGACTATCTGCTCCATCTAAAGCATCAGGGTCTGGCTCTCTCATCTATTAAGGTTCACTTGGCAGCCATCTCCGCCTTCCACCCTCCACTGAATGACAGATCAGTGTTCTCCTGTGAGATGACAGTAAGGTTTCTGAAGAGGCTGGAAAGACTCTATCCTCAGGTTCATGATCCAATCCCCCCATGGGACTTAAACCTGGTCCTGGTGAGGCTCGTGCCCCCCCCCCTTTGAGACATTAGCGTCATGCTGCCTGCTGCTTCTCTCTTGGAAGGTCACCTTCCTGGTGGCAATCGCCTTGGCCAGAAGAGGCTCTGAGGTCAAAGCCATGATGTCGGAACCCCCTTATAAGGTGTTCTTCAAGGACAAGGTCCAGCTGCGCCCTGACCCGGGCTTCCTGCCAAAGGTGGTGTCGCAATTCCACAACAACCAGGACATTTTTCTACCTGTCTTCCCAAAACCTCACGAGTCCACTGAGGAACATCTGTTTCATACGTTGGATGTTAGATGGGCCCTCCCTTTTATATTGAGGGAATGAAGTCCTTCAAGAAGTCCACGCAGCTCTTTGTAGCAGTAGCGGAAAGGATGAGAGGGCTACCTTTTGTCATCCCAAAGAATCTCATCCTGGATAACGGCCTGTATTCAAACTTGTTACAAGCAGGCAAAGGTTCCACGTCCTGCCACTGTGACTGCTCATTTCACAAGAGCCCAGGGTTCATCAGCAGCGTTCCTTGTGCAGGTATCAATCCAGGACATCTGCAGGGCCGCAACCTGGTCATCGGTGCATACCTTCACGTCCCGCTATGCCATCACCCAACAGGCTTGAGATGACGCTGGTTTCAGAAGAGCAGTATTACAGTCAGCATGTCCATGAACTCTGCGCCCACCTCCAAAGGTCCTGTCTGAGAGTCACCTAGCGTGGAATAGACATGAGCAAGCACTCAAGGAAGAAAACTTTAGTTACTAACCTTCTGTAGCAGTTCTTCAAGATGTGTTGCTCTGGTCCATTCCATGACTCATTCTCCTACCCCTCTGTCAGAGTTACTGGCAAGAAGGAACTAAGAGGGTGCTGGGTCGGCAGGGCCCTTTACACTGGCGCATATGGCCAGAGGGTGCTCGAGCTGGCCCAATGGATACCACTGAGGTAAAAATCTCCAGCAACTGTGCATGCGCCATGCACACACCTGGCATGGAATGGACGTGAGCAACACATCTTGAAGAACAAGACTTATGGAAGGTTAGTAACAGTTTTTTCATTTGTTAGTGATGGGAAGAAATGAGAAACTAATAAGCAGTGCTTTGCACCTTCAAAGTGCTTCACAAGTCACTCTCATACCACGCCTGGTAAGTCAGTTGTGTAAGAATGATCCCGATTTTACATCTGGGAAACTAAATCAACCAGGCCCAAATTGCTGTTGTACTGGTGCAGAGACACCCTGCCCCTTCCCCCCCCCCAAGGAGAATGCTTCCCCTAGCTTGTGGCTGGTGAGGGCTTGCTTGGCCTTCCTCACAGGTTAGAGTAGCCCTGAGGCTGGCGCTGACCTGTATCCCTAACGCAATGCCCTCTAGGAGCCAGTGTACTAACGCAGAATAGCTGGAATGTAGGCACACTCTGGCTCCACTGCAGGGAGCCCCTCCACTGGGGGGGATGGGACAGAGCTGGCTTTATACCTTCCAGAGAGGTCTCCTACATCAGGATCATTCTCTAAAGGGAGTTTACAGCCCTGTAACCTGTGCAAAGGGGACATAGGAGATAGATGAATTTCCCCCCTGCTCCCCAGCCCTCCTCCCCCTTAGACAGGATGCCTCCCACCCATATGCAATCCTGGAGCACCTCCTCCCTCCAATTGCCCCACTTGAGGCAGGGTCCATGTCCCAAGCTCACTTCCCCACCGAAGCAAGCCCCAGGGCCTACCCTGCACCCCACCCTCTGGGGCACTGCCCGATACCCACCTCCATTGAAAGAATCGCAATTGCACTGAAGCCTACTAAAGTGACGACAAAGATTCTTCAGTATGAAAAACTGACCCCAGGTGACTTTTTTATGGTGTTTGCTTAAAATGCTACCTGGAAACACCAAAACTCTCTTCTCCTTTTACAGAAGCTTTTCTGACTTAAATGAATAAATGAGAAAAAAAGTCTGTTCTGAAAATATCTTTCTCTCGCGTATATGCCTTGATCCTAGATATCAACCCCTTATGTCAGAAGTCCAGGCAAAATCTCATTTAACCCGAACGTGGATGCAAATGGAAATGCTTCAGGCAGCAGTCTAAAATAATGATGTCACAGAATGAATGTCTGAAACTGAAAGATCAGATGATGAATCGGAACGTCTTATAAAACTCATTAAACCTCTGAAAAGATAGTGAGATCGGGATGAAGGAAAGCCCAAAAAAGATTGGGCCAATTCTTGATTAATTTGAAGATGAGCCAGGTCTCAGTAAGACAGAAAACATATTAACTGATGGGGATCCATCATAAAAATGTCATGCTTGAGCTGTATCAACGGGCAAAAATTGTATGGGCAGTTGCAGGAACACAAGTGAGTTTTTGAAAGAACACTTTCAGGCTTCAAATGTATCCTTTCGTCACAGAGGTCCAATATGACAGACCAAATATTAGATGCTTTTTTAGTTCACTCAAACAAATTGTTCATAAAAAAAATTGTGTTTGATAACACTAAAACATTAGGAAAACTCATGTAAAATTAAAAAATGGTCAAAAATCAAAAAAGTTTCATTTTTTTTCAACTCTCTCTTTTGAATTTACTTCCACTAAGACTGAAATTTGATTTGAACCAGTTCACACTGGTAACCGAACTGTGTTTGGGGGGTTTATGGGTGGCTTGATCTGGAACTGAACCCAAAGACACTGAATGCAACTGAAGGCAAACCTGAACTGAACCAAAACAAATACCTGTTCAGCTCCCTTTTAGCAGTCACCTTCGTCTTTGAGCTGGAAGTTCTGCCCGCAGGAGGAAGTATACAGTGTTCACATGGAGCATCACTTGCTGGGATTTGTCATCTCTGCAGAGGCAAACCTCTAGTTTAAATTAAAGAAGAGGGCTGCCCTGGGCTGCATTCAGCTCTGTGGGGGTTGTCTCTTGGCCACCCCATCCTGCACATAATCACTTGTGAACTGCATCCATCTCACCAGCACAGAGGGAACGTGGTCATAGTAGTTGCTGTATTGCTCTCTAACAAATGATTTAATGCTGGGACATCACAGGGATGGTTCTGTGAAGCGTTAGAACACATGGGCCTGATGTGCAGAGGTGCTATGCCCAGGTAGGTCCCACTGACTTCAGCGGGCATTCTGGATGTTCAGCACTTCTGAAAATCAGGCCCCCATAGTATATTGGCTCCTCTGCCTGTCCTGTGATTTGATATGAGCAGGAGGCGTCTCTCCCCTCAGGGTGCCAGGCTACACCACTAGGAGGCCTACCTCTGGCCAGACAGGCTCACTGGCCCTCACTCAGCCCCACTGCCTGATGCTTTGACAACACATCTGGCCTTCCTGCGGCCTGTGCCTCTGAGTAATTTCTGACGGAGCAGTTTCTGGGAGCTCCTCCATGACACCCAGATCTGGAAGCTCCATTACATTTAGCTCTTCCTATTTTTAAGTTAAAGCTGACTAACCGCCCACCCCAGCCTGCAGAAGTACCACAGGCTTCCAGTTACCACTGCTCCAAATATTTATTCATACACCCGCGTGCACATCCCCACTTAGGGTGACCAGATGTCCTGATTTTATGGGAATAGTCCCGATATTTGGGGTCTGTGTCTTATATAGGCGCCTATTACCCCCATCCTGATTTTTCACACTTCCTCTCTGGTCACCCTATCCCCAAACCATGCACAAAGTTTTCACAGCAGCAAACACGGGCAGGCTCCAAAGATTGCTCACACTGGAGCTTGCAGGGCTAGGAATTCAGGGACCGGGGAACCTTGTTTTGTTTTATTAAATCTAATACACTATTTCTATTTTACAGTGTTCTAGTCATAACATGAGGAAAAATAAACTCTGAAGTTGAGAGAAAGGGAGCAGCCAACTATGGAGCCCTGATTCCACCTTGCAGCTGAGCAGGAAACCCCCAAGTAAAAGCCCTGGGCTAACCCCTGCTCTGGTACACCTATGTTTGTGGCAGTGTAAGTGATTGGCCCTGTGATTGGAACAGAGGCCATGTCTACACTACAACATTATGTTGACCTAACTTTCGTTGGCCAACAGCCACTGCGGTTTTTACATCGTTTGTGCACATGAGGCTCCATGGGTTGGCAGTGCATGTCTTCCCAGGAGCGCTTGTGTCGATTGTACTATCAGGGTGGAGTATTGTGGGATGGCTCCTGAAAGCCAGCAACAGTCGAGGGGAGTAACACAGTGTCTACACTGACGCTACGTCAACCTAGCTCCATCGAGCATGACTGTGCACAGGAAGGGGGTATTACTAAATTGGTGTAGAGAAGCACTTGTGCTGGTTGGAGCCAAATGTAAGTAAAGACGCTTCTACAGCTACCTTGACACAAGGCACCGTACATTGGCCTACCCCTGTGGTGCAGAGCAGGCCTGAGTTAATGATGCTGTGGCTGCGCAAGAAGGAATAGACCCCACCCTCTGCTCCCTCCCTCCCAGTTGTGCTGGCCCTAGGAGCCAGAGGCAGGGCAGAATTCCTTTGCCACTAAGGAGGCTCTGGATGCCCAGAGGGCAGGTCTGGCAGTACAGAAGAGCCAGTTTCACAGTGCACTTTGCACTGGAGAGGAGTCTCCTGGGGTCCTATGAGAGACTGTGGCTGGGGGCTCGCTCTCTGCTGCATTCACCTGTGAGGCCTAAGGAGCAGCGAGTCCTGCAGGAAAGGGGGAGGAGAGCAAGCCCGTCCCCTGCCCAAGCTACAGCTCCCTGATGTCCAGATGCTGGCAGCTGCCCCCCATGTGCCCCACCATCACACACAGGCTGCAGCAGAGCCGGACCATGGATGTGAAATTTTGACCATCTTAAAAAGGAGAAATCTTGGCCCCAATTTTCTCACCCCCACCCCTTTTCACTGCCTGTAAGACAGTTTCTGTGCTGATGGCCTTGGAGCTCCGAGCCCTCATTCCCAGACAGACACCCGCAGGAGACAGGCCGAATGCCCCCAGCTGCTCATTGCAGCATGATCCCACTTTAACCCATCACGTGTTTCCTAGCACACTCCGGCGAGGACAAAAGGCATTCTTCCAAATACAGCTGCTGCAAACCTTTGGGTCTCTCTGGCCCTGCCGCCACCCCCCACCCTCCATTAGCCCTGATCAAAAGAAATGGTCAGTGTCTAAATCATAATTCAACCAGAAGGGGAGGAAAATGACATTCTTTCAAAGGAGGGCAACAACAAGCTGCTGTCTCTAAATTGCCAGATTCGACTTCCCCAAACACGTGGGAGTTCACTTCTTCTTTCAGGAAGAAATAGGGGGGATTTGCCTCTGTGGAGCAACCTAGAGAGACAATCCCCCACCCGTGCCCAGCAGAGGAAAGGTTTGCTTTCTCGTTGCTATTGCAATTCGACCCTCGTTCCCACCTTTCAACAGACATAAACAAGCTGGGCACAGCGCAGTGTATCGTTCTTCTTCACACCAATACGGTGGCCACACTCTGGTTTTACACTGTACCAAAGTTACAGGAATTGCTGAGCCTACGACACTGGGATTTCTCTTTAGGACTCTCCCGATTCCCCCCCCCCAAAAAAACAAACAAACAAACAAACAACCAACCAGCCCCATACAATATGCTCCTTGTCGATACTGTGTCCCATCACCTCATTATCATCTCATCCCTGGCATTCAATAGTGGCCAAAGGATCAAAGGGGTCAGTTTGTTTAAGGTGTAGGTGATTCCAGCCCGCAATAGCCAACCTCCCCGGAGCTCCGCCGGAACAGCTGCTCTGCCCCTGCTCCTAGGTCTTCTGGGGGAATGTTTTTGCAGCAGGAAGCGTTTGTGAAATTTAACAGGCCAATTTCTTTACCTTTCCCTGAAGGCTTTTTCGATCCCGTTGCTTCAGACGCTATTTTGTCACAGTCTCATTCTTTTGCAACCTCTTATTGAGCCGCAGTTTGCTTCCCCCACAAACCCCCCTTGAGTTTTCCAGGTTTTGCTCCTCACTCCTTTGCCCCAAAGGACAATCTTTGTGTTTATTGTCTTTTAGGCAAAGCTAACAAGTGTGTCAGCATCTCCCTGCTCTGCACAGAGACTTTTTGCAGGAGTGCTCAGAATCCGAGCAGGGCCCCGCGGCAGCCGACTGGCAGCAACGCTTTTGTCTCCTTTCATCTCTTAATATGGATTTGAAGGTACTAGGAGATGTTCGGCTTCCTGTTTAGCAGAAGCGCTGCTTGTTTCGCTGGGTGGTTGGTTTTTTGTTTTTTTTTTCCAGGGGAAGGGAAGGAGGGGGGAAGTCTGGGTGTGGGGGAGAGAGTAGAAAACGTTGGCTCTGTCCATGGTCAAAGTAATTCAGCTGTAATCCCCCTTTCTCTTCCTCTCCTGGAGCTCTATTCATATTCTAATCACAGCTTTTCCTTCCCTAAACCAGCCACTTTATCAGAGCCCGAGCTTTGCACTTTTACTTCCACTTCCAGCACCTAGAACCGCCTTCAGAATAAGCAACTTTCTTTGCAGTCCAGCCCCCTTGCACCCCTAAAGGGAGCCCTACAACGTTGTCCTAAAAACCGCAGGTAACATTTTGTTCTTTTCACGTACCCCGGAGAGCACACACAACCGTCCCTTCTTTCTTGGAAGCGCCGCCTGGAGCTTCCCTTCTCTTCCAGACTTGCACGTCAAGTGCATACAACGTGCCACCGCCCTGTACAACACATGCAGTTTATGTGCAGTCCCTGGCGAGCCAAGCAAAAATGCCTGGGGGTGGGTGGGTGGGTGTGGGTGTGCGCCAGGGACACAGAACTGGACCGTCAGCTCTGTTCATGGGCAACTTTCTCCGTCACCCCTCCCCAGCCAAACTGAGCTTGCAAGACCTGGGGGGAAGGCAGCACACAGCCTCCAACTCCATGTGTGTCTGGGAATGAGCCCAACTTAAAGCTCGGGGAGGGGTCGATCGATGGGGTCTTTACACACACCGCAGACCCCGCACCCAGATCTCCTGCTTGTTTGAGGAGCTGAGCCAAACTTGAGCTCAGGCTGTAATGAACCAAAGACTGGGGGGGGGGGGGGAGTGGAAAGGCCCCTGGAACTTTAAATCAGAAGAACGTTTCTAATGCTCTAACCGAGGAGGGAAGTCGGAGTGTTGGGATTGCGTAGATCTAAGGCCCCCCTTTTTGGAGGAAAGCTTTTCTTATTCAAAACAGCATCACAATGGGCTTCACATTGAGCCTTGCCACATCCCCATCTGACTAGCAGCCATTCATCAGGCTGGCTGGCCTATCAATGACATTTCTCCCATCAGGGCTCCTATAAAATGATGCTTTTTCCCATGAAACATCCGCAAACATTTTGACGGGTCTGGCTTTGCCCTGCTGGATTACTGAGTGTCCCTCTCTCTCTCTCTCTCTCTCTCTCTCTCTCTCTCTCTCTCTCTAACCTCCCCCCCTCCCCTCTCTCTGTTCTCGGTGTGCATCTCTGAGCTAGGGGATCTCCAGACCCCGGGACTTTGGGGCTTCTGTACTGCCCATGGGAAGAGCATGCATTGTGGGTTACTGGAGGAACCCGACATGGATTCCACAGGTTAGTCCAAGACTCGAGACAACAGCCTCCCATTGCAGCCAAGTGGAGACTATTCAACTTGACAGTGGAGGAAATATACTAGACTCTAATAGGATGATAAGTTACCCGGCTTCTAATCAAACGTGCATTGGTGTGTGTGTGTGTGTGTGTGTTTTCAGTTCACCAGAAAGAGAGCCCCAAAAAGTTGTGTTAAAAATAGACAGGGCTGGCTGGAGCCCGAAGTTTGCCCTTGCAGCTGAGGTGCAGGCTGGATTTTTCCTCGGGATATCGGCAAACTAATTCCCTCTCTGCTTTCAGTTTTAGGCAGTTGACTAGATTTGAGCGGAGCCTTTCCAGGGCAATACATTACGGTATTAATAAGGAAGGGGTTGTTTTTTTTTAATGACCTCATCCAAATGGCGTCTTGTGGGAATAGCTAGAATTCAAGCCGGTTTGGAAAGCGAGTCCCTCGCTGGGGTGGACTGGCTGAGTGGGAAGTTTTTCTGATTTTTTAAAAAATTCAAGCCAGGGTTAGGTGTAAAGACCTTGGTTGGAATGAAAGGGAGACCGTGAGTAACCTCTTCCTAACCGCGGCAAGCAAAGAAAGCCCCAGGCTTCCTTAGACTAGAGGGGATGGATGCGGAGCTCAGTCAGAGGAGTACACTGAAGTGTATTTGTCCAGCTCAGGCTGCAGCTTCCTGCCAGCCCCTGGCACCGCAGCGTTGGCAAGGCTCGTGCTTTGGAAATCGGGTGGCGGCGGATTGCAGTTTCGGTGGCTGGTAATGTTGTGGACAGGTTCTGAGAGTATCCCCTGAACCACATGCGTTATTAGCTCCCTTAACTTAAGGCCTTCCATTTCTTCCCCACGCCAGCTGTCAGTCAGCTACCTTCCGAAACGAATCCACCCCCCTTTTTGCGCCGGTTCACCTGGCGGCCCCCTTTTTTTCCCATCATGAAATCGATTTAATAATCTTGCACCCACAGAAACGACATTTCTAGATTTTTTTCTATGTCCAGCCGGATTTTACACTCGGGCCACACCAGCCTGTCCTGATGCAACCTATGACATAGGAAAGCAATTCCCACTCAGAAGCAGATCCCTGAATCCATCAGTAACCTTTGCGCTTTTCTAGGAAAAAAACTTTCCAAACAGGTCGCTCGCTCGCTCTCTCTCACGGCAAAGTCCTCTTTCGAAATAAGCCCAGCGTGGAATCATTTCCATTTTTCACCTGAGAAATCGTCAGTGGCCATTTGCCCTGATTTGCGGCTTATATTCGCCTTGTGCAGGTTTCTATCGAGTTTTAGGTTTCAGAGTAACAGCCGTGTTAGTCTGTATTCACAAAAAGAAAAGGAGGACTTGTGGCACCTTAGAGACTAACCAATTTATTTGAGCATGAGCTTTCCTGAGCTACAGCTCACTTCATGCATCCGTTAGTCTCTAGGGTGCCACCAGTACTCCTTTTCTTTTATCGAGTTTTAGTAATTTATAATTAATTATAAATTGCCGTGCTGAACACATACTGGGGACCCGATCCTTCCCCCAACGAAGTCAGTCCGAGTTTTGCCGTTGACTTCAGTGGCTACAGGATCCTGCCTTGCAATGTTGACCAAAGAGTAATTATGGGCCAGATTCTAGAGACCTTATGGGCTCAAAACTCCCAGCGACTCCGTGAGAGTTTTATCCGATGAAGACCTACAGGATCCACCCTAACAGAACTAAAACTTCTCTTTGATTTGGCTCCTTCTCCCTGACCGTGCTATATTTTCCACTGGGAATTCTCCTGTGTATGTCTTTCACTCAGATGCAAAGAATCTCTCTCCTCCAGCTCAGTATCTTTAGGCAGTTCTGAGGGAAGGAAACTAGGGGAGACTTATTACCGCTAGCATTTGGAGGACTCTCCAGAAGTAAGTTGTGAGGGGGAGGTGTGTGTGAAAATATTGTAACATTTCAGAACCCCTGAAAGCCTGTCTGCTCTCTACCAATTATCACCGGTTCGGGTAGGAGTCGATGCTGTGTTTTGAAAGGGGCCATCGATGTAAAGAAAGCCTAAAGTCTCCTAACGGATCGTATGCAAGTTTCAAGAGCAAGACGCTTCCTCACCTAAATGTGAACTGCTTTCCCGCATAAGCAGACGCCAGATATTTACATCTTTAATAGAATTTATTTTGTAAATGCAGAGTGTGAGATCATTGCCCGGGGTTTTTTCTGTTGAAGCTCTAATTATTATGTGCATGCATTGAGAACTAAACGCAACAGCTGGAACTCAAAACCTTTCGGGGGGCGCGGGGGAGGGAATAGTCTGGCTGGGGCGAATTTACAAAGATGTGACCCTTTAACAACAACAAAAACAAAAAACCCCGGAGTTTGTTTTCTCAGGATGAAAATGTTTTGAAATGAATGAAGCGTTGTACTCGCTGATTTGCAACACTCGCTCTGAGGCAGCCCACACTGCGCCTAGTTTTCAGTGAAGAGTCGTTAAACAGTAGGATAAAGTTGCCCCTCTTAGCAGGGACGCAATCCAGACTTATTTATGGGCACTGCTTGTTACTTACCGGTGGCACAGGCGATTGGAATCCCCGATACTTTCAATCCCAACGCTCAGACCTGTGCCCTGCGGCCGTCTCTGTGAGCTGCCGTTCTCTAAATGCAGCAGGGTTATGATAAATGGCAGCATGATTGATGAAGATAATATTAATCAGAAAACATTTTAGCCTTGCTAAACAGATGGCAAGAAAAGTGGAGCTTTGCAGTTGTCTCATTCAGACACCTTAGCCTCCCTTTCAGAGGACTTAATCCAATTAGCTTTTCTTCTGAGTTTCAGTTGTTATGTAAAGATCCTAGGGCATTGGAGGAGTAATATAGCTTCATTGAAAAAAAAACAAAAAACCCAGCCATGTTTTAATTTCTCTTTATCAGTTTTATTTTCTTGGTTTTTTTTTTTTAAAAGTAACGGGGGAAACAACCCAACCAGCCCGTAACTTTTAATGGCAAGGCACTGAAATCACTTAATAATCTTTGCTTTATAAAATAAAATATCATCGGCTTAAATCTAGCCTAGCGAATCGTCAACTAAGATACAGCGTGCGTGGAAATTAGTTATTTTAAAACCAATTCAAAGAAGAAATCGATTGCTACAAATCTGGAAGTATTACAAAATCCCTTCTCCTTTTAATGAGATCTTCCGCATCGTCTTGTGACTTTTTAGGAGGATTTTTGTTTTAAATAGCAACGGGCAAAGCTTCCCCGCCCCTTAATATGCAACAAGTGCTCAGAATCAAAGGCAAAATTTTGCTGGAGTGAAAGTGAAGGATGCATCCACACACCGAGGGAGAGATTCCGTTTCCTTTTTTTTTTTTTTTTTTTTTGTCCTTCTAAAGAAATACCCTTTAGCTGAGGTGTGGACAGGAGGGAAGAGAGATGATGAAGAAGAAGAGAATCACTTCTTACTAGCAGCAGGGATCCAGGAGCTCCGGTCTGGAAACTAATTGAAATAGACAAGAGGAAGCAGCGCCGGGACTGGTGGTCCTGGCTCCTGATAGCTGAAGCGTTTCCCGATTGTCCAAACAAGGCTGTACAGGGGATTGCTGTGTGGAGGGAACCCAACCCGTGTTCAGGAAGGGAAAAGCCCCCAGATTTCTTCGCTTGGGACAGACGGTTATTAGTGTGTCTGCCCTTCCCCTCCCTTAATCGACGATGAAGATAGGCTGTTGATATTCTTGTAAGGGGACCCCTACTCTTGCTGGCGATGCTGTTTAAAGGCACTTAAGGTCTAGCGTTGGGCAAAGACCCAGAAGTTTGGCGGAGTGAGTGATTTTGTTTTCTTCTGCAAGGCGCTGGAAGTTAACGTGTAAAAATCCAGGCCCTGCAGACGCACCGCTAGCTGGCGGCTCACCCTGCCCTTTGTTTTAGACTTACAAAGGAAGAGCAAGGAGTAGGGGGGATCTTCACAGGGGGGTTGGGTTTTATGGCTATAATCAGAGAGAGCTTTTCCCCCAGGGCGCAGCCTGACTCATTAAAACGGACCCCAAACAACCAGCCTAGTACTAGTACCTGTTTGCCCGGAGGAGAAGGAGAGAGACTCATAGAGTCATAGAATATCAGGATTAGAAGGGACCTCAGAGGTCATCTAGTCCAACCCCCTGCTCAAAGCAGGACCAATCCCCAATTTTTGCCCCAGATCCCTAAATGGCCCCCTCAAGGATTGAACTCACAACCCTGGGTTTAGCAGCAGGCCAATGCTCAAACCACTGAGCTATCCCTCCCCCCATGGCCAGCCCCATCCCACCCCGGCAACCAAGCCCCCGCCTAATCCTACCTCGGCCTCACCTCCACATGCCCTTTACCTCCCCAGTCAAAGGGGGAGACCAACACCCACACGCCCTATGGTGGATTTTCCCCAAATCCCTGCCAGTTCCCCCCTTCTCTTCCTCCTGGGTCCCCTTCCTTCCTGCGCTCCAGGCAGTCTCCTTTGCCATCCAGCTGGGATCTTTCTCTGGGGGCTGGAGGGGGAGCCGCTCCCCAGGGCTGCTGGCCAGGGAGGAAGTGACTCGGTGGAGAGCCAGCCGCAGCCTGGCCAGGCTGCATTGCTGCCACATACACATTATGAACCAAGCCAAGGGTCGGATCCTGCCGTCTTTCATTCCGCCCCCCATCACCCACCCTGCATTGCAAGGGTCAGGGCTGGAGGGAAGGGCTGTCATTTCTATACCTCTCCCAGCATTGACTCCTCTGGACACAATTCTCCAATCAGGGACAGGCTCAGACACCATGGTGATGGCTGCACAGCAAGCACCCAGAGAGACAAGGTGGCTGGGGTACTATCTTTTATTAGTCCAACTTCTAGTGGTGAGAGAGACAAGCTTTCCAGATACTCAGAGCTCTTCTGCAGGAAAGCACCTAGGCAGCTAGAAGCCTCCTTATAGAACTGGGCAGTCACTTCTGTGGTAGGGATGTCTCACAATTTAAGGGCCAAAGTCTACCCCCCTTCGACGCAACCCCACTGAAGTAAGCAATGTGTGAGTGAGAACAGAATTTGGCCCTGAAATCATCACCATCTGCTCCTGCTGCTTTGAATAGCCTATTCCTTCCCATCCACCTCTAGGGCCTTTGAGATGGTGCAATTCTCCCCAGGGTGGGCCAGTCCCACTGCAATCCATGGGAGTCCTGGCCAGTAAGGGGCCTGCTGCAGGGAGAGGGCTCAGAGCTACCGCGCCTAGAATGCGAGTTGGCTTCAGTGAGCCTTGCGCGGGCAGAGCGGTGCCTTGTGCGCGCTGATGGTGCCTTGCGCGCCCTGAGCGGTGCCCAGCCGCTGGAACTCACAGGACAGCTCTGCGCCTTCCCGCACACACCGAGAGAAAAGTTTGCAAGGCAGTGGAAGTACTAATAAGATGTTTCCATAGCCACAGCCCTCCCCCCGCCCCCGACATCACCATGGTGACTGCAGGGAGCTGGGGGGGAGGCAGCTCCGGGAGTGGGAAGGGGGTAGCAAAATATTATAAGTTTTCTGGTTTTGGTTCTTTAAAAGGCGTTTGGGAGCAGGGGGCACCAAGAAAGCAGCAGCGAGTTCACAACAAAGGGGGAGTGAGGGAGTGGAAGGAGCAAGGATCCAATGGAGCATGCATGTCCCCCTCATACAATGTAGGAGCCCCTGCAGCTTGCTGTGAAATAAAACCATGCAGAAGAGAAGGGGCGAAACCCTGCTGAACAGCTCCAACAAATCATTCTTAATCACTCATTAACAATCCTGTCCAAACAAACTTGGGAGGGATGGGCATCTAGAACCATCAGTTCTCTGGCCACCTCGGAGAGCAATCTTCCTTCCAGCCAAATGATTAGTACTACCCACTTCCTTGCATCAGCTCACACAACGCAGCTGGATTTTGCATTGCACCTTTGGTTGACATAATCTTCTAGATGCTTCACAGAGCTACCTAGCAAATGATCAGTGACAGAGAGAGAGAGAAAAGCAGAGGTGTAGAGGCAAAGGAGAAAAGTGATGTGTTCAGCTGAGATTTGAAATGACTCTGTCTACTACCTGTTGAATAAGCATGCTAACAGTATTGCTTTTATATTTTCAGGACTGGGCAAAGAGCTAGTTTTCCCATAAGTAAAGGAAATCTCTCATGTCATCTTAATATTGCATGATACACTGTGCGATATTACTGAGTCACACAGACACCAAACAGGCCTCACACCCAGAGATTCCACAAGAAGCAGGGGTCTGCAATGTATGATTCCCCTCCCTCCCCCTAGATGACGTGTCAGAGTTTAATCCTTTCATCAAAACAGTAGCTTTGTTTTGGTGGCGGTCATGATGTGTTTAGTTTATTTATTTTTAAGGCAGTTGTGTGTGTGCTCTCCTCTTTCCTAGGTGGGTAGCTTTACCTCCACATACCTTCAGCCATGTCCCAGAGGTCGAAACCCCCATCACTTCCCATCCTTTTGGGTTCCAAAAGAACAGCATGTCTTTCCTAGGACAGGAACTGGAGACCATGCTAGTGTTGCCATCTTGCCAAGCATTATAAAACCCTCTGAGAACGATCTGTACCACAGGATGTCAGGGCTGGGGGGGATAATGGAAAGGAGATCGTTTTGCAGTAGAATGTTTCTGCTGGATGTATGTTTAAAGTATGGAGACACTTGTTGTTACAGTTTTTTGGGCCCCGTGTTGCTCCAAATGAAATCAATGGCAAAACTTCCACTTACTTCAGTGGGAGAGGGATCAGGTCCTTTTGGGGGTGGTGGGACCTAAAGCTGATACTTCGGGCCTGATCCAAAGCCCATTAAACTCAATCAAAAGGCTTACATTTATTTCAGAGAGTCCTTAAAGCACTTTTGGTGTGAACCCTGAAATGCTTAAATCACGTGAAATGATGAAAGCATTTTAGCATTAGTCAAATTTTGGGATATATGATC
This sequence comes from Lepidochelys kempii, assembly GCF_965140285.1. NCBI lineage: Eukaryota > Metazoa > Chordata > Testudines > Cheloniidae > Lepidochelys > Lepidochelys kempii. The sequence goes on from NC_136380.1 coordinate 254,311,896, forward strand.
ATCACTGCATGAGGATTATTATGATTCCCTGTGAATGAAGATGACATTATAGCTACATATCTTTGTTACTAAAACATATCAGTTCATTTTAAACATTCTGTTTTATTCATTTGCATTTTTTCAAAAAAATCTAGAATGTAAACATTCACTTATAATAGCTATAAAGGCTTTCATACATTGATTTTGATCATGAAAATTGGTATAAAGATGTAACCACTTTAAATCTTAACAAATATTAGTGCCCTAGTTGGCAAAGAGATTGATTATAAAACTTTAAAACATTTGAATAATAATACAGTATTTAACCGTAGATTTCCAGATTTTTGAAATTCAAATTAGTGGTTTATTTTGTTGCTGGAAAACTACCTATCTTTTCATAAGAAGTTTCCAAAACAATTTGCATTGTTATCTAGGAGACAAACTGTTTATTATGGCTGAAGCATGTTATATTTCTTTATTGATTGCTTATGCTGTGGTAGAAATGTGCTTGTTATATTCTGTACTTCCATATACATAGTGCATTATGTTCATGGGGCTGATCCTGTATTCTTTTTGCACCTTGAAGTTGATATGGTGTGGATATACAAAGAATAGTGCGTTGAGTCCTATAGGGTCTAAATCCTGTTAACCACATTATCTGATTTCATAGAAATGCACCAGTGAAAGAGGTAGAAGTGGTTTTTCATGTTTACTATTGTGGTGCTGCTGGCATTATTTTGGGTATTATGCTGGCAGAACTCTTAGTGAGAACAAGGAAGGCGCTAGGATCAAGACTTTACATTGTATCCATGAATTTATATTAAACCCTGCTTTTCAGAGATTTTTGGACTGTTAGACATTGACTTTCAGAGTTCTAGTCAGGGGAAAAGATCGTCTACATTTTCTTCAATTGCTATGGAATTATTTCCAAAAGTTCGAGGGAAAGACGTGTTAGTTTTCTCAGCTGTGTGTGTGAAATGAGTGAAGGTGCTTTATTTGCCTGCTGTTTATAAATGGTTGTTTTAAAAACAAAAATACGCACACGAATAGCCTGGAGAGTGGCACAACTGTGCCTCATTTTGCAAAAGTAGAGTGAGAAAATATTTTTTTTTAAGCTACAGTCCTCAAGGTTTTACTTGGGCAAAACTCCTGTTGAAGAAAGGGCTCCAGAACTGGGCCCTCCGGACATGTGTGTGAGACTGTAATGGTGCTTCCAGTGGACATTGTGCACTTGTGACCCCCCTGCTCTCATCTGATATACAGAACAGTCCTCCTTTACTGTAGTGTTCTTGTCTATTGAGTTCAATATTTATCAAATATTTAATCTGTTTATACAATGACGACTATTTTAACACCCTCATGCTGAGACACTAGGGTTCTGTGCTACATATCAATATTATTAAAATATAATCAAGCATAATTTGAAAACACCCTTATTATTTTAACCCCCCCAAAGAATAATCAATCTGTGGGGAGGCGGGATTCAATAAAAATAAGGGCAATATGGAGGAGAGGGGGAAAAGCTGGGTGGGACAGCTGTGTCTGACTGTAGAACACCAGGCTTTCTTGTTTGTTTATAAAGAAGGATGAGAGGAATTGGGGTGAATGTCAAGGGGAACGGGTTCCACACTTTAGAGCCTTCCCCAGCAAAATCCTGACATTAAGGTGCAATGCTGGGATCGCTAAACTTGGGGTGGTGTCTGAATACACATCCCCCTTCAGGTCAAGACTCAAAGAGGTGGGCTCGAGTAAAGCCAGAACTGTAACGACGCCTTTGGAGCAGTGGTGGGCTGTCATGTACCTAATGCAGGTATAAAGTCCACACTTTGAGTGGTATTTGACATTACATGACAAAAAAATAATCAGCTTGCTATTGCATGAATATTGAAGTAGGTGAATTTTCTGATTTCCCCCCTCATGTCTATTTCCATAGATCTGTGCTGAATTTTATACATTTATGCCATTGTAACTGAAAATGAATACTCTCTAAGACTTGATCCCGCTGGAGCCTGAAACTCATAGCAGCTGAGTAAACGGACTGCTGACATTCTAGCTAGGATGATGGGTGGTATAATGGGTTTTGCCACAAGGGATACAATAGAGAACAGTAGTAACGAGGAAGGGTAATTGGTGATGATTACGCCAGTTTGGGCATAGGGAATGTTTTTTAATATGTACATAGTCAAACATTTGTGCATGCACACGTGTGTGTGTGTGTGTGTCTCTGTGTGTGCATGTCTCATTTGCATTCAGATGTAAGTGTGTGTGTATAGTATAATTTTCTACTTGATAGAGGGTCCGATCCTGCCATTTCCATCCCCCGCGCTTCCATGGAAATCTCCTGTTGAAATCAATGGGAGTTCCTCATACAAAGAGCTTGGCCTATAATGAGTTTTTATAATGCTTGTGAATATGTAATTTTATTTTGCATCCATGTCACATGTGTAACTGGCAGTTGTGGCTTTGTCCCCTTCCTGTTTATTTTGTTCTTAGAGATTTGCATGCAGATCTGTTCATTAGGTACAAGACATCAGCTGCTGTTAGAAACTCTATCAATGGCAAAATACACTGACTTCAAACAGGGCCAAGATTTCACCCCCTAAGTATAATTGATCATGCTAAATGTTTTTGGCAAGTTTTCCCCTTCATATTAAACTTGTCATAGAGAAAGAAAGAGGGGGTCAGCAGGAGGATGGGGTCCACTGGCTTCAATAACTGAGAAAAGGCTCCCTTGCAGTTTAAAGTTCCCCCAACCTGTCCAAGAAAGGACAAAATTCTCAGCTCAGGAATGTTTTGTTTATTTCCCTGTGACTGCAGTTAAGTGTGTGTGGTGGTGGGGTGGGGAGGGGTTTGGAAAGTGAAATTATGTCTCTAAAATGGTCTTTGTTATGTGACTGAAATAGCCAGTTCTCAGCAGCTAGCGCACCAGAGTTCACAATTAACAAATTCTCACCAGGTTTTCTAAATAAGAGCTCCTATATTATGATGGGTTTCAGAGTAGCAGCCGTGTTAGTCTGTATTCGCAAAAAGAAAAGGAGTACTTGTGGCACCTTAGAGACTAACCAATTTATTTGAGCATAAGCTTTCGTGAGCTACAGCTCACTTCATTATGATGATGAGCAACAACAGAAGTACCAGGATAGCAGGATAGACAGGTGTCTTTCCGAGAAACAGTCCCAACTAAAACCCACAGCATTAAGAAAGAGTCATTAATTCTAAAGCATTCAGCTCTTGATATGCATTTCGATTTCATTATTTTTCTATGCTATTCCTGGCCTGATCCTGCAGTCATTAGGTGGACAAAACTGCCATTGAAGACAATAGGAACTTTGGGCAAATCAGTAGTACAGGGTTAGGATCTTATGTTATGTCAGCACATCCATTGTAAACCCTATTCTTCAGGGGGGAGGGTTAATTCAGTTGCAAAGTTGATAGCCAGTCTTGAAAGAAATGGGAGTTTTGCCTGAAGTCAGGACTTAAAGAATAGATGATTAGAAATTGTTGTGGCTTAAGGACAAATGTCCTGAGACACATTAGTATTTGAGTCACTTCTTTTTTCTTTCTTTTTTTTCTTTTCTAATCAGTACTCACTTTTAAAGTTTTTGTAAAACCTGCTCTGGTCAGAATAATACTAACGGGCTTCCGATAGCCAGCTTTCCCCAGCACAGCTATTTCAGGTGATGCAGCTAGTTGGGGTCTGACACCACAAACCTGTACTCGTGAGCTTTCCCATTACATTGGATAGGGCTACCTGCAGGAGTAACAGCTACTCACCTGAGTAGAAGTTTATAGGATCAGGCCCTGAGTAAGCAAAACACTGAAATACAGATGCTGTGAACTTTAGGTTGCTATACAGATTTACAGGGCCTGAACCAGAGCCGAATGGAGTCATTCACTGGGAGTCTCTCCATTGAAGCCAACAGGCACTGGATTCTATCCTTAGTCTGTGGTACATTTATACTGCAGTAAAATGGCAAAGAGAATTACAGTAAGAAATCATCTTGATTACAGCAGATAAAAGAGATGTAGGGTGAATAGTGATACACTGAATGGAATGATACATTAGGTTAAAACATACTTTTCCTGTATTGTATTCATTTCCGCACAATATTTGATGAGTACTAAAGCTACACAGAGACAAGGTGCACATGCTATTGGTGATGAAATCAAGTTGCCAGAGGTAACGCTGGGGGGAAAGGCCTAAATCAGCACAACGTACGTCCAGCTTCCGGAGAAGCCTGTTCTCCTGGACTTCTAAAATCTACCACCGGACATATATTATTGTGCCATGTGAGGGAAGCCCTGGGCCCTGAAAGGGGTTCTGCTTGAGTGGGCCCCTTCACCTGCACACAGCCTCATTGCCCCAGCAGAGCTCCTTGCAGGTTCATGGATTTACTCCACCCACCCCGCTGCCCGCTCTGAAAACAATGGGAGCTGCCGAGTCCTGAACTCTTCGGAAGATCTGGCCCTCTGTTTTGCCTTTCTCATCAATGGCAATGATAACGGAGCCCAAAGTTGTGGTTGATTCTGTAGCCCAGGGTTTCCCAAACTTGGTGCCAACATTCCTCTCCTAAACACAGGGTGGTAGAGACAATACTTGCCCCCACACCTCAATATAAACTAGGGCTGTCAAGCGATTACAAAAATTAATCGCGATTAATCATGCAATTAATCACACTGTTAATAATAGAATACCATTTATTTAAATATTTTTAGATGTTTTCTACATTTTCAAATATATCCATTTCAATGAAAACACAGAATACAAAGTGTACAGTGCTCACTTTATATTTATTTTTGATTACAAGTATTTGCACTGTAAAAACCAAAAGAAATAGTATTTTTCCATTCACCTAATATAAATACTGTAGTGCAATCTCTTTATCATGAAAGCTGAACTTACAAATGTAGAATTATGTATAAAAAAACTTACGTTCAAAAATAAAACAATGTAAAATTTAGAGCCTGCAAGTCCACTCCATCCTACTTCTTGTTCAGCCAATTGCTCAGACAAAGAGTTAGTTTACTTTTTCAGGAGATAATGCTGCCTACTTCTTGTTTACAAGGTCACCTGAAAGTGAGAACAGGCGTTCTCATGGCACTGTTGTGGCCAGCGTCACAAGATATTTACGTGCCAGATGCGCTAAAGGTTCATATGTCCCTTCATGCTTCAACCACCATTCCAGGGGACGTGCATCCATGCTGATGATGGGTTCTGCTTGATAACAATCCAAGGCAGTGTGGACCGACACATGTTCATTTTCATTATCTGAGTCAGATTTTCTTTTTTGGTGATTCAGGTTCTGTAATTTCCGCATCGGAGTATTTCTCTTTTAAGACTTCTGAAAACATGCTCCACACCTCATCCTTCTCAGATTTTGGAAGGCACTTCAAATTCTTAAACCTTGGGTCAAGTGCTGTTGCTATCTTTAGAAATCTCACATTGGTACCTTCTTTGCGCTTTGTCAAATCTGCAGTGAAAATGTTCTTAAAAGGAACAAGATGGGCTGGATCATCATCCAAGATTGCTATAACATGAAATACATGGCAGAATGTGGGTAAAATAGAGCAGGGGACATACAATTCTTCCCCCAGGAATTCAGTCAAAAATTTAATTAATGCGTTATTTTTTTAACGAGCGTCATCAGGATGGAAGGATATCCTCTGGAATGGTGGCCAAAGCATGAAAGGGCATACAAATGTTTAGCATATCTGGCACGTTAATACCTTGCAACAATGACTGCAAAAATGCCATGCAAAAGCCTGTTCTCACTTTCTGGTGACACTATAAATAAGAAGAGGGCAGCATTATCTCTTGTAAATGGAAATAAATTTGTTTGTCTTAGCGATTGGCTGAACAAGAAGTAGGACTGAGTGGAACTGTAGGCTCTGAAGTTTTACATTGTTTTGTTTTTGAGTGCAGTTGTGTACCAACCCCCCCCCACGTTTGTAAGTTGTAGTTCCACGATAAAGAGATCGCACTACAGTACTTGTATGAGGTGAATTGAAAAATACTATTTCTTTTGTTTATCATTTTTACAGTGCAAATATTTATAAGCAAAACTAATATATACACTTTGATTTCAGTTACAACACAGAATACAATATATATGAAAATGTAGAAAAACATCCAAAATATTTTATAAATTTCTATTGGTATTCTATTGTTTATCAGTGCAAATAAAACTGTGATTAATTGTGATTAATTTTTTAAATCGTGATTCATTTTCTGGAGTTAATCACGTGAGTTAACTGCGATTAATTGACAGCCCTAATATAAACATTTTAATTGGTGTGGGTCGGGGCAGCAAAGAGCATTCATGGTGGAGGGGAGGAGGGTTCATGGACTGGGAGGCTGCAGTTAAAAAGCATTTTAATCACATGGACGGAGCAGCCTGTTTACTTCTCCAGCTTGCTGGATCATTTCCACTTGGAGCTCCTGCAAACAGCCCATCTATTGAGCAGCTAGCATTCAGCGCTGAATATTCAGGACTAGATTCTTGTCTTAGCCCTTTTCTTTTTTCCTGTTCCCTGGCCTTGCTTGCACATTGTGGGAAGTGGAGCCTTCTCCAGGAGGTCAGCCTCGCAGTTTGAGAAACTTGTGCTACTTTCTGAGGGGAGAAGGAGCGGAAGGAATTGAATTTGCTCTAGGTTTTTGAATCTCTAATTTGCGTATATTGGGGGCAGAGTGGAGAGCTGTTAAGAAACCTCTCAGAAATATATTTAGCTGGTAAGCTCTGTGGGATAAAACATAATGGCCATAATGGATCAGACCAAAGATCCATCTAGCCCAGTATCCTGTCTTCCGACAGTGGCCAGTGCCAGGTGCTTCAGAGGGAATGAACAGAACAGGTAATCATCAAGGGATCCATTCCCTGTCACCCATTCCCTGCTTCTGACGAGAACTCTTAGTGTGTATATGTACAGTCCATAGTACTGTGGGACACTGATCTTTGCTGGGACCTCTAGGATGGCCTAGAGCACATTGTTTATTAATTAATTAATTAATACATATTATTTTATTTATTATTGATTACCACCCCTTCTAATTTTGTAAAACAAATATGCTCCGGATGCATTTTTAAATTCTAAAAGAAATACTGTTCTCTTCTCTTTTTACCCTTTAGTATATCTTCATTTCTATTGCTTTGTTTTGCTGGGGGTTTTTTTTTTTTAGTATTTGGGTCCTTCCATATTGCTGCTGCCAATCCAGATGGCCCATCTGGACTTTTTTGAGAGTCAAGATTTCTGTATGGGTCTGGCAAGTGGTGCTCTTTTTGATGGGACAGATTTCTCTGGCTCTTGTATAGTTTTTCTCTTTTCTGCTGGTCTCCCTTTTCTCTGTTTGTTTGGTATCTTCTCCATCTTTATCTTCTCTCCCTCCATCCTCCTTTCTTCTTGGCTACCTCCTTTTACCAGTCCCACCCCCCCACCGCAATATTTCCTCTTCCTCCCCCTTTTCTTTTCTTTCTCAATTGTCTTCCTCATCCCCCATCCCTATTGTCATTGTTTTCTTGTCTCTTCCCCCTCATCACTTGTCTTCTTGCTTTGTCCTCTTTGCCTGCCTGTCTTACTGATGCACCACCTCAGTGCTTAAAGTGTGTGTAGGAGGAGAGGTCACAAGGGATCACAGACCTGGCAAAAAATAATAATTAAGAATTGAACCATGTCACTGAGGGGCACACTTTAAGCACAGTTTTATAGAAGTTGCACCTCCCGGATTATTATAGACCCCCCACATTTTTTCAGACCACTTTAAGCACTGATCACTGTGTTGGGCCAACTTGGCTTGCTGTTAGATTCAGCAGCGCCTGTTGCAGGGAAGGAAGCATAGCATGGGCACCTGGTGTAGACCTGCTTCTCATAGATATTGTATCCAGCCAACTCACTTTAGTTTTGTACCCCTGTGGGACTGAATCAATGGTCTGGGGCTTTCATGCCTCTTTGCATGCGCTAGTGGGTTGAAGTTCAAGGGTTATCATGATGATTTTCCCCCAAAAGCTACTAATGAGTGGATACCCCTGCCAGGTGACTGGGACTAAGAAACAAAGACCAGTCTCTTATGAACACTCGTGTGTGTCACACATTGATTACATGGGGTTCAAAGTAAATGGAATTTTTGGCAAAAGTGCAGAGAGGGAGCTGTCCTTCGGCCTGGGAATGAACCTGGCACAGAAAAGGAGGAGGTGATTGTGAACTTTCAAATGTTCCTGGAAGGAAATGTTGCAGAGAAATCAGAGAAGGTAAAATCTTCCATACTGCTATGTGCGGCAGACCCAGAATCACTGGAGATCTACATAATACATTAAAATGAGAGCATGAATGTGGCTGCAAACTGACAAAGTCATCCAAAAAATTCAGGAATACATTCAAGGTATATATTCTTTAAAAAAAAAAACAGGTGCTGGGGCAGATGATTGACCATCATGTTGCAGAGCTAGGTAATGACTAAGTCAGGTGAATTTGAATAGTTAACAGATGGATCAATTAGATATCAGTTTATTTCTGGTATAACTGATCACTAGGTCAAAGCAAGGCTACTGTGAGAAATGGACTTGACATTGCAAAGAACAGTGCATGCTTACAATGCTGGTGAAAACTACTGCCCAAAATATGTGGAATGCTGGAGAATGGCTGTCATCATAATTCCACGCAGAACATGAGGTCAGATATACCAAACATAAATCACCATGTGGTTCCTGAGGAGGATAAGGACAGAGTTTGAGATGTTCCTGTCTTGCCAGGCATAAATGCTGCTATGAAAAATAAGATCTGTAGTGAAATAGAGGAATCAGAACGCAAATGAACCATTGCAACCACAAAAGATTCCTGAATGTCCTTGGTTCAAGGTTTGGGCCAGTCTTTTAAAACTGAAATATGCCCTCTTGGGTGAAATATTACTCCAGATTTTTAAAACTGAGCTGTTGCACAACACATGAAGTAACAAGGTAATAGCACAGTGTAAACACGATTTGCTCACCATGAGATTCCAGATGAGTTAACAACAAATAATGGGCTATAATTCACAACTCTTTCAGGTGTATCAGTTCAAGCACAGCAGGGCAAGCCCATACTACACACCATAAAATGGGTTAGCACACAAGTCAATACAAAGAGCAAAAAATGAATAAACAGAACAAAAGGGCCCCATTGGATTCACAGGGTCCATACTTGGCATTGTTGGAATATCACAACACCCCTCACAATGCTTCATTAGGACCACCAGTTCAGAGATTTATGGGTGGAAGGACAAAGACCTTTAGCATGTTTCTTTGACCAAAGACAATTAACTCTGAAGTAGTTCCAACAGAACGATAGTCCAAGAAACTAGAACATAAAGAAACTACTACAAGAAGAATGCTAGACACTTACCCCTGTTGCGAGTGGGAAAGAATGTTAGATTTCAAAGAGGCCGTATCTGGCAACTTGCCAAGGTAATGGGCACCCAAGATACTACCAGCAGTGCTCCTGGATGGGCTGACATAATGCACATCCAGTCAACAACAATGAAATTACAAAAAAACAGCAAACCCAGGATCAAGGTAGCAGATCCACCTAAAGAACAAGTGGCCGTGTGATCAGAAAGCCACTGAGCTTGAGAGGTAATCGTTATTGACTAATGGTCCAGAAGAGGCAGAAGAATACTTTCATGTGCCCTAGCGGTTGACGTTATCTACTCTAACCAACAGCCTAAACGTCTCTCCATGTTTTATTAATTGTCCATATTAATTTTTGGTGGTTGGTTTGGTTAGTATATTAGTTGCATTTGTTTGTTTGACTGTTTTGAAAAAGATGTACCATCAGCCACTAGAATTGGTGGCAACTGACCCCTGCCATGTACCAGGCGTGTAATTGTTTGTAACCCAGTCCCACGTCAGGTGGCTGGTGCTAGGAAATAAATCTCAGTGTTTTGGTGAAGTTTTCAGAGCGATCATGATTTTTTTTCCCCTTTAGGGACTCTTTCAAAAGCTTCTAATGCTCTGCTGTAGTCAACCTTAGGACACTTCCAACAGTGCATACTATAGTGTGCTTCTCAGGCGATGGACGCCTTTGGTGTACGCAACAAGCAACTAAACAGCGTGTGTTACAGGAGATAAGGAAGGAGCAAGACACGAGTGGGTTTCTCGTCAGAACAAGTGATGTATAGCTAGCTCTGGCTATAAGCCTGACCATGACTTGCTGCTTCATAATCACCTGTAGTGCACACTATTAGGGAACTAGTCCCAAGTCTGCTGGACTAGCTGTCTGTATTATTGGCAGCAAGGGTTGAACTGGGGGGGAGAATATTCTGGTGGTGCTTGGCTCATGGCCTTGTTACTAAGCTTCCACCTTAGTTTGCTCTCCCCTCAACTCTCCCCACACCACCTTCTTCTGTGGGCTGCTACTTCCTTCACCTTTCCTCTCATAGATGCTGTCCCTCTTCCCTTTTCTCTTTCCCCCTCTTTCTGGAGTGCTCACTCCAAGCCTTGGAATAATAACTAGGAGTAATGGGATGAATTTAAGAAAAAGAAACATTAGGCTGGAGATACACTTCCTAGCAGGGAAGAGTCTATTAGAGTGAATAATAACCATCTCCAGGGAAGCGATGGAACATTTAAAACTAGACTAGACAAAGCCCTAGAGAATGCACAGTAGGGAACAACCCTAGCAGGGCCCCAGAACATGGTTAAAGTGACCTGCCAGATCTTTTCCAGCCTAATTTCCATGCTACTCAACCACAGTGGCTAAGCACAGCTAGATGTTAATGCTCAGATGATTAGCACTGAAATAGTTAAATGCTGTCAATTTAAAACTGTTGTCGTTAGGCTATGCAGTTGACGCCCCTTATGATAAACTAGAGAAGTCTCTTATAGCTATTGGATCAAATTCGATTCAGAGGTAACTCTGTTAAAGTCAGGGGAGTGACGCCAGGGATGAGTTTGCTCCATTGTTTCATCTGTTTGCAGACTCATGAAATAACTATAGACCTGTTACATTCTGGTCCCTGCTAGAGGGTTTTCATCACCACCAGTAGCATTCATAAATAAATAAATAATAAAGACGCTGAAGGCTTAGCTCCTGGAGAAAACGGAGCCACTAGGAAAGTTTTATTTATATATAGGTAGTGCTTTATGGATTTAGCATCTGATCCAAAGCCTGTTGAAAGCAATAGAAAGACCCTATTGACTTCAGTGGGCTTTACTCAGCTCCCTATTCCAGTAATGTTATGTTCAACAATTAGATCCTATCATGTAAACTTTGTGTTTCGGTTGAAAGCTGTTAGGCCCTGCTCCTGCGTCTACTGAAGTCAATGAGAGTTTGTCCTTTGACTTCAGTGGGTGCTGGAATAGACCCTTAATGATTTGCTGGGTATACTCTGGTGAGGCTGTCCTGCAGAGACCAATGGCCAACAGTGTTTTGTTCTGTTACGGAGAGTAGGGCTTGGGAGTTTAAAAGTCCTGACTTGTCCTCTGAGTTAGTATGGTTGATTGATTTGGGTCGTGACAGTGTTGTAATGCGTGGACTTCTTTTTCCCCAGAAGAAATATTAGAATAAGATGTACTATTGTTTTTCCTTTTACTATCATTATTACTTATTTGCATTGCAATAGCATGCAAAGACCCCATACCAGGATTGTCGCTCCATTGTGATAACCACAGTTGTGGAGGCTGAAGTTCTCTATCCACCCACATGGGCAGCAGGAATGCAAGGGTCTTTCATATCAACGTGCTTCAGGCTAGAGATGAGAAAAGTGTTCAGTCTCCATAAACTACTCAGTCAGCAGCATTTCTCCAGAGACTGCTACCACGGGGACCTGTTAGAACCATGTTTTTTCTGATGTGAACACTTACCCACTAGGAACAGGTGTAAGATCACCAAGTGAGTTCACGCAGGGCACTGGGCAGTCTTTCTCCAGTAATGATATTTCGTTAGTAAAGTGAAGGGCTGCATTTGATCTGGAGAACTAGAGATGGAAGATTCCATATCCTAGGGGCAGTCCCCTGAGCTATCCAGTCCCTCCTTATATCCACCATATTTGTTGTCCCAAGCCACACCCTCTTGGCTTGAGATGTCACAAGAATAGCTAATCGTGGCTGGCTGAGTCAGCACTGGGATTGGCTGCAAAACGAGGTGGTGGTGACTGATGTAGTAGATGGAACTCTTCCCTGTGAAAATGTTGAACCAATACCACAGCATAGTAGTGTTGTGGAAAACGAGTCACACCATCTGTTTGGTTCAAACAGTCTGAGGTCCTTTCATTTTTGAATACAAGCATGCAGGGAGAAGGAGACAGAGATGGTCACACACAGGAATTTCCAGGAAAGGTCTGCACTTTGCTTGTGGCATCGTTTTGTCTCAGGGCTTTTGCAGGTTTGGGGGGCGGGAGTTGCATATAATGGACAGCTAGGGACTTGAGCTAGGCTAGAGGTTGGCCTACTTTGTTATCTGGGTCAAAATACCATGGCCCAGCATATGCAAATGCTCTTAGCTTAAGCTAAGTCTTACAGGATGCAGGCCTGTAGGCCTCTTGCGTTACCGCTCTTGCCTATGCTGCATATAGTGCATAGGTCTTGTCACAGAGTGGGATGGGGTCAGGTCAACAATACTTTCCCCCACAGTAGTAAGGTTCAGTGTGTTGCAGGAACTGCCATCTCTCAGGTAAAATGTATAATGAAGTCTCCTTGACTACATCTGGATATTAAATATCTCATGGCACTCTTTGCAAGTGTAATGGTGTGCAGGCCAGTTTCTGCTTTCAATATTCACAATCTGTAGACCTACCTTCCCCTCTACTTCAATTGCTTAGCACGCAGTTTTAAATCTGCTTTGTAGTATTGTTGGAAGGTTATAACTAAAGCGATAAACAGAAAGTAGGAATGGATCGCATTCAGGTTCAATTGCCAAACCATCGGAGTGTGTGGGTGGTTGAATCAAAAGTTTTTCCTTTGGCCCATTTCTAGCTCTAACAGCAGCCAAATCCCACTTCAGAGGTGACTCAGCAATCAGCAAATTGAAGCAATCCATATAGGGTGAATCCTGAGCCCTTGTGCAAAGCTGAATTAAATGGTCCTATTTATTGTTATCAAATCACTTGAAAATTCTGAGTTCAGGAGCCAATCACTCCAGGTTTACAGAGTGGAGAGATTTGCACATTGGCATGTATGGATAATCATACAACCACATTCAAATTGCAGAATATTGCATAACTGGTGGAAAATCCCTGCACTGTGATTGGTTGAGACAAAATAAAGGCCAGATTAGATGATCATAATGGTCTCTCTTGGCCTTAAATCTATGACTTTGTGAATTCCCCTTCAGTACAATTATTCACATATATAACATCAACTACAATCTACTCTGGCAAACAGTCATTATTAGCCAGTCAAATGTAGGAATTTACATAACCACTGTCTATCTCAATCTCGATAGCTAGTCTTTGAATATACACATTTACAAAGTCTTATTGGTTACAGTAATCTCTCAGCTCCGATTAGCTGCTGTACTGAGAATTTTTTCAAGCTGTTTGCCAGCAATACATATAAGAACATAAGAATGGTCATAGTGGGTCAGACCAGTGGTCCAGCTAGCCCAGTATCCTGTCTTCCAACAGTGGTCAATGCCAGGTGCTTCAAAGGGAATAAACAGAACAGGCAATCATCAAATGATCCATCCCCCGGTGCCCACTCCCAGCTTCTGGCAGTCAGAGGCTAGGGATGCCCAGAGCATGGGGCTGCATCCCTGACCATCTTGGCTAATAGCCATTGATGAACTTATCCAATTATTTTTGAACCCTGTTATAGTTTTGGCTTTCACAACATCCTCTGTCACTTCAGCGTCTCAATCCCTTTAGCTGAAGCAGAAAAATGCCAACATTTACATGACAGAGAAGGGAAAAAACCAGGAAAGAAAATTATGCTGTCAATCTTCTGTGAGAGAGAATTTAAAAAAATAAAAGCTTGAGTTTAATTTAGAACATTAAAAACGTCCACGTAGAAACAATTTGAGTGTGCTTTCATTAGACACAATAATAAAAATATTTGGGGCTAATAAATACAGTGGTTTTCAGCCTCATTCTTTATGATAAATACCTTGGCAAATTTCATTTAGACCAGGAAATGCTTATTACTTTGAGGAAACACCTTCAAACCGTCTTTATGAAAGTACTCTGAAGTTAATTGTCCTATTCTCAAATTATTTAGCAAGGGAATCAAGAACGAAAAATTACCTCAGTTTTAAGAATCTGCTTCTTTCGGTCATACAGAAATGGTGTAATATTTATAATGGGCTTGTCTTCACTTACATACCAAAAAATATACAATTGCAAAATGCAGCATGTAAAATGACAGGTTGATTGACAGTCCACTTTTAGTCCCTGATATATTTACTTATTATTTAAAGAGGCACCGTCATCTCAAAAACTATATTTAAAAAAATCCTTACCTGTGTTCTTTACTAATAGTGTAACAGAGTTACTGTATTGCGTTACTATACAGAGTCCCCATGGGGTGACTGTGTTAAATATTACTAAGCACACCCACAGACAGCCCATAAAACGTCTGACTCCTCCCATGTGGGAAGGACTTCCGCCTTGGGAAGTAATTATTAGAGGAAGTTTAGGGGCGGATGGGTGTGCATGCTTCCTGTGGAAGGGAGAATGTGAAACAGCCCTCGTAGGAGGAGGGGAGCTGCCTTTGTACTCTATTCCTGCAATAAATAGATGTGCTTTTGTTGTTTCATGGAGCTCATGTTTGCATTGTTGTTGTGGGGACTGTGCCTGGCTATGCTAACCAACCAATACGTAGACCCCAAGGTCACAGAACAATAATTAGGCCTCAATCCTGAAAAGACAACCATACGGTGAGACTCAAGGCCTGCCTAGAGCCCTGCTGAAGTCTGTAGGGGTCTGTGCACATTCAGGGGTCTGCCTATATGGTTGTTTCTATAGGGTCATGGCCTCTATTATTAAGATCTGAAAGAATTTAAAAATCAAACTTACTTTTCACTTTTTAGTTTGTTTTTTATTGTTTTTTTGTTTGTTTTGGTTTGGGTTTTTTTTGCTCAGGTGAGAAACTAAACTAGACCAGCCAGCTTCAATTTTGTTTCTAGTCAGTTTCTCTCTTGCTCCTTTTTTTAAAAAATTTTTTTCATTAGCGCACTGCTGCCATATTTGGGCTTTGCAAGTCCCTGATGGCAATATTTAAATTTCTGCAAAAACATGTTTGTGCTTTTTAAGAAATGCACGAAAATATTCTTATTAGTGTTGGATGTTAGGTTTTGTAAAAACTTTAAAAAAAAACAACTGTTAAAAATAGTTTCCTCCACAGTTAATTTGGGGCCAAAACTACCTGGCAGGTGGGCTCTACAAAACAATCTAATATATATTCTGTCCTCATTTGCAAATCTGTGCCCTGATGCCACAATTAGATCCACATGGGCAGAGTCCTGCTGATTTCAAGCAAAAATACAGCAAATTATTGTTGCAACTTCAGTGAGAACTGGTGGATGCTCAGCCCTTTTGCAAAGCTAATTTAATACAGATGCTAAATATGGTTTTAGGAGCCTAACATTAGGGACCCAATTTTGGAAATCTTGATCCAGGTGCACAGGAAATGTCTGGCTGAATGTCTGAGTGCACCAATTCGCACTGGCTGTGATAGCCAGATCTCCATCACTCATCTCATAATGCCAGTCACATCATTTAAAGAAGCAGACCTTTTTCAGCCAGGTTCTGTAATGTGCTCTGTTATATGGTAAATTTGCCAGTAATCCTCTGAACATTGAGACTCAGGGTTAGTTTCCTCTATTCTTTGCTGCTTGGCAGGTCAAATAATTTTTCATACTGGAAGAGGTTTGATAGACACTTGAATGTGAGACCACAGGGGAAAACCCAGGGTGCTGCAGATAGTGGTGTGTGGGATCTGCCACTAAGTTTAGGGTTGCAGTACATTGTTGAACAGCAACTGGGCCTCATCCCATAGGTGACTGCATTAAGAGGTGGGGGGATTGTGCAAATTATAGTTTGTCAGCCTTCTAAATGAATCTAAGTCATGGTATTGATCGAAGACAGTGGGTTCAGTATGTGTAAAGATATTGACAAGCAAAATACCACCAAATAAAACCTTGAAAAAGCTTTGCCCCCAGTCCAGCGCCAGGCCCAGGCACTGAAGATAAATACAGATGGCTACTGCCAGCTCCCTGTTGCTAGGATGACTCACACAGTTCTTGTTAGAAGGATGAAGAACAGAGGATCAGTCTATCTGCTCAGAGGTGGTGGCAGTTATGTTTGCTTTTAATCCCAGCAGCTGAGCTCAACGCCATGAGATGCGTATAAGCAGCACAGGCTGCTTTCTGAAGAGCTCACGTCAAAGAGGTGGGGTTGCCTTTCTCATAGGCCTCTCAGACCTCACTCTGCTGTAATCCGGAGTGCCTGGTTCCTCTTTGCTGCTGAGGGCCTATCCCTCTGCCCCACTGCACTGAAGGAGCGGGAGGGATTCGCAGCACCACTGGGCCAATTTGAGCATGTGGCAGGAACACCAGATATGGTGCAGAGAATAATGTGGCATATGGCCCTTAGCCAGTGTACTGGATCTACCTGCCACAAAACTTCAACGGGATCTTTTCTTCTGTGAAAGCCAGACTTGTGGTTTGCGATTGGGTAAAGTACAGATTAGTTATCAAGGTTCTATTGTAAGGTTGTAAGCCACTGGGCTCAGGGTGGTCTTCTGTATGGCCATGTTGGATGTGATAGAAAGAGGAATAGCTTTCCGGAGAGGGTATAAACCTACCAGAAACAATAGCTATATGTTGCTGCAGTGTTTGTTTGCTTGAGCTGCCTTCCTGAAAAAGTGTGGAAAATCCTCATCTGCAAAGGGAGTAAATTCTAGGAATGAGAGAATTACGGGTCTGATACTTCTTGGGTGCTCTGCAGTCTAATGGTGAATGTGTTGCCCCTGTTCACAGAACCTGCAAACAGTTGAGAAAGGGGAGGTGGTGCATGCAAATGTGGCCGTAATTAAGGGAATGAAGGCTGCATTACAACATTATTCCTTTCAGGAACCCACATGGAATAGAGAGATGGGGTGGTGCAACATGAAGCTGCTGCGACCTGTGGCTCAGGGGCTAACCAGCTCGAACAGCATGTGCCCAACTATAACTGAAGGCTTATGGTAGGGTCCTGGCAAACATGTGATTTGCTGCTTCCCGTTGCCCTTCTTGAGTACTTCTGTATGGACCCCTGTTGCGTGCGTGTGTGAGCACCTGGGCGCATGAGGCTGCTCTCATGGGTGTTGTCTGGCCACGATTGCTTACGTCTTTATTTATTCAGATTCAATTCTGAACCAAAGTTGTACATATCCTGTTTTTATAACTTCAAAGTATACCTACAAATTAGCATTCTAAAACCACAGGATACACTTAGCAATGCAGCGAGCTGCCCGCAAAATGCCAGTGCTCTCATGTTTACCCACTAGGATGCTAAATCTCACAGACAACCATCCCCTGGACCTCCGCCAGCCCATCACTGCACCCTGAAATTAATGTTTTAGGTCTCTCATGTAGGCTGTGTGGTGTAAAGTGAGTGTGTGGTCATCCAGATCCCTTTCAATACTCTTGGCCCTGGCTATCTGCTACATACTTCACTTACTCTTAGTCTTTTCTCTGCAGGGTTGCTACCTGCTGCAAGTATGGGACCACTTTTGCAGCCTTGTGTTCACCCTCTTCCTACCCCACCTATGGCCACGGTCAGTTCCACCAGAGAGGAAGAATTACATTAATTGCAGTAGTGTCCAAAGGTCCCAGCCAGACTCAGGGCTCCATTGTTCTAGGAGCTGTACAAGCACACACATGAGAAGATTCAATCCTTGCCCTTAAGACCTGGCATCTAAGGCCACAGTCCTATAATCAGAGCTCCATGGCCAGACCCTTGTATCTGCTGGGAGGAGGAATTCGTGAGGGGATAAAGTGTCCACCTGAGTGTATCTGATTCCAGGATTGGGCCTCTGTGTGGGTTCTAACCCTGTCAAGACTTGCACACTTGGTTAACTTTATACATGTGAAGAGTCTCATTGAAATCATGCATAAGTCTTTGCAAGATTGAGGCCTAGAAATGTATGCATAGTGCATTTGTTTCAATTCCCTGGATAATTTTGAAAGCATTTCAGGAGAACAGGGCCCTTGATTTGTCTTGTCATATTAAATTATGTGTCAGAGAAATTATTGGTCTCCATGAAGAAGACTCTTAATGTACATGGACACATCTCACTCAGCCTGTGTAGTTTTTTAAAACAGAAATCTGATAGTTGAAGGTGGGAAGATGATTTGGCTTGTATGTGGGTTTGGGCAAGGTTTGAGTGAAATCCAGCCGAAAGGCCTCTAGCAAAACCTGTGGTTCTGTGTTGTATTGAGAAGAGCGAACGATTATCCAGGGAAATGCCTCGTCTCACTGTGATGAGACGGAGGCGCGGTAATGCGACCCTTTATCTAGTCTGCCGGTACTGGCTTCACGCTGTGCAACCCGAGCCATTGAGTCTTTCTAACTTCCTTTGCCTCGGGTAGCTAGGTGCAGCTGCTGCCCTGCATCTTTGCCGCCTGTGTTAGCCATCATTTTCAGGGTTTACACTGGATCTGGCCACCTGGCATAATGCCCAAGGTGATATTTCGGATAAGCCTTCATCGCTGATGGCATAATTCCAATGAGCAATCCCCGACTTCAGATGTTACACCTCCTCTACCCCAATGAGGTACAGGTTGGACTTTGGGGGGAGACCTCCAATACAAGGGTTCATCAAGTCTGTTCCGATGTTGGACTCTCAGGCTGTCAAGCCTTTGCGGTTGTGCAGGAACAGACCAAATGGCAAATTATTGCTACGGCCGACTGTCTGGCTAAGCACTGAAGAAGAAAAGATTCTATTTAGGGTTGCCAAGTGTCCTGTTTTTGACTGGTCGAAAAGGGACCCTGGTGGCTCCGGTCAGCATCGCTGACTGGCCTGTTAAAAGTCTGGTTGGTGGCACGGCTAAGGCAGGCTCCGTGCCTGTCCTGGCTCCGCAAGGCTCGCAGAAGTGGTGACATGTCCCTGCACCCCAAGGTGCAGGGGCGGCCAGGGAGGCCATGCATGCTGCCTCTGACCTGAGAGCCGGCTCTGCAGCTCCCATTGGCCGAGAACTGCGGCCAATGGGAGTTGCGGTGACTGTGCCTGTGGGTGAGGGCCTCGCACAGAGCCTCCCTGGCTGCCACTGTGCTTAGGAAACAGAGGACATGTTGCTGCTTCTGGGAGCCGCCGCAGGTAAGTGCTGCCCAGAGCCCGCTCTGCACTCCCAACCCCTGCCTGCATCCCAGCCCTGAGCCTCCCCCCCACGCACCCCAACTCCCTCCCATTTTCTGCAGTCAGAAAGTTGGCAAGCCTAATTGTATTATAGACTTCAGATCATTCAAAAGATTTGTATTTACACAAAAGACAAAAAAGCAATTTTGTTATTTTGCAGAGAGCTGGATTGAAAGATGTCTCAATGAAAGTGAAAACAAACGGTATTCCAGTCACACCTCTCTGGGGAATGTTTCTAATGATGAAAGTAAGTAATTTTTCATTCCATTTAAGTGAGGTTATGGGTATGCCCACGTGCAGAAGTTAACTTGTTTAAACATGCCATTGTAACATTGATGCTTACATTCAAAAACTATCTTTATTTCATCATGACATTGAATATATAAAGAAAAAATTACATGCCTTATAATGAGCGTAGGCCTACACTGCAATACAAGGGGCGATTGCAGTTCAGGTAGGAATGCCCATGTTGACAGAGTTAAAAATAGCAGTGCAGACATGGGGTCACCGGCTTCAACAGGGGCTAGCAGCGTAAGTACATACCTTGGATTCTGGCATGTTTGTACAGCCCTTGCTAAAGCCTGGGCTACCGCATCTGTACTGCTATTTTTAGCAGTACGGCAAGCACACCTTGGATCGCAGCATAGGTGTAGACTTAGCGGCACTGTGCTGTTTTTCAAGTTGATGATCTGGTAAATGAAGTGAATCTTGTTGTACAGCACAAAAAGGCAGTTACACTATGCACGTGATTTAAAACTATTAGTTATTATTTGTATTGTGGTAGCAACTACGGACACCAGTCATGGACCAGGATCCCACTGTGCTAGGCACTGTACAGACAGACAGCTGCCCCAAACAGCTTACAATCTAAGGACTGTAAAATAGTGTATATTCAGGTTTCCAAATCCAGTCATTGTTGGAATGAAAGAGTGTTTCAGTTGTGTAGTCCAAAGAGCCGGGTTACTGTGATATCTGATAATTTTATACATGTTTTTCATTAGAATGTTTGCCATTAAAAATGTATTGAAGAGGAAGCAGTGTTGTCTGTTGGTTAGATCAGGATACTCGGAGTCGGGGCTTCAGTAGGGCTCTGTGTGGGCACAGGGGTCTGCCTGAATAGAATAGGTTGCAGGATTTGGGGTCCACTGTATAAAAAGTTATGACCTGTAAAATGCAACTGTCAGGATTAGATCGAGAGCAAAATCTGTTTTGTTTTTGACAGGTGACCACCAGACACTTGGAACACAGAATAAAACAATAAACAGTGGCTTAATAAATCCTTCCTAATGTGTACATTATGTGTTTAAAAATTAGACTCTCTCAGGTTACAATCACATGTTAAATATGCCCTTACCAATGCTACTAATACCTTAAGTTATTAAAAGGACAGTGTCAATTTTAAATCTAGTCAGAAGAAAAAATATTTTAATTATCTTCAGTGATAGCAATTTTAGTTGTTGCTTGTAACAAGTTTAAAAATCAGGCAGAAATGATTTTTAAGGTGTTTCCCTTTAAATTTTTTTTTTTTTAATTCAGCATTTACTTTTCCCCATTTGGGTTTTTTCTTTTCATTGTACTCAATTTGGGGAGAGAAAATAAACATCATAAGTCATTTTCCATCTCTGCATTTTATGTGTTAGCCCATGCTACAATATATGTTTGCATTTCTTACCCTGCAGGCGATTGCTTAGGTCTAAACATAAACACTCTTAACTGAATTTTTTTAAAAAGCTATTTTTTTTACTATGCTTTTAAAAACTCAGAAAAACAACCCTTCCACCCCATATTTTGCATCCAATGTACCTGACTATCTTCCCCCCGTCACACACACACCCTTTTTGCATTAAGGGAGAATTAAATATTCTGAAGTTATCCAGTTGCTATGGTATTGATGATATGACAGTACAATAATTCAGTGGTCCTTTCTACACAGGGTCTCTGCTCCCCTCTGCTCAGGGCTGTAGGGGGACAACCCTCTAATTTAGAAATATGGGAAGAGAAGAATGGTTGGAACCTCCTGACATTTGTTTGTGACCCCGAAATTGAGAACACATGCTGTAATTCACTGAAGCAAACTGATGAGTTTAGCTGAGGACCACTTGTTTGCCAGGATTTATTTTAGAAATTAAGGAGTTCTTCTAACTGAGTTTCTCTGTAAATAATTCTGGCAGATTCACAACAACCATTTGTTTGCCCATGTTTTATATAGACGGAGATCATTAATATCTTATAACCAGGGGTGGCAAGTTTGTAGAAATTTTGGTGGTGCCCAGAACCTGCCCCTGCCCAAACTCAGCCCCCCACCTGCCCAAGGCTCTCGAGGGAGTTTGGGTGGGGGAGGAGGTCTGGGGTGCAGGCCTTAGGCTGGGGGAGGGGATTGGGGTGCAGGGTGCAGGTTCTGGGAGGGAGCTTGGGGATGGGAGGGGGTGCGGAGGGAGGGGGTACAGGGATGAGGGCTGTGGGGTGTGGCTGCAGATGAGGGGTTTGGGGTGTGGGAGGGGCTCAGGGCAAGACTAGGAGTGTGGCGGGTGAGGGCTCTGTCTAGGGCTGAGAGGTTTGCGGGGTTAGAGATGCTCAGGGCTGGGACAGAGGGTTGGAGTGCAGGGGGATGAGGGCTCTGGCTGGGGCTGGAGATGAGGGGTTTGTGGTGCTGGAGGGGGCTCAGGGCTCGGGCAGAAGGTTAGGGTGTGGGGGGATGAGGGCTCTGGGTGGGACTGGGGATAAATGTTTGGGGTGCTGGAGGGGCTCAGGGCTAGGATAGAGGGTTGGGGGTGCGGTGGGGGGATGAAAGCTCTGGCTGGGGGTGTGGACTCTGGGGTGGGGCAGGGCTGGGGATGAGTTTGGGGTGCAGGCAGGCTGCTCCGGGACAGGGGCCAGAGAGGAGGACTCCCCCCAGCCCTTTCCCTGCCAGCAGCAGCGAGCTCTGGGGGAGGAGCCCCCCTTCCCCTCCCCCCCCCGGCAGCACACTCACCCCCACCACTGTCACTGCATGTGCTCCTAGGGCCCCTCTCAGGTCCAGGAATCTCCCTCGCTTCCCCCATGGTGGGTGCCAGGGGATGCTGCGTGCACCTCCTCCCCTGCTGTTGCCCCTAACTGTAGCCTCACTGGGGGTGGGGGATGGGGCTGCCTCCTTGCCCAGTATGGGGCAGGAGCGGTGACTGCAGGCAGAGGGGCCCCCTGTGCTGGTGGAGGGTCCTGCCGGAAAAGGGAAGGGTCTGAGGTGCAAGGGCAGGCTCAGGGTCAGTGTGCCCTGGCAGTGGAGATGGGGGGCACTAGGACCTTGCAGCAGCAGTTGCTGCAGGGAGGCAGCATGGAGCTGCATGGAAGAGGCAGAGACAGGGATGCTCTGCTCCGGGACCCGGGGGGGCGTGCAGGAGGGCTGGGGGCAGCAAGAGGGGGCCGGGGGACACTCAGAGAAGGCACAGGGGGTGGGGGGAGGCAGGTGGGGCTGGGGGAACACCCAGCCCCAAATATTGGTGGAGCTGGGCCCCTGGGCTCTGAATATTGCTGGTGTTAAGGCACCACATGGAGACGTAACTCGCCGCCTATGCTTATAACATCAATTTCACACTGTGTGCTAAACCTGAGTATAGCCATCTTTCAAGTGACGCCTGATATGACTTAATTCCTAATAGCCAAAGAGTTCAGCGCTGAGCAGTCCTGCTTTTCAGAATGCTCACGGTCTCTGCAGGCCCAGTCCAAAGCCCATCAAAGTCAACGGAAAGACTCCCATTGACTTTGGTGAGTTTTGGATCAGGCCCTTAGTCCAAGCCAGTCGGATTCTTTCTTTTAACTTTGAGCTCCGGATCAGGCCCTGTCTGATGAATGCCCTATAGTACGGGTAGCTCTTACTCCAGAGTTTTCTGTTCTGGATCTGCAAAGAGTATGTTGGTGCTGGGCAGGTTTGGGCTTGTTTGATTGGCTAGTCCTTCCACTACAGGTGGAGTTAACTGGTGTCGAGGTCACTTTGGGTAATGTTCTTTTGCTTTATGGCAAGTATTAAACCTCCTCTAACTCCCAGGTGTCCCTTGAGCATCTAAAATGGCCACTTCATTGGTGAGCCAAGGAAATTCCATTTGTATTGTTTATCAGTATTTTGCAATGGGTCTTCCATCTGTATTCCATTGTTTATCAGTGTATTGTAATGGGTCTTCTGAGAATCAGGATCAGGGCAAGAAGTGCCATATTTCAAGTGTCTCTGTGCTGATTCCACTTCCCGATGTGCCTTTAAATACATGAGGAGTGAAAGGAGCTTGTATGAGTGTGTGTCAGTCACTCATATATCTGGTAGCTTGTTGGGCTGATGTGAAGTCATTGGCTCAGCATCCATACCTAATTGCAGGCTTTTCACCTCAGCCACAGCAGTTTTAAGGGTACTTATTCAGACCGTTGGGACTGATTTCTGAACCTCAGGACTTTCTGTGATGCCATGCCTGCAAAACCCACAGCCATAAAAGTGACATTGACTCAATGCACCTAAATTAGCAGATAGATTTTTCTCATTTTTCTTAAATATCTGTAGAAAGGAATTGCCATAGCTAATCAGAACTGAGGTCCCCATCTAATCCAGTATCATGTCTTCCACAGTGTCTCATATCCGATATCTCCGAAGACATTTGCAAAAAACCACAAAGTGGGCAATTATGGTATAATCCATCCTTGAGAGAAACTTCTTCCTAACTTCACGTTAATTAGAGGTGGGGTTATGCCTTGAAGCAGAAGGGTTTATATCCCTTAAAAGTCTTCCCTCCCCCCCCCCCCCCCGCCATGTAATGTGACTGGTGATGGTTTTTGTCCATATAAATGTCTTACTGCCTTTTTTGAATTCTGTTTAGTTCTTGACTTTAGTGATAATTGTGGCAGTGAGTTCTGTCAGCTGATTTTATTGTCACAGCCCCTGGTAAAGCTGCCCCTGCCAGAGACACACCAGGCTGCTGTCTTGGGCCCACACACTGAGCCGTTGTGCTTTTAAGCTTCCTGTGTCTGAGCAGAGCCCAGGTACTGCCTCTGGCTTTGGGTCTCTAGGCACACTCCTGGGGTGCAGATCCTCTATCCAGCACCCCCTTCTGAGAGCTGAGCCTAGGCCCTGTGACTAGAGCCAGCTTGCCCAGGCTCTCCAGTAGCTTAAGCATGCCCCTCCCAGAGCACCAACTTTGAGGGCACTGTGGCTTATGGTTACCCCTTCGGGGACACGAGAGAGATGAAAGCACATAACACACAGACTGTGCAAAGGTTCCAAAACCAATTGCTCTTTACTTTGGATAGCAAAAGAACTATACAGATCCAGCCAGAGCAATAAAATATGTATATGCTATTCCCTCCATCACTTCCCTCCCCATCCTGGAGTATTCTTCAGGGTGTGAGTCAGTGTCTTTGCAGGGCCAAGTTTCCCCTCTGGGATTTCATTCTTCCAGGTCAGGCAGCTCTATGATAAAGAGGAGAAGCCCATCTTGAAGGAGGGGAGTCCTGAAGAGGGGACCTGGAAGTCCAGAAAGATACTGACCCAAATCCTGAAGAACACTCCAGAGTGGAGAGGAAAGTGAGGCAGGAAATGGCATATTGGCGTATTTTGTTTTGTCTGGATCTGTACATGTCTTGTGCTATCTCAAGTGAAAGAATGTTTGTTCTTGTGAGCACCCTGTTTGCCTTTCACTATAGTTTTCCCAGCCTTGTTTCCAAGGTTTTGCTTTTAGTGAGGCTTTGGGCAAAAGCTATACAGTTCATTTCCCCCCGACACATCTTTCCTATAGTTAGATTATGCTCATAAAACCAATACCCTGTCCAAGACCACAGCCTGAGAAAATAGGTCTTTCCCTAGGGGTCTTTCCCCAGCCATTTTCCCTCTTCCCCCACCCTGCCCATCAAGGCTGCTGTACTCCCCTGCTTCTTTGTGGAAGACAGGGATGACTAGTACTAGTCGAACTGTGTAGCTGCAGATTGACCAGCTTCTCTGCCCCCCCGCTTACCCTGTTTACCCTTCATTCAGGGTCTTTTCTGCGCATAGCTGGCACATAGTATTTGGCCTAGCATCAGTGTTCTAGATTAATGCCTTATCAGCTTCCAGTTTTCTAATACCTGCTCTCCCATTGTTCAAAAATTCTAGTAAAAGGGAATGGCATCATCTCCTGTCAAGTAAACGAAATGAAATAACTTTTATTGTTTCCTCTGCTTTGGCATATTCTACAGAACAGCAGGATTTGGGGATGGGATATTACAATTTAGGGTTTTCTGAAGGTTTCAGCTTTAATGTTCTGTGGCAGAATTATAGAATCATAGAAATGTGGGGCTGGAAGGAACCTTGAAACATCAAGTCCATCCCCCAGTGTTGAGGCAGGAACAAGTAAACCTAGACCATCCCTGACAGGAGTTTTTAAGAATAGGTTGGACAAACCTTCAATGATGAGGATTCCAGAACCTCCCTGAGAAGCCTGTTCCAGTGCTTCATTAATCTTGTAGTCAGAAAGTTCTAACCTAAATTCCCCTTACTGCAAATTAAATCCATTACTACTATACATGCTATAAAACCACTATACAGAGGTATGTTGGAAATATTCCTTGAGTTGGAGATAGTCGAAAATAGGGCCTCTCGGGGCCTCTCCTTCTGCCCCTCCACCCCCACAAACATGATACAGTTCTGTGACCTAGAATCCTATTTTCGACGTCTCCGACTCAAGGAATATTTCCAACATACCTCTGAACAACATACTAATCCACAGAGACCTCCCTACCAACACTACAAAAAAAAGGATTCTAGGTGGACTCCTCCTGAAGGTCGAAACAGCAGACTGGACTTCTACATAGAGTGCTTCCGCCAACATGCACGGGCTGAAATTGTGGAAAAGCAACATCACTTGCCCCATAACCTCAGCCGTGCAGAATACAACGCCATCCACAGCCTCAGAAACAATTCTGACATCATAATCAAAAAGGCTGACAAAGGAGGTGCTGTTGTCATCGTGAATAGGTTGGAATATGAACAAGAGGCTGCTCGGCAGCTCTCCAACACCACTTTCTACAAGCCATTACCCTCTGATCCCACTGAGAGTTACCAAAAGAAACTACAGCATTTGCTCAAGAAAATCCCTGAAAAAGCACAAGATCAAATCCGCACAGACACACCCCTGGAACCCCGACCTGGGATATTCTATCTACTACCCAAGATCCATAAACATGGAAATCCTGGGCGCCCCATCATCTCAGGCATTGGCACCCTGACAGCAGGATTGTCTGTCTATGTAGACTCCCTCCTCAGGCCCTACGCTACCAGCACTCCCAGCTACCTTCAAGACACCACTGACTTCCTGAGGAAACTACAATCCATCGGTGATCTTCCTGATAACACCATCCTGGCCACTATGGATGTAGAAGCCCTCTACACCAACATTCCACACAAAGATGGACTACAAGCCGTCAAGAACATTATCCCCGATAATGTCACGGCTAACCTGGTGGTTGAACTTTGTGACTTTGTCCTTACCCATAACTATTTTACATTTGGGGACAATGTATACCTTCAGATCAGCGGCACTGCTATGGGTACCCGCATGGCCCCACAGTATGCCAACATTTTTATGGCTGACTTAGAACACTGCTTCCTCAGCTCTCGTCCCCTAACGCCCCTACTCTACTTGCGCTATATTGATGACATCTTCATCATCTGGACCCATGGAAAAGAAGCTCTTGAGGAATTCCACCATGATTTCAACAATTTCCATCCCACCACCAACCTCAGCCTGGTCCAGTCCACACAAGAGATCCACTTCCTGGACACTACAGTGCTAATAAACGATGGTCACATAAACACCACCCTACACCGGAAACCTACTGACCGCTATTCCTACCTATATGCCTCCAGCTTTCACCCTGACCGCACCACACGATCCATCGTCTACAGCCAAGCTCTGCGATACAACCGCATTTGCTCCAACCCCTCAGACAGAGACAAACACCTACAAGATCTCTATCAAGCATTCTTACAACTACAATACCCACCTGCGGAAGTGAAGAAACAGATTGATAGAGCCAGAAGAGTTCCCAGAAGTCTCCTACTACAGGACAGGCCTAACAAAGAAAATAACAGAATGCCACTAGCTGTCACCTTCAGCCCCCAACTAAAACCCCTCCAACGCATTATTAAGGATCTACAACCTATCCTGAAGGATGACCCAACACTCTCACAAATCTTGGGAGACAGGCCAGTCCTTGCCTACAGACAGCCCCCCAACCTGAAGCAAATACTCACCAGCAACCACATACCACACAACAGAAGCACTAACCCAGGAACCTATCCTTGCAACAAAGCCCGTTGCCAACTGTGCCCACATATCTATTCAGGGGACACCATCACAGGGCCTAATAACATCAGCCACACTATCAGAGGCTCGTTCACCTGCACATCCACCAATGTGATATATGCCATCATGTGCCAGCAATGCCCCTCTGCCATGTACATTGGTCAAACTGGACAATCTCTATGTAAAAGAATAAATGGACACAAATCAGATGTCAAGAATTATAACATTCATAAACCAGTCGGAGAACACTTCAATCTCTCTGGTCACGCGATTAAAGACATGAAAGTTGTGATATTACAACAAAAAAACTTCAAATCTAGACTCCAGCGAGAAACTGTTGAATTGGAATTCATTTGCAAATTTGATACAATTATCTTAGGCTTGAATAGAGACTGGGAGTGGCTAAGTCATTATGCAAGGTAACCTATTTCCCCTTGTTTTTTCCTACCCCCTCCCCTCCTCAGACATTCTTGTTAAACCCTGGATTTGTGCTGGAAATGGCCCACCTTGATTATCATACACATTGTAAGGAGAGTGGTCACTTTAGATAAGCTATTACCAGCAGGAGAGTGAGTTTGTGTGTGTGTGTGTGAGAAAACCTGGATTTGTGCTGGAAATGGCCCAACTTGATGATCATACACATTGTAAGGAGAGTGATCACTTTAGATAACGCTATTACCAGCAGGAGAGTGGGGAGGGAGGAGGTATTTTTTCATGCTTTGTGTGTATATAAAAAGATCTTCTACACTTTCCACAGTATGCATCCGATGAAGTGAGCTGTAGCTCACGAAAGCTTATGCTCAAATAAATTGGTTAGTCTCTAAGGTGCCACAAGTACTCCTTTTCTTTTTGCGAATACAGACTAACACGGCTGTTACTCTGAAACCTGTCATTATAAATTAAGCACTGCTTCCAAGTGTTAGAAAGGAATGAAAAATGATTGCAGGATTCATATATATTATTGTTCTGGAACCAGCAACAGCTCCTTCAGATCTCAGTTTCTTGATTTTACTGTGATGTAACTGAAACCAGTGTGTGGGCTGCAAAGTCTGAAAGGAGGAACCCAGGAACAGACAACCTTAGGAGAAGGTTTTACCTGGGGTTTGTGATCTTATCATTAATTTTTGGTGTTAATAAAATTAAGTGCATTGGAGGAATGAGTTTGGACTATTCATAGTGTATAAATTGTGCTTGCTATCAGATTGGATAAGGCACCTGTTCATAGTTCCTTACATGAAAACACAGCAACTAAATGGATGGGGGTAGTGACTATACTGCTGTATAATTTAGATATTGGTAAGATATTTCATACAGTTCCACGTGATATCCTAAGGGAAAATTAAACCAAGCTGGCATAGATGAAAATATAATAAGCATCTAAAGATAGTCCATTGAACAAAACAGAAAGAATACATTTAAAAGTTGAAGTCTGTGGAGGGAATAGCATCCACTGGGTTTCACGGGTCAGATACTTGTTCCCATTTTGTTTACCATCTTTGTTAATAAATTAGACAATAAAATAGAAAGTACTAAGTTAATGTTTGACCTTACATCTGGGGAGAATAAACCTGAACATAACAGGAAGAGGAGGCTTAGGGACAAATTTTGGCCTCTTGTGCATGGCTCTGAAATAATAACTGAGGCCACCTTTATGCATCTGTTTATAGATTTTATGTCTTAAAAATCAGCAGCATTGGAAAAGACATTGGTGTGCAAAAAAGCTAGATAGTGCCATATTGTAGGGGGACTGGTAGTGATATCTGTACTTGGGTTGCCAAACACTTTCCATTATGAAAGATTCTTGTGATCTGTTCTCTGCAAACTCTCTGACCTCTATTGTTTGCAGAACACTTTTAATGTTCAACGGGAGGGTTGCCCTCCAGCTACAGAAGTGTCTCTTCTTTGTCTCACAAAATTCTGTTTACATTTTGCTGAGATATAAACTGCTAAAAACGGCCATTTCCCTTCTCTCATTCATTTTCCCTCAGGGAAATGTTGGCAGCCTGCTGGAATAACCACACACATACTCAATTCTAAGGGTCTGTCTACACTGAAATGCTACAGCAGCACTGCAGCTGTGTTGCTATATGCCACTGTGGTGTAGACATTTATAACAGCAATGGAAGGGTTCTTCAGTCACTATAGTAAATCCAAAAAGAAAAGGAGTACTTGTGGCACCTTAGAGACTAACCAATTTATTTGAGCATGAGCTTTCGTGAGCTACAGCTCACTTCATCGGATGAAAGCTCATGCTCAAATAAATTGGTTAGTCTCTAAGGTGCCACAAGTACTCCTTTTCTTTTTGCGAATACAGACTAACACGGCTGTTACTCTGAAACCTATAGTAAATCCACCTTCCTGAGGGGCAGTAGCTAGCTCAACAGAAGAATTTTTCCATCGACCTATTGGTGTTTACGTGGGGTTTAGGTTGATTTAATGACATCGAATGGGATGTGAAATTTTTTGCAAACCTGAACGATGTCGGTTAAGCTAACCTAACTTAGTAGTGTAGACCTGCCCTGAGGCTGACCTCACGCTGCCCATGTCAAAGCTGCAGCAGACTGTGTCCTGGGAACGTCTGGGAGATTCCAGAGCGGCTGTCATGGGGGAAAACTAGGTTGGGCTCCCCTTCCCTTCCCTCCCTGGGTGTGGTCCGTAACCCCTCTGCGAGCACCATATTGGGCAGAAACCAGCTGGGTGCCCCCTGAGACCCAGCAGCATGTTTGCTCCCCATTCCCCAGGGGCACCTCAAGGGGCTGGACCTTGTCAACTTCCAGGACAGAGAGAGAGAGAGTCCCTCAGGGCAGACTCCCCCGGTGAGGGAGTTGTTACAGTTGCACATAACAGGTTTTGTTTTCACCCTTTTCCTTTTCAAATAAGCCCCGTGAAATTACCTTTTTAAAAACTGTATTTAAACTTGTGCAGCTGTCCTGTGCGCGGAATGAGGCAGGTGTCCTGTGGAAAAAAGCAGTATGTGGTAATGTAATTAAAGACTGTATAATATGCCTATGCACAAGGGGACAGAATTAAGGTTGCACAGATGAGCATAAATCTGACGTTTCCTAATTTTCAAGTGAGAACATTCCTTTAATATAACCTAAATCAGTCCCCTTTAAGGAAGTTTTAAGTTCAACACTCAAAACATTCAAAAATCACTTTTGAAAATTTTGGCCTAAGTGCTGGGCAGTATTAAGTAGAGTAGTGTTTCCCCATGTGTTTTCTGAACCCGCCTGGCTTAGCTGAGTAGGAGGAAGGGCACGGAGAGAGTCTACAGTTTCTGCTTTCATTTGAAAAAATGTTGGTCTCCTACTATGATGATTGCAAAGAAAACCTTCAAAAGGTGAAGTGAGTGTAACTGAAGGAATGTAGGAGTTTGCAGACAGTCAGAAACAATAGCTCTAAGATGTGAGCTGAGCCATTCATTTAAGTGGGTGCTAACTGGGATGGTGATACTTTAAATGGCATCATTGTTAATTATTTCACTGCTCATCAAAGCATGTAAGAAAGGAGAGGAAGCAATATTGCCAGTTTTTGTGATTGTGATTTTTTTATCTCAAGTATTGAGGTATCTAGTGTTTTATTTTAATTCCCAACTTCTGGAGTCCTGTGATTATGGGAGGCTCTCCACTTTCAGGTTTTTTTAAAAATCCAAATTTCTAGCCCTTGTGGTACAGCAAGAACCTGGAAAATGTGGCACTTCATGATTCAGAAACCTGGGGGCAAATATTTGTTGGTTTGTTGTTGGTTTTGTTTTGGCCTCTGACTCATGGGTTTTGAACATTAGGAGTTGACAGGGCTGAGGAAGTATTATATTAAGAAGATCTACACCATTTCCCCAAATGGGTGTGGGGGAGCTAGGAGGACTAGCCAGGAGAAGTGTGGAAGATGTATAAAATTAAGCTGTGTAGCAACACATTGCAGAATGGTGCGGGCCAAAGTTCTAGCAAATAGGCTGGCTAACACAGGGGGTGAATGCAGTCCTCAAGAAGTACCCAATAAGATCAGGAACTACCACTAGGTGCCATTCTGGCTCCCGCAGAAAGTGCCAAAAAGGCATTCGAGAGCATTCTGGCATGACTCAATAGTTAGTTAGTATCCATTATGCCTCTGGCATTTAGGGCAGCAATGAAGCTCCTCCATTCCTGTGTGTTTCTGGCAAGTCTTTCAATGGTTCCCCAGGCGTGCCCCAGGTTTTTCAGCTCAACTTCCACAGCTCTTTGCCATGTCATTTTCAGGCAGCCTTGTTTTCGCCTGCCTTCAGATCTCCGTCTTATTGCTATTCTGGTGATGGAATCGGTTTCCATCAGAAGCACATGGTCAATCCGTCTCCAGCGCCTCCTGGTAATGATGGTGCTCATATCTGCTTGGCTGCAGTGTGTGAATAGGTCTCGGTTTGAGATTGTTCTGGGCCAAAAGATTCGGAGGATTTTTCTGAGACAGGTTGTATGGAATGAAGATAGTTTGGACATATACTTTGTCATTCCCCTGCATTCTGCACTCTAAAGCAAGGTTGAAAGTACACAGCTCTGATAAATCTTGAGTTTGGTTTTGGTGTGGTATTTTGATGATTTCCAGAGTCTGTGCCGGGGAGGGGGGCTTTTTGCTCCTGGCAGGTTCAACCAGGCTGGATTGGTCTGTGCGGGAGGGACCAGACAAAACAGACACCCTGGTCCTCCAGGTTGGGGGTTAGGCACAGGGCTAATAACCCTGTCCCATAAAAACCAAAATATATTATGGAAACAGCGCAGAGAAATTGACCATTACTGCATGTGATGGCCTTCAGACATGACTCAAGGGCTGGGTTAAATTGTGAATATTCTGTAGTCAATCCTGCATATTGAGGAGATGTGCTGTCTGATCTATGGTCCATGTACTGTTACAAACTAGGAAATGATGAACCTCAATATCAATACATCTGGGGGTTCTGGTGACAGCAGAGATGTACTGTACATTACTTAAAAATCCCTTCTGAGGGGGAGTCTGATACCATCTAACACCCCTGAGTATGTACAGCCTTGCAAGTCACATTTGCCCAGGAATTATTTTAAATTTATTTTCTAACTGTTATAAGAATTAGTGGGACTTGAGGAACAGTTGCTCCATTATCTCGAGTGGTTGTGTGCTGTGGTGCTGAAGGTCCCAGATTCTGACTCTTCTTATGACCACGTTGGGGTGGGGGGTTTGTTACATATGACATAACAATAATCCCTATACACAATTCCTCTCTAATGGTCAGGGCCTGCTGCAAGCAAAATATGCATAGTTTTGGCAGCATGTATGTGAACTAGTCTAGGGGGACCGTTTTACACATTTCCAGAGTTTAGTCTCTATTTTTGGAAGGCTGTGAAGTCTGACAGAATTCTTTGAATAGATGGTTCCTTATCAGCTCACAAATGCTTGAGCAATTCCCACTGAAATGACATACCATTTTTTATTTCTCAATAGATGAGGAAAAAGAAAATAACAGAGCATCCAAACCACACTCAACTCCAGCTACTCTGCAATGGTAAGACTCCTTTTTTTAAAAAAACCCTTTGATAATTCCTTATCATTTTCATGCTCTGTCCCCAAGTAAAAAGATTGTAGGTCTGAGAAACCTCACAAAGCAATAGTGTTTTCACTGCATGTGGGCATTCTATGCAGTTACACTCTATATGATAATGTGTCTTGCTGGTTGTCCTAATTATGCTTTTTGTACACGGAGCAAGTTCCGATCCAGTTTGCATAAGTCTTTTGGGCAGATGTATTTGCCACCTAAGCAATGAGGGTTTTGGTTTGTTTTGTTTAATTTTAAAAAGATAAAGAAAAATAAATGCCAAGGGTTTTTCAGTTTTCAAGACCCTGATTCAGCAAAGCACTCAACCAGGTGCTTATGTTCATCCCTGTTAGATTTAGGGTTGCCAGGTGTCCGGTAGGGAATGCCTGGTTAAAAAGGGACCCTGGTGGCTCCAGTCAGCACCACTAACCGGGCTGTTAAAAGTCCAGGTGGCGCGAGGCTGGCAGGCTCCCTACCTGGCTCTATGTGGCTCCCCGGAAGCGGCGACATGTCCCTCAGCTTCGAGGCAGAGAGATGGCCACGGGGGCTCCATGCACTGCCCCGCCCAGAGCAATGGCTCCGCAGCTTCCATTGGCCAGGAACCACGGCCAATGGGAGCTTTGGGGGCGGCGCCTGTGGGTGGAGGCAGTGCGTAGAGACGCCTGGCTGTGCTCCGCCTAGGAGCCAAAGGACATGTCACTGCTTGCGGGGAGCCGTCTGAGATGAGCGCTGCTCGGAACCCACACCCTGAAACCTCTTCTACACCCCAATGCCCAGCCCTGAGCCCCCTCCTGCATTCAAAGTCCCTCCCAGTGCCTGCACCCTGAACTCCCTCCTGTGCCCCAACCCCCTTCCTCCACTCGGAACTCCCTCCTGCACGCTGAATCCCACGGCCCCAGCCTGGAGCTCCCTCCTATACCCCAAACCTCTCATCCCCAGCCCACCGCAGAGCCTGCACCCCCTGCCCCAGTCCAGGTCCCCCTCCTGCACTCTGAACCCCTTATTTCTGGCCCCACCCCGAAGCCTGGACCCCCAGCCCAGAGTCCATACTCCCTGCCACACCCCAAACCCTTCATCCCCAGCCTGGAGCTCCCTTCTGCACCCCGAAACCTCGGCCCGAGCCTCACCCCAGAGCCTGCATCCCCAGCCAACACCCTCACCCCCTCCCACAACCCAACCCCCTGCCCCAGCCCGGTGAAAATGAGCAAGTGAGTGAGGGTGGGGGAGAGCGAGCGACAGAGGGATGGGAGGATGGAGTGAATGGGAGTGGAGCCTTGGAGAAGGGGTGGGGCCTCAGGGCAGGGGGTGGGGCAAGGGTGTTGGGTTTTGTGCAAATAGGAAGCTGGCAACAATAGTTAGATGCGGTCCAAATGCTTTAAGGTAGAGGAGGAAAAAGAACAGCTGGAGTTTGACTGTGTGATTCACCTCACATGTCATAATCCCACCAGGGAGAAGGAGGACAGGAAGGAGTGAGAGGAGAAATTAGGTGGTGGAGCAGGGAGGGAGGGGGCAAGGAGGGGCAAGGTTGAAAGTAGATGAGAATGCATTAGAGCATTATTGTGTCTTGTACTGTGAATAAGTGAGGGATGGTCCACCTGTCCACACTTATTTACTGCAGCATTTTCATTTGTGTTACGATGACACAATCTTCTGAGCTCTATTTCTGTAGCTTGTGTCTTCTACTTTGGTTGTCTTTTTATTTTTGTTAGTTTTATTTCAGAGAGAGTTGAGGACACAAAGTGCCTTGCAGGAAGTGCTCTGCATCTCATAGGATTGGGCTCTAGAATTGTGATCTGAAGTCAACTGAAACAGTCATTGGACTTTGGATTGGACCCTAGGTACCCTGTTGGAAATCAGTGTCCCCGGACTTGTTTTAATACTTTCCAAAGCAAATAACTTGAGGGGCTATTGTTATCTCCACTCTACTTCAGCTATCAGTAATTTTCAGTATGTCAGGTAACAAATGGATTATTGCCATACAATATCTCACTTAGCAAAATGTTGGAATACTTACCTTGTTGTGTCAGCCTCTTGAGACTCATGTCTTTAAAGGGACATCAAGCAAAGAGCCAGTTTTCAAACAAGAGTACCCAATTTTGCACTTGGACCCTTAGATTGTCACTTAGGCACTCAAATACCCATTTTAGGTTTCTAAATGCTAATTTGAGCACCCAATTGCAAAATTTGGGGGTTCTCATTTATCCATCCCAGTATAAAAATTGGGTTGGTGGTCTACCTCCAACATGCTTCACTGTAGACCTGAATGAATACGTTGCTAAGAATAATCTATCCAATGAATTTGCCTCTTTTCCTGCATGTGGAATATTCATGAGCAGATTGCTGTTTCCTCACATCTGTTGTTTAAAGTTTATTCAATGAAATTTTTCATTTTATTTGACTATGGATCGATCCAGAGCAACTTACTGTGAGTATTCAGTGTTCTGACTGGAGAAACCCATGAACAATTCTGATGCAAATACTCGCTCAGACTTGCAAATTTAAATTGATGTATAATTTGACTCTGAAAATCACTTTCTGCAAGTATCTATGCCAAAGAAATTTAGTCTCTCAGATGTTTGTGGTCAGTGAATGAAAAGGGTGAGTGAGTGTGGCCAAACAGAATTCATTAAAAAGTGAAGAGTGAATATTCATAGGTGTCCTGTTATTATGCATTATTCCCCCAGTCTACTTGACCTCAGTACAAGGTAAACAATACAATGTAGGACACTCCATCTAAAATAAAATAGCCAACAGTACTTAGCAGCCACAAATGCAGGACATTGTTTATTTTGTAGTAGTGCCAGTTAGAAGTCTTTCCCCCCCCCAAAGGAGCAAATAACATAGTAGCCAAGAAGTGAGATTGAATTGGAACACATGGCGGTGATACCGCTCTCAAAAGAAAACATGCAAATACTAGAAACAATATTCAGCCAAACACTTTCAGGCTTCCTCATTCACAAAGGTTAGTAAATCCCTAAACTCCTGGGATATAGAACTCTGCTGGAATGCAGTCTGCACAATAATGCCCGTTCAGAAGCATTTGCCAGAGAATCCTAGAATTTAGAAATGTAAAAGGCTTGTTGCGTCATGCAGTCTATCTGCTTCCTGCTACCTACACATTACGTTATGTTCGCCCATGTTTATCTAGTGCATGCATTTTTGCAGAGCATTTAATTCCCTCTATTGAATATTCCACTGAAAAATATGGGAGGAGAGCAAAATACACACAGCAACTTTCTTCTGTGTTTTTAAAATATCTTTTTTTCTGGTGTCAAATTAAACAATTCAATTAGCATATTGATTGACGCCCCAGAGCTTCACAGTTTAGCGGCTGTGCCACACAACAGTATGTGGTGTTTCTTCCTTTTGTTTATCTTAGTATTATCTCTTTGAATGTTGTTGGTCTCACCTGGAGAAGCTGTGCTACTGGATAGATTATATTGTATACAAGCAGACACTCAAATATCTTGGCCACTGTGCTGTAAAGTGCTAAGCTTTCATGGTGTGAAGATGTCGTTTTGCACTGTTCTAAAAAGCCTAACACGTTAGCATCAGATTAACCATCATATTGCAGTAGCACCTAGGAGCCCTAGTCATGAACTAGGACCCCACTGTACTAGGCGCTATACAAACACGGGACAAGACATGCGTAGTAGTTTTAGTTTCATGTGTTTGTTTGACAGCTCTGCCTGCAATTGCCTTGGACTCTGCCTTTGCATGATTGTAAAAGAGAGAAGGCCAAATTCAGTTGGAGACAGCCTAGTGTATAAACATGTGCAACTGCCATGAAAGTCTGGGCCAAATTCAGCAGTGACATAAATGGTGATATAAATTACTCATCGGGCATAAGTGGCAAAATAATGTAAAAAGGACTAGGAAAGGGGGAAAGAGAGGATGATAAGAAATAGGCCTTCCTTGGCATAGTAATTCCATCAATAAATATAGGAATTAATTGTAGCTACGTTGCAACAGTTGGGCATATTCTTTTGCTTCTCATTTCAAAATAAAAGTCTGTATGATCAACACTTACAAACATTACTCAGATGCAGAATAATCCCTTTTAATCTAGCAGTGCATAAGTAACAAAGGGGAACAGTAATAGGGGCAGATAAAATTGTCTTTCCTATAGACACATTAGGTTTTTTTACTGCAATACCATGAGTGGTACAAAAGCTCTCATAGTGAACTACTGGATTGCTTTATTAGGACACACATATATTTCTGATAATGATTTATTAGGCAGAAGATTAAGTTCATTATCTTTCCACAATACTGTAGGATGAAGCTGAATTCAAAATATGATAAAGTTGTTAAATAAAAGGCAGGAAAATAAAAGAAGTGGAGCAAAATGGGGTTTTTGATCATTTAAAAAAAAAGTCCAGGTATAATGGAGCATTCTTCAGTGTCAGACTAATGACTCCCTGTGAAAGAGGGGAGAAAAAGAAAAATTCATCAGATATGAACAGAAATAATTAACTGCTTTTCTTTCTGTCCTGTCTTGGTCAGGGAAGCTGACATGCCAATTAGCAGCTATAGTATAGAAATGAACTCACTGGGTTTTGAAAAGAGGTCTTGTTAAAGGTCAATGAATTTGGGGAACGATGCCGTGATGATATTCCTGTAGAAACCAAGGAAGAATAGATGTTGCCCTTACAAACCAATTCCATTCATCCAGCCAGATATCTTATTAAAATAGTTTGCAGTCACAAATGGTCACAATAACTGACATGGAGGGAAGGTCTGCCAAGGGCAGCGAAACAGAGAAACTCAGGTTATTTGGAGATCTGAACTTTTACAGGTAACTACTTAAAGGGCCATGTTTGCTTTAAAACCCAGGTTTCCTGAGCAAATATTGATTCCAGCAATATAATTAACCAAAATAATGGAGTGTACCCTTTCTGACCCTCCTTCAGCAAGATAGTATAGTAGGAGCATTGAAGTCAGTGGGACTACTCATGGGTTTCAAATTAGGCATGTGCTTAAGTACCTGGCTGAACTGGGGGCCTCTATTCTTTGGGAAAGATCAGCCTTCAGAAAATAATTTTCAAAGCAACATGTTCTCAAATAGACAGATTTATAATTATTCAGTTATATGGAGAGTCTCCTGTTTTAAAGGCAAAGCGTGTGTGTGTGTAAAATTAAATATATTGCGGGGAATTATTATTTTCTATGAGGTAGAATAGAACAATATCTTAATGTTGCATTCAGCACTTGGTAGATTCTTCTTATCCTGTGTTGTTCATCAGCAGCTGTAAGAAACTGTTGTACTAAACTTGATCTGTGGAGATCCTTACATTGATGCAAATATTTTATTTTTAGCCACTCCTGTTTACTTTATGTAAAGAATCTTGCAATCAGATAGACGTGAAAGTATTTAAAATATTTCAGGATGTTGATGGTGACACTGGCTTGGACTCATCAGAATGCTCATCAGGGTGCATCAGAATGTTGCCACTTAGTGATTTCTTTATTCTGTGATTGTGCATTCATTCGTTTAACCCAATATGATTTAAAAGTTTTATGATATAATAGTATTAATTATTAAAATAGCACCTAGGAATTTCAATCAAGGATCAGGGCTCCAGTGTGCTAGGTACGATACAGAGAAGTAACAAAGAAGCCCCTGGAGCTCACAATATATATATATCAGATAGAATGCAACAGGTAGACAATACAGACAAATGGGGTGGAGGTGAATTGGAAAGATGAGATAACAATAAAACAGAGGTTAGCTGAAAAGTGAAAGTCACTTAAACATGCAGGTTTGCACACTATTTATAATTCAGGGCAGCCAACATATCTGCAGTTTTCTTTGTTTGGTATTTGCTTTTTAAGGCTGGAGGAGAACTATGAGATTGCAGAAGGCGTTTGCATTCCTCGAAGTGCTCTCTACATGCACTATTTGGACTTCTGTGAGAAAAACGACACGCAGCCTGTTAACGCTGCCAGCTTTGGGAAGGTGAGTCTAAACTGCAATGAGAAGCCTTGCTCCCTAACCTTGCTCCAGTGAGATTTTGATATTTTAAAGGATAAAGGCTCTAACCTCAGGAAAACTGTCACTTCAAGTCAGAGGTGGTGATGCATCAAAGGAATATGGTGTGTATTAAAACTCCAAGAAAAATGTGAAGCATTTTAAACACTCAGGAGGTCAGGATCGCTTTTCATCATGGTTAAAGTGAAAATGCATTTTAAAAAATTGATGATTTTTATGACCTGCCTGTTCGTGGCAACCATTTTGCTTCAAAATGACATTTATGGCATTGGCAATATGGAAGCCAAATACAAGAGAGTGTAAGTAATTCTGTTATTCCTTAATATTGCTTTAACAATAACAATAATTTTAAGAGTTAAACAGCAACAATTCAGGTAATAAAAACAGAAGTGCACATTAATTCTGCAGAAATATTGGAATGCCCATTGACTTCAGTAAAGATACTCCTGATTTACACTAACATGAGTGAGAGGAGAACCAGGCTCATTATATGTCTTGTGCTGGTCTTCTGTGAGTGAGTGAATTTCACCCACAGTACAGATGTGATCAATAAATCTTAGTTGTATATTTCAGTACCGAGTTTCATTGTCTTTTTAGGAGCTCCCTGTAACCCTGAACATTACCAGATGTTCTTACTTTTTGAATTTTCAAATAGGTGGGTGTCTTAAGTGCAAAATAGGATTGTGTCAATCTTTATTTAGTTATTCAAGAGAGCACCCTGGACCTTTAAATCTTGTATTTTGTGATACAACATGCTGAAATTTGCCAACCATTTTTGAAAAGTTTGCAAGCATCCGTCTGAAGCTAATTTCAATTGAAGCTAGTCTCATTTAATGTTTACAACATTAATTGTATAGTAGTGCTATATATTTACAGAATCGAAAATGTTTCCTAATGCAGAAGCCAAAAGAGGAGAAAACATTTAATGGAATGTTTTCTTTTGTATTTCATGTTTATTTAAGTAGTTTAGTGAGGCAAGTAAAATGCATTGTGTGGCAATGTTTTAGGTGAATTAATTGCTATAAAGCCCTAAGCAGTTAGGTTGACTTTGTGTTAAAGTTTTGTTTAGATATAGTAAATGAAAAATTATTTTTATTCAAACTTCTGTTCATCCTATTTGCTATATCATTGCTACTAAGTGGTTAATATTGTTCCAATGACTAATTTAGAAACAATGGAAATTAGTTACAAATTTCCTACAGATTGACAAATTTGGCACACAGGTAAAATTTTTATTATACCTTTGTTGCCTTTACAAAAATGTCTGTAAATGACGCATAAGCTGTAAAATTTTAAATTGTTTAATCAGGAAACAAACATGGTTTGCCTGTCTGAAACATTACGCCACACTGGTGACCTCTCAAAGTGCACTGGTCTCTCCCGTCATGTCTACATTAGGTGGAGAGGCATTTAAACCCTTTCCCTTCCCTGAAGCACTAGTTGGAGTATCTTGAACTTGCAAAGCAGGTGCAGTTGTCCCAAATGCAGATTTTTACCAGCTGGTTGCAACATCCAAACTAGAGTCAGGGCTTTAGCTCAGATCCAGCGGTTTCTCTCCATTGTAGACAGGAGCCAACACAAATGAGCCTTCTCACTGCATCCTATCATGCAGTGTTTCATGTGTGCAAATTACCCCCAAACCCATGTTCCCAGCAACAGGGATATGTACATCAGGAATCTGAGTGCACTGGTACAGCTATGGTGGTGAGGCAGTAGGCTATCTGTAGGAAGCTGAACGTAGCAAAATGGCTCTGTCAAACCCAGCTGTTGCTGTGCAGAGGTACTAAACAGTTACAAAGACCAGTGAAGCCAACAGTCACTCCATGCAATCAATGACTCTGCCGTCGATTTCTCCCTTAGTGTAGACACACCCTAGAGCTCTGACAAATTACGCTGCTGTAGCGTGGCAGCTGAAAAAGCAGTAATTTTTAAAGTGTGTGCGCCATAAGTGCCTTGGAAGTGGGGCTGTCCTTCCAGGCACAAATGAGTAGTGCCAACTGAGGGGTTTCCATATTTAGCTGGCTGAACAGAAACCCAGACACATTTGCCCTTACTGCGACTCATCAGTGCACTGCAGCTGTCCTCTATTCCAGAGAAAGAGGCTAGTTGTTCTGTGAAAGCTGTTAGTGAAGTTATGGACAGTTCTCCTTTGAGTGGATCTCACTGAATTTATGATTCATCTTTGAACTTTGAACTTTGTGGGCAATGTTAAACATAAGGGCTCCTGCTTTTTGATTGATTTATTTTATTTTTCAATAGATTGTTTTAAAGCACAGAGCTCTCTGTCCTGAACTAAAAATTACCCATGTGCAATGAGTAAACCCCTAGCACACTACCTCTGAGTCAACTGTTTCTTCTCGATTAATATGCCAGCACTGATACCACCAGTACACGTAAGGTTTCATTTATAAATGCCATTTTGGGGGGATCTCTGACTTGCCTATGAATGTTTGGTGTAGATCAAGACTTGGGGTTCAAGGTTTCAGCTCAGAAGTGCCTTTAAAACCTCCTTTAAATGGAATACACATACAATGGAGGCAAAAATAAAGAGAGTTTAAAAAAGAGCAAGAGACGTGATAAGGAGTTGGAGGAGCAGAATTACTATAAGAGGGATGATTAAGAGAGTCCTCAGTGGCACTTAAGGTGTATCCACATGAGGAAAAAGGGTTTGGTAACAAGTAGTAAAAAAACCCACCCTTTTTTTTCCTAGCGAAGGCAAGGCCTTAGGCACGCTTGGCAATTCTACCTGTATAACTTATCTAAGCAATGACTAAAGAAGGCCAGGCTTTGACTGAGGCTGAAATCAGGGCAGTCAATGGCAAAATTACCAATTACATCAATGGAACCAGGCTTTCACCCTAAGGAGGGAGCAGTATTAGTTAGATTGGTACTTGCAGCCAGTGGGAGGGGACAGGGAAGCATTTAACTAGGACCAATGGGGTACAAGTAAGAAAAAGGAATTTGGGCGGCATGTGAGGAAAAGTTTTTTCTGACTGTGAGAGTGTTCAGCTTGTGAAATAGTCCTCAGGCAGAAATACAGGAAACCCCATTATTTGGACAAAGGACTCAGTGAATCAAACATTTAATTAAAAAAATCTTCCCAACTGTTTGACCCATTCCCAGATCTGTCAGTAATCTCAGGTGAGCATTGATTCATACTGTAGGTTTAGAACCACTGCTATAAAGTTACCAATAACTTCAGCCTTGTCCCCTTTCCATTCCCCTTTTCTTCCCCAGTGTCCTCTCACATAGCTGCTTCCTTCCTGTTTCTTTCATGACCCCATATGCTCCTCACTCTCTTAATCCCACCTCCTGAAAATGTAATCTCCCCCCACCGCAACTTTCCGTTTTAACACTTGTCTTGGAGATCCTGAATGTCTACAAAGGGGAACTCTGCAGTGTCTCGTGATGGGTTTATGCTCCCTCCCAGTGTTCTTCATGCAACTCCATTGTGCAGCCTGGAGGTTCTATATCTCCTTCCATTGTTTCCTTATTTTGATGTGATGCTGCTGTGTCTTTGGCCAGCTGCAGCAAATAAATATTTTAAAAGGGAAAAAGAAAGAACTCGGCATCCAGAAGAATGCGAAAAATTATAGGCTGATTCTCATTCATACTAAGGCCACTGTACACCACCCTTGGCAGTGTAAAGCATACGCTGCCAAAGTGGTGTAACGTGGTCTGGATGCGAATGAGAATTAAGTCCCACGTTTTTAAATGTAAAGGGGGAGTAGAGTAATGTCACCGATTCTTATGACATTCTACACTGGCACAAGCCTCTGAGTAGATGCAGTTCTACTGGCATAAAAGTCCTTGTGCTGGTATATCTTATTTCATTTGGGGAACTGTATAAACTTCACTAGCAAAAGCACTTTTATTGCTGTAAGCTGCATTTACACTAGGAGGCTTTGCCAATATAGCTGTACCCAGCAAACCCCTTCTAATCTAGACAAGGCTTTAGTGTAAACAAGAAACAAGCCTTCTCTATTTAAGACTTTTTTTATTCTAAGAACTTGAAAAAGTTTTTCAAAATCAAACTTTGCTAGATGATCAATCCACGGTATTGTCAGAGTTCAAAGCCAGAAGGAACCACTGGATCATCTAATGCAGGGGTTCTCAAACTGGGGGTCAGGACCCCTCAGGGGGTCGCAAGGTTATTACATGGGGGGGTCGCGAGCTGTCAGCCTCCATCCCAAACCCCGCATTGCATCCAACATTTATAATGGTGTTAAATATATTAAAAAGTGTTTTTAGTTTATAAGGGAGGTTGCACTCAAAGGCGTGCTATGTGAAAGGGGTCACCAGAACAAAAGTTTGAGAACCACTGATCTAATGTGACCTCCTCTATAATACAGGCTGCCAGTAAATATTATCTCAGTTTTACAGATGGGGAAACTAAGGCACAGAAACGTACCTAAGGTCACACAGCAGTTCAGCAGCAGAGCCAGGGTCTCCTGCAGTGCTTAATTGGTAACGAAAGAGGTGCTGGGGCTCAAGCAATTAGGTGCCGGGGCTCAAGCAATGTTTTTACTTTCATAATTGACACAGCAAGCCTAGAGGTGCCGGGGCTCAGTCCCAGCAAGTCCTGGCACAAATTAAGCACTAGTTTCCTGACTCCTGTGCGAGCACCTTGTCTAGTGGACCACACCGATCCTTAGATTTAAACACCTTTTCCCCCCCTAGTTCTTTTTTTTTCTTTTTTCTCCTTCCCAGTATTGGCTGGAAACAATATCTAATAAAAATGTATCTTCTGTGACAATTGTCCATACCAAAGACTTCAGGTCCAATACTAATGAGGGCAGTCACACACAGTACGTACGTGTTTAGCAAAATATAAAAATACATCTGTGCCGTCTCACCAGTAATGTTTCCTTAGAGTCCTGAGAGCCAATTGGCTTGGGACTCAAAGATGAGGGAAATGCGATTCCCTCATTAAAGCAAATGAATTAGTTTAATCGATCAGAGGAAAGGACTGAAGATGAGTTTGCCCTTGTTAAAGGTTACTTTACAGGCAAGGCCCTGTGTATTAATCAGGAGTATGCATTGTAAGTATCCTCCTGACAAGCTTGTCCTCATGTGCAACAGTTTTCAGACTGCACATTTCAGTGGTTTTAAAGTGCAAAGGCAAAGACAGCCAGGAAGTACTTCCTGAAGAGGCCAGAGCAACAGAACCCTGCGGCTGCCTGATTGGTCCACACCAACTGTTTAATCTAGGAAATTGGCCCAGGGAGCTGTCTGAGCAACAATGCAGATTATGGCTTGCTATGGCTACAAACCTTGTTTTTTGCTCTGTCTTGATCCTGACATTGACCCTAGGCTGGCTTGACCTTGGAACCCGTCTCCTGACTTTGCCTGGTAACAACCCTGGCCCAACAGACATTACTGGTCCAGTTGCCTACACCCTGGCCATTACAGGCAGCTACAACTCAACTGAGAGTCTGGGCCAAAGTGTTCAATGGTTCTTTAATCTTGAAAAAGCAACAGTCTGT
The DNA here is from genome assembly GCF_965140285.1 of Lepidochelys kempii. Classification (NCBI taxonomy): domain Eukaryota; kingdom Metazoa; phylum Chordata; order Testudines; family Cheloniidae; genus Lepidochelys; species Lepidochelys kempii. The sequence continues at coordinate 254,356,484 of NC_136380.1, forward strand.
TTGATTGTGCTGTGACGGGGTTCCCCTGGCGTGCCATCTGGAACTGGGGTACCACTGAGCCCCTGACCCACCAGCCTGTGCTCCCTCTCACAATGTACTGCTCTGTCAAGCTGCAAAGCCCTCCAGCCTGCACTTTCACCAGCATTCATACAGGTAGGGACACACCCAGCTGCAGTTACATGCAGGCTGTCTAACCACCAGCTTCCCACCCTGGGACCCCACAGCAGTTCCATCCTGCCCTGGTCAAATCTTGCCAGTATATGGGTTTAGTACCTTGTCCGCCTATCCCTCAATGTGAAGAGAACAATGCACACTTGTGGTAACCAAGCAGAGATTTTCCCCAAGCACTCCAGTCAGAGCTCACTGGTTTAGATTAAAGCAAAAACAAATTTATTAACTAAAAAAGTTCATTTTAAGTGATTATAAGGGATAGCAAACAGATCAAAGCAGATTACCTAGCAAATAAAATTAAGATACTGAATAGATGAGATATGAATTAGTCAATTCTCACCCTGAGAAATGATACAAGCAGGCTGCAGATTCTTAAGGGGCAAGCTGTGCTTGCTTTACAGCTTGGAATCCCCAGGTGTTTCATACACAGGCTAGAAATCCCTTTAGCCAGGGTCCAGCACTTCCCCCAGTTCAGTCTTTGTTCCTCAAGTGTTTCCAGGAATCTTATTGTGTGTGGAATGAAGAGCCTCTGATGATGTCACTCCCTATCTCACATAGCTTTAGCATAAGGCGGGAACCCTTTGTTTCAAAACTTGGCTCCCAGAGCAGTCTGTGGAAAAATACTGACATCCCAAGGTGGAGTCCAGCATCTTGTGGCCTGGTCACACATTTGTAGAGTCATAGCAGCCATCACTCACAGGCTGTCTGTAGCATTCTCAGGAAGGCTCACCAGGTGAGAGATAAACCTCTCCTAAGGCCTATTGTTCTTTCTAATGGCCCGTTGCCCTGAATAGGCCCTTCCCCACCCTTTATCTAGATTGAAAGCATCTTGTCTAGTGGGCGTTACCCAGGTGTAACTAAATTTGAAGTACAGATACATAGTCAATATTCAAAACTTCAGATACAAAAATGATACTTGTATATAAATAGGATAATCATATTCAGAAAATCATAACCTTTTCAATGACACCTCACATGTCTTATCTTGTACAAAATGCATCATAATTATGCCATAATCCTATCAATAATAATATCACTGTGAAGAATATGGGGTGCAGTGTCACATGTGAATTAGCCTGAATTTCATCTGGCCGGATGAACTCTTACAGTGGAAGATTTTGTACATACCTGGATTCAAGCAAGGGCTTCACAAACTTCCCTAAAGGACTCGAGCCAGTAGGACTGTTTGCAGGGTAAGATCCTACTGAACAGATAGTTGTCAGAACAAGGGCCAGTGATTAAAGTGGGTGCAAAGAGCCTGCCTTATCTTGCTTGATAATGTCAACTGGGACATAGCAATCCTCAATGTAACAATCTAGATTTAGGGTTGGATTATAACCTCATTCCTCCATTGGAATCACACAGCTTTGGGAGCAGGGGTAAAGTACCTTCCCAATGCTCCCGCCCTCCCCCATCCCTCGCATATAAGTGGGCATGGAGGCAGTGAGGAGTAGGCACAGGTCATGCCTCCTCCCCCACTATGCACGGGACAGCAGAGCTGTATGGACGCTGGGGGCGGGGAGTATTATTTTACATTGGGCTGATTTATCATGCTTCTTCCCACCAGTGGAAAAGGGGTGCTCTGGAGGAATTGCATCTCAGTGGTGTGCTTCTGCAGCACAATGCATTCCTTCTGTTCTTCCTGGGGCAGCACGTCTACATGATGCCCTATAATTAGGGAACTGATCCTAGAATATGTATGTGGGGGGGGTGGGGGGTTTCAGGTGGGATTTTCAAAAGCACTTGGCATTGGAGTGGTAGGTAAAACTTAAATGGGAGCAGAGTTAGGTCACAGCGGCGCACTTGTGAGAACCCCACCTTTCCTGTATAGGATTGAAGGTACCAGTAGTATTTGTGATTCGAGTTTTAACACTAATAGGAAATACAGATAGCCCAGCTCTGAGAGAGTGAGCTCACCCTTGCAATGAACAAGAGGAGAATGACCACCCTGGCAGAGTTGTCTTAGACCAGAGCAATAAAAATAATTACCCTAAAACTGGGGAATAGCACACACTGTGTTTTGTATCTCATTTCACACAAGCAAAGAATGTGCTCTGGGTGCAGTATTGGAAGCCACAGGGAGTGCACAGCTCATCAATCAATGTTCAGTGAATGACGGGCCCTGCTGGGGAAACTGGGGAAACTGAATGGAAGGAATTATTAGCAGGGGTAAGAGAATTTCTCTTACCTTGTTTAGAACGTGATAATCATGAGTTCTAGACTGGCACTCTGAATCTTAGTGGTGGGAGTTCTGTTTTGTTCCGGCAGAGTTCAAGTTCTGGGCTGTTACTATATGAGTTTTTGTTTTATTCTAAATTTATTTAGTTGCCCTTGTTAGCGTTAGGAGCATGGCAAGAATAATTTTCAAATTAGAAGTAGAAAGACTTGCAAAGTATAGCACAGGCTTCTATTTAGCTCAAATGCACTTGTAAAAATGAAATGTACCTTTGAAAAATAACAGTTTAAATGGAGGGGAATCTTTCTTTGAAAAGGTTTTGCAAAATCCAACATTTTAACTAATAAACCAAAACGTTCTAGAGTCTTCACAAGACCTCAAAGATGGCTGGTCTCTCCCATCCTTAGTTGTCAGTGTGAAGACTGAGGCCTAAGCTGTTTTTGAGCCTCATACCAGGGAAGAATTTAGGTGGAATAATTGGGAAGTAGAAAGTTCACAGCTCACTTGTGAATGGGATAAGGGATGATGGCCCCTGGTGCAGGGGTTAAAGGTAGAATAGACAATACACTTCTCATTTCAAAGATAGAGAGGACCCTGGTTGTGTTTGAGTCTCATACTGCTGAGGCATGTGTGATGCAATAATAGAAATTACAGATGGTATAAATCGGAAGGGCAGGGTGTACCTCGGCAGCATAGTTATATCTTTTGCAGCTATCCCTGGCTGATGCTTACATGGCTCATGCAGAGTACAATATAGATATCTGCACTTTTTGTATATTTTTCTATATTATTGTTTATAAAACTTTTGGTAACTTGCACTGAGCCTTACATATGACTTGTTTACTGTTTATTTCAACGTCTTAAGAGTTACCAAAAGTGCATTTAATTTGATATTTAAATTAGATTTACTCAGGCAACTATTCTAGGTTTCAAAAATACCGCTGGGTTAAATGCTTCTTAATGTAATGGCTATATAATATCAGAGGGGTAGCCGTGTTAGTCTGTATCCACAAAAACATTGTGGAGTCCAGTGGCACCTTAAAGACTAACAGATTTATTTGAGCATAAGCTTTCGTGGGTAAAAAACCCACTTCTTTTCTCATTTTTGTGGCTATGTAATAGCTATTGTATGTTACATTGCAACTGTTTAACCTCAAATGTATAAGAATGATTTGAGGGGAGCCCTTCTCCCATTATCTCTGGTGTCCTTTATAACCTCAGAGAGGAAAGGTCACCTGTCCCCACCAGACATACAGAAAAAAGGGTCCCTCATGTACTTCTCACTGATAACATTAAAACACAACACAGGCGTTCTGTCCACTTTCATAAAACCACATTTCAGGATTAACATCAAAAGGGTTAAACAAACACAGATGTATTTGGTAATAGTCCAAAAGAGAAGAAAAATATACAGCTCTGATTTTTGGATGTAATGCATCCTGCCTTATCTAAATCCCAGGCACTCGCTAATAGGGGCATCAGGTATGACTATTTAATTGTGTGATTATTTTACAAAGTGGTGAGGGAGATGTTTAAATAGCTCATAGGAAAATACACAAGATTCCCTCTCATAAGAAGGAAAGACTAGAACTTAGCTAAGGCACATATGAAAGGGGCAGAGCTGAAGTTATTAAACAGGGAAGGAAATCAGTGGAGCACAGGCTCCTGAGGTGGTGTTGAGAGCACAGATTATCTTCAAGTGAAATTCCTGGGCCTCATCTTCCTAAAAAAGCCCAAGTGAAACTTCATATAAAAGAAAGTTTAGTGTAAAAATGTGGTTTTAGTCTTAATAAGTGACAATGTAAAATGACTCCTCCTTATTCAGCAGAGCTCTCTGTTTTCAGATTTATATTTGCTCACTTTAGGGACATATGGGGTGAAATTCTGACCTCACTGAAATCAATGGCAAATTCCCACTGGCTCCAGTATTGGTACAATTTCACATGATATCTTTTACGTCTGTTGCTACCGCAGAGCCAACATTGCCGTGCGGCATGCAGCTGGATTCTATTCTTGTTCACACATCCCCAACAGAATTATTAAACAAGTTCAAATTGTAGAGTCAGATCTTGCCCTCACTTGTATCTGCAGCTGCCCCACAGAATCTTCTTTACTGGTGATGGGAAGGAAAGAACCTAGCTTAATTTTCAGATCCTAAGCTGAATTTTCAGTTCTGACAGCTAGAAAAAAGCATCTTTACTTATTAAAAAGAGCAAATTTTCTCTGTCAGTCACTGAAAGTCAATAAATATGAAACCCCATATTGCTGGTTTTTATCATCACTTTTCAGAGTGGAAACACATTTTAAAACCAACAATCACACATGTCTGCTTTTCCCATTGATTTCAATGCACAGTGATTTCAACCTACTCAGCCTCACTTCCTGCCACTTGGCAGGGAACTAGCTCCATCCATGGAGATAGAACAAAATCATCTATAACCATATAAATATAAACATTTGAAAATAACAGTTATTTTTTAAATAACGACATTTGTTGTGCTTGAAATTACACCCCCCCCCATACCTCCCCCATAACGTTTGCTGGAAAAATCCTGGAATTTTTCTTTAAGGTTTTGCTGGACTTCTAAAAAAATAATTTATACTGAATATTGTTATAAGCAACACACACTTCAGCAGTGCTCCAGAAAGTATATTTTACTGCTTAACGTACTGGATTTGGGAGGAAAAAAAAAAAAGGCAAATCAGCTGATGTTCTGCTTTTATTTATTCTTTTCTTTTCCTGGTCATTTCTGCCCTGGTATGTAGAAATGTCTGATTTCTAAATTTCAAGAACTCCCACAGAATATGGTTCATAAGGTAACATTTACAGTGTGCATTATAACACTTAATCAGCACTTGACAGACTTTGAAAGTTATTCCATTGCTTTTTTTGTTTGGTTTTGAAAGAAAAATTAGGGTAAAAGTAAAATGGAGTAAGTTTGCTTTTGAATCCACTGCTGTAATATTCAACTTTGGGAGTGGAATGGTACGTTCTGAGTGACGGCAACCACCAAAAGAAAAAAAGGAAAAAAATCCCCAGAAAGTGGTTCTTCAACACTGCCTTTTTTCCCACAGCCCTGTGGAGCCCCCAACCTTGTCTGCAGAAACTGAAAGAGAGAGGGGTGGGATTAATGTGTAATTAAAGGGAATTTGGAAGGTTGAGATGTTGCGGAATGTTAGATCAGTAGCTGGAACAGCATGTGGTGTTCTTTAGGCAGGCTTCATTGAATCCATACAAAAAAAGAAAGAGGGGCTGCTTGCCCGTCTGCTCATTTATCAAACAGCTAGGCTGTGAACTTTCACAGCTCCACAAAAGTGTTTTACTGTTTGCTGAAGTTTTCCTCCAGAAATTAAAGCTGAACAGCCTAGTGAGTGTGAACATACGTAGCATTTTTGACACAAGCCAAAGTGTGTGCAAGGTTCTGAGAAAGAAACACAAATCGATTATCTGTTGCACAAGGAAAACCATTGGTAGATTTGGCAAGAAATATTTGTGAAGAATAAGCCAAATATGTGATACTGTAATAATCTTTATAAAACACCTTTGATCCAAATGCCCGTTCCATAGCTTTTGATCATCAGTCAGGGTTAGATATTGATTGCTGATACCAGTTGTGGTAAAATACAACTTTATGGGAAAAGTCCATATTATGTAATTAATCTTTAATTGACATTTTCTTCTGTTTGAACAGCTCCTTTTATCTTTGTCTTCAATTAATTTTACATGGCTTTCATGAAGTATGAGAAAAATTCAGCAATAATCTAGGGTGGAAAATAGAATGCCTAGGAGTAAAATAAAGGAAGAAATTCCTCCTCCATACCAATCTTTAAGGCCTACTGTTTTCTTTCTTGAATGGCTGTTCTGCTGAAAGAGTTTTCATCATGCCTCATGTGACACTGCAGACTGAGCTCATTCCTGTGAGGGGGTTCCACTCACTTGGACCTCGGTAGGAGTTGGGCAGACCCATACAAAGGGGCTCTGCACTGGTGGAGGGACTAGACTGCATGACGGAATCAATAGTTATTGAAGGCACAATCTACTGTTTGAATTAATAATGATCGGAGTCCTAAATGTTGCTAGCACTGAAGATGTGGTGTTGGTTACCAGTCCTCTTCATTGTCTATTGGGCATAAATCAGTGTTCAAATTCTTTGCTTAATCCTGTTTGCGAGATGGACCTTTATTCTCCATCCAGAGTGTAGATTAAGCCTATGTTAACACTACCCTATCCCTGTAAACACAACTGTGAACCTCATCTAGCAGAATTGTGGCCTCTGGCAAACAGCAACCTCTTTCCAAGGAATCTTCTTGTAGCAGTGTGAGTATTTTAATAACAGGAATGTGGGGGCCCTGAAAGAATTACTGCATTCTAAGAAACATTCTGCTTCCAGAGCCATCAAGATGAGATGCTGCCCACAAATTAATATTCCATAACCAAAAGTTACCTAAATTGCAAAATCTCAGGCTTATTTGACCAGAACACTGAGTAAATTTTCCAGTAATTAGTGTCTTATTCTGATAACATGAAGCCCCTGCTCCTGCAAACGCATACATGAGCAACTTTAATAGTACGCCCAATTTTAGGTGAAACTCTCAATAAGCTTAAGGGCAGAACTGTGCCCTTAGAGTTTACGAATCATGTTTCACTCTGGTATAAATTCAGAGCAGCTTCATTTAAGTGAGTGGAGTTGTTCTGAATTTTATTTGTTATTTTGCCTCATTCAGTAAAGGGATTAAATTAAAACATCGTTTTTTAGAAAAGGCTAATTTGGTCCGATTTCTCCTATCACACTTTACATGTACTTGCAGTGGTGCCCACAGCTCTGTTTGTACACATGGTGCATACCATTGGCAGGGGTGCCAATGGGCGAGGGTACAGCTGCCTAGAGAGGGGAAAATAGGCAGGTTGCCTGGCGCCCCCATTTGGAGGGTCCCAAAACTGGGTGGTGGTGTGACCCAGCATGCAGGGTTGCACTGCCACTCAGAGGGGCTGTGAGTCCAAACCTATCATGATGGAGGGTCGCAGGGCCCATTTCAGTGAGTGGCGTTGCAACCTGGCACCAGGCCAAACCAACCCTGGGCACCAAGTTGCAACACACTGGAATGGGAAACTGGGCCTACGCGCTGTTGCAGGGTGAGTGCGATTGTGCACACTAGGTGACAAATTTCTAGTGGTTCCCCTGATTACGTGCAATACAATTTCTCTTCCTTTCCCTCGTGCTGCCCAAAACAGTCTATATTAAAAATACAGTATTAGCGTATGTGATTTTTTGGATTTGTTAACGTGTCACTATATTTATTTGCAGATAATAAGACAACAATTTCCACAGTTAACAACAAGAAGACTCGGAACCAGAGGCCAGTCAAAGTGAGCAACGTATAGTATTATTTCACATTCTCACCCAGGGACAAATTTTGCCATTTGGTTTCCTGTCACTGAAGATAGGGGCATGACACCAGGGATGAATTTTCCCCTGTAGCCTTTTAGATCCAAACTTTGCCTGAAGATTCTACCATGGAGTTCCCATTGACTTCTATTTCTGTTGCTTTAGAAGCCATTTCCAAGTAATATTTTCTCTTAGTGGTGTAGTAACTAAGGTAATTTATAAATGGTCTAAAAGAGCATCTTTTACTTATTTCACCATTCTGTGCTAACTTTCTGAAACTTTGTAGAGTTATATCATTTATATTTCATATACATTTTATATAGCATGTTTCTTGCCAAAAGGTTCTAGAGCACTTCATACACTATTAGAGATCTTCACACCCACCACTGAAATGCAACCATTTCTGGGGTGCAATGTGACAGTTATTCAACAGCATACAGTTTAGGACATAAATGGCAGAACACTATATCAAAAAGAGGTTCTAGAGGGAATTTAGGTAGAAAGAATCCAATTGCCCAAACTGGAAATTGGCCAGGAACCTGGAGTTAATACCCTCTGCTCTTGTGAGAAGATGAGATCTTTAAAAAACCATAAGTGGTCAGGATATGAGTTTTCTGTCTCATACAAAAGATGAAATTTCCAGAGTAAAGTGCATCCTAACATCACAGGAATTGGTTCTGTACTGATTCAGAAAGAAGAGTGAATGCAACATCACTCCCTGCAACACCTAGGTTTTCCTTGGAGATCCACATATTGTCCAGATCGGACCCTTAATTTGTAAAATATAAAATGAAAGCCCTAACTAGTATGGCTGCAAAATTTTGTTGGTAAAACTTCTCATTCCCACATAAAGCCTACAAGCACAATGTTACTAATCAATAAGAAAAACTTATAAAATGATAATTAAACCTATCTATTAACATATAGTAAGGATAGAAACCAACAATAACTCATGCATTGAAAGATATTCAATCAAATACCATTTTAAAATCTAATTTCACTTCCTTCTCCTTCTAATAAATGGTTCCATGGTGATGCATCTCTAGCAGGTTCTCTTCACTGAGATCAAAACTAACTGTACAACAACCCACCACCGTCTCCCTGAGGCAATTTTTGTGAGAATTTCCTGTGTTTTGTAACCAAACTCTTTTTCCAGAGTGATAACCCTCAGACAGTTTTAAAATTGAGATCTCATCCCAAAGACCCAGCTACCATAATGGTTAATAACCCAAAATATTATTCAAATGAAATTGATGGGCTAGCCCAGCTGCACATTAGCAAAAAATTGTAGGCCAAATGGACATGATTTCTGCACTGGTTCAGCAAGGGCAGTATGTATGAAGATGTGACGGTTTGGTTTTGGGTAGTATGCCGTGAAATTGTACACTGTCTCACACTGGTGTCAACTGCAACATCATTTGGTTAATTGCTTTTCAGCTGAAAGGAAAGGGTGAGTGCTACCATGTTTGACGATAATATTAATTGCCTTTAGAAGACGGTACTTCTGTCACTCGAGTGCTGAAACTAGCCATTCATTTGTGCTATAATGGGGACACTCAAACGTGACCCATTTGAGGGAGCCATATTAGCAGTTTACCAGGAGCCCCAGTTCCATGCTTAATTTGCATAAACAGAAATAGATGGCAATTACACTCCTGTTTAATGCAGAGGTATGAGCATATTTTCACATTTAAAGTTGGTTGTAGCCATAGTCCTGCTGTAGAACTTTGTGGGCAGCATTTGGCCAATAAATTTGGCCACTCCAGTCAATAATACTGCCTTTCAGAGGGAACACCTTCAGGAATAGCATCCAGTTGAACAGGCCAACTCATTACATAGTTATGTGGGTGCATTTCCAGGTAGACGTGGTTATTTTAATATTTACAGGACCCATTCTTGGTGACGTGGAAGTGTCAGTAGGATACCTAGTGGCCATGTGTCATCTCACTGGATTGTCCAGTGAGATTCCCATCCTGTTCAGACTTGGCCTGGGTTGTTGCTAACATCTGACCTTAACCATCTTTCTAAATAAGGAAAGGCAGGCAAAATAAACAACAAAATAATCAGAGCAATCTGCAGGGTTTTAGGCAGTCAGCATAGAAACAAATGCATGGCCACATAGGGAGTTCATGATTCCCACTGTGCTGGATGTCTTTCCCTCTCAAAATTTCACAGCAACAGGAGGGGTGAAATTCAATTCTTTCAGATCTACATCTCTTTTAGCTGTTAGCAGTGTAGGGATCACAGCACCCAGATGAGTAGTTCTGATTTTATCCAATGAAAGGTGAAGATCTACATGCACAAAATACAGTCCATCACAAGAAACACACTCTCTGCCAAATGCAGTACTGCTCTGACTGAGTTCTGTTTTTGTTTTCAAAAATATCCAATCACATTCAAATTAAATGTTCTATAGAGAAATTACTGAAGAACTATAAACTAGAAGGTCGGTCTCCCTCTCAACAATTGGGCAGACCAATTGCTGCCAATATCATTTCACTCCGCTACCCACCTATTGCCAAAAGGAACTCCAGCCGTACAAATGGTTAAGATTATCTAGCTTCACACTGTTCTGCCTTCAGTCTTTTTATAGAAAAAAGTAACATTAGGAAGTTCAGCGCTACAATGTCACTATGCTTCTGGTCATCAGCTGACCAGCTTTCTTCTTTGCAATGGGGTTTATTGCCTGTAAGAACACAGCTGTGTTCTATCTCACTGAGCTTAAAAACAGTTTCACAACAGGTGAGCCATGAGAAGGCAGCTATACATAAAAGCCAATTTCTTTCTGTATGGTACTGTAGCTTGAAACTCTTCAATTATATGAACAAGGGGTTACTTTTCCCAATGGAAACTACATGGTGTGCAGGGAATTTTATTTCTTTCACTGAAGGAGTACTGCAGGTACTCAGCCCATGAAAGGAAAAGTCATTCCGCTCTGCTGTAAAAATGTTTGTGTATGGTCGGCATTTTATTCTCTTAAAGCTCAAACTTTCATATGCTGGCCATTGGCTTAACTCTTTTCCACAGTAACTGATAGGAAAAGTTAGAAAAGAATATTTGCAGAGTGCACTAAGGAGTTTTTGTCCTTTGGAGCAGTAATCCTAATAAGTTAATTTTGAATATTGCCATTTCTTTGATTTTGTGGCTATTGGAAAAACCCTCTTTTGTAGTGTACTGCTAAGTGAAATATGCCAGGAATGAAATGATACAAAATAAAACACTATCAAATTCTTCACACTTTTGTTCAGGTTTTGATTTTGAAACAGGTATAGCTGAGAACAAATTGAGCTTCTGTGAGTTGCTGAATTTATTAGAGGGAAAGGCCTCTCGTAGGATGCCACCTACATTGTCCCAGTAATTCAGCAATTAAACTGACTGTCCTAGATTGTGATCCCCTTACTCATGGTGAATAGTATATACTCCGTGTATAGTCCTAATAGTCCTAATGGAGTCAATGAGGTTACCTTTGGAGTAAAGCGCTACCCAGTGTGAGTAAAAGAATCTAGCCCTAAAGGAATAATTTATTGATAGAACACAAGGGGTGAGATTCTGTGCTGTGCCCCTCAGGCACTGCAGAAAACTTGCAATGCAGGGAAAGTGGAGTCAAAGGTGGCTTTAATCCATTTTTGTCAGGGCCGGCCCACAACATTTTGGCACCTGAGGTGGGGAGCTCAAATGACGCCCACATCCCCCTCACTTGGGCCAAAACTTTGAAACTCTGGGTCCTAGTGTCCCCCCTCTCATCCCCCACTCTGGCACCTGAGGTGGCCACCTCAGTTCACCTCATGGTAAGGCCAGCCCTCCTCATCCTGGGGGCTGGGGCCCTGCCTAGGTTACTGCAGCCTGCCAGGGCTGTTCAGAATCTCTGCAGTGCTGCCTGTTACAGCGTTGCCCCCAACATGCCCTTCCTGCCCTCAGTCCCACCTCTGGCATGCCCCCCGCATCAGGGCTTGCAAGGAGGCTCTCAGGAGGCAGCTTTATGGTTGTCTTCCACAGTGCTTGTGCTGGGGGAAATTCTCCCCCAGCTGGAACCAGGGCTTGTAGAGCCCCTTTAGGTTGCTACAGCCCTTTTACACAGCATAAGGGGACTAGAGCCAGTGAGAGGATCTGACTCATGATATAAAAAATGGAGCACATCAGTGTGTACAGCAGGTGGTAGCTGAGCAGGAGGGCACGATTGTCATCTTAAATATGGAACAGGGTTAGGACTAGAGCTGGTCGGGAATTTTCTGACGCAAGTTTAATCAGAAAATGCTGATTTGTCAAACCCAAACTATTGTGCCGAAATGTCTCAGGTTCGATGATCTTTGCTTAAATCCCAAGCAGAGTTCTGGTGGATCCTTGCCTGGTTTCCTGGCGGGCTGCTGGTGAACATGTGTTTCCAGGGTCTGGCTCTGGGGCAGCCCCACTGTGTGGATTGCTCTGGGGGATCCCAGCTGACTCCCAGGACTTCTGATGGATGGAGCCACCCCAGAACCACAGATCCTGGGAGTCCTGGCAGCTGCTGAATGAAGTTGACATGATTCTTGTCAGTTTATCTGTCGCTGTTGTTTTCAAGTGAGTCCCTTTTGGTTGACCAGTGGAGCATCACTGATGGGCTCCCAGAGGAGCCATACCCCAGAAGGTGTCTGTGACACTATGCCTATGAGAGGACATGAAGATGCCAGACAACTCTCTCTAGGAAAAACAAAGAAGTGAATGAATGTTTCAAGAGAAGGATATTTTTGTGACATTGTCTATTTTCATAATCATCACAATGAGGTAGCGATGGCTGAGTTGCTGTGGTCAAGGTTAGGCAAGTTGATGGAAAGAATCATATTGTCCATCCTGCTTTGATGCAGGGGGTTGGACTGGATAATGAGGGGTCCCTTTATCATCTATGATAATGCTAAGCTGTAGCACAAATTTGCAGTGATTTAAGAACAGTATTAAACCTATTCTGTTTTCCCTATGTATTGTAGCACAGGTGATGTTATTCTGTCATGTAACAGCCCTCATGGGTCTCAGCCTAATGAGGATAGCAATCCAAGCTACAAACAACTTTATCCTGAAATTTACATTCCTGGGATTTGCCAATTTGTGCCATACTTTGTTAATGTTTCTCTTTGAAATTTTGTTTCATCTGAAGTTTTCCAATCAGCTCTATTTGTGATAAAGACTTTTGCTCCCCAGGATCCAACCAGCACACAGCGGCCTGAGAGTCAGGTAGCTGGAAATATAGCAGAGGTACTAGTCCTGTTGGTCTGGCACTCTGTCTCTGCTCATAGCTAAGCAGCTTTACTCTTCCTGATTAGAGCTATTTTTACCAGCAGGATTGATATTTGGAAACTTGATACATTACAATGTCATTCTGCCATTAAATCAGCACTTGTGCACCAAATGTACACTGGCACACATCTGTTTTGCAAGTGAAACCACCAGCAATTGTATATTTTCTCTTCTCCCACCCTTTATTTGTATGCTATATGAATAGGTTGCTTATAAAATGTGTATCTTCATGTGTCAGGTACCATTACTATGGCATTGCAGTGAAAGAGAGCTCTCAGTATTATGACGTGATGTATTCTAAGAAAGGAGCAGCCTGGGTCAATGAAACAGGAAAAAAAGAAGTAACCAAACAGACAGTGGCGTATTCACCACGATCCAAACTTGGAACGTTACTGCCAGAGTTTCCAAATGTCAAAGATCTAAATCTGCCAGCCAGTCTGCCAGAGGAGAAGGTAATGCTTTTGAAATATTTCTTTGGCTTGCCTTGCTTTTTTTCCTGTTGACGAAAGGTTGATCTAAAATACAAGGATCTTAAAAAACAGTGAGTTTAATAATGCCTTGGCTTTATTTATGAGGGACTTAATTGCTCCATGTGCTAGGGGCATGTATTTTTCTCTCACTAAAATGTCTGACAAAAAATCTACTGTAGCTTTTTTCCCCCCCAACATTTCTGAGTTCAATGTAAACTCATTCTGTAGGCACAGTGTATACAGTAAGAAAGGGTTAGCAAAGGGTATCCGTTTATGTCACCAACTGTGATATTCTAGGCCTCTGTTTCTGTAATTGAGTATACCATCTACAAAGTCTGAACTCCCTTGTTTGCAAGCTGAAAGAAATCTATTATAACACTTTCCTGAGGAAAGAGTGTATTTATTACATTTCTCCTTCCTGTAGGCTGGAAAGCGAAAGAAATCTTATACGTGCATATGGCAAAATGTCTTGACTCTTCATTGATCTACTTTGCAGACACTATTCATGTGTTTAGTAAATATGTAGACTCAACAAAATAAATAGGGTTCTCTATATCCTAATTAAGGGCTATGTTATTCCTGTTGATCTCATCAAGGCTTTTTTGCTCATTTAATACTTGCAGAATCTCCATCAAGGAATCCTCTGTAGGTCTCAAAAAGGAGAATTTAGCTTTAAGACTTGCATTGTTCCTAATAGTTATCTAATTGAACTCATCACTTCAGCTGATTTTAGTATTTTTTGCAATTATATATTGAGGGAAACCACCATGTTCCTTTTGTACTGTGTATTTTGATAGTAGTTTTTAAAGCAGAAGTTTTTTTAATTTGATTTGATTTTTTTTTTAAGTAAAATCATCTTTCGTGTGTCTTTCCTTTTCTTTCTCAGGTTTCTACCTTTATTATGATGTACAGAACTCACTGTCAGAGGATACTAGACACTGTAATAAGAGCCAACTTTGATGAGGTATGCTGAGAAAGAAAAGAGCTGTAGTTTAATAACATTTAATGTCTTCAGGATTTCTGGAGCATATTTTGAATGTGATATTTCAAATGATAGATTATCTGGTACATTGTTGTGAATAATAGAGGATATTTGCACTAGTGTATCTATGGTGCTTTATACATGATAACTCTTACTTCTATCGTCATGTAAATTAGAGAAAAAATCTACGAAATTATCTAGTCTACCCCTCCTCCAATGCAGGATTGGCCCCATACTATACTCTAAGTGCTGGCCAGTCCAATTTTATGTGATTCAAAAAATGATTCATCCGTCACTTTCCTAGGGAGATCTTTATACAGTAACATATCAATCTTAGGGAATTTTTCTCGAAGTTCAGTATAAATTTGCCATTGCCCAGTTATAGCCCTGTGCTGCTAGTAACACTTACCATTGATTGCTTGGATATCTGTTAGGAATGGGCATGTATTCTGGATACAAGATTCAGACTGATTCATTGCAGCCAGTCTGAGGCACAACACAGGTTTGACTGGCTTCAGTATATAAACTACCCCCACAAATTTGCAACCTATTTTTCATAGTCTGAGAACTTTCTGGTCATGTACTTACATAGCCTTTGTTATAGTTCAAGAACTGCAAACTCCCAAAATTGCTAATGTGTAAAGTAATTTGCAATTGCATATGGAGAAAGTATTTAGTTAAGGGAAATAAGTCTGAATACACAGAGACTGGGATTTGCAAAGGAACCTAAGGGAGTCAAGACACCCAACTCCTATTGAAAGTCAATAGGAATGGGGCAACTATTCGGGTCGGCCCCTTTGAACATCCGAGCCAGAGTGGGGGCAGAATTCCCTAGGCATGTCTCTCATGCTGCATTATTCCCCACACTTTTCCAGTTTCAAGCTGAGGCTCTTTAAATGATTACATCCAGCCTAGATGTTTTCATTTACCCAAGTGAAATACGAACACTCTCCCATTTTACTATTTTCCTTTGGTAGCTTCCTTGTTAACAATCACCCATTTTCAAATGGGGATCAAGTTTCTTAATGAGAGTAAAACGGACACACAGCTTATATAAGGTAAATACCCCCTGTTCTAGTCCCATTGACTTCAGTGGCACTGAATAAGCATCTATATAGGAGAGTTTGCAGGATTGGCTCCACACTATGGAGTGTTAGTCAAATATCTTGTTGGGAAATCCGATAGTTTTTCAGCACCTCTGATGGCTATAAATTTTACAGGCCTGATTCTCCCCTGCTTTGCACTTTGTGTAGTTATTTACATCAGTGCAAAGTGGGTCTAAAATACTATCAAACTGGAATACTTGTGTTTTGATTGCTCTAAAACTCATCAAATCCTTTCCCATGGAAAATGGCTTTTTTTCCTAAATGAAAATTTTAACAGAAAACTTCTGATTTGGCTGAAATTCCCACCTACCTTTTTTTTTTTAAAACTGAAAATAGATTTCCCCTCCTTCCCTATTTCTCTCCTCTCCTCCCCCTTTTCCTTTCTAGTGAAAACATTTTCAGTTTTCATTTAAAAAAAAACCCCAAAAAAACAGAAAATTTCTTTCAAAAAACCAAACCTGTTTTGTTCCTTCCAAAAATGTCCATGGAAAATACTTCCCGTATTTTGACCACCTCTAGTCCTCTCCTGGCCTTCACTTTACACATGTATAAATGTCTACACCCGGTGCAAGCTGTGGAAAATCAGGCAGTATATGTTGAAGTCAAGGAGCTGCACTCATAGTGCCTGCTGGTGGAGAATAAAAATTGCGTGGCATGCATGGAACCCTTGGCAAAAGCTTTCTTTAAACTGATCTCACCACTTTATCCTCCTGTGCATTTATCTTATGATGTACCACGTTTATCTAAGTTACAGCATAAGCCTGTCCAGGTAGGGACTCTGTCATGTGAGTTTTGAGCAGCACCATGTACAACTGTGGTGCCATATCAGTAATATGGAATTAGATCATTTAAGAAAAAAATCACATTTGCCATGTTTAATTTGTGTGTGTGTAATTCTAGGTTCAAAGTTTTCTTCTGCACTTTTGGCAAGGGATGCCGCCTCACATGCTTCCTGTATTGGGTTCTTCCACTGTAGTAAATATCGTTGGGGTTTGTGATTCAATATTGTACAAAGCTATTTCTGGAGTTTTGATGCCAACAGTACTGCAAGCATTACCTGACAGGTTAGTATGTTCTGCAGTATTGACCGTTTTTGTTTGAATTGTTTTTGTTAATTGTGTGGATTTGTTTTCACTATTGGTGCAGTTCTTTAAAAAGCATAATTTCCCTACATATTTCCTATCTCCTGAATCCAAGTCAGAATCAGTTTAAATGAGTTTATAGATAGATAGAAATGTCTCATAGCATATAGATGGTCATGTTGCAGATGGCATGTGCGCGAGTGCCGACCAGAAATCTATTGGCAGTGGAATGCCTTCATTATGCCTCCTTTGAAAACTTTTAGAGAGGCTGCTCGGTCACTTCTCCAGGGCTGAGAGCTCAATATTCCGAGTTATGGCTCCAAGAGGAGTTAGCATGGGCTACCTGCATATGCACAATTGCATACACAAGTGCAGAAATCCAAGCATTGGTCTCTGTCATAGTCTCTGACCCAAATTGTTCTTCTATTTACCAGGAGTAGAATGTGTGTGGGGGCTGGGTGTAAGGCTGACCTCTGAGAGAACATGGATGCATTTAAATACTATAGTGGGCAGGATAGAATTGTGCCCATTTGGGGGTCACTTTCTTCACATGGTCCAGAACCAGGCCTACACAGCCTATCTCTACAGGAAAGATACATAGTCTTTCCACACTAGTTTGAGAGCTAAATTCTCCTTTCTGATCTACATGTCAGATCTTGTCTGTTCTCTTCCTACATGTAATTCATTTGTGTCCATGGAGTTTTGCTTACATAGAGACAGCAGGGTTAGGGTCAACAATTAACTACAGAAAGTTTTATTCAACCAGCTTCTTTTTCTCTTTGTGAATTATCTGAAAACAGACTTAGATTTTTATGCATTTGTTCAATATTCAAAATTATTTGACAAAATTCAGCGCAAGATTTGCTAGCAATTTGTTGAGACTATTGCTTTGAGTGTTCACTCTTTGCACTGTACGTTTGGTCACCTACATTTTATTGTAGCTCTAATTACAGCAAACCTTTTCCGGCTTTTGTTCTACTTATTTAAACTAGAGTGCAGTGTTCAGATTGTATGGTTTGTTAAGTAGGTGCAAAGTATCTGTCTGCAACCAGGAACAGGGTACAAGCATGGATTTCTTTGGTAAATCTTGCAAGTTTTTGCAGACTTCAGCTCCCTCCCCTCCCTCCCCCCCAATCTATTTCATCGGAAGGATTAAATTGCATAGCAGCTCTTTTTTCAAGCTGCTTAGTTCTTTCAGAGCAAATAAGGAGAGACTTGAGTGTGAATATGGACTTTTGTAATGCATATAAAGGGCCAGATTGTGGCTGTTAAGCCATGGCCCACACTGGAGGGAGTGCAGAAGGGTCTCAAGCAATGGAGACACAGCAATGGAAGCCCTTGGAGGAAATCTTGCTGACTCAGCCGGAATTCCCTGGGAACAAAAGTTGCAGTGCCAACAAAGCCAACCTTTCAGTGGGGGCATCATGTACTCCCATCCACGCCCAGCCCTCTAAGATAGCCCATGTGGAGGAAGGCAGGACCGTGGCCATGTCTTCTGCAACACACCTCTTCCTGCCCCACTGTGAGTAGCTAGCATCCACAGGAAACTGGCTGTGCACTACATCCAATGAGTTGAGCCCGGTCCCCGCACAGGGGCTCCATAAGGAGTGGAAAAGCTTCTATGTGTCCTCCCCCTTCCATCTTTGTGTACCCATGCAGGGCTGGGCCCAGTAGAGCTCAAAACTCTAATCTTGGGTCTTATGTTCCTTAAAGTGATGTGACTGAGAGTAGGACCATGAGTTTTTTTATGACAGTTGAATAGGTTGAGGCTGATCTGCCCCCACCCCCCGCCCCCTAACTGAAAACAGCAAACACAGTTGTAAGCTTAGTGAAGTATTAAGGCCATCTTTAAAGTTGATTTGAATGAGGAAGATGAATCTGAAACTATTCCTGAATTCAAGGTATTTTGGGTATTTTCCCTTTTGCTTCAGATATTTTCAGATGTTTTCTATGCTGTCCAAGTCCTTGATCCTGCAGGTGACTCTGTGTGCACAGTGGGGCTGCCTACAGGTGTAGGAGCTGCCCAGACAGTTACTTGCATGATCAGGATTCAGATCTGACCTGTTTTGAGAATACAGTTCCCAAAATGTAGTCATTTAAGAAATGGGGCTATTTCTTCCCCTTTCCAAACTTCTAAAGGTCTGTTATTTTTATGCAGCTTTCTATGTTTAGTCCTGTTTAAACTATTCACTAAAAAGCCGTGTAACTGGGCTGCCAGTGGGCCCCATAGACTGTAGTGGGGCGAATTCTGCTCAGAAGAATTATACTAGTTTGAATGCAGAGTAACAACACTGATTTTAACAGAATTTCTCCATATGTATGCTGGTGTAACGGAAAATCGAATCTGGCCCAACAGTCACTCCACCCTCTTGAAGCTATGTCAAAATTTCCCTTTTATGTTATGGGCACAATTGTTAAATGTAAGCAACCACTGAGACTTCTAGAACCCAGATGTGGCTGTTCAAATTGGCAATTAAGTGCATGAATTCCTGTATTATGAACCTTAATGCCAATTTCATATCCCAAATAGGGGATCTAAATGTACTATTAAGATGCCCACATCTGAAAATTGTGTCCTAGGTACCTTTGTTTATAAATTGTAACTAAAAATGATATGCTGGGTGGTGGAACACTGACTTTACATACTTCCAGGCACTGCCATATAAACCACACAGTGTACATTTTCTGAAGTAGTGATTTCTCTTTTCAGCTTGACTCAGGTGATCCGAAAGTTTGCAAAACAGCTGGATGAGTGGTTAAAAGTAGCTCTCTACGACCTGCCAGAAAACCTCCGAAATATCAAGTTTGAGTGTATGTACTGAGCAATCTCTTTTATATATATGAGAAGAATGTGTTATTTATCCGTTACAAATTAATTGGAAGCTAGGGAAAATGTTCTATTAGTCATGAAAAAAGATCAACATTACAGATCTTTCATTCACCAATAATCTCCACTCACTCATGAGAACCAATTTCCTTTAAATGTAATAAAGCACAGCTCTAAGACCAGTTGCCTTTCCTTTTTTGTGGACTCTGATAAGAAATTAATTTGTTGACAGTAAGCAAGCATTAGGCATGATATTAGGCAAAGCAAATTATTAAACAAACCTATAGACTTGCACAATTTGAATACAGCTTGAGGCCCTCACTCCAAAGAAGTGCCAGAGTTAAATATGAAGGGGATCAAATTACCCTGTCACCACAGGAAAGGGCACTATGCCTTTTCAGACATGCTTTGTAGATGCCTGCAGTGCGCATCACCTATTGATAAAGCCTGCTTTATTTCACAGCTCTCCATTCTTTGCTTTTCATGAGCAGTAAATTCCACATCAGAAGTTTAAAAAAAAAACTAATTTAGGAGAAGGATTAACTACTGATCAGCATGGAAAATTAGGAGTATGTTTTGCAGAAAGTACTCAGGACATATATTATAATAATCCACTGGATATTTTTGGTCATTACTTAGTTATTCAAAAATTATGGAAAATGTGTCCTGAGACTATTTTTGTCAGTTCTTTGACAATTCAAAACTATTGAGAATCCACAACAGTGAACTCTGTTCTGCTCATATAAATATTGGGAAATGAACATTCTAATAAATCTGAAAATATATATTTTAACTGCTCGATGGACAATGCAGAAGGAATATGTAATACCAAGAAGTCTGACTTCAAATATCTCTATAGATTATTTGCTTTGATCTGCAGATCTTTAGTGATTATAAAATGAGAATAAACTTGAGAACACACCAGCATTTACTTGTATTTGGTGCCTGCAAATGATTACTTACTCCTGAGCATAATATTTACTCTTGCCTGTGCAGTCCCATTGAAGCCAGTGGAAGTATTGGTGAAAGAAAGCTGTATGGCTGGGAGTGTTTTCAGGATTGGGATCATAGATTTCAGATGCTGTATGTAGAATAAATATTTATAGCCCAAGTTACAAGTATGGATACCTCAATAAGATGCCCAGATCCCTTTTTGGGACACTCAAACCATCATTTAGAGATATAAATAATCCTTATACATACTTGGAACTACTGATTTGAGCATCCAAATGTAAGATTTGGATGTCCTATTCAGAAGTCCATCTTTGAAAACTGGGCAATTAATATGAACAATAAATAAGTCACAAATGTGTGTCTTAACAGAAAGGAAATTCAGTGTATTTAATTGATGCTAGTTTTAACAAAGTACTTTTATAATCAAGTTTCTTTATTTGGAATATTACCTAAATGTGTAATTCTCCTTTCCTGCAGTATCCAGGAGGTTTTCACAAATTCTCCGTCGGCAGACCTCATTAAATCATCTCTGCCAGGTAGGCATTTCAGTGGTTATCCATTCCCGATAAATTTATTCTATGCTGCTTTTGCAGACTGTTGTAACAGTTTGCTAAATCTGCAGGTTGGATATTGCACAAGGAGAAACTCTCTTGGAAGTAACAATGGTATATGAGGCTTTAGTACAGGGGTGGGCAAACTACAGCCCATGGGCTGCATCCAGCCCATCAGATGTTTTAATCCAGCCCTTGAGTTCCCGCTGGGGAGCGGGGTCTGGGGCTTGCCCCGCTCCGGCGCTGCAGCCGGGGAGCGGGGTTGGGGGCTTGCCCCACTCCGTGTGGCTCCCAGAAGCAGCAGCATGTCCCCCCTCTGGCTCCTATGCGCAGCGGCAGCCAGGGGGCTCCGCACACTGCCCCTGGGGCTCCCATTGGCCAATGGCAACTGCAGGGGCAGTGCCTGCCGATGGGGCAGCGCACGGAGTCCCCTGGCCCCGCCTCCATGTAGGAGCCAGAGAGGGGACATGCCGCTGCTTCCGGGAGCTTCTTGAAAGTAAGCGCCACCTGGAGCCTGCACCCCTGACCTCCTCCTGCACCCCAACCCACTGCCCCAGCCCTGATCCCCCTCCAGCCCTCTGAACCCCTCAGTCCCAGCCCGGAGCACCCATTTGCACTCCAAAGCCCTCATCCCCAGCCCCACCCCAGAGCCCACACCCTCAGCTGGAACCTTCCCCCCCACACACCCTGCCCCAGCCTGGAGCCCCCTCCCTCACCCTGAAGTCCTCATTTCTGGCCCCACCCCAGAGTCTGCACCCCCAGCTGGAGCCCTCCCACACCCCAACCCCAATTTTGTGAGCATTCATGGCCTGACATACAATTTCCATACCCAGATGTGGCCCTTAGGTCAAAAAGTTTGCCCACCCCTGCTTTAGTAGTTTTGTTTCTAATATTTATTTATTATGATCTTCCATAGATAAGCTACAAAACCATCCACAAATCAATTACATGATTTGTTAAATAGTGGGGCTGATCCTGCATTCCTTATGCACCCAAAACTCCCAGTGACTTCTATGTAACAAATTCAGGATCGGATCTTAGAAGAGGTTTCAGATCCAGTTCAACCCGTTGAAACCAATGGGAAACTTTCCATTGATTTTTCAATGGGGTTTGGATCAGGCCTTTGATGAGGGAAGCAATTTGTCCATTTTCTAGAGAGAAAACACCATACCTAGTTGTGACATTAAACCTCAAGTGAAAACAAAATACAGGGCAAATATTCACTTATTGTGGTTACATACTTCAGTTTAAAACCGAGTGCTCTCAAATCCTGAACACTTTACTTGTTTTTGTTAATCCAGTCTTTATTCTGGCAGAACTAGGGAGTTTTGCCTAGATAAAAACTGATTAAGCTTGTTATGCAGACTTACCACTTTGCAAAAGATGCTCTCGTAGACATACATGATGGATTTTTTTTCTTCCATAAAATTAACCTGAAAACTCGTAGCAGCATATAAAATTGAACTATTTCAACAGGTGTATTTTGTCTGTCTTTTTTCCCTTTAACATAGGACCCACTCTATTAGTTTTCTTTGTTTATCATTTTGTGAGGATGGCTTGACTATATTTTTCTGTATTTTGGGGGGTTTTTTTACAATGGATTATTTTCTTCTGGGGTTTTGAAATGGTTTATTTATCAAAACTTGTTTGGCATGCCCAACAGTACTTCAGTAGAGATCATTTTATAAATAAAATTACCGTTATAATGTATTAATGTTCTTATAGCTGTGAATATAAGCTTCATAATATCCCATTGTTTTACTGATAAAAATCCACCATGCAGGTCAACATACTATGTCTGTGATTTATTTTTCACTGACTCAGTTAGGCCACATGAACTGTGCAAAATTCACAGGGCCAGATTTTCTGATGGTATAAGTAGGAGCATCTCCCTTGACTCCTGTGGCGTTTCACCCATTGACACCAGCTGAGGGTTTGTCCCACACTGGAGTTTGAGGGGCTACACTTGAAAACTGTATCTAATGCCCCAGATTAACCCCCACAGCAGAAATACCCCCTGACGGAAGGAGATCTCAGTGAGGATGCTTTGTGGAGTTCCTCCTCCTTTAATTCATTTGTGGGGCATCCTGCTGCATGAGCTGTGGGGTCTATCCACAAACCTGGTAGATCCCCAAGAATCTGCACAGATCCACGGGAATCTGTAGAAGACCAGATCCATTCACACAGCTCTGTCCCCTCAACAGCTTCCTAAACCAGGGACTCTTCAGGCTGCCATGGCCCCCAAGGGAGACTCCTTGGAAAAGATAATACAGCCCTAATCTGGGTTGTCTTCTCTGATTAATTTACACAGGACTGATGTGTGACCCCGATCCAGCACCACCCACGTTTCTCTCAGCCTACTCCTTCCCTTTGTGCAGGGAGGCCTCTGCATGGTCCAGAGGATGGGCAGGTGGTGGTGTGGGGGCAGGTGAGCCTCCTTTTCATGTGTCAGGGGGAAGATGCACACGCAGAGTATTCCCTCCCTACATAGATTGAGGGGAAGGATCTGGGCCAATGTGTTTTTGTTCTTGGACTGACGTGGACCAAACACTGCAGCTCAAACCTTGTAGAATTAATGGTCTAGGGAGAGAGCAGTTTGATTAGAAATGCCTGTTGAGATTTGTACTTGTGAAAACTAAATACATGCTGAGTAGAACTGGCAAAAATGGCTTCAGAGTTCTCTCTAGCTACTGTGTCCAGTAACTTCGAGAAAGGATCAAGAGGTGTGTGGGGTTTGAGAATCAACTTAGTGAGGCTCACTAAGGGAGCGTAAAAGGGGATGAAGGCTATTTTTAACCTAATAAACCATGAACTAATGAGTAGATTGGATTGGATTATAGGCATCAAGAACGGTGATCCACAGTGCAGACATTACCTTTCAAATGCTGGAGGACTGGAGGAATGTGGATCTGAACAGCATTACCAAACAAACTCTCTATACCATGGAGGATTCACGTGAGGAGCACAGAAAGCTCATCATACAATGTAAGAATAAAATCCTCAAATGTGGTACAGGGAACTCTGAACTGTGTTTCCTGTTGAATGCAAAACACCACAATAATAATAATGTTCAATTTTATAATAATTGCTTTACAGTCAATCAGTTTATTAATTGAGATATTGTAGCAATGTGGTGGCACATCATTACTGGCTATTGCTTGCTTGCTGCTCAGATAAATACTGAAACACGTATCAAAGAGAAAGGTGAGCCAAAACCAAGATGTTCCACTTTGAGACATGGATATGGACAATGTTCTGTTAAAGAGATTATTTCTAGTCTTCCTAATGACTGATGCAGATCTAGGGCCCAATCCAAAGCTTATTGAAGTCAATGGAAGTCTGCCCATTGCCTTTAATGGGCTATGGATCAAGCCCCGAATCATTTTATCTGATAGAGTAGAATGATGGTTGTTTACCCAGTTATACTATTATGGGATAACTGCCTTTTGAATGGCTTTGACAGCAGGGCCATTTTTGTTTGAGTCACTTCCAGAGGCTTATTTTTTTTAAAAGCACTGGTTTCACAAAGCACTTTTATCAGCAAGTTAGTCTCTGATTGGCTGAAGTTTTCTTTGTGAACTTTTAGAAGTAAGTATGTATCCCACATCCAGAAATCTGATTGGCTGACATAGACACTGCTTGGTTTATTGAAGAATGACTTGTAGAAACCCTGGAAAAGTTGTGCTTTCTTAAAGGGGCAAGTTGGTTTTAGGGTAGGGTGACCAGATGTCCTATATAGGGACAGTCCCGATTTTGGGGTCTTTTTCTTATATAGGCTCCTATTACTTCCCACCCCCTGTCCTGATTTTTCACACTTGCTATCTGGTCACCCTGTTTTAGGGGGAAAGCTCATCTATTCCATGTGTAAAGTAGTGACACAAGTTGCCCACAGAATGTGCATGTGATAGCCATTTCTAGCCCATAGAACTCTGACAACAAATGTGTGTGCATCCCTGGGTGTGCTACACTGAGATACTAAAGATGAGTATTCTTGTCTTTAGTAGCAGTCTCAACCTCTACCTCCAGTTGGAGTCCTCCTCCTTTCTTTCCTGAAGACGACAAAAATGCTCCCGTCTACCTCACATCCCTCACTGACCTCTGAAAGAGTCACCCCCAAGCAGGAAGAAGGCCTCACATCTCCTGACCACCTGCTGCTGGCTCCATTTCCCAGAGGAGAACTGTTCTGGGATTCTTGCCAGTTCCCCCAGCCCCTGAGTTTACCTCCTGATATGACCCTTCTGCCCACTGGTGATTGACGGGAGTGAGCCAGGAGCTGGCAGCAGTGAAAGGTTGAGAGTAGTGAGAATTCAGGACAGGACAGGGGTAAAAGATAAGCAGTTCAGGACAAGCTGAAGCCTAGAATCCAGGCTCATCCTGGTTCCCACCAGCCAGAAAATCTCTCTTCTTCTTTAACCATCCTCAGCATACACCCAAAACCCCTAGAAATTATCTAGTTCCCAAAGGGTTAATACGTAATACCAGTAATGTTTCTGGCCCAGATTCAGGAGACCATCCCCATTTAGGAAGGACCCTTAAGCAAGTGCTAAACTTTCAGTGCATATTTAAAAACCATTAAAGTTAAACAAATGCTTAAGAACTTTCCTGAAGAGTGGATGGAATTCAGCATATAAGTGCTTTCCAGAAGGGGCCAGTCATAGCCGGGTAGCAGTTTGCAACAGAAAGGGAGAAGAGAAAGGTGTGAAAGAAGGAGAGAGAGGAGAAAGACCAGAAGCAGTAACCCAACCCAGTGTACGTGTTGAGGATTACATTGAGACAAGGGTATATATGTGACACTGACCTCAAGAGTTTTTTTTCCAACTTTGCATATAGTTTCTACCTCGATGAAGATCATTTAAAGATCTGTAACCAAGGATAAGTCTACAAGGAGCTAGTTCCAAAAGGTGAACCTTCTTTTTGGGGTGGTATTTTCAGCTCCCTTGCAGCAAATTCAGTACTGCTATTGCAAGTCAGTATTACCCCTTCTACTGGAGGGTTTATAGCAGGCTGGAAATTCAGCTTAATTCCTTTGAATCCTCCAGTAGTATCACCTCCTCTCTGTCCTCCTGTACACTCTTACCACTCTTGATAGATTTTTTCCTCTGAATCACCAAGAACTCTAGGATAACTCTCCCATGTCCTGCCATTCCTTATGAGTATTGCAATAGTGCCTAGCAGCCATAGTCTGAATCAGAGATCATTGTGCTAAGCACTGTGTGCACACAGATTGAAAAGGTGTTCCCGGCCCTCTAAAGCTTGCCTCTCTGTCAGTGCTCAGTCTTATTTCAAATCCTGGTTGAAAACATAGGTAAGGGGAAGAGACAAAGACAAACTGTTCTGTACCTCTAAAAGGGGCTGGCGTAGGTTGGAGTCAAGTGTTGGATGAAGATTCGGGCTGGTTCTTATTTCACCCAGTCCACTTTACTTATTTGCAACACACACACACACTCACACATGCATGAAAGTGTCACATTTTTGCAGGGTGTCTCCTCACGTGGTGAAATTGGGCCCTCACTTTAGGATGATGGCATTGGGATTTCTTAATACACATGTCCAATGTAGGTTTCCAATGCTCCTTTATATCCTGCTGGTGCTGGGAAATCCCGACACTCAGCCTCCCAAGGTTACAATTTCCAACTATAATAACTGGAAAAAAATCTTCCAGATTGGCAGATTTCCACTGAACGTGATAGTCGTTTGTTAGTAGAAAGTGGCTTTTCTCGTTTTTAAGAATAGAGCTACTTCTATCATGATTTTTCTCCGGTGCTCCATTCCTTCTGGCTCCTTCAGATGTGTCTGCAACAGCTGCTTTGGGGCAGATGGTAGCTTTTTAATCGGCCCTGACTAAGGGATAGTGCATAGCAGCACTTTCCCAGCAGCTAACCAGACAACAAACTGGGACTCGGAGGATCACAGTTCCACTTGTGCTCCCCAACTCACTCACAGAGAATGTAGTTGAAGCAGCTTACTCCCCACTCTATGCCCAGCCAGGTACTGGATTAAGGAGGCAGAGCGAGGGCTCCTCCTATGCCCTGTTCCGTCCACCCTCTCCCCACTGGCTTGCTTGCAGTGAGAAGTATTGGACAAATAGAGTTCTCCCCTCTGCATCCAGGGTCCTAATACGAGCAGGTCTGAGTGGGAAAGGAAGGAAGGGGAGGCTTGCTCCCCATTGTTCCCCTCGGTGGCTGAATAACAGCTGTGACAATCTACCCCTTTGTAATTAAGTCTAAATGGAATCAATGCACAGTCATTTGTAAGGCAAGAAAACTCTTAAATGCATTCCTACTGGATCCGTTGCTTCAGCTCATAACAATACTTCCCAATCTGCAGAGCCCAATCCAGGGTGGTGTTACAAAGAATGGCCATGCTGCTCAAGTGGAGAACATCCTTGTATTTTGCATTTTTTCTCCATGTCTCCTGCACTCTTCCCTAGCTGCCAACTTTGCGCTTTGCCTCGTCTCCCTGCCCCTAGCATCCACTCCAGTGGTGGGAAATTCCTCTCTCCTGCTGTTTATAATGAAGTATAAATGGATGTGCACAGCGCATTTAAATCACCCTGTGACACAGCAGGTATAAAAGCATCTTTTCTTTTGATTTAGGGGACCATTTTTTGTAGCTCAATTGCAGAGCAATTCCTTGAGATGCTCAGACACATGATTCCTTGTCTTCCAATAGCTTCTTCTCCTAAATAAATTGGAGATTCTCCTATTTAATTGACACATTTGAACAGGCCATCTGAGTTTACTCTCTATATTTTTGAAAAAAATATTTGGAAGAGGATTGCCTGTCTGTAGAAACTCCTTTAGGTGTAGTCAGCATGGCATTTGTGTTTTGGCAGTAAATCACTTTATAAAAGTACACTTTTGTTGTTGTTGCTTGTTTGCTGTTACAACTAAATGACGGTTGCAGCTGAAGCACGTTTTCACAACTAAAGCATTATGCACTGGAGATTTGCTGACGAGAGGCCTATCAACAATGCTCATCCACTGGGTGTTTAAAAGATCCTCTATGCATTTCTAAATCAATTTCATGCATGGCCTTTTTTTCTCATGAGGGTCAAAGCCTAGCTTACTGCTCTGCACCATGAACACCATAAATGTGTTTTACTTCCGGGCATAGACAGCTGAAGCGTAAATCAAAAGATGAATTACAAATGATGGGCCAAGATCCTGCTCCCACTGAAATCCTTTAAAAACTCCCACTGATTTCCATAGGAGCAGGATAGTAATGGTTTCAACCTCTTTTATGTCTTAAGGTGTACATATATACATTTATAGTTAAGTGACCTGTTGTAATTAGCTTAGCAAATTGGCGATGTATTACTGATTGTTTTGTGACAGTTGTTTTCTCTATTGTTATAAAATGGAATTAAAGTCCTGATTTGGAGTATTTTTCTTTGTTTGTTAGTGTATCAGGAGTTTGATCATCTTTTGGAGGAGCAGTCACCCATTGAGTCCTACATTGAGTGGCTGGATTCCATGGTGGACAGATGTGTTGTGAAGGTTGGTAAATAGGAGTTAGGACCCGAGTCACTTAATGTGCAGTATTACCATGTGTAATATTTGTTTTAACAAAGCAATAGGTATTTAGTAGACACAGACTCAAGATGCAAAATCTGGATCCAAATTCCAGAGTCAAAAGTCAGGGAGTGTTCAGATTCAAGGCTTTCATTCATTCCATTCTAAAAATAGGAGCCATTTGCAAAATTCGGAGCTGGATCAGAGTTCAGATTTTCAACACCCCAACGTTCAAGGGTGTATGGATCTGAAGTGTTGGTTCAGACTCCTCTGTAGTGTATAGTGAATAATGTAGCATTGCAGGTGGAGATAATAAATTAATATGCCCTTTTGAGAGTTTAATGAAGATAATATTTAGTCCAGCTGATTCATTTTAGTAAATAAAGGTTAACAACGAGTTTATGGTTCAGCAAGGGATTAAGCTGGGTGATTTTTAGGAGTTGCTCTGAAACACCAGTAATAGAACTCTGACCTCAGTTTTAGTATTATTTGGGTGGACACTTACTGGCTGAACTCATGAGCACTCTTGGCCAATCAGACATCAATACAATTTTATGCAGTATATGTAACTGTACAATTTACCATATACTTTTAGCTTCTGTCTGTGAATGATAATACATTTTGTATTAGCATGTTCTGTTGGAAAATTGCAACTCTACTTCCAGAGTTCACTATTAGACCTGTGTAAATAACTTAAGAACACTTCATTAAACAATATTACCTCTTTTTCTGTTCGCAGAATGTCCACAACTCCCCCCCCACCAAAAAAAATTCCTAAATGTATCAATTGTTTGAAATTATTTAATTTTTTAAAAAGTGTCTTTAGTCTATAGATTGCTGTTTGAAATAACTGTGAGTGCTTATGATGGATCATATTGGACGTGGTATTTTTTCTATTTGCTGACTAGATGAGTATAATTCTTAGGATCAACTGGGAATATAGAAAATTAACGGGTCATTTCACCTTGAATGGTCCCTTGAAATATGTGTTAGCTACTTATACTAAACAATCTGTTCCATCTTGTATTTAGCTGTGACACTCTAAGTTTTCCAGACCCGAAGAAGAGCTCTGTGTAAGATCAAAAATTTGTCTGTCTCACCAACAGAAATTGGTCCCATAGAAGATATGACCTCACCTACATTGTCTCTCTAATATCCTGGGACCAACACGGCTACAGTAACAGTTATAGAAAATGAGCTTTTGAGAGTGTAAACTTACAATATGCTTTCTGAGAAGTATAATTGTGAGTAAAACATGATCATCTGAGTGTTCACAGAAAGAAAATGCAAAGAGGATGTGAACGCACCAAGAGCCAATTAGTTTAAATTAATTAGATTAATACATTATTTTTGCAGTATATTCCCAGCAGTATTCATTATAAATTTTCTTCCTGAACTAGAGAATTGCCAAAAAGAGAGTCAAATTAAGATGAAGACCTGGATGTTGTTAGGCAGTCTGATAAATCCCTTCATTATTTATAATCCAAATGTTACCCTCCAGAAGCATGAGCATTTTCTGTTTTAGAGATTATAATTTTATTGTAAGCTTCTTCTTCCTGCAAACTAATGTGTATAGAATTATCATTACGGGATGGCTTCATGTGTGTCTGTTTTAATTTTTATCCTAATTTTCTTACAGTGGGATGTAGTTTTAGTTAAGGAAATGGATGGACATGGGCAGTGTTGGGCTGGGACAGACAATGGAAATGAAAATGAATGTTTGTTATCCATGTGAAATATATATATTTTCTTGTAGGTAGCTGCCAAGAGACAAGGCTCTTTGAAGAAAGTGGCTCAGCAGTTCCTCTTGATGTGGTCCTGCTTTGGCACACGAGTGATTCGGGACATGACTTTGCACAGTGCACCCAGCTTTGGTACTTTAATTTTAATTTTACGGATTGTTAGCACAGTAAAAAATGCTAGATCAATAGCTGTCATGCACTTTTGAGTGATGATCCCCTCTGATTTTCACATGTTTATAACTTTTTTTAAAAATCTCTTTTTGGGGTTGAAATTTTCAACAAATTTTCTGCCTCTAGGTCATTTTTTCTGTTGCTTTTGAACAAATTCCCTTCAGTTGTTTTTGATGTCCATAAGAGTGGAAGAATATAAACGTACCTCATTTAAAAAAAAAAAGAAAGGAAAAAAAAGGTTGTCCTGTTTCTTTTCACACAGAACTGTGCTTTGAAACCTGGTGTGTAAACAGTCCCTACTGAGGAGTATGTGTATGTACAAATTGAATTAGTCAACAATAGGAATGATGGAAAATTGGCTATTGTGCTTTTGTGTTTTCATAAGTGCACACTTGTCAATGTATGTTATTAGCAGACTAATAATAATGAGGATTGTGAGAGAGCAGCACTGAGCCACTAGCATGTTTTCTTCCAGCAGTGCTTTATTGTGTTTTATTCTCTTAGGTGATGCTTAGATATAGGGGTGCTGGGCACCCCCAGAAGAATGTAGACCTATAGATAGAAAGCTTCCGAGCTTTGTTCAGGTACCAGTAAGCTGAGGGGAGCAGATATTGGAGGCAGGCAAGAACACTATGAAGTCCCACATGGGGCACCTGGGAAGCTGGCCATGAGGACTCAGTATTACTAACCCCAAGCAATCAAAAATTGTGTGTCAGGCCACACAAAATCATGGGACTGGCTTAAAAAAATGTATGTTTTTTTTTAAATGCATTTTGGGTGCTTTTATTTATCTTCTGGTTTTTGAATCTCTAGAGTGCATGTGGGTCACATTTTTAAGTTTTACTCCATGACCATAAAGGCTAGAAACTTACTTTTTTAATGCAAGCTGAGATTCTCACATATTTACAAGCTGCCAGGAGCTGAGGCTTTAAGAAAAACACCAAATACCACACAACTCTTGATAAAATCTCAAGAGCTGGCCTCACTGTCTTCTGAGAACCTTCAGGAGCATTTTGATCTGTGGTTGGTCTTCATGGCTTCCCTGTTGTCAGTTTCTTCTAAGCACAGCTTTTCAGCAAGCACAACAGTGAGTTGCCACTCCTAGCAGGCAGTAGGATAGTGAAAATCCTTAAAAGGCCTCTATGCACAGCTTTTGTATTCACTGGACTGTGCTGAAGTACCAGAGCCCTGACCATGTTTGATATCTATCCCCTCTCATATGCACTCTCCCCCTTATTCACCAAAACTCTTTTCACTGTGGAAATAGAGATTGCTCGCATTGCTGAGCATTGCATACTTCTCTGCACAATGCAGAAACCTCTTGGAACAGGTATTGAGCAAACACTGAGTTCTGAGCGTTTTGGCTCTCTGCAGCACTCAGCTGCAGGAGCAGCCTTTATATGCAAACACTGTGTAAAATGCAATGTTGAGGTCACACTGATAAAATCATGAAACGTCAAAAATGCAAGTTAAGGTTCCAAAAATTGTGCACTCTCTATCAAGCTGTACATAAGCAGTATTTTAAATGCCTATTTAGGCTAAATGTGTAGCCTAATAGAATACTGTTTTTTGTAAAATGTATAAAATAAAATATACAGGATGTGTAGTCACACACGTATACCCCTCTCTACACAAAATAGAGCTATTTAGATAGAAAGGTGTATTAGGAAAGAGCATATCAGCAGCCACATGCGATGTGCTTTCCATGGCATCTGGAGAATTACTCTATACAATTCTAGTAAGACAGATCTTAAATGCATACTCCATCTTAAAAGTATGTTTAAAATCAATTGCTGTCTCTTAAAAGTATTGGAAATTTAATTACATTTGTAGTCACCAGCTACATCTGTTAAGAGTCTGCTTTCAAATTATTATAGCACATGTAAAATCAGTATAAACTGGTTTTCTGAAAGTAATGCATTTTTAAAGGATATAAATAATATAGTATAGAATTTTTTAACGACTTGGGTTTGATAATGCTGCTTGCAGCAGTAGTGAACAGGATTATCATTTACATCTTCATTATGGCACTGTAAACTTCCTAAGGTTTTCTTATAATAAGCCCATGTAAGCTTTCTTTCTTTTTACCAATACACACTGTCTCTGTGAATAAGAGCTTTTAGTTGTTTTTAACGGAACCCTTGAATTTCTCCCCTCTGGGTCCAAAAGTGCAGGTCTATTGAAGTCAGTGGGAGTTTAGAATGAGCAAGGACTTCAGATCCTCACTTTAGATAAGCTATTACCAGCAGGACAGTGGGGTGGGAGGAGGTATTGTTTCATGATTTCTGTGTGTATATAAAGTCTGCTGCAGTTTCCACGGTAAACATCTGATGAAGTGAGCTGTAGCTCACGAAAGCTCATGCTCAAATAAATTGGTTAGTCTCTAAGGTGCCACAAGTACTCCTTTTCTTTTTGCGAATACAGACTAACACGGCTGTTCCTCTGAAACCTGTCAAAGGGGATGAGTATTGAAACCACATCCAGACCCCAGTATAATAAAATTTGGCTATCACTGCTCCCACTTCTCAAAAAGTGACTGACATGTTATTTAACATCATCAGCTGAATTATAATCTCTTGAATGAATGCTGTAATATTCTAATTACAAAGCCATTGTATTGCATTATAGCTGAGCATGTTCCAAAAGTCTAATATCCTCTGAATTTAAACGTATCAGAATCAGACCTGAGGAACTTGTTGTGGGCTTAATTTAACACAGTTCTTCCTCTCTTTTTATAGTATCATGCATTTTTAATGAGTACTGTACAATAGAGGGAACAAAGATGACATTGATATATTTTAGATATTGTCTTCTATATAAATTTGTTCTTATCTTAGATGAAAACTTGTGTATTTTGGCTACATTGATGACTATATAAACAGGCACTGATTTTCGGGATCATTCTAAGCAATAAACAATGCCAGATCTTTATGCTGTTATTGTTTTAAAAAACAAAAAAGCATTATTTGAGAGTGTGTTTGAAACAAAAACATGATAAAAATCACTTGTTTGATGCTGTGGTCATTCTTATATACAGTACAATATATTTGAGCTTTGTCATCATTTCATGATCTGGAAATTTGACTACAGAATGTTTCACAACATGTCACTGGGCTGGTAGTATATATCCTGAAATGACATACAGATCTGACTCTGGGCAAAGCTTTTAAGTATGGTGCATGGCATGGGCAAGTCAAAACGATTCCTGGCAGACAAAAGCTCATCTCTCTCCTTTCTCTCTCCCTCTACCCGTCTTCCGTCTAGGCATATCAAAGGCACAGTCGGTGGCAATGTTTTGGTAATGCATCCTGTGTATTAAAACAACTAATTAGTAAAAGGAGCTTTCCAATCTTCCGCAGAGCTATATATCTCTGTTTTACAATACTTGTACATAATTCCTGGCTTTTGTGAAAGCTGCTGATGTTTACTGTGTATTAGCTGGATAGAACAGCTGTAATAATATCCTGATTGCATTCAATTTGGTCTTTTTGAAAAGAGAGACAAAAGCAATTTATTACTGTAGGTACAGTATCTAGGGGGCTTTTTATCTCTCACTAAATGAATATATATTTTATGAGACACAGATGAATCCTCTTCAGTACCTACAGCTGTATTTGAAAGAGCCAATCGTAGGTCCCTGCTAAATACAGTAGCGTGCAAAACAAAATATAAACATAAAATATAAACAGTTGTACATGAATAGCTGCTCAGTAAGTAACTGATGTGCATATCCTGAAACTGGTTTCATTTTATATCTTACATTTAACTTAATTAATTTAAAATGTAAAATGATTGCATTCATTTGATACAACACCCCTTGATGCAGAGTGTCTTATAAATTCTGTCTCAAACATTCTACAGAATTAAAAAATATCAAATAGTAAAAGAAGAGGAAAATTCAGAGAGAGACAAGGGGACCAGATAGTTTTTTAAATGGTGTACTCAGTATTATCAACCCCAAGTGTTCAAAAATCAAGAGTTAGGCCCCAAATATCATGAGATTTTAAAAAATAATAAATCTTGGGTTCTTAGTATTTGTCTTCTAGCATGTGAGCATTTAGTGTTTCTACTTTCAGGGTTTTCTCTGCAACCTTAGGGCTAGAAACTTTCTTTTATTTTTTAATGAAAGATGAGATTGTCACGTAATTACCTGTCTCCAGGAGCAGGGGCTTGAAGGATGAACACCAAATATCCTGAGACTTGTGATTAAAATTGTGAGACTTGGAAACGCTGAATATTAGGCCTGATTCGCCTCTTGTCCGGATCAGTAATGACTCGAAGTCAACAGAGGTACAAACTTGTGTGAGACGAGAACCAGGCTTGTTCTAGGGCATAATGCTCCAGTTTTTTACGCTGGTGAACCCCAATGGAGTTACATCAGTATTAAACTGGACTAACACAGTGGTCAATCAGGCCCATTGTGTTCATAACACTTCTAAACAGAGTAGGATTCTACAACATTGTAACCGATGTTAAGCATTTTGAAAATAGCTATCTTATTCCATTTGCAGTTTTTACAAGACTTCCAGTTCAAAAACTTTATAAAACTAAACAGCTACAGAGCTTGGCTAAGGCTCTCCACTACATTGCACCTTATTAGTCATTTTAATTTCTGTAAGATGGCTGTGAAGCATACAGTTTTGATTTGCACAGGTGTAAATGATCACAAAAGTAGAGAATCAAGCCCTTTATATTTGCCAGTGGAAGATTATTTGCCCATCACTACGCATGTGTTCTATTTATAAAAATGTCCGATGTTCTTGTTTTTGGTCTTGCGCCAAGGACACAAAGCATCTGTTCTCCCCTCAGTGTGTGTGCATAACTCCCATGAATGACAATGGAAGTTACGCATGCGTGCATTGAGAGAATGGAACACAAAGACTAGAGCTGTTGCAACTGAAGAAGAGTGTGTGCACAGTTGCTTTGAAAGCCTAATTACGAGACAACATTGCATTGCATAATGACATGGGGCCTTTCAGACTGCTTCTCCTACACTCCACTTGTACAGTATATACGAGCAAAGAACAGCATATTTGTGGAGCAGCTGTAGGCACTCGTTAAGGTAGAAACAGGCTTCCCAATATAAGCTCAGCTTTCAACCTCCTCCTCTAACTTCCTCCAAAAAACCAATCATTCTGAAATTATGTATGTAGCATCCCATTCCAGGGAAGGATTTTGTCTCAAAAGTTTGTTAAAAAATCAGTAAAGAAATTTGAAAGTTTTGGGCCAGATCCTGGGCTGTGACCAAGGACCTGCCTATGGGAGAGAGAGCCTCTCTCTGTCCCCAGCTGCCATCTTTGTGAGCAGTGAGCTGACATCTCTTGACTTTTAAGAAAGGGGCCCGTTGGCAGAACATTCTTTTGTGAGGGGCCCTCCATTTTGGAATTCACCCTCCCGTTATCCCTAGGTTTGAAATCGACAAATCCATTGATATTCAGAGCACAACGAAAAAGCCATCTCTTTTTCCAGGTTTTGAGGAGTGATGAGTATATTGAGGGCTTGTATTTGTGGTTGCGGGATTTGGGGTCTATGGGTGTAGCTGATTTCTGATTTCTTTTCAGCTGGCTATTTTCTCTGGTGTTGGGGTGGCTGGTGGGTTTACTTTTATTCCAGTCTGACTGTATTCACTCCTGCCAAAGGTACCTAAAGCCTTTGATAGGCCTTTTTAAATGTACCATGCAAGTACAAATAAATATATCTAAAATTTACTAATCGTTGGTGGAAAGCCAATATAAAAAGAGCAAGTTAAATTTCTCACTAAAGTGACTCTTCATAAAAAAAAAGTGAAGTATTCACCCAGCTCTGTTGTATAATATAGATAATACAGCTGGTTGAAAAATAATAACCCCAAATATCAAAGTTTCTATTTTGCAGTGGTTGATACAGACCCATTTTTCTGTTTTGTACAAAAACAGTTTATTGCAACTTTTGTCTAAAGTGTTATCTAGATGTTTATGCACATTGTTTGTTTATCAAAGAGCTGGTTTTGGTAAATGAAAAATTTTGAAGATATTTTTATTAAAAAATCAATACAAATAGTGATTTAAATTTTTACAAAAAATGTCATGGGAAATTTTTAAAATTACAAAAAAGAGGGTCAACATGTCTTTGTGATTTTTTCATTTTTGCAAAAAGATTGGTTCTGGAAGAAAAAACATTTAGTTTTAAAAATATATATATCATTCATCTCTAGTAGATGCCAGTATGCTCTTCAGACAAAGTAATCTGTCTTGATTTTCTTCTTTGCTTCCTATCTTCTATACACTGCTGAATCTGCCCAGTGATAGCATATGGACATGTCTACTTCTCACACTGAGTCCTTGTATAAATTTTTAAGTCTCTGTCTATGGAGGCTAGAGGAAAAGTCAAATTTTCCCCAGTACTGCTTCCCTCACATCTGTTCTCTGCTTCTTGGCATTTCTCTAATTGAACTGAGACCTGAAACTACACGGGAAACTCTTCTTTCCCTGTCCAGATCCATATCTGTATAGCATGTCTCAAATTGCCTCCTAGGAAGTGGCTTGCCGGGAACCACCAAGAAATGTGCTTGGAACTTCCAAGACTGATGGTTGTTAAAGATAGTGATGCCTGTCCCTCATGCTGGGAGATGGCAGGCAAAGCCAAAACATTCAGGACACTTCCTATTCCAACTATAGTAATGTGGTACGTAATAATGTGACAGATGCCTCATGTGGAAGGGCTGATGCCAGAGATATTGACGCTACTTTGGTTGACTGAAGCCTTTCCATGTGGGGCATCCCACAGTTGTTGCTCGCACGTTTGGGAAGTAGTGGAAACCTCATCTGTCGAATTATTCAAAGATAGACTGGATAAAACCCTCAAGATGTGCCATAGGGATGGACATTTTACTTAAGGAGTCTTTTAGTCTCTCATTGATATCATTGTGTCATATACCTTCTCTGATGTCTTAGGTAGCTTGGAATTGTCATGCCAGAACATGTCATTGGTCTATCCCATTCAGTATTCTACATCTGTCAGTAATCTGATGCTTCAGAGAAAGGCAGAAAAGTATGCTATACTGTTCTTGGCCAATTTTACAATGCTAGGACGTGAGAGCAAAATATTTATTTCCAGCTCTCAACTCAGTGACCAGTTTACATCCTAAAATGTGCTGATTCTTAACACTTGTAATTTTTAACCTATTAGTCTAACCACAAACATAATCCACCTCTGGACGTATAATTATGAAAAATGAGAAAGTTCCTTATTTATAAATTCTTCAGACTGTACCTATCCTGACTGACAATGCTTCCTGTTAAAGCAACTTATTTTAAGGTGTTTGGGCATCCTATCATACACGAATAATGGCTTTGATTCTTGGCAACACTAATGACATTACCAGAGAGTTGGGAAGGAAATGTTCTGGCTTTAAAGGTCCTATATAAATGGTACCAACGCCCAATTGGCTGAAAAATGCTAACAAAAAGATAATCAGACTCTTGCTGGGAAGATGCTGAAAGAAGGTTGGGGTCCAGGTCCCGTAGTTTCTGACCTTCACCATATCCCTCCCTTCATCTTTCTAGTTTAAAGCCCCCATGGACAGTCCAGCTAGCTCAACAATACTTTGTGCTAGTGTATTTGACAGGAATAGATTTTTATATTTTGATTCATTTCCTGCTTTCCCAGACCGCCCCATCTGACTTAGTAAGTGCTTGCTTGGATATAGGAGAGAGAGCTTGGTCCAAAAGGCAATTCTTGCTCAAGATTTATAATTACTACAGAATGATAGTTATTTGTCAGGACACTTTTCTCAAGAACCGGACCCCAGAGACACAAATTTTACTTCTGAGAAATGATCCCAGAATTCACATAAATCTGTATAAATCCAGGTACAAGTACACTGTGGCAAGCAGAACCCAGACACAAAAACACCCTCCCCTCTTAACTTGCCTTTAACATTGACAGATGACTCACTTTTCAGTAAGAGACATGGTTCAGTAGCAGGACTATACAGGGGCCAGTGGTATTCAGTGATTTGGGGTTGTTTTTTTGGTAATACTGTAATCATTTGTGTGATAAATGTATTGAGACCATTAATTGCTTTTATGTTTGTTCATATTATTTCATTCCCAGGGTCTTTTCACCTTATTCACTTGATGTTTGATGACTACGTATTATACCTGTTAGAATCACTGCATTGTCAGGAGAGAGCTAATGAGTTAATGAGAGCAATGAAAGGAGAAGGAAGCACAGGTGAGTTTGTTTTCTTAGCAGTACCTTACATACCTTCTATAATTTTATTCTCTGTGATTCACCCATTTCTGTACATGGGCATTTCCCTATCCCCATTTACCCTAATCAGGCCTTTCCAGAAGGAATGTGTAATTTTTCAGCTGTATTATGTCAGACAAGTCAATTATGAGCCTCTCTGGTTAGTGAAAAAAGAACAGGAATACTTGTGGCACCTTAGAGACTAACAAATTTATTAGAGCATAAGCTTTCGTGAGCTGCAGCTCACTTTACCGGATGCATTCAGTGGGGACATTGAGTGTCCTGAAATTGATTTTTAATTAGACTGCCTGCTTCTTGCTGTAACTATTGAGTTTAGTTATGAAAGTCTGAAAATTTCAACTCCTAAACCTGTATTTGAGATTTCAGCAAGGGAGTTTTATACTGAATGTTCACATCAACTAACCTATAAAACCACAGTCACATTTAAGTGACACGTGTCTTGATTCCCCTCTCCCTTATACTGGCTTTACAATAATATGTCCACTGTCTTTGGTCGGGTTACTCCTGATTTTACACCACTGAGTCTGAGAAGAGAATCGGGGTGAGTGACTTTCATTGGTTAAGATTAAAGCCAAAGCTATGATTTATGATATACCAATGTTTAACTTCCAAAGAAAAAAATCTACATTATCAGTAGAAATACAGATGCCAGATACTCAGTGCTGTATGCTCAGGTACTTCAGTGCAGCCCCAGCGGTGTGGAGATCACCTGTAACCTCCCAGTTCAGGATGCATGTGATGAAAAAGAGTCCTAGCAGGCATAGAGTCAGTGGAGCCAGCTTCCATCCCTCCCTGAAGCTACAATTAATTTAAATGGGAGTTGTATGGCTAAATCCCCTAGCTGGCTTTTGAAAAGCTCACTCATCCATTTTAGCATAGACTAAATATGACACCTAAGGTTTGGAAGGATGATCCGGTAGTTAGGGTGCTAGCCTGTGACTTGGAAGACCCAGGTTCAAATCTATGCTCCACCACAGACTTCCTGGGTAATTCATTTATCCTCTCTGTGCCTCAGTTCCCCATCTGTAAAATGGGCATAAGAGTACCTCACACTGATGTTGTGAGGATAAGCATGTTAATGATCAGGAGATGGGGCCATGAAAATGGAGCCATGAAAATACCTACGATAAAGACAGATTTATGTAATTCCTCCACACACCAGAGTTTACATCTAAAATTAACTTTTCTAAGTGATCTATTTCATAGGGTTCCACGAGCCATATTTAACAACATTTTTATGACCTGTCTCCCAATCTTCAGCAGAAATACGAGAAGAAATTATATTGACAGAACCTGCTCCTCCAACTCCTTCGCCAGTGCCATTCTCTCCAGCTAAATCTGCCACCTTGGTGGAAGTGCCATCTGCATCCTCACCTGTGAGCAGTCAATCCCCAGAGTACGCTAGCATAGCAACTACAACAGGTAGGTAGGCTAAGGATGGCTGGTTCTTGCATTCTTTTTTCCAAAAAAATGTTGTCAAAAAACCAAAAGCCTGCAATAAAAATTGTGAGCAATGTGTCAGTTTAGAGCCACTGTCTCTGAAGTCGCCCTCTCAAAATGGACTCAGCATATGTTCCTTATTTATAATTGTAAATAGATATTTTCTTTATATCTTGCCAAACATGACATGCAGTGCAATTGAAAAAGGATCCAATGTGTGCATGGATTCCTGGACATCAAGATATAAATTTGTAAAAGCAGATGGAAATCTCAATACATTATGGACTCTATGCAGATGTCTGGGGCCCTTGGAAGAAGAGGGCCACAATTTTGTTCCAAAATGTTTTCAAACCTCAGTTTAAAATCGCATATTTCTAGCAATACTTTAAAAGAGCCTTTTCTAAATACAGCACTTTACAGGGCTTCTCGCAACAAATTTTTGGGTGGCCTCAGTGTGTGGCCACTAACTCTTGCTGGTAGCCGCACAGACACTTTTTCCTAAAATTATTTATTTTTCCTAAATTAATAAAGTAATATGCACATATATACATCTAAATCATTGTAATTTATTTATGTAAGGTTTTGGGCTTTTTTTTGCGGACTCAATAATAAAAATAATGTAGTTATCTCTATTCTTGACTGGACCTAACAGAATAGAAACACAAATAAGGTGCTTTGCATGTTCTTGTCTTTTTTTATTATTGTTTCTTTTGCTTTTTTGGTAAAAATGGTTGTACAACAATTCTGAAGTAAATTTTAAAATGCTTTCACATAATAGAAGTCCAAATAATAATGAAAAACATATCTGGGCGGCTTGGGTCTGGGGAGAGGAGAGTCGGGGAGGATGCTCAGGAGGGCTAAGGGGAGGGGAGGACACGCGCCCCCCCTCCCCCCGGCCTCCTCACTCTGCTGCTGGTTCACCACTCACCTCCTTACTCCCCCGCTGCTCGCCTCCTCACCACCCCTTGCCTTCTCACCTTGCTCCTTAAGCGCTGTGTGTCCCATCTGTGCCTCCAGAGAGGCAGCGCATGCAGCAACAGGGAGAAAGAGCAGTGTTCCCACTAATTTTTCCCACCCATGTGCACCAATATGGAGGTGATGTGTGACCTTCACCTTCATATTGGTGCACAAAACCTTCATATTGGTGCACAAAACAAAATTCATGTGATGGGGGTGGGGCCGAGGGGGAATGTGGCAGGGCTGGAGCAGAGGGTTGAGGTGCAGGGGTATGAGGGCTCTGTCTGGGTGTGTAGGCTCTGGGGTGGGGCCAGGAATGAGGGGCTCAGGGCTGGGGCAGAGGGTTGGGGTGCAGGGGTGTGAGGGCTCCAGCTGGGGGTGCAGGCTCTGGGATGGGGTTGGGGATATGGGGCCGGTCCCCAGGCGGGTTCCCTGAGTGCCTGTGTGGTGCTAAATAGGCTGCTGCATGGCCGTGCAGCTTACAGGGAACTTGGAGGGGCTGATGCTTCCCCTCCCCCCAGCCCAGGAAACTGCCGTGGCCACAGGGAAACCCCCTAGTGGCCGCATGCAGCCACTGTGGCCACATTTGAGAAATGGTGCTTTAGAACACCCTCGATGACTTAACACACACTTTCTCTAAAAATGGACACAGTTTGAATGGGCCAGATTTATAAAGCTATACAGGCTTTTAGCGGGATTATCAAAAACACCTCAACTCCCAATTCCCAATGGTAATAGATCCTGTCTGCATCTTCAGGTGCCTAAATCCTTTAAAAATCTGGCTCAGTTGCTCTAGGGTTTGTTTTGTTTTTCTGTTTTAACGCTTTGTTCATACCTTTCAACATCTTACAAGGACAGAATTTAGGAAATGAAGGCCTGTGGCTTGTATGCAACTGCATGCCTATAACTGCACATATAATTATAGCAGTTTCAGGAACACACTGTGTATCAAATGGGCATGTAAAAGTCCTAATTAATCATTTGTGCATGAAGATACTCCATTTGTGACTTGGGATTGCAAAAATTGCAAATGAACTAGTAGGCACGCAACTGGCTTGCAATTTGGTGTATACAAGTGGGCCTCTATACTCTGCATGTGAAATTCCTCTCATAGGCTCTCTGATATGAAAGACAGATTGTACATTCTGAAGGTGGTGGCCAGGGCCAGTCATGACCTTCAAGTCTCTGGGGTCAAAAATATTTTGTTTTCCTAATTTGAGTCTGCAAATGCAGGAAAGGAGTCAGGAACTTGCATGACTGTCAGAAGACATTCCAGGCACCTGATGCTGCCCTGGCTACTCAGTGGTGAAATGAATGATATAACTTTCACTTTTGGAGGACTCTAGAGTAGCAACAAAAGCTTCTAGAAAAATGCCAGGAAGTGGCAATTTACCATCCTAGAGAATCAGACAGTAGTTAAAGGACTAATAAAGGTTTCTGCCAAATCTTTTTCATGCCTTCAAAGACATTCCAGGGAACCACAGTGTGTATTTGTGGCTGAAATAGATTTAAGAGCATTTTAATCCTACATAGCATTGTGGAAACCTCAGGTTTGCTTGTTGTTTGAGACTTTAGAATCATAGTCTAAAGTTTAGAGTGTATTTGGTGTGAAAATACAACAATCCCATGTCCTGAACAGCAAGACCACAAGACCAGAGTCATGTGGTTCTTGGACATGAAGGGTGAGTACCACTGTTCCCTCTAAGCTGTGTGCATGTGCACACAGATCCTAAACTCTGCACACACGGCGAAACACCGCGCACACACAAAATGAAATACTACATCAGAGCCAGGCTGAAATATCATTTACAGGCGACTTTTGACATTGTTCGCCTGCCATCTATCAACACAGCCAGATTCTACTAGCTGGCAAGGGGGGGAAAGGGAAAGGAGGGCAATGAATCCTACCCCTCCCCACCATCATTTCGAATGTGAAACGTTGATCATGTCGGGACAGTCGGGACCCACGCATCTCATTGTAGTCTGTTCGTTTGGCTGTGTACAAACTCAAGTACGTGTGAATAAGTCAAAATGCCTGGCCGTAGTTGCTAAGGAACTGCAAAGATTTCCCAGAAATGAACAAAGGTAAGTGTTGTTTTCGTGACTGAAATCTTTCAAAGGCATTGGACTTCATACATTTTCTCATGATGTTTTACCATTCTCCTGCATTTTTTTGCCACAGATGCATGAATGTGATCGGAGCTATGCACAAACTTCCGGTATCCTGATCTGAATGATCTCCCATTTGCCCTTTTGTCGAGTTACGCTGTTAAGCACATTGAAATAGTAGCCATTTCTTAGAAGTATTAATTTTAAATAAACCAATCTGGTAAAAAATCAATCCCAAAAATGTCACTATCTAGAGGTCTAAAGCATAAAAGAACAGTGACTTCATTTAAATCTGGATAGCTGGATGAGACTATGGAGACGGTTACACCAAAGTCATGTAGGCCTGGGCTACACTGGCAGGGGGTGGGGGGGGGTGGGGGTTGAACTAAGATACGCAACTTCAGCTATGCTATTCATGTAGCTGAAGTCGAAGTATCTTAGTTCGACTTACCTGGCCAACCTCATGGCAGCGAGTCAACCGCGGTGGCTCCCCCGTCAACTCCGCTTATTCCTCCTGCCAGGGTGGAGTACAGGAGTTGATTCAGGGATTGATTTATCATGTCTAGATGAGACGCGATAAATCGATCCCCGATTGATCACTACCTGCCGGAAAATGTACCCATAGTATAATGCTTGTTAAACTTTGTGAAATATTCACATATAATGAGGACAATGGAGTGGTTTATGTATATTGTCGAGATGCCAGAGCTTCGGGAGAATTTTCAACAGGAAGAATGTGGAACTATTTATGGAAGTTGGATTTCTTGAAGCGTCATCTGTCAAGTAAGTCTCATATAGATGGTATAACAAGACTTAGGCCTGGCCTATACTGGGGGGGGAGGGGGGGCGGCGTTCAAACTGAGATACGCAACTTCAGCTACACTATTCACGTAGCTGAAGTCGAAGTATCTTAGTTCGACTTACCTGGCTTTCCTCACGGCGGCGAGTCTACTGCGATGGCTCTGCCGTCGACTCCGTTTACTCCTCCTGCTGAGGTGGCATACAGGCATTGATTCGGGGATCGATTTATCGCGTCTAGACAAGACACGATAAATTGATCCCCGATAGATCGATCACTACCCTCCGATCTGGCAGGTAGTGAAGACTTACCCTTTAGAAACAAAACCTGTCCTTACGGAGCGGATTGCTTAGCATGATTCTTGAAAGTCCCGCTGAAAAGCAGAGGAGGCAAATTAATCTTGAACACAAGCGCTCAAACCCAGAAGAAATCAAGGTACTTATTGACAGTGTGTTGTTAGCTATTAAAATTAACAGCTC
This sequence comes from Lepidochelys kempii, assembly GCF_965140285.1. Lineage (NCBI taxonomy): Eukaryota > Metazoa > Chordata > Testudines > Cheloniidae > Lepidochelys > Lepidochelys kempii. Next base: position 254,400,922 of record NC_136380.1, read on the forward strand.
AATGCTTTCTGTTCAGGATATTAATGACCATATGGAAAAGTATGTGCGCATACCAGCGAGCTGGAGAAGTAAAAATTATGCTTTTGAATTTCTTGAAATTGTCAACTGCATTGTCCAAAATGACCTCATGCATGAAATAGCATCGGCAATGTTTCATACTCTAGCTGTTGGTGAAAGCACTGATATATCCATTAACAGACACTTGATACTCTACTTTAAATATAGATCCATAAATTCTGCAGACTATAAAACTTCATTTGGTGGACTATTACAATTGCAAGAGTGTGATGCTGTTTCAATAGTGTCTGCAATCAAAGAGTTCTATAAAAAACACCAACTTGAGCTCATGAAAATGGTGATGTTCATATCTGATGGTGCCTCCGTGATGTTGGGCAAACTCAATGGCGTGGCGGCTCATCTGAAATGTGATATTCCATACTTAGTCCAGCAACATTGTGTTGCACACCGGGAAGACTTGGGGATTTCCGATGCATTGAAAGAGATCAAGCTGATAAGAGACATCGAAACCTTAATGAGAACTGTCTACACGGTGTTCTGTCGGTCATCCAGGAGAAAATGCAAATTTCAGGAAATAGTGGATGCTTCTGAATGTGAGTCAGTGGCTTTCAGGGCACTCAATGAAGTGCGCTGGTTATCTAGGCACTTTGCACTTCGAGCAATTATTCGCAACTATAATCCTCTTCTGGAATATTTTGAGCAAGACAAAGATACTGATCCAGTTTCTAAATACTGCCACAAAAAGCTGAATACCATGGAATACCAAATAACATTAGAAGTTTTGAATGATGTTTTGTCGGAGCTGACTTCACTATCCACGCTGCTCCAGAAACGGGGCCTTACACCTCTTGAAGCATTTCACCTTGCCCGAGGTAAACTGAACAAGATCAGAAGACAGTCCCTTGGAGATTCAGTCTATGGAGTGACAAAGTTAAGGCTCTCTCAGATATGAGCTCTCAAGAAAATAATGAAATTGATACCAGTTCCATAATAACTTTCATAAACTTCTTGTGTGCACATTTAGCAGACAGGTTTCCAGAGGATGAAGTCCAGGAGTGGTCCGCTTTTGATTGTGCAGCAATAGTTAAGTGTGACTTCAATTTTGGAATTCATCAGGTGAAATCTCTATGTTCAAAATACAAAGACTTTCTTGCTGAAGAGATTGTTATAGTCAGTCAGTACAATGACTTCAAGTTTGCAGTAGCTGAAAGAATCAAAAGCCAATTGATTTTAAGTTTCCCAGATATGGTGACATTTGCTCACCAGAACGAACATTTCAGGATCTTGCAAAGTTGACGGATATTGGAGGAACATTCCTAGCATCAAGTGCAGACTGTGAGCGTGGCTTTAGCTTAATGAACACTCTAAAAAACAAACTACGGAATCATTTACAAGTAGATCATTTGGACATGCTGATGTGTGTTAAGAGTTACCAGCTGGATGGAGGACAGAGTGAAATAGATAGGACAGATGGATAGATCTGGACAGAGTTTATATTGAATGGGCAAATGAAAAAGATCACAGGGAAAAACAGTAAATAGCAGTCTTTGACATTTCGACCAATAAGGAAATTAAAATTTATTTGTAATTACATATCTTATTCTTGGCTGATAATGATTTATTGATATTGTTTAGGAAAATTTTAAATTTAAAACACAAACTCTTGTTTTTCTTTTTTTACTTATGATGTCTCTTTCTGAAAACCCATACAAATTGACATAATGGCATACTTATTAAATTGTATTTATTATATGTTTATCAAAATCTTTTCGGACATGTGTATAGAATGAAAGGTGAAAGTGGACACCAACTGGCAGAAGCCTATGGACTGATAATGATCATGATTAATATGTGCTTGATATATGCTCGTGATTGTCTATAAAAAAGATCATGAAGCGTAATGCTTAAAACTAACTTCTGCTTCATGAAGAATGGTTAAATTTCCTTTTTCTAAGTATTTAAAAACGACATTTATAAAATAACATGGTATAAAACTATTATTATCACAAATTGCAAATTAAAACTTTTTAAATGTATAAGCATTTTACTCGCTTGGATGCATTTGCCTCATGGCGCACAAATTTGAACTCTACTTCAAAAATTTTCACAGAAGAAATGTTTTGCGCACTTGGCCTGTCAAAAATTAGAGGGAACATTGGTGAGCACAAAAGAAAATACACTGTTTGAATGAAGCAGCATGCTATGTGCTCTCCCCAGTAGAAACTTGAGACACAGATTTTATGAATAATTTGATTCGTAGATTTTAAGGCCAGAAGGGACCATTGTGATCATCTAGTTGGGCCGCCTATGTAACACAGGCCAGAAAACCTCCCCCAGTAACAAGAAATTGAAAAGCAGGTAACTGTGTGCTGCCCCTCAAAGGAGAGACCTACAAAATGAGAATGGTCTGAGGTTGTAAGAGTGGGGAACGTGGAAGGGACTCACACTGGCATTATGTTAATTTATTTGTACTTTAATTATGTTTACTAGGGTGCTTGAGTGATTGTCTCTCTCCTGCTATGGCCCTCCAAGGCTGAGGGCTGCTAAGGTGAAGCCTCAGGATGGACATAGGGACTATGGCTAAGGAATCCTCCCACCTGAGCATTTCTACCACAGCCTGTCTTAGCTAAACCTCCATGGAAGACCTTTCTGCTACAGTTCATCTTTGATCATTACAGTCCTCCTTTTTCACCAGCTCTTCATTTCCCCTCCTCCCCCACCTCCCCCATTTTCTCCCCATATTCTTTTGTTTGGCAGAACTGCTGCTTCTCTCTGGCCATTGAGCTCAACTTTGTTTTAATCACCATTATCTTAATTTTTGTCTAGAACGCAACTTATATGAATAAGAGTTCATATAAGTAAAGTAATCCAGAACCAGAAACATTGCAGCTGCAGGAATTGGTTGTATTTTACTTTGTGTGTGCTGAGGACATATTATAAACCATCTTGGCTAATCAACCTGCCATAGTTCTAGGGTATCAATTAATAGAGGGTATATTCTGCAGTTTGTAGAAAAATATAATAGGAAGTTTTTAAAAACATTAGAGGGGACATCAAAAAAATTACCCAAAACTGGTGGTGATGTCGATGCAGATAATATTCCAGACATGTGAAAAATGTAAAAGGCATTTGTGTGGAAAGTTCATGTACGTTGATGATAAAATAAAAAGGGGAGGTTTTTTAATAAAAATGTAAAAGATGCTTCTTATCCATGTTTTTCTTGATTCTATGGGCTGGTCTACACTAGAAAGGTTTTCCTCATTAACTACACTAGCATAGATAAAATAGCAAAATGCCCCTCGTGTGGATGCAGTTATTCCGTATAAAAACGCTGATTTTTAGCTATAAAGCCTAAAGTTTATTCCAGTTCAGGAAGGGGAATAAGATATACTGGTGGGTAGGTGTACACTACAATGGCACAGCAGCTACACCACTGAAATAGAAACACTTGCTACAGCAAAGGAAGGGATTTTTCCACTGCTGTAGAAAATTCATCCCCTCAAGAGGCTGCATGTACAGTAGGGGTTAGGTCAACCTAACTACATTGTACAGGGCACAACATTTTTCACAGCCCTGAGCAACATAGCTAAGTTGATCTACGTTTTAGGTACAGTCTCACCTTTATATCAGTCTAACTGAATCCATGCTAGGGCTTGCACTAGTACAACTATGTTAGTAAAAAAAAAAAATCACACCACTACTCAGAATAGTTGTATTGATAAAGCTTTCAAGTGCAGACCAGGCCTTAGTGCTTACACAGCATGTAAAGTAAAAATCAAAATATTTGAAAATGTAAGTACTCCAGCTCAGTGAAGTTATGCATATTTATACCAGGTGAGGATTTGAGGGATGAAGTGTAAAATTCTCAATGTATTTTCTTTTGTTTGTTTTCTAATTCTGTGTATTTTCTCCAGATAAGTGGATCGAACCAGCAATTCTCTTGAGATATATTTAAAAATTACTGTGTTGCCTTTCTTTAATTTTTTTTTTTTAATTTAGGTAAATGTAGCAGTGTGGAAATGCATTGTACAACTAGAAAACTAATCTGGTTGGTTGCCAATAGCTTGCAGTTCCCCCATTTGAGGTGTCATTAAGTCTTTGCTGCTTGTGGCACTGGCAATAAAAGTTAACTATTAAACTTGCTTTTTAAACTTCCTGCATGCACTCAATGGTCAAACACAAAAGCAGCAAATTAAATCACTGCGATTAGATGACACCTAACTAAAGTAAGGTAAATCCTATATAGATTGCTCTGGTGTAAAACATCTGGCATGCCCAGTTAACGTTTTATTTAAATTTTTCTGTTAAATTACTGAAAGTTTAAAAGGATAATTAGCCCTAATTCTTTCTAAATTACAAAGGCCAGATTAATGATTGGTCAAATTACAACAATATTGTAACAAAAGTGATGGTTGACTCTGCAGTCCTCTCTTAAAGCCTGGGATTACTCATTTGCTAATGCAATTGCTGTTAGAAGAACCTGAACTGGTTTACAGAAATTCTGCATTGTAAATGTTTGCTAATAGATAACTAATCATTTCTCCACCTCCTTGTCATTGCCACCTCCACTGTTTTCCTCTCAGTTACAAGGGACTGTATATTTGAATTGAAGGTTCATTTCAATAGTACTGTACACTATTCCTCAGGGTGCTGACTTGGTAGTAATGCTCCCTGGGGCTGATCTTGTAAACTCTTAGTGAGTGTTACCAGTTCTCATGATTTTATCAAGAGTCTCATGATATTTGGTGCTTTTACTTAAAGCTCCAGCTCCTGGATTCATGAGAATGCTATTTTTTGTTTAAAAATTAAGGTAAGTTTCTAGCCCTCGAGGTTGCAGAGAAAAGCTTGATGATGCAAACCCTGAAGGCTCCAGCACCAGAAAGCAAATGAAAAGAACCCCAAATGTCTGGTTTTTAAAAATCTGATTTTTAAGCCAGTCTCCTGATTTTGGGGCGACTGAGGGCTTGTCTGCATGCACAGCGATGCAGTGGCACAGCTGCACCGATTCAACTGCAGCACGAAATGAAGACACTACCTACGCTGACGGGAGAGCTTCTCCTCTCGCGGTAGTTAATCCACCTCCCCATGAGGCAGTAGCTATGTTGCCAGTAACTATGAATCCCTCCCATCAGCATAGCACCATTTACACTGGTGATTAGGTCGGCACAATTGCATTGCTCAGGGGTGTGGATTTTCCACACTCCTGAGCAACGTAGTTATACCGACATAAGTCTGTTGTAAACATTATACCTGGTATTGTATTGTTTACTACCAGGTATAATATTTACTATTGCGATTCCTACTGACATCTGTGGGCTTGCTTCAGTGTTGCCATGCACCTTTGCAATCCAGTGCAAAGTGGCTGTAAAATGTGAAACCATGTGTGAATGTGTGTACCATTGTGAAATGGTAGCATTTTACATCCACTTTGCATTCACTTTGCACAAGAGGCAGGACAATAGCTAATCAGCCTGGCTATATGGGACTATTCACAGCCGTACACACACACCACCAAGTACAGTCAGGGTTTGTAGTACAAATCACGCGTCCGTGAATGAAATTCCTTTGGATTTTTGGCTTTGCTGTGTGAAAGCACGACAAGGCTGTTGTTGGGCTTTTAGCAGAGCTATTTATACATTGTGCTTCCTACAGAGGGCCTCTTGCTGTCGTGTCTTCAACAATGTACTCAGTCTTAAAAAAGTAAAAAATAAAGTGAAATGAAGTAAAAGAACTTTCTATGTTTATTCAAACCCCAAAGGCTGAAATCACAAAGAAAAACAAAAAAGTGTTGTCAAATCACTCAACCACTACTGTTTTATGTTTAGTTTGGTTCAATTCAGTGGGTACAGCAGCTAAAAAAGGCTGTCTTCTGGATTCCAGTCTTGCGGCCCATTGAAATCAATGGGATTGATTGTATAAAAACTGTGGGATTGGGATTCTGGTGTTTTAAAAATCGAAACAATCACAATCTCTTCAATTGCCTCTCCTCCTACCTTTTGCCCTACCACAATGTATGGAAGGGCTCTGATTGGTGCCCTCCCTTAACACATACATACACACGTGTACCCTGCACTCTTCTTCCTCCGACAGGAAATTGAGACCTTCCAAATCTGAGCCACTCCTTCCCCTCTCTCTTCATGTGCAGATCACTCTGTGAAAGCTACTGCATTCCCTCCACAAGGGAGAGAAGGGGTGAGTAGTCATCCTTTTCCAGTCCAGTCTCAAATGCAAGAGAGGCCTCCTTGATACAAAATCTTTCAATAGTCAGATGCTCTGCAAATCCAGAGACAAGTCCACCACATGCAAACTGCTAGTCTTCAGACGTCCCAGAAAGCAAGCCTTTCCTAGAGCAGTAGCCTGAGGTGCTGCTGTCTGGCATGGTGAAGATGTTCTGACGATCGTCCTGGGAGATTTCAGCAGCCATATTGACAACCCCTCCAATACAATGGCCTAAAACCTCTTCGCCGCATTTTCCATTTTTAGTTTCTCATAGGTAACATCTGGCTCTACACACAGAGCAGGTCATGCTTTGGACCTGAATTTTGAATGGGACTTGGCTATGGATTCATCAATTTTTGAGGCCAGCAGTGACTACTAGATCATTTCCTCTCACTTAAAAGGGGGAACCTAACCTGATATAGAGGACACAAGAAACGGCCCCCTATGCTGGACTGACCGTCACTTCCTTCAGGCTGGTTTCCAGACAAAAAGGAAGGTAACGTAATGGCCTGGGCCCAGTCAAGTCCAAAACACACTTGCAGGTAATGCCACCCCACCAAATTGCTGTAGGATAGACGGTCTGTTGAGTCACTGTGACCACTCATTAAACACAACCATTGATGTTCTAGTATTGGAATGCCTGCACCCTCCTCATTGCTCCCATAGATCTCAGTGGTTCTCTGCAAACCTGTAACAGAAGGAGTAGAAAGGAAGAAAATTCAAGTGTTAGTGATGGAGAACAGAAGCAAATGCAGACAGGCTGTAGCACAAGCAATTCTTGTGAACCTACTCTCAGGCATGTATCAGGGGGTACCCGTGTTAGTCTGTATCCACAAAAACAACAAGGAGTCTGGTGACACCTTAAAGACTAACATATTTATTTGGGCATAAGCTTTCGTGGGTAAATCTGTTAGTCTTTAAGGTGCCACCAGACTCCTTGTTGTTTTTACTCTCAGGCATGAAACATGCAAAGTACTCCCACCTCTTCTCCACCTGAGCAGCCATAAAGTCACAGCCTACCGGAGATTTTGTCTATGAATCACCTTGTTTAGGACAGGGTGTCCCACTTTAGTCCCAGAATTGAGCACTTTCCACTACAAAGAACTATCTGCCTGACTTTCTGAAGAAAATCACCCACATCTGAGATTGCTTCTCCATTCACCAAGAGCCATACAATGAACACAGAGCTGACAACACAGTAACTTGCCTCTCTGAATTAGGTCCTTTGACAAAACAGAAAGTCCTAGAGGTGCTGAAGGAAAATGTAAGTCAGCTCCTGAAACTCTAGGCCATTCCCTTTTTTAGCTGGAGAAAGAGAGCTGAGAGCACCTGGTGACCTTTATTCTGCTATCTTCATTGGCTCCCTGTTCTATACTGGGTCAAATTCAAGATGTTGGCCCTCATCCGCAACAGCTATGTTACCCCAGAATTATGGAACCACCAACCTCAAGAATGGGAGTCACGTAGAGAGGACAAGTTTTCTCAAGAACTGGCCCATAAATCTGGAGTTCCCACCTGGAGGAGATCAGGCTGACTAAAAACTTCAGCACCATCAGAGCAAAATGCAAAACCCACTTCTTTGCCTTAACCTTCCTAGAATAGAACCACATTAAAAGTCGACAACATCTGGTCCCTGCTGACTAGTGGGAAGAGAGAGGAACGTCTCCAAGTGTGCACTTGTTATTATTTTGGGAGCCAATCTGATACCACAATGATGGGGACCACATAAGAACTTAGATTGGTGGGTAGATGAAAGCCAAGTCAGGCAGCAGGGAATTCATTTGCCTGAATCCAACCCTCTTCTATGCCCACAAGGGCCCTGACTGTTTTTCCTACCACACCAGCCCTGATCATCCTGAGGATCAAGTTAGGCCGGCACGGAGCTCCATTCTGTTGCAGAGAGGGGCTCAGGATTTGGCCCATAATGTCTATGGAATGTTTTGTGCTAGGGCTGTTCTCCCAGCTCTAAGCCCTGTCCTGTATTTTGTATATTATATTATATTAATTATATATTTCTATTTGTATTACTGTAGTGCCTAAGAGCCCTAGTCATGGACCAGGACCCCAGTGTGTTAGGTGCTGTACAAACTGATCAAAAAGACAGTCCCTGCCCAAAGGTTTATAGGCACAAATTACAGCATTGCATTGATTATTCCCATCCTGCTATGTTTCAAAAATACTAGTTGTGTCTGGGTTGTCTCCCAGTATCTGATATTCTAGCTCACCTATTTGTGCCTTTTGAAGTGTTCTTCAAAAATGGGTGTTTTACTGCTTGCCATTTTTATCACCTCCTTTGGTTGATGTTCTTCATAGGCATCACCTTATTAGATTGTTCTTTACTGGCTGTTTCAAAATGGATTGTTTCAAAGGACTACAGCTCATGTTAACTATGAATATCAACTTTGTTTGTTCTGCAGGGGCTATGCAGTCCTATACATGGTCACTCACATACACTGTGACAACAGCTGCTGGTTCACCTGCTGAGAACTCGCAACAGCTGCCCTGCATGAGAAGTCCTCATGTGCCTTCTTCATCTGTCACACACAGGATACCTGTTTACCCCCACAGAGAGGACCACGGGTAGGTCACTTTCCAGTTTGTTTATTTGAGTTTTAAGGACTCGTCTAAATTTGCAATAATTTTTTTTTCAAAAGCAGTTGGAATCCAAGGTCTGTTTCCTGAGGGAATAGATCGTCATTGCAAATGTGATAGCGTTGTATGGTTATATGGTCTCTCACATATTTCCATTTATTCATTTAAAACATAATGCTAGTCATAAACACAAGGAAACCTGGAAAATAAGTTCTAAAGGGAGAAGGACTGGATGGATGATCTAATTAGGTTTCTTTCTATCTCTGATTCCTATTATTCTATGTCAATGGCCTAGATATGTCAAGAAAAGCTAACCCTCCTTCACCAAGCTAGTTGCTAGTCTCACAGAGCAACAATTTCCAGGGTTTGGAAAGACAGACAATTTTTGAACTAGAAGGAGAATCCAGCATAACAAATGTGTAAAAGCCTCGGAGTAATGCTGACCAATGAAAATAGTAAACATTGACATAGCACAATTTATTAAAGATCTTGGAGCACTTTACAAACTTTAACAAAGCCTAACAACACTTCTGTTAGAAAGCAATAGCCATTCTGTATATTCCCAACTTATAGGGCTCTGTATCAGGCTCAGAGAACTCCTCTGTCCCTTCCACAACTAGCCAAACACCATAACAAAATCACCCATTGGGCAGGCCCATGCATGTACCAGGATTAGGAGTGTGGGAGATGTTGCTGATAGCCTGCGTGCAACACAAGGTGAAGACTTCTTACTGAATTCCTCAAGCTCTGTCCACAGTTTCCATGTGTGGAAATGCATACTCCATAGTGGAAGATAAGAGATTCATTGCTTTGTGGAGAGCCAGCACAATATCTATGCACCATTGAGGGCTTTGGTCCTCGATCTGGGCTGAATTTCACACAAAATGCGGATCCTCAGCCTGCCAATATATCTGAATGGAGAGAACCTCTTCTGGCTTTTCTAGAACAATTTCTGCTGGAGCTACTACCAGTCATCACTGAAGATGGATACCCTCTGGAATGCAAAAACTTTGTAGAGTACTGATGAGGAGAGCACCTTAAAGGGCTCAAGAGTTTTTACACTGACTTTTATTTTACCACATGACTGGGCTTAAGACAGAATCAAGCTCAGAGTCATTTTGAGTCATGCTCAGAAAATGTAAATGTATCTTTTTGTACTTGAGGCCGGTTGTGCAAAACAAAATGAAAGCTTCATGATAAAAGCAGCTTTCATGACCATAAATAGTGAGGGATCATTACTGCTTCCCTCTGAATTTGAAGTGGTGACAATAATAGATAATATAAGACTCCAGACCTTCCTGGGAAGATGCTGAGATAGTGACATTCAGCTGTGTTTTAAATGAGGGGATTTATCAGACATTTCTTAATTAGCTTGATTGTACTGGTGAAAATATTATTGAAAGTGGCAAGAGTGTAACTTCTTGTTGTGGCCTTTTCTTTTCTTTTCTTTTCTTTTCTTTTCTTTTCTTTTCTTTTCTTTTCTTTTCAGAGGCTATGTAAAATTATTTACTCCTAAAGCCCAGTTAAACTGTCCAAGATGGGAAGGGGTTAGTGAGACTTATTCTGGAGAGTAGGTGGAAAAGTCGGAAACCTCGAGCACCTAAGCCCGATGTGCACAAGTGCGCAAACATCCTTTAACACAGTCAGAAAACATTCTTCCAAAATACCAAATGAAGAAATGTATATTGTGTATATCAATGGCACCTCCTAGGAGATAATGGAGGATAACAAGACAGAAACTGCTTACCTTTCTTCTACGAACTGCAAGAGTCACGCTAACAGCAGCATGGAAAACCTTATAATTGTCCACCCCTTGGGAGGTCTTGGCAACTCTGCAGTACCAACCTTTGTCCTGAAATCATCCTTAGTGGCGTGGTCTGTGTGCCACTTGCCAGACAAGTGCTATAGGCACCTTAGGTGCCAGGCCTGAAGGCACTGGCAGGTTCCAGTTAGACTCTGCTAGCTGCCTCCAATCACTGGAGGGGCCATGAGAAAGCTTGCCTCTGTGACCTAATGCCTTCAAACTGCCCTGGAACCTTCCCTTTCTGGTGACCTATATCCCTTCTGAGCAGGAGGAAAGGAGCAGCAGCAAATTCACCCTCATTCACACTGCCCTCTGTTGGCCTGTTACTGCACAGGTGATTAATCACAACCTCCCGATTACCCAGGAATCCAGATAGCTTCAGGTGATAGAATCATAGAGTATCAGGGTTGGAAGGGACCTCAGGACATCAACTAGTCCAACCCCCTGCTCAAAGCAGGGCCAATCCCCAATTTTTGCCCCAGATCCCTAAATGGCCCCCTCAAGGATTGAACTCACAACCCTGGGTTTAGCAGGCCAATGCTCAAACCACTGAGCTATCCCTCCAAATCCTGGTAACAGAGAAGTGCAGACATCAAAGACTGTCTCTCTTGTGCTCTCAGTGCCTATCTTGCTGGGCCCAGGCATCATGAAAGAGGAAGCTGCCTGTTTCAAATGCAGATGGGGCCTGGAATGGGGCAGGGAGATTAGGGCAAGGAGCCTACATGCGTGAGACTGAGACTGGAGGTTGATGGTGTGGGTGGGAGGGGAAATTGGGAGTTGAAATGGGGAGAGACGGGGATTAGATGAGCAAGAAGACTGAAACTGGTGCAGGGAGTCCAGAGGGGTGAGACTGAGGGCTTGTCTACTCTTAAAATGCTGCAGTGGCACAGCTGCACCTCTGCAGGGCTTCACTATAGACACTACCTAAACAGAGAAGCGGGATTCTCCCACTGATGTAGTTAATTCACCTGCCCTAGCGCTGTCTTCGTGGGGATTTAGGTCGGCTTTGTTACACCGCTTAGGGGGTGTGGATTTTTCACACACCCCTGACTGACATAGTTAAGCCAAACTAACTTTATAGAGTAGACCGGGCCTAGGACTTGCTGAGCAAGAAGATTGGGAGTAAGATGAGATGCCTTAAGAGTGGAGACTGGTACTGGCTAGTTGAGAAGAATGGGATTGGAATGAGGAGCTGGGGCGGGGAAGACACAGGACTAGGACAGGGTTGCATTGGAGGGCATGGGACAGAAGGGATCAAGTTTGGGGGAACAGGCAGACGAGTCTGTGCCTACTAGAGCACATTCCCCTACAGAATTTGAAATGGAAACCAAGATTCCTGAGGCTTGTCTACATGGCGTGGCAGAGCGCACCAGAGGGATGTGATCTGCAAAGCGCCCAGCTGTGCTGTGTAGACCCTGCTGGCACGTTCCAAAAAGTACCTAGTTTGCATTAACGTGACCTAGGGACTTTTTAGAATGCACCAATGGAGTGTACATAGGGCAGTTAGAGTGCAATGTGTCTGAACACTTTAAAAACATACCCCTCTATGGGCGAGCAGCAGTGACCACCAATTTGGGCAACTTAATGTACTCTCTCTACACACAATCACATCATACATAATTTGAAAGCTTATTATGTCTACCTTAAGATGACATGTGATGGGGAACTGTCAAATGGTGCCATTATCATAGAAAGAGGGTAAACAATTACACCATCAACACATTAAAATGGCCACTTTGAAATATTCGCATTTGTTTCTGTTATTATTTCAAGACATAAAAATGGATTTCTTTGGATTTCAGAGCATCACGACAATCAAAAGAGTAAAGCAAAATCTAATAAATTAGTACAGTTATCATTGAACTGTAATAGCACTGGTGACATCTCTAGTCAACATCATTATCATCACCTTGTTCCTTATGATTTCTGTCAAGAGTGTATTGGTTACCCAGTCTTCATTGCCTTTGTATACACACAGTTCTGTGCAGGAAAGATTGTTCTGACTACAGACAGTTGATTGTGCGGTGACGCCTACTGTTACAGGCACAGATAAGGTCTTGTAGAAGCTCAAATGCCACTGGCCCTTGAAGAATACAAGAATTAGCTCATCATCCACATTTGCCCATCCATGTTGCAATGATGATCCAATATCTGGTTTACCTGTGTGTGTGAAGACGTCCAAATCTTTGTCTGCCAAGATGCTCTTTTGACCTGCTCTTCAAAACTGTGGTCGTGTGGTGGGAGTTTGGCCGATGCCGTGTCCTTTCTGATGGCTACATTGAGCCAAAAGCAATGTGGGTCTTCTTTTTCACACTGGTCATACAGCACTGCTACCAACTTCCTTATTGCAGAAATTGTGGCTTGTTAGTCACACTCTCCCAGTTTGGCAAGATCTCTGATGAGGTAAGCTCCCTTTGTTTTGACAAACTAAACACAGATTTTTCCCCTGAATCCCAAATAGGGATGACACAGATGCATCCTATCAATGCAGGTACAGCAAGAAGTATATTGCAGAATTCAGGAGTGTATGAGTGTGTCACAAACTGCATGCACAGATATGAAGTGACACTAGTCAGTCATGCTTGTAATGGTGCCTGGTTTCAGTCCACATGCTATCTATGTGTTCCATTTATGGAAGGTTGTGAACAGCAGGACCAAAACCTCTGTATCAGTTGACCTAATTGCTATGGTTCCTTTGACACTAAGAGACTCAAAAGCCATATTGGCACATATAGCATGCAGAAGCATCCTTCTGTCCACTTTCTCTTGAGTATTGTACACGGCTTGGGCTTCTTCAACATCTCTATTGGTGATGGACTTTGCTACCTCACCACTGGAAAAGTCTCCAGCAAGAAGGAGTGTTTGTGTTGGGTATGCTCCTACACACTTAGGTGCATTTTGAACCATGTATTCATAGAGGAATTTTACAATGTTTGTAAAATGTCAAGTTTAGAAACTTTTTCCAGGGAGGCACAGGGCATCCACCAATCACCTAGTATTTCTTGCGTCCAACCTTAGATCCTGTCCAGCGCTGTCTTTCTGCAGTTTTAATAGTGTTACTGTTGTCATATCTCTCAAAGACTTCAATTACAGAATTAGCTTTGTGAAATCCCAGGGCCTTCCTCAAGAACTCAGCAGCCAGTTCACTGAATGTGTGGAATTTATTTGTCTCCAGCCATCATTGTATGACAGCCATGGCATCTCTGATGTATACAGTGGTTTCTTTGTTGCATGCTCTTAGCTCATGGATTCTTTCAGCTTGAGCTTCCAGCTGATGCACTAATTCAGCTTTGTCTGTTCTCATTGTTTCATCAGCATGAAAGAGGAACATAGGCACAGGTCTTATTGGGTGACTAAGAACAATTGCCATTGAAACATCATCTCTGCCTCTTGCTAAAGATAGGGCTCTGTGGGAAACAGTTTCTGCACTTATAGCTGCTGTAAGTGTCCCTCCTTTGCCAGACTTAAATTTGGTCTTCTTGGCCATATTAGCAAATGTTTTGATGCCAGTTTTCCTGCCTGGGCTGAAGAAGCTACATGACCCATCAGAATCAAGGGTACCTCTCCTAAATCTCTCCATTTGTTTTTCACCAGCATCTACTATTTTCAGTAGAGACTCTTGTACATCCATTGTTACATGAAGTCTAGTAGATACGTTGATAAGCACCTCTGGATGTGACTCAGGGTCAAATGGGTTTATCATATTGTTGATGACATAGTTAGTAAGAGCTGTAACATAGTCTTCATCCCTCTTCAGTGCAGAGGGAAGAACTTGCTTTGTGGACTTTGCTTTGTCTTCACTTCTTTCTCCTGTAGCTTTTGCTTATTCACTCAGGACATGTTTTGTGAGGGGCATCTGACGAGCTGGCTTCTTTATTCTAAGTCCTACAACCCCACTGCTGCTTTTTGAGTCTTTGATGACAGTTTTCTCTGTTCCCATGTCACTCCAAATTCTTTTGGAAGAACCAGGAGTCTGACACACAGCAAATTCCCCAGATTAAAAGGCACTGTGTACTACTTCAGGAGAATTACCATAACAAGAATGTAGATTGGTATCTAACTGGCATAGTTGGGCCTGTTTGCAGTAAAGAACTATGGAAGCCGGCATGCTGTGTGTGTAGGTGAAGTTTCCAATCCTCCTGTCAGCCTGCATAGAATCATAGAATTGGAAGGGACCTCGAGAAGTCATCTAGTCCAGTGCCCTGCACTCAAGGCAGGACTAAGTATTATCTAGACCACCCCTGACAGGTGTTTGTCCAATCTGCTCTTAAAAATCCCCAATGATGGAGATTCTGCCACCTCACTAGGCAATTTATTCCAGTGCTTAACCACCCTGACAGTTAGGAAGTTTTTCCTAATGTCCAGCCTAAACCGCCCTTGCTGCAATTTAAGCCCATTGCTTCTTGTCCGATCCTCAGAGGTTAATAAGAACAATTTTTCTCCCTCCTCCTTGAAACAACCTTTTATGTACTTGAAAACTGTTATCATGTCCCCTCTCAGTCTTCTCTTCTCCAGACTAAACAAACCCAATTTTTTCAATCTTCCCGCATAGGTCATGTTTTCTAGACGCTTAATCATTTTTGTTGCTTTTCTCTGGACTTTCTCCAATTTGTCCACATCTTTCCTGAAATGTGGTGCCCAGAACTGGACACAATACTCCAGCTGAGGCCTAATCAGCGCAGAGTAGAGCGGAAGAATTATTTCACATGTCTTGCTTACAATACTCCTGCTAATACATCCCAGAATTATGTTTGCTTTTTTTGCAACAGCATTACACTGTTGACTCATATTTAGCTTGTGATCCACTATGACCCCCAGATCCCTTTCCACAGTACTTCTTCCTAGGCAGTCATTTCCCATTTTGTATGTATGCAACTGATTATTCCTTCCTAAGTGGAGTACTTTGCATTTGTCCTTATTGAATTTCATCCTATTTACTTCAGACCATTTTTCCAGTTTATCCAGATCATTTTGAGTTTTAATCCTATCTTCCAAAGCACTTGCAACCCCTCCCAGTTTGGCATCATCCACAAACTTTATAAGTGTACTCTCAATGCCATTATCTAAATCGTTGATGAAGATATTGAACAGAACCGATACCAGATACATCACAGTGCTAAAGGCAGGAATAACTGAGACAAGGTCGTCACCACCAGCAAGGGATAATCTCCTAGCCAACTGGAGATGGTAAAAAGCATTACTCGTGGATGCTCAGATATGACAGCTTAGCCTCAGCAAGGAATCCAACAACATTCCTAAATTATGGACTGACTTGACCAATTGTGGGTGTAAACCTTCCGCAAAAGGAGACTGCACCATAGAATAACGTAAGAAAGCCAAGGCTTACCACTGACCACCAGAAAATCTGTTGTTGGCTTTGAGCCTCGTGCTTCCCTGCAAAGGGGAGCAAGAAGCAAAAAGACTCCCCAAAGGTGGGTTGCAGTAGAGTGGGTGACAGCTCCATGGCATGCCCCTGCGTGTCCTTACAAGGAAGCTGAAGAAGCCTTGTCAAGTGGACATCACATGGTTGAAAATATGTGAGTTTGGAGGAGTGAGGGCAGGGACAAGGAGCTGCTACCATATACAGCATGCTGTCCTAGGACCCTGCTTAATGCACCGCTGAGCGGAAATGCAGTGCTGGTCGAACTGACATTATCTGCCCCAGAGAGAGAGCACAGTCATGGCAGGAGGAGTCATGCTGCCATCAGGAGGAGTTGTTGTGCAGAGGCCTACACTCTAAGATGTCCAGGGTAACAAAAGTCCAATTCAGACTGTTCTATAAAATTCTTTGGAAAAAGGTATAAAAAGAAGACAGAATAAATGAGTCCAGACAAAAAGGTCTACTGAAACCACCCAAGAACGGTGTTGAAATCATGACCACTAAACAAGAGAATGGAATTGGAAATGAATGGACCAAAATTGGTGTGTCAGCAAGCAGGCCTAAATAGCAAACACAATGATGAGGGGATGAGCTATTATTCCTATCACCCCCTTTCAGCTCATTAAAAAAGAGACAAGGAGGGGGGAAGGTATCAAAACACGAAGGCTGGAGACAGGTGAACTGAAAGGAGTGAGCTCAACCATCATGGTTGCCACCCCAATCTTCTCCTGGAACCCACCCTGACACCACTGGGCCTTCATTGACCTGATCCTGACAGATGCCCTGACCACACTGAACCAAAGAGAGGGACACAGCTGACATCACCACCTCTACCAGGCTAAATCCCAAATGTCTGTAGGGATGTGAGACTTGGGTTGTAGCTGTCATGCCCTCCCTTGAATATCATTTTCCTTTCCCCACCTTATTTCTTTTCTTTCTTCTCTTTTTGCCTTCTAAAACGAGTCTGGCTTAGCTGGCTAAGATTGTATCTTTCACAACCCTGTTGCGAGCCCATGACAAGAGAGGCAGATAAAAGCAATGGCTTAAACAGCCCAACACTGGAACAGCTTGCCAGATCTGGGAGTAATAGATAGGACTGTGTGCTCCGGGTTTCTTCAGGAGTGAGATTACAAGCAAGATTGAGCACCAGAGACAGAAGCTGCACTTTGTCTTCACTGTGCTTTTCTCTCCCCTCGTATATGTTTTTCTTGTTTTGTTTTGAAAGGGATCAGGATTGGACTTTAACAACAACAGCAACTTCAGCCCATTTCAACTATCTTTTTCTCTCCCCCCCCCAAGACAGTTATTACATCTTTAATACCATCTCAAAGACTGTCGGGCTGGGGTTTGCTAAAAACTCTACAGCTAAAGGGAATGAAGAAATGCTTCCTTTAATGCATTACATTTCAAATGCTTTCACTGCTTTTTCTTCTTTTTCTGTAGCTTTAATAAAAGTTTAAAATGCTTTTAATAGTGGTTGATTCCATGGGGCTAAGCAGGGCGAGGTCTCTGTACTCAAAACCATGAATCATGTTTAATGTTGTATAGGGACAGGGTCATGTTAACATCTTTGACTCTTGGGCCATTTATTCCATTCCAATTAACAGAGAGTGGAGGACCCAGTGACCCACCCAGATGGACCAGTCCCACATATGGAAAACCTCCCTATTAATGCTTGAGTCCCACTGTGGTCCATCCTCTTCCCCTTTGCTTTGCTCCACCTCACGCTTCTGAATGAAGAGAGGCCTCTGGCCCCGGTTTTTGAAAGCAATCCTTTTCAGATTGGGTGTCCTCCTGTCATTTATAAACGTACCTGTTCGTTTGACTGGTTTACAATATAGCGCAGTATCTCTAGTGTGCTAAATTGAAGACTAATAGGAGATGGTTGAATGTACCCAGACTCTAGATCTATCCTGTGCACCTTATAGTAGTCTGTTTAAAAGATGTTAAAAATAAATAAAAATAAAATGTAAATGAGCCTCATCCTCCTTCCCCTGCCCCCCCTCTCCCATCCCTATATCAGTACCACGTCTAGCTAGTGTACATTTTTAAAGCCTAGTACTTTAGAGGTAGAATAGCATGTAGCATTTACATGGCCATGCAGAGGCAGGGAGACTGTAGAGTCTCCATCCCTTACCCCCTCTTGTGTGACCCACCTAAGGATTAACCAGAAACATTCAGAAAAGTGCAGGAGCTTCTCCCTCCCCCATTCTGACCTGTGCTGGAACAGCTGTCCCAAAAAAAAGGGGTAAGGAGAGAAGGGGAGTAGGCAGAGCCGTGACTCTGTCCCTCTGCTCAGCTGCACAGGAAGAGTATGCTGTACCCCTTTAAGGGAAGTAGCAAATTACTTCACCAACCCCATCATCAGTGGGGAGCACCCCTTGCCCCAGTGCAAGGCTATGGCTACATTTAACAGTTTAGCTCTCAAGGCCCAGTTCTACCATTCTGGCTCATGCTGAATAGTACTTCATTGTGTGAGTAGCCGCAGGAACCGCCTCCCTGAATAGAGGACTATGGAACACTAGTAAAAGTGGCCAAACTGGACGCTTAGAAAGCACAACAAATGACTGATTACAAATCACGCAGATACATGGAGTCACTCTATTTGCTCAATGTAGAGCACATAATTACACTAAGTGACATTTGCATTTTCGAGCTGAGTTGGGGTAAATCTTCGTACAGATTGTTCTTCAGAGCATCTCTCTCCTATGGAAACAAATGCAAATATATCTGGCATACAGCATTAGAAAACTACAACAGAACTCGTAGCTGGAATGCCATTTTTATGAGTACTAAATGTGTGGGGGGGTTTCATTCATTTTAGGTACACAGGAAGCTACAACTATGGTAGCTATAGCAACCAGCACCCCTATCCAATGCAGAGTCAATATCCATCTCTATCACATGACACTACTATTTCTGGACCACTTCATTACTCAGCTTATCACAGAAGCTCTTCACAGGTAAGTCTGTTGTCTTACTGCCAATGCATGATTTAATGTATTAAATAAAGATTTTAAACTATCTGTAATCAGCATTCAAGCTATTTTAAACTGTCTTTAATACGTGGTGTTATATGCTATGCCCTGATTTTTACTCTCAGCTTTTATAGACTATAGCGGTCTAAAATTCCTCATAAACATTTTTATCATGGCTGCAGATTCTTTTGCCAAAAGTGACTTTAATCTGTGAAGTTGTTTTTGAATGCTATGATCTTAAATGCAATTGATGGGATTACAAAAAACGTTTCTTTGCCAAGCACCAGTCTAAAATATCAGTTTAAATAACTGAACATTTGCATTAGCTGTTCTGAAGTGAAGGAGACGTCTCATTTGTAATAAATGTTTTAAAATAGCAGACATAATTCATCTGATGCTAGGATTGTAGTTCATTCTTTTGGAACCTTTGCCTTTGAGTATTGATTTTTATTATTATTATTATTATTATTATTATTATTATTTTATTTTTGGCCCTGAGCTTGTAACAAATACTGCTTGCATTTCAACTCGTAAAACAGAGGCTCAATATTTTACTGCATTTCTGAAACTTATATTGGCATCTAATTAAATATGCTTGGTGAAATCCTGATCCCACTGAATGGGAGTTTTGCCATTGTCTTCATGGAGCCAAGATTTCATCCCATGTTTCTCATAAAGTTGCTTTAAGAACTTTTGTAACTTGCAGCACAATTTGGACTCTATCTATCCATCTATCTAATCAATCATGTAATATTAAAATCATGTCCATTTATTAAAGCTGTTTGTCTGTATGAGCCCCATAATGGCTTGAGATGATATAAAGCCTATGTGCTGGCTGTTTCAAACATATGTACTGGGCTGTTATGCACTTCATATTTAGGATTTGTATCTGGCTGAGTCAGTCATTTGATTGTAAATAAAAACTATGGGTCTCACTCCCGGCCGCATTACTCCAGTTTTCATTTAATTTAAATGGAGTTACATTGGCATGAAACTAAAGTAGTACAGTGGTGAATCAAGCCCTGTGTCTTCTGACTCAGGTTTAGTTTCACTGATTGGGAACCACTCGCACTTTGTTTCTGCATGTATTGTGAAGCACTTTTGAATTCCATTGCATGAAAAGCACTATCTTAGTCCCCTTTCTATTCTGCGCCTCATACTGTACATTAACTACACTATTTAGTCATTTCAGTTCATAAAACTGTGCCTGTCAGAACCAGCATGGGATTTAGAGGTGCAGGCACAGCCGTTGGCAACAGGACTAGTATGGATCCACAAAGCCGTGAGGTTCTGGGGGATACACAGATGGTGCTGACCTACTGCACAGTGTGGAGCACAGCTCCATGAAGGCTTTGTGTCTTGGAGCATGCAGGAAGCAGGTAGGGGCAGGATTCTGGAGGAGGCAAAGTTGGGAGTGTCCATCTGAATGGATCCTCCTATCTTTCATCTATAGGGAATTTAGGGAGACACATAAGGGGCCACGGAGCCTACTCCAGTCATTAGGCTGGAGCAGCTTTCACGGAGGATGCAGTAGGTCCTAATGAATAGAGCATTGGCCTTGGACACAGGAAACCTGGATTCTGTCCCTGGCTCTGCCACTTGCCTGCTGGGTCACCTTGGGCAAATCACTTCCCCTCTCAGTGTCCCAGTTTCCCCTTCTGCAAAATGAGGATAATGATACTCTGTAAAGCACTCTGAGATATATGAATGAAAAGTGCTGCATAAGAGGTAGGTATTACTAACAGCTTGACAGTGACTCAGTGGCCTGTGTGAAGAGATTCCTCCCACAATTTCCTATGCATCTTCCAAGCACCTAGCCCAGACAGTTATGCCAGGTGCTGGGTAGAGACTCTAACCTTTAGTGCAACAGCTATATCTACAGTAAGAAGAATGAGTGGATATTTAGGTTTAGTAGTGCAAGACAAGTTTGTATGTATCCGTTTTTCACTACAGTATGTATTTTTATGTTCTGTAACAAACCTTTTAAATCAAAGACTTTTCACCTTTTGGAAATCAGTTTTCCATCTCAGTTATTAATTGCAGAAAATATATAATAACAATTGCATGAAAAACAATCTAAATATGTGATCTAAGGACACATGCACTGGCTCAGAAATTATTGAAGCACATGTGTCTGTGTGTATAATAGAGTGTTTGGCTGTTGCTTTTGTTGAGAAATTTTGTCCCTTACTCAAATTTCTTATCCTCTTGTGACAGTCTTCAGTGTCAAACATAGCATATTGTTATGCAAATAACAATAAATAGAGATAACTACTTTGAGTGCACACTAATTTCATGGTTAAGGCAACATATGCAAATAAAATAAATTAAAATCATGCAACCATTTCGAGGGAGATTTCTTTTGCAAGCATTGTTGCTGTAGTCGACTGTCTCTTCAAGTCCGGGTTTCAAATAACTTTTCTGCCTTCTTCAGCTCTTGAACATTCTAGAACAAAATAGAACAAGTAGATGTGTCTTAACTGATCATATTTCAGAGCAGTTACCTCAGCTTGAATTGAGTATGTTCTTTCTTACCCTGCTGGTAAACTGAGATTTTTTAATGCAGAATATAGTCAGCAAAAGCCTATTAATGTGCTAATTTTACATTTAAAGGAGCTATAAACTGCACCCAAAGATGCAAGAATGCTTCCAAGAGTTTTAATATGACATTGGCTGAAATCAGGTGTTTTTTTTTTAAAGTTTAATGGAATGCTGTAAAATCTCTGCACTGATAAATGTTGTCATTTTATTAGTCACCCTTAATGCATAACAACTTAATTATGTGTTCTGCACTGAAAAGGTAAAAGAGGTATTATGAAGCCACATTTGTAAGGGAAACCTGCTGCAAGGAATCAGAGAGCAGAAGTCATGACTTTGCAAAATCAAAACAAAATGGGCCAAATTTGCAGGGCCCTTTGCAGACACAATTCCACTGAAGTCAGGGGAGCTGCACCCATTTATGCCAGGGGTGAAGTTTGTTCCATCAGTCTGCATGGGCTCTTCAGTCAAGTGGCATATATTTACCAGTGGGTTTTTTTTCAAAAGAAATATTTTTCCATAGTCCACATTTGGTTTAAATAGAAAAGCCTAGTTGAGCATTATTTAGTGTACTGCTTACCATGTTCATTACAGTAGTGCCTAGGAGCCCATCAAGAACTGGGTCTCATTGCACTAGGCCCTGTACAAACATAAGAGACAGTCCCTGCCCCAAAGAGCTTACCGCCTAAGTCAGTGGTTCTCAACCTATTTACCATTGTGGGCAGCATATACAGCTCTCTATGTTATGTGGGCCGCATTCAGAAAATATATATACTACCTGTATGGCACTGAGGATGTCACATGGGCCGCAGCTGTGTGCTGATTGGGCTGCAAGTGGCCCGTGGGATGCGGGTTGAGAACCATTAGTCTAAGTGGACAGATCAAACAAAGGAGCGGGGAAAAAGGGTAACATGCAAGCAGAGTGAACAGTGTGATGGCTGCAAACATCAAGTTAGTCCCAGGATATTTTTGTTGCTTTTGTTTTATTATGTAAATCATTTTGATGGGCTTATGTTAGGAGAGGATTGGTTAGATTGAAAGACAAAGGAAGAGTGGGGGTTGAAGCAAACAGCCAATCAACACAGTGGAGTGAATGTTCAGAGGGAAAACTGCAGAAAGCAATCTGATGACTAGAGCTGGTGGAGACTTTTTTGACAAAGTGGTTTTTTGTTGGAAAATGCCAATTTGTCAAAACCAGAATAGTTCATAGGAAAGAGATAGTTTTGACAAAACTTTGTTGGGAAGGTTTCTCAGGTCCAGGGTGGCGAGTGGGGAGGGGAGGAAGAGCCACCTAGGATAGCCAGTAGTCAGGTGGTTTGGGTACTCACCTGGACAGGCCTGCCGATGGTGCCCAGACGATTTAAAAGGGCCCAGGGTGGCAGCCAAGAGCCCCGGCCCTTTTAAACCTCCCAGGCAGGCCACAGGTCTCCTAGGTGCACACAAGCCCTCCGGACCCCGTGCTTTGAGGGGCCGGCGCAATTGGCCAGCGCGGTTGGTCCCAGAAGTGATGGGTCGATCCCAGAAGTGACGGCTTCGTCACTTCCACCCCGGTCCCTGCAGCCCCCCTAGGGATGGCCCTGGCCTTGGGGCCCAGAATTGCTGTGGGCAGGCCTGCACCTGGGAAACATGAGTTGAAGTCCCTGATCTGTTTGATTTGGAGCAAGTTGTGTCTGTTTCTCACCTCTCTCTCTCTCTCTCTTTTATCAAATAACTTTAGAAGGTCTCGGTTTCATCTCAATGCAGAACAGGAAACATTTCCAAAATCTTGAAAATATTCATGGGACAGG
Source organism: Lepidochelys kempii (assembly GCF_965140285.1). Classification (NCBI taxonomy): domain Eukaryota; kingdom Metazoa; phylum Chordata; order Testudines; family Cheloniidae; genus Lepidochelys; species Lepidochelys kempii. Next base: position 254,424,238 of record NC_136380.1, read on the forward strand.
AAAACCATTTCCCACCCAGTTCTACTAATGACATCATCAGTAGCTGTGGGCTCCTGGTTGAACTTCTTTCTGCAGCTGCTGTGCTGGCTTCAGTCTCTTGCTGGCTCCTCCCCGCACTATCGGCTTGCTCCAATTCCCACTTAAGTCAGTGGGGGTCTTTCTATTGACTTAAATTGGAATTAGATTGGGTCCTTTATGCAGAATCTCTCTAGATGTATCTTAATCTTAGCCTGAATATTTTTAAAATCCATTTGCCTTCTGGTGGCATCTGCTGATAGTTCTCAGAGCAGCTGCTTCCTATTTATAATTGCTCAGATTTAGCACTCCAGGTCTGGCTCACCAGCAAGAAGAGCATGGTGCATCAATGTGAAATGATCTACTGTGTGAATTTGCTAACTATTGTCTCATTTTCTAGGCAATAATGCAGAACTGCATATGATCATATGTGACTCCTGCAACTAGTGAAGTGTGCAATGTTTATACATAAACACCTGTGTATTGCAGGTTATACTTCGTAAATTAGCCATCTACCTAGTTTTAGCTGAGATGCTGCTGGTGTTACCTCATATTTAATAGGTCATTGGCAACAATTTTGTCAAAGAACGTCTGAGCATTTCCCCTAACAATTCATGGCACAGTGATGAGATGTATATTTTATTCATAATGTCACCGCCTAGCCAATCTGTGTTGTCCAAAGTCAGCTGAGATTTGATCAAAACTTTTGTCATGAGAAATAGAAGAGCTTTACCCTGTAGCAGACTATGACCCAGTGTATCATTCAGTTAAAATATTATTCCACTTTCTTTCTAGACACCCATCTTCTTCCTTCTCAAACTCCAGAAACTGTTTGCTGCTTAACTGGACACTGAGTAATTTAGGCTCCAACATTTTTTGTTTTGTAAAACATCAAGTACTTTCACTACACTTATCTTAATATGAAGAGCTGTGTTTTCATGAACACGAAACCATATTTGTCTTTAATATTTTTAAATGTCTAGTAACTGAACATATGACACAATACATTCATCTCCAAGACAGACAGATCAAACTGATTGATTTAAACTTTCCCCTATGATGTTGGAACCCAAACACAATAGCATTGCATTAATGTATAAGAACTAGGAAGTGACTCTGATTGGACACAGAATGCACAACTCACATCTCTAGTTTCACTGTCCAAAGAAAATGTCATGTAAATATAAGGACAATCCTCTTAAACCTGGGACCGCCAGAGCCAAGAGCATAAGCCTCTGTAGACTGAGGTAAAGGACTGTGGCCCTGATGCCAAAAAAACACTTACGCAACTGCTTAAGACCATTCCTATTTAGGACAGCACTTTTAAGCATGTGTTTAAGTCTTGTGCTGAATAGCGATATGTTCCAGAATTGGGACCTACTTCTCATAGTTAGAAGCTGAATCAAAGTCATATGTTCTATAGATCTTCATGGATTAGGCAGAGAGGGAAAACAACACATGTTGAATAGTGGATGACACAAACATTGCCAGGCCAGTGCTCAGCACATGTGACAGACCATGAAAAATGTGTCCCATGAGTTTCAGGAGAGGTGGTAATGCTAGTCTTTGATCTCCTCGTTGTGTTTATAGTGACAGCAATTTGGGGCAGCACATGGTTTGTTCAGTGCACACTGATGACTGGATCTCTACAAATGTTTATCTCTTTAAGGCCACAGTTCCCTTGGAATCCCAATATGACAGTAGTTTAGTTTATTGCATGAGTTTAATGTGGGCAGCGAAGTGCCTGGAGGTCTACTAATGAAACAGGATTATAACCCACATGTCTGTGGGTATATGTGACTGGACACACCTTCTGCTAGATAGCACACATGCATGTTTACCTGTGTACCTTCTCATAAATAACCTCTTCGTTCCTGCTAATGCTCACTGTGGTGTGGGATACACTGGTAGCACTGGTAACTCTAATACTACTATGCTCCTTGGGTGAAATTTGGGGTTGTACCTCTAAGAAGCACAGCAGAGAACTCACGCCCTGGGGTTGAGCACAGAGGTTAAGGTTGCTTTAAGCCATGGTTGCACTTTGCATGGGCTGTTCCAGGACTGGAGAGGCCCCCAACATAACTTAGTCCTGAAGTCCTGTCTAAGTTACAGTAGCTTTGCAGGGCTGCCCTATGGGCTGCAGCACTGCATGAGCAGCCCTGCCTCTGGCATTCCCTTCACAACCACTGACATGCCCCGAGGCCAGGTTTTGTGAGGGGTGGAGAGGTCCATGGAAGGCAGTCTTACTCCTGTCTATTTGCGATGCTTGCTCCAGGGGAGTTCTCTTCCACCTGGAACTAGTTCTTTTATACTCCCTTTACACCCTTCTTGCCTGCCTTAATGGGGCTAGAGAAGGGATGAGAACCTCACCCCAAGTGTACTATATCCCTACACAATAGCTTTCCCTTTTCCATATGTCCTCATCCCCCAATAACCACATTATAATCCTGGAAACTGTAATACCCATTAGAATCAGCCAGTTTCCTTATATTTAGTCATGACATTAAGAATAAATAAGGACCAATATGTCCAAATCCCATTTAAGAAACTTGAATTATTGTTCTAGAAGATATGAGTTCATAACTGTCCATCAGACTGTTATTTACTCAATTGAAATAGTCATGTACTTCTATTGGAAAGCAGAAAATGACATTTTAAAAAGTAAGCATTGGTAACGTTTTCAAAAGCCCCTAAGTCCCATTTTCAAAAGTGCCTAAGTCACTTACCCTACATCTGTGATGGGCCAAGACACACCAAATCTAGCTTTGTACAGAAAAGAGTCAAATTAAAGGTTAGAAAGGAACAACCAATCCATAAATAGCTTTTATTATTAAATTCCATTAGATGTTACTGTACAACTTTCCAAAAAGTTCATTTGTAACCAGGTCTTTAATACAGATATAACTTTTGACTAGGTACTTATGAATCCTAAAGATAATGTTTGACGTATATAATAATGACTTCCAATGCTGCTCAAAAGTGTGAGCTAATGCAATATAAAGTTAGAGCTGCGTTCATAAGGAAAATATTTTGCTATTTGGACAGAGACACCTTTCACCTTCTTGCATAATCAACCGGCTTGCTAAAGGGTAAGGATAAAGAGATTATTCTTCAGCCTTGCTCTGAAGGAACTCAGACTCCTTTGTTGGGAGAAGACACTTAACATAGTATTTTCTAAAATAATACTAAAAGAAATTGAGTTAATTTAAAATTTTTGCGGAAAGGCCTTAACAATAATCAGCTTAAAGTCACCCAAACTTAAAGGAGTTAGTGTTTCTTGTCTAGTTTAAACAGCAGTGGTAGCAGCGAGTGTGAGTTGACCCAGAAAATAGTAATTTCCTGTCAAGAGCCCTCCAACAAATGTCGCTTTTATATCTGGCAAAGATCACTAGGCCCCAGTGTTTTGAGTTCAGCATGCTTAAGCACTCTTCATTAAACCGGATGTAAAGTGTGAAAGGTGATTCAGGCAGCCTGGGCAGGCATCCGCGCAGATGGCTATGCTTTGGACACTCCAACAAGGCTGAATAGATGCTTCATTGGTTGAGTTAATAGTCAGGCAGGGGCCAATGGGTACTTTAAAAATATTGTCTTTCAATGGTCTCTTCACTGTAGGGAAAAAGAAGTCACTGACTCATTTGCAATTAGCTGACCTACCATTACAAAACTTTCCATGTTGGATTCAGTCATAACAGAATTTATTGTAAAACAGTAGATATTTGGAGTCCATATTATTTTCAGGCAATTATTCTTTTTATATTCGTGACACATTCATAAACACAGCTGCATCTGGGGTATTTGACTAAACAGAAAAGCAGCATACTGTATCCTGTCCCCTTATGCTCAGTCATTAGCCCTTGCTCTCAAGTAAGCCTCACTGCGACATATTAACTGAAAGTGGGAAGGCAGATTAGCTCTCCCTTTCAATGCATTATGGAGTTTGCTCCATAGGCTAAAGCTTAAATCCAAAAATGGCATCTTTTTCATATGTTCATCTACTCTACCTGCCAAGTGAACTGCATTGTGTGACTCCCTCATACAATGATGACATGGCATGATCTGGAGAACCTGTGAGGTTTCCCTAGAGACCGTTCGGTTTCCCTTGAACGTTGTTGAAATTTTAGAAGCCTGCTGTACATCCCAGAGAGAGCTTCTTCTGGAGTGTATAAGGTCCTCGTTCTCAGTTCATGCAAGGAGGTGAAGTCCTGGCTTTGAATCCCAGCCTTTGCCTCACATCTTCCAGTAGGAAATTGTAGCATGTCGGGATGGCAGAATGTTCTAATCTGATTAGCAAGAGGGAAAGTTGTTTAGAACATCAGGAAGAAAAGATTTTTTTAAGCCAGAACACTGGCTCCAAGTGTAACAAAACTTCAAGTTAACATTAAATTCTAATGTGAATTAAGAAATAAATCCATCACAATGTTTATAAGACAAGATCTTGATTCGGCCAATATAGTATTTTCCCAATTTAGCTCTAGTTCAGGCCAAGCTTCACACAGTGGGCCCTGGAGAGTACACATTTTTCATTTAAATTATTCCTGAAGCTTTTACCTTTTCCCATATGGTTCATCTTTATCCTTGCACCCAGTGACATAGGACAATTTGTGAACATTGCTCCTAAGGGGCTTCTGAGGCTAGGAAGGAGAACAGCTCACAGCTTTGGCCACTATAGAGTGGGACATTGCGGTTGATTTAATGACCTCCTCTGAACAGCCCTAGCCAACACATTAAGTTGGCTACAGATAAGGCCCTTTGTTTTAAGTTTTTACTGATTTTTACTGAAAAATTCCCAGGTTTTACAAAAGCTGTTATTCTGTTTTTACTATTTTCACCCAAATTTTGGACCACACAAGTACATGAGACTACTGATTGTTACATTACATTAGGTAGATGTGTTTATTTTAATAATAAATTAGTCTAGGGTGAATGAGAGCCTGTCTGTTAAAGTAAGGCAATGCAGTGGAAGACACACACATATATGCATGCATGTGCATATGGGTATGTACTGTTAATGTACAGTTCATCAAATAAACTACAGCATTAAACTGCTTTACTTTCAATACTCTGATTTTTCTCTATTTGTTGCTTTTTTCTAGACTCCCATCCCCCAATAATAATCTCAATATTTACCCAGAAAACTGTGAAGTAAACTTTTGCACTGATTTTTGCCCATTTTTAAATTTTTGTAATAAACACTGACATTCCTGTGAAATTTTAAACAAAATAGAAACTGAAAACAAAGGGCCTTAGTTACAAAGTATTGTTTGACTGTACTCTATGGCAGCACATTTGTACAGCTGGACATATGGTAGAGGTGGTCTATATTTCCTAGCATCCTCATATGATTGACTGAATGAATTTCAGAGGGATTTTACCTTCCCACTTCATATATTGCTTATGTGGTCCAAGAAGATTTAGTTCTTGAGCATATTAATGGAAAAGATCTTCCAATGAGTTTTTCACCTGACACTTTAAAGATATGAAAAGTTTTTAAACTTTACCTGGAACTACTTAGATTTTATTTAAATATTTATAATTTCTTTGACAGACTGCTCTAAAATCTCCAATCTTTACCAACCAGATTACTATCCCATTAAAGTAGACTGCCATGGTCCTAAATTCTAAGCCTGATTCAGAGACTGACTCCCTCTGTGGCCTTAAGTCCCTTAATGTAAAATTTCAAGACTTGATTTTCATTGGTGTTGAGCACCTGCAGTTCTCATTGTCTTCAATGAAAGCTCTAGGTACTCTGCATTGAAAATCAAGGCCTTTAGGGTGAAATAACGGCCTCCGAGTTTTCCTGTCAAACATTGTACAGGAAAATATAATATGCTACATGTGTAGAGATGAGAGCCATGTGATAAAGTGATAAGCCATGTGTTAAATGAATGCATCATGCATCTCTGACCTCTTCACCTGCCCTCTGCTAACTAATCCCTCTCCCCAGGATTTAGCTTCAAACTGCTGCTGCCATAAAAAGCAGCTTACAACAGAAAAGTTTCCCTCTTTTCCTTCTAATGTACCCCTACTCAAAATTATTACATATATCACTACATGGTCCATGACTTGTTTTCTGCCTCCCAGCTATAGAGGGCAAACTCTGCTCTCTTCCCTTCTGTCCTGCCTTCAGCCTGTCTTCTTTTTAGCAGGAGGCAGATATCATCCCCCTCTGTTCTCCTGTTTCCAGCTGTCCCTTTAGACAGACGGAGTGTAGAAAGATTCTTTTCCGTAACTCACCATCCCACCTCTTTGTAGAAGCTCTCCAGTTAGCAGGGCTAGTCAGGAATTTTCCACCTGAGTGATTAGCTCACAGAAAAAGCCCTTTTTGCAAAATCAAATTGTTTTGTGGGAAAACTTCCCATTTTGCTAAAGAAAATTATTTTTCTGGCAGGGAAAACTGAACTCTCCAGCTGCCTGCCTGCAGAAAGTAAAATGGATAAGAGTCTTCCAGGTGGGCAGCCGGCAAGCTAAAAAAATCCATTTCAGTTCTCCCAAAATGGAGTTTCCCATTTGTGGAAAATTTTCAAATTGGGATAATTTTTTTTTAAATGTGATATTTTTCACAGAAAGGGATCTCCGGATTTACCAGTTAGTTCCCTTCTAGGTGGACAGACCTTAGCTCCTCTCTGCAGAGGCTGGGAGACAGGCTTGTAAACATTTAAAGGGGACAGACTGCCTTTTTCTAAAGGTCCTTTTATCTTTCCTCTTTGGAACGCAGTAGAATGAGCAGGAAGTGTGACATTTTAAGACCTGCTGTTTATTGGATAATGAGTTTCTTGATCTGAGTTGTGACAAATTTGGCTTATTTTCTGCTTGTGGACTATCTTGCAACAGTTATTGTTTTCCTGACTGTATTTGAAGTTTGAATTTAATGATTTGTTTGCAAACCATTTCTTATTCTGTGGATGAATTGCAAACATTAGTATTTAATACTCAACCTATTAAATATAAACTCTGTTGATGTGATAGATTAGATAAGTCACATGGTTTTGTTTGGCTCCTGATTGAATAGGTAGGCTTACACTTCTAGTGCATGTGTTCACATGTGCAAATTTAGGCTCCAATCCTGCTATCTGATCCCTGTGGGATGACCCTACCCTTATACAGAGCCCCACTGACTTCAATGGGACTCCATATAGGCATAAGGGTCCACTCATATGGATCAACTTGCAGGATCAGGGCCTTTTAAATTCAGTTTCAGAGAATATTAGTGCACGCAACTTTAAAATGCACTTTACCTGAACATATGTGTGAATAAAGCTTGAACATTTTGAATGTTTACTAAGAGTCTCTTATAGAGAGTTGCTATGGTTTTGGCTGTCATTGCTGAGTAATGGCATAGCATTCATTAGTAGAAAATGCTCCGTTTAAGGCTGAGAAACCTCTCATCTCCCTGTGTAACTTCCTACTGTTTTTCCTCTCTCTTTATCTCAAGATTTCACTTATCACTGCCCCTTCTTCTGTTGCCTACCCTGGTATGTCTATTCCCATATTCTTTTGTAGTTAGCACCAGTTCTTATCCATAATACCCTCTCTCTTCCTTCCCTTATTTTCCCCAGTATTGCTTTCCATTAAAACAAATCTCCCTTCTTCCAAGGCCTCCAGCCCCAAATGCTGACCTTCCTCACAAAACAAGTTCATCCACTTTCTGCTTGGTCTTCATCTTCCTGCGGCTGCCTTAGGAGTCTGCCTCTCTACTAGTCCTCCTCTGCACTATCCCTCTCTCTGTCAAGACAATGCATGTGGCACCAAACCACCACCTGACTCTCTCCAGAACATCTGATCTGTTACTATGCAATCTTTACCTCCTTCTGGATGATGACTTTGAAATTCCTCAGGTGGCTTAGACCTGATTGTTAAACCCTAGTTTCTCTCCACTCAGTGAGTCTATTCCCCATTTACAATGGAAAAACTCCGTGCCTCTAAATATGGAGGGTGTTTGGCTATCATTGCCAACCCTGCATTTAAATTTTTCCCTCTTTCCAGCAATACCTACTCATCTTCCAAACAGTGTTCCCCATCTTCCATCACCATCCAACCCACAACTCTCCATAATCTGTAGGCTATTTTGGATTAATAATACGTATGCTCCTTTTTCTCCAGGAAGTAGTACCATATTCTCTCATTTTCTGTCTGCTTAATTGGCTTCCTCTTCATCTCTGAAACTAATTAATTACAATTTCCTTCATTCTCTTTAAAATTCACAATGGCCTCCCACAAGTGGTACTATCATCCCGCTCTGTCTTTCTGTCCACCTGCTGCCCACCTACTTGCTCCGCTCCTCCACTCAGGAGTTCCTTTCTGTCTCCACCACATGATTCACCACGATTTTGTATTCCTCTTCCACTTTCATGCCCAGCCTGTCCACTGTTGTCAAACATCTACCAGTGTGGGACAGACTTTTATTTATATTTCCCATTATGAAAGTTACTGAACTCCTCAAACTTGGTCAGCCTTGGTATAATCGAAACATGCATTGCTGGTCAATCTGTTCCCCATTCTGTTCCATCTAAGATCCTCCATCTAATCACTTCCTGTCTTTGAGCCTGATCTCCAATGCCCTGCACGTAGTGTAGTTAAATCAGAAGGGTGGAATATAACACTCACTTTGCCTTGCTGTAAATGACCACGCAAGGTGTAGGGCGATGAAGAATTCGGCCCTTTAAAGTCTGATGTTTCAACATTTGTTTTTCTTTAGCTCTCAGTTAACAGTCTGTAGAACATCTCAAGTGGCACACTATAAATGTTCGATAAAAATAAAAGAGAATGTATTGCTAAGAATATTTACCATTATGAATTTACTGATGACCTTTATAGCTCCTTAACAATAGTTCCTACTACAAAGGCAACATGTATGCTATTGCCTGTTCTAACTTTTTTTTAATGTGTGTGTTTAACATTTTTAAAATTTGTTTTTATTTCTAAGTACCCTTTCAACAGCCCGACATCCAGGATGGAGCCCTGTTTGATGAGTAGCACCCCAAGACTGCATCCAGCCCCTGTAACTCCTCGCTGGCCAGAAGTCCCATCAGCAAACACGTGCTACACAAGTCCATCCATGCACTCCACAAGATATGGAAACTCTAGTGACATGTACACGCCCTTGACAACTCGCAGGAATTCTGAATACGAGCACATGCAACACTTTCCTGGCTTTGCCTATATCAATGGAGAAGCCACCACAGGGTGGGCTAAGTGAAAATGACTCGTACAGCATGAGCCCCTATATCTAATAAAGACAGAAAAACTTTATATCTGGCTATTACATGGGACTTTATCTGAACATTCGTTAACGGACTTGAAGATAGAATCGATCCTGGACAGATAATTTTAGTTCATAATCTGAACATACTGCAGACCAGTGTGACGGCGTGTTCCTGTAACAAGATTTAACTGTTACTATAGAGCATTATATTGGCCAAGCTGTGCCTTTTTTTTCTGCTGTGGTATGGTCTGGCGCTGTTGTGATGTCAGTTTCACTGAGCCATTCTCCCCCTCCCCCCTTATTGACAAATGTTAATTAGTCTTTAAGGAAAGATGTTAGAGAGAAATCTATTTATAATTTGAGATAAAGACAAAAAGTTGACCATAACAAAGCTCTGGCACCTCTACTGGGTTCTTTAGAGACATTCTGTCAGGTCGTTACTTGTTGTCCTAAATTCCTTTTTTGGGCTCCTTAAATGGTATGTGTTGTTATAAGCTTCAGTTTACACATAACTTTGTATATTGATGCACCTTTCTGTTGATCAAATAAGTGTTATCCGTACAAAAGAAAGACATGTAGCATTGAATGATACACTGCCTTAAGTTGACTGTGGTTCTTATTATATATGTATTTGTATTAAGTTTGCACAATCTGGTTAAATGCAACAGCTCTGGTCTGTAACATCAAGGTTAAGAAGGGATTTTTTGAGACTGGTAAAGTGTTGGATTCAGAGCCACTTATGTTAAATACGATGATACTAAGCAATTATATAAAAGTGACAATACAAAACAAATTATTCATTTCATTACCTATCGACAGGTATGAAAACCACTCTTCTGATTCCTTCACAAGATGACAACTCAATATGTGTCTACAAAAAAATAATTCAAAGCTGTGCCTTTGAACTTATTCTGTAATGTGTATGTGTGGGAAAATGTATTGTATTTTTGGGAGAATTTTTAGTAGACATTTTCTGTCAGATTTGTAGGTATTTGTGAGTTTTTGTTAGAATTTATTAACATAGGTTTTTCTTCTTATTATAAAATGCACCAAGCAATTATGGTGGACCTATTACCCTATGGGTAAGAAATAAATAAATGGAAATATGACATCGGGCATTTTAGTAATTGTTATGTAAATAAAATCTTTGATAACACCCAGTGTGATGATAACCATGTTTATGGCTAAAATGGAAATAAATATTATTTGTACAGTTGTGCAAGATATATGAAGGATTTTCACACTCAGATAAAAAAGTTTTTGAAATTAAATATATTTTATTTTAATTTATTTGTACACAGTGACCTTTACAGGCTGACAACTCTTTAAACAAATCTTAAATGTGGTGGCATATGCCCTTATCCAGCAAAGCACTGAAGAATGTGTGAAACTTTAAGCTCTAAATAGTCTTATTATCTTAAATGAGATTGCTGGGTTGCTTAAAGTTACAAATGTGCTTAGTGCACTGCTGGATTGGAGCCATATCCAAGCCAAAGTCTGGTGACATCGTTCACTCAAGCAATCGCACTGATGAAGGGAAGCAAGATTTGTCTCTATATAAATATAACTTTTATAACAAGGCCAATGCCAAATAGTGCTGGAAAAACAAAGCCTTTGTTTTCTTAGAACAGTGAATAAAGGGGCCAAATGTTCAGTCCATGCATACCCAATGTCCTGTTTAGGTCAATGGGGTTATCACAGAGTTACTGGCCACTTTAAGAGGGAGCAGGATCAGTGCATCTGCTGGAGCAATTTTCGTCTGCCCAACTGGGCATAAGGGAAAGCACCTGGGCCTTTTGAAGGGGAACAGTGGGTGGTGGTGTTGGCATATGCCTATGCATACTGCAGGGAATAAGATGGCTCCTGCAGGGCTCTGTGTGTGCAGGCGAAAGGCCTGTGGAGAAGGCCAAACTCCAGGCAAGAGATACTGGGAAAGCAGAAAGACGGATCCTAAGGGAGGAGGGGCTGTTCCCAGCTTGAAAGTGGAAGGATGGAGTGTTTGAACTCTGAAAGGGAGATAGACACTCAAGAGGAGGGGCTATGCCCAGCTTTGGATAAGGGCAAAAGAAATTGACTTTAAAGAGAGGTCAGACCCTCAGTGGCCAAGGGCTGGGCCAAGCTGAAACTGGGATGACGTCTTCGGCGGTTTGAGATCTGCTATGAAAGATTTTGTGCAGGACTTAATAAATGGGACCCCAGAAGGGGAATGTTTTGAATATCTGGACTGTGTGGACTTTTTAAAAGGCTCTGAATGAAGAGGAAAGTGAGGCAGGCCTCCGTAGAGCCACCTCAGGCCATGAGGGGGGCACTTGGGAGGTGGCCAACCCTTTGACAGGGGTACACATTGACTGCAGAATTGAGTTGAAAATTTGCATGAAATGAGTTTTTGCTAATTACAAATAATGAGCCTGTTGGCTAGATTGTTAAGGGTATTTCGGCACTTTAGGATACAGATAGTCACCTAGTGAAATTTTCAAAAACACCAGCACTTTTGAAAATCCCGCTGGGTGCATATCTGCATCTTTAAGTGCCTAAATATCTTTAAAATCTGGCTCTGGTTCTCCATTATGTGGTTACACCAAGAGAAAAGCGGAGGTAAAATTCTACTAGATCAAATGATATTCTTTTACACTCAGTCTACAGTCATTTTGCACTGGTGTAAATGACTACAAATGGTGCAGGGAAACTGAGAATCAGGCTCAATGTATCAAATCCTCCTTTGTTATAATTCAAGGTATCCACAAAAAATGTCAAAATATCACATAGTTAAAATGTTTGGTGAAGTTTATAAGTAGCTAAGCTTTAGCAGCTACAGTTTTGAAGTATTTGGTTTGGATCAAGGTCCTGATTTCAGTGTTCTTTCTGTGTTTGTTTAATCAAGGCATTGAAATTGTTAAATATAAAATGCATACAGATATGTACCTACAGCCAGACTGCAATCAGTGCACTGCAACTCATAGGGAAAGCAAATGCTGCCAAAGAAATAAAATTTGCCTTTTCTCCCAAAAGCTCTCAAATCATTGAACAGCAGCCCCTCTGCTTAGCCAAGCAGGGCCCACCTGTGACCCATTCTGTTCACTGACCCTCCATGAAATACTTTGTCAAATTCAAGGTTTTGGTCTTTTCAATGTCCCCTACAGAGGAGTGGCCTAAGTTACCCAATAGACTGCTGATTCTGACCTGGCATGACAACTGCATACCATCAAAACAGTCTGCCACGAGAGTGAGGCTCATGTGGGCAGAATGGAGCTTTCTCCGCCACTAGCACTAGAATCTGGAGTGGACTCTTGGAAGAGATCCAGGTGACCTGAACCTCAGCTGCTTCTAAGCAAAGTGCAAAATCTACCACTTTGCCTTTCCACAAAAACAGCACGTTAAAATCAATAAACAAAGCCCAGTCCCTGCTGACTGGAAGGAAGAGAAACAGAAATATATCCTTATGTGTACACACACATTTTAGAATCTGGGGGATGTGCTCAGATACCATGATGATGGGAGCCATATGAAAACCCATGTGGGTGGATAGATAGAAATCATATACAGTGTATATAGTACCATTGAAACGCAACCATCTCTGGGATGGAGGACTGCAGCCAGCCAGCATATAGCACATCAGTGCTGGGGAGAGGGACTTTTGGTCAAAGACACCACAGCAAACATCTGCTCTTATGAAAAGAGCCACAGGATCTTTAATGACTACACAGATTAGATAGGACCTTGGTTTCGAAGGTCTCCCCCAGAACACACACACTCATTTCGTCTAATTTAGAAGGATGAAAGGCAGAATTGTTTCGATAGGGATTTGAATCTGTAATTCTAGGAATTATTACAGAGCAGATGCTTAGACCACTCAGTGACCTCCCCTGCCCGCCCACCTGAGCTCCTTGACCATGGCAACTAAAACTGTTGTGATTTCATAGCCACAAATTTTAAGTAAAGTGCAACTATACAAATGTCTCTGGGGAAGTCCACTGTCTTTTTTTTCCCCCTTGAGACCACTACAAATGCATTTTCAAAATGCTGCTTTTGTCATTCTGGAGTGAAACCCCACTACAACTTTGCAGGATTTTCATTACCAGGTAGAAAAAAGACTCAGCAGGGGAAGAGCAGTGAGAACTACTTTCACTAGAATGAATCCAATTTTTTGTCAGGCTATCTCTTGCTGCTAGGGTCACTACCCTTTGACAAAAATGGCCTCTGACCTCGCCAACCTCACAATTCTGTTGTGACTGACCCTGAAACCCATGAAATTCAGGGGCAGACACTGCTTTGGAAGGTTTAGATAAAGTAACAAACATGGAAAGAGCTCATGGTATGCGCCCTCTGAAAAGGTCTGGCAGCTCTTTGGGGGAAGATGCAAATTATTCTGTCCACCTTTCATTGAAATCCTAATCTTTCATATGCTACCTAAGATGTAAACTCAAATGCACAGATGATAAATGACAATGTGCCTTCAAAGTGCCAGTAACTTTTTCTAGAGTCTATCTTTTAGGTTTTAATAAAAAGGTATGTAAGTAATTTGAACATTTATTATTTTGGAGAGAGAGAGGTGTAGAAAGGCTTGTACTTTATTATATGGTATGTAGATAAAAAAACTATCAAAGGATTATTTTTGCTTAATTTCTTTAAGAAGGTACTATGAAGGTGATATGTTTGAGTAAAAAAAAAATATCAGATTAGTGTTTAGGCTTGGATTTTGTTCCTCTATGTCCCAAAGGTTGGATGGTGTTCTGATTTTGGGTTTCAGTTCAGCCCACTGTGGATCAAGGCCCTAATTAGACATTCAGAGCCACATTTGGATCTGGATTATTCATACACACATGCACAAGATGTTCAGGAGTGTTTCTATTTGGAGGTCCATTAGTAATTGCTAATGCCCTGGCCTCAGGATATATTCAGCTATGCTATCAAATATTTGAGAGCGAGAGAGAAGTATTCTTCAAGCTTTCTAGGAGAGTGAGCACTCCTGGGAGTCAGGAAATGAGTCTGTGTTGAATAAGTAAATTCCTCTTGAGGGAGACAAGTAGCAGACCCCTCTGAAGCAATGTTTTATTGTTGATCACAAAATAGGCAATTTTCTGCAATCTGGACAGTACATTTTTATTACAAAATGCTCTGAATATGTAAAATACTGTTCAAGTTTGAAGTGTTTTTTTATTGCTGTAAACCTATAGATGTGTATAATGCTTCACAAAAAAATTTAGGAACACAAGATCTCTGCCCTTATGTTTTGAGAGCTCATCCTGAATTTTATGCACACCCATAACTCCTGTTGATATCAGATTGCCCTCTTGCTCTTTTAATGCAGCACGTGACATAGTGGGCAGGGGAGTGGAGCAGGGAGCTGGTTGTGACATGCTACCATTCCATGGCACTAATGCTAGTCAGGCCACTATAAACTCCCACCACATCATTAATCTATCTGCAAAAGGATTTACTGTGCATAGGCAACTTTGGAGAGCCAACCATGTTGTCACTTGAGAAGGAGAGCGTAATTTTTGTTTCTAAATGGAAGCTAAGATTCTTGCATAATAACATGAGTCCAGGAGGTGGGACTTGAGGAAAAACACCAACTATACTGAACTCTTGATAGTCACAAGAGATGGTAACGCCGCAGGTATCAGACTTATCATTCACTGACAGTGACACTGCTTTGTTTTCTTACTGTAGAGCTGTGGTTCTCAACCAGGGGTACGTGTACCCCTGGGGTATGCAGAGGCCTTCCAGAGTACATGAACTCATCTAGATATTTGCCTAGTTTTACAAAAGGCTACATAAAAAGCACTTGTGAAGTCAGTACATAATAAAATCCCATGCAGACGATGACTTGTTTATATTGTTCTATGTACTATAGACTGAAATGTAAGTACAATAGTTACATTCCAATTGATTTATTTTATAATTCTATGGTAAAAAATGAGAAAGTGAGCAACTTTTCAGTAATAGTGTGCTGTGACATTTTTGTGTTTTTATGTCTGATTTTGGAAGCAAGTAGTTTTTAAGTGAGGTGTAACTTGAGGCTATGCAAGACAAATCAGACTCCTGAAAGGGGTACAGTAGTCTGAAAAGGTTGAGACCCATTGGTGTAGAGTGCACACAGAATTCAAAGACTGTCCAATTGTGTAGTGTGCATATTTGCCTCTTGCTTTTTATAAGTTTTTGTAGCGGCTGCCTGACCACCCTGACTCTTCAGCTGTTCCAGGCAGCTGTGGTGGCTCCAGCTTTTCTCAGGTGGTCACCAGAATATTTATTTTAAGCTTTATCTCATGCCCAATACCAATGACTGCTCTCTTCTTCAGCTACAGGCTAAGAGAAAGTCAAAAGAGACCTCCTTATCCGCCTTTATGGCTGGAACCTCAGGACACACCCTCCTCATGGCACTTGCCCACCCAGTTCCCACTTACATAGATTTTCTCACCCTTGGACAAAGAGTCAAGACATTGAAGTGGCATCATTGTGCACTTGTATGATGGAACACATATGTTGCATCCAATGAAGTGAGCTGTAGCTCACGACAGCTTATGCTCAAATAAATTGGTTAGTCTCTAAGGTGCCACTAGTACTCCTTTTCTTTTTGTGAATACAGACTAACACAGCTGCTACTCTGAAACCCATCATATACTAATGGCATATCACCCTATGCTGCAATATCGTCCTGCAGGGGTGCAACCAGAATTTGCCTGGAGGGCAGGATAGAGCTCTCCCGCCCCCGCCCCCCCCCCGCCGCAAGTTTTCTCCTCCTGTAACTCCCCCACACCCAGTTCTGAGCTGTCTGTCACCGTCACTTTGCCTCTAAACCCAGCTCCACGATCTCCACACTGCACCCAGCTCAACACTCCGCTCTTGAGGCCCGCTGCCCCACGCCTAGTGCCCAGTCCTGTGCTCTCTGTTACCCCTCACAGCCCTCCTGCACTAATGTAACTAACTCCATGTGATTCGAGGGCATCAGCCCACACCGGGCCAGCGTTATGACCCCGAGGCACAGATGCTGCGACGTGCCTGTCTGGCCCATTGGGACGAAGGGCCACAAGTGGTAACCCCCATAGCGGGATCTGGTGTTTGCAGCCTCCTGCAAAAGGACATAAATGGTTGAGAGCCTGCGGCTGGGGCCGAATGCATGTTGTTATCAGCTGTATTAGCCACCACAGTAGGGACATGTCGTGATGACCATCGGGCCGCTGGGGAAACTGAGGCACGAAGGAGTTGCGGGGGACAAGACACACATTCACACACACAGCACGTCAATGCTTCCAGTGGAGACTGTGATAATTAAAAGTTTCTCTGCCCTCCCGCCCCCGCTAACTCCCCCATCGGCGTAGACCCTAGGGACTACAACTCCCAGCATGCAACACATCACGAACAGGCGGCAGGTCCCGCCATGCATGGCCGTGTTGCTGACGCACTGTACGCTGGGAAATGTAGTCTCTACCAGCCTCGGCCTTGCCTGAGGGGGCGCCGGGGGCTTCTGCCCTGAACTGGGGAGGGAAATAGAGCGCAGCCAATAGGAACGACGAAATGGGCACGAGCCCGCCTCCCCCAGGCCCGCTCCAGCCAACAGCGACCGAACTCTCCCTTCGCCCCGCCTAGCCGGGTGGGGCCGGGCCGTTGGTTTCCAGGGCAAACGTGGCGTCATTGGCGGTGAAGGGTGAAAGGTCGGGGAGCAGCTGGCTGGGTGTTGGCTGCTGCTAGCGGAGGCGCTGCGGCTGCGGTGCCCGCGGCTCGGGAGCGCCCCGCAGGCATGGAGTTGGAGACGGCGCTGGAGGCCGTGAGGGGGCGCGGCGGGGCCGAGGGCCTCGAGCGGGTCCTGGGCCGGTACAACGAGAAGGTAACGCGCCCCCCGCCCCCTCCCAGGCCAGCCCCCCCTCCCAGGCCTCGGTATAAGCCGCCGTCGCCACAGCCCCGGACCTCGGTATAACTCCCCCCGCCCCCGTTAGCTCCCCTCGTGTAACACCCTCGAGCTCCCCCCCCCCCCTCCGCCCGGTGTGCTGCCCCGCTCGCGCAGCATCCCCCCCTCCCCCCCCGCCGCCGCCGTGTAACTGTCACCCCCGCTTCCAGCTCCCCGGGCACAGCGCTGCCAGCAGCCTCCTCTGCGCCCCGGCCCGCCCGCCGGCCCGCTTCCCTCGCCGCCCCGCGTTCGGACCGCGCTGACCCCCCAGCCCCGCGGGAGCCCTCGTAACGCTCTCCCACAGACACCGCCCCTCGGGAGTGCTCCGCGGGCACCCGCGTAGCCCCCCGCGGCCCCCGTTACTCCCCGCAGCCGCCCGCTTCGTGACTCCAGGTCACGGGCACCTGTTATCTCTGTGAAATCCCGCCTTACTCCAGCTCCCCCTTTAACCCCTGCTTCCTGCCGACCCCTTTCCCTCGTGCATCCCTGTCCCTGCCTCAGATACCTTAGTATGTTCCCACTCTTTCCTGCTTCCTCCCGTAATCGTTGTTCTTTGCTGGAATGCCCCTGGCTACTGCCTGTAAACTCCCCCCCACCCTTTTTTTTTAACCTTGTAAATTTCCACAAATTAACAAACACCAGTTATCTTTCTTAAGTGATCCCAAAATACACCTCCCTGAAATAACCCCCTTTGCTCCTTCACCTGGTCTTCACGCCTCTCATTTCATGTGCGTTCCGCCTTCTCTACCACAAATACCTTAGTTTTACTTGGGAAGATATGAAATTAAGCAACGCTTATGTGACTTTCTCTCTCTCTCTTGTTTTCCAAGTATGTGTGTGTGTATGTATGTGTCTGTCTATATGACACCCATGCAAGAAATCAAATCAACTGCAAGATCTTTTAAAAAAAAAAAAGTACGTGTGGCACCTTAGAGACTAACATCCGATGAATTGAGCTATAGCTCACGAAAGCTTATGCTCAGACAAATTGGTTAGTCTCTAAGGTGCCACAAGTACTCCTTTTCTTTTTGCGAATACAGACTAACACGGCTGCTACTCTGAAACCTGCAAGATCTTTGTTACCCTCCTTCCCCACTCCAATCAAAATCGTGCAGTTACTGGTATTACAGGCTGATGACAGAGCTGAAAAAAATGGTATTCTTATTTCTGAGTGGGAATTTTATTTTGTGAGGGATCAGTAATGAGGCAATTTCAGGGAAGGTTAATATTTACAAGTGTGTGGTGATTTATAGCTTCTCCTCCTCCACTCCACCATTTGTCACTCCTTAGGTTTAGGGTATGCCATGTTTGTTCAGTGCCTAGCATGAAAGGGCCCTGATCTTGACTGGGACCTTTAGGCATTATCTTAATGTATAATTACACCGTAAAATAGTCTGACCTGAATGTCTCTTCACCTTGCCTAGGCTATAAATCACCATGCACTGTATGAATGCTAGGTTTCAGAGTAGCGGCTGTGTTAGTCTGTGTTCGCAAAAAGAAAAGGAGTACTTGTGGCACCTTAGAGACTAACCGATTTATTTGAGCATAAGCTTTCGTGAGCTACAGCTCACTTCATCGGATGCATAAAAGTGGAAAATACAGTGAGGATATTTTTATACACACAGACCATGAAAAAATGGGTGTTTATCACTTCAAAAGGTTTTCTCTCCCCCCACCCCACTCTCCTGCTGGTAATAGCTTATCTAAAGTGATCACTCTCCTTACAGTTTGTATGATAAACACCCATTTTTTCATGGTCTGTGTGTATAAAAATATCCTCACTGCATTTTCCACTTTTATGCATCCGATGAAGCGAGCTGTAGCTCACGAAAGCTTATGCTCAAATAAATTGGTTAGTCTCTAAGGTGCCACAAGTACTCCTTTTCTTTGTATGAATGCTGTATGACTATTAACCTTCCCTGTAATGTCCTCATTATTTATCCCTCACAAAATAACAGCCACGCTCAGAAATAAGAATACCATAATGATTTTTTTAGCTTTGCCTTCAGCCTATAGTACCAGTGACTGCAAGGTTTTGATAATATGGCTGCAGAGTTGGTCAGGGAGTGGATGGGATTGCACTTGAGTCATTCCATTCCTTTCTCTTGGAAGATGGTGATGGGTAACTTCTCATCCACCTGAAGGACACTCTTGGCTAGGGTTCGCTTGTCACTCATCTTGCTTGGTGTATATGTGAGGCCACTGGGTGATGTGGAGACCATGTGGTCTGTGACTGCTGTCAGCATGTGAATAACATGGAGCGCTGTCTCTTTCATAAAATCCAGGAGACACAGCTTATTTAATTTGCTTGTATACCTGGCCAAAATAAGGGCATGAGTGTGCAAGAGAGCCTGCTGAAGCTCAGTTCAGAAGAGGCTGAGCTGAAGATGCTGGCAAGAAGCATCTAGTGGGTGGTGGCAAAGGGCATGTCAGCTTCCATTACCACAGGGGTATGCCCATGTGTAGTCAAGGGGCTTGGGGATATGTTTGGATTCCCTGGTAGCATGAGAGCCAGAAGTTTAGTTTTTCACTTGTTGGGCTAAATTAGGGGTTCTCAAACTTCATTGTACCGTGACCCCCTTCTGGCAACAAAAATTACTACACAACCACAGGAGGGAGGAATGAAGCCTGAGCCCCACCGCCTCAGAGGGGACAAAGCCAAAGCCCGAGTCCCTACTCCTCCAGGGGGTGGGGGGGCCAGCAAAGTCAAAGCCCAAGGGCTTCAGCCCTAGGCAGGGGGGCAAGCTGTAACCTGAGACTTGCTATCCAGGGATGAAACCCTCAGGCTTTGGCTTTGACCTCAGGGGCCTTGGGATTTGGTCCTGGGTGGTGGGGCTTGGGCTTCGACCCCAGCAAGTCTAACGCCAGCCCTGGTGATCCCATTAAAATCGAGTTGTGACCCGCTTTGGGGTCCCAACCCACAGTTTGAGAACCGCTGAGCTAGATGATTGGTTCCATTTTTGTCTGATATGGACTTCATGACATTTAGATTGTTTTGGTGGTGTAAGGTTGCCAACTGTCTAATCGCACAAACCCAGACAGCCGTGCCCTGCACCTCTTCCAAGGCCCTGCCCCCTACATCTTCTCTTCCCTTCTTTCCCCCTCCCCTCCCAATCGCTCACTCTCTCCCACACACTCACTCACTTTCACCAGACTGGGACGGGGGTTGGGGTTCAAGAGGGGGTGCTGGGGGTGGGGCCAAGGGGTTTGGAGTGTAGGAGGGGGCTCCGCGCTGAGCCTGGGGCAGGGCGTTGGGGTGCAGGAGGGTGTGGGCTTTGGGACGGAGTTTGGGTGCAGGAGGGGGCTCAGGGCTGGGGCAAGGGGTTGGGGTGCGGCAGGCTCCCAGAAGTGGTCGGTCAGGTTCGGGGTGGCCAGGCGGCTCTGTGTGATGCCCCTGCCTGCAGGTATTGCCCCCGCAGCTCCCATTGGCTGGGAACCTAGGCCAATAGGAGTTTTTTGGAGTCAGCACACAGGGTGGGGGCAGGACACAGAAACCCCCCTGGCCACCTCTGCGCCTAGGAGCCAGAGGGATGTAGTGGTTGCTTCCAGGAGCCACATGGAGCCAGGGCAGGTAGGGAGCCTGCCTTAGCTCTGCTGTGCCCTGCCCACCGGACTTCTAATGGCCTATTAAAATCTCCCAGATTGCTTTCAATAGCCACTGGGAGATCGAGGCTGATTCCGGGAGACTCCTGGCCAATCTGGGAGGCAACCCTAGGTGGTGTAGTCTATCTTTGAAGATCATTTGACATAAAAGTAGATGCCTTATTCTGTCAGACTGCTGTTACTTCAGACTTTGGAGAACAGCTGTATCTTCTAGCATGCTTTTGGAAGCAATTAAAGGCTTATTTTGAACTCTAAATCTGCTAGATTTGAGTACTAGCTTCTTAAGTTGCCACCTCTTCTTTCTTGTGCTGTTGCAGCTGCTCATCTCAGCACAGTACCAGCTCAGTCTGAATCTTGGCCATAGCTTGTATCCTGTACCAAGGCTTCTGGGTGGCTTTGTCTGTTTTGTGCGGAGTAAGCTTTTCATTTCTTTACATTTCTAGCCCTGTGATTTGAAAGGAAAACCTTTATGAATGGGAATCAGTTCATGGTTGTCTTCCTAGGTATGAGATGGATAGAAACGTATCTCAATTTCTTATTGAGTGATGTTTAATGATGACAGTAGCAGTTTTACTGTTGATTATTTTAGCAGAAGCCTCCAGCTACCTGGGGTTTTGTTGGAGATTGAGCAGAGTATCTCAGCATGTTCTTGCCTAATTGCTGATAGACTTGATTGTATCCGTTAGGGCTACTGTCAAGGTATCACCTGTGTGTGAATTTCTGCTCTGGAATTCACTTGCCTGTGGCCCAACAGAGGGTTTAGATAACTGTCACCTGAGGTATGGGGGTTTGTGCCTGAGGGGCAGACTGCAGGAATGTAAGGCCGAGAACTGTATTTTTGTTAAATTCCGTATATGCAATCAGTGTCTGAATGCACATAAATATCTAATACTTTATCTCTGTTTGTCCCCCTCCCTTCTCAACAACCCCACCCAGCAAAAAATCCCTCACTTGGTCAGACATGCCAACCCCTACTCATTTGGGGCAGGGAATGGCTTGGGAAGCTTTCCTTAGTAGGATTTAGCATGTAAGCTGTGGTTAAAGTTTCTCCTTCTGATGACTGGAGGTTTTGCTGTGTATTCCAGAAAAACTTGGGCTGCAGGAATGAATCTCTAAACATGTTCCCAATCTGACCCATCCCCTGCCTATTATGGTCCTTACAAAGAAGTCTTACCACAGTGTTTCTGTGTCTCATTTATTTAGCCTCTAAGGCATAATCAGGCAGAAGCAGAAAACATCGCAGTGTCTAGGTTCCATTACAAACTGATAGTTAGCTAGATTTGTTAAGGCACGTGGAAAAAACAACCTATTACCCTGGGCACACTTTTCAAATTTTTAAGAAAAGAAAACCCAGCAAATTCTAAAAGCAGCAGATAACTTATTTCTTTAATAGAAGGACCCAGTTCTGTGTGTCTAACTTTTAAGAGTTGTTTATTGGTGGTTGCAGATGGCTGTTTAAAAGAGCATTTATTTAGATACTCATTCCTTCTCTTCCCACTCCATGGCCCCATCTGCCATGGGCACACCAAATGTGTTTGTTTTCTCTCTTGCTCAAAGATACCTTACCCCCAGTAAAGGTTTCTCTAGTCTTTTCAAGGCGTCGTATCAATAAAAAGATACTGCCAAGGTCTGGGCCCCTTTCTTTCACTCTGACATCTGTGATGAGGAGGTGGTGAACTCTTCCCATCTAGCCCTAATAGATGTTCTGCTTGGGGGAGTCCCACTTAATACTGAGCCAGATTTTGTTTCCTAAAGACATATCCAAAGCCTGTCCTCTGCGTCTTCCTACCCAGAGACTTTCTGCTGGTACCTTCATGGTCATTAAGTGTAGTTAAAAACAGCTACCACAGCTTTACAGATTCTTTTTACTCCCCTCACATCAGACCTGCCCAACAATGCAAACAGTAAAACAATCCTCATCTGACCTTGAGAGCCTGTTACTTGAAGAGACTGATGCTGATAACTTTTGATAGTGAGTCCAGATAGTGACATCTAGTCCAGTTTTTGCCAACGTAGGTGCATGCTTGGTGCCGTGCAAGGGAGAGTGCCTGTAGATAAGCCATGTAAGGCAGTCATGCTTGACCTTTGGATCATTTGTATGAAAGGTAGCAGCTTGTCATTTTTTCCTCTTATGGTGTTAAAGGACAGAGATAGTAAAGATCAACGTTCACTTCATTAGATAAAATTAAATAGCTTAGCAAGAGTCTTACACTCTATTGCTTTCCATCTCTTTTTAGCATTCTTAAAGACCAAATATTGTTAAATAACTAATTGCTGTTCTCAAGTTTAAAAAAAAAATTCTAACAATATTTTTTGCCACTTGAGTGCTGATTAATACAGTTCAGAATTTTCTAAAATAGAACTAATGTCCATCACTAGCTCAAGTTCTGTGAGACCACACCTTCCTCACACTTAATTGTACCCATAACAAAAGAACACTAGGTAATGCATTTAGACAACCAGTAAAAATTAAAAATTGAAGAAATATATCAACAGATCTTGTACTGTACTCACTCTTATTTGAATCAGCATTTTCTGGATGAATTATTTTAAAAATACCCAAACTGGGAAAATCAACCTAAAGCAGAATTTCCCAACCTACAAATGAGATGCACCACTTACGTTTGTAAAGCCTGAGTAACTAAATAGCCTTGCAAAAAGAAAAGGAGTACTTGTGGCACCTTAGAGACTAACCAATTTATTTGAGCATGAGCTTTCGTGAGCTACAGCTCACTTCATCGGATGCATGCCGTGGAAACTGCAGCAGACTTTATTTATACACATATTTATTTGTATTCTTTTTGCGAATACAGACTAACACGGCTGTTACTCTGAAACCTAAATAGCCTTGCTGATTTACACATGGAACTAATCCTCAACACCTGTATAAGGTGAAAAGATGGAGATAACTGCAGTTTCCCTTGTGTGTAAGTAGGTATTATCTTGCTGGCCTGATTCCATTGCCCATTGAAGTTTGACAAAAATATCCCTGATTTCAATGGGGTCAGTCTTTGGCCCTAAGTGACTTGGCCATGACAACAGAGGGAGTAAAGGTTAGCAGTACATAGCTCCAAGATCCAGGCTTATACTACAACTATAGAGGTAATTGGGGAACAATTTAGAGGCACTTATTGCAAGCTTACTGTAGCCTCACAGTTGGATGCAGTGGGTTAGATTACATGATTCAAGAAAGTCCTTTGCACCATATCAACTGAGATTCATGTTAAAACTGAAATTTGTTCTAATCAGATTATGGCAATTATTTTACATTTAATTTATTTCTTTCCCCAGAATAGGGCCACTTTCAAATTTGATCCTGCAGATGAGGACAAAAGAAAGGTAAGCAAAACAAACCTTTCTACTTGTGCATGCCCCCTTTCAGGCAGTCTTTCCTTTGCTCTGTGTTCAGAGTCCACTACCACTGAGGTGATACAACTGAGTGTAGTTTGTCACGCGATGACATACATGTTTTGCCTTGCTGTGCTGTCAGAAAAAGAAACTGAGTTCCAGAAGAACTGATAAAGAAAAATAACAAAAGAGCTAAGTAATCTTGTTGGAGGTTCTGATTAGGAAAAATAAATTAAGGGACCACTAACTCAACCGGAGGAAGAAGCAAATGGAATTCCCCATTCTTGGAAGACTTGGGTTAATAGAAAATTTTTCATTTCCCATTCATCAGACAAGACATCTGCCTACTTAGTGAGTACACAATACCATTTTTTCTCACAGGAAATGAAGAGCTGTCAGACTGATGTGCTTCTCAATACACCATTCTGAAAGTTTTGTGGCTTCTTGAAAAAGATGGTCTGATCTCAACCTCTGTCTGTATAATATGTAACTGTAGAATTGTCCATGAGAACTTGAATTGAAGAGTCCTTGATGAAAAGCAGAAAGGTTTTGCAAGCTAATCTCACGGTTCTCAGTTCTAGTATGTTTTATGTGAATCGTAGGTTCTAGACATGACCAGAGGCCACGAGGACAAAAGTAATATGTGCATCCCAGCCTATTTTGGATAAATCGGTTATCTGAGCTTCAGACATGACTAGAGAAGCAAATGGAATTCCCACACATACATTTCCCTTTGTCTATCATTCCATCAAGGTTCCAGGATTTGATCAGGAATCAGTACTTTTAATGACAAATCATTGAGTGTTGGTTTATAAGGTGACTTGATCCATGCTTGAAATGGTCTGACACATAATCTGGCAGTTGGATTTACAAACATATACGAAGCCATATGGCCTAAAAGTTTTCAACTCTTTCTTATTGTAGGCAGAGGGTAAGTACAGATGTGAAGGATAAAATTTTTTTTATTTGAAATACTTTCAGTAGAAAGAATGTCCTCACTGCTTCTCAATCTAGAATTAATCAGAGGTCTCCTATAGACCGGGACAGATCCAGATTTGACTTTGTTGATCCCCAAACCCAGAGATAAAAATAAATTAATCACTTTGCTTGCTGCTGCTATGACTTGCATTCGTGACTTCCCCTTTACAAGCCAATTGTCCAGATAAAAGTAAATGTACAATGCTTATAAGCATAAATGAGCTGCTAGTCCTGGCAGGTGCTTCATAAACACCTGCAGTGTCAATGACCTTCTGAAAGGAAGTGCCAGAATGGATAATGACTCCCCAGAGCCATAAAACTTGGCATTTGTGAGTGCACTTGCACATCAAAATAAATGTCCTGCAAGTTGAGGGTAATGAACTAATCCATGGTATCTAGTGCTGGGATAATTGAAGTGAGAGCTACCATGTGGAATTTGGTGTGTTGAATGTATTTAAGGTTCCTGAGGACTAACTGTATGTTTGGTATGAGGAAATAAAGAAAATAGAAGCCATTCTGATGTACTAATTCTAATGCTCCTAGCTTCATGTGCTGATTCTAATGTTCCTAACTTGATGAGGTCCTCTATCTGCTGGCATGTGGCATTCTCATGAGAATAGTCCCTGAAAAGGAACTGGGAAATGGGGCAGGAAGGAAGAAAAGGTTTGAAATTGAATGGCATAACGATCCTTGCCTACTTGATGGACCCATCAATCTGTGGTGAATGGCATCCAAGCCTGCAGGAAAAAAAATAGACAGGAATCAGAGTGTGAAGTAAAAGGGCATAGATCTTTGTTAGATTAGTACAGACGCTCCCCGGGTTACGCAAGACTTGATTTATGCAAATCTGCGCTTCTGGAAGAAGCTCCGTAAGCTAGAAATAAAGAGTGTTTTGGGGTTGTTTTTTTTTGTTGGCGTAATGTCAGATATATGTTTCTGACTTACACAAAACTCGAGTTACGCAAGGCGTTCCGGAATGGAACAATTGCATAAGTCGGGGGAGTGTCTGTAAAAGATCCTTGACCACTGCTTCGAATCTGATGTCTCTGTGCCTGATCCAACTGAGTAGTACAGGAGAGGGTAATGGAGCTGACTTCTTTTAATATGTAGATCTTTCTTTAATTGTACAGAAGGCCTCTGGTGTTGAGAACATGGAAAAAAGAATATTGAGCTTTCCTATATCTGGAGACGGAAGACTGAGGACAAAATTCCTTGTTTTTGAAATTCTATAAAATCTGAGCTTGGATCTTGAATCTTGTAATGAATGCAGAGATTATCAATATTAGAACTGAACAGATTCTGACCATTTGAATGGCAAGTCTTCAATTGCTGCTTGAACTTCTTTTGGTAAAACTTAAGGCAGATAACCATGACTAGTGTTGCATTACAATACCTGTAGCCATTGAACAAGCACCAGAATCGGCAGCATCTAATGCAGTTGGGCTGCGGATTGTTGAATATCAAATAGTTTATATGCTTTTTCCTGAACTATATCCAAATGAAGAGTGAGTGTGTGTGTGTGTGTGTGTGTACTATATGCTTCAGTAATTCCTGAAAAGTTTTAAAATTATCAGGTGAAAGTGGAGTAGCCTGTGCAATGATTTCATCAGGTAAGAAAGAAGAATCAAGTATAGGATCAGAATGATTGTCCCGATGAGCAGGTATTTCATCATCACTTAAAATATGTTCCTTTGTGTCTCCAACTAGACAAGGAAAATGATTAGAACTGAGAGTCTGCAGCCTGAGAGTCACAAATAGTTCCCATATATTGTGGGAGAACTTGCTCCTGAAATTGAGTATTGTGGCCATATGGAAAGAGATGTGGCCAATTCAGAGGAAACCAAGGAGCATAGTGAGAATGAGCATCTTTAGATGTAATAGGAAGCTTCTTCTCATTATTATTTTCTCTCCGTTGATATTTCTTTTTAATGGAAGACTCCTGTCAGAAGCTGCAGAGGAATTGGTGTCTTTGGCTGAAGAAAACTGATGCAGGAACCATGACAGGAGACTGAAAGATAAAAGTGGGACTTGCATCCTTTAATTTTACTGATGTGTTGCTTCAAAGAAGTTTTCATAACTGGTACCCTTGTTTCTTTTTGTGGAGGGCTCAAGTTACAGTCCCCTCTTCCAGGGATGAAGCCCTTGGGCTTCGGCCCCCTCTGCCTGGGGCAGCAGGGCTCTGGCTTCGGGCTCGGGGTGCAGGGCTCAGGTTTTGGTCCTCCCCACCCAGGGTCACGTAGTAATTTTTGTTGTCAGAAAGGGGTCGTGGTGCAACAAAGTTTGAGAACAGCTGATTAAAGCTTCCCTCTGCAGTTGCACTGGAGCTGATGTTGAGTCAGAACTATTCAGTCCTTGGAAGCAGGACTGTTTTGATGGATCTTCCTGAGTTTGCCTCAGCTGCTTCCTGGCCCGTGAGTTTGGTGTCACAACTTTGATAGGAGAATTGGAAGACTGTCTCAGGAAAGAAGAAGCTTTTGTCTATGGTCAGAGCCTAACATAGCTTTCATGGTTTTTTTGTGGCCCCTTCCCCCCTCCCCCCCGCCCCCTGAGGAAAAAGGTTCAGTCTAGACTGCTTCTCCCTTTGTGTCCACTTCTTGAAGGGTGTGAAAATGGTACAGTTATCTGGGATAGCTGGGAGTTCCTCAGCCATGACATATGCCTTTATTGTCTGGGTATCAGTGAGAGGAATATTTCCTTCTCCCCTGGTCCCGCCCCCCAGGATTGGCATGATTTAAAACCTGGGAATTTAGGCTCTACCGAAAGCTGCACTCCTTTTTTTTTTTTTCCTAACCTGCTGCTAACTGAAACAGTAAAAAGTAACCAACTATAAACAAACTGTTTACTGAGTATTTAGGCTGGAAGTTAATCAATAATACAGTTGGACACTGGTGTTCCAACTCATTACTTAAAGCAGTTTGAAGGAACTGAATGGAGGTTGAGGTTGCTGTACACTTTATTCCCTGGGGACAGGGTGAGGAGGGGTGGTGGGAGCACATGCATGACCGCTATTAGTCACTGCTAGAGAAAACATTCTGAACTGCTATTCTGGGGAATGTGGACACCATAAGTGGGTGCAGTTATTCAAAGAACCAGTTGCCATGTGCAGTTACTTGAAGAACAAGAACATTCAAGGAAATTAAGGCTCTCAAACTTCATTGCATTGTGACCCCTTTCTGACAAGAGAAATTACTACACAACCCCAGGAGTGGGGGACTGAAACCTGAGCCCCACCATGCAGAATGGGGGGCCAAAGCAGAAGCCCAAGGGTTTCAGCCCCAGGCAGGGGGCCTATAACCTGAGTCCCACCACCCAGGGCTGAAACCCTCTGGCCTCGGCCTGGGCAGTGGGGCTTGGGCTTCAACCCTAGGACCCAGCAAGTCTAATGCCAGCCTTGGCGAACCCATTAAAATGGGGTCCTGACCCACAGTTTGAGAACCACTGATCTAGACCACTTATACAGGAACAATCTAGCTTCATGAGTCAAGCGCACAAATGGATTCCAAGGCAATATGTGAATTTACCCAACACATAAAAGCTAGAAAAAGGTATTTTTAGTATCAGTATAGTGGGATGTTTAAGGGTACAGTGGGTTTAATATCCAACATACTTCCACTTAAAACTAGATTTGGTACCTGAAGATGTTAATTTCTAACTATCAAAGTTGTTAATATATATTGCAATCTTAATCATAGTTCTAAACTATATAAATAAAAACCTAAGACGACTTGACATATCTATGAATAAATAACACACAGTTCTATTGAAAATGTTTTAAATATATTGTGACTACTATATACACTGACATTCTAGGTCTCTATATAAACTCAACTAAAAATCAAGAACTTTAAATAATACACAAGTCCCTCTATATAATTAGTTCTCTGATTCCCTTCCTGTTGACTTGGCTTCTGTTCCATGCTCTCAGTAATTTTCTGGTGGTGTCTCGTCTTCCTTCATTCTTGACATCTTATATGACACCCTTCCTTTTAGCTGTGAAACTTGTTTCCAGCTGTTCATCTAAAAGCTTGTTTAAATAAGGATTCAGATATTCTTTTAACTTGTGGTAGCATTGCATGATTTGAAACTATAACCTGTAGTCCTGTGGAAGGGATTGTTAAAAGTGTATTAAGTGATTGCATATTCAAATATAAGCATCCATGTTCGTCACCAAAATTCAAATAACTGCAGGTATGTTTGTATTGATTAGTTCAGATAACTTTAGAAGTGTTAATTTGAATTGATTAGTTCAGCTCAAATAACTTTAGAAGTGTGTAACTAGATCATGTCTTTAAGTTTTTAATGTGCTTTGTTGGCATCATGCTATATGCTGCAGGGTTGTCTGAGTGCTTTACAGCATTTTTTTTGCAGTCCATTCTCCTTACTATTACACTACTTTCAGCAAAATGGTGTTTAGTCAGGACCTTTATTTAAAATGTTCTATCAGAGAGCCATCTTTGAATCCTCTTAACAGACAAGGTCTTGAGGGGAACATAATCTTTAAACTTAGGGCTGGTCTACACTAACGCTGTAAGTTGACCTAAGTTACACTAATTCAGTTACATAATTGAAGTCAACGTAACTTAGATCAACTTACAGGGTGTCTACACTGCGCTATGTTGATGGGAGATGCTCTCCTGCCCACTTACCTCCCGCCTCTTAGGAAGGTGGAGAACAGACCTCTATGGGAGAATGTTCTGCCATTGACTTAGCTTGTCTCACCAGACCCCTAAATCGCTGCCGCTGCATCGATTGCAGCAGTGCTGATTTAGCAGAAAGTATAGACAAGCCCTTAATGTTGCAAACATGGCCACAGTGAGGCATGATTGGGGTCATTGATTTAATATGCAAATTTATTAGTACGTATTTGAAGTATTTTTGGTGTCTCCATGAATCCTTTCTCCTTCTCTCTCCAGTCTAGGTGTAGGGGGGGGTGTGCGCGCGCACATGATGGGAGACAGTATGAACTAGGGCTTCTAGGAGCAAAGTTCCTTGGAAATCCAGTTTCAGGAAAACATGCACACACTTCTTTCAGTTGTGGCCATTAACTTTAAGGCAAATTATGATTTTTTTCATTTTAAGTTTTGTGCTATTTGGACTTGTCCTACAAAATCTTGTGAGTAGTCCTTGAGGAAGGCATGGCAGGATTGAACCCTTTATTTGCATACAGAAGAAAGAAAATATACACAGAGTTTAAAAGGTGACCTGGAGGATAGGCACTGCATTTTCATTGGGTAAGCTGTTGAAGTTGCGTTGCATTGCATTGCATAGCATGACAAGTGCATAAAAATTAGTTGAGAGATTTGGAAATACTATATGTACACATTTACCTTTTTTTACAGAGGAGTCCATCTGTCTAAAAAAAAAAAAATAGAAACATGATAGAAAACTTGATTTTTTAAAGTTTTCAGCTGTTTTTCTTGTCTGTCTTAAAATCATCCCAAGCGCGTACGATTTAAAAAAAAATTTTAAACAATAAAATAAAATAGCCTATCAAACAAGGATGGCATAGAAACATGGGACTCATCTCAGTCAGTAATTTGGTTTTATTAACTCTTTTAAAATCTAATCATTACTGTGCTCTGGTGTATATCGCTATCTTATAAGTACTTAGGAGCTAGAGGCACTTGACTTCATCTCACGCAGTGTACTCAGTGCATGCTGATATTGCAGAATTACACATGCCCGTTGTGAATGGAAATAAAAAATAAAGCATATCTGTAGGGCTCTTAACAAATCTGCTTAAAGGATAATCAGACCCCTAGGTAATGCCACACCTCAATTTAAAAAAAAGTTGTTAGCATAACCGAACTGAAAATGAAAATTTGATCTTCTGGGATCATAATTTACCTGTTTTGCCTAAGTATTATAGGACCCTCCAGCCAGAGGATGACTT
The DNA here is from genome assembly GCF_965140285.1 of Lepidochelys kempii. Taxonomy (NCBI): domain Eukaryota; kingdom Metazoa; phylum Chordata; order Testudines; family Cheloniidae; genus Lepidochelys; species Lepidochelys kempii. The sequence goes on from NC_136380.1 coordinate 254,455,162, forward strand.
TACAGTATCCTAGCGGTTGCAGAACCTAGGCCTGCTGTCTCTTACTGAAACGTGTTTTTTTTTCTTGTGTGGGGTAGTGAACTGAATTGGGCTGGAATTGTAGAACCATTCTGTTGAGTATTTCAGTAAAACAAATGACCAGCCTGATATCCTAATGTTGTTGTTAACTTGTAATGGGCCTGGAACCCCCTCAGGAGGTAGCAATCTTAAGGGTTTTTTTTGGTCAACAGTGACATTTTTTTAAAATTGGGAAAATGGCAGCATTTTTGTGGCTAGAGCTGTGGTCTCCTAACATGTTGTCATATTTCTCAGTGACTTTTTACGACCAGAAGTTGTTTGTAAGCTTAACAATACTTTTGCTGAAACAGAGGAAGTAAATTCATCAAGGTAGGAAGGAAAACTGTTTATATTAACACACAAAAAAAATTGAGCTTAAATAGTCAAGGAGCAGCAGCCAAATGCAAAAAGAGCTCCAATAAGTTATTTTTTTGTGGTCCCAAAACTTCAGCAGGGGAGTAATTTCTGCTTTTCTCTTAATTCCTTTACGATCAGCTATTCAAACTTTGGTAGCATTGTTTCTCTAACCATGGATTTCTCTCTTCCTCTGCTTTACTTTTTTGTGAATTATCAGCTGACTTTTGTATGTGATGGGTTGGTTAGCACTTAATTTTTTCCACATGATTATCACATTTGTAAAAAAAACAAAAACAAAACCAAAGCCACTTCTTTAAACCATAACCCCTGTGCTTCTTTAACTCTTGTCATGCACTCCATGGTAGAAATGACCCTGTCTCTCTGCATTTTAATTCTAGATTTTTTTTCTTTCTTGCTTCCCCATCTCTAGGCTCCCTATCTCCCCCTACTTTATGTTAGAACTGTTGCCCACCCAGCTTCCTCCAGACAGTGTCTTCCTCCTTCCTTTGTGTGCCAGCCCCACATGGCCTGTCAGGTCCCCAGATCACTGAAGAGTCTTGCCCTCTCTGCTGTCTTGGGGGGCAGGGGTGGGTCGCTGCAAGCATGGTGGAGCAGAATCCTCATGTCAGTGTGTTTTGGGGCTTTAAATGTGCCCCTAGCACCTGCCAATTACATGTTACCACAATCCCCTTTAACCACACACTCATATGAATCTACTAACTTCACCAACAGCTCAGCAGTTCTATATTCTGTTCAGCGTTTTCCATTTCAGAACCAACTGGAGTTTTAGTTTAACTCAGAATGTAGTTAATTCTCAGAAGCTCTCAGAAATCTAGAATGCTGTATCTCTATATATCTGTGGTTGTCATCCAGGGGTATGCAAAGGTCTTCCAGGGGTACATTAACTCATCTATATATTTGCCTGGTTTTACAACAGGCTACATAAAAAGTTCTAGCAAAGTCAGTACAAACTAAAATTTCATACAAACAATGACTTGTTTATACTGCTCTATATACTATACACTGAAATGTAAGTACAATATTTATATTCCAATTGATTCTCATTTTTACCATACAATTATAAAATAAAAAGTGAGCAATTTTTCAGTAATAGTGGCTGTGACACTTTTGTATTTTTGTTAGCAAGTAGTCTTTAAGTGAGGTGAAACTTGGGATACACGTGAGAGATCAGACTCCTGCAAAGGGGTACAGTAGTCTGGAAAGATTGAGAGCCACTGCTGAATATATACACTATGATTGACGTACATATATGGAAGCTGGCACCATTGAGAAAACATGCAAGATAATACAAAAAAAAATAGGTGTATATGAAGAACTCATGCTGACTGAATTAGCTGCTGTCACAACGTTTGACACAATGCTCTGTGTAAGTGGATTTACAGATATAAAATGAAACCATTGTTAAACATTTTAAAAATAAGAAGTTGGGGCCTCTGTATTCTGCGACTCTGCAGCCACAGAATTTGCTGTGAATGCTAGCCACTGTTACAGAATTGTGCTCCAGAATCTAAGCTTTCATGTATTATTTTTGACAGAACTATGAAAATAACTTGCACTGAAAGGAAACCAATGCAATACTGACATCTTGAGAATACACTGAGCTTAAAATAGTACATGTAAAGAGTATACACTTTCTCACTCAGACCAATAGATGCTTCGCTCCAAAACCTAATGCCATAAAATGCTGGTCATTTTAGCAGAAATAGCCAGCTATTCAACTTATCCAGCAATCCCAAACAACCTTATTTGATGTTAAAATCCCTAACTGTCTCCTAGTTGATTGCCAGAAACTCCGAACTTCTTTCTTTGACAAATTCTATAATCCGTTATGCGTGGTCAATGCAAAACTGTGGGGCATATATAGAATGAGGTCTACTATACTTATTTCACTGTTTCTTTATTTTTAATTCACTAGCCTGTCTCCCACCACACCCCCTTTAAAAAATATTTTTTATGGGACCCAGTTTTGCATCTGTTTTTTGTGTGGTGTTCCTAATGACTTCATTGACATTCTGCCCTCTGAGCAGCTGCTAAAGTAGGTTGTATTAAATAAATTAAAAACTTGCCCATCTCATGAACCCCCTACTGAGAGCTTAATTAAAATCAACTGAGAATTTAAAACTATGAAAAACCTTGGTTAGAAGACACAATGAACTACAGAGACTTATGTCAGTCCAGGAGAAGGCAGAATGACTTGATGCCAGTTACCGTTTATTCAAGTGACTGGGAACATCATGTGCTCTGGCACATAATCCCTGAGGCCAAAGATGCGGGTGCTGCCAGCGCTCTCAACTATAAAGCTCATGAAACTTCATAGCAAACCTGTGATGTGACTGATTTCCTCACCATCGCTGCTCTCCCCCTCCCCTTTCCAAAAAACAACTTGGACCATGATTTAGCTGTTTGAGGCCTTTTTAAAATGGACATTTTCTAAAAAACCAAAACCATATAACTGTGTAAATTGTTAATCTTTTTTTAAAAGCAGGTGGATGTTCCATCACCCTCCCAAGTCAAATCCTCTGCCTCTACAATGCTGCATTAAAATCATGAATCTTTAAGATTGAGCCAATATCAATTTAGCTTTAAAGCAGAAGACCTGATCCTTGAAGTTACTGGTAATCTAGATTAAAAATTCAACAAAGGTATATGGCTAGGCTTGAGTTTGGGAATTTTCCACACACCTACCAGGATCCTAAACTGCATTCCTTAGGCCTGCTGAACTGCCATTGGAATTTAGGGTGCGCAAAAGAATGCGGGATCGGGCCCAACTGCATTGCTTATAAGAGGCAAGATAAGTGAAGATGGTTTAAAAACACATTACTTTGGGGTAACATTCAATTACTACTTTTTGCTGGATTTTCCTTCATTTTTGACAGTGTCTGCTCTGGTACAGGGAAATAGGATCAGCAAGCAGTTCAGAGTGAGGTAGTTGCAGAGGCAAATTATTTTCTTTAATCTCGCATCAAAGTAGAATAATATATAGATGTGTATTTGAAAAGGGTGCCTCTCTATGCTTTAGGTCCCTTGGTTGTAACTCAAAAATGCAAGTACATTGTATATAAGAGAACCTAGCAAATTTTGGAAGCAGATACTTATTTTTAGCAAAACTCTTGCTGTTCACCCTTAAATTCCAGTTAGTTCCTGTAACAGTGAACCATCCATAGTCACGCTGTTATACTCAATAAGCTAGTGGTGTTCAGCTACTGGTTTGTATATGGCAGTAATGGAAAGTATATTTTTCAAGTTCATGATATTATCCAAATGGAAAGTGATTCTCTAGGGGGAACAGCAAAAAAGCCCCTTCCTCATGTCGCTCATTATGTTTTTTTGTTCTCAGCATGTTTGTACACTAGCTACAAGAAACCAAACTGAGCTTGCATAGATCAGAAAAAGCCAGTAGTGGGGGGTAATTTGGAGAGGGAACACATTGAATGGGTCAGCAACATGGCTGGGAGATGTGCTAAAACAGGGCTAGTGGAGCCTAGCTGATGTGTGGAGAATGGGCTAGCTGGCTTGGTATTCAAATTGTGGGACATAATATGTACAACTGTCTAAATGACTACTAAGAACATATATTTTTCCTGATTGAAAAACTGGGAAATTCAGTGGCAAACTGTTAATGCAGAGATAAGGTTGCTAGTAGTCTTTCCTTGCAGAACATTGAGTTGAGCAAAGCTCAAATTTCTGAAAGCCAGGAAATGCACAGTTAAGGTTGCCCATGCAACCTTAACTCTACCATCTTTCAGCAATGCCCCCAATATGTCCTGCCAGTCCCACAGTTGTTGAAATTGCTGTTCACCTCTTTTTACAACCTATTTATTCTCATCCATGGGATTCTATCTACCACTATTAAAGAACAAAAAGGGGGAAAAAATTGCCCACACTTGGTTATCTCAGAGACCACCTCTCCTACAATGCTGTTTCACGGTGGCAGTTTGGATCAGTTCACAGTTTTTCTGCCACTGTGAATTACAGTACTCTGTCAGCAGAGACAGAGCTTTCTTGACTGAATCACTCTAGCAGAAAAAGGGTCAATTTATTCTGTTCCTGCTATTAGCAGGTTTGTGTTTGTAGTCCCCAGTGCTGCCCACTCTCTCTTGTCTGGATTATTTATCAAAATCTAGCAGGTTCAGTAACTGCTGCTTCTGATTTATAAGCAAAGATAATTATACAGAAAACTTTTTAATTGAATTAAAATATTTGTGAAAAGTCAGTTGAGCTGTAGAGGTTGATTTGACCATTTCTCCTGAACTATGATCGTTTTTGGTTTGTTTTTTATTTTTAAAAAAAAAAAACTTTAAGGGTGAGATCTTCAAAGTCTTCAGCATTGGCCAACTTTTCCCACTGAAGTCAAAGAGCGTTTTATCACTAACTTCAGTGAAAGCAGTTAGGCCAGTGTTGAATGCTTCTGAAAAGCCCACTCTTAAGCTTCCTTTTTTTTTTTCTTTATGTGTCTTGTTGATTTCCAGATAACTCATAGCCATGGTTTAACAATACTAAGTATTTCAGAGAGACTGAAATTCTGTGTTTTAGTGACTGTCTCTTTTGGCATACATGATATAAATATAACCCCATCTGTGCTTATCAAAAATGATTTCCAGATAAATTTTTAGAGGCGAAGAATGCAGCAGACTGGTAGGTCTTTAAACCAAAACATCACCAGTGTACTAAGTAGCTGTGTGTGACAGTCAATAACTAACTTGTCTCACGTTTTGCTTATAATATCATATGCTTTCCTGTTTGACAACGTGATGTATCACACAGCATTGTACCACAGTTTGACCTGCCTAGTTTAGTTGAATAATATGTTTTAACATGACTCTTCATTTTCTTAATCATTACTGTAACAAAACTCCCTCGATCGCGTCCAGTGAAACTTTCCTCTCTAGCTCTCAGTCTGGGTGGTGAGCATTTGTTTTAGTGCTGAAAAATCCAATTCCTGCAACATTTCCTTAAGTAGGAAACTGTTACAATATATTTAGTATTAATTAAAAAACTGAAGTGTGTGTACATGGCGCATATTTCTGATCATAAACTGATTCATACCGCACCAGTGGATGTCACTAAGAACTACCCAGATTAGTGACTACACTGTTTCACTAGTAACTAACGTACGTCAAGGGACAAGAAGCAGAGGAAGATTTAAAGGGCAAAAACCAAAGGATCTGGGTGGTATAGGGTGCAGTAAATCTTTTATTGCCACTTATTTGCGAAGACTTTCATAACTAGACTCGTGACTCTGCCATCCATGAGTAATATTGTCTTCCTGAATTTGTAGCAATAAAAAATGTATGGAGCCCTGTTCGGTCATGCACTCTCTTCTACTGTGTCTTTCCTCTCTCTTGGTTGATTTGTCTGAGTTTGTTTTAGGTTTTTAGAAAATAGTGTGTTTAGAATCTTTCTGTAATTGAAATGTTTTTCTGACCTTCTGATTCTTAAATCACTTACATTTTTCTAAGCAGCAATGCAAATTAACAACTGCTTGTAACATAAGTATAGCATTCTGTCTTTTGATCACTGGACAATCTTTGAGTCTCTTGATCAGCTTGGCCTGGCACTATATTTTGCAGGTAGTATTGTAACTCTCCTAGCTATGACTGCATATTAGTTACCTTAATTTACTAAAAGTCTACATTCCACTCTGTCTCATCTTGCTAGTTTTAATATGCCCTCTTTTGTCTGTCAGCATATAGACTATTAAATACCAGTTTGAGTTTGCCTCAACTTTGAATCTGACTGAGTCATTAAATCTCAAATAAGAGAGGTGTATGCACATGAAGAACCATTTAGCTTCAAGCTTAGTAGGAGAGGTATGTACTATATTCCAAATATTTAAGACGACTAGAACAGGATTGTCAAGGTTCCTTCCCCACTCTGAACTCTAGGGTATAGATGTGGGGACCTGCATGAAAACCTCCTAAGCTTGCTTTTACCAGCTTAAGGTTAAAACTTCCCCAAGGTACAAACTATTACCTTTTGCCCTTGGACTTTCGCTGCCACCACCAAACGTCTAACCGTGTTTATTATTGGGAAAGAGCCATCTGGAAACGTCTTCCTCCCCCAAAATCCTCACCAAAACCTTGCACCCCCCTTCCTGGGGATGGTTTGATAAAAATCCTCACCAATTTGCATAGGTGACAACAGACCCAAACCCTTGGATCTTAAGAACAATGAAAAGAAGCATTCAGTTTCTTACAAGAAGAATTTTAATAGAAGAAAAAGTACCATTTCTGATTTTACAGAGGGCATTCTTTTTAAATACCTTACAGGGTAATTAGATTCAAAACATAGAGAATCCCTCTAGGCAAAACCTTAAGTTACAAAAAGACACAAAGACAGGAATATCCATTCTATTCAGCACAGCTTATTTTCTCAGCCATTTAAAGAAATCATCATCTAACGCATCTCTAGCTAGATTACTTACTAAGTTCTAAGACTCCATTCCTGTTCTGTCCCTGGCAAAAGCATCACACAGACAGACACAGACCCTTTGTTTCTCCCCCCTCCAGCTTTGAAAGTATCTTTTCTCCTCATTGGTCATTTTGGTCAGGTACCAGCGAGGTTATCCTAGCTTCTTAACCCTTTACAGGTGAAAGGGCTTTTCCTCTGGATTTTAAAGGTGTTTACCCTTCCCTTCCCTTTATATTTATGATGTGGATGATTTCTTTTTTAAACTAAAAATGTAATGGTCTATTATAAGGACCTCTGTTTCCATAAAAGTAACCAAAGTCTTGCTGTGACCCAATAGGATTAATGTATAGAACCCAGGTGAAACTGGCAGCATGCTTATGACTAGGAGATGTGCTGTCATCTCTATCTTTATCCATTTATTTTGGTTGTGTGTGTAAGAAAACCTTTAAAGATATTCTCTGAATATTTCTGTAGCAGTTCATATTTTGAAAAGCTAATAATGACCTAGATAAAATATGACCAAAAACAAGTTCCTTGAAGAAAGTGGCTGAAGTTTTTATGATTTGATGGATGACAGTAGTAAAAGATTTTGCATTCAAATTCACAATGATTAAAATTTTGGGGGGTTTTTGTATGTGTCCACAGAAACTGTGTGAAGGAATCTTAAACATCCTCGAAAAAGACACAAAAACTTCATGTCGAGTTGCTTGTCTTGAAGCCCTTCGGATTCTCTCCAGAGATAAGAAGGTTTTAGTGCCTGTGACAACAAAGGAAAACATGCAGATCCTGATGAGGCTGGCAAAGCTGGACATGACAGAAGATTCTTTGGAGGATGTGTCCAATTTCCCTGTTATAGTGGAAGCTTTAAAATGCCTCTGTAACATAGTTTTTAATAGTGCCATTGCACAGAAGCTCAGTTTGGAACTGAACCTTGCAGCTATGCTTTGCAATCTACTGAAAAAATGCAAGGACCAACAGTTTGTTGATGCCATTAAATGTTTTGATTTGCGCCTTCTCTTCCTCCTGTCACTTCTGCACACAGAGATTCGGTCACAGTTGCATCATGAGCTACAAGGGTTGCAGGTTTTGACTCAAGCCTTGGAAAGTTCATTTAGCATAAGATGGACAGACAAATACAAAGCTGCTGAAGAGCATGATGGATCTCCTTTATCGCTACAAGAAACAGATTGTGCCATTGAGGCACTCAAAGCTCTCTTTAATGTGACGCTTGACAGTTGGAATGTTCACAGTGAGGTAAGGTCTGAGTTTAAATTCTTTGATTGGGCTTATTTTGTCTGCAAGAACCATAGCCACCTCATACTTAAATTGGAGAAGCAATTGCCCAGTCATCAGAGCAGGGCATTCCCTTGTTTAGGACAGTACTTAAAAGCTAAACACATGCTTAAGTGCCCTTCTGAACTAGGGCCTCAAAAAGGTGGTGAATCCTTAATGTTAGGAAAAAACTTTGAGGTCCTCAGAGGAAAGTAACTACACAGTGGGGGTTGGATGGATGGTGTAATACAATTTTTTATTTTTTTTAAGGTTTTTATATATAAACTCAAATATGCAGTTGAATGTCTAATGAGAATGAGGCTGGATGAGAGTTTAAGGTTTCCAAAGGGAAATAAGCACTAGTTAAGCACATTAAAATATATGTTGGTTAGGATAACTTTTTTCTTTAAATGTGTGTTGTTCAGATGACCATCTCTCGGGATTATAGCCAGCAATTAAGGCTGTGGAACAATGACTTGATTGTTTTTCTGTGGACACAATTACAAACAGATCAGCTTTTTTTAAGAACAAGTAATTGTTTGAGGGAAAGAGGTGTGCTTTTTTCCTTAAGATGTTAAATGATGAGAAGCAATACATGCACCTTGTTGGTATAATTTTTAAATAGGATTTACCTTTTCTCTTGCTGAATGTCAAACCAGTTGCCTCGAGAGAACCTATGGCACCTGGAATATGATACATCAGCCTTCCTGTCCTCCCCTCTTTTTTGTTGTTTACCCCACTTGTGTCACATCTTAAAATTATATTGTAAGCTCTTTCAAGTCAAGCACTGTAAATATGATTACAACTGGTAAGTCTAAAGAGAAGGTATTTACACTATAGTAATTTTGCCATATAGTTAAACCTCAAAACAAATGTCTTAATTATCAAGCAGAGATTCTTTTGTGTAAGGTCAGTGTGTTAGACTAATCTGCAGAGAGGTTAACAATCCTAAGAACATGAGAGCCCGGATATGAATTACTCACCCAGGAATGTGGGACTTGAAAAGAGTTTTGAAATTAACAATTCAGTTAAAAATTTTCCAAAATTATGGGGCCCTGAAGAAAAATGTAACTCCCAAAATAGAAAAAAGTTTAGGTCTGAATGTCACAGTAGATAGCATAGTCTTCAGACTCTTGGATAATCCACAAGAAAGCGAGGGACTTTTCTTGCTCTTGCTTTTGACTTACAACCTCAATAATTAAAAAGTCTCTCTTGACAGGAAGAGATGCCTTACCTTTGTCTAGACAAACAGTAGCATTAAATGTGTGTGCTCAGGGGTGGAAAATATGACCTCCTAAGTGTAAGTGTGTGTATAATATGCATGCATGTATATGCACTTAGGAGGTCATATTTTATTTATATATAAATGCATGCTGTATAAATGTATGCATTTGGAAAGAAGTTGGGTGAAAATAAATGACTTTATTTCCCTCAGACAGAATTACCTGGTCATAAAATCAAAGATGTTAAACTGTAGACTCAAGCCATGTTATGTGTTTACTTCATGGGTAGCAACTCCTTCTTCTGAAACCTAAGTCTTGATGCTGATAAGTTCTACTTCTCCATCTCTGAGGGTTTCCAGTAGCACCAGATGAAGGTTTTATCTCCTGACGAAGGGACTACAGAAATTATGTAATATCCTTTTGAATATAAAGCAACTACCTCTCATGGACATGGGCACCTTGCTTAAAAATATCTAAATCAGATGACACCTCACATTAAGCCTGTATAAGACCTGATCATACTGGAACTGGTTGACTTGCAGGGAACTGCAGCTGTCACAAAAGGGGGATGTCTATTATAATTTTGATCACCAGATCTTTCAGTATATTTTCAAGACAGGATAGACCACATACTCCTGGGTCTTGCCTATCTGTTAAAATATAGAGCAGAATTCACTGAAGCTATCACTTGCCCTGGTAAGATGAATTTGTAGCCTCAAGCATTTTTCTCCATGCAACGTTTGTTTGGTTTTCAAAATAGTGACTGTGCAGCAAGTTGGGCTTCCTGTGTTTTTTGAAAGGGGAGTAGTTCATCACTGTCTTCTTCCTTGAGAACATAAAGATTGAAGCTGAATATGGTATCTCTTAGCAGTCACAGCGCACTAATGTCTGCACCTGTATCTTTTTAGGTAGGTAGTCTGTAATTAGGGACGTATCGCATGAAAAGTAGTCTTACCTCTGATCTAGGCCACTGAAGTAAGCTCTTAGAAACTGTTTGGTTCCTTGAATTTTTCCAACATGAGCCCATTTGATATTGCAACAGACTTCCCAAAGTCCTGTGGACTATCAAGTGAAACCATGGTGCGGCTGAACTATAGGGAAGGATCAACAGTTAGCTATCTGGCCAACTCTTGGTTATTTTGTCTTCGTTTTCTGACACCTGAAAGGAAGGGTATGATTACAGATACTGTGGAGTTTTTAAGAAGGTTGAGACGGCATCTTTCCCAATGCTTTCTCGCACTGAAACCTCAAAAACGATGGAGTTTTGTGCGTGTGGGAACTGGCAGTCTCAGCAGTGGCATTTCCTACTGATTCAGTTGGGGGAATATCTTTAGAAAAGTGGAGGTTTCATCTCAGAACTTTGCCCCTGGACAAGCCAAACAAGCCAGTCTGAACTGAAGAAACAGCTTATGCTGAGGGAGCATAATGAAGAAGGGAAAAGGGAAGTACTGTTGCATTGGGTCACTCTATTTTCTATCACATGAGTATTGGATCTCTTCTAGGCTTAGAAATTTTATTTTGTATTTCAAGATAGAGCTTTTATAGTAACTTATTTGCTAAAGGTTTCCAAAGCCAAACAACACTTCAGTAAAAGCTATTCTCTCTAGTTCTAAACTTTAACATTCCCCAAAGGATCCTTGTTGGGCAAAGTGTTGTTTAACATCCTTTTTAATGATCTAGGAAAAGAGGTAAACAGTACACTAATTAAGTGCGCTGGCGATGCAGAATTAGGAGACGTTGCAAACATCCGGGAGGATGGAAAAATTATAAAGGGATCTAAAGAGTTTATTCCTATGAGCTCAAAATGAGATTCAACCTCAACCTGTATCTGAAACACCAGAATTCAATGGCAGGAAATAATTTCAAAGTAGCAATGCCAGAATAGAGTTGATCTTGAGTATCAAATTGGAGGACGAGGTGGTGATGGTTTAACGTTTATATTACAGTAGCACCCCAGGGCCCAATCAGAATTGGATCCCATTGTGTTAGGTTCTACAAACACTTGAGATCTTCATTGCCAAGAGAAACTAACAGTCAAAAAGAAAATAAATAGGGAAGGGGACAGGGATAACCCATACAACTCAATGATTGTGGTGGTTATTGGCACACTTTAATTATGTATTTTTTTTGCTCCTGTTTAGGGCTTTTTGGGGAGGGATGAGTGGGCGAGGTCATTTTTAAAAAAAAGGGCAAAGATAGGGTGAGTGGGAATGGGAAGAGTAGACAAGTTAAATAAGGGAGAAGAGAAGGACTGAAGGGGCAAAGAAGAGAGTAAGAAGGAATATGGAGGACAGCAGATTGAGATGTGTTTTAAAAAGACTGAGGAATAGGGGAGGGAGGAGTTTGGCTGTTTGTCCCAATCAGACTGAGGAATGTATGTAGTCTAAACTTTCAAAAGCAGTCAGTGACATCATTGATGCCCAGGAGCCATGAAGGAATGTTGCTGCCACTGTCCCTGATTACTGCAAGGGACAAATCTCTGGCACCAATGGCTGGCTCCTCTTCTGGGAATTTTGGCGCTGCCAGCTTTCAGAGGAAATAGATCTAGTGCCCCCAGGATGAGATTGCCCTCTTCTCCTCCTCCCTCCTCCCCCCCCCCCCCCCAAAAAAAAAAAACCACCAACCTGCAGTGAGATACAGGAGTGCAAAAAATGGCAGAGACATTCTGGGTAGCTTACAGAGAAGTGACACCTCACAGAATGAGGAGGGCTAAGGGTAATGTAACACATACCAAAATTTGGTATGTGTAAATGGCAGGGAAAGGGAGAAGATAGTTGTGGAGTTGAAATTGAGCAAAGGATAACTTAGTCTGAATATCAAGATAAATTTCCTAATTATGAAATGTTAGACTGGAAGGGCTAGATGCACAAAAGGACTTGCATGCTTAACTGACACTTTAGGCACCTAAATCCCAGAATCAGGCCCCAGTGGGATTTACAAAAACCTCACTCCGCTGCTGCCAAACCATGTAGGCCCCTAAACTTCCTCTGCTCCTAAATTTTTACTATAAATGTTCCCTATGCCTATATTTTGGCCTCTGAGCATGCTCAGTGCAGCCCCATGCTGGGCATCCAGACACCTAAGCCCCAGTGCAATTTGGGCCCTACATGCATTCCTATATCTAACTTGCCTCTGGGGCCTGATCTACTATGCGTGTTTAGAGCTCACCTCTCAGATTGCCCCCTCTAGATGAGTTTACACAAAACAGCTGGAGGAGGAGGACCTTTGTCATAACTTTTAGCCCAGTGGTCTAAATGTAGGAGACCCTGGGCTCAAGTTCACCCTCCACCTGAGGAGGAAAAAGGATTTGAACAGGGATCTGCCACTTCTCAGGTGAGTGCCCTAACCACTGGGCAGTGGGATAGCCTGATGTGGGGTCCCTCATTCTCTCTCTCCTACTGAAACTGTTCCATTGTATATAAATAATTAGTCATTGGATCCTGGACCTCCCACTGTCCAGGTGAGTACTCGAACCACCATGCTACAAAGTCATTCTAGAGCTTGTTCTCTTTCTGGCCCAATGATGCTTTCATTGTTTATCCACAATACAACAGCTTCAACACCAGAGACTGAGGGAGCCCCACCTCAGAATATCTCCCCTTCAGGTGAAGGGGGGAGTTAAGTCACCAGTCTCCCACATCCCCGGTGAGTACCCTAACCATTGTACTAAAAGTTATGAGGAAGATTCTCCTGCTCCCCCAATTTTCTGGCAAAAATGGCATACGTTTCCTATGCCAGGAGGAGAGAAACTTTTTTGTAACTGCCAGCCCCGCGAAGGGAGGCACCTCCCTGCATCCTGGACTTAGAGCCAAGCTCCTTAAGAGGGGCAGGGGCTTAGGACAAATCCCTTACCTTGGTCTCTCCCATTGGCTAACTTGAGTGGAAAGCCTCCCCATGTAGTAGCTTGTGTGATTCCCATTCTGAGGCTTCTGTCTGTCCCCATTCATTGTATAGGGAGGCTAGGTGCCTAACTCAGGCTTCGTGAATCCCAATGATCTATTTTCTTTTTTTTAAAGGTGCATAAAGTTTGTGAATCTAGCCCAAACAATCTCCCAGAGGAAATAATGGATTTAGAGTAACTTAAAACTAGACTGCACCAAGCATTCAAATGAACTCTGAAAGAGCAGTCCTTTATTGGTAGGAAATAGATTATATGATCTAATGGGTGTTTTCCGTCTTTAATTTTTATTATTCTAGTGACCTGAAACCCTCATTTGCAATCGTCAAAATGAAAATATCTTCATAATTTATATTTATATAGAATGAATCTCATCAATTTCGTTATATGGCTGCCATCCTTCGCCACTGCTTATTAACCGTGGGCCCTACTGAAGACAAAACTGAAGAATTGCACAGGTTGGTAGAATTAACAGAACCAATATATTTTTGAAGGATAACTTCTTTAGTTAGAGCATTAAATATTTCTCTTTAGATATTAGCAGATCAATATAATGTCTAAAAATAATATCCACTATCCAAAAAATAGATTAAAAAGTAATCCCTGAACTGCATAACCCTTAAGACTGAGAGAATATACTGAAATGTAAAATGTACTTGTGCAAATATTGAGGATAAAATTGTTTACAGGAATTCTAGCTGCAGCACTCCTTGAAGTTATCTTTAACTGTAATTGTCTCAGCCCTGATCTACACTAGGACTTTAGGTCGAATTTAGCAGCGTTAAATCGATGTAAACCTGCACCCATCCACACGATGAAGCCCTTTATTTCTACTTAAAGGGCTCTTAAAATAGATTTCCTTACTCCACCCCGACAAGTGGATTAGCGCTTAAATTGGCCTTGCCAGGTCGAATTTGGGGTACTGTGGACACAATTTGACGGTATTGGCCTCCGGGAGCTATCCCAGAGTGCTCCATTGTGACCGCTCTGGACAGCACTCTCAACTCGGATGCACTGGCCAGGTAGACAGGAAAAGGCCCAAGAACTTTAGAATCTCATTTCCTGTTTGGCCAGCGTGGCAAGCTGCAGGTGACCATGCAGAGCTCATCAGCAGAGGTGACCATGATGGAGTCCCAGAATCGCAAAAGAGCTCCAGCATGGACTGAACGGGAGGTACGGGATCTGATCGCTGTATGGGGAGAGGAATCCATGCTATCAAAACTCTGTTCCAGTTTTCGAAATGCCAAAACCTTTGTCAAAATCTCCCAGGGCATGAAGGACAGAGGCCATAACAGGGACTCGAAGCAGTGCCGCGTGAAACTGAAGGAGCTGAGGCAAGCCTACCAGAAAACCAGAGAGGCGAACGGCTGCTCCGGGTCAGAGCCCCAAACATACCGCTTCGATGATGAGCTGCATGCCATTTTAGGGGGTTCAGCCACCACTACCCCAGCTATGTTGTTTAACTCCTTCAGTGGAGATGGAGGCAACACAGAAGCAGGTTTTGGGGACGAGGAGGAGGTTGTAGATAACTCACAGCAAGCAAGTGGAGAAACCAGTTTTCCCAACAGCCAGGAACTGTTTCTCATCCTGGACCTGGAGCCAGTACCCCCCGAACCCACCCAAGGCTGCCTCCTGGACCCGGCAGGCGGAGAAGGGACCTCCGGTGAGTGTACCTTTTTAAAATACTATACATGGTTTAAAAGCAAGCGTGTGAAAGGATTAATTTGCTCTGGCATTCACGGCTCTCCTGGATGTACTCCCAAAGCCTTTGCAAAAGGTTTCTGGGGAGGGCAGCCTTATTGCGTCCTCCATGGTAGGACACTTTACCACTCCAGGCCAGTAACACGTACTCGGGAATCATTGTACAACAAAGCATTGCAGTGTATGTTTGATGGCATTCAAACAACATCCGTTCTTTATCTCTGTGTTATCCTCAGGAGAGTGAGATATCATTCATGGTCACCTGGTTGAAATAGGGTGCTTTTCTTCAGGGGACACTCAGAGGAGCCCATTCCTGCTGGGCTGTTTGCCTGTGGCTGAACAGAAGTGTGCCCGCTGTTAGCCACGGGGAGGCGGGAGGGTTGAGGGGGTAGCCACATGGTGGGGGGAGGCAAAATGCGACCTTGTAACAAAAGCACATGTGCTATGTATGTAATGTGAACAGCAAGGTTTGCCCTGAAAGAGTGTAGCCACTGTTTTATAAAATGTGTCTTTTTAAATACCGCTGTCCCTTTTTTTCCTCCACCAGCTGCATGTGTTTCAATGATCACAGGATCTTCTCCTTCCCAGAAGCTAGTGAAGCTTAGAAAGAAAGAAAAAACGCACTCGCGATGAAATGTTCTCCGAGCTCATGCTGTCCTCCCACACTGACAGAGCACAGATGAATGCGTGGAGGCAAATAATGTCAGAGTGCAGGAAAGCACAAAATGACCCGGGAGAAGTGGTGGCAGGCTGAAGAGAGGGCTGAAGCTCAAATGTGGCGGCAGCGTGATGAAAGGAGGCAGGATTCAATGCTGAGGCTGCTGGAGGATCAAACCAGTATGCTCCAGTGTATGGTTGAGCTGCAGCAAAGGCAGCTGGAGCACAGACTGCCACTACAGCCCCTCTGTAACCAACCGCCCTCCTCCCCAAGTTCCATAACCTCCACACCCAGACGTCCAAGAACGCGGTGGGGGGGCCACCGGCCAACCAGCCACTCCGCCACAGAGGATTGCCCAAAAAAAAGAAGGCTGGCATTCAATAAATTTTAAAGTTGTAAACTTTTAAAGTGCTGTGCGGCATTTTCCTTCCCTCCTCCACCACACCTCCTGGGCTACCTTGGTAGTCATCCCCCTGTTTGTGTGATGAATGAATAAAGAATGCATGAATGTGAAGCAACAATGACTTTATTGCCTCTGCAAGCGGTGATTGAAGGGAGGAGGGGCGGGTGGTTAGCTTACAGGGAAGTAGAGTGAACCAAGGGGCGGGGGGTTTCATCAAGGAGAAACAAACAGAACTTTCACACCGTAGCCTGGCCAGTCATGAAACTGATTTTCAAAGCTTCTCTGATGCACACCGTGCCCTCCTGTGCTCTTCTAACCGCCCTGGTGTCTGGCTGCGCATAACCAGCAGCCAGGTGACTTGCCTCAACCTCCTGCCCCGCCATAAATGTCTTCCCCTTACTCTTACAGATATTGTGGAGCACACAGCAAGCAGTAATAACAGTGGGAATATTGGTTTCCCTGAGGTCTAAGCGAGTCAGTAAACTGCGCCAGCGTGCCTTTAAACGTCCAAATGCACATTCTACCACCATTCTGCCCTTGCTCAGCCTGTAGTTGAACAGCTCCTGACTACTGTCCAGGCTGCCTGTATACGGCTTCATGAGCCATGGCATTAAGGGGTAGGCTAGGTCCCCAAGGATAACTATAGGCATTTCAACATCCCCAACAGTTATTTTCTGTTCTGGGAATAAAGTCCCTTCCTGCAGCTTTTGAAACAGACCAGAGTTCCTGAAGATGCGAGCATCCTGTACCTTTCCCGGCCATCCCATGTTGATGTTGGTGAAACGTCCCTTGTGATCCACCAGAGCTTGCAGCACTATTGAAAAGTACCCCTTGCGGTTTATGTACTCGGCGGCTTGGTGCTCCAGTGCCAAGATAGGGATAGGGGTTTCATCTATGGCCCCACCACAGTTAGGGAATCCCATTGCAGCAAAGCCATCCACTATGACCTGCACATTTCCCAGCGTCACTACCCTTGATATCAGCAGATCTTTAATTGCGTGGATTACTTGCATCACAGCAGCCCCCACAGTAGATTTGCCCACTCCAAATTGATTCCCAACTGACCGGTAGCTGTCTGGCGTTGCAAGCTTCCACAGGGCTATCGCCACTCGCTTCTCAACTGTGAGGGCTGCTCTCATCTTGGTATTCATGAGCTTCAGGGCAGGGGAAAGCAAGTCACAAAGTTCAATGAAAGTGCCCTTACGCATGCGAAAGTTTTCGCAGCCACTGGGAATCGTCCCAGACCCGTAACACTATGCGGTCCCACCAGTCTGTGCTTGAACGCCGATTCTGGGCTCGGGAAACCACAGCATGAACCTGCCCCATTAGCACCATGATGCATGCATTGGCAGGGCCCATGCTTTCAGAGAAATCTGTGTCCATGTCCTGATCACTCACGTGACCGTGCTGACGTTGCCTCCTCGCCCAGTATCGCTCTGCCAGGTTCTGGTGCTGCATATACTGCTGGATAATGCGTGTGGAGTTTAATGTGCTCCTAATTGCCAAAGTGAGCTGAGCGGCCTCCATGCTTGCCTTGGTATGGTGTCAGCACAGAAAAAAGGTGCGGAACGATTGTCTGCCGTTGCTCTGACGGAGGGAGGGGTGGCTGATGACATGGCTTACAGGGAATTAAAATCAACAAAGGGGGTGTCTTTACATCAAGGATTATTTCAGGCAGAACTTCACAGAGGGCTCCAATAAGAAATGGTGCACCTAAGTAATTGTTCTTATTGGAACAAGCAGGTTGGTCTCGCCTCTGATTGATACATGGCTAGATTTACCTCGCTGCACCTTCTCTGTGATTAACTGCAGTGTGACTGAGAGGAAGGAGTCCCCTAGATGGGGGAGAAGGGGGAAAGCAAATGAGTACAAAACAGAGCTGGGTTATTTCTTGTTTTGATCAACTCCATGTATCTTTTACATCTTTGGCTGGCAGCAGATGGTGCAGAAGGACTGCAAGCCATCCACATTTCATGGCTGCTCGGCAGAAGATGGTACAATAGGACTGCTAGCAATCCGTATTGCCTGCCTGCTCACCATAAGATGGTTCAATAGGACTGACTGCAGGACTAAAGAGAGTGACCTGGTCAAGTCACTTCTAATGTAGTCCCTGCACCCATGTCTGCCCAGGCGCTCCTGGCTGATGTGGCCAGGAGCACCTCGGACATGATGATGACAGCTACCACTCCTATTGTACCGTCTGCTGCCACAAGGCAATGAGTTGCTGCTGCTGTGTAGCAATGCCGTACCACGTCTGCCAGCACCCAGGAGACATATGGTGACAGTTACCTGAGTGGACTCCATGCTTGCCGTGGTATGGCATCTGCACAGGTAACTCAAGAAAAAAGGCGTGAAACGATTGTCTGCTGCTGCTTTCACGGAGGGAGGGAGGGAGGGAATGGGGGACTGATGATATGTACCCAGAACCACCCGCGACAATGTTTGAGCCCCATCAGGCATTGGGATCTCAACCCAGAATTCCAATGGGCAGCGGAGACTGCGGGAACTGTGGGATAGTTACCCACAGTGCAACACTCCGGAAGTCGACGCTTGCCTCGGTACTGTGGAAGCACTCCGCCGAGTTAATGCACTTAGAACATTTTCTGTGGGGACACACACACTCAAATATATAAAACCGATTTCTAAAAAACTGACTTCTATAAATTCAACCTAACTTTGTAGTGTAGACATACCCCAATAAATATCAGTAGAGAAAGAAGTTAGAAATATTTCTACAACTTTGATGCACTAGTCTGGAACTGTTCTGTTGGTGTTTTATGTCACCATTAGCCCAGCATTTCTACACTGGTATACTAGCGGGGCAAGTGCCATATACATGTATAAATTCTAATTTGTCAAAAGGTGAATCAGTTGCAATAAATTCATGCTCTTGGATCTGTGCTCCTGCATTTGACTGGGTTTGGAATAGTTAAAATTCTAAATTGCCTTCCCACTGTCCTACCTATTTATGTATAAATGTCATTAAGCTGCCTTAGTTATCAGGTCATCTTCCTGTGCTATTTGGGGAATCTGCAGCTTCCTCGAATGTTGCTTTTGATCCCGTAAGGAATTTGTTCTATAAAGTTTTTCTTTTCTTTCACCAAATTCTCTTGAACTGTTTGACTGCAGGGTAAGCACACAAAAAATTCAAATTAATTTTGATAAGGGTCCCACTCTTGTGCATTTAGAATCGCTAGAATTTTATTTGGGATATTTATTTTTTATTTTTGTCTTCCTCAAAGTAACAGACATCCAAAGACGCACATGAGCCTAGTAGATACAAACACTGTCCCCAAGTTGTCTAATGACAGACACTAGTGTTGCCTATTTCAACTTGGAAAGGCCATATTTCTAGCTGCAAAACCTTCTGAGGACGTTGCTTTGAGCCAACAGTTCTCCGAAGAATGCTATAGGTTTCACCCCCTTACCAAAAAGAAAAGGAGAACTTGTGGCACCTTAGAGACTAACCAATTTATTTGAGCATGAGCTTTCGTGAGCTACAGCTCACTTCATCGGATGCATCCGATGAAGTGAGCTGTAGCTCACGAAAGCTCATGCTCAAATAAATTGGTTAGTCTCTGAGGTGCCACAAGTTCTCCTTTTCTTTTTGCGAATACAGACTAACACGGCTGCTACTCTGAAACCCCCTTACCACTATCTGTAAATTTGACTGAAAGTTATCAAAAGCTACAGTGCCAGTGGGGTTACTTGCTGGGAATCTAGATCTTGCATCAGAGCTGCGCTCAATTGGTGTAGATTAGTCTGGGACTATTTAAGGCATATCTGCAATCGGTGCCTAAGCACCATGTAATTAAAGATAGTGCTGGGTGTGCCCTAAAGGGCAGTATATTCTCTCTCTCCCTTGTTTTTGTTTTTTGCTCTCATCCTCCCCTGAAGTGTGTGGGGGTGGGAGAGGAGGGGATTAGTGGATTGTTGGGAGATACTACTACTGGAGGAAGGCATTATTAAAGAGATGGGTCTTTGCATTTAGACCAGTACATTGTTAGGGGCAGGTTCTGTCTGATCTCTTCTGGTAAGTTATTCCACAGTTCTACTTCATACACCCAAGAGTCTAGGGCCATGCGTATCTATGTGTATCACCCCCGTAAAGTATAGCCATCTTGGACTGTTGTGGTCTTGCTTTGTTGTAAATGGATAACTAACATGTAATGTGCTTTGGTCCCAGCCTGCTAAGTGTTTGATAGACAGGGCCGGTGCAACCACTAGGCAAACAAGGCGGTTGCCTAGGGCGCCAAGTGGTTGGGGGCAGCCAAAAGCGTGCTCCGGGGAGGCGGTGGAGCGGAGGTGAGCTGGGGCAGGGGGGTGCGGGGAGGGCCGCCTGCAGCAAGTAACGGGGCGGGGGAGGCAGCACCATGCTGCCCCAGCTCACCTCTGCTCCACCTCCTCCCCTGAGCATGCTGCCCCGCTCTGCTTCTCTCCCTCCCAGGCTTGCGGCACCAAACAGCTGATTGGCACCGCAAGCCTGGGAGGCGGGAGAACTGGAGTGGCAGCGGTGTGCTCAGGGAGGAGGCGGAGCAGAGGTGAGCTGGGGTGGGGAGTTGCTGCACGGCTCCCCGGACCGATGGGAGGGAGGGAGTTGCCGCACAGCTCCCTGGGCCGAAGGCACGAAACATCCTTGTACCGGCCCTGTTGGTAGATCCAAACTGACTTGAAACTGAATCTGAAATAGACAAGCAGCCATGGAGTGAGCACTGTATTGGAGAGATTGTCACATCTGCCTTTGTCAGTTAGCAGACATGCTATTGGTGGACCTGGCACATGGCTTAGTGGTCTATACTCCCCTCTGAGTGCACCACAACATGTCAGGAGCTCCTCCAACTTCAGACTAGGCTCCCCATATCATCTGACAGCCCAAGCATGTGGCTGAAGTAGCTTATCCCCGTCTCTCTGGGCTAACAGCCGCCTTCTGTTGCCAGTTAACGTAGCTAGTCCTGTAGCTTAAGTAATAAAAAGTTGTACTGAAGTACTGACTGTTCAAATCCCGCTGATATTGCGTGATGAGGGGAGGAGGTGATATTTGTCTGGTGGGGCACCACCCCCTAGGAAACTGCATACAAAAAACCTGTTAAAAGAACATTTATTTAAGTTGCAAAGTCAGGCACTAGAAAGTCCGGACTTAAGACTGCCTGCAGAACATCAGTTCTGTCCCCTTGTGCATATGCATTATGATACAGTCTTTAATTATGTGATTTCATGCTTCCTTCCCCCGCAACCCCGCGGACCTCCATCTCATCCAGTGCACAGACTGGACACACAAGGGGGCAAAGTTAAGACTTCATAAGCAACCATGAATGTGGCATTTCCTCACTCAAATGTTTGTGTAATAAAGCAATTTTGGAACGGGGTGGCTTTAGCCCAGGGGGATTCCCCTCATAAACCTCTGGGAGCTTGAATACCCCATTAGTCCGCTATGGGTGTAGTCGTAATTAAACACAAATGTTACTTTCCAGATCAGAGTTTTCAATTATTATTATTATTTATTATTAATAATTATTTATTTATTAATAATATATTTTATTTATTCCTCTTTAACTTCTGATAGCACTGCTGAGCCAGTTTAGGTATAAAAAAGTATGAGCTGGTTTATTTTCAGGTTTATGTTTCAGCAACAGAACTCTGAACTACAGTAGACTCTAATTGTAGAATCTTTATTGCTGGAAATGAGGCACAAACCAGAGAGAAGAGAGCTTGATTTTTAGAATCCAGATTTCAGATGGAGTCTGCAGGCCTGGCAGTTACAAAAAAGTTTCTATTTGAAAATTGAGCACATTTTGTATGGCATCTTTGAGGCACAAACATATTTTTATAGTCCCTCTTCAGGGTATAAACAACACTTTCAGCTGAGTGTCCCACTTTTCAACAGTGGTTATTTTTAAAAGGATGAGTAAATCCCACATGTGGATGCTTAGATCAGTATCTACTGTTGGCATGTAAGTTTGAGTGTTACACCTATAAATGTTGATTTTTAGTGTCCAAATGCAGGACTTGGACAGCCTGTTAAGGAGCCCTTGTATGAACATTTGAGCTCAAAATAAACTTATTTTATACTAACATCAAATGAAATACCAAACCTGAAATATGGTTTGGTTTGCTCCCTCATCATAAGCACTAACCACAACTTGATTTTTTTTAACCAATACGTGAAAGTTTTTCTATAGAAAATACCTTAACTAACTTAGTACCTGTATTGTTTTGTTGCTGTTAATACAATTCTGTAATATCATTGCTTCTCACTTTAATATGAGAAGCTTAAAGCACCACATATTAGAGCGAGTGCCATTTTAGCCCACTAACAAGGTTTTAATCAAGGCATTCAGCCATGCTCAATAGTCCTTTGCTTTTGAATTTGCATATCAGGAGGGGGCTGGGAGTCTGAGTGGGTGGACGTCATGTCCCAGTGATTAATGATCTCTAGGAAGCTAGAAAGGGGAGAGTAATATACGCAGTATTTCTACCCCCTGGAGTAGGAATGCAAACGCTATTGTGCAGATCTGTGCATAGTCACTGACTTCCTGGTAGCTGGAGAATTTCATACACTCCTCTACCACAAATAAAACTGTCAGTGAAGTGACAAAGATCAGAAAGCTGGGCTTCATTTATTGAAAAGAATAGCTCAGGCACAGTGATCCAGAAAATTAATTTTGTAGGTGTTTGGGAACTCAGTTGTTTAATAGGAAACCAGTAAAAAGGGGACTTTCTATGAAAAGGCTGAAGCCACCAAATATTTGTTGAATTGAGTTCTGTTTTGTTTCTTGCTGTATGAGTGGCTGGAAACTGGATACTTTTAGATTGCTTAAAAGAGAGAGCTGCTTTGAAGGAAAGTAAAATAATAGAAAGACTATCAAAATTTAGAGAGGGAGCTAATATTGTGGGGGAAAACGGTCATTTTTTTGCAACAAAAATACAATTTCTAATACAAATTCACAACAATATTATCTGATTATTTGAAAGTTTTAGACAATAGACTTTTCACTAGAACCACAATATCAAGTAGCAAGATACTATGGAGATGGGGGGCAATAGTAATACCTAGCTAGATTTGTGTTTGTTTTTAACTTCAGTAGAGGCTTCTGAAAGCTTTGAGGACTCTGAGGCCAAGATTATTCACTACTTTTCAAGCACTGATATTTATGATTAGCAGGACTATAAGGGTACAACTACACAGCAAAAAAAACATCCTTGCATGGGCTGAGACTCAGTGTCCTACAGACTCAGGCTTGCGCCACAGCACTAAAAATATCCATGTAGACATTCCTACTCAGGCTCTGAAACTCCCCCTCTTCCCTAGGCTTCAGAGCCTGGGCGAGAACATCTGTACTACTATCTTTAGCGCCGTAGTGCAAGCCCCTTGAGCTCAAGTCTGTAGACCCAGACTCTGATACTCACTGCCATGGTTGTTTTTTGGCAGTGTAGTCTTCAGAGTCTGTGTTCTACAATATTTCTTAACTCTTTTCTAGATTTATCTGTTGTTAACTTTGCTAAACGCTGGTTAGTCGTCAGTAAATATGGAGAGGGTGCTTCTCTTTCAGCACCTACTATATAGCAATGTATTGGGGAAGTTTATAAATACAATCTAACTTTTATTGTTCTGTCAAAAGAGCAGAATAAGGCTCTCTGATTGAAAAGGTAAATAAACCAGACCATAAAGCAGAAATTCATGAAGTAAAACTCTGACGTGGTTTCCCATAACAAAAGGACCCTGTGGTATAGTTTCTTGAATTAAATAAATATTAGTCTCCATTAACTGACTTAAATATGGTTTTAAAAATCAAGACACAGTCCAGTTCACTTGTATTGAATAGTACCTTCTGCCACAAGTAGTCTGCTTGAAGTCAGTGGGGCTATTTATGAAGTAAGTTACTACTCAGCATGAGTAAGGGTATTGCAGTCTGACCCTCGCTGTTTTGGGGATTCTAAAACTATCACTTTTTAAAATCCAGCACTTGATGAAATGAACTCCAGTTGGCTTTTTTTTTTAAAAAAAAAGCCTTAAATATCTCCCATACGTGAGAAGTCAAGTAAAGGTGCTGATATATGAACAGCATTTAAGACTTCCTCCCCTGCCTCTTCAAGGAGGATGAAATAACTGTTTTTAAAATATTCCGATAGTCATTATTGTAACTTTAAGTATTGTAAAGCTAAAACTTGTAAATTTCAAGGAAAAAGACATTTTATGTGACCTCTGGAAAACCAATGTGTGGGTTCCCCCTACTGGGTGCAGCATCAATAATGTAATAAACACAGTTCTTCTAGCTATGCATATACAGTACCTGCTGACATCAGGGGTGCTGAAGCAGCCAGAAGTAATGAAAAGCAGCTATATTTGCCTCTCCTCCTTTAGAAACACAACATGGGTAATCTTGTAAGAAATTAGAAAGAATAGAGAATTAAGAACTAATGTTAAGTATCTTAAATAAACTGTAGGTGTTTATGCATAGTTAGTATTCTGCTTTACATTTTCAGTTCCTTACACTGTCTATTTTTAAGCACATAAACAGTGTTGGTAATGGCATATACTTTTCAGTCAGTGTTAAAATTACTTATATGATTTGGGTACAGCATGTAATATGTTATCAAAGCACTAACTAGATAAAAATCTCTTTCAGTAATGCAATCAACCTTTTAAGCAATATTCCAGTTTCTTGTTTGGATGTTCTCATTAATCCATCAACCCAAGAAGAAACAGTTTTGAAATATAATGGTATGAATATGGATGCCATTCAAGTGTTGCTGGATTTCATGGAGAAAAGAATAGACAAGGTATGTGTGACACTGAAGGACTTCACAAAAGGAATGCCTCTTAGTAAGAGTAGAAACGAACTTGAATCAGAACTCCAGATCTCTACTCCAGAACTTTAAAACATTAAGGGGTGAGAATGATGTGAAATTCAGTAATTTTGCAGGTCAGACTCATTCTGGAATTTGAAAGTTCATGTGATCATAATTATATTAATGTAGAATTCTTCATAAATTTATGAAAAATGTCAAGAGGCATGTGATGTAATAAAGAAAAACCCATTTCTCTCATTACATCAATATTAAAATAACAAGGAAAAGCAAAGCTAAGAAGAGAATTTTCCACTCAATCAAATAGAATTTATTTATCGATGATAAAACCATACTGATTTCCAACCCAGTTTCTAATGTGATGTTGATTCTGGATCCCTTGAGTACAATAAAGTTTAAAACATGGTTGTGGTTATAAAAAGTGACAACTGTGTGTGGGCAGTAGATGGGAACATTTTGCCTCTTGTGGCTGAGATGTCTTCTTTTACTGACAACTTTTTATTTCTGTTAGCATTGCAGAGAATACCATCTATGTATAGAAAAGCAAGGTCAGCAAAACTTGATCAGGGCCGAGTTCAGCAGATAATTTAAATGTATACTTAAAATTTTCATCCAGTGCCCACTGGGTTTTGGATTAAGCCTAAATGCTTTGCTGAACAAAATGTGTTGAAGTAATGTGAATCCAAAATCCAAAACACAAGGAGAATTGAAGGCTGAAACGCCACCATTAAATTGTGCACTGCACATAATGTTCAAAATACAAAGCAGTTGTAAATATTTTTATGACCTCCAAGGGAACTAAACTAGGTTGTCTTAAAAGCTAATTTTAGTCTGAAAATTTGCAGTTTATGTAACAGTCCCTTTGGAATTACTGAATGAATTCCGAAATTATGAATTTCGGGGAGGATTTTGGTAGTGTGTTTACATAATCATTTTTTTCAAATTGTGTATAGTAATGTATTTTCATGATGAGATATTCTGTGCAAAGATTTAATTTAGAGAGAAACTTTACGTAAGATTATTATAAACCCTTGAAAGAAAAGATTTTAATGGAAATGCTGTCCCTGCAGTGAGTGGTGAAACTAGTAACAGTTTATATGTTGGTGACATTTTTAAGAATTTTTGATTATACTGAGAAGGAAAAATCTGTCATTGCAGACATAAGAATTATTCTTTTCCACTTGACTGTATACTAAATTAGCCACATTAATTATTTATTGTAAAGTTTCAAGCAAAGCACACCCATACTGAATGCATATAATATATAAAATATAATCTTGTCTGACTCTTGTAATTCAGCCAGTGTTTGGTTTGTTTTTTTATAATTCCACTTTAGGGAAGCAGCTACAGAGAGGGTCTGACTCCAGTTCTCAGTTTACTAACAGAATGTTGTCGAGCTCATCGGAACATCAGGAAGTTTATCAAAGCTCAGGTAAGATTCAGATATAAATTTAGAAATCTGAAAATAAAATATGCAGCAAAATCTTTCAGGCTTCTACAGCACAGAGAACATTGATGTTTGAATATTAAGCAACTTGGATTTTAAAATTTCTCTTAAAGATGTCTACATCCGTAAGCAACTGCAGTGTCTTTGTTACCTTCTGTCAGCTCAATGACAAAAATATTGATCTACATTAAGTGTTTTCAGTGCAATGTCATGATTTGATTTCAAAGTAATATAAAGGGAATGAACATTAATGTCACCCTATAAATGCAGGACAATGACTTAAATTATTGCATCAGCAAATAAAAATCCAACAATAAAATATTTGACAAACTGAAGAACTTTAAATTCTCCTTCAAATTAAAAATACAAAATGTAAGACTTGGGATGTAACCACAAGGCACCTCTGTAATGTTAAAATATAGAGGGGAACTGGACAAATTGTTTCAGTTACAAGAAGATGCCATGGGTCCTTGGCTTAATTCAATTGCATGGGCCTAACTTCCATGGCTTATGCCAAGAGCCTTCAATTCAGCAACATTAGGGCGGAGTCTGAAGCTGTAGTGTATGAGATAGGAGGACTTTTTCAAAAAAACCTAATG
Organism: Lepidochelys kempii; assembly: GCF_965140285.1. NCBI lineage: Eukaryota > Metazoa > Chordata > Testudines > Cheloniidae > Lepidochelys > Lepidochelys kempii. Next base: position 254,482,017 of record NC_136380.1, read on the forward strand.
GGACTTGCGTGTCTAAATCCATTAGTCACTTCTGCAAATTTGCCCCATAATTAATAAAATAGCACTACAACTGTATGGAAGCCAGTCAGTCCATCCGTGTTTTGGTACCCTTCAATTGAGCTTTAGTCATAAATTACAATACATCAGCAGAAATGAGTCAATGGTGTTGGAGCTTTAAGACTTAACTGCTGTGTGTAAATTGTATAACCAAGGTGAAATTCATACCTATGCAGAGGGCTAGCTCAAGGGTTGTGCACCATTTAAGCCCTTAAAATAGGTCTTAAGTGGAGCATGAGCTCCATGCTGGCCCTCTGCCTAGGGGTGAATTTCATCCCATGTTTAAAAAAGACTTCTGCAATTTTAACTATCTGCTAAAGTGCAATGGAAAAACTTTTCAAAATGCCCCCCTGCCAAGCAAGGAGGAAGCAGAATAGAAATTGAGTCCTAGCTGCATCACTGATTCTTAGTGTCTCCTGTGGCTACTCCTAGGATGATGCAGCTTCCAAATTACACCCTTCTCAGGGCTGTGCCTGAAATCATAGTCTAGCTCTTTGTTCTACCACATATCTTCTCTGCATCTTTTCTTCTTCCCTTTTTGTTGTTAGGGACCTTTAAATGAAAACCTGATCTTTTACTTTCAAGAAATCTGTACTTGCTGCATATTCCCCACCTGAACCCATATTCATATGACAGTCATTTCCCTATGAACATGTTTTGATTATTACACACACACTACATTAAAAGTGCAGTACTGAGGTTGTGTCAAGCACTCAAAAGTTAGGAAATGCCAGAATTAAGATTGTCTTAATATGGCCCCCTCATGTGTATGTATTAGGATGCAATTTCTAATTTCATGATCATAATGCGTATGCCCAAAAGGGCCAAATTAAGAATGCACAGGCAACCTTTATTATGGCATTTCCCAACTTTTGAGTGCTTGACTTTGCATCCTTAGTATGTTCTTTTAATGTTTTTTTTTTTTTTTTTTTAGTTTTTTGTGTGTAATTCCCATGGTTCTTAAAAATAGCAAACTGAAAAAAACAAATTCTCTCATGTGGAATCCTATTGACACCCACATGGCTCGTCAGCAGGGTTGGAACCTTTGGATCCACTGTGCACATCTCTGCTACTTGAGCAAACAGAGTAACAAAGTTGTCATCCTTCATGTGGATCAGCACTAGAGGGGGATGAGACGCACATTTTACCATTGAGTTTCACAGATATTTGCTGATAGCAGAGGGATGGTGAGAATCAGGAATCTTGGATTCCATTCCAAGGTCTGGAAGAATGTTCGCTTGTTCTAGTGAGCACAAGCTCTTCTGCCCATTTCACCCTCAGCCCCATCCCCTCCAACCTTTTGTTGTCTGTGCTGTCTTCTCATTCCCTGACATCTTCTTCTAGTCCCATTTTCCTTGCCTTCCCAGTCCCTGTCTCCACTCCTCAGGCTTCTCAGCCCTGTCCCAGTCTCCTTTCTCAGCTCCTCATCCAATCAATCTCTCACTCTCTCTTCTCTGTCCCGCCCCCCCCTCCACCTTACTGGCTCCCAGTTCTAGTCTCCCTCACTGATCTCCTCATCCAATCTCATTGTACCCCTTCTCTGGCTCTTCTTGGCAAGAAGACTATTTGAGACATAGGCTAGAGCCCTGATATTATTTGGGATAAAGGTGGCAGAAGGAGGAAACAAATGTATTCTAAGGCGGGTGTCTTGTTCAGTTGTCTGCGGAGGTCCCAGGAAACCCATGCAGCTAGCTGGGCTCTAGTCACCTTTGCAAGATAGGCTTTATATTGTAGATATCCTACTTATAAACTTGCAGCTGCTTTGCATGGGTGGGATTTTAAGCTTGTTCCATACATTATTTTCCAAGAAATCAAAGTTTGCAATGTTTTTCCTTTCCATGTACTGTATTAACTTCTGCCAGGAATGTATGGTTTTCACTTTTTCTTTTTGTAACACTAGGTATTGCCTCCATTAAGAGATGTATCAAATCGTCCTGAAGTTGGCACAACAGTGAGAAACAAACTTGTGCGCCTTATGACACATGTCGACCTTGGAGTAAAGCAAATTGCAGCAGAATTCCTTTTTGTCCTTTGTAAGGAGAGAGGTATAAAATCAATTTTGTTCCTTTCCTTTTATTCTAATTACAGCAAGACTTTTGGAGGATCTTCTTATTTCTGTAACCCTTCCAATTCCAGATACGTCCTTTAGTTTAAAAGTACTGTTTGTGATACTGCTAAAATCATGCCTAATGTTTTTCATCATTAATCAAATATTAGATAATGGTTTCCATTTTCTATCTACATGTATATAGTTACTGTGCAATGGGACATTACATAGTACTAACATCATAATTAATGTATACTGACAGAATTGAGCTTCATTTTTGGGGTCTGGCCACTCTAACTAAACAACAGTAATTGTAAATTATTGAATTTTTTTTATGCTACTTTACATATTTCCCCCCAGCTTCCCTCTTGCAGGTCATTTAGTTCAACACAGATCTTGCAACTGACTAATTGTTCTGTCTGCTTCCAGACAGCACATACACCTACCATGCTTCTGTGTAATATTAAATAGATTTTATTTCTACTCTTTAAATGAAATTAACACCTTTTAATGGCCAAGTTAATTCTGTGTTGGTGAAAGTGTGTCCTTCAAATATCTTCTTTAAAAAAGACTGAAAATAAAATTTTAATTGCCTTCCAGAGATCTGTGGCTTCAGTTAAGAACTGGAGTCCTAATTGACAAATAAGATTCTAGCCTTATTTATTTAGTATCAAAAATGTGCCGGGTGCTTCTGAGACAAACAGGAAGACAGCAGTCAATGCCTCAAAGATCTTACATTCTAAAGATGTAACATAATTTACTGGAAATAAATTGTGATCAGTTCAGACTAAATACCTTGATTATCCAAACTCTTTCCTGACATATATTTAATGGTTATCTTCCTTTTCAGTAATATACTTTATGAACTCTTCAAACCATAAAACATTGTTTTCAAAGTTTGATATCTAATGAAAAATCTAGTACCAATCCAGTAATAATGTTAAAGTATAACTGTACTTCCACAGCCTAGTCTATAGTACAGCAACCTACAGTAAAAAATTACTTTAAGGGCTTTTTTATCATATAAAAAAATCATTTATAAATCTATCATTTCTTAATCTGATAAATGTACCCAAAATTACAAGCCAGGTGACTAGAATTTTCTGTTTGTCATGGAATTGATAGAGTGGCAGAACAAGCTTTTGCACACAGCCCTGCTGGGTGTCAGAATTATTTAGGTTGTCTGCCTTTTTCTATATTTGACCCCTCATCTAAGAATGCCAGTGGCACCAGCTGTAGTAGTTCTGTCTGTAAACTGTCTGCTGTAGCTGTTCCATTCCCAAAACTCTCATTGACTTGAAGCAAAGTATCTTATTTCATTTCAATGGGAGTTCCATGTTCAGAGCAGCTACAAAACGGGTACCAGGATCTGGACTGAGCAAACCAATTCTTTTTTCTTACCACTAGGCCCCAAAATATTAATATGTAAATTACTTCTGATCACTACCAAGTTCGACTGGATTTCACCCCAGTGCAGAGGGAATGTGCAAGGTCCTTCATTAAACCTTGTACAAAGGGCTTAAGTGGGGGAGGAGAGGGCTCCTGTACTGGTGCAAATTTTACTATTTACCTATTTCAAGATATAGCCACGATCTTGGAGTTTCTGTTGCTAAGAGCATGCCAGCAATTGCTTTTATAGCTTAATTTCTTGTTTAATACCAGACTTGGGCATAAGCATGCTTGTGGAGTACCTTTGTAAGATGTAGGGACAATCACTTTTGTAATTCTGCATTCAGAGAAGGTGATTCTCAGAATTGCTGCTTGAAAAAAGAATTTTTTTGAACCACCATGCAAAGTCTAGGCCTTTGCCCTTGTAGAAGTGTCCTGCTTTTTCTCCTGGGAATATACTGTGGCATCTCGTGCTCTTTCCTTTTTTTTTTAATGCTCATTCTCCCTTAAGACCCTACCTTTTAGTGACCTTATTTTGAATACGGAAGGCTGAATGGACTCCATTAGGAGAACATCAGGATCTGTTCTATTGTATATTAGCCAAAGGGGTCACTGCATAGCAATGCAGCATAGTCCCCATAAGGGATGAGTAGACTGTATTTGCAGTTCTCCAAGCCCCTACTGGCCTGATATGCAAGAGAATGGATTTGGAAACTGACTTCTTGTAAGTGCCCTACATTTCAAGTGATGATTCTGTGTTGATAAAGCTTAGAAACTGATTTTCTGTCTCCCACATCAAGTTCTCATTCTGCTAGTGTCACACACAGAGAATTTGTGGGTAAAAGTAACAATCTGCTGTAGGTTTAAAATACCACTTGTTTTTTTTTTAAAAAAAAAAACAAGAAAACCCTTGTTTGTGCTTGGTGAAAAATGCTTTGTGCCATGTGGTCTTTCTTTCAGATGGCTGTACTGAGAAAAGTGACTGACTGTTGTTTTTTTTCTCCTATACTGGCTGCATAAATTATGTGGGTTTTTTCCCCTTCTAACAATGGCCAGCTTTAATACTACAGAAGGAGAGGCTAAACTCTTCTTCTCTAACTAATAGGATGGCCTTTTTCCAGAACATTAAGCATGATACGTTCTGCGATTGCTGGACTATGTACTCTGTAAATAGTATATGCATGGTGCTGTGTACCAGAAACATTTTTTTTTTCAAGAAAATGTTATCCTTTCACTGTCACTTACCTATACTATCCATAGTTTGAGAAGCATTGAAGCCAAATCCTGCTGTCATTACTCACTGGACTATTCCCACTGAAGTCACTGGGAGTAGGGTATGTCAATTGAGCAGAATTTTGCCCATAACTGTGAACCTCAGATTAAAAAGAAACCACATTTCTCAAGGAAGATAATCATTTTCAAAAAATAATTTCCACATCACATGGAAATACGTGAAAGTTTCAAGCAATAATAATGAAAACAAAATTCAAAAACATGAAATTTTGTCAATGGTACCAACCAAGAATTTTCTAGTTAGCTGCCATAAATAACAGTAGCACAAATATAAACAATGAAGAGCACTTTGTCTGTGAAGATGGGGGTTGGGAGGGTGGAAGGATGGTTGGAAAACAGAAAGTTGACCAAATATGAAAGGATTCAGTGAACTTTCTAGATCATTTAGGAAAATGTTGCCAGTAAGTTGCATCTTTGGTCAGTGGATGTTAAAAAAATTATTTTATTCTTTGGGTTTGCATAGAAAATAAAACAAGCTGTTCTAATAGTGGCTGCAGTAGTAATACTTAGCATTTACAGTCAAGATTTCCACACGAAAGCTCATGCTCAAATAAATTGGTTAGTCGCTAAGGTGCCACAAGTACTCCTTTTCCTTTTGCGAATACAGACTAACACGGCTGTTCCTCTGAAACCTAAAGAAGTTAGGTGACTCAATCCCGTTGCTTTTCAGTGGGAATTGGGAACCTAACACTCTTAAGCACTTTTTGAAAATCCCAGCCTACGTTATTTATCAAACCAAATAAAGCCCTCTTTTGGGGGGAGGGAAAGCACTTCACATGAGCCACAAAAAGAGCAGAGTTTAGAGCCAGGATTAGAATTTCGGGAGTTCCTGGGTCCCAATCCTGATTCATACCACTGAACCCCACCTTCCTGTCAAGAGTTCAAATACACACTTTCACTTATCACAGCTTTTCAGCCTCCTGAAAATACAAAATGATATAAAACAGGCAAACTTAAATTTGCCATGTTTATGGCTTATTAAAAAATCAAAAGCGACTGACTGCGGGACTGAATTAAAATGTAGTACCTCACTTCTGCCTTTTTCAGCTATTTCATAGGGCATACTGGTCACCATATAAATAAGTTAGATTTTAAAACCCATTTTAAAGATGATGCTAATGTTGCACTTTGTACTGTAATTAAATTAACTTCTAGCTGAATAAATTGATCTTTGTCTCTTTGCAGTTGACAACTTGTTAAAGTATACAGGCTATGGTAATGCAGCAGGCCTGCTGGCAGCAAGGGGCCTGTTAGCAGGAGGAAGGGGAGATCATTGGTACTCGGATGATGAAGATACAGACACTGAAGAATATAAATCTGCAAAGCCAAAGTACAGTACTATTTTTTTTTCTTCCTGTTACTACCACCCAGTCCACTGTGTTTTGAGTTAGTTTCCTCCTCTCTGCCCTTTGTCAAAGGGGTCCATCATAGCTTACAACTTTGGAGTTGTGTGTATTTACATGGACTGTTGTTTTTCACAGACTTTATAAAGGTTTTCAGTGTTGTTCTGATCTAGTGTTTCTGGGGTTCAAGTGTAACTTCGTCTTTGTTATTCATCCTTGAATGTTGCCTCCATAATTTCATCAATTGCAATGAATTTGATAAGTGATAGAGAACTTCCTAGCTCTAGGCTGGGATGTTTCCATATTAACCAGTTTTAGATATATGATGGGTAGGGCCCTACCAAATTCATGGTTCACTCTGGTCAATTTCACAGCCACAGGGTCTTAAAATTGGTCAGTTTCAGATATTTACACCTGAAATTTCAGGGTGTTGTAACTGTGAGGGTCCTGATCCAAAATTGGATCATTGTAGGGGGGTGTGTGTGTCCTAAAGCTGTTGTGTGGGGGTTGTAGGATTGCCATACTCACTTCTGGGCTGCGGAGTTTCCTGCAGCTGGAGGAGGCTCCCAGAGCTGGAGGTAGGTCCGATCCCCCAGTGCTGCTGGGAGTGGCCCAACAAAGGGTTCCTAGCTGCTAGTCAGGGCCAGTGGTGGATTAATGCATGGGCCCCCCACAATTTGAAAAATGGGTGCCCCAGCCCTGGCAGGAGCCATGGGGTGGAAGCCCTGAGCCACAGGGGAGTGGGGGTGGCAGCCCCAAGGCCTGGCAGGAGCCATCAGGGACAACAGCCCTGAGCCCCGGTGGGCGGCTGCCCTGAGCCTGGGCAGGAGCTACAGGGGGTGGAAGCCCCAAGTCCCAGTTGGAGCCCGGGCACTTCCCTGCAGGAGCTACCGGGGGGAGCGGAAGGGGAGCGGCAGCCCTGGAGCTCGGGCATCCTGAGCCCCAGCAGGAGCCAGACGGGAGAGGGAGCAAAATTCCCAGAGCTTGGATGCCCTGAGCCCTGGTAGTAGCCATATGTAGGCGGGGGTGGAAGTGCCAGAACGAGGGTGCCCTGAGCCCAGGCTGTGGGGCACAGCAGGCCCCAGCCCAAGCGCCCCGAGCCCTGGCAAAAACTTCAGGGGGTGGCAGTCTGGAACCCACCTCTGAGGCTGCTGCAGCGCACCACACTCACTCCTGCACTGTCTGTGGAGGTGGATCTGGTTCTTTCCCTGCATGGCTGTTATATAGAAAAATAAGTCCTGTCCCTTCCCAGCCCAGTTGATTTTGGGTAGATGAGATTTCACGGGGCAGGGCTTATTTCACAGTCTGTGAATGTTTTTCATGGCCGTGAAATTAGTAGAGCCCTAGTGATGGGATACTATCAGTAGGCATAGTTATTTCAAATGCCCATTGTAGTGCTTGAGTAGGGTTTACTTGTTATATGGCTTTGCTCTGCCTTGCTTGAAGCTACTAATCTTCTCAATGGAAGAAAGATACAAATATATGTAGGGTTATTTGATTTTAGTTTCAGACTCTCTCAAAGACACTGTTAAAAAATGTGCAGATTCAGGCCTCTCTTGGCCCTCCTATTGGAAAATCTCCTGGAGTTCAGTAGGTTACAGCAACAATTTTTTCCCCCTAAAGCAACATATACCACGAAGAGAAGAAAAGAGACGGAAGACTTCAATCTCCCTATAGTTTGGGGACATCTTCCTCTTGGTCTGTTTGTCAAGAACCTGACCTGAAAACCGTCCTGTCATCTCCAGATAATAAATGATGGGCATCTTGAATGTAAAAGATGTTTGTGAGCATGTAGTCTGGGATTTGCCATTTTGTTTATGTGAAAAGGTCTTAAATATGACTTCCTCTACTACTTTTATTTTTATTTTATTGAATATTATTTTTCATTTCATTTTTGGAAGTGTGATTCTGCTCTGAAAAGTCATACTTTTTTTTTTTAAAGCTGTGGTGTCCAGTCACAAAACACAGATTTCCATATCCAATTGACTCTCAGTTTACAAGTAAAAATTGCGTGGGAGAAGGGGGTTCCTAACAGCCAGTACTGTAAATTCAGCCTCTGATCTTAGTAAAGCTTGGTTCAGTAAAAATGAGTGTGAGAAGGAAATAAAGGAAGTGGTGATGCCATTTTAAGGTACCCGCACCATCACTTTGTTGTTGTTTTTTTTGGGGGGGGGGGGGGCGGGGGGAGGATAAAGTGCACCATCAGAACTGGGCCATATGTGCCAAAAGTAATAGTTCCAGAAAATTTAACTCAAAATGCCTACCTTGAATAGAATTCCTCTTTTGAGTCTTGACCCATAGGCATAATGAGTACTCGTGAAACTTGGGTATTTGAGCACTTAACATGGGGCTAATATAATAAAAAATTAAAAAGCCAACAATATGGAGGAAGGCCATCCATGAAAAGAACTGCAGAATTCTACTTGCAATTCTGTCTGAAGGAGTTAAACCATTTTATAATGCTACCAGGGAGCATTAACTTTTAAAACAGTTATCTGTCAAAATTGAAAAAGAGAAATTTTGTTGGCAAATGTAAAGATGTAAATGCTACAGCCATCTTTTTTTTCTTTTCTTTTTTCCCCCCATCACAGCATTAATCTTATCACTGGCCATGTAGAGGAGCCAATGCCCAACCCTATGGATGAAATGACAGAAGAACAAAAAGAATATGAAGCCATGAAACTTGTCAACATGTTTGATAAACTTTCCAGGTAATGTAACGCTATCCAAAATACTACAACCAAACAAAAAAAGTGGATGTTTTTAATCATAGCTCCTCTTAAGAGAGAGGTTTAGGCCCCAGTTCTTCACTCTGTCAGAGGTGTGTATTCATGTCGGTGGGACAATTTGCTTGCTTTTTAGTTATCCACATGCTTAAGTGTTTGGTTTTTTCCCCCGTTTTGGCTACTTTCACTGGACAGGAAAATGATGCTTACACTTGGACAGATAGCAAGAACTTGTATTTAACACTGTTCCATCTAACTCTATGTAAACTGTAATGTGTATGGGACCTTTGGAAACGGTTGGTTCCCTGCGCCAAAGCAAAGGAGCCAGGGTGGAGAGACAGGTGCACATTGAGTTGCTTCAGAAATCTGGTTTAAAACATTGCGCAACATAATAAAACACCCTGAAAAACCAAGAGTCTCTAAAAACCTACTTGCTTTTTGACAGGTTTGCTGTGTTTTCCAGTCTCACTGCTGTTACTTTTAAGTAGCAGTGATTATAGACAATGTCTTTTTCTTGATAGTAGTGTGGGTGTGCTGCTCTCACTTCCTGACCTTGGAGGGGAGAGCAAGAGTCGGGGACAGAATGGCAGGGACTGTGTTCAGAACAGATTAGGAGGAAGCTGCTGTGACTAACAGAAGCAATCAAAGGTTGTGTAGAGAAAGCAGTAGTGGGAGGGTTGGGGAGTGTATGGACAGAACATAAGAGACTGTCACATTATGGAATGAATAGGGGTGGAGAAAAGGTGGGGAGTATACAGTGTTTGCGGAGTAAAATATACCAATGACTAAGGATCAAGATGAGACGCAGCAGTGGAAGACACCGTAAGGCACTAGGTGGCTTGGCAGACTGCTAATGACAAAATTTATTATTTCTAAGTTGCTGGATAAAATCTAGCCCTGGTCACACAAGTAGTGAATAAAAGTTGTTATCATCTGTAGTCTATTGGATGGCCTGTGGGAAATGAATTTATATTAACAGGTTTACAAACTGAGACACAAATGGAAAAAGTGGCTTAGATTTACACTGCTGTGAGTAAGCCTGAGAGTTTGCAGCTGTGATTTGCTGTAGTCCAAATGAGGATAAATTGAACTTCAATCTGTATAAGGATAATAGCATAAAAGAAAATGGTATTAAAATATAAATTAATGCAGAAGAATTGAGTTGATTTAACATATTGGCTCTCTTTACCAAGAGAGAACAGATCTATTTTAGTGATTATAACTATCTGCACCCTTGACTTAATATTTAGGAATTGGTGCATCATCCTTGGATGTCTCAGAAACAGTTTCTTCCTCCACTGCCACTACATGTGAATATTGGAGCAACTCTTTATCTAAGTAACATAATCCCCTATAAACAAACAAGTATGGAGTTCTCAAGTACCAGTTCATACCTAATATAACACTGATTATGTTTATTAGTGGCTTGGGCCATAGGAGTTTGATTCACCTAAAAATATTTAACGGCGCTATTCTCAAATGCATAAAAGCCCCAGTCCTAAAAACACTTACGCACATCAAACCCATTGAATTCAGTGGGATTGCTGTCATGTATAAAATATTCGCATTTGCAGGACTGGAGCCAAAGTTCATAAAGGCACAGAATCTAAGTATTTCTAGGAAATTTAAACTACAAAGCTATCTGATAGGCGATATATGGTTTGCTGCATACATCTTCATAGATCTTTTTATTTAAGAATAACTTTTTCAAATGGTCAAGAACGCAATGAGAGATTAGGGTTGCCAGGCGTCTGGTTTTCAACCAAAACGCCCTGTCGAAAAGGGACCGTGGCGGCTCCAGTCAGCAGTGCTGAATGGGCTGTTAATACTGTGGTCAGCAGCACAGCAAGGCTAAGGCAGGCTCCCTAGCTGCCCTGGCTTTCCATGGCTCCCAGAAGTGGCAACATGTCTCCCCTCTGGCCCCTAGGCTGGGGACTCTGCGTGCTGCCCCTGCCCCAGCTCCCATTGGCCGGGAACCAGGGGGCCATACCTCAGGCAGCTCCCAGAAGCAGTGGAAAGCACTGCCTGGAGCCTGCACCCTAGCCCCCTCATACACCCCAATGCCCTCCCAGAGCCTCCTTCCACACTCCAAACCCCTTGGCCCTGGCCTCACCCAAGACCCCACACCTCCAGCCAGAGCCTGCACCCTCTCCCGCACCCCTGCCCCAGCCCTGAGCCGCTTCCCATACTCCAAACCCCTCGGCCCTAGCCTGGAGCCCCCTTCTTCACCCGGAACCTCCCTTCCCTGGCCCCACCCCAGCAAGAGCCTGTACCCCAGCTGGAGCCCTCTCCCTCTCCCCCTCCCACACCCAAACCCCCTCCCCCAGCCTGGTGAAAATGAGAGTGAGAGAGGGTGGGGGAGAGCGAGCAATGGAGGAAGGGGGGATGGAGTGAGTGGGGGGCAGCGCCGTGGGGCGGAGGGCAGGGCAAGGGTGTTTGATTTTCTGCAATCAGAAAGTGTGCCATGCTAAGAGAGAGGATGGCAACATTGGATTTGGTATTAACAAATACACTTAATTAAATCCAGATGTGAAGGAAGGGAAAAATTGAGGTGCATCAGTCTGGAAATACCAGTGCAGTAACTGAATAATTGTTTCCCACATTTGTTTGTATTAAAAAGACGCATTTGTCTATCATCAAAAAATAGTAAAATATGTACAAGCGATGATCACAAGAAAATAGCTAACTTTAATAGAATTACATGTGCAACAGTGAGGGAAAATCAGTGAATAGGATAGAGTATTAAGATAAAGAGGGGTAGTAAAAAGAGAGGTCATTTTAAGGAACATCATAATAACCCTACCTATTGTCCGAAACTTAAAAGGGAAACTTTGTACTGGAGATGAGAAATTATTTAAGACTGAAGGCTTTTGAGTTGCTATCATTATAGCTGTTCAAAAATACATTTAGATAAAATGTGAATGACATTACTGTGACGAAAGAGCCTTCTCAATTCACAGGGTTGGAGGCACCTGTCATGATGCCTACAAAAAGCGTAACAGTGGTTAGGTAGCTGGGCGTTGTCTGCGCTGCTTATGCTGTTGACCAATATCCTCTCGCTGTTACCTTGTGCTTCCCTCTGTCTGTCGTATCTACTTGTTGTCTCCTGTTCATTACTACCGGGAGATCAACACTTCTGCAATTGATGCAGCAGGTGTCGATTTAGCGGGTCTAGTGAAGCGTCTCCTGTCAACACGGTGCAGTGAAGACACCGTGATAAGTCATCCTAAGCTACGTCAACTCAGTAGCGTAACTTAGCTCGACTTACCCCCATAGTGTAGACAAGGCCTTAGATTGTAACCTCTTCAGGGCAGGAACTGTTTTGATATGTGTTTGTACAGTGCCCACTGCAAGAGGTCCTGAGTCATGATTTGACCCCCTGGGCACTGCTGTAAAACAAATTAAAAAAAATCACTTCCCTTTTTTTTATTTATTGTAAAAAGATACCACCAGGAAGAGAGAACTAAAAGAAATGAAGCTTGTTTACAGGAGACTGGAGTGTTTTTTAACCAAATGTAACTTACTGCAGTTGGTCAGTTTGTAGAGAGATTAAATGGAAACCAGAAGCTGCCAGTCTTGCATTCAAGAAGAGGAACTAATTTTAACAGGATTTGGATTTTCTCCTTTTTATTTGGAACTGCACATATGTGCCAGCACTCTGAGCCTTTCAGTGCAGAGACTTTTTTCATAAAGTTAACGCTACCAGTTGACTACAGTGGGTCCCTGGTATACGTCTTCCCCCTTATCCGTTGTTTCATATATCTGTTGCTCATCAATAGATGAACGTGTTCCGATTCACATCTGTCCCGATTTGCATATCTGTCCTTTGAAGTACTGTACTGGGAGTTGCAAACGACAGATTTGCTCACCAGCGTGAAGCGGAACACGTTCCCCTATTGATGGGCGACAGATATGCAACAGATATGGGTAGCCCCACTTAATAGCCAGGCCCACCCCCCCCCACCCCAGTTCCAACTCTGCTCCCATCCCAGCGCTCGCCTCACCTGGTGCTCCAGCCACGGAGCGGGGGTCGGGGGCTTGCCCGGCGCTCCAGCCACAGAGCCCCAGATGGGCAGAGCAGGGTGAGCCCCAAGCGCACGGGGGGAGCAGGGGAGCACATTTTTCCAGGCACTCCTGGCCAGAGTGTCTATTGCACCCCACACTGCAAGGCCAAGTGGAGGGGTGGAGAGGCCGCTCCTACCCCTCTGCCTCCCGTCATTGCCCGCCCACCCAAGTGTCCCCTCCTGCCTACGCCACTGCTGTACGAGCGGGTCCCCGGTATACGTCATTTCGGTATCCATGGCCCTTTTCAAGAACACAACCCTGACGTATACCAGGGACCGACGCTAATGTTTTTGCAGTTGTTTGTAAGTTACAAATTAAACTGAAAGCTGCTTTGCTACAATTCTTGAAAATTAATCAGAAGTTTTATAAAGTCTAATATTCTTCTATGCTGGAATTACACGTCTAGGACCACAATCTCTTAGCTTCTTTGTTTCTTGGTTCTGAAGCTCATGGCCTTGAAGCCGATCACTAATGGCAGGTGTACTTCCTTCTAGATAGACTTGCTAATTCTGTTGTCACTATAGGAAGTAACACATAAGGAAGCTGGCTGTGGAAATATTGCCATACTAAAAAGTTATAAGTAATCAAAAGTAGCAGAAATGCTACTGCAATCTTAATGTCCATTGCATTTCTCTTCTCTGCTAGAGTGTTAATCACTTTAAAGATGCCAATAAATGATTATCACCTTCTTCCAGCACCAGCATGCTTTTCATCATTTAGGGGGAGGGTTTTTTTAAAAGGGAAAGAAATTGAACAGGAAAACGTGGGGTGGGGCATGTAACCTTATGGCATGTAACCCTTTAAGAACTAGCATTCTCACAGTAAAGAAAAATATAAAGGATTGATAAGTCCCTGACTGACTGAAAATGGCAAAAATCATCCCATCTGATTACAGACCTTTCTAGATCTGATTTTATTTATTGTTTTTAAAATGCGTTCTCTGACCGATTGCACTCCTAGGAAATAAAAACATGGCACCATTTTTTAAAAGGGCACAAACTTTCACAAGCAGTCATGTGTTTGGACACACATGTTGTGAGCTGTGAAGCTGTCCATTTTTTGATTACTTTAGTATTTGTAGTGTATTAATATTGAAGAGTGCCTGTTGTAGGAGATAATTGCATGCAACAAGGAAATATCTGAAACCATTTTATGGCATTTTGTAACACTAAATGATAAGCATGATGGAGCTGGAAGGAGGTGATAAGGATTTATTGGCATCTTTAAAGTTATTAACCCTCTAGGAGAGAGAAATGCAATGGATATTAGACTATAGGTAAGGTTGCAATGGCATATCTGCTATTTTCAGTTACTTATAATTTTTCAGTATGGCAGTTGTGCTTGAATGAATCTTTTGATGCTAACGCTGATCTAAGTTGATTTTGTGAGAACGAATTATTATTGCCAAGTTTGGGTAGAAAATTAATTCATCCAGTTTTATTGCATATAAATATAGGTAGTGTGAAGGGGAGGAGTGAATATACATGTTTGTGATGTTTCAGACTCTTTTGCACATAACTGAAAAACTGCTTTGTACAGGCTGAGGGTTTTTAAAAATATTGAGGTTTTTATGGTTAAACTGCAGTTTTTACAAATGAAGTGTTATCTGGAGTTTTGTAATCCACAAAAAGGGAAAGTGGCATACAGAATGTGAACTCATTACTCGTCAGAAGTCAGGATACATACAAGGATAGCATCCATAAAATACATAGGAATGAAGTATTTAAAAAAAAATCTGATATAACCATAACAGCCTATCCTAAATATAAATCATCTTTTGATTTTTAAATAAGTGTGTGGTCTTGGTTTTATAAAAGCTCTCTGTTCCATTCACAGTAACTAAACTTTGGTACAAATTTAGCCTGACAAGAATGCTTTCCTGTTGCTGTTGTTGTAATATATGTATTTCTAATAATTTTAAATGCAAGGGAAAAGGAAGACCTTGAAATCTCTACAGCACTCGGGAACTTTCAACACTACTTGGGCAAGGTGTTGGATAGGGTGTTGGGTGGCTGGAGTTAGCCCTGAATTTGTTTCAAATAAAACCTGTTTGTAAGTAAGTAGTATAACTCATCTTGTTATAGCAATGAGAATTGTTGGGTGCGAATCAGTTCACTCTCCATAGTAAGTCGTATGATTGAGCTTCCAAAACCTTCTCCAATCTGTACAAAAAGATTTAACATAACCTTTCGGAGTTGCAAAGGACTAAATTTAGCCACATTAAATCACTATTGTGCAATTTTCCATCTGTTTATATCCAACAGTATTGGAAATATTCCATGCTAATTAAAATGTCTGATAAATATACTAACACTTTCTCCATTATAAATTATGGGAGAATTATATATTAATTGACTAATTTAAAATGTAAGGGTGCTTTTTCCAAGCCAACCTTGTATTAATAGCAGGAATTCTTTTGCTGATGGAAATGGTCCCCAATTATCACAGCTTGGGTTTTGTTGTACATTGAACAGAAGTCAACAAAACAAGTATGTAACAGAACCTGCCTAAATAGCAGCCACACTCATTAAAAACACAGCATTAATCAGGGGGTGAATGAAGAAGGTAATGGTGTATAGATTCTCCCCCCCCTCCTTTTCTAATCATAGAACAAAATAATGTTATATGAAAGGATTGGAACTATTATGTAGTACTCAATTATAGGGAGGTGAATAGGTCCCAAACATGCCATGTTATCAAAGGAGCAGACTGGTGTTTGCATGACAGTTGTTTCGTTACAGACACTGTCATTAATTCCATGTGTCAATACTGCCCTGTCATACACAGAGCAGACAAGAAAGAAGTACCCTTGAAAACAAGGGAATGATTTTTTGAATCGTTATTAAGCTAAGTGGCAAGCAGGAAGCTGAAACTTGTATAGGTAAATTTGAAGGGACACTTGGGAGATCTGCAAGTGGAGAAAAGAATGCATTTTACCAGCTGCTTAATTAGGGTGTGTTTTCTACTTGTATACTTGAATAGAATGCTTTGTTTGTGTTAGGAATATGTGTAGTGCAGCCAAGAGTCTTTGATCTTGTTAGGGGTTACAAGGATGTTCATACACACTTAAACAAATTTTATTAATATGTACATTCATATATTTGCATTTATAATATATATTCAATTGATACAGCAAAATTCATACTGCCACCCACTGCATGTGGGAAGTAAGATCTCTTTCCTATAATGTGGAGTGATCACACTTCACAGCTGTGATAGCATAGATGTGAAATTATTTTCTTGGACGTGTGTGCATTTGTCAGGAGAACCCCAAGATGACTTTTACCTTACTTTAAACAAAAGGGTGCAGGTCCTCAACTGGCATAAATTGTCATAGCTCCATTGAGGTCTCTAAGCAACCAGTGCTAAATTGGTGACCTCCATGGACCTATGACAGTTTACACGAGCTGAGGATCTGCATGAGGATTGTTGTATGCAAATGTCAAAGTCGGCTTTATTTCAATTGGTGGAGTTACTCCTCTTGCAAACCTACCCAACGAGTTCTGTTTTGAGTAATGTACTCATTCCAGACTCATAAAGTTAGCTTTGTGGCATCCCAAACATCACATATTTTGTTTGCTAATCATTCTCTTTACTTTTAGTCCTTTTTTTCCTCTCCCTTCTCATTTTACCCTTTTGAAGTACACAAGTTACTGTGGGGTGGTTTGGAACTTTGGATGGTCAGGAGAGGCCGAGAACCCATACTGCCAAAGTGAGAAGGGGAGGAA
Organism: Lepidochelys kempii; assembly: GCF_965140285.1. NCBI lineage: Eukaryota > Metazoa > Chordata > Testudines > Cheloniidae > Lepidochelys > Lepidochelys kempii. The sequence continues at coordinate 254,498,665 of NC_136380.1, forward strand.
GAATCAGTCCTAGTCCACGGCTAGTTATCTCTCCTCCATGAAGAGAATAGCCAGTGGAAGTACATAATTGCACATTCCCTCCCCCTGCCAGCTCCCCCTGGAGACTCAGATGTGTAAGGAAGCCATACTGTCACTGGTCTGCATGCAAGGGTTGCAGACCTCTTGCACAAATACCTAGAAGTCTGCCCAGCCCAGCTTGCAAAACCACACTGGTTTCCTTGAGTTCAAGGTGTCTCAAGCCACATAGTGCAGCAAATACATTTTTCTAAAATGCCAGAGGAGAAAACACTCTGAGTTTGTGTCTGGTGCAAATAATGACTGTGATTTGAGTGCCTCACTTATGCAAATAGCTTCCCTTTCTCTATTGAGAGAGATGAGACTCTTCAAAACTAGGGTTTCTGGTATCTTGTTTGAACATTGGTCATCTTTATAATATCTGAATTATTGTTCATACCCTGCAACTAGCGTGTTGCTTTTCTAGCTGCTTCTGTAACAGTCATCATTGGAAGGAGGGATTGTTGACTCTCTGTACAAAGCCCTTCTCGTTTGTCCTAAAGAGAGAGTGAGGAGCAAGCAGAATGTTGGGGGAAATAAAGCTTTTCCCCACTGAGAGTAACTAAATCCTGCTCTTTAAGTTATGGCTGTCTTTGGGAACAACAAACAAGTTTCAAGGGATTCCCTTTCAAATTGGAGGTAAATTAGGGTCCAGCATCCACACCATTTAGATGAAATCATGAAAATTAAAAATAAGGGCTTTTTAATGGAAAATTAAAATGTTATCTTTGACCTTACAGCCTTTTCCATAATCCACATATAATAAATGAGGTGATAAAATGTGAGGATTAAATAAATCTTTGCTAATACTTTTTGATTGGCTTAATCAATAATTAATCATCTTTAGATGAGGCCGTGGCTTGTGGAGTAGATATAATTGGATTAGCTGTGGAGAGGCCTTTGGAGCTTTGAAGAGATTAAAATGACTGTCAATCCCTGTAATTAAACTGCTACAAACAAAAGCAATAGTTAAAAAAAAAAAAAAAAAAAAAGCTGACTTTCAAAATGAATCAACAAGTACTTAAGCACCACTAGAGGTTGTGTAGGCAGAATGTGTTCTCCTGAATGATTTATTTCACCGAATGAGATAATATGTATCAAATCGTCTATTTTAATTGTGTGTTGCCCAGAATGCCAGGTGAAACTTTGGCAACCATTTCTTCTTAAAGAATTCACAGAAGAAAAGCTAGTGTATGTATTTAAAACAGTGAACCTGCTCCTTGTGGTGAGTCTGTCAGGCATTGACTTTTCCTGTATCTTTTAATTGGCTTAATAGGTTGGCCTACATGAATGAAGTCTTTATCTGTCCTCCCCACCCCCGTTTTGGATTTGTTTTGTTCCCCTTTCTTATTCAAAATGGAGATCTTCATTAAAACGTTATTTTAAAGACTATAAAAATATAGTTTGTGTGTATATCTCTATATATAATAAAACAGTGGATTGATGCATGTGTGCATATGCTAATTAAGACTTTTAAAAAATCTTACAGGGATGAGGTTATAAAGCCAATGGGAGTTCGACCAGATGGCACGATGACTCCTTTGGAAGAGACAATCTGCCAGTACCAAACCAATGAGCAAGACAGTTCAGATTCAGACTAAAGCATCACCTGCTTCTGTCAATATCTCCTTTAATCAGCATCTTCCCTCAGAGCCTCGACATCTTTTATCTACACATTCTACCCTCTCATTAGCCAGCATCACTTTAAGTCTTATTATTGGGATATTTGAATGATGGATCTTGTGGTGTAATCTCTGCATTTTTATTAATCCATTTATATAGGAACAAATTATCAGTTTATTAATTGTAAAGCAAATTGTATTTCAGTGAGATGAAAATAAAAGATTGCAATGCAAAAAAAGTAAATATTTATTGTAACTTGCTAGATTCTTCTCTCCCATTTCAATAGGTTTTTTCCTTTTCCTGTTGTTGTTGGTTGTTGTTTACAGTGTCCTACCCCAGCCCCGTCCCAAAATACAATTTCAGCTAAAGAAGCAGAATGACTTAATTGCCCTAGGAATAAAGGATGTTAAATGTGACATGACTGACCTAGTCAAGCCATCAGTTTGCTTACACGGTTTCTCAATGTTTCTACAACCACTTTAGAAGAACAACATGTTAACCATCAAATTTGATCTCCCCATTCGTTACCATGGTTAACCGATCTGTTTCAAAATTTACCCTCTGTGTCAGTCAGCTACCGCTTAATCTACTTTTATTTTATTTTATTTTTTTTAAATAAGCTGTATTTGGTTGTTCTCTGAATTGGGGCCACAGAAGTAAAGCCCAGCAAGCCTATACTATTTATGGCCTTGATCATGGGTGGTGAATTGTATGAGCCCATGGTGCCCAGGCTCCACCAATATGAGAGCACAGGGGCCCGGATCCACCAGAGTTAGGGGCTGGGTCTCTCCCCTGGCCTTGCCTGCTGCCCCCGCATGCCTCCCCTGGATCATCCCCTGCCTGCTGTCCCCGAGCAATTTAAAAGGGCATGCGGCCCCCACCACTGGCAGTGCAACAGGGCTAAGGCGCTTCCTGCCCGCCCACTCTGCTTCCGGAAGTGGCCGGAAGGTGCTGGCACGTCCCTGTGGCCCCTGGGGGGGGGGGGTCTGCACGCTGCCCCACCTCGAGCGTCAACTGCGGCCAATGGGAACTGCAGAGGCCGTGCCTGTGGGCAGCGGTGCGTGGAGAGCGATCCGGCCCCCCCCACCTAGGCGCTGCTGCCAGAGGGGTGTGCGGGTCACTTTTGGGAGCTGCCTGAGGTAAGCACTGCACCCCTCACCCTCTCCTGCACCCCAAACCCATGCCCCAGCCCAGAGCCCACACCCAAACGCCCTCTGAGAGCCTGCCCCGTGCACCCCCTCCTGCCCAGAGCCTCACCCCACCTCAGCCCAGAGCCCGCACCCCACACCCAATTCCCTCCCAGAGCCTGTTCCCGTGCCCCAGTCTAGAGCCTGCACCCAAACTCCCTCACAGAGCCTTAGGCAGGTGGGGGACGAGACTTGGACCTGTTCTGGGCACCATCAAAAATTATACAAAGCTGCTGCCCCTGACCTTGATTCAGGAAAACATCCCTATTCAAACAGTGCTTAAGCATCTGTTAAATTGTTGCCAGGGATGGACTTCAGTACATATTTAAGTGCTTTCCTGAATCAGGAGCTACTTGTTGAAAAGTAACAGATGTGTTAATTGAGGGGAAGTCATGTGAAGAAAGGAGAAGGGTTTTTTGGGGGGGTGGGGTGGGGGGGGTAATTGAACTTGGTGGAGTTGTGGGACAAGGCTTGTCATACTTAACTAATGCTTCTTTACTCTTTAACTTTACAATTCTGGACCCTTAAAAGATGAAAAGTTTTAGAAGTGCTGCATTACTGCTGTTGCCTTTTTGCCTACCTGGTCTCTTTACCTGTGTGTCTTTTGATATCCATATGTGAATTACAATCCCTGCTACCTGTCCTAGTCAAGTGTGTTTCTATGTTTTGTTCAAGTGCTCATCATAGACATCTCTCTCACAATTTCAGGGGGAGGCTGGCAGAATCCCTCCTGCAACGACTACTCCAAGCATGGTTTGTCTCAAGGAAGCCAGCAGCCCTTTAGCCTTTTGTTTCCCTCAGTTTAACATTGGTCGCATACAGAGCTTCTGGACAGCCTATAATGTCCATATGTTTTCCTGAAGTGTAAATGTGCACACTTCTGTCCACATGGCTCCCTAACCTGAATGATTTTGTGTAGCAGGGGAAATGGGACTTGATTTCATAGGGGTGTGTTACCCGGAGGTGTCTCCTGAGCATCCCTTATACTTCCTAAAGGACTGGAAAGGAAAAGCCCATTGATGCCATCTCAGAAGGTGTGAGTTTCACTCACTTCAGAGAGAGGTTAGCCAAGAGCCTTCCCTTTTACTTTAAAGAGCACCAGGGATATAAAAATTAATATTATAGAATTTTTGAAGCTGAGACCACTAGAAATGTTGTTCATGCTAATCCATGCAATTCTAGATTGCCTGGTGAATCTATGGCTTCTCTTCACACTGCATTGAAACTAGTGGAGTTCAAGCCACCTTGCAGAAGTGAAGCCAGCCACTGCTCCCGCCCGGAGTTGGAGGCAGAAGGCAACTGGCCAAAGCAAACACATTTCTAATGCACCAATAATATGTAGGTGCCACGTACAAAAGTAAGAGTGGCCCCAATTCTGCCACTACAGGACCCTACTCCTCCATCTTGGGCAAGTTTCCTGAATGAGATTGGTTTTGGTAGTTGCCTTCTTCCAGATAGTTACTTCTAGACTGATTTGTGGTGTTTTCCAAGAGTGGGAGTCTGACTGTAGAAGAGTCCACCTGTGGGCAGTGCTTGCTCTACACAAATTGCCATCAGCTCTCCACAGACAATAAGGTTAATGGTGTAGAAGATGACGACCGGAGAATTCACAAATTCTCTCCCTCAGGAGCAACAGCTCACGAGCTTCATTAATGAGGATTTGAAGGTCTCTTGGTATCCACTTCAGACATTCTTTCCTACAGAGGTAGGAGCTGTTGCTCAGGAGTAGAGTCCCATAAAACATACACAGGCTGTAAGATTTTGGACACCAATCAGTGCTGCAGCAAGACCTCCTGCAAAGTGGAAGGGATCAACGCAAGATTATTTTGACTAAGGAGAAAGATCACACTTTGCCCGCTGAGCGTATTCTACCAACTCTAAAATGATCTTTCCCAGAAGGCCGGAGGGATGAAATTATATTGGCTCAAGGGATCTCAATATAGACAGCACAACACTCTGCTTCTGCCAGTTTGAATAACACAACCATTTGTTTTCCTGTTTAAAGGTTTATTTTGCAAAATAAGAGTATATATTCTTCAGACACCCACTGGACACTGCTTAAAGTGACAGGCAGAAATGAAGACTCCAAGTACCTGAATCTGGCTGATGTTCCAGCTCTGAAGTAATTCATGTAAATTCACTCCTCCTCAGTAAATTGAAACATGGTCTCGTTAAGTGTATGGAGTAACTTTCTACTAGGGCAATGTCCCAAAACCTCACTCCATTATTCTATTAACTTTACACAGCAAGATTATGGGGAGTGAGGGTGAAGGTTACTGCAGACCTGGCAGCTCCTCCTGTGGAAAAAAACCCAAGCTTTTCTCACTCCCCACATGTCCCCTCTCCTTTCTTTGAGATGGCTCTTCGTCCTACCTCACCATTTCATCCCTCTTACAGCATGGAAGCATGGATGCAAAAAACTGCCTGCAGGCTACCGGCAACCCACACTGTGCATCAATCTGGCTCCCCTGATAGGTTCAGATTCTGTGGAATTTAAACTTTTGGGAAAAAAGTGGTATGTAGTCTTTTAAGTTTGACAGAAAACCTGCAGGTGCTGGGATGCAGTACTGTCTTCCTCAGTTTGCAGAAACTGGTAAGGAACAGTACCACAGAGACTGCAGCAGGAAGAGGATCTGCTCCTTACTCTCTCTCAGGAAGACCTGAGGTAAGGAGGAGATAGGAGTGTAGGTCAGAGAAGGATGGCTGTGAATAACTGGTGGGCTCTCAGTTTAAGCCCCCTTAAATTTCAAGCAACTGCACTGCTCAAAGAGGGAAAAGGGCCAAGAGGTACTAGCCCAAATAGAGGCCAACCTTGAGATGGGGAAAGACACGGGCGAAGTGAGGAATAAAACAGCCATTGCAGTGGCCCTAAAGAGGCAATAGCTAATTGTATTAAGGGCCTGAGTGAGGCTACCACCCCCATTTCTCCTTGACCAATGGGTTTGCAGTTGCTCGGCACTTCAGGTCATAATACTAATTATTGTGGCCGTCCATAGTCTAACTTCAGTTATCCCAAACTCCCATTGATACGTCTGCTGTGCACTGCAAGTGCGTATAGGGCCCTTCATGACTTCATAGCTCTGCCCCGTGGGCTCTAATTAAAATAAAATTCAGCCCTGTCTCCCTAATGAGTTTGACACTCCTCCCCTTGCTCCCCGGTGCTGCACTTCTTTCAGCTGCTGCATGCTACATTTTGGTGTAACTCACAGAATATTGTTAAATGAGCCTGGAGGCTGTGCTTCCCTTTTGAGTTAATTTGTATGACAATAGTTCCTACAGGCCCCCAGTCATGATCAGGGCCCCATTGTGCTAGGCGCTGTACACACACGCACAGTAAAAAGACAATCCCTGTCTTGAAGAGCTTATAGTGTAAGCTGAAGTGAGGCATTTCTAAGTTTTTTTTTTTTTTTAAAAATGTGTCTGCTGTCAATGAAAACCAGACATTTAGCAGTAGCTTCAGTCACTTTTTAAGGACAGATCTTGGAACCCCTGCACGCCACCCGTGCTGAGCCCAGCCAATAGCAGTTGAATATATGAGAAAATATTAGGACAATATTAAGGAAACAAGATGAAAATAAACTTGATTCAGGAGAGTGGTACAGTTGCTTAGTGGCTCTCTCGCTCTCGGGGTGTAGGAACGCACACGGAGCTATTGGTAATCTCATGTGGGGATGTAAATGGTATTCTTGTAGCTGTATTGGTCCCAGGGTTCTAGAGAGAAGGTGGGTGAGGTAATATCTTTTATTGGAGAGTCATGCCGGAGGAGAGCTGTAAAACACATGTTAGGGTGACTAGAACGTGCTTGTAGACCAAGATTATTTTAGCATATTTTGTGGTCCCATGGCCTAGTTTTTGCTTCTGCTAAAAGTCTTGAGGCAGCCATTGGACATTATTCAAACCATCAGCCTGCTTCTGAATTTAATAAGCTTTAGTTCTACTGTATGTAATTGTGTTGGATAATAATGATGGGCTCAGTCAATCCACCCAGCCAATGGAAGTTAACTGGATTCGTCACTTTCTGATATTGGGTAAAACGTTCAAAAGCACCTAAGTCCCATTTTCAAAAGTGATTTAGGAGCTCAAATCTCACTGAAAATCAAGGGACTTAAGAATCTAAGTCACTTCTGAAAATGTTATTATAGTGAATGGAACATAGACAGTAAGGGGTGATTTCCCTGTTGGCAATCCTGTGACACTAGATTCTTCGTGGTACTTTGCCATGATCTAAGTATCGTCTCCACTGTGACATAGGATACTTTGCATATTGTCTCTGTAAAACCTGCTCTCTGTATTACCAATTTCTCCATGATTCCTCGGGGACAGAAGAGGAGTTGTTTCACTGATTTTTCTCAGCTACCATGAAGAACATCTTGTGGTTTCTGATTATTCGGCTGATAAGCTGATGAAACCAGAGAATCGTCACTGTTAGCTACACACACAGCTCTTGCTCCAGCTGTTGCTGTACCTGTGCATTGTGGCATCAGTTCTTGGTACAGCTCCCAAAAGCAGGTGCTGATTTAGACCTGAATGGTACTTTGGATTAAGTTCTATGGATTCCCCAGGCCCTGCCACGGTCTTGGGTTCCACTAACATTTTGTACATATACACACGCACTTCCTGACTACTTAGCTTGTCAGCTATTCTTTCAGACATGCTTCCCTCAAAGGCTCCATATAGCACTTTTCAGTTTGACAAATGAACATGGACAGCTGCCTCTTCCTTCTATTTGCTACCCAATTTGCCTAACATCCGGCCCTGACCTGCAGAAAGCACCTCCTTTGTGCAGGTGGGAAGAAGGGGATGTTCCTTGCTAGTAGTAGAGTTGGGCAGGACAGCTAGGGAGGCTCCTATGACCTAACTTTGCTGTTTGGGGCTGGAGCTCTGAAGTCTACCTCCTGTCTATTGATTATGCATTGCTGGAACTGCATCCAACACACTCAGTTATGCAGGACACATGTCCTCTAGCCTTAAAGGGCCGGTAACCTGTTACATGAACAAAAAGCTATTTTTCATTCAAAAATAACCGATTTCTAAAACAAATTTTCATGGGAAATTGTTGACACTATCTAAACACAAAAACCTCATGCTTTATTCTGCTGGGAGGGTTTAAAATTTTAATTGAAAGCATTTTGTCAAATATTTTTAAATGGTGGTTAAAATTTTACATTATCTGAAAACCAGATTTTTGGCAAGGGAAAGTTTTGAAAAGACACTTTTGAAGGAAGGGTGACTTGCATAAAAAAAATCACAAAAACCTTCAAAATGATGAAAAAGGGTTAGTTTAGAATATTTTGACTTTTTTTTTTTTTTAAGAATAGACTTTTGTTTAATCAGATCTTACTTGCATTAAGAAATGACTTCCTTCTGGACTGCCAATGCACTTAATATTAAATCTCCTTAAAATGAGAGTCCCTTTCCCCGGAACAGTTTAAAAAAGTGGTGAATGGGCAGTATTATTTGGGTTTTCTTTTCTTTTGAAAGTAGCTTTGGCTTATCTAGGTGAAGTAGTTGTCAGAGAGCGCTTCAAGGTAGAGAATATTACAATACAGCAGGCTAACATATTAGTCCATTGCCAGGCATCCTATCCAGAAAGAGAAAAGTGAACTCCAAAGTATACAGGAATTCAAGAGCTTCCAAAGGAGCATTCCACTACATTCTCCTTAGTCTTATTAACACAAAACAGCTAATAAAATCCGGCACTTTAATAAGGTTGGCTGTAAAAAGACTGTTCCGCTGTTCAAATAATTGAAAAACAGACTTTTTAGATCTTTGATGAGCAACAAGTTAAACAGTTAGCTGGCCAGGAAAGATTTTTTTTTTCTTCTTTCTGATCCATGTGTGTAAAATGCTAATTAAAAGTAGTACAAAGGCACAGCAGCTCTGAGGAACAAGTATAAGCACAGTGTAATCTGGCAAACGAAAATCATTGGTTAACATCTTAATTACCTGGTGTGTTCAGCGCTGTTAGAAAAGGTATCCCAAAACGATAGGGACCATTATACTAGTTTAACTGAAAGCGTATATACAATAAGACAAAACAAATCAATCTTTCCTATGTTGTTTTGTGCAGCCTTTACTACTGAAGTCAGTTATCTCTGCAGAATGCAGCTTCTGGCTTCAGGGATCATGCAAAGTTTAGCTCAGCAATCTCTGACCTGTCAATTTGTCTTGGGTCCTTTGACTTCTGCTAAATGTCCACTGATACTGAGCTACCTCAGTACCATTTAAAAAGTAATGTATCCATAGGCCATTGTGTTAGGCAAAGTATTTGGGGGTGGCAGAGGGGTGCAGGAAGATGCTTTTAAACCCCATTGTGCTTCCTGAAGCCAGCTGGAGACCAGTCTGGACCCTGGCATAATGTAATGCAACCTCAAGGCTGCTTTAAGTTGTACGTGGCTGCCAGTTGTACCTGTCAATTGCCAACAGCCCCCAGAACCTATGCAGGCACATCTCCTTTCCCCTGCCCTTTACAAGCCCAGAGCAGGTCTGGGGGAAGAGAAGCCCCGTCATAAGGCCTGTTGGCTGGAAGGACAGAGGGCTGAGTAGTGGGAAAGGTTGGACTAGCTTGATAAGCAGCCAAATGTTTAACATTTTGTGAGGTTCCTCCAACATCAGATGGTTTGTTTTACTCTGGTACAGTTAGTTTACTCTGTGCTTTTAAGTAGCAGTTGGCTCTGTTGATGCTGGTGTTTGTATGCTTATCATTTCATTTTCTGTGTAGTCACAGTGTACAGATTCTAAGAAACGCTGTACCCAAAACAATATCAAATCTGCCCATAATTCTGACATAAAATCACCAGCCTCCTCAACTGGCTTCCTTCTTGAGACCCTTCCACTCCCCTGCACTGGGAGGAAGGACCAGAAGAGGAGCTCACTGTGGCAGGGCCATTTGGAGGGTCAAAGAGAAGTGTACTATGGGCTACGCTTCAGAGGAGGTGCCCAGGTTGACTGCCTCCACAGTCCTGGGCAGCCTAAGCACCTGTCTCTGTAGCTGCATAACTGCACAACGAGAAGACTGCATGGACTGGAATCTCCCACTAAACAGTCACAGCTCACAGTTCCTCCAGAATCCATTCACAGCTCACGAGTGTCCCATTGTGCAGAGTGAGAGCAGCTACTGTAGTTTGGTCACTACATGTTCTTAGTCAATGAAAAGAGCTGGCTTCTGCCACCCGCCAGCCTCTTGCATTTGCTGATGTTTTGGTGTCTTAGCTCAGCTTTCCATGCTAACTGGAACAGGGGGTGAAGGACCTGGAAGAGGTTTTCATACTGCTCCTGGAGGCAGACCCAGCATGCAAAAGCTCTGGGATGGTTCTGTCCTCACCTGGGCTGTGTGTGAAGAGTGACAATATACAGCGGACATTTACCATCTCCAAACGTACTATTTCACATTCTAAGCACCAAGAATACTGTAAATCATACAGAAAAGGTGAATTCTGTGGTGCTCTAAGTTCATTTTGTAGTAGCACCCCCTGTATATAATATATTGTAAGGGTGCGTGATTGGCTATACAAAGCAAGATGGCCAAAGATGGCTGCCATGATACTGGCATGTGATGATTTCGGTGGACAATATTGCAGCAGCCTGTGATTCCAAGCCAGAAGTGGATCTCACAACTTGATGTGCAGAGAAACTCGGTGCTTAATTTCACTAGAAGTGACATTTCAAGGACACGCAAACTCAGTGAGATGACACAGTTAAATAAATACCTAATTAGATAGATAAATCAAACATAGGAGGAAATTATTTCCAATTTTCCCCCAGGTTCAACTGGAATATGTTGTAAATAAAAAGCTCCACATGGTATTTATCTCATTCCAGGCCAAATTGTGGCTTTATACTCTGCTCTGGAGAAGGGGTGTGCCTCACACAGGCCGGTTTCTTCCCTGCTCTCTTTCTGCTCTGGGGTATTAAAATCTTCTAGTGCTGAGGAGTAGCAGATGCTTAATTCCACCCTGATGGTCAGTTTTCAGAAGGTGGAACCAAGGTCCTGAAGATGGGTTAACGTATGGGAGCACATGGGGATTGCATCTTCTTCTCTCCCTGGATTAAGGGAGAAACACTCCCTCCTCCTCCTCTGGTGTGGCTGGCCCTCCTCCATCTCGTTTCAGTATAAGACTGGCCTCACTCACCTGCTTAACAGGAGTAGTGGGTGCTGTGGAGAGGCTTCTCCTAATGCCCCTGCTCCAAGAAAGCCATACTGGAGACAGGATGTCCCACTCAACATCCCTGTGCACAGTCCAGACTCTGATCTGGCCCTCAGTGTTCACTTCAGAAGATCACATTGCAGGAGGCTGAATTACACTCATGTTACTACCCAGTGAATGAGGCAGGGATTTGGGGATCACATCCTTCACTATGTCATTTCCTGAGTCGAGTGCTACACTTTGCAACCCTGCCATCCTTTAATGTAGTGTTTTAATATAATATGGATTGGCTCGGTATAAGCTACCTTTGAACTACAGTACTTTTTTTTTTAAACAAAGGAAAGCTAATATCAGAATATGGTGTTTTCTACCAATATTTAGCACCAGGAGGTCTGATGAAAAGGATAAAGGTGCTGTTCTGAAGTTTCAGATTTTATTCATCGTGGAAAGGTTTGCAGTCCCTGATCTAAGCTGGCAGCAGCTCCAAGACCTTTTCTGAGAGTGACATAGATGCAATCGCACCTCACTAGTAAGCTCCAAGAAAATATGATCCTGTTCTGACTCCTCTTAGCCTTGGGAAAGGAGTGCTAATGGTCCTTTAGTTGCTGCTGCTGTTAAAAAGCCATTCTTCATGTGGTATATAAATCTATAGGGTGCTACCAAATAGGGATCTAGAACTTAATGAGATTTACAGTAGGATTGTAAGGTATTTGGGGCAGGACCCTCTCTCTATGATATGTTTGTACAATGCCTAACACAGTGGGGTCCAGGCCTCTAGGTACTACCACGATACTAACAACAATAATTGTGTTAACTCTTTTCCCCAGGATTTTATTGACCGTTGTTGAATTAGATATTTTCAAGAAGTTCTGCCTTTGGAAGGCTGGTTGGATGACTGAGTCTACCAAATGGTCAGGTCATATATTGCTCAGGTTGACACACGCTTTCAAATTTAAAAAGCAAAAGCAAACCTTGGGGCAAGAATTGTGAATAGGAGGCTACAGCTAACATGAGGGAAAAATTAGTGCAAACTTTCTTCTGATATTCTCCTAAATGAGAAGCAAGTTGATGTCAGAATCCATTCTTAATTCAAGCTTTTTTCCCTCCTGCCTGATGCACTGTGATTGCAGTTTAAAATGAAAATGATTGGATTATACATACTTCAGCACATCCATAAATCCCCTTTTACCTTTAAAGTGCAGATTAGATGCTAACCACAGACAGTAGGTCACTGGAAATACTGAAAAGGTTGCCTCCCCCACCCTCCATTCTGCAGTCTTTGTCAAAAACTCCGGTGTCATAACTTAAAAATAGATAAACAAAATTCATAGCATATGCAGAGATTTGAGAGTTCTACCTTGAACCTAAAATGCTAGGAAAGATTTCACACTGAGTTTATTTCTTAAAATTCATCTTGTCGAGTAAATCCCAGAGCCATATTACATCTCAGTTCCAAAGGCATTTAGGAAAAAGAATACTTCATTATTTTGAAAACAGAAGACTGGCTGTTTCCCCCTCTTTATTTCTTTGTGTCCAAACATTCATAACACCCTGTTTGGGGAGGAAAAATTCCCATCCAAGTTGTAAAACACACTTATAAGTAAATGGAAATATATGAACAGAGCTGTACTGAAAACAAAACCTCCAGGAACAAGATCTTAGTTTGCATGCTTCTCACTGTTGTATTTTGTCCAATTTGCATATTTTAAAGACAAGCCTTTTAAAAAAAAAATTCTGATATCAGCCTGAACTATTCTCAAGCTTTGAACTTTTCCATTCTTTCTCCTGATTATGGCCAAGTGACCCATATTTAAAAAGCATTTACAATAAAATTATAGCACTTTCTTTTGTGCTGCTAGCTTTCCCAGTGAAAAGCCGAAATGTTTTAAAATTGTCACTTTTTGACAGAGGTAATGGCTGTAATATATTTAGTCTCTTCCCTCTTGTTGTGTTTAGAATGGCTATGCTAATAAAGGGCACAGCTGTCGATACTTTATGGCCTGCTGGGGGGGAAAAGGGGAAGGAAGGCAAAAAACAGATTGACTGTGTGTCAACAAATGCAGCTGGGAAAGAAAAAAAGGAGCCCCTTGAAGGCCTCTGCAACTTAAAGTCCAAGATAAATGATGTTCCTATGTTTAAAAAAAAATGGAGGTTGGAATTCAATAAGGGGAGGCTGAAAAGAGAACTGCTTAAAACTAAAAGCCTTTCTCTGCTCCGAGACAGCCTACAAGAGAAATGAGCAAATCTGACTACAGAAGAGGGTGAGCGGCCAAGAGAAAAAACAAAAAGCCTATCCTGGAAAATATATTGCATCAATGAATGATCTGAAGTGCATTATCACCAGCAGGCAGAGAGAATACAGTTTAATGGAGACGCGATGGCAAACTTTTACACACTGTTGCGGTTTGGGGATAGGCTTGTGTATGGGGAAGAGGGGGTGTCAGCAGGCACTATAATTATTCATAACAAATAAATGAAAATTAGCCATTTGGAATAAAATACACATGTGGTGCCTGTTAAAGCTACTGATGGTGAGTTGGGCCTGCCTGCATTCAAGGCTTACTTTCTAATGTTCTGCTGTGTGTTTTGCCCTCACATGACCCACCTCTTATGGTTTTCACCCTCAGATCTGAAGTCAGCAGGTGATCACATATTTGCTGCAGTAGGCTACAGGGAGTGGGACATCCTCCTTGCAATCTGATTCTGCCTCTCTTCTCTCCCCCCCCCCCACCCCCGCCCATCCTCTCACTCAGACCTACCTTCAGAAAAAAAGTTTTTTATTTTTAATGTTGAGTCCACATGTAGAACCTTTCCCCCTTCCTTTTATATAGGACCCCTGGTACGTGTGTTCTTAATGAAGGTGTTGTTTTTTCCTCGTTGTTGTTTGTAATTTGTCAAAATTAGTATTAATACTATTAACATTATAATAGAGCAATCTGAAAGGCAAGAAACAGATTCTGGGCCAGATCCCTGGTTGATGTAAATTAGCACAGCTCCATTGACTGGAATGGAGCTACACTGGCTGATTCACCTCAGTCTTGGTCTGCTCCTATTTCTTTCATGGGAAGCTGTCTTGTCGCTGGAAAGCAGGCACTTCTCCCCTTACATTGGCTTTCTTGGTGAGCCTGATGACCTGCTGCAGGAGAAAGTTTCATCTTCTAAGCACCTGTTTTCAGCCACCAACATCCTCCTGTAATTAAATGGGGCACAATGAACAAGCTTGGAAGGGTGCGTTGCTTTCCGGGGCTTTGTTTGACAGTGTTAGTGCAAGAAACAGCTGTTACACTATAATCACTCACATTTCTTAAACGTAACAATTAAAATGGCGATACGACACCATTTTTAATATGTGGTTCAAGGAGATGAGCTGTAGAATTAAGGCTGTGAAATTAAGATATTGCGTGTGGTCCAATATCCACTGAAGTCAATCGCTATCTTTTCACTGACACCAGTGACCTTAAGTGATGTAACCACGCGCAGTAAAACCTTATAACAGCTCTTGGGAAATACGCAGGGGATTTCATTGCAAGTGGTGGTGTGACCATATGTGAACAAAGTCTGGACATAATCTTGCTTTGCTGCATGGCATATTGACGTGACTTGCTGATAACAAGCTTGTACTCGCTCCCTGACGTTGAGGAGCACCTCTTCCTGTGCCTGGCTTGTGGAGCACAACAGTAAAGTGAGCTCAAAGAGCAGAAAGTAAGAGGAAAACAGTGATCCATCCATGAGCAACACTGCAGTCACACATACCAAGTGATACAGGATGTTCAACTGAGCTCCCATATGAGGAGAGATTAATAAGACTGGGACTTTTCATCTTGGAAAAGAGCCAGCTATAAAATCATAACTGGTGTGGAGAAAGTAAATAAGGAAGTGTTATTTACTCCTTCTCACAACACAAGAACTAGGGGTCACCAAATGAAATGAATAGACAGCAGGTTTAACATAAACAAAGGGAAGTATTTTTTCACACAACTCCTAGTCAACCTGATGAACTCTTTGCCAGAGGATGCTGTGAAGGCCAAGGCTATAACATGGTTCAAAAAGGATCTAGATAAATTCATGGAGGATAGGTCCATCAATGGCTAATAGCTAGGAGGGACAGGGATGCAAAACCATGCTCTGAAATGTACCTAGCCTCTGTTTGCCAGAAGCTGGGAGTGGACAATAGGACAGAGCACTCGATGATTACCCTGTTCTGTTCATTTTCCCTCTGAAGCACCTGCCATTGACCACTGTTGGAAGACCGGATAATGGGCAAGATGGACCATTGCTCTGACCCAGTGTGGTCATTCTTATGTAATGAGGCTTACAAATGTACAGGCGATACTAAAATTAAAGGCAGAACAATTAACATGGAATAATGTAACTGGAATTCAAAGGTTTAGGTGATGGGGTCCAACAGATGGCAAATGCAGTTAATCATAGAACAGTGTGTATGAGCCATGAAGCAGTCTAGCAGACATGTACTGAACCACCTTTTGGTCATTCTCAAACTTACCGGACTCAGTGTTTCCATTGCACCTGAGCTCTGCTTTGACAGAGTGGAAATGGGGATGAGCAAAGAGCTACTTAAAGTTGCCTGATCTGAAGCCACCTGTTCCAATGGGAGTTACAGCTGCACAAGTTAGAACTGCTGCGCCCCCTAAATCTCCTTATGCTGTGGGTTGAGGTGGCAGTGGGCTCAGGAGGAGGCTACCCCAGCAGACTGTTTCCCTCCAAAAGGGGAATTCTCTGAGGGCATATCAGGCTGCTTTAAGTCTGTTTTGTGCCACAAAGTGGCCTTAGCAGACTGGAGAATCTGGCCCCATTTCCAGATAAATTTTCCTCATTTGGTGTTTTATTTCCTCTTCCCAGGTGTATGTATTTACATGTATTTCTATCGATTCTCACTTCACGTGTGAGCCTCCTTTACAATCTCTCCTGGCCCAGTTGCAGTTTGCGTCTGTCCCCCACTGTATTTGATATCTTTCCAGTTCTGATGCTGTCAGCAGATTTGTTCATACTTGAATTTACATCATCTTCTCGATCCACAGCACTCGGTTCTGAGGAGCTCAGAAATCAAGTTGGTCTTTGGGTGGAATCCTAGAGAGAGACAAAATATTCACGGTGCAACATCTTGACAATGTACTACCATATCTGCATCATCCAAGAATGCATGGATGAGAGTGCTAATACTGAACAGTTGCCCAGTATTTACGTTGTGCCACATTGTGACTATAGTTGATACATTAGCTCCTCACTCCCCTCATCCTCTCTTGACTGCTGAGAGTGGAGACAGAAATTCTTTGTAGTTTCTTTTCTCCCCTGAGTGGGGTGATAGTGAGCAAACATACATCATCACTCCTTGTTGGGGGGTAAAAGTTGGAAACAAGTCACAAGTCCACCCAATTTAGACTTAATCAATTTCCCCCTTTATTTATACAATTTCGGACAGAATTATTATCACTTATAGTGTCAGGACATACATTTATGCCAGACAAATAACGACAGACAAGACAGAATTGGTAAATGGGCCAAAAAAGTTCTTTCATCTTCCATAAAAAAAGAAAACAAAAAAAACAACAACAAGGAGTACTTGTGGCACCTTAGAGACTAACAAATTGATTTGAGCATAAGCTTTCATGGGCTAAAGCCCACTTCATCAGATGCATGCAGTGGAAAATACAGTAGGAAGATATAGATATACAGAGAACATGAAAAAATGGGGGTTGCCATACCAATTCTAATAAGAGTAATTGATTAAGGTGGGCTATTATCAGCAGGAGGAAAAAAAACTTTTGTAGTGATAATCAGGATGGCCCCATTTCAAACAGTTGACAAGAAGGTGTGAGTAACAGTAGGGAGAAATTAGCATGGGGAAATAGTTTTTAGTTTGTGTAATGACTCATCTTCCATGATACTCATTGCCTCCTCTGATCCCTTGGTCTGGTCCTTTGGTCCCATTCTTTAGTTTCTGGTCCAGTGTTTTTCAAGTTTGGAACCACGTTCACTTACATGTTTTATACATTTCTGCATTTCAGATTACTTAATCTTTATCCAATCATCTTTTAGCACATCAACCTTTTGGATTTTAGGTAACCCATACATTATGCATGTGCAAGCTTCATTTACCCCACTTCTGTATTTTTCCTATTTGTTTTGCAGCTTCTGGATCATGTTGTTTTGTGACACCCTGCCCTGGGTCTTCCCAGAAAAAGGGGAGTTTTTACTTATCCTTGCATGTTTGTGTATCTCTTACTTACATCTTCCAACACGTTACCTTTGTTCTGTCAGCAATGACATTTTAAGCAGATTAGTAATTCTATGTAAAAGAAGAATTGGCAAAGCCACAGTTACTCCAGCAAAGTCATAGCCTTAATGTTTCATTCACTATACATAATTACATATCATTAATAACACAGGCTATCAAAGCTCTTAATCTTACCATTAACAATTCTTCATTTTATATTTCAGTGTTATATAGTGTCATATTTTATTCTGGGCTACCCTTAATCTATTAGGAAGGGTAGGGGAGTTTTGGAAAACGTGATGATTCTTTAATTTTTCTTATCTTTTTTTAAGCATGGGTTTTTCATTCAAAGTTTGAGGGGGGGTTGTTTGTTTTTTGGGGAATCCATTACAAAAAAAACTGCATTAGAAATTTCCCTATGAATGCATTTTGTGGGGTGTCTCAATTTTAGGGCCTTCATATTTAGTTGCTTGGTACCCCAACACTCCTCATGCTTTCTTGCTTGTGTCAGACAGGCCATGGAGTACTCCTACAATTGATCTTTTGCTTGCCCTGTTTTAAGAGACAGGCTGAACAAGTGTTACTGCTCCATACCATTAATTCAGTTGTTGAACTGTGTCCACTACTGACCCCTGTGGTGTCCCATTTGGTACCGTTCCCCAGGCAAAAATCTTACCATTATAAATTACTCTCAGCTCCTGATGATACCAGCCAATCGGGAGTCCATGCTGTGCTTTGTTTTGTTTTCCCAGTATAGAAAACTGACCAGGTTTTTGGAAATGTAGGCCCATATTTTGGGATGCTTAAAGTTAGGCTCCTAAATCCATATCTAGACTTTAAATAAAAGTGAACTAATTTTCATATATCCATATGCACAATATACAATCGCTATTTACATAACACTGTCAGTAACCAAACACCAACAGGCAACACACACTTATTTAGGGGGGTTTTGTTTTTTGTTTTGTTTTTTCAGAAATGCCGGTTACTAAAAGTACATAATTTAAATATAATCAGCATAATATTGTAAACTTAATTTTTAACAGCTTCACAAAGTATCAAAACTGACTAATGACAGTAGTCATTACTAATCCCATTTTTAGTGTAATTTCTGGTATTATTATGGAAGCTAAAGTATTTATTTCCATGTGTTCTAATGTACTTTTGTAAACATCTTTTCAGGTTTCCTGGAAGCGTGCTCTAGTAGTACAGATTGTATCATTACATTCATGGTGTCTGTAACAGGGCACGCTCAGTATTGCCAATCTCAGCAGATTAAAAATCAGTAGTCCTCCCCCTCCCGCAGTTCAGCCCCCCAGCCTCACCTCTGCTACTCCAGGGGCTCTTCACCCTCCTGCCCCTTCCCAGGCCAGATGTTGCAGAGGGAAGGAACAGAGGTGCTGTCCTGTCCCCCTTGCTCACAGGAAGGGAGGGGTAAAGCTATGCTGAGCTGTCAGGCTTTTTCTGTTCCCCCCACCCCTCCTGTGAAAATGGTTAGCAAAGGGGAGGGGAGTCCGCTGGCTTCTTGCAGGGCTGAATTGCAGGAGAGAGCTAAAGCTTCTAGCATCGTCCGAAGATGAGCTCCAGAGCCCTCAGCAATCCTATCACTCATTAAAAAAAAACCCACCAGAGCTGGCTCTTCTCAGGCAGGCTATGAGGCCAGCACACCTCTGTACTGATTTTTCTGCCCAGAATGGAGGCATTCTGGGGACTGTAGTTCCCAGCAAGTATGGGAACTGTAGGCCTGACAGCAAGGAATGCTGGGAAGTGGGCCAGGACTACAAGTAATCTCTCTTTCCTCCAAGTGAGGGTGACTGAGTGAAACCTGTGGTAGGGCTTCTAGCTAGGAGGGAGTTTTACATTTAGTTATTTTTTCCATTTTGTTTGTTAGTTTTTCCACTTTTTCTCTCACTGGAAAAGTGTGAAAAAGTTAATAAAAAAGTTAAACAAAATGTAACTTTGTCACCCTCTAATGTTTTGTTTTGTTTGTTTTTATTTGCTCCCTCCCCCCCCCCTTTTTCTGGGATTGGGGAAAACCAAAATGAAAATAGCTTCTAATCAAACAAGTTTAACTGCAGTTCTTTAAATCAAAATCAAAGAAATTCCTTAATTTTCAAATGGGGGGGAAGAAATCTTTCATTTAAATATGCTTTTGTTGTTGTGAAAAATAAAAAAACAAGAATTTCAACAAACCCTAGGAAACTGTTCATTTTGTGAGCCTTGGCTCTGCCTTGCCCCAAAGGTGAAGGTTTTAGACTTGAGTTGAAATGACCTTTTTTTTCATTTAATTTTATTTATTTATGGACTTTTATTACACCGCCAGTGATGGAGTTTGGCTTGGCCAATGAACTGAACTACTCACAGCAAGAGAGAAAGTAAAACAACAGCTACTCCAAGGACAGAAAGGTAAGTCACTGTGACAGCAGCCATTATCATGTAGCTATATTTTGATTTTAATGGAACATAACTCCTTTGCTTGTGAGTATGGCCCAGGTCTCCAAAAGAATTTAGGCTCCTGACTTCCATTGAAATCAGTGGGAATTAAGGGCTTTAAATACCTTTCAGGATCTGGGTCTATATGTCTCTCCCTGTGCAAATCACATGAATATTTTGTAATTGATGGTTGAAAAAACAAATGAGGCCCACTATCTGGGTTGGGAATGTGAAGCACAGGACAATTACAATTATCAACTCCATTCCCCTTCCTCACCGCAATCATTATATCTCCTTGGGTATCTTGCATTCCTTGAACCCACAATGTCTTTTCTCTCATGTCCACATTCCATGCCCCCTCCCCCTGGGGTCTCATCCATCTTCCTTCCTTTCTTCCTTCCTCCTTCTACACCCTCCCACCACTGCAGCTTCCCACTCTGCTCCATGTCTCTTCTCTTCTTGCCTCCTCGAGATACTCCACCATTTCCTAGACTCCAGCCTCAACACACACCCTCTTAGTCTGTTACTCCAATCCTCCAGCCAGTAGCACCTTTACCTCAGCCCAGCTAAGGGCATCAGAAGGGGGTTAGTTTGTGAATAGTTATACTAGAAGCATTATTCTTTATAAATGTAAAATCATCTCTTCCCTTGATAACCACCCTCATAAAAAATAAAGGATGGTAATATAATGTCAATCAGTATGGATTTATGGAAAAGAGATCTTGTCAAACAATCTTTCTCACTTTTTGATGGGACTACAAGCTTGGGTTGATAAAAGTAACAGATGTAGACTTCTGCAGGACATTTGACATAAAATACAATGTTCTAAAGAAAATTATCATAATAGAAAATCAATGCAGTATGTATTAAATCGACTAAAAACTGGCTAACTGATAGTTCTCAAAATTGTAATTGCAAATGAAGAATTATCCTTCAGTGGGTATGTTTCTAGGGGGATCCTGCAGGGATTAGTTCTTGGCCTAATGCTATTCAATATCTTTATCAATGGTCTGATAGAAAATATAGTCATTGCTGATAAAGTTTCCAGATAATAAAATTTGGTCAGGTGTAAATAAAGGTAAGGACAGGTCAGTTGTACAGAACAATCAGAATGTCTTGATAAGCCTGGTGCAATCAATCAATACGCAGAGTCATAGATCTAGGAAAAAAGGGTGTAGGCCAAATTTACTAGATAGGGGACTGTGTCTTTGAAATCTGTGACTCTAAAAATGATTTAGGGGTCATGGTGGGAAACAGCTGAACATGAGTTCCCAGTCTGATGATGTGGCTAAAAGGGATAATGTAATCCTTGGATCGGTTGGTTGTATAAACAAGGGAATATTTGATAGGAGTAAGGAAGTAGTTTTATCTCCATATAGCATTGGTGACGCCACTGTTAGAATACTGTGTCCAGTTCTGCTATCCACACTTCAAAGACAAGGTTGAAAAATTGGAGTAGGTTCCGCAAAGTGCCATGAGAATGATTTGGGGACTGCCTTACATGTCTTTGATTGAGTTCCTTATGTCTCTCACTGAATCTAACTTACAAAAGAGAAGGTTGAGGCGACTTGGTGATGGTCTATCTCAGGGGTGGGCAAACTTTTTGGCCCAAGGGCCACATCGGGGTTACAAAATTCTATGCAGGGCCGGGTAGGGAAGGCTGTGCCTCCCCAAACAGCCTGGCCCCCACCCACTATCTGCCCCCTCCCACTTCCCGCCCCCTGACTGCCCCCCTCAGAACCCCTGACCCATCCAACCCCCCCTGCTTCTCGTCCCCTGACCACCCCCTCCTGGGACCCCCCGCCTCTAACTGCCCCTCCGAGACCCACCCACTATCCAACTCCCCCTGTCCCCTGAGTGCTCCACCGACCTCTATCCACACCCCTGCCCCCTCACAGGCCCCCTGGGACCCCCCCCCATCCAACCCCCCCCATCTCCTGACTGCCCTGATCCCTATCCACACCCCTGCCCCCTGACAGGCCCCCTGGAACCCCACCCCCTATTCAACCCCCCCGTTCCCCATCCCCTGACTGCCCTGACTCCTATCCATGCCCCTGCCCCCTGACAGGAGCCCCCGAGACTCCCACGCCTATCCAACCCCCCCCCCCCGCTACTCCCCATCCCCTGACTGCTCCCCGGGACTCCCTGCCCCTTATCCAATCCCCCCACTCCCCGCCCCCTGACCATGCTGCTCAGAGCAGCAGGAGCTTGCAGCCCCGCCGAGCCAGTCCCGCTGCCCGGCAGGAGCGGCGGGCCAGAGCGCTGGTGGCGCGGTGTGGGCATCGCTGCGGGGGAGGGGCCGAGTGCTAGCCTCCCCGGCTGGGTGCTCAGGGGCTGGGCAGGACGGTCCCGCAGGCTGGATGTGGTCCGCGGGCCATAGTTTGCCCACCTCTGGTCTATCTACACAGGGAGATTCTATGCGAAAGTAGAGGGCTCTTTCATCTAGCCAGCAAAGGCATAACAAGATTGAGTGGCTTGAAGCAGCAATGTTCAAATTGGAAATAAGACACATTTTAACAGTGAGGCTATTTAACCATTGGAGCAACTTATCAAGAGATGTTGTGGATTTTCTGTCACTTGAAGTCTTTAAATCAAGAGGGGATGTCTTTCTAAAAGATCTGCAGTATTCAACCACAAGCTCTTTGGTTTGACTGCATGAAATTCTATGGCCTCTGTTATGTCACACTCCCTGCAGCTTTGCACTATTCATTGGTTGCCTGTTGTGCGGATTTTAACATTTAATGCCCAAAATATACTGGTCTCAGCTAGAGCTGGGCAAATAATTCATAGAAAATAAGTTGACACATTTTGTACTTTTTTATTCAAACTGCCCATGAACAATCACAATTTTGTCAAATTTATTCAAAACTATTTGTCAAATAATTTCTCTGACTTGGCCTTGGCTGCACTGGGATTTCAGCCATTGGTGGCCAACCTCAGATGTAGCTGGACTGATGAAAACTCCAACACGACACCAGGAAAGAAAAAGCTTGCACGAGTGGAGCTTACTCGTGCTTGAAGCTGGAATATTGGAGAGAGTTTCTTGTTAATTTGCCCTATTTTTTTAATCAGGGATTCTTAAACTTTTTCATTGCATGGATCACATCCTAATGTAGAGGCTGATTCTTGGACTACCTCCCATTCACAAGTGCATGGACCATCTTCCCTTTTTTTCATGATCACACAATATCTCTGCCAATAGCAACTGCATAAATGAAAACGTAATATTCGGAATTACCTGTTTCACAGCTGTCCTTATTTGATAAACGTTCCGTCCTTTTTTGAAAAAGTTAATCATATCGTCTACTTTTGCTGTTTTCGTCTACTTTCATCTAAGGCAGAGTTGGGCAAACTATGGCCCGCGGGACAGTCCTGCCCAGCCCTTGAGCTCCCGGCAGGGGAGGCTAGCCCCTGGCCCCTCCCCTGCTGTCCTCTCCCCCCCTCCGCCCCCCTGCAGCCACAGCTCACCGTGCCGCCAGCACTCTGGGCAGTGGGGCTGTGAGGCTGGCTCTGGCCAGGCGGCGCGGCTGCCGGTCCTGGTGCTCTGAGCGGCATGGTAATGGGGCAGGGAGTGGGGGGGGGGTTGGATAAGGGGCAGGGAGTCCCGGGGGCAGTCAGGAGACAGGGAGCAGGGGGCGGTTGGATAGGCATGAGAGTCCCGGGGGCCTGTCAGGGGGCGGAGGTGTGGATACTGGATAGGGGTCGGGGTAGTCGGGGATGGGGAGCAGGGGGGTTGAATGGGGGTGGGGTCCCAGGGGGTGGTTAGGGGCAGGGGTCCTGGGAGGGGGTGGTCAGGGGACAAAGAGCAAGGGGATTGGATGGATGGGGGATTCTGAGGTGGGCAGTCAGAGGGTAGGATGTGGGGGCCAGGCTGTTTGGGGGGAGACAGCCTTCCCTACCTGGCCCTCCATACAGTTTCAGAACCACAATGTGGCCCTCAGGCCAAAAGGTTTGCCCACCCCCATCTAAGGCCTGTGTTATGCAGGAGGTCAGAGTAGATTATCATAATGGTCCTTTCTGGACTTAAAATTTATGCATCTACAGGTAAAATTTAATTCAGCATATAAGGCCAATGCATAAGTCCCACTTAAAACCTATTTTTGAGGGCGTAAGTGGGACTTACATGGTTCATTAGGTTCGTGCTGGCCCCATGTGACCAGCCAGCTCTCCAGGGATCACTGGGTGTCCACAAACTGCTCTCTTTAGATTAAATTGTTGATTCAGCTGCAGAAGAACCTAAGGATAAACTTGTCTTCGTGAATGGTGGCTTCCAATTTTTTCTCTGTTTTGTAATTTGTAAGTTTCTTACTATTCTGCAGGTTAGTAGTAGGTGTTACAGTGTGGGTCTTACTCTGAAATGTGACTATATACAAATGACATGTCTTTCTCCAGTAGAACTGTATTTCCAGTTCAACTTGCTGATATTTCTTTTACTATTATTGTTAACAATTCAGAGTGCATTGTGAGACTACGGTTATGAGATATGGAGAGGAATTTTATTTAGGCTGGTTCATCAACAATAAAAGTGTTATCCAAGTTCCTACAAAGGAGCTATACAGGTGAAACAGAGGGCAAAATCTTTATGAACCTGTTTGCTCTTTGTTAGAGATGGAATGCACAGTGGAAGTCAGCATCAGAAATATGCGCCATTCACAGAGCCCTGAGTAACCCCAAAATAAATTGGAGCAACTTCCCAGGGCACAATGGTACAATGTGGTACCTGGTAGCAGTGAAGTAATTTTTCATTTGAACCCCTAAGAAGAGACAGAAAGCCGGTTGGAGATTGAAAAGAGGGACATCAGTATAAAGCCACTGCTAGATTTTGCTATTCCTAGGCATTTTATTAGAAGCCCTGATAGGATCAGGCATTTTGAGGAAATATATACAAGTAACGCAATAAAATATTCAAGACCTCACAGAGGACTTGCAAATCCAAGCAAGGGGTTTATGTAAAAAGGTACAGTTTCTCTGAGCAGAAATCTAAACTTGGCGCTCAGTTAAACCTCCACGACCCTTGTCTGATTTCTCCCCCACCCCCATCCCCGCCCCCCTGGGTTTTCAATACAGCCAACAATGCAAGTGAAATCCAATCCCATCCAATTAGAGGAAAACGAATGGCTCATCTACAATAAATGGGCTCTGAATAACCGTAAGCCAACAAAAGAGCAATGAACTGGAGACAGAGCACAATCTTCCTGGATGTTAATCAGCAGCTAACTCCACAAGCTTCTTGGATGTGGAAAGAACTGGGGGGAACCAGCTGAAGGAACCTTTCAGCACACATTGCCTTTTAACTAGTTAGGCCTCACAGTTTTACCGAAATATCAGAATGTTTGTAATTCTGCCTGTTACAGAAGGGCGTGTATGTTCTCGACATTGCTTGGTTTGAGTTTATTTTTGAAATGGTGGGTCCTATAGTGCCTACTCAGATATCATTTGTTTTGCACAGCTAAATCTATTTCAAAGTAGCTTTAAAAACCAATGAGCTCGAGTAAAGTACTGGAAACCGCAAAGAATAGTTTTCGCTTGCAGAGGTAAGTAGGCCCAGGAATTTTGGAGAAGAGGCAGTTGCCTTCAGAAGGCATGATGAGCCTAAAGACACACGTGAGACAAAGGACAAATCATAAAGAAACTACAGAAGCAATCTGTAATTAGGCATCTGAACATGGGCAACGCTTTCCACATCTTGGCGTACACAGAGGAAGTGACCGCTTAATGGCTCTAACTGTACCCTTCCCCCTCTTATATTCCTTTTCACATTCGTCTGAATGATGCCTGAAATACTTACACAGTGACCCAGATGTTATTTGCTCTGTCTTTAGTCCCGTAGATGATCTTTGGAAAGCAAGGACAAGCTGCAGCATTACTTACATTGTCAGAACTAAACTCTTCACTAAAGCCTCACGTGGTGTGAGCATACTACCAAATCTGAAGACATGGGCCACCAACAGGAGCTGTATTGCTACCCAGTCCACTTCCTTAACACGTTTTTGCCCCAGGCTGGCAGAGAGGTCATCCATCTGAACCACTGCAGAATCCAACTTGGGCTGCCATCCCCTATTGCCTACTTTAATCCATGCAGTACGGGGCTAATCCAAAACCCACCAAAGTCACTGACTTCAGTTGGCATCAGATCAGACCCCAGAAGATTACCACTTCATTTTATTGTTAAAAATTTAATTTATTTTTTCAAATGAAAGCTAAGGTCTTGTCTACACTGGCACTTTACAGTGCTGCAACTTTCTCGCCTAGGGGTGTGAAAAAACACCCACCTGAGCGCTGCAAGTTTCAGTGCTATAATGTGCCAGTGTAGACAATGCAACAGCATTGGTAGCTGCACCCCTTGTGGGGGGTGGGTTTTTAGAAAGCTGGGAGAGCTCTCTCCCAGCACTGCACCACGACTACACAAGCCATGTTAAAGTGCTGCCGTGGCAGTGCTTTAACATTGCCAGTGAAGGTGTGCCCTAAGTCTCTAGCTGTTATGGCTGTGAAGAAAATCCTTGCAAATATGACCCTATGTAAAGTATGCAGTGATGTCTGTCTGAGTTTGCAGAGAGCCTGAACCAATAGGCCTGAGCGTGAACTCCATTCTTTTCAATGGGTGCTAACTCAGGTGACGATGAATATACTATAAATGCCTCTGTTGTTAACTATTTCACTGCTCAGCAACGGTGAGAAAGGAGAGGGAGGATCATATTACAAACATCTACACAATCTACTCTGAATGACCGCTCACTTTGGGTAGGACTAGTAACAACACATGGCCAGGCTGCAGGGTTTTATTTTCACAATTGGTTTTATTTTCCTGAGGCTGATAGCTCAGCTTTCACAAGTTTGGGAGGCACTGCTGTGGTCCTTACTCTCTTGAATCCCATGCTCTACTCATATGCGTAAGGCCCCAATCCTGCAGCTCTTAAAAAGTCAACCACTGAATCTCACCAACACTAACTGCTTAAAGACATAAAACAAAAGAAGAAACTGAATAATGTAAAATGTCAAATTATATAAAATAATATTGAAATTATACGTCAAACACTTTAATAGAAATATCTTTCTTGTGCCTGATCCATAACACTAATGTTCAGATAATCCTATTCCTAGAGATGTTCCCAAACATCATAATATCTCAGTCCAGATAAAGCAGCCAAGTTTACCTATATAAAACCTATGTTACATGTTTTCATTTTATGTATGGAAAAATGAGAGTGAACAGAAAAGGCCTAGTCCTCCCCTCCCCCACCCTGCCCTGCTAATCTGATGTACAAGCAAAGGGTTAGTGTTTGTATGCTTTGAGAGGAGCAAGAATTTGGCAGGCATACAGATAAACTATTAAGTAATATCTGGGAGCAGCTAAAGGGGATTTGGAGAAGAGAATTATTCATTTGTTAAATTAAATAACAATTTGGTCTCAGCAGCATTAAAATAAATTTTCAAAGGCCATTGTTTGTTTGAACAAAGAGGGGAAAGGAGCTGTTAGAAGCAGTTTACAGAGTGCAAATAAGGGCACAAATAAGAAGGGGCATGTATATTAATGAGGCAGGGGTTGGGGTTCAGCATGGAGTGGCAAGCACAAAACCCACTTTCAATCTAATGTAGTGTACACCCATTGGCAATAACTTTGAAACACAATATTCCACCCTGCTGAAACTTAGAAGCTTAAGCAAGAGGTTCTCCAAATAACTCCAAATGTTGATATATGTCTAACGTGCTCGCTCTGGAATATCTACCCCTGAATGTCAAGCAAGAACAGGGCAATCTCAGCGCCTGACAGCTGCACACGTCCCCTTTCACTGGCAATAGTGTTTCTTGGTGCTTCTGTAACCCACACGCCTCCTGGGTGTGGTGTTCTAGCCCATCTAGTGGCACCAAGACCACTTACAGATTAATGAGTCTGCTACAGCCTTAGTTAAGGGCCATGTGGCTTTTATCTCATGCAGTAAAGGCTCATGCATTTAGCTCCAGAGGTCCCAGGTTTGATCACAACAGCAGTCTGTTGGTGTTATTCTTCTATAGCACTTTCCCTCCAACAATCTCAAAGTGTCTTACAAACATTTAGGCATCCTTAAGAAGGAGGCAAGTACTATTAGCCCCGTTTTACAGATGGAGAAAAGCAGGCACAGAAGTCAAGTGACTACCCCAGAGTTTCACAGGGCCAATGCTGACATGCTTACTTACCTTGATTAGTACTTTACTCCACAAATGGTTCCGTTGAAGTCAGTGGTACCACTCAAGGAGGAAATTGCTACTCACCAAAAGTAAAGGCATCAGTGAGGACTGGGTGAAAATTGTGAATCAAAACTGTTTTTTTAATGGAAAACTGGGCTTGAGAGAAAATTGTTTTGCAAAAAGCATCTGCTTTCTTTGAAAAATCTTATTTTTTTCCATCAAAAACGCAAACATCCAAAAACCAGAAAGTTTTTAGTTCTTGGCTGAAAACAGAAATATTTCTGTTTGGATATGATGCCACAAGGCCTCATGGGATTTATAGTCTGGTTGGCACATGTCCCCATTCTTGTCTATGGGCTGGACTCCGCAGCTGTACTATATGTTCCTTGAGACACCACAGCCAGGGACTCCATGATGTACTGCTTCCCCTCCCCATGACACAGGATGCATCATGGGAAAAGTAATCCCACCAGTGAGCTCAGTCTACAGGAAAGATTGGGAGCATGAGGTACTGAACTACAACTCCCATAAAGCACCATGATGGCATTTCCAAATGACCCTGGAGCCATTTTTTGAATAAGGTCCTATTCAATATGAGTAAAGCGTGTCAGAATCTGGCTGTGACCTTAACAACATCCCAGTGCAAGAGGGCAAGGAGCTCACTAGTATCTGACAGCGTTTCAGCTGGTCTGGCCAGTTCAGTGTGCCCCAATTCATTAATTAATTCAATTCATTCATTCATTCATTAATACATAAACTGTATATGATGCGTGTCATGTAAGGTATCTCTGGAAAACTAACAACACACTGATAATTAATATTCTTTCATAGTGTATGTATGGTAAATGGCCAAGGGGCCATTCAAATATGAGGAAAATGTGGAACTATTCTGTGTTTACCAGACAAGTCTGGGGAGCGGGTAAACAAGCTTCTCCCAGGCAAAGGACACGCCAACGCCTCCAGCCAGGTGTCCTCAGAGTCAATTAGCAATCACATCTCAAGTGGCCATTCATTTGCATTTTAGCAGACACTAGTGAGGGAATAAACCAGCATGGAATTTCCTTTACCAGCACATTCCATGTCTCCTTCCTCACAGCTTGAATGAACTTTACTATGGTGGGGGGGAAGGAGGAGGAAGAACCTTCAGAAGAATCCATTTCAAAGGTTCATTGGCCTATAAAAGAGAGGGGCAAAGAACCGCAAACCATTTTTCATTTAAGAAAGCAAAGGAACTGAGCACAATGGACCTTGTAGGAGATGCTGACAAGACGGGTGGTCAGCCATGTTGCTGGAAGGCAGTGGTGTAAGACTCTTACCTTGAACCAAGACTGTAATTTCATTAAGTATTCTAGAAAGTAATTCACTTTTATTTGTCTGTAACCATTTCTAACACTATCCTTTATACTTGGACTCACTTAAAATCCTATCTCCTTTTGTTCATAAACATATATTACTTCTAATCTAAACCAACCCAGTGCTGTGTTTGAATTGAAGTGATAGTTAATGCCAGTTAAAGTGACAAGCTGTGTAGCTTGTCTCTTTAGAGGAACAAACAAACCTTATTATTCCTCTGAATGGTCCAGGACAGGGCTGGGCATTGTGGAGCACATGAATTTGGGACTGGGAGTTGCTGGGGTCATCTTACCAGATGTAACCAAGGTCAGTGGAGCCCAGAGTGTTGCTGTGGTATAACAAGCAGGCTGCTGGAGTCAGAGCTGCTGGTCCAGGGTTACTGATCACACAGACACTCAGTGTAGGCTTGTGTGCAGGCTGGGAGCATCCAGACAAGGGTGCTACAGAAGCAGAGCTGCTTCTTCGAGTGATTGCTCATGTGTATTCCACAATAGGTGTGCGTGCTCGCCATGTGCACCAGTGCCAGAAGTTTTTCCCCAGCAGTACCTGTAGGGGGGGAGCACCCCCCACGACCCCTGGAGTGGAGCCTGCCTGGCACGGTATAAGGGGAGCTGCGTGCTCCCCCACACCCTCAGTTCCTTCTTGCCATCAGTGAAGGTGTGTCGGAACTGCTCTGCTCCAGCTTTGCTGTAGCTCGTCCCCAGAACTGTTCATTTATTCAGCGTTAGTACCTGTAGTTAGTTAGCTGTTAGATAGTTTAGTTAGTCAGTGAGCCTGGGCCGGAGCATGCCCCGCGCCCTGGGGTTTAAGTCGTGCGGCTCTTGTAGGCCTTCTGTGCCAAGAAGTGACCCACACACAGACTCTTTGCACTGTTTGGGAGAAACCCATATCAGCGAAAGGTGCAAGATTTGCAAGTCGTTTAAGCCTCGGACCAAAAGAGAAAGGGACATTAGGCTCCAGCACGCCGCTCTGAATCTGCACCACGGCATCAGTACGCTGTGATCCTCCGGTGCCACTGACCAGTCGGCACCACACTCCATCCACGGGGCATGCCAAGAGGGCCAGGAAAACTCCCTCTTCGTAGCAGCACCGAGGGAAGTCTGGGACAGAGGCTAGGCCCATGTTGGGCAGTCCTCAATCTCCACCGGGCCCCAGGCCTCCAACTCATGTTGAGCGGAGTAGCCCAGCCCCTTCAGAACAGGCCTGTCCGGATGCCATCCACGCCTGAAGCCCTCATAGAATATCAGGGTTGGAAGGGACCTCAGGAGGTCATCTAGTACAACCCCCTGCTCAAAGCAGGACCAATCCCCAACTAAATCATCCCAGCCAGGGCTTTGTCAAGCCTGACCTTAAAGACTTCTAAGGAAGGAGATTTCACCACCTCCCTAGGTAACGCATTCCAGTGTTTCACCACCCTCCTAGTGAAAAAGTTTTTCCTAATATCCAACCTAAACCTCCCCCACTGCACCTCCTTGTTCTGTCATCTGCTACCACTGAGAACAGTCTAAAACCATCCTCTTTGGAACCCCCTTTCAGGTAGTTGAAAGCAGCTATCAAATCCCCCCTCATTCTTCTCTTCCACAGACTAAACAATCCCAGTTCCCTCAGCCTCTCCTATAAGTCATGTGTTCCAGTCCCCTAAGCATTTTTGTTGCCCTCTGCTGGACTCTTTCCAATTTTTCCACATCCTTCTTGTAGTGTGGGGCCCAAAACTGGACACAGTACTCCAGATGAGGCCTCACGAAAGTTGAATAGAGGGGAACGATCACGTCCCTCGATCTGCTGGCAATGCCCCTACTTATACAGCCCAAAATGCCATTGGCCTTCTTGGCAACAAGGGCACACTGTTGTGTCCCTGTCCAGCTTCTCGTCCACTGTAACCCCTCGGTTCTTTTCTGCAGAACTGCTGCCGAGCCATTCGATCCCTAGTCTGTAGCGTGCATGAGATTCTTCGGTCCTAAGTGCAGGACTCTGCACTTGTCCTTGTTGAATATCATCAGATTTCTTTTGGCCCAATCCTCTAATTTGTCTAGGGCCCTCTGTGTCCTATCGCTACCCTCCAGCGTATCTACCTCTCCTCCCAGTTTAGTGTCATCTGCAAACTTGCTGAGGGTGCAATCCACACCATCCTCCAGATCATTAATGAAGATATTGAATAAAACCGGTCCGAGGACCAACCCTTGGGGCACTTCACTTGATACCGGCTGCGAACTACACATGGAGCCATTGATCACTACCCATTGAGCCCGACAATCTAGCTAGCTTTCTGTCCACCTTATAGTCCATTCATCCAGCCCATACTTCTTTAACTTGCTGGCACGAATACTGTGGGAGACCGTGTCAAAAGCTTTGCTAAAGTCAAGGAACAACACATCCACTGCTTTCTCCTCATCCACAGAGCCAGTTATCTCATCATAGAAGGCAATTAGATTAGTCAGGCATGACTTGCCGTTGGTGAATCCATGCTGGCTGTTCCTGATCACTTTCCTCTCCTCTAAGTGCTTCAGAATTGATTCCTTGGAGATCTGCTCCATGATTTTTCCAGGGACTGAGGTGAGGCTCGTTATGTCCATGCTGTGCCTGGAGCGCCATCGATGTCAGCCCCACGCTCCAGAAGCAAGCTGCCTCTGGGATCTCCGCAGTTGCCTCAGGCCCGGTACTGATCTCGGTCGAGGGAACATTTCCAATGCTGTTCACCACGCAGTGGCCGTTCGGGGCAGAGTCCATGTGGATCTCTCTCTACACCGACCAGACTGTCTGGCTGGATTCCGTCCGGCCAGGACTCTCTGCACCGCTTGTCCTCAAGGAGCGAATATCGATGGGACCATGGCAGGTGTTGCCAACAGTCCTTGTCTCTGAGGGGTTATTGCAGTTGGTCACGGCACGGTCACCGACACTGTTCCCGCTCGGACTCCCGCTCCAAGTCTCCGACAAGAAATCGCAGCCCTGGGCATCAATTGCCAGTGTCTCGCTGTCGTGGGTCTGCCCATTGAGGCCATTCACGGAGCAGCTGTTACGGTCGGTACTGGTCCTGCATGTCAAGATCACGGTCCCTCGGCCAACATAGATACCGGCACCGCCGCTCCTCCCAGCTCAGAAACAGCAGCAGCCCTTATGCCAGCCCAGCCTCTATTCGTAGCCGTCCTTCGGTGGGCTGGGCCAGCCAACCCAGCCAGCAGGTGCAGTGGCACCAAGCGTCGTGGCCGACCCACTGCTACCACTGGGCACCGTGGCCTCCGGCGCAGCCCCTGGTGGGAGCTCGCTCGGTGGCTGGAGCTTTGGAAACACCATCGGCCTCCCTCCCCAGACCCCTGAGAAAGGAGTCGGCGGGACGTATGTCCTCGGCACTGTGCCCGGAGACCGAGCAGGTGGTGGACCCTCCAGTGCTGGCCGACACCCAGAGCACCGCACGGGCCTCTTTGCCCTGCCCGGAGGAGGCGATTGCGGTCCCGCCCCACAGGAGGACTTCAGGGCCCATCAAGAACTTTTAAAGAGGGTGGCAGCAAGCCTCCACCTCCAGGCAGAGGAGATGGAGTTGCCCTCAGACTCCCTGTTTAATGTGCTGTCCCCATTGGCATCGGGTAGGGTGGCCTTGCCTCTCCATGAAGGGGTGGCTAAGATTTCAAATGCCCTGTGGCAAACACCGGCCTTGTTGGCCCCCGTCTCTATGAAGGAGGGACGCAAGTATTTTGTACCCACTAAGGGACATGAGTATTTGTATACCCACCCGGCGCCCAACTCCCTGGTGGTTGAGTCGGTCAACCACAGGGAACGGCAGGGTCAGCCAGCCCTGACCCCAAAGAACAAAGACTCTTGGAGACTGGACTCTTTTGGAAGGAAAATGTATACATCTTCAAGCTTCCAGTTACAAGTGGCAAAACATCAGGCTATCCTGGGCGGGTAAGAATTCAATCTGTGGGGCTCCCTGCCCAAGTTTGAGGACTTCCTCCAGGAGCTTGATAGGAAGGCGTTCAAGGCGCTAGTGGAGGAAGGGGCAGCAGCCGCTAGGGCATCTCTGCAGGAAGCTTTGGACGCTGCGGACATGGCCACACAATCCCTGGCCTCCACGGTGTCCATGAGATGGGCCTCATGGCTCCTGCTCTCTGGGCTGTCCAGCGAGGCACAGTCTTACACGCAGGATCTCCCGTTTGACGGGAAAGCTGTGTTTGCGGCAGAAATGGATACAAGGCTGCATGGCATGGAAGACTCCTGCACGACCCTCCAGATACTGGGACTCTATGTCCCAGCTCCGACAAAACCTAAGTTCAAGCCACAACAGACTCCCACCCAGGCCACCCTCCCAAAGTATGAGGCCGCCCATAAGAAGCAGTGGGACTATAAGAGACACCCTCAGAGGCAGTCTTGGCCTGCCCCCCAGCTTGGGTTCTCCAAGGACAAGCAGGCGGGGAAAAGGCGCTTTTGACAGGACACTTGGGGGCACCCTGCCAGTCCTCTTCAGGGATCCACCCCCAATAAAGCTCCCCTTCTCCAACCAGTTGTGTGCTTTTCTCCCAGAGTGGTCATGGTTAACCTCAGACTGATGGGTCCTCAACACCAACTCCCAGGGTTACACCCTCCAGTTTACTTCCTCCCCACCCAACCACCCCCTACTCCCATCCCTCTTGGGGGACCCCTCACATGAAGCTCTGCTCGAACAGGAGGTGGGGCGGCTCCTAGGACTAGGAGCAATAGAGGCAGTGCCCGAGGAGTTCATGGGCAAGGGTTATTACTCCCGTTATTTCTTTATCCTGAAGGCCAAAGGGGGGCTCAGGCCCATCCTGGACCTGCAAGGTCTGAAGCAGTACATGGTGAAACTCAAGTTCCGCATGGTTTCCCTGGCCTCCATCATCCCCTCCCTGGATCCCGTGGACTAGTTTGCTGCCCTTGATCTACAAGACTTGAACGTTCACATCCAAGTATTCGAGGGGCACAGGCGCTTCCTCCATTTCGTGGTGGGACAGAATCATTACCAATTCACGGTCCTCCCATTTGGTCTGTCCACTGCCCCCAGGGTGTTTACAAAATGCATGTCAGTGGTAGTGGCCTACCTCAGACTGCGGTGGGTCCAGATATTTCCCTATCTGGATGATTGGCTTGTCAAGGGCACCTCCCGGTCTCAGGCGAGGTGTCACATAGCACTCTTCCTGTCCACGTGCACCACCTTGGGCCTGTTGGTAAACAACACCAAGTCCATGTTAGTCCCGGCCCAATGCTTAGAGTTTATCAGGGTGCTCCTGGACGCAGCATCGGCCAGAGCCTCTCTCCGCCAGACAGATTTGAGACCCTGAAAGGTGTCATCGACTTGGTCACAAGGTTCCCAGTGACAACAGCCAGGGTTTGTCTGCAGCTCTTGGGTCACATGTCAGCGTGCACAGACGTGGTCCGTCATGCCAGACTCAGGATGAGGCCTCTCCAGCTCTGGTTGGCCTCGAAGTTCTCCCACGCCATGGACAGGATGGACAAGGTCCTCACCGTGCCGGACTCTGTGATCACCTCTCTATGGTGGTGGTCCGCCCCAAACAACATGCTCCAAGGGGTCCTGTTCAGGGACAGGGCCCCGTCATTGGAGCTGGCGTCCAATGTGTCGGACCTGGGTTGGAGGGCCCATGTGGTGAACTTTCAGACCCAAGGCCTGTGGTCAGCACAAGATCTGACCCTACATATAAATGCCAAGGAACTCAAGGCGGTGTGGCTGGCGTCTATGGCCTTCTGCTCTCACCTGGAGGGCAAGGTAGTCAGGGTCCTCATGGGCAACATGGCCTCAATGTTCTATATCAACAGGCAAGGCGGGGCCCGATCCTCTGCCCTCTGCCACGAAGCCCTCAGGCTGTGGGACTTCTGTGTAGCCCACAACATCCACCTGAAGGCCTTCCACCTACCGGGCGCCCGGAACAAGAGGGCGGATCACTTGAGCAGGGACTTTTCCTCACAACACGGGTGGTCCCTCCACCCAGAAGTGACCCACTCGCTCTTCTGAAGGTGGGGAACTCCTCAGGTGGACCTATTCACGACTCTGCAGAACTGGCGATGCCTCCGGTTCTGCTCCAAGTGGGGCCTGGGGAGAGGCACTATCTCCAATGCCTTCCTCCTGCCCTGGTCAGGCCGGCTTTTCTATGCCTTTCCCCTGTTCCCTTTAATCAGCAGGGTCCTGAAGAAGATAAGGATGGACAAGGCCTGGTTCCTCCTGATTGCCCCGGCATGGCCCAGGCAGCATTGGTACAGGACCCTCGCAGGCCTGGTAGTAGCTCCACCGTGGTCGTTGCTGCTCTGTCCGGACCTGCTCTCTCAGGACCATGGCCACCTCCTCCATCCCAACCTAGTGGCTCTTCACCTCACGGCATGGCTGCTCAGTGGTTAGGTGGAGAGGAAATGACATGCTAAAAACACGTTCAGCGTGTCCTTCTCGAAAGTAGATGGCCCTGCACTCACTGCGCTTATTTGGCGAAGTGGTCCTGGTTTTCTAGGTGGGCGGTGGACCAGGGTGTCTCCCCTGTTGCCGCCCCAATCCAGCTTATCCTTGATTACCTCCTCCACCTGAAGGCCCAGGCCCTGGCGCCCTCATCTGTCAAGGTGCACCTGGCAGCCATATCAGCCTTCCATCCGCCGGAGCAAGGGCACACGGTATTTTCCTATGCTATGACTGGCTGGTTCCTTAAGGGTTTGACTGTCTTCTTCCATATTCTAGACCCCCAGTCCCGCAGTGGGACCTAAACCTGGTGTTGGCTCATCTCACGGGGAACCTGTTTGAACCACTGGCCACGTGCTCCTGGTCTCACCTCTCGTGGAAGGTGGCCTTCCTGGTTGCAATCACATTGGCCAGGTGAGTCTTGGAGCTCAGGCCCTGACCTCCAAGCTGCCGTACACGGTCTTTCATAAGGACAAGGTCCAGCTCCGCCCACACCCCGCGTTTCTCCCGAAGGTGGTATCCACCTACCTCATGGGTCAGGACATTTTTTTACCAGTCCTCTGCCCCAAGCCTCATGCATCCAGTGAGGAGCGCCATCTCCACACACTCGATGTGCGGCAGGCTCTGGCTTTCTACCTCGAGCGGACCAAGTCGCTCAGGAAGTCCTCGCAACTGTTCATCTCCGCGGCTTAGCACGCGAGGGGCCAGCCAATTTCCACTCTGCGGCTTTCCAATTGGATCACTTCGTGCATCCGTTCCTGTTATGAGCTTGCGG
Source organism: Lepidochelys kempii (assembly GCF_965140285.1). Taxonomy (NCBI): domain Eukaryota; kingdom Metazoa; phylum Chordata; order Testudines; family Cheloniidae; genus Lepidochelys; species Lepidochelys kempii. The sequence goes on from NC_136380.1 coordinate 254,535,044, forward strand.
GTGTCCCCCTGCCACCATTGTGAGGGCACACTCGACTTGGGCTCAGGCCTCATCAGCTGCCTTCATGGCCCACGACCCCATCCAGGACATTTGTAGGGCTGCCACATGGTCTTCGGTTCACGCGTTCACCTCGCACTATGCTATCGTCCCTCAAACCAGGGATGACGCCGGGTTTGGCAGGCTGTCCTCTGTCCTGGGAACTTGTGAACTCCTACCCACCTCCAACAGATATAGCTTGGAATCACCTATTGTGGAATACACATGAGCAATCACTTGAAGAAGAAAAGACAGTTACCTTTTCCGTAACTGGTGTTCTTCGAGATGTGTTGCTCATGTCTATTCCACACCCCGCCCTCCTTCCCCTCTGTCGGAGTTGTCTGGCAAGAAGGAACTGAGGGTGGGGGGAGCACGCAGCTCCCCTTATATCATGCCAGGCAGGCGCCACTCCAAGGGTTGCGGGGGGATGGGGGCTCCCCCCCTACAGGTACTGCTAGGGGAAAAGCTTCTGGCACCGGTGCACATGGCAAGCACACACACCTATTGTGGAATAGACATGAGCAACGCATCTTGAAGAACACCGGTTACGGAATAGGTAACTGTCTTATTTTAAGGCACCCATTGTTACGGGGCAGGTGATGACACAGCCCCTCACTGGTCTGGATTGTACCACAAAATGTGATACTGGCCCTGTGAAACTATGGACTAGTTACATAACTTCTCTGTGCCTCCTTTTCTCTGTCTGTAAAATGGGGCTAAAATACTTATCTCATTCATATGGATTCTAGAAGGCTTAGTTCAGTTTTCAGGTTTTAGGGATTTTTTTGTTTTGTTTTTTGTTTTTTCCTTCAAAAAAAGTTGAAATTTGCTGCAGGGGGAAAAACCCCATATTCTAACCAGATCTAGTATCAGAGTCTGGCCCACAGTGAGTCAGCAGCAGAGCACGGAATAGAGATCCCAATTCAGCAAACACTTTAGTACACAGTTAAGTCTCATTGTCTTTGATTTGCTTCAAGTTAAGCATATGTTTGCAAGCTTTGTTGTATCAGGGCCAAAATCCAGGGGTGGAATCCTGGCTCCACTGAAGTCAATGGCAAAACTCTCTTTGAATTCAATGAGACAAGGATTTCACCCCAAATCTCCTGGATCCCGGGCCTCTGCTCTAACCACTAGACAGTGTTCTCTAAAACCCAACGCATTCCATCCTGATGGTTTTATGTCTCACCATCAGACTGCTTGCTAATCCCACAAAGTCAATGGTTTCTTTGTTTACCTCCTTCCTGCCCAGTGCTATGACATAGATAGGACATTTTTAGATTGTCCTCTAGAATAATGTCAGAACAGGCAATCTCTGTCCTTGGAAAGACTTCCTGTAAATACTGTCTTCTTTATTGCTTGTGATTAGTTCAACTGTTGTGTACGCGCCCAAGGTCTCTTTCCCCAGATGTATTAATCAGGAGATCTGCTACTAGAAAAACCCATTGGAATGCAGCACAGTTGGAGTCAACTGGCTCCAGTAACTGCCTCTAAACACACTTTTCCATTACAGTCATGCTCAGTTTTGTAAGATTGTAAAGCTCTAACATGATTTAATTCTTGAAGGTCTTTGCTTTCCATCCACCGGTCTCATTTCATTTTGCACTGACACATCCCCAAACAGGCAGCTGGAGTGGCCAACCCAGCCTAGAAGGGGAATACATGTAGTGATTGCTCCCATGATGACTTACACCCTTAGTGCCTTGGAAATTTAAATCTTGACAAAAGATTGTCATCTGGTGCCCCAAGAGTAAAGTGATTAACCAACCTTCTCATTTAGGAGCACTCTCACTGCTACCTTTGGCACAACCATCCTGTTCCGGCCCTCTGCCAGCTGACCTAATACCTCCCCTTTTCCTTTCTAGTCAGTTGTAGGCTATTGATTAGACAATCTTACCCATCCTGAAAACTACTGCACATGCTCCACCAATGGATAGGGGTCATTTGAGACTGCTGAGGTTGGCTACTAGCCCATTAATTCTAGCTTCCCTCAAAATGTCCACAAAATTGCAGTGTACAGGCAGGTCTCTTGTAGGCACTTTTATACCATCTTTAAAGGCCTTTATCTGCTGGATCAGTATTTGGGGCAGACACTCATCCTTTTAATCTTACCTAGTCTCAGCTTCAACCCTTTATTACCCTCTATATTACAAACAGATCTATCTTGTTTCTTTGTCTGTTGGTTTAGAATATTTGGCAGGTTGTTTAGATGAGACATAGTGATGACAGAGGGTCCAACTCTTTCCTGTAGCTCCACCCCCACCTGTTCTCCCTGGCCAGTGCCCTGCATAACCTGAATGCTTTTCTTTTTGCATTTGAATTTTATTTTATTTTTGAAGATATTTAGTTGTTTTTTGAAAATGGAAATTTTTGCCAAAACATTTAGCTTTTTCTCATCATGTACCCTTTTATGGCAAATTCCCAACAAACTTGGTTTTTTTGTCTGTTGACTTGAGCATTTGCCTATATGGGTTGACAGCTCCCTCCCACAGCGGAAAGTCTTTCAAAACTGAATGTTTTTTATTTTGAAACTGAAAATGAAATGAAATTAATAGGCAGCAGGTTTAAAACAAACAAAAGGAAGTATTTCTTCACACAATGCACAGTCAACCTGTGGAACTCCTAGTCAGGGGATGTTGTGAAGGCCAAGACTATAACAAGGTTCAAAAAATAACTAGATAAATTCATGGAGGACAGGTCCATCAATAGCTATTGGCCAGGATGGGCAGGGATGGTATTCCTAGCCTCTGTTTGCCAGAAGCTGGGAATGGGCAACAGGGGATGGATCACTGAATGATTACCTGTTCTATTCATTCCCTCTGGGACACCTGGCATTGGCCACTGTTGGCAGACAGGATACTGGGCTAGGTGGACCTTTCGTCTGACCCAGTATGGCTGTTCTTATGTTTTTATGTTCTAGGTGCTGTACAAACACAGAACATTGAAAAGTGGCCCCTGCCTCTGGGAGCTTACAATCTAAGCATAAGACAAGACAACAGATGGATACAGACGTACAGGAGAGTACAAGGCAACAATGAGACAATACTGGTCAGCATGATAGGCTGAGGTCTCAGCACACAAGCAGCGCATAACAGTGGGATCTACACACTCAAATACATGAAGAAGAACTGTCTATTTAAAACAAAAAAAACAGAATGAAACAGCCTCTGACATGTTTGTCGATTTAAGGGTGTGTTTGTTTACCAGCTTTTTCTGTCTGGTTAATTCACAGAAATGAAGTCAGCCTAACAGTTCAATAACTTAGCTCAGGTTCTCCGTATGCCAGTTCCCTTAGGCACCTCATCTGTTTTGTCTTCCATGGGCTCATGGTTCTGGGAACTTCCCTAGTTGGTCAGTGGCCTCCACTGTTAGCAACCTGAAAATGGCACAAAACCGCGGCAATCTGATTCACTGGGGCCCGTGCATGTTTAACTCTGTGACATGTTAACACCTAGGCACTCAACACTAGATGTCTTTCAAAATGGCACATAATTTGTTGACTGGCAATGAACAGGCAACTACCCATCTGCTCCATCACTTCTCTTACCAGATAGCCACAGCCAGGGAAAATGAGCTATGGGAAGGAACTATACTTGTGTTCTACTCTTCGAGCTATTTAATTAACCAAGAAACTAGCCCTGGATGCTTCTTGGAATAGTTGGAAGCCCCTGTTTCTTCAATCTAGCTATCCATGCAGGCATCCTATAACAAGCCCATCACAGTAGTATTTGCTGGCTGGCTCGAAGATCTTGGCAAAAAGCTCTTATTAAATTGTATAATAATGAATGAATTATATTTAAATATTGATGTATGTATTAAATAATACATATAAATATAAAATAGCATTTATGTAATGCTTTTCATCTAAGTCTCAGAGCACTTTTAAATGTATGCAGGCATTATTATTTCCATCTTACAGATGGCGAAACTGAGGCACGGGCAAACTAAATCATTTGCAAATTGTCATACAGTCAGTCTGTGCCACCACCATCAAAGCAGTGCTGAATTGTCTTCTGGCTGCTTTCTTAGGCTCAGTCCCAAAAGCTCATGTTCTTGGACAGGCCTGCACTCCTAAGAAGCCCAAGTGGAGTCTTTTGGTGCATCTCAATATGTAGGATTGGGGAAATAATTGCATAAAATGTACACCTTTCTGCATGCTGTGTGTATGAGCTCTGATCATTGCTCCTGTGTATCAATATAGCGAAGCGAGCTGTAGCTCACGAAAGCTCATGCTCAAATAAATTGGTTAGTCTCTAAGGTGCCACAAGTACTCCTTTTCTTTTAGCTCTTAAACTGAGATTCCAAGGTTGAAAATGACTGTATAGAAATGGCATCTTAAGTGATCTGCTTCCTGTGTGTGTTCAGTCACATCTGCTAACTTTAGTGTTACAAATGTTTCCACTCATTTTTACTCCTGTTTGCACAACACAATCAACATGCTTATGGGAGAGTGAGCTGGCTTCTATTGCTTCTCACGCACTAACAGAATTGTTGACTAAATTCCACTTGCAAGCCCAAATTCTACCTCAACCTTGAAACCCAGCAACTTAAAACAATTTGGTGCACTTGGTGTGTATTAGGGCTTGTCTATACAATGCTCTAGTTTGTACCAGAGGGGTGTAAATTCGAGTGTGCACTAGCTATAATGTGTTCTGCACTAATTGGCCAGCATGGACCCTGCGGACATGCACTAAAAGTTCCCTAGTCCACGTTAACTTAATACCATTTAAAACTGAACTACATTAATGTGCAGTAAGAAATTTTAGTGTGCATCAGCAGGGTCCACAAGGGCCAATTAGTGTGCAACATGCTAGTGTGCACTAGAATTTACACCCCCTGGTGTGGACTAATGCACTGTATAGACAAGCCCTTGTTTAGGAACTGCTCTTGCTGCTCTCCCTGAGCATATAAATGACCTGACCAAGTGAAACACCATTCAGGATCAAGCATTCTCAGACTTTCCACTGGAGAAGGACAGATCTGAGTCAACCTGAATTTACTAGGCCTCCTCCGTTAGGTTTGACACCCTAAAGGAAAAATAAACGTGGCAATATATGTCTAGTCTGTGCCATGCTGTGAACGGAATTAGACTGTAGACCTGATAGGATCATTTCACCTGCTGCCAGTGTAGGGGGTGTGGCTTCAGAAAAGGGACACTTGGATGCTCTACTGATGGCCTGTTGCTCTTTCAGCCACTTGCTATCATTCAGTTCCATATGCCAGGGGACTGGATTGGCCTAGCCCAGCCCAGAGTGGACTCTGGATCAGGAATATGCCATTTTAGCAACATCCTCCCCTTGATTTGCACCTTGTGCATTTTGGCCAGCTCACCTCAGGATCTGGCCCAGTCCTCAGAATGCTGGATAGGAAGGTTCTGTTAATAGACCATCTGGACTATACACATTTCACTTCTCGTCTATTTATCTCATAAAGCCCCTGCTTTCTACCTTCCTAACTTGAGGTGCTTTGACATGTTCATGTTCCTTAGATTGTTTTTCAAACCCTCACGATAAACCTTGCAATAAGAAACTTGCTTTTGCACCAGGGCACTGACCTAGCCAGCAAACATACTGTTTAATTAGTGATGGACCCTTCACCATTCTGCTGCCCCCATCACATACCATGTCCTGCTTCCTTTTTTCCTGCATCTGTTTGTAGCAAGCTAGTCCCTGTGAGAGAGAATTGAGGAATTGTAGCTACTCTGTAGCAGAAGCCTCAAAGCTGTCATCAGTCAGAACCAACTTCTCCAGAAACACAAACCTTGGCTACTTGAGCAAAGGGAAATCTTTATTAGCTGTAGCAGTATTAGAGTGAATGGCTCAGATCTTCAGGTGTGCCCAACAGTGGCATGCTGTGACATTTTTAGTAAGACACACAACGGTTCAGTTCTAAACTTGAATGGCTCAGGTGGTCCAACCTTTTTAGTGATGTTCCACAAAATAGCATCCTCCATGTGGCGTGATCTTGTACGTAGGGCGCATACAAGGTCACACTGTGAGGAGGATTCCATTTTGTTCTATAAAATAGCATTCTCCGAGTGTGTGTTTGGGGGTTGGATGGGATCTTCCTGTAGGCTGGATCTGGCCCATGGACCACCGGTTGGACCATGTTTTTGAATTCTGGGGTATGAACTTCATGTGTTGCATACCTAGATGGCATGCTACTAATACCCAAGTTCTACTTGATGTACCTGAGAGGAAGGTGGACTTCAAAGTTAGGTTACACTCTCCCTACCCTTGTGGCAGCCAGCCAGGGGCTAGTTTGTCAGCCTCAGGCCTTCTGAAACTTGCGTTGGATTGTATGGGACTGCTAGGTGCTGTAACATGGCTGAGAATGCCCAAGCACGGTGCACACTAACTACCTCAGAAGTGCCCTTGCGTTGGTGGGGAGAGGAAGAGGCGTAAAACTGACCCTACTGGCCTCTCTCCCAGTTGAAAATACTACTATGCAAGGGGAATCCCCAGCTCGCCTGTTAAGGCAGCTTTCTGGCCCCAGTGCACTGTTGTTTCAGGGGAATTTTTACTTTCGCTACTGAAGTCCATTTGAAGCTAAAATTAAAAGCAAAGTTCAAGGAGGGCAACTGCAGATGAATTCGAATGCCAGAGAAAGTTCACATCAACCACTGCAAACAGAGCCTGCCAAGTTTTGCACATCTCCACTTATATCCTCTGGAAACCAGGCACTAGACAATGAATTCTCAGTGAAACATAATAGTGCACAAACCAGAGCTGATTGCAATAGTTTTGTCAAAAGGTTTTGTTGATGAAAAATGGCTTTTTGGTCAACATTTTTCCACTTTTTTATTCAACCAAATTTATTTTTGGTGAAAATGTTTGGGTTTTGGTCAAATGTTTAAACTTTTGTTTTTTAAAAATTGGGTTTGTTTGTTTTTTTAAACAAAACCCAATTTTTTAAATCAAAAGCAGGTATTTTGAAAACTTTTGGGGGTTTCATATTTTTCATTGAAAAACAAAAAAATGTTCACTAGAAATTTTGTAAAAAATGAGGTTTATTTCATAATTTCCTGTGGAAAAATTGGCATTTTTGACCATACCATTTCAAATCCCTTTGACCATAAGAGTAAACAAAGGGAAAAATCCTCCTTGTCTTAATCTTCACAAATTTTGCCCCTCCCCACATAGCTGCTTGTGTCCTGTGTCATGTCATGCTCAGACATTCCCTTCCCTCTCTGCACAGCCAATGATGCCAGTCTCCACAGTCCTACCTGTTTCCTTCTCACACAGTCATCTGTGTTATCGTCCACACTGCCCCTTATGTCCTGACTGTTCTTTTGAAATGCTCCATAAAGCCAGCCACTACTCTGCATTGTCACCCTCTTTCAGCCCCACTTCTGACACAAAGCCTACAAGAAATCAGCCACCATTTAATAGCTAAGCTGAGGGGTAGTTGGGAAGCATCAATATTTATGTAATTGCCAGACTACAAAATATAGCAAATGGATCTGTTTGATTGTCTCCCATAGCTCCAGCCTTCATATGCCATTCCTCTTCTTGGACAGTAAGCTCTTCAGGGTAGGAACTCTGTCTCCATTTGTTTGTACAGTGGCTGCCACAAGAGGGCCCCAGGACTGATCCAGTCCTCTGTAATATAAATATTAACTAACAATCAAAACTGCCTTCAAATGAATTCAAAATGAGGTGTTCTTTCTAAAAGAGTTCATCCATCTTCTACTGAACTCAGTGGCAGTCTCTCCATTGGCTTTAGTAATAAATAATATCTAGTGCTTTTACAGCACTTCTCAGCAGCAGCTCCCAAAGTACTTTACAAAGGAGGCCAGTATCATGATCCCCATTTTACAGATGGGGAAACTGAGGCACAAAGCAGGGCCGTGATTAGTACAAGGTCACCCAGCAGGTCCAGGGCAGAGCAAGGAATTAGAACCCAGGTCTCCCAGATCTGACTTCCAATAGGTGTTAGATCAGGCTCCAAATAAGCAAAACTTGCTAAGTGATCATCCTCTACCGGAGAGCTCCAGGAAGGAGGTCAAACCAAACCAGGCACAATATAAGCATCAGTTATAGATGTCTTCTCAGTAGATAATTACTACCTTTCAACCCCTCTTGCAGGGATTATCGAACACAAGAATAAGGTATTCATTTCTATTACTGTCCGCTCATTCCTGGACCCTCCTGTACATGCAATAGTGGAGTTTTTGAAATATGAAGCTCGGCACTCAGGCCAGATCCTCAGCAGGTGAAAACTGGCACAACTCTGATTGCAATGAAACCATGCCGATTTGCACCAGCTGTGGATCTGGCCATTAATACTCCCTAGGAACAGAGTTGGACTGTTCTAATTCTTCACCCTTGTTCTGCCCAATTTTAGTTCTAAAAATAAAACTACCACCCAAAGGTTACATTCAAAAACTAGCTAGAACTATTTATACTTATACTACTTAATTTTAAGCAAGTTAGACAAGCTCTTTGTAATAAGAGCTTCTGGTATTGGTGCCCCTTTCTTGTACATGCTTAAAACTGACTTGCAAAATCGCCTTGTATTTCTTTGAGATCCCTAGGGAAGTTTTAGAAAGTACTCAGGCTAACACTCCCCCATTTCATTTTAAAGGTCAGGCTTAGAGTTGGCAGTTGTATAGGAGCTGTCTTCTGTAAAGAAAGTCTTAACTAGCCAGGCAGAGCCTTAACCCCACCGTCGAAAAACTAACATTGTCACTAGGATATGGAGAAACCATGGTGAAGAACTAGCAACAGCTAGACCACGGCAGAATGAGCAGTCGGCATCTACTCTGTGGGCCTTTATCATGCAGTGTTGTATGTACGATTCAAAATGCACAGAACGATTGTTGAAATGATGTAGACAAATTGACTCAAATTAGTTTAGCATGGGCCGTGCAAAGTTTAAGCTTGTTGAGCCCAGACACATAGCAACAGGCCACAGCACTTTTGGAAGACAGTCTGTTGGAAGTGCTAAGAGAAAAAATGTATTTGGACCCAAACAAGTAGGATTTTTAAAAATGACTGGCTCTAGAAGACCTTTGCAGAAATTATGATCCTTACTAAAGACTCTAGTAGAATAAATAAATTGTATAGAAATACTTGAGTGATTTAATGTCATTTTATATTCCCTTCAGCTTTTGACTGTTATTTAATGACAAACAAATCCCCAAAGAACTGCAAAAAGATTAAAAGGATTTTGAGATTGTGTTCTCTGCTTTCAGTCAAACTGTCCCAAATCCTGCCAATACATCCTTAGTGCCCCGTGACACCTACAGACCACCACGAGTGAGCTTCTTATTGTATTTACAGTAATCTAATTACACCAGGTCTTCAATTCACAGACAGCTTTGGTATACAGGCTTTAGTGAGAACTTTACTTTCAGAGCAGATTGCAATCTTTAATCTTTTAAACTAACATACTCATGGAAAAACTTCAAAAAAGAGAAGTTTTGAAACTCCTTCTGTAACCTTTGAGCTGTGTTCTTTCCCCCTTAAAGTTACTCTGAGTATTTTTGGAGAGCTGTTGGGTTTTGTTTTTGTTTTTTGTTTTGCCCCTTCTAATTACCTTAAGGCAATATTTGAGCTCCCGAGAAAGCATTTCATGTAAGGTTATAAATTGATGATCAACAGCTAATGGCCAATTAAAAAATCTTTAAAAAAAACAACAACTTCTGAATTAGTAGAGTCACACAAACACTTTTGAATGCCTCGCTGCACTTCTACCATAGGGGAAATAGAAATATATTGTGGAAATAGAGACTAGACTAAATATTTTATTTAAAAATTAAATGAGAGAATAGAATTTGCTTTGCTCATACTTAGTGGACACCAAGCTTCAAGCATTTTTTCATGCAATAAGAACTACATGACAAACACAGATGGATCGCTATACACATATCAGTACTGTACACAGACAGGCAAAATTGAAAATATGGCATGCTAAAAATAAAAAGTTCCAGCTTTAATATATGTAAGAAAAATATAAATCAAAAGAAGAATCATCAATAAATTAACAAATCTAGACATTCTTCGTGTGTCATTACTGCCATCTAGCTGCAGACAGTGGTATTAGACTATTCCCATTTCATTTTCCACTTCGGCTTCACCATTTGAACCTTCTCAAATTGCACCGGGTTTACCAGTACAATTCTTGTGCTAGTTTAAGAGAGAAATTCTCTTATCCAAGTTGCACTATGAATGTCTTAAGGACATACTTCTAGGAATCAATGCTTGGAAATCCCAGCAACATCAGCAGAGGTCTGCTCACAAATGACCTGATCTAAAATACATTGAAATCAGTGGGCTTTTAGCCCAGAACATCAGGGTGGATAAATTTGGATCCAGCACTACTATAAATATGTAACCCAGATCCCCCCCCATCACTACACCTTTTCTAGCTGTGCACCAACCAGATATAAATAGTTATAAACTCATATTTCATGTGATAGCACTAAAAATCCGTATGTGGACTTTTACTACTGCATATGATTCACAAATCATTTTGTATTTGAAATACAAACACTTGTCTGCCATGTTAAAAATCAACCAATATTTTTGCCATTATTGAGATTTATAGCTATGTAAGATCAGATTATATAGAAAGCCAAACTCGTGTTTCATAGTGTTAGCTGAGAGCCTGAAAAAATCTGGAAATATTCCTCAGAGCTCCTGTCTCATGTTTACCCTTGAACAATTTGTTAGGATGCATCTTATTATTGTTTTCCTCTGAACAAACTATCCATCAGACTGGATTAATGAACCAATGATCTGATTCAATGTGTTAAACTTTATGTTCCTATGCAATGGCCTGTGCTATGCAGGACATCAGACTAGATGAGCACAGTGATCCCTTCTGCCCTTATTATCCCTGAAACTATGTGTATGCTGTATTCAGCATGAAATTTTGCAGCATATTAAAATGCCTTCTAAAAGGGCATATGAAAAAGTTCCATTGCCACCTATAAAAAGACTACATTTAATGTTTTAAAATTCAAGTGAGAGCTCTGGGGAAATAGTTTTAAGCCTCAAAGTTAAGTCACTTACAATTTGGTACAGCATGCAGGAAATATTTAAAAAACTACCTTTAAAAAACCATTAGCTACTTTTTTGGAACATGGTCATTTGCAGAGCTAGTCGGTCTCAACAATAAAATGAAAATGTGACTAGGACCCTGTAAAACACATTAATGGTTGGTCCAGTGAAGGATAAAGGGTAAGAATGCCATCTGCTGGTTCATTAAAAATATGACCTCTTCTCAAATATCCCTGCTGTCATTCAGCATGAAGTCAGAGCGCCCAATTCTGATTTTACACATATAAGCCAATTAAATTATTCCAGCTGTACACTAGTATTTGGCCAGCTTGTGTGAATGATACCTGTATTTTACTTGTACAACATCCATATTGATATATAAAATAGCCTAGTTTATGCATTGTTTTATGCCACTGGGACTCACTTGGTTGCTTCCTGTTTTGCCCTCAAACTGAGAAAAGACAAGGTGAGAGAAAAAGGATTTGCACTTGCTGTTCGAAAGACTACTTTTTCTGAATAGTCTCTATATTTGTGTTGATACCAATGTGGGTTTGTACCCCTTTGTCTATTTGTAGTTGAGACATGCAATGCTATGTAACAAGAGCTCTTGCTGTTAAATATACCAATATCACCAGAATAAAGTTTTATTTTTTAAAGTGACCTCCTTAAACAAGGAGTGGCTAAGAGTGCCTTAATTCTGTGCAGCAATTTTTAAACATTACTAATTTAGAAAGTATGTTACAAGATGTCGCCAGTTTCACATCTGAAAATGTTTGAGGACAGGAGTGGGGTCTGACATTTCAGCCTGAGGCACAAAAGCATTATTTCAAAAGGTCCAAGGTTACAATCAATACACTGGGGCAGATTCTCTGCCCTCTTCCACTCTCTTTGCACAGCACTGGTGCAAATTGGTGCATCCCCTAGGCTGCTCTAACCTGCTCCAGGGCTGAGCCAGAGAATTAGGGAACCTTATGGTTCTGGTTGTTGGTTCTTATCTTCTATTTTTCCCATCTTTTGTGCTGCCCTGGATGACTGTGGTGGGAAGGGAGGCATTCTTTCCTAGATGCTCCCCTCTGGTCAGGCAGAGCCAGCTGAGCTCTGATCCTGCTCTCTCTGGGGCTCCTGTGGTCCATCAGGGAAACAGGCAATGGAGCAGTGAGAGCTACTCCTTCCTTCCTTGTGATGCAGAAGGGGAGAGACAGCAGCCTGGCGTGTTCCCATGTCTCATCAGAGCTGCTCCTGGGGAAGTGGTGGGAGGCAGTTGGGGAAATGTGTTCCCTACTTCAGTATTGGTAACCCAAAACATTCAACATCCTGAGATTGGCTTAAAGATCACAAGGGCTTTTTAAAAAAATAATGTGTCTCTGGTTTCTGAGCCTTTAGGGTGCATGGGGGGGTCACATTTTAAAACTTTTCTCCACAATCATGAAGGTTAGAAACTTACTATGTTAATTTCACATAATGACCTGACTCCAGAAGCTGATGTTTTTAAACCCCTCCTCCCCCCCACCCACACACACCAAATAGTGTGAGATAAAATAGTGAGAGTTGGTGACACAGCTACCTTGCCCACTAGAGCTGGGACTGATTCAAACACAACAGTTTAAAAATTGCACAGCATGGTCCAGGGAGCACACTTACAATTCACAATCAAATACACAGTTTCTTCTTGACACAGGGGGCCTTGATAGACACACTATAGAGCCCAGTAGGCCACCAGCTGGGTGCTACTGATGTAGAAGAATGGTGAAAAAGCAAAATACTACTGTTATCTTCACAGCCAGCAGTGCTCGCCCTAAAATGTACCTCACAAAATGTAATTAATCTGAACACTGTTCAGACCGTTAAAAGGCCTTGTTAGTTCTCTTGAACATTTTCTCTTTTATAATGTATGGGGACCCCTCCTGGAAACAGAGAGATGAAGGGGAAATGGAGCTGCTAAGGAGGGGAGCCAGAAGCGGGGAAGGGTGGGGGAGATTTGAAGAACATTTATTAAAGCCTCCTTTTCACTCCCTAACTGCGCTGATGACTTAGCCTAGCTCAGAATCCTCCTTTCCATCATCCTCCCCCAGCTGAACTCCTGTGAGGGATCCTGCAGTCCCAGCGCAACTGGATAAAGCTATCAACAGCAGAGCAAAGTATATTAATAGTCAAAATTGGGGCACTTGAAAAATAGCCAGATAGTTGGTGGAGGTGTTGACGAAGCTTTGGTAATTTAAGGAAACTGTGCAAATGTCTGAGATACTTTGTTGGAGTGTCTTGGGAAAAACTAGGGTTGGTAAATGATGATTTAAATCATGTTTGTACTAAACTTGGGCCAAATTCTCTGTTCTTCCTTTTTCGTGTGAAAAGGGGTGGCAAAGGCAGCTTTAAAGCTATCTGTCTGCTTCCTGCAATCTGGTCCTGCCCGGTAACAACCCTCAGTAGGCTTTGATGCTGGCTAAAGACGAGCTACAGTACAGAGTGTATCATTCGCACCACCTCTCATTCCCAGTGTGTCGCTACGCCAGGGGCCACAAGCAACAGCTGTGTATGACTAGGGTGACCATATTTCCCTATGCTGAATACAGGACACCTGGTAAAATTACTTGTATTCAAGTGAGTTCAACAGCAATCAATCAGAACTATGCAGTACAAACATTCAAATTAACATAAAGTTGACTGAGCCCCTTTTAAAAAGAAATACTGCGTTGGTTTCTTTTTATTTTACCTTCTTCTCTTTGAGGCTTTAGGGTTCACACGGGGATGGGTGACACACACACACCTACCCTCCCCACACACACACACTGGGAGAGGTGACATAGACACACTCCTGTACCTCTCTCACATGGGGGGGTGACCGACCAACTGACCCTTCCTGCCCGGTGCTCTCCACCCTCCATGTCTGGCTGGGCCCCCCAGGATGGACCCGCCTCTCCCAGTACCTGGCGCTGCATCTTCCCAAGGCGACACGTGGGGGCACGCAGGGTCATAGCCCCCCCCCCCCAGATTTCTGCCAATATTCACACCAGAATGTGGCCAGCAGCAGCCTTTTGGCACTGTGCAGGAGGGAAGGGACGGGAGCTACTTCCAGCCTCAGGGGAGAAGGAGGAGGGGAAGGCATGACCTGGCCCATGTTTTTGCAGCTTGTCCCTTCCTGACCACATAGTGTCGAAAGGAACTAACACCTCCAGGCTGCTGCTGGCCACCAACATAACCCAGCTGCCTCTTGTCCCCCGCCCTGGCTACAGTGTGGGCAGGAAGGGTTTAAGCCCTAATGGTACATTGTGCACCAGGGCCCAGGGAACCTGATTGCAGGGGCTTCAGCGAACCCAGCCAGACAGGTGGCTTAGCAGGGAAGGGTGCCTGGGTACGGAGCAGTGCCACACCCCCTGGGGCCAGGACCCGGGGCCGGGGTGGGGGGTGAAGAAGGTGCTAAGCCCCTGCCCGGGGAGCTGCTGTGGAGCCTGCAGGTTTGGGGTGGGAACAGGCTGGAAATTGCTCCCCCTCCCACTCCAGAGTTGGCACACAGCGGGGGCTGCAGTGACAGACCAGCAGGGGGAGAGGCCTAGACCCGTGTGCTGCAGATTTGTCTCGCCACCAGCCTTGCACACCCACCCCCATTGTGGGCCATTGGATCACCCCACTCACAGCTGGTGGGCGGGCAGCTGGTGAGCAGGGATCCAGGCAGCAGCAGGACCCAGCGGTACTGATGGGGGGGCGGGCGTGGGAGAGAAAGGCAGAAAATATGGGACAGTTTGCCCATTTTAAAGAAAAAGTCAGGACACCTGCAGGAGGGCTTAAATATGGGACTGTCCGGTTAAAAAACAGGACATCTGGTCACCCTATGTATGACGGTTACACTAGACTCTATGCAAGCAGAGAACTCCTTCCTAATAGAGATGTATTCTCCTGGGGCTAGTTTCGCACTTTCTAAGACCCTTTCTGCTGTAAGAGTGGCATAAAATAGCTGCATCATAGGGGAGAATCAGCGCCATAAAATGTAGATGTGACATTGAAAAAAATTAACAGTTCTGCTCCTTTTTAATTTCCCTGAAGAAAAAAGGAAACTTAACGGAGGTGCAGGGCCTGCTCACAGCCCAAAGGAAGGGGGGAGATGAGATGGAAGGGCATTGTTGAGTAAATGATCAAACTGATAGGTGAGAAGGAAGCCTAACAAGTGACCACAGCATATATTTTAGGACTGGATTCTGCAACTGCTTATTCTCGTAACTTCCAGGGGACTACACTCACTAGTGTTTTCAAGATTAGGCCTAGGGTCTGCAACATTGATAGGTTCCCTTTACTTTTTAATGCGTCCCTTTCTTGCTCTCAGTGTGTGTCAGCTATGAGTAGGAGGGACTCTGCGAGGCAAGAAGAGCTCCTCGAAAGCCATATAGTCTCCTTATAGCAATGTTAAGGTCAGTTTATTTTACTTTTGAAGTAAGTGCTTACAATTAAAACTTTAAAGAAACGAGACTATTTTCTTCAACCACGTCCTCAAGTGTGTCCTCGGTTTTAAAAAAAATATTTTTCATATGAATGTTTTTTCTTTCGAACGCAATACTTTATTATTATAGTCAGATGCTCCAGGACGTATATTGTAACAATGTGTATGCGTTGTAATCACGACATGCCTTGGTGGTTAATGGCAGGCAGCCTTTGGTCTTTTGCCTCAGTGACTATTTCATTACTACACTATAATACAAACCCTAGAGTGTCTTATTGTTTAATTATTATATCTATCTGTACCTATAGGTACCTATAAAGCACTCTTCGCCTTTGTAGCTAAGGTAGCTGTGACAGGATATGGAGACACCTATCTAGTTTTCCCCAAGCTTCAACCTCTCCAACGTTGTGTAATGATGAGGCAGGACTAGGGACTGAACAGCCAGTCAGGCTCTTGAGGGTGCAGAAGAAGCTCTATAACAGCTGTTTGGCAGTCAAAAGGGGAAAAGACCTTTGAGAAGAGAGGAAAGGAGAGTGTCACTGTTACAGGCTTGAGTTTTGCCTTTGGTTGGTTTCACATACAACCAACAGACTCTCTAACCTCAAAATGTACAGGGACTTCCCGTTTCTTTTTATAATAGGCTGGAGGCCTGGTAGAGGTTTAATCATGGTATGCTGTCACAATGCTGAACACTGCTTTTCCTGGTCTACATGGGTCAGAGTCATCACCTCAGCTAACCCGACTTTTCACAATCATGTTTGAACACAACAACATTTTGTACAGTAGACAAGCCCTCAAAGGGAAAACACAGAAAGAAAAGCTAAAGAGTCTGTAGCTCAATCGCTAGGGCATGCCTGTCCTCTAGCACTTTCTGCTGGTCAAGTGTGGCTCTGTCTCAGTTTCCCCTTCTCTCAGGACTCTTAGGAATTCTATGCAGGTTAAAAGGTATCGGACAAAAATCCCCTGCTGGGGTTCTACTTTATTAAGTCCAAATAAACTTGAAATAAAGCGTGTCACACCCAGACGCAAAATAAAGTCTCCCTGACCAGTAGTATTTCCCCTCAGGTTCAGGCGGTTGCACATCCCTTCTTCCTGGGACTGTGTTTCTGGGCTCTCAACAGCTCCTCCAGCAGCTTCTCCAAAGCTGCTTTCTTCAGGAACCCTTCCAGAAGCTCTCTATGGAGTTCCCTGGGAATTATCTTCCTGGACTGAGGTTTACGGGTTGGAGAGCAGCAGAGGGAGTCACCTGCTGATTTCGAAGCTGAAGGACCAGCGTTGAGGGTCAGAGAGGTCTGAAGGTGGGGGAGTAGCGGAGGGGTGTACCCCGGTGACATCTCCATGCTGGAGAGCTGGAGCCAGAGGGCTGGAGAGGGATGAGGGCCAAGGGAACAGTGGATGGGCCTACCTGATGGAACTGTCTGAGGTGAGAAAGGTTAATGGGACAGGGGAAGTGATTGATGCTCCCCTGATGACGATGAACTTCCAGCAGAGAGGCTGGGACAGTTTCCATTGGGAAGAGGTTGTACACCAGCTGGAAGGTGGCTGACCTGGCAGAAGGATAGGAGAGGACTGACAAAGAGTCTAGGTGTGGTGAAAGACGCTGGGGTGTGGTATGTGAGGTGTTGAGGGACTAGATGATGTGGGATTTTAAGGACTACATGCGCTGGGGGTGATAAATGGACTATGGGGACTTTTGTCATCGACTATTTACACTATGTTTTTTGTAATAAGAGGGAGAATTATTGAAGCAAGAGAGCTTGATGCGGAGTTACTGGAGTCTCTGAAGGAGGGAAATTGAGGCAGGTGTGACTGTTTAGCTGCAGCCTGCCGTGAGAGGGTGCTCTGAGTGAGGTCACCCTATCCCAAAGGGATGCATACAAAATAGCAGAAAACTGCTTTTACAAACCAAATAGTATGTGTCTTTTGAGATCTTTCCCACCAATCTTCCCTGGTGAGACTAATTAGGAAATTAATAGTCTTATGAAATAGTATTGTTGAAATCCATTTGTTCCAAACTTACTGCCATTGATTTCCATGGGAGCTCGGCAGCTAAACACCTTTGAGGACAGTAGTGCTGGAACTGGGGGTGCTGCTGCATCCCCCCAGTTTGAGGTAATAATAACAAACACCAAATACATGGTTTCCATCAGCAGCATCCCCACTATAAAAATTGTCCTAGCACCCTCGTTTGAGGATATGTTTGCTGTGTTGGTGTAGCCATGTTGGTCCCAGGATATGAGAGAGACAAGGTGGCCGAGGTAGTATCTTTTATTGGACCAACTTCTGTTGGTGAAAGAGACAAGCTTTCGAGCCACACAGAGCTCTTCTTCAGGGCCTACGTGCATGGGCAAGAGAAAAGACAGTCAGTCCCTGCCCCAAAGAGCTTACAACGTAAGCAAGAGCTTAAAATCTACTCTCACTACCTTTTGATTTAGACCACAGTAATTCTGAAGTTATTGATTGTGTCAGGAGAATTAGGCCCACCTGATTTCTGGCCTCCAACAGCAGCACTACCTCGTTGTTCTACCTGTTACTATGTGCACCATCCTTGGAAATCCTACACAACCCGTCTATCTCCTTTCCCAATGTCCCAACACAATTTGCAACGGTCTCCCAATTCTTCTTCCAGCATATGAATAACTATATTTGGTTTCAATTTCTATGAAATAAGCTGGATCTGAAGGTAAGAGAGAGGAGCAAGATAAGCATTTCCTTCCATGTGCAGCAAATCAAGATGTTCTGGACATTGGAGCAGCTCTCGCCCAGTCTTTCACACCCAGCTGTTCTCCAGGCTTTTCACTCCAGTGCCTTTTCACTTCCTATTAAAATATTGTTGCCCAGTGGTGTCATTAACTAAATTATTGTAAAATTTGGAAATAAGTTTAGCTCTTATTTTCTTGCAGTAAAATATTGGAATATCTGTCCAGGAAAGCAATCTCTAGACCCCAAGTGGATGTACATTTTTAACTTGCAAATAGTAATATGGAAATACAGAGTCCAGTCTAATCTTTTTGCTCAGTTCCTCAGAGATGTGTATCTACAATGGGACTCTATTCATATTTTGGTGTACTTTATTCACTCAAAGATTTCACTCCATCACACCCAGAAGTGACTATGGCTATTTATGCAGCTGTAACCTCCAGGGTTGATCATGCAAATGTCGTCTAGACATGAAATTGTACGCTCTGAAAAAGCTCCAAGAGTTACAAAATGTTGAAGCCAGTCTGCTTAATACAGGATTGAGCACTCCCCCCCCAGTACACAGCTCGCTGCTCTGATTCCCTGTTCAACTGAGAGTCCAGTCCAAGTTATCTGTCCTGATATTCAAAACCATAGTTAGTTGAGAGACTGCTTTTCCCTCTGCAACCATGACCCCCTGTAGTGGGGCACACCCTCACTGGCAGAGAAAAGACTAATGAGCTGCTCTGGGCCTGTTCAACACCAACAAGGTACACCTGCAAGCTTTGTTCTGCCTGGGGGGCATAAAAGGGAAAACCTGCCACAGATAGGGGTGGTGAACTGGAAAAAGGTTGCCCTGCCTCAGATAGCTGAAACAGGCTCATGGAGAGGAAGATAGCAACATCACCCCCCACTCTGAAGCTGCAAGACCCAGCCTCAGAGCAGTATATCCCACAAGGAGGTGCTGGAAGTGGAGCCCATTTAGGTCCACCCAAAGGGCTGACCCTGGGTTCCACATGACCCTTACATCTCTCTGTTTTTCCATGGACTCCCCTCTCCCAGAAGGGAAGAAAGAGGGGAGAGAACTTTTGTTTTGTTTGCTCCAAGAACCTCCTTGGGTGTTTGCCATGGGGGAGAGAGAAAGACAGTATAAGGATCTGAAGTGGGGTCTGGAGAGAACCCCTGCCCCCCACAACAGCTACCTTCCACTGGAAAAATGAAACTGTCAGTTAGAAGGGGAAGGCTCAGAGGTCCAGGAGAGGAACTTTCATTGTTGAACTCATTTATGTAAGGAGAGAAGAATGATCATCTTTAGCATAAGCACTGTCTCTTACTCAGTGTTTGTACCACACCCAGTGCAATGAAGCCCTGATCCTGAGTGAAAAGCCTTGAGTGGTACTGTGATATAAATTTTAAAAAATCACAGAATTTGCTGCTTACAGAACTAATACAAAACTTCTTTCTTTGACTTGAAGAGGAATACTTGTGGCATCTTAGAGACTAACAAATTTATCTGAGCATTAAAATAAATAAATTTGTTACTCTCTAAGGTGCCACAAGTACTCCTTTTCTTTTTGCAAATACAGACTAACATGGCTGCTACTCTGAAACCTTTCTTTGACTTGGCTTTCCTTCAATTATTTCTTCACACAGAATCAAATGACTTCTAAACTAGTCACACTGTACCTCCTACATGCTTAGAAGGGGAAGAGTATTTCTATTTTTAAATACTTGGCAAGGTGCTTATATACTACTACAGTGATGGAAGGTCATGCAATTAGCACACAGATTAGAGAAATCTTTACTGAAAGCTTTCATCGTGGAACAAGTATGTTTTAAGGAGGCATTTGAAGGCTGGGAAGGAAGTAGATTAGTGCATGAAAAAAGGGAGCTGGTTACAATGAGCGAAAATAAGAATCAACTTGCATGTTTACCCAAACTGAAATTTTTTGATGTGCAAAAAAAGTTTGGCTACCTTTTTAATCCCCCCCCCACACCTTTTAAAAGTGCTGCATAGAAAGGTTAAAGGGACACTATCAATTTGTAATCTAGTCAATTTGTAAAAGCAGTTACAGTTACTACACCTGTTCCTACGGCCTACCTGCCAACTTTTGTGGTTTTACAAGCACTTTTTTTTTTTTCCTTTTTGCTGTGTGAAAAAAGAACACAACCGTGGGAATCTGATGACAGTAAGTTTCTTTTTTACAGTGAAACCAGATGTTTAAAAATAACTGAAAAAAGAAATTTTTTTCCCCTGTAATGACTTACATTTATCGAAATCTTAAAGTGTTATGTGTAACAATAGTAGGCAAAACATTTGCAGACAGCCCTTATCCTAAAGCCTATCGACAATTAAAGGCTTCAAGAAGAACACACCTCTTTTGGCAGCAGCCTGATCATTTGAAGACACAACTCCCTCAGAGCCTCAGGCTTACCTATCCCAGAGAGGCTGCGCAATATATCTAAAGAAACCGTTATATTCACCTCAGTCTAAAGGCTCAGAATGGACAGAAAAATACATTTATCTCAAACAACTGAAACGAGATTCACCAATAAAGGATGCAGCGGAGCAGTTGAAAGGCAGATTCCTGAAGAGCTGGAGCAGCAATGGATGCAGCCCGGCACACAGTTCCTGGGGGGAGCTCCTTCACTGACTCTGGTCAGAGAGGGACTGATGGAGAAGGCTGTCAACTGAGGGAGCTGTAGCAGTTGGAATGGGATAAGGGAAGGGGCTTTCTCCCAACTGCCAACACATGCTAATAGCCAGGAGAGTTCCTGACCGGTCTCGCTTTAAAGAATAATAATAATTTGCATCTCTGATACCATTTAAATCCAGAAGGATCTCAAAGAGTCTTACAAACTAGGGGCCTTACTCTACCCTAGCTGGGATTTTCCCATGCAGGGGTCCGGAAATGCTATAAGTTCCCTTCTCGAAGCTAAGCTACCTTGAGGGATAAAGTTTGTCTCCTCCCATGCACTGTGCAGGGATTTTAGCTCTTTAAGCCACAAGGCTTCTTGACACCCAGGCAAGCCCGTGCTTATGCACAGCTACCCCACCACTGACTCCCACGGCAGCTTCACAACAGCAGCCAGGGAAGGAAGTCTCTGGTTCTAGCAACAGTCTGTGGCACTAGCAGTCTAGTCTGACTGGATTTCACATCAAAAATCTGAGGGGTAGCGGAGAGGAGCATGCTGCAAGAGATCCGATCCTCACCAGCTTAACCCCCATCTGCATTATGTCTCCCTGCAAATCCAGGGGTAAGCTAATGGAGCTGCAGTGGAGAAACATCTGGAAGGAGGCCTCAAGCACTCACTTCTACACTCTTCCATATACTTAGCCAGGAGCTAGTGGTTTTGGCTCTCCTCTGTTTTCAGAAGCAGAGGGAAGAATATTGCACTACATAGATAAAGCATAACTGAAATGCAACCCCTTTGGGGTGGAGGGTGACAACCAGCACTCTGCACAACACTGGAAACCTACTCTAACAAAAAGTCGCA
Source organism: Lepidochelys kempii (assembly GCF_965140285.1). Taxonomy (NCBI): domain Eukaryota; kingdom Metazoa; phylum Chordata; order Testudines; family Cheloniidae; genus Lepidochelys; species Lepidochelys kempii. The sequence goes on from NC_136380.1 coordinate 254,556,689, forward strand.
GGGTCTATTTAATTTTCTTGCAGGCAGACAGAATCCCTATTTCTAAACGTGTTCAAAGCTGCATGGTACTCAGCTCTTCATCTTTAGCCAGCACTCAGAACAGTGATTTGCCCCGGTGGTGTTGGCTAACAAATTCTCTCTTCCTGAGCCCTGTGCTAGTTGGCTGCCGCTGTCCTCCTTACAAGTGACATTTCAGGCGTGCTGCACATACATACCATATCTGGGATAAAAGGCACTATATAAATGTCAGTTTGCACCACATTGCAGGTGTAGAGCTGGTTTATCTGGCCCAGCACGCTGGGGGTGTAGAGGCTCCTGTGCTTCCCTTTGTTGGCAGTACAGGTGGTGTGGCTGGAGGAAGCATGACCTGGCTAGGACCCTACTAACGTGTACCATTCCATGGCTTTGGTTTTGGCCTTTTGGGGCTGTTAGCAGCACAACTAAGGGGGAACGGTCCTTGGACTCAGCACAGTGAGACCAGGCCTGCACACAGTGGCCCGTGGGACCAGGAGAGTACCAAGCTGAGCTGTATGTCATGTAAACACAAACACACCCTGGCTTGCTTTGTGTAATTTGGCTGGACCCTAAGACCTGGCCCATTATAGCAAAGAGAGCTGTGCCTGGAACAAGGTCTCTGTATGATCCTTTATTTAGTCACAAATTGTTTTGGATGCATGGTATGCAGTCTGCTGTATGTTGGCTGCTGCTCTCCATCTAACAGGAAAGGGGCTGTCCTAGGCCTCTGATCTCAGTGTCCTGCTTGGTAGGATATGACCTGATCTACACTACAAACATAGGTCATTGTAAGCTGCCTGGCATCTACCTAGTTGTGCATGTGTCTACACTTAAATTTGTCTCCCATCGATGTACGCGACACATTACAGCAATGCAGTAACACCACCTCCCTGGGCGGCACTGAGCCGTGGTTGGTGTATTGAGGTCAATGCAGCACAAGTGTAGACACAGAGTTACTCATGTTAACCCTAACAGTTCTCCAGCAATTGTCCCACAATGCCTAACACTGACTGTTCTGGTCACAATTGTGTACTCCACTGCCCAGGGTTCACAGAGATCAGAAGGCCTCCTTACCCCTTTAAAACACCACACATCTTTGAAATGCCTTTTCCTCATTATCTACCTTGGCAAGCACACCTAGCAGCTCTCCATTGTTGTGCACAACTGTCTAGTGGACCATGCCGGCAACATGCTCCAGACATGCTCCAGCTTGGAGTAGTCGGGAGATATTGGATCTCCTGGGCTTGTGGAGAGAAGAGGCTGTGCAGGCAGCACTACGGACCAGCCATAGACACGTGGACATCTACAAGCAGATTGCAGGGGGGGATGCAGGAGAAGGGATACAACAGGGATCACCAGCACTGCCACATGAAAATGAAGGAACCGTAAAAAGGCATGCAGAAGGCCAGGGAGGCAAACAATTGATCCTGTGCAGAGCTGCTGCCTTGACGCTTTAACAAAGAGCTGCATGCCGTACTTGGTGGAGACCTCACCACCACCCTGCACACCACCATGGATACCTGGGTCACAGGCTCTTGGCACGAACAGCGAGAACATGGAGGAGGAAGATGGGGGCATGCAGTCAGGATCCAGCTATGCCACAAGGAAGGACCTGTTTGAGACGCCACTGCCGTCTCAGCAAAGTCAAGCTCAGGAAAGCGCGATGCAGAGGAACTCCAGGTAAGTGTGTAATTGTATTTCCCGCTACAACAATGCACTGATCGGCACCCTCAACTTAACAGGACACAGCTATTGACTTTTCATTAATTTACTCAGACTAGAAGCTGTAGTGGTACAACAGAGAGAGGTAGAGTTGGTAACTTCTTTTCATTCCCTGGTAGAGTCAGGCAGGTTGGGCTATGCAGAGAAGGTTGTGTGCGTATGCAGTGGTGTCCCTTGAATCCTCCTGAGAGATCTCAATGAAACTTTCATGGAGCTACTCTGCAACCTTCTTGTGAAGGTTTCTAGGGTGGCAGCCTTGTTTCTTCCTCCACGGTAGGACACTTTTCCAGGCCAGTCAGCAATAACTTCAGCAGGCACCACTGCAATACACAGGCTAGCAGCATATGCACCAGGAAGACTTCGGACACCAGCAGCAGCTGTGCTCTGTGTCTTTGCCACCATCATGAGTGAGATAACAGCTAAAATCACCACTACCAGTGGAAAATGGTGCCAGTGTTCAGGACCATTGCCTTATACTCAAAGCTTCATGCAACTGAGGAATTTCCTCCTCATTACCCTCCCCCCAGAAGGCCATACTCACCATGCCTGGTGCTGTGAGTGGTGCTGTGCACAAGCACTCCAAAACAGAAGTGTCAATGCTATCTCTGTGTGTTTTATCTGTAGCTGCTGCTGTTGCAGCCTTGAAGGGTCTGCTGTACACACCCATGGAAACCTGAGCCAGGAAAGAAGGAGAAAGAAGAGGACTTGGGATGACATGTTCAGTGAGATCCTGCAAGCGGGTGCTGCATCAGACCATGAGCAAAGGGCCTGGAGGGTGAATACTGCAAACAGCCTGGAAAAGGAAAGAGAAGACCGGAGTAAGACCCAGGAGTCCCCACAGGAAAAGGAGAGGGAGCTGCACCAGGACATAATGGGTCTTCTTTGGCAGCAAATGTAGATGGTGCAGACTCTTGTGGACCTACAAGTTCAACAGTCATGGGTTCACCTCCCTATGCAGTGCGTGGAGAACTCCAGTACAGCACCACCCTATATCCTTCCTCAACATTCCATGTGGCATTAGGGGCCACATGCCTACCCCTACCTCAACCTCCACCTTCACACTGGGGGACATTAAGGACCAACCACAGCTTCACATACACTGACCTATGAGAGCCACAGTTGCTTTATGTGCAGGTAAAAGGGACATAAATGTTCTTTCTCCTTGCTAAATTCTTAAAATACATTAAAAAATAATACATTAATGTGCTTTTAAATTGCACAGATTTTTCTTTGCACTGGTTTTGTTACTGAATAAAATTCTATTATTTGGAAAATAATTCATCTTTAATAATTCACAATATATGCTGCAGAATGCCTAGCAGCTCTGAGAGCACCCACTTACTTGTTGTTGTACAGTGTGACACAACTCATAGGATCAATGACAAACAGTGAAATAATTACAAATGTACATTAAGCACCACAAAATTAATAGGTGCATTGACAGTGCTATATTCACTGATGTGCACCAAGCACCACAGAATTCCTAACAGGACCCAAAACAGCAGGGCCAGGTAGAGCACAGTATACCGCAATGCATTATTGTGGGTCATTGTTAAAGTGCTTTTTCAAAGCTTCCCTGAGCCGAATAGCTCTGCATTGAGCTCTTCTAATTGCTGTGTGTTGCCTTGTTCAAACACAACATACAGCTGCTTCACCTCTGCATTCCACCCTGTCGGCAACTTTTCCCCCTTTGCTTCACTGATATTTTGCAGGACACAGCAGGCAACTATAACCATTGAGATTTTTTTTCACTGAGATCCAATCTTGTGAGTAAACATCGCCAGCAACTACCGAAAACACATTCAACTGTAATTCTGCACCTGCTGAGCCAGTAGTTGAATCTTTCCTTGGTGCTATCAAGGTGGCTAGCATACAGCTTCATGAGCCAGAGGAGAAAGGGGCATTTCAGCACCACCAATGGTAATCCGCTGGTTGGGAAAGAAAGACCCTGCTTTTAGATTTCTGAACAGCCCTGTGTTCTTAAAGATGAGAGCATCATGTACCTTCCCTGTCCAGTCCACACTAGTGTCAGCAAAGTGTCCCAGGTGATTCACCAATGCTTGCATAGAAAAATTGCTCTTTCTGTTGATGTACTCTGTGGCAAAGTGGTCTGGTGTCAAAATAGGGCTATGTGTACTGTCTGTTGCTCCATCATAGTTTAGGAACCCCACTGCTTCAAATCCATCCATTATGTCCTGCACATTGCTGAGAGTCACAGTCCTGGGTAACAGGAGACATTAAGGGCCCTGCACATTTGCATGACAGCAGCCTCCGCAGTGGATTTTCCATCTCCAAAATGATTTCTCACTAACCAGTAGCAATCCAGCGTTGCAAGTTTCCACAGTGCGATCGCCACTCACTTCTTCATTTTCACTGCAGCTCTTCTTCTGGTGTCCTTGTGCTGGACAGGGCAAGCTCAGCACACAGACCCAGGAATGTGGCTTTGCACATCGAAAAGTTCTGGAGCCACTGCTCATCAGACCAAGCCTGCATTATGATGTGGTCCCTGCTCGTGTCTTGGGCCCAGAACAAGAACTCCACCATCTGCAGCTACTCTGTGAATGCCACCAACAGCCTTGAATTTGTCCGTGCTATGTCCCACAGCAATCTGTCCTCCAAGAAATTGTCATGTTCCATGCTGAATTTGTTCTTCTTGCGGCTCTGCAAATACTGAAGGATAGTGCATCCTGTGCTTCCAACATTCATGACAATAATGCAGGGCTGTGCAGACTCCATACTTCTGTCAGAGATGGCAAACAGCGAGAAGGGCCATGCAGGTTCATGGGATTTTTTCAAAAAGGTGCAAAAATTATGGGATATAGATGATATTATGGGATGGAGATAATTGCACGCTGGGAAGTTGACCCCTTGCTATCAGTCACCTTTGTGTGACTTCTTTCTCCCCCACCATGGAGTGCCAAAAGACAGGGTGCTGGACGGCCACAGGTTGCACACTGGGATATGTACCCATGGTGCACCGCACTGGGCATTGATTCAAGTATTCCTGGTGAGTACGTGCAGCACCGATGCAAGGAGCCAAGTGTGCACATACACAAGCAATATACTAAGGGCTTGTCTTCATGTAGGGCACTACAGTGGCACAGCTATGCCACTGTAGTGCTTTAGTAAAGATGATGCTACACTGATGAAAGACTTCTCCCATCCACATAGTTAATCTGTCTCCCTGAGAGGCAGCAGCTATGTTGATGGGAGGCACTGTCTACACAGTGGGTTAGGTCGGTATAACTATGTCACTCAGGGTATGAGAGGTTTTGCACTGTAAGTTTCACTGGTGATAGAGAACCGGTGAAAGTAAAGCACTGGTTTGTGTACTCACTTAATTCCTCAGGCATCAGAGAGTGTTTACAGTAGCAGAACTTCCATCCTGAATGAGAGCAGTGCTCTAGGGCAGCTATCCTACAGTGCAGCTATCTCCAGTTTCACGATGAGTCTTGTGGGAAGGGGGTGGGGGGATGATCGTGGGGCACCCTGGGTCCCTGCACAGCCTCCTCTCCCCAAACACTGATAAGATCCAGTGGCTCAGCATTGCTCCTAGCAGGGGATCATTTGCTCCGTGGAGCAGGCATTGTCACCTGGCCAGATAAGTGAGCACTTGCCAAGAAAAGAGGAAGGGGAGTTTCAAAGTTCCCGGGGCTTTACAGGGGGAGGGGTGGATGTCTGTTTACCTAGCATCAGAGCAGCAGAGTTGCTGGCCAGACTGGTCACCTGGGCACTGTGGCATATCCTCTGGAGGCTAAAAGCTGTGTAAACAGGAAGAATGTGTCTTCACTTGCACATCACTGCAAAAGCATCACCGGTGGCAAGAGCTGTATGCGTCTTGTGGAGGTGGTTTTCTTTTTGTGGTGAAATTTATGAGTGTAGACACAGCTTATGTCTACACAGTGACACGGCTGAAGTGCTGCAGCTATGCCGTTGCAGTGGGGACACTTACTACAGCAATGGAAGGGGGTTTTCTGTCACTGTAGTAGTGCTGCGGACCTGTGGGATCACGGCCTCATGGTCTCGGACACCATCCGATGGTCCAGGGACATTTATATCTAACACATCGCCGGCCACCGACAGTACCAGGAGGTGTGAGCCGGTACGACATTGTGCATCAACTATGGGAAAGGGACTGAGAGACTTTTTCCATTGGACCATATGAACTGGAACCATAAACTCACTTAACATTAAATCCCACTGAGGGTAAATCCATCCTCATCATCGTATCCACTCATTATACTCCACACCTGAACATAGCCATTATATGAACAACATACCCCCATATCTCAATGTCTGTACTTTGACCCGTTAACCTTTTGCTCCCAATCGGGGAGATTGCAGATTATGTATTCCTTACGCCACCCGTTCCTAAACCGAATTTCGCACCCCTTGATAATCTGTACCTTATTCCCTGATAACCAGAAACTTCTGTGCTTAAACTCTGTACCATTTTCTTTTTACTTCAACATCATCTTAATACAATTATTAAATCCGTGCCATCAAGAGGTGGTAGGGAGCATGGTCGACAGAATTATTCTTCTGTTCATCTAGCTCTGTCTAGAGTGGGGATCAGGTTGATCTAATTACCTCAGGGAGGGAGTGAAATTCTTAACAGCCCTGAGTGATGTAGCTAGGTCCACCTACATTTTAAGCTATGTCTACACTAGAAATATGACAGCTGCAGCTGAGCCACAGGAATGGATGGGAGAGGCTCTTTCATCATTCATTATAGTAAACCCACCTCTCCCACAGGAGGTAGCTAGGTCGAGGGAAGAATTCTCCTGTCGACTTATCGCGCTGTTGGATACCGGGGCTCTTTGGTCGACTTAACTCCACTGTCAGGGGCATGACATTTTTCACAGCCCTGAATGCTGTAATTCAGCCCAGGTCACTTCGTAGGGTAGAGCCCAGCAATCAGGTGTAGCCCAGGCCTTAGAAAGTTACAGAGCTGGCCACAGGGTGGGGGATTGTGCTTCCTATCCACACACCACAGCACTCCAAGAGCAGGCGTTTTGGGGAGGCGGGGAGGGGGGGGAACAGCTCAGAGTTTGGCTGATCTCCCCCCTCCCCCTTCCGCGGGACCTTTTCCCCAGCAGGGCCATGTGAGGCGGGGCCAGGGCCCATCGCCCTGCCCGGCCAGTCAGCAGCTGAGGGACGAGGGCCGGACCCCTGCCCGGCCCCGGGCGACGCACGGCGGCAGGCGCGGAGCCGGCGCCTGCGCGCCCCTCCGGGGGCCGGGGGCCGGGCTAGGGCGGGGTCTGCGGGGCGGGCCGCGTCGGGCGCCACGTCGGCAGCAGCCGCAGAGCAGCGGCGCCGGAGAGTTAAGTGTGCGCCGGGCAGGGAGCGGGCTGCAGCCGGCGGGCGCCTTCCCCTTCCCCGCGGCGGGTGAGTAGCGCGGGGCCACAGCAGCCTGGCCGCTCGGCGGGCGCCGGCTCCCCGGGGAGCCGCGGGGCAGCGCTGGCGGCGGAGGCGGCTCCCGGGCTGGATTCCCAGGAGCCCGGGGGGCTGTGTCGCGACAGTGGCGGGGGGATGTCTCTGGCTGGACCCTGCCGGGTGGGAGGGAGCCTGCCGGGGGCAGAGCCGCGCGTCCGGAGCCGCCCCGAGCGAGCCGCCCCGGCGCGGGGTGGGAGAGGACACAAAGGAAAGACCTCTCCGGGTCCCCCCCGGGTAATCTTCCCCCTGGGCTCCTCTTGCTCGGTCTCTCTATTGCTGGGGCCTCGTTGTGCCGCCCTTCAGGGGTGACTCTGCTGCCCTCCGTGATGCAGAAGGGAAGCGGGGTGTGTGATGTGTCTGGCTGTAGTTCACGCACATCGCTCCTTAACACCCCCTTTCCCCCCCCCCCCGGGAAGTTACCATCAGCAGCTTTGGGGGCGTTAGCTGCAGGTGACACATCTCTTCCCCCCCCCCCAAAAAAAAGCGGGGCTTGGCCAAGTGTAACTGAGAGCAGAATTCGGCCTTCTGTGCACTCTGGCCGGGGAGGGAGGTGTTCATGTGCCTGGAGCCGGAGGTTGTGCACAACGTGGAAGAGCAGAAGGGGGTGGGGGCAAAGAAGGAGCCCGGGCAGCCTGTGGCAGCGGCTCCAGGTTAAATCACTGCTTCTCCTGCCACGTCATTCCCGCTGTCCAAGAAGTTCCCACTTTCTGGCTTCAGGGTCCCCACTGGAGGAACTGCAGTTAGGAAGGCAGTGGTTATCAGGTCACTCAAGTTTGTTTTCAGCTGACAGCAGCCTGCATTGGGCCAGAGGCACCCAGAGCTTACTCAAAATAGAGAGGAAATGATAAACTGTCTCCTCACAACTTATGTGGAAATTTGCTTACATGTTCTTTGTCCTAAAATCTGATTTAGGAGATTTCCAAATATAAAATGGAAGGGAAAAACACTAGGGGATGGAGCAGGATTTTGCTTCAAAACAATATTCCTTGGTTCGCCGGAGAGTCTGTTAAATTTTAATGTGTGAATGAATGCTGCAGTGGCGTTACCTGTGTTTGCAAGTCGAAAGAAATTGGACTGCATTACAGCCTTGGATTCCTCCTCTAGTTCTCAGTTAACTTCAGGATTCAGCTCAAAAGTGCCTGGGTTCCTAATTTCTCTATGGACTTTAGGCTAGCTCAAGGATCTGGCTTTATTCTCTTCCCTTTCAACTTGTCTGGTGCTGACCCTCGCTCCACTCTTCCACAGAATCTTGTTTATTGCAACAGTTGGTGTGAAAGTCTTCTCTGCAGCTATTACTCTTTTTCTTTCTCTCTCTGCTTCAGCTATTCTCTCACAATTTCACCTGAAAATCTTTTCTTCCTTGATCATTCCTCTTTGTTTGTTTTTTTGTCTGTTTGTGCTGTCCTTTATCAATTCAGAATTGTTTTGGGATACAGTAGTAATGTAAAATATGAAACACTTGTCATAGTTTTTATCAGTGTTCCCCATAATAAGTTGCATTGTCTCCTAAAAAGGCTGTTACAGCAAAATATATATGAATAAGGTATCACAAATTGTATGCAAATAGTTCATTACTTAAACTTGGTCACTATTGACTTAATGCAGCTACCTACTTGGTTTAGCCTGAAAATAAACTCATTATTTTATAACCACACCACTAGCTGTGGTGGTTGCACTAAGCTAATAGACAATCTCTGTGCAAATATTGTTGGGCAGGTCCCTGCACTTGTTCGTTAAAGCTCTCACTTACAGCCGTATGAATGAAGATATGGCAGCTTTTATATAGAAAACAATTGCAGAATGTGTCTAGCATTGCTGAGTTACTACAAGTTTATTTTTTTACCTTTAGCTTTAAACTGAAATACTTACTATTGAAGCACAGCTCACTGAATGGAAATTGGCCTGAAAGAAGCTATGTGTTTTCATAAATCTCCCCTTGAGTAAGGGATGGAAGTACAGTAGGATTTTGTAGGTGGACAGGTAATTTAAATGCACAAATTAACATTAGCTTATACACCAACTTCTAAGGCTACCCAGTAAACACTTGTTTACTTGACTGTCACAAGAACAAATTCATATTTAAAAAGCTAAAACCCTTTGTTGCCATCACGTCAAGGTTGCAGGTACTCAGAGTTCATATTGGTATAGCGGTAGAGCCTGGGAACCTAAGTCATCAACCTAGACTCCATTGTACTAAGTATCAGGGGTTAGCCATGTTAGTCTGTATCCACAAAAACAACAAGGGGTCTGGTGGCACCTAAAAGATAAGTGGGGTTTTTACCCACGAAAGCTTATGCTCAAATAAATCTGTTAGTCTTTTAGGTGCCACCGAACAGATTTATTTGAGCATAAGCTTTCATGGGTAAAAACCCTACTTATCTTTTAGGTGCTACTGGACTCCTTGTTGTTCCATTGTACTAGACACTGTACACATTCTAAACAAAAAGAAGGCCCCTGCCCCAAAGAGCCTACAATCTAAGAAGAAGACAAGAATAGACCAGTTTTAATTTTTTTAGATATCATAGCAAAGAAAATTGAATGAGGAATTTGAAAAAGGACAAGGAACTCATCCCAGGCATAAGAGACAGCACTGGAAAAAGCACAAAGGTGCTCATATGGAAAGCTTAAAGTAGGCAATGAAGGCTGACTTCACTGGCAAAGTGGAGATGGGAGACAACATCTTGGTAATGCATGAGAGATGTTAGGTAGTGGGGGACAGGCCACTTCCCTTGCCATGAGTTTAATTTCCAAAATACACGTGTTGGAAAACAAGCAAATGTAGAGTGAAGGTCCACTTGCATAACCTTAGTTCTGTCCCATTTAATTCAGTACCTTGCTCCTCCCTAAACCTTTTTCTGCAGTGTGATTTCTGACTATCAGCAGCAGGTACTCTCCAGAGCAGTGATGCTGTCCAGAGCATATTGAGGGTCCATTGGAGTACATAAGTAAAGAGTTCTGACTTCAAATTGTTATGGGTGTAGAGAAAATTTCAAGTTCTGTTAGTGTTAAGTGTTGTAATGTTCCCAGTTCTTCTTGGCATTACTATAGGGACAGAGTTAAGGTTGGTATTGTGTGGGAGAAATGTTACCTTGACTCTGCACTTCAGACTTCTAACATGTTTTATTTCTTTTAATGTGGTAGATTGCTTGCTAACTGGGTTGGCTCCTGCAAACTTACTCAATGAGCCTGCTTTTAGTTGGTACTGTTCTTTCTTTGGTGGTGGTGTTCACTACTGGCATCTCTGCACTTCAGCATTGATCCAGGAATGGCTCATCTCCAGAACCAAAGAACATCCAATATTTTTCTTGCAATACTTCTGGAGCTTGAGCCTGTTGCTGGATACTAGATCACAGTCCAGGGATATAAGATTTTTTTTGTTTGATCACTCCTTCCTTTCTTCTTTCTGCACCAAAAAAAAGTTTAGAAAAAGATTTACAATTTAAAACTGCTCATATGGATGACTATCTGTATCTCGGGTACATTTTGATCAACTGACCTCACATTTGCCCTGCAAACTGCACCCTGTCCCCAGAAATGCTATGTCAGTTCTCAGGCTGATCTCACTGTGTGTGTAGATTTTAGAGAGGCTTGAAAACTGGGTTTTAAATAGAAGTCCTGTTTCTCCATAATAATACTAACACTGGGCACACTGTTGGGTCCTTACTGCATTTCTGGCTGAGTGTATGATGGTGTTGATGCACTGTCTCTTGTTTCAGGAACCCAACAAACTTCAGACCAGTCACCTAAATTAACTGAAATAGATTTTCTTGAGGGGGCAGCAAAAATAAGACATGCTCCTCTCCTGGAAAGTAGCATGACCCACAGTGTGTCTGGGTGGATGCTGAACTAATAAGAACAGATTTAAAATTTTTTATTAAAGCTAATGTTAAAAAATTATATACTACATAGGTTGAGAAAAGAGTGTACATCTGGGTATAGTGCTTAGATTATCCACAAATACAAAGTTTGTTTTTAAAAGTCATATGATACATAGAAAGAAAAGGAGGACTTGTGGCACCTTAGAGACTAACCAATTTATTAGAGCATAAGCTTTCGTGAGCTACAGCTCACTTCTTCAGATGCATATCGTGGAAACTGCGAATACAGACTAACACGGCTGTTACTCTGAAACATGATACATAGAGTACATAATCAGCAATAACACAAATTTAGGTGAATAGATTTAACAATACAGTTTAGATTTTAGAATCCAAATACTCGGGTACATCACGAATGGAAAAGTTATACAGAGATTTGGTTGTGGAAAGCAAAATATAGCAATGAGTGGAGATTGTCCCTCAGTAATTGAGAATTAGGTAGGTTGTCCCTTTAGAAAATACAATCCATGAGGAAAGTATTTGTTACTTTCCTGTCTGCACTTCTCATCGGCACTCCAGCTCATCCCTCCTGGTATTGCCGATGTGCGGTGATGTGTTCTATGTAGATGTCCCTCAACCACCTGATGGTATCTGACACCATGAGTTGCCGCATCAGCCGAGCGTAGTGTTGACCGATTCCACGTTCTCTCAGCACTTGCTCATTATTGGGGTACGATGCTCCCATGGCTCCGATGATTAGTGCATGTGTCTGAATCTGGTAATCCTTAGCTCTCAAGGTATCAGCCAGAGGGGCATATTTCTCTACTTTTTGAGCTCTGGCATCATGGAAGGCCGAGGTCCTGTTCTCAAAGGGCACGGTGACGCCTATCATAATGATCTTCTTCCAGTCCTCGTTGGTGATGACGATGTCCTGTCGCAGTTGGCTGTTGGTTCCGGGGATGGCAGAGTTTACGGCAACCTTCCCCATGGACCCCGGGATGGCTTTGGCCAGGTGATCTTGGATGGCATTGTGTCACAGCTGCTAGGCTCTGGAATGGGGCTTGCAGCTGCACAGGACATGGGGTAGCGTCTCGTTGGCATAGCCACACTTCCTGCATCACTTGTCCTGATTGCTGTGGCAGACGGCTTTGTTCAGTGGGACGTAGCTGAGCTGGGCCCTGTGGATGAACCTCCAGTCGGCAAATCAGGTGAAGCTGCCCCCTGGGAGCAAGTGGTTGCTGGTGTCCCACTTGCACATCACCTCGAACACCTTGCCCTGGTCCGGCTTCCGTTTCAGATTTTCCACATATTGGCAGCAGATGGCATCCTTCAGCGTCCTCTCCAGCATGGTTCTCGCTCTTGGAGTGATGATAGTATGATCTATATTCTTCACCTGTGGCACCAGGACTTCCAGCTCCTGGCGTTCCTTGCACAACGTCCAGTGGCAGCCGATATGCTTCTCCAATCGTGGGCACAAGTCTAGAGTGAAGCAAAGTCTCCCCCCTCTCTTCCAAATTCGCCTTCCAGCGAGCCGCTCAGGTAGGTGGCGACATCTTGGTTGGAGGGGGGTTCTGGTGGTTCGTTTCTTGACTGCATCCTACATAGCACTTTCCGTGATTTTCCTCACCGTGGCGTCCGGGCATGTCAGAAGGCGGAAGGCATGAGTGATCACTGCAACATCACACAGATCACCCATTCGAGGAACATTGGCGCTGCTTTGCCTGTGTGAGATGTACACCAGTTCATTGCTGGCCTTCTGGGGAAGAAACATCCACTTCTTAAGAAACATCCACATGTGGCTGTCTGGTGGTGGTGTCTGCCTTGTTAAGAGATACCTTCACCACGGCAGATCCCCTCAAGATGAATGAAATACGGGGGATCAGGAAGATGTTCAAGGTATTGATTGTCTGCCATGGTGCCAGTTGGGAGGAGTCGATCCTGGCTGCATCTCATAGGATCTCTGCGATGGTGTCCTCCGGTGTCTGCTGGACGCGGAAACCCGTGGGCGTGCCAAGGACGATTTAGCACGTTTAACCATAACACTTAGCACTAAGGTTTAAAGTAGGAAATTAGTAGTCAGGGGTAATCAATATGGGAACAGTACCCTGATGAGAAGCTTAGTGGGAGTGCTTTCCTTCCAGTCTCCCTTCTTACCCACACTTATGCTGTAGTAGAAAGTGCTAGGATTTTTTCTAAGGTGCAGTTCCTTGCATCTTGTTTTGGGGGCTGCATCTTTTGTATCAGTCTATGGCTAGTAGGTATCTGAGACATTTTTGAAGTCTCCTGTGTTTGCTGGAAAGGAGGAGGAACTCTTTTCCTCATGACCTCGGTCTCCAAGCTTCCTGAACAGTGGTGGGCAATCAGCAGCCCGTAGGCTACACGTGGCCCGTCAGGGCAAGCCGCTGGTGGGGCACCAGACCATTTGTTTACATTTGCATGGCCGCCCGCAGCTTCCAGTGGCTGTGGTTCGCTGTTCCCAGCCAGTGGGAGCTGTGGGAAGTGGTGGCCAGGTTTGTGCCACTTCCTGCAGCTCCCATTGGCCGTGGTTTGCCATTCCTGGCCAATGGGAGCTGCAGGCAGCCGTGCAAATGTAAACAAATGGTCTGGTGGCCTGCCAGTGGTTTGCCCTGATGGGGCCGCAAGGTGCCCACTATTGCTCCTGACTGTTTAGGAGCATATAGGGGGATTGTAGTTCTCCACCCCTTCCTGAACCTGACATGGTAACTGGTTGGTTTGGAGCACTTTTCCCAGGTAAATAGTTCCAGTGCCTTTGAAGCTGCTTCTCATAATCTTTCCAAGCAGCAGTAGCAAAATAAAATTGACCTGCTTCTTGTAAGTTTCACTCCTTCCCACAGGGTTCTGCCTAGTAGTATTGAAACAAACCAGTTATGTAGATTTCACGCTGCTGCTTGGGACACCTAGCTGTGGAAACACTGAGCAGGGTTTTGTCTGTGAACTCGGAAAGATAGTGCTGCATTAGTTCATGTTTGGAAGGTAATCTGAACTGTAACAACTAGAAACTGAACTCTTCTAAATGAAAGCTAAAATTCTGCACAAATTGCTGGTTTAAGACATCCCCCTCCCCCCAGCTTGTTAAGGAAAGTTTCCATCTTGACACCTAGTTCCCAAGCATTTCACATGACACTATGTGGAGTAGGTGGACATTATTCCCATTGCCCAAGACTACAGAGGTTAGAGGTGAAATAAAACTTGTGAAATGTTGGCTCTCTCCTTTAGTACTTAAGTGTCCTTATCGTGTTGTTTTGGGGGAGAGGGTGTATAGTGAGAGGCTCACAAATGCATGTCAGAATGACACAAGTAAGCAAATCACTTTGGAAACACTGCCCTGTAAGATGTAATTAAAAATGTTACTTTCTCTTAGGTTTATATAGAATATCATTGTGGAAACTGCTGAATGAAGTAATATATTTGGTAAGTGATAACCTTTGTTTTATTCAGTGAAATAACTGTATTAATGCACAGGAAGGTTACACAACTAATCTGAGCATTTTCTAACACTTTCTGTTTTTGTTCATGTACTTGCAGCAGGGTTAACTTTATCATTTTGTACATCCTGAGTAAAGTCTTGTATTTGGCACCTGTAGTAACTCCTGTGCATAAGGTTGCCTACCCATGTTCATTTTCTGTTCTAAAGAACTTTTTATTTTTTTTTCAATAACTCTGTAAAACTTTCATCTTTTGGGCTGAAACTTCCATATCTTTTGTCTGCTGAGAGTGAGGGGTTTTGAAAGATTAGTCAAAGCCTTTTCGGCCACTTTTTTGAGTATGGAGCATGATAAATACTTCGGCCAGTATGTTAAAGAGGAGAAACTACAATTCCTGTTTTGAATGGCTCTAGTACCTCAAAGGTTTAGGCAGAAACAGAGACCATACGTTGGAGATGTGCCTCTTGGTCAAACCAAAATGGATTTTCACTAAGTTAAGCGTTTAAAAACTGGACTTGATGTGTGTACTGGGTTTTAACATAGAGTAAGCTTTTAAACTAATGATCTTTCTGTTTTATTAGCATTTTGCACATTGCATGTGCAGGTGTATATGGACACTCACAGAACATATTCAATGAGGCAGTGCTTCATAGAAACAGTGTCTCATTCTGTATGATCTAGTAATGTGAATTAAATGAGGTAGGGTCTTCAAGGGCCCTTGCCTTATTGAGAGTGTATCTTGTGTATTCTAAGAACTTGTTTCACATGATGAAATTTCCATCCAAAAACTACATTCAAAGTATGGTAAGGTTGCAAAGTTACACTGAAAAATCAGGAAGTACCAAAATTCGGGTTCCTCATATGTCTTTAACTTTGCTACTTGTGCGTACGCTTTATGATGCACCTCTTAATTACATTAACTCATACGGTCTTATGTTTCTGTCTCACTTAATATACAGGTTGGATGGTGCAGGGGGAATGAGGCAAAAATTCACAGAACTCTTTATTTTTGGCTACATTCTGTCTGCAATTATCCACATAAAACTGGATTTATACTGTAGTTGAGGGTACGTTTTTAACATTTTTCTGTGGACATATTACACTCTGTGTAATAAATGAGGCCAGGTTTCAAAGCTCTTTAAATGCACGGGTTGGATAGCATACAGTGAATGAGACAGATCCATTCATTGAACAGTGAGGATAAAAATAAATATTCAACAGCTGCCTCACTCACTGTATTTTGTCCATCCTGAACAGTCTGATGCGAGAGTCCTGTACGAGATCAGCAACTTCTAGCAAGCAGTGTCCTTTAAGACCCAGATGGGCCCACCTTGTCCCTCCAACCACCCTCCAGTTTCTTTCACTAACATAGGAATCCTTAATTTGAGACATGGGGTTCCATATGGGCCATCCTCTCCATGAACCACTGTTTACCGTGGTAATTAACTCTTCCCCCCCCCCCCCCCTTGAGAATTGCCCATATGGATTCCCTACTCTTGGTTAATCAAAAGTGTTAACTCATCTACATTGCAGATATTCAGCATTGATACAGGAATTCTAATTTACATAGTTCCTATCTTTTCTGAAACATGCAACCGTTTCCATATTATACATTTCTGCACTTGGTTCTCTTTTTATGTCTTCAAAGGAAAAAAAAACAAACTATAACCTCTAGCTGTGGCATCTTAAAGCTGTGTAGTTATCTGCTCTGAAGATACCTACATAATATATAGTTGCATGGCTTTTTTGCATAACTTCATAGTTCTGCAACTTAAAACAGCAGTTTATTTTGTACTTAAGCAAAACCCCACTTTTTGATTGCTTACTACATAATTTACTGTTTTCATCCTACAGTATTTATTCATATCTACCCATCTTTTGAAGTAGCCATGTACAAACGTTTGAATTTTTTTCAGAAAGAAATTATTTCCTGACCCAACAGCTCAAAAATAGCTGAATGGATTTTCTACACATTTACCAAAAAATTAGTCTGTTAGGAAAATTTCAGTCCAATAATATGTTTAGCAAAATTTCAGCCCACCAAAGACTTTTCCAACTTTTTGGAAAAATGGATAGGAAAATGGAGACTTTCAATATGTAACTTGCTACTTTAATTATGAATGTTAAGTCATATATCAGGATAGATAAAATTTAATTTTAATTTAAACCAGATTTTTATTTATATGTTGCTAATGTGTTACTTCCAGTTTTAGTCTTAATTGTTAAATTGGATTTGTAGATTCCAAAGCCAGAAGGGTCCACTGTGATCTGACTTCCTGTATTACACAAGCCATAGAACGTCTCCAAAATAATTCCTAGAGAATAGTAGAAAAACATCCAGTCTTAATTTATAAATTGCTAGTGATGGAGAGCCCACCACAACCCTTCCTGGGGTTAATTACCCTCACTGTTAAAAAACATACCCCTTATTTCCAGTCTGAATTTGTTTAACTTCAGTTTCCAGCCATTGGATCGTGTTAGACCTTTCTCTGCTAGAATGAAGATTCCATTTTGTCAAGTAGTTGTTCCCCATGTAGATACTTAGACTGCAATCAACTCACCCCTTAAACTTCTCTTTATTAAACTAAATAGATTCAGGGAGCTCAGTCTATTACTACAAGGCATGTTTTCTAATCCTTTAGTTATTCTTGTGGCTCTTCTTTGAACCCTCTCCAATTTATCAGCATCCTTCTTGAACTGTGGTCACCAGAACTGGACACAGTATTCCAGCAACAGTTGGACCAGTGGTAAACACAGAAGTAAAATAACCTCTCTATTCCGTCTCAGCATTCCTCTTTTGTGTGCATTCAAAGATCACATTAACCCTTTTAGCCAATGTGTTGCACTGGGAACTCGCGTTCAGCTGATTATCCACCATGACCCCCAAATCTTCCTAGGATAGAGTTCCCCATCCTGTAAATATGGCCTACCTTCTTTATTCCTAGATGTATAAATTTACACGTATCAAAACGCATATTGCTTGCTTGCGCCGAGCTTACTAAGCAATCCAGATTGCTCTGTATCCGTGACCTGTCCTTTCATTTCCCCCATTTTTTGTGTCATCTGCAAATTTGTATCCGTGATTGTTTTCTTCCAAGTCATTGATAAAAACGTTATAGCATAGGGCCAATAACTGATCCCTGCGGGACCCCACTGGCAACACACTCACTCACTCAATGATGATTTCCTGTTTACAGTT
Organism: Lepidochelys kempii; assembly: GCF_965140285.1. Taxonomy (NCBI): domain Eukaryota; kingdom Metazoa; phylum Chordata; order Testudines; family Cheloniidae; genus Lepidochelys; species Lepidochelys kempii. Next base: position 254,574,325 of record NC_136380.1, read on the forward strand.
ACATTTTGAGATCTATAACAGCTTTTAATCCATTTAATCCATGTTAATTTTATCTTTTTAGGTTTTTAATCAAATGTGGTTTGGTACCAAGTCAAATGCCTTACAGGAGTCTAGGTGTATTATCTCAACACTTACATTTATCAACCAAACTTGTAGTCTCATCAAAAAAAGATAGTAACATCAAGTTAGTTTGACAGGATCTGTTTTCCATAAACTCATGTTGATTGGTGTTAATTATATTACCCTCCTTTAATTAAAGTTCTGCATCAGCCACTCCATTATCATGCACAGGATTGATGTCAGACTGACAAGCCTATAATTACTTGGGTCATCCAGTTTAACCTTTTTGAGTACTGGCACAACATTAGCTTTCTTCCAGTCTTCTGGAACTTCCCAGTGTTCTCAGATTTATTGAAAATCAGCATTAATGGTCCAGCAAGCTTCTTTGCCAGGCCTTTCAAAATTTTCGAATGCAGATTATCTGGACCTGCTGACTTAAATGTCTAGCTTTAGTAGTGGCTGTTTAACATCCTCCTGAGATACTAGTGGAATGGAAAGTGTTATCATCATATGACTACATCCTTGTTTTTTCCCAAAATACAGAACAGAAATATTTATTGAACATGTGTGCCATTGCTGCATTATTATTGATAACTCCATTTCCTTCTAGTAATGGATCAATACCATTGTTAGGATTCTTTTTGTTCTTAATATACTTAACTCCTTAACTTAGGCCATAGATTTTTTTTCCCCCTTGTGTCCCTTTGCTTCCTGAGTGAATTTTCTGCAATTCCTAGCTGCAGATTTATACTCATTACTATCAACTCCCCCCCCCCCTTTTTTTTTTTTTTAATAGTTACCTTCACTTGCCCTCTAAACCATGTTGGGTTTTTAACAAGTACTTCCTTGATTTTTTTTTTGGTTGTTTTTTGTTTTGGGGCATCTAGTAAAGTGTTCTTAAATAATTTGCAAGTAGCATTTACATTTCTCTGATTAATTTCTTCCTTCCAGCTGATTTGGGGCATAATTTTCAGCTTTGAGAAATTGGCTCTTTTAAAGGCATGGGTGTGCATTGTTCTAACAATAAGGATGTGAATGAGACCCTGGACTTGTTTCTTACAGTAGAGTTGAAGTCTTTAAATCACGATTTGAGGACTTCAGTAACTCAGCCAGAGATTAGGGGGTCTATTACAGGAGTGAGTGGGGAGGTTTTGTGGCCTATAATGTGCAGGAGGTCAGACTAGATGATCGTGATGGTACCTTCTGCCTTTTAAGTCTGTGAGTCTGAGTTAAGCTTTTAAGTGTGAAACTTCTTAGTAGATGAGGAAAAAAACTATGTAAAATCCCAAATCCTACAAACAATTAGGGAGCGAAAGAACGAAGTATAAAACATCCTTCTGTGCCTATCTATAATGTGTAGGGGAAAATGTTGCGTGATCACGGGAGACTTAAATTTGAATGATACGTGCTGGAGGCATCATTCAGCCAGTACGGAAACCGCCTCAGAATTTAAAAATACAGATGACCATTTCCTAATTCAAAAAGTGTTGTATCCAATATGGGGCAATTCTATGTTAGACCTTGTGTTGACAGATAAAAAGGAACTGAACGCAGAACTGAAAATTAATAGCCGCTTAGGTACCAATGACTTGATCACATTTATAATGTCCAAACAGACTAAAGTCCAGGGTCTCATTCACATTCTTGTTGTGAGAGCAACACAAAGTCAGACACAAAATTGATAAGCATGTAGCCTGTTCTATAGTTGCGACCAACACCATCTTCTGTTGCGCTGAAATTCCTCAGATCAAGAAAGTTGAAAAAGCTCAACCAGGCTATACTCCATCAGGGTTTGCAGTTTGAAATCAATGGGACTTTGGTTTTGAAGTCGTTTAGGAGCTCTTGAAAAATCGCTTCCGTAGGAGTGTAATTTTAAGGTCCTATTTTTGAGGATTTTGGACTGATTGAAGAAAAGAAAACTTAACTATGTTAATATATTGAAAGTTTAAACAACTTTTCGTTGTTAGAACCACTTAGTCAATTTTGTTTTGAAGCAACAAAGACTTTATGCCAATAAGTTCTTTAATAAATGTTTAGCATGAGGCTGCAAGCTCTGATGCATATGTTTAAAATTAAGCGCATGAGTAATACCACTGAAGTCAATTGGTACATAATTTTATTCATAGGAATAACCCTACTTAAGTATTTTCAGGATGAGGGCTTTAATTTTCCTTTTGGCTTTTGCCTGTAATTGTGTCTTAACTTTACTAGTAGTGGCATTTAAAAAATAAAAACCCACCAGCATTTCATATTGTACTTCATCCTGAATTTTAATCTCAAATTGAAATGGCACAAATCTTCAAATTAGTTTTGTGACGTCTCAATCTGATTTAAATCCGTTCTTAAAAATCAAGTGATTGTTATGACTTTAAATAATCATTCCATCTTGCTGCATATGTGCATAGAATAATCCATTTACCTACCTCAAAAATAGTCACTTCTGAAGTGGAACACAACCTCTGTTTTATAGAACATTGCAATATTATTTAATTTAGGTATCACAACTAAATAAAACACAACCTTCAGTGTAGTAGTTTTAAACATTTATTGTATTCACTTTAAAATGCAAATCTTGCTTTCTAGTACACTTTCTTCAGGAATATGAACGCCTTTTTTTTTTCCCCCTTTTGTTTGTCATCTACGCATCATGGTGAGTGTCCTTTATTAATGTATAAAATAGCTTTTTTAAAAAAGTACTTTCCATTACAATGGGCTCAGATCAAATACATTTGGCATAGTTTGTCACAGAAGTTTCACAGACCTGTATTGCTGGAGGTTGAATATTTCAGGGGAGGGATCCCTTTGAATCTGGCTAATCGGCCTCATTGATGAGCCCCTAATATCTTAAGAGAGTTGGTTCTCTAGTTAACTGGACAACTTCTGAGTAGAAAAGAGCTTTTATAGTTACGGTGTAGGGTTTTTGTTTTTTTTGCGGGGGTGGGGGGTGTCTCCTTTGCATGAAAGGTCCATTCCAGAGGTCTGCCAGTCAGAATTGTTGGGTTATTTGTCACCTTCCCTAGTACTGATACAGTAGGTGTTGGTTATTTGACAAACTTGTTTAAACACAACCCATGATACTACTAAAATCCAATACGTGCCTTAAAGTACTGGTATAGTAGATCAGCAGTTCCGAAGCTTTGAAACCTAGCATATCATGTGTAAAAACTCAAAAGTACTCACCATAGCACCTTTTGTAACTATAATCAGTACAATTCTAACAGATTCTGATAAACCAACCTGAGAACTAGAGAACCATGATACTAGCTGTAGTATTTAGATGTCGGCAAGCTATTTCTATGATGACATTAAACTGATAAAGGAGATGGCTGAATGTAAACGAGATTAAAATAAGTACAATATTACAACATGAATTAGAAACTGACAAATGGAGATAAGTTTTAATGTTTTAACTGTTTAAACCATCAAGTTGTGGATGACATCTGAGGAACAGTGCAGAGTTCAGTGTTTAATGTTTTCACTTATTGTAGACCCCAATAATCTAAAGGGAGATGTAGACTAGTAAATAAGAATTGCCATACCAAATCATACCAGTGGTCCTTCTATTCCAGTATCCTGTGTGTCAGTATCAGATGCTTCAAGAGAATTGGCAAGAAATCTTGAAGTAGACAATTAGGGAATAATCTGTTCCCAGGGGAAGCTTCTTCCAATCCACTAATGGGCAAGGATAGTCTTAAACTCTCATACTTCATCGTTTATATCCCACTAAAACAATATTGTTTTACTGCTGTCTAATGTAGCACTAGATACTCATTATCCATAGAAATATCTGACTTAAAAAAAAATCCTATTTGGCTCTTTGCTTCAAAGATTCCTAGCGGCAGGATGTTCCACAGGTTAACTGTGCTCCCCCCCCCCACAAGGTTTTTCCTTGTCAGTTTCAGATTTGCTGCTATTCTGTTTCACTGAACATACTTTCCTTCTTTTATTATATGAAGGACAATAAAAGCATCTTTTTACCTTTTCTGTACCTCTTATTTTATATACTGCTATCCTTTCTTTTATGCTTCATCTTTAGACTAGGAATTTCTAGTCTGAAATTCATCTCCCAACTTTCTGCCTGTTCACCTACCTTTGTCAGGTCCATCTGAAGTTCTTAGTTATCTTCTAGTTCCAACTAACCTAAACTTTGTATAGCTGTTCACTTAGTTACCTCTTTGTCGTCCTTCTCCCCACCCCATCTGTCTATTTTGTCGAACTTTGTTTCCTGTCTGTCATGTATCGTTTGAGCTCTTTGGGACAGGCATGATTGTCTTTTTTCATGTTTGTACCCATGCCTGGCACAATGGTACTCTGATCCTTTTTTGGGGCTGATAGGTGCTATCATAATGCAACAAATTATCTGTGAAACTTATTACCTCACTGGTCACCACCTTTTTCTGTTCATTAGTACATATATTTAAACAGGTAGTCCTGGCATTAAGCCTTGTGGCCCCCTGCTACTAATCTTTTTGCCATGTTCAAAACTGTCCATTTATTCCTATTCTCCGTTTTGTCTCCTTAGCCAGTTTCTAATACCTGGCAGTAAGGTTAAAAAGCAACCATGTGACTCTGTAATTTCTTCACCAGTCTCTTGTGAGGATCTTTTACAGAAGTTCTTGAAAGGCCAAACAGTTTCAGCTGGTTCTCCTTTAGACACTATTTAGTTGATGCGTTCAAAGGATTCTGATAGCTTAGAAAGGCATTATTTTTATAGAAGGTAAGCTGATTGGTCTATCATATGTTCATCTGGTTGGTCTCTAATTCTGATTTTAATTATCACTTCAATCAGTTTGCCAAGTACTGAAAGATTTACTAGTCAGTAGTTCTCAATATCTGCCATAGCATCTATTTTTTTTTTAAAGCTATTTTTCAGTTCTCTCAGGGTAACTGCTCCTAAAGATTGCAATTTGTTACAGCACCTTCATTAGCAATTCGTAGTTCGTTCAGAACTCTTGGATGTATAACATCTGGGCCTATTGACTTCTCTTAGTTTCTGTGTATTGTAACACCTTCTCTGTGAATGTTTGTCTCTTATATTACCTCATCTTTGTTACCTGACAAAAGTAGGTCTGAGGTATCTGTCTTGTCAACATAGTCTGTAGTGAAGAGTCATGCAAAGAAATAACTTTGCTTTTCTACAGCGTCCTTATGAGCTTCAGTTGCTTCCTATGGGCGTAGCATCTCACAAACTGCAGTCCTCTGATCTATATACTTCAGCTATTGCACTACAAGTTCCTTTTAGCCCTCCTAATTGCAGTTTTACATTTCATCTGCTATAGCTTATGCTCATTTCTATTGTCTTCCAGGTTTGGATTTCCACTTTCTGAAGGATATCTGTTTAGCTCAAATATCCCTTGATCCGTGCCATTTAGCCAACCATAGTTACGGCTTATTTTTTTTCTTGCCTTCCTAGTTCCTTTTCTCTTTAAAGGTATGTGTGTATTCTGAGAGGTATGCTTTAGTAGCCTCCATGACAAGTCTAAGGACTCTGATTTTACTTTCCAGTTTAGAGTCTTTCTTGACTAGATAGTGCACTTTCTGAAATTCAATACTCATTATTGGTATGATGTTTGAGAGTATCTAACTTATTTATATTGTGGTTGCTATTAGGGGGCTCAACTGTGGTTGCTACTTGAATAAAATCCTTACTTAAGACTGAGATGGACCTCTCAGTGTGCGCTAGAACTAGCTGGTCCGAAAAGCAATTGTTTAAGGCATAGAGAAGCAACTTGATGGGTCTTTGTGCAGATGCTTAAAATAGCCCATTATTACTGTTGCTGCCTCTCTTAATCAGGAATCCAGTATAGAACCTACTGGTGTATTTTTATGACTTGGAATTTTTACCCATTCAAATTCTGCTGTATGTTCCCTATCACTTAAATTGTCTCTCTAAGTTCTAAAGAATCTCTTGGATATCGTATGCTCTCCTGCACCTCTACCATTTAATTTGTTCTTCTGTAATTTATAGCCAGGTATTGCAGTATCCCATTGGCTTCTTCACGCCCACCCCTTTTCTCCAGCAAGTCTAAGGCAATCCCTCCAAGGCAGGGTTGAGACATGCTAGTGAGGCAAGGAGGCTTGCACTGTGTCGTCTGACCCTGTTCTATGCTTAAAGACTCCATTTTCTAGGACTCTTCACCAGTATTGAAATTGCGGAGATGAATCTGAACCCGCAGCCATCGATAAAAATAGTAATGAATATGCTGTTTGCTTATTATCTCATACAGAAAAGAGGGTCCTTTTGAGGGAACTTTTATGTGCATGTATTTAAATTTTAAAATTGTTTCAGATTTTGCCAGAAATGATATACAGTAGATGTGAATTTCTTTTTTAGGCAATAATGAATCAAACTGACAAAAATCAAGAGGAAGTTCCTTCATACCTTAATGACGAACCACCAGAAGGTAGATACAAAGTTTCTGTTATCTTTTTATTTGATGGTAAGAAAATGAGCTGAAGAGCAGTGCATTTCTGAAAAGAATGACTGTGAGAATAATTTATCCCTGCACGCAAGGATTAAGCTAAGTACTCTAATTTGTTTTAATGACATTCTTTTATTGCTGCTAGCCCTGAAGAACTAACACATTTAAGATTGAGTGAGTAGACTTCTATTCTGTCTGCACAACAACAGAATTGTTTACTAAGTAAAATTTATTGCCCAGTGCAAACCCATTGAAGGCAGGGAGGTTGCACAAGTATTAAAAGGCATAGTTTTAAGACTGAGTTTGCATTATTGTAACTGAGAGCACAATTTGCCAGTTGAACCTTTATTACTAGTGTTAATGTGTGAGATGGAAAGAGCTCAGTTTGACTTTCAGATCCTAGGCTGTATTTGAAGGGCTGGCAGCTTAAAGAAAAAGATCTTGTTAAAATACGTCTGATTCAGGAATCATTGAGACAAACATTGAAGCTGATGACCAGTTTTGGAATCTGATGATATAAAAGCATCTTATTCAATATCTGTTGACTTTAACCAAAATCAAATCTGTTCACTTATTCTGATGAGCTTTTTCTTCTGTTAGTGCTGCAGAGGAGAAATATGGCTGTAGGCGAGTGAGCTGGATTTTTTTCTTGGTTGCACATCAGCAGAATTATTAACTGAGTTCTGTTTGTAGAATTGTCTGGCATGTAATCTCCTAAAACCAAACACTTCTTGAGCAGCCAGGTTGTCTCTGTTGTGCTGGGTTGTTTTCCTCACAATCCGAGCATACTTGCTCTGGAGATCACTGAGTGGCAAACACTGAACCCAGAATCCCATGTTCTTTAGTCACGCTTCAAAATATAATAGTACTTGAAAGCTATATTTGTGTGCAGGCTTTTTCTAGGTTGTAGAAAAAGCTAAGGCTGTAAGAAAACTGAGTGGCATTGCGGCCTGGTGCAGGAGGTTTCAATGCCACTTACATTTGGCTCACCCACCCCTTTATCATGAGGCAGATGAGGAAGATAGGGCTGGCTCTGCTTGCTGGCTTGGTTTTGTGCTAAATGCCACTGCTGGCACTTGGCCCTGCTGGCACTAGCCTCGCATTTTGCCTACGTGCAGTTCTGCCGCTGCTAGATGGTGCAAGCTGGGCCCACCAAGCAGCAGTGGTCCTTTGTGACCTTAAGGACTTTGCCTTTTATGGCTGCCCAGTCTCGCCAAGGGATGAGCTTGGGGAGGTCCCAACAAGTGAGGCCAGGTAGGAGCTGGGGCTTTTGCCTGCTCAGGGCTGGGATAGGGGAGCTCCAGTGGTGCCAGTCCCCACCCCACAGGACCTCCAAGGCTCTCTGGGGATGGCTCTGGGGTACAGGTGTTTGTTGTCCGTCCGTCCCCCACACCTAACCTGGGGATTGGAGGAATGGGGGGCAGGGTATCCAGCCCCTTTTAGAGGGTAAAGACCCTGCTGCCAACTCAACATCTAGGCAGTTACAGAACAATAGTTCAGGTCCTGCACACACCTCAAACTGCAACTTTAACAAACTGGCCACAACTTTTGGACCAAAAAATCACAACTTTCTTACAGCATTAGTTACGCATTTAAAATGAAATAAGTTTTTGTTTGCTATTTAGTAGTGCCTCCTAACTATAGAAAGAAGGGGGTCCAGTGGGTTAATATTGTCCTATTGGTAACAGTAGTGAGGGGTAATCGGTACAAAATGCAGGGCTGGCAGGGGAAGAAAAGCAAATTGATTCCCTAGCACAGTGGTTCTCAACCTCTTCCATACTGCAAACCCATGTTACAGCAGCAAAGTCTTGAGACTTCCTTCCTAGCTATAAGGAAAAGGAAGGTGGGTAGGATGTTCTGAGACCTGTTTACAATCCCCACTGTCAAGCCTTTGCACTAGCACAGAGGTGAGCAAACCACGGCCTGCAGGACCCTCTTCCCCGGCCCCTGAGCTCCTGGCCTGGGAGGCTTGCCCCTGGCCCCGCCCCTGCTGTCTCCCCTCCCCCTCAGCCTCAGCACACAATGCTCTGGGCAGCGCAGTTGCAGAGCTGCAGTCTGACCCGGTGCTCTGGGCGGGGTGGCCGTAGCACCATCAGCCCCCGGTACTCCAGGCAGTGCGGTAAGGGGGCCGGGGTGTTGGATAGAGGGCAGGGGAGTTGGGGGTGGTGGTCAGGGGGTAGGGGTGTGGATAGGGGTGGGGAATGGGGGCAGGGGTCCCGGGCGGGCAGTCAGGAAGGGGGGGGGGTTGGATGGGGCAGGGGGGCAAGTCAGGAATGAGAAGGGGGATTGGATGGGGTGGCAGAGGGCAGTCATGGGTGGGAGGTCCAAGGGTGGTCAGGGGACAGGGAGCAGGGGTAGGAGTCCCCGGGGGGGCTGTCATGGGACGGGGGGTTGGATGGGGCAGGAGTCCTGGGGGAGCCGGCGGGGGCTGGATAGGAGGTGGGAGCTGGGCCACGCCTGGCTGTTTGGGGAGACACAGCCTCCCCTAACCGGCCCTCCATACGCTTTTGGAAACCCGATGTGGCCCTCAAGCCAAAAAGTTTGCCCGCCCCTGCTGTAGCATGTTGTACCCAAATTTTAGTTTTTAAAGAGGTACAGTAGAACCTCCGTTACGAACACCTCGGGAATGGAGGTGTTACAAATCATTATGGTGGTTCTTTCAAAAGTTTACAACTGAACATTAATTTAATATAGCTTTGAAACTTTACTATGCAGAAGAAAAATGCTGCTTTTAGCCATTTTAATTTAAATGAAACAAGCACAGAAACGGTTTCCTTACCTTGTCAAATCTTTTTTTAAATTTTCCCTGTATTTTTTTTTAGTAGTTTGTTTAATACAGGACTGTACTTGAATTTTTTGGTCCTCTTCTCCCTCTCCCTCCTCCTCCCCCCCCAGTCAGTTGACCAGTCAGTTTGTAACTCTGGTGTTTGTAACTCCTGAGGTTCTACTGTACTGTTGTTTTTAAGTCCATAGAGAACGGGTTGTATTTAAATGTCCTGCTCAAATTGTGTACATGGGATAGCTCAAGTTAACTTTCGGTCTTTGTGGAAGAAAAATAAGACAGCTGTGCTTTTCTCAGCTTCCTACGTTCATTATCTTGAGCAAGTCAGACAGATTCCCAATTTAACAATGGTATTTTGATCTTTCTCCAAAAATTCTTGAATTACTTAAGGTAAACTCATCTCTTCATCCCTTTTGTCATAAACTAATGTCTCAATCTGGCAACACTCTATTTTGTGGACATCAACTGAGTAGAGAGATGGGAGGGGGAGAGAGAGAGAGAGAGGAAGAAATTAAAGCACTGCCAAAACTGGATAAGAGTGAAGGGGAAAGAGTAGAAGATGAACTGACGGAACAGAGAGAGAAGGGGATAAAAACACCATGGAGGAGATACTGCTCATTTGTTAACAAAAAGATGGCTGAGGAGGAGGATTGCAGAGAGGAATGCTATTCTCTCCCCCCGTTTGCGCCCCCCCCCCCGAAACGGAGTATGGAGGGTAAAGATGTTCAGACTGAACGTAAGGAAGAGAATAAACACTTGCGGGGGGTTTTCCCCTGTGTAACCTTGTATTTGGGTTGACAGAACTGGTCAGAGGGGAGATAATGTATGAAATGGTAAATAAAAATCTTGCAGGTATTTTAGGGATTTTTTTAAAAAAAGTCTAACTTGAAAAAATGCCAATTTGAACTAGCTATAAACACCCCAATTAGTTGAGTAAAAATATTTATTACAAATTGTTTCCCAATCAAATTAATTCAGTCTTAATCATGAAGGCATGATATTACTTACTCTCTCTGTTATGAAAGTGAAATCCATTGGATTCAGTGGACTTTCGTTTTATGTCAGAGTTTCATTTTTGTATCTTAAATCTTAGTGGGCTATGTTCTGGTGTTATTCTGTGAGTGTTACCATTGGCTTCAGTAGGACTGTCTGCGAGGAAAGGAATTTCTTAACCTGTGCATGGGTGTCAGAATTGGACCCTAAACTAGTGCTCACATGGCTGATGTTAATTGGAGTGGGGGGAGGAAATGGAATAGAACTTCTAAGCAGGGCAAAAGTTCTGAGGATGACCTTTCGGTTTCCAGTGCAGACTTCATAGTTTATGTACTTACTTATGCAGCTTCTGTAATTAAATGTTTAAGTTGTCCTGAAGAAATTTTCTGGCCTTACATGTCATATGGGGCCTTCATATCTGATGCAATTCTAAAAATTTATCACTTTAAAGAGATGGCTAAACATGGATGCCTGCCAGTTTCAGTCTTGGCATGAAGATCAGTTCTCTAAGAATTTCTTGGCAGGCTTCTCTTTTGAGGAAAGGCTTAGTTCTAAGGTCACTTGACCAAGCGTCTTTTGTAAAGCGATGGCATAAAGGGCTTCCAAATTCTACAAACGTGACACCTGGCTAGTCCCAGGAGGTTCAACAACAAAAAACGGTTACTCACCTTCTCGCAACTGTTGTTCTTCGAGAAGTGGTGTTCATGTCCATTCCAATCAGGTGCGTGCACATGCGCAATAGCCAGAAGATTTTTCCCCTAGCAGCATCCGTGGGGTCAGCCTGGGTGCCCCCTGGAGTTGCGCCTTCATAGTGCCCAATAAAGGGCCCTGCCGACCAGCCACTCCCTCAGTTCCTTCTTGCCAGCTACTCCGACGGAGGGGTAGGAGGTTGGGTATTGGAATGGACCTGAACAACACATCTTGAAGTACAACAGTTATGAGAAGGTGAGTAACTGTTTTTTCTTCAAGTGCTTGTTCATGTCAATTCCAGTCAGGTGGCTCTCAAGCCCAAGTTCAGGAGGCGGGGTCAGAGTTATCCACTGACTGGAGCACTGCTCTACCAAAGGCTGCATCTTCTCTGGCATACTGAGTAATCGCATAGTGCGTGGTGAAAGTGTGAATGGAAGGCCACGTTGCCGTTCTGCAGATTTCCTGAGTGGGAACCTGAGCCAGGAACGTTGTTGTTGAAGCCCGCACCCTGGTGGAATGCGCAGTGATTGGAGGTGCAGGAACTCCCGCCAGGTTGTAGCACTTACAAATGCTGGATGTGCTCCATGATGAAATGCATTGTGACGACACAGGCAGACCTTTCATTCTGCCCGCCACCCCCACGAATAACTGGACCGATTTTCTGAACGGCTTCATTCTCTCAATGTAGAAGGCTAGTGCCCTATGGACATCCAGTGACTGAAGTCTCTGTTCCCTGCCACTAGAATGCGGCTTAGGGTAGAATACCAGGCGAAAGATGTCGTAGTTGATGTGAAACTGTGATACAACCCTTGGTAGGAAAGCAGGATGAGGTCTGAGCTGAACCTTGTCCTTATAGAACACAGTGTAGGGCCTCTGATGTGAGGGCCTGAAGTTCAGACGCTTCTCCTGGCCGAGGTTATCACTACCAGGAATGCGACCTTGTAAAAGGGGTAGAGCAGGGAGCACAACGCCAAGGGTTCAAAGGGCGATCCCATGAGTCTAGAAAGGACCAGGTTGAGGTCCCAAGCTGGGACAGGCTGCTGGACATGAGGATATAGCCTGTCGAGTCCTTTTTGGAAACCGGTTGACCATCGGGTTAGTAAAGACAGAGCGGCCCTCCACGCCTAGGTGGAAGGCCGAGATGGCAGCCAAGTGAACCCTTACTGATGATATTGAAAGCCCTTGCTGCTTCAGATGGAGGAGGTAGTCCAGAATAAGCGGCACTGAGGCCAGTGTTGGGAACGAATGGTGCTGTGCTGACCAGATTGAAAATCTCTTCCACTTGGCAAAGTAGGTAGCTCTCGTACAGGGTTTCCTGCTGCCAAGGAGGACTTGTCTAACCTGATCTGAACAGGGACGCTCCACCGGGTTCAGCCATGGAGCTTCCATGCCATGAGGTGCAGAACCTGAGACTTGGATGTTGGAGATGACCATGATATTGTGTCAGAAGGTCTGGGGATAGCAGCAGGGCAACTGGAGCTTCTGCGGACATATCTAGGAGAGATGTGTATCAGCTCCAGCCTGGCCCCGCCAGCACTATCAATATGACCTGAGCTCATTCCCTCCAGATCTTGAGGAGTACCTTGTGAACAAGCGGTATGGGCAGAAAGGCAGGCATATAGGAGACAACTTCCCCATGGGAGGAGGAATGTGTCTGCTCTGGAGCCCAGGCTGTGATTTTGGAAGGAGCAGAACTGCTGGCACTTCCTGTTGCATTGCATGGTGAATAGGTCTATTTGGGGAAATCCCCACCTCTGGAAGATTGAATTCGTGACATCCGAGTGAAGGGACCACTTGTGGCTGTGAAAGGACCTGCTGAGGTGGTCCGCCAGCTTATTCTGTACCCCAGGGAAGTCCGACGCTGTAGGTGTGTTGAATGTTCTACATACGTCCCACAACATGAGGGCTTCCTGGCCCGGGGAGAGGAACCTGCATCCCCCTGTTTGTTGATATAGAACATTGCCCTTGTGTTGTCCATCATAACTGATACACATTGTCCCGTTAAGTATGCCCGGAAGGCCTGGCACGCCAGGCGCACCACTCTCAGCTCTCTGACGTTGATGTGGAGAGCCAGATCCGCCTGAGACCAGAGACCTGCAGTCTCCTAGATGTGCTCCCAAGTCTGATGTGTCCATCATTAGCAAAAGAGACGACTGAACTGGAGAAGGGGACTCCTGAGCACGCCTCCTGAGGGTCGAGCCACCACAGGAGGGAGTCGAGGACCAGGTGAGGCAGGGTCATGATCCTGTCCCAGCTGTCCTGGGCTGGTCAGTACACCGATGATAACCATGACTGGAGCAGTTGGAGCCTGAGTCTGGCATGCTGCACCATGTAGGTATAGGAAGCTATGTGACCCAGAAGCTTCAGGCAGTTTCTTGCTGTGGTTGTGGGAAACTGTCTGAGACCTAGAATGATACTGGCCAGGGTTTGGAACCTCGCTTCCAGCTGGTATGCCCTGGCTTGGATTGAGTCCAGTACTGCCCCAATAAACTCTATTCTCTGACTGGGGGACGAAGTTGATTTTCTTTTGTTTTAGAAGGAGATTGTTGAAGGTGGCCCTGATAAATTTGACTTGAGCTTACACTTGGTGAAGACTTGAGGTGCTGCTGACAGGCCGAACAGAAGAATGGTAAATTGGTAGTGGGTATTGTTCACCACAAACCTGAGGTACTTCCTGTGGGGCTGAGTGATCGCAATATGAAAGTATTCAGAGTAACAGCCGTGTTAGTCTGTATTCGCAAAAAGAAAAGGAGTACTTGTGGCACCTTAGAGACTAACCAATTTATTAGAGCATAAGCTTTCGTGAGCTACAGCTCACTTCCTCAGATGCAAAATCTGAGGAAGTGAGCTGTAGCTCACGAAAGCTTATGCTCTAATAAATTGGTTAGTCTCTAAGGTGCCACAAGTACTCCTTTTCTTAATATGAAAGTAAGCATTCTTCAAGTCGAGGGCAGCATACCAGTCTACTAGATCCAAGGGGTGATGGAGGTCAACGAGACCATGAGGAATTTGAGTTCCTTCCTGAATTTGTTGAGTTCTCGCAGGTCCAGGATGTGCCTGAGGCTGCCTTTGGCTTTTGGTATTAGGAAATAACGGGAATAAAAGCCCTCGCCCCTGTGCTACTGAGGAACCTCCTCCACTGCCCCTAAAGATAGGAGTGACTGCACCTCCTGGATAAGGAGCTGCTCGTGAGAAGGGTCCCTGAAGAGGGACAGGGAAGTGGGGGTGGAAGGGCAGGAGGGCACAGAATTGGATGGGGTATCCCCTCTACCATGCGGAGCACCCAGCAGTCTGAGGTGATACGGGATCATGCCCAGTAGAAAGGGGGTAGTGGGACGAGAAGGTAAGGCGGGGTGGATCCAGTCTTTGTGGTACACCATCCCAGACTATGCCTTCAAAAGGCCGGTTTGGGCCCTGAAGACCAGCTTGGGGCGTCCCAAGCCCTGGCCAGAGGGTTGACATGGCCTTCTCCTGTTGGTCCTGTTTCTCCTCCTGGACCCGTCCTGGCAGTTCTGGTGACTGAACTTCTGAGGAGGCTGTGGACGGAAGTGTGTCTGCTGCGTTGACGGTGTATAGAGGCCCAAGGACGTGAAGGTGGCTCTGGAGTCCTTTAGGCTGTTTAGCCTCTTGTCCGTTTTCTCAGAAAAGAGTCTCCCCCTCAAAAGGCAGGTCTTGTAAAGTCTGGTCTCCCCTATGGAGTCCAGCAGAAACCTGGAGCCATGAGCCCCTTCTCATGGCTACACCTGTGGCCATAACCCTGGTGGCAGCATCTGCGCCATCAAGTGCTGCCTGCAGGGACGCCCTGGATATCCGTCTCCACTCCTCGACCAAAGCTGAAAATTCAGCTTTCGGAGTCTGAGGGGAGCAACTCCGTGAATTTAGTCATGTCCGTAATTGTCTTTATAAATGTAAGGTGATACCAGGAAGGGCCAGAGGGGGCCAGGATGTCAGCCATAGGATCTGCATCATCTACCACTTCCTTCGCCTTATTGCCCAGACCCTGGGGGACCTGGCACAGCAACTGCTTTAACATCCTGGAGTCTTCCAGAGCTGGGGCTACGGAAGGGCCTCATCTGGTGAAGAGGAGGAGCCAGAGGAGGAGGTTGCTCTCTACCATCCCCACCCGAGGGATCTTGTGACCCGGAGGGGACTGTGGTCGGTTGGCCCGGTCCCAGTGCCGTGAAGGGTTGTGGGTATTGGTGCCGATGTCGGATCCCGGGCCAGTGCAGACACCTGGTGTAGCATCTGCACCGGGGTCTTCGTGACGATGCTGGTGCCGAAGGTGCAGCCAGCGCTGTCGCAATGAGCCGCTGACACCTCCAGTGTCGAGGGCGGCGCTACAGTTGGTGCCGATGATGGTGTCACGGCCAACAGCGTTGATGCCGTCATGGCGGAACAAACATTGCGGACGCCACTGATGCAGCTCCTGAGCGGAATCCTTGGCTCTGACCCTGGCCTTGATGGAAAGCCCACGGAGTCCAAAAGAGCCAGGCTCTGCCATTGTGAGGGCCACTGCATCAGGCAGGACCTTCTATGGTGCCTTGAGCTGGACCGTCCGCTCCTACTACAGTCAGAGCGGTACGACTGCGACTCTCCTGTTTCAGAATAGGAGATCCAGGGCAGCGCTGCACCTCTCATTGTAGAGCGTTGGGAGCCTGGGGACCGACTGCGCTCCCTGGATGGAGGCGCTGGCATCGGTGGGTGATGGGGATCAGCATGACGACATCACCGGCTTTTCCTTTGACTGAACGGAGTGCTGGGATGGAGCCTGTGGTGCCGGGGCATCCTCCTGCCTTGGGGACAAGAATGGCGCCGTGAGTCTCAGCAGGTCCTGCGCCACCTCAAAAGCCTCTGGTGAGGGGTTCAGTGAGTGTGATGGGCCCGGACTCGACTGCCTCACTTGGGCAGGAGTCGACGTAGCCCCACTGTGAGCTTCAGAACCGTGGCCCGACTGAGGTGCCACAGATGGCTGGTCCCTGGATCTTGACAAGGGGGATCGGCCTTTTTCCATCCTCTTCTTCTGCGCCAGCCATTGGGACTGGTGCCGAAGGCTGGAGTGCTCCTGAGAGACTTCATGACTGTGCCGAGCCTCCTGGGCAGTGTCTTGTCTGTCTTTGCCCCAGCTCTGGAAGACTCCAGGAAGATGGCACTGGAGTGCTCTGTGCCAAAGACGTACTGGGAGTGGGATCCCCGGCACCTGGGTCCGACTGAAGTTGCAGAGCTGCCTCCATGAGGAGGATTTTAAGCCGCTGCTCCCTCTCTTCAAGAGTTCTCAGTCAGAATTCACAACAGATCTTGCAGCAGTCTTTTTGGTGACCCTCGTCCAGAAACAGGAGGTGTGGGGATCACTGTTAGGCATGTGCTTCGCGCGGTCCTGGCAAGTCTTGAAGCCCAGGGATCGTGGCATGCCCCAGTGACAAATGAAGGGGGGAATCCCCCGTAACTGAAACCTATAAGTGAACTAACTATGCTATACTAACCATCTAGAACTAACTGTTGAAAGCAAAATACGAAAGTACTGCTAAGCTGCTTGCCGAAGCAAGAGAAAGGGGAAGTTCCAGCTGCTGTCACTGGCAGTAAGAAGGAACTGAGGGGGTGGCGGGTCAGCAGGGCCCTTTTATTGGGCGCCATGAAGGCCCCACTCAGGGGGCACCCAGGCCAACCCCACGGATGCTGCTAGCGGAAAAATCTTCCGGCTACTGCGCACGTACCTGATTGGAATTGACATGAACAAGCACTCAAAGAAGAGAGGCTGGTTATGAGATTTCTGGGTGAAAAGTACTACAGAATTGTGAAGTGTTTATTGTGTAGAGCAGTGTTGGTTCTAATATGTCTAGTGCTCTCTGCAAACTGGAAAATATAAATACCCTTTGCAGACTGTAGTCATTTTACACCAGCCCTCACTGGAAGCCTTTGTTCTGTAGGCAGCTGATTGTTCTGCATGATTGGTAGAGCCAACATCTTGAACAGGTGCTATGTGCTTATACATTTTCTGCTTAGAATTAATTTAGGAATGTTCTGTGTATTTTTCTTCATTGTAGTGATCAGAAACGAGGCCAGTGAGAAACAGTAAGCTTCATGGAACAGATCTAGAAAATGCCAGTAACTGTGAGGAATATTAGTCATGGCTGCATATCTAACATACAGCACAGGAAGAAATGAAATAACGTTGTTTCCACTGTTAAAACTACATGGTTGTACTAACACATGTACTCAAGTGAAATTAGGTGGCAAATCCTTAGTCAAAAGCCTATTGATAAAGAACCTTGAGGAAAGTAGGATACCAACTTCTTTGCTGTTCCTTTTTCGGCAAATACATTTAATTGCATCTTTCTGGGTTGTTGTGACCGGGACTGTTATGGCCCTTCCTTCTAATGTTAATCTCTATTATGAGTTATGAGTCAATAGCAAATTTCAATAACTAGCTTCAGTGTGGCAAACGCCCTTTTCCTACTCACTCTAAACACATTAATGTTGTTGAGAAGGAGAGTTAGTCAAACTACCTTTTTGACCTCTTGTTACAAGATCTAGAACTCCTCCTGTCATAAGAATCGTTTGTTACTGTAGGATACCAACAGACTGCAATCGAAATGTAAATGATTTTATTTTATTCTCCCTCCCTCTCCCCTGCCCCAAACTTGACAAACTGTTCTTTCAATCTAGGAAACTTCAAGTATATTGTATATTGAAAAGATTTAGTATTAAATATGCCACATAATATCCTTGTATTAAGCAATTCTGAACCTTGAATATCTCCCGGACGGATTGACCAGGGTCTGAGATGTTGAGTCTTAACCAAAATGTGCTCTCTTTGCCGTGTGACTCATGGTGGGTTTTTTTATTTTTTTATTTTAAGTTTAATTTCTCCCTCTTTACTTCTTGTAAACGTCTTACAACTGTAAGTGAATCTCCCACCCTGCTAGAAAGGTTAATGCAAGCTGGCAGCATTTTAATGCCCAAATAGAGGCTACCATGCCCCTCTGCTCTTTTTTTTACCGCAGTTGTTTCCAATACTGAGAGAGCACCTCTTGTCTGAAGTGTTCTAGGGACCTTTATAATGGATATAGAAACTTACATCTCTAAGGCTATGTCTCCACTGTACTGATGCAGCTGCACCACCTTAAGAGCTCTCCATCAACATAATAAAACTCCCCCCAACGAGCAGCGGTAGCGGCGCTCCCACTGATGTAGTGCTGTGTACACTACCGCTTATGCCAGGGTGTTTTTTCACACCCTTGAGCAACATAAGTTTTTTGCTGACATAAATGTAGTGTAGACGTGGCCTAACTCACTGGTTTGACTCTCGCCCGGGTCAGTACTGACTAAAAGCATTATCATTGACTATTCTGTGCCACATGTGAAATGAGTTATAGATCTCCGTTAATTTCCTAGTGCATAAATGTCCACATCACAAAACTCATCATTTCTACTGGCAGTGAGGCCTTGAAAACTGAACTATATTCTAACTGTTCCAAGTCAGGGCTGAGTCCTGTTGGTGGAGCAGTCTGAGAGTGACTGCCTGGGGAGATGCTCACTGTTCTCCCTGCCCTACTCCTCATTCACTTGTTTTCCTGCATGTGCTCTCTATTTCCTTGATTGTTTGTTCCCAGTCATTTCTGCCCTACTTACTGTTTAGCTCCTCTTTGCATCTCTCTTTTTTCTTGGTTCCACTCACCACCATTCACTTGCTCACTTCTCTGTGTGTTGCTTATTTCCCACACAGTTAAATTTTTCTTCCGCTACCTCATCATAAGAGTTATGTAGCTCCTGAACTACTTCATTACTGTGGCCCTTTGTTGGTGCCCTGCTGTCTCTGAAACATGTGTCAGAGAAAGAAGAGCAATAGACTTGGTGAGGACTGAGTACTGTGGGAGGTAAATATTGGCACTGTAGAATGCTGCTTTGGAACATTCTTAGTTTTACTGTGGTATTAATGGAGTAAATTCCAGATGCTGAAAATACCATGCAAACAAATGCTCTCAGTGCCTTTCTGTATGGTGAGACTAGGCTATTTGTCAGGTGTATGTGTGGAAGCTTTTCTAACCCAGCATCTAATAGTGTTGAAAATTGCAAACTGCTCAAAAAGTCCTCTGTTTATAGATGATAACATGCTTCTATAGTTAAGGTTGGGTTAGCATTTCCACTGTAAGTTTACTCTGTCTTTCTCTCTTCATCTCAAAGCTTACATTTAGAAACTTGGAATACTTAAATGTGGGAGGATAATGAGGATGGATTTCCAATTTTAAGCTTACAGAAGCGCAATCTAGTTTAGGATGTTTTCCTATAACTCTGAAGTTTCCTCTTAGTTTGAGAATATTTAGTCGTACCATAAGTACAGAATATGGGCTGCTTATGCAACATTTAGAACATGTAAGGAGCTTTATAAAACACATGGTTCTTTGTTTGTACGGTGCCTTGTACTAGTGGTGCTGGGGGTGCTGCCACACCCCTGGTTTGAAGTAATAATAACAAACACCAAATACATGGTTTCCATCCTCAGCACCCCCACTATAAAGATTGTTCCAGCACCCCTGACTAGTACAATGGGGTCCTGGTCCATAACTGGGACTTCTAGGCGCTTCGATAATACTAACAAAAAATAATGCTCCCCAAAGCTTATAATTAAACTTTAAGCATAATGCCAGGAAGAAAAAACGAGGGAGGCATAGGGTGACATATAGCAAGATCTTTTGGTTTGAGTTTTTCCTGTGTATTTTAACTGGTGGGTTTTCTGTTGGAAGTCTTTAGTTGCATTTCTTAGTGCCTTTTGGGGTATGGGGTACTTCAGGGCACCTGTGCACTTTCCTAAAATGTCTTTAGGGATGTTGAATTCCCCCAAATGTAGAATAAGGGCCCAGTGTAGGCAAACTGGATGTGTGTGCATGGTGATAGGGAGGAGGTGGGTGGAGCAAAGAACCGGCCTGAACTTCTATTCTTCTCATCCTCCTCCCTCCCTTCCTTCCTTCCACCACCCAAACAAAACAAAATTAGGGAGGAAAAAGAAACAAAACAGCTTACTCCCCCCTCCCCCCCCCCAAGCTGGGATATCCTCCCCGCAACCACTTCCCAACATAACCTTAGTTCAGCTTCCCTTAGGCCCAGTAGATACCATGCTCTGGTTCTGAATAGAAATTCTGTCACTTGGGGAGACAGCCCTACTGCAAAAAATTGAATTTTACAGTAGCCAAAGCCCAGCAGAGGTGTACATGTAGGCAATGAGGTCTTCAGGCGCTGAGGTGGAACTGACATTTGGGGTAGGGATTTGGGAAGGGAAAGAGACGGGGATTAGCCAAAGGATTCTATGGGGACCCTCAATTTGGGTACCCGTTGATCTAAACTTGGAAGACTCACTGTCCGATAATCCGTGTTGTGAAAAAATGGCATCAAGGCACCCTTAGGCTTTGCTCCATTTATCTCGCCTTTCAATAAGAACCAACCCTGGGAACACTGGCACTTTCCAGGCAGGCAGCCAAAAAGAGTGCATGTAAGATACGCATCTTACAATATGTCATGTCATTAAAAGGAGCAATACTTATGAATAAACTGTGTTCTTTTAAAATGCTTAATCACAACATTACTGACTCAAATGTTTACACTTTGTCCTTCAGGTTCATTGAAAGATCATCCACAGCAGCAGCCTGGCATGCTTTCTCGTGTGACTGGTGGAATCTTCAGTGTAACAAAGGGAGCTGTCGGTGCCACGATCGGTGGTGTAGCCTGGATTGGAGGAAAAAGTTTGGAAGTGACCAAAACAGCTGTTACAGCAGTGCCTTCTATGGGAGTGAGTCTGGTTAAAGGAAGCGTTTCTGCTGTGGCTGGGGGCTTTACAGCTGTAGGATCTGCTGTCACAAGTAAAGTACCTTTAACAGGGAAGAAAAAGGATAAGTCTGACTAAAGGACTGAGACCTAGTTGATTTCCGTAATACTATGTCAGTGGCATTGGAATCTGCTAAGATTTTGGACTACAACAAAGCCACATGTCTTAAACGCTTATCTTCTAAAGAGCTATGGGAAAACTTTTGCTTTCCTCTGAAGGGACAGAAGAAGCTGACAGCACAGTGTATGAAGGTTCATTTAAAACCTAGATTCATGCTTTATATCTGGTGAAATGTTACTAATTGTAGAACCAAGTACATGTATATGAAGGGATAATACATGTTCATTTACTGTAAATCTTTTGCAGTATAAGACTAAAATGTGAAAGCAAAAAATTAGTTGGCAGTCTTTGCAGTACTAGATGTATGATGTGCCAGCTACCATTCTTAGTGGTTTCTGCATCCTCTTGATAAGGAATCCTTGAACTATGTAAAGGCATCTTCTGATGTGCCTGATAATTTCATATATTTTTGCTTTTTGAAACTGTATTTTTATACAGATAATAAACTCTGTCAGTGCATTCTGTTAGTGATGGCTGGCAAGAGACAGAACTGGAGATGTTCAGAAGTGGGGATGGGGGGGGGGGGGGAAGTATGCTTAAAATGGATTGTGATGGAAGGCATTTTAAGTTTTATGTTTGCGGTATACTGATTTTAATGATTCATGCCTAATGGTTGAAAAACTATTTTTCGTTTAGTGAAGCTGTGTAAAGATTTTTTTTCTAATGGCCATCATTTCAACACAGTTCATAGAACAAACTTTAGACACTTTTTTTGATGTGTTGATATCTGAAACTTAGCCAGCTTTTACTAAAGACAATACTGCTAAATCTCAGGTGTATTTTAAAGGTATCACTCTGTCACCTGCAAATGAAAGCTTACTACTTGTGACTCTTTAGCTAGAAAACAATAGAAGGAAATGGCTTAGTTTCAATTAAGCCGAGGTTCATGATTCATATGGTAATGGATGGCAACGTAGTCATCTTGAGAGAAATTTCTTTGCTGTGAAGTTGGAAACCACTGAAGAGTGATCTAATTAAAGAAAAGCCGCTGTCTAACTGCATGCCATACCAGTTTAGTTTGTTGCTTTAACCATTCACCATCTCCTATAACCAAGATATAAAGATTTTTTGTCACTACATTTGTATCTCAAGTACACTCTTACTTAAAACACAGCACTGTACTATTTAAACAAATAAACAAGACTGACTATGTTTAAAGCAGGAGAAATGTCATCTCAATGAATTGCATAGGAACAGATTTCCAACCTTGATACTCCTTTGAATGGCTGCATTCTCATACATCTTCAAGGATGTGCATGGGCAGGATCTAAATGCATGACACAGGCTCAGTTATTCAAGATCTGCTGACTCTGCAGCTAAGAATAACCTTTTGGCAGCCTGTAAAAGATGGCAAAAATTTTATGTGACTATTCTGTATGCAGTATTTCCTCAAAACGTATGTCCCTGCAGAGAATTTCTAAACATGTGAGTTTACTTTTAAGTGGCTATAGTTGTACAAGGAAGATATAAATGTGTTTGTAGAAATTAAAGGTCAAAAGGTATCACTTGTCTAAAATTTTTATTCCTGTTTAACTGATGTTGGTATGGTAAACTATTCAATATAAATTAGTCAGCTAGTATGTCTGAACCATTGGTACTTCAGCTGTGATCTGAAGCAGCTTTCTTCATTAGACATCATTACTGTTTAAATATATATTTATCTGACAGTTTTCTAGTGACTCTGTAGAAGTGGAAATTAAATCTTAAAGTATGTATTTTTTTTTTTTTACGATTCCAACTAAAGGAATTATTTACTCATCTTGTTTGAGTAAAGCATCTTGCATTGCTAATCTGTCATATACCATTTTTGGGGATTGAAGAGGACCATGTAGTAAATGTAAGTTTATCATCAGAGTTCAGAGCCCTTAACACAGAGTTGTATGACAATCAACAATTCAAAGGTTCACAAATATTACTACAGTCACTGTTCAACAAAACCCTTACTAATAATCTTTATGGAAACTCTGGGGATTTTAGAGTGTTAAATTTAAAACACACACTCCTTTTTGATAAGCCATTTAAATGTTGTTTTTTTTAAATAAGACACTATGAAACTTGCAGAAAACTAAGTGTAGCCTGAGAAGTTTCTTGCTATAATCTATACAACTCTACCATCATCTTGTAGCATGTGTTATGAGCAAAATGTATTATTCAGTGATTCTGAATTCTTGTAACTAAATGCTTAAAAGTAGTATAGGGTTTCAGTTTAGAACTTGGTCTTATGCTGTCTGCATATTTTTATTTTCCACTTAATGTATGACTGACCCTTTTTTCAAAACTGTTCTAATTCTGTCCTGCTTGGAACTTGTGAAACATTAAATTGTTGCAGTTTGACTTCTTCTGACAGCTTCCTTTCTAGATGCGGGGAAGGTAAAACTACAGGGGAGATGATTCTACCTATGAGTTGAATAACTTGGTGGGATGGGATGTCTCCATATTACATTATTTCACCCAAAAGTGTCACTGATTTAAGAGTGCTTTAAAGACCCCACCCAAGACTGCAGCTCCATTGTGCTTTTAGCTGTATGTACAGATAGGATGCACCAAGGACTGTCCTACTGTTCAGACAAGAAAAATAGTGGAAGAACATATTCCTATTTTAACAGACGGGGGAACTGAAGCAGAGAGAGAAAATGAATTTCCCCAAGGTCCAATGAATACTAATGGCACAGGAAACTGAACGCTGATCTCCAGAGTCACAATCCAATGTCTTAATCCCAAGTCTCTGTCCCAAACAGTTTACAGTCAGGAAATAAGCTTGTCTCTGACTCTCCATGTGTGGAAAATTCTTGAGCTGTGAGACTGAGACTTTCTCAATTCCACGAGGGAGATGTCCATGGCAGCTAAAGCATGGACAGCTCTTTGTTGCTTTGTGGGCAGAGTTCTATACAGCTCTGTACCTCGTTCTGAAAAGATCTTACAGATGGAAAACTCTGATTTTAAGTTATTTGAGGGGAAGGGGGACAAGAATGAATGAGGGTTACAACAATATCATTAAGTGGTTCTCTATTCAGTTGTGCACATCCTGGTGGCGGCTCAGTTTTATGATGTGTTGGGGAAGTCAGAGGAGCAGTAGTTAAGATGGGAGTTCATTAGATCATGGTTAAGGTTTTAGCCGTTGGCACTGTGAGGGAAGGATCATATCCTCAAAACAGAATAAAGAGTAAAGGGGCAAGATTTGTACAGACTACTGGGAGGAATTTGAGAAGACTACCTGGCTGAGCCTGTGTGACTGGGAATCAGGTGGTGTTTTCAATTGTAACAGAGGAGAAAGAGGAAAATGTTGTAGGGAGGGGTGTTAGAGACAAGGTGGCTGATGTAATATCTTTTATTGGACCAACCTTCAGTAAGGAGGGAGGGATAGAAGTTTTACACTATATCAGAAGCTGGATTTCTTGTGGGAAACTTTTGGAAAAGTTGAAAACTCAACTCTAGAAGAAAACAGGCATAGGTGGTTTCTAGGACTACACATTTAGTAGTATTCAGAGTAACAGCCGTGTTAGTCTGTATTCACAAAAAGAAAAGGAGTACTTGTGGCACCTTAGAGACTAACCACTTTATTTGAGCATAAGCTTTCATGAGCTACAGCTCACTTCATCGGATGCATACTGTGGAAACTGCAGAAGACATTATATACACAGAGACCATGAAACAATACCTCCTCCCACCCCACTCTCCTGCTGGTAATAGCTTATCTAAAGTGATCACTCTCCTTACAATGAGTATGATGATCAAGTTGGGCCATTTCCAGCACAAATCCAGGTTTTCTCACCCCCCACCCCTTTTTCCAAAAACCACACCCACAAACTCACTCTCTTGCTGGTAATAGCTTATCCAAAGTGACCACTCTCCTTACAATGTGTATGAAAATCAAGGTGGGCCATTTCCAGCACAAATCCAGGTTGAGCCATTGTCTACAGCCAAGCTCTGTGATACAACCACATTTGCTCCAACCCCTCAGACAGAGACAAACACCTACAAGATCTCTATCAAGCATTCTTACAACTACAATACCCACCTGCGGAAGTGAAGAAACAGATTGATAGAGCCAGAAGACTTCCCAGAAGTCACCTACTACAGCACAGGCCGAACAAAGAAAATAACAGAACGCCACTAGCCGTCACCTTCAGCCCCCAACTAAAACCCCTCCAACGCATTATTAAGGATCTACAACCTATCCTGAAGGATGACCCAACACTCTCACAAATCTTGGGAGACAGGCCAGTCCTTGCCTACAGACAGCCCCCCAACCTGAAGCAAATACTCACCAACAACCACATACCACACAACAGAACCACTAACCCAGGAACTTATCCTTGCAACAAAGCCCGTTGCCAACTGTGCCCATGTATCTATTCAGGGGATACCATCACAGGGCCTAATAACATCAGCCACACTATCAGAGGCTCATTCACCTGCATATCCACCAATGTGATATATGCCATCATGTGCCAGCAATGCCCCTCTGCCATGTACATTGGTCAAACTGGACAGGTTCTATGTAAAAGAATAAATGGACACAAATCAGATGTCAAGAATTATAACGTTCATAAACCAGTCGGAGAACACTTCAATCTCTCTGGTCATGCAATTACAGACATGAAGGTTGCTATCTTAAAACAAAAAAAACTTCAAATCCAGACTCCAGCGAGAAACTGCTGAATTGGAATTCATTTGCAAATTGGATACTATTAATTTCGGCTTAAATAGAGACTGGGAGTGGCTAAGTCATTATGCAAAGTAGCCTATTTCCCCTTGTTTTTTCCTACCCCTCCTCCCCCGATGTTCTGGTTAAACTTAGATTTATGCTGGAAATGGCCCACCTTGATTATCATACACATTGTAAGGAGAGTGGTCAGTTTGGATGAGCTATTGCCAGCAGGAGAGTGAGTTTGGGGGGTGGAGGGGTGAGAAAACTTGGATTTGTGCTGGAAATGGCCCACCTTGATTATCATACTCATTGTAGGGACAGTGGTCACTTTGGATAAGCTATTACCAGCAGGAGAGTGCGGTAGGAGGAGGTATTGTTTCATGGTCTCTGTGTATATAATGTCTTCTGCAGTTTCCACAGTATGCATCCAATGAAGTGAGCTGTAGCTCACGAAAGCTTATGCTCAAATAAATTGGTTAGTCTCTAAGGTGCCACATTTAGTAGTATGTAGCTGTGTAGTAAACATTCGAATGTTTATGAACTTCTGTGACTTCTTACATGATCATTTTTACATCATCTGAATTTCTGGCTGAGTGAAGGAATGTTTCATTTGTGGACCAAACAGACCTTTGATCTGAAAACAGAAACAAACTGGAATGGGACTGGAGAGTAAATTTGGATAGCCCATTTAACAAAATTATTAAATTAATCCTGTGTAGCAAAACATAACTGTCAGCATGTTTGGCACTTGTTCAAAACACAGACAGTTCTTGCCTGCAGATCTTGCAGTCTGAAAAATGAAGACAAATGCGGAGAGATAAAAAATGGAAACCAATTTAAATTATTTTTATATTTGGGAAAGTGAAAGCATAATAGCACAATAGAGTAACATGGGTGGGCCTATTAAATGAGGTTTCAAGAAGGATAATGAGAATTATTACAGTAGTAATATTTTTTTTAGAGGTGATCCTTACTGAAGTAACAACAGACCAGTTTCATGCTGATTGAAGAGTGTACACAGCATTAAATTAACCAATCTGAAAGACAGAAACTCAAGTAAGTTACTAACGTACCCACATTTCTTAAATTTTTTTTGAAAGTACAATCTCCAGAGGCACCATCAAATGCTTTTTCAACAGCAAGAGACTTCAGTCATATTCAATTACCTCAAAAAATTCTCTCAAGTTAGCTGCACTATGTTTCTGAAGAATTAAATGAGCGCAGTATAGCAGGCTGAGCATAATGCGCTCAAGGCAACTGGAAAACACTCTTACATCAGTATATAAATAAGATATCAGCTACATCTTGATTTAACTTCCAGCAGGAAATTCCCTTCTTCCTCTGTCTCTGAGCCACCATTTTTATCAAAAGGTATAACTAACAGGCTGTCTATTTAGTGCTGCAATGGTTCAGTGTTACCTATTATATCCACCCTTTTGGATATCTGAAGTGTCTCCTTGTACCTGGGGGAAAATGCATAACAATCACAAAATTACAGTTTACTTAGCATAGAGGATGAATCCCCCTGTCCCTTGAGTACTGAAAGATAGGGACTATATCATAACACTGATTCGCTCCCAACATCCTCAAACCTCATTGACAGATCAGAAAAGGAAGGGTATATGTGCTGAGCGTGTTGTTTGCAAGGAAAAAAGTATTTATCTTAGTAAATAATCCAATACCAAGTTTCCTCAGCAGTTGTAAACCTCTAAGAAAATAAGAGGAAACAAAAAAAAAACCAGATTTATTGCCAACATGTCCTTAATTATATAGCGAATGTAGCAAGTGTTACAGTCAATTGTACTGTATTCATGTATCTGAAATGTATACTCATGACAAGCAAAATAATCATTCATGTGTTACTTCAAAGAGAACAGACCTGATCTTGTATTTCATGCACAACAAAAACTCCCATTGTAGTCAACAATTTTGGTTCATTGTTGAGCCCCAAGAATTTAGTAAGTTTTTCTTATGGAAATTTGATACCAAATCAATTTACAGTTTGATATTTTTGATCACACTTATTTGAATATGTTTGAGTTTCCAGACATTTTAAATATGGAACATGTCCCTTAGCAGTTGCTCACCTCACTGCTCTTTCATGCATTATCTCCTGCCTGCCAAGGAGGAATATATACAGACCACTTGCTCATGAAAGCTTGTGCAGAAACCCCTGACAACTTTAATTTGTCAAGTAACATTTAATGACTGTTTTTGTCATGTACCATTTCTTTCACACCCAGAAAGCCTAATGACTACCTACAGTAGCCACTATTAAAAGGTCAGCATTTCTCAATGGTTACCACATCATGGTATCTAAGATATCAGTTTTTCCATATGCCTAGGAAACAACAGCAGTGGCTGTTTGTATATCTTGTCCACTTTTAATGTTCATCAGTTTAAAAGCAAAGACTTGTGCCTGAGCCACAGCTACTGTAAAAGGCATAAGACCACACTCTTCCCCTCAGACTTCTTTGCCTCCTTCCCTCTGGAAGCACAGTCTTTACCTCAGCTAATTCCCTTTCTGATCCTGTTCTCTTTCTAGTCTAAGGAAGAGAAGGGGGAATTAGAGACAGAAGCCAAGGCCAAAAAAAAAAAAAGAGAGAGAGAGAGAGAGTTCCTGCAAGAGGAGCCAGCTTGAGGTTTCATAACCTCGAAAGAGACCCTCTAGAACCATTTTGTTATTTATTTGCATTATATGAGCACCCACAGTCCCCAACCAGATCAGGGCCTGTAATGGGGTGTACAAATCCCAGAATGAGCATAGATGGGGAGGGTTTTTCCTATTTATAAGCAAGCAGCTTGATCAGAACCCCAGGCAGCTGTCAATCATGGAAGCAGGCATCCACAGCTGCAACAAATAGAGGAAACAAGACAAAAAATGGAGAGTACAGAGAAGGAAAGGGAGGCAGAAAAGAATAGTATCAGGCTGTCTCTAAGAAAACAACCAAAAGACTGCAAATCCAAAATGTGAAGAGCTCATGGACTTAATTGGAGGTGAAGGTCCAGGAACTAACTGAAAGAAAACTAGGAAGGTCAGTCAGGAGAAGATGAGACCCCATGAGAGACCACACTAAGATGGTGACAGGGCCCTCTTATAGTAATGATTGTACATAAATATGGTAAATAGTCCTTGCACATCCTCTCAGTGGAGACTCTAGTTTTGTAATCTCCTTCCACCCCATCAGACTGCCAGCTTCAATTTGGGCTCAACCTCCAGTGGCCTCTTTGTTGCAGTGGCAGTTACCTAAAGGACTTTTTGAAAGCCTTTTACTTACCTGCTGCCTGATGAACAGTACTGAAAATTCATGCTGCTAACTTTTCTTGTTGGTTAGTATAATCGCTCTCGGCATTATCATAGACTGGTCAGTGCAACACCAACTGCTAAAAACCTAGGTAAGTTGGTGGCCAGTTTGATAGGGGAAACTTCTTTAAAAATTGTGTGGTTAGGATACAATCTAAAAACCTAGTCCTTATTGTTATCATTTACATGATATTGCTAATCTTTTATTATGGTCACTTTTTGTAATACAATTTTTAAAAGTACTAGTGAGCTATGAATTAAAGCCACAACTTCATGCAGCAGACTACAAATTGGCTAAGGTTAAGAAAGGATAAAGTTCCCTTTTTGAATAAAGACATTCAAATTAATCTAAAGGAGCAACAGGATTAAACATTGGTCTCTCTCTCTTTGCTTGTATCCTACAATAAGTGGCTTCAAAATCTCTCTTTGTTCCATTCAAATTTTCTAGATTTCCATTTTTTATATTGTATCCTAAAGCAGCTAACTTTTTAATTCTGTACTGCATAATTTGGGTTGTCAGCTCCAGCACCACTGGTGTCTCTTTAATCTGATCTACAGAAATTCCTTCCTTCAACAGTCCCTTGAGTCTTTCTTCCAGAATTGGAACAGAATTGTAGAGGAGAGCGGGGCATTTCAACACTAGCTCTTTTAATTCTTGATCATTGCACTTAAAAACATCTTTGGAAAAAAACATGCTCTTCTGCATAGTGTTAGGGCTAAGGTTAAAAATAAAACCTTTAAGCCTGGACAGCAGTTGCAGAACTTCAGAATCAGTGAAATCTTTCTTCTGGAGAAACTCCAAGTTCTCTTGAACTGCTGTGGAGGTATTTAACAAAATAAATGGGTTTTGACTCAATAATTTCAGAAGCCAGATCTTCATATTGGCATTAGAACCACCTAAATTTAGATACATTCTCTGTAATGTCTCTACTATATGTTTGTTTTTCTCAACAGGCTTGTAAAAAATATCGGGGGCACTTGTGAAGAACCTGGTGATTATATTATTCTTCAGTCCCAACTCTTGAAAGAACTGAACATTAGATTTCTGGTTCTCAAGATGTTCAACAGTAAAAAAAGACTCTGGAAACTGCTCTATTAATTTGACCAGTTGTTTTTCATTTTGGCATACTGATTGCCACAGATCTCTTTGAGAGTTTATCTCTGCTGGGGTACGGAGGATTGCCTCTGGGCAACGTTCCAAAATATTTGCTATGGCAGCCTTATCAGCTCCCATTTCTCGTAAAGTATGAGCAGTTTCTTTAACATAGGCTGCATCCTGAAAGAGGACCCACTCCTTTAGTCTCCGAATTTTTTTAATATCAACGGATAATCTGTAGAGATTCTCCACGGTTCTTTTGTTCTCCACTTTCGATTTTATATCAGTTATATAACTAGATTGCTGTAAAAAGCTTCCATCCTGTACTTTATTCCACAGGGACGAGAGAGTCACCACTGGTTTGCAGCGCTGAGATCTAGCCAACGAAAATGTAAACACGTGTGCTGCACTATTAGCGATTCCTCTCAACATTCTGGAGTGCTGCACTATATACAAAATGAATGTAAAAACAAAAAATAGAAAAATGTTAATTTCTGTCTTATATGGTATGTTCAAAAGATATTCATGTTCAAACCTGAGCTGCTATAAGAGACAATTACTTCTAAAAGGAACATTTTCACATACTTATATTCATTCTGAAGTGGAATGAAAGCTGGAATTTCCTACTAACATCCCAAAGGATGCTTCAATAGAACAATAAAACACCAAAATGCCATATATGGAACATGAGGCAGAATGCGAGTGTTCTGCCCCAAATACCACACAAGTTTAACTGTTCCCACATGGTTAGTATATCAATAGTCCCCAAAAGGGTGTTCATTAATAGGCTACTGGTGAATGCCTCTGATGTACTGCAAGATACTAGGCAGGATTCACCCAACCATGCAAAAAATGTATCATTAGCCAACTCATGGGCACTCGGGAGTGTCTTATTGCTATTAGAGTGTAGCTCTCCAGTTGGACATTTAAAGTATGGGATTCTATGCAATTTAGCCTTTTTTTCTTTCTTTTTTTTTTTTTAACTCAAGTTCCAATTAAAAGGACCAAATGAGAGGGAAAAGCTAAATGCCTTTCTCAAATACTTTGAATATATTTGTTTAATTTTTCCCAGACATCGTTTCTTTCAATGGCAGTATATATCCTAAAAGCCACTGAACTCACTTTTTATAATAAATGATAATTTGGACTAGTAGACAGCTTTCTTCTGACTAGTCAGGTAGGTTAAAAGTGGCTGAACTGCAGCTTGGCATTTTGGGGAGGGAGTTATTGTTATCACTCTTTCTCCTTCAAACAACTCCTTTTCTTCATCCCCACAGCTGCTTTATCTTTTTCTGTACTTAACTTCTACTGTCACCTGTTGAATATAATGAGCAAACGGATTTATGTGTAAAGGAGCTCCTATCTGTGCATCCTTTGGATTTGGTGCACAGATGTGACAGACCCAACCAGTCAATCAGAATGTGGTTTTGGATACTTAGTGTTCCCACCCACACTCTAACTGAAGTTAGGTTACCATTAATGCAGCTGCACATATTCTGAGATAACAGGAAGAACAGCAGTGTTTAAATACAAAAGGGCACTATCAGATAAATTTTAAAACTTCTTAAATTTCCACTTTTTATCAAAACCTTTTAGAAGCTAAAGGGGACAGTAAAAACTTGAAAAATCATATTTGTTTGAAAATTTTGTACCAATTATTGCTATAAGTAACACACCACTGATTACTATAGTTGAAAGTCAGCAAAAAAGATCAAATTCAGTTTGTGCACTTGCAAACTTTGTGTACTGTCAGTTTTACTGTATAGCAGTTTCTCCTCAGCTAAAAATACCCTTATAAAGATCAAAAAGAGAGCAGGAAAAATGTTAATTTTTCATGGACTTTAAGGAAGTGGTCCCCAAATTGTGGGGCATGCCCCCATTGGGGGGCACAGAGGAACGTTTGAGGGGGGTGCTGCAGGTTCTGGGCCAGCTCTCACAGGGGTGGGGAAGGAGTGCAGGCCAGCCTTGCTCCGCCCCCAGCCTTGGCCCCTGACCATGGCTCCCAGACCCAGCCTTGGTGCCACTCCCGGCCGCAAGCATGCCCCCCACTACTCCTGTCCATGCCTCTCCCCTTGCCCTCCCCCCATGCTACGGGCCCTCTCCCAGCTTCCGGGAGCAGGGATGTGGACCAGATTGGGGGGAGGGGGGGACAACTGTGAAACGTTTGGGGACCACTGCTCTAAGGACAGAAGAGACCATTATGATATTCTAGTAGACTAATCTCCCACCTACCACAGGACAAAGAACCCTCCCCAGTAATTTCTGCATCCGACTTTTGTTTGATATCTTTTTAGAAAGATATCCAGTATTTCTTTAAAGCCCTCAAATGATGGAGAATCCATCAAGTCCTAGGTAAATTATTCCAATGGTTAATTGTTCTCACTTAAAAATCTATCCCTTAGTTCTTGTCTGAATTTGTCTAGCTTAAACTTCTAACTATTAGCTTGTTATACCTTTTTTCTGATAGATTAAAAAGCCTTTAATACTTTAGAAATTTAGTTCTAATTCTTAAATAATTATATGCACATTTACCTTACATATAAGAGGACACTGATGTAAAACATTTTTACTAGTATGTTTCTTTGATGTTATTTCAAATTTTTGAAGCTGAATAAGATTTCTACCCATAATCCAGGTCTACTATGTGAACATGCTAAAGTCACAATCCAAGGTTTTTGATGTGATCACAAGAGTTTCATAATTTAAGGAAACCTTGTTTAGCAAGCTGAAGCACAGAACTGGGACTCAAGCAATCTTGGTCTGTTTCTAGGTCTGTCAAAGCCTTGCTGTGTAACTGTTGGCAAGTCACTCAACTTTCTGTGCTTTAGTTTCCCAATCTTGAAAAACTGGAATAATATTTCATGGGGTTTAAGACCTAAGGCCCTGATCTTGCAAAGTCTTATCCAAGTGCTTAACTTTTTGTACTGTGAGTAGTCCTACTGAATTCAATGGAGCTACTTGGTGTGTAAACTTAAGCATATATTGTAAGTACTTGCAGGATCAGGGCCTTAGTTAAACTGTGTGAAGCACTATAGCACCTTCAATCCACAGCTCTCATAGAAATGAAGTATTATTAAAAGTGCTTGGAGACTTTGGCAATGGGATCCATAAAAGTACTTACTGGTAAAATAGCCAAGCCCAACTTTTATTTTCCAACTTATAAATTGTCAAAGAAAGGCCTTAAAAGACTAGAATAGACTTCAGCACCATATTCACTTATAAATGCACTACCCATGAACACTTTTCCAATAACATCTAATAGATTTCTTAAGCAAAATTATAAAGCGTGAAATTTGGCCTAGTAAATGCTATCTGTGTTTATCTGAGGTCAGGCACATAAATCACAGGTTCTGTCAAAGGGACCCAGCCAACTTAAAATTTACACTTCTGTTTCAACATTTTACCTATAAAAAATTCCCCAGATTACTAAAGTGAAACAAACTAGATAGTTTTATTCTGTTGACACTACTTTGCCTGTAGTCAGTTTCTCTGTTGTTTAGTGAGGGTTACATAGAAACAAGAAAGAGAAAAACATTTTTAAAAAGTAGAAAAATGTGATTTGTTAACACCCAATACTTAGTATGGGTACTCAGGGCATGTGTAATACATGACATTAATTTGAACTTAAAAATCGATAGTGTCCTGCTAAAAGTGTGGAAAAGCTATGGTTGGATATTGAAATAATATTGCAAAGTCTGTAGATGAGAATACCATTATTTACAAGAGGCTTTGTAGGAAAACACTGTCTTCAAAATAACCAAGTTCTGGAATAATATTATGGAATAGTCGCTAACGCTCAGCTCAGACGCCTGCGCTTTGCTTTTTGAAATTTCCCCTTCAATATGCTCACATGTCTTCACCTAATTAGGAAAACAAACGCCCTTTACAGCCTCCCTCCGCCCCGCACTGTACCCAGGAAACGGGGGGCTCTCTCTAGCCTCAACTCTCAGGGGCAGCTCGAGAGAGGGATTCAGCGCGGGGTGACCCAGAAGAGCCGAGGATGGGCTAATAACTGGACCGCCGGCCGCTCGGGCGCGCTGCCAGTCCCGGGCTGGGCGCCGCGCGGGTAAAGGCGTGAGGAACAGGCCGTGACCCAGGATCCTGCGCCCGCTCCGGATGGGTGGGGGGCGGCCAGCCCCAGCGCCATGTTGGCAATGGGGGGTGTTGCGGACCCCACTGGATCCTGAGCCTGGAGGGGAAGGCGGCCGGGCCCCGCTGTGGTGCTCGCCGAGGGGAACGAGCCCTGCCTGAGCTCCCCAGTGGCGGGGTTGCCTCAGTC
The DNA here is from genome assembly GCF_965140285.1 of Lepidochelys kempii. Classification (NCBI taxonomy): domain Eukaryota; kingdom Metazoa; phylum Chordata; order Testudines; family Cheloniidae; genus Lepidochelys; species Lepidochelys kempii. Next base: position 254,608,539 of record NC_136380.1, read on the forward strand.
AGCGCGGGCCGCCCTGCTGCGGGAGCAGCCGCCCGTGCTCAGCCCCTCGGCTCCTGTGTCCCCTGCGGCCGGGACGGCTCCTCACCTCTCACGGCGGCTCTCCTGAGGGGCGACGCGTGGGAAGAGGGAAGGGAGAGAGCCCTTCCCCCCACTTCCTTTGTACCCGGTGGGAACGGCGCTGGCTGAGCTCAGGCGGCCTGTCCCATCCCTGTTGCCCGCGGGGAAGAGCGAGGAGGCGGCGGGCCCCGGCCCCGCAGGAGCAGCACAGCGTCCCCTGCTGGGAACTCCCCTGCCCCGCTGAGCTGCCACGGTGGGGCCTTTCGCCAGTGGCGCCCAGGATCTGGCCCTTAAAAATTAGCATGAAACTTGTAAATCGCCACGGGGATGTTTGCATAAAATGAATGCAATGAACCCAGGCCCCGGCAGGGTAGCCTGCGCCCGGGTAATTTAAGGATAGCTGGGGGAGGGGGACTAGGGTGTGTCTGAGTGAGGAGGGCAATAGTGAGGCACCTTTAGACTCCTCAGAAGTGCATTGCACAGATCACCGTAAAATAGCCAATGTTTTACTATGGGCTGTCCTAGGAGCAGTTGGTGGCTAAGGGCCAAATTCAGGGGAGAAGCTATCTTTACTTCTGTAGGATAAACCAGAGCTGAATCTGCTCCTACAATTTCAGCTTTGCTGGTTACCCCCATATAATATCCTGGCAACAGCTGCACCAGATTGTTGACCAAGACTGTGGAACACCCAAAAAAACCCACTCTTTATCCCCTGAGAATCCACCCTAGGTTTGACTGGGCCTTGTGCATGCTGGGATGGGTTTGGGGGAATTTAGACAAGTAGTATGTGGATAACCTGGCAGTGCAGGGATGGGCCTGACTTCTCTCACTTTCACCATTGTATATTGATGTAAATCCATTGGTTTTGATGGAGTTAGTCCTGTTTTCCATCAGTGCAAGGAGGAGGAGAATACTTTGAGTCAGTCAAGCTTACAGTTGTTAGGTACAGTTGTTAATAAATTAAGTCTCAGTGCTTTAATGTACCAATCTTGTGGTAACCTGGGACGCAGCATCCTAGACTAGATGTAAGTATGCTATAACTCATGCTTATATATCTTCTTCCTTAATTAGAGTAAGGATAAGCAAACAGACTCCAGCATCTTTCTCACTGAGAATCACTTATGTCCATATTTCTTCCATTTGATACAACTGTTTTGTTTCAGTTTTAAATAGAAATGTTCCAATTTAGGGCACTGAGGCATGTCTGAATTTAATAAAATTCCCAGACATGAAAATGGAATTAAGGTTTTAAATAAAGCAATATCCTTTATTTCAAAATATTAGAATGTGGTTATTAAACAAACGAACATTTGAAATTTAGGCTATTTAAAAGTAAAGTTCCAAAAATAAAAACCTCTACATGCATATCTCCAACCGGCACAGCACTAAATATAGCTCACAGTTCATACTCTGCTTCACCTACCACAAGAGCCTATTAAGGCCAATATCTCTTTCATAGTCTCCCAAAGAGAACAGAGATTCCCATCCCAATTTCCCTCTATGGTCAAGAGACCCCAATAAATCACATTTTATATAGGAATATAGGCCCAGATTAGATGTGGATGGACTCTAGTTTTAAACTGAGTTGGAATATTTCCATAGGCCCTAAGCATGTGACCAAAAAGAATGAGCTCATGAGAAAAAGTTGTTTTGTTAAGCTTGTTGTTACCCTTTGAAATATCAGTGTTATCTTATTTAAAGTTTGGGCTCCTTGCCTTGTCCTTCAGGCTTTGTGGATGTTATGGGCAGAGAGAAAGGAAAAAGAGAGGTGATTTGGGGCCTCTGTTCCTCATTTTTACCCTTTTCCTCTTCTTTGAGAACTTGATGTTAAGCCTATAAGGAAACAGTATTTGAAAGCCTTAAGGCCATTTATGCTTCTATTGAAGTCAATGGCAAAACTTCCATAGACTTCAATGGGAGTGAAACTTGCCCCACAAACTCTTTTTAAGCTGTGTGGATCAGTGGTAGCTTGTATAGCAACAAACACCATAGAGCTCTCTAATCATGATGGGGGCCTCTGGCTGCTGCTGTACCTTAAATATCAATAATATTTCATAAAGTTCAGGAGTTGGAGAGGGATAATATGGAAAAATCTGAGGTGTCTGTACCCCACACAAGCAATGAAACACTTAACAGGAGCCCATACCTCCCAACATTTCAAGTGGGTAAAGCTGGACACAGCTCCCTTTAGTTTTGGCCTCTCCACCCCTCCATAGATGGGCCAAACCTGAGTGGTGCTATGACTGTGGCTCCAGTACCTCTTGGTTTTCTTAAAGGAAGGAGCACAGGCTAATAGAGAGAAGGCTAGGGAAGAGAGCTAGGAGAAAGGTAGCTTTCCCTTTTGGGTTAAAGGCTGTGAGATGCTTGTGGAGGCCTCACTTGTTCTAGAATCAGAAGGTACTGAGCAAGAGTTAGCGAAGCCTAGGGCCAGAGGCAGGACCTCCTGAGCTAAAAGGAAACTTGAGGCAGTAAATCCCAAGAGGCTGTGATCACAAATCTTAAAATGCAGTTGGGTCTGAAGTTTGAGGGGCTGCATGGGGAGAGAGAAAAATGATCTCCTTCTGGGGAGTAGGGAAGTAGAGAGTAGAAAGACCTGTGGGGAACAGGAAGGCTTGGAGAGTGAGGAGGAAGTCCAGAGAGGGATGATACCTCGTATCCACAGGACTAGTGTAAACTTGTGTGGCTGACCCTGACACAAGGGTAGGAACTAGACCTCTGGGGAGAAGCCCTGGGAGATGCTGCTTGTTACAAAGGCCCCAGGAAGGGGCTAAGGAAAATGCCTCAAGAAAGGCTAATGGTAGGAAAGAGTCCAGGAAGGCAGTGATGAAGTGTCTGACAGAGCAGACATAGGGTATCTGGATTGGAACATAATGTAGATGGTGAGCATGGGTTCCCCACTATTAAGGAGAGGAGAGTGTGATGACCAGTGGGCCCCAAGTCAGAGGGCTGGAGAGACACAGTCTTGAGATTATTTGTTCCAGCGTCTGTTTGTTGGGCTTTCTGTTACTGCAGAAGGGATGTGACCTGACTAGAGGGCTATGTCATGAGAAGAGACCACTGAAGTAGACAGAGGCTGCTAGAAAGGATAGCTGCTATGCCACACCCAGCTGCAAAGGGGCATGCCAATAGTGAGCCCACCTTTCTACAATACACTATTACTCTATTTACAAAAATCTACTTCAGTGGAGAACAAATAATTAGGTGGTTTTTTTTTTTTAAAATAGTGTTCTGCTTCTAAGTAGTTAAGTAGGGACTTCTGGTCTGGGTTCATTCCTTATTGGGAGAGAAACAGGTGAATAGAGGCAGGATACTCTTGTGTAATTATTTTTATTTGTAATCAGCACACACTTCATGTTGTTGTCCATCCTTTAATGCAAAACTGCAAAAGCAGCAGAAAAAGTTAAAATTACTATGTGAAACTGTTTTCAGTACTCCACCAACAGCACCTGTGTGAGGAACACATGAATTGCTATTCTAAATCAGACCAGTGGTCCAGCTAATTCAATAGTTTGTTATGGACAATGGCCAACACCAGATGCTTCAGAGGAAGGTGCTAAAAGACCTGTAAGAGGCAGGGTAAATTTCCTCTTACGCAACCTATAATTATTGGTTGCCTTTAGTCCTGAAGCACGAGGGTTTATATCTCTTCCAAAATTCATGGCTTTTTATTTGGTACTTACTGCTGTATATTATGTTTTAGTAAATGTGTGTGGAAGTATAACATTGTATAAGGGGACATGCTGGATACATTGTATATGAGAGGGCATGCCAAAACATGTTACAAAGTATCTGAGGGAGCACAGGTAGGGACAGTTAGCTTTTGAATGGAGAAGCAATTAAGATAGAGCCAGCACATCTAAGAAGCAGGCATCAGAATGGAAGGTGTGAAGGGCAATTAGTTAAGTTAACTGGAAGCTGTTAAAGGAGATTGTTAAGGGTGGCAGGTAATTGAAGATACGTGACTGGTCTCAGGGATCTCGAAGGGTGGTGACTAAAATCTTTTTCTTCTTTTGTCTGTAACTTCTCTGTAACTTGTTCTCCAAAAAACTGTATAAATTAAAAGACACAAGCCCCACTCGGGGGGCTCACTTCTAAATGTATTAGCAGAGCAGCTTTGTTAATAAAACAGAGTGGTCTGATAAATTGTGAGTCTGAGTCAAACTTTGACATGTGTAATCACTGTTTTAAGTCTGCTAAACTCTTGGGCTCAATTATACTATTTAGTATTCAGTTCCAATCTGGAATCAGGGCCTGCAGCAGAGTCAGTCACTGGGCACCTAAAGAGTGCCACTGGCAGCATGCGAGCTGATTTTCAGTGGCACTCACGCTGCCCGGGTCCTGGCCACCGGTCCGGGGGGCTCTGCATTTTAATTTTAAATGAAGCTTCTTAAATGTTTTAAAAACCTTATTTACTTTACATACAACAATAGTTTAGTTATATATTACAGACTTATAGAAAGAGACCTTCTAAAAATGTTAAAATGTATTACTGGCACGTGAAACCTTAAATTAGAGTGAATAAATGAAGACTCGGCCCACCACTTCTGAAAGGTTGCCGACCCCTGCTGTAGCAGATTGCTTGATTCCCTACTAATCAGGTGGAGGAGCTAGAGTTGGCAGAATAGCTCTCTAGCCCAGCACCAGCAGTTTGGTGCCTGCTCAAAGCATTTGCCCACAGCTGCAATAGCTCTTGCTTGTACCCAGCCTTTCCTTTGCTTCTCTACTCCAGGTAACCCAGCTAGGAGCCTTGGCTCCAATTTCTCAATTTGGCTCTGACCTGGGTTTCTATTCCTGGCTGACTGACTCCTGTTCCAACCACTAGGCATGAATGCCTATGTCCTGGTCTCTGACTGTTCCACAGACTAACCTGCATTGTATGAAAATACTTCCTTTTATCAGTTTTCAATTTGCCATCTTCTAGTTTCTGGGATGCATTAACAGGAACATCATATGTAAGACATGAGAGCTAATTGTTCCTTTCTACTCTTCACTGATGAGGTCTCTACTGGAGTACTGTGTCCAGTTTTTGGTGAGACACTTCAAGAAAGATGTAGACAAAATATACGCAGTCTAGAGGAGAAAAACAAAAACGGTAAGTTTAGAAAACCTGACCTAGGAGCAAAAGTTCTTATAAAAAAAAAAAAAAAAAGTCATGCTTAGTCATGAGGAAAAGATTGAGGACAGGACCTGGTAAGTCTTCAAATATGTTAATGGCTGTTACAAGAAAGACTGTGAGCAATGTTCTCCATGTCAACTGAAGACAGGACAAGAAATGATCTGATTAAACTGCAGAAAGGGAGATTTAGGTTAATAGTAAGAAAACTCTAAGGGTAATTAAGCCCTGGAATAGGTGAAGGGAGGCTGTGGAATCCTCATCTTGGAGATTTTTAAGAACAGGGTAGACAAACACAGCCAGGGATGGTCTAGGTATACTTGGTCCTGCCCCAGTGTGGATGACTGGACTGAATGACCTCTTGAGGTCCCTTTCAGCCTTACGTCTCTATGATTCACTGAGTGTCCCCTTGTTCTTGTACAATGAAACATGCTGAACAAAAAATTCCCAGTATACCTTTATTTACCATTATTTTGTATATTATCATGTCCCTTCTTCGTTGTGTTTGAAAATCTTGAGCCAGATTGTATCACATGCAGTTCCCAACAGCTGCGCAAAGTCTGCATATCTTAACTACACTTAAAAAAAAAAAAGACAAAAATACATTCATCATTCTTTTGAAGAACATGCTTAGCTGTCACTCAGGATTACCAGGGGCTTGTACTAGTTATACATGTATCTCTCTAGTTTAAACAAAAGAGAAACATTTTAACCTGTTACATTAAAAAAGGACTTCCTATTGTGAGACAAGTGGGTCAATACCATGACACATTCAACTGCCTTAAATGCTAATTTACAAAGCTCTGCTTGTAGAGGATGCTTTTTAAAACATGACCTATTTCAATTAATGAATTCTCTTCATCTTTGGTTAGAATTTTATTCTGCTTAAGGTGAATGCATCCGATGAAGTGAGCTGTAGCTCATGAAAGCTTATGCTCAAATAAATTTGTTAGTCTCTAAGGTGCCACAAGTACTCCTTTTCTTTTTGCGAATACAGACTAACACGGCTGCTACTCTGAAACCTGTCATTCTGCTTAAGGTCTCCTTTATGTGTTCCTGCTCTCTTCGTAACAATGATGTCTGAGCTTATACTGCTCTTAAACATGAAAGCTCTTTTGAACAAGAAACAGCTAAAGTATGGAAAGTAATTACAAAAGTACAAATAAAAAATATATAAAGGCAAATTTGAGAAGTGTCTCAGATGGGTTAGGGGAAATCTTTCCTTGGTAATTAAAGGTGTATTTAAAGGAACACAAGTTTTTTTATTAAAGTTGATTATAAAATTAACTTCTTGGTATCTTTACTGGGTTGTTTTTGGTTTTTGGTTTTTCTTTCAGCAGATCATTCACTAGGAGCAATGAACCTGAATTAGGTCTAGTCTATACTAATAAATTAGATCGACATAGCTATGTTGCTCAGAGGTGTGAAATATTCACACTGAGTGCCCTAGTTAAGCTGACCTAGATCTGGCTAGGCTGAGGGAAGCTAGTCAGCTGTAGCACAGCCATGCCCACAGTTTTGCCTTTATTTCTAATTATTTCACTTTCTGGGTTATGTGCTAGCCCAGTGTAGCAGTGGGTGGATTACAAACCATGCAAAAGCAGCGAAGAGTCCTGTGGTACCTTATAGACTAACAGACATATTGGAGCATAAGCTTTCATGGGTGAATATGATGAAGTGGGTATTCACCCAAGAAAGCTTATGCTCCAATATGTCTGTTAGTCTATAAGGTGCCACAGGACTCTTTGCCGCTTTTACAGATCCAGACTAACACAGCTACCCCTCTGATACTTGAAACTGTGCAAATAAAAGGTGGTGTTTTATAGGGTGACCATATGTTCTGCTTTGGCTGGCAGTCCCTTTTTTAAGCCTGTCCCAGCCATCCCGACTTCTTTGGCAAAAGTGAGCATTTATCCCATTTGCTCTTGCCAACTTTTTTGAAAAAGTGCTGTGTAGTGCAGAGAAACAGTGGGCTGGCATCTCCCCTTGCCCCCCTGTGCAGGGGCGAACTGGGCTGGGGGGAATGAGGGGGAAAGGGTTCCACTGGGGTGGGGGGGGGGGTGAGACACAATTCTAGTGATAGCCTCAAGGGGGAGCCAGCAGGATTTGAGTGACCAGTGACAATGGGCAAGGTGGGGTGTAGTGCATTGGGAAATATGCACCCTGAGGGTGGGGGAGTCTTTGGGATTAAGGAAAAATAAAATCCTTTTAAATAGTACCATACACAATAGTACTTAGTATAATTCACACACACCCTGCTTCCAAAGAAAATGGGTTAATGGAGGGGCGCTGGAACAATGTGTATAGTTGGGATGCTGAGAGCCATTTAGCCAAACTATAAACCCCGTATATACTGGCAACTACTTCAAGCCAGGGCAGAATGGCAGTACCCCTAGTGCCAGCACCGCTTTCGTAACGGGGTGGCGGGAGGGGCAGAGGAAGGACGCTGATTGCTCGCTCTCTCTGGCTCTGCGGAAGAAGCAGTCCGGGGCACAGCTCTGCTAGGTATAAGCACCACCCTGAACGCCGGGGTGTAGGGCTGCTGGGCTCCTGCCTGTACCGCTCGGGCCACCAGCGCAAGCAGGAAAGGGGTCACGCGCGGTCCGGATGACGTAGGCGCTGGCAGGGGTAGGGGCATGGAACAGCGGGCCGCGCAGGAAGCAGGGCGCTGTCGCGTTCACGGCGTGCCTCGTGCCGCTCAGTTATGTAAGCGCCAGCCCGTGTCCCTGCGGGCGCGCCCCCTCTCCCCCCGCAACGACGTGGGCAGCGCGGTGGGATCCGGGCCCACGCGCGCCCGTGACCGCGCCTCCCGAGCGTCCCTCTGACGTACACAGGATTCTCTACATGACAGCCCATTTACCGCCCCCACTCCCCAGCGTGCACGCGCGCGGCGCGCCCTTCCGCCCCTCACTAGAATGTCCCCCAGCCCTAGCAGGCGAGCACGCGCACAAAGAGACGTTTCTGCCGCCAACTGAAGGCACGCGCTTGTCGCGCCCGCAGCCTCCTCGCAGCCCCGTGCTCATCCGGGCTTCTCCGCCCTCGCTACGAAAAAGGTGGGGGCTCGCAGTCCTGAAGGTGCCGCCCCCTACCCTCCTCAGTTCGGTTACCGGGCCGGGCAGACGGGCGGATTTGTTCACGGGAACGGGCTCGGTTGTTTGCCTTTAGCTCGACAGTTCCTGTCGGTTCTGTCATCGAGCCCCTCGGCCCGCGCGCCCCCCTTTCCCATCCGCGCAGGGTAGTAAACACACTTTAGGAACGTGAGGGCGGCTGGTCAGGTGGGGCGGTAGCAGCCAATAGGAAGGCAGGGGCGGGGCCTAACGATTTCCGTCAGCGGCTGAGTCCGGTGCAGTCACAGGGCAAGCGGCGAGGAAGCGACAGCCGCTTGGAGCGTGACGTCCCGCGCGCCGCTAACCGTCACCTGTGGCAGCGCGCGGCCTCTCGGAGTGGGCGCCAAGGCTTCGGGGTGATGTGTCCCCCTTAGGCGGCCGGTCCCGCTGTCGCCTCCGCGGGGGTCCTAGCGCCAACGGACGATCGCCAAGCCGAGGGAGCGACCCGGCAACAGCGTTACCGCTCCGTGTCACGCCCCCTGCCGCGGCGGGGCCGGGGTTCGCACCGCTTTAGGGCTGCGCGGGAGAGAAGAAGCCGAGGCCGGCATGAGCCGCGGCGGCTCTTCCTGAACCCGCCGCTCCGTGAGGGATCGCGCCCGCCGGCCATGGGGGTGAACGCCGTGCACTGGTTCCGCAAGGGGCTGCGGCTCCACGACAACCCGGCGCTGCGGGAGTGCATCCAGGGCGCCGACAGCGTGCGCTGCGTCTACATCCTCGACCCCTGGTTCGCGGGCTCCTCCAACGTGGGCATCAACCGGTGGCGGTGAGTGAGCGGGCCCGGCCCGGCATAGTCCTCGGGTTACATACGCGGTCACGGGTGCCGCCCGCCCTCGCTCTAATTGGCCCTGCCTCCCCGCGGCTCAGACAGCGGTGAGCCATCCCCAGCCTGCGCTACCGGCCTGCTGTGCCAGCCCCAGCAACGCCGCCCGCGCCCCGCCTCCGGACTGCTCCCAGCTGTGCTGTCACCCGGCTGCTGGGCGGCCCGCAGCCAAGACCCCGGGCTGAGCGGCCCGGAGCGGTAACGTTCACCGCCCAGAGTGCCAGGAGCTTTCCCCCTGCAAAACAAAATCTGCCCCTGCCCCAAATAACTGAGTCCCCGCAACCCTGGGAGCACTCATGCTAGCCCCTGGCTTTTAATTCACTGTGTTGTGTAATCATGACTCAAGGAAATCTAGATCTAGATGACTTGGGTAAAATACTGGTGGTTGCAGCCATGGTGACTTCCAGTAGAGGGATATTGCTGGTAGCAGTGACTGGAAACTTTAGGGAAAGAAACTAGTGTATGCAAGTCCAAAGAGCTTACCATCTAAATCATAGAAATGCAGGGCTGGCAGGGACCTCAAGAGGTCATCTAGTCCAGCCCCCTGTGCTGTAAACCTAGACCATCTCTGGAAGCAGGTGTTTGTCTAACCTGTTCTTAAAAACCTCCAGTGATGGGGATTTCACGACCTGCCTTGGAAGCCTATTTCAGAACATAGCTATCCTTATAGTTCGAAAGTTTTTCTTAATACGTAACCTAAATCTCCCTTGCTGAAGAGAGAGCTGATTATTGCTACCTTCAGTGGCCACAGAGATCAGTTGATCACCATCCATTTTATAACAGCCCTTAACCTTTTTGAGGACTGTCAGGACCCCATCAGTCTTTTTATTTTTTTTCCCCCTCAACACTAAACATGAACAGTTTTTTATAGCTATGAGGAAAAGAAAAGGTTTAGAAAAACGAATGTCACTTTTGTTCTGGGCTTTTCCCCATGTGTTCATTTGACTCCCGGACTTGGATGTCTTAGCTTCAGCTAAGGCCTCACTGGTGCTGAGTAGAGTGGACCAGTTACCTCCCGTAAAATCCTGAGCTGAGATTATTTTGAGACAAAAAATGCACTGATACCAGGTATTGAATTCATGAAAGAGCTTTTTAATATTTTTGACACTGCTTAACAGATTTATATGTAAATTCTCAGAAAATTCATTCAATCCTGAAAAGTATAAGTGATGTCATTTTCAGGAAGATGCAAGTTTAACCAACTTCATACCAAACAATGGCTACATCTTCACACTTGCCATAGCTCTCATCTGAGCTAGCATGCTAAAAATAGTAGTGTAGCACATTCAGATGAAAGCTAGTATGAATATAGGTATTTGACCTGGGAATCACACACCTAACTTGTAGTCAAAGAGGTTGAATCCTGCTTTGAGTTTTTCACTTTATTTTAACTATGGAGCTATGACAGATACCTGTATAATAAAGAGATGACCTAGCAAGAAAAGAAGTAAGGGAGAGGGTAGTGAGAATAGGTTATACATACAAAATGATGAGCTTACGTGAAACTTCAGTATTTGTCTGAAAGGTTTTTCTTTTCTAATAAACTGATAGTGTCTTGGAATTCATGTAGCATCATCCATCCAAAGATTACAAGCGCTTTGCTGAATGCTAATTTAGCCTCCACAGAACCGTAGCGTTGAGAAGTGTTAACTTCACTTTACAAATAATGAAACTGAGGTACAGAAAGATGAACTTATCCAAAGTTTATACAAGGAATGTATGGCAGAGTTAAGAGGAGAATGTGGATTTAGTAGGCTACCAGTTTAGAGTCTTCTCTACAAGACCTTCCTTTTATTTTATATAATTTTCTCTAAGGACATCAGAGTACTTCATGGACAAGCTAACTTCTTTAAATGTTTGGAAGTTGCCAACTTCTGCTCATGGTAGTCCTAATTATAGTCTTGAGAAGGTGGAAGTATTAGAGTACCCTTCCTATAATATTTCATTTTTGTTGATAAACGTGCATTAACCATTAACTTAGAATTTTGCAGTTTAAATACAGTTGTTGCTGGACACTCGTTCTGAATGGGATTGACCATTGTCTTTACAAGTTGTTTTCAGCAGATGCTTTCTACTGAAAAATATCTTGTAGCTTTATAAACAGTTTAGAGATTTCTGCTTTTATGGTGGAACTACGTACGTGCCACTACAAGCTGTGAAATTATATTTCCTGATCATTCTATCTGCTGGAGAATGGAGCCAGCCTAAAGGGATAAGGCAAGTCTGATGTTTAAAATACTTCACAGGTTCCTAAATTTGTTAATTAGTGGAGTATGACTTAAGAATGTTAAACATCCTGAAATATGTAATAATATGGAAAAACAAATCAAGACATGCTTTCCTACTCCTGTAGTCTCTAGTCTGTAAAAGATCAGCACGCAGCATGGATGCTTGTGATCTGTGAGCAGGTGTGAACTTCATGGGACCTACTAAAGAAGAAGAGCCTCATTAATATAAATACTAATGGCCCCTGGGTTTCTGGCAACCATTCAGAATACAATTATATGTATATAATATATATTACTCACATTTAGCACACGTGTTAGCTTGCTTAGTCTAAAAATATTCTTAGTGCTGTACAGAAGACAAAGTCAATCCCTGCTCTGAAGAACTTAGTCTAAAAGAAAAACATAGATAGGACATTGGAGAATTTTTTTTTTTCAAGGAAGAATGCCTGCTCTGTACTAATCTTCCACCTCGCCAACAAGATCAGAGATCTCCCAGAACTAGTTCCAGATACTGCAGCATCCTCTAGTCTCAAGACCATTTGAATTGCTTCAGATTTCAGTGCCTATATGGCTCTTGCTATAAACACAGTTTGTGTACCAGATACACTGCCTTCTGCTTCATAGTTCTGTATTATGTGTTTTATTAAAGCTTTTTCAAGTAAAATTTACAACCACCATTAAGGTAACAACAAAACCAGTCTCAAAAACTATTTACCAAAATGATTTAAATACGTTTATAAAAAACAACTAAATTTGTTTTGAACTAAATGAAAACCATTTAAATTTTTTTCAAAACTTTGTTTTCATTTTTTTAGCAGCTGCAGTATGTGCACACGAGACCTGTAAAATGGCCCTTTCAGTTTGGAGCTATCATTCAGCAGGTGAAATTGACAGTCAAGCAGCTTATCTTCCCAGCTATTGGTTATTTGCTTATGTTTTTATAGAAAAGGGCATTGCATTGGCAAAACAACTCTGTGTAAGTAGGAGCAGATGGTCACTCAGCAATTGAAAATCTTTAAAAAAATTTCTTGTCAGTTTCCTTTTTCTGCTGCTAATTTACAGTGCCTTTTTTTTCAATCAGCATGAGTTTAGCATTGGGTTGAGGGAGGGTTTTAAACTGAAGACATTTATGTAGACAAAAATCATTGTCTTGCAAAGGGCTGCACCAGTGACCCATATTCTCTTCCATACCCTGTCACCTTTTTATTCAAAATCAGTGCACCTGGAGTGACTACCATTGTCAGTTTTTCATTTGTCTTTGAAGTTAAAGCATAGTTAACAGAATGGGCATTAGAAAAAGGTGCTGTAATAAAACTAGAAAAGAAATGAGAAGAGATTAGGTTTTGGAAATAACATTACATTGTGATAGCTGTCTTTACATCAATCATGATTCCTCCATTCACTTTATAAGTTGTGAAAAATAAAGACATTTGCAGTGTTTCTGGTTTTCAGGGTTTTTTAACCTGGCAAATTGAGACCATACTTCAATATATTGATGTTGTATGGGAAATTCTCCTCTTAACCATGCAGGTAACTCTTGTGTGAATTAGTATTTTTGTGTGGTTGTCATATTGAGCAAGTATAATTACTAACCAGTGATGTGGCCTCACTGACCACTTTTCTCTTGGCTTCTTTCCTATGCCCTCTAAAACTTAATACCATGCTTTTGATTATTATTCTGCCTCTCAAGTTGTTGAATTGGCACCTAAGTATATCTCCCTATTGATCATTCCAGAGGTACTGGTTCTAGATAACGAATTTTCCATTTCCATTCTCAAATGGAAGATTCTGTCCTAACAGAAGATTGATTAAATAAATGTAAAAAGTGATGGGGCGTGCGGCAGGAAGACTCAAAATGGAAGTTTTGTCCATAGCATGGTCTTCATATCTATCTTGCCACTTGGCCTTAACTCCTTGATATCAGAGTTATGATGTCTCATTTCTGGCATTGATATATATCAGCGTGGCCAAACTTACTGACCCTCCATGATGATCTTCAGAAGTTTGAGAGCTGGGGCACAGCTGCCAGGACTCTGGGCTTCACCCCTGCTCCTGCTGAAGACCCAAGCCCCAGCAGGTGCGCCCCATGGGGCTGAAGCCCTGAGACCCCCTTCGCCACTGGGCAGAAGCCCCTACCCCACCACCCTGGTGCAAGGCAGAGGTCCCAAGCTCCCCCCCCCATCCACCTAGGCTGATAGGTAGAGAATGGGGGGGAGTGGGGGCTCCGCAAGCTGCACATTAACTGTAAAAGAGTTCTTGAGCGGCTCTTGAGCCACAGTTTGGCCACCCCGACATATATAAAGAAATCTAACTGGCTGTTCAGTTACTTTTACTTTACTTTACATGATTTAAATTCTGCCCTCAAAAAATGATGTAGATCTCATTTCATGGTGGAACCATAGTTTAAGAAGAAACTGAATGACTTGTGAGCTTTTCTCCTCAAAATTCACAGTTAAAGGTATAACTTTTTTTTCAGGATAGGTTATAAAGGGTTTGAGCATGACTTTGTCTCAGACTGACTGTTTTTGAGTATGTTTGCCTGTTGTTACGAGCAAAAAGTACAAATCACGCTTATATCACGCTTGTCTTCAGGATGAAAGAAAATGTTTTTACTCTTGTTTTGGCATTTGATTAATAAAAAATATGTGGAGATTATGTAAAGGATTCAGTTTGGCTGATCATTTAAATTTCTTCTGTTTTCCTTGATTCCTGTTGGTTGGGAAGGATGCTGGCATGAAGGAGTAGTTTTAGAAAACCTTAGGGATCCTCTTAATTTCATGTGGTAGCATTTTGGTTTCTTTCTCTCTCTCTCTCTGTTTTCTTTAAAATACTAGTATTGTTTCATTTTTTGAAATGAGAAAGTATTATTAACTCTGAATACAGTTAATGTCTTTTTATTTTGAATTGAATTGTTCTTTTGCTGTGGGAATATTTTGGCATGTTCAGTAGATTATTAAATTAGGTGCTATTTTTTATGGCAGAGAAGGTCTAGCTAGTTTGATTTGGGAGAAGGAGGTGTTATGTGGAGTTTCTCCATAACCTGTGCTTCATAACTTCCTGGCTTGAGGCACTGCCAGTCTTATTGCTTTACCCAATCAGAGAAGTAGAGGTACAAGAATTTATTTCTTTTTCCCGGGGTGCTGGAACAATTTGTATAGTGCAGGTGCTAAGAGCCATTGACCCAACCTGTAAAATGTGTATATGATGGAACCACCTTAAGCCAGGTGATGCTGTAGCACCCTCAGTTCCAGCACCTATGCTCTTTCGTGCTCTCCACTTTTCCAAACTAATTCCTCTTTAATTTTTTAAACAAACTCCCACCTTTGTGGCTTGTAAGAATTATTCTTAAGTGTGAAATATTCATACTTCTGGTGCTTGAATTTTCATCTTAGGTGTCTCTTAGGTTACCCCAGCAATTCTGCAAGTCTCTCACTGTGAAAGCAAATAATATCAGTGAATTTTATTTCATAAGGACTTTGCTGTGCTGGGACCTACTTGTTGAATTTGTGTTTGCCGATGAGATTACCCAGAGATAAAGTGAAAAGGGAGAAGAGATAGGGACCGAGGGCAGAGCTCTGTGGAACCCCTGCAGAAAGCTGGAGAGGGATCCTTTAAAGTACAGGCTGAAAGAGTGATTAGAAAAGTAGGAAGAGAACTAGGATAGGACAGTCATGAAAGCCAAGCGAGGACGAGTTTCAAGAAGAGGAGCATGGTCAGGGCCGATAGGCTGAGGAAAATGATGATGGAGTACTGGTTCTGAGATTTGGTTAAGAGGTCATTAGAAATGTTGGGGTGAGTGATTTCAGTTGAGTGTAAAGGCGGAAGCTGGATGGTAAGGGGTCTAGGATGGAGTTGGAGGAGAGGACAGCAATTGTAAACAGCACAGTGACCTTAGATATACAGTAAAGGGAAAAGGGAGATGGTTGGAGAGGCAAGTAAATAGAAAGGGAGAGCTCTCTTGGGATGTGAAAAGTTAACACTTTTTTTAGTTCTTTTAAAAAAAAAAAATCCAACTATTTTTTTTGCAGCAGCAAAATCTCTTATGACTGTCCTGGGTTCAGTTTTTACTTTGAGAAGTGTTGTTCTTCTGGTGTAGGCATCTAACAGCGTATTTCCTGCTCTTCTGGGTGACCATCGGCAAGTCATGTCATTTTTCTGTGTCTGTTTCCCCAGATGTAAAATGGGGATAATGATGCTAGCTTTTTAAAGCACTGTGAGATCTGTGGATGAAAAGAATGTACTTCTGTTAAAAGCACTATATGAGAGTAGTCATTTTTATGCTACATTTTAATAACTGCTCTTTTTATTCATTCTATAACATAAATAGATACTCCTGAAATTAGACTTGGTTTCAAATGCAGATCTCCATATCCACATTCATCATCATCCAAACACCATTTGAAGGAGATACATTAAGGAAATTCTCAGAAAAGCAATTGAGTAATTGATTTTTATAAGTTTCAGTTAGTACAGGACAGAGAAATAACTCTAGTCTGGGTTTACACTGTTTAGAGACCAATCCTGTGGGTAATGGGTAAAACTGCCTTTTCATTCCTCAGATTAGGATGGTCTGTGGTTTTAGGGGAGAGTTCATCAGTGATTTCAAGATCTGTTCTTCATTTCGTGCCCTCCAACTCTAACAGAGGCATATCCGGCATATCATGAGTGAAAAGTTGACTGTGGACCTCTGACTGGACTAAGTATCACAGAGGAGAAATGAATTCTGAAAGGAATTATTAATGGTTATGTCATAGAATTATCTGCATTTTACCTCTTCTCTCTTCTCATATCCCCCACCAAGAATCCGACATAATTTCCTTCTCTTGCCCAGTATTTTTTTTTTATATTAAATAATGGCAGTCTGACTTAGTCTGTTCTTGATATTTGTGTTGGTGCCAAGAAAATGGAAGACTCTTTCCAAGATGAAAAATCTAAAACTGAATAGAATGGTCAAATCAAGACTCTTGGGAAATAACACCCAAGAAATCCCAGCTGGGGACTACTTATTACTCAGTGGACGTGGAGGCAGCTTCCTTCATGCAATCCAGATGTAGAAAATGTTTTCGCTTAGTCAGGTACACAGTTTATATGTCAAGTATCGGGGGTAGCCGTGTTAGTCCGTATCCACAAAAACAATAAGTAGTCCGGTGGCACCTTAAAGACTAACAGATTTATTTGAGCATAAGTTTTCATGGGTAAATACCTCACTTCTTCAGATGCATAGAGTTAAAGTTATAGATGCAGACATAAATATACTGACACGTGAAGAGAAGGGAGTTACCTCACAAGTGGAGTGTCATTATCGGTGAATCTTTGTTTTTTAACCAATTCTCCACACACTGTTGTTTTACTGATTGCCTTCTCTTTTCGTCTTTCATGTAATAGGGTAAAAACATTCAGGTCATGGAACTATCTTAATTCCATGAAGTGACCAGTGACTCTTGAAAAGTAGTACAGGATATTACAGGAAAAACCGTTTTTATCACCAGGTTAAATGAAATTTCTTGACTCAAGACAGTTTTATCATTGGAGAGAAGAGAAAAATCTTCAAATTAAGGAAACTGATTTTTTCACTTAGTTATTCCTTGAAAATTTCTGGCAAGTCACCAGTTACTTGCCCAAGTGGTGATATTGTGTGCAAAAAAGAGGTAATTTAAAAGAATTCCCTGAATTTTGCTATCTCCCTATCAGTATGTTATTTCTTCCCTCAGATCTCAAAAAGAAAAAGTTTTAAGATGGGTCTCTTAAAATGCAGGTCTTGCTTGCTTTCTCTGGACGTGATGTTCTTCAGCTGTCTCTCTGGCCAAAATTTTCCTTTCCAATAAAGCAGTTGGCTACCACTGTCCAGCTCAGAGGTACTTTATATTTCAGCAGTGCTACGCGTATGTAGGAATTTGTTGGAATGAAAATTGTAGTGAGGTTAGTGTAGATTTTTCTTCAAACCCCCCCAACTCTCCCCCCCCCCCTTTTTTTGGCAACACTTTTTTTGTATTGGAGACAGGGGAGAGGTTGGCGTGTCTTTGGAAAATCCTACGGTTCCACCTATAAATCCTCCTTCTTAGCTTCAGGAGGCTGGTCATTTCTTCTTCCACAGCCTGTCTTGAGGAGTGTGACTGCACAATAGACCTATCCCCTTCTAAAACTCAGATTCTTGGCATTCTTGAACTCAGATTCTCTGCCAGGGAACAGATGCAGCACTCCTCTTACTTTGAGTTTCCCTACAGTATTCTCAATCTCCCTTTTTTTTTTCACCTTTTCAGGATTCCACATATTGCACTTGATTAGCAGTGGCAAAGTAAAATTACAATGGTCTTAGTTTGTTGTGTTGCTATGTTTGGGGAAGTGCTATTTGCAGGAGTAGTAGAGGTTCATCATGCTTATAGGATTTATCCAAGACTTGGGTGCTAGAACATCATCCAAAGTTTTACATCTATGTTACCATTTGTCATAGATTCAAATAGTCTTCCTGTTAACTTACAGTTTTTGTCAAGACTTAAGATGCAAATAAGTTACTTCTTTCCCCATACATAGGCAACCATTCAAACCTCTCTATTAATGTTGTCTTCATTAGAGCACACATGGGGCTTCTGTTCTTCAGGGTTTATTAATTTCAGTTTTCAGAGTTTGTTTTTTGCAATTTTTGAGTTTTATGAGGATGTCCAAAAATCAGGGTTTTGGGGGGCTTTCTCTTTGTATGTACTGTAATGAGTATGTATATAATATACACTACTCATTACAGTATATACTACTGTAATCTTTTTGTAATGTTCTCTAGTGCAGTTTAATGTAGTACAGCTTCAAAGAGCTCTATTTTAAAACATATTAGGGAACCTTTAGTATATGCTAGCTGGGTCTACACTCACCGATTACTCCTGGGGGAATTCTGCACCACTGTACAAGTGCAGATTTCATGTCCCCTGCAGACATGAAATTTGCAGATTTCTTTGCTTCCCTGCAGAAAAATGACTTTTGACAGGGAAGCAAAGGGAAGCTGCAAAAGTGATCACACACCGTTCCCCAGCAGCACGGGCATGCCATTTCGGGCATCCAGAGCAGCTGGTGGAGCCGTTAATCACCTTGGGGTGAGGGCGAGCTGGGAATGCCCTGACCAGTGGCTATCCTGCACCGGATTCAGCTGCTAGGATTGGCTGGGCTGGGGAGGATGGGATTTCCTCTTCCCCTGCAAGAAGCGGCCAGGACTGGGTCAGACCCACCCCCAGAAAGCTCCCTTGACTTCAGGAAGCTCTGCGCACACACATCCCCACTTCCTGCCTCCCTTGCTCCTCAGCCTCAGAGAAAGGAGTCATTGTACAGTGAGCTGCTCCCCCACCCGCCCAACCCCCCATATGCAGACCCTCCCTGCACCTGAACCTCCACTCTGCCAAGTCTCACCCCCTGCATCCAGAGCCCCCGTGTATCCAGAGCCCCCATGCGCAGCCCCTCCTGGACCCCACCCCGATGAGCTGTCCCTCCCCCCCCTGCAGCTGGACTACCCTGATGAGTCCCCTGCACCCCCACTCCCCTAGCATCCAGAACCTCCCCACACACTACCACTGAGCCACAACCACCTTCACCTGGACCCCCCAGCAGAGACCCATTGCCCCTGCATCTGGAACCTCAACAAGCAGATTTTCCAGAATTTTTAATTTTTTGGCACAGAATTGCCTCAGGAGTAACCAATTAATGTGCAGCATAGCGCACTTTAGAAATCACATCCCCTTAGTCCACATTACTGCTCTGTGTAGACAAGCCCTTGGATACAGATAACCATTTCTGGTGTTTATTGGATAAGTATCTTTTTCTTTTTTGTGTTAGAAGTACTCTATTCATGTTTATTGGTTAAAACCAAAAATCAGAAGCCCCAGGTATACTGTGTAATAATGGATGTGCATCTGTAACATCTCTCTCGTTCTTGGAATGTGATTTTTTTCACTTATAAAATTTTATTGCACAATGCCTTTTTAAGTATGTGGCCTTAATCTAGATGCTTGGGAAATTGGATGGTCGAGTAGCCATGTATGCTACAGGTAAACATTGCTGACTTTTCAGTTTTATCTAAAAGGTAGCTGTCTCCAAAATTCTCGTAAAATTCAGATTTGTTTTCATAAACTTCTGAGTAAAGGTGTACTGGTAAACTTCTTTCTTTCTTTTGGAAATGTTAACACAAAGCTTCTGACAAACAATAGACAAGAAGTTACCAAGTAACTGTCAGTGCTATTTCCTGGATTTGTGTTATACATTCCCTCCACCACCATCTTATCTTCATACAGGGTAAAATGCAAAGTATCAATTTTAACTTTGTCATTGCTGAGTTTTGTCACAACCTTAATATTATTCAAGTCTGTAATCGAGAAATATCTCTCTCAGCTCCTCTCGGTGATATAGTGAAGCAGCCTGTTTACAATGAAGATTGCTGTCAGAGATCAATACTGCTTTTGGGCATGTTCATTCTGGCAGCTTCTCATGCTATTTTGTTAGCATTTTTGAGTTTTAATAATTGACTTTCTTAAATGCTTTTTGAAGTCCGAATGTGTACTGAATAGTTTTGTTTCTATATTGAATATGTTTCTAGTCAATGTAGAGGAACTCATTGATCCGGTTTCTGAACATTGTGGAAGTCTATTTTTGTTTCCAGGAAAGATGGGCTTTATAAATTGCAGATTAGCCTTCTCTCTTTAGAATGTTTCAGATGTGAACATGAAATTCTAGTTATGAGGTTGTCCTAGGAAGAGCTGAAAAGTAGGTCATTGTTGCAGGGAGTTGTCCAAACAGCCTGCTGGTTGCTAGAGCAACGACCTACTTTAAGAGGCAAATTCAGTTGATTCATGTTGAAATGATCTTTTAGAAATCATATAAGGAAATAGGCAGGTTTGTATCAGTATATGGATGTGAATTGCACAGGTTTGTCACAAACCCTTTTTCTCTGTATTAAAAATGGGTCTTCTCTCTTTCCCCACCTCCTCCCTTCCCATGCTCTTTGGGGGTATGGGGTTTAAGTCAAGGCCTCATTTTTAGTCTTCAGAGGTTTTATTTCCTCTCTTCCATCAGTGGAAAACTTTTCTTCCTCCCTAGAGGCCACACACAACAGTTGTACGCTTTGGGGGAATGAGGTGTAGATTTAGATTTTAATCCAGAGACCATAAATGCCCCTTCCTTCCTTTCTTTGGGTATAGAAGTGGTTACAGTAAAACCTCAGAGTTACAAACCCCTCAGGAATGGAGATAGGTTGTAACTCTAAAATGTTCGTAACTGTGAATGAAATGTTATGGTGGTTCTTTCAAAAGTTTACAACTGAACATTAACTTAATACAGCTTTGAAACTTTACTATGCAGAAGAAAAATACTGCTTTTAACCATCTTAATTTAAATGAAACAAGCACAGAAATGGTTTCCTTATCTTGTCAAGTCTTTTTTTTTAACTTTTTTCCTTTTTCTCCCCAGTAGTTTACATTTAACACAGTACTATATAGTATTTGCTCCTCCCCCCCCCCCCCACCTGATTGCGTACTTCTGGTTCCAAATTAGGTGTGTGTTTGACCGTTCAGTCATTAACTCTGGTGTTTTGTTACTCTTTGGGTTTACCAGTGGCGCTGGAGCCAGGAGGGGCCATAGCCCTCCCACTTTTTGCCAGGGCAGACCCCACGCCCCGGCTAGGCCAGCAGGGAGCCTGGGCAGTTATGGAAGCCACATGGACCCTCCACCTGACTGCGGTGCAGGGGGGCTGAGAGCAGCCCCCAGTCTGGGTCCCTGCCCAGGGCAGGTGGAGGGTCCGCAACTCCATGCCAGCTCCCTGCACAGCTCTTATCATGGCCAGGCTGTGAGTCCAAGGCCCCACGGGCCTGGATCCCTCCACCTGCTCTGGCGGGAGGCCTGGGGGGGCAGGGACAAGGGCAGGAGCCTGCCTTTGGCTCTACTCTACCCCAGGTGCGGGTGTAGGGGCAGGTTCCCCTGCTCTGCTCCAGCTTCCAGCTTGGCTGGGCGGGGGCATGGCAGGGCCTCCGGGGCAAGAGAAGGGGTGGGTCCTTGGGATGGGGGGGAGGGGCCCCTAGACTCCCCCCCCCAGTTTTGGGAAGGCTCAGACCTCCTTGGGTTCTACTGTATATGAGATGTTCCTTTTCCTCAGAAGCTGAACTCTGGAGAAGAGTGTTCACAGTTTCTGCCTGCCCAGCAACCAACCCAAAGTGTCTCTGTGGGGTTCTTACTGGGAAGATGGCCAGAAGCCAGTTTTTACTAAAGGGATAAAAATTCATGGAAGTTGATGACAAAATGGCTTTAAAAATATAACCAACCCTTTAAAACAGTATGTTTCTTTATAATTAGCTCCCTGCCCTCTCTCCCTGCCCCCCATCAAACAAACAAATCTGCTACACTAAAATATCCTCCTCAGTGCTGGATTACCAGCACTGTCAAATTGGAAGCACTAGCTGTGTGAGCATCTTCCTGAATATAATGAAGTGTATGTATACAACATGCTGTTTCTCAGCTTTGCCTGCTTGCCTTTATTCTTATAACTATAGTAGGGGTTGGAAGCGTACAGGAATCCTTCTAAAAAAGTAATTTCAGTTACCTGCCTGCTCATGAGAAAAAATGGGTGGGCAGGTAGAATGATGGAAATATGAAAGGCACATCCATTCCAAAAATAAAGTTTGGCTGTGTTTCTAAATAATTTGTCTTTCTGAACAACTGATACAAAATGCTATTCAAACTTCTAGATATAAGTATTTTTGAAAAAAGGGACGTTAACTTTGAATATGAAGTGCAGTATGTAATTGCACATTAATGAGTGTAGTACATTTATTTGAATCTGAGTTGGTTAGGTCTTGTCTGTAGTGCAGTAGCTATGCCTGCATAACTTTGTGTGGATGGTCTTATTCCGGAATAAGAATGCCTTGTTCTGGTTTAACTGTATCCACTTTGAAAGTGGATTAATATAAACTAGAACGAGGTGTTCTTATTCTAGAATTAGAGCATCCACACATAGAGTTGTTTAGAAATTGCTGTTCCTGAATAACTGCAGGTGTAGACAGGTCCTTAGAGTGAGATACCTGCAGCACATTCCAACAGGCAGTGATGACATGTCCATGAGAGTACAGCCCATACAAAACAATAAAGTACCCTAAACTCAATGTCCCTCGCGTTAGCTCACCCTTTCCTTGGGAGTCTTTGGGTATCATCTGTGTTCAAGCAAACAGGGTGTCCCACCCTCATCCCTACCCTGCCCCTGCAGCAACCTCCTTCATCTTAATCTGGTGCGAAATGGCTCCTCAGTTCACCCTATGAGTCCCTTTATAGACTCCTGTTGGGTCTACCTGCTCCTTTTGTTCTCCTCCCAGTAACTTTCCATTACTTCCAATTCTCTCCCTTACCCCTTCAGCCAGGAGGAGAAAGTATCTTCTCCCTGCTACAGCAAACCCATCATCCCAAAGTGTTTTACTTAGAATATGTGATCATTGAGTCCTGATCACTCACCCTTGGCTCTGGTCTGGCGGAGACTTGGCACAACCCTGCTAACTCTTGGGGTGTTTGCATGTATGTAGGCTTTCCATGACACAGAAATTTCATGATATGATTTCATAAAATTATCCACAATTCAGAAATGGTACAGACAGAACCCCCATTTTGTTACATTTTAACATTATAAAGTGTAATTTCCTGATGCATATTTCAGAGTTAAGGTTTCACCTGCAACTCAAGTTTGTCCCTCTTGTGTGTATGAACACATACTATTCTGCGATACTCTTGCTGATTCCATGAACAGATTGGATTGTGCATAATAAATGAGGTTACTGAGCTATCTTTTTATCCTTGCTGTTAAATTCATGACTTAGTTACAGCACACCTTCCAACTTGTGCACTAAATGAGAGAAATGGGGTACATGAAAATGCCTGAAGATGGAATGGAAACTCTTGAACCTAACTATAATGGTCACAGCTGTTGTAATTCTTTACTGTGGCTAATTTTTTCTAACAGTCATTTTGTGTCAGAAGCAGCATCTGGCTCTGTGTTTGGGCAGGTTAAGAACACATGATATGTTACTCCCAAATTGGCTAGCAGAGAGAATCATGTCACACATTCTAACCTAGACCCAGTGTTACTCTGCAGCTTTCCAAAGTAGGAGTCCTGTGTCAGAGTGGATTTAGTGAAAAGTTTAGGGTTTACATTTGTGACAGAGGCTCCTTAGCAAAGGGTCTCCTGTCTTTTTGCAAACAACTCACCTTAAACCTGACAAACTCACTACACCTTACATGTTCCTCTTTATGGATCTATATCCTGTATCTACAGAAAACTCATAACTTGCCAATGTTGGATCATATTAAAGAAGTTCTGTATTAAAATCACAAATGAGTTTGATTCCCCATAGTTTAAATTCCAGGGTATTACTAATTAAGAGGTCTCTTGGTTTTTGGTACTTTTTCTCTCCCTCTGTGTGAAACTTGCAAGCTGCTAATTGTGTTAGTACATTCTAAGACAGAGTCTGTTCTCAAAGCAGTTCACAGAGAGAGAGACTCAAAGCAATACTCTAACAACAGAAACAGCACCCAGAGACTCCCCGCCCTTTTGTTGTATTAACAGTTGTGATTAAAATAGAGATAGAGGATGTATGTGGATGGATGCTGGTGTGGATAATAACTGAATGATCAGGGAGGTGCCAGCCTAAGAATCCAGTGTCCATCGGCTGAAGAAGGCGTCAAGTGGAAATAACCAGAGGACCCCACCCGGAGGGCAGACTGGAATCCACCCAACAGCCTCAAGAATGGGAGAACCAAAGAACAAGATAACATCTTGGAGCCGTCAGGAATGTGCTATCTGCTGATTGATTCAGCAACAGCATGATGAAGCAATTCCCATAGACTGGCATAGGAAGAAATTCCTATAAAAATAGACTCTAAAAAGTGAGAACTTTGGGGTCTGATTCTGCAAACCAACTTCCAGGAGCATCAGATGAGCATCTGACAAGGCCCTGCTCCCTCCTCATGTCCAGGCCACCTGGCCAGTGGCTTGGCATGAGCAACTGTAAGGCTGGTAACTATGATAACAACCTTGCAGAACCCGTGTTTGTGTATGAATGAATGAATGAATGTGTGAATAAATATGAGATTGAATGGAATGTTATAGCTATAACTAACTGCTTACTATGATTCTTTCTGTATTCACAATAAATGTGGTATTTTGCCTTTTTCCCTTTAATAAGATCCTGCTGGTTTTTGTTTTTATTGGTACAACACCAAATAATAATTAACAATAATAATTAATAAATAACAATAATATTGAGAGATGTACACCTGGGTAATATTTGCGGAATAATGTATTTACATTGATATTATGCTTTATGAACTTGGAGTAAAAATTAGTCACAGAGGATAATGTGTCGTGGTGTTGGCGGCCCATTCAGTCAGGAGGGAGTTGTCATCCTGCTCTATTTATCCAGTGATGCCATGCAAGGCTTAGCTTTCCACTGAATGTCTTACTATAGTAGAAGGCTAAAAAATTATCAGAAAGAACTGCAAACAATCAAAACTTCCTGAAGGAAAAAAGGAACATTACAACAAGACAGGGTTTCCTCCTACCTATAAATAGAAACAACATAGAATCATAGAATATCAGGGTTGGAAGGGACCTCAGGAGGTCATCTAGTCCAACCCCCTGCTCAAAGCAGGGCCAATCCCCAATTTTTGCCCCAGATCCCTAAATGGCCCCCTCAAGGATTGAACTCACAACCCTGGGTTTAGCAGGCCAAAAGACTGTTTCAGTATAACAAATAGTAGGGACAAATCCTCTGGATCAGCTCACTGAGGAAATCCTGTGTGTAATGAGGGTGTCTAGTTAAAACTTTACCCCTTCTTAAATAAACCTACTTTTGTTGTGGTATAAATGCTCACAAGTGCAGTGTGGTTTACAGGCTCACTGGTTTAAGGTAAGCTGGGGTATACTGGTTCTTGGGGGCACAGCATCTGGGATTTCTGTGAATAACAAGTGCGAGGGGCTAGATATCACAGAAGAATGATTTCAAAGGGAGTCAGTGACTTGGATGCAGAAATTTGTTAACCTGCAAGGCGAAGACAGTGCTGGCACAGCCCAGAGGAGAGTGCTTGAGGCCAGGTCAACACTCAGAAGTTAAGTTGACTAAGCTATGTCGCTTGGAGTGTGCAAAATCCACACCCCTGAGTGACATAATTAAGTTGACCTAGTCCCTGGTGTAGACAGCACTAGGTCAGTGGAAGAATTCTTCCATTGACCTAGTTACCACCTCAGAGAGGTGGGTTAACTAAGTGGATAGGAGAATCCCCTTCCATCTTTGTAGTGAGTATCTACACTGAAGAACTATAGCGCTACAGCTGTGCCACTGTAATGTTGTAAGTGTAGAGAAGTCCTGAATGGCTGAAAGGCTGATGATGTTAAGGAGCTGACATCCAGTCAGGCATGGGCAGGACTCCGTAATGCTGGAGGCAGGGAGTGAAAAGGTTACTCTCAGTCCTGGGTACCCCAAGAACTGAAACAACATTCAGACAAGTACAAGCACTTGGATTGCAGCCTCCTCCCTATATTTTAGCTGAACAAGAAATGCAAGTTTTCCCTAAACTAAAGATTATGTATGAAAGATTAAAAAGTGAGAAGAATTTTCAATAGTATGTAGCAAATCAGTGTGCTCTCTGTATGAATGAGTGTGACTGTGGGAGAGGCTGAGGGTAGGGGTAAAAATACTTAGGCCATATCTACACTATAACATTTTGCTGACCTAAGTTATGTCTGCATACATATGTGATAGTTATTACATCACTTGTGCATGTGCACACTTGGCTCCTTGTGTCGGCGGTGTGCATCCTCACTACCATCCAACGCACAGGGTGTTTTGGGAAGTTTTTGTAATGCCTGATGGGGCCAAAACAAGTCACGCAGGGTTGACTGGGAGCATGGGGTCAGCTTTCTATGATGTAGTGTTCTCAGGCCCATAATTTCATCTTCATTCATAATATTTCACTCCTTTTCAAAACCGCACAAACCTGTGCATCTCTCCTTGCTGTCCGCCATCTCTGACAGCATCATAGAGCCTGCACCTCTCTGCACTATTGTCATGAGTGTTGCAAGCACAGGGCAGATAATCCAGCAGTATTTGCTGAGCCACGGAAAACATGACAAGTCCTCAGAGGCTAGATTGTTGCAAGAAATAGAAAGAAACAGTTAAGTATTGTTGGTGGCGTTCAGGGAGCAGCTGCAGATGGTGGAGTGCTGGTTCTGGTCCCAAGAAACTGGAGAGATTGCATTGTCATGCAGGTTTGGGGTGATGAGCAGTGGCTGTAGAATTTTTGAATGCACAAGGCCACGTTTCTGGATCTGTGTGCTTAACTCGCCTCAGCCTTCCAGTTGAGAAGGAAGTGGCCATTGCACTGTGGAAACCAGTAGCAATCTGCTGTTGCAGGTCAATCGAGAATCAATTTGGAGTCAGGAAAATTACTGCATGACCTGTTGTGATGCCAATGGGCAGGGCCATTCATTGCCTCCTGCTACGCAGAACTATGACTTTGGGCAATATGCAGGATATAGTGGATTGTTTTGCAGCAGTGGAATTCCTGAAGTGCAGTGGAGCACTAGATGGCATGCATATCTCTGTTTTAGCACCGGGTACAGAATGATGGTTGAATGTGCCTTTGGTCGTTTGAAGGCTTGCTGCCATTGTTTACTTACAATACTGGACCACGGTGAGACAAAACAAGTATATTTCCCTTCTCTAAAAATTAGTGTTTTTAAATGTAAATGAAATATTGACCAGGAGAAACCAACATTACTGACAGAATCCCTTGTTTTCTTACTTGGAATGCATGTTCAAGGTCTTGATTATGATATATCTTAATCATGTACAGTCAGTATTTTAGTTAGGGCTAGTCTACACTGGCAACGTTAAAGCATTAGTAGAGGCAGAGCACTAGGAGAGAGCTCTCCCAGCGCTCTAAAAAAACCACCTCCATGAGGGGTGTAGCTACCAGTGCCCAGCGCTGGTGCACTGTCTACACTGGCACTTTACAGTGCTGAAACTTGCTGCGCTCAGGGGCGTGTTTTTTGCAGTAAAGTGCCAGTGTAGACAAGCCCTTAATCTGTAAAATAAAATTCCTTTGTAAACCCCAACCTCTTCTGCATTTTAACTTAAAAGGCTCAGGTTTTCTGAATTTTTTTTGTTTAATGTTGTAAATGTTGTTGCCATTTGTCTGAAGTCAACTTAAACAAATCTAGAAACATTAGAAATGTTTCTAGATGGATGTCTATTGAATTTACATGTAGACTGCATACATGTTGAATTAACCAAACAGTAGTCAATTTGACTTGTAATTTTAAACTAAAATGTAATACACTATGTAACTTTGCAAGTATATTGAATGGGTTTTGTGAAAATGGAGGGGGGAAACATATCAGTAAGAAATAACAGGGTCACAGTATGGATCAAAAATGATCTGTTTACGCTGAAAGCAAACAAGATCAAGGGTGCTCACTTCCACATAATACACCAAGTTCATTTGATTTTTCCCTAGCATCTTAACAGTTCACAGCTCTCTTATGAAACACTTCAGTATGATGTACTTGCACTTCTTTGAAGATAGCTAACTAGATCTGAAATGAATATAGTGACCTATTCTTGATAATAACATACTGCATTGAAATGGATAGCCTTTTTGAGAAGAATTTAAGGCACCTCAAAGATATCTTACAATCAGCTGTGTGAGGTGCCTAAGGAAGAGTTATAATGCTCCTAAGACATACGATTGCATGCCAAAAAGTGCTGTCATATAAGGAGACCCAAAAGTCTTGGTGCTTAAGACAATAGTTATGCTGGAGCAGTGTTGTCTGTGTGGTCTTTAGAAGATTTGCAACTTAGATGTGACCCTTGGGCTAAGGACAAGTTTTAAATGTACTGAATGCTGCAAGAGCATGGATTCCTGGCTGCTGACCCAAGAAAGATAAGATAAAACTAGGGGTCTCCCTCTACCCCTCCAGAAGAGGAGAAGCAAAATGGTGGCAGCTGCTGAAACCTCAGAAGGGACATAGCTCAGTCTTTAATACTAGGTACCTCAGAACAACTAAGTCAACTGTGAAGAAAAGGTAACTGAAGAACCTCCTTAGGACAAACCTGGATGTTGGCAAGGCAGACCCCAAGGGTTTCGAGCTTCAAATCCTTTGATTACAGGGAACTTTGCCCCAATGTGGATGAGGTGATGGGCAGCAGGCTCCTGATCTGTTGCAGGAACTGAGCAATAATGACAGAAGGGCATCTCTTGGCATCAGGGGAGAGGAACTCTCTGTTGGTGCTGGAGGACCTGTCTCAGAACCAAAGGAATGTAAACAGTACCCTGGAATATAAACTTCACGCTTCAGCACAGGGGAATTTTGCTGCCAGGGCCGTATATTTATTACTTGTAGAGCTCCCAAAGGAAGAACAGGATTTTGTGGAATGATGGTGTCGTCTCTCCTTTCTTCAGTCTATTGATAATAGAACAAAGTCTGAGGCCTCATATGACATAGCAGACTATCAAGTCTATCCTAGCAATGAGGCTGTCTCGGAACTAAACTTAAAGGCATCCTGTGATCAGAATTAAAGAGAAGGGTCTGGATGGAGCCAGTTCTCAGTTTGAATCTGTCCGAAAAGCTAAGCTAAGTAAGACTAGTGAAAAGAATTTTCATCCTTATAGACCTTTCTAGTATATTTAAGGCAGCTGGAGAACTGATTGGTGAATTCTTATTATTTAAGTTATCAGGTATAAGGGTCTGAGACCAGAAAATTCATGTTCACAAGAAAGGCCTTCCTTAAACCCAGGATTTTTTTGTTGAGTCTGCCATCCATGTGTTAAAGGCAATTCCAGGAACGAAAGGTCTCCAAAGGTTGTTTTTTTTGTTGTTGTTGAGACAAAACATAAAAACAAAAACCTATACTGTCCATAACTGTGGAGAAAAACAAAGAAATAGCTCAGCTAGCAAGTTGAAGTAACCAGAGTAATTTTGACATACTCTTCTGGCATTTGTCAGGAACAGCATTTATGGATGCCATATTTCCTTATAAAAAGAAAAGGAGTACCAGTGGCACCTTAGAGACTAACCAATTTATTTGAGCATAAGTTTTCGTGAGCTACAGCTCACTTTGAAATTTCCATCACTTGAAGGAAGATCCTCATGGTCCCTAACTAGCAGAGTTTTCCAAAAGATTCTGGACCTTGTTGTAGGGAGAAAACCTATCCATAGAGTGTGTATTTGTACTGAAAAAGCTTAAAGAAAAAACATGTTTACTCAACATGATGTTGAGTAGTGTCAGAGTACGTAGGAGCTTACAAAATGCATACAAAACCTGATTTCAAGGCTGCAGGAGAACAAATGTCCCTGGGAAGATTGGTATTGCTTCTTGGAAACTTCTTGATGACAAGCTTTTTTTCTCTGAAGAGGCAGAACATATTGTGGAATGCACAGTGGGGTTTGGGGTGTGTGTTTTATTGTTTTATTTCAGATTCCTGTAGAAATGTCAGCACTTTTTTAGTACTTCTTTGCTAGCTCAGGCAGTGTGAATGTAGCCTGCCTTCCAGCAGTTGGACAAGAAAACTTTATTGCTCCCATACAAAGGCCTTACTCACTGTTTGGCCTTTGTTTGTTCCTTTAACTGATGTTTAAATTCATAATAGAAAGGTCAGTTCACAAATAAGTACTTTCAAAGAGTTTTTGCACAAATAGCCCTGCGACATAACTTTGGATAGCTGTTGCTTGGCATGTATTTTCTGTATAGAAAAATTAGTTGTTTCCATTGTGAAATTTAAATTGAAGTAGTCTGGAGTAATTTAATTCTGACTAATTTACACTATTTTTGAGTTTAGGTGAATTTTTTTTTGTTCCTCTTCGAAAATCTTTAAGTCATTGCTCAAATGAATCTTGAAGCTGCTTGATCTTTTCAGCAAGCACACAGTAGCCACGTGTTTCTTGAACATTTTGCTGGACATAAAGTGGGAAAAGGTCATTTGGCTGAAGTTGTGTATGTGAAAGTTTGGTGCTGAATGTAAATGGCCAGTCTTCCGTACTAGCAGAAAACAAAAGTCCCACTTGCCTGTGAAGTTTTAAGTACCTGAGAATATTTTGCTGTGGTGAGTCAGTAAATGATTTTAGACTCCTAGAGTGAGTTTTGCAGTAGTAGTTGCCTTCCACAAGTTTCAATGACCAGTTGATGATCAAACCCTTGGATTTTTGCTCTGACCTATCTAACACACACAGGAGCTCTGACTGGTTTCTTTCTCTGCACCATTCAGCTTTCACCAGAATGCTGCTCCTCTAGAGAGGAATTTGAGTGTGGGGCAGTCCAGTGGCCTGAGATTTTGCTCCTGATATAATAGATCTTTCCATCTTTAATTTCTGTGATATCCAGTTAGATGGGATAAATACACTAGCTAGATATTTCTGTGAAAATGAGCAGCAGTAAAATAGTTGTTTTGCAACCATAGCCACTAGTAATTATTTTTAAATGAAAGCTTAAGTTCTGTCAAAGCTGATGTGGCCTCCAGCAGATCATCATAAAGAACTTTAAAAATCCCCCAAAAACTCACACACCAAATATGCGTGGAGGTTGTACACCACGGTTTTAGAGGCCTAAAATGTTGCATAAAACTGCTGATGCACATCCTAAACTGTCTGGTATGATTCATATTCCAAAAATTTCAAATTCATATGACACCAATCCACATCCAAGAGTTATTTTAATGTCCTTCTTCTGTATAAGGATCTGTGGGACTAGAACCCAGGTCTACAGAAACTGGGACAGTCGACATTCCCATATCACCACCAGGAACCTATGTGGAACCACATCCATTAGGCACTGCAGGAATTACCGCCCAAAAGGTCCAAAGTGACAGGACTCTGTGGCCTTCTGATTGGCCATTGCTCACTAAAAAGGTGCCCTAAGAAGTTGTGCAACCACACAGACTTCTGGCCTGCTGTGACTTCTCACTTTCTGATTTCCAGCCTCTGACAGTGACTCTTTCTTCCTGATTCCAGCATGGTAACTCTGATCTCTGGTCCCTGACTCTGACCCTGACTCTTGCCTACTGATCCTGGCACTAGTGATTACTCCAATCCCTGCTCGTTGACTACTGCCTTGTAACCATCCTTGACTTGTGACCAGGAGGCTAGACTGCCTATGCCCTGGTCCTTTACAGTCTGTGTCTCAGGTGCACCAAAGAGCAGCTGAAGTGTGTCCTCAGCTGTGCCAAAGACCACCTGAACTTAATTAAAGGTACTGAGAATTGAGAGGAGCAGGAGCCCGGATATACTTTGGAGAACAGTTGGTGACTTTAAAAAAAAAAAATGCCGATATGATTCTCTTGAAGGCTCCAGCCTATCATAGCAGGTGAGAGTTTACAAGACCACATAACTGTCATGTGGCCAAAGTGAACTCTGCTACATCAACATCCTGTCTAACAGGAAGACAGCAGATGCTGGGACCTTCCTGAGCATAGAATGAGGAGATCTCATGCTGGTCCAAATATCAACTGACCTACTGGTAACTGGATCAGACATATCATTACTTTTATGTAGGAAAAAAAATCTCTAAAAGGGGAGAGAAATGTGGTTGGGGTTTATTTTTGTTTTGTTTTTTTAAATGTGTTGGGCTTGTCACTTAGTTTCAAAGAAAAAGGAAAATTCAGTTTGCTTTCATTTTCCAGCCAGCTGCTCCTAGTAAGAAAAAAACATGCACAGACACACCACACATCTACTATGAAGAGACTAAATATAAAGATCACACCTCACAGAATCAGTACAGTGTGCAGTAAGTACAACAATTCAGCTGCTGCAGGAAGGGTGGAAATGGGGTGGTGGAGATTTTATACATCCTTTGGACATGAGATACACTAATGTTTAGTATTTAGATTATAGAATTTTACAGGTGGTAGTATATCAATAGCATAGCTTTATTTGGTCTAGTTTAAATTTGCCATTGTGTATATTGCCCACCAAGTAGGAAACAGGGACAGGGTACTACTTTTGAAAAGCACTGATGATCCTGTAGCGCACAGAGAAATCTTCTATTGTACGCCTCACATCCCAGAGAACAATAAGCTAAAAGTACAGTAATGTGGTTGAAAAAGGTCATAGTAGGGAGTAGAACATAAGGAAGCAACGTTCTGTAGTTCACCAAACAAGTTGGGACCGATTCAGATACTTATTTGCTTCTAGTTAATATCTACCACTATAACTGATCTTGTAACGTGCTAGTTAGGGGGAACCTCACAGTTCAGGCAGCCTTCAAGGACCTGAATGGACAGAGCTCCTGTTGCTGCATGACAAGTAACCCCACTGGGTCTAGTTTAAAGACCTATGCTAGATGGCTCACAGCTTAGTTTCAGAGGAGCAGCCGTGTTAATCTGTGTTCGCAAAAAGAAAACGAGTACTTGTGGCATCTTAGAGACTAACCAATTTATTTGAGCATAAGCTTTCGTGAGCTACAGCTCACTTCATCGGATGAAATGGAACTCTGCAATTACACTGGATTATCCAAAGCTACATGTTGTAGTATTCTTTTCCTCCTTCCATCACTGCATTGACATGGTGGCAGTGAAGAGAATAAGAATTGTTTACTGATAAAATAGCCAAAAAAATCCCCTTGTTGCCTCATTCACTTTTCTTTTTTGCATAAAGTTTAACTTGTACTAACACGTGAAAACCATGTTGTCTGTTAGTGTAAAGCATAGAAAACCATACAAAATATGAACTTCCTTATTGAATACTTTTTCAGCCTTTGAAAGTCACAGTAACTTGCATATTGTATTGTAAAAGTATAAAATTGATATGAAATTAAATGAATCAATAAAACAGGCATCTTTCTGAAGGACCTTGATTTGGTGATAGGAAGGTAGCAGTCCATCCCAGTGCCAAGTGATGCTGCGGAGTGTACATAATATTTAAATCCTGTCTGAGCTTAATCTGTTTACAAGAACATACTGGCCCTACTATGTAGTGACTGATTGCTACAAACCAATGTAATAAGAAAATATGCTGGCATGGCATTCAATTTGCTGAAATCTCTGATAGTGCTGTACTGTATCTCAGCAGTCTAAGTGACAGATTTTATCTAACTAAAACAATCATACGTCATCTGCCTCATATAGATGTTAATGCAATGAACATGTGTAGTTGAATTAAAAAAAAGTTTCATATATGATCTAACTGGTTAAATGACAGAATAACAGACCTTATTACCAAGTGCAGTAGTCTGGAGTGAGTTTGTTTTTTAACAAGGGAGGAGGAAAAGGCATTAACATGTTTAACAGTTTTAAAGCTTTAGTATAAATTAAAATTCCTCATGCATATCTAACAATTTAAAGCTGACTTTGCTTAGTAATATATAACCTTCTTTCTCCCTGTTACGTCTTGCACAGTACTAAATTTTGTGAAAGGATGAAGCAGAAGGGTCTAACCAATGGTATCTCTGAAAATGTGGGAAGGTGAAGATAAAATAGACATAGGAAATATGAGAAGCTGCTTAATCGGGTTTTAGGAGAGAGAGCCTGTGCGTGAGAGCTAGTGTCCTAACATAGTCTTGCACTTGACAGCCTTATAATTTTTTGTATGGAGGTTCAAATATAAAAATGGGAGTGAGGTTGCATAGTCAAAAATGAGGTGCAGATAATTGTCCAGCTAAATAAAAGGGCGTTTGCATGGACTGGCAATCAGTTTTTTAATTTAATCTCAGCATGTCTGTTTAGTTTCTTATTATAGGCAACTTCAATTTATGACTTTATAGATTCAAATTTTACTGCAGTAGAAAGTACTTAACAGTGGTGTCAGTTCTTTGCAGTATGTCCTGGAGGCAAAATGCATGAGGTATCATGAATAATATCCTAAAATATTTAATCTGTTCTCCTTATGTACGTGTTGCCTGTACAAAAACTTATTGGTATACCTGTTTGCCTTCCCAGTTGCAACAATTTTTTTATGATTATACAGACACCTCCCACAGAATCCTAATGATTACTCACTCCTAGGATAAAACTACCTTGTAATTTTAAGTTTCTTCTTAAAAGCTAGGAACAAAATAATCTTAAACAAAACTCTTCTGGTCTCCTTAAAAAAAAGACTATTTATAGTATAGGATCTGATTTTAAAAAGATACAGTACAAGTTCTGTGTGTGTGTTGAAATGATAATTAATATAAAATGTTTTGCTCTGCCTGGCAATTTGATATTCAAAAGAATTTATCCTGAATAAAACTTGAAATATGTTTGAACTTAACATTTGTAAATTATGTTGAGGAAAGTGACTCAAAAATGAATGACCAAAGTTAAGCTCCTATTTCCCTATTTAGATTCCTAAATAAGTGTCCTAACTTTCAAAAGTTCTGAGCACCTAGCAGTTCTCAGTGAATATCTGTCTACACTTGAGATTGCCACAGCTGGATCTACGTAAGTTCTGTGGGACTTGCTGGATGATGATTGCTCCTAAAAATCAGGCCACTTACTTAGTAAGAGCCTTAAGAGTCTCGCTGTAGTCACACAGTTTTTGAAAACTGCAGCCTAAATAAAAATGTCATCACCTTATTTGACAGCCTTATATTTAGGCTTGGCAGAATTTTGTATTTATTTTATTATAATTTTGACAGATAATATCAATGTTTATTTTTAAGCATTTTTAATTTTTTTATCAATTTTAATTTCTCACAGTTATGGGAAATTATGGGGGCTTCAGAATAATTAACGAGAGTAAACATTGAGATTCAAAAGCTTTATAACCGTTAAAACACAAATGGTCAATATCACATGTCAAAATATACAAAGTTAAATGAAAGTTGTCAAGCAGTATTTTTCTTTCTTTGCCTATCTGTAAGTATTAATTCATGTTGATGGAAATATTTTTGTCCTCATTTTGTGTGTGGTGAAATCAACCTTTATGGACGTTTATCAATAAACTTATCCTTCCAGGCCTATTTATATTCACTTTTTCCCATGGACAAAGATTTTACTCCTGTTAATACTGTGAAGCCAGTACTGCTGTGATATACTGGATTTTATTCTGGCCGCCTTGCTGTCAACAGAATTATAAGCTAAAATTCAAACTGTAGAATCTTAATCTTGAGTGGACATCTGTGTACCTCAATTTCACTTTATAGCTATAGTACATATTAGGTGTGTCAGAGTTACTGGTGATTGTTAGGAAGTAAAAGCCAGAAAATGCAATTTAGATTTCAGATCACAGGCAGTATGTTTGGGATTGTCAGAAATAACATGTTTTTGTGATTAAAATGGTCAAATTGTATATGGAATTCATTGTCTCACTTTCAAAAGTTCACATGTAAAATCTGAACACATCAAAATAAGGCTGGTGTGCACAGATGATTTTATGAACAGGTAAGATGAATATGCAGCAATGTGTAAACCCTACTAAAAATCTTTCCTGAGACCAGTAGGATCTTTCGCTACACATAACTAGCAAATCTAAGCCTATTGCTTGTGGAAGCCATTTGCTGAAAAGTGACCTAATTTTTCCTCACTCAAGGCAGGACTAAGTAATAACTAGACCATTCCTGACAGGTGTTTGTCTAACCTGTTCTTAAAAACCTCCAATGATGGAGATTCCACAAACCTCCCTAGGCAATTTATTCCAGTGCTTAATTACCCTGACAGGAAGGTTTTCCTAATGTCCAACCTAAATCACCTTTGCTGCAATTTAATTCCATTGGTTCCTTGTCATATCCTGAGAGATTAATGAGAAATTTTTTCTCCCTCTTCCTTGTAACAACCTTTTTTATGTACTTGTAAACTGTTATGTCCCCCTTCGGTCTCTTCTTCTCCAAACTAAACAAACCCATTTTTTTCAATCTTTCCTCATAGGTCATGTTTTCTAGACTTTTAATCATTTTTGTTACTCTCCTCTTGACTTTCTCCGATTTGTCCACATCTTTCCTGAAATGTGGCACCCAGAAGTGGACACAGTACTCCAATTGAGGCCTTAGTGCTGAGTAGCTCATGTCTTACTAACAACACTCCTGCTAATAGAGCCCAGAATGATGATATTTTTTTTGCAAGAGTATTACATTGTTGGCTCATTTAGCTTGTGATCCACTATGGCCCCCAGATCCCTTTCCGCAGTACTTCTTCCTAGACAGTCATTTCCCATTTTGTATGTGTGCAACTGATTGTTCCTTCCTAAGTGGAGTACTTTGCATTTGTCCTTATTGAACTTCATCCTGTTTACTTCAGACCGTTTCTCCAGTTTATCCAGATCATTTTGAATTTTAATCCTATTCTCCAAAGCACTTGCAACCTGTCCCAGCTTGGTATTGTCTGCAAACTTTATAAGTGTACTCTCTATGCATTTATCTAAATAATTGATGAAGATATTGAACAGAACTGGACCCAGGACCAATTCCTGCAGGATCCTGCTCGATATGGCATTCCAGCTTGACTGTGAACTACTGATAACTTACTCTCTGGGAACAGTTATGCACCCATCATTAATGCTGTGTTTATGTCATGGAAGTCACAGAAGGTGTGACTTCCAGAGAGAGACCTCCGTGAAATATTCTGCTTTAGCCCCTGGGTCTGCGGGACTGTACCTGGCAGCCAGTGGGGCCCCGGCAGGGTTTTGGCAACAGCCTCCTCAGGGTCCCCCTGCAGGTTTCCAGTGACAGATAACACAGCCTCCTCAGGGGGCCCTCCTCAGCCTTCCAGCAACCGGGGACAGCCTTGCAATGGGGAAGGAGGAGGAAGAACCCTGCAGCTCCCAGCCACCAGATGGCAGGGGAAACCATGGAGCTGCAGCAGCAACAGTCACAGACAGGTCATGGCTTCTGTGAATTTTTATTTATTGCCCGTGACCTGTCCATGACTTTTACTAAAAATAACTGTGACAAATCTTAGCCTTACCCATCGTATTGTAGCTGTATCTAGGCTGTATTTCCCTAGTTCATGAGACTGTCATGTGAGACAGTATCAAAAGCCTTGCTAAAGTTAAGATATACCACATCTACCACTTTCCTCCGTTCACAAGGCTTGTTGTCCTGTGAAAGAAAGGTATTAGGTTGCTTTGACACAATTTACTCTTGACAAATCCATGCTGAGTGTTCTTTATCAGCTTCTTATCTTTTAGCTATACACAGACGCTCAGGGTGTGACATGCATGCTGGTAGGCTGTTTGTGAGCAGCCCAGGTTGGGAGTTGCAATAGCAAAGCAGTGTGAGATTGTGGAGCAGGTGGGGCAGGTGATGACACAGTTCCTCACTGGCCTGGATTGCATCCCAGAATGTGATAGTGGCATAGTCAAAGCAGGATTTATACTCATCTTGGTATTTTAACTGTGATTTACACTTTAAGCACTGGTAGAACAGTTTTAAGTGGGTCTGAAGTGTGGTGGCTGGGAACAGTCACAAGAAAGGCTACAGCTTTATTATTTTCTGTTTGTTTATTTCAAGAAAGGGAAATAAAACCATAGTAAAGCATAAATATGGATGCCAGCGAAATAACTATAAAACTAGAGCGGACCAGCAAAGCATCGTGAGGCACCCAAGGTTGTGAAGCAGGCAGTGACACAACTCCTCACTGGTCTGTATTGCACCCCAGAATATGACAAACTCTCAAGATGCCCTCAAGCTGTGCATCTTCCTTTCTCCAGCAGAAAGCACTGAAAAAACAGAGGAGATCTGCCTCCGTCACCACTTCTACAAACAAAATGATGGCTGAACCTGATGAAATGCAGCTGATGGCTGTAATACAGCAGGTGGTTGCAGATACTATTGAAATTTAAATCTACAGTTTCCCCCCTACAGACCGCCATGATTGGGATTCAGAGTGCACCACAAGCTCTATCCAGACAGGATGGGTGAAGAAGAACACAGCATTTCTGAAATGGAAAATTTTTTCAAAGAGAACAAGTTACAGGTTATGAAGAACTGTAATCATAGAATCATAGAATATCAGGGTTGGAAGTGACCTCAGGAGGTCATCTAGTCCAACCCCCTGCTCAAAGCAGGACCGATCCCCAATTAAATCATCCCAGCCAGGGCTTTGTCAAGCCTGACCTTAAAAACTTCTAAGGAAGGAGATTCTACCACCTCCCTAGGTAACGCATTCCAGTGTTTCACCACCCTCCTAGTGAAAAAGTTATTCCTAATATCCAATCTAAACCTCCCCCGCTGCAACTTGAGACCATTACTCCTTGTCCTTTCCTCTTCTACCGCTGAGAATAGTCTAGAACCACCTCTCAGGTAGTTGAAAGCAGCTATCAAATCCCCCCTCATTCTTCTCTTCTGCAGACTAAACAATCCCAGTTCCCTCAGCCTCTCCTCATAAGTCATGTGTTCCAGACCCCTAATCATTTTTGTTGCCCTTCGCTGGACTCTCTCCAATTTATCCACATCTTTCTTGTAGTGTGGGGCCAAAACTGGACACAGTACTCCAGATGAGGCCTCACCAATGTCGAATAGAGGGGGACGATCACGTCCCTCGATCTGCTCGCTATGCCCCTACTTATACACCCCAAAATGCCATTGGCCTTCTTGGCAACAAGGGCACACTGCTGACTCATATCCAGCTTCTCGTCCACTGTCACCCCTAGGTCCTTTTCCACAGAACTGCTGCCTAGCCATTCGGTCCCTAGTCTGTAGCTGTGCATTGGGTTCTTCTATCTTAAGTGCAGGACCCTGCACTTATCCTTATTGAACCTCATCAGATTTCTTTTGGCCCAATCCTCCAATTTGTCTAGGTCCCTCTGTATCCTGTCCCTGCCCTCCAGCGTATCTACCTCTCCTCCTAGTTTAGTATCATCCGCAAATTTTCTGAGAGTGCAATCCACACCATCCTCCAGATCATTTATGAAGATATTGAACAAAACCGGCCCCAGGACCGACCGCTGGGGCACTCCACTTGACACCGGCTGCCAACTAGACATGAAGCCATTGATCGCTACCCGTTGAGCCCGATAATCTAGCCAACTTTCCACCCACCTTATAGTGCATTCATCCAGCCCATACTTCTTTAACTTGCTGACAAGAATACTGTTGGAGACCGTGTCAAAAGCTTTGCTAAAGTCAAGAAACAATACATCCACTGCTTTCCCTTCATCCACAGAACCAGTAATCTCATCATAGAAGGCGATTAGATTAGTCAGGCATGACCTTCCCTTGGTGAATCCATGCTGACTGTTCCTGATCACTTTCCTCTCATGTAAGCGCTTCAGGATTGATTCTTTGAGGACCTGCTCCATGATTTTTCTGGGGACTGAGGTGAGGCTGACTGGCCTGTAGTTCCCAGGATCCTCCTCCTTCCCTTTTTTAAAGATTGGCACTACATTAGCCTTTTTCCAGTCATCTGGGACTTCCCCCGTTCGCCACGAGTTTTCAAAGATAATTGCCAATGGCTCTGCAATCACAGCTGCCAATTCCTTTAGCACTCTCGGATGCAACTTGTCCAGCCCCATGGACTTGTG
This sequence comes from Lepidochelys kempii, assembly GCF_965140285.1. NCBI lineage: Eukaryota > Metazoa > Chordata > Testudines > Cheloniidae > Lepidochelys > Lepidochelys kempii. The sequence continues at coordinate 254,648,299 of NC_136380.1, forward strand.
CACGTCCAGCTTTTCTAAATAGTCCCTAACCACCTCTTTCTCCACAGAGGGCTGGCCATCTACTCCCCATGCTGTGATGCCCAGCGCAGCAGTCTGGGAGCTGACCTTGTTTGTGAAGACAGAGGCAAAAAAAGCATCGAGTACATTAGCTTTTTCCACATCCTTTGTCACTAGGTTGCCTCCCTCATTCAGTAAGGGGCCCACACTTTCCTTGGCTTTCTTCTTGTTGCCAACATACCTGAAGAAACCCTTCTTGTTACTCTTGACATCTCTTGCTAGCTGCAGCTCCAGGTGCGATTTGGCCCTCCTGATTTCATTCCTACATGCCCGAGCAATATTTTTATACTCTTCCCTGGTCATATGTCCAACCTTCCACTTCTTGTAAGCTTCTTATTTATGTTTAAGATCCACTAGGATTTCACTGTTAAGCCAAGCTGGTCGCCTGCCATATTTACTATTCTTTCAACACATCGGGATGGTTTGTCCCTGTAACTTCAACAGGGATTCCTTGAAATACAGCCAGCTCTCCTGGACTCCTTTCCCCTTCATGTTAGTCCCCCAGGGGATCCTATCCATCCATTCCCTGAGGGAGTCGCAGTCTGCTTTCCTGAAGTCCAGGGTCCGTATCCTGCTGCTTACCTTTCTTCCCTGTGTCAGGATCCTGAACTCAACGAACTCATGGTCACTGCCTCTCAGATTCCCATCCACTTTTGCTTCCCCCAGTTATTCTTCCCGGTTTGTGAGCAGCAGGTCAAGAAAAGCTCCCTCCCTAGTTGGTTCCTCTAGCACTTGCACCAGGAAATTGTCCCCTACGTTTTCCAAAAACTTCCTGGATTGTCTATGCACCGCTGTATTGCTCTCCCAGCAGATATCAGGAAAATTAAAGTCACCCATGAGAACCAGGGCGTGCGATCTAGTAGCTTCTGCGAGTTGCCGGAAGAAAGCCTCATCCACCTCATCCCCCTGATCCGGTGGTCTATAGCAGACTCCCACCACTACATCACTCTTGTTGCTCACACTTCTAAACTTAATTCAGAAACACGCAGGTTTTTCTGCAGTTTCGTACCTGAGCTCTGAGCAGTCATAGTGCTCCCTTACATACAGGGCTACTCCCCCACCTTTTCTGCCCTGCCTGTCCTTCCTGAACAGTTTATAACCATCCATGACAGTACTCCAGTCATGTGAGTTATCCCACCAAGTCTCTGTTATTCCAATCACGTCATAATTCCTTGACATCACCAGGACCTCCAGTTCTCCCTGCTTGTTTCCAAGGCTTTGTGCATTTGTATATAAGCACTTGAGATAACCTGCTGATCGCCCCTCATTCTCAGTATGAGGCAGGAGCCCTCCCCTCACAGACGTTCCTGCCTGTGCTTCCTCCCGGTATCCCGCTTTCCCACTTACCTCAGGGCTTTGGTCTCCTTCCCCTGATGAACCTAGTTTAAAGCCCTCCTCACTAGGTTAGCCAGCCTGCTCGCAAAGATGCTCTTCCCTCTCTTCGTAACGTGGAGCCCGTCTCTGCCCAGCACTCCTCCTTCATGGAACACCATCCCATGGTCAAAGAATCCAAAGCCTTCTCTCCGACACCACCTGTGTAGCCATTCGTTGACTTCCACGATTCGACGGTCCCTACCCAGGCCTTTTCCTTCCACGGGGAGGATGGATGAGAACACCACTTGCACCTCAAACTCCTTTATCCTTCTTCCCAGAGCCATGTAGTCCGCAGTGATCCGCTCAAGGTCATTCTTGGCAATATCATTGGTGCCCTCATGGAGAAGCAGGAAGGGGTAGCGATCTGAGGGCTTGATGAGTCTCGGCAGTCTCTCTGTCACATCGCGAATCTTAGCCCCTGGCAAGCAGCAGACTTCTCTGTTTTCCTGGTCAGGGCGGCAGATAAATGACTCAGTCCCCCGGAGGAGGATATGATATCAAGACTAAGACCAAGCCTATTGATCTAGAAAGCCACACATAGTGATGTTACATCAGGGTGTCCCTGAAGGAATAGAGAAAGGTAAACCCTCCAAATTTGTCCCTAAACTGCTATCTAAATTGTTGGATTAGGCAGTAGATTTTTTTTTGTTTTGAGATAGTGAGTATACTGGGCCCTTGTCCCCCAAGCCAGCTCCAGGAGGTCAGCCTACAGCATTGATTGTGAAGTTCCTGAAGTTTACCACTAAGGAGCTTATATTGAAGAAATCCAGGGTCGGGGGGAAGGAGCTGTTCTGTGGAGAACCAGTGATTAAAATTACTCCTCTTTTAGGATTATGCCCATGATGTGGTTGCAGTGAGGGAAGCTTTTAACCAAGCAAAACAGTTGGCCAAAAAATGGACTTGAAGTATTTTACTAAATACCTGCAGTGCTCCATATTAAGAATGACGAGAAGATAGTATCATTCAGTTCCCCTCAGGAAGCAAGAAAGTACCTCCAAAAATCTGCAAACTCCTCCCTCACAAAAGGAGACATCTTTGGAAGGGTCTGACCATATGAAATTTGTATTGCTCTCTGCTATTTGATGTGGCTGTTCTAAACACGTTGGTGGGCTCTAGTTGATTTTGATATGTTAATTCCTTTTCTTTTTTCCCCATCACTCATGGTTAAAGGGTTATTCTCAATTTAATTCCTATTACCCTAGCTCACAGGAAAGGAGCCTCAGTGTAAAATATATCATTTGCTAAGTAAATTGTGTATAAAGCTTCACTTTATTAGATGCTGCTTCCTTATAACTAGTGTATCAAGGTTCTATTGGTATTAGGTGATTACTATATCTGTAATGTTTGGGGTCCCAGGGGTGCGAGGATCTCCGAGTTTCACCTGGTTTGTCCGCATCCTATGCGTGTCAAGTTTGTATATTTTGGGATGTGTAAACAGATTTTTCTTTTTGATTGTATGATACCAATGTGTATTTTTCTCTCTGCTGTCTTTTCTGTTGTGTTTTCACTTACCCTCTTTTGTTGCCCTCCTATTCTGGGAATTTCTTTCTCACTCTTTTAGAATATGTAAAGGGAAGCAACACCCAGCCCGTGAATTATATAACTTTTACTGCTTAGCTATGCAAGAACTGTATGCTGCTCAGGAAAATTTGCAATTTCTCATTTATTCAAAATGCGACTATATATTTTTCAATAGATTTTTAACAATGAAGCTTCTTATAATTAAATGTCTTCTGGAATATAAAGGGTTTTAGTAACCCTGTTAAAAGAAAAAAAAAAAACCAACACAACCTCATTACTTAAAAAGAATTTTGACATTGCCGTGCTCCAGGAGGCACATCTGGTGGAACTTGAAGCTTGTAAACTGAATAGAGATTGGGTAGGCCTCTCAAATTCTAGTTGCTTTAATTCTAAAGAAAGGGGTGTTACTATATTAATGGGTAAAAAGTTGAATGTTAATGTTCTGAGCACAAGGTTAGATTTCTGACAATGAGGGTAGATTTCCTGTCCTCCAGGCTGAAATTGACAATTCTGTAATTATCATTGCCACTCTCTATGAGCCAAACCAAGATGATCCCAAATGTTTTCATATTTTTTTTTAAAGTGTAAATGACATAACCACCATCCTGTTACAGCTGGAGACTTAACAAAACTCTAGATCCAATCTTTGATAAATCTTCTCTGTCTCCATATAAAAACACAATACTCATCAGGTACTTCATGCCCACATGGCTGATTTAGGATTACCCAGGCTCCACATATTCTGTAAACCTACAGCCAGAGACTATAGGTTTTTGTTTTTGGGCACTACATTTAAGATATTGAAGACTGAACTATTTCTTAGTCACAAGACTTGATCAACTCTGTCTCTGATTGTGGCATTGGTACTGTTGTTATATCTGACCATGCTCCTACAGATATGTTTTAGGCCCCCCGGGGTATGCACACCTAACTAAACTGTGGAGATTAAATGCCTCTCTGCTGTTTGATATATCATTTATTAACTCTGTCCAGCAGGAGTTAGAACTTTTTTTTGTTTTAAACAAATGCCCCCACCACTTTTTGGGAAGCCTTTTAAAGCCTTCATTTCTTATGCTACCTTTAAAAAGAAATGGAGAGAACATAGAATTGATAGCCTTACAAAGGAAATTAAGGCCTTGGATGTAGACTATGCGTCTTCCCCCTCCACAGAGAAACTCAGAACCCTCATCAATGTAAGATATGAAATCAACAAACTTCTGTCCCAAAATGCTGAGTTTTGTTTTGTTCTGTTTGAAGCAGAACTCCTGGGAATCTGGTGAGAGAGCTGTCAAGGTGTTGGCATACAGACTTAAACAAAAGGCTAACAAATGAGGTTGCTGCTATTTGCAACTGTAGCAATAAATTATATACAACACAGTCAGATATTGATAAACAGTTTCAACAGTTTTATTCAAAACTATATTTAGCAGAAGAGAGAATCAGTAAAGATGCTATACATAACTTTAGTTGATTGTGTCTGCCACAAATATCTGACTCTCAGAAGGAACTTTTAGATGCCCCTGTAGAAATCACAGAACTGACTCAGACTATAAAAGAAATGTGTTTGGAAGGACTCCTGGTTCAGATGTGTTTCCAATTTAATTTTACAAAAGTTCTATGAAACTTTTAACACCTAGATTATTGAATATGTTCCAGTGAGGCCAAGAACGAGCAAACTCTGCTGGGAAAGACCTTAGACTAGATGGAAATTGGCCTATAATTACTTTAATCAATTGTGATGCTAAAATTTTAGTTAAAGCTCTTGCTATGCAATTGACCAAAGTTCTTTCACATGTTATGCATGTAAATCAGGTGGGCTTCCTTCATAATAGATATGGCTCAGATAATTTAGATCAATTGATTTTATATTTTGTCACTTCACGAAATTCTAAAGAATCTTAACTCATTTCTTTAGATGCCGAAAAGGCCTTTGACTGCACGGGCTGGCACTATCTCTTTCATATGTTAGCAAAATTTGAGTCGATAAACAGTGTATTGCTTGGATTAGGCTTTTATATTCTAACCCCATTTCAAGGGTAGTTACCAGTGGTGTTATTTTTGCTCCATTTCCATTATATAGAAGTGTGAGGCAGAGCTGCCCCATTTCTCCTCTTCTGTTTGATTTAGCTCTAGAACCTCTAGCCCAGAGGAGGGCAAACTATGGCCCAGGGGCTGGATCTGGCCCGTCAGGGCTTTCAGTCCATCCCACAGGATTGCCAGCCCCGTGGCACAGCAGGGTGAAGGCAGGCTCCCTGCCTGCCCAGATCCTGTGCCTGAGGCGGCCAGCAGCACATCCCTGCGGCCCCTGGGGGAGGGAGGGCAGAGGGCTTCATGCACTGCCCTCGCCTGCAGGCACCAGCCCCCCACTGCTCCCGTTGAGCAGTCACCCCGATTCGCCATCCCATGAGGACGGCTCTGCTCCCTAGTTCCTTGTACAGTAGTTCAAGTCTCTGCCTTCATTTTCTTTTGGGGTAGTATTTAAAGGTCTCCTATAGGGTCTAATTCTTGTTACATAAGCTGTGTCAGGCTGCAGTATCTAATCCTTTAGGCTTATTTGATGGTCCCCTTATTCTTTCCTGGGGTCAAAGGACTTATGGAACTAAACTTATCTACCTGCGTATCCGCCTTATCCATACCTGTGTATGGAAGCCTCTTTGTCTCTTGGTCCTGGAAAGCAGCTTTTCACATAGCAGTAATTTTGGCCTGGTGGGTAGGAGAATTGGCCATCCCGTTACAATAATTAAACACGGTAAGTGCTAACTGAAAAAAGCATAGCGTTCAGCCAGCAAGTCCTCCAACTGTGATACATTATCCTCCTCCCATCTTCACCTACATGTACCTTTCCGGGCTCACTGTTGCATCTATTTTAGTGTTTAGCTGGGGTCTAGTTCTTCCACGTCTTCATGGAGAAACTGGGAAGCTGTACCTAGATAGGTCAGTAAAGCTGAAACCTTTGTTTTTGCTTCTTTGTATTCATTCTGCTTAGGTTCCAAGTAGCTGTCCCATCACTTGACACTGATGGCAAGAGGACCACAGAAAACAGAATTTCTTGATTATCAGTTCTTTTCTGTGAACAGGCTTGATTGCTATTGACACTTGTCCTTTGGTCAAAAAATTAGTCGTCCTCCCCTTAAAAATAGTTACTGTTGGCACTAATCCAAAACAAATTACAGCACTGAAAATCCTCATGCTAGGAGCAGAGAGATGCTGGCAGAGATGAAATATGTGAATTAGAAATTATCTGTTGCCAGTGTGCTTGTTCGATGGGAAGGGATACCCATCACTCTGCGTTTATTGAATCATATCACGTACCAGAATTAGCAATAGAATTTTTGTGTATGGAGGCTAGCAGCAGGCAAAAAACTATATTGTTAGTTTAAAGCTATTTATCAATGATTCTGCAAGTGTTTAGCTAAATTGTGGTGATTGTTTTATGATGTCATAGACATCAGGGTTTATTTCTGTTGATTAACTTCAGCTGACAGTTAATTTAAACATCTTCCTTAAATTTTCTTTTTTGTACAATTTGGGGGGAGGAGGGGTGATGACTATGAGTTCCTTTTTAGTGCAGCTAAAAGGAGTTTACTGTGTTAGTGTATATCTTACACACCAAAGTATTTTCTTCCCAACCTATGATGATGCATTATTTTTGCTACATCTTGTCCAAGGGAAGTTTTTTGTGTGTGTGTTGCTTGCAACATTTGAATACTTCAGACTTGCATAACATTTCACAAAGTAGTTTATAAACATTAACTAATCCTCCATACTCCTTGTTAAATATGTAAAAACAGTTATATCCTAATTTGCATAGATTAACTGCTGTATGAAAAAAAATTATACTGTTAATTCATAGTAACTAATTGTACTTGTGATGAATTTCACATTTAAGTTTTATGGACTTGGAAAGACTTGCTAAAATAATCTCTCCATTTGGAAAACTTGTAGACTAGCCATACTAGAGACCATTTTTGGTTGATTTATAGGGTTCATGGTTTGGCTATTTTATTTGCCCTGTTTAAATAATCCTACTGAATGGGTAGCTAAGACAACGAAATTTAGCCACAAATCTTAATTAGTACATAGAAGTCCTATTTTTATAGATTTTTAAGTTAAAAGGGGACTATTATGATCATCTAGTGTGACTTTAGCTACCCTAGTACTCAGTCACATTTTAGGTTACTGTATTGTATGAGGCCTTACTACACAAAGTTTTTATTCTCCTAACAACTGACTGACTCCTGTTCTTCACTCCCCTGCTGTCCCTCCATTATTGAATAACTGCACTCCAAATTATAACTAGCATTCATTTTGGTACATACCAAAATTAAAATGTATGATACATTTTTTTTCAATTCAGTATAGAACAATACATGTGAATATAAACAACTGCAGTCAAAATAAGTATGTATAATTTGAATCTCGACAAGCATATGCATGTATGAACGCAGGTCTTCTGTAAAATCCTGGAAACTTGGCAGTTTCTATTTGACTATCTACTTCTATTCCCCCTTTCCTAACTGAAAATGTTTGTTTGAATTATTTCAGGAAGGTAAATGTTGCTTTGTAATAAGGTCTTTCTTCTCTACAGGTTTCTGCTTCAGTGTCTTGAAGATCTAGATGCCAATCTACGAAAATTAAATTCTCGTTTGTTTGTGATTCGTGGACAGCCAGCAGATGTGTTTCCCAGGCTCTTTAAGGTAAGCTCTAGGCAGAGGTGTGTTTTAATTCAAATGCTTCACTTTTCTTTTCATTCACTTTTTCACCTCCACTCAGAAGTTTTAGCTTTCAATCATCAAACTAGTTTTGTCTGGGAAGACTCACTTCCTGTTGCCCTTTAACTTAAATCAGTACTTGTCTAAATACCTTTGAATCCCTCACTACTTTTTAAGGTTAGAAAGTTTTGGTTGGGCGCCTATTCTGAGAAAGAAGGATTTAAAGACATGTGTGGTTTTTTGCTTAGCAGCTTCATTGTTGACTGATGTTCCCATTAATTGATTGAAATTATTTTGACTTTGCTCTTTTTTTGTGTAAAATAAAATATAGCTCATAACAGCCTGCAACGTATATAGAAATTTTATGCTGTTGCTAACTTTCCTCCTGGTTTGACAGTTCCCCCTGAAGTAGAGAGGAAGTTTTTATTCTGGGAAAATTGTTCAAGGTTCATGGACAGAAATGTTATAGTCATTCCTAATATCTAATGAGATTCCTGTGTAGAGGTTAAATCCTTTGGTTGGTTTTTGGTGGGTTCAGGGTAGGCTGGGAGGGCTACTTCTACCCCCTGTATTATCCATTGTGTCTCACTGTCTCATCTTTTTGAGGGGGGAAAAAGAATCCAATGTTTCAAACTGTTCCTCTTAAATTTATAAACTTAAACTTGGAAATTGGGGGATCATAACTTTTCTAATTGTATAGAATCAAGCTATAATTGCTAGCTGTCAAGCTAGTTCTGCTACATGCTGCTTGACTTATTTTGATGAAGTTAGATACCTAGACTCTAAAAGGACTTGTATTGAGGACATTTAAAGTTTTTGTGTGGGGAGGCTTTTATTACTAAACAATTCAAACCTGCCAGGAATTGTGTGTGAATCCCTTATGCTTAACAATCTGTCCTACCTTGTATGTCGCTTGGACATCTGGGTATGTCTACGCTGCAATTAAACACCCATGGCTGGCCCACATCAGCTGACTTGGGCTTAAGCTATGATGCTGTTTAATTGTGGTGTAGCTGTTTGGGCTCGGGCTGGAGTCCAGGGTCTGATACCCTGTCAGCTGACACTGGCCAGCTGCGGATGTTAAATTGCAGTGTAGACATACTCTCTGGTTAACTTCTCCAGACCTGAGGAAGAGCTCTGTGAAGCTCAAGAGCTTGTTCTCCTCTTTTGAGTATTGTCCTTATGGATGTTCCACTTCAGCTGCACATGTGCCTTCAATAGGAGATTTTCTATCTGTTTTTTCACCCACCTTGGCCTGAGATGGAGTTTCAGCAGTGTCCACTTTGAGCTTGCCTTATAGATGTTTCTTATCCTAGTTAGTTTAGTTAGTGTAAGGTAGCTAGTAGTTGGTTTATATGAGGTCCATTTTATCTTTTTTATTATATTCTCCCTCTGGGAAGGTTTTTACCTCAATGGGAGAGTATTTCTGGTTAACTGGGGTTCAAACGCTTCCCCACTTGCCAGGAGGCCCTCCTGGTGAGCAGTGGGCATTCATTCCCACTGTCATCCATTGCCTCGGGGGAAAACAGATCTCTTAAAAATGAAGCTTCTGCTTAGCACTTCAATTCAGAGTTAGGAAGAACTGGAAAATTAAACAGAGACTCCTCATGATAGAACATTCCCTTCCACCCTTCATCCCGCCATACACTGGTCTCCAATCAACTAAAGTGCCCCTGCCAGCTCAGCACAAACACTCTCTAGAGGAAAACTGTAGAGGCCTCCCAGAAAGACTCTTAAGAGTATGTCTGCGCTGCAATGTAAACCCAGGCTTAATAGAACTCGAGTTAGCAGACCCTGGGTTTGTTAACCTAGGGCTTGAGCCTCTACAGTCATTTGTAACCCCAGGTTAGGAATTGTTGAACCCTGGGTCCAGTCTCTACATTGCATCATGTGGGCTCGCGTCCAACCACCCATATCCCAGACTTCCTAGCATCCTCCCAAAATGTTTGTGGTGCAGTGTGGGAAAACTTAACTGTCCACCAAACTTGACTGTCCAGAGGACAAAGAAAGTAGGCCTGTGGGATTGTGGGATACCCTGGGAGTCCACCAAAAGTATGTCTGTTGCACAATAAAACAACTGTGGCTGGCCCATGTCAGGTGATTCAGGCTGTGGGTCTATAAAACTGCATCTTGGTTTTCTCTTTTTTTGAGGTAATTTTTTAAAAGTCACTTTGATTGTTTTTTGAATTAATTCTGTCTGGGAATTTATCTTCCCATGCAGTTAACTGACAGGAATGCTTAAAGGGCAGCATTTATTCTCTGGGGGGAGAAAGTGTTGAATAATGGCGAGAGGGAGGCCTGGCTTTTAGTTTATCTTTGCTACTGCTACTCTTAAGGTTTTTGACTTTTGCTGATGTGCAAGACTGGATTATTATCTAATTAGGTGTGACGGAATAAGTGTCTCTTTCCCTCCATTCCCCGGCACCTGTTGTTTCTAACCAACACTTCTTTTTTCCTAAATTTCAGGAATGGAACATTGCAAAGCTTTCTATTGAATATGATTCTGAGCCATTTGGGAAGGAGAGGGATGCAGCAATTAAGAAGCTGGCTAGCGAAGCTGGAGTGGAGGTCATTGTACGAATTTCACATACGTTATATGACTTAGACAAGTAAGTTACCACTGTCTTAAGTTTACAAAGTAGTAATGTGTGGTTTTTATGCAGCATTCAGTCATTGTTTTGCACAGAAACTGCAATGCACAGTTTGCAGTCTTCTTTTCTGTATGCTTAGTCAGGTTTCATTCCTCTTCCTTCTCTCCACCCCCCAGTGAAATAATGACATCTTATTTCAATACTAAGTAGAGTTTTGAACTCCAAAATGCTTCAAGGAAGCCAAAATATCAGTCCTTTAATAAAATATGCCATAATCGGTCTATAAAAATGGCCGCCTACTTTTTGTGAGGATATGGTGCATAAATGCCTGTAATTCACTTTAAATAGGATTTATCGTGTTTAAATTTTAGTTTTTGTATATAGTGCAATATATACCGATTTTTAACAGTTTTCTATCATTCCATACCATCGGGGTGATAAAGAACCTGCTCAGAATACTAAAGGTCAAGATCAGTACCCTTGCTTCAATTATTACAGTCTTCAGTATGCAAATATGTCAAGAAGTTTAAAGTCCTTAACTGTTTCTAGTGAGCTAGTTCTGAATCGAATATTTTTCAAACACTCCCTTTCTTTCATTTATGTATCTAGAAGGTTATTGGGGATTGCGTGAAATCACCATCTTGCCTGGCACGATGTCTTGTTTATATTTTTCTACAGACCACTGTATTTAATGGATTAGTACTAGATCCCTATTATACATACATAATCCACAAAATGTAAAGTATTGGTCCCACTGAGATTTTGATAAATTTATTAGCTATGTTTTAGTTTCCAGTTTTATACTGTTATAGCTAATTTAGAAGTCATTTATTTCAATCTCTCCAGTAGTTCCTCACATTTGTATTTTTCTTTCACTGTTTGGAACCCACTGTTTCATCAGTAGCTGGGGGAGGGGGAACAAATTAATGAAGTAGTAAAAAAAAATAAACAAAAAATGCTGCTCCCTCTGCACAACATGGTTTTGACCATTCTATGCTACAATATTAGGGTTTGTTTAAATTCTGCTTCAATGTTCTCTGGAGTTTTAGGTATATCTGAAGCAAATTATTCTTGAGGAAAAAGTGGAGTATAAAAGCGGGGTGGGGGTGTGAATGCATGTACAGTGGCTGCCATAAAAAGCATTAGATCTTCATTTTTTGCCTAAGTAAAGTTACCATATTATTCCATCGGAATACCACAGTAATATTTTCTTCCAAATTGCAGTTGTAAAGCATTTAATTGGCGGCTTGTATGTATGTCTTCGTCTTTGCAATAACTTTATTTTTACTGCTGTTTCTAATCTGTTTGAGCATGTGTATATATTTGTTTACCTTAAACATTTTTATTCATTATTTGTTTACTGCTGAGAAGTTTGTTTTCAACCCAGAAAGCAAGAATAATAATCACTTTGTTTATGTAATAACAGATTTCAAACTGCAGGTAAGAACAGATTTCCTGTGTGTGCATATGTATATAAATTTGTAATATGCACTTGTATGAAATGAAGGCATTTGTTTTTTGAACACAGGATTATAGAATTAAATGGAGGACAGCCACCTCTTACCTATAAAAGATTTCAGACTTTAATCAGTAGAATGGAACCACTGGAGATGCCAGTGGAAACCATCACTGCAGAAGTAATGGAAAAGTGCACTTCGCCAGTTTCTGATGACCATGATGAGAAATATGGTGTTCCGTCACTAGAAGAGCTAGGTACGTTATAAGACTTATATTCATTCACTGCACTATGTTAGACACATTTTAAATATTACTTAAAAAATGTCCTACATGCTTATTTCAATCTTGTTCGGGTGCCAGGTGACTTTTACGCTTAAGCTTCATAATTAAACTAAAACTGCTGCCATCAGATCAACCTACAGCAAAGGTGGAAAGCCTAAACAAGTGACTCCAAGACTTTTTTTGGTATGAGGCTAGATGGATAGGTCAAACCCTATATTTTTTGGCTTCCTGCAGCATAACCATCTTCCCATAATATCAGACCACACTTCAGAGCACACTTGTTTGAAAACATTGTAGTTAGCTAATATGCTTAGAATCATAGGACTGGAAGGGACCTTGAGAGGTCATCTAGTCCAGTCCCCTGCACTCATGGCAGGACTAAGTATTATCTAGACCATTCCTGACAGGTGTTTGTCTAACCTGCTCTTAAAAACCCCCAATAATGGAGATTCCACAACCTCCCTAAGCAATTTATTCCAGTGCTTAACCACCCTGACAGTTAGGAAGTTTTTCCTAATGTCCAACCTAAATCGCCCATGCTGCAATTTAAGCCCATTGTTTCTTGTCCTATCCTCAGAGGTTAAGAACAATTTTTCTCCCTCCTCCTTGTAACAACCTTTTATGTACTTGAAAACTGTTATCATGTGTCCTCTCAGTCTTCTCTTTTCCAGACTAAACAAACCCAATTTTTTCAATCTTCTCTCATAGATAATGTTTTCTAGACCTTTAATAATTTTTGTTGCTCTTCTCTGGACTTTCTCCAATTTGTCCACATCTTTTCTGAAATGTGCCCAGAACTGGACACAATACTCCAGTTGAGGCCTAATCAGCGCAGAGTAGAGCAGAAGAATTACTTCTCGTGTCTGTCTTACAACACTCCTGCTTATATCATTACAGCTCCTCTTTTGTATTGAACACCTTCCGTATCTTTGTGCTCCAGGATAGCACCCTGTGTTCATACAAACCAGTGCTAAAAACCTATTTCTGCAAAGCCACAAAGACATTATGATAAAGTAAAGAAAGTAAAATAATAAAAAGACTCCTTTATCCTCATTCTGTTTCTAGTGTATTTAGTCTTCAGTCACTTCCATTAAACACAAGCAAATATGACTATTACTTTGCCTTTAGGCTGTCACCACAGGTGTCTGGAAAAATCTTGTCAGACCTCCACTGCTCTGTCTAGTCCAGTTCAATTCAAATAACACAACTTGGTTTAATAGAACAAAAAGTAAAATATGTATTTGATCAGTTTAGCATATAATTCAACACTTAGTAACAACTTTGCACATCACTTTTTACATAATACTGTTTACAGTAATGATCTGTGTAGTTATCATTGTTTTAATCTCGCAAACACAAGTGCACATATGAAAACATGTCAGACTAATCATAGCATGGTGAATCAAAGAGATACTGACAAATTGAACTTTTTGACATTCACCATCAGTTTCTCCTGGAACACCTTTTAAATATGTCCGGATCCTTACAAATAATTTAAAAATATTTTATAAGGATGTTTCTGCTCCTCCAACAAATGTCTTTTTTCAAACTTGGGGGGGAAAAATTACTAGCTTCTTGTTACACTCCAGAATACTGTAAGTTGTCACTATAGCAGGTACAGAATTGTCAGACAAATTTTCAAGTTGACCTCGTCCCTTTCAAAAATTGCAGTTTTAAGACCCAATCTAACAAAACTTTTAAGTATCTACTTCAGTGACACTACTGCACTGATTGCTGAGTCCCTGTGTTATGCAGCATACCCTTCTCATTGGTTACTGACTTAGTTCCTGGTTCTCTGCTCTGCTCCTAGGCACTCAGTTTTTCAGTAGAATAGAATCCTAGAAATATAGGGTTGGAAGGGCCCTCAAGAGTCCATCTAGCCCAGCCCCCTGTGCTGAGGCAGGACCAAGTAAATCTGTTCTTAAAAACCTCCAATGACAAGGATTCCACAACCTCCCTGGGAAGCCTATTCCAGTGCTTAACTATCTTTATAGTTGGAACATTTTTCCTAATATCGAACAGCTAACCTAAACATCCGTTGCGGAAGATTACCTTCAGTGGACATGGAGAATATAAAAACTTGTCTCTCTAAATTTTTGTTCCAAATTTAAAATTTTTCAAAACAAGCTGTTAACATTTTGGCTGTCCTTTGTTTTTTTGTTATGCATTTTTCAAATTCTAATGGAAAAGGTTGTCTCTTTTTAAAAAATAAAAATCTCTGTAGTTCTTGCATCCCAAACGTTACAGAGCTGAAAACTCAACAATGAAACTGTAAACAAAAATGAAAATAGTTTTTATTTTTAAATTATCCATGCCGAGGGAAACGTAAAAAAGAATTGAAGTAAGATCTGTCCACCTTTGCCTTTTATAATAGAGCATCAAAATCATATTTAAATTGGTTGCAGGTAAATGGTGTTCTAAAGTAGTTTGCCAAAGTGACAAGTCCTACCAAACGTTGTTTTAAAAGCTGTATTCTGCTATCCAGTGATGTTCTCAAACCATGATACGGTTATTCTCCAAGAATAGGGATAACTACTGTTTCTTTGTGCTATAGTATTAAAAAATGTTGTTTTTCTTCTTTTAATTCACCCATCAGGTTTTGATACCGATGGTTTGCCTTCAGCAGTGTGGCCAGGTGGAGAAACAGAAGCTCTCACACGACTGGAAAGGCACTTGGAACGAAAGGTATGTTGCAGATCATTGCTGTAAGCAAAAATTGGCATCTTGAAAACCATGGTTAATTACTATTACAAATAAGTATGGGGGGGAGAGCAGAATTTCCAAGAAATTTCAGCCAAAGACCAGTATCCTGATACAGATTGAATAGCTATTTTATTTTTTGTAATGATTTTTAAAAGTCGATGAAAATTTAGACTTTCAACTTGTGTAAAAATTGAACTAAAAGAAAATTTGATAACATCTCATGTAATTTTGAAAAATATATGAATGCTTTTTCCAGTGGAGATACCGTCAGTCACAAAAAGTGACTATAAAGATAACTTCTTAATCATTAGTTACGTTTCAGTTGTATATTCAACTTTATAATCTTCTTCTCTGCCTGTGAATCATCTAATCTATAGTCTACCAATTTGTTTTTCTTTTTCTAAGGCTTGGGTAGCAAACTTTGAAAGACCACGAATGAATGCAAATTCCCTTCTTGCAAGTCCCACAGGGCTTAGTCCCTATCTGCGGTTTGGCTGTCTGTCCTGTCGCCTTTTTTATTTCAAGTTAACGGACCTATACAAAAAGGTATGAACTCAACTTGGTCAGATAATCATGTTTATATATAGTGAAAAAAACTCTAATAAAATATGTTTTCTTTTTGTGATGCCTTTCAGGTAAAGAAGAACAGCTCCCCTCCCCTCTCCCTATATGGCCAGCTCTTGTGGCGTGAGTTTTTCTACACAGCAGCTACTAATAATCCACGCTTTGATAAAATGGAGGGAAATCCCATCTGTGTTCAGATTCCATGGGATAGGAATCCTGAGGCTTTGGCCAAGTGGGCAGAAGGCAGGACAGGATTTCCTTGGATTGATGCAATTATGACACAGCTCCGGCAGGAAGGTTGGATTCACCATTTAGCCAGACATGCTGTGGCATGCTTCTTGACTCGAGGTGACCTGTGGATTAGTTGGGAAGAAGGAATGAAGGTACAATTTTTCATTAATGAATTTCTGATGTAGATAATAAGAATTATATACAAAAGATATCCATTGGTAAATGCATCAACATAGGTTTTAAAGCTTAAATCGTGGTCAAAACATTCAAACCATGTAGTTCTGATAGGAGTGTTGAGGCCTAACTTTCAGGTGCAGAGCGTGCCCTTTTGTAGATGTATAGAAATGGCCTTTGATGCTTAGCTTTAGGTAACCCAGTTTGAAAATTGAGGTCAGCATTTATTAAATCTATGGGTTTTTAAAAAATTTAAATAGAATATGGGGGAATTGAGTAGATGACTTCTTGAGGTCCCTTTCAGCCGTACATTTCTATGATAAGAATAAATACAGTTTATTCATCAGCTAATAGAAATTCTTTCCCAAACATACGTTCCACCCCCCTCCCTTCCAAAAAAGAAACCACCAACCTTTTCTTTTCAGGTTAGTAGAGAAAACAAAATGGGAATTGAGGTGGGGGCAGGAAAGTAAGTGGTGAGGACACTCAGCATCTGGCCATATCAGACCCATACATGTTGGACAACATGATTTGTGAGTGATCACAATTAGTTAGTACAACTAACTAGTACCAAATCTTCCTAAAACTGGAGACATGGCCATTCAAAGTACAATGTTGTGTGCGTCTCATTGCTATTATTTGCACCATTCTTTGTTCAGTCCTTGTGTTTTATTATCTGAAACACAAACAAAAGCATCTCTAAATATGGTCACATTTTTTAACTAACTACAGTTATAAACAAAGTTTTTACTGTTTGAAACTTGAAGATTAATACATTTGCTGGCTGTGTTGTAAGCTCACTTATAATATTTCTTTTAATTATTTTTTTAACTGTTGAGTTGTGCTCACTTCCATTTTCCTGTTTCACATGTAAACAGAACTCTTGGTTATGCAAGTAATTGCACGAAAAATCCTAAGGCAACTTGTCTTACGCAACTTATACACATATAAATTATATATCTGTATGCCTATAACATACAGCTTTGTGCATTTGATTGTACATATTACAGATATTACTTGGTCTACCCGTGGAGTAAATAACCTAACGTACAGAGGAACATTTGTGTAGTATAAAAATATATAAATTATACCTCCCTGTGCTGGTGAGAGTGAATCTCTCCTGCTAATTCTAGGTAGTATGTTATACAATCTTAGCAAGTATGCTTGAAGGGGAGCATCTAGTGGAGCAATTGTGTACTTACGTTTTGTCTCTCACCAGCAGAAGTTGGTCCAATAAAAGATATTACCTCACCCACCTTATATCTCTAAACTTGTTAGATTGGTGGCCACTTCAATTTAAAAATGCTTAAAAGTCTTGCAACTAAATATTTTTCAGAAAATACATAACTTGTTTTAATAAAAAGGCATAATTGCAGGTATTCAAGCAAGTTTTATAGTTTTTTTTAATATCTTTAAATAGCTCTTGTTAACTGATACTGATTAAATTCTACTTTTTAGCTTTCTGAAGTGTTCTAATTTGGAATGAAGTATTAAATACAAGTTTAGCAAGAAAATACCTAATTAACCCCTCCCCTCCCCCACACACTTTTTTGCTGTGTATTAAACTTTACTATTTTATTTCTGATTTCTAGCAGAACATGTTAATTCTAGTCATGGGTCACATTAATATTTGTGGTTTAGTATTGTCCTGGGAAGGGAATTAGATGGTTTGTTTTTGTTATATAGAACATCTTGAGATTAGGTAAGTTTTAAAGGAAAAGTAACTACTTGCTGAATACTTTTTAAATGTGTGCTAAATAAGAATATATGTATTGAAAAGGAACTTTCAAAGCAGCTATTTTCACTATTTAGAATTTTCCTTCAAGGAATAAGATTCTCTCTCTTTCATACAACAATCTTAATGATGCTTCTAAGCAGGGGAGCTTGTTTTATGCAAGTTAGGATTGACCAGATCAGCTGTCTCTATAGAAAGCACTGGAAATTTGAAATTCTTCTTTGAGTGTCCTCTGCGACTACATAGTCCCTGTCTTGGGAGTGGTGCAGCAGGACGGTAGAACCTTCTAGTAGAAGTGCCCATTAGGTGCCCACACTCCCCTGTACACCTCATCTAATGCTCAAGTATGTTCTGAGGGTGAGAGTTTAAAGAGGTTGTGGCACTGTTGGCACCTCATTTCCTTCCAGCTGCAGCAGTAAAAGAATGTGAACCAACAGATCTCATGATCCACTGATACTTATTGCCTGTATCTTAGTGTAATGCTGTTAGTTCATAGTTCTATAGTTAGTAGTCTATAGTTAGTTTTTACTGTAACCTATAAATTAGGTTAGATTTAGATTAGATTGTGGATTTAAGAAGAAGCTTTATTTTTCAATACGGTTGATCCCAGTATGAAGAAAAACAGGCTCAAGGAGTGCACGTTTTGCACACAGGTCTTCCCAGTATCTGTCCTGCAGGTTCAGTGTTTTAAAATGTTTGGGGTGGAGCCATTACCCATCTATAGCACGTTCACATCTTGGGCTAGCAAAGAAAGACAAAAGAGACTTCAGACCCTTTTATTACTAGTGGTCTTGTCTGTCAAACTTCTGGGATCCAAGAACTCTAAAGGATCAGAAAATAAGGATGGGAGGCCTGAATCAGCTCTGAGTACATCTGAATTCAAGAAAGTCGGAACAACGAAGGGATTGGTCCTGGCACTAAGCTCCAGTTCCAGATTGGTGGATTTGACCATTTCTAAGCCCTCCAATCTGACTCAAAAAATTAATGCTTTATTCTGTGGAACTAGTTTCCGACTGTTTCTCATGGCTCTTCTGATAAGAGACTGAGATGGGACACTAAATGCAGAGAATCTCCAATATCTGTTCCACAATCTAAGACCCCCAGCTGGATTGTTAGGATTTGTCATCACTTTACATGACCCAGATCCCTACCACGGTCACTTCATTTGTTGCTTCAATATTGGATCCACAGATGTAGAGCCAGATCCCACGAGCATGCCTAGGATCTGATCATTTTCAGATCAGAATTTCTCTTCTTGGCACCTTATATTCTGAACAAGAGATGTAATGAAGGATTGGAGTGACCATCAGGATTGGCCTTGGAGTCCTTAGCCATATTGGTCAACCCAAGCTTACCACGGTCACTTTATGAAGCATGAATCTTCAGTCCTGGTACATCTTTCACCAGAACCAAGGGTTCTGGATCTGACACCTAGAGAGTGTTCCCCATTGTCATAACCATTCAGCTAAGGGTAGCCTAGAATTCCTCCTTACCTGTAAGGGGTTAAGAAGCTTAAATAACCTGGTTGGCACCTGACCAAAAGGACCAATGGGGAAAGAAGATACTTTCAAATCTTGGGGGGTGGGGCAGAAGGGTTTTTTGTGTGTGTTCCATCTTGAGAAGCAGAGAAGCATCAGGTCAGAAAACTCCTTCTCCTGTAAACCACCCTAAAAGTCTCTCATATTACAAAGTCCAGAATGTTAGTTCCTGGAGAAGGCATAAACCCCTCCCATTGCTGCTTCACCAACTGTAATGGCTCCTTAACCTCACGGCCATACACAAGTTCAAATGGTGAAAACCTTAAACTGGGATGTGGTACAGCCCTGTAGGCAAAGAGCAACTGCTGCAACACTAGGTCCCATTCGTTGGAGTGCTCATTTACGAATTTACGTATCATGGCCCCCAAAGTTCCATTAAACTTCTTCACCAGGCCATTTGTTTGATGATGGTAAGGGGTGGCAACCAAGTGGTTCACCCCATGAGCTTCCCAAAGGCTTTTCATGGTTCCTGCCAGGAAATTAGTTCTCGAATCTGTAAGGATGTCAGAGGGCCAACCTACTCTGGCAAAAATGTCTGTTAGTGCCTGGCACATACTTTAAGTCCTGGCATTGCTCAGAGCTACTGCTTCTGACCATCAGATGGCAAAATCCATGAAAGTCAGTATGTACTGCTTTCCTCTGGGTGTCTTTTTTGGGAAAGGACCCAGAATATCCACAGCTACTCACTGAAATGGGACCTCAATGATGGGGTGTGGCTGGAGAGGGACTATAACCTGGTCTTGGGGTTTTCCCACTCTTTGGCACATGTCACAAGACTGGACATAGGTAGAAAGATCCTTGCCCATTCCCTCCCAGTGGAAGGACCTCCCCAAACGCTCTTTGGTTCTGTTCACCCCAGCATGGCCACTAAGATGATCATGGGCTAAGCTCAAGAGCTTTACCTGGTACTTAGTTGGAACTACTAACTGTGTCTGAGGATGCCAGTCTTCCTGGTGCCCACCAGACTTTTGTATAAAAGTCCTCTTTCTACAACAAACTGGGATCGATTAGAAGAGCTGAGAGATGGTGGGTTGCTCCGTGCCGCTGGCAAGCTCCCTGGAGGCTTTCATCTGCTTCCTGTTCAGCCTGGAACTATTCCCTTGGTGCTGGAGATCTCAGTTCCTCACTGGATTGTGAACTTGGGCTTGGTCCCTCTGGAAGCGATGCAGGTGATGGGGCTGTTTCCGTTGACTGACTGTGAACCACTCTCTGCTGGTGCACTATGTTGTGTTTCAGGCTCTGGCTGAGCCTTTTTCGTAGGTTCAGCTGCTGCTGCCAGTGCAGGCTTGGTGGTGCCCTCTGGTGTTGGAGGTGTAGGCAGGGTTGCAAGTGCTGGACTCAGTGCTGGTTGCTTTGCCAGTTCCGGTTCTGGGACTGGCTTTGGCTGGGTCTCTGGGACTGGATCCACTACGGCTGTTGCAGTCGTTGGCAGGGGTTCCAGTTCCATCACCTCCGTCTGAGTCTCTGGTAACACAGATTGGGCCCTTGTTGAAGGCTCAGGAACAGAGCTAGGTGTGACAGCTCGCTTAGCCTGGCTGCGGGTGACCATTCCCACCCTCTTAGCTAGCTTCACATGGTTGTCCAAGTCTTCCCCCAGCAGCATGGGAATGGGATAATCATCATAGACTGCAAAAGTCCACGTTCCTGACCGCCCTTGTACTGGACAGGCAACCTGGCTGTAAGCAAGTCAAAAGAGTTTGACTTGAAGAGTTGAATCGTCACTTGGACCTCTGGGTTGATTAAGCTGGGGTCCACTAAGGATTGATGGATAGCCGACACTTGTGCTCCAGTGTCCCTCCACGCGATAACCTTCTTCCAGCCCACACTCAGTTTCCCTTCGCTCTGAGGGAACTTGGGAGGCATCTGGGCCTGAGGACCTTTGGTGTGACTCCGGTGTAATGAACTGCAGTCTGTTGGAGTTCTTGGGGCAGTCGGCCTTCACATGCCCCAGCTCATTACATTTAAAACATCGCCCAGCTGACTGGTCACTGTGGCAAGGTGGGTTGCTGGAGACTGGTGTTGGGTGACAGTAAGGTGTTTGGGTTTTTCCTTGGATTGTAGGTGGGGCCTTGGGCTGCCCCTGGCGATAGGGTGTTGTCTCGGGTTGCCCCTTCTGATATCCGCTCCAACTGCTACTAGTTTTTTTTCTTTTTCACCACCTCCACCTATTTGGTTCCAATCTCCCCTGACTCGATTACTGTTTTGGGCTTCCCATCTAGGATGTACCTTTCTGTTTCCTCATGAACACCCTCTAAGAACTGCTCCATTTGCGTTAGGAAAGAGAGATCTTCCAGAGATTTAACACTTGCTCCTGATATCCAGGCATCCCAATTTTTTACAGTGTGGTAGGTGTGTGGAGAAAATGCTATGTCTGGTTTCCATTTTAGGGCTCTGAACCACCGACGGGCAGGCTCGGATGTTAGCCCCATTCTGATTCTGGCCTGTTTTTTAAAGTTCATAACTGTTCATGTGTTCCTTAGGTATTTCAGCCGCCACATCTGCTAAGGGTCCACTGAGGTGCAGCCTCAGCTCTACCATGTACTGGTCTGCAGAGATCGTGTACCCAAGGCAGGCCCTTTCGAAATTTTCTAAGAAGGCCTTTGTATCATCGCCTACCTTGTAGGTGGGGAACTTACTGGGATGGGAAGCGGTACCTGGAGAAGGATTGCTAGGGTTGTTTGGTATACTTTGCTTAGCCCTTGCCATCTCTAACTCCAGTTCATGCTTCCTCTCTCTTTCCGTCTCCTCCTGAGCATGCTGCTGGGCCTCCATAGCTCTCTCATGGGCAGCTTTTTCTGCCTCCATCCATCTCTCGTCAGCTTCCAATCTGGCTAATTCTAATTTCTTTTGGACATCACTGTCAGTCATCCTACCTTTTCTGTAGCCTATCCCGAGAGCTAGAAAGAAAAAAAAACACTTGTGAATTCCCCTGCAGGAGGTTAACTACACTGCCCTCAGGCAAAGGAAAAAAAACTCCAGGTGCTCCCAGCTTTAAAAAAAAATCCTTAAAAAAACCTCCTAGGGAGGCTTGAGAATAATATCCTAACCAATTGGTTACACAGTGATCACAGACACAAACCCCTGGGTCTTCGGACAATGGAGAAATCAGTCAGGTTCTTAAAAGAAGGATTTTATTTTTAAAAAAGGTAAAAATCATCTCTGTAAAATCAGGATGGAAAATAACTTTACAGGATAACAAAAGATTCAGAAACACAGCAGAACTTCCTCTAGACTTAGTTTCAAAGTTACGAAAAAACAGGAATAAACCTCCTTCCAGCAAAGGAAAAATTCACAAGCAGAACAAAAGATAATCTAACACGCCTTGCCTGGGTTTTACTTACAATTTTTATAATATCAGAGACTCCTTATGACAAAGAGGGGGAAAAGTTGGACTCTCTAAGGAGAAAATTATTTTTACCAGCTTCTTTAAACATACATGTGTCCAATCATCAAGCAGTAATATCCAAGTATTATTTTCACTTCTGGGAGAAGATCTCAATGTTAACCAAGAACCTCTCAGAGGATCAGAGAAGCTTAACAACAGCTCTCATTAAAAAGAGCCAGAATGTGGCAAAACATGCCCTTAGGGCATTGTTTGATGTTTCTGACACTGCTTCAAGAGCTAAGGCATCAGCAGTAGCACTCCACAGATGTGCATGATCCTCATCTTTGCCTATGGAAACGGACAAAAATTAAGGATTTACCTTCTGAAGGAGACAGGCTGTTCAGTTAAAAAACTGTTGAAGTGCTGGAGAAAATGGACACACTCCACTGCGAGATCTATGGGGTTATTACCTCCCTTATTGTAGAAAGACATCTGCAACTATGTTCAAATTTGAGAGACAATACTTTCTATCTTCTTCCTCATTATTATTATCATTATTATTATTATTATTTATTATTATACCGTTAGGAGACGTCCTTATTACCAACAACACCACACAGCCTCTCAAATTCAGGGGAGAAAGAGAAATCCTGCAAGCCATGAATGAGGACAAAGAACTTCTTAACTACATCTTCCTTTCCTTATGTCAGACCATGGGTTTGATGTGATGAACAAGGGCATCAAACCAATTTCAGTAAATACCACCCATATTTTAAGGAACAGTCTCTCTCATTTCTACAGTCCGTGGACAAATATCACCTTGGACAGATGAGTTTTAGATACAGTAAAATAAGATTATACCATCCAATTCAAATTTCTTCTTCCATGCAACTCCCCCACCCCTCTCCCTCTTCAGGGACCCTTCCCATAAGAACTTAAGGATGGAAGCACAAGGAAGGTCTGTTGCAATCTGGGGCTATAGAAAAAGTTCCATTAGGTTCCAAGAACAAGGGATTCTACTCTGGGTACTTCTAATCCAAAAAAGAATGGAGGTGACAGACCAAATCTAAACCTCAGAGCTTTAAACAGGTTTATCAGGAAGTTTCAGCTGAGAATGGTAATTAGGGGGTTGATTATTGCCTCCTTGTCTGCTCTGAATTGGTTTGGTACTCTTTATCTCAGGGACACTTTTTCATAAAACCATTTCTAGTATAGGCTCCTACCTTTTTGGCCTACCAACCACACCCAGAGTCCACCAAATGCACTGGTCTGGTAGCAGCATATTTGAAGAGAGAAGAAATTTTCATTTTTGTGTATTTAGACAATTGGCTTCTGAAGGCTCCATCCAAAGAAGAATTACAGAAAGCCATTTGGATTACTCGTGTTTTTATTTAGAACACTAAGTCTTCTCATAAACAAAGAAAAGTCTTTTCTCACACCATCACAAAAGATTCCATTCATTGATGTGATTCCCGACTCAATAAAAGGAAGAGAATGGTAGTTTATTTGTTAACTCTGTTGGGTCTGATGGCATCCACAACATATTTGACTCTGTATGCCGAGCTCAGAATGAGACCTCTTCAGTGCTGGCTACAAAGGAATTTCAGACCCATTACAGACCGCATGCAAAAATTACTCGCTGTTCCAAGGAATACTTGTCTTTTGCTAAGGTGGTGGCTGGAACTTCAAAATACCCTCAAAGGCATTTTTGTTCAGCCTTTCTTCTCCTTCTTTAGTAATAACCACCATAGATGCTTCAAAGACAGGGCGGAAGTGCATCTTTGCAGTCTGTTTATTTGAGGCCCTTTGAATGACAGAGAATCCCTGTTACACATAAATGTTTTGGAACTGAGGGCAATCCAGTTAGATTTCAGAGCATCTCTCTCGCAGCTGCAAAATGCAGTAGTTCAAGTGGCCATGGACCATGTGTCAGCAACCTATGTGAACGAACAAGGAGGAACTTTATCATCTTAACTTTGCAAAGAGGCAGTAAAACTTTGGGATTGGTGTATCCAGCACAATGTATACTCAATTGCTCTGTGTGAAGCAAGTGAACACAGTATGATTGAAGATCAGTTGAGCAGAGATTCTTTGCAGACAAACAAATGGTCTCTTAAAAAATATGGTAATTCAGGATATTTTCAGCCTTTGGAGATTTCCAGACAGAGATATATTTGCAACCAGATTCAATAGGAAATGTCCCTATTTCCGTTCAAAACTGGCTCAGACAGCCTGTCATTGACGTATGTATTCCTCCTAGATTGGGAAGGCGGGTTCAGTGTATGCATTTCCCCCATTTCCCCTCATTTTCCAGTGATAAAAAGGGTAAGGCAAGATTCAGCTAGCATGATTCTCATTGCTCCAGAGTGGCAAAGACAATAGTGGTACACCGAATGCCTTCATTTATCCAAAGGTAATGACAAAATGCTCCCATCATCAATGGGCCTACTACCCCAGCAGGAGGGGAAGGTTGTCCACCCAAATTTTCAGTCATTATATTTGAGAGCTTGGGCGATAGGCCTTTGACAGAGTTAGAAAGATTGTGCTCAGTTCAGGTGCAAAGAATTTTAATTAATTCCAGAAAACTATCAACTAGAAAAAAGTTATGGGTTCAAGTGGAGAAGATTAGTTTTTGTGGGCAACTGGGAAAGGTGTTTGACCTGGTGTTAGCTCCAGTACAACTTATTGTAGAATATCTATTATGCTTAAAAAGAGTGGGGTTGTCTCTGCCTTCCATTAAGGTTCATCTAGCTGTATACCATACTCACGTTAATGGGAAAAATATATATATATATATATATATAACTAAATTCAAATTCCATGGCATGACAGGGCCCTGCACTGGGGGATACAAGTTCAGTAGCCCTTTCAAAAAGTTTGACCAGCATTGGTCAAACTTTTTGAAAGGGCTACTGAACTTGTATTTCCCCAGTGCAGGGCCCTGTCATGCCATGGAATTTGAATTTAGTTTGGACTCCTCTCTTGTCTAACTTGAGCTTATAGTTAGCTGCTCTTTGTTTCACTTATCTGCGAAGACCGTGTTTATGATAGCAGTTACTTCTCAAGAAGAATTTGTGAACTACATGCACTGGTGTGGACCTCCTCCCCCTTATGCACTTTTTATAAGGACATAGTGGTTCTTAGACCAGACCCTAAATTTCTTCCTAAAGTTGTTTGAGTTTCATGTAAATCAGACCATTAATCTATTCTTTCCCAAAGCCTCATTCATCTAAAGGGGAGAATTTAGATTACATTCTTTAAATACCAAGAGAGTACTCTCATATTACTTAGATAGAATAAAGAGTTAAGTCTTCTTCCAAGTTATTTATTTCATATGCTGGTAACTCTAAAGGTAAAGTCATTTCTCTCAGTCCTCCTGTCTAGATAGGTTAGTGCATTTAAGAAGAACTTCTTTCCCTATTCCTAGTCTGTCCAGAGCTCATTCTACTAGAACAGTAGCTACATATGTGGCTTTTTATAAACATATTGCCCTTATTGAGATATGCAAAGCTGCTACATGGAGGTTGTTTCACATTTGCACAGAGCATTATGCATTGGATACGGCATCCTGGTTACACACCCAGTTTGGTAGAGTGGTACTCCAATCCTTGCTTAGTTAGAGCTCTTCATCCCTCTGTTCAATTTGCTGTACTGCTTGCAAGACTATCCCAAGAGTGGGGATATGCTGAGGATGCTCGAAGAAGAAATGAAGGTTACTTGTAACTGGAGTTCTTCAAGATGGGCTCTGCATATTCATGCTCCCCGACCACCTTCCCCACTCCTGCAGAGTCCAGATTAAAATATCTTGGGTTTTCTGCTCTAGCAGTGGAAGGAACTGAGGGGGCAATGTTCCTCTGCCCCCTTTAAACTCTCACCCTCAGAAAGTGCTCAAGTGCTGGACAGGGAGGGCAGGGGAGCATGGATGCCTAATGGGCACTGCTAATAGAAGGTTCTACCATACAGCACTGGTTGGCATGAGTCACAAGAATGTAATTATGCAGTGTCGATCTCTAAGAACTCAAGTTACAAGTAAGTAAGAAACCTTCATATGTCAAAGCTGTTAAGTTCTGAATTTTTTAGAATAAGTAATTATTAAATGTTAACTGTCTAGTTCACCTTGAATGGTCTCTTGCAACATGTATAACAGTCTGTTCCACCTTGTATTTAGCTGTGACACTGAGTACCTTTCCCAGACTGGAAGAAGAGCTCTGTGTAAGCCCAAAAGCTTCACTCTTTTTCACTAAGAGAAGTGATCCAATAAAAGATATTACCTCACCCACCTTGTCTCTCTAATTATTAAGTTAACTGTTAAGTTAATTGAAACCATTTTTATAGCTTTTTGGAAAATTAATTACCTAATGCTTTCTAGTGGGAAAGTTATGTAGCTTTCTAGTAGAGAACATACAGAGCTAACTAGGTAAGAAAATTCCACCCCTAACCAGAGACAGTGTGGTCTAGTGGATAGAGCGCGGCACAGGGATTCAGGAGACCTAGGTTCTATTCCTAGCTCTGCCACTGGCCCACTTAGGTGACTCGGAGCGAGTTATTTCACTGCTCTGTGTTTGTTTCCCATCTGTAAAATGCATTTGTACAAAATATGTCCAACTTCTGTGCTGTAGAAGCCAGATATACCTCTTTTCCACTATCCCACTTGAATGGACTATAAAGAGGTACTTGTGTAAATATTTATTGAGCACTCTTTGGATGTTACCAAGTCTGTTCAAATGTCAGTACTATGCTCTTAAATGTTGAAATGCTATCTTTTCTGACATCTTGATAGCTGAGCAATGCTTAGGAATGTTTGTGGAAAAATTTAACACATTTAGAATAACTTGATACTGTTATTTCTTAAGGTGTTTGAAGAATTGCTGCTTGATGCAGATTGGAGTGTAAATGCTGGAAGCTGGATGTGGCTTTCCTGTAGTTCGTTTTTTCAGCAGTTTTTTCACTGCTACTGTCCTGTGGGTTTTGGCAGAAGAACTGATCCTAATGGGGACTACATCAGGTAATCTCATGTACAATCCACCCCATAAATATTATAAAGCCATCTTTGAAGTTGCCTGAGTTTTAAACAGCTATGTGTTTTAAACTATACTTTTTTTTCTTTAAAGACGTTATTTGCCTATACTTAGAGGTTTCCCTGCAAAATACATATACGATCCTTGGAATGCCCCAGAGAGCATCCAGAAGGCTGCAAAATGTGTAATAGGAGTTCATTATCCTAAACCAATGGTAAATCATGCAGAGGCAAGCCGCCTGAATATTGAGAGGATGAAACAAATCTACCAGCAGCTTTCACGATACAGAGGCTTGGGTATGACTGTAGTCTACTTCGTATATTTAATTGAGGTTTTGTCTCCCCTTCAAGTTGTGACAACCCATTCTGTAGCTATGGGGACCAGATATGAGCCCAGTGTCGGGGTAGCCTAGTTAACCAACAAAAGTGGATTATAAGAGCAGTGTATCCTTCTAACACTTGTCTTTTCCCTCTCACTCACCTCTTCCCAGCCCTTTGCAATTCATCTGGTCTGCACCTGCCTATGGAGTTCGTCCTGAAGTTTCTTTAAGATCATGTCATCTCTAGGGCATCAAAATAGACTTGTATAGATTAATTTTACTACCAGATAGAATTACTGCAAGAAAAAGTTACAGTGGAAAAGGTCTTGCAACCTTAACTATACAATCTGCTATTCACAAACATGGTAGTTTATCTTGAGAAATTAATTTTAACCTTTGTTTACATTCTTCCATCTATTTAAAAAAGTCCACTTCTCCCACTGTTGTGCAACATGTGCATTTGTTGACACCTGCCTGTCCAAATAATGGCTGTATTCCAGGGATGTGGGGTATATACATAGATATGAAGTAACTTGTGATGTCTTTTACACTAAAATGCACTATATTTAACATATGCAATTAACGTTTCTTGCAAAAATACTGACTTTTTGATAAGTAAAATAATTATAACCTAAAATTACTTGGAAAGATATTCCAATTTACAGTAGAGGAGGAAAAAAATAATTCTCCCCACTGATGAAGTTCAACTACTAAAGAAAATACTGTTGAGAGACAAGGGAAGATATATACACTACATCAAAACACATGTGCTTGCCTCAATATTGTTGGCAATGAATTTTGTTTCCTTGATTAGGTCTTCTTGCAACAGTGCCTTCTAACCCAAATGGAAATGGAAATGGTGGCCTAATGGGATATTCACCAGGAGAAAACATCTCTGGTTGTAGTAGTGCAGGTGGTAAGTAGAATCTCCTCAGGTCCAATACTTTTGTCAGAATAGAAGTTGCATAAACGCCTTAAGTGAGCCCCCTAGCATGCTACAGTAACTCCTCACTTAACGTTGTAGTTATGTTCCTGAAAATTGCTACTTTAAGCAAAACGATGTTAAGCAAATCCAATTTCTCCATAAGAATTAATGTAAATAGCCGGGGTTAGGTTCCAGGGAAATTTTTTTCACCAGACAAAACACTATGTTTTATTTATATTTATATCTATAGACACACACACAGTATAAGTTTTTTAAACAAACAATTTAATACTGTACACAACAATGATGATTGTGAAGCTTAGTTGAGATGGTGAAGTCAGAGGTTGGAAGAGGGCAGGATATTTCCCAGGGAATGCCTTACTGCTAAATGATGAACTAGCACTCGGCTGAGCCCTCAAGGGTTAACACGTTGTTAATGTAGCCTTACACTCTGCAAGGTGGCACGAATGGAGGGAGGGGAGACAGAGACACACACCATGTGTGCATTGCCCCTTTAAGTACTTTGACCTCACTCTAAGTACATTGCCTTTTTAAGTAGATCAGGAAGTTGAGACAGCAGCTGCTGCCAGCAGGCTCCCTCCGTCCTGAGCCCTGTCATGTCTTCCTCCTCCTCTTCTCCCCCAGCCCCCCATGGAGATGAGGTGCAGGAGGAGAGGAACACCCTGATATTAGCCCCCTCTTTCCACACCTCCCTCCCCCCTTACACAGCAAGCAGGAGCAGCTCCAAGACATAGGGCAGGAGCAGCACATGGCAGTGTGGGGAGGGACAGCTGAACTGCCTGGCAATTAGTAGCCTGCTGGGCAGCTGCCACACAAGGAACTTAAGGGAGCTGATGGGGGGCTGTCGGTTCACCCTGGTTCCAAGCCCCCAACAGCTAGCTCCAACGGCCTGCTCTTCCTGCAAGCAGTGGACAAAGCAGGTGGCTGCCAAACAAGATTATAAGGGAGAATTGCGCAACTTTAAATGAGCCTGTTCTCTAATTGATCAGCAACGAAACAACGTTAACTTGGATGACGTTAAGTGAGGAGTTACTGTATTATGTAGAAACAGCTACCCTCATGAAAACAGTTTTGTGAAAACAGCTCTTAAGAATGATTTCAGATCCACTCTTCCACCATAGCTAATTTTTGCATGATTATATAAATGTTAAGAGTCGCTCATCTGAAGAATAGGTACATTCAGCATAAGTAAGTAGAAAGGAATGTTCTTTAGAAAGGAATGGTCTAACCCTTGTAAAAGTATTAATACATTTCAAGCAATTCTTCAAAACATTTGTACATCTATTTCCCTCCTAGGAATCATTAATACCTTGTGATAGTGGTAACATCATAAATTAAATCAAGCTGTAAACTCTTTGAGGCAAGGCCCATTTTTGCTATATTTGTACCGTGCCTAGTACTTTGGAGACTGTGGATACTCTAGCTACCAACCCAGTACAAATAATGATGGTAAAATATCCCAAACATACCTACAATACATAATGTATAACTTTTCAATTGGGTTTTAATTAAAAATATTTTTAGCCTACAAACATCCTTTAGGTGATGTACAGATGTTAGTATTTTATATACAGAATATAGGGAATAAAACATGCTCTGAAACTTAAACATCAAAGGCAAAACTTTCAAAGGGGCTTCAGTCCAGCATACAAAGTTGAGGAGACAATTTTGCATTATCAGATTCTTGTGTACATAAATTGCATTTGTATTTTTCATATCAGGAATGTGAGTCTCAGCTACTTGGTTGATGCACAGAGATCTGAATTGGTTTGAGCAATACCTTGGACATAAAATTTTCCCCTTAACTTCAGAGGTTACATTTAAAAAAAATCTTCATAAATTTCACTTTACAGAACCCTTTATAGCTTTAGAATGCAATATTCAGTAATTCCCATTTTGTACAAGACAGTACATATTTCAAACATTACACTTAATTATTTATTAAATGTTCAATCTGTGCTGTATTCTATGCTAAAAATTTTTTTTTAAAATGTCCTTTTTTCAGGAGCTCAACTGGGAAGCACTGATGGTCATACAGTGGGCGTTCAGACATGTGCCCTAGAAGACTCACATGCAGGATCAAGTGTAATACAGCAGCACGGTATTATTCAGCAAATAAAATGTGTTCAGAAAAGTTCTCATGATTCTTGAAATTGTTAAAAACCTCAGTTTCCCTGGGCCACTTCTCCTTTGGCCCTATGCACCTTCCTGCCCCTTTGCAGCAGGGCCGCAGCCTGGCAGGTAATGGGTTGGAGCCCCTATCTGCTCCCCCAAGCCTACCCAGCACTGCTCTGTCCAAGGTGCTACTCCTTTTGTCAGGAGCCAGTCCTTCTCCCTTGCTGGCCAGGGAGTGACTGCCTTCTCCCTAGCTGGGCAGCCTTTATATAGGACCTAGCTGGGTCGTGATTGGCTGCCCCTTCCTGATTGGCTCTCCCCAGGTCTTCACTGATTGGCTGCTGGTCTGCGCAGCCTCTCTGGCCTGGTTGAGCCCTTTTTCTCAGGGGGTGGGGCTCTGCCCCACGACACACTCCCATTGCAATCTCGGCAGAGGTTGAGGGTTGACAATACAGATGTGGAGACAGGACTTCACTCTCACACCTTACAGGCCTCCAGAACATGGCTGAAGCAAATGTTTGGGTAGAATAGAAAAACTTGTTCTTGCTTCTGCAGTACATGCTCTGTTGATAGACAATTCCAACACTGAGGGCTGTCGGGCAATTTACATGAAACAGAAAATTCTGGTTCATCCCAGTTTAGTTGTGCTGTTGACTCCTGGTATCTTAAGAGAATAGTAAAAAGGATGAGGTGATTGGACAGTGTCAAAACTAAAGTTGGTAGTAGTTAGAAAAGGGGTGTGAAGAGGGGTGTGTGTGTGTGTGTGTGTGTGTAGAGAGAACTTCTTAGTACGAGAATTTTTCAGCAAACAAGAATGATTTAGGTCAGACTTCTCTGTGTTTGGGAGTTCAGGGTTTGGCTCCCCTTGTTCATACAAAAGCTTAATGGATACAAGCGTATAACTGATAAATAAAAGGAAAACACAGGAATGATTTAAGTAAATGTATACTGTATTTTAACAGGTTATTCTCAAGGCAGCAGTATTTTACATTATGCCCACGGAGACCATCAGCAATCACATTTACTGCAACAAGGTGACTTATGTTTTAAAAGATGTCATTTGGATACATAAAAAACAAAATAGTTTCTTAAGTTAGGTGTTGATTTCATTTTTCAGGAAGAACAGGAAGCACTGGCATCAGCACTGGGAAACGCCCAAATCCAGAAAAGGAAACTCAGAGCATTGGGCCGAAAGTCCAGCGACAGAGCACTAATTAGATTGGTAAGAAAGGAGAACTCTAAAACATCTGGTTGGTGAGCTAAATTACTATATAGTGTGTGCACCCATTAATGTACAATGTGTGTGCTGTTGCATGGTATAAAGCGGAGCAAATACACATAACTACTGACTGAATGTGGCTGAAAAGGAACAGCAGCTATGCTCTGCTTTCTTGTGCACACAATTGTGATGGAAGTGGAAGGCTGAAAAGCAAGTTCTTCTTTGAGTGCTGGCCCTATGTATATTCCATTGTGAGTGTGCATGCACCTTAGACTAGAGAATTTTTGAAAGCAGTGTCCATAGGTCAGCGCCTGTGCCCCTACTCTCTTCATGCTCTGCACCAAGTATATAAGGGATGGGGAGGACTGATCACCTTTTCAGTTCCTTCTTACTACCACATGGCCTAAGTGTGAGTCGCCAGTGTCCAGACCTGCTTCTTTCTCTTCAGCCTGATCCTTAAAACCTGTAAATTATTTAAAAGTTTACCCGCTTTATCTTTAGCATAGTTAATGTTTTTAATAGTTCTATTAGTATAGCTAATGGATAGTTAAATCCCCTCCCTGGGGACTCATGTGCATCCCAGTATGTAAATTAGATTATGCCTAGATTATCTGGCTTTAAAAGCTGCATCTCCTGTACTTGCACCTTCCTGGTCAGTGACAACCACCAGCGCTGCCTGTACTGCTTTGGGGAAGTGCCTGCCATCTTCCAGATGCAGTATCTGTCACTACTTTCCTAGCTAGATCCCTACGGGTGCGAGAATTCCGGCTTAAAAAACACCTCATGGAAAAGGCTACGAAGCCCCAGTCAGACCCAAGTCGAGAAAACCCCCTGTATATTAGCTAGAGTCGTCAAGGAGTCTGCCTCCTGGTGTGAAGCCTGATGCAGGAGCGATGGAGAATATGCCTATGGACCCTTCATCAGGGGTTCCTCACAGGAGCAGAGCATGCTTGTATAAGCACAGAAGCAGATCTCCCCTCTAAGTCCGCTCCAAAGAGGACAGATCTCTCCCTGTCCAATTCAGGCAAGTCTTTGTGCCCAGGGTCAATCAGCGTTGTCTTGGCAAATCACACTGGATTTCTGACTACATTTAAGCTCTGCTACAATCTTGCTAAAATGTCTCCTCCACCAAGAATAATAGCTCACTCCATTGGGGCTCAGTCCACTTCATCAGCTTTTCTCAGCAACGTTCCGGTAGCTGTTGTATGTAAGATAGCAACATGCTTGTGTGTGCATTCCTTTTCCACTCATTATGCCATCACTCAAGTCTCCTGGGATGATGCCAGTTTAGTAACAGACTTGCCAGTCTCTCTTCAGATGATCCAAAGTCCCTCCACCTGTAAGGGAACTGCTGATGAGTCACCTACAGTAGAACATATATGTGCACTGGAAGGAGAAAAAGCAGTTACTTACCTGTATAGTAACTGTTGTTCCTCGAGATGTGTTGTGCACACACACATTTCGTGACCCGCCAACCTTCCAAACTACTTCAGACATTACATACAGCAATGTGAAGGAACGGAGCAGCGGGCAGCAGATATTCCCCTTGTATACCCTCACCTGAAGGCATGAGGAGATCACGGCAGCATGCACTGCCTAGTAGTACTACTGCACTGAGCATACAAACCTCTACATTGGAATGTATGTGTTCACAGCACGCCTTGAAAAACAACAGTTACCATACAGATAAGTAACCATTTTTTCTTGCTAGTTTAGACTCTCCTCTTACTCTCAAGACAACGGATCTTTCCCTTAGTTCGCTACAGATTCACCTGGCACAATCGGTGCATGTCACCCACCATCGGGGGGTTATTCAATCTTTACTCACCTACCAACAGCCAGTTTCCAGAAGGTTCTGATTAGAACCTTTCTGCCAGTAAGGAAACCAACCCCTGACTGGGACCTTAATTTAGTACTTTCAGGTCTCACTAAGCTACTCTTTGAACCAGTAGCTATGTGTTTCATGTCTCACCTGTAGATAAATGTTGCCTTCTTCATTGCTATCACCTTGGCCAGAAAGGTAGGTGAACTTGGGGTCCTAATGGCTGTACACAGTATCCCATAAGGACAGAGTCTCTACATCCAACAACTACATCCAAAATTTATTCCTAAAATTGTTCCATCATATAAATCAGTCAGTTCATTTACCTGTGCCTTTCCAAAGCCTTATGCCTTTAGTGAGGAGAGGAGACTTAATTCTCTCGACGAATGATGAGTGTGGTCATTTTTACCTGCAGAGAACAAAACCGATCAGAACAGTCATCTAGATTGTTCATTTCCATACCAGAGTGAGTTTGAGGTCAAGCTATATCTTCTCAGTGGATCTCTGGGTATATCCTGTTCTCTTATCAGATGGCACAGCTTCCTCCCTCACATGGGGTAAAGATTTACTATGCAAGGGAATAAGCAGCCTCAGAAGCATCACTTCAAGAAGCATCCCTGCTTGGTATTTGCAGGACAACCTACATGGAGTTCCATCCACACATTCATGAGGCATTACTCCTTGGTCCAACACTCTGCCTTTGACTCATCCTTTGGGGCAGTGGTTCTACAAGCAGCTATGCCACCTGTGTTCTTGCACCCGCCTCCTCTCTGAATACTGTTTGTCAGTTATCCATCGGGACCAGCACTCAAAGAAGAAAGGGAAATAGCTTACCTTGTTGTAACTGAAGTTCTTCAAGATGTGTGGTCCCTATCTCTCTTCCACTTCCCACCCTCCTTCACCTCTGCTTCAGAGCTTGGCAACATTCATGGTAGAGAAGAAACTGAAGAAGCAGTTGGTCTGCCCCACTCCTTATACCCTCACGATAGAGCACAGGAAGAGTAGGGGTGCAGGCATGGACCAATAGACACTACTTGCAAAAATTCTCTGGTCTCAGGCACCTGGAATGCATGCGTACCCACAGTGGAATAGATAGGGACTACACATCTTGAAGAACTCCAGTTACAACAAGGTAAGTAATTTCCCTTTGTATGGGATTGGATAGTGAATTGGCCTTGGGGCTGTGGTACAGGGCTTTAGAAAGAAAAGCGCTCCTTATGGATGTCCTAAGATGTGCATTTAGGCCTTGGCTCCTCAGATTCTCAGGCTCTGCATGGTTTCAAGGCCAAGACCTCTGTGTGATCTGTACCACTGTTAATTTCTCTTAACGTGAAAGAGTAGCATGTAGTGTGGTTTTTTTTTTTTTGTTTTTTTTTCATGCTGTCATAGCCATATGTTTTTTACACTTTCCATTCCTTGGGTTCTTCCTGTGATGGGGAGGATTAGCTAAGTATAAAGGGCCATAACTGCAAGTTTAATTCTTTGACAGCACTATTAGTCAATTTTCTCATGGTAAGATCGAATGTGTCTTGCAGCCAGTGTTACTGCATGTTGACACATCTTCATAAAGACATTGCAGTACGTTGTTGACACTGCTGTGATTTCTGTGGCTCTGTCTCGGATTAAGTCAGTCTCCTCTGATTCTTTATCTCCATCACCCTACTGGCTTCTTGAAGCATTGGGAATGGAATCTCGAGACCCTGCTCCATTTGCTCCGAACTACACTTCCACCCCGTTATCTTACATATCTCAAGCAATGTGGATGTGCTTCACTGGTGGTTCTTCGAGTGATATTCCCAGGGGTGCTTCACTGTAGTTGCGGCAGTGCCTTTGCGTCTGGAGTCGGAGATCTTCAATAGCAGTGCCCATCGGACCGCACATGCGCACCTCACCTCCCCTGCGCTGTGTGCAGGTAGTATACATAACGCTGTTCGGTCCGACTGCCCTCAGTTCCTACTCTACTGCCTGCATTCTGGTACGGAACAATTAGCAGAGCCCACTTAGGTAATGTCTTACCTGTTTTCCCTCTCGTAGTTAGTTAGCTCCTTCATTTTCTTTTCTTATCCTTCATCCTTTAAAAAAAAAAAACAACCTTTTTTGTTTGCCCTATTTCCCATCAGGGAAACTATTCCCTCACCCTTATGCAGGGCTCCTCCGGGTTTAAGCGGTGTGTGTTATGTGGGGCCGCCTTCTCTATAACAGACAGCCACGCCCAATGTATCTATTGCCTGGGAGAGGGACACGTTTCCCAGAAGTGTTTCCACTGTCTGGGCTTAAAGCCCAAGAGCAAGGAAAGACAGGGACCTTAAACTCAAACTATTCCTCATGGAAAAGTTCCTGCGACCAGTGTCGGACCCTGGTTCTTATTCCTTACTGGAGAGACCCTCACACTCAGCAAGGTCATCTGCCAACTCTCACTTCCCTTGCCTGAGTAAGGGAAGATCATCCTCTAACCAGGCTGACACTTAGAAGAGAGCCGTCCCTCCTTCAGCGCCTGAGGCACAAAGTGCAGGAATGCCATCTCTGGCTAGATCCGTAGTGCGAATGGCTTCTGAGAAGAGGCACAAAGCTGCTCCTAGACTGACTACCTCGGCCCCTGAGAGTAAGTCTAAGGACCGTGCCAGGGCGAAACAGTAGGTATCAGCGCTATCTCCTGTTGTGGGCAACCGAAGCAAGCCCTTTATCTCTTCAACGGCTCCAGGTCCATTTTTTGTGCCGAGGACGCTGTCTGCACCACCACTGACAAAACAGCTGGCTCCAGTGAAGCCCTCAGCCCTGACCTGCGCACGGCACTGAAGCTTTCGGCTCTGAGAAAGACTCCAGTAGGGTTGCAAACTCCTACTAAAGCTACGGCTCTGAAAAGCACTCTGGCGCAATCTGCTTACTCTTTTTTCCATATCACACCTCAGCACCGTGCTCAATACAGGCACTGAGCAGAGATCACTCGCAGGAATTCACACAGCTGTCAGACCTCACTATATCTGACACTGCAGACTCTCCGCTTCTCAGACAGGAGGTGTCCCAAATCTCACCCACTTCTCAATCAACACACTCTTCATGCTGTCTCACAGGGACAGGACCTCCTTTTCTTAGTGATGTTGAGGAGGATGAAAAGACGCTCTTGCCCCACCAACATCAGGGCAATTGACATCAACTTACCAGCCTTACCCTGCTGCAGTTCAGGGAACCCAGCCTTTTCAGGGGTCCCCATGAATGCAACCATATATTCCCTTTCCCCCTAATTGGCCATATTGGGACCCCTGGGCCATGTATAGGGCACAATTTGGTAATCCCCCACCACTGCAAACATGCCAGCCTCCATCCATTCCCTTCTCAACAATCTCTCGACCTCCAGAACCACATACTCCGTAAATACCACCACTGGAGGAGGAACTGGAAGGAGAGCAGGATGGGGAGGTACCTCCGGTCTTCCCATTTTCTTCATCTTCACCTGATGGAGCCATCATGCCACCTCCTCCCACAGTGGCTGATGATTTTTGTCACTTTCATGAGTTAGGGAGTCAGCCACTCTACGAAACAAAGATCCCACTTGAGAAGGTCAAGGAGCAACAACATAAACTGATGGACATTCTCCATACCTTCTCAACAACAAAAAATGCCCTAGCTATTAACGGTTCACTACGTGAACCTGCAAACCTTCTTTGGCAGACTCCAGCCTCTATCCCACCTACATGCAAATGGGTGGATAGGAAATATTATGTACGTGAAGAAAATGTGGGGTTTTTATTTTCACATCCTGCCCCAAATTCCCTTATGGTGAATGTGCTACAAGAGAAGAGCCATCAGTGCCAATCCAATCATCCTGACTGAGACTGGAAACATTTAGCTCTGCTGGGTAGAAAATCCTACTCATCTGCTACCCTCCAATTTTGAATTTCTAACTATGAGGCCCTTATGGCCAAATAAGATTGTAAAAAATTATTCTGAGCTGGAGTAATTTTGCCAGGATCTGCCAGAGGAAAAAAGGGAACAATTCCTGTCCCTCATTTCGGAAGGTCACTTAATAGCCTGCACGGCCCTGCAGGCCCTCCCTGGACTTAAATGACACAGCTGCCCGATACTGCGGTAGTAATGTGACGTGTATCATGGTTGAACCTTTCAGGATTCCCAAAGGAGATGCAAAATACAGTCAAGGATCTCCCGGTCGAGGGACAAAAACACTTTTCTGAGCACATGGACAACTCCTTACACTCACTGAGAGACTCCTGAGCCACTGTAAAATCCCTCGGTATGTACACACCACAGCCAAAACAAACATTGGGAAAATATCCACTCCCTCCACGATCTCTCCCTCAGCCATACTACCCACAGCAGCAGTTTGACAACCAAGGCCGTTGTCGCCGACTTCCCAACAAGTGCAGACAATCGCCTGCACAAGGGACACCTGGGCCCGAACACACTCTAATAAGCAGCAAATTTGAAGGTGTGGTCAAGGTCCAGAGACCCTCCTGCCTGCTCCTATTGCCCCTACCAGCAGTAACGCCATCTACACACTGACAGTTCGGCAACCACCTAGCTCCATTTTTACCATCTTGGATGCTCATTATCTTGGACAGATGGGTTCTGGAAATAGTAAAGGTTACTCCATTCCCTTCCTAACTTTACCATCCTGCCAACCCCCCCTCCACATCCCTTTTCAGGGACCCCTTACAGGGGAGCCCATCCTGGAGGGGAAGGTGAGGCATCTTCTTCAACAGGGAGCCATAGAACCAGTCCCTCCACAACACAAAGGATGCGGTTTCTACTTTCACTACTTCATGGTACAAAAGAAGTTTGGCGGTTGTTGCCCCATCCTAGACCTTCGCAATCTCAACAAGTTTGTGAGACTACAGTGTTTGAATATGGTCACCCTATCCACCATCATCCCAGCACTGGAACAGGGGGGATTGGTTCTTGGCCCTCAACCAACAGGACGCATACTTTCATATTGCAGTAAACCCTGCTCACAGACATTTCCTACAATTCATTGTTGACCACGGTCACTACCAGTACAGGGTACTACCCTTCAGACTATCCACAGCTCCGTGAGTTTTTTCCAAAGTACTTGCAGTGGTCATGGCCTTCCTCCGCAAACAAGGCATCACCATTTTCCTGTATCTAGATGACTCTTCTCAAAGTGCCATCCAAGACAGAAGCTCTCCAAGCAGTCCACACTACAATGACCCTCTTTACAAAACTGGGCCTCCTTATCAATTTTGAAAAGTCCACACTAACCCCAGTGCAAACACTGGAATTCATTGGTACTCTACTCGATGCCAAGCGGGCAAGAGCATTTTTACTACCTCACAGGTTCACAGCGATAACACAACTAGTCTCAACCACCAAAGCATGCCCCCAAATTCCAGCACATACATGCCTCCAATTCTGGGACATATGGCTGCAGCTACATTTATGGTCAAACACACAAGGCTGCATATGCAGTGTCTTTAGGGCTGGCTCCGTACAGTATATCTTCCTCACAAGCACAGCATGCAAAAACTCCTGTCCATGCCAGCACAGGTCAAGGAGTCACTACTGTGGTGGACGTGCCCGACAATGTCTGTGCCAGGGTCCCTTTTCTTCAACCTCCACCTACTGTGATACTTACCACCAATGCCTCCCTCCTCAGCTGGGGAACACATCTATGCAAGCACAGTATGCAGGGCAGATGGATGCCCACCAAGTCCACCTTACACATCAACCTCCTGGAACTGAGGGCAGTCCGCAGTGCCTGCCAACATTTCCTACCACTTCTCAGAAACTAGACTATTTGAGTAATGACAGACAACCTCACTTGTATGTATTCCATCAACAGGCAAGGAGGTGACAGGTCCCATTCCCTACGCTCAGAAGCGATCAAGCCATGGAATTGGCGTATCCACAATGACATCTCCATCTCTACTGTGTATCTCCCTGGACTTCAGAACACAATAGCGGATACGCTGAGCAGAACCTTCTCACACTAGCACGAATGGCAGCTCGACAAGAGAGCACTCCGACCCATCTCCCGCCAATGGGGTCACCTCACCATAGACCTTTTCACCACTCAGAATGCCCGCTGTCCTCAGTCTTGTTCCAGAGCAGGGCTGGGATTCTATTCACTAGGGGATGCATTCCATATGAACTGGAATGCACCACTTATCTACGACTTCCCGCCCTTTCCCCTCCTGTTCCAAGTCTTACTCAAGATACAGGAAGATCGAGCTCTGGTTATACTAATCACACCGACATGGCCACAACAAGTCTGGTTCATGCACCTGCTTTGCATGACAGTTTCTCGGCCTATAAACCTTCCCCCAGCATCATGGCTCCTCTCTCAGGACAGGGGGCACATTCAGCATCCCAATCCACAGATGCTCCCCTGAAAGCTTGGCTCCTTCATGGCTCTGGGATTCTGAAATAACCTGTTCAGATTCAGTAAAACATACCTTGATAAAAGCAGGTGCGAGTCTGCCAGACGTACCTGTTCTCACAAGTGGAACTGGTTCCAACTTTGGTATGCCGACAGACAGGTTGATGCAGCCTGCACTCCATTAACTCTCATATTGGACTACCTCCTTCAACTCAAACAGCACGGATTGGCTTTTAGTTCTCTAAGGGCATGGC
This sequence comes from Lepidochelys kempii, assembly GCF_965140285.1. Lineage (NCBI taxonomy): Eukaryota > Metazoa > Chordata > Testudines > Cheloniidae > Lepidochelys > Lepidochelys kempii. The sequence continues at coordinate 254,688,609 of NC_136380.1, forward strand.
TACACTTGCAGATGTAGAGCACTTTGAGTTAAACCAGCCTTCGTAGAACGCAGTAGGGAAAGCGCTGCAGTCTGTCCAGCTACAAGCGCACTGGTGTGGCCACATTAGCAGGTCTTGCAATGGCCACAGAGAGCAGTGCATTGTGGTAGCTATCCCAGCATGCAAGTGGCTGCAACGTGCTTTTCAAATGTGGGGGGGGGTGGAGTGTGACAGGGAGTGTGTTGTGTGTATGTGGGGGGAGAGGGAGTGGGTTTTGGGGGGGCTGAGAGCATGTCAGCATGCTGTCTTTTAAGTTCAGACAGCAGCAGACCCTCCTCCGACCCCCACCTCACTCTCTCACACACACAGCATTCCACAGTAATGGTTGCTTTGTCTCGGAGCAGATAAGCAGCCAGCTGTCAGAAACGGAGCTTTCAAAGGGGATATCCTCATTCCTACAGCAAGTTCAAAGCAATGAGAAGAGTGGCCACTTGACTTAAGGGGATTATAGGACATTTCTGGAGGCTGATCAGAGCACAGTAATGTAACAGTTTGTTCACAGTGACGCCCGAGTGTTTCAGCCAAGGCGCAGCAAGCATTAATCATCTCACCGAGGTGGAGTACCAGGAGCGCTCTAGCCGTGGAGTCAGAGCGCTCTACATGCCTTGCCAGTGTGGATGGGTTTTGAGCTAGGGCGCCTGGGGCCGCTTTAACGCGCTCTCACTCGCAAGTATAGTCAAACCCTTAGAGTGCACCTGGCTGTAGTTACCACATTCCACTGCTCTGTCGAGGAATATTCAGTTTTTGCACACTCCCTTGTCAAATGTTTTCTTAAGAGTGTTGGAAACCTATACCCTGATATACGTCCCCCAACCCACCCTGGGGCTCCAGCCTAGTCCTACGCTCTCTGACTAGACCTCCATTTGAGCCAATAGCAGTCTGCTCATTCCTTCATCTAGCAATGAAACTGGCCTTCCTCATCACCATTACATCGGCACGACGCGTGGGAGAAATATCCTCTATTATGGCATACCCCCCCATATACAATGTTTTATAAGGACAAAGTGACCCTCCATCCCCACCCAAAATTCCTGCTGAAGTTATAACATTCTTCTATCTGAACAAGCCTATATTTCTCCTTCTTTCCCAAACCACACAATTACCAAGAAGCCGCTCCCCACATGTTAGATGTTCATTGTCATTCTATTTGGATAGAACCAAACCATTCAGGAACTCGCCACGCTTGTTCATATCCATTGCTGAACACTCTAAAGGCTCTGCTATATCTAAACGCCTCTCTAAATGGATTTCACAGTGCATACGCCTGTCTTACACACTTCACAATAAACCACCTGCCTCTATCAGGACACACTCCACACGAGCGTTCTCAACCTCCATTGCATTCCTCAATAATGTTCCCATAATATATGCAGGGCTCCCACATGGACATCTTCTGATACGTTCTCCCAACATTACGCCGTCTGGCAGGATTCCTCGACAGATGCCATTCTTGGACATACGGTCCTGTCCTCGGCGATACCAGCCACTCCGAAGCTCCAACCTTCTAGCTAGGGACACTGCTTTATAGTTACTTACAGTGATGGGGACAACACTCGAAGAAGAAGATAGGGTTACTCACCTTGTGCAGTAACTGAGGCTCTTCGAGATGTGTGTCCCCATTGGTGCTCCACTACAGCCCTCCTCCCCTCTGCTGCGGAGCATAGCATTTGGGCTCTGGAGCAGAGAAGGAACTGAGGGCGGTCAGACCGCACAGCACTATTTATACTACATGTGTGCAGCGTGGGGGAGGAGAGGTATGTATGTGCAGTCCAACAGGCACGGCTATTTAAGATCTCCAACTCCAGACACAAAAGCAGCGTCACACCTGCAGTGGAGTACCTGTGGGGGGACACATCTCGAAGAACCTCAGTTATTGCACAAGGTGAGTAACCTTCTCTTCTGACTAAGTTCACTCTTCATGAAACTATGTAAACTCTGAGGAACAACTTTGGACCCTCATACTCTAGGGCTTGATGAGTGTCTAAACTCCCAGGTTAGGCATTACTGGTTTGAAAGTATAATCTTTATTATTTTGTAATCTGACATCAGTAAATGGCTGCTGAGCTCCTTGACTTGACTCTACCTATTATTGCTTGGTCTATAATGCGGCAAATCACAAGTGTATTACAAAGAAAAAGAAATTCTCTTTTAGGAATTTGACTTCAATTGTATAGATATTTGAAGGAGATACATGAATTCACATAGACCTGAATGAGAACCCATTGAAAGCAGTAGACTAGCTAGTCATTATATTTCCCAATGAATGAGGTGTTGTCCCAACTATGTATGCTATGAAACGCTGATGGAAGGAGATCTGCATGCCTCTTTTCTACATCATGTTTTTCTGTAGCTGCCAATTGGACTCTCAGCCACTTGGTGACAAGAAATTTTGAAGAATTTGTTTTTTAGTTTTCCTGCGAACATTGTAGTCTAGTTTGAATGAACATGTTTAAAGAAAGAAAGAAAAATCCTTTTTCTCCTGTCAAAACTAATGGACTACACATCAGAATGGGTTTTGGTTTTTTTAATTATTATTGGAGTTCTCCAAATACGTTGCTTTCACCAATCTATACACCTTTCTCCACCCCTGTACACCTTTGGATTTCTTCCACAACTCTTGAAGAAATTCCCCATCTTTCAGTCTTTGGTAGTGAATTTTTCTTGTGAGCACACTTGTGAGTTACACTTTTGGGAGACCCCACTTGTCTAAAATGTCAGTTTTATTTTGTTTAAGGTATATTACATGCTGTTCCTGAACTCTACTGAAACGTCATTGTAAAATTGTAGTTAAATGTAATGTACACATCATAGTAATGTAGTAAGGAGATTTCATATCATGTAAGTATGTTTATTGGCCAGTTTACTGTAAAAATCATAATCAAAACATACATTTTATATGATATTGTACTGGGATCTGCAAAAATATTATTCCTCAATTGATTACTTTTTTTTTTCCCCTACAGCATTGTTGGAAGAGAAGATGCTGCACAGAATGTGTTGAAGGCAACATTTTGTTGCGCTGTATTGGAGCTAAAGTATTGTGAGAATACTTGTATTAAAGTAACACATTTTTCATAAATTTGTTTTGAATGTTCTGAATTGTTGTAAACAAGTTCAGTTTTTGGAATGCTTTATTTCTAATTGGCATTTTTATGGTTTTTAACTTTTTAATGACTTTCATAAAGGGCAAATTGAGATTTGTATATAAAGTATTTGGTGAGGAATTGTTAACTTGAATGTAAATACAAACATTCATGATTAGTGATAGACTCATCAATATATTTTTGATATTTCATGTATGGTAACAGTAAAGACAGTAAAGTAATGGTGGTTCTGTAAAATAGAAACTTTGTGGGCAGAAATTGGGAGGTATGGAGGTTTTTAGACTTAATATTTTTAGAGTGGACAGGATTTTAACCTCTGTATGATCCAACTTCTGTATATTTTCATAATGTAAGAGCTTAGGACTGTTTTTAATTAAAATACAGTAGACTTGTAACCTGTATTAAATGCAGCTGTATATAAGTCACATGCCATTTATTTCTGTCAAGAAGTGTAAAGTTGTCATGTATATGTCCAGTCCTTGTATTTCCCATTGCCTTTTCAGTTAAGCTAAAATGACCTTGTTTAATAAAAATGTATATACAGATGTATTGGTTTTAATTGTGTGTGTAGACATACACTATTTGCGGGAGGTGGGGGGGGCGTGTAACATACGTACACACACATACGCTATTTGTTGTTGCTCTTGTGATGATTACCCAGAAAATCTTTAGGGGAAGAGATGATCTTCAGATTTAGAATGGTTGACTGCACGGCTTCCTTTTTAATTATTTCCACAAGTTTTCATAATAGCAGAGCTAAAACTTGTCAGTATAGATATATAAAATCTAATCATGAAAAACCCATGTGAAAAGAATGCATGGTTGCAAAATCCAGGACTCAAACGTTAGGAAATGCTAGAATTAAGGTTTCCTGTGCAATCTTAATTTAGACCCCTTGTGCACATTGCATACTATTTTTCTCCACAGGACTCCTACCTCATTCACTGGATGCTTTGTATAGGCTTAGATGCCTTGTTATGCTTGTTCTGTGCTACAACTAGAAGAGTAACTCAGCAGCCTAGTGGGCACCCTTTTCCTTACTGCAACTAGTTTGCTCTTCTGCAGCAATGGTGATTTCTGCAAATCCACTCAATAGTTTGCCTCAATCTGAACTTTTCTGAGGGAATTGCAAAGATTAGAAATCTTCCAACAACATACGGATCCCAGAAAGAACAACCTGAATTGTTACAAGGCCAGTTGTCTGTTTTGGTGGGTACATTAATAAATTCTCGACCAGTTTTAGTCTGCTGGCTGTGAGCTCTGGCACCTGTCAGATTTGATAGTACTGTGATCGTGCAGGGTGGTGGGCAGATGCATTCACTCTGTCTCAGCTGACTGAGCTTCACTCGGTTCCCGATTTTGCCCCATCATGGTTGTGGGGTGGTTGCCACAAATGCTAGCCTCCCTAGTGACCAAAGGAAGCACAGTTGTATGGAGGTGTTTTTCAGCAGTTGCACTTCCAAAGTGAATTAAGCTAAACCAAATTCAGGCCACTGTAATTCTGAATGTGAGTGTCCACACAGAGGTTTAATGCAGTTTAACTAATCAACTTTAATATATTTAGTTAATTTGGATTAAATTTCCTGGCTGTTCCCACGTAGACAATCTCTAAGTAAATTAGATAACTTATTCACTGTTGTTATGCTATTACAGGAGCCAAAGTACCCAGAGGATATATTGCAAGGCAGCATTCATGGCATACTTGAGGAATGCCTGTCACTGAGCTTTGTATTGCTGCCACCTGGAACTCCAGTCATGCTTTCACTCAGAACTACTGTATTTAGGAGCCAGGGCTGATGCCCAGTTTGGGAGGACAGGCTATAATTAGTACCTGTTTGATCCTTTTGCAGGGGATTATTACTGCTACCTCCTGAGTGTGTGGCTATACAGAGGCAGTTATCCAGGGCAAAAAGATTACTTGCCTATAACTGCCGTTTTCAATCTATATACGTGTTTATGTATATTATAGGTGACACTGGTAGTGCTGCTTATTAAAGTTGTCCAACATTTACCATGATAAGACCCTGTTTTCAGTTGCTTCTAATTTTGCCACACTTCAACCATTTGAAGGAAATGTTCCATGCCTGACCTCTGCCTCAGGCTAAATTTGGTTTGTTTTTATGCACTTGCTTTTATGCACTTGCTCTACAGATGGTGCTCTAAGAGTTGAATTATTATATTTTCCTGAGTAGCACTGCGTAGCTGCCACATCATGGCTCAAAGCGTTTACAAGCAAAATATGGGAAACGGGTTCACCAACTTACGAATGTAGTCCTACGTTCTTATGTGCCATCTCGCTGAGAGACTGATCTACAATTCCATCCCCTCTGTGGGGAGAGATAGCATTCACAGTGAATAGCCACTGAAAAGAGCATGCAAAATGCTACCTTCATCTGTAATGGAAATTAAGTATAAGATTGTTCTCATAAATAAAGGTTTCTCTCAGTGGCAATGACTCACAGGCCATCAGGATACCTTGCTTACAGCAGGGAGAAAGAATGGGCATGAAAAAAAAATTATACACTATAATAGCAAAAATAGATACTGTGATTTTAAAAAAAAAAGCAGTCCTCCACTGCTGGTTCATTCACGTCGTGAAGGTGTTTATACTGAAGCCAACCACCTGTGACAATCTGGTCCTTGTAGCTGAAACAGGCAAGAGGTTCTCTGTCCCTGAGGCAAAAATGACCAAAGAAACCCCACAAAAGAGCCATTCCAATATGCTGCATGTTGATGGCAAATGTAAAACTGGTACCTAGAACATTCAAACATTGTGCAAAACAGCTAATGCGGTCCTCCTCGTGAAGCAGTTGAAAAGCCTGAACATTGATAAGTGTGCTGGCCAGGACGTGGTGAAAAGAAAATTGAAGACCATACATTTTTGTTCTCAGGCCATCCCAGTGAGTTACTCCAGCAATAGGTAGCCATTGTACTTTCACCCAATTCCCAATGGGCATTGCAGGGTTGGTGGGTGATTAGCGTCTGATTCCATACTGGCTGTGAGCATCTTACCATCTTTGCAGTTTATGGTCCCACCACCACCAAAGCCAATTGGGCAGCTGCAGATACTTTTTGCCAGCAACTGTAGTCAAGTCCTTAATGATATTCTGAGAAGAGATGTCATCATGATCCTGGGTGACTTCAGTGTGCAAGTAGGAAAGGATAATGACAACAGAGCAAGTCCTCTCAGGAAGTTTGGTAGTGGGCAGAAGTACAGGAATAGGCAGCAGTTGCTGGAATTTGCAGCTGACAATGACATGGTGATCACTGATTCACTCTTTCACCACCCAACGATTCACAAGCAGATGGTTTCACCAGGGCTGTTATTGATTGTGCCCTGGTTAACAATCATTGGTGATCAATGGTCAGGGATGTAAGAGTTTGCGGAGATGCTGAACTTGCCCCTGACCACCAGCTTCTGCTGACAAAAGTGTACCTCTGACTTTGAAGACAGGCAATTAATGGGACAAAATTACAGTGATTCAACCAAAGGCTCTTATTACAGCCAACCTATCAGGTGGCTTGCTGTTCTGGACTGCTTACGGCCATTGAATCATTAGTGACTGAAGTCACTCCCTCTATCTTCTGCTGAGGAATGGTGGTATTTCAAGTGATCAGTGCTGACCACTGCCAGCTCAGTGCTGAGGCCTTAGCCCTTCAAATGTCATCCATGATTCAGTGAAGAGGTGGTCACAGCTAACAAAAAAGCCGGGCTACAATTAGAGTATTCAAAGACATGTTTGTCATGAGCAAAAGCAAAGGCTGGATGAGTTTGATTTCAGAACATCATCAAGTAATTGCATAAGAAAGATAAGAAATTCTGGTGGCCGACACAGGCAGCCAATTTAGACTTGGCTTCCATCGGGCACAGTCTCCGTACCTTTTATGCAACTTCGTGGTGTTTGTAGGGACAGGTGGTTGTATTGATGGGAAGATCATTTCAAGAGACTCCTCAATTGTTGCTTGCCACAGTTCCTCTTCCATTTGAAAAGGTCAGGAAATTCTGGTAGAGCCACCTTCCTTCAGCTTAAGGACTGCAATCTGGATTTCTTCCTGGTTGAAGTCTGGGAAGGCGCCAGAGGTTGTAACACTTGCTGCACTCAAGTGAGAGTATTGTATCATGGTTGCACAGGATCTTCCAGACCATCTGGCATACTAATACCATCCTCAATGACTGGAAGAAGGTTATTCAGCCTCTGTTCAAAAAGGGCAATAAGGCTGAATGTATCGACTATAGAGGTATTACGCTATTGTCAGTCCCAGGGAAAGTCCTTGCTTCCGTGTTAAATTCTCTTATAAACAAAGCACTTCATGGCAAAGGCCAGGATATTGAGTGTGGCTTCAGACCTGGTTGTTCCACTATTGACCAGATCATCACCTTTAGATAGCTTTTCAAGAAGATGGCCGACTTTAATAAGACCTGCTCACCACTTTTGAAAGACTTCTATCAGGTTTTTGATTCAGGGCATTGAGCAAGGTTGTTGGAGCCGATGAGGTGACGCAGCAGCCCTGGCAAGATAGTGTCGAGGTTAGAAGAGCTCTATCATGGAACAGAACGCTGTGTTCAAGTCAATGGCAGATACATGGCGTGGTTTCCCACCTCCTCAGGAGTGCCTCAAGGCTGTGTTCTGTTACCATCATGGTTCACTATCAGCATTGATTGGTTGATGGATAAGCTCGAAGCTGCGAGCTGAACACTATTCTGCTTCAAGATCTTGAATATGCCAATGACATCGCCTTGTTGGCTCAGTTCGGTGAATAGCTGCAGCTGATGGCTGATCTGGTTGGGCAAGAAGTAGTGCATGTTGGTCCAGATATTTGTCCGGATAAAACTAAATCCTTGGCCATTACCTTCAAGTAGCCTCCACCTCCAGATTACATCCAGCTCAGTATTAACCTGTCGGGATGGAACACTGAGCTGGTGGCCGCTGTCAGATATTTGGGCAGCATCATAGATGGTGCTGGAAGATGCTTGAAAGATGTGTCCACACGAATAGCAATAGCTGCTGCCTTGTTTCAGGCCCTTCAGCAGCCCCTGTGGGGATGTCATGACATCAAGCTTTCTACAAAGCTGTGGCTCTATAGACCCACAGTTATGCCAACTATATCGTATGGAGGTGAAATGTGGGAGCTAGGGAAAGCTGAAGAACACCGGATTGACATTTTCAGTTCTCGTCATCTTCGTCAGCTGCTTCATATCAAGTGACTGGATGAGATCGGAAATGAGGATATTTGAATTGTGACTTTTCAAAGATTAACTAGGTTCTTCTGTGTTAAACATTTTCTTGAATATATTTGTCCCTTTGGGTGGTCATGTGGTTAAACTATGGAACTGGGATGTAGGAGATCTGGGTTCTATCCTGCCATGGGCTTTTTGTGTAACCTTGGTCAAGTCACTTCACCTCTTTGAGGCCTTTTTTACATACAAACTTGCACTGGTTAAACTAATCGTGTATTTTTAAACTGTGGTTTACTTAAAACCAGTGCAAGTTTCTTATTTTGGCTTATTGAGTGCTTATTTCAGTTTTAAAAAACACCATTCATTAAACCGGTGCAACATTGTGCATAGCCCAGGTCGGAGCCACAATTCCTACATGCCTCACAGAAGTCTTGTGTAGCTACATTAGTTATAACACTCACACCACCAAAAGAAAATGTTTTTATTTTGTTCAACATCTTCCATTGGGCCCACAGTGAAAAAAATTCAAAAAGATTTTTTTTTTTTACATCTTGTGTTTTTTGTTTGTGGAGTTTGGACACCCAGGTTCCCCCCACCCCCTTTTCAGTTGAAAAAGGTGGGTTTTTTTTTTAACTAAGACACAAAATTTTTATTCTCACTGAAACTAAATACATTTTTTTCAGAAATTTCAAAATTTTTAATTTCAACTGTTTTGCAAAATAAATTAATATATATATTTTTAAAGTACCCAAGTGAATGTTTTTGGAGAAAGTTTTCATTTTAGTCAAAAAGGCATTGTCCGTTCGAAAAATATTGACCTGCTCTATAAATTAGTTAATGTTTGTGAAGTGTTTTGAAATCCTCAGATGGAAGGGGCTACTTAAGTGTAAATTTATTATATTTTATTTAAAAATTATCTAAATATAGTCATTCTCAATATATTTTTGTATGAAATTTCCTATCTTTTTAAAGAAAAAACATGGAAAAGAAAACATGGAAAAGTGCTTCACTCTCTGGGACTTTAATGCTTTCTAACCCTATGTCTTCCTTGTCTATTTAGGCTGTAAGCAGTTTGAGGCAGAACTGTCTCTCACTGTATGTTTGTACATGTTTGTGCCTAGCTCAATGCACCCTGCTTTTGCTTCTAGTACTACTTTACTACAAGTAATTAAAAACGACATGTGTGGACCTTCCTCTGGCATGGATCCAACTGCAGAATCCTGGCCGCAGACTGGAAAGCTCTTCAGGACTAGGGAATGCCATTTGTCTTGTGTTGCATAGGGTGCCAAACACTTTGGTTCCAAACGTGTAATAATAACACTTGATTTTAGATACTAACCAAATATTTACCAATTTTTATGTACCAAAGTTTAAAAGTAAGTGTTGGCCTTAGTTTTACAGGCCGGAGTTTTGATTAAATATGTAGAAAAACCTCTCACAGTTTGTAAAGAAATATTACCTTTGTATTTCTTTAAAGAGACCATCTCAAAGATTTATTACAGCTTTTTTCCATGCTGTAAAGCACTATCTGGAGTAATTAAATCTGTCAATAGAAATTTTTTATTGAAACGTTATCTTTATTGCCATATAGCATTTACATTGTGAGGTGCTTTGTTGTGTGCTATCAATCCTAGGCAAATATGTATTTTTATATCCAGATAAGAAAATATGTTTCTTAAATAATGCAGCAGTATCTCTCCGTGATCTCTTATTTTAGGCTCAAATTTACTTCTGCTTTTGGAAAAAGGAGTGGTTCATTTCCCCCTGGATACACACATGTAACTCCCTTTTGATATCAATAGATATTAAGAACATGTATCAGGTCATAGTGTTTAAGGTCAGAAGCCTACCCTGTTTTTAACCCTCTCTTAAAATGAAAAATCATGAGAATGAAGTAACAGAAAGTGTTACATATGCTAAAGCAGTGGTTCTCAACCAGGCATACGTATACCTGGGGCTATGCAGAGGTCTTCCAGGGGTACATCCACTCATCAAGATATTTGTCTAGTTTTACAACAGGCTACATAAAAAGCACTAGGGAAGTCCATACAAACTAAAATTTCACACAGACAATGACTTGTTTATACTGCTCTGTGTACTATACACTGAAATGGAAGTACAATATTTATATTCCAATGGATTTATTTTATAATTCTATGGTAAAAATCAGAAAGTGAGCCATTTTTCAGTAACAGTGGCTGTGACACCTGTATTTTTTCGTCTGATTTTGGAAGCAAGTAGTTTTTAAGTGAGGTGGAACTTGAGGCTATGCAAGACAAATCAGATTCTTGAAAGGAGTACAGTAGTCTGGAAAGGTTGAGAGCCTCTGTGCTAAAGAATATGGGATGGACATACTGGTCAAGATTGTCAAAACTGGGTGCCTAATCACAGTCTCTAAATCAGTGGTCTCCAACCTTTTTATGCCCAAGATCACTTTTTGAATTTAAGGACAACCCAGGATCTGCCCTGCCCATTCCCCAAAGCCCCGCCCCACTCACTCCATCCCCCCCTTTCTCTGTTGCTCACTCTCCCCCACCCTCACTCACTTTCACTGGGCTGTGGTAAGGGGTTGGGGTTCAGGAGGGGGTGCAGGGTGTGGGCTGGGGCCAAGGGGTTTGCAGTGTGGGAGGGAGCTCCAGGCTGAGCTTGACGCAGGGGGTTGGGATGAAGGAGGGGGTGCAGGGCGTGGGCTCTTGGAGGGAGTTTGGGTGCAGAAGTGGGCTCCAGGCTAGGGCAGAGTGTTGAGGTGCTGGATCTGGGAGGGGATATGGGCTGGGGCAGGGGGTTGGAGTGCAGGAGGGGCTACAGTGTGCTGGCTCTGAGAAAGAGGTCAGGGCTGGGGCAGGGGGTTGGGGTGCAGGAGGAAGTATGGGATGCTGGCTCTGGGAGGGGGCTGAGAGCTGGGGGTTGGGGTGTGGCCTCCCGCCGGGTGGCACTTACCTCAGGCGGCTCCTGGTCAGCGGTGCAGCGAACTTAAGGCAGGCTCCCTGCCTTCCCTGGCCCCACGCCACTCCTGGAAGGGGCCAACATACCCCTGTGGCTCCTGAGGGATACGGGGGGCACGTGGCTCCACGTGCTGCTCCTCTCTGCAGGCACCACCCCCGCAGCTCCCACTGGTCGCAGTTCCCCATTCCTGGCCAACGGGAGCTGTGGAGGTGGTGCTTGCAGGCAGGAGCAGCTAGGGGTGAAAGTAACTTAAAGGACTTACTGGTATGCCAAAGTCCTGAGCAGGGGGCATGGCCTCAACTGGAAGAGGCAAGGCCTTTAAATACCCTGGCCCTTTAAATCAAGATTTAAAGGCCCAGGGGCTCCGGCTGTGGCTGGGAGCCCCAGGGCCTTTAAATCAGCCCCGGAGCTGCCAGCTGCAGAGGCAGCTGGGAGCCCCGCAGCTCAGGGGCGATTTAAAGGGCTTGGGACTCTGGCTGCTGCTACCACAGCGGCGCTCCAGGCCCTTTAAATCTCTGATGGAGCCCTGCCACTGCTACCCTGGGGCTCCAGCAGTAGGGCTCGGGCGGTGCTTTAAAGGGCCCGGGGCTCTGGCCACAGCAGGGAGCCCTGAGCCCTTTAAATCACCAGCCTGGGGAAGCTGGTCCGGTCCAATACGGCGTACTGGCAAGAGCCTGACCAGGCTGGCTTACTTTCACCTCTGGGAGCAGCGCACGGAGACTCCTGCCTCCCCACTCCCCCCACCCTCCCCAGGGCCAAAGGGGTGTGCTGGCTGCTTCTTGGAGCAGCATGGGGCTGGGGCAGGCAGAGAGCCTGCCTTAGCCCTGCTGCACTGCCGGAGATCACAATTGACTGGGAGGGTCTCTAGGATCAACCAGTCAATCGCAATCGACTGGTTAGTGACCACTGCTCTAAATCCATATTTAGGCATCTAAACAAGTTTCCGTGACATATTTTGTTTTTTACTTTTGTGACGATTGCAAGATCTTTGAGTCAGTGACTATGTACTCTTTATTTGTACTGTGATACATCTGTGACACAGCCATTGGTGTCAACTGGCTAAGGGTTCATTCTTTACAAACTCCTGTCTCAGACTTGAGAAACTCATTTTCACTTTCATTACAGCTAATACACCATTTATCCAGAAAGGGTAACATCTGAGGTCTCTACTGAAAGCTTGTAATTTGCCAATACTCATAATCCCTGAAAGATTGTACTTATGGGTAATATTTAAGGAAAAATGTACCTATATTGAAAATCGTGCCCTCATGGTCTTGGAGTAAAAGTGAGTCACTAGGGAATCATGTCTCTGTGATGGCCCATTCAATCAGGAGGGAGTTGGCTAGCCAACTCCTCCCTGGCTAGCCAATCCCATAATGTAATGTAGTCCATGGAAAACCTGTCAAACTATGAACATCAATACCACTTGGAAGTGAAAAAGATGATAGGACAGATAGGTGATCCCCCTGCATGTGAATAAAGATTTAGGATATCACAATGTGGAGAAAGACACTCTGGATCCATTCACTCAGGAGGTACCATGATGAGTGGGGGTGCTTCATGAAAGACTGGGTCCTAGCTCCTTGGGGCCAGCAAGCACTGCAAAAGTCTGGACTTTAGGGTGAGACTCTACTTTACTAGATGGGAAAAGTAACTATTAATAAGTGTAGGCCCTAGTTTGCATTTTTATGATTTTGTTTTATATGTAAGCATTTGTTTCCATCATTCACGCTTGTTTCTATTTGAATCTCTTCGTTCTTTAGTAAATTTCCAATAGAACTCAAGTGCCGTGTGTGATATGGGAGGGGTGGTCTAAGGTAAAACTGCTAAACTGGGGTACACGCCTCCTTTGGGAATGGAGGATCTGGGATTTCTGTGGGCATCCAGAGATCAGGGGCTGGATACCACAGGGGGACACTTTAAAGGCACCTGGTGACTGGGGTGCATCTATTGTTATCCTGCAGGGCAAAAGCAGGCCTGGCATAGCCCCGAGGAGAGTTCTTGAGTGGCTAGCAGGCTGGTTGTGTTAGGGAGATACACCCAGCTGGCACAGACTCCTTCGCACTGGAGTCATATGGAGACAGGTGGGTCACAGCCCCGAGAAGCATCACAGCATCTCACAGACTTTTGGGTACTGTAATATAATAAAAATATATGGGCTTATCTTCAAAGATGCTGATCACCCACAACTCCAGTTGAAGTCAGGGTTGCTCAATGCCTTTGAAAATTAAATGAATAATGAATAACCTCAATGCTTTTTTTCTGAAGGAAGCAATTTAACTTATGGGGCACGCAAATATCATGATGCAGTAGACTGTTTGGATGTTGTGTGTGTGTGTAGTGGGGTGGTCACCCCGCTCCAGCCCTGGAAGGGTTAAAAGCAGCCCTACAGAAGGCTGCGGCTGGGTAAAAGGGATTAGGAGCAGCTGGGGAAGCTGACTGTGTAGCTGACCATAGCTGTCGCCAGCTCAATCAGCACCCAGCTGTCCCTGATAAGAGGGCTGTGGGCCAGAAGCTGAAGGAGTCTTACACTAGCTCTGGAGTGGGAAGGACCTAGCTGCCTAGGAACCAGGTACCCAAAGTGGAGCAGTGCTGGGGAAGGGCAAAGGGAGCTTGGGCGCTCCAGCCTGGTAAAACCCCAGGCTGCAGGCCTTGTCAAAGGCCCAAAAAGGTACTGGGGCTCCAGAGGGGCAGCCTGGGGATAGGCAAAGGCAGCAGGTCCTACCCCCTTGCCAATGATGAGTGGTCATTACAGACTGCAGTCTGCCCCAGTGAGTGGGGACTAGATGATGACTGGCAATAGCCACTGAGGCAAGGTGGGTTTAGAGGGTTGAGGGTTCCCCTGGGAGGAGAGACCCAGAGCGTGTGGGTCCTGCTGGGGCAGAACCTTGAGGTAAAGGGCACCGGGGGTCTAGGAGAGACATGGGGGCCTCAGGCAGGTGAGACACCAGCCTGCAGAGGGCGCTCCATACACTGGAAAAGAGCCAATTCACAGGACAGCCAGCAGGAGGTGCCACACTGGTGAGTCTTGCCCTGCTACAGTGTGAATGAAACATCTGACAGGGATGTGTTACCAAAATATTCCCATCTCCTAGCTACAGATATACATTTATTAATTAAAACATCTGCTTAGTAAACATTAAGGGGGAAAGCATGATCCAACAGAGCCAGTGCAGTAAACTGGAGGCAAAGGGCACAGAACTAATGAAATCAATGTTAATTCAAATTATTATGGTCGAAGTAATCATTGGCCTCTGTGCTGTACAGAACATAAGGAAAGATACAGGAACTTCAAAGAACTTTACAATGGCATGGCCTGATCCAAAGCCCAAATAATCCAATGGGAATCTTTCCACTGGCTTAAATGGCCTTTGGATCACTAAAATCCCATTTCTCCAAACACTTTCACACACCCTTAACTTTGTGCAGATGAGTAATTTCAGTGGGACTGCCCACATGCCTGAAGCTAGGCATATACATAAGTGCATTCAGGATTGGTGTTGGGGTCAAAGGGCCTGATTTTACACCACTAAAGTCAATGGGCTTTTACCATTGAGTTTTACAGGTGCAGGACCAAGCCCTAACTTACAAGCCTATTACATTGTTCAGTGGATCCTATTTCTAGTTAGCATTATTTATGTTTCATTATCACTCCTGTGAAGAATGGCATTATCCCACAAAGTCCATTTAAAATTGAAAGAAGTCTCCTGAAGTTTCAGGTTTTACTCGGGGTTCTTTCAACCCAAAGCTCTTGGTAACTTTTACTCTGTGCGAGGTGGTGTCAGGAAATAAATCCGGGGAGACACAGCCATCTGACCTATAGATGGCTGGCACAAACAGGACAACACGAGTGCTTTCACTTAAAGCTAAACTTTACTTAGTCTCAAGCACTTAGACACATGTCTGCAACAGGTTAGTAAAACACCCCAACCCTTGATAATTACCAAAGCTGAGTGTGGCTCTCGAGTGGCACAGCGGCAGCCTGTCTGCTAGTGGGGAACACAAGATGCATCCAAAGGCAGAATCCAGTCCTGAAGAGTCCCCCTACCTCAAACTTTCCCCCCTTATTTATACATTAGTAATAGAATGACATGTCCCTTAAAGAAAACTTGTTAAGCAAGCAGTTCCAATGGGTAAGCAAGAGGCTCCTTCTGACTATCGATTAACCAGGTGTGGGTTTTTCCAGAGTTTGCAGCCTTGAGGCCCCAGTAGACATTCCTGGGACACATACATGCATCTTAGAAGAGCAGGATCAACAACGTCAACACAATTCTTATCAGGAAGGACGGGGGTCAAGCTGCCCTTTCTGTGGCACCCAAACCTCCCACACACATACCCCCCGCCCCCGCCTTGGTTAAGCTAAGCTTGCTGACTTGGCTGCTTTTAGCAATAAGCCATAGTGGTTTCAGGCACTTTACCGGCTTGCCAAAGTCTCCCCATACACAGGGAGGTGATGATTCATTCCATCCATTATTGAGTGCTTGTAGCATATTTTTATCTATGGTAGGTTTGTGCTGCTGCAGCCATCACG
This sequence comes from Lepidochelys kempii, assembly GCF_965140285.1. NCBI lineage: Eukaryota > Metazoa > Chordata > Testudines > Cheloniidae > Lepidochelys > Lepidochelys kempii. The sequence goes on from NC_136380.1 coordinate 254,704,408, forward strand.
AGGTGATGCTTTTTCATCTGGCAACAGGTATGATTCGTAACAATATTATCAATAATTAAATCCTAACAATTGCAATAATCTTTACAAGTATGAAGTTTCCTTCATTGTACAGTGTACCAACAATAAAACCAAAGGGATTTTTTTTAATTTTAAATATCTTATTTTTATGCAATAGCATTCTTTTTTCCAAAATGCGCTCTTAATACGTGACCAGAGGATATGTGAGTGGGTCCCTTTTTCGCTATGATTGTGCCAGCTGTCTGGCAATCTGTGGTGTCTTTATTAGTTACTGAATGTTGGGAAATAGTGGGTATCTATTTTTCCATAGGAATTCTTGGAATGCATGTTGTGATGTGAAAATTTTGGCAAATTTTTCCTCCAATCATCTGTTATAATATCTATTTGTCGTTCTTGTACCAATGTATGCATAATATAGAATTTTCTTTGCTTCTTCTAATTAAGAAGAGAGCTTTGGGATATCTCTTGGATTCTTGACCTTTTTGTACCATTAGAAAACATTCTGCAGATCTAGCAGGAGCTGTCTCAAGGGTTGCAACTGTTTGTGCGAAAATAGGTAGTGTATAATTTGCAAATATTTATAAAATTCTGTTCTTGGTAATTGAAACTGCTGTTAATTGCTCATGATTTCAATCCAGACAGCTGGTTTGTTTTTCTGCAGAGCTCCCACAGGATGGGAGGCATTACTCAGTGCCTCAAACCCCAACAGGCTTTGCTTCTTTGCATCATTTTATTGTGTATATTCCACATTTCTAACCATACTTGACTGAGTAATGAAGGAGGCTGTGGTTTGTTCCATGTATTAGAAAGGGGAGCAGCAGGTATCTGAAGTATCCTAAGCCTTTGACTTTGAGAATTTACCAGCGGATAGAGGCATTGGGAGTTGCATGGAGCTTGAATAAGAAGAGAAGACAGAGAAGAGCCTGCATGAGCTCAGCCTTATGCTAAGTAACGTGGAAGTGGTAGTTGGAAGGATGAATGTCATGAAACATCTTGAACAGTGATGGGAGTTTAATTGAATTACAAATTTAGAATCAGGCCAAGTCCCCAAAAGGCAAGACAATGTTACATTGTTGCAAAGCAAATTTTGTCAAAAATGATGCACGGCTGAACAAATCACACTGGCAAATTGAAATGTGTGGGAAGGACACAGAAAGGAAAATGACAGGGAAGCTGGCAAATATTCTTCCAAGGATAAACGTATTAGAAAAGAGAGAGAATTAGTGTGGGTGACCAGGAAAATACAAGGGGCTACAAAAGAGAGCATACCAAATCCCTATAAATCAATAGGGTAATCAACAGGAGTTATATAATTACAAGCATGTAAGAAGCTGAAGAAGAACAACATAGCAAAGGACAAACAAAAAAGGATTTTACATAAATATAAAAGGAGCAGGAGGTCAGTAAGAGATGATAGTGCCCTTGAGGGGGATTTGATGACAGACTGATGAGGCAGATATTGCTGGAGAACGAAATGATTAATTTAAGGAGAGTGAATGAAAAGATAAGTTTCTTGAGAATAGAAAAGCAAAAGTAATTGAAACTAATGGTGATGCTGAAAAGATAGAGAAATTCAGAGCATCTAAAATCATGACCTTCAGCTGGAAATATAAAAGTTCTAGTGGATGAAATATAGAAGTCTGAAGTCTGGCACTTTAACTCTGTCCTAGGAACATGGGGGCAAGATCCTCAGCTGGTGTAAATCAGACTAGCTTCACTGAAGACACTGATTTATGCCATCTGATGATCTGGCCCATGAGAGATAACTAGACTGGAGGGAAGCAAATATGTGACTATCATATTTAATAGGAAGAACTTGGAAACTATTGATCTATTCCTCTAATTTCCATACTGCAGTTTCACTTCTGGTCCCCATCCTGTGGTCAAGAGTTGTTGGTCAGGGAAAAAGCAGGACAGCCGTTGGTCAGTCTCAGATGGAAAAAGTCCATATGACTTTAAGTAGACGGTAGTTATAGTTAATCAGCTGGACTGAGCTATCTGAGTCAATCTGAGGCCCAAATAAACAGCTTCATTCTTATTTAGTCAATGAGAATGAATCGGAGTGAAGCAGTTTATCTGGGTTTCCAGTTGACTTTTGATACAATACCATATAAAAGATTAATGCATAAGCTTAGCAAATACCTTCACTCAGTTAGATAAACAGCTGACTATGTAAGAGAAGCTGGCTGTGGGTGCTAAATGGTTACAAAACAAGCAGGAGGTAGGCAATCTACTACAGGGATTAGTAATGGACACACTCTTGCTCAGTCTACATATCAGTGACTGAGAAGGCAAAACCATCAGGGCCTGATCCAAAGCCTATTCAAGTCAAGGGAAAGACTCCCATTGACTTTAATGGGCTTTGGATCAGGGCCTGGATATGCAATCATTCAGATGACTCCAAGACCCCAATGTAGCAAGGTTCTTAAGCACCTGCCTAACTTTAAATATTTAATGTAAGTAATCTCATTGACTTCAGTTGATGACTAGGTTTTAAATTAGACAGGTACTTAAGTACCTTGCAGAACCAGGCCTAAATGAGAGGGGTGATCAATACCAAAAGAGGAAGGAGGCTAAATCTAGAGCAGGGGTGGGCAAACTACAGCCCAAACTGCATCTGGCCCTACAGACATTTTAATCCGGCCCTCAAGCTACGGCCGGGAGCAGGGTCCGGAGCTTGTCCCGCTCTGGTGCTCCAGTCGGGCAGTGGGGTCAGGGTCTTGCCCCGCTCCGTGAGGCTCCTGGAAGCAGCAGCATGTTCTCCCTCCAGCTCCTACACATAGGGGCAGCCAAGGGGCACCACATGCTGCCCCCGCCCCAGGTGCCACCCCTGCAGCTCCCTTTGGCTGGGAACCATGGCCAATGGGAGCTGCAGGGGCAGCACCTGCAGACAGGACAGTGTACAGAGCTGCTTGGCTGCGCCTCCACGTAGGAGCCAGAGGGGGGACATCCTGCTGCTTCTGGGAGCTGCTAGAGGTAAGCACTGCCCGAAGCCTGCACCCCTGACCCCCTCCCATGCCCCAACCCCCTGCCTCAGCCCTGATCCCTCTCCTGCCCTCCGAACCCCATGGTCCCAGCCCGGAGCACCCTCCTGCACCCCAAACCCTCATCCTCAGCGCCCACAATCCCAGCCAGAACCCTCACACACACACCCCTGCACCACAACCCCCTGCCCCAGCCTGGAGCCCCTTCCCACACACTGAACTCCTCATTTCTGGACCCACCACAGAGCTGCACCCCCAGGGGGAGCCCGCACCCCAACCCCCAGTTTCGTGACCATTCATGGCCTGCCATACAATTTCCATATCCAGATGTGGCCCTTGGGCCAAAAAGTTTGCCCACCCCTGATCCGTAGAGACCTGGAAAAAACAAGGACATTGACATATAAGTGGCTTATTTAATGAAAACAAGTAGAAAATAATGAGAGGAATGAAAATGCAGCGTCCTTGCTTTTTGATAGCAGAGGTAAAAACAGTTTATTTAGACCGTTATTATTAATATCCACATGTTATTTTATATTTAATACACTGAAAAGGGGTGAGATGTTTTAGTTTAATTTTAAAAATAGCTGTGTACATCTATTGCAGGAACCACCAATTATTTTAACTTTATTTATTTGGGTGGATTAATTTTGTAGCCAGCCACTCTATTAATTCCCTGTAGGATAAGGGAGGACAGAATCCAGAGAAAAGAGACAAATATATTGTCAGTTGTATACGTGTCATTTAATTGACCATCCCTCATACACTGTCACCCCCAATTCCAACATTACCTTTCATAGCAAGTGCTAATGATTGCACAGCCACAGAAAATATCCGAAGAAATAGAGTAACCCTGATAGGCCCCTCCAGCCAAAATGAAACTCCCTGTAAGATCTCCATTAATTAAAATCTCTACAGCTGGATTCCCTTCATTGTAGGAAATGAACACAATCCCTATAGTTAACTCTTTATTCAAAGGATTTCTTCCTGCATCTACAGAGATAAGCAGCAGTTGTTTGGCATCTAACTTGACTGATGCATGATGTTGCTAACTCTTCTTTAAAATGATCTGCTGCTCAGGGTCCAGCAATAAACCCAGTTTGATCTCTCTTTGAAAATCCCCTAATCAGACTATCACATCTAAAGTCTAAATCTTGGCTTTTAGGTTAATATCAGTATTCACGAAAGCAAGTCACCATCTTGTGTCTTACTGTTTTTACCCCTGAGGCCAAGCCTACGCTAAGTTTTGCCAACACATGTTACATCAGCATAAAGCTGCCGCAGTTAGTACCTCACTTGTGCGTGTGCATTCTTGGCTTCTTGTGTTAACGCTGCACATGCTCACCAGGAGTGTTTGTGTCGATGCCCAGTGCAGTGCACAACCTAACACCGTCCAGCTCAACATCCAGGAAGCTTTGGCAATGCAAGGTGGAGCAGAAACAAATCACACAACGGTGACTGGGAACGAGGGATCAACTTTGCAGAGTGCCCTTGTCTCCAACCCACAATGTCATCCATATCCCATAATTTTCACACCTTCTTTAAAAATCCCACAAACCCAGCGTGGTCCTTCATGGGCCAGGGACAAGCCAGTGCTTCCCACAGCACATCCAGTTTGTGGCCAGATCTCACTATTTCTTCCTCCACAACAGCTCTAAAGTCCAGCCTTTTCTCCTGGTCACAACATTCAAAGTCTGGTCTGGTCCTCCACCATCTGGATTACTGCATCCTCTCCCTCTCTAGCCTCCCTGCCATCCATCTTGCCCCTCCTCTCACCCCCACCTGTGATACACTGCAAGTGCTATAATCTTCTCTGCCTTTCACACACAACATGTCACCTCCCTCCTCTGGCTTCCCTTTCTGCACTGCATTAAATCCCAGTCGTTGTCCTGCTTACTCCTCCTCTCCCACTCAGCCCTCCCCATCCTGGTCCCTCACTTCTGGGCAACTCAAATTGGCAGACCCAAGGAAGGCAGATATGAAAAAGAGGAGCTATGGGCAAAACCTGCCTGAATCCCATGCAGCGAGGACATGTATTTATCTTTTTTTTCCAGCCTGTCAGTCTCAAAAGAAGATTCTCTGGATCAGACCCAGAGCTACTGAGGCTGATTTTACTCCTCAGTTGGTCTTTCCTACCACAGTGAGTGAACAGCTCCCCCCTCAGGGGCGGCCTCTAATCAAAAAAGTGAATTGCAGGACTATGGATGGGAAGATTTCCCCCCAAGTGCCCTATGGATACAGCTACATTTTCTGCTGCTGTTGTATTGATTGAGGGACCCATCAGCAGGGTGCCCCTAAAGGTTCTCAAATAAGTATTTCTAACGATAGACAGAGGAGATGAGATTTTAACCCAGGCAGATACAACTCAACCTGAAAAGAGAGACTAAAGAGATCTAGTTGGACTATATTCAGGGAGCCTTGGAGGAGGGATGAGCAGGGTATCAGGATGCTACAATACTCCGGTCATCGATGCCCCACAAAGCAAAGGAAAAAAAGAGTAGAGTTCCATGATTCCTTCCTCTTCCCCTCCTTGAACCAAATTCCCAAGAGATTTAAGAAGGAGAAAAAGGTCATAAAGCCCTAGGGAATCTAGGAAAAACTCTTCAAAGCCAAACAAAAATCTTCTTCTGCAGAGAAGGAAGAATTTTCTGAGTCAGAACAAGGGGAGGGCAACCAATACACTCCTTCCCCATGTCGGTCATAAACCATGGTCTGAGTTACTCTGCAAAGTTGTGAGGAGGGGCAATGCCAAAAAGTCTCCTCCTTTACCAGCCAGGGTTTTCCCTTGGGCTCACTAGGCTATTCCAAAGCATCTAAATATGTGTATGTACCTCTCTTTAATGAAATGGAAAGAGAGAGTTTTCCTCACCTGCTCACTTTGGTTCTTTTTCAGGACATACCCACCAAACTGAACAGGCTATTTCCTTCATGCTACCTCAGTGTACATTCAGTTACTGTGCTGTGTAGCAGGGAGATGTCACAGAAAGACCACTCTGAGGAAAATTCCAGAGGAAAATATGAAAACCAGGTAGATTGAAAAATGTACACTCAAACACTACAGAGAGGTTGTGATAGTGAGCTTGCTTGATGAGATGAGCTTGCTCAAGGTCTGCTTTACACCCCAGATCTTGCCAGCCAACTTATTTTTCTACCACCCCCACACAAGGTTTTTTAGTGTGTGTGTGGACGGGGATTGAGTCAGTGGGAACTCAAGCTATAACGTGGTAACTCTGTTGTGAAGACACGCTATTAAAGAGAAAGCTTATTCATACCATAGCCAGAGGCCTTTGCCATTAGTGTTAAACAGCTCTTAAATGTACCACAAATATGTTATGCTGCTAGGAAAAAAAAACTGGTGTGGTGGAACACTAGCTGTGGCATTTATCTGAACTTCAGCAGAGGTAACAATGAGGTTCAGAAGCAGAGCAATTTTTGCTCCAGTAGACATGACTGATCTCTGTGTATGCATCAGGGAGTGAACTTAACCCTTTTGGTCCCATATGAAGAGCTAGTTGGAGGCTTCCTGGATGCCAAAATAGTGACAATAGCTTGTTATCTGTTACTACTAAGCAGTAACGTGGATGTTCAGGTAACTTGCCTGGCCTCACACGAAGAGGAATTTGGGAAGCACCACCTGGAGAGAGATCCCCTGGTAAGATGGCTTCACTGGACCCGAGGTCCAGGAGGCAGTGTGGGTGCACAAGGCCATTGTGAAGATAACCTTGATACTTGACTCTTATGGGCTTGGTCCCCTGAGAGCTGCGTTCACCTTAAGGGAGCCACAGCTTTTGAAGAGCAAACTCCCTGTTCATTCTGCTGGGGAACAAATACCCCCTCTCCATGAGGGATGGATCCTTTGGAAACTCTGAGTCTTGCCCTACCATGTAATAAACAAAGATTCTGATTTCTGACCCTACCCATCCCGTTGGGGGTGGCTAGCACTGCAGAACACATGGACTGCAAATGCGTGTGGCCTCCATCTGGGGAGTTATGGGGGGAGACCTTGTACACCTACATGGAGGTCAGTCCCAGTCTAGCCACTGTGTGTGTGAAGAAATGCTAATTTTTCTCATATCCATTCCTTCCCCAACTCTCTCTCACAGATTTCCCTTGTTTCCTCCTGGCTACACTCAGAAATTCATTCTTTTCCCCACATCCCCACCCTGCCTCCACAAATCACCTGCTTCTAGACAGATGACAGACATATCCTTTCAAGCCTCCTTGAGATGTTTCCTGACTCATGTGGAGACAGAAGGCCTCAGAACTGTGAACCTTCCTGGAGTCAGGGGAGGAGCAGCAGAGAACAACTGGCACTGAGGTTGCCTGCTTTTCCACTGGGGCTTTCTCAGTAGCCAGTAGAGGGAGCTGTTTCTCTCTCGAGTGAACGACCTGTGTTTGTTTCAGTTGCTACTAAGACAAAAGGCCCTTTTGGAGACAAAGCCGCACGCAGTAAACACATCTGCCCCTTGACCCTTTCCTGAAAATGGTCATTGGACAAATGTCCAGTTTCCCATTGGTCTAGTCTAGGCCTGGTAAAAGAGAGGATACAATGTGCTGGGACAGTGTAGGATGGTGGATGACTGTCCCTATGTCCAGCACAGGACCTCAAACTCTTCTTGTTACTCCTGCATACCGAAGGCATAATAATAGGTACTTGGCCCAGGAGGAGAGCTGCCTCTTGCTCAGTTATATATCTTTCCCTCATGCTCATCTTCGCCACTCCCCTCTTTTGCTGCCGTAGGATCTGGCCTATAACTCACCACCTTACACATCCTGTTGTACACATATAATGAATTAATGAAAAAAACTACATGAAATGTGGGCCTGCTGAGCTGACTCTCTTCAAAAAAAAAAAATATATATATATACAGGATACTATCAAAAATTCTTCAGATTTCTCTTACTATTGCTCTGTATTTATTTCACTGAAGAATGTGATTCTCCACTACCTACAAACTACTGTTTTTGCTTCTCACATGAGATGTGGCCACATTGTGCACTGCAACAAAGAAAGTGCAAGGCACCTGTGTAACTGAATGGGTGTCTTCTATGCGCATTGGGAAATACAGCCAGCAGAAACCATAATAATCTCTAATAGTTTATGTCCATCCCTCTTTGTTCCGTGATGGCATTTTTAGGGTTTCCTGTTTGTGGCACTTGTCCCAACATTAGAAAAAAACAATTTTTTTTTTTTGGCAAATTGTGACTCATTTATAGGAGTAACAAATCTATATTTAGTTTGTAGTTTTTAAAAATAGTTTCCCTGTGAATCACATCCAGTGTTGCCCCCTTTTTGAAGTCCCTGGTTCCCAGGAAGGAACTCCCAGCTACTGTGGAAGAACTCTCAGGTCCACTATCCCTTCTGCAAACAATTTTCAGCACCACAAGAATTGCAAATGTTGGGTATTGTAACTAAGCCTGGCACCCTTGAGGTTATATGGTGTTCTCTGGGCCAGATCTGTTACTTCATGAAGTCATTCCATCAGGCTCCCTGTCCACACACTGGTCTTCAGAAGGATGGCCTGGTGGCTAGAGCATTAGCCTGTGACTCAGGAGAGCTGAATTCAATTCTCTGCTTCCACAGACTTCCTGTATGATCTTGGGCAGGTCACTTAAGGTAAAATTTTCAAAAGCACCTACCTGACTAAGGAGCCTAACTCCCTTAAGTAGACAGCTGCTTCTTTGTAGCACCATTTGGTGGAGGATTGCAGTCCCTGTTGCTCTCGAGCAACAATTCAGTTACCCCCTGGTCCTTAGCCTCCTCCAATGTGAGAGTTCACTTTCCTTCTCTCTGGGAACCCAATAGTTGGTAAATCCAGTATAAACCACCACGTCTAATTCCAGGAATCTTAAATAAAAGCAGGGTTTATTTGGCAGGAGGGCAGAAAATAAAGAGAGCATTGAAAGGCATGTGAAGCAGAATTTAGGCCCTGATTCAGCAAAGCTCTCAAACACATGCTTTGCTGGATGGATTTAAGCAAATGCTTTGCTCAATCAGTGCCATAAGCATCTAGATAAATCCCTAAAATAAGTCCAGCTAAACCAGCTCTAGCCTTAAGTGCATAGACTAACGTATAAACAAGATGAAAACCTTTCAGATTGGAATGTCCTTGTTCTGACTCACAGCACCATGCTGTCGGTCAGCTCAGTTTTCCAGCTACTCTCTCACATAGTTTATCTGTCAAGGTATGTCATGTCCCAGTATTTCCCACATCCATCTTGTCTTTGATCTGGAAATGAAGTGTTTGCCCACTTTAATACCTTATAGTTGTCCTTTTAAATCCCTGCTCAACAAGGACCTGATCCTGCCTGGTGCAAACCATTCTTGTCCTGATCTAGCAAAGCACTTAAACATCGACTTTGGTGGTTCACGGGCACGTGCTTAAATTTAAACATGTGCTAGACGGGGGGCAAAATGTTCAACAGCTGGTCAAATTGAGCCCTGCTGCTATAGGTTTGTGTCAGTTCCCAAGCACAGTTATTTTTGTATATAATGCAAGTGTTTCTCTCATTGTTTTATGTTAGATTTTAGTTTATTTTCCTGGTTCGGTTTATAAGATTTAAATCCCATAAAAGTTCCTCCCCACATGCACACATACTTTAGCCAAAGACATTTGATCTAAAGGAGTATAACCAGCAGGTGGCTTTGTCAATAAATTCTCATTAACATCATTTTGAGAGGATGTTTCATGCACATTGAGATTGTTATAAACATCCCTTACTAGACCCAAATGACAACTTATTTTATACTAAATATTAAACTGTCTATAGCACTGTATATAGCATTTTGTACAAGCCTTTTCTTAATATTTTGTTTTAATCTAAAATGTGAACCACTACTTATTTTGGATGAGGATATGTGACATTCCCTAGGGTGTAATCTGAACTGCTGTGTTCCCTTAGCTCTCCAGCTATATAAATAATATAGCGACAGCAAACCTCTCCAGGCCACCATCATGTAAAGCCACTCCCAGCTGAGTACATGAATGCTATACCCAGCTATCCATGAATTATATATAGGGTGACACCCACATATCCCTCAGTCCCAGCCTTGACCCCCAGAAAGTGGATCTTGTATCGTTCAGTAGTTCACTGGAGCGTACAAGCTCATAAGTAGTCTGTCATTCCAGCAGTGGATAATGAATACTCACCAGCCCTTTTGGCCTGAGTAGAGAGTTCCCAAACACTTCAATCAAATAAACCGGTTTAGATAAAACAATAAAGCAAGTTTATTAACTAGAGAAAGATTTTAAGTGATTATAAGTGACAAGGCATAAAAGTCAGAATTGGTTACAAAAGAAATAAAAAAAGAAAACCACACACTAATTCCTAAATTTTACCAAGCTAAACAAGATTTGAAGCAAACCTCATTCTCACCACACCAGATGCTGCAAGCAATTCTCAGTTCACAGTTCTTCATTCACACTCTGGATTTCCACTCAGCCTGGAACCACTCTGCTTAGTTTAGTGCTCTTCAGTTATACATTGATGTTACGAGCAGAGAGATATAAGGTGGAGAGGAGAGGGTCCTGTGGAGGTCACTGTCTTTTATCTTTATACCCACCTCCTCTCTTTGAGGATTGCCTCTCCACCAGGATAAAGATAAACAGTCCACTGTGTACATGCGAGTCACACCATACCTGGTAGGAAATGTAAATTTCTTGCTTATACTTTCCCGTTGCTGAAGAATGGCTGTTTAAGTAAGTGATAGCCCACTTGGCTTTGTTGAAACCTGTCTGGGGTTGCCCGTGTGACTTTGTCTCTGAAAAACTAGTTTGTGGGCATTACCCAGAACGACAACATAATTCAGTAACAGTCATATAGCAAGATTTTGTAATTTTACATGCACTGATGTTACACACATCTTAATAGGACAATAATGTTCAGCAGCTTATGAGTTATCAGTGATACCTTACAAGGCATGCTTTGTACCAAACATATCCTAACCATATGAAAGTGGTGAACGTGTGGTACAGGGTGTCACAGGATAGAGAATTTTTTTGTTACACATCTTAAAATATAACATATACATATGTATTTAATTATATGATAAGTTAGCGGACAGCAGTCAAAGTGATTAGTTTGTTGTAGTGTCTAACAATAACAGTAAAGTCCTGTTTTTCCATTGAGTAAGCATAGCCATCAGTCTGTTCACATACTGGCCAACCCTCCTTCATCATCCTTCACATTATTATAGTTGATAGTAGGTTTGCCACTGACTTCAATGAGGTAGACTTGGGCCATTTACCCTGAATCTCCCAAGTTATTATCGGACCAGTTATTATGTACAATATGATGACTTTGAGTCTGATCCTGTTCCCATTAAAATCAGTGGCAAAACACTGATGGACTTCAACTGGAATTTGCTTGGCCTCATTGGGCCAATTCTTGCTCCAATATTGTTGGAATTCACCAGATGGCACTTTAGAAGTAGTTTTACAGTTTTGTTTAACTGAAGATATAGGCCATTAGATCTTGGAGAAATGTTTGTTGTTAGGTGTGATGCAGTTCTTTCTAGAAGCGAAGCATATCACCAGTAAACATGATTCTCTCTGCCTAAGTGTCTTTGACTAGAATAATCTCACAGGTGCAGAGGTACAGGATAAAAACATCCAAAATAAAGGAAAACATTACATGGTGTCAAAGTATTACAAACTTTAGATATCTCACTTGCTTTTTACTGTTTGAGATATTTGTGCTCTTTCTGCTGTTCTCTCAGCTTGGACAGGGAAAAGAGACTTATTATTATTTATATGTATCGCAGAGGTGCGTGGAGGCTACAGCCCTATTTTATAGATCCTCTATAAACATATAAGGAAAAGATGATCCTCCTCAAAGAGGATCTAACTAGTCTGTTCTACTTTTGTTTCTAGTGAGCCTACAGTCAGCTAGATTTTTACTTCCTATATTCTGTTCTATTCAGGTTCTTATATTGTCCTTATCACTGTAGGATCTGAGCACCTTCTAGTAGTGTATTGTGCAATGTAACTAATATTTGTCACATGAGTCTTGCTCTTTCTTTTATCCTCTCCCCAAGAGGAGAATTGTGTGTGCAGTGTCACGTTTTGTTTTGGTAGTGATTTGTTTTGGGTAATTTTTAAAATTGTACATAAATTCCATACCCTAGTAGAATGTTACACTGTTGCAAACATTAAAGGGAAATTAATATTGTTTAAAAATTGTTTCCACTGGAATTTGTGAAGTTTAAAAAAAGACTTAATATTTCTATTGGTCTTAGACTTAGTAAAAGCTTATTTTTAAAAAACCTTGCATTGTGGGCCAAATTAGACCTGTCTGTCTCTTTAATTTTACATAGTTTATAACAGAAACAATGATGTGTTGGAAGGACATATACTCACAGTTAATGATTAATTGGGCCTTAGTTTAGGGACTTGCCTATCCCTTGACTCCTGTAATCAAATATGAATTAGCTGAAACACCTCCTTCCCCCCCACCACGTGTCCTTTGCTTCATTATATACACCTTCCCATTAGGTAGCAAATATCTCCCGAAGAGCAAACACAACAAACTACTGATCCTGTGCTCCTTACTCAGGCAAAACTCCCACTGACCTCATTCACTTTGGGAAACGCAAGACTGGGCTGCGATCCTGCAATTCACTGTGTGCAGGCCCTCTGCTGCGTCTGCATGGAGCCTCATTTCAGAGAATGGGGCTGTGCTGGGGTGCACTGCCGTGTTCTCACACAGTGAATTGCAGGATCAGGGACTGTGCAAGGAAACTGATGAAACAAGGGGGCAGATCCTCCACTTTTGTAAACTGGAACGATGACAATTTACTTGTCCCAAGGTCCTTAAACTTCTCTTTTGTATAAATGTCCACATGATAGCTCTGCTTCTAGTACGTTGATTACAATGCCACACTCCACCTATTCTCAAGCTATCCAGTTACACAGGTTCTCTGGCTGATTGTCATCCATTTAGTGTTAAATAGACATGGGAAACAATACAAGGTTAGACTCTTGGTCTTGTTCTGATCTTGAATTCACACTTTTCATGAAACAGGCTGAACTCAGTGTTGCAGCCATATCAATAGTTAACAACTAGAGGCGAAAATGTTCATCTGTTTCTTTTACTTGAGACACTCAGATCAATAGAAAGAGTCTTCTCTCTTTTTGACTTGCCTATGCAAAATTGTCATCAATTATTAATCAAAGTAGATTAGACTTCATTGAAGATATGACTTCCTGCAGCAAGATACAATCTCCATAAATGTTAGTTTAAAGGTGCATCCTTTCTTAAAATGCTGCATGTTAAAAAAACAGCAAAAAAAGCTGTTGTTAGCCGATTGAAATTGAATTGTCAAACTGAAATGAATTTAATTGGAAAAATGGGTGGTGCAAGTATTTTACAGAAGTATAGGTTATTGTGCACAGTAAGCATGCAGAACAATATACTACAAGAAATGTCGTGCAGGGACCTCAGTAGGGTGCAGCAAATCCTATCTAGCTTTATCTGCTCTAGAGAATTTTAAGCAACTCTGCCTGGGTGAAATTCACCACTGTGCAAAAGGCCAGCACCACTGAAATCCAACATAAACCATATTTGGAACGAGCGCACTAGGGAGTGGGGGACCCCTTCGAGCCAACGTTATAAAAGAGACATGAGGTTTCTTCCAAGCAGATAGCCCTGGCTTCCTGTGGATCCCCCATGATGTGCATGGATCAGCTGGGAATCATCAGGGTTTCTGGATTGGTGCCACTGCCCATCCCACAGGGGCACAGAATCAATGGGGAGTTTTGCTTGAACCAGGGCTAGGCCCTATATTTACAATAAACATCTTTTAACAAAAAGAAAAGGAGTACTTGTGGCACCTTAGAGACTAACCAATTTATTTGAGCATGAGCTTTCGTGAGCTACAGCTCACTTCATCAGATGTTTACCGTGGAAACTGCAGCAGACTGCTAAAGTCTGCTGCAGTTTCCACGGTAAACATCTGATGAAGTGAGCTGTAGCTCACGAAAGCTCATGCTCAAATAAATTGGTTAGTCTCTAAGGTGCCACAAGTACTCCTTTTCTTTTTGCGAATACAGACTAACACGGCTGTTCCTCTGAAACCTGTCATCTTTTAACAGTTATCCTACATTTCCAGTCACTTAGTTTAAATGCATGTAAAAACATACAGTATGTTGCCTCTTGTATTGTTCTGTCATGAACATTATCCCTCAAATACATTTTGATGCAATACAGCCAGCTAACGTGGCTTAAAGATCAATTTAGAGGGACTGTGTGATCCCTGTCAGAAATCATCAGCGTGCCACACTCTCTTTATTATTTTCTTCAGCTTTACTTTTCAACTGTGTACAGAGAATGAATAGGAAACAAAGTGCTAGACAATTATGACCTATTTAAATTATATATTGATAGCCCAGCACACAGTGGAAAGTCATTAAATAAATCATCATAAGGGAAACAATTCAAAATGATCTTTTTTTTTTTTTGCATTTGCTATACACCGTAAGGGGATGGAAGGCTTTCATAGGGAAATAAAAATTCACATACAATGAATGATACATGCAAAACAATATAGTATATCATAATCTAATGGAGAGTGACATTTTAAAATGCAAGATTAAATGGATTCCCATTATGTTCCAGGAGGGGAAAGCTGTAATTTAGTTTCCTTGTGTTAGGTTTCTACTTTTTGTGATTTGTGTGTTTCTTTATAGGAAAATTTAGCCTCTGTTTTTGAGGAAAAAATATCTGTTTCTAGGAAATTGTTTTCCTTGAATTCTATCAAAAGTTGGCCCTTCTAAAGCCAAATGTTCTGGGTATCAGGTCCCAGCCAGGGCTCAATGTTGTTTCCATTGGAGTCAATGGCAAAATGCCAATGACCTTAAATGGGAGTAGCAGCGGTCCCAGCTCCCACAATTTTATCAAGAGTCTCATAACATTTGGTGTTTTCCCTAAAGCTCCAGCTCTTGGAGTCATGGGATTATGTGAGACATTTCAGCTTTCATTTTTGAAAGAAGTAAGTTTCTAGCCTTAATGGTAGCATAGAAAAGCTTGAAAATGGAAACCCTAAAAGTTCAAAAAAACCTGAAGGCAAATAAAAAGAATACAAGCGATACTCTTTTTTTAAAATCTCATGATTTTTAGGACAATCTTATGATTTGTTATGGAGGACCTGACTCATGATTTTGGAAAAGCCTTAAGGTTGGCAATATTGGAGCAGGTTCAGGTGCTGTTGTTCTGATTCAGCAAAGCATTTAGGCACATGGTTTCAATAGGAGTTAAGCACATGCTTAAAATTAAACATATGCTCAAGGGCTTTGCTAAAATGGGACCTAAATTACGAGTATCTTTAGACCCTAATCCTGCTATAGGAACTGTTTGGGCAAACCTTAATGCCTGCATGAATCCCTGTGCAGGATCAGGGCCTAAATTATTAAAACTGGAAGAATTTTAAAGATCTAATTTGCTTTTCACTGATTATACTATTTGTTTAATTTACCTTTCTCTCAGTTGAGTCAATGAGAGTAGACTAAACCATCTTCACTTCGTTTTGCAGCTTTTCATGTTATCATGCAATAGTGCAATGCTGCAATATCTGATTTGCATGCATGGCATGGGAATGTTTATTTGTTTTTAAAATCTTTGCCTTTAGAATTTTTTTTTTAAAAAGAGAAAGTTTTCCATCAATGTTAAGATTTACAAAAGTTTAGTTTACAAAAAGGACATTTTTGGACAAATTTGACCTGACTGTGTCCCTTTAAATTTTGCATCCCTGACCTTTTTGTGTTCAGTTCACAATGGTAACATTCATTTAGTTTTTGCATAAGATTTATATTAGGGCCTAATCCTGAGAGGGCCTAATCCTAATCCCAGTTTTTAGGGTCTGATCTTTCTTCAACTGACATCAGTGGGTACAGGATCTGGGCTAGAAATATATCCTTCTTAAGAAAGTAATTTTTTAACACAAAAATTAAAGAAATGAGCTACATTTCAATATCACAACAAATCATGGGTCAGACCCTCTGCTGATATAAATATGCTGATTTACATTAGCTGAGGCTCTCACCCCATGTTGAGAAACCCGAGTAGCAGTAGCAAACCATCAGGAATAGGCTCACATATATTAATACCTCATAAAAGAGAACAAACTGTTCTTCAGAAAGAAGAAAAATTGCACATCCTTGTGTGAGCGAGTTAAGTGTCCGTTACCTATATACAATTTCACTAGGGTGAAGATTCTAACGGCAAGAAAAGAGCACTACGAAAATAAAGCTTTAAAAAAAAATCCACTGTCAGTAATACTAGCAATGCAGACAGTGTAGCTGAATATACTTCGACATGTAAAACTTGTGTTGTTTAATATTTCATTGAATATTACTGCTTTGATTATCTCAGAGTTGTTAATATTAGAAAATTAAATCTGCTGTTTATATAAAGGCTAACTCCCTCTGTCCCTCTCCAGGAATTAGTTTTGAGCCAGGACAATTACTAGCTCTGATGGTGGAAGGTTTCTCTGCCACTACTGTTGCTCAACAACAATGAAAAAACCTTCCTTACTAAAAGAATTGCACTAACTGTGCTAGAGAATAAATGTTGGGTCTGTGAACTTTAATTGGCTCCTTTTCATCATAAGGGAGCAACCCCTTCACACAGTGATCTCAGTGCATGCAAGAGGTGCAGATGTGGATGAAAAGCAGCGCGCTCTCTCTCTCTCAAGCTTAACCCACATAAGATGGGGGTGATGTTAGTAGCAAGAGAGAAAAACATTTTAATAATAACATTTAGCATCCATACACTGCTCCTACTCTGTAGATCTCAAAGTGCTTCACACAGAAGGGGAAGCATTATTATTCCCATTTTTGAAGGCTCAATCTACTCCCACCTCCATACAGTGTCTAGTCTCTTCATGGGATGGTGTTCCATGAAGGAGGAGTGCTGGGTAGAGACGGGCTCCATCTTACGAAGAGAGGGAAGAGCATCTTTGCCAGCAGGCTGGCTAACCTAGTGAGGAGGGCTTTAAACTAGGTTCACCGGGGGAAGGAGACCAAAGCCCTGAGGTAAGTGGGAAAGCGGGATACCGGGAGGAAGCACAGGCAGGAATGTCTGTGAGGGGAGGGGCGATCAACAGGTTATCTCAAGGTTATCAGGTTAACAGGTTATCAATGAGGGGCGATCAACAGGTTATCTCAAGTGCTTATATACAAATGCACAAAGCCTTGGAAACAAGCAGGGAGAACTGGAGGTCCTGGTGATGTCAAGGAACTATGACGTGATCGGAATAACAGAGACTTGGTGGGATAACTCACATGACTGGAGTACTGTCATGGATGGATATAAACTGTTCAGGAAGGACAGGCAGGGCAGAAAAGGTGGGGGAGTAGCACTGTATGTAAGGGAGCAGTATGACTGCTCAGAGCTCCGGTACGAAACTGCAGAAAAACCTGAGTGTCTCTGGATTAAGTTTAGAAGTGTGTGCAACAAGAGTGATGTAGTGGTGGGAGTCTGCTATAGACCACCGGACCAGGGGGATGAGGTGGATGAGGCTTTCTTCCGGCAGCTCACGGAAGCTACTAGATCGCATGCCCTGATTCTCATGGGTGACTTTAATTTTCCTGATATCTGCTGGGGGAGCAATACAGCGGTGCATAGACAATCCAGGAAGTTTTTGGAAAGCGTAGGGGACAATTTCCTGGCGCAAGTGCTAGAGGAGCCAACTAGGGGGGGTGCTTTTCTTGACCTGCTGCTCACAAACCGGGTAGAATTAGTGGGGGAAGCAAAAGTGGATGGGAATCTGGGAGGTAGTGACCATGAGTTGGTTGAGTTCAGGATCCTGACGCAGGGAACAAAGGTAAGCAGCAGGATACGGACCCTGGACTTCAGGAAAGCAGACTTCGACTCCCTCAGGGAATGGATGGCCAGGATCCCCTGGGGGACTAACTTGAAGGGGAAAGGAGTCCAGGAGAGCTGGCTGTATTTCAAGGAATCCCTGTTGAGGTTACAGGGACAAACCATCCCGATGAGTCGAAAGAATAGTAAATATGGCAGGCGACCAACTTGGCTTAATGGTGAAATCCTAGCGGATCTTAAACATAAAAAAGAAGCTTACAAGAAGTGGAAGGTTGGACATATGACCAGGGAAGAGTATAAAAATATTGCTCGGGCATGTAGGAATGTTATCAGGAGGGCCAAATCGCACCTGGAGCTGCAGCTAGCCAGAGATGTCAAGAGTAACAAGAAGGGTTTCTTCAGGTATGTTGGCAACAAGAAGAAAGCCAAGGAATGTGTGGGCCCCTTACTGAATGAGGGAGGCAACCTAGTGACAGAGGATGTGGAAAAAGCTAATGTACTCAATGCTTTTTTTGCCTCTGTTTTCACTAACAAGGTCAGCTCCCAGACTGCTGCGCTGGGCATCACAAAATGCGGAAGAGATGGCCAGCCCTCTGTGGAGATAGAGGCGGTTAGGGACTATTTAGAAAAGCTGGACGTGCACAAGTCCATGGGGCCAGACGAGTTGCATCCGAGAGTGCTGAAGGAATTGGCGGCTGTGATTGCAGAGCCACTGGCCATTATCTTTGAAAACTCGTGGCGAACCGGGGAAGTCCTGGATGACTGGAAAAAGGCTAATGTAGTGCCAATCTTTAAAAAAGGGAAGAAGGAAGATCCTGGGAACTACAGGCCAGTCAGCCTCACCTCAGTCCCTGGAAAAATCATGGAGCAGGTCCTCAAAGAATCAATCCTGAAGCACTTGCATGAGAGGAAAGTGATCAGGAACAGCCAGCATGGATTCACCAAGGGAAGGTCATGCCTGACTAATCTAATCGCCTTTTATGATGAGATTACTGGTTCTGTGGATGAAGGGAAAGCAGTGGATGTATTGTTTCTTGACTTTAGCAAAGCTTTTGACACGGTCTCCCATAGTATTCTTGTCAGCAAGTTAAGGAAGTATGGGCTGGATGAATGCACTATAAGGTGGGTAGAAAGCTGGCTAAATTGTCGGGCTCAACGGGTAGTGATCAATGGCTCCATGTCTAGTTGGCAGCCGGTATCAAGTGGAGTGCCCCAAGGGTCGGTCCTGGGGCCGGTTTTATTCAATATCTTCATAAATGATCTGGAGGATGGTGTGGATTGCACTCTCAGCAAATTTGCGGATGATACTAAACTGGGAGGAGTGGTAGATACGCTGGAGGGGAGGGATAGGATACAGAAGGACCTAGACCAATTGGAAGATTGGGCCAAAAGGAATCTGATGAGGTTCAATAAGGATAAGTGCAGGGTCCTGCACTTAGGACGGAAGAACCCAATGCACAGCTACAGACTAGGGACCGAATGGCTAGGCAGCAGTTCTGCGGAAAAGGACCTAGGGGTGACAGTGGACGAGAAGCTGGATATGAGTCAGCAGTGTGCCCTTGTTGCCAAGAAGGCCAATGGCATTTTGGGATGTATAAGTAGGGGCATAGCGAGCAGATCGAGGGACGTGATCGTTCCCCTCTATTCGACATTGGTGAGGCCTCATCTGGAGTACTGTGTCCAGTTTTGGGCCCCACACTTCAAGAAGGATGTGGATAAATTGGAGAGAGTCCAGCGAAGGGCAACAAAAATGATTAGGGGACTGGAACACATGAGTTATGAGGAGAGGCTGAGGGAGCTGGGATTGTTTAGCCTGCAGAAGAGAAGAATGAGGGGGGATTTGATAGCTGCTTTCAACTACCTGAAAGGGGGTTCCAAAGAGGATGGCTCTAGACTGTTCTCAATGGTAGCAGATGACAGAACGAGGAGTAATGGTCTCAAGTTGCAGTGGGGGAGGTTTAGATTGGATATTAGGAAAAACTTTTTCACTAAGAGGGTGGTGAAACACTGGAATGCGTTACCTAGGGAGGTGGTAGAATCTCCTTCCTTAGAGGTTTTTAAGGTCAGGCTTGACAAAGCCCTGGCTGGGATGATTTAACTGGGAATTGGTCCTGCTTTGAGCAGGGGGTTGGACTAGATGACCTTCTGGGGTCCCTTCCAACCCTGATATTCTATGATTCTATGATTCTATGATTCTCAGAGTCCAGCTCGTCTCATCATTGCTTCTAGATACTCACAGAGCAAAAGTGATAAGAAATGCCTCTTCCCACCTTTGATTTGCCAAGAGATGGTGCCCATTTTTCAGATAATAACCTATTCGCTGTGGTCCAATCTTTTGTTGCCTCCCAGTTGGCCTGCTGCAATACTATCCCACGCTGAAGGTGGTGAAACCTACACAGGAACTGCAGGTTGTACAACATAAATGCTGTGCTCAGATACCATGGTGATGGGCATCCCTATAAACCCCTAAGGCCTGGTCTACGCTACAGAGTTAGGTCAACGTAAAGCAGCTTATGTTGACCTAACTCTGTAAGTGTCTACACTAAAATGTAGCTCCTACTGGTATAACTCGCCCACTACATGATTTAATAACTCCACCGCTGTAGGAGTCATAGCACTTAGGTCAACATATTTAGGTCGACACAGTGTCAGTGTAGACACTGCATTGCTCACATTGATTGTTGCTGCCTTTCAGAAGCCGTCCCACAATGCCCCACATAAAAGTTAAATCGGTGTGAGCGCTTCTGGTGAGGACGCGCACCGCTGACACAAGAAGCGTAGTGTAGACATGTACAAGTGATTCAATTACTGCAGTGGCTGTATGTTGACGTAACTGAGGTTGACTTAATTCTGTAGTGTAGAGTTGCTCTGAGATAGATACTGTTTAAGCAAGAAAACCTTCCAAGAGCACATCACATGACGATCTCGCTATTCACTTCTGACTATGATTCAAGATCCAGATCCTGATTTTTAAGGCCTTTCATGGGATAGAGCGTAGTTATCTTAGAGATGCTGAGCCAAATTCTGGCCCTTGTTCTTGCCCCTTTATATCAGTCCAGCCCCAAATGGGCTGTAAAGGGATCGAAGCAACCCCTCAGGGAATTTCTCCATCTCAGCAGAGGTACAGGCACAGTCCTGTACAGTGCCCCCTTGCAGCCCTTGGCATTGGGGTATGCTGTAGGTGGCAACCCATAGGCAGCTGGGTAGTGCTGCTGTTAGTTAGAGCAGTTCATGGGTCTTCTCAAACTTACACCAACGGCCACATCACTCTTTGGAGCAGCCCAACAGCTGGCACAAAAGCCACAATTGTCGCAGTCCCTCTACGCTGTCAGGCTCTTGAGATGCACAGCTCAGGCTCTGACCCTGCCACTCCAGTCACAATACCCTGGGACAGCAGCGCTCAGTAGGCACAGTGCAGCTGATGGAGCCCAGAGCAAAATGGGACAATATGCTCCCAGGGAAAGGCCTCTGACTCTGGAACTCTGGGTGGGAGGGGATCAGATCACTAACCCCCTACACCTGACCATGTTCAGAGCAGGATGCAACCCCCACCTGGTTAGAGGAGACTCAGCAATAACAAAGACTGAACAAATGGAAGGGGAAAAAAAGACCTGACATAAGAATGCCTGAACATGGGAGTGATAACAGCAGGGTCCCTTATGGACAATTTGCATGGGACTTATATGGGGGAATGGCACGTCTGAATAAATTGCAGCCCTGCTCCCCATCCCAGGTTGCCCTGCTAGTCCTGAAAGTGGGCCGGAGTCACTAACTTTAATCAAAATGGTCGCTGTGCACTAGCGTTCTGACTTCGGTCTGGGAGGAAGGAGGTCGACCCGTCTCCTCACATGCCCCAATACCATAGCTGGGAGAGTGTGGGCTGGTGCAGATGTGTGCGCACAGTGTGGATGTGGACTCAGAGGTCTATGTGCCCGGAGTCTCCTTAAGCACTAAGGGTGAAATCCTGGCCCTACTGAAGTCAACGGGAGTTTTGTTAGGATTTCACCCCACGTGTTGGGCACAAACCAGTTTGCGCCCACCCCCCATAAGCTAAAGCAAGCTTGACCCGTAAGTCAATCACTTTCAAATGCTTGTTCCCTAGCTCACTCAGAATAGAATTTGGAGGTTGGTGCCAGCAGACAAAGTAGAGCGGTGTGCTAAAAGAAAGCCCTGGTTTGCAATCTTTACACAAGCAGAAGTCCCCCTGAAATCAACAGAAGACTAAGCCTGTAGTACTCTGGACTTTTTTTTAATGTTATCCATTCATTGGATATATTTAATCATTAACTTCATATTAACCCTTGATTTTAGTGCTCTCAATGGCTAGAATGTGCTTTCATAGCTTCCTTTCAAGGCCTTTTCCTAGCTTTCATTTTAAAGTCAATCACATCTTATGCCCTGAGATTTTCGTGCAGCTGTGGGAGGAAAAGAGAGACAGAGAAGGCAAAGATCCTTTAATAGTACTGGAGACCTTAAAGAGTGTCCTTGAAATAAATAAATAATGTCACTTAAAAAAATAAGGGGAGAAAAGTCATCTTTCTGAATGAGGCCTGTTCCCAGATTGTGAGGATGAAATAATTAAAACGTGCACATGCATAATTGTGTTCTACCTTTAAACTTGCGAAGATTTCTTACTTTTGCTCCTGTTCTATCTCCTTTACATGACTGACTGGCTTCCATCCCTACTCCGTGTATCCTTGGAAAGGAGAAACAGCAGAACTGAGGCCAACCTTACTCCCAGGTTCCTTGGCAAGAGAGAGTTTTCTGATGAGGGGAGTGCAGAGCGTATGCCTTACCGAAGTAGGCGAACACCTCAGATCTACTACTCTATTAAATTGGCTGGTGCTGCCTTGGATTTTGTTTCCAGTCATCCTTCTCTTTAGCTGATATGGCCACTCCTAGTTTGTCTTTGCTTTGATAGAAAAAAACCAGCAAATATTCAGGTGACTCCCATGTATTCTGAATATCTGAAAGAACTTATTCAAGTTATGCTTGTGTTCTCTCGTGTGTTCCGACAATCAGCTGATCTCATTGATCACAATGCTTTTGAGGTTCCCCAAAATTTGGCTGGGTAAACACAGATGTTCTACATTTTCTAATCGCTTGTAGTTCTTACTGGGCACCCCAATTTTCCAAACAATTTCTTAAATCTATTTCCTTATTTCTTCCCCCTCCCGCCTGCCATTTCCCCCCCTCTATTATTTCTTGTGCACAAATGTTTAAGTAACAAATATTTTAACTGGCATGGACCAAATCCTTACTCAGTCAAACTCATACTTGATGGATCCTCTTGTTATAGGGAGGCCCCTGAACTGATCTGTGGCAGTGGATGGGGGAATCCTGAGTGGCTCTGGGGGAGCTGCTGTTAAGGGTGCATGTGTGGGTCTGTGTCTTCTCATTTTTCTGACCACTTTGTGCCAGCTTTCTTCAGCTGAGCTGGCTCCCCTGCTTATCTGTTAGTACATTTTCTACTCCACAATAGCAGCAGCCACTCAGGGGAAATGGGGGGAATATATGGGCAGAGGGAGGGGGACTAGGCCTCATGTCCACCTTCAACAGCAGCCTCCTTCTTGGGTTAAAGAGGGAAGGGAAAGGAGAGGGGAACTTGGATTAAGGGAGAGGGAGTGAGAAGGCACAATAAGGGAATGCACCTCAGATATGAGGAGGAAGCAGGATGGATCTCAGTTGGGAGAGAAAACTCAGTGGAGTGGCCACAGTGGGGAGCAAAGGAGGAAGTGGGTTTGTTGAGAGGAGGGTGAAGGATAAGAGGAACGTGAGGGAGACTCCTTGGAAACTAGAGAAGAGCCAAAGGAGGTGAGGGGAAGAGAGGTCAAGGACAACATAATATGAGGGAGAGCAAGGATGATTGTAAGCAACTTGAGATAGCGACCGTGTCTTCCTTGTGCAGTGTCAAGCACACTGTCAGCGCTTAATCAGTAATGACAGGGGAATCAAGGATGAGGGGACCAAAGGATGAAGGGAAAGGAGAGGCTGCTTTCAAGGAGAAGACCCAACAAGAGGAGCTGTAGGGAGAGGGAATAAGAGAGAAAACAGAATGTGAACATGAAAAAATACATGAAATGGAGATGATAGAATAAATCAGAGATGGGAGGAGAGAAAAAACAGGTTAAAGAAATGAAAGGTGGAAAAAATCTAGGAAACCTTACTAAGTTTGATTTAATGTATTTATGCTTCTATATGTTACTGCATTTCATTCTCAGGGGGTCTCTGTCAGGGTAAGCTTAGATGGGAACCACCATTCTGAGCGCTTATGATATTTATATTGGTGCCTATGCTGGATTCTATCATTAAGTAGCTGGAGAAAAAGTCAGGGAAAAAAGCTAAATTGCACCAGATTGTACTCCAAACATGCTGGGGGCCTAGCAGCTATTCAGACCACGGGCTCATTGGGGAATTGTGTCTGAAAATCCTTTTCAAACGTTGGCAGCTGTATGTGCTGCTTCTAGTGCCAGCAGATGAAATGCACTTCTCCTACCACAGAGGAGGCTGGGAGTAGCCTGAGGAGTCTCCCCTGTGTTATTTAAAAAGAATCTTTTAATGTGGAGGGATGCAAAAGGCTTGTGGGCTCCTGTGATGGGGTGTACAAACCTCACACTAGGCAACAAGGGGTTAAGGGATCATTCTGGGCTCAGTCAGCTCTGCCCTGCCACACCTGCAGCAAATGTTCCATCTGTTGGAGGAATTGAAAGGCAGGGAATTAAGCCCTTTGGGTGACAGAGTTGGAGGTGGGCAGACCTGCCCCCTACAACTCAAGCGGAGCAGAGGGAAACCTAAAGGTTCTGACACCACTGCCTAAAAGGGGCCCTCCTTGAGGGAAAGGAGGCTCCACTACAGAGACAACCAGAGAGGGCAGTATCCTGTGACCTTGGACATTGGTATCTTCCTCTTATTTCTTTTGGTTTGGCTTTCCTCACCAGGCAAAGGCCTTGGGCTGAGCTGACCCCAGCGGGGGAGACAAGAGGAAGAAGCCCAGGGAGGACAGTCTTAATCAGCCTTGGTTGCCAGATTACTGGTAGCCCAAAGGGCCCTGGGTCTGAGCCCAGTGGAGTGGGAGGGCCTGGGCTCCCCTCCTCACAACCCCCTTGGCAGTCCAGGGTTGTGGTGTGACCACTAGGCCACACTTCCCAAACAGACCCTGAGTGAGGACTGTTACAAAAGAATCCCCTCATAATTCTGACACTGGTTGAGTGTATCCTACTGTTCAGTTTTGTGTGTCCCTCTCAGCCTGGCCTACAAAGGATAAGAGCCTACTCCTGCTCCCATGAATGGAGCTAGTCCTTTAGTTCACTCTGTAGCAGCTTATGAACCACAGACTTGCAGAGCTCAGACCAATCCCCATGATGACAGTTGTTACAGAGACTTATATCCTCTGCACTGGAGGGCCCAGGTTCAAATGCTAGTGATGACCAAGAATACTGTCTTTACATGGGCATTTTGGTGCTCACCAGAGATAGATACAGAAAGAGAGAAGAAAAATGCAGGTGTAAAATGTATGCTTCTGTCCTGCAAAGCTGGCTGCATATTAACAAAATGCTTTGGTAATAAAGGGGAAAGAATTACTAATTAATCTCTCTCCTTTTTGTTTTCTCTGGAGGAGGCTTCTATTTGTATACCCTCATTAGTGAGACTAGGTACAGGTGTATACCATCTGGAGCATATCTAATTAAATTAGGAAAATACAAAATGGGTGTGGTGGTTCTAAGAGAACATGAGTGATGGGGTGGGGGCAAGGGAGGTATCACTGGGAGTCATGTTTCAGCTTCAATATCATTCACTTAGAGCCATGTCCTTAAACAGAATGCACAGCCTAGCTAAATGGGCTTTGTGTTCAGAGGAATGTACGTGGGGTTGAGAAACAGACTTCTCAGCCCTGGCCTGCAGAAACCGGCACAGAGGTGCTCCTCATCTGGCACAGCAGGCCGTGGGGAGAGGGAGTTGAGGCAGGCCGCTGCTTTTCCTGTCACTATTCTGGCATGGGGTTTTGTGGCCAGGACCTCTGTATTTCACATGTACTTCCTGCCCCCACACTCCCCTTACACAGTGACCCTTCATTCAGAAGCGTGTGTGTGTGTATCAGTTCTGTGGTGTGGAGGAGTATGTGGTGCCCTCCTATGGAGTCTCTTTGCATCCTGTAACACCACCCCCCTGCCCCCGTGCCGAAAAGAAACATGCCATTGCAATCCAGACCTTTGTGAGTGGGCATGGAGAAGATGGGGGGAGGAGGGGGCCATAGTGTTTGGCCCTAAATTCAGAGCTAGCTGATTTTTTGGTAAGTGGTGTCATCAGAGAGAGAGAGAGATGGAAAAGAAGCCATGAAAGATTTTTGCTACCAGGTCTCCTGTTAGCTAGCTGAAAAATAATTGGGGAGTGTGAGAAGCTGTGGGAATCTAGCCATGTGACAGACTGCATGTGGGCAGGAGTTCATCCTGAGAGAGTCACCCAGAGACCGAGGGAGAAGAAGCTGAACACTCTGCTGGAAATGGCCCAACTTGATGATCACTTTAGATAAGCTATTACCAGCAGGACAGTGGGGTGGGAGGAGGTATTGTTTCATGATCTCTGTGTGTATATAATGTCTGCTGCAGTTTCCACGGTATGCATCCAATGAAGTGAGCTGTAGCTCACGAAAGCTCATGCTCAAATAAATTGGTTAGTCTCTAAGGTGCCACAAGTCCTCCTTTTCTTTTTGCGAATACAGACTAACACGGCTGTTACTCTGAAACTCTGCCTTCTGCAGTATATAAACTGTGCCCCCATAGCTAGAATCCTCAGTGGACTTACTGAGGGGGAACGGTTATAGCTTGATTTCTGAGTTATCTCTGTGGGACTAATCCTATGATTATTGGTAGTCCTTACATCTCCCACTTGCCTTCAGTGGGAGCAGTAGATTCTTAGCGCCACATGTTATCAGGCCCCTTGCAAAGGCTGTTAAAAAAGTAGAGCCATGTTCTGCCATCTCTTACATGACCTATTTTCAGTGTAAATTGCACAACTTTGGCACCTTGTGTGCACTCCTGAGTGTTTTCTGTTAGAATGTGTGCTTGTGCTGCTTTCAAAATCAGTCAGAATCCTGTAATGGGGAAAGGTCACTAATACTTTTTATGCTTAAAAACGAAAGGCACGTGTAAAACATGCTCTTTCCCCCACAATTTAGTGCATGAGATACATAGTGGCTTTAAAAATGTAAGAGATGATTTAGCTATAATTTTCTCCTATGGTCACAGGCCTGTCTCCGCATCGTTTTCTCTGTTTGTTACTGTGATGGTTCATTATTTGTACTACAGATGTGCCTAGAGGCTCCAACTGGGACCCCATTGTGATAAGTGCTGTACATACACCTAGTGAGAGACGGTCACTGTTCTAAAGAGCTTACGGTATAAGTAGACAAGACAAAGAAACAACAGCTGAAGTGACTGACCCATGGTCACCCAGCAGGGCAGTAGCCGAGCCAGGAATAGAAATCAAGTCTCCTGTGTCCCAGTCCAGTGCTGTAGACCCTAGCCCATACTCCCTCCCCTGGTGAGGCCCCCCTGATCTTGCTTTCATTTCAGTCAATAATAACTCCTAAGCACTTCGATCGGAGATAGATTAAGCCCTGACTTTTATAATCTTACCCTTTTTAATGGTAGAAAAGGTGCGCTTTTTTTTTTTCTTTTTTCTTCAGTTCTCTCTACATCCTTCAGATTCCGGGAAGGAAAAAAAAATCTGTAGGACCTGATTCTCCTCTCACAATGGTGTAAATCAGGACAGTAACATCATTGATAAAACTGGTTTAAGTGAGATAAGAATCAGGGCTCATAGTGTCTTACTATAGGTGACAGGGCTGGAGAAGCCTTCCTAAGTCACATGGACCAATCACCCTTGTATTAAGTAGGATTTTCATATATCTCACTGAGCTTCTTCCTTACTAATTTTGGATGGGACAGTCATTACAGTAAACACCCTCTGCTGATCATTCTGCTGAAATATCCTGTGTGTCAAAATGTTTTAATGTACACTCTAACTTCCCCTTTGAGTTTCAAGCAGGTGCTCCGTATGCCGTCATGACCTCTGTAGCTAATAATCCCTCCTCTCTTTTTATTATCTCTGAAATATTTGTGGACAGTTACCATTTTCCTTTGCAGGGCCATGAATATTGAGTTCTTGCAACTCCTCCGTATGTCCCCTTCCTAATCCTTTTTTATTGCATTTGTCTAGTCTCTCACTCGTTTGTCTCTTTTTTGTGATGCTAGACCCCAACCTATCAACACTATGGTTTTATCTAAGCAGTTGGAAAAGGCATCATTACCTTCCTTGTCCCACATATATATATATGGAGGTCTCAGCCAAGGTTCCATAGTAACAATTGTAAATAAAAGTAAAGTAAAATTTTTGCACATAAACTGGGATTTTTTTTGTATGAAAAAGTCTGTGTATCCTCCCCAGACCTACAGCACTTTGAGTAGAAATGTTTTTTTTTCTGAGAATTTACAAATACTTCTGTTGATTAGTTTGAGTTAAAATTAGTTAAAAATGGGGTACTTTAGGAAAGTATGCATCAGTATCAAATCTCTTTTGTCTTTAATGTTCCTAATTACAGAATAACACACACTCTCTGTAGTTAAAATTAATTGAAATTTTGTGCCCAGGCTATTTTTGAAGAAATGAGGTTATAATTATGCAACATTATTAATATTTGTTGTATTTAATTGTTATGATGATCATAGGCTACAACAGGGTCTGGTTATAGCTCAGGTAACTCTAGGGACCATTGTGACATCAGAGGTAACTCAACCAATCACCAGCAGGCCTCTACAGCAAATTTGCATGCAACAATTCTACTGGCTATAATGAGTTAGTGGTATGACAGGGACTAGACACATGTGTCAAGAGTTCTCATTGGTAGATTACTTGGCCCAGCTGTCGCTGTTCTTTAAAGATTTTGTGGCTGCTTGCTGGCTTGGGCTTCTGTGCTTGCAAGGCTCCCCATGGCACTGATGCCTCAGCTTGTCTGCACACTGAAATGGCACTGCCAGGGGAAGTGAGGCAGGAGTGCAGGGGGAGCCCTTAACACACACAGACATTGGCATTCAAGGACTAGACTCTCCCTACCCCCCTTCACATATCACCAGTTTCACAACCACAGTCCTCTAAACCAATAAGTTAATTGCAAATTAAGGACCAGATTCACCAGTATGCTTTGACTGATTTGGTGATGTAAATGAGCTGTAAACCCAGCTTAACTGGCTGATTGCACTTTGCACTGCTGTGGTGAATCTGCCATTGGAATTTAAAATGTAAAAATTAATTCAAGGTTGATAGTACATATCTTCAAATTAGAAATATTGCATGCTGGCATTCTCTTGGGGCTTTTTTTGTTTAGTGTTCTTGTATGACATGACATTTTAAATCATTTTTTTTTAAAACCAAGGAAATTCCTAAACTGTTTGAATTGGATTTTCTTTCAGGTTGAGAGCATGTACCAATTTAAAGATTAAAAAATATTACTGGGATGTTCCCCAAAAACAAACATTATGAATCCAGGATAGCAAAAGTAAGGTTACACTGAAAAGCAATTCAAATATGCTAAAGTAAGAAATACACAATAAAGGCGCATAAATAGCCTTAACTCTGTCCTGTTGTGACACCGTCAGGGAATGTCTTTAAAAATCCATTTAATCTAATCTGAGACCACACACAATAAAATGCCTGAATTATAACTGTATGGTTATTGCATGGTGTCACCACAGGGCAGAATAACCATTGTTCATGCCCACATGGGGATGGTTTAGGAATTAAAGGTCCACATTTGACAAAGGCAATAGTTACCACTCTATTTCATGCCCTTTCCAAATATTTCAACTCTGCAGGCCTAATCTCCTCAACCTCTGCCAGAGATGTTATCTTGCTCGTTAAACTATGTACAAAGGGGCAAGTCAAATGTCCTTCTAATTATACACATCTGATTTTGTAGCAGTGCAGCTTCTATAAAATGCTAGATTTCAATATATACATCATGAGCCTGACTCTTCATTCCACATGAATTTTACACCCTGGTAATCTTAATTTAATTTGTACCAGGCCTTGCTGGGGCTCAGCCCTGTCTCCCATTGTCATGCTGGGGCACACTTGCATGCAAGGCATGACCTTGTGGTCATGGGTGCTCTGGGGCTGGAAAAAAATTAGTGGGTGCTTAGCACGCACTGACCGCCAACTCTTCTCCCCACCTCATCTACCGGCAGCCCCTCCGATCAACTCCTCCCTGCCCTTCCACTGCCTCCTGCCCGCCCCAGTCGGCTGTTCCATGGCATGCAGGAGGCACTGGGAGGAAGGGGGAGGGGAAGAGACAGGCTGTGGGTGGAATGAGGCGGAGAAGAGTTGTAGCGGGGGTGGGAAGAGCAGGGGCTTGGGGGAAGGGAGGGCAGGGATGGAGTGGGGGTTGAGCACCCCTGGCCAAAGGAAAAAGCCGGTGCCCATGAGGAATGTTATCAGTATTGCTTGAGCCCCAGCACCTCTTTCATTACAAACTGAGCACTGAGTGTACGTCTATAGTTACTTATAACATGCAGCCATGTAAATGAAAGGAGAATGAGCTCCAGCCTGTCTACCCACAGCAAGATCCTGATAACCCAGTCGGGGGGGAGGGATAGCTCAGTGGGGGGAGGGATAGCTCAGTGGTTTGAGCATTGGCCTGCTAAACCCAGGGTTGTGAGTTCAATCCTTGAGGGGGCCATTTAGGGATTTGGGGCAAAAATTGGGGATTGGTCCTGCTTTGAGCAGGGGGTTGGACTAGATGACCTCCTGAGGTCCCTTCCAATCCTGATATTCTATGATTCTATGAATTACCTCTTTGATCACAGGAGTGAACTAATACAATGTACTTGGGAAACAATGCAGTGGGTTCAGTTTAGAAGTTGAGGTATTTCAACCTTTAGACCAGTAAGATATTACCAGTACAAGCTGTATTTCTTTTTCATATATAAGGAATACCCACTCAAACCGGGCAGGGAAAGGACCCTAATTCAATCAGATACTGTATTCACTATTGCCCACATCCTGAGAGAAAAGAAAGAGGCCCAAGAGCTGTAAGAGTTCTGGGAATGCCTGTCAACCCATGAATTCCTTGTTGCTTGGTGGAATATCATTGCTGATGGCGACAGTCAGTGTGATTAGAACTTCTCTAGTGTGGCAGGAAACGGATGGTTTGAGAACTTGAAATGCAGTCATCAACCTTGAATAGCCCTGTCCTGACCGGAGCAATGGGGGCTACTAGTAGAGCCATTGACGTCTAACAACCCTCTATCAGCATCCCACTTGATGGCTGGCTCATGGAAAATCTCCGCCTAAGAGGAAGAGCAGGAAAAGGTGTGTCAGGTGGATTTTAAAGAGATGGTCTCTATGCCAGAGGGGCAGACCATTGCCAGAACCAGAAGACTAAGCTGGAGGAATATGGGCTGGAGGCACCTCCCTGAAAGACACTGACCAGAACCCAATAGACTCTCTGAAGTGACAAGGATGCTGAGGGAAGAAATTGAGTTCAGGTGTGTGTGTTTTTCATAAATCTGTAAATCTCCTGGGCTGTCTGAGTAAAGTGTGTATTTGCAAAGAAACTTTGTAAATACACACTTTACAAAGCTTCTGCGTCCTTATTACTTTTCACATGGTCCATGAAGGGTTAAACTATAATCAAGATTGCCTACAAGGTGGACCCTGGGAGAGTGTGCATCAGTTCCTAGGGCAGTTTGGGGGTTCAGCACTGGTCTCAGGGCTGAGGGCAGTTAGTCTCACATCCCAAAAAGGGGTGTCAGGCAGTCTGCTTCCCAGGACTTATGTCTGAGAGGCCAGAACTAGAGACCGTGTCTGAACACTGCTCTGATCCACTGGGCTTGGGAGCACATCAGAGCTGGAGGTTGGGTCCAATACAGCAGACTGGTGACCATCCACAAAGGGAGGACTCAGCCAGGGCTGCAACAAAAGCAACTCAGCTGTGCACTATGGTGTCATTCTATCAGTACAGCCCCCAGAACTGTGAAGTCAGTACTGTGCCTGAGTGGGAGATGAAGCCTAGTACCTCTCCAGAAAGGAATGTTGAGTACTCACATTAGGAGCAGAGCAATGGAATGCAGTCTCCTGGCCACAGGGTTACCTGGGGGAAAGTGAGGGGGGGAGAGAGAAAAGAGACATAAAAATAAAACTTCAAGAGCCAACTTGGGAAGAAGAGGAACCCAGCTGTGTCCCTGAGAACAGGTATAGTAAGGGTACTTTCCTGTGCCATGCAGCTAACACTGGATTCTCAGTGAAGGACATAAGTGTGTGTATTTAGTTCCTCTGTTGGTGCAGACTAGGGAAATCCCTGGATCAGTGAGGCTGTGAAGGCTTGTTCAGCTGCTGAGTGCCAGGGACACAGTGATGGGACAGATGCTGAGACATCAGGGTGGCTGCTAGACTAGGATGGATTCTGAACACCACTGACCTGCAGAATCAGAGAGCAAACAACTTCATACAGAACAATATTCAAAATGCTAAATAAAGTTCTAAAAGGAGCATACATTAATATCTGGGAAAAGATCAGCCATCCAACCAAGTTGCATCACTGCAGAGCCCTAATCAGAACCTCCCCATTATCAGAGCCCTCCCCAGTGTGAGGTACGGAAAACAAAACCGAGCCATACGAAACAGAGAATCAGTGATCACAAAGTGGAAGAAGAAAAGGGAGGGCACAGAACACAGTGCAAACCCAGAGATGAATGATAGTGCTCTCCCTGGTGCACAAAGACAGCATCTGTATTGGGATGTCATTCTCTCCACAAAAAAGCCCACCACTGTGAAATCCCTATTGAGGTGCAAAGCTGACCTCACCTGAATGGGACATGGAGCCTGGCTTGCCTCTCCAGAAAGGACTCAGCAGCCCAGTTGAGTGGGAGGAAAATGGCTGAGGGTATGTCTACACTGCAACGCAAGCCTGGACTCAGGCTTGGTCTACACTACAGTTAGGTTGACATAAGGCAGCACCCCTAGTTCCAGCACTTATGCTAGCGTTCACAGCTGGCTTGTCCCTGGCAGCTTGGAATAGAATGTCTCTTTGCCATTCAGGAACCATTCAGGATTGTTATGTCCTCCACAATGTGGAATGCCTGAAAGGACTGAGAAACTGTAGCTAGCAAACCATAGCAACTGTCTTCCTTTCTCCCTTCCCCAAAGGCTAGAAGGCTCAATTTTTAAACATCTAATATTTGTGAATTTCACCGTACCATGATATTTGCAGGCGTTACACTCTGCTGAACTCTCAGTTGTGTTCCTGGAGGGTCTGGGAACTTAACCATTACTCTGAGAACTTACTGCATTGAATTTTACAATGCATCAGGGTATGTCTACACTACGAAATTAGGTCAAATTTATAGAAGTCGTTTTTTTAGAAATCAGTTTTATATATTTGAGTGTGTGCCCCCCCCCCCCACAGAAAATGCTCTAAGTGCATTAAGTGCATTAACTCGGCGGAGTGCTTCCACAGTACCGAGGCAAGCGTCGACTTCCGGAGTGTTGCACTGTGGGTAGCTATCCCACAGTTCCCGCAGTCTCTGCTGCCCATTGGAATTCTGGGTTGAGATCCCAGTGCCTGATGGGGCTAAAACATTGTCGCAGGTGGTTCTGGGTACATGTCATCAGGCCCCCGTTCCCTCCCTCCCTCCGTGAAAGCAAGGGCAGACAATCGTTTTGCGCCTTTTTTCTTGAGTTACCTGTGCAGACGCCATACCATGGCAAGCATGGAGCCCGCTCAGGTAACCATCACCGTATGTCTCCTGGGTACTGGCAGACGTGGTACTGCATTGCTACACAGCAGCAGCAACCCCTTGCCTTGTGGCAGCAGACGGTACAATAGGACTGGTAGCCGTTATCGTCATGTCCGAGGTGCTCCTGGCCACGTTGGCCAGGAGCGCCTGGGCAGACATGGGTGCAGGGACTACATTAGAAGTGACTTGACCAGGTCATTCTCTTTAGTCCTGCAGTCAGTCCTATTGAACCATCTTATGGTGAGCAGGCAGGCGATACGGATTGCTAGCCGTCCTATTGCACCATCTTCTGCCGGGCAGGCAAGAGATGAGGATGGCTAGCAGTCCTATTGTACCATCTTCTGCCGAGCAGCCATGAGATGTGGATGGCTTGCAGTCCTTCTGCACTGTCTGCTGCCAGCCAAAGATGTAAAAGATAGATGGAGTGGATCAAAACAAGAAATAGACCAGATTTGTTTTGTACTCATTTGCTTCCCTCCCTCCCCAGTCTAGGGGACTCATTCCTCTAGGTCACACTGCAGTTGCTCACAGAGAAGGTGCAGCAAGGTAAATCTAGCCATGTATCAATCAGAGGCGAGACCAACCTGCTTGTTCCAATAAGAACAATTACTTAGGTGCACCATTTCTTATTGGAACCCTCCGTGAAGTCCTGCCTGAAATACTCATTGATGTAAAGCCACCCCCTTTGTTGATTTTAATTCCCTGTAAGCCAACCCTGTAAGCCATGTCGTCAGTCGCCCCTCCCTCCGTCAGAGCAACGGCAGACAATTGTTCCGTGCCTTTTTTCTGTGCAGACGCCATACCAAGGCAAGCATGTAGGCCCCTCAGATCACTTTGGCCAATTAGGAGCACATTAAACACCACACGCATTATCCAGCAGTATATGCAGCACCAGAACCTGGCAGAGCGATGGCGGGTGAGGAGGCGACGTCAGCGCGGTCACGTGAGTGATCAGGACATGGACACAGATTTCTCTGAAAGTATGGGCCCTGCCAATGCATGCATCATGGTGCTAATGGGACAGGTTCATGCTGGGGAACGCAGATTCTGGGCTCGGGAAACAAGCACAGACTGGTGGGACCGCATAGTGTTGCAGGTTTGGGACGATTCCCAGTGGCTGCGAAACTTTTGCATGCATAAGGGCACTTTCATGGAACTTTGTGACTTGCTTTCCCCTGCCTTGAAGCGCATGAATTCCAAGATGAGAGCAGCCCTCACAGTTGAGAAGCGAGTGGCGATAGCCCTGTGGAAGCTTGCAACACCAGACAGCTACCGGTCAGTTGGGAATCAATTTGGAGTGGGCAAATCTACTGTGGGGGCTGCTGTGATGCAAGTAGCCCACGCAATCAAAGATCTGCTGATATCAAGGGTAGTGACCCTGGGAAATGTGCAGGTCATAGTGGATGGCTTTGCTGCAATGGGATTCCCTAACTGTGGTGGGGCCATAGACGGAACCCATATCCCTATCTTGGCACCGGAGCACCAAGCCAGCGAGTAATAAATCGCAAGGGGTACTTTTCAATAGTGCTGCAAGCTCTGGTGGATCACAAGGGACGTTTCACCAACATCAACGTGGGATGGCCGGGAAAGGTACATGACGCTCGCATCTTCAGGAACTCTGGTCTGTTTCAAAAGCTGCAGGAAGGGACTTTATTCCCAGGCCAGAAAATAACTGTTGGGGATGTTGAAATGCCTATAGTTATCCTTGGGGACCCAGCCTACCCCTTAATGCCATGGCTCGTGAAGCTGTGGACAGTAGTCAGGAGCTGTTCAACTACAGGCTGAGCAAGTGCAGAATGGTGGTAGAATGTGCATTTGGACGTTTAAAGGCACGCTGGCGCAGTTTACTGACTCGCTTAGACCTCAGCAAAACCAACATTCCCATTGTTATTACTGCTTGCTGTGTGTTCCACAATATCTGTGAGAGTAAGGGGGAGATATTTATGGCGGGGTGGGAGGGTGAGGCAAATCGCCTGGCTGCTGGTTACGCGCAGCCAGACACCAGGACGGTTAGAAAAGCACAGGAGGGTGCGGTACGCATCAGAAAACCGGTTTCTCCACTTGCTTGCTGTGAGCTATCTACAACCTCCTCATCATCATCATCTTCTTCGTCCCCAAAACCTGCTTCCGTGTTGCCTCCATCTCCATTGAAGGAGTCAAACAACACGGCTGGGGTAGTGGTGGCTGAACCCCCTAAAATGGCATTTAGCTCATCATAGAAGCGGCATGTTTGGGGCTCTGACCCGGAGCGGCCGTTCGCCTCTCTGGTTTTCTGGTAGGCTTGCCTCAGCTCCTTCAGTTTCACGCGGCACTGCTTCGGGTCCCTGTTATGGCCTCTGTCCTTCATGCCCTGGGAGATTTTGACAAAGGTTTTGGCATTTCGAAAACTGGAACGGAGTTCTGATAGCATGGATTCCTCTCCCCATACAGTGATCAGATCCCGTACCTCCTGTTCAGTCCATGCTCGAGCTCTTTTGCAATTCTGGGACTCCATCATGGTCACCTCTGCTGATGAGCTCTGCATGGTCACCTGTAGCTTGCCACGCTGGCCAAACGGGAAATGAGATTCTAAAGTTTGCGGTTCTTTTCCTGTCTACCTGGCCAGTGCATCTGAGTTGAGAGTGCTGTCCAGAGCGGTCACAATGGAGCACTCTGGGATAGCTCCCGGAGGCCAATACTGTCAAATTGTGTCCACAGTACCCCAAATTCGACCCAGCAAGGCCGATTTAAGCGCTAATCCACTTGTCAGGGGTGGAGTAAGGAAATCGATTTTTAAGAGCCCTTTAAGTAAAAAAAAAGGGCTTCATCGTGTGGACGGGTGCAGGTTTACATCGATTTAACACTGCTAAATTCGACCTAAAGTCCTAGTGTAGACCAGGGCTCAGTTGTGTTCCTGGAGGGTCTGGGAACTTAACGATTACTCTGAGAACTTACTGCATTGAATTTTACAATGCATCATTTTTCAGCCTTGAGATTCCAAAGGCACTCTTTCTGAAGAGGCACCGAACCTCTTTGAAGCACTGAGACAATAATGCACCGCCTAAGGTTTATTTTGAAGCCCTCCCACCTCAGCAGCCCAACCACAGGCCAGCAGGAACATGTGGTTTCACACCGACACAGAGCAGCTGTTAAGAGGAAGTATGTATGCAACGACTTTATGGTGGACGCTGTGAACAGGGCCAAAAAGCAGCTATAGTACCAAAGGGAGAAGGATTCCCAGCAAATGGAAAGACACAGAGACGCTGCAGAGTGCAAGAACTGACTTTCAGTGCAGTTTCTATCGCAGGGACATCGCTTGAGGGAGGACCTCTCTAAGAGGCTGCTTGTGCTAATGGCTGTGAGTTTAGGCTCCTGCTCCACATGAGCCCTCTCTGCAGTACCGTGTCCTGCAGACCAGGAATGGTTTGGACAATGTCATGGTTGGGTAACCCGTGCAACAGGGACTGAATGCTAGCTGGACAGGGCAAATATACCCCTCCCAGTCCTCTAGCCCCTTGCCGTCCCCACACACATGCAAACTCTCCCCTTATAATGGCTAAGTGGTGATGTCTCTGAGACTGGTTCTCTACCCTGTATCCCATGGTGATAGCTGTTGTTGGCGGGAATGCTATTCCCGCCATCTTCAAAGTTGAACTCCTGGTAGCAGGCAGCTGGTCGCTCTCAGCAGAAGACCCTTGACTCTGGGGTTGCAGTCTACAAAATGCCCACTTTAGTGACCTATATGTATGACATGGTTCAAGACCAGGGATCCTAGAAATCTGTTTGTTTGCTGTGGGGGAAAAAGCAGAATTTGCATTTTTATAGAGAATCTCTTTCGTCTTTTACATTTTTGTGGGGAAAACATGAAAACCTAGACTAACTAAATTTTTACTGAAAGTACCACTGTCACTTATTCCAGTGGTGCCCAACCTTATTACACAGGAGGGCTGCATAAACCTAAGCACAGCCTTGTGTGGGCCAAACAAATCTAGATATTTTAATAAGATATCAGCTGATAGCCTGAGTCCTGCCGCCCAGCACTGAGAGCACAAGCTTGATCTTTTGTACATTTAAAAAATATTTTCCCTGAAAAATATAGAGTACAGAGAGAAGTATTTGGTGTATGTCAGAAATACAAATTGCAATTCTATAAATTTGATGGTACTGCTAGGCTTCGAACTTGCTTAAGAATTGTAAATATATCAATAAAACGTGTTCAACTGATAACTATATATAGTGTGGCTAAGGAAACTAAAGTTCAGCATTTAATTTTACTCATGGAAAAACAGATTTTTATGGTTTGGGGGGTTTTTGGGTTTTTGTTTTTTTTTTTATCAGAGAATTTTGGGGTTTTTATCATAGAAAAGTAGGGTCCCTGCTCAAGACACATCTGTTCAGTCTGACTGCTTAGCTGGCAAGGGGATGTATTGTAAGCATGTGAACAGTGGGCAGATTTGTAACCAAAAGAGGATTTGGTGGTGGTGGTTGGATGATTGAGTTGAGGGTGGGAAGCAGTTTGGTTATGTGGCCATTATACGTGCTGTATGACTGGCACATAAGCAATCACAACACAAATGAGTTCCTGTTCTGGGATATATTCTTTGCCTGAAACTGGTATTTTTGAAAAGCATTCAGGGCCTGATCCTGCAATGTGCTGAACACCATCGCCTCTTACTGCAGACTGTCGGAACGGAGGGGGCTCAGCATCTGGAAATAACTTCCTATTCTTTTCTTTCTCTCTCTCACAGCAGGCAGCTATTGCCCCAAGAGGAAGGAATTAAAAGGAAGCTCTGACCTGTCTCTGTCCAACACAACAAAAGATTCCGTACAGTGAAATTACTTCAGCTTCTTCAACTTTTTCAGGGCTACATTGCCATTTACAAAAAAACATGTTTTCACAGCTAAATTGTATTAGCTACAATACAACCCCTAACGGCGCTTAGATCTTCGTGCAATGTTTGAAGTACCTTCAGGGGATCATAAAGGCCTGGGTGGAGAACTAAGCAGCAACAGAAAAACAAAGGGCCATTCCTTGAAATTAAAAAATAATGAAGTTTATATTCAATGCAGAGGGAGCTCCCCGCCCCCTTCCTCCCCCCGCCCCTCACCAAAGGTAATCAGGATTTGGAATTCCCTGCCCTAGGAAGTCCTGGCAGAATGATGGGGGTGGGGGAATATGGGTATTTACTTGGATACCAATGGTATTTCCAGATATAGGTGAGATAGACTAACCATAATGATTCTTACTGCCATGCATGCAGTGGAACTGTTGGCCATGTTTGGGGTTGGAAGGCATTGCCTCCTATAGCATCCTGGCAGGAACCTTCGAGAGTTTGTCTTACGCGAGAGCCTTCAGCGGGGATAATTTTTTTGACTCAGACGGGCTTATCCCACGTGATTTGATTTTTCCGCTCTAGCAGGGAACTGGTTGTTGATGGACGTTGGTCTTTCCCATCTCTTTTGCCTACAGGCTTTCTAATCTTTCGTATGCAGGGAATGGGCTAGTTAACTCACTGCTTTGCCAAGACAAGCCAATGTGCCTTCAAACCCTTAACACCTGGAGTTATAAAAGCCGGGGGGGGGGGGGGGGGGAGGAGGAAGGAATGTGCTACTGACCTGATTAAAGCTTCATGTTCTGTGCTCGCTAGAAAGTAAACAGACAATGGAGAATTTGAAGGCTCTCAAATGAGCAAGAGAAGGACATTCAGAGTGCACATGGCAAAAGGGCAACATGCAGAAAGGGCAGAAGGTAGAGCAGAACCTCACTGATTTGTCTTCTTGATCAAGAGTGGGATTGATGAAGGGATCTAGATGTTGCAATGCTGAACATCACTGTGCCTAACATCTAGGAGCCTAGAAAATCATGAGCACAACTACAATCCTCAAAGCCTACGTTAGGCACCCAGGCTCCCTAAACAATGAATGGGGGGGAGAGAGAGAGAGGTGCCTCACAATGTGATCCACAGAAGCCAGAGGGGTAGGCGGGGAGCCACCCAAGCTAGCCAAGGGGAGAAGCTGACGACAGAATGTGCTAAGTCAGGTGCCTCCCTGCAATCTAATCTCTGACAGTGATCCATGAATGGGAACCTGGAGTCAGGCACCTTAGGTGCCTAAGGTGTTTCTTGCAGGAATGAGTTTGGTGTTTCATCTCTCCACACAAAATTATAAGAGCCACTTCCCCCATCTAACTTTTATCCCTGTAGGTGAAGCACTCACCTGAGGGGTGGGAAACCAGGTTTAATTCCCCCCTTTCTACCTGACCAGGGGAGAGAGGATTTGAACAGGGAGTCTCCCACCTCTGACTGTTGTAACCACTGAACTATGGGGGTAGTTTGGCCGGGGCAGGGGGGACGTCTCTCCTGTTGAAGCTGAACAACTGGGGTCAGCCAAGATGTGGGACCAGAAATTGATCAAGATCTCAAACTTTACCACTCCTGGCTAGGAGCCACCAGGTGCAGGAAGTGCTGACGCAAGACTAATTGAAGACCCCTGGGAGAGTTGCCAGGAGTACAGTTTGGAGTTAGTAATACTTCTTTTGGATTCTGTTACCCTGGAATGGGTGGAACTTACTCATCCAGAGGGCTAAGTCACCACAGCACGGGACCATGCTGGAGGTGGCTGCTGACCTCTGAAGACCCAGTGGGAAACTGAGGCAGAGTGAGTCATGGGCCTCAAAGGGGACACTGCAGCAACCCTGCCTTATTGCTATAAAGACAGAGATTTGGAACCTAATAAGGGGTGTTTCTATGAATCTGCTGACAAGCTGGAACCATAGCTTTAAGAGAACTGTGAATGTCCCTCTTTTCTGAAATGGGATGTTAACTCTGATATCTAATAATAACTATGGTGTATACTTAACTATTTCACAGCTGATCATTGGTCAGAGTTCTCCTAGAGTATCACTACTTTTTATCCTTGTCCTAATGCTTTCTCAAGGCCCTTGGCTGATTTTTAAATCTCTTTTCATAATTCATGGGCCAATTCTTTTGAGCCTCACTCATATAAGGGATTGCACTGAAATCATTGGTATGACTAATAGTAGTATGGCAAGCAGGATAGGACTGCGGGTATGCAGATTAGTGAAATGCTCATTAGTGAGAATCAGCTATATTCCTTCCCCTTGGGAGTCCCTTATAAAGTTAAAATGATTCTTTGAAAGGACCAAGTCAGAATTTAATTCTTTTCCATTTAGTCCATGTCTAAACTAAGTTTTGTGGGCATATCTGGGTTGGTTAGGAATGGCTTTGTTTGTTTAAATCCCTAACCAACATATTTACACCGCCCCCCCCACCCCCAATATTAAAGAAATCCCTGTATAGATGCAGTTATACTAGCAAAAGAGTCAGTATCACCTGCATCTCTCCTAGGGACATTTGCTGGCATAGCTATACCAGCAAAACCTTTCCAGTGTAGACTAATCCTTAGCTAGGCTTTTGCCCTCATCCTGCTCCCAATGAAGTCAATAGCAAAAGTCCCATGGGGCAGGAATCTGGGCCCTTACTTATATAACACATGAACCTTTCCAAGGAGAACAAATGAATGCAATCCCAGACTGCAACAGCAAGTTATTCAAGGAGGGGGGGGGTGCAAGACTTAAACTCCTGCTTTTTACCTTTTAGACTAGAGAGAAACACAATACTATTATTTAAAACTTAAACAAAAAAGGGGGAGACTCAAAAGTGCCAAAGGGACTTAGGTGCACAAGTTCCATTAAAATCAATGGGACTTATGCTCCTAAACCCCCTAGATGTCTTTGAAAACTTCCTTCATAAATGTAGAAATAACATCACTTTTTTGCAGCTTTTCCTCCATCCTGCCAAGTTCCTATTGGCTGAATTCAGGTCCAATATGTTACCCTGTGTCCTCTCCAAATTTTTCTGTTATTGCTTTCTAAACTTTTTATTAGGGAAAGGAATTAAGAATAAAGGACCTGAAAGAATCAAGTGTGACCAATATTAGGTATTAACTATGTTATCTGAGGGTTTATCTTCACTTTTGTGTTAGCTCAAAATATAACTCAAGTGTTGTCCATGGACAGAAGTCAGATTAGGGGGGCAAGTCTCTAGTTTTTTAGGTGCTTTAAACTCCAACTAGCTGGCTCGTCAGAGGGTATGAGCTGAAGCTTGAGTGCTGATGATGCTCAAACTCCTAATGCACCTAGGGAGGCAGCCACTCTGTGATTACAATCATGTTGCAGTGTGGCTGTGTTAACATGAGTGTAGATACCACAAGCTAACTTTCCAGTGAAGACATAGCCACATATGCTGAATCTTGGCTCTGGCTAGAAGTAGTAGGTTTTTTTACGATAAAATGTTTGTCTCCAATATCTTTTATGCCCTTCTTGTAGAATCTAGAAAATGGAATTTCTCTTCTGCCTGGCAAACATGGACTTGTCCCACTACCGTATGTCTAAATGTAGACAGTAGGATGACTTGCAGACCTACTGGCTTGCAG
This sequence comes from Lepidochelys kempii, assembly GCF_965140285.1. Classification (NCBI taxonomy): domain Eukaryota; kingdom Metazoa; phylum Chordata; order Testudines; family Cheloniidae; genus Lepidochelys; species Lepidochelys kempii. The sequence goes on from NC_136380.1 coordinate 254,746,451, forward strand.
GATCACCCTCTCAGTTGCTCATTTTCACTGCCACTGGGTGTGTATATAAATCCCACTTCCAGCCGAGTCAGTTGAGAATTGGGATAGAAATAACATGCAAAGATGATGATGCCTTATTTATAGGGTTAAAAAAATGAGAATTCCCATTATGTATGTTCAACTCCAGTTTTTATGTTCCTAGCAGAACTCCCAAGTGCACCTACATATTTCTGTACACTCCACATCAGACAATAGTTGTTTGAAGGCAGATTACACCCCTGCAGGAGTTATCTAGTTAATCCTTTCAGTGAGAGGTGGGGCCTAGCGGGTTGAGCATAAGAGTGGGAGCCAGACACTCATTGTTTAACATCTATTTTGCAGTAGAGCCTATAGGCCTCAACCAATCAGGGCCCCATTGTGTTAGGCACTGTACACGCCTTTAGTAACTCCTGAGGGCTAATTCTGGGTGTGACACTGAATCTCACTGTGGCCTTGGCCAAGTCAGTTAACTTCTCTGTTTTTTCAATAGAGATGTTTCCTTGCCTTTCCAATGGAGATAGTACGTACTTCCCACTAAATTAGTGTCTGTAAACGCCTGCTCTGAAGACGAAAATGAGGATTATCAGTGATCTTTGGGCACATGGGTTGTTCCTGGAAGGCTCCATTGCTTTTCCCTGAAGTCTAAAGACTTGTCTACCCTGGGGACTTGCTCCAGTCATAGCCATCAATGGCTGTCACTAGTGTAGTTGGAGTGGTGCAAAATGCTAGTACAGATAGGCCCAAAGTCTCTCTGTAGCTTCCCAACCCACATTGACAGACTCTGGCTTGTGCTTCCATGCTAAAAATAGCTGTGTAGACATTGCGGCTTGGGCTCTGAAGCCCCCTCTCCCAAGGCTTCAGAACCCAAGCACTAGCCTGGGTCACAACTTCAAAGCACTGTTTACACAGCTGTTTTTTTAGAGCAAACCCAAGTCTGCCCCAGGCTGGGAGGCTGTGTGCTGCAGGCTGTGTAGACATACCCTGTAAGCCATGATTTGCAACAGTCCTGTTTATCCCAATTTTGAGCGGAGAAAAGCTGCACAAGTGCAAATAGCAGCTTTCCCTGTATACTACATGTTTGTCCTGGGGCAGCTACACCAGTGGTGGCTGCCGCTTTCCCATTGGCCGGGCATGGTGAACCGTGGCCACTGGGCGCTGTGGGCGGCCGCGCAAATGTAAACAAATGGTCTGGTGGCCCACCAGTGGCTTGCCCTGATGGGCCGCAGGTTGCCCACCACTGAGCTACACCGATGGCTGAAATCCACACTGCAGACAAGGTCTTAGGCTTTGTCTATACATGGCATTCAGAAATCAGTGTCCGACAACTGAAGTGGTGCTTGTGCAAACCCCAAGTGAAACCACAGTAAGCCCAACTGGTGCAAATTGTGATTTTTCTTTGTTCACCGTTGGGGTTTGCCCTGACACAACTGTACCAATTGCCAGCCACCAGTTGCAAAACTGGGGCTAATCCTACGTATAGACACATCCCTTTTGTGTAGAGGGGAAAATGTGTGGTGCCTGAGTGTACTCCTTACTGAGCCAGAGATCAGTGCCAATGACTGCAGCTCCTCTAAGAACAGCAAAGAGGGATGACTAGTGTATAAAGCTGACCTGCAGAAAACAGGCCAAATTCACCCCTGTTGTAACTCCATTGATTTTTTTAATGGAGTTAAACCAGGAATAATTCATTTAAAAGTCCTACAATTGTAGTATGATGTCTTCATTTCTTGCTGAATACCCTCCCTTACCCTTGTCTTTGGGCAAATCAACTTGCAACGAGGGAAAGTGGCACCCCAGCATACACTCTCCTGGGAAAGGTCACTTCCCACCATAGAACCCCCATGCCAGACCTGAGCTGGGAGTTACAAGGGTTAAGGACAGTTCTGTGAGGATTTTTTTAAACAACTTTCAGCCAGGCCTTAGTATATGGTGCACATCTCACAACTGGGGTTATCTCATTGGGGGTATAAAATCAGTCAAAATAGAAAAATCCCTCCCTCCCCCCGAGACCAAATAGACCAAACTTTCCTTACATTCTGCATATCAGCACCATTCTGCAGGATGTTTCCATGACGGGTGCGTGTCACATGAGTGAATCTGGCTATCAGGAGCTGTAAAAGGGTGGGGAGGAGGCAGACAGTCACAATATGTGCTGTGTGTCCCTCCTGCCCCTGTTTGTCTGGGGGCCCTGAGCATGTTGTTACGCAGTTATGTCTGGGTCACATTGGAGGGCTCTATTCTCATGCAAATGAATCAGTTGTAGATTTTTGCCCTCAGGCTTCTGTCTCCCTACCTCCCCCACACACAAAATTTAGCATCTGTAGAAACTAATCAAAATTTGAAGTTGTTTAGTCCTGCGTTTCCCCTGGAATTCAGACTCTGGGTTTAGGCAACGCTCCCTGGCTAACAAGAACCAGCAAGTTGTGCCTTAATTATTCCCATCAATGAAACATGCCCCATTGCCCAATGACGTCAAGAGCGAACTCTGAGCATTCTGAAAGAATATAAACATTGACAAATGGGAACAGACTCCCACTGTGATTAACTGAGAAGATACTTGCAGCTGGAGAATCATAAAGAAGTGTTTACCTTAGCTTTGATGTGGGGATCTACTGACTGGGAGTGCCCCTGCTAATCTAATGTAGTAACTTCTGATAGACTGCAAAGAGAACATGGTTCTTTCTCAGGAAAAGCGCCTATTGCCTGGTGCTTATGATCTGTACCTCTCTTACTGAAGTGACAGTCACCAGACAGCATTCTGTAGTCCTTACTCATTCTATACACAGACAAACTCCCTTTGACTTCAAACGCAGTTGGAGAGAATAAATACTGAGAACAAACTGAGTTAAGACCTCGGTATTCAGTGCGCCGTTCCTGTGAATTTATATCCGTGTAACTCCTTTGATTGCACAGAATAGAGAGCCTGATCCAAGTCTCGCTGGAGTCGGTGGGGCTCTTTCCCTTGACTTGTGTGGGAGCTGGATCCAGCCCACAACTAACTGAATTCTGCCTTTCTTTTTCTCTGAAGCAAAACTCTCAGTGAAATCAAAGGGGAATTTAGCTTGCATCAGAACCGCAGAACTTGTCCCAGTGAAGTTACTCTGGCATTGCAGCAGTGCACCTGAGAGCAATATGTGACCCACCATCTTGTTTTGTCTAATGAGTTGTACTGAAAGCCAAGGCTTGATGCATTTTGTCTAGATGAAATAGTTTTGGTTTTATGCTTTTATTTATACAAGGTGTAACACATACACATTCATCATCAAACTGTGCTTATAAAGTGCACTGTGCAGAAGAATCCCACAGCACGGTACAATGAAACTCCATACCAATATCGGTAATGAAGAGCAATTAAAAGTAGCAGCTAACCTATATTTCTTTAGCCTACTTTCAAGTGTTGACGTAAACCCAGGATTGCAAATGGCAGTTGGAAGCACATTGCATTGTCCAGGGGCATAATTACAGAAAGCTCTAGCTCCCTTCATCACATGGTTCTAATTAGCAGGACAGATTAAATAACAAGTTGATACAGCTCTTAATGAATCATTCATAAGCATACATCTAAGATAATGATATGCAATTGGTCACACACACTCATCCCCGTAAGCCCAGGCATGTGCAGAACAAGTGAACTACTCTGAAACCTGAACATATCTTGCCCATGTAAAACTAAGGGGGAAGAGTTGGGGAAGGAGCCAAAGTAGGTGACCTAGCCCAACAAAATGGTTCATTCCTGCATGACAGACAGGCGGGTGGGACAAATGATGAGTCCACCTGGCTTCAGTAGAGGTCCAACCTGAGAAGGCTGGTGTCTCCGCCTCTTGTCACAGTGGCTGTCTTGTTCAATTTTGTAAATGACGACAGAGGTCCTGCTCCTGTGCTGCCTCAGCATTGCTCAGGAGCAAGGTAAAGGCAGTTATGGATTCTGGAGCTAGCTAGGACCTTCAGGCTGCTGTATCTTAACACTTGGCCGCCAACAGCCCCCAGAGAGCAGTTCTGGAAGCTAGGAATAGCCAGAGCACAGCAACAGTCTAGTCATGCCCCCTTTCCCCAGCCAGACTTCCTACCTCATGGCTGAGAGGAGTTGGTATATAGAGCAATGACGCCAGCTTTATACCAGCCGGGCATCCTCCATTTCCTCCAGTGCCGGCTTGGGACTAGTTTCCCTTGACTTCTTTCCTCTTCACTCCTTCAGAACTTTACTTGAAAGATGGGACTGAAGGGGTTAATCCCACTCCCCAGGTGTGGTCTGTACCTAGTCCAGCCCATTATGGGATTGTTGTAACACTGCTGGTGGACTGTCTCCTCGCCCCAAAGGAGCCTAGTCAGACTGGACCACTACCTCCCTACGTTACATGGTACATTAGGCATGGAAGATTTTTGGAAATGTGTCAGGGTGCTGCAGGATGGTAGCCAGATTAAGGTCTATAATCTATCTGGCTAAGGTACTCCTGTGGTCCCTCATTACAACAGTATGTACCTGAGCACCTCACAAGCTTTAATGTAGTTGTCCTCATAACTCCCCTGTGAGGTAGGGAAGTGTTATTACCTCCATTTTAGAGAGAGAGGTGTTGTAACACTTAATCCCTGGGTGGCTTGCTGCCCATTGGAGTCCTCGGCCTTGAGGTAGGTGCCCAGGTTCCCAACGCAATGCACGGGGAGTTAGGGATCCTCCGACTCCAGCAAGCTGAGCAGGGAGCCATCTAAGCTAGTCAGGAGTGAAATGCTGAGGAGAGGGGCTTAGCAAGGTACTCCAACTCAGCTGCTTCGGCACCTGACAGGCCAGAGATAAGTGTCTTCCTGGGAGTTAGGTACCTAAACCAGGTCAGCTCCTCAGGCAATCCATGCCCGAGCAGCCAAAATCGTGTCTCTCTCTGGATATGTCTACACTGTATGGGGGGCTAACCCCAAGCCCTGCAGCAGTGAGTCTCAGACCCCAAGTCTACAGACACAGGCTTGTAGGCCTCATGCTGTGGTACTAAAAATAGCCAAGTAGATGCTCTCACTTGGCTCCCACCGGGAGCGCAGGCCCTGAAGCTTGGGGAAGGGGGGTTGGTTTCAGAGCCCAAGCTCTAGCCGAGACGGGAACCTCTACGCAGCTATTGTTAGCATTGTAGCATGAACCCAAGTCTGTAGATGCAGTTTCTGAGACTTATTGCTCTGTGTGTGTGTGCGTGTGTGCGTGAGTGTGTGTGTTACAATGTAGACATATCCTCTGTCTCCTCCTCACGCTCGATGCCTCTCTCACACAGGCCCTGTGCCTCTGGCTGTCTCTTGTGCAGGTGCTGTGCTGCCCCCATTTAGTCTGCAGGAGGGCCTCCTGTCTAACATCTATTGGGTGACATCTATTGGGTCCTAGGCATTCTCTGAGGACACCCACAGGATCAGGCCCCAGTCCCCATGGTGAGTCAGGCATTTCTCTGCCTCATTGGAGAATCCTGCTTTCGGGGCTTGGCTTGAACTAGGCCTTCGAGCCACTCACTAGCTGTGGGGAAGCATCAGGGCTTAGGTGGCTTTGCAAATGGCCACTGGGAGAAACTTAGGAACCATGCGGACTGAGTCAGTTGCTGAGTGGCAGTTGTACAAATGCCAGTGGAGCCTCAGTGGTGGACTTAGGCACCTAGGCCCACATTGTCAAAGGTACTTAAGTGACATGTCCAAGGCCAACAGGAAGTCTGTGATGAATTAGGGAATTGAAATGGGATCTCCCAAGACCCAGCTTAGTGCCCTAACCACTGGACCATCCTTCCTCTCCATAATAGTGCTAGTCGGTACTTACGTTCTGGGAAGAATCTGGGAAAGTGACTAATTCTATTAGGAAGGAGCCAGGGATAGGGTACTATACCTCCTGATGTTGAAAATGGGCTCCTTGAATTCTAAGCCATCTCACATCTTGGACATAGCGTATACTCTTGTGATGACAAAATTGCTGTAGCACTATGTTCTCAGTGGAACAGATTTTTTTTCCCGATGAATCTCTTGTTCTACTCTCAACATTGTGTGGGCACAGACCCATGTTTACTCAACTATGCAGCCAAAAATATGGTGAGCTCTGGTTCACGTGAGCATGTGGTTATGCTAAATGCGTCATCACAAGTCACCAGCTACACAAAATACTGAGCCATGGCAGGGAAATCAGAGTGTATGGCACAGAAACGAATAGAATAACAGTATTTGAAGCCAGAAACTTTTTTAGAACAATATATTCTTTTTTAAATTCATGTGATCAGAATAGCATTTTCTAAAGTGAAACATTCCTTTCAAACAGAGCTGTGTTTTGATTTCTGATCTGTGCCAGGAATGCATTTTATGGGATAAAATGGAAAGAATTATGGCAGAGATTTGCAGAGCAGGGCAGGAGCTTTACCACACATCTTCTATTAATTATCTCTTAGCTGTGTTGGCTCTGCTGTGATAACAAAAGTAGCATGTCACAAACTTTTATTGTTGGCACATCTTCTCCCTGTCTGTACCGGCCGGGGTAAGAAGGCACTGTTTTGACAGTCACTTTTTTGAGTGGAACTGCACTTTAATGTTGGGTTGGGTGAGGTAAACCCAGCACATCCCTCCCCAGCTATTGTGAACTAGGGAGAGTCAAGGGCTTTCTGCATATTGACCCTGTTCCTACTCTTATCTTCTGGGATGAAGCAGGCTCCTTTGAGAAGAAGAGCTGAGAGTAGATGTTGTTGCGCTTTAGCACCTCAGTTGTACATATTTGGAGTGTGGGTAATTAATGCTGATGACATTTTAATGGAAATTATTACTTGTTTTAATGAAGTATACATTTAACTGGGTTTTATGTCCTCCCAAAACATCTTAAATTCAATATTTTGGGTTCAGCGATGCAACTCATCTAGCAAAATTCAGTCTCACTGGTGTATACTGAGCCCTGCTGATAAAGCAGGGGGAGGTAGTGTTGTGTAGTATAGTGGATAGGGCATTACACTGGCACCAAAAAGGTCTGTATGCTCTTCTTGGCTCTGACACTGCACTGCTCTGCAACCTTGGGTAAGTCTCTTCACCTCGCCGTGCTTCCCCTTCCTACCCTTTGTCTTGTCTATTTAGACCATAAACTCTTTGGGGGCAGGGACTGTCTCTGTGGGCTTGTATGTTGCCTAGCACAATAAGGAAAGGGCCTCTAGGCATTTCAGTAATTCACATAATAAATAATAATGATGATGCCATATAAACCTACATGAGCAGGGGAGGGGCTGTCATCAGGGAAAAGGAAGGATAAAAGATGATTGGGTAGCTATGGTCCCTAAATGTGCATTAACCCCTCTTCTTAATTTAAAAAAAACAAATAATCAAGAGTGGCCCATAGACTCACCTTACCCACTCCACTTACAGAAAGTGGTGCCAGTGAGCAGAACTGCACTTTAAAGCAGCTCATCTGGCTGCACAGCACATGTGAATATAGCAACGGGGTTGGAAGAAGGAAAGGGGTGCCCAGCCAGGGCAGAGGCTTCCAATGTAAAAATACAATTTAAAAAAATACCCTGAACTCTAGTGTTCAAAAGGTACATCAAATAAACTAAAAGGTAACAGGTTAAGGAAATCGTAACCAATCATGTGTGCTGCAGACACAGACAGGATGGTGTGGAGCCGACACTGATAGCCTATAGCTCTCCACCAGCTGCACTGAAATCACTTCTGATGAGTAGGTTGCACAGCTGTGAAGAGAAGCAGCTGTGACTAACCCTATTTAGGGTACCATACCAGTTCAGTTATCTGGATGTGGTAAATAGTCTGTTCCCTTCTTTGGAGCAGCTGGTTTAAGAGCTGAGAACAAACTTGGAACCTGAGTTCCTGCACTGTGCACCTGACTTTACTATGTGCCTCTCTGTGTAGGCACAGGGTCTGGCTATGCTGAGCTTATGATATGATTGGGGTTTGGGGTGTTCCCTTCCTTCCCCTTGGCCCATTTACAAAACTACATAGACAGTTTCTGAATAAGGTATTATATCTGTCTTTATTGGAAATTTAAATGAAGCTTTTACCACAAAAGTCCACCTGGCTTGTCAGAACACTGCTTTGCTCTGGACAGCTGGAGTGGAATCTTGTTCCCATTGATTCTAATGGGAGTGTTGTCAATGACTGCAGCAAGGCCAGGATTTCACTCCAAAGCCATGCTAAACAATGAAGAAAAATGGGGAATCCTAAACTCTGATACTAACATTCAGCAGAGAAACTCACTTGTTATAATATCCTACATTAGCCCTTTAATGTTCCAGAAAGCCCCGTGTTCCTACTTTGCTTGTAACAGACCCTCTTTATCTAAAAACTTCAGTATGCTAGCACAACGTTCCTGTTCTAAGACCTGTGACTTTCTAACCACAGATCCTAATTTTAAAATGCTTAAAAGCAGCACTCAGTCAACTAATGACTTCATTCATCTAAGCTATGACTACACTTAATACAGAAACATCTTTCAATGTAACAACTTTTTACATTTCCTAAGAATTGTGATCTTAACTCTTTTGGGCCCACACTTTATCATATATTAAGGATACATCTATAAAGGATTAATACAAGTTACAGGCACAAATAGTATGTTCTAGATGGTTACCAGCATCTATAGGGACTCTATAGCAATCTCTAATAACTGATTAACCATTCATTAAAACATCTATTAACCACTTATTAAACCTTTTATGAATAATTTATTATGTGCTCTTAATATAATGTGTGAACTGTTCCCTTCTCATAGTGTATTAAATTTTATAGTGTTGCTAAACTGTGGATGTCTTATGTAAACCTCTTTATTTAGGGTATGTCTACACTACGAAATTAGGTCGATTTTTTTAAAAACCAATTTTATCCAGTCGATTGCATATGTCCACACTAAGCACATTAAGTTGGCGGAGTGCGCCCTCACTACCATGGCTAGCATTGACTTACAGAGAGGTGCGCTGTGGGTAGCTATCCCACAGTTCCCAGAGTTTCCGCTGCCCATTGGAATTCTGGGTTAAGCTCCCAATGCCTGATAAGGCAAAAACATTGTCACGGATGGTTTTGGGTACATGTCGTCAGGCCTTCCTCCGTGAAAGCAACGGCAGACAATCGTTTTGTCCCTTTTTTCCTGGGTTACCCGAGCAGACGCCATACCACGGCAAGCATGGAGCCTGCTCAGTTCACCGTCAGCATACGTCTCCTGGGTGCTGCTGGCAGATGCAGTACTGCATTGCTACACCGCAGCAGCTCCTTGCCTTCGTGGCAGACGGTGCAGTAGGACTGATAGCCGTTGTACGTCTCTTGAGTGCTCCTGGCAGATCTAGGTGAAGTCGATCAGGTGCCTGGACAGACATGGCTATTCTCTTAGAGCACCGAATGGGAGCCAGAGACTCCAGGTCATTCTCTTCTTTAAGTTTCATCTCATGAAGATTCAGTATATGGAATAGCATGCGAGCTGGAGGCTTCTACCTCAGACTGCTCTCCCAGCTGGCAGCACCGTGTGGTCGCCCTACCCCTTGCTCCCATGGCTCATGAAACCTAGACACTAGTAAGGAGCAGTTCAACTATAGGCTGAGCAAGTGCGGAATGGTGGTAGAATATGCCTTTGGACGTTTGAAAGCTCGCTGGTGCTGTTTGCTGACTAGGTCAGACCTCAGCGCAACCAACATTCCCATTGTTATTGCTGCTTGTTGTGTGCTCCATAATATCTGTGAGCGTAAGGGGGAGATGTTTATGGTGGGGTGTGAGGTTGAGGCAAATTTCCTGGCGTCCAATTTTGAGCAGCCAGACACCAGGGTGATTAGAAGAGCACAGCAAGGTGTGCTGCGCATCAGAGAGGCTTTGAAAACCAGTTTCATGACTGGCCAGGCTTTGGTGTGACAGTTGTGTGTTTTTCTCCTTGATACAAACCCATCCCCTTTGTTGATTTTAATTCCCTGTAAGCTAACCAACCTCCCCTCTTTGAAATAAAGTAACTATTGTTTTGAAACCATGCATTCTTTCTTTATTAATTTTTTAAAAAAATGAGATAATGGACAAGGTAGCCTGGGTGGGGTGGGGAAGGAGGGAAAGACAAAGCCACACTAAAAATCAAACTGTTTGAATGACAGCCTTCTGTTGCTTGGGCCATTCTCTGGAGTGGAGTGGCTAGGTGCTCAGAGCCTCCCCCCTCCCCTGCATTCTTGGGCATCTGGGTGAGGAGGCTATGGAACATAGGGAGGAGGAGAGGTGGTTATACAGTGAATGCAGCGTGGGGTCTGTGCTCTTATTGGCTTTCCTGCAGCTCCAACAGACACATCATCATGTCTGTTTGCTCCCCCATTTGCCTCAGCATTGCGTCCTGCCTCCACTCTTTGTGCTCACTTAATTCTTTCCTGGCCTCTGCCACTGAATGCCTCCATGCATTAAGCTGTGCCCTATCAGTGCGGACGGACTGCATGAGCTCAGAAAGCATGTCATCGCGAGTGTGGTATTTTTCGCCTTCTAATCTGTGATAACCTCAGGGACAGAGATGATAGGAGGATGATTCTGGGCGGACTGCATGGTCACCTGTGCTGCTGAGTTTGCCACGCTGACCAAATAGGAAATGAAATTCAAAAGTTCCAGGGGCTTTTCCTGTGTACCTGGCTAGTGCATCGGAGTTCAAAGTGCTGTCCAGAGCGGTCACAATGGAGCACTCTGGGATAGCTCCTGGAAGCCAATACCGTTGATTTGTGTCCGCAATACCCCAAATTTGACCCAGCATGGTCGATTTTAGCGCTACTCCCCTCGTCAGGGAGGAGTACAGAAGTTAATTTTAAGAGCCCTTTAGGTCGACGGAAGGGGGTTGGTTGTGTGAACACAGTCATTTTTAAATCAACCTAACGGGCTAAATTCGACCTAACCCCATAGTGTAGACCACGCCTTTGTCTCTAGAAAGTGGATTTTGTGTTGGTGTTAGGTTTATGAATAACGTTTTGTAGTTTTATGGGGGTTTGTATTGGTTGGGGTTTTTTATTAATTGAGGGCAGATTATGGGAAGAGGCACACATGAGAAAAGCAGGAATAGGCAATTTTGGAAGCACAGAATAGATTAATAGATTCCAAGTTCTGGAAGGGATAATTATGATCATCTAGCCTGATCTCCCGTATAACAAAGACCATAGAACTTCCCCCAAACTTCTACTTCAGATCCTTTTTTTTTCTGCTAGAAAAATATCCAATCTTTACCTAAAAACTGCCAGTGATGGAGAATGCACCATGACCTGTGATAAGTTGTTCCAACAGCTAATAATGTGCTCTGTTAAAAATGTACACCTTATTTCCAATCTGAGTTTGTCTAGCTTCAATTTCCAGGAATTGGATCATATTACACCTTTCTCTGCTTGACTGAAGAGCCCATTGTTAAACAGTTGTTCCCCATGTTGGTACTTATAGATGAATCAAGTCACCCCTTACCCTTCTCTTTAAGACAAATAGATTGAGCTCTTTGAGGCTATTACTAAATGCAACAGGTGGCTCTGGGCAACCTACCGGTGGCCTTAATGCAAGGTAGGGTTAAGCTGGTTCCCCTTCAAAATGACTTAAGTCTGGAAAGCACATTGAAGATGAAGAGCACTACATAAGCATGAATAGGGTGACCAGATGTCCCAATTTTATAGGGACAGTCCCGGTATTTGGGGCTTTTTTTTATATGGGCTCCTATTACCCCCACCCCCGTCCTGATTTTTCCCACTTGCTATCTGGTCACCCTAAGCATGAAGTATAAATAGAGCTGTCAGGGTTCCCTCCCCATTCTGAACTCTAGGGTACAGATGTAGGGACCCGCATGAAAGACCCCCTAAGCTTATTTCTACCAGCTTAGGTTAAAACTTCACCAAGGCACAAATTCTCAGCCCTTGGATGGTAAGCTGCCACCACCAAGTGTTTTAACAAAGAATCAGGGAAAGGACCACTTGGAGTTCCTATTCCCCCAAAGTATCTCCCCAAGCCATGACACCCCCTTTCCTGGGGAGGCTTGAGAATAATATCCTAACCAATTGGTTACAAAGTGATCACAGACCCAAACCCCCGGCTCTTAGGAGAAATAGAGAAATCAGTCAGGTTCTTAAAAGAAGGATTTTATTTTTTTTAAAAAGGTAAAAATCACCTCTGTAAAATGAGGATGGAAAATAACTTTACAGGGTAACAAAAGATTAAAAAACACAGCAGAACTTTCTCAAGGCATAGTTTCAAAGTTACAAAAAACAGGAATAAACCTCCCTCCAGCAAAGGAAAAATTCACAAGCAGAACAAAAGATAATCTAACACGCCTTGCCTGGCTTTTACTTACAATTTTTATAATGGTTTATAGGAGAAGGAGTTTTCTGACCTGATGCTTCTCTGCTTCCCAAGAGAACACACAATATAAAGTCTCTTCCCCCTCCCCCACCCCTGATTTGAAAGTATCTTCTTTCCCCATTGGTCCTTTTTGTCAGGTGCCAACCAGGTTATTTGAGCTTCTTATTCCTCCTTACCTGTAAGGGGTTTCTAGGCTACCCTTAGCTGTATGGTTATGACAAGAGCTATGCATAAAAATTGGTTGTGGATCCTTTTGAAGGACATATGCTAACTAGAGAGATTAGAAGATGTGTTTAAAGGGACATTGTCAAGACAAATTGGAGTCTGATCATCCTGCAAGTTGCACTGAAGTCAATGTGGGAGAGATACACAAATCTGTTAGTGCAATCAGGGAAGGAGCTTCACAGCCAGAATTTCAAAAGTGGGTTTTTTAAGTTAGGCTACTTGTTCAGGTGCCTGGCTTTCTGCTATTAACATAGGTGGGAGTTGCGGATGCTAAACACCTTTTGAAGATCAAACCACTTAATTCAGTGTCTAAAGCCCCGATCCTACCATCCGATTGGGGCAGGTGACCTCGACACCTACGTGGAGTTCCATATGGGCACAGAGGTTCACCAGCAAGGATCAGCCTGCAGGATCAAAGCCTAACAACTGGAATTAGGTGCCTGGCTTCAGGCAATGAAGTTTGGAATCATGGCCTATTTTTAGGGCCAAAATATTTGTCATGACTAGTAGTTTCAATAATTTAGAATCTAATGCTCTATCTAATGGTTTGGTTTTTTAACTTTTTGTATTTCACTCAATTGTGCAATAAGAACAGCTACACTGGGTCAGACCAATAGTCCATCTAGCCCAGTATCTTGTCTTCTGACAGTGGAGGGAATGAACGGAACAAGGGAATTACCAAATGATCCATCATCTGTTGTCCAGTCCAGTTTCTGGCAGTCAAAAGTATAGGGACACCCAGAGCATGGGGTTGTGTCCCTAACCATCTTGGCTAATAGCCATTTATGGACCTATCCTCCATGAATTTATCTTATTCATTTTTGAACCCAGTTACAGTTTTGGCCTTCACAACATCCCTTGCAATGAGTTTCACAGGGTGACTGTGTGTTGTATGAAGTATTTCCTTATGTTTCGTTTTAAACCTGCTGCCTATTTATGTGATTCAGTGACCCTGGTTCTTGTGTTCTGTGAAGGGGTAAATAATACTTCCCTATTCACTTTCTCTACATCATTTGTATCTTTATAGACCTCTATGATATCCCCCCTTAGTTGTCTTTTTACAAGTTGAACAGTCAGTCTCTTTAATCTCGCCTCATATGGAAGCCATTCCACCCTCCTAATAATTTTTGTTGCCCTTCTCTGTATCTCTTTCTATTCTAATCTCTTTTGAGATGGGGTTGTGACACTCTGTACCCCAAAGCAACACCCAGGCACCCCCATATTCACCACTGTCATACAATTAGGATATGTTTTGTACAAAGTATGCCTTGTGAGGTATCAGTCTAAAAGTCTTGTTCTGTTAAACAGTAATACCCTGTTGGATTGTATGTGCTATCATTGTATGTGAAGTTATGAAGTTTAGCTATGTATGTGCTACTGAAATATGTTGTGAGATAAAGAACACCCAGAAGCAGCCTTTCAGGTACCACAATAAAAAGGCCAAACAATGTGGATGGCTTATTGAGGAAATACACACAAGCACTAGGATTACCCCAGGAACTGGGTACAATAGAAACCTCTTGGAGATAGCACTACACAATGGGAACTGTTTAACCCAAGTCACAGCAAAAGAGCTCTCCAGCGCCTTGGAAGAAGATATAAAAGGGGAAAGTGACATCATGACTGGACCTCACTTTCCCTACAACAACACACCTGAAAGAACCAGAGGAAAAAGACTGAACTGGGTTGGAAGTGCTGGCCCCAGGCAGGAAAGAAGGAAGCCTGCTTGTATATGTAAAAGCTAACCTGCTTGTACTAACTGCGTGATACACTGCTTGATTCAAATCCTAACTAGTACATTAGGCTTAGATTGTGGTCTTGTTTTATTTCTTATGGTATCTACTTTGATCTGTTTACTCTCACTTATAATCACTTAATCTGTCTTTCTGTGGTTAATAAATCTATTTTATATTTTACCTAAAACAGTGTGTGGTGTCTGAAGTGCAAAGGAAAAAATCTCAGCTCAGGAACAAGAGTTGGTGGACGTTCACTTTTCTTTGTAGAAGTGGCAGACTGGGTAATAAATCCATACTGGTTGAGCTTTTGTGGCATTTGACCAGGGCAGGACAGTACAGCGCTGGGGTCCTAGGCTGGGGTATTTTGGCTGGAACCTCTCTATTCTTGGTTCATGCAGTGGCTGGCAGAGCATTCATGAACACTGCTGGGTGTGGCCCCTGCCTGTGGATGTTGGTGTAAGTGCAAGCTTGGAGGGCTTGGCAGCTTGTCACTACATCACAGTGTGAAAGGGAACCCAGAATGGTAAGAAAGAGGGCTCAGCCATACCTCAGTCCCAGGGAGCGCCCCGGGTGGGGGACGCATCACAGGGGTGACCAGAACTGCAGACAATATTCAAGGTGAGAGTGTACCATGGATTTATATAGAAGCATTATGATATTTTCCATTTTATTCTCTATCCTTTTCCTAATGGTTCTGAACAGTCTGTTAGCTTTTTTGACATCTGCTCAATGTGCAGCAGCAGTTTTTAAAGAACTATCCAAAGTGACTCCAAGCTCTTTCTTGAGTGGTAACAGCTAATTTAGACCCCCATCATTTTATATGTATAGTTGGGATTATGTTTTCCAGTGTGCATTGTTTTGCATTTATCAACATTGACAAAATGGCAAATGAAATTCACAGTCACAGTTCTGTGAGATCCATTTGTAACTCTTTCAGTGTTGGACTTAATTAAGATAATTAACTTTGTCGCTTGAAAATTTTGCCACCTCACTGTTCACCCTCTTCCAGTTCATTTACAAATATGTTGAACAGCACTGGTCCCCATACAGATCCCTGGAAGACACTACTAATTACCTCCCTCCCTTCTGAAAACTGACCACTTATTCCTACCCTTTGTATTCTATCTTTTAACCAGTTACTGATCCATGAGAGGACCTTCCCTCTTATTCCATGACTGCTTACTTTGCTCAAGAGCCTTTGATGTGGGACCTTGTCAAAAGCTTTCTGAAAGTCCAAGTACACAATATCAACTGGATCACCCTTGTCAACATGCTTGTTGACTCCCTCAAAGAATTTGAATACATTGGTGAGACATGATTTCCCTTTTAACAAAAGCTGTGTTGACTCTTCCGAAACATAGTGTTCATCTGTTTCTTTACTGTAGTATTCAACCAATGTGCCTGGTACTAAAATTAGGCTTACCAACCTGTAATTCCCAGGATCGCTGGACTGTCAGCTATATCTCTTGCCTTTCGCTCTCTTTGAATAATGCTGGGGTTTTTAATTTTCCATCATAGTGGGGAATAGTTACATCAGTAACACTTGTACATATTGTTTTTTCAAAATATTATGAAATCTGCTCGTTAAACTTCATATTTTAATGTAGTTGTACAAAGTGTTCAAGATTTCAATGTCTGAACTTCCCCATTTGCACTAAGCCTTGTAAAGTTACTCTCCTCACATTGCAACTATCAGTCAGTGTCCCATTTTAATTTTGTATTGTCTACTGTAAGTGGGGCACTACTCTATTCTTGGGAATTTCACTTATTTTAAAGAACAGAACTCTTCTTTAAATACAGAAGCTCAGTGAGTTTTTTAAAGCTGTACGCTAAAACTAGGGTTAATTGCCAGAGGTAGAAGATTGTTAGCAGGAAAGCAAGCTCAAAGATGGGAGTTGCATTAGGAATCGGTATTTGCAGTGGAATGACATTAAGGATGAATTTGGCACAAGCTTTTAATCCACTTGAGTTACTAAAATAGCTTTTAAAGAGAGTTTGATCATTTTGAATGGAAGGATGGGCCAGTGGTTAGGGCACTTGTTTGGTACTCAGAAGACTGAGGTTCAATTCCCTGCTTTACCACAGACTTTGTGACATTAGCCAACTGTCTGTGACTTGCCCAAAGACAGATAGAGTTAAGAAGAACACACAAAGTATCAGTGATGAGAAGGGTATGGCAGCTGGTAGATCTGGAAGGGGATACCCAATAAGAAAAGTTTGGTAACCTCTGGGCTAGGCAACAGAAAGCTCAAGGTACCTCCAACAAAGAGTTTTTAAAAGCCACACTAAACATGCTTCCAGGGAAGGGTGGCTTGTGGGCTCTTCCCCCTCCCCCCTTTTGAGAACCACAGTGATGCACTGCAGAAACCACAAACATGTCCTTCTGCAGACCTATTGCTGTTGCTTTCCTGGGACTCGGTGCTAAGCTTCTAGGCATCAGCAAACATAAGAAATATTTAAGTTACAAAAATTGAAAGCAGCAGCTTGATAGATCGTATTTCTTAAAGAACATGAAATTCCCTCAGGTCACCAGCTGAATAAAGTGGATAAACCATAATCCCTTCCTGGACTGTAAATAGTTTGTCTATTACTGGTGGGAAGGGAGAGGGGAAGAGAGGAATTTGGGATATCAACTAAGAGGAGAGGTCCCTTATAAATACCTCAGGACTTGCCTACACATTGTCTGTGTGAGCAGTAAGGGGATTGTGTAACTAGCTAACTAGTTTCTGAAAATACCTCTGTCTAATAAAAGCACAAACCCACAGCAGGTTTGCACCAAAGTCTTCCTCCTGGGTGGTGATTTGCCCCTTGCAATGTGCTGCCTGGACTCCTTAGGATTTTACAAAGCTGAACTTGAGCTCCCGGAGTCGACTAGACTCCTAAACGGAGAGCCCACTCATCCTTCCTTAGCTCTAAGCACAGGCTACAATGTTAGTTTATTAACCAACGCTGTACCGGTTCTGAAGCAATCTATCCAGATCTCAGCAGGGATGCTGAAACAAGTTCCACAGCTGAGGAGGAGAATTTCAATTCCACCAGGGCTTACCTTGTTGCCCTAAGAGATGAATGGCCTGTGAATCTTGGACAAGCTGAATTTTGACTCTGGAGACAAAGACAAATCAAGAGTCTTGATCCTTTGCTACTGCCCTGCTGGACCCAAAGCTCCAATACAGTTTACTGATGATGATATTTACTCTTATATAGCACTTTCCATCACCCAGCCCATCCCCTCTGCTAGATCGTTGAGATCTGGCTACACTAGAGCTGGAAGGTGTAATTTCTGGCTCAAGGATACATACTCACACTAAAAATGGCAGTGTGGCTGCCACGGTGTGAGCCCCAGAGGGACTGGCCGCTCAGAATACATACCTGTCTGAACCTCTAAGTACGTACTTGGGGCAGCTCACCCCTCCTGCTGCTCATGCCACTGAGGCTACACTTCCATTTTTAGTGTGCTAGCTTCATCAGAGCTAGCACAGGAATGTCTCCTTGAGCTGGAAATTACCCTGAGAGATCTAAATCTGGAAGGTGCATCTCCGGCTGAGATGTGTGGAAAAGATCATGGCTTTTAAAAAATGGATTTGCCACTGATACTTTGCTACATTTGCTAATCTCAATCTTTTTGTTTTTTAACATAAGTTTCTGGGTGAGTTCTCCCCAGTCTCCTGCTGTATACAGCTGCTCACTGTTTGCAGTTAGCATTTCAAATGGCCCTGAGTGTATAGTTAAGTTTCTAGGGGATACTTCTAAATATTTTTCAGCCTGTTTTACATTTATTTGTAATGGTTTCAGCCTGACACTTTGGGCAAGAGAATAGAATGAACAAACTGTGATAATGCTCAGACTTGAGCTTTAATCAGTAGTTAAATTAGAAGCATCATACTTGGTGTGGCTGGGAGAGGGAGAAGGAGGGGGGAAAATGCATAAACTTGCTTCATTCTGTAAATCTTCCCTTTGAAACACGTTGGGTGCATTTTTTTAAACCCCTGATGAATTGTTAGAGCAAATAAAACAATGGAAAGACCTTTCATATTGAAACAAATTATTTGGAGTGCTTTTCTAATATGTCAAGTCCTTTATCTGAACTCTGGTTGTTTATAAATGTGCAGCACCCTATATACAGTAATAAAAACAAAATTAGCATGGAAAAAATCTTTACTGTTTAAATAAAAAGTTTATGAAGTTAAGGACATTTGTCCAGAGCACATTTTCCCCCCCCTTCTGCCCCCCCCCCCCAACCTTGTCCTGTGAGAATACAGCTACCCCAATAGCAGGGTCTTACAGCTGTGCCAGAGGTCAGTGACCCTACAGGCCAAGACTCTATTTTGACTGCTGACCCAAACACAATTGGTGAAGTGCCAAGTACTATGTGCTTGTGCAAGGAGATGCACAGGAGATAAAGGGAGTAGAATTACAGATAGCTGGGGTCAGAACCAAATGACACGGGCACACTGGGAGTGTTTCAGAGATGGTGGCCTGGGGGCAGGAAGGGGAAGGATAATGGAAAACAAATCTTCTATTTAGATGACAATTTCACTTTTTTTCCCCCTGCACACAAGTATCTTTAAAAAGTATTAATGAGGGAGATTTTCAAAAAATCTTTTGGAAATTCAGCTTAACATGCAGAGCCTTTCTTAACAGTAGGAAACAAGCAAGCGCTAATTATTCAACCCCTGTAGTGGGAAGGAAATGGATTTTGAGCGCATCTTCCCTTTGAAATTCCTTTTTCGCAAAACTGCTCTGCCCATAGCTCAGGGAGGTCCAGCTTATTCCCATCTCTAAGGGTACGTCTACACTACGAAATTAGGTCTAATTTATAGAAGTCGGTTTTGTAGAAAGCGGTTTTATACAGTTGATTGTGTGTGTCCCCACACAAGTGCTCGAAGTGCATGTAGTCGGCGGAGCGTGTCCACAGTACCGCGGCAACCGTCGACTTCCGGAGCGTTGCACTGTGGGTAGCTATCCCACAGTTCCCGCAGTCGCCGTCGCCCATTTGAATTCTGGGTAGAAATCCCAATGCCTGATGGGGCTAAAACATTATCGCGGGTGGTTCTGGGTACATATCGTCAGGCCCCCGTTCCCTCCCTCCTTCCGTGAAAGCAAAGGCAGACAATTATTTTGCGCCTTTTTTCTTGAGTTACCTGTGCAGACACCATACCATGGCAAGCATGGAGCCCGCTCAGCTCACCGTCACCGTATGTCTCCTGGGTGCTGGCAGACGTGGTACTGCATTGCTACACAGCAGCAGTTTCTTGCCTTTTGGCAGCAGACAGTGCAGTATGACTGGTATCCGTCCTCGACGTAGTCCTGGGTGCTCTTTTAACCGACCTCAAAGGGGTCAGGGGCGCCTGGGCAAACATGGGAATGACTCAGCCAGGTCATTTCCCTTTTAAGTTTTGTCTCATGGCAATTGAGTCCTACCGGCAGTGCACTGTCTTTTAATCAGCAGCCAGCAGAAGATGATGGCCAGCAGTCATACTGCACCGTCTTCTGCCGAGCACCCACGACATGACGATGGCTAGCAGTCGTACTGCACAGTCTGCTGCCAGCAAGATGTATAAAGATATATGAAGTGGATCAAAACAAGAAATAGACCAGATTTGTTTTGTATTCATTGTTTTGAGTTCTATCCCTGAGGGGGCCATTCAGTTTCTTGCAAAGCCACCCCCTTTGTTGATTTTAATTCCCTGTAAGCCAATCCTGTAAGCCATATTGTCAGTCGCCTCTCCCTCCGTTAGAGCAATGGCAGACAATTGTTCCACGCCTTTTTTCTGTGCAGACACCATACCACGGCAAGTATGGAGCCCGCTCAGATCACTTTGGCAATTAGGAGCACATTAAACACCACACACATTATCCAGCAGTATATACAGCACCAGAACCTGGCAAAGCAAAACCGGGCGAGTAGGCGACGTCAGCGCGGTGATGAGAGTGATGAGGACATGGACACAGACTTCTCTCAAAGCACGGGCCTGGCAATGTGGGCATCATGGTCCTAATGGGGCAAGTTCATGCGGTGGAACGCCGATTCTGGGCTCAGGAAACAAGCACAGACTGGTGGGACCACACAGTGTTGCAGGGCTGGGATGATTCCCAGTGGCTGCGAAACTTTCACATGCGTAAGGGCACTTTCATGGAACTTTGTGACTTGCTTTCCCCTGCCCTGAGGCGCAAGAATACCAAGATGAGAGCAGCCCTCACAGTTGAGAAGCGAGTGGCGATAGCCCTGTGGAAGCTTGCAACGCCAGACAGCTACCGGACAGTCGGGAATCAATTTGGAGTGGGCAAATCTACTGTGGGGGCTGCTGTGATGCAAGTAACCCACACAATCAAAGATCTGCTGATATCAAGGGCTGTGACCCTGGGAAATGTGCAGGTCATAGTGGATGGCTTTGCTGCAATGGGATTCCCTAACTGTGGTGGGGCCATAGACGGAACCCATATCCCTATCTTGGCACCGGAGCACCAAGCCAGCGAGTACATAAACCGCAAGGGATACTTTTCAATAGTGCAGCAAGCACTGGTGGATCACAAGGGACGTTTCACCAACATCAACGTGGGATGGCCGGGAAAGGTACATGACGCTCGCATCTTCAGGAACTGTTTCAGAACCTTGGTTTGGGGGTCCTTCCCCCTAGCCTAACAAGCAATTTCATAACCGTATTTCATCTCCTACTCCTGCTGGTGTAGATATGCTAGGGAGCAATCAGTCAGCTACCTGGTTCTGCTACCTTGAACAGTGAGTGACAGTCAATAGCCCTTCAGGGTAAAGTGTTACCTGTGATGTGAGCATTGTTTTCCTTCCTTGCTTGGAGTCACTACAGCAGAGATTTCAAATTTTGCCTCAAATCTAGGCTGCTCTGCCAGGAACACTAGGGCTGCAGATGTTTTGCACATAACTTTACAGGTGGAAAATAACAGTATTTGCTTGTACATTTATCTTTCATGAGTGGTGAATTAGATATGTTACCTGTTCGATTTCACCAGCAATAAGAATGGACACTAATCAGCTATGTCCTCCTCTGCAACTACCAGAACAAGATGGCATTTTAGGACTTTTTAGGGCCACATTTGACCCTCAGGCTGGAGGATGGGCACCCTTGCATTAAGAGTGCACAATGGTCTAAATTATTTCCCCAGAAAGTACTAGTGCAACTCCCAAGCCCTTTGCTAGCCAAATGCTACTTTTCTACTGTGGATTATTTAATTCCTAGTGAGAACAGATTCTGGTTCAGGTGCAAGATGGTCTGTGTGCAGACAGTTCAGTGGTGGGAGGGAAGTCAGGGGACATATTACCTACGCTGTTTTGAATCAGACTATCATCTTTTGCCCACTGATGTAAACTGGCATTGATCAACTCTTGTGTGTGTCAGTTTCACTGACCCTCTTTCAGATATCAGTCTTCACTAAGTCAGCGTCTCCTTGAGGGACTATCCTCTGAGGATACTGCTCAAGAAATCTCTGTCTGAATTCTAAGCTCTGTAAGACTGATTCTGACATGTGTCTCCAAGACAGTGAAGGGTTTTCATTGTCTGGCATCCACCCAACTCTGTTTTCTTTGATTTTTTTGCTAAGTCAGTTAATGGTACCATCGAAGACTGCAGCTTCCAAAGTAGGGTATACATTTTGTGGTCACCCAAGGAATGTTGCAATATGCTTTTTCACTTGGGACTGAGGATTGTTTCTGAAGCTCCCAGTTGTGGCATCTAGGCACTATGTATTGGGACAGGTTTTATTTTTCTAAACTGATCTGGTCACCCCTCCCCTTCCAAGGAAATCTGTACTTTTGTCCAGTCACATTTCCTAAGATAAACTTCATACGGCTAAATTCAGTGCCTTGCATAATGACAGGTTTCAGAGTAGCAGCCGTGTTAGTCTGTATTCGCAAAAAGAAAAGGAGTACTTGTGGCACTTTAGAGACTAACAAATTTATTTGAGCATAAGCTTTTGTGAGCTACAGCTCACTTCATCGGATGCATTCAGTAGATGCACTGAATGCATCCGGTGAAGTGAGCTGTAGCTCACGAAAGCTTATGCTCAAATAAATGTTAGTCTCTAAGGTGCCGCAAGTACTCCTTTTCTTTTTAAGATAAACTTGTAGCCCTTTTAGTAGTTCCTGCTGTTCCCTCCAGGCCATGTGCTAGCTCATTCAAGTATGCAGCTGCAAAGACATCCTACCCTTGGAGAGCATCCCACAGGCAATGAAAGGTCATCGAAGGCCACATTGCATTGCTTTGAATTAATCAATTTGGGACATTTTTTGCCTTCTATAATTTGATATGGAAATCTTACTGAGGCTACAGATTCCATAAGGCCCCAGAATTTGTGCAGAATCAGGCCCCGGAATCTGGCTTTCGTGGTAAATGTAAAGCCAGAATTATAATTTTGAAAAGAAAACTCTTCAAATATGAACTGACTAAATCAACAGCGTGACATCTGTCTGAGTCTGCAGGGAGCCTGAAACAATAGATCTGAGATGTGAACTGCCGCATGCATGGTTAACTCTATAGCCTAAAGATGGTTGTTTTAATGTCAACATTAACTATTTTAATTCTGATCACTGCAGCATAAATGTCCAACTAATGTGCATAGTCCACACGCCCAAGCTATCTCCCGTGCCTTCCCAGGCACCAACAGCTGTTCACTACCCAGCTTTCATAATATACAGTTTCCCCCTGATAATGCCTGAGTGCAGTCATGTGTTATCAATGCAAAAAGTTGCAGCTCTCTGAAAATTTAGGGGCAGAGTAAAACAAATTGAACCTGTTTAGAAAAATCTCCCAAGATATTCTGTACATCTATGTTCATTCTCATTAAATTCTAACATGGAGATTTTTACTCAGTTAAGTTGAAGCTGAATAGAAAATTTCTAATCTGCTGCACTGGAGTACTGTAGACACCAGGGGGGGACCCTACTACAGAATCTATGTTCACTGTACAATTAACCTGGGCTCTTAACTGGATTTTACCCCAAACTCCCTACTATCTACACAGAAAAACCTCTGACCCAAGTTTGGAGGTGCTTTAAGACTGGCTAGCTGAGCCAGCTGAGGATATAGCTTAGATTGCAGGCTCTGCTTTAACTCTGGCTGGAACCACCCACTTTGCAGTAAGGATGCTGGCAAAACCACTCAAGTGCTGATCATCCTCCAGTACCTATCCCACAAGCCCCCCCCAAAATCAGACAAGTTCTCCCAAAATTAACACAGTTGACAGGGAATGAATCCTAGAGCCTCTCAGCACAAAGAACCATGCATTATGCCCCCAGACACACATGGGCAAGTGCAGAAACAGTGACGTAGGTAGGGCTTTGCTGTGGGGACACTCATGCCTAGGCTAGGGTAACCCAGGGCTCAGACCTGGGAGCCAATCACTTGGGTTAACTGTGCAGTGAAAACTTACAATTCAGCTTACCACATAGTATGCAGGACCTTAATGTTAATGCCCCTTTCTTCTTGCATACCACAATCTGAGGACTGACCTAACTAATACGGAAGGGCTCTAACCTTATCATAGAACCATAGCGTTAGAAGGGACCACAAGCGTCATCTAGTCTAAACCCCTGCCAAGATACAGGATTTCTTGTGTCTAAACCATCCAAGACAGATGGCTATCCAGCCTCTTTTTGGAAACCTCCAGTGAGGGAGCTTCCATGACTTCCCTAGGCAGCTTGTTCCATTGCCCTACTGTTCTTACAGTTAGGAAGTGTTTCCTGAGATTTAATCTAAATCTGCTATGCTGTAGTGTGAACCCATTGCTTCTTCTCCTGCCCTCTGCGGCAAGAGAGAGAAACTTTTCTCCATCTTTTTTATGGCAGCCTTTCAAGTATTTGAAGACTGCTATCATATCCCCCCTCAATCTCCTCTTTTCCAAACTAAACATACCCAGTTCCATCAGCCTTTGCTCATACGGCTTGCATTCCATCCTTTTGATCATCTTTGTTGCTCGCCTCTGGATTCTTTCCAGCTTCTCTACATCCTTTGTATACATTGGTGACAAAAATTATACACAGTACTCCAGATGAGGCCTAACCAGCTCTGAGTAAAGTGATACCATCACCTCCCATGACTTGCATGCTATGCCTCTGTTAATGCAACTCAAAATTTCATTTGCTTTTTTGCAACAGCATTGCATTGCTGACTCATGTTGAGGTTGTGATCCACCACAACTATCAAATCCTTCTCAGCAGTGCTGCTGGCCAGCCAGTTTCCCCCCATTCTGTATTTGTGTATTTGTTTTTTCTTCCGTAAGTGTAGCACCTTTCATTTTGTTAGCTATAGCCTAGTTCTCCAATTTATCAAGATCCCTCTGAATTTTAGCACCATTCTCCAAAGTGTTTGTAAACACCCACCCCCAGCTTTGTGTTATCAGCAAATTTGATCAGTAGGCTCTCTATTCCTACATCTAGATTATTAATAAAGATGTTACATAACACCAGACCCAAAACAGATCCCTGTGGAACCCCACTTGAGACCTCCTTCCAATCTGACATCATTCAATTTTAGTTACTCTTTGTTTGTGGTTGTTTAACCAATTATATATCCACTTAATAGTAGTTCCACCGAGCCTGCAGTTCTCCAGCTTATTTATGAGACTTATTTATGTCATGTGGGACTGTGTCAAAAGCCTTGCTAAAGTGCAGGTATATTATATCCACCACATTCCCCCTATCCACCAAACCAGTTACCTTGTCAAAGAAGAAAATCCAGCTGGTTTGGCATGATTTGTTCTTAGTAAATCTATGCTGGTTGCTAGCGATCACCCTTCATCCTCCAGGTATTGGCATATTGAATGTTTTATCTATTGCTCTAATAGCTTCCCAGGTATCGAGGTCAGGCTGACTGGTCTATAGTTCCCTGGCTCCTCCTTTTTCAGCTTTTTAAAGATGGGCACTATGTTAGCCCTTCCTCTCTTCATTATGGTATTCACTCTAATCCAGAGCTCCCCCATCCTCTGCTTATTCATTATGGCTACTGTGTGAGTTCTGTGGCTTTTAGGGTATCTTTTGAAAATCTATTCTGCCTGACATTTCCTGTTTCAAAGTTGAAAATGCTGTCAAGATATCTCTTGTTTTTCTCACTGTACCTCCCTGAAGTAACAGGGTAAAATCTTTCTAGGTGTTTTCAGGGATGTCATACTTACCCCAACTAGTCTATGTTCTCCTTATAGTTGTATTAATGCCTTTCCTTTAGGAAGTTTATGTTGAAGGCCTGCCAGTTTTTGCTCCCTTGAGAGGGTAAATCTCTTAACTGATGGGCCTTGTCTGCTGAAGAATTATGACTGACTACACTGGCAGGATGAAGAAATGTTTGCTAGCCTTTTATACTTAAAGGGATAGATGTTTGCTGGTGTTTTACGATTAAAGCAATATAACACTTCTGCAGAACAGAAGTATACACTTAGGAGTATATTCTCAGTGTGTTGCATGGGCTCTTTGCCATGTAACTCCCATTAGCAATAACACCCAGCACATGAAGATTAATATATACACCAGTAGGTATAAGTTGTTCATGCACTGTGCAGGAATTTTTAGCTATGCATATGAAACTCTAACCAACATTAATAGGAGTCTCACTTTTCAAATTCTGCCTCATTCTTTGGGGGTTAATTTTAAGAGTTTCTAGGGGGTTCAGAGTACTACTTTTAATTATTTGGAGATTGTTTTCCAGATTGAAACTATGCCTTCTACTACTACATGGCAGTTTGTTTAGTTCTAAATCAAGTTTTTTTTGCCAAGTGCCTTTTTGTTTTGTTTTTGGAAAATTCAGCAAACCACTGGAATAAAAAGAATGTGAGGGAAATGAAGGAGAGAGAATCCATTTAATCTGTTTAGGAGATAATGTTAACAGGTTCAATAGAAACCTGTTTTATACTTCCCCATTGCTACTTTTTTTTCCTTCAAAAGACACACGTACTGAGGGCCTGATCCACAGAGTTTAAATTCATGCTTAACGGGACTATTGCTGCCGGAGTAACCCTGTTTTTTGAAGCAGAACTACTTCTGTCCAATCTTAGGTCTTTTGGGCTTTGGGGAACCCTCTCAGAACTGCCTCCAAAATCTTAGGTCTCGACTGTTGGTATTGCCTCCACCACGGGTGATGTAACTGCCATGCCGGCAATGCACAAGCGTCAGTGAGTGACACTGACTAAAACAAAGGAAGAGTGGAGAGGTGTATCCTGCCTGGGCAGGGGCCAAACAGAATAGTTCCTGAGCTCAGCAGTTGTCCATATTCACTTAAATGATCTATTCCTTAACCAAAAAGGAAAAAATGATGTTTGGGGGGTGGGGGGGGGCAGAGAGACTTACACGGGGGTTCTGTGATCAGCTGAGAGGAAAATATCAGGCTTTACAATTTGCCACTGTCTCTCTCACACCACCCACAATCAGCTGTGCATGCTCTAACCTGTAATGGTGCTTGTTGCTCCACGTAATTAAATGGAAGGGAGGCAGTTCACTGGCATAGGTGCAGTCACAAAACCCTTAAGTATCTGTGTTGGTATGCGCCCCGCTCAAGGCCGTCCTTACCCGTACGCAGCTGCGTGCTGCTCCAGCCCCAGCTCCGCTTCTTCTCCATGGTCCCCGCCCCCCACTCCACCCCTTCCCCAAAGCCCCAGCTCCGCCCCCCACTCCCCCGAGGACTCACCGGCGGCGGTAAGTGGAGCGAGCCGGCCGCAGCCCGCTCCGCTCCCCCGGCTCCCAGCCGCGCCGCCGGTGAATGCTGGGGGGTGGTTTTCCCCCTGCCCCCCAAGGCCGGGAGCCAGGGGAGCAGAGCGGAGCGGGCTGGGGCCGGGTCGCTCCACTTACCGCCGCCCCCTGAGTGCGGGGTCGACCTGGCTGCAGGAAGCGCAGCGACCCGGCCCCAACCCGCTCCGCTCCGCGGGCTAGTGCTGTGGGGTGGTTTCCCCCGAGCCAGCCCCCTGTCCGCCCCGGAGCCCCACACAGCCCCCCGCTAAGGACGGTCCTGGCCCCAGTGGCGGGGAACCAGTGGAGCAGACTAGACCCTTACAAGAACTCGTAGCTGCTGGATCTGTTTTAGGCTGGTTTCTAATTTCTACTACCTGCCAAGGACACAAGCCTGGGATTTCGGCTATCCTTAACCCCACAAATCACTACCCCTTCCTGGAGCTTTCCCTCCTCTGTTTTGGAGAAGCTACATGGCTCCTGTGAGTTCTTTTTCAACAGCAAAGTTCAACCCAAACAAATGACCAGAGAGAGACTTCAAACAAACAAACAAAAAACACCCCACCCCACCCCCAGGTCCTGGTAAGAGGCCCAGAGCTGTGCGGGCTGCCTGGGGTCCGCGCTCCGGGTCTTGAGTCTCCATGAATTCCAAAGAGTGAAGCTCAACTCCCCCTCCTCCTGCCGCTGGGGAGGAAGTGGTGAAATAATTAGCATATTCCAATGCTATTGGCTCGTTCTCGAGCTGTTTTACATAGGCCCGCCTCTTCCCCCCTCCCCACTCCCTTTTTCGGCTGGCTGCCTGGGTTTTGCAGTATAGTGCTGCCTGCTAGTGCAGTGCGGGGACCGGGGAGCAGCGGCAGCGGGAAGGGAACATTTACACACTTTTATTTTTCCGGCGTTCTTCCGCCGCCCGGCTGGGAGCGGGGCTGCCGAGCCCCTCCGCGGAGCTGACCCGGTGCGTGGGCCGGGAAGAGGCTTTGGAAGGCCCAGCAAAGTGGCGAGTGGGCTCTGTCTCGTCTTTCCATTCCCCCCCTGGTTTCCTGCGGGTGCAGCATGAAGTGCAGCTATGGCAAAGCGAGGTAAGACAGTGGTGAGGACGCTGGAAGATTTGACCCTGGATTCTGGTTATGGTGGTGCTGCGGACTCAGTCCGGTCCTCCAACTTGTCCCTGTGCTGTTCGGATTCCCACCCGGCTTACCCCTATGGAGGAAACGGCTGGCAGCATCTAGCTGACTCCATGCACAGTAGACACAACAGCTTTGACACTGTCAACACGGTCCTAGTGGAAGACTCCGAGGTGCTGGACTGCTCGGGGCAGCAGTGCTCCAGGCTGCTGCCTGACCTTGAGGAGGTCCCCTGGACTCTGGAGGAGGTGGAGGCGCTGCTCCTGCTGCGGCACCGGGAGCCCCGCGGGCCGGCGACCAGCCCCGCCAGAGATGCCCTGGCCAAGCTCTCCACCTTGGTCAGCCGGGCGCTGATCCGAATTGCCAAGGAGGCTCAGCGGCTGAGCCTGCGGTTTGCCAAGTGCACCAAGTACGAGATCCAGAGCGCCATGGAGATCGTCCTGGACTGGACGCTGGCCTCCAGCTGCACGGCGGCCGCCCTGGGCGCCCTCTCCCTCTACAACATGAGCGGCAGCGGCGGGGACCGCTTCAGCCGGGGCAAATCCACCCGCTGCGGGCTCACCTTCTCGGTGGGCAAGTTCTACCGCTGGATGGTGGACAGCCGGGTGGCCGTGCGCATCCACGAGCACGCCGCCATCTACCTGACCGCCTGCCTGGAGAGCCTCTTCCGAGACATCTACGGGCGGGTGATGGCGGGGGGCAGCGCCTCGGCCCACCCGCACCCCAGCCGGGGCTCGGGCTCCGGCTCGGCCCCCGCCGCTGGCGCGGAGAAGGACAAGGAGGGCGGCGGCGGCGAAGCGTCCAAGTTTACGGTGGAGTCTCTGGAGCAGACCGTCAACAACGACGCGGAGCTGTGGGGCTTGCTGCAGCCCTACCAGCACCTCGTCTGCGGGAAGAACGCCAGCGGTGAGTGCGCGGGCTGTGCCCACCTGTGGGGCCCGGGGCGGGGTGTTAGGGGCTGCCCCCCGCTCCCCGCGTGCCCTCCTGTGAGTGTGTGTGGGGGCTTTAGGGGCTGCCCCCCTCCCCACGTGCCTTCCTGTGTGTTTGTGGGGGGGGGCGTGTGAGGGGCTGCCCCCCTGCCCTCCTGTTTGTGTAAGGGTGGGGGGGGGTGTTGGGGCTGCCCCCCTCCCCACGTGCCCTCCTGTGGGGCCGAGTTAGGGGCTGCAGCCCTCCCCGTGTTGCCCACCTGTGGGGCCAGGAGCGAGAGGGTCATGGTGTGCAGCCTTCCCCGTGTTGCCCACCTGTGGGGCCAGGGTCGGGTGGCGGGCCTGGTGTGCTGCCCACTCGGTCTCAGTGCAGCGGGAGGGGGACGGAGGGGTCTGGTCTGTGACCACCTGGACTGCCAGCGGGGAGGGGGCCCCGGCCACCTAGGCCGTTCTTGTGCCCCTCGAAGTTTGCGCTGGGAGCAGACTGTGTGGCGAGTATTGTCGGGAAACCCAGCCTCAAATGCGCGCGAATGCTGCGCATTTTGACCCCCCCCCTTTTTTTTTTATTTGGATGAAGTATCAGCTGTAGCCGACCAACCAAAAATCCCTTCTGCGACCCGCAGCCGCTGGCGGGCGTGGGGCCCCCTCACTGCGCCCAGACCCGCATACTTTGCGCGCAGGCCCCGGGAGCCGCAGTTTTGCGCATCCGGAGTGGGAAGGCTGGTCCGGGAAGCCAGGACTCCCTCTCGGGAAGGGCTGAGCACCTGTAGTGAGCTGCGGATGCTCAGCATCTCCCAGGATCTGGCCCTTGTGGAGCATCGAGAGCCTACACACCCCCGGCACATCTAGGGAGCGCAGATGGCTGCACATAGCTACCCTGCAAAGCCCCATCCTGCAGCCCTTCGGGTCTCAACTCCAGCCGGAGAAGTGCGCCCCCCGGAGGGCTGCAAGCTCAGGCTGAGGCTGTTTGGTAATTACCCTGCTGGCTGCTGCCCTCCCGCTTGCTGCGCCTTCTGCAGGTCGAGCTGGAGGTGTTTTCCACCCTATTGTGTCGGATCGGCTTTTACTCCATGTACATTTGGTGTCAAGCCCTTTCTACCTTGAATACAGAATTTTAGCAGGACACGAGGAGACTGTAAATCGGGGCTAGAAAGAGCCTTCATCGTGCACTCTTCCCCCCCCTCCCCCCCGCCATCTGTATGGAGTACCATGCCGCAAGTGTCTGCGGCGGGCTAAGGTTTCAGTCCGACAGAGCTGGGGGGAGAGAGGTGTGTGGGTGGAAGAGGCACAGGTCCTTCTGCATCACAAAAAACGAGCGTCCGATCTCATTAAGGGTGGCGGGGAGCTGTCAGACAGCCCCGTGTTGCTCTCTTGGGGGTTCAGCGCTACGGTACCATATGGATGTGTGCGTCTCCGCTGCAGCCTGTCGCCAGCACAATGGAGACTGGAGAGGGGGTGGGAAGAGGGTCTTGGTGGCATTTTTGGGCATTATTTACAATGACATCCCTAATTAACTTTCTGGCATCACGACTGATGGGTTGATTGAGCTGCTTGTGTATGTGTGTGTGTGTGGGGGTTGTTTTGTTTTTCTTTTTTCTTTCTTTTTTTTTTAGGGGCTTCTCAAAATGGTTGGGTTTGAGCGACGCTTGAGTTGTAGACACACACTTCAAAGCTTCAGTTTTCCACAGGAAATGGTACAAGCGTAACTGAACACTGGAAAATGAAATAAAACTTTATTTCATATGCGGTGGTTTGACCAGAGACTGCGTGGTTGGAGCTCAGATGCAGTCTTTCTGGGCAGATTTCATTCATGTTGCTGCTTGTTTACTGAAAGCTTGACACAGATGCAACACAATGATGCATCAACTTCCTGGGGATTTTTTTTATTTTTATTTTTTATTTTTTTTAGGAGGTGTCCAGTGTTTTAAAGGTTTAGCTTTCATTTAATAAAACCCCGGTCCCTGGAATTGAAATTTCTTCTATTGTCAGCTAATCTATATTCATAGCTTTAGGGAAAATGCAACAAACCTATGATATGTTTAGTGGGCTCAAACTGAAATTGTTTTTCTCTTTTACTCACACTCTTTATTAACCTAAAGGAAAATATGTATACAGTTGAGATGTAAAATACTGTTTTGAAAACAAGAAACTGAGTTCAGCTTTTGTCATATCTATAATTTAACTCTAAGTTACTATAGCCCAACCATTGCTTTATGCATGATTACCTGTTCTGAGACATCCTTTCTGCCAGAAAGGATCTAGAGGGGTACAATACAGAGGGAAAACAAGGGGTAGATCCCCAGCTGGTGTAAATTGTCAGAGCTGCATCTGTGTCAGCTTTCCATTATGGACCACCTCCACAAACTGATCTGCCCTAAGAGCTTTATTTAGCCTTAAATCAGAATTTCTTTGCTGTTAATGGGTTGTGTCTCATGATCCTTATGCTTTATTTTAACACAGTTTGTGTGTTCTCATGGGTTCTCTCTAATGGTGTTACTGCCATGTTTTTTCCTTTAGTCACATTATTGTGCCTGTATGTTTCAGATGGCACCATTTTTCATTTCTGATGTTGCAGTGTTGTCCTTACAGACCTGTATTGAGTCTTTCATTTTGTAACTCCCATTGTAGCACCTCTGTGGATTTAAATTAACTTCATTCATGACCCTCATTCATCTCCTTTTCTGACTTTATTTGAGTTTTTCATCTCTATTTTGTTTGTTGCTTTACCTAGCATTACCTCATTTGTGGCTCAGTCCTGAGTTAAGCAAAACTCTCTGCCATCAGTTGGAATCTTGCCTGAGTAAAGGTGCTAGGATCAGACCTTAACTAGTTCATCTTGCTTTTGCCTTGCCTCTTCCTCTAGGCTCCATCCCCCGCATCTCAGTCCTCTACATGTAAATGACTTATTTCTTTATAGTCTTATAATTTACACTTTGGTATACTATCTTATATTTAGTGGAGATTTTGAATGTGCAAGGAATGCAGAATC
This sequence comes from Lepidochelys kempii, assembly GCF_965140285.1. NCBI lineage: Eukaryota > Metazoa > Chordata > Testudines > Cheloniidae > Lepidochelys > Lepidochelys kempii. The sequence continues at coordinate 254,778,424 of NC_136380.1, forward strand.
AGGCCCCATGGTGATACAGGATATCTTTTATTTTCGTCGAATCATAGAAATGTAGGGCTGGAAGAGACCTTGGGAGACCAAGCTCCCTGTGCTGAGGCTGAGGCAGGACCAAGTAAACCTAGACCATCCCTGGCAGGTGTTTGTCCAACCTGTTCTTAAAAAAACTCCAATAATGGGGATTCCACAACCTTCCTTGGAAGCCTGTTCCAGAACTTAACTACCTTTATGGTTACCAAGTTTTTCCTAATATCTAACCTACATCTCCCTTGTTGCAGATTAGGCACATTACTTGTTTTATCTTTAGGGGACATGGAGAAAAACTGATCTCTGTCCTCTATAACAGCTCTTAACGTATTTGAAGATTGTTATTAGGTCCCCGCTTAGTCGTCTTTTCTCAAAAAACTGGGCATGTTTAGTCTTAACCTTTCCTCATAGGTCAGGTTTTCTAAACCTTTTGTTATTTTTGTTGCTCTCCTCTGGACTCTCTCCAATTTATCCACATTTTCCCTAAAGTGTATTGCTCAGAATTGGACACAGTACTGCAGCTAAGGCCTCACCAGTGCCGAACAGTGGGACAATTACCTCCTGTGTGTTACATATAACACTACATGCATCACATTGTTCACTCACATTCAATTCGTGATCCGCTATAACTCCCAGATCCTTTTCAGTTGTACTACCCCTGAGGCAGTTATTCTCTGTTTTGTAGCTATGCGTTTAATTTTTCTTACCTAAGTTAAGTACTTTGCACTTACCTTTATTAAATTTCATTGTGTTGATTTCAGACTAATTATCTAATTTGCAATGTCATTTTGAATTTTATTCCTGTCCTCCAAGTGCTTGCAAACCCTCTGAGTTTGAGATTATGGGCAAATTTTGTAAGCATGCTCTCCACTCCCTTATCCAAGTCATTAATTAAAACATTGAATAATACAGGAGTCAGGACTGGCCTCTTTGGGACCCCACTAAATATACCCTCCCAGTTTAACTGTGAACCATTGATAAATACTCATTGAGTACAGTCTTTCAACCAGTTTTTCACCCATTTTATAGTAATTTCATCCAGATCACGTTTCCCTAGTTTGCTTATGAGATTGTCCTGTGGAACTGTGTCAAATGCCTTACTAAAATAAAAAATGTCATGTCATAGGTATTAAATTAGTTATTAGCTCTCATTCCCTGCTAAATAGAGGAACTACACTTTCCTTCATCTTTCTTTTGCTCCTAATTTATTTGAAAAACCTCTTCTTATTGCCTTGTATGTCCCTTACTAGGTGTAACTCATTTTGTGCCTTTGCCTTTCTGATTTGTCCCTATATGCTTATGTTATTCTTCTGTACTCCTTCTGATTTATTTCAAGTGCTCACTATGTGCTCGGAGCATTTTCACAACAATTAGTTATAAATGCTAAAATGATTACATTCTCCTCCCCCACCTCTCAAAGATTTGTTTAGTTTATTTACTGATATAGCCCCATCACCATAATATCTAAGTGTCTCACAATCATTCAGGAATTTATCCTCACAATAATTCTATAAGGGAGGGAAATATGATCTCTATTTCACAGATGTGGAACAGAGAGATTCACGTGATTTGTCCAAAGTTGTACAGCAAGCTTATGGTAGGAGCCAAGAACTTCTGAAGCCACATCACTTGGTCCCCCTGTTCAGTGGCATAACCAGAAGACCATCCTTCCTCTGTACTCGCTGTGACGTTATTGACTTGAACTGGGACCTTATAGAACATTGTTGCAACCGCATCTTGTATAAAGGGGGTCAAATAAGGTGTCTAAAGACAAGGTTATGGTTTGCTGGTTATGATTATGCTATCTGCATGCATGGATCATTTTTGTATTTAAAGTTAGGGTATGTCTACACTTACCATTTAAAGCACAAAAAGTCCCTTTTTTGCGCTAAAACTGTGGGAGCATCTACACTTGTTAATGACTTTTTGTGGTGAAACTCAGAAGTTTCACTGCAAAAAGAAAAACACCTTCACGGGAGGCATACAGCTCTTACTACTGTTCTTTTTGCGCTGCTGTGAAAGTGAAGACGTGTTCTAGCAGTGTGAACCACTCTTTGGCCTTCGGAGGATATCCCACAGTTCTAAAAGTGACCACTCTGGCCAACATCTCCGCTGCTCTGATTCATGGACGTCTGCTCCTTCCCCTGTAAGCCCTGGGAAGCCCCCCGGCTCCAGCTTTTTTACTTCACCAAGCGGCGGAGGAAAAAAACAAAATAAAAACCAAGCCCAGTTGAGCTGCCACCGAAGTCCTGCTGAAGAGGAACCTCAGGGCCCACCGCCGAAGACCCAGACGTGCCGCCCTGATGACGGACGGAGTGCTGCCCCTTTCTATTGGCCGCCCCAGGCACCTGCTTCCTTCGCTGGTGCTTGGAGCCGGCCCTGGCTGCCCTGCAGCACTGCTCTTATCGGGGATGGAAGTGCTGGTAGTGTAAATGCTCTCTGACGCCTGAGGAATTGAGTGAGTACACAAACCAGCACTTTACTTTCACTGGTTCCCTATCACTGGTGAAATTTACAGCGCAAAAACTCTGAGTGTAGACATACCCTTATAATTATTGGTTCTATACTGTCTGTATTTCAAACTTATGCTATGCTTCTGGGTGACATCCCAGACAAATTGGTGTCAGCTGTGCCTCGCCTGCTTGATGGTCCATTAAGGAACATCGGCTATACAACTGACCCATTGAAAGAGGGCAGATATACCTTGTGACTCAGCAAGGTATGCAGGGACATGCCTATGGACAGAACTCTGAGGTTTTTTTTCTTGCCATGTGCCCAAATACTTGTCTTTGGAACAAAGAAAGAGAGGCCACATGACAAGAGACTATAAAAGACTGCTGCAGCTCCTCCATCTTGTCTTCAATCCTGCTTCATACCTCTGGAGGGACTTTGCTACAAACTGAAGCTTTGAACAAAGGACTGAATGACCCATCCCAGCTGTAGATGTACTCCAGAGACTGGATTTGAGCCTGCAGTTTATTCTATCATTGCTACAAGCCTGAAGCAAGAACTTTGCCATTACTGTATGTAGTTGATTCCATTTAACCAATTCTAGCTCTCATCTATATCTTTTTCCTTTTATGAATAAACAGCGTGATTTGAGGGTAAGATCTGATTTGTATATTGACCTGGGTCTGGGGCTTGGTCCTTTGGGATCAGGAGAATCTTTTTTCGTTTACTGGGGTATTGGTTTTCATATCTATTCACTCCATAACGAGTGGCACTGGTGGTGATACTGGGAAACTGGAGTGTCTAAGGGAATTGCTTGTGTGACTTGTGGTTAGCCAGTGGGGTAAAACCAAAGTCTTCTCTGTTTGGCTGTTTTGGTGTGCCTTAGAGGTGAAAAAAACCCAGCCTTGCACTGTAACTGCCCTGCTTGAAGCAATTCATCCTGAATTGGCACTCTCAGTGAGGTCCCACCAAGGGCAGCATCGTTACACTCACCACTTGACTTACAACCATAACAACAGTTGGGTACCAAACAATGCTCTCCCCACTCTTCCAGTCTACCCTCTCCAAATGCCCAGGAGATAATGTAGGGCAGGGGTGGCCAACCTGAGCCTGAGAAGGAGCCAGAATTTACCAATGTACATTGCCAAAGAACCACACTAATACATAAGCAGCCCCCTATTGGCTCCCCCACTCCCGCTCCCAGCACCTCCCACCCAACTGCAGCCTGCTGATCACCTCCCTGCACCTCCTGATCAGCTGTTTTGTGGCGTTCAGGAGGCTCTGGGGGCAAGGGGGAGGAGTGAGGGCATGGCAGGCACAAGGGAGGTGCAGAAAGGGGTGGACTGGAGGCAGGGCCTGTGGCACAGCCAGGGGTTGAGCAGTGAGCACAATGGAAAGTTGGCACCTGTAGCTCCAGCCCTGGAGTCGGTGCCTATACAAGGAGCCGCATATTAACTTCTGAAGAGCCGCCTGTGGCTCCAGAGTCACAGGTTGGCCACCCCTGATGTAGGGTATATCGTGTGTGAATGTTTCATAAATTGAGGCCCCAATTATACTGTCAGTGGCATGTGAACAACAGTTACACATGCATGGATCTGTGTGGGAGTAACAAATGCATGGAATAGTCCACCAGACCCTGATCGAAGCCAATTCCAGAGTCAGGGACCCATTGTGGGGAACACCTTACCAGCAGACCCAAGCCATGTGAATTGGGGGACTCCAGACTTAGAGCCTTTGCTGATTGCAACTGTGGCAGTACCACTCAAGGAGGGAGGAAGCCTCTGTGGCAGGCAGATCTCAAATCATTTAGGGTTTTATAGGTGCAAGTCCACACCTTAAATTTCACCTGGAAACAAAACAGACAACCAGTGAAGATCACAGAACACCAATGTTTCTTCTTGCAAGAGGCTTGCTTGGATATCAAATTCTGCATCTGAATATGGAATGGTTGCAAGCTGTGAGGCTGTTTTAAACTCTAAGGGGGCATGGAAGTGGTGGAAAATTGGCCTCAGGATTGGAGAGTCACAAATGACTCTTCCATGGCATTCCCCAATCAGTTGTGCCCAGTGTTTACTTGCCACATCTGAGGATCCAACCCAGTATTTTTAGCCATAGTTAGATCCTCAGCAGCTCCTGGATGTCCTAACACTATTTGTGTTACAAAATAACCTTCTACCAATTGTGGTCACACCCCTTGAGTCCTGGTGGCTGATATAGTCCTTGCCAGTTCTTCTACTTACTTCTTCTGCCAATTGTTTCCTCCAATCCACTAGCCTTGTCGGGATTGAGTTCAGACAGCTACCTTCACCCAAGCAAACCCTGATCTTATACACTGGCTCATTCATTGCAGTGCACTGCTGGGTGAGAAATAATGGAGAGATGGACTACATTGTAGCCTCCTCACTAACCTCAAATACATATATTTTACAGAAGAGGTGACAAAATGGAACCCTGCGGTTCCCACAACAGAACCATTGGGGTAAATATGTACTGCCCCAAACTGCCCTCTGCAATTGCAGCTGAGTTAATTTCTAGTTCTGTATTGCAATCCAATTACCTCAGAATTACTCTGTATTTTTTCTGGACAACTAGAGGTTTTAATTTAATGGCTGAGTGAAAATTAACAACTTTACATCTGGCCTCTGGGATTTTGTTGGTACACAAATTTAAAAGCTCCATCAAACATTACACTTGTTGTACTTCATAGTATGCGCACATATGTTAAATTATTTTCCTTGGAATAGTGGGAAGAAAATATTGAAGATTCAGTAAAAGGCAGTAAAAAGTCTTTCTTCCCTCCCTCCCTCTGAAGTCAGTGGAAAGGATCTCACTGACTTGACGGGCCTTGGATCAGTCATTTACTGTGCAACATAGGAACCAAGGCCTTTATTTTTCATTTTCATAGGAAAACTCAAGGGAGGGGTAAAAATAGCCCAGTGTTATCTAGGCTCCATCTGAACTAAACTGAGGATTGGTATTAGTTTTAGCCTATAGTATAATATATAGGGAATGGGTAGTAGTTTAGAAACCCTCTAGTGTGTCTCCCTGTCTTCTATTGCAGAAGTCAATAGATCAGGGGTGGGCAAACTTTTTGGCCCGAGGGCCACATTGGGGTTGCGAAACTGTATGAAGGGCTGGGTAGGGAAGGCTGTGCCTCCCCAAACAGCCTGGCCCCCGCCCCCCACTTCCCGCACCCTGACTGCCCCCCTCAGAACCCCCGACCCATCCAACCCCCCCCTGCTGATTGTCCCCTGACCGCCCCATCCTGGGACCCCCACCCCTAACTGCCCCACTGGGACCCCACCCCCTATCCAACCGCCCCCCCCCACTCCTGTCCCCTGAGTGCCCCCCGACCCCTATCCAACGCCCCTTGTTTCCGTCCCCAGACTGCCCCCCTGACAGCCCCCCCCTCCCCGGACTCCCATGCCTATCCAATATATGTATTTATGTAGCTAAGCCTTGTTTCCTTGTAGTTATTAAATGCAGCTATTTATGTGGCTTCTTTATATTCTTAATGTTGCATAGAGATCAAAGACAGCAAATTGAAGAAAAACTGGGGTTAGGATGGGATTGGCTAATATGTGTTAACGAGCCCTGATCTAACATTTGACCTATTTTCCTAATCTAGACAAACTCTCTGGAGACTGAAAAGCAGATCAGACAATAGTAAACTTGTGTAGTTTAACTAGACATGTTAAGGTTTAAAATGATTATATAAATAAGGTATTATCTGGCTTAATTGTAAATGCTTTGTTATTGTCTCTGTTGTATTGCTTCCAGTATTGCCATTAAGATATTAAGGGTGTAGGTGCATTGTAAAAATAAATCTGAAACTCCGTTTGACCTACCATCTAATGTGACATCAGAATATTTAGGGACAGATAAAAGACCAGTCTTGACTAACAGGCCTTTTCTTTTTCCTTGCTTTTAATTCCAATTCCGCCATCATAGTTTTTTTTCCCCATGCTGCAGTATCCTCCTCATTTGCTAGGAAAAAACCTAAGCATCTTTTGGACTTATTTATACTCCTTGTTTCAGATAGTCTCCTGTTACCTTTTTCCCCGCATATGTTTCCTTCTACTTGAGTTCCGTATTCAGAGGCTGAAATTTGTAGTGGGATAATGTATGACTCCCACTTTTCTTATGTCCTCTTTATCAACAGCTGTGTATGAAAAATCCCACTGCTGTGCTCCCATTGATCTCCATAGGGAAGTAGCTCTGAATTCTAATGATGGCAATGTAAAGGTCAACATTAACTCTGTCACTGCTGATTTTTTTAATAGAAACATCCAGCTGCTTTGGATTGTGGACTTAGTTTAAATAAAGTACTAGTGCTGTTTCCCTCCAATCTTGCTCTCCACGTCTTGCATCAGCACCTACTCGCACTCCTCCTCTCTTCCCACCTTCAGCACCTTTCCAATTCCTTCCACTTACACCATCACCAGTACCAGGTCATATTCTCACACCCAGTCCCAGCACCACACTGAACTCACAACCTCACCACCAGTGCATTTCTCCATACATCACTTTACGGCACGCCTCTGCATGTGGAAGGTTTCAACTGAGGAAAGAATATTAGAAAAACAATCACATGCAGAATATTTTTTCCCCTTTGTTTTTTTCCGCGTTCTGTTTCTGGCCAAAAGAGATTAATTCAGCCTATCATGTAATGATCTATAAATATAATTACCATGCAGCCAATACATATTTCAAGATTTTAAAAATGTACAGATGCAGTCAAAAGTAAACTAAATATAGTCTGCATAATTGGTTACATGTACTGTTACTTCACCGGAGGTGTTCAATTGAACCATCTGAAAAGGCGTACTTTCCACAGAAGTATATCAGCTGAAGCATCAAATCTGAAAACTGCTTCTATGCTTGTCTTTCATGGATTCCTGAGAAGACATATTCTTTAGCAGTGGGACAAGCTTGCTTGATTTTTGTTTGATAGTTACATTTCTTTAAATTTGCCATGATTTCCACCCCCCCCCCCCAAAAGAATGGAGAAATCTTGGTGTTGTGGGCTCAGAAAAACATAATTTGGTGTATAATCGCTCATTATACATTCTGTAAAGTCAAACTAGTTTTCTGTGAAATTAGAGGTAGGAGGTTATTGAACAAATGCAATGAATCAATGAGAGGCTTGGTTTATTTTCACATGGGTAAAATGAGGTGAGGTATATGTTATTACAGCAGCTTGGAAACAAGGAGCCATTATGTATGTTTGTCAGTTTAGTAGAATGTATGTATAACAAACACCTACTGTAGTAGCTTGCTGAGGTGCTGGAGACTTGCTTTAGTTTTATTTTAATAAACATTTCACTTTGAATTGACTTGGTGTTTAATTGTGTTTTGAAGTGTGTACACACTTGGATTGGAATCCATGAATTCTTAAATATTGGGTCTAGATTTCCTTTCCACAATGGCTTCTGGGTTATGAACAAGGCATGCAACATCGTCCACATTTGGTTTTGTTGTTAGTGTGTTTAAAGAGGCTTCCTAATTCTAGCAACATTGATTTAAAGACCATCCGGGCAAATACCCTCAGACATGCACATGTGGCTCCCATTGGTTTCTGAGGCAGCTACATATGCATGTCCAAGGCCAGAATTTAGTTTTAACAAATCAAGAGAGGTGGGACTTCTTGTCACTGTCATTAGAGTGGTGTCAATCATGCTGCTGTTGCCATTCTTTTGCTTTTATTTTGATTCATGCACTCACTCCATACTAAGCAGCACCTGTGCTTTGCTCTAATTGCTCCTGGACACATTTTGAAAAGTTATAATAATAGACTACTCCAGTAACACCCTGTTCAACTGATAACAAGCATATATTATAACCTAGCAGTTGCAAACATGTTTAAGATCTTTACAAACTCCCACCAGAGTTCTCCTAGCACCTGGCAGTTTGGGAAAAGAAATGAGCCTTTGTAATATCATTTAAAGGTTGATTTTTGTAAAACAGGGACAATTTCAGATGGGAATAAGGATCAGAGCAAATTTCAAGGCTGAGGGACCCACAGAGAGAGGAGAGCTCCTCTCTCTGCGGCAGAGCCGCAGAGCCGCAAAGGGAGGCTTTCAGACAAGTAGGTTCTGGGCTATTTAGGGCCAGTTAAGTATACTGGCCCTAAATAATGTGTTAATGTCATTCAGTCAAGATTACCTGTTTGTTAAACATCCTGGGCCATTTTGGTAACACGGAGTAAATCTGTAATAAATCCATTGGACCAAATTCTGTCATCCTTTACTCCCACTGAAGTCAATTTTGTTCGATTTAAGGACTATATAATTTGACCCTGACTTCATTGGCATTAGTCCAGACTTTCATGATCATAACTGAATTCAGAATTTGGATCTTTATATACTTACAGTTGAGTCAATAATAGATATTTTCAGTAATTCTGACTTTTTTAAAAAAAAAATCCTAAAATACGGAAGCAGAAGAAACAAACACTGAATTCTTCTAGTGGTTGGTGGATGAAAGCAAAGTTCTAATGTAGGGTCTGTGCTGCAAGCTTTGTTTGAAGTTGGAGTGTCAGCTAGGAGTTAGTGAGTGTAACTGAGCCAGGAAGGAGGGGGAATACTCTGAGGCTGGCAAATTCAGGGTCTGATCCTATAGACTTTACTTATGTGAGCATTCCCATTGATTTTACTGGAATTATTTCCATAATAGTAGCAGAACTGGGCTCTAAATGATCAGAGAAAAGGGAATTCCAGAGGAAATTAAAGAAGGGGGCCACAGGACCCTTTCAAAGGAACAGAGAATCTGAATGAATTGTCCATGAACAGAGGGGAGAGGTAAATAACCCTGGGAGAGTGTCCGGGTATTTAAAGGTACTATGCTTTTAAATCCCATTACTGTAAAATCTTGCTTACCCATATGTAACCAGGAGGGTAGGGTGGAGAGGCGTCTCAGCAATGGCGACAGTGAATAAACTTGAATGGTCCTGAAGAATCCTCCAATTATCAATTTAATTGATCCTTTACTGGATAGTAGGGAGTTCTGGATATAGTGCCTTTTATGTATTGTATTTGGCTATGTTGCAGTGTATTTAGGCTGTGGAGCCAAGCACCATGATCTTAACTACGCAAAGGCTTGCAAATAGGAACCAAGCACAAGAATGAAGGGGAGAGATAATGGAGCCTTCTGTAGGGAAGGAAGCAGGGACTAAATGCTCCTGCTTCTCTGGGACCTGGAAACGGAAGAGCTGGTAAGAATAAGCCCCTGACTGAGGAGGCATTTTCAAGTATCTGAGAGACTGTGTGAGACTTACAAATTCTTCAGCTGGAGGGTACTGAATTTTTCGCCAAAAGGAGGAACATTAGAGGTGAGATTCATCTCAGATGGGTGACCGCAATAAGCAGTGCAGAGAAAGCTGGGAAGCTTTTGCAACATTGCATACAATAGTTTCCAACATATCACAGAAATGAATAACTTTACTGAAGCATATGAGTTATTCTTTTGAGGCTTGTTGCAAAATGAATGAAAATAGTAAGAGCTAGATTTTGTTCTCAGAAAAGCTATTATTTCAGTTGATGTCTATAAATTAACTGTTATAAACATCAATATTTGTTAACATTTTCCTAGGGCTATTTGTTTTTTCACTTCTCTAAAGCAGATTTTCTGTAAAGCTACACATACAATATATTCCAAATGTACTGTATATGAACCCTATCCTCACTTGGGCTAAATTTCCATTGACTTCAGTGGGAATGTTGTCTGTGTAGGGACAGCAGGATTTAGCTCCAGTATTGGATAATAAATTAAAGAGACAGTCAAATTTTAGCCCCAAATTTAGATTTTGTAAAAATAAACTTTTATAAAACCTCAAGATTAGTAATAAAGTTGACATGAAAATTGTTTTTAATTCCAACAAAAAGGGCTCTTTGCAGTATTGTTGTGAACTCAACATTGTGCTAAAAACTGTGAAGTGAAACTGACTAGAAATGGAATGCAAAGCACACTGAAACTGCCTCACCTATTTTCACTGGCCAATTTAGGAAACATTACAGATAATCAGGCAGCACATATTTTGGGCAGTAAATTAGATTTTAAAAATAAAAGTTCAGTTTTAGTGATCTGGCATGTTCTTAGTAAGAACAATGGATTTTTTAAAAATCCGATGTTTTTTTTTAACCTACAAGAAATGACAAAAAAAAAAACCAAACAAAAAAGAAACCCTAGTTAGGGACCTGCCATAATTTTATATTGCTATCAATTTATAATCCAGAATTCCTGTGTATTACTATACTCACAAAATGTTGCCTTTGGTTAGGTTTGGCTAGTGACAACAATCCTAGGAGCTGATAAATATAGAAACTGACTCTAGGAATGTTCAAAATATTTTTATTGCTTGCAGTACCTAACCTAGATAATATTCATAGACTCAAAAAAATGTAGGACTGGAAGGGACTCAATAGGTCATCTATTCCAGTGCCCTGCCATGAGGCAGGACTAAGTACTATTTAGACCATCCCTGACAGGTGTTTATCTATCCTAGTCTTTAAAACCTCCAGTGCTTAACTACCCTGACAGTTAGGAAGTTTTTCCTAATGTCTAACCTAAATCTCCCATGCTGCAGTTTAAGGCCATTACTTCTTGTCCTGTCCTCAGTGGATAAACCAAACAATTTATCACTCTCCTATTTATAACAAACTTTTTTATACTTGAAGACTGTTATGTTCCCCCTCAGTCTTCTCCAAACTAAACAAACCTAATTTTGTCAATCTTTCCTCAGCGGTAATATTTTCTAGACTTTTAATCATTTTTATTTTTCTCCTCTGGACTTTCTTCAGTTTGTTTGCATCTATCCCAAAGTGTAGTGCCCAGAACTGGACACAGTACTCTAGTTGAGGCCTTATCAGTGCTGAGCAGAGTATAAGAATGAATTTTTGTATCTTGCTTACAACACTCCTGCTAGTACATCCCAGAATGATGTTTGCTCTTTTTGCAACAGTATTACATTGCTGATTCATATTTAGTTTGTGATCCACTATAACCCCCAGATCCTTTTCTGCAGTACTACTGCCTAGGCAGGCATTTCCCATTTTGTATTTGTGCAAAGTGGAGTACTTTGCATTTGTCCTTACTGAATTTCATCCTGTTTACTTCAGGTCATTTGTCCAGTTTGTCAAGATCATTTTGAATTCTAATCCTGCTCTCCAAAGCGCTTTCAACTGCTCTCTGCTTGGTATTGTCTGCAGACTTTATAAGTGTACTCTCTGTGCCATTATCCGTATCGTAAGCTATTGAACAAATCCCTGTTGACTGTTAACTTCCACCATAGAGAGTGATTTGTGAACTACAGATAAGGTAACCAGAAAACCTTAAAATATTTAGTCTTTGAGCTTGGGAAGAAATAACAAACTTCTCATAAGATAAAGAATTCTGAACTTCCTTAGCAGGATTCTTCCAGCCAAAAGCTGGAAATCACTGTAGGTAGTTCAGTGAAGCCATCTGCCTAATGCATGCTAGCAATTAAAGCAGGATGCTTGAATGTTTTTATTAAAAGATTAACTATAAAATGGAAAATATAATAGTAACATTATGGGCCAAATCCTGTTCCCCTTAATCATACAAATAGCATAATTGATTTCTAGCAAGGATAGGCTCTCACCCTTGTTGAAGGCACATATGAAGCCATTGGTGGGGTTTCTAAGGAGACATGGGCTGTGATTTAGTCAACTTCCTGAGGACTTTCAGCTCTATGCCTCAGTCACTTCCAGCCAGTGGAATGCGTACCTACTGGAGACTAAAGGACTAGCTGGCCGAAGTTGTGTCCAGAAGAGATTTAGTTGATGATAGTGGATTGGAGAAAGAGACCAGATTACTTGGGTTAGCAGGATTTTATTGTCACCTTGATTACAGGTATCATCTATTTGCTACATTCATCATTGTGTCAAAGGGTGGGTTGCTCCTGGATGCATGGGTAGTGGCTGAGTCCCAGAGCACTTTTCTTTCATCTGTGGTAGGCACAAAGAGTGCAGCCTTGCTACAACTATCCATGCCTTTTGTCACCTCAGGATTAGGTTACTGTAATGCACTCTACCTCAGGCTATGTATCGAGACCATTTGGGAATTGAATCAGAATGTGGCTGCCTGCTTATTAGCTGTGTGTCATGCAGACAGCAGTTTACGCCAGTGCTCCACAATCTGCACTGGCTACAAACTGGTGTCTGGTGGAGTTCAAGGTGTTGTTTTAATTTACACAATCCAAAAGAGCTGCGATAGCTGTGATTGAGGGAGCCCCAGCTCAAACCCCTCCCTTAGTTTGAATGAGAGGGGGCTTTGCCATTGCTCCCTCCCTTGGTCCACTAGAGTCTGGATTTGTGAAGCCTCTGCGAATACTGTAAAGCTATCCATATGTGGGAAGAAGGGGCTTGATTGGTTGAGGATGTGATGGGTTTGTTACTGCTGCTGGGTGGGTGATCTGACAAGGGTAGTCTTATGGAATGATCTGATGTTGTTGACCTGAAAGGTATATGACTATTCATAGAATCATCGGACTGGAAGGGACCTTGAGCGGTCATCTAATCCAGTCCCCTGCACTCAAGGCAGGACTAAGTATTATCTAGACCATCCCTGAAAGGTGTTTGTCCAACCTGCTCTTAAAAATCTCCAATGATGGAGATTCCACAACCTCCCTAGGCAATTTATTCCAGTGTTTAACCACCCTGACAGTTAAGAAGTTTTTCCTAATGTCCAACCTAAATCTCCCTTGCCACAATTTAAGCCCATTGTGTTTCTTGTCCTATCCTCAGAGGTTAAGAAAAAAAAATTTTCTCCCTCCTCCTTGTAACAACCTTTTATGTACTTGAAAACAGTCTTCTCTTTTCTAGACAGACAAACCCATTTTTTTCAATCTTCCCCCATAGGTCATGTTTTCTAGACCTTTAATAATTTTTGTTGCTCTTCTCTGGACTTTCTCCCAGTTTGTCCATATCTTTTCTGAAATGTGGCACCCAGAACCGGACACAGTACTCCATATGAGGCCTAATCAGTGCGGAGTATAGCAGAAGAATTACTTCTCGTGTCTTGCTTAGATCACTCCTGCTAATACATTCCAGAATGATGTTTGCTTTTTTTGCAACAGTGTTATGCTGTTGACTCATACTTAGCTTGTGACCCACTATGACCCCCAGATCCCTTTCCGCAGTACTCCTTCCTAGGCAGTCATTTCCCATTTTGTATGTGGGCAACTGATTGGTCCTTCCTAAATGGAGTACTTCGCATTTGTCCTTGTTGAATTTCATCCTGTTTACTTTAGACCATTTCTTCAGTTTGTCCAGATCATTTTGAATTTTAATCTTATTCTCCAAAGCACTTATAAACCCTCCCAGCTTGGTATCGTCCGTAAACTTTATAGGTCTACTCTGTCATTATGTAAATCATTGATGAAGCTATTGAACAGAAACGGACCCAGAATTGATCCCTGCGGGACCCCACTTGTTATACCCTTCCAGCATGACTGTGAACCACTGCTAACTACACTCTGGGATTGGTTTTCCAACCAGTTTTGCACCCACCTTATTGTATCTCCGTCTAGGTTGCATTTCCCTAGTTTGTTTATGAGAAGGTCATGTGAGACAGTATCAAAAGCTTTACTAAAGTCAAGATATACCACATCTACCACTTCCCCCCATCCACAAGGCTTGTTACCCTGTCAAAGAAAGTTATCAGATTGGTTTGACATGATTTGTTCTTGACAAATCCATGCTGTTACTTATCACCTTATTATCTTCTAGGTGTTCGCAAACTGATTGCTTAATTATTTGCTCTGTTATTTTTCCGGGTACAGAAGTTAAGCTGACTGGTCTGTAATTCCCTGGGTTGTCCTTATTTCCTTTTTTATAGATTGGCACTATATTTGCCCTTTTCCAGTCTTCTGGAATCACTCCCATCTTCCATGATTTTTTAAAGATAATCGCTAATGGCTCAGATATCTCCTCAGTCATCTCCTTGAGTATTGTTGGTTTTAAATTTAGTTATGGTTCCAGAGTCTTGAGATTGTTATAAGACATCAAACCAAATAGAGAAATACTGTTCTGGCATGAGAAAGGTAAGTGTAAGCTGGGGAATAGTCCCGCTATTGTGGGGAACTTTCCTGGCTTCTGCATTACCCCGGTGAAGCGGGCTAGCGAAAGGATCTGAGTCCTCGCTCCCACTTCCTTTACCCAGTGGCCTCCCTGCCCTTGAGGACTCCCCTTCCACTCTCCTGTCTGGCAGAGTCCTCGTAACCCCAACAAGGCTAGGCCCAGGATTCCTGGGGGGCTCGACCCACAACCCTATTGTGGTCACCTAGGACAGGGGCTAGGGTGTCCCCACTCCGGGGTACTCTCTCTGCACTGAGAATTTCTGACCCACTGATTATTACATACAATTTGAAGCAAATGCAAAGTTATTTAATCAACAATTAATTTTAAAAAGAATAAGGAAAAATGGGAAAGGTTAAAGGAAACACATCAACCCACTCTGTGGCAGGGAACATCACAAACCGCGTCTCTGGACTGTCCGGGCTGTTCACAGTCTGTTCCTCGTAAGTCCCAGGCCTCCCCCTGTGTTGGGCGCACTGCCTAGGGTCCCCCCTCGCTCTCCCCAGCTGCTCATGACACCTAGCTCCAGACTGCTCCAACCCCAGCTCCAGCTCCACTCTACCTCAGCACGGCTGCTGCTCTGCCTACAGCTCCCTGGGCTGCTTCTCTGGCCCCTCTGGCTCTGGTTGCTGCAGCTCTTCTCCCAGGGCAAGTCTGCTCTCTCTGGGCTATGCCTCTGGCTTTGGGGCTGCAGCTCTGCTCCCAGGACAGGGTCTGCTCTCTCTGGGCTGCTTTTCTTGTCCCTCTGGATCTGGCACAGCTCTGCTCCCCAGCTAAGCTCTGGCCCCTGCTTTCTTCTTAGCTCGGCCCCACTCTGTCTGACCCAGGCAATTCTAGCTCACACAGAGGACGGGACCTCCCTGGCAGCCTGACTCCCTGATTAGCCTGCCCGCCCTGTCATTCAGGCTGACCTGGAGTATTGGCCTCTCCCCATTGTTCCTGGGGACTGTCAGTCTCAGGGTCCTGATTCCCCATCGACCCCCCTTTTAGTACTGGGAGATAGCAACTAAAACACCCCCACTGAATGTTAGTAAGGGGGCAACAGTCCCCTTACATAAGCATGATTTAGACCCTACATAAAAGGTACCCCTGCAACTTGAGGTATGTGTTAAGTTTTGGTTGCCTCGCCTTCAGGAAGATATTCCCTGGCAGACACTGAATAGGGCAATGAAAATGTTTAGAGGCGTGATGGGGATTAGTTATATGTGATGACAAACAACAAAGACTGAGTTGTATGGTCTGGAAAGAAGTGTAAGAAGGGATTTGGTTGAAGCGTACAAAAGTAATGAAGGCAAAGTGGAAACTGATCAGACACTCCCCTCTTCCCCCGCCATACTGTGAGATCATTAAATTTAAACCAAAAGGCAGTACATCTACAACAAATAACAGGAACCACTTCTTTATGTCGCATATTGGCAACTTGTGGAGTATAGTGCTACAGGAAGTCACCTGCAAATAGCTGGGCAGGATAAGTATAACTACAGTATTAATATTTGCTGTTATACAAAGCAGTTCATCTCCTGTTTCAGGGCACAAGCTTCTTCCTCCCCAGACCTCCTAAGCACTGCATGGTGGCTTTTGACCTTCCCCTAAGGCGCTGCTCAGTGAGCAGTATAGTAATGCGATCCATTTCTGGAACCCTTACTGATGTGCAATAATCCAATTAACTTCAATAGACCTGCTTGTGTGAATGAGTAAAGATAGCAGGATTGAATGGTCTAATGATCTGAACTGCTCCGTTATGACCATTGCAATAGGGCTGATTCTGCAATCCTGATACTACTGAAGCCAATGGAAGCTTTGCCTGTGTTAGGAAATCTAGTTGGGGACCCTGTGTTTTTAGCAAGTCGTCAAGATGTAGGTGTTTTTGCTATAAATCAGAGGTTCAGTATTTGCTAAAGGAAGTCTCTAGTTTATTGCATTCTCTCTTAGTCTTTCTAAAATGTTTTTTAAATCATCATCTGGACTGACTTTTCTTTAAACAAAAATATTGACTGTAGCCAGAAGTAACATATCAAGAAGTAATGTTAAAATTACAAGATATTTGAAAAAGAAACTCCAACCATTTGCATTTGATTAGGGACAGGTGTTTAACTTTCACACAGCTGGTTTTTGTATCATTGCTGGAATTTTTAACCTACTAGAATAAAAACCTCACTAAATCTGGTATCCTTGCTGTAGCATTGTAAACTTGATGTTCACAAGGGAGAAGAATGTGAGATACCACTTCATTACTGTGGATCGTTACATCAATAATGTAGTAATGTAATGGGAGGAATAATGAGTTCTAATGGTGTAACAAGTGTGTTTACTGGTACTGTATTACAATTAATTGTGGCTTTCTTGGAATTAAGTGCTATTGGACAACTTCTATTTAAACTTAAACTTAACCTCCACAATGCAAGAGCTTCAGTAGCCTTAGCTGATCATCTCTCAAAGACATCAAGTGTGTGCCCCGTTAAGTGAGAAGGATGGGTAGCTGATTGCTCTTTTGGTCATGTAATCAATAGGGAGGAACTCTCATTTAGAATATGTTGTCTAGTCCCATGATGATGTGGGGGGCGAGGATTGGAGTTGGAAATGCCCTGGAAATGTACAAGTTAAAACTCATTGGGATAAATTCTCTACTGATGTAAATGTGAAAAATACCACTGAAGTCTATGAATCTGCAGCAATTTACAGCGGCAGAGACTTTGGCCCATTGCCTGGAATGCTCCATCCTGCAAGGAGGTTTTGATCTTGCTGGGAAATGGTAAATGGTTGCTGCTGACTCACGGAGGCAGGTGGATTGTTACACCCCACCCCAAGGTAGAGTAAACAGGAATAGCTGGAGAGAGTTTGTGTGCCTACCAGTCCTGAGGCAGGAACCCTAGGGGCAGCAAGCCTGGGGAGAAGGCATTCGCTGAATTTTAACAAATGCAAACAATAAAACAAAAAAGGTAACTCCCAGGGAGGGGTGAGTTTGGACTCTATACAGCCTGTGGACTTTTGTTTTAGAGTAGACTGGAAAGGGCGCTTGTCCACGCTGCCTGGAGTGGCTCGTGACCAGGAGTGCATACCTCAGTGCAGAC
This sequence comes from Lepidochelys kempii, assembly GCF_965140285.1. Taxonomy (NCBI): domain Eukaryota; kingdom Metazoa; phylum Chordata; order Testudines; family Cheloniidae; genus Lepidochelys; species Lepidochelys kempii. The sequence continues at coordinate 254,796,065 of NC_136380.1, forward strand.
TGTCAAAAGCAAGGCAGGTACCCCAAACTGGTGATGTGTTCTATAATTAGATTTCATCAACCCAGAACCAAATGTGAGCTCCCAAAATACTACAATAGCCTTACAACGGAGTTACAGACAGTTCCTGTAGACACCATAGTCTATCTTGCCACCCGGCAAGCTTGACTATGTGATAAATGGTAACACACCACAAATATTCCAGGTTACTCCCAGTCCCAAGAAACCAGTCACTCACCGAGGTTGTATTGCATCCTTGGTCTCACACCAAAGACAACTATGGTAGCCAATTCTATAGCAAACTAACTAAAGGTTTCTTAGCTAACAAATGAGTTATTGAGAGGTTAAACCAGGTAAAATATATGAACAGGTGAGTCAGTCTATAATTCCAAATGGTAGCAGAGGTATAGTAATCTGCCAGTTTCCCAGTAGTCTCTCCGGGCTATTCAGAATTACTCTGGGGAATATGTCATCTTGTTCAGTTATTCAGCCTTGTTAGGGAAGGAACCTTAATCTCTGGACTGTTTGGATTCTGAGTCCATACTTATAGCTTCTTCTCACAGAAAATAAGTGGACAGGGTCACCACCCACATGGGCTTTTTCCTCTGATTGGCAGAGAGAAAGAGGAGCACATCTAGTATCTCTGATCATCACACACAATGACCAATTGCCTTCAAATGTACAAGAATTAGTACTTTCCTGTTCTTCATTTGCATTACACAGGGCTTCTTTCTTGTTGGATGGGTCGTTTCAGGGGTTCTCAAACTGGGGGTCAGGACCCCACAGGGGGTTGCAAGGTTATTATGGGGCAGGGGTCACGAGCTGTCAGCCTCTACCTCATACCTCGCTTTGCATCCAGCATTTATGTTGTTAAATATATTAGAAAAGTGTTTTTAATTTAAAAGGGGGGGGTGGTCGCACTCAGAGGCTTGCTATGTGAAAGGGGTCACCAGTACAAAAGTTTGAGAACCACTGGGTTATTTAGTTACAGGGGTATATACAGTGTGAATGTTTGATATTACATTATACCAGGGAACAGATAAGTGAAAACAATGCATGTAACATCCCATTAGTTTTCATGAAGTTTAAACACCAAAGACATTCTTATACATTTAACAAGCACTTTGATCTATATAAGTACAACTGTGAATTGACCTGGCTTCCAGCTATACATCTGTAAGTGTTCAGTGAGGCCTGGCGCTTTGGCATGAGCTGGCATCTGGTCTGCCAGCATCACAGCGTGTTCTTCCTCGTGTTTGTCTGGGATAGGGAAGGGGATTGTGCCCACACCAGAGGGGCCAGGCAGCATGACCTTCAAGTAGCATGGAACCAGAGGATCTGTGATGAAACAATCTGTCTCCACTGATTCTGGAGCTGCTGTATGGACAGGCAACCCCTCCTTGCTGTTGCTTACGGCCCTCTCCCTCGTAGCATGGCTCAGGGAGGAGCTGCATTGACTGCTTTCCCCCTATGGCAGGGGTTCCCAAACTTGGTTCGCGGCTTGTTCAGAGTAAGCACCTAGCGGGCCGCGAGACGTTTTGTTTACCTGAGCGTCTGCAGGTACGGCTGCTTGCAGCTCCCAGTGGCCATGGTTCACTGTTATTGGCCAGTCTCCAGTCTCTGTCTCCACCATCCTCACAGTCAAACCCACGTAACTCCTGGCCCACGGCGTCCGCTTCTGGACACTGTGCTCCAGCTGTGCCCGCTCCGCTGGCTCTCCCCCCATTCCAGGGAACCGGCAGCTTCTGGTTCTATCACTCGCTTCAGTGTTTAACTGTAGTCCTCGGTCTAGCCCCTTCCTCCAAAGGCAAACTGCAGTCTGGCTTAGCCACTCTCATCACTGGCAAGTGGGGGGTTTGGGGGAGGGGGGCCAGGCCCAGCCGCTGCTCTGGGCCCTGACCTAGGGACCCTCTAGTGGCAGCCACTTACTGCTCTCCTCCAACTCTCCTCTACTGCCTGTTTCCCTGGGCCACTTCCCCTTAGCCCCAGCACCTTCTCTGCCCCTTTGTGTCAGGGCCCCAGTCTGGCAGTCATCAGCCTAGAGCTCTCCCAGCCTCTTCTGACCCTGCCCAGCACTGCTCTGTCTTAAGTGTATCTCTAAGAACCAGTTCTTCTTCCTTTGCCCTCCAGGAGAAGATTGTGCTGCTCTCTGCCCTGCGGCCTTCTTATAGGGCCCAGCTGGACCCTGATTGGCTGCTTCAAGCCTCCACTTGATTGGCTCCCAATAAGCCCTTCCAGGATTGGCTGGGGCAATGTGCAGCCTCTCTGGCTTCCTTTAACCCCTTCCACGCTAGAGTGGGGTAGCTGCCCCACTACAGTGCCCCTCCACAGCATGCCGTGGGGGAAAAGTAGGTCCCTTACCTCTGAGAGAACTCAACATGGATGGGAGAAAGGAATGGTTAGGTACTTCTGTTGAGTTGCAAAGGAATTTATGAATTAGCACAACTTATAACAAATATGACCATTTTCCCTGGGATTTTGGAATACATGCTATTTAATTAAATATTTCTTGTGAGCTACTTCAGTTGTTTTGCCTCTGTCCATATTTTGAGTGCAGTAGATAGACTCAATAGGAGTCTCACAGCTAAGTCCCTAAGCATTGTGGTTAAAATTTACCCCCAAGGGTCCAATCCTGTACTCCTTTGGCAGGCAAAGCTCCCTCTGATTTTATATCAATGGGCTCTAAGATGTCTCTTATCCTTTGTTATGATCAAGAGTGGGGATACAGATAGAATAGGAGGGAATATATATTTTTAAAAGATACTTTATAATAGACCTTTGTCCCCTCTTTGAAACTGATCAGTCAGTTTCTGAACAGGATTTAAGTGGTAGACATCTGCTAAAGGGGTAACTTTTTCTTTTCAAAAATGAAAGGACAGCTTGGTTTTACCTTTTACTTTGTTTTAAAAGAATTGGGTGACACATTTAGCCATTTCATAACAAGACAGACATTTTCCGGTATTTTATTTATCTGTTTTTTGCAATGATGGGTATGCAGTTTATAAAAACATACATTTTCTAAAGGATGATTGCTTTTTTTTCTACTTATACATTGTTTAAAAAGGGGCTGAGTCAGATAACGGGTATATGTCATTTTACAAAATGTACGGTATGCATTTAAAAATGGGTCATCTGCTTTTTTTTTCCATGTGGCAGACAGAGCATACACAGGTGCCTGTGTGGAATGAACTTACGACCAGATCCCACTCCCAAGTAAGTCACTGGGAGATTTGCCATTGATTTAATGGGAACAGGATCTGTCCCTTACTTAGTAATGGTATTCTTTGGAATTTTGCTATTACAATTTCTTGTAGCCTAATATTTTCCTCATCACCTGAAGATGCTCTGTATTAACACATTCTATATACCATAGATCACCATCAGTCGGAAGTCCCAGAAGTACACAGATAACTAATGCTGTTAGCTGCCTTTCCTCTCCTGGGGGACCAGGATAGCCTCTTGTCATTTTATGGGAACATGGAGCCTTACTTACTCTTTCTTAAATTTGCTAAGTGAATTAGCTGCCGACTTTCTTCTAAAGAATTTATAATCACAATGTAGTTTATTTGTAGAGCAAGGTATTGCTTAGTGGTCTCAGTTTTCAGGGGTATATGAAAATATTTGCTGGTTTCTCTACCTAAACTCTCTTTAGCATTTTTTTTTTTTCTGGGCTTGGATGCAAAAAACTCCAAATTAAATCCAAAGTTTATAATGAAACCCAAACCTGGTTTCATGCCTTCAAGTTTTGTTATGAACATTTCACACAGTTCTGCGTACTAGTCTCGCATTAGGTCTTGAATTCAATTATCTTCATTGTAGCAGGCCCATTCACTTACATTTAGGTCATATACTTATGAGCCAGATCCTCAGCTGGTATGAACTCCCATTTGAAGTCAGTGGTGGTATGCCAGTATGTTCTGGCTGAGTGTCTAATGCTGTATCTTCTCATATTATTACGGGTTGACCTAAAAATCTTATACACGTCCGTCTGTTAATCACAGCAATTTACTGCTAGGTTGTGTTACTTCTGTATGATATTCTGAAAAACATGTCCTGTGTCTGAACTCTCATTTTGTGCGACACTTTCAAACCTATCTTTAGGGACAGTCTTTATATTTCGAGTGCCACTGTGGATGGAAGCAATCCTTGGAATATGTGCACTTGAACTACCACAAAGGGAATGACTGACATCAGATATAAGTGCTTGTTATGTCAAAGCTTTGGTATGTCACTCATTTGTAATGACAATCAAATGGATGCTGTCCAAACCTAGCAAATATGCCATTCCCATTGTGAGAAATAATAGCCTGTTGCCATCAGATTGCCTGATGCCTGCTGTCAATTGATTGCTGGCAAGATACCTCTCCAAATAGTCACTGTAGACTATCCTGGTCAGAGTTCTCTGGGTCTAAAATCTCTTTTCTTTTTTTTCTTGCTCCAGCAAAGGGTGAGATTCTTCTCCCTTACAAAGAGCCCATTACGGAGCTGCTGGAGAAAGTATATCCGTGTGTGTGTGTGAGTTTTCTGCATCACATTTACATGCATATTGGCTGAGATTTGAGTGCCCACATTTCAGTCTCTTATTGCTTGATTTTTATATGGAGACAAAAGAATTGGAAAAGGGAGTGTGTGAAAGAAAAACAGAAAATGAGTGTCAAGCTTGGGGTAATTTGGAGAGTAGGAGGATGGGTTGATCTTTTAATTAAATTTTGTTTTTGATTGCTCAGTGAAACAAAAAATGAAAAAATGTATTACAGGAAACAAATGTGGTAGAGTAAATTTTCAATGTGTGTAGCTGAAGTTCAGCTCTGAAATTTGTGCATTAAGTGCACAAGTTTGGCAGGTGCAATTGAGCCACCCATATTTGAAAATCTGGCCCCATGTTGGCTTCTGCGATTTGGGAGTTGTCAATGACCTTTAAGGCCCAATCTTGCATGTTGAAATCAGGTAGAGTTTTGCTTTTGACTTCATTGGGTGCAGGATCAGGCCTATGCTGAGTATAATTGAAGCTGACTTAGTTGTAAATGGGCAATGCCCATAATCCAATAAAACTGTGTAGTTATAGTATCACATGGGGGTATGCAGTTAATTGTTCTATTAGTAATCATAAATCTGAAAAGGTTGCCAGATGTGTGGTCCATAAGAATCTTTTTCCCCATCAATTTTTAAAGCACATCCTTTCAGAAAAATGGGCGTGGGTGGGAACAAAGCATATTACCTTCACAATACACAGCCTGAATGTGTCCATTTTACAACACTGATTTAAAATTAAATCCAAGTGTTCATAAAGATTTCTGTTCCATATTTGGAAAGAAACAGTATCACATGAGGATGATGAAGTACTTTCCAGTCCATTAATAACTAAGGAGGGTGTTAAATAGCTACGAGGGGATAAACATTTTCAAATCAGTAGGTCCGAATAACTTGCACCCAAGAGTCCTAAAAGAGTTGGCTGAGAATCTCTCTGGCCCTCTGATATTCATCTTTAATAAATCTTGGAATGCTGGAGAAATTCCAGAAGACTGGAAGAGTGCTAATATTGTGCCAGTATTCAAAAAAGCAAGCAGGATGGTTTGAATAAATATATGTTGGTTATCCTGACATCAGTACAGGGTAAAATAATGGAAAAGCTGATCTGGGATTCAGTTGATAAAGAATTAAAGGATAGGAATATAATTAATGCTAGTCAACATGGTTTTATAGAAAATAGGTCTCTTTGAACAAACAATTCTTTGAGATTACAAATTTGGTTTATAGTGGCATAGATGTAGTACACTTAGGCTTCTGTAATTCATGATTTAGTACTGCATGACATTCTGATTAAAAAGCCAGCAATATATAATATGAATAGAGTACACATTAAATGGATTAAGAATTGGCTAATTGACATCTCAAAAATAGTCATCAATGGAGAATTATCATTGAACTGGGGTGTTTCTAGTGGGGTTCTGCAGGGATTGCTACTAGGTCCGAGGCTCAGCATTTTCACCAGTGATCTGGAAGTAAATAGAAAATGACTGTGTCATCTGTAAATTCTATCAGCAAAATTTGGAGTGGTAAATAATAATGAAGACAGGGCAGTCGTACAGAGTGATTTGGATTGCTCGGTTAAACTGGGCCCATTCAGATAAAATTTGTTTTCATACAATCAAATGCAAAGTTACACATTTTTTTGACATTCGCCCCTATTAACCCCAGGTGGGGCCAAAAAGCGTTGGAGGACCTGAAATTTTTACCTGAACCCAAGTTCTCCGACACTTCGCACTGACTTATTTTTTTTGAGGGGAAGGCCAGAAAAGGCAGGGGATGTTCTCCAGAGTAAAAAGGTGGTCCTGTATGTGCACATATCAGGCTGAAGAAAGATCAGAGCAAGTACAAGATTTGGTTTCTCCAGTCTAGCATGCTCCAATGTATTTGTGCACAGTCACAATCTTCCTGCGCTTTTAGAAGATACCGTAGCAAGATCAAGAACAAATTGTAAAAGTGATCTGGCCAGCTGCCTGGGACACATACCCTTTGTCAGACAACCAAAATACCCTATGGCACAGATTGAGTCTCTTACTGTTAATCAGGAGTGATATAAACTAGCAGACATGCTCGTCTGGAGAGCTGCTTTGACCACCAGTGTAGATATGCCCCCCTGAGAATGATCTGCAGCTTATATCAAAGCTTCTGTTAAAGAAAACAAACCAAAAGTAATTCAATGTTTTTAGTTTAACAGAATGAAGAGTAACCAAAAAAAAAAAAAAAATCAGTGCCGAGGGAGGACATCTCTTCTGGAGATTATCACAAAGAAGTCATTATGGGACCCAGAACTTACCTGGAAGGAGCTTTTTGGAAACCAATATTCCATTGGGATGAGGGAAAGCCCTGGTGACTCAGCCAAAAAGCGCGCACCCCTGTTTTAAGTTATTTATGTAGTAGCCTTCACTTTCCAGGATCTTGGAAGAAGTCGCCAGAAGTTTGCCAGTTAAGTGACTTTATTTTAAAAAGCAGCAAACTCAGGGCCCCAAAACAAGCAGAGATGTTGTTTAGTAACAAGAAACGGACGATGGCACCTTTCCCCCACAGCCAGGGTGAAGTGGGGTGGGGGGAACAGGGAGAGTGTTTTCTTGAGAGGTATCCAATTGAGTTGTTTTGGGGGAGCATTTTTGGGGGTGGGGCTGTTTTAAATGTCTAGGCAAGATGCACAAAGAAGCTATCAGCACATAGCAAGCCTGTTTAAAAAACACTGCTACAGAAAGCAGCTGTCTTTCATATAAACTCAGTCCCTTCTCCCAACAGACCGAAGTTCTAACTGCACAGGTCCAGACATGACCCTAGAGGGCAGAGACTGAAGTCCACTTAATCACCTCTTAGAGGAAGTGTTGGGGCTGGGGGTGGGGTGAAGGTTATGTGAATGAAGGCTGCCAAGTCTAACATTAGTTTGCCAACATTTAAATGACCTTGAGATGCACAGTGCAGCCACCCTTTCAGAATATAAAAACAGGTGCAAATAACTAAAACTTCAGTAATCACGGAATATCCCTCTGTGCTTCTTCATGGATCACTTGCAATAGTTTTACTTAAGATTTGCCACAATGGATCAGACCACTGAGGCACTAACTCTGGTATATGGCCCTCGGTAGTGGTCTTTGCCAAGTCTGGAAAGTGTAAGAATGCCGAAGGACCAAAGCTGCTTTAGAATATTTCTAAACTTACACTGGGCAAACTTATAAGGGAGAAAGGTTAATGTTTAAACACAAAGGTTTCATACTACAAATATACTTATTAAAAGGGGGTGTTTTAATTTATGCATCCAGAAAGATCATTTTCACATCAGTGAAATAAACTATGTAATTCTGATCCAACACCACACTTGGACAGTATATGTTGAAGGCATATAATAGAACCTGTCGACAACTAACACAGAGCTGGGAAGGCTATTTGTTAAAATTCAGAGGTATTGTGTAAAGAACCTCTCGCGTGGCATAAAGATGCAACAAGGGAAGAGTGAATTTGAATGGAGAGAACTGCTTTAAGACTTGCCAGACTAGGAGTCACAAACTATGCTGAAGACTGTGGATTTAACTTATGTATAACCTTTCCAGAATCCAAACAGAATGGGAATTTTTTACTGACTTTAGTCCCCTCTCCTTCAGAGAAACAAGATCCGGAACAAATAAAAATGCCACCTTTGTTGTGGACACAGCAAGCTGGGGTGGAAGAAGGAGAGATCTACCACAGGGAGGCTTTTACTCTGTTGGGAGAAGTCTATTAAGTGATCTCATTGCAGTTAGTCTTTATCTTCCAATCAAGCACATGAAAATTAAAAATGAAAAGCTTTTACTTCACTAAGAGTTTTAAAGACTATAAAATATACTGAATGACTTCCCCTATCCTCGAATTTAAGGCATCCCAGTTACACCATGGTAGTCAAATCCTGCCAACTTATTATTTTAAAAAAATATATCAAGCCATAACTTAACACATTTTACCTGCCTTCTTAGTTATCATGAGAATGCGTTGCACTAACATTTCACCATGCAACTAAGCCCAGTTGAATTTTAGTCATAGAATTTAAGATTGTCCAAGTCAAAACTTCAAATGTTAGACTGAACTGGGTAACTGTGCTCAAAAAGACAAAAAACCTGTATCATATGCAAAAATGCCATTAAACCCTAGGAGATATCAAAATATTCTGTTCTCTGCTGGGATATCAGATTTTGTAAATTTATGGGGCAGAAACTAAGTAAATGTTAGTGTAACATTTTAGTTAAAACACCTACAGTAGAAGAAATATTTGCTATGATAAGCAGTGTTAAAACAGAATGGTATTACAATAAAAAATGTCCTTACAGTTCATGAAAAAAATCTGCATTTTAAGAAGAATATTCAGAAAATATCCAAGATAAAACACAGATTTTTGTAATTTTTTTAAAAAGAGAGAAACATTCTCTGTTTGTTACCAGACCGATGCACACACCCTCCTTCTGTGGGAAAACGCTGCAGCCGATCCCGTCTCTTTGCCTTTTATTTTTGGCGGCCTCCTTTCAAAAACTCTGCCCTCTGACCCGGGACCACTGGAGTACGGGGAGCATGCATCAAGGGTCCATGGCAGCGAGAAGTCCCCACATACGCTTGCTCTGTGAACTGGCTTAGATGCTTCTCTGTAGCCCCATTTGGTTGTGAACTTGTGTATCCAGTCTCAGTGTTAGTGTGCACAAATGGACTGGAAAAGCTCTTGGCTGACTTTCAAATCCAGAATAGGTGTTTATATATGCAAATACATGTCCTGCCTGCACAAATAAGTATGCGCGCATTTTTGTGATTACAAGATTAGAAGCCATTTAAACATTGGGCCCAGTAGATTTGTCTTATAGCAGTCATGACTTTTTGCTTTAATATTTCTATAATTGTTATAAATTTCACATAGTTCATTTTGTCTTTTACCCTTACATACCTTCACGAAACAGGACTTGATGAGTCCATGTAATATGAGAACTGGATATTTCCTCCATGGTAGCGTGTCAGTAGTGTCTGTGCTATTAGCTACAATTCCGGGTGCTTTCTGCCAGGAAAGCGTTTCCCTGTACCCACTTGGTAATTCAACTCGCTTTGCTGCTCATGGATGTGCGGAATGGGGCTGGCTAAGGATCACATAGCCTGCTGCTTGTCAGACTCTAGTTAAACTCTGGCTGTGAAGATGTGATTGTGCCTGTCATATTTTCCCCTCCTTTACCTTACACTTTTCCCATTAAAATAGTCTTTGTTATTGCACCAAGGACCTTAGTTGGAGACTTGTGCAGCCCCCTGTGAAATCTGCCTTCTCACTCCCTTTTTGGTGTGATTCAGGACTTTGGAGTCAGCAAAGACTAAGGAGACCCCTTTGCTGTAATAAGAAACAGACATAAAGTCCCCTCTTGCCACTACACACCCCTTGTTTTTATTTTCTCCCTGTCCCTTCTTTGAAATTGATGAAGTCTGGGCTATAGATGCAGTCTGTCCCTTTGGAGGCCATACCTACAGAATGGGGAACTATATCCTGGACAGCAGTGACTGTGAAAAGGTTTGAGTCATAGGCCTGGTCTACACTGGGTGGGAATCAATCTAAATTATGCAACTTCAGCTACGTGAATAATGTAGCTGAAGTCAACGTACTTAGATCTACTTACCGTGGTGTGTTCACTGCGGAAAGTCGATGGCTGACGCTTTCCCGTCGACTCCGCCTGCGCCTCTTGCCCTGGTGGAGTACGGGAGTCGACAGGAGAGTGCTCAGCGTTTGATTTATCACGTCTAGACCAGATGCGATAAATCGACCCCCTGCTGGATCGATCGCTGCTCATCAATCCAGTGGGTAATGTAGACAAGCCCATAGAAGACAAGCAACTGAACATGATCTCTCAGTGCAGTGCTGTGGCTAAAAGGGCTACGGTTATGCTTGGATGTATAAACAGGGGAGTAGTGAGTAGGAGTGATTTTTACCTGTGTATGTGGCATTGATGAGACCATTGCTGTACTGGAATACTGTGTACAATTCTAGCATAAAGATTTTAATAAGGATGTTGAAGAAATTGGAGAGGGTACAGAAGAGTCACAAAAATGTTTTGAGAGCTGGTGAAAATGTCTCACAGTGAGAGGCTTAAAGAGCTCAATCTGTTTAGTTTAGCTGTTTGATTACGGGGTATAAACACCTTCACGGGCAGTAAATACTGGGTTCTAAAGAGCTTTTTAATCTAGCAGAGACCGGCATAACAAGAACCAATGGCTAGAAGCTGAGGCTAGACAAATTAAAATGGAAAATTAGACACAAATTTTTAACAGTGAGGGTGATTAACCACAAGAACAAATTACCAAAGGGAGGAAGTAGTTTCTCCAGATCCAGACTGGATGTCTTTCGGGAAGAGATGATTTACCCAAGCACAAGTTATGATTTAGTCACACATAAGGTATTGGGTTCAAATACAGGGGTAACGGAGTGAAATTAATTAGCCTGTGATATATAGATCAGACTAGATGATCTAATGGCCTTGAATGCTGTGAAGAAAAAATGTATTCTAATATAGTAGAGTGTTAATAGTTTATCTCTGTATCAAACATATACCTGTGTGATTGAGGTTTTTTGGTCTTGATTTCTACTGAGTGCTTGTTTCTGCCTCTAGTTGCTTTTAAGAGTTTAAAATATAGAATACAAAAGATAAAACTCACACCATATATATTTAATGAACTGCGTGAATAATAGTATACTTGTCCACAGCAATAGAAACCACTCCATTTTACAATGCTCAACCAACTCCTTTCATAAATGTGTGGAGGAAGAAGGTCACTTTTATAAGGTGCCCAGAAAGGTTAACAATTCCATCCAGTTTTGTCTGTTTTCCCATGCATCTACCATACAAAAATAAACAATTGTTAGAAATAGCTGCATTTGAAACACTGTTTTCAAAGAAGGAATTAACCCTCCTAGCCAATATTCTTCACTTTCCATGACATCAAAATAATGGAGGTGAAACTGACATGTGAAAAGTGACATCTGAAAGAGGGTAGGTGAAATTGACACACAATGTGCTCAGGCTCAATATATTGTAATGGATAAAAGTCATAACGTTCCTGAATCAAATAAGATATGTGGTGTCTCTCCTGAGGAACCCTGGCTTTGTCAAAGACCTCCTTTTCCCTGAGATCATTTCTTTGAGAAACCATTTGTATTCTTCTCCAGAATATAGCCTATTACGTGCATTTAAACTGAATTTCCTTACACCATGGAACAGTGTTTTAAGCTCCATGGTTTTAAGCTCCAGACTGCCAGTGAGCTATTTCTCCTAAGTCTTTTTTCCATGTGAGGTTTTTATCTTAAATTTGGATCATGAGGTTTGACTTAGAATATAGCGTCTGGGTTTAGTTATTTGGCGTAATACACCATCCAGATCAGCCTGTCTTTAGTTGTTTGACCATTTCCCTGATACATCTTTTTAATAAACTGTTTAAATGAAAACCTCATATTGCTTCAGAAAGTCTTTCCCTACTCCCAGTTTTACTGAGCTGGAGTTTGCCAAGCTTAGTGTCACATACCACACATTATGCAGCATGTTACTAATTATTGCACATAGACACAAGCAACCCCATTCCATACATTCTAGTTTTCCATTTGTTATGAATTAGGAGTCATGCTGCTGGTAGACTCTGGTGTTCTCTGCATATCACGCACAGGACAGGCGCCTGACAGAAAAAGGCATTTGCTTTGAATTAGATCTAGGTAGCATATTTCCCCTCTCTCCCACCTCAAAAAATCAAAAACAACCAAAACCAAAAATGCTTCAGACTTCTGCCACTTTAAACAATTTGAAAAATTCACAAACATAGATATGGGAAAATACCGATAGCTGCTCTCAGTGTGTTTCATAACCTGATACCAAGGAAACTTGGGAACCCCAGGGTGCAAGGTACAGTCCTATCATAGATTAAAGGATGGCTCAGAAATAGAAAGCAAGCATGGAAATAAATGGCAAATTCTTAAAGGTGGCCTGAAAAGTCATTTGAAAATTGAGTTACCCTAACGCAATGGGGTGAGTAGCCCAGATAGAACAGATAGAGGGTTATTTAGCACATACATTTTTTTCCTTTTGAAGTTTCCCAAAGTTGCATCAGCAGGTTCCTGCTGTACTGTGGTGCCCTAGAATGCTTCATTGTGTGATGTCTCTGATGCCAGGAAATTCAACTGGGCGATTGATCTGCTATAGCATATCAGTAGAATGGGGATTTTTATATTATTTGGCAAAGGGGGATAATCGTCCTGCTCATGTTGGTAGGATACCTGAATGATGCACCAGTGTTCTAGCATTGCAATTCCTGTGTCCCTATCAGCAATGCTGGAAAGAGTTTTGCTTTTTAAATGCCACTGACTCTGCAGCCTGGCCTCTGAAGTCATTAGCTCTATCTATAGTGCACTGAAACTTTTAGGTTTTCTGATTCAGGTTTTGATCACTCAATTCGTTGCCTCAGTTTCCTTCCTCTGCCTTCCTTCCTTAAATTTCAACTGTGTTGAATCTTGGGTTTTGCAGGGATGATGAAAAGAGCTGAAATCATTCTTACTAGTGGCCTGAATCTTAAGATAAGTGGATAGGCTGCGCTGGCTTTAACTATTTAAGGTATACAATGCTCTATCTGCTTGGGGAGTTAAAAGCCCCGAACAACAACAATAAAACTTCACGAATGGTAGAGCTACAAACTGTCTAGAGTAGACTTTCTTGCCTTGAATTGAATTTTGTGCTTCATATCCAGGCACCTGAAGTGTACCATATATGGATTACTGTGTATTTGTTTTGACATTGTGTGGTAATTGTGCTTATATATACACACACTGTGTGGTAATTGTGTGTGTGTGTGCACACACAATGCAGTGTGCACACACAATTACCACATTGTGTGTGTGTGAGTGTGTATAAATGCTATTACCATACAATGTCAAAACAAATAGTAATCCATGTGGATGCCTACTGGTACTACTAAAGACAGAACCGCATAACCATGGGGTTAAAATTACTAACATATTACTAGAGATTATTACAATGGACAAAGGAAAGGTACCAGTAACCGTCATAGGAGAAAAGAACAGTAAGCTAATAAAGGCTGCACAGGAAGGGTGGGATCCACAGAGGTACTCTTAGCATCTAAGTCCCAGTTATGGTTCCACTCAATCTATAAAACTCCAGTCGAATTCAATAGGTGCCTAAACTAACTTGCCACTTAAGTTTTTCAGAGTAAAAAGTCCCCTAGGTGCCTATGTTTCTGCCTCTGGGCATGCAGACTGGTGCCTCACTCTAAGCGTGTGAATGTCTATCTCCCACCTACGCCCCAGAGAGATTCACAAACTGGGGAAGGCAGACATTTGGCTGCCTACGTCATGTGTGGAACCCAGTCTGGTAGGCATGCTAAGAAGATGCCTTCTGGGTTGGATCCCATTCAAAATCTGTGTGGGAGGGGGTGCTGGTGCCACCCCTGCTGCCCAACTTCAAACTTCACTGTTTCACGGTGGAGAAATAAACAGTCATTGGGCCAGAGAGAGAGAGAGAGTGTGTGACTCTGTAGTCTGGTGGTTAAGATACCCACCTAGGATGTGGGTGACCCAAGGGCTAGTCGCTCTGCTCCAATCACATTTTTATTATCGTTCTACAGTGGAACAGCTTCAACAGGAGAGACTGAGCGAGCCCTCCCATCAGAATATCCCATAGCTCAGTGGTTAGAGACTCTCCTGAGAGTGGGAGACCCCTGTTCAAATTCTCTCTCTCCCTCTGGCAGAGAGGGGAGAATTGAACCTTGGTCTCCCACATCCTAGTTGCATGCTCTAACCACTGGTCTAAAAGTGTGAGGGTAGACAATGGCATCACCACAAAATGCCTAAGTTGCCTGACTGCAGGCAGCAGGTACCTATTGGTGGATTGCAAAGCTAACATGGGTGCCTCCCTTCAGCCTGGACTTAGGTGTCTTTCTAAGAGAGGGGCGGGGCTTAGCACCCGCCACTGTTTTTGGCATCTCCCATTGGCTAACTTAGGCAGCTCACCACCTAGCATGCTGGCTTTTGTGAATCCCATTCTAAGGTGTCTATTTCTCCCCATTCATTGCATAGGAAGCCAGGCATCTGACTCGACTTTGTGGATTGCAGTGTGTTTCCTGTGACTTTTTTTTTCCCTAGGCACCTGAAAGTTAGGTGACACGACGCTCAACACTGCAATGCCTATGTTCCTTTGTGGATTCCACCTGTGTAGAACATCGTCATTTGGAATAATTCATTTGCACAAGCATCTGCCAGGCTGGAGTTTTGCTGCTGTCCCTTTCCCTCTCTCAAAAGAGACTTTTAGTAAGACCCTCACATTCATTGCTGAAGTTGCTGCGAGATGAATGATGTATTTGATAACTCCTGGAAAACAAACCCCACAGTGAGGACTAAAGTGCAGGCGTTTCTTATGTTTCTAAATATGTAGGGGGAACATATTTGAAGCCAGACTCATCCATTAAGTTGCTCATGTACTAATTAAGTAAAATTTCAGTGAAGCCTTGGCCTCTCTAAACTTGTCACCTGGAATATTGGGCACTGGGTGTTTCAAGGACATGGGGCGTACCCAAAAACAGGGTGGCTATTTCTGGAAATGTTGGCCAGTCAATTGGAAATTGCTGTCGGGGCACATACATATTGCGACAACAAAATACAATCTTGGCAGATCAGTGCTATTGCTGTGGACCCTGCATCTGAGCAGTGCAGGGTTGTGGCTGAAGTGTCTCTGTAACTGCTGTTTCCTTTCAGGGGTGAATCCATTGCTCAGAATGGAACAAATGTTATGTTTTGTTCAGCCACGCTCGCACGTACTACAGATGCGCGCATTTATCACTATGACAAACTTCCATTACAGTAATATTCCCTATCATAAACAATATATGTAAATGTGGTTTGCTAACTCTCTCTGGTGAACATAGATACAAGAAAGAGATTTTTTGCTACCTGTTCTCAGTAGTTTTGTTTTTAAAAATGTATTTTTAAGTGTACTAGGAGTTATTTTTAAAAGTAAAGTCCTACAAATATTTATAGTTCATAGCATTAAATGTAAAGACATAATTCTTGTAAAATCAGTTATCGCAAATTGATCTGTAGTGGAATGCAAATCTCACCATGTTTCTATCGTTTCCTTATTTTGAGGATGATAGGATGGATTAATATACAATACAGAAACATGGTCAGTAATTAATTTGCATCAGTGTTTTTAGCAGTAGGTTTGAATACAGTACTTGCAAAAATATACTGGAGTTTTTCATTTTTTAAAAATGCTACATAGAGGAAACGAAGTGCAGAAAAGGATTTAAAATTTGGTTTGTCATCATGATGTCACAATTGTTTCCCAATCTGTATATTAGAATAATAAATAACTGTTTATTATTTGCATAGCAGTGGCACCTAGGAGCCTTAGTTATGGTTCAGGATCCCACTGTTGTAGGTGCTGTATAAACACCCACATAAGATGAGACAACAGATGGACACAGGGAGCATAAGGAAACAATGAGACAATAAATTAAAACATTATAGTACACCATAGGAGGAAGAGCTATATCTATCTGATCTAGCTATGGGTTTCCCAACAGAGCCTATCATCACAGAATCTTAAGTGCCAGAATATATTTAAAAACCTATAATCAGATTAAATGTTCTGTCAAAAATTAAAGTATCTAAGGAAAATGGAGAGGAGTGTGCTGTAGTAGGTAGAATCAGGTGATTGGCTTCTTTTAGGTCTGGATCTTCAACCTCATGTGCAAATCAAGTGGCAATTGAAGGAAAGTTTGTATACATAAGGATAGTTCAGTTTGGACAAACTGAGACCAATGAAATTTCTGAGGAATATTAGAATGGCCATGAATTAATAAAATCCAGTAGATTAATAAAATCCAGATCATTGGATTAGTTGCTGAAATGTTTCTGGACAATAGGGCTAACAAAAGAAGAGGATCTGATTCTTCACAAGGTTTGGGAAGCAGTATCTCATTGGGAAAATTTGCCCATTGGCTAGTCCATTTCTGACCTTGAAGAGGAACAGATCTGAAATGTACTCCCAGAAGATCATTTTGTACCTGAGCGAGCAGATCTGAGGGGTCAAACTCACAGAAACCCTGCTTTACTGTCACTGGGCATTTAAAAAGGACAAAACCAACACACAGCTGACTTCTTTATAGTCAGCTCCATTCTCCCAGGGGCATCTCTGATGCAAGCTACTGCTGGCCCAGTGAAGAGCCTCCCTGATTATTTTTTTCTCCACAGCTGCAAAGGGTGGTTCAGCTCTTCCCCTGCAATAGAATTACAGACTCTTTTTGAGGTTCTAAGCCTGTTGGGGCAGGGACTGTCTTTTTTTGATCTGGGTTTGTATAGCACCCTATCACAATGGGGTCCTGGTCCATGACTAGGGCTCCTAGGTGCTATGATCATACCAATTCATAGTAACTGGTACTCCTCTAAATTTCTGTACTTGAATTTCTGGAGACTCACTCATTTTATGTAGCACTTAAATTAGCAATTGGCAAATAGTTTTGTTTTTTTTGAGGGAGGCACTGCAGCAGAGCCCCCTTTCCCTTCAGCAGACTCCGCCAGTGAGGCAAAGGTGGTGGCAGATAAGCCTAAGCCCCTTAAAATCAAGGAGCAGATGGTGAGTATCTTGCAACACTGCTCTGCAGGTCAGCCTTGAAGAACCCTGAGCCTAGGATACCCTGCTGTGTTTTTACATCTGCACAAAGACATCAGATAGGAGGGAGCTGGGGAAGGTTCTAGACAGAAACTTTGCAGTGAAACAGAGACCAAGTAGTTTTAAGGATAAGACTCTTCTCCCTTATTGTAATAAATTTCCTTGTTCAGTGTTAGAAGGATGAGACCTTCTGTGAATCTTTCACTGTCCCATGACAGGGAGCTCTGCTTATCCCGCTTCCAAGGACAGCGGGTCAAGAGCAGCCAAAAAGCATGCTTCTCTCTCTGTGGCTCCAAGCACATGGATCCGGCTGTTAATATTGTGCAGGCAAGTTATCCCCCAGTTCAGAGGGCAATCCCTGAGGAGCCCAACTGACCACTGTAGCAATGGCTTAACAAAGGGTTCTCTTTCACTCTCCTCCTGGGGGTTTCACCAGTTGCCTTGGCTGTGTGCTGATCAAGGCTTCTTTTCAGCACTCCTCTCACCTGCTGCATGGCAGGAACAGGTACTCTGAGGCTCTATGCAGTAGGGAGGGCAACTTTTAGGCCACTCAGAACTTTTCATGCAACTCAAAGGTTAGATCAGGGGTAGGCAATCTATGGCACGCTTGCCAAAGGCGGCATGCAAGCTGATTTTCAGTGCCATTCACACTGCCGAGGTCCTGGCCACCGGTCCGGGGGGGGGCTCTGCATTTTAATTTAATTTTAAATGAAGCTTCTTAAACATTTTAAAAACCTTATTTACTTTACCTACAACAATAGCTTAGTTATATATTATAGACTTACAGAAAGAGACCTTCTAAAAACGTTAAAATGTATTACTGGCACACGAAACCTTAAATTAGAGTGAAGAAATGAAGACTCGGCACTTCTGAAAGGTTGCCGACCCCTGGGTTAGATTAATCCTTCTCTTCCCTCCCTCTCCCCCACTTCCAAGAATGCCTGTGAGACGCAAAACATGGAAAAAGCTGCATCTCATCCTGTATGGGCTACCGAGAGGGTTGCTCTGGAAAAAGTTGCTCCAGGCTGTACTGAATATTTTAGGACCCAAAAGGACTGTCCTGCTGCTTGTGGATCAAGACAACTAGAAAGACATATAAAAAAAGAATCAAGTTCGGGATAGAAATCCTTGAAATTAACCCTCATAGGCAGTCCCCTGGGAGATGGCTATCTCTGACCAGCAAGATGCAAATGCTTATTATGATCAGAGCCAATAACTCCAAAGGGGATTGTCAAATCTAAAGAGAAGGGAGGACCCATGTTCCCATCCCTGCCTTGACAAGGTGTGTGTGTGTGTGTGTGTGGTTTTTTAAAAGCACAATAGAAATGAAGATACTATTCCAAGGAACACAAATTACCATATTGGTTGGTCTTTTGATTTACAGCTATTGTAACAAGCCCTGCCTGGCTTTTATATGATGTGAACATATCCTGTAAGTTCTAGGAGCTTTTGAATGAGCCCTGCAGAAATAATTCAAATGTCATGCTTTGGATGTGCAATCAATGTTTCTGTTATCAATCATCCATGATAAACAGCATGCTGATGTCCTGATATGGTAGTGGTATCCAGAACATAATATATGGTGTAAGCTGTTAGAAGGCAAAGAAACTTGAGGGCTGAATGTGCTTGAAGTGTAATCTACTGCCTCGCTCCTAGTTGTGGTCCCTCTATGGCAGAGTAGAGAAGATTGCACTGCAGCTTCCTGTTCTATGGGCAAGTCAAGGATTCCATTTTCTGTGGCTGTCAAGCCAGCCCCGTTCCCAAGCAATGCAATCCACTAAGAAAGAAGAAGAAGAAGAAGAAGAAGAAGAATCAGACAGTGGCCTGAATTCTGCTTTCACTTATGCTGGTGTAAATCTACTGCAGCCAGTGAATTTATTCCAGATTTATACTGGTGTCACTGAGAACAGAATATGTCCCAGCTTCTTTCCAGTGTCTCTGTCCTTTTGTGGGATGTCATCAAAAGCAATATTTTTCTGTGGATGTCTATGATGCTATATAAATAAGGAATATTAAAGTCTAGATAAATTAAGTGCCCTTTTTTCTACCAAACATGCAATTTTCTCAGGCTGCAGGTTTGTTTTACTCTGAGGTGTTCTTTCTGGACTTCTGCTACTCATTGTGTTGTTCTCAAGTGTTTTCATGTTGCATCCTCTGCTTTTTCTAATATAACAGCTGATCAACAATTTCCTGGCTCTTTTTGCTTTGACCCTTTTCAAATGTAATTCCTTTATTCTACATGTTGCTTTTACCCAAACCCCTAGTACTTCATCAGCTCTCCATGAATGTCAAGAACACTTTTTGTTGGTTCTGTGGTTTCTTTAGATCCTTTCTATGCATGTAATTTGGTCTTGTTGTGATTTTATAAAACTGGGGCTAAATTTATCCTTTGTGTAACTCCATTGACGTCAATACAGTTTCACCAAGGAAGAATTTGGCTCATTGATTTTAAACAGCTATTTCTTCTCTTTCCCTTATTGATCAGTTTGTCCTGGTTCGTCCAAATCATGAACTGCAGCTTCTTCTTATCCTTTGTTAACATATAGAGAAATAGCTGTGGAATACTTCAGCTATCCAGAAGTCTTATTATTTGGTCCCCTGCCTTGTATGACAATGGACCCATTCTCTCCACAGCATTTCTTTTCCTGTAAGTATTTATAAAATCTTTTTCTTGTTTCCTTTTACCCTTTGAGCTAAAAAAAACTTAACTACTTTTTGCCTCCTTGAATTTATGTCTTATAATGTTTCCCCTCCACTTTATGCTCAGATTTTGTTATTTTATGCCTTCTCCATTTCCTGTATAATTTCTCTTCTCACTTCAACCCTAAAATGGGTTCCTGCCAAGAGCCAGCTCAGCCTTTCCCTTGACCCTCCTGTTTCTCTTTAGCAATGGCATTGCTTTTTCATGTGTCACCTTTATGTTACACCTTTGGGACAATCCATTCTTTCTTTTGAAATACAGCTCACCAGTTCCTCAAATTTTGTCTCAGTGAAGAGTTTGTTTTTCTGATTACTGATTGTGAATGTCTTTGTTAGTGTTTAGTTCAAGTAAAACTGGCTCCAAGATTCCTCTTTTCTTCCAAGACCATAATAAACACTCCTCTGTTGGTTGGTACCAACTTCCATATTGCCTCACCTCTTGTTGCCTTCCTAGTTCTTTGAAACAAATTATTATCTGCACAGATCAAAAAGTTCTTTGATTACCTATATTTTTCTGAATGGAATGTGTTTCCCAACAGCAAACTTGGTAATTACAATTTCCCACTGGTGCCAGATGGTGATGATAGGACATATATAGAGCTGACATTTTTCAGAGCAGTGTAAACTTAACCTCACAACACCTTTGCGAAGAAAGTATTATTCCTATTTTACAGCTAGAAAAGCGAAGGCAGAGACTAAATAACTAGCTCAGGGCCACACAAGTTGGGGGGCAGTGGGGGGCGGGGGGAAGTATTAGGTCTCAGGATCTAGATGCTTGTTATCCACTGTGTCCTGCTCCACTTGTTCCAGGAGGCTGCCATGTGACACAAGATCTCTTTTGAAATCTTGCTAAATTATGTTTTAGTGCAGGTTGCACAACCTATATAGGGAAGTGGGGTGGTTTTTTTTTAATAAGCATGAGCTGGGTCACTGTTTTTAGTGCTCTCTTCTTTTTGTCTTCTTTTTGTGTCTCTGCTGTTAAACCAGATGTGCTCAGACTTGGCAGCTATGTATGCTATGGCTAGCTATACATAGCAAATACGCAGCTCACTCCAAAAAATAAGAGCAAACAAATCTGCTTTGTAGGGACACTGAGGTAATTCACATGGTATTTATGTAATTATTTGTTATTTTTAGTCTGAATGGCTCTCTTCTTTTGTCACCTTTTTTAAAAAACAGTTTATGAATGGAAATTGTGCTTGAAGCTGCACTTGGATACCTTGTAGCAATACAATCAGCTCTGTCTGTGGGCTAGTTCTCAGCCTAGTAACAAAGGAATGTTATGAAGATCTGTTGGAAGTCTAGACCAGTGGCTCTTAACCTTTCCAGACTACTGTACCCTTTTCTAGAGTCTGATTTTTGTCTTGAGTACCCACAAGTTTCAACTCACTTAAAAACTACTTGCTTACAAAATCAGACAAAAAGACAAGTGTCACAGTATACTATTACTGAAAAATTGCTCACTTTCTCATTTCTACCATATAATTATAAAATAAATCAATTGGAATATAAATATTGTACTTACATTTCAGTGTGTATAGAAAATAGAGCAGTATAAAACATTGTATGAAACTTTAGTTGTACTGACTTCGCTGGGGCCTGTTATGTAGCCTGTTGTAAAACTAGGCAAATATCTGGATGAGTTGATGTACCCCCTGGAAGACCTTTGCATACCCCCAGGAGTACATGTACCCTGACTGAGAACCACTGGTCTAGATTGTGCTGAACTCACTTGACACCTACACACCATTTACCAGCTGTATCAATATATTTATCTATCTGTTACAGACTAATAACCCTTTGAGTGTTGTGGCTTTTAAGGCAGTCCTATTGTATTCAGTGGCTTTTGAGGAGATGTCAGGGTATATGAGTGTGTGTAATGCTTTGAATCGGCCATGAAGTAGAGTGTTTGGATTGTTCCTCAAGTATGAGAATGTTTTGAATCTAGGCTTTTGTTCTGGTCTTTATAATAATAGAAATAGCATGGAAAAGCCCAAATAGATGCAATGGAAACAATCTAATCTATGATTTCGTTGGGGATTGTTCCTGCTTGGAGCAGGGGGTTGGACTAGATGACCTGAGGTCCCTTCCAACCCTGATATTCTATCAAGGTTCTTATAGTGTGCTTGCCACTTCAATGTCTAAGCACTTTACAGAAGTGTTGCATCATGTCCTCAAGCAGTATGATGCTTAGTTCCTTTCCTGTAATAGGAACAGCAATTTACAGTAAAACTTCTGCTTAAAGGGAACTGTTCGGAGGGGTTGAATAAAGGGATTTCACTTGGAAGATGGTTCAATGGGTCAGAGCAATTTACTGTGACTCATGGAATATTGTATGTGGATTTTCAGAAATGAACCATTTTCCTCATTCTGTAACACCATTGTCATTTATAACTACCCAAGGTAAGGTCTGTGAGAGTCCTTCTTTAAGGCTAGTTACTCCTCATCCCAGAAACAAGATGTTTACTAAAGTGATAGCTAAAACCTGTGCTGATGCAGCGTTCTCACTGCATTCCCTAGCTCCATGTACAACTTCTCCCTGGCTGAAGTACTTTCCCCCAAAGAAAAGTGTGACAGCCCTCCCAAATCAAAGAATGGCTCTGTCTACATCTGTAGGTGATAGTAGAGGCTGCAGTGACTGGTGACTCTGGGGTCACTACTTGTCACTACTACAGGATCTGAGAACTTTCCAAATGTTTATGAAGGTCTCCTCAAAGTGCCCCTGTGAGCTAGGGAAGTGTTTTTATCCCCATTTTAAAGATGGGGGAATCGAAGCACAGAGATTTGCTGTGTGACTGTGCAGCACGTTAGTCGGAGAGCTGGGAATTGAAGTTGGATCTGTTGAGTCTCAGTCCAGTGCTTTGCCACAAAACTGTCCTGTCCTGCTATTTGGGAAAATAAGACAACACAAGGACACTGGAGAATATCTCTGCCCCCTAAGGGGTTTTGCTAGATCCTGCACCTAATTCTTGCCTGTGTCCCAGACCCTGTTAGCATCTGGGTGACTGTGTGGAGTCAGTTTCCTGGGGGCTGGAGTTGCAGGGAGAGGAGGGTGGGTCAGTTGGGGAGCAGTATTACTACCGGTTTTCAGTAAGCCTGACATGAGCTCAGAGCTACAACAATTCCTGTAGTGAACCAGGCATCCCCATCTCTGCTTGAATTTCAAAACACGCTGTGATTTCCTCCAACTTGCCAGTTGGAACATGCTTCACTCCTGCCCTGCCCTCCCCTGTACTGCTGTAAATTCTGTTGTGTCTTAAACAACACTTCTGGTCTTGTGGACAGGTTTTACCAGAACTTCCTCTTTCCCCAGGGGGAACCACATCCACTTACACAATCCTTGCTGAAACACGCTGGTTTCTGACAGTGTCAAAAGAGAATGCATATAGCATCCCAGAAAATGTGTGTATCTAATGTGGATAGTGGGCCCTGTGTGCTGTCTGAGAGCGCACCTGGGAGTGCTCATGTGGTATGAGAACCTTGGAGAACTAATTTACCCTGTAGAGTTTGAACTCTAATTTTAACTTCTTTTTAAATTCTTCCTCTGAATTAAATCTCATGATTCTACTCTCTGTTAAAATGTAAATGAAAAACAGTAATATAACCTTGTGCAACAGTGGAAATCTGTAGCTGATGGTTAGATCTGGAGATTAAAAACCTACATTCATACTGTAGAGTGATGTTTATGAAAGATTGTGATTTGGAGACACTTCCTCGTCAGGGACAGTGTTGTGAGTGTTGGAATTAGGAGATGTGCCCTGGAGACAGCAGGGGTTGGGAACACCACATGGCTGTGTGGAGCAGCTCAGTATAGAAACTCTCCAGTTTGTTTCATTAAAGTTTCCTTCCTTCCTCATTCACTGGTTTGTTATTTATGAGCCCCAAGATTGTTACAAGTACTTTCTTCATCTGTCATGATCTGGGTTTTTGGGTTTTTTTTTTTTTTGCACATGTTTGAGCATGTAAGAACTTAACTGAAAAGTGCTAGATCAACTGATTATGAGCCTCAAACCCGCTCTTTGCCCGGTCCAAGCAGCAGCTAAGTAAGCATCCCCTCACCAGACTAGCCCATCAGAGTGCCTCAAACTCAATCTGGAGGGAACGCCTCTGGGGTGTAGGAGGTGAGAATAGTTCAGTCTCTCTGCCCATCTAGTCCTTGGCCACTCTGGTGGTTCATTTTCCATGCACAGTCTGTCTGTGACCTTGTGATGGGTTTGCTCTTCTCACTACTGGATGCTGCCACCTGCAGGTAATTAGCTTGATCAGGCCACCACCCCTTCCAGCGTTTACACCTCATCAGTTTCTCCTCTGCAGCCCTTCTCTTTCTCTCAGGAACTGCAGCTGTCTCCTGGTGACTCAGCCCTTTGGCCAGGTCACTATTGTGGTTTCCCCTTCCCGGGGGCTGGGGGGGGTGTGGTGTGGTGTGGTGTGGTGTGGTGTATCAAGTTTCCTGCTCTCCAGCAGTCTCAGGTCTTCAGCTTCACTGCCTCATGGTGTCATGCACACAATGGCTGGAAGGGGAACCCAAGCCTACCCTCTACTCAGCAGCCAAGATACATTCTCTGTACCATGCTGCCTTTCCCTGAGCCACTTTCATTATCTCCTGACCCTCCCCGCTCCTCTGGCTTTGCCAATCTCTTCACTCCCTCCTCCCAGGGAGTAGGCAGCTTATCTCTGCGGCCTCCAAACACTCCTCCCTCTTCCCCAGGGAGTGACTACAGCCTTTTCCAGCAGTCCACTCCCCATTTCTATTTTCCTATCTTTTTATATAGGCTCCACCTGTTCCTGCACAGGTGAACCTCTCTCTGCTTAGCTGCCTCCAGCCTAAAGCTCCCCTGTCTGCCGCCTAATTAGTTGATTAGGCCCAGCTGGCCTAACTCAGTGCCAGGGCCAGTGTGGGGAGCACACCCCATCACAGACCTTTCTGCAGGGACTGTCAGTAGGGTTGGTGGCTGTGTTGGCTTTTGTGACACAGACCTCTGGAACTACATATCCACTTTGAAAAAGCAACTGAACAGCCATCTTGAGGGAGTGACTTTTGGTTGGGTCTGCTCTGGGCGGGATTTGAATCTGGGATCTAGAGGTAAGATTACATATCCCATAACCTGCCAACTAATGCTCAGATTTAAAATGTTTAATAGGTCATTCAGTCAGTAACTCTCCAATAATACAATAAGTCACATTTAATATGGATTTCCTTTAGGACAGGCCTAACAAAGAAAATAACAGAACGCCACTAGCCGTCACCTTCAGCCCCCAACTAAAACCCCTCCAACGCATTATTAAGGATCTACAACCTATCCTGAAGGATGACCCAACACTCTCACAAATCTTGGGAGACAGGCCAGTCCTTGCCTACAGACAGCCCCGCAACCTGAAGCAAATACTCACCAGCAACCACATACCACACAACAGAACCACTAACCCAGGAACTTATCCTTGCAACAAAGCCCGTTGCCAACTGTGCCCACATATCTATTCAGGGGACACCATCACAGGGCCTAATAACATCAGCCACACTATCAGAGGCTCATTCACCTGCACATCCACCAATGTGATATATGCCATCATGTGCCAGCAATGCCCCTCTGCCATTTACATTGGTCAGACTGGACAGTCTCTACATAAAAGAATAAATGGACACAAATCAGATGTCAAGAATTATAACATTCATAAACCAGTCGGAGAACACTTCAATCTCTCTGGTCACGCAATCACAGACATGAAGGTCGCTATCTTAAAACAAAAAAACTTCAAATCCAGACTCCAGCGAGAAACTGCTGAATTGGAATTCATTTGCAAATTGGATACTATTAATTTAGGCTTAAATAGAGACTGGGAGTGGCTAAGTCATTATGCAAGGTAGCCTATTTCCCCTTGTTTTTTCCTACCTCCCCCCCAGATGTTCTGGTTTAACTTGGATTTAAACTTGGAGAGTGGTCAGTTTGGATGAGCTATTACCAGCAGGAGAGTGAGTTTGTGTGTGTATGGGGGTGGGAAAACCTGGATTTGTGCTGGAAATGGCCCACCTTGATTATCATGCACATTGTAGGGAGAGTGGTCACTTTGGATGAGCTATTACCAGCAGGATAGTGAGTTTGTGCGTGTGGTTTTTGGGAGGGGGGTGAGGGGGTGAGAGAACCTGGATTTGTGCAGGAAATGGCCCAACTTGATTATCATGCACATTGTGTAGAGAGTTGTCACTTTGAATGGGCTATCACCAGCAGGAGAGTGAATTTGTGGGGTGGGGGTGAGAAAACCTGGATTTGTGCTGGAAATGGCCCAACTTGATGATCACTTTAGATAAGCTATTACCAGCAGGACAGTGGGGTGGGAGGAGGTATTGTTTCATATTCTCTGTGTGTATATAAAGTCTGCTGCAGTTTCCATGGTATGCATCCGATGAAGTGAGCTGTAGCTCACGAAAGCTCATGCTCAAATAAATTGGTTAGTCTCTAAGGTGCCACAAGTACTCCTTTTCTTTTTAAAGAAGCTATGTTATAAGTGCAACTACACAGTCTCTTGAGTGGATTGTTAAAGGAAAGTGACTTTGGTGGATGAGGACTTAGCAGATTTCTCTCTGTCTTCTGCAACTCTGTAAAACTGAGGATTTGTGAAGCAGTAGAGCATTGCTATATCCAGATACTAGAACTAAATTAATGAATGTTTGCCAGCTGGTGGCCAGATACTAGAATGGTGTTACCCAATTAGCTGAGCCTCCATCCAGTAAACTGGCTTTGCTGGATGTGTGCGCATGCCCTGCTCTTTATCTCATCTGATGCTCCAATTCTTGTTTTAGGAGCAGAGTACCATGTGCTGTGTCCTTAAATCCCTGTTTTCCCTATTACTTCAGCACTTGCACACTCCAAATCTTTCCAGTGTGACTGACCCTGCTTGAGCCCAAAACCCAAGTGATGGTAATTTACAGCACATTACAACAAATGTATGAGAAAAATCTGTGAAACAGTAACATTAGTTGTGTCAGAAAAACTGCATGACATTCGAAATGTCCTTTCAGGTTTCTGTTTCTGGCCAGTTATGAAATAAGAATCCTAAGAGCTGAACTCGAGGATAAGAAGAAAAAAGGTGTTATTCAGAGGTATGACTCACCTAAGAAAGTGTTGGTAAAAGTGCCTAGTCATTTGAGCTCAGATTTTTAAAGGTATTTAGACGTTGCTGCTCTTAGTGTGACAATGCCTAACTGATTTAGGAGCCTAAATATTCAAAAGGGATTTAGGTACTCAAGAGCCTAAATCCCATTGGCAGCCAATGAGTTTTAGGCTCTGAGGTGCCTAAATCCCTTTTGAAAATCAGATTTAGATGACTACTAAATCAGTTAGGCATTGCCATACTGAACACAGCAACACCTAAACACAGTGATGGGCAAGCTGTGGCCCATGGACTGCATGTGGCCCATCAGGGTAATCTGCTGACCATCCTCATTGACCGTCTGCTTCCTGCAGCTCCTATTGGCCAGGAACGGGGAACCACGGCCACTGGGAGCTGTGGGCGGCCATGCCTGCGGACAGTCAATGTAAACAAACTGTCTCGTGGCCTGCCAGCGGATTACCCTGATGGGCCGCAGGTTGCCCACCACTGCCTAAACACCTTAAAAAATCTGGGCGTTGGCCTTTAAGGAACTATGATGGAATGATTATCTGAAATGTTCAGGAAAGCAATATTATGGACTAAAATCTGCCCTTAGATTTGCTGTTAGGCCACCATCAAAGTCAGTGGCTGCCTTGCAGTCACATCTGAGGGCTGAACTTGGCCCTATAAGACTACAGAGTGACAGGTTTGTGGTGTTTATTGGTACACAGACTGAGTCAGCAGGTAGTAAATACTGTACTATATACAAATAAATTGTATAGTATAAAAATGCTTCAAGGAGTGGCACAGACTGATAGAGGCTTAAATTATAACAAACAAACCCCCCCCCCATTATGATTTTCTTTCATGCCAAGAATTACAGTATTTTTCATTTCACAAAACATAAAATTAAAAAAATTCTTATATAGCACTAAATGAATTGGTTACATAGTTTGAGCAGATCTGTGGTCAAGCTCTGATAAATCTTGAGACATGGTCATATAGCATGAAATAATGTTGAAGATGCCTCTGTGAAGCTGTCTATTCATTAATAAATGATTTGGAAGAAGTAGTAGTAGTAAGTTGTATATTAATTCAGTTGACTGCTGATATAAAACCAGGAGAGATTTCTGCAGAGTGGCAGCAGGACTGAAATTGCAGGACGACTGTGAAAGGTTAGAAAAATGTAGAAAGTCAAGGTTGGAATTAACATAGATGCATGTAAATATTAATGTGTTTGGGGTGAAGATAATATCGATCAGAAATATACAATGAGAACAAGCAGGAATGCAGAGAAAGCTCAAGGATGTCAGCACATAACAAATCAAACACGAGCGTTCAGTCTGATGTATTGCAAAACAAGCAAATGCTATTTTCCTTCCAAGACCCTGTAAAAAAATATGTCTAAGAGCATTAGGGTCATTAACTGTGTTCTAAAATGGGCATGTTGAGCATCCCTGTGAATTGGAGGTAAAATAAGCTGGTTTATACAGAGTTGCACAAAAGAGAGTGCCTAGATTCACTGTAATTTTGTATGGTGTTCCAAAGGATACGCTCTCAGGCTGGAAATCATACATGAAATTATTGTACATTCCGCTGTCACCTAAGAAGCTTAACACTGAACTCTGGAAATTGCATAAAATGGAGAAAAAAAATACAATTTTACCATTATGACTGAAACTCTGAAAAAGGAAACCATATTTTGACCTCCTGCTTCCTGTTCATGGGGATGTATTCATGCCAATGCATTGCATGTAGGCACTCGGAGGACTTGCTCTTCCTTCCAAGCCTTAAAAGACAGTGTTTGATACACTGGAAGTATGACTGTGGGCTAAATGTCACCCTCTGTTGCGTGAGTGCACTGACAAAGGAAGACTGCCTTGGCAGCTTTTCTTCCCCTTTCCTCAGTATGCCCACAAAGCAGCAGGGAAGGATTTATATCCACCAATCAAGACTGCTAGAAGAGCCCATCCGCCTAAATAGGAAAAAGAGACTGGCCAGCTAAAGGATATGGCCGTGCCTGCAGCAAAATATATCTGCTGTTCTTTTTCAAACCAGCAATAAGGTGCATCAGGCAGCAGGTCCCCCCCGAGTCCATGGGTACTGATATGGTGCATCTAGTGCCAAATGTATAGTCAGCACCACTCCTTCATTCATACCTGTGTGGCCTCATCTCTTAAGGGCCAAATCCTGCCCTTTGTGTCCTTAATGGAGGGGAGGTGAGGGGTAATTAACTAGTGAGTCATTCTAGTCCTAGTAAAATAATTAGCCCTGGTTACTCAGTTATACAGGGTGCTGGTCCCTGTCTTGTACAGAAAATGTTTTTTATCAGAACCTGGCCCTGCTTCTGAGAAGTGAATGTTAACGCAGTATGACTTCTTGTTTTTCCTGTGATGTTGTTAAATGTTTTATGCAAATACCAATAATAGTATTAGTAAAGTTTCTGCGCCAGTCTTGTTGTTGCTACAACTGTTTGGCAGTTTTCCTTATGCTTTTGTGAGAGAGGGCCCAGAAAGGGAGATAAAATTCTTGACTCAACAATTTGTTTAACACAAAGCAAAAACTTCATCCCTGGAGACAAAAATAAATAAAGTAGCAAGCTAGAAATGACCAGTGCCTTTGCCCCCTCCTTGCATTCTTCTTTGGTGTCAGCACATCCATTCGAAATCCCCTTCTGTGACTACCTTTCGGTCTGCATATGTCAGCAGCCCTCACCAGACTGAGCCAGTGCTGAGGGGAGAGCAGACTTTACATCTGCATCAGATATCCCATGATAGCTAGCTTCCTTACAGGCAGAACTGAATTCCTACTCTAAGCCAGTTGCTCCTCCATATAGGAAGATGTTTCTTTCATGGAATGAAGAGACAAGAAAGAAAGAAAAGGTGGCCACCTGAGAGAGAGAGAACCTCCCCCACCCCCCCCAAGATTTAGCACTCCTGTTACCAATTATAGACACACATGCCATAGTCACCTGGGTTCAAAAAACAGTTATTTGCCATTGGCTCTACATACTCCTTCAAGAGAAGAAATGAAGGATAAGAAAAAGCAGCTTTTAACCTTTTAACTCCCTGCATTCCAGGAACCTTTTAAAAGACAGTCCTCTCTACTTGCCATGGGTGTGCTGATACAAACAGTGGGTTAATGATTTGATCAGTGATTCCCAAGCTGTGGTCCATGGAACACTTGCTGGCTGTCTTTGGAATGCTGGCTGGCATATGGTGCTGGTTTTCCTTGTTTCCAGCTGCTACACCACTTTAAAAATAGTTTAAAATATGTTCACCTGGTATTTTTAAAGCTGCCTACGAGATTTTGACGCCTCATTAGAATTAATGGGAATGGGGCATCCACATCCAAGATGTTTTTGAATAGATCATCCTAAATACTTTCCTATTACAGAATTGTGTTGCTGTACTGGCCAAAGGGGGGGGGAGGGCAGATGTTTGATCACCACAGGGAGAGGAGGTGTCTATGCAATCATGAACGGAAGGGGAAGTGCTCTGTGTGATTGTGAATGGAATGGGAGGACAATCTTTTTTCTAAGATGTCCACATTAGGGAAAAGTCTGAGAAGCTCTGGCATAAATGTCCTGAAAGTTAATGCTCCTCCCCCCTTTTCTGCTACCTAGCGAGGTATGTGGAATGTACCAGTGTTTTCTTTTTTTAAAAAAGTCTTGTCTTGTCTTTTTTATGCTATGATTTTTTTTTAATACAAACTGTGTCACAGACCTTCCTGCCAAGCAATGCCTTAGTCCTAGCCCTCAAACACCAGGAAGCTAGCCTGATACTTGTGTCTTTACTTCTCAAAGCCAAATTTTCCATCCCTGCTCCTGCACCCCCCCATCCCACAGTATGTAAACGCTCAGTCATTCCCTCCTGTTGCCCTGCATATTTCCACTAGTCCCCATGGTTACTGGTTCCCAGTGCAACCTCACACCCCCCCCAGGCTTACTCCCTGTTGGAGGCTACAGTTGGCCCATAGGCATATCAGTCTTCTGGGGGCTAGCAGGCTGGGTCACCTCCCTCTGGTACAGGATTCTCTTTTGGGGGCCGCTGTCAGTGATTCTGGGACAGTGGGTAGCATGTATCTTGACTGCATGCCATGGGACATGGGGAGGTAACTTTTCTAAGCAAGCATATCCCTAAAAGTGCAACCACATTGTTTGGGTTTACTTAGAACAAAATGACATTATTATCCCTGCATGGAGAGCTGTTCCCCCCACCCCGTCCCGCATTGATTTAAGCTGTTTACTCAGATGCTACAGTGACAGGAGCCATCAAAATATTATAGTGAATGAATAAATAATTACAGGAGTCCTTATGGGACCTAGAATAGCATTTACCTTCTTTGGAGAGCATGAGGACAGACCCAAGGAAGTTGACTGTGTCCCTTTTAAAAGGACATACATTGTTTGCAGTCTGTTCAGAGTGTCGTGCCTCAGAACATGTTGGCTGTATTTTGATGTGCAGAGTTAGGATAGCTCCATGCACATCGTGGAGCTTGGAGCTATGATACACAGATCAGACTGTATCCCAGAAGGCAATCTCTTTTCAAGGAATGACGTTAGAGAGCTCTACCGCATCACTTTATACTTTCATCTGAAAGAATCATATTCTCTGCAGTTAGTGTATTCCTCAAAGAGGAGTCAAGGTTATAATGTACATAGTCCCAGCAGTGTGGCAGATGCATCTCAAGCACACAGCTTATTTTTGCAACATTACACAGCACCATTTGATGATGCTATTGGATGGAGTTTGATGTAATGTATGACTAATGCCAACTCTTGCAAGACAATAGAGAAAAACTTCATTGATCTGCATACCTTTATAATTCCCATACAGAGAAAAACCTAGTCTTTCTCACTCTCCACTTCTCAGAAAAGATTTACTAGAAGAGCCCTGTAGTGAGAGTAAGAATTCTTTATTTTTACTAAATATGCTACATTACGTTTACCAGCACATTATCATAAATAATTGAAACTAAACTGCTGATGCCACAATAAATAAAGCATATTTTTACAATGCAGTATCCTTGCTTTGTTGTTATGTGTGTAACTCCTCTGCCAGATGGAGTCTGCAGCAACAAGGGCCAGGTTCAGTATTTAGGGGTTTGTTATCTGGGAAAGTCCCAATGAATGAATGTCGCTTTAGCACATCACTCCCGTCTCATTCAACCATACCCCACTCACAGTTGGCTGTCCTCCTTTAGCGAAGACCCAGAGTTCAGAGATGAGTTCACAGGGTTTTCATCTCACGCTTGGCACCAGGGGCGTTGAGCAATGCTTCTGCTGCTGCCTCTGCAACTAGCTCACAGCTGCCGCTGTGTCTCTGCCACCATCGCTGGTCGTTGTCCTCTGCTAATTCTGCTTCTCTGCCACTGCTGGCCACTGCTGCCACCACTTCTCTGCTGCCGCTGCTGCCATGATACCATATTCTAAGGTTCTGCCACTTAAAGCTGTGGTTTCAGCTCTCAGTGATTTCAGCAGGTAGTGGGAAACCTGACTGCCAGTGCAGTCTCTGTGTTGTCTTTCTTTGTCCCCACACAAGATCTAAGGACTAGATCTGCTCAGCAATGATATCAGTGCTAGGAATCACCGACCGGAAACAAGAACTCTCAATTGAGTTCTAATCACCTCTGTCAATAAACACAGGAGAGGGGCAGATCACATAGTGTCAAGGACTCTTTGGGCAGAATCCACACCACCAGGTAGAAACGTAATTCCCCAGCCACGCTCCTCTTCACTGGCATTTGGCATCCCTGCACCAGCTTAGCAAGGGAGGTTCAGTTTAGGCATGGGTGGCGGGTAGCATAGGCCAGGGAAGACTGTGCCTCCCCAGCTAGCCTGGTGTGGCCCCGCCCGTGCTCCGCTCCCAGCCTCCCTTCTGCCAGCTTTCAATTCTGTTCCTGCTCTTCTGTGGCAGAGAGGCTGGGGCAGGCAGCCTGTGGAGGGTGCTTAAAAGGCCTAGGGCTGGGGGCTCTGGGGCTTTGGCTACGCTGCCTGCCCCGTGCTGGGGTTGGAGCACTCTGGCCATGCCACCCACTCCTTGTTCTGGGGCTGGGGCTAGGGGTGCTCCTGCTGTGCCGCTTACCCATTGCTACGGGGCTGGGGGCACACAGCGGGAGCTGGTGGCCACAGAGTGTGTGCGCGCTCTGGGTTCTGGTGGGGGAGGGGGTGGAAGGACAGGGCCTTGGGCATAGAGGGAGGGGCCAGGGGCTAGCCTCCCCCAACAGCTTGTTCACCCGTCACCCATGAGTTTAAGGTGAACTTCTCAATCAGGGCATGCTAAGCACAGTTCTGCTCCCCTTTACTTGTACAATCAGGATAACAACATTTCATTGCATATGAATACCAGAGTGATTTGTAACCCAAAACCAGCCAAAAATCTATCATTTTGGCAAAGCAGCTCCATCATGCTGCACACCGAGGCAGAGTAGGCTTGTCTATGCAGACATGGTCTGCTCCTCAAGTCTTTTCCCCAAGTGCATCATCCGATGTCAGGGGAGAGCTCATTCAGATCTTCTTTACGTGTGTTCAGCTGGGGTCTGATCCTGAGAGGCACTGCGTTCCCACAACTCCCATTCAACAAGTGTCCATTCTGATCTTCAAGCAACTCTCAGGATCGGACCATGATCACTAAAGGGTCGTTCCAATTCCTGTGGAAGTCAACTGGAAAGACTACCGTTGACATCAGTGGGGCTAGATTGGGTCCAGTACTGCAAGATGCTGGAGTGTCGTTTACACATGGAGGAGAATGGGGCCTGAAGTGATTAATCTATGTTAATCAATTCAACCTGACATCTAGAGCCATGCTGCCCATACAGGCCTCTTGGTGGCAGGAAGGACTCTCTCCACAGCAGATGACTAGGAGCAGGGAAACATTCCGTCTGCTGAAGCAACTGGTACATGAAAGCAAGGGACGGCTAGTGCACCTGTCGTGAGTCTCATTCCCTGGCTCCCATCCTAAGGCTTGTGGTGTGCTTTACCTCTACTTGAGTGTATCAGCAGCTCTAGCAGGAGTGGGGTCATTGACCCTCACACCACAGCAGCAGTGGAAAGTAAAAGTGCTTCCTGTGTACTGCAGGACCTTATTGCAGTGGGAGACAGTGCCTTAAATGGTACCCTCCCGAGTTATAAGATAACTAATTGATGTCCCTTCAAGATCCCAGAGCGGGGACTGCCCAAACCCAGAATGGTGCAAGAGCAAAGAGCCCACACCCCTTCTCACCTCTCCCCCGTGCTAACCCTGGTAGCTCTGCAAGAGAAGACAGCCCAGCGACCAGGTGGATGTCAGTGGGAAGGCGGGTGGAGCCAGGATCAAGGTCTAAACATTTTAAAGCTGTGAACGCTGCATCAGCCAATCTGTGCAAACATTTGTAGACCTGAGCTGGTAGTTGATGAGTCCAGCAAGAACCCAAATGCACCATGATTCTGGATGGGTTCTCATTTCTCCTCCAACAACCCTATTCCCCACACCTCTGTGGATTACTAAGGGTGGTAAATGGGTAATCTGAGCCACATAGAGTAAGTGACTTGCCGATTAACTGCACAGTGAGCCAGCAGTATAGAACCCAGGAATTCTGTCTCCCAGGTGGTGCGCTAACCACTGGAAAATACTTCCTTCCTACATCACTAAGCCCAGCTGGTAAATTAGAAGTTGCTGGAGCAGCTAGAATACTCTTTTTCCAAAAGGCCTTTCTGCAGGTATTTATATTCATATACTATGCTTGAAATATAATTGTGTGGAATTCTTGGTCCTGAAAGGTGAGTATATAATTATTTGATTTCCCCCCACCTTCACCCCCTTCTTACTCATAGTAACATGGGTTTTCATGTTACTATCAGGAGGGGGCAGAACTGTGTGAATTTTAAAATATATGTATATTTAAGCTATCCTATATAAGTGAGGCAACAATTGTGACTTAAAACAAAAAGCCTCCTTAAAGAATAACTGCACATTTTTCCACTTCCAATTGTTTGAAAACACAGGGTTAGTTTATCAGACTATGCTGCACGCTCTTGAAACCCAAGTCCAATAATTACACACATTGCTCAAGCTAGAAACGATTTAATCCTTTTTCAAAGCAATTTAGTCATCGCTATCGGTCCAGGTCCACCGAGATTAGACCATGCAAACACAAATCAGCAAAAGTTGGGTTCCAGTAAGATTTAAAGTTTTATAGAGCCCTGGAAGGCACTGGCAGTCATCTTAATGTGGAAAGCTTATGCACAGACCATAAATATGCTGAATGCAGAGCTTTTTGTGGCCCTGAGCAGAGCACATCAATTTTTAAAAAATGTAGCTATTTATGTATATTTGTGCAGCATTTTATGTTGTCATGACCAATCCGCAGCTTTCTTTTGTCCACATTCTCAGGCAGAGTAAGGAAATCTCCTCTCCCACCCCACATCACAGTCCGTTGTGCCTGAATGCTACTGTAACACATTAACAAAAAATAAGTACCATGATTCAGTGTTTGGGGTCTCTTTAGAAACAATATTATCATTCTGAAGCTTGCAAGATTTATTCAGATGACCTTTCTTCCAAAAATGTTGTTTCCCCACCTTCAGCTAGTTCACTATTGCTCAGTGTCGATGGGAAATAGTTACACCTCCCTGAAGTAACCATAAATAATTCTTTGTTCTCTCCCACTCTCCTCCAGCCAGGCACCTCCAAAGCGAATTGTCCTATGTAGCTTTTGAGTTTCAAGCCTTCCACTATTTTGATTTATTGGGGGTGGAATTGCCCCTGTTTTCTTAAAGTAAACTACTTTGATCCATACAGTTGTTGGCATGCCCTCTAAACCTCGAGATCTCCTAATAAACTATCTTTACACCAAGTCTTGGGTTCACACTCTGGTTTTATTTTTTCCAATCAGACTCCCTGGGAGTTTGCTTGAATCAAGACTCAATGAAAACCGCAGGATTTGACTCCCACTGTGCCTAGTTTTAACCCTTCACATTTGGGTGGCAGTCTTAGCTTTCTATACTTAGATGTGCCCTGAGACCTTAGTGCTTCTGATTTTTCCATCTTGAAAGCTTTTAGTTATGTCAGCCTGCTCCACCACCATACTTGATCATGAATGTCTTTCTTGGGGCATGTAATGTCATGTCTGTCCAATGACTTTAATTTAAAACTTAAATTATATTTATTTGGCATAGCCTTTGGCTAACAAAAGCAGCAGATTTTGCTTTTGTAAATAAAATTGTGGGAGTCTGCACATGAAGTTTAATGCTGTGAGCTATATCCTGCCCTCTGTTACACTCAGGTTATCTTAGTGAAGTCTGGAAAAGCACAGATGTGACTGAGTGCAGAGTTTGACACTGTGTTAGGTTTTCTTTGTAGCGTGCATTTTCTTCAGCACAGTCTATTAGGAAAACCATTCTCCCTTCCCATTTAGCTCTGTGATAGCTGTCAAAGCATCAGCAGCATGGTTCTGTCTTTTAAAATGTTGGCATTTATAAACAACAAAAAATTGTGGTATGTTTAAAATAATAAGCAACTATGCAATACAAAGCTGTAATTCTGCCAGGGATTCTGGTGACCTCATAAACTACATGAGCAGAGTCAGAGTGGTTTGTCACTAAATTCTTTGATTATGGATATGTCTACACTGCAATGTAAGCCTGGGCTCAGACACAAGCCTAACCCCCCCTTCCGTCCACACACAAATTGCCCTAACCCAGGGCTCGGACCCATGGTCCTAAGACCTTGTAGGGCTGCAAGGTCTGAGTACAGGTCAAGCCTTAGTAGGGTTTGGGCCCTATTGCTTTGCAGCGTAAACGCAGCCCCACTTGACTCGGGTCCTGGGAGTCCTCCAAAAATATTCCACAATCCCATGGGCCAATTTCCTTTGTCATCTCTATCCCAAAAATCTTCAATATACTCCTGAAAATTGAAGCAATCGCCCTTAGTGTACTGCAGCAGCTCAATGAGTCATTGTTAACCTTCCCATTGTTTTCTGACCACTGAGCTGCAAACACACCATCAGAGGGCCTTCTGTGTTTGCAATGGAGACTGAACAGAAGAAGCCTTTTGCAAAGCACAGACCGTTCTAAGAGGAAGTGTTTCTGTGATGAACTTGTGGTTGAATTTTTGGACAGGGCCAACAAGCACTTAAGAACATAAGAACGGCCATACTGGGTCAGAGAAAAGGTCCATCTAGCCTAGTATCCTGTCTTCCGACTGTGACCAATGCCAGGTGCCCCAGAGGGAATGAACAGAACAGGTAATCATCAAGGGATCCATCCCCTGTCACCCATTCCCAGCTTCTGGCAAACAGAGGCTCGGGACACAAGTTCATGGAGGATAGGTCCATCAATGATCTAGTTCTTTTTTTAACCCTGTTATAGTCTTGGCCTTCACCACATCCTCTGGCAAGGAGTTCCAGAGGTTGATTGTGTGTTATGTGGAAAAAATACTTCCTTTTGTTTGTTTTAAATCTGCCACTTATTAATTTCATTTGGTGACTCCTAGTTCTTGTGTTATGAGAAGGAATAAATAACACTTCCTTATTTACTTTCTCCACACCAGTCATGATTTTACAGACCTCTGTCATATCCGCCCTTACTCGTCTCTTTTCCAAGCTGATAAGTCCCAGTCTTATTAATCTCTTCTCATATGGAAGCCATTTCATACCCCTAATAATTTTTGTTGCCCTTTTCTGAACCTTTTCCAATTCCAGTATATCTTTTTTGAGACGGGGTGACCACATCTGCACGCAGTATGGAAGATGTGGGCATACCATGGATTTATATAGAGGCAATATGATATTTTCTGTTTTATTGTCTCTCCCTTTCTTAATGATTCTCAAAATTCTGTTCGCTTTTTTGACTCGCTGCACATTGAGTGGATATTTTCAGAGAACTATCCACAACGACTCCAAGATCTTTCTTGAGTGGTAAAAGCTAATTTAGACCCCATCATTTTATATGTATACTTGGGATTATGATCCTGTACCAAAGACGCAGGGACTTATGGCTAGAGGGAAGGCATGCAGAGAGGCAAGAGGAAAGGTCCAGGGTGGCTGCACAGCTTGAGGGCAGGGTTTCAGTGCAGAAGCAGGCACTTGCTTTGCAGTTCCTGGAACTGGAACGTTGGCTAAGGGAGGAGGACCGAGCTCAGCAGAAAGAGGAGTTTGGGTGGCTCATGTCACTAGTGACCACAAGAGTAGTGACTCCTGCTGCATCACCCACCCCATGGCCTGAGTCCCCTGTGTGCTACCCTGTGCTGCAGTTGAGAAGCAGCTTGGAAGACTCCATGGCTGGGTGGCACATGCAACTGGGTCCCATGAGTGGCTGAGCAGGGCAACCTTGCCCCATGCAGCCCTCCATATTGTGTCTTTCCCCTGTGGATGCTTCCATCTCCCTCCTACAGTGCCATGTGTATGACAAATGGGGGAAAAAGGGAAAGGGAATCAGGTGCCATGGTAGAAGGTTTCCATCTTTGGCATGGTTTCCCTGGTTGCACTTGTTCATGCACTAGGTGTTTGTTGTTGCTGGTTTTTTTTTTCATAAGGTTCTGTTGTTACTGATGTTTTGGTGTGGTAATGGCAGCTGGCCTGCCTGGCAGTGGGTGAATGTTGTACTTTTCTAATACGTTCTTACAAATAAAGGTTTTTATTTCATCAAGAAAGTTTATTTCTATCACTGCTTCACACCATATATAATGTATATTCAAAATAATAGCAGTAAACACATGATCAGGGACAATTAGGATTTAGTATGCAAAGGCTATCCCTCGGTATGGTTATCTGTAGCAATTCATACTTCAGTCACTTCCTTACATCAATCCATACTGTGAATAACCGACCTCCCCCCATTTCATAAGTGATCATGTCATTCATAAGTACCTTGTATGGCGCTAAAATTCCACACTCCTCCCCACAATCAATGAGCCCCCTTCCATACCACCACCCCTCCACAAGCACATTCATATAGGTACTATTCCCCCTTTTCCATTGGTCCATGCAAGTCCATGGTCCAGGTGCACTCTCTGGCTGAGGGTACCGATTCAGCAGCTCATTGCTGTGATAGGTCCATTCAGTACGTATTAAAAATGTTTTAATTAAACCAACATGTACAAGGTAATGGGTAATAACTAGCCACGTTAGGGGACAGTAACTAACTATGTCAGAGGGCAGTACTAACTTGTTTGTATTGGGGTCTAAAAATGTATCTCAGAGAAAGAATCTTTGTCCAGCCTAGGGAGGAATGGAAATTCCCGCCATTCACTGAGCTGGTCCATTGTTACGGGCATACATGCATTCGTGGTCCTGGAAAGTCTGTGAGATACTAGTACCGTGCTCCGTCAACAATAAACCTGGCTGAGTGCCTTTATCCCTTAACTAATCTTATGGTCATCGGGTGGCTTACTCAAGGTCTGTCATGCCAGCTGTCTGCACAGGGCTGGGGCGGCACACAGGGGGAACACACACACGCAGCCAAACATCTATTAACATCTAACCACAATGTGCACAGCACTTTATACTCACTTTGGTTTTTAAAAAAAAGCCTCAAGGACCATACAACCTAAAGGCCAGATTTGGATATCAGTTACCCTGGTGTAAACCCAGAGCAATTTGGTTGACTTAAAAGGATTTACTCTGGGTTTACACTGAGATCAGAATCTCTCCCCAAATTAAGCTCTGCATTCACTTGCTATCACCAAAAATCTGCACTTCCGTGTGATAAAACACAGGCCCAGTAAACGTTCTAAGCAGATGTGGTCAGCATTATCTGACACAGGCTCTCACCCTGTGTTCCTACCAATCCCACATCCTTAAGGGATTTCTTTGGCCCAAGCCTAGACAGGGAACCCATGGGATCACATTCCTGAGCTGGAGCCACATCTTTGGAGGCTTAGGCCTTGTCCATACACACAAGTTGCACTGCATTACCTGTACCAGTATAATTAAAGTGGTACAATGCCCCATAGTGTGCAGGCAGTTATATTGGTATAAAAGCAGAGGTGAAAGTAAGCGAGTCCGGTCCGGTATGGCGTACCGGTAAGAGCCGGTACACAGCTGGCCATACCGGCAGGGCCGCTGATGAGGGGGGCTACAAGGGGCAGTTTCCCCAGGGCCCGGCAATTTAAAAGCAGCAACCAGAGCCCCTGGCCCTTTAAATCATTGCCAGAGCCCCAGGGCTCCTGGCTGCCACTACCATGGGGCTCTGGTAGTGATTTAAAAGGCGTGGGGCTCCTGGCCACCATTACCGCAGCCAGAGCACTGGGCCCTTTATTGCTGCTGGAGCTCTGGGGTAGCAGCAGCGGCCGGAAGCCCTGGGCCCTTTAAATTGCTGCTGGAGCCCTGGGGTAGCGGTGGCGGCTGGGAGCCCCAGGCCCTTTAAATCGCTGCCGGGCTGCCGTGAAGGGTTGGCTGGGGGAGCCTGGCCCCTGCCCCTTCTGGTTGAGCCCCCGCCCCTCTCCACTCTCTCAGGACCCCATCTGCCCTGCGTACCGGTAAGTCCCTTAAATTACTTTCACCCCTTTATAAAAGTGCTTATAATCCTATAGCTATCCCCAGGCTTGATCTACACTTAAAACTTATGCCGGTGTAGCTATGTGGATGAGAGGTGTGAAAAAACCCACACCTCTGATTTTCATAGCTATACCAGCAAAGCCTCCCATGTAGACACAGCTAGCTGGACAGAAGAGTGTTTCTGCCAGCATAGCTAACATTGTTCCTGGAGGGGGTATGTTTACAGTGGCAGAAAAGCCAGTGTATGCTGCAGCTACACTAGGGGGCTGTGCTGGCATTGGTTTTGTACAATAGACATAGCCCTATGTAAGAGGAGGAATGAACTATATACCTTTCTAATGTAGCTGATAAAGCTGCATCTGCAGTAGGGTTTGTAGTGGTATAACTATACTGGTCAAAAAAATCCCACCTTATAACTGAAATGTACAGGTACACAATCTGTGTGTTGACCAGGCCTTAGGGAGTAGTGTGGAAGCAGCCTCTGTGTAAATATACAGTTGCATAATTTCCCTCAGATCTTAGGACATCTGTGAATTTGTGAGCCATGAACCTCAGTTTAGAACAAAAGGAGTACTTGTGGCACCTTAGAGACTAACAAATTTATTTGAGCATAAGCTTTTGTGAGCTACAGCTCACTTCATCGGATGCATTCAGTGGAATGAAGAAGAATTTTCTGCCTATCTTTTGCCTTTGTATGGGGCTATACGTTGGTGGGCCTGATTTGGCCTTTGATTATCCTCTATTCTCAAACATTTCTTTCTAAGGGTATGTCTTCACTACCCGCTAGATCGGTGGGCAGCAATTGATCCAGCAGGGACTGATTTATCGCATCTAGTCTAGACGCGATAAATCAACCCCCAAGTGCTCTCCTGTCGACTCCTGTACTCCAGCGCCGCGAGAGGCGCAGGCAGAATCGACAGGGGAGCGGCAGCAGTTGACTCACCATGGTGGAGACACCACGGTAAGTCGATCTAAGTACGTCGACTTCAGCTATGTTATTCACGGAGCTGAAGTTGCATAACTTAGATTGATCTCTGCCCCCCAGTGTAGACCAGGGTTAATTATAGATACCTAATTCCACAGGCACTTCTTTCAAACAACATGTGAGATTCTGAATGTACTTTAGTAGTCTCAGGTATACAGATAACTAGTTGTGTTTATTCAATTGTAGTGGAATCTCCAAGACTGTCAGCAGAGGATAAGACAAATCGTTTACCAGTTTTGATAAAACTGATGAATGGCTTGCTCCTGCCATTGACAAGTGGAAAGAAATTAGTCCAGGCTTCTGTTACATGATGGTCATATGGTTCTAATTAAATTATTTCCCTCTGCAGATTGAGATCCCTAGGATGAGGTCTGTGGTTCATTGAAAACTGTGTAGAAATTACAAGCAGTCACTTTAAATTTCAGGGGGCTTGTAGGGAAGCATGCGCGCTGGGCCTAACAGCAAATGCAGTCAGTCAACAGCTAGCCAGCTTAGAGTAATGTGGCGTGAGTTATGCCTCTGTTCTAAGGAGCTGCCTGCTTTGTATTTCTCTGTTTTGGGGTTCTTGTGTGGTTTTGTTCTGAATGCTAAGAGCTAAAGTAGTGTTATGCTGCAACCTTCCAACAAGAGTGTTTATGTTTTTATCTGACTTCTCTGTGTGTATGCTGTGAGAATAACAAGGCTCTACAGTCTTCCATTGAGGTGAATAGGTGTGTAATTTCCCTTGAGGTCAGAAGTTGGTACATGCGTATGTAGAACTTCCATTGAGGTCAATAGGTCTTTGTGTATATATGTGTGTGGGCGTGTGACTTTCACTGAGTGCAACAGACGGTGTGTGTGGGAAGTCCATTGAGGTCAGTAGGTGGTGTGTGTGTGTGGCCTGGTCTACGCACAAAATTGCACTGGTTTAACTAAAAGTGTGATTGCAAACCAGGTTAGTTAAATTGGTGCAACTTTGTGTGGGAACATTCTTAAACCCATGGAAGAGTCACCACCACATTGAGGACTTCCACTAATTTAATTACATCAGTATAGTTATATTGGTGCACACTCTGTGTGAAGGCAAGCCCTATGATTGGAAGGCAGGTTAGAGGCCTGAGGTTCTAAAATTCCACTAAGGTTTTCATTGACAACATTGGATCAGGCCCTTAGTGTGGTATTTACACTGCCTAACACTGTACTAGTTGCTCTTCCCTGGACTGGTCTACAGGGCAATTGTACGCTGGTGAGCTTGCTTGGCAGGCTAGGAAGAATTCAGTGCCACCCCCATGTCTCATTCAGGCCCTTCCCTCAGGGCACAGTTTATTAATTCAAATACACACACTCACAAACACAAAGTAAAACTATTCCTCAAAGTAAAACAGCCTAAAGGGACCCAAATGTCTTTCCCTTTGCCCATCCATCTCTCTCTCTCTCTGCCCCTGGAAAAGGGACACACCCCTTCCTTTAAAGCTCAGCTGAATCATGTGACAGGCAGGCAGCGCTTAACCATTTCCTGGCTGTCCCATCCTGTCACAGCAATGTTATTAGGTGTACAGTAACTGTTTGCGGATGATACGAACAGCCCTGTGCTCTAGATGCTGCATTTAACAACATACTTTCTGCATCTTCCATTTGATGCTTCACACAAAATTTGGATTATTTCCAAGTCTGTTGATTTTTTACTATGCTTTTGGGTATCGTTGTGGTTTGAAGGCATCTTTAGAAGAAGAATAATGAATAACTTGATCATACTAAAGTGATTATTGCATTGGACTTTGGAATGCTATTTAACTATACAGAAATATATGCCAGATGCACACTGGGACGCATGCCAGATCCTCGTCATAATAGTGCCTGATGGTCAGGGAAGATCACTGCTAAGCAGAAGCCTGCCATTCTTGGCTACACCAGCTGTTGTACAAGTTGACAGTTGGAGATACTTGTTTTCCATCTTCCACAGGGAGAATTTCACATTTAATAAACAATTGATTATGCTAATAATTAATGTGAGGGTGAAATAGTTTAATCTGAGGATCTCAAGGTGCTTTTATAAGCAAGTCAGTGCATATAATTATTGCCTTGTCACAGATGGGTAAAATGAAACTTGGTGAGGTTATGACAAGCCCAAGGTCCCTGAAGTGAGCCAGCGGCAAAGTTGGAAATAGAGCTTCAAAGTCCTGACGCCCAGTACTAGTCTGCCGCTGTCGCTGCTGGCTACCACTCCTGCTATGCACACATGCCTACTTATTATTTATTCAGTTTTATTTATTTGTATCACAGGAGCATTTAGAAGTGCCAACCAAGATCAGAGTTCCATTATGTTAGGCACTATACAGACCCATTGTAGAAAATGGTCCCATCCCCGAATTATTTATAATCTGAGGCCTTAGTCCCACAGACACGTGCTTAACTATGTGAACATAAGAAGTCCCATTGAGTTTAATGGCAGTATTTCCTGGTGTAAAATTAAGCTCATGCCTTAAGTGTTTACTGGATTATGGTCTAAACAGACAAGACAGACCAAGGTGGGGAACTGAGGTATGGAGAGTAAGTGATTTGCTCCAGATCACTCAGGAAGTCGGTGACAGAGCTGGGAATTGAGCCCATATCTCCAGACCATTGCCTTATGTACAAGGCCAAGCTTCCTTTGTAGACTCGGCGTAATATTCGTTTAAAGTCAGGTG
This sequence comes from Lepidochelys kempii, assembly GCF_965140285.1. Classification (NCBI taxonomy): domain Eukaryota; kingdom Metazoa; phylum Chordata; order Testudines; family Cheloniidae; genus Lepidochelys; species Lepidochelys kempii. The sequence continues at coordinate 254,840,176 of NC_136380.1, forward strand.
CTTTACACTTACACTAGTAGCTGTGACAAGTTGTCAGTTGTTAACTCGTGGGTAGAGCACCTGGAGCAAAGTGGGTGTCTGAGTGTTTTATTCCAGGAACTGAGCACTAATGAATTGTTGGATTCATTGACTGGGCGGAAGAGCTGAGATTCAAAACATTTTCTGATTTTTTTCCCCCTCCTTTTCACAAAATGGATGCAGCTAACTGTTTTAGACATTAATTGAAATACCATGTAAGAGGACAGTACCTATCTATTAACCAGTTTCAGAGTGGTAGCCATGTTAGTCAGTATTAGCAAAAACAACGAGGAGTCAAAAGTAATCAACTGTTGAGAATAGGCTACTTCCACCTTAACTGAATTTGCCTCGTTAGCACTGCCCCCCACCCCACTTGGTAAGGCAGCTCCCATCTTTTCATATATATACTGCTTACTGTATTTTTCACTCCATGCATCTGGTGAAGTGGGTTTTAGCCCACGAAAGCATATGCCCAAATAAATTTGTTAGTCTCTAAGGTGCCACAAGGACTCCTCGTTGTTTTTATCTATTAACCGTTGCTTAATTAAGGATATTCAGTACCTGCCAGATAGTTGCTCTGTCCTTGACCAAAAGGTATAATTAGCTATGAAATTAGATGTGACCCAAGAGAGAATATTTTGTTGGGGGAGCCAGTCCGCAGTGGCATATAATACGGTTTGTCTGAGGCACTTGCTGAATGACGCAAAGCAACCAAATCCTCCCCTGAGGCCTTATCTCAAACCGAGCAGTGATCCTCTCCAGTGCTACAGCGCCATAGGAGACCCGGGCAGCATACTAATGACAGAGAGATACACAAACTGAGCTATTCTTCAATAAAACTGTGCACTGCCACCCTGAAATTATTCCACAGAAGTTTAGATGGCAAAGTTAATAATTCACAGTTGTAGCTGATATCATCACCCGTATAATAGCAATGTGTTCAAAAGCCCCAGTCATTATTAAATATGCATGGGCTCACTGGATGCCATTTCAGGATAATTAGTGTGTGAAGGAAGCAACAGTGCTATTGCTTATAGAATTATGCCAAAAGTAATTCCTACATGTTCACATTTTACAGGCTAGTAATTGTTCCACATCATCTAAATTTAACTATGTTGTTTTAAGGGGTGGCTTCCTTTACTATTTGCTGCATGAGCAGGCAGATATTGTAAATGATTTAAAATGTCAGTGAGTAAAGAGTCTGTGAAAACATTAACCTTGTTGCATTTCATTTCCCAATATCACATGAGTTGAATGCCTATGTGATTGCAGCACCGACGGGTGTTATAGGATGGAGAGGTTAGACTGGACAAGAACATTTATCTGTTTAATCTCGTCTCTGTCTGGGACTGGACATTTATATCATGCGCCGCATGGTGGTTTCTGAATGTTGGGGAGAGAAGGTTAAGTGTTTCTAGATGCACTGTAAACAGAAATAAAATAAAATAAAATAAATACTTGGCTATTCTGCAGCCTGAGTTGTCAGAAGCATTGCCTATATGCAGGCATAATACCAGTCAGAGGAACTACTTTCATTTATAGAACCACAAATATCTATGCTTTACTTCATATATGGCCAGATCCTCAGCCGGTGGGGAGTGATGCCTGTTGACCCCAGCTGAGGCTCTGGTCCATAGTGTTTATTGACCAGTCAAATTTCTCCCAGCTCTCCCTTGCTTCCTTATCTTCCCCTGCTCCCTCTTCTGGTTCCTTCCTCCCTCCTGCTGCACTCCTCCCCCTCCCCAGTCTGGTGCTTCCCTCATGGCTTGTGGTTACATTGGTTTGCTTTGCCTTAAAAGTGACCTGCAGCAGTTGTGTTTTCTTTTGGTTTTTTTAATAAATGTGTCAACCCAACAGTGATGAAATGAATGCCACAAAGAGCTGCAAGCTCTGTAGATGGGACCCTCATGGTTCAAGGCAACTGTGCCCGTACTCCCCCTCCACGGCCCACTAAGGGCACCCACTGTAGGTTCCCGGCTCCTCAGCCATCACCTCTGTTGGGCGGAGTCCTGTGTCTCTCTCCCTCCCGACCGGGGTTTATCCAGGCTGCACAGTTCCCTGCCTATGCTGTGATATCCCCAGCAAGCCAGACTTCTTCAACTGGCTGGTGTCTGCACTTTGCTTTCTCTCTGAAGGCTATGAACAGCATGGTCACCAGCAGTTATGAGTTACCACACAGCTCTTTATAAGCAAGCCCATTTATTCTTAAGTTGAAAGCATTACAGAGAAAACATATAAAAACAATAAAAGTTCCTGTATGCACGCTAGAAGCTTGCCAGAGGCCACCCATCAGTCTTATGGGCCTCAATAGGACAAAATCCTTCGAGTCTTTCCCAGGAAGAATTGGGGGCCCCCTTGGACAGAAGGTCCTGTCCATTTGCTGGATCAGAAAGAAGGCCCTACGTCAGTGTAAACTCAGGCTATTTATCCAAAAGTCCTTTCTTTGTCTGTTGGTCTCTGGAGAATCCAGTTTGAACTAGTATATGTGAGTCTCTCCAGGCGGTGAGACCTCTCTGGAGGTGTTGAAACCTGAGGGAATTTGCCTAATCACACCCCCAAACACACACACACACACACACACACACAGTTCTTGGATCCTGGAGGGAGGTGTGGTCATCCTCCCCCATGGAATTTGCATACAGTCCCTGGTCCATAATGATACATAGTCTTAATACAGTAAGATTCCCAGAGGTACGGCAGGAAAATGCCATAGGTGTCAAAGGGACATCTAGTACATAACTAAAGGTCCATTTTAAATGAGTTTTCTCATTAAGGCCCCAAAGTCTCACCAGCTAGTTCCATCTTTCTGTGCCATCACTAAGCCCTGTTGTACAATGGAGCACAGCACCTTTGAGTATCCAAGAAGTTGGAGACTTAGAAGACTTGCTGGTTCATCGACTCCCTCACCCCCCTGCCCATGTACAAATGTTCTATACAAGTCATTTAAGGCCTGATCCAAAGCCCCCTGAAAACAGTAGAAAGCCTCCAGTTGACTTCAGTGGGCTTTGAATAAGGCCCCTGAAGCTGGCTGATTGTGGGAAGTGGAATACATTCCAACCATCAAAGAAGCCTATGGCCTGAATGCAGTGTCTTACTCAGCCATGCCGATATTCCCAAAATGCAGTTCTGAAAGTTTGTTGTATTATTTCATACCAGCAAGAGTATATAATATGCACACTTTCGCAGCACTCTGTGATAAACCCCCCAATTTACCCAGGCTTCTATGGGCCATTTCTCTTCTACTGCAGGATGTAGTGGTGGGTATGACTTTGTAGGATGATGCAGAGCAGTGGAACTGGTACTGGTCAGTGCATGGGATATGTAATAAATTATAATTTTTTGTGCTGAATGTCCTTTTGCCTCTTGCTGTTTGGGACATTCAGCACGTAACAAGGATTATCTCACAGGTGAGAGGGAGGGAATCTCAACCATTCCAGATCAACTTAAAAAAGCCGTGTCAGAAGTTATCCTGTATTTCTGATTCAGCTTTTTTTAAAAAAAGAAAATTATTGAGCTGTATAGCAGGCCCCAACTGTGTTTTGAAGAGCAGTCTGGAGTGCTTGTCAGAAGGAAAGGGTCTGTTTAAGACAGAGTGTTCAGCACTCACAATGCTGATACTGTTTTCCTATTTGGGGCCTGATTCTATAGCTCAGTGCGTTTTTGCGTATACACATCCTCCCCACCCACATGCATTTAGAACCACGTTTGTAAGTGCTCAGCACCCACAGTTGGGCCCAAACTTTCAGGAGCTTAGCTTTCATTTAGTCCCAGATTTTCAGAAGTAGTCAGCACCCAGCAGCTTTCATTGTGACACTTAAGGCCTGATTTTCAAAGAAGTTCAGCATCCAACTTGCTGAGCACCTTTGAAAATCTGATCACTTACTTATGAGCCTAAGTGGGAGCTGAACTCTTCTGAAAATTTTGCCCCAAGTGTGGGTGTTGCACTCTTTTAAAAATCAGATTCACAGAAAGAGGGTGTGTGTATGTCTGCCCATGCATGCACACGCATGTAATTTATACACCTTGTAAATGGATTTTCAAAATATAGTGATTACTTAGGAGAATTAATCAGACATATTGGATAAGTTCAAATGTAGTTCACTTGATGGAGAATTAATTAAACTACTGGCCCCACTACCACCTAGCTCTAAAGGGAATAGCAGATATGGTGGGGCTGCAAAGGAAGACTGGCTAAAGGAATGTGGATGAGGAAATGGATTAATAGGTGGTTTATGGTGTATAGCATTTCACATTTGGTCTTGAGCCTCACAGTATGCCCATGACATAGCAATACCCTAGCATAACATGTACTGTGTGTCAGCCTGTCTGTTTCATTCCGTGCACCAATCACCATGGTAGCTAGGTGTAATAATCTGCTTATTGTTAAATATCTACCAAAAAGTAAGTTTTCAGAATATTTCTATTTTGTATTCAAGACCCATTTCTAGAACTTTGAAAACAGAGTACAGTAAAGTTGGTCTCAACAGCTTCAGCATTTCCTCTGTCAGCAAAACTAACTGGAACTCTCGTAAGATGTTCCTGGGCTTGATTCTGAGCTCTGCATTAAACAGTAGATACCTGCATTTTTTCTAGTTATCTCTGCTCAGTATAAAGGCACCATGATTTACAATGTACAGCGTTTTGGCCAGTCTGGGTGCACTGATTTGGCTGTGGCTAGAGTTTCTGTATTCTTGCTTTTTGCTAAAATATGGGCAGGTTGTCACCTACATCTACTGGCATGAGTACATCCAGATTTCTGCTTATATAGTTTTATATATCATGTGCTTTATTGTGTCTGTCCAGTCCAGACCGGACTTACTAGCTGGTTTTGACCCTCCGTAATAATTGAGAGATGAATGGTGAAATAGTCTGAGTACAGGACTGGGAGCCAGGAACATTATGACATTGATTCCTTTTTGCATCCTGAAGTAATGCATTAAGGCTGAGATTTTCAAAGAAGTCTAAGGGAGTTAAATACTCAGATTGTATTGAAAGCTAAGTGGGACTCAGCATTTAACTCCCTGCTACCTCTTTAAAATCCAAGCTTTAACCTCACCTTCCCCATTGGTAAAACAAGGATAACAGGTGCCTACCTCTCAGAAGTGTTGTGAAGATTAATCAGTGAATGGTTGTGAAGTACTTTGAAGATGAAAAGTTCCAAGTATTGTCGTTGCTATTAGCACAGCAACTGTAATTAGCATTATGGGAAAAAATAAACCGTCTTTGCCAGCAACTGCTTTATAATATCGTGAGAGCAGATAAAAAGAAAAGGGAAAATGGTCAGAGTGGAAAGGGAAGGCATGGGGAAGGGAAGAAGGAAACCACGTGGAATTTAAGAAGCAAGACACAAATACAGTACTGCTAGCTTATGGAAAGAATGTTCAATATAAACCCAAGTGGGGGAACATTAAATTCCAGGCTTACTGGTTTCAGTCACTGGAAGTTATATCTGAGGTGGGCAGGCAGAGGTGAAACCATGGCTTGACTAGAAGAAAGATGAGGAGGATTTGTAAGGACGCTACAGGAAGGGGGCTTTTTAAAAAAACTTTCTTTCTCATTAACATATATGAGCTTTCTATACAAATTTAAAAAAATCTTATTCATAACCTGTATTTGTTATCTTTAAAAGACCCATTTGTGTTTGGTCAATCTCTTACCATTATCTGGGTATTGACTTCGTTCAAATTAAAAAAAGAGTAACCATTTTAAAACCTTCTGGGTCCTTTTCCAAAAATGAGCTATCACACATTTGCCTACTAGTCTAATTATGTGTATGTTTACATAGTAATTAGACACCCAAGGCTGGCTTATATCAGCTGATTCGGGCTGCGGGGCTGTAAAATTGCTGTATAGGTGTTTAGGCTCCAGCTGGAGCCCAAGCTCTGCAACCCTCCTCCCTCACTGTACAGCCCCGCAGCCTGAGGCCAGCTGTGGGTGTTTAAATGCTGTGTAGACACACTCTGTGTTACTGAGCTGGAGAACAACCCATCGATAACCTCTTTTTGACTGTAAACTAATAGAATCGCTGTGGGTTTTGGGAATAGCCTGACTTTATCCTGAGCGTTCTGATCTGTGAGAGTGATGGGTCGTCCGTCAGGATAGGTTGTAGATCCTTGATGATGCGTTGGAGAGGTTTTAGTTGTGGGCTGAATGTGATGGCTAGTGGCGTTCTGTTATTTTCTTTGTTGGGCCTGTCCTGTAATAGGTGACTTCTGGGTACTCTTCCGGCTCTGTTAATCTGTTTCTTCACTTCAGCAGGTGGGTATTGTAGTTATAAGAACCCTTGATAGAGATCTTGTAGGTGTTTGTCTCTGTCTGAGGGGTTGGAGCAAATGTGGTTGTATTGTAGAAGGGACTCCCATGCAGCCACCCATTTTAGAGTTGTTGCTAGAAAATCATCTGGGTACCATAATAAAAATCAACAAATATTATTATCCCTTCCTCCACCCAGAGCAGGGTGATTTTATCACTTAACTAAAGCAGTAAGTCTGTATTATTGTGTATAGAGTCTAAGTGTTTTAGATTTACAAAATCTTGACTGCTTAGTGCCATTTCCCTCCAAAGCCGAAGTGTGTTTTTGATTAGCTAATTATCCCTTGCCCTTGAGGGAGACTTTAAGAATTCAAAGTGAGAAGAAGAGATGATGAGGTGGGTGGATGAATACAAACCTGTTCAGGTTTGAGTTAACCAAAGCAATGTTTGGGATAGAACCAGTCTGCCATATAATGTAAATTAAAAGTCCAGCTAAGACACTGCAGACAGGAGAATTGAATCTTGCCATCCTTTCTTGATGGAGACAAATATAATGTTGAGAGGTTGCTATTATTAGCATCTAACATGCAGATATTATTCTCCTTTTTGATGTGCACCTGGGAGCGGTGGAGATCAAAATTGAGCCGTGGTTATAGATTTGAATGATAAGCAAGTGATTTACTGGATGTGAATAGGGTTTTATAGCTGTTCTCTCCAGACGTTCCTTGAGAACACATTTTAAATGAAATGTAGTAACTCTAGAAATGGACCTTAAACAAAGCCTCAGAACCAAATTGCCAAGAAATCTGGAGAAGTTTGGGTCAGGTCTAAATTTGTAACTAGCCCCTTTCTCTATGAAGGATCAAACCCAACCTATGATTTGAACACCCTGAAACCATGCAGTAGTTCAGATCCAGATCTAAACTTCATGACTAAGTTAGCCATCTATAGTTAGCACCAATTTCCCTGTCTACCACATAAATCTGTCCATTTCTGTGATGTCCCAAATGTGGTCCAGCCAGTTGCTAAGAGAATACTGCTGGTTCATTGTGCTCCTAACCCAGTGTAGGAATTGTATGCTGTGTAGGCATTGTATGCCGAATATAGAGTAGCACAGTGTATTGGATTTGTGTAGTTTGAATATATTATTTTGAGTCATCCCTTCTGCTTGATGTCAGCCCCTTTCCTTCTAAAAACTTTTGAAAATTCCCCTGCTCTGTGCAGCATTCCAGCTATGATGGCCACATGCTGCTTTGCTGGTCATGTACTGTAACAAACACACACACACACCTTCAGGTCATAAGCTCTACGATGAAGGGACCTTGTATGTTTTGCATGGTTTGCATCTTGTACAACACAGTCATCTGCTTATGATACTGTATAAATAATAGTTAATGGAGACAGATCCCAGCTGAAAAGTTCAGATCCAAACTTCCAAAATTTAAGGGGGAGTTGGATGTGGGGTTTTGATTAAGGTGTACACCTAATTTATTAAGGCCCAGATTTGGATACCCTTACTTATTCTGAATAGCAATCAGCATTGCCAGCTTTCTGAATTTCATTCCAAGTTTTGCAATATTTGGTGTATTTTTTTAAAGTCCCAGCTTCTGGAATAAGATTTCAAGAGAATTTGAGCTTACTTTTTAAAAAAGAAAGTTTCTAGCCCTCGTGGTTGCAAAGAGAAGCTCAGAGACCAGAAGTAAGTATATCCTAAAGACTCAGAAACTGGAAGACACATAAAAAGAATTCAAAGTTCATTTCTGGGGGGCCTGACGTGATTTTTGAACATTTGAAGTTGGCAACATTGAGCATCATCTCTACAAGTATGTCCCTTTGCAGTCAATGCCCCGTCTAGATAAGGAAAATACACCATGTTTGAAAACGTTATCTAACATGTTTGTTTTTAAACACAACGTTGCAGCTAGTGTAGAGACAGTTTAACCTTTTAAAACATGTTAACTAGTCATAGTCAGCCTTAAGGTTGCACATCACCACACTATCACTGCAGTTGTCATTCACTGGCAACCTAGGTCAAGGACTGAATGAGAATGGATACAGAAAACTCTTCTTATTCATCCAAGCGGTCCTTCAAGGTTGAGGTATACTGAAGGAAATACCAGTGTTTCACTATTTTGCTGTGCTTGTTCATTAGATTTTAGGCCTGCTCCCATCCTATTGAAGTAAATGAGATCTTTGCCATTGACTTAAATGGGTGCATGATTAGTTCCGTACAAGAGGGCTTCTATTTCCAGATAGATACCATATTTTCCATAAGCACTAAATGCACTAGAGGTGAAATTCATCTTTGTTCAGAGGACTAGCACAAATCTTATCCTCAAAAATAGGGCTTAAGTGGGACTTTAGCATTGTGCATGGGGTGAATTTCACCACAGGAGATTTTTATTCCTAAATACTTAGAAATATGAAAGCAGTAATAACTAGAAGCCAAAGACTAAGAAATATCTGTATTCTATAAAGACAATGGCCTGCCGTATAAACAAATTTCCTGGCAATGTATATATATAGGAATCATATAGGTAGCTAGAAATACTGTACAATACTTTATTTTAATGTCAGGACTGTCCTTTCTTAGAACAAATGAAACTGTCATTAGTAAAAATGATGGGGAGAAGCTTTCCAAAATGTCTCCTATGTCGCGCTTTCACCAATAAAACCTTTAGTGAATGCTAAAAATATGTGAGCAACTTTATAGAAGACAAGTATCTATGTAATAAAGATTTTCCAGAAAACTGTAGTTTAACTGCAGTGCACGTTAGATGGAGAAGATTCAGAGAGCAGTAATTTGGAAAATGTACACCAATAAAAATACTTGGAACCTTTTGGACTACAATTCCTTTGAACTGTCTTGCTTATTCAGGGCAAATGTTGACATTTTCAGTTTGCAAGTTTAAGGATCATTAAGAAATGGCTTTAACATTCTAGGCACAACTGGAGCTTCCTGATTGTGTTAGTGATGTCACCCCCATGTCTACCATGCCCAGATCAGACTGTTCTCCTTATTTTTATGTCTAAATGTAATTTCGTAATGGCATTTTGACACTACTGGCACAATGCCTTAGAACTCCACCTGAAGCATGCTAGGGTTGTCCAGTAAAAGCACCGCTTGTTGGGTGTTATTACTTAATTGAATGTTTCAGAACTTGGTCCATATTCATCCCACGTAGATATAAGGACATTGGTTTGGGGAAGGAAAAACACTTTTTTAGGTTTTTTTAACATGACTTTTTGGGTAAGACTAATGCTTGGACTTATGTTGGTATAACTATGTTGCTCAGGGGAAAATTTTCCACCCCACTCAGCAACATAGTTATATTGACCTAACCCCCCATGTAAACAGTGCTATGTTGACCGGAGGGCTTCTCCTGTCAACATAGCTACCGCCTCTTGGGAAGGTGGAGTACCTAAGCCAAAGGGAGAAGCTCTCCCGTCCCTGTAGATAGTGTCTTCACTAAATTCTACAGCTGTGTCACTGCAGCACTGTAAATATAGACAAGCCTTGCGTGTAGTATCAGGGAACAAGGGGGTCTGTGTCTCACTTTGGTATGAGGATGGCCTCTAATACTGGTGTTTCCATCTCATAACTGCTATGATCCCATGTTGTACGGTAGTAATATACTCCTGACTGATGCAACAGCAGTGTTCTGTATAATACACAATTTTTATAAAATCACATTTGACAGAATAATCTTCAGTATGCTTACATGTGTTTTTTGCTTTCCCAGCAAAGTAAAATAAACATTCTCCAGAAGCTGATCTGCCATTTTGGAAATCTATTTGGGAGTCTTACCTTTTCTTTTGAGGCTATTTGACTGAAAGAACTGCAAGGTCAACTAAGGTCATCGCTTTGTCTCATCATTAGACGTTTTATTTATTAGTTTTACTATGTTAGGCCTTGTATATACAAAGGAAATTTGCACTAGTGCAGCTACTATCAATGTAATTACCCTGGTGTAAACCCTTAACATAGATGCCCTGAACTGGCACAAAGTGGGTCTCACACCAGCATAACAGTTCAAACCAGTAACATACCAAAATAAGCGGCATTACATTGATGTCAGGGGTGCTGGAACAATTTTTATAGTGGGGTGCTGAGAACCATTGAACCAAACTGTAAACCCTGGATATAACGGAAACTACTACAAGCCAGGGGGTGTGGCAGCAACCCTAGCACGCCTAGTTCCAGCACCTATGGATGTAATTACACTGGTATACATTTCCTGAATGTAAATGGGGTTTTAATAGCTTTTGGATTACACTCGGGGGCTTTATTAGGAAGCGGGAAAGTATCAGTATTGAATCTATTTTACCTGTTGACTTTGGACCTGGTCTGATGGGTTTTACTTGCTGTATCCCAGATGAATCCGTGGGATGCTGGAAAAATTCTTCAGTAATAAGTATTAAAGTTTGTCTCAATGTGGATAATTCAGTCTAGAAAACATAGTGGAAAATCAGGACACCCCCCGTCCCCATTAGAATAAGAATATGTTAAACAAGTGTGGCATCACTTTACAAGTTATATGACTAAAATCAGAGTCTGAACACACAGGTAGAGGGCTAGGGTTGAAAGTTATTTTCAAGGCCCTGCTTCAGAACCCCATCCCTATCCGGCAGAGCACTTAAAGACATGCTAAACTTTAGGCACATATGTCCCATTGTGACAAGCTGTAAAGGCGTTTCATCATGTAAGGAGTTACCAAGCTCATATCTATCACCTGGGCGATCTGGGTAGAGTAGATCTGGGTAGCTTTCCCTTATAAAAGGGAAGGGAAAGCTAGTGCAACAGAAGGTACCATAGGGGAAGGGTGTATCTTATCTCCTCCCAGCTGGCTGATGCTGGAAGAGCCTCTGGTTGTTTTGATGCAGTAGTTGGGGTTGATTTTGTTCTGGATTTGACTTTTGGTTTTGGAAATAAAGCAAGCTCCGAGGAAAGAGATGTGACGTGACCGATAGATGGGACTTCTGTTTTTCCTTTCCAAGCACACCGTCTTGCAGCCATTGACTTCAATAGGGCCTATGCACGTGCTTGGACTTAGCATGTGTGTAAGTGCATCACTGAAATAGGGATGGACTTAAGCACATATTTAAATGCTTTACTGCATTGTGGCATAATTTTTTTTTCTGGAGATAATTTTCTTCAGTGAAAGGTTATGCCATTTAATTCAAGGATGCTGGATTTTATTTTCTATTTTTAACAAAGTCAGTGGATTTGTCAGTGTGAAAATAAACATATGATAACCTGGAATGTGAGTCTGACCCAACACTAGAATAATAGAATCCCATTCTGGACTTTCTTTGGGACAGATCAAAGTGCTGTGTACAGTGCCTTTACAGTGAGTGACAGGCTGTGCACATACACTGAAATATCAGTACCTTACAATTGCACAGGCAGACACTGGGGGGTGTTACACTTCCAACACGGGTTTATAAATTTAAAAAATATTGATTTTTTTTTAAATTGACTGTGATCTTGATAGACTGGAGAAATGTCTCAAAACTGAGACAGTGAAAATTAGTAAAGACAAATGTGTGATTCATGCAGGAAAGAATAATCATGTGCAAAAATATAGAATAAGGAAAAATTAGGTAGAAAGTGAGTAGCACAGGGAAGGATCTGAGGCTTAGAATGAATAAAATGAATGATTCAATGATGGGATCCTCAAAAAAGGCAAATGCTATATTGGGATCTGATCCTGCAAACTCTAACTCCTGTGAGTAGTCCATTTGCAGTTACAGGTTACGATTTTTTAAAAAGCAGCTATTGATTTTGGGTGCCTCACCTGAAAGGGAGCTAATTTTCAGAGGGCTGGTGCTTAGAAATTTTTGAAAACCAGGTCCTTGGAAGATGTTTCTGGTTTGTCACCCGAAATCACTAGTCACTTCGAATATCTTGGCTCTAGTAATAGGAATATCACATGTAAAACATGTAACTTTTTATGCATTCCGAGTGTTACTCTTTGAAGGACTGTGTTCACTGCTGGGTACCAGTGTTTATAGAGATGGGCATATCAGAGAGTGGGTAGAAATGTTCAACACGAGTGATAAAAGATTTGGAAAAATAAGACTTATGGGAAAAGGTTAAGAAGTAGCCATATTTAGAGAAAGGGGAGACTTAAAGGGACATAAAGACATAATTGATCTCTGCCCTCTATCGTTTCTCTTTATTTGCAGTCAGTTAGGACATTAATAGTGATGGTATTAAACTGCAGCAGGGCTAATCTAGGTGCTATTAAGGAAAGAAAAAAGTCTAAGATCATTTCAGGAAATGAACAAGCTGCCAAAGGAGGTCTTGGCATGACCTTTATTGAATTGATTGTAAGTTCTTTGGGGGAAAAAACTGTCTTTGTCTTTCTGTACAGTGCCTAGCACAACAAGGCACTGATCATGACTGATCTGTGCACTCCCATAATACAAGCATAAATAATAATAATATGCAAGACTACACAGGATGCCTTTCTCTTCAGAATGGTTTAGAATAGTAATGACATTGATTCTATGGTGATCCTGGGGAAGGGCCTGCATGACCCACCCAAAATCATTTCTAGCCAAAGGCCCTGATTCAGGAAAACATTCTAAACACATGCTTAGCTTTAAATCTGTGCTTCAGTCCCATTGACTTCAAAGGGGATTAAGCATGTGTTTTCCTGAATCAGTGTCCACGTGACTATTTTTTTAAAGAGCATAATTGTGCAGGTTTTTCAAGGTTTTTTTTTTAAATGATAATAATTTAAAATAATAAAGTGAATCCAAAGCATTGGAGGATCCCCTAGGACTCTAAGGCTCTAGTGTCATCAAAAGCCAGAACTTTAGGTTTCAGTTTCAGTCCCAGAATCTGTGCCTGTGAAGAACCCATAGTGGGATCTGGATCAATACTCAGCTGAGGAAAACTGGCTGTTTTTATAAATAGCTCCTAAATCCACCTGTAGACTCTAGGTGTTCCTTTGTCTGGCAGTGAGGAAAATACCAGCGCTGGAAAGATTAGTCTCTGTATTAATATTTTTGAATAGCCTCCATATTTTCTTTTCTGAGCGCAGTTCATGTATATTCTGCAGCAGCTGGGAGAGCCAAAAGGTCCTCAGTACCTCCTGACTTTGAAGCATATGTGGGAAATGTGGTGAGTGCAAGAAACAGTTTTAAAAACCAGACTTGTAGTCTGCTTATAGAACTAGTATTTCTCCCTCAGAAACAGTCCTCCCCATAGGGCTCTATTCTCCTCAGTGGAGAAACACAGGCACTTATGCTGCCAGGCTTGGGCTGTCCCTGCGTCTGGGACTCTGGGGGGACATTGACTTCCGGGGAGCTGCAAACACTCAGCACTCTCAAGGACAGGCTATCTGTAAGGACAGGACAGCCAATGCTTTTTATTTAACTTTTTATTTTGTCATTATTAACATGCATGAACTGGGAAAAAAAGTAATCATTCAAGTTGTACAGATGCTCATCCTGATTAACATTGACCGAATGCATTCACATTTCCACACAAGTATTATAAATCTTACTCACAGCGATTTCCACATATCTCAACTTCTAATTCCACTTTATTTACCCTATAAAGCAGTCGTTCTCAAACTTTTGTACTGGTGACCCCTTTCACATAGCAAGCCTCTGAGTGTGACCCCTCCTTATAAATTAAAAACACTTTTTATATATTAACACCATTATAAATGCTGGAGGCAAAGCGGGGTTTAGGGTGGAGGCTGACAGCTTGCGACCCCTCCATGTAATAACCTCGCAACCCCCTGAGGGGTCCCGACCCCCAGTTTGAGAACCCCTGCTGTAAAGAATCCAGAGGCACAGCACAAATTCTAGTTTAGAAGGTTGACTCTATAGTCCCTGGCACACATTGTCCAAATGTAGTTACTTCAACCTCCTCCTTTGAGATCTTCCAAGCTTCTATTGCTTTTCCTCTATAAATCATGTAAGTCATACCTAACTGCTATGACTCTTCGTATAGAAATCATTTGCCCTTGTCCACTTCTGCTTATTGCACTGCTGATTTTTACTTCCCATGTCTGTTGCTGCTTCTGCAGATTTAAGGCTTGGGCATGCATGAGGTCATCGCTGTGCCAAACACATCAAATGATGCCAGAATCCATGCAGGAATATTTGATACCCTCATAAAGAGTTGAGGCGGTTAGCAGTAAGGCTCTGATTCAGCAAATATGTAAATAATCCCCTCCTAATTCAGAAAAGCACTTAAGTACATACTTAAGTCCCATTTATTTCAGTGCAGCTTGAAAATAAGCAAACGCTAGAGTGGCTTGATTTATCATAAGAATTGCCATGCTAGGTCAGACCAATGATCCATTTAGCTCAGTGCCCTGTCTTCCGACAGTGGCCAGTGCCAGATGCTTCAGAGGAAATGAACAGAACAGGGCAATTAGCAAGTGCTCCATAGCTTATTGTCCAGTCCCAGCTTCTGGCAGTCAAAGGTTTAGGGACACCAGAGCGTGCGGTTGTGTCCCTGATATGGTTTTATGTGGTGGGGCTGGTGGTGATGAAAAGTATCTAAGTGGATTCTGACTCGTGAATACCGTACTTCCACTGTTAGAGGTGTAATGTTCCAGCCTGCTCTAGATCCTGATACGGCCTCAGCTTTGCTAAATCATTTGTTACATTCAGGAGAGGTTTTTGATCGGTGTCTGCTGCTATTCCATGGTCCTTGTCTCTGGCGCTGTAGTTCAGCAGTGCATGTTTTTTGAATCTGTAGTCTTTCAACAGCTGAGCAATAGTTTACATTTCTTCCACAGTAAATTTAGTTTGCAATGTACTGGCCTAGTTACATAAGTGATCTGAATCCCTCTGCATCTCTTTTGTGGTTGCTTTGTATTTACTACTCCCTTCAGTTTTGTGTCATCAGCAATTTAACAATTTTACAGCTGGTTTCTCCATGTAATTTACAGACATTACAGTGAGAAATAGACACTAAAAATTTGGCGCACAGATTCCGCTACCCCAAAATGAGCTGCTTTTATGGAGAAAAATGTAGATGGCAGGGAAACAGTGGCAAATATTCTTATCCCATTCAGGCAGTCTGAGGACTGATGAAAATTAGACAATCTGGGTACATAGTTTTTAGGCTATGCAATTGGGAAATCTGAAATCTGTGTTTCTAGCTGGATTCCCAGCTGATATATAAGCTGGTGTAGCCATATTAACAGCAGACAGTGCTGTCAGAATCACCTAGAAGGATATCTGCAGTGAGACATCAGCTTAATTTCCTCCCCTGGGAGACTTGGGTATTTCTTCAGTTGGCCTTGTTAAAGTAGAGGCCCGTTTGGGGCAAGGAAGCTAAGCCTGTCTGCCCTCCAGAGAAATAAAATCTGAGGAAAGATCCTGAGCAGAGACTGTTTTCAGAGTAACAGCCGTGTTAATCTGTATTCGCAAAAAGAAAAGGAGTACTTGTGGCACCTTAGAGACTAACCAATTTATTTGAGCATAAGCTTTCGTGAGCTCTCTAAGGTGCCACAAGGACTCCTTTTCTTTTAGCAGACTGTGTTAGCCCAGAGATCTGAAGTGCGAAAAAAAGAAATGGATGGAAGTCTGTACAGAACACCTGAACTCACCATGTATTTCAGGGCTTGTCTACACTTGAAATGCTACAGCAACGTTGCTGCAGCACATCAGTGTAGACACTATTTATGCTGACTGGAGCGGTTCTCCCGTGGCATAGGAAATCCATCTCCCCAAGAGGCAGTAGCTAGGTCGATGGAAGAATTTCACACCCCTGAGATTTTCCACACCCCTGAGCAGTGTAGTTAAGCCAATTTAATTTTCTAGTGTAGACCAAGCCTCAGACATTCCTCCAGCAGTGACACTGACAGGGAGCCACAGATCAGTAAAGAACAATGTCTGCTCTTTTATATGGTGGCCTACTTGCTAACTCATAGCAACTATATGGTTCAGAACTAGCTCACTGAACAATGGGCATTTAGGTCTACCTGTAGCCTCTAACAAGAGCTTTGTCCAGGGTTTAGAGAAGAGAACTGAGAGTCAGGAGGCCTAGGATCTATAACCATTTTGCCACTGAAACACTGTGTGACTTTTAGGCAAGTTACCTAACTTCTCTGAGCCTCAGTTTTCTGTAAAATGGGGATGGTAATGCTCAATAATACAGGGATGTTGTAAGTTCTTTTGAGATGTGAGATCCTCATCTGAAAGGTGCTATAGATATGTAAAGTATTAATTATAACACTCTTATTCCCCACAGAGAAAGAATCCACTCCTCGCCTGTTCATAACACACAAATGATCAAAGATGATGCCAAGAAGGCTAACGGCATTTTGGGCTGTATAAGTAAGGGTATGTCTACACTACGGAATAAGGTCGAATTTATAGAAGTTGGTTTTTTAGAAATCGGTTTTATATATTTGAGTGTGTGTGTCCCCACAGAAAATGCTCTAAGTGCATTAAGTGCATTAACTCGGGGGAGTGCTTCCACAGTACCGAGGCTAGAGTCGACTTCTGGAGCGTTGCACTGTGGATAGCTATCCCACAGTTCCCGCAGTCTCTGCTGCCCATTGGAATTCTGGGTTGAGATCCCAATGCCTGATGGGGCTAAAACATTGTCGTGGGTGGTTCTGGGTACATATCGTCAGGCCCCCGTTCCCTCCCTCCCTCCGTGAAAGCAAGGGCAGACAATCGTTTCGCGCCTTTTTTCCTGAGTTACCTGTGCAGACGCCATACCACGGCAAGCATGGAGCCCGCTCAGGTAACCGTCACCCTATGTCTCCTGGGTGCTGGCAGACGTGGTACGGCATTGCTACACAGTAGCAGCAACCCCTTGCCTTGTGGCAGCAGACGGTACAGTACGACTGGTAGCCGTCATCGTCATGTCCGAGGTGCTCCTGGCCACGTCGGCTGGGAGCGCCTGGACAGACATGGGCGCAAGGACTAAATTTGGAGTGACTTGACCAGGTCATTCTCTTTAGTCCTGCAGTCAGTCCTATTGAACCGTCTTATGGTGAGCAGGCAGGCGATACGGATTGCTAGCAGTCGTACTGTACCATCTTCTGCCAGGCAGGCAAGAGATGAGGATTGCTAGCAGTCGTATTGTACCATCTTCTGCCAGGCAGGCAAGAGATGAGGTTGGCTAGCAGTCGTACTGTACCATCTTCTGCCGAGCAGCCATGAGATGTGGATGGCATGCAGTCCTTCTGCACCGTCTGCTGCCAGCCAAAGATGTAAAAGATAGATGGAGTGGATCAAAACAAGAAATAGACCAGATTTGTTTTGTACTCATTTGCCTCCTCCCCTGTCTAGGGGACTCATTCCTCTAGGTCACATTGCAGTCACTCACAGAGAAGGTGCAGCGAGGTAAATCTAGCCATGTATCAATCAGAGGCCAGGCTAACCTCCTTGTTCCAATAAGAACAATAACTTAGGTGCACCATTTCTTATTGGAACCCTCCGTGAAGTCCTGCCTGAAATACTCCTTGATGTAAAGACACCCCCTTTGTTGATTTTAGCTCCCTGAAGCCAACCCTGTAAGCTGTGTCCTCAGTCGCCCCTCCCTCCGTCAGAGCAACGGCAGACAATCATTCTGCGCCTTTTTTCTGTGCGGACGCCATACCAAGGCAAGCATGGAGGCCGCTCAGCTCACTTTGGCAATTAGGAGCACATTAAACACCACACGCATTATCCAGCAGTATATGCAGCACCAGAACCTGGCAAAGTGATACCGGGCGAGGAGGCGACGTCAGCGCGGTCGCGTGAGTGATCAGGACATGGACACAGATTTCTCTGAAAGCATGGGCCCTGCCAATGCATGCATCATGGTGCTAATGGGGCAGGTTCATGCTGTGGAACGCTGATTCTGGGCTCGGGAAACAAGCACGGACTGGTGGGACCGCATAGTGTTGCAGGTCTGGGACGATTCCCAGTGGCTGCGAAACTTTTGCATGCGTAAGGGCACTTTCATGGAACTTTGTGACTTGCTTTCCCCTGCCCTGAGGCACGTGAATACCAAGATGAGAGCAGCCCTCACAGTTGAGAAGCGAGTGGCGATAGCCCTGTGGAAGCTTGCAACGCCAGACAGCTACCGGTCAGTTGGGAATCAATTTGGAGTGGGCAAATCTACTGTGGGGGCTGCTGTGATGCAAGTAGCTCACGCAATCAAAGATCTGCTGATATCAAGGGTAGTGACCCTGGGAAATGTGCAGGTCATAGTGGATGGCTTTGCTGCAATGGGATTCCCTAACTGTGGTGGGGCCATAGACGGAACCCATATCCCTATCTTGGCACCGGAGCACCAAGCCGCCGAGTACATAAACCACAAGGGGTACTTTTCGATAGTGCTGCAAGCTCTGGTGGATCACAAGGGACGTTTCACCAACATCAACGTGGGATGGCCGGGAAAGGTACATGACGCTCGCATCTTCAGGAACTCTGGTCTGTTTCAAAAGCTGCAGGAAGGGACTTTATTCCCAGGCCAGAAAATAACTGTTGGGGACGTTGAAATGCCTATATGTATCTTTGGGGACCCAGCCTACCCCTTAATGCCATGGCTCATGAAGCCATACACAGGCAGCCTGGACAGTAGTCAGGAGCTGTTCAACTACAGGCTGAGCAAGTGCAGAATGGTGGAAGAATGTGCATTTGGACATTTAAAGGCGCGCTGGCGCAGTTTACTGACTTGCTTAGACCTCAGCCAAACCAATATTCCCACTGTTATTACTGCTTGCTGTGTGCTCCACAATATCTGTGAGAGTAAGGGGGAGACGTTTATGGCGGGGTGGGAGGTTGAGGCAAATCGCCTGGCTGCTGGTTACGCGCAGCCAGAGACCAGGGCGGTTAGAAGAGCACAGGAGGGTGCGGTGTGCATCAGAGAAGCTTTGAAAACCAGTTTCATGACTGGCCAGGCTACGGTGTGAAAGTTCTGTTTGTTTCTCCTTGATGAAACCCCCCGCCCCTTGGTTCACTCTACTTCCCTGTAAGCTAACCACCCTCTCCTCCTCCCTTCAATCACCGCTTGCAGAGGCAATAAAGTCATTGTTGCTTCACATTCATGCATTCTTTATTCATTCATCACACAAATAGGGGGATGACTACCAAGGTAGCCCAGGTGGGGTGGTGGAGGAGAGAAGGAAAATGCCACACAGCACTTTAAGCACAGCACTTTAAAAGTTTACAACTTTAAAATTTATTGAATGCCAGCCTTCTTTTTTTTGGGCAATCCTCTGTGGTGGAGTGGCTGGTTGGCCGGAGGCCCCCCCCACCGCGTTCTTGGGCGTCTGGGTGTGGAGGCTATGGAACTTGGGGAGGAGGGCGGTTGGTTACATAGGGGCTGTAGTGGCAGTCTGTGCTCCAGCTGCCTTTGCTGCAGCTCAACCATACACTGGAGCATACTGGTTTGGTCCTCCAGCAGCCTCAGCATTGAATCCTGCCTCCTCTCATCACGCTGCCGCCACATTTGAGCTTCAGCCCTCTCTTCAGCCCGCCACTTACTCTCTTCAGCCCGCCACTTACTCTCTTCAGCCCGCCACCTCTCCTCCCGGTCATTTTGTGCTTTCCTGCACTCTGACATTATTTGCCTCCACGCATTCGTCTGTGCTCTGTCAGTGTGGGAGGACAGCATGTGCTCGGAGAACATGTCATCATGAGTGCGTTTTTTTTTTTTCTTTCTAAGCTTCAGTAGCCTCTGGGAAGGAGAAGATCCTGTGATCATTGAAACACATGCAGCTGGTGGAGAAAAAAAAAAGGGACAGCGGTATTTAAAAAGACACATTTTATAAAACAGTGGCTACACTCTTTCAGGGTAAACCTTGCTGTTAACATTACATACATAGCACATGTGCTTTCGTTACAAGGTCGCATTTTGCCTCCGCCCACCGCGTGGCTACCCCCTCAACCTTCCCCCCTCCCTGTGGCTAACAGCGGGGAACATTTCTGTTTAGCCACAGGCAAACAGCCCAGCAGGAATGGGCTCCTCTGAGTGTCCCCTGAAGAAAAGCACTCTATTTCAACCAGGTGACCATGAATTATATCTCACTCTCCTGAGGATAACACAGAGAGATAAAGAACGGATGTTGTTTGAATGCCAGCAAACATACACTGCAATGCTTTGTTCTACAATGATTCCCGAGTACGTGTTACTGGCCTGGAGTGGTAAAGTGTCCTACCATGAAGGACACAATAAGGCTGCCCTCCCCAGAAACCTTTTGCAAAGGCTTTGGGAGTACATCTAGGAGAACCGCGAATGCCAGGGCAAAGTAATCCTTTCACATGCTTGCTTTTAAACCATGTATAGTATTTTAAAAGGTACACTCACCAGAGGTCCCTTCTCCGCCTGCTGGGTCCAGGAGGCAGCCTTGGGTGGGTTCGGGGGGTACTGGCTCCAGGTCCAGGGTGAGAAACAGTTCCTGGCTGTCGGGAAAACCGGTTTCTCCGCTTGCTTGCTGTGAGCTATCTACAACCTCCTCCTCATCATCATCTTCTTCGTCCCCAAAACCTGCTTCCGTATTGCCTCCATCTCCATTGAAGGAGTCAAACAACACGGCTGGGGTAATGGTGGCTGAACCCCCTAAAATGGCATGCAGCTCATCATAGAAGCGGCATGTTTGGGGCTCTGACCCGGAGCGGCCGTTCGCCTCTCTAGTTTTTTGGTAGGCTTGCCTCAGCTCCTTCAGTTTCACGCGGCACTGCTTTGGGTCCCTGTTATGGCCTCTGTCCTTCATGCCCTGGGAGATTTTGACAAAGGTTTTGGCATTTCGAAAACTGGAACGGAGTTCTGATAGCACGGATTCCTCTCCCCAAACAGCGATCAGATCCCGTACCTCCCGTTCGGTCCATGCTGGAGCTCTTATGCGATTCTGGGACTCCATCATGGTCACCTGTGCTGATGAGCTCTGCATGGTCACCTGCAGCATGCCACGCTGGCCAAACAGGAAATGAGATTCAAAAGTTCGCGGTTCTTTTCCTGTCTACCTGGCCAGTGCATCTGAGTTGAGAGTGCTGTCCAGAGCGGTCACAATGGAGCACTCTGGGATAGCTCCCGGAGGCCAATACCGTCGAATTGTGTCCACAGTACCCCAAATTCGAGCCGGCAAGGCCAATTTAAGCGCTAATCCACTTGTCAGGGGTGGAGTAAGGAAATTGATTTTAAGAGCCCTTTAAGTCGAAATAAAGGGCTTCATCGTGTGGACGGGTGCAGGTTTACATCGAGTTAATGCTGCTAAATTCGACCTAAAGTCCTAGTGTAGACCAGGGCTAAGAGCATTGCCAGCAGATTGAGGGACGTGATCATTCCCCTCTGTTCAGTATTGGTGAGGCCTCATCTGGAGTACTGTGTCCAGTTTTGGGCCCCACACTACAAGAAGGATGTGGAAAAATTGGAAGGAATCCAGCAGAGGGCAACAAAAATGATTAGGGGGCTGGAGCACATGATTTATGAGGAGAGGCTGAGGGAACTAGGATTATTTAGTCTGAAGAAGAGAAGAATGAAAGGGGATTTGGTAGCTGCTTTTAACTACCTGAAAGGGGTTCCAAAGAGGATGGGATCTATACTGTTCTCAGTGGTACCAGATGAAAGAACAAGGAGTAATGGTCTCAAGTTGCAGTGGGGGAGGTTTAGGTTGGATGTTAGGAAAAACTTTTTCACTAGGATGGTGGTGAAGCAGCGGAATGGGTTACCTAGGGAGGTAGTGGAATCTCCTTCCTTATTGGTTTTTAAGGTCAGGCTTGACAAAGCCCTAGCTGGGAAGATTTAGTTGGGGGATTGGTCCTGCTTTGAGTAGGGGGTTGGACTAGATGACCTCCTGAGGTCCCTTCCAACCTTGATATTCTTTGATTCTATGAAGGCGGAGAGCTGAAGTGAGGTTCACCCAGTCCTCAATGGAGTGGTGAAGGGAATGTTCACTCTTGCACAGTGAAAGGCTGATATTTTGTGGATATTTCTAAGGTTTTATTTTAAAAAAAGTAAAACATCTTTTTAAAAAGAATTGACTTTTTTTTATAAAGGTAAAAAGAAGAGTAAAGAAAGGAAAGAAAGAAAATTAAATATGATTTCTACGTTGTTATAAGACAGTGGTCCCAAACTTTTTACCTCGCTCCTCTCTTCCTCCCCGCAAGCCGAGCTGGGGCCGGGAGCAGGGATATGGCTCCGGGAGGGGGTGACATGGACAGGAATAAGGGGGCTGAGGCTGGAGCCACAGCCGGGGCTGGGAGCAGAGCGGGGTGGTGCTCCCTCCCCGCCCCCATGGGGGTTGGCCTGGGCCCCAGCCATGCCCCCGAATGGTCCTCCATGCCCCCCAGATTAGGGACCTCTGCTTGTGTAAGACACAAATATTGACGTTACCATTTTGACAGTTATAAAAGTACTGTCACCTTGACAAGCTTATAAATTAATGTTAAAAAACCCATATTAACAATGTACAGTTTCTTAAAACAAATCAATGCCATTTCATACATCACAGGAGAGCCATTAAAGGGGCAATAAAAGGCACAAACACTCCTTTTCTTTGTTTGCTTTGTAGCTTGCTTAACAGATTTACCCTGTTGACTGTAAACACTATTCCAGAATACAACCGTACACAAACTGTGCATGTGAGTATCGCACATACATCTTGCATCAGGGCTAGAATGCTTTGTTATCACAGTGATATGGTAGGTGTCTGTGACAAGGTTGTCTGTCTCTTTAGAGACATTTTGGTTCTGCTCTGGTCCTATGACTCCCAGAGATCCAGTTCTTTTTCCTGTTGTAGGTTTCTTGTCTTATGCAGTATGAGTGTGTGAGTGAATAGGATAGCAATGAAGTGTGAAAGGTAGGACACTCTTCTTTTGTTTTCTTTCTTTGTGTTAATTGCTGCCAGGATTTGACTTGCTTTATATCCTTACCAGGAAAATAGGGAAAGGACACAATAGGCAAATGTTGATGGTGGCCAGATTGTTAGTCTTCCTTGTTATTCGTAACATGTCTCAGGTAGCACATGACCAGGATTCATCACCGAATTTGGTTCACTGGTTGGATCATTAGCTTCCCCAGCCTGGGCCAGGTACCGATGGGGCGTGTGAAGTGAACTCTGATCCATGCACTAGTACAACAGAAAATGTAAACCTGCAGCCATCTCTACATGGGACAGTTGCACCGAGTTAACTAAATGTCTTTTTAATCAGATTTACTAAAAAGGTATAAACCCCAATGTGGGCACTTGTATTTCAGGCTTATTTCAGTTCAGTTTATTGATTAATATTGGTTTAAACGGAGCCAAAGTAAGCCACTCTTAAACTGATATAAGTATGTCCACACAAAGTTTGTTCCAGGTTATTTAAAAAGATTTATAAACTGACGCAAATTTCTCATGTAGACAAAGTCTCAGGCACAGGAAGAAGGATTTAAAGAACAATCAAGAAAAGGAGCTAGCCAGAGAAGCTCCGGTTCAGAGTGCAGTAATAATCATCACTTTATTGTGGGCTATGATCCTTGTGCTGGGAATTGCTGCTCCAAATACTTGTTTAAAGAGGGACAAAGGAAAACCAAGCTCAGGAAAATATTTAATGGTGACTTTTAACAATAATTGAATAACTATTGGTGCCTTTAGTGAGTGATACTTCTGGGTCTTTCTGGTGAAGCAGGTTATCCAGTGAACAACTCTGTACTTATTTTGATCTCTTGTTAGCAGCGAGATGCTCCTTAGATACATTTTGAGAGTCAGGAGAGAAGACCCTCCAGGACCAATCACTTGGTTGAAATTGGCCCGGGATACATTCCTAATGGGAAAGCTTACAGGCACTGTATAAATGGATTTTGGTGATTTTAGCACAGTTTGGTTCCCTCTCTTTTTGTTAAAGAACTTGAACAAAATAATCCTTTAAAAATAATTAAGACGTCATATAATTTTAACTCCTTTTCCTTAGTGTGATATGGGTATAATCTTCCTCTGACACACGTATCTGGTATCTCCTAGGTTATTGTCTTTGCATAAATATGTCATGTTTTTGTTAATGTCTCTTCCATGTTTTCTTTGTTCTACCTGTTTTACTTTATTTCTGAATGGGGTGAATAAAATTCTGTCTAGGTACTAATATAGCCCTCATCGCTATTGTAACAGAGCGCAAGTTAAGGTTAAATTCTGAAACCCTTGCTCACACTGAGTAGTACCTTGCCCCATGAGTAGTCCCATTGATTTCACATTGATAGATGCTCTGGTG
This sequence comes from Lepidochelys kempii, assembly GCF_965140285.1. NCBI lineage: Eukaryota > Metazoa > Chordata > Testudines > Cheloniidae > Lepidochelys > Lepidochelys kempii. The sequence continues at coordinate 254,864,611 of NC_136380.1, forward strand.
GCATAAGGTGTAGCAGAATCTGGCCCTGAAAAAGAACCCCCATAGTTTACTAACTAAATCCAGTGAATGTCATTTAAAAGTGCTGGAATGTCCTGTTTAAGGCTAATAGCAAGGTGAACAAATGCCTTTCAGCCATGCACTCTCCATTCCTGCACATCTGCTCCAGCCTGAGTCAACAGAAATTTCCCACAGCAATTCTGTGTGCAGCACTCAGCCCATTAGCTGTCAAGCTTTAATGTGGGACTTATTAGCATATAAAGTCCCCACCTCTTGTAGGTTTTTTAGTATTACATGACTTCAGGGAGGCTGAAAGCAAACAGGGCAGACCTGCTATGGGTCAAAGGAACAAGCCAATCAAGAAGCCAAAGTTTTCCCAGGAGAACATTGACTTGCTTGGTGGCTGGGATAATGAAACTGCTAGGGAAAATGTCAGCTTAAATGGATATGTGCAACAAGGCAGCTATTGCAGAGCTACTGGTAGCCAAATCGTTCTATCAAAACAAGTTTCAGAGTAACAGCCGTGTTAGTCTGTATTCGCAAAAAGAAAAGGAGGACTTGTGGCACCTTAGAGACTAACCAATTTATTAGAGCATAAGCTTTCGTGAGCTACAGCTCACTTCATCGGATGCATATCGTGGAAACTGCAGCAGACTTTATATACACACAGAGATCTGTGAGAAAACAGATAAAGGATAATCGTAGAGGCCCCCCCCCGCCCGCATTGGAATCCATGTATTTCTTTTCTATAGGGCCGATGCACAGCTGAAGCCCGTACTTAAAAAGCTCTCTGTGGTGTGACTAAGTTAAACAACGTCATTTCTCTGCTGTCCACTCAGTGACACTCTTGATTCCTGAGTTTGGGTGCGCACGTTAATTATTTAGGGCTTTAAGCTTAGCCTATCATGTGGGATGGCGCACGGCTGCACTGACCCAGGAGAGACTGTAAGAAGGACATATGCCTCAAACAGGCACAATTTTTCCTCTGATTCCCCACCTCTGCTCCTGAGGAGGGGGAAGTAACTCCCACTCCTTTTGGGGGAGCAGCTTACTGCCCCAGTGGGTTTTGCCAAATACTCTGGCTGGCAAGTGGTTGGGATATGGGCAGAGCCAGGGTGCCCCTACTTTTTGCTCCCTCCGCGTCCACTTGCTTGCAAGGGGAGTATCAGGTGAGGAGCCTTTGTTCCCCCTGCCGCTTCCAAAGCTGCAGTCTGAGTAGCACTTACTCAGCCAAGTGTGGGAGTAAACTGGGACTTTATTCCACTTTACCCCCCTGCAAGGCTAAGTAAGAGCTAGGGACAATACTAGATCTCCCTGGAAACTGTGCTAACTGTAGCCACTAGGACTGAGGGTGATTAAATTAATGAGATAGTGTTTGTTCTTTCTAAAGAGCCCATTGAGACATCTTTCCTGGAGCCATGTGGGAAGGGATGAGGTACCAAAGGATGGCTGGAGGCTTGTGCAATTCAAAGCTAAAGAATCCATCAGTCCAAAAGTCATTGTATCAGTGGGAGGGGTTCTAGAAAAATTTCTCCTTATGATAGGAGGCTGACAGGCCCAGGCTCTATAGAACTGAAGTCTGGAGTGAGTGAAACTCAAGTCTAACTAAAAACATATACTCACATTTATTGGTCTTCTTTAGAAATCTAAATAGCAATTACTAATAATATTTTGGGCAACAGATTGATTGACTTCAAGAAAATTTACTGAGGTGTCTCTAAAGTGGCAATCAATTGATATATTATTTAGAAAAATACCAGAATATTTATATGTGCGCGCCATAGTTTATAGAAGTGTTCTCAGGTGTTTTGTTTTCAGTATAGTAAAATAGGTTCACACTTCATGTTACCACATTTGTAATGAGGGCTTTATGGAGATACAGTCAGTAGATTTAGGAGAAGCTTTTTTTCCTCATATAGATGATGTGTTCTGTACTCTTAAGTGAGTGTCAGAGAGTTGGGGTCTCATAGGTTGATTATCCTAATGCATCATAAAAGGTCAAACTGGGTCAGTTGTCAACTTGGCATATTTGAAATGGGGATCTGATGTCCAAAATCAGCCTTTGTAATGGCAACTCTATAGACGACATATGAGTGAGGTGTTTAGGAGCATCATAAATGAAATCTGGATTAATTGTGCTCAAAACTAAGAGGAAATAATAAAGTTTAGACAGGTTTCAGAGTAGCAGCCGTGTTAGTCTGTATCCGTAAAAAGAAGAGGAGTACTTGTGGCATCTTAGAGACTAACAAATTTATTAGAGCATAAGCTTTCGTGAGCTACAGCTCACTTCATCGGATGCATACAGTGGAAAATATAGTGGGGAGATTTTATATACACAGAGAACATGAAACAATGGGTGTTACCATACAGACTGTAACAAGAGTGATCAGGAAAGGTGAGCTATTACCAGCAGGAGAGCACGGGTGGGAGGGGGTGGCGGGGAAATCTTTTGTAGTGATAATCAAGGTTCGTCATTTCCAGCAGTTGACAAGAACAGTAGGAGAAAATAAACAAGGGAAAATAGTTTTACTTTGTGTAATGACACATCCACTCCCAGTCTTTATTCAAGCCTAAGTTAATTGTATCCAGTTTGCAAATTAATTCCAATTCAGCAGTCTCTCGTTGGAGTCTGTTTCTGAAGTTTTTCGTTGAAGAATTGCCACTTTTAGGTCTGTAATCGAGTGACCAAAGAGACTGAAGTGTTCTCCGACTGGTTGTTGAATGTTATAATTCTTGACGTCTGATTTGTGTCCATTTATTCTTTTACATAGAGACTGTCCAGTTTGACCAATGTACATGGCAGAGGGGCATTGCTGGCACATGATGGCATATATCACATTGGTAGATGTGCAGGTGCAGAACGCTTGATAGAGATCTTGTAGGTGTTTGTCTCTGTCTGAGGGGTTGGAGCAAATGCGGTTGTATCGTAGAGCTTGGCTGTAGACAATGGATCGTGTGGTGTGGTCTGAATGAAACCTTGGAGGCATGTTGGTAAGTATAGCGGTCAGTAGGTTTCCGGTATAGGGTGGTGTTTATGTGACCATCGCTTATTAGCACTGTAGTATCCAGGAAGTGGATCTCTTGTGTGGACCTGTCCAGGCTGAGGTTGATGGTGGGATGGAAATTGTTGAAATCATGGTGGAATTCCTCAAGGTCTCCTTTTCCATGGGTCCAGATGATGAAGATGTCATCAGTGTAGCGCAAGTAGAGTAGGAGCATTAGAGGACGAGAGCTGAGGAAGCGTTGTTCTAAGTCAGCCATAAAAATGTTGGCATACTGTGGGGCCATGCGGGTACCCATAGCAGTGCCGCTGATTTGAAGGTATATATTGTCCCCAAATGTGAAATAGTTATGGGTGAGGACAAAGGCACAAAGTTCAGCCACCAGGTTTGCTGTGACATTATCGGGGATACTGTTCTTGACGGCTTGTAGTCCATCTTTGTGTAGAATGTTGGTGTAGAGGGCTTCTACATCCATTGTGGCCAGGATGGTGTTATCAGGAAAATCACCGATGGATTGTAGTTTCCTCAGGAAGTCAGTGGTGTCTTGAAGATAGCTGGGAGTGCTGGTAGCGTAGGGCCTGAGGAGGGAGTCTACATAGCCAGACAGTCCTGTTGTCAGGGTGCCAATGCCTGAGATGATCGGCTTCCAGGATTTCCAGGTTTATGGATCTTGGGTAGCAGATAGAATACCCCTGGTTGGGGTTCTAGGGTTGTGTCTGTGCGGATTTGTTCTTGTGCTTTTTCAGGGAGTTTCTTGAGCAGATGGTGTAACCCTCAGTGGGATCAGAGGGTAATGGCTTGTAGAAAGTGGTGTTGGAGAGCTGCCTAGCAGCCTCTTGTTCATATTCCGACCTATTCATGATGACGACAGCACCTCCTTTGTCAGCCTTTTTGATTATGATGTCAGAGTTGTTTCTGAGGCTGTGGATGGCATTGTGTTCTGCACGACTGAGGTTATGGGGCAAGTGATGTTGCTTTTCCACAATTTCAGCCCATGCACGTCGGCGGAAGCACTCTATGTAGAAGTCCAGTCTGTTGTTTCGACCTTCAGGAGGAGTCCACCCAGAATCCTTCTTTTTGTAGTGTTGGTAGGAAGGTCTCTGTGGGTTAGTATGTTGTTCAGAGGTGTGTTGGAAATATTCCTTGAGTTGGAGACGTCAAAAATAGGATTTTAGGTCACCACAGAACTGTATCATGTTCGTGGGGGTGGAGGGGCAGAAGGAGAGGCCCGAGATAGGACAGATTCTTCTGCTGGGCTAAGAGTATAGTTGGATAGATTAACAATATTGCTGGGTGGGTTAAGGGAACCACTGTTGTGGCCCCTTGTGGCATGCAGTAGTTTAGATAGTTTAGTGTCCTTTTTCTTTTGTAGAGAAGCAAAGTGTGTGTTGTAAATGGCTTGTCTACTTTTTGTAAAGTCCAGCCAGTTTAGGCAGCACAACATATTGCATTTCCTTGTAAGTGTTGTAAATAGAGGTTTCAAAGGAGCATTCAAGTACTTTCTGCTGTTAATTATCCTTAAGAGGAATTTTAAGATCTCAAGTCCAGGGTATACAGTTTTGGGCTCTTGCAAGGGTCTCTCAGCAATGAAGTTGTACAGTAGAGATAGAAGTAGAGCTTGTTGGAACATTTTTGATTAAATGGTTTTTTTTTTTCATCAACATAGATATGCTGTTTCATCAGAACCAAAACATTTTGTGAAGATGTATTGATTTAGATGAAATTTTTGAAGAGTTTGAGATCCAGATTGGGTTCTTTGGTCACTTCCAGAGAGAGAGAGAGAAACTGGAATTAAAGAGCTGACCTTTCTGATTCATAGGTTCTTTGACCATTGTTGAGTTTCTTTGTTAATAATTGTGTCTAGGAAACTTCTAACTTTAGGTGTGTACAAAAATCCTGAGAAGGTAGATTTAATTTAATTCTCAGATGTTCAAAGATATGGCCTGGAAAGAATCTCCAATGGTCAGCAATTGTTATCCCTTCTTTTAAAAATAGTGTCTTGTTCTGGGGAAAAATGTAGCCTGCATATCCAGGAAGTCTATGAGAATTTTCACTTTGCACCAAGGTACCTAAATGCCTTTTCCTGTATTTGCAGATTGGTTCCTAGGATAGGAAAACCTGACATGCTAATATCCTCCTGTCCATCTAAGAGAAATCTACTACATAGAATGCAGCTTACAACAAAAAAATCTTACGGACTTTGAGGCAGCTTTAGATTGATGTATTGTCAGATCTATATAAACATCTACAACACATTGTTAAAGTGACAAACTTCAGCTCCGGGTTGATACAGTGATCTTAAAGTACTGCAAGTCTTTTAAATTTGCAGGTGTCTGAAGATTTAGAATGCATGTTTATAAGGCAAGACTTCAGAGGCTATGCACTGAGAATAAAAACAGGGCTGCTATATGGCCTCATGTGAGATCCTACATCTGCAGCTGAAAAATGATACAAGTGAATGTGGTTCTTGCACCTGACCACCTGCCAAAGTGTTTGCCTGCCTCACAGAACTGGTGGCAGATTGATTGCCTGAGCGTGTATGCATCATGACATGTCTCTGGGAACTTGGATACCACATCCAAGGTCTGGCATTTGATATTGTGCACCTGCATATTGAAAAGCTATAGCAAAATGACATCGTGTGCTTAGAGTGAGATGTGTGTGTAACTGGTATCTCCCAGGACAGCTGGGAACTGAGCATTGTTATAGAAATCATGCGTTGTTTGCAGCTGATTCGGTGTTCATATGAGAACTCTAACATATTGGTTATTTATACTGTCCTGACAAAATCTAAAGTTTATGATGATCAGGTTAGTGGCTGAGTGGCTAATGGCTGCAGGGGTCTGAAAAGCCCCAATGCACAGGAAGCCGAAGGCTGCTGTTATCACATCTACTACATGCAAGGCGTGGCTCCCCCCACATCTGATTATGAAAGAGTATTTTGTTAAATGTTGTTAATGTGCCACAAGTCTTTGTAATGGGATATAGTTTATAAACTAAGAAATGAAATTAAATTAATAAATTTCCCTTGTAACAGCTGACAGATATCAATAGCCTGTTTATTAAATCTGTAGCAGTTCTTCATTGAGCTTGCGAAATTATGGTCTTGGGGTATTCTCTCCTTCTCCAAGCCCTCTGTTGCTTCCATCAGAGCCAGAATAGCATTGTGCTTCTCTCAGGGATCAGCAAACATATGGGTCACTGCCTGTGAGTGGATTTCTACAGTCAAGATAGGTGCTTAGTCATTCCTTTCAGCTGAAAGTGCACTCGTAATTTTAGGATTAGCTACAGAGATTGAGGTGGGGGGTATTTGACTTGTGTGGCTAGTTTATAAATATGCCTACTCCCTGACCTCTTTTTATGCATGTTAGTCTCTGATACAAAATGGAGTGCAAAGAAATGTAGTTTAAATATTCTTCACTTGCCTTGCATGCATGTTCCTTAGCACAAACATCTAGGTTTCTAAACCCCCCATTTTCTGGTGCTTAAATCCTGGACAGCATTTCAAATAGCTAGGTTTAAGGATCTGAGATGTTATCCCAGTGTAAGATTCTGCTGAACTCCAGGCAGCTGGCTTGGTTCTTTTTCTCAAATGCTCTCATTTTTCTTTTTAAAACCAGTCAGTTCTCTGTCATTCTTCAGCTGGTGTCAGTCAGTGCAGCTCCTCAAAGTCAATGGATTTATTTTTATTTATTAGATGCTCTAATGCCTTGTGACACATGAGGCAACCCAGTCCATCTAATGACATGTTTCTTGCTCCGTTATAGTCTGTTTCCATGACAGTGGCATCCCAAATGGTTTTCTTATATGTCATCTGTTGTCCTCTTTTCCATCTTCCACCAGCTGGTATCCAGTCAAGGGCTTGTCTAGGAATACAGGGGTTTTTTTGACACCTGAACAACATGTCCAAATCACTTCAGCCTTCTTTCTCGAATCATTGTCTTCACAGTCTGCTGGCCAGTCCTTTGTAACATATCTACATTGGTTACTTTATTCCACCATTAGACACCAAGTATTGTTTGCAAACATCTCTGATGGAATGCATTATGCTTCCTGTTCTGGGTTTCTAGTATTTGCCATGTTTTAGAAGCATACAATAAAATGGGTATCACATTGGCATAGCATAACTTTATCTTCCCTGTCCAATGGTGTGTTAACAATTGGCCAGATTCTCACGTGGGATAAATTAATTTAATAAATAAACAAATAAAGGATTTACACCCTATGAGAATCAGGCCAGTTGTGAAAATACCAGAGGGCAGGCATGGTTCGGTGGTTAAAACACAGGGACTGGATATTAGGACAACTGGAAACCCAAGTCTAATTTGCCTGTGCTATCTAAACCCTAACTGCCACAGACTTACTGTGTGCACAGATCACTTCACCTCCCTGTGCCTCACTTATTCCTTATGGAAAATGGGGATTTTAATACCAACCTTCATAGCGATATTGTGAGATTTCATTAATGTTTGTAAAGTGCTTTGAGATCCTAAGCTGGAAGGTGCTATGTGTTGTTCTAAAAACATATGCCTAGACCTTTGCCCATAATATGTTTACTAAATAATGGACAAGTCATACAGAACATTGTAGCTAAGCTAATATAGTGAATGCATCCGATGAAGTGAGCTGTAGCTCATGAAAGCATATGCTCAAATAAATTTGTTAGTCTCTAAGGTGCCACAAGTACTCCTGTTCTCATAGTGAAGGGTATGTCTTAGCTGGAAATAGACATCAAATAACAGTATAGTTGTGGTGGCAAAAGAGGGAGCTCAGTTCGTTCCACCAAAGTATGATCCTGTCTGAAACCTTAGGTACATACTCAGGCACCTATCCCATCCTGCTGCTTGTGCCACCATGGCTCCTCTGCTATTTTTAGCACACTAGCTTGATCAGAGCAAGCACGGGTATAACTACCCCAGGTGAAAATTACACTTCCAGCTCACGTGTAGACATACCCATGAGAGTGTTTAGTACTTTATTATGATTTATTATTTATTATTTGTTAAAGTGCCATATTGAAGCTGGTCAATATTAACAAAATGAAGAATATTTAAAATGAATGCTGTCATCTCTTTACTAGTTTGTTCAGTCAAGCCATTTGCCATTGCTCCACATGGTCTTACCCACAAAGATTGGGAAATCTGTACTCTCTGGGTAATTATTGGTGGTGTTTAGTTTATACTATTCTGGGAAGCTGCCATATTAGAGGAATCCTTTTTCTCTCCATTCAGCAGATGCTGGTGAAATTCAGAATGTGTGGGGGAGCAAGAGTTCATCAAATTGCTGACAGCTATGGCCTACATTTTCAAAGATGAATAGTGGTTTTGGATGCCTCACCCTCTGAAAAGAACCTCAAGTTGGGCACCCAAAATCATTTGTCACTTTTGAAAATTTAGACCCTATGTCTTTTTCTGTATTAAAGTGACTTGTATTTCACAACACACACACGCATTTACTTAATGTAATTAATTTTGTACAAATAAAACTAGTCAGTACCATCCTTTGGCTTTATTTCCTCTATTCCAAAAGATAAGGAGTTGAAATTCCAGCTAAGAAGGTTTGTTTTTCAAGTAATAATATTCAGCATTGGTGGTAAGGGACACATAAAAAAACTAAACCACTTAGAAACCTCTTTTTAGATAACACTAGTTCACTGAAAACCCAGGAGCCCTATTAAACAAGCAGCGTAACTGAATGGCCTCACTTGTTCATGAGTCTTGGAAAACTTTCCTTTGTAGACATAGTAAAATTAGCTCCATGCAAAATAGTAATTTTATTGACTCCTTATTTTCTCATGTCACCACTAAACACAGGCCATTCAAAAATAAAGTGCTTATACTGAAAGACCACACCCTTTAGGAATACTGATGACAGAGAGGGGTTTGTCTGTTTTTTATTTTCCTATGAGAAATACTGTTTTCTTTTTAATTATTAAGACAACAGATGGTTAGCAAGAACAGACATACCCAAAAATCATAGTTACAAAAAAAATCTGTCTCAAACAATAATATAGTTCAATGAGCTCTGATTTGCACCTTAAACTCCCCATTTTTAATTTGTTCAATGACAGTCGGACCTTTTTTTTTCTTGCTAGCCCTGGGCACAGTACTTATATCTAGAATCCAAAGAGACCATCCTTTTGTATGTCTAACATAACTATCTCTATCCAACCAATTTCCCATATTCTGTAACTCTGTCTTTATCTCCCTACCTTCAGAAGCATCCCTTTCCTCCTTCAGAGTGGCAACAGTAAAGAATAAAGTCTTGAATGTCTTGATCCTACTCCGTCAAGAGGAGAAAAAATAGTAATTAGGTCTTCTGAGATTCAGAAAGCCCAAACTATTAGTAAATTCCAATGCATTATTTATTTATAGATATCACAATAAAGAAAACAGAGGTCTGTAGACAAAGAATTCACAAAAGCTTTGGTAGCAAATGTTTTAGTTGTGATAGTAATACATCTTTTGCTGTATACTTCCCCAGCCATATTAAGAAAACTTTTTTAATAAACAGAATATTTTTCCAATAAAACTCTGTGAATATCAGACATACTTGCGTGTGCTTGTACATACATACATATAACAGTTGCTAGACTATCCACATAATAAATGAATGACTGTCACTTTGAAAATCTCTTTCTTATCCACACATTAAAACAATTCACAGGGCACCAAATAGTTATGAATGCTCACAGGTAATTTGAAAATAGAAGAAGTCTTTTCTGCTTATAAAGCTTTGGTCACTGAATAAGGTAACCAAACAATACCGTGTGATTTAGGAGAGAAATCATACAACAAGACTATGGAGTAATGAATAGCAAATAACAGAAATACTCCAAGTTTTTATGAGTGACTTCACTGGGTTTTGGATCAAGCTCATAATATCTAGTTTGCAAACAAGCTATAAATTAACAATTATTTGCATAAGCTGTCACACAGTTGAGAACACAACACATTAGAAACTTTGAAGACAACTTGCAAACATAAATGGCTAAATTTGTCAGATAAATTATTTGCAACTAATAATTCAACCAGTTGTAATTATTATGGTTCTAACCATTTTTTTTGCTTAAAATCCTTATTGTGTACAATTGAAAAAGTTCACCTCACTTTTTAAAACTTAAGTGTAACCGACTGATGTTGATGTGGTTTTCTGTATCTCTATGAAGGGTTGTAAATCTCCTATAATAGAGGCCTGTTGTGACTCTAATACTGTCATAAAAATAAAGGGAAGGGTAACCACCTTTCTGTATACAGTGCTATAAAATCCCTCCTGGCCAGAGGCAAAGTCCTTTTACCTGTAAAGGGTTAAGAAGCTCAGGTAACCTGGCTGGCACCTGGCCCAAAATGACCGATGAAGGGACAAGATACTTTCAAATCTGGAGGGGGTCGGGGGGAAGGCTTTTGTCTGTCTGTGTGATACCTTTGCCGGGAACAGATCAAGGGTGCAAGCCCTCCAACTTCTGTAAAGTTAGTAAGTAATTTAGCTAGAAAATGCTTTAGGTTTTCTTTGTTTTGGCTTGTGAAATTCGCTGTGCTGGAGGAAATGTGTATTCCTGTTTTTGTGTCTTTTTGTAACTTAAGGTTTTGCCTAGAGGGATTCTTTATGTTTTGAATCTGACTGTCTGTAAGATTATCTTCCATTCTGATCTTAGAGTTGTTCTCTTATCTTTTTTTGTTCTTCTAATAAAGTTCTGTTTTTTAAGAATCTGGTTGGGTTTTTTGGGTCTTAAAAATCCAAGGTTGGTCTGTGCTCATCTTGTTTATTCTCAAGCCTCCCCAGGAAAGGGGATGTAACAGCTTGGGGGGATATTTTGGGGAAATAGGAACTCCAAGTGGTCCTTTCCCTGACTGTTTGTTAAATCACTTGGTGGTGGCAGTGTTTTGCCTAATCAAAGACTTTGTGCCTTGGGGAAGTTTTAACCTAAGCTGGTAGAAATAAGCTTATGGGGGTCTTTCATGCAGGTCCTCACATCTGTACCCTAGAGTTCAGAGCGGGGAAGGAACCCTGACAAATACAATAACCCCTGGGATATCCTATGAGTTTTATAGAGTACCTTTGTACTGACTGAGTGTATTGGCTAACAACGGGTGGCAAAAAATCAAAAAGGAAAATCTATTTGGACAGAAGGAGAGGTACCTTTTTTTCTTACCTCTCTGTCAAGACAGAAACTTTCACCTCTTTTTATTGTCCAATACCACTTAGGGATGTCCAACAACAAGTAGTTAAATTTCACTTTCAAGAGTCACGCACAACTAAAGATTCTTTGGATGACATCTCCAACGCGTTTTAGTTATATTACTGGAAGTTAGTCTGCTAGATATGATAGAGTTAAGAACTGTTCTCTTGTACATAAAATGTGTTTTCTGCATCACCAGTGTTTTTTCTTGCATAGGCCACAAATATCAAATACCATTTTAAAAAAATGATTGTAGTACCCTAGTGCTTCAGAATCCTAGTCATAGACTAGGACTTCATTGTGCTAGACGCTGTACAAGCACAGAACGAAAAGACAGTCCCTACCCCAAAGAGCTTACGATCTAAGTATTTCACCCTTCTAATAGTTCTCTCAGTTCTTGGGTTTCAGTTCAACAAGACACTTATGCACATGCACAACTCCTGGGTCTTAAGCACAGACTTAAGTTCCTCTCTGAATTAGTACCTTTATGTAGTTCTGTCAATCTTAGCATATTTGGTATAGATAGATATATCCCATAGGTCTCTTGACTGTGAGCCATTATGGAAACTTTTAAATAGAGTGATAGTCATTAAGTAGTCAACGTTTGTTAACAGATCTTACAGAATTACCAGTGCTATTTCTTTTCCTAAGTGTAGGAGGGAACCTGTGGTATTTAAGGTACAACTGTGGGCAAATGCTGGCTTTTAATGGCAACTAACAATAGTTGCCTATATAAATGTTATGGAATTGTCTTTTAATAAGCCTATCCAGATTTATTAACTTTTTAATATAATAGGAGTAAACAGAGGAGCATGCAGAAAGATGCCTTTAGAGAGATTTCAGTGTATTTTTGTGGAGGGTGGTTTGTCTGTAAGATGTTCATCTGTAAGTTGAAGCTGAAATATATCAGTGACATTTTTGTTGCTCTTTTTCATCTGTACACTTTCTTCGCTTGTGACAATGTCTTCTATATAATTTCTTTTTGTTTCGGGCATTAAAGATACTGTAACAATAAGTCATTTCTAAATAGACAGTTTCAAAGGCTACTATAAATTCTCTGCCTGTTGGCATTGCAGACTAGAAGAAAGATTGAATGAGAAGTTTTATTAACTGTAACCATAGCAGTTTCAAAGACACTGGTTACACTAGAAGCCTTTTGGACACTTCTTATTCATAATGGCGTGAGTATGTCCAAAGCAGTGTGATCTATAGCTTTTAATCAGCTAATGGATTGAATCTCTCTGCAAAACTTAACGGCATTCAATCTTGTTAGAGCAGAAAGGATTTTGCTAACTCAGAACAGCATAAGTTCTGGACCAAAGCAACAAAGTCAGTCTGGGTTGATGAGTGATAAAGCAACATAATGTAGAATAAAAGGTTGCATTTGGACCAACTTCTCGGAATACTTACCCTCTGCCCGATGGTGCTTGATGTCCATGTGGGTTTCATTTTGGGGTTGGTTTGGTCTGGCTACAGCTAAGGTGCACAACTGCAGGGTGGAGAGATTTTTCCCATGACTTTAAGGGCAGAGTTCCGTTAGGCAGCTACAAAATTAGGCTTTCACCTCTGGAAAACCAAGTTCAAATGTGCAAGATAAAGCAGGAGTGACATACATATACTTGGCTTCTAGCTACTTTTTAGTGGTCAGCTGCACAAAGTCACTATTTAATGAGTTGAATGTACTATGCCTCATGATCTCTCTGTCACAGAGAGAATAGACTGAAGCCCTGGGACGGCAGGAGAAGCAGGACAGGACTGAGATGCAAGGGAGAACATGCTACTTTTGAGTTAAAATGTGCTGGATAGGGCAGAAATGTAAGTATGCAATGTGCATATCTCACTATGCATTCCAGAGTAGAACATATATAGAAAGTGTGAAGCTTCAAATGAGTTTTGTGAGGGTTCCCTTGTCAGGATTATTTCCTCATGTCTAATAGCTCTGTATACTGATGAACAGTCCTCATTTCCATTATTAGTTCTGCCATCAGCTGTTCCCTTTCATCATTTCCTCCACACTTCCAAAACGGCACATTCAAATCAGACTAGAGTGTTGACTTGAGTCTTAGGAAATAACTATTACTAAGGAATAAAGGGATCATTCCATGCCAAACACCTTTGCAGTAATTACATTGGGGTGGCCTGCAAGTACTAAAGCACTAACCTCAAGTATTTATGTGCTGTTATGCCCCACGTGCTATTGCTAAGTGAGGCATTCACCACATACAGTAATATGTTAAGACAAGCCTCTTTTTTAGGGTCTTGGGCTTCAGACTAGTTGGCTCCCACTTCCTGTGACACCCCGCCTAGCATATGCTATATGACTGAAACTGGCCAGTAGGGTAAGATAGTGCCTCTTGTTTAAACCACCCTGAGTTTCTGAAATGTTAAATGCCCTTTTATAAATATATGAACAAACCTTTTGTTAACATCTGCTGTATTGATTTGAAAAAGAGGCATTTTTTGTCCCCTCAGAGTGGGGTTCTGTGGTGGATATATTATTGCAAATATAGGTGCTGTTTCTACCCACAGATTCCATTGACTTTATCAGGAGTGGTATATGCTCCACATCTCTGAGGCCAACATTGCATATGGAGGCATCCAAGTCCAAGGCAGTCAGCATCCCTTCTGCCCTCAGAGGGTGGATAACTTCTGTACACTAGCCTCAAAGGCAGCGTGTCCCATTTATCACCTGCATTCATACTGGGAGCAGGGGATGGGCTGTCTGAGCTGGGAGATACGGAAGATGTGAAAGAGCAGGTTGAGGTGTCGGCAGCCTCCCCGTAGCATGGGGTAGCAGTAGCAGTGGTAGAGTGGCCAGTTGAAATTGACTGAGGCTGCAGGGTGGGGGAGCAAGTGGCCAAAGATCTCTGAGGCAGCTTAAGCACAGAGAAGGCTACTGCCAGCTCTTTGTAGAAGGTGGAAGAACCTGATGTGTATCCCAACAGCTCTTGCATGTGATAAGACACCGTTGTTCTCTCCTATTAGATTTTCTCTTCTTTGTCATTTCTTGTGTCATCTTTGTTCTCTCATACTCCTTCCCCCATTCACTTTCTGTCCCCTTCCTGTTCCTCTGCAACTCCCTCTCTAGCCTCTGAGTGAGCGACTGATTGCTTTGAGCTGCCATGTCAGATACAGTGTTGTCTGACAGCTATCTTCAGTGATCAGCCCTGGGCCAGGAACGCAGAAATTGTGCCCTCAACTCTTGAGACCTGAAGGGGCAAGAGAGGCCAGCCAGCCAGCATGACAGGGTACCCTTATGTCAGATACTTCCCCTTATGTAATAACTCAGCAAAATGTCTGTAACGGAAAACGTGCTGCAGCAGCAAACACTTAAAAAAAAAAAAAAAGAAAGAAAGGAAACCAAACACTGAACCGGGCTGCATTTGAGTGGCATCTTACTCTAGCTTCTCAGTGCCCCCAAGGGCTGCCTGGACTATAGTTTTTTTAAACAGAACAGCATGTACATATCAATTCTGACATTTCATATTCAGGTACCTGTTAAACCCCCTGCCTCTTTAAGGCATTGTTAGTTTCTTTTCCAATTTATGTTACAGAATTGAGGCTATGGCCCTGAGAACGCTGCTGCAGTTATGCTGGCCTGCATGGGCCCCGGCCCCATTACCTGACCCGTCCCAACAAAATGTATTGCCGGGGAGGGAAGAAGGAATGTGGCAGAGGCTACATCTCCTATGCTGCTATCCACTTTATGGGTACGCCACGCAAGCTGGGCCACGTGCTAGCTCTTAAAGAGGATGCCTTTATATTAGAGTTACATAAACACATATGGTGAAATTCACCTAGGTGAAATTCAATGCATTTCTGTTCTGCAGTGAGGCTGCTCAGGAGGAAGGATTTCACACTGTTGTAGAGAAGCTTCTGCTTTGCTTAACTATTGCAAAGTATCATCTGTGATCGATGTTATTTTGTGGTTGTGGTTGTTATTTTTGACGTCACGGGTGCTAAATGTTGTCTTGCGTGTGGTGGTAATTAATGGTTCTGTAGAGATGGGAAATAGAAAAGATGAAAGACAGTCTTGTCTTGTTCCACACTGTGCTCAAAACAATTCAGAGGGCCTCCTTATTACTGTTTATCATTTGAATTACAGTGGAGTCTAGAGGCCCCAGCTGAGACCAGGGCTCTATTGTGTTAGGTGCTGTACATGCACATATCAAGTGGCATTACTGTCCCTAAGATTTTACAGTCTAACTGGACAAGATAGTCAAAAAGTGGGTGGGGGAGAGACAGAAAATTTTATTATTACTCTCAGTATACCACATCTGTAAAACAGTAAGTGACTTCCCCAAGGTCACAGAGGAAGTCTGCCACAGATATGAGATTCGAATCCAGTTTCCCAGAGTCCCTCTCCAGTGCCTTCACCACAAGACCCATCCTATTTAAGAGGAGAGATCTGCTTGATTAGTTTCTTTTTTTTAAGAGATAAAGAGAGAGTTTTTTGTTGGGGGGGGGAGAACTACTGTCCAATACCAAATTCTTCTATAGATCACTATATATATGTAAGCGGGGGAATAGTCCTGCTATTGTGGGGAACTTTCCTGGCTTCTGTACTACCCCGGTGAAGTGGGCTAGCAAAAGGATCTGAGTCCTTGCTCCCACTTCCTTTACCCAGTGGCCTCCCTGCCCTTGAGGACTCCCCTTCCACTCTCCTGTCTGGCAGAGTCCTCGTAACCCCAACAAGGTTGGGCCCAGGATTCCTGGGGGCTCAACCCTGCTGTGGTCACCTAGGACAGTGGCTAGGGTGTCCCCACTGCGGGGTACTCTCTCTCTGCAATGGGCACTTCTCCGACGCACTGACCATTACGTACAAGTTAAAGCAAATGCAAGTTATTTAATCAACAATTAATTTTAAAAAGAATAAGGAAAAATGGGAAAGGTTAAAGGAAACATCACCCCGCTCTGTGGCAGGGAACATCACAGTGTCTCTGGAATGTCCGGGCAGTTCACAGTCTGTTCCTTGTAAGTCCCAGGCCTTCTTCTCAGGCCCTGGCTGTGCTGCAGGGATGCTGCGGGTTGGACACTTGCTCTGGTGGTGGCCACACGCTCTCAGGCTCTAAGTGGTAGGACCCTTCTTCCCAGTGTCGCCCCCCCCCCCCCCCCCGTCGGGGTTACGATCCAAGCCTGGCCTGCAGAGCCTCTTCGCTGATGCGTCTCCCTGTGCTGGGCCCGCTGCCCAGGGTCCCCCTCGCTCTCTCCTGCTCACCACACCCAGCTCCGGACCGCTCCAGCCCCAGCTCCACCACTCTGTCTCTGCACTGCTGCTGCTGCTCTGCCTCCAGCTCCCTGGGCTGCTTCTTTGGCCCTTCTGCCTCTGGTTGCTGCAGCTCTGCTCCCAGGACAGGTCTGCTCTGCAGGCTGCTTCTGTGACTCTGCTCCCAGCACTGACCTGCTTCCTGGGCTGCTTTTCTGGCCCCTCTGGCTCTGGTTGCTGCAGCTCTGCTCCCAGGGCAAGTCTGCTCTCTCTGGGCTGTGCTTCTAGCTTTGGGGCTGCAGCTTTGCTCCCAGGACAGGGTCTGCTCTCTCTGGGCTGCTTTTCTGGTCCCTCTGGATCTGGCACAGCTCTGCTCCCCAGCTAAGCTCTGGCCCCTGCTTTCTCCTTAGCTTGGCCCCACTCTGTCTGACCCAGGCAATTCCAGCTCACACGGAGGATGGGACCGCCCTGGCCTCCTGACTCTCTCATTAGCCTGCCTGCCCTGTCATTCAGGCTGACCTGGAGTATTGGCCTCTCCCCATTGTTCCTGGGGACTGTCAGTCTCAGGGTCCTGATTCCCCATCGACCCCCCTTTTAGTACTGGGAGCTAGCCAACCAAAATACCACCACTGAATGTTAGTAAGGGGGCAACAGTCCCCTTACATATAGCTCATTTTGAAGGTCTTCCTCATATCAAGGACAAGATGTTGGTCTTTGGAGAAGGACTTTACTTTTGGACTGGTTGGCTTTATGTATACCAAAATGTATACTGTATGTGCAATGGCTCTGAGATCCTAGAATCATAAAATAGAAATGTAGGCCTAGAAGGGAACTCGAGAAGCAATCAAGTTCAGCCCCCTGTGGTGTGGCAGGGCCACATAAACCTTGACCACTCCTGATATGTGTTTGTCCAGCCTGTGTTTAGAAACCTGTAATGATGGAGATTCCACAGCTTCCTTTGGAAGCCTATTCCAGAGCTTTACTACCCTTAAAGTTAAAAAGTTTTTCCTAATATCTAACCTAGGGAGATTAATAAGCCATTACTTTTGGTCCTATCTTTAGTGGACATGGAGAACAATTGATTACCATCTTCTTTATAACAGCCCTAAACATATATGAAGACCTTTATTAAGTCTTCCATCAGTCTTCTTTTCTCAAGACTAAACATGCCTAGTGTTTTTAACCTTTCCTCATAGATCAGGTTTTCTAAACCTTTTACCATTTGTGTTGCTCTCCTCTGGACTCTCTCCAGTTTGTCCATCTTCTAAAGTTTGGTGCCCAGAACTGGACACAGTACTCCAGCTGAGGCCTCACCAGTGCCAAGTAGAGCGGGACAGTTATCTTCCATGTCTTACATACAACTCTCCTGTTAGTACACCCCAAAATGATATTATCCTTGTTCACAGCTGTATCACATTATTGACTCATATTCAATTTGTGATCCACTATAACCCTTAGATCCTTTTCAACAGTATTACCACCTAGCCAGTTATTCCTCATTTTGTAGTTGGGCAATTTCAATTCTTATTAAATTCAAACCAATTTTCCAATTTGTCAAGGTCATTTTGAATTCTAATCCTGTCTTTCAAAGTGTTTGCAGCCCCTTCCTGCTTGGTGTCATCTGAGGATTTTGTAACATACTCTATTCTCCATTATCCAAATCGTTAATGAAAATATTGAATAGTACGGGACCCACAACAAACACCTGCAGGACCCCACTAGGTATGCCCTCCGAGTTTGACAGTGAACCATTAATAGCTACTCTTTGAATACTGTCTTTCACCCAGTTGTGCACCCACCTTATTGTAATTTAATCTAGTCTACATTCTGTAGTTTGCCTTATGAGAATGTCATGTGGAACTGTGTCAAAATCCTTACTAAAATCAAGATATATCACATCTACTGCTTTCCCTCTATCCACTAGACCAGTAACCCTGTCAAAGAAGGAAATTAGGTTGGTTTGGCATGCTTTGTTCTTGAGAAATCCATGCTGGGGGCTTACAAATTGATTGCTTAATAATTTGTTCTAGTATCTTTCCAGGTATCAAAGTTAGGCTTTCTGCTCTATAATTCCCTGGGTCCTCTTTGTTCCCCTTTTTAAAGATTGGTACTATGTTTGACTTTCTCCATTCTTCTGGGATCTCACCCATCCTCAGGAGTTCTCAAAGATAATTGCTAAATAGTTCCGAGATTGCTTCAGTTAGTTCCTTAAGTACTCTAGGATGAATTTCCTCAGGGCCTGCCAATTTGCATACATCTAACTTCTCTAAATGGGGAAAGAATAGGTTAAAGACTACTATGGCTTGCATTTTCTTCCCTCTTGTTGTTAATATTAATTACGTTGAGTATCTGGTCACCATTAACTGTTTTAATAAAGACTGAAGCAAAATAGGCATGAAACACTTCAGCTTTCTTGATGTCATCAGTTATTAGCTCCCCTTCCCCACTTCGTAGAGGACCTACATGTTCTTTTGTCTTTTTCTTGCTCCTAATATATTTAAAGAGCCTTTTCTTATTGCCATTTATGTCCTTTACTAGGTGTAACTCATTTTGTGCCTTAGCCTTTCTGATTTTGTTCCTACCTGCTTGTGCTGTTCTTTTGTGCTCCTCCTTAGCAATGTGTCCATGTTTCCACTTGAGGGATCCCTTTTGATTTTCAGGTCATTAAAGATCTCCTGATGGCGCCAAATTGCCCTCTGACTATTTTTCTTAGCTTTCCTTCAGATTGGGATAGTTTGCAGTTGTGCCTTTAATATGGTCTCCCTGAGAAACCACCAGCTCTCCTGAACTCCTTTTCCCCTTAGATTTTCTGCCCGGGGTCATGGGACCTTACCTACCAGTTTTGAGTTTGTTAATATCTGCTTTTTGGAAGGCCACTGGCTTCACTCTGCTCCTCTCACTCCTTCCTTTCCTTAGAATCATGAAATCTATCATTTCATGATCCCTTTCACCCAAACTGCCTTCCACCTTCAGATTCACAACCAACGCCTTCCTGATGTTCAGAATCAAATATAAAACGGCTGTCCCCCTGGTTACCACTTCCACTTTCTGGAACAAAAAGTTCCGCCCAACATATTCCAAGAACTTACTGGAAATTTTGTGTTTTGCTATGTTACTTTTTCAACAGGTGTCTGGGTAGTTAAAGTCTCCCATTACTACCAGATCCTGTGTTTTGGATATTTCATGTCACTGTGAGAACTGTACCATGTGTATTTCTTGACTATTTTTGTGGGTTTTGATACATTTTGCAGTTTTTGCAAAATGTACACCATGAGTAAGGCTCTATGTTTGTCACGGAAGTCATGGATTCCGTGACGTTCTGTGGCCTCCATGACTTCTTCAGCAGCTGGTGTGCCTGGCCCAGGGGCCTCCTGAGTAGCTCAGGCAGCCCCTGGGCCAGGCACACTGGCTGCTGCTGGAGCAGTCTCTGGACCCCCCACCCCCCAGCAGCAGAAGTTTGGGTATAGGGGTGCTCAGGGCTGTGGGTTGGGGTGCAGGGCGATGCTTCCCTTGGGGGCTCCCCGGAAGGACAACAGCAACTCCCCTCCTTCAGCTCCTAGCTCCATGTGCTGCCCCTGCCCGCATGCACTGCCCCCGCAGCTCCCATTGGCCGCAGTTCCTAGCCAATGGGAGCTGCAGAACCGGGGCTTGGGGCAGAGCGGAGGCAGCTCATGGAGCTAGGAGCTGGAGGTTGCCGCTTCCCAGGAGCGGGGCAGGGAACCTGTTTCAGCCCTGCCAACTCCTCTCCCGAGCACCCCCAGGCTGCAACTCCCCCTTCCGAGCACCCACGGTGCCCCTGGCCCATGACTCCCCCGCCAAGCATCCATGGTGCTCCTTGGACCGCGACTCTTCCCCCCCCCCCGCAACAAGCACCTGTGGCACCCCCCAGGCCGCGACTCCCCCCTGAGCACTGGCCATGCCCCCCTCCCCAGCATCTGCGGCACCCCCAGGGCCACCCTCCCGAGCTGCTCCCCCTCCCCTCCCCACCCCCAAGTTTTAGTCAGGGGTATAGAGTAAAAGTCATGGACAGTTCACGGCCGTGAATTTTTGTTTACTGCCCATGACCTGTGCATGACTTTTACTAAAAATACCCGAATACCCGTGACTAAAATGTAGCCTGAGCCATGAGCTGTGAAGAATGTGAGCATGGCTAAGCTAGTACTTCTGTGGGAACGTTAACTTTTCCATTTTTTTTAATAGGTTTGCACACTTAAAATACCAGTGTCCAGATTTGCTGGGCTCTATGTGAGTGTGACAGGGTTCTGGGCAGCAGCAGCAGCCAGGCCAGCACTCTGAACACTGCAACTCCAGTGAACTGCCCTGAGTACCCCTGACTTGGGGAGCTGTGTCCAAATGATAGATTGGGATGGAGAGAATTAAAAGGCTAATTAGCTCATTAGCCCAGAGGGTACAAAAGGCACAGGAAGGAAGTGCTGGGGCAGGGGAGTGAAGTGGGTGGATGTCAGGAGGATGTCCTCTCCCTGTCTCAGGAGCTGAAGACTGTGTTACTGTTGGTATGAGGCAGCATAATATAAAGGTGATTGGAAAGATCACTATATAAATTGCGTGAAATGTTTTACCTGAAGGTCTCCAGGCCATTTGGGAGGCTAGAAAGTAGGTAGGAGCAAGTCCGCCCTGCCACAGTGGGTCTGCAAAGGGAGAGGGGCATTAAGAACCTTTTCCCCTCTCCTTCCCTCTTGTACCCCTATACAGGGGCTGGGCACAATCTCAATCTTTGCACGGGCTTGAGTAAAAGGACAGGAAGCCTCTAGCATTGCCGCTGCCACTAGAAACCTCCTGGATGCCAGCCAGCAGAGTTTGGTGGCGTGCAAAGAGGGAGATACCACATGTTCTCCCTGGGAGGAAGAATGGTCTAGAGGATAGGGCCCGGCACTTATATGCTTGAGAGCTGGCTTGGTCACCGACTTCCTTTGTGAGTTTGGGCAAATCACTTAATCTACCCTGTGCCCGGCTTAGGATAACACATCCCTACCTCAGATGGATGATGTTGAGGATAAATTTAATGGTTGTGAGGTAAGGGAGGGCTGAATAAGTACCTAGATAGATGGAAAGATCCCACAGGGTGTAGTGGTGTCTCAGCTCCCCTTGGTGCTCCTGGAGCCTGGTGCATTGCACTTGCCCTAATGATGCTCCCCTGGGGCAGTGCACCTTGACAGCAGTGGCTTAAATCTGAAAGCAACCTATTAGCCGGAAGATTAAAATCCACAGCTTTGTGCATTTGATAAAGATAAACACGTTAAAAAAACACACTTACAGTGCACCAGCCTTTCCAGCTGCTGTGTTTACACTGTAATGCATTATTATGAACATTTGGCCAATGAAAGCATCTGTTTAACATTAATTAATTGGGTTCCTCCCTCTTATTTTTAATTAAGAGGATTCCTGAATCCCTTTCCCTCCACCTTTCTTGTGAATCCTCCCCACATCTCTTGTATTTCCCAACCAGGAAGTCAGTCTCCAGATAAACAGGGAGCAATGTCATACTGTAGTCAAATGGCACTGACTCCTGCCAACAAGAATCACAGGGCACAGTCTGAGTGCAACAGATGTGCTCTCAGCCTTTTGACAGTATGAGAGAAAAATGCTTCTCCACCACAGTAAACAGCCAAGCAGATATCATCTTGCAGTTGCTGAGGAGCATGTATGTGGGGGTAGGAATGGGGGAATCCAAAGCTGTGCTTCAGGCCCTTTTAAATTGAAAGCCCTGGCTCCTCAAGTAATCCTACTATGGTGTTTATCTAAAACACCATAAACATGCCAAATGAGTAAATCCCAGAACCAGCTGATGCCAAAGCGATGGACAATAAAACTCCTCATAAACATGAGATAAAGAAATAAGACTGGAATCAGCACAGCAAATATCTGAAAAGCAGGCATTCTATGGCAGAGCTGCAGACAGGTATAATACAGTCGTTTTTATGCATTGTGTTTATCTTTCATCTTCATGCTACAATCAGATTGACAATATACTGTAAGTCATGAAGTGTAGCAGTTCGTTCTTATACACACCATCCAGAAGAGATCATACTGATAATCAGAGAAGTCGTGAATATTTATAGTTTGAGGAGGATTTTTATGTGTTCTTCAAATGGCTTTTTCTGTTCAATATAAAATTTACACTAGTGGAAATTCCAGTAGACTCTAATAGTGTGTTTCAGCTGGTCTTTACTGGTTTCTGCTTGCCTCGTTTACTTTTACGTCTAGGAGCACTAGCCCCAGGATATGGTAAATCAAAGGAGCCATTGGTCTTTCTGAAACTTAGCTGGTCAAGTAGAATTATCAGGACAGGGACTTCCACAAGGGTACGGAAGCCCTGTTGTTTTGTAGTGTGTGATTCAGTAGAATGTAGCCATAGCCTTCGGAGCCACACAAGCTTGGAAAGGCTGTGGGTTATGGCTGTGCTTCTGGCTGATCTATCCAGCGTGCTGTGGAAGCCTCACAAATAATTGAATAAAAAGCACCATCATGGTGAGCTGTCCTAAGAGAAAAGACTATATGTAAATTGTATCCTTGCCTTCCATGTACCACAGCCTCTAACTCACAGCCAGTTCATCTGGTCTTTCACTGGGGTGATACAGCCATCCTTGAGATACTCTAGTCCAAAAAGGTGTGGGTATGGCCTCCAACCAGGCCTGTGGGGCCAAGATTTTCCTCTTTCCTTCTCTCTGCCAGAATCTCGCTTGAGAGTTTCCTCTGTCCATCATCAAGATGCATGAGGTGGGGCTTTCCTTCCTGTGCCCATTTACTGAGGGTAGGGACCTGATTATTGTTGGCTGACCTTGTGCGTAGACGCCACTGCCTCCACTACATCAATTGTTGTGGCTTATTCTAGTGAGCGCTCGGCCTAATCTTACGCCGAGCAGATCTTTCAATCATTGTCTTCTTATATGACCTCAGATATGGAGCTGCCAGCCAGTGAGCTCTCGAGAGCTGTATCCAGGGCCCCTTAACATTCTTCTCTGACTAGGAAGGGAAGTCTAGTTGGATAAGGGCTGGACTAGGACTCAAGAGACTTGGGTTAATTTCTGGCTCAGCCTCAGGCTTCCTGTGTGACCTTGGGCACACAGTTACTACAGTGAGGAGAGCTATATAAATAAATAGAACACAGACCTGCCTTTATATTAGGCTCTCGGACAGCAGGGTGTGGAGGGGAAGACTCAATGAGCACAGAAGTGAGTCTCCCTCCCATCCGTGACATTGCTCCTGTGAGCTAGATTGCCCTTAATGGGGAGGGGACAGTTGCAGGTACTAATGGAATGCTGAAGGGAGCTGCTTTAAATGGTGTTTTTTCCCCTTGGAGCTGGGAGTATTTTCTGTGTAGCCTGGGATGCGCTCTTTCGGCTGGATGGGGTCTGTAGATGTGTTTTCTTTTAGCATGCTCTCGCAAGTCGTACAGACAGAACACTTCAGTGTCTGGTACAGGGAGGAGGAGCAATTATTTAAAGTACATTTAATCTTTCTTTAATTAGAAGACATGCTAAATTAAAAGGCCCAAGTGCAATCCCACAGATGTTGGCTTACTGTGTTACATTAATTGGTATGAGAATATAATGTTTTGCTAAGCTGCATATCTGCATTTGATAGCATTGTTATGCTTTTACATACTGTATTAAAATTGAGACTAACTTGACCTATATATATATAGATCACAGGCAATGTGGAACTTCTTCAGAGCTGGTATTGGTGGATAAATCTTCTTTAAAAAAAAAAATCTATCGTAATCTTACAAAAAGTACTAGGTTGCTTTAGAACTCTTTGAAGAACAAGACTTTTTACTGCAGCAACTGTGTGGTCAAATGATAACTTTCCATGTCAAAACCACAGGGTAAATTTTCACAAAGATGCAGCTGAGCTATGCAAAATAGGGAGCTGCTTATACAAAACACACAGCCACTTGCTTTGAAAATGGAGCCATTGTGTGCGTCAAGAAGAGGAAATACCGGGACTGGTCTCAGTGCTATCAGTGAGAATGTGACGTGTCAGTTTCAAAGCCCCAGCATGAGATGAGTTTGATTTTTTCTTGTTTTTGTTCCAAGTTGTTTTAGAAAAACCACAACTAATGTGGTGTAGTGGGCAGTTTTCTAGACTGAGGCTCAAGATAATAGTAGCGTGTAGACGGAAGCAGCCTTTTGTTTCGTTGGAAGGTTACCTTTCCCAGGCAGAAGAGGGGTGGGAAAGGGAGAGAGAAACTATATATGTCTTTACCGTACTATACATATGGATACAAATTACTCCCATATGTTCTCTGTAGGATTTTTTCCCTGTGAGCAGAACCGTTAGGTATCTGAATGCAAATGTAAAACCGCTGGGCAATATATTGATCTCAATGTGTACACACTCATAACTCCCATCAGTATCAGTCCAAGTTGTGCTGCAGACTAGGGGCAGGATGTAACCTGAAGGGCCCAGTCTTTTTATTGTTGAGGTCAGTGCTTTGTAACCAGATGCTCAGCACCATTGAAAATCTGGCCTCTTTTGTTTAGGTGCCTAAACAAAAGCTGACTTTAGGTACCCATGTCTGAAAAAATTGGCCCCAGTTTAGTCTGTGTCAAAACCTTCCCCTTCTGGTTGATGGGTGGGAGGAAGCTACATGCTTTCTTGCCACTCGCCATGGTCTCCCTGCTGAAGGTTGGGTTGAAGTCCACATTCTTAGTTGCTCTCTGTCCCTCACAGGTTGAAAGGAGGAGGATATTTCACCAGCTTCTTCTCTTATGTTCCTGCAGAAGTGACTCACTTCCACACTGTCTAGTCCACTTGCTTAACATTCACCGCTCTGCTTTAAACCCAGACACCAAGAGCTGATCTCCATCCACAGGAGCACTTCTTGCTCATCTAAGCACAACAGGGGATGCCCCATTTGTGTGCTAGCAGAGTAGGCAGAGGTCCAGTCTGGAAGGGTGTACAACCATGCATTCAGTCAGTGGTCATATGCATATGGATTTATCATCCATATGCAAGAATGTGTGCATGTACCTTACTTCGAGAATTCCAGTGGACTTATACTCAGTCTTGTACCTGTTAGAAATACAAGGTGGTGCTTTTTTGCAAGGCTTTATTATGTATTAGGCTGTGCTTTAATCAGAAAGGAGTTCACCCTCTTGTGCAAAAAGACTCCTTCTTGTCATCTGGTATCTACCCCTAGAGGCAAATAAGAGAAACCTTTCCACTCACCTTGGACCAGAAGCAGAAATAAAAGGGGGGAGGGGAGAGGAGGAAGGAGGTGAGGATTTATTTTTAAACACAGTTATCAAAGTTCTGAGGATGTTATAATCAGCAATTATATTGGTCAGGATGTTTTAAATCAAAAGTATTGATAGCACATTGGAACTGGTGCAAGAAAGATATTATATCTTGTATATTTTAATGTAGCAGAAGGTTGCTTTGTAATTGGACCTTAATTGATTAGTGAGAGCAAATCACCTTATGATCCGTGGCAAACCAGGAGTACTAGAATGATTAAATGTACTGATGAAAATTCTATTGAAGTAGGCATAATTATTAGGAAATAAATGAATAAATATAGAATACTGCATTTTAAGACAATAAGACAGTCAGCCTGGTTTTTCCCTGACTTATACCATTTTATACTGGTAACTCGATTGACTTGAAGTGGAAGAATTATTCCCAATTTAAACTGGTGTAAGTGAGAGGAGAATCACGCCTGATGTATTTAACTCAAAATTCACTCATTATCTGCAAGGCAAAGCATGATGCCCATTGCCAACTAAACGGAAATATTCCTTGAATTGCCAGGGGTTTGTGGCTTTCTCACTGTTCCTTGCTCTGCTCTGTGTTGTGGTTTTGGACTAATGTGGTTTAACCGTTGAAACAGTCAACAAAATTCCGCCACCCTCTAAGGTAAGATTTTCAAAGATCTTTATTCTGTAGCTGTTCCTCTGGCAATCAGTGCTGTCATACAGGATGGGTTGACTAAATTTTTGCAAGCATTCGTGTCTGTACAAAGCACATAGGTCAACATTCTGAAGGTAATGAAAACCCTTTGACATACTGTCATATAAAATCAATGTCTTTGATTTGTAGCACATAAACTATGGTTAAAAATGTAAACTAATGCAAGAATGCACAAATTGCATTATTATAAGGTCTTGAAGAGGGGAGGTGGGGTTAAAGGGCCAGAGGCTAATGAATAGGATTTCATTCACAAGCAGTGGTGTGACTGGTGAGCAGTCACTGTGCCCTTTTCCAGGTTGGCTCCGAAGTGTTGGGTAGGGTGCCAGGAGATGGAGATTTTTGTGGCAGGTCCAAGCTTCGCTGGAATACTTTGACCTGGTCAACCCCCAATCGAGCTACCTTTGAAATATTGTCTGCACCATCTTGCAAATCCAACCAGCATGCAAATACACTAATCCCCCAGCAATGACCCAAAATTTCCTTAAGTACCTTACAAGGACTTATTGCCATTGCTTTCTTTCTAAAGCTGCTCCCAGAGACTTTCGAGGCAAATGTTTCTTTTGAATCCCAGCAGCATGCTTAAGGTAAAAAAACACATGACAAATTGATATTTTAGTTAAATTGAGCCTCACTTACTATAAAAGTGAAACTAGAGTGTAACCACTCTACATAGTTATCTTTCTCTAACATCTGTTCTTATGCATATCACATCTTTATATGACTGAAGAGTTTTTTCTCTTTTGATACCTATGGCTGGTTCAGATATCCAGTCAGACAGATGTAAAGAGATCAAGACACTGCTTCATCAGAGCACTTAAGCACTTACTTAACTTTAAGCAGGTGAATAATCCCATTGACTTTAACGGGACAATTCACCTTCTTAAAGTTAATACGTACCTAAGTGTCTTGCTGAATCAGTGTCTGAATGAGCAAATATAGATTAGAGGGAGGAAGGAATACTGGCTCTAGGGTTGCCAATTTTGGTTGGATGTATTCCTGGAGTTTTCATCACGATATAATCTTTGATTAATCTTTAATTCCTGAAGACTCCAGGGCAGTCCTGGAGGGTTGGCAACTGTAAGTCTGTTTTGGGAGTAAATAGCACAGAGAAAGTTTTATACGGTGGTTGTGTTGCAGTTCTTTTAGTGCTGTTGAAATATTTGGGCCTGATTCTCTTCTCATTGCATTAACATCAGTGGAGTTACTTCTGGTTTACACCAGTGCAACTTAGAGGAGAACCGAGCCCTACCTGATAGCAGCTTGTTGCGTGGTCAGGTGATATGGGACTGAACGTCAGGAGTGGTTTCAAAAGACTCCATTAGGCAGTGGAGATCAAGGACATCACTGAGGTGATACACTGAGCCCCACAAGGGACATTCTGTGCTTCAGAAAATGGCATGATTTTTCAAGGATGAAAAAAAGGTTACAATGGAACACCTTGTCTTTCAGAATGACTGTTGGTTTCGTTCTTTAACCATTTTCCCCTGCAGCTGCATACAGTTTTTTCTCAGAACCAGAGCAAACCTCTCCAGAAACATGAATGGCTACGTTTTCTTGAAAAGCTTTACATGAAACTGTTAGCAGCAATAACTATACAGTCATTTAGAACAAGAACTGCATTCACCTTGTGTCTATGGTATAATCCCGTCTAACATCTGGAAGGTATGGGGTTCTTTTCTTTAAGCTTAAGGAAGTGTTTTTAGATATGGTAATTAAGAAAGAAAACCGCACAGGTTTCCTCTTTTGATACAGCGTACCTAAAACGTGATTTCAGGAAATACTTAGTCTTGCTATATAAACTAGAATACAAATAATCCTAAATGTGTATGTATAGTATGTATATATGGGTCTGCATAATCAGACATACAGTCCAACAGAAAAGCACTACATTGGGTTATAGTTAAAGTTGCTTAAGTACAACAATCACTAATCCAAACATTAAAAAATTAGGAAATCTAGTTACATCAAATGTCAGCAACCAGTCAGCATCAACTTGTAGAAAGCATGCTGATAAGCAAACACCCCACTAAAACAACCTTAACTCTGCCCCTTTACAGATGCCAGCCTGCAATTTTAAATTTTTTGTTCCATTTTTACCTAAACACTTGTTTTTTTAAAAAAATCCCTAATTAAGAACTTTGGCTCTGATTTTTAATGGTATTCAGGCATGGCTTCACTCAGCATCGCAATGCCTAACTGATTTAGGAGGCTAAATCTTATTTTCAAAAGTGATTTAAACTCTTAAAAGCCTAAATCCCTTTGCTAGCTGATGAGATTTAGGCTCTTAAGAGCTTAAATCAATTTTGAAAATGAGATTTTGCCTCCTAAGTCAGTTAAGTGTTACAATGCTGAGTGCAGCCATGCCTGAATACCTGTAGAAATCTGGGGCTTCATGATCATGTCTCTGTTTTTTAAATATTTATTATATTTGGATCTGGTAATTTTTCTGGGGGGGTATAAAAAGCTTTCAGACCATATCTGAAGTCACCATAATATTTTTAAGTCGATGTACCGGTATAGTGAACATACCACTGGCATACTCCCATCTTCCCTTTGTCATCTTTATTCATAAGGCCTTTATGTATTCTGTAGTCTGTGGAAGCGCTAATGTTAAAATATAAGATGACACTTTTTCATCAGACTTTGCTTTTTTAATGTAATACACAAAGCTTATAAAAACAGAAAGTGCTAACGGTGTGAATTGGTGATGCATGGAATGGTTAACTGGTGGCACAAGGTTTGATCATGAAAACTAGTGTGTAACCCTTCTGCCCGTCAGAGTTGGCAGCAACAAGGGCCGGGTTCAATATCTAGGGGTTCCATTCCAATAACACAATGCAAACCGGCTCGAGCCGCCACCCAGTGACCTGGGACAAATATATACCACCCCCGCTGGGCGCCTCCAAGAGGCAATATTTCCCCTCTTGCAAGCACATAGTCTGAGTGTAGCAAAAGCCTTTTAATAACAGAGAGAAACAATGTGGCATTATGTTGGGGAAACACCACCAACAGGATTCATAACACAACCCATGAGCAAAAAAAACCCACCCCAGGCAAATTGGGGCATGCCCTTTTCCCTTTGGTTCTTGAGTCCAGCAACCCCAAATCACCCAAAGTCCCAAAAGTCCAATGCCCCAAAAGTCTCTGTCCCTGGTCAGGGCAGCCCCAGAGTTCGAAAGTTTATCTGCGGAGCTTTACCTCCCAACCTGGGTGGAAATGGGATGGGGGTAAGAGGCACCTTACATGATCTGAAGCTGACCGCCCCATGGCTCCATAGCGGCGCTCCGCTCCGCCAGCCGCCCCACAAACTCCTTCGCTCAGCTGCGCTCCGCTCTGCCAGCCGCCCCACGAACTCCTTCGCTCAGCTCCACGGCCCACAAGCAGCTCCTGCCATCCACACACTGCTGCGCGTCGAACTGCTTCACCAGCCGTCCTGCAAACTGCTCCACAATATATCTTCAGGCTCCCCCACTACTTAACTCAACACTCAGTGATTTCAGCTCTTAGGTGAATTCAGCTTGTAGTAGGGGAGCCCCAGTGCTGGTGCACTGTCAGCCCAAAGTGAGCTCAGCAGCCTATAACTAGACTTCTAATGAAATCAAAATTAGCTCTGATATTCCACAGTGGAGAGAGGAGGAAGTGCAATTAGCATGTAAGGCCCTCACCAAGGGGCTCATGCCACCAAGTATTACTACTTGTCCCCAGCCTCTCTCCATTCACACAGTTTTGGAACCCATGACCCTTGCCTAGCGAGTGCTACTTAGTTGATGGTGAATCCCTCCATCATAACAAAAGGCCACGTACAGTTCCAAGCACAGTTCCCATAATCAGGGTAATAACAATTTATTCTTCCTGCCCCAATAACAGAGACACTGGGGATCCCACAGCAGCCAAAGTGACCATTTGGGCAGCTATGGTCTCATTCTAGGCGTGGTGGGTGTGCCTATGCAAATGAGATCGGCCCCTGAAGTTCTTTTCCACAACTTGCCACACCTCACCACCAGATGTCAGGGTGGAGCTCATCCTGACACTGCTTACAAGTGAATGGTGACTTTCAGCACATACTACTTGCCCATTCATATATTTGTCTAGTATGCCTTTCTGTGGACTTGGAGGTGGCCAGAATTTGCACTACAGTATAACCAAGAGTAAAGTATTCTAATGTGTGCGGTCACTGGTGATTTCAAACTCTTTGTTATAGATGGATACGGTCTCATGTTTCTTTTTCAAATTATATGTTTGCATTGCCAGGGGGTGGAGGTTAAAGTTGTTTGAGTGGAATGTTTGCTCATGATTGTTAATATATTTAACTCTGAATTTGTCCATGGATAAAAACGTTGATCCAATGGCAGAACTGCACAAGTCAGGGTCTTGTAGACCTTGCAGACATCGGTCAGAGTAGGCTTCCTTCTGTTGGGAGCTTTGCACTTTGGTCAGACTTGCTACCTGTTTCACTCACTGGCTATTGTAGGAAGAAGTTCAGAAATAAAATAAACAAAATTTTGAGAAACACAGAGCCACATTCTGCTCTCACTTATATGGCAGGATGCGTGTCCACTGTGGCTTGGGCTTGTGGCAAAGTGTCCTGGCCTGTGACCCAGCTAGGAACCCCTAAACGGGTATAACTATGGAGCAATGTCATTGGGCCATATTTTATTCTACTCTATTCTGTTCAAGTTGATATGCCTTGCCAATCACCATGGAACCTGAATACCTTCAAAAGATGCATTAAGCAGTGTGGCTACCATCTATCACATATAGTTCCTCCTCCAGTTCTCTCCTTGGGGGAATATTTGCATGGGTGGGGTTTTTCTTTTGTTTTATGCTTTTGTGTGTGCTTTTATTTATGAAGGCCCCTGTGAAGACATGTGCTTTGCATTTGGGTTTTAGTCCTGCAAGGTGCTTCACTCTGGCCCTGATCTAGCAAAGTACTTAAGCACATTAGTAGTCCCATTGAAGTCTATGTAACTACTCATATGTTTAAGCACTTTTCTTAGAGCAGCCAGGTGTCCGGTTTTCGACCAGAAAGTCCTGTCGAAAAGGGGACATGACAGTGTCTGGTCAGGTCTACTGACAGGACACCCTAAGTTCGGTTACTGTGGGTGGGGAGGCAGAGAGGTGCCAGGTCATCACCCGTACCAGCTCCTATTCAGCTGGGGCTGCCTCCTGCCTGTGTTGGGCAGCTGCAGTTCCCAGCACTGGCTCCGCAGGTGAGAATCCCTCCCAATCCAGGCTGGGGGGCAGCCCCGTCCCTACCAATTATGGTGCCCTACGCAGCCCGAGCACCTGCTTCGTCCCCTCCCCTGCGGAGGGTCTGGGCTGTGCTCAAGGCCTGCAGGGCTGTGGAGGCAGGAGCTGTGGGGGGGGCGCTTTGGGGGGCCCCACAGGCCCAGAGCGGGCCCGGGGATTAGCAGGGGGCCTGGCGCCAGCAGCAGCCCACTTCGCTCCCCCTGCCCCAGCCGTGTTGCTCGGGGGAGGAGGCTTGGGGGATGGGGTCTGCCCCCCCCCACTCACCGGCAGTGGGAAGCGGAGTGATGGAGCGGGCTGGGGCTGGGTTGCTCTGCTTCCCGCCACCGCCAGTGAGTGCGGGGGTAGGCTTGACCCCTGCTGCCAGCACCAGGCCCTCCTGCTAATCCCCTGGGCTGCGTCCGTCACTGGGGGAAAGGGGTTGAGACAAGGGGTGGAAAATGGGGGGCGGGGTGGGGGTGGGAAGAAGCGGGGCAGGGGTGGAGGGAGTTGTCCTGGGCCCTGCACCCCCCTAGGAACATCCCT
This sequence comes from Lepidochelys kempii, assembly GCF_965140285.1. Lineage (NCBI taxonomy): Eukaryota > Metazoa > Chordata > Testudines > Cheloniidae > Lepidochelys > Lepidochelys kempii. The sequence continues at coordinate 254,896,700 of NC_136380.1, forward strand.
GCCCCTTGCACTGGGCGCACCCCACGGGGGGCCAGCTGGGGAATGGCGCTGGCCACCGGCGCTGCCGCATATGAAGCACATGGTTGCGTAGGGCACCACGAATTTGGGGGCAATTTTTTGGGGAGCAGAGGGGAAAAGCAGAGCATTATAGTGGGAGGGGGAAGAGGAGCAAACAAAGGCGGGGGTTTGGGGGAAGAAGTGGGGCAGGGGTGGGATCTCAGGGGAAGTGGTGGGACGGAAGAGGTTTCAGCACTCCTGCTGAGGTGTCTGTTTTTTAAATATTACAAAGTTGGCAACCCTAGCTTTGCTGAAGCAGGGCCAGAGTGCTCATTCATGTACAGAATTGAGTCCTTGGAACTGAAGGGGGTGGAGTTTATGGCCACTGAAACTAAGTGAGTTACTCTGGATTTGCACCAACACAACTGAGAGCAGAATCTGACCCATAGTCTTCTCTTCTAGCCATCCACAAACAGAATTAAGGGTTGAAGATGTATGGGCAAATTGCTGATTCAGATGTCCATAACTAAGGGCCTGTCTTGCAAACATTTGCTACCATGTGGAGACCCATTAGAGTCAATGGGGCTGCTCACTGTAAGGAAGCACAAATACTCAGTAGTAAACATCTGCAGTATCAAGCTTATTACCCTTTCTGCATGTTGAGAGCACAAGTAACATTCATTGTTGGTTAGAAATGTTGCCATTTGCACTTGGCGTCTGTAAGGAGTTCTATCAAATATCATTGATACAAACTGTGTATGTTACAGGGCTGCTGTTTGTCCTTGGGATTCTGGTGACATAACCGTTCAGGTGAAGAGTACCTTAGCTCTGGTGGCGCTAGCAAGCCCTACTGTAATTTAGTGATGACATGCGTTAACCTCCAAGCTCTCAAGAGAGAATGGAGATGAATTCTTAGTGACACTGTGAAAGCTAAGCTAACACTTCTTAGTTACCACTCCTTCACTTGGTTAATGGAGGTCTTTGTGATGCACTGTAGCACGCCAACACTTATGCTGTGCTGCATAATGTAACACAGTTAATATGTGCAAATATCTCCGTACACTATCCTTGAGCTTCTTTTAGCAATTTTATCTTTTAACTCCCTGCCGATTAATGGCATAGAAGTTGTTGGGTGTTAAGAACAAGAGGCATTTTTGATCATCTTTTTGTTAATTCCTGCTAGACTAGGGTGGGCAAACTTTTTGGCCCAACGTCCACATCTGGGTATGGAAATTGTATGGCGGGCCATGAATGCTCACAAAATTGGGGGTTGGGTTGTGGAAGGGGATGAGGGCTTCATCTGGGGTGTGGGCTCTGGAGTGGGGCCAGAAATGAGGAGTTCCGGGTGCGGGAGGAGGCTCTGAGCTGGGGCAGAAGGTTGGGGTACGGGGCTGGGAGTGTGAGAGCTCTGGCTGGGGATGCGGGCTCTGGGATGGGGCTGGGGATGAAGGGCTGGGGGTGCAGGAGAGTCCTCTGGGCTGGGACCAAGGGGTTTGGAGGGCAGGAGGGGGATCAGGCTGGAGCAGGGGGTTGGGGCGTGGGAGAGGGTCAGAGGTGCAAGCTCTGGCCAGGCAGCTCTGCACGCTGCCCTGTCTGCAGGCACCGCCGCTGCAGCTCCCTTGGCTGTGGTTCCTGGCCAATAGTGGCTGCAGGGGTGGTGTTTGGGGCGGAGGCAGTGTTTGGAGCCCCTTGGCTGCCCCTATGCAAAGGAGCCAGAGGTGGGGATATGCCACTGCTTCTGGGAGCCCTGGCACACGTGGAGCGGGGCAAGCCCCCGACTTCACTCCCCAGAGGGAGCTTGAGGGCCGGATTAAAACATCTGAAGGGCCAGATGCGACCCCTGGGCCGCAGTTTGTCCACCTCTGTGCTAGACTATTACAAAATTAAAATATTTCTTAAGTGGCAGAGATGGGTTAAACCAGGAGTGGTTTTGGTTTGGCAAATCAAATGACAACCACAGATGGTTTGAATCCAGGCCTCATTTTATCTGAATCCCCAAAGCTTGGGGAAATTTGGATAAACTCTTCTGGTTTTCACTCATATCTGTCTAGTAACATTGAAAATGGCTCACTTATCTTACAGAATCAGCGTGCTATTACTACTAGAATTGGTATTTTAATAGTACCTAGAGGCCCCAGTCAAGATCGGGGGTCCATTGTGCTAGGCACTTTCCACTCAGCTAGTAAGAAACAGACCCTTCCCCAGAAAGCTTGCAGTCTGAAAAGCAGACAGAGGGTAAGAGAATAGAAGGAAGTAGTGTTATTCCTATTTTATAGCCAGAAAACTGTGGCTCAAAGAGACTAGGTGACTTGCTCAAGATCAGACAGGAAGTCTGTGGTAGATCTGGGAATTGAATCCAGATCTCCTGAGTCCCCATCTAGTGCCTTAACAAGAAGACTGACCGTCCTTGATTTTAATACATAATCAGTACTATTATCTTCTCATTAGAACTGAGGAACTATGACTCAATAAAAATATTATATCCATAACATCGGCAGATGTAATGTAGTGGTTCTCAGTATGTAGTACCTGTCAGTATAAAGTATACTTGCTCTAGCATAAAGAACCTCAGAATGTTCCTTAATAAGATTAATATTGTATAATCACTCTAACGGGCAAAAAATGTACAGATTGTAGTTTGTAAATTATTCTAGAATGGAGACAACCTATCAAATCCCATTTGAGTTTGGAACCATAACTGCAGTAATTCGTAATATGTTTCTGGATCTCTGCATCCTTCCTGGTGAGAGAGAAATAGTGAAATGATATTCTATCAAGATGACACAAGCCCTTACATCAGAGGGCTTGGTTGGCAGGAATCACATCTCAGTGCACCATGTCAGTCTTTGCAGTATCAGTGATGCTAACAGTGCTGGAGATAAGAGTCATTCCTAGCAGAGAAGTGACTGAAGGTGGGGGGAAATGGGGAGAAGGGGCGTGGTGAGGCATGTTTTCCCACCACCCTTGGGGCTTCACTTGTAAACACACACTCTCTGGCTGAGGAGGGCTGGACTTAGATCCTTCATGAGGTCAACAGCCTTGTCTAAGCAGCAGACAGCAAAACCTGCTTCCATCTTTCCAGGGCTTGAGCATGCTATTTCTGCAGCACTCACCAACTTGCCAGCCTGGGAAGAGAAATATTGAGCTCAGATCTGAAACTGTGATTCCCCCACCTAGAAGTTTAATTTACTGCATCAAGCTTACCCATTTCCTGCCTTTTTTTTCCCCTGGTGGTAGGTCCCCAGCCTTCTAAGCGCAGGTAAAATTTTCTGTTTCTTCCATGTCCGGTAAGGTGAAAATGCCTGGTCCTTTTAAGACTGACATTACTGCTGCTCCACTAATAGGCTGGTGGTTATGGTAAAATCTTCTTCCTGGTCTCCACTGTCCCACAGGGTTGACGTTCTAGAGGTCATTCTCAACCTGACTCTCCCACCATGAGATACAGTGTGTTGCTGCTGGGTCATTTTCTAGGTCACGGGTATGTTCGCATCCTTTCATGTTATACAAACCTAACATATAGATATTACAGTGACTAACCCAACCACGGCTAATATGCTGCCACAGAATTTGTGTCAACAAATTAAATGATTCTAGTGTTATGTTTTAGCAAGTTTTAGAGAGATTTAAAACCAAGTCAGTGGCAGTTCTTTGAGAAAGAGGGCTTAGAAAACAGCATATAGTTTATTTGGCACAGAGTAGGTGTGAATCATATGGAGTCCAGATGTTCCTTGTGCCTTCCGAAAGGTAACAAATCGAGAGTCACTGAAGGAGGAATTTCAGACTAAACAAATGAGAAAAATATGTTGCTGAACACAATAGAACTTTTCAGAACGATAATCTTTATTTCCTCGCCTTCTCCTTGTCTAGATCTCCCCTCTCAGAGCCTTCTATGGGAATTTTTTAATTAAAACAAAACAAAACAGAAAAAACTTGATAGGCAGAATAGTGTCTTAGTTGTTTCATTCAGGTCTGGCTCAGCATCTGTCTGATTTTGAAGTTGGCAACCAAGAGACAAGATGCCCTGTTTTGAAGGGCAATAAGGGATAATAAAGACCTGTTTAAAGATACATTTTTAAGATTGGCTCAAAATTTGACCAGTATGCTCTTCAATATCCATCTCTTTCTCTGTATTTTCCCATTCTGTTCCCTATATAAATGCCCCAAGAATTCTTCTCTTAAAATGTTGATGCTAATTGTTTCTTTAATAATAAAAAATATTTTGCATTTACAGCATTCTTCATAGAAAGTCAAAGCATATTACAGAGGTGAATAAGCATCATTATCTGCATTTTACTGATGGAACAACTCAGGCACAGAGAAACTAACGTCCTGACCCTGCAAACTTTACGCATATAACTTTACGTTGCTTACAATGGTGAAGTAACTCGCATAAGCGTGTGCAGGATTGGGGCCTTTGTGAATTGCTCTTGGGCACTTAACAAGGGTTTGTCTACATGATGCCAGCGAAGCACAGTAGAGGGGTGTGGTTTGGGATGTGCTGTAATGTGTTGGCTCTAACTGCCCCATGGAGACTCTGCTGGCATGCTCTAAAAGGTACCTCAGTTTGCATTAACATAGTCCTGTTTGAAACTGAACTACATTGGCATGAATGCATGTAGAGCGTGCCAGCTGTATCTACAAAGGGCAGCTAGAGTGCAACATGTTAGAGCACTTTACAGATCCCCCCCCCCCGGTGATGTGCTTTGCCACTCCATCTAGACAAGCCCCAAGTCAAGAGCCAGTCAAGTTGGGAGTAGAATCCAGGTCTCCTGACTACCAGGTTGTTGGCAAAGCCACTCTTTGAGACTAACTACCCTACCTTGGGTGCTCCTAAAAACAAGTTTCACTGTAAATCAGAATTGCTTCTATGTTCAGATATATTGCTGAAGAGACAAGGAGTCTTATTTTGAATATATATACACTTGCCTGTTCTGTTAGATGCTTACGATCCCAGGCTTGCTCATGTATTTTTTTAGGCAGTCAGTAGTTTTTATGCTCTTAAGCACCATTTCTTGAGAATCTTAAATAGTGTTTGTGACGCATGTCTAGAAAGGGTTAAACATCCTGCAAAATAAATAACCCTCAAAAGACATGTAGGGAGACAATGTTTGTGGTTTTGTGTATTTACCATATGTATGAGTAGGATTAACAATGTAATCAACAGTCCCTGTCTATGCTGTATTCTGATATAATTTAAATGAATTTTAAATACAGGATATCTCTGTATTCATCTCTCTTTGAAATGTACCGTGAATGGTGGAGGGAAAAAGCAAATGGCCTTATGTTAATTTGTATAGCTAAGTACCGGTGATGGACCTCCTTCAAAGTCATCCTAATTACCTTTTGTTCCCCAAGGAAATCCCAAACTGTCAAAGAGGACATGAAATTGTATAAAAGATCCTTGGGTACTGATTCTGTCGTCTTAGATCTGCTTAGGCTTCATCAGGGGAAGTTTGAGTCGCAAGACTGAGGTCCCAGTTATGCTAGTATGCCCTGAATAAGCTATTTGAACATTGGACTATGATCTATGAACTGAATTCTAAAGGAACTCTTTGCAACTACAAAGCTCACCATCTCTGCTATGAATCTGAACCTCAATGGATTGAACTCATATCTGTATGTATATTGATCTTTTAACCACACTCTTTGTTTTTTAATAAATTTTAGTTTAGTTAATAAGAATTGGCTGTAGCGTGTATTTGGGTAAGATCTGAAACATTCATTAACCTGGGAGGTAATGTGTCTGATCCTTTGGGATTGGTAGAACCTTTTCTTTTATATGATGAAAGAAGATTTTCAGAAATAATCATATTTGACATGGGTACCTGGATGGAGGCCTGAGGCTGGATCACTTTAAGGGAACTGTGTTGCTTGGACTTCTGAGTAACCACTGAGGTAATAAAGAAGCTGTTTTATGCTGTCTTGGTAAATCTAGGTATTGGAATATCCACCAGCTTTTGGGGGTTTGGCTGCCCCATTCTTTGCAGTTCACCCTAATTGAGTGACCACAGCTGACTCCCCACTAGGACCCCGGTCACAGTGACATAGTCATGCTTGGATACACATTACCACAGGTTAATTGAGTTTTTGGATCAGAACCACATGCTTGTCAATATTTAATTTTTATGTTGGAGAGTTTAAGGGTTAAAAATCAGTTACAGTGAATGACCCATGATCAAGATCCTGACAGAAAAAGCCTGGAAGAATTGTGCTTACAGAGAGGGTTGTATTTTAAGTGAAAGGCTCCAGAGCAGGAACTGAAAAATCTGTTAATTGCCAGTGATAAGGAAGCAGACCCAGCAAAAATGCTTGCAGTGAGAAACCAGCAGCTAGAACTTCAACAAAAGCAAAAACCAGCTGATATGGAAGGAGAAGCTGCTGAAACGCCTGTCTTTTGAACATGAACAAAAAATGGCATACATTAGATTGCAGGAACTAGAAGCTAAGGCAAAAGTGGACAGACTTAAGCTCCAACTCAAGAAAATAAAGGAATGACAGGAACTGTATCATTCTGAAAAAACAGTTCCTCTCAACAGCAAGGATGGGGATAGAATCTATCCAGTTTGTAACAATGTTGGTATGTTGTTTGACTCTAAGCAGTTGTCTGTGTGTAACCAAATTTACCCCAACACTGCCACCTTTTATGTAAATGCTTTTACTGTGAGCTCAGGTGAAGGTAACCCCATAACTTGTGCAGAGAATGTAAAAGTCAATGGTAAAAGCTATTTAGGGCAAATTACAGCTTCTAAACGTCACTCTTGTTAAAACAGATTTTGTCAAAGGGGAAGATTATTTACCAAATCAGATTGTGAATATGGTAGTCCTCTGTGAGTTTACTGTAAGTGTGCCTTTAGCCAGAATCCATCTTGAATGGAATGGTGTTAAATGAAATTATAGCTGGTGTAGGGAAGTTATTGCCTAAGGATCTTTTGATTGGGGATGATATTAAAACTTTGTTCAGTCAAGTTTATGATATAAACCAGTCACAGGAAAGAAATAATCCTGGACCTGTGTCTACTAGGGGCAAGGATTTGCCTATGGAGGGTTTCTCCAAATGTTTGTATGAGGAAGATAGCTGTTTATCTGTTCAAAGAAGCAGTGCATATGTGGAAAAAATTCCTAATTGTCTGTCTGGTATCTCAGAAGTGAATCTGGCATTAGATAAGGCTCAGGAAGATGTTTCTCTAGAGCAAATTAAAGTTGGTGATCAGGTTAAAGCCCTAATTGAGGAAGAAAAGGGTAAATTTTTTATGGGTGATGGAATGTTGGCTAGTAAAGCTTGGGAAAGTAAGCCTGGCCCAGATAAAAGTGATGTGCTTAAAGTAGCTCAGTGTAGTAAGACACTATTTGTGGGGAACTCTGATATTCTATGATTCTATGATCTGCTAAGGGAGGGAAAGGCAAAGAAAGTTTAGATGAGCATAGGCAGCCTTCTGAGTTGATGGCTTTATCTGATCAGCAGTTTGGGAAGGCACGGTTAGTGGAACATATGTATGCCTATACCTTACCTGTTACCAGTGTGGAGAATTGTGACAGTGAAGGAAATGTTCCTGTGTCTGTTAGGGGTAATGACTTGCCTATGAAGGGAGCTACCCCAATCTCCAAGCAATTGTCCATGAACAGTCATGTGTGCTGGGACAAAGGAAAGGCTATCCCAAGCTGTTTGTCTGTTAAAGGGGAATGTTTCTCCAGCTCTTTTTTCTGTCTGTAAAACAGACAGAAGAAGCCTGTCAGCCTGTGATGTTTGAAGATTTATCAAATTTATTAGAGCATAAGCTTTCGTGGGCTACAGCCCACTTCATCGGATGCATAGAATGGAACATATAGTAAGAAGATATAAATATATACATACAGATAAGTTGGAAGTTGCCATACAAACAGTCTTTCTTCTGGGGAAAGTGTGTTGGTGCCTAGTGACCAAAGTCTTTCATATGAAAATGAATCCACTGAATTTGCTTTGAAAAAATCCATTGTGGATAGCTTTGAGGAGATTTCAGATGGAATAAAAATTGTTAGGGAGTTTAAACAGCCATATAAGCTTTACCAACTTGTCGGGGAGACAATGGTGTTGGGACAGTTCTATTGCATCACCTCCAATAGGGGTCCTAGCACCTATTGGGTGAACTGACAATCAAATGCTGTGCCTCTAAGAGTTAATTTCATAAGGAAATACATCTGTCTATAGCACTTCTTTCCTCTCCATCTCTTTCCCTGGACAGAATAATAATGGGAATACTTGGTTCTTACTGCAATTTTCAAAGCATTTCACAAAGGTAAGTATTATCCCAGTTTAGCATGCTCTTCATACTCCTTCCTTCCCTTTCTGTGAGCTCCTTGATAGACTTTTAGGGCCCAGTCCTGAAGCCCTTAGTGCTTAGTTAAAGTTTCCAGGATCGGACCTTTGGTTACTCACTGCTGTATTGGGCCTCTTTAAGAAAGCCAGATTCAAATTCCAGAGGATCCAGCCTTAATCTGCCCCCGAATTTGGACAAGAAAGTAAGTATCTCTTCAGTGCATCCAATGTTGTGGGGATCACCTTGCTCAAATTAAGTGATGAAATTGGTTTCACTGGTACAGACTCTCTACATTTGCCCTCATTAAGACAAACTGCTAATGAAAGTATTAAGATGTATTTTTGCCTCTTTGGAGATTAGAAGGCTAATGAGTAAAGAGTAGAACTAATGAACGTATCCTTAATCTTCTGCTAATGGAGAAAAACATCACTTAACTATTCTAATGACTTGGGCTCTACAAGCAACATTCCATGCTTTTGGATAGTTCTTGTTGTGGATGTTAATGATGCATACACTCAGGAGGCCAAATTGGTCCCTGGTGTAATGCCACTGAAGCTAATACAGGTATACACCAGGAATGAATTTGGGAGGCTTTTATTTCCATTTTCTTGTGGGCAAATGAATCACACTGCTTCTTTTAGTGATGATATTTTCCTTGCTGGAATACTTTATGCCCTCGCCCAGGCACTAGGGAAAGATTGTCAAAGTGCTGGCACTTAGGTGCCTAACTCCCTTTGAAAATCAGTGTAAGTTGGGTGCTTCATGGCCATTTATGCCTTTGAAAATCTCTCCCTAGACTTTCTTTTAGAGGAAGGGCATGGGGCTGTTGATGTGGTGGCACAGTGTAAAGGGCCAGGTTTTAAGGCTATAGCTAACTGATTGGTAGTGTGCAGGAATGACACATGGGAAAAGCATATACTCTTAAATTATAGGCCACAGATTCTGGTTCCCATCTGTGAATGTCTTTGAAAGGAGTAAGTATTAAGGAGGTGCACTTCCTTGTTTTCAAAGACCTTCATGGACTGGCTCCTGGTTGTTGTTTCCCTGTGCGTCTCCCTTCTCTCCCTCTGCTCATCGCTTGCTAGCCTCCTCCCTCTTCCATTAGGTTTTTGCCTGGGTTTGGGAGGATGCAGCTGATCCACTAGTGGATCTCTTCTCTGACAGTCCACTGTTGATTAAGTGTATTCCTGCACTGGGGCTTCCAGGTTAGTGACCTTGCAGAGACTATAGCATACCTTGAAAAGCAAAATGCAGAGCTTTCAAGGAAAGGTTTGTTCATGGGGACACCTCGCGGGGGGGAGTGGGAGAGAGTGCCATTGCTAGCAGCAACAGCAGGGCACCCAGCCTCAAGGAAAGATGGAATTAAAAATGGAAGAGCTCTGAACTGGATGTGAACCTCAGAAAGGTTGGGGTTGGGGGATAGTGAAGATTTAAACTAGTTTCTATTTACTTGGCCTGTGACCAGAATGCTGTTTTACCTCAGTATTGCAGATCAGATCGCTTGTTCATTGAAGATAATGAGCGTTTCCTCAGCTAAACTTTATGTGGTATTTTTGAAATTTAAAAAGTAAACAACATCAGCATCCTACCTGGGTGGCAGTGAGGTTTCTGCTGGACTTGTTAGCATAGGCGCCGACTTCCGCTCCTGCCGGCGGGTGCTCAACCCCCCTCTGCCCCTGGCCTTGCCCCGACTCCACCCCTTCCATGTAGCCTGCCCCTGTCCCTCCCCCATTCCAACCCCTTCCGCAAAGTCCGCACCCCAACTCTGCCCCCTCCCTTCCCCTATTCCTACTCCTTCCCCAAATCCCCTCCCCGGCCCCACCTCCTCCCCTGAGCGCGCCGTGTTCCCACTCGTCCCCCTCCCTCCCAGAGCAGCATTGGCCGGGCTGGAAGCCCTGGGAAGTATTTGGAGGAGCGAGGTTGCGGCACCCTCGGGGGGGAAGGGGGTAGAGGAGGAGGTGGGGGGGGAAGGTGAGCTTGGCTGCCAGTGGGTGCAGAGAGCACCCACTAATTTTTCCCCATGGGTGCTCCAGCCCCGGAACGCCCACAGAGTCGGCGCCTGTGCTCATTAGGTCAGATTATTTCTCCAGTCACCTCCTGCCCAGTCCTAGTGGAGGGAAAGAGCTAGGATTAGGGCTGTCGATTAATTGCAGTTAACTCACACGATTAACTCAAAAAAATTAATCATGATTAATCACACTGTTAAACAATAGACTACCAATTGAAATTTATTAAATATTTTGGATGTTTTTCTACATTTTCAAATATATCTATTTCAATTACACAGAATACAAAGTGTACAGTGCTTACTTTATATTTTTATTACAAATATTTGCACTGTAAAAAGATAAAAGAAATAGTATTTTTCAGTTCACCTCATACAAGTACTGTAGTGCAATCTTTTCATCATGAAAGTGCAATTTACAAATGTATTTTTTCTGTTACACAACTGCACTCAACAATAAAACAATGTAAAACTTTAGAGCCTACAAGTCCACTCAGTCCTACTGCTTGTTCGGCCAATCACTAGGAGAAACAAGGTTTTTTATGGAAGATAATGCTGCCCACCTCTTAATTACAATGTCACCTGAAAGTGAGAACAGGCATTTGTATGGAACTGTATAGCTGGTGTTGCAAGATATTTACGTGCCAGATGCGCAAAAGACTCATATGCTTCTTCACGCTTCGGCCATCGTTCCAGAGGACATGCTTCCATGCTGATGATGCTTGTTAAAAAAATAATGTGTTAATTAAATTTGTGATTGAACTCCTTGGGGGAGAATTCTATGTCTCCTTCTGTTTTACCCACATCCTGCCATATATTTCATGTTATCGCAGTCTTGGATGATGACCCAGCATATGTTCGTTTTAAGAACACTTTCACTGCAAATTTGACAAAATGCAAAGAAGGTACCAATGAGAGATTTCTAAAGATAGCTACAGCACTCGACTCACAATTTAAGAATCTGAAGTGCTTTCCAAAATCTGAGAGGGATGAGGTGAGCAGTATGGTTTCAGAAGTTTTAAAAGAGCAACGCTCTGATGGGGAAACTACAGAACCCGAACCACCAAAAAAGAAAATCAACCTTCTGCTGGTGGCATCTGACTCAGTAGATGATGAAAATGAACATGTGATGGTCCGCACTGGCAGCATTATCTTCCGCAAATGAAAACAAACTTGTGTGTCTGAGTGATTGGCTGAACAAGAAGTAAGACTGATTGGACTTGTAGGCTCTAAAGTTTTACATTGTTTTATTTTTGAATGCAGGTTTTTTTGCACATAAATCTATGTTAGTAAGTTCAACTTTCATGATACAAGTACCGTAGAGCAATCTCTTTATTAGGTGAATTGAAAATACTATTTATTTTGTTTTTACAGTGCAAATATTTGTAATCAAAAATAAATATAAAGTGAGCACTGTACACTTTGTATTCTGTGTTGTAATTGAAATCAATATATTTGAAAATGTAGAAAACATCCAAAAATATTTAAATAAATGGTATTCTATTATTGTTTAACAGCGCAATTAATCACAATTAATTTTTTTAATTGCTTGACAGCCCTAGCTAAGATTGGTGTAATGAGGGTGAAATTTGACCTGTGATGCCTGCTTATCCAAACCGATTAGGATTTGGTTTTACATGTGGTAGAATAGAGATCTAACAGATATTTTAATTATTCCAAAGTGCTATACAGTATAAAATGCATTAGATGATCTTAGCACATTGAGTACATAGGCAGATATGATAGCTGCTATGCTCTCCGCAAAAATTAACACAAAGCCTTGGACATCTGAACCTGTTTGACTGAGGTAAGACATGTTGTCCAGGACACTGGGATTATTTACATGATGATTTATTATATAAAAGCTTGAAGTCTAATAATACAGTCCGTGAAAAGGAATGAAGGGCATCAAGTCTGGAAAACTGTGTGCACTTTTTGCATCCGATGCCTTAAATTAACAGTATTTCTGACACTTTCCATGTGCTACAGTAGGACCCAGAGTGAGTCCGTTGTGCTAAAAGTAATGCAAACATATATGGTACCTGTCATAAAGAGCTTGTAGTCTTAACATTACTCAAATTATTTGTCTAAATTTTCAACCAGTGTATCTTAAGCATTCAATAACGTGTGTAGTTAAGCTTGTAATTACATGTACAAAGAAACAGATTTTCATAAATGCAATGTTAGAGTCTGTTGGAGCTTGGGTGCTCAGATGTTATCTACACTAACTGGAGGCTCATGTGCATGATATTCAAGAGCAGACGTGATTGGGTGGTTTTTGTTTCTCATTTTGCATATACTTCAACTTCGTTGGTTTGTTAATCCCTTGAGATGAAGCTTGTTATACTGATTCCATTAAAAGGCCTAGAGGGGAATAAAGACAGTTCCAAAGAGCTGCTATTTAGTATTTGCCAGTCAAATGCAGGATTAGGTTCTGTGGTGGCTTACCTATTTCTGCCTTTCTAGTGTGGCAGGAGTTCTGAGGATGTAGAGAATAGGGGCCAGATTCTCAGCTGGTGTAACTCAGTGTAGCTCCATTAAAGTCAATGGAGCGCCACCAGTTTACATCGGCAGAGAATCTAGTCCCTGAAACATATGCTCTGTGTGACATACAAAACCTCTGATAGATAACTGGACCTAATAGAAGAAATTTTACCTGACTTGAAAGGAGATTGAAATAATGTCCTGGAGACTTTCAGCAGTAGAGTTGGGGAATTGATCTGGAGACAAGAAATTCTTGTCGCCAGGAAGCATTAATGATTGTGATAATCAAAGACTAAGTCCTCCCATTTGAGTATTAATGATATGGAGAACAAACTGAAGGCTTATAACCTTCAAACTGCCAGGGTCCTTAAGCAAATCTCTGCTCAATGCCACAAAAAACCTTTTGGACATCAACATTCCCTGAGTTCTCTGAGATTTTGTGCTGCCTGTTAAAGCAGGGAACCTCTAAATTGACCCAGAACTGTGTTACTTAATGAAATAATCTTTCATTAGAGGAATATAATTTTAAAAGCCAGGAGAGTGAAGGGTGAAATCCAGTTTCAGAATATTCCTGTTTCGTTTTTACGAGATTATTCAGCTGCCCTACTTAAGGGAAGGAAAACTTTTTTGCCTATGAGAAACAGCATTTCACAAAAAAGCAGGTTTGTGTTCTGATTTCATATCTCCTGCAATGCTACTCCTCGAGGAATATATTTGTCAAAGGAAGTTCACTGCTTCCTAGAGGTCCAGACAGATAAATCTGATAAAGAGATGGTTAGCCACAAAATAAAAACCGAAGGTGTAACTTGAGATGCATCTACTTGGGATCTGTGTTTCCGTTTCCCCTCCCACCTTTCATCTAACTTGTCTATTTAGAATGAAGCAGGGATCCTATGGAAAATAGTAGGTAATCATGTAATTAAAGATTATCATAATGCATCTATCCAGGAGTGCAAAATTGAGGTTACACCGGTAAACTTAATCTGGTATTTCCTAAATTGATTACTTGTCTTTGCAACCGTAATGTTCTTTTAATGTAGCTTTGTGGATGTCATTAATATGTAAAAAGAATGAGGAGTACTTGTGGCACCTTAGAGACTAACAAATTTATTTGAGCATAAGCTTTTGTGGGCTAAAACCCACTTCATCGGATGCCTGCAGTGGAAAATACAGTAGGAAGATATATATACACACAGAGAACATGAAAAAATTGGTGTTGCCATAGGCACTATAATGAGAGTGATCAATTAAGGTGAGCTATTATCAGCAGGAGAAAAAAATCTTTTATAGTGATAATCAGGATGGCCCATTTCCAACAGTTGACAAGAAGGTGAGAGTAACAGTAGGGGGGGAAATAGTTTTACTTTGTGTAATAACCCATCCACTCCAGTCTTTATTCAAGCCTAATTTAATGGTGTCCAGTATGCAAATTAATTCCAATTCAGCAGTCTCTCGTTGGAGTCTGTTTTTGAAGTTTTTTTGTTGTAATATTGTGACTTTTAGGTCTGTAATCGAGTGACCAAAGAGATTGAAGTGTTCTCCAACTGGTTTTTGAATGTTACAATTCTTGACGTCTGATTTGTGTCCATTTATTCTTTTACGTAGAGACTGTCCAGTTTGGCCAAGTTACATGGCAGAGGGGCATTGCTGGCACATGATGGCATACCTCACATTGGTAGATGTGCAGGTGAACGAGCCTCTGATTGTGTGGCTGTTGTGAGTAGGTCCTGTGATGGTGTCCCCTAAATAGATATTTGGACAGAGTTGGCAACGGGCTTTGTTGCAAGGATAGGTTCCTGGGTTAGTGTTTTTGTTGTGTGGTGTGTGGTTGCTGGTGAGTGTTTGTTTGGTTCAGGTTGGGGGCTGTCTGTAAGCAAGAACTGGCCTGTCTCCCAAGATCTGTGAGAGTGATAGGTCCTTCAGGATAGGTTGTAGATCCTTGATGATGCGCTGGAGAGCTTTTAGTTGGGGGCTGAAGGTGACTGCTAGTGGCGTACTGTTACTTTCTTTGTTGGGCTTGTCCTGTAGTAGGTAACTTCTGGGTACTCTTCTGGCTCTGTCAATCTGTTTCTTCACTTTAGCAGGTGGGTATTGTAGTTGTAAGAACGCTTGATAGAGATCTTGTAGGTGTTTGTCTCTGTATGAGGGGTTGGAGCAAATGCGGTTGTATTGTAGAGGCAGAAAGCTGGAGGCATGTAGGTAAGTATAGCGGTCAGTAGGTTTCCGGAATAGGGTGGTGGGTTATGTGACCATCACTTATTAGCACTGTAGTGTCCAGGAAGTGGATCTCTTGTGTGGACTGGTCCAGGCTGAGGTTGATGGTGGGATGGAAATTGTTGAAATCATGGTGGAATTCCTCAAGGTCTTCTTTTCCATGGGTCCAGATGATGAAGATGTCATCAGTGTAGCGCAAGTAGAGTAGGGGCGTTAGGGGACGAGAGCTGAGGAAGCGTTGTAAGGTGTTAAAGAGAAATTCTGGCATCTTGTCTTATTTGCATCATGTGTGAATATGTTGTAGCTCAAGAGAATTGTTACACCCAAGTTATCCAAACTAGCCATGTATCTGTATCTCCTCTTATAGATGGGTAAAATCACCTTCTTGTGTTTGTATGTTTTTTTCTTCAGTACATGTGATGAAAATATATGATAGGCAAATTTGGCAGCCATTTAATATTGGATTGTGCTGTTTAATTTTAATCCAGGGCGCACTCTCACCAGGAATTAAAATGTTAGTGGATCAGTCATGGATAAGGCTTAGAATAAGGTATATTATCAGATTAGATAGGATTTACATTATGGTGATGCTGGTTATTGTTTTGTAATTTTCATATTTAATTTGTTCCTTTTTACTTTTCTTATTTTGTAGTTGGCTTTTACTTTTTTGTGGTAGGATTTTATTTTTTTTTAAACTTCATACAAGCTTTTTACGAAGGAAGATAAAATACTCCCCCCCCCCCCACTCCATGCTTTCAAAATCTCTTTCAGGTTCTCTGAAGTTTTTATTTGTATTAACATTTGTATTAATAATTTGTATTATTTGAATTAGAGAACAAAGCAAAGAATGTTTTAAATAAATGAAACCCTTATTAAGTGACACTTCCAATGGGCAACTCTTTTCTTAGGCAGTTACCTTAAAATATCCCCAAGGTTTCCAGTACAGTTTTATACATTTGGCTCAGTGAAGATCAGACTGTACAAGGCAACTGATTTTTGCCGCTCCCTTGCGTGCTCACCTAGACAGGTTTCACTGTAAATCGTAATTACTTACGGGTGCAAAAACATAGCCTAGACTTGTGTCTGTGGAAGTCAATAGCAACACTCTCATCAAATTCAGGGGGTGCGGACTGAGTCCATATTATCTAAGATATGAAATGTCTAATTAAATTGAATATATGTGTCAGTTTAAATAGATGGTCCTGCTTACAGGACCTCCCACTTATTTCTGTGATCGTATTTAGACATTCATTACTTTTATAATCTTAATCACCACCTGTTAAAAGAGTAAAAGTGTGCTATTAGACTGTGTCTGTTTATGGCACAACAGGAAGCAGAACTGGTTTAAAAAAAAACAACAACCCAAACCTACTTTTGCAAACAAACAAAAAAATAGAAATATTGAAGTTATTTGAGTTCTGATGTATTCAAATTAGCTACCCATTTAAAATATTTCATGGAGGGTTTTAATCCCAAAAAGCAGTAATGAAAATATTATTGAAATTAGGGCTGTCAGTTAATCACAGTTAACTCATGTGATTTAATTCAAAAAAATTAATTGCGATTAATTGCACTGTTAAACAATAAAATACCAATAGAAATTTATTCAATATTTTTGGATGTTTTTCTACATTTTCAAATATATTTATTTCAATTACACAGAATACAAAGTGTACAGTGCTCACTTTATATTATTTTTATTACAAATATTTGCACTGTAAAAATGATAAACAAAAGAAATAGTATTTTTCAGTTCACCTAATACAAGTCCTGTAGTGCAATCTCTTTATCATGAAAGTGCAATTTACAAATGTATTTTTTCTGTTGCACAACTGCACTCGACAATAAAACAATGTAAAACTTTAGAGCCTACAAGTCCACTGAGTCCTACTTCTTGTTCAGCCAATCGCTAAGACAAACAAGTTTGTTTACATTTACGGAAGATAATGCTGCCCACTTCTTAATTACAGTGTCACCTGAAAGTGAGAACAGGCATTCACATGGCACTTTTATAGTTGGCATCACAAGATATTTATGTGCCAGATGCACTAAAGACTCATATGCCTCTTCATGCTTTGGTTATTGTTCCAGAGGATATGCTTCCATGCTGATGACACTCGTTAAAAAAATGTGTTAATTAAATTTGTGACTGAACTCCTTGGGGGAGAATTGTCTGTCCCCCTGCTCTGATTTACCCACATTCTGCCATATATTTCATGTTATCACAGTCTTGGATGATGACCCAGCACATGTTGTTCGTTTTAAGGACACTTTCGCTGCAAATTTGACAAAATGCAAAGAAGGCACCAATGTGAGATTTCTAAAGATAGCTACAGCATTTGACCCACTTTTTAAATATCTGAAGTGCCTTCCAAAATCTGACAGGTGCGATGAGGTGCGAGCATGCTTTCAGAAGTCTTAAAAGAGCAACACTCTGATGCGGAAACCACAGAACCTGAACCACCAAAAAAGAAAACCAACCTTCTGCTGGTGGCATCTGACTCAGATGATGAAAATGAACATATGTTGGTCCGCACTGCTTTGGATAGTTATCGAGCAGAATCTATCATCAGCATGGATGCATGTCCTCTGGAATAGTGGTTGAAACATCAAGAGACATATGAATCGTTAGCACATATGACATGTAAATATCTTGCAACCCCAGCTACAATAGTGCCACGTGAATGCCTGTTCTCACTTTCAGGTGACATTGTAAACAAGAAGCAGGCAGCATTATCTTCCACAAATGAAAACAAACTTGTGTGTCTGAGCGATTGGCTGAACAAGAAGTAAGACTGATTGGACTTGTAGGCTCTAAAATTTTACATTGTTTTATTTTTGAATGCAGGTTTTTTTGTACATAAATCTATTTTAATAAGTTCAACTTTCATGATAAAGACTGTGCACTAGAATACTTGTATTAGGTGAATTGAAAAATACTATTTATTTTGTCTTTACAGTGCAAATATTTGTAATCAAAAATAAAGTGAACACTGTACACTTTGTATTCTGTGTTGTAATTGAAATCAATATATTTGAAAATGTAGAAAACACCCCAAAATATTTAAATATTCTATTATTGTTTAACAGTATGAATAATCATGATTAATTTTTTTAATTGCGATTACTTTTTTTAATCACTTGAAAGCCCTAATTGAAATTATTAAACTGGGATTTTGGTAAATGAAAAATTTCAATGATGTTTTTGATTTTAAAAATGCCCATAAAAATATTTAAAAATGCATGAAATTTGTCATGAAAAATATTGTCAATACCCATTTTGAATTCTTATGCATTCTAGTATGTGAAGCTGGGAGAAAACCAGATGGGATTCCAAATATTGCTTCATACAAGGACCTATAAAACCTTGGGCTAGCCACGGGTTAATTATTGCTAAATGTTTGTCATGCACCTGTGTTTTCAGCTGGGATGGTTAGAGAAAAGTGTTGCAGAGATAAGCATGTTCTTTTTGGAGAACAAGAGATTATATTTTCTTTGAGTTTTATGCCTTTCAACTGAATCTGGGTCTTGGACTCTCCCTTTGGTTTGCGAGGTAATCTTTTAATAAACAGCTGTGTTTTACTGTAAATATGCCAAAAAAAGATTCTGTGGGCCTCATTCTCCTTTCTCACTAGTTTTACATGACTCTAGTCTCTGTGAATGATTCTGGATTTATACCAGTGTGACTGATAGATGAGTCTGGGCCCTATATCTCTAGGGTGGTATTAAAAAATCAGCTTTGGTCTAACTCTCCTCACAGTGAAGTCAATGTGAGTTTTATGCCTTTATGTCTCTGAACTCATCCCCACCCTTGGGCTTCAGCTAGGGTTGCCAACTGTCTAAACACAGGTTTCAGAGTAACAGCCGTGTTAGTCTGTATTCGCAAAAAGAAAAGGAGTACTTGTGGCACCTTAGAGACTAACCCGATGAAGTGAGCTGTAGCTCACGAAAGCTCATGCTCAAATAAATTGGTTAGTCTCTAAGGTGCCACAAGTACTCCTTTTCTTTTTGTCTAAACACACAAACCCAAACATCCTTGCCCATCCTCTTGCCCACCCCTTCCCCAAGGCTTTGCCCCTGCCCCACCCCTTCCCTGTGGCCCCGCCCCTGCTCACTCCAGCCCCCCTCTCTCCATTGCTTACTGTCCCCCATCCTCACTCTCTTTCACCAGGCTGGAAGGGAGGTTCAGTTGTGGGAGGAGGTGCGAGCTCTGGGCTGGGGGTGGGGTCGAGGGGTTCAGAGTGTAAGATATGGCTCCAGGCTGAGCCTGATGTAGGGTATTGGGGTGGAGGAGGGGGCTCAGGCTCTGGGAGGGAGTTTGGGTGTGGGAGGGGGCTCCTAGCTGAGCATGGGGCAGGGGTTGGGGTGCATGAGGGGGTGCGGTCTCTGGGAGGGAGTTTGGGTGGGGGCAGGGGTGTGGGGTCGGGCTCTGGGAGGGAGTTTGGGTGCGGGCTCTGGGCTGGGGTAGGAGATTGGGGTGTGGGAGGCAGTAAGGGGGGGCAGCGCTTTCCTCAGGCGGTTCTCAAAAGCGATCGGCACATCCCTCTGGCAGCAGCTCCTAGGGGGGAGGGGAGCAGGGGGTGTCCACGCTCTGCCCTGCCCGCAGATGCCACCCCCTCCAATGGGAGCTGCAGACTTGGTGCTCATGGCGGGGGCAGCGCACGGAGAACTCCTGCCCCCTGGGGCCATAGAGACATGCCGGCTGCTTCCAGAAGCGGCGCGGGGCCAGGGCAGGCAAGGAGCCTGCCTTAGCCCTGCTGCACCGCCTGACTTTTAGCAGCCTAAAATCTCCTGGTTTGGCTGCAGCAGCCTCCAGGAGATAGAGCCCAATTCTGGGAGACTCCCGGTAAAACCGGGAGGGTTGGCAACCCTAACTTCAACCTGAGCGGAAACATCTACCTCACTGTTTTTCCTTGCCATACCATGAGGCCAAGTCTGTAGACTCAGGGTCTGAGATTCATTGTCACAGATTTTTTTTTACAATGTAGATGCACTCTTGCTGCCTAGGTCTGTTCAGGTGGATGAAATAATATCTTTTATTGAACGAGCCTCTGCTGGCAAAAAAGACAAGCTTTTGATCTGCCCAGATCTGAAGAAGAGCTCTGAGTAGCTTGAAAGTTTCTCTCTTTCACCAACAGAAGATGATCCAGTGAAAGATACTACCTCTCCCACTTTGTCTCTCTAGGTCTGTTAAGAGCATTCTATTAAACTAATTGCTGATTTAAAATCATTCGGTATTATACTTTATTGTGAAGAGGAAGTTTAATGGAAATACTAATGAGTTGTATTTTTTACTGTCAAAAGCTGTCAAGTTAAGAGCTGGTCAAGCTTGGAGTTTCTCATCAAAGGGAAATTCAATCATTTTGAAAAAAAAATTCCCAAAAAGAACAAAAAATTGAAATGTTGAAATTTCCTGCAAAATGAAATTTCCAAAAATGGTTCTTTTTAGTGAATCAAAATGTTTTGTTTTGATTTTGACTTTTTTAATATTGGGTTTAATTTTATTTTTAAAATAAATATTAAACGGTAATTTAACATTCTAAATTTATAACAATATAAAATAATTGGTTATGAGTACTGGCAAATTGTATTGTAATTGGTAATTTGGTAATTGATACTGTAATAGTTATTGTAATTGGTACTTGGTATTCTACGTGGTAATTGAACTTGTTCTAACTGGTCATTGGTAACTGGTATTCTATTTGGTCATTTGTATTTATATTCTAACTAATTGGTAAATGGTATTCTAATTGGTTTGATAATTGGTGCTTGATTTGCTCATTGGTAATTGAAATTCTAACTAGTCACTTGTAACTGGTATTCTAATTGGTAAGTAGTGTAATTAGTAGCTGGTATTGTAATTGGTATAAAATAAAAAAACATAAAAATAACATAAAATAAAACAAATATTTCACCTTCAATAGTTCTTCTGAGAGTTAATTACTACTACTACTTTGGGTGCTGTTCATACTGTATAGCACTGTTCATCAGAGGTTCTCAAGGTATTTTCCATATGTTAATGAAGTAAGCCACATGACATCCCTGTCTTACATATGAATAAACTGAGGTACTCAGAGGTCAAATGACTTGCTTGAGGAATTTATTGACAGAACTGGGAACAGAAGTTGGCAGTCCTGTCTCCAGTCCCCTGCTCTAACTACTAGGCTGCATTTCCTCCTGCTTTAGAAAAAGAAAGACTATAGTTACTGTTTCAGAGTAGCAGCCGTGTTAGTCTGTGTCCGCAAAAAGAAAAGGAGGACTTGTGGCACACGAAAGCTTATGCTCAAATAAATTAGTCTCTGAGGTGCCACAAGTACTCCTGTTCTTTTATAATTACTGTATAAAAGAAAATGCCCACACCTGGACAAGGAGCATATTTCTAAAATGGATCCGAAAAAAAATCGGTTATTGCTACACTCCTTATTCCACTCAATTCCCTGTTGTTGTGGGGAGCCTGATTCTAATTTCACGCAGTGAAAATCATGAGTAACTCCACGGATGTCAATTCAGTTACACTGTTGTAAAACCACTATATGTGGGATCAGAATCAAGCCTCAACTTTTTCACTAGTCCTCACTTAATCTATGTTTTAAAATGTGTATTGGCTGCATCTTTTTGCCATTAACGTTTGGGCTTTCAACATTTTGTGTTTTTTAATTTCCTCTGGTGCCTCTCTGTTTATTTTCCAAGGAGTGCAGGATCCCAGTTTGTGTTGCCAACTATTTTCCTCACATTGTAGAGGTGGAGGTTGGGTCGAGTGGTTAACAGCCAGGACTAGGAATAAGGAAATCCTGAGTTCTGATCCCAGTGGTGACAGTGATTCCCTCTCTTGTTCAAAGCCACAGGTGCTTAGCTCTCTCTGTTTTAGATCTCCAGGATCCTAATGTGGGGCTCATACTACTTACCTACATCACAGGGGTATTATGGAGATTAATTACTTAATATTTGTTAATTGCTTTGAAAATGTATAGTGCTATGTAAGTGCTAAGTATTGTTGTAATGTTGTTTCCTTTATTATAATAATACATCTCATTATATGGCAGTTATCTGCAGTAACATTTTAGTCCCTTTGCAATAAAACAGAACCACCACAAATAATGCACCCGTTTAAATTAACAGGCTAACAAAACCAAAGTACTATCACCAAAATATACAGCTGCTCTCACCAGCACAACGTACAAACGAACCTAAGTGAACAGACTCAGTTGTTACAACGGACCTTGGCTACCACAAACTACAAACCCCAGCACATAACACTGCCAAAGAACCGCACACATTCCCCAGATCTGAAGATCTGACTCAGGTGTGGCTACGTATCTCTGTAACCTTTATTTCCACCTAGTGTTCTGATCTGCATTTGCAGAACCTCTTGTCAATTCTTCCATCCTATAGAAAAAAAGGAATTATCCTCTATAGGTTCTTATACTGCTGTCATCACCATGGTACCTGGGCACCTTCCGGCAGCGCATTAAGCAACATGACTAACATTTGTCATGTGTTTCTGCTCTCATCCTTTCCAATGAGAGAAAAGTGTGCAGGGGAGTGTCTTGTTTTGGGAGGCTTTTTTTTTTTTTAAAAAAAAGATATATATAAACCTGTTGCCATATATTTATGTTAGAGAAGGAAAGGTCAAAGAAATGTGCCTTGCACATGGAGTGGAAAGTGGTGACGGTTGTGGTGGTCCATAGTTTCGGGGGCAATTCATTCCACAGTCTCAGACTGGCCCCTGAGAAAGTTTCGTCTCTCACACAGACAGGCTTTGCCATTATTGTAGACAGTTCCATTGGGCCAAAGGAGGGTAGTTATCAACCACACTCTTCATCCCAAAACCAGGGACGGCTCTACCAATTTTGCCGCCCCAAGCAGTCGCTGCCGAATTGCCGCCGCCGCAAGACCGGCAGAGCTGCCGCCCAAAAGCTGCTGCTGTGGTGGGAAGAGCAGCGGGGCTGCCGCCGAATTGCCACCGCGGGACACTGACTGCTGTCCCATTTGGAATGCCGCCCCAAGCACCTGCTTGGAAAGCTGGTGCCTGGAGCTGGCCCAGCCCAAAATGATAGGCAATCTTTTAGATCTCCTGGGCCCAGTCCATGGAGTGCTTTAAATATAAAGGCAGAGAATTTGGACTTGATTTGATATTCTATGGGAAATCAGTGTGGAGAGTGGAGGACAGATGTATTGAGTTTATTGTAGCCTCTGTTGCTGAGTGTTCTGTACCATCTGGAATTTCCTAGGGGCTGAAGGCTTCATGCCCCAGGTATATTGCAATGTTGTAGCCCCACTGAGGGGTGACAAAAGTGTCCATAACTCCACTTAGTCTAAACGCTTCTCTGACAATATGTTTCTTGTTTTATGGATTTTTGTACAATATTTTCATAATTAGAAAGTTCCCTCTTTATAAATTATTTATATTGTGACATTCTTAATAGCTGTCCCATAAGTACCTCATCTTTCACCGCTCCAGCACTGGGTGCTCTAAAACTCCCCCACCCTCTCGTGTTCCATATTTATTTGTTTATCTTTAGTAGTGCCTAGCTTAATTCAAGGCTCTGTACATAATTAAAACCAGAATTATTTCCATATCAAACTGTAACATTCATCTTACAGAAGTGCACATATGCAACACTGCTACACAAACCCACCAAACATTAATGATGACAAGAAGACCACATTAGCTCCATTACATCCTCATCCACCATCCCATTTCTTCCCTAAATGTGCAGAGGATGGGTGTGTCAGAGGAATATTTCTCCTCCTTCATCTTACCCCATATGTTTTCACTATTTCCACTGTCCACATCTGCTTATACTAATTGTGTACATTCTTTTGATAGAAAGCAGTACACCATCTCCTTATCTTTCCTTTCTAAATCATATTGCTCTGTTAGCACTTCAGTTATGTGCCTCTATAATACCATTTCAGTCATAATTGCACTCATGCATGAAAACCTCTAGTTCATACTGTATATTTACCGTGTTCTAAAAACATCCCAAAATGTTTTATCCACATTTCTCCTTTGTTCTTCAAGCATTACCTCTATTATTCATATTTTCCCTTTACTTTTGCCCATGATTTACACAGTCCAGAATTTTGTTCCTCTGCAACTGACTTGGAAGATCAAATATTTTAATGTATGTGAAGTACATGCTTATGTTACAACTGATGTGGACCTTGAACAATGAGTTCTTTCTCCAAGGTGCTGCAGGAAGGTGGCTTTGCAGGTTCGGTAGGTAGCGCCCTCTTTTCTGAGTCAGTGCGGACTAAATCCCTCACTGTGCTGCTTGAGCTGCCATCTCTCATATAAAGCATAAAACGGATCATCCCACAACACATTTTTTTACTCCATTCTCCCTACCCCTTAAACTCTGTGAGATGCAGTATTATCCTGCCATAGGCAAAGCAGAAAAGCTCAGTATTCAACTCACCTCCTTAGCCTCAAATTGAAGGATAAGACAAGGTTCTTTCATATTTTCTAGTTGTCCTTACGATAGCACCATGGGAGCAGAGTTTAGTTGATCTGTGAGGGCCTTAAATGTAGATTTGTATAACTATTAATCTTCTTTGGGGGTTATAATTAAGTTAAAACCTTAATTTCCATTTTTGTGTTTGTGAGAAAACTACAATGTTCTCAAGGGGTTGTTTTTTTGTTTGTTTGGTTTTTGTTTTTGGCAGAAGTAAGTCTAACTCCAGATTAAAGAGTCCCCCTAGACCACAGGATTTTATACAATAACCCTTTAAATTATTTGAGATGAAAGTGATATACATTACTTGATCGCTCCATCAGCTGATGCTAACCTCAGTCTCAGTTTGAGGTAGTCATCCCTTATGCAGAGCTGGAAGGAGCAGTATAGGGTCACATTTTTATGTCAGTACTGAAGCCCTAGGGCAGTAATTGTAGGAGACAGTCTCCGTAAACTAAATATAGATTATTAAGAAGGAGGCTTAAATCCAGGACCTACATTAGCTTTCTCTGAAATGCTACAGTAGGTGAAGAAAATACAAAGCAAGTAAGTAAAAATAGCCTGCTGAAATATGTCAGTCCCCAGATGTGCTCAGGGTGCATCTAAAAATAACAATGAATAGCACCATCTTTGCCAGTAATTTTTGGACAAGGATGAAAATAACCTGGGGAAGCTACTAGCCAGGTACAGTAAGACATTTGAGAGATTCAGCCCTTAACTATGTTTCAGTGATACCCGAAATATCAATTCCCAGGTCCAAGCTAAGGCCTTGTCTACGCTGCCACTTTACAGCGCTGCAACCTTCTCGCTCAGGGGTGTGAAAAAACACCCCACTGAGTGCTGCAAGTTTCAGTGCTGTAACATGGCAGTGTAGACAGTGCACCAGCGCTGGGAGCTACTCCCCTCGTGGGGGTGGTTTTTTTACAGCGCTGGGAGAGCGCTTTCACATTGCTAGTGAAGACAGCCTAAGATTAGTTCACTCCCTTAAGCACAGACTCCTAGCTGTCCCAGTGGGCGTGGGAGAGGTGCATGTCTTTCTGGATTATAGTGTCCATCGTAGTGTGATGTAATGCCATTACAGAATTGTGGGAAGTAGGGGAAAGTATTTCTAGTGCTTTAAAAGTTAGGAGCACCTTTCCAAGGCACCATTTAAGCAAATCATTTAAGCACATGTTTAAATCTATACCCTATTCAGCTAAGTACATAGTTAACTTTATGAATTTGGCTCAGAAGAAACATATTTTGCTACCTTATGCAAACCTTATGGCACAGAGGCTGGTCCAGATACAAAGTGGAATTTTATTATCTCTATATTACTTTGATAATGATATAGGAGAAGATCGTATCAGTTCTTGTCCTAATGAACAGTTTATCTCTTCTCACTAATAATACCTCAGTCAGAGTTGCAGTATATTTCTGTCCCTGAATATGATAAAACGAAGTCTTAAAAAGAACAAAACCAAAGGGATTGTATTGATGTACTTGATAGTCTGTTAATCACCAGTGTATCTGGTACTGTACAACTGGTCCATGGTGGAGCTTTCAGAGGCCTGTCTATCGAGGATGTCAATCAAGGATGTTGCCGGAGCACTGTGGCACAGTTTAGTTCACTGTAAATGAATGGCTGAATGAAAGGCACATAAACAGAGCTCTGTTAGTAAGAGATGGATTTACGTCTGCTACGGGGGGAGTCTTGAAGTGAAAAATAAATAAATAAATAGAAAGGGTGGGGGAGGGGGTTCACATCATAATACAGGTGCAGTCTGTTCTTTTGGTGATTCTGAGGGACAGCCACCATTATGTTTTATTATTTGTGTACTGTGTGTCACCATCATACCATAGCATTCTGCAGGATGCTATGTTATGTGCACTGTGATGCTGCAGCCATCAGTCAGTGACGCCATCAGCCCCAAATCTTGTGAACCCAATAGGATTGCAGGTTACGTAACACAATCCAGATTCAGTATTTCTGGGCAAATTTTAAAAATTAAAGGAAAGTTACAGCTCCCCAACATAGGCACACTCTGGGGAATGCTGAACAGAAGAAAAACTAGTTTGTTTTCAAACTAAATTCTAAATAAAAGAAAGTGTATTGTTGGAACAATTTTAATGGGTTAATTTCTTAATTAAGCTCAAAGATAGTTGTTAGCCTGCTTTTTTCCAAGGTCAAAAGAAGCGTACTAGCAGGACTGGAGCCCATGAATTTGTGAACTTGATTTAGATTCGGGAACTCTGGATTTTCGTTGAAAGAAATTCATAATAATTACTTAGGACTTAGTTTTATTTTAGAAGTCAAAATGAACCCCATAATTGATTCATTTTCCCCATGACATTCGGCTGACACAATTAAAACTTGCTCAGAATTCCAGTCACTCCTGTAGTGTTATGCATTGCAATTAAGATTTCTGCAGGGTTTCAGCTGTATGTTTTTACACTGACAGAAAATTAATCCTTTTTGAACCCTTGTCCTCTTCAAATAATCTAACCTTCACATTCTCATAGTCTTTATAGTTCCCTATACTTTAGAGTTATTGCCACTAAGAAGTGTAGGATAGATACCAATTTCTTATGCCCATCGCAGAGCATATAATTGGAATAAGTACAACTTTAATTAATTATAGAAACCACTTTAATAGCCTACATCAGGGAGAGAGTTCCAGGCCAAGTCTTAGGCTTGGTTGGCTCCAGGCATAAGATTTTGTTTAGACCCAAAAGTCTGGACGTATATCCATCATGGCAATAGAAGAAGTGCCATTGAACCATGAGTTAGAGCGTCTCAAGTTCCTGAGACCAAGTACCCCTTATGAATGAGACAGAGAACAAAGTGATAGTGCAATGTCCCTTTTCTTGGTGAAATCAGCAAAGGAATCGCAGATTGAATACCACCATTGACAAGGCTCTAAGAGCCTGGTGACCGTAACCTGAAGATCTATTCCGACCCTCAGGAAGGAGGAAGCAGATATGTATCTCCTGTGAATTTACCTTGTGGAATGACCCATATTGTTTAAACCTTTCCAAAATTAAGAGATCTTTGTATCTGGGGTTTTGATTTCAGTCCGTCTCTATTCAATATCTCTATTCAATATGACATAACTAATCTTTATCAATCTATATTCATTTCAATAATTAACTTACCCATGTCTTATTACTTATAGAAGTAGCTCTTTAGAATTACAGTATAAACTTACAGTTGAATTGGATTCAGAGAGTGCAGTTCACCAGCCCTTTCCCATTCTTAACAAAACAATGTGAAATCCAACGGGACCTTTTCTATATGTATTACAGGCAGAGCTGGTAGCACTGCCTAATAGTCAGGTTGCCTGATACTTCCCATTATAAAACCCTGTTTGCAGTTTTTATAACTTGTCCCAAATGGTTAAAGTTTGGCTGATGTTTTCCACCCTGGGTGTCTGCCTCAATGATTCAGCCATTTCCAAGAGCAAGGCTAGGGAATAAATGTTGTTTTGCAATATTTAAAAAATTCTGGCACCCTTTTCTTTGAGAGATCCTAGCACATTTCCCTCCCCCTATGCTTTGGAGGTTGGACAGGGGGGTGGCCTTTGTGTCACGGATGTGCCTTTTGCTGTTCCTGTGAAAATCTCCCCAAGTTTGTCCTCAATATAAGTCTTCGACGAATCTCAGTTTGCACATACTTGGTAGAGACTTCTTAGAGCTTAGTAACTAAAATACCTGAAGGTTTTGTGCATACTGAACATGCGCCATCCCCTCACAACTCCTGCATGTGATTTGAATGTGCATAGGGATCCCTAAAGAGCAACTGAGCACGTTCCAGCCCAGGGCTATTTAAACAAAGCTGGACTTTCCCTGCAATGGCTGCTCTAGGCCCTGCTGTGGGTCAGGCCCTGGAGCTGAGAACAGGGAGCTTGTCTCTCCTGTGCTTTCACTGATCCTCCTTCCTGGATCCAGTCAGCCTAGAGGAGGAAGCCATCTAATTTGAATGCAGAGGAGACAAGAGCCAGACAGAGGGAGAAAAAAGAGTAAACTGGGACTGAAATAGGACAGTGAGAAACCGTGACTGAGATTTGAGACAGGAGAAACCAGAACAAGTGGAGGGGAACAAAAGCTGTGAGGAAGGGAAGATAGAGCTGATGAGGAGCTAGGATATGGGGGAGGATCTAGGATTGGCTCAACAAAGAGAGAGTAGGACAAGGAGCCAGGGAGGTGTGGGAGACAGTGGAGACTGAGGCTGGATGAGGATCCTAGTGAGGGAGACTGGGACTGGGAGCCCGTGAGGGAGGGAAACAGGCAGTGGGGATGACTGGATGCTGGGAGGAAGGGAAGAGACAGGTCAGATTAAGAGCCCAGATGGGGAGAGTAGGACTGACTGGGCAAGGAGACTGGGAAGAGAAGCCTTAGGAGTGGAAACTGGGACAGATAGGTGAGGAGAATTGGACTGGGATGAGGACCTGGGGAAGAGAGGTTGGCAGGGAGGGAGCAGAAGGATCTGTGTCCCCTAGAGCAGTGCTACTCAAAGTAGTGGTCCGCGGACCGGGAGCCATCGGCTGCCAGTCTGCGCCCACATTGGGAAAAAAATTGCCAGTCCCCCAACATCAAATAGCTTGAGAAGCACTGACCTAAAGCACATTCCTCCCCAGAGCCTGAAATGGAACCCAAGATTCCTTGAATCTTCATCATTCCACTTCCGTCAGCAAATATTTGTGAAACCCTCTAACAAAGTGTGTCTCTCAACCCCCGTTATTGCTGGTTCACATGGAGGACAACAACCTTCGAGGGCTATCAGTTACTCTGTTAGCTCAAGTGGCAGAGGTCTGTGCAGTGGGTTTAAAGGTTCCAACCCTGCTGATGAACCATGTGGGTGTCAGTGTGATGCTATATGATAGAATTTCTGTTTTTTCAGTTTGCCTTTTTAAAAACCTAGGGAATTACGTAAACACAAACCCCCTGACTTTGCACACTTAATGTTCTTTTAATGTAGAGTAGTGAAAAGTTAGGAAATGCCAGAATTAAGGTGTCTGTGCAATCTTAATTTGGCCCCTTTGTGAGTGTGCATTATGATACAGTCCTTAACAGCATGATCACGTACTAATTTTCCCCCACAGGACCCTTACCTCATTCAGTGCACAGGATGGACCTACTCTGGGGGTGAATCGTGGTTGCGTAGTGAAGGAGACTGTTATCTGTGGGACTCCTGCTTCATTTACTGCAGAAGTTAGAAGGTGTATAGTGAACAGGGTGGCCACTGACACATCCCCAGAATGCAGGACACATCCAATTGGTTGTCCCTGTCCCTGCCCATATGACCCTGCCCCTGTCAGTTTACCATGTGCCGTTTTGTAGAGCGTGCCATCCTGCCCTTGCCAGCGTGATCTTGTGCACACACTGTGTGTGAGTTCATGCTAGTGGGGGCAAAGCAGCATGCCTGTGATACTGGACAAAACTATGTCTGATTTTATATCAGTACCGGACAGGGGTCAAACCAAACAAAACAAGGACTGTCTGTCTTAAAACCGGACAAAAGACCTGCCTAGTTGTAAATGAGGCAGGTGATTCAATAAGGTAGTTGAATGGTGCTCTGGGAATTGGATTCTATCACTGCGTCTGCCACAGAGCTCCTATGTGATGCTAGTCAAGTCACTTAAACCAGACTTTTCACGGGTGATCACAAATTGTGTGTGTTCTCATTTCCTGGGTATCCAACGTGAGACCCTGAGGTCTGATGTACAGAGGTGCTGAGCACTTGCAAATGTAGCTGAAGATAGTGGGGGCTGTACTATGAACACACACAGCTATGCAGTGCTTAGTACTCTTACAAATCAGTCTTAGAGGTCTGAAATTGTGCACTCAAAATTAGTGGAAACTTTTTACCTTAATTTTTTTGTGTCTCCGTTCCCCTCTGTAAAATGGGGATAATACCACCCCTCATCTCACAGAGATGATGTGAAAAAAATTAACTAATGTTTATGAAGCACTCAGATACTGTAGTGTTGAGTGCCATAGAAAAACTCATGAGGAAATTATTAATTCTGACTTCAGAGCAAGGTTTGAACAGTGTGCCGTAAATAAGGCCCAGGGCCACACGTTGAAGAGTGAGGAGAAAACATAATATTGAATAGCTGTTCATTATTTGAGCACCATCTGTGCGCTGAATGAGACAGGGGTCCTATGTAAAAAATAGTATGTTATCATGTAATTAAAGACTGTATCATGATACATATGTAGAAGGGGGTTGAAATAATGGTGCACAGGCAGCCTTAATTCTGGCATTTCCTAACTTTTGAAGTATTTGACTTTGCAACCTTAATGTACTTTGGACCTATTTTTTTGAGTGTAATATATATAGAAAGAGATGAATGTAAAAAGGTCAATCTAGCTTTATCGATATAGGTAGAAGGTCAAATCTGGTTATATATTTGACTTTGTATATAACCAGATTTAACCTTTTACCTTTGCAAGTAAGTACAACTTTTACTGGCTGGAAAAAATTGCTGGTATAATTTTCAGAAAATAAATTGGCTTATTTGAAGACTAAAATTGCATCTCTGTATGTTGGAAAATCCTGAGCTTGGAAATGAGAACTTTGCAAAGAAACCCTGAAAGGATCAAAGAGAACAAGTTAAATGTCTTCTTTAAAAAAAAAATCTTTGATCAATTACATTGGTAGCCATTAAGTTAGCAAATATATTGTACAGTAACATTTTGTTGTACTGTTATATGTACTTGGGATTTTTTAATCAGCTCCGTTGCATTTAAACTATTTTGTAAAAATGAGGTTTTGGTTAACCATTTTTTGACCACCAAGTCTGAAATACGCCTAGAGATATGAAATTTCTTTTTATATTTTTATTCAGTGGTTACATAAGGTGCTTGGCTGTCTGGTTCTTGCTCACATGCTGAGGGTGTGTAACTGATCACTTTATGTGGAACTGGGCCTGGGAAGGAATTTTCCCCCAGGTCAGATGTGGGGGGAGGGCCATTTGCCAGGAGAATATGGATATTTCTTATTTAATCAATTCACTGCCATTGCAGAGACCTCGGGCATTGATGTGCTTTGGTTCCTGCTATTCTCTGCCTGTGGCACAATAGTTTAGTCTCCTGTGGACTATAGTACTTTGTTCTAATTTTGGTTGCTGGCTTTAGTGTATGGGTGCTGGATGGTGTTGGTGGCCTATGATATACAAGAAGTCAGATTAGGTGATCTGATGGTCCCTTCTGGCCTTAAACTCTATGACTCTAAGAATTCTACCAGATATGTGCTGACACTTACTGGTAGGGACAGAACTGATTAATTTTTAGCTAACCCTATCAGAGGCCTGGACCAACAAATCCGTGATATTAACAAGTGATTTCTGCTCAAACCAATCAGAATTTTTTAACAGTATTTAGCTTCTTCTTAGGCCTGGTCCACACTGGGGGGTGAATGGGGGGATCGACCTAAGATACAAAACTTCAGCTACAAGAATAGCGCAGCTGAAGTCGATGTATCTTAGGTCGACTTACCTCGTGTCCTCACGGCTCGGGGTCGACTGCTGCCGTTCCCCTGATGACTCTGCTTCCGCCTTTTGCTGCGGTGGAGTACAGGAGTCTACGGCAGAGCGATCAGGGATCGATTTATCACGTCTACACTAGACGCGATAAATCGATCCATCACTACCTGCCGATCCGACGGCTAGTGTGGATGTACCCTTAGTAAAGATCCTAGCCTACTTAAACACATACTTAAAGATGAGTATATACTTAAGTAGTTGGCTGAATTGGGGCCCAAGGACAGCATATTGGTAGTCAGTGCAACCATCCTGACCTGAGCTAAATCATTTGCAAGTGAAAACATTGGATTTAAACACACCCCTCTTCAAATGAGAAACTTCACTGAACTTGAAGCAGGGTCTTGGAATGCACAACCTACCAGCAGTTATTGGTAGACATACTGCTAATGGGTTGATCTGGGATTTGAGAATTCCAGAATTTTTCAGAAATCCTTCCACAGATAGATAATAACAGTTGAATCAACCAGATCTGAATCAATCAGATCTGTCCTATCTAGGTATTTATAGTGATCTCATCATGATGGTAAGTAAACGCATACTAGACAACTGAGGTGATGGAATACCACTCTAAGGCAAATAAATATCCCTGTATGTTTCTACAAATGTTATATTTCTTTAATTTCACTAAGGTCTGGGCCTTAACATCAGGCCTTGGTAATTTTACAGACTCATTTGGAAAGGGTGGAGTTGTAAACCAAAGCAACAGCTGATATTCACCTTTTCAGACAGTTGGGTGAAACTTCTGGTTCGTTTTGTTGGTTAATACCCTACTTTTTATCCGGGGGGTCTCAGCACACTCAGAATCACCTGGAATTCTCGGCACTGGGGGGTAAAATTCTGGCCCTATTGAAGTCAAGGAGATTTTTGTCATTGACTTCAGCAGGGCTAACATTTCACCTCTGAAGCATTATGTTATTTAACAGCTGTACCATTTTTTGTTCATATCTACGTCTCCATGTCTTTTAGGTCCTGGATGCTATTTATTGCCCAATTCAGGAAAGCACAAAATCACATGCTTTACAGTAAGCATGTATTTAATTCCCATTGATTTCAATGCTTAAAGCTAAGCACGTGCTTAAGGGCCCTCCCTGAATCCCTGTGTTTCCCTACATTGGGATCTATAAATTGCTTTTCTGTCAGTGCACTGTGCGTTGTTCAGGTACAAGGCTCTTGCACATCTGATTTCAAGCTGGTGTGGAAGTCCCTTCCACAAAAGTTCAGTACCAAGGACTCAATATTTTAAAAGTATGAATGAAGCATTTTGTTTTTTTTAATTCTTTTACATGTATTGTTGCATTGTGTGGTTCCTTACAGTATTTTGTACAGCACCTTGGTGTAGGTAAAAGGTGCTTTATAAATCTTACAATAAGAATCTACCTTCCCACAACTGTCTTGTCACCTCCCAGTCTATCATTTACACCTGTCTTTGTACCTGTAGATGTGTCCATATATGTATGTGTATATATATAAAATATACTGATGCTCAGGTGTATTTTGGCATGACTGTTCTGTGGACCACAGAATTATCATCACACTCTTCACAATCCTATTTCATCTGCTCATATGATGGACACCTCTGGAATGTACAGACTGCATTTGGTTGCAGTTTGGAAGAGGCCAACATTTCAACTGAGCCTCATGTATTTCTTCTGTTATGTATTTCTCACAGACATACAACAGTTGAGGATGTCCAAAAGGGAAGGAAAAAATTTGGCCAAAGGCTCCACTTCTCCTGTTGTGAAAAGTGCCATAGAGTCTTTAATGATAATGCAGAGCAGACAGAAAATTAATTTTTTTAAGGGTGAAATGCTTTCACCCAGCAAACTGCATGGTATTCCTTGTAGCTACTTTGGAATAAAAAAAGACTCAGTAGACCCCAGCAGTACTGAAACTATGGTCATGTGGAGTCGAGGGATCCCACGAACACTGCCTATGCCAAAAAAGCCAAATACACCTAGATGAATAAAGGAACATATAGAAAGTAAGGGGGAAATAATCTTCTTATGATGAGCATTTCACAGACATAAAAATATATTTGCAGTACCTTGTTAAAAGGATCATTTCAAACACCAGGTACTTGGCAGATATTTTAAAAGTCCCATAAAAATGCTTTGTGTATGCATGTGCAGAAGGGGGATCGTTGCAACATACAGGGTTTATTTCACTGTCATACATTTGTAAATAAAATACTCAGTCTCTGGTTGTTTCAAAAAGTCCAAAATAACGTTGGCAGCAGAGGTTAAGTAGTTCATAAGTGCCTTCCAAGTCATGCTTAGTCTGTTGCTACTTAAACAGCAGACCATACTTGACTTTATATTTACTTGTTTAGGAAATATGCCTTATCAGCATAGTTGTTTTTCTGCTTCACACACATCACAGTCACTAAACAGGAAATCATCTGTCATGGTCGGTCAGTCTAAGGGATTGATGGTGAATGAATGAATGAAATTACACATTTTAAAAAAACCTATTAAATCATCTAGTCCTCCTAGCAGGAGCTCAGAGGGCTGTTCCCTACAATAACAAATTATTATCATGTTCTTTGTATTTTTGAATGACTCAAGCAACAGAAATTCCACTAACTCACTGTGTCTTGGGCCTTATTGTTAGGAAATATTTCTTGATGTTTAACTTAAATTGTTCTTGTGCAGTTTCATATTATTATTCATAGTTATTTTGATGAGGACCATTCTAAATATTCCTTTCCTTCTTGGTGTTTATGCTCTTCCAATACTTGTAGATACGTTACCAGGATATCTTTAGTCATCACATAGCCAGACTATATATTGGAAGGCCTTAGTTCTTGTAATCTTTCTGCATAAGCCAATGCCTATAGCCTATTAACCACTTTGTTCCCCTTCTCAAAATTCCCTTAAGTTCATCAGTGTTTTCTGGTACTGTGATACCAAGAACTGCATGCAGTTTCTGTTCACAGTCTTCCTAGTCTAGTACCATTTCACAGAGAGTGAAAATTATACCAATCTTTGCTTCACTGCACCAGATACCTCCTGTCAAATAATGTCACATTTTTGTGACTTTTTAAAAACAGCTCCTAGGGAAGATGATTTAAACTTGAAAGCTGGTGTATTCATAGTGTGTAGGTCATAGATTTGCCTTTCGATTATCTGGTGAAAATCAGATTTGATGTAAAATTATACGTGTTTACAAAATGCACTCTGTGCATATGTACTGGATTATGTTAAATGATAAAACTAACAGTCTCCAAGAAGAGCTCACAGCTCAGGAGATATACAGTGTTTTCACTCTCAGCAACGACTGCATAAAAATTCCCCCAAGGGTGTTTGTGGTGCAGCATTGAAGGACTGTTTCTGCTTGGACCCATGGAGAGCATACAGCAGTGTGTGGCAGTTGCCCTTCTCCTTTCCACCTCTACTGCGCTCTCTCTACTGCCTGTTTGGTGGGTCCCCAGGTGCAGTGAGCTACCATCCACTCCATATGTTCCCCACTGTGGTCAATTTCAGTTTCTAAACTGGCAGTGTAAATCTGGCTGTTGCATATCTTGGCTAATCTCAAACCAAAGTAGAACCTTCTGGCACTATATGTCTTTCAGTTTGCTAAATCTTTCAACAATGGTACATTTTGCTTTTCTATGGCACCTTCCATCCAAGCATCTCAAAATGTTTTCCAGGCATTAATGAATCAGACCAATTAATGAATAAGGATTTGACAAGAAAATTGTGGCAGAGTGATTAAATGAGTTGACTAAGGTCACAAAGCAAGCCAGCCATGGAGTTGAGAATAAAATCCCTGTTTCTTGATTTTTCCTTTAATTGCTCAACAACGCTCCCTTGTATGTATAATATAATTTTAAAAACCATTTCAGTCTTCTTTGTATAGCTAATTTAAACCAACATTTCTTTCCTCCACCTAAATTTAATTGATTTATCTTTTCACTGAGGAAAAAGAATCAGTGTATGACATTATTTTCACTTTAAGGTTGTTTGCAGGGCTACAGTGTTATGCATTAAATAATGTAACAAGATTTTTTGAAGATGCCACAAGAATTGTTTACACTCTAGTTAGTGTTTTCAAAAGCTAATAGACTATATTATCTTGTAATAACAGATCAATTATACATCTCTTTTAGGCAGGATTTTTTTCACCAAAATTAGTTTTATAATTATACACACCTCCATTAAGACTGCAGAGTATATTTTCAATAAATGGAAAGGATTCACTAGAGAGAATACTTATTAAAATGTGCAGGCAGTTCTGCATTTTATAAAGCAAAGCTGTACTTCTCAAAGCCTTCTGCATCTACAGAATATAAATATTGAGTAGTACATCGGGTATTTAAATAAGCCAATCACAAAAGGATTTTTAAAGCTGATTTTATCTTATGTTGTTTCTTTTCTTTGTCTCGTTTCTTTATTTCTCTTTAATTTTCTTTGTTTCCCCCACTATCGCTCTAGATGTCTCACTCTTTCACTTTGCTCTTCAAACAAGTTACACTCTTCTGTAGTGACATTCTGCTCCTGAGTATAGTCTCATTATGGCATGTACAACACCCGGATGAGAGCCATACTTGCTATCACCATGTTTAAACAGACTACCATAGCATATATTCTTTGAGTGTCAGTTGTGGGTTGATGTTGTCTGAGCACGGTTTCTTTGGAGCTGAGTTTGAATGTATCTAAACTCTGTTTTAAAGCCAGTGTAGACAGGACCTTCAATCCCAATATTGTATCCCCAATCTTTTGCCTTCCCTTTTTGGTTTCTCCTGCTCTCTCATTCAATCGCTTTACTTTTGCTATCAGTTCTGACTGTACTTCATGGATCCCAATTTGGTATTATGTCATGTCTCTTTCCTGTGTCTTTCCCTCCATAATATGCTGTATTTGTCTTTCTGGGCACTATGTGTGAAATTCTGCCCTCATTCAAATCACTGGGAGTTTTGGCATTGACTTTAGTGGAGCCAGGATTTCATCCTACCTCCTTACTGTGACCTTGCTCCACTCTGGGCTAGTTTAAAACCTTTTTGCATAGGTTCCTCTTGCCGAGAATCCAATACACTGGTTCCCCAGCTGATCAAGGAGATTCTATGCTCTCAACTTTCCTTCCACAGAAGAAGACCCATGTGATATGAAACTGAACCCCTTCAATCCGGTCTATCCCCTCCCTGATTTGGGATTTTAGGGCCACTCTACGATAGGCTTTTTTAACCAACTTCCCCTATTCTAAGCTGGGGTTGAGGGGAGTGAGAAAAATACAAGACAATTTGGAACTAACAAGATACTTGCAAAACTTCACTGTTCAATTGCACTGCATTTCTTGCTTCCTATCCCCCTTCTTGTGGTCTCCTTGGATGGTAAGCTCTGGGTGCAGGGATCGTCCATGTCCTCATTTTTCTCTGTAAAGCATCTAGTGCACTGTTGACACTATTTAAATCATCATCATCATCACAATCCACTATCATAAACAATACAGATCTCAATGGGAAGGTGGGGAAAAGACATAGAGGGTACAGTGAATATTAAATAAGTCCTAAGCATACTATGAAATGTTGTTGCAAAAATAACCCGTGACATTCTCTGGCTATATGTCTTGTACAGAGGATTCTCATGTAAAACTGGGAAGGTAATAACTGCTATACGCAGCATTGGTGCAATCACATTTTGGCAGAGACTGTACCATTCTGGAGTCGCCAGTAGAACAATTAATACTACAATAGACCAATGGAGGGAACTAAGGGGTTATCACTGGAGCGGGCATTCAAAAAGAGGTTAGATAAAACTCGTGTGGGAATGAAATAGGGAAAAGTTTTGCATGATGTGTAATGTCTGAACACTTGACTCAGAGAATCTTTTTCATCCTTTCATTTCATGATTCTGTGGCATGCCAATTTAGCGGAAACTGCCCCCCTACTCATTTTTTTATTGTGTGGCATCATTTTATTTTCAGACTAGACTTAAAAACAGAGGTTCTGGTCTGCATGGCCATTAACAACCCAGGGCACTTTTCATAAAAGTATGGACTTTGTTCCGAAATGACCCCTCTCCAAACAGCTCAGCAACATGCTGTGTGTTGATTTGTGGCCACTCTCCGCCATGCAGGTGGTTGCATTTCAATGGAGCTAAATATTGTTTCTGAAGTACTTTCAGGCCCCTTGGGAGGAAAGGTGCTGTTTAAACATTAGAAATTTTTATTATTACCAACTTGCCAAAAAGTGAAGCGGTGACATTTTCAATTAACTTTTACTAAGCTTGAAGTGCCTGGGTATCTTGTGCGTGTGAGCTTAATTAGGTGCTTATTAATATCACAGTATTGTGCAGAGGTGTGGCTAGAATGATGATCCGTATTAGACATCTCTACAGCAGGTCCTCCTAGCTCTGCTCAGGGAAAAAAGGAGAGTCTGGAGCCGGTAGAAAGGTTTTATTTTTATTTGTTTGTTTTAAGGATATTTTTCATGGAGTCTTTCAGTTCTAGGTCACTGGCTTGATTGACTACCACTCAGATCAGCAATGGCCAAAAATCATTACCCTTGGATGGCTGTTTGGTCGCCTTTGTGAAATTGGTTTGTTGTTTAAGAGTCCCAGGGTATGTCTACACTACGGAATAAGGTCAAATTTATAGAAGTCGTTTTTTTAGAAATCGGTTTTATATATTCAAGTGTGTGTGTCCCCACAGAAAATGCTCTAAGTGCATTAAGTGCATTAACTCGGCGGAGTGCTTCCACAGTACCGAGGCTAGAGTCGACTTCCGGAGCGTTGCACTGTGGATAGCTATCCCACAATTCCCGTAGTCTCCGCTGCCCATTGGAATTCTGGGTTGAGATCCCAATGCCTGATGGGGCTAAAACATTGTCGCGCGTGGTTCTGGGTACATATCGTCAGGCCCCCGTTCCCTCCCTCCCTCCGTGAAAGCAAGGGCAGACAATCGTTT
Organism: Lepidochelys kempii; assembly: GCF_965140285.1. Lineage (NCBI taxonomy): Eukaryota > Metazoa > Chordata > Testudines > Cheloniidae > Lepidochelys > Lepidochelys kempii. The sequence continues at coordinate 254,935,581 of NC_136380.1, forward strand.
CGCGCCTTTTTTCCTGAGTTACCTGTGCAGACGCCATACCACGGCAAGCATGGAGCCCGCTCAGGTAACCGTCACCCTATGTCTCCTGGGTGCTGGCAGACGCGGTACGGCTTTGCTACACAGTAGCAGCAATCCCTTGCCTTGTGGCAGCAGACGGTACAGTACGACTGGTAGCCGTCATCGTCATGTCCGAGGTGCTCCTGGCCACATTGGTTGGGAGCGCCTGGACAGACATGGGCGCAGGGACTTAATTTAGAGTGACTTGACCAGGTCATTCTCTTTAGTCCTGCAGTCAATCCTATTGAACTGTCTTATGGTGAACAGGCAGGCGATACGGATTGCTAGCAGTCGTACTGTACCATCTTCTGCCGGGCAGGCAAGAGATGAGGATGGCTAGCAGTCGTACTGTACCATCTTCTGCCGAGCAGCCATGAGATGTGGATGGCATGAAGTCCTTCTGCACCGTCTGCTGCCAGCCAAAGATGTAAAAGATAGATGGAGTGGATCAAAACAAGAAATAGACCAGATTTGTTTTGTACTCATTTGCTTCCCCCCCTCCCCGGTCTAGGGGACTCATTCCTCTAGGTCACATTGCAGTCACTCACAGAGAAGGTGCAGCGAGGTAAATCTAGCCATGTATCAATCAGAGGCCAGGCTAACCTCCTTGTTCCAATAAGAACAATAACTTAGGTGCACCATTTCTTATTGGAACCCTCCGTGAAGTCCTGCCTGAAATACTCCTTGATGTAAAGACACCCCCTTTGTTGATTTTAGCTCCCTAAAGCCAACCCTGTAAGCCGTGTTGTCAGTCGCCCCTCCCTCCGTCAGAGCAACAGCAGACAATCATTCCGCGCCTTTTTTCTGTGCGGACGCCATACCAAGGCAAGCATGGAGGCCGCTCAGCTCACTTTGGCAATTAGGAGCACATTAAACACCACACGCATTATCCAGCAGTATATGCAGCACCAGAACCTGGCAAAGTGATACCGGGCGAGGAGGCGACGTCAGCGCGGTCACGTGAGTGATCAGGACATGGACACAGATTTCTCTGAAAGCATGGGCCCTGCCAATGCATGCATCATGGTGCTAATGGGGCAGGTTCATGCTGTGGAACGCCGACTCTGGGCTCGGGAAACAAGCACAGACTGGTGCGACCGCATAGTGTTGCAGGTCTGGGACGATTCCCAGTGGCTGTGAAACTTTCGCATGCGTAAGGGCACTTTCATGGAACTTTGTGACTTGCTTTCCCCTGCCCTGAGGCGCATGAATACCAAGATGAGAGCAGCCCTCACAGTTGAGAAGCGAGTGGCGATAGCCCTGTGGAAGCTTGCAACGCCAGACAGCTACCGGTCAGTTGGGAATCAATTTGGAGTGGGCAAATCTACTGTGGGGGCTGCTGTGATGCAAGTAGCCCACGCAATCAAAGATCTGCTGATATCAAGGGTAGTGACCCTGGGAAATGTGCAGGTCATAGTGGATGGCTTTGCTGCAATGGGATTCCCTAACTGTGGTGGGGCCATAGACAGAACCCATATCCCTATCTTGGCACCGGAGCACCAAGCCGCCGAGTACATAAACCGCAAGGGGTACTTTTCGATAGTGCTGCAAGCTCTGGTGGATCACAAGGGATGTTTCACCAACATCAACGTGGAATGGCCGGGAAAGGTACATGTCGCTCGCATCTTCAGGAACTCTGGTCTGTTTCAAAAGCTGCAGGAAGGGACTTTATTCCCAGACCAGAAAATAATTGTTGGGGATGTTGAAATGCCTATAGTTATCCTTGAGGACCCAGCCTACCCCTTAATGCCATGGCTCATGAAGCCATACACAGGCAGCCTGGACAGTAGTCAGGAGCTGTTCAACTACAGGCTGAGCAAGTGCAGAATGGTGGTAGAATGTGCATTTGGACGTTTAAAGGCGCGCTGGCGCAGTTTATTGACTCGCTTAGACCTCAGCGAAACCAATATTCCCACTGTTATTACTGCTTGCTGTGTGCTCCACAATATCTGTGAGAGTAAGGGGGAGACATTTATGGCGGGGTGGGAGGTTGAGGCAAATCGCCTGGCTGCTGGTTACGCGCAGCCAGACACCAGGGCGGTTAGAAGAGCACAGGAGGGTGCGGTGTGCATCAGAGAAGCTTTGAAAACCAGTTTCATGACTGGCCAGGCTACGGTGTGAAAGTTCTGTTTGTTTCTCCTTGATGAAACCCCCCACCCCTTGGTTCACTCTACTTCCCTGTAAGCTAACCACCCGCCCCTCCTCCCTTCAATCACCGCTTGCAGAGGCAATAAAGTCATTGTTGCTTCACATTCATGCATTCTTTATTCATTCATCACACAAATAGGGGTAGCCCAGGTAGCCCAAGGTAGCCCAGGAGGGGTGGTGGAGGAGGGAAGGAAAATGCCACACAGCACTTTAAGCACAGCACTTTAAAAGTTTACAACTTTAAAATTTATTGAATGCCAGCCTTCTTTTTTTTGGGCAATCCTCTGGTGGAGTGGCTGGTTGGCCGGAGGCCCCACCGACCGCGTTCTTGGGCGTCTGGGTGTGGAGGCTATGGAACTTGGGGAGGAGGGCGGTTGGTTACAGAGGGGCTGCAGTGGCAGTCTGTGCTCCAGCTGCCTTTGCTGCAGCTCAACCATACACTGGAGCATACTGGTTTGGTCCTCCAGCAGCCTCAGCATTGAATCCTGCCTCCTCTCATCACGCTGCCGCCACATTTGAGCTTCAGCCCTGTCTTCAGCCCGCCACTTACTCTCTTCAGCCCGCCACCTCTCCTCCCGGTCATTTTGTGCTTTCCTGCACTCTGACATTATTTGCCTCCACGCATTCGTCTGTGCTCTGTCAGTGTGGGAAGACAGCATGAGCTCGGAGAACATGTCATCATGAGTGCGTTTTTTTTTTCTTTCTAAGCTTCAGTAGCCTCTGGGAAGGAGAAGATCCTGTGATCATTGAAACACATGCAGCTGGTGGAGAAAAAAAAAAGGGACAGCGGTATTTAAAAAGACACATTTTATAAAACAGTGGCTACACTCTTTCAGGGTAAACCTTGCTGTTAACATTACATACATAGCACATGTGCTTTTGTTACAAGGTCGCATTTTGCCTCCCCCCACCGCATGGCTACCCCCTCAACCTTCCCCCCTCCCTGTGGCTAACAGCGGGGAACATTTCTGTTTAGCCACAGGCAAACAGCCCAGCAGGAATGGGCTCCTCTGAGTGTCCCCTGAAGAAAAGCACTCTATTTCAACCAGGTGACCATGAATTATATCTCACTCTCCTGAGGATAACACAGAGAGATAAAGAACGGATGTTGTTTGAATGCCAGCAAACATACACTGCAATGCTTTGTTCTACAATGATTCCCGAGTACGTGTTACTGGCCTGGAGTGGTAAAGTGTCCTACCATGAAGGACACAATAAGGCTGCCCTCCCCAGAAACCTTTTGCAAAGGCTTTAGGAGTACATCTAGGAGAACCGCGAATGCCAGGGCAAAGTAATCCTTTCACATGCTTGCTTTTAAACCATGTATAGTATTTTAAAAGGTACACTCACCAGAGGTCCCTTCTCCACCTGCTGGGTCCAGGAGGCAGCCTTGGGTGGGTTCGGGGGGTACTGGCTCCAGGTCCAGGGTGAGAAACAGTTCCTGGCTGTCGGGAAAACCGGTTTCTCCGCTTGCTTGCTGTGAGCTATCTACAACCTCATCATCATCTTCTTCGTCCCCAAAACCTGCTTCCGTGTTGCCTCCATCTCCATTGAAGGAGTCAAACAACACGGCTGGGGTAGTGGTGGCTGAACCCCCTAAAATGGCATGCAGCTCATCATAGAAGCGGCATGTTTGGGGCTCTGATCCGGAGCGGCCGTTCGCCTCTCTAGTTTTCTGGTAGGCTTGCCTCAGCTCTTTCAGTTTCACGCGGCACTGCTTCGGGTCCCTGTTATGGCCTCTGTCCTTCATGCCCTGGGAGATTTTGACAAAGGTTTTGGCATTTCGAAAACTGGAACGGAGTTCTGATAGCACGGATTCCTCTCCCCAAACAGCGATCAGATCCTGTACCTCCCGTTCGGTCCATGCTGGAGCTCTTTTGCGATTCTGGGACTCCATCATGATCACCTGTGCTGATGAGCTCTGCATGGTCACCTGCAGCTTGCCACGCTGGCCAAACAGGAAATGAGATTCAAAAGTTCGCGGTTCTTTTCCTGTCTACCTGGCCAGTGCATCTGAGTTGAGAGTGCTGTCCAGAGCAGTCACAATGGAGCACTCTGGGATAGCTCCCGGAGGCCAATACCATCGAATTGTGTCCACAGTACCCCAAATTCGAGCCGGCAAGGTCGATTTAAGCGCTAATCCACTTGTCAGGGGTGGAGTAAGGAAATTGATTTTAAGAGCCCTTTAAGTCTAAATAAAGGGCTTCATTGTGTGGACGGGTGCAGGTTTACATTGATTTAACGCTGCTAAATTCGACCTAAAGTCCTAGTGTAGACCAGGGCCCAGAGGTAGCCACTTTACAAATAGCTCCTCAGTTCATGTTCATTGGCTAGATTAGTAGCATTTATATCAGAGAGAGGCCAAGTATCTAATGGGACAGGGAAACTGAATTATTCCCTCTTCCTCAAGAAAAGCATTGGGGTACATTATCGGGCTGGTGGGGGGCTGTGCCTGTTGGTGTACTTGTTTTGTAATGTCTGGTTGGTCTGTATGGTTGTCAGTCCATCACCTTTCACAAGCACTAAAAAAAAAAACCCACATAATTTTTTGTCCATATTTTTCAACATCTACCTTTTTACCACAGAGGCATCAAAGCTTTGCAAATTGCACAGGCAGATATAGGGCCACATTTATCCTTGGCATAAGCAAGTGCAATACTCCATTGACTTCAGTGACTTTAGTTGAGGTGACTTCAATGGACCTGCATCTGCTTATGCCAAGGGTGAATTTGCCTCATGGAATGTGATACTGTTGACATCATGGCACATAGTGCACTGTTCACATACCTCAAAAAAGGGAGAATTGTTTCTGCCTCAACCACACTTTGATGTCACTAATATCTATGGTTTGAGTTTGGGTGTTAGGGCTTTTAATAAGTTCTGTTCTGCAGTATGAAAATGATTTTCAAATTATAAACATTTGTTTCTTATATGTGTTTGACTGATTAGATATGCTCTCCGAATGTTACTGTTGTGTCTGAATGAATGTATATCTGAGTTAGTCCATTTGGTAGGACAGTACAGTGGCTTTATTCACCCCAGAGAAAGTGCATTACATTTAAACTACTCTTGTGATTCTTCTGCATTATAGGCAGAGGTTCAAAACTTAAAACAGTTCAACAGCCAGGAGTTACATTTGCAGAACAAAAGCAATAAGTTTCTAGATGTCATTGCAGACAGCTTGATACTGTCCATTGTTTTGACAGTTAGAAATGGAATTTTCCTTATAGAAAGGTCCTATAATATTTTATAGAGAATAACCTTTCTATATAGAGGTTTTGAAACTAACCTACAGAATTCTATAGATAGAATTTTCTATTGAATTTGGTTGTTTTTAGAGTAATTTTCATAGAGCCCTGTTTAATTTCTCTGGAATGCTGTTGACTTCATCTCGATAAAATTCTACAGAACTTTCCTCTAAAGGTTATCCCCAGAATGGACAATGGCAACATGAGAGACTTAAGGGTATTCTGAAAAGTTAATGAGGGGCATTTTTGAGTATCTGACTCAGCTGCAATATTGTGTTATGTTTATATTATATGGCGTTTGTTTTATTAAAAAAACATAGGTATATTTTGAACTCCAAACACATCCTCTTGAAACATATACAGCAAGGTCTGACTGTAACAGCAACTGTCCATAGTGACTAAAATGACAATGGTCTTTTCTTTTCTCTCTCTTTTATTAACTCTAGGTGTTCTCTGCCTGCCAGACAGTCTGAACCTTCACAAAGACCAGCAAAGGTCAAATAAGCCAGGCGAAGTACAAATGTTTAGCCAATCAGAGTTAAGGACCATAGAGCAATCCTTGCTCGCTACCCGGGTGGGAAGCATTACCGAACTCAGTAAGTGCAACATCATTTATGTTCTTTTTTCCTCTTAAAGTAAAACAAAAAACCCAATGTATTATATGTTTCTATAAAAGACAGGCTGAAGCGCTATCAAGGGAGACTTCTTTAATAGTGGGAAGAAGGAGGGCCTTATTTGCTCCACAGAGATCCCACTGGTCAGTTTGGAAGCTGAAGGGTGGAACAAGGCCTTAGAAGAGAGGAGTGTGAGTGTGTAGATGATACTCACAAACATACAAATGACTCCATTAGAATTTCAGAAGATCCTTCATCCCCACTTTCCCTCCCTCCACTTCCAGTGGGAGAAAAAACAAAACTTATAGAACACAAATTAGCTGCCTGGAAAATAAATTATTTGTTATTAATCAAAACGCTTTTGGGGCAATATGATAAGCTGCTATACCTGTCACAGTTCTAAAGCTTTGATTTCAGTACAAATAAATTATTTACAGTTCTCTGAACACCATAGACATGTTTTGTTTGTAGGACGCAAATGCTCTGTGAATCCTAATGCAATGTAAAAACTCAGGGGTTGTAGGTGCATTTCTTTTTAGGGTTTCCCTGAAGGCAGAAACCTGATATCACGTTTATACTGTGTCCTCAAATTCAAATATTTAGCTGATTTCGTAGTTCTATGCAGTGTTTTCCCCAGGAATTGAAATTGGGGGGGGGGTCAGGATGAGGAGTGAGATCATGAGGGTGTAGGTGGGCTCTATGGCAGCATAGTAAAAACTGAAAAATGTTTCATGACCATTTTATTAGATTTTAAAATCATCACACAAATTAAAGTTGGCTACTCAAGCCTTCTATGAAGCACTACATCTACATCCTTCTTGGTTTCTTCTTATAATTTTGCACAACTCTGTTAATGAACTTCTTGAATGCAATGCATTCATCTTTGGTGGCTTCTCTTGTGTCCGGTACTTCCATTCCTTCAATTGATATGCTCATTAGTTCATTCACATGATCAGGCAGAAGACGACTTCTTTCAAAACACAAAATTCTATTCAATGATGAAAAAGAACGCTCAGCTGTAACTGTTGTGAGTGGGAGTAGCAAGAGATGAATTCCTACTTCTTTCAGCCCAGGAAACATAGCATAAAGATTGGGCTGAGCCACTAGAGATGATAAAAAATAAGTTGAAGTCAAATCTTCATTCACTCGTCATATGATATTCCACTCTGGGTTCAAATTCCCTATTCTGTCCTGATCACATGGCAGCCCCATTGCTGGTTGTGCCTCACTCCATTCAGCTGTCGGTGTTTTATAAGACAGGGATCTGTTAAAGCTACGTAGAGGTTGAGTAGAATCTAGAAGTCGCTGTTGTAGATTTTTAAGAATCAAGTCTGTGTACTTTTTCAGTTGTCTTAACAAACACTTATTGTCCTCTTCACTTAAGGATTCAATATAAATGCCTTCATTAGTCAACTTCTGGACTGAAGTCTTTGCTTCTTCCAGTACTTTTTCAGTGGATAGCTCTCTGATTGATACAAATGTAGCTTCTGTTGCTGGACAAAGATCTACTACTGTTGTAGCAGATGCCTGGATGGCATTGTTTAATGACCCAAGTGGTTTCAACAGTAGACTTACAAGAGAGAGAATGGCAATAGTCTTCTCTGAACGTAGTAGCAAAAGTAATCCACCAGCCTCACTACTTAGATCCATCCATTCTTGGTAGACACTTTCCAAAGACAGTAATAATGGCTGGAGTAATTTTAAGACAACAGGCAAGGACCACTCATGAGAAAGCCAGAGGGTTTTCCCAGGTTGGACTAATTTGAACTTCAGTCCCAGTGTATCTTCTATATTTTCCAAGATATTCAGTCTTTTTGGACTCTTGCTGAAAAAAGACTATAATGAAGACATTAAATTTATAGCTTTTTTTAAATGTCTTTTGAAGAGTCTGCAGCTCATACTAGCGCTAGTTGGACTAGCTGGCCTCTGCAGTGTGTATAGGAGAGATTAGGGTTACACTTTTCTCTGAGAAAAGCTTGTGCTCCACCATGTCTTTCAGAGAAGTTTGCAGCTCCATCAAATGCACAAACAGCCATCTGTTTGGGGTCCCATTGACAAGCATTTAACTCTTCTAAGATGTGGGTTGTCACAGATGCAGCCGATGTGTCTTCTATAACTTGAACATCTAGAAATGCATCTACTGGCCTACCACTGACCTCAAGATAATGTACACAATGACTTAATACTTGATGACCATTTGCATTGGTGCATTCATCAGCCGTGTATTTTTTTTTGAATGTGGTGAGAGAGTTCTTCACTTTTTCAACTGTTGAGTCTTTCACTGTTGCACCACATGTGTCTAGCCAGTCAGTTGAGTTTCTTGCAGACAGACAGTGAGCATTTGCTGATCTTGTTCGGAACTGGTGTTCAACTTCAGGATGAAGAAGTGACAATGCACTTAACATTGGCCTCCAGTTTGTAGTGAGTGGTATTTCTTGCTTAAATAGAAAGTATGATGCCACGGCCATGTTTGTTTGCATGAACTATGTTGTGTCTCCAACATGCTTAACAGCCTCATTAACACTCACCGGTGTTGTCCTTGGTCAGTGGAGACTCAGAGTTCAGAGGTGCTTTCCCATGAGTTCATCTCCCAGGTGGGGGGCAAGAAGGCACCTTGCTCGCTCCTCCAGCTGCTCACTGTTCGCTCTGGCCACTGTTGTTGGTTGTGCCACCGTTCACGCCATCGCTCTGTTGCCAATGGCCCTGCGCTGTCACCTTCTGCTGCCACCTGCCACTGTGACCTCTGCGAGTTGGTCTCTTGAGGTTCCACCCAGCTCTCAGTGATTTTAGCTGAGCTCTCAGTGGGGGAACCTCACTGCTAGTGCAGATTGGGCCGTCTCTTCAACAGAAACACTGTCCCACAGCAGGTCTAAGCACTTAGACCTGATTATAAGTGATTTCAGCTGTAGTGATCACTTAACAAAACAAAGACTATCTATGGAGCCTAATCAGCTCTGTCTTTAAACAGTGGAGAGGGGCAGGTACTTGTGACTCAGACAGACCATCAAGCAAAACACCTGTCCCCGCTGTCTCTCTCGATGCCCCTCAATCAGCACAGGCTAAGTACAGTTCTACTGCCCTTTACTCCTACAATAAGAATAACATTTCATTACACCCCCCCCACACACATTCAAGTGATTTGTAACCCAACCCCAGCCAAAATCTATCACTTGGGCAACACAGCTCTGTTTGCTGGATACCTAAGTAGATTAGGTGTGAATGTAAATACAATCTGGTCCTGAAGCCTTTCCCCCCAGCTCATCACTAGCTGTCAGGGAGAGCTCATTTAGACTTTGCTTGCAAATCATAATTCGAAATTATTAGGTTGGCCAACATCACCGAAATGAATGCAATGACATGGTCATAAAAAACAACAGCTGTATAAGGAAGCTAGTCTATGTTCATACTTTTCAAATCTATTATACTTTTTCAGATACACGTATTTTATCATACACTGTATATGCTTTTAAAGTGTGTATTAATTTCAATTCAAATTTCCAAGCAATCACTAAATTGGCAACCCTGCATGTAACTAGTTCACAAAACTTGGGAGGGAGGGGTGTTGGGGAAATTCGGGGGGTAAACACCCCCATAGAGGGGGTGTAGGGAAATCCCTGGTTCTATGTGCAGTTGTACTAAGGGCTGCTGTGGAATGAGGAGCTGTAGCAGCACATTCCAAGATGGTGCGGTGGGTCTATTAGCTGTTGGCCCAGAACACAGGCAAATTATTCTTTGGGGATATAGCTGGAAAAAGGTACCCCCAAGCAGGGTGGGTTGATTTAAATCCAGGAGATTTAAATCAGCGATTTAAATCATTATTTAAACCACCAAGTGGAAAGCCTCAATTTAAATCATCCATTTTAATCAAACTTTTCTGTTTTGTATTCCGGTTATTTTCTAAAGAAAGGTTGCATTCTCACTGATTAATATAACCATTAAACATGCTGATTTACAACTAAGTAGAGCTTTTATATAGATTTGATACTTTTTATTATGTAGGAGAATACAGTATAACTATATACATTTATATATAGGTGAGTACACTATAACTGTATCCATTTATTTTAGCAATTAACATTTTCAGATTCTTATTAATTGTACATTTTTAGTGGGTTAGAAAATGGTGACTGATATACTGGTTATTTACTAGATAATTAACTTTTTGCTCATGATTTGTGTCAAGCGATATTAGGATAGTAACTGGAATTTAATTTTGTGGGTACTGGACTCACAAAACAGCATATCAAACTTATAAAATTAAAATTAAACAAAACAATCTTAAACATTTTGGATATTTAAACTTCTCTTATCGAAACACGTCTCACATTTACAACTAAAAGATTTATTAAACAGAGGGATTAACTGTAGTCAGAAAATTAAACTGATTATTTCAGGTCAGCCTGGAAAAATTTTTAGATATTTGTAAGTAAAAGGGACTGGAGCTCAAGTTCCTACTTTCCTAATCTCTTGAAAATGAGACAGTCTCCTAAGGTACTTAGGCTGACTCATTGTGCCATATTTATAAAGCTTGACCTCAAAAGTTAGATGTTTTCCGCTGATTTTTTCTTTATATTGAAAAGCAGCCTCTAACTCAAAGTTTTTGATAGAGACTTGTGGATTTAGTTTTATTCAAATGTTTTAAGAGACTATAATAAATTTAGGCCTCAATATATTTTGTATTAAACTCAGATTTCATTTTAAACAGGTTTATTTTTAAAAAGAAAAATATATTATTTAAATAACAAACTCAAGAAAATCAGATTTAAATAAAAAAATCTTCCCCCTCTCCCCTTCCCAAAATCATTGATTTTTGTCTACCCTGCCCCCCAAGTCAATGGGAGCTGTGTGCAGATATCTGAACACAGAATTCGGTGCCTTAAGCGTATTGATAGCAATCAAAGAGAGTCTCTAAGCAGGGAGCCACGTCTCCTGCCACCATGTGCACACATGCCATAGAAGAAGAGTTAGTAGTAGTAGTAGTAGGGAGGGGTGTATGTGTGTGTGTGAGAGAGAGAGAGACACACACACACGTAGTACCACACCAGGTCACAATACCCTAGGAGCCAGACCCTAAATTTTGTGTACATCCTAAATAAACACCGAACAAGAGGAAAGAGTGAGCCTGTAACTTCAATGTTTTTCAGAGCAAGTAAAGTAATTTTTTAAAAACAAGTCTCTGGCAACCAAATTCTGAATGAGCATGATTATCCAGAGTTTATTTACATTAATCATTCATTTAAGTACCCAGAAAAGCTAGCATGCAAAAATAGGCAGATGCCAAGGAAAGATGTCTCTTTGCTTTCACCTTTTCTGTCTGGAATCAGGCTGCCTTGCTGGGTGACCAGCTGTTGGGCTGCTAGTATCTTTGGGGATAAGAAGAGCTATCTATCTCCCTGCAGGATGACAGCTGGCAAACTGAGCCCAATTACTGCCCTTTTTCTGTTTCCCTCTTCAAGTCACTAACTTTTGTATTTTTTTAATCTTTGCCTCTGTCCCAAATAAAACATAGAATAAAATATCTCCTAGCCTAAATGGATCAAGTGTGTTTTCTTGTCTAGTCTTCCATTTTCCCATTCCTTTACTCCCTCTTCTTGTTTCTTCCACCTCCCTCTTTATAGTCTCTCTCTTTTCTGGTTATTTTTGTTTGCTATCTCTCTCTTATTTATTTTTTTATTCTTTCTTGTCCTGTTTCTCCTGTTCTTTCTAACAAACCAGGTAACATTCCCTCCTCTTTTCATATCTTAACTACGAAACATTTTTGTGTCTTGTCCACTCTCCCTTGTTCGATTGTCCTTTCTCTTTACTTTCCTCCTGCTCTGCTCTCCGTCCCCCACTCCCTCTCCTCCCTCACCCCCCTCCTTCATGCTGTTCTGGTCTTGCCATTGTTGTTCTACCTAACATCAGTCCCCCACTGCTTCTTTGTGTTTGGTTGTCTCTCTCCCAAGATCTCTCATCGGTTGTGGAAGGGCTGGTGGGGTAGCTTGCTCTCTCATTGCCCAGGCTGTGTCCATTGTGTGGATAAACATAAGACTTCAGTCTCCAGTGCTGTCAGTCCAGAGGCCCCCACCATTTGAGGGCGGAAGGCCTTTTGTTCCTGAGGGGCTGAAGCCCACCACTTCCTGGAATTCACATAGGCCAGAGGCCTCTCCTTCATCCGAGAGAGCAGTGCCATTTGTTCTTCTGGTGGGCTCCACCCACAGTCCAGTGTTTTAAAGAGACCAGAGCATTTAACCTGTAAAGGCTTCAATGGTTTGGGACCTGACTACAGAAAAGACCACCCCGCTTCCCATAACATACGGCCCATTGTATAATCAGCAGAGGTGCTCAAGATGGGTTCCCTTGATTTAACAGAGGATGCTGGTTGCAGCGCATTTTTCACCAGGGGACCTCAGCTGTGAAACAAGCTTCTGCCCTTGGTTTGAGGCAGTCTGGGATTTACAGTATGCGGTAAGGCTTGTTCTTTTGCCCAGCCAGGCATCTGAAGACAGTGGGGCCTCATGGGAGTGATTTGTTTATGGGGGAATGGGCAGTTTGGTGGGGAAAGCCCTGCCTCTATTGGGTTGTGCTGGGGAGGGCTTGCTGGCATTTTTCTGTCAGCTTGATGCTAGCTTTGGTTTGGTTGTTTTTTTATTTTAAATAATGCTAAAAGTGCCCAGAATTGCAGATGACTGCCTGGTCGGCAGCATTCTAAATGGAAATACATCAGACTCTAGCACAGAGTGTCTGGCCAGCTACCTCCTCATTCTACTACCCCTTCTAGTTTTGTATGAAATACTTTTGTGGACTTCTTATCACGATTGAGACACCTGTTCACTTCTATGCCAACTCCACATTTCTGGAAATAGCTAAATCAGGCATTGTAATCTGTCAGGATCCGCTGTCTCCAGAAATGTTGATTTGAGTACAGGTTAACTGTGGTGCTTTTCAGTCCTAAAGATTAGGAATGTATCCACATGCTCTCCATTCTTGGAGAACACTCGCCTCTGTAGGCAAGTTCATCAAAAGAATGGGACTGCCAGGGGAATTGTTCAACCACTGTTTCCCCCTGTAATGCCCTTAAACTTTAACTTCTCAGTCCTGTAACAACAAACACTGGCTAATGCTTATTAGATCTGTCTAAAAACTATAGCTCCCACACCAAATTATTATTATTGTTTGTTTATTTTTTTAGCATTATATGTGTGCAGGGCTCTGCAGACAAACTTAAAAAGATGAGACCCTGCCTGATGGTGTCTACGATTTAAGGTAGCCATAGCACAGCAAGAGATAAGAGAGTAAGATTTGTGGGGGGTGGGGAAGGTAAGGCGCTATGGGAAAGATGGGAGTTCCAATCGTAAAAGGCCATGTACGGGTGGCCATGCTTAATAGTTATGAGGCCACATAGAGGGCAGCATATTTTACCTTTTCATGTACTTGCCACATAAATTCCTTTGTGCTGCATAAATCCACCAAGACTTGGATTTGGTAAGGAGCCTATAAGCTCTCATTGCATTTCTGTGTGTGTTGGGCAACTAGCTCCTGTAGTTGTCTTTGAAAATCCCACCCCAAATTGCTGCCACCTCCTGCTCGGTAATCTGTGTCCGCCTGCCATTTTGCCTTCCTGCTTTTCTTCCTCTGATGGTTGCAGGAGTCAGAAGCACACTCTCTACTCTGTGTGATATGTGGGTAACCGATAAGGAGCTCTCATGTCAGTGAGGCGCTCTCCTGTGACCAGCGTTCCAATTGCCCCGCCTTTCCCATGTGCTTTAGGATAGAGCAAGAAGCAGTATTGAGCAGAGGTGGCGCAGCACCAGTCATGGTGACAGAGAGAGAGCTTGGAGGAGACACTGAACCAGGTGGCACAAGGGGAGGGAGGGATGAACTGAGTAGCCGAACACTGGATGGGAGAGAGCAAGAGGGATGGGGGAGAGAGATGTTGGGAGCAAGAAAGGAATGGGGAAAATGGATTGGAGAACATGAGAGACAGAGAAGAGAAAAAACTGATATTTAAGAAGGTAGAGACAATGGGCCAACTTAATTCCAAATGTAACTTCTTTGACTTTAATGGGTTACAGCAGGGATAGATTAAGTTCATTGACTTGGTTCCCCAAATGTTATCTTTACCTTGACATTTGTACCGGGCTCATCGCTGTAGTGTCTGAGTACCTATGCATAGATGGTTTTCCACCTACCATCTGTTCCCACCGTGCTTCCTATTTGTTAATTTGCATGATGCCCAGGTTTTCCTGTGACAAAGGACTACCACTCAGTATCTTCTGCAAGCAGATTCAGCACCTGGATCAAACAGGAGAGCTTTTGAGGTGGAAATGGCTGGAGAGGGGAATTGATGAAGATCACATGATCTTAGTTTTCTTTTGCAGCTGGATCTGTGTGTAAAGTGCTCCTGAGCTTGATATCAGAACCACTCCTCAGCTGATGCTGATTCAACAGTGTAAGGTGTTGTCTTAAACCATAAATGGATTAAGCTCATGGTCATATTTACCTCAGAGGGTACATCTTCACAGCAGAGCTAACTCATTAAGAACATAAGAATGGCCATACTGGGTCAGACCAAAGGTCCATCCAGCCCAGTATCCTGTCTACCGACAGTGGCCAATGCCAGGTGCCCCAGAGGGAGTGAACCTAACAGGTAATGATCTAGTGATCTGTCTCCTGCCATCCATCTCCACTCTCTGACAAACAGAGGCTAGAGACAGCATTTCTTACCCATCCTGGCTAATAGCCATTAATGGACTTAACCTCCATGAATTTATCCAATTCTCTTTTAAACCCTATTATAGTCCTAGCAAGGAGTTCCACAGGGTTGACTGTGCGCTGAGTGAAGAAGAACTTCCTTTTATTTGTTTTAAACCTGCTGCCCATTAATTTCATTTGGTGGCCCCTAGTTCTTATATTATGGGAACAAGTAAATAACTTTTCCTTATTCACTTTCTCCAGACCACTCATGGTTTTATATACCTCTATTATATCCCCCCTTAGTCTCCTCTTTTCCAAGCTGAAAAGTCCTAGCCTCTTTAATCTCTCCTCATATGAGACCCGTTCCAAACCCCTAAACATTTTAGTTGCCCTTTTCTGAACCTTTTCTAATGTCAGTATATCTTTTTTGAGATGAGGGGACCACATCTGTACGCAGTATTCAAGATGTGGGCATACCATGGATTCATATAAGGGCAATAAGATATTCTCCCTCTTATTCTCTATCCCTTTTTTAATGATTCCTAACATCCGTTTTGCTTTCTGGACTGCCGCTGTACACTGTGTGGATGTCTTCAGAGAACTATCCACGATGACTCCAAGATCTTTCTCCTGATTAGTTGTAGCTAAATTAGCCCCCATCATATTTTATGTGTAGTTGTGGTTATTTTTTCCAATGTGCATTACTTTATTTATCCACATTAAATTTCATTTGCCATTTTGTTGCCCAATCACTTAGTTTTGTGAGATCTTTTTGAAGTTCTTCACAATCTGCTTTGGTCTTAACTATCTTGAGCAGTTTAGTAGGATCTGCAAACTTTGCCACCTCACTGTTTACCCATTTCTCCAGATCATTTATGAATAAGTTGAATAGGATCGGTCCTAGAACTGACCCTTGGGGAACACCACTAGTTACCCCTCTCCATTCTGAAAATTTATCATTTATTCCTACCTTTTGTTCCCTGTCTTTTAACCAGTTCTAAGTCCATGAAAGGATCTTCCCCTCTGATCCCATGACAACTTAATTTACATAAGAGCCTTTGGTGAGGGACCTTGTCAAAGGTTTTCTGGAAATCTAAGTACACTGTGTCCACTCAGACCTTTACTTCAGTGTTGTCCCTAACCTGACTACTGTCCACATATAAAAACCTTTCCCCCGATTGTGGTGGTTCTTTCCATCCGGACTAGCTGAGGTGTAGGCTAGAGCTCAGGTCGCTGGAATGATCCAGTACCCTTGGGCTGTACCTTGCCAGAAAACCACTCGGAAAAAAAGCCTAAATAGTAGAAAAAACCCACAAAAAAACAGAAAAATGTAAGCAGAAGACAGGATCTTAATTTCTTATAATGAGGCCGGGAGTGGATTTGATCATGATGCTGGGTGGGGATATGCGTCATGACGCCATGATGCTAGGTGAGATTTGCGTCAAAAAATACATGCCGGGTATCGTTCAAAAAAAAAGTGTCCCACAAGACAAGTGGAAAAACCCGCAGGCGTGACTGCCTAAAAATGCCAGCCCAATTGGCCAAAACCAAGCAAATAGTCACTTGTTTTAAGCAAATTTGGCAATGCTTATAGAATGCAGGCTAAATCACTCAAGTGCCCTTAGTCCTTCAGTGCCTTCCCATAATTCCCAGCACATGCTCAGAAGGACAAAAAGGTTATCCTGCAATTCACTGGGAAAGAATCAAAGAGTTGGCTCATCTTAGTGCAGCACAAACCATAGGATGTGCTCCACAGTCTCGGGGCAGCAACCATGGTAGCAACACACGGGGGAGTGCAGTGGTGAGGACACAGTAGATCAGGTAGGGCTTTGCACTATGACTGCTCATACCCGGGCTAGGCTAACTGGGCTAGGTGCTCCCTGGTGCCAGTCATTCAAGGTAAATCTGCAATGAAAATACACCCAGAGATTGCCTCACTTCCTGTGCAATAGTAATCAACAGAAGAGCTGGAACTATCAGCCCCTGGTTTAATCATTCGGGGCTGGAGACAACGCATTCTCACTGAGGGGTTTTTCAGATGTGCAGTTTGTTTCCCCCTCAATTGTCAGAGCATTTCTCTGTTGACCTTCAGGTGCTGTTATAAAACCTGTTTGTTCTCCCAGGATTTTTGGGTGGGAAGGAATGAGTAGGTGGGTGGCTCAATAAGATGAGCTTTCTCTAAGGACACATTGGGGCTTGGGAGAGTTTATTACTGTTTAGGACATTTGTCCCTGGATGGCTGTGTTTTTAATATTTGTATATGGTCCCAGAGGGATGGGAATAGATGTATTTAATTGCAATAAATGAACAGACATATTTTTGCTGCATAATAGAATAACATAACTGAAAAACTCCACTCCCAAATTTCTGGTGGGTATTTAATGGCTAGAAGTAGAAAAGCTTACTAGGGACTTACACCTTAGGTCCCATTGGTTGCTAGACCAAGCAGAGAAAATGCCCCACAAGGGTTCTCTCAAAACATGGAAAGATCTGTCTGTCCCTGACTGGGGCTCTGTGATCTCAGATCCATCAGACTGCACTTGCTGCCGAACCCCAGGGGGCTGGCAAACGTGTACACTACCTTTGCGCTCCCCCTATCCCTGGGACAGCTGAGCCTCAAGGCTGCTCTAAATAACACTGGCTTTTAACTGCCCCTTAGGGGCTCTTACACCACTGGGATTACTGGAGCACAGAGTGCTCCTGCTGTGTCTTGTTGCACTATGGGATGCCCCCCTCATGTTCCCTAATTCTTGATGGGAGGCTTGGGAAGTGGTGGGCTAGAGCCAGACTAGGAAAATCTATCCCATGTTGGGGAAATTCTTGACTGCTATACTAAGGCAGGTTTCTGGCCCTTTGATAATACCAAAGCAGCACAAAGAGTCTAAGTATGGGACAGGATCTAGCCCTAGATGTTTACATCTCTTCAAATTTAGAGCAGAAAGCTACTTCTGGTTTATTTTGAGTCAAGAGATAGCCAGTTTACATTCATTTTCTAGGAGGGGAAATTGTTCAATGCAGGGCCATTTGGCATATCAAGCTGCGTATGTGGAGTTTTTTATTATTATTATTCAGGGTGTTAACCACAAGTAGTTGAAACTTTTATTTCAGTCTGGGATATTCTGAATGACTGGGAATAAATAGGAGCACAAGAGAGCTAAGATGGAGCTTTTTTATCCTTGAATAATATTTGATTTTCTGTGTCAGACATATTTAAATATGTATGTACAGGACAGCATTTCCCGCCCTCTTCAGTCTTGAGGAAAGCTTTTCTTTTTATCCTATGAAGATTCCCCACCCCACCCCTTTTGTTTGTTTGTTTGTTTTACTTTTTCAATCCTGAACCTACATATTTCTGAAATAACAAATCCCCAGGAGAATCTGCCACACTGTTGAGGATGAAAGGAAAGGTTACCACTCAAGTGTAAATAAGAACGTTACTGTATACGCCAGTGCTGTTTCATTTCTGCTCATGGTGACAGCCAAGCAAATGATGAAAGTCAGCATCCTCGCCCAGGCCTTTTAATCTCGTCTCAACCCTTTGCAGCCAAGAGGAGTGAGCAGTGTAGAAGCAGTGCAACAAATTAACTCAAGTCTGTAAACAAGAGGTTAAACCCAAACATGGAAACAAAAGCTAGGTGAAAGGTGTTTGCCTTGGGGTGACTGACTCTACAGTGTTCTCCTTGACAGTGAGTAGTTGTAAATGTTGTTTAGTGTCAGCATGAAGGCAACATTTGTCAGGTATTTTAATAAAACTTTAAAAGCATTTCTTCCGTGTTTCCATTTCTTTCCCAACTTCCTTTCCCCGGAGAACTGTCCTTTAGTTTGTGGGGTTCTTTTCATGGTGTTCACATTTTATTCTCTCTGTTTAAAAAGAAATCAACGCAGCTGGTTACATTAATGGGGTGTCTATTCTTTTCCAGATATTAATGGAAAAAATTAAGAAGAGTAGAGCCATGATTACAGAGGTAAATGCACTGCTGTGCCCTGAGGGGGACACTCAAAGACCAGAAAGGTGTTAGGTCTCATGCTCTTACCTGTCATACCCCACTGACCAAGCCCAAGTTGGACTGATTATCAGCCATCTCACCTGGGAGGCCCTGGCTTAGGTATCTCCGTTCCTGGAAAATGTCAAGCCCACTTCTGGGACAATTTGAGGACTTTGTTGAAGCTATGGCAGTGATCTTCCATGACTCAGGTTGTGAGGGTACAGTCAAGTCTGCGCTTCAGGTGTTGTAGCAGGGATGCCGGCCCGTTGCTAAATCTACAGTGGAGTTCAGATGTTGGGTAGTAGACACTCAATGGAATGAGGACGCGCAGCATTATCATTTCTGGCTCGGTCTAAATGAAGATATTAAAGATGAACTGGCACAGGTGGAATCCCCATCCAGCCTGAGCGTTTTCATTGACCCTATGCATCAAGATTGATGACTTCTTGACCAAACGCTGCCAAGTAAAAAGATGGTCCTCCTGACTCCAGCCAGTCCTGTTGGCCAGCCCCCTCGTCCTTCAGCAGCCCAGACCAATGTTCATCTGTCGGTATCTTGGTGATGGGCAATCCGTGTCTAACTTATCTCCAACTCCCTCTCCAGTAGTGTCCCCGACACAAACCTACAGGTGCTGATGAACTCAGGTGCCTCAGGAAATTTCATGGATCTGAAGTTTGCCTGAGCAAACAAAATCCCCACCTGGCGCAAGGACTCCCCCGTATTAATGCAGCCCATAGACAGGTCACACCTTTCATTGAGACCAGTCACCCACCAGACAGCTCCCTTAGAGGTAAATACCCTTCTAGGGCACCAAGAAATCCTTCAGTTTGGGCTAATTTGTGCACTGCATTCATCAGCTGTCTTTTGCATCCCCTGACTCATCACCCATGTCCCATGCTTCCACTGGCGGTCAGGCATGTTATGCTTTGACTCCCTATTTTGCCAACAGTCCTGTTTCCTGAGAGCTGACCTGAGACCAGCAATCCTTCAGAGATGTGAAGAGATGATCCAAAGATGACCCCGCAACCCCCATGACCTCCTGAACAGCTCCAGGGATTCCTGTTAAATATCAACACTATGTCAACATGTTTGACAAAAAACAATCTGACAACCTACTGCCCCATCACAGCTACGACTGTCCCATCGACCTCCAGTCAGGAACAGAGGTTCCCTTTAGGTGCATTTACTCCTTCTCTGTACTTGAACTTCAGGCCCTCTGGAGAGATCCCAAGGAAAACCTGCAGAAGGGTTTCATTTGCCCCTCCATGTCCTCAGCGGGGCCCCCAATCATCTTTGTGGCGAAGAAAAACCAGTTCCTCTGGCCATGTCTGGATTAGAGAGCCCTGAACAAGATAACAAGCTGAAACTGATATCCTTTACCAATTATTAATGAACTGTTTGAAAGGCCACACTCTCTCAAGGACTTCACAGAGTTGGACCTCCATGGAGCTTATAACCTGGTGAGGTTTCAGGAAGGAGAGAAAAGAAAGGACTGCCTTCCGGACCATGTATGGCCGCTTGGTCATGCTGTTTGGGTTGTGCAACACCCCAGCAACCTTCCAGTATTTCATAAATGACATCTTTAGGAACATGGTGGACCAATTTGTCATAATTTACCTGGACAACATCCTTGTAGTCTCTGAAAGTCAGGCCTTCCACAATCATTATGTGCGTATTGCCTTGGAGAGACTCCACCAAAACAAACTCTTCACAAAGCTCGAGGTTTCATTAAAGACACAGTGGAATTCTTGGAATATATCATCTCACCTGAGGGACTTACCATGGAGCCATGCAAGGTGGCGGCAATATCCAACTGGGCTGCACCCAAGGACATACATGGGGTGCAGGGATTCTTGGGATTTGCCAGTTTCTACAGGTGATTTATTAAAGGATTCTTTAGCTTGATTGCACCCATAATGGCACTCTTTCAAAAGAGAGCCCAGTTCACCTGGGCCACGGAGGTTTAGTCAGCCCTTGAGCGACAGAAGAGGGCATTCATCTCAGCACCCATCATGATTTACCCAGATCCCACTAAACCATTTATGATAGAGACCAAATTTTGCCATAGGTGCAGTATTATCTCAACATCTGGGCCCCCATAACCAAATCCACCCCTGTGCCTTGCAGTCTCGGAGGCTACCCCCCGTGGAAAAAATTACATGTAGGACAAGGAGCTACTATCTATCAAGGCAGATTTTGTGGAGTAGCACCATCTCCTAGAAGTAGCCAGATTCCTGGTCCAAGCCCTGATGATGGACCACAAGAATCTGGAGTACCTATGGACTGCAAGACACTTTAACCAATGTCACATCCACTGGTTCCTGTTCTTTGCTTGATTTGACTTTGTGAACTATCACCCAGGTACAAGAAACAGGAAGATGGGTGCCCTGTCCCAAAGATGAATATCTCAAACCTGATAAAGAGCTCTTTATTACCATACTCAAGGTGTCCAGCTTTGTCAAAAGAACAATCAACAACAGTCTGATGTCCTCCATCTACTCCTTGATCCCTGATGATGCGTTCAAAACCCGAATCACCAGACCTTGAACAATTGCGGTATGTGACCCAACTCAATGTTCTGATTTCAGATTGGCCTCCTCTATCGCAGGGATTGCATTTATTTTCTAGAGGGACAATATAGGCTTCCGATATTGAAACTATGCCACAATTTGCCTGATGCAGGCTGTTTTGGCCAGTTCAAGACCTGGAATCTGGTATCGAGGTGTTTCTGGTGGCTAGATCTATGAGCTTACATCAAGGTTTATATAACTTCTTGTAATCTCTGCACAAGTACCAAAAACCCATGATCAAAACCCCTAGGTCTCCTCCAGCGTCTGCTCATGCCTCCACAGCCTTGGTCTATCAATGAACTTCACTGTAGAATGGCCACACTCTCAGGGACGCTCAGTAATCCTGGTTGCCATAGACCTCCTTACAAAGATGGCACACTTCACCCTGTGCTGTACTGTTCCTACTGCACGGGAGATGGCTCAGCTCTTCCTGGAAAATGTCTTCTGCTACCAGGGTCCAGACAGAGCTGATACTGGCCCCATCAGATTTTGCAGAATTTAAACTTCATTTTTAAAAAAATGTTAGTTAATCCTTTTATGGGTTGTGAAGAAGACCTTCCTAAAGTGACCCCATGCAAGGATGAGTCTGAAGAGTAACTCTTAACTGTTTCATGGTCCCTTGCAAAATGTGTTAACTCCTTATGCTAAACAATCTGTTCCACCTTGTATTTAGCTATGACTCTGAGCAGGGCCACCCGGAGGATTCAGAGGGCCTGGGGTCTTCGGTCATCTCACACTGCAACAGAAACATTGTGTGAATTCGGGTTGAATTTACTGAATTGTTTCAGTTGAAGAAATAAGAAAAGATCAAAGCATTTCATTTTGACATTTTTTAAATGAAATGTTTCAATTTTTCAATTAAAAATCCTCTTTGTTTTGAATGTGACTGCAATTTTTTTTTAAAAAAAGGATTTTAAAAAAAACGAAAACAAAAAACAAAAAAATATTAACTTTTTCAGTTTGAAAACTGTTAGGGTTTTTTAGGTTTCATTTTGACCACCAACCAAAAAAATCCATTATTTGAGCAGCTGTAGTTGAACCCACAACAATGGAAAAGCATCTTGTAACTGGGTCTCTTCTCTCATCAAAAACAGTCTTGAAAATGGATGACTCGGGTTCTGCAATAATGGGGTCACAAGGTACAGAGCTGGAATCTGGCCACTCACTGGTTCATATGTTCTTATGAGATCTAGAAATCTTCATGGTAAGACTGCAGCCTGCCCATTTGTTCTTGTGCTCTGGTCTCCAGTGTGTCCCGGGGCCAGTGATCCCTGATAGTCAGGTGGGGGAGTGAGTTAGAGAAGCACTT
Organism: Lepidochelys kempii; assembly: GCF_965140285.1. Classification (NCBI taxonomy): domain Eukaryota; kingdom Metazoa; phylum Chordata; order Testudines; family Cheloniidae; genus Lepidochelys; species Lepidochelys kempii. The sequence goes on from NC_136380.1 coordinate 254,958,189, forward strand.
GCTAGCACGCCCTAGCTAGAATTCTGGTGGTTTAATTAAACTACTTGAGCTTCTCTTTCACAGCTTTATTAAGATGTCACCCAGACCCCTGGGGTTATTTGTACCTTTGTAATTCATACTTGCTCTTGGTTTATTTTATATGCAAATATATATAATACATTTCAGTGTGTTTCTATGTTTCATCCCCCATGTGGACTATTAGAAAAAGCTTTCCAGAAAGTGTGCATCATCAACTTAAAAAAAGAAAGGCTTAAGCAGGATTTAAAGAATTAACTTGTGCTGAGAATGGGAAAGTACCTAACAGATGGAGCAGCACAAGGAACTCTCCTGCCTTCCCTACCTCTCAAGAGTATAGAGTGATACGGGACTGAGATTTGGACTGCATTGTAGGGTTGCAGGGCAAGCCACAAGCAAAGCAACTTGGGAGCCTTATTTTTTTGGGAGCTCTGCAGTTTCCAGGCCAGCCTTATCAGTGGGATCAGGCGATAACTCACTGAGATACCTTCACCCTCCTGGCAGCAATAACCCAAGAAGAGGAAAGAGGTATCTCATGGCCTGATTTGCATCCACATTTTTATCTCGTAATGTAGGGATTATGTTGCCTTTGGTCCCCATAATTTGTATGGTTAGTTACCCTGAAGATAGGTCTAGTGGAAAGAGTAGCTGGTGATGTCAGTGATACAAAGAGCAAGATGGAAGCAGGAGCTAATAGCTGAAGTTCGAATGGGTCCACTGAGAAACTGATGGTTCTTACAAAAGTAATGAGTTTAGTGTTGATAGGATGAGGGTACCAAGAGGCAGGTTAAGCAAGACAAATACACCTGGGGACTCAAGGCAGCAGTGGAATTTATTATATGACTAGAATGTGCAAAATCTAACTACTTTCTCTAACAGCTTCTGTTATGTCTTTGGGTATTTACATGTAAGAACATTCTCGGTTATAAACAGGAATCTACTTCCTCCTCCAAAGTACTTGCCTGGTTTCTGCCTGCTATAGGTTTATTATTGTTGTTGTTTCATTTTAAAGCATTTGTATAGTTTTAAATTCAATTTTACTTTTCATTGTTTGTTTGAAATATCAGCTAAACACTTTGTATAAACGTTTCCCCCTACCAATCTGGTGGGTTTTTTGTGCGTGAGAAATGACACCCATATCCATGTCCCCATGTTTTGCTCTTCCTCAAAATGGATAGTCTCTCCCAATACTTCTAGTAGACCTGAATTCAAGCTGGCTGCAGTGGGGCAGGAGACTGGGTGGGGGAGGTTGGGAGAGGGAGAGAGGAGGGGCTGGAAGAATGGGGAGGGAGGCATGATAATGATAAGGGAGGGGGATGGAGAGGGATAGTGCCTACACCTCACGGGTTAGGAAAGGGAGTAAATGGAGTCCGCTCTCCAAGCGTTAAGGGGCAGGCTGGAATTTCTGTGTGTACACGTATGATGAAATTCTGACCCTGAAATGATCACACACAAGTCCAGGCTGGGCGGCTTCCAAAAGCTTGAAAATAAGACAGCAGACCAAAAAAAAAAAGTGGTTTATAATTGTTTAAAAGGTTATTGTTTTTAAGCCAGTCTCATGATATTTTTGGCATCTGGCTCATGATTTTGGAATGCCTGGGTCTGGCAATATTGAGGACTGTTCACAGTAGTGAGCATGTAATTGGGTATACAAACCCCACAGTGGGCCCAAAGAGGTTAAAAGGCAATACTGGGCCCAAGTAGCCCTGTCCCTCCGGGCCTGCTGAGCATGCTCTGACTGGAGGAGCGGGTTAAATGGAGCTCAGAAGCCCAGGCAAATGGTGGTAACAGGCTACAGGACAGAGGAATCCTCCTCTGGGAAGCCAGACAGAAGGTTGAGCCTGAGAGGGGACCATAGAGCAGATAAGGCTCCCAGGCAGAGCCTTCTCCAACCACCACCACCACCACCCCTTTGAGAACCTGCAGGGCCCAGCTCTTTTGCACTTTTTTTTTTCCATTGAGCAACTGACTGGTTGGACTATAAAGGCCATACCCCAAACTGAAGGGACCTATTGGTAGGAAGTAGTCCAGGGAAGCAAACTTGGACTTCCTACAGGGAAGACCCTGCTTGTGTTGCTTCCCACAGGGCCCTGGGCTGGGACTCAGGGGGGAGGGAAGCCCATGTCCCTTTACCACACCCCTTTAAGGGCCAAGGCCCAGATGTGGGTGAAAAGCTGAAGATTCCTGGCTTAAGGTCAGGAACAGGCACTTCCGTTGCCCTGACAGAGAGGTAAGGGGGTGAGAGTGGGGTGTGCTAACCACTGGGCCGTGTGGTCCTCCCAGCCCCCTATCACAGAGCACTACACTCTGTCTTGGCAGGATCAGGCCTATCGTATGCACAGGGGGGCCTGCTCATGCAAACACTTACACAATTGAACAACTTCATTCATATAACTAGTCCCACTGATGCTTTTCAGGATCAGGGCTAGTCATAACCACCATAGAATCCTGCATGGAGCTTGTGGGAGTTAGGGAGATCAGGCAAGTGCCTTCTTTTATTTCCTCTCTTTGATTTTTTTGGTTTGGTTTGATTTAAAATATTTTTATTTGAGATATAAAATAACCTTTGCTAAACCAATAACAGGGGGAAAAAAGAAAGGAATGTTTTACCTGAATGCTTTATAGATAGCTCACATGCTCTAGCTGGGTTCACTAGTCTGCAACACCACCAGCATATATATGGGAGCTGTTTCACTTTTACTGTCACATCAGATCTCTGGACTAAAGACAGTGATGATGTCCCTTAAATATTCAGGATTGCCTTAAACCAGGACTGTCCCCCATCCTGTGACGTTACATAATCTATTTTAATTTTTAAATTGTGTGTGTTTGACTCTATAGCTCATGAAAGGGGCCAGATGGACAGCTCCAGAGACTGAAGCCCTCTGTTTAACCACAGAGGGTTTGTCTACACTGCAACTGGGAGTGAGTCTCCCAGCCCGGGTAGACAGACTCAGGGTAGGTCTACACTACCCGCTGGATTAGCATGTAGCGATTGATATATTGGGGGGTCGATTTATCGTGTCTAATCTAGATGCGATAAATCGATCCCCGAGTGCTCTCCCATTGACTCCAGAACTCCGGCGCCATGAGAGGCGCAAGCAGAATCGACGGGGGAGCGGCGGCAGTCAACTCACCGGCGTGAAGACGCCACGGTAAGTCGATCTAGGTACATCGACTTCAACTACGCTATTCTCGTAGCTGAAGTTGCGTATCTTACATCGACTCCCCGCCCCCTAGTGTAGACCAGGGCTCAGGCTAGATGGGCTCAAGCTAACACACTAAAAATAGCAGTGTGAACATAGTTGCTTGGGTGGCAGCTTGGGCTTTCAAGCCCACCCGACCCCTGGTCTGAGCTCAGGTGGCTACCCTGAGTCTACACTGGAGCCGTGACATCTACACTGCTATTTTTAGTGCACTAGCTCAAGGCCATCTAGCATGAATCCATCTACCCGGGCTGGGAGGCATGCTGCCAGCTGCAGGGTAGACGTACCCAGAAAGGGCAGAGCACTGATACAGACTCCATCACACTGCAGTATACTTTTCCCTGGCACAGCTGGCACTGCCAGTGCCAAAAGTTCAAAAATCATGAGATTGGCTTAAAAATTGAGATTTCTTGGAAGCACTTGAGTCACGTTTTTCAGCTTTTCTCTGAAAGTATGAGGAGTGGAAACTTACTTTTTTGTTAAATGAAATCTGAGATACTTACATAATCGTTGTCTGCAAGAGCTGGAGCTCTCTGTGAAACACCAGTTATCACGAGAAGGATAAAATTGCAAGAGCTGGTGCCACTGTGATAGAGCGACACTCCATTCCAAATCGTTACCGTTGCTGAATGCGGTTATGAAGAAGGGAGATCGCTGACACAATGGTGCATATGATTCATGCTGGTCTACACCTGACTGCAAAGTCAGGGTAGCCATCATGTAAGTTAACCCAGTTCTGCACACCCGCGTTCAACCACAATACAATTTGTACTGTAGACCAGCCCCTAAAAGGAGCACTTTGGGGTGTGGAGAATGTTTCTCGCTCTGTGGCTCATTGAATCCTGGACAGCTCTGCTGAGACTCAGGCCAAGTAAGCCTGTTGTGATAGTGACATGCAAGCTTGTCCATTGGGAACAGGATGACAGGTTCCATCCTGCAACTGGCTTTGTATGGGCAGACATATGTGCCTGCATGGACTGCCAGGGACTTCGGGGGAAGGCTAGTGGGCCTGTTCATGCAGAGCAAGTGGCCAGGATCAGGGCCTGAAATCACTAAACTCTATTTTTATGTATTGCTGGAAGAAAACATAAAAGTAGAAAACGTAGCACCCAAAGTGGTACTCTAAGGGGTATATACAATTCTGACAAATTATTACTTTCGATATATTGCTTTTATAATAAAGCATTATTAATTTATTAGTAGTAGTATTCATTTTTTGTATTACGATAGCATATAGATGCTCAGCGCCTCCCACCCGCCAGTGGCCCCACCAATCTGCACCCTGCCCTTCCTGCCAGCGCCTCCTGCCTGCTGCGATCAGCTGTTCAGCGGCATCCAGGCGGTGCTGGGGAGGAGGGAGCAGAGCGAGGGCGGGGTGCTCGGGGGAGGGGATGAGAAGAGGCAGGGCGGAGATGGGGTGGGGGCAGGGCCCAGGGCGGAGCAGGGTCAAGCACCCCCAGAGAAAGTAGAAAGTCATCGCCTCTGGGCTCTGGACATACACATAGTAAGCAACAGTTTCTGTCCTGGAGAATTTACAACCTAAGTAGATATGGTTGGGCAGGGAAGCAGGGGCACAGGGAAGTGAAGTGACTTGCTCCAGGTCATACAACAGGGCAGTGGCAGAGCCAGGAACAGAACCCAGGGCTCCAGACTCTTGGGCCAGTACTCTATCCTTTGGGCAACACTGCATCTCATTAAAATATTTTGCATTTACATATTGCCTTCCACCTGAAGATCTCAGTTCTTTACAAGCAATGATCAATTAAGTTTCACAATAGATGAATCAATATTTTAATTATTATTAAGATGCCCAAATATTTACCAGGTAGGAAAGGGAAGAACAAATTCTAGTCCAATATGTACTTGGTATAATATAACTGAATCATAATGAAACACACCAAACTACATTAATTCAGCATTAAGGTTGTGATTTTATATATTTCATAAAGTGGAAGTTAGGAAATGCCAAAGCCAAAGGCTGAAATCCTGGCCCTATTGAAATCAGTAGGAGTTTTGCCATTGACTTCAATGGAGACAGGTTTTCACCTAAAGTTACTTCAGCAACGTTAACTGGCTGTGTTGTAATGTTGTATCTTCTAATTTGTTCTTTTCCTCATTCGGTATCTGGTGCTGAATATGTCATAAAATATATAGCCTTTAAAGTGCAGGATGTGCAACACAGATGAATTAATGTTGCTGTATGCTACCTTCTGTTAAATTCTGTCCTGCTTTATTTATCATTCAACCCAATTGAAGTCAGTGGAGTTGCATGATATATAAGGCCCTGATCCACTTTAACAGGACTAATCAAGTCCTTAAATTAAGCACATACTTAAGTGATTTGCTGGTTTGGGACCTAAATGAAGACAGAATTTGGCTTAAGCGCAGTTCTTTTTCTGATCTTGTTCTGATTTTAATTCTTAAACCTGAACATTGCCTTCAACAGGATTTTTTTTTTTTTTGCATTTAATGTCTTTTTTTTTTTTAAAGAGGAGGAAAAATAAATTGACGCCTGATAATATTGGTGCCATTTAAATTGGCCTCAGACTTTGAAACTTACATCTCCTGTAGGTGAAGGGGATGAGGGCAGGGTGAGTTCCAGAATATACTGCTGTTGCTATTTGCTTGTAGATAAATTTTATGTAAGACTGGATAATCTATTCAGAAGCACATCTCTTTCCATTGTGGACCTGATCCTGCACCCCTTTCGCACACACACTATCTCCTGACTTCCGGGGGAATTATGAGCATGTAAGAGCTCCAGGTTAGTCCCTATCATGACAATGTTGTAGCAGTGGGAAAAGACAGAAACTATTTTTTAAATGAAAGCTTTAATCAGAAGAATATTGCAGAGTGCAGCAAAAATTGTCAAAACCCTAAAATCATGGACTCTGCAATTTTTTTGTGCCAGTAGTTTTCTTCTGTTCCTTGTTTTAAGACTGTGTTTTTTGGAGGATTGTGCGGTGCATTTTTCAGTGAAACATTTATATCCTCGCTTGTGCAAATTATCTCAGCCGCAGCAGCAGTCTCTGTACCAGTCTAGGCTGTTCAGAGGTGGTGCATTCTAATGTCATAAAAAGGGTGGAACTTCAGTGGGCAAAAAATCTTAATCGATCCCCACTGAACATGTTCAAAAGGGATCTTTCTAATTTGCTTCTAAATTTTTTATCCAACCTTCCCACCCCCAAAACTTGATCATATACTCACACCTCAGTGAGTATTTCTTTCCAAGTTTCAATGTTCAGCAATTATTTGAGTCCCCTGCATAGGGGACAAAGTGTGGCAATAATTTTTAAACCATTTTTTTCTCTCTGCTGTCAAACTCAAAAACAACTGAAGGAATTTTGCTCAGACTTTTATTTAAAAAAAAAAAAAAGCCCTTTTGAACAGAGACCAATTTTGAAAATATTTCATTCGAAAAGAAGACTTTCCAGAATGATGTGAGCATGTGAAAACAGAGTTACGGCCAAAGTTGGGTTTTTGCCTTCAAGTCAGTGGTCACTACCCAAAAAAATGCAATAAAATTTACCTACCTCATAGAGGAGTTGTGAGACTTAATTAATATCCGTACAATGTTTGGAGAGATACTTCATTTCTAGGTTGCCTGTGAGCCTGCTTGTCTGTCTGCTTATCAATGAAGCAAGCAAATCAGATCACTTTCTGCATATCACAATTAAAGTTTCTTCTGACAAGTTATGGAAAATAGAGACCCACACAGTCATAGAGAAACAATGAAAGCCTTCTAATGGGCTATATTCTGTTCTCTAGATACCTAAATTGCTTGAGTGATTCTACAGCACAGTATTCTCTTTTGCTAAAATCTTTTAAGGCCTAGTCCAGGTGGATATGTTATATTTGTGTTAAACATTTCTGATAGGATTTTAACCATTTCCTGTCAGAGCCATGGGGCCCTACTCTGCCCTGTTACACAGACACAATTCCCACTAACATTAATGGGAGTTACGCCTCTGGAACTGAGGGTGGAATTTGACAGTATGTGTTCAGTAAAAAGAAAAACAAATACTGTGCACTGGAATGTATTGTTTGCCAAAAGCAACATGTTGGAATGCATCTGGTTCCTTTGCACAATACCAAACTAAACCATCTGATTCTGAATCTGTGTTTTCCTATTAGGGTGTGACATAAGCTCTGTGTGTAATATGATCATTTTTAGTAACAGTTTAAAGCTAGAAATGACAGCATTCAAATTGATGAGGGACACCTGTCCCTGAACTTTTAATATACACAGAATGGGGTTCCATATTTCCAGTAAGAGAGTGAATATTTAAAAACTTTTTTGATGCTCTACGTACCATACAGCAATGAAGTCCACACTTATGGTCAGGGAGAGTTATTTACACAGAATGAAATGGCCAAATGTTGGTTTTAAAATGTGTGATTCTAGAATTGTGGGGAGATCTGGAAGGGTGTTTTTCTGGTTTTGTTTGCTTTTCCAGCGGTGGTGTAAAGCCCTTTACCTCTTTTAAAGATGATATGGCATGTTGTATAAAAGCAGGGCTTTGCCACAATGTCTGTGTCCAAAATTTCCCTCAACACGCACTCATGCTGTTCTCTGTCCCTTTTGGTTGCCATCTTATGCTCAGCAATGGCTGGATTTTCAGTGTTCCTTTGTGTGTGTGTAGCTCATGAAGGCACAGCCCTTGGAGAGGGGACAAAGCTGGTTTGTGCTGTTGGGATTTTGCACTGCTCTGGGGACCTAAATAGCCTCCACCATAATTTACACAGCCCTGGGATTATGGCAGGTTTTCAGGGCTGCCTTTGACTGCTATGACCATGCCCTCTGCACCAGGACTTGTGAAGGGGTCAGTATAGGGTTGCTTATGGTAACTGAAGTGCCTTCCCCAGAAGAATTCTCCACTAAGCCCTTGTGAGGTTGTCTGCAACCCATATACATCACCACAGCATATAAACTTCTACAGCAGATGAACTGCTGTAACAGCCAAACTAACTTGATGTTGAAAATGAATAATGAACATAAACCTGTTCTGTCACTTTCTGTTCATGCATGATATTTTAACTGGAAAGCAAAAAGAGTTTGCCATATCCTTTTGTTTGAAAACTACCTGGGGAGAAGTTAAAGTGGGTTAGATGAGGAGAAATAAAAATTACAGTTTTAGTAGTCATCAAATTTTTCCTTCTCAGGTGATCTGGTATCTCGAGCAATGCATCACCTCCAGCCACTCAACTCAAAGCAACATGGCAACGGCACTCCAATGCACCACAAGCAGGGATCACTATACTGGGAACCTGAGGCTTTGTACACTCTCTGTTATTTTATGCATTGTCCACAGATGGAATGGGAAAACCCTAATGTTGAGCCTTCAAAAGTCACACTGCAGATTGAAAGGTAAGATCTTATTTGCAATATTTAATATATGTATAAAGATGTTTTATTAAAAAGTCAGCATCGCTGGCTAATTGATCATTACAGGCTATGCAAAATATATTTCACTGCAGTCTGTTTTGGTTAGCATCCCCTTGAAATAAATTTCTCCTGCAATGAAGTGCTCCACTGCTGACCCAGTATATATCAAAAGTGACACCCAGTGGCTACATCCAGCAGATTGGTTCCAGATGTGTATTTTGTAGAGATTTCCTTTTTCATTCTTTGTCTCTTGGCTGTTCAGCATTTTGGAAAGGAAAATTAGAGGTTCCTAACAGGTTTGGGTTTAAATGTGTTTTTCTACAAATTAATAGGATTCAACAACGGTAATTTGGGAAGTGGAGAATGAATAGAATGTTGTATATAAAGGACAGGCTGTTAAACATACTGTGCAACAGCTATACTGATTGCACAGGCATGACTCATACTTACACTCAGGAGTAACCTTGGGGCTTCCATTCTCCAGGCTGGCAGGTGACGCATGTTTTTTGGGAGGCTGGAGATGCTGGCCGTATTGCTTTTAATACAGCTTTTGATGAAAACTGGGGAAAATAAAGGTAGAAAGAGAATGACAGGCTAGGTGTCAACTCAGTGTCCCAAGAAGATGGGGGAGAAGGAAACACTGCTCTAAACTCTAGATCATGTCAGTGCAAAATTGAAATAAAATAATTTTGCAATTAAGAAAGGAATATTCTCTATTGTTGAGGAACCAGGAACTTCTGAGTTGTAAGTCCCAGCTCTGACTCCTTTTGTGGCCTTAGGAAAATCATGAAACTTCCTTGCTTTAGTTTCCTCATCTATGCCTACCTCATAACGGTCACTTGAGGATTAATTAATGTTTGTAAAGTGCCTGAAGTTGTAAATTATTAACATTTTTCTTAACTTTTGTAGGGCTTGTCACCATGCCAGCTAAGCCAAAGTTTCAGGCTGGCCTCCACAATTGCATTTCAAAGTATGTATGTGGTAAACTCTCATTTGCACACACAAATGAGCAATTGTGCATCTAATTACTTGATTTGGACATTAAAACATGGAGTTTGCATACTGGAGAACAAATTTGAAAACGTGGCCTAAAAAGGCAAAGGATGTGTGATATGCTGTTCTGACTGAAACTATTTTGTATCCATTTATTAAAAAACAGCATAAGGTGGAATTTCTGGCCCTACTAAAGTCAATGGGACTTTGGGCACTGACTTTAGGGGAACCAGCATTTCACCCATAGTGCCTTTGTTAAACTGTGGGGCGGAGTGAGGAATCCTAGGTCATTCTTCTTGACTATGCAAGAAATTTAAACAGGGACCACTTTCAGTGTTGCCAACTCTCAACCTATTATTACGAGCCCTGTAATATTTGGTGTTTTTCTTACATCCCCAGCTCCTGAAGTCATGAGAATTTCAACTTTCATTTACAGTATAAAGAAAAAGTAAAATTGTAACACTCATGGTTGTAGAGAAGAGCTAGAAGTCTTGACCCCAGATGCTCAAAAATCAGAAGTGAAATAAAAAGAACCCCACACTTATTTTTTAAAATTTCGGGATTTTTCGGCCAGTCTTATGATTTTTCGGGGGGTTGGGAGTGGGGGCTAACATGCATTTTGAATGCTTGGGGTTAGCAATACTGCATGGAAGGTATTATAGGGAACAAAGTTAAAGAATCTCCCTACCACTAAAAAAGGACCTGATTCTACAGCCCTTATCGAGATGAGTAATACCATTGATTTCAGTGAGAGTAGCCATGTGAATAAGAACTGCAGGATCAGGCCCCAGTTTTGTAAGATTTCTAAAGACGTCACAGTGTTAAATGCAAAAGGACAGAACATTTGAAAAATTTTCTCTTTTTAAAATTTGTTTTCATGGTTTTTTTCCCTTTTCTAAGATGGTCTGTTATATATATTATATTTTTTAGCAGTTCTTCAAGTAAATATTACATAAACCCAAGGCAATTTTGTTTTTTTAATACTCTGGCAAACTATCTTTCTTTGCAAGGCCCGTTTAGCAACTGTGGTTAGAGCCAGAGTAAGTACTCTGTGTTGTTGCCAGAAGCTCGTGGTTAATTTTGGAAAGAGCAGAGATTCCTTCTATTGCCTAATCAAACATGCTTTAGTAGTTAGTACCAGGAAACACAAGTGGAAGTGAGACAGAGTAAAACATATGCCTAAATATTTTGCACTGAAGTATGTTCTATAATATACTGTACCAACTATATATAACCATCTTGGGTTGCCCCACAGAAGAGATTGATTAATCTGAATTCTATTTAGTGCTTTGAAAAGCTTCCCTTTTAATTTGCCACTGAAGGATACCAGTGGTATTCCTTATTGTGCAGTCACTCTTTATGGCTGGCTACTTATCTCTAGCATGTTCAGTTTTCATTATGTGTTTTTATGACTTCTGAGGAAATAGGATTGTTAAAACATGAGATTTTTATATCTAACAGTTCTAATCCTTGTGCTTTAATTTATTTAGGTTCCAGATTCTCTCTTCTTCTAATGCTGTTCAATTGCTTTTATGTTGGCAAACAACAAAAAGAAGAAAATTTAGGGCTAGATTTTCTACCCCCTTCTCTGGCCTTTTTGTTGTCACTCTGGTCGGGCAGAGGAGCCAGAAACTCAGTGGATCTGGACATAGGAAAATTTACCTGGCATGGTGGAGTCCTCAGGTGTCATGAAGCCAATGCCACTCTCTTCTAACATCCCAACATAAGGGTCATCCTCAGTGCAGAGAGGAATAGGAACAAGATGTGGTCAGAGTGCATTGTGCTCTCGCCATTCTCCTCTTATGGGTGGCCTCTTGGGAGCTGTTACTGGCTGCTCCTAGGCTTCTCTAAAATACACAGGTATTGCCATTGAACAATACAGGAACTCAGGGAGCTGCAGCTCTGCTCCCCTTCCTGCTTCTTCTGCTGCAGAAGCTGCACGTACTCGAGAATCTGGGTTGTAGTCTTTATTGTTATTTGTATTGTGGTAACATCTAGGACACCATTGTGCTAAGTGCTTCACAAACACATACCAAAAAGATGGTGCCTACCCCAAAGTGCTTACAATCTAGATATGTAGAACCAGATTTTACCTTTGAATAAGTCTGGCCCATTCTATTTGTATAGTATTTCTTTGAACTCAACTAGGTTTTTGTTTTTTAATGAAGTAAATGAAGACGAGTGCAGTATATTTAACTTAATAGAATATATTAATTAAAGGGGGGAAGAGTGTTGCCAACTCTCACAATTTTATTAGGAGTCTCCTGATATGTGGTGGGTTTTTTTCATAAAGTCCCAGCTTTTGGAGTCATGGGATTATATGAGAATCTCAGCATTTAAATAAAAAAGCAAGTATCCAGCATTCATTTTGAAGAGAAACGCTGGAAAATGTGATCTGAGTGTATCCTAAGGGCTCAAAAACTAGAAGACTAATAAATAGGCCCCTACGTTTGTTATTTTTCAGTCTTATGATTTATAAGCCAACCTCATGATTTTTTTGAATGTTTGAAAGGAATTGGCAATACTGGGTCAATCAGTTGGTTGATTGGTAGTACCACAGGAGTTGTCATCTTGGTCTTGAGTGGCCTATGCAATAAAATAAGCTATAAAAAGTGGTGCATGTGCCCAATTATGCAATTTTTGCTGAAACATTTTATATTTTATTGGAATTGTCTTTATTATATGTTAAAGGTGTGAATACAATTCAAATACTTCATCCATCGTCTCACGGAAGTCTCTACTCTACATAATTCTCCCCCTCCCTCCTTCCACGTCTGCTCTCATTTCATCCTACTCTCTCTATTGATGCCTATACTCCTAAGTGCTCCTTATGTCTTCCCATTCTCAATTTCACACCTTCTTTCATGCTAAGCCTATGTCTGTCATGGTGCACCCTTCACAGAACACCCATCCTCTCCTGATGCACCGATGGCGAATTTGAAGACAGAGGGAGCGATTTCATTTGGAATGAAATTAACCCTGTCCAGAGAGCCCCCACAGAGCCGGTACACCACTCACATTCTATTTTGAGTATGGACTTATGTGGGACTTGACTAGTGCATAGGCCTTGTACTGGCCTTCTGCACATAGGTAAATTTCACTCCCAGTTAACTTGCTCTCTCTACATTCAGATCCTCCTAGAAGTATGTTTCTTTTTCAAGGCCATCAAATGACAACAAGCTATGTATTTAATATATATATAATTAAATTAATCACCCGATACATTGCAGATAATAATAAAAAGCAATGGATGGCTATTCTAGTCCTCTCTTTATGTATTAGTCATGTTTGTTTATTTAGGAGTAGATCATGCCTGGTCCTACGTGGCCACCTGGGGAGTCAGGCCCTTTGCACCCTCTGCGTGGATGGAGTGGACTTGCCTGATGGCTTCAGGCACTTGTGGGGGAGAGCAGGAGTTTCATATCAAGCAAGTGGGCAGATGATGGGCAGTCCTATGACTCTGCGCCTTCCACCTCTGATTCTGTAACCCTTATATCAGATCTAAAGTGGGATTTAAGTGGTGCAAAGGACTTGGGCCAGATTCTCTGGCCCATTAAAGCCACTTTGTGCTGCGTAAGAGCCCGGAGAAGGTCAGTCAAGTCTCTAACACTTCCTAAATTATTGCTAGTAGTGCTTTAAGAACCTGAGAGGCACAGTGTCTCTATTTGCAGATTGTGCAATGTTTCTTTTTCCTAAGTAGTCCCTTACCCACTTTTTATCCGCAGCTGTATTGACAGGGTCCTCATTACTCCCTAACTCTCTCTATAGAATTTCTTTCCTCATTAACAACTCATTGAAAAAAGCAGATCAGAAGCTCAGCCATTTTAGAACCATTCATTAATTTTATTCACCAATTTACAGTGCTTCCTCTCTAGTATTTCTTCTCTCCTTCTTCCGTGGGCAAGCATTTACTCATTGTATTACTTGGCTGCCTTTGTCTTTTCCTTGCAAGCCTTAATTGACTTGCTAGGTCCTTGTTTGGTTCCTGTCCCCTTTTCAGTACAGATTTTTTTTTTTTAAATCCTTAAACATTGAGAAATCCCTTACAAAGCCCCATGGGTCACTTTTGTTTATTGCATTTCCACCTTCCTTCCATGCATGCTGGAATTGTAGTCTGTGGTGCTTTAATTCTGGTGAATGATCCCCAAACCATTCTCAGTCTGAATAATATCCCAAGCCTTGTCTACACACAAAAGTTGTATTGCTTTAAGCTATACTGGTATAGTTAAAGCAGTACAACCCCTTGGCTAGTGTGGAGTAGGAATGAAATGAACAGGTATTAGACACCTTTATACTGGTATAATTGCATCCACAGTAGGAGTTGTACAGATATAACTATTTTGGTAAAAAGGTCATGCACCTTACTGAAGTTGTGATACCAGTCCAAAATCTTTTGGTAGACCAAACCTGAAAAAAGGCCAAGAACAGTGGAGCAATTGCAAATGAACAGCCACGTAGATGAATAACAACTAAATTTCCTCATCGTTTAGCTGAAAAAGTCAGATGGTGAAATCCTGGCCCTGTTGAAGTCAGTGGTAAAACCCCAGTTGACTTCAGTGGGGCTAGGATTTCACCCAGGGACTGGAAAAAGAAAGTCCTAAGTTCAGCTTTTGTGTCTCTTTTTATCCTTTCATCCTAAAAACCAAGCTTCCAGTTTTTTTAATCTCTTCAAAAATAATGGTATTGGCAGCTGCCAGCAGTATGCTAGATTGCACATGTTGTGGAAAAAATCTTAGGCAGTATTTGTAGCTCAGCTGTCAGACAGTATATCCTGGCTGAGCTTGTGCTGTACACTAAATCTAATTTATCAAGCTAGACTTAAGCTGTCCTTGTGATTGCTCTATTTTTTAAAATGCAGAAAACTCTGTTAATGCAACATTAACAGACATAACACATAATGCAGAACATTCAAAGTTGTACTCCCCAAAGCAATTGTAACTCTGGTTTCTTTCAGTGTATTTATATCACTGTATAGTGTTGATTGTTATGCCAAAATATCTGTGCAATGTATTGGAGTTACAATTCCTATAAGAACCATTACTCTGGCTCTGCTTTTAAAATATCAATCATTAATTGCATTAATGTAGGCTTTTAAAATGTTCTCAGTGTTTTTAAAAACAAGAAAGTAAAAGAGGGATTGCACATTCAAATATTGACATTTTCCCCATACACCTGTGTAGACTGGAGCATTGAAATCTTGGTATGTTAAAAATGTAAGCTAAATTCTCCCCTCAGACAGTTCCAACTTTAGTCAAATCAGTTATACTGGCCTGCATAAGTGAGAGGAGGATTTATCCTTTAATTTAAATAAAAAATACCAGGTTGTGCGTAGACAGCATGCGATTTTCAAACATTTAAACTTAGATCATTCTTAACTAGGGCTCTGATAACTGGAATCCACCACTAGCATGGACCTATGTGCCAGTGTGGACCCATGTGCCATTAATCTCATTGGTACAAGGATCCATACTATTGGATCCCAGTCCAGAATCAGGATCCACATGTCAAAAGTACTGTGCTCACTGAAGACTAGGGCCATTGTAACTGAAGATATAAATATGAAACATTTTGAGCACAAAAAGGCATCTGAAAATGTATTGATAATTGGAAGAACATCTTTCCATGCTCTGGTAACTCTAACAGTGGCCCATTAGCATATTATCAAATTTTCTAAATTAAAACAAACCTTTTGAGTTGAGAACAAATGTGAAAGATTTCAATTAAAAGGACCTTTTGAAAAGAAAGAAAGAAACGTTATCCCCCTAAGAATCAAGGCTTAAAATGAAAGTAGCTTCTCATTCATAACTTTAGAGTTATTGGCTCAAGATTGTAATCAAAAATAACTTTTATTTTAATGGCATAGGTAGAAAATTTCTTTCTTAATTATGATCTTCCTCTTTTCAATTCTCTTGGTAACTATTTTGATCAATTTGTTTTTTTAACTAAATAACAGTACTTAGATTCTGCCATCTGTACTCCCATTGAGCAGTAGCATACGCCACCTCTGCTGAATGTAGACCGTCATCTAATTAAACCTCACAATAGCCCTGGAAAGTAAGTAAATACATATTACTATCCCCATTTTACAGCTTGTGAAACTAAGGCAGGTATGTAATTAGCCCAAGGTCACAATGGGAATCATATCTGAGCTGAGATTAGAATTTGTAATTTCTCATTCCCAGCCTTGTACTCAAACCTCTAGTCCAGCCCTTTCTCTAATAATTTGTCTCATAATAATCAGTACATATATGCAGCAATGCCGTAGCTGGGTGTTTGAAGGACAGTAGCTTTTAAGTACAATCCTGTAAATAGAAAGAATGAAAGATACTTGTATCTTCAATTTTTCTTTAAAAACTGAATTTGACCCACATAAAAAATGAAGTATCGTATTAGACTTTAGAATGCACATTTTTCATTCTCCTCTAGCTATCCATTTCACCTGTTTTTATGTTGTTTATACTGCCACTGCTAACAGTAAACAAAGAGGAAAGCCTGAGACAACATATAAGTAAGAAGGGAGTTTTAAATCTCTGAGTATGCCAGGAAACAACGAGGCAAGAACGCAGTGCATCTTGATAGCCTGTTAGTTATTTAGGAGCATCTTCAAGGCAAATTGTTTTTTGCAAGGAAAAGGGATTTGCTACCACACCTTATATAGCTAAAGTAACATTATTATGAATAATTAAAAGATCCTGTGTAATATCCAGGGCCCATTTTAACATTTGTCTTAGGGATTTACTGTTTTACAATTCTATCCATTCTATATTACCACTCTGGAACGTCTCAGAAATAACCCCAGAAATAAGAAAGAGATTTGATATGTGGGAGCACTGCAGAGAAGTAGTGTCCCTGCTCTGTCTCTGCTTTGAAGAAAGTATGTATCAGGGGAGAGAAACAGGGGTGGTGATGGTGCAGAGTAGCTAAATCTCAGGGAGATTTGGGGAGCGGTGTGACACAGCATAGGAGAGCAGGCCAGCCAGTTGCCACATGAAGAGGAGGAAATTGCCAGCTAACTAGTCCCTGCAGGTGACCAGAAAGGAGAGAGTTAGCAGGTCACTGAGCTCTCCCAGAGGATACATATATTAAATGGGGAGCACTGGATAGAGCTGTATAAATAACCAGTTTTTTGGTTTGGTGGCCCAACTGAAAAAATGCAATAAAAAAGATAATTTGGGGCAATGCAAAACAATTTTTCAAAAAAAATTTCTGCAAACAGACAAAGCAACATCCATTTTGGATTAAACAAAATGTTGTGTTCAACCCAAAACAAAATGTCTTGTTTAGTCTTGGGGCTTTTTGTATCCGTAACAGCATGGTGAATTTGACATGAATTCATTAAATGTTTCCGTCAACCTGAATCTGCAAAAAAAATTTTGGTGAACATTTTTTTTTGCCCAGGTCTAGCACCGGGCCTCTTCAGGAGGACAAGGGGCATTACATATGTGGAAAGGAACGTCCTAGATTGCCCTGGTGCTGGCGCCAATTCAAGGATGCATCTTGGCTCTGGAAGGTTTGCGGAGCACTAGTGAATATATAAGATGATGTTCTGTAGTATGACCTGACTTGGGCGACTCACTTAATTTCAGTGGGATAGCACAGGGTGTAAATCAGTGTGGGGAGGGCAGCGGATCACTACCTCCCGAACTGAAATCCACTGATAGATCCTCTTACAAAGTTTCTCCCCAGTTGTTCTGTTGGGGAGATGAGTTGCCAGACATCTGCAGAACAGCCCAGGCTGTATTAGGCAATCTTAGCTAAACTAGAGGGGAATGATATCTGTCCCATTGGCCCTGCCCTCACCCAATGCAAGGCTGAGCACTCTGCACACTCGTAAAGGGATGGGGGCTGTGAACCAGAAACTCCTGTGCACCTCCCTCCACACACAAACACATGCACACAGGAGAGCCTCCTCCACATGCAGATCTGAAGGCACAATCTACTTTTCATCACTTAGGCCCCAGAATATGTATGCTTTTGCTATAATAATAACTTAATTAAAATATACACTTAAAAAAGAATAACCAGGTGATTAGTGTGATACAGGCCGGCTCTTGAATACAAAGGCAAAATAATGCAGCAGTCAAACTCTCTTCGTTATAATCTTCCCTTGCATAGTGAAGATAAACCAGTTAGGTCCACTTTAATAATGCAATACCTAAGCATAATTGTATCTTTCTCATGATGTGATTAGGAAATATTGTCATGTTATCGTGTAGACTACAGCTTCCCTACTACTTTGTGTTCCTCATTATCCCTCAGTACATGAACAGTTTTGAAAGAAAACTTCACGTGCTGCATAAACCCTAGTAGTGCATTTTTAGCCTATTTCAATGGACCGTATATGATTTTCTCCTCAAAAACACAAATCCTAGTGACTCTGGATACCGTGTTGTGTGTTCCCTTCATGAAAAATAATGGGTAAATTCCTTGCCTCTGTGTATGCAGTGGAACCGCCCTTTAAACAAAATCTTCTGCCAACTTCTATAAAATACTGATTCTGCCCTCTGTAGGCTTTTACTATATGAAATAACCACTGCACCTTTTAATTTTATTTCTTTCCTAAAATTTGCAAAATGTAAGTACAAGAAAGAAAGAAAGAAAGAGAATGTAAAATATTATAGTATTATGGTTAAAACTCCCGTAAACAGTGCTGCCTGTTTGTAAATATAGTGGGCTAGGTTTTCTGCTGGCTGCCATGGTTTTGAGTTGCAGCAGTGTGGGGCAGTAAGGAAGCCAGTTACATCTCCCTGATTGCAGGAACAACCCGACTGGGGTTTTGAGTAAGTTTATGATCCATTTTGGAGAGTGCTGCCCTGCCCTCTTTGTGTCTTGTGATTTGTATTGAAACGCTAGGTAAATGCAAATACCCATGTCTGCGACCCAGCCTGCTTTTCCCTATCTGGCTTGTCGCCTAAAATTTACAGGTTCCTGTTAATTATTTTATTTTGCAGAATGTTTTTTTGGATGTAATTTTGTTGGTGTCTGCAGCCCATGCTGAGCATTATTACTCATCCGCTGCAATTTACAAGCTTCTGATACTGTGCACCGACTTCTGTAGCTCTGCTTTCTGATACAGTAGACCTCCTTTATTCCTTTTCTTTGACGGCACAATATTTTTGTTCATAACGGTGCTGAACCTGCTTGCTTTCCCCAGGATTACTGCCAGCAGCTTACAGTGAGTTTTCTACTTTCAGCTGGGTGTTCAAATTCCCCTGGTTGTTACTACTGATTGGAGAAGACCTCAGCAACTTCCAGCTTTGTTTAAACAATCTGCCCCAAGCATACTCCTTTTCAAAGGCAGCAGTCTAGTTCCCATTGAGAAGGTGATGACCATCCCTTCACTCTAGGTTCTCGTTTCCTTCAGTAGTTCCCAAGTGCTTGATTAGCTTCAGTCCTGCTCATGTCTCATCTTCTCCAGTACACATGGAGAGTTCCAGTCTCCCCTTGCTTGCTGTTATTGCATGAGAGGCTAGTAGTGTTTCAGAAAAGGCAGCTTTTGTGGCACTCGACATGAGTTTTCTAAGTAGTCTTTGATATGTAGCCTCTGTGACTTCTTTCTTACAGTTCTCTGCCATTGATACCAGTACGCCCCATAAGTATAAATTCCTCCCCAATAAGCTGATTTTACATTGCAGGTAGACAAAGTCCCTTATAAGTAGTAGTCCACAGACTATTTAATTTTCTTGATCTTTGCACATTCTGCTGTCTGTTTGGTTAGTGATGGAATCCCCTGCCATGAGTCTGTTGTTCTCAACTGTTTAACATTACTAGGTCCTCTTCTCCTGGAGATAATTCCTTAGGCCCTAAGGTTTAAGGAACAAGGAGTAGTCCTACTTCCCTGCCTATTCTGGAAAGTTGGTCATCAAGAGTTTCACTTCAGAAAAAATTCAGGGGGTTGGGGTGAGCACCTCCTGGCCTATGGTGGGGAGGCTGCCATCTCAGGCATGGGGTGTCAGGGGGGACGCAGGCCCACCCAACTCCCTGCATCCCAGCCCAGGGCCCTAACAGTGGCAGGGTGATCGGTCAGTGGGGATTCCAGTCGCAACATGCTGACTCACACTCCAGCAGCACAACCGGACTAGAGTCTGGTCCCCCGGGGCTACTTCCTACCACAGTCTAGGTGTAGGGTCCTGTGGTCCAAAGATCCCCTGTCTCCTCGGGGTACTCGGCCACGGGTAGCTCCAGCAACTCCTCAGGGTCCTCATCTTCCTCCCCGACAGCAAGGCATCAGTCCACTCTGGGGCTGGGCTGGGCTCTTGCAGAGGCATTTGCTCGGCTGCCAACCCACCCAGTTTGGCTGGGAGTCTCTTGGAATCAGGCTCGATCTCCCAGAGGCTATTGAAAGCAATCAGGGAGATTTTAGGCCACTAAAAGTCCAGCAGTGCAGTGGGTCTAAGGTAGGCTCCCTACCTGCCCTGGCTCCGCGCTGCTCCCAGAAGCGGCCGGCATCTCCAGCAGTGGCTCCTAGGTGGAGGCACAGCCAGGGGTCTCCGCGTGCGGCCCCCGCCTCGAATGCCAACTCTGTAGGTCCCATTGGCTGGGAACGGGGATCCACGGTCAATGGGAGCTGCAGGGGCAATGCCTGTAGGCAGGGGCAGCACGCAGAGCCACCTGGCCGCCCCGAGCCTAGGAGCCACTGGCAGATATGCCACCGCTTCCGGGAGCCACCCAAGGTAAGCATCGCCCAACCGGAGCCTGCACACCTAATCCCCTTCCGAACCCCAACCCCCTGCCTCAGCCCTGAGCCCCCTTCCGCACCAAAACTCCCTCCCAGAGCCCGCACCCCAAACCCCCTCCCATACCCTAACCACCTGCCTCAGCCCTGAGCCCCCTCCGGCACCCAAACTCCTTCCCAGAGCCTGTATCCCGCACCCCTGCCCCAGCCCTGTGAAAGTGAGTGAGGGTCGGGGAGAGCGAGCGATGGAGGGATGGGGGCTGGAGTGAGTGGAGGCAGGGCCTTAGACAAGGGGCAGGGTGGGCAAGGGTGTTTTGGGTTTGTGCAATTATACAGTTGACAACCCTAGCATCTGCTCCCCAGAAGAGACGTCCGGTCTCTCCTGTGGCTCAGCAGCAACTGAGCTCCAGGGCTCTGTCTCCTTTTCTGCTTCCTGTCCTGCCCTGGTATTTCCGTGCAAGCTGGTCTCCATATTGGAAGAGAAGATTGAAGGTCTGGAGCAACTGATAACGACCCTGCGTTGCATACGAGAATCTGAGGATTTTCTGGACAAAAGTCAGGATATGCTTCTACAGGCACAAAGCTCTAAAGATTTAGAGCAGGTTGCACAGCGGAGGCAAGAGGCCAGTGAAGAAGCTTGGCAACATGTGACCTCCAGAAGAAGAAGGGGGAATGTCCGGGTTCCAGCAACGCGGACACAGGTAACTAACCGCTTTCATGTTCTCTCCACAGATACCATTGTGGAGAGTGGACCAGATGATATGTCTGGGGGGAGAAAGCAGGAGACTCCGCTGGTTGGAAGGCATGAGATGCACTGTCCTGAGATTGCGGGTTCCACGACCACCACTCCCAAGAGAAGGAGGCGGGTGGTGGTGGTCGGGGACTCTCTCCTCCGGGGGACTGAGTCATCTATCTGCCGCCCTGACCGGGAAAACCAAGAAGTCTGCTGCTTGCCAGGGGCTAAGATTTGCGAGGTGACGGAGAGACTGCCGAGACTCATCAAGCCCTCGGATCGCTACCCCTTCCTGCTTCTCCACGTGGGCACCAATGATACTGCCAAGAATGACCTTGAACGGATCACTGCGGACTACATGGCTCTGGGAAGAAGGATAAAGGAGTTTGAGGCGCAAGTGGTGTTCTCATCCATCCTCCCCGTGGAAGGAAAAGGCCTGGGTAGGGACCGTCAAATCGTGGAAGTCAACGAATGGCTATGCAGGTGGTGTCGGAGAGAAGGCTTTGGATTCTTTGACCATGGGATGGTGTTCCATGAAGGAGGAGTGCTGGGCAGAGACGGGCTCCACGTTACAAAGAGAGGGAAGAGCATCTTTGCGAGCAGGCTGGCTAACCTAGTGAGGAGGGCTTTAAACTAGGTTCACCGGGGGAAGGAGACCAAAGCCCTGAGGTAAGTGGGAAAGCGGGATACCGGGAGGAAGCACAGGCAAGAACGTCTGTGAGGGGAGGGCTCTTGCCTCATACTGAGAATGAGGGGCGATCAGCAAGTTATCTCAAGTGCTTATATACGAATGCACAAAGCCTTGGAAACAAGCAGGGAGAACTGGAGGTCCTGGTGATGTCAAGGAATTATGACGTGATTGGAATAACAGAGACTTGGTGGGATAACTCACATGACTGGAGTACTGTCATGGATGGTTATAAACTGTTCAGGAAGGACAGGCAGGGCAGAAAAGGTGGGGGAGTAGCACTGTATGTAAGGGAGCAGTATGACTGCTCAGAGCTCCGGTACGAAACTGCAGAAAAACCTGAGTGTCTCTGGATTAAGTTTAGAAGTGTGAGCAACAAGAGTGATGTAGTGGTGGGAGTCTGCTATAGACCACCGGACCAGGGGGATGAGGTGGATGAGGCTTTCTTCCGGCAACTCACAGAAGCTACTAGATCGCATGCCCTGGTTCTCATGGGTGACTTTAATTTTCCTGATATCTGCTGGGAGAGCAATACAGTGGTGCATAGACAATCCAGGAAGTTTTTGGATAATGTAGGGGACAATTTCCTGGTGCAAGTGCTAGAGGAGCCAACTGGGGGGGGAGCTTTTCTTGACCTGCTGCTCACAAACCGGGAAGAATTAGTGGGGGAAGCAAAAGTGGATGGGAATCTGAGAGGCAGTGACCATGAGTTCGTTGAGTTCAGGATCCTGACACAGGGAAGAAAGGTAAGCAGCAGGATACGGACCCTGGACTTCAGGAAAGCAGACTGCGACTCCCTCAGGGAATGGATGGATAGGATCCCCTCGGGGACTAACATGAAGGGGAAAGGAGTCCAGGAGAGCTCGCTGTATTTCAAGGAATCCCTGTTGAGGTTACAGGGACAAACCATCCTGATGAGTCAAAAGAATAGTAAATATGGCAGGCGACCAGCTTGGCTTAACGGTGAAATCCTAGCGGATCTTAAACATAAAAAAGAAGCTTACAAGAAGTGGAAGGTTGGACATATGACCAGGGAAGAGTATAAAAATATTGCTCGGGCATGTAGGAATGAAATCAGGAGGGCCAAATCGCACCTGGAGCTGCAGCTAGCAAGAGATGTCAAGAGTAACAAGAAGAGTTTCTTCAGGTATGTTGGCAACAAGAAGAAAGCCAAGGAAAGTGTGGGCCCCTTAATGAATGAGGGAGGCAACCTAGTGACGGAGGATGTGGAAAAAGCTAATGTACTCAATGCTTTTTTTGCCTCTGTCTTCACTAACAAGGTCAGCTCCCAGACTGCTGCGCTGGGCATCACAGCATGGGGAGTAGATGGCCAGCCCTCTGTGGAGAAAGAGGTGGTTAGGGACTATTTAGAAAAGCTGGATGTGCACAAGTCCATGGGGCTGGACAAGTTGCATCCGAGAGTGCTAAAGGAATTGGCGGCTGTGATTGCAGAGCCATTGGCCATTATCTTTGAAAACTCGTGGCAAACGGGGGAAGTCCCAGATGACTGGAAAAAGGCTAATGTAGTGCCAATCTTTAAAAAAGGGAAGAAGGAGGATCCTGGGAACTATAGGCCAGTCAGCTTCACCTCAGTCCCTGGAAAAATCATGGAGCAAGTCCTCAAAGAATCAATCCTGAAGCGCTTACATGAGAGGAAAGTGATCAGGAACAGTCAGCATGGATTCACCAAGGGAAGGTCATGCCTGACTAATCTAATCGCCTTCTATGATGAGATTACTGGTTCTGTGGATAAAGGGAAAGCAGTGGATGTATTGTTTCTTGACTTTAGCAAAGCTTTTGACATGGTTTCCCACAGTATTCTTGTCAGCAAGTTAAAGAAGTATGGGCTGGATGAATGCACTATGAGGTGGGTAGAAAGTTGGCTAGATTGTCGGGCTCAACGGGTAGTGATCAATGGCTCCATGTCTAGTGGCCAGCCGGTGTCAAGTGGAGTGCCCCAGGGGTCGGTCCTGGGGCCGGTTTTGTTCAATATCTTCATAAATGATCTGGAGGATGGTGTGAATTGCACTCTCAGCAAATTTGCGGATGATACTAAACTAGGAGGAGTGGTAAATACACTGGAGGGCAGGGATAGGATACAGAGGGACCTAGACAAATTGGAGGATTGGGCCAAAAGAAATCTGATGAGGTTCAATAAGGATAAGTGCAGGGTCCTGCACTTAGGACGGAAGAACCCAATGCACAGCTACAGACTAGGGACCGAATGGCTAGGCAGCAGTTCTGCGGAAAAGGACCTAGGGGTGACAGTGGACGAGAAGCTGGATATGAGTCAGCAGTGTGCCCTTGTTGCCAAGAAGGCCAAATGGCATTTCAGGATGTATAAGTACGGACATAGCGAGCAGATCGAGGGACGTGATCGTTCCCGTCTATTCGACATTGGTGAGGCCTCATCTGGAGTACTGTGTCCAGTTTTGGACCCCACACTACAAGAAGGATGTGGATAAATTGGAGAGAGTCCAGCGAAGGGCAACAAAAATGATTAGGGCTCTGGAACACATGACTTATGAGGAGAGGCTGAGGGAACTGGGATTGTTTAGTCTGCAGAAGAGAAGAAAGAGGGGGGATTTGATAGCTGCTTTCAACTACCTGAGAGGTGGTTCCAGAGAGGATGGTTCTAGACTATTCTCAGTGGTAGAAGAGGACAGGACAAGGAGTAATGGTCTCAAGTTGCAGTGGGGGAGGTTTAGGTTGGATATTAGGAAAAACTTTTTCACTAGGAGGGTGGTGAAACACTGGAATGTGTTACCTAGGGAGGTGGTAGAATCAAGTGACACCCCTGTGAGTCATATCTGGGGGGGTCCTTTGCCTCCTTTAGCCAAGATACACTGCCTGCCTCATTCAAATAGGGGAGCCAGATACTCTGATAGGGGAGCCAGATCCGCTGATGAGAGGCCTTACTGCCTGCCTTATATGTCCTGTTCAGCCCCAGGTATATCTTTGTCTCATGTAGATAATCTTGTTCAACAATCCAAGCCTCGAGGGGCTAATGCTTGAACCCCAGAGTGCCTAATTTATGATGCAATAAACTGGGAGTTCTTTATACTGACTAAATTGCTACAGGCTTGCTGGCTCCACAGGCCATATTGTACTCACCTACCCTGATCCTAAGTCATTGTTTGGTAACTTTATCTACCACCTTGTTACCTGGTCTGTTTAGACTAGATTTAAACAAAATGTCAAGATCTCTGGTGTTTTTCAACTTTATGTACATCAGGTGAACTGTCACTGAGCTCCCCTAGGCCAACCCCTTGCTCCCTCAGCTATCTATCATTCGTTAACTTCCTGGACTGGGAGGTTTAAAGGCCAAACCACAGCCCCTCTCTGTGCTCAGCCACAAGCACACATGCTAATCAGCACACTTGTAATACAGCCAAATGTTTTTACAATATTCCCAGTAGCTTTTCTTTAAAGCAGCAAACAGTTGTAGTCACACAGGCACTCTCCCAGCTCTGACCACCACCACTACTGTCACTACAAATTAGGTGGTTCATGGAAGCCTGGGAGGATGCATTCTTTTCTCATCAGCTACTCTAGGATTCAATGGCAAGATCTCAAGGATGCAAAGGCCGCAAAAACAAATAGTCTCTCATCTGGAGGGTGAGAGAGATTTATTTAAAAAAAAAAAATGAAAATGTCAAGTCAGCAAATGACTGAATAATTTAGGAGGAGATTTTCAAAAGGGTCTGAAGGATTTGGGAGCATCATGCCCCATTGAAAGTTACTGGCACTTTGGCTCCTAAATCCATTAGGCACTTTTGCAAATCTCTCCCTTAAAGAATATTAATGTCACAGTCGTACAGAGAAAAGTCTTCAGAAGAAGAATAAATGGTATAATACTACTTAAAGCTGTGAATGGGAAAAAAATGTTCCAAGGGCTCAATGTCCTATTAAATCAGGTGTCCCAAGGTGGGTATGGAGTAAGGTTGTGTATGTAAAATTTAAAGTATTTGCCCAGTAGGCACCCAACTCAGTCAAATGGGCTTTTTTAACCCTGCTGTGAAAAGGGAATACAGGGAGAGGGGTATGCAAGGACAAAGAACACCAAATGAAAGGGGGAGAGTGAAAGAAGAAAGGAAGTCATGCAATTCTTGATTAGTTCCTCGACCTACTTGTCCGTCCCTGGCCACCAGAAGTCTTGTCACAGTTGTGTTTTGGTTAGAACCATCCCTAAATGTCCTTCATGTGCCAGGTGAATCAATCGTTCTCTCAGAAGTGTAGGCACAAGATGGTGAGTTCTCAAAATCCATTCCTTTACAAGGGACAATTCACATGATGTACATTTATATGGTTGCAAGTGTGCTGGTGTCTTTGTCTTGTAGGGCCATCCATTGACTATGTTAAGTCTTTAGGTCCTGAAGTACCTTGTCTTCTGTCATGGCTGTTGCCCACTCTGAGGCTGTGATGACTCTGATAGTGATGATTGACAATATATAGCAGTAGGAATTCCACCATCGCCTAATCTCGTTCTTGACTCTCCAGGTATTAGGAGAAGTGTGAGACAAGGGAGACTGTTTAAAAGATTGGAAGACTCTATTACCAGACTCAAGTAACAGTTGGAAGTGAATGTTTAAAGTCTTACAATGGTGATTCTAAAGGGGAAGGGTGTGTTGTATGTGGCTAGGTGCAGATAGCTAACCCAATTTGTAAGTTTGTTGCTAGGTAGCTTCTGTAGCTTTGAGTCCAGGAACTACAATTCCCAGGAGGCACCAGGGGAGGTAGAAGGAAAGGAGGAGAAGGAATGGAAGAATGTCAGCTCTGTGAAAGACTGAGGGGAATAAACCTGACCTTTGGTGTTACTAAACTTCCTGAGTCTTCCTCAGAGAGGTTTAGGTATAAAAGCACGGTCAACTCCTGGTAGAACGGCAGGCTGAATACACTTTCTGGAAACGGGAGTTGTACATGTTTTGTCCCTGTCTACACTAGTGCTCAAACCATGTTCAAACATGGCTGGGGTGGGGGGACCAGAGTGGTTACTGTGTTTGATACCAGCTGTTAATTATTCCTAGCATACAACACAGCCTTGTTATATAATAGTTTTATAATAGTAAAAAGAAAATCCATGTCCTCACTGATGCTAGGCTCAATTTAGACTGTAATGTTCACGCAGCTTTAGTAGAGGTGATGAGAAATTGAAAAGCTGAATGAAAACAACACGTTACGGAAGGGGTTTTGGCCAAACGGCAACTGGGTTTTGAGCATATGATTTTTTAAAAAACACATGACACAGTAGCAGGTAATTTCCCCCAATTTTCATGCCCTGTATTTATAATAGTTTTAATTTGAACAGCAGTAGACTTTTAAAAATATGATCTATGAAGCAACCCTCAGATACCTCAAAAATACAGTAGGGTCAGCGGTACTCAGCCTTCAACAATTTACAAGCCATGTCATCATTGAGCTGCAGAGAGCCACAAAATAATAATGTGGTGAGATTATGACATTGCATCAATCTGAGATAATGCGGCATTTGGAAACTTCGTCACACATCAACTACCTTCTCTCCTCTTCCTTTGACTACTAGGTTGGGTGGAAGGGTTCTCTCTCTCCCTCCCTCTGCTGGTGGCAGGGTGGGAAGGAAGCTCTGACTGACACGCATGTGTGTTCCTGTGAGTGGGGTTCTGCTTGCTTTTCCTGAGACTCAGTATGAAGCATGTGGATTCCCAGGCAAATGTAAGTGGTTGCTTTGAGGTCCACACAGGGCCATAAAGATAAGAAGTTCATGAGCTGTGATTTGCATTTCATGGGCAAAAAACTCACCCCACCCTTTCCTGGAAATGGTGCAAGTCAGATGCATGGGTTAGACCTGCCTGGAGTTTGCTGAGCTAGTTTGATCACTCTCTAATTTTGATGTTAAAAGATTAATGGCACTAGCTGTCCTGTTTTGCTCTTTCTAGGCCATTCATAGTGCTGCCACCCCTGATGGAATGGATAAGGGTTGCTTTGGCTCATGCAGGGCACCGTCGCAGTTTCTCTGTGGACAGTGATGATGTACGGCAAGCAGCAAGGCTCTTACTACCTGGAGTTGACTGTGAACCTCGACAGTTAAAGTAAGTTCATGCAAAGAAATAATAATTTGAAAAACCTGTAGCTCTTTCACAGTGACAGTGATTTAACAGGCAGAATAAGGGCTTTGTTATGTCCTCAGATGTGCAGAATTCTCCTTCTCGTCACTCTATCTTGTAAAATCAGCTACTGTATTTGTTCACATGCCTGTACGAGCCAGTTTCACAGGCTGCGTGGTAATGTGCCTGCATACCTAACAACTGGATCAAGCTCTGAATCTGCTCATAAAATCTTGGTTTGTCTTTTACCATTACATTCTGCTTTATAATAAGAGACTGAAGTCTTCAGTCAATTATGTCTGTTTCACTGTGTTCCTGTTACAAAATACTGAGATGTAACGTATAGGATTGTATATATTCTATTGTTTTCTGCAATAGTGGTTTATACAGCACATTTACAGATAAAACCAGTTTTTGTAATAAAATTACATTTTTGATCCTGAAATCAATTTAATTCAAAGATGTTGCAGGTCTGAATAATTGGATGCTTATTTTTAAATATGTGAGATGTGACCTTCTAATGTGGCCCTAAAGTATATGTTTTCAGTATATGTTTTTAATGCGCTGCCTTTTCTTACTCATATATGTATGTATAAAAACAGCTTCGTAATGCATACTTGATTCTGGGTTATTTTTGCTTTAGATGTCTGTATGAAAAGCTCTTATGACTGTGTCACAAGCGGAATTATTCATCTCAGGTGCTTTATAGCTGCAGCACACGGTCGCCAGGCACTACCTTAGAGTCTGGTGAATTCAAACCTAGGCTCATATTTTCCAGAAGCCCTGTCACTCATACTCGGGTGATATACAGGTGGGCTTTTCTGCCACACAGAAGCATGGAACCTGCATACGTGATTAGGTCTGACAACGTGCATCACAACAGATGTATTTTGTTGACTCTGGTTTTCCAGTACTCTTTCACTAGATATTATAATATTTTATTTTGAGACTGGAATAATGCTTTCTTGGTTGAATATTTTATTAAATGAATATGTTGAATTTAAAAGCTACATCTTGAGGTTCATATTTCAAATACTGACTGTAACTGTTTCATATGAAGGTAAATATCCTGGGCCTGATTGTCAGTAGGACTTAGTATTTCACGATTTCAGCTGAAGTCTATGAGGTCTGTCAGTACTCATGAAGCTCTTAATTTTAAAAAGGCACAACTAAAAAAACCTTTCCAATTGAACTAGTTGATACAATTGTAGAAAAGTCAATCAATATTATTTATTCTAGCCCCTTGAAAGAACAAAAATCATGTTTTGATATGATAAGAATATACAGTTTTTCTGTAGTTAGCATGTGTATAGAAAAACATTGACTGTTTTTACCCATTCTGCCATTTTAACAGAAGTTAAAGTTTCAAAATCAGGTTATGTTAGAGTGAATTGTAGTTATGTCCCAGATAATCGACTGATTATTGAGAAGAAATCAGTGATCAATTAAAGCAGCCATCCAGAATTCAGTTTATAAAGAAAAATAAACTATAGCCACTTTTCAGCTGTCTTACAGTCTGGAATGAGAATGGAAAGTACGATCAAGAATTAATGAGGGTAGAAATGAAAGGTTAGTTCTGAGAAAAGAGCTGGGACTTGCCCTGGATTTGCTGTTGTGTACTTCACTTGACTATATGGGCTTGATTTCCATTCCCGTTTCCCAAAACTAAGGTCACTGTATACTGTTCTGCCAGTGTAAGGGGGCCTTCAAGTGAGTGTTACTGTGACATTTAAAGGCCCTTCAGACTGCCACACTGGTGTAGAGTGTGCTTGGTGTAACTGAGAATCAGGCACTGTGTGTCTATAATATTGAGATCAAAGGAAAGGCTGCTGCTTGTTGGAAAAATATCCAGGCAAAGCATCATGACATTAATTTGAAATCTTGCTACTTGTAATGTTTTGTTTGTGCTCAGTACAGGCCCTCAGCACTCCTCATTTCCACCCAGTCCATGTACCAGCCTCTCATTTCTCCCCAGTGAGCAGCAACAGCTTTGCATCTCCCCAGTCCTCATCAAGCATCAATTCTATAGTTGCCATGGCTTTGAAATATTTTCAAGGGGCAATTCTTCAAATAAACTGAGGGACTGAGGACAGCTGGAGGATTTTGCATGTAGTCTGATATATTTTAGATTATTTTGTATAAAAAATGGCCTAACTACTGGGAGCCTTAAGCCTGAAAATGTTATCCGTTTTTTCTTAAGGATCTTTTCTCTTACTGGTCTAGAAGGGAAAAAACAAAAAGACCCCCCTCCCTCCCCAAATAAAACAAAAAGAACCAAAACTAAATAATACACCGTATGCTACATTCTCTGTCCTGTGTCTACCATTGTGACATTGCATTATTCCTCTATGTTGATTCATGGCCTATTGTTAAAAAAGGTAAGACAAAATCTGCTTCCACACTGCAATACGTGTTATAGAAAAGAAGTTTGGAAGAATCTCAAAAGACTTGGAGTTTAGGATCTGTTCAGATAAAAAATCGACTGTTCAGTGTCCTATCTGAACCTCCAGCAAAGAGATCTCCTACCATATTTTTGTGACACTTCCCAGCTCAATAAGACACACCTATGGTCAGGCACCTAGTACGTGGTTTTGTAAATCATCTCAGCCTTCTTTCTCTCCTCCCTCCCAAAATTTCCCTTCCTTCCTCCTCCCTCTATCTCCCTTCTAGTGCCCCTTCTCTGTCTGCTGTGCTCTTCTGCACAGAGCAGGGGAGCCAAAAAGGAGGAATGAAATCTGTCAAGAGTGAGTAAGATGACTGCCTGCCTGTAGCTAGGAGATGCATCTGCAGCTGAAACTATAACCTTGATGGTCAAGGGAAATCCTGCTGCTCTGTGGGACATAGGGGGAAAGTTAGGGTCTGTTTCAGCAAATAAGAATTGCTGGTAAATATTATCCCATCCCCCAGTGTAATGGTCTCCTTCACTAACCCAAATTCCAGTATCTCCAGCACCATCTGATTCCTTCCTTCAGCATTTTCAGAGGTCCCCACTTGCAAATCTGTTTTCCGTCCTCACCTCGTGGCCTGTCCAGTTGCCACTCAACAAATCACACTCCCAATCTTTAATACTGGGTTCAAAACCATTTTTTCTCCTGCCCCAACAAGAGGAGTAGAAAAAAGTGGATGGAAAAGCAGTCAGGACATATTGAGGAGAGCAATTCTGCTGACCTACTCTCCCATCTGGGAAAAGATCAGGGCAGATGATCTGAGTCAGAGCGTGGTAAGCAGCCTGAGGACCTACTCTGCTGAGAGTTAAAGGATAATGTGGTATACGGGTTTATTTATCTCATACACAGTGATGGCAAGTGTCATATCTGCATCAAGTATCATCTGCAGTTTCCCATATGGAGACCTGAAGGGGTCAGTTTTGTCATTTTCCAATGCGTATGTGAAGCCAGTCAGAGCGTTAATATGATAACATGTTCTGAAGAATCAATATTCTGGTGATATCAAGATCCATATCCCTACCTTTTCCTGCTAAGGCAATTCTATCTTGATATTTTCTCCCTATTTTGGGGCCAGATTCACTCCTTTGGTTCTGCTAGCTCAGTGGCTCTCAACCTTTCCAGACTACTGTACCCCTTTCAGGAGTCTGATTTGTCTTGCGTACCCCCAAGTTTCACCTCACTTAAAAACTACTTGCTTACAAAATCAGACATAAAAATACAAACGTGTCACAGCCACTACTACTGAAAAATTGCACACTTTCTTATTTTTACCATATAACTGTAAAATAAATCGATGGGAATATAGATATTGTACTTACACTTCAGTGTACTGTATCGTATATAGAGCAGTATAAACCAGTCATTGTCTGGATGAAATTTCAGTTTGTACTGACTTGGCTAGTGCTTTTTATGTAGCCTGTTGTAAAACTTGGCAAATATCTAGATGAGTTGATGTATCCTCTGGAAGACCTCTGAATACCCCCAGGGAGCTGAGAACCACTGTGATCTCAGGTTTCAGGCTCCTGGTAGCAATATATTCACATGGAGCTGGAGCATGGTAGCACAAGCCTTCTGCAACCCAGTTCCAATGGGGATCCCAGAGCGGGCTGCCTTAGCCCACATTATGATCTTCTTTGGGGCTAGCAGATACACTAATTCAGAAGTCTGGTGACCCTCTACTTGCAGGGTTGCCCTAGAGTTGCAGTCATAAAATAAAGCTGCTTCCCCCTACAAGGGAAAGATGAGCTGTGGTATCTTTGCTTGCCTTCCTCTGCGGGTTAATGTCTCACCCAGCACAGAGAGATCTTGGCTTCATTTTTTCCTTATCTTGGTGCAGTCGAACTAATCCCTTCCATGTTTCTGAGGTGGGGCCCCCATGCAGGATTCGTGTTCAGCCACATCAAATGCTGCGCAGTGGCCAAATGATACAAGTACAGATATATGGCCTTGTCCGTCAGTGCCACCAGTGCTCCCTCTGTTCCGTGTCCTGGTATGAATCCTGACTGAGAGGGCTCCAGGACACTAGTTGGAATTGGAAACAAATCTTTGTGAACTTCCCTATTAGCTTGCTCAGCAAAGAGAGATTAGACAGGAGGCAGTAATTAGCAAAATCAGTTGCCTCAAGAGATGGTTCCTTAAATACATCCATTCTGTGCATCCGATGAAGTGGGCTGTAGCCCACGAAAGCTTATGCTCTAATAAATTTGTTAGTCTCTAAGGTGCCACAAGTCCTCCTTTTCTTTTTTTGGAATTAAGTAGTGTTTAGTGGTGGGACAGGCTCCAGCCAGGTCAACAAAGTTCTGAAAATAGGAGTCATTTCTGAGCAGGAGCTGAACATGGTTTGACAATGGTCAGGAGTGGCTTCTCTCACCTCTGAAATATTCAATATAGGTGACTTTTTCTCCTGGAGGCAGACCTCACCACAGTGATCCATGCCTAATGGATGATGCTTAATTAAGATTATTGTAATGTGCTTTATTTACAGCTGCCTTTGGAAACAGGTCACACACTGCAACTAGGGCAGACTGCTCCTGTGTAACTGCTCAGTGATTGTTTTTGCGCCCAAGGGCAGATGAGAACCTACCTTCACTGTCTGCCTCCTATCCAACAAGCATAGCTGCCAAGATTGTGCAGCTCCTCATGTGAGATGAGAGCCAATGAGCCCCATCATGGACATTACTGGCTGTCTCATGGTATAATCTCAAGAAGATGAGAGAGGGGGCCCCCCATCTCAAGGGCTCATAGCTCTGCAGTCTTGCTAACTCCTGTGATTTTATCACAAGTCTTGCAATATTTAGTGGGTCTTCTTTGGTGTGTGTTTTTGTAAGCCCCAGTTCCAGGAGTCATGAGATTATTTCATTTTTGAGAAATGTTCAGTTTCTAACCATCATGGTTGTAGAGTAAAGCTGGAAAAAGTGACTCCCAAAGGCTCAAAAACCAGAAAGGAAATACAAAGAATCCAATTTATTTATTTTAAATCTCATCATTTTCAAGCCAATTTCATGATTTTGGGGCACTGACTCATGATTGTTGAATGCCTGGGGTTGGTGACACTGACTCTAGAATGCTCTCTTCCTCTCAAGAGCACATCTTTGTCATGCTAGGCGAAGCTCAGGATATTTTGTTTTCTTTTTACTTTTACGTTCCTTGGGAGGTTTGGTTTATTTTAATAACACATGATGCCATTTCCAGTTTTAAGTGAGGGGAAGACCTCTAGTGGTAATTAATATGATAGCACTTACATTGCAAGCACATCACATCTTTATTTATATGGCAGTGGCTAAAGTGATGCACCTCCTAAAATGACAGCCCAGACACAGAAATGGGACCAGATTACACTCTTCGACTTTGTGTACACACAGGGTGGGGTGGGGTGGAGTGGGGTTGGTTAATTTGCACTGAGTTTTTTGGCACACTCACTTGGATGTATTAAATAGCATGCAGTAATTGCATACAGGCCGCCTGCTGTTTTCAGGTTCAGTACCGATCAATACTGCTGTCTACGCATCAGGGACTTTGTGCAGAGTAAGCATGCAGCATTCTGGACAGCTATCCCATAGTGCTCTGGTGGAACCCCATTGAAGTCCATGGGACTGTACGGGTGTGAACATAGCTGCCCAAGTCGTGAGGCTCCATGTGAGACATTTCTCTGCCTGTTCAGTTGAGGTGTTCTGTGTGCGGGGGTAGATCCAATCTCTCCTATCCTACAGAGGGGCGGAATGGGGAGAGGAGCCAAGGGTAGCTGGGGAGGGGATAGAGGGAGCCAGGGAGATGGTGGACACCAGAGTGTTGGAAGGAGTCAGGGGCAGCCTGAAGGAGGGAGGTTGTTGTGGGGCGGGGTAACATAGAGCAGGTTGGATGAGGGAATGTGGGGTAGCCTACCTTATTCTGCCCCAGGCTCCTCCAGCCTCTTCCTCTCCTCACCCTGCAGCAAGGACTTGGTCTAGCCATCAGCGCCTTCGTCTCCCAGCGGCCCACAGCGCTGTCTTGAAACCAGCAGCAGGGTGTTGAGTGTGGAGGTAAAGCAACAGTTTCTCTACCCTCAGTGACAGCACCATAGCAGTGCCAGGTGGTGGAGGGGGTGAATTTCAGGGGAGCCCTGCTGTTCCTCTGCAGGCTTGCTGTGATTGTGGCTTTGCTGGGTGTATGACATCCTCCAGGCAGGGCTAGGGGAAATGCACTGTGGGACTGCTGAATGTGTGTCATGTCCAGTGCATCATACACATCAGCCGTGTGTAAATTAATGCAAAATGTGGCCCCATAGTATCTAAATCCTTCAGCAATAGTTCCCATAAGTCGGAGCATTTATATGTGGCTGCAGTGATGTATGGGGCTGCTCCAAAGTTCTTTACTTGTCTGTACCCTTTGCCCCATTCCTACCTGCTAACATCTGAAAGCTGTAAAGCTCCAGCGATTTGGAACAGATACAGTGATAATAGTGCTGATGGCTGAGCTCTTATTAGCCCTAGCCAAAAGACCAGGGTCTATTCTCATACTCCTGGATCCTGGCATTCAATATAGTCAGTCACAGGACACAGCTACAGCCATTCCACTTGAGACACGTGGCAGGGGTCAATAGAAATACTCGGAAGTAGTTGAAATCTTTTCTTGAGTGTAGTGATGGGAAATGACACTTCTGCCTTCAGACCTCTCACGTGTGGAGTTCTCAGAGCTCAGGTCTCTCCTTGGTCCTATTCAATATTTATGTGCAGCCACTGGGAGAAAAGATGAAACTTCTTGAGCTCAAGTGTCAACAATAAACTGATAACACATCTCTGCTGTTTGCAGTTTGTGGTAACTAAGGGTAAAAGCAGTGGGGAGTGCTCAGTAGCTCAACTATCTCCCCTCTCCCTGGCTTGAGGGAGCAGTATTTCCCAATAACTGCTTCTTTTCCTAGATGGGTGTGGTGAGAGTTCTCCCTCCTGTTTTAATCTACTTTAGCCATGGATGATAACTCCAGGATGATTCAGTCATCCCAACATGGGGCTGAGATCAGCATACACACATGGAAGAGTTGGCAAAAGCTGAATCCTAGCAAGACAGAAATTATACCTCTGAGCAAAGGGAAATGATTTAGAGAATTGGTCACCATGGTACAGCCCCCGCCAACTGAGGATGCATACTCACAGATAATCGAGACAGTCAGTCGTTCGGAGTTTGTCTGGATTTCTTGCTGGCACTATGCTTGCTTTTAGCAACAGCCACACAAAACATCTACAATCTATGACCAGCTGGGAAATCAGGTCCCAACTTTGCTGGTGATGAACTGACCATGAAAATGGTGTATCACCTCCTATCTGGCAACCCTGAGAAGACTGCAACTGGTGCAGAAGGCAACCACATACCTCATCGGCACCACAGATTACCAAGAGCACCTCACCTCTGTGCTCTGCTGACTCACTACACTGTCCCACCCATAATAAAGAATTAAGTTTAAATATCTCAGTCCTTATTTTCAAAGTGGCCTAGGCCCAGAATACCTAAGAGACTGTCTTGCCCTCTGGGACCGTCACTGTCATTGATGGCTCTATTCCTCAGGAACAATAGGATTGTCTACCTCAGGGTTCAAGCTCATCTGGACACAAGACATGAGGGCCTTCTTTGGGGCTAGTCCCACACTATGGAACTCTCTCTTGTGGGAAATAAGCACCAGCATAAACCTATATACCAGTCCAAATGCAAGGAGTGCTGCTTTGATCTGGCTTAAAAACAACATATAGCGTAGCTTGGCTCTCTCACCAACAGAAGTTAGTCCGGTAAAAGATATTACCTCCCCTGTCTTGCCTCTCTAACATAGTGTAGCATGTTCATTTACTCCACACCCCACATACACACATGCGCACACACACAATTTCCCCCTGGAGGTGAATGAAAAGCAACTGCATTTGATAGACATTAGTCTCCTTATTTAATTTTCTAATTCTGGAAGCCACTCAGATCCCATGGTGATGGCGCAGCATAAGAATCTGAATAGACTGGAATAAATAGAGACTGGGGGGGAGAAAAATATTGCCACTGGTTTTACTGTTGTACTATACATTGGGCAGGGGGAGCTCTTTGGAGGGACAAAATAAGATATTTTTCTATCTGATTAGGAACAGTTCCCCTTAAATAGGGGTAGTTCGTTTATATGTCTCTCTCCTTGAGTGTCCTTGTTCTTCCTACAAATTTTGACTAATCCTTTAACACCAGCGGTGGCTCCTGCAATAATTAGGCACAAAAATGCCAACCCAGTATGTGGCTGCAAACAAACTCTGTGACAAAATCCAGCAGTCCCTTGGTGCAGATTATGCCAGAAGATGAAGGGAATGTGAATACTTAAAAGGCAGCATGCAGGTTTCCTGATGTGAATCTCAACCTATTTTGCCTACTTGATATCTGAGGCCAATAATACTAAGGAATTATTTAAGTCTAGGCCTTTTTCAGTGTGGGGCCAGAACACACTTTGATTTTACTTGATGTAATATTTCATATACTTGAGTTCTGCAATGAAATAGTTGTTACAATACAGACAACAAATTGTACAGTATTATAGTGGTTATGAGGGGTTTGAATTAATTATTCTTATTAGAGATGAGCCAGAAACAAACTCCTGCCCATAAACTTGGGGATTATTCAAAATCAGAAGCCTTATCCAAATTTTACAAATGGCTGCTGCCTTTATAAAGAGGCTAGAATATTAAAAGTACCGTAATTTGACATTTGAATCTAGATCCAAATTTTGTAGTTTCAGCACATCTTTAATAGGTTTGTCAGTATCTGTAACCCATTTATCCTCATTGTCTCCTTGACAAGAATGACATGTATATTGACATATATCCGGAATGTTTTTATTTCATTGTTTAATATGGATCCTGATTAAAATAATTTAAAAGATTTTTATTTTCAAATTTAAAAAAGAGACCCCTCCTCCACCTTTGGCAATAATTAAACTTAGTCTTCGCAAAGTGGTTGTAACTGGACTAATTTTGCCATTCCTGTTAGTGAAAACACTATAGTTTCTGGATAGCATTTAGATTGTGCTCTCCTTACCGTTATCAATATAATATTTCCACTCAGAAAACACCTGAGAAAAGGAATGGTCACAAAGTTAAATCATGTTAATTATTAGTATTATTTCTTTTGTGACAGCATCTATGAACCCCAGTCATGGACCGGGCCCCCAGTGAGCTAGGTGCTGTACAAACAGAGAACAAGAAAGATGGTTTTTGCCCCAAAGAGGATAAACTTTCCAAATGAACCATTATAATGAATTAAAATATTAAAATGCAAATAATTGTGGAATCTACCACAACTTTACTAAGTTATAGTCAAGCAAACAACATCTACAGACTCATTACCTTCTTTTTGCATTTTAGACAAAGGGCATGGTGAGCAGTCTCAAAGAGCCAAAACACCCAGATAACTTAATTGATGGAGAAGGGTTTGAGGCTTACGTCTCAGTTTGGGCAGTAAGGTTTTAGGTGCTCAGATATCATGATGATGATCATGGGGGGGAGAAAAAGCCTAGATAGAAGTTTCTGGCCTTAGTTACATCGATGCAACATTATTGACTTCAATTGACAGCAACATAATGTTCTGCTCTCCATTTCTTACAAATCAGTTGTTGCTTGAAAAAAAATTACATATATAAAGTGAGAACATATTTAGAATACGTTTTCAATGGGTTTTTTACATTTCCAAAGCATTATAAAGTTTAAAAAGCTGACCACAACAGCCCACAACTAACTGTGATGATGAACCCAAAACCAAGTAATTAAAAAACCTCTACAATATAAAGTAACATAAGCCGTACCTAACACTGTTAAAATAGAAGCACCTTGCCCATGCGTTATCCATTAACCCAAACTTATTCAGACAACAAATAACTTATTTTTAGAGAGACAGCCAAGCTCTCTCTAAATCACACACTCCAAGTAAATATGAAAACAATTTTCGAGTCTTAGCTGCCAATATTAAATCTGACAGTTATGCTTTCATAATATGTGTAACCTTTCTGCCAGGTGGAGCCAGCAGCAACCAGGGCCGGGTTTAATATCTAGGAGTTCCTTTTCAACAATACAACACAGAACTGAGTCAAGCCCCCACCCAGTAACCTGGGAAAATTACACACCACCCTGGGCGCTTCTGAGAGGCAATACTTACCCCCTCTCAAGCACAGAGTCTGTGTAGAAAAGGAACTTTTAATGAAAGGGGAGAAGTCACCCAACATTACTTAGGGAAAATGCCACAAGCAGGATTCATAAACAAAACTGTGAGCAGGACACCCACCCCAGCGTGCGTGGGGCAGTGCCTTCCACCTCATGTTCTTGAGTTCTACAACCAAAAGTTCCTTTACAGTGCCCCCCTCTGCTCCCTCACCATACCCCACTCGCTGTGGTTGTCCTTGGTCAGAGAGGACCCAGGGTTCAGAGGCGCATCTGTGTGAGTTCACCTCCCACCCGGGGAAGAAGACACCTGGCTTGCTCCATCATCTGAGCACTTGCTCTGGCCTGGCCGCCCCGCCAGCCGCTGTTCCTCGCTGCCTGGCCGCCCCGCCAGCCGCTCCCGCCAGCCGACTGCTCACCACTTTTGCCCGCTGCTCCTGCCGGCCAACTGCTCACCACTTTTGCCAGCCATTCCCCACCGGCTGCCCGTCAGTCACCTTCTGCTGCCACCTGTCTCTCTGCTGTGACCTCTGTAAGTCAGTCTCTTGGTGATTTTTTTAGCTCTCAGCAGGCAGGGCAGAAACAGTGCCACACCACAAGTGATTTCAGCTCTTGTTGAGTACTTAAAGTAAAAAAAGGCTCCTAATGAAGCCTATTTAGCTCTACCTTTGAATAGCTGGGAGGAACAAGTTAAACCAGACTGGGGACCATTAGGGAGAATCAACACATCCTGTCTGGGACACCTGTCCCCACCCCTTTTAATTTCACAGCAGTCTGGCATTTGAGCCCCAGCCTTAGCGAGTTCCTTTCAACTGAGCGTGACCCTTTAATCAGGACAGGCTCAGCACAGTTCTTCTCCCCTTTACTCATGCAATAAAGATAACAACATTTCACTACCCCTGCATTCGGATTTAAAATTTTTATTAAAGCTAATGTTAAAATTATATAATACACAGGTTAATGAAAGAGTATCTGTACATCTGGGTGTAGTGCTTAGATTACATTAGTGCAAAAGTACAAAATCTGGTTTAAACATCAAAAAGTACATATAGTACATAATCTGCAATAACTCACATTTAGGTGAATAAATTTAACGATACAGTTAAGATATTAGAATCAGATTAGTCGGGTACATTACTCATGAAAAGTTATACAGAGAGTTGGTTGTAGAAAGTAAATATAGGAATGGGTGAGCATTTGGGATAGGTTGTCCCTTAGTAGATATAAACCATCAGAGAAGTATTTCAGTTACTTTCCAATTTCGCTTCTCATCGGCACTCGAGCTCATTTTAGTGTTTTGTAACCCAACACCAGCCAAAGTTGATCACTTTTGAGCAACACAGCTCCTGTCTGCTGGATACCTTCCTAGAGTACGCGTGTTCATATAAATAAAGTTTGCTCCTGAAGTCTTGGCCCCCTCCCAGCTAGCTGTCAGAGGAGAACTCTTCAGACCCTGCTTATATCTGAATTTGGAAAAAACAGACAAGAGAAAGAATTTACCCTGCAAATAAGGGCACATTATACAGACAGACTGTTAGCTTTTGAACCCTTTCAGAAGTTTGAATAGTCCAGAGGGTGACAAACTACCATGATGACCCCAAAAAAAAAAAAACACCCTTGGCAGTGGCCACTTGCAAGTAATTAATGTTACCATGGTACTTGCAATACAAAGCCACAACAATGTTAATTCCAACATTGTAATGGTTTTGATGGTGACCACTGTAGAAGAAATACCTGTGAAGAATTAAAACGGGATTTGGGGAGAAATATGGTCATAGTGCATTGAAGTTGAATAATATAGTCTCCGGAGCTTTTAAAATACAAGGTTTCACCTGCTCCTAATTTTCTCCTTCTTTACAGCGGCCACTGTTTGTTTGACCCAAGAGAGGGAAAGGAAGGGCTGGAACATGTTGATTCAGTGCAATTTAGAGCACAAATAAGAGGAAGTTCATATCCTAGAATATCAGGGTGGGAAGGGCCCTCAGGAGGTCATCTAGTCCAACCCCCTGCTCAAAGCAGGACCAAGCCCCAATTTTCCCCCCCAGATCCCCAAATGGCCCCCTCAAGGATTGAACTCACAACCCTGGGTTTAGCAGGCCAATGCTCAAACCACTGAGCTGTCCCTGTTGAGCAAGAGGGCATTGACCAATATGTGTAAATTTGTGGAAAATCTGGTGCTAGGTGTGAACGTAGATTGGGGGCTCCAAGCAGCCTGGACATCCTTTGAGGCTGCTGACCCATAGAAAATTGGTGATTACCACCGCTTACACTATAGGTATGGAGGTGGCATTTTATTCAGAGGGAGTAGTCTTTGTCATTAGGCAGCCTCCTGAGCCTGCTTCCTTCCAAGGACTAGACTCTTAGAATTTGTCTGACGTAGTTGTTGTACAAGAAGTGATGTCCTAACACACGTGACCAGTCCTTCCCTGACTAGCCAGTAATCAGCCAGCCAAGGAAGAAATTCTAAAGGTGTCATGTGGGCTGCAGAATTGCAACCATTACAGAGCTATCAGCAAGGGAAACGAGAAGTAATCTGCTGTCAGCCAAAGATTCCCAGCTCCTCCCAAATCCACAGTGCCACTGTAAAACAGCAGTCAGGCTTTTACATCGTGGCTGGTGACTTAAGGCAAGAGACCCCCACACCCTCGTTTTCATTCATGAGTGGTGGCATGAGAGATCCACCAACCCTCAGACAAAAAAGGATTTTCATTTAATTAAAAGAAAAATCATAGGAACTTGTCACTTATCCGTGCTAGAACAACACAGGGAGGTTACTCCATCCCTGAGCCTGCTCCCATGGTCTCGACAGCCCCAGAAGCAGATGGGCAGGAACAAAAGGCAGCTGTGGATTTGTTTGGAGGTGGCTGGTTTGTTGCAACAGACTGACCTTGCCTTACAGTAGGATGTCCTGCCAAACAGCTAACATCTGTGTCCTGTGCAGTTTGCAAGGCTATAAATACTTCTGGGGGGAAGAGCCATAAATTGGCCATGCAGTTGGGCTGTTTGGTTCTGTTTGCATTGGCATTTCAGTCACACTTAGGGAAAGACTTCTATTTCTATGAACACACAATTTCACATGTCATTACCCTTAAAAGCACTCTTGAAAATATAACCCTATATGTTTAGCTCTCTTAACCATTCCTTGTAAGTCGTATTTTTCAAGATTTTTAGTATTTTAGCCATTCTTTCCTGACCTCTCCGAATCATCACTATATTTCCTGTAGCAGTGTGCAAACCTTGTGTAGTATGCCATGTACAGGCTAACTTACCTCCTTAATTTTACGTTCTCTTCTATTTGGTTCCTATGCTGTGTCCATTACTGTAGTATCTTTCTCTGTTAAACTTCTGTTTATATAACATAATATTGACCTCAATCCTGCTGCGTTTATTCATATGAATAGTCCCACTGATTTCAATGGGACTATACAGCTACTTGTATGAGTGAGAACTGCAAGATTGGGCTCAATACTGTGTTTGCTTGGGGTTTGTTTTGTTTGCTTTTGTTCGTGTAGTGTTTTAGGGGATTTCTGGTAAAATATTACACTTCCCTTTCCATTTTCCATCTACTAGACCATCCATATGTCATTTTTTTTTTGCAGTATTACCAATGTTCTCCTATTCTGTACTTGTGTTTCCTGATTTTTGCTCTGTCTCTAAGACTACTTTGTATTTATAATAATTGAATTTCATTTTTTTCCAACCTACTCATCACTCTCACTTTTCAAGATCTTGTTACATTTTCTCCTCGGAAGCATTTACCCTTCCCCACATCCTGCTTTTTAAAAAATCACTCCCCAATTTGACCATTTATCTACTCTTTCCTCCAGGCCATGAGTCAAAATGTTAAATACTGTCTGTGGGATTCTAGCAGATATTTCTCTCTGCTACAGCAGCTGGAACCAGAATCCCCACTAGCCATGGATGCAGCAATGCACTAGTGATGGATCCTCTGTAGGATACCACAAGGCATTGAACCATCAATAATCACACTGAGCTTGTTTTTTTCTAATCAGTTTTGTGCTCACCTTATGGTAGTTCTGCCAGTTCCCATTTCTCCAGTTTTCCTTCAGGAATATTTTGTCACTATGTCTCAGGAAAAAATAGGTGTTTAGATTTGGGCAACAGCCCCAAGCAAAGAATGGTGTTTAACGTGCACCACCCAGGAGTAGCCCCCCCAGAGTCAATATGACTCAGACACACACCTCAGAGTCACTATTGTTGTTGTTGTTGTTTGTTTATTTTATTATTTATTCTATTCTTTTATTTATATTACTGTAGTACCAAAGAGCCCTAGTCACGGACAGAGACCCCATTCTTTCCTGGCTGCCTCCTTGTTATAGAGCAGTGAGAATTTGCCAATGGCCTATATCAAGAGTAAATTATGACCTCCACCCTTCTGCTGGGTCTGTCTATATCAAGAGTAAATTATGACCTCCACCCTTGTGCTGGGTCCGGTGCACTGGCCAGCTGTTAGAGAGATGGACCCCAGGTTTCAATCTCCTATTCTGGGGAGGAATAACTAACTCCTACACCCCCAAACTCCAGGACTTGTAACCCACATAGGGATGTAAGAGAAGTTTGTGCTCCTCCTTATTGCCTTGTGTGAGTGTATAGTGCAATTCATACCTAATCCTTTTATGAAGAAGCCCATTTAGTAATACTTTGCATGCACCAAACTAAGTTGACTTCAGTGGAGCTGTGCCTGCGTATACCAGCATTGAATTTAGCCTGTTGTATATTTAGTTTGCCTATTATATGCATATATGTGTAAATGGTGAAGAAATAGTTTAATGTAAGCAGTAATTCCTGGTGGCAGATGCTTTTGCAGGTTTAAGATATTTTCTAAATCTTTCTGTGGCTGTTTGTCAGCCATTTGGACCATATTCTATTAGGCCTGAAAAATCTGGAAATGTTCAGCTAAAATTTAGAAGTTCACAATCTCCTACAAATATGTTGAACACCCAGTCTCCCATAGTATCTTTATAATAAATATTATATTATGTTTATGTTTATATTGCACATGCAATCACTAGCATTTTATGCTATGATGTTATGAGTCGGGCCCTACCAAATTCACGGCCATGGAAAAACACATCACAGACCGTGAAATCTGGTCTCCCCCCATGAAATCTGGTCTTCTGTGTGCTTTTACCCTATACGATACAGATTTCACGGGGGAGACCAGCGTTTCTCAAATTGGGGTCCTGACCCAAAAGGGAGTTGCAAGGGGGTCACAAGGTTATTTTAGGGGGGTCGCGGTATTGCCATCCCTACTTTTGCGTTGCCTTCAGAGCTGGACAGTCAGAGAGCGGCGGCTGTTGGCCAGGTGTCTAGCTTTGAAGGCAGCACCCCACCAGCAGCAGCGCAGAAGTAAGGGTGGCAATCCCATACCATGCCACCCTTCCTTCTGCACTGCTGCCTTCAGAGCTGGGTGGCCGAGATGGTGACTGCAGATTGAGGGCCCAGTTCTGCAGGCAGCAGCACAGAAGTAAGGGCGGCAATACCACACTGTGCCATCCTTACTTCTGCGCTGCTGCTGGCGGCGGCGCTGCCTTCAGAGCTGGGCTCCCGGCCAGCAGCCGCCGCTCTCCAGCTGCCGGGCTCTGAAGGCAGCGCCGCCGCCAGCAGCAGCGCAGAAGTAAGAGTAGCAGCACCGCAACCC
The DNA here is from genome assembly GCF_965140285.1 of Lepidochelys kempii. Lineage (NCBI taxonomy): Eukaryota > Metazoa > Chordata > Testudines > Cheloniidae > Lepidochelys > Lepidochelys kempii. The sequence goes on from NC_136380.1 coordinate 255,002,224, forward strand.
CCCCTACAATGACCTTGTGACCACCCCACAACTTCTTTTTGGGTCAGGACCTCTCCAATTACAACACCGTGAAATTTCAGATTTAAATAGCTGAAATCATGAAATTTACGATTTTTAAAATCCTATGACCGTGAAATTGGACTGTTAATTTGGTAGGGCCCTTGTTATGAGTAACAAATGCAGCTGTAGTTTGTGCCAAACATGTGGCATACCGTGTGAACTAGTAAAGCAGCGATTGCTCCCAGAGATCTCAGTGTCGTTGACCTGAATCCTGCATGTTTGTGCTTTTTAAAATTGGCTCAAACTATTGTGCAAAGACAGTTTTATTATGGATTTGCTTTTTAACCTGTGTTGTAAGCATATTATTCCAGGAGAATCTGTTATTGCCATTACTTGCTATTTTCTGTGATTGTGTGCTCTGCAGTAATCTTAAGTAATCTTACAAATTCATTGTTGTGATAAAGTTTCATCCTTGTGCCATTGAGTAATGATGGAACTGTCGAGTGCTTATTGTGTCTGCATCAATTTTTTAGTTCTATGTAGATGTCCTAAAATCGGGGGGGTTATGGGGCTTTCTCTTTGTACATACTGTAATGAGTAAATCTCTTTGTAATGTTCTCTAGTGTGTTTTACTGTTGTACAGTTTCAAACAGCACTACTTTAAAATACAATAGGGAACCTTTGGTGTGCCCCAGCAGGGTCTACACAGACCAATTAATGAGCAACCCGTGAGTGTGCTTTAGAAATCACATCCCCACAGTCTGCATTACTGCTGTGTAGATGAGCCCTTAGATACAAGTAACAATTTCTGTTGTTTTTGGTGGGTTTTTTTGTAAAAACACTGATTTAATTTTTTGTGGGGGAAGGTGGCTGGGTGTTGGTGTTTATCCGTTAAAACCTAAAATCAAAAACCTTAATCATATATTATGTAGAAGTATACATTCTCTATTTTATTATTCTATATTCTGTACAATGAAAATTGTTATATAGATACCAAAGATTTATCACTTTATTTTGATATTTATTAAGTAATTTATTAGAATAAAAATACTCCTAGATCTACATTTGGCATTTTCCCTTTTGATCCTTATTTAGACTCTTCATTCCCAATTACTCCATTCCTTCCTGACTTGCTGTTAGTGGAAGGCTTTAGAACTCAAGTGGTGCTGTCCCTTACAACTATAGAGCAGAGTACAGGCCAAAGAGTGCTGAGAAATTGGACTCCACACCTCACCGCTTCCCAAACATGTATCAACGTCAAAGAAAAATACATCTTTTCCTTAAAAAGATAAGGCTGAGTTGTGTAAGAATCAGATATGAAATGCCTGTCTTCTCTGGATTTGCAGCTTCAAATCCTGACTGGATATACCCAGCCCTTCATCCTTCTGAGGTAGATACATTGAGCTCCCCACAGTTTGCTGCTTGAGGATCTTTTGAATAAGACCATAAAAACTGATGTCTTAACTACTCAGTGTGAACGTTGAAGATTCCATGGCACTGCTTGTAAGGGTGGGAAGTTTGTCCCGGTTGCCTGGCCAAAATTGCTGTCGTCCTCTTCTGGTGTGCAGCGTGCTGAACACTGATTGTCCTCAAGCTGCCACCTTCTGCCCCGGAAGGAGTTATCTTTTAGCAGAGCTGAATTCATATCATTTGTGAAGCCTTTGGAATGATACTTTATTGTATTTGTTTAAGCATCTATGATTAAAGTCCATCTCCACCCAGGGCCAGACCCAAAGCCCCTTGAAGTCGATGGGAATTTTGCAGGGGTCACAAGGTTTGGACTGTTCCCCGGGTGAGGAGAACTAATGTGCAGTTAGAACAATATACATGGTTTCTCATAACGCACGTAAGTAGGAGAAAATAGAAAAGATGGACTAAAAGCTACCTTTCAACTGACTTAAAGTAAACAACATGAACAATAAAAGCCATTAATTTGCATTAGCATTTCACATTCAGCACTTCAGTGCTGCAGCTGGTTCAAAGGAATATCAAGAGGGCAAAAGAGGGTGACAGTGTGAGAGTGGTGGGCGGGGGACCTGCGTCATTCAAAGGTAAAGTGAAACAGTGATGCCATAAATGATGGTGTCTGTCCTCTGATTGTTCTCTGATGTAGCTATTTCTCACAATTCACAGAATCGACGACTGCTTCTGTGCTTCTCGAAAACTGGATGCAGTAGCCACAGAAGCTAAATTCAAGCAGGATCTGGGATTCCGAATGCTGAACTGCGGCCGAACGGATCTAGTTAAACAGGCCATATCTTTGCTGGGGCCAGATGGAATTAACAGCATGAGTGAACAGGTACAAAATTTAACTTTAAAAGCCAGGAGTTGTGACTATTTATTAAAGAAAACAACCTTCCAACACTCTAACTTTATAAACAGATGGCTCTTAACTTAATCCTTTTTCTCTGTTACTTACTGTTACTAAGACTCCATCAGGTGTACATTCAGGCTAAACTTGGGCCCGTAGGAATTATAGATTCTTTTCTTTAGTGTTGAGGCAGATATAGCACATGAGTTAGCTTAAACTTTTAAAGTTACATTGATTCAGGAGAAATCATCAAAAGGTCATAGGAGTGCCTGGAGTCGATCTGAATACATAGTTGACCCTGGCTTGTGAACAATAGTGCCAATTAGGATGCTGGTTTTTGTGATGTGGACATCTTTCCAATACAAACTGGTCTGAGGTTCACAATGCATTTCACATAGACCACCAAACCCCCGTCAAGTGAATGTTAATAATGTTCACTTGCATATTGAAATAGGCCCCAATTTGAACTGGTGATCTGGAGACAGAAATCTCCATATTTCATTACTGTTTAGTCATCTTATCTTTTAGGTGGTGACTTACAGATAACATGGGAAATACTAAGGATTACTACAACAAAAGGGAAGTCTCTGTAAAGTGTACAGATTTATCCAAAAGTAAATTTACCTCCATGACTGCCCATCAGTGGAAACTTTGGACTGTGAAGCTCATGAGATTGTTCCCAATTCTCAAGCAGGAAATATTGACACTTTAGCAGCCATGGACAGTGCTTCATCCTTTTGAAGTAGAGTTCCATGTAGTTTACTGTGAATGGATCTTTATTGTAAGACCTTAAGAATTGAGGTTCCCATCTGCTCTACAAAAATATTAAAGATCCTGGTGTCCTTAGCCAAAAGTTCCCATTTTGCTTCCAGTTCTGCAGTACACTGTTTGGCAGGGGGCAGCCAGCTTCCACCCCAGAGATGGTTGCATTTGACCAGTGCTGTATGTATATAATATAAAAGAAGGCAGAGAGGAGATATGATTGCTCTCTATAAATATATCAGAGGGATAAATACCATGGAGAAGAATTATTTAAGCTCAGTACCAATGTGGACACAAGAACAAATGGATATAAACTGGCCATCAGGAAGTTTAGACTTGAAATTAGATGAAGGTTTCTAACCATCAGAGGAGTGAAGTTCTGGAACAGCCTTCCAAGGGAAGCAGTGGGGGCAAACGACATATCTGGCTTCAAGACAAAGCTTGATAAGTTTATGGAGGAGATAGCCTAATTTTGGCAATTAATTGATCTTCAACTGCTAGCAGTAGATATGCCCAATGGCCTGTGATAGGATGTTAGATGGGGTGGGATCTGAGTTACTACAGAGAATTCTTTCCAGGGTGTCTGGCTGGTGAGTCTTGCCCACATGCTCAGGGTTTAGCTGATTGCCATACTTTGGGTTGGGAAGGAGTTTTCCCCCAGGGCAGATTGGAAGAGGCCCTGCGTTTTTTTTGCCTTCCTCTGTAGCGTGGGGCATGGGTCACTTGCTGGAGGATTCTCTGCATCTTGAAGTCTTTAAACCACTATTTGAGGACTTCAGTAGCTCAGACATAAGTTAGAGGTTTGTTACAGGAGTTGGTGGGTAAGATTCCGTGGCCTGCGTTGTGCAGGAGGTCAGACTAGACGATCATAATGGCCCCTTCTGACCTTAAAGTCTATGATTGTTAAATGCTTTGGGATGAAAGGCTCTACAGAAACGTAAAATATTACAATCAGAGACCTGTAAGGCTAGAAGGGACCTCAAGAGATTATCTAGTCCATCACCCCACACTTAGGCAGGATTAGGTATCGCTAGAAGATCCCGGATGGGTGACAGTTCTAATAGCTTTAGTTTGATAGAACACTGACCTATAACATTAATTAGTTAACGTTGATAAAGTGCTTTGTAAGTGTGAAGTACTCGGTAAGTACTAACTATTACTGTTGTTTTTATAGCATGGAGTTCATTCCATGGTTAGTATGTTATAGTACTTTTAAATGATTATTCTTTTAAATAATTCTACACCTTGAAACTTTTCATAGAAAAATTGCTGTGCTCCAAGGATTCAGTCCTGCAAAGTGCTGCTCCATATGGCCTGATCCATCAAAGCACTTAATCATCTGCTTAATTTTAAAGTGATGCTTATGTGACATTTGACTTAAATGTGTGCGTCAGTGCTTTGCCAGACCAAGCCAAGTGAGTCTGCGTCTTGCAGGACTGAGCCACCAGTGACTTGAATATTGAAAGAACAACTTTTTCATGTTGCCAAAAAAGACAAATTCCCTGTGTGCCAATTGCATGTGTTATTTATTATTTGTTGAGCACTAATTATGTGCTCATTAAAAATATATCTCCCACATATGAAGTGAGAGGTCTCATGCAGTGACACAGAGCAAGCCTGAGCTACAGAGCAAACCTCCAGGAAGGGCATATGTAAAAACAGCAGTGAGAAGAACTGCAGAACGGGGCTGATCAGAATCTCAAATGAACTTTTAGGCCCCCATCCTGCAATGTGTAGGGTGAAATCTTGCCCCCATTTTAATCAGTGGCAAAACTCCAGTTGGCTTCAATGGGTCCAGATTTCACTTGTAGTGTGCAGACTGCTGTGCTGAGACAGAGCCCGATTCAAGTCAGTAGTGTGGTGGAGCAGTCTGCGCATGTGCTGTGTCTTGCAGGATCAAGTCCACATTTGTTTTGTTAATCCTTTTCTGTCAAATTTTAACTTTAAATTTGATTTGCTCCTTGTGTTAAGTATTTATTCTTTTAAATTATGTTTTTTAACTTATGTTCTAAAAATTATCCCCAGTTATCAAAATTCAACGCTCGCATACAGTTTTTGTGAGACATAGGGACTGATCCTATGCAGCTTCCTATTGGCCTGACCATAGGCCCCTGATGTCCAAGGGGACTTTTACTGTTGGCTGCAATAGGAGCAAGATCAAGTCCTATTTGAGTGTGATCTGTACTCACCCAAGTATTCTCGTTGACTTTAGTGCAGCTGTCAGACAGAATCAGGATTATTCACATGAGTAATGGGATCATGACCCCCATTTCTGCAGTTATTAATAATATATATATTTAAAAGCACATCTTTCTCAACAGCAAATCAAGGACTTGATCCTGCTAAGTGCGCACTGATTACAGTGGTCATTGCAGATGCTCATCACCTCGCAGCATCGGGCCCAACATTTTATTTTTATTTTTACTAAAAGACACCTGCCCCAAAACACAACAAACCTCAGCCTGGAAAAAGAGGCTTTTTCCTCTCAAGGAAAACGTGAAATACGTTTAATTCAGCAAAAATGCTGGAGCTCAGTTCTTGCTAGAGAGAACAGTGTAGTGGCTCAGCTTCTGCCCATTCTGACTACCTCATTTGTCTCTGTAAATAATTTTGCTCTACGGCAAGGGACAGATTAAGCAGAAAGTGTGTGATCGTGTGACAGGAAATTGATATGGGACCATAAGACAGACAATAGACATGTAGTAGAGGTACCATGGTCCAGTGGTAAACTTACCATGGAACAAGCACACTCTTGATTGATCCTCCCCCACTTTTATTTAATAAATAGCTTTTTGTGCTGTAATTTTGGTAGATTTAATTATACCATCATGATTTCATCTAGACTTATTTCCATTGCCAAAATAACACTGACCTTAAGGGAAATGTTGATCAGCTGCAGTGGGTATTCCAGACTAATACAAATTGCAGATTAGAGTTTCCGTAGTGAAGGGTCAGCTAATCTAGTTTTCATAGGGCAGCATATCCTTAGAGCTAGCAACTTCCAACAATGCTGTCTGGCATTTCATTTAAAATTAAGTAATTGTTTAGGACTGTGTACAAAGCTTCTAGATTTCCAAGTGCTAACAATGCTGACAGTGAATAGACAGCGCTCGAGTCTAACGTATCTAAAGGGAGTTCATTATGTTGTTAAAGGGATACTGTCAAGAGGTATAGACTCAACTTCTAGGTTTTATAAAACAAGAGTTACAAAAACCTTAATATAAATGGAAGTATTTTCATTTGTTATTTTTTAACTGCATTGGAAATCTTATTGCTTTGGATTGAAACGTTCCCCTACTATTGGGAGCCCAAAGACAACATTGTTCTTTATTTAGAATACAAGAACTAGGAAATGAAACTGACAAATCTGATTTCATTGTGTTGAGTAAAACGCAGAAAGGAAACAACATAAATGATAACAGTAACTTAGATTTTTTAAATGTTCAGCTTTTAATAATATTAAAGGGTTGTTTGTAACAGAGGTAAGATTTTGTTAAACATTTAGTGTTTATCTTGACAATATACATTTAAAGCACTAACTCTTTTTTTTTTTTAAGATTCTATTGTAAATTTGTCAATTCCTTTGTTTGTTTTTTAATTCCAATGAATAGGGCATGACTCCACTGATGTATGCTTGTGTCAGGGGTGATGAGGCTATGGTGCAGATGCTACTAGATGCTGGAGCAGATTTGAATGTTGAGGTGAGGACATTTTATTATGATTACAACTTTGATTTCTTTCTTTGTTTATATCTCAGACAGCCCATTAAAATTATAGCAGAGGAGGAAAACCCCAAGGCATTTAAAAATAAAATTCTGTTACCAAAAGCGTTAACATTTGAAATGAATATTGAAATGATCACAGCACTTATCGGGGCACCTCAGTATTGGGATCCATTGCGCTTAAAGGGTCAGTTTGTCAGTGGTTTACACCCAATGTAATAGTACTGATTTTGCTGGAATTGCACAGTGTAAATTAGCATAGAATGTAGCCCCGGAACTTTAAATGTAAGCTGCTCATTCAGGAGTCATAATTCTAATGCAAAGGATGGGACTTTCTGAATCGCAGGTGAGTTAAAATAGAGAGGTCAAGGCAGCACACTTTTCAAATGCCCCTGTCCCCAAGTTTGAGAACTTGTATACATTGAGCTGTCCATCTACCGCCCAACAGCACACAAGTAATATAAGGTACATTGTTGTGTTTTATAAAAAGGCTTTGATGAAAGCTGGTGGACGAAGGAGGGTTCCAACATGTAAATATCTCTTGGTGAATATATGTAACAAACATACAGTCTGTCCACCAAATAGATTGTTACCTACCCGTGTTGCATGGAGTGGTGTAAGTTTTTAAAGAGCCATTTAAAATACATGAAGAGTTATTTGTCATGTTTGTAAATACTTATCATTTCAGTTTGTTGAGGTCATGAATAAATTAAACTGTCTGATTCACTTATCTGTGTTCCATCCGTTCTGTTTGGATTTAGGAAAGCTGTCATTAAAGTGTAATTGCTACTTTCAGTGAGACATTTTACTTTGTCTGTTTGTTTGTTTTAATTTAATTGAAAAAAGGATAATGGATGGTTTGGGCATTAGGGGCAGGACACAATTTTTCACCTGTAAGTCACCACTTTGAATCCACTCCGGTCGATAGTGACTGACAGTCATTACTATCTGATCGCTGTTCGGTGGTTTATGTGAAATCAGTTGTTGATTTCAGCTCAGTTCAGTTCCTAGTGGAACAAACCCTCCTCCCCCAAATCAACCATCAGTTGGCAAAAATTATCCCCCTTCATAGCAGTCGTAATAAAGAGGCCAGAGATTTGACAGGCATGGAGACTGACCTGTCCTGCAACCCAGGGTGTCAAACACTTGGCCTTCTGAGTTCATCTCTTATTTTCTGGGTCCCCCCCTTAACAAATTCAGATTCTGCAGAATGCAAGCTTTCATTTCAAATAAAAAGGGAGTTCAGTCCTTGTGGCTGTGTAAATAACCTTCTAAACTTGGACTACATATAAATTTAAGCAGTATTGTGTTCCTGAGTCTGAAGACAACCTGAACCAATAGCTTTCAGAGGGGTTTGAACCTCCCTGGTTGATCTCAAAGGAAAGTTCTCACTAAAATCAAATCATGACACCTCAAGAGCAGGATCTTCAAATAATTAAGGTGTGCAGTTATACAGCTAATTTGTATATACAGTTACCACAATAATGTGTGCAAATTGGGTGATTACATGAATATAGGCCAAATAAACAAAGGGTGAAATAAGTGTTCTTGAAATTGCCCTGTATATTTTTTCCCCACTTTGCTTTGCTAAATAAAAGTTTTGGCCCAAATTTCCAAAAATGACCCCTAATTCGGGATCAGTTTAGACTCCAGGGACGATTCCTGATATGCTGAGTACCTAAAACTCACATTGAACTCAGTGAGAGGCGTGGCTGTGTGTACCAAATGTCAATGTCAGGCCTTAGAGGGGCACTCAGTGTTGACCTAACTCTACTCCCATTAAAGTCAGTGGTAAAACTCCCATTGACTTCAGTGGGAGCAGAGTTACCCCAATGGTAAGTGCTTTTGAAAAGCCCAACCTAGGTATCTTAAAAAAAATAAAGGCACCCAAATGTAGAGGTTGTTCTAGAAAATCTCGGCCTTAGTGTCTACATAAGGGCATATTTTACTCTTATTTTTCAGTGAGAACTCTGCTATGGATTGAGGGTAGCACTTGAGTCTAAATTCGTAGACAGGGCTCACAGATCATAACTGAAGATTTAATTTGGCTCTGTCCACAGAATGAATTTGACTCCCCTGCTCTAATCCCTAGAGGGGTGCTTGCCTGTGCTGTAATTGTTTTGTAGAAAATTAGAGGACTTTAGTCTCCAGGGTTGTCAATCCCACTCTATTCACAAGCACTAAATTCACTAAAAAGAATTAAAATTTAAAAAATGAAATAAAATAAAATGTTAATACTTGCATTTCCTCAGTGTACGCCACAGGGAGTTCCCTGAGCTTTCCTGTGCCAATACCAATCCACGTGAGATGGGATGTAATTAGCTGGTACATGGTTATATTTAGGGACTAGTTTATCCTGAACCAAGCCTATTCATTCACCTTGTCTACGGCTACTTCTCCCTCTACTGCTGGGCTAGAGCTGCTTGACCCCATTCATTACACAGTGCTCCCAGGTTCTGAGACATCACAGGCCTAAGTTTAGACTTCAGCACATTTCTTCTGGTGTTAGAGCTCTGTGTGTGCAGAGCAGAGTGAAGTGATTTCAGGAACTCAAGGTTTCTCTTTGGCTGGGGTGGATGACACAGCCAACTGTCTCATGCAGCTCTCCTCAGCTGAAAAACCACGACTGCCACACCAGCTACTACCTCTCTGCCCTCACCCCTGATGTTAGCCCTGGGGATGGCTAGCAGGACGTTATGTCAGAAGCTTGGCCATGATGGCTGCTGATGCAGCCAAGCATCTGATGCCGAGCACATAAGATGGCGAATGTAAAACTCCCTGCCTTTCGCAGGGTGGCTGGCCAATGCTTCGTTCAGTCCAACTTCAGTTCTTCTACCAGTGCTATCTTACCATGGACTAATAATAATTAATTAATCAATCATTACTTTGCACTTCAGTGTCATGCTCCATCCAAGGATCTCAAAGTGCTTTATAACCTTTCATAAAATGTTACTATCCCTGTGAGTTGCATCATATTAAAGATGGGGAAACTGAGGCACAGAGCAATTACATCAGTTGCCCAAGGTCAAGATTAGAGGCTTTAAATATTGATGCTTAGTGGGAGGAAGGACTGATGTGCAAATGAAAGGGTTTTTTGTTTAAAGAAAACAGTTTTTAGTTATTTTGGGCCCAGCACACCTTTAGATTTAACTAGAAGGAGAGAAAGTAGTAAACAGATTTTTTTAAATATCCTCTAAATGGTGCTAGACTCCATCCATTTTAAACGGTCTTCTGCTTCCAGTCAAGGAACAGCAACATGGGTTACATGTCTTTAAACTTGAGACCGGGGGTGAAATCCTGGTCCCATTGAAGTTAGTGGCAAAACTCCCATTGATTTCACTAGAGTCAGGTTTTCACTCCAGGATTTTTGAGAAACTCAGAATGCTGTGAAGCAATCCCAGGAGCAGGGAAGAATGAGTGGGCATAATATGAAGCCCCTGAAGTCAATAGGAAGTGTCCCTACATGTAACCATCCTGACAGAGCCACCTCCTCAGTGAGCGTTGGCATAAGCCCTCGTGCAAATTTTGACTCTGTAAAAGTTGCTGGGAGGCAGTGATTTAGAGGGAGCAACAGCTCTTGGAAAAGAGACTTTATTTGCTATGAGCTTTGATCAATCTCTCAGTAAACAGCATGAAAAATTCTTCCTAAGTAAAAACTCTGCTGGAAAAAATATATAGAACCAATCATTTTCTGAGGTTTTTTTTCTATCACTTATACCCATGTGCCTAGCTTTCAGGCAGGTTGAGTTTTATTATTTAAAGCTCTTTGAAGCCCATTTTAAAAGAAAATAACTTTAATTTGTTTATAGGTTGTCAGTACTGCTCATAAATATCCATCCGTCCACCCCGAGACCCGCCATTGGACAGCTCTGACATTTGCTGTGTTGCATGGACATATTCCTGTAGTTCAGGTATTACTGTATTTCCCTACCTGCATCTCACTTTTTATTTATCCAGTTGGGTTGTAATCTGCATCCATCTCAAGCGTGGTACCCCTCTCATATTCATATTGGTTACTTCTTCTATCATTTACTGATCTGATATGGTGATCTCTGCCTCCAAATCTTAACCAATATGAGGTTTAAATAGGACAATTTTAAAGTACAGTTGCATCAAAGAAAGTCCGTCAACTCCTCATGCTCCTTTCTGACCATTTGTTGTATGTGTTTGTTTATTCATTCATTACACTCTTAACAATATTTGCATTTATTAAAATATTATAATACATGTGATATTTCAGAAAAAAATCCTCTGAGTTGTTCCATAGTCAGAGGAGTGCTCAATCACTTTATCCAGACATGAAAAGACGTGAATATGTTGGCTTTGTGGTATGGCATATCAAGAGTTGAGAGAGATTGTTTTTCAAAGTAATTGTGTCAACATGGCACAATTAATGAATCACTAGACAAAGGAGATCTAGGGTATGGATGGCCAAAGACAGGTTGAATGTGTCCCCTCCGATTCTGTAGTGCTGTCCATGGCCAGCCTCATCTTTAATAATAATAATGAAATAGAAATGTACCCCAGGAGACTGCCAATTCCAGCATGCATTGCTACAACTTGTTCCTGAAACCCTCTTCCCTTCTGGAAACATCTCTCTATTAAAGACGGAGACAACTGAAATCTCGTCCATTTTATGAAAAGTATGTGGGGCTCCAGGCAAGCTGTCAGTGAGGCTGTTGGTTAGGCCAAGTTTGAGTGCCTAAATCTAGTACATTACTTCACACTCCTGATCTTCTGCCCAGGTCAGGAACATTGGGTAGTACTTGTTTGGCTTTGGAATATTCACTAATACTCTAGGAGTCTTAGTGTATCGTGAGTGAAAAAGAACTAATTGAATAATAGAAAAAAAATTTGCATGTCACTTGTCTTCACTGCATCCGATGTGTGGATAATGATAAATATTAAACTTCAATTTCTCACGATTCATAAACTCTGAATTCTGTGATGTCACCAACAATTCTAAATGGTGCATTTTCTTTATAGCTGTTGCTGGATGCTGGAGCAAAGGTAGAAGGTTCTTTAGAGCATGGAGAGGAAAATTACTCGGAAACTCCTTTGCAACTGGCAGCAGCTGCTGGTAAGGACTCTCCTTCTGCTGGAATAAACTCTTCAATTGGGAAATGTGACTTAGTTGCAAAAATATTGGACTTTAAAAAAATTAAAATCTCTCTTGGCGTACAGGAAATTTTGAACTGGTGACTTTGCTGTTGGAGCGAGGCGCTGACCCCATGATAGGAACAATGTACAGAAATGGAATTTCCATGACTCCACAAGGTGACATGAACTCTTTCAGTCAGGCTGCTGCACATGGACACAGGTAGAGTGGGAATGGGTCTCTGTTGCATGGGTCAAGTGATTATGGTTTGCCTGGGAGGCTGACATGGAGGGACTGATGTATGGTCTTCAGTGTTAAAGTAGAATTCTGCTGCACATGTGTGGATAGTGTGACAGTCAGATGTGCCCCTTTTTGGTATAAGAGACTTGAGATTGGATTTAGGGATTTCTGTTAGTGTATGAGTTTGATCAGTTTGAGGTGCACGTTGCTTTTTCGATATGTGGAAATGGATGTGAATGCCTTCTGAAGTGTTGCAGTTTGTTGTTTACAAAGTTGTAGTCAATGCTGAAGTTCCAGTGAGTGCTGGAGGACTTCCCTGAATGTATTTACATATTTCTAAAGGTTTTGTGTGTGGTGTGAGTTTCCTGCAGCAGCCATAACTGTCATTAAACAAAGTGGGGTTTTTTTTGTAAGTGCTGATATTTTTGTTTGTGTTAACATTATGTGTGTGTCCAGAGACAGCGTGTTGGGAGCATGTTATAAATTAAAAAATAAATTAAATGAACAACTGATATGTATGAACAGTTATTTGTGCAAAATCCAGGTACTAATTACAATATTATGGATTAGTATTAGGACCTTCACATTCATACTTTTCTACTTGTAGCCTTCCAGAGGAACGTAGATGCAGGTTAGAGACAGTATCTACATTATGTTTGCTTAGAGAAAAGAGCTAACAGCCTAATGATATGCTATGTAGCTGTCAGGGCTGGTTCAGACAATGCTGCCCATCTGCAGCCAAAGAGCGGCCCCTTGCAGGGGCGGGGTGAGAGGGGACGAGTTTGTTAAAATGCCCATGCAGTGCCTAATGGTGTGGAGTCGGAGATGCTTCGTGCTGTCAGAGAGCGCTGCAGAGCAGCGTCCCTTGTGGAAATCAAGGCTTCCCCCCCCTATATTGTGCACCGGCTGAGGCACATCACAGATTCACACTCTCCCCACTCCCCCAACTAGTTTTACAGGAAAGCTCCCTCCACTATTCCTCTACCCATACACACCTCTAGACATCATGGGTGGCAAGTGAACTCCCCCTTCAGAGAGGCTAGCCCCCCCACCCGACAGAGCCCCGAGCGCACACCCATCCTATGGCCAGAGGAGCCCGGGCCGGCCTGCCCCAGCCATGCCGACCTGAGCCACCCCAGCCATGCCAGCTAGCCTGAGCTGCCCCAGCTTGACCAGCTGGCCAGACCCCCAGGCTGGCCCAAGCCACCCCAGGCCGCCAGCTGGCCCGAGCCCCAAGCTCCAGGCCACCAGCTGGAGCGGAGTCCCCACTGGCTTCAGGGGTGAGGGCGGGGCCGCAGGCAGATCGGGGTGGGGCCATGGCCTGGGTTAGGGGAGGCTTAGCCTCCCCTGGTCTTCAATACCCGCCACCCATGCTAGCCGTCCCTCAGTTATCCAGGACACACTGCTTATTCTCTCCCACACACACCCATTGCCCCCTACCCCTACTCAATGCTTAATCTGTGGCAGGACTTGCAGTTCACAGCTCTGGCACCTCTGGACTTGCCACATCAGTTATGAAAGAAATAAAATGACTTGAGCCCCGACACCTCTTTCATTACAAATTAAGCACTGCCCCTACCCGTGGAACTGAATGTGTGCTGCTACCAGAACATAAGTGCATGAGGTAGGTGGGAGGTTGGGGAGAAATTGCACGCTGGGTCTGATTCTCCTCTCACAACACCATAAACCAGGAGTAGCTCCGCTGAAGTCAATGGAGTTACACTGCTCTAAACCTGGTGGGCGTGGAGTATCATGCCTACTGCTGAGTTTGGGGCCTTGCAGCTCAGTGCCCAAATAAATGGCTTTGCAGCTGGGGTCCCAGGTTTGCTTGAACCTGCCCTGCCAGATGTAGTTGAATGATTAGTAGCTCCAGCTTTACCGAGACTGCTTTGACTGTTAATTGAGAATGATGGTGTTTTCAGTGGTTTTAGACAGCTCCCTTTTTAAGTTTCATCTCTATCAATTATTTGCTACTAAATGCATCCTTTGTGAAAGGCACTAAAGAGTTTCTAAAGACAACTCCATTTTCCCGTAGTGTGGGATAGCTTCTGCCGAGGTTTTCCACACAGGCTTTTAATCATTTAACAGTCACCGCTCGATCATAAGTTTCTGATTTAAGTTTCTGCTGTACACGTGACATTTGTACGGTGCGGCTGCCATTCGTTAGAGCAACGGAACCAGTCCTGCAGCTATGATACGGGCACAACTCCTGAACTGGTAGGAGTATTGCCTGCATGAGGGCTGCAGGAACTGAGCACTAGGTGAATTAACATTTCGTAAAATAATTCCTGATTGGCCTTCTGAATAGGTTTCCAAACCTGCCATGTTGCAGCCAATATCCCGGGCAGAAGGAAAACACAGTAGCTAACTCTGATTTTCTCTCTCTTGCATTGTGGCTGACAGGAATGTATTTCGTAAGCTGCTTGCTCAGCCAGAGAAAGAGAAGAGTGATATTCTGTCCCTGGAGGAAATACTGGCTGAGGGAACTGACTTGGCAGATGCTGCACCAGCTCCTTTGTGTGCCAGCCGCAACAGCAAGGCCAAACTGAAAGCACTGAAAGAAGCCATGTACCACAGCGCCGAGCATGGATATGTGGATGTCACTATTGACATAAGGAGCATAGGTCAGTCTTGGTGTCCTCTGCACTTTACCTCCCATGAGAGACAACTGTCATGTATGTTTTGGTGGGAGCAATGCCTGTCACTCACACTGACCACATTTGAATGTTCCTGAGTTTTTATGAAAGCAATAATTGGGGGAATTTCACGTGTGTGGGATTGAAGAACCGGGGAGGAGAGTCAGTCAGTGCAAACTGGGTGTAAAGCTGTGACTCTTGGAGGATCCATTGAGTCAGTTTTGTTTTAATGCCAAGGAGCCATGGCTGACTAAGATAATCTTCTCTGCATGGCATGTGAGTTGCTTTTCTTTTCACAATCATGTATGCCACACATCACAAAATGTGGCAAATCTCATATACATTTAGACAGGTTTCTTTCTGTTATGTTGCGTCATGAATGGAATCACCTACTCCAATTAGGCGAACTCAAACATTGTTTTTCAGATGCCCTTCAGGCAGTTGGGTGTAAGCCACAGAGCATGACCCACTTACAGCTGTAGTCACCCCCTCACATGGAGGTGCTGGAGAACGGATACACCAGGTCTTTTCAGCCTCAGTTCTTGGTAGAATGCCAGGCACACCTAGGACTCATTCGTTAAAAATGCTTCAGTTGCTCTGCTTTGTAGGCTCTGGCACGTGGTGGTTCCCAATAAGCACTCTGATGCCTCGCTCAGAAGAAAGGATGATTTGCTAGGGCTGGCTCCCATCAGCAGGCTTCTTCACCTCTGCTTAGCTAGGTGTCCAACTAAAACGTCAGTTCTGGGGCAGCTGTGCCAGCTGTTCATGCACCAACTCTCACAACCACCCATCTGCTTCCAAACACCACGCTCCTCCCAGCACCAACCTCCCAAATGTCTCAGAACCTTCCCCCTTTTGCTGCTTGCAACCCTCCTGGGGGAGAAAGGCAGTGAATTTGCTCAGCGCACTAATCACATAGCTCTGCGACCCTTTCAAACACCCTCTCCAGGGCCAGTCAGTCACTGCTCAAGGAAACCGTTTTGTTCTGATTGTTGACTGTTTTACAACATGTGTTAATCAGTGCTCAGTGAGAGACCAAAAGACTTCTGCTGCCAAACATGCTTCTGAGCACTATATCCAAGAACACTTGAGTCTTGGAATCCTGTCACATGGATCATGATTTCTACTCTGAGTTACAACCTTTTACAGGTTTGCATAAACACACAGGGATGGACTGGTTGTGCAACCGGTCTAACAAAGCACCTCCTACTAAGTGAATGTGAAAGGATCTCATGGCAGTGGGAGAGGGGACGGTTGGACTCGAGATCCTGCCCACTTGTAGGGATGGAGGGGAGAAGTGGGCATGCAGCACCTATAAGGACCCAAGATCCAGGGTGTGGACAGGAGAGAGGAGGGTTATATTTCCTCTCGCACTCTTCTGAAAATGTAACCCATTGGTGAGTGTGTGTTACAGGTCCCACACTGTGCCGATCCCCAGAGGATATGAGTTGTTACAGCTTGTGGTCAAAGAGACTTGACTGTTTAGTTCAAGCTGTAGCAGTTTATGCTTTTAATTCTGCAGGTCCTCAGTTTAATCTCTGGTGTCAGCCAAGATGGCCATCACACAGGCATGTAGGTTGGTCTACAATCCATTCCTTAATGAATATGATTTGGACTAATTTATCTGTCTTCTACTACTGCAATTTTTATTTAGTGTGTGATAGCAATTCCTTTTACATTCTTAAAGTGCAGTTCTGCTCTGAAAAGTAACTGTAAAAATGGGACCTTCTGACCCACCTGATGCTGTATCAACATAAATGGGGATGCATGGTTTGGAGGAGTGATGAGGCGGAAATAAACATTTTCCTCTCCAGGTCACTAGTTCAAATCCAGCCAAAGTTGGCAGTGACTAGATGTTTTTACTGTCTGATGTCTCCTTGGTAGCCCACTGCAAATGAGTGCGGTGGCATAAATCTAGTTCCTAGATGAGGTCCACATCACAAATCACCACTGCAGTGAACACTAATTGGCTCAGCAGAGAGGCTAAATAATACTACTTAGCTCTTATATAGCACTTTTCATCAGTAGAATAGGTGCCAACTCTGTGAGTGCTCTGGGGTTCAAGCACCCACTGAAAAAAAAAACAATAGGGGTTGCTCAGCACCCTTGAGCTACCGGTCGGTGGCAGGAGTACTTACATGATGCATAGTGAAACAAGAAGGCACAAAGCACCCACTGGCAAAAACAAGTCAGCACCTGTGATTAGTAGGTCTCAAAGTACTTCACACTCTGTAATAAATTTATCCCTACAACAACTGCTATGAGATGGGGAAGTGCTATTATCCCCATTTTATAGATGAGGAACTGAGGCACACTGAGACTAAGTGACTTGCCTGAGGTCACACAGGAAATCTGTGGCAGAGCAGGGAATTGAACCTGGGACTGGAATACCTTCTTATACTTGGAGGCATGTCCCTGCAGATTAGGATTGAGGCATATTGATGGGCATTACTTGTGGGGTAAATAGGAGGTCAGTTTCTAGGGCTTTCAATTTGGCACCATTCACAAGCCCTAAAGTCATACAATTGAAAAACAAATTAGCTATGCCTCATTCTGTGATGGTCTGGAATATACACATACCTTTAAAATTCATCTTTTTGTACAGGAGTTCCATGGACACTACATACATGGTTGGAGTCTTTGCGAACTTCCTTTCAGCAGCACAGACGGCCTCTCATCCAATGCTTGTTAAAGGAATTTAAATCCATTCAGGAGGAAGAGTACACTGAGGAGCTCATCACACATGGGTTGCCTTTGATGTTTGAAATACTGAAAGCAAGTAAGGTATGAGAAATTGTGGATTTTGAAGAAATTAACACAACCTCCACACCGTCCAAAAATCTCTGCAATATTACACAGATCTCCTGAAACTCATTACACTATGTGAGATTTTCTGTATTTGTTTCCTGATTTGCAAGTGCAGATGTGTGGGTTTAAAAACAAAACAAAACAAAAAACCACGACAGCTATATACATCTACTGATAGGACAGCTTAATACTGACACTAACAGTGAGCTGGAGAGACATCAGAAGCTAAAGCCTAGTGGTAAAATTAAAGTCACAAGGATCAGCGTAGTACAGCAAGAGATGTTGATAGCTGAATCAACCAAGGTTAGTCTCTCTCTCTCTAGTTTGCTTTCTAGGGCCATACAGCAACACTAATATTCATATTTGCTTTGGATTTCTTGAGCCAGTTTTCAGTTCCAAATATTATCTTCTCACAAGCCTTTCTGCCCCCCATGTGGAAGCTTTTGTGGGGACTTATACAACCCGACAACCTATTTAGGTCATAGAATATCTATTTCTTTCCCTTTAAATATCAGTGGAAAAAATCTTCCACTATCTTGGTGGCCTAATGTCCAGGCAAAAACAATTTAAAAAAAAAAATCTCCCATAAACCAGCATTCATTTCCCCCACCCCCATATCATTCCTTCAATCAGACCTTTTCTGACCCAGACAACTGAGCTTTTAGTGAGATACATACAAGTATGCAGCTAAAATAGAGCTGGGGCAGGTGTCCAGGGAAAGTGGAAATATCTTCCCCCAATGAAGGCTGGATATTTTCTTTTCCAACTTGATTCAGCCAAAATTAGCTCCTTTGCTGCTCCCACTGACTTCAAAACACAACCAAGTCCTCTCCCAGAAAGCCCCAATCAAGCATAATCTATTACTGACAAGAAACAAGTATTTTAGTGGCCAAATTGAGAAGCAGCAGGAGTCTAATATCAAAACTATTTGCATATTATTTTAATGATGTATTATGATACACATTAGTAAGGCCCCCCCTTGCTTGTTTAGCATGAGAGTGAATAACATTTCCTACCTACCTCCTGAACACCAATGTAGGCATCATATAATCTGCAGCAGCAATTTAGTTAATGTTAAAAGGCAGAGGTTTTGACCTACTCACTGAATACGAAAAGATTGTGGAACTAGCAGTTAGTTGGAGACCTAGACACAGATGTTTCTTACATTCCACTCCAAAAGTGGCCAGGGCTCGGGCTCAAATATATATTCCTGTAGGAATGGATTCCAGGGGCGAAGGCCTGTTATTGAGATCATCCTGCCCCTAGCTCCTATGAATTTCAACTTCAGAATTAGTTGATGCTGGATCGGTATCTGTGGAGGATTCTAGAGATAGCTTTGAGGAAATTATTCTAAATCCTGGAATGTGTGGGCCCCTCAACAGGCCTAATGCCTATTTATCCAACACCGGACAGCAAATTGCTATTCTATTTGAAAGATGAAATAAAACTAATTGGACTGAAACCTTTACAGGGATTATTTAGGAACTTTAATCTGGGATAAAGGATACAATAAATTGTTGTTTTCTTGGGTGACTACAGCCAAAGCCAGTGGTTTTCACATGGTCAGCTTTAAAATAATTTATTTAGACAGAATTATACCCCTCTGATATGTCAAAATAGGTCTTCGGGAGTCTCTGTCTTGTAGGAGGCGTTGTAGTAAAGTAGAGCCTGCTTGTTCTGCTTTGGGTTCACTTTAAAGCCAAACTGCTGGAGGAGCGGGGGAACAACTGAAATAGCAGAAAAAGCCAGTAAGATAGAAATTCCATGCTATCCAACTTGCCTCCACACTATATACACACACATCATTTCATATGCTTAACTGTACAGTGAATCATTGTGTGACACTATAAAGACTTAGAAGATGTCTGCCAATAGCAAGAATTATTGTCATGGCCTTGACCAAATGGGCTCTTGCGAACAGCTCCTTTGCGGAAAGAAGGCTAGAACATATACACGGTGTCTAAGGCCCTTTGTTTTCAGTGTTTGTTTTTGTTTAAAATTTCTTGGGAATTTATTAGTGTTTATTACAAAAGTTAAAAAAAATCAGTGAAAATCAGTGCAAAAACAAAAGGAGTACTTGTGGCACCTTAGAGACTAACCAATTTATTTGAGCATGAGCTTTCATGAGCTACAGCTCACTTCATCGGATGCATACCATGGAAACTGCAGCAGATATTATATACACACAGAGATCATGAAACAATACCCCACAGTGGGGTGGGAGGAGGTATTGTTTCATGATCTCTGTGTGTATATAATATCTGCTGCAGTTTCCACGGTATGCATCCGATGAAGTGAGCTGTAGCTCACGAAAGCTCATGCTCAAATAAATTGGTTAGTCTCTAAGGTGCCACAAGTACTCCTTTTCTTTTTGCGAATACAGACTAACACGGCTGTTACTCTGAAACCTGTCATAGTGCAAAAGCAAAATCCTTAGAGTTTTCCAGAATAAATATCAGGGTAAATTTCACTCTCTTCTGTTTTTGTGTCTTTAAACTTTTAGGAAAGCCCCTTTTGTTCTGAAATGTAGTCAGATACAGCTTTTCATTTTCAATCCATTTTAGCAAGAAAAGTAGTTCTCTAACTTTTATTTGCTTTGAATGCTGACAACTATCTCTGCTGTCTGTAAAGCTAGTAACATGTACGTGGTGGGCGTGGATCAGACAACAGAATGTACACCAGCAACTAATTCCAGCAGTTCTGCCCTGGCTCCCCGCTCCAGAAGGAGAGATGCGTGGTCCAGGTTGCCTTCTGGAGCAGGGAGCTGGTTCTGGAGAGTTCTGGCATTTCCAAAATTTGGGTGAAAAAAAAAATCAGTAAAAACTGAATAATGGCTTTTGTAAAACCCAGGAAAGTTTCGGTAAATCCTAAAATAAAGGGACTTAAGAATATTGGAAGGAAACAAGGAACTTTTAGAAGCTTTCCAGGAGAAAGATTCTACAAAAAGACTTAAGTTGTCCCTGGTCATGGTGTGGGAGAGCTGTGGGGAAAGGTATTGGTTCAAGGGGCCTCCCACTCCACTTGCATACTCCATACAAGGGCCAGGGCAGAGACTGTTCCCTCCATGCACACCCAGGAATGGAAATCCACACATAGAGGGGTGGGAAAGGAGCAGGTCTTTGGTTCAGACCCTGTCCCACAATTTGTAGAGTCAGGGGGAGCATGATTTATCCAAAGGGACATGCCCTCCCCTGTGTGCTGGGAGCTCAGGGAGGGATTATGCCTCCTTTGTTAAATACCACAGGCTGGCCCGAAACATTTCCTTAACAAGTGTGTTGGGGGGAAATAAAGGTAAAATAAGTAACTTTTTACAGAAGACACTAAAAATTTATTGGTCAATATAAAAATAGCATGTCCCATATGATGCATATCATGATGCTCAGTGTATTGTTCTTGAGTGACAATTTATATTTAAGAATAGCAACACTTTGCACTTCTATAAATAGTTCCATTCATCCAGTAACTTCAGTATTAATGAATTGCGCCTCATTATCCCCCTGTGAGATAGGTAAATCTTATCCTGGTTTTACAAATGGAGAAACTGAGGCACAGAGAGGCATGCAGCCACATTTTCACCATGGGAGCTGCAGGGTGCTCTACACGTCTGAAAGTCAGGCCCAGGTTGTATAAAGTTGGGCACCCAGAAGTTGAAGCACCCAAGATCAGTGGCCACTTATTAAAAATGTGGTCTAAGTGACTGTCCCATAATCATGGGGACAGATCCATGAATAGAACCCGGTTTGGTTACTCCCATTCTTGTACTTTAGCCACAAGACCTTCCTTGCCCTTGCTCAAATTGAGCTGCTACATGAGGAAACATTCCTAGAAGTTCCCAAGCCACCTAGAGTTTGTCTACACTGCACACTAAACCCGGGACGGTGGGAACCAGGCTTGTGAACTGGGTGTTTCCAAGCCTGTGCTTGAGTGTCCACACTGTATTGTGAATCTGGATTTGCAGTTGCTGGACCTGGGTCTCACAGCTGTGCTAACACATCCATACTGCACTTGGCAGATTCGGGTCTATGGCTTGACTTGCATCCACACTGCAGAATGTCAGAACTTGGACCTGCGTCCCCCTGGGGCTCTGGCCCACCTCCCTAGCAGTATCTAGATTTTAGGATCCAGATGCAAACATTCCTGTGGGAAGTTTGCAGCAAGGCAGAACTGCTGTCAGAGTTTTGCTGGCTGGCTGGCTGCAGTTGGCATTCTCTACTCCCCTTTATATGCTGAAATGCTGCTGCTGAACACAGAAAGAAAAACATATTTTTGGAAACGCCAGCTTTGGAACAAAGAATGGAAACAAAATCTAGTAAATCAGGCAAGATGGGTGTGTGTGGATGAGCTGAAGTCCTAGATAACATTACCTCTTAGAAAGTGAAATCATGGGAAGAACAGTCAGTACATTTTTAGCAAATGTACTGAGACAATTGGGGGAAGATTTCCAAGGCACAAATGGAAGTTAGGCACCCAGCTCCCATTGCATTTCAATGGGAGTTGATCTCCTAATTTCCCTTTATGGTTCTAAATATCTCCCCCTTTTAGCAAATGCATAATCCAGTGATATTTCCATGCTTCTGAGACAGAAATATCAGAATGCACAGATCATTTGTGTCCAACCCTGAGGGGGAATGCTGGTAGTCAGCATGAACCCTTCACCACGCCAGGAACAAGATGTACTAGAGAAGGCAGTATCACTAAAAAAGATGAGGAGAACTCAGAGAGAACAACCCTGGTTTAAAGGACAATTTAGAGAGCCACTATAACAATATAGAGAGCCACTATAACAAAACTTGCGACACTAAACCTATCAGTAAAGTAGTGGTCTGCCAGAGGACTTGGTCCTTTGGATGAGGAAAAATATTGCCATTTCTGGGACAAATGAGGCTCTTAACCACGCAAATTCATGTCCAGCACACAAGAGTGGTTTACAGACAGAAGTAGGAGACAGTAAGGAGCTATCAGCCCTGAGATAAGCTTTAGAACAGGGATCGGTAACCTTTGGCACGCGGCCTGCCAGGGTAAGCCCCCTGGCGGGCTGGGTTGGTTTGGTTTGTTTATCTGCATGTCCGCAGGTTCAGCTGATCGCGGCTCCCACTGGCCACGGTTCACCGCTCCAGGCCAATGGGGGCTGTGGGAAGCAGCACGGGCCGAGGGATGTGCTGGCCGCTGCTTTCCGCAGCCCCCATTGGCCTGGAGCGGCGAACTGTGGCCAGTGGGAGCTGCGGTCAGCCGAACCTGTGGACGCAGCAGGTAAACAAACTGGCCCAGCCCTCCAAGGGGCTTACCCTAGCAGGCCGCGGGCCAAAGGTTGCCGATCCCTGCTTTAGAAGCTATATAGAGCAGAAAACAGAGTTTTGACCCCTCTCAAGATATTGGATATCTTGTTATTGCAGAATTAGAAGAAAAGAGAAAGAGATGGCACTGAATTACTGTATGTCAACATCTGTAATGTGCTGTTCAAGACCCAAAGAAAATTCACAAAACTTCTCATTGAAATCTCTAGTGTCCAATAAAAATTGGTGTTTACGTAACACAAAGCTGGCTTTTGATTATTATTCTGCCCTGTTATAGAATATGTGCATTCCTCCAGTCTGTGCTAAAAATGCCTCCATGAAGAGACTTTTCTTTGTTTCTTGTTTACAAAAGAGAACTCTCTGAGATGTTCCAGCAGAGTTTGACTGTAATATGGTGTGACGGGGTTGGGACTCCCCACCGCAGCGCCTCCTGCTGTTCAGTCCGGGAATTAGCTCAGTTCATGCGGAGCGCCCTCTGCCGGTGGTGTCCCGTCCGTCTCTCGCCCTCTATTGGCATCTCAACCCACGTTGCTCCCAGCTTGCGGCATCCTCTTCAGGACACTGCCCTCCAACAGTGCCCCCAAGTCCACACTCGCCCCCTTCTGGGGAGGGGGTGGGGGTTAACAGCCGTCTTTCCAGTTCACTCCTGCCGCAGCGGCCAACCACAACCGCTTGAGTCTAGCCCCTCTGTTCAAGGGCCGGTTGCAGTCTGTCACGGCCACCCTTCCATGGCCAGGTGCTGTACAAGGAAGAAGGGGGGGACCCAGGCCCACCCACTACTCTGGGTCCCGATTCAGGGACCCTCTAGTGGCAGCCTCCCTGCCCTGCTTCTCTCCCCTTGTCTAACTGTCCCTGGGCCACTTCCCCTCTGGCCCTTCGCACCCTCTAGGCCCTTTCTCTCAGGGCCTGCAGTCTGGCAGGTATTGGGCCAGAGCCCTTCTATGCTCCCCCAAGCCTGCCCAGCACTGCTCTGTCCGAGGTGCCTGTCTCCTGCCCAGGAGACAGACCTTCCCCCATGAAGGTCTAGGACAGACTGCCTGTTCCCTTCCTGGGCAGCCTTTATATAGGGCCTAGCCTAGCCCTGATTGGCTGGCTGTAATACTGACCCTGATTGACTCCCAGTAGGCCTTTTCCTGATTGGCTGCCTTCTGCACAGCCACTCTGGCCTACTCTAGCCCTATCTCTCATAGGGGTGGTGCAGGCGCCCCACCACATATGGCTACCGCTAGTGAGCGGAGAAGAAAGCTACAGCCTAGAGCCTAAACTAAAGATGAGCCTGAATTAAAACCTCAGATCTAAACATCCTCAAACTTTTTAGGATGTTTGGGCTCAGATCTCAAATATGCTGCTTGCTCTGAACTAAGATTCAAATTAAAATCACCAGAGTTCCATGCAGTACAGCAAGAGATGTTGTCAGCAGTACCAAAAAAAGAACTGACATCATCTAGTGCGTACTTTGTCCATGGATGTTAATATCCTATTGTCTTTAGATGTCTTGGGATAGTTTTCAGATATGAATCTTAAAAAATTCCAAATATTGGCCCTTGCAACCTTCTCACTGCCCCCTACACCGAGCCTCTTGCATAGTGTGGGCATGGAGCTGGTATATGCCACTCTATTGGATCCTATCTGAAGCCCAGATTCAGAACAGCACCTTAGCACATGTTTACACCTCATTGCCTGTGCTTAATAACTGTCATGAATAGAGATGCTTTACTGAATCAAGGCCCGACACTAGAGGAATTCTCCATATGTCCAGTTTCCTGGTGGTGCATTGACCAGACAAAACTATTTGAAACCTTCTGGGTGGGCCTTCACCTCCAGTAGCATTCTGTAACTTCCCTGTTGTTTCTACTGGTGATATTCTAGGTCTATCCAGGACATAGTCTATTAAGTGGGTTATTAACCAGGCTTTATGGTAAAGCTGGTTAAGAAATGCAGATTTGTTTTACAAAACTGTTTCCTCAAAATTTCAGATTTCCAAAAAATGTCGACAACTTTCTAAACTGGTCAAAAAACAGCAAAAAAAAAAAAAGGTTTGTACAAATTTGCAATGAATTTTTTTGAAAAATTGAAAAACATTTGACCAGCTCTTCTCTGTACACAGTAGGTAATAATCAATTTTTGAACAATAATCAGCTTTATTTTAAGCACATAAATGGATTTCTAAGAATCATAGTTACAAGGTAAGGCGAGGAGGTAGATGTCAAGGACAGTGAATAAAATAGAAGATTGACAAAGAGAGGTGTGGGTGTGGAAACGTAAAAAAAGAATAGAAGTTGAGATCAAAGATGACGGAGTGGAGGAGAAAAGAGAAAACAGGCAAGAAACAGAAATGGGAGATGAAGGACAACATTTTCAAAAATGTCTAAGTGATTTAGGTGCCTAAGTCCCATTTTCAGTAGTGACTCAGGAGCATACATCTCATTGACAGTCAATTGGATTTAGGCTCTTTAGTCACTTATGTGCTTTTAAAACTTTTGCCCAAAGATTTTCTAGATTTGGTTAGTCCTGCCTCAGCACAAGGAGCTGGACTTGAATTTTGGAGGTCCCTTCCAGCTTTACATTTCTATAATTTCTATAATCTCTTCAGAAATAACAGCACTTATGAGCCTCTGGCAAGAAGCATTAACTATTGTGAAAACAATTTTCATGCGTCTGGAAGCAACAGGAGCAATAGGAAAGGCCTGAAATATCTGACATCAAGTAGGAGAATAATTATAAATTGAAACTTAACAAAAAGAGGAAGAGGAGGAGATGTGTGTCCTATTACTGTGCTGCCAGGTTTCATCTATTTTAAAACAAATTTCTAGGAGAGGTCTCTCAGAGTATTCCAACATTCAGCAGGTGCTGTTGATCTCTTTTCTTCCACTCCTCTCTCCCCTTCCCATGTCAGTTAAAGTGAAGGGCCAGACACAGCTTCTGGAAATCTTCAGGTTCCCCGGTAGGCCCTGGATAATCCAAGATGTTGGGTTGGAGAATGAGGAAGCTGGATGTATGTTGCATTGAACAGAGTATAATCAAGTGGGTCTCCTTTTGAAAATTTCCCTAGCAGTGTGAGGGTTTGAAATTGACTAACCAAAGAACACAGCTTGTGAAGATGAGTTAGCTCCAGTGCCATAGGGGAAGATCCAGGAGGCAGTGTATCTCCCTGAGCTCCTAGGGGCCATGCCTTAGACGGCTGTAGTACTCTGCTGGGTAGGAAGGAAGGAAAGGCCCATCTAGGGCTGGTTGAAATGTTCCCATTGACAACAGTTTTTCAATGGAAAGTTGGGTTTTTCACAAAAAGTTTCTGCCTTCCACAGAATATTTTGAATTTCTATCAAAAAATCAAGCTCTTGAAAATGGATGCATTTTGAATGATAACCATAATATTTTGATTTGGAAATACTGCCACTGTGCCTTGTAGGAGTTGTAGTTTGATTGCTTCATGTGCCCATTCTCCTCTATGGGTTGGGCTCCCTAGCTGGAGGTACATTCCTTATGGTCACAGACTCCCATGATGCACTACCTCCCATGTCCAAGAGAGGAGATGGTGGTGCATCATGGGAGTTGTAGTCCAACCAGGGGAGCCCACCCTGTAGAGGAAAATGGGAACATGAGGCACCGCAGCAGGAATTCCAAATCAAAATATTTTGGTTTTCAAATTTCCACTAAAAAATGGAAGTTTTCTGTGGGAGGGGAAAAAAAAGCCAACATTTTCTAACCAGCTCTAAGCCCATGGTCCCCATCTTCTCACTGCCCCTCCTTTCTCTTCTTTGTAGAGGTTAGCTCCAATGGGGGCACTAGCCCGAAGCTGTCTTTGTGCTAGGGATAGTGCAAGGACTCCAGCTTGAGGTTGGTCCTAAATAATGCCATGGGGAAGGAATACCCTTTTCATCCCCAGTGTCCCTGTGCACCCCCTCAAGGGCCCTTCATCTCTTAGCGGTGCCCGGATGCATGCTGTTGTATTCTAGGATCAATCACATACAGAATGATAAACTCTTTCTGGCAGGAGGTAGGGACTGGAGGAGATCACAATTTTCATTTTATTTTTTATATTGTAAAAGTAAGTATTGTTCAGCAAGAAGAAAAAAAACAGTGTAACCTGCTCTAAGGACCACCTCTAAGTGATCCATGGCCATCAACAGTGACCATTTTAAAGAATCCTCAAGATGACTAGTACAGTTTTGTCTGAACTTCAGATAAGTAGGTGATGGATCTTTTTTCTGGGCCATTGGATGGTCTCTTAAAACAGGTTTCACCATACTCTGGTACTTGCAGTTGTCTGTAGTGTTGCCTATCATCATTTTCAGTACTTCTGTGTCTAAACAGTTCAGAATAACCAGGACCCAAATCCTCCACACATGTACATCTTGCATTCTCCATGTGAGACGTGGACATCAGGTACAGAGTGGCATGTTAATAACAGATTATTAACTCAGTGTCATCATGTTTTTGTAGCATAGATTCATATTCATACTAACTCGGATTTGATTTTACTGCCTTCTATTCACATGCTTACCTGTACTGCACCCAAAGGATATTTGAGCAGAAGTTTCACAGTTTTACGAAGAATGCTGTGTATGTGACACCTGTTTTGTCAGAAACTGGATGCACTGTTTCTATGATATGTCTGCCCTCTTCTAGTTTATCACCCAGGAATTAGACTGAGCTCCTGGAGCTGAGGTGTCTGTACACAATGCATGGCTGTGATATAAAGAACCTTTTGAAACAGAATCTTGGCAGTTTTCCAAGCATCACCTGCGATTAATTCCATTTTGCCATGCAAGGGCCAGCATTTGATGCTAACAAAACCTATTTTGTTATGCAGTTCGTTGCCTCTAACTGTACATCCAATCTCTACGGCTTCCCTACCTTACAGTTGTTGACTAATAGTAATTATGTGTATGCTATTTAATCATCTAGGAGCAGCCCTCTGAAGTGACATTTAACCAGGTTTGATGCAGCTAATAAAAGTGAATTCTACTGCAGAACCTGACCAGAAATACCTAGGGAAGAATGAAAAGGTTCAGAGAGATATGACACGGAAAATCTCTTACTAAAGTGGGGGTGGTCATTCAGACATGGGGGGGCCACACAACAGCCTCTTCACCACTTAACTCCATATGTCCCTTTATGGTGGTGAGAGGTGTTGGGTAGAGTAATCATTCAGGGGCACCTCTGCCTGCCATGGACTGGTTTCTCAATAGATTGGTTCACCCTGGTGAGCTCCCACTGCTGCAATTATCCAATGGAGCTATGGGCAAACAGCATAGTGTAGAGCAGGCTTCAGGCTGCTGTATGTTTTGCCAGGTGTAGCCAGGCTCCCAGCAGCCCTAGGATCCAGGAAAGCAAAAGTGGCTTAAAGGTACCTTTGCATACATCCATATTCCCCTGAGCTGTGCCATGGCTCTGCTAAAAGGCAGAGACTGAGAGACCCTGAATAATTGTTACCTTAGAACATTACTTTTCTGTTTAGAAGGTATGTGTCTACTGTAAGTTAGTGTTTGGGGGCCTGGTGTCAAAGTGAGTCTTTGGGAGGGATTTGAGGGCCTAGCAGGAAACAATAGCAGGAGAAGGAACCAACGTGATAGGGAGGCTGGCATAGATGGGGCTTGAGGGAAGGGGATGTGATTAGGAACCAAATCCAAAACATAGTCTGGGGCAGAGATGTGCAGGGCTTCAAAGGAAAGGCCAAGAAGCATAATTTGTTACAAAGCCAGTGGAGGGAGTTATAGGAGTGATATGGTCTAATCGACCATCTTAGCAGCTGTGTTTTGGACAGACTGGAGAAAAGCAACATGGGACTGGAAGAAGCTGTAGGAGAAGATAAGGGCATGGTCAAGTATCTTAGAAGTCAGAAAGAAAGAGAAGAACTGAATTTTAACCTAACTGGACACAATAAACCAATTTTCCCCCTATTATAATTCTTTCTTGGGTTTGTGATCCTAAGAAGGGCTGAGTGCCCTCAATAGCTCTCAAAAGTAAATGTGAGTGACGGGTGTTCAGTATCTCCAAGGGTGTTCAGCACCTTGCACGATCGGGCCATAAAATGAGATGGGTTGAGGCAGGGAACTCTAAGGAGCAAATTGTTTGGAGTAGCCTTTGCTGAGCACTGCCACAGACCTTCAGCAAAGGGGGTTTTGAAAGACCATCCACACATACAGCCCACTGGCTGGTTCTATCTTCCCTCTTCTGCTCCAGAACAGTGAGCAAAGGGTCTCTGCTCAGGGCGCTTGAAAGGCTTCAGCTTTGCATAGACAGAGAAACTCATTCGTCCCACCAACCAATGTCAGTGCAATATATTCACAAAATATTGCAAATTGCTTTCAATCTCTTCTGAAGAATGCTGTTAAGGCAGACAACTGCCTCTGTCCTAACAAAGCAAAATTTCTTACCGCCTCCCTATCAGAAATACCACCTCCGTGAAGTGACTGAGCTGTTGTTCCCTCTTGCCTTTGTGTAAATTACCTCTCGGTTGGGTAATATCCTCATTATATCCAATGTGAAACTGTATTCCCTCTCATACCATATAGAAACACATCCAACTCTCCTCGCCAGCAACTGAATACCCATGTATGAAAGGAGGTTGGCCTCAGTCCAGTTCTCAGCATCACATATGCTGGCAGCAAAATCTTTCCAACATCAGACTGCAGGAAAAAAAGACAAATTGTTTGATCCTTCAATTTCAATGTCATCCTAGACAAAAGAAGCTCCTGCAACCTTTACTTTCTTATCAAGTGGTGGGGTGACAGGGATAAGCTGATCCGATGGGGTAAAGAAGAATTTCCTCCCAGACTGTGCAGGTGTTTCACAGGGTGGGCTTAGTAACCGTGGCAGACGCTGAACTATCTAGTTAAGGCGACGGTCTGAAGGAATGTTGGATTTACTGGATTGTTTCTATCTTCCAGTATGGCAATTTTAATGGGCCAAGCTCCATTCTTCATTGCTTGTGCTTGGCTCCCAATGGGAGCCCCCCCAGCACACATCCAAGAGCAGAATTTGGCCTTAAGTTCCTCTGTGAAAGCTATTTATTACTCAGCAGCCCAGGATCATAAACTTCCATCTCTGACAAAGGCTCCCTTTTATCTACCCTCTCTGCTGCTTCTTCCTGCCTGGTTTATTGTTAAAATCTGCAGGCTTCAGAGATCATATCCAGTATCCACATCCCTCAAAGGCCAGCATGTGTGTGGGAGTCTGAGCTACCCTGTTCTAATGACTTTCTCCTTTCCGCTCCACGTCCTTGGTGAAAACTTATTGTTTGGGAACCAGGAATCTGAACTAGTAGTGAGTTACCCTCCTGTCGTCTTTTCAGCTTAGCAATTTTTTGGCCTTTCAGCTGTGTCTGTTGATTTTGTGAACTACTGACTTTGTCAACACCAACCATATGTCTGGACTGCCCCCAAAATGAAATCTACTGACAGTACTACAAATACAAAGTTCCACACTGTGTAAAATAGAATGATTTGTTTGGTTTTTGCTTTCTCTTATATTCTACTCTCTATATAGAATTTTATGGTGCGTTCATCAGTGTAGTATCTGAATGCCTTCCAGCAATGCATTAAGCCATGTGACTATGCATCTGTTATGTGTTGTTTGTTCTCTCAACCTCTCCCGGAGGGAGAAATGGGTGCATTGGAGTGTCTTGTTTTGGTAGTGTATGGGTTTATACATATACACACCTGTTACTCTGTGTTTATGTAAGAGAAGGCAAGGTCAAAAAAATGCACCTGGCACTTGGTGTAGAAAGTGGTGAGGTTTGTGGAGGTCCTTATTTCCCTGGGGAGTTCATTCCACAGTCTCAGAACACCCCCGGAGAAATCTGTGTCTCCTGCACAGACAAGCTTTACTCTTATTGTTGCAAGCTCCATGGTGCCAAAGGAATGAAGTTGCCAATCATGGTCTTTATCCCAGAGCTTTAGACAATCTTTTAGAGACCTTGGGCCCAGGAAGACATGGAGAGCTTTGACATTAAGGACCAAGACCTTGAACTTAATTCAGTATTCTATGGGAGGCTATTATAGAGAGCAGAAGCCAGGTTTGATGTGCTCACGGTAGCCTGCGTTGCTAAGGAGGCGTTCTGCAGCATTCTGAACTGGTTGGAGTCTCCTAAGTGCTGACTGCTACATGCCCAGGTGTATCACATTGCTGCAGTACAGCCGAGAGGTGGTGAAGGCGGGAATAACTGAGGCCAGGTCTTCGTCCGCCAGGATGAGATGGAGTTTCCAACTGTAAGATCTCTTTCCTATAAATCTGCGTTCCCAGGAAAGATCAGAAACTCCAAAATCAGGCACATAAGCACCTGTGTGATTTGTTTTCATATATACATCCCATGTCACTTATTTGAGGAGCTGTGTGACTTACCTGTGTGACCTATATCACCCACAAGCTGTTCTTAGTCACACCAGCCTGGCCTACACAACTCCACCCGTCAGCACTCTTTTGCTCCTAACTCTGTTCCCTATCCCTTTTCGTCCCCCGCCCTGCTCCACTTTTCTTAATTGATATACAATGTGTAAATCTATTGCACAGCCAGGTAGTGTAACTAAGGCCCTGTCTACACTACAGCTTTTACCCGGGTTTGTAGTCAGAGACACAACAGTATCATGATGTAGTTTGTGTCTGCAGTACCATATGGTTAATACTCTGTTAATAACTTGTGGCAGCTGACAATGCTTTGCCCAGGTCAGTGTCCTAAGGCGGTTACAGTCTTCCTGTAACCAATTTATCACCCCATGTTTTGCAGTATAAATGGGACCTCCTAAATGCCTGTGTAATCAGGTTGGCTAGCCCTCCTCCTTTTCAGTTCTCTGTGTGGAAGCACCTCCCAGAGTGCAATGCTCCATATGCTGCTGGTGTCCTGCTTTGCATGTCCTCCAAACTCTCTGTCCCCTGGTGAGGGACATGGGGATAGCTGCCCAGATTTCCCCATGTGGCACTGATACAAACAACCTTCGACAGCAAGGTAGATGTGGCTACTTAATCTTGGTTGACACATGGGAGTGCTGCAAAAAACAAACAAACAAAACATGCTCTGTGGATGCAGCTCAGCCTTGTGTGTTGTAATTGGGTCAGACGCATGTCATGAACCAGTTACAAAATCATGGTTGTACCAGGAGCATAGGCAGGACACCCAGTCGCTTTCCTCTTTAAATCTGGTCTTAAACCTTCCTTTTCTCTTAGGCGTCTGATTCACACTCTTTGTAAAGTGCTTTGCTAAGCTCTGTATAAAAAATACTAAATACAAATATGCTGCTAGTGTATAATGACGTCCTTGTCACCAATTTCTTTAAGCAAAACAGCAGGTGTTTTTCCCATCTCTTGAGCTGTATTCCCAGACTCCCTGCTCAGGTTTTCAGTGAAAAACACATTTCACCCTTTTTGACAATCTGAGTTGCTTGGTACCACTGCAATCTACTTCTGAGTGTTTCTCTTAGCATTAAGTCTGAAGAAACAGGAGACACGGTCTGTCCTTGGATGCTTTTGCAGTTTCCTTCGAAGTCATGTGGAGGTGCATTCGCACATCTGAGGGCACAATTTGTATTTTTCTTATACTAATCGATAATGTAGAACAGTTGTTCCAATATCTTTGCCACCTCACCTAACATTTTATGTAAGTTAAGGAATAAGTGACTATTTCCAGAGCTCAGTGAAATCTGCTTAGGAATTAAAGCTTCACTTTCTGTTCTATGCACTGTGCAGATATTTTAAATATAGAATTTAAACAACTCACATTTTTAATGTTATGTTTATTTTATATCTACCTGGCTATTTCTGTGGCCTCCATCACTGTAGTATCTGAGCTCCTCACAATCTTTAATACATTTATTCTTGCAACACCCCTGTGAAGCAAGGAAGTACAGTTATCCCCATTTTACAGATAGGAACTGAGGCCCAGAGGGATTAAGGGCCATAGTCTCTGCTTATGTTAATTGACATAGTAGTCCATTAACTTCAGTGAAGCTGGCCCCTTTTTCACCAGCAGAAATCTGACATTTTCAGAAGCATATAGTCCCATTTTCAAAACTGATTTAGCCACTTAGGAGCCAAAGTCCCATTGACTTTCAGTGACATGTAGGCTCCTAAAGGCCGAAGGACCAGATCTTTAAAGTATTTAGGTGCCTATAGTTGCCTAGTGAGATTTTCCAAAACACTTAACTCCCATTGAAAGCAGTGGGTGTTAGTCACCTAGGCACTTTTGAAAATCCCCCTAGGCGCCTATTTGCATCTTTAAGCACCTAAAAACCTTTGAAAATGGGACTTAAACTCTTAAGGCACTTAGACATTTTTGAAAATTTACCTGTAAATTACTTACCCAAGATCACACAGGAAACTTGTGGGAGAGCCAAGAACTGAACCCAGCTGCGAGACTCAGATTAGTGGCTGCATCATTAGACAATCCTTCCTTGTTTACAGAAGCTAGAATAACACCAATAGGGTAAATACCAGTGAAAAGGATACAAAATTACATCAGAGACATAACTAGAATTAAATTAAGAAATTATATTACAAGATATAAAACAGCTATCAACATACAAAGTAGGGTCTGTTTTCAGGAGCATTCGCACATTGCAGATATGTTTATTTAGTAACATTTGTTCTCCTAAAAAAGAAAATAAACCATTTTAAAAAGCCAGCTTAGTCATTTTACAGTAAAAATGAATTTTAATAATGAAATTAAATCCATATTTCTGTAGAACTCTGCTTATCTGAAGGGAGCAGTTGATATGGAATTTATCTGGATAAAAAAAGGCTTCTGGTAGAGGAGTTTTTCATTTAAGTGATGCATATTGGGAGGGAGCAACAACAAAAATGTGGATGATGGGGGATTGGATAAGAAGAATTGATAATTGTAAATCAAAATTTTTGACAGAGCTTTTGGTGACCACAATTTGGTCACCTTAGAATTGCGCACTATTCAGGGAACTCTCGGGAATGATTTGAGCTTGTACCTGTTAACCCACAAGCTTATACTTGTATTTATTTCTTTTGTATAGAATGAAGTGATAAGTCAGCAACTGTCTGTCATTTTCACTCATTGCTATGGACCTTATCCTATTCCAAAGCTTGTTGAAATCAAACGAAAGCAGACCTCTCGTTTAGGTAAGTCACAGGTGAGGTGCAGATCACAATGTTCACAGAGTGCTGTCCTAGGATTTGGAGAGATCAAAAGAAAGGAAAGAGGTAAACGCTAAGGAAAATGATTGAAATAAAGTAAGTCTTTGGGTTTCTAAGCATTGCTGCAAGAACTCTGGCAGCAGAAATGTGATTTCCGTTTGAGTGCTCTGGAGCCACTGCATTCTTCTATATACTAGGCAGTCGTCGTGGCCAGAAGACAGAGCACACCAAACTATAAAACGCAGAATTGGAAAAACTGGTCTGGGGCCCAATCCTGCATTTCTTACTCGCCTAAAATTTCCATTGAAATCTATAGGTGTCTTTGGATGCCCAGGATTGGACCTGCAGTTTTGCAAGTTACTTTTGGGTCTGATTCCTTTACACTCAGGCCACACAGCCAGAGTGGTGTAAAAGGGCCTTAATGTACATGAGACTCAGGGCCTCTTGTGTCTGCTTAAGTACAGATGTCACTAGGTGCAGAGGGAGAACAGGACTAGGGAGCAGTTCAAAGTTCAGCCAAAGTCTAGAAAGAACTGCATGTGATGGATGACTGTTATCTTATATGAGATAAAAAATGACTTTCAGAGTTTTTTAATTGACTTTGTACAGATTCTGTTAGAATATCAATATATCTTCCACCTCGGACTATTCAAACCAGCTTCACAGGCTTTTCTCATTTAAAAACATGTCCCCTTAAGCCATTGTCTTTTCTCACAAAAACAGGAAAATGCTTTCTATACATTTCACCTGTTCCCAACTAAAGTTTTTCTTTTCCTTTTGTGATTCCAGATCCCCATTTTCTTAACAATAAAGAGATGTCAGATGTTACATTTCTGGTGGAAGGAAGACCATTTTATGCACATCGAGTGTTACTATTTACTGCATCCCCAAGGTAAATGTACAGGTGTATTTTTTTTAATAAATGCAAATAATTTGATCTTTTCTGCTGTTGAGATTTGTTGGCACTAATGATTCAGGTAATGGGCTTCAGTCTTTGGGTTTGTTTAGAGAGTATTTTCTTGACAGCATGGTTCTGATTGGTTTGTAGGACATTTAACAAATGACGGGCTCTATGCCCCAATCTTGTAATGCGCTCCATGCTTGCAAACCCTTGCACCTGTGCAGAAGTCAATGGGGCTCCCTTTGAACACAGGAATTCACTTGCATGAAGCTCGTTGCAGGATCAGGGCCCTAGTAATGAAAGATTCACACTCCTTTTATGCTCCGTTTTCATATACATTGAATGGCCAAACCCTCCTTTGCACGTTTCCTGTATGCATTTTATTTATAGAAGTGTCCATTACACAACCCATTGGGAGAGTTTACATTTTTTAAAATGGAATTAAATGTACAGAAACATACCAGGCAACTTCCAGTGGCAGCATTCATTGTCAATCCCCTACTCCAAAGACTGGAACCTGGAACAACAGCTCTAAACCAGCTTCAAGCAGGGTTTCCTTCGTCTCCGAGTCACAGGCCTAGTCTATACACAAACTTGCATCAGTTTAACTAAAGGTATATATTAGCTAACCCAGTGCAAATTTTGTGTGTAGGCACTCTTATTTTGGTTTGAATGGCTTATTTCAATTTAACAGGCGTTTGTAAATATACAGGTGCAATCTAATCAATATAGCCAGTTTTAAACAGATATAAATGTATCCATACAGCAGTTTGCACCCATTTAACTAAACTGGGTTTTAAACCTATTTTAGTTAAATTGATGCAACTAGGCCACACTCCAGCAGATATTTGTCTTAACGGATAAGCTGGGCTTGCAACATATTCAGAAGGTCAACTTTTGGAAAATGTTGGGGATGAAATTCTGGTCCTGTTGAAGACAATAGTAAAACTCCCATCGGCTTCAGTGAGGCAGGATTTCATCGCTACTATCTATGATGAATCCAGCCCATTGTCTTAACCATGCATTGGGTGGAAGGTTTGGGTTACAACTTCAGGGAGTGGGAAAATCTCTTTCTTGTCATCATACTTTCTACTTTTGAGAGAAAAATAGTGGCACTTGAAGTCCAAACTTGCAAGTATCCCTTGGAGAGCAGGAAGGAGCTGGGGCAAGGCATTCCTCACCCTTCCCCCTCCCCCCAAAAATATTGAATTATTAACCTAGGAAATTATTTCCTGCTATCTAGGAAACACACCTTTAAATGTAGATACCTATAAACAAGTGTAAGGAACCTGGTACCCTTACCTGCAGCTGGATTTACAAAGAAAATATCATTGAGAGGGTACCTGTGTATATCACCCTTCTCAGACAAAATTTTGTAGACTGCCGTTTCATGATTCTCAGCTTTCTTTTGTTTTATGTGGTAGGAGATAATTATTTGGCTGTCAACGCCTAATTAAAATACTACATTTATACACACACATACAAGCTGTACCAGCCCTAATATGGCAATCAAAAAAGAAATTGCATTGTCTGCCATGGATTAGCACTGAGAAGGAAGATAGGCACATAAGAGAATGCTCTGAGTCATGAAATAAAATGTCAAGAGTTAAAAGGTTAGCCTGAATATTGTGAGATGCCTCAAAGGCAAAAAACATAGCAAACAAGAGGTACTGGTTTGAATACAGCCAGTGCTGGTTGTGAATGAAAGCATTTACTATCTGTTGGCTGCTTGTGAACTGAGTGGTGGTCTCAGACTAGTTTCAAGTGGAGATATGTCCCTGATAACAAAAAGCACCAGCAAAAGCTGCCAGACTTAGCAGAGGTGCGTTGAAAAGGCAGTCCTTCGAAAACAAAGGTATGACACATTTGGAAGACTGCACATTTGCTGTCCTTGCTTAGCTGTCCTGTGCACGATGATGTGCATTCAAGCCCTGATTCAGGAAAGCATTTAGACCTTTGCTTAAGTCTGTCCCCCGTCTAGGCCAATGCTTATGTGCTGTCCTGAATAGAAATGTTTTCTCGAATCAGGGCCGAAAAGAGGTCTTCAGTGTCTAAAGTTGTCAATTACAGTCTAGTAATTTAAACATTTTTAAAAGCTAAAATCCTAGATTTATAGGTAAATATCTACATATCTGTATAAATATCACATACAATTACAATTAACTTAAATGAATTCTACTCTGCTTTTATGTCCAAATCTGTGGTTGAAGTGAGAATTTTAACATTCTGAGAACAGCGATCCATCCAGTTCTTTCTCTCCCCTTCCCCAAACTATTGTTTTAAATCTGCATTAAAGTATTAAACTTCTTTATGTAGAATCTTAAACATTTTGTACTGGCCATCTTGCAAGCCAGGACAATGGAGATGCGAGAGGGAAAAAAAGCTGCAAATATTTAAAATGCAAGCTGATATCAATCCAAGAAGAAATTCTGAATTTTTAAAAATTGCAGGTTTTACTCAAAAATGGCGCTATCTACATTCAAAGAAACAGTCAGTCCCTGATCCTGTAATAAGTTCCAAGTGGGCACAGCATTTATATTTCCTAGGTAGGTTTTTTCACAAAATTAGTTCTTCGAGTGATTGCTCATGTGTATTCCACAGTAGGCATGCGTGCTTGCCACAGGCACCAGTGCCAGACGTTTTTCCCCCTAGCAGTACCCATAGGGGGAAGCACCCCCCGCGACCCCTGGAATGGCGCCTGCCTGGCGCAGTATAAGGGGAGCTGTGCGCTCCCCCCACCCTCAGTTCCTTCTTGCTGCCAGTGAAGGTGCGTCGGAACTGCTCTGCTCCAGCTTTGCTGTAGCTCATCCCCCAAACTGTTCGTTCATTCAGTGTCAGTACCTGTAGTTAGTTAGCTGTAGAGCTGCACAACTTAAACTCCGGGGCACGGGGCATGCCCCGGCCTGGGTTCACTGACTAACTAAACTAACTAAACAGCTAACTAACTACAGGTACTAATACAGAACGAACGAACAGTTCTGGGGACGAACAACAGCAAAGCTGGAGTGGAGCAGTTCCGACGCACCTTCACTGGCGGCAAGAAGGAACTGAGGGTGGGGGGGAGCGCACAGCTCCCCTTATACCACGCCAGGCAGGCGCCACTCCAGGGGTTGCGGGGGGAGGCGGGCTCCCCCCCTACGGGTACTGCTAGGGGGAAAACTTCCGGCACCAGTGCACGTGGCGAGCACACACACCTATTGTGGAATAGACAAAGCAACACATCTCAAAGAACACCAGTTCCTGAAAAGGTAACTGTCTTATACATTTTCCAGAAACTCAGAATGAAATGTCCTAATCAATGAGGTTTCCTAATTTCACTTTGAATTTAGTGACATGCCTCTAAGGGGGCGTCTACACTGCAATCGAAGAAGTGATTGCAGCTCAAGCAGGCATACCTGGGCTCGCTTTCATCTAGCTAGCTTGGCTAAAAATAGCAATGATGGTGGAGCAGCATGGGCTGTACAAGCCTGCCCACAAGTTGGTATGAACTCGCTTTGCTAGCCTGCACGGGGGTCCACGCTGCCACGTCTTCATTGCTATTTTGAGAGTTGTGCTAACTAGATTAAAGCTAGCACGGGTATGCCATGCTGCATTCATGCTCCCAATTATGGTGTAGACAAACTCCCTGCAGTATATAAACCATCATATATTTCAGGATATAAATCCCGGTAAGCTTCTCCACGTTCTAATGTCCTATTTTCACAGTAATTGATGGTCGCCTCCCTTCCACTTTGCTCTATTTCAGCAGAAAGGTAATTGTAGTGTGGTATTTCAATCTTGCTCATTTTTATTTAGGTTTAAAGCACTGCTATCTAGCAAACCCTCAGCTGAGAACACTTGTATTGAGATCAGCTATGTGAAGTACCCCATATTTCAGGTAAAGTCTGTGCCCACATACCATCCGAATGGAATGTGTGTCATCAACAATTGTATGTACCCTGCACAAATTAATGAAATTACATTTAGTAAATGAGACATATCATACCTTAGAGTAGTGGTTTCATAAGCAAAGGCCTCAACTCCCTTTATATAGTAACCTGCATTATCATGCTGATTGCAGTCAAATAACATGTAAGTGACTAGATTTAACTGTGTATATTTCACTTCTGTAGTCTTTGAAGACAGAGCAGTGCATTTCAGTGGAACATTTGCATAGACTTTTGAGTTCTTTTTTCTCATGTTTGGTATTCCTGCATTTGCACACACAAGCCGGGAGGATGTAGAGGCCTTTCTTTTCCTAGCAATATTTGTTTACTCAAATTTTGTAATTCCTTCTGTGAAAATGTGGAGCCAAACTTACTGTCTCACATATTAGGCTAGATGCAGTGTATTCAAGACCTTGCATGCCTAAGAAAAGTTTATTTTAACCAGAGCAATGACAGTTCCATTTACTGACTGTTAGAGCTGCAGATATTTTTCAGTGTCACTTACAGCTGCCTGCAATAACATTTAAACTTAATCTAAGTTTCCTGAGGAGAAATATTATTTGGCCCATGTTACAATGCAAAACCCCAGCACAAACCTTCTCACCAACCATGCTTGCCTATAGAAGTGTGGGAAGGAGGGGGTGTGGTTTCCCAGAAAGGGAAGAAATCAGGAAACAGCCACTATATGTGGCATGTTCTCCTGAATAAGTGGTGTAAAAACGGTATCAGAAAATGAATGAGCCGGGATCAACTTGTCCTGTGAGCTACCTGAACCTCTTTGGAGAGTCACAGCACTGTGGCTAATAGGGATTGGGAGAGAAGCCTTGCTACCTGTGAAGAGACACCTAGAACTGTGCAGAGACAGAGAAGATATCCATGTATGGCCTGACCCCTGCAGGTTTTTGACCAGTTTGACTGACAAATCCGTAGCCCTGCACATTGTTTGGTAGCCTCACACGCCTTCCCCCACCACACCATTCCCATGATGCAAAGTTAAAAATGGTGCTCATGAGTGGCTTTTCCAAAGCGGCTTATTTTTCAGAGTAACCTCTTCACTTGCGTGTGTTTTACTCAAGCAGGAATGATATGGTTCTGTGAGCCTCCCCATGTTACACTAATGACAATGACCGCTGAAGCAAAGGGAGGCAGGACAATGAAAGGAAGACTTATGTAGTGAACATGTGTTGTCTGCTTTTCATAAGCAAACAGTCTCTTTGTTTTGTTTCAGCTGGTTATGCAGTATCTTTACTATGGCGGTGCAGAATCACTCCTGATTAAGAATAATGAAATAATGGAGGTAAGAAGTATTTTACTCCATTCCAATGGGAGTTACAATAAGTGATCTCTCCAGTGGTCACATAGCTGCACATGGAAATGGTCTCCATCAAGCGTTGGCAAACAGCACATAACTGTTCACCAGATTGTTTAGTTTTCCCCATGGCTACAGTGGCATCTGTCTGCACTTTTTGAGGAAAGGAATCAAAACCTGCTTTCATTTCTTCCTCCAGTCTCAGACTGTCTCTCCACCACTTCTTCCTGCTTCCCTGAGTTCAGAGTTGATCTTCACTGAGGTGCCACCATTATGAATACCCAGCTTGCAGCCTCCACCCCCAATTCCAGTTAACATAAATAAAAGTAGGTTTTATTAGACATAGGACAGAAAAGAGAGAGGAAAAACCTCAAAGCAAAAGATAATTTGAACTAAAATGTCTGGCCAGACACTCTGAAAAGCTCTTCTAGTAGAGCAAAAAGCTTGTGTTACAAAATTTGGAAATCTTTCCCTCAGCATGGTACAACAGCCTCATTCTCTTAGTCTTAATAGGATGTCTCTTGCCGCTAAATCAGTCTATTCCCCTTTCCAAGCTGTGTCTCTGGGGTTGTTAGCTAGGAGTCAAATGTCCAGAAAAGTAGAATAATCTCATGTGTAGTTCCTCATTCAGGAAGATATGCAAGCATATGCCTAACTTTAAGCATGTGAGTAGTTCCACTGAAGTCAAAGTTCAGCTTCAAGTAGCCAGATGCTTAACTGTGTTGCTGAATTGGGACCTTTAAACTGCCTCCTGAGATGGAAGGAAGGGGGAATATTTTTTTATCCCAAAAGCATATCCTCCTGTCCAAGGAGTCCAGTTACACTTTTCATCTTCCCCCTCCACCTGCCCTCCCCCACAAAAAATATTGAATCTGACTCATCCTCTCCCCAGCCAAATGTGCATAACTTGTATGGATTTTAAGTGATCTCCTTCCAAAATTCTGCGCATTGTTATTA
Organism: Lepidochelys kempii; assembly: GCF_965140285.1. NCBI lineage: Eukaryota > Metazoa > Chordata > Testudines > Cheloniidae > Lepidochelys > Lepidochelys kempii. The sequence continues at coordinate 255,043,288 of NC_136380.1, forward strand.
TCAGCCATTGTTCAACCAAGTGGCTCCCAATAAAACACAAACTAAGGCATATTTGGGCAACTTCCTCGCCAATCTGAACTGGAAGCTTTCATATCCACAGCTTTCAGGTTATATCAGGTAAAACTAATATAGGACACTAAATATTAAAATCACTGATATTTATACAGTTGGTAAAAATCATAGTGCACAAACTATATAGTATCAGAGGGGTAGAGGGGTTATATAGAATCTGCCACTATATTATTGTGCAGTGTGAGACACCCAAGCAAGATGTTTTGACAGAGATAGTGCTACCGGAAACTGGCAGCAATTGGGTATGATTGGCCAATGAGAGTCTATTTTGGTGGGTATCGTAATGCTTATAATAATCCTGCTGAGGAAGTTTTGGAGGGGGGAGTATTTGTATAAGTAGACAAAACTGGAATTAGTCCTCTCCAGTTCAGTGGCACAGTTTTAACTAAGCTCAGTTGAATTAACTTCCTTTCTCTTACTAAAACCAGCTGTTATTTTTCAAATTCATTCCCACAACTTTGCAAAGAGGCCGATAAACCCTAACTCTTCCGACAAAAAGTGTTCTCAAACTAGATAGGACAACAGCTTTACAGATACAGATCTATACACATAATCAGCTAGGTAACACCCCCTCCCTCTTTCTGAATCGAGACTATATAAATATAGACCTCCCCAACAGTTGACTGGATGGGGAAAGAGAAAGGCCTATTTGGCCTTATATGGGTGTCCAAGCCCGGCACATGGCCCCCTCTGAGGGCATTCCCATGGGCTTTACTGTCAAATATGGCAGCTGTGTTGGACAAAACGGGGGGGTTGAGCAGCCTTGAAAAGACTATGCAGCTGCCTAAGAGAAGGCTCCTAATCCCTCAGGATTCCCTTTGTTTCCTGTGGTTTAAGAGCCCTTGTGGATCACAGGTCTGACTCCTTGAGCCACAGTGGCAGCTGGAGCCTGGATACGGCCCTAGTTTTCTAAAGTTATATTTAGCAACTTGCTTTATTATAAATGTGGTAACAAGAAGCACAGGAAATACTGAAATCTTTGCTGCAATTCATAATTGGGGCCATATGGCTGCTGTCACATCAGCACTGCAGATTTTCCAGATTTTGGATTTATTTAGGGGATTATTTAGGGGAGCTGGAGGTGAGTGGATGGACAGGGCCAGAACAACTTTCTAACAGTTTTTTCCTAACAGCCCTGGCCTGCAGTGTGAGGGCACTGTTGGGTTCCACTGAGCAGCACTTTGTCGGGTATTCCCAGTGATAAGTGTTATATAAATGGCTAAAAATAGATAGAGGTCCCAGCTCAACCTCATATATGTGTATTGATCAGAGCAAACTGCGTAGTGCTGAAGAACCCCTGCCTACCTTCCAGAAAAGGGATTGGGTGGAGCTCTGCCTGCACTACCCTCTTCCACCAGCTGAGATAAGAGGTTTGAACCCACCTGGTTTCATAGATTTTAAGGCTGGAAGGGACTATTGCAGTTGTCTAATCTAACCACCTGCAAAACACATGCCATAGGTTTTCACCCTGTAATTCCTACATCAATCCCATAACTTCTGTTTGTGCTAATGCAAAAAGCAGGGTTGAACCCTGGCTGTTCGTTTCTAACGTGTAGCTGGGCAGATTCTTCAGAGTCACATTTGTGGAAGGGCTGTAGGCTCTGATGGTTATGCTGCTTCCTCGATAGTGCCCAGAGATCAGGGGAACTTATACACTTCTGTCCCACACCCCCAAAATGGCAGCATCTGGATCTGAATGTTCTGTTTTCCACTCATCACTTACCAACAGCCGCTCGTCATAGTTTAAGCTGTTATGTTACTTCCCTTTGTAACACCAAAAAGGGTAAAATCAGCAAAAGAACCTTCTTATTATGGCAGTTAAATGACTGATAATTAAATTAAATTAAACGTAATTAATTATAAGTCTGTGTATAAATGTAATAAAATAGCAAGGAAATGATACTGTTTAATACGGTCCTAACACTTTTTTTATCTGCTGTTTAGCTTCTCTCTGCTGCTAAATTTTTCCAGCTTGAAGCTTTGCAACGACACTGTGAGATCATCTGTGCAAAAAGTATAAACACAGAAAACTGTGTGGATATTTACAACCATGCCAAGGTAAAACAATTGTACGTGTGTGCATGCATGTCTGTCTACCCCGACTGTGTGAAGTTCATCGCCAGGTGATAGGCAGTGATAAATGTATCACATGCTTGTGCAATTTGTCACATATCTATGACCTCATCATCTGTCCCTATAGGCCACTCTCTGGGACTTATTGTAACATTCCACATCCCTAAGCCATTTCAAACAGTTGCCTTTAAAAAAAAGTAATCTTGCCTTCCTTCCTCTTGCAAATGGGGATATTCCCACTAACATTACCCTCACTGGAGGTTCATGATGAGTAGTACTTGGCCTTAGTAGCTGACAGCTTTTCTGTATCTAAAAATGACACATTGTCAAAGTCTAATGTCTTACAACCCTGCAGGGATAGTAATGAGACTTTTATACCATTGGAGAGGAAAAATGCCCAGCTTCCCAGTTGAATCCAGGATTCCATAATCCTCCCAGTGGTCCTGAATTATAGGCTATTAAAGCATGATGTTTTTAGACTTAGAAAAACTACTTTAGGTGTTTTACATTTTTTAGTTTTATTTTTTCCTCTCCTTTGAAGCATTGTATAGTGGAACTCACATTAACTAAGGCTTGGCAGGTGGAGGGATACAAAATAAAGTCCCAATAAAAATATGTTACAAGCATTCCTAAAATTATTTTTCTGTAACATGTGGCATGTACAAAAGAGCTAATGGTGTGGTGTGACCTAGGGATTTGATCAGCACTCGTTTGAGGTGATCCACAGGCCATTCCCAACTCCTGCTGATCAAATCTTTATTTCTCACAGTCATGTATTGCCAATATATAATGCTATGCATTTGATGTGCATAGGTATGCCATCAACTTTTGAAATAGGAAAACATTTCATTCCTGAAAATGAGTTATATATGAAGTGTATCTCAAGGCCTATCTTTTGTGATAGAAACAAATGAAGGAACAGAATAATCCTCCACCTTGAAAGGCACCTGATTTATTTCCCAGCTTATGAGACAACTTCTGGATTTAGCAGGGGTTTTTAATTCTAGTTAAAAAGAATCATTTCAATTTTGATTTCAACTCTTGGGCCTTTTCTTCAAAAAGTGAGATAAACTACACTGGATTTTTTATCTCTGTAGGCCCCAATTCAGCAGTTCACTTAAGCATGTGAGTAACCCCACTGAAGGCAAGGTTGGGCACATGCTGAATCTGGGCCCTAGTTCACTTCTGTGGGCCAGATCCAGCAAGTGCTCAATGCATGGAGCTGTCACTGAATTCTGCCAGTGGAAGGTATGTCTATATGGCAGACTTATGAGACCAAGACCCTTCACTTCAGACTTGATGGTCTGTAAATTGTTAAATTGTTCACATTTCAATATTCAGTTCTTCTCACCCTGCTCAGAATGCAGGTTTTACAAGCAGCCTCTATTTCTTGTCTTCTGCTGGCATAGAGTGTCCCCAGATCACAGGTGCATTAGTTAACTCTGTGGCATGGGATAGTGTTATATTCTGAATATTCAGTTCATTTAGATGGTTGCTGAGGACTTTCTATTCCTGTGATTATAAAGGACCTTAGGAAGAAATGGTCATTTGATTAGCATAGCTTTCAAGTTTTCATTTTTACGCCAGGTTCTCTTTACTGTGTGCTCTCTCCAGAGAAAAGCCATGTGATTTGGCAAATTGCATTGGTGACACTGGTTGATTAGTTTCTACAAGGTACCAGTCATGCTTTCCATGCATACCCCAAACTTTCAGTGAGGTCAATAGGAGTTTTGAGAGTACACATAATAATATTCAGCACTTCCCCAACATGCCAGCTGGGGATCAGATTAATAATAAGAAAGAAAAGAGAAATATATTATTTCCTCACTGCAATGTACTGTACATTGAAATAGAGTAAGGAGAACGGAAGGAGGAGTAAAGAAGAATGGAGTGAAATCTTAAGAGAACAGTAAATCCACCAAAGAAAATTAATCCAGTCTCTGATTCAGATCCTCAGATGGTGTAAATTAACACAACTCCCTGATTTCAGTGAAGCTACTTCAGTTTACACCAGCTAAGCATCTGACCTTCCAGATCCAAAATAATGTTCTCCTTTAGAAAGCTCCTAACCTGCCCTGAACTGTCCCTTATTTTGGAGTCAACATTTGTGTCATCCACAGATTATGTTAATTTAGTGGTGGGCCTGTACTATGGACCCTACTTTCTAGACTCTGCAGAGTAAAGATCCCAAGGCTGAAGATAGGAAAAGCCATCTACAGTTCTGGGTTGCATAGGCCTCCTGGCAGCTCCATCCACTAGCATGTCCAAAGCTTTCCATTTGTTCTCAGAGCTCAAACACACCAGGAGTTTGCCCAGGCTGGTGGATCCATGGAGCACTTTTCTGTGTGCTTTGCAGAACACGCTCAGGGCCTAGTCCTTGACTGGAATGCTCAGGGCTACTACTTGCATAAACTCAGGATCAGGCCATTTGCTCACTACTTCTTATGAGGCAACTGCTACTTCCTGTGCTCTAGTGAATCACGTAGTGCTTGCTTACTCGCAAGCAAGATGGGATACACTGAGTGTAAAGGAATGTAGTGGTCCCAAAAACAACATACTTCACATGCAGCTATTTTCCAGCTGGAGGTATTTCACCCCAGGCCTAGGGTACATGTCTTTAAGCAGTTACTTCTGATGGTGGTGCCGGTCAGGTGTGTCATGCTTGGCGGGAATACTGGGAGACAGTGTTGCTAGACCTGGCCTCTAGTAGATCTCCCCAAATCTACTGGTTTTGGTGGTGGAAACTTTGGGGCCAAATCCTGGCCCCAATGACATGCATGACACAAATCCCATTGATTTGTATGGGGCCTGAATTTCATCCTTGGAATTTTGCCTCCAAGGTGACCTTACTTTATTGACGTAGTCTTAAGTCTGGAATTTGTCATTTGAAGCAAACAATGTGAAATATCACTTGACACACACATATATGTGGGTGTCAATGTTCCCGTCTGAAAAACGTAGCTAGTATAGTTTGTGTGCAGTTTGTAATCTTTACTTCTCATGAACAGTATTTATTAACCCATACCTATCAGAGTGATTACCTTTCTTTAATCCCCACTTTTTGTAGTTTCTTGGAGTCACAGAACTGTCCTCCTATTGTGAAGGCTACTTTCTAAAAAATATGATGGTCCTCATTGAAAATGAAGCTTTCAAACAGTTATTGTATGACAAGAATGGAGACACGTCTGGTCAGAATGTACTACAAGACTTACAGAGGACGTTGGCGACACGGATTCAGTCAATTCATTTGTCTTCTTCAAAGGGCTCCGTTGTATAAAGTTCAGGAAGGAGATCGCGCTCAGAAAAGACACTGCGAGTTAAGGCTCCTGTTGCAGTTGCTTAAATTAACATACAAAATTCTACTTCACATTGGAATATTTTTTGTTGTTGTTGGCCAAAGGTGCTGCTTTTAAGCTGCAGCCTCACTTAGATGAGGGAATACTGAACGTATGGCTCCTACCCATTTTTGAGAAACAAGGATCTCGCACTATTCTGTGAATTACTGTTATGTTCAGTTCTGAACACAAAAGTGTGTGGTCTTGGAGCTAGTGCCAACAAAAGCCAGAACTCACCAATGAACAGCAGAAGCCTCTGCCTGAACAAAGATGCCATGGACCACTTAAACTGACAAATGGATTATTTAAGGTTATTTTGCTCCACCAAGTTATACATTTAAGAAGTGTACTGTACCTATCCCAGATTCCGTTCTATTGTGCATTTAAGAAACGTAAGATTTGTTAGTTGCTATTTCATAAGGGTCAACTGTGTTAGAGAGTTGGTAAGACTGTTATAAATGAGGAAATATATTGGCAAATTTTTAGGGGTGGGAACTTTTTAAAATTGTTCATAACAAATGGGGTGGCCTTGTAGTTTAAAATCTATTTCTTAAGGTTAAAAATTAATTTTTGACAGAGTTGTGTTTGCGAATCTATGTAACACGTTTTGTTTTTTAAAGGCACACTGTGTAAATACTGTATACATATGAGCAGGTTTTGCTTGTATTCTTTCCCAAGGTGGTATAATCTTGCCTAAATGGTTATGGTTACACCAAAGAGGTACATTACCAAGACAATATCTATTACAGTAGTTGGGGAATAAAAATCTGCATGCTAATTGTGATTTGGGGTTAAAAACAATAACAAACTCAACATGCATTTGCATGGTAACTGTACCTGTGAAATGTTATGTTTGTGCTTTGTTTTGCCAAGACTGCTTGTCAAACTCCATTTGTGAAATTAGCATATTTACTTTTTTTTCTTGGTGCAAATGGTTCTCACAGAAACTTGTTGGAAGATGCTGATTTCTGTTTGTTACATGAAAGAGTTAATATCAGCCTTTATTCTAGTAACATGTCAATATTTCGCTACTGGCCAGAGATTGTGACTAAGGTAGACTTTTTAAAATTATTATTAAATATGTACTATAGAATAATTTCTTACTGTATCTTCAGAATGTATAGGTTATCTACAATGGAGGTGTGCAATGTCAGGGCTCAATTTATTTTGCAGCATACTGTTAGCAAGAGAGATCTGTTAAGTGGCACTATTTTCCTGACCTCTTGTATTTGATGATACCTTTCATGAATCGGTTGATTTAAAACATAGGGAAGACCTCAGTAAAGAGTAGGAGAAAGGCGCTACCTTTTCAGTGGCAAAATTACATGTATTTCTTTTCTAGCATGCTTTTTGAAACTGTGCCCGGTTCACAGATTTTTAGAAGCTTTAATTTGACAGTGCATGATAACTTCTTGGTCTTTTGTTAGAATATTTATGTCCGGTGCTATTTCATGTTTATAGCTTTTGGAATGCTCAGAAAACACAGTCTTTGCATTAGTTATCACCATGATAGGAAACTGTTTTATTGTTCTGATCTGTAAATCCTCCTGTATGCTTGATCATTTTAAAGCCTATACAATATCTGCAACAAATTACAAAATTGTCTCAACTACCGTTAATGTCTCAGAGACACAGCATGTCAGCCTAACAATGAATTACCAGACAATTTGTTTCTGCATATGATATGCCATATAAGATGTTGTCTAGAACATTTAGCTACTGGCGACTTACTTTTCTGTGAATGTTGCAATGCTAGAGAAGCAAGAACCTGATAAATGCAATTGCAACTCTTGGGGGTGCTTATATTATAGTTTGGTGTGCTTCCTCACTCCTTGAAACCCATTATTCCATATTGGTGACAATCTACATATAAAAACAAATCTCACCCAGCAGCTTAATGTTAACTTCTCTGAATATAAAATTATAATGCTCCAGATTTTCACCCTGTAATCAAGTAGGCCAAATTTTACCCTCAGGTACCCACAGAGCTCCCACTAAAGTCATCAGGCATTGCAGACTTGTATCCACAAGCAGAATTTTTCTCAGTGGGAAATAAAAACACAGGTATAAATTCAGCGAGGCAATCTGTTGTCTAACAGAATGATAACCACTGCTTATGTAGCAATGACTTCAGGGCATACATTAATAGCAGTCCAGGGCATTGGTAATGGGATATAGAGCCCTATACCCCTGGGTTACTCATTGGAATATTGATGTTGACTGATGTCACCAGCACAGAAATCCACCACAATAGATGTAACTTCCTTTGGCAGTGTCAGCAAAAAAAAATCAAAGACTGGATGGGGAAGGGAGACTTCTCTCCTGTCTCACCCTGAGAACTGGCTCCTCTAGGTTAGGACTGAGATGCATAGGATGGGCTGTGTTGGTAAGCTTGAAGTGTCACCGACTTTGTGGTATCTGTTCTGCGGCTAAACAGAGGACTTCACTTGCTTGATCTGTAGTACATCTTTCATGAGCATACATTCACTCGCAGTATCCTGTTAGGAACAAAGGGACAAATTCTCCCTTCACTCTGTACCCAGGGCTTACCATAGACTAAAAGGGAATTGTGTGAGCATGCAAGGCAAAATTAGACCCAAAACTAGTCGCAGCAAAGCATACCTGCCTCTGAGCAAACGCATTCCCTTTGCTTCTTCAGGGGCTCATTAATCTGGAACATTGAGCACGATCTAATGCTTGGTGTTCTAGTGCATAAGCCTTCAGATTTAACTTACGCTACCGTGGGATTTGCTTTGCTGGTCTCAACTAAACATGAACAGGAGAACAAGATTATAGAAGTCTATGGGATCAAAAATGCTCCTGAAAGAGGATTCTGGCTATTGATTGATGCAGCAGTGTCTATTGCTATTAAAGCTATTGTTAATGGATACATTAGAGTACATTGTATGATTAATGGTTTGCATACACTGGTGGAAAAGCTCATGGGAGGGCTTATTAGGTCAGCAAAAACTGCATGGTTTCCATCACGGAGTTTCCTCCATGTCCTTCAATTGGAGGCAGAGTTCCCAGACTCAAATAAGCAGGGGGTACAGACCTGGGGTCCCATTGAGCTCCACAATGCACAGATTCTGGAGTCCCTCTGAGTGCTTGAGCCGCACCTAACCGGACCAGAACTGCTATCGTTCCATTTCAGTAGAAGCCTCTATGATGAATTTCATCCAAAAAATACTTAGAATGTGACCATGATGCCTATAAGACAGCATATCCATGCAGCAATGAGGCCTATAAGACAGCATATCCATGCAGCAATGAGGCCTATAAGACAGCATATCCATACAGCAATCGTTATTGTAGTGGTACATAGCAGCGTCCTTTAGAAAGTGCTGTTATTTCAGGAAACAAAAGCCTCTGTTCAGTAATCTCTGTACCAATTGCAATACTTCATCCATTTTGGGGGAAGAATTCCCTCAATCCTCCCAACCCAAGGAATTTCAGATGGTTGGGTGTACTGGAAATTCTTTTTAAAACCCTTAGAAAAAGTGTATATACATTTTTCAATCATAACTCGCACTCCCCCTTCCCTCTGCACAACGATCTAGGGCTTTTTTTTTCCCATCTAGGTTTTTATAAAGTCTCCCGTCACTGTGGTATCTGGGCATCTACAGGCACTTTGACCTTTCTCTGTTGCAAGTCCTGCCTTCTCCTTCTCTAGAAGAGACACAATCTCCTCTTAGCTCCCTTAATTGCCCCACAGTCCCCAGAACACACCCACCTTGCCTAATCTGTTGCCAGCTCCTGCACTCTCCCTGTTCTAGAACCAGACTGGTTCCCTCCCTGACCCTGGCAGATATTATCTCAACTAACCCAGCTCTCCCCTATGGTTCATTGCCCCATAGTCAGCTTGAGAACTGGCAGAGGAGGTGGGCTGGTGGAAACATATGATAGGAAAGTTTTGGGGCATCAGGGAGCAAGGTTAGTACTCTTTTTCAGGGAAAACTCCAAAACCACCTCCCCATTACTCAAATCCTCCCTGTTCCACAGATTGGAGACCATTCCTCACGCCTCCCATCTTTTAGAAACAGATGGCTTCCAAATGTTTTCTACTCTAGAAAATGGCCAGTTTCCTAAGGGAACCTTTCTCAAGGTTAAAACTTTGCATGCAAGTTCTTGGCTCACAAGTGAATTGATTGTGCAAAGTATATAAATGTATATATTCCAAGTGGTGCATGTGGAATTAGTGGAAAACCTCCCACCAGCACTATCAGTAGCTGCTCTGCTAAGTTTCCACCTGCCACTTTGTAAACTGACACGGTTCATGTGGAAGATCCACTGACCGTTGGCTTCATACCAAAAATTGTACTAGTCCCTTTTGGATGCATTACAGTGTGTGGTGTGATAGGGAGTTTTTCTGGAACCTCCAGTTCTGTGCCAAAATGTACTGTGGTTTGATGTTTGAAGATTTTTTTTTCCAGTGATTTCAGCTCCTACTGAAATGAGCTACATTTCAATGGTGCAGTAGTGAGAGAGAGAGAGAGAGAGAGAGCTGGCCTTTTCTTCAAAAACAAAAATCAAATTAAGGGCCCACAGTCCTGCACACAACACCAAGGGAAGTCAATTGGGACCTTTTTGTCAGTGTGTTACTGACATACGTACAGCTGTCATTAAAGTGAACGCACTTAAATTTATATACAATACTGAGATTCAAGGTTGGGCTCAAGCCATTTCCCTATATTATTCACCACAGGCCAAATGCTGAGGTGTGCATAGTACCTGCAGCTTCCATTGAAATCAATGCAAGTTGTAGATACTCTGAGTCCCTCAGGAGTCAGCTCTATATAAATAATAATATTTACATAGGACCAGATCCTGAAGTCTGTATGCATCAAAGCCGGTACTGAAATCAGTTGGTGTTCTGCATGAATAAGGGTGGATTAAAAACTGAATAAGAACTTTGGGATTTGGCCCATGGTGTCTTTCATCTGAGAATCTCAAAATGCTTTACAAACATTACCAGCCTGATCTTGCTGCTCTTACTCCTGCTTAATACCTTATCCCAGAAATAGTCCCATTGACATTAATAGGACGAAGGATGGAGTGTGGTATTAAGCAAGGAGAGGGAGGGTGTCTGCATCTAGCCTTTAATAAACATCACAATGTCTCTGTGAGGGAGATAGTTATTATATCCATCTAACATGCTGGTAACTCGAGACATAAGCAGGTTAAGCGATTGCCCAACTCAGTGTGAAATCTAGAGTTTTGCCCTGCTGATATCAGCTATTGTAACCATTCATGGGGAGCTGTATTCTCATTTCTAATATGCATGCACTCCTCCCATTGACTGGATAGTTGAGCTCTAGCAAATGTTAACTTTTCTATGTCAGTATAAATGTCTGCATTGCATCTGAGAGAGTGAATTTGTCTGAACACCTTTGGCTGGTGGCTGACCTTGGCCATTCAACTTCCCATTGTTGCTGCTGCTGTGTTTTCATTAAAACTTCGATTACCTTTCCCACTCACTGCGGTTATAGATGAGTTTTTCTTATCACATTTCTGAAGCAAACAAAGAAAACAACCTGACATATCAAAGCAGAAACAATTCATGTTTAAAAATAAGGCAAGTTAGAAAACAGGGACGCTCAGCCATACAAGGATGTGACCTTTATAAAACAGTCACATTAGAAAACAGCGCATTCTTTAAATGGTCAGCTTCAACAAGATATCATGTGGGCCACAGCCATAACACCAGTCAGGGATGGCTTAGTGATCTAAGATTCAAATTAACTAGAATCCTTCATGCCACATAATCAAATCCCAGCAGCATTGACTGACCCTTTCATCACCCTATGGTGGATAAATTCAATACCATCTAGTTTACTATTTGGGGGGGGAAGCGGTATCGTTCAGGTGAGACCTTATAAAATCTGGTCCTCTCCACTCTATATGACCTTTAAACAGCACATACATAGCGCTTCAAGTGGAGGGATTTGCCCCATTATCCTTAATTGAAAGTTCCCCTTTCCCCTGTTCTTGTGCAGTGAGCTGTGTGCCAGTTGGATGCTGCCCCATGCCCCTGTGGTGGCTGGGTTTCAATGTTGCTGTAGGGCTCTAAATCATGAAGCGCTTTGAGAGTCTTCAGAATGAACAGTGCTACATAAAAGTAAAATAATTCATCCTGTCAGAGAGCCCAAGCTAAGTACAGTCAAGGCTGGCTAGACCTCCAGTAAAACATGTGCTTCAGAAGGCAGTGCTGGTGTGTCAGAAAGTGGCTTTTCCCCTCTTGAGTCCCTGAACCAATGCCCTAGCGTGGTATTTGGGAGCACTGTGCTCTGGGTGGTGACATCTTTCAGATGAGTCAGAAAGCTGAGGTCCTGACCCCTTGTGGTCATTAAAGAACTGCTGGCACATTACACAAGAGTAGGTTAGAGTTGTCGACCTCAGGGTCTTGGCCAAACTCCAATTTAGTAATTATATTGTGCCTACCAAAATTCCTCTTGTGTATTTCAAGTAGGTATATTATTCACTTCCTGTCCTAAATTTCTGTGTACTGTTGAAGCGTGCTGTTGTAAGCACCTGCCTTTCACCCTAGCATTTGCTTGTATGTCAGTAGTAGATGAAGAAATTTGTGTGTGAGAGAGAATTATGCATATCATAAATAAGTCAAACTCCCACCCTATGTTGCATGGGTGCAACTACACAGCGAAGTACGATACTCTCCTAGTGCTCTTTTCAGCACTGCGTGGAGGGCCTGGCTAATGTGTCTCCTGGTACTTTACGGACCAAGGTGATGTAGTCGGGACCCATGCTCCCCTCTATACTGTGTCCTGCATCACACAATAGAGAGGTCTGGATCCTGCTAGTTTTAGAGCAGCATTATGGTGTTCTGAAAAGAGTTCCCTCAGCCTCTTTGCACTAATGAGATGGCTACTGGACTATCCTTCAGTCCAGCTCATCTGCAAGCCTTCCCCTTGTAATATCACCTGCACAGAATGAGTCTACTCAGAGCAAGATCTTGACTCTGTAAAGCATTTTAGGACCCTCTGGGACAAAAGATGCTTTATAAAATGAGATATTCTGTATCTGAACAGTTCATGTTCTGCGTCTTCTGTTTTTTACATGTGAAATGTTTTTGTTTTTTTATTTTTGTGTGTGTGTGTGAGAGAGAGAGAGAGAGATGGACAGTATATAAATTTACTGTATATCTTGTGAGATGTGAAATCATGTCTGTAATGAGGTCTCTTGTTAATGTCAGTCAGCCTTCCCTGATGCTAAGGGTTCGGCAGTATGCATTAGTGAATTGAATAGCTAAACCTCCACTTGCCCAAAAGGGCTTACCTTTGTACATAGATTAGCATTTTTAACATTTGATATAAGATCATTGAAAGTAATTTGTAATTTAGATGAGGGGGAAATGGGCATTCTAGAAAAAAATACCAATTCAAATTATAGTGTGGGGCCATTCATAAAACAAACCAAAAGGCTTGGTGCAACACCCATTGAAGTCCAGTAGATTGGGCCCCATTTTTTAGCTCTTATTCAGACATTAAACAATTTGCCATGAATCTGCTATATGTGAATCTGAAGTGTAGATCATGTTGCACCTAAGCAGAAAAGCAAAACGCATGTATGTAATTGGGTACCAGTGTCTATGTGCTTAAGTAGGGAAAGATACCTCCCCATCCATCTCCATCTCTGAAGACCTGTCATTGTGTTCTTCTGTTTACCTCAGAAAATAACAGATGAAAGAATCCCAGCACCAATGCTTTGGTGACACAGAAGTGCTAGCACTAAACATGAGACATGCTTGCTAGCTTCCTTCATCCTTGTCCAAGTCTATCAGTTATCTCTTTCAGATTTCAGTAAAAGTTATATTTATAAAGTTATTAGGGAAAAATGAAAACCAGAGAGAAAGCCATGATGGAAAAAATTGCTTCCAAGAATAAAACAGAACTGTAGCGTGAAGACTTCAGATTACAAAATCTGCAGCAAACCCTTCCTGCTGAAAAAAGACAGCTTTTCGCTGTCATCTTGTAAAACTAATGATGGTTTGATTACTTGTTGGAGCTTTTTTATTAGTAATATTATTTCTGTATCTAGCACAGGAAGCTCTAATATGCCATCTCTCAATGAGGTTTCTATGGAAAAGGTTTCTTTATTGGGAAACAAAAATCGCACAACCAGATAATACTATCCAGAGCACAAGGAAGTGATGTCCTACTTTATGCAACCATCATTTAAGTACTGGCTTTTGGGTTTATATAAGTGTTCTAGTTATTTTAAAATGAACAATATAGCTGGAACGTTCGTTTGCCCTTCTCATTGTCCATTTAAGCTTGTACAAACTGCACAATAGTAAAAGCCACTGCACAGAAAATAGGGGAATTGTGGATGATTTGAAGGATTAAGCAATAGTTTAGCTCAATGGGTAAAATTTTTGAAAGGGCCTGGTGATTTAGGAGCTGAAGGCCATTTTTCAAAAGAGACTTAGGAGTCTACCTCTTATTGGAAGTCATTGGGACTTAGGCACTTTTGAAAAATCTTCCCCAATATCAAAACTGTTCAGATGTTAATATTATGAAGCAAGCTGTCTACACCCAGGAAATTAAAGGTTAAGGAGAATAATCTACTTTTAACTCACACCGTATTTAATATGAGATACCAGCCTTAATTTTAAATGTAGCCACTTTTGTCTGTGTCACAACCTGAATTCTGCTTTAAAATATTTTTATTTAATTTCCTTGTTTTCTTTTTTAAAAAAAAGTTTAAAAAGAAGGTTTGTCTTTCAGCATAATGTGTTCAGTCTGCTAGATCTTTATGTGCTCAATCATATAATGAGATCCTTAGCACGTTATCAGTGCTAAAATGTCTTAGGAAAATTTCTGAAAACATGTTCACTGAGTGCACCTTAGAATATTTTAACCCCCGATCTCTGATGATAAGTCTTTTAAAATCTCCAGTGAGATGAGGATTCATGTCTTGCCAAATGTCATTTTGTAAATCCAGTGTTAACATTGTACAAACACAAACCAGCATTTGAAACCAGCAAGGATTTTTTTTTCTTTAATCTGGTTAGCCAGCTCTTCTTTTCAAGTGTAAAATAATTTGCTTTTAGTTTGCGACTATGTATGCAAAGCTTCTGCGTGACTTGTTATAACTAAGTTAAAAAATGGGAAGCTGAGTTTAGAGAGAAATTTAACTGCAGTAGTGCAAAAGGTACGCTTATTTTAGGGCCTGAGCTAACTCCCACTCACAGCAATAGGAATCCTTCCATTGACTTCAGTGGGAGTTGGATCAGGCCTAAAGCAGTTTGTCGTAGCCTTTTTGATACCAGGGACTGGCTTGCTGCCTTCCTAAACTGTGTCATGGAGATCTCAGGGACCGGAGCCAGCCCATGGACTGGTCATTGAGAAACACTGTGCTAAAGGATATAATCTCCTCTCTCCCCATATTCAGAACTGTGGTTGGTATCAATGAGAGGCTCCCATAAGGACTGAAGGGAAAATATGCCCTGAAGGCCCAATCCTATTGTCCTTGTGCATATTGTCCCAAATTCAGCAAAGGCACTTAATTAAGCATGTGCTTAACGTGTGTGACTTTAAGCATCCCTTTCCAGCAAAATACTTAAGCATTTGTTGGTTTCAATGGTACTTAAGCATGTGTTTAAAATTAAAGTGAAGCACATACTTAAGAGTTTTGCTAAACAGAGATGGGATTACTCATGTACTTAAGTGCCCTGGTGATTCAGGGCATTCAAACTTCCAGTGATTTCGCTGGAAGCATCACGTGACGCGTTTACAGGCTGCAGAATCAGGCTCAAGTGTGGGGGTGAAGCATTTTTATGAATTGGACCTGCCTGAGAAAACAATGGCAATTTTAATTTCAGGAGCTGACATTCCATTAACATCCGTTTAGATGGTAGAGTTAATATGTAATATTTACTATAATTACATTTCATCTTTTTTTAAAAAAATCCCTCTCTTTGAGGCAGCACCTGAGTCCAGCAAGTATGAAATAATGCCAAAGAACTTTAAATACTTGCCCATATGGCCAAACCCTGCTAACTTGCCCAAACAGAAGTAGTCCCATCAAAATTAAGGAGAGCATGATTTGGCCCATGGACTGTACAAATTTACTGATGTGTGAACACAAGTCCCAATTCAGTTCAGTAAAACTGATTGCTTCCTGGAAAAAAACACATCCTCCCAATTCACCCTGGTTGTAAATGAATTGAAGTCAAAGGAGTTATAGCAGAGATGAATTTAGCTCGCTGGGTGCCGTCCAGTATGTAGGCAAAACTCCCAGTGAAGTCAGTAGGTGTTTTCCTTTGTAAGGACTGCATAATTGGGGCCACATAATGAACTATATTTATCAGACAGACAGACCATTCTTGTGTAAACGCTGTTGGTAGCTTTGTGCGAAGGCCAAAAGAAACAAAACAAAATCAAACTTCATGGGAACACACCAGAGAATAATAAACTTGCACCTTGATAGAATAGCTTTATTTGTGTATATTGTATGTAAATTTCAAACCAGAGAATACATGCCATTCACTGTACATATCTGGTTACTTGGCTGGCAGTGCTGTGCACTGCTGTTTAGGAGCTCCAGGTTCTCTAGTCTTGGGTTTCCAACTTTAAAGGTTGCTGGAGACCAAGACCTTGGGGCCAGTCAAAAATAGGAGGAATGGAGTGATAGCCACCCACTACAAATGTGGTGAAGACTATGGATCAGGACTGAGATTAGCTTTGGAGAAGGTTGCTTGCCCACACTCCTGGCCAACGGATAAGTCCCTCCTTCATAGTCATGTACAGTAGAAGGGAAGTTATTGAGTTTCTGGTGGTCCACATGGGTGGAGTATACTCAAAATCCTATTTGAACCAGTCTTTAATAGGGACCTGGTGTGGTAAGAAGGAACCCATGATTTAATGTAACACAAAAAGGACCACAACAAAACAGTGTGTATATACCTATCTATCTCCTAATGTCTCTGTATTGAATGGATTTGATAATTTGTAAAAAAACAAAACAAAACAAAAAAAAAACAACTGATTGCTCATGTTGTGTTACTGCTTTGAATTTCTTTGCATGAACTCTGGCATATAATTCTTTAAGGAAAAAATATATATATATATTATAGCCTGCAAAATATTCTTGTTGGACAGCCATGTTTTGTGCAAATTGTATATTATTGTTGTGAGCAATATTGGAATATGAACTTTTATTAGTTGTTGGCATTAAAATATGTTTTCATTGATAGTAAATTTGTCATATTATTTTTGGGTGTTATGTAACATGGACTTCCATATTTAGGTGTGAGCACAACTACCGAAAGGGCCATTTTCAGTGCAGTGAAAATATCACCAACTTTCACTAAACAGGCCGGTATGCAAATCACATTCATTTTAATGCACGTTACAAGCTTATTTATTCATGCCAATTGATAGGCCTATACTTTTGTAGGCTCGCTATAGCAATGCTTGACTTCATCTTTGAAAAGATCATGCTGTTAGCCCCTTTTCATAAAGATGGAACTAAAGCCCCAATCCAGAAAAGCATGTGTTTAATTTTAAGCACCTGAGTAGGCCCCTTAACCTCAGTGAGACCACTTGCATGCTTAAAGTTAAGTATCTGCTTAAATGCTTTGCTGGATCAGGCGCTAAAAAAAATCCAGTTTTCTCTTGCCCTTGGATAGTCAATGCTTTATTTTTAGCTTTTCGGGCAGCACATTTTCCAGTGTCGGGGCCTGTGGAAAGTGAAATATTAATACGGCTTTATGAGAGCTACAGCAACTATCTAGTCATTTGGCACTGGACGTTTATAGCTTTTAGGTGGCTTGTAAACACCATAAATAGCGATTTGCTCTATGTTTACATCTGCGAAATGTGTTCTATTTTGATTTAAAATGTTTAAAGTTAATACATTGACTGCCTTTTTTGTACATTTGTTACTTCAAAGGTTTGATTTAAATTATAACCATTGTAGTCTATTTTCAGACTTTAAATAACAGCTGACAGTTCTGTATTTGAGAGGCAAAGTTATTAATAAATATAGCAGATTAATATTCTCATCCCATTTTATACAGCTCCCTCCAAAGGTTTGTCAGCTTGCACTGAATACACCTGAGCAGCAGGTGGCGCTCTTTTGCGTGTGTTTATGAGCCATCCCTGCTCAATAAAGCTTTCACTTTTTCTAGCTTAGGAAATGGGGCTGTGAGTGTTTTTTGTTTTTCCTTCTCCAGCTCAGATATTTCTCTGTATAATTCAAACACCAATAATGCTAAGATTCTCCCAGTAACAGGGTCCCAGGAATCTTATGATTCTATGGATTTTACAGCTGGGAATTCTGACGGTTTTTAGTTCAGCACTTACAGTGTGATTGTCATTGTACAGAACATGGAAAAGACATGGTCCCTGCTCCAAGAAGCGTTCACTCGACAGCCCTGATCCTGCACATTCAATTTGACTTCAGTGAGACGACTTGTGCCTAAAACTCAGCATGTGCATAATAAGTCTTTGTAGGATCTGGGCATAACTAGAGAATTGGGATACATAAAGACCTGGGTGATCAGAAGTTGGAGTTATCATATAATGGTGCAGCAAGCGTATAAACTAGGTGGCAGTTAAATACTAATAGGTGTCACAAAAGCAGTATGCTTTGGAAGAGATATTAAAAAGGATTTCAAAGCAGGTGTTTAAAAACCTTTGATTTCAGGTTTTTTGAATCAGCATGTTGACTTTAACTGTTTCAGATCTTGTATGATTTGGGAGATTTAGAGGCAATTACTGCCCTTATATTCTTGCTTACAACTCCCTTGATTTCAACAGAAGCCATATGGATATGTGAAGGCAGGACTGTTCCCTTCATCTGCATTTTGTTTATTGTAAAGCCAAGTGGTAGTACTTTTTCAAGCTCTGCCCACAAAATAAGATCTGCATGTGTGAATCATCCCAATGAGATGCTGCCCACAGTAGATTGTGCAGATATTTAAAATATGATCATGTGTGCTGTTAGGCTCCAGGGGGCTCCTTGAGCTGATTTCCCCCTTAGAGGTGCTTGAATGTGCCTATGGGCTCTGCTAAGCACCTTGGAATTGGCTCCTTTGTGACTAGAAAAGGAGTACTTGTGGCACCTTAGAGACTAACCAATTTATTTGAGCATGAGCTTTCACGAAAGTACTCCTTTTCTTTTTGCGAAGACAGACTAACACGGCTGTTACTCTGAATCCTTTGTGACTGTGAGAGATACCACGTTTCCTCCCCCACCCCACCCACTCCTGGTTCCACAGTGAGACATCAAATTGTTCAGCTCTTTGACCCTTCCGTCAGCGTAGAGCATCTTCATTAAAGCTGTACAGTGGCACACCAATGCACCATTTTAAGTGTAGACTTGCCCCTAGTGTAGTCACTTTTATTCCATTATCAGTGGCCTTTTTCAGTTTAGTTTATGGAGAAAGAGTTTAGGCTAAGCTGCAAAAAGCCACTCATATACCAGAATAAGGGCAAGTCTACACTACAAAATTAAATCGACCTAAGTTACATCAACTTACAGCCACTGCAGTAATTAAACTGCTTTTGCACATCCATGCTAACAGCGTCCACTTAGGGACTTATACTGGTATAATTATACTGGTATTACAGTACTGGTAAAACTTTCCCATGTAGACAAGGCTTACTTTATTTCTCGGAGAACAAGATAGTAACTTCAGAGAAGTGCCGGTGTGGTGTATGAGTAGGTACTGTATTGGCTGGGTCCGAGCCCTACTGTAAAGTGCTGGGGGTACTGCATAAATGATGATGTTCTATGCATCAAAGAGCTGGAGTCTACTCCTGAAATACTGAACATTTAAAAAGAAAAGGAGGACTTGTGGCACCTTAGAGACTAACAAATTTATTTGAGCATAAGCTACAGCTCACTTCATCAGATGCATTCAGTGGAATACAGACTAACACGGCTGAACATTTAAAGGAACTAGTATTTAACAATACACAAAAGAGATGGGGATAACCACTATTGAGCCAAAACCTGACCCTATCAGCTTCCGTGGTGAAGAGCAGCCAGAGTTGTGAGACCCTACAATTGCTTTGATGAGTAGAAGACACCCCCTCAGGTAGTTGTGCAGCCCTCAGACAACCACTCAACACCATTCTTCTTCCTGACTCAGTCCCACATCCCACTACCCTCTCCACATCATGTGGGGATTAAATGATGTCCTGGAGGCTCTGTGTTTACATAGAGCTTTCCTGTGTCCCAGCAGGGGAGTATCATGTGACCAAGTGGTATAGGGGAAAATACTTGTTGCAGTAGGGAGGGAGGAGGTTCAGTAAAGTGACTAGTAATATAAAGTACAGCAGAACACCAGGGTGGAAATTACTTACATTGCAATTACCCCAGAGGCCACAGTTAGGCTTGGGGCCTCATTGTGCTAGCACTTTACAAATACAAGACAAGACACAACAAATGGATGCAGCAAACAAGGTGTGAGAGATGACAGAAGCTCATTACAAATACTGTATTTTGATAGATATTACTGTACGTCCTTCTCACTCCAGCACCACAGAAGGCTCACAATCAAAAATGGAAAATGCCCCCACAGCTCTGTCTGCTTGACATATGGCTAAAGTACTGTAGTCATCCTGTCTGCCAAGTTTAAAATTTGCTGTCAAACACTTGTGTTTTATAATGTGAACTATTCCTTACCTTAACCTCATTTAAATGCTTTCCAATACTTGTATTTCTCAGTTAACCTCTGAAATAAAAGTTTAGTGATGCAAATAGCAATGATTTCTGCCTGTTCAAAAAAACCCCATAATCCTACTTGTTAAAATAGACATTTTCCCATCCTATGACGATTTAGTTGGATATAGTGTGTAGGATACTAGCATTCAGAAGGGGAAAAGAAAAAAAATTCCTATGAGCTAGTTATACAATGATGGCGTTTTATTTCCTGCACCATCCTCTGAAGCATCTGATACGGGCCATTGGACAGATCCAGTGTGTTAATTTCTGTTCCTGTGGAAGGACTTTTAGAGAGGACATACCTTGAGGACACCTTTATTATTTACTGAGCACAGTTTAATGTACTTGGTGATGTTCAAAGAGAGAAGATAACATGGTGCCTTCCCAAGCAGTTTATAACCTAGATCAGACACAGGCAGTATGGTCCAGACACATACAATGATACATAAGCTGATCTTATTTTGAAGCAGTGCTAGGTGGTTGATTTTGTTTTTCATGTTTATTTGTTTATCCACCAATTTTGGTGGATTGGTGTTGAAAAGCTCCAGAACAAAAGTGTGAGAAGTCCAGAGACATGAGGAGGTCAGAGTTATGAATTTCCCTGCAGGGTATGGATGGGGAGCTGTAGTTCAGTGCAGAAGGTAAGGGATTTGAAGAGGTGAGTGATCTGGTCAGAGTGACTAGTGAGGGAGATGATTTTAGAAACCACCTTTTTGCTAGTAGCCTGGAGCCGGCTGAGCTGAGATGCCAGGAGGAGCTGGATGCAGCAGTCTGTTATGTTGGAAGATACTAATACCATCAAGTGGGGTTTTGATCTCTAGATAATAGTAGACCTGGTTAGAGCTAAACGGTGTTTTAAGCACCCTTCTTACAGGGTAAATGGAAAGCGCAATTAAGCGAGCGAGATAGCCAGAGATGATAGAAGCTACTACCAAAAGCAATAGGGTCATATGGCAAAGCCTGATCAGAAGCTAAGCCATGTCTGGGTTCCCTGATCACAAACCCTGAAGCTAGGCGGTAGTTTGACAAGTTGTGTTTGTTATGAGATGCAGACTGGGAGAAACACAGCTGTGTGTAAAAACAACAAGGAGGCCGGTGGCACCTTAAAAACTAACAGATTTATTTGAGCATTCATGGGTAAAAACCCCACTTCTTCAGATGCATGGAGTGAAAATTACAGATGCAGACATAAATATACTGACACATGAAGAGAAGGGAGTTACCTCACAAGTGGAGAACCAGTGCTGACAGGGCCAATTTGATCAGGGTGGATGTAGTCCACTCCCAATAATAGATGAGGAGGTGTCAATTCCAGGAGAGGCAAAACTGCTTTTGTAACGAGCCAGCCACTCCCAGTCCCTATTCAAGCCCAAATTAATGGTGTTAAATTTGCAAATGAATTTTAATTGTGCTATTTCTCTTTGAAGTCTGTTTCTGAAGTTTTTTTGTTCAAGTATAGCTACTTTCAAATCTGCTACAGAATGTCCAGGAAGATTGAAGTGTTCTCCAACTGGTTTATGAATGTTATAATTCTTGACATCTGATTTGTGTCCATTTATTCTTTTACGTAGAGACTGTCCAGTTTGACCAATGTACATGGCAGAGGGACATTGCTGGCACATGATGGCATATATAACATTAGTATATGTGCAGGTGAATGAGCCTCTGATGTGGTCGGGTCCTCTGATGGTGTCGCTAGAATAGATATGGGGACAGAGTAGGCAATGAGGTTTGCTACAGGGATTGGTTCCTGGGTTAGTGTTTCTGTGGTGTGGTGTGTATTTGCTGGTGAGTATTTGCTTCAGGTTGGGAGTATGTCTGTAAGTGAGGACTGGCCTTCCTCCCAAGGTCTGGGAGAGCAAGGGATTGTTTTCCAGGATAGGTTGTAGATCGTTGAAAATGTGCTGGAGAGGTTTTAGCTGGGGGCTGTACGTGATGGCCAGTGGCGTTCTGTTATTTTCCTTGTTGGGCCTGTCCTGAAGTAGGTGATTTCTGGGTACCCGTCTTGCTCTGTCAATCTGTTTCCTCACTTCCCCAGGTGAGTATTGTAGTTTTAAGAATGCTTGATAAAGATCTTGTAGGTGTTTGTCTCTGTCTGAGGGACTGGAGCAAATTTGGTTGTAATCTTAGGGCTTGGCTGTAGACAATGGATTGTGTGATGTGTCCTGGATGGAAGCTGGAGGCATGTAGGTAAGTATAGCGGTCAGTAGGTTTCCGGTATAGGGTATTTATGTGACCATCACTTATTTGCACTGTGGTGTCCAGGAAGTGGATCTCTTGTGTGGACTGGTCCAGGCTGAGGTTGATGGTGGGGTGGAAATTGTTGAAATCCAGGTGGAATTCTTCAAGGGCCTCCTTCCCGTGGGTCCATATGATGAAGATATCATCAATGTAATGCACTTAGAGGAGGGGAGTTAGGGGACGAGAGCTGAGGAAGCGTTGTTCTAAGTCAGCCATAAAAATGTTGGCATACTGTGGGGCCATGCGGGTACCCATAGCATTGCCACTGACTTGAAGGTATAAGTTGTCCCCAAATCTGTAATGGTTGTGGGTGAGGACAAAGTCACCAAACTCAGCCACCATGTGGGCCGTGGCCTCATCAGGGATACTGTTTTTGACAGCTTGTAGTCCATCCTCATGGGGAATATAGATATAAAGAGCTTCTACATCCATGGTGGCCAAGATGGTGTTTTCAAGAAGATCACCGATGCATTGTAGTTTCCTCAGAAAGTCGGTGGTGTCTCGAAGATAGCTGGGCGTGCCGGTAGCGTAGGGCCTGAGGAAATGACCTGGCATGACCCTAAATATCAGCCTGGTGCTCTCCAGTGGCACCATGACCCTCACCCCAGCAGTAAAGGGAACAAATACAGCTCCCTCTGCTCCCCCAGTCCTGCTCCACCCCTGGCACTTCCCCCTGGCTCCTGCCCCAGCCCCCCCCCCCGGCACTTCTCATCCCCCTGTACCCGCCCCCACCCCATGTCCTCGGCACACCCCTTGGCCCCTCCTACTTACTCCCAGCCCCTTCCCTTCCCGTCCCTCTGGCCCCGCCCCAATCTCTCCGTGCCAGCGGCTGAGTTCGCTCCCCCTCCGATGGGGGCGGAGTCTCTGCCTCCTGCGCGTCACTGGCTTCCAGGCCCCACCCCCGGGCGCTTGCTGATGACCTCCGGCAGGCCTTCTCGCACTCTCCCTGCCGAGTCCGAGGAGGTGTCAGTAGGCGGTTACGTCATCAGGAACGCGACAGTTTCTGGGGCGGCGGCGGCGGTAGTAGGAGCGCGGCGCGTGCGAGAGTTGCCCGCACGTGCCGCGGCCGGAGCCATGAGCTGCCCCGTGACTTGCGCCGCCTGGGTGCGCAGGGGGGTTGCCAGGGAAACGCCCGACAAGGTGAGAACCCGCGAGCCGGGGAACGCGCCTCTTCCCTGACCCCCCCCACCCGCGCGCGGGCCGGCGGCCGCCTCGGAGCTGCCCGCGGGCCGCCCCTGGGGCAGGGCCACGGTCCGTCCCCGCGGCGCGCCGGGCTGAGCGGACCCGTCCGGGGCTGAGCGGGGCCCTGCGCTCCCCGGCCGCTCGGTCTCAGCGCCTTTCCCCTTCTAGGTGCGGCTCAGCGCGGAGGAGCTGAAGCGGCTCGTCGGGGAGGCCGCGGAGACGCTGCGGTGAGTGTCCGCCTTCCCGGGGGGGGGGGGGATCCCTCCGTGTGCCCCGGGGCAGAGCCTGCCCTACCAGGCAGGGGCGGATCAGGGCGCCCGGGATACGTCTCGGTGCACAGCGGCATGGGCCCAGCCCCGCCGCCGTCCCCACTGAAACCCCCTGGCCTGGAGGTGCTTTAACCCCGGGCTGGCTGGGGAAGAGGGATTGGAGCCCAGGGTCTGCCCTAACTGGGTGGGGCTGGACCCTGCCCGCCGGCAGCGAGGACTCCGGCAAAACGCACTGAGTCCCTGCCACCCTTCCAGCACTTGCCTGTAAGTCTCCTTGAGCAACAGACGCGTTGTCCCATAGTTCATTGGGAAAGAATCCCAGAGCATCTCAGCACAACAACAGCGGGATGTGTGCCCCCCTCCCTCCCCCCGACACACAGGGGTGAAATCTGGGTGTCTGTCCCCCAGTTTAACTGTGCAGTGTCCGCATGGCCTTGAGCAAGCTGTGTGTGAGTTTTGAGGCTGGGGAATGGGGAGATTAGTCATCTGTACTTGCCCATTGATAGGGAGTGTTGTCAGCTCTTGCAATTACACAAGTGTCTCAACTTTCATGTTAAAAAAGAGTGAGTGTCTGGCCCTGCTGATTGTGGAGCAACGCTTGAAAATGTGACCTCCGCTCCCACTCTCCCCTGACTCAAAAAACAGAAGACAAATACAAGGAATCTCATACTTATTTGTAATAACATGATTTTTAAACCCATCTCTTGATTTTTGGCTGTCTGATTCAAGATTTTTGAATGTTTGGAAGAGCCAATACTGCAGACCTGAAAAACAGTTGACGTTAAATAAAAAATACCTATATACCAGAGGTGGGCAAACGACGGCCTGCAGGCCACATCTGGCTCGTGGGACCGTCCTGCCCAGCCCTTGAACTCCTGGCCCCTCCTCCACTGTTTCCCCTTCCCCCACAGTTACGCCACCGCACGAGACTACAATCTCCTGCTGCTCTGAGTGGCATGGTAAGGGGGCAGCAGTGGGGGTTGAGTAGGGAATCCTGGGGGGCAGTCGGGGGAAAGGGAGCAGGGGGCGGGGAATGGGGGGGTTGGATAGGGGGTGGGAGTCCTGGGGGGCCTGTCAGGGGGTGGGGGTGTGGATAGGGGTCGGAGCAGTCAGGGAACGGGGGGGGTTGGATGGGGATAGGGTCCCGGGGGGACGGTTAGGTGCAGGGGGTCCTGGGAGGGGGCAGTCAGGGGACAATGAGCGGGGGGACGGGGGTTGGATGGATCCAAGGTTCTGAGGGGGGCAGTCAGGGGGCGGGAAGTGGGTGGGGGTGGATAGAGGGCAGGGGCCAGGCTGTTTGGGGGGCACAGCCTTCCCTACCCGGCCCTCCATACCGTTTCTCAACCCCAGTGTGGGCCTCGGGCCAAAAAGTTTGCCCACCCCTGCTATATACATTCACTGAGAAATAGCACACCACTCATTTTACCTAGGTGGAGGGTAACAGTGTTTATTTGTTAGAAATGATCTTCTGGTCCCCAATGCCACTGGGGCTCTGCATTGGTGCAGTGGTCTGCCAGGACAGATCTGATTGCGGGGCCCGAGTACCATGAATTCCATGTGCATTCTGGTGAATATTGTCAGCTCCCCTCCACCTGATCTCAGCTTTCATTATTTAAAAGTCTACCCTTTTCTTTACAAAGAGAGCTTTCAAAATATTAAGCAATTACCATACTTGTAAGTTCTAATGGCTGTCCCTAAAAATCACAAATGTTATTTCTTTATTTCTGGTCTTTTAGAAGTGTAACCTTTAAGAGTTGCTTCCTCCCCCCTTGACTTTATAATTCTACTGCTGTTACCAGTAGCTTTGCACATATAATTGTAAACTGCATGCAACTTTCTCTTATGGATTCTCTCCCCCATCCCCATTTGAAAAGTATGCAATGCAAGATTTGAGGAGCCTTTTGTTGATAATTATGCATTTTGTTAAAATTCATTGTGGAAGCTTAGAGAATCACATCTAACAACTAAAAACGTACTTTGTAGAATTCATTAGAACTCCAGTCATTTTATTTCTGTACAAAGATCACAAGTCAGATTTAAATTTAGAATATGTAATGATCCTGCTACCAATTTTTACTCTTGTTATAAATGTCATATGAAGGGCAAGTGTTGTTTTATAAAATAAGTGACAAAAATAGCTCTTCAGCAAGCTCTTTCAAAACTGAAAGATCTTTGCATTAGATATAGATTAGATATTAGATCCAATTAAGTGAGCTGTAGCTCACGAAGGCTTATGCTCAAATACATTTGTTAGTCTCTAAGGTGCCACAAGTACTCCTGTTCTTTTTTGTGAATACAGACTAACACAGTTGCTACTCTGAAAGAGTTCTATTATAGACACCCTTGATCTTTGTGCATTGGTGTCAGTGGGAGTTTTGAATGCAGGCATAGTAAATATGCCCACTTGGGAGCAGTCTCTCTTGGAGTTCTGTCCAGTGTTAGCAGTTGGGTGTCCTCCTGCACAGTGTTGTATTAAAAATAAAAATTCAAGAATTGTTACATTGCTCAACCTGCTCCTGTTCAGACCTCTGCATTGTATATGTTGGCAGAATCTGAATCATTGCCTTGGGGAAGGAAGCTTTGTGAAAGTTTAGGGTATTTGGGATAGGTTTTTTTTCCTGTAGCAAATGTGGTGTGAAGCAGGTAAGTCTGCTACAGATACTTAACTAATGAAGCATATGCTTCTTTTGGACAGAAGCAAAAAGAATTGTTGGAGCCACTGGAGTCTTTCAAAGAGTGGGTGGGGCTGGTCATATCAGGCAGGAAGACATTTTTAGCAGCTCCATTTTGGGTGAATGAATCAGGGGATGTGATTTTGTTGTTGGGGATACCGGAGAGGTTACTGTAAAGAAAACAGGCTATAATGAGGGCATAAATGAGAATTTCAGCTTATGGGATATAGAGGGAAGATCAGATCTTCAAATGTGGTGGAAGAAAGAGCAAGATTTGTATATAGGCTGGAGTTGTGTGGAGAACAAAAAAGAGGAATCAAAGATCAAACACCTATGTGTAAGAGGGAGGATGATAGTGTTGTCACAGTAATGGAAAGGGTAAATGAAGAGGGGTTAGGACACTCAGTTTTAGCCGTTTAAAATTAAGTCGTATTCTATCAGGAAGACATACTAGAGAAAATGTCATTGGTAGGCTGAAATGCAGGTCTAGCTAGGAAGAGACAGGAAAGGAGTGGGAAAATAGATTTGAGAGTCATTGGTATAGAAACAATAGTTGTATTCATGTGAGCAGGTAAGTTAATATTCCAGTGCCAGTCCCCAGAGCAATTTAGTGAAAATGTTCCAAACTCTTAACCGACTCTCACACTGATAATTCAGTGAGTGTTTTTTCCTTATACAGAGAAGAAGCAGATAGTAGTGATGAAGAAGAACATGGACAGGCTGCAGAAGACAGCATGGATGTTGCTAGTGGTGAGACAGCTGAGCCTCCTCAAGAAGATGGGGACCAGGAAGAAGACACTGAAAAGCTGAATGATGATGAGCTGGCAGAGTATGGTTTGGATAAATATGATGAAGAGGAGAATACAGGTAATGTCAGTCTATTTCTCCTGTCAAAAGTGCAGTGTCAATGAAGAACCAGGTGTTTCTCTTTTAGGTTCGGTTAATGTACTTATTGTGAAACTGTCATATAGCTTTACAGGTTTCCTCAACAAGTGCCTTGAAATTCAAGGTTTGAAAGGCCCACTTGCCCAGACTCAAGTATAAGTTTGGAGAAAGCTGAGTGGAGCTAAGGAATGGAGTAGCTGGAGCTATTGGCCCTGTCCGTGTGGGAAGGGAACAAGGCAGAGAGCTGTGTTGGTAAGGCAGTAGCTCTCTTAGGATATATCTACACAGCCCATGGCAGCAAGCCTCCCAGTCTGGGTCAACAGACTCAGTCTGGCAAGGTTCATGCTATTGCTGTAAAAATAGCTGTGTAGACAGTGCTTTGAACTTGTGGCTCTGGCTCTGATGCCTAGGGAGCGGGGTGGGTATCAGAGCCCAAGCCGCAACTTCAGAGCGCTCTCTATATAACTATTTTTAGAGTGTTAGTGTGAGCCCCAAATCTGTTGACCCAGGCTGAGAAGCTGGCTGCTGCAGGCTATGTAGACATACCCTGATTTGGAACAGCAGCTCCCCTTACTGCAGTTCCAGTGCAGAGCAGCTGCACCGTCTTTGAGCATGTTTCTACCAACAATACAGATTTATCAGGGAGTTCCTGTTGCTTAGGTTTGGAACCTGTACTTCTCTCTCAATTCATTCTTAAGTTTTTGAAACAATGTCCTGCTCTTATATTGAAAGAAATGCTTCATTATAGCTACAAGTGCAGGAGTTCCTAGTCTGATAGCTCTATCTCAAGCATGGAAAAAAGGGTTGTGTTGTCTCATATATTCAGTGATCACAACTCCATTTATTCCAGGGGTGGCCAACCTATGCCTGAGAAGGAGCCAGAATTTACCAATGTACATTGCTAAAGAGCCACAGTAATATGTCCTCAGACACACGCAAACACCCCGCCACCCTCCCCCACTTCCAGCGTCTCCCACCGACTGGCAGGCCTGCCGATCAGCTGTTTTGCGGCATGCAGGAGGCTCTGGGGGGGGGGAGCGAGGGCATGGCAGGCTATGGGGAGGGGGCGGGAAGGGCTGGACTGAGGGGCGGGGCCTGTGGCAGAGCCAGGGGCTGAGTAGTGAGCCCCCCCCCCCCCCCCCGGCACATTGGAAAGTTGGCATCTGAAGCTCCAGCCCTGGAGTCAGTGCCTATACAAGGAGCTGCATATTAACTTCCGAAGAGCCGCATGTGGCTCTGGAGCCACAGGTTGGCCACCCCTGATTTATTCATTTAAAAAAAAAAAAATCTTCCCTTCCTCTGAAAAAAGCCACTGTTGTGCTTTAATAAATGGTATGTTTGGTCCAAATATTTTTGTTGCTTTATTGTCTTGAGAAGGAAAGTGGCTGCCACTAACTGGGCTGTCCTTTTATTTGTCTATATATAAAATACACCCAGAAGAGGAAATATTTACGTGCATGTGTTATATAAATTCTCCTCTCCATAGTCACTTGCCAAAAGTTCACTACTGTGCAGTTTTTTAATTTGATTTTTTTTTTATAATTAGTGCCCCATTGTAACGATGCTAGTTCTCCTGGGACCCAACTGAGAGTGCCAGTTCAGGACGAATTGCTTAAAGCAGGGCAGTTATAGCCCAAGGCTGGGGTTTTTCCACCTCTAAGGCAAACCAAACCAGCCAGCCAGAGAGGACTTTGGTTTTAGCCCATTGGCTAACCACAAGTTACACAAGTTTTCCAGTATCACCACCAATGCCACCCGTTATGGGGACAAATGCTTATGAAAACCAATACCCCAGTAAAAGAAAAAAGGCTCTCTCGATCCCAAAGGACCAAGCCCCAGACGCAGGTCAATATACAAATCAGATCTTACCCTCAAATTACGCTGTTGCCAATCCTTTAGAATCTAAAATCTAAAGGTTCATTCATAAAAGGAAAAAGATAAATGAGAGCTAGAATTGGTTAAATGGAATCTATTACACACAGTCATGGCAAAGTTATTAGTTCAGGCTTGTAGCAGTGATGGAATAAACTACGGGTTCAAATCAAGTCTCTGGAGTACATCCACAGCTGGGATGGGTCATCAGTCCTTTGTTCAAAGCTTCAGTGTAGCAAAGTTCCTCCAGAGGTAAGAAGCAGGATTGAAGACCAGATGGAGATGTGGCATCAGCCTTTTATACTCTTTTCCAGGTGTAAGAACACCTCTTTGTTCTTACTGTGGAAAATTACAGCAAAATGGAGTTTGGAGTCACATGGGCAAGTCCCTGCATACTTTGCTGAGTCACAAGGCATATCTGCCTTCTCTCAATGGGTCAGTTATTAAGGACCATCAGCTACACGAGCCATCAAGCGGGCTAGGCAGAGCTGACACCAACTTCTCTGGGGTGTCACCCAGAAGCATAGCATAAGTTTGAAATACAGACAGTATGGAGCCAGATTCATAACTTTAACTACAAAAATGATACACACATATAGACATCATAATCATAACCAGCAAACCATGATCTTGTCTTAGACACCTTACTTAACTCCCTTTATACAAGATTTGGTGCCCCTACTGGACCTTGGTTGCACAATGATCTATACGGTCCCAGATTACGTCAATAACGTCACACCCATAATTGTTGTTAATTGTGATATACTGAAATTTTCATTATAGATGCTGTGAGCCTTGGAGACACCTTAGCCAGTCTTACGGTATATGGGAGTAACGAACGTGATCCTTACGTCACTATTAAAGATACTGTAAGTTTTTTTTTTTTAATCTTTTGCGGTCTTTCAAGGTTTAGGCATCTTAAATAGCATAAACTAAATATTACATACAATTTTCAAAAGTGGATACGGGACTTAGGCTTCTAGATGCCTAAGGCCATGCCTACATTACAGACTTTGGTTGACACAAATTAAATTGTCATGAAGCCCCCCAAGTTATATTGCTTGTGTGCGTGTATACTTGGCTGCTTGCATCAGCTCAGAGCATACTCAACAGGAGTGCTTGTGTTGATGTAAAGCGTGGTGCACCATGCTTTGCAATCCTAATGTGATACTGTCCGACACAATGCCTTCTGGGAAGTTTTTGCAGTATGTAGTGAGATAAAATGACTTGCCCAGGGGTCTTTGGGAACTAGGGGTCATGCATACGAGCAATATAATAACTTGAATGGCTTTATGCCAATATGCAGCTTCCCTCATCCATATGTCCATAATTTTTGCACCTTTTTAAAAATACCACAAACCTGCATAGCACTTTTTGCTATCTGTCGTCTCTTGACAGAAGCAGTAAGCCTGCACAGCTCTGCATTGGTCTCATGAACATTGCAAATACAGGATGCATGATCCTCCAGTATTTGCAGACCCATAGGAAGAACCATAGTGATGGGGGATGTGACTTTTTCTTTGAGGACATATTGTTAAGGACTTAGCAAAAAACAACTCAGAGTTGTTCATGGTGTTCACGGAGCAGCTACAGACCCCGGAGCCCCACTTCTGGGCCTGGGAAATGAGCACTGACTGATGGGATGACATCATAATGCAGGTTTGGGATGACGAGTGGTGTCTGCTGAATTTTGGATATGAAAGGTGGCGTTCCTGGATTGGCATCCCATGCTCAGCCCAGCCCTCCAGCACATGGACACCAAAATGAGAGCTGCACTGATAGTTGAGAATCAAGTGGTGATCACACTCTTGAAGCTTGCAATGCCAGATTGCTACCAGTCAGTGTGAAATCATTTTGGAATTGGAAAATCCATGGTAGGGGCCATTGTCATGCAAGATAATTCTATGAAGTGTGTAGGATTATTAATTGTCAGGACTGTGATTCTTGTCAATGTGCACTACATTGTGGATAGATCTGCAGTAATGGAGTTCTCTAATTGCAGTGGGGCAATAGGATGCTTCATCAGTATCAATGTGGGCTGGTCAGGGAATGTGCATGAGGCTCGTATCTTTAAGAACACAGGACTGTTCAGAAAGCTGCAAGCAGGAATATTCTTTTCCAACAGGTGGATTATCACTGGTGATATTGGAATACTGTAGGGATCCTGAGGGACCAGGCCTACCCCTTTCTTTCTGGCTTATGAGGCCATACACTGGCTAACTCCACAGCACCGAGGAAAGATTCAACTACCACCTCAGCAGGTGCAGAATGACAATTGACTGTGCTTGCAGTAGATTGAAGGGACGCTGGCAGTGTTTACTCACAAGACTGGATCTCAGTGAGAAAATCATCTCAATGGTTATAGCTGCCTGCTGTATACTAGATATCTTCCCTAGTACTCTTCTTTCTCCTCTTCAGAGTCAGGCATTCCAGGGATGTAGAGGGGGCACCCTTCAAGGCTGCAACAGCAGCAGCTGTCAATAAAACAGACAGCTGTATCGTTGGATTTATAGCCACAGTGGAAAGTGACGGATAAGTTTCAAAACTTCCTTCCCTTATTTTCATAAATCTTTTTAATAAGACATGCTTATTGACACTTCAGCTTTGGAGTGCCTCTGCACAGCACTGCTCTTCAGCCCGAGCCATAGTGTGTATGGCCTGCCAGGAGCGAGGATGGGAAAGCAGAAGGGAATTAGGATTTTTTGGTTGTATGAAACAATATTTTGGTCCTTATTTCCATGAGTATAGGGCAATGGCACTGAAGATTGGTACTATTTTCTCCAGGCAGTGTTGATTTTAGCTGATGTCTCACTCCTGAAGGTAACAAAGGCACAGAATACAGCTGCTGCTGGCATTCTGAAGCTGCCTGCCACTAGCTTGTTGGCTGCAATGGTGCCAGGTGAGCTCGTCACAGAATGGCATGGGAAAGTGTCCGACCGCAGAGGAAGAAATAAGGCTGCTGCTCTAGAAACCTTCAGAAGTGGATTGCAGAGGACCTCCATAAAAATTTCATTGAGATTTCTCGGGAGGATACAAGGGACATCCCTGTAGGGGACCTGCTCTGCATGCCCTCCCCATACCAAATCCTTCAAGGCAATGAAAAGCTGATAGCAACTCTACCTCTGTTTTACTGCTACCTATACTTGTATGAGTAAAACAATGAAAAGTCTAAACCTATTTCTTGTTAACTTGGGGATGGGAAGGGTGTCGTGTTTACATTTAAACACTTAAAAAAAAAATGCATGAACGCACTTAAGCAAGGTTCCTTCCCCTTCATCGGTGTTGCCAGCTTTGCCCGTTACTTTGGGGTATGCTCATTTATTAGGGTTACTCTTCTGGGGGTGCGTCTGTAATTCTATTAATGTACCGCTTGTGTCACTTGTGTTTTCATATGAAGCTCTACTCCTCCCTTCTGCAAGTCCCGTCCCAATGGAACTATCTTGCAGGACCTAGGTTCCCCGGGGCTGGGTTCCTCCAGCCCCAGAATCAGATGAACACACACATATTAACAGAGCACGTCTGAGCAGGCTGGGTCGAACAGCACTTCCAAGCTGCCACCCTCATATGTCACAGGTTCAGCACGTCCCTATCCCCACTTTCACGTTACAATTGTACTGGTAGTAACCCACTTGATGAGCAAACCCCACAGTATTTTTGGGCGCTACAGGGATCTTTACCTTAGGTAAGAGAAGCGTTGCTGCAGGGTAAATGGGGAAGCTAAAAGCAGAAGAGTAAAGTTCAGAGAGAGAGAGGGAAGCAACCAGCTTAACCATAAACGTTATTTATTGAATAATAGTGATAACTACACAAGGAGAGCCTAAACCAACATAACAGTTACATTATTAAAGGTTACAAAAGTCATATATAGAAAATTACACCTGATCAAACAAGTCAGGGTTAGAAAGTTATACCTGAGGTAGAAAAGAAAACAGAGAGAGAGGGATCTCCCCAATCCATGAAGCTTGAACTGGTCGGGGTTCTCAGGTGATGGTGGTAGCTCAGGGTCCTGAGTGCTGGAGACAGGCAGAGCCCCCAGCACGATCAGTCAGGAGAAGATATAATTCCAGTGGAACTGATGTAGAGTTTGGCTCCATGCATCAGAACATACTTGAGCGTGGGTAGGGGTTTCTTGTAGGGAAACAAGAATGGTTCAAGGGAAAACACTAGATTTGTTTATGGGTAAACTGATGACTCAAGGGTTTTCTTTAGGCTAGACAATAAGGGCTGACCACTCCTAGCTATGGGTGGTGTTCCTTCAGGGAGCTCACAATGCAATTAGACTGCTTCAGTATTTTGGATATCGATCAAAGATTTATTACTAGAATTGGTCTGATAACTGCTGAGTTGGGTGTGTGCGGGTGTAGGTTCATTAACATCTGGAGCTGAGATTCCCCCAGGATGCAGTGTTTCCCTGCTTCTGTGGTTGCAGAGTTCAGTGCCGTTCTTGCCTTGGAATCTCCTTTCTCCATTCTGTATGCTAATGGAGATGCCTCCCTGTACCATCTTTGATGCAGATGAGGCTAGGGGAGTTGCCATAAGCCTATCACCCTTGTCAGGAGGGGTCTAGGTGTGTCTCCCGCCGCCTTTTAATGTGCTCTGCAAGTCTTTTCTCTGTTCAGTTTTGGTTCAAGCAAAGGCTTGGGTGGGGTTGGGGGGTGTCCTTCAAGAGTCAAACAGGCTGGATACTGTGCCCTGGTTCCCCAAGAACACAGCTGACTGGTATCATAGAGCTCATCCATCCTTGGTTGGCATGACCAGCTGGACTCCCCTCCTGCCCCTCCATGTCCTTCTCCTCTCTGTTCACAGTAGGGTTCTCTGCCTTGGTCTGTATGGTGCCAGTGGGGTCTCTACAAAGTATGGCATGCAGCTTGTAAAAGCTGCAGGTCTGTAGCTCAGCACCATATTGATTGTTAGCCTCCCTCTCCTTGTGGTATGTCTGCTGCAGTTCCTTCGTTTTCACAAGGCACTGCCACTGATCTGTCATACCCCTTCACCTAAAACCATGTGCGACCTTTTCATGGATGTCCATGATTCTGTGCTGGTCCATAGCTGTGTTTGCACAGCCTCTTCTCACGCAGGCCCAGGAGATCCAATATTTGCTGTCTACTCCGACAGGTGTTTGTCTAGAGCATGCAGATGGCTTGGTCAGTTGCAGACAAGGGGATACTGCTAAGTGTTCGTGGTAAGCTCGGCTATCAGGAAAAGGCATTTAAAAAATGTGCAGTATTTTAAGGAGGGAGTTGGCTTCTGGTCTCTGTGACCCCTGTAGAGTGGAGTTAACAATTGTGACTAGAGCAGTCATTGTCTGGCATTGTGAGACAGTGGCTGGAGATCTGTTAGGATTGACACAGGTCACACAGCATCTGCACTTGCTCCATGTCGACCTTTGCAGCTCAACGCCATCCAAAGAAGTGGTTCTACTGCATCACCTTAACGGGGTGCTTACATCATGTGGGGACTAATTTAGGTGTAGATGCACACACAAATAGGTTGACACAAGGCCACTTACTTTGACCTAACTTTCTAGTGTAGACCAGGTCTTTAGTCACCTTTGAAAATAGGTCACGTAGGCACTTTTGAAACTCCTAAGTCATGTAGGCACTTTTGAAAATTTTACCAGTTGTTGTCAGTGTTCCCTCTAATTTTTCCCACCCATGTGCAGAATGAATTTTTTGTTATGTGCACCAATATAGAGGTGATGTGTGAGACATAACCTCCATATTGGTGCACATAACAAAATTAATGTGGCGGGGTGGGGCTGAGGGGTTCGGAGCGTGGGAGGGGGCTCTGGGGTGGGGCTGGGGATGAGGGGTTTGGGGTGTGGGAGGGGCTCGGGTTTGGGGTGTGGAGGGTGAGGGCCCTGGTTGCGGGTGCGGGCTCTGGAGTGGGGCCGGGGATGAGGGGCCCAGGGCTGGACCAGAGGGTTGAGGCTGGTGGGGGAGAGCTCCGGCTGGGGATACGGGCTCTGGGTCGGGGATGAGGCATTTAGGGCTGGGCCAAGAGGGTTGGGTTGCAGGGTGGTGAGGTCTCCGCTGGGGGTACAGGCTCTAGGGTGGGGCTGGGGATGAGAGGTTTGGGGTGCAGTGGGACTCTCCGGGGCTACGGTGGGGAGAGAGGGATCTTCCACCTCCTCCCAGCCCTCCCAACTCTCTCTCTTCCCCGCAGCAGCACCTGGGCTGGCAGGGAGAGGCTCCCCTCCCCCGGCTGCGGCAGGGCTGGGCTCGGGGAGGGGACATCTCTTTCCGCCGCAGCCCTGGGCGCCTGCGCGGTGCTTAATAGGCAGCTGCGTGGCCGTGCAACTCAGAGGGAACTTAGGTTGTTGTCTGATCAGTTTGATCACTCTTATTGCTGGCCGGTTAATTTATTTTTCTCCATAGTTGTAACTGCAACATTTTGGGAAGTCATTCAATTTGAAAATATGCATGTCTTTATTTTTTTAACATAGCACTGAAAGGAACACGGCTGATTTGGGGCTTTTCTAAACAGGGACACTCAAAGTTAAGTCAAATTAATTAAAGGTGTGAAGTAAAAATACATTACAGGGCATTAAACCCGTGTATGGATACTCTCATTCAGAAGTAAAGTGGCCATAGTTTTCTGTAGCTGAATCCCAAAGGGATTTCACTAATGTGCTTTCATTTCACACCTTTAGTTAATTCAATTTAACTTTCTTCTGAGTATTGTGTGTAGGCATGCCCCTTTAGAAATTACATATCTGAACATTTCTTAGCCGTCATTGTTACAAATAACAGCAATTGTACACTTTAATCCAGTCAGAGTAGTTTCCAAAATTTTGGAAAAACAGTTAGAGTAGGCTAATAATTTAAAGAGGGCTTGTTAAACTATATAGAAGTTCAGGGTGTGCAGGCCAGGTAGGAATGATACCGATGTGTGGGGGAATAGGAACTGAAGAGCTGGTGATTTTGGGGGGTGGGGGTCTGGAAAGATTTTGGGCAGCAGATTGTATTGTGTTAGGGGTACTTCTCAGGAGGTGATTTCATTTTCAATACTGACACACTCTATTGAATCCATCTAGGCCCACATAAACGTTCCCTCAACTCATTTAATTGTCTAGTCTCACTGCTGTGACACTTCCCCTCTCCCCTTCACCTTGTAGGATGGCCTCAAGGGCTTGGCTACCTGACCTTTTTCAGTTAGTGGTAAGAATTAATATTCTGTGCTTCAGAAAATTTTAAATTTTTTTTAACGCCTTAAGTTTTCTCCCTCCCTTGGCCCTTAGGAGCAATATGAACAGGAAGATTTTTTGATTAAGCCCAGTGACAATCTGATCATTTGTGGAAGAGTTGATAAGGACCACTGCAGTCTAGAGGTTCACCGTGAGTAAACAATATTTGGTCATAAAAGCGGGCCTAGAAAATACTCTGCTTATCCAGTCTGATCCCTATGGCTTTGCAGGACTGCTCCCTCTGTTGTTCTTGATTTATCCTGGCTTTTGGCTAGATGGTGGCATCTGGCACAACTACATTTCTTGTGCTCTTACCTCTGTAAAATAACTGTTTAACAAACACTAATGAACCCTGACCTGTATAAATATACTGAGAACCTGTACAGTGAAACATCAGCCCATCAATAATACTCTATCATTCTTATTTTATAAATACACGTAGGCAACAAGTGTCTCTTATATACCAGATGTTTTAAACTAGTCTCACGAATACAAATGAAGATGATGTAGGTGTGCAAGGCATAAACTGAATCCGTGTGTACTTGATGTAGATAAGTACATCATTCTTCGGTCTGTTGAATTTGTCACCTAAAGTAAATGTTCTGTGGTGCCTAACGTTATATAGAGAGGCTGTGGCTCTATGTTAGAAACTGACAGCATCACAAATCTAGCTTCCAGACATTATCTCTACATTGGGAATATTAATATTTGCTCCATCTGACTGTGGGAATGTACTATGTAGAGTGGCTTATTTTTCTCTCCACTGACATAAGTGTTTTTCAAATTCTCTATTTCAGTTTATAATCATGAAGAGGACTCATTTTATGTACACCATGATATTCTCTTACCTGCATACCCTCTAAGTGTGGAGTGGCTTAACTTTGATCCTAATCCGGATGAATCTCCAGGTAATAAATGTCTTGAGGGTGCCAAAAGAGATCATAGCTGTCTAACAATAGCAATTTTTGAATATGAACTGCATAATTAACTTAAAATGCTGTGACTGAATAATGATCTCCTGCAGCAATATTAACACAGAAGCAAAGCCAAGACATGGGAGGAAAAATTAAACATGGTGGTGAATGTAACAGGGGGTGCTCACCTCGAGTACCTCCTAGAGACAGGGTGTGATACTGCAATCTTTGTCTCTGCTCATTGCACCCCCTGTAGGTTGCCGACCTTGCAAGATGAGTCTTCAGTGGCTCAGCCCTCCAGCCAAGTTGCACAGTTGAAAAATGAACCCCTTCTGGGGTAGCAAATAGTGCACCAAACTGTCTCCTCTCACCAGGGTCTTCAGCCCGGTTTCTGAGCCCTTTAAATCTGGCCCTCTGTTCGGGCTTCTGAAGGAGTCTTGTCCCCCTTTTGGGCTTAGGGCCCCTTTGCCAGTGGGGGAACCTGGGCCTGCCCACTACTCCAGGTTCCAGCCAAGGAGTCCTATAAACAGTGACATATTGCTTCCTTCACTTAGTTGCTGCTGCATTCCCTGGGGCTCTTCCTACCTGGTCCCTTTACTTTCACCTATTACCTTAGAGTTAAAGTTCTCAGGTATAAAGGTCTCTCTCCCAGGTCCAGTAAATGCAGCCCATCAAGCTCCTTTCTCCAGAGAGGAGCACCCTTGCTCATCTTTCTGGTCCCAGCCAGGAACTGACCTGCTATGGTCCTGCATCTCCTTTTATCTGAGCCTGCTGGGTTCTGATTGGCTGCTTCCTTCTGGCTTTTCTAGGGAGACCTGGAGGACGCACCTTCACTGCTCCTTTCTGGAGCAGGGTGTAGTTGGACCTCAGTGCTTCCAGCAGGGGGCCACAAAGAGCCGGCCCATCACAGTGAACAATTTTTTTTTTAGAGCTGTATGTATCTGCAGGGTTCTTTTAGTAATGTCATTATACCAAATGACTAAACTAAAACACCAATACTAATACCAAAGGCAAACCAAATCTACTAGGCAGACTAAAGGAAAACTTTTCTTTAGACTTCTTGTTTGCAGATGTGTTTGGTTTTGTTCAGAGAAGACATGGCCAACAGAGTCAACCAAATTTATTTTAAAATAACACACTAAAAATTATATTTTATAATTTGGGGGGCTGTACATAATTTTCTTTGCATTTTTATCATTAATTGTACTAAAGGGAGGGTACATGCATAAAAATGTTGGCTCCGAGTACAATTGTATGACAGGATTGCTTGTGTTGGTAGGGGGCAGGGCTCAACAGCCCTGGGGCTCACTTCTGGTTTATGTCCTATGTTCCTAAAGCTCATGCTTCAGGGTTTCAGCCAGCCACTGCTCATGGCAGGGTTGTGAAGGGATTTTTCGCCCCGAGTGTGTTCTGGAAGATTGGGGTTTTTTTAATCTTTTTCCTTTGAAGCCTCAGGGATGACCATGGCATGGTCTGGGCTGACATGGTCTGGGCTAGGTCTCTGAGGTGGCATTCTCCATTCATTCATTCATTCTCTCTCTCTCTCTCTCAGAGGTGATGGCTGGCTAGTTCTTGCTGACAAACTCAGGGTCTAGCTGATTTAGTCTAGCTTGAGAATTTTATCTCAAGTCAGATTGGTAGTGATGTTGGGGGATTTTCACTTCCTTTGCAGTGCCTGAGTGCACGTCACTTGTAAGGATTATCTGGTCTATCTCACTTAATCGTTTCCCTGCCACTGCAGGGGCATTGCGTATTGGTGCACCTTGATCCCTCCTATTCTGTGCCTGTGGCACATAATAGTCTGATCTCCCTGGGCAGTAATACTTTGGTCTCGTTTTGGATGTTGGGTTTAGCGTGTGGGTGCTGGGTGGTGGTGGCAGCGGCATGTGCTATACAGGAGGTCATACAAGATGATCTAGTGGTCCTTTCTGGCCTTAAACTCTAGAACTCTGCCTTTTTGCAGGCAGTTTCTGCTGATGTATCTTTAAATGGACACTAACCATGTACAACTGGTAAAAAATATGCCATTGAAAGACTCTGGGCACATAGAAGAGGAGTACTTGTGGCACCTTAGAGACTAACCAGTTTATTTGAGCATAAGCTCATAAGCTGTAGCTCACGAAAGCTTATGCTCAAATAAATTTGTTAGTCTCTAAGGTGCCACAAGTACTCCTCTTCTTTTTGCGAATACAGACTAACACGGCTGCTACTCTGAAATCTGGGCACATAGGCATTAATTTAAAATAAGTACTGAAATAGACAGCTTGGTTGTATTGCCCTACACTCTTTGCATATATTAATCTAAATCAACACTATAGTTGGCATTTGGGTTTTTTTCTGCAGGAAGTTATGTTGCAGTGGGTAACATGACCCCTGTTATAGAGGTCTGGGACCTTGATATAGTGGATTCTCTAGAGCCAGTCTTTTCCCTTGGAAGTAAAAAAGAGAAGAAGAAGAAGAAGAAAAAGGGAAAGAAGGTAAATAATGTGTGTCTGCTGATCTATTTAGATTGTAAAATCTGCAGGCAGGGACCATGTCTTTGTCTTTTGTTTGTAAGGTTATGAGCCCAGTAATACACACAGATACTTGCATCTCTGTTTTTTTTTTGTTTTGTTTTGTTTTTTAAATTAAAGTGTAAGGTCTGGTTTAGTTACCTCTGCCAAAGACACTGCATCTGAAAGATATTATTTCGGCAGTTCACAGAAACTATAAACATGGCTCTGTCCAAATAGCTGCTAATCTATACATCATCCAGCTCAAGGGCCCACTCTTCTGCGTAATTGAGAAAAGGATTTACTTTTTTACCCCCTCAGACCTTTAGATAGTAAAAAGCCCAGTGGAGTAGGGTAATGATTCTATGTAATTTGCTGCTGAAAAGTTTGGACATATGAGTAATGTTTGCAGTAGCATTTCATTAATTTAAAAATCTAGAAGATCTCTCTCATGGTTACTGGGTTGGGGAGAGAAAAATAGGAGGAGGAAGGATCCTGGAGGGACTCCCATTTACTCAGAACAATGTTCTTTGTAGCTTAACCCTTTCATTTCCTAACTTAAAAAAAAGGTAGGCATTAGGAGGTGGTGAATCAGTGTTGATTGAGGAGAAGGGGGCAGAGTGGGAACTAGAACACTGGGAATGAGCAGGGAGACTGTGGGGACCCAACTGGTGAATGTTTGAATCTGTGCCAGCTGGCGAAAGGGAGTAGCTATTGCTGCATGCTGGCCAGATAAGGGAAGAAAGGGGAGAAGAGGCAAGCTGAGAGGAGGTGTTGCAGAGGCAGCTCTGTGCAGAGAGGATTTCAGCAGGTGGGAATATGTTGAATTATCTCACTGTTCCTAATCTGTGCATATAACAGTACGTTAATGAATAAGAAATACATGATTTCTCCTGGAAGCTGTAACTTTTTTTAAACCTCTTTAAAATGTATTTGTATGCAGAATTCATCTGCAGAAGGGAATCCAGATGGGCATACTGATGCAGTTCTTGACCTTTCATGGAATAAACAAAACAGGTAAAAGAACACTTGAA
The DNA here is from genome assembly GCF_965140285.1 of Lepidochelys kempii. NCBI lineage: Eukaryota > Metazoa > Chordata > Testudines > Cheloniidae > Lepidochelys > Lepidochelys kempii. The sequence continues at coordinate 255,084,209 of NC_136380.1, forward strand.
TGATTACATACAGATAACTCTCTAAATTAGTGTACATCTTTTTGTATGAAATATTTACACATACGTATAACTTTATTGCTTAAAGATCAGCTTAACATAATGCAGAAGTTAATCCAGCTGGACAGTACTTGAACTCTACACAAGTGAAAATTGAGACCATCTCCAAGTTTTTTTTAAGAAGTGTGTTTTTTTTTTTGTTTGTTTGTTTTTTTGTGATTTGTATTTTTCAAATTTGTACCTAAAACAAAGGTGGCTTTTAGCCATCTCAGCACTCCTGCAGGCCTGGTGACATTTGGTCCTTGGGACAAATCAAAATTGTCCAAAGGTGGCTCTGATTTGTGCCAAATTCCAATGGACCGGGTGGCTAATGTGCAGGGAAGCCCAGGCCATGCCCTCTTTTTTTTCCTGGCTCTTCCCCTTGGTGCTGAAGTCAGAAAGCAGGGAGAGGTGATGAAGGAGCTACTATAGAACAGATGTAGAATTATGTCTCCATCTCCCTGGGCTTACACTAGGCAGGTGGAGTCCTCTGTTGCTTGGCTACACCAGCTTTAGGGTTCGCTTCCCACTGCCAGAGCAACATACAGTTAACCTGTCAAAAGAGGAGCAGTCAGACCCTTATGCTTAAGAACAACAGCTTCTTTATTAGTTCTTTGAGTAGTGTCCCTCTTGGGGCTTCACTTCAGGTGCGCATGCGCCTCTTGAGCCCTTGATTGAAGTTTTTCAGTTAACCGTGTCAATTTGGCCTGTGCATGTGTCCTATGCCTCTTCATGCCCAATACTGAGGCTATATAAGGGTGCATGGTTAAACCACCCTCCGTTCCGTCTCAGCTGCCTGCCTCCGTTCCGTCTCAGCTGAGAGGAAGCCTTAGCATGTCCACCTTGAGCGTGCCTCTGCTCTTGCACTATTTCTCTAGTGTTTGAGGGAGTTTTTATAGTTTAGTTATTTAGATAAGTAGTGAGAGGACTGTTTTACTCTTCTTTCTCCTCTAGCAGGGCATGCTTGGCTTGCTAGGTTTCAAATGCTGAGAGGCTATACCTATGAGCGACGGCCACTATATGTGTATCCATTGCTTGGGAGAGTCCCACATCTCCTAGAAGTGCAATGTCTGCTTTGCCCTCGAGTCCAGGATAAGGGAAAACAGACAGATTAAACTCAAACTGCTAAATGATGGAACACTGCCTTTGGCCAGCTTCTGAGTCAGGTCTCTGGACCGATCCAGTGCCCCTTCTACCTTGGCACGGGCTTTCTCTAAGAAAGGGAGGACTTTTTGGAGGATTTAGGGAAGGTTTCCAAAAAGAGGTACTTATGTAAGTCTACCGTGTATGACAAGGACCAAAAAAGACTGGATCTCTTTGGGTGAAAAACCTATTCATTGGCAACCCTGCAATTCAGGATTGCAAATTATCAGGTTGTCATGGCCAAATATAATTTTACAAACTATAACAGATTCATGGCTTTTATTGAACATCTGCCCCAAGAACATAGGGAGCAATTTCAGTCCATCATCTGTGGGCCAATTGGTGGACAGAACTGTTCAAGTATCGTTTGATGCTATGGACGCTGCTGCCAGGTCCATCTCCACAGTGGTGGTTATGCACAGGGCATCATGGTCCCATCTCTCGGGGTTTCTGAGAGACTCCAGAACACCGTGGAGGGCTTCCACTTTGATGCTTGTAAACTGTTCTCTGAAACCACGGATGAGTCTTTGCACACTCTGAAGGACTCTAGGGCTACTTTATGATCACTGGCATATATATAAAAAATATATAGAAAGAAAGAAAGAAAAGGTTTCCTACGTCATAGAGGTTGCATCCATTCTTAGTTTTTTAGGATCCAGAGATCCACTAGAAAGAGAGAGATTTCAGAGGAAAGAGGGCTGCCCAACCACTCTCCCTGACCACCCAGCCAGTTTCGAATCAGTAGTTTTGTTGGGTTGGTCAAAGGTTCAAATCCTCCAACTAAATTTACCGCAGTGCCCATTAGCCCACCTCCCTGTCTGGAGACTACCTTGCCCATTTCCAACATGCTTGGAGCAGGTCACTACAGACATTTGGGTTGTAGAGGTCATAACATTGGGCTATACCATCCATTTTACGTCACTCCCTCCCTTCCACGCCCCTTCCCTGTTCCTCTTCAGGGATCCCTCTCATGAGCTTTTATTTAGACAAGAAGTGAACTCTCTCCTTTGAATAGCAGAGTAGAGCTAGTTCCTCCTCCTCACAAGACAAGGGATTTTACTCAAAGTATTTTCTTCTCCAAAAGAGAACGGAGGGTGGAGACAGATCTTAAATCTAAAACGTCTAAAGAAGTTCAGAAATTCAGGATGGTGGCTTGGGCAGCTGTAATTCCTTCATTAGAGAAGGGGGTTTGGTTTCTGGACCTCAACGTGCAAGATGCTTATTTCCACATAACAATACACCTATCACACAAGAAATATATGTGCTTCATCATTATAGGACAGGATCATTTCCAATACCAAGTTTTTCAGTTTGGTCTTTCCTTGTCCCCCAGAGTGTTCTCCAAAGTCCTGGCAGTGGTGGCTGCTTACCTCCGACAAGAAGCAATCCTAGTCTTCCTGCACCTTAACGACTGGCTACTCAAGGGCCGTTCTTACGAAGCAGTGCTATCTTCCTCCCAGACAGCCCTTGCCCTGTTCCAGGAGTTGGGTCTGCAGCTGAATGTAAAAAAGTCCACATTAGCCCCAATACAGAAGACAGTTTATAGGGGCATATTTGGACTTGTTGGCAACCAGAGCCTATCTTCCTTTTGACAGATTCGTAGCCATGTCAGATTTGGTATGGGCAATTCAGGGGAGCCCTTGAATCACAATAAGGAACTGAGTTCAGCTCCTGGAACACATGGCAGTTTGCATCTTCGTGACCGATCACAAAAGGTTACATTTCTGCTGCTTTCAGGGTTGGCTCGGAACAACCTGTTCTCCAGTCAGACGCAGCTTGGACAGACAGGCTATAAGCAAGGAACTCCTTACACTGGTGGAAGGATCAACTCAACATCTGTGCAGGTGTTCCTTTCTATCGCCCAGCCCCATCATGGTTGGGGGGGAGCACACCTCTGTACCGTCGCAACTTAGGACAGATGGACAACTCAAGAAACCAGTCTCCACATCAATATGTCAAAGCTCAGGGCTGTCAGGAACAGTTGCCTTCATATCTTACCCCTCATTGGGGCAAATCAGTCTAGGGTCATGATGGACAATGTATCCTGCATGTTTTTTTTATTAACAGGCAGGGAGGAGCGAGATCTTCCTCTCTGTGCACTGAAGCTATGAAACTGGGATTTGTGCATAGCTCATCAGATGCAAATTTCAGCAGTCTACCTCACAGGTATTCAGAACACCACACCTGATATCTTCAGCGGACACTTCTCACAGGATTATGATGGGAGCTAAACACCAAAGTTCTCCATATTATATTCCAAAGATGGGGGCTTCTAGAGTTCCAGAACAGGAAGTGTCCTCTTTTCTGCTCAAGATGGGGTTTGGGCTACCAGTCCTTGGGAGATGCCATTCTTCTTCCTTGTGTTTCCTCCAGCACTACTGATACTAAGAGTGAGGAACAAGCTCAGACAGTACGGAGCCAGATTTATCCTTCTAGTAGCAACCTGGCTGACACAAGTTTTGTACCCTTACCTGCTTACCTGTGTCCAACCATCATTCAAGCTCCTGACCGTTCCTCATTTCCTATCACAGGATGTGAGTTGTGTGCTTCATCCCACTCTAGTGGTTCTCTGCCTCATGGCATGGCTCCTGGATGGTTTACGGGGTTAGAATCCTCCTGCTCTACAGAAGTACAGCAGGTCTTACTGAAAGAGATCAACCCACATTACTTACCTGCAGAAATGGAAGTGATTCTTCTGTTGGCATTGCTGCCTCCAGCCTGATTTGGTGCCACTTTGTCATCCTGGTTTACATGTTGGATATAAAGAAATTGGGATTATCCATTAGTTCAGTTTAAGTTCCATTTGGCTGCAATATCAACCTTTCATCCTCCAGTAGAAGGATGCTCCATATTTGCTCATCTAGTATTGTCTAGGTGTAGTAAGGGTCTGGAGACTCTCTCTATCTGCAGATTAGAAACCCTGTCCCAACCTGGGACCTCAACCTGATACTCAGTTACCTTATGAACCTCCATTAGAACCAATGGCAACCTGTTGTCTGTTGCATTTATCTATAAAGATGAACTTCTTAGTAGCTATCATATCAGCCCATAGCGTTGTGGATGTTGGAGCCCTAATGGCAGATCACCCCCTACCCATACCACTTACGGTGTTCTTTAAGGACAAGGTCTCTTTACATCCATACCCTAAATTCTTACCTAAGATTCTATCGGAGCTCTTCCTTAATCAGTCCATTCATCTACCAGTATTTTTGCTGAAGCCACATGGTTCTCCATAGGAATCCTGTTTACACATCCTGTATGTTAGAAGGGCATTAGCCTTCTACTTATATAGAACCCAGTAATATAGGAAGTCACCTAAGCTCTTCATTTCTTTCACGAATAGATCCACAGGGTTCTCGATTTCTATTCAGACACTGTCGAGGTGGCTATCTGGATGTATTGTCACTTGTTAGGATGCTGCAGGCGTTCATCATCATCATCCCCCCCCCAAGGGTGATAGCATGTTCAACCAGATCACAGGCAATAAATAGCTATGGCATTACCGAAGAATGTACCAGTATCTGAAATATGTAGGGCTGCTGCATGGGCTTCAATGCATGGGCTTCAGTGTTTTCAAAACGTTGCGCTCTGATCCCAGCTGTCAGATTCAATGCAGCATTTGGGTCTGCAGTGCTGTTTGCAGCATGGAATTCTATGCTGAAGCTCCCTCCTCCACCAGGGGAAACTGTTTGGAAGCCACCAGAAGTGGAGCAAACATCAGGACACTACTGGAAGAAGAAGATGAGATTACTCACTTTGTGCAGTAACAGCAGTTCTTCAAGATGCCTATCCCTGTGGGTGCTCCATTACCCACTCTCCTTTCTGTCTGCTTCAGACTGTTCCTTAGGGGGGCATTTGGGTGGAGAAGGAACTGAGGGCACTTTGCCCGCATACTCTATATAGCCTTGGTATCCAGCACGAGGAGACATAGGGCATGTGCAGGTTGGATGGGCACTACTAACTGAAAATCTCTGATCAAGGGTTCAAGAGGCACATGCGCACCTGAAGTGGAGCACCCCTAGGCACCCGCATCTCAAAGAACCGCAGTTGCCGCACAAGGTGATTAACCCCTTCTTTCTATCACCTAGGTTGTTCTTTCAATAACAATTAGTACAGGATCCTCAGCAAGGGTCTTGTAAATGGATTTTCCATTAGATACGGTATGATCTTTTCCTACTGCTGTTAACTCTCTCTGAGGATACACTTGACAGTTCTGCATCCTCGTTTTCAGCAGCTGTCAGCAATCTCCTCTGAAAACTCCTGGTTTTATCCGGATATTACAGATGAAAAAATTCTCCTGTAGATATTCACTGAACATACAAGAAATTATTAGATGTTAATTGGCCACATGTTGTCTACTGCAAAAAGAATGTGTCAGATGACTAATGTGAATGTAAGAAATGATTTAGTGATGGATCAGTGAATGGTACACAGTTTGTGTGCAATCTTTCAGCGTTTATCATGGCTAACACCAGCAGTGTGTAACTAGAAAGCCAATGTCATGATGACTAAAAGCAGCTGGTCTTTGTAGGAGTAATTTGTGTGACCCTGTATAATATTAAGCCCCTGTACGAAGCTGAATAAGTGATTGGCATTCCTGGTTCTGTAGTGTACTGAGTAATATAACCTTGCTGACACCAGTGGATGTTGCAGGAAAAACTAATCCTAAAATGCAAAGGTTGGGTGCAAGTCAAGAACTCAAAGAGCAGTCTTAGTGCAGCATTTTTAATTGCATTTTAAAAAGTAAGACAAGCTATGACAGCTGCCTACAAATCGCTTTCTGGCTGAAGGGCCTCACTGGCATTATTTGTAAAATGTCCTTGTAATCTGCACTGTGACTTTTGTAAATTTCCCCTCTGTGGCGTCGCTTTGGGGGAACAGTGTTTTGGAGGAAAGTCAGATGTCTTTCAGTCAAGACCTTCATTCTAATATGGAAAGCAGGGGAAGGCTTCACAGTGTGCTAAATTATAAAATCTAACACCTTTAGACAAATAAGGGTGATTTTTGTTGTGCATTTAATAAATCTCTGACACTGCTGCTTGGGCTTTGATTAAAGTTCTTATCTCTGTATTTACAGCCCTTACCATCATTAATTTTTAAATATGAAACGAGGGCCCAAATGTAAAAACCATGCAAGTAGCTCCTTTGACTTCAGTAGGATGACTTGTCAGAGTAACAGGTTTCAGAGTAACAGCTGAGTTAGTCTGTATTCGCAAAAAGAAAAGGAGTACTTGTGGCACCTTAGAGACTAACCAATTTATTTGAGTGTAAGCTTTCGTGAGCTACAGCTCACTTCATCGGATGCATACTGTGGAAAATACAGAAGATGTTTTTATACACACAGACCGTGAAAAAATGGGTGTTTATCACTACAAAAGGTTTTCTCTCCCCCCACCCCACTCTCCTGCTGGTAATAGCTTATCTAAAGTGATCACTCCTAAATGGCCCACCTTGATTATCATACACATTGTAAGGAGAGAGTTGCAGGTTCGGACTATTTAGTTAGTGGAGAGTCTGAAGAGGAAAATACTTGCCAAAAATGGGTTTGTTTGTCTCTTAGCTATGTCGATACAATATTCAAATCTATACTATGTAGCTCATATTTAAGAACCCCATCTTAAAATGTCCAGAAAGGAATAAGTCCTCAGATTTCTTAGTCATATCACTGGTACCATATAATTGACAGGAGAATATTTTTAGTTGGGGGCTGGGGGAGAGAAACACAACTGTATGAGCAGTACACTAAAGGTATAGCCCTTCCGTACAATACTAGATTTTCTGTTCAGAAATATGTAACATATTGCCATTAAATACCGAATGTGGTGTTGTTCTGCCAGATTATCTTTTATGCTTGAAGGTTGTAGGCTGTAGACCTGGGCTTACTTGAGATCAGAATCAGTCTGTGTATTTATGACCTAGGGCCACTATTTGTTCACATGTATGTAAATGTCTAAAGCTTTTGCTTTTGTATGTTGTTAGAAATGTGTTAGCAAGTGCCTCAGCTGACAGCACTGTAATTCTGTGGGATATGTCCATGGGTAAACCGGCAGCAAACCTTACTTTACATATGGACAAGGTATGTGGATATTGTTATATTTCTTCTGTTGTAAAATATAGAAAACAAACTGCAACTTATTACATTGAAAGGTTAGTGGCAAACTCTAATGTTGCAAAACTGCTTTGGTTATAACCACCATGTCAAACGTTCATAATTTTCTGAGTGAATCACTTTTATGGATTACACTATTTAGGCTCTGTCAAAATCTAATTTGTTTTATCCTTTGGAAAGTTAGAGGGAATATTTAACTCAGATTTTTAGGGCGTCTTAAAATGCTTTTCATTTAAATGTAACCCCGTGACTGTTTTAAGACAAGGAGAAGCCTAAAAGTGCTGTCATAAGTGACAGAAGAATAGACCTGAAAAAATGGGTTAGATCAGGGGTCAGCAACCTTTCAGAAGTGGTGTGCCAAATCTTCATTTATTCACTCTAACTTAAGGTTTCGCATGCCAGTAATACATTTTAATGTTTTTAGAAGGTCTTTTTCTATAAGTCTGTAATATATAACTAAACTATTGTTGTAAAGTAAATACGGTTTTTAAAATGTTTAAGAAGCTTCATTTAAAATTAAATTTAAAATGCAGAGCCCCCTGGACTGGCGGCCAGGACCCGGGCAGCGTGAGTGCCCCTGAAAATCAGCTTGCATGCCGCCTTTGGCACGTGTGCTATAAGTTGCCTACCCCTGGGTTAGATTGTCAGTAGTTCCTTTATAGGACAATGGGTAATGGTAACAATGTTTCTAGCCCAGGTATGTTTTAATTAGGGCTGTCAACTAATCGCAATTAACTCACGCGATTAACTCAAAAAAATTTATCATGATTAATCGCACTGTTAAATAATGGAATACCAATTGAAATTTATTAAATATTTTGCATGTTTTTCTGCATTTTAAAATTTCTTGATTTCTATTACAACACAGAATACAAGGTATACAGTGCTCACTTTATATTATTTTTATTACAAATATTTGCACTGTAAAAATGATTAATGAAAGAAATAGTATTTTTCAGTTCACCTCATACAAGTACTCTTTATCTTTTCTCTTTATCGTGAAAGTGTAATTTATAAATGTAGATTTTTTTTGTTAGATAACTGCACTCAAAAACAAAACAGTGTAAAACTTTAGTGCTTACAAGTCCACTCAGTTCTACTTCTTGTTCAGCCAATCGCTAAGCCAAACAAGTTTATGTACATTTACAGGAGATACTGTTGCCTGCTTATTTACATCATCTGAAAGTGAGAAGAGCCATTCGCATGGCACTATTGTAGCCGGTGTCACCGGTATTTACATGCCAGATATGCTAACCATTCATATGCCCCTTCATGCTTCGGCCATCATTCCAGAGGACATGCTTCCATGCTGATGATGCTTGTTTAAAAAAAAATGCGTTAATTAAATTTGTGACTGAACTCCTTGTGGGGAGAATTGTATGTCTCCTGTTCTATTTTACCTGCATTCTGCCATATATTTCATATTATAGCAGTCTCGGATGATGACCCAGGATGTTATTCATTTTAAGAACACTTTCACAGCAGATTTGACAAAATGCAAAGAAGGTACCAATGTGAGATTTCTAAAGATAGCTACAGCACTCTACCCAAGGTTTAAGAATCTGAAGTACCTTCCAAAATCTGAGAGGGATGAGGTGTGGAGCATGCTTTCAGATGTCTTAAAAGAGCAACACTCAGATGCAAATACTACAGAACTCAAACCACCAAAAAATAAAATCAACCTTTTGCTTGTGGCATCTGACTCAGATGATGAAAATGAACATGTGTTGGTCGAGCAGAACTTGTTGTCAGCATGGACACCTGTCCCCTGGAATGGTGGTTGAAGCACGAAGGGACATTCGAATCTTTAGCGCCTCTGGCACATAAATATCTTGCGATACTGGCTACAACAGTGCCATGTGGCCGCCTGCTCTCACTTTCAGGTGACATTGTAAACAAGAAGCGGGCAGCATTATCTCCTGCAAATTGTAACCAAACTTGTTTGAGCGATTGGCTGAAGCAGGACTGAGTGGACTTGAAGGCTCTAAAGATTTACATTGTTTTGAATGCAGTTTTTTTGTAAGTATTTCTGTGTTTGTATTTTCAAACTACAGGTCGCAACCAAGTGCTGGGTCATGGAATATAAGGCACTGGGTCGTGGTGATTCTGGTCAGTACCGCCGACCAGGCTGTTAAAAGTCCCGTTGGCAGTGCTACCTATCTAAGACAAGCTAGTCCGGGGCACAGCGTAGTGTCGGAACAGGTAGGGAAGTGGCCAGCAGCAGGTCTGCCCCCGCTCTGAGCACCAGCTCCTGGCCAATGGGGGTGGAGGGTGGTGCCTGCGGGCGAGAGCCGCACGGAGCCACTTGCGTACCTCCTACCTAGGAGCTGGACCTGCTGCTGGCCGCTTCTGGGGCGCAGTGTGGTCTGCAGTGCCAGAACAGGCAGGAAGCCTGGCTTAGCACCCCCACTGCATTGCTGACCGGGAGCTGCCCGAGGGAAGCCCATGGCCCAATCCCCTGCCCCAGACCTGAGCCTCCCCAAACCCAGAGCCCCTTCCTGCACCCCAAACCCCTCATCCTCGGCCCCACCCCAGAGCCTGTACCCCCCAGCCCAGAGCCCTGACCCCCTCCTGCACCTCAGCCCTGAGCCCCCTCCCACATCCTGAACCTCTCATTCCTGGCCCCACCCCGCAGCCCTCACACCCCAACCCTCTGCCTCAGCCATGAGCCCCTCCCACACCCTAAATCCCTCATCCCCAGCTCTGTTGCATCACAGGCATCAATAATTTTCTTCAACTGAGTCGCCAGAAAAAAAGTTTGTATTAGGTGAATTGAAAAATACAATTTCTTTTGTTTTTTACAGTGCAAATATTTGTAATAAAAATAAATATAAAGTGAGCACTGTATGCTATGTATTCTGTGTTGTAATTGAAATCAATATATTTGAAAATGTAGAAAGCATCCAAAAATACTTGGTATTCTATTATTGTTTAACAGTGCGATTAATCTTGTTAATTGCTTGATGGCCCTAGTTTTAATATATGGCACCTAGATATTATGATGACAGGTGCTTTAGAAATACTTAGCTCTTTGTAATTAAAATGTGAAAATTATTAATATAATCTCAATCATCTAGTCAACATAGATCACTGCTCTTGGAAAACTTCTCATGTACTTGTTTTTTTTCTTTGCTCCTGCATGCATAGTTATACAGTTGTTTTTGTCCAGCTGGAAGCAGATTTTTTTTTACCCACCCCAGCTTATTTTTTGAAGATTTTTGGCAAAAGAGGGAACACCTCTTGTTTCACCTCTGGTGAGGTCCTCTTGGAAATCTAAAATGAATGTCCTCTATCTTGCTAGATGCATACTCTGCTCTATGAAAAGGTCTTGAGTACCAGCAAGTATACCAGAGTTATAGGGAATAGTGCTGTACCTTATCCTACATGACACTGACTGAAACAGGTGTCCTGTATGTATTTTAAATCCCAATGTGTGTTTCTGAAACTTTCAATGTCCTTATTAGGTCCAGACGCTACAATTTCATCCATTTGAAACACAGACCCTTGTTTCTGGATCTTATGATAAGTAAGTGGGGAAATATTTGCTTTTTGCACTATTGTAGGTGGGTCTGGTAGCACCATCTTGTATTCAGGTTGCTGGATACTTCCTATTATAAAACCTAATTTTCAATAGCTTATAACTTTTTGCCAAATTTTTAACTGTTTGGGATGAAGTTTTCCATGCCAGGTATCTGCCTCATGATAATTTTTAATTTATTAATTCCGCCAGAATGCTTTGGCTGCTTCCAGAAATGAGGTTAGGGGAAAATGTTTTCCCCCGTTAAATAAATAAAAATCCCGGCTACATTTTCTTTGTAAAGCTCTAGCAATCCTATGCTTTGGAGCAGGTACTTGAAATTTGGCAGAAGGTGGTGGCCTTTGTCTCAGGACGGTGCATTTCTTCATTCCCATGAAAAACAGCCTAAATTTGGTCAATTTAGAAGCCTTTGACAAATTGCAGTTCACCCAGGCTCAGTAGAGACTTCTGTGCTCTTACTGTTCCTCTCTCCACTGGGCCTAGGTAGCACAGATGAGGAAGTAGGCTGATTTGAATGAAGAAGGGACACAAACCAGACCTATGGGAGGTGCAGATTAGGTTAACGAGACCTGTGGGAGGTTGGGGGGAGAGGGCTGAGTCTGGGGACTATCAGGGCAAGCAAACTTGGAGCTAGTGGGTTGGAGGGAAGGAGATGTGGTGAGGGGAGAACGGATCTGATGGGGAGCTGGGGTGCAGAGGGAGAACTGGGAATGGCTGGACAAAGGGGCTGGAACAAGTAGCCAGGAGAGGGATATAGGGGAACGTGGGTTGGGGGAGGTGACAGGAGGCATGAGTGTGACAGATTGGCTAAGGAGGCAGGAGGAGTGGAATTGGGAATGGGTGTGGACAGTGGCTGGGATGGTGTATGTGGAATCGTGAGGATAGGGCTTGCTGGGCAAGGTGACTGGGACTAGGCTGAGAAGCCTGAGGAATGGAGATAGGGACTGGAACAGAGACAGAATTGGAATTAGGGACAGGTTGGAGAGGATGGGGCAAAAGGGGTCATGTTTGGGGGAAATGAGCAGAAGTCTGTGCTCCCTAGAGCAGACTTTTTTCTAGAGCTTGAAATGGAACCCAAGATTCCTGAGTGTCAACATTCCTCGTTGGTCAGCAGATACGCTACAAAGTGTCCCATCCACCTCTAGTGTGGTCCACATAGAGGATGGCAACCTATAATTAGCAGTTACTGTTAGCTCAAGTGGCAGATGTGTCTGCAGTGGAGCTAAGGGTTCCAACCCTGACGATGAGCCATGTCTGTCAGTGCAGTACCACATGATGGAAATTGGGTGGTTTTAGTTCTCTTTTTTTTTTAAACGTAGGAAATTACACAGAACTGCATAAAAAGGCCTTTATTAAAGTTGAAAAGTAAAGCACTCAAAAGTTCAGAAATGCTAGAATGAAGGTTGTCTGTGCAGCCTAAGTTTGGCTCCCCTGTGTGTCTGCATTATGGTGCAGTCTTCAATTATATGATCACAGCTATTTTTTCCACAGGATGCCTGCCTGACTTGGTACTTGAGATGGACCTGATCTGGGAATGAACTGGGGTTTTGTAGTGAAAGAGACTTTTGTCTGTAGGATGCCTGTTTCATTTCTTGCAGAAGTGGAGAGGTGTGTAGTAGATGAAGCAGGGAACTGCAGGAAGAGAAAAGATGGTCTCAGGTCGAATGCTGCCCTGGGGAATGGGATTCTGTCCCTGCATAAGTTCCTTGTGATCTTGGGCAAGTCACCTAAGCCAGATTTTTCACAGATTGCCACTCACTGTATGTTCCTCATTTTCTGGATTCCAAACTAGAGACCCTAGGGTCTGATTTGCAGAAGTGCTGAGCTTGCCCAGCTGCAATTATAGTCAGTCGGAGCTGTGCTTTGAACTTAAGTGCTATATAATGTTAACTACTCTGAAAAATCAGGTTCTATATGTCTCAAATACAGCACCCAGAATTAGTAGATGTTTTTGATATTAATTTCTCTGTTCCTCACTTCTCCATCTGTAAAACTGGGATAATATCCCTTCACAGAGGTGTTGTGAAGCTAGATTAATGTTTGTGAAGCACTCCAATACTATAGTGATGAGCACTATAGAAAAGCCACTGAGGAGATTCTCTCTTTGGAGCAGGGGTTGAATAGTGTGTGTAGTAAATAAGGCCTGGGGCCACATGCTGCACAGTGAGAAGACAAAATATTGAGTAGTTGCTCGTCCATGTTGTGCACTGCATAAGGCGCAGGGATTCTATGGAAAAAATAGGATGCGATCATGTCATTAAAGACTGTATCCTAATATGTGCTCACAAGAGGGCTGAATTAAGGTGGCACAGGCATTCTGCCATTTCCGACCCTTTCCTCATTTCCTAACTTTTGAGTGCTTGACTTTGTGACTGTAATAATGTTCTTTTAATGTAGTTGTGTGTGTGTGTGTGTGTGTAATATATAAAGGGACAGAAAGTGTTCATAGGGGAATACAGAGATTCCAGCTTTGGTGTATAGTCGCTTTGCTGTTTCTTAGCTATACTTCCTGCGTGTTGTTCTCTGCTTAAATACCAGTCATCCTGTTTCATTTATTTATTTAAGTATTCTCTTAGCAGGTCTTTGTTTCCAAAGCTTGCATTTGGCTACTTCAGAAGGATATACTACCTGTTCTCATATTTGTCTGAGAGGGGAGTAATTTTATCTGATTAGTGGTACCCACCATTATTTCATTCCATAGCTACTCTTTCCTGTCAAATTTCTGTTCTAGGTTTTAATGTTTTTCCCTTCACATTGCCACATTTAAAAATGTATCCAAGGCAGTCACACCTTTTCATTTGCTGCATTTAGCTTATCTTAGAAATCTGGTAGAGTCTCTTAAAATATTTAGATGGCCTCTGGGATGGTTTTGAGTCTACTCCTATGCCCAGTTTCCCTTTTTTTGCTAGGGTAGACTTCTCCAAGTCGTCTGCAGCCAGTCCTCCAATGCCATAAGCACCCGTAAACCATTGTACTGATTTCCTTGAAGTATCCTGCGACCTAGAAGTAGTTGAAGGCTTCTGAAGGATGTCTGAGAAAGAAATGTTTGTTGAAATGAGCTTTCATGACATAAGTCAAGGAAATCTATTAAAAGCTATGCTATAGCAACAAATGTGCTTTTCTGCTGCGGGATGGAAGACATGAGGCTTTCAGATCAGTGTTTGGGCTTTATGTTTTTGTTTTTAAACTACAAGATTATATTGTGGATATTAACTGAGTTGAAGAGGTTTCTGAAGCTATGGTGTCTCTTTCCTCCTTTCAGGGGTGAAAGTAAGCCGGTATGGGCCGGTACGGTGTACGGGTAAAAAGTGTCTGCCGGTACTGCCCCGTACCCAGCTGACTTTAAAGTGCTGCTGTGACTTTAACATTGCTGCCCCTTTTGCTCCCCCCGGCGGTGGCGGCGGCCCTGCTGGGTCCCTTAAAGCACCGCTGCGGCAAAGGACCGTGTTTAAAGTGCTGCTGTGACAGCACTTTAATGTTGTTGCCCCTTTTGCCTGCCGTTGGTGGGGGGGGAGGGAAGGAGCAGCTGCCCTGGGGCTGGCAATTTAAAAGGGCCCGGGCTGCTGCTGCTACCGCAACAGCGTCCGAAGCCCCAGGCCTTTTAAATCGTTGCTGGAGCCCTGGGCGGCATGGGCCAGGCAGCGTGGAAGGGCCGGCTGGGGGGACACTAACCCCCAACCCCTCCCCTTCCGCCCGAGGCCCCGGCCCCCGTACCGGTAAGTCTTCGGCTTTACTTTCACCCCTGCCTCCTTTCATTAACATCAAACAACTTTGGCATGCTTGCTGCCACTTGAAGAGTTTCTGCCCCATTGGGCTCAAGTCAAGAATTATCAGAGTCCCACATGAGCCGCTCATTCTCATCATCTCATCTCTCGCTCATCTTAAATATAGGATGTCCCCAGCCACTTCTAAAGCTTAATGTCCTGTTTAAAGCATATTTGAAAATACACACAAGATGCATTTTTCATAAATTGATTTCCAAACTAACTGGTTATTTGAAACTAGTAAAATGAAATTATGTATGTTCATATTGAAGTGATATGCTGGTGTATAATTCTGGCCCCTATGCGATAGTATTTCCTGTGTAGTGATTGTATTGGAATTTATCTGCCGCATTTAGTCTCAACAGAATGGCTCTTGTACCCTCAAGAAATACCTTGGTCCGTAATATAAATCCTTTCTACATCTTTAGCATCATCTTTTATTTGCTTTTCAAAAGTCAATCTGAAAACCTAAATGCTTCCTGTGTTTTGAAGCTGCTTTCATTCAAATTCATGAATAAATTAGTGAGAACATTGCTAGGTAATAATGATAAACCAAACTTCATGAAATGTTCTGATGTGATTTCTTCTAGGTCTGCTGTCCTATATGACTGCAGAAGTCCACAGGATAATCATCGAATCTGGCGGTTTAGTGGACAGGTTGAGAGAGTGACTTGGAATCATTTTTCACCTTGTAACTTCCTCGTGAGTATATATTCTATAACCAGGTTTCAGAGTAACAGCCGTGTTAGTCTGTATTCGCAAAAAGAAAAGGAGGACTTGTGGCACCTTAGAGACTAACCAATTTATTAGAGCATAAGCTTTCGTGAGCTACAGCTCACTTCCTCAGATGCATATCGTGGAAACTGCAGCAGGCTTTATATATACACAGAGAATATGAAACAATACCTATTCTCACCCCACTGTCCTGCTGGTAATAGCTTATCTAAAGTGATCATCAGGTGGGCCATTTCCAGCACAAATCCAGGTTTTCTCACCCTCCACCCCCCCACACAAATTCACTCTCCTGCTGGTGATAGCCCATCCAAAGTGACAACTCTTTACACAATGTGCCCAGCTTGATTGTCATGCACATTGTGTAAAGAGTTGTCACTTTGGATGGGCTATCACCAGCAGGAGAGTGAATTTGTGTGGGGGGGTGGAGGGTGAGAAAACCTGGATTTGTGCTGGAAATGGCCCACCTGATGATCACTTTAGATAAGCTATTACCAGCAGGACAGTGGGGTGGGAATAGGTATTGTTTCATATTCTCTGTGTATATATAAAGCCTGCTGCAGTTTCCACGATATGCATCTGAGGAAGTGAGCTGTAGCTCACGAAAGCTTATGCTCTAATAAATTGGTTAGTCTCTAAGGTGCCACAAGTCCTCCTTTTCTTTATTCTATAACCACACGCTTATGGCTGTCAATGGTGCACTTTACCTGCTAATCAAAGATAAGGGTGTAGCTGTTCAGTTGTTGTCACTGCTATTTCATGGGCCGAGTTGAGCTACCAGCATTTTCCCCCTTAGGTGTATAGACCTTGGTTGATAACCCGCCAATAATTAGTAATGCTGATTACTTATGAATTTGGTATCTTTTTCACATGAATGCAGTTACACCATCACTCAGCCAATTTGTACTGTTTCCTTATCACCCTGGAGACTTATTTCTGAGCCATGTTTCATTAGTTTCTAGTGGTTGAAGTAGATTTTCCTCTGCTGCAGCCCTGTTGTCTCACTGATACCCTCTATTGAGATGTTACTTGCTCAGAATTTTTATTTCAAACATTTTAAGTATAGATGAGACCACTTTAATTTAATCCCTTACTTAAGCACTAGAAGGCACTGTCTAACAAGTGTAGCTGGTCAAAAAATATTGGAAATTTTAATGAAAAAACAGGGTTAGACAGGGATTCAGTCTCCACATCCATTCACTTCTTTGCTTACAATCACCAAATGTGACATGCATTTCATTGCATTTGTGAAGTAATCACCTTTTTGCTAAGACCACCAACTCATTTTACATAGACCAGATCAGATAACTTTTCAGTCACTATTGACCGGGGATAGATTTGAACTGGTAGCCAAGAGGTGAAAGGCTCCATATCCTCTGACATAGTGGGGAACAGCCCAGATCAGTGAAGGGCTGTGTCCCCCTGGCCTGTAACTTGTGGTGCCTTGCGATGCCTTGTCACTGTAGCGTCCAATCTGGACTGCTCACAAACAGCCTTCCAGCATGCAGGTCACTCCCAGATGTGTTTGTGTAACGGCAGCCTGCCAGTCATACTCTGGCTCTCACCAGCCGTGGTGATACTGCAGGGTGATCCCAACACACTGCTACTTCTCCCAGATTTTCCCCCAGAAATGCATGTCTTATACTGCCCAGCCCTCTCCTGGGCAGTCTCAATTATGTTAAGTCCATTATTCCTTTAACGGATAATATACACTAGACAGTTATCTTAAAGAGTTACCCAGGAACTTCAACTTAAACACACTGGATTAAATAAAACAAATTTAGTAACTACAAATAAATTGATTTTAAGTGAGTACAAGTAATGAGGCATAAACGTCAGAAATAGGCACTAGAAAATGTTTTATTTTTCTTGTAACTAACTTCTCAGACTATATTAGATTCAAGTAAAATTTCTCACCACATGCTTCTAGCAGCTTTACTGACCAAACTCTTTAGATCAGAACCTCTCCCCCACAGTTCCATGGCTGTTTCCTTTGTCTTCTCAGGTGCAGAGAATGAGGTGGGCAGGGAAAAAGAGTGGCGTCTTGGTGTGTTTGCCCCTCCTTTTTTATAGTTCCTGTTTGAAAAGCATTTCCAGCTGAGAACGGGAGACAGGCAGTCTGCTGAAAGAAGGAGACTCCATGCTGTTTCTTTGTTTACATGCAGATCTTAGTCCCTGCCTCCTTTCCTTGTCAAAGACTTGTCTGGGAAATGTACTTCAGGCATGATTTTAGCTTATGTTCATAACTTTACCTATAATGTTGCTATATGCACTTTACCTTGATATTACTGATCAGCAAGTTGAGTTTTCAAATACATCACAAGGCATACCTTGTACAAAGATTATTATAATAGTGCGGCGGCTGTGAACACAGGTGTTTTCCATCACATATCCCATTACCTAGTGTTTGAGTCATGCGGCATGTCAGCTGTGCAAGCTATTTAAGTGCAAGCTTAATCAAGCGTAGTTTCTTGTTTAAGAAATGTGTTCTCATCTTGTTCAGGATACTGTAATATAAAGTCTGACTTTGATGGATTTTACAAACTTTAGATTGGATGCTTAATTCTTAGGCTGTTTCTAGTGAATTGATACGGCAATTTCTTTTGACAACGTAATGTTTTCCCCAGGCTAGCACAGAAGATGGCTTTGTGTACTGTCTAGATGCTCGTTCCGATAAGCCACTTTTTACTCTGAAAGCTCATGATGAGGAAGTATCTGGTAAAGTTTATATCTTCCTTTTTATATGTAAAACGTGCCCATTAACGTGTAGTTGGAATAAGTCTTTTAAATAGTTAAGTAAATATGAACTTGTTTGAGAGAGGCAGTCTTTTGTTTAGCAAAAACCTTAAGTACTAACCATGGTAGCTGGCCATTTAAATGGCCTCTTGGTCGAGTTGTATTTTAAGGGATGTATGTTTTGACCATTGTGCATTTTTCTCATAGAATTGCATGAATAAAAATGTCAAAGCAAATATCACTGGTTTGGGTCACATTCTTGAATGAAGTAGTTTGCACAAAAATATTCTTGCATGAAGAGGATTCTGCAAAAACAAAAGAAACACCATTGATCTTTTTTGTATTTTAGTTTTTTAGATTAATAATCTCTCTCACACTCTGGGCCAGTGATAATTATTACTAACACGTACACACTCTGCAACTGACTCAAAAATGAGCACATAGTCTGGGATAACAAAAAGAAGTGCCTCTCTGATAGTTGAAAGAGGAGGCCATGAGGCTGGACAGTTGTCAGAGAAGCCATGAAGTAAGGAATTAGCAGTTGGAAGGAGAGGATTGAGCAATGATTGCCATCTGAGAGGTCCTGGTTACTGCCAGAGGAGAAAGGGGCACTGAAGGTTTTTCACACCCAGAAGGATCCCTGCTTCTCCCACTGTGTGTGTGTGTGTGGTGGGGGGAGGGGGGGCGCACAATGTTTCTATTGGTCTCCCAGTCCTTCCTTTAAGGCACATGGAGAATATGAGGTTCTTTTGACTTCCCTTTAAAATGTTACACAGGGAAGAAAAATATGTAACAATTAAATGGTGATTTTAAACTGATCTGTTCTAACTTTTCAGGACTCCAATTAAGCAGTCAGATCAAAGGGTGCCTTGTGACATCATCTGCTGACAAATATGTGAAAATTTGGGATATATTGGGAGACAAACCAAGTCTGATCCATTCCAGGGATATGAAAATGGTAAGTAGCTTATACGTCATTCTAAGAAAGTTTAAGTATAAACCATGATTAATAAAGCTCACTTTTGATTTTAACCAGGCTTCATTGTCTTGTTCTCCTTAACACTTCACATGAATTGGGCATCTTGTCCTGGGTACTGTTAGTACATCACACAATTCAACACATGACTGGCAGCCTCTGCTTTAAATCCTGGGCCAGAAAAGGCAATTATTTTTTAAAAATCATTCAAAATCAGTTTTGAAGAGGCATAGGAGGGCCTTACATTTGTTTAAGTTGTTCTGTCAAGGTGTGTTAAGGTGACCTTTTTTTGGACATTAAAACAATATTTTTTTCCTCTAGGGTGTTCTCTTCTGCGCAGCTTGTTGCCCTGATTTGCCATTTGTCTATGCCTTTGGAGGGGAGAGAGAAGGGCTTCGAGTCTGGGATATAAGCAGTATTTCTGCAGGTAACATCTCATTAATCAGTTTCAGGGTTCCATTTCTTCTCCCTAATATACTGCATATTCAGTAATACATCAAACGAAGCAACAAGGTGGTTGAGAGAACTGCAGGCTTCCAGTGGGTAATGAGGTGTATCCAGCATCCTGTTATGTTTTTTCTGCTGCTAACAGTATGCCACGCACTTTGGGTAGATTAGTCCCTGTCCTGATGAGGTTTCAGTCTAAGTGGAACAGGTGCCTTGATCTCATGCTTTGAAATATGGCATTGCAGTCTCACAACGAAAGTGTTGGAATCCTGCTTTTTTTTTCTGTTCTTTTCCTTTTTTTTAAAGTGTGAATCTTTTTAAAAAAAAAAAAAAAAAGTTCATTTTGGTTAAGAATTTGAAGTGAAGCCTCCAATGTTTGTTAAAAATTATGTATTTTCTTTCAAGGTGTATACAAAGGTGACATTGGTTTAGCTTATTCTTTTCATTTGTCTAATGTACTGGTTTTTTTTAAATGCTGGCTGCATGGCTGAGGTTGAAGATCTTCAGTTACTTTTTATATTTCGTCTCTAGAACCACTGGCTTTTAATATGCAAAAAAACTTTTGGCTGTGGTTTGCAACAGTTGGACTGGTTTTGTCCGCATGCCCAATTGTATAGTTTTATCATGTTATAAACGGTAGTGATGATGGATCTACCTTTTAAAAGGCATGCAGAAAATCAAATGAAAATCTAAACCCTAAAACCAGAATTAAATTTTAAGCATAATACCTTATGCAAAACTTAGCCTATCTCCAAGTGTGAGTAGGTGGATACCACTTAAGTACATAGGAAACAACCTGCCTTTCTCACACTTCTCTTCAGATAGAACAATCACAGACCATTTGCAACATGACCACAGAACAGCAGCCAGCGGCTCTGTGCAGGAGAAGAACCATGCCTTCCTCTTAATGTACTTAGTTAGCATAATTTCTTTGCTTTGAAATATAAAACTTAAACCCTCTTGGTTGAAAAAAAGCTTTCAAGACTCTGTTCGACTAAGTTTAAGGTTCCCATTTCATTACTGTAAACCATGCTCTAGCTGCTGTAGTGATCTTCTCTCCAGGATACTGGCATTTATGTAATCTCTTGCGTTGCAGTGAATGAAGTTTTTGGAAGCAGAGAGAGGCTGGTAGCTGCCAATACAAACTCTGCAACTAGCAGCTCCTTTGCCAGCAGTAGCAGCAAAAGTCCAGAAGCAGAAATGGAATCATGACGGATCAAACCTCACACAGATAGTATATAAATGCAAAACATCAAACCAGAGTATACTTTTGGACCTCAGTTAATATGTATTCTGCACCCACTGGTTTGGAAAGTGTTTATGGAAGTGTATCAAGTTTCCTGCAGTCTGCAGCTTTTTTTCATCTTATGGGAGGAAAACATGGTCTTGTGGTTAAGAGATAGGAGTCAGAAGTTATGGGTCCCTGCCTCTCACTAACTTGGAAAAGAGGCACCTTACTTTACCTAGCACTGAAATGGGGATTACAAACACACATGTGATGTGCTAACTTCACTTGTAAAGTGATCTATATAATTTGGCAGGAAAGAACTGTGCTACTGTAGAGTGTGTATAAAGGATTGTAATAAGTATGGATTTCTTTTTAGTTACAAATGAAAACTACTTCAACTGAAAATTGCCCTCGTATTTAAGTCAAGGGCTGAACAAAAACACTTTTAGTGTAAGTAGTCAAACAATGCTTAAGTTCCCCCAGAGTAATCTGAGGATGGACTGTTTAACAAATTTCCAGTATCGCTTTTGAAAGATTAACATCTTATTTTAAATCTCTTAGAACAGTGTTTTTCAACTGGTGGATGGCAACCGCTAGGGGGAGGGAGGTGAAAGGCAATTGAGGGCACTCAAAAGTGAAGCACTGTAAAACTACCATATAAAGAAAATCTCACTCCCTAACCCTTCAACATCAATTATTCTGTAAACTTCTCAAACTACACAGATTTATTGTTGTGATATTGATACATCCCCCCTGCCCTCTCCCCCAAGTAAATGGAAGGGGGGTTGTAGAAATCTTTGGCTGTGAATAAAAGATCACCAACCTGAAATAGTCTTAGAATATGAAACTCATAACCAGCCACAGGCTTTGGCCATTACGCAAAGTTATGGGTATTCTTTAAATACAGTATCTTAGACTACTAAACACATGCAACTATCCCACATTCTTATTAAACTGGAGGGAACACAGAGAGGGCTTTTAAACAGTCTCTAATTAGGTTTCCCTAATTATGGCATGGGTTAGGATAGCAGTAGCTAATGGATATGAAGTGTGCATAATGGAAAGCTCTACGTGGTGTGTACTTAATCTTTAAACAACACTGCTTCAGTATGTGCCATTTTAAAATAAGAAAGACACACCAAAGTAAATCCTGCCAGGATAAAAATAAAAAGGGCGGTTTGTACTTATCCCAGTGCTGGCTGGCTGGCTGGGGTGGCGGACTTGCTGTCCTGTCCCAACCTCTAGCTTGCTGATCAAAGCAGGAACTCTCACGTTTGTCTGTTCTTGCCATAGCTTGCCCCCCTGTGTGCTTTAGTTCTTCTTGTATACTCCAGAGGAGTACTGATCACTGGATTCCCCCCCCCCCCCCCCAAGTAGTCCATCCCTAACCTGTAGTCCTGACATTGTTTCATTCTGTCTTGACTCCAGTCTTCTTCTTAAAGTATCTTTCTGTCACTTAGGTTTGGCTAGATGGTGGGGTTTTTGGTTGCCAATATCTCACAATAAAGTTTCCGCTTCTGGGATGATGATCTGTGAGAAATTCAGTTTCTGGTTTCTTTTTAAAATGAGGATAGGCTGTGTGGTATTTTGTTTGTTTTTACCAATATACTGACTTATACCAGTATATGCCCTAGTGCGGTTGTAATTACACGAAGGTGACATGCAGCTTATTTCCCATGCGAGAATAACTTTGTACATAGGGCAGTTGTACTGCTTTAGCTTTATCAGTATAGATTAAAAACAAACTAGCAAACTTTTATTAAATTCCATACTCCTTGGGCTGGGTCACTGGTGCCCTTTTTTAATTGATGATGTATATTTAAGCCCCCAGGAGTTGAGAAAGTACTGTATTGTCAATTAATACTATTATGTTTTCAGCTAATTGTCTTGTAACTTTTGGAAGGGGGGAAAAAAATCAATCAGTAGGTAAAATCTGCTTTTGTTTGTGCACCTAGATTCAGTTAACAAGGGATCTCCTTTTGTACAAGTGAACTTTACTTTCTGCTTTTCAAGGTAGGAAGTGTAGAAGTAGTTAAGTGCCTATTTTCAAAGGCTTTATGCTTATGGATAGTCTGTCTTTCGTATAATGGAGTGTTTGCTAATCCTATGCTCCTTTAGTGGCTGAGATGCAAATTATGTTTCTCCAAAGCAGTTGTGCTTACTGTAAAAAATACCTGGACTTTTCAGAAACTAAGGGTGTGCTGCACTTCCAGCTTGAATTTATTTTCCAGGTGCTTTTGCCATGTAAACATACTGCCACCATGGGCTGCCCAGAGCATACCCACCCAGCTGTGATTGGAAGATCTAACTTCCTGTGGTTTGATAATCGTGCTGGGCCTGAGGTATAAAAGTCATCCAGCTGCTTGCCCAGAGGCAGAAACTTGGGTCACCTAGGGAAACTTTAGATGCCACATGAGTTTAGATAGAAGGCGAATGGGGGATTGCAGGCATCTAACTACCTTTGTAGGTCTGACCCCTTGCCAACTTCTGTAAACAAAACCCGAGTAGATACTCATTTACACAGTACATCCTCTTTCCACTCATTTTGCCCCCACTGTGTCCCACAGCCTGAATACATATAGGCATTCTGTTACCCCACCCCACCTATGATTAGTTCAGCAGCTACTCATTGCATTTTCACCAGGATCTGTACATCTTTAACCATGTAAAGTGCCTACAAGGGATACAGGCAAGGGCTGGGACGTAACAAAATCAAAGTTCGGGCTGGAGACATATCAGCAAAGTTCCTATTCGTAGTGCAGGTCACTCTTCCTCAGCTGTGGTATCTCTCTTCAAACTGTTGTTTCCCAGAGGAAGCTCTACAGTTTTCAAGTAATTGACTGTTAAGAATCACCAGAGCGCTCCTTTTGCCATGCTTGATGTTAAATTCAACCTGGTTGACAGGCTCTCAGCAGCCATTTTATCAAACTGGCTCTGAAATGACAGTTTTTCAAAATAACGTTTGTGTATAATGCTTAACCGCATGGGGACAGTACCAGCAAGCCCTACAAAGGCAGAATTGGGTTAGGAGTGCAGCACATGTTGAGACACACACTGAGGATCTGCATTTTTCCATTGTGGTCTGGAAAAGCATAAATTCAGAAACTTTCAAAAGGGAGACTTGTAATTATGAGAGAGCACCTTAGAAAAGAGCCATATTTTAATTTTTCCAAAAGGAAAACAGGTTTGAATGAAATACATTTTCATTCCATAAATACATTAGCAGCAAACCCTCCCACCATCACCAGCACCTCACATGGCTACAGTTTACAGCTTAATAATGAGTAATATAAACTAGCTGGACAATTTCAAGCCTCTGGTGTTCTGAAAGCCAAGTCAACCCATCAAAACTGAACATATGGAATTAAGTAGGATCACTACATGCCTCATCTCCTATTGAACTGGAAATTAAGAGGCAACACTTATCTGAAAGCCAAATGTTGGTCTCCTATACAATTTTGTGCTCAGGTACTTGTGTTATCCACCATGAGTGCTGATTTCACAGACTATTTTTTAACCAAAGCATTTAATTTGTACTTCTAGAAGGAAAGCTGAGCATTCGAATTCTCTGTATTATGCTCTGAGCCTCAGAGAGAGAACACAAACCCCTTTGAATTAAAGTGTCAAAATACACAATTTTTTTTTCTTTTAAATCCCCAACATACTTTCATGGCTTTGTCAGTTCAAGATGTTGGCTCACAGGTTCCTATGGTAACCAAATCTCATTTTTGTTTCATGATTCTTCCATCCAAAGAACGGAGCAAGGTGACTCCCTTATCCTGTCAGTGTTTGAGCAAAATATAGAAAGATAAGAGTCAGTCTGTGCACAGTGTATTTTTATGATCTCCTTACTAGAAACTGTTCCTTGTCAACTGATAAGTGCGTCATCCATTCTCATTCAGAGTTTTAGCCATAGGGCTTAGTAAATAGGGATATAATGTTTCATTGATAAAAACATGATGCTTGGGGAAAGGGGAGTGACTTTTCCTCCCTCTTCCATCACTTATGTCCAGAGAGAGAGTCATCTGTCGAATACACTCCACTGTTAATCCTACAGTCTTCAGTCCTCACTGACTCTATTAATTCTTCCTCCTCCGAATCCTCCTCTTCCTGTGCTGAGAGACTGGATGTGGGGCCTTTACAGATTTTTAGGTGGCGAGTGAGGTGATATTTGGTTAGATAAGCCTTGGAGCATTTTTCACACACATAGTCCCTCTTTCCTTCATGGGAGTTGAGATGTTTCTTCAGGTGATTTGTCCTCAGGAACAGCTTGTCACACCTGGGACACTTGATCTGCCGTTCTCTACAAGGGATTGAAAAAAAGTTCGGTTTTCCTCATGAGACACAGCAGCTATACATTAACAGTCTTGTTTAAGTGATTAGAGGAGTTTGGAGAAAGGGGGTTGCTTAAAATAGTGATTAAATTATAACAGTGATTAAAAGAAACCAGTTTACAAATGATTTCACATATGGGGTGAGACATCTGCACAGGGTTTACAAGCCACAAAGGCTCCATATCCTCAGTGTAGGTTGCTTTGTCACACTGGCAATAAATCTACTAGGGCCAACAACTGTATAGCCTTGTTATAAAGCTCTTCTAGGGTAGAATTCATTGACCAGAACAGTTTGGTTAACCAAAACTCCATACTGGCGCAGGAAGTTGGAAGGATGGTTACCCTGGTACCAGGGATCTGCCTGTTGTTCCCAGGAAGAACTGTCCAAATTTGGCAAAATTATTTCTTTGAAAAATCTCTGTTCAGTAGACACATATTAAGAGTTTGGCAGCTAAATTCTCTAAAGATTCTGTCTGCACTGCTCCATACCGGGGCTCAGCATTGGTGCTCAGGGCCAGCTGCTGTGATACCAGAACTGGGAGCAGGGAGACTCCCTGTCCTGTGCTGTCAAATGCTCCCTAACTATCTCAGACGCTGTGGAGAATGAATCAGCCTGACAAATGCAGAAAGGACAAGAACTGGGAGGGGGATGGGTGGAGGCATTAGATTCAGCAAGGAGCTCAGGGGGCAGGGGAAGACAGATTGGCTGCAGATCCCAGGGTGGAGACTGGGAATGCGTGGACAAAGACTGGGATGAGGAGTTGATAGGTGAGAATGCTAGTGAGAGGCTGTGGCATGCTTTCTGATTCTGCATGGTCACACTGGAACTTGGAGAGTTTTCAGCTGAGAATTAGGGACAAAAATCAGTGGATTACCTTCCTTCCCAAAACTGAGGGTTGAGAATGCTATTACACAATGCAAGCAGGATGATTTGGGTTTTCTCTCTAGTAAGAAAAGCAAATTTTGCAGAAGCCTTGAAAGGTTCAATGGTAGCTTTCCTGTCAAAATATTCCATCCCCAACAGATGGCCAATAACACAGCCATCCTAGAGTTGATCAAGATGCACTTCCCCATAACCTAGAGTGATATTTATTTTCTGAGCATGTCCACAAAGTATTCTGTATTGTTTACGCCATAGGCCTGGCTCTAGACTTCCTGCTGGTTAGCTGCCATACTTAAGGTCACTTACTGTGTGTGGGTGAGTACATGCTGCTTGAGGTCCTGCCTCCGCATGAACAGCTTATCACAGTAATCGCACTTCAGGTTCTTCTCCCCAGTGTGGATAACCATGTGCGATTCCAGGTGAGCCTTTTGGGTGAACGACTTGTCACAGAGCGCGCAGCGATAATTTTTCTGACCTAGAATTGCACACACACACAGTGACAATGAAGTCTGCAAAAAAAACCCATCATTCACTTCAGAAGAATCTTTCCCTGAAGCATTAAGAATTCACCTGTCTATTTCTGCAGCTCTGTTTCAAACTCAGCATGATGACTTATTAAAACAACAGTCTGGGCTAGCCATGCAAGAAATCAAAATTTGACACCTGAGCTCAATTCAATCACTCCAGAGCTGGGAGATTTATAAAGAGGCAGGATACCCAGAGACGCTGTGCAATTGCCTTTGCAATTGCAGCGTAGATAAGGTAAATCTAATGAAGAGTTTGTATAATCAAATATTTTAAGCACTTTGGGGTACATCTGAATGGAAAGTACTCTTACAGTTAGAGTGCTGTCATTGAGTGTTCAGTACTTGACCTGAAGACTGGTATTTCAAGGTTAAGAACTGGGACACTGAACACTCAAACACTGCCTCGGTCCTATTGCTGGTTTGGCCTTCTGGGTAATCTTGGGCAAGTCTACTAATGGCTTTTAGCCAAGATAGCTGACTGCCAGATGTTGGGACTAGACAACAGGGGATGGATCAGTTGATAATTGCCCTGTTCTGTTCATAGCATCTGGAATTGGCCATGGTCGGGAGACAGGATGCCATTCTTATGTTCTTACATCCCTTTACCACTCTGTTCCAGTTTTCCCATCTGTAAAATGGGGATAATGATGCTTACAACAAAAAGTTTGAGCTATACTGATGAAAAGTTGTATATAGGAGTTAGTAATTACCACCACCACCAGGTACCCATTTAACTAAGGCAGTCTGCAAAGATATTTACCTTTCAATTTCCTGCCTTTAAAAAGTTCATGTCGTAAACAAGCCTACTTTGTGGCTCCTATAATCCTATCGTGCAGAGCAGAGTAATTTATCCTAGGATTTCGGGCTGAAGCCATAAACCTCAAGCAATATGTAACTGGTGCCATCCACAGACTGACAGCTTATTTAGATTTAGCCTCTGAGGAATGAAGAGTCTGGATAAAGGCTTGGTTATGTACCTCAATGTGATTAAACCAGTGACTGAGGAGTTAAAGCTGGCACAGATGCATTACTGAGTAAAGGCAGTTACCACCTGACAAGTGTTCAACAGTTGACATGGAAATGAGATGGTGGTCTTGGTTCAGTTCCTAGTGGATAGGTGTCCATATCACAAAACCCCCAACATAACTGGCACTTATGTTAGCAGTCTCAGCACGTAAGGTCAAGAACTGAATGGATCTGGAGACTGTTACTCTCTCAATCCATAGGCAGGCCCTGGATACTGAGGTGCTGGGGGCGTTATCAGTACCTGGAGACAGAGACAGTGCTTCCAGGTCAAGGCTGAAGCACGTAGAGGCAGCAGCTGGGATAAGTGCATTGCTGCTGTATGTATAAAACTTATTTTGTGAATGAACAAAGGATTTCAGTCTCCGGGGCTGATAATCTGGCACCTTTTGCCAGCAGTAAGTTTACTTCAATTCAAACAACACTTTGTGAAATGGCATCTTAAAGTCCAACTCAGGCCATCTGCCTTACCTGTGTGTATCTTGAGGTGAGTCCGGAGGTTGCTGGGATCGCTGAAAGCTTTGCTACAGAAATCGCACTTGTGTGGCTTCATGCCCATGTGTCCCATGAAATGGACATGAAGTTTGGAAGGAGAAATGAAAGCTTGGGGGCACATGGAGCACTTCCACTTCCTTTCCTTACTGTGGCCTGATCCATGATTGCTGCTGTGTCCCTGGCTGGGGAGGTGGTTATGGATGTGACTGCTCAGATGGGCCTTAAACTCTGTGTAGGAAGTGCATTCCTTTCCACAGTGACAAACGTGCACATCTGGGTGTTCAGGGACACCTGTAACCCAAAAGCATTTCTTTTGATTAGACACACCATTCCTTCACACACTCAAAACATTGCTAGCCCACTTTATAACATGGCTGCATACTTTCCCCAATTTCTCTGATATTACATATAATCAAGTGCTGTGGTTTTTCTACAGCTTGTTAAATTGAGTCTTATGCATGCTTCAAAGGGTATCAACAGACTACAGTGGCTTATGATACCTGTTCTACCCACGAACCTTGGGAACACCAACTAAAGCTATTCATAAGCTACAGGATGGATGAACTGTACTTCAAGTGAAGTAATAAGCTCAACAGACAAAGGTCTGGGAAATCAGAATTCTTTCACTGACTCAGTCACTCGCTGTGCTACCTTGAACAAGTTTCTGTGCCTCGATTTCCCCACCTGTAAAAGGGTGATAGTGATACATATTCACACTTGTAAAGTGTTTGGGATCCTTGGATGAAAGGCATTATATATTAATCATAGTAATAGTACTGAGCCAAATTCTGGTAGATCTTATTCAGTTCTTAACTTCAATGGAAGTTTTGCCTCAATAAAGATTAAATACAGTTGGATAAGGACTTTAGATTTTGGTCTATCATAGTCTAACAGAATTATGGGCAGGAGCAGCATCCTCCAACCCTTGAAGTCCAATGAACAAGCAACAGTCATTTAAAATTCTTTCCTCCTTTGTGCTTGGTTCCTCCTGCTTGAAAACTAAAGGTGGACCTAGAGTTCCCTTGTTAATCAGTGCTGGCATCTATCAGGCTCTCAACTAAGCCATGCAGGTGAAGGGAAGCTTGCACTGCATTTGGTACTATACAATAGTTTGGCTCAGTGCCCTCATCCTTCTGCAAGCGCTAAGTTCACCATCATTTGTTATGTGGAAATTTAAACTATGAAGAGCATTACACCAATATCTGTTATGACCACTCAAAATCTTGAGAATCTTACACATCCTATTATTGTCTCTCCCAAGTTATGGATGACAGAGAAACAACTCTCTCGGTCCTACTGGAATATGAAATCTTTTCATTCTGAGCAGAGAGAAATGAAAGGGCTGTGATAGCAATAGTGAAGAACCTGTTATTTACACGTAGTGGATTGGAATTTATAGGAATACAATGCCACTCACTACCAAGTGCTAACAAAAAAACTTAAGGAAATCCCAACTCACATACCAGAGGCAGCATATAAAAGGGAGCTCATGTTCGACTTTGTAAAAGCAAATAAATGTGCCTGTCTTCTTACCAATCTGTCTAGCATAATCCCGACTGTAATAAAAGAGAAGCTCTTGTTCAGGAGGGATGTCCCGTGAGGTGCAGAAGTACATTTTTCCATCATGGGGATAAGCTACCAGATTCTGCTCTTCTCGATTCCTACACCAACAAAGGAGACTTTAAACACCTTTCAAAATTGTCAGCTTTGCTTTTTGTTCCCAAGCTATCAGTAGTACTAAAAGACAATGGAATCTCCTTAAAGAACTCTCAGCATCCTGTGGAGAATTTTCATTTCAGAAACAGTTCTTCTCAACTGCAATTCTACCACTTCCCTCATTCTTTATTACTAGGGATGATGACATGAAACTCATTTATTCCTATTGCTTAGTTCCCTATAAAGTCATTGCGTATTTGTGACATCATAATTGGTTGCTGTGAAAACAACTGACATCAGAGAGAGCAAACTGGAGGAAACGAGCAGTTGACCTCTTAAGAGAACTAAGACCCTTTTTCATGCTAATGCCCCTAATAAAAAAGACAAGGGAAGAGAAATACAAAATGAGTCTTATAAGCAGAATTAACTGAATTTAAAGCACTTGCAAAGTTTTCCAGGAGGCAGTAGTGTCTTGCTAGCCTGGCAGATCAACTAGGTAGAACATGCAAGCAGCACTGCACCACTTTGCTAGAAGACCCAAAGCCAGGAACAACTTGATTCCCGCTCACTAGCCTGATGAAGTGAATTACAGAGGAGACCTGCTTTGTGTCTCATGGAGTAATAGGGAAAATATTATATCCTTCCTTCTGACCCACTCATGGGGCAATATTCACATCAGTTTGCACAGCTCTCCTTGCAGGCTCCCAGGTAGAGAAAAAGGTATAGCTATCAGTAGGGATTAGGAGAAAGGTAGTGAATCCCAGAACAAAGGGATGGTGTTGGCCCACATTGCAGTACCTGGAGCATCTTATCAGTAAAGGTATAAAGCAAAAATGCAAGCAAATGCCATCTTAACAGATATATTTTAAAAGGTGTGAGGAAGGGAAGAGACAACAATAGACCACCATATTCACAAAAGCAGCAGCTGGCATAAGGCTTAAAAGGACAAATGACTAGATTCAATTCACAGGTTTGGAGTGATGCTTTACCATATAATTAGTTTCCCCTGTAATACCCTGCCCAGCCTCTTGCTTGCTGCTTTACTGATTTTCTCCTAGCAACAATCCCAGCTTCCTAGAAATCCCTCAAAGGCTCGCTCAGCACCACTCTTTAATTATCACATAGGGCAGCCACTGCAGCGGGCTGCACATTCACTCTTCAAAATTTCTCTAGGCCATGGGCAGACTTCAGAGTCACATGGAGTCAAGGGGACTGGCTGTTTGCATCAACCCTCCCCCTCCCTCACAGTCCTTTAACCCCAGCTTCACTCCACGCCTGCCCTGTACCCCTACCCCTCACTTTCTCTTTTCCTTCCATTTAGTTGATCCCCTTGTAAATAACCCCTTCCAAATAAACAAATAATGGAACTAACATGACATTTGCCACCAACACGTTCACTCTACTTGTGTTCTACCCCCACCCGCACCCTGTGTCTGTCTGGTCTATTTAGACAATGTCTCATTGTTTCCTTGTACATATCAAACCCCTCCTCTTTCCCCCACCCCCACATCTGTCTGTATCCATCTGTTGTCTCTTGCCTTATCATAGATCATAAGCTTTTTATGGTACGGACTGTCTTTTTGTTCTGTGTTTGTACAGTGCCTAGCACAATGGAATGCTGGACCACAGGTGCATGGAGCTCCTATGCACTATGGTAGTACAAATAATGCAGTCTTTTTTTTTTTTTTTTTTTTTTTTTTATAAAGGACAACACCATAGGGTCCAAATCTGCTCAATCTGGGTAAACGTAGCTCTCACCGGGCTCTGCGTACAAACATCATCCAGTTACACTCGTTTTCATCCGTTGTAATGATGTAGAACTCCAGGACACCATTGTGGTACATCTGACAGCAAAGACAAAACAAACAGTGTCAGGATAATAAGTGGCAATGACTTTGGTCAGAGCTCATCCCTTTCTTTAGGGGAGGAATTGCTTTCCTCCCACACAACTGCTATCTGACTTCACTGTGTCTTTCCCGTGCTGCCCCCAATGGTGAACCAAGCCATAACAATATAGGGGCACCTAAGCTACAGGAAGTGATTTAACGTCATTTCTTCTCCAAGCTTGTCTTCAACCTCAGAGGGTAACGCTGTACCTTGCACAGAAGTTCCCTGATCCCTCCATCGAACAGGCCTTGCAACAATCACAAATCCTTGGTGTAGAGAGAAGAGTCATACACCACTGGGACCTCATATTCCTAATGGGAGCCGCCGCCACCACCACCACATCACAAATCCCTCCCCCACCTGCGCCCCCCCACCCCTCAGGTTAGCACAAACATCCTGACCCCTGGGGACCAAGCTAGAGACTGACGTATGGTGATGCCTGACACCACAATCACTAGTCTTAAATCTGCTCATTTATTTGAATATTTTTCTCCTCCCTGCTTCCATTTAGGCTTTTGACAAATATTTTCATCTGCTTTTCTAACAGGCCAAGCTTCAGGAACAGTGGTATCTTGTGGCTCTCTCCAACTACTTGCTCCACACAGCTCAAATATTAACCACTGTATTTTTAAATATTTTTTAAATGATAGTCAGTAACTGCAGTTAACAAAGGTTTATCTGATTGACAATGAATGAATGCAGTTCATTTTTCATCACCTCTAATAGCATTAAAATGAGAAAAAGATTGCAGGGAGGTAAGGGAGGGTGTAAGTATGTACACCAAAATGAAGGTTAAAATGATTCGTTGGCCTGAATTAACTGTTAGTCTTTAAGATTGTTACCTCTGCATAGTCACCCTTGTTGGACTGGTGCCTCCTGGCATCAAGCTGTGGGAAATCTTTACAGTAATGTTGATTGTGGCCATTCACCCTCCCTCCCCATCATGGAGAGTTCCAAGGGTATAAAAATGGGAGTGGCCCCATCCATCCCTCAGCTGCTTTCCTAAGTTTGGAATTCTTGACCTGAGAATTTGGGATGGAGAGTGAATATGCAGATTTGACACTTTTGAAGAACAATTGCTGGTAAGTAACCTCTCTCTTCGAGTGGCCTCTGCGTACTATTGCTTGTGGAGATTAGCAAGCAGTACAAATACTATAGAAAGGCGGGCTGAGTTGTTCTAGGTGAACAAGGAATACAAAATTGATAAAACTATGTGGCGTGTCAAAAGAAGTTACAACATGTCACTCTTACAGCTCAGACCTCAGTGAGAGAATTTTTTTGCTGCAGACACCTACAGTTTCGAGCTTTGCAAATTCTATGAAAAAAAAACAAAAAAAAAAAACCGTAAGACATGCACTGGATGCTGCCTTTGGATCAGTTGACTATGTTAGACGTTACCAGATGAATGAACATGTGCAAGTCCTCACTTGGGCTTAAGGGAGACTTGGGGAAATATAGACAAGTTAGCAGCCAGTGTAAGATGAAAATAGAGATTAATTGAGACAGAGTACTGTCAAGAAAGAGTGGTGCCTTTGTAATCAATCAGTTTTATGGCGGTCATAGACATAAGTCTGGATAAAAGTAACACCAGGTACCACTGGTAAGGAGCCTGTCTGTGTACCAAAATCTAGCTATAGAATGAATGCACCAATGACCTGATGTCCACGACACATCAGGAAACAGTTCACACACCCGCTCTCGCTCTTTTTTTTTTTTTTTTTTAATTTGCTGCTTAAATGAAAGCATCCCATGGATATTTGTGGTGAGTTGAACTGGAATAATATGGCTATACCACAAGGAGAGAGAATATAATGCCAGTGTCACCTTATTGGTAGCAATTGCTATGTGCTGACTGGTCAAGGAATAGCAAACATCAAAAATCCCAAGGAATTGTTCTTAATGTCAGCTGAGAATCCCAATTTTACACGTTAAGTGCTTTCCCACTGGGAACTGAGACTGGAGGGAAGTTTAAAACAATATGAAGACACTTTCACAGGACCTGTACCTGACACAGATTGCCTGCTACACACAGAGGATGAAAATCCAAGGTCTTCCTGGCAATGCAGTAGAATAGATTCCAAAGACATGGCACCAGATGGCTTAATCTAATCAGAACTGAGACTTCTGGTGCAAAGGCAGCATGGTCCTGGAGAGGCTGCCACTTTTTTTTTTTTCCTTTAAATAATAAAGCATTGCTCCTTGGAAGCTCAGAGCTGTCAGTATGCAGTTGAGTGAACATAAACAGAAGAAGCATGCAGAACCAGTAATCCAGCATCAGAAGATGACAGGGGTGTGGACTCCAGGAAAGCTTTTTGTGGCCTGTCTTCAGAACAAAGCACTGATACTGCTGTTTGGAACCTAGCTGTCTCTGGGTACCAATGGCCTTGGATGGTTTCAAAGTCAGGACATTAGCACTGGATTAGCAATTGTATTCATTCCCAGAGTTGCAGCACTGAATGAGACTCAGTAGGTACTGAAGCCACCTCAGTCTGGGCCTGGGAATGGTTTCCAAGGTTTCAGTGCTGAGGGTATCTTGGCACAAGGAAATCTCAGCTAGGGTTTCAGAGCAAAGAAAGCTCATGGCAGCTCCTACTAAGAACCCTGACCTGGTTTCAGAAACAGTTCTACTGATTTTGTCTAGAGGGACTACCACAAAAGAAATACCTATATCCTTATTCAACTATCTTGCAGGTCCTTCAAGTAAACCATCAGCAGACATCACCTCTGGGTACTATTTAGATAAGACTAAGTATCTGACACTGGAGGGAAAACACACTTCTGGGATAAGAGACCCAGATTTGGGAGTGATGACTCCCAAAGAATGAGGGATTACAGTGTCAGTAGTGCCAGGATTTCAGCATCAGACTTGGTCATTCTAGATAGATCTGCAGACCTCTGAGCCATTTAAACTAGGAACAGAATCCAACTGCATGTGTTTCTCCTGGACTTGCACAGCTGGATCCTCAGTACGTCACTGCCACATGTAGAGTTGATGGTATTAGAAAATCAAGAGTGACAGAGCTGGTGCTAAAAAGTCAAGGGTGTCAGAATCAGTTGACCTTGAGAGATCAGGAACCTTGATGACACTTATGGATAGCCCGGAAAGGAAAACTAAAGGTTTTAAGTGCTTTCCTACATCAAATGACCTATCACTTTGGTGGGGACTCCACACAGTCTGCAATGTAACCAAATAAAACAGTGCTGATTCCAGAAGTACAAATGAGAACTCAGTGTGCAACACTATGGAATATTGGTCATCACAAGTAGCCCACTCCAGGACCTAGCCCTAGACTAGAGAATGTTCCATTATGTTACAAATTTAACTGTCAGTGCATTGTGTTATATCAGCTGTCACTAGTGGCCTGGCAAAGGCCATATTGCATAGCTGGTATCATATACATCAGGGGTCAGCAACCTTTCAGAAGTGGTGTGCCAAGTCTAATTTATTCACTCTAATTTAAGGTTTCACGTGCCAGTAATACATTTTAACGTTTTTAGAAGGTGTCTCTGTATAATATATAACTAAACTATTGTTGTATATAAAGTAAATAAGGTTTTTAAAATGTTTAAGAAGCTTCATTTAAAATTAAATTAAAATGCAGATCTTATCAGTTTAGTGTGATCTTTTCCTTGCTGAGTTTTCCAATGTCTGGCATGTATTTGGATACTTGAAGCTGCACACAGGCTTGTGAGTGATCAGTTGTTAACTGGCTCCGAGAGGGACAGAGGACAGATTTCATGTGTGAAAATACCTGTTCACACAGGTATGTGGATCTAAATGCTGAAAGAACTGCAAACGCAATTTTCTTCAAACAGTTAAATTTCACGGGCAGTGAGGTCCAGCAGGTCAGAATAGAGGCCCCATGATCTCTCTCAGTAGCTTTAAGTGCACTTCGCAGATCTCCAAACTTTGATGCCCACAATTCTGAGCATTTTAACTGAATGAGCTGCATTTTGAAATCTTCAGCACCCATCCACTGAAATACAGACAAATCCAAGTCGCTTTCATTGAACTTTTCAGGTTTAATTAGAAAAGAAAGCATTGAGCCAAATCGCTGGAAATCTAGAAATCTGTCAGAAAATTATGATTCCAGTTCTTGCATGTACATTCCAATCTCATCAACACTGACAGTGCAACGTGCCAATAGCTCTTTCATGTGTTGGAAGTAGCGAAAAGTCGAAGTTCAAATATCCCGAGAAAAAAATGCTAGTTATTCAACAAATGCCTTCCAGGTTTCATAAAGATCCAGAATCGTTTGCCCTGGAGATGGAGGTTGAGTTAGTTTAGGTGAGAGGTGATGTCAGTTAGAAACATGAGCTTACACAGCCATTTGTCATCATCCAGTTCAGGGTAGTTTTGTCATTTTTCCGACAAAAAGGCCTTGATTGCATCAAAACAGTTTACAAAGCACACCAAAACCTTGCCACAACTTAGCCACCAAATGTTGCTGTGAAGTGGAATGTCATTATAAGCGATGTCCATCTCTTCTAGCAGTTCTTGAAACTGTCTGAGAGTCAAAGCAGGTCGAGCAACAACGACATTCACAATTTGCACCACAGTATTCATCACATTATTAAGCTCTGAATTAGAAATTGTAGCATACAGTATTTCTTGATGGATAATATAGTGAAATTTGACTGTCGGGCGGCCAGTTTGATCTTCAAGTAACTTTACAAATCCCTTCTGTTTTCCGACCATGGAAGGAGCACCATCTGTTGTCACACAAAATATTTTTCTGATGTCAACTCCTCATTCTTCAAAATGGTTTACAAAAGTTTCTGCTATATCTTCCCCTTTTGTTGCGCCATGCAGGGGTTTTAGGCAACAAAGTTCCTCCTGGATTTCACCGGAAGCACAATATCTTGCAACAACTGCCAAACGTGGAACACTGTTTATATCCACGCTCTCATCAACTACAACGCTAAACACTGCTGTGTCTTTTAATGCAGTTGTCTGCTTTTCGTTAATGTTTTCTGCCATTTTGCTTACGCATCTCTCAACTGGTGTGGCAGAGACAGGCAGTTCTTTTATTCTAGATACGCATCTTTATTTGGCAAATCATTGAACAAAACCTCTGAACTGCTGAGGAAAACTTCTTTTATGTATTCCCCATCTGTAAACGGCTTTCCGTTTTTTGCAATGCACTGTGCAATCTTGTAACTTCCTTCTGTGGCTCAATTTTAACTTACACTTAAGCATTTTAAAAACACTGCTTTGCTTTTCATATCCTGCTACCGCCTTTTTGATCGATTGAATCTTGTCTGCTTCATCAAGAAAGGTTCTCTCGTGCTTCGTTTGAAAATGTCGAACACTTGATGTGCGACAAACAGAAAGCACATACAAGCATGGTCCTTCTTTTGAATAAATCCAATGTCTGTCCAAGAAGGCTGAATGAATGGACATCTAACTTTGCTTTCTTAGGAGCTGACATTTTGTCACATGTACCCCTCAACTTACAGTGGGAAAAAAAATCGCGACGGATGGCACACACAATGTCAAAAGCAATGCGCTGTTCCATGTGACGTGATAGTGATGTAAGCAGCAAATCAGGACTTAAAAATTGTTCCAGCACCACTCTACTGGAATATTTTTAAGGTGGGGGTGCTCAGCTGCACCCCCTCTTGCCTATCCGCACACCTCACTGCCCCAGGCTGGGGCCAGTGGACCACAGCTGGGGGCAGGTATAGAGCCCCGAGCCAGCGGCCGGGACCCCAGGATGGCAACAGAGCCCCCGGGACTGGTGGCCAGGACCCGCAGCGGGCTGAGCGGGGCTAGTGGATGGGACCGGCATCTGGGACCCCAGGACGGTAGCAGAGCCCCCGGGACCGGTGGCCAGGACCCGGGCAGTGTGAGTGCCACTCAAAATCATCTTGCGTGCCACCTTTGGCATACATGCCATAGGTTGCTGACCCCTGATATACATATACCCCCCACAAAAACCATCTTGATTTGGGGGGGTGTTAAAGAGAAGAGAGCATTCAAGTCACAGTTAAAACTACCACTAACTGTCAGTTTTGACACTGACATAAGATTTAGGGAGACTTGACATACGCTGACCTTCCAAATGTGATTGGTTGTCTTGTCTGTCCAATCTGCTACTTCCAAAGAGTGACTCTGTTGCCCAATCAGAGGTCCAAAGCAAGTCCTCACAGGAATGGTCTCCCGAGTCCACACACCTATCAGCAGAAAGGCACTGACTGCAGAATCAATTATTTAAACAACAAGTCAAACAACTAAAAGATGCAGTGTTTGTGAGATAATGTTCTGAGGGTTATACCTGGGCATCAGACCATAAAACCTTGTATTCCACAAATGGGATACAATTATTATAGAAACAAGTGCCACCACCATCATATAACGCCCCTGTGAGCCATTTGTTCTAATTACAATATTTATTTTTGGCTTCTAAAGCAAGTCATTTACTTTCAGATGAGCTGTAAAACTAAGGTCCTGACCATTTATGCCCATTAAAAATTTTATTGCATTTTCTGCAGAACCAGAAAATTATCATTTCAGTACCTACCTAATTCCCATGAATTTAGCCTACCTAATCCCCATGAATTGCCAGAACTGTTGCTGGGCACCGTTAAGTAGATTCTGCATTTCTCATCAGAGGCAAATGTATTTCTGTGATGAGCAGAGAAATTCCTGTATCCAGATTATTATTATTAAACATTTATATTTATAGCCCCACACCAATACATTTGATAGCTTCCAGGAGCAAAGCGGAAAGCTCACAGAGCACAAGGGTAATCTGTTCCCAACAAGAAGCATCACTATGCAAACCAGCTTCTCTAGCTGAAGTTTCCAACTAGTCTTCAGACCCTGGGCGAGTGCAGCGCAATAATCCAATCTTAAAGTGACAAAAACATGGATTATAATAACAAGGTCCACATCTAAAGGGAAGGTCACAACCAACCTGCCAAGTGCAGATGGAAAAGACGGCACTTGAGCAATTCTACTACCAGAACATCCAGAAGCAACTAGGGATTCAGCAAGACCCCAGACTGCAAACCTGAAGGTATGTCCACACTAAACCACTGCAGCTGTGCCTCTAGCGCTTGTTTGTAGACACTACCTACACCAACAGGAGAGGTTCTCTCATCAGCACGGGTAATCCACTTCCCCAAGAGGCGGTAGCTATGTCGACCTTGCGCCGTCTACATCGGAAGGTCGGCATAGCGATGTATCTCAGGAGTGTGGATTTTTCACACCTCTGAGACACAGCTATGCCGATATAAATTCCCAGTGTAGACCAGCCCTAACTGATGAATAGTGGTCAGATATCAACTCCGCTGTTCCTTCTGATTGTTTCCCCTAAACTACAATTGGTATCTCTATCTTATCTAAGTTAAGCGTCAAGCTCCAATTTCAGCCAGACACTGGGAAAGTTACTTAACTGCAGTGTCTGGATTTGATGACATGGAGTCCTGAATCTGGGTGTAATCCACATACTGAAGGTAACAGAGCCAGTCTGCTTCACTGACTCCCTTAACTATCTAATAAACAGGAAGGATAACTTAATAAAATCCATTAAAAGAGAATTTTTAAAGCAGATGAGCAATCATCCAATACTATCTCCTCCCACACCCCAGGTGGCTTCCCCAAAAATAAAAATGGATTGCACAGACTCAAAAGCAAGTCAATCAACCCAGCTAGGGTCTGCTGGCACATCAACAGTACTAAAGCTGCTAGTAGGTCTAGCACCGTGGCATCATATTGGAAACCTGATCTTCATCCATTGCCAGGAGATAATCTTCCAACACAATTAGTACAACCTCTATACCATATTCAGGTCTAAAACCAAACTGACCGGTGTTAGGAAAGTTAGGACTCATTATTGCTAGAGCTGCCTCATCACAATCTCTTTGATAATCTTCCTCAAAAAAGAAGACTCAAGGTAGGGAAGGATTGGTAATACTGACCATGTCAAGAGAACATGTCAGTTCTTCAACTGGTTTAAGTCCATCTAGTTTCTTTGACTTCAGTGGAGCTATGGAGATTTACACCACCTGGATCTTGTTCGATCTGAATGGAGCCTTCTTTCAGAAATGCTGGCTCCTTACTCTTCCACACATCAACAATCTCTTCTAAAAGAGACTAAATACTTCTTGAATGAAATATGCAAGTCTAAAGTTATGTTTTACATGTATACTTCACTTATTGTGGCTATGCAACATTTCCAGCATTTCAGAGTAACAGCCATGTTAGTCTGTATTCACAAAAAGAAAAGGAGTACGTGTGGCACCTTAGAGACGAACCAATTTATTTGAGCATAAGCTTTCGTGAGCTACAGCTCACTTCATCGGTAGCTCACGAAAACTTATGCTCAAATAAATTGGTTCGTCTCTAAGATGCCACAAGTACTCCTTTTCTATTTCCAGCATTGAAAACAGAATATATTTTGCCTAGACAGGAATACTGCAGGACCTACTTATTGCTGAATGGTTACTAAAGAGAAACAAATAAATTTCCTGCGCTAACGTTTTGGCTAGACTAGACATTAAAAGTATGTTACAACACATTAGCAAACACGTCCGAAAAGTCTAGTGCAGACAAGGCAGTATATACTTTAACATGTGCTAAACAGGGTGAGTTGAAGCTTAGGCTTTGCTCCAGCCTTCAATCCGACCAGTCTAGCACATCATAAAATACACATTGCCTTGTCTATACAACACTATCCAGTGTTAGCTAACACATTTAATAAGCCACCCTAAAACCCTAGTCTGGGCAAAGCCCAAAAACATGGCCACAGACCAACACTTTGCGCACTGTAAGTGATCAT
Source organism: Lepidochelys kempii (assembly GCF_965140285.1). Lineage (NCBI taxonomy): Eukaryota > Metazoa > Chordata > Testudines > Cheloniidae > Lepidochelys > Lepidochelys kempii. Next base: position 255,124,509 of record NC_136380.1, read on the forward strand.
GGTGACTGTCTGAGGGGAACACCTCTGGAGTCACCTTCTTAATGTGTAGACCCTTTCCAACTGTGTTCCATAACTATATTAATATCACTGGGGTTTGTTTTACTGCTCTGTAGAGATATATGATAAATAGATCTTCCTTACCTACTTCAGGTGCCATGATAGACTGCCGGAGAACAAGCTGTTTTGGGAGAGAAAGTCTGGCTCGGCTCTCTATTGGGGTGTCAGGAATGAAGGTTACTGGCCCATGATCTGGGCAATCTGATGGGTAGGCCTTGTCACACAGCGTGCACCCTGTGGGTGTAGAAAAAGGACAACACAGTTCAGTGAGGTATTATTTATTATTTGTATTACAGTAACACCTAGAAGGCCCAAATGACACAAGGCCCCACTGACACACATAAGGTGGGAGGAAGTACTATTATACCCCTTTTATAGGTGGTGAATGGAAGCAAGAAAAATTAGGGCCTTGTCCAAAGTCACATAAGAAATCTATGACACAGCTGGGAATGGAGAAATCCTACCAGGATCAGACTACAGGCTTCTTCTGACTGGTAACTCATCAGCTTCATTGGATTTTAACCTCATTAAGATTAATATGTTGTTTTAGTCAGAAGAGCTACTACATAAAAATGGCCCCTTCTTACTCCACACAGATTTGCTTTGCGATGCCTCTACCTACTTTACTGACTTTAACAAGTTTTTCTAACCTTATCCCTGCATATCCAGGGTATGAAAAAGGAAGTCTATTCTTCCTTCTGCATCAGCAGCAAAACTGGAGCAGAGTTCTTATTGCAGCATCCTTTTTACTGGTACTGATCCAAGTGGTAGAAAAAACAGCTTCATTTGAAATCACAGGTGGAGTAAGATTTACTGGCAGTTAAAAAATACTGGCAGTTAGCCATCTTTCTGACTTGCATATTCAGCACATCTGACAAGTAACATGTAGACTGCTCATGTGTGTAGAATTTTTTAGTGAAGGGAGGCTAAGACTTCAGGATTCTTCCATTTCACCACCATCTTAAAGGGTTTTTTTTTTAAGCTTCCTGTCTAAGATGAACACCTTATTTCCAGCAGAAACTGAAACCCCTGTAGAGGAACTTATTCGTATATACTTATACTGTGTGAAGTCTATCACTAAAATTGAATTTATGGAATGCCAGTGAAAGGAATGGAAATTTGTTCCCAAGAGTGCTCAGTGGAGTAATTTCCAATAGCTGTCACTAAACATAAATCTCTATAGAACACTATTGAAAATTATTTCCATCCACTTTAAATACAATCAGGAGAAGTATTTTACACTATGACTGACTGTCACATAAAGAGTTTGCTGCTCTACTTCATTATGAACAGAGCTGACAATCCTCACCCCTCCATAATACCTCATCTCTTCACCTGGAAAGATGCTACATAAAAATTAAACAATGGCAGATTTGTGTGTGCATCCTGGAATTAATGTGTTATGGGTCAAATTGCAATACCCTTACTCAGAGCGAGTGGTATCTCCCCAAGTGGTCTCACCAACTCCAGGAGGACTAATGGTGGTATTAGGTATATTCAGTGTGGCAGGTGATCAGCTGGTATAACCTGTCACAGCTCTCATAAAGTCAACAGAGCTATGACAATTTATACCAGCTGATGGTCTGCCCCCAAAATGAATAATGGTGTCATAACGTGACCCTGTATGAAATACATATTGAATGACTATATGATCACATCCACATCCATTGCTGGATGGATGAGTGTGTAGGGCTGACATTAGAATGGATTAATGCATAAGGATGATTCTCATGTTTAGAGCAATTGCAGTAACAGGTTGATAACGTGAAATAGCCCCTAGTTCAACAACTGAAAGATAGTGTGGAAATGAATGAAAATACAACACTTAGAATGGCATCATTAACTTAAAAAAACCCCACAATTGGACATCTACATCTTGTAGTGGAATGGATGAGAAAATTCATTGCCCATACTTTATCTGAACATTAGTACTCCTATCTAGAGAATCTCAAAGTATTTTACAAATAATAATTTTAGCCTCAAGATATGTGAGTAGTTATTAGCCTTGGTGTGTGCTTTCTATTTTCCCTATTTGTAAAATGGAGGCACTGAAAAGAGGCACCAATCTTCCACAGTAACCACGGAAAAGAAATCCGCTTGAAGTAACTGGAAAAAAATCTCTTCCATCCTTACTTTCATGTATCTGGCCACAAACTCATTTTATTAAGAAGTAAAATGAAAAGCCAAAATGAAAGCTTTCAGCTGAAAAGTTATTTTTTACGATAAAACATATGTCTACACTGCCAAAAAAAGGTGTGCTCTTAATCTGGATTAGCTAACCTGCATTACCTAATTGGGGTTGAAACAGCAGTTTAGACACAGCAACTCTGCTTTTAATTGAGGTTAACAGCTCAAGTTAAAGCCCATAACAAGCTGCTAATCCCCGTTAAAAACAGTTGCTGTGTCTACACCACTGTTTCAATCCCAGGTTAGCTAACCCGAAATAAGAGCATACTTCTTTTGAGTAGTGTAGACACACAAGAGTAGCATTCTGCAATGCCATCAATTTATGCTTTGTCAAGTCCTTACAATCATTTGATATCAGAGAGATCAGATTAAAAAAATCTCTACATGCACATAAAATCATGCAAAATGTGGAGATTTTTAAACTAAATGTGTTTCTTCTTCAAATGCTTGACTAGTCGATCGGGGATTCTGATGGGATGTAGTAGGACAGAGAAAGATGAAAACCAGATAATGACCATGATGCTGAAATTTAAAGGCCTTCATATTAAAATCCAGCCTCACAGTTAAGTGGCAGCAAGCCAGACAGACAGGTGGTGGAAGTACTAGACAGACACAGATCTCTGCCACAGGAAATGAACTTTGTGATAATCTCATGCACTACCCTTCAGGTAGTCCAGGAGGGATGACAGGCTCTAGAGCAAGTCCCGAACTCCTCCTCTTGAAAGATCAGTTAGCCTCAAAACACAAAAACTCTTTTATAGGAGTCATTGGAAAAGTTAAAAGAACGTCCCTTCCCCTCCTTTCTGGATTTTCTGTTGAGTGCCTCATTTCTCATGGCTCTTTACAAATCATTCTATGTTATAATCATGGATATATACATGTGATGTAATTAAAACTTGTCAAATTAAAAAATTCATGCAATAAATTTCTTTCTTAAAGGACATTAAAGGTCAAGAAATCCACAAAAGCCAAAAAGTTCACAGGATAATGATTAAGATTCCAACCTCCAGGCAAAGTGAGAAGACAGATACAACAGAATGATGTTAAAACGGTGACCCATTATACCTAGTTGTTGGAGGTTTAATCATCCTCAACTGTAAATTTTTCTGCTTTTTTGGGTTTGTTTAATGGTCTTAACGGATTCCCCACCCCCACTAAAAGACGTCTATAAGGCTCGCTGCAATAGTCTTGATATTCGCACCCCTTATAACAGTTACATGATAAATGCTACCCAGAGGTAGAAGCAAGCACACTGGCACACTCACATATGGTAAACAAGGTAGCCATATTCTCCTTGTTTGAATTGGAGTCTTCCATTTGCAGAGATGATGGTACAAAGGCAAGACTGTCTGAAGACACATCCACATGGCCTGGCCCCATGGCTACTTCCTGGTTTATGGAAGACACAGCCACAGGCTCGAGACTGAGGCCCACTTCATGCAAGGAGACAGATTCCAGGGAAGTTAGGTTGTGTGAGGTAGAGAGCGCCACGCTTACAGAGTTGGTGCTCATGGCCACGGTATGTATGGAGTCATTTAGTGTGCTGTCCGATATACCGCTTACCCGGCCTGCAATGTGGTCAGGCTCCATGACAACAGGAATCTCCAAAGTGTTACCATGAATGGGTATGACACCACTATGACCCACTGCATCTGAAGCCAAGTTACTGCCTACCGTGTCTACAGCTAATGGTGCATGATTCCGGGAGCCATTTGGGATTTGTGAATGATCCCCAGCTACATCATCCATCGTAAGCTCCTCAGTCATCCCATCAGTAGATATTGGACTGGTTACCCTCGAAACACTCTCCATAGCGATTGTGGTATCCAGTGCTACCTCATGGCTGTCACTAGGATGTAGGCTTTGAGCACTATGTGTGTTCACTGCACGAGAGTCCATGGAGACAATCCCTGGTTCCAGGCCCACAGTTCCACTGGGTTGGAAGGGATCTAGGGCTGAAGGATTATTGGAGACAGATAAAGCTGGATTGCTATCGACATTTATAGTGTTGGGGTGGATGTACTGAGGTGGAGGTCTGTCAGCTAAATAAGATAAAATACCTGATGAAACGGAAGAGGTGGAGAAAAGGAAAAAAAGAAGAGAAGGTGAGTTTACAATATCAATTTTCAAACAGTAATAAACAATCCACAACTGCAATCCATTTAATCACACTTTATTAAGATCTCTTTATGAGTCTATCTGCAGTTTCCTTTAAACATTCCCATTTATTTTCAATTAAGTTAAGACAAGACTCAGGTAAGTCTTACAAATACAAACTCTTGGCAATTCTGAAACATCCCAATCACAAAGAAATATGCGACCACCATAAACCTTTCCCAGTGGCAATATAGGTGCAGTTTAAATTCGTAAAATTATGATGAATCACCTTTGCTCTTTTCCACCCACCAAAGCAAATGCTCTATTAATCTGATAAACTCAGGATTGCTGAGACTCTGGCAACATCTGACCCAGACTTCATAGTACAAGGAGTCAGAAAGAGTTTACATGGCAATTTGGGTATAAGTATGCTTTGCTTTCTTATACAAAAGAACATCTCAATGAAGTCTTCAAAAGATTGCTAGTGGAACTGCACATTTCATATTATGTGATGATGCCAATATACTTCTGTTAGGATTAAAGAAACTGGAGGAACTCCTTCAGGATTTACCCATTTATTTTAAAATATATATTTTATACACTTGTTTCAATCATTTGTATCAGCCAATATGTCTGGCTACAGTTCTTCCTCCAGAACCCATCTATTCAACTCCTGGATCAGCTGGGAGAGCATCATTCAAGTGTAATATGAAGGCATTTGCTCTTTTCCCTAAGGGCTAAGTCACCACTTCTTCAGCAACCCTAAACCTTTTTGCGCTAGGGACTGACAGCCCGATATAAGGACCTGAATCCTAGTGCACCTGCCCATCAGCACCAGCCACCCAGCACCCTCGCATATAGTCTCAGGAGAGAGGCCAATGGTGCACTGTAGGGACAGGAGGCCAGCACCTGTGCTGGCTGTTTAGGGTCACCATTCTGTATATGGTCACCATGCTGAGGCCTGTGAAAAGCTGGGAAGCCTCAGCAAAACAGAGGGAGCACAGTCCTTCAGCACTCTGTTAAGGGGAAGGAGGTGGGGCACAGCTTTCGGGAAAGGGGCAGCGGCCCTTTACCCCATGCCCTCCCCACAGCCCGTGCAGAAAATAGGGGAGAAAACGGCCAAGGCAACCTCCAGAACCTCACCACCTCTCCAATGGAAGGGCATTGCATTAAATAACATGGTAATTTTCTGCACTTTATATAGATGTAGAATAGATATATTAGACTTGAGGAAGAATCCAGGGAATTTGTCATAAGGAATGCCATGCAGAGTATTCTTTCACAGTCTTTAAGTATGCACAGAAGGGGAAAAAAAGCTACGTAGCTCTTCAGGTGTTCTGTAACAGCACCTATCTCAACTTCAATCTTCAGAGCTATACTACTTACCAGGTAGAATGTGTCTGAAGTAGCTGCTCTCCAGGTGAGGATAAGGTGGTGGAGGTAGGGTGTAGTTTCTCTCTGGTATACCACACATCACTCCTCGATCCCCAATACCCATTGGGAGCATTAGAGATAGGGCAGAGGGCAAGGAACTCAAGGAGGGGCCCAAGTTTGGAATTGCAACTGGCAAGCCTGCAAGAAGAAAATGTCCATTAAAATTCAGTGGAACTATGTAAGTTTAATGAACATGTAACCAAGACAAACGTTTACTAAAGTCTTACGGGTTTAGTGCAGTGTAGGAATATAGTCAAAATTCCCATTACCGTTAACTGGGGAACAAATATTTCATAATGGGCTCTTCAATCTAGCTGACAAAGGTATAACCCGATCCAATGGCTGGAAGCTGAAGCAAGACACATTCAGAGTGGAAATAAGTCATACATTTTTAACAGTGAGGGTACTTAACCATTGGACCAATTTTCCAAGGATAATGGTGACATTACTGCCAATTTTAAAATCAAGATTGGATGTTTTGCTAAAAGATATGCTTTAGGACTTATTTTGGGGAAGTTCTATCACCTGAGTTAGGCCAAACTAGATTATCACAATGGTCCCTTCTGTCCTTGGAATCTGTGAGTTATGCAGCCAAAACCACACACACTGCACTGAGCTATGTGAATTTACATGTTCTCTACTATAGGGGTTTCCCCTAGTTAGTACAATGAAACGTCTCAGCTTTCATGTGCATATTTAGAATGTTGCCAGGAGCAATCTGAGGGATAAACAGAACCCAGTGTTTCCTAAAGCATGTTCTACATCTGCCTTTTCCCTGTAACTGCAGATTTTTATTCCAGGTGAACTCCCAGCATATAATTTTTACTGATTTATTAAGATACAAGTACGTGCAAGTATTATGGCTGTATTTATGGTTAGCAGTTAGAGCTTTTTTGTTTAACATATTTGAAAGTTTTTGGTTAATTAAGAAAATGTCATTTCAAGTTTCTTTAAATTGTGTATCATTTTCTTTAGTACAGAACTTTGTTTATTAATTTTATTATGGGGCTGGGATGGGGCAAAGGGGGAGAATGAATGGAATAAACAGCAAAAGGAGAAGGTAAAAAAAGACGGAAGGGGAGAAGAGAGAGAGAAGGATGTACAGGACTATGGAGGGCATGGGAGATAAGACTGACACTGGACGGACTGTGAGAATGCTGGGGCAAACAACTGATCAGAAGACAGAAACTGTCCAGGGTTCAAGTTGTAAAAAGCAGTCCACTGACACTGCTGGGGTCAAGGGACTGTGCAGGCACTGAGGGCATGGAGTCCTAGCTGGGCCTACCTTGCCTTGCTGCTGCTCCCAGGGGCTGGTTCTACCTTGGGAAGTCATGCTCCATTTCCCAAGTGGCTGAGGCAGGTGGAGTATCCCCAGAAGACATATCATTTCTTCTAGAATCTGGGGTTCTGCTAAGGTCTAGCTGGGCCTCCTGCCCTATGGCTGCATTTTTATATACTGTCTCATTCTCTGTTTTATGTTTTCACTTGTAATGGACACTTCTGTGCAACTTCCTGAAAACTTTGTCAGGAAAAGAGGTGTGTTTTATCATTTAATATAATCTGAGTGTGGCTTTTACATAGTCTGGGGCAGATTTCTCAGCAGCAGTTCTTATTTCGAGGGACTCAAACACCACAATGATGAATGCAGCACAAAAGGAGAGAAAGAGACAGGTAGCTCATTAATACCCTATTAAAAGAAAAAGGAACTTTGGCAGGAACTGTGTGGGACACATCCATTCTTGCCACAGAAAGCACTGCTTTTGCCTTGTCTACACAAGCAACAACTTTCAGGTGTCTCTTCATCCCACAGTGTGGTTTACAACCATGAGATCAAATGTCAAATCTGCTCATTTCACCCCCCTGAGGACTCCAGCCTTCAGAGGACAAACCCAGATGCCACTATCCAGCTATGAGCACTTCACACTTATGCTACTTTGGTTTTCAACTGTTATGCAAAATGCAAATCCATAGCAAGTGACAAGTATCATCAGCCCTTCTTGCAACTCTCCAAGTTACCTGGTGCCGGTATGGCATTGTGAGTGGGTGATGCAGTCAGTCCCAAGTGACTTCCTGAGACAGGCAGGGCATTGCTCACAGAGGATGAGGTCAGCTGGTCCATCCCTACCGAACTCAGGTTCATTTCATTCATCCTACAAAAACAAACAAACAAAAAGAATATCATTCTTAAGTTTGTTCAGTCCTAGAAAAATAAGATTTGTATACAACATATGTCCACTAATCAAAATGTCCACCTCACTAATCTAAGCAGACAATATAGTTTTCCCCCATTATCAAATGGCACACATAATTTTTGTAGATAACATATATCTAACGTTGATCAAATTAGATAAAATGAAACAAAAATCAACACTAACAGACAAAAATGAGATCTCAGCTCATTCCCTGCTGCCCAAGTATTGAACAATATTGCTGAATGAAAAGTAATTGTACATACTCTTATGCTGAAATATCCAGTCCCTATAGTACAAAAGAAAGGAGATCTGCTTTATGTCTCCATTTTTAGGATTTGTCAGATTTGTCTTTTGAGGGGAGCTATTTGATTTCATTTTTTAAATAAACCACAAGCTAGAAAAGACCTCTCAAGACTCAAAACACTTTACTGTGATCTAGATTCTGTAAATATATCTTTACAAGACTGTCACCATAATTACAAATAGCTGTATTAGTTCCTTCTATACTGTCAGTAGCTGGATTGTTTATATTAGAAGTTGAACAACAGCACACAGGCATTTTGATTTTTATGGTTTATGGATTTAAACTCATTTTTTAAAGGCAGAATCAAACTAAATCTTTCTTGGGTGGAACAGATGACTCAACCGGTAATAGTTGTTTGCACTGTTGTTATAACTGCGTTGGTCCCAGGATATTCAAGAGACAAGCTGGGTGAGGTAATATCTTTTATTGGACCGTTGGTGTAAGTGACAAGCTTTGGAGATATAGAGGTCTTCCTCAGGTCCTAAGGAAGAGCTCTGTGTAATCTGAAAGCTTGGCTCTTTCACCAACAGAAGCTGGTCCAATAAATGATATTACTTCACCCACCTTGTCTCTCAACTAGGTATAGAACCTTCAACTCACTAAGGGCTAGTCTACAGTGGCAGCGCTTTAACATGGCTTGTGTAGTCGCTATGCTGCGACTACATAAGCCATGTTAAAAAACCGCAAAAAAACCACCTCCACGAGGGGCGCGGCACCTAGCACTGTAGCATTATCTACACTGGCGCTTTACAGCACTGAAACTTGCTGCATTCAGGGAGGTGTTTTTTCACACCCCTGAGCGAGAAAGTTGCAGCACTGTAAAGTGCCAGTGTAGACAAGCCCTGGGTCCACTATGACCCTGGAAAGTAGCGACAAAGTCACTTCCACAGGATGGCTGTTCTGCGAGTAATTAATTGGTATTCAAGCCAGTACACTTAATGGACATGTGTACACATCACACTACACCCTAGTTGACAGTCTCAGCAGAAGTCAAGGACTAGTTCAAACATGGATACTAAAACTAAACTCTCTCTCACCCCATTTAGGGGTCCCTTCCAAAACAGAATAGACATATACTTGGCAGGATTGAGGGCAGCAATTTGGATTGTCACTGCCTATTTTACCTACTTATGTTGACAAACCAAGCTCAAGACTTTCAATCCAGCGCAGATCACCAGCATTTAATTCGCTTAGACAATTGGAAGGAAAACTATTTTGCAGAAGTAGCCAACAAAATTTCAAATCCAGGTAGGTTAACGCACATTTTCCTTGTCATTCAAAGTTCAAATCCACACACCCGCCCATGACCAAGTTTTCAGTTTGGGGATTCAAGTGCTGATCCTGACCAAACATATGCACGTGCTTGCACTTCCCACACTGACTTTCCATGGACCAGGGCTCTTTTCTTGCTTTGATGCTGCTGAGGAAGTCTGCCCAGGGATGCTCCCATCCCAGGAGCTCCTGCTCCTCCATCCCCCTCCCCGCAGCTCAAGTGGCTGCGGAAAGCCCCCGAAGGGGAGGCTCGCCCAGCAGCCGGCACCACCAGGTGCAGGACACCAGGGCAGGGCTGAGGTCTAGCTCCGAAGCTATAAACCAGGGCACGGCTAAACAGCGAGTTTTACGGGCGACTTTCAACGCCTCGAGTCTCTCCGCCGCGGTCTGGGACTTCCGCGCCCGATCGGCCAGGGCTTTCGCCCCGCGGCGCGGCCCAGGAAACGGACACCTGCAGGCGGCCGGGCCGCCAACAGGGAGGCGGCGGCGGCCGGCTCGGATCCCGCAGGACCAGGGGCCGCCCGGAGAGCCGGGCCGGGGTGCGGGCCGCACGGCCGGCGAGGAAGGGGGCGAGGCTGGGCGGCTCCCCCCCGCGCTCCCGGCACAGCGGGCCCGGTCACACTCCCCGGGGCCCCGCCGCCGCCGCCGCCGCTCACCTGGGGTGCTCGGGCCTCGGGCCGGGCGTCTCCCGCAGGCAGCCGCAGCATCGGGCCCCTCAGCCCCCGCCCTCCCGCCGGGAGCCGCTCCCCGCTCGGGCATCCGCCGGGCTCCCGGGCCGCGCTCTCGGGGAGCCGCCGCCCCCGGCAGCGAGCGGCCGCCCAGCCCCGGCCAGAGCCCCAGCGGCCTCATGGGCCGGGCGGGGAGACAGCGGGCGGCCGAGCGGCGCGAGCCCCGCCGCGGGGAGGGGGCCGGACGCCGGCACAGGCCGAGAACCCGCCGGCCTCGGCCCGCGGCGCCGCTTCGGCTTTGTCCGGCCGCGGCATCCAGGAAGCGCTGCCGCGCGGGGCTCTTCCCGCCGGGCACCCACCTCCCGCCGCGTCGGCACCGCCGCGCTTCGCACAGCGCCGCCACCTCCCCCCGGCGTCCCCACCGCTGCTCTTCCCGTCGCATCGCCACCTCCCCACGCCGGGGCCGCGCGCCCACCGCCGCGCTTCCCGCAGCCCCCCGCTGTCCCCCTTCCAACGCTGCCCTGAGCTCGCCTCCCGCCGCTGTCTCCGCCCCAGTGAGTCTCCAGTCCGGGGATTGCCCCAACCCCCTCCCCCCCCGTTACATGCAATGCTGCCCATTTAGTTGTGGGCTGGAAATTTGAATTGAAATGGAAACTAAAATCCGCACTTTAAAAGCATACCCAGTATATGGGACAATACTTGTACCTGAGAACGCACAAGGGGTTTGAAAAGTCTGAACAAAGACTAGCTTCCTCACACAGCCGTTATTTATGGCAATGTCAGCACATTTGTTTCCGCTATATTGGCCTACCCACTAATTTCAAATTATTATTTATAAGCCAGGTCTGAAGGAGCTCTCCCTGGACAGCTAGTGATGAGCCAGGGGTGGGGGGAAAGGCTTCAGGACCAGGCTGCATTTACAGGCACACACCTACTCTGCCTAGGTATCCTGCGGACGGCGTCCTGCTGCCCAAGTGATCAATTTTGGCTGGTGTTGGTTACAAACCGCTTAAGTATTAAATGTGGGGGTCATGAAATGTTGTTATCCTTATTGTATGAGTACAGGGCAGCAGAACTGTGCTTAGTCTGCCTGCATGAGGGGGTCTCCCTCAGTGCTTAATTTGTGCTAGGGCTTGCCAGGGCTGAGCCCTGGCACCTGTAGGCATGGCAGTTCATAGCCCTGGGACCTCTGGGCTTGTCACATCAGTTATGAAAGTAACAAACTTGCTTGAGGCCCGGCACCTCTTTCATTACAAACTAAGCCCTGATCACCCTCAACTGAACGGCACTCCCTACACAGGAGGTTTGGATGCCAGATCCTAGTGCAGAGAGAGAGAGGGTGGGGTACAGGTGTTTTGTTTGGTGGTGGCTCTCCCTAAGAGTCACAGGCACTATTTGACCTGCCTCTCTCTCCTGTTTAGAGAGAGAGCTGATTAGGCTTCATAGAGAGTCTTTTGGTTTGTTAAGTGACCACTAGAGCTGAAATCAGTGGTAACCAGGTCTAAGTGCTTAGACCTGCTGTGGGACAGTGTTTCTGTGGAACAGACAGCCCAGCCTGCCCTAGCAGCGAGGTTCCCCCACTGTGAGCTGAAATCACCGAGAGCTGGGTGGAACCTCAAGAGACCGACTTGCAGAGGTCACAGTGGCAGGTGGCAGCAGAAGGTGACAGTACAGAGCCATTGGGAATGGAGCGGTAGAGTAAATGGAGGCACGACAAACAACAGTGGCCAGAGCATTGGACTATGTTTTAGTGACTTCGCTCCAGAATGCTGGATTTGTGACTGGGAAACTTATATAAATATACATTTCCTAGTACGCCAAGATTTTTAAAATGTATTATTTACCAAGGTCATTATCTCACATCATCACTATCTCAAGAGGTCATTATCTTGGGGAGTTTCTGTCCTAAAGGTTTTTATTATAATTATTTTTTATGTAAGAATGGCCATATTGGGTCAGACCAATGGTCCACCTATCCCAGTATCCTGTCTTCCAACAGTGACTATTACAGGTTCTTCAGAGGGAATCAACAGAACAGGGAATCATCGAGTGATCCATCCCGTCATCCACTCCCAACTTCTGATGAACAGAGGCTAGGGACACTCACAGCATGGTGTTGCATCCCTGCCCAACCTGGCTAATAGCCATTGATGGACCTAACCTCCATGAATTTATCTAGTTATTTTTTGAACTCTGTTATAATTTTGGCCTTCACAACATCCCTGGCAAAAAGTTCCACGGGTGACTGTACATTGTGTGAAGAAATACTTCCTTTCGTTTGTTTTAAACTTGCTGCCTATTAATTTCAGTGGGTGACCCCTGGTTCTTGTGTTAAGTGAAGGGGTAAATAACATTTCCTTATTCATTTTCTCCACACTAGTCAAGATTTTATAAGCCTCTATCATATCCCCTCTTAGTAGTCTCTTTTCCAAGGTGAAAAGTTCCAGTCTTTTTAATCTCTCCTCATATGGAATCTGTTCCATACCCCTAATCATTTTTGTTGCCCTTCTCTGTCCCTTGTCCAATTCCAATATATCTTTTTTGAGATGGGGTGACCAAAATTGTGCGCAGTATTCAAGATGTGGGCGCATCATGAATTTATATAGTAAAAGTGGAGGAGCTTGGTTTGCCAGACAGATCGGATAAACCAATACTGACAACTTATATGAAAAGGCTGAAAAACACCATGCCTCTGGACTGCATCAACATGCAGAAAGCCTTATAAGCCAGTCACTGTCAAAGCCAATTTTAGAAGAACTTAATGAGGCTGTTAAGAACGCTGGAGACACAACTCAGTTTATGTAACCAACATGGCGGTTGCATCATACTTTCTATTTAAGCAAGAGATACCACATACTACAAACTGGAGGCCAATGTTAAGTGCATTGTCACTTGTTAATCCTGAAATTGGACACTGGTTTCGAACAAGACTGGCAAATGCTCGCTATCTTTCTGAAAAAACTCAGCTGACTCTCCAGAAGCATGCAGTGCAATAGTGAAAGACTCAACAGTTGAAAAAGTGAAGAATTCTCTCACCATATTCAAAATATATGCATACATGGCTGATGAATGCACCAATGCAAATAAGCATCAAGTATTAAGTCATTGCATATGTTATCTTGATGTCCGTAGTAGGCCAGTAGATGCATTCTAGATGTTCAGGTTATAGAAGACACATCAGCTGCACCTGTGACATCTTAGAAGAGTTAAATGCTTGTAAATTGAACCCCAAACAGATGACTGCTTGTGCATTTGATGGAGCTACAAACTTCTCTGGAAGACATGGTGGAGCACAAGCTTTGCTCAGAGAAAAGTGTAACCCTAATCTCTCCTATACACACTGCAGAGGCCATCTACTCCAACTAAAGCGCTAGTACAAGCTGCAGAATCTTCAAAAGACGTTAAAAAGCCATAAATGTAATGGCTTTTTATTCTATCTCTAAACAGGAGAGAGGTCGGTAGCACGGGCTGGTGGGTGGCGTGGGGCGCGGCGGGGAGGTGGGTAGTGCCCTGCACCACCCACCGTCCCGCTCCACCCACTGCCCCTCGCTACCAACCTCCCCACTGTGCCACCCACCATCCCACACTACCGACCTCCTCACCGCACCCTGCACCACCCGCCACCCTGTACTACCGACCTCCCCTCCGCACCTCCAACCACCCTGCGCTACGAACCTCCCCACCGCCCTGTGCCACCTACCGCCCCACACTACTGACCTCCCCGCCGCGCCCCGCACCACCAACCGCCCCGTGATGCCGACCTCCCTGCTACGCCCCGTCCCACCCACCACCTGCGCTACCAACCTCCCCACCACCCTGCACCACCCACCAACCCACACTCTCAACCTCCCCACCACGCACCGTGCCACCCACCGGCCCGCACTACCGACCTCCTCACCGCACCCCGCACCAGCCACCGCCCTGCGCTACCAACCTCCCCTCTGCGCCACCCACCACCCCACGCCACAAACCTCCCCGCTGTGCCCCGCACCACCCACTGCCCCACACGACCGACCTCCCTGCCGCGCCCTGCACCACCCACCACCCCACGCTACCAACCTTCCCACTGCACCCCTGACTGACTGCCACTGACTGCCCTGTCACACCCCACATGACCTCCCTGCCATGTCCTGCGCTACCAATAATTCACCACATCCTGTATGACCAGCCTGTTGTGTCACCAACCTCCCCTCCACATCCCACATAACCCAGCCTCCCCCTTATATCCCATCCTGCCCCACCCAGCCTCCCCTCCCTGTGCAACCCAACCACCTTGCTGCGCCCAACCTACCCACCACACCCCACACAACCCGACATCCTTGCTGCATCCTGAAATCCCTGTCATGCCCTGTGCCATTGACTGCCCCACCACACACAAGCCGACCTCTCTGCCCCTCCCAACCTCCCCACTGCGCTTTGCATCAGCGACTATTCCACTGCGTCCTGACCATCGCATCCTGCATCACCTCCCTGCCACATCCTGCAACCCATTGACCTCAGAGCCGCATCGTGCCCTGCACATCCTCCCCACTGCGCCCCACCCAGATGCACCCTGTACCACCTGACCAACTGCCCACCTGCAGCCTGCTCCACTCCACCATGCCCCGCATGACCTCCCAGCTGTGACCATGCCACCTGACCTCCCTGCTGTACTTTGTACAACCTGTCTTCCCCGCCACACCCTGGGCCCCATGCTACCCAACCTCCCCGCCACATCCCACTCTCCCTCCCCCGCAACTTTCCTGTCCAACCTCCTTGCCACGTCCTGTGCTGCCTGACCTCTCCGCCGCACTCTGCAAAACCTTACTTGGCTGCACCCCTTGACCTCTTTGTTGCACCCCACAAAACCTGATCTCCCTGCCAAGCCCTGTGCTGTCCAACCTCCTCTCTGCACTACACATAACCTGACCTCCCTCCTGCACCCTGTGCCATGCAACCACTCCACCAAGTCCCACACCACCTGACCTCCCCCATGACGCCTTGTGCCCCATGCCACCCAACCTCCCTTCTGCGCCCTGACCTCCCTGCCGATAAAATTGCAGGAGTTGGCAAAACTGGTGTCATCTCTTTGGTGGAACGTGAGATACAAAAATATGAAATCACGCTTGTGAAGTAACATTGTGATACCGTCACAGAAATTAGAGATGGGAAAGAAGGTATTAGTTCTCTAGTCCCTTGGCTGGGCATGGTTATTCCCTACAGTACTTTTATTTTTTTTTAAAAAGGGCAGGGTGGGATTTCAAGGTGCAAAGCAATACTTTCATGTTGGGGTCTGGAATATAAAAATTTGGCTCTGTCATCTGATTACAGGCTCTTCAGGGAAGGGCCCATGTCTTTATCGGTACTGTAAGGTACTTTGCACACTTTTGTGCACGGTACAATAGTAATAACTCTTTCTTAAAATGTTAGCTCTGTCACTCACAGTTGCCTATCATTTGTTCCCTATATAATTAAAAAATATAGCAAAAATACAACAGCCAACTGGCAAAATAACCTCCTGTAATTTGACTATAGTCACCAGGGGGTTATATTTCACAGCGCTTTTATCACAGGTCCATGGTTTTCTAGTTATACTCTTGAGACATGGTATTCTTCTAACATATGAAACACCACACAGGGAAACACTGATTAAGGCTACACATGCATTAGAATCTCTTAATGTATATGAATAGCCTTGTAGCTCATAATCACTCAGGACTCATGTATATAAATCACACATGCTGCTCAAACCAATCCACAAGCTTCCCTTGTACTATGGTTAACTGTTAGCAGTTCTCTGAAACATGGTTATATGTATCTGTAATCTGATCATGCCTGACTCTCAAATGAGGCATCATTAAATGTTCAAAAGAAATGTTTGGATGTCTGTGCAGGAAGAGGCTTGATGGTGTCTTGCTGTCTGCACTCCCACCTTTTGATCTTAAAAAATCAGTGCTTCGGTGAATCTAAAATACCCTCATGATTTGGAAGAGTCATTCACTGCAAACCCATCAATTCTTTTTAATGGAGGATATAATCTCTCAGCATCATTCATGGCTGAGACAATGACATCATCCAGCTCTTCTACATTTTCCAGGGATTGTCATGTTCTTTATTGAACAACTAACTCTCTTTATAGCTGGGTATATCTATAGTGCTAAACAGACTTAGACTAGCAGGCCAGTGTAAGAACCTTGCAGGGACAGAAAAACCTGGTAGCAAGCGATTTAGGATTCTGTGCTCGATTATTTGATCTCATTTTTTTACTGTGTAATGGTTCATCTGGTCGTCTCTACTACTTTTTACCTTTCTCAGCAGAAACTCAGCTGCACAATTACAAGCATGCAAGTGTTCTGGTAAAGCAGGTAATGCCAGTTTTAAATAGAGCCCCAAGAACCTTTTTCTACATTACTCCTTCCAATACATGGAAAATGGCAGGCGACTTCCCAGATTTCTGTCCTCTTTGTCCTCCCTGCAACTTTGGAATATGTCTCTGTGATGGGATCCCCGGGGTACAACCTGGGACTGTGAGACCACTGTGCCCCCTTAACTCACTGATCTGGGGTTGTCTCCCACAATGCCTTACTGGTGACAAGCAGCAAACCCCTCCAGGTGCTGTTAGCACTCAGTACAACCCCCACACCCAGCTAGATTGCATGAATGCTCCCAGAGCCACTCACGAATCACACAGAGAAAGGCACCAGCCAAATCTCTCCAGCACCCAGCCTTGTACCTCAGGAATACACCATGCTCAAGACCACACTACTCAAGACCCTTTCTTGAGTAAAGCAAGTTTATTAATTGGTTTGCCACTTCATCAATACACCAGCCTTTGTAACCTAAGCGGATTTACGAAGCACTTCAGTCAAACTCACTGCTAAGGATAAACATTTGAATAAGTTTATTGATTACAAAAGCTAGGTTTTAAATTACTGTAAGTGGCAAAAAGAATAGTTACCAAAGGAAAATAAAAGATCACACAGTCTAAATTCTCAACCTTATTAGACTAAGTAATATCTGGACTAAGCAGTTTTTCTCACCCCACTGGATACTGCAGGTTGGGTACAGTCTTTCATTTGCAGGCTCTCTCCCTGTTAGCCTGGGGACCAGTCTCCTCAGCTCCAGCATTCTCATTGCCTTTGGCGTAGGTGGGGAAAGAGACAGGACAAACCATGTGGCCTCTGTCCCCCATTTTAAATCCTCAGCCCATGTGCTTGGATAACACAAGTCTAGGCTTGTCTGGTGGGCATTGCTGAGGCAAAGTTGAGCAGTTCCCCTGTTGTGGACTTGTGAAGTACAAGGGAGTCATTGAATTGTAACTCCTGTGCTGGACAATGGCTGTTGATGGTTGTCCCATATCCCCCTGGGCATTGCTTACCTCACTTGTTGTCTTTGGGGAGCTAATATCTGGGCAATTCCCCAACTCATAGCATATTTTAGTGACACCCTTACAACACAACCTCATAACTTCATATGCACTAATGATATACATGTTTAGAACAGTGGATTTCAACACATCATAACCTTTCCGATGATACCTAACCCTAACCCTAACCTGGCATGCTTTATATGAAATATCACCATCATATACAAATGATGAATATGGGGGTTACAAGGCACTCCCCCGAGGTATAGAGTGTCACAGTCTCAATTGCACTCTGCAGCACCATCTGTTATATTAGTCCTGGACCCTGTCATATGGACAGACTGATAGTTTTGCTGAATTAATGTCAGTTCTGGTAGTGACATAAGGCCAGTTACTACTGGAGAGGTGTCTATGTCATTAAAACCATCACCTTGTTTCACACAGGCCATCAAACAGCAATCAAATGATACCAAGTTATGGTCACTATCAGCCTGAGCTGTATTGGAACCAGTAACAGAAATGAGCAGATCTTTATATCACAACCTAGCCCTTGAACCATCCAATCCTCCACCCTGTATTGCAGTCACATAACTTTACCCCTTTAGAAAACTGATATTTAAAGACCAGTTTAAACCATATAGTAATGTCTAGGTAGGTCAGTGATAATATTAAGTGCAATTGCCTGAGAAATTCACCTGTGTCTGCAGAGAGCTGTGTGCTGAATGTCTGATGTGCTGTAATAAATATTAGGAAGAAAAATGTTCTAAAAACCCATGAACAATGGATACAGCTTTTAAAAAACATTTCTTCCAAAAGGCAAGACATTATTTCTATGCTGAGTATTTATTATCTGTCAGTATATTACTAAGGCAACTGTCCTGTATCCACTGGAAGCCTGAACTCATTCCAGATATTTGAGTTTAGTTTTCTAACACCAAACAATGGATTTTCCCCCCGATTTGGTGTATCACTCATTAGTCAGCACACAGATACCATGGTGATGGATATGGTATAAGAATTTAGATTAAATCCAGCTCTTATTTTTGGCTGTCATACTGGGACAGATGCCACATTCTGAAGGGCAGACAACAACCTTATAACCATAAAAAATCATAGATGTTCTGAGCTGTAGCATATTTTGGATTCCTTAGTTGCTCTATAAACGCAAGATATTTTTATATTATTATTATTCTATTGCAGTATACAGTTAACACAAGAAATTGGCAATGTATAAACTTTGTTTTGTATCAAGTAAGTTGCAGTGAAGAAGACAAACTAAAAAGCATAACAAAGGCATACAAGCATAAAGCAGACAGTCTTCCTTCAGCACATTTTTCTACTTCCTGGGTGTTAGTTTTATAGATAAAATCATTTTAACATTACCTGTTGGGAATCAGGTGTACTTGCATGCATCCAGCTAGTTCTTTTACAGATCCAGACTAACACGGCTACCCCTCTGATACTTGACAGCTAGTTCTTGTGCTTCTACCAGCGCATTTTAATCAGTCTGAGCTTAATTTCAGACAAGAGCCACAGGGAATACTTGCCACTGGGAAGCTGTTGCTGAAAATATGCCACTGGCTTCAAGGCTTCACACAAGAGATGTACATGATTCCAGTTTGTGTGAGTGGCACCAACAGCAAGATGGAAAGCTGAGTAATAATATTTGCTATTGGGATTTTTTGTCACTATTACACAGTCAATATTACATTGTTTTGGCTGTACAAATCATATTGTGAGATATGCAATCAAAACTATAACTAAACTGTATCTGGAGGGAATAATTATTTAAATTTTATTTCCCACATAAATGAAAATATTTTCTGGTAGTTTCACATAGATAAGTAAGAATGAACATTAAAGTACAAGACATGAATGAAGAAAACAGGTTATAACGTCACAGGAAATGGAGAATTTATGGACTGGCCCAGTGTAAACTTGTATATTAAAAAAAAAGATGGGATTTAAGCAGAGGCAGATTAAGAAGGAATCCATAAATCCTTGAGCTCTTGCTCCAGAGGTCTGAGGGGCCTTGACTCAGCAGTGAATCACTGAGAAACTAAGAGCCTGATTCTCCTTTCATAGCAATTTTTGCACAGGTGTAACTCTATTGACTACAATGGAGCTATTCCCAATTTATAACAACATGAACAGAATTAGATCCTAAAATTCTGTCTGGGTTGGGAGGGGATTGTGTGAGGAGATCAAAGAGTCTATAGGTGGCAAGGCATCAAGGAGAGTAGATTGTTTGCAGGAACCTGAGAAGGGAGATCAAGGTATACAAGGACCTATATATTTCTAGAAAGAGTACTGTTTTTGGAGCTAACCCCTACATTGTCTTAATCTATCCCTGGATTCAAGATGAAAATGCTTATGAATTTCAATTTTACAGTGTGAGGGGCTGTTTGTGTAGGTAAAGTGAGCAGGATCTGGCCTGTACAGAAGGCCAGTCCACAAAATATGCATCACTTTAGTCCTACTTAAGCCCTCACCAGAGAGGAGTGGGACTTAATCGGTGCATAGGCCTCATTCTGGTTCTCTGCAAGGGACAAACTTCAGCCTGGGAGAATCCCATTATCTTGTCAATATGATCATCTAAGCAACAAAAATTAGCAGCATATTTTCACTTTTCTCGTGTTGCTGAAGCAAATCATTCCATGCCAGTGTGGACTCTGATATGCACCTGGCTTTTCTGACCATTCAAATCAATATTTCTTCTAAGATCATTTTACATTTTAAAATAATTAAGACAATGGATTTACTTTATGAAAATCGTGTATCCCTTTAACACAGGGGGGTTTTCAGCACTCTGGGAACTGCAGGCGAGCAGTGTTTACAGTAAATATTGAAATAAAAGTCTGATGGCAATGAACAATGTTTGTGTTACTGAACTGAAATATAATTCTGCCTTTTGAACATGGGTAGACACTAGGAATGGTTTTAGAGACTCCAAAGCCATCCAGGATTTTAAAGAGCAGCAGAGAATTCTTCAGGGCTTTTAAAGGTACACTGTCTGTTTAAAAATCACACAGCTTAAAAAATAAGTGCCAGTCCCGTGTTGCTCATGACACATTAGACTATTTTAAATGGAAGCATTATACAAATCTAATTTATTTCCATTTAAGCTGTTTGTTTGCTTTTTGAGTTGGACAATGACAACAGACCAGTCAGCATCCCATTTGTTTCTAGAGAATCTTAGTCCCTTATCTAGCACAGTGCTGTAGTGCAGGGATCGGCAACCTCTGGCATGCGGCCCGTCAGGGAAAGCCCCTGGTGGGCCAGGCTGGTTTGTTTATCTGCAGCGTCCATAGATTCAGCCACCGCAGCTCCCACTGGCCGTGGTTCGCCACTCCAGACGAATGGGAGCTGCGGGAAGCGGCGGCCGGCATATCCCTCGGCCCATGCCGCTTCCTGCAGCTCCCATTGGCCTGAAACGGCAAACCGCGGCCAGTGGGAACTGCGATCAGCCAAATCTGCGGACACTGCAGGTAAACAAACCAGCCCGCCAGCGGCTTTCACTGACGGGCCGCATGCCAAAAGTTGCCGATCCCTGCTGTAGCGTTTGAGTCACAAAAGCTGCAGGATGAGGTTTAAATAAAAAACAAACAAAACCCCGACTATTTTCATTTGTTAAATTAAAAACAAATCATGAAGTCATGGCTACGCTAGTGTTTGCTGAGACCAAAAGCTGTCCTTAAAGTTATGGTGAGAGTTCTATTATGACCCAGTGTTTTCACAGATTTTAAGGCCAGAACGGACCATTATGAACATCTAGTCTGACCTCCTGCATGAACAACAACAATAGAACCTCCCTCAGTTAATTCATGCAGCAAGCCCATAACTTTTGTTTGAGCTTTAGCTTATCTTTTAGAAAGACAGCCAGTCTTGATATAAAATGTTTTCACCCCTGATGAAAAGTATCATTCTAATTCTAAAGGATCTCTGGATGAGCACCTGTTCTGTTCATTCCCTCTGAAGTATCTGTCACTGGCCACTGTCAGGATACTGAGCTAGATCAGGACCATTGGTCTGACACAGTATGGCCATTCTTCTGTTCTACATAAATGGTACAAAACACTATGGCCCCAGTCCTCTGGGCTGGTTGAGCTGTGCTCAGTGTAGGACCCAGAGGTGGAGGAGTGGCTATATGCCACCTTTGTGCTTCCCCAATTTCTGAGGCTTCTTGTGGCTGATTCTGCCCCTAGCATAAGTCAGGGCAGTCTCAGGACTGTTTGCAATGGTCCCCAGGTAAGCTGAGCATACTTTGAAATTTAAAAAACATGCCACTTCTGTGGCAATGTTTTTTAGGATTGCAAAATAACCTCATACAAAAAGCCAAGCATACTTTTTAAAAAGTGCATACTGATGTCACTACTGCCAGCTGCTGACTCTGCACATGCATATTTCTTGGAGTGGGGAATTTTGTTCACTTATTTAAGCCCAGATCCTCAAAGGTGCTTAGAAACCTAACTCTCACTGATTTCATGGGTCAGAATTTAGCCAAACATGTTGCAACAGCAGCACTGCCATTTCGGGGGCAATTTAAGGGTTTTTGTTTTTCTTTTGTTAAGGCAGCTGGTCCTCACCAGAGATGATCAGACCATTTTCCATCAGACCAGAATTTCAATGAAAAACAAACAAAATAATCATGAACATTTTCTCAAAAAATATATTTTGAATTTTTGAACCCAGCTCTCCTCAGAACTTGCTGGAAAAGCTTTCTTTTCAGCTGAAGAAAACACCAAGAAAACACGTATTTCCTTTCTTGGAGACATGCATGTAATCTTCATGTGAGATGACTTGCAACCACAAGAGAGCACTCTTTCCTTTGATGATCTCTCAGCCTTCCTAGAAAGGTAGAGAGATACCATATAAGTTTTGCATACCGCTGGAGAACCCGATTCAGTTAGATTGGAACAGCAGAAACAACAAAGGCTGCAGATGCATTTTGGATTACAGTGTGAAAAGCCTGTGGCTAGTTTTTCAGCTGACAGGAGATCTTGGTTCCTGAGTGGGAGGAGTTCTGCCAAAACTTTGAAGAGTCCTATAAACTTTGGAAATTACCCATCTTTTGGAGACAACTTTATCAAAAGACATCGTGAGTTACAATACAAGAGAAGTGTTTAGAGCCTGGAAGCTTGTTTATGTTTGGTGTTAACTCTATGGACACACTTTCAAGCTAGAAGAAAAGGAATACAGGAACCCTCTTATTATCTTTTGAAAGATGAAGATCAGAGGAAATGCTAGGTTTAAAGTGTGGAGTGATGGTCCTAAAAGCCAGTCTATAAATTAGATGGCATCCTGTCTCTAAAAAAGATTGAGGAGTAGAGCTGATTTTCAGTCATATAGTGGATTGTTAGTTTTGCCTTTAAATCTGGTCAAGAAAGGAACAGACTGTGGGGCAAAGGACCCAGTACAAATGTTTCCTCCATGCATGGATTAATGCAAGATTTGGAAGCCAAATTTGAAACAATGGACAGCAATAAAGATGATGGACTATTGAATGGGATGTTATTCTCTGGCGCTATGTCCATGGGTAATAACCATGTGAATCCTCATGGGTTACCACTCAGAGAGCCCTTTGGTGTTCCCTTCCATTTTGATCCAACTTACTGGGACCAAGCCTACCGTGGTTATTCAGGTAGATTTTCCTGCATCCCTTTCTCTGGATATGTAGGAGTCTATGACTATTCTTTTGAGCCTGCCTTCATTCGAAAGAGAAATGAGAGAGAGAGGCAAAGAGTGCGTTGTGTGAATGAGGGGTACACACGCCTCCGAGAACATCTTCCCAAGGAGCTTGCTGACAAACGCCTCAGCAAAGTGGAGACCCTAAGAGCTGCAATAAATTACATTAAACACCTTCAGAGTTTGCTGGACTGTCAGCCATTAGGACCTACCACTAAGGAAACAATATCTGCTAAGGAAGCTACAGATGCTTCCAGTCCTGATCTAAGAAGGGAATGCAACAGTGATGGAGAGTCTAAAACCTCTTTATCTTCATCTCCATACAGTGAGTTTGAGGAGACTTGCATCTAGGAAACATCATTTTCAGAAACAGATGCCTTCAAGACCAATCAAAAACTCTATTATTGTATCTAAATCCACACAATCGTTCTACAGGTCAAAATGTATCCTAGGAAAGAGAAAAGAGCCAGGGAAAATAAAGGTATCGTCAGTCTCTGAGAGGACCTTTTCACTGTTGTTGCATGCACGTAGCCTAAAGGTGGTTCGTAAGGATACACAAATTCCTCTCAAGTTTCCTCAGCCGTATTTACTAATTGTGGTTTAGATTATTAAACTTGAAACAGTTTTTAAAATCTAAATTACTCTTCACCTTTTATGCTGTTGGGTTACTTTTTGCATTTCACTCAGTGGGAAAATGAAAATAGATTAACCAGGTTTGGAGTTTTTTCCTAGTCAGGTTTATTTTCTAGTTTCCATGCATGCAATGATGCATGCAATGATGCAATGTTTGGTTTGCAAATATTGTGAATGCGGGCTGGGAGGGAGAGAGGATGTAAAAATTAGATAACATATGTTCCACCAACATTTTTAAAACTCATGCAAATATTTCTATTAATATTAGGTTTTGAAAAACAATTTTAAAAAAATGAAATCTACATTTGGGGTTGAATCTATTTGGCAATGTCCTTTTTAACGCAAGCAGATGGTCCATAATTAGGATGCTTTGGAGGTGTGAGTATGTGAAGAAAACTTGGGATTTATTTTAAAGAATTACTCTCAGCAAATGGCAGACTGAAATTTCCATCCTAACCAATACTAAATTAATGTGTTAAATATAGTTCTGGAAAACCCCACTCAGACAAAGTCATAGTGATGAAATTGTGGTGAAGACATCCACCTTTTCCCTGTGCATCTTCATTTATATAAATTGTATTTGCAGAAAAAATGCTATTGATTATGGCATCTATTTGATGGTCGGAGGTAATATGAATGGAAACATACTCCTGTAGTGGTCATGTACTAGTGTCTTCAGAAAGGCTGAAATATATCAAGCTACATTCATATGAAAATGTGGGCATTTTTCCTTAAATTAAAAGTATTGTATTACATTTTAAAACAGACTTTTCTAAAATCCATACCTCAAGCTCTCCAATATATATTTAATTTGAACCATTGTCATTCAAAAGGCAATCAATTCTTTTCTCCAAATCTCTCACAGTTCTTTTTTTCTTCATTTTCTACTTTCCAAGGCCCTGATTCAGCAAAGCACTTAAGTATGTGCTTAAAGTTACGCATGTGCTTAAGTGCTGTGTTGAACCAGGGCCCAGAATGTTGTATTCTCTTTTCCCCCTTCAAATGATCTACCCCCATAACTTAAAATAATACCAAAATAAACATTTAAACTCCCCTCCCCCACAACATTTCCAAACTTCTACTTATGGGCCTCACTTTGATTTGATGTTTTTCTCTTCTTACCTTCCTTTCCAGATACTTTGGCTGAAATCCTGAAAATGTTCATGTACAAATATGAATGAACATTAGTGCTGGTCAGACACCTCAAAACATGTCCATGAATATTTGCTTAAATAAAAAGTTGAATTGACTCTGACTGGTTTTATTTTCACTTTTCATGGAGATTAGTGAATGAGAAATGTTCCCAGAAACTGAATTTTCAGGGAACAGGGGAAACTAGACTCAAGGAGCTCAATTTGTTTAGCCTAACAAAAAGAAGGTTAAGAGGTGACCTGATCATAGTCTGTAAGTACCTACAAGGGAGACAGAAACGTGATAATAGAGGGCTCAAAGGTATAACAAGATCCAATGGCTGGAAGTTGAAACTAGACAAACTGAGACAAGAAATAAGGGGCACATTTTTAATGGTGGAGGTAATTAACCATTGGAACAACTTACCAAGGGTTGTGGTAGATTCTCCATCACTGGAAAATTTTAAATCAAGATTGCAAGTTTTTCTAAAAAACATGCACTAGTTAAAACAGGCCATAGGACTTCCCCGAATTAATTCCTGTGTTATACAGGAAGTCAGATTAGATGATCACAATGGTTCTTCTGGCCTTAAACCTATAACTCTATGACAAATTGAGAGAAAGCAAACATTAAACTCAGAAATGTGAATAGAAATGTAAACCTGTTAAGTGTCCTCTTCATCCAATTAGGGAATGAAAAAACAATTATGTGACATACGTGTCCAATCAGAACTAACCAGCACAGCTCTCATTTCAAATTTTGTATATTCCATATTGATTTCTAGTAATGAGTGGCTCACTAGCAATTTAAAGATCAAAATTATTCAGCAAATAATTTTAAAGAAGAAAAACATTTGGAGAAATAATCATCTGCCCATGAACAAGTCACAAACAATAAGGAGCTAAATTTGGTTTCTGAGTTATTTGCTATGAATTATTCATTCAGCTCTAATAGTACTAAAAAGCACTGTTAAAAATGAGAGTGAAGCACAGAGGCTTAGTCACCTGCTCTTTATATACTAGCTACGTTCCCTTTTTGAAGCAGGGCTGCTTCCAGTTTCCAGACAGTGCACCTCCTGCTGCGTGGGCAGTTGTCTGTGGGGGTATGGATGATGTTTCCAGAATTGGAATACATCTTTTCAGGTGCATATGTTTTCACATTTATCCTTGGGGTGGGAGGGGAGGGTAAGGTAGCAGTCTGAGAACAGGACTAGGATTCCAGACTTTCCTGGCTTCTACTCTTGGCTCTGGATACTAAGGCCACATCCGTACTGCAACAGCACAGCTACGGCTGTACTGCTGTAGTATCGTAGTCTAGATCTGTCCCGCACAACAGATTCAGATTCTAAGGCCAGAAGGAACAATTACGATCTTCTAGTCTGACCTCTATAACACAGGGTATAGAATCTCCCCGAAATAATTCCTAGAGCAGATCTTTTAGAAAAACATCCAATCTGGATTTTAAAATGGTCAGTGACGGATAATCTACCATGACACATGGTTAATTACTCTCACCATTAAAAATTTATGCCTTATTTCCAGTCAGAATTTGTCTAGCTTCAACTTCCAGCCATTGGATCATATTATACCTTTCTCTGCTACACTGAAGAGCCCATTGTTAAATATTTGTTTCCCATGTAAGTACTTATAGACTGTGGTCAAGTCACCCCTTAACTTTCCCTTTGTTAAGATAAAAAGATTGAGCTCCTTGAGTCAATCACTATAAGGTATATTTTCTAACCTTTTAATCATTCTTGTGGATCTTCTCTGAACCCTCCTCAATTTTTCAACATTCCTCTTGAATTGTGGAGTTTTTCCATTGATGCAGGTAATCCACATACCCAAGCGGCAGTAGTTAGGTCGGCAGAAGAATTCTTCCATCAATCTACCTGCATCTATGGGGGGATTAGGTCTATCTAACTATGTTGCACAGGGTGCAAAATCTTTCTCACATCCCTGAGTGATGTAACTAGATTGATCCAATTTTTACGTGTAGACCAGTCCTGACTCCCTTTGTGGCCTCAGACAAGAGACTTTAATCCTCTGTCCTCAGTTTCCCGATCCGTACAATGGGGTTTGTGATTATAGAGGTGCTGGTTGTGACTCTATAGTTAAGACAGTTGTGTTTTTCTCACAAACCTTTGTTATCTAAGAATAATGCCTATTCACCTATAGTACCTCATGTGAAGGCTGTGAATGAATCTTAATTGTTGTAAAGTGCTTTGAAGATGAAAAGCATTGTATATATGTATAAGTGTCATTAATAGTGAAATCAATCCAAACCAATAAATTCAATATGGACATAATGACCATGTTACCTCCTGAGTATTGGATAGAATTCTAAAGAGTTTTTCAAATCACATTGTACCTCAAAGGCCTGTATTGGGGACATTGCAGAGCCAGTCCCAAGCCCCTCACCCCTTCCTGGTTTTACCTGGCATATAAAGAGAGTGATGCATGCCTTCCCCTCTGCGGCAAGCTAGCTCTGCTGGGCAGAGAGGGGGATGATGCCGTGGCTCTTCCCCCTCCCAGCTTCCTTTCAAGCGGCTAGTGACCCAGGACATGCTAACAGAGAGCAGCAGTTACACTCAGGAGAGGACAGGGATTGCATGTGAGCATGGAGAGCTCCTGGAATCATCATCTCCTTATACGCTCTCCCCCCTCCCCCCCAATGAGCTAGACACTGACCGGTCTTTCGTATTGTTATGTGGCTCCATTTTGTTACTTGTAAATCTTTGATGTTCTGCCCTCAGAAACAAACCCTGGATAGGTGAAATAATACTGAGAAAAAAGACCGCTGGGGTCAAATCAAGTGAACTTGTTGCAGAGAAACATTTCAATAAGTTTGTGGTCGTAGTTCTTATTCTTGTTTTCAAGTTGGATATTTTACTCCTTTTAACAATTGTGAAGGCTTCTAATAATGCCAACCAGACACTAAAGATTAAAGAGTTAAAATGTAATAGCCACCAGTAGGTGATTATTATTTATGAAGGCTGGAAATGAACTGTTAGCTGGGAATGAAACTCCTTCCATGGAACACTGTACTGGGAAAAAAAGATTCTTCTGGGAGATAAAGCTCTATATTTTGTTTTCTCACAATCCCTGTTCTCATACAAGTATTGTGCTTTGTTTTAGCACAAGGAAGCACAAAATTGCTGAAGAATTCCCAAACACAAAATACAAAAATCCTATATGTAAAAATGTCAACAAAATTTTCTAGTGAATACTGCAGTTCAAAAGCTTTCCTAAACTGTATCTGTCTAGACAAAGG
Source organism: Lepidochelys kempii (assembly GCF_965140285.1). Lineage (NCBI taxonomy): Eukaryota > Metazoa > Chordata > Testudines > Cheloniidae > Lepidochelys > Lepidochelys kempii. The sequence goes on from NC_136380.1 coordinate 255,152,784, forward strand.
TTTTCTTCAAAGCTTCTAAAATGTATCATTATCAGACTCTGAAAACAGAGGATGATCCAACTTGTCACCCTGGGAACTAATGTTTTCATAAAAATGTTGAACAGAAGAATTCGCTTCATTTGGCACAATTACAATTTGCAAGAAAGACAAGTGCGGCTATCCTTAGGAAAATGCTCAACAATTTTATCAAACTTTTGCACACCAAATGCATCCTCTGTAATCTTTCTATCACACATGGGAAAAGAATGTCTGAAGCCCCCCTACCCCCTCCTCCTCCCATTAAATTATAAATCCATTTGCTCCTTGATATGATCACAATTTTAAAGATGTATAATCCTGGCCATGGAATTGCTTTTAATCCCCTAATAGCTATCTAGCTGATTTCCTCAATCAAAGCCCATCCATACTGCTTTCATGTTATATTACTCAGTGTCAATAAATGTCCAAAGAAAATCACAAGGCACTACAGGAAAGTATACTTCAGACAGTAAAGCAATCAAAGCCAGTTATCTCATTGGAATAAGTGAACAGGAAGCATATGCTTAAAAAATAACTCCTCTTTCCCTCTGTCACTGAGAAATAAAGGAAGAAGAAGAAGAAGACAACCCGAAACATTATAAGGGGGAAGATCCACAGCTGGAGTTGAAGTCAACAGAATGATGCCAATTTATATTTGCTAAGGATCTGGCCCAGTAAGTTCTGAAGTTCCTAAAAAATATAAAGTAAGCACACTTACTTTCTACAGGTCCCCAGTATAACCCCCAGCCTATCTGCAACTGACAAGCAAGAGAATGAGGCATGGACACATTGCAGAAAAATGTAAAGCTATACAACCATTGTTAGACTCTTAGAATGCCCAGCAATTATATAGTGCGGGACATCCATACATCTCAAAGCGCTTTACAAAGCAAGGTAAGTAATATTCTGTACCTAACTGAAGCCTTGCCAACAGGAGAAAATATATTATATTATAAAGATATCAGCCATCTATTTCTCATACATTTCATTCATTCTCTTGGACCACAGCAAATGTGTCCAGTGATGGCCCTTTGGATCAATTAGAGATGGAAAAAAGCTGTGAGATCAGCAAGCCCACCCCCTGGAAGGACAGACTAGGGGAATCTATGATATTAAACTGACGCCACACCTGGAATCTCCTCCATGTGCTAGGCTCCTGTTGAAGTCCATGGGATGTCAAGCATGGAGATGTCACAGGACTGGGCCCATGGCTCCTGTAAAATCAGTCCAGTTTGTCAACAATTCTTGTAATTTGCAGCAATTTGAGGATGATGGCACTGCTACAAAGAGGCTCCAAGCTAGGTGCAAGCAGGAAAACAGAAATGCACTTCATGCAGCAGAAAACATGCTCCTTCCAGATACTGATGACCTATGATCCAAAGCTCAGTAAAGTCAATGGGAGTCTTTCCATTGACTTAGTGGGCTTTGGTTCAGGCTCTTCGCTCTTTTAAGGAATGATAGGATTACAGTTTTTAGCACCAGGGGAGGACTGTCCCTCCTCACCCATGCTCATACTCCTATGATTCAAGCCAGGGGTGTTTGAACTTTTTAAAGATAAAACACTATTAAGGCAGGCTATCCCTTTGGCTGCATGGTTTTATCATCGATAGTTCACTGGCCTTCCCCAGTTACAGCACCTGAAAATTTTCTTTTAAAGAGCCAAGTCAAGAGCTGGGACAGGGGAAAGGAATTATGAGATGCTCATCACTGTGTAGGATTCAGTTCCACAGGCTTATGGGCTTAATTCTGCAGTCCTGATGCAAGCAAACCTTCTACTGAAATCAACTGAGTTTTGCAGGTATGAGGACTGCAGGACAGACCCTAGTCCAAAGCCATCCTGTCTCACTTTTAATGTGACTAAGAATAATGATGCTTGGTTGCCTTACTCTTCATCACCAGGACTTGTCCTGCCCTGCCCTGACTAGGCAACACCCTCTCACACACCACTGAGAACTGGAAAGTCAAACTGTTCCGCAAAACACATGTGCTATAAGGGCAGTTGCTTGCACCAAAGCCTGGCCTGAGGGTTGGGCTGAAAGTTTTGGATTCTATTTTGTCAGTGAGGTAAATCGTAGGAATAGAAACCTCCACCCAAAACTTTACGAGGGCAGGGGGGCTTAAAAGGGAAAGCAAATCTCACATGCTCTGGGAGTACATGCACGGGTAGGGTTTACTAGATTGACTCCAAAAGAAAAGCAGAGACCAATTCAGCACACGAGCTGTTTCTTTTAAAACTAGAATGATCAGCTTGTTTGGCTTCTCCTTATTTGTTGCTGCTTATGACAGATACAGATTTTATTGCCAGAAATGCTAGCCATATTCCCTGAGGTGGATGGGCCCTTGCAAGCCCCATGTTAAAAAGCCAGTCTTTGGGCCCTGGAAAGGGTTTCATTTTTAAAAAACATGTTTCTCGGCCTTTTCCTTGCGAAGACAGTCTGGACAACATAAGCCCATGTAATCTAATGCAAGCCAATTGCTAGATCCCTGCCTGTGTTGGGGTTTGTTGCAATGGTGTAGCGACACTGATGTAGCTGCCTCAGTGTACCAGTTTAGATGTACTGCATCAGTGTAAAATGGGTTTTACACCGGTGCAGCGTGTTTACGCTGGGGAAGGGGCGCATTGATGTAGCTGCACCAATGAAGTCACACCAGTGGAAAATCCTCTCGTCTGGTCAAGCCCTAAAATAGAAAAAAAAGAATGCAGCGGAGCTACAATTTCCGCAGCAGGAAGCTGTAGGGACTTAAAGATCCCTTCTCTCCCATACCACGTGATTGTCCCTCCCAGATCCATACGTGGAGGGAATCTCTACAGGCAGAGCTGCCTCTCACAAATATGCAGAAGGGTATGGAATTGATGGAATTTTTTTTTAGGAGGCGGAATATGAAACCGATGGATTTTTCTGAGGCGTGGAGAGGGAATTTTACCCAAGGAATGTCATCCATCTCATCAAATGAAATGTTACATTTCTGAGCTAGCCCCTTGTTAAAATGTCAGCAGCGCATCACAGCAGCTGCATGAAATAATGGATATGGGCAGAGTCGGTTCTGGATCCAAGCTTCCAAAATATTCAAAAGGTGTTTGCATCCAGGTTTCGTTCAGCTTGTTACAGAGATAGAGCCATGAAGTCTGGATTACATTGGGCTTTGAGCTCCTTTACATTTTGGGAGCATCTGGATCTGGGATTTTGATTCCACTGAGATTCAACCTGGCAGGGCCGGCTCTAGGTTTTTTGCCGCCTCAAGCAAAAAAAATTTTGGCTGCCCCCGACCCCAGCCCTAGGCTCCCCCCCTCACCGCTCTGCTGCCCCAGCCCTGGGTTCTCACCCCACCCCCCACCAGTACCGCCTGCAGCCCCAGCCCTGGGTCACTGGTAACTCGCTCCCAGGGAGAGTCATCAGCATCCTGCTCATGACACTAGCAGGGGCGAAGGCTGCATCCACCCAACTTCTTCCCGGCGCCCAGGGGGACCCTGACTCCGCCTGCCCCCCCCCCTCCAGCCGGTCTGGCTCTGGTAGGGTAGGGGTAAGCAGCGGGGCTCCAGGGCCGCACCTCAGCCCAGGGTCCCTCCAGCCAGGGATCCCGCCTCCAGGACTGGCTGGGAATCGGGAGGGCAGAGCCGGGGAAACTGCCCTGGCAGGGGGCTGAGGAGCCGGGGCAGGGCAGCCCCAGAGGGAGTGGCCGGCGGGGAGTGGAGCCCCGGAGAGCGGGATGCGGGCCCCGCATGGCAGTGCCCCAAGCACCAGTCCCCTCTATGGCCTCGCTGCTGCTGCTGCTCCTGGCCACCCTGCCACAGCCCCTGAGCAGCTCGGGCTGCTTCGCCTTGCCCCGGCTGAAGCGCTGGGGGGCAGCCGCCCTGCGGCACTTGCAGGTGGCTTCGTGCGCCCCACGGGGCAGCTGCCAGCCCGAGTGTTCCGCTCTTCACATGTTGGAGCCTGTTGAATGGCTCATCCGTGGCCGGCAGCATGAACCACAGCAGCCCCAGGGTGCCCCCCACGCAGAACGCACTGCTGCTGCTGGACCCCAGTCCTGGGGTCAGCTTTGGCCACTGCAGCTCTTCTACCTGGACTTCGGCATCAGCTTGGGGGCCGGGACAGCATCTACCTGGGTGAGCGCCCACAGAGCCGGCCCCCAAGCCAAAAAAAAGAAAAGGATGGCCCGAATGCCGCTCCTGCCAATGTGCCACCCCAAGCACCTGCTTGCTTTGCTGGTGCCTAGAGCCGGCCCTGCAACCTGGGGGCTGGGAATAACAAAATTTGCCAGAAGCTGGGAATGGGCAACAGGAGATGGATCCCTTGATGATTACCTGTTCTGTTCATTCCCTCTGAAGCACCTGGCATTGGCCACTGCTGGAAGACAGGATAGTGGGCTAGATAGACCTTTGGTTCTGACCCAGTATGGCCGTTTTTATCCCTGTATTTTGAGAGGCGCAGAGAGTAAAAATCACACTGATAGAGTTCTCATTTCTTACAGGGTGTTTTTACAGCCATACTGTCCTGGTTCTGGAGATAAATAAAAGACTTTCCTCCCCAAGGCTGTCAATCATCAGCGCTGAGCACCAACCAACATCTTCCATTTGCACTGATTTCACTAGAACTACTGGTTATAAAATAAGTAACATTTTCAGATCTTATATAACTGACCTTATTTCCTTAGTTACATAGATGGTTGTCTAGATGTGCCTCTTTCTTAGGGTTGCCAACTTTCTGATTGCAGAAAACCAAACATCCTTGCCCCGCCCCTGCTTTGCCCCTTCCCCAAGACCCTGCTCCTTCCCTGCACCATCTCTGAGGCCCTGCCCCCTTTCCACTCCATTCCCTCTCCCTTGGTCACTCGCTCTCCCCCACCCTCGCTCACTCACTCATTTTCACCAGGCTGGGGCAGGGGGTTGGATTGAGGGCTCTGGTTGGGGGTGTGGGCTCCAGGGTGGGGCCAAAAATGAGGGGTTTGGAGTGTGGGAGGGGGCTCTGGGCTGGGGCAGGGATTTGGGGTGCAGGGGGGTGAGGGCTCTGGCTGGGGGTCAGGCTCTGGTGTGGAGTTGGGGATGAGGGGGTTGGGGTGCAAGAGGGGGCTCTGGGCTGAGGCCGCAAAGTTTGGAGTACAGGACAGGGTGTGGGCTCTGGGAGGAAGTTTGGGTGTGGGAGGGGGCTCAGGGCTGGGGCAGGGGATTGGGGTGCAGAAGGGAGTTTGGGGCACAGGTTCTGAGTGGTGTTTACCTCAGGCGGCTCCTGGAAGCAGCTGGCATGTCCAGCTCCTAGGTGCAGAGGCGGCCAGGGGGCTCTGCGTGCTCCCCCGCCTGCAGGCATTGCCCCCCACAGCTTCCACTGGCCGTAGTTCCTGGCCAGTGGGAGCTGTGGAGACAGCGCTCGGGGCGGGGGCAGCATGCCGAGCCCCCTGGCTGCCCCTACGCCTAGGATCGGGACATGACGGCTGTTTCTGGGAGCTGCACGGAGCCAGAGCTGGCAGAGAGCCTCCCTTAGCCCCACTGCACTGCTGACTGGACTTTTAGCAGCCCGGCCTTCAGTGCTGACCGGAGCTGCCAGAGTCCTTTTTTGACCTGGCAGTCCAGTCAAAAACCAGATGCCTGGCAACTCTTTCCACTCAAGAAACACTGGAGACCTCACAGACTCTCCAGCAAGGGATTCCTCCTATGGGAATACTCAGTTGCCTGAGGTGATCTGCTCAGCACCAAACTTGATGACACTAAAGCTCTCTGTTCCCTTAGAGAAACAAAGCTGATAAGGACAGGTTTCAGAGCAGCAGCCCTGTTAGTCTGAATCCGCAAAAAGGAGTACTTGTGGCACCTTAGAGACTAACAAATTTATTTGAGCATAAGCTTTCATAAGCTACAGCTCACTTCATCGGATGCATTCTGTGGAAAATACAGTGGGGAGATTTATATACACAGAGAACATAAAACAATGGGTGTTACCATACACACTGTAAAGAGAGTGATCAGGTAAGGTGAGCTATTACCAACAGGAGAGTGGGGCTCACGAAAGCTTATGCTCAAATAAATTGGTTAGTCTTTAAGGTGCCACAAGTCCTCCTTTTCTTAAAGCTGATAATGAACAGTGTAATGAACAAATGAAATAAATGAGGGGGGTGGGGGAAGAACCATGTTTTCAAGGTGTAGCACACTGCAATATCACACCAGTCACTTGTCATATGGTCAAACTCAGAGAAACAAGAAACAAATTAAAAAATAAAACCTTTGGGAGAGGATTAATTTCTGAAAACAAGGGCTTAAGATGACATGCTGACAGGTGTGAAGTTATAAGCAGGCAGTGAGATTTATGGAAGGAAATTCTGCTGAGAGGGGGAAATCAGTGCCACTTCTGCCAGGTGGGGTAGTGAGCTGATGCAGTATTCCACCTCTGGAGGCCAGGGTGTCACAGTTTGGCACCCACACAAGGCTCCCGGCTCCTCAGCTGTCCCCTCTCTTGGGTAGAGACCCATCTCTCTCTCCCTCCTGACCTGGGTACTTCCATGCTGCCCAGGTCCCTGCTTACACTGTGAGTTCCCCTGCAAGCCAGACAGCTTAAACAGCCAGTATCTGCGCTTTGCCTTCCCTCCAGACGCTATAACCAACATAACTGTCAGAAGTTACAAGTTATCACACAGCCCTTTCTAAGAAAGCACATTCATTCTTAAGGTGAAAGCATTATAGAGAAAACATAATAAAACAATACAAGAATATATAAACAATTAAAAAATATTAAAGAGCCCTGCTTACCAAAGATCACCCCCAACTCCAACAAGGGCTCTGGTAGGAGGCAGTCCTTCAACACCCCCCATGGGGTATTTCTGTTGTTACAAGTTCACAAAGACTGTTAGCTCCTCAGATAACAGGTAATCAGTAAACAAAGGTCCCCTCCTTAGGGCAAAGTTTCAAAAGGCTAAGTTCTTGCATAACCGGAGGGGTTACATTTGCACACACCTCCCCCTAGAGATTTCCTGGGAAACCCACTTTGTTCCAAAAGTTCATTCTTGTCTGGCATATTGTTTGAAATAGTCCTTTGAAGTGCATAACACTTCCCAGGGTTTTCATTGGTTATCTTTCCCCCCAAAAGACATTACATGGAGTTCTACAATAATACATAAACTTTGCATTTTTAAAAGAATGGACTTTAAAGCTACTTAAACATGGGTTTTTCAAGGATACCTCAGGAAATTGCCATATCTGCCACACTGGGTTCAAATCTTTGGTCATGGGTGAAATGAGTTTGTGGGGCTAAACCTAGTCCCCTAGTAGGCCTTGATCACTTCACAGGGTCTTCGCAAAGTTTGTCATAATACGGTAATAGGTAATCTCTGCCTAGGAGAAACTCCAGGCTGATATAAAAGGTGGTGTGGGTGACGATTTGACTCACATTTGGAATTGTGCATGGACTCCAGAAAAGAAATATCAAAGAGTGCTACAAGGTCAGGGTGGAGGAGAAGTAGAATGGTTTAGAAGGCTGGAATAACAGAGCCACTGGAGATGTATCTAAGGCACTAGGAGTGCTAATCACTTTTCCAGCAACACCTCTGCCACACCACCCCAGGCCCACACACAAAGAAAATGCCAACAGTGCAGAGGCAATCACACCATCATTTGTGTTACTCTTGCTTCGAGCAAGGTTGACCACCATGAGGTCCCCCACCTGCCAATCTCCATTAATACAGTGCCAGTGTAGATGGGCCTTGCTGATGCAACAATAGCCCCATAACAGTTCTCCCACTACCATCCCACAATGCACCAGTCACTGCTTAGGAACCCTTTCTGGTCCACTTTCTGCACTTCACTGCATAGGGAGCAAGTTTGCCCCAAATAACTTACCTGTACAAATAGCACGGCAGCACCCACCATGGGTTATTTTCCTAGGAGTCAGCTTCTCTGTCATAAATATAAAGGGAAGGGTAAACCCCTTTGAAATCCCTCCTGGCCAGGGGAAAGCTCCTCTCACCTGTAAAGGGTTAAGAAGCTAAAGGTAACCTCGCTGGCACCTGACCAAAATGACCAATGAGGAGACAAGATACTTTCAAAAGCTGGGAGGAGGGAGAGAAACAAAGGGTCTGTGTCTGTCTGTAGTCGTCTTGGCCGGGGACAGAACAGGAATGGAGTCTTAGAACTTTTAGTAAGTAATCTAGCTAGGTACGTGTTAGATTATGATTTCTTTAAATGGCTGAGAAAAGAATTGTGCTGAATAGAATAACTATTTCTGTCTGTGTATCTTTTTTGTAACTTAAGGTTTTGCCTAGAGGAGTTCTCTATGTTTTTGAATCTAATTACCCTGTAAGATATCTACCATCCTGATTTTACAGGGGGGATTTCTTTATTTCTATTTACTTCTATTTTTTATTAAAAGTCTTCTTGTAAAACACTGAATGCTTTTTCATTGTTCTCAGATCCAAGGGTTTGGGTCTGTGGTCACCTATGCAAATTGGTGAGGCTTTTTATCCAACATTTCCCAGGAAAGGGGGGGTGCAAGTGTTGGGAGGATTGTTCATTGTTCTTAAGATCCAAGGGTCTGGATCTGTAGTCACCTAGGCAAATTGGTGAGGCTTTTTACCAAACCTTGTCCAGGAAGTGGGGTGCAAGGTTTTGGGAAGTATTTTGGGGGGAAGGACGCGTCCAAACAGCTCTTCCCCAGTAACCAGTATTAGTTTGGTGGTGGTAGCGGCCAGTCCAAGGTGTAATATTTTGTACCTTGGGGAAGTTTTGACCTAAGCTGGTAAAGATAAGCTTAGGAGGTTTTCATGCAGGTCCCCACATCTGTACCCTAGAGTTCAGAGTGGGGGAGGAACCGTGACATTCTCCATCAGAGATCAGCTCCATTCTGCTTCGATTGCTTGTGTGGCTCCAAATAGTCCTTCCTATGAGTGTGTTGCCAGATGGCCTGAGGCCAATGTGTGGGGTATTGGCAGCATTCTGGGGAGAGAATCAGATAGGGGGTCAATTGAACTCGGTCATAAGGGGAACTATGGTCTCTGAGATGGTTTGTGAGGGGGTCTAGCAGAAATGGGCATCACTGGGAGCAGTGAGCATCACAGGGAGAGAAAAGACCAAGGGACTTCAGTTCATTACAACAAAGCCTGGGACAATAATAGAAGGTCAAGTGCAGGGCAGACATCATGTCTATTATTTGATGAACTGGACTGAACCCTTGATCCCCACCCTTCTCTGTAGACCAGTGTGCTACTGGAAAGCTTGGGGACTGCGTACAATGCGGTGGTGGGGAAAACACTGGCTCTGTGCACTGAGAAAGCCAGATGGATGAGGAACTGCACTGGGTGCCTGAGCCATTGCCAGAATCTCAGGGCATGTTTCGGAAGGCACAGGATCCAGACACGGCAGTGGAGCTGACAGCCACACTAGTTCAGCAGGAGGAGGAATCAGAGGACAAGTAGCCTTCTACACTAAGCATGCAGTTTTTTGTTGCAGTATGTATGGCAGGGGTGATTCTGCAGGCTCAGGGCAGAGGAAGAGATTTTTGCTGCTAAAAGGGTGGATATAGGGTAGAAACCTCTACTTTCCCTCATGCCCTACCAGTCCCCACCCACCTCTGCCACTCCCCCCAGCTACTCCCACAATAAGAGCTCCCAAGCCCCTCCACACACCCCTTGTGAGGTTCTGAAATAATTCCCCGATTTTGGCCTCCCTCCTGATCAGCCCCTCTCTGCTGTGGACTGCATCAGCTGCTGCTCCTGGTTAGGGAGGAAGTGCCCTACTTCATGTGCACAGCAGCCAGTAGTGCCAGACCACGTGGTATGGGCTCAAACTGACAGCCCGAGGTTGGATTTTTTCACAGAAAACACAATTTAAAAAGCCTAAAAAGAAGAGACTCTCACTGCCAGCAACTGTGTATAGGGCGCTGTGACCCAAGCATTTACATGGCAGTGTATCCATCTGCCCATGTGTCAGCCAATGGCTCCGAATTCACATGCTGCTCTCATCTCCCTGCAATCATATCTAAGGCAGCCTTTCTGTTTAATTCATGCAAAACTACTGTAGGCATATTTGTTAGCAAAGTGACGTACAATTAACACAGGCCAGGAAAGTTGGGGGTGCGGGAGGGGTTAACTACAGAGCTTATCCCACCCGCTGTAATACACCAAATACACTCTTGAAGGCCAAGTGGAGATTCCTCTTAATCTTAGCCCTTATTTGCCCCCAGGCCTCAGCTGTTACGTCGACTTTCCGGTTATGCACACACACAGAGAAATATTAGATAAAAACATGAATACTTTTGCTGGACGGTTACAATGTAACACTTTACTTCTTAGAATTCAGAACACACAAGGATCCCCAAACAGAGACACAAAGCAGGCTGCTCTCCCTGTAAAACAGAGAGGCACAACTCACCCCACCTTACCATAGGCTGTCCTTGACTGCGGATGACTGCTGCTAGCCCAGATAGCACACTTCCCTACTGAGCCCTGTTAGACTGCAAGCAGAACCAGAAAACCCCCCTGAAATTTAAAGTGACAGCCTACAATTTTAATGGAGTTTTCATTACACCACACTAATCTTGAGTCCGGTGCTGGCCTCATGTCAAACGTCTGACTGCCCGAAGCTGAGACTGGATGACAGGGGATGGATCACTTGATAAATTGACCTATCCTGTTCATTCCCTCTGAAGCATCTGGCACTGGCCTAGATAGGCTGTTGGTCTGACCCAGTATGGCCATTCTTATGTTCAAATGTAAAGTACTAGCCCCATTGCCTTATTTTGGTATATGTGATACCCAGATTTGATATTGGACCTGGCCTGTGTGATATTTACATGTGTAATAAAGTATCTTCTGGGGTAGAGGGAAGTCTCTGTGTAATTAACACATCAGTCAGACTGTTCTTTAAAATTCACAACACTACAGGCCACCCTTCCCTACTAATACAAACCACGCCTAAAACCAGGAGAAAAATGAATCCACCATCAACACCACAAGCCCACCCCCACAAAAGCACTTCACAGCAGTTATCTATTGTCCCATCAACACCTCCACTGCTTTTGTAAAGCCCGTGGCTTTACAAAGTAAGGGCACAGTTGTGACCCTGACTACATGCCCATCCAAGTGAGTCAGAGGGTAGAAAGTGCCCTGTTCCTCCTGTGTGGGTTACTCACATCACCCATAGTAGAGCTGGGGAAGAGAGCTGCTCTCAGGAGGCTGCTATGCCTTCTCCTATGCAAGTAGGGGGCAGAGCCTTGCCTGAGACCATGTGGAAGGGTAAGTCATCTTCCCCAGGGATAGGGATAGAGCAATTACATCCCGCACCATAGCAGGAGGGGAACGAGGGCCCAGACCGGCACTCAGAAGCAGCCTGAGTCCTGGGGCCGTGCAACTATCTGCTGTCTCTTCAGTGGGGCTTGTGGCAAAGCCACAGCTGTGCTCTGTGAAGACTGACTTGCCCCAGATTGACTCCAGTGTAACAGATCCAGTGATTTCAAAGGGACTAGACCCCATGAGTAAGGGTATGTAGGATTGAGTCCTGTCCCTCAGAGCCTTCCAGGATCTCACAAAGTGCCTTGAAAATGCTGTACTCAAATGAAGCTCTCTGAGCGACACACCCCTGCCATGAGCAATGCCCTAAAATTGCCCAGTCCAGGCACAGGTGTGAGCTTTACCATTACGTTTTATATACATGCCGTTTCCTAATAGCACTCAGACACCCCAGGCTGTGCTTTTCCAGGCAATTATTGGCCTTCTCTGATGGATAAAATCAATCATCCTTGGGCAGGACACCTTCCCTTCCCTGAGTGTCATGTCCAAATGTCTAACTGCTCCATCTGAACAGGACGCTGCCTTTAACACGATCATTTTGGGGGTAGGCAGAGCTCTTGCGTATTTCTTTTCTAAAAGAAGTGCTGAAAGACAGCTCTGCCTTTTCTCCAGTAGCTGGCTGTGGAGATGACAAGCGCATTCTCTCACTCTTGCTGAGGGACTTTGATGCAGGTGCTGTCTTAGGCTGTGACCGTGTCAAGTTTCACCACCTAAGGAGGGTCAGTGCTTGGACGGCAGACCTCCCAGGCAGAGGTGACGGGTTGAGGGGGGGGGAAGGCCTGTGGAATCAAGTGCCTCCTCCCGGTTTGCTCCTTGGCTTGTACTGAGCGTGCTCACACAGACTGAGCATGCTCAGTAACTGCTGAAGACAGCTGCCATGAGTTGGCTTTGCTCCCAGGGAAGCTCAGGGCAGCAACAGCATGAATACGAATGACCGCACCCTCTGAGGATGAAAGCCCTGTGCAGGCGGCCAGCACAAGACCTATGCACCACATAAGTCTTACTTAAACCCTTGGGGAGCCTGTGCTGTCACTCTGCACGGGGCTGAATTTTGCCCTGTGTCAGTTGCAAATCAATGACCCACAGTGTGTTAAGCAGCACTGTGCTGCTATAAGTACCAGCTTTAGGGGAGGCAGCGTGCTATAGTGGCTAGGAACCTGGACTGAGAATCAAGAGACCTGCATTTTATTCCCAGCTCTGCCGCTAACTTGCTGTGTGACCTTGGGCCGGTCACTGCCCCGCTCTGTGCCTCTGTTTCCCCTCTCACCTTTTGTTAGTCTTGTCTATTTAGTTGATAAGCTCTTAGGGGGATGGGCTGTCTTTCACTAACGCAGCGAGGCCCAAATAAATACATTATTATTAATAAATATAATAATCTCCCAACTGAGAAGTAAATTGGTTGTGGCCATTAAAGTTCCCATAACCTTTAGTCACGTGAATTTGGGTTGCCTGATGTGCTGGCCAAGTTGCATGTTGCCTTAATATATTGTGCCTACCTGCAGTCCCCACTGGTGGTATGAGTTGAACAGGATTTTTCCCCATCACTTTGTGTCCCAAACTGATGGGTAATGTCATTGCTTGCTATTACAGAGATGCTCTCAGTGGTGTACTATTTGTAGGGTGTGATGCTGGCAGACCAGGTGTCAGCTCATGTGAAGGTCCCTAGGCCTCCCTGAACACTGACAAATGCATAGCTGGATACCAGTCTGGCTTATCTGGGTGTTAATATTATTAAAATAGATATTAGATTTATAACAATGTGTTTAATGCTTGGACTTTATGAAATGCTTGTGAATTGCTGCATGCATTAATCTCACTTATAACATCTGTATCCCATGTTATAAGTGTGGCATGCTGCGCTTCAAAGCAGCACCCTGGAACCCCTGTCTTCACCACTGTCATATAATTATGATATGTTTTGTACAAAATATGCCTTGTGAGGTATCATTTTAAAAGTCTTGATCTGCTGAACATTAATATCCTGTTGGATTGTATTTGCTATCATTGCATGGGAAGTTATGAAGTTTCATTATGTGTGTGTTACTGAAATATGTTGTAAAGTTGAGAACACCCTCAACCACCCTTTCAGGTGTAACAACAGAGGAGCCAGATGCGCTGATGGCCCATTAAAGAAATCCACACTCCCAAGGACTATCCCAGGAACCGTATACAAGGGAGACTTGGCAGAGATATCATTTAGATAATGGAGTCTGCTTGACTCATGTCATAGCAAAGGGTCTTTCCAGCAAGCTGGAAGAAACTATAAAAGAGGGGAAGTGACATCATCACTTGACTTCTCTCCCCCCACAACTCAACACCTGGAAACACATCTGGAGGACAAAGACTGAATGGAGGAAGTGGCCCCAGGCTGAAAGAAAGTTCCAGCCTGGGTATGGAAGATCTGTAACCTGCTAGTATTATCTATCAGGGTGAGACACTGCTTGATTCAAATCCTATCTAGTTTCTAGAACTCAGATTGTTATTTTACTTTTATTTCTTAGGTAATCAACTTTGATCTGTATGTTTACTACTTATAATCACTTAAAAACTATCTTCCTGTAGTTAATAAATCTGTTCTATATTTTACCTAAAACAGTGCATTTTGACTGAAGTGCTTGGAAGATCTCAGGTTTCAAGGGCTGGTGCACGTCCACTTTCCTTTGTAGAAGTGGCAGACTTGGTAATAAACTTACACTGATCAGGCTTCTGACCAGGGCAAGATGGTACAGCTCTGGGGTGCAAGGCTGGGGAACTGCTGAAGCCCCTCTATTGTCGATTCATGAGTGGTTGGCAAAAGCAGTCATGTAACTCAGTTGGATGTGTTTCCCTGCCTGTGGATTTCTGTGTAAGTGCAGTACCTGCCAAAGGTTTGTAGCTTGTCAGAGCATCACAGTGTGAGGAAGGAGCCCAGGTTGGTAAGCCAGAGGGCTCAGCAGTACCCCAGTTTCAGGTTGCACCCTGGGGAACCTGTCTCAATAAGGTAATATTTAAGTGTTTGCTCCGTAACTATAAAAGTATTTGCTATGAAACTGGAAACCTGCACAGTCCGGAGAGAAGTATTACCAAGCGTGAAATACTAGTTTATCCAAGAGGTGTCATTTCCTGCCTGACAAAAGAAGGCCTATAGATACCAGATAAACTATTGTGGAACAAACCACCCCAGAGTAGCCCAGTGGTTAGGGTATACACCTGGGATGGGGGAAACCCAAGTCTCTGTTCAGGCAAGGTCTTTCTCTTGTGGGGAGGGACAGCTCAGTGGTTTGAGCATTAGCCTGCTAAACCCAGGGGTGTGAGTTCAATCCTTGAGGAGGCCATTTAGGGATCTGGTGCAAAAATTGGGGATTGGGCCTGCTTTTAGCAGGGGGTTGGACTAGATGACCTCCTGAGGTCCCTTCCAACCCTGATATTGTATGATCAATGGACAAAAGACTTTGTTGATTGTTTTCCCCATACCCATGAAGAGGGGATGTGCACAAATGCTTGTCCCATCACAGCTTGAACTGTAGGTGAAGGGAATAAAAATCCCTGTCAAGAAGAAATTGTCATCACTATGCTACATGGAATTTGGAGAGGGCAGTATTTATAATAATAAGCAAGGGGTCCCCAAGCGGTTTAGCTTGAGTTAGCCCTAAAGGACGCATAGAGCTTGTACATTACAGCAACTCCTATTACTTTTTGGAACCTGAGACAGTAACTCACTTATGTATGCAGAGGCACCGATTTTCTAATGTGCCAGGGAGTGCTCAACTCCCACTCCGTCACAGGCCCTGCGCCCACGGCCCCACCCCCACTCTGCCCCGCCTCTTCCCCTCCCCTCCACTGAGTGCACTCCCCATGCCTCCCTCCACTCCCCTAGCGCCTCTTGCATGCCACTGAACAGCTAATCACTGGTGTGCAGGAAACACTGGTGGAGATGGGGAGGTGCTGATCAGCAGGGCTGCCGGTGGCAGGAGGCACTGGGGGGAGGGGAGGAGCTGATTGGGGGAGCAGCTGGTGAATGCTGAGCACCCACCTTTTTTTTTCCCATGGGTGCATCTGATGAAGTGGGTTTTAGCGCATGAAAGCTTATGCCCAAATAAATTTGTTAGTCTCTAAGGTGCCACAAGGACTCCTCGTTTTTTTTTTTTAAAGCAACAGTAGAGGATACCTCTAAATTTCTAGCTTTTTGCACTGGCACAGAAAGCATTTTATACATTTTGATTTTATGTTTTTGGAATCACATTTGAAGCCTTTGGCACAGGATTTTCAAACAAGTGACAAGTGGTTTTGAATACCCAGCTTTAGACACCTTTAAAAGGGCCTGATTTTCAGAAAGTGCTGAGCACCTGCTTTCTGACATTCGGGTCTTTTTAAGGTGTCTCAAATTTGGAGGCACCCAAAATAATTAATCACTTTTGAAAATCTTGGCCTTTGTTCTATGCCCATTTTCGTGCTCATTATTATCCATCTGCCAAAAGTAAAAACACCTGCCCCCAACATGGAAAAATATGGAGTGCAGACTGGCCAGAAGAAAGTTACCAACTCATGTTTTATTTCATCCTTGCTGTTCCTGCCTGCCTTAGGTCTCCATTCAGTCATTGGCTACGGTTCATTTTCCATCACACAACATGACTGGCGGACTGCCACTTTAAGTTCTACACACCATTAGGATGTGGTCCCCTTGAGCTGAGTTATGCTGCCTCTCCCTGGAACTCTGATTCGACAGGCCTCACTGTCCATATTTCAGTTTCTGAGCCATTAGGTCCCAAAATCCAGGACCCTGATTCCAAGCCAGTGGGAAAACTTCATGTGACAGACTGGCAACATCCTGAATGAACTTTATTGAATTAAGTTAAATTGTGCTGAATTAGGTTTAGCACCTTTGGGGTACATTTTATTCAAAATTCAATTGTGTATGTTATTGTGGCATTGTATGTACCTTCTCTAGTAGGGAGGGGGCTGCTAATGTACTTCCTCTGTTTTCAACCCTTTGAAGCCACCCGCACTCCCAAACGCCTTCCCCTGGAAAGAGATGCATGGACTAGTCCATATTGGATTCTCCAGCGATCAACAGACACAGAAAGAGGTTTTGGATAAATAGCCTATTTTCAAACTGGCTCAGGACCTTCGTCCTGATCCAGCAAACAGACAGGACCCCTGGTCCATGGAGGGCCCAAGTCCTTGGGGAAGTGTTGGAAGGACTGGGCCTACTGAGACTCCATAAGACTGAGGGCATGTTCAGAGCTGAAGCTGTGATGAATTTGTAACCACAAGGAATTCCCTGGGGTTGGGGTGTTGAAGGCCTGCTCCTGCTAGAGCCCATGTTAGGACTGGGGTGGGTCTTTGGTTAGCTTATTAGTAAGCTTGCTTAGAAAGAGCTGTGTGGTATCTATCACTGTGCGCAGTCACACTGCTATCCGTTTCTGAGGAGAGAAAGCAAGCAGGCCTGTTTCAGCAGCTTCTCTGTGCTAGGAAAAACACAGTGAAGGCCAGGAGCTTGTGCAGCCTGGAAATACCCTGGTCAGAAGGGAGGGCGATGCAGGTCTCCACCCAGGAGAGGTGATGGCCAGGGGAGCTGTGATCCACAACTGGACCACTGAGGGAAAATACAGGCATAGTTGCCCTGAACTGACACACTCCCATTTACCTCAATAGCCTTTGATTTATCCCCCAACATGGGATTTACATTTTACAGTATCAGAAAAGCCACCTCTCTCTCTACTGAAGAGGAAGTTCTGATCCATATGTGCTGTCTGTGGCCCTAAGAACCCCCCAGTGCCAACTGGCAAAGGGGTCACTATTGTGTAACAGCAACCCCTAACAGGTCTGAAAAACTCATTACCCCTAGCACACTGCTTTCATAGTATTTATCCATAAATGATGTCATGTGTACTGCTACCTACTATGTAAGGAACCCTACATATACAGTGCAAATTTGTTCATACAGTCTATATTAAGGCAGGGTTTCTGTCGAAGAAGGGATGCATATTCGCTTATCTATCTGGGGGTCACATGTAAATTAAGCATTATAAGCCAACACAATAGCAGCTTCATTTACATGCGAAGTCATCAGAGGGAGGGAAGTCAGCAGGGAGACAAGACACTGGAGACTGAACCACGGTGGGTTGCCCTATCTTTGGGGGCAGACATAACCTTGGGGAATATAAGGAGAAAGCAAAATGACACCCCTTTATCCTGCACTAGGAAGTAAATGAACAGAATGTTTATATTCATGAAAATGGGATCTCAACCAGGCTGACCTGAAACACAGCAAAAGACATTTGGGGTGAGAGAAACTTCCCTAGGCAGACAGTTAGCCTGCTAAGTTAAGGTTACTCTAGAAAACGTGTTATGGTTTTATGTAACCTTTCTGTCTCCATTATCCTTACTCATGATGGCTTAGATCTTAATCTTTGATAACTGTATGATTGTTTTCATTATAAATATATCGCAGTGCTGTCATAATAAGTGATAATCCTGAGTTGAACCAAATAAACTGGTGTATACACTGGCCCTTGGAAACAGCAGACCTGGTATTACGATAAGTGTTTGGTGAATAAGGGGCTAAACGCTACAGGAGGAACTCTTTGAAAGGGGTTGGGGACTGGGGTTTGCCTACTGGGGAAGGATGTGAGGTGAGTGAAATTTACACAGAGTTCTAGGGATATGAAACATTTATCCTTCCTCATAGATATAAGGGAAATGAAAAAAATATATTATGTTCGCCTTCTTCACAAACATGGCTTTTCAGTCCATGGTAAAACTGATAAAAGATTCTCCTTACTGAGCTTTGTCTACAGTGGGAAATTTTTGCATTGGTGTAGATAGACCAATGTGATTGCACTAGCTCAAAACCCTAGCGTAGATGTGCTGCACTGGTGTAACAAGTGACTTACAGCTTGCCTCGGTCTGAAAATTCAGCACAAATAAGGCCTGAAACAGATGTGAATAAAAAATGGTTGGCCTGCAAATCAATGGGGCAGGTTTAAAGAGAAATGGTCACTAGGGATAAGTGAACCTTCAAAGCTTTGGAAATTCTGAGACATCCCCCAAAGCACAGGTCCTTTTTGGAACCTCCTTGGGCTGGAAATCCTTGGAGAATGGGCTTTCTGGAGAAATTTCCAGGCTATCTTGTTTTAGCCAGGTCATAAATACCAACAGAATTAGCACCAACAGGCACTTCAAAAGGGAAAAAACATTGTAGGACAACACTGGTGGTGCATTTTGCCTGGCACACTATATATGTGAGGCAACACCCTCGTGGTTAAATCAAACCCTTCTTTTTTGGGAAAAAAAAAAAATCTCAGACCCAGTGGGAGAGATTCATTCACTCATGAAAGACTTGGCAGTTCCCTCCGAGTCCTGAACCTTATCCAAATGATAATTATATCCATTTGAAATTCCACAAGCTGAAGAACTAGCCTCCAGCAATCCAACAAAGGCTTCTCCATACTCTGTGGAGACTTTACCAGCACTTTTCTTCTTTCTGTCTGCCTCCTGCTGAAGTGCATTTTCATTTTTGGGGGGAGGGATAGCTCAGTGGTTTGAGCATTGGCTTGCTAAACCCAGGGTTGTGAGTTCAGTCCTTGAGGGGGTCATTTAGGGATCTGGGGCAAAAATTGGGTATTGGTCCTGCTTTGAGCAGGGGGTTGGACTGAGGTGCCTTCCAACCCTGATATTCTATGATTCTCAGGGTTTCCTGAAGACCTAGTATCATCTTGAGTGCCATCCCCCCAAACACAAAGGAACACCCCACAGGCAAAGTGAGTGCAGTTGAACCTTAATATCCTTCCTTCTGCACAGTTGCAAATGTATAATTAATCTTGCTCAGATTTACACGTTTGATCTGTCTCTATTAGGCTTTAGATGTTTTTGAAGGAAAAGGTCTAGCCTGTGATTTGATCTAGAGAATGTGGGACATGCCTAGTTCTTTTACAGGCAAATCCTCCTCTCAGCAGACAGCCTGAGTTGGGCAGGGTGCTGGAGGAGTGCAGGGGATGGTGGTGGGGGGCATTCTCCAGAGAGCAACTCATCCAAGCTTCCTTAGTTCAACAGGTGACACGGCCTGGGTGGTGCTAGCTCACCCCCCTGCTGCTACACTACTAGGCCAGTCAGGAAAACCTTTCTAGAGCTGCCACAATATGGAGACTGAGTGCTGGGTAGAGATTAATCCAACTCCCACTTAGGTCAATGGGGTGGGGTGGGGTCTTTACATTGGCTTTAATCAGAGTTGGAGGAGGCTTCATGAACTGGGCAGGGGCCATGCCGGTAGTTTAGCCTCTCTTGCTCCCCTGCAAAATAGCGCACAATCTCTGTCATTCGACACCATGGAAAATCCCTCCTCAAAACATTTCCTCTGTACCATCTTTCAGCAATGCCGTCAGCAAGGTGCCTTCAAACGTGGCAAATCTGTTCCTGACGTATTAAGTGGCTGAAGTTGTTCATCTCTGTCTCAAGGACTAAAGTGAGGGGAAAGGCAGGGGAATGCAGCTTCCCTCCCCCCGCCCCCGAGCTCCTCCTTCTCTCCTTCTCCTGGCTTCCCCCAGAGATCTCCCTAGCCCTGCCTGGTCACTGTGTGGTGAAATGGGGACTCATCCAGCAGGGAATATGAAGTGGGAGTGGTAGTCGGTTGGGGAGTTTATGAGCCTCCAAACTGTGCTTATCACAAGGTGGAACAGCGTTAGCACATAATGGGCGAAGACGACAGGGCCCCAGGAAGAGGCAGCAGAACAGACAGTTTACTCACAGGGAAGGGCATCCTAAAGCTTGTGAAGAACTTGCTATTTCTGCCTTCCTTCAGTCTCCATTCTGTCACTGCCTGTGGACCATTTTCCATTGCTGCTTCTCACAATGCGACAGGCCAACTGCCTCTTTAAGTGCACTTCAATCTGGACCTGGTTCTATTCCATTCCTGCCTCCCTTCTCCCCACCACTGCTCTGCCAGTGAAACTCAGACCTGCCCTGCATTATTCCATGTTCTTCCAGTCTCAGGCTCCCACACTCTTCTACAGGTGCACCTTCATCTAGGTGCTAGTTCAACCCTGGCCTTGGCCTGCCAACCACAGAATTGTAGAAATGTAGGACTGGAAGGGATCTCAATAGGTCATCTAGTCCAGTCCCCTGCCCCGAGGCAGGACTAAGTATTATTTAGACTTTCCCTGACAGGTGTTTGTCTAATCCAGAGGTGGGCAAACTACGGCCTGCAGGCCACATCTGGCCCCCGGGACTGTCCTGGCCAGCCCTTGAGCTCCCGGCCAGGGAGGCTAGCCCCTTGCCCCTCCCCCGCTGTCCCCCCTCCCCCGCAGCCACGCTGCCACACGGGCAGCACTCTGGCCCGCTGCTCCTGCCAAGCAGAACGGCAGCATGTCTAGCTCTGGCTGGGTGGCATGGCTTCCTGACATGCTGCTCTGAGTGGCATGGTAAGGGGGCTGGGTCCGGAGGGTTGGATAAGGGGCTGGGGGTTCCGGGGGCAGTCAGGGAGGACGGGGGGATTGGATGGGGAGGAGGTTCTGTGGGGGGGGCAGTCAGGGGATGGGGAAGAGGGAGGGTTGGATAGGCTTGGGATCCCAGGGGGCCTGTCAGGGGGTGGGGGTGTGGATAGGGGTCTGGGGACTGGGAGCAGGGGGGTTGGATGGGGGTGGGGTCCCAGAGGTGATTAAGGGAGGGGGGTCCTGGGAGGGGGCGGTTAGGGGACAAGGAGCGGGGGGGGGGTTGGATGGGTCGGGAGTTCTGAGGGGGAGGGGGCAGGGCAGGGGTGGGGGCCAGTCTGTTCAGGGAGGCACAGCCTTCCCTACCCAGCCCTCCATACAGTTTTACAACCCCAATGTGGCCCTTGGGCCAAAAAGTTTGCTCACCCCTGGTCTAACCTGTTCTTTAAAACCTACAATGACAGAGATTCCACAACTTCCGTAGGCAATTTGTTCCAGTGCTTAACTACTTTTACAGGGCATGGCTACACTTGCAGATGTAGAGCGCTTTGAGTTAAACCAGCCTTCGTAGAGCGCAGTAGGGAAAGTGCTGCAGTCTGTCCACACTGACAGCTACAAGCACAGTGGTGTGGCCACAGAGAGCACTGCATTGTGGTAGCTATCCCAGCATGCAAGTGACTGCAACGTGCTTTTCAAATGGGGTGTGTGTGTGTGTGTGTGGAGTGTGACAGGGAGTGTGTTGTGTGTATGTGAGGGGAGAGGGAGTGGGTTTTGGGGGGGCTGAGAGCATGTCAGCATGCTGTCTTGTAAACTGAGACAGCAGCAGACCCCTCCCTCCCCTCACACACAGCATTCCACAGTAATGGTTGCTTTGTCTCGGAGCAGATAAGCAGCCGGCTGTCAGAAACGGAGCTTTCAAAGGGCATATCCACATTCCCACAGTGAGTTCAAAACAATGAGAAGAGTGGCCACTTGACTTAAGGGGATTATAGGACATTTCTGGAGGCTGATCAGAGCGCAGGAATGCAACAGCTTGTTCACACTGATGCCCAGGCATTTCAGCCAAGGCCACAGCAAGCGTTAATCTTCTCACCAAGGTGGAGTACCAGGAGCACTCTAGTCGTGGAGTCAGAGCGCTCTACGTGCCTTGCCAGTGTGAATGGGTAGTGAGCTGGGGTGCCTGGGGCTGCTTTAACATGCGCTCACTCGCAAGTATAGCCAAGCCCACAGTCAGGAAGTTTTGCTAATGTCTTTAACCTGAATCTCCCATGTTTCAATTTAAGGCCATTACTTCTTGTCCTGTCCTCAGTGGTTAAAAGAACAATTTATCACCCTCTTCTTTATAACAACCTTTTACTTACTTGAAGACTGTTACCATGTTCTGCCTCAGGGCTTGGCTACACTTGCAAGTTAGAGCGCATTAAAGAAGTCCCGGGCGCCCTACCTCACTACCCGTCCACACTGGCAAGGCACGTAGAGCGCTCTGACTCCACGGCTAGAGCGCTCCTATTACTCCATCTCGGAGAGAAGATTAACGCTTGCTGCGTCTTGGCTGAAACGCTCGGGTGTCAGTGTGAACGAGGTTTTGCACTACTGCGCTCTGATCAGCCTCCAGAAACATCCCATAATCCCTTTAAGTCAAGTGGCCACTCTTCTCATTGTTTTTGAATCGCTGCAGGAATGTGGATACGCCATTTGAAAGCTCCGTTTCTGACAGCCGGCTGCTTATCTGCTCCGAGACAAAGCAACCATTAGTGTTGAATGCTGTGTGTGAGGGGAGGGGGAGGGGTCTGCTGCTGTTTCAATTTACAAGACAGCATGATGACATGCTCTCAGCCCCCCCAAAAGCCACTCCCTCTCCCCTCACATACACCCCCCCCCCCATTTGAAAAGCACGTTGCAGTGACTTGCATGCTGGGATAGCTGCCCATAATGTACCGCTCCCAATGCTGCTGCAAGTGCCGCAAATGTGGCCACACCCGTGCGCTTGTAGCTGTCATTGTGGACAGACTGCAGCGCTTTCCTGACTGCGCTCACCGAAGGCTGGTTTAACTCAAAGCGCTCTACATCTGCAAGTGTAGCCATGCCCTTAATCTTCTCTTCTCCAGACTAAACAAATACAATTTTGTCAATCTTTCCTCATAGGTCATGTTTTCTAGACATTTAATCATTTTGTGGCTCTCCTCTGGATTTTCTCCAATTTGTCCACATCTTTTCCAGAGCGTGGTGCCCAGAACTGGACACAATACTTCAGTTGAGGCCTAATCAGAGCTGAGTAGAGTGGAAGTATGACTTTTTGTGTCTTGCTTACAGCACTCCTGCTAATACCTCCCAGAATGATGTTCACTTTTTTTGCAATAAAGTATTCCATTGCTGGCTCATATTTAACTTGTGATCCACTACAGCCCCCAGATCCTTTTCTGCAGCACTCCTTCCTAGGCAATCATTTCCTATTTTGCCTAACTGTGTGGTGGTATCAGGCCTGGAGCAGCAGCGGGGTGCCAATGGAATATGGTGCATTGGCAGAGCTGTGTGTGAGGCCCAGAGCGGCAAACGCAGAGGGGTGGACATCAGGTTTGAAGCGCACTGGCAGAGCAGTGCAGGGATTCAAGGATTGGAGTAGCAGAGGAGCACTGGCACGTGTGCGGGGGAACCTGAGGGACCGTCACACTCATCTCTGTTTCTAGCCAGGTCTATCAGCCTCACACAGACATGAACAGCAGGAGATAATTCACTCTCCAATGAAAACCCAAAATGGTAGATATTTATTTAAACAGCAAAAAGAAACAAAGATGAAAATGGACGCACTTCAAAAAGGGAAATTTCCATTTGAAGAGAATTCAAAGCCAAGTTCAAGAAAAATTCTCCCCAGAGCAGCATTCGCCTCCTCAGGAGAGTGTATCAGTTTCTTCTGACAGCATTTTCATGGCTGCAGGATAAATAAACCCCACTTCATTGGTATTATATTTTACAGCCACAGACAGAGCGAGGAGATTAAACTACTTTGAATGAGTCACCAAAGAAGAGAGGTGGGTGTTGAAAAGAGAGTGATGTGAAACAAGGACCGAACACAAAACAAACAGAATTTAGCCTTTCATCCAGAACTCCCTAGAGCCTGGAATTTCCCTACTGATAGGAGAAGAGTAAGTGCATAGCCTGAGGGGGAAGGGTCCAGCGGAAAGGAGACACATACTCAAGGGGCCCAGTAGTAATCCCCAGATGTGCTCGTGGAACACTCAGCACACATGGGGAGGGAAGAGGACATTGATGGCTTTCTCACACTAATCCAGGAGGCTCCTGGGGACTGAGCCAGTCCCTGGCGCAAGTTAGAGAAGTGTCAGGGCTGCTCTCACTTGTGCTGATGGAGAACTCCCAAGAAGTTGTTTTGCAGGAGCCCCGCCTCCTCCCACCCAACGGTGCTCCCAACCTGTCCTAGAACATTGCCTGTGCTGGGAGCAGAGCCAGGAGCACCTGTCTCAGGGCTCGTTATGCCAATGGTATGCCAGATGAGGAATTCTGTATACTGAGGTAAACCTCAAGCACTGCCTTACGGCAGCTATAAATTCCTTTTGTGCTGCTGGAGCAGGACAAAGGGGAGTTGGAAGAGGTGAGGGGTCCACCTCTAGATGAATGTTTTACTAGATAATATTTGTGGATGTATTTGACCATGTTATCATTGTAATGTTTAACACCATCCCAGGCTGCTGTGTGATGATGGAAAAAGAAAATGGCACCAGCTGAGCAGCCACCAGGGATCCTTCACTATTGTGACATCCTATTAGATGTACATTGCACTAGGCAGCCTCCTACTTAGCCTATGCTTAAAATCACATGGGGGATTGCCTTTGCTGGCCTGGTGACCAGTTCACACTAGACTAGGGATCTGCTTTGTAATCCTTTGGCTACAGTGAGCTCTAATGTGGGTGGAGAGTACAGAGCTAGGAATCCAGGCTAGCTAATCAGCTGTTCTGCTCTTAATCTAAACCGGGTTACACATATGAATAAAATACCCTGCATCAGTTTTAGAATTCTTATGAAAGCCAGGTCCCATTGGAATTTTATGCTCCTGGAAAGATGGCGTGGAGAGAAGAACCAATCTGGTCCAAATTAGAGACAGTACTGCCTTGTACTCAACTGTGGTGCTTTTGATGGTACAATTATTATTATTTGTATTACGTAGCCTCTAGAGGCCCCCACTAAGATGGAGTCCCTATTGTGCTAGATTCTGTACACACACACAAAGCCCTGGTCTACACTACGAGTTTAGGTCGAATTTAGCAGCGTTAGATCGATTTAATCCTGCACCCGTCCACACAACGAAGCCATTTTTGTCGACTTAATGGGCTCTTAAAATTGATTTCTGTACTCCTCCCTGATGAGGGCATTAGGCTGAAATCAACATTGCCGGGTTGAATTTGGGTTAGTGTGGATGCAATTTGACGGTATGGGCCTCAGGGAGCTATCCCACAGTGCTCCATTGTGACTGCTCTGGACAGCACTCTGAACTTGGATGCACTCGCCAGGTAGACAGGAAAAGGCCCCTGAACGTTTGAATTTCATTTCCTATTTGGCCAGTGTGGCGAGCTCATCAGCAGAGGTGACCATGGAGTCCCAGAATCGTAAAAGAGCTCCAGTATGGACCAAACAGGAGGTACTGGATCTGATTGCTGTATGGGGAGACGAATCCGTGCTATCAGAACTCCGTTCCAAAAGACAAAATGCCAAAATATTTGAAAAAATCTCCAAGGGCATGAAGGACAGAGGCTATCACCGGGACCGCAGCAGTGCCGCGTGAAACTTAAGGAGCCCAGGCAAGCCTACCAAAAAACCCAAGAGGCGAACACCCACTTGAGGTCAGAGCCCCAGACATGACGCTTCCATGATGAGCTACATGCAATTCTAGGGGGTGCCCCTACCACTGCCCCACCCCTGTACATGGACTCCTGCAAGGGGGGAGTCTCACCTTGTTTTTTCCTAACTCTCCCCCCCCAGATGTTCTTGTTAAACCCTGGATTTGTGCTGGAAATGGCCCACCTTGATTATCACACACATTGTAAGGAGAGTGGTCACTTTAGATAAGCTATTACCAGCAGGAGAGTGGGTTTGTGTGTGTGGGGGGGGGGGGTAAGAAAACCTGGATTGGTGCTGGAAATGGCCCAACTTGATTATCATACACATTGTAAGGAGAGTGATCACTTTAGATAAGCTATTGCCAGCAGGAGAGTGGGGTTGGGGGAGGTATTTTTTCATGCTTTGTGTGTATAAAAAATCTTCTACACTTTCCACAGTATGCATCCGATGAAGTGAGCTCTAGCTCACGAAAGCTTATGCTCAAATAAATTGGTTAATCTCTAAGGTGCCACAAGTACTCCTTTTCTTTTTGCGAATACAGACTAACACGGCTGTTACTCTGAAACCAACACCAGGCATGAGGATTTTGGGGATGAGGAAGATGATAAGGAGGGGGTGGTTGAAGATAGCGCACACCAAGCAAGTGGAGAAACCATTCTCCCCAACAGCCAGGAACTGTTTAACACCCTGGAGCCAATACCCTCCCAACCCGGGCTCCTGGACCTTGAAGGCGGAGAAGGCAGCTCTGGTTAGTGTACCTTTGTAAATATAATACACGGTTTAAAAGCAAGCGTGTTTAATGATTAATTTTCCCTGAAGACTTGGGATGCATTCACGGCCAGTACAGCTACTGGAAACGTCTGTTAACATGTCTGGGGATGGGGCGGAAATCCTCCAGGGACATCTCAATGAAGCTGTCCTGGAGGTACTCCCAAAACCTTTGCAAAAGGTCTCTAGGGAGGGCAGCCTTATTGCGTCCTCCATGGCAGGACACTTTACCACGGCAAGCCAGTAGCACGTCGTCTGGAATCATTGCATAAGAAAGCATGGCAGCGTGTGGTCCCGGTGTTTGCTGGCATTCAAGCAACATCCGTTCTTTATCTCTCTGTGTTATCCTCAGGAGAGTGATATCATTCATGGTCACCTGGTTGAAATAGGGGAATTTTATTAAGGGGACATCAGAGGTGGCCGTTCCTGCTGGGCTGTTTGCCTGTGGCTGAAAAGAAATCATCCCCGCTGTTAGCCACACGGTGGGGGGAGGAGTGAAGTGATCATCCCAGAGAATTGGGTGGGGAGGGGGTTACTTGGGTCTGTGCTGCACGTTAACCCAAAAACATCAGCCCCTCCTTTTAAATGGCCAATGTGTCTTTTTCAGTTTTAATCTCGCTTTTTTTCCTCCTGCAGCTGCAAATGTTTCAACGCTGCAACTAACATCTCTGTCCCAGAGGCTAGCGCAGATAAGCAGCTGAAAAAAATGCACTTGCGATGAAATGTTCTCTGAGTTCATGCAGTCCTCCTGCACTGAAAGAGCCCAGCAGAATGTGTGAAGGCAGACAACAGCAGAGTCCAGGAAAGCACAAAATGAACACGAGGATAGGATGGATGCACAAGAGGATAGATGGCTGGAGCAACAGGAGAGGTGGCGGGATCAAGAGGAGAGGTGGCAGCAGCATGATGAAAGGAGACCGGATGCAATGCTGAGGCTACTGGAGGATCAAACTGGTATGCTCCGGTGGTTGAGGTGCAGGAAAGGCACAGAGCACCACTGCAGCCCCTGTGTAACCAACCGCCCTCCTCCCCAAGTTCCATAGCCTCCTCACCCAGATGCCCAAGAAGGCGGGGGGAGAGTGCTCCGGGCAGCCAACCACTCCACCCCAGAGGACTGACCAAGCAACAGAAGGCTGGCATTCAATAAGTTTTGAAGTGCAGTGTAGCCTTGTACTTCCCTCCTCCCCTCATCCACCACCCCACCCAGGGCTTCCCTCCTCCCCCACCCCTCCCAGGCTCCCTTAGCAGTTATCCCCCTATTGTGTGACGAAATAATAAAGAATGCATGAATTTGAAACAACGACTTTATTGCCTCTGCAAGCAGTGATCGAAGGGGGGAGGGGAGGGCAGCTGGCTTACAGGGAAGTAGAGTGAACCAAGGTGCGGGGGTTTTCATCAAGGAGAAACAAACAGAACTGTCACACCATAGCTTGGCCAGTCATGAAACTGGTTTTCAAAGCTTCTCTGATGCGCAGCGCACCCTGCTGTGCTCCTCTAACCGCCCTGGTGTCTGACTGTGCGTAATCAGCGGCCAGGCGATTTGCCTTAACTTCCCACCCTGCCACAAACGTCTCCCCCTTACTCTCACAGATATTGTGGAGCACACAGCAAACAGTAATAACAGTGGGAATATTGGTTTCGCTGAGGTCTAAGCGAGTCAGTAAACTGCACCAGCGTGCTTTTAAATGTCCAAATGCACATTCTACCACCATTCTGCACTTGCTCAGCCTGTAGTTGGACAGCTCCTGACTACTGTCCAGGCTGCCTGTGTATGGCTTCATGAGCCATGGCATTAAGGGGTAGACTGGGTCCCCAAGGATAACTATAGGCATTTCAACATCCCCAATGGTTAATTTCTGGTCTGGGAATAAAGTCCCTTCCTGCAGCTTTTGAAACAGACCAGAGTTCCTGAAGATGCGAGCGTCATGCACCTTTCCCGGCCATCCCACGTTGATGTTGGTGAAACGTCCCTTGTGATCCACCAGTGCTTGCAGCACTATTGAAAAGTACCCCTTGTGGTTTATTACTCGCTGGCTTGGTGCTCCGGTGCCAAGATAGGGATATGGGTTCCGTCTATGGCCCCACCACAGTTAGGGAATCCCATTGCAGCAAAGGCATCCACTATGACCTGCACATTTCCCAGAGTCACTACCCTTGATAGCAGCAGCTCAGTGATTGCATTGGCTACTTGGATCACAGCAGCCCCCACAGAAGATTTGCCCACTCCAAATTGATTCCCAACTGACCGGTAGCTGTCTGGCGTTGCAAGCTTCCGAAGGGCTATTGCCACTCGCTTGTGAACTGCGAGGGCTGCTCTCATCTTGGTATTCTTGCACTTCAGGGCAGGGGAAAGCAAGTCACAAAGTTCCATGAAAGTGCCCTTATGCATGTGAAAGTTTTGCAGCCACTGGGAATCATCCCAGACCTGCAACACTATGCAGTCCCACCAGTTTGTGCTTGTTTCCCGGGCCCAGAATTGGCGTTCCATGGCATGAGCCTGCTCCATTGCCACCAGGATGGCTAAATTGCCGGGGCTCATGCTTTGAGAGAAGTCTGTGTCCATATCCTCATCACTCTCATCACCGCGCTGCCATTGCCTCCTCGCCTGCTTTTGCAGGTTCTCGTTCTGCTTATACTGCATGATAATGCGTGAGGTGTTTACAGTGCTCATAACTGTCGCGGTGATCTGAGCGGGCTCCATTCTTGCCATGGTATGGCATCTGCAGGAGAGCAGGGTTGCAGAGGAAGTGGTGGTTGGATGACCAGTTTTGCAGACTTACTGCACCATCTGCTGCCAGGACACAACAGCTGAGCGGGCAGCACACTTGCCATGGTATGGCAAGACAAGAGCAGCCAAGCAGAGCTGCAGTGGAAGTGACCCTGCGAGACCACCAGGAAAGCAGGAGAGCAAGGTGGCAGCAGAAGCGGTGGATGACGACGACGGTTAGCAGTCCTACTGCACAGTCTGCTGAAAGCAGTATGGCGCCTGCATAGAAAAAAAGGTGCTAAATGATTGTCTCACATTGCTTTCACAGAGGGAGGGGCGTCTGACGACATGTACCCAAAACCACCTGCGACAATTTTTTTGCCCCATCAAGCATTGGGAGATTAACCCAGAATTCCAATGGGTGACGGAGACTGCGGGAACTGTGGGATAGCTGCCCACAGTACAATGCTCCGAAAGTTGACACTAGTCTCCGTACTGTGGACGCGCTCCGCTGACTTAATGCGCTTAGTGCATTAGTGTGGGGGGACACACAATCGACTGTATAAAATCGCTTTATAAAAAAATCGACTTCTATAAATTCGATCTAATTTTGTAGTGTAGACATATCCTAAGAGTCAGCCCCTGAACCAGATATAGAAAGGATAGACACAAAAGGAGGGGAGAAAGGAAGCATTATCCCCATTTCACAGCTGGGGTACCGAGGCACAGAGGGTATGTCTACACAGCAAAGAAAAACCTGCATCTGACCCGTGCCAGCCAACTCGGGCTGTGGGGCTGTTTCATTGCTGTGTAGACTTGGGGCTTGGGCCACAGACCTAGGACCCTGTGGGGCAGGAGGTTCCCAGAGCTCAGGCTCGAGCCCAAAGGTCTACACAGCAGTGCAACAGCCCTGCAGCCCACTAGCCCGAGTCAGCTGGCACGGGTCAGCCACAGGGTTTTCTTTGCTGTGTAGACTTACCCAGAGAGATTAAGTGACCTGCTGTTGGTCAGACAAGAAGTCTAGGGCAGAGCCTAGAGCAGAAGCCAGGTCTTTTGAGTTGTAGTTCAATGCCTTAGCCTCAAGACCATCTTTCCTCTCAAGGAATCTTCCTTTGACAGAGGACACCAGTCCTGCCAGAAACAACTTGGGGGGAAAGAGATGCTGATGGTGTTCTTGGCTGCTCTCGATAGCCACGGGATAGTTTGAATTCCTGCTGGGAAAACAATGAGGCACATGTTTTGCTGAACAAACAAGGCTGCATGTTTCTTGATCAAGATCTTATCTTTTTTCTTGTCTGGTGACCATTAATGGAAAAGCTATGGGATCTGGCATGCAAAGTCCACAGAAGCGCATACGTTTTCAAAACAAAAATGCTTTGGGGTCTGGCTCAGTTTGTTTGAAGTTTAGGAAACAAATAAAGGGACAATCATTCTAGACCAGCACGATGATCACGTTGTAATGGGATCAAAGGTCTGCTTGTGAGAGAGAAAAGGTACACTAGGATCAAGCGTTCTCCCCTCCCCCCGTTTCATTCCCCTAGGCCCTGGAATGAGTGTTCACTTATCTACACCGCATGAAAAATGACCTTCAGTCTGTCACTCCCACATTGGTAACAAACCCCAGTCTCTCTCACATCTCCAAATCCCTCCTCGGAAGAGCGAGCCAATTTGAAAGTCAAGTCAAATGGACTCCATCAAAGGCTCTGCCACTATAGCTGACTGGGCCAGATGGCAGAATGAGCCAGACAGCTACATGTGGCCTTGGTAAATAACCACTCACCAATGGGGGACAGAGAAGGAATTTATAAATGGAGAAGATGGAAAATCCCACCCCTTACAGTGATGTCATTATCCCTGATAAGCCTGTCAAAGGTTCTGCAGGCAGTCACTTTTGGTAGCCCAACTTTTGCTGACCTGGCTCTACTCAAACTCAAATTAGCCCTTTATTTTAGTTCTGCTGTCGGGGGAGGGTGCCATTCAAGTGCCGCAAGCGGGTGGGCCTGAGATGCCAAAGCATAGGTAAGTGTGGATGAGCCTGGGGCTGGAGCTCCTGGCCAGCTGGGCAGGGGAGCGGGTGATGCTGCCTGGAGCTGCCAGCCTGGCAGGGAGGTGCACGCAGCATGGCTCGCCACTGTGGAGCCAGCGGGCCAGCCCCTGGGTCCCCCTGCACACCCCGTCTCCTCCTGCTCTGTGGTCAGGGGACATATGGCTGGGTGAGCCCCTGGGCTCAGAAACTCCTTCCTGTGCAGCCTGGCCAGGCTCTGGGGCCAGGAGCTGGTCCTTGCACCCTGTGCCTCACACTGCTGTGCTCAAACTCAAGGAAAGGGCACCAAAATAAAAGTTCACTCAGGGTGCCATTTTCCCTAGGGTCAGCCCTGGGGGGGAGAGGGGAGAAGAGAGAGAAAGTGTTTAAAATATTTACAAATTACAAAGACTCCTATTTCAGAAAGATGGACTGTGTCTATTGGAATCCAAGTTTTAACTAACACCACAAAATATTTTCCTGGATGGATAAGTGGAGAATAAATTGTAAAAGCATACAAAAGTTATTGAATAATATTCCCTTGTAATAATCTGAGGTGTGTAATAAAAATATTAATATTTAAATATTTGCTAGAAAGCTAATATTCAAAGGATGCTTTTCTCCCCATTCCAGTAAAGGGCATAAATAAGTAAAGTAAAGTGTGTGTGTGAGATTATATATATATGGGGATGTAGCCAGAGGGAAACATACACAAAAACTTTCTGTACTAAACCCAGTTGTACAGCCAAAAGCGACAAGATAATGCTTGTAACATCACTTTTTTTTTGTAGATTGCTTATAATACCCCCTTTACAATAAATGAATCGAGAAAACCCATAATAGAAATAACATACTTGCCTTCTAGCAAACATTTAATTATTTTTTCTTCCCATTCAGAAAGTGGCTAGGTCTAGTTGAGCCAAACATTGTTGAACAGTTAGTAAAACTGTTCTGTATCAGATTTTAAAATTGTAAGAGCAAAGTTGTCTGTAATGCCACAAAATTATACCATGACCTGCTTTACAAGGAAAAATGACAATTAGTTGAAATAATCCAAGCCCTTGCAAGAAGGAAACAAAACTTTTTTTTATAAAAAAAATAAAATAAAATTTCCTAAGGAAAACAGGTTAAAATTATTTAAAAGCCAAGTCCTAACAAATCCTTTCATTCTAATTGGTACTTAACTGTATTTTTTAAATGTAATGAGTTATGAAAAGTACTGGTAACTAGCAATGTGATATGAAGCCTTTTACCTTAGGATTGAAATCCAAATCCAGGTCCGGATTCCTGTGTGAAATGAATTTGGTGGTCTCAGTCCAGTTCTTCATTGGATCCAGATGTGCATAGATTTTCAGCATCAGAAGTGGCACTAACTGGAACTTTGTTAGCAGCCTCAGGAAAGAGGCCAAGGATTGACTGGGCCTGGAGAAAACCTACTCTCTTTGTTCTTGAGGCTGTCTCTCTAGGGCAGAGTTGAGGTACACTGGCTGGTGTTGGTTAGTGAGTCTAGAGGACATCTGCACTGCTTCTGCCTTTCCTGCAGCTAAAGAGAGGACTTTGGCTCATAGGGCCACCAACCTGGCAGCTTTCACTACTTCTAAATTCAGTGAAAGATCACATTAAAATAAGAATAGAAATAGATATCTTCCATTGTTGTTTGCAGGGCTGTAGCTGTATTGATCCCAAGATCTGAAGAGCAGTTCTGTGTAAGCTCTAAAGCTTGTCTCTTGTTGGACCAACTTCTGATGGTGAAAAAGATATTACCTCACCCACCTGGCCTCTATAATAGAAACAGAATAACTCTGGGCCAGCTCCTGTAGTCTGGTGGTAGCACCGGCATAGGGAGGATCCAAGTATAGGCTCCTGGTAAACTGTCCAGGTCTCCTAGTACAGTATTTGCTGGAAAGGTATCAGGGACTGAGAAGTTTCCCACCAATTGTTTTGGATAGTATGCTACCAATTTAATACATTTTGGGGGACAGCCCATTATTGTACAAAATCTCATGTTGTTATTTAATACTTGGCCATTTCTCTTTTAGTCAGACGAGCATCTTTACCAGCATGAGCTGTACCACGTCCTCCCATTCATTCCTCCTTCAGACTGATCCCAGACATACAGCACAAGAGAACAGGTTCTCCCAGTGCTCACTTCAAAGGAGAATAGGTAGAAGTCCTGCTACCTGCTCTGTGGATCGAGGAAGAGGACCAGGAACCAGAACTCCCGAGCTCTATGCTTCACTCTGTTAATGACAAAGGGTGGCCCCTCCACATATCGTAACTACTTCCTGCCTCAGTTTCCCCATCTATAAAATGGCAGTGATACTTGCCCCTCTCTCCTGCATGTCATGAGGACGAAATAGTTAAAGCTTATCAAATACTAAGTGAAAATGAGCCCAACCAATCTGTTCAAGTTTTATATTTGATATGAACTGAAACGATGCCTCTGTTCTTTGGAAAGGGGCAGGTGCTAGTTCCCAGATATTTTCCAGGTTACTAATGACAGCACTGAGAAAGGAGGACCGGAGATTATTTTGACAATATAGCAGGAAAACAGAAGTGTATCCATACTGGGAATTCTCAGCACTTTTCCAGGATTGCTAACTCTCATGCTTTTATTACAAGTCTTGCAACGTGTGGTGGTTTTCTGAAAGGCCCAGCGCCAGGAGGCATATGATCAGGAGACAAGTTCAGCTTTCCCCTTTTTTAAAAAAAAAAGATGTTTCTGTGGAGAAAAGTTGGGAAAATGCAATCAAAGAGCATCCTAAACAAAAATAAAAAAACACTCAAAACTTACCATTTAAAACAAGTCTCATGATTTTTTGGAGCCCAATTCATGATTTTCGAATGCATGGGGTTAGCAATACTGTTGTTCCCACTACTGCTGCAGTCAGGGTGATGGAAACGCTAATGTTATACCTAATGCAGGCATTTTTAGCAGCATCACTGCAGTCTGCTTCGGGGTGAGGCACCTGTGCCTTACCTACCTTAGAACTCCTACTGTTGTCTGTCCTGGCAGAGCTGCATGGGAGCAGTGGCGAGAAAAGAGCAAGCTGAGACATGGCTGGAGAGGCAAAAGCAAACGCCAATTGCAGGCAGGGCCCTCTGAGTAATTGAACTCTTCCTTCTGAAAGCAAGAGCGCGTGTTGGCACATGCTCCAGGACAGATATTGCTTTGTCGGATTGCTTTGAAGATTGGGGTGAGGGGAGAGGCTGGTTAAGTGTGTTTATGTTTGAGAGGAACAAAGGAGTGCGGAGGAGAGGCCTGGCTGCCTGTGCCAGAGATGTGTCAGAGATCACACATTCCTCCTGGGCCAGAGATACAACCGTGGGACCACCAGCGGAGGAGGCAGCAGCGCATGCTAGGATAGGAGCACCCTGAAAACAGAGAGAGAGGGGACATAAGAGAACAAAAGCGTGCTTCAGTCAGCTGATAAGCATAGTATAAACACACAGCTTAAATAAACTCAAGGGGAAAAAAGGAAGAGGAGACCAATAACTTGTCTACACTTACAGTGCTCGAGCAGTGCAGCTGTGCCACTGTAGTACTTAGGGAAGACACCACCTACGCCAGTGGGATAGCTTCTCCCAGCAGCATAGGTAATCCACCTCCCTGAGAGGCCGTACTATGTTGAGGGGAGAAGCCCTCCCATCGACATGAGTGCTGTCTGAGAACTGGTTGCTATAACTGCATCACTCAGGGGTGTGGATTAGCGACAGTTATACCGACATAAATGTGTAGTGTTGACCAGGGCTAAGGAATAGTGCACCTATTAGCGTACTGCAGCAGTGTTAATGATCAGCAATTTATGGCAGATCCATAGCACACTTTTTTTTTTTGGCACTATAAAAGCGGATAACCTTTCTCCTTTGTCCTCAAAATCCAAACACCCTCCCTCCCAGATCCCCATGCCTTGAAATCTAAATGTTCAGGTGGCCATCATATTTAATAACATTTGGAGGCAAATTACATTCCCTAGCAAAGTAGGGAAATGTGGTCTAAATTAAATTATAAAGGGGGTGCACAACTACTTGAAAAACCATATTCAAAAAGAGTAGTGATCAATGGGACACTATCAAACAGGAAGGACTCATATAATGGGGTGCCACAGGGGTCTGGCCTGGCTCCAGTACCGTTCAATATTTTTTATTAATGGACCGGAGTATGCTTATACAATTTACAGAGGACACCAAGCCGGGAGTAGTTGTAAACATTTTGGAGGACAGAATGAATGTTCAAAACAACCTGGACAAATTGGATAACTGATTTGAAATCAGCCAGATGAAATTAAAGACAAGTGCAAAGTACTACACTTAGGAAGGAAAAAAAATCAAATTGCAATTGCAAACAAGGCTAATATTCAAGGGTGTAACAGGAACGTTACTTGTAAGATTTGGGAGATAATTGTCCTGCTCTAGTTGGCACTGGTAAGACCTCAGCTGAACAGAGGCAGCAACACAAATAAAAGGTTTAGAAAACCTGACCTTTGAGGAAAACTGTGCATGTTTAGTCTTGAGAAACAACAACAACAGAGGGAGGAACCTGATTAACTGTCTTCAAATGTGTTTCAGGTTATTATAAAGAGCCTGGGGATTAATTGTTCTCCATGTCCATTGACAGTCGGACAGGAACTATATGCTTAATATGCAGCAAAGGAGGTTTAGGTTAGATATTAGGAAAAGCTTTCTAACAATAAGGATAATTAAGTAGTGGAATAGGTTTCCAAGGGAGGTTGTGGAATCCCCATCCTTCAAGGTTTTTAAGAGCAAATTGGACAAACACCTGTCAGGGATGGTCTAGGTTTACTTGGTCTTGTCTCAGCATGGGGGACTGTACTAGTTGATCTCTTCAGGTCCCTTTAGCCCTGCATTGCTATGATCTCTGCATCCCGTGTGTTTATTGTGCCTACTCTTAGAAGGTGATTATTTTGCAGGAGTCAGCTAAGGGAGTAACAAACTGCACTGGGCTTTTTCTTTAAGTGATTTAATTCTACAGCGGTTAATTTTGTTAGAAACAGCACCTGCCTATTGAGTGCACTATGATCAGATACGGCTGTTCTTGCCAGGAAGTGTTATTTCATTCCTTCTGTAGGCTTAGTAGCACAGGGCGCTACAGCAATACCTGTTGGTGGTGGTGGAGTTTTACATTATGAGAAATTACTAACAGAGATGATCCTTCACATACCCCTAAAACCAGAAGTATCCCTCCAATCTACCTCTTAGAGAATTTAAATATTCATACCTTAAATCATTCTTGTATAGCTTCACTCCTGGGGGTTTCACTCTCACTGAAGGTGGAAGTCTTTGTATCTAAGCACCAGTTTTCGTGCACTGGCTCCAACTAGACATAATGCAGACACGTACTATGTAAGTTCTCCATTGGCCAGCTCTGCCAGGGGACTTCACAAGACATCATTAGAAGACAAAGTGAATACAGTTGGACAGGGAAAGTAGTAGTGCCTGCCACTGGACAGATTGAGAGTCCAATAGCTCCACTTATGGGATGTAATCCCCCCCCCACCAGTGGTTTCTGCAAAATAAATAAATAAATAAATAAATAAAGCCTAAAGAAAATACTGTCAGCTATTCACTTTTTGACTGTAAATGTACTAAGGCTCTGTCCATCTTTTCTGGGTGAGGTGTGGGAAACATCTTTCACGCTCATCACAGAGCTCTCTAACTCTCCTGTATTCCAGCAGCCCCTACAGGGACACAATGTGTGTGCTACCTGCCTTCATCACCTACTCTCTTCATTTGATTTAGCCCAACTATCTTGTTTTCTAATGTATGTTCTGCTCCTTGGGGTGGGGACTTTTACCACATTTAATAAATACATGTTTACATCCAGAGTTGAAGACAACAGAGCTTCTATACACCTATAATCCTGCAGAAGCTGTTATGCTTTAAGTGAAGACACTACCTACACTGATGGAAGAGCTTCTCCCATCAGCATAGGTACTCCACTTCCCTAAGAGGTGGTAGTTATGTCAGTGGGAGAATCCCTCCTGTCAACATAGCGCTGTCTACATTGGGAGTTTGGCTGACATAAATGCATCACTCAGGGGTATGGATTTTCCACACCCCAAAGGATGTAATTATATCATATTAGTTCATAATGTAGTTCAGGGCAGAGTCAAAAGTTTTAAACTCTAAATTTGTCCTATTTTAAAACTGTTTTGGCCAATAGTAGTATCTGGAGAAATCTGAGTTCTTTTACACTCTACTCCTCCCTGGCCAAGAAACTAACAAAGACAGTTCTGTACAGTTTACCAAAAATTCCCAACACATTGGTACTGGTACGGCAGCACCTGCTAACAAAATCGTCAGATCTAGGTTCCATTAATCCTCATGCACAAAAATTAACTGTAAGGAAAAGGTCAAGTAGAATCTCATAAAAAACAGAATGTATCTTTTGTATATAAAAGTTCTGCCTGTTTGAATGTACAGTGATGGTTAAACAAAAGCTACCATTAATTTCAATTTAATTTGCAACACAGGAAAATGGAAGTTCAGAAAAAAAATGTATATTCAAACCATGATGGTTTCACAAATAATGAAACATGCACAAATATTTTAAGAGGTCCCTTGAAATATGGCAATGAAAAAAAATTACATTTACGTCAGCCATGTGCAAAGTATGCTGCATGGAGCTCACACGACAGCAGGGGATGGGGAGCAGCACAACTTAAGTTGTGGCTCCTGACTCTTTGGGTCTAATTCTGCCTGCAAAACATGCACTGAAATTCAGTGAGCTTGATTTTGATCTTATGTAGGTGAGAACTGGGAGTGATTCCACTGGAGACAATGGGGGAAGTGACATCAAAATAAGGCGTGACAAGTGGTAATACCAGTGTCTCCTAGCACAGACTGATTCTTTACCTGTAAAAATAAAGTTCTAACTCTTAAAATTCTAATAAAACTTAATGTTAGGTTATTAATTTGAATCACATTCCATATTCTGACATCAACAGGCTTCATGCGAGGCACTTGCTTTGAATTAACATTTTCATGAGTACATAATCAGACAAGCCCAAGTTGGAGCCTCTACTGATAGTTAGTTTCTGAACCCCTATTATAGGCATTTGTGCACTTATGCACTAACTTCAGGGTTTTATTTTAATGCAAGTGCCATCTAGTGTCTGCATTTACATTTACAAGCAAGTTTCACCCAGGAAAAAAGCGGGGGGGGGAGGGGGGAGGGAGAGCTGGTTCTGAGAAAAGTGTAATGTTCAACAATTCCATTAAAGTTAAGCACTTATTTGCTATATTAGCATTTCTTGGAACAAACAGCGCTATTAAATGCAAACATTTGTACAATTCATAGACCAAATGCAGACACACCATCTTGGCTATAATCTGAAACCTTGGTAACTTCTAGACCACAGTATAAGCACTTTTTTCTTTTTAATAATCAGCTGTTTCAGCAACACAATGAGGACACAACACACACTGCAGTGATTTTGTGTTTTCCTGTTTTTATTTAGAAGTTCCAAGTTCCCAGAAATTCACCAACTTTGGTGATTTGCCTCCCAACTACTAAATGTAAAACAAAAATAAAGGGCTAATCTGTCAGTCTCAAATCATACTTATCTTCAGTCATGATCCTGCATCTCAAACCACTAAGTCATCCACACAGAAACCCATTGGAGAGAGCTGCACCAGCAGATCCAATTACAGGTGCAGACCTTTCAAGTTTTATGCTAAGCACATCTATCAGTTGTTAAGTCATATGATGTGCAAGGTAACATTTGACCTTTCGAACAACATACCCAATGGCACTAGAATTCCCATCAGCCCTTGTGGAACAACTGTCAATATCAAAGGAGTCAGCACACCCCAGGACCATGTTTTGATTATGTGGGCTGTGTCTGAACCCTGGCTAGTCTCTTTCATGCTTTTTGTTAGGGTTAAGACCACTCCCTACTCATCATTTTTTACATAACTACCACTACCATATGTCTACACAATATAGACTAGTGTTTGCAAACAGAGCATCTTCCCACTGCCAGGAGTTCTGTATGTGACCTGCCAGAGGACTTCAGCTGGCATCAGGGGCTCCAGTCACTTGGGTGCACACTGAGTTAGGCAAGAGTTATATATTAAACTGGCTGATGAAGGGTGTACTGCAGTCTGCAGGCTTATTAGCGACAGTCTGGTTGAGCCAGGTCTGCAGTTCTGCTAATGGAATTTCATGCATTTTTGTGGGATCATTATACATAAAGGCAACAGCATCGGTTTGTTTACCCCTTCTGCATACTAAAGGGCACCGTACCACAAAAATGTTACTTTTGAGACTCTGGGTAATAACAAGAGCATCCTCGACCAGTCATATTTCCAAAATAGGGAGTGTACTTTCTGAGCACTCTGCAGTCAAGAGGTGTGAAAGATGACAATGACGATTTTAGTCAGTTCTGTGGAAGGCATTGCTTTGCCAGTGGTTTCGGATGGTCTCAGTTACATCCTAGCCTTTAATAACAGCGATAGGTCTCAATTTAATAGCTTTCTTGCTGATGCCAGCAGCATGGCAGGTGTTAACCACATCTGTCACATTCTTATAGGATTCTGGTGCCTGAAAAAAATGAGACACAAAATTAGACACATGCCTCTTGCTTTACCCTTCAACTCTGTTAAAATAGGGGAACTTACTCATTGGAGGAACTAGTTATTTTGACACAGCTAAAAGATTACTGAACCACTTGAAGGACATAGCAATTTTCTGTCTTATTCGGTGTGGGGTGGGGAAATCAAGCTATTTTGAAGATATTCAGGAACTGAACTTGCCACTACACGGGACTCAGCACCAGGAGAGAGAACACCGGGTGCCTGCATCATGGAACAAGCCACTCCAACTTCCTCCCAGAAAGAGGCAGCCTATAAAGGTTAACTTTCACAGCCCTATTAGTGCCTGGAATCATCAGAGTAAACCTCCATGGAGTTTTCTCTGATGCCATCATTTGGGCAAAGGACTAGATTGGGCTGGTTTTGAATGCAGGCTCTTCATGTCAGAGAATGTGTTGTTACAGCACTAGCCCATTAAAAACAACACACATTAAATGCTCCTTCCTTAATAAAACTTTGAGGTACCAAAAAACACCAACAGCTGTGAACCATTTTTGAGAAGCAGATTGTTCATGGACAAAAAACCACGAAGAATGTCCTTCCTCCTGGCCTAAGCAAATACAAGAGTTCTAGGTATCCTAAAAGCAAAACAATATCTGCATATTGCCAATTCTAGAAGCTGAAGTGCAAGATGTAGTTAGAGTTGGCAAGCACATCACAGAAGGGTGGAAACCCAAGGAATATGGCCAAAAGGCTTATATGGCACCAATATCAAGTCTCTTTGCACAATGGAAAGAAATTATTCCTATCCCCAGAAAACCAGACTTCCAGGAGGAGATTCCCTTCCTACAGCATGGGGAAATATTTAGTGTGACACTTGGAGAATTTAACAGCTTCCATCAGGAATGCATGAGCTGCTCCTCTAATGCCCCAGTGGACAAATCTATCAGAGTACACACCCAGTCACAAATTTAAAACTTACTTCTTCCATGACTAGCTTGGGGGAAGCAACACGGATGGCGATCCCCATGTCAGCCAGCTTGTCCAACACATCCTGGAAGTCCAAATTTCGTCGAGATTTGGCTCGGGACAATGCACGACCCTAAGCAATAGATTTAGATTATTTCACTTTGTTTTGTAATCACCACGAGGAGTAAGAGTTGCATTACTAAGACCGACAGACAGTGGGGGGGAAATAAATAAATAAATAAAAATCACACATCTAGGTGTTTCATTCCAGGCAAGACAGCATTTGCAGAAGTGATCATGCACATATTTTACATTTAAACTAACCAGAGACTTGATGGGACAGAATACCCAAAAGGAAGACTTTCTGGGTATCTCTGGTGCTTTACAGAGCAAGCGACTTTTAACAAGTCAGCATACATTAATATTTAGTAGGAGGTGTGTGTTGTACACAAATTCCAAGTAGCAAAATGGGGAGTTTGATGCACAGATCACGTGCCTCAGGCGAGCTGAGAAACAGGAGGCAGAACTAAAATGCATTGGTGTGCTGGGGTTCCTGCATAATCAATAGCACATCCTAGAGCACTAATGTTAGGGATCACTGTTAGGATATAGATATTCAGGCCTGTCTGTAAAGGCCTATACTCTAAGAATTTAGGTGTATTCTTATCACTTGGCTAGTGATAGAGGTATAAAAGAAAGAATCAAAATCACTGTCTGCTGGTGTAAGGGCCTTCTCTTACTGTGACAGTCTGAGGCCCTGTTCTTAGGCTAAGGCCTTTGGCTAAGCAGTAGAGGCAGCCATAAGCTGGGAAGCAAACAGTCACATCCTCACATTCCAAACTAGTCACACTGAAATAAGGTGCTATTCGGCTGTTAGGAATATAATCCTGTCCTGATAGTGCCTATCACCTCCAGAGAAAGGGAAGTGCCTAGAAAATGTAAAAGGAAACTTAGTTTGATAGCATCCTGTCTGGCAAGAACTCACTTATCAATAGCTGGGATGTGAAATCCTCGCTTCTGTGTTGTCTTGTCATTGTAGTTCCCACTTTGCTATTGTTTGTCTGTATAATCTCTGTCTGGTTCTGTGATTGTTCCTGTCTGCTGTATAATTAATTTTGCTGGGTGTAAACTAATTAAGGTAGTGGGATATAATTGGTTACATAATCATGTTACAATATGTTAGGATTGGTTAGTTAAATTTCAGGAAAATGATTGGTTAAGATATAGCTAAGCAGAACTCAAGTTTTACTATATAATCTGCAGTCAATGAGGAAGTGACTGGGTGTGGGTGGGGGTGGGCATGGGCATGTGGGTAAGGGAGATGGGAACAGGGAATGGGGGTAAGAAAATTGGAATCATGTTTTGCTAAAGGGGGAAATGGGAACAGGGAATGGGAGTAAGGAAGTTGGAATCATGTTTGGCTAAGGGTAGGAATGGGAACAGGGACACAGGTGTAAGGCTCTGTGGTGTCAGAGCTGGGAAGGAGGATACTAAGGAAGGAAACTGGAATCAGGCCTGCTGGAAGTTCACCCCAATAAACATTGAATTGTTTGCACCTTTGGACTTTGGGTATTGTTGCTCTCTGTTCATGTGAGAAGGACCAGGGAAGTAAGTGGGTGAAGGAATAAGCCCTCTAACAATCACTACATGTACAACAATCCACAGCATGAAGGTATCTAGGATCCCTGTAGGTTTCTCTTTTCACCCAAACTGCTACGTAGTCAGTATTCCCAATCTGGGAATTAACTGGGCAAGGAAGCTGCAACTATTTATTTCCACTGGTAAAGAAGCCCGAGCACCACCTCCTTCTACCAAGGGAAGTGCTTTGCATGGGCATCCTCAAGACTTTCATTCCCGTTCGGGCGGTTAGTGTTTGGTGGGGGGGGAGCTCTGTCCACCACACCAATCCTTCCTGTAAGCAAGGAAGGCCATGCACAGCTCCCTCCAGAGCCATTCAAAGTTTAGTGTTAGCCAGAGAAAGAGGCATCAAGAGTGCACGAGGCATACCGTTCGCAGCACTCCCTAGGCTGGAGATCTGGGAATCTTATCTCCCCTACTCACAAGTGTAACAGCACACTGGCTGCCCCTTGAGCAGCTGTTTCTTGGATATCCCATCACAACCCCTTCTTTAATGGTGTTTTGTACTTACAGCTCCATGGCACGTGGTTCCAAAGGTCTCGGTCATGCCTTGTTCGGTACCAGTAAGAACATAGCTGCAGGTTCCCATTGTTCCGCCAATCAGTACTGGCTGTCCAGTCAGCTAGGGGTGCAAACAAAAATAATCCCAATTTAAGATCAAATTCACTCAAGATTTAAAATAGTTTTGATCAATAAATAATAAGGGGGACCAGGGCACCATCACATATCCATAAAGGAGTTCTGGCAAGCCTCTGGCTGTGTACCCAGGAGTTCTGAGTCACTAGATGACAGGAAAATGCAGGCAGTGTATAAAGATGTTCATCATGAAGAGGCCAGGCAAATAGACACAGTTTGTCCTAACACATGGGTGGGAAAACTTTTTGGACTGAGGGCCACATCTGGGTATGGAAATTTTATGGCGGGCCATGAAATTGGGGGTTAGGGTGTGGGAGGGAGTAAGGGCTCTGGCTTGGACAGCAGGCTCTTGGGTGGGGCCAGAATGGAGGAGATCAGGGTGTAGGAGGGGGCTCAGAGCTGGGACGGGAGGTTGGGGTGTGGGGGGGAGGTGAGGGCTCCAGCTGGGGGTGCAGGCTCTCTGGTGGGACTGGAGATGAGGGTACAGAAGGGTGCTCCAGGCTGGGACTGAGGTATTTGGAGGGCGGGACGCGGATCAGGGCTAGGGCAGGGGGGCGGGAAGGTGTCAGGGTGCAGGCTCCAGGCAGCACTTACCTTAAGCAGCTCCTGGAAGCAGCAGCAGCTCCCGGAAGCAGCAGCAGCTCCCCCCTCCGACTCCTACATGGAGGCCCAGCCAGGCGACTCTGCGTGCTGCCCCATCTGCAGGCGCAGCCCCTGCAGCTCCCATTGGCCCTGGTTACCACCCAATGGGAGCTGCGGGGGCTGCACTTGGTACAGAAGCAGCATGTGGAGCCCCCTAACTGCCTCTATGCGTGGTAGCCAGAGGGGGCATATGCCGCTGCTTCCGGGAGCTGTGGGGACCATGGCACGTG
The DNA here is from genome assembly GCF_965140285.1 of Lepidochelys kempii. NCBI lineage: Eukaryota > Metazoa > Chordata > Testudines > Cheloniidae > Lepidochelys > Lepidochelys kempii. The sequence continues at coordinate 255,196,491 of NC_136380.1, forward strand.
CAGAGCAGGGCAAACCCCTGACCCCGCTCCCTGGCTGGAGTGGCAGCTCAAGGGCTGGATTAAAACATCTGAAGGGCTGGATGCGGCCCCCAAGCCATAGTCTGCCCAACCCAAGGAGTGGACAGAGGGCAGATAGCTAGAAGATCACGCAGGCAATTGTAGGCTGGGGAAGAAAGGTGAATCCGGAAGTGTCCAAAAGTTTCAATACAAGCCTGAGGATAATGACGGACACTGGTAAATGTTCCAATATAATTAATTTGCTACCCTGTGTGAACTGAAACAACATTTAAAGTCTTCCTCTGTTAGTAACACAGAAACCCTTCCTATTCATCTGAAACCCCCTCCCCTGCTTCCACTTCCCCCTGAAGTTATCCGTACTTGGTAATCGACAGCAATGAGAGGATGATGAGGAGGGAAAGCCCTGGTCGATCCCTTTCTGTGCACCAGCAGGGTCCGCTCTTTTCCATCCACCACATGCTGCTCCACTTTGGCGATATTATGAGACACATCATAGATCACATGAAGATCTAGGTCATCAGGGGTTGTGTTGAAGACTTTAGCAAAGGCCTAAGGGAGAAAGTTTGGATGTAAATGTAGCCCTGACATAAGTGAATGCAACTTCATTGAAGTCAATCGAGTTGTGCAAAAAATTTACTCTACAACCAAATTGGACCGATTATCTGTTCGCTGGCAGCTTGGATCCTTCTGAAAGTATTAGAAATCAATCAGGAAGACTTAGAACACCAGAAATCAGTCAAAAAGCTGTGAAACATGCCTTAGTATTTCCTCTTCTGCCAGTTTGAGGGTAACAAAAGATACCTCAGCATTTAGCTTTTGAAAATGGAGCACTGGCACTCCTGAAAATTTTACCCTCTCAACCTAGCAGAAGAAGAAATGTTAAGACATGTTATTCTACATCTTTTAGATGTAGCCCAGATGTAACCCAGTGAGACTTTTCTGCTGCTAAAAGGTATTGGACTGATTGCCCTGGAGACTGAAGTCTTCTCTTAAACCAACAAGTCGATATAGGACAGGCAGCAGAAAAGTACAAGCTTCATGGAGCTGCTCACCATCATGGCTCAACATGTTTTACCTTGTTCCAGAGACCTTTAAAAGCACCAGAATACTTGTAGCAGAACAGCAGTTCTGCTCCTACCTGTCTGGTTAGGAAAGTCATGGAAGAGCGGTTGACCCATGCATAGTTCCCAGCCGCTGCCATTCCCTTTAGGTAGTCCTGTCCCTCTGGGGAGGCAATTCTGGCGCATGCCAACTGGCGATCATTAACTATGATCTTGTCCCGTTTCATGGCTTTCTCCATAGCCACTAAAGCATCTGGGGAAAAACAAATACAACCAGCCTGTCACCTCTACCTTGAAAGGCTTCAGTTCTGGATTCACAGGCAGAAAACCCAGCTCCCCTCACAGAGGTACCAGAAGGTGGTTGAACCTTCAACTTCCTCTTAAAATTAGAAGTGAACGTGTGGAATGACTACTTCAGTTGTTGCTACACAGGGTCCCCCAGTACCACCTTCAGAGTGAAAGTGATGGAACTAGGTGCCTGGAGAAAAGACATGCTCCTTAGAGCATGTGTTTTAAGTTTTAACTACCTAATAGGTACAGTTAAAGTCCTAGGAGTATGGTTTAGAGGTCTGAGCACAGCACTCAGTGCAGGAACTCTGATGTTCTAACCACAGCTCTAACACTGACTTTTTCTGTGATCTTTGGAAAGTTACCACCTCTCTCCTTTTCCTCTTATTTCTATTGCAATAGTGCCTACGGATCCCAACCAAGGATTAGAGTCTCATACTAAGCAAATACAGACAGCTTCTGCCCTAGAGGGCTCACAATCTAGATATCTGTCCCATTCCCCCACAATCTCAAATGTAGAGAATTACCTATCTCATAAGGGCTGTTTAAGGATTAACTCATTGTTTTTAAAGCACAATATAAGTACTGAATATATGCTAATAAACTTGACTGGTTAATAGGGTTTATTGTGAGCAGCAGACTATTCCAAAGAGATTTTTTATCTTACTTCAGCTCTTGAAAAAGTAGTCTTATCACAAAATATACCTGTAGCTACTTGATGGCCCAGGCCTCTGCTGCCGCTGTGGATCATTACACACACCTGTCCCTTGTGATCAATGCCCATCTTCCTGGCAGCATACTCATTATAAATGTCATCCACCACCTGGATCTCAGCATAATGGTTTCCTGCTCCCAGGGTCCCCAGCTGCCAATTACAACAAGATATCTTAGCCATCTAGTGATTAGACACCAGTCAAAAAGAGGAATGGCTTTTTCCTTTGGAGGTATTATGAATGAAGAGTTTATGTGCAATATGGTGAATTGTAATAGAATGTGGTTAGAAGGTATGAATTGGTTAGAACGTGGAAGTCTATTCCTGAATCCCGGCTATCAAAAGGACTGTGCAGATATAATCTTGTTTATCTCCCTTGAAACTTGTAAGAAGATCAAAATACGTATTTTTTAAAAAAATGGTCCAAAAATAAATAGTTGTAGCAGGAGAATATGATTCAATAGAAGGACCAGGACCTGCCAGTAGTGCAGCCACTTTCAGCAAACACACAGAGGCATACTTAAAAGGAAGGAATAGATTCTAAAACACAGATAGTAAAGAGAAGTAGCCTTTACATGGGCTTAGTAATAGGGCTGAGGCAATGTCTACACTAGAGAGTTTACAGCGGCACAGCTGTACCAATGCAGCTGTGCCGCTGTAAGATCTCTCATGTAACTGCGCTATGCCAACGGGAGAGAGCTCTCCCATCAACGTAATTAAACCACCCCCAACAAGTGGCGGTAGCTATGTCGGCAGCAAAACCTTTAACACCAACATAGTGCTGTACACACTACCACTTATGCCGGTATGGGCTGTTTTTTTCATACCCCTGAGCAACATACATTTTGCTGACATAAGTGGTAGTGTAGATATGACCAAAAAAGTTTGTAAAAACTACAGGTGGGTTTTTTTAAAGCCTCATTCCTGGAGAAGTCAATGATGGAGATGTGGTCTGAGCATAGGACTAGGAGCCAGAATCACCCAGCTTCTAATTATGGTTTTGACACCAACTCTGTACATTTGGGAAATTCACTTAACTGTGAGAAACAGATAATTACCTGCTCCACAGGAGAGATATGAAGGTTAATGTTTTCAAAATTCTTTAAAGGTTAAAATGCTATGGAATTGCAATATATTCTCATTAATAATACCCACGAGAGCTGGAGGAAGAAGCCTTTAAATTATAGTAATGGTATGATCTCTGCTCTAGCCAGCACACCAACCCAGGCAATGAGCTATCAGCAGTGGAAGTTAAATCCAGTTCTCTTGCATGGCAGGCCAGAATTTTACAATTAAGTCACAGGACATGTTCTTCAAAGGTTTTTTTAATAAATACATTGTTGGCTCAGACAATTTAAGTCAATGTAACCAGAACAAAAAAAAAAAATCTAGAGAAGTTACCATTCCTAAAAGGTTGACAAGTGCTAGTAGTGACGAATTCAAACAGTTAGGGCCAGCTGTTTAGCAACAGATGGGAGGTCAACTCACTGGGATTTTTTTCTATAGCCAATTTTATACCTACGTAAGAATTAAATCACAGTTCTAACTGTTATTTGTTTTCCCCTATTCTAGCTCTGTCAGAAAATGGATTCAAAATCATAACTCCTCCCAAATCATGACAAGTCAAAACCTATATGAACACAGGGCATGAGTTATAGAAATGAAGCTAATTTTTTCTTGTTGTTGTTTTAAACCTCAAAGTGTTTACAACCACCTTACAGGTAACATTTACCTGAGGCAAACCTCTTTTCTTAGCTCTTGAGGAGACCTTATTGGGATCAGCCTGCAGCATCCTTCCATACTCCTCACAGTGCTCCTTGTCCTCTGCCCAGGCATAGCCTTCCCGGAGAGACCAGTCCACACCCATCTCCAGGGCCTCCTCCAAGTCCCTGCAACATCAAGACACTTTCCTCGAACTCTTAAATAAGTACTAGCACAAAGTTAACCTCACATGTGTCCCAAGGGTTCACACCCATGTCTGAAGTGGTGAAAAGCCCATGAGTTCAACTCAACCCTTTGCTGCCAACCAAAAAGCCTGTTCCACAAAGATAAAGTTTGTGAATAAAGCCACTTGCAACTTCATTGCTTCTCCTCCCCCCTATCAGGGTAAGGGCTGACATTTTAGCATCACTATCTATACAATTAAAGAAACCCTCCATTATGAGAGCTGATAACCCTCAAAGCACACTTAATTAATCCTCTGACTCCTAGATGGCTTTGTACTATTATTTCTAGCTGTATGTGTCGAGGCAAGGAATGGGCCAGGAAGTTTCTTTCCACCTCCTTCCAGCCTTCCACCTGCAAATCCCTTCTCAAAACAAAGGCCAGACACTGCCCATGCCCCAAAAGTGCACACACAGTCATTTACTTACTTGGCATTCATGGGGATGACACCCTTGGAGCCCACCCCAACTGGAATATGGTCAAACATGGCCTGGGCGAGCTGTTCCTTCACGGGCTGGACGTCACTTTCATCCAGGTTCGTACGCAGCAATCGGACACCACAGTTGATGTCAAACCCGACACCACCTGAAGGTATAAAAAACAAAAACACACACAAAGTTAATAGATGGGGCTGCTCAGTTGTGGGCCACAGAATGCTATGCTGTAGCATTTGGGCACGTTTATCTTTAATGCTGAAGTGCTTTCTGACAGAGAAAGTTTTGTATACTAGGGCCTGCAGTCTTCATCAGTCCTACTACCATATTAAATGAGAGGACAGCTGCAATCTTCTCCATTTTAGTGAATTTCCATGCAGTCTGTAGGCCCCTGGCAAGCTGACAATGCAACCCCCCAAATAGGGTAAAATTTGGCCAAAACCAAGTTCAGGGGTTCTGGGCTCTCTCTTCAGAAGTTGGGAACAGACACCCAAAACAGCGTGAAGAGAGCAAGGCTCCCTGCACTGTTTAGGTTGTAATCAACTCCTGCAGAAAAAACAGAACTCAGGATGGATGAACTGGTACCTCAACAGAGAAAAACTTTTCAGGTCACTATAAAAAACATTTCACTTTACTTCTGTACTGTAAAAGAGTGGGGATCTCAAACAGCTATTTCAAGAAAGAATTTCCAATCACCAAAGATATTTCTCAAAGTATATTACATCAGACTCAAGTTACTCTTACCTGGTGACACCACTGCCTCTGGGTCACTCATGTCAAATGCTGCCATGTTACCAATGGCAAACCCATAGCCAGAATGTACATCAGGAAGCCCAATAGATCTCTGCAAGAAAGTTCATCAGATTTCAAATGGGCAGTGGAAAGACTTCTTTTAAAATTATATACAATCCTGTTCCACGTATAGACAGGCACAATGTAAACCTTACGCCAAGACTAGTAACCAGTAACAGTATCTGGGGCAGTTTACAGATCAACACACCAGTCAGCTACCTGGATTCAGAGTTCCCACATTCCACACTGACACAGGAAACAACTTTTGAATTGAATTGTGGTATCTAAACTGATAAGCAGTTTATCATTAGGACTCATCTGCCTCAGATATAGCACATCTGCCTCATTCAATTAAACTGGATTTAATAATGACAAGCCCACAATAAAAGGCAAGGAAGTTCAAGCATGCAGAAAGTCACCCAAAATGCCAGCAGATTGCAAAACAAAGGAAAGGAAAAAAAAAAAACTATTAAGTAAGAGGCAAGCAGGAAACAGACATCATTTTCCAATATTGAATTGTATAACTGCACACAAAGTAAGTGCTTCATCCCAAACAAAAATGACCCAAGAGGTAGATGTTTAAGCTAGTTTTTGTTAGTATGACCTGTAACACAAAGAGGCCCTTTTGCAGATACTTTATTTTATGATGGCTAGAAGAGGCCTGCCCTTTCTCCTCCCCAACACTAGAAATTCAGATCTTGTCTGTCCCAGAAGACTTTATGGAGAATTAGTAATGACTTCACAGCTTTCAAGAAAATGAACCCTGATTAATTGATAAGGGTTGTGATTTTTAATCAGACTGTTTAAAACCGTTTTGAACACTTATTAAAACACAAACAGTGGGAAGAAAAGCCGTTTATTAAGAATTCAACCTTTTCCCGTCCTAAGAAAGCTCGATTTGCAACCAGGAAGCCCTCTAACATAGACAGAAGACTAGAATAGATATTTGTGACATTTCTGTGGTAAGACAAGCTGAAAAGCAATTTTAAAGAACAGTTTGCAAAACAGACAAAAACAAAACAACCCACATCCCCGATTCTTCTCCTTTACAGATCACCTTTTAGACCTTTTATAGCCCCAAGGGCAGCACTTTATTGAAAAAAATGAATTAGAGCTTTTGCTTAGTCACCATGTAAAACAACTGAAAATGAAACCACCATGTTGCTTATTGACAGTTAAGAAAAATGAGAAGTAACTCGCCCCCTACAAAAACACTTTACTCTCAGCTTCCTGAAAAGTGACACACCCTATCACGTATAGAAATTTCTTAAATGTATTAGAAGCAAAATAAAGACAAAGAAAAGTGTAGGTCCGCTATTTAGTGGGAAGGAAGAACTAATAACGGATGACACCAAGAAGGTGGAGGCATTTTAATGCTTCCGTCTTTACCAAAAAAAAATTGTGACCAGATGCGTAACACAATATCAACAAGGGGGAGGGGGACACAAGCCAGAACAAGGAAAGAACACGTCAAAGGATATTTAGATAATTTAGATGTATTCAAGTTGGTTGGGCCTGACAAAATTCACCCTAGCGTACTAAAGGAACTAGCAGAAGCAATCTCAGAACTATTTGTGATTATTTTCAAGAACTCATGGATGATTGGTGAGGTCCTAGGGGAAGAAAAAGAACAATTCTTCAGAGCAGTCACTCACATGAATAATGCCAGGTAGTGCAGCCACATTCCCAATCTGTTTCATGGCAGGCAAGAATCCACCAGCACCTGAAAGAAGACAACTGAAAGTTTATCCAAGGGACTTGCCAATGAACAGCGTTGATCATGACTGATATGGTAGCACCTTTCAAGTTGGTACTCAAAATCCAGGCAGATCAGTAGTGACCAAAAGTCATTTCAATCTGGTGGAAAATACCTGGCACTTTGGGGAGCTACAGCCCCATTAATACTGAAGAGTTTCTGAAATTCTCCCACTGTGGCTCCAGTATCAGTGCAGCTCCGACTGTTGCTAGCATCGAAGTGCCGGTATAGGCCACCTGTCTACATTTTTACTGCCATATAATCTAGACCTGTATAAGAAGGTCAAAATGCTGGCTCTCGGTCTACAACAGAGCTCCCACAAATGCTAGATTAAAAAAGGTGGGCTAATTTCTGAAAACCTTCAATAGATCATGCTACAGTGAAATTAATCTTGTGGCATCAGTGCAGAGCACAGAGGTGTTGACATAACACAAACCACCTCTACAGCTGGCACTCTTGTTGGTAAATATCAAAAGATAAACCAAGGACTGACTGGGGTATGGAGAATGAACTCTCTTTTCTTCCCACTTTGTGGTCCCTGCCGCCTTCCAGGTCAAGGCTGAAGCACTGTCAGGAAGCTTGCACTCTTGATGTCCATGCTGTACCAATATCATGAAGGTAGAAGCCTTCAGAGGACAGTGCTAAGTCAATTTAGTTTGTATTTATATATAAAGATGTTACAAAACCTAAGATCAAACAGAAATATCCCCATGTTTGTTGTTTTAGCTCCTCTGTATTATGTATTTAAGATTTCCTTCCTGCATTGTGCTGTCACATGAGAACTAGAAATTAACTGACAAGTCTATTTTCATAGCCCAATCTGAGTGAAATGCAGAAAATAACTAAAAGGATGTACATTATGAAAAGTGCAGTATATTTTAAAATCCTTTTAATTTTCAATTATTTAAAGTTCTTATCAACACAGGAATTTATTAATTATTTTTTAAACTTGCTTAAGTCCCTTAAGTCACCAGGACTGGCAAGCCAACATATTTCAGCAGCGCTATTTTCAGGATAGCGGTGTTGTTAAGCACACAGGTAGTGCATAATGTCATGGCTGGACATATGAGTAGCCTTCACTACACATTTTCATTGTTTTCTTTGATGTATGCAAGCCACATTAATTCAGGGTAGGAGGCTTTTTTAGGAGGTAAGGGTGAAAGAAGTGAAATAAGGGAAGCAAGTGTTTGAAATTTAATGAAAACAAATGAGAATGGGATCTTCCTGTGCTTACCGCCACCTCTGCAGGCATTTCGTAACTCCTCAAACATTAATTTCTCTAGCGGCTCATTTACATAAAACACTCCTTCCACCTAGAGGCAAACACAAGAAGGAGAAGAGACACAATAATGCATCATTACTGGTCTCACAAAAACTCACTTCCACAAGAAGAACTACACTATAGAACAAGAATTGCCAAGATTAATGGTATATAATAGGTTACAAAGTGTATTTTTTTTTTGTCATTTTCTTGCCACTGTTTATTTAGAAGTATATTATTTGATTAGGTTTCTGGTAGTGCTTAAGACATGCTAAAATATTCCAAAAGACAAGCCTTGAGCCAAGAAGTTTACAATCCAAACGCTCAATCCTGCAAACACTTAGGCCACGTCTATACGTACAGTGCTGCAGCAGCGCAGCTGTACCAATACAACTGTGCCACTGCAGCATGTCTCGTGAAGATGCTCTATGCCTATAATAAAACCACCTGCATAAGTGGCAGAAGCTACGTCAGCAGGAGAAACTCTCCTGTTGACATAGCACTGTGCACACGAGTATAACACGAGTATAACGAGTATAACTTGGTGTAACTTATGTTGCTCGGGGGGTGTTTTTTTCACAACCCTGAGCAACATAAATTATGCAACCATAGGTTTCAGAGTAACAGCCGTGTTAGTCTGTATTCGCAAAAAGAAAAGGAGTACTTGTGGCACCTTAGAGACTAACCAATTTATTTGAGCATGAGCTTTCGTGAGCTACAGCTCACTTCATCGGATGCATCCCGTGGAAACTGCAGCAGACATTATATACGCACAGAGATCATGAAACAATACCTCCTCCCACCCCACTCTCCTGCTGGTAATAGCTTATCTAAAGTGATCATCAAGTTGGGCCATTTCCAGCACAAATCCAGGTTTTCTCACCCTCCACCCCCCCACACACAAACTCACTCTCCTGCTGGTAATAGCCCATCCAAAGTGACAACTCTCTTCACAATAAGAAAAGGAGGACTTGTGGCACCTTAGAGACTAACCAATTTATTAGAGCATAAGCTTTCGTGAGCTACAGCTCACTTCCTCAGATGCATATCGTGGAAACTGCTGCATGGGCAAATACAGACTAACACGGCTGTTACTCTGAAACATCTCTTCACAATGTGCATGATAATCAAGGTGGGCCATGTCCAGCACAAATCCAGGCTCTCTCACCCCTCTCCCTTTTCCCCGGGGACACACACACACACACAAACTCACTCTCCTGCTGGCAATAGTGAGTTTGTGTGTGTGTGTGTGTGTGTGTCCCCGGGAAAAAAAAGGGCGGGGGGGTGAGAGAGCCTGGATTTGTGCTGGACATGGCCCACCTTGATTACCATGCACATTGTAGGGAGAGTGGTCACTTTGGATGAGCTATTACCAGCAGGAGAGTGAGTTTGTGTGTGGGGGGGTGCAGGGTGAGAAAACCTGGATTTGTGCTGGAAATGGCCCAACTTGATGATCACTTTAGATAAGCTATTACCAGCAGGAGAGTGGGGTGGGAGGAGGTATTGTTTCATGATCTCTGTGCGTATATAATGTCTGCTGCAGTTTCCACGGTATGCATCCGATGAAGTGAGCTGTAGCTCACGAAAGCTTATGCTCAAATAAATTGGTTAGTCTCTAAGGTGCCACAAGTACTCCTATGCAACCATAGACTGTAGTATAGACATAGCCTTAGGCACAAAACTACTGACATGCATTAGCACCTGTAGTATTAAAGCCTAAAATCAGACAGATGTTAGGGAGAACAGAGGTGGTGCATATGTGGCCCAGGTGGTGCCTGGGTGTACCTTAGGCTCCTAACTTGTACTTCTGGAATTAGACACAATTATACCTTGGAGCATTACGCCCTGCACGCCAGGATGTTTTCTCTGAAGTTTATTTGAACATTGCCAGATTCATGCTCTAAGGAAATCGTTAGGATGCAAAAATAAAAAAATAAAAAAAGTAAAAAAATAAATAAATCCCAGCTCCACCAGAGCTCTCTGGGGTCGGGGGAAGAGTGGTGCCTGCCTCCAAGAGACCCCCACCGCCAGCCACTTGTTACATTTTCAAAGGAGCCTCCCCGAGAGCCGCTGGGCAAAGGCATCGCCCGGATCCCGCTTTGACCTGAGCCGACGCAAAAGCACCTGCCTGGGGGCGCTGATCCGCTTCTCTCCTTGGGCCCCGCCCGGCCCTACCCCTGGGTCTGGTCCCAGGCTCAGGCCGCAGCCCCCCGGGCAGGAGCCTGGCGCGCGAAGGTCTCGCGGACAGCAACAGGCCACGCACCGCCGCGGGCTCCTCCTCCCAGCGCGGGGGCGCCAGCAGCCCCAGGGCGAAGGGCGGGGAGGGAGTCTCGGGGCAGCCCAACCCCCACCTCGGGCTCCGCGTGCGGGAGCGCGCGCTGAACGGTCGGCCACTGCCGAGCGCGAGCCCAGGACACCCCGCCCCGAGCTCACATTCATGTTGGGCACGAAGCCCTTCTTGATCCTCCAGCTGTTCTTGTCGAGCTTGTCCAGATACTGCAGCTCATCATTGTAGCTGCGGCTCATGGCGGCGGCCCTGTAGACTCCGTGTCACACACGCACCCAGCGGCTCCCACTCCCACACGGCGCCACCGGCCAGGATGCAACGGAGGCCGCCGAGGCCCAGGCTCTCTCAGAAGGCGAAAATCCAGCGAATGGGAGGGCAGTAGCTGAGGAGGTTGGACGGGACCCGCCGAGGCTCAGATTTCATCCGTTCAGTCTGGAGCGTTACATTACGCCAGCCCTGCGGTGCTCTGCGGCGCCCCCTAGCGGCCGAGCAGGGCGCTGAGCCGTCGGGAGGGTCGCCTCGCCCCCTGCGGTGTGGTGTACGGGCGGCGCGTGGTAGGAGAGCGTTCTGGCACAACCCCAGCGCGAGGAGGCGCGCGCGCCCCCGGCCCCCTCACAGAGCTCGTGCAGAGCGCAGTGGCAGGGGGTTCCGCAGCCGCCGGGTCCCTGCAGGGAAGGTGGGGGCCGGGGGCACTGGGGTGGGATCTCCCGGGATTCAGCCCCAGAGAGGGGCAGTTCGCTTGTGTGGGCCACCCCTTGCTGGTCGGTAGGGACCGAGCTCCTACTGTCCCCTGGAGCTTGCCCAGCCCCTCACACGAGCTCTGCAGCGCGATCAAAAGCGAGAGCCCCCGAGACTACCGCTCTCCCTGGGCCACGCTTCTCCCCTCAGCACCCTGCAGTCTGCCTTGCTACCCAGCAGACACTGATAATGCAACCAATACATCAGCTGCTGGCTAGGGCGCCCCAATGAATCACAGCTGGAGGAAAGCTTTCACCCCCAAAACATTTCCTGCTGAGAAATGGGGGTTTGTCAAACACAGGGCGGTGGCTGTTGTTTTTCTCTGCTGGAAAATAGGGTGTGCAGGGCAAGTCTGATTTTTTTTGGAAATTGGACATTTGTTTCATTTTTCAAAATCTTTTTTTTAATTTTAAGTTTTTATTCCCCCTTCCCTTTCAACAGCCCCTTTTTGTCACTGCAAGCTGAAGAGTGAAACTGCCAAGGGGAGCTAGGAACTCTTCCAGGTGGAACGAGGAGGTAGATATCACTAGAAGTAATTGAATGAATCATTAAAAAATTCTGCCTGAAGGTTTCTGGAAAGTGAGATTGTGGAATAGTTTCTCAAGAAAAGTGACAGGTTTCAGAGTAACAGCCGTGTTAGTCTGTATTCGCAAAAAGAAAAGGAGTACTTGTGCCACCTTGTGGCATCCGATGAAGTGAGCTGTAGCTCACGAAAGCTTATGCTCAAATAAATTGGTTAGTCTCTAAGGTGCCACAAGTACTCCTTTTCTTTTCAAGAAAAGTGGTTGTAGCTGCATTTCTTAGCACATCTAAAACTTAGGGATACAGTACTAATGAAAGTGTAAAGAATAATTCTGTACTGTCGGGGCATGAACTAGACTCGTGGGTCTTTTTCAGCTCTTAGTTCTGGAGCTTCTTGGGTACCCACTTATTATAACTAGAAAGACATCAGGGCACTCCCTGTCCTGAAATACCACTAAGAAGAGCCCTGGCACTTTGTTCATCCCCCTGATCAAACTCTGAGGAAATCCTTTCACAAAGAACTCAGAAGATTTAAGTCCTCATAGGCACCAAGAGAGTTTTCAGCTTGAAGCACTTTTTGATAGCTCCCACTTCATATTAAACACAACAGATGCATTCCATTGGAAGCAGAATAAGATGTTTATGCTACAACAAAGACCATTAATAGAGCAGCTGCTGATGATAGCTGTGTTTGCAGTTTGGTGGCATACATCCTTTTTCCTAAAGAATATTGAGCTTCCCGTATATAGAAAAGGCTTTACTTAAACAGAGAGACTTTAACCTTTAAAAACAGTAACTTTTGCAGCACCTACAAACTCCTGAATAACAAATGCTTCCCCTACCTAACCACAAAACCACACACTGTGATATGTTTTTACATGGTTTTCTGCTGGATACATGCTATAAATATTCCAGCGGTCAATTCCCTCTTTCTTTTTGGCTTTTTGCCCAAATCAGAGCAGAAGTGAAGACTTTGCTCATTTGCAGAATTTTTAAGTTTAAAAACAAAGGGACAGTATTCAGCCTTCAGGGTCATGTTGTTGGTTGGGAACTTCCTGATCATCCAAATGTGCTCTCCTTCCTTAGAGTTTGTAGTCAACATCAGTGGAAATCAGCAGATAACCCTGAGGAGAGAAGAACATTCACAAAAGTGCCTGAAATTATTGATAGTTAAGCATCTGAATTTTCTGTTTTAATTCTGTCCTGGGGATTAAGGGTGAGAATCTTTACTGAAGAGAACTGAGACTTACTAGTAGCAACCTCAAGAACTTCACAAAGGGACAGAGACTTCTACACACAGACCCATAAACTCCTCAGGGGTCTGCTGCTTTGCACCACACTGCCAGCAGATGCTGCACCTAAAGCTCATGTAGCCAGCCATGACAGTATCACTCCAGCTAACAGGGAACCTCCATTGACACACACATGGTGTAGTGATGCTTCAGTGCCACCTCCCCACTCTTGGTACCAATGTAGTGTGACTAGAGAGGAAAGGGTGTGAATGAGGCTTCCATACACCTTATCATTAGCTGCTGCATTGGCACTCTTGGAGCTGTTGTCAGCTGGTGCAAGTTAGAGCAGCCTTCAGATAGTTGCAACTTCTGTCAGGGGACTGGCCTGCCACAAAGCTGTCCCAGGGCTACGGAACACAACAGTGGCTTAAAACTATCTTTGCACTCCCTCTCTAGAGTTGTGCTTCAGCCCCAACCAAAGAACTGGGCACAGTGTTTGGATTATAAAATGACTGCAAAGTTGGAAGATGATTGGAGCAATCTGATTGGCTCATTAATTTTCTACCAATTAATTTATTATTGATTCCTGTTTCTAGCAATGCCCTGTGCATCCAAATTAAGGGCTAAGTTCCCGTGCTGCATCAACATATGGCTGCAGCAAGCGATGGTAGCAGAATATAGCCCTCTGTTTTTCCATTTGATTATTATATCAGAAAGAACCATTGAGGCACAGGGTATATTTGAGAGATTTATGACCAACTGAGACACATACCCATCGGAGCTCATTAATCCTCAGGAAATGCCCTGCATCTTTATCATTATTACTATTATTATATATGTAAAGCTCCAGTTATTCACACTACACGAGGAAGGCCAAATTCTGTTTCATTTATGTTTGAGCAACCCTATTGAACTCAATGGGGTTGCACTAAGAAGATGGAAACTTGAATTTAACTTGGTGGGGCAAATTTAGACAAGGTGTAAAAAGGTGTGTAACTCCTTTGACTTGCAAGGGGTTGTTCTTACTTTCAGCACATTTGAATTTGACCCACTGAGTGCATTTGGCCACTGAATATCCGCACATTTGGCTCAGTTTTATTTTTTCCCTCAAAGAAAGAAAAATTTGAAACTTTTGTGGTATGAAATTTCTCATCTTATACCAAGGATTTTTATTGTTTAATATGCTGACAATCTAGCAAAAGAGGAGTAACTCTTTTTAAGACGAAAGCCAGTTTCTCACCTTATTAACTTTAACAACAGGTCTGAGGAGGGTAATTTGGTCCAGGTTAGGAAGAGGGAATCCCTTCTTCAGTTTAACTTAAAAAAAGACAAACAAAATATATATAATACTTAAAAATTATAACTTACACTTCTATAGCACCTTTCCAAGGATCTCAAGGTGTTTACAAACATGAATGAATTAATCCTCACAACACCCCTGGGTGGTAGGTATGATCCCCATTTACAAAGGGGCAAAGAGAGGTCAAGAACAGAAGAATGGCCATACTGGGTCAGACCAAAGGTCCATCTAGCCGAGTATCCTGTCTTCCGACAGTGGCCAATGCCAGGTGCTTCAGAGGGAATGAACAGAACAGGTAATCATCAAGTGATCCATGCCGCGTCGCCCATTCCCAGCTTCTGGCAAACAGGCTAGGGACACCATCCCTGCCCATCTTGGCTAATAGCCATTGATGGACCTATCCTCCATGAACTTATCTAGTTCTTTTTTGAATGCGCTCCCATTGCCTCAGCACTTTGCAGGAAGTGCTCAGCACATTAGCTCTCCTAAGTGTCCTATCCTAAGTCACCTAGTGTTAGCAGAGGAACTGTGAACACAGTCCTGTGCTCCAACCACTAGCAACACCCCCTCTCTTTTGTCTGCACTGTCCAAGAAGGGTGAAATACATCCTAGTGAAGAGGTCCATGCACCTCTATTTTGCGGGCTTAAATGGGACTAAAGTGATGCATAGACTTTGGGCTGGTCCTCTGGATAGGGGTTATTTTCACTCAGAATGACTGGCTACGTTAGCACACAGGGCAGTGACATGAATTTCCCCATAGAGCTCCTTCAGTGTGCCTCATCTGTTACTTGTAGAGACCACCTCTAGAGATAATAATAATATTGCTCCTTTTCAATCCAAGCAGCTAGTCAAAATTTGGGATTCTGGGGATGTTCCAGTAGAGAGCAGAAATTCATGGTAGGTATTCTTTGTTCATTTACAAAGACTGTACAAAGTGCTGTGTCTCTGAATGCAGAAGGAAATAGCAGGAACCACCTTCTTTGTCTCACAGCACCAAGAGCATTCTTTTAATCCTGCACCTTTGACCCAAAAAACTCTTGTAACGGATACTAAACTGTAGACAGGATCATAACACCTCCCAACTTTCTTCTAGGGTCAAGCACTGTGTTTTCATCTGCTCCTTCTGTCTGTCTGTCCTCTGTGTTTTGCCGAGTATTTTGTGTATATGAGGGAGGGCAGAACTCGTTCACCCACTCGAAAACTCCTGGCCAGGTTCACAACCCTCTTTTGTCTTAGGTGAGGAGTTTGTGATTAACTCATCCTGAGAGTTACATTAATTGAAGGGTGCGTTCACACCCAGTCTAAAAGAGGTTGTGATCCAAGCAGTCACCTGTATCTCTCAGCATAACAACAACAACACTCTTGTATAGCATTTTTCATCCATAGCACTCAAAGCACTTTACTAATGAAGTCAATATCACTACCCTCATTTTACAAATGGGGAAACTGAGGCAAAGAGAGGGGAGTGATTTAACCAAGGTCACCCAGCAGGGCAGTGGCAGAGCTAAGAATAGAATCCAGGTCTCCTGAGTGCCAGTCCAGTGCCCTATATAATTTCTATGCCTAGTCAGTCCTTGGTTTCTCTGATGAAACTTCAAGTTAGTGCCAGTTGTAGTGATAGTCTGAGAATGTGTTTACTTGTCTCCTAGAAATTGGCTAATACCCCCAACTCATTTCACATAGGCTACCAGCTGATTGTAATGACATCTTGTCATTTCTCATCTGAGTTGATGTGAAATGGTCCCTAATGGGGAAAAGCCCCATATCATATTACCAATTTCTGGAGCCATATAAGTGTTATTTTGTTAACAGAGATCAGGGCCATTAAAGGAACTAGCCACTATCCTTACCATTGGCTGCTGGGATTACTCCATTCCGTAAAACGTAAGACAGGAAATTCTCCAGAAGTGAGACCTGCCATGGGGGAGAAAATGGATTTAGGGCCCACTTCCTGATATCTATGAAGCTGCTCCATACTAAATCCTGGATGGAGTTTTAAGAAGAAAAGTCCTGCTCACATGACCAGACCTCACTTGGGTAGACAAAACCACAAGTGACAACGACCTTTGGTTCTTGAGGCTTGGGGATGATGTAAAAGATACAGAACACGAGGATCTGGATCTTGTTACCATGCTTGCAATATTTTCATTTAAAATAATCAGTTTCATTTACTTGCGAGATAATTTATCTTTAACCGTACAGCAGTATCTGGGAGATTTTAATTCTCCTCTGCTCAGCTTCCTTGAGCTGATCACTTATCCTCAGGATGAAACTGCTCTCTCTGGGAGGCAGGGTTTTCCCCTATTATGTGTTTCAGGCATTTGTGTCTAGTATTGGCTCCCACTCCCTACCTTAATTATGAGAATCTGTGCTTTGTCCCTGCACACCACCACTGCCTCGCTGCCATTCTAGGGTGCATGTTCTAACCTACAACATGCTGTTCCTTCTACTGCTGCATTGCAGATTACTGTTGTACGCTTCGCGGTCATGATTTTAGTGCCTCTCTGATGAAACATGATACACAAAGAAGAGAGATTGGAAAACATCTCATTTTTAGGAGCACTGAAGAGTTGCTGAGAAGAAGTACTGCAATAAATATATATACAGCAGAAAGGACAGACAGAGTTCCAGAAAGAGAGAAAAGAACCACCCAAGGATGAAGTCTAATGATATAGAAATATGTGTAGGGAAATTCTGCTCCTTACTCTTCAGACTGACATTTTCCCTGAGATTCTTGGCTCTTGTTTCCTAGACACTGAAACCATCAACTTACCTCAAAGAACCCAGCCCTGGAGTCGGCCAGGAAGAGCTGGAATCTGAAAGGAAAGTAGTAAAAGAGGAGTCATTATAAAGGACGAAGGCACATTGTTTTAGTCATGTATAGTCACCCTCAGTGACATCAGGTCCTATGATATGCCCATGACGAGACACTTCTTTATGGCAATGCATCCTACATGCTACCTTCCACAGAAAAGAGCAGGAGTGTTTCTGTAAGGCATTGCCTGGAACGTACACAGAAGGGTGGCCTCGGAGAAGTTTATCCAGGATTGTGAGTGCACTTCTTCCTCTATGTTTAGTTGTGTACGTCTCACTGATTCATACATTTAACTGCACCAGGTCAAGCACCAAAGATCCCCTGTCTCTCAGATCCTACTGAGAGAAATGTGCTACAGGAGCTAGGAGGTGAAATTCCACTTGGAGAATGTTACTGATGGTGATGACTTAGAAGCTCAGTTCAGTTTGCAAGATTTCTGAGGTTCACCCACTGCAACCTTCCTCCCTGTAAACCATTCTGAGGACTTCCTAATCACCCTCCTCATTAGGTTCCTGACACCCCACTACTCTCCTTGGGAACTCCCTTCTGAGAGTCTCTGGAGTTTGGACATCTCTAATTCTTCTTGCCTGTTACGGTCTTCCTAGACATGGTTCTTGTGAGCTCGGGTTCCCATCACCCTACCACCTAATCCAATGGGTGCTTGGCATTCAGAGTCTGATCCTGTCAAGTGGGCGGTTTTGACCATCACCCATGCTTTTAGATACACATATTTGAAAATCTGGATTCTATTTTTTTAATGAAAAGTTAAATTCTATAAGAAATGTCATGACCTCAGATGACAGCTTTCTGACCAAGCTGGGAGTCATTATGCCAACACTTGGAATCACCACTGTAGCATATACATAGACCAGCCCAAACTCTTTCCTGTGTTCTGGCCCCTTTGCCCTGCTCTGGTTGCACAAAAGGACTGGAAAGCAGCTGGATCAGGCCAGTTGAGGATCCTGCCCCACCATGTGGGGGAGCTCTCAATGATGCAGAATCATCATACTAGGCTCCTGTGCTACCTTCCTATCCAGTCCTGGCAGATGGGGCATGCCAGGAGTGGGGAACATGTGTGACTGGGGCACAATGTGCACCAGCTATCTCCAGCTGGCAGACAGTCCCTGGGAGGCTGTTGACAGCTAGCATAAGTTAGAGCAATCCCATGGCTGGTCTAACCTATGCTGGGACTGGTGCAGAATGACCAAGCAAATCAGGGAATCATAATTAGCTTCCCTGATGGCCCCTGCCTTTCTCTGATGATGAGTTGATCTAAGCATAGGAGAGAATCTCAGTCAAAGATTTTAGACTAATAAATCCAATACAGTTTCCTTTACTAAGCCCTCTATAGAAAAGTACAGAATGAAGCAACAGAAGAAGATTCAATGATCCCAAAATATGGTTGTCTTTCATCCACAGGATTTGGGCAGTGTAGCCAAAAGCATCTCAGGGTCCCTATCCTTGTGAGAAAGAAGTTAAATTGCATTGGCTGCCTTTTCCTTATGCTGGACTAACTCCACAGCTAGGCTGACACAATAAGGCTGTTGTGTTTTAATACTGGGATCATCTGAATGGCCTCAGGTCAAGCTGTCATGTGTTTACCTGTTCAGACATAATGAGCCAATCAGCTTCTGTTCAAATATAGTCAGACTGGCACTGGCGTTCGCTATCTGCAGGAGAGAAGAGTCTTGAGTTACTGTATCCATATAGAATGGGGTCCTTTCTTAGATTCAAACACAAATATAGTCTCCGTGTATCATTTAAAATGCAACAGTTCCACCTTCTTTGATAAATACTGAAGCTGTCTCATACAGTGCTACTTTCTGCCTGATTTGGGGTTTGTGTACAGTTCAGCCTTGATTATCTCAATGTCACTGGCAATATTAAAAGTATGGACAACTGAGATTTTCATTAATCAAGGACATTTTCAATGTAATGAATAGATGTCAGGGGACATGACCCATTGCTGTATAACAGGGAATTCTAGAGAACTAAGCTTCAGATAACTGAAGTAGTAATATATCTGGGTTTTTATTCCTCTTTAAGAAAACTCACCTCCCAATAGCAATACCCTACAGGCCAGATTGTGCCCCCAAACTTTCATGTTCAACCCCTGGCTGAAGTTAATGGAATTTGCTTATTTAAGGGCAAAATTTTCCCCTATGTGTTGCAGGTACTGACCTCTAGGACCTTCAAATGCCCTGGTTTCTGGCAGGGCAGAACAACAAACTTATTTTAACTCCTAGATGAAATGTAATCCTCTGGTCCATGGTACTTACTATGTTCACTGTAAACATGGATTGGGTGGTTGAGTCTGGCAGGACAGCAAGCACCTCCATGGAGGCACAGATCTCTAGAGTAAAGGAGTCTGTCTGTAAACTGACCACAGGTGCAGCAGTAGCCCTCAGGTTCAACATTGCGGGGCGTGCCTCTACATAATACTGGGCAATCTGTAGGGTTTCAAGGCAAAGAAGGAGAGTCTGAAAGTAGCTTTATATAGAACAAATCTGAACAGTGAAACTTATCATTCATTAAAATAGTTATTTTGAGAGGGTTTCTGAAGATCAAACTTTAGAAAAAAGGTGTTAACAAGATGGTAGAGTCCTTACGGCAACAGGAATAGGAATGTCTCCTGTGATGATGACCTGATCATCTTTGTCATATCAGGAATGTGGAGGAAAGTCCCCTCCATTACCAGAAGACCCATTCCCTTCAACAGATGAGCAATTTCCAGAGGATTAAATTCTAGTTTGTGAACATGTCTGAGACAAAGGAAACATGAACATGGCACTCAAACAAGCCAACAAAGAGGCTGAGGAGCCAGCGTATCACCAGTAGAGTGCATGGTGCTTTGCAGATAAATATGATTATGAGGAACTTTGGCTTAGGAGCTTGGCTACTGCATTTATGATGGGAAAAAAACTATTGTCATCCTGGAAATAGACAGGAACATTTAACTCCTAGAGTGCTGAGATTGTTTAGACTCATGCTCAGCATTTGGCACTAGTTCTTATATTTATTTTCAGTTCCTCAGTTTGTCTCTCTAGCCCAGCAGGAGCCCAAGCTGCATCCTCACTGCCCTCTCCACTCCTGCTCTATTCATCTTCCTCACATAAACTAAATGAGGCCCCACCATCTCCCTTGTCCTTCCATAGACCACATGCAAATGTTAGAAGTTGGCACCTTCCTCACACAGGCAGAGAGCCCCGGCTTCCTTCCTGCCTACCTGCCAGCTCTGTTTCCCAACATGCAGCCACTTTGCTCTTCACCGCTATCATCATCCTCAGCTGCTGATGCACGCTATCTCTCACCTGTCAGCAGCCAGGTGACCCAAGTCATGCAAATTTGGGCAGGAGAAAGGGGTTCTTAGCAGAGATGTCATGGGGCCAGTTAGGACTCACTTGAGGCAAGAGTCGTGACCTGGACCTGCCTCCCAGCCACTGTGCGTCTTCCCCTTCTCCAACACAGTGACACACAGTGGCTCCACCAAACCATTGGAGGTTAACCAGTACTCAGATGACACCCACACTGGGACTAGCTAGGGTGGTTTCTGAAGGGTTCACAGAACTAAAGATACCCACCTCAGGAACGATGCTGCCAAATGTCTCTGTTGTTACATTAAAATAACTGGAAAGCTGCAAAAGAAATGAAAGAAATTATTCCATCCTGTGTGAGCTTCATGTCTAGGTTTTCTTTAAATCTGCTATTTATTGTCATTTTGATGACCTAGTGCCTTTGAACCTTGGGAAAATTCCTAGGGGGAGTCCTAGAGCACTGAGTCAAATTCTCACTAACGTGCCCAAAAGAAGCCCCCCCACATATTGGAGAAACAAAGATTAAAACCTTCTGCAGAAATACAGGTGCAATATTCTGCTCACATTTGGGCCTGTAGCCACCTGTTTGCTGGGATATATGAATCCACTGGAGACAGGTCTCAAAGCTCTGCTTGGCCTCCCAGCTACAGGCAAAACTACTATGCTTTGTGACATCTGCGTAGCCCACAGGTAGAGCCAGTTCAGTTCCAGGGATCCCTCCTAGTAGTGAGTCAGCAAAGGCCCCTCAGAAAGCTGCCAGTAAGGCAGTAGAGTCCCCAGCATGAATTTCCTTGTCCTTTTCAGAGGAGCACATGGTTCAGATCTGTGACATATCATTTTGAAAGTGAATTGTGCCTATTTTGTACCTTGTTCAGTGGCACCTCTGAATTTGGCCTCAGAAATCTAGATACTACATAATGGCAAAATAAAGAATTAGTATTAGAGATCATGATCACACTCTGATAACTGCATGGCTTGGTTAACACTGAGCCTGTAACTGCACTGCAAATGAGTTTATATAAAATCCCCTTCTCTGAAGGACCATACCTGGAACACTTTTAATCCCTTCATCTGCAAGTGCCACTCACCTCTTCTACGATGGTGATGTTGAAGGCCCCTGCTGTGTAATAAGTCAGTGAGGCAGACTTGAAGAAATACTCAGAGATGCCGAAGTAAAGCATGGAATCACTCTTGTCTGGGAGAATGAAGGGAGCTTGTACAAAGGCAAGGTCAGTCCAATTTCCAACTGGATAGATTGTGCCCTGCAAAATATTATTGTCATTTATAAAATCAGGGCCTGTCAAAAACTCTGAATGCATTTACAATGGTGGATCTTACAGGGCCCTCCATGGAGAATGCTCTTGGCCTGATTTTCAAAGATGCCAAGCATCCACTTAAGACGCCCGAGGCTACTCAGGGATCAGCAACTTATTCTGTGCCTAAATATTGATTTTTTAAAAATTTTTTTTTAAAAATCTTGACCCTTGCCTCCATCCCCAGGAATTCAAATCTGAGAACTCTCATCAAGAGCTATCCAGTGATGTCATATTCTAGGATGGTGTGTAAGGAGAGAGGTGATCTCTAAGGCGGGGTGGCGAACCTTTTTTCTATCAGGGGCCATTGACCCACAGAAAGAATCAATGGTGGGCAGCACACAGTCCTGCAATGTGGGGGGGGGGGGGGGGAGGAGCGGCAGAGGCTCGGGGCTTCCCCCAGGCTCTGGGGTGGGGCCAGAAATGAGGGGTTGTGGGTATGGGAGAGGGCTCCAGGCTGGGGCAGGGGGTTGGGGTGCGGGAGGGGGTGAAGGCTCCAGCTGGTGGTGCGGGCTCTGGGGTGGGGTTGGGGATAAGGGGTTTGGGATTCAGGAGAGGGCTCCGGGCTGGGGCCAAGCGGTTTTGAGTGCGGGAGCAGGCTCAAGGCTGGGGCGAAGGTTGGGGTGGGGAAGGAGGTTCAAGGTGCAGGATCCGGGGGAAGCTGGGGTGTGGGAGAGGGCTCAGGGCTGGGGCAGGGGGTTGGGATGCAGGTGGGGGTCTGGGTCTGGGAGGGAGTTAGGGTGCGGGAGGAGGTTCCAACCTTGGGTGAGGGTTCAGGGTGTGGGCTCCGGCCGGGCGGTGCTTACCTCAGGCAGCCGGCTCCTGGTCAGCAGTGCAACGGGCCTAAGGCAAGCTCCCTGCCTGCCCTGGCTCCATGCTGCTCTTGGAAGTGGCCACCATGTCCAGCTCCTAGGTGGAGGGGCCAGGGGGCTCTGCATGATGTGCACTGCCCGCACCCGCAGCTCCCATCTGCGGCGGTTCCCAGCCAATGGGAGTGCGGAGCTGGCGCTGGGGGCAGTGCGCAGAGCTTCCCTGATCACCCCTGCTCCTAGAGGCCTTAGGGACATGCCAGGCTCTTCTGGGAGCTAGAGCCGACCCTAGCTTCTCCCTGTAGCGGGGCAAGCCAGCGCTCGTGGCTCCAGCCCTGCATGGGGGTGCTGAGGCTCGGGGCTTCCGGCCCGCGGCACGTAGACTTGCCGCAGGTTGGATGAAATGAAGCAGCGGGCTGGATCCAGCCCATAGGTTCCCCAGTCCTGCTCTAAGGGCTTGTCCAGAAGGGGACTAAAGGCCTGGTCTACACTACGGGGTTGGGTCAAATTTAGCCACGTTAGGTCGATTTAAAAATGACTGTGTCCACACGACCAATCCCGTTCCGTTGACCTAAAGGGCTCTTAAAATTGACTTCTGTACTCCTCCCCGACGAGGGGAGTAGCACTAAAATTGACCTTGCTGGGTCGAATTTGGGGTAGTGCGGACACAAATCAATAGTATTGGCCTCCAGGAGCTATCCCAGAGTGCTCCATTGTGACCACTCTGGACAGCATTTTGAACTCCGATGCACTAGCCAAGTACACAGGAAAAGCCCTGGGAACTTTTGAATTTCATTTCCTGTTTGGTCAGCGTGGCGAACTCAGCAGCACTCAGCAGCACAGGTGACCATGCAGTCCCCCCAGAATCGTAGAACGTAAAATGTTTCTACGCTCCCCCTATCATCTCTGTCCCTGAGGTTATCGCAGATTAGAAGGCGAAAAAAATGCACTCGCGATGACATGTTTTCCGAGCTCATGCAGTCCTCCTGCACTGATAGGGCACAGCTTAATGCATGGAGGCATTCAGTGGCAGAGGCCAGGAAAGAATTAAGTGAGCGCAAAGAGCGGAGGCAGGACGCGATGCTGAGGCTAATGGGGGAGCAAACGGAAATGATGAAACGTCTGTTGGGGGAGCAAACAGACATGATGAAGTGTCTGTTGGAGCTGCAGGAAAGCCAACAAGAGCACAGACCCCTGCTGTATCCACTGTATAACCGTCTACCCTCCTCCCCATGTTCCGTAGCCTCCTCACCCAGATGCCCAAGAACGCGGGGGAGAGGGAGAGGGAGATGCCAGGCACCCAGCCACTTCACTCCAGAGGATGGCCCAAGCAACAGAAGGTTATCATTCAAACAGTTTGATTTTTAGTGTGGCTACAATAAGCAATGTGGCCTTGTCCTTCCCTCCTCCCCCACCTCACCCGGGCTACCTTGTCTGTTATCTCAATTTTTTTTTAATGAATAAAGAAAGAACGCATGGTTTCAAAACAATAGCTACTTATTTCGAAGGGGGGAGGGTGGTTGGCTTACAGGGAATTAAAATCAACAAAGTGGGTGGGTTTGCATCAAGGAGAAACACACACAACTGTCACACCAAAACCTGGCCAGTCATGAAACTGGTTTTCAAAGCCTTTTTGATGCGCAGTGTGCCTTGCTGTGCTCTTCTAATCGCCCTGGTGTCTGGCTGCTCAAAATCGGACACCATGCGATTTGCCTCAACCTCCCATCCCGCCATAAATGTCTCCCCCTTATGCTCACAGATATTATGGAGCACACAGCAAGCAGCAATAACAATGGGAATGTTGGTTGCACTCAGGTCTGACCTAGTCAGCAAACAGCACCAGCGAGCTTTGAAACATCCAAAGGCACATTCTACCACCATTCTGCACTTGCTCAGCCTATAGTTGAACTGCTCCTTACTACTGTCCAGGCTTCATGAGCCATGGGAGCAAGAGGTAGGCTGGGGTAGGTGCGACTGTGTGGCGCTGCCAGCTGGGAGAGCAGCCTGAGGCAGAAGCCTCCAGCTCACATGATATTCCAGGCAGGACTGAATCTCCATGAGATGAAACTTAAAGAAGAGAATGACCTGGAGTCTCTGGCTCCCATTTGGTGCTCTAAGAGGAGAATAGCCATGTCTGTCCAAGCGCCCCAATCAACCTCACCGAGGTCTGCCAGGAGCACTCAGGAGATGTACTACAGCTATCAGTCCTACTGCACCATCTGCCGCGAAGCAAGGAGCTGCTGCTGTGTAGCAATGCAGTACCGCGTCTGCCAGCAGCACCCAGGAGACATATGGTGACGATGAGCTGAGCGGGCTCCATGCTTGCCATGGTATGGCGTCTGCACGGATAACCCAGGAAAAAAGGCACGAAAAGATTGTCTGCCGTTGCTTTCATGGAGGGAGGGAGGGATGGGGGCCTGATGACATGTACCCAGAACTACCCGTGACAATGTTTTTGCCCCAACAGGCATTGGGAGCTTAACCCAGAATTCCAATAGGTAGTGGAGACTGCGGGAACTGTGGGATAGCTACCCACAGTGCACTGCTCTGTAAGTCGATGCTAGCCACGGTAGTGAGGATGCACTCCGCCGACTTAATGCGCTTAATGTGGGCATATGCAATCGACTGTATAAAATTGGTTTCTAAAAATTGACTTCTATAAAATCAATCTAATTTCGTAGTGTAGACATACCCTTAGTGAGTGGCAAGCTGGGGTCTAGATCTATAAGCATGCTAGCCTATCATACACTAATTGACTGTGTGGACCCTATTATCATGCACTAAAAGTTCTCTAGTGCTCATTGACCTACTAGGTCAAAGCTGCTACAGCCTGAACCATACAGGGTTTTACAGGTCAAAATCAACACCCTGAAATGCACCCAGAAACAAATTGGTAGCCAGTGCAGGCCAAGGAGCACAGGTGATGTAGAAAGAACAAGTAATATAGGAAAAGCCAAATATACTTGGAGTAACTATTGTACTAACTATAACATTAAGCAGGGGAGAAACAGTAAAGGTTTCAAGCTCTGAAGTGCCGAATATTCTGAAACTAGAATACTTTAAAGAAAAGAAAAACCTCTGTATCTTTTTACAAAACAAAACAAAAAAAAACCAAAATTTAAAATGATTTTTTAAATAGTGAAAATACTCAGGATGTTAAAAATCCAAACTATGTATCCACGTAGTAAAACTAAATTGTTTTTACACTTCACGTAGCATGACAAGAAAATCTTACTACTCAGAATCACACCTAAGCAGGATGCATCATGTTTCCCTTAGTTGAAGGAATCTCCCAGGGTCTTGAGTCTTATGTTTTGTCTACACTGGCACTTTATCAGCAAAACTTTGTCGTTCAGGGATGTTAAATAAAACACCCACCGAATGACAAAAAGTTTTACTGACGAAAAGCGCCGGTGTGACCAGCGCTTTGCCAGCAGGAGTGCTCTCCTGCCAACAAAGCTGCTGCCGCTCATGGGGGGTGGAAGTTTTTTGTCAGCAGGAGAGCTCTCTCTTGCTGATAAACAGGATGCATCCGATGAAGTGAGCTGTAGCTCACGAAAGCTTATGCTCAAATCAATTGGTCAGTCTCTAAGGTGCCACAAGTCCTCCTTTTCTTTTTGCGAATACAGACTAACACGGCTGCTACTCTGAAAGCAGCTCCACTGTGTGCCTTTTAGCGGCACGGCTGTAGCGGCACAGCCATGTCACTAAAAGCCTCATAGAGTTGCCATAGCCTCAGCAGCGCTCTTCAGACTTGGCTTGCTCTCTCTCTCTGTCTACTCCCTGGATTTGTTGTTTAATCTTGGCTCCTAAAATGTACACTCTCTCCCCCTCTCTCGTTCCAGGGTCCTGATCTTCTAATTCATACAACGCCCATTGAAATCAATGGACAGGATAATCAGGCCCCAGAAATCTACTTCCCTCTCTTCTCCTAGGGTTGGTTACACACTGTGTTTTCCCTCTTTTCCTTTCTCTCTTTTTCCTTTTAACCTGCTCAATCTTCTTTTACTGCTCTCTACTTGCTATGGGAAATTGACCAACAGAATCAAAATGACCTGTTCTGTTAATTTATTTAAAACCATGTCATGTTTCTACAACAGAATTGTTGGAAAAAACAAACCAAATGAGACATTGCTTTGGAGTCTCTCATCAGATTCAGCTCATAATGTTGAAGCAAAACCAAACATCTGTTGTCTCTTGTCTTGGATTGTAATCTCTTTGGGGCAGGAACTGTCTTTTTGTTCTGTGTTTGTACAGTGCCTGGCGCAACGGGGTATTGGGCCATGACTGGGGCTCCTAGGTGCTATGGTAATACATATAAACAATAATAATAATGTAATAACCATGCCAATCTAACAAAGGATAAGAAGTCTATCAAAAGAGCACAGTTGTAGACAGCTAGCATTAAAGTCAATTACCTTTAAGTCCAGATCAATGTATGACTGGAAGACTCCTGGAGAGTGAACTAGGGAGTAGTCTATTTGGGCAAAGGCATCGATCTGGGTTGGGACTGTAAAGGTGGTAGACAAAACAAAACAGCTATTAAGTATAACACAGCCAGTAATGTTTAATTAAGAGTGAATGCAGTTCTTGGATGAGAAAATGCTCAAAACAAGAAGGGAGGAAAAAATCAAAACAAATATTTGTGGTTAAGAACTCAAGGTGTTCTCTTTGGAAACCCCACTGACCAACAATGACTAGATGACCTCCTGAGGTCCCTTCCAACCCTGGTATTCTATGATTTCTTGACATTGTTGACCACTTCTGAGTGCATCCTATGGGTCTGTAACTTGCAATTGATTTCAGTTGAAGTTCTGTGCTTACAGAGAGGGAAGAATGGACCCTTAAAATATTGTGGCAAGGAACAGGTAAGTACTACGCCTTTTGGGCTCAACCCTGCGAAGTGCTGGGTACCTCCTTCAAGATACAGAGTGCCCTCAACTCTCCCAGTCTTCAGGGATAATTGATGACGTACAGCATCTCCCAGGAAGCAATCAGCACCTTGCAGGTTTAGGCCATTATAGATGAAGGCCAGATTTTCAAAGGTACGTAGGCATCTAAAGAAGCAGATAGGGGCTAATGGGATTTTCTAAGGCCTGGTCTACAGTACGCGATTATTTTGGAATTAGCCGAGTTACCTTGAAATAAAACTGGCTTCGTCCACACGACCAAACCAGTTTTTTCGATTTAAAGGGCTCTTTACTCCAATTTCTGTACTCCACCTCGGCTAGTGGCCTCCGGGAGCTATCCCAGAATGCTCCCTGTGACCGCTCTGGACAACACTCTGAACTCCAATACACTAGCCAGGTAGGCAGTAAAAGCCCCGGGAACT
Source organism: Lepidochelys kempii (assembly GCF_965140285.1). Taxonomy (NCBI): domain Eukaryota; kingdom Metazoa; phylum Chordata; order Testudines; family Cheloniidae; genus Lepidochelys; species Lepidochelys kempii. The sequence goes on from NC_136380.1 coordinate 255,224,420, forward strand.
TTTGAATTTCCTGTTTGGTCACCATCAGCACAGGTGACCATCAGCACAGTAAACCATCACAGGCGACCATGCAGAGTCCACCATCTCAAGAGACCACGCAGTCCCGGATTCGCAGATGAGCTTCAGCATGGTCCGAATGGGAAGTACTGGATCTCACTGCGTGTTGGGGAGACGAATCTGTTATGGCAGAACTACGTTCCAAAAAAAGGAACGCAAATACATATGCTAAAGTCTCCAGGACCATGACGGAAAGAGGCTACTCCAGGGACACAGAGCAGTGTCGTACAAAAATCAAGGAGCTCAGGCAAGTGTACCAAAAAGTCAGGGAGGTGAACGGGTGCTCTGGGTCACAGCCCCATACATGCCACTTCTACCATGAGCTGCATGCAATTATGGGGGGTGATGACACTACTACCCCACCACTGTCCATGGACACTTGCAAGGGGGGAGTAGCACGGAGCGAGGAGGATGAGTTTTTGGAGGACGAAGAGGAGGAGGAGGAGGTGGAGGACAGTGCACAGGCGGCAAGTGGGGAATCTGTTTTCCCCCCTAGCCAGGAACTATTCTTAACGCTGGAGCCAATAGCATCCCCCTACTCCCAAAGCATGCTCCTGGACCATGACCCTGAAGAAGGCACTTCTGGTGAGTGAGAGCTTGATCGGAGCCACGCGGTGAGGGGTGGGGGGAAACCCAGCTGTGCTGGGCTGTTCGTGTTTAGTTTAAAGGGCTCATCCCTTCTCAGAGCCTCATCGGAGCCCCGCTGGGCTGTTCGCATTTAGTTTAAAGGGCTCATCCCTGCTCAGAGCCTCATTGGAGTCCCACGGTGTGTGTGTGTGGGCGGGGGGGAGCAAGGGTGTTGAGTGAAGCGATCATCCCAGAGAGCCCGCAGGCTGCCTGCAAGCTGAAGTCTGTTGCCTGGCCGCATGTGATGGCTTACTCACACCAAAGTGGCAGATACTTCAGTATAGAAGGCAAAATGTGACCTTGTACAGAAAGAACATGTGCTGTGTACTATGAATTTCCTGTTTCACTGAGAAACAGTGTCCCCTTTGTTCTCTAAAATGTACCTTTTAAAATACTACCCTCCCTTTTTCTCCTCGTGCAGCAGGTGCAAATGTTTCAATGCGGCCCCTATCTACTCCGTCCCAGAGGCTGGTAGATTAGAAGGCGGAAAAAATGAACTTGGGACGACACGTTTGCCGAGCTCATGCAGTCCTCCCGCACTGATAGGGCCCAGTTGAATGCATGGAGGCAAACAATTGCAGAGTCGTGTAAAGCGTTACATGAACATGAAGAGAGGAGGGACGCATGTGATGGGAGCAGGCAGGATGCTATGGTCAAGCTCATGGGGGAGCAAACTGACATGCTTCACTGTATGGTGGATCTAATGTGGGAAAGGCAGCAAGACCACAGACTGCCGCTGCAGCCCCTGAATAACCGCTCTCCCTCCTCCCCAAGTTCCATAGCCTCCTCACCCAGACGCTCAAGAACATGGGGGCGGGGGAGGCTACGGGGACCCACACAGTCAACCCCAGAGGATTGCACAAGCAGCAGAAAGCTGGCATATCCTAAATTTTGATTTGGTTTCTGGACTTGTCCTTCCCTCCTCCTCCACCCCCCTAACCCAACCCTCCCCCCCCAGTCTAGCTTCTGATTTCTCTCAATGTTTTGTGCAACAAATAATAAATAATAAAGAACGGTTTTTAAACAATTGTGACTTTATTTCCTTTAATATATATATGTAGGGGGCAGGTAACTTTAAGAGAAACAAACACAACTCTCACACCGTACCCTGGCCAGTCATGAAATTGGCTTTCAAAGCTTCTCTGATGTGCAGCACACCCTGCTGCGTTCTTCTAATCGCCCTGTTGTCTGGCTGTACGAAACTGGCTGCCAGGTGAGTTGCCTCAACTTCCCACCCCGCCATAAACATCTCCCCCTTACTCTCACAGATATTGTGGAGCACACAACAAGCAGCAATTACAATTGGAATATGGGTTGTGCTGAGATCTAACCGAGTCAGTAAACTGCGCGCTTTCAAACATCCAAAGGCACATTCTACCACCATTCTGCACTTGCTCAGCCTATAGTTGAACTGGTCCTTACTACTGTCCAGGCTGCCTGTGTACGGCTTCATGAGCCATGGCATTAAGTGGTAGGCTGGGTCCCCGAGGATAACTATAGGCATTTCAACATCCCCAACAGTAATTTTCTGGTTTGGGAAGTAAGTCCCTTCCTGCAGCTGTTCAAACAGACCAGAGTTCCTGAAGATGCGAGCGTCATGCACCTTTCCCGGCCATCCCACGTTGATGTCGGTGAAATGTCCCTTGTGATCCACCAGTGCTTGCAGAAAAACCACGGAAAAGTACCCCTTGCGGTTTATGTATTGGCCGCCCTGGTGTTCCAGGGCCAAGATAGGGATATGCGTTCTGTCTATCGCCCCGCCGCAGTTAGGGAACCCCAGCGCAGTAAAGCCATCCACAATGGTCTGCACATTTCCCAAAGTCACTACCCTTGATAGCAGCTGGTCAATGATTGTGTTGGCTACTTGCAGCACAGCAGCCCCCACAGTAGATTTCCCCACTCCAAACTGATTCCTGACTGACTGGTAGCTGTCGGGCATTGCAAGCTTCCACAGGGCTATGGTCACTCGCTTCTCAACTCTGAGGGGTGCTCTCATTTTGGTGTCTTTGAACTTTAGGGCAGGCAAGTCACAAAGTTCCATGAAAGTGGCCATACGCATATGGAGGTTTCTCAGCCACTGGGAATCATCCCATACCTGCAACACCATGCAATCCCACCAGTCTGTGCTTGTTTCCTGGGCCCAGAATTGGTGTTCCACAGCATGAACCTGGCCCAACAGCACCATGATCTCCCAATCGCCACATGCCGTGCTTCTAGGAGCATCTATGTCCATGTCCTCATCAGTATAGTAATCGTGCTGTCGTCGCTTCCTCGGCTGGTTTTGCAGGTACTGCACATACTGCTGGATAATGCGCGAGGTATTTACAATGGTCAAAACTGCAGCAGAGATCTGATCGGGCTCCATGACTATGGTGCCTGTATGGGTAATCCTGGAAAAAGGGCGCGAAATGTAGGAGAGCAGAGTGGCAGCGGAAGCTGTGCTTTTGGGTTCACCGTAGCCGAACAACGGCTGAAAATGGTTGTCTTCTTTCACGGAGGTGGAAGCCCAGGACAGACAACATGGAGAAGCTCGGAAGCGTGGCAATAGCGGGAGAGCAGAGTTGGCGGCGGAAGCTGTGCTGCTCGGTTCACGATAGCCGAGCACAGTTGAGTTGGAGAGGTGGATTCATAGTAGCAGGAGAGCAGTTGTGCACCATCTGCTGAAAGCAGTATGGTGTCTGCACACCAAAAAGGCGCAAAATGATTGTCTGCCATAGCTTTCTGACGACACACACCCAGAAACACCCGCGAGAATGTTTTTGCCCCATCATGCACTGGGAGCTTAACCCAGAATCCCAATGGGCGGCGGGGACTGTGGGAACGCTACCCACAGTGCACAGCTCCGACATTCGATGCTAGCCTTGGAACTGTGGACGCAATCTGCTGAATTCACACGCTTTAGTGGGGACACAGAAGACAGAATGTATAAAATAGCTTCTGAAAATTTGAATAGAATAATTTCGAAATAATTTTGTACTGTAGACATACCCTAAGGCACCTAAGCAACAGGTCAGGTGCTTAACTCCCATTGATTTCAGTGTACAGCCCCTTTGACCTTCTCTATGGTGTGTTTAGCTCCATATTGGATTGAAATTCCATCATAGTGGTACAAGGCTGATAGAAGATCATTACATCTGGAGTACGCTCATTGAAATGGAATAGCTTTAAACAATAGACTGACGCCCAAACAGGAGAACTGGTTTATCGGGAGAGAAGTCACTTGGCAATGCAGTCACCTGCCAGGGGTCTCTGATTGGCTGGGGAGGCTGATCCAGGAGACCCCTAACAAAGGGACTGGAAGGTTATAAAATATAGTAGCTAATCTATTCAGAGTCCTCCCTGACCATTTTTCATGAGCTCAAGCTGAGAGGAGGAGCTGCATGTAGCAGGCTGATGAGAAAAGTGGAAACCTGCCTTCCTGAACACAGATGGGCCTCCAAGGATTCCCAAGGGAAGGGAGAGCGGGAAGGGAGAGCTAGCGAGTGGAAAGCATTTAGGATGTTTGTTGTTTTATAAATGATCTGTACTCTCTTGGGCTTTATCTGTTACATAAAAGAGCAATGTGCAGGGTGTCTCTCTGTGTGTTCTATGCTTCACAACTGCCATGTGCCTCCTGAAAGGATAAACTATAACCCAGCAGGCTCACACCTTTTGATGGAGTTCTGGGAGAGGGTGTGTTTAAACTATTGAGGTATCTTGGAGCATCAGTGCTGGTTCTGGGTATCTAAGAGGCTCCATTGCCAGTAGCAGGCTGAGAGTCAGTGCCCAAGAAAGGTGCCAGAGAAGCCCAGGGAGAAAACAGTGCTACAGATTGCTGAGACCCAGGGAAGTTTAAACCAACCAGTGACCCATCACAGCTGTCTGATGGGTACCCAGCAATGGGAGCTCAACCGAGATCTGTGACAGTAGCTGACAAGAAAACAACAAAATCTGAACAGCATAAGATGAGAATTGTAAAGAAAAGGCAACGTCAGAGACTCACCCTGAAGTGTTCTGAGCTGTGCATCAATCTGCTGGATCCCTTGTCTGATGTTTGGACATGACTGTATAAAAATACAGAGAGATTACGTACTGGCTAGTATATATTGTATCCTTTCCTCTCTAGTGGATGAAAGTCAGATCTGCTCAAGTAACTGTGATTATCTCACTCTCTAGTGGCAGGTTGACAAATTCCTGTTTTATCCCTTATGATGTATGCATGCAGTTTAGCTGACAACCATGATGTACATAGCCACAGATGTGTTTAGTATGAGGAGCATAAGTGTAAAAAATAACTGATCATCATAGCTCCATGAACTAAGTTGCTGGCCCTGCTACAGCCCCTTTGTGCAAGTCAGCCAGAGGGAGAATCTGACCCTATGGTGTTTATGATTATTGCCATGGCCAGGAATTGAAGAGTTTATTTGGAAGTTGGTGCCTGCAAACTGAACCTGCTGGTCAGTGCAGAATCAGGTTGTATTTTTTCTAGTTATCAGATTATTCCTTAATCAAGTTCAAGAATGTTGCCTCTGAGATGATGCAGTTTCATGTATTCCTTAAGTTTCTCCCTTTAAACAATTTATAAAGACTTACATGTATATCCAAGCTCCTGTGAATGGGCTTCTCCAAGTATTTAGTAAAGAATTTATAGAGCCAGCTGGAGAAAAGAAAAAGAAGAGAAAAGCCATTGCTTCAGTTAGTTGAACACTATAGTTTCTGTGTGTCATACATCCTAATATACTTACATGTGTAAACTGGACCTGTGTGAAATCTAATGTCCTAGCAGACAACTAATCTAATAGTGTTGTATTAATTTATTTGTAGGCCCCAGTATCACAACATAACCTGTATGAGGATAAAAGCCCAGTGTATATTGGACCTGTCTAATCTGAAAACTGCCAGAAGGCCACCTTTTGAATGGAGATCATTTCAGTGCTATGCACACTAAGATCTATGGAAATGAAAAGCACCATCAAGATTAGGAGTAATTAGACTGGGCAGCGGCATGAAGGCCTGCTCATCAGCCTCAGACAGGGGCGGCACCAGCCCTGCCCCCGCTCTTCAGTTAAGTGCCGGCCCTGCCTCCTTCCCTAAGCCATGCCCTCTTGCCAGGTCAAAGGCCGGAAGCTGAAGCTTGGCTGTGTGGGGTAGATACTGCTCTGGCTGGGGCTATAGTGTGTGCAGCTGTGGCACGCCTCTCTCCTCTTCCTGCTGCTGCTCCTTGGAGCCCGGGCTGTTCCTCAGCTCCCCACTGCGCTTTGACTGCTCACAGCTGGTAAGAGCTGCCTGGGCAGGGGGACCTGCTCTGGGCTGATAGAGCCATCAGGGAGTAGCGACCGTATGGGGCACAGCCCAGGAGCCTGGGCTGGAGCTGGTCAATCTGGATGACTGCAGGGAGCCCCGGACCCCACACCTGCTCAGGGTGGCACGCCCTGGTGGGAAGGGACATGGATTGGCACTGCTCTCGGGCACCTTGGTCTCCAACCTGGACTTACTTCTGCACTGCTGCTGGCAGCAGGTGCTGCCTTCAGAGCTGGGTAGCCGGAGAGTGGTGGCTGCTGGCCAACAGCCCAGCTCTGAAGGCAGTGGGACCATCTGCAGCAGTGGAGAAGTATCTGGGTAATGTTTGACCTTTGTACTGGGAGAGGTGGGTATGGCGGGGGAGGCTAAGGCAAATTTTGGGGTCGCTATAGCCCCTACAATCCCCCTGCCCCCAGTAACACCTCTGGCCTCAGATATAGGACACGCCTTCTCATTCTCACCTAGAGAGGTTGAGGATTAGAATATTATCTAGAAAACAATGAATGTTAGTGTTGAAATAGCATGTGGAATAGCCCACTCATCCATGCTTTCTCTCTCACTATCTAAAAAGGGCTCCAGCACAAACCAAATGGCTGAAGCTGTACCACCAATGTACGTTCCCTTCTGAATGACACATGTATTTTAATTCTTGGGGTGAACTTCATTCAAAATCTGGGCTACATTTTCAAGTTGGCCTCCAATTGTACATGGGCAATTCTGCATGTACAAGAAACCTATGAATACAATTTTTGCTGTGTTATCACCAACAGACACTAATGATAAACTTCACAGGCACTAAATTCATTTACACTCAATTTGTTTGTGGAAATTACAGTTTGTGTATTTAAATTCTATCTTTGTTTGTGCACACAAATGGCACATGTTGTGTACTTGCAAAATGAGATCATGTTCTGAAAATCTGGCCTGAGAAGATTAATTTTCAAACTTGGGGACCTGGATTAGGGCCTGCATTCTGAATTTTGGTGTCCACACTATCAGATAGACTCCTAAAAATGTATCTGGGTTACTAATTTTGACAAGTGGGCCTTGCACCACTGACTTTGTTACTTTCCACTAGAGTGTATAAAATCTCTTGCACATACCTGATTGTTCCATTCAGCTTGACTTCCACACCCCTAATACTCATCTGGCAGCTATCCAGTGACATTGATGGGTGACCTGTGCTATCTTGTGACATGGTAAAGACTGCTGTAATAAATACTCCTGAAATGGACACTGTAGCTCTTCCACTGTCTTTGCTGCACAGACAAAAACAAACTCAGTTGAAAAATCTACTTACGGGGAACATCCAAGAATCTAATGGAACAAAGTGACTCTGTTTCTTTCACTGAGGAGGAAATGACACTGTTTTGCCCATCTCTATTGATTAAAGTAGATTGTAGAAGTAGTTCCTGTAAAGAATCAGGTTCCACACACTAATCTCGAAAGTGTGAATGTTGGAATGATGTTGGATTTGTCAAGGTTGCCTAATGTCATAATTTCACAGAGACTGTCCGTCTGATCCATGCCAAATGGTGACTCTCCCATGATCTTTGTGAGCTGTAATAATACTGTCACAAAAGAGCCATGGAACTGCAATAGAAAGAGCTACTTAGGTTCGAGAGTGAATGTGATTATGACTTTCTCATAGAATGCAGTAAATTTCCCTTAGTCTGGGGTCCAAAGGGGTGTCATCCTACACACTAGGGAATTGAAAGTTGAGCAACAAAAATGGACTGGAAGGACTGGCCTCGGAGGAACGAGTACAGGATCTGAAAATATATAGATCAGAAAAATGATGACCATACTAAATGTCTATATTAAGTATTTGTTATTATTTATACATTTATATATTATTTATACAATGCAATATGTATGCATGGCACTTTATAGACAAGTAAAAATGAAATGACAATCCTTGCCCTTACAATCTAAATATTTCAAGAATGTAAATAGCATGGCGGGAGAACTTACTCAGCATGTCACAGCTAAATACAACATGGAACAGATTATTTAGCATAAGTACATAACACATTTCAAAGCTCACCTTAAGTGATCACTCTCGTTACAGTGTGTATGGTAACACCCATTGTTTCATATTCTCTGTGTATATAAATCTCCCCACTGTATTTTCCACTGAATGCATCTGATGAAGTGAGCTATAGCTCACGAAAGCTTATGCTCAAATACATTTGTTAGTCTCTAAGGTGCCACAAGTCCTCCTTTTCTTTATTCAAGGGGAAGTGGCCCGTTAACACCCCTCCAGTTACAGGGAGGAAACGAAGCTGGGGGGAAGGGAGGTTGATCAGTGGGTTACAGATCGTAATAAGCCATAAATCCAGTGTCTCTGTTCAGACCATGATTTTCAGTGTCTAGCAAAGTTATCAATTTAAGCTCCCAGGCTTGCCTTTTGAAAGTGTTGTGCAGGTTTCCTTTGAGGATATGGACTGATAGGTAAGCTATAGAATGATTGCTCTGTAAAAAGTGTTCGCCCACTGTGTTACTTAGTCAACAATAACGTAGACAGTCCTGGGGGCCTCTCCAGAGAAGCCCAGGAGTGGGAGGGTGTAAAGATAGCTTAAAGCCACCATAGTCTGCACTTCCCCTAGGCTGTGAATTCCATGCTGTGCCTCTCGGGGCATGTCTACACTGGAGCTGGAGGTGTAATTTGGGTAGACGTACGCTAAAATAGCCATGTAGTCGCAGCTGCTTGTGCGGCAGGACACGCTAGCCGTCCTCAGTACATACCTAGGGTCTCAGATGGAATTGTACTCGGGGCTGCTATCCCATCCCACCTTCTGGGCAGCTGCCGCTACACACCTATTTTTAGCACACTGGTTTGATCAGGGTTAGTGCGGGTATGTCTACTCAAACTGGAAATTACACCTCCAGCTCCAGTGTAGCTGTACCCTTGGAGGTGTAGCACAGACGCTCACTTACTGTAACTGCACTTTAATTACAGTGCCCTGATTATTATAGAGCGCGACACACTGTACAATAAACTTCCTAAACACTGAGTTAGCTAGCGGGCTGGACAATGCCCGCACACTAATAGATCTTTGATCTTTTACTTGCCACTGACGCATCATTAGCGGTGGGATCTCTATTAACATCACAGTGTTACTTGGAAAGGAATGTCTTACAATGGAGAGCTCTGTTAGACTGAATGGTGTATGCTAACAAATTGATGATGTTAACTGATAAAAAGTACCTGGACTTAGATAACTAAAATTTGTATTTTCCATTTTAATTTTTCTCCCACTAGAAAATACTTGGGATGCACAGTTCTATACTTACAACAACCAGGTCCTGATGCTCCAGTTCATGCTGATGGTTGCGTAAGCATGTTGAGTTGATAGTTTAATCCCAATCCCAGGTATGAGGGATACGGAAGCATCTGGGAATTCAATGGTGTTAATTCTTACCCTATAAAATCAGAAATAAGGATATTAGTTTGCATTTCAAAAGCAAACGAGAATCTGAATCAAAGTTTAAACTTGATTCAGGGCCAAACTCTGCTTCTGAGAGAGAGAAATTCTCAGAAGCAAGACCGAGCCTTACCCCATGGCAGAAATGTCCCACTCCAGCACTGGAGTGAACTCAACCCCTCTTTCCATTCCAAATAAGATGAATGCCATGAATGTCCCAGTCACTAGAGGTTTTTAATAACAGGTCAAACAAACATGTCCGGGATGGTCTAGGTTTACTTGGCCCTGCCTCGCTACGGAGGGCTGGACTGGGTGACCACTTGAGGTTCCTTCCAGCCCTACATTTCTATGATTCTATGAATATGTCTCATCTCTCAGAATCAAGATTCTGGTGTAAATATTTGAAATTATTAATATCAAATTCACTTTATGTGACGATTCTTGCAACATCTATTCACAAATTGCTGTGTTGGGAGAACATCCCTGCCAGTCAGCTTATTCACTTGACTAGTCCTGGGAAGCAAACACAAAGATCATCGTTGAAGTGTATTCATTTAAAACGTTTGAATTAATGTTCACTGATAACATTTGCAATATTCACCCAGCTCCATCTATTACTAATCTCCAGCGATATCTTGTAGTTTTTCTGGAGATTGTATGGGCCAAATTTTCAAAGGGTGATGTCCCATTTGCATTTGCCAGTATGTTTTCACATACAGTTAGCTCAAGTGTGCATGCAAATTAGGTAAATGTTTATGTGAGCAACCAGCTGGATGTCTGTCTAACCTTTGTGCATCCATGTCTGTGATTTACGCATGCATTTAAGGTAAACTGAGCAATCAAAGGCAGACTAACAGTTACATACATAGATTTGCTTGAGACCTTCTGCCCTCCCCTTTGAAAGTTTGATCCTGTACATTTTTAATTTTGTGCTTTTCATTACTCCAAATCTATAATTTCTGTATCACTTGTGTTCAGTGTTTGAGACTCAGTTTGCCTTCTGCATTTGAGATCTTTGAACCTGGTCAGTGACATACCTGCTGGCTCTTAGACTCATACTTCAGGTACAGCGTAACCTATTCATTTGAAAATATGGACATTTCCTGCAAGGATTCCTACCAATAAGTAGAATATAATGTTTACCTTTTTCTTTCTTTCCTATAACTGTCAAACTGGTTTGCAGTACCTATATCTTAGATGTCAATCGGCTATCAGGACCCTTACCCAAGTCATGCTGGTAGCATGATAATTTACTCACAGCTATATTCTGAATCAGTAGCAAGTACTCCAGAGTAATCCAAAGTGCATTATGGACACTGGTAGTCTTGAAGGATTTGCCTCCAGCCTCAAATCATAAATGTGTGCATTGCCCTTTAAATTATAATCAGTGTATGACATGGTGTTATCTCCATGACAACACATAAGCACAGTACCCTAGATAGAATGCAGTGTGCTGACACTACATTGCAAAGAGCTATTTCATGCTATTGTTTTAAAATACCCTTTCCTAGTTTGTTTACCCTGAAATTGTGTAGTCCACATCACCAACTCCAGATTTCTCCCGGCCACTCCAATCTGGGAAGCTTTCTTCTTTCATTCTTTGCTTCAGGATCTCCAGCCCGATCTTCTTGCCTGCAAGGGTACAGAGACCTCTTCAGTTCCCTAATATAACTGGAAAGTTTACACAATGTAGTTCAAGTTTAGGGAATTTCTACTGCTGCCCCCTTCCCTCCATATCTGGGAGTTGCTCTTTCACTTGCCCTGCCATATCTATGGACTCTTCTTCTCCCTCCCACCATGCCATTCCCTCCTTACATTTAATCTTTAAACCTTCCTTTTCTCTACAGCGGTGAGCAACTCATTCTCAGGGTGTTCTTATACTTTGCACTAAGGGCTCAATATAATAAGGTAACTATTGGAAGTATCAGACTTACCATAGTCCAGCCCTTTGTGTGTGATCCTGACTTTGATCCCAGAGTTAGCATCAAGCTGCTGGATGAGCAAACATAACACGAGGAAAAAATACCAAAATTTCAGCATCTTTTCCTGTTTTCACAGCGACCTGTTGACAATATTTATAATTAAACAATGCAGATTCATGCAAAAAAGCCTCATGCCTTACTAATGGCCTGAGGAACAACTGCTCCCCCACTGTGGATTGGATATGAATGGGCAGTGAGGATCTGGGGACTCAGCTAGTGACTTTTCAGCATGTAGAAGAACTTTGCTGACGCTGTTCTGCTGAGCCTACAAAGGCGCGTAAACAGGCCAGGATCCATGGGCTCTGTATTCCTACAGATATTAACCTTCTGTGAGACATGGTGGCTCTGCTACGTTTTCCCCCATCTGGTCTATTCTGCCACCAGCCCCACCCTCAGGAGCAATGATGTGGCAGAGCAGCAACTACCAAGAGATGCAGATCTGTCCTCCCCTTGGGCACCTTGTAACATCAACAGTGGAGGATGTGGAGCCACAGCCTGTACATAGATCATCACTGAAATGCAGTGGCGGGTGGCAGAAGCACACAGCTCACTGAACTATAGAGTGGAGAAGACATTTTGGATGAGCAAACCTGGGCAAACTCTTCTTCTTAAAGAAAGTGCCATCAGGTCTGTTTCCAGTGCATGGGGTGGTCTAGGCAATGAAGAGTCTGTGCAGGGTGACTCGGCACCCCCGTATCATGGCATAGAAGTCTGTCGCAGCTCTGCACAGCTCACCACTGTTGTGGTGAATGAGTGCAGCCAACCATGTTCTTTGGGCTTCTGTGACTAGAATATTGGAAGTGGAATACATTTATGGCAAGGCTGAATGGCAGGAAAGCTTAGAGAGCAAGATCTAGTAAACTGTGGAGTGGAGTGGTGGAAGCCTGGTCACTGTGGGCTTTTAAAATTAGATTGGACAAAGCACTAGAAAGTGTATGGCAGAAGGGAACAATCCCACAAGGAATTGGACCGTATGAGCTAATACAGCGGTTTTCTAACTGTGGTCTGTGGTCCACTGCATGCAGGGCTGGCTGGTCACATCATGCTGGTTCTCCTTTCTCCCAGTGGCTATATTGCATTACTAGCAGCTAACCATATACATTAAACGCTTGCCTAGTTTTACTTTGCCATGTAAGCAATTCCTGTAGTGACCACAGGGGATGGTATGCAGAGGCAGTTGTGAATGGGAGGGGAGGCAGGCTGCATGATGATCTTTGTGTGATGATGGCAGTCCACACCGGAAAAAAAGAGTTTGTGAATCCCTGATATAATGGGTCTTTCCTATTACTAACTCAATGGTTCTCAAACTTTTTGTGCTGGCAACCCCTTTCACACAGCAAGACTTGGAGTGTGAACCCCCTTATAAATTGAAAACATATTTTTTTATATTTAACACAATTTTAAAGTGATATTTGTATTTTGTTAATATCACTTTTCACAGAAGACTTACTAGCTAGCTGGGAGGCATGTACTCATGACCCCCACGTAATAACCTCATGCCCCCCTGTTTGAGAACCCCTGCTAACTCCTATGGATCCTTTGATTCCTGGACTCATTTCACTCATAATCAGGGTTTAAAAAGTCCAAAACGTAAAATTACTACGTAGAATTAGTCTAAATTGTGTGGAAAAGGGAGTGTTCAGACTTTAACCTGCTCCACAGAACAATTTTGTACTTTTAGGAAAATTTGTCACATTTTCTTTAGCTGAACAAACACGGGTGAGTAAAACAAAGTATCATTCCATGTAAAGGAACAAAAAAACAAACAAACAACCTCTCCCTGTCCCAAGATTCTTAAGAATATAGAGAAGAAGACACGTCATTTCTTTCCATTTTAAAATGTACCTATCCCCATAGCCCTAGGGACTTTTATAGTAGTTTAAAATCAAAAACTTAAAGACATGCCTTACCATAGCTCAACTCTGCCAACAAAATAACGCTGCAGAATAAGACCCATCACACTCAACAAACCATGCCTCTGCTCACCTCTTCCTCAGAAACCAAAGAGAGGAGCCCTGCAGTGTGATCTGGAGATCAGCAAGATCAGGATGTGACAGAGCAAATGGGATACTGAATTCCAGAGTTGAGGACTGTATACAGAAAATCCCCTGCAGCCAGGCCCATCTCTTTTAGAGCAGGGAGTTTGGTGCTTAGTTCAAAGACCTTTACTGATTGCAGCAGCTGTGATGGTCTCTCATGTAACCAGTTCCCAAACCATTTAGGAGTTTATAGGTCAAAACTAACACCTTAAACTCCACTCCGAAATAGAGCTGGGTAAAAATCCCAAGATTTCAAAAAAAAAAATTCTTTTCCACATTGGGGGGAAAAACCCAAGACCTTTCAACCTTTTACATTAAAAAAAAGATACTGAAAGCAACCCATCCCAAAATAGCCAAGAGCTTGGTGATTTGGGTACTCACGTGGGATGTAGGAGACCTGGGTTCATATGCTGCCAAAGTGGGAGCTCTCTCAATCCCTCCTCTTGGGGCTGTTCCACTTTGTATAAATGTCAATTGGCAGGGATCTGAAGCTGGGTCTTTCTTATCCTAGGGGAGTGCTTTGACCTCCAGGCTATATAGTCTTTCTCTCGTTATCAAGGGGGCTTGGATAATTGCTTCTAGTTGCTTCCCCCAACTAACCAACATTACCTGTCCTATCAGCACTGAAACTCAGCCAGATAGTGCTCTCCTAACCCCCAATCTCTATGGGATATGGGGCAAATTGCTTCAATACACCAGATGGGTTAGCAGATTAAAAAAAGAGAATTATAAGATCTGGGTGTTTTTTTCCTGACTAACATATACTTTAACTTAGAGTAGCTATATAATATGCAAGTTACATGTTGACTCCAGTGCGTCTCACACATAATTACTCTGATACTTGTATCTCCAGTAACTGAGTATGATGAACAAAACAGCTCCCTCATTTACATAAACCACACCTGTAATTCTTTTTCTTTCTCTGAGGTACAGTTTTCAAACACCTTCAGTTCCTTAAAAGGAAGAGAAAAAGCTTCTTTGTTTCCATCTATGTAGATTTCCAAGTTTTACAAGTCACTGTATTGACCAGCCTGCAGATATCTCAGCCTAGGCGCTCCTGTTTGATGTTTTATGGCTCCTTTGTAGACTAATTCCCTAAAAAGTTTAGATAAACCTTCCAGTAAAGGTTTCAGAGTAACAGCCGTGTTAGTCTGTATTCGCAAAAAGAAAAGGAGTATTTGTGGCACCTTAGAGACTAACCAATTTATTTTAGCATAAGCTCCATTTAAACAAGCTTGTGCACAAAGGCAGACTGAACCTCCAACGCAGCTTTACCATTGTCTTCTACAAGTATTACAGTAAAACACAGACTCACAAATAGCCAAATACTTGTTAATATATTACAATACTAATAGCCTTTAAAGCTGCCTCTACAGAAAACTCCTTGTAGTCTATCAGCCAAACTCTTCATTTTCAGCCCATGCTGTGATCAGAAGACTTCTAGACTGAAAAACTTTCTTCTGTTATGAACCACCAAAGAGAGCTCTCCTGCCTGTACCCCACATTCAGACAAGGAATCACTGTGCATAAAAACAAGACACAAAACATTTACCTGGCCTGTACCCCAGCACAGCACCGAAGCTTTACACCACTACAATGTCTGCCTGTAGTACACAGCCTGGCTATGTTTTTTCTAGTTCTGCTCTTTCTCCAATTGGTCTTTACTGGGGAGTGTCAGTGTGTATGTTCTTTGCTGCTCAGTCAACAGGAAAATGACAATGTTAGATTAATATAGATGCAACAGCTAGAAGAATTAACCCTTCGTGTACACTGAAATTCAACCCGAAGAAATGCCCATTAATACCTCTAGGGAAAAATAACTCCAAACCTATATTTACAACATGAGAGAGACACTAGCAGGAGTAGTCCAAGAGATCTATGGATGTTAGTCAACTGCAGAATAGATATGAGTTTGCAATACGATAAGACATAAAAAAAGGTCGGTGTCATTATTCCTACCCCCAGCTCTAGTAGCAATACCCACAGAGAGGGCCTGAGGGGAGAAAAACTCCATGAGGAGATGAGTTTCTGTCAAGGTCCCCCAAAATCATTCCATGTGGGGGCCTGTGTTTGATCACACCATTTTATGAGCAGCAGTTCTGCCCAAGGAAACATGTGGAGTCTCAAAATTCCAATGGATCCATTAAAGGCAAGGGTCATCTTCCTCAATATCATCCTCCTGTGCCCATGTTTACACACACTGCCCTCCACATGCTGGCAGGACTCCCCAGTGGACGGCAGCTGCCCTGGGGCATCCTTCCAGTAATCAATATTGCTAACTCTCACGCTATATGATGCTTTTCCTTGAAGCCAGTATGTTTACATGGGCACTGGAGGATGATAATGAGGAAGAAGTGTGTATATACAGCATCCCCTTGAGTGCTGGGAGAAGTGAAGCAGTCTCTTCCCATTCTGGGTTATAGGCAGGGGACTAAGCCCTGGTCTACATTAGGACTTTAGGTCGAATTTAGCAGCGTTAAATCGATGTAAACCTGCACCCATCCACACAATGAAGCCCTTTATTTCGACTTAAAGGGCTCTTAAAATCGATTTCCTTACTCCACCCCTGACAAGTGGATTAGCGCTTAAATCGACCTTGCCGGCTCGAATTTGGGGTACTGTGGACACAATTCGATGGTATTGGCCTCCGGGAACTATTCCAGAGTGCTCCATTGTGACTGCTCTGGACAGCACTCTCAACTCAGATGCACTGGCCAGGTAGACAGGAAAAGAACCGTGAACTTTTGAATCTCATTTCCTGTTTGGCCAGCGTGGCAAGCTGCAGGTGACCATGCAGAGCTCTTCAACACAGGTGACCATGATGGAGTCCCAGAATCGCAAAAGAGCTCCAGCATGGACCGAACGGGAGGTACGGGATCTGATCGCTGTTTGGGGAGAGGAATCTGTGCTATCAGAACTCCGTTCCAGTTTTCGAAATGCCAAAACCTTTGTCAAAATCTCCCAGGGCATGAAGGACAGAGGCCATAACAGGGACCCGAAGCAGTGCTGCATGAAACTGAAGGAGCTGAGGCAAGCCTACCAGAAAACCAGAGAGGCGAACGGCCGCTCTGGGTCAGAGCCCCAAACATGCCGCTTCTATGATGAGCTGCATGCCATTTTAGGGGGTTCAGCCACCACTACCCCAGCCGTGTTGTTTGACTCCTTCAATGGAGATGGAGGCAATATGGAAGCAGGTTTTGGGGACGAAGAAGATGATGATGATGATGAGGTTGTAGATAGCTCACAGCAAGCAAGCGGAGAAACCGGTTTTCCCGACAGCCAGGAACTGTTTCTCACCCTGGACCTGGAGCCAGTACCCCCCGAATCCACCCAAGGCTGCCTCCTGGACCCAGCAGGCGGAGAAGGTACCTCCGGTGAGTGTACCTTTTAAAATACTATACATGGTTTAAAAGCAAGCATGTGAAAGGATTACTTTGCCCTGGCATTCGCAGTTCTTCTAGATGTACTCCCAAAGCCTCTGCAAAAGGTTTCTGGGGAGGGCAGCCTTATTGTGTCCTTCATGGTAGGACACTTTACCACTCCAGGCCAGTAACACGTACTCGGGAATCATTGTAGAACAAAGCATTGCAGTGTATGTTTGCTGGCATTCAAACAACATCCGTTCTTTATCTCTCTGTGTTATCCTCAGGAGAGTGAGATATAATTCATGGTCACCTGGTTGAAATAGAGTGCTTTTCTTCAGGGGACACTCAGAGGAGCCCATTCCTGCTGGGCTGTTTGCCTGTGGCTAAACAGAAATGTTCCCCGCTGTTAGCCACAGGGAGGGGGGAAGGTTGAGGGGGTAGCCACGCGGTGGGGGGAGGCAAAATGCGACCTTGTAATGAAAGCACATGTGCTATGTATGTAATGTTAACAGCAAGGATTACCCTGAAAGAGTGTAGCCACGTTTTATAAAATGTGTCTTTTTAAATACCGCTGTCCCTTTTTTTTCTCCACCAGCTGCATGTGTTTCAATGATCACAGGATCTTCCTCTTCCCAGAGGCTAGTGAAGCTTAGAAAGAAAAAAAAACGCACTCGCGATGAAATGTTCTCCGAGCTCATGCTGTCCTCCCACACTGACAGAGCACAGACGAATGCGTGGAGGCAAATAATGTCAGAGTGCAGGAAAGCACAAAATGACCGGGAGAGGTGGTGGGCTGAAGAGAGTAAGTGGCGGGCTGAAGAGAGTAAGTAGCGGGCTGAAGAGAGGGCTGAAGCTCAAATGTGGCGGCAGCATGATGAGAGGAGGCAGGATTCAATGCTGAGGCTGCTGGAGGACCAAACCAGTATGCTCCAGTGTATGGTTGAGCTGCAGCAAAGGCAGCTGGAGCACAGACTGCCACTGCAGCCCCTCTGTAACCAACCGCCCTCCTCCCCAAGTTCCATAGCCTCCACACCCAGACGCCCAAGAACGCGGTGGGGGGGCCTCCGGCCAACCAGCCACTCCACCACAGAGGATTGCCCAAAAAAAAGAAGGCTGTCATTCAATAAATTTTAAAGTTGTAAACTTTTAAAGTGCTGTGCTTAAAGTGCTGTGTGGCATTTTCCTTCCCTCCTCCACCACCCCTCCTGGGCTACCTTGGTAGTCATCCCCCTATTTGTGTGATGAATGAATAAAGAATGCATGAATGTGAAGCAACAATGACTTTATTGCCTCTGCAAGCGGTGATTGAAGGGAGGAGGGGCGGGTGGTTAGCTTACAGGGAAGTAGAGTGAACCAAGGGGCGGGGGGTTTCATCAAAGGAGAAACAAACAGCTTTCACACTGTAGCCTGGCCAGTCATGAAACTGGTTTTCAAAGCTTCTCTGATGCGTACCGCGCCCTCCTGTGCTCTTCTAACCGCCCTGGTGTCTGGCTGCGCGTAACCAGCAGCCAGGCGATTTGCCTCAACCTCCCACCCCGCCATAAACATCTCCCCCTTACTCTCACAGATATTGTGGAGCACACAGCAAGCAGTAATAACAGTGGGAATATTGGTTTTGCTGAGGTCTAAGCAAGTCAGTAAACTGCGCCAGCGCGCCTTTAAACGTCCAAATGCACATTCTACCACCATTCTGCACTTGCTCAGCCTGTAGTTGAACAGCTCCTGACTACTGTCCAGGCTGCCTGTGTACGGCTTCATGAGCCATGGCATTAAGGGGTAGGCTGGGTCCCCAAGGATACATATAGGCATTTCAACATCCCCAATGGTTATTTTCTGGTCTGGGAAGAAAGTCCCTTCCTGCAGCTTTTGAAACAGACCAGAGTTCCTGAAGATGCGAGCGTCATGCACCTTTCCCGGCCATCCCACGTTGATGTTGGTGAAACGTCCCTTGTGATCCACCAGAGCTTGCAGCACTATCGAAAAGTACCCCTTGCGGTTTATGTACTCGGCGGCTTGGTGCTCCAGTGCCAACATAGGGATATGGGTTCCGTCTATGGCCCCACCACAGTTAGGGAATCCCATTGCAGCAAAGCCATCTACTATGACCTGCACATTTCCCAGGGTCACTACCCTTGATATCAGCAGATCTTTGACTGCATGGGCTACTTGCACCACAGCAGCCCCCACAGTAGATTTGCCCACTCCAAATTGATTCCCAACTGACCGGTAGCTGTCTGGCGTTGCAAGCTTCCACAGGGCTATCGCCACTCGCTTCTCAACTGTGAGGGCTGCTCTCATCTTGGTATTCATGCGCCTCAGGGCAGGGGAAAGCAAGTCACAAAGTTCCATGAAAGTGCCCTTACGCATGCGAAAGTTTCGCAGCCACTGGGAATCGTCCCAGACCTGCAACACTATGCGGTCCCACCAGTCTGTGCTTGTTTCCCGAGCCCAGAATCGGCGTTCCACAGCATGAACCTGCCCCATTAGCACCATGATGCATGCATTGGCAGGGCCCATGCTTTCAGAGAAATCTGTGTCCATGTCCTGATCACTCACGTGACCGTGCTGACGTCGCCTCCTCGCCCGGTATCGCTTTGCCAGGTTCCGGTGCTGCATATACTGCTGGATAATGCGTGTGGTGTTTAAGGTGCTCCTAATTGCCAAAGTGAGCTGAGCGGCCTCCATGCTTGCCTTGGTTTGGCATCCACACAGAAAAAAGGCGCGGAACGATTGTCTGCTGTTGCTCTGACGGAGGGAGGGGCGACTGACGACACGGCTTACAGGGTTGGCTTCAGGGAGCTAAAATCAACAAAGGGGGTGTCTTTACATCAAGGAGTATTTCAGGCAGGACTTCACGGAGGGTTCCAATAAGAAATGGTGCACCTAAGTTATTGTTCTTATTGGAACAAGGAGGTTAGCCTGGCCTCTGATTGATACATGGCTAGATTTACCTCGCTGCACCTTCCCTGTGAGTGACTGCAGTGTGACCTAGAGGAATGAGTCCCCTAGACAGGGGAGGGGGGGAAGCAAATGAGTACAAAACAAATCTGGTCTATTTCTTGTTTTGATCCACTCCATCTATCTTTTACATCTTTGGCTGGCAGCAGACGGTGCAGAAGGACTGCATGCCATCCACATCTCATGGCTGCTCGGCAGAAGATGGTACAGTATGACTGCTAGCCATCCTCATCTCTTGCCTGCCCGGCAAAAGATGGTACAATACGACTGCTAGCAATCCTCATCTCTTGCCTGCCTGGCAGAAGATGGTACAGTACGACTGCTAGCAATCCGTATCGCCTGCCTGCTCACCATAAGACGGTTCAATAGGACTGACTGCAGGACTAAAGAGAATGACCTGGTCAAGTCACTCTAAATTAAGTCCCTGCTCCCATGTCTGTCCAGGCGCTCCCAGCCGACGTGGCCAGGAGCACCTCGGACATGACGATGACGGCTACTAGTCGTACTGTACCGTCTGCTGACACAAGGCAAGGGGTTGCTGCTACTGTGTAGCAAAGCCATACCGCGTCTGCCGGCACCCAGGAGACATAGGGTGACGGTTACCTGAGCGGGCTCCATGCTTGCCGTGGTATGGCGTCTGCACAGGTAACTCAGGAAAAAAGGCGCGAAACGATTGTCTGCCCTTGCTTTCACGGAGGGAGGGAGGGAACGGGGGCCTGACGATATGTACCTAGAACCACCTGCAACAATGTTTTAGCCCCATCAGGCATTGGGATCTCAACCCAGAATTCCAATGGGCAGCGGAGACTGCGGGAATTGTGGGATAGCTATCCACAGTGCAACGCTCCGGAAGTCGACTCTAGCCTCGGTACTGTGGAAGCACTCCGCCGAGTTAATGCACTTAATGCACTTAGAGCATTTTCTGTGGGGACACACACACTCGAATATATAAAACCAATTTCTAAAAAAACAACTTCTATAAATTCGACCTTATTCTGTAGTGTAGACATACCCTATAACTTAAAGTATCTGTACGCCTGAAGTGTGGAGTCCTGGCTGACTACTCTGATGTGGAGCTGCATGCCGACAGAGGAGTCAGGCCATTGCCCCCACCCAGGTCAACACAGGTCCAGGGTGGGAGAATACGTCTCCCAGACTGCATTCCTAACACACCCCTCACTGAAAGGTGCCCCACTTTTGGGACCCAGCCCTCTCTCTCCACCAGAGGCAGCTATGTGGAGGTTACTATCATTCTAGTGTTTACACATCCATTTACAGTGTTATGACTCAATATTCACAATGGAAAAAGATACAAACTCAGGGATTGTTTTAATTAAAGTGCAGAATTTCAGATGATGGCAAAATGCAGCCCAAATGGTGGATCCTTACTAAAATCCTGAGCAATAATGTTTCTTTTCAGCCCTATGATTTGCTGCTGTTCCCAGTGTGGAAGCAGTTATATGGGGGGGATTGCGCTGTGTGTGCACATCTGTGTGTTTTAATGAGACCTTTACAATCACACTTATGCAAATTGTCCCAGCAGTAGCCCCTGGGCCTGTCAGGCTGGACACAGAGAATGCACGCTGTGATGTTCCAAAAGAAACAGGGTGCCAATGTGTTCTAAAATCTTAGCAGGTGCCCATGAACTCCTACCCACCTCCATGGGTACTGCTTGGGAGTCACCTAATATGGATGGACATGAGCAAGCACTCGAAGAAGAAAAGGCAGTTACCTTTTCCATAACTGGTATTCTTCGAGATGTGTTGCTCATGTCCATTCCATGACTCCATATTCCATTCCATATTAGGTGACTCCCAAGCAGTACCCATGGAGGTGGGTAGGAATTCACGGAGGTGTAGATTGCAACACAGTTCTGCCGAACCCAGTGTCGTCCCTGGCCTGCTGAGTGATGGCATGAGCGGTAAATATGTGAACAGAAGACTATGTTGCGGATCTACAGATGTCCTGGATAGAGATGTGTGCCAGGAAGGCCGCCGAGGATGCCTGAGCTCTAGTCGAGTGGGCTCTGACAATCGGCAGTGGCGGGACCCCCGCCAGGTCGTAACAAGTCCTTATAGAAGAGGCAGGGCCGTTCTTACCCATACGCAAAGTACGCAGCTGCATAGGACACCAGAGAATGTGGTGCCCTGCGCAGCTGCATGCTGCTCCAACCCCTGCTCCGCCTCTTCTTCAGGGCCTCCCAAGCCAGCCCCACCCCCCTGCGGAGGCCTGGAGCCAGCCCCCCACGGAGACCTGGGGCCCCACACACACACCCCGCGGGGGGGGGGGAGGACTGCGTAGGGCCCCAGAATAGCTAGGGACGGCCCTGGCAAGAGGTGATCCAATTGGAAATCCTCTGCGAGGACACCGGGTTACCCTTCATCCTATCTGCTGTAGCAATGAAGAGCTGAGTTGATTTACGGAAAGGCTTGGTATGTTCTAGGTTAAAACCCAAGGCCCTTCGGACATCCAGCGCATGAAGACGCCTCTCTTTGCTGGTCTTCTGAGGTTTGGGACAGAACACCAGCAGGAAGATATCCTGGTTCATATGGAAGTAGACACCACCTTTGGCAGGAAGGCTGGGTGGAGCCGCAGCTGAACCTTGTCTTTGCAGAAGACCTAGTACGGCGGTTCTGATGTCAAGGCCTTAATCTCAGAGACTCGTCTCGCCAATGTCACTGCCACCAAGAAAATGACCTTCCATGACAGGTGGGAAAAGAACCAGAAGCCCAGAGGCTCAAAGCACGTGAGCCTAGAGAGGACCAAGTTAAGATCCCACTGCAGTACAGGGGTCCGTATCTGCGGGAAGAGTCTCTCGAGACCTCTCAAGAATCTGACCATCATGTCATGCAAAAACACTGTCTGTCCTTGGATCGGCAGGTGAAAAGTGGAGATGGTCCTGAGATGCACTCTAATGGAAGAATGTACCAGGCCCTGGTTTCTCAAATGCAGCAGGCAGTCTAAGACAGACTGTATGGAAGAACAGAGGGAGAGATGCCCCACTCAGACACCCAGAGGGAAAACCTTGTCCACTTGGCCAGGTAAGTCAGTCTGGTTGAGGGCTTCCTACTTCCCAGAAGGACCTGTTGGACCTCCTCCGAACAGGTCCGTTCCTCCGGGTTCAGCCATGCAGCATCCACACTGAGAGGTGGAGGGACGAGAGGTTGAGGAGTAAGAGCTGACCGTAGTCCTGTGACAGCAGGTCTGGTCAGTTGGGCAGGGGCCAGGGAGGGGCCACTGACAGGTTCATGAGTGTGCTGAACCATGCTAGCAAGGCCACACTGGGGTGATCATGATAACTTATGCCCTGTCTCTCTTGATCTTTGTCAGGACCTTGCTGATGAGTGGAATTGGAGGGAACGCATACATCAGGCTCCCCGACCATGACAGGAGGAAGGCATCGGAGAGGGAGCCCTTGCCCAGACCTTGCCGAGAACAAAACCAATGACATTTCCTGTTTTGCCTTCTGGTGAACAGGTCCGCAAGGGGAGTTCCCCACCTCTGGAAGTTCATGTAGGCTACCTCCAGATGGAGCAACCACTTACCTTGTGGTAAGAGGAGAAGGCCCTACTGAGGTGATCTGCGAGTGTGTTCTTGACACCAGGGTGGTGACAAGCCTCCAGGTGGATCTCGTGGTTGGTGCAGAAGTTCCAGAGACAGAATACCTGTTGGCAGAGAGCCAACGAGTGCGCTCCCCCTTGCCTGTTGATGTAGAACATAGAAGCTGTGTTGTCCGTTGGGACTCTCACCGCCTTGCCCGACAGGTGGGGTAGCAAGACCCCGCATGCCAAGTGGACCGCCCTGAGTTCTTTGACCTTTATGTAGAGCGTCTTCTCCTGTGGGGACCACATACCCTGGGTCTGGATATCTCTGAGGTGCGCACCCCAGACGACGTCTGAAGCATCCGAACCAACTCGATGGAGTGAGGGGGGTTGTTGAACAGAACTCCCTCTAGGACCTTCTTGCGATCGGTCCACCATTGCAGTGAGGTAAGTATCATTGGGGGGATAGTAACAATGTTTTCCAGGTGATCCCTGGACTGGGAATAGGCCGCCGTCAGCCATTGCTGCAGGGGCCACATCCGGAGCCTGGCATGGTGGACAACGTATGTACAAGTTGCCATGTGGCCCAGCAGATGCAGGCAGACCCTGGCTGTAATTAGGGAACGTGGATACCTCTGCGGTAAGGTCCGTCAGTGCCCGAAACCTTTCTAGTGGCAGGAATGCTCTTGTGCAGGTCGAGTCAAGCACCACCCGCATGAATTCTACCCTTTGCACTGGAACTAACGTGGATTTTTTGTCATTCACCAGTAGGCCCAGGGAGTGGCACGTGGCTCATAGCACCGTGACGTCCTTTTGGACCTGAGACCTGGAGCTGCCTTTGACCAGCCAGTCATCAAGGTATGGGTAGAGCTGGATACCCCGGCGCCTAAGGTAAGCCACCACCACCACCAACATGCACTTGGTAAACACCCTCGGTGCCGTCGCCAGGCCAAACGTAAATTGGTAGTGGCTGGGTCCAACCACGAATTGGAGAAAACGTCTGTGTCCTTGGAAGATCGCTATGTGGAAGTATGCGTCCTTTAGGTCAAGGGCAGCATACCAATTTCCCGGATCCAGGGAGGGGATGATAGAGGCCAAGGAGACCAAAACAATGCTAGCCGAAGCAGCAGATATTTCAGCACTATCACTGGTGGCAAGAAGAAACTGAGGGTGGGGAAGCTGGCAGCGCCCCTTATACTGTGCCATGCGGGTGCTACTCCAGATGGCGCCAGAGCCAGTTCCCTACGGATACTGCTGAGGGAAAAACTTCCAGCACTGGTGCATGTGGCGAGCACACACACCTAATATGGAATGGACATGAGCAAGCACTCGAAGAAGAACATGCCCATGCCCAGAAATGACATTTCAGTTGCCTATAAATTCGTTATTTGTAAAGCTCCCCCCTTGCCACGCCAAACTTAAAGGAGCACAAACTCTGCAAGGACAACTATATCCATGCCAAGTTTCCAACTTCCTGAGTGAAATCCTGACCTCACTGAAATCAATTGAGTTTGCCATTAACTTCTGTGGGGGCGGGATTTCACTACTGCACTTTTGCATTAACCCTGGTCAAAAGAGGGATGATTAGAATTTTATTTTTACAATAGAAGAAATGAGAGTCAATGAGTCATGTTGTCTTTTGTGACCATCTGAACTACCAACACCTTCTTTTGTCACTTCAAACCTGCTCAGGAGAGAGGCTAATAGACAGGATTTGCCAATTACACCAGACAGTAATTATTCCCTACTGATGAACCAGTTTCAATGGATGACCTCTTGTGACATTTGTAACATAGCACCATGTTAAAAGACTTGAAATCCTCTATTTACATCCATTTCGTCTGCCTGGGGAGAGTGCGGGTTTTGATGTAAGTGTAATGATGGTAGTGGAATCATATTTATGAGGGAGGATGGCCTGAGATTAAAGTTTGCTCCTGTTTACAAAGGCTCAGGGGGAGCTCTATAAAGCCCTATACAGACAATTCTGTTCCCTCTCTCAGAGGTCAGGAGCAGAGGTTGGCAGGGAAAGGTGTGCCTGAGGGATTGATGGCTCTGAGTCATTTTAGTGTGGACAAAGGTTTGGAGCTGCACAAAGCAATTTAACTTTTCCATCATGGATTAACTTGTTTCTTTGTTTGGAGATTTACCTGTTAAATGATACCTAATGTTGTGTGGTGTGTATGCTTGCACCTTGTATTGTGCTGATCCCCTCCCCTGGCTTTTGGTAATATACACGGCTGCACAACTTTCACTCTGTTTGGCTGTAGTTTGACCAAGCACTCTTCCAATATTGCAGAATCAGCGCTATATTCCTTATCACCACTACCTGGGCTGCTTAAAAACACTGCCCACGATGTCATGATACTGCAAAGCAAAGCACAAACTTGACTGAAATAAGCATCAGGGCTATTAGCCAGAGAAGGACATTCAACTAAAACAAACAATTCCCCCCCCTTGCCTTTGAACTCCTCTTTTCCTGCCTCTTCTTTTCCAGCCACCCCTTTTTCTGCAGAAAAATACAATAAAATGTAGACACCAAAAAGGACTCTTGCCTCTCAGGGTCAGGAACTTTTAAGCTGCTGCTCTGGACTAAACTGAAGTGTAACAATCAGACATAGGGATGAACCAATTCAGATAAAATAAAATTGAAAATGAACTTTTGTCCAAAATTCAAACAACTTGTTGAGGTTTGAAAATTATCTGTTATGGGTTTGTAATGATTATTTTTCATTTTCATCTCGGTGGCATCTCACTTCAAAAAGGCTGAAGTAGCAGAGGTAAACTTGCTCCCGTGAGCTTTCCAGCCCAATTTTGCAGATGTACTTTGGGACAGATATCTCAACTAAGGCCCTGATCCCACAATGAGGTGCATCCACACCCACTGAAAGAAAGACTCACTGACTTCAACAGGGATTCCACTCATATGGAGCTCATTACAGGATCAGGATCTAAATATTTTGACATTCACCCACCATTGCTATACTTTTTATATACTTGTGAGTGGCCCAGGTTTGCTGCACCTCACTCATGCTCTTTCCCTTGCTGCAACACTGTAAAGGCTGTTTTCTTTTTATAAATAGAAAGTCAGCTTGACCAGTCTCCTAGGGAAAACAACCCATTCCTGCTGTTAGCCCCAGGCAGCAGACAGCTTCCTGCAGGTGAAATTGTTCAAAGGGAAATAAATCAAGGGATTTTTTTAGAAGGGAATTTTATTCTATTGAATGTTTTCAAACATCCATCCCATTGACTTCAGTGGGAGCTGTGATTCAGCCTGGGGTAAATAAGAACATTGTCAGAACACAAACAGTTATGACAAACAGCAAGTTCTTCATCAGTGAATTCCTTCATCAGTGAATTGTCTTCCTCACAGCCTGACTGAGGCTATGTCTACACTTAAATAGCTACAGCTGCACCGCTATAGGACTTCTGTGTAGACGCTCACTACAGCGATGGGAGGGGTTCTCCCATTGCTGTAGTTAATCCACCTCCCCAAGAGGTGGTGGCTAGGTCAATGGAAGAATTCTCCTGTCGACCTAGTGCTGTCTGCACTGGGGGTTAGGTCAGCTTACCTACGTCGCTCAGCGGGGTGGATTTTTCACACCCTTGCGCAATGTACCTAAGTCAACCTAACTTCATACTGTTGGCTTAAAGCAAAACCAACTCTGACAGGCCCTAATCACCACCAGCAATCCCCTTGTTTTGCTCCACCATCCAAACTGATGCTGGTGTTTGTAGTCTAATTTTGCATTACAGTTGTCTCTGATTTTGCAAACGCTTATGCACGTATTTTAAGCATTTGATTTGTCTCACAGATTTCAATGGGAGTACTCATGTGAGTCAAGTTAAATGTGTGTTAGTGTTTGCATGAGTGGCAGCTTACACTGTAAACTCTTTGGTGCAGGGACTGTGTCTCTCTGTATTTTTACAACACCTAGCACAATGGAGCCCCGATTAGGGTCTTTGGGTGCTACTGCCACACAAATAAACTAACAATTTATAGTTGAATGCATGGGGGAGGAGGGATTGTTTTTAAAACTTTTCAATCTTTAGAAACAAGACTGGAAAGGAAGTACTCACTCAATTTCTCAGCTCTCAAAGTCTGTATTAGAACCCTACTAATCCAGCTCACTGATTGCTGACCTATCCTGAGAAGGGAAGTAGTTTTGGTGATGTTAGGGTTTGAGCTCAGATAATTCAGGAAGGGAGGCATTTAACTCAGAGTAAAAACTGATGTTTTGTTTGGGATATCCTGGACCCTGCGATATAGTGATTAAGCTCCTGTAAGTGCCCTGGGCAATCTAATTGATTTAGAAAGTGTAGTTAAAAGCCACTCTGCATACTTTTTAATTAGCTTTCAAGGCTAGATCCCAGGAGGCTGCTCCCATCCTTGAGGAGCCCTTGTTCCCAAGCACACTACAGTCTACCTTGCTCACTCAGGAGAAATTGCCAATACAACTAAAAACAAAAAGTGTTGTTCACCAGGGTGCCCACAACTATCCTTGATTTGCTACTGGTGATGTGGTAAGGAGAAGGAGCCCATGTTTCCCACCTATGCAAACTTCTCTTCTCAAGGATGCTTGAGTTATTTATGAAAGAGTTATGGTGGACCCATGGCTGTAATAGACCTGTAAGAGCCCAGATATGACCCTTGAAAGGCTTAGGCCTCTTTCTTCTCCATCAGGTAAAATAAACATTCAATCTCTGGGATGAAATCACCAGTTTCTATGATCACTCTCTGTTTGCTCTTTCTTCCTGTGCCCAGTTTGGGGTCAAAGGAAAACAGTCTCTCCACTTGCCTGGCTTATTCTCGAGATAAATGCAAATCAGTTTGGGCTGGAGCCATAGCAGAAAATGAAAACCAGCTCAATGTCTGTACCAAAGGGTAGTGCTAAACGGTCACATACCCTTAGCCAATGACAAATGGCCTCCACAGTTGGCAAGAAGACTACTGTGTCTAGAAGGAGTCTATATAGAGGAAGTGGGTTTAGATCACATTTTATTGAATCTCTTATTTAACTAGCTAAAGACCTGATCCAAAGTCCATGGAATTTAATGGAAAGCCACTGGCTTCTGTAATCTTTGGATCAGGTCCTTCAAAAGTACAGGGGTTAAGCATTAATGAAATTCTCAGTTGATACTAAATTGGGAAGAGTTGTAAACAGCAGTGAACACAGAGAAATTATTCAGAGTGACCCAGAGAGAGATTAGAAACATGGGGAGGGTAGGAGAGAGATGGGCTTGTGATTCAGGTAGTGAGGTGAGAGGCAGGAGCTCATGGTTCTATTCCTGGCTTGGCCATAGCTTTCCTTATTCTCTCCGTGCCTCAGTTTCCCATCTACACAACAGGGATGATAGCACTCAGATGACTGTTGTGATCTGGGAAGTGCTCACATGTTATGGTGATGGAGCCCTGTGATGGTTTAAAAATCTCACACTGGAGAGCAAGGGGTTAAGGAACAAACTCTGGGCCCAGGCAGTTGCACCCAGGCACACCTGCACAAGCCAGGCAGGGCTTTAAAAGGGGAAGCAGAGCAGCAGCTCAGAGGCAGGCAGTGGAAGGGAGTAGACAACTGCTCTGAAGGAAAAGTACTGCTCAGGAGTTCACTGCCTAGGGCAGTGGTGGGCAACCTGCAGCCCCTCAGGGTAATCTGCTGGCAGGCCGCCAGACAGTTTGTTTACATTTGCATGGCCTCCCACAGCCCCCAGTAGCCACGGTTCACCATTCCCAGCCAATGGGAGCCGTGGAAAGGTGTTGGGTGGTAATGGCCACACAAAGAGTTGGGTGTAGCTGTCCACCACTGGGCCCTCGACTAGAGCCTGGGGGAGAGGGTGTGCCTGGGCTCCCCTACTCACTCCTAGAAGACAATACAACAACATGAGCCTTCACCACCTGCGAGAGGCCAGCAGGAAAAGACTGTCTGTTCAAGGGCCCAGCCCTGTGCTGAAAGAGAGGACTGGAAATCCTTGCGACAGGGGCGCTGAAGGACAAGACTGTGCTTCAACAGGGAGATCATAGAATATCAGGGTTGGAAGGGACCTCAGGAGGTCAGCTAGTCCAACCCCCTGCTCAAAGCAGGACCAATCCCCAATTTTTGCCCAAGATCCCTAAATGGCCCCCTCAAGGATTGAACTCACAACCCTGGGTTTAGCAGGCCAATGCTCAAACCACTGAGCTATCCCTCCCCTATCCTGTCATCTCCCTGTGTGACCACTAGGCAGCACTGTTGGCAGTTGTGCACCTTCTACAGGCCCCTATAAGCACCTACGTAGATTCAACTTGGAGAAATGTAAGCAAATGTATCTGGGAGATAAAAATTCAAAACACTGACCTTCCATCAGTGTGACTGACCTTCCATGAGAGTGAAACACCTCGAAAACAACAGTGCTGACAGAAGTGACAATCAAACACTGGAAAAGACATGCAATATGGTAGTAAAAAAGGCCAGTATAATTCTGGGCTAGATACAGAGAGACTTCACATTATTTAGCAAGTAGGTAATCGATACGGCTCTGAGGTGACTGCACCTGTAATATTGTTTTCTGGGCAACTCATTGCTAGAAAGAGCAACAAAAATGAGCATGGTACAAAAATACATCAGGAGTACTCCACTGTCCCAAAATGCCACCAAGAAGAGCCATGAGAGGATTCTGTCCCGCCCTCTAATCAAACTCCAAGGATCCCCTTTTCATCACAAAGAACCCTGAAGATTTCAGCCCTCGCAGCAAGAAGAGTTTCCAATTTTAAGCACTTTGATGGGCCCCACTTCACATTCAACAGAACAGATGAATTCAACAGGAAGCAGAATAAGAAGTTTATACTAGTCCTCTAGACTAGCGGTTCTCAAATTTTAGCAACCTGAGGACCCCCATTTTGATTTAAAATTTTTCACATCCTCCAAGCCCTCTGCTCAGCTCCAGGCCCCGCCCCCACTCCCACTCCACCCCTATCTCCACGGCCCCACCCCCTCTTCCCGCCCCATCACTGCCCCGCCTCTTTCTGCCCTCCCCTGAGCGCACCCCTGTATGCAGAAGGCGCTGGGAGGGAGTGGGGGGACTTGAGGGAGGAGGAGGAGTTTCTCAGCAGGGCCCGCAGACTCCCTGGAGTACTCTAGTGAACCCCCAAGGGTCCACAGACCCCAGTTTGAGAAACACTGCTCTAGACAATGAGTAACAATGACTCAATAGCTGCATTTTTACTTTTGTGACATACATTCTTCCTTCTTCTCCCAGATCAGAGCAGCAGCAGGAAGGCTTCACTCCTCTCCAGTCCTGAATTCTAAGGTTGAAAAGAAAAGGTATTTTGGTTCAACATTCAGACTGGTGGTGTTGGCTGTAAACTTCCTGGCCCACCAAATGATCGCTCCTTACTTAGTGTCTGGAAATCAGCAGATAACCGTGAGGAGAGAACATCAGTCACAAATATCACTTTAAATTACAGATTGTACAATGCAGCTTTTCCCCTATATGGGGGATAGGGACCGGGAGGCCAGATTCTGTACTGTCTCTCTCAAAGGGTACAGCCTTGGAGCAAGGGTGGCTTTATGTCACCTTTGTGCCTCCTGGATTCTAGGCTGCTTTAGGGGCTGGACTAGGCTCTGGCATAAATTAAAACAGCCCTGTGCTGCTCTATATTTTAGGGCAGCCTCACCTAAAGCTGCCTTTGGGCTGCTCCACAGCTCAGAGTGTTCAGGCGACTCTTCCTCCTGCCTCTGGCTGAGACTGCCCATAAATTATGGTGAACTAGGGGGATGATATAGAGCTTGGTATATCAGCCTTGTGCTACTCCTGCATTGGGGGAATTCTTTTTACCCTCTTATTGCCACTAAAGCATCATAAAGTTGTCGCAATGGGAGGGGGTTGGGGGGGAATTCTGGCCCAGGGTTTGTACTATATAAA
This sequence comes from Lepidochelys kempii, assembly GCF_965140285.1. NCBI lineage: Eukaryota > Metazoa > Chordata > Testudines > Cheloniidae > Lepidochelys > Lepidochelys kempii. Next base: position 255,255,594 of record NC_136380.1, read on the forward strand.
ATCCTCTATAATGGAGACTAAATTTCAGCTACCTCTAGAATTACACAACCAAGGTGCAGATGTGGATATTCACAGACCTATGTACACTGGAACTAAAGCTGGCAAAGCTTGGTAGGGCAGGAACATTCTAATATAATGGGGTAGAGCTGGCAGAAGAGTTCCTACACCACCCCCGCTACTGCCTGTCAGTTCTGAAGGTGTAAATTGGGGAAATGGGTAGGGGGGGCGGGGCTTCCCTGTGCCGCAGCAGCTTTACTAACCCCTTTTACGACTCTTGGCAGTCAACACAAGTTAGAGCAGCCTTCAGGCAGCACTAGTTTACTTCAGGGGACTGGCACTTAGGGATTAAAGGTAGCTTTAAAAAGATGCCTTTGTGCTCCCTACTTGTAGGTTGTGCTGTGCTCGCTGCCGTGGACCACAACGTATGGAGAGCATAATACACCTGTAATGAAGAGAGATGACTGGAGCAATCTGACTGGCTATTTAATTCTCTCTTAATTATTTCTACTTAATTGTTAATTTTCTTAGGCAGCCCTGTACATAAAAATTAAGGGCTAGATTCTGCAGCTGTTACACACCTTGCAAATAGTCCCAGGGATGTCAACATGAGACCTCAACAAGGGGCGGTAGCAGAATCTGGCCCTAAGTTATTGCAGCGTGAAAATGAAAAACGATAGCTGTTGAAACCAAAGGTATTTTGGGTAGGTTAATGGCCAGCTGGCACAAATATCCCCAGCAGATCATTAATCTTCAGAAGAGGCCCCATGTCATCTTTATTACTACTACTACTATATAGCAAACAAAACCTACATTTAGTGGCAGTTAAAGTAGTGGCAGGACACATTCCTTCCACCCAAACCTTTTTTTAAAAAATGGAAATAAGTCAAGGGGAAAGACTTGTGCATGCCTTTCCACAATCCCGTATTGTCTATAGTGCTGTTGATAACCTACTCCAAAACTCCAAAAGACTTATTTCCATCAACAGATACCAACAAGTGATATGTACCCCAACTTCAAACTTGCACTCTAACACAAAACCTTAAGAGTGACCTCATAACGTTTTTATATCAGCAAATCAGCACACCTACGCATTTAGAAAGTTATTCTACCAGAACATAGCTCAGGTCACTGGTTATTCATGGGCCAGTTATTTATATTCAGAAGAAGGCCAAATGCTGCTCTGAGTTATATACATGATGCAACTGCACTAGCTTCCTGGTTTTTTGCATGAGTTTAACAAGCCTAGAATTTAACTTGATGGGTCAAATTAATATCGGTGTACGAGTGTGTTTTTCCATTGACTTCCATGGGATTGCACTCACGTCCCCGGTCCCCCCCCGGATTTGGATTTGGTCCACTAAATACATTTAGCCACTTGATGGCAGCAAATTTGCTCACTTGTATTTCTTTTCCTCAAAGAAAAATAAGTTTGTTCCTAAAGGGAAGTTTTGTTGGTATGAAATTTCTCATCTTATACACAAGCACTCTTTACTGTTGAATAAATTAAAGCTCCAGCACCCTGCCAACAAATTTTCCAACAGAAACCAATTATCCAGCCTTGAAAGAGGACTAGCTGTTTAATAAGAGAGACAGATTCTCATCTGGTTAACTTTAAGAACAGGTCTAGGGAGGGTAATATGGGTCAGGTTAGGTAGAGGGAATCCCCTCTTCAGTTTAGCTTAAAAAAAAAAGGGGGCAAATTTAAATACATATGTACATAATAATAAATACTTGTATTGCATCTTTTATCTGAGGAACTCAAGATGCTGTACAAGCATTACTCATTCAATCACCACAACTGGAAGGCAGGAAAAAGCCCGGGGAAAAAACAGTATATAATCACGTAATTAAAGACTGTGTCACAGTGCGTATGCAGGAGGGGGCTGAATGAAGGTTGCACAGGCACTTTCATTCTAGCATTTCCTAACTTTTGAGTGCTTGACTTTGAAACCTTAATGTTCTTTTAAAGTAATCATTCTGGATGTAATTATCTAATTATTTAAAAAAAACAATTTGAAAAGAGAAATTCTATCATGTGGAACCACAGTAGGTTCCAACATGGGTCATCGGCAGGGTTCAGACCTTTAGGTCCATAGCACTGACCTCTACCACTTGAGCTATTTAGAGTAAATGGAAGGATTTAGACTGTTATCCTCTCAGGACCAGGCACTAGAGAGGGATGAGCTACAATTTGCCAGCGGTTGCACAGTTATCTGCTGACAATGGAGGAAAGCTGGAGATCAGGACTTCTGGGTAGAATTCCAGGTGCTGAAGGGAAGTGAATCTAGTGGTTGACCCTTCTGCTCTGTCCACCCGTCAGAGCTCCCTCTCTCCCCCTACTGCTCCTGGCTGCCCTACCCCAGCTCCTGTCCCAGACCCACTCTGCTCCTCTCCGGCCCTTGCACCTTCTTGCTCCTACCCTACTCTCCCTCTCATCTATCCATGTCCCCCCTCCTCCCTTCCTATCTTCCCCTCATCCACCCACCCACCCAATCCTGGCTCCTACACCCTTCTGTCTCTGATCTTATCTGCCATCTCTGTTCCTATCCACCCCTTCGATCCCATTAGTCAGGCCTCCTTCCCCTCCCTTTTCAACCCCAACCCTTAGCTCCTGCATTCCCTTTTCCCTTAGTCATGCCCCCACACTTCTGCATTCCCTTCAGGATGTTCCTCCTCCTCCTGCTCCAGACTGTCCAGATATCAGCAGTGGGAGCAGTGAGAGCACAGAAGAGAGCTGATGTGAAATGGTGATCTAGCAACATAAAGCCCCATATCACATTACCAATCCCTGGAGCCATGCAATCCCTGGGGCATTTAGTTAGAGAAAAAGGCCATTATAGGAACTGGCCATTACCCTTACCATTGGCTGCTGGGATTGCTTCATTCTGTAAAACATGAGACAGGAAATTCTCCAGAAGTGAGACCTGCCCTGGGGGAGAAAATGAATGTAGTGACCGCTTCCTGATATCCATGAAACTCCTCCATGCTAGGCCTGGGATGGAGTTTTTAGGCTAGGAGTCTTGTTCAGCTGATCAGACCATATGTGGGCAGAGAAAACGGCAAGTGAAGATTTTGAGGCAAGACACAAAGCTCTAGGATAATGATCTGTTTTCACACAGTTACAATAGCGTAAATGCAAAATTATTTACTTGGAATATTTTGCCTGTTACTTCACTGTAGGGCTGGAGAGATTTTAATTATCCTCTATTCCGCTACCCAGAACCAATCAATTGTCATTTAAAGGTGGCAGGCCTTCTCCATGGTATGCTGCTGCATCGCTGTTTCAAGGCTTTTGTGAGTAGCATCCTTTACTCCTTCCCCCTAGCTTAATGATTAGCCATCTGTGCCAGTCCCAGCACCACCTGTCTCTTATCCTGCAGTTAATATTCTAACCTGCAACTGGTGCTTCTTTTTCTCCTCTGGGTTTCGAATGCTAGCATTATGTTACATAGTAACGATTTTATAACATTTTGTGATCTGTGAGGAAAGATTAGACTGGAAAACATCTTTTTTTTCTAGGAGTGGTTACTGAAAAGAAGAGGAACAGTAAAGAATACACAGTTTTAAAGCAGAAAAGATATTGGCAGAGAGAGTCCCCAAAAGGAGAGAAAGAGAGAAAAGAGCCAGCCAGGGGTAAAGTCTAATGAGCTAAAAACTAATGTGGGGAATTTCAGCTTCCTGTATTCTGGATTGATCCTGTCCCTGAGATTCTTGGTTCTTGTTTCCTGGACACTGAAACCATCAACTTACCTCAAAAAAGCCAAAGTTGGAGGGGGCCAGGGAGAAGTGGAATCTGAAGGGAAAGAAGTGAGAGCAGAGGACTCATTATAAAGGATGGAGGCACATTACTAAAACAATGTGCAGTCATCCTTTCGGTACTTCAGGCCACACGATATGCCCGCAAAGACAAACTTTTATGGCAACGTGTCCTATGTCGTACATGCACAGGAGTGGTTTTCTTAGGGCGTTGCCCAAAAGAGTGGCTCAGGTATAGGTGCCAACTTCCTGGGTGCTCCAGGGCTGGAGCACCCATGGAAAAAAATTAACAGGTGCTTAGCACCCGCTGGCAGCAAGCTCCCCCTCCCACCAGTGGCCCCGCTGATCAACTCCTCCCCCTCCCTCCCAGCGCTCCTGCCCCCCACAATCAGCTGTTTCGCAGTGTGCAGGAGGCGCTGGGAGAGAGGGGGATGAGCGGGGACAGGGTACGCTCGAGGGAGGGGATGGACCTGGGTGGGAAGAGGCAGGGCGGGGGTGGGGACTTGGGAGAAGGGGTGGGGACAGGGCCTGGGGCGAGGCGGGGGCAGGACCCGGAGCAGAGTGGGGGGTTGCGGCTATGGGCTCAAGAGAAGTTCATCCAAGAATGCGAGTGCACTTTTTCCTCTAAATTTCATTGTGTAAGTCTCTCTGATTCATACGCTTCATTAAAGAACCCTTGACTCTCAACAGCTCTGTATCCAGATTCATACAGGAGAAAGCCAATTCTAGAATCCTTGAGATCTTACTCAAATATATTTGTTTTATATCGAGTATTTTAATGCCTACAAGAGCTGGGAAGAAAAATTCCATTCTCGTATTACTGTTGCTCGTGATGGCTGATCCGCAAATTCTTCAGGGTTCAATTCAATTTGGATAAGCTCCCAATCGAACCCAAACATTTTACTTCCCAGTATAGCCAATAGGTTCTCAGGGCATGGTACCCTCGGTGCCGGATAAAAACGTGCTGAAGTGCTCACAGCTGCCCAGGACACTCTCACTGTAAGACTTAGGGTATGTCTATACTGCAATTAGATACCCACGGCTGGTCCATGCCAGCTGACTTGGGCTTGGAATGTGGGGCTGTTGAATTACAACGTAGACTTCTGGGTTCAAGCTAAAGCCTGGGCTCTAGGTACCTCCCACCTCACAGAGTCTGCAAGTCTACACTGCAATTAAACAGCCTCGAAGCCTGAGCCAGTTGGCACGGGCCAGTCAAGGGTGTCTAATTGCAGTGTGGACATACCCTTAGTGCCCCACAACTCTATTTATGAGCTTCTTCCTCGTGAATGTCTACAATGCAAAGACATCCATGGCAGCGAGTCTCAGAGCCCAGGCAATTGACTTGGGATTGCAGGGCTCAGGCTGCGGCGCTAAACTGAGCAGTGAAGACGTTCCCACTCGGGCTGGAGCCCGGGCTTTGAGACCCTTCCCCCTCACCAGGTTATTAGCTCCGCAGCCCGAGCTCCACAATCACAAGTCAAAAAGAAAAGGAATACTTGTGGCACCTTAGAGACTAACAAATTTATTTGAGCATACGCTGTCATGAGCTACAGCTCACTTCATCGGATGCATACAGTGGAAAATACAGTGGGGAGATTTTATATACACAGATTTCAGAGTAACAGCCATGTTAGTCTGTATTTGCAAAAAGAAAAGGAGTACTTGTGGCACCTTAGAGACTAACCAATTTATTTGAGCATGAGCTTTCGTGAGCTACAGCTCACTACATCCGATGAAGTGAGCTGTAGCTCATGAAAGCTCATGCTCAAATAAATTGGTTAGTCTCTAAGGTGCCACAAGTACTCCTTTTCTTTTTGTATATACATAGAGAACATGAAACAATGAGTGTTACCATACAGGCTGTAACAAGAGTGATCAGGAAAGGTGAGCTATTACCAGCAGGAGGCGGGGCGGGACGGGACTTGACAGTCTCTACATAAAAGAATAAATGGACACAAATCAGACGTCAAGAATTATAACGTTCAAAAACCAGTCAGAGAACACTTCAATCTCTTTGGTCACTCGATTACAGACCTAAAAGTGGCAATTCTTCAACAAAAAAGCTTCAAAAACAGACTCCAAAGAGAGACTGCTGAACTGGAATTAATTTGCAAACTGGATACAATTAACTTAGGCTTGAATAAAGACTGGTAGTGGATGTGTCATTACACAAAGTAAAACTATTTTCCCTTGTTTATTTCCCCCCTACTGTTCCTCACATGTTCTTGTCAACGACTGGAAATGGTCCACCTTGATTATCACTACAAAAGGTCCTTACCCCTACCCCTCCCACCCCACTCTCCTGCTGGTAATAGCTCACCTTTCCTGATCACTCTTGTTACAGCCTGTATGGTAACACCCATTGTTTCACGTTCTCTGTGTATATAAAATCTCCCCACTGTATTTTCCACTGTATGCATCCGATGAAGTGAGCTGTAGCTCACGAAAGCTTATGCTCAAATAAATTTGTTAGTCTCTAAGGTGCCACAAGTACTCCTTTTCTTTTTGTGGATACAGACTAACACGGCTGCTACTCTGAATCCAAAGTCAGTTGACTTGGCCTCTGGAGATTTCACGCTGCAGGTTTTTCTTTGCAGTGTAGACATACCTGGAGTGGCTGTGGACATCTAACTCTCCCTTCCTGTAACAATAATACTGGACAGTCCTCTTGTGATCTGTTGTAATAATTAAGATGGAACAAATGGGCCAAAAGGTATTAACATGACTAACTGTTCAACATCAAACAGTTTTAAACAAGGTTCAGGGTTTGGTACATAAAGACCCCAACCTGCTTCGGGAAAAACGGTTAAAGCATTTGAAATGCAAATTATTCAGGAAGGCTTTCATTTTAACAACATCCCTTGCTCCTTTTCCCTCTACCTGCAGAAAGCTTTTACAAGGAAACTCCACCAATCTGAGTCTTTTACTGAAGGAAAGAGAAGAAGTTAGTTGAGAAGAGCTGAAGCTGTTATTGCTGTTAAAGTCTGATCCCATTTCCTAAAAGGAAACAGAAAAAAGGGAGAGAAAAGAACAGAAAAGATAAATAAAATGCAGCTTATGTCCATAGGTGCTGACTCTGTGAATGCTCCCACTGAAAAAAATTAGTGGGTGCTTAGCACCCAGGGGCAACCAAGCTTCCCCCTTCCCCCAGTGCCTCCCGCCTGCCAGTGGCCCCACTGATCAGCTCCTCCCCCTCCCTCCCAGTGCCTTCCAACTGCTGCAGTCTGCTGTTCCACAGCATGCAGGAGGCACCGGGAGAGAGGGGGAGGAGTGGGGATGGGGCATGTTTGCGGGTGGGGGCAGGCAGAGGCAGGGTGGGGGCGGAGCAAGAAGAGGTGGGGCAGGGGTGGGGGCTTGGGAGAAGGGGTGGAGTGGGGGTGAGGCTGGGAAGAGGTGGGGTGGGGGCTAGGAGGAAGGGGCAGAGTAGGGGCGGGCCTGGGATGTGGGGGACGAGCACCCCCCGGGGTAGAGAGGAAGTTGGCACCTATGCTTATGTCTGATGTTGACTCTCACTTGCAACCTCACTGCTGGAAAAGAAAAAAAAAACAGACACAGCACATGGTTTCATCGGCTACTCTGAGACCTGGCAGACTCGTATCAGTGTCAGGCTGTTTAGGGCATTGGTTTTAATTGCCTCTTTAGCCACAGGCTTACAGTAGTGTTGCAAAATATACAATCTTGGCTCACTAACCCAGACTCTTACAAAACCAAAGGCAGAAGGAGAGAGACAGGAAGAGAAGAAATAAGGTGGGGAAGGAAAAGTATAGGGGTGGGGAGGACAAAGTCTCATATCCTAGATGGTGTTCAGAACATAAGTACAGCTGGTAGAGGTGGTGATGTCGTCTGGTTCCCTCTCTCTAACCCACTCTGGTCTGGTCTGGTCAAGACATCTATTAGGATTAGGGTGAAGAAGGTCCAACGGTGTTACGGTGGATCCCTGGGTCCCAGAAGACAGTGGTAGCCATGATGGTGAAGCTCTCTCCTTTCTGTTCTCTTGTCTTTCAGTCAGCCATTGTCATGGTTCTCGGAGTGACCTCTATGTTCTTCTCCCATTTAGTGACTGATCCGTCTCCTCACACTGGCTTCCCATCCCATCTTTGCTGGTCTCTAAGGACTTATTCCAGCTCTAAGCACAGAAAGTATGTCTATTGCGGGGCTTAGCATGCCAGAATGCAGCAGTAGGTTAAACACACACTTTTTTTTTCTTGACTCATGCCCTTTCTCCACTATTTGATCAGAGCAATAGAGCGCATGCAGAGATAGCTTTCCATGGCTCTTTCTGCCCCATCCCCCACACACACTCAGGTGAAGGAGCATGTGGATCAGATTTGTGACGTCTATCCCTTTGTACCTTCCACAGTACCTAAACTGGCCTGAGAAATTCAGATTCTGTAAAATGGGGAAACAGAGTTAATGTCATGCCATGGATCACATTTACAACAGGTAGAAAAGTGTAATGGATATCTCTGAATTTGAAAATTACTCTGCAAAATTATCTGTAAAAACTCCTTCTCTGACCACCTACACACCTGAAACATTTGTAATTATATCACCAGTAAGTTCTACTCTCCTCTTTTGAGATGGTGATGTTGACAGCCCCTGCTGTGTAGCAAATTAATAAGGCAGACTTGAAGAAATACTCAGAGACTCCAAGGTAGAGCATGCTGTTACTTTTGTTTGGAAGAGTGAATGGGGCTGGCACAAAGTGGGGGTCAATATGATTTCCAACAGGATAGACTGTGCCATGTAAAACACTATTGGGATTTATTTTGATTTATAAAATCAGTGCCTGTCAGAACCTCTGGACATGTTAACTATGGTTGCCAATAAAATATCGTCCTCCTCTTCCCCAAACCAAGAGAGAAACTCAAACTACTAAGGAAAAACCTGAGCAAGCAAATAGGCTGACAGCATACCTTGAAAGTCACCAAAGTCAAGTTCTTCCAGAGCAGAAGACCCTTCATAGAGAACACTCTGCTTCCATCCTCCTAGAGTTCAAACCTGGGAACTGTTACTAGTGTTTCATTTCTATCCCTTGGACTGAAGGCAATCCTCTGGTCCACAGTCACTGCAAAGACTACGTGGGTGAATCAATTGCCAGATGCACAAGGAGAGGAGGGCCAGATTTTCAGTTGTAACCCATGAGAACTGGGCACAATTTAGGAGGGGGGCCACCAAGGAGCCCCATGTACCCTCAAATGTTGGTCCCAGTTCTGTGCTTGCCTGGCATAGAATACAGCAATCTCAGGATGCTCTAAACTATGTTGGCTGCCAACAGCCCTCAGGAACTGTTCTGGCAGTTGGGATTTGCCAGGATGCCCTAGCCTGATCCTCTTTACCAAAGGAGTTGAGGAGCAGCAATGGAGTAGCTGCTACAGAGGCCCTATATTATCGAGGGACCCCTACAAAGGGAGAATCCTTCCTTGGTGTGATCAATTGGTAGCCAGGACCTGAACCATATGGCGTTTTATAGCTCAAAGTCAACAGCTTGAATTGCACTCACAGAACAATGGTAGCCAATGCTGACTATGCAGCACTGATGATGTACAAAGAAACAGTAATACAGAAAAAGCCTGATATCTCAGGATTAACTATAGCACTAAATATAAAGAAACTCTGGAGGGTCTAGACTCTGAAGTAATCTACAATAATATACTAATTAGGTATTTACAAAAAGAGTTTAAAAAAAATAAAATGATCATGAAACATTATTTAGCATATTAAAACAAACAAACCATGTTTTCCCAAACTATATATATATATATATATTATATTATACTTTATGACGCATGAAAACAAAATCTTACTATTTATCATAGCCTCGGTAGTTGGATGCATTTCCCATCACATTTCCCTTAGCTGAAGGGATGTCACATGGTGATAAGTCTTAGTAGTGCACTTTTGACTTGGCTTTCTCTCTTTCAAGGGCCCCTCCCTCTCGTTTCATTCCAGGAACCTGGTATTTCCATCAAGGAGTTTGATGTGCCCAACTGAAACAATGACTGGGCCCCAGAAGGCTACCTCCCTCTTTTGCCAGGGCTGGTCAGCTACTTTCTGATTTTAACCTTTTATTTTCTCTTTCTTTGCCTCTAACTTCTTCAGCCTCTTTTACTGTTTTTTTTTTGTTATGGATAATTGACCAACAGTCAATTTACTGAATGATCACATCTGGTTTCTGAAACTGAATTGGTGACCAAAATACCCAAATGAAACATTGCTTTGAAATGGCTTGCCTGACTAAAGGCAAAACAAAAGCAACAATGCCAATTAAAAAGCACGATTCCAGACAACTAGCATTAAAGGCAATTAATTACCTTTAAGTCCAAATCAACGTATGATCTGAAGAATGCTGGAGAGTTAACTAGGGAGTAGTCCATTTGGGCAAAGGCATCAATCTGGATTAGAACTGTAAGGGTGGTGGACAAAATAAAACATCCATTATCAAAAAAGTGTAACACTGCCAGTTATGTTTAATTAAAAGCAAAGGATAGTTCTCAGAGAAGATTTCAGAGTAACAGCCGTGTTAGTCTGTATTCGCAAAAAGAAAAGGAGTACTTGTGGCACCTTAGAGACTAACCAATTTATTTGAGCATGAGCTTTCGTGAGCTACAGCTCACTTCATCAGATGCATGCCGTGGAAACTGCAGCAGACTTTATATATACACAGAGAATATGAAAAAATACCTCCTCCCACCCCATTGTCCAGCTGGTAATAGCTTATCTAAAGTGATCATCAGGTGGGCCATTTCCAGCACAAATCCAGGTTTTCTCACCCTCCACCCCCCCCACAAATTTACTCTCCTGCTGGTGATAGCCCATCCAAAGTGACAACTCTTTACACAATGTGCATGATAATAAAGTTGGGCCATTTCCTGCACAAATCCAGGTTCTCTCACCCCCTCACCCCCCTCCCAAAAACCACACACACAAACTCACTATCCTGCTGGTAATAGCTCATCCAAAGTGACCATTCTCCCTACAATGTGCATAATTAAGGTGGGCCATTTCCAGCACAAATCCAGGTTTTCTCACATCCCCCCCACCCCCATACACACACACAAACTCACTCTCCTGCTGGTAATAGCTCATCCAAACTGACCACTCTCCAAGTTTAAATCCAAGTTAAACCAGAACATCTGGGGGGGGGGGGGTAGGAAAAAACAAGAGGAAATAGGCTACCTTGCATAATGACTTAGCCACTCCCAGTCTCTATTTAAGCCTAAATTAATAGTATCCAATTTGCAAATGAATTCCAATTCAGCAGTTTCTCGCTGGAGTCTGGATTTGAAGTTTTTTTGTTTTAAGATAGCGACCTTCATGTCTGTGATTGCGTGACCAGAGAGATTGAAGTGTTCTCCGACTGGTTTATGAATGTTATAATTCTTGACATCTGATTTGTGTCCATTTATTCTTTTACGTAGAGACTGTCCAGTTTGACCAATGTACATGGCAGAGGGGCATTGCTGGCACATGATGGCATATATCACATTGGTGGATGTGCAGGTATACGAGCCTCTGATAGTGTGGCTGATGTTATTAGGCCCTGTGATGGTGTCCCCTGAATAGATATGTGGGCACAATTGGCAACGGGCTTTGTTGCAAGGATAAGTTCCTGGGTTAGTGGTTCTGTTGTGTGGTATGTGGTTGTTGGTGAGTATTTGCTTCAGGTTGCGGGGCTGTCTGTAGGCAAGGACTGGCCTGTCTCCCAAGATTTGTGAGAGTGTTGGGTCATCCTTTAGGATAGGTTGTAGATCCTTAATAATGCGTTGGAGGGGTTTTAGTTGGGGGCTGAAGGTGACGGCTAGTGGCGTTCTGTTATTTTCTTTGTTAGGCCTGTCCTGTAGTAGGTAACTTCTGGGAACTCTTCTGGCTCTATCAATCTGTTTCTTTACTTCTGCAGGTGGGTATTGTAGTTGTAAGAAAGCTTGATAGAGATCTTGTAGGTGTTTGTCTCTGTCTGAGGGGTTGGAGCAAATGCGGTTGTATCACAGAGCTTGCCTGTAGACGATGGATCGTGTGGTGTGGTCAGGGTGAAAGCTGGAGGCATGCAGGTAGGAATAGCGGTCAGTAGGTTTCCGGTATAGGGTGGTGTTTATGTGACCATTGTTTATTAGCACTGTAGTGTCCAGGAAGTGGATCTCTTGTGTGGACTGTACCAGGCTGAGGTTGGTGGTGGGATGGAAATTGTTGAAATCATGGTGGAATTCCTCAAGGGCTTCTTTTCCATGGGTCCAGATGATGAAGATGTCATCAATATAGCGCAAGTAGAGTAGGGGCTTTAGGGGACGAGAGCTGAGGAAGCGTTGTTCTAAATCAGCCATAAAAATGTTGGCATACTGTGGGGCCATGCGGGTACCCATAGCAGTGCCGCTGATCTGAAGGTATACATTGTCCCCAAATGTGAAATAGTTATGGGTAAGGACAAAGTCACAAAGTTCAGCCACCAGGTTAGCCGTGACATTATCGGGGATAGTGTTCCTGACGGCTTGTAGTCCATCTTTGTGTGGAATGTTGGTGTAGAGGGCTTCTACATCCATAGTGGCCAGGATGGTGTTATCAGGAAGATCACCGATGGATTGAAGTTTCCTTAGGAAGTCAGTCGTGTCTCGAAGGTAGCTGGGAGTGCTGGACAGTCTCTATGTAAAAGAATAAATGGACACAAATCAGATGTCAAGAATTATAACATTCATAAACCAGTCGGAGAACACTTCAATCTCTCTGGTCACGCAATCACAGACATGAAGGTCGCTATCTTAAAACAAAAAAACTTCAAATCCAGACTCCAGCGAGAAACTGCTGAATTGGAATTCATTTGCAAATTGGATACTATTAATTTAGGCTTAAATAGAGACTGGGAGTGGCTAAGTCATTATGCAAAGTAGCCTATTTCCTCTTGTTTTTTCCTACCCCCCCCCCAGATGTTCTGGTTTAACTTGGATTTAAACTTGGAGAGTGGTCAGTTTGGATGAGCTATTACCAGCAGGACAGTGAGTTTGTGTGTGTATGGGGGTGGGGGGGGATGTGAGAAAACCTGGATTTGTGCTGGAAATGGCCCACCTTAATTATGCACATTGTAGGGAGAATGGTCACTTTGGATGAGCTATTACCAGCAGGATAGTGAGTTTGTGTGTGTGGTTTTTGGGAGGGGGGTGAGGGGGTGAGAGAACCTGGATTTGTGCAGGAAATGGCCCAACTTTATTATCATGCACATTGTGTAAAGAGTTGTCACTTTGGATGGGCTATCACCAGCAGGAGAGTGAATTTGTGTGTGGGGGGGTGGAGGGTGAGAAAACCTGGATTTGTGCTGGAAATGGCCCACCTGATGATCACTTTAGATAAGCTATTACCAGCTGGACAATGGGGTGGGAGGAGGTATTTTTTCATATTCTCTGTGTATATATAAAGTCTGCTGCAGTTTCCACGGCATGCATCTGATGAAGTGAGCTGTAGCTCACGAAAGCTCATGCTCAAATAAATTGGTTAGTCTCTAAGGTGCCACAAGTACTCCTTTTCTTTTTAGATGAAATATGAACATTCTAATTCGGAGGTTGTGGGGGGAATGGATTAGTCCTTGAATCCCTCAGATATTTTTTCACCGCTCACACTCCCACAACTGACATTTGTCTGTGTTGGGGTAATTTTTGAACACATTCAATTAAACAGCATCGCGGGCAGCATCCGACGAAAAGGCTACAAACTGAATAGCACAAAAATAGAAATGGAAAGAAAAGAAGTGTTGGAGACTCACCCTTAAGGGTTCTAAGCTCTGCATCCATCGTCTGGATTTTATGTTTGATGTTCAGGCACAACTGTATGAGAACATGCAGAGGACACTAACATACTGGCTAGTGTGTATCTGAACCCTTCCCTCTCTTTCTGAGTCATGCCGGCTCCAGCAGTTGTGATTCTCTCCCTAACGTCAGGCTCCCAAACAGCATAATGTAAAGTTCAATACTGCCGAAAAATCACAGAGTACTTTTCCTGTACTACTAGTTGTAGAGAACTTTCTTTCTGGAATGTCTGAGTCTATGTTCTTTCCTTCAGGCTCCATGTATGCAGTTTAGGAGTCAACTGTGAAGTCTCTAGGTACTTAGATTGTAAGCTCTTTTGGACAGGGACCGTCTTTTTGTTCTTTGTTTGTACAGCACACAGCACAAAGGGGTCCTGATCTGTGACTAGGTCTCGTAGGCGCTACAATAATATAAATAATAGATGGTCACAGATTTGTGACAATGCCATTTGTTCAAAAAATAACTGAGTATGACATACAAACCATATTGGTAAGTGTCATTACAACTGTCACGGGTACTGAACTTTTACATCATGTCAAAGAAGAGCCATGGGAGCTAGTGCCAGGCAATAAAAGTGATACAGGGTTAATCAGACTAAAGTTATATTTTGTCAGGTTACTCCTCAACCAAGTTCAAGGCTGTGGCCTCGGGGGTAATGCAATTTCTGGTATTCTTTACACCCCTCCTCTGAAACGATCTTTAAAGACTTACATTTCTTTCTAAGATGGTACTGATGGGTTTCTCCAGGTAAGCAGTAAAGAGATTATACAACCAGCTTGAGAAATAGGAAAAGAACAGAAAGGACTTTACCATTGTTTCAGTTATTAGAACAATTATTAATTGTTATATATTATTTATATATTATATATTAATTATATATTTATTTCAATATATGCATGGCTAAATTAGAGCTACATGAAATCTAATATCTAGGCTTGAGGCTACCCTAATAACCTGTAGTAGGATAGTATCCCAGTGTATAATGGACTTGCATGAAATCTGAAAACTGCAAGGCCACCTTTTGAATGAAGATAATTTCAATGCTGTATAGGCTAAAACGATGCAGAAGTGAAAAACACTATCATGGAGTAAGATGACTGGGCAGTTGATTATTTCTGCTCATGAATCTCAGACATATTACAGTACTAGTCTTACCTAAGGGTGAGAATTAGTAGTCTATTTGGAAAGTAAGGAATCCTGATGTTGAAATAGCTGTAGGGATTGCTCACTCATCGACATTCTCTCTCTCACTGTCTAAAAAAAAAAGCTCCAACATATACCAAACCATTGAAACTGTGACCACTAATTTCTGTTTGCTTTGGACTTATCAATTTTTAAATTCCTAGGTGTGAACTTCATTCAAACATTGTTTGTTCCATGAAAAAATAAGCTGATTGATCTTGTCAGATGTTGTGGGTTATATTTTCAAAGGAGCCCCAACTTGGACTCCAACTGTGTGCATGCAACTTTGCATGAACAAATCATTTGCACACTAACACACACAAAATCATAGGAGTTACATTCACAAAACCCATATTCATATAGTTTGTTTGCCTAATTCAGGGTTTGTGCATATGTACACAAAAGATAGAAAAGGAGTACTTGTGGCACCTTAGAGACTACTCCTTTTCTTTTTGCGAATACAGACTAACACGGCTGTTACTCTGAAACAAAAGATAGAGTTTACAAACGATAGTAGGAACAAACCAGACATGTTGCATACCCTGAAAAGAAGATTGTGTTTTCAAACATTTCTCTGAAAAATCTAATTCCAAACTCTGCTGCCTAGGTTAAGAACTTATGTCCTGCATTTGGACTCCTAAAACAAGCATTTGGGTGCCTAATTTTGACAAGAGGGCCTTGCACCATTGACTCTGCTAACTTTTCACTAGAATGAGTGACTGTAGAAAATCTCTTGCACATACTTAGTTCCTCCATTCAAGTTGAGTTTAATACCACTAATGCTTATCTGGCAGCTGTGAAGCAACATTGACAGGCAGCTTGTGTTATCCCGTGAGATTCTGAAGATTACTGTGATAAACATTTCTGAAATGGACACTGTAGCTCCTCCAAAGTCTGTGCTGCACAGATAATAACAAAGTCAGTTGAAAGATCTACTTTTAGGGAACACCCAAGAAACTACTGATTTGCCAAGTTCAAAGAAAGAAAAGGAGGACTTGTGGCACCTTAGAGACTAACCAATTTATTAGAGCATAAGCTTTCGTGAGCTACAGCTCACTTCCTCAGATGGAAGCTCATCTGAGGAAGTGAGCTGTAGCTCACGAAAGCTTATGCTCTAATAAATTGGTTAGTCTCTAAGGTGCCACAAGTCCTCCTTTTCTTTTTGCGAATACAGACTAACACGGCTGTTACTCTGAAACAAGTTCAAAGAGACTCTGATTCTTTCATCAAGATGAAGAAAACTCCCTCTCCCCCCATTATGTAATGATTAAAGTAGATTATAGTGGTGGCTTCTGTAAAGAAGCTGATTTCACACACTTGTTGCCTGGGCATAAGTTTTAGAATTATGCTGGGATTTAGCAAGGTTACTAAATGCCACAATTTCACAATGACTTTCTGATCCATTTTCTAGTTAATTCCAATTACAAATCTTTCACAACTCTCAGATCTGTGATAACACTGCCACAAGAGCTATAGGACTGCAATTGAAGGAAACATTTTAAGTACTTGAGAGAAGATAATTATCTATCCTACTGAATTCAGTAAATTCTTCTTTATAGCCAAGGGGCAGATAGGAGAAGAGGGGATGGAGAAAGTCTGGGGGAATGGGGCATAGGGCTCTATAACCACTGGAGTACATTCCCCTTCAGAATCTTGAAATGAACCGAGGAGGAATGAGTCCCTGTTTTCTTCTGCTGTCAGGAAATAGCTGTGGAACTCACTGGCAAAGTGTGGGTCTCATCCACGTTTAGTGCCTGGTGGATAGCAAGGATAATAGCCTACTACTGCACCAGTTAGAGTTAGAGATCTGTGCTGTGGATCTAAAGGTCCAGACGCTGCTGATGACCTAAGCTGGGGTCAATATGGTTCCATAGGATAAACAAAAACAATAGAAATTCCATTTTATTTTAAAGTTAGAAAATTACAACAAATCTACATTAAAACACAGATGCAAAAATAATACGGAAAAAATAATATTCAGTCATGTAATTAAAGACAGTATCAGCATATGCACAACAGGGTCGAATTAAGGTTGCACAGGAAGGGACTGTCTCAACTTGGTGTAAACTGATAAAAAACATATGACCTCCTTATGCATCAAAAGAGTTCAAGTAGTAACTACACTGTATATTTTCCATTTTAATTCTCTTTCCAAAAGACTGTTTCTGGGGTACACAGTATTATACTTACAATAGCCAGGTTTCTATTCACTGGTTTGCACTGATGCTCTGTGAAGCATGTCCAACTGATAGTTTAATCCCAGTCCCAGGTACGAAGGATACAGAAGTACCTGGGAACTCAATGGTGTTAATTCTGAGTGTGTGAAAACAGAAATAGAGATATTAATTTGCATTCCAAACTGAATCTTTCTGAATCCTATTAAAGTAAAAAAAGCCATGAGTTATGATTTAAAACACTTGGTGTAACATTCTGTGGTAGAACGATCCAAACATCTGAGGGAAAGGAACCCTCACATGAGGATATATGCAAAGAGAAAAGAAGGACTTGTAGCACCTTAGAGACTAACAAATTTATCTGAGCATAAGCTTTCGTGAGCTACAGTTCAGTTCCCCTGAGGGAATGGGTCCTCTTGACTCAAAGCTGAGCTATGCTCTTACGCAAAAAGAAATTGTCAGATGCAAGGTTGAACCCTACCCATGAAGAAGGGACACCTCTGCAACATTAGGCTGAACCAACCCCTGAGAAAAGGGGTACCAGAGCTGTGGCAGAGCCCTATCCCTCAGGGGAAAAAAACTGCTTGAAGCTGATCACCCCCTTTGGAAAAAGTGACCCACTATAAAACTGAAACTTGGGGGCAGAGGAAGGGGGAATAGAACCCTCTCTTTGCTGAAACTGAATATCACACATAGGTCTAAATTCAGCATGTCTGAGTGGCAGTATTGGCTGAAGGGTGAGCATTGCAGGTCATCTCATCTCCCCCTCCCCTGCTTCAATAAAGGATTCTTATGAGGTTATAAAAAGAAAAGGAGTACTTGTGGCACCCTAGAGACTAACAAATTTATTAGAGCATAAGCTTTCATTAGCTCACTTCATCGGATGCATGCTATGAACATTACAGAGAATCTTAATTGAAGTCTTCCCTGCCAAAATAAATGCTCAGTGAATTCAAGGGATTTGCCTTCTTGCAAGCATGTGTGGAATTCAGCTAAACTCTCAAAGTGTTACCATGAATCTTGTGTTATTTGTTGGGTTTCTTATAGTTACTCATTATCTCCTGATTTCTGGCAGAAACTTTTGCCCTTATTCTACATGGCTGCTATTTCCCATTACTTTCAATGGGACTGAAACCACAAGCTACCCTGGGTCAAGATGGCTACACCTTTCCTACAGCATTCAGGTGGCAGTGAACCTGCCCCTAATAAAGATGAATGCCACACTTTATGCTGTCCAGCGGTATTAAAGTCAGGTTGTCTCAAGGAAGATGGCCACCCATATGATATGTGGTTAGGAAAGTGGGCTGAAGAGTGGGAGTGAAAAGGGACTGATGGGGCAAGGAGGAGATTACGGAGAACAGGAGGGAGACACAGAGGAAAGTGGGTGTAGAAGATATGCTGATGGCAGTACAATTTCTTGAAGAAATTTAGCCCCCTTTTCCTATTTCTGAAGTACATTCAAAGAGATGGTGATTTCAGTACATTGTTTGAAATTATTTAATATTTGATATGGACATATTTCAGTCCATGGATTGTCTGCAAACTGCTTGCTGCAAGTATTGTTTCAAGCATTTAATAGTCACAATTGAAAACATTAATTGTTTTAACAGCATGTATATAGCATGGCATATTTCTATTCCCTGACTGGATAAACATATGATTGAGATTTCTGGTGTGAATCCTTGCAAATATGAATTTAAAATTTGTTTTCTATGACTAATTTCTGCCTGGCCTTGCACTGATGCTTAAGGGGAAAGGACTTGCAAGGAACCGTCCTTCCAGCCCTTGAACCAATCTTTGGCAGAGTGAGAGGGGCTGATTCAAGATTTAATGCTTGGGGTTGGCAATACTGGGGTGATTCTGCCGATAGGTATGGGAGACCTCACAGATAGAGCCTTGCAAATCTGCGGATACCCGCTTTATATCCGCGGGTATCTGCATCCACAGGTCATTTTTGCAGATTGCGGATCAGATGCAGATACAAATTTTGTATCCACACAGGGCTATACTCACAGGGCCAGGGCTGCCCCAAAATATGACAGGGCCCAGTGTCAAGTAATGTATGTACATACCTACCAATGTTCGAAAATTAAAAATACATTTTAATTTGTATGAATCTGCATAAATTTGCATGTGTTTACACTGACCTACACCTCACTTCACACATTCATTTCATACAATCCAGTACTCATGCAATTTGCACCTGCTCATTCCACACCCACCTCCACTCCACTCCATCTATCCCTTCCACTCATTGTGAACACATCCTCAGGACCGTAGTAAGAGAGCTCTAGCAAGCCATTCTTTAAAGCTACAAGGAGGGATGGGGAGGCCATACCTTTTTTAGACAGACACCAAGGGAATCACCATGCTCCTTGGGTGGTGTTTGTGATGACATCCCTCATCCCTCCACTAGGTCTCTGTTCATAGAAAGAGGATGTCCATTATTACAGGTAAATCCTACATAGTGCAAGGATAGGGGAATCCCCTGGTACTTGTTCACAAAAAGCAGAGACTGAGCACTGGAGTTCACTCTGCTGGTGAGGCTAGGCCTTGCCCACTAGGGAAGGGACCTGCCCACTAGGGAAGGGACCTGCCCACTAGGGAAGGGACCTGCCCACTGCTCTGGAGAATTTAGAAGGGAAGAGAAATCAGGGACTATTGTGAGTAAGGAAGCAATCTTGTGCGGTTGGGCTGGGATTTTAACTCACTGGCTTATTACTCACAGGGTATGCAAGTTTCTGTTTTGGTGTTTAATTACATCCTAATAGAAAAGCTTTCAACTGAAGAGAAGGGACTCCATTAAAACTGTGCTGTTCTAGCAGCTTGCTTCATTTTGGGGAAAAGTAGGAACTCCAACAGACAACAGGCCTGATTCTCCGCAGCCTTGACTCTCATGCAGTCATTTACACCTAAACAAAGTGTGTGTATAGCACCACCAAATCAGAATGGCATCTTGTCCTCCTTAAGTCCATTCAAAAAGCAATTGCCAAAGTCATCTTCCTGTCTTGATCACTCCAATCATGTCACCCCTTGTCACCCCTTGTCACCTTTTTCATCCAACCACTTGCCCCACTTTTTCTTATCCAACACAATCTTCTTATCGCTGCTATTTAGGCCCTTCATGGTATTAAGTTATTACAGATGACAGCCTTTACAGGCTATCATTTCCATGTTACCCTCAAACACATCTGTGCTTATTCCCCTGCTGCCCCTTATGCATTGGAGGAACTCCCTGTAAAAGTCTGCAAAGCCACTACATAGTCATCCTTCAGATCTTGCCTTAAAACTCACCTCTAGCAGGATACTTACAAACTCCTTGAAAATGGCTGGGCAAAGGGAGCAGAGCACTTTTCAAAGTCCTGCACTTAATACCGTA
The DNA here is from genome assembly GCF_965140285.1 of Lepidochelys kempii. Classification (NCBI taxonomy): domain Eukaryota; kingdom Metazoa; phylum Chordata; order Testudines; family Cheloniidae; genus Lepidochelys; species Lepidochelys kempii. The sequence goes on from NC_136380.1 coordinate 255,275,876, forward strand.
ACAGTAAACAAAAGGGCTTTATAAGCCATCTTAACCCACTGGGCTGAGACAGCCACCCTCATCACTACAACACTGTAAGCTAGTTTATTTTATTGTTTCGAAACTCACTTCCATAGTTTACTCACCCTGAAACAGTGTAGACGAGGTTACCAAATCTGACTTTCTCAGGGCCACTCCCGTTTGGGAAGATTTATTTTTTTATTCCTTGCTTCAGGCTCTCCATCCCAACCTCCTTTATTACAAGAGAACAGACACCACTTCCAATTCTTTTGATATGGCTGGAAAGTTTGTACTATGTAAATCAGGTTTAGGGGATTTTCAATGTCCAAAGTATAGCACCAAATTATAAAGTTAAATAACCAGCTTTCTGGACTTCTAAGTTTTAAAGCAATACTTCTCCATTTGTAAAACTGTGCTCACAGCCATTCCTTAAATCCTCAGCAAGTCTTCATGGCATCTTGTGAAAAAAACTCAATTGTCACTAACATGAACATAAACAAAAACTATGCTTAGTGCTTATTAAGGTTACATCCGGACCCATCCCACCCACACAAACCTTGAAAGCATAGAAACAACAAATTAAGGGAAAAGTCTTCAGCATTCCTAGCCACCTTCAGATCACCTTGTTGTCATTAACACACTCCATACAGCATTCACTTCCATCTCCAGCAGACACTGAAATGCAATAAGCATTCCAACTTCACCCGACTAACTCAACCACTCAAAACCTCGATGATGGCCTACCTCACAATCTTTTGTACCAATGCATCAGCAGGTCTGATTATCACATAGCCCATTCATTTGGAAAATTATTCTGCTTTTCACATTGCTTAGGTCACTTAACGTTTTGAGAGACAGAACTCTTATTAAAACGAAAGTCTGAGGGCAACCTCATGCTGCAGCTACCACTGCTCTATAATAACTGAAGAATCTCCATTGCTTTATATAATGTCAGTCTCTGATCCTGAAAACCCTTATGCACATAAGTAACATTACACATGTAAGCAGTCATAATGTATTTAGTGGAACTACTTACGTGTGAAGTAATTCATATGCTTTACTGTTTGCAGGATCAGGGCTGTATCTATCAGACTCTTTTTGACACCAATTTATTATTAAAGATACCCATGTGCCTAGATCATCATTTTCTTTGTATGGCTAATGTAAATGTAGAACAACTACAATTTTACATTTAGATGGTTAAGCCAGATAATTGTGTCTGGAGCAGAGCGTATTGCTGTGATGCCTCCTTTGTATGTGTTAATCGGGCATTGAGTTGTTGTATGTTCCATGGTCTGTTCTGGGTGACCACAATCACACACTGGAGAGTCTTTAATTCTCCATTTGTGCAACAAGTATCCGCATCAGCCATGTTTTGTTTAGATACGGTTTAGGGTTGCCCAGGAGTAAGGCCCTACCAAATTCGTGGCCGTGAAAAATGCTTCATGGACCGTGAAATCTGGTCTTTTGTGTACTTTTACCCTATACGATACAGATTTCATGGGGTAGACCAACATTTCTCAAACTGGGAGTCTCGACCCAAAAGAGGGTTGTGGGGGTGGGTGGGTTGCAAGGTTATTATATGGGGGGGTCGCAGTATTGTCACCCTTATTTCTGTGCTGCCTTCAGAGCTGGGTGGCTGGAGAGCAGTGGCTGCTGGCCCGGCGCCCAGCTCTGAAGGCAGCGCAGAAGGCAGCACCATCAGCAGCAGAGAAGTAAGGGTGGCAATACCATACTGCGCCAACTTTTGTGCTGCTGCCTTCAGAGTTGGGTCAGGACCCCTACAACAACAACACTGTGAAATTTCAGATTTAAATATCTGAAATCATTACATTTACAATTGAAAAAATCCTATGACCATGAAATTGACCAAAATTGACCGTGAATTTGGTAGGGCCCTACCCATGAACTTCGTGTGAGATTGAAGCCAGGGATCTTCTGTGTTGGTTTTTATTTGTGACTTCTTGTGAACTCCAGTCAGAGCCATCCCTTGGGTAGGGTGAATCAGGGCGATCGCTCCAGGCCCTGTGCTTTGGGGGGCCCCAGAGGCCGGTGCGATTGGCCAGCATGGTTGGTCCTGGAAGAGACGAAGCCGACACTTTGGCCCGAGTCCTGCACCCCTCAAGTCCAGTAAGCTTGCCAAGCTTCAACAGGGTTGAAGTTGCATCGTTGAAGGTTAAATGCATGGGCCCAAAAGGGCTTACGTGGAGTTCAAGCGGTGGTGAGAGAGGTTGCTAAGATCGTAGTGAATGGTAAAATGTTCATTTTCCATGATTCCCGATGGGTTGTGGCATCATGGTAAATGGATGGGGAGCAATGTGTGACAGCACTGGCAGCCAAGGTGTTGGGGTTGACTTGAGGGTTCTGGTGATGCACCACACTGCAGTGTTCAGTTGGACATCAACGAGTAAGTGTGGCTACTTCTGGTCCACGCCAGTGCATAGTATTCAGTTACAGAGTACATAAGGGCTATCACTGATGTCTGTAACACTGATGTTGATGCTCTCCAGCTTGTGAGTGCCAGTTTCTGGACCAGGTTGACCTTGTCTTCGTCTTGTCAGATGGTTACGGAAGGTTAGCATGCAATCCAGCTTCACTCTGAGATAGGTGTGAGAAATGAGTAGACCTGGCCCTCACTTTTAGCAAAGTGAAGTTCACAGTTACAGTTGCATGTTAGAGTAATAAATCCCAAGTTTTTACTTTTCCTCTCCCGTCTCCATTGTTTACCTGTCATGGCCTTCAGAACCAGGGCTGGCTCTACAGCTTTTGCTTCCCCAAGCAGTGAAAAAAACTGCCACCGCAGATGGCAAAAGGGAGAAGCTGCCGCTGATTTGCTGCCGGAACAGAGGAGCTGCCACCGAATTGCCACCGCCGCGGAAACACTGCCGCCCCTTTCTAACTGCTGACCCAAGCACCCGCTTGGAACGCGGGTGCCTGGAGCTGGCCCTGTGCAGAACATTACCAAGAATGAATCCTTACCTTGATCCAGCCCTTGCTGAATTCATGCCGTATTAATAATAAAATCATCATCATTAATTCACTAAGCACCCAAAATTGTGCTAGGTGCTGCCCAGACACATAATAATTCCTCCTCTGGCCCAGTGACATGATCTAAAGCTTAGAAAAGATAGTGAGAGCAGCCAGGAATGGGGCAGTGAGAACAAGGGAAACAAACATAAAGTAAGAAGGTTAAAGAGGTATAATCACACATACAAGCTTGCTGTTTTTGTGTTAATAGTTAGAATAATTGATAAAAATCAGTTTTTTGAGGGGAGTACACAGTGAGGAGGGAGAGAAGGGAGATGTGGTGGTTGTGGTAGAAAAGGAGCTGGAATGGGCACCGGACATGGAAAGTGTGAGAGGAAGGTGGTGGGAAAGGCCCAAAGAGAGCTGGAGGGTGAAATGGTGGACAGAGGAAGAAATAAGAAAGGTAAGATGCAAAGTTGGCAGTTGTGAGGGAGGTCAGGCTGCAGAGAGTGTCACCTTCCCAAAGTTCCCAGCCAACTCTGATGTAGTTGTGATGGTGTAATGAGAAGTAAATATATGTACTGAGGACCAAGTGGCAACCTTACTAGTGTCCAGAAATGGAGCATCACTCAGGAACGCTACCGATGTAGCTTGAGCTCTCGTTGAATGGGCAAAGAGTCTCTGTGGAGGAGGGGTGTTTTTCACCGCATAGCTGGTAGTACAGGAAGTAGTCCATCTGGAGGTTGTCTTTGCTGACACCACTTGGCCCTTCATCCTACCCGCAGAGGAAACAACAAGTTGAGGAGATTGTTTGAATTGCTTGGTTCCGTCCATACAGAAGGACAGTGCTCTCTTGACATCCAAGGCATGCAGGTGCTCCTCTTCCCCAACAGAACGTAGTTTTGGGAAGAAAAATACCTAGTTTAATTGTGATGAAAAGCCAAAACTACTTCAGTTAAAAATGTAGGTTGCTGTCTCAAAGTCACCTTATCCTTGATAAATCGTCAGACCAGCATCAATGCTTGCAGCTTGCCCACCCTCCTAGCTGATGTGATGGCGATAAGGAAGGCTGTCTTTTGAGACAAGTAAGACTAGGAACAAATCGCCAAAGACTCAGACAGGGGGTCCACAAGAGCCGTTAACATGGTACTGAGGTCCCCAAGTGGTACCAATGCTTTAACAGGTGGAAAAAGTGGGGTAATCCCTTTGAGACTCCTTGCCACCATAGGGCTGGAGAACAACTAACTGAACCTGAATAGGAGGGCAAATGGCTCAAATTGCTGTTGGTGAATGCTCAGGGAAAGCCCTGAAGAGTTTAGAGGCAAATACTCCTGAAGGCTTGCCACTGCAGACTGAATCCACTGACTAGCCCAAACCAAAAAATGTTTCCACTTAGTCAAGTCAACCTAATGAATTGCTTCCTGCTGTTAAGCAATACCACTTTAACTGCTACAGAACAGCCCTCTCTTCACAATTTAACCATCCAGAAGCCATGCTGGCTGTTCAGGTCTGGGTATAACACTCAGTGTTGTTGAAAAAGCAGATCTAGAAGAGGAGGCAGAAGCTGTACAGGTTGTACTGGGAGGCTGCAGAAAGTGGAAAACCAGCATAGTCTTAACCAAGCTGGAGTAATAAGAACTACTGTGGTGCGATCCAATTTCAGTTTGTGAATGACCTGCAGGATCAGAGAGGTTGGGGAATGCATATTGTAATGGGGTCAGCCAAACTCCTGAGTGCACCCTTATGGCCAGAGGTGACTCTGCAGTGCCCTGCTACCAATTTCTCCCCTCTTCAGGGCCCTTTAATAACTCATAATCCATAGGTAATTAAAACATTTCCTCCTGTGGTTCCATTTGAGTCCTTACATGCTGCCCTCTAGGCCCCACCACCAATTCATTCACCCTCTCCCTTTAGGTAGGGAGCCCACAGCCCTTTTTCCACAGCTAGGTTCCACTTTAAAGTGTCTCAGGCTTTGCCTGGCTGGAGCTCAGCCATTAGGTTTCCAGGGCCCCCAGCCCTTCTCCCAGTCAGGTTCTCTAGCAGGAGCTGGGCCCAGAACTTCCAGACATTATCTGGCTGAAGCTTAGTCTTCTGGTTCTGGCTTCCAGGCCTAAACCCTTTGCTCAGTCAGGGTCTCTCAAGCAGGAGCCTCCTGCTCACTGCAGGTCCTCTCTATCACAGCTCTCTTGGTCTCAGGGTCTCCCCTGCAGGAGCCTTTAACACCCTCTGCAGTCTCTCTACCATTTCATGAGCTCCCCCCCACTTCATTTCAGTCTCCTCCTGCTCTTTATAGGGCAGTCACCCTGATCTCTCCAAGGTGTAGCTCATTCTGCAGTCAGAATGGACTAACCCCAGCCCTCCAGACCTTAAGAGGTGAGCCATCCTGTTACATAATCACTGAGTCAACAGAAAGGCATCACTTAGTGAGCCAGGACTGTGACCCACTTGAGAGCAAAAGTGGTGGCACTTGACTGATGGAGCACCCCAGGTTCAAAAGTAAGTCCTCAGTACACTGTTTCTGAGGGACAACTCGTGATCACGAGAGAATTTCCTGCTGACAAAAGTAGCCAAGTAGTTCTGGGAACCAGGTAAGTTAGCAGCTACTGGAGTGATGTTTACCTTCATGCAGAAGTCCCAGAGGCTCACCACCTCCTTGCAGAGCCGTGTGGACCAAGCTCCTCCCTTGTCTGTTCAGATAGAACATGGCAGTTGTACTGCTGGTCACGATCTGGACTGATAAGCCCCTGATGAGAGGAAGAAAAGCACCACATAGTTTGTGAATTGCCTGGAGCCTGAGGACATTGATATGAAGATTAGCTTCCTGCTCTGTCCATAATGTTTGGGTTCACGAGCCCTCTAGATTGGCATCCCACCCAATGGAAGAGGCATCAGCTACAACTGGCTTATTTGGGAGAGGACAGGAGAACGGAACACCTGCATATACACGAGAACAAATTAATGGGAGACAAAGTAGCCTCCTGGGGCAACACTGGTTCTTCCAATAAAAGATAATCCTATGGGAGATGTTGGTTAGGAGGGATAACTTATGCTTGCACCTCTAACGTATGAGGATCTGGAGGCTGTCTCAAAGCAGGATCTGGAGACCTTCTCCTCAAGTGAGGAGGAAAATGTGATGGGGAGATTCTGGGCACCTCCCAGGGATTCCACAGGGGCCTATAAGGGAGAGTATAGCGCATAGGTGGCCTGTAAGCATCGGGCAATGACAATCTGTCTCTGCTGGAGGATTCCCATCCAGACCTGAAAGGCCTTCGGAATAGTCAGTAGTCAAAGGAGGTGCTCAACCTGATGGGGCTACTAGACGCTGAAATTTGTCTGAAGCCCAGTGTGAAGAAAGCAATGTTGGTGCTGACAACATTATGGTGATCAGTACTGCAAAGGTTTCTTGGCACACAGATGGTCTCACATCTATGTCTGGTAACACAGATGGAACAGAGGAATAAACTGAAGTCAGGCCCCTCTATGACAGTGGTCCTAGTATCGGAGCCATAGGTGCTGAAGTTGAGGGAGCAACAGATTCCAGATTCGAATGGTGTCTCAGTACTAATGTGGAGTGTGACTCTATAGCAGACAGTGCCAAGGTAGAGTCCTTGGTTTGTCTTGGGACTATCATTAGTATAAACTAATGGCAATCTTTGCCCTGGTGCCGAAGTAAAGAGGCCAAGGGCAGCAGCCATCTAGTAGGGTCTTGCATGAATGGTGAATTGGGGGAAGACAGCAAAGCAGTTCTTTCACCGACTGATATACCTGCGGTGTGATAGGTACCAAGATAGATGGTGGCTTGATGTCCATCGGTGCCGGACTTTATGGCTGTTGCACAGATGCTTTTGGAGTCAATGATATGACACTAGGATCCTCCTGCCCCATTACAAGGGAGACCTGAGATGACAACCCAATTCTAGCCTGGACACCTGGTGAGCCACCATGCTATTCAGAGCCTCTCTTTGAGAAGGAGGATAAACCTCACCTAGCCCAAATGGCTTCAGTCAGCTTTATGGGTCCTTTTGCGTGGAACTCCAGAGCAAGAAGATTGAACTCTCCTTCTCCTTGGAAAGGAGTCAGAGTCCAAAGGCCTGTCCGAAGCTTCCCTAGGGTTAGTGGTTCAATAAATAGGATGATCAGGCGTTGGTCCTGGTGCTGAGGCAGGCCTTATGGCCTGTTCCATGAGGTGTTGCTTGAGGCACAGCTTTCCAGAAATCTGTGTACACTTTTAGAAGGTGCGACAGATGCAACATCATTCAATGTGTCTCTCATCAAGAAGCAATAAACAGAGTTTGTGGGGGTCAGTATTAAGTATAGATAGTGCACATGATGTGGGTCGCATCTACACAACACACAGAGAGCTGCATATGCGGCTCACAATGGTAAATATATTAAGAACCACTGATTTAGGCTAATGTCAGGAAAATCTTGCTGAAAGTGAGATCCAATAGGTGTGCAGTAGCCTTCCACATCTCTGGGGACTTTTAAAATTTTACTGGACAAAACACTAGAAAGTTTGCAGTTGGGAACAACCTTATAAGGTAAGGATTGGATGAGCTAATCCAAAGTTTTCAAACTATGGTCTGTGGACCACTGGTGGTCCATGAACAGCTGATTGGTCAAATGATGGCAACTGTTTCCAGCTGCTATGCTGCATTATAAGACAGCTAAAGATATATATTAAATACTTTCCTAACATTACTTTTCCATGTTCTTATGTAAGCAGTGACTGTAGCTGTCACAGTGGTATTGCACAGTTGTGAACAGGAGAGGAGGTGGTCAACGCAACAAATACTTTATGTTAAAATATGATCCACATTATGAAAGTGTTTCAGAATCCCTGAAATAATAGCTCTTTTCATCTCTAATATTTATTATCCTCTGGATTTCTGCAATCCTTCCACTGACAAATTTTAAGCAGTCCAAAATATAAAGTTATTAGGTGATACAATTTGAAATTGTGCAGAATAGACTGCTTAAAGTGAGGAATCTTCAATCTACTCCAAATAATACATTGGCCCTTTTTGTAAAGCACTTACAGTAGAACCTCAGAGTTACGAACACCAGTGTTAAGAACTGACTGATCAACCACACACCCATTTGGAACCGGAAGTATACAATCAGCCAGCAGAGACAAAAAAACAAACAAACAAACAAGACAAATACTGGGCAGTACTGTGTTAAACGTAAACTACTAAAAAATAAAGGGAAAGTTAAAAAAAAAAAAGATTTGACAAGGTAAGGAAACTATTTCTGTGCTTGTTTCATTTAAATTAAGATGGCTAAAAGCAGCATTTTTCTTCTGCATAGTAAAGTTTCAAAGCTGTATTAAGTCAATGTTCAGTTGTAAATTGTTGAAAAAACAACCATAACATTTTGTTTAGAATTATGAACATTTCAGAGTTACAAACAACCTCCATTCCCGAGGTGTTCGTAACTCTCAGGTTCTACTGTACCACTGTCTTTAGTTTAATTAGCATGGGTGAATTGAAAAGAATATTATTCCATGTAACGACAAAGGGCCAGATTTTCAAAGATGTTTAGGCACCTAAAGATATAGCTAGACACCTTGCTGAATTTTCAAAAGCGCTTGAGCAGGTTAGGTGCCTGATTTCAATGGGAGCTAGGGAATTATTCTGTTTAGGCACTTTTGAAAATCCCAGTAGACATTTATCTACATCTTTAGGTGCCTAAAAAAGCCTTTGAAAATCTGGCCCCAAAAGGCCCTTAACTATAGAAGGGGAAAAAACAGCATTCTTTCTTTCTATTTTAAAAAGCACTGATTCATAAAGCTTAAGGTGCTTTTATAATAATTTTAAATACACCAACCCAGGGATGAATATCCCAAACAAAAGGACATTTTCGCCGAATCAAGCTCTCCCCACAGAATCATTCTACAAATTACAAATCAAAACCCATACCGAGCCAAAACATTCCTCAATTTAGCCCTTCCCCAAAAACCAAACAGACCAGCCTTGCAGCATGCCCTAGAAATCAGCAAATTCAGAATATGGCAGGTCAAATGGAGTAGTGAATTCCACAGTTGAGGAACCCACACAAGAATTCTCTGCCAGCATTATCTTGTCTTTGAAAGCCCCGGGGGGTGGGGAGGGAGAGAAGAGGGTGAGGCGGTCCGGATGAATAACACACGAGGACCTCCGCTGATTGCAGTTGCTGTGGTATCACAAGTAGATATTGATCTCTCCCATGAGCAAGTCCCAAACCATTCAGGACTTTATTGTCAAAGCTGACACCTTAAATTCCACTTCGAAACTAATCAGAAGGCAGCAGAGACTATGAGTGCAGGTGAACAGCATAGTGATGGGCACAGTACAGGAACCAAAACAGAATAGGATATAGTATGTGTAAAGTGCTGTCCACTTGAAGCACCACTTAGCCTGAAGTCACATTCTGCATTAATTTACATTTCCAAGTGATTTTAAGATGTAGCACACATTTCATTAGTCTTATCTCACAATGGCAAAGGCCTACATAACTCCAACAAGATCTGTATCTGAAAGAAAAGATCGCATCCTTGTTGATACAAGGGGATCGAAACCAGCAGTATTAGTCACTGATACTGTCTGCACATCCAAATATTCCTTAGGATTGAACATGAACCCCAAATTGTGAACCTATGGGCTCGTCTACACTGGCACTTTACAGCGCTGCAACTTTCTTGCTCGGGGGTGTAACCCTCCCCCAAGCGCTGAAAGTTTCAATACCGTAACGTGCCAGTGTAGACAGTGCCCCAGCACTGGGACCTGCCCTCCCAGCGCTGGTAGCTAAGCCCCTTGTGGACGTGGATTTTTTAGAGCGCTATGCTGTGACTACACAAGCCATGTTAAAGCGCTCCCGGGGCAGCACTTTAACATTGCCAGTGAAGACGTGCCCTTAATAACAAGCAGTGGTTGCACTCCCTCAGTCCAGGGGCTGATGTAATCTCCACCATTTCTTCCAGTTGCTTTCCCCCACCAACAAACTTTACTTAGTCTTGTCAGGGCTGAGCTCTCAAAGCCCCAGTCTCTGTCAGGAACTGGGTTAATTGCATCAGCTGGGACCGATGAAAGAGAGTTATAGAGCTTGGTATTAAATATTTTAACCTAATCATATAATATGCAAGCTAAATGTTGACCTCAGAAAGTGACACACAAAATTGCTCTGATATTTGTCTTCAGTAACTGAGTAGGACTAAAACAACTACGTCATTTAAATGAAACATTTAATTTTTTTCTATTTTTGTCTTAAGTGTAAGAAGAAAAAGAAAAACTCCTTTGTTGCTATCTATGTACATTTATAAGTCTCATTGTAATGTGTTACTGTATTTACCAGTGTGCAGATAAAACAGTCTGGGCTCTCCTGTTTGACGTTTTATGGCTTCTTTGTGAATGGTATCCCTAAAAATGTAGATAACTTTCAGTAAAGGTTACCACTTAAACCAATCTGTGTGCTAACAAAGACAGACCAAAGGTTCCAAAACAGCTTCTGATGCAGCAACGTTGTGTACTGATATGATAGTCATATAAAGCCAAATCAGATCTTAAAATGACCACAGTTCCAACATTCTGTAAAGGTTTCAGAGTAGCAGCCGTGTTAGTCTGTATTCGCAAAAAGAAAAGGAGTATTAGTGGCACCTTAGAGACCTTAGAGAGTCTCTAAGGTGCCACTAGTACTCCTTTTCTTTTTGCAACATTCTGTAAAGCTACTTCTACAGAAAAATTCTGCCACCTTGTTCTCAAAATTCTTCACTTGCAGTCCATGCTGGGACAGGAGACTCCGCACTGAAGAGTTTTCTCTTGTTCTCCGCAGTGCTGCTCCTTAGTTGAGACAAGAAATCCCAACTGCACAAAGAAAAGCACAACTGACCCAAATATGTAAATAAACAAACCATTTATCTGGCCTGTGCTCCAGCAGAGCACTTTAGCTTCACATTACCCCAATGCCTGCCTCTAGCACACAACCCCGCTGTTTTATTCAGTTCTTCTTTTACTCCAGTCTTTCCAACTGTGGCACACAGAGTAGCATGTATGTACATTCTTTGCTGTTCGGTCAACAGGGAAACAATAAAAACAGATCAGAAAGGATTCAATAGCTAGAAGGTTTAATGCTTCACGTACACTTGAAATTCAACCTGAAGAAATGCCAACTAATATATTTGGGGAAAACAAATCTAAAACCTAGCTTGTCAATGGGAGAGGGACATGAGCAGGAATGCTCAGAGACTATGGGGAATAGTCAACAGCAAAATAGGTATAAGCTTGCTACATGTGTAAAGGGCTTGTATCACCATTCATACCACTAGTGGAAATACCCAGGGGAGAGGCCCTGTGGAGAAGAAAACTCCACAAGGCTCTCCTGGTGGAGTTTCCTCCATTCCACAAGGGAAGCAACGCTACCCCCAACCCATCTCCAGGATAAGCAGTTGTTCTGTCCCCTGAACCTAACAGATTGAGTGAGATTTGCAGAAAGCAATTACCTCCTATGGATTCTGTCTGCATGGAGTACTTGTGCCTTTGCACTAGCTCTGGGGCCCCTGGCGCTCCTTAGCAGGGCTCCCAAAGGAGCCACATTACCAGGGTTTTTCCTGCCTGTTGCAGCTCTGGGGACACCCTTAATAGGGGCTTTTGATGCTGAGAAGCAAGCTCCAGAAAAACTATTATGCAGCCCAGAGTTGTAAAATAGGTAATACAGCCATGATGCCTACAAGAATTCAGACAGCTACTGATGACTAGGTTGAGCAGCAGTTGTGGACAGCTGAATTTATTTATTTATTTAAAAACCACCACCACCACCACCACCACTCAAATGATTTCGAACCTTCAAGTTGAGCACACAGCAAGCCTATGTACCAGCCTTAGCTTATGACTGTTAACCTTCTCTTCTCTCCTCCAGTCCTCCCATTATTTATCACACTCATTGGTTGCAACTTGTCTTAAATTAGATTGTAATCTCTTTGGAGCAGGAACCATGCCTTCCTGTGTGTTGTGCCTCTAGCACAGTCAGGTCCTGACTCTCACTGAGGCCTCTGGGCATCACTGCAATACAAATAATAAACAGTTATAATAAATGTTATCTGTTCTGCATAGTCTCCAACCTTTTCCCTGTGTAGCTCCTCACCATATGCAAAGATCTGCATAGGTTCCTAGGGATTGTTTTACAGAGGAGATTGTTCTCTGCATGTCAGGGAAGATCTTCATGTGGAAATCTCTCTGTATCTAGGGATCAGCCTGTGACTATCTGGGCCAATATATTTTGGGTTGCTTACACAAAGGCATAAAGTCCCAAAACAGGAAGGTAAAAATCCCTTTTTAAATGTCGTTAATGAAACCACTTTTAGAATATTACTGTGAATTCAATTCTGAGCAGCAGAAAGAAGAAACACACAGAAAAGCAAGGATTTGCAGGTCAGGCTTATGAGGGAAGACTCTAAGAATAAGAGAGCTAGGGGCTGAATCATGGCCTTGGAGTGTCTGCAGTGGACCCCCGATGGAGGACTGTAGCTTGGGTGACTCCTGAAGAGGAATGCCCCCCATAGGCATTTGCCCAACTCTTGTCCATCTCCAGGAGTGGAGTCCATGACTGCACATCATCAGGCTCAGGAGGAACCTAATACAGATGGCTATATATTCTTAACAGAAACAGAAACAAGAAATTTAGATTTTTATTTTAAATTAAAACTCAGTTTCAGAATATTGCAAAATCGAGCCTAATTTGAGAACTACTGATTTTATGCATGCCCACAATTTTCAACTGTTCCTTGTTTTGTATGAAAATCTTATGAGATGCCCACTGAGCCTGCCCAGAAATGACATTTCAGTTGCTTATAACCTTTTATTTTAAAAATTCTCCGTTAGTGACCACAAATTTAAGAGACCACACCCTCCACAAGGATGTCCATAGCAAGCTTCAAACTTTAACTCTGTTCAGAAAAGTAGTAATTAGAACAATGAGTTTATGAGCCATGGTGATTTAGTGACTCCCAATCAAGGAACACCTCCTTTTGTCATTTCAGTCCTGCTCACGATAGAGGTTCCCTAGACATGAACCCATCTCAGAGAATAACCCCTTGTGTCACTGGGACTTAGCATCATGTTAAAGAGCTCGAAATCCCATTTACATCCATTTCTTTTGGCTGGGGAGAGTGGAAGTTTTGAAGGTTTCAAACTGGTTAATTCTTGGTTTGGCTTGGTTTGGCCTTTCCTCCCTGAGTAAACTTTATATTTTCTCAGGAGGGTCTAATGCTTACTGATGTGTGCTTTAAAAAAAGTGATCACTGGTAGTCAAATGCTCTTTACAAAAATGTGGAAGGGAAAGAGGAAGTAGTATACTTATGACTCCTTTCCTGTTTGATAGTTTATCCTTTATCTAAAAGGTACCAAGGGAGGTGCTGATGGTTGTGAAATCCCATCATCATTTTCAGATTCATGAGGGAGCATAGTCTAAAATGAAGGCTTTATCTACACGAGAAAATTGCACCTATTTAACTTCAATTGCTTTTCAAACAGATTTAGTTAAACTGGTGCAACCTGCGTGGACCTTCTTATTTAGGTTTAAGAGTGGCTCATTTTGGTTTACCTTCAGTTGATTTTTAGTCAACAAACTAAACAGAAGTAAGTCTGATTTAAGTCAAAATAAGTCAAGAGAGCTTTTTGGACAAATTTAACTGCATCTGTTTAAAATCACTACTTAAGCTAAACTGGTGCTACTGTCTTACGTACTGTCAAAGTCAGATTCAAGACTCACTGAATTTGTCAGACCACTCTGTTTATTAGCAAAGCGCTTTGCCAATGCACCCAGATATATGTGAGCCTCCTGCAAAAGCTCAAGCTAACTTATTTATACAGAAGCCAAAGCCAATTTAACATAGGAGACAAAAGGAAGCAGAAACTGACAAATATACATACATATCCTATTTGCATACTAACGTTTACCAATCTCCTAGCTCAGTAGGAGCTCTAAGTTAATTAGTTTGAGGACCCATTGTTTCACACTCCTTAATGTTTCTCTTCCTGACAACTATATTTCAAAAAACTCTTCAAGCAGCATTTCTTTTATAATTTCAATATAATTCATTCTACTTTCACAGTACACAAGACTTAAATTTGGCTTTACTTACAAAGGCTCATGAAGCAGGTGCTTGAAATGCTATAAACACAATTCAGAGGATAGGAGCAGGAGTTGGCAGGGAAAGATGTGCTTGAGGGATTGGTGGTTATGAGTCCATTTAATTTTAGTGTGGATAAAGCTTTGAAGCTGCGCAAAGCATTTTAACTTTTCCATTGTGATTGTTTCTTTGTATGGAGTTTTTCCTGCTAAGTTAATACCTAATGTTGTGTGGATGTATGCTTGCACCTTGTATTGTGTTGCTCACCTCACTTGGTTTATGGGGAGATTAATTTACACATAATTTTCACTCATGTTTGACATCTCTGGCTTTCTGACCTAGCATTCTTCCAACACTGCAGAAATAGCGCCACATTACTTTCTATCAGTACTCTGGATTGTGAGGAGAGATGCTTAAAACATTGCTCAAAATGTCATTATACTATCATCCATGGCATAAAGGAGACCACAATAAGTACCAGGTCTGTCATTAACCAAAGAGGGATATTCAACCACCAAAACAAAACTTTCCTTTGAATTCCCCTTTTCTTTCCTCTTTATTTCAGTCTCCTTTTCCTGCAGAGAAATTTGGTAAAATGTGACACAGTACAGGACTTTTGTGCCTCAGTTTTAGGCACATTCAAATGTGACACAGTACAGGACTTTTGTGCCTCAGTTTTAGGCACATTCAATATGGCACTCAGTAATAAAGTAAAATATAGCAGCCAGACTTTTATCTGGGGTGGATGAACTGGTACAGAAAAGACAAAAACTAATCCAAATTTTCATCCAAACTTCAAACTGACCATTTTGATATTTCAAAAATGTTAGTTACAGATGTTTTATCATTTTTTTCACCCCCTGCACTCCCTGTTTACAGCTATCTGAGAGAACCAGAAGTGCTGAAACAGCAAAGATAAGCCTGTTCTCATGAGCTTTGCAGACCAAAGAGATGTAACGTTTGAATATGCTGTACTTTGAGGTGGATATACAAGCTAAATTTTCTGAGGTTTACCCACCATTCCTGTACTTTTTATACCTTTGTAAATTATCCCAAGCTTGCTTTGCCTCACCCCTGTCTCTTTTGCTTGCTGCAAGACCAATAAAAGCTGTGTCTCTTTATAAACAGAAAGTCAGCCTGGCCAGTCTCCTAGGGAAAACATGCTGCTCCTGCTGTCAACAGTCCCAGGTTGTAGATAACTTCCTGCAAGTGAATTTTTTTGGAGAAAAAGAGAGGAAGGTTACTTACTGGTAACTGTTGTTTAAGAGTTATTCTGTGCATTCATATTTAAGGGATTGGTACCCCGGTGATAAGCGCACAGAACCACTATTAGTGGGTATCTAACAAGCAGTTCCATCCAAGATGGAAGCTGGGCTGAGGAGTTGTGAGATGAACAGAGGCTGAAGCATTGAATTCCAAAACCTCAGCATTTGAACCGGAGGTTAAGTCTAAGGGGTAGTGCTTAATGAAGGTGGGAATTAAACTTCAAGTCTCTGCTCTGCAAGTCTCACCAATGGGCCTAAAGACAGGCCACAGAAGTGTCCATAGCTCTAGTGGTGTAAGCCTCAATTCTTGTTGGTAAGGGATCCTAGATACAGAATAGCACAACCAAATGCACAAAATAATCTATTTGGCTAATCTGTGAGTGGAGATCTCTGCATTTTACATTTCTCCCCATACACCACAAACAACCTACTGGACTTTTGGGAGGGCTTATATCTCTTTAGATAAAAACAAATACATTCTTCACATCTAAGATGCGGAGACAGGTCTCCTCGAGGTGTGAGTGCAAGGTTGGGAAGAAGACCAGGAGGGAGATAGACTGATTAATATGAAAGTCCATCACACTTTAGGAATACATTTTGGGTTGGCATGTGTCAAGGTTCCTTCCTTACTCTGAACTCTAGGGTACAGATGTGGGGACCTGCATGAAAACCCCCCTAAGCTTATTTTTACCAGCTTAGGTTAAAACTTCCCCAAGGTACAAACTATTTTACCTTTTGTCCCTGGACTTTATTGCTGCCACCACCAAGCATCTAACAAATATATAACAGGGAAAGAGCCCGCTTGGAAACGTCTTTCCCCCCAAAATCCTCCCAAACCCTACACCCCCTTTCCTGGGGAAGGCTTGATAAAAATCCTCACCAATTTGCATAGGTGAACACAGACTGAAACCTTTGGATCTTAAGAACAAGGAAAAAGCAATTAGGTTCTTAAAAGAAGAATTTTAATTGAAGAAAACGTAAAAGAATCACCTCTGTAAAATCAGGATGGTAAATACCTTACAGGGTAATCAGATTCAAAACACAGAGAATCCCTCTAGGCAAAACCTTAAGTTACAAAAAGACACAAAAACCGGAATATACATTCCATTCAGCACAACTTATTTTATCAACCATTTAAACAAAACAGAATCTAACGCATATCTAACTAGATTGCTTATTAACCCTTTACAGGAGTTCTGACCTGCATTCCTGCTCTGGGAAAAGCAACACACAGACCGAGAGAGCCTTTGTTTCTCCCCCACTCCAGCTTTGAAAGTATCTTGTCTCCACATTGGTCATTTTGGTCAGGTGCCAGCGAGATTATCCTAGTTTCTTAACCCTTTACAGGTGAAAGGGTTTTTCCTCTGGCCAGGAGGGATTTAAAGGTGTTTACCCTTCCCTTTATGTTTATGACAGCATGTAAGAACACTTGGCTCTTAGGGTAACACCACCATCAGAGCTTGCAACTCACTGATGCTCCTGGCAGCAATGATAACTATAAGGAAAGTTGTGTGAGACAGGTAATCCAGAGAGCAATCCACAGGAAGCTCAAAGGATGGCTCCATAAACTTTGTTAGCAGCAAATTCAAGTCCCAAGCAGGAGTAGGCTTATAAGGGGAAAAGCAAGGGTAAAATCTTTAAAGCTGTATGAAACTGTAGAGCGGGGAAAAAACAGCAGACAGGTAAAAATATGCAGAAAATGCAGACGGATGAATTTTCAGGGATGCTATGGACAGGCCAGCTTCTTTGCAATATAATAATAAAAATCAACGGGAATAGGCAAGAATTCTGGAGCAACCCCTTTAGCCACTGTCCAAGCTGAGAATGTCTTCCATTTGATGGTACTTTGGAGTTTACAATTGATCTGACACTGCTACTATTCAGTCCAGTCTTTTCCCCAAAGAAGTCAACAAGTGTTTTGCTGTGGCAAGCCCTGACGTTCTGGAGGAAGATTTCATGAGACGCTATCAGATGCATTGCTGAAGATGAGTCAAGACATGTTCTAGCCACGAATTTTATAATTAGATTTTTTAAAAACTAGTCAATTTTGCTGTTCTTTATCAGCTCATTCTGCTTATGGCTGGATTGTAACTACTGGATTGTACCTGGCCTGGACAGAAGTTGCCAAGTGCCTTCCTGCCAATTCTTTTTTTTTTTTTTTTTTTGTGGGGGGTGGACGCAGGGCTGGCAGGTGGGGGCAAACACAGGGATGTTAATGCTCAGGTTTAGCAATACTGGTGGTAACGCTGCAGAGACGGATGGAGCCTGGGATGCTCTAGATCTAGCAGGGCCCAGTGTGAAGTCATGAATGCCGGGCCCTCCTCTCCCACTCAGCATCCCCACAGCGTCAGAGAGCGATGAGTGGCCAGTACTGGGCGAAGAGCTGACGCCCCAAAGCAGCCACAGGCCATCGCCCCCTACGCAGCAGCAAAGGCTGTCCACGTGATTTCCCGTGGATTCCCACCGTCATAGGCAGAAGCCTTGTGCTCTCGCCCAAGGCTTGCATTCAGAACGCGTGCGCGGAACCAGGGCGAGCACCGAATCGTCGATCCAGCTGGGCGGACTCGAGCCTTTCCTTCAGCGTGCACGCTCGGAAGTGCGCAGATCCTGCGGCGAGCGCCGAATCATCGCCCCTCAACGTTACCGTTGGTGCGGAGAGCTGGGCGGGGCCCGCTCCCATGAACACCTAGGGGCGGGGCCGGGCCGGGCTGGGGCGGGAAGGGGGCCGGGCTCTCAGGGAGCGAGGTGGTGCTTCACCAACCAAAACAACAACAATCCCCAGCAGCCCCCGCGCCGCCGCCAACACCGAGGGGGCAGAGCGGAGCCCGAGGGGGGAGCGCGGAGCCGCCGCCGCCATGAAGCTCCGGGTCCGGCTGCATAAGCGGACGGCCCCGCTCGAGATGCAGGGGGCGGAGCCAACGCTGGGGGAGCTGCGCGCGCAGCTGTGCCAGGCCCTGCTGCCCACTTGGGGCTACAGGTAACGCCGGGGGCGCGGTCACTCCTAGGCCGGCGGGTAACACCCGGCTACGACCGCGCAGCGCAGGGGGGAGGGGCCGGGCCGGGCCCCTGACCCAGCCATCTTGTCCCGGGCTGCGGGGAACTTGCTGCCCCCGGGGGCGGGCAGTGCTGGGGGGCGAGCGGGCGGGGCTTCCCCACAGGTGCCCGGTGCTGCTGGACACCGCGCTCCCCCCGCCCCCACCCCGGGCAGCGTCCCGACGGCCAGGGTGACCGTTGAGGCCGCGGGCGCCCGGCCCGGCTGCAGCGTTTCCAGGCCTCGGGTTTTTACCCCGAGTCTCCCGGTAGCTCTTGGCTCCCGTAGAGCCCGCGGGGGCGCTGGGCCGCAGCTGGCGGCACAATCGCGCTTCTAGCCCGCCTGGCCGCGGAGAAAAGCCCGGCGAGAGGCGCAGCGCGTGCCAAGGGCACGAGCCCGCGCAGCGGCCGCCCCCTCCCCCCCCCCGAACGGCTCAGGCACGCGCATGGTTGTGGGGGCCCTGGCTGTGGCCAGGCCTCGGGCCGCAGCTACCCTAGCTGGGGGTCCCGCCGTCCCTCGGCTGAGGCACGGGCCGGGAGATTGCCCCGCTGCTGCGCCCGAGCTGCGGGCACTAGGACTGGTACGTGATCCCAGAGCTGTCACTTCCGAACCGTTCACCAAAAAAAAAAAAAAATCAGGTGGCAGAAGTAAAAGAGGACAAAACGCCCGGTGTTTATTCGGCGGACTCATCGCTTTCGGTTTTATTTATCCCTCACCACAAAAATGGAAATAAAATGAAAGCGGCTGTAGGGAGTTTGCTACACAAAATGATGTTGGAGAAGTTTGCTTCCGGAGTCATGATTATATAAATAGAAAAGTGAAAGTTATTCTCAAACACCCCACTGAAACGCTCAACTCAGGTCTGATGGTACAACATTTATGGACCAAAATTGAACCTTTCTTCAGTGTGACACAAACTAGAATTTGTCTTTTGAGTATGGCTGTATAGCCTTCTTCTAGAGGGGGCTCTGTGTTTCAGCAATCACAAAAAGATTTGTGTGCGAAAGGCTTGTGATTTTTTTTTAAAGGAGAATAAATGCTATTAAGTGATTTTTTAAAATAAAAAATGAGCTGCTTTAGCAGGCTAAGGGCAATAAAATATTTGCATTAATGTTTTTGTGTGTGTGTATTTTATATTCATTCTGAAGGATCCCAGAGCGCTTCACAAGCAGTATATATGTATGCTAGCAGCATGCTGCATAACAGCATGGGGAGGGGGAACTTGTCCTAAGACATCCGGACAAACCATTAATCTTATTAAAATGCCATGGAATCTTTGCTGTCTCTGGGAAGACCGTATTTTTCAAGGACTTGCCCAAAGACCCTCACATTGAGCAAGCTAAAGGATATTTGCATAGAAATATTTTCAAGAATTAACTATTTTAAATATACTCTGCCCCAGTGGTTCATTTAAAATCTTTGCCCTACAGCTGCTGAAGCTGATGTTAGTTTTGAGGGCAATTGGCTGCTTCCCAGAATGTATTTATAAGGTACATTGTAGACAGAGGCAGTTACCTGTTTTTCAGAGATGGAGGCTTAAACCTATCCAAGATTTCTAGGTTCTGTGATTTAGTTAGTTAAAACAAACATAACACAAAGAGAGAAAGGTAGAAAAAAATCACTTTAACCTGTATCTTGGTTTTATACTGTGTCCATCATTTATTTTCCCAGTGCTTCTTTGGGCATGTGACTAATAAGACCGGTACTTAGGTTTAACAAAACCATTTAATAATCATACCATACATTTGTGTAATCTGAATGTATGACTTAAACTGATTCCACCAGACATGGCCTTGGAGTTTTTTCTCTTTCTTTGCAGTTCTCATACCCAGTTTGCAATAACATTGAACAACAAAGATGCCCTCACTGGAGACCATGAGACCTTGGCTTCATATGGGATAGTTTCTGGAGATATGATATGTTTGTTACTGGACGAGACCAATGAAGCACCCATATTACCCCCATCCTTATCTTCACCTCCTCCCTCACTGCAGAATAATCACAAACTGTTCACCTTGACCACCAGCCACAGTCAGGCCAGCAGTTCAGAAACAGAAAGGCAGAATGGGCCATGTGAAGACCTTAAAGCTCAGACTGATGCTCAGAAGAGCGATAATATGGTAAGTACTTAAGGACTGAGGTACACGGATCAGGAAATAAGAGGAGGCAGCACACTGATGCTGGTTGCTAGACTGTATAATAGGGAGCGTCCTTGAAGTATTATGGTTCTAAGTGCTTACCTGGTGTTTGGTCAATCACTTATCTGTCTAGTACTGTCTCTATTTATAAGCTATTAAGCTTTATCCATGCCAGAGATGTTAAGGTGTTTCAAACTCCATTTGAGTCCTTTACATATCTCTAGATTTTTGCTAATCAGATTTCTGCAGAAACACACACCCTTTTCAAGGGAGCTAGGAGTGAGTTCTTCTCCCACCTCCACAGCCTCCCTTTAAAAAGCCACTTCTGATACTTGCCACAAGAGTATGTGTTTGTTCCCCCTCCTCCTCTCCTAAGCCCTCAACCGAGCCAGTGTGAAATAATGTCCACTGGAGGAGAGAGTAGTTTTGTAATCAGTTGAAATAATGTCCATGGTTTAAAGAGTTTGTCATGAAGTAGGAATATTCTGCAGGAACAGTTCCCTTTTAAGAAATGTGTCACTTTAGGGTTGGTTCCAACACATGAAACTATATTTTTTAAACACACACAATCCTAAAACACAGAATTGTAGAGCATCTTGTTACAGTCTTTGTGCCCACCAATGTGAAAACTTGAAAAATAAATTGTAATATAAATTAAGGGGTGAGGGAGGAAATTCTAGAAAAAGTAAAATGTGGGAGAAAATACTGTTCCACCTTTGTGGGAAGCACTGCCCCTACACTTTACTCTTAAAAGACAAGCTCCTCATTTCAGAAAAGTTTGGACATAGTAATCATTTAGTTGTACTTATTTCATGTGTCTAAGATAAAATTTCTTCCCTCCCTTCCAGTAGGCTTTCCTTCCAAAATTTAGGAAAAGGTGGAGAGCAACTTTTCATGTACTCCTTTATATGCCACAAAACTAAAGTGTAAAAATTTGAAAAACAGTTTAAATTGCTTCTTTTGAATTTTATTTCAGGCAGTTTTGAGGGGGCATTTAATCATACTATATGTTATAAAATCTGAATGTCTGACTTTAAGGGTATCTTAGTAGAAGGGAAAGTGTGGAGAAGACCTTTATGGTTTTTGAGGGGGATGCTCTTTTGAGAATTAGATCTAAGGGGCTGGGAATAATTTCATTTACAAAGAAACTTGGGCATTCTGGACCAGTCTTAGTCTTGTCATTTTTGGTCAGCTGCCTTGAATTTTGACAAATGGTGATGCCATACTGTGTAGAGTTGTGCCCCTGTAGCCTGCTCTAAGAATCTTCATGGTGCTTTAATACATTATTTATTTGTAGTACAGTAGTGCGTATAAGCCCATTGTATGTACAACATCTATCACACATAATAGACTCTGATCTGAAGAGTCTGTATTACAAATAGACAAAACAGACAAAAGTAGTAGTAGTATTCCCATTTTACATAGGCACAGAGATTAAGTGATTTGGTGAAGATCACACAGAAAGTCTATGGGAGAGCCAAGAATTGAATCAACTCCAGTGCCCTAACCCCAAGACATTCTATCTCTTGGAGGTTGCTTTGTGTTGTAGTGCAAGAAAGCCCCTCTTACATTTGAGAAAAGTTGTCATTCAAAAGTAGTATCCTTCTAAGCTCCGCATGGCAATTCTGAGTGACTGACCAGTCTGTGCCCCCAAATCAGAGCTTCACAATATAGTTGAAAGAAGACTGAAAGGGCTAGCAGGATTATCAATTTAATCCATGTAGGATTAAGTTTTTGAATGCCACCTTGTTTTTATTACTTTCCCTTTAAGGCAGGATCCAGCCTAGAGTTTGCTTCTGGGCTAGTCCCAGATGATGTTGATCTGGAAGAAGGTACAGGTTCTTATCCTTCTGAGCCAATGCTGTGCAGTGAAGCTGTGGATGGAGAAGTGCCACACTCCTTGGAGACCCTCTACCATTCTGCTGAATGTGCCCGTGCCAACGATGCCTTGATAGTTCTGGTACATCTTCTCATGATGGAGACAGGTTATGTACCGCAGGTAAATGCAAAACTGGAAGAGAAGCCTCCCACTTAGTAGGAGAAAAATTGGAATATCTAGAATATTGTTCATGTGTCTGTACTTATAGATCTACTGTTGATGATTTACATCCCTCTCAGTAGCATGGGCAGCTGAAGTACCAGCTTCCCTAGTTTATCTTGCCAACATGCCTTAATGATGAAAGAGTGGTACAATCTCTAAGAGTGGGACAGTAGTCCAGTCTACATATCTAGTCAATCCTTGGCCTCCCTGCTTAAGTGGGAGGATGTTAGCTACTCATTTTTGGCTATGCAGGGATAATGTTTAAATTCAGTTCCTAGAGTGGAGAATGTATGCATTTATATCATTCTGTATTCAGTTATCAATAATTTTGTGTACTCCACCCTTGCCTCTCTTGGCATTCACAAAGGAAAAATATGCCTTTCATACCAGCATTGTGTATTGACTGCCTGCCTTCTAATTTGGAATAATTGAGTTCCTTTTATATATATGGGAACATGATTTGTGACAATGGATGTCTTTGTTACAATCTCCCCCTCGCCCCCCATATTTGA
Source organism: Lepidochelys kempii (assembly GCF_965140285.1). NCBI lineage: Eukaryota > Metazoa > Chordata > Testudines > Cheloniidae > Lepidochelys > Lepidochelys kempii. The sequence goes on from NC_136380.1 coordinate 255,298,934, forward strand.
CAGTTTCATTGGTGTTCACCTCAGATGATAGTTACTGTGGCTAAGAAGTTCATATATCTGCACGAGATGAGCATTTTTCCTCACCCCTTGGCTATTAGTTGTAGGATGCACTAGTCAGCCACTGTGAGCTATGTCTCTTCAGCTCAGCCAGAAGTCTTGGGAGTAGTAACTGAGGCTGCAGCACAAAATTGTGAGGAAACAAATGGAGTGAAGCACACAGATACTATAGTAATGAGAGCCATATAGAAAGACCATGAGGAAATTAATAATTCTGTCTTTAGAGCAGGGTTTGAATAATGTACAGTAAATCAGGCCTGAGGCCATGTATTGTTCAGTGAGGGGAAAACAATATTGAATAGCTGCTTGTTCAGTGAGTACTGTCCATCCTATGCAGTGAATGAGGCAGGGCTCCTGTTGAAAATATAGTATATGATCATGCAATTAAAGATTGTATCATCATGCATATTTACGAGGGGGCCCAGTTAAGGTTGCACAGGCCTCTTAATTCTAGCATTCCCTAACTTTTGGGTGCTTGACTTCGGAACCTTAATGTTCTTTTAATAGTGTTTTTGTGTATGTGTGTTAAATATATATAGTCAAACCAGTAATATATATAATAAACATGGATTCATGAAGACAAAGGCACCCGGCTTCACTGGGAGAGAGGTGAAAATTGTCCCAACAGCCTTTCTTAAAACATTCTTAATATTAATTTTCTGCAGCCTGTGGCATGTACTGCATATATAGTGAATTGTGGTATAAAGGTTTTATTGATACGAGTTTAAGATGACTTGTGTATTCATAAGCGGTGAAGCTAGAGGTATGTTAATGTGGCCATCCCAAGTTTATGCTGATAAAACCTTTATGCCACATTACACCACTAAGTAGTGTGTCTCTGTAGAGCAGACATATTAATTATTCTGTCACACACACATCTGTTGGGATTTGAGTAGCTGTTAATATTTTAATTTAGTTCTTCTCAGCCTTGGTCGGATTGCTCAGGAATGCAGTGTTGTTTCTTTTCATTTACTGTCAGGGAACTGAAGCAAAGGCAGTATCTATGCCTGAGAAATGGAGAAGTGGAGGTGTTTATAAACTGCAGTACACTCACCCCCTCTGTGAAGATGGCTCTGCTGCTCTGACCTGTGTGCCTTTGGGAGATCTTATTGTCATTAATGGTAACTGTGCCAGGCATTAGAAATGTCTCTGTGATCTGACTTTTTTTACCCTTATACTCTATATATTGTCATATGATGCTACTTCATCCTTTTCCCCTCTGGAATCTCTCTCTCTCTCCCTTCCTTCCCCCTTTCTCTTTGTGGTGCTACATCACAGCTACCATTCTTCCAGCAAGGGAAGATGGGACTAGATTTCCTTTGAATCTTTAGCTTCTTAATCAGTTGAGCAAGAAAAGGTGCTCCCTCCTGGGGTTCAGAATGTGCTTGACTCCTTCTTGCCTGGGTGGCGATCCCAGGTCTCCCACCTATCAATACAGAGCAAACCCAATGGCTACTGAGCCAGCTCAAGTATTCAGTTTTAATTAGCATGTTGGCAAACTTGTCTGTTCCTTCTTTCGACTCATGGGAACTTGTGAAGTACAATACAAGGTGTTAAAATAGACCTAATGGGTTTAGCAGTATTTATGTTTTTGTATTACATGCTATTTGTAAAGGTCACAGACAAGTTCCAGACTTATTTATTTTGATGATTCAGCAAGCAGTCACTTTAGCAACATCCCTAAGCTTCTTTCCACATTTTCAGTTCATCAGAACTATTCATTCCAGAAAATTAGTGCCATTACTTTCTCTTAAAATGATTTCCAGGTGATTTGGAGTATTTTTTGACCTAATTTACTCATCATTTTGGACACTTCCACAGTTTGCAGGGGCAGTTACTTCTGGGCTTGATTCTAACCTCAGATACAGAAATGTGCACTTCAGTGGAAAGTACATATACGTTAAAAAAAAATCCATGACCGCATGCATAAGCACTTAGGCTCTCTCAGGATATGTGACGAAGCATGTCTCACTGTCCAGGATTTAAATCTAATCCTTTGGCCAAGTCAGGAGAATTGCTTACTTGAATTTATGATGGAGAGGGGCAGTGCACTGACTACTTCGTGTACAAGAGCGTTCATCTAGTGAACAGGAGCAATGACTCCTTGCTACAGTTTGATTTCTTCAATGACCTTGTTAGAAATAATGGATCATGGTATATCACTGCCATCTCTTACCTTTGTTATGACTATTTCAACTGAAAAACTGCTGTAGGTAACTGATGTTTTTCTCTTCTATGCTACTTTGCATGTATTCATTTTAGGGGAGGTAAAATGGGTTTAGATATCTGCTTGTCAAAATTGTATGTTTTCAGTTCCTCTCCTCAGTAAGGAGACTGGGGGAAGGAAAACTAAACTATTTCCAAGGATAAGGTAATGAGATGGTCTTTGTAGTCTCTCACCATGTTCATTTCTTTCTTTCTTTTGCTTTTGCAGCAACATTAAAAATCAACAACGAGATTAAAAGTGTGAAGAGACTGCAGCTGTTGCCAACATCCTTCATTTGCTTTCAGGAATCAGGTATTTAGAATGCGGCTCTTTAGAAAACAGCCAGCCTGAAAAGTGAGGGAGCACTAACATAGACAGCAAACGTTTGACAGAGAGGCCCAAGATGCCAAAGGTGGTGATAAAAGAAGGTGGGTGACCACCAGTTCATGAAGCAGCTAGCCATGAGGAAAAAGGAATACAGAAGTGTGGCCACTAAGTAGAATTTTGCTGTTAAGATTACTTGAATTTCCTAGATTAGCTATGTAAGTGAAGAACCTTGAGAGACCATCGGGCCTCTTCTGCATTATATCCCTTTTTCATGGGGCTTCTAACTAAATATATGGATGTATATAGGTGTTTCTAAGGTAGCAATGGTGAACCATTTAGGACTCATTTTTGTTTTCTCTTTTTGTGGGAATTGGGGGTTCAATGTGACTAATGTCAGCTCTGTCTTTGTGGCATTGTAAATGTTGTTCTTGTTAGAAAGCGTGTGCTGACCACTTAGTCCAGGATGCCAAAATTAGGGAAACATCCAATGCAAAAGATCTGGATTTTACATTAGCACAGGTCTCACTCTGTTTTGTACTCTAAAGTACGCATGACTGCTTTGTTGCCAGTAGCTGCATTTTATTGCACTGTATCCTGGGTAGCCCCAGATCCTTATATAACAAGACTTTATTGAAAAGGCTACAGAAGGATAGCTAAACAGTGAAGTGTAGCCAAGATCATAGCAGCACCATTTTGCTTTTGTTGCTGCAATGAGAGAATGGGCAACCATTCCTGTCAGCCCCTCATCAGTCAGGTTAACAATTCAAGCATATGTGCCTGCTCTGTGGCTAAAATCTGGCAAATGTGTTGAGTCTGTAAACAAATTTTATTTGAAAAGCTCTTGGTGTCTGTAAACACAAAAGGATAACACTTGGCTACTTGTGAATATATGCTATGGACTTGGTCCATTACATTACTGTGGTGGCAACACTTCTTAATTACTGACCTGGTCGACCGGATTGTGATCTTCTAAGAAACTTCTAAGTCTTGATAGGACTGCGGAGTGGTTCTTTTTGTTTTTAAAACTGATCAAATATTTAAATGTCTGACTTTTGGATCGTTGGAGATGATTTAAAGGAGAAAAATACGTAGTTACAAAGGAGTCTGTATCCAATCTCAGAAATACAAGGAACTCCCAGCTGAAGGCTGAAACTCCATCCTTTTCTCAAACTATTCTACTGGCTTATCACAGGTCTCTTAATGTAATTTTTGCTGCCCTTTCTAGTCACAGCAGGAGGACAAAGAGGGCTTTGTAGCATACCTAACGCAGAGGGTATCTGATCCTTGATTGAGGTTCCATCGCAGTACTATAATGGAAACGGAAATATATCCACCAGGATTCTAAGCTTTATTTCTTTCGCCCCGCTATAGATTTGGCCAGGTTCCAGTGCCTGTCCTCTTATTCTGATCCACCCCAAATAAAATATTTTACTTTGTTGTTTCCTTCATATGAAAAATGAAAACTTTCATGAACTATAGAGTTCTGTTTGTACACAAAATGTAACCCATAAACCTCTCTGCCTTGTATGTTGTATAACAACTTGTTGAAGTTAAACTCTGTCTTCTTATTTCAATAGAAGAAAATGTTGGAGGGGTATACAAAGATCTTCAGAAACTATCCCGCCTCTTTAAAGACCAGCTGGTGTACCCTCTTCTGGCTGCTGCCCGACAAGGTAACATCAATAAAAGCAACTGGTATGTTATCAGTTGGGAACTATCCAAAGCCCTACATAGAAAGAGTCATGAATAACCTAAGTGCTGGCTACATAGGGAGTAAGAATAAATATTCCTAGTTCTAAAGATATTAAATTAGTAGTCATCTAATTTTAGAAATGTTAGTAAAACTGTTAAAAATCTGAAATTGCTTGTGTAGTTCAAATTAAATAGAGCATTTGGGTTTCACTTAATGGGCTCAAGATTTACGCCACTGCTGAGACAGCTGGAAAGACTATTTCCAATGGTGATGATGACAAAGTAGCAACCAGGCTTAAAGTGCTGAATTCCTTGGCTGAAGTTCTGTGCTGTGTATTTGTTCCTTTTGTTAGGCTGGGGGAAAGCTGTGCAGTATTACATCTTTTGTGGGATGACATGTTTAATGGTTGGTTACTGAGATGATGTTGGAAGGAATGGTGTGAAGCAACCGAGCTTGGTGATTTGTGTGGCAATAGTAAAGCATAGTTTGTTTTTACAGGAATTGCCAGACTAAATCTCAGCCTCACAATCCAAAGACAAACTCAATGATAAATTCTTTCTATTGGAGTATTTTTTGAATTTTGTTGTGTTTTCATGGGATTAGAGGTTCTTTGTTGAAAGTGGTTTATGTGGAATACTGGAATTAGACAAATATTGCCTTTACCTTTCCAACCTCTTGCTCAGTTTTGTAGTCTGTGAAGCATGATTAGTTCCTTAGGGCATCTTAAGTTTGAGGGACAATAGTGTGGAGCATAGCCAGTGCTGTATTCCTATTTCGTCCATTTCACATGTGTGCGGAAAGTGTCTCTCTCCAATCTGTCATAGTAAGTCTCATCATAGCACTTTCAGAGTTAAGTAATGCAACTGAAAGCTCCATGGGAAATGACTTAAGGGAAAATGTTTCCAAACCAGGAAAGGACCCCTTGATGATGGGAATGACACTCAATTATTGCAAATAATGCTGCTTTCTCCTCACCTCCCATTCTAGCTCTGAACCTGCCAGATGTGTTTGGCTTGGTAGTCCTTCCTCTAGAACTGAAGCTACGGATTTTCCGACTTCTGGACATCCGTTCACTCCTCTCTCTGTCTGCTGTCTGCCGAGACCTCTACACAGCTTCCAATGACCAGCTTTTATGGAGATTTATATACCTGCGGGACTTCCGAGGTGATTTCCACATGCACCCTTTCTCCCTAATTGGGCTGCCACCTAAGGTCTCTTGTCAAATTCATTTTAAGAGGGGCTTCCTCAGCTACATCTGTTTCCTAAAAATGGAGAGTAAATTTATTAATTAATCATTATATTGACTAATTGTGTTGGCTAGTTGAAAGCATAATACTGGCAGATGCTTCCTTCGGTGATTCTTAGATTATGGGCAACTGATAATCTGCCAAACATTTGCTGGTGGTCCACAGAGAGCTGGCCCGTCACCTGGTGCTGAGTCTCCTACTTTTCAGCTGTTTCTATAAAGACTCAGGCTCTTTATTGCAAAGATGGGGAGAGGAAGAAACCTTTGCCAGTGTCTCTCAAAAGAAGTTCTTTAGGAAACTAAGCAGTTATGGGTTGAGAGGCAAAGTGCTGTCACACAGACACTGGCAGACACTGACAGTATTTCTAGGGTTTCTGTAGTTGATGAATAGATACAGGAGCTTGAAATTTGGTGTGAAGCAGGGAGAATGAATAGATTGAATGGCTCCTGGCAGTACATCTTCTAGGAGTCCTAATGTTTAAGGATACTGACTCTTTATATACAAAGGTGCTTAGGGTCTGATCACCTACCTTATTTGTAAACCCCCGCAAAAACTATCTACTTATGCACCTCAGTATGAATGTGTTTTTTTTTTTTTTTTAAAATGCTTATTAAATTTTGCCCCTTCACAGATCAAACTGCTAGGCCTCGCGACACAGACTGGAAAGAGGTATGTGGGTATTATATATGTTCTCTTTGGGATAAATCTCCATGGCTTGTTTAAGAATGAGCGTAAGGCTTGGAGATTAAGTGGGAGCAGAGATTAGGTTCTAAAATGCCTGGAGCTGAGATCTTCATATGCACATCATGTTCAGCCCACACAGGAGAAAATGCATTGCATCACTCCTAGTACCCTCCTTGGCCAAATCCTGGAATAAATTTGAGGATCCTCTGCAGGGAGCTAGCTGTATGCAGTCCTTGGCACGAAGGAGGGTTGCTGTTTTAGACATTGAGACTGGCAAGAGAGAATCTCAGCAGTGCTGCAGAACAGTGTAACTGAGTCTCAGATACCAGGGCCTGTTTGTAAACATTACTATCAATTCTGAAATGACCTCTTCAGCTAGAGAAGCACTAACCTCTAGTGATTAGAGCAAGAGACTAGGAGTCACTGACTTTTTATGACACATTGGACAAGTAACTTAACTGCTCACTATCTCAGTTTTCCTGTCTAAAATGTGTATAATGGCACAAACTTTACTTTTCACCCAAGGATCTTAAAATATGATTCATGTAATTGTAAGTAACGCTTTGTGGGGATAAGGAAAATTAGCCCTGTCTCTATTATATTTCATTTCTAAGGTGGCTTTTTGATGATTTTAGGCAAATATTTAGATCCCAAAGCAGCCATAAACCACACAAAATTAAGTGCCAAATTTGTACTTGGTGTAATCTTGACAATTTCAGTGGAATTAAACCAGGGATAAATTTGGTCATGGAGGTTTAAAGTAAATCCAAGTAGTCAGTATTTTTGGGGTTCTAATTCAATGGGAATCCAAAAAGAGAGAGACCGACCAAGTCAGAGCCCTTTCCACAGAAAAGTCTGATGCTCAGAAGGATGGTCTGAGTCGTCTGAATCAGGACAGTCCTGCCGTGATTTGAATACGGGCAGCTGGATCATTAGTGTGCAAATTGTAAATAACTGATAGAACATGGAGGGAGCTCTCCCTTGCCTTCTACGCCTGTAACAAGTGTGTGAAGGAAATCCAGTGTGGGTGAAGCTAGAACAATGAGCACCACTCAAAATTTAATCTCCATTTTTTCTTTTCTGTAGCTGTACAAGAAGAAACTAAAGCAGAAGAAGGAAAACCTGAGATGGAGGCACATGATGTTCCTGCCCCCACCTCCTCATCCCATTCCATTTCATCCCAGCCCATTCTATCCAAACCCCTTCCCTCCCAACCCATTCTCTCCTAACTCCATCTACCCCCCAATGATCATTGGTGGAGAATATGATGAGAGACCAACTCTTCCTTATGTTGGAGACCCAATTAACTCACTCATTCCTGGCCCAGGGGAGGCACCAGGCCGGTTTCCTCCATTCAAACCACATTTTGATCCAATTGGCTCTCTGCCAGGGCCAAATCTAACACTGCCAGGGCGAGCTGGTCCCAATGACAGATTTCCTGCCAGACCCAGCCGAGGCCGCACAATTGACATCCGCCGTTCATTCATCTGACTGCCACCTCTTCCTTTAATGAGTTTCTAAATTTTAGTTCCTGAGCTTGCTTTCTAACTGCAGGAGATTACATCAGGGCACTAACATCAACCTTCCTTTCTGATTATGGTGGGAATTCATGGGCACAAGGATATCTTGCCCACAAGGTATGGGTTCACTTAGTCTCTGTGGAAGTGATAATGCTGCACCACCTAGAATTCAGTGCTATTTCCAAAGTAGCTCTGCCTTGAAAGTTTGTGCTACTGTGTTTTCCCCTCTCTAATCATCTGTGAAGTGCTACTTAGAGAGCAGAAGGTTGTTGGCCTGATATTTGCTGCATCAGATAAAGAGCACTTTAAGCACAAATACTATGCTGGTCTGACTTCTTGTTATCTGAGTGATTGAATTAAGTGTTCGGGATATATGATGGCTTTTATAATCCACCTGGCTAAAAGCCTTTCTCAGTAAGGGAACCCTTCTTTTTCCACACTGTATAAGGTGCTAGAACTGGTGTTTACAGCACACATTTGAGTGTCTGAAGTGTTCCTAAAGTTGATCAATTACTTTCTCTTCACTAAAAGAAAAGTAGTACTTGTGGCACCTTAGATACTAACAAATTTCACAAGTATTCCTTTTCTTTTTGCGATGGCTACTAACTAACACGGCTGCTACTCTGAAACTTTTCTCTTCACTGTTTTTTTTAATTTTATTTTACTACTTAAAAAGCAGTTTTGGTGTAGGACTCAATGCACAAAGAATACAGGGCTAGGTTTCTTTACTGCAGAAATAATATCACAGAACAGTTCATCTTACAAACAGCTGAATAAAAACATGCTACAGTTCAATCCAAAAGTCTGAATAAAAGCACAAGCAAAATGCAATGACCTGCAGCAAAACTTAAAGTGCATCTGTCTCCCTCCTTCTTTAGACTGTTTGGTTTTGCATATAGTGAGTAAAGGCATTTTTGTGGGTTTAAAAACGGAGCAAAAATAAACCTTTCCCAGCTGGCTAACCTACCTAGTACAGTAAAATAGGGTGACCTTCCTAGCTGCAGTGAAGACCAGATTGCAGCAGGAAACTCTGAGTGACTTCCCACATAGACTGGTATGTGATCCCATTACTGCAGTATCAAATGATATATCTTTCAGGTGAGTAACACATCTCAGCATGTGTTTTCAGCGCCATTAATACATTCCCATTTTAATTAAAGCAGCTAATGGGACCATAGCCAAAGCATCCTAACAGAAAGATCATTCCATGAATGTACACCGTTATTGAGCCTGGGACTACCTCTGGCCTAGTTAAAAGAAGATGGCAGTAATTATAAAGGGGATCTTTACTAAAAAATATGTTTGTTTAATAAATTTTCCAAACTTTTTTGAGAATAGTTTTCAGTATCTCTGCAAGTCTGAATAGTGCTGATAACTCCATCACAGCTGCTATTTTACTGATATTTCCCTGTTCCAGGTTATAGTTGAGACAAAGGAAATTGTCTGGCTTTTCCTGTCTTTCACTATCAAAGCAGCAGCTTCCTGTTAATTGTTATTACCTGTCTGATTTAAGGTCAGATTTTCAGTGGCACATCTGCCCATCTGGTTTGAAATCCTGACACTACTGAAGACAATGGGAGATTTGCCATTTATTTTAATGAGCCAGGATTTAATCCATTTTGCTGGATTAAATGGCACAAATGGCCCCTGCATTCTTTGTGCTCCTGCAGTTAATTGCTAGTGCAAATCTGCATTTGGATAGCTGAACACCTGACTAGGGATGTAGTAGCAGAATGTAGGGACACAATTTTCCCTTTAGAAAGCGAGGCTGCCCTTAATCTTTGTTTACTTGTAGTGGCTAGAATACCTCATTCCATTTTAGTTTTCCTCTAAGCAGAAATAGGTGTATGTTTAGGCCTCATAGCTAACAAATGATGATTGACATTCCATAGGTTATAACAGAAAAAAGGGAATTCAGGCTCTGTAGGTGTTGTGCCATGATGAGCACTTTAGAAATGTACCCATAATATTGCAAGCAACCACATGTGAGTTTAATGCATTGTTTGTTTTAAAATTATTTATTTTCTTACCTTGACCCGTTCACTAACTAGCTCTTAAAAAGCAGATATCCGGAAAAGAGATTTGTGTATGTGTTACACTGATAAGTTAATTTAGGGGGGACGGTTCCTGGCTTACAGTGTTGGAGCCTGAAGTGTATTTTTTCTACAGGCTTCTCCATGTTGCGTCCATCTGCCAGTGTGTCCCAATCCTACTCTGGAATGACTGCCTCTAGGGCAGAGAGGGTATCTGTCCATATCCAATCTGTATCTGTTGTTTCTGTTTGGCATACTGCCACCAAAGGTGCCAATTGTGCCGGTGGTGGTTGTGATATGTATGCTTGTTCACAAGGAAGGGAATTGAAATGACCTGTTTATAAAATGAAGCTAGTCATTACCATTGCTCATGGCTCTCTCGTGCTGGATTTAAAACTGTGTGACCTAGAGCACAAGAATCTAACTTTTTTTCCTGAGCCTTCCAATTCCAGAGAATTGTTTTTTATGTTTTTATAACCGAACATGAATGTATAATAAGAATGCAAACTTGCCATGGACAAATGCATATGTAATTAGATACAAGGGAGAGGAACAGCTGAACATTGGCTTTGGGATGCCCACTTATCATGTCAGTCTTCCAGTTCTAAAAGAGGGCAATTGGGTCGCCACTCTTCATGCAATTCTCCAAAAGTGAAACCAAAGGAAATCAAAGATCTGGAGCCCCATATCTTTTACTCACAGCAATCCCCTATTTGCAATACCTCTAGAGCTGCTGCTAATGGACACTCAGGAATGAGATGGCATAATGCAGTGGTCCTCAAACTATTGTACTGGTGACCCCTTTCACATAGCAAGCCTTTGAGTGCAAACCTCCCCACCCCTTATAAATTAAAAACACTTGTTTATATATTTAACACCATTATAAATGCTGGAGGCAAAGCGGGGTTTGGGGTGGAGGCTGGCAGCTCATGCCCCCTATGTAATAACCCCCAGTTTGAGAACCCCTAGCATAATGGGTTTTCTTTCTTTTTTCATATTTAAGCTGACCGGAATGCAAAGCCTGACAATATCCAATTGGAGTGAGCAGGATACAGTAGGCAGCAGCACTGAGGCACTATCTATGGTGGATAAATGGAAGAAAGGAGAGCAATGGTTCCCAGGGCATGCTTAGGGTTCTCTAATCCCTGGCATTGCATTGGAATGTAAACCATATTAATTATCTTTCAGGTCCAGGTGCACTGGTTAGGCTGAGAAACTGTCTATTTACAAACATTTCTGCTGCTGTCATACACAAGAATATATTCACTTTTTTTTAATCTGTAGGCAAGGTGCATGAAAACAGAATTGCTGTGTGTTTGTAATTCATCAGTTCCTGTTCTTACAAGCTCTGCAAGTCCCTCTTTTCCCAGAAGCTTCCACATATGTCACTCATCTTCAGATTCTGGAGTGAGCCACCTGCCTTCCTCTCTGCTGTTTATCGTAACAGAATCTACTAGCAAACGCTACCCCAGGGACAGTATATTGTTTTCCCTGATATCCTGTCTGATGCTGTTACTTCCACAGTACCTAATTCTTGTGCTGCATACAGCATTATTCACTCTAGTTGAAGAATGAACAGCAAACTAGTTAAGGAGACTATGTTGGTTGACCAAGCCAAAGGCCTAAAAGAATGTATAAGATAAGGTACATCCGCATCCTATTTCAATTTACTTCCTATTAGTTGCTTTTTCTGCTACACTCTTCTCTTTCAGCCCCTTGGCATATAAATTACACCCACTAAACCCCACTCTTGTGTGACTTTGAACAAGTTATTTAATTTCTCCATGCCTCAGTTTCCTATCTGTAAAATGGGGATAATACTCCCCTTTTCTCACCATCTCACTCTCTTGTCTATTTAGACTGTCAACTCTTTGTGATGAGGACCGTCTCTTGCTATTGATTGGAGACTTTCAGTAGCGCCTCAGATTTAGGAGCACAAGTGGCATTGACTTCAATGGAATTTGCGGTTTTAAAAGCAATAGGTGCTTTTGCAAATCTCCCCAAGCACAAGGGTAGCCCTGACAGTGGGTTGGGCCTCCTAGGTGCAACTGGAATATTAATAATAAACTTAGAACATAACCCTCTTACCTCTAACCTGTAAACTTGGCTGCCTGCAACTGACAGCACTTCTGACTTGTCAGCCTCTTGTGTGGCATGAAATTGAAATGTTCGGGAGCTAGAGCACTGACTGAACATGAATTACCAAGTAAAATTGATTGTGGCTGTTGAGACACACTGCAGCCCTTGTTTATTGTGAGGGGGGTAGTTAGGCGTTCCAGTTTGTTTGCTTGCAGCTTGTAAGGTGACATTTGGGAGCACAAAGCTAAATGCCTCAATGAGCAGGTCTGTCTCTTATACTGTCAATGGATTTGTTACTTCACATTGTACATGGCAATTCTGCAAGCATAACAATTCCTATAATCCAGTTCTATTCTATTCTCATAAACTGTGTGCCAGTAACCCTGACACCTTTGCTATTACAGCAGCACCAGCTGAGCAGTTCAGACAAAGATGTAAATTTTTAACTTGGATTGTTTAAAATCAAAACAACCATCTTTTCGTAGTGCCATAAGGTCGTTACTGTCTTGCTGTAACTACCCTTCCTCACCCCTGCTCTGGTCAGAACCGCTGCATGTGCTGTTAGAAACATACGTTAAGTAGGGTGTAAACATACTGTTTTGCTAAAGAGACTGATTTTCAAGAAAAGACATGGACAGCTGAAGCTCAGTCCTACAGTATGAAACATTTCAGCAGAGAGCAACTCTTAGGCCTTGTCTACCCTAGAAAGGGTTTGCCAGTAGAGCTAGCTATCTTGCGAAACCTGTCCGGGGAGAGGCGGTTTATGCTGGCAAGAGTGTTTGTCCTAGTATAGCTTATTCTGGTTCGCTAAATGAAATAAGCTGTAACAGCAAAAGGACTTTTGCTCGCATAACTGCATCCACAGTAGGGATACAGTGAGGTGACTTTTTCCATATACCCATAACTGCTGGCAAAACGTCCGCGTAGCGCAGGCCTGAGACTTACAGTTTTCACTGTGTTCCTTTAAACTGGAGATTTCTTTGAAATAAGATACTGAGTTGCTGTCTGAACTATTGATGTACATCCCGCCCCCGATCTCTCTTGCTTTAATTAAGTCAACTATTGCAGTTCTTTTGGTCTCCTGCAGTCAGATAATGCCATAGTAGTATGAATAGACTGCCTGAGTGGCACATACCAAGGTATGTAAAATATAATAGGGGGCTGTGACCCTCTGTGACTTCACCTAGCCTATGTATCTCTCAGAATTATGCTGGCCTTGCTAGCTATGCCAGCTGGGGCTATGCAAGTTGCTTGAGAGGACTACACTATAGCAACAAACAGCTTGTATAAAGTACAGGCTTTGGGGGTTTTTTTTGTTTTTTTTTTAAGTGATGGTAGTTAACTACTGGAACAGTTTACCAAGGGATGTGGTGGATTCTCCATCACTTGAAGTCATTATATCAAAATTACATGTCTTTCCAAGTGCAATGTTGTAGTTCAAACCACAAGTTGGGAGCTTGATGCAGGAATTACTGGGGGAGGGTCTCTGGCCTGGGTTAAATAGGAGGTCAGACTAGATGATCACAATGGTCCCTTCCTTCTAGCCTTAAAGATCAATGAATTTCTCACTGCCTTTTCATTTAGGACAAAGCATCACTTTGTTAATTTAATAAACCTGCACTCTAAAATGGTCTAGAAGCTAAAAATGGGGGGGGGGGGGGAACGTCCTACTATCCTCAAACCCAAAGCTCACTGTTACCAAATGTGCACTGCTGGGAGCACTTCTGGGCCTTCCCATTGACTCCTATGGCTGAGATGTAGATTTTGCTTCCAGAGGCTGCATGTACTCATAGCTGCACAGAGGTCTTGAAAAGAAATGAGTGGGCGGGGGAGGATTCAGGTTATTGGGCCTGAGGCAGCTGAGTAGCACTAAATATTACCTTAAATTTGTATTCCCTTAGATGAGTCGCTTTGGCATAGAGTCAATGCTGTTAGCTTGTAGTAGTAAACGGTGGAAAGTAAACGCTGCTGCTCTGAGCAGCAGCATTAGCAAGTGCTCCAATTGGTGGTACAGTGACCGCTTTGGGTTGATTTGAAGTGCAATGCCAGACTAGTCTCCTAGTTATTTCAGTTTTGCATAGACAGTGCTGGAAAGAGGAAGCAAAACAAGTTATTTGGTTTATAAGTGGGGGTGGAATAGCTGAGCTTTCTGGCAGTGAGCCCTTTTCTTTGATGTACCCTGGAAACATTTACTCTCTAGAAAAGCCTAGATAGAAAGGAAAGAGCCTAAGAATTGGGGTGTGTGTGTGTGTGTGTGTGTGTGTAAAGAAGGAACACATACCTCCCCCCCACACCAGAGTTGCACTACCTCCTCTCCACAAAATGGAGCCTGTTAAATCACCTGTGGCTTTTGCCACTGGTACAGTGTGTGCTCATGGCAATTCAAGGCCATTTGTCACCCTTCATTGTGCCTGGAGACTGCAAAGCAGCACGTGCCACTTTCTCGCTCCTGCACAGGAGCAGTAACTTGTAGTTATAGTGCTCTGTGTTTCACCACTTAGCAAAGCCGGAAGGAAGATCTAGAAGCACAGAAGGAAAACGATAAATCAGGAGGTTTTTTCCTTCAATATTAACCTACAGACATAATTCACTGGTCCAAAAAACCTCCCCACCCAGAAAAAGTGGCATGCTAGAAAGCACTCAGCTCGCCAAAGACATTTCATCTACGAAGACCCAGTCAGGATAGTCCCTGGGAGCTGACTGTCTTGGGGCCCTGTGGCTGTGCTGTAGTGACAGTTATTACTGGTGGTGTGCAGGAATTGTCTGGCTTTATTCCCATGTTGGTGTAAAATCCAAGATGTCCAGCCTGCTGTTTTTCTTGCTACTTTGGGGTTCTGTTCCCATTTCAGCTTACAGCAAAGCACTAAACCACAGGCAGAGCTGCACACTGAAATGTGTTTGATATCCATAAAATGTCCTCTCCCAGCCCCAAACAGGAACTTCCTGGTGTGCTGCAAAGGGGACATGGGCTCAAGGGTCCAGCCCTAAAGTTACATGTGAGGATTGGTACAACACTACTAGATAGAGCCAGAAGGAAAGTTTAGCAGAAATGTCTTCTGTGTCATCGGGTTCACCGGGCCTCCCTTCCTGTGCATAAGATTGGTGGGATGGAAATACCACACTCGCATCAGGTGTATTGTAAACTGAACTGCTCCTGTTCCAAGGAGCAGAGCCTCAGCTGGGGTAAATTTTCCTAGCAGCAGTCATTAATGTCCAGCTATTTATATAGCTTCTGTCACTCTCATTTTTGTCATGGCTCAGTCCCAAGCTAGTTGCACGCACTCCTGATTTAGATTGTCACATGCCACGAGGGAAAGCACAGCAAGCAATGGTTCAATTATTGGTCCTTCTGCCACCTTTACGAGTTCTCCAGAAAAATCATTCTTTGGGGTACCTGTAATACTGATAACCTGCCCCAGGGCAGATTCCTTGGGGCAGTTAATAAAAAGAGTAGGCAATCAGACACATCATGGCTCCAGCTGTAAACTAGTTCTTCACACATTGTCATCCCACTTTGGGGGGGGCGGTCACCAGGCTCTACTGGTTGTTCTCTCTCCCAAGTGATAGTTTTCCAGGGGGAAGCCATCCAGTCACAGGTCTCTCACCTTGCACTGACTCCATGGGTGAAGTCCTGGCCCCACTTACATCCATGAAAAACTCCCTTTGACTTAAGTGCGGCCGGGAGTTTACCCCATGGCTCTCTCCATTCTGTAGCATGGAAGACTCATAATGGTACGAACACCTCAAACTCTGCTACTAATTAATCTTGCCCCATGGGGATCACTTAGCCAGATGCAACCAAGTCAGATTATACAGATTTAGCAGCTTGGATGGATTTTATCTGGAGTTTGTGTGAACTATATTTGAACATAAATTATCTATTTTTTCAAGATGTGTGGCAGTCCTATTTTCTGGTTTATTTTTGAGCTATGGCTGTAGGGTTAGAACATGATACCTTTCTCCCAGAAATCAAGAAACACATATAGGAAACATAGCCTCAAAGCATGAAATAGACACATTTAAATTGCTACTGGTAAGATGGCCCTGAGCAGAGCAGAAATCCAACATAATACTTCAACGTAATGCTTCAGTGATCTCTGGGACTCACTGACAGCTGATACCGAGTTTTACTTGAAATACAGTTCTGCTCAGAAAAGTGACTCTGTAAAACTAGCATTATGAGGTTCCAAATTCATTATGTCTTCATGATTTCCAGATCAAACATGCTCACTCAAGTAAATAGATGTTTATTTTAACTTCTGTCTCTGCACATTTGCATCAGAAATCAAACTCTGTTCCTTTTGGGTCAGCCTCAATGAGAATAAAGAGTGTTTAATGGGAACCTAGTTATTCATTCTATTAATAATGTGTAAGCCAAAATGGAATCTAATTTGCTCTCCAATAGCTTTGTTGGCTTGGGAAGGGGTGATAGCAGTAAAAAGTACTTTGAAATTATTTCAGGTCACTCAAGTAAGCAGATCTTACTAACTATGCACACAAAGCAGATCTACCAAGTGAGAAAGTGCCATTTTTACATAGTCACTTTTTTAGCCCATGTTGGACTAACCCTTAAAATTAAAACATCTAGGGCTAACTAATTTCTGGCAAAACCCATTTAGAAAAGATAGCCTGAAGGATTATGTTCCCAGATTTTGCATGAACCATTAGGTACCAATGAGTAAATTCCACAGTAACATTGGGTAGGTTGATATGAAGAGTGGACTAATAAAAGCACTGATCTGACTCCAGAGATGTTAATCAGAAAACAAGCTAGCAAAAGACTTCCTCAGGTTGCGGATGGTTTCAGCTTTTGCCTCATCTTCGTTGGCATTTCCCCGTTGTGATGATTCAGATATGCTGAAGGTGTTCGTCAGGGACTGGGATTTGCTGAAACAGAAAGGGACATTCATGCAGAGAAAGACTGATGTTGGATTCATTTGGGGAGGGGAAGTTGGCAATTCAAAGCTCATCATTGATGCTATGCTGCAAATGCAGCAGACAAGTTCAAGGGCAGATACGGGGTGTCTCCATAGGTTGAGAAGGCACCTGAGCCCTGTTTGGAGGCTGATGGCTCTGATATTCACAGTTCAGGCTGTGTTTGGGGTGTGCGGAGATTGAGGCAAGGTTTTCAATACTAGCATTTTTACAAATCTCCATGTGGCTATCTGCTATCACAATGGACTAGAGGCCAAATCCAACTCTCATTAAAGTGAATGGAAAGTCTTCCATTGAATACAACGGGAGCTGGACTGAGCACCAGGTCATCTCCAGTAATGTCTATGATACCATACACTTCCCAGCTAGGGTCCTTGCCTGTGTGTTCTGTGACTTCCTCACCAGAGGTACTTAATACATACATTAGAGCTAAGGCCCAAGCAAAGGAACGTCTGTTGTTTACAAACCTCAAGAAACATGCAAATCCAGTATGTGAAGAAAAGCAAAGGTCCCAGCTGCACCCTTGGCAGGAGAAGAGATGATTATGGATGCCAGCCTCGTGCTCCACACAGCTATAGCAGAGACCCATCTTAATTTCCAAGGTCTCAGTTTTCCACTGCCAGAGGCTATGAGTGCTGTTGAGGCCAGACTAATGGTCCAATGGTTCATTATGCAGGAAACCCAAGCATGTCTTTAGATCTGCAGGTGGCAGAATTAGCAGTTCACCCAGCCCTTCAGGCCTTGTCTACACTAGAGAGTCCCCCACCATTGCTAGTGCCAGGTCAGCTCCACTAGTGGTCCCAACACAGGGAGCACTAGTGGCCAGCTGGGTTTTGAGCACCACATGCTTTGCTCTGACATGGTGCTTAGCAAAGCTGTGGCCATCTGGATCTCTCTTTATAGCAGTGCTCCCAGCCTCACTACAAATGCTTGGAAATTTGGGGCAACAAAGGTTTATGCAGAGCCTAACCCCAGGGGAGAGTGAAGGTGTGATTCACATCAAGCCCTCTGGTCAATGACAGGACAGTCATGGTGTTTCCTTGACTGGGAGGATGGCAGCTGTGCCTTGCAGGAGGGGACAAGGAGAAAGAATGTGTGTGTGTGTGTGTGTGTGTGAGAGAAAAAATGTGAAATCTCAGAGATGCAAAGGATCTCTCGCTTTCCCTGAAAAAACACTCATGTGGCCCAAGGATCTGCCAAGGCCAATTCCATGGAGAGCATCAGCACAGGGGCACTTGTACCAATTAAGTCACTGTTGCCCAGCCCTGAGTCTTGAAGAATGCTGTTGCTTGGCAACAAGGGATCAGCGAGGCCCTGGCCTATGTACTAAGCCAGGACGCTTTTAAAGACATCTTTTTCAGATCTACAAATCTGTTAGCTTAAAGGGCACCTACTTCAGGTGTGGATGTGGGGAGGCCTGCTGCTTGGCTGTTTCACCAAGGCCTTGTTGAGCAGGAGCCCGTCCTTGGGCAGGGGGTCTAGGCTGCTGTGGTGGAAAGATGCCAGGCCTGGAGGCCTGGACTGGGGAGGTTCCAGTGGAAGATCGTGTTAACTGTGGGGATCCAGGCGACCTCTGCTGCTGAGGTGAGCTAGACTGGGGACTCTGGGGCTGCTGGCCCTGAGGAGACAGCCGTTGTTGTGGAGGTGCTCCAGTCCGCGGAGGCTGAGATCCCTGAGGCTGGCGTGGACCCCCTGCAGGGAACATGGACACAAAGGTGCACAAGACACATTAAACAAGGAGCAGCTGCATGGGGGAACGGGTTGTAGTGAAAGGAGAAACATTTCAGACTCGTTATGGACACTGGATGCCATTAACCTGTTGGTCTGTGGCAACATGCCCATATCTACAGAGTTGCTGCTGTACAGTTCTTTGCCTTCTTAACACCAAGGGAACCCTGCCATCCTTCTCCCAGGTAAAGCTGTCTCAGCGTGCCTTAGTTCTCCATGTGATTGTCACCATTTCTTGTCTTTGAGTCTTGTGTGGGAGCCTGAATTGTTGGGGTGGAAGGTTGGAATCAATGGGAGAACTAGCTCTACCCACAGAAAATGGAAGTTTGGGTCAACAGCACCTTCCCTGGATAGTTACTATGAGGGGCTCGTATGCCACATCACCATCCATGCTTCTGTATTATAACATGATCAGTGGGTGGATGCTTCAGCATTTTTAGATGAGAGACCCTCAGACCAAAGCCTGACTTTTCTGCCATCCTAAAGTCACATAAAACGATGCTCCTAGCAAGTGAAAATAGACATACACTGTTTCAGAGAGTAAAGCTAATAGTCTTTAAAGATCTCATGTACTCTTGTACATGAGTAAAAGTGTTACCCCAATGTCTTGACCAAATTCCAGCTTGGGCAATTACATTCTGCTGAGCTCAATTCTACCTGCATTTTCCACTGGAGATGCTATTCTTCTTGACTGCCTTTTCTGAACTGTTGTGTGATGTTACTCTGCACTGTTGAACAGTTGCTGTATTTTATTGCCACGCTGGCTGCCTGTCAATTTCAGTGACGGGTGAAGAGATTCCTGTGTACAGTCTGAATCGAATCCCAGAATGAACTGTCTAGGTTTCCTTTGCCAGAGGTCCTAGAGTACAGTACCTTGAGGAGGTGGCCGTGGTTGGGATGATTGCCCAAGCTGGGGTCCAGGCTGAGGCTGCGTCTGTGATTTCATTGACTGAGGCTGGACTTGTTGAGGCTGGAAAAAAATCATTACAGTCAGAACGTGTTCAAAAGGAGAAGCCTAGGGATGACAGAATTTTGAATATTGTGGTGTTTTCAACACACACTCTGCCACTGCAGCATAAGGCCTGTAAGGTTCCATGGTATTTGATGGAGAACTGAGTAGGAAAAAGCATGGAAACTCTTAGCTAGAAGAGAATGACTGCAGAGTTACATTTTTTAAAAGTGGGTTTACAAATTACCAGACTGGATCAAACCTGAGGCCCATTTAGCCCAGTTGCGAGCACCAGATGCTTCAAAGGCAGAAGTATGTAAGAACCCCGCACTAAACAGGTGTGGAGTTATCAGGTCTCATCCTGATTTCTAATACTTAGAAATTGGCTTAAGCCATGATGTTTAATATCCCTTCCACATGGATTGTCGATTAATTATAACTCTGGAAATTCCTGACATCCCTATAATGTCCAATCCGTTTTTCAATCTTATCAAGTTCTTGATCTCAATGACTTTCTGTGGCAGTGAATACCACAGTCTAGTTATTTCCTTTGATTCATTTCCCACCTTTTAATTTCATTGAATGCCCCTTGTTCTCTGCTAAGAGACAGGGAGAATAGATGTTCCAAATCTATCTTCTCTAGACCATTATTTTATATATTTTTATTATGTTACCTCTTATCTGTCTCCTTTCTAAGGAGAACAAGCTCATCATTTCAGTCTCTCTTCCCAGGAGAGTGTTTCCAGGCCCTGGATCTTTCTCACCACTCTTTTCTGAGCCCCCTCTAGTTGTTCACTATCCATTTTCAGATGGGGTGATTAATACTGCAAACAATATCCAGATAAGGCTGTACCACTGATTTGTATAAAGGCATTAGAATAGTCTCCATATTGTTCACCATCCCATTCCTTATGAATCCTAACAACTTGTTTGATTTTTTTGCCTGCAGCTGTGCACTGAGCAGAGGTTTTCACTGAGCTGTCTACCATGAGGCCAGTTGAGTTGATACAGTTAATTTAAAATAAGTTGTTTAAAATTTCCCCTCCAATGTGCATTAATTTGCATTTATCAACATCGAATTTCGTGCACATTGTGTAAAGAGTTGTCACTTTGGATGGGCTATCACCAGCAGGAGAGTGAATTTGTGTGGGGGGGTGGAGGGTGAGAAAACCTGGATTTGTGCTGGAAATGGCCCACCTGATGATCACTTTAGATAAGCTATTACCAGCAGGACAGTGGGGTGGGAGTAGGTATTGTTTCATATTCTCTGTGTATATATAAAGCCTGCTGCAGTTTCCACGATATGCATCTGAGGAAGTGAGCTGTAGCTCACGAAAGCTTATGCTCTAATGGATTGGTTAGTCTCTAAGGTGCCACAAGTCCTCCTTTTCTTTTTGCGAATACAGACTAACACGGCTGTTACTCTGAAACCAGTTTGCCATTGTGTTTCTCATTCACCGAGCTTGGTTAGGTCTTGCTGAAGTTCCTCCCGGTCCTCTCTAATTTTGCTATCTCTCTGCTCACTCTCCTTTTCTGATCATTCATAAACAGTTTAAATAACACGGGACTGTTGTGCAGAGGCCTGTACTCTAAGCTGTCCAAGGTAACAAGAGTCTAACACAGCCTGTTACATAAAATTGTTTATGAAAGTCAGCAAAGTTGGAGACAAATAGACTGGTCCAAACTGGATTGTTTAGGTTAAAAGAACTATGTTAAGGGGCCTTCAAGGCTCCTGGCAAAGTCATGGGTTGGCATGACAAGGAGCTAAACGAGTCTAGAAATGGGAAGAAATGTTTATAGTTGAAATCACTGACGTGTGTTTTAATTAGTTAATGTTACTGGGATGTGGTTGCCAACCCATCTTGGACAGTGTTCATTTTGGAGTCACTAAATGGACGGGGGCCAGATGCATGGGCTGGAAGGATTGAGCTTTGTCACTGTGGCTGCCACTCCCAAAGTCTCCTGGGATCCACCACGTTACTGTTGGGCCTTTGTTGTCCTGTTCCTGAAAGGCAGCCTGACTACACCGGGCCAAAGAGAGGGAATCAGGTGACATTGCTACCAGCTTCAGCCAAATCCTGAACAACACCTGGGATATGAGACTTGGGTTCCTGCTGTCGCCCCTCCCCTGTGTTTCATTTTCTTTCCCTACCTTATTTCTGCTCTTTCCTTTCTCTCTGCTTTCTGTCTAATAAGCATCTGGCTTAGCCATCCCAGACAAGTCCTCCGTTCGCAACACTGTTATGAGCCTGGGACTGGAGAGGCAGCCACAAGCAATACTTTAAAGAGCCGAAGACTGCTATAGTTTGCCAGATCTCAGCGTGGCTGATCAGACCACGTGCTGTGCCTGTGTTTTCCCAGCAGCAAGGGTGCAAGGGAAAGGCAGCACCAGACACAGAAGCTGCATTTTCTATCTTTACTGTTCTTTTCTCTCCTCTGTTGTGTGATTGTCTTGTTTTGTCTTAAACAAAGAAGGACTGGACTTTAGCAGCAACAGCTCCAGACCATCTTAACTAACTTTTTCTCTTTCCCCAAAAAGACAGTTAATAATGCATCTTTAATTCCATCTAACGACTATCCAACAGGGGTTCCTCCCTATATAAAGAACCAACTGACAGCTTCAGGGGAAAAGGGGAAGGAGTATTATTAAAACGAAAGTCTTACTTAATACTTTACTGCCTTGACTCTTCTCCAATCCCTCCTCCCGGCGTTCCTGCTATAGGCTTAAAAACAGTACTCATATTCACAGATGTTTTTATTTAAACCCTGGTATGTCATGCCATGGTGCGGTTCAGTCATTCAAAACTGCCATTGGCAAATGTTGCTCTAAAATAAGGTGGATTCAGTACTCAGCCTGGGGTGAGTGCGCGGTGAGGCCTACTGCTCAGTTTAAAAGCAGAAATGATGGGTTCTGATGAACGGCAACATCAGCCAGGTCTTCTTTTCAGGGACTGGTGGCTGAGACACAGGGTCTCTCTGAAGAAGCAGGGATGCCATTAGAGAAGGGCCTAACAGTGGCAGAAAGCCTCACTGGCTCCCTTTGGGATGCACCAGATTTCACCAGAGAGGCAAAGGCTGGAATAAACTCAATCGGGGGGATTGCTATCCTGTCAAGCGGGGATGTTGCAGCCAAACTATAAAGAGTTCTAGAGTCTCCTCAACATGCACACAGAACTCATGTCCATAGTCACTCATGGGAGCAGAGACCCTAAGAGTAGCAGGGGCTCCATCAGCAGTGAACAAGCCACATTGTTTGGCTTTATAGGCTACCGAGTCATGTATTGCTGGGGTCCAGCTAAGAATCTGCCCGTTCTTTGTGGGCAGAGATGGGGGATAAGTTTTCTTTATAAACCCTGCAGAAGCTCTCAGACTTAATTCCCCCTGGGAGGGACAGGGTTATGATCCCTCCAGACTCTCCCTGGCATAGGTTGGTCTGACTGCTCTTTACTGAAGTTATTGGATGCCGTGTCTTTAAACTGATTCTAACCCCCTCTTCCCCAGTCCACAGTACATCAGCTCACTGCTGTCACCTACAAGGGTGCCTAGCTCAACATATTATTGCCTGCCATCATGCCACCCAATCTGAGTCGCCATAGCAACAGCTGCCCCATACTGCTTGGACATTTGTGAGCAGGAGATGCTCCTACGCTTGCCCTTTCTGCTGCCATTCCTTGCCCACTCTGAGTCCACCTCTCGCCAAACTTCTACAGTGTTTGTCTCTGATGATGCTTCTCTTTAAAATTTGTAGTCTTGGTCACAGTCTGTACCCAGCCAAAAAAAGCCCAGGGTATATGTGTGTGGTGGATAAGCTGAATGAGAATGTGATGCCATGGTAATATGAAGAGAGACATTGCTCAGGGACAACCCATGAAGGGTTTATGGAAGAGCTACCCCTGCAACAGTAACAGCAGAATCATCCAATACTTTGTATGGGGTGACATCTCTGTCCAACAGAACCAGAACATTCAATCCACTGAGGTACATGATTGGCTGAACACTCACTGGGGTTTGAGAAAGCACCTGCTTTTCTGAATGGCTCCATCCACACTTACCCAAGACCTTGGAGGTGAGGGGGTAGATCCCACCGTCACAAGAAGCTGAGTCATTTTGGAGACAACCAGATCAGCTACGAGCTGTGTGTCCTCCTCTACGTGCTCCCCTATCAGGGGCATCGAGCTATCCATCACCTGCACAGAGAGAGAAAGGGCAGCTATCAAGGGGGCTTCCTAGTGAAGGGGCAGGTCTAGACACTCAATTGGATGCCAAGCTCCGTTGTGTTACTACCTCCCCAGGCACCTATTCCCATCATTTGCCCACATCCTGAAGTGGAGGGAGCTGCCTATCACAATGGCTGGTGCATATCTCAGTTTTTGAGAAACGATGCCTCCTGCCAGTTGGAGCCCAGGCCTAGGCTTGATACGGGTTTCTAGAGACTTTTTTTTAATCAAACTAGTTTCTTCCTACACCCAAAAAGGCTGATTGAATGTCTTTCATTGATGGGTGTTTCTCTGGAGTTCAACTGTGGTGATATTTGTGGATGATGCTCCGAAGGGTTCCAGGTATAAAGGAGAAAGGAAACAAACCGCAAAGAGACCCGTGCAGATTAGTGCAAGGGGGACTAGAGGCAACCAGGGAAGAGCTGGTATTAATCAATGCAACGCTCTACAGGAAATAAGGAAATAAACAACACAGGCACAAAATAGACAGGATGTCCCGAAACAGCAGCACTCATGCCATGAAAGTAAACTTCCTCTCAGCTGGTCTCCTTTATGCAGTTCTGACATTACTTTGCCATGTAAACACACACTACAATTACCACAGGGAAGGTGAGGAAGGAAAGGTTTGAAGGGGTCCACAGTCTTAAAAAGGGCGAGACCCACACTGTATGCCATCCCTGAAACACCACCATAATCATCAAAGTTGTTTGTCGTATCCCAACAGCTTTACAAACATTAACCAAGCCCCATACAAAGCACCTCATTATGGTGAAGCTAAGGTTCAGTTGGGGGTGCTTATTAACCTACCAGAATGTTAGTGCCTTTTAAGACAACGAAACTTTAGAAATCCAGGAAATGCAGCATTAAAGTTTGCATTTGTTAGATAAGGCACTGACACACTCAGATAACAACTGCAACCTCAAGTCTGCCCCACTAGAGTTCCAAGCATACAGTCTGGACTGGGACTCTATTCTCAGCTCTGCCACTGGCTGGCTGGGTGATCTTGGGTAAGTCACTTCCTCCTCTGTGTCTCAGGTTCCCTAGCTGTAAAATGGGGCTAATGACACTGACCTCCTTTGTAACATGCTTTGAGATCTACTGATGAAAAACACTCTGTAAGACCTAGATATTATTGTTATTATTATTTATTATTAAGCAGAATGTTCTGCACACATTTCTATAGGTAGGTTTAAGGAAGTCTGTTTGTGTCATCAGTTCATCAACAGATAGTTCCAACCTGACCATCTGACATAGAGGTGACTTATTAATGGAGTAACTGTTCAACTCTCCTTAATTTGGTCTCCACTTTAGTTTCGTTACATATGAACTTATATAAAATCCCGAAGCTATGCCTGTGGACAGCTTTAATTTTGAAAATCTGATGAGAAGAGGACTGGTACCAAAATCCATTGCTTTCTTGATTTATGGTCTAGGGCAAACTATGGCCCGCAGGCCATATCCAGCCCGCGGGACCCTCCTGCCCAGCCCCTGAGCTCCTGGCTCGGGAGGCTCACCCCCAGCCCCTCTGCTGCTGTTCTTCCTCCCCCGCAGCCTCAGCGCGCAACGCTCTGGGCAGCGGGGCTGCGAGCTCCTGGGGCAGCGCAGCTGCCGAGCCTGCCCTGATCCGGTGCTCTGTGCTGCGCGGTGGCGTGGCGGGCTCCAGCTAGGCGGTGCGGCTGCCTGTCCTGGTGCTCTGGGCGGGGTGGCCGTAGCACCATCAGCCCCCGGTACTCCAGGCAGTGCGGTAAGGGGGCCGGGGTGTTGGATAGAGGGCAGGGGAGTTGGGGGGAGTGGTCAGGGGGCGGGGGTGTGGATAGGGGTTGGGGCGGTCAGAGGGAGGGGAACAGGAGGGTTGAATGGGGGCAGGAGTCCCGGGGGGGCAGTCAGGGGGCTAGAAGCGGGGGGGAGTCAGATGGGGGGTGGGCTGGGCCACGCCTGGCTATTTGGGGAAGCACAGCCTCCCCTAACCGGCCCTCCATACAATTTCTGAAACCCGATGTGGCCCTCAGGCCAAAAAGTTTGCCCGTTCCAGTCTAGGGTATGCACGGAGCAGGTTAAATGGAAGGGGGTCAGATAAATACATTAAATGGTGTTCAACTCTGCTGTCATCTCCTCTGCTTCTTTGTAGAACAGGCTTCTTGGGGTCCAGAGATAGCTAGGTTTGGCTGCCATAAAGGTGTGGCTGGGAGAACTATAAACCATTGGACTTGAAATCTAACCGGACTTCTATTAGGGGGTCTCGCTAGCACGTAGCTCCACGAGGCATCCCCATTTCATCTGGCAATTCTAACACCAGCTCATACGTAGAAAAGCCATGTCAACTTCATTGACCTTGTTAATTTACTGTGAAAGGGATGTTTTTTGACCACTAGATGGTGCCATTGTTCCCTTTAACAAGCCATTATCCAGTGAAGTAATCTGCTCACTCACTAACTCTTGGTGTAAATAACTGTGTAGTGATAGGTCTGTATTAAAAAAAACCTCTCATCTCTTCAGCTTGGAAATTATTTCCCGTCATTACTGCAGCAGCATGTGATATGCTGGCTGAAGTGAAAGGACAGGGTATAATTTAGAAACGGAGACATCTAGGGCTAAATTAATCCTGTTTCAGGCCCATCAAAGTCAATGAGCAACATCAGGCATTAGGTTGTCTCTGTGTCTTATTTTGTGGTTTCTGACCCAGCTCACTTCTGTGGTATTGGTTGAAGGAGCCCAAACCCAGGGCTATCACTGACTAAGGCATGGAGAAAACGAAGCTGATAAGAAAGGACACAGGTTTTCTGGGCCAAATGATGCTCTCATTTGTGTCAGTGCAGCTACTCCAGAGTTATACAGGTGCCAAGATCAGAGTCTGGCCTCATAATGCTGAGATAAACCACCCAGATGGACTATATGAAATACAAACATATTCCTCTTATCTCTTCCTGAGAATGAGACCAAAGAACAGCTGAGGGAGAGGGGAAGATGTCAGCACACACAAACCCTGCCTTTGTAGTTGCCCAAGGTCATTGGCTGTCTCTTGACACAGCTGCTGTTGCTCGATAAGATATCTCAGAGGGAACGGAAGGCGGCAAGGCAGAGAAGAGATCCAGGAAAACCCCTTCCCCGCCTTCTATCTGACGCCAAGAGCTGGAGGCTGGGTTTGTTATTCCATGTTCTCGTGTGCGAGTGTCGAGGCGTTGGATGATTGGAGGGAAGGAAGGAAACAGATGATCCGACAGATCAAAGGGGTTGATACGACAATGGTGAAAGGCTGGACAGGCCATCACGCAGAGCAGTAGAGTCCTCGTAGTGCATGTGGCTAGATCCACAGAGCTCTACAATAGCAATAGATGTGGCACGGCTGGCCTCAAGAGCCATGAGAAAAGAATAAAAAACATGAAGTCAATCCAATTTTGATTGGTCTTTAGTTTTGTGGATCATTTTACTCACCCCCGCCATCTGTAAAATGACTCATCATTGTGGCCTTATTTTAGATCACAAAAACGGGCCAGATTTTCAAGTGCACGACCCCCAGCATGCACCCAGTGCACGGAGCAACTTTGAAAATGTGGCCACTCATCCGTGTGCCTAAAGAGGAATGAAACTCTTCTGAAAACTTAGTCTCAGTTGGGGGTGCTGAGCCATTCTGAAAATGCCAGACTGGGTGACAAAGCCCTTTAGTGCAGAGAAAGAAATACCAGTATGCTGAATCAAAGTCAGCGCTGCTCTACGTGAGTGAAGAGCGCTGAAATCAAGGGAAGTGACTCTACCTCTGAACGTAGCCCTTAAAGTACTGCGAAACTACCCCAATGCCATGTGGCAAATAAAGATGGAGAGCTCAACTAATAATACAGTAAAAGTATGGAAATCAGGTTGACGATAAATTTATATGAATTACGTCAGATTTGCGGGTGGCAGAATCCTCCTTTCCTGCGCTCAACCTCCTCGCTCCTAATCTGAGCCCCTGTTTGCCATAAGCAATGCTCATAAATCTCACAAGACATAGATCTGGCTGGCTTTAATTTTGTGAGTGTTTCTCGGAACAGTTTTCACATTGTGAACATTCATTCCTTGGTTCCATGCCATTGTGCAAACTTTACCATTTATTTATTCATTCAGCAAATTTTGGAGTCATTTCTTGCAAAATTTCACAGCAAATTTTCCTTCTCACAAAGTGAAATGCAGCTGTTTGGCGCCCCCCCGCAACAAAACAACCAATCCACCAGCTTCTGGCCAAAAAAGAAGCCCACTCAAGGAACTGGACTGGGGAAAGTAATTACCGTACTTCTCAGTTTCTCTCTCAGAACTGGCATAAAGTAGAAAATGTGCCGGCTTTGCTTTATTCTATTCTATTCTATTCCAGTCATGTTGCCATACAGTGCCCATCAGACTGGTATCTGAACTCCTGCTGAACCCCTGGTATAGCAGATGCTCTGGGCCAGATTCTCAGCTGCTGTAATTTGGCTTAGTTCAGTTGAAATCAGCGTGGCTCCCCTGATTTGTATCAGCTGACCTCACCCTGTGTGTTTTGTTCAGGGTAGAATCACAGGGTGATTTGTGTTCAGGTGTGCGTTTCTGTCTGTGTGTGCAATGTGGTAATGGGTGTAAGTCTATGGGCGTGCCCTCGACTCAGTGACACAAACATGGAAGCAGGTATGCAACCCCACCCCCATCCCAAAGTCATACACAGAAGCAGGTGTGCAGTCCTCCTCCACACACATACTCACTGAGGCAGACATGTACACACATACCCGTACAAAGGCAGATGGGTCAAACTCCCCACCCCACATACAAAACCACACAGGAAGATGTGTGTGTACATGCAGGCACCCATGCATTCAGAGAGGCAGGTGTGTGTACCTTCTTACCTTCCCCCAGACACGGGCAGGTGTGTACACACACACACACAGGCTGAAGTATGTTGAGTTTAAAAGACTCTATTCTGGGGTAGGGTTTGAAGAGGAGCAGCTCCAATAAAAACTCCTGACAACTCACACAGAGGAGTCAGAATGACAGCAGCGCCCCTCTTGCCATTTGGAAGAAGCAGGCTAATGTTTTCATTGCTGGCAGAGCACTTGTATAACACGACCTCTGACAGGTCCCTGGTCCCTGAGGAGGAGATGCACAAGACTGGAATGTGCAGTCGCTGTAAGGCTCATGTGGTTCTCATCAGCTTCCTAAGCCTCAGTGGGTGGGAGTGCTCTCCCACACATAGCTTTCTAATGTGTCAGCACCCTTGAACGAAACTGCAGGCCAGCTTTGCTCATCTTCCTCTGCCTGGGCTGTGTTGGTGGAGTTCACAGCAGGTCAGATGCTGAGCCTCACTTCCAATAACATCACATGGAGCAGAGGACACTAGATCAGTTGCCAGATTTGGTCACGCCCGGAGTGGCTCTTGAGTTTCCAATTTGATTTTCCTGCCAGCTTTTCATGACCCGTCCTGTTCCAATGACCCAGATCATGTTACCCGTCCCAGTCCCCTGTTCAACTCCCTGGCATGAGAGGTATCACTTTGAACGCTTGCCTTCTCAACCACAGCCAGTGTGACTGGAACCCACAAACTCTCTTGCGGGCTTGTCTTGCTTATCTGCTAGCTCAATAAACGCAGGCCTGGGCAAACGATTTTAAGGAGCACATCCAGGGTCTGATTAAGACAATGAGGCTCATTCACGCTACTTATAGTCCTCTTCCCTACAGCTCTAGGTCCATCCGATTCATCATCGGCTCCTATGTGACATGCACCCTGCTTGTGACTGACTCCTGAGCCTGACTCCTAATCTTAACGTTGACCCAGGAGCCCATTCACAGGTATCTGGCAATTTGGTTGCGACTCACAGAGAGTCGTTGCTTGGGCACATTAGTTGAAATGATGCTGGTCCCTGTGAGGAGAAAATGACTGGGTCAAGGGGCAGAGCATGTACTTAGAGTATGTCTGACTGTCTGAGCATGTCAGCACACGTGGGAGGGTTTGTGTTTGTGGACGTACTCGGATGCAGGAGGTGTGACCTCCAGGCACTCAAGCTCTCACCTCAATGATATAGTCCTTCCCATCTTTGCTGTGGACAGCTTTGACGGCACAAATATCGAGGCCTCCAAACATCTCGGCGCAGGAGTCCGCCCACAGTCTGTACCTGCAGAATCCACACAGACATGTTGCTGGGAATTATCTGGCTGCTCAAGGATTAAAATAATGCTAGTAGGGTGCCAACTTTCTTAGCCTCCCACCAAATATAGACACCCCACCCTCTGCCTTATTCAACCGCAATAAGACAGATATCATAACCTTTAATATTGCCTCACGATCACCAGTACGGATGGAGGATCATGTTCTCACCAAAGTAGAAACATTCACATACTTGGGCAGCACCATCAGCCAGGATGGTGGGAACAAGTCAGGACATCCGGAACAAAATCAATAAAGCCAGGAACATCTTCAGGAGCTTAAATGCAGTCTGGAAATCATCAAAATACCACACCAAAACCAAACTCAAGATTTATCAGAGCTGCGTACTTTCAACACTACTTTATAGTGCAGAATGCGGGGGAATGACAACGTACGACATGTCCAAACTGTCTTCATTCTATACAACCTGCCTCAGAAAAATCCTCCATATCTTTTGGCCCAGAACAATCTCAAACCAAGATCTATTGACACAGTGCAGCCAAGAGGATATGAGCACCATCATTGCCAGGAGGTGTTGGAGATGGATCGGCCGTGTGCTTTAGATGGAAACTGATTCCACCACCAGAGTAGCAAGAAGATGGACATCTGAAGGCAAGCAAAAACGAGGGCTGTGGAAGCCGAGCTGAAAAACCTGGGGCGCAGCTGGGGAACCATTGAAAGACTCACCAGAAACAGACAGGAGTGGAGGAGCTTCGTCACTGCCCTAAACGGCAGAGGCGTAATAGGAAGATGATGATGATGATGATGATGACCCTCTGCCTCTGGAAGTGCACAGAATGCTCTTCACAGCAACTCAGAGTTATCATGATGAGACATCCCCTCCCTCTATTCTACAGGTGATGGAAGAAATAGGAGATCTTGCATGATGAACGCCCACATTTTCTTTCATTGCATATCAACTCCCTACTCCTACGTATATCCCCTTGAACCACATGAAATCATTTCTATCTCTCACTGGTATTTACACACCTCAAATCTTCCCACTTACGTGTCACTTAGTCAAGCTGTAAATGTTTAGTTCATTTTATCTTTCCTCAGAAGAAAGTCCCTGACATTTTTATTGCTCTTCCCTGAATTTCCCCCTGTGGAAAACTTTCTGACGCTGAGATGCCAGCATGTTCTAGGTGTGGAGAGCCAGAGTGGAGCTCTGTAGTGAGTGGCTATTACCTCTCTGTTCTGTGACATGATGTCTCTGAATATACGGCCCCAAACTGCATAGGCTTTTTCATTTGTTTCCTCTACATCACCATCCTGCAAGCTGTTCCCAATCACCCGTATATCCATTTAATATTACTGCTTTCCCTCCTGTTGAATATATGCTGCTGTGTCAGAGAGAGAGCAGGAAGTGTTATATAATGGAAGCCCCTGCTTCCAGCTGTCCTTCCACAGGAACATGAGCTGGCAGAAACAGGAGGCGATGTACGATGGGGTGCCCCCTCAGCTGTCTCTGCACTGGAAGAGGAGAGGGAATGACAAGAGATGCATTATGATGGCGACCATGCTCCCTCAGCTGTCCCTACGTTGGAACAGGGAGAGGGAATGAGTTTTGCTGGTTTTCCTTCTGTGCAGCTGTGCTGTGGTCCTGACCATTTCAATACAAAAAAATCTCAAAGCAGAAGATCTGCGAGCAGGACTCTCACACTGGCTGGAAATTGAAACAGGAGAAAACCGAGGATCTCAAAGCTACCTATGCAGACCTAATGGAAAAGGAGAAAAGAGCCTATGATCTTGAAGGCAGCCAGAGCACCTATAGCTTGATCTTCATGATCTAATGATGAACCTGCAAGAATACAAGGCCATATATGGATGGGACAAGAAAATGGTATATACAACTAATAAATCCTTCCTTGTCACTCCCTGCCTCAACGAGGAGACCAAGTGCAGCCACACACCCTCAGAGGAGGTAATCATAGAATCATAGGACTGGAAGGGACCTCGAGAGGTCATCTAGTCCAGTCCCCTGCCCTCATGGCAGGACTAAGTATTATCTAGACCAGGGGTGGTTAACCTGTGGCTCCGAAGCCACAGGCGGCTCTTCAGAAGTTAACATGCGGCTCCTTGTAGAGGCACCGACTCCAGGGCTGGAGCTACAGGTGCCAACTTTCCAGTGTGCTCCCTGCTCAACCCCTGGCTCTGCCACAGGCCCTGCCTTCAGTCCACCCCTTCCCACCCCTCCCCTCAACCTGCTGTGCCCTCACTCTTCCCACTCCCCCCAGAGCCTCCTGCACACCACGAAACAGCTGATCAGAAGGTGCTGGGAGCGGGTGTGTGTGTGTGTGGAGAGGCTGACATATTACTGTGGTTCTTTGGCAATGTACATTGGCTCCTTCTGGCTCCTTCTCAGGCTCAGGTTGGCCACCCTGATCTAGACCATCCCTGACAACAGGTGTTAGTCTAACCTGCTCTTAAAAATCTCCAATGATGGAGATTCCACAACCTCCCTAGGCAATTTATTCCAGTGCTTAACCACCCTGACAGTTAGGAATTTTTTCCTGATGTCCAACCTAAACCTCCCTTGCTGCATTTTAAGCCCATTGCTTCTTTACCTATCCTCAGAGGTTAAGAAGAAGAACCTTTTACGTACTTGAAAATTGTTATCATGTCCCCCCTCAGTCTTTTCCAGAGTAAACAAACCCAATTTTTTCAGTCTTCCCTCCTAGGTCAAGTTTTCTAGACCTTTAATCATTTTTTGTTGCTCTTCTCTGGAATAGGAGGCTATTTCACCCCTCATCATCTGTAAAGTTGTGAAACTTGTAAAGTCACAATAAATGCACTCCAGTAAGCAGGCCCTTTCCCACCCTGGGTTTGTGTGTAGGAGGAGGGCAGCAAGAATGCACTGTTTACACTCAGGATTAACCCTGTGAATTAAGCAGGATGCCCATGCTAATGCACTAAGCGCTGCAAGGCCCACTCATGTGCAGCTGCGACTGGATGCTGGTCGTGTACCACAGGGCAGTTTCTTGGGAGCCATGTATATTCTGGAGGGAGGCTTGAGGGTGTCTGGGTTCAAAATCCAACCTCAGACACAAATGAAATGGGGCTGGCAGTCTCACCAGGTTTCCTAATGGATATTCTTCCACATCAAGCACCCTTTCTCCTGCGAGGCAGAATTTTCAGATGCCCAGAGGTGGAATAGCAGAGGCTGCTCCTGGTGAGCACCCAGATGCACCGGAACAGCCGGGACAGAAATAGCAGAGGTGCTGCAGGTTAGAATTAAGCACAGTGGCAGACGTGTATATCCTTATGCATGTGTTTGTAGGGGAGTTAAATTTGCAGCTGATTTGTCACCAGGATACCTGGATTTAGCCAGCACTTTCAACCCCTCACTTTTGCCCCTATTCAACAAAGTATTTAAGCATGTGTTTACATTCATCCCTATTCAGCAAAGCACAGCACACTTAGCTTTAAGCATGTGCTTAAGTAGTGATGTAGCTTCAGTATCAGCTTTGCTCATTTTTTTTTGAAAGCCCCTTCTCTTCCTTACCTCTCTGTCATTGCGATCTGCTCCAGCATGGCAGAACCTGTGTTTGCCTTCCAGTTTCCAGAGATAGATGTCCTCCTGGGAAAACAAACCAATCACAGGATGACAAACCAACTCCTCCAAAGAGGTAGTTTTCACACCTGACTCAGTGTGTGTGGGGAATATGGGTGATTCAGCTGGGTGTCCTTTCCAATCCTACAGTCCACAGTGCTCCCAACAAATTCTGATCATCCAGTAAATGAAAGACTCAAACTAGGAGCAAGCAACTAAGAACCTTGAGGCATCTTTTCTCTGCAGCTGGGTGGGTGATGTGTAGTGGCCTTGTGAACACTTTTCTCCTTTTACACATCAGATCCTGGAAAGCTGAGATGACTGTAAAACGCCTCTGAGATCATTAACCTTACGCTCGGCATTGTAGAATCTAAGCATATGTAATTCTCCAGGCAAAGATGTGACTGAAAAGATACATAAAAGTCAGATATGAACTACTCTCTGAGGTTGGCTTCTATTGTAGTGGTGGCCTGGAAAGTCTGTCTGTTTGTGCCCTCTTTCTTAATCTCAATGACCTGCCTGCTCTGGGACCCAACCGCCAACTTCTCCCAAAGGTTTTTTAGGTTGTAAAATGCTCCAAATCTCCTTCATTGTAACTGGCTGTGAATTTCAACAGAAGATGCTGCTGCTGGCAAATTCTGAGCTCTGTATTTGTCTGTCAAGTGCTGGGCTAGTTCATTTCTTTGCACTTAGGAAGAAGGCAGACTTGACACAGCCTGCAATGATAGTACCTTGTGTTGTAATTCTGCCAGATCTCACAAGATTCCTGAGTATGGTTTCGACTACGAGGAAAGTGCTGTATTAGTTGTAAGATATTATCCCATCAGTGTGTTTGATACACCCATGAAACACTCCTATGCTGAAGAAAGCATGCATAGTGATTCAGTGGGTGGGACTCTTTTTTCTGAACCAGTCCTGATCCAGTGTAGCAGCATGGTGTTGGGAGATGCTGATTGCTGCTGACATAATCTTTTCAGTGAAATGCAGAAAAGTCCTGATCATTTTTGGTCATTAAAGATCACAAGGCACTTTTCACAAGAGCAGAGGTGTTAAACCTGGTGTCCTGGCTAAATTCAAAGCTGGGTCATTATATTTTGCCCACCTAAAATTTCCTGAGAAATGTTTCAAATAGACATGGCCTCCTTCTTCACTTTCTGCTCTAACCTAATATGTACTGCTGCCGCAAACTGTTAAATGGCTCCTGGGATCCATCTCAGAAGGGGGTGAAGTGATTCCTGAGTATGGTTTAGACAAGTATCTGGGGAGGAAAGTGCTGTATTAGTTGTAAGATATTATCACAGGCTGTACTACTGGTTATCACACACACAAACTCTCCTGTCCTATGATCAAAATCATTCACCTGCCTGACCTTTTCTTTACAGAACAGAATCCTCCCTCTTTGAGGTTTCTGAGCCTTTTCCATTACCTAAGGACAGTATTCAACTCTCAGCCTCTCTTTCCTTCTGTCTCGCTAAGTTACGCTCCTTTCTGGGATTGTGTTTCCCAGCTTTCCAGTAGGAACGGCTCTTTATTTGTAATATGTGGGTTCAGAAAATTGCCCTGCGTGATTGATGACATCCAAAATCTCATCAGTGATGAGAACTCCCAGATTCAGATTAGTAACATGATGGAATATCAGCATTGAAAAGAAATATTTGGAATATGTAAACAGATACCCCATCAAAAAATAGGTTTCAGAGTAACAGCCGTGTTAGTCTGTATTCACAAAAAGAAAAGGAGTACTTGTGGCACCTTAGAGACTAACCAATTTATTTGAGCATAAGCTTTCGTGAGCTGAAGTGATCTGTAGCTCACGAAAGCTTATGCTCAAATAAATTGGTTAGTCTCTAAGGTGCCACAAGTACTCCTTTTCTTCCCATCAAAAAAGCAGCTATATTATGGTGTAACACCAGGAAATTCCATGTGGGGGAGCTCCAGAGAGTGCAGCTTTGCTGCAGTGGTTGGTTTATCTGGTTTGTTTGTTTGAGCCAATCTGATGTTCTAGTCCAGATGCTTCATGTAGAACATAGCAAAAGTTTCAGTCAAATATAAAATACAACCGAACCATCTTAAAAAGAGACTTTCTCAAAAGCTGTCCTGATCATTAACATAAGCTCCATCACAACCTTCATGAAATCCACTCCCTTCCCAGCATGGGAGAGCAGGTGAGTCTTGCAGCACGGCACCAAATTAAGGCTTTGGCAAACCAAGGTGGAAAGTGAATTTGAGGGCCAAGGGCTCCTCATCGAGAAGGCCCTGCCACCAGACCTCTACTGTTTATACCAGAAGTTCTTAGCTTGAATGCCTCCAATGACCCTAATTGCCATGGCGGTCAAACAAATAGAGGTGGCCTCTTGAATAAAAGGGACCCAGACCATGTAGGGCTTTATAGGTCAAGCCCAACACCTTAAATTTCACCTGCAAATGAACTACTAGACAGTGCAAATCATGAAGCACTGATGTAATATGCTCACTGTGTGAACCACCTCTTCATAACTGGGCCATTCCATTCTACTGTAGCTCAGTTTCTGGAGGATTACAAGCTGTGGTCCCACACAGAGTGCACTGCATCCATTCAACTGCAAGGGGACAAAAGCACGAACATCTGGAGTGAGGTCTAAAAGAAAAGATACAACCCTCTTGTTAAGTGCAGAGGGCAAGGGGTATTCTTGGCAACTGTTGCTACCAACCTGGGGTACTCAGAAGCAGCTGGCAGTCCAACACAACCCTCAGGTTGCAAGCCTTAAAAAACATAGCAAACATTCCAGTCCATTGGTTGGGATGCTGATATAATTTTTGT
This sequence comes from Lepidochelys kempii, assembly GCF_965140285.1. Classification (NCBI taxonomy): domain Eukaryota; kingdom Metazoa; phylum Chordata; order Testudines; family Cheloniidae; genus Lepidochelys; species Lepidochelys kempii. Next base: position 255,335,107 of record NC_136380.1, read on the forward strand.
CACTTCTTTCAGTTGGTTTCCCTGATGCACAATTATTACTTGAGTCTTATCTGGTTCACCAGCATTATGAGGTCACCCAAATCCATTCAGTGGAATTATAGGCATGTGCCACATGGCTATTTATTTGTTGTTTTCAGCGTGGCTTTAGTTATAGGCTAAGCAGGTGTTCACCATCAGTGTAAATCTGCAGTAACTCCACCAAAGTCAATGGGAATCTGAACTCAGTCTCTCAGTCACGGGTTGGAAGAAAGTATACTTGTATCTGGGGTGGGGAGGGATGAGATAGTCACTCTGTAGTATCCTCCCACTGTCAGATTGTGGATGCAGAGTCGAGAAATTCCAGAGAGAACTGTGTACACAGTCCTTAGTCAGGAGGAAGTGAGCTTTTGCGTTTTTGCATGTGTGGGAGGCAGTTATGAAAACATGAGGACTGATTCCATTGCACTCAGACCAAGAGAGTCCTCTCTCTGACTGATGTTACAGCAGACACTGATATTCTCAGTCTTAAAGGCCAAGATGTTCCAGAGAGCCCAGTAATTTTGGATGCCTTCATTTTTGAGTGCTCAACTTGAAACACTTTCAAGGGCCTGATTGTCAGTGGCTGGATGGCCTCACCTCTCTCATATGACATTCAATGGACTTGTTTATCCCATAGAAAGTTTATTTTCAGTCTGGCACTGGGATAAACTCCATTACCAGATACCTTTCATAGGAAACAGTCAGTAACAGAGAATGGCTGTACAGATATCCCAAACTCGTTTCCAGTAATGGCTCCATGAATAGGACAAAGGAACTTTTGTAGCAAACAATTCATTCAATGAATTTGGCCTTTTTCTCTCTTCATGAACTGGCTTTGATTTTCAATGATTTCTTCCCTATTTGTAACTGTTCGACAAATGTTTCATGGGAAACCATTTTATTTAGCAAACAATTGCTTGCAAATTTGCTCCTGTGTGGGATGGGCTATTAGTGTGACTGTTCACATTTGTCACATGGTATTGTTTTTGCTCTCTGATTAGATAAGGTAGGTCACTGAGGTAGGGAATTTTAAAGGACATTTAAACTTCTTTTCTGAGTCATTTGAGTCAGGCTTTTCCTGGACATCACTGCTAGAAAAATTAGGTGATTGTAATATTATAGACTGGGTCAGATTTAAAACTAATTTTCTCTCATTGCCTTCCCACTAAGTAATTGGGTGTCTCATGAAGTTCCAGACATGAAAAGAGTGGCCAGATCTCTCTGATTTACTTAATTGCCTCTGTGCTAGGATGCTGGTCAGGGATTTTGGGCAGTTCTAGTTGCAAAGTAAGTGGGCACATACATTTGTCTGTCTCATGTAACCGTGCTAGCACCAGGGCTCCAGCCTGGGGTTTTGGGAACACAGATCCTAGAGTAACAATAATCCTGGTGCTAAGTAGTGTATGACAATGTTTATTCTATCTGGTGCCCTTAAGCGCATGCTGCCAGACCCATCTACTTATCTAGAATTCTGCTGCTTGATAAGGGCAGGTACTTCTGGATTAGTTAGATTATTTGCTGTTTCTTGTTCAGTTGGTTTGGGGTGAGGAGAAATGAACTGTTTTATTTATTTATATGACTTTATTTTTACTTGATGTCAAACACTACTAGAGCTTGGGATAGGTGCTTTTTAATTTTTGCCAGGAGCATATAGTGAATTCACTAGTCGCCACTTTTCTGACCCTTATCACTATTCCTACAGTCATTGTGACAAACAAATTAGCAATTGTGAGGTACGTACATGGTCTTAGCTGGGAAGGAGGCCAAAAATTGAATGGAACTTGGAGTTGCCGCTGGGGAGACTATACTCCCATGTAATGCTATGTGTTGATCTAAGCAGCCCCAGCAGTCCTCACGGACCCTTTATGCTATATGCCCATATTAACCCCTGTAACTCGAGACGTCAGCTCTCACCTCTGATTGCTCCAGGATGCCAGCCTTCTTTGCCCACTTGCTAACTGTTCAAACAAGCACGTTTGTGCTTTTTCCCATGTTGCCCCACACACATGGGAGGAGCTCCTCGTAAACACCTGCAAAACTAATACCATATCCACCTCCAAATCCTTCCTCCAAACTCTCCTTTGCCAGGATGCCTACAAAAAACTTGACCCTGGCTAGGCAGCTGGTGCGCTGAGATCACTGCCTATCATGCTGACCAGTGTTGCTCATTTCGTCCGTGCACTCCTCCATCAGTCTGTCTGTCCCCACTTGCTGTCTCTTGTCTTATACTTAGATTGTAAATTCTCAGGGGCAGAGATTCTCTTTTTGTTCTGTGTTTATACAGTGCCTAGTACAACAGGGTCCTGGTCCATGACTACGGCTCTTAGGCATTACCGCAATAGAAATATTCATAACTAATAAGAAATGACAAAATACTAATAATCTAGCACCACGCCATTTCAGTGGCAGTTTCTTACTGTGATGGTGTTACCTCACTGCAGCAGCATGAGTAATTTCCTGGGTCAGGGGGCTAAAGGATAGTAGCGGTGGGTCAGTTGCACTGTAAAACTCCATGGATTGGCTCTGACTCATGCCAAAGTGGGGCATGCAACGTGGTAACATAGGCCACCTCTTTGTTTTTAATATTTCACTTGAAGTTGTAAGATTGTGGTGACTGTTCCCACTAGAGGGTGCTGAGAGATGGAGGATTTGTCTATATGGTCAGGAGAGATGGGACCTTTTAGAAAGCAAGTTACTGCAATGATAGGGGAGTAAAGCTTATCTCCTGGTACCTGTCCAAGGCTGAGCTCGAAGACAGGTACAGATAGATTTACAGCCTGGGAATAAGGCGCTGATGGTGAGTTATGGAGCAGCTATCTGTGGGCAGAGGAGAAGAGGTGAAAGCACACCAGGGCTATTCTTCAAGGAACTTAAATCAGCCACCTCTTCCTGACCAAAGCAGACACCAATTAAACCACATTCATAAAAATGTCTCTTTCCAATTACAGCCTCCCCCCCTGCTGCCCCGTCCCCAGCCCAACCATGAGAGCACACACTCACATGTAAGCTTTGTAATTGCTGCCGATTTTCTGGATTCGGATGTCGTACTTGGAGTCGATGAATGCTTCAGTGGTGGCGTAGGTTTTTGCCATGGCTACCACGCTGGCCATGTCCTGGAAGTTGTACTGGTTCTCAACTTTTACCTGCAATTGCCGAAATCCAGCCAAAGAGCGGCGAGCACAAAAGGAACAGGAATATCTGTGAGGAGGGGTCAGCTCAGTGGATGAATAGTAGAGCACAATGACAGTTAAACAATAAAGAGAGTAAGGTTGAAGCATGGACGACAGTAGGTAGAAGGATGCTTCATCCAGGCAAACCTTACACATACCTAGCCAACTGGCATGTCTCCCTCCTTGATGTACAAGCCCTGGGGGATCAGTAAGAAGAACATCTACTTATGATTAAAGAGTTCCATGGGGCTTTCCCCATAAGACTTAATGGGAGTTACACAGCTGAAATGCTCCAGAAAAGCATTCGTTATATTTTTGTAGCATAACTTAATTCCAAGCATGTAAATTACTCTTACCCTATTACTTACCACTAAACATCTGATGAGAACAGAAAATCAGGAGTGACCAGGAAATAGGCATTTATACCAGAAAATAAAGAAGCGAGAGGGGTTTTGGGGTTGGGGTTTTTCTTTTGCCACTCCTGGTCTCTAGATCCCTAGCAGTTCACAGTGCCCTTATCTAGTTTTACGCAAAGGCCTGGCACAGGACTCCAGGCTGGAAGTGTACAAAACACGAGCCTCATGAGGATGATGTTCCTAGGGGAGACCACGTACTGCAGGCAGTGCAAGCTGGAGGTCATGGGAGTGCGTGTGGGGGAGGCTGGCTAGAGGTGTAGAAGGAACGGGATGGCGTGATGCTCAGGGGGTTGAGATCTATACCCGAAGGGCTGCAAATTTCCTGGGAAACTAGCTTTTCACAGTGTTATATTTATTTACTGGAAATACCTTGGAACTTTCAAAAAAGAAATGCTGGAAAAAGGAATCACTAAGTATAGAGGATGATCAGTTCTCTGCCAAGAGCTACTAAAAAGGGTAAAGAAAAAAAATTGTTACATCTCCTCTCCCAATACTGCAAAAAAACAAACCAACCAACACACCGCAGACAATGTTACTATCTTCATGTCACCAAGCACAACCTTTAGAAATTTGCACTGGCAAAAATCTACTCTGGTACATCAGCGAAGCCCGGTCAACTACAATGCCTCCAGATGATAGTGTGGAGACGGATGTGTTAATTTAAGCAGGTCTATAATATAGGATCGGGGCAATATGTGATTTTCATCATGCATTATTATTTATTATTTGTATGGCAGCAGCATCCAGAGGCCTCAGTCAAGGATCAGGACCCCATTTTGCGGGGCACTGTACAAACACTGAACAAAAAGATGGTCCCTACCCTCAAGACTAACAAATTATATCCATATATGTGTGAAAAGGGGCTGGAAAGAGCCACAGGTCTTTGTAAACCAGTCTGAAGGAAACATATGCATTGGTGGTTGGTGTCTCTTTGTAAAGAACAAATGAGCTATTCTAAATGTCTACCTAAAATCATGGGATGGCAGTAGCCATCCTGAGTATGTAAGCAAAAGGATAAGGACCAGTGTGTTACTAACCTGCAATGGGTGTGTTTTTCATGTACATTAGAGTTTGTAAGTTCCAAACAGAAACCAAAAATGTGGTCACATTCTGGCTTAGAAATTCTCTCTTACCTAGGTGAGGTACAGATCTAGTGAATTTTTGAGTACCGGAAGAGCTGAGGTGAAGGTGGATTGCAAAAGTGGTTTGGCCCTTGACTGTTTCTATATAAATTATTTAAAATACTGTCCCAAGGATGCTAGCTCCTAACTTCCATTGCCTTGCTGAATGCTGATTATCCTCTTTGTGCTCTGCTGGGTGTAGGAGAAAAGCAATTTTGTGACATCATTTTTTATGTCCTCCAGAGAAAGAGAGTGAAGGGAGGACACAAGAATCAGGCAGAATTAAAAATAAAAATGCACATGGCCATCTTTATCCATCATAAAGGAGGGACAGGCTGGCTTTGTGCTTTGTAGTTCTACTTTAAATTTGAGCTGTGCTCAGCAAATTTCTCAGCCGCTCTCGGCAGCTCTGGAAAACAGGTGAGGTTGTGATGAAGGTGCTTAGAGAGGTGTATGATCTGATTATAGAGCAGTAGAACTCCGTTTTGAGAAATGGTCACAGCTCCTCGGGGAAACTAGAGGCCAGTTGGTTGGTGTTCAATATTTTTACACAGATAACACTAGAGCCTGGACAAATTGAGTGAGATGAGTGAGTCCCACTCTGATGAGATGCGTCTGGGAGCGACTACATTGGGCAGACAATGCACTAAGTTACAACATACAGTATTCTCCTGGACCCTTTGGCAATAGGAAAATACCAATAGGAAACAGGCAATAGAAAAGCCATTATATAATGCCCTATTCGGAGCAGGGACTCTTGTGGGCTCTGACACAAACTACGCTTGGTGGTACAGGGTCTCTCTGTGTCCAAGCTGAAATGACTACATTTACAGCCAACGAATGTTTGCCACAGAGGTGAAAAAGAGGGCACTGCTTCCTTTGACAGCTAGATTCAGGACACGTGACTCTCCCTTCTTCCAACCACCTGGACTCTTGCTCAGAAATCTGGGAATCAGCAGAAAGGATCTGGAATATCTCCCAGTTGTGGAAGACAGAAGCACATGACTCCAGAAGGCAATTTTCCAGAGGACCAGAGAATATTCATTCAGCTCAGTTAAACAGAAAAATAAATGGGGTTTTTAACAGGAACCCAAATTAATGAACTAAAGCAACAAAAGCCAAAGAAGAATTCTCTAACAATGCTACACAAGGACAGGTTTGCCATCCTCCCAGCACACGAGTGACTTATGGTGATCCTTTTCAGACATTATAGGAAACCATCTCCCCAGATGTCTGTCCTTCCTGAGCCAGCCCTCGGATTCAATTAACCTTCCTGTGGAATTCTCAGGGCTTCTATAGCTAAGAGAACTTCCAGAATTCCCCCTATTAAGTGGCTCTGTGCCTTCTTTCCCAACAGGCACAAAACCAAAATCATCCCCAAACAAAAAAAAATCTTATTCTGTCAATTGTCTGATCCAGCCACAGTCATCTCAATAGGATATCATGGTCAGGATAAAGTTTGTTTAGTCCAGGTACAATTATTACCTTGAAAACAGATAAATAGTTACAGTCTAATTAGATTGATTTTCCTATCTTACTTGTCAATCCTGTACTTTATTAAGTTCCTTCTTTTACATATTTTGTATTTGTTTTCTCTCCCCTTATAACTTTTTTTATATGTCACTATTAAATCCCAATCAAATATCCATTGTTTTAAAGAAAGAAAGTTCGGATCCCAGTTCAGCCAGCCTGGATGCATTGTGACACTGGGATGATGGTGTAGGCATGTGTCACTAATGAGCCAAACACACTCAGGAGGAATATTTCACATTCCACTTAGCCAGTGGGTAATTGTAGCTTTTAAAATGTTATGAGTTGAACAAAAAATAAAAAAAGTGTGAAAAAGAGGCAAAGGAAGCTAGAAAAAATTAATAGGAACTATTTATTCTCTTCTGCATCCTAGTATGGATAAACCCAGTGTTCCATTAGTTGTGTAAATGTGTGCAAACACTAACGGTATGTCTACACTACGAAATTAGGTCAAAGTTATAGAAGTCGGTTTTGTAGAAAGCATTTTTATACTGCCGATTGTGTGTCCCCCCACACAAATGCTCTACGTGCATGTAGTCGTCAGAGTGTACCGAGGCAACCATCGACTTCCGGAGTGTTGCACTGTGGGTAGCTATCCCACAGTCTCCGCCATCCATTTGAATTCTGGGTAGAAATCCCAGTGCCTGATGGGGTTAAAACATTGTGGCAGGTGGTTCTGGGTACACATTGTCAGGCCCCCCTTCCCTCCCTCCTTCCATGAAAGCAAGGGCAGACAATCGTTTTGCACCTTTTTTCTTGAGTTACCTGTGCAGACGCCATACCACGGCAAACATAGAGCCCGCTCAGCTAACCATCACCGTATGTCTCCTGGGTGCTGGCAGACGTGGTACTGCATTGCTACACATAGCAATTTATTGCCTTTTGGCAGCAGACAGTGCCGTATGACTGGTAGCCGTCGTCGACGTAGTCCTGGGTGCTCTTTTAACTGACCTCGATGAGGTCAGGGGCGCCTAGGCAAACATGGGAGTGACTCAGCCAGGTCATTTCCCTTTTAAGTTTCGTCTCATGGCGATTGAGTCCTACCGGCAGTGCACTGCCTTTTAATCAGCAGCCAGCAGAAGATGATGGCCAGCAGTCATACTGCACCATCTTCTGCCGAACACCCAGGAGACGACGATGGCTCGTGGTCGTACTGCACAGTCTGCTGCCAGCAAGATGTATAAAGATAGATGAAGTGGCTCAAAACAAGAAATAGACCAGATTTGTTTGTATTCATTTTCTCCTCCCTCCCTCCATGAAATCAACGGCCTGCTAAACCCAGTTTTGAGTTCTATCCTTGAGGTTTTGAGTTCTATCCTTGAGGGGGCCATTCAGTTTCTCGGAAAGCCACCCCCTTTGTTGATTTTAATTCCCTGTAAGCCAACCCTGTAAGCCATGTCGTCAGTCACCCCTCCCTCCATCAGGGCAACGGCAGACAATCGTTCCGCGCCATTTTTCTGTACAGATGCCATTACCATGGCAAGCATGGAGCCCGCTCAGATCACTTTGGCAATTAGAAGCACATTAAACACCACACGCATTATCCAGCAGTATATGCAGCACCAGAACCTGGCAAAGCGAAACCGGGCGAGTAGGCAACGTCAGTGCGGTGACGAGAGTGATGAGGACATGGACACAGACTTCTCTCAAAGCACGGACCCTGGCAATGTGGGCATCATAGTGCTAATGGGGCAGGTTCATGCCATGGAACGCCGATTCTGGGCTCGGGAAACAAGCACAGACTGGTGGGACCGCATAGTGTTGAGGGTCTGGGATGATTCCCAGTGGCTGCGAAACTTTCGCATGCGTGAGGGCACTTTCATGGACTTTGTGACTTGCTTTCCCCTGCCCTGAGGCACAATAATACCAAGATGAGAGCAGCCCTCGCAGTTCACAAGCGAGTGGCAATAGCCCTGTGGAAGCTTGCAACGCCAGACAGTTACCGGTCAGTCGGGAATCAATTTGGAGTGGGCAAATCTACTGTGGGTGCTGCTGTGATGCAAGTAGCCAACACAATCAAAGATCTGCTGATATCAAGGGCTGTGACCCTGGGAAATGTGCAGGTCATAGTGGATGGCTTTGCTGCAATGGGATTCCCTAACTGTGGTGGGGCCATAGACGGAACCCATATCCCTATCTTGGCACCGGAGCACCAAGCCGCCGAGTACATAAACCGCAAGGGGTACTTTTCAATAGTGCAGCAAGCACTGGTGGATCACAAGGGACGTTTCACCAACATCAACGTGGGATGGCTGGGAAAGGTACATGACGCTTGCATCTTCAGGAACTCTGGTCTGTTTCAAAAGCTGCAGGAAGGGACTTTATTCTCAGACCAGAAAATAACCGCTGGGGATGTTGAAATGCCTATATGTATCCTTGGGGACCCAGCCTACCCCTTAATGCCATGGCTCATGAAGCCGTACACAGGCAGCCTGGACAGTAGTCAGGAGCTGTTCAACTACAAGCTGAGCAAGTGCAGAATGGTGGTAGAATGTGCATTTGGACGTTTAAAGGCGCGCTGGCGCAGTTCACTGACTCAGTTAGATTAGCAAAACCAATATTCCCACTGTTATTACTGCTTGCTGTGCACTCCATAATATCTGTGAGAGTAAGGGGGAGACATTTATGGTGGGGTGGGAGGTTGAGGCAAATCACCTGGCTGCTGGTTATGCACAGACAGACACCAGGGCAGTTAGAAGAGCACAGGAGGGCGCGGTGCGCATCAGAGAAGCTTTAAAAACCAGTTTCATGACTGGCCAGGCTACGGTGTGAAAGTTCTGTTTGTTTCTCCTTGATGAAACCCCCCGCCCCTTGGTTCACTCTACTTCCCTGTAAGCTAACCACTGTCCCCTCCTCCCTTCGATCACTGCTTACAGAGGCAATAAAGTCATTGTTGCTTCACATTCATGCATTCTTTATTAATTCATCACACAAATAAGGGGATAACTACCAAGGTAGCCCAGGAGGGGTGGTGGAGGAGAGAAGCACCAGGAGGGGTGGTGGAGGAGGGATGGACAAGGCCACACAGCACTTTAAAAGTTTAAAACTTTAAAACTTATTGAATGCCAGCCTTCTGTTGCTTGGGCAATCCTCTGGGGTGGAGTGGCTGGGTGGCTGGAGGCCCCCCTACCGCGTTCTTGGGCATCTGGGTGAGCAGGCTATGGAACTTGGGGAGGAGGGTGGTTGGTTACACAGGGGCTGTAGTGGCGGTCTGTGCTCCTGCTGCCTTTTCTGCAGCTCAACCATACGCTGGAGCATATTAGTTTGATCCTCCAGCAGCCTCAGCATTGATTCCTGCCTCCTCTCATCACGCTGCTGCCACCTTTCAGTTTCAGCCCTCTCTTCAGCCCGCCACCTCTCCTCCCGGTCATTTTGTGCTTTCCTGCACTCTGACATTGTCTGCCTCCACGCATTCATCTGTGCTCTGTCAGTGTGGGAGGACAGCATGAGCTCAGAGAACATTTAATCACGAATGCATTTTTTTCGCCTTCTAATCTTCGCTAGCCTCTGGAAAGGAGAAGATCCTGTGATCCTTGAAACACATGCAGCTGGTGGAGAAAAAAAAAGGGACAATGGTATTTAAAAAGACACATTTTATAGAACAATGGGTACACTCTTTCACGGTAAACCTTGCTGTTAACATTACATACATAGCACATGTGCTTTCATTCCAAGGTCGCATTTTGCCTCCCCCCCAGTGCGTGGCTAGCCCCTCCACCCTCCCCGTGGCTAACAGCGGGGAACATTTCTGTTCAGCCACAGGCAAACAGCCCAGCAGGAACGGGCACCTCTGAATGTCCCCTTAAGAAAAGCACCCTATTTCAACCAGGTGACCATGAATGATATCACTCTCCTGAGGATGACACAGAGATAAAGAACGGATGTTGTTTGAATGCCAGCAAACATACACTGCAATGCTTTGTTGTACAATGATTCCCGAGTACGTGCTACTGGCCTGGAGTGGTAAAGTGTCCTACCATGGTGGATGGAATAAGACTGCCCTCCCCAGAAACCTTTTGCAAAGGCTTTGAGAGTACATCCAGGAGAGCCGCGAATGCCAGGGCAAATTAATCATTAAACATGCTTGCTTTTAAACCATGTATAGTATTTTAAAAGGTACACTCACCAGAGGTCCCTTCTCCAGCTGGCGGGTCCGGGAGGCAGCCTTGGATGGGTTCAGGGGGTACTGGCTCCAGGTCCAGGGTAAGAAACAGTCCCTGGCTGTCGGGAAAACCGGTTTCTCCACTTGCTTGCTGTGAGCTATCTACAACCTCATCACCATCATCTTCCTTGCCCCAAAACCTGCTTCCGTGTTGCCTCCATCTCCATTGAAGGAGTCAAACAACACGGCTGGGGTAGTGGTGGCTGAACCCCCTAAAATGGCATGCAGCTCATCATAGAAGTGGCATGTTTTGGGCTCTGACCCAGAGCAGCCGTTCGCCTCTCTGGTTTTCTGGTAGGCTTGCTTCAGCTCCTTAAGTTTCATGCAGCACTGCTTTGGGTCCCTGTTATGGCCTCTGTCCTTCATGCCCTGGGAGATTTTGACAAATGTTTTGGCATTTCGAAAACTGGAACGTAGTTCTGATAGCACGGATTCCTCTCCCCATACAGCGATCAGATCCCGTACCTCTCGTTCGGCCATGCTGGAGCTCTTTTGTGATTCTGGGACTCCATCATGGTCACCTCTGCTGATGAGCTCTGCATGGTCACCTGCAGCTTGCCACGCTGGCCAAACAGGAAATTGAAATTCAAAAGTTCGTGGGCCTTTTCCTTTCTACCTGGCCAGTGCATCTGAGTTGAGAGTGCTGTCCAGAGTGGTCACAATGGAGCACTCTGGGATAGCTCACAGAGGCCAATACCGTCTAATTGCGTCCACAGTACCCCAAATTCAACCCAGCAAGGCCGATTTCAGCGCTAATCCCCTTGTCGGGGGTGGAGTCAGGAAATTGATTTTAAGAACCCTTTAAGTCAAAAAAAGGGGCTTCGTCGTGTGGACGGGTGCAGGGTTAAATCGATTTAACGTTGCTAAATTTGACCTCAACTCCTAGTGTAGACCAGGGCTAAGTGCAAACACAGTCTCCTGATATTAGACTATTTGCTAAGCTGTGCTGGCTGTTTGATCAGTAATAGATTCATTCTAAAGCCATCCACTGCTGTTTGCTATAGAGTTTTGCTGACCTGTTGTGAAGAGATCTGGCCAGGGATGTTGATTAATGTCTTTTCTGAGTGAGAAGGCTCCCTGCTGAAGTCTGAAGATTCCCTGAATCAGATCCTTCTCGGACACTGGTATACAGTACTGATGCTGTTATTATTACTGTAGTGAACTGGGGAGCTCAGAGGGAGCTTTGAGGATATACACCCAGAGCAGCCACAATTCCTTTGGTCAGGGATTGCATCTTCATAGGCCATTAACGAAACTCCTTTACTGGCCACTGCAACCTGACCTGAGGCTAGTATTCCCTCCCTGCTAGATGCTGAGGGCTTGTCTACATGGGGACACTCAGTAAAATTACTCTGATTTTACTAAAGGAGTACATTTGAAGTGGATTAGTTAATCTGAATTAAACCCCTGGGTGGATACTCTCATTCAGAATTAAAGTGGCCTTCATTCAGTTAATTCACTTCTACAGTGAACTGGAGAAAAAGACCCTGTGCCATCCTGGAACCCAGGCGTCTCGGCTAAGAGTATATCTACACTGCAATTAGACACCCACAACTGGCCTGGGCCATTTGACTGTAGCTTGTGGGGCTTGGGCTAAGGAGCTGTTGAACTGTAGTGTATCCTTGCAGGGTCCCAAACCCTGGGCTCCAGCCTGAGCCCAAATGGCTACACCACAATCAAACAGCCCCTTAGCCCAAGTCAGGAGGCATGGGCCAGCTGCGGGTTTTTAATGGCAGGGTAGACATATCCCGTGATGCTACATCCCTTCTACTAACAGAGAAATGTGAATATAACCTTCCTGCAAGGCAGAATTTCAAATGATCTTGGGAGCCTAAAAAATTAGCACTGTGTATTTCAGTCAATTTGGACACCCAACCACTTTATGGCATCAAAGAGTCAGAACACCTGGTCCTTGCAATGAGGGGCATTGACAGGAAATTCTGGTCTCTCCACCTCCCAGCTCTGATTTCTAGGTGTAGTGTTCCATTACTCCCATTTCCATGCTTATATTTCCTAAGTGTTCACGGACTCCAGAGTCCCAGGGTCATCACATCCCCTCTTATCTCCAATCTGATCACTGCAGACACTCAGTCATATTCCTCTTTCACTTTCACTTGTCACGTGGCCACACAAACAAAGAATCTGTCAGCCAGGTACATAATTATAGTAGTCCTTTATAAAGAGAAGAGTGCATTAGTTTTTTGTCTGTATGTGACCCAAACTTGACTCTGTTCCACACTTTAAACCCACTTTCTATTACAGATGGGTTGATGAGGTAGTTATCTGTGTCCATATTGGGCTAAGACTAGGGTTCAGATACAAGGTATCGGTTCAAGTTTGAATTGGGTAGGATTTGCGTTTGATGGCACTCAAATGTGCAGCAATGGGTTTGTAATAAACAGACAGACAGATACGATAAAATCTTATTAGCTGTTCTCATGAGATTTCCACCCCAAATGATGGAAGTCACACAGCATCAACAGAGTTTGTGATCTTTCCTCCATCTCAAATGGCAAACATCTCATAAGCTTACTTGTTCTTAAACAGCTTGTGCCATATTGGGACAACTGACTCACAAGAATGGCTATTCTCACAAAATTTGCTCAGACTCCTTCTCTTTCCACAAATCCTCTCCCCTCCTCAGACACCAGTGAATTTAACCCTCAGATTAAATTTGGAACTGTCTTGCACATTGCCAGGGTCACCTAATAATAAATAAATAAAAATTGATGATAATTAATACATTTTCTCTGCATTTTCCCTTCACAGCTTCCCTCACAGCACTTCTAATTAAAGGCCAGCCTTAGCCACAGGTTTTAGCAGTCCCAAATGCAGGCTGTGTGTGCTGGATTGGACACAGCTCTCCGTGTCCAGCAAAAGGTACCAGACCCATGTTCAAAAACTGGGATACTCCTGCTATTTTCAAGGTGGGTGGTATCTCCTGACTCAGGAGTCAGAGAGACTGCAATGACTGGACTGTGCTGTTACATGTTAAATCATTATTTGTCCCCTATTTAGGAAAATATTTGTCCCTTGACAAACCAAGGCGACTTTTGCTCTTTTCGCTTCCTCTTTAATACACTGGATTTTCAAAGCTCTCATTTTTAGAACGTTCTATTTCCAGTTCCAGAAGAGACAAGGTGACGAGTCAACCTTCCTGATAAAAGCCCCCTGGTTTTTTTACATTACATAGTAGCTCTGTTTAGTTTGTGCTATATTTGAACAAAAAAAGAAATCCTTCCATTCCAGTGAGAGAAAAATAACTCTGACCACATTATTATGAACAACAAGTCTTTCTTCTGCGATGCAATAAATTCATCTGAGCTGGGAAGATGTTTTCATAATTACAGGCTGGTGTGGATCTGAAGTGGCTCTTAAACTGGCCTAATTAGAGAGGTCTAAAAATAAAATCAGAGTAGCTATATAGAGAGTTGCTCTTATTTTTATATATATATGTATGAATGAATGTCCCATAAATATGTGCTGTTTCTCCTCTGTACAGATAGATTTGACACTTGTCTCCTTCCCATGGTCTACTCAGGGAGAGGTGAAGAAGCTTTCTGAGTGAATTTGCAGTAGTGGGCTCTATTCCTGGGGCATTTCAGGGTTATGGTACCACACACCTGGGAGATATTCACACACTCAGTGCTTTCCCCTTCCCAAAAGGCTCAGGGATAGAGTCAGCTGGAGAAAGAAAGAAGGGAGGCCTCTTCTCACCTTCCCTCACTTCTCAAGAGTGACCCCCTCTCCATATCAGGGTGGGGCTGAAATTGGCTCAGACGGCATCATATCCTGATTTGGCAGATGTCTCCATTTTTAACTAAGTGTCCACTGGCTCGGTTCTGTTCTTGGGAAGAGACCTCCTGTTAGGGAGAGTCCATCCATGGCTGTTGGTAGATTCCTCTGTTATTGCTGATCCCTTGTCACCTAAATGGTGAATTATTATTCCTCTACAATAATTCAACTGAAAACCTTAGATGTTGTCTAATTAACACTTTGGACAGAGCAATTCCACAAGCAGCACAGAGAACCACTTGGTGCAAGCTTAGTGTGCCAGCTGGGCATGAGGGGCAGGCAGCTGCTCATGAGGTAAGGGTGGTGGCCTCATTTTTGGAAGAGGCATGTGAGGCAATGATGGTGATGGGTGCATGTGCATGTCTGTATTGTAGGTGGCGGGTTTGATTGGGGCTACAGTATCTCTCTTCGTGAAGAACGCTCCCCTTCTCTGCTTGAGTCATTTGGGAGTATCTTCTCGGATTTGTTAATGGAAATTTCAAACAATGTTTTATTCCAGTCCTTCCTCTCCACTCTGACCTTACACGCAGTCTGTCACTTCTTGGTGAGCCTCACTATCACTGAGCTTATGAAGTCTTCCATTTTGACCACGAGTGCTGACTGCTGCTCCTTCAGCGTCAGAGATGCCAACAGAGCTCATTCCTCATAAGTCCTAGTTTAGTTATTTTTTATTTAAATTTTGGAGATAGCTCCCTCCCCCTTTGCTTAAAAATGTTGTGTGGGAATTTAGGGCTCATGAAAATGAAGGACATATGAACGTGAAGGGCTGGTTATTATATAATGTTCATCCCAGTGTTTTATAATAAAATAATAAATATTTAGAATTTATACAGCCCTTTATATGTTCAGAGCAATTTACAAACACTAACCAATTAATCCTTATGATATCAATGTCCAGTAAGCATTGTTATTCCTTTTTTTTTTTTTTTTTTTAAACGGAGAAATTGAAGAAGAGAAGCAAAATGACTTGCTCAAGGCCACATTGTGAATCCGTGGCTGAGCTCTCTGGGGCAGGGACCGTTTTTTTGTTCTGTGTTTGTACAGCAGCTAGCACAATGGGCTCGGGTGCATAACTAAGGCTCCTACTCCCTACTGCAATACAAAAAAAACCAACAAAAGCAAATAACCTGGACTGACTAACCCCTTCACTCATTTCTTTATCCTTCCATTACGGACGACATTTTAGTGCTCTTCAAACGTAATGATTTTCTCAATTATTTCTCTTAGTGAGAAAGATCACCGTTAGCACCTGTTAAAAATGTGGGTAAAGCCCTCTACTTTAGTAAGTGTTTTTGATGCAAGCACAATAAGGTTTTATCCATGATGGGACTCCTAGGGACTATGGAAATGTGTATGTTTGCCCGTAGTTTCATTACTTTGGCCTTTAGTTTCTCCAGCACTTTTGCACAAATATCAGCCACCAGGTGAACATTAATTTCTTGAGCTGTTCAAAAACCTCTTTCAAAACAAAACCAAAGCTCTATCTCCAACAGTGCCTACATTTCACTACTAAAGAGCATCCTCAGGGCAGTTATCTTGTTGTATTGTCTTCTGTGGGGAAGACCAATGCGCAGGAATAATTTAGCTCCCTGTAATCTCCTTATCCTCTCTGATTGCTTCTTTGAATTTACACTGTGGTAGTCAAAATGATTAACTGACTCTCCTGCAAGCGTCCCGCTTCTGAGTTGTTTGTAAGAACGTTTGATTATTATAACATGTTCTTCAACTATCTCCTTAGCTCTGTTAATATCCATTTCTGTAGTTCCTTTCTGGCAGCCTCACCTGGGCTGTATTACCATAATTTTAGAGGACACCTTTTTGGTCAAAGCTTTTGCCATTTAAATATGCTAGGTTTCTATTTTCTCTTCACCTTCTCTCTTCCTTTTTTTTGTTCTGGAAATTCTGTGACTTGCATAAGGCTGATTAAATTAATATGAATTTCCCTTCAGGCTGTTTCTAGCTGGAGAAGGGCCCCAAACAAATCCCAAGGTTCAAATACCCCAGAACTTGGGTGGTATTCAAAATCAGTTGAAAGTGGGCCCTAACTTCACAATAGGCTAATCTAAATCTTGAGCTCTGAACAGCCCCATAGCTTTGGGATGTTTCATATCACCCCATCTCTACTGAGACTATCTCTATTTGTAACTAATTTTTATGTAACCCCCCATGCTATTGCATATTCTTTTGCTCTGACATGTTATTTGGTAAACCTCTTCTAACCAGCAATGGCACAAAAATCTCAGTAAAGAATAAGGGGAAAACAAAGATCTGAGGTCTGATACAGATGAGAGACACTCAACTTCCTGAAGAGAATACAGTGGTCCTTTGAGACATGCCATCCACGTGAACTCACAGGGCAGCTTCTAAATGATTCTTCAACCATCTCAGCTGCCAGCTTTGGTTTCTTTCAGTATAAGTGCGACACATTTATGACCCACATTACAGATGTGATAGAACAGCAATGAGGGAAGTCCCGGGGTGTGGTTCACCTGAGATACTCACTCTGCCCAAAGGAGCTGGAAACCTTTGCTTAGGTGAAAAGTAGCATGTACACCTGTCTTCTGGTTTGTTCTGATTGGATTTCCCTGGCCAAATAGCTCACAAGTCCACATTCAGTGGTTCCACCTACGGCTAGTACTACGCTGGTTATTGCATTACAGTATGGTACAGCCTAACAGCTGTATTCGTTTAAAACCCAAACAAACTCATTTCATTTAGTTTTCCTGTTTATTTAAATATTTGTTCTTTGATGCCCAAGACCACTCTAGCAGTTGCCTTGGGACTGTAGTCAGCTTCCTCTTTTGCAACCACAGATGGAGCACCCGGGCCACTAGAAAATGATAAGGAGTTTCTATATGAAGGACAGGAACCTAGAGAATAATTTTGTTTCCAGGGCCCAGGCCTACAAGCTGTACTAAACCTGGGTCTTGCAGAGTTTTCTGTTTAGGCAAAAAAGGTGATTTTGGGGGGGAAGCCTGTTTTTTCTAGTGAAAAACTTAAGCTAGGCTATTTCTAGTAATTCTTCTTCTTCAGCTTTTATTGGGATCCAAAGGAAAACCAGGAGAGATGGTAACGCCCCCAAATCAGAACAAACTATATTCTGGACACAAGTAGGATGCCTTGATATAATGGTAAATGCAACAGGGGTGACTATGGAAGATACAACATGCATTGTGAGCATGTTTGACTAAAAGGGTTGCTGCCACCCTCCCCTCCCAAAGAACAGAGGTTGCTAATTCACTAAAGGATCCCAGGGAACCTGGGAAAAACAAACTGGTTCTTTTGGGCAGGGAAGAATTTTTCAGGATTCCTCTCTTGGCAGGCAACCAGGCAGTCTGCCTTCCTCCTTTGTAAGGGCCAGCCAAACTGTCCTGGTTCCTTCTGGTAGGGAGAGAAAATAACTGAAGGGCTTCCATTTGATAGAGTCAGATAATAATAACAGGGTCAAGAAGATCAGTGCTGCTTCTCCCTCTTCTGCAAGGAGACGATGGGAGGTTGTGAGCTCCCAGGCTAGGGTCACTTTGCAGGTGCTCAATAAAGAATATTTCCCCTTTCAGACAGCACAAAAATGACCAGCCTGATAGCTTAAAGCTGACTCCTCTCTAACCCACCCATAACAATCTCCAACCCAACACCACCTGCGCACACACCCTATATATGCCTGCCTCTTAATGAGCCACAGCTGAAGGCCCTTTCCTCCCACACTGGCAGCTAATGCAGCTCAGACTAGCTATGGCAGAAGCTATTTAACTTAACCCCTTTCCTACCCAGCTGGTTGCAGTGTACATACCCCTGCCAGAGTGAGGGTACACAATATATCTCTGTAAATTTACATGTCTATATATAGAGATGTAAAAATAAGTGAGTTGTGTCAGGCTTTTCCTTACCTTCCCCATTCCAGCATGAGCATGTCCCAGCTTGACCACGACAGGGAAATTTGGGGTTGTGAGCTGAAAGACAGAATGAAGAACCCTATTAATATCTCTGTGGCAGTTCTTATCGCCCAGCTACATTCTTGCTGGGAAGCTGAATCACCATTTCATGGTCAAAGAAGGATGGTCCTGTGGGAAAACAGTGGACAGTATTTTTTTTTCCACAGGTCTCCAAATGATTCTGATATGGAGGCTAAGCAGAGTTCCTCAGAGTCAACCTCCCTCAAAAGCAGCAGCTTCAAACACTCCGCCTGCACTTCTTCCAGTTCGGGCCTTTCTCAGTCTCTCTCCCTCTCCTTTATTTTGGTTCCTTACTTTTCCTATCACTGTCCCCACATTTCCTCCCTATATATTCAACCTTCTGTTTTCAATGGGGGAACACAGTGTTTCAAAGGTTACATGAGAATCTGAGTTATTTTCACAAACCCCTTCCCAACTCCCAGCAGTTCTCCTTCCCCACCTGCTTCTCCTTTCCCCAGGCATGGTGGTGATGTGTGCGTAGGAGGGGAAGAGGGGAGGGAATGGATGCCAACTCTTGGGTCAAACTCACAAAGACAATCCGCTAGTACAACTCTCTTGCAGTGTCTTTCATGGGCAAGTATCATAGGCTGGGAGAGGCTGACCCTCCCCAAACAGCCAGGCGTGGCCCTGTCCAGGCTCTGCTCCCAGATTCCCTCCTGCTTCCCTCTCTGCAGCTCTTGTCTTCCCCCATGCTGTGGCTCGGCGCTGGGGGAACTGGGGCAGCCTGGGGCAGCCTGGGGCAGGGGGCCAGTGGCCGCGGTGCGGGGGCTCCTGGCTCCATCAGGGGGCAGAGGGAGTGGAAGGGGCGGGGCCTTGGGCAAAAGGGGCAGGGCTGGGGGCTAGCCTTCCCGAGCTGGCAGTTTACATGCCGCTTATGGTGTCTTCTCTCACTCTCTTGCCTCCAAATTCACAATATCTTGAAAGGGGGAACAAAAGAATGGGCGAGGGCAGGGATTAAATAATATAATACAAAAACTCACATTGTTTGTGTCCCTTCTGTCTCACTGCCTCTTGTGTGTGTGTTGAGCCTGCAAGTTGATCCATGCAGGCACACCGCTAGGGGGCTACACTGACTTCATCAGGGCTCCCGCCCCGGCATAACCATCCCTCAGTAAGGCTCCATGCAGGTGTAGGTGTGCACCTGCACAGATCAGCTGACAAGATCGGGGCCTTAAAACATGTAGTCTTTTGGGCCTGTTTTCTTACAGGGCTGTGAAGAGCCTAATATGTACCATATATGACACTATAACGCCGTACCTTGTTTCATGTTGCTCTGCCTAAAGTTTGTGGACGTCACACTTAAACCCCGCACCATAGGGTGCATTTTTGCATCTCTCTGTGATACCATCATCTGGCACCTTATCATGTACTAGTGCATTTAAGTCATCTGAATGCCCCCCCATTGCCATACACTCCACTGTATTTTTATTGCACATTTGCCCAATTTAATGGGATTTAGAGCATTTTGTCTTTATTTAAATGCATGAAGCATGAGCTGGATTAATTAAACAGTTAACCTGCAGATATGGTGGTGGCAGTGAGTTGAAGTTGAACAGATAAATGGCTTTCCTATTTGCTTAAGTTGGGAAATAGAGAAATGAATTGTTCTTGTGCTAATTACCAATTGTCTATATGGACAGGAAGCTGCTATGCCCTAAATATAGAATTGGGTGTCGTCTTCATCTGTGACATTGTGTGGTGAGTCGCTGAGGATAGTCAAGGAAGGCTCAATGAAAGAGGGAGACAATTTTACTTTTTTTGGTGTTATGAAGCTGTATTTTTATTAAGAGTTCCTGGTGATGACGGAGTACCGCTGAAGTCACTTGGAGTTGTAAGCACTCAGCACTTCACAGGAACAAGCCTGTTAAAGCAACAAGAGCCTGTAATCACTTTGTATTGTATATATGGGCCAGAGCATCAAGTGGTGTAAACTGGCCAGGCTCTGCTGAAGTCAATGGAGTTATGCCAATTTACATGAGATAGGGATCTGGTCCTCACCCCAAAATCTCCTCTACATATCTATCTAGATAGAAGGCTAGCAAACTAGGCACCATAGACAGACAGATTGATTAAATGGGTAGAGAAAGTATAAAACTGGTAGCTGTAAGGCTATACACACACAGAGCCCAAGAAGGTCAGATGACATCACAAGAGCAGAACTGGAATAATTAGAACCCTGAGCTGTATATTTATACAGCCTTAGTCACTGTTGTCCTGGGTGGTATGTTACGCATTCAAATGACAACACAAGAGTTTAACAACAAAAGCATATCTGTATTGTAATCATGCACAAAATAAACCAATGTCCTTCAACATGTTTAATTTTTAAAGAGTCTCTTTTGTGGACAAACAGGGAAAATAACTTTGGATGGTGTTTAAAAAGTGCACAGTTGTTGAAAAGCTTGGGGTACAGTCTGTACTGTACAGAATGTCTGTGGGTTACGGGATGGGATTGTGACATCAGACATAACTTGGCCAGTCATCCTGCAACTGATGTTACTTCATTTGCATAACAATGCTTTTCATTAAAATGCTATAAAATATATTCTAGGGTTGTCTTACACTCAGCCTTTGATGGAATAAGGTTTGCAGGCAAGCCTAACTTTAACCAGGTGAGTGGTCCTGCTGACTTCCAGGAGATTACTGTGGGTTTGAAGCAGTGGTACCCACATTTTTCCTGTTGCCTCCCCTCCTTATCTGTCCATGGTCCCCCTCCATTATGGCACAATTGGTTCAACAGCAGAGCTTGGGCTGAAGGTGGAGCTGGGGGCAGAACTGGAGCGAGGGGAGGAGCTTGGATTAGAAGTGGAGCTGGGCTGGGGGCAGAGAGGGAATGAGGGCAGAGCTGTGGCTGGGGCTGGACCTGGGCTGGGGGCGGAGCGGGGGTGTATTGGAGCTGCTGCTTGGGTCAGAGCTGGTTTGAGACCAGAGTGGGGCTTGGTGGCACTCCCTTCCTTGGGGGTTGGCTTGGGCCCTGCTGTGCACCCCCCAAACTTTCCTCTGCCCCCCCCATCCCCAGGGGGCATGCACCACAGTTTAGAGACCCCTGGTTAAGGCTGGTTTAAAGTTAGGCACATGCTTAAGTACCTTGCTGAACTGGGCCTCAACAAAGCCACATTCTGTTGCAACGATGCAGTAGGCATAAAATATAGGCCACTGATGACACCATGGGCCAAATTTGCAAAATTATGGTCCCTAATTTTGAGTGTACTGCTTTGGGTGTATTATCCTTTTCACATGTGAATGGTGACTGTCATAGCATGCCCCCTTGTGCCCTAAGGTAGCCTTGCAAGCCGCCTCTGCTTCAGTTCCCCTGTTCAAGGGGCTCCTTCTCAATAATGCACAAACCGGTTTGCCCATTTACACCCCTTCTAGGGTTCTGGTTTATTAAATTAAAATTCAAAATAAAGTTCTCAAGTTCTCCCTTGAGTCCATCCATTTACTCTCTTATCAGGCCACTCCCAGTCCTTTCCTGCCTGTAGTCTCACTTGTCTGTAGTCTCACTTCCAAGTTCAAGATTTCTCTGCTGGAGCCTATATACTCCTATCAGTCGCTATGCTCCACTCAGGACTCTGCAGTATCCTGCTGCTCTTTACAGGAGAATCAGCTGATCCCTGCCCAGGTGTGCCTCCTTAGTAACTAGAGTTGGCTGGCCCCAGGTCTCAAGCCCTGAAGGGACAAGTCACTTTGTTACATCCTCCTACCCCACTTAGATCCTTGCACACCACAGGGCAAGTTCTACCCAGCTCTCCTTTCATCTGACTACTTTTGGAGAGAAACAGCTCTCTCTCCTGAACTGTGTCCATCTCTGCTATTTGGAGAGGAAACTCATCTCTTTTGCCCACGAGCATTTTGATTTGTCGCTCCAAGCCCTGCTTATCTGTGGCTGGCTTGTCCCTTCCTATCAGGCCAGCTGCCTGGCTTCTTCCAAAGTTGCCAATACCTTTTAATACCTCTCCTTTGAGGAAAGCAACCTGTTAATGGCCTCTCCCAAAGCATCACAGTCATGTCCTGTTCACACCCAGCAGCCTTGTCTTGCCACTCCTTAGGCATTTCCACATCCTGGTCATGCATCTCCAGAACTGATCCTCTCTTTGACTTAATATCCTTTACCGAGCCTGCAACAGCTCTGTTTTCATGGAATCATAGTTTAAGGCCAGAATGGACCATCAGATCACCCAGTTTGACCCCCCTGTACATCACAGGCTACCAACACCACCCAGCAGCTGCACACGAAACCCAACAACCAAAATGAGACCGAAGTATTACAGCCCACAGGAGACTAGATTAATATGTGCCAGCAGCAGAGCTGTGCACAGGCAGGACCAAGGTGCACCAATGCTTGAGGCCCCTGCAATGGCAGGGAACTCATTAAATGAGATATAGATAATCCTAGAAAGTGGCCCCCACCCCTCTCTCACATTCTCGGGTGCAATCCAGGTGAGGGGTTGGGTCACTGCCTGCCCTGTACCCATAACTTCCTCAAAATGCTCTGTTGCTGCAGCACCCTTTGTCAGGATGCTCCCAGGCAGCCAGGGGTGAAAATAATTTAAAGGATTTACCAGTACTCCAGAGTCCTGAGCAGGGGGCGTGGCCTTGACTGGAAGAGGCGGGGCCTTTAAATACCCGGGCCCTTTAAATCAAGATTTAAAGGCCCCAGGGCTCTGGCTGCAGCTGGGAGCCCCTGGGCCTTTAAATCACCCCCAGAGCTGCCAGCTGCAGAGGCAGCTGGGAGTCCTGGGGCTCAGGGGCAATTTTAAGGGCCCAGGCTCTGGCTGCCACTAGCGCAGTGAAGCTCCGGGCCCTTTAAATCACTGCCAGAGCCCTGCCGCCGCTACCCTGGGGCTCCGTCAGCTCGGCTCGGGTGGTGCTTTAAAGGGCCCGGGGCTTCCCATAGTGGCCAGAGCTCCAGGCCCTTTAAAGCGCCACCGCTACCCCAGGGGCTCCAGCAGCGGGGCTCAGGGGGCACTTTAAAGGGCCGGAGGCTCCCTGCAGCAGCTGGAGCCCCGGGCCCTTTAAAGCACCACCGGAGCCCTGCCGCCGCTACCCCAGGGGTCTGGCAGCGGGGCTCGGGTGGTGCTTTAAAGGAGCCGGTGCTCTGGCCGCTGCAGGGAGTCTGGGACCCTTTAAAGCACCAGCTTGGGGAAGCCGGTCCCACAGTCAAGCACGGCGTACTGGCTCTTGCCGGTACGCCAGACCGGACCGGCTTACTTTCACCTCTGCAGTCAGCGCACAAGCTTTCACTGAATGTCTCTGTGTTACGCAGCTCTGATTCAGGAATTCTGATTCCAGCAGCCTGCTTGTTATATCCCAGTTACACTCTGGTTACACCTGGCAAGATGACCCCAAAATCTCTGTCCCAAATTTTCCCCAAGCCATGTGCTCTGCAATGTTCAGCCCTTTCCTGGACCATTCAGAGAGATATTAAGGTTTGTTCATTCCTTTAAAGATACAATACCCAACAGCTTGGCACATTAACTGGAGTTAACATTCACTTTAAATCCAACACAGCATGGGGCTGGTTTAGATTAAAAGTAAGACAAGTTTATTAACAAAGGAGATAGGATTTTGAGTGAGTTCCAGCATAAAGGATAGTTAGAAATGGTTACAAGCAAATATCTCTCTCTAGAGGCTAAAACTTAATAAAACAAGCTACAGCCTTTGTTCAAGGTCATTTCCATATCAATCTACCTTCCAGCAAGATGGGCTGCCCACCCTCCAGTCAGGATCGCGCACAAAGTCCTAAATTCCATTGTCTTCTTAGATGAAAGATAACTTGGAGTTCTCTGTCCCTTTCTTTACAGTCCAGTGAACCTCTGAAATGGATTGTTCTGAAGGTCCCGCCACCCCCCTGGCCATAGTAAAGTTCTTTCAAGATGTGTGGAAGTTGACATGGAGTCTGGTGAAGGAAATTCTGTGCTGGTTTCTTTCCCCACGGGTGTTTGCTATCATGCAAATTGATCTGTTTCCTGCAATTTCCTCCCCCTGCTGTTTTGATGATACTGTTTACCTTCTGTGTAATTTGTATTCCCATTGTCTCTTAATGTACCTTGGAAATACCTTCAATGTATCAGAACCACATTCCTTTGTCTAGGGTGGAGTAACTTTAGCCCTGCCTAGCAGACACACCTTGATAACATAATTTCCAGTATGTTTGTAATTTTGAATTTGTGCCCCCTACATACACCAAGAAAGAAAATTAATGATCAGTACGTTATTAGCTTTCTATGGATATCTGACATGACACATTTTAGATACAGGTTCTGACATTAGTGAGTTGGGGCACACTGAACTGGTCAGGCCAGCTGGAATTCACTACCAGATATTAGTGAGCCCCTTGCCCTATTGCATTGGGATGCTATTAGGGTCTCATCCACACACTGCAGAGGAAGGGAACACCCCTCCTCCCAAAGTTACTCACTGCCAATCTGACCTGGGGGCAAGTTCCTTCCTGACTGCACATAGAGCAATCACTTAGACTCTAAACACATGAGCAAGAACTAGTCAGTCACGCACCTGAGAGACAGGATGTTGGATCATATTAAAGAAGTTCTGTATTAAAATCACAAATGAGTTTGATTCCCCATAGTTTAAATTCCAGAGTATTACTAATTAAGAGGTCTCTTGGTTTTTGGTACTGCTTCTCTCCCTCTATGTGTGAAACCTGCAAGCTGCTAATTGCGTTAGTACATTCTAAGACAGTCTGTTCTCAAAGCAATTCTTTGTAATAACAACTACTCACACAGAGAGAGACTCAAAGCAATACTCTGTAACAACAGAAACAGCACCCAGAGACTCCCCGCCCTTTTGTTGTATTCATCTTGCTTTGTTAATAATTGTGATTAAAATAGAGATAGAGGATGTATGTGGATGGATGCTTGGTGTGGATAATAACTGAATGATCAGGGAGGTGCCAGCCTAAGAATCCAGTGTCCATCGGCTGAAGAAGGCGTCAAGTGGAAATAACCAGAGGACCCCCGGAGGGCAGACTGGAATCCACCCAACAGCCTCAAGAATGGGAGAACCAAAGAACAAGATAACATCTAGCAGCACAGAGCCGTCAGGAATGTGCTATCTGCTGATTGATTCAGCAACAGCATGATGAAGCAATTCCCATAGACTGGCATAGGAAGAAATTCCTATAAAAATGGACTCTAGAAAGTGAGAACTTTGCGGTCTGATTCTGCAAACCAACTTCCAGGAGCATCAGATGAGCATCTGACAAGGCCCTGCTCCACCTGGCCAGTGGCTTGGCATGAGCAACTCTAAGGCTGGTAACTATGATAGAACCTGTGTGTGTGTGTGTATGAATGAATGTGTGAATAAATATGAGATTGAATGGAATGTTATAGCTATAACTAACTGCTTACTATGATTCTGTCTGTATTCACAATAAATGTGGTATTTTGCCTTTTCCCCTTTAATAAGATCCTGCTGGTTTTTATTTTATTGGTATAACAAGTACACTTGGTCCCACAGGAGAGTCCTGACCTGCCCCGTTCAACATCCCATCTCCAGCTATGGCCATCCTTGATGCTTCAGAAGAAGAAGATTAAAAATCCCCTCCAGAATACATTGGTGGGTGGGGGAAATCCCTTACTGACCTCCTGCACTGTCCTGTATGATAGAGGTAGGGGCAGATGTGGCCCCCAAGGTATTTCTGTTCCCCTTACCATCGCTGCAGTTTACTGGTCATCCCTTCTGACCCTACCCTACACTGGGAAAGGGCCCGTCTTTCCTCCTTTTCCAGTTTGGGCCCCTGGAGCTGATCTGGTTCTGCTAATAGCCCGTACAGTACTCCCTGTGGTAATCCACAGGTCTGGAGATTGTTTCACTGGGACTGCCTGGTTTTCCCTGTCTCACAGACCCCATCTTTCTCTTCCCCTTTTACCCCATGTTCTCCCGCTCCACACCTGAAACACCTTGTGGGGAGGTGTCTTCTTCACCCTTGCCCTAGTTGGACATGTGTGACGTACCACTTAGGGGGATGCTCCCAACTTGGCCTGTTGCTCCTCTTCTTTTCCTTTTACATTTTACAATTCTTAAAGGGGCAGCCTCTCCTGATGCGCCCCACCTCTCAACACGGAACATTTGGATGGGCCCTTCCACTTCTAGACCACCCTTGGAGTGTCTCTTCCTTGAGCACACTCCGAGTGCTCCCACTGCCACCTGGGGCACTCTGCTCTTTGTGTCCTGGCTTCCCACATCTCAAACACAGCAGGAACTTCCTCACTTGCTGACAACAGCGATCTCCCTGCTCTTGCTGCTGTGCTGTGAGCTGCACCGCCCGGGTTGCCTGATGACTCTGCAGGAGCTGCAGAAGGAATGCTTGAATCCTCTGCTGCTGCTCGGCCAGAAGACAGACCACATCCTCTACTTTCTCTCCTTTTGGACCATCAAAATGCCTTCCTTGTTGGAAGGAAGGTCTTGGATTCTGCCAGCTACACCAGTGCCATAGGGTGACTGATTCCCGCATGCCCTCTTGTGGCCTCAGGGCAGACCTGCAAGCAGCCCCTGCCTCAGTTTCCCCTTTCAAGGGACTTCTTCAATAATGCACAAATCTTTCAGGTTCTGGTTTATTAAATTAACAGCATTCAAAATAAGTTCTCAAACCCATCCATTTACCCTCTTATCAGGTCAATCCCAGGCCTGTCCTGCCTGTAGTCTCACTTTCCAGTTACAGGCACCTCTGTTGGGGCCAAAGCGCTACCAGCAGCCTCTGTATTCTACTCTGGTCTCCCTGAGCCAGGGCCACACAGAGGTTTTTGGGAGCCTGAGAGCCTCTCAAAAGGAGGCACCAGGGTAAACTGCCTCTCTCCCCCTGCCACATCTGGGTGGCCCTGCCCTGAACATTCCTCTCTCAGCCTCTTTTTGCTCTTTTGAGGGGAATCAGCTGATCCCTGCTCAGGTGTGTCTCCTTAGTAACTAGGCTTGGCTGGCCCTGGGCAAGCTACTTCGTTACAAGGACTTTGCATCTACTAACTGCATTTTGGGACATAACGGATATTGTGGTACTTGTGTGCAAACAACTGTGCATGTAAAACGATGTGTGCAAAATCAGAGGCTGGATAAAGCCCCCTTTGAAAATACATGGCTGTAAACTATGACACTCTCCCCACCCCCCACCCACTAACTACCACTGAGATTTTGGATATATCCATTAAATACAGAAATATTCTTAGCATTGATTATTAATTAGACTCTAACAGTGTTCTCAGCCCTGATACAGACACAGTTATTAGAGGTCTTCCTTTGGAGGCCTTGCCTTGAATAAAACAGAAAGACACTGTAAACCAGGAGTGCCAAGGGAAGGAATTATCTTCGGGCTTGTCTACATGGGATGTTACTGTGTGGCAAGTCAGAGTGTGAATTTACAGTGTACTAGCTTGCCATGCCGTAACACCCTGTGTGGACACTACTACAGCACACCAAAGGGCCCGGTGTGCACTTTACTACTTGTAAAGTGTAATCAGTCAAAGCGCCCCCTAGGAATTTTGATGCAATGTAGCAGTGTCCACACGGGCCATTACTGCACAGCAAGCTAGTTCACTGTATAGTCACACCCTGGCTTGCCATGCAGTAACATCCCATGCCAACAAGCCCTTAGATGAAGCCTGAGTTCCCCCTTACTGTAACATTTGCCTTGTTTTACTCAGCAGTGGGCTTCAAGGAAGAAATTAGTCCATGGGTGGGATTTGAATGAGGAAAGGATGACAGACTGGGAGTTGGAAGAGTACCCCATGGATAGGGGCAGCAGGTGGAGGAAACAAACAAAGGGCTTACAAACCACCACACAATATACACAATTACATTCCAATCACTATTATATTGCACAGAGAACTTTGTAGCAACATGACGGATGATTTTAAGAAGGCTCTGGGGAGCAGGGATGGTAAACAGAAATGTTATAGTTCTTTGGAGTAAACAAAAATGCTTCTTGGAAGTGCAGCACAGAATCGCACCTCTGCTTAGCAGGAACTGGTCTGGTGTTACGCATTCACTTCTCAGACTACATAGGCCACCAGTCATTGGTGAGGGGTGGATTTCAGTAACTAACCGCCAGAGGATGGATTTGAACTGGTAACTTGGAAGTTAAAGGCTCCATAGGTGGGATTTTCAAAAGCAACTAAGTGACTTAGGAGCACATCTTCCATTAACTTTCCATGCTTCTCACCTCTAAGATGCCAGTTCAAATCCATCCCATGTGTCATTACCAGTCCTCTTGCTATTTGCCATTGCTATTTTATAATTACATGTATTACAGTTGTGTCTGGAATCCTCATTCAGGATTGAGGCCCCATTGTGCTTGGAGCTGTACAATTTCTGTTCACTCCTTGAAAGAAGATTAAGTTCTAATGCTTTATTTCAAAGGACAAGATCTCTGTTTATTTAGTTGTCTTTGCCTGGGTGATGGGGATGTCTTCTCCGTGTGGGAAAATAACGGATATTAATCATATGCTTAAAAGTCAAAAGATCCTGATATTTGAGCAGTGTGAAGTGTCCAGCACTTTTCCTGTGCAAATTCAGAGGGGAACCAACAGGAGGAGCAAGGGAGTAGATAAGAGCTTTGGGTTTCCCATAGAATACAACAAGCTGATTTAATCCAGACGTGAAAGAAATCATTTTGTGATGCAGTGCCGTGACATATACAGTGCAATCTTTTTTCTGTCTGAACTAAGTTCAGGATTTACTGCAGCCTGCAAGTTGACTTTGCCAAATGCGGGCTAGACATGTGAAAGTCAGGACTGTCCAGTGGAATGTGGAATGGGTGTGTGCCTTACTTTAACTTATTAGCTCATGAGCTGACAGCAGCGCTATGCAGAATTGTTGACTCAGTGGACAATACCATGTTCCTCTTTATTATTTCTATAGCTCCACAGATGTGCCTGGTGATTTACAGATTAATAAAAAGAGAGGTCCCTGCCCCCTCTGAAGCTGACAGTCTAGATGTAGCAGAGCAAGAGATGACAAGCAAAAAGGAGAGGATATGGGAAGGAGGAGGGTGGCAACAGCTAAATATATGCTTTGTTACAGACAGACCCATATTGTTATGGGTTCCTTTAAAATGTGTGTTTGTGTGTGTGTGTGTGTGTGTGTGTGTGTGTGTGTGAGAGAGAGAGAGAGTTAGTATATTCTAATAATAATATATGCAACCCCATGCTCTGAGTGTCCCTAAGTCTCCAACTGCCAGAAGCTGGGACTGGATAACTGGGGATGGATCACTTGACATTGCCCTGTTCTGTTCATTCCCTCTGGGGCACCTGGCACTGGCTACTGTCAGAAGACAGGATACTGGGCTAGATGGCCCGTTGGTCTGACCCAGTATGGCCGTTCTTATATTTTTAATAAAATGGAACCAAGTCTATTAGGCAGGAGGCATGGTAGAATGTGGGTTGGTGTCTGGAAACCCAAATGAAATAAGTCTTAAGGAAGAATGATAGTCTGCATGATTCACCGGATGGGGAAGGATAATCTCGGTATAGGAGACATCATGAGAAAGGGTTCTGAATTGCATATGGGAGAAGGAAAGATGGATCTAGACTACAGCGCATAAAGTGTGAGCTGGAGCAGTAGGGAAAGATGAGAGATGAGGAGATAAAGCAGGAACAAAACTGTGCAGAATTCTGAAAGTGAAGACATGGAATTTGAATGTGATGTTCCATGAGTTAAGGAGGTGGGGTGATGTGGTTGGAGCAGTGGCAAGGAAGGTGACTTAGGCTGCTGGGTGTTGGATAGTCTGCATGGGAGTGATGTGTGATTTAGGAGGCCACAGAGAAGTCAGCTAAAGCAGTTGAGGCAAAAGATTACTGGGACATAGACCAGAGGTTTTAGCAGAAGAGATGGAGAAGAGGGAACACATTTTTGAGGAGTTATCAAGGAAGAACAGGGAAGATGTTAGCAACTGCTAGGATGTGAGAGGGAAAAGACATGAGAGAAATTGGAGGACACCATGGTTGCAAGTCTGGGTAACTGTCAGGGTAGTAGAAGTATCAACAGTGTCTAGGAAGGGAGAAGGTGAGATTCAGGGATTTAATAAGGAGCTCTGTTTTTCCCATTTCATTTAGAGTTGGAGCTGAGACATGCAGGAGGAAATGTAGGAGAGACACATGCAGATATAGGATGGAGAGAGGAGTAACAGGCCAGAGGTAACTGGTAATTAAGGTAGGTGATGGCTTAAGGCAGAAGTAGGCAATTATTTTTTGTCAAGGTCCAGATTTCTTGGTCAAGTTAAGGTCCAGACACCAGAGAAAACAATAAAAAAAACCCAATAAAGATAATAAATAAATAAAAAGGTTTTGGGGGCCATTCAAAAGCATCTGGTGGTCAAGATTTAGTCCATGGTCCACCTATTGACTACCCCTGGCTTAAGGCAATACAGAGTTCAGGGCAGGTAAAAATCTGATCTGTGCTATCGGTTATTCATAGACTCATAGAATCATAGAATATCAGGGTTGGAAGGGACCTCAGGAGGTCATCTAGTCCAACCCCCTGCTCAAAGCAGGACCAATCTCCAACTAAATCATCCCAGCCAGGGCTTTGTCAAGCCTGACCTTAAAAACTTCTAAGGAAAGAGATTCTATTCCTTCATTACATTTAAAAAACCCCCAAATGGCCGTATAAAATAAGTCCCACATCCTGGAATCAAACTAACCACAGACCAATGTGCTATGGTTGTAACATGTGCTGTGGTTAGAACGTCCCATTCAAGTGGGTTGAAAGGGTTAAGGAGAGAGCAGAGTTTTTTGTATTAACTCAGATCTGCCTAACTTTTGTCATTAATCCCACATTTAATGTGACTTTAATTTCCTTTCTTGGTGCTCCAGGAGGATGCCGTTCAGGGTCACTCTGGTGTGCTGAGCATTTGGGAACACAGGCATGCAAGCATTTTAAGTTCTCTTCATTTCACTTGGGTTTCAAGCGTGAGAGAATTGTAAAAACAAATCCAGGCAAGCAGATGCACAGCAAAGAAATGGATTCAGTGGGGGCTATACATATGCGACGGATAGTTTTGGCCAATAAATCCCTAGCACCACCTGTCCAAATATGGGAAAGACTTTTAAAGGGCACATTGAGTGCATACAAATGTTTCATTTCTTTACGTATGGAGTTCACTTGGTAGGGCATGTGTTCTCCAAGTGTGTTTGCCTTTAAGGAAGCCTCCAGGTATTTCCCCTCTTTCTGAGGAGGGTGAGCCCTCCAGAGCATGTTTAATTTTTTTTTTTTTTTGCTGGGTGCAGTGGTGAGACAAAGGGACGCTGGATTGTTCCCCTCTCTGACATTGTTTGGGTTTCTTTCTGCCCTATTTTCATTCACAAATTAGAGTACTGTGTGACGGGTTCAGTCACAGAGACCCTCTTGGGACTGTCACCTGATGTGCTGAGACTACCTCTGAGTCTGTTTTCTCTGCCAGTTTGGGCCTCCAGACCCGTCTTGTCGAGCCAGACACACCAGTCTGCTCCAGCACAGACCCAGGGTCTGAATCACATACCCCAAAGCTGCAGACTTAACTGAAAATGGCTTAGCAAGTTCTCCTGTCTCTAGCACCCCCATACACTCAGCTCCCAATGAGATCCAAACCCCAAATAAATCCGTTTTACTCTGTATGAAGCTTATAGAGGGTAAACTCATAAATTGTCCACCCTCTATAACACTGACAGAGAGAGATGCACAGCTATTTGCTCCCCGGGGTATTAATTGCTTACTCTGGGTCAATTAATAAGCAAAAGTGATTTTATTAAGTATAAAAAGTAGGATTTAAGTGGTTCCAAGTAATAACAGGCAGAACAAAGTAAGTTACGAAGCAAAATAAACCAAAACATGCAAGTCTAAGCCTAATACATTAAGAAACTGATTACAGATAAAATCTCACCCTCAGAGATGTTCCAATAATGTTTCGTAGACTAGACTCCTTTCTAATCTGGTCCCAATCCTTTCCCCGGTACAGTCCTTGTTCCAGCTCAGGTGGTAGCTAGGGGATTTGTCATGACTGCAGCCCCCTTTGTTCTGTTCCACCCCCTTTTATAGCTTTGGCACAAGGCAGGAATCCTTTGTCTCTCTCTGGGTTCCCACCCTTCCTTCTAAATGGAAAAGCACCAGGTTAAAGATGGATTCTAGTACCAGGTAACATGGTCACATGTCCCGTGAACCCTCCTCCATTCCTCCAGGACTGGCTCACAGGTATGCGGTGGAGGCTTGCAAGTAAATAGAGCCATTTACCACCAGTTGTCTTAGTTAACAGGAGCCATCAAGATTCCAAGCCACCATTAATGGCCCACACTGTGCATAGTTACAATAGGAGTTCAGAGTAACACTTCATATTTCTAGCTTCAGATACAAGAATGATACATTCATAGAAATATATGAACACACTCAGTAGATTATAAGCTTTGTAATGATACCTTACAAGAGACATTTTGCATAAAGCATATTCCAGCTACATTACATTTACACTCATAAGCATATTTCCATAAACATATGGAATGCAACATCACATACTCCTCTCCCAAAATAAACATGTTACACGGGGAGGGAGGAAGTTACTCTCTAGGAAGGAGGGGAACTCTCTAGGAATTGGAACATTTGGGAAGTAAATTCTAAAGCTGTGGGAAGGGATTCAGGAAGGCAACATCAGAAGGAAGAAAACTATATATGAGGCTGAATGAACCATAGTACCCCGGACCATCTTCCAGGAACCCCAGAACCCTGCTCCTGCAACACATCTGAGCGCACAAGAGTTAACCCCACCCCCCCAATCCTTCTTCCAATGGGTCTGCCTCATCCTCATTTCCCTCTGAATCTGGATCTCTTATTTGTGGCCCCAGAGCTTCTGAGACTGTTTATTTTCCTTGTCTGCCAGCAATGGCCTTAACGCACCCAGGAGGCTTTGAGTGCTTCTCCCATTCTCTTTGGGCCAGATCCTGTGCTCATCAAGGTCAATGGGTGCAAGGCATGGCCTCTTGATGGAAATCAAACTTTCTTGAGCCAGTGTGAAAATTGCAGTGTAGTTTTTTGGTAACCATGCTCCTTCTGGTGCTTGCACTTTAGTGTATAGAGCCAGCCAATGGAGCTACAGCTACACATACTTTTCACAAGCCGAGGATCACCTCAGAAGTATAGAGTGAGTGCAGTTCACTGGTAGGAAGGTTTATGCCCACTTCTTGCCAACTTTACACAGGAACAGCTAGCTACACATTGGGCAATGGATACTCAAACCCTACTACAGGCTTGGTTCTGATCTCACACCAGTGAAACTCATTTAAAGGCAATGAGATCAGAATCAGGCCTTTTGTATTCTAGGACAGCAAGGCAAAGCAAAGTAGGGCACTAACAGTAATCCGTAACATCCCAACATATCCCAAGATAGTTGTAAATACTGGCATAGTGCTAGTGTTCTAGTTCACCCTTGGCTGAAATGCCAGCTGTCAGATGCTTGGCAGGATGAGGTGGGCAATGGAACAAGGCAGTATCTTCATGGTTCACTGCCTGGTAAAGGGTACAGGATACCACAGTTCACTGGTAGGTTTGAAATACCCTCTGGGTTTCCAGCAGCTGCTCAGCAGTGGGTCACCCTTTCTTTTTTTGCTTTGTGTTCTTCCGTTGTGCCAAAAGTGCTCAGAGCAGTGGAATTACTGGCATAGATAGACATCAAAACATCAGGGCACTCACCACTTGACTTTTTGAAAAGTTTGACTTTTAGTTTTTTGAAGGCACAGGACTAGCAAAACCAGCAAAACAATAATTAATTTCTCAGTGTTCAGAGGGCTTCTGAGGAATGTATAACTACAAGAATTCGGGAAACAGAAGTTGCCACACTGCAGATAGTCTCTGTGTAATTCATAAGGGTAGAAGTGAGTGTATGTCTTCCGGTCATATCATATGCCATACAATAGTTTCACATTTATGCATATTGACACATGGGATTTTTGTCCACACACTCACAGGCTACCACATACGCAATGGATTAACATTGCCATATGTCGTTGTGTCAACATGACACAAGTCATGTTGGCTACATTGTTCACAAACTTTCACGTATATTTTCATCACCCGCACGCTCACCCACTTACTCAGAAAGTCAGGACTCATATCACATTCTCACCTCTCCTCTGGTGTCCTAATATATCCTGCTTTTCCACCAGCTCCAATTTTAAGCTCTTTGTCCTCTTTTCCCCATTGCTAGGTGGCACAGACTGATGCCTCTTGTCCGTGGGTGGAAAATCTAGGTTTCTCTAGACTAGATTTTGCCTTTGAGTTAGTGGAATTTAGGGGATGTAATGACAGCTTTCTTCCTTGGGACTGGCCTAGCTGTGTGCATATTACAGCTGGTCAGGAATTTTCTGTAAAATGCTTTTTTGATGGATTAATTGAAACCAGAACTGTTTGTGGGGAAGAGCTGGTTACAACAAATCTCCTGATTCAGAAATGTTTTGAAAACTTTGTTTGAAATTGTCAGTGTCCATTTTAACATTCGCAAGACAAAAAAGATAGTTTGAAATGACTTTTTATTTTGAAATTTTAGTCAATTTATAGTTAAAAATTTAACAGGTCAAAATTGAATAAAATGTTTTGATCTGATCCGTTTTTTTTTTTTCAGATTATCTGTGTGTGTAAATTTTTGTGTTTTCAAATTTGCATCTGAGTTTGGGATGGGAACTTTTTTTTTTTTTAAACCGAGAAACTTTCATGGAATGGGACAACTGTTTCCCTCCCAGCTCTAGTGCATATGTAGCCCACATAAGCACACAGTGGGTCTTTGTTGCCCTCTTGTGGCTGGTTCATGTGATAGGCTACAAGCCTACGACAGCAGTTTGTCCTTCTGCTGAAGTGGGAAAGGCTCAGGCTGTCAGCGGTGATGATCCTGCCAATGACTCAAGCAGATGATTGTTTTATATGTGTGCTTTGGCCTTGACCTGAGAACCAGGCTTGCCCTTGTGGGCTGGAAGTGGTGGCAGTTCTACCAGGTGAGTTAAACACAATTCACAGAGGACATATGCTGAGTTATTTTCAACTGGAACTGGCTTCAATTTCCATCCTATTTCCATCCTAACCCTTTCTAGCCTTAAGGAGAAAGGGGCTCTTCAAGCACACAGAAACAGAGGAAACCACTGCGGGGATCAATCTCTTTTCATCTCATAACCACCATCTCAACCAGAGGCATTCTTTTCCCTCCTAAACACACACATTTGTGTAGCAGAGACTACAGTGGCTAGGAATTCCAAGCAGCAGGAAGTAGAGAAATTCCATTGGGAATAACACATAGACCCTCTTCTTTTCACTGGGCATGCCTGAGGTTGTGTGGAGGCTGTGGTCTGCTTAAGGCCTCTGTTTACAGAGAAAAGCGTTAGCCCTTTACGGGAAAAGGAGGTGGGGACCAGGGCTGATTTTATCTGTGAGGCAATATCTCCACCTCACTTGGAAAAACAAGTCAAATGTGAGTGAGCCACTGCAGACCCAATGCTGGGTATTTGTTTCTCAGCCAGGCTTATTGCTTAGGTTTTCATCAGACAGACGCAAGAATCTGTAACAAGCGCAGCAACCATCAGGAGCATTATAAGACAGGAGGGGAATGGCCAGGGTTACCACAAGTCCTGGTTTTCCCCAGACATGACCTCTTTTCTGATCCTCCAACCCCCCCATCTGGGTGGATTTTTCAAATAAGAGGAAGTGTCCAGGATTTTTGCGGAGCAGATGTTGCAGCTCAGAAAGAGCCACCTCTGCGCCCCAGTTGTCCCTCCCCTGCATCCACAGCTGCCGGATCCACCCACCCTGGCCAGGCCTAGCCTGCCAGGTAAGTGGAGCCGCCAAGCACCTCTTGGCCGGGCCATTTCTGGGTGGGGGAGAAGTCCACAGGGAGGTGCTAACTGATGGGCTGGAGCTGTGTCCCAGGCCTGCGCCAGCCACTCTACCACCGTGACAGGGAGCACAACTTTGCCCCCCACCTCGAGTGTGAGGTCACAGACAGCCCCTTCAGCACCCCCCAAATGCTCCTCCCAGTCCACACACACCCCTCCAGCACTCCCATGTATCCCCTGCCAGTACACACACACCCCTGGAGCACCCCCAAATACCCCCTGCTAGTACACACCCCCCTCCAGCACTCCCCAAGGTGTACCTCCTCTCCAGCTCCTCTCCTGGCAGTGTCCTCTATTTGGGAACTTGAAATATGGTAATCCTAGGACTGGCCCTGTGCTGGAATAGCAGGAAGTGCTGCAGTTCAGGACGGAGGTGCATCAGCACTGCAGTAGGGGCTCAGGACTGGAGTATCAGGGAGCACTCTAGACCCAGGACTGAGGTGTATTGACAGGCTGTAGGGGCTCAGGACTGAAACAGTGGCATGGGGTGGTGCTGCAGGTCAGAAGTGAGGTGCATTGGCAGACCTGTACAATGGGAGCGAGCACAGCAGTTACCTGTTCTATACTTTGTCCTTGGATGTGCTCTCATTCCCTCATGGTATGAGCCTTGCATTCACTCACACACAAAAACCAGAATAATTCCAGAGGCTGGTTTGTTAGACTGCTACCTCTTTCCTCCCTGTCTGTCTTTCTGTGGTTAAAATATTCACCCGACCTCCCCACCGGTGCCTGATCCAGCCACAACAATAGCGTGTGGTTCACATTCTTACTCTCTACCTAAGGCTGACAGGGCCTTAGAAAAGCCACGCATGAGGTGCTTCCTTTGTGCACTCAGCTTCTTCACTACACAAAGAATGGATGCTGGTCTGATCACTCTCAAAACTCACAAACGCGGCTGCGGGGGAGTGGGGAAAATCTCCCTTCAAACATGAAAAATCCCCCTGCTCTGAGAGGAACCGAACAGAACCTCTGCCTGGTTATAACCCAAAACAGCCGGTCAGGGCCTCTGGGGCGGGGGGGCGGTCCATTAACCCTCATTTCCAGGCAGAAGAATTCCACTGCTCTGTCTACTCCCCTCTCACGTTCTAATTTTTTTCATTCGTGAATCCAAAGAACGTTTCTTGTAAACATCTGCCACAAAGTTTACCCCCTCAGACCTCCCCTCAATTGATTTCATCTGGTTTTTCATTGGATGCTGAAGCAGCTCCTACAAATTTCCCATGCAGAGGCCCAAACTGAAAGACTCCCACATTCAGCATGCAGCTTTGCTTAGCAAACCGCCCTGACACGGCAACTTGAGGCCAGGGTACAATTTCATCGCCACTTTCTAGACAGTGACGTCCCAGCCCCAACTGGCTAACTTAGCTCATCTGTCTCAGAAATACAAAGCAGTTACACACTGGGTTTGGGTCTCTAACCATAACAGCGTTGCAGACATGATTTTGTTTTTAACTTTCTCATTAGTGTTGGGCTTTAGCCATCTGGGGGAAACCACAGCCTCCAAAACTCCCGTCTCCTGACCGTCCCCTGACTTTGACTCACGAGGTTTTAACAGATACATAGAAAAACAGAGTGCAAGGAGGGAAAATCCTTGGTTCTCAGCAAACCTGTGGCTTGCATCTTAGGGACACTGTTTTAGAAATGTGCATGGAAGTAAACCCTATACCCCATACAGATGCAGGCTCCTTGGAGGCTGTTCTTTAATGATGATGCCTGTAGATTCGCAGAATGAGAGAATGTGCATGGGGACAGCGGCAGGGGGTTTCCACAGCTGGCTGCAACTGAAGACACCCCCAAATCTTTAAGCTGGTGCTGCTTCCTGTGTAACCCTTTGTGGGGCGTGGTTCAAAAGTGTTCAGCATCGCCCTACCTCTGCTTCCATTGAAGTCAACAGTAAAGTTCCCATTAGCTTCACTGGGAGCAGAGTAAGGCTGACACTGAGGGCTTTTGAAAACCCCACCCTGCATTTCTAAGCCCTCAGGTAGAGAGTTTGTGATGGACTGTGTGTCACCCCCACCAAAGGATTAATCATCTCTCAGCAGTTGTTGGGAGCGATGGACTGGGTCCCATCTGAGACAAATCCTACTTCTTGTTTAAAAATCCAGTGAAGGCATTTTAATATTGTGTGTAGAATATTCTGATTAAACTAAGACCCCCATGTAGAGTAAAACTACAACTGAGCCAGGGAACCTGGTTACATCCATCTATCTAATCTATCTAGTTTCGATCCTGTGCTCTTCACCGTGGCAGCTGAGAACCTTATACATAAAGGGTGAAACCCTGACCCCACTGGGAGTCAATGGGAGTTCTGTCATTCATTTCAGTGGCACCAGGATTTCACCCCCGGGGGTTTACAAGTATTGCACATTGGAAGTTTCTCTCCCACACAGGTGTTTTGCAGGCTCATTGCTTTACAGTGCGAAAGCGAAACTGCTTAAGTGAGTTTTGCACTTTGTGCCGAAAGCCAATGTGTTCTGGGAGTGAGCTGCACCATCTGAGGCCAGCTCTGTGCCCTGAGCTAACCCAGCACTGTGGGCCATCACTCAGGTAGGGGGAGGTAGCTCCAATACCAGGGAAGATTATTAACAAATTGAGAGAATGATCATTTAATCAAAGAGATTCCAGAATCCATTTCATTAAGCAGACTTTTCAACATCAGGAGTTATTGGTCAGCTTTTATAGTTATATACTGGCATGGACCTTTGAAGGGTCATTGTCTTTCTAGGAGGTAGCTGAGCCAGCCTATGTGCAGGTGCATGTTTAGTGTACAAGGAGCTTCCCTCCTAGCCTTATGCAACAACTTGTCCTAGTTGCAGGGCCTTCTCATTTCAAGCACCCCATCATGGGCGGTGTGTGAACTGGCCATTCGGAGAGACTAGCCCCCGGCCCCACCCCTTCGTCCTGAGCCCCTTTCCCCCCCTCCACTTACCTCGCAGGAGCTCAAAGCCCTCACACCGTGGCCGCCAGCCTCCCTGCCTCAGCCCCGGGCCCCCTGAGTACCCCCCGTCCTGGAGCACCGGACGGTCAGTGCGGCCCCCAGTGCCCCCAGCCCTGGAGCGCCAGATGGCATGAGCATTAGCCCCAGCCGCCCCTAGTCCTGGCCACAGGCCAGCCTGACCTAGCCCCAGCCCCGGGCATGGGGGAAGAGCTGGAAGCAGGAGGGGGACTGGGGGCAGAGTATGGGCGGGGCCACAACTGGCTGTTTGGGGAGGCTCAGGCTCCTCTGGCCTGTGGTACCTGCTGCCCATGCACCCCATCAACACATCCAGCCTTGCTCTTTCTCTGCATTGGTCAGGGAAGCGGGGCAGATGCTGTGGTGTGGGCTGCATTATCTGTACACAATGGGCCATTAAAGAAGGAGTGCAATCCCTCCCAGAGCTCCTTCTAGGGTGGTGCGGCTCCATGCTACACCAGGCCACAATAGCACCACTTGGCCATATGTTTCTGCATTACTAAGGTAACACTGGGAGAGAGAGCTCCACCGATAATTATTTATACATGTGATTTCATTTTTTTGTGCCACAACCTAATTGCTTCATTGCCTCACAGTATTTCCAGCTGTTTGTCTTTATCAGTTTCTATGTTTCTCCTGTCATTGTCATGCATGGGTAATTTAGAACTAGTTCCCATATTTCCTGCTTTATTTTGAAAGGAATGAGAAAATGAAAACCCTTATGATGAAAGTCTCCAAACTCCAGCACCATCTGTCCTTGGGACAGGACATGGGATCAGTTTGATACTGAAATGTTCTATAACGCTCCCTACCTAAGAAATACTATGTGTTCATTTATTCAGCAGCTGGTTTCTTCTTTGGTGAATGGGCACATAACAGATGCTTAACTAAAAATCATGGACTTAATAAAGACACTGCATTTATGGCTTATTACAACAATCTGTAATCTACTACCCCACCACCACCACCTCACACACAGAGGTGTTAACTGGCCACTTCACTTTGAATGGTTTCTTAAAATATGTATTAAATACAATCTCTTCCACCTTGTATTTAGCTGTGACACTCTGACTACCTTTCCCAGACGTGAAGAAGAGCTCTGTGTAAGCTTGAAAGCTTGTCTTTCACAAAAAGAAGTCAGTCCAGTAAAAGATATGATCTCACCCACAGTGTCTCTCTAATATCCTGGAACCAACACGGCTAGAACAACACTGCAAACATACAAGTCCTAAGTATTATGAACAGCAAACAAATTACAGAGAGAAGTGAAGCGCAAACATACAGGGAGTGGTGTTCCAGGGTGGGCTAACTTGACAGCGGGATTTCAAAGCTGACATTTCACTGACTGAGCTAACAACCAACTTGCATCTGTCACAATATTCACAGCAGACCTGTTTCTGAGTTTATGCAAAGTGTGTGAGAGAGAACTTTTTTGGTGAGTCTGGGAGAAGTAACTAGAGAGAAAGTGTCAATAGGCTCTATGGTATGAGAACGGATTTCAGCCAAGGTGACTACATGGGGTGAGTGGAGCATTTGCTTTATTGCAGCACGAATGCTGCGGAAGGTAGATGAACACAACCCCCTGGCCCCTTGGCTCTCACTATTACCATTTCCTGATCTACTCTCTTCTACTTGCAGTTTATTGATGGGAACCAGAGACTTGAATAATTAAATGCCCAGGTGCAGTGCTGAACTGCAGTGACCTCCATTTCTGGCTCATTATCCTGATCTGTCCGGGGAGTTTCAGCTGGTGGCCAAAGCTTTCCTCTAAAGGAATAGTGGGCAAAAGAGACGTATTTTGGATGATGATATTATTACACAACTTGGTGTGCAGGATGAATCACATTGTGTAATTTATACTACCCTAGTGACTAGCAAGGCAGATTGAATCTGTGTATTAAATGTTTAAAATGATGCTGTGAAGAGGGTCCATATTGGGCCTAGTCTACACTAGGAAAGGATTGATCTTGAGCCTATACCAGCAATCCCTCTTAGTGTAGACACGGCTTATATTGGCTCCCCCAATGAAATAAACTCCACTAGCTAAAGTACTTTTACGCTGTATGACTGCGTCTACACTAGGGCTTTTGCTGGGTATAAAAATTCCATTAAAAATCACACCCCCTACCAGACATTACAATTGTGGCAAAAGTTTAGAATATTGTCTTGGTCTTGTTTTAATACTGCTCTGCTACAGATGTGAGGAGAGAGACAAGCCTAATATCCACCTGGCCTCCTGTTCTGTCTCTCATCCTCTGCTGTAGAAGTAATAAGTTACGGGGAGGGAGGGGAGGGGAGGTGGACATCCCATCATACATTGCCTCCAGCTCAGTCCCCTTCACTCTCCCATAGGGGCTGGTGAGTGAAGGTGAGAAAGATCCCATTGTGGCTACTCTAAAGGGAAAGTACTCCCAGAGATATCCCTGAGTTCCAAGATTGGGGGCTCTGGTGATTAGGTTTTGCAGGGGTGGGAACTGGAAGGTAAGAGAAAGGAAATCATCCAAAGCATGGTATGTTTACAATGAAAACATTTTCTCCCATTATTTTGATTGCAGTAGCACCTGAAGACCTCGGTTAGAGACCAGGGCCCCATTGTAATAGGCCCTGTGCAAATAAGTAAGACGAAGACAGTCCCTACCCCAGAGAGATCATAATCTAAGATTTAGACAATAAAAAGATAAACAGGAATGAAGGGATGTGCAGGTGAGGGGCGAAGGCTATAGCAGATGCAGGTGTGTGTGCATTAAATACTCATACCAGTGGTCTCCATACTGCCAAGTGGTCACTAGCCCAATCAGGGCTAGATGCTATTTTCCCGATGAGGTCCATTTGGATAATGACTAATGGAGACAGACTTTAAAGAAGGGCTCCACTCTGTGGAGAATAGGAGAAATAATCATATTTAAACAGATCCATCAGCCATCCACATGGTCTTTTCCCAATCACTCTGTCTGATTGGGTGTAAGCTAGAGCTTCTTTCTCTCCAAGTCCAAATGCTGTGCCCCCGTCTGTACTAGTGCACCCATCATTTCTAGAGCTGGGGGAGCTGCTACAATGGTAGAGCAACAGTGGGAAAAATTCATAAACTTCTCAGCATAGACCAGTGGTACCCAACCTTATTACACAGGAGGGCCACATGAACCTAAGCACAACCTTGTATGGGCCAAACAGATTCTACATATTTTCATAAGATTTAAAGGCACCTGTATTGATTTAAAATTTTAAGTACAGCTTATTTAATATATATTTAGATAGATTGTTTGTAGGTACAATATTGTTTATTTAAAAACGAAGAAATCAGTGCATAAAATGTGTATCAGAATTATAGAACAGAGGGAAAAAAACAGTAAAGAACACAAACCCTAATGAATCCGTCCTTTGTGTTTTGCATTAAAGCAGGTGCGGCGGGCCTTATGAAATGCTCTGGTGGGCTGGGTATGGCCCGCAGGCTGTAGTTTGGGCACCTTGGCATAGACAAAGCTTCAGAATGCAATGAAAGAGTCACACAGTCTCAAAAGCATCTACACTGGAGCTGGAGGTGTAATTTCCAGCTCGGGTAGACATAGTTGTGGTTAGTACTAACCAAGCACCCACACTAAAAATAACAAGGTAGTCGTGGCTGCGTGGGTGGCAGGATGGACTAGCTGTCCTGAGTACAATCTGTCTGAAACCCTAGGAAGTACCTGGGGCAGCTAGTCTGTCCTGCTTCTCATGCAGCTGTGGC
Source organism: Lepidochelys kempii (assembly GCF_965140285.1). Taxonomy (NCBI): domain Eukaryota; kingdom Metazoa; phylum Chordata; order Testudines; family Cheloniidae; genus Lepidochelys; species Lepidochelys kempii. Next base: position 255,377,801 of record NC_136380.1, read on the forward strand.
TACCCTTCTATTTTTAGCACAATAGCTTGATCCGAGCTAGCGCAGGAATGTCTGCCTGTGGTGGAAATCACACCTCCAGTGTAGACATACCCCAAGACAAACAGCCAGGATTTAACTGTCTATGGGGCTGGAGGCTGACACTGTCTAGTGAAGGACCTTCAACCATAGGATGCGGTGCTGGGGTGGCCACCTGGGCCATGGTCTGACCACTTTTAACAGGGTCCTCTCTGCATCCATCCAACATGATAGAGGGGTAGCCAAGCCAAACCTGAGGGTCACTGCGATGCTGCACACCAGGTCACAACACTACTTATGACAGGGGTGCGGTTGGGCCAAATTTGAGTGAGTGACCCCTGTTAAAAGTAAGGGAGGGATAAGATAAGTGGCAGGATGGGGAGGCAGGGGCTCCTGTGAGCGACTAGTAGGGCCTCTTCCTCAATGGCTGAGGTTGCTAGGAGGGGGTGGGTGTAGAGGATTCATAGGCCACGGGGATTAGGCTGCTGGGGGGAGGGCAAAGGTAAGATGAGAGTTGGGGGGGCTGGCAGGATGCTTGAGGAAGCATTATAGGCCCCCCCCATTTTAAATGGTGCTATGCAGCCCCTGCCCTCAGCTATGGAGACTGCTTTGATGGAACCCATACTTGGAGCCCTGCAGCAGTGGTTCTCAGCCAGGAGTTGGGGGTTCCCTGGGGGGTCACCAAGCAGGGCTGGCATTAGACTTGCTGGGGGCCCAGGGCAGAAAGCAGAAGCCCCACCACATGGGGCTGAAACCCGGGGCCCTGAGCCCCACCACCTGAGCAGCTTAGCTTTGCAGGGCCCCCTGTGGTATGGGGCCCAAGCAATTGCCCTGCTTGCTAACCCCTAATGCTGGCCCTGGGTTTTATATGCAGAAAAACAGGTGTTGTGGCACTGGTGGGCTGTGGAGTTTTTATAGAGTGTTGTGGGGGCCTCAGAAAGAAAAAGGTTGAGAACCCTTGCTCTGCAGGGCACTCTGACAGGCTTATTTATATACAACATCTTGGCTTTGCCTCAGGGAGTAACTTGGTGGGACTCAAGGTTGCCTTTACACAGGAAGCGATTACTGATTATTACTGTTTATTATTGTATTACTGTAGTGCCTAGAGAGCCCAGTTGAGATCAGGGCCCCATTGTGCTAGGTGCTGTACAAGCCCATGGTAAGGGACAGTCCTTCCTCAAAGAACGTACACCTTAAATATAGACCAATTATTATCCTAATTTTACAGATGGGGAACTAAGGCACTAAGAGAATAAGCCACTTGCTTGAAGCCACACAGGAAATTTGTGGCAGAGCCAGGAATTGTGAGCCCTAGAGTGACCTAATCACAAAACCATCATTCCTAGTGAATAGCTTAATTAAAATGAAATAAGCAGCAAGCTGACAATGTGTTTTTAATTTTGCACATGTACTTTAGAGAGCATGCTAACCACATTTTATAATCTAAAAATGAACAAACACGTATGTCGGTCAGAAAAATAACTGGCACACAGAAAATGTTTGGTGCTTTTTCCGTTGATGAAAAAGTTCTTTACGATGAAGAGGACTGAAGTTGATGCAAAGTGAATGGAGAAAGCACAGAACTCTCTCCTTTTCAGTCTACTGGTCTACCACAAGCAAAAAACAATCTTCTGTACAGTCTGGGTGCCAAAGTCTTGTATAAACCAAGAAACAAAATGACAAGTTTCTCTAAGCAGATACCCCAGCAAATACAGCCTTGGTCACAGTCTGCATAAGGACTCTTAGCTGGCAAAAGACAAACCTTTTATCTTGCTAGCAACTAATTTACAGATCTGAAATCTGCCAAAGAAGGAGACTCTCTGGAATGCATCTGAGATTTCCTATTTGAAGAAGGGGAAGATGAGTAACTGACAGACAATAGCAAATCCTGGACAAGGAGAATTTGTCTTTTAAGGTAAACCACAAATCCTGCTAGTCTTTAATGCTAACAGAGCCAAGCCCCAAATTCCATTCCAAGACTGTGTGTCCGACATTTCAGCCTAAAATTAAGCCAATGGCAACGGAATGAATATACGCTGATCCGAGGAAGTCCACTCATGAAAGGAAATAGGATTTAGAGAGAGAGGAACTGATTTAGATGTTATGAAGTCTTGTCTTGCTCCAAATTAAACTAAATCAATATAGGCCAGTTGTAGACTGATCTGTGTATGTCCACATAGGGGCTTGCTCTGCTTTACCTAAATCAATTTCAAAGTTGATTTCAGTTAAACTGGTTCAAGTTTTGTAGGCAGACCAGCTCTGACTATATATAGGAAGCTTCCCTCCGTAACTCTTTCCTCCACTGTTGCAAGGTTCTTTTTTGCAAGTAAATGAAACTGGCAAACTTGGCAGATCTCTGGCTTTCATTCTCTCTCTCTCTCTCTCTCTCTCACACACACACACACACACACTACTCTTTTCATTGGTGTGGTTTTATAAATTTTTCCTGTATGCAAAAAAATGTCAGAAATGTGACAATCAAATCTGCCATGCCAAAAAGTTCTGAATAAGATTCAGTTTTTACACAAACAGTTGGTAAAGTAGAATCTAGATATTTAGCCACATTCTAGCTGAGATCTCCTCTGAAAAATGATTCCTGTCCCATCCCTCTTGTTTCTCTAATTTAAGGATTGAATATTGGGTAGACAACCATCATACAAATAGAAACTTTCACTTAGGCTTTGTCTACATTAGCATTTTTGTTGGTAAAACTTTTGTTGGCCAGGGGTGTGAACTGCCACTGACAAAAGCATTGGTGTGAACAGTGCTATGTTGGCAGGAGATGCTCTCCAGCGGACATTGCTATCACCGCTCTGTGGGGGTGGTTTAATAATGATGGTGGGAGAGAATCATAGAATATCAGGGTTGGAAGGGACCTCAGGAGGTCATCTAGTCCAACCCCCTGTTCAGAGCAGGACCAATCCCCAACTAAATCACCCCAGCCAGGGCTTTATCAAGCCTGACCTTAAAAACCTCAAAGGAAGGAGATTCCACCACCTCCCTAGGTAACCCATTCCAGTGCTTCACCACCCTCCTAGTTAAATGTTTATCCTAATATCCAACATAAACCTCCCCCACTGCAACTTGAGACCATTACTCCTTGTTCTGTCATCTGCTACCATTGAGAACAGTCCAGATCCATCCTCTTTGAAACCCCCTTTCAGGTAGTTGAAAGCAGCTATCAAATCCCCCCTCATTCTTCTCTTCCGCAGACTAAACAATCCCAGTTCCCTCAGCCTCTCCTCATAAGTCATGTGCTCTAGCCCCCTATTTATTTTTGTTGCCCTCCGCTGCAAGTCTTTCCAATTTTTCCACATCCTTCTTGTAGTGTGGGGCCCAAAACGGACACAGTACTCCAAATGAGGCCTCACCAATGTCGAATAGAGGGGAATGATCACGTCCCTCGATCTGCTGGCAATGCCCCTACTTATACAGCCCAAAATGCTGTTAGCCTTCTTGGCAACAAGAGCACACTGTTGACTCATATCCAGCTTCTCGTCCACTGTAACCCCTAGGTCCTTTTCTGCAGAACTGCTGCCTAGCCATTCGGTCCCTAGTCTGTAGCGGTGCATGGGATTCTTCCATCCTAAGTGCAGGACTCTGCACTTGTCCTTGTTGAACCTCATCAGATTTCTTTTGGCCCAAACCTCTAATTTGTCTAGGTCCCTCTGTATCCTATCCCTATCCCCCAGTGTATCTACCAATCCTCCCAGTTTAGTGTCATCTGAAAACTTGCTGAGTGTGCAATCCATGCCATCTTTCAGATCATTAATGAAAATATTGAACAAAACTGGCCCCAGGACCGACCCTTGGGGCACTCCACTTGATACCGGCTGCCAACTAGACATGGAGCCATTGATCACTACCTGTTGAGATTGATGATCTAGCCAGCTTTCTAGCCACCTTATAGTCCATTCATCCAGCCCATACTTCTTTAACTTGCTGGCAAGAATACTGTGGGAGACTGTATCAAAAGCTTTGCTAAAGTCAAGGAATAACATGTTCACTGCTTTCCCTTCATTCACAGAGCCAATTATCATGTCATAGAAGGCAATTAGATTAGTCAGGCATGACTTGCCCTTGGTGAATCCATGCTGACTTTTCCTGATCACTTTCCTCTCCTCTAAGTGCTTCAGAATTGATTCCTTTGGGACCTGCTCCATAATTTTTCCAGGGACTGAGGTGAGGCTGACTGGCCTGTAGTTCCCCGGGTCCTCCTTCTTCCCTTTTTTAAAGATGCGCACTACATTAGCCTTTTTCCAGTCATCCAGGACCTCCCCCCGATTGCCATGAGTTTTCAAAGATAATGGCTAATGGTTCTGCAATCACATCCGCCAACTCCTTTAGCACTCTCGGATGCAGCACATCCGGCCCCATGGACTTGTGCTCGTCCAGCTTTTCTAAATAGTCCTGAACCACTTCTTTCTCCACACAGGGCTGGTCACCTCCTCCCCATGCTGTGCTGCCCAGTGCAGTAGTCTGGGAGCTGACCTTGTTTGTGAAGACAGAAGCAAAAAAAGCATTGAGTACATTAGCTTCTTCCACATCCTCTGTCACTAGGTTGCCTCGCTCATTCAGTAAGGGGCCCACACTTTCATTGACTTTCTTCTTGTTGCTAACATACCTGAAGAAACCCTTCTTGTTACTCTTAACATCTCTTGCTAGCTGCAACTCCAGGTGTGATTTGGCCTTCTTGATTTCACTCCTGCATCCCCGAGCAATATTTTTATACTCCTCCCTCCTCCCTTGTCCAATTTTCCACTTCTTGTAAGCTTCTTTTTTGTGTTTAAGATCAGCAAGGATTTCACTGTTAAGCCAAGCTGGTCGCCTGCCATATTTACTATTCTTTCTACACATCGGGATGGTTTGTTCCTGTAACCTCAATAAGGATTCTTTAAAATACAGCCAGCTCTCCTGGACTCCTTTCCCCCCTCATGTTATTCTCCCAGGGGATCCTGCCCATCAGTTCCCTGAGGGAGTCAAAGTCTGCTTTTCTGAAGTCCAGGGTCCGTATTCTGCAGCTCTATCTTTCTTCTGTCTGAACTGGACCATCTCATGGTCACTGCCTCCCAGGTTCCCATCCACTTTTGCTTCCCCTACTAATTCTTCCTGGTTTGTGAGCAGCAGGTCAAGAAGAGCTCTGCCCCTAGTTGGTTCCTCCAGCACTTGCACCAGGAAATTGTCCCCTGCACTTTTCAAAAACTTCTTGGATTGTCTGTGCACCGCTGTATTGCTCTCCCAGATATCAGGGTGATTGAAGACTCCCATGAGAACCAGGGCCTGTGATCTAGTAACTTTCGTTAGTTGCCAGAAGAAAGCCTCGTCCACCTCATCCCCCTGTCTGGTGGTCTACAGCAGACTCCCACCACGACATCACCCTTGTTGCTCACACTTCTAAACTTAATCCAGAGACTCTCAGGTTTTTCTGCAGGTTAATACCAGAGCTCTGAGCAGTCATACTGCTCCCTTACATACAAGGCAACTCCCCCACCTTTTCTGCCCTGCCTGTCCTTCCTGAACAGTTTATATCCATCCATGACAGTACTCCAGTCATGTGAGTTATCCCACCAAGTCTCTGTTATTCCAATCACATCATAATTCCTTGACTGTGCCAGGACTTCCAGTTTTCTCTGCTTGTTTCCCAGGCTTCTTGCATTTGTGTATAGGCACTTAAGATAACTCGCTGATTGTCTCGCTTTCTCAGTATGAGGCAGGAGCCCTCCCATCTTGCACTCGCCTGCTCGTGCTTCCTCCTGGTATCCCACTTCCCCACTTACCTCAGGGCTTTGGTCTCCTTCCCCTGGTGAACCTAGTTTAAAGACCTCCTCACTAGGTTAGCCAGCCTGCTTGCGAAGATGCTCTTCCCTCTCTTCGTTAGGTGGAGCCCGTCTCTGCCTAGCACTCCTCCTTCTTGGAACACCATCCCATGGTCAAAGAATCCAAAGCCTTCTCTCTAACACCACCTGCATAGCCAATTGTTGACTTCCATGATTCGATGGTCCCTACCCAGGCCTTTTTCTTCCACAGGGAGGATGGACGGGAACACCACTTGCGCCTCAAACTCCTTTATCCTTCTTCCCAGAGCCACATAGTCTGCAGAGATCTGCTCAAGGTTATTCTTGGCAGTATCATTGGTACCCACATGGAGAGGCAGGAAGAGGTAGCAATCCGAGGGCTTGATGAGTCTCGGCAGTCTCTCCGTCACATCGTGAATCCTAGCTCCTGGCAAGCAGCAGACTTTTCAGTTTTCCTGGTCGGGGCGGCAGATAGATGACTCAGTCCCCCGGAGGAGAGAGTCCCCGACCACCACCACCCGCCTCCTTCTCTTGGTTCCCTAAGGCAGTGCATCGCATGCCTTCCAATTGGCGGAGTCTCCTTCTGCTCCCTTCCCTCAGATGTATCATCTAGTCCACGCTCCGCATTAGTACCTGTATCTGAGCTCTCTCCCGTCGGCATAAAGCGGCTACATTGGAGTCATTACAGTGGTGCAGCTGCAATGGTACAGCTATGCCACTGTAAGGTCTGTAGTGTAGCGACGGCCTTTCATCTTTTAGGCTCACAGATTGCAATAGAGAAATTACATGGTACTTAATATTAATGTTTAAATTAACATAATTGGGCTTCAGTATTAACAGGCCATTTGGATGCATTTGGGCTGTTCACAATTCTCTTAGCACTATTGTTTAAAGCTATCCAAAGATTTAGTCTGACAGCTCTGTATTAGGTCACATTCAGGATGGTTATCTTTGCTATCAAAATAATTTCGCAATTATTCAGAAACTAATGATACTTTCATTGCAATCCTGATTTGGCATAATACCATGTACCAGCTCAGTCCAACCTTGGAAAAACAAAATGCAAATCGACTTGAAATTCAAGATTTCTGCATTTCATTATGAACTCAAAAATGGGCTTATTTTTGTAGACAATTTCATCAAGATACAATATTTTCAAATGAAAATGGGCCACTTGCCAAGCAAAAGCAGGTCCCTTTCCAAGAGTAAATGGGGCTTTTATTTTCTTTAAATCGAGATGGTGTTTACATTGAACACACATGAAAATACACATTATGTCACTACTTCTTGATGTGAAAATAAACAGTTGGTCAAAAATACAAATAAAGTAAAAGCTGAGGGTTCGAAATTGTGAATTTGGCACAGCTCTAGTTAATATCCTTGCTAGGCTTTCAGTCTCCAGGGCTGCCAAGCCAGCACCTTTCATCAGCACTAAATTTACTTCATAGAAGAACATCTGATTCTCCCAGGGACCTGCATGCAGGCTGTTACAAGGCTAAGCAGGTGGAAAGTGAGTTAAAATGCTTGAGTGGCAAGGAGAAAATTCGAAGCAATACTTGGCAGAACTGAAGATAGCTGAAACAGCTTCCCTGATTCCACCTCTTGGTGTTGAAGCAGGGCTTATTCCTTTAAAAACGAGAGTCATAGAATCATAGAATCATAGAATATCAGGGTTGGAAGGGACCCCAGAAGGTCATCTAGTCCAACCCCCTGCTCAAAGCAGGACCAATTCCCAGTTAAATCTCCTTAAAATAAAATATAAAAAAGAAACTTTTCTTCTGGCCTCCCTGGTTGGGTTCCCCATGATTCTGCCATCTTGGTATGAGAATGGTGATATCAGTCCAAGGTGTCATCACCTCTCTGAGTCACTCAGCAAAAGTAAAAAAGGCAGAGGGAAAGTGGAAAGTGTTTGCAGTTGGTCCCCGGGGTTTCAGCCCACTGCATTCCTCCTCAGCATAGGGTCCCTGACATAAGTGGAGGAACCCCTCAAAAACAGGAAGTGATTCAGAAACATACCCTGGACTGTTTGCAATGACTCACAAGACATCAATAGGGGAATTGTCTGGAGACCTATAGAATGTCAGGACTCTTTTTCTAAGAATTGTGCAATAGCAGACTGCCAAGAAACGTGCTTCCTGTCAGAGCCCCAAATCAGCAAGTCAGGACTGGGAGGGAGAGTGCATGTTTGTGTGCCCATGTGCAAGCTTGGAAACAGGACTGCTGTTGCATGTATATATGCTGCATGTTCATTAACCCAGGCATGGTTTTGTTTAGTATGGTGGAGATTGTATGGGTTTGGGTATGCCTGCATTTCAGTTATGCCAGACTGGAACTGTATGAATGAACGCAGGGTTATGTGCAGCTATGCGTATTTTGAGATCTACCTATATGAGATAATATCTTTCAAGGAGACGTTTCACATAGACAAACTGTCTCAATTATAGGACTGATAGTATGGATCTGTAACACTTCAGTGTTGTCAGTGGTGTGTGCCTGATTATAGGAGGGGCTGGTAGCACTGCCCATTAGAAAGATTGCCCGACGTTCATGGGCAATGGCCAGGGGAGGCTAAGCCTCCCCAAACAGCCAGGTGTGGCCCCGCCCATGCTCTGCCCCGAGGCCCCCTCCTGCTTCCCGCTCTTTCCCCAAGGTCCCAGCCCAGGCTGCGCCTTTCCCCCAAAGTTGGCAGGAACTGGGGCTAGAGCAGGGTGGCTGGGGGCCCGGGACTCAGGGCGGCTGGGGCCGGTGCTGGGGCTGCCCAGCGCTCCGGGGCTGAGAGCGCTGGGGCTGTCCATTCAGTGGTCCATGGCTGGGGGCGCTCGGGTGGGTGGGCCAGGGTGGGTCAGGGCTGGGATGTGGGAGTCAGCTGCTGGGGCCGGCTGCTGGGGCCGGCTGCTGGGCTGGGACTCATGGTGTCTGGGGTGGGGTTCCTCTGGCCACGGTGGAGGGCTCTGGCAGGGGAACCTCAGGCAGAAGGAATGGGGCCTCAGGTCGAAGGGGTGGGGCCGGGGACTAGCCTCCTCAAACGGGTGGTTCACACACTGCCCATGATGACACTCCCCATTATAAGACAATGTTTTCAGTTGCTTAAACTGTGCCAGATTTTAACTGTTCTGGGAAAAAAATTTCATGCTTGGTGTTTGCCTCAGACTGAACATTTTTGGAAAAATTCAACCAAAACAGTTCAGCCATTTCCAAGAACAAGGCTAGAGGAAAATATGGTGTTTTGTCCATGTCAAAAGATTCTGGCAATCTTTTCTTTAAGAAGCTTTAGCACCCTCATGCTATGGAAGAGGGGCTTGAAATTTGGCAGGGGATAGCCTTTGTGTTAGCGATGTGCCTTTGGCTTGCCTGTGAAAAGCTTTTGAAAAATTGCAGTTTGCACTTGCTCAGTGGAGACTTGCTAGAGCTTCACACCTAAAAACTCCAACAATTCCATCTTCACTGAGCATATTCCAGCACAGGGCTGCAGGGGACTGACCCCGACTTTCCCTGAAATTTCAGCACTGGACTGATGTGGGCCACAGCCAGGCACTGGATTTGAAAACAAGGAGACTGTTTTTCCTGTGCTCTCAATGCCCCCTTGCTGGAGGGAAGCTGCCTGACTCAAATGCAAAGGGAACAAGAGCCAGACAAGGGGGGAGGGATTTGACTTAGACATGGAACCTGGGGGGAATTGGGTGGGGAGACTGGAACTGGAGACTGGGGGAGGGGGTGTGAGAAACTGGGACTAGGTACAGACGCTCCCCGGGTTACGCAAGACCCAATGTACGCAACTTCGCACTTACGGAAAAAGGTCCGTAAGCTAGAAGTAGGAGGGTTTTTTTTTGTTTTTTTGGGGGTTTTTTTTTTGCATAATGTTTGGGTATATGTTTCTGACTTACGCAAAAATTGAGTTACTCAAGGCTTTCCGGAATGGAACAATTGCATAAGTTGGGGAGCATCTGTATTGAGCTGACTGGAACTGACTGTGCAAGGAGACTGGGATTGATAGCTGAGGAGGAGACCGGGATTGGCTGGGCAAGACTGTACTCAAAGTATAGTTATCAATGGTTCACTGTCAAACTGGAACGAAGTATCTAGTCAGTTCCCACAGGGTCTGTCCTGGGTTTGGTATGATTCAGCATTGTCATTAATGACTTGGAGAATGGAGTGGAGTATAATCTTATAAAATTTGTGTATGCCACCACGCTGGGAGGGGTTGCAAGCAGGAGAAGATTTAAGGGTCAGAGCCCGGTCAGCAAACATGCAGCATGGGCCCCAGTGGTCACATCACCTCAGGCTTTTTTAAAACATACAAAATTAAACAAACAAACCATAAAACAAAATCTGAAGGCCTGAACAAAAGTGGAATCTCATCCAAATTGTGTTGGCTTGCGTATTTCCAATTACTGGAACCTTGCGCCACGGCAACACTTTTCCTTGGCAAATTGTTCTCGGATGCTGCCCAGCTCCAACCTTGCTGTCTTGCCTTTCTCAATTGCAAGGAGAGCAATGTCACGCAGCTGTGTCTGTGACATTGTTGAATGCATGCAGTTTTTGACACATCTTAATGTGTTCATTGCACATTCAGCACTAGCCACTCGAATTGGTATGGTGAGAAAGAATCGACACAACATTTCAATTTCTGGTAAAACACCATCAAGAGAACATGGCACTAAGAAATTCAAGTAGTTCTGGACTCCAAGTGACAAACTGAAAACCTCTGTATCCTTTGTAAAATGATACATCATAAAAGACAATCCCGTGAACCAAGTCTAAAGAAAAATGTGGGTATTTCCCCCTGAGTTTAAGAACTTCCTCCTTTGACGCTTCTAAAATTATATTTTGAAGTCACCTGGAATTGAGGAAACCAAATAGAGTAGATACCTCTTGAAACCCCTTCCTCTGAGATTTTAGTTCCCAGATCATATAGTCTCTTCCTGTGGCATGAATAGTTTGCATTTTCAAAATCCATTGCTTCCCACCTGTTCTAAGATTCTTTTATAACTTCTTCATACCTTTTCTCCAGATCTGAGTTTGCTGAACTTTGTGCTCCCAAATGTACGCAGGGCTTGGAACAGGTCAGTTTTCTTTGACTGAAGGATTCCAGAGGCTGCAGCCATGATAACTAAGATCCTATGGCACCAGAACAGATTGAGCTGGAACATCCAATCTATCAAAAACAAGTTGTTTTTTGCTTGATGTATGTCCTCACTTCTCCTGCATTCAGCAACCCATTTAATTGCATCCATAAGGGGGCTCCTTGCCATGGTGACTGACTCAGTCACCTGTGAGGGTGGGGCCTCAGAATAGGGCGGGGAGGGGGGCACACACGGCAGAGGAATAGCTTGTGCTGCTCAGGAGCTCATGCACTTGGAGGCACCCAGCAGGCTCAGGGCTGCTCAGGCACTCCACATATGCAAGCGGAGGACAGGGTTAGAATTCAAAATGACCTTGACAAATTAGAGGATTGGTCTGAAATCAACAAGATGAAATTCAATAAAGAGAAGTGCAAAGTACTACACTCAGAATGGAAAAATCAAACATACAACTACAAAATGGGGAATCATTGGCTCGGTGAAAATACTGCTGAGAAGGTTCTGGGATTTATAGTGGATCACACATTAAGGCTTTTCCCTTCTCCCCAGACACAGGGGGAGAAGGGTGAGAGAACTCACCTCCCTGAGATCCTAGGCTTCTCTGGCCCTTCCTTCTTGCTTTTGCCTTTCCTCTCCTTCCTCTTCCTCTTCCCATCTCTCTTTTAACTGTCTTCAGCTGGTGAGCTGAATCACCTTGTTAATGGGTTAATCATTCAGTCCTTAGCCAATTATCTCCTCAGTTTTGCCCACGGGGGAATGCTTGCCAACAGCGCAGAGTGGTGAGTTAGCCAGGGGTAATCAATGATTTTTTATCAAGGTCCAGATTTCTTGGTTAAGGTACAGCCAAGGTCCAGACTCCAGAGAAACATTTTTCACACCTCAATAACAATAATGATAATAATAACAAATAAGGAAATTAAAACGATGTTGCGGTCCGTTCAAAAGCATCTGGTGGTCTGGATTTGGCCCGTGGTCCGCCTACTGACCATCCCTGGCCCAAGTGCTTGTCGACACTTAAGATGCTACAGCGGCACAACTGCGCTGCTGCAGGGCTTCAGTGAAGAAACGACCTACGCTGACCAGGAGGGCTTTTCCCGTCAGCGTAGGTAATTTATCTCCCCAAGAAGCAGTAGCTAGGTCGACAGAAAAATGGCCTAGTGCTGCCTGCACGGGGACTTAGCCTGGCTTAACAACGCAACTCATGGATTTTTCACTCCCGACTTATGTAGTTCAACCCACCTAATTTTCTAGTGATGACCAGGCCTAAGGCTACGTCTACACTAGCTGCACAGCTGCAGTGCTGTAGCACTTCAGTGTAGACACTCATTACAGCAACAAGAGAGTTTCTCCCATCACTGTAGTTAATCTACCTCCCAACAGGTGGATGGAAGAATTCTTCCATTGACCGAGCACTGTCTATGCTGAGGGTGTTAGGTCGGCTTAACTACACCTCTCAGAGCTGTGGATTTTTCACATCCCTGAGTGATGTAGCAGGGCCGATCAAATTTTCAAGTGTAGACCAACCGTTAGGCTACTCACACTCTGTCACAAGGAGAAAACAAAATATGGAGTCCTGCTCATTAAGTAAGCACAGTCCATCCTGTGCACTGAATGAGGCAGGGCTCCTGTGGAAAAAAGAGTATGTAATTAAAGATTCATCATAATACATATGCACAAGAGGCCTGTACTAAGGCTGCACAAGTAACCTTCATTCTGGCATTTCCTAACTTTTGAGTATTTGATTTTGCAACTTTAACAATATTATTTTTGTGTGTGTAATATTGATATATGCACAACTCGCCAAACAACACGAGTTATAATACAGTGAATCACAATATGATGGATAAAATTAATCCCTGTTGTAACTTCTTTGATTGCAACAGATCTACACCAGGGATAAACTTGTTCCAAGAACACAAATCAGCGGCTTACTTCTGAGTGTTTAAAAGTCTAATATGTGTCCCAGAAAAAGACCTGTGAATGGTGGAGAGTGAAGCCAATGGGAGCTCCCTGCACACATCCAAGAGAATTTATCCCAGGGGAGTGGGCGGGAGGCATGATTAGATGACAAGCAGACTGTGCTGATGGGGAGATGTCAGTTACTCTGCGGATAACAACCCTGCATCTGGAAGGTGATGATAAGTAAATACAAAATGACTCCAGACAACATGGAACCTATGATTTATCTTGGAATTTGAATGTCAGGTATCCCAAAGGGAGAGTTTGTTTAGCCAGTTGGAGCGAGAAAGCAATTGTAGCAGGAGTGAAGGAAAGCGAGAGATCTCCAGCCAAAAATAGCTAATTTGATTTTCTCAATCAAAACAAAAGTTTGGTACCTGGCAGTTGAATATGTGTGCCCAGATTTCTATTTAGGCTGAGAGATGATATCAGCTCATGGAATCTGCCTGCAGTCTTAGTGATCTCTGTGCCTAGTCCTTTCCAACCACTTTAGATACTTCCCAAAACATGCAGTAAAAGGAGTCTGCTGCATATTTACATTCAGAGCAAGATGATGACCTCCCCCTGACCAGACTACCATCCTGTGTACTCTGGAGTCTAGCTTGGAACAATATTTTTTTGACAGAGTCAGGCAATAGTTTGTAGCCAGTCTCTATCCGGGCAAGGCGATTCCAGTACATGGTCCCTTACTATCTTTGTTCCTTTTAAGACAATGTCTTGAAATCTGAGGAGTTAGGTTTAAAACCATGAGGTTTAGGAATGAGATCCATTGCAAGATCACTAGTTTGAATCCAGCTCTGATTAGTCGTGACTGGAGGTTGTTATCAGGCAATGGCTGCACAGTGACCTTTGTGAAATGAGTTGAGGTCCTCTGTCCAGTTCCCAAAGGACAAGTGTCACCTGACGAAAACCTTGGTCATTATTTTCCTTGTTGGAGTTTTAAGGAAAACTTTGCATTAATTTTAAAAGCTTTACAGAATTACGACAAAAACCATGCCAGCCTTTGGTGACTGATGGACTTTCAACCTTACCTGAGATATTTGGTCTGGGAAACTCCTTTGTTTCTTAATCGTCCTTCCTTGAGGCTGGGGAGAAAAGGGGCTTGCAAGGAAAATTTACCCCCTTCCAACTGACTTCCTGATGCCCGGAGGAAGGGAATCCCACTCCTATGCATCTCTTAAGATGTGCAGGAAAGGAGCCTCCCTCCCATGGACTTATAGAGGGCCCTGAGTAAGGGCATCCAATCCCTTATGAGGCTCATTGTGTGGCTCCCTAGAATTCCCATCTTTGGCAAGCTTTAAGGTTCCCTCCCAACCACTCCGTTAACCTAAATGATTAGTGCCTCTGCACCCCCTGCAGCAAATCTTAGGAAGCTAACTAGGGGCCTGCCCTCTTGCCGCAAGTTTTAGGAGGTTCACTGAGGAGAACCCTCAACCCTCCTTGATGTCTTAGGTAGCTTTTGTCTATCTTACTTTTGACAAAGAGGTAGCTAAATACGAAACCTGGTTCTGAACTCCCATTGAAGTCACTAGTTCTAGGTGCAGAATCAAAAATAACCAAGAGCCACAGTCTGTCCAACACTATGACTGGTATTATTACAAGTGCACACCACAGTATTGTTCCCAGTGTTTCAGTCCAAGCTAGTGCATATGCAACAATTCTCTATTCAGCCATTATTGTCTTCAACAAAGGGCAAAGCTCCACTAGGTTCTTTGGTCTTGCTGTCCTTTTGTACTTTGGCCAAGAGGTTTTCAACTGTTTCAGTTTCCCATAATAGACACTATTTCCCCATTAGCTACAACCTATCATTTTGCTTGGTTTACAATGAAGGCCTCTGCTCCATCTTGTACAAACGGTTTCTTCAGTGCCACCAAATTGAACTGCTGGGTTTAACATAAGGGGGAAAAAGAAATCCTGTTCCCTTCATGTGTGCCTCTCAAGAGCTAATGACTCCCATGATGCCTTCTCAGACTGTCTCTGTCATTACTGATGCTCGGACTAATGGTATCAAGTCCCGTTCATTTACTGGTGTTCTAAAGAGAATCTGAAAAGCCTTTTTGTGACACACCAGATCTTCTTCCAAGTTTAGTTTCACAATCTTTGTATCTTGTTTTCTAGAAACCCAGCTGCACCTTTTCTTTCTAGTTCCTTATTCATGCCCCTGAGTATTGTATTATTTACTTAATTAAGTTCCCTTTGCATACTAATACATTATTTTCTTTGAGAGTTTTCCACATGGGTCTTGTCCACAGGGGTATGGAGGCCTGATGCTAGAAAAGCCTCTAGGTCCCAAATTAGTGATGCAATCTTTTCAGATTTGGGGTCTAAGGCACCACCCAGATATAACATTTCTTGGATATTATCCAATTTGGTTTAACATTCTGTACAGACTTATAGGTGCCAAGGAATCTCCTTTGAAGTCTTGGCACAAGAGGGAGATGAGGTGCATGTTTGTTTTTTGTTCTTTCTTGGTATTTCAAAAGATCTTTGTAAATTGCAGAAAAGGTGGAAGCCAAATTACTGGTGGTAAGACAGATTTTAAAGCTGTTTTCAAAGATCAAGCCTGGAGATGCCTCCCCTCTGAAGTGTAATTGATGGGCATTTGGCTGCATCAAATGTAAAAACATGTTAAAATTTCATACGTAAAATCCAAGCTCAGTCTTTCAAAGACCAGGAAGGCTAGTACTGTACAGCACTCATTTTTTCCGCAACAATGTAGCTGCTTCATTGGTGCCAATGGTGTAAGTGGTAGCGTAGATAGTCTTACCATTGTTCATAACTAGTTTGCATGAAATGATGGTAAAAAGACCTGTGCTGTATCTACAGGATTTGACACTATTTGGTAGAGATCGTGAAGGTGCATTTTTACTGAAAAACAAATACGTATTTTCTTAATGTAGAATCACCCAAAAGAATTAGTTGTGTCTACGGAGGTGAAAAGGTGTTCATATTATTCCCTGCTGGCAATCGGTACAATTATTATTTATCAATGATTACCAATTAATTTAGGCTTTTTTTCTGTTTTCATACTGAACCTGATTCCTACAAATGTGTTCATTATTCTCTGGCTAGTTTAGGCAAACAAATTCCATAGGTTGTTTGCAAACTGTTCACTCAGTTCACAATTTGGGGTGTGACTGGTCACACAACTCATGTGGTATTGTCTCTGCTCCATAAATAAATGACAGAAACTTTTTAAATGGGAGACCAACAAATGATGAAAGGCAAATTAAAAATGATTAACTTCTGATATACCTTTTTTAGTAAATAATCTCTCAAGCTAAAATCGGAAAAACTGTCAGGATTATTACTATTAGTAGCAGATTCTACATTGCTTAGAGGTCCCAAATGAGTTCCAGACCTCATTATACTACGTTTACACACAGTAAGAGAGAGTCTCTGCCTTGAAGAGCTTATGATCAAAACATCTGTACAGACATAGGGTGGGAGAAAGGAAGAATTATTAATTATTCTTTTTTAGATGGGGAACTGAGGCTCAGAGGGGTTAGGGCCCAGATCCACAAAGGGACTCAGCATTGTGACACAAAAGTTGCCATACCTATCTTTTAGGTGCCTAGAGAATCACTGAAACAATGGGATCCACAAAGGTACCTAGACTCCCTACACGATGAATGGGGAGAGATAGATGCTTTAGACAGGGATCCACAAAAGCCAGCATACTAGGTGGGGAGATTCCTAAACTAGACAATGGGAGATTCTGATGAGAGGGGTGTGTCCTAAGCCCCCTCTCTCAGAGGCCTAAGTCCGGGCTGAAGGGAGGTGCCTATCTCTGTTCTCCATCCACAGCTGGGAACCTGTCTCCTGCAGTCAGATGGCTTAGGTGCCTAAGTTGTTTCTTGCAAAAATT
Organism: Lepidochelys kempii; assembly: GCF_965140285.1. Taxonomy (NCBI): domain Eukaryota; kingdom Metazoa; phylum Chordata; order Testudines; family Cheloniidae; genus Lepidochelys; species Lepidochelys kempii. The sequence goes on from NC_136380.1 coordinate 255,394,519, forward strand.
ATTTGGGCACCTGTCTCACTCCCTACAAGATGGCTGAAGGAAGAAGTGGTGGTGGTGGTACCCACCTTATAACTTTTAGCTCAGTGGTTAGAGCTATTGCGTGAGATGTGAGAAACTCAGGTTCAATTTCCTTCTCCACCTGAAGGGGTGACAGGATTTGAACAAGGGGTCTTATACACTGCTCTGAAGAGCATTCTAACTATTGGGCTATGGGATATTCTGATATTATCACCCTCAATCTCTCCTTTTGAAGTGGTTGTATAAATAAATAAAGAGTCATTGGAGCAGGGGGACAGGACCCGGGGTCTCCCATCTCCCAGTTGGATTCATTCTCACTTTCTCTCTCTGGCCCAATGACTCTTTAATATTTATACATGGTGGACAGGGCTGGCTCCGGACACCAGCGAAGGAAGCTGGTGCCTGGGGCGGGCAATAGAAAGGGGCGGCACTCCGTCCATCATCGGGGCAGCACGTCCAGGTCTTCTGCGGCAATTCGGTGGCGGGCCCTGCAGTCCATCTCTTCCTCTTCGGCGGCACTTCGGCGGCAGCTCAACCAGGCTTGGTTGGTTTTTTTTTCCCTTCACCGCTTGGGGCTGCAAAAAGGCTGGAGTTGAAGAGATTCAACAGGAGAGAGTGAGGGAGATCCTATTGGAATATCCTCCAGCCCACTCATTAGAGCACACTCCTGAAATGTGCAGGAAACCTCTGCCCAAATCTTTTCTTCCCCTCACGCAGAGGGGAGAACTGAATATGGGTTTCCCACATCCTGGGTTCTAACCACTGGACTAAAAGTTAAAAGATGGGTGCAGCACCACCACATCCTCTTCCTCCTCCTGCTGGATTTTGAATGGGTTTTGATCTGGTAAGTGTGCTCAGAGCACACCTACCAGTCAGGCCTCACAGGAAAGACAGGTGCTCCTGTGCCAACCTTTCCCTGTTCGTGGATCACACTGGGGCTTAGATGGGAGACAGGCATCCAGGCATGAGTGAGACAGCATGTGTTTGCTTTCAAAGGCTGAAAACTAAGTGCTTAGGGAACTTTTACCCTGAAAATGTAGGCACCTACAGGGTTAGGAAGCAGCCAAGTGGGGGTTTTGTGGATCACAATGGAGATGAAATACCTTTGTGGATATGGGCCTAAGTGACCAGCCACTGTTCACCCAGAAGATCTGTGGCACAGCCAGGACTTGACATCCTGAGTCTCAGTCGAGTGTTTTAATCAAAACACCATCCATCTCCTCCAAACCACTAATATTATCACAAATGAAGTGGTGGTTGTGTGAATACTCACAAGCAATATGTAACATGACTCCCTGAACAACAACAGGAGTACATTTGCCACGTCTTGTGAAAATATTCAAAAATCTTTTGTTACCAATCAGCCATCTCTGTCATTATATAATTGACTCTGCTAACACCACTGACAGATCTGACCACTAATGAAGCACACCTGATATGGGGATAGGAGTCTGCTGCGTATTTTCGGTAGGTATGGAGCCAGGATCATGGTCAGAATCTTGATGTGATGTTAATGAAAGAAATAGCTAATGAAATAGTTAATGAAAGAAATAGTAAGAAGAGGGCATAGATTTAAGATCTTTGTCATCCCTAGAAAGGAGAATGATTCTAGAATGCAGATCACCTAAATGGATGCACCTTGATTCTAGGGGGTGGGGCATACAGCTCTGGGATACAAGGCAAGTGCATGAAACATATTTTAAATAAAAAATATGAACTGAAACCATTTTGCCATTGGGCAATTTGGTTGTCATATTCTTGAAGGGAGCCAAGCCCTTCTCTTCTTCTATGAATGTCTCTAGCAGTAGCTTTTGGCCTCTGAGAGCTGGGAATAAGAGTCAAGGAGATCAAGCAGGTTGCTCTATCTTTGGGCAAGGAGGAAGTCTCTGGGCTGTTAAATGGCACTATTCTCCAGGAATGCATTTAGAGTGAATCTCTGGAAAATCCTTTTGTCAGGTATGCTAACTACGGACCATTTAAGTACATGGGGCTCAGCAGGTTTAACTGACATAGTGGTAAAAATGCCAGAAGCCCAGGGGGTGAGTTTGCACTAGAGCTCCCACCATTGCTCACGCTGGTTTGGTTGAATCATTTCTTAAAATTCTTCAAGGTAGATATGGCCAAGGCTGCTGTGAAGGTTCAGACAGGACTGGTATGAGGCGGGGTTGAGGGGAAGGGTGGGAGAATTTTCGAAGAGGAATGAAGTAGATGTGCAATAGAGGAAGAAAGTTCTACTTTATTGGGAGCTATTGTTTTTCCCTCTTCTCCACTGGAAGAGGAATTTACCTTGTGTGTGTGTGCAGTTTAAGAAGAAGGGACCGGAGGGGAAGAGATTGGCAATTATTTCTCTGAAGTACAGATGCTGTTAACAGCCACTGGCTAGAGTGCCCACTAACCTGAAGCAGGAAAAGACACTCTCTCATCATATGTTGCCCAAACTTGTCTCAAGCTAAGAAAATGGAAAAGGCCCTTTTCTAGAAAAATGTCTGGCATTCCCCTAACTACCTCCATCCCACCTAATTACAATGGGCCCTCCTGGATAGTTTGGAGGCTTTGAAAAGGTGAACAAGACAAACAAATCAGATTTCCCCTGATTTTGCTTTTGATGGAAATGATTTTCACTTGTGAGCAGAGATGGGACTGAACCACAATGCCCCCAAAGTTTAGTCAGGTCTAGCTCTGGATCTGGACATGGTGGATCCAAACTTCATTGCTCCAGTCCATTTCTACCAGTGACAGCTCACAGATGAAAACCAGGACTATGCAGCTCCCCACATCCCCCAGTTCAGAGCTTTTATAAAGGGAACTTTTATTCACTCATATCTTCCTCTCTCCTCTTCTTTGGGGTTCAATTTCCTCTTGGTTCCTGTTAGTTTCAGGGGAGTTACACATCCATAAAGGGAGATGAGAACGTACCCCTTTTTCTTGGAGATATGATGACAGCAACTAGGGGATGTGCCAATTTGTAATGCTATTCTGTCTCCATCTGACCAAGGAAATCCTTAGCATTTATACATTACAATGGTGGAATTATGAACGCATTATATAGCTCTTTTGCTACACGTGAGAAACTGTAGAGACAAACTGCCTCCCATTCTGATGAAAATCTTTGTCTTATGATTTAGCAGTACCTCAACGTGTTGAGAGTTCTAACAGAGACATTCCTCTGATTGCTAACCAGCAGTAGAGCAAGAGGGAAACTAGTTTTATGGTCTTATGGATATTGGGTGTCCCTGACTGAGTTCAGACTCCGTACTATTACTGGTGCATTGTATTATGCGTAGTTATTTCTACTCTGGTATCAGGTGACAGGATCTAATCCCATGTAACCCGAGGTTAGAATGCAAAATGATGGAAAGCCTTTGCAACTGAAAGGGCTTCTTACTTTTTTGACAGGCTTGTTCCATTTCCCTGAAAGGTCTAAAGCCTTGGACACCAAATTGGAAATCTGTTTGCAAACCAACAGCTCTGCTTGCAGACAGGTGTGAATCCTCCCTCAGCACTTTTGTTTTTATTAATGTGGGTGTTACTGGTGCACAGGAAAAGGAAGGGCTGATAGCACTTGCCAGCGTCGGATATAGGGTGGATATACACTGTACAGGCTTCCCTTACCAAACTGTCAATGGGCCTGTTATTCTAATCCCAAGCAACACAGACTCAGTCACACACCTCTGTCCCAACCTGCAAAACCCCTGTTATTCCCATCCTGAATCCAGCACAGCTCCACCAGTGAATCTCAGCACTGACCTGCAGCAGCACCACAAGCAAGTGCAGTCCTGGGCAAACATTATGACGGATTTTGCTGAATTGTGTGACCATTTTGTAGTGCATGGACAGATTTTCCCAAAGGATTGGTGAGAGATGCATCACACTCATGTCATTCATGATTACAGGTCTCTATAAATGAAATATCGGAGCACTAACCCACTGCAGTACCCAAATCCAGCACCTCCATTTAATTTTTTTCATGCTGGGCCTAACCAAATCTAGTCCAGACAGTGTTTTGAGTTTATCAATCCATTTTACTTCTTTCATATCCTGTAGATGCTCTTCAGACAGCTGTGATTGTGGCATTCTTCCTCCATCTAGGGCATGGTGTACGCAACCAGTGCTCTAAGACTGGCCAGTGAGAGTAAAATTTACACTGCAATTAAACACCCATAGCGGCCCATGTGATGAAGACCCTCCTTCCTTGTGTCCCAGAGCCCAGGCTCCAGCTTGAGCCCAAGTGTCTACCTGCTATTAAACAGCCCCGTAGCCTGAATCCTGCAAGCCCGAGTCAGCTGATATGTGCCAGCTGCGAGTATTTAATTGCAGTATAGACATACCCTAAGTGGCACTTTAGGGAGTGATCGTGTGCCACCTTCTCTCCATCCCCACTCTGGAATTTGGGTGCTCCACCAGCCAGGGTGGTTTGCAAAGCCAATTCTCCTGCTTAGCAGTGAAGTTACCCACTGCATGGCTAAGCTCCTTATGCTTTTATCCCCTTAGTGTGATTCACTGTGATGAAGACAGACCCACCAGCCTTTGCTGCAAACACCTCCCTCGGGGGCCTGCTAGCCAATGAACACCATTCTTTCCTCCTTAACAACCAATGAACAAGCAGGAAAACAAAACTTCCAACAGGAGGGTAAAGAAATCGGACCCAAGGGTCAGTTTGTTTTCACCCATAAAACCTAGGAGAGAAGAGTGTGAAAAGAGTTTTGTCACTCAATTCCCCCTGCTTTGAGCGCTTCCTGCAGTCTCAGAGGTGAAGGGAAGGAATAAATGGCAATAATGAGGTGAATTAACGTCCTGGGTCTTTTGTGTTACTTACTCTCTTGGCGTTTCAGTGAGAGCCAGGGAATCTGTTTTCCATTTGCTGTATTTTTGCTGGAGATTGTAATTGCTCTTTGAACCTACAGGAGCAGGAAACCCATTAAAACATTGACAGGACAGGGACTCAGTTCCAGCCAGCACATTCCTCAGCTCCTTTCATCCTGCAAGGCGGAGTGCTGCCGAGTTCACCAGGGTTGCAGACAGGATGATGCTGGATCCCTTTCAGATTTCTGGCTGATGTGAGAAGTATACTTATCACTCACATTATTGCTGTTCATTATTATTATTGACAGAGAACTATAGGTGTGCATAGCACATTACAAGGAACCTAATTATAGCCCCTACTTCACAGTAGCTTGCAGACTGTATGTAGGGATACAATGCAAAAAAGTGAAGTGTGGGAGCAGGCACCGTTGAGTCCGTCCCCACCCCCCGATGCAAAGGTAGGTGTTAGCCGTGGTGGGATTTTAAAGCAACTTGGAGGAAGCTGCTTAGTGCACAGCAAATGAGATGCTGTTCCAGGTAGCATGGAGGGAGTAGCGTGGAAAAAAAATCACAGGGCTTGATACATCCTTGACGATGCAGCTGCACCTCAATGGGGATTCTTCTCCGGGAAGTCACTTATGCTCAGTCAGATAGCAAGGTGTTTAGTGCTCTACAAGACACTGGATAGGATCAGCACAGACAGGAGTAGTATGTTCCTAAGCTGGCCTGGCCTTTCACCTCCTGGCTGGCACTTTTGGGGCTAGTTGCAGGTTCTTTCTAGAGCAGGGGCTGCTCCCACCTTGCACCACCGTAACCTCTCCCTGAGTAACTTTCTACCATTGAGGATCCTTCACCTTAGCTGTAGACCAGAGCTGAATCTGGACCATGGAATCCAGAGTGGAGAGGGGAAAAGGGCACATCAATAGGAGAAGAATACAAAGCACAGAGAGCGTTTATGAGAACAGGAGAGATTGTGAGGCAGAGGGGTGCAGAGCTATTCAGAACCTAAAAGATGAAAACAAGGAGCTTGAATCCCACACAGAAAAGGAGAGGAAGACAGAAAAGGGGATTTTTGGAGGGGTGACTCAGCCTGAGTTTCACTGGGACCTGTTCATTTCTTGTACTTTATCGCAGTTATACTTTAAGGGCCATACTGGCTCCTGATTTGGTTCCTATGTGCCACTCTGATGGCACACAGCTGTGGTAATGACAGCATAATCAGCTGATGAAGAATTCCTCTGCATGGAGGACTATCTGGGTGGTAGTTGGCAACACAGTGGCTCCTACACCACAGCCCTCCTAGCCCCGGGTGCAATGGCATGGCTGGGGAAAGTGACATGTCCAGAATGGACCTTTGCCTCATTGATCCACAGCATCCAGAATGGCTGTGAGGCGGCTCTAGCTTATGCCTGGGACTGGTTCCTGAGTTAGAGAGCTGAGAAAGATGGCTTATGTCCACTCACTCACCACTAAGTGCTGTAGAGAGTGAAGCTTGGATACAGCCTAGGATCAGGGCCTTAGAGCTAGAAACACTTATATAGGCTCATAAACTTTTGTCCCCTATAGAACTGTCATCTTCTTCTCTAGGTATTTCCACCTACAGGTGAAAGGAAAGGGATGTGGATGGAAAATCAACAAATAATAACGGGCGGGGGGGAAATGTATTCACTCACATGAAGTAGAACAAAATGCATAGACATGCCCTCTCCCCAGTCCAACACAGATAGCACCAGAGGGCTGAGCTTTCGGATGGGTCACACTTTGAGTCATCTGGATTTCTATACAAAATCTTCTTTTCCAGGGATAAGTATTTTATTTAAGTAATTTTCAGCAGACTCAGCTCTGCAAAAAACAACAACAAGGACTCTGAGGCCTGGGAATTTTTCCTGGGACTAGCTCCAGTGTTCTTTAATCCAAAATAAACATTAAAAGAAATCACAACATTTGCTCCAAGCCTTGGCATCACCCAGCCAGGCAAGCATTTCTGCTGGGTCTTTTTCTCTCCACACCTCCTCCTTTTCAGGAGAGTTTGTTAGTGGAACAAGATCCAACAGCAGTGGATCACGAACCTACAACAGTAATCTTCCCTCATCAGCTCCCCACTTTATCCTTGCTCTCTCTACTGAGTCTAACAAAGGTGGCAGGGGAGCATGAACATTTTTGAGATTTTCAAAATGTTTCACACTGGAACAAAACTGAGACTCTTGCAATTTTTTCACAAAAAATGACAGAAAGGGAGAGATACTGAAAGCAACCCACCCCAAAACAGCCAACAGCCTGGTGGTGTGGGCATTCACCTGGGATGTGGGAGACTCAGATTTAATTTCCAGCCCTGCCTGAGTCAGGTGACCACCAGGCTATTGGCTAGTCTGCAGTAGACTTCCCTCTCTCTCTTTCTCTCTTGTTTTGACTAGAAATTCCTCCTGGACGTGAGAAGCCTTCCTGGCAAAAGTTTAATCGAAACCGATATGTTCCCACCAAAAGTGTCAGTTTTGATAAATCGACATTTTCTGATGAAAACATATTGGGTTGAAAAATTCCCAGCTAGCTCTAGTTGGCAGCTGTAGTGTAGATAGCTATCACTGGATGCTGCTTTGGGCTGAGAATGCCAAAGTAACTTCACACAGGCCTTCAAATGATCACCAGTTAATACATTTCACTTACTACCAATTTAAGATGGATTTGAATCCCTTGACATGCATCACAGCCCTGAGCCATTTAAGACTTCTGCTGTCTACTGCTGTTGAATCCTATGATTCTTTGATGCTAACAGTATCAGGACACAATGGATTTCACACCAAGAGAATCCAATTCCTTATGAGAAAGGCTTACCATCTCTTTTCATCCTTTTTCCATTTACTTCACACCACTTTGAAACTTGCCTACGATCAACTTTCCTTCCAGCTAAGGCTGGACATGGATCTCTCCAGAATCAGACAACACCATTTCTGAGTGTCATACACAGTCCCATAAGTTGACTTCTTGCACTACCTATCTCTCAGACTTTATAAAACATACAAGAGTGGCAATGGTCCAAAACATTTCTGATACATTTTTGATACTATTTTTTATATCTGTGACACTGAATTATTTTGGATGATTGTACCAATGAGTAGAGGTAGTTTTTTTTTGTATTATAGCTGGGGCTGGTAGGAACACCTATTATTAAGGTGCCTGAAACTTGCCTTTATAAGACTCTATTTTCATTTTGCCAAACTTTAACCATTCAGGCTGAAAGTTTTCCATGCTGGTGCCTGTTTCAGGCTGCATTGTTTTTGGAAAATTTCCACCAAAGCAGTTCAGCCACTTCTGCAAATGACGCTAATGGGAAAATACACTGTTTTGCCTATTTTAAAAGGTTCTGGTGATCTTTTATTTCAATAGCTTTAGTGCCCTCATGCTCTGGAGCAGTTTCTGGAACTGGGTTGTCATAGGGGTTTCTTTAACTGTCTACTCCTGGGGGAATTTTGTTGTTGTTGTCTGAATTGTTACAGACATAGTTGCTGACAGGTATTTTGAAATAAATTACCAAAATAATTGAAACTGGCATGATTATATAGTGTTATTATGACAAATAAAATATGCAGAATTTAAAAATATTGTGTGCAGAATTTTTAATTTTTTGGCACAGAATTTCTAATTTTGGGGCACAGAATTCCCCCAGGAGTAATATAAAGTGCTGTATAATCCTAAGTCCTTGGAAAGATCAGGGCCTTGATTTCTTAAATTGGGCCTCCAAAATTAATGGAATCTTTTAACCTTCATCTCTGTGCCTCAGTTCTCCATCTGTAAAATGGGGCTAATTCCATCCCCTTAGCTCTGAGGGGTGTTGTGAATATAAATTAATTAATGTTTGTGAAGCACTCAGATACTATAGTGATGAGCACCATAGAAAAGCCCATGCAGAAATTAACAATTCTGTCATCACTGCAGGGTTTGAACAGTATGCAGTAAATAAAGTCTGGGGCCACACACTGACCAATGAAGAGAAAACAAAATATTGAATAGCTGCTCCTTCAGTGAATACCACCCATCCTGTGCACTGAATAAGGCAGGAGTCCTGGGGGAAAAGGACATGATAATGCAATTAAAGCCTGAATCATAATGCAGGCACACAGGTGACCTTAATTTTACCATTGCTTAACTTTTGAGTGCTTGACTCTGTTATTTAAATAATAATGTTCTTTAACATAGTTTTTTGTGTGTAACACACATACACATGGGAGATATCTTCCCCTGTAGTGTTCCCAATCCCTTCCAGCTTAAGACCTTGCCTACACATAAGCCTGTACTGGTTTAGCCTATTGTTTTTACACTTGATATAATTAAACCCCTGTGAGTTTGTGTGTAAACACTCCTATTTTGGTTTAAGAGTGACTTATTTTGGTTTGGCTTAATCTGTTTTTTTTTACAGGATTAAGGAATGAGCTATCCAGATTCAGTCTCAAATTCTTCTCCCCAATTTGGTAACATTTTGTATACAACAACACCTCAAGGATGGGCTCAATAGCTCCTCTCATGCCAGACTGTAATGGGTATTTTGGGAGAGTAAGAAAGAACATGTGGGAGGGAGGGGGCGCTAGCTGACAGTCCATAGAACATCATTATCAGGCTTTTTCAGAGGTTAATGCAACTGACCATTTTGAGATGGTTGCAGGATGGCAGGCAGCCTTGGAGCACCAGGGAAATGTTTATCTCTATGATTAGAGGGGATAGAGAATGGAATGAAAAAAGTCTCTTCTTGTTTTCCACCCGTTGTTCCAAGTCTGTGCTCCTTGTTTATAGCTCAGCAGGCAAGGAATCAGGTTCTTTCATCCCCAAAACCATTGAGCACAGGATAAAGACACAGGAACGGAGCTAACCCCTTTTGCAAAACAACAAATTTAATCGGACAAGCAGCTTTGCACTGGCTTCCGCCGATCCACTGCCCACTCCATAGCCATAGGACTCTGAAGGGCGAAAAATGGTAACCAAGGCAACCGGGCAAAGATCCAAGCTGAGTCTGTCCAGGAGATAAACGCTCTGACCCTTTTGGAAAACACAAAGCAAAGTGTGCGACTGTCCCATTGGTGCTCCACATTGGGAAACTATTACAAGAATGCGTAGGCTCTCAGCTCAGTAACAAGCCTCCACACACTCTCACTTCCCCCGCCCCCCGTGTTAAGAGTTAATGTTATAAATTCTGAGAGCTTCATTTCTTTCCCTAGACTAAGGAATCTTGATTTTACTAAGCAAATGACAAAAGGGGCCATGCTGACCCAGTCATCACAGATACCTGCAGGCAGCCTCGCAATACAGTAAGAGACAGCAAATACAGGGCACAACCATTCCTCTCAGAGTGGCCATCTGTAGTGCCATCTCCAAGGTTATAAATGTCCCTAGCCTGGCTGTTTCCCTTATTTTTAGGCATAAATTCCATGTTATAATAGCATTAGAGCTCACTGATGCACTTCTTTGGTACCAGGGTGTGATGGAGTGTGCTGGTAATGGTTGGGAGATTAAGACCGCCTGAAAGATTGTGGGTCAGATCTTCAGCCAGTATAAACCAGAACAACTCCATTGAATTCAATGTCACTGCTCTGATTTACACCGGCGGAGGATTTTCCCATTGGTTACTCTCCTCCCTAAATTTCCAAGCCTTAGAAAGTACTTTCATAGCCCTTCAAGACAATTATTGCAAGGATAGCAACTGTTATCACCTCCAGCTTCCAAATTGTGGCCATGCCCCTGGTTGTGGGTGTGTTCTCAAATTCATTGGCATTCAGCCTTATCTTGGATATCACCAGCCTGCACCCTAGAGGCAGGCTATCATCAAAGAAATCAGTCCTTGGCAAATTGATGAACAGCATGCAAGTCGTCCACTGCACAAAAACAAAATGAAAGTATTAACTGATATTGGAGATAAAATGACTCAGGGGATTGGTAGGAGGCTGCAGAGCTGTCCGGATCAGAAAAACCACATCGCACACAATGGCACCCTGGTAGGCAGTCTATGCAGAGGCACCAAGCATTGAATGGGCCCTGGAGACTGAGCTACCCCACATCGTTCACCTGGGTGGTACTTCTAGGGCAGAACCAAGACATGTTGATAGGACAGGATGATTTAGTTGGGGTTGGTCCTACTTTGAGCAGGGGGTTGGACTAGATGACCTCCTGAGATCTCTTCCAACCCTGATCTTCTCTGATTCTGATTCTATGACAGAATGGGTAAATCTGTACTGCCACCACCTCTTCTGTGGATAAAGAGGGGACTTCAGTCTCCAGGGCTGTTAGGCCAAGACCTTTCACAAGCCACTGGGTTTCACATAACACATTTTTTAAAAGGAAAATACCCCTCTCTACTCATATGCTGAATGCAGAAAGGTCTTTGCTCAAATACAAGTACAAAGTTTCAAAGCTATTTTCTTACAAACATCTGGGAACAGTTGAATTTATAACATTGAAGCTTTTCCATGTCCTCCACTCCTCCTTTAAAAAAAACCCATCTTAAATCAATAGATAATTGTGTGAAAACTGTAAGCCATTTTTCAGTAGCATTCCTGACTGCCCAGTTCCACATTCCAAACTTTTGTCTTTAAAGCTGTGGTCTCAACTAAACTGTAGTGCTAGGCCCCGAGTCAAGTACAACCTGTCCAGTGCTGGCCTGAAGGGAAAAAGAAGTATTCTTGCTAAGTGCTAAATGAGTAGGGTGAGTAACTACACACACACACAGTAATACATTATTGGTGACTTGTAGATCACTTTTATGTTATGTATGTGGCTTGCACATCCAGCCTGTGACCATGACATTATTGCTCATATTCTAGACCAGAATGACGCATTGCCAAAAAAAGTAACTAAAAGAGCATGGAATATTGTTCTTGTCAGCAGCTGGATCCATGTTGTCTTTGTGAATCATACTCAGCAGGTAGGAGTGATGCATCTAGCCATTGAGCATCACTAATTCCCAGCCCATGAGTAGGTGCAGGGAGTGTCACCTAAAGGTTAGATTTCAGAGTAGCAGCCGTGTTAGTCTGTATTCGCAAAAAGAGCATAAAAAAATTGAGTATAAGCTGAAGTGAGTTGTAACTCACGAAAGCTTATGCTCAAATAAATTGGTTAGTCGCTAAGGTGCCACAAGTACTCCTTTTCTTTTTGCTAAAGGTTAGAGTAGGCAAAGGGTGATAAGGGGCTCAGGCTACATTTCAGGATCTGTCACTGGCTCACAAAAGTCACTTAAACTTTCTGTCCATTAGTTCATCCATCTGGTATATTAGAGGTTACTTGCATCAGAGGAGTGGTTCAAGGCTTAAGTAATGAATGGTTACCATTATCATTTGTTAAATCCTAGTCATATGCTAAGGGAAACACAGGACACAAATCGTTAACTTTGACAGCTACATTTCTCTTCCTTCTTTCCCACCTTTCCCTCTCTCCCTGTCCTCTCTCTTTTCTCATGTATTATGCAGGCGTGAGGAAGTTGATTTGAGTTTGTGTTCTTTGCAGAATAGGGGAGTCGTTAGGAGAATTTGAGTAAAGAAGGATTGCAGACTTGGTGCACTGAGACTGGGTGGGCGTTTCATGCATGGGGACAGCACGGAAAAGGCACAAAGAACTGACTTGCCGCTGCCTTGCAATCATTGGCCCACATTCTGAGCTGCATCTGAGTTTCCCTTCATGCAGGTTGGAGGGGTGGAAAAAGTACCTGTGTGGCACCTTTGTGCTCTCTAGATTCTAGGGCTAGCTGGGGACTGGTTTGGTCCCGGAGGTAAGTTAAGCAGCTTGAAGACTTCTGTAACTTATGCCTGACTGCCACAAGCCTAAGGGACTGTTCTAGCAGCCAGGAATGCAGGTGCACTCTAACCATGGCCCCCAGGCCAGCGGTTGCCATGGGCTGATGGTCTAATGCAGCTATGCCAGCTCTGTGCCAGTCAGCAATTCCTCCTATGCTGAAGCAATTTCTAGACCCAGACCCACTCTCTTTATGGTCCTGTGCACCAGCAGAGCAGACAAAAGGGGCCATAGCGACCCAGAGAATTGGGCCCTCACTGTCCAATCTTGGAGTTGTCAGATATTTATCGGAATACCTACAGTACAGTGGGAGCATCTTAAACCTCAGGCCTTTGCTATGAAAGAAGCCTTCTACTATTGTATGGTTATTCTAGTTGGTATTTTTTTACAGTGGAATCACTGTGCCAGATTTTCCCATACGAGCTGGCCCCTTTGTGTGGCTCAGGCAGTGAGCGCAAAGGGGATGGATTCTGGACACAATTGGCAAGCAGAGACTTCTCCTGGCAGAAAGGAACCCTCCACTGGCTTAGAATCCAGTGGAGCTGCCCTATCCATGGGGTAGGTAGTATGCTGGAAGCAGGGAGGGGACACAGTGGAGCTCTCCTACACTGACCCTCCACTAGCATACAGTCCCTTAGAAATTCTAAGCCAGTGGCATAAGGCAGACAAGCCCCATGGCTGTTCAAAGTTAAACTGGGCCTGGAACCAGTGCCAACTGGCTTCCAGGATAAGAGAGCTGTAATCAGCTCCTTGAGGCTTCCCTGCCTTGCACAGGATGGAGGTTGGGCACAGAAGAGAATCTAGCCCACCATTTCACCATCTTTTTATGCAGATGGAGTTGGTGCATTCATTTGGCAAGTATGGAGTGATTTCCACTTTGGGCTCTGGGTTCAGAGTGAATAACTTTTCGAGAGAATTTGTTTGTGTGATGAATAAGAGCCCATAGCAAAGTTAACTCTGTGAGCAGGAAGTCATTGGCAAGTGCTTAGCAGTCACTGTTTGTGTGTGTGTGGTCTTGGGCTAAAAAATGGTTCGGGACATGAGGCAAGCCTGTAGTGTACACATATGGATATATGACAATCATGGTCCACTATCCTAGGGGGAGACCCAGGGGTCTGAACCCCAAAGAATAAGCAACTGAATCCACTGCATAAAATGTTGCTGTACTATACAAGTGTATTGAGTAAGGTGTTTTATGAAAACTGGTGACACACTGATGATTGACATCTTTGGGAAATGTGTGTATTAAGACTACATAAGGAATTATGGATACTTACCGATATTATGATTTAAAGCCTGTGACCAAACAAAGAGAGAATCAGGTTTTCTCCCAGACAGGAGGGAAGGTAGCTATCTACCTGCCTCCAATGTAAATTAAGCATTATGGAATCAAAACAATGGAGATTCTATATACATACAAATCAGCAGGGGGATGGGAAGTCAACAGGAAGGGAAGAACAGACGGTCATCCTGATTTGGAGGACAGAACAATGAGTTTTGGGGAATATGAGAAGAAGCAAAAAGCCATTTTGGGATCTCTCACCTGAGAGAACAGCGCTTTGTATCTATATGAAAGATGGGTCCTCCTGCTAAAAGAGGCTGGAGAATGCTGACAATTTGATGTGAGTTAGGCAAAGCTACGTGTTGCTCGAATTAAGTTTTAGATACTAGAAAGCATTTTATTTTGTTTTGTTTGTAGTCTTTTCATATCTCTTTCACTGTTGCTGGAAATCACTTAAATCTATGTTCTTTGTTAATAACCTTAGTTTTACTACAAACCGTCTCAGAACTGTGTATTAAGGTGGAATGTATAACCCTTGCCGAGCTAACAAGCTGTTGTACGTACTGGCTCTTTGGAGGTAGTGAACTCAGTGTTGCTTCTGCGAGTGTCCAGCGTTGTGAGGGAGATGGTTTTGGGGAGACTCTGGATTGAAAGTGTTGTTGGTGTCACCCTGCATGAGTAACTGGGTTGGTGAAAGCCAAGGTGAGACCTTTATGCAGTGGGCATGCTGCTGGTGTCAGGGCTCTGAGCCAGATGTGCACAGCACAGAGGCACCCAGGATTATAGGACAGGAGGTGACTGAACCCCTGACTAGTCTGGGTGAACCCCCAAAGCATCTCAGCATAGTTTATCTTTAGTTTATCTATCTTGCAGGCTCTTCTCTCATATCCTTCTTTCTTTGTGCTTCGCAGCTAAATTTATTGCACACTAATACCACTTATGAGGGAGATGCATTTCAGGGGAGGAGGAAGCTGGAAATGGAGCAGGGGAGATCATGAATCCTTTGCTAGACTTCAGAGCTTTCATGACAGACATTACACTTGCAGGCTGCTCAGTTAAGCCATTTCACCTAACCTTCCTTTCAACTAGTTTCTATCAAAATTCCCCCTGGATCGCTGTGGTGCACTGACTTCAAGGGTATGGTTGTCCCTCCAGGGGCTTTGCTTTTAGGAGTGGACGTCTAGAAATATTCAGAAGAGAAACTCTGCAGAGCAAGACAGCACAAAAAATGTGCTGATAAACGTACCCACAACAGGAAGCAGAAGTCTGCCCAGCCCAGCCCAGCAACTAAGGAAAGGGGAAGAACCTGATGCTATTTTGAGTTGAGTCCAAATTGTGACATTTGGATCTGAATTCAGATCTGAATGTGAACGTCCCTAAAATTCTGAGGTGTTTGGGTTTACTGTTCCTAGGACCATATCTAAACTTGAGATGGCCAGTTTTCAGCAGGGGCTGAACATCCTCCAAGTTTGGGTTGGTTGGGCTCTAGCATTCTCTTTGGATCCTCTCTCTCTAATTGGGGAGGGGCAATCCATGACACTGTTTTCCCCTTCCCAAGGGAGAGCAGAAGGAAACAGATGACACATCTTCCATCTTCCAGAATTCCTCAGTGACGTGACCTATTCTGGGAAAGGCTCTGTGTGAAAGATCCTGAACAAACTCTCTTCCCCCACTCCCACTGTCTTGTTTAACATAGTGCCACACACCCTGCTCTGCTGTTACTTAATGTAAAGTGAAATCACTGCTTTTCTCCCCTTAAAGCAGCTCCACCCTCAGTCAGCATGTCTGAGAGACTGCTTATGCACCCTTTAGCAAAACAGATGTTTGGGGGCGGAGGGCTTGGGGGGTGTTGTCCACCACTCGCTCAATTAAAACAATAAATCTTTCATGTTCTATTAAAGGGATTGTTACTTTTGGAACAGGCATCTGTCCTGACACCACACCTTTCCTAACTGCCTCCCTTGTATATCGTGTAAGGGCAACTGGAATAAGGTAATGTCAGTCTGTGAAGCTTGCTTAGTAAGGGAGAAAGGACAGGGAAACAGCACATTACAGCACAGAATTTTATCTGCCTCTCTTCTAGCCATGAAGGGAAGATTCCACTGAAATACAAAGTAAATTACTGTGACAGGAGAGAAGGAGGGAGAGGAGTTAACACATAAACCTGGTAATTTGGGACCAGATTCTCTGCTGTGCTCACTTTTTGCTGACCACAGTATGGAGCATCCAGTTACATGTCCCCAAGTCTGTCTTAGCTCTGACCCCAGCACAGGTTAAAGCAGCCTGGGGGCTGTTCTAACTTGTACTAACTGGCAACAGCCCCTAAAGGACTGTCTGCCAGCTGAACATGGCAGAGCACAATGTGATTTAGCCACTCCTCCCACTTCTGACATGCACCCCTCTTCACCACTGGTTGCTGAAGGGTGATGTAGGAGTTGGCTATGCTGGCTGTATGCCCATTGGAGACACTCCCATTACAGGGGCATCTTTAGCAGGGGAGATGGGTCTGGATTAATTCATCTTCCTCAGACAGGAGAGGTGACAAAAGGGAGCCACAAAAGGAAAAGGCCGTAACCTCCTGGGTAGTGTCATACACTACTCTGAGGAAGGACCTCCGTGATACAATCAGTGCAAAGGTATGTTTGTCCCTCCAGGGTCTTTGCTTTAAGGAGTGGAAGTCTGGAAGTATTCAGAAGAGAAACTCGGCAGAACAAAACGGCACAAAAAAAAAAATCTGCTGAGATACGTATCTACAATGGGGAGCAGGCAGAACTCATCTTACTGACCTGAGTATGGCAAGCAGTAGAAGGTGACAACTGGTGTGCACCAAGCCCATAAAAGGAGTGACAGATGGTGGCGAAAGGGCCACAACAACATGAGCCCTGACAACTGGGGCAGCAGCTGACAGATCCCACAATTAGGGTGCTCAGATGTCTTGGTTTTAGGCAAAGAAGTTTATTCCCAGTTTCACTGGAATGGGCCAGGTGGCTGCTTATCTATCTAGTTATCATTTCCCTGGCCCTTGCCCAGCCTCTCAACACCCACTCTCTACGTCTGTTGGGCCCAGCTATGGCTGTGTAGGCCCAAAGGCACTACCCATTTCATCCCCTCCCCTTTCTGTGGTCACTTACTTATTGCAATGGACCAGCTAACACGCTATCCACTCTGGTGTCTTACCTGGGGTGCTTCATCATAATCCAGTACATGTTAGCAAGGGCAATTCAGTAAGAAAGTGGTGGGCAGAGAGTAAGGAAGAACATTATTTATTTATTTATTAAATTATTATTTATTTATATTGCAGTAGTGTCTAGGAGCCCCAGTCCCAAACCCCATTGTGCTAGGTGCTGTACAAACACAGAACAAAATGCCCCCAAAGTGCTTACAATCTAAGACAAGACACAACTGATGGATACAGACAGACAGAGGAGGGAACACAAAGAAGCAATGAGACTATATTAGTCAACATGACAGGTAGTAGTCTCCACACACCAGCTTTGTCAGTGTTAGTGTAAGGATTGGGCACTAGAACCCAAGTCTGCAAAGGCCCTGACCCCATACGGACCACCAGGATGCAACCTTGCCTTGTGCCCATTGCAAACCTCAACCTGCAAGGAGTCAGGGAATGAGTGAGCCCGGGCCATATAGGGGGAGCTGGCCTGGGCACCACCCGGGTGTTGTGCTCCAGAACTACTCCCCAGCCCTCGAGAGAAACCCGATTAAGGACACGTGGGTCCTCCCCACACTTCCAAGTATGGATAGAGTTACATACCATGGATGGGGCGAAGATGACTCCCTCCCAGTGGGCCTTGATCAATTCTGGGGCTACTGATAACTTCATATATGCTAAAGCTGCTCAAGATCTACAAATCCCTTCTGTTTAAAGTCCACATCAGTTCTTGTAGAAACAATAGACGGGTCCCTCCTGTTCTCAGTGACTCAGGAAACAGTACCCCTGGAGGCCATAATTCATGGCCATTGGGAAGTGCTACAGTTCAGTGTGATGCATCCCCCAGATTTTCCCCTAATTATTGGCATCACCTGGCTGGAGCAGCATGACCTTTGCATCTCTTGGAGAGAAAAGAGGATCAGCTTCCCCTCCAAATACTTCTGAAAGGTCTGCCTGTGCGCAGCCAGTCCCATCCTTCTGGTCCCGGCATCCTGCAGTTGATCAGAAGTGACAGCAGGGGAACTACAGCTTCAGTGGCTAACCAGAAGGAATCACTCTCAAGCCTGAGTCCCCATCCCCATAAAAATATTGGGATTACACTGATGTTTTTGAAAAGATGAATGCGGACATGCTACCTCCACACTGAGACTATGACTGCCCTATAGATCTGCAACCCGGGACAAAGGTCCTTTATGGACAGATCTATGTGATGCCCAAGCTTGAACTGGGAGCCCTTTGTGGATGCATCCAGGAAAACCTGGCCAAGGGCTTTATCTGGTGCTTCACTTCTCCATCAGGGGCTCTAGTCCCTTTTGACAAGTAAAAGGACGGAATGCTATGCCTTTGCGAGACTATCAGGCCCTAAACCTGGTTACAGTCTCAAACTGGTATCCTCTGCCCTTGATCTCAGAGATACTGTATCATGTGCAGTCTGCCAGACACTTCACCAAACTGGACCTCCGGGATACTTACAAGCTAGTGCGCATCAGGGCAGGGGATGAATGCAAGACCATGTTTTGAACCTGCTATGGGCACGTCACATATTTAGTGATGCCATTTGGGCTGCCCCATGCTTCTGCTACTTTTCAACACTTTGTGACAGTCGTATTTAGAGACATCCTCGTTCAGTATGAAGTCATCTATCTTGATGACATGCTTGTGTTTTCAGACAATCTTGAGCAGCGTTGTTACCATGTTCATTCCATCCCAGAAAGTCTACAAAAGCCTGGCCTGTTCACAAAGTTGGAAAAATGTATCTTTGACTAGTCCTCTGCAGAATTCTTGGGTTACATCCTCTCTCCAGAGGGTGTTAAGATGTACCTCCCCAGAAGGTGGAGGTCATCTGTAGCTGGACTGTGCCCAGGTCCCACTGGGAGTTACAGCACTTCCTGGGCTTTGCAAACTTTTATTGACAATTCATTCCAGGCTTTTCAGCGCAAATAGCCTCCATGACCAACCTCCTCTGCAAGGACGCCAAGTTTGTTTGGACTCCCAAAGCTCACCATGCTTTCAAACAACTCAAGATTGCTTTCACCACTGTCCCCATTCTAACAGACCTGGACCTGGTACAGGCATTCATAGTGGAAGCTGATACCTCCAATGTAGCCATCAGGACAATACTCTCCTACAGCGATGGCCCATAGCAAGTCTTGCACCCCTATGCCCACTATTCCAAAAAACTTACTCCTGCTGAAGAGAATTATGAAATACTGGATAAGGAACTACTCAAAATTAAATTGGCCTTTGAAGAGTGGTGCCATTATTTTGAGGGAGCCTGACAGTCAGTGCAAGTCTTTCTGGACCACAAGAACCATGAATATCTGCAGAGGGTTTGAGCCTTGAACCAAAGACAGCTCAGGTGGGAGTTATTCTTCTCTTGGTTTGATGATATCATCATTACCTATCACCCAGGAACCAGGAGTGGGAAAGCCGATGCCTTATCCTGAAAGAAGGAATACTACCAAGAGGCGGAGAAGCCTAGCCAAGAACCACCCTGTCTCTTAAAACCTCACAAGTTCCTCAGTGCCACAATACATCGAGACCTGCTTGATCTAATCCACTCTGCTTCACGGGGCTATCCATTAGCCCAGGAAGTGATGGAACAGCCTGAGCAAACGAAAGTCAGAACCAAGATGCAATGCTCCACTCAGGATGGGATCGCCTACCTCGCCAGGCACATATACATTTCACCAGGGAGCCCCTGGCTAGAAGTGCTCCATCTCTGTCATAACACTCCATTGGCAGGCCACTTTGGCTGCCTTAAATTTTCTGAATGGCTTCCCATTTCTTCTGGTCCCCGTATGTGAGCTGAAGTCTAGGATTATGTTAACTCGTGTGACCTGTGTGCATGCACCAAGATGCCAGGTGTTAAGCCCCTCAGCACCCTAGTGCCCCTGAAGACCCTGTCTAGACCCTGGGCCTCGATCACCCCAAACTTCATAATGGAACTTCCTGACTGATGGCCACACAGTGGTCTTGACTGTTGTGAACCAAATGACCAAATGGGGTAATACATTCCCTGTAACAGCCTGCCCTCTGCTGAAACAACAACTTGACTCCTGGTGATTCATGTGGTCCGCCTTCATGGACTTTTGGACTGTATCATCTCAGACCAAGTCCCAACATTTGTCTCATGCTTTTGGCTTGAAGTGCTCCTGCTAATGGACGTTTGTGCTTTTACCCTATTTGCATACCATCCCCAGACAGATGGGCAGACAGAGAGGGTGAACCAAGTACTACAGCTGAGGTGCTTTGTCAGCTATCTTCAAGACAACTGGTTCTCCCTCCTTCTGTATGCTGAGTTTGCACACAACAATTCTGACCATGCTTCCATGGGGCAGAGTCCCTTCTTTGCCAATTATGGTTTCTATCCTCATTTCCAGCACCCCCAGCCTAGTCAGCAGTCTGGGAATTCACCATATCCAGCAAGAGCTTAAGAACCACCTCAAAGATGTGAAAAGGGACTATAAGCAGTACACAGACCACTGATACAGGAAGGCCCAGCTCTCATGGTAGGTCAAAAGGTCTGGCTTACCCCAAAGCACCTCTGTACGAACAGACCATTCCACATGCTAAACCACCAGTTCCTTGGACCCTTTTGCATCTGTCAGCAAATCAACCCCATCACCTTCAAATTACAGTTCCCTCAATCTCTTAAGGTACATCCTGTTTTCCATGTATCCCTCCTGAAGCCTTACATAGAAGACCCCTTTCCCGATTGGTCCCAACCACTGCCCCCACCAATCCAGGTCACAGGAATATATAGTTCATACCATCCTCGACTCTAAACAGCAAAGGGGGAGACTACTAAATAATCAACTGGAAGGGCTATGATCCTGAAGAATGCTCCTGGGAACCTGCTGCCCATGTCCATGTCCCTGATCTGGTAGAAAGTTTTCATCAAGACCACCCAGATAAACCTGGTCTGGCCACTGTGGTGTCCCTGAAGAAGGGAGTGATGTAAGGATATGGGGACTGAAACCAGGGTTTGCAGAGCCTGGGACAGCTGATATTCCCACAGTACCACCAGGAGGCCATGTAGAGTCCAGCCAGGGAACACTGTGGAGAGTAGGCACCACAGGAAGTACTGCCCAAGAGAGCCAAAGTGACAGTACCCTGCAGCCCTCTGATTGGCCAATGTCCTGTTTAACCTCAGGAGTTGCCCCAGGAAGTTATCTGGGTAACCACACAAATGTTGGCATTTTGCAACACCAAACTTTTCATGATCTCCTGGTGTCAGCTGTTCGCAGTGGGCAGGAGGCGCTGGGGGGAGGGGGAGGTGCTGATCAGCAGGGCCCACCGGTGGACAGGAGGCACTGGGGGGTGGGGGAGGTGCTGATGGGGGGGCTGCTGGTGGGTGGTCAGCACAAACTATTTTTTCCCAGCCCTGGAGCACCCACAGAGTCGGCACCTATGCCTGATACTGCCTCTGATCTCTGGTCTCTGATTCCAACCTGATTCTGACCCTGACTCTTGCTTATGGGGCCTGGCTCTTGTGATTCCTTCAAATCCTGGTTGGTGACTACTGTTCCTGGTGGGCAGATCTCAGCCCAACTGTCACTGCTAAGCCAGACCGCCTATGCTCTTGTCCCTTGCAGCAAGGGGGCTCACTTTTGGGGCAGAGAAACAACATTCTTGGACAATCTCAGTGGAACAGAGTTTGGGACTGTGCCAGAGTCCTCCCAAAATTCCAGTTTTCTTAGTCAGCTCCATCTCTCAGGAATTTACTGCTGTCTCAGGCAGGGTTGGAAGTCCCCATAACCGGAAGGATTTTGTTGATATTCAGATTTCTGAACTGTATGAATTCCTCTGTGAAGGGTCACATATGTATCCAACCAACCAAGTCCACTGTACCAAGCCCTTTGCTCTATGGAGGATAGAATTCTAAGGATTCACATGATCACATCCATGTGTGGGTGTTACTGTGAAAGCACATGGAGCAGGGATCAATCATTCATTGGGTGGGACAGGATTTAACACCCCAACCCCTGCCCAGCCTGCCCCCAAACCAGGAAGATCCTCAGGGATCCACGCAGATCTTAAGAGAGCTGTGGGAGGCCAGAGCCATCCACACAGAGGCCCTGTACTTCTTCACTTGCTTTTATGTCCAATGGACCCCAACATCAGTCCATGGCCACACTGGTAGCACATCAGTGCATGAATACAAGGTAGGTGGAGTTCAGATGCCAATGAACTTTGTGCTAGAACCTGAACCCAATCTGCTGTGAAGAGATCCACTCAAGGCATCAGAGCTTTATTTTCAACTATGCTCATTTTGAGCTCTTCCCAACTTGTACTGGAAGTTCTTTGGATCAGGGACCATAGACTCATAGAATATCAGGGTTGGAAGGGACCTCAGGAGGTCATCTAGTCCAACCCCCTGCTCAAAGCAGAAACAATCCTCAATTTTTGCCCCAGATCCCTAAATGGCCCCCTCAAGGATTGAACTCACAACCCTGGGTTTAGCAGGCTAATGCTAAAAACACTGAACTATCCCTCCCACCATGTCTCTGTTATGTGTTGTACAGTGCCCAGGACAATGCAATGCAAATAAATAACAACAGTATCTCTTTTGCCTCCAGCTTCCTGATCCCACTTCATTTCTGACGTCTGGTCTCGTGATTATGAAAGTACAGAGAAGGGTTATCGCATCACCTACCAATCCCCAGAGAGCATATCCCCAAGCTTATTTGGTTCAGCATGCATGAGAGGTAAGAGGGAAAGAGAGGGACACTAAGAACAGACCAGTCACAAACAACTAAAATTAGCCCTGAGAATAGGAATGCTGAAGTCTCTGAGGAACACCATCTAAAGAAAGAGAAACAAAAGATTTTTTGGTAAACTCCCACTTGTTCTGCTCCCACTGAGGTCTCTGCGGACCTCGCCCCCTCCTAGTATATCTTAAGATACACATGGCTAGTCAAAAGGAATTTCCCCTTACGTGTCATTTTCCTCTTTTGGAACTGCAGAACAATGTGGCCTGGAATTCCTGATACTGTGGCAGATTTCTAATTGGAAACAGGAAAGACAGGACATAATTCAGAGCTCAGCCTCTATGATAACCTGCACATTACATCCAAGCATGGCTAGGATGCATCTGACATATGGTAACAATCTGCAGCCCCCCTAAAAACGATTTACAAGGCCTTAAAGGGTTCCTATATCATATCAGAGGCAATCTTTTGAAAGCAGATCTGGGTGCAGCCTCAGTTATCACAGATCAAATTTTCTTGAATAATTCTTATAGATTCTCAGAGACCAGTAAATTTGGGATTGTAAACCTCTGTGTGGCCAGAGTACATGGCCTTAGAATCAAAAGACGTGGAGTGAAGGCAAATAGCCAATCTCCTATAAAATCTAATTAAGGGAATCCGCTGAGAACTATTCCTAACATACAGCTATTGGCAAGGTTTTAAAGGCTGACCTGTTGTTTCCTGGAAGCATCTGATGGAATAAATACTTTTATAGCACCTGCCCTCCGACCACCGCCTCTTTCCAGGTTAAGACTGAATGCAGGGGGTCCCTGTTGGAGACATTAGTTTCAGAGCCAAATCCTGTTTGCCTAGAGTAGTTCCATTGATTTACGTGGCAACAACTCATGTGAGTAAGGCAAATAATTTTAGTTGAGAAGCTGCTTTGGTTCTACAGTGGTCTGTAGATGGAAGGGATGGCATTCATGTGGCAATAAGGTCTTCCTTGCATGGCTCCACAAGCCAACCATTTGTCTTTACAACACTATATAACTAAGGTTACATTAGCCCCCATTGGGCAAAGCTGTCATGGTACATGAAATATGATGATTGTTTATGCTGAATTTGATCATGAGTTGGAGACCAAAACAACCTCCCTTCCTACCCCACCCTTCCTTACATCAAGTGGAGCAGTGGTGTGTGTGCATCAATGGGTGAGCCTGCCACCTGCAGCAGAGTGAATTCCTGAAACACAGGATGATTCTGCATTGAAACTACAGGAGGAAGAAGAACTTCCCTAGCAATGGACTGTTCCACTTGAACTAGTCAGGGAGGGGAAATAGTGTGTAGCTATGCACTGTTCAATTGTAACTACACTGTAGGGTGGGGGGCAAAACAGGGCCATTTCATTCCAGCAGTGCTTGGGGTGGGCCTGCAGTAGTTGCATTCTGTAGGGTGTTCCATTGCACCTGACAGGGAGGAGAAGAAGCAGGATTTGGATGTTTTTAAAAACAAATTTTCAGTTGAAATTAAGAAAAACAAAGGATGATTTTTATAAGGGTTTATATGCTTCCCTTGAGGGGCTTCTAGTTGCATTAGAAGGCTCCTTATTTGCAGCGTTGTCCTAGAACCACTTGGCTTTGTTTTGTACAGATGATTTCTGTACTGTCAGAAGATGAGGAAAGGCTGCTGGATAGCCAGTTCCCTACTGGAAGTTACAGACCCTTCTTTTTTGGTAACTTGGAGTTGTATAAAGTCTCCCCACCTTTCTCTGAGTCAGCATATGGGTAAAGCTATTGATTCCTCCCCAACATGACAGAAGCTTTCAGAGCCTTGCTCCTAATTTTTGCCATAAAATCACAGATTAAAGCAAGGTGGATCATAGCTCTCTCTCTCCACCCATCCATTAAAAGTCTAGGGAGAATCACCCCTTTTCCCGGCTGGTGCAGCGAGAGTTCCCCCTCCTGTTTCAATCTGTGTTAACCACGACACAAAATCACAGCCAAGAAGATGGGAAGAGTGGAATGTGGATGCTATCCCATATAACAGCTACAAGTCAGTGACAAAAATTACCCCGGTTTGGGAAGGGGTGGGCATAAGAGTCAGATTTGTGTTTTTAGTACTGTGCCAGCGTTCTGAGGCTGGGGCTGCAATCATTCAACAAGAATTGTTACAACCTAAAATGTTCTACACCTTTCTGTCTTCAGAACTCTTTTTCGTTCTGACGTGCTGCTCAAATGGACCAGCTCCAAGACTCCCACTGCAGAACAACTCTTTCTTTTCACAGAGTTGGCTCTTTTTGACCAGATCTGTAGCTCTTCCTCTTCAGCTCACCTCTCCTCTTTCCTGCGTCCTCACCCTATGCTAATGTCTTCATCTTCCCCTCTCTCCCTCCTGGCCAGCAAACTGTTTCTCCTCTGTGCATGGCCAACATGCAGCTGCAGGTCTTCCCATAGCCTGGCTGGAACAGCTGCAGCTGCTAAATATGTGCTTGCTGGTCATCTGTGCCTTAGGCTCTCTCTGCATAACTGGCTTCCTTCACTGCTTCGGCTCTGTCGCTGCCCTCTTGCATGTCTCTCCAAAATGCATGCATCCGATGAAGTGAGCTGTAGTTCACGAAAGCTTATGCTCAAATAAATTTCTAAGTGTCTAAGGTGCCACAAGTACTCCTTTTCTTTTTGCGAATACAGATTAACACGGCTGCTACTCTGAAACCTCTCCAAAACAGTGCTCCACAAACTGCTGTGCCCTGAGCTTGAGCTCTTAGACACGTTGGCTGCTGTGACCCTGGGGATCAAGGGACATGCCAATAACTACTATTAATAATAATTATAATGATTATTTATATTGGGGTAGCACCTAAAGACTAGTCAGGATGTGGGCCCCACTGTGCTCAGTGTTGTGCAATCACACAGAAAGACACTATCCCAGCACGGAAGAATTTATCCTTAAATTAAAATCAAAATCTAATTTCAAGGAACTGCTTTGGAAGAGGTTTGGTAGCAGAGATGTTAAGAGTAAAACAAGGGAGTTGAACTCTGTTAATAGAGGAGGCTGTGTTTTTAGAGTCCTGATTGTAACATATTGACTCACAGGCCTATTCCTGGAGCATCTGTTAAAGATACTTTCATTCAATGCAAAGGTAAACAGCTTTGCCACATTTCTTTTCCATGGTTCCACCTGGAGAAACCTTGTATTTATTACAATACTCTAGTTACAGATTAACTCTCTTGGCATAGTATTTATTGTCACCTGCCATGAAATGGAAATCACAGGCATTTTGATAAATTAACTGTAATTTCACTGTGACTTCTTTCAACACCTTTGCATCCTCTGCTGAAACTTCCTTCAACAACACATAAGGGAATCACAACTAATAGATATCTCTGTACCGCTGATTAAAGTAAATGGGGTGTGAGACTATTTTTTGCTCTTTCTTCAGCTGTAAAAGAACACCATTTTCACACATCTGTGCTAAATCTAGCACCAACATTTTCACTTCTGACATTAAGACAGTAGGTATGGAACTTAACATGCAGACCTGGGAAAGGTTTTCAGTTTTCTTTTGATGAATTTATTGTTCTTAATACACGAAGAGCAAGGAAATAAATGAGTGACACAACCCTTCTTCTAGGCTGTATATCTACCATTCCCTCATCTTTTGTCTCATACAGCATTCAAAGATTTATGGAGCAAAATTCCAGAACAGTGAGGAAATGGAAGTTCTGTCTTTTGCTCCAGATAAGGCTTTTTGTCTTGAAATCTTCAAATGAGCAATACTGAAAATCCCCCAAACTCTGCTGGGCAGCATAGGCCTGGCTTGACAAAAGAAACTTGCCTTATATTTTAGTGGGTATGATTGGGAAGGTGAGTGGAAGGTTATGTTGTCATAACAAGCAGTATGTTGGAATCAGAATGGCTAGCTAAGATCAGCGGAAACATGCTGGTAATAGTAAACAAGCCTAAATGTAAGATTAGGTAGAGGTCAGATTATGCACAAACAGTGCATAGACAGAGCATTCTACAAAGCACACTACAAAGTAACCAAGCCAGTTCCAAAATGTATGATACAACGTATAGTAAATGCAATGTAATATGTAAATGTATATAAAGGAAGAGGTTTTCTATGTAACTTTGGATGTGTAATATACCCTATGTACACTCCCTATGCTTGAATCTGATCATCTCAACGGGACATTAGAGGGATAAGACTCTGAGTTACTACAGAGAATTCTTTCCCAGGTATCTGTCTGGAGGGTCTTGCCCAAATGCTCAGGGTCTAACTGATCACCATATTTGGGGTCGGGAAGGAATTTTCCCCCGGGTCGGATTGGCAGAGACCTTGGAGTTTTTTCACCTTCCTCTGCAGCATGGAGCACAGGTCACTTGCAGGTTTAAACTAGTGTAAATGGTGCATTTGATTACTTAGTAACTCAGCCAGAGGTTAGGGGTTTATTTCAGATGTGGGTGAGGTTCTGTAGCCTGCAAGGTGCAGGAGGTCAGACTAGATGATCACTATGATCCCTTCTGATCTTAAAGTCTACTACGAGTCTATGAATTCAATGTTTCTTTGCTATATGTAATATAAAGATACCAAAGTGATGACACCTGGAGTCAAAGTGAGTTCTTGGGAAGCTGACTGGAAAGAAGTCTCAGAGGGAATCCCAACAGGTGGGACTCTGGATCTTTGCAGGGGGAGAGTGCTCTTCTGTTGTTGAGGCTTATGGCTGGCTTTTGAATGAAAACCCAGTTTGGATTTTAAAAACAACATCAACAACCACAACTGCAGTTTGCACACACCAGAACTGTCTTTAGATTTTTAAACCCCATGTTTCTTTGACATCTGTTTGGCGGCCTGTGCAAAGTCAGTCAGTCAGCTCATTAGTGGACAAGTGGCCACATCATAAAATAACACGATCACAACCGTACCCTTGTTAGCAGTTTCCACAAACCAGGTGGGCCACATAGGCTGAGACACTTTCTCACTCCTACAGGAGGTTTCTGCAGGGCACGGAAGAGGTTCATTGGGGAGACAGTGTGGGGAAGCTCATTCTGCTGGTGCCCATACTGTACCCATTCAATGGCTAAAGAGGGGATGTTTGTCTCTAGTGTCTTCAGTCTGACAGCTTTCACCAGCTCCCATGTCACTTAAAATGAAACAAGTAGCACCTTCAGCTGTCTACATCTCTTGATGTTCCTTCATTTTCTGCCTTTGATAATTTTAATAATTTGAACAGTTAGAAATTGCTTTTCATCCCCAAGATCCCAAAGGTCTTTACAATGGACCAACTCCCAGGGGCTGACAGGCCCATTACTCTAGCAGAGGTGTATGCTGGCCTACCTGAACTTCAGGATGGTCAGACCAGTGCAGGAGGGGAAACAAAGTGACTATCCCTGCACTGGTTCTTCTTCCTGACCCTCTCTCCCCGCCAACCCTCATACAAGGATTGTGGAGGCCACAGGGCCCTGCAGAGTGACCTATGGGGAAGGGAGTGAGGGGACTGGTGATGGTGGGCCAAGCTCAGTCAGAGCCCTAAAAATACTGAGCCCCCCCCAGAGTGTGACTAGCATGTGGTGAGCCAGACGCCTGGCCAGGCTACAGAACTGTGGCCAGGCTCTCTGCTCGCTGAACTCCAAATGCTGTATTGGGACCTAAGTAAATATATCCAGCTACCAGTGCAGACACCACTGAAGTGCAGCACCTCTGGGATGGGAAGGTGCAATGGCTGAACAGGCCACAAGTAAAGGAGGGTAATGTATTTCAGCAGGGAGCCAGGGAGTGTGACTGTAATTACCCAAACTTGAATTTGGGCAGGACACCCAGGCTAATACTCCTGCTTTTGTGAAAGCAAGCAATGAGCTCTTTAATGAGCACACCGTATCAGGACCTTCAGTTTACATCTCACCCATAAGATAGCTAGCCACAAAACCTCTCACCTACGAGCTGCCCCATACAGCTGATCCCCAGAGAGCAGCTGCTATTGCTGCTCACCAGATATCATACACACTCCTTTCTCCCCACCCTCCCAGACAGGCAGCATCTCCTTCAGGATATGCTGATAGATACTTCCAGCCTCAATTGCAGTCATGAGCCCAAACTCAACTGGTGTGTGGCCACAATACCACCGAGCTGCCTTAAAGCTCCCTGAAAAATGTGAAGCATTCCAGTCATTTTAATTACTGTGCATTGCATAAGCCCGAAACCAGTTCATACAAAGAAACAACAGAAAAGTGTTTTTCAGTTGCTCTCACTCTCTTCCTTGCTCAGTGCCAGGCTCCAAAGCTCTGGGAACTCCAGCTCTTTTTAGCATTTGAAGCACTTCATCAATTTGAAATCTCTTTGTTCAGTCATTTAAAGCGATTGATGCAGTT
Organism: Lepidochelys kempii; assembly: GCF_965140285.1. Classification (NCBI taxonomy): domain Eukaryota; kingdom Metazoa; phylum Chordata; order Testudines; family Cheloniidae; genus Lepidochelys; species Lepidochelys kempii. Next base: position 255,423,620 of record NC_136380.1, read on the forward strand.
TAGAGTTCAGTTTTAGAAATACTTCCATTTGAAAATGGCTCCACTAGCATGAAAGCAAAGCAAAGAGATGTGGAAATCCTTATTTTAAACAAAAATGAAGTAAACTCATTGCTTGCAAAAGTAAGGTTCCAATAATGTTGGCTAGAAACACACACACACAGCTTTGTCAGAGCACCTAATCACAACCTCCATCCCCAATTTAGAGGGCTCAACGATCCTTCAAGAGGCTGAGCCCTTTGGCTCTGATCCAGCCATGCACTTGAGCACTTGCTTCACTGTATACATGTAAGCAGTCCCTTTGTCTTCAATGGGACTTAAATATGTGCTTAAGTGCTTTGCTGTATCAGGTTCAGAATGGTTAGCACCATGCAGGATCTAGACCCCCGTTTCAGCTTTATAAGGCTTGTAATAAAACATTTTATTCTTTAATGTCCACCTGTGACTGAGGAAAATAACAGTCAGTCTGATTTGAGGATACCCTAACTATTGAGAGGTTGATTTCTTATCCTAAAATCCCTTTTGTGTAATGTTGCTGGTGCCACATGGCAGCTGTGTTCCACACCAGAATGGGGGCTCTCCATACACACATCCCGTTAAGCACATCAGGATCCCTTGGAATTAAATGTGCTATAGAAATGCTTGTGGTGATTATCATGATCTAGTTTATCTGTAATTGGAAGCTCAGGAATGGGGTGTAGTCTCACCTACATCTGACTTGCAGCCAGGAAGGTGGCATGATTCCTTTATAACCTCAGAGAATTAGATCAAATAAAATTTGTACAGAGAGAGAGAGAGAAAGAGAGAGAGGGAACCAAAGATGTAGCTTTTAGAGAAACTACAAAGCAACTATTTTGTGATTAAGCGTAACCTATGAAGTTCACTGGCATAAGAAAGCAATTAATAGAGGCACTTTTCTTAACCTTTCTTCATACAAATAAATCATAGCTAACGTGAACAAACAACACTGAAAAACAGTGTCTCCCCAAAGAGCAGCTTATAAAAATACAGCGGACTAGATCCTTGATAAAGAAACATATAATAACAGAATCCCTTTTGTGAAGCCAGGACTGTTCATGTGGGATTTCGTATTTCATTGCACAGTGTGAGACAGCAGGTCAAGAGACACCCCGCAATCTAACAGACTCAAAAGTGGCACCAGACAAGACAGAAAGGTATTTATTCTCTGCCCTTGTCTGTATGAAGGCAGCCTGGTGTAAAGATGGCCATTTTCAATGACCAAGGGCCAGATGCTAAATTGGTGTAAATCAGCACAGCTCCATTGACTTCAAGGAGACTTATTAAAGCAAGGGAGGAAAACTTATTTTGCCGCATGACTCCATGTTCATGGACTGAGTCAACTTTCCGTGGAGAAGTTAGAATTTGTAAAAAAGATGTATAGTGCTTTAAGTTTACATATTGTTCATCGAAGTGGCTGGGCTGACTAACTTGCAGACAGGAGTCTATTGACTGCAGTGGGGCTCTGCGCCTTTATGCCAGTTGTGGGTCTGACCCTGGGTACTCCTTGCTGGAGCAGTTCTGGCACTGCTTTGCACTTAATTTTGGTACTTTTAACCAGCAGTTTCATGAAACGTCTTTTTGTACTAATTACATTCAGAAGTTTTTGTCAGTTCAGAAGCAGTTGTCTTGCAGTACCTAGGCCCAATAAAATTTCACTTTCATAGGTAACCAGAAAGGAGGAGAATACCCTTTCCATTACTTTACAGTAGTAGCTTGCATTTACATAGCACCCTTTGTCCTGAAGGAGAATCCCAGAGTGATTTACACCCTTTGTATCGGGGCTACTTCAACCATGGCAGCCACCTCTGGTATGGAACACTTCAGACATTCCCTGCCAGCATCAGCATGCAACAGGATTTGAAGAGGGGGACGAGAAGAATAAGGTATCCCATTTAAATTGTAGTGGGAACTCGTGGAAGCAGAAAGTAGTTATTGTTGCTGGAATTTAACCAGGACATAAAAGTTAACCATCCTACTCTTGCAAAAAGCACCATGGATTACCACTTTGGTTATCACAAGTGGTCAGAACCTGGCCTTCACTCCACGTTGAAACAAAAGCCAACCTATATCTTGCAGCGCAGTGCCCCCTAGCACTATGTTGAGACATTAACTCAGGACTGACTCAGAGGAAAGGACACCACGTACTGAGTCACCAACACCTACAGATGTTACATGGGTTATCCTTGGAATTTTCACACCCAGTATTGACATAGCCCAGTCATGCTTAACTTGTGGGATCCTAGCACAAAGTGAATCAAGGTACTTTTGAAAATGGCCACAAAAGGCTTAATGCTTTCTTCAAGAAGAAGAGCTGAATACTGGTTTTTCCTTCTTTAGTTTTCCCTCCAAAAGACATTGCGGCCCAGAGGCAAAGGGAATTAGATGGGGAACCAGATCTAAGTTCTAATTCCAGCTCTGCACTGACCTGCTGCATAACCTTCAGCAAATCACTTCCCCTCTCTGTGCTACAGTTTCCCATAATAATAACAATAGCGAGATCTTATACAGCTCTTCTCAGCATTCAGTACAGGGAGAAATATAGAAAAACCAATATAGCACAATAGAAAAGCCACCTCTTTGACAAAGAATGCACTGGTGGCAAACGGTCTCCAAATATCATTAGTCCAACAACTGCTTATACATGAGTCCAGGAGGTTCAGATTGAAGGAGGGTAGCACAGTGAGGCAGTGGCCTTATTTTGTACATGACTACCAGAACACTTACTCATAGTCAGGAGAGGATGACCAGCCAGGGCAACTGAAAGCAATCTGTGTCCCTTTCATCTTGAAACGGAATTGCAGGTTACTTCTCCAGGTTACATCAGAAAAAAAGGAACTAGCAGCTGTATTGGTAACTTTAACAATCCTGGTCAGGACCCACCTAAAACATAAGCAACTTCTTGGAGCCCCAAGCATTTAGGAGCCTCCTGTAACTTCAGGAATTCACGGCCTGATCCCCATTTCAGAACCAGAGGGGGAAGGAAATCAAAGGTTTGTTCCTCTGCCCCTTTCAGTTTCTTCCAAGTATGTCTTTTGTCTAAGTATAATACCAACTCTTAGCATGTAACATCTTCACAGCATTTTACAAACTTCAACTCATTAACTCTCATAACACCTTTGTGAGATAGGTTTCCATTACTATTTCCATTTTAGAGATGAGAAAACTGACTCAGAGAGTGACCTGGTCAAAGCAACAGAGGGAGTCAGTGGGATAAAAATTTGGGTGTTTGTGGGCCAAACTCTCTCATTTTCAGAATATCCTTCCTCTCTCAAATATTGTGTTGTGGTGCTCTTTGCTGATTGGTCAGTTGTATCATGATGCTGGTGATGTCAATTTCAGACCCATACTTTTAAATAATGAAAAAAGTGCAGGGCAAGATTCTGATCTTATTAATATGGGTTTACACCAGTGTATCTCTGCTGATTTCAATGGAGCTACTCCTGATTTACACCAGTAAAACTGAGATCAGAGTATAGTCCCAGGGATTTAGCTTTTGTCATATGCACTCAACTACAGATTCCAAATACCCAACTCACATTTTTGCCTGGGGTTTCTCAAGTTACAAAGATGGGTCACAAAACTATGTACAGTTAGACATGAAAGTGATCTGCTTCAGAGAGCTGTCTCTTACTCTCATGTACTTATATTTATATATATATACATACATTGTGTGAGCACCACACAGTTTTTAATATATTTAACCACACAACTCCCCTATGAGGTAGAGAAGTGCTATCATCCTCATTTTACATGTGAGGACCTGAGGCACAGAGAAACAAAGAGTATTGTTTACATTGAAAAATAAAACAACAAAACCCCAAACCTCCAACCCCTCCCCGCAGCTCTGAATCTCAGAGCTGGGATCTACAGATTCAGGCTTGTGGGGCTCACACTACAGTGCTAAACATAGCCATGTATATGTTCCTGCATGGGCTAGAGCTCGGGCTCTGAAACCCAGAGAAGGGGGTGAGTCTCAGAGTCAGAGTTCCAGCCCGAGTGGGAATGTCTACACAGCTATTTTTAGCACCGTAGCACAAGCCCCAGTTTGTAGACCCAGACTCTGAGACACACTGCTGTGGCTTTTTTCTTTTTGTAGTGTAGACATACCCTAAGTGGTCACACTGGGTGACACAGCTTGAACCCAGGTCTCCCAAGTCCCAATCTAGCACCACCTTAACCTCTAGACAATCCTTCCTCTCTAACATAATCATCCATACTGTAGTGGTCTAATAGTAATACCCAAAACAAAGTGTATCCTTCCAAGGGACTGGAGTTCTTAATTTGTTTTCTATAGGCTGTACACTTAAAGACAAGGTACAGATAGGCAATCTTCCACGCAGATGTAACTGAACCGTAAATTTGAAGATTTAGCCTACTGTTTAGAAACTTAGGACAGCTGGTCTCTGGCCTTTAATACTGGCATAATGTATAACTAGAAATGCTTAAGTCTTATAAACCCCATGGAAAGTACTCTGATATTAAGTGCAGTGGTTTGATACTTTCATTAATCACTCCTCAGCCCCTTTGCAGGATAATAAGGCTGTCTGTACTGTGCATCTGGCACTCTCCCATTCTCAGAGTCCAGCTCTACTGTAACAGTTACATGTCTGCATCTGAGAGAAATGTTCAGTTCCCAACAGGGATAAGGGAAAACAAAGCAAACAGGACTTCGCTACACATTGCACTAAAGCGGCACTGCTAAAATATATAGCAAGATTAAGAGTTGGGAGTGCCTGGGTAGATATGACAGGCTTTTCTTCCAGCTCGGTTTTAACGGTTTGCTTTATCACCCCTTGCTGCTTGTGGGGAAGGGTTTGGATAGGATTAAAAAACACAAGCATAAAATCCTGGTTTACAGCCCAAATAGGACTTGCCCTCCTTTTTTCCTTCCAACCCCATTCCATTGCACACCGAGGAAGGAAAAGAAGCACTACTATGTTCGTTTCATGCTGTGATATATTTTCTTTTAAAAAAAGCATTCATATTCATATTCTAGGACCTCCAGTTTAAAATTAGCTCCCACTCAGATGAGCTATTTTCCAGGAAAGTAATTAAAGATGAAAAAAAAAATCTGTCTGCACTTTGAATTGATCTCCCCATATTGGATTCTGCCACCGAAATATGTGTTCGAGTGTGAGGCACATTGTCAAAACTTGTGTAAATGATCATAGCTCCATCACTGAAGTAAGGTCGAAGCTATGGCAGTTTGCACCAGCTGGGGATCTGCTCCGCTCTGTGTTCCCACCTGCACCCCCGGTGATCCAAGAATAATGCAACCTGTTTGCAACAGCATCTGCCTCCAGCACCAGGCGGTGGGAAAGGAGAGCGGCTGCCTTGAACAAGGAACTTTTGGTGGGGCTTTGAAACAGGTAGCAACCCTTTCCTCCATCTGTCCCTCTCCCTGCTCCAGAGCTGCACATGCCCCCCACACTCCCACAGCCACATTATTCCCTATAAGGCACTGAATCCCTCGCTCCAACCCCGCCCCCCCGCAGCTTGTCCCTAGCCTCTCCCCTTTTGCCTGGGAGATGAGGTAATGCGGGGCTCCGATTGGTCGGGACGGGGGCGCACCCCACGAGCCCGAGAGGGCGCTATCCAGGCTATAACTGCAGCCGCCAGCCCAGAAGAGCAGCAAAGGCGCGGAGAGCTTCGAACTTCGCGTGCAGGGCGAGCCCCGGCGAAGCTGCCGCACAACTGCATTTCCCAGCAGCAGCAGCAGCTGTCTGGAGAGGGGGCGGGGCAGCGCAAGGAGAAGAGGCTCAAAGCCCGTTTAAAAAGAAGCCTAAAAGAGAACAACCCCCCCCCCCCGCAACAAGCCAGCCGCCCCCTCCTCTCCTCAGCGGAGAGCAACCTTGGGCCAGCAGCCGCGCCAGCATCATGTCTGTGTGGCTCAGCCTCCTCCTCGTGCTCCTCTGCAGCTGGAGCCTGAGCGACTTGGTGGCGGAGGCTTGTACCTGCCTCCCCATCCACCCGCAGGATGCCTTCTGCAACTCTGACATCGGTGAGTGTCCCCTTCCTGAGGCCCGCGCCCGCCTCCTCCCGGCGGCTGGCGCCTCTGCCCCGCTGCCAGCCTTCTCCGCGCTCCCAGCCGCGGGGAGGAATGAGTGCCCCGCTGCAGGGGAGATGCGCCGTGTGGTACCAGAGATGCACCCGTCGCGTTGACGGGGGGAGGTAGCGGTGCGGGGTTCGGCGAGCGTGCGGTTTGCAAGCAGAGTTTCCCGCGTGCAGGTGCGCGGGTGCTTTGCCAGAGGGGAGGGAGAGAGAGAGAAGTTGAAATGCCCCCCCGCCCGCCCGCCCGCCTGCAGTGCGCGCAGAGAGAAGGTGGCACTTCTCTTCCACACTGATATGATGTTCCCTGACCTCTAGAAAGTTCTCTGTGTGGGGCTGGGACGGAGGAGGGAACCTTTTTGCTCAAACTTCGACAAGTAACCGGCCTATGAAATACTGGATGGAAAACCACCAGTTTAGGCTTAATCAGACCCATTTGTAAGAAGCTGGAGGGCTAGAGAACTACTTCCAAATTACAGCGCCCCCCCTCCCAGTCTTTCTCCCCCACTTCCAAAAAACCATTAAGGCTTTATCGTTACAGTTCTAAGCAATCAAGTTAAAATGGGGGCAGGATAAAAATTGTGGGAGATGACCTGACCCTATGTAGCTTTCTGGAGTTGCCTTATGCATCTCTCTCTCTCTCTCTCTCTCTCTCCCTTTTTTTTTTTTAAAGTGGTGATTTTTTTTTCCCTTAAGGAACAATGAAGAATGGGAGTTGTTTTAAAAATTAAACTCTGTACAACAGCTTTTCCAAGACTGCCACCTCTCCAAGAAAAACAAGCCTTGCAGACTTTCTAGAAATCAGTAACTGTAAAAGTGACAGGCTTCCTGCATACAGACACAGACAAAATTGAAGGTGTGGGCAGCCAAAATTTCCATCATGACCTCCTGCCAAGCAAATAATAATACTTAACAACAATAAAAGTCAGGACAATTTCTCCCAAGCTAGGGACCTGCCCTTGGCAACTTGGAATGATGTAATTCACACCAATTAGTGACAACAGAATGCATGGGCTCTGTACAGTCATAACTTTTGTGAAGAGTCAGGGAGGTGTGTAACAAGTTTCCCAAGGATTTTCCACAGTATGCTCTGATCCTTGCAGGGTTTTTGTGTGTGTGTTTTCTGACATAAAATAACAAGTTGAAATAGCGTGACACTAGGGACAGGAAAACTACAATATATAGGATTTTAAAAAAAACTGTGAAAGCAAAACCACATTTTCACTGGGGCCTTCCTAATGTTCTCCTGCTCCAATCTTTGGCATCTGAGTGGTATTCATAAATGAGGGGTGGGGGAGAATAAGTGGGTGGCTCAAGGCAATGGGATAATGGAGACTCACTCTAGTTACCTGGTTTGCATATGGCCCAGGTTGGTATTAAATGACCAAATATGGTTGCTGTTTGATGCTGTTCCATGGCCTACTGTATAATAAATGAGTGAGTGGTCTCTGTCTAGTTCCTAGTATACAGATGTCCACATAACAATGGGCACAAGCTGTCAGCCTAGGTGTCAATCTTTGCAGAGAGGGGAAGAGTTGAATAGACATGGTGACTGAAGTCCTATCTTTGCCCCTAGAGGTTGTCTCTGTCGCTCAGGGTTGAGAGACACACAAGTGGTTTGGGGACGCGTGCACTGCTGATACCAGTACTGTGACTCCTCTGTAGACAGACTGAGGAAACAGACTGTGAAGCAGTCAACTTGGCAGCTTCTATGAAAAATAAATTAAATAGGGGCAAAAATATACTAACTTTTCAGTGCAATGTTGACTTGATTCACTAACATGGAATCACATCAGTAGCATTTTAAATTAGTTGAACCTGCTGACAAAAAGTTTCCCTCTCTTGTCTTAACCCTCCTCTATAAAAACCTGCAGAGATGCCTAATTATTTGTGTCTAGTTTCTATAGTGCATTTGCTCCTGAAAGGCAAGAAAAAACATTACATACATGTTCAAAGGCCTGGGAAAGGTAAAATTTGCTTTTAGTCCTGATAGCCTGGAAAACATTATGAAGAGTTTTATGGCTGAGGATCCTTCCAGGAAGCCATACTATATTGAAAGTTCACTTGAAGGTTTTTATTGCGGACAATTTCTTTATTTTGCACTAGCTGTAAGTGTGTCAGCTGAGAGGCAGCTGCCAAGGAGATTTTTGTCTTTTCTGAAAACAATGGTGTTTGAGAAGCCAATGTGGCAGCATCTGTTGCTGGAGCTTCCACATGTGCCTTTCATGTGCTGAAATCATAGAATATCAGGGTTGGAAGGGTCCTCAGGAGGTCATCTAGTCTACCCCCCCTGCTCAAAGCAGGACCAATCTCCAGTTTTTGCCCCAGATCCCTAAATGGCCCCCTCAAGGATTGAATTTACAACCCTGGGTTTAGCAGGCCAATGCTCAAACCACTGAGCTATTCCTCCCCCCAAATCTATGAGAATTCAGGTATCTGCTACTCCCTTTTAATGCTTTGACTAAGGAATTAAATGCACCCTGTTAATTACACTTTCTGATAACTTACATCTTCTCTAGAAACACAAGACATTAAAAGTAGGACAAGCAGTGAAGCCCTGTGTAGCATGCCCTCCAGAATAGCCCTGTACAGATCACATTGTTTGCAAGATTTCTCTGATTGGTGGATTTCTGACTGAGTTTAATGTAAAGTTGCTGATTTCATTTTATTCTTGAGTGACATGCTGTTATTCATTATGGCTCATAATTTTTGCCTTGCCTTGGTCTGAGATATCAAGTGTGGGTAGAATAGGGATTGTGATCTTGGGACTTGCAAGGGGGCGCATAATACAAAGGGAGAGGAAGCAAAAGGGAAAGAGAGTTCCCACATATTATGAGGTTACTATGGATTGATCTTAACCAAACTTGTCATTTTTGTGATTGGCCTGAAGAAGTCGAGCTAGGTCTATGAAGCTCCAAAATCTCCCTTAAGCAGTATCCCTGCCTGGCTGTCTTCCGCCAGCATTGCCATTCTTTTCATTAGCCGAAAGGACAAGAAGTATATCCAGACTTCTGGCCATTGAGGAGTTAACTGTCTCCATAGAAACTGACGGCAGTGTACTAGTGCAGTATTTAGACAGACTAAACTACATGCCAGGTTATAAAACACATTGTGGGGAAGAAAGGGACTTGGCAGCAAGTTTTTATCAGCTCTTGAAACTCCTGACAAAATACCAGCTCCGAAGGGAGGAATCAGTGCAGTAAGGTCTGGGAATCAAGACAGGGCGGGAAGAACAGAGCTGTTAAAACAGCTCCTTCAAGAATGCAAGATATTAACTAGCTAGGTGATAACCTGGCAAGTGTTTGTTACCTTCCAAAAACATGCCAGCATAGTGTGGCTTCTGAAGGGGCAGAAAGCTTCTGCTCTGGAAATGTAATGCAAGTGCTTGTTGTTGGAATTCAGTAGGTAGGGCTTAGGGACCATCTTTCATTTAGTCTGTCCTGCCCTAATGGGGGATATGGCACTAGAATTTCAGTTTGAATTACCGTGGGCTCAGCTCTGTGGCAGGGTTCCAACCCTGGAATCTTCTGCAGCCTTTTAACCAACTTTTCAGAAACAGATGCTCAAGCAAACCCAGTGAGAGGGCAGTTTTTTAAACAGACAGATTCTTTCAATACCAAAACCAGAGGTTGTGGTTTCGGGAGGAAGCCTAGACTCTATACGCAGCCATACTTTTGAAAAACAGTACTGCTAATCAGGAGACATGGCTGTCACTTGGGGCCTCTTCACTCACCCTGGACATGCCAGAGTGACAAATGGAGTCACAGTAAGTAATGAGATAGAGGGGTGCTTGCGTCTTGTTGCTCAAATTAGGGGAGGGACGAGGCAGAATCTCTGAGATTGATCCACAGCCAAACTGGTGCTTTAACTCCTGGTTTTCTTTCTTTTTAACTGAATTGTGACTTCCTGTATAAGAGCCAGGATGGACAGCTCTAGAGTTGACCAAGTGGCAAACTCAGTGCAAACTGTTAAGGTTTGATAAAGGAACTTTGCCTCCTTTGCTTTCCAAGAATGTGAATTTTTTTTATTGTTATTTTTGTTGCTGGGCCTTTGGAGGGAACAAAGACCACAGGCGCTTTGTCCCCTTTTGTCAAAGCTGAGACAATTCCAGCTGGATGTGGCTGACATGAAAGGGGCTTGTTTGTACTCTTCTTTCTACGGGAGCAGCAGGAACTTTTCAGATTGGCTGCTGAATGTTGCATTCCTGCAGATTTGGAAAGAAGCAAAAAAGGAACTACTTTTTTGTTGTATTTGTGTTTTTGGTTATTTAGGGCCCCATAATGCAGGAGTAGAGTGTATTTAGCATTTGTAGAATCTGGCCTGGAATATGTCACACCTCCAAATGGTTTTGTCCCAAAAATGTAATGGAAATTATTGTCCCCAAGAAGTGATGCAGAACATTTAATAATGCAATTCTGAAGGGTTTCCTTAGTATCTGGTTACTACTGCACATGCTTACTCCAGATTTCCTGCAGGAAGTAACCCCACAAAGACCTCTGCACCAGCAGAGAGCCAGATGTTCTAGCCCACAGTCCCAGAGTTCCTTACTTTAAGCAGAAATTTCTTCCTTTCAGTGTTTCCCACCTGCTCTTGAGAACCCTCCACCTGGCAGTTGTTTCTGGGAAAAAATAGGGAGGCAAGAGTGTAATTATGTACTGCAATGTGCTGTGCTAGGAGAAAACGTTTGCCTTTCACTTTGCAAACTTTTTCATCTACCAACAGAGGGGTGTTTGTGTAACTTTAAATTCAGCAAATCTGGCTAATTCCGTCAATAGTTTTGTGCAGCACAAAAAAATAAGGGAATTGTTATTTATTATTCTTATTAAACTCCATTAGTGCGCTTGATACTTTGCAAGACACAAAGACTGTCCCTCACCTGAAGAGTCTCCTAGGTAATGCTCCTGGATCCAATAATGTGGAGTCATGCAAGAGTGCAGAATCTTACTGAAGTCAAAAGTATGCTTTCCAAAAATTCTTAAAGGCCAGTAATGCCAAGAGGAGACCTTTCTACAGGTTGGTTTTAGATAGCAAGCAGGGATATGCACATGATGCCTTCCAGCTTGGAACCCAACTGAACTGAGAGGTGTAATGTCAGTCCTCTAATAACGTCCAGAGAGTACGCTGAAGTTTACTTTTAATGACAAGATCTCCTGCTTAGACTGAGGAGGCTTCTTTCTCTGGTGTGCTGCATATTGCTCCAGAGTTCCAGGGTCCAGTTCTCCTCTTCCATGCCATGTTGTAAACGGGGAGTGCCTCTGCTGATGTCAGTGGATGGATCAATTTTATACTGGTGTAAGTGACAGGAGAATCAGGCCTTCATGCTGAAATCAGTGAAGTAGAAACAGCTGTTCTCAAACTTTAAGACCTACTGTAGCTCACCTAAAACTCTGTGTGCTACCTTGTAACTAACCAGTTCAGCGACAATGGATTCTTATTATGACACTAGACTTAAACCAATCCACTTACTGGCTGATTGTGGCCTGTGTGCCAGCAGTGGTACATGTACCCCAGTGTGAGAACCACCGAAGCAGAACAAATGTCAAGGTAGTACATATGCCACAATATTAAAAAATAAAAACATGAAGCTATTTTCTCTCCATGTGCATTCGCAGCAGAATTCATCAAAGCAGCAAAATAAATTTGGACCTGCTGCAGGTCTTCTTATTTTCTACACATTAGGCTTTGCTGGTATAGTTAGTGTGAGCTACACTGGTCATTTTAAATTTGCACTTTAAGTGTAGGGCTTATTAGTAACAGTGAGATAAATAAAGTCTCGATATAGCTTGGCTCTGTCTGACATTGGTGTGCTCTTCCATTTGAGTTTAAAAAAAGTGTACTGTGGTGGTAGGAAGTAGCTGTGCTGAGTCACAGAGATGTATTGCTCTAGGCAGTTACTAAAGAGCATACATTTCAATGAAGGATTCAAAGCCACTTCCAAAACCTTCAATGGAGCTAGTCTGTTTTCCCATCTATTAATCAAAGTGCTTGCAGTTCCCATTCAAGGCGGGTGAAACAATTAATGAACAAAAACAACCAATCTGTAGACAGAGCATTTTATCAAATAGTTTGCACATGCAAAAAATCAGTGCAGACTAAATGGCTTTTGCCAGCTCTGGTTTAGAAACATATTCTGCTCTGGAAATGAGTGGCTACCAGTAAAATATCTAGGTCAAAAATACGAGTTATATCTTAAACACCAGGAGCTGAATTTATTGCTGTGGTGATGCTGAACTCAGCAGAGGGGCCTGGATGGAGAAAGAAAGTAGCTTTGTGTTTTCCTTACTCTGGGGTTCCCAGAGGGACAGTTTACGAATATCTAAGGTGTAGGAGTGCTTAGTCATACCTGCCCACCGTCCCACGAATGCCCCCTGCAGTCGAGCTCCCTCAAGGGGCAGTGTGGGACTGACAACACCTGCTACACTCCTGCCAGGGTCTCCTCTTATAACCAGGAGAATTCACCAGCGGACAGATTGAGCTGTTTTATGGCCATTTTATGTTGACATAAAGTGGCCATTGGGAAGTGATGAATTTGCCCCCATATTAGCAGCTTAGCACACCTGGGAGGTATTTCTAAAACCGAAATAGCCACATAATTTTGAGGTGCAGAGCAATAGCCACAAAGAGTGGCCCTATAACTCAACATGTAGAATAATATGATCAGTCTCAAATTTGGGGGAGAGGAAGTTGGCAATACCTGTGGCCATAGACAGACCCAGACTTATGCACTGTAGGTAAGTGCTGTTCTTAAACATCTGACTTAAGGAGCACATGAAAAACACCAGTGGCCTCTGCTGACTCAGCTGCAGCCTGTTAACTTGCCAACAGTGGGCCAGATTCTATTCGTAGCCCAGAGTTAATCTGGATTCACACTGGTATAAGTGAGAGCAGAATTTGGCCCACTCTACTGAGACCTGTGCTGACTTCATCTATTATGCTGGTGCACAGAAAAAAGGCAGTACCCAAAAGGCAGCCATGATGACTTCTGCTTCTTGGAACTCATGGGACAAATGCAGATCTCATGTAATCAAGTGCAACAAAATTGACTTAAGTGGAGTTTCACCCTCTTATGCCAGGTCTGAATTTGGTCCAGAAGGTGGGGTTGACATGTTTGTCCTATGGAGGAGAGATCAAAGCAATAAAAAAAGGGTTGGGCCAACTTAATGACTACTGTAAGCAGCTGCAGTGCCATTCTCGTCAGTGGCGTTGTGCCAGCTTGTACCAGAGATGGATCTGGCTTATGTTTTGAGGTTTCTAAGAGGACTGTCACAAACACTGGAGCGTGTTTAAAATTGTGACTAAAAAGCCATTAACTTTTCCTGTAAAGTGAAGTGGCTCCCTTGAGCTCCCAGAGTGAAGATTTAGTGCACTAACTGACAGTGTCTAATAACATAAAAATGCAAGTAGTTTTACACAACCGTGATGATTTTATTTATTTAATATTTCTGCCAACCAGAAGAGATTCCTGGACACTCTTGGAAATGAGAGAGAAGTCTCTTGAGTTCTGTGCTGGTAAAATAAATGTTGACCATGAATAATCTAAATTCCTGGTGGTGTTTACACAAGAAATTTTCAAAGGGCAACTTCAGCCCCTGGAAAAAGTGTACAGACAGTTAAATGGAAATTAAATAGCACAGAGACGCTGATTCAAAAATTATCAACTAAACCCAGCAAAGATCTGGATTAATACACACTGTGCTTTGGACTTGATCTTGCCTTTCCAAGGCCTTGTCTGCATGAGAGAGTTCAATGAATTGTAATGTCCCTCAGGGAACTGGAATGCACCTTGCGTCTGTGGACACAAGTGCTTCAGTTGAGTGATAGGGAAGCTACAATCAATTGAAATCACCCTGGTAAGTTGAAGGAGTAAAGCCCTTATTGCCTGTGTGCTAGTGTGGATGCAATATGCTGCCATAGTCCAGGCATTCAACTCCAACACCGATCATCTTTGGCATTGTCGGGGGGAACACAACAGGGGGCAAAGATTATATTCTCAGTAGGCAATCCACAGCTGGCTTGCTGGTTTAGGAGCTGCAAAATGGGAGCAGTAGGGTGCATTTCAGAGGGGACCACAGCTGCGAGTGGATTTCTGGGGAGGGATACTGTGGCAGGAGGGATTTCTGGGGATGAATACATTGCTGAAGAAGGCCTGTTAGGACTACATAAGAAGGTTCACCAGCTGTGAGAGAAGACAGCCATCCCATTAGAACTGGTACCCCACTAGGCAGCCCTAGTGTGGATTCAAGGTCAAACCTTTCACTGATTCAGGGTGGGTAATATGGACAAACTCAATAGGTGGTGGACTGACCAGTGCAAAATAATTCATTGCTATACCACAGATTGATCTCTCTAGTGCAGACAAGGATTAAGTAGTAAGCTGGCAAGCTTGCCCGTATAGAGGCACATTTTGATCCCTTTGCCCCTGCTATGCCCATTGTGGGTAAGAGAGAGGGCTGGATCTCTATCTAGTTCCTATGTATCCGCCTCATATCTCTTCATAATTGGCAGTCTCAGTTTAGGACTTGGAATATCAGAGCTCTGTGTGGCCTGAGATTGCACAGTGCCTACCTCTATTATCATATCTGGGTTCTAGCCAGTGCTGTCCTTCCATCTCTTTGAGCATTAAGTTCATCCAAATAATCCTTTAAGAAATGCCGGGGGAGGTAAAGAACTTAATTCTGTTTTTCCAGCTGGATCATGGGGAAAGAAACATACCATTTGAAAGTAGTGCTGACTGAATGGTAGGTGCACTGGACTGAAAGAACTAACGTGCTGTTTAAAAGTATTCAAGGGATAAAACATTGCATCCAGGAAATAGTGGAATGAGTGCAACAAGTAGATATCTCCTTGCCCAGCAGGCTTCTGGATGTGGATCCTGGTCAAAAATGTTAATTCTAGATAATGTTAATTGCTTTTCTTTAATAACCAGTTCATTGTAAAGCAATCTGTGAAGGGGTCTCTCATTACTCCTTTCATTCTTATTAGTCCTTAAGAACATAAGAATGGCCATACTGGGTCAGACCAAAGGTTCATCTAGCCCAGTATCCTATCTTCTAACAGTGGCTAAT
Organism: Lepidochelys kempii; assembly: GCF_965140285.1. NCBI lineage: Eukaryota > Metazoa > Chordata > Testudines > Cheloniidae > Lepidochelys > Lepidochelys kempii. Next base: position 255,438,751 of record NC_136380.1, read on the forward strand.
GCCAGATGCTTCAGAGGGAATGAACAGAAGAGGGCAATTTTGAGTTATCCATCCCATGTCTTCCACAACCAGCTTCTGGCAGTCAGAGGCTAGGGACACCCAGAGCATGGGGTTGCATCCCTGACTATCTTGGCTAATAACCATTGATGGACCTATCCTCCATGAACTTCTCTAATTCTTTTTTGAACCGAGTTGTACTTTTGGCCTTCACAACATCTCCTGTAATGTTGGAGGTTGACTGGGTTTTGTGTGAAGAAGAACTTCCTTTTGTTTGTGTTAAATCTGCTACTTATTAATTTCATTGGGTGACCCCTGGTTCTTGTGTTAGGTGGAAGAGTAAATAACACTCTTCCCTATTCACTTTCTCCACACCATTCATGATTTTATAGACCTCTGTCATATCCCCCCATCATCTCTTTTCAAAGCTGAAAAGTTCCAGCCTTTTTAATCTCTGATCATATGGAAGCTGTTCCATACCCTTAATCATTTTTGTTGCCTTTCTCTGCACCTTTTCCAATCTGAATATATCTTTTTTGAGATGAGGGGATCAGAACTCCACATGTTATTCAAGATATGGGCATACCATGGGATTTATATAGTGGCATTATGATATTTATTATCTTACTATCTATCCCTTTTCTAATGGATCCTAACATTCTGTTAGCTTTTTTGACCAGTGCTGAACATTGAGTGGATGTTTTCAGAGAACGAGCCACAGTGACTACAAGATCTCTTTCTTGAGTGGTAACAGCAAATTTAGACCCCATCATTTGATATAGATATAGTTGGGATTATGTTTTCTGATGTGCATTACTTTGCATTTATCAATACTGAATTTCATCTGCCATTTTGTTACCCAGCCACCCAGTTTTGTGAGATCTGTTTGCAACTCTTTGCAGTCTACTTTGGACTTAACTGTCTTGAGATAGTAAGGAGTTTGAAACCAGATTATTTTGGGGAGAAAAAAAGAGAGCAGCGTGCCCCAGCCCACTCCTTTTTTATTCTTTCCCCCACCACCGAAAGGCCCAATTTTCGAATACCTTGTACATTCCCTTTGCGCAGGTATAAATTACCACAATAAGGTGCAACTGCACAAACGTACCCTTGTTGTTACATCCCTTTCTCTGGCTATGCCAAAAATCCTACAATATCGTATAGGACAGAGGGGTGTCTCCCTTCTCCAAGTGCCTCAGGGTCCTGCTGGCTCGGAGTGGAGGACCTGAACTTTGACTCCCACACATTGCCCTGTGGTTTGACTGCTGGGACAGCCACATCGGTTTCTCTTTACCAGTTCATCCCCTGCCATTGGATGTAGTTGTAGTGTTGCCTGCTGGGGAGAGGCTGTTGGCATTATCTATGTTAATTCTGAATAAAAGAGCACTGGAGCAGCTGTTCTGAAATCAAATACAATCCCCCATGTATAATGAATGCCATGAGCTTTGGAAACCAACAAGAATCCCACCCCATTGATGTAGATTTAATCTTTGGGCTTGTCTGACTTGCTGGGTCTGGTGTAACTAGCATAGTTTTCCCTCTACTTGGCAGATTTCAGTGATAGCCTTTAAATGGTTAAAACAGCAGGGAGAAGCAGATTGGCCTGTGGCAGGACAGGAAAACCATGGGATGGGGGAAAAAACCTTACACCTGACTTTGAAAGAGAGGAAGTGACTGGGGTTTTGAAAGACAGCAGGTAGAGGGCTAGAGAGCCAGCGGATATCTGGGTTAAACCAACCATTTCCTGTGACATTTCTCCTTAACTCTACCTTCCCCCCAAGGAATGAATTCCAGGCAGGTGGTGTGGCTTAGCCATTTATAACCTTTCCAAGCTCCCATCCCAATTTCCTACTTCCTGCCTCCTCTTCTGACACTGCTATAAATACCCTCTCTGCCTGCCAGAGGCCTGGAGATATGCACATTTCAGATTAAAGGGGACTAAATCGACAGGATAAAACAGCCTCTAGGCCAGGTCTTGTGAACGGTGAGGTCACTGGATCCCCTGCTTTAAATTTCCATGCAGAAGGTGACAGAATGGAGAGAATTCTGTGAGACTGATGTGGCCTCTCTATTCATTGTACTTGCCTTTGGACCTGCTCCTGGGTAAACAACCTTCTTGAATAAATGAGTAATAACAAAGAGCATGCCTTGTGGGCTTGGCTAAAAGCTGGTTAAACCACATGGGGGCAGGGGGCTCAGGAAGAAAGGAGAAAGGATAGTCAAGGGCCACACTGCCTGGAAAAGTACAAGAGCTATGGTAATGATAACTTTTAATCAGGGTAATGAAGAAAAGCAGCCCAAGGAAAGAGGAAATAAGTAGGTGGTCCCTTAGGGCTGCAGTATGGGCAAAAGGTCTCCAGAGCTGTGCTTGTAAAATTGATTTTGTCTGAGGGGTCAAGAACAGAGGAAGCCCTGGTAAGTGAGATGGGAAGGGAGCTGCAGCCAGTGTAAGGTCTGGAGTGATAAGCAGGTGCTCTGCTTGGGCCTGCAGCTGGGGTCTGGACTCTTGCATATTGAAATAGCTGGGGAATCCACAGAGTAGGGAGGGAAAGACACAGAACTCTAGTAACCACCAAAGACAGAGTGTTAATTTAAAATCTCAAAGGCCAAATCACAAACCAACAGCAATGTGGAAAGTCAGAGGCAGCTGTACCTGTGCTAGAGCCGTTGCCATGCAGAAGGTTGCTGAATTTAAGGAAAGGACTAGTTTTTTAAACTCCGTATTTTACTGTTGTAAACTTAAAGTACAGCACCAGTTTTTGTTTGTTTTTTGAGGAGATGGGGGATTAAGGTCTTCCTAGGGTATTTCCTTGGTGAATTAAGATAAAAAGGAGATTTTATTTGATCTCTTTACCTCTTTTATTTCCATGTTTCTAACCAAGTAGGTGGTTATCTTGATCAGGAGGAGGGGAATGGGTAAGACAACCTAATAACTTATTAATAATAAGGCTTTTTCTTTCTTTAAGTTCTGTAGCAGTTTGAAGATGTAGGTGTGACCACACATTACATTTTATGGGCAGACCTGTGAGTTGCTAGAGAACAAGGCTCTGGAATAACTTCTGTGCCTCAGTTTCATTATCTGTAAAATGGGAATAGTATTTGCTTCCCTTACAAGGCAAATTCATTAATGCTTGTAAAGCACACTGACATCTTCAACTAGAAGGCACTCGAGAAGGGGTCATGTGGGAAAAAATAGTATCTGATAATGTAACTAAAGATATACCAATTTATATGAACAAGGGGCAGAACTTAGGTAATATGGGCAACTTTAATGCAGGCATTTCCTAACTTCCGAGTGCTTGAATTGGCAATCTTGATAGTATTCTGTTAAGGTAGCAGGGTTTTTTTAATGGAATATTATAAACCAGGATAGAAGCTAGACTAGCTAAGAGCCTAACAAATGATAACCCATATCAGTATAATAATACCACTTACAACTTCAGCTTAACACACACAGACGAATATAGGAAATACCAGATAGGATCAGATAAATGGTCACACAAACAGTTTTTGTTGAAGTTTCCCAGAGGACTGTGGTCTGCTCTTTCTTTTAGACTATAAGGCTCTTGGGAGAGGGATAGTGTGTTTATTAATATTTAGTTTAGTTCTGAGAATTCTGTTGGTGCTTATCAAATAATTACAGAACTGTTGGACCAGAGCCATAAACCCCCATGATTATGGATTCATAGAACGTGCTGAATTAGGTTGAGCAAGAGCCTACCAAAGTGGCATTGCATGCTGAATGTTTCAATTGCATGATTAACAGCTCCTGAGACACAAGCTCCTCTACCTCCTGGGATGTACCTGACTGCACCATGGCAGATGAATGGCTCATTGGGATATTACAAGTTCTCCAAGGTTTTTCCGCCCCTAGCTGTAAAGTCATTAGATTATCACTCCCAGTGTTATGAAAACTTGCGGATGCCTTTCTAGGGCAGGTGGCTTGATAGGGCTGGGGTGAAAAATCAAACCACCTAATCTCAACCTATATGCAAGTAGGGAAGTGTATTCCAGACAGAGCTTTATCTGTCTTTATGGACTAGGGCCCAGCTCCTCAGAAGTATTTAGGCTCCTAACTTCCATTGAAATCAGTAGAAGTTCAGAGCCTAAATACTTTTGAGGGTCTGAGCCTAGGTTCTACTTGGTTACAGAGCTTGCCCATACTAAGAGACTGCTCTTTTCTGCACGTTGGAAGGCAAATGGCACAACAAGCTGTGTAGCAGCCCTTATTGGCCAGTTCCCACCCCTTCAGTCCATCCTGTTTCATGACCCAGTTGAAATGCAGTAGTACAGCAGGTACCAGCCAAAGCCTGTGTGCTTATCTTGCTGATGTCGGAAAGTGTTCAAATCAATAAGTTCCTTCCTGTGTTTGCTCTCTCCACTGACATTGATTTCCTCCGGGACTGATGTATGTTAGGAGTGGTAGGGCTGGGGGAAGCATAGGCTCTCTCCTTTCTTCATCCCTCAGTAAGTGCCCAGGGACATTTTCCTGTTTGTCTTTTGTGAAGTCTGGCAGTTTGGGGCCACTGACGCAAGCTTCGTTCTCTCTACCATTCAGAGCTCTTCTCTAATCTTGGCATCAGCGAAACATACATCCTGACCTAGGCTGGCTATGTCATGGACGGACAGGGTAGTAAACAGGAAGGGATCACATGGGTGGTGGTGGGGTTGGGCATACCTGATAGGACCATATCCTTGTACAGGATAAAAATCCATTCTTCAACCTTTAATAAAGTCAATACCTAACAGGATTTGGTGGTGTCTCCAGACACTGAACGCAGGGATCTGCAATGCTCTCACAGTATGAAAATCAAACCAGATCTCTGCATTCCTGGGGTTATTTCTCCTGGCAAAGAACAGACGCTTAAACGAAAACATGCATTCATGAGCTGCATGCATTGCACCTGCCTCTGGCAGAGAGAGAGAGAGAGAGTGTGTGTGTGTGTGTGTATTTCTACTTCAGTAAAGAGGAACTGTATTTTGGTGTGATCCCCCTATAAGGCAGCCCTCACTCCCATTTTGGCTTTAAAGCTGAAAAACAGTAACTGCATTTGGCAGGAAAAGGACAATGTTAGTCTCCTTATTATAGAAACAGTAATTCTTCCGTAGTGCTTTACATTTTCAAAGGGCTTTGTAAACATTAACCAATTCTCACCATGCTTACCATGAAGGAGGAAAATCTTACTTCCTTTTGGTGTATCTTCACAGAACTCTAATAACAGAGTTACCGAGCATTGCAGCATTTAGGAAATCATAATCTGTAATGGAGACTATTTTTGTGAACTGCTTTATGTGTGGGGGTTTTTTTTTGGCCCACATTCTAAACTGATGATTGTCCTAGACTCATATCCCCTATGACTCTTGGGTTTCAGAGACTTTTATAGATAAGGTGGATTTTTAAATTATGTGAATATCCTCTCTTTTCTTTTCTTTTCTTTTCTTTTCGCTAATGTGCTTTGCATTTCCTTCTGGGTGTAATCATAGTGTGCAAAGTTAACCCCATTTTAGAAACTGAGTACAGTTTATCTGCTACTGATGCACTGCATGACTTTAGGCCTTGGCTACACTTACCGGGGTTCGATGCGCGGCGATCGATGCGACGGTCGCTCTCCCGTCAACTCCTGTACTCCACCTGAACGAGAAGTGCAAGAGGAGTCGGCAGGAGAGCATCTCCGGTTGACATTGCATAGTGTGGACCCCACGGTAAGTAGATCTAGTACGTCGACTTCAACTATGTTATTCATGTAGCTGAAGTTGCATAACTTAGATCGATCTCCCCCCATAGTGTAGACAAGGCCTAAAGTCATGTAGTGCATCAGTAGCAGAGCCAGGATTAGAACTTGACCCACCAGACTCTGGCTTACTTTAGAGAAATAGACCGTGCTGCTTATCTGAGGTATGAAGTGTAAAATTAACTAGTTCCAAAGGGGGCGTACTAACACTAGTTAGAGTGAATACCCTTAACTCCTTGTCCTATTCGCAGCCCCTCAATGGTTCAGCAGTCATGACCCTGAGAAACTTCCCCTGAGGCAATGGAAAGTGCTCAGCGTTGGACTGCCAAGAATCCTAGGTTGGACATTTGCCTCATGTGCATGTGCCTTAATGTCACAGCTCAGTGACGACCCGGGTGACTTCTTGAACTGGTGATGACAACAGTGTCTGTCTCACTGTCTGTTCACAGTGTTAATTAACCCAAAAGCTAGTTTCCCTCTTAGGCTGTGAACGAGATGTGAAAACAACCAGAAGACTTTTCCCGTGCCCTTAGAGTGTCCAAGCATCACAGCCATGACCCCCGGCTGAGTAGGACTGAAAGAACTGCTGCACAGTGGCCCACATGCTTTTTTTAAAAAAACTGGTTCATTAAAATTCCGCCTTCCCCTGCCCCCTACTTGTAATAAGTCTTTGGAGTGAGGCCACTTAGGGGACACCGCTGCAGAGTAACCTTCCCTGTTTTCTTCTGGAAGGTTAGAGGCAGCTGCTGTTGCCCCATGTCTTGAGATTCCACCACTACTTACTTGGGGCTGATCCCACTCCAGTTAAAGTTAATGGAAAGATCTCTGTTGACTTCATTGGAGTTTGATTGGGCCCTTTACCACCTCCAGTAAAGCAGAACTCTCTCTCTTTCAAGATCTTGGGATTGGTTACGCCGCAAAAAGAGAGTGGGAAGAAATTTGTCACAGAGCTGACTTGCTTACAACCTCAGTGATGCACTAAATTAAAGGATTAGTGTTTCATTCTGATTGACACTTTAGTTCAAATCCTACTTGGATCACAAGGGGCAAGGAGTTTGGTAATCTCAGGGTAGTCCTTACCTATAAAAGCCACTAGCTGTCTGATATTCAAAGATGCTGGGCACCTGCAAATCCCATTGATTTAAATATGACTTGTGGGTTCTCATCAACAATGAAAGATCAGGGGAAAAAAGTGGGCCTGATTCTCTTTTTCAGTGTTGTTTGAAGAACAAAATGTCCTGAAAAAGTCAATTCAGAAATGTCAAAATGAAATGTTTCAAAATGTGGATTTGAAATGAAGAGTTAATTTGAAACAAACATTTAGTTTCAAACCACAATTTACACTTCAAATGACATTTTATGTGGAAACGCAGATGCAAAATGCAAATTCTCGTTTCAATTTTCTCAATGGACAATCAAAAAAATTCCCAGAAAAAGATTCTTTTCCTTAGAAAATTTGGACAAAATCACATTTTCTAAGAGAATGAATTTTGTCAGGAAACTCTTCTACTAGTCTTACTTTTTAGGGTCTAACAAGAATAGCCTCCTGTTCTGGAAGCCAGCTAACTCTGAACAGATTACCTGCTGTCTCGCACTTCATGAAAAATTCCAGAATGCTATCCCTCTGAGATTTATAGCTTAGTCTCTCTGAATGCTGAGAATCTTGTATAATACATATATCCATCCCAAAACATCCTCATTTGTTTCTAGTCCTTGGAAATGGGCACTTCACCTTGGTTTTGCTTCATTAGTGAACAAACAACTGTCTCTGTGCTGATGCCAGTGGACTGAGACGAGGTACTTCCTCATATGTTTCCATTAGCTCTCTCTTTCAATGTTTAAGCTTCTTGTCACCTGTGAACCAGGTGCAATCTGTACTGAGGCGATGAAACCCTGGCTCTGGGAGGAGGTTTGTGTTCATTATTTTGCCCAAATGGTCTTGTTGTGTCATGCCTCGGAAGACTTGGACAAGAAGGAAACAGTCAGGCTTGGTCTGCTCCCTACAAATTATTACCCTGGCCTGTAAACATTCAGAAACACAGTGCCCAGAAAGTTAATGGGCCTTACAACATGCAAGCTCAGCCACTGAGTTTCAGTAATAGCTACTGCTGTGCTGACTTACATGTGTGTTAAGGGGATGAGTAAGGGACATAGGCAGCTGGTACTAGAAGGCAGACTCTTCTCGACAAAGTTAGAGCCCAGTGGAAGTTTATGTCAAGAGTTACTCAAAGAGCTTGTCAATTTCTTTAGCATAGGTGTCCTTTTTGACTGGTAGGCAGGTCACTGTGAGCAAATCTCAGCTGGATCCGTTTGGCCTGAGGAGGGAGGTTTTGTATGAAGAGATAGATTGACCACATGGAGTGGGAAGAAAATCCTGTGGTTTAGACTTGGATTTCTAAACAGCTGTTGTGTAGAGCAAGTCAATACAGTCTGTGGAAGGTGGGTTCTACTTACAGTTGATGCTTGCTGTGCTCACTGATGTTATACAAGTGTAGCAAAGAACCCTCTCAACAGTACTGTATTAGTAATATATGGATGTGCATGTGTACAAGAGTACCACAATAGTGGCAAATAACTTACAGAAATACATTCTTATAAAAGCTAGTTGAAATTTTCACAGATTTGAAATTTTGATTAAATATTTGCATGAAAAATCACAAACAAAAGAGCTTCAGTTTCTCTATCGAGGATGTATTTCTAAAGGTTTGAAAATATTGGTAATGGCCTCTTGGGCAGTCCTTCCTCAGGACTTTCAGTATTGTATCACTCATCAGAACCTGTTTACAAAGCAAAGCTGCTGCATCCCTGCCTATCTTCATCCCCTTTGCTTCAGTAATTTTCTAGTCTGAAAGTCCTGTGTCCAAAGCCAGAGTGGGCAATATTTCTCTCTACTCCATAAACAGCTGTATTGCTGGCAAATAACAAGGGTGGGCAAATCTTCTCAGAGACACTTCATGTGTTTTGATTAACTCTGTCATGGACATCCCAGTCCCACTTCCCATTTCACACCTTTTCAAGGACAAACAGATACTGAAACCCTTCAGCCGTATAATGTCACGCTATTGATTTAAAATTAAGTAATTGCAGTAGAACTCCAATTATCACAAAACCCGAAGGGATACCAGAAACCTTTAGATACCTGTGGGAGTTGGCCAGGAAGCTGTTAGGTCTGCACTGATGGTCCCCTATCCCTGAACTTCTTTGAAGCCTGCAGGCTGTCTGGCTGAGCTAGAGACAGCAGCCAAGATCTGTGCTCCAAGGGTTGAGCCAATGCCCACTAATTCTGTGGAAGGACTCCCACTGACTTCAGTGGACACTTGATCAGGCTCTAAGATCACTGTATATACATCTGAAGGTGGCAGTCAGACTTCAGCACAAAGAGACTTGTGTGCAATGCAGTCTCAGGGAAAGTATCTGACATTCAGATAAGCTGAGATTTTTCGACAATCATGGACTGGCTAACTGAAGTTTGTCTATTGACACATTAAAAAATAATATACCAAATTAATAGATTTCTCAAAGCTCGCCATCGATGTGAAGTGTGTCATGGACACAATTATGTTTATAGATACCCTGCTTCCTCCAACACATAACTGCCAGCACTTGAATAGCTCACAGCAAAATATGATAGGTAAAAGACACAGGCTTCTCCCAAGAAGGCACGTCTGCATACAATTTCAGCTTCCCTAAAAAAGCAGGCCTAATACTAGGTTATTCTCAGGTCCAGTGCAAATATGAAAAGCAGAATAGCACATGTAGTTTGGGACCTGGTTAAATATATATGTCCCTTTTGGCTTGGACAGCTGCTTAGTCTATCAGCTTAAGCAGGTTTTCTAATGCAGGAAGGAATTTGTAGGCCCACCCAGTACCCTTGAAATCTATACATGTTTCCAAACAGCTCTTACACTCTAGCTCCTACGTGCAAAAATGTGTGTAAAACATGTGATCAGTAGAGGCCCATCTCATCACAAAATGCTGGCACCTGTCCCAGTTGGGCAAGGTGCTTGAGAAAGGAGAGTCCTCTTACATGTCAGTGAATAAGTAGCGTCCAAAGCATGGAGCTTTCGACCCTCCCTTTTTGTAAAGTCTTATTGGTCATTAGGGCTGCCCTAATTCTTCTGTCCAACAGAAACTTTTCCCGAGATGTTCCCAAGCCAGACTCTCCCTTCCTTCTTGTACATGTTGTTGGCCCATTTAGATTTCAGCACCCAGCATGTTTGGAGATTGCACTGTAAATTCAAGGGATGTAGGAAAAGGGCAGACTTTGCTCAGGAATTTTTTTATTAGCTGTTTGAAAAATATAATTAAAGGTGTGCAGGTGTATTTGCTCACACCATATATCCCAGAAAGGAGATGAAGTAACTCATGAACAAGCTCCTGCCAGTTTCTTCACCTCCATGTAGATTCGCCTTTCCCATCCACAGGTTTAATTTCTCAGTATTAAGAGCAAGACATGAACAGCATCCTCCATGTTAGAGGCCTGAGATTCCAGGATCTGTGTGAATGTGGCACTGCAGCAGAGCAGGAGGTAAAATTGTCATGGCTCCTACACAGATATCTGCGAGCATCCTCTACATACCTATCTAGACACGCCCCAGAAAATAGGTGATAGGGGCTTCTCTATCCTGCTTGTGCTGAAAGCCAGACACCGATTGCAAGATAATGGCTTACTCGTTCACATCCTCTATGGTAAATAGCAAGGGGGCCAGTTGCCAGCAGAACAGCTGATCCTGTTTGGCTCAGCATTATCCAAGAGACTGTGCTTCAAATGTGCAGTGTGAGCTGGTGCTCATTTTTGTGTCTTGGGGACTAATTCTGCTCCCCTTACTTAGGTTCAATAATACTGCAAATAGTCCCAGTGATTTCAAGGGAGTAAGTACCTATGGGTGAGTTAGGATGGTGGAATGGGGCCCATTTTGGTTTCAGGCCCTCCAGATTATTACCCTGTCTTTTAGCTGCTGTGCCAGTCTTCCAGGAAATTCAGCCTCCAGGCGGTGGTCACCAGAGATACAAAATCAGTTTCACCCATAACTTTTTACTAAAATAATGAACAAAAACATGGTTTTCTCCTTACAAAGGCTGTTCCCCAAATTGCACTTCATTAGAAAATTCATCTTTCTTTATAAGCTCCAATTTGCTTTCCACATTACTGCTCACTTGATGGCTGGGGAAACGATCAATGCCAGATGCACATTCCAGCCAGGCAATAAATGTTCCTGCTGCAATCAGCCCTGCACACCAGCTCCTCGTTTCATTAAAACCACACATGGTTTCAGTTTGCCCCTAATAGGTCTCACCATGGCTCTGCCATACTCCCCAAATTGAACACTTAGACCCATGGCTCCCTCCTAACCATTCAGAAGAGCTGTGAGAAAGGACAGCCTGTCTGTCAAAGACTAACTTCTCAACTTCGGCATGTGCTGCCCTATGCCCCACCCACCCTTGCTTCCAGAATTGGGGGAGGAGTTAATAAACCTTAAATTTAGAACCCAGGTGGCCCAAAGGCAAGTTGTGGAGGTGCCTCCAGAGGAAGCCCTGCTGGACCAATTTTGAGTCACACACTAGTTATTTTTACGCATGACTGTAAATTGACCCTGGAAATGCTTTTTTATGTTGTTTTTGCCAATCCACCTTCCAACATCACTAGCCTCCACTGAAAGCAAATCTTCCCTCTTTGGCAATTGCCAGCCAAACAAGATGAGTCAATAGGCACTCTGCTGAGTTCATTCTTTGGAGAGGTGAGGGCACCTTACCACTCTGTTCCCAAGGCGCTCCCTTCCATGCACCCCATTTTCATTCCTTGCTTTTAACTCTGTGGCTTGCCCCACCCCACTGAGCTTTACCGCAAAGCAGCCTAGTCCACAAATTATTTTAGGTGAAAATATGCCTCCTGCAACCCCCCTCCCGTTACATTCTCCCCTCCAAAAAAGCTAGATGGAAGAGGTGCCTTCAGTGCTTCCCTTTGTTAAGGGCCTCTCCAAGCTGTAGGCACACTTACCCTGCAGCCCACATGCCAATCTAGTTAAAGCTATGGCCAGCCTAGAATGCTTTGCTGACACAAGCTGGGAATCTAAACTAATGACATGTGTGGAATTCTTACGGTTCAAACAACTGCTTCATGTGCCATTTCCAATGAGTGTCTCCATCCTTCCTGACCTCTCCTGAGCTAAGAACAGTTTGGTAGATGTAAGAGTGGGTAACAATGGACCTCGCATGTTTTCCCAGGGCTTTTTTTTCTTCCTTTGGCTTTGCTGTGTGTGTTCTGCAAGGTGTTTCCTGCAAATTTCCCTGACCAGTCTTTTGGCATAGAGCAAGCCATCTACGTAAAGCACTTTAAAGATTCAAGTTACAAATAATTACAAATATTTCTTTCTTTTTTTTTGAAAAAAAAAAGTAGCTCTGGGTCATGGGAAGCACAAGAGTGAAGATGGATGTTAGGAATTAGGCAGAGAGGACTATTATGGGGAATTTAGGAATTTTTAAATTGTTTATGGGGACCTGAACAGTATGTCTTGATCAGAAGCTGGTCGGTGTTTTCTAACAAAGTTCTCTCCTCTTTCTCCATTCCCACTGCTAATGTTTCAAAGTGTAGAGGCCCCTGTGGGATCCAGTGTGAGATACAGCACGAGGGATGTAAAACTGTTACTAGTGCTGGAAGCTTAAAAATGGTGTCCTACTAATTTAATAAATAACCTTTTCTACACTCAGATTTCCACATTTCCAATACAAACAGCTAATTGTATATATGAGGCCATCAGATGTCATGTGGCATCTGTGATGAGGGACAATTGGGCCTCCTACGTGCTATCACACAACACAAATAATATACTCTTCCATTCATTAAGCTGGATGGGGGACCCCAACACAACCACGTTTACTCCAGTTGCTGTCTGCAGCTTTGCTTCTTAAATTCTTGTCCCCTGGTCCTGCTTTATAACTAGTTGAAGCCACATGGTGCCTGGAGCTATTATAGACTCTCCGGAAAGAGGTGCATTGCCCTATTCTCTTCCTCTTCCTCACTGTAGGAAGCCAGGACATTATAGCCCATTGGAACAAATGAACTTTAGCAGAGGGAAAATTTGCTGAATAAAAGGACATGACGAACCTGGTTAATATTTAGCAGTAAGAGATTTGAACCAGCCCTGGCCAACTGCAGTCGATAGCAAACAAATGCAGGCCCCCATATGAACCCATTTAATTGGGTACCCACCGATCCCCCAGAGATACAGTGCATGACTGTCTCTCTTTCAAGCTACCTCAAACAGCTGTGACATATGCCAGATGAGGCTAGGAATTAAAGCCACAGGGTGGGGACCATAGAGAATGTGTTAGATCTGGCTGGAAGACGGGGATGGGGTGTGGGACAGGATGGACTTTTTTTTAATTGTTCTTCTTTCCCCCATCAAACTTGCATGTTTAGTCAAAATTTTCCATCTGGCTCTAGAAGGATGTGTCCAGGAGTGGTGTCTGCATTTGTCTTCGGGCAGACTCAAGTCTTCCTTAGAGATCTCTGTCACCATGAAGCAACTTTTGCCCCACACCTGGTGACATTACGACAAGTGGCAAATATCTCACTCATTCCAACCTGAAGGATGGAATCCCTGTGAGTCAGAACACCCTCTTCTGTCTATAGGTTTGGCAGCAATATCTGGTCCAGTGCCTCAGTTAATACAGTTCACGTGTCTAATCCAGTAGTTCTCAAACTTTTGTACTGGTGACCCCTTTCACAGCAAGCCTCTGAGTGTGACCTCCCCCTCCTTTTAAATTAAAACACTTAAAAAAATTTAACACTATTATAAATGCTGAAGGTGAAGTGGTGTTCGGGATGGAGGCTGCAGCTCGTGAACCCCCACATAATAAGGTTACGACTCGAAGTTTGAGAACCCCCGGTCTAATCTATGGAGTTTCAGCCAGTTTGCTAAACTACTGTAAGTCATAAACTGCAATGCTTGCATTGCATCCATCTGACTTAAGTCTACAGCAGGAGCACACCTTAGGTTTACAGCAAGGCATAAAGTGTTCACACAAATGCCATACCTCTGTCCTGTACTATTACTCTTCTGTAACACCTGAACTGGTGAATGGGAGCCATGGCATTAACAGAGATGGAGTCACGACAGCTAGTTACAAAATATAATCTCTTCTCCATGCTCAGTGAACGAAAGTGCAATGTCCATTCTAATTGTTACAAGAAAGTCCGATATTTTCAAAAGTGACTGGTGATTTTGGGTGCCTCACATGAGATGCCAGATTTTTCAGACGGCAGGTGCTCAGCACTGTGAGTGCGTCAGCCACTTTTCATGATATGTGTGGTCGAAGGGGCACGAGATCAACATTTAGGTCTCCCATTCCCTGGCAGCACTGTGGAGGCAGTGTGCTTCTTCTCCATGCCTCCCCACCTCCCCTCTTTATGGTGCTGTGTAGCAGCTCTTCTGGCAGTGGCTAGTTCCAGGGGAACAGGAAGCCTGGGTTGGTGCACTGTAGTGGCTTTGGTTGGAAGGGATAGGTAAAAAAGGAGTTTCCTTCTCCAGTATTTTCTCATGCCCGCCACTTCACCCTCCCCCCTAAACATACAAATGTGTGAAGAACCCTCTAGTTTTAATTCACTTAGTGTGGTGATGATACGAGGAGGTGGCTCTTACTCTGGTACATGCAGATTAAGGCAAAACAACCCATGGGGAGAGTAAACATTATTTTCCCATCTTTTGCTGGAGTACTCACTATATTTAACCCCACCTTTGGCTTTTCTGGGGAAGTAGTGGGAGTGAGTGGGTTACCACTACTTTTCTCCCCTCCCCATCCTCCACCCCACCCCACCCACTTGTCTCTCACATAGCCCTCAGACAATTTAGCAAAGGCTCCCAAGAGCCTAAATAAAACTAGGCAAGAGCGCCTTGCCAAAGGGTCATGGTTGGCCTGCAGTTGTGCTCCTCAATGATGCAGAAAGCGAGCCCTGCTGGTGTAATTACTAACAGATCAGCCTGAGGGGTGTGGAAAAGAATGCAGCCCATGAGACGGAGAGCGAGTCTGTTGCAAGGACAGATCAGCTAAGAATGATCATCAGCATTTACTCAGCCCTAGAAAGCAGCGTGAGGGACTCCCACCCAAGGAGGTCCTTGTGATTGCTACATTAAACTTCTCAGATTCTTGGTCGATGCGAGGTGTGCCATGAGTTGTGAGTCTGTTGCAAGGACAGATCAGCTAAGAATGATCATCAGCGTTTACTCAGCCTTAGAAAGCAGCGTGAGGGACTCCCACCCAAGGAGGTCCTTGTGATTGCTACATTAAACTTCTCAGATTCTTGGTCGCATGCGAGGTGTGCCATGAGTTGTAGACACTTCACCTGCTTAGGCCCTGCAGGATGCAGCCATTGGTCTGTTCCCCACAAACCCTCACATGCACATCTGAGCAGGAAGGCATTCTTACCAGGGCAGGCAGAAAGGAAAGATGCAAATACCCTCGGTAGAAAGCCTCTGTTGCAGTAAAAGGTAAACATAGGATGAGTACAAGCTGCCCCTTCAAGTCCATCCTGCTCCTGGAGGCAAATAAATTTTTGCTTGGCCAGGCTCTGATCCAGTCAGTGATCTTGTTGGGGTATAATTTCTTTGCCCCATTGCTGATCCCATATCTTTTGCTTTGACTGCTTCTGCCTGTGGATGAACAATTAGAACTCCTCCCCACCCCCTTCATCCCTCTCATGCATCCCTTGTTATCCCACATGCATGTGTCCACACTTGTGTGTGTGGTTCCTCTCATAGCATAGTTCATTATCCCCAGCCTGTGGCTCAGTCTATGTTGTCCCATGGCACTTCCTAGAGGCTGCTCCATTGCTAGCCACAGTTCTGCTTCTAATCCATTCTACTCATTCAGCTGACTGCAGGGCATTGTGGTGTTTTGCAATCTATATATCACGGCAACTGGGAAGACATCTTGTCACCACTGTTTCCATACTGCATACATAAATCTTCCTATGCCCTAAATTATTTAAATGCACTGCGGATTTTTTTTCTGAACCAGATCCACTTAAAATTGCCAAAATGACACACTGATAAATGAAATCCTTGGAACCGAAATGAAAAGCCTCGGAGTTTCTGTCTTGCTCAGTCTTTGATTACTGGGTCACAACTGAAATGGATTTGGGATTAATCCCTGTCCCTAAAAGGGTCTGCCCCCATGTAAAAGGAAAAACCTACATTTGTGACAACTAGTACTCTCTGGTAAGAAGACTCTGGGACTCAGATGGCAGTGAGTTCTGCAGATTAACATTGATAGAGCTTCCAGTGCACTGGATAGTAAGCACCACTGCCCTCTGATTAACATAATGTTACATTTGTGATGTTACCATCTAGTTGCCGGCCTACAAGAAAGAATACAGACCTTAACATTATTGACAGCTAATGGAAATTCCACTTTAGCTAAGGCAGTAGAGACCTTTGTTTTTCAGATGGGAGTAAGAGCTCCAGAGTTCTCTTACCCATGCCACACATGTGTTGTTTAGCTGGTGTGTGCATGCATGTCACCATAGAATAATTACAAGTCCTCTTGTGTCACATCATCGCCTCAGCCCTGCAAATGGTTCTAGCCTTAATCTACCAATTGTCCCATTCTCTCACAACTGCCTGTGCCTGGTCTTCCATGCTGCCCTTCGTGATCTGACTTGTGAGGCCACTGTCGTCTCCTACCTCAAATCCCACCTGAAGACCCATTGCTTCTGTGACTCCTTCAGGGAACTGGGTAACTAATAATGGATAGGTCAAGGAGTGATTGACTAGAACTGATGCATATTTATGTAACAAAATAAACCAAACCTGTCTGGATTCTCTCCCTGCCCTTAAGCCCTTCCTATGTTGCTTACCTTCTTAGGGCCTGATCCAGTGTCTACTGAAGTCAAGGGAAAGGTCTGGGTCAGTCCCATAGAGCAGGGTATGTGTGGGTAGGCAGTGCCTACCACATTGTGGATGCTATGGGAATTCAAACAATAAATAGCAAAGGGGATGCCTGCATAGTGCTATGCTGCTGTCAGTTCTGTGCTTTCCTAAGCACTAAATTTACCCATTTTAAAAAAACACACACCAAAGGAAAAAAGATATAAATATGCTCTTGTCCTTTTTTGGCATTCATGCTGTATAAATCTCCAGAGCCCAAGCGGAGAGTAGGATTTGTAAAAATTATTTGTTCAGAACCACAACTAAATACCCCCCCCCAAATACATTTTAAAGGAAATGAACATCAGATTTGAGAGTCAGTCCATTGGGTTCTTTTTGAATCATAGTGTGGCTGCCTTGCTTATCTTATCAAAGATTTATATCCCCATCTAATTTAGCTTCACATAAATAATTATGAATCACTCATGAGACTTTGCCAACCGCTCAAATCCCACAAAGTGACCCAACCTGAAACCCCAAAGTACTGAGAAACATTCATCTTGGATCGGAGTATTTTTATAGGCCCCACTTCAAAGGGGCTGTGGTTTAAAAATATGCAGCTATTTTGGTGACCACTTGTGTGGGATAACGTTTCCCATCGGCAATAGCAGGATTGTAACAGGACTCCAGGGAGAAAGGGAGAGTTCAGGGGGAGTGCTCACCGCACCTTTTGCTGGTTAGCAGCATTTTGTTGATAAAATAGGAGTCTCCACAAGTAAATGTGCTTTGTTAGATATCTTGGATTGAATTTGTAACAGAAATACTGTCAACTTTAGGTGCTTTATAGAGCATAACATTTTAAAAATGAGTAGGGAAAACAGACAATGTTTAGGAGTAGAAGCTGTGTTAGTCTGTATCCACAAAAAGAAAAGGAGTACTTGTGGCACCTTAGAGACTAACAAATTTATTTGAGCGTAAGCTTTCCTCACGAAAGCATATGCTCAAATAAATTTGTTTGTCTCTAAGGTGCCACAAGTACTCCTTTTCTTTTTGCAGACAATGTTTAGTTTATTTTTAAGGTCCCGAATCAGTAAGGGACACATTCTGTACCCTCTGCCCAGGTGGGAAGAGGTTTTCTGGCAATAAAGCTAGTGGAGGTTCTCACTGTGTGGGGAAAGGGCAGGATTTGGTGAAGCTGGATAGGGCTGCAAATCCATAGCACAGAGCCCTACTCTGGGGAGACTCGCAGCATGCTCTCAGAAGGAGGGTCTCGGGGCAGGCTAGGCCTGGAAGAGCCACAGGGAAGGGACCATTTGGCTGGAGCCACAACTGCAGAGCAGCTCCACTCCCATTCAACAGCCTGGGTGGGAGGATTCCCTCCCATTCCAGCCTTCATGCAGTTACATGGCAGATACAACAGTCTGGTCTCTGGGAGCAGGATTTTAGTCCCAGAGAAGATAGGAGTAGACTCAAATTAGAACATTATCTGGTCCCTGGCAAAGAGTGTGGCTTCTCCTTTGGCGTGCACAGGTGCTCGGGGAAGAGAATGAGATGGAGTCTGAGACTGCAGGCCCATCAGGTTCTCTGGTGGAAACCCAGGCTGGCTGCCTTGGAGTAAGGAGGACTCTACCCATTCACTGGAGCCCAGACTAGTGTGTTTTGTTTTGCATGGTTTTGATCAAGATGAGTTTGGCCTTGTCTACACTGTCACTTTACAGCGCTGCAACTTTCTCGCTCAGGAGTGTGAAACAACACCCCACTGAGTGCTGCAAGTTTCAGTGCTGTAACATGGCAGTGTAGACAGTGCACCAGCGCTGGGAGCTACTCCCCTCATGGAGGTGTTTTCTTAGAGCACTGGGAGAGCTCTCTCCCAGCGCTGGTGCCGTGACTACACAGCCACGTTAAAGCGCTGCCACGGCAGCACTTTAACGTTGCTAGTGAAGACATACCCTTAGTTGGAGTTACTGCTGTCTGACCATCCTGTGGCATAAAAGCCTTAAGAACAGGGAGGAGAGGCACAAAGGACCATTAATTGACCATTAATTGACCATTAATTGAACTCTGCCTGTTCACAACTATTGCATTAATTGAAAGTGGGACCCTCTTTCACTTAGGGTATGTCTACACAGCAGTTAGGAGGGATCATTCCCAGCTAGAATAAACATACACACACTAGCTGTGCTTGAGCTCTCACCTAAAATAGCAATGTGGCCACAGCAGGATGGGCAGTAGTTTGAGCTAGCTGACCATGTATATTCCCAGGGATCAGGCGGGCATGGACTCTGCCATCTAGCCCATACCACTGCAACCCCACACTGCTGTTTTTAGCATGCTAGCCTGAGCAGAATAGTGTGTGTGTACATCTACCCAAGGTGGGAATTACACATCCCAGCTGTAAGGGGAGACATACTTTTACTTAGAAAGACCCTAGTTCTGGATTCTCTGATTCTTTGGTAAATTTGTTGACTGGTGCCTAAATCAAAGCCAGCCTTTCTTAATGAAGTCTTTGCGCTACATTAAGTGCTTCCATTTAAACTGTTGCTAAGGAAACTGAGGTTTGGGAAGAAAGAACTAATTTTCATCTATTTTGTCAGAACCTGAATTTGTCTGTCACCCAAGTATAAACATGTTCTTGATTTGGAATCTTAACTAGTTTTTAACCTCCCTCCCCCTGCCTTTTCATTGTGTTCAAGGTCCCTTCAATAATGTGAGCTTTCACTCCAGGTTTTTATCCTTTATTAGCAAACACTGATTTCTTCTCCCTATTCACAATATTTTAATATGCAGCAGAATTCAACGTGGCCCTCTCTTGTTTACTTCCTTCATTGTAGGCTAGCTCCATCAATGGTACCTGATGGAATTCACACAACCCTGCAGGAATTGTGCTCATTCTAGTTAACTTCTGATGCCCAAGAAGTTCACATTCTGATTTTTAGGGGTTCACAGAAAAAATGGTGGAAGTTGGAAAACAATCCACCTCTTTAAAGATACGGTATTTAAAATCCTCAAGGGCATTCTTCACCAAATCTGTAGCACTTTTCAAGAGAGCCAGATCGAAGTATGAACGACTGTTTTGATTAATTTTTTTTTTTTTTTTTTTTTTTTTTTTTTTGCTGTGAGTTCATCTGTTTTTGGTAATACAAGAAAATAAAAACACAAATAAGTTGTCACTGGGATTTTGAATTGCTACTAGTGGATCCTCCTTACAGAAGAATGTATCTGAAAAGACTGGCTGTTGTAGCCCTATCAACAAAAAGTTACTTGAAGAGGAGAGAGAGAAGCCCTCAAACCTGTTTTGGGTGGGATACAGGAAAAGACTATGTGTGTTCATCTGTCAGATTAATTGACCTCTTTCTCCTTGACTTTCATCCTGTTTCCAATATTGGAGGGCAACCCTGACATCATGCAAGAGACAAAGAGCAAAACACTTGTAAATACTAGGCCATGCCTTTAGATTTACACTGTCTGCATATACGCATGCACAATCTCAAAGAGAAACTCTTTGAAGACCATGACCAAATTTTGCAGTGACTAATGCCCCAGACAACCTCATTAAAATCAATGATATTGCATGAGGCTCAAAACCAGTGCAGAATCGGGCCCCCAAGGGTCTCGTGTCAGTACTGGAAATTACTGCATTTTTCAGTTGGTTTGTTATGACGATGCTCTTTTGGGTAGGGGCAGTTTGTAACTGGCAAAGACCAAGCCACATCCTGCTCTAATTGATGGGGATCCAAAGTCAGACATTGAACAGGTGATTTTTGGAGCAGTTTTCACCACTCTGCCTCCTGGACTTTTGAAGGGAAAATTAATCATAAATCTAAAGAGCTCTGTGGATTCCCCAATCCTAAAAATAAAACAAAGCCCATACCTTTGACCCTCTGCAACTACTGCCTCATCATCCTTCTCCCTTTAAACCCATTATATGTGCTATCTACAGCCATTGCCTCCAACTCCATCCTTGGTCCTCTCTACTCTGTCTCATGCTCTCTGTGAAATAGCTCTCACCAGAGTCCTGGTCTTCTTGTCACTCATTTCACTTCTCTCAGGCCCATTCAGAACGTTGCTTCCTAAATCATCCATCTGCCTGGATGGGTCCTGATCCTATCACCCCATTTTCTGACTCCATCCACAGGCTTCTCTTTGTCCAGTGCATTCTATTACAAGTTTCTAGTGCTTACATTTAAAGCCCTGAAAACTTGGTTCTCCCTTCAGGAGAGGGAGTTGTATGTTTTGTCCCCTTGCCACTATGCTTTACCCGTCTCCATCATGTTTTTTTCCTGTTTCTCCTATGATATACTTTTATTATTTTATTGTCCTAAACCTCCTTTCCCCTGTTTTTCTCATCCATCTGTTGTCTTTTCCTCAGAGGGGTTCTCTCTTCTTTGTCACTTGTATGTAGACTCCCTGGCATAATGAGGCCCTGATATTTGGCTGGGGGTTCTTAGGTACTGCCATAATAGAAATAAAATCCACAAGCTTTCCTCCATTCCACATTTTCTGCACAGAACACCCTCTGTGAACTAGTCCATAAAGCCACTACCTTCTCTTCCTTCATGTTCCTCTTCAAAATACTTCTGTCCTGAGACCTAAGGGAATCTGCCAACTGATAATAGCTAAGTAGATGGCTAGTAGGCCCTTCTGTTTGCTCTGTTCATTGGCCTATACAGTAAATACCTGATCTTTTTACTGCATCACTTCCCCATTCCTTCTAGTTGGTTATTACACCACTACTTATCTGAATTAGACTGCAACCTCTTCCAGGCAGGGCCATCTTTTGCTCTATGTTCATAAAGCACCTAGCACAATGGGGCCTTGATTCTGATTGCTGTTTCTATGTGTTACCGTAATACAAAAGAATATTTTTTTAAAAAAAGGGGGGGGGGAATTGCTAACAACTGGGAGCCTGTTCTTCTTTAAAACATGTTACTTAAAAACTTTATAAATCTAGAAGCTGTTAGGATGTGTCATAAAACAGCTTGCATTTCAAAATTCCATTGAAATTCCTCCATCGCTTAAAATTTATCATGCCTTTAAATCACCAAGTTGGTCAGCGGAGTTTTCCTTTTAGCCAAGTAACAATTTCCCTGTTTAAATGAAGCATTTCCCATGGCGTGCCTTCATTTACCAGTAGATAAAAGTTGTACTGAATTTCTCTGAAAGAAGTAAACCCTCCTCCCAGTCCAAGGAGTCAATATCAGAACTTTAGCAAGGTCAAAGGAAATGGAATATGTATACAGTCCTTTTTGGTTGCTGGAATATCAGAAGCTTGACAACATTTTTGGGCCAGCTCTTCAGCGTGTCTTCAATGGACTTATGCTGATACACAGTAGCTACAGATCTGGCCCAATGTCTTTTTGCCCAAACACTGTAGAATAACAAAACCCCAAAACCTATTTCAGAAAATACTTCACTATACCACTGCCTTGATGATAATGTAGTGTCCTTTGGATTATTTCGGTATTGCTGAAGTAGTTTGAATGGTTCTTCATAATGAAAGGCTTAATATACTAAAAGTAAGACTTTTTTGTAGGTTTATTCAGCTCTCATTTTAGTACTGAAAATATTATTGGTTGTGGTCAATTTTTAAAAAACTCAGTGATCTCTTTGGGGAGTGGAGAAGACAAGTGATAATCTTTACCCTTCCTAGGACTGGGCATCTCTGAGCTCATTTTCTCTGCCATGGTAAAGATTAAACCATGTCTGCGGCTTGGATGACATGATAGAATTGTTCTGGGGCAGTGAACGTTAGCTGAATAATTCCTTCTGGCCTTTCTCTTGTTCTCTAATCTTTGCTGTCTTGCCGAAACTTGAAGGTGACCTGCAAACTTTTTTCTAAAAAAGATAATGGTAGTTATTTGCTGAATGCCCCAAATATCAAAGAACAGGAGGACATTTTGCTAAAAATTAATGGTAAACTAATTTGAGAACCTACAACACTGATTTCTAGGTCCTGAGGTTTCTCTCAATCACTTAACCAGTATGCATTGCTCTGAGATATTCCAAACAAAAGGACTTTCACTGCAGTGATGGAGATACCCCTGGGGGTGCAGATTAATGTTATTTTTAGTACATATTAAAAACAGGGTGACCCGGGAGTGCCCAGTTTATTACAGCTCCAGTGGAGTCCCTGGTATATTTGATATCCCAGACCTATGTGCTGTGGCTTCAAAGCGACTGGGAGCTCCAAGAGCAGTATTAAGGACCACAAATAAATTAATTTGAAAAAATGGACAGTTATTTGCTGAATGCCCTTCTGCCCCTTGCTCCTTGAGACATTCAGAGTGAAATTCACTCTGGTGGGCTCAGTGCAAAGATTATGCAGCCCTGAGGTCCCACTTTAGCCCTATTTTGAGGATTTAAGTGGACTTTACAGTGTATGTAGGCTTTGTTCTTGCCTTCTGCATGGGGATGATTTTCACTAAATGACAATACCATTGCTGACACCACAAAATATGGTCCCCTGAGTCACTGATCTTAGGGGCTGAGCAAATATAGCTAGGATTTCTTGCAAGTAGCCAAAGCACTTTAATATCCAAGTTTATTTTGCGAAAGGCCCTGATCACCAAACGATTTGAACTGGACAGGATATAATTACTGGGCCAGATTTATGAGTGCTGGCAGGTCTAAACTACACCTTGAGTGGGTATTCATCCCAAAGGAGGACTGCTCTCTTTTGTTTGCAGCCAGGGCTCAATATAAAACCCACCAGTGAAGGCTGCTGAGGGGATGTGCCAAATCAACACATTCCCTGTTCATGGCCCCCTCCCTGGCCCATGCACCCACTTTCTAGGCTATGCTGGTCCCTATACAGTAGCAGAGTGGTAGTTATGGCCACTTTGTGCAGCTAAAACCTCTCTTGGTAGAACTTCTGCACCAGGTTCCTGCCAGCGGCATAGGCACCAGGTTCAGTTTAGCTCCGCTGTTCCATGTCTCACAAGAGGGGTCTGGATCCTTTCTTTGGAAGGAAAGTATTTCATTAATAGTCAGAAGGCACCCAGTGGCCTTTGGTAACTCAGCTGAACCCCTGTGAATCAAAAAGACATTTCTTAATGTGCATATGTGCAGGGGGAATGCAAGTAATTGTGCATCAGATACAGAATAAATCTGGAGTTTATTTGTCCTGGGATTTATCTTATTTTTATTTTACTGTGTCATCCACCCATGTGGTTTTGCTGAATTGAAGTATCTAATCTAACATCTGGATTAGAGTCCCTGAAATGTTATTGTCCCAATGTCCATGTTGTTTACTATGTCTTGTTTTTCTTCTCTCATGACAGTCATCCGAGCCAAAGTGGTGGGGAAGAAGCTCATGAAAGATGGACCCTTTGGAACGATGCGATACACCGTCAAGCAGATGAAGGTGCGTATGTGTGTAGGCACCTCATGCTAGGTTTAGCTTCCAAGGCAATTCTAGTTACTTGCTGATCACTAACACTGGCTGCTTTTAGGACCCAGTCCTGCTAGTTACTGAGCACCTTCAACATCCTTAGTGATTAATGGGAGTGGAGGGTGGTCAACAATTTACAGAATCATACCTTCAAAGAGAGAGAGAGAGAGAGATTAAAGAGAGGCTGTAGGCCATGCCTACCACATAATGCTGAGTATTTAGGGTTTTCCTTTATTCTTAATACTTATGGTAGTGAAAGATGCCAGAGTGACAGCTCTGGATACTGAAGTCCTGTTTATCCCCAGCAGATACAGTGTAGGCAGCAGAAGTGCAGGCTTCTCTATGTGGCCCTACCAATAAGCTTCAGATCTGTTCTAGTGGGACTACTTGTCTGGGGATAGGTCGTTCAGCCTCTTCTTGCCTTGGCTTCTCTGCTGAGACCGCCAACAAGCGTGTCAGTTAGAATGGTTTCAGAGTAGCAGCCGTGTTAGTCTGTATCCGCAAAAAGAACAGTTGTAATATTGCGACTTTTAGGTCTGTAATCGAGTGACCTGAACAAAACAAAACAAAACCAAAAAAACTTCAAAAAGAGACTCCAACGAGAGACTGCTGAATTGGAATTCATTTGCAAACTGGACACTATTAAATTAGGCTTGAATAAATACTGGGAGTGGATGTGTCATTACACAAAGTAAAACTATTTCCCCATGTTTATTTTTCTCCCCTACTGTTCCTCACACGTTCTTGTCAACTGCTGGAAATGGCCCATCTTGATTATCACTACAAAAGGTTTTTTTTCTCTCCTGCTGGTAGTAGCTCACCTTAATTGATCACTCTCATTATAGTGTGTATGGCAACACCCATTGTTTCATGTTCTCGGTGTATATATATATATCTTCCTACTGTATTTTCCACTGCATGCATCCAGTGAAGTGGGTTTTAGCCCACGAAAGCTTATGCTCAAATAAATTTGTTAGTCTCTAAGATGCCACAAGTACTCCTGTTCTTTTTTCAGTTTGAATGGTGGCAGTTATCATGTGGATATTTGTCCAGTATGAGCTGGACTGAGAAAGCAAACATGCTTCACAAAGACCACTCAGCAGCTTAGAGAGACTAGTTGGGCCCTACTGCCCCTCTGTCACAATTTAGGGGGAGGAAGGTGTGACTGGGTCACATTTGAGTTAGTGGTGCTTTGTCTCCAGGTGCCAGGTTGTAATACCCAAAGCAAGGAGCTGGGCTTAGCCCCATGGGACACAGGAGCCAACGCTCTGGGGCAAATGAGAGGCAAACTCACCCCCTAGAGCCTTCCCGCTGTACCAGGAAGGGGACCCACCTAGATCCTCACCGCAGGAAATCACGGACAAACAGAAATGGTACCCATAACCTTTTCTGCACCATGATGAACCCGCAGTTCTACTTATAGCCGAAACAGATTTCACTTAACCTGTTGCTTTGGACTTTTTTTTTTGGCCAGCTGACCCCTTGTTATGTAATGTTAAAAAATCAGCCCTAGTTTGTTTTTCTTGGCTGCAGCGTTCCAGTCATAAGACTGGTTTATGTCTTTTATAAAAGAAAAGGAATGAAAAGGCCTTGGCAGCTGTTGCAGAAATCTGAAACATATTAGAGAAAGTAAAGGTTCAGGAAAATGTGCCTGCCTTGTAACAGTAACTCTCTTTATAAGGCAGTTTATAGCTAAGCAACAAAGCTGTGAGGAGGAGACATAAAGCCTGTTTCATAAGCTATCACAAAGCTTCACGTTACCAAAGTCAGCCTTAGCAGGGCTCTTTCCCTGGAGTGGAATTTTTGCACTTCACATAAGAGGTTGTGAAGTGCTGGGGTTATGTATTTGCTTATGCTTTGCTTTGAAAAATGTCTGTGAATTTTGTGCGCATGAAAGGAAACGACTGATAACATTGGCTAGAGCAAGACAGTGCGGCCACACCCCTCCCTTTGGCAATCACCTCAGTCCTCACCAGCAGCACTCTGCGATGTGCCAGTCCTGTTTTGCCACCCCCCAGCTCTACCTGTGCACCTCACCGCCAGTGCTATTCAGCATCTGCACGCTGCAGCCCATGACCCTCATTCACCTCCCTAGTAGCATCTCCTGCTATTCTGCACTCTCCGTCTTCAGGCACACAGACAGATTTCAGGTATTAAGCGCCTCATGTAGAATCACAGAGTAAGTGAACAATAAATTCCCCACCAGACATGGTAAGGGCAGTTAACTTCTGCCTTGTCTACCAATTACTGATAGTAAGGTCACCACAGCACTGTTTGTCCCATGTCTGTTATGAAGAGGGTCAGATCGTACTCGCCGAAATCCCCAACAGCGATTCAAAAATATTGCCAGAGGGAGGGAGGAAACAAATATGGCTCAGCAGTTTCATGACAGCCTTCAAGGGCTTAGGACTCCCTTGGTCTAGCAATAAGGGAATCTGAGGAGTCCCTTAATTTGGCAAAAGCAGTGTCTGTCCTGCTGGCAGAAGGAGAAGGCATTCCAATCTGGGAATAATGTAGCCGACGCTAGTTCAAGACAAGTAGAGGTTTCCATGAGTCTGGGCCACTGTCAGAGAGAGGAGAGAACTCCCTGTGTCTGGAATAACACCAGTTCTACCCCACTGTCAGCCAAGGGCTCCTCATGACAGTGTCCTCTGTGATAGTGATATGTGATTTTGACTGGGATTTAGGCAGTCATCTTGAAGTAGACTATAGCAGTGTCCCTGATATTAGTCATAATTCTGCCTGCAGACATGGGAAATGCAAACCTAGACAAGGTGAGAGAGTTGAGTGGGAAAAGATCCCCACTCAGTTCTCGTACCTTGTCTGGCTTTGCATTTCCCACATTTGCACTCTATTGTGAAAAGTCACCCAGTTGTACTCCAAAGCATTTCAATTAGGGAAACCAAACTGTAGGAGGTTTTCCTGTTCTGTTTGCATTAGATTGTGCTGCTATATGGGGGCATGGGTCTTTACAGCAGATATCCCACTAATCCACATGTATCTATGCCAAGACTGCAAGAGGAGAATTGTCTTTGCAGAAGTTGATCCAAATGTTTTGTTAGGAAACCACGTCCCCAAGAAAAGCCTGTGAGGTTTTATTTTCAACAAGCGGTTGCATGTGTTGGCCAGTGTTGGTCTATTGGCACACTGTGCCGTACTATGGGGGTGATATGTTGTGTCACATGTTTTAACCTGATCTTGGACAGGAAGGAACCTGTAGCGATCAAACTATTCAGCTTAACTGGAACATCCTGCAGACATAACTTTCAATAAACAATCTGAGCATCTTCTTTTAAACCCCACTGTCTGTCTGCTGCACTTAGAGTGCTCAGTAGAAAGGCATTCAGTGGATGATGTGGGGGAGCAGAAGCTGGTGTGGTACATCTTTCCTGCTCTCACCCCAGTGAAGTCCTACTCTACTCCTGCTGGAAAGAAAAGCTAACTAGGCATCTTGCTTGTTTACAGGCAGCTGTGCAAGTACTGATGATAAAACTATTATGTCCGTGTTTGCTGGACACCTTTAAGCCCTCCCGCACCCGCAAATGAAAAACAAACAAGCGATTTACTTCAGCAGCATGTGCCAAATTGTCTGGCTAACCAGGCTGAGTGGCATTGAGCATGTTAAGTAATAACAATCTATTTTTGTATTTCTTTTTTGGTCCTCTGATTTCTTTTGGGCCAGCTCCCACACTTCTGTGATGTCCCACCATTCATCAGGTGATGTTACAGTTAGACGCCCAGGGGCCTGGATGGAGAGCATAGGGCCAGCCCGTAGATGCAGGACAGTGGAAGGTTTTTTAGCACAGAGGTTTGTAGTTTTGAAAATCTTGTAATTATTTATTCCCTTTTGGGATCTAAAATACTTCAAACGTCTTTCAAAACTGCATGCCAAAAATCTTCACTGAGCTGATAGGACGTGGCTCTATACACCAGTGTAATTTCTTGGTACTGTAAGCTGTGATATCACAATGCATTCTAGGAACTATCCAGAACGACTTCAGGGACCCGAAAAGGAAATATAGATCAGATTTTAATACTCTGCATGTTTGCTCAATCCCATTGTAGGCTGGCTAAGCAGGAGCATTGACCTAAAGTGTTGCCTAAAGAAAATGGCTTGTTTCTTTAGCTTGTAGCTCACCTTTAATGTGAGGTAAGGGGGTGAAACAGTGGCAGTCATAAGAAGAAAGAGCTGGTGTCTAATTTACCCTCAGTTAAAGTTCACAGGGGAAAATAATCCTGTCACAGGACATCACAGTACTAAATTCATCATGAAATAAGAGGAACCAGATGATTTGCATATGCTTTTCTGTGGTAGAGTTCCACCTAATCCCCAAGAATGGGGTTTGCTAATGGGAATGCTGACACAACCGGAACTTGTGCAGCAGTAGCAGGCACTGCCATGCAATGCTTGTTAATACTTTGCTCCCTGTCATTAGATTTCCTAAAATACACAACTGTGGTGACAGGATGACTCTGAGGGTAGCAGTTAAGAGAGAGGCTGGTTTATGGCTGACTTTCTTCTACTAATCTAATGGAACTTGCAGGGTATTTTATGTATCCAGAAACAATGCTTGGGATTTATTTATTTATTATTAGGGAAAGAGTCCTCTGTAGAAAACTTCCCTTTCCTGGATTTTCTCACAGGTTTGTACTCCCTCCCCAAAGTCTCCATGTCACAGTGACTGTCCTTCAGTTGAAGGGGAGTGGATGGGACTCTCTCTTGAGAGCCCATCAGTACAGCTCCTAGAATCAGCTGGAGGAGTCACTGCAATGTGAGGTGAAGTACTTCTCCAGGGACGGAGCATGCTGCCTTTTGCAGCGCTTCCAGTCCCTGTTGATTTATTGAACAAGGGAACACACTCAGGAATTAAACCTGAGCCTCATCTGGCAGTGCAGTATCACTCGTTACCTGTTCAATGCCTATGATGTGCATGATGTTATCGAAAAGGACACAGTCTCTGTTGTTATAGTTTATACCATCTAAGGTGTGGCCCCCATTACTGTAGTATCTCAGTGCCTCACAATCTTTAATTTATTTTCATAGCATCCCTGTGAGGTAGAGATATTATCCCCATTTTACAGATGAGGAAGTGAGGCACAGGGAGACAAAGTGACTTGTGCAGTCACAGGAAGTCTGTGGAGGAGCAGGCAATTAAACCCAGCTCTCCCAAGTCCTAGGTTAGTGCCCTAACCACGGGACCACCTACAAACATACAGCATAAATCAGGAAATCAAAGTATATCCCCTGGAGAGCAACAAAATTGCAAGTATAACAACACATGGATGAGGCAAAGCATGCAAGGATTAACTATTCAATGGGAGGCTTATGCTCAGTTAAGTATACACTTACATATTCCAAGCACGATGCTTGCACTTCTACTGGTATGGAATGATTAACTTCAAAAAATCCTTTCCTCACATAGTTGTCAGGCATAATTAGAAGTAAGACTGGAGAATACAAGCTCTTTGGAATGAATTTCGCTTTATGTAATATTGCTGTTATACAGTAACAGTACTGCTAGATCACTGCTAGTGATCAGTGCAATATAAATATGGAGAGGTAAGACAAATAGAAAAGTCACTGGATGACCCAGGAGATGGTTTTATCTCAGAGCATAGCAAGACTTTTTAAAATGTGTTTTTAAATGGGAGTGTGGCAGCCGTGGTTGGGCCTGGTCCAAAGTCTGTTGAAGTCAATGGGCTCTGGTTTAGGCCCTTAATGAAGGAAAGGTGGCATTTGGTGAGTTTTAAGAAAGAACTTAGTTAAGGAGGTATATGAATGAACAACGAATGTACACATGGACACTGGGATCATAGGGGATTCCAGGAAAAGGGCGTAGCACGGGAGAAGGTGTGCAGGACACTTCCCAGTTGACACAATGACAAGAATTTATAGCTTTTGGGGTTTGTTTTGCTTAGATATTTCCAGTTATAAAAGTGGGAGAGAAACTTCAAGCTGGCAAAGCTGGTGTCTTAATGGTGATGCAGTAGAAAGATAGGGGGAAAAGGATAGTGGCAGATCTAGAGGAGACAGTGAGGTTCAATGCATTGAGCATCTACTTCTTGTGAACCTAAGTTCCAGTGAGGATTTGTTCTCAAGTGAGTTTTGTGGGCTTGGGCAGTTAGGGGGAGAAACTTCAGGAAATTGTGATTCCCCTCATCCTCCAGTGTTTCTGTCTAAATTTTGGCCACCGATACAGCTGGTCAAAAAAAAAAAAACAGCAGAAAAGCATCATGAAAATTTAGCCAAATGCTTTTTGTTGTTGACATTTTCAGGAAAACAGTCATTGAAATTCCACCCCCCTGCGCCCCAAAATATTGACCAGCCTTAATCTTCATTCTTAGGGGTTATTTTATTCACATGACTCCACACACTTCAGCGTGATAGGTAGTTTGCTTTCAAGAGTGCTGCTGATCCAGACTGGGGAAGGTCAAACTAATTTCTTTCTAATTTCATATCTACTTGAACACTTGTGAGTTCTATCAAACTTGAACTTAACTGGGCTTCCACTTAAGAGAGGATGTGGGGACAGAGCAGATGGTAGAAAAATTCTACAGGAACAATAAAGAATCTAGATGTTAATATCACCAATATGGTGCTCATTTGTACTAGTTTGGGGGAAGGCTGTTTTTTTAATACATAGCAAAAGCGTTTCTTTAGCTAGAGAAATATTAAGCCCCAGCTGAAGTCATGGGGAGCTGTGAGTGCTTAACATAGCCAACGATCAGGCCTTGTGGCAGGTACTTCAAATTGGGCACCCAAACCGAAAAATCTAAAATAATGGAGACTGGAAAAGTTGGGCCTTATTTATTTTTTTAAAAAATCTCCCTTGGGGAAAGAGAAATTGTTTAAATTTCAGGAAACCAGATTCATAAACTCAAATTAATTGTGCAGCTTCTGCCAGAAATAGCTTGCGACATTTGTGAACCTTGGAAATGCAGGAGATGTGACCACTTCAAGTCAGAAGTGAGGTGAAGTGGGAAAGGTGGTATGCTAGTGCAGGATGGTAATGGATTGTTGTAGTGAAGATGCTCATGTATTGGCCGACTTGTGGGGGAGGCTTGCAAATCACATCACCTACAATATGCCAGAGTTCTGCTAGTAGCATCTGGTCCTCACTTTCAAGAGTACCACAGTTCACTGCCCAGAATCATGGCCTATGGATACCATTAAGGGAGCCAAAGGAAATTCCAGCAGCATGCTGAAAAACTGTCCTCCTTAGAGTCTAAAACAACTTTATTTATTCCCTCAGATGTACAGGGGCTTTGACAAGATGCCACAAGTTCAATATATCTACACAGAAGCCTCAGAGAGTCTTTGTGGGGTCAAGCTAGAGGTCAACAAGTACCAGTATCTGATTACAGGTAAGGGACCACTGGAGTTTCTCATGATCAGGACCTCTTTTCTGTCTGTATCTGTACTTGCCAAACACTCACACGGAATGGGGGTAGGTAGGTCAGCTCTATAAGCAGGTTCTTAAAGACAGTGCCTGTCTGCTTCCCTGTGCTGAAATACTGCATAAAACATAGAATGCAGTGACAATCAGTCAGTAGCATTCCAGTCTCCGGGGATTGCCTCTCCATTAGCAACACATTCCTCTACTTTTTTTCCCTCCCCTTAAATCTCTCCAGTTTACAAACCACATATCCAGTGTTGAGCATTTTTTGTGACAATAAGTGGCTATTAATGCATAACTGAGCTGGTGTGCCCACAACAGTACAGGCCAGTGTGATTCGAAACAGCAAGGCACCGCTCTGCTGAGCTAGAAATGGAAAAGCCTGTTTGGACCAAGTGAGTTGTTAAGATGAGGATGCAAAAAGAATTGGGACAGCACATGCCAAGTCCTGTTTCTCTTTTAAGGTGCCGGCGCACTTACACCTTGCAGTGTTGCAGAGGGGAATGTGATGGTTGTGGTCACTGGCATGCTGCTGGGGATTCTCACAGCTGGTACAAAGCTTCCAACTTGTGGAAGTGCCATAGTCTCACTCACTAATCCCATAGCTAATAGAAGAAAATAAACTGATTGCTGAACTGACACTAAAGGCATACACGTGGTATTGAGAACATTAGCAGGCTCAGGAAACTGTCTGACTGAACTGAGAACAACTAATTTGTGTCCCTTTCTGTGTTTTCCAGGCCGTGTGTATGAAGGAAAGGTTTATACTGGCCTGTGTAACTTGTATGAGAAATGGGACCGACTGACTCTGTCCCAGCGCAAAGGACTAAATCATCGTTACCACCTCGGTTGTGGCTGCAAGGTATGTATTGCCTCCAGTTAGATGCAATTAAAAGCCTAATCCTAGAACTGTGCTCATTGCAGCTTATAGCAATAATGCAGGTGAACTATCAGGGAAGGAACCAAAGGGCAAGAGTTTTTTTACAGAAGGCAAAACAAGACAAATTTTGCTCTTCACGGGTTTCACAACGTAGTGAACAAGTTAAAGTTTTCTGCCTGCGCCTTTTCTATGCACCTTTTGGTATAATTTGGCAGGGTGGGGCAGAATCTCTGAAAATTTCACAAACATTATTTTGCAGATCAGCGAAATTATGTGCAGAGCTGCTGGGAAAATGTGTTAAGCTTTTTTCCCCCTGAAAACATTTTGAGTGATTAAAAGTTCAGAACTTATCTCTAAGACTTTGCACTCAGCTCCCATCCTGCAAATACTTAGGCACATGCTTGATTCTAAGCCAGAGGTTCCCAAACTGTGGAGCACAGTGATATGGTTATCGAGGGAGTACAAAGACCTGATGGAGCCACTCTGAAAGGCTGGAGTTAAGAGGGGGCTCTGTCCGGCAGGGGAAGTGGACAGGGCACTGTGCAGGTGGTCTCGACTCCCAAGACCAGGCTCCCTGCCTGCCTTGCTCCCTCACCACTGCAACAGTCACAACCCAGCAGTTATGCTCCTCTGCTGGGGATATTAGCAGAGACTGTGTGAGTGGGGAACGAAAGGCTATACCCCGGGAGTACTGACCCACCTGCCAGAGAGAGCCCCTTCCTGACCCTGGCCAGACAGAGCCTATGCAAGGAAAGCAGACAGGGCCGCACTCAAGGGCTGGAGTCAGCAGGGGACCCTGTACAGCAGGGGGCCAGTACTCATGGGTGCAGCCTTCCACTCTGGTCCTGACCCTGGCCCTTCAGTGCTGCCCTGCACAGGCGGGGAGCGAAATGGGCAGGGAGCTGTGTCCCGGTAGCCAACACTACCTGACTGCTGCAGGGAGTGGAAGGTTTCCTCAGCTGCCACATGGTTAGTGTCCCCCACCCCTGGCCCCCGTGGGTACAGGGTATTCCTTCCCCATAACCCTGTTAAAAAGAAGGGTGTGGTCATTGGACATGAACCTCTGAAGGGGCGCTCAGCAAAGAAAAGTTTGGGAACCTCTGGAAGACAAGTAATGGTGCGGGAGGGGGAGCGACAAATCCCATGAATGGTAAGGTAGGCATGACTGGAAACGTTTGCGCACCACTGTTCTAAGCACCCGAACAGTGCCATTGACATTAATGGCACTGCTTGTGTGGGCAAGTTAAGAACATGTTTAGGTGTTTGCAAGATCGGGGCTTAATTTTTTAGTTAGCACATTAGTGCTTAAAAAGAATTTCAAAAACACCAGTTTCTGATTTAAAAGCAAAGTCCTATAAAATGTGCCTTCAATTTACCCCTATTCCACTTGCTGATTATAATTGCAGATTAAACCCTGCTACTACCTGCCCTGCTTTGTGACCTCCAAGAATGAGTGTCTTTGGACAGACATGCTCTCCAACATCGGTCATTCAGGGTCCCAATCAAAGCACTATGCCTGCATCCGACAGAAGGAAGGATACTGCAGCTGGTACAGAGGATGGGCGCCTCCTGATAAAACTATCATCAACGCCACAGATCCCTGAGCACAGTCCCTTCCCCATTTCCTTTCCTCCCTCCCTTGTGGCTGAGCTTCTCTTGGACAATAACTTCTACCAGATCATGATGATGACAATGAAATTAGTGCCTGTTTTCTTTCAAATTTTAGCACTTCGAACACTTAAAAAAAAGAAAAAGTCTATGCTGTCATACTGAATTTGTTTTTAATCACTTTTCGATTCTGAGATCACCCATTTCAGTCAGATTATATTTGTCTGGGAACGTTCGTTTGCACACCGGAAAAAAAAATTATGGAGCCCTTGCTCTCTCTATGTATCATTATCTATAGCAATATAATCTATATTTTTTTAGGAAAACAAAAATATAAAAACTATCCCAGTTCGGCACTATATCATTCTTCCTTGCCCTGGCTTCCCCAAGCCCTCTTCGCACACTCACTGCACAAATTATATAGACTGAAGCTATTTGAAGGGGAAACTGGTTTAATTAACTAGATCAGTAAATAAAACAAACAAACCCCTATTCAAATCGGGAATTTTGGAAGTGTGATTGGCTCCAGAAGTGGGAGAACTCAGTTGGTGTTAAGACACTGCATCATCTGGTAAAAGCACCAAGGACTGAATGTCCTCCTTGCTCATTCAGTCACAGTGTGAAGGCAAGAGCACACTGGAAGTTCTGGGGTTCCATAGAACATAAAGAGAGGTTTATTATTATCATGAGGTTTTTGAAATAAAACCTGCATTCAGGGAGGTAATTCACCTAAGTACAATGCAGCAGGTGAAATGTTGAGCTTCTCTCTTTTAAACAGAGTTACTCCTGAAATTTTTGCAGTTTAGCTCCTGCAGAAAAATTCCCTTGTGAACATCTTAAACCAAACAAATGAAAATTATCAACACTAAAAATCAATCAATCACTCCCATGGAGAGGGGGAAAGGGGAGACTCACTAGGGTTTATTGCTATAAGAAATCTATTGCCAAAATAGTGTTTAGCTGAAGTAAGATGTATATACACATAATGACATAAGCTATTTTTGACAGGACGTGGAATTATTTGGTGTTATAAACAATGAATGCTTTGATTGTGTTTTAAAACAGAAATCTTGACATTCCGAGTCAGTGATTTATTTTTGGTAAAAGATGTTGAAACTCCAGTGTACCTGCAGTAGTGGTTAGAATCACTGTTTCATGCCCTCTTCCCCAACCATGGCTTACCTCCTACAGCTACACTGGCTGCAGTTGTATATGTAGTGAAAGCAAAAGCTGGCAGAGTGAGGCAAGGAAAAGCAACATCTTGACAGGCACCTCCTAGAACTTTAAATTTCAGCTGTCCAGTGGATTCCAAGTGGGTCAAGTGCTCTGTTTCCCCCAAGCTGTTGTTAATATAGCTATGGGCACACGCTTTTTCCACGTCCTGAGGCGACATGGGGGAAGGGATGGTCCTGGCTTCACTGTCGACTGGAGGATTTTTTTGTTCTGTTTTGTTTTTATTAAGAAAACTATAATATAAATTTTCTTATTAAATAAAAATATTTTAAGGTTTAATGTTGATGAGGAGGGGTTGCTGACAAAATGGGTGACTGTATATTTTACCGAGTGTACGGGGGAGGAGGGCAACACTTAACAACATTATTTGTGTTTGTTTTTTATTATTATAATTATTTATCTTACATAGACATGTATCTTCAGTTCATTCCACTTAGGAAGCAGAGCTGCTGTCAGCAAGAAAAGGCATTGCAGTCATCCTAGACAGGGACAATATAGCATTCTCTATGCAGTGATCTTTTCAATTTGTTTGAGGCTTCTTCGCCATTATGAGACGGGGAAGAGTGTATTCTAGTGTTGGGATTGATGCATCAATCATTTTGGGGCTTGTTTGACTTCAATGGAGCTATGCTGATTTACACCAGTTGAGGATCTGGCCCATTTATTAGAAGACACTTACAGGAGAATGTAGGTGTTTGGCTTAAATGGCATTTTCATAGAATCGTTTGGATTAGAAAGAACCTTGGGTGGAATCGTCAGCAATGCCTAAGTGGTTTAGGAGCACTCAGCTCACTGAAAGTCAATGGGGCTTGTGCCTAGGCGCACTTAAAAATGCCACCCCTTGTCTCTACCCTTAAATTATGGACCTGATCATCAAAGGCAATAAGCATCATCAAACCCTACTGATATCAGGGGGAGATTAGGTTGCTTTTTAGGATCAGGTGCTATATCAGGCTGCTTCCCTTTTCAGCTGGGCATCATCAAGTTGGGCCGTAAGCACAGGGGACCAATTTCTGCTCTGTTCCATCTGTGCAACTGCAGAGCTTTCTTATGCGTCTCTAGCAATGATAATTCCACCAGTACACTTCACAACTTGTGAAGTGACCATCACTGGAGCTAACCAAGGCCTGACCCAACTACCATTCGATCAAAGGTTCTTTAGCAATCATTAAATCATTGAGCACAGCCATTTCTCCGAGCTTTGGAAGGCGAGATGAAGCTTGTCATGCAATGAGTTGTCAGGCGTTGATTTGGATTTCCATTAAACTGTGGCTCTGTATTTTACCTGCTCACTGACTGTATAATTTAAAATCATATAAATAGCTGAAACATTACAGTATTGCAATCACATTATTGTGAAAATCTTTATTTTGTTGCTACAAAGATGTGTGTTCCTAGGTGGGCTGTAATGTATCTATGCGCTTTGTAAACAAACAAACAACAAAAACCCCAACGCTGCTACCAACAGAGTTATTTTCCTATCCAGATTTCCATTTCATATTGCAGAGGGTAAAAATATGTTTGACATGCAGACAGCTAGACTGGTAAAGGCGGGGGCTTGGAAAGCAACCCTCTCCCTTGCCAAATAAAGATGCAGCCGTAGAGGCTTTTTAAAATGTGGAACCAAATAGAGGGAAAGAGTAAGGGGGAAGAAACCAGCACAAAATACATTTCTTTTAGGAGGCTTTGAGGTTTTTTTAAATGAATACTATCAGGGACAGCTATTTTGTGGACTAAGCTTGCCCTTGCATTATAAGGGGCTTGTCCAAAGCCCATTGGAATCAATGGGTGTTTTTCCATTGACTTAAATGGGCTTTGGGGTCAGGCACCTAAATTTCTGCCTCACTCTCTACTCTTCCCTTGCCTCACTGAAGATCACTTCAGCCTGCCAAGGCACAACTCCCTCCTTCTAGATTACAACAGGCCTTGCAGTATGTAAGCACTCTGTCTGGAGGACAGGAGTGAAGCTCCCGTCAGGGTGTTGTTTTCCCAGGTTAGCGTGGGTTGCTGTTGCATAAATCTCTTGCTGCTTCCCCTTTGTTGCGAAGGTTGAAATGTGGCCTCTAACATCCCCACCAGCCATGCTCTGTGCTGAAAGGGACACTGTCAATGGGACTACTTACATCTGTGTCCGCATGATCAGGGCCTTAGTTTTTAACAAACACACTTTTACTAGGTTTTAAATAAATCAATATTATTAAAACTCCATTTTTACAAACCTAATTCACTTTTCTAGACTATTTTTGCAGTTTCCTTATTTCCATTTTGTTTTGTTGCTTAGAATCATAGAATATCAGGGTTGGAAAGGACCTCAGGAGGTCATCTAGTCCAACCCCCTGCTCAAAAGCAGGACCCATACCCAATTAAATCATCCCAGCCAGGGCTTTGTCAAGCCTGACCTTAAAAACTTCTAAGGAAGGAGATTCCACCACCTCCCTAGGCAACGCATTCCAGTGTTTCACCACCCTCATAGTGAAAAAGTTTTTCCTAATATCCAACCTAAACCTCCCCCACTGCAACTTGAGACCATTACTCCTTGTCCTGTCCTCTTCCACCACTGAGAATAGTCTAGAACCGTCCTCTCTGGAACTACCTCTCAGGTAGTTGAAAGCAGCTATCAAATCCCCGCTCATTCTTCTCTTCTGCAGACTAAACAATCCCAGTTCCCTCAGCCTCTCCTCATAACTCATGTGTTCCAGACCCCTAATCATTTTTGTTGCCCTTCGCTGGACTCTCTCCAATTTATCCACATCCTTCTTGTAGTGTGGGGCCCAAAACTAGACACAGTACTCCAGATGAGGCCTCACCAATGTCGAATAGAGGGGGACGATCACGTCCCTCGATCTGCTCGCTATGCCCCTACTTATACATCCCAAAATGCCATTGGCCTTCTTGGCAACAAGGGCACACTGCTGGCTCATATCCAGCTTCTCATCCACTTTTCTGCAGAGCTGCTGCCTAGCCATTCGGTCCCTAGTCTGTAGCTGTGCATTGGGTTCTTCCGTCCTAAGTGCAGGACCCTGCACTTATCCTTATTGAACCTCATCAGATTTCTTTTGGCCCAATCCTCCAATTTGTCTAGGTCCCTCTGTATCCTATCCCTCCCCTCCAGAGTATCTACCACTCCTCCCAGTTTAGTATCATCCGCAAATTTGCTGAGAGTGCAATCCACACCATCCTCCAGATCATTTATGAAGATATTGAACAAAACCGGCCCCAGGACCGACCGCTGGGGCACTCCACTTGACACCGGCTGCCAACTAGACATGGAGCCATTGATCACTACCCGTTGAGCCCGACAATCTAGCCAACTTTCTACCCACCTTATAGTGCATTCATCCAGCCCATACTTCCTTAACTTGCTGACAAGAATACTGTGGGAGACCGTGTCAAAAGCTTTGCTAAAGTCAAGATACAATACATTCACTGCTTTCCCTTCATCCACAGAACCAGTAATCTCATCATAGAAGGCGATTAGATTAGTCAGGCATGACCTTCCTTTGGTGAATCCATGCTGACTGTTCCTGATCACTTTCCTCTCATGTAAGTGCTTCAGGATTGATTCTTTGAGGACCTGCTCCATGATTTTTCCGGGGACTGAAGTGAGGCTTACTGGCCTGTAGTTCCCAGGATCCTCCTTCTTCCCTTTTTTAAAGATTGGCACTACATTAGCCTTTTTCCAGTCATCCGGGACTTCCCCCGTTCGCCACGAGTTTTCAAAGATAATGGCCAATGGCTCTGCAATCACAGCCGCCAGTTCCTTTAGCACTCTCGGATGCAACTCATCCGGCCCCATGGACTTGTGCACGTCCAGTTTTTCTAAATAGTCCCTAACCACCTCTTTCTCCCAGAGGGCTGGCCATCTATTTCCCATGTTGTGATGCCCAGCACAGCAGTCTGGGAGCTGACCTTGTTCGTGAAGACAGAGGCAAAAAAAGCATTGAGTACATTAGCTTTTTCCACATCCTCCGTCACTAGGTTGCCTCCCTCATTCATTAAGGGGCCCACACTTTCCTTGGCTTTCTTCTTGTTGCCAACATAGCTGAAGAAACCCTTCTTGTTACTCTTAACATCTCTCGCTAGCTGCAGCTCCAGGTGCGATTTGGCCCTCCTAATTTCATTCCTACATGCCCGAGCAATATTTTTATACTCTTCCCTGGTCATATGTCCAACCTTCCACTTCTTGTAAGCTTCTTTTTTATGCTTAAGATCTGCTAGGATTTCACCGTTAAGCCAAGCTGGTGGCCTGCCATACTTACTATTCTTTCGACACATCGGGATGGTTTGTCCCTGTAACCTCAACAGGGATTCCTTGAAATACAGCCAGCTCTCCTGGACTCCTTTCCCATTCTCTGAGCTTGGATAACGGATCCGTCAGTTTCACTTTCAAATCCAATTTCACTTTCCAGTTCTCATCACAAGCACAGTACTGGAATGTTCCGACTGCCAACTCTGCCTGGGGGCTCTTGGTTTCTTTAAATATTGTTTCCTTTTAAAGTTGGGAGGGGGGTGTTCCCCCCTCCCCATTTTTTTTCTTTAGGGAAAAGGGTGAGGGGGATTATCTGTATGTGGAATTTCCTGTGCAGAGTCCCACTAAAGTCAATAGGGCTCTGTGCAGACAGAGCACTCCACCAACACAGTGTAAACCTCAGGATCAGGGCCTAATTTTGGTGTGCCAAACATGACCCTCATCTACACTTTGAACTGGGGTGTAATTCCCCACTGGAGTAGACAAACCCACTCTAGTTCTGATTGGAGCACCAGTGGAGGTACAGGTTAGTCACTCCAAGTACAGTACGTGTCTAGTGTCTTAGAGGGATGCTATTTGGCAGCTAGCCCCTCCTGCCACTCCGGCTACGCTCTGTTATTAGCACATTAGTACTTGCAACCCCAGGTCAGAGTGTAGACATACCCTTAATATGTCTGACTCATCAACGTAGACCTTCCACACTCACCAGTGGGGAAAATGCTATCTCAGGGTGCCCATGAACACACCACTTAATAAGAACTCAAAGTGAAGGCACAAGGAAGAAAGAGTTCCCATTGTTTCACAGGACTTGCCAGGTATATTTCTTCAACTTTTTTCAAAATATTCTAAGTCTATGAATCCTTTGTATTTTGGAAGGGAGTGACAAAATTCAAAGGATGGTGCAAACTTTTTTTTTTTTTTCCCATGCAGCTCAAAGTTTTCTGTCCACCAAATCTTGACAAAATCCTTAAAAAAAAAAAAAATCCACTAAGCCTATGTTGCTGCTTTTGTTGTAGTGGCTTAATCAGTATCTTGGTCACTCCCTTTTCTTCACTGAGCCCCTCTGCTGTTCCTGGTAGTCACAGAAATTTGGGGAAAGGAAACGAAGCCTGGGAGAAAATTTTATCCAGAAGAAATATATTTGTTGCTAAATTCTGTAACACTAGTTTACAGTTTTCCTCCATGCTATTTATAAATTTTATACTCAATGTATACTGTCTTTAAGGTAATACCGCATAATGTTCAATTTTTATAGTGTCCTTTTCTTCTAAGCAGTAAAGTGGTTTTATTTCTATCACAGACATTCTATCTCTGCCTTGCTTATGTTAGTCAGTCCTTTACTTTAACCATATACAACTGGTACCATATACTTTAACATATACAAATGTTGCTTTTTCATTGGCTTTTACCTGAAAATCAAGCCTCTGGCAATTGTTCTACTCCTGAAGATTCCCTCAACAATCCCCCTCTCTTTTTAAAGCAACCACTCTCCTGAGGTCCTGTTGTTGGGGTCACCAGCCGCAAAATGGAAGGAAATCCCTTTTGGAGTCTGTGAGTTCCACTTTTTAGATGGCCAGATGGGGTCACTACAGAGCAATGCAGCCACTATGGCTGAACGGGTAACACTGACTGCTCCTGAGGAGGAACATTTACACTGATGATGTGTGCAGCAAAGGGGGCTGTTGCTATTACAATAGGCTGCTCCATAAAGGCTAGTTTGAAGCACATTTTATCCAATATACCAGTGTTTTCATGGACTTACTGCCCATAATGAGAGAAGGTGGAGGTTACTCAATCAAATCCTTTCCATTGTGAAAATCTCAACCCTTGGAATATCTCTTTAATGTGACTAGTTATGGGTAATCGAAAATTTTCCATCAAAGCTTTCTTTTTGACAAAAAGTCGGGTGTTCAACTACATTAATATTTTCCCTCACAATTTTGAGTTTTTGTCAGAAATATTTGGTTTTCTGGCAAAAAGTAGAAATTTTCCATTGCACATTTTGACAAAAAAAAATTGGGGGGGAGAGGGGGGGGTCAAAAGTTTCCATCACAGAACCCTCCTTCCA
This sequence comes from Lepidochelys kempii, assembly GCF_965140285.1. Lineage (NCBI taxonomy): Eukaryota > Metazoa > Chordata > Testudines > Cheloniidae > Lepidochelys > Lepidochelys kempii. The sequence continues at coordinate 255,480,167 of NC_136380.1, forward strand.
CACACACGATTTTCTGAACTTCTTTATGACTAGTCCTCATCCATACCCCTTTCCAATTAGGAGCCTATTAGCATTTGGAAAAGTTTGGACATGCAAAGCTGTGTTTTCTGATCTGACAACTGTACTAGTGAGGGAAAGTTACTTTAAGAAGAGATTTAACTCAAGTATCTTCATAAACACTTCTATAGTGCCTGCCATACAATGGTCATATAATGCTTTACAAACACCAACAACCTTAGTTCCACAACACCTCAGTGAGGTGGGAAAGTATTATTATTCCCATTTTACACATGAGCAAGCTGAAGCAGGTCAGTTAAGTGACTTGCGAAAGTCACAGCAGATGTGTGTGGCAGAGACTGGGAAAAGCACCCAACATTGCTTCCATCACATACATGCCCCTTTCTAGTCTCTATTTGCACAAATAGGCTTTTGTTTGCCCAAATGTTTGGGGAGTAGCTGCTCTTCATAAGGATACCCATATTTGTACATGAACAATAGCGTTTGCGTACAAATGAGATTATTGGCTGTTTATTATTTGCAGTATTGTCGAACAGGTCAGAGTCAATGTGCAGCCATCCTTCACACCCGGGGCCAATAAGAGGACCCACATGTGGCTGTGGCCAAAGACAGACAATGTCACACATCACTGGTGACTGCTCTCTGACCAGCTTTGATGGTGGTCTGTGGGCTCTGCACTTCGCTGACAAGGCTGCCGCAAACTGGCTTGGCAAGTCCCGCCTCCGATAAGAAATTATGTGCAATTTGTTATTCCCCTGTTTAAAAGGGTTCCATCGTTCTTTCCAGGAGTCAAAACAATGCTACAATGCTACCCACTGGCTGGAAATTACTTATCCAAACTATCTCATGAACAACAAATACATTTGGATGAGTCTACAAATGATTTCCAAACAGTGGGGTGGGGAAAAAAGCTATATCTGTCAGACAATTTATTTGCAACAAACAGTTTGCCCAGCTCTGTTAGAAATATAAGTCCTGATGTGAGGGCAAGGCACATTCACATCTGTCCTGGAGCATCTTGGATGACAAAGTGTCCTCATAATTTGTTGATATGATTAAATGAAATCGGGCCTTACAAATTAATTTGACTTAAACTAGGACAAACTGTAGCCCAGTGTAAAGAACACACCATTCTCTTATCTGTCTGTCTCAGGAACTTATCTGGCCCCCATGACTGTAGCATCTGAGCACGCCACAGTCTAACATTTCTCCTTTGAAGTGCAGCAGTGCTATTATCACATGTTACAGATGGGGAATGGAAGTGTAGAGGGACTACGAGTCAGAACTTTAAAGGTATTAGGTGCCCACACATACAGATGCTTTGTGGGATTTTCATAAGCAGCTGGGAACTTTTTGGGGATTTTTGAAAATCCCACTAGGCATCTACCTACATGTTTAAGCACTTAAATACCTTCAAAAAATCTGCTCTCAAAGGAGTTACCAAAGGTCACACAAGAAATCTGTGGCAGATGAGGGGCTCAAACCCAGATCTCCAGAATCCCACAGTAGCACCCAAACAACTGGACCACAAAAGCTCTCTTTATGCCCCTGATTAAAGACCAAGGCAAGAGCCAGAAATATTGGACAAGCTGGAAAGATAAGCATCTTTTTCATATATGGTAAGAATGTCTCATCATTTGCAGTTTTTTACTCCAAAGTGAACCTAAAGACCCGCTGATAATGCAAGTGGGTGGCCTCCTTTGGATCACGTGACCTGTTTTCTAGCTCTGCAGCCACCAACCATAAAACTTTCCTCTGATTATACGGCATGCTAATCAGCCACATCATCTCTGGGCCCAGCCACCCCACAGTCAGATACCATAAAAAAGCCTGACACTTTGACCATTGGAAAAATAAAGCAACACGGAAGCACAGCTCAGTGGACTCAAACACTTTCCAAGACATGTGTCTCTCTCTTTGAGTAGATCTATATATTACCACCCAGCTTTGCTAACAATTGTGGAGGCTTCTTTCATTCTGTCAGACATTTATGAGTATGGGACGTGCCTTAGAATTATAGATATGCATATTTTCAGTATACCATAGAAATGCAGGGGAGGAAGCGACCTCCAGAAGTCATCAAGTCCAGCCCCCTAAGATAAAGCAGCACCTAAGTAAACCTAGACCATCCCTGACAGGTGTTTGTCCAACCTGTTTTTAAAAATCTCTAATGATGGGGTTTTCACAACCTCCCTTGGAAGCCTATTTCAGAACTTAACTATCCTTATCATTTGAAAGTTTTTCCTAATATCTAACCTACATCTCTTTGCTGCAGATTAAGCCAATTAAATATTGATCTACATATTTAAAGTGAAGATATCAATCAACATCCATAACACAATTAAATTACTGCGATTGATAATTTGCAATTAACAAAAGCAAATAAAAAATCTCAAAATAGAAGTTTGATAACTGCCTTATTGGATGTCCATTCATGTAAAAGATTATCTACAATATCTAACCCTTATATCACTACTAATCCTACCAATGAAGATTAAGGAAGAACCCAACTGGTTGGACTAGGGAAGTTGGTAGCATTGGTCTTATTAACAAAATTAAACAGACAAAAAATGGTGGAGGGCCCTATCTGGATACTGTTCGACTTGTCTTATGCATTTACAGCCCTGATATACTTAGCTGCAGTAAGCCTTCTAGCCTTATGACCTCTCAGTTGCAGGGCTGTGTACTGGCCTGTAAGAGGGATTTAGGTCAGGAGATATTGTATTATGAGTGTCATATGAGTAATTGAGGAAGGACACCAATTTTCATCTCAAAAGCAGGGCTGGCCCTAAACAGGCCACCAGCCTTGCACCTGAATTCAAAATGAACCCAGCTATACAAACTGAAAAGCAGGAGATAATTCAGATATGGGGTCAGGGCTCATAGACAGAAAGGACCATTGAGATCTTTGGGGGAGGCAGAAGGAGTCATATGTTCATGGATGCGTGTTGACCGTTGAGCTTCTCAAAGGGCCAGACTAAGAGTCGTCATGCCTCTGCCTAGGGTCAACCCCACTTGTGAGGGAAAACCAAAAGAAATACAACTGAGTTGTTTAAACACTCCCACTTCTGCTCCCTTCCCCAGGTTCAGAAGGAGACAGCTGCCCAGCACTCTTAGGAAGTCGCTGCCTTTAAGGAGCCCATGGAATGCCTAATTATTGTGCAGGTCTAAGGTACAGTATGTACTAGTTCACAGATAGGATGAATAAACACCAAGAGCAATTACGCTACAGCAAATTATGCAAGACAAACAGAATAAGAGCTCATGTTCAAAAACTCGAAACTGCTTCATTTAACAATCCAACAGCTGGTAAGTATGTCTAATAGATGGTAACCATGTGACAGATGAGACAAATCAACAGCAGCACAGCACTCTTTTGTAAGAAACTTCTGCTTCACCCCACATCTCTGATCGTCCTGCTCTTCTATGCATTAGGACGAGCGCAAAGACCAACTCAGCCACATCCAAACAGACCTGTTCCCTGTCTATGACAACCAGAGTCAGCAATTTATTTCTCACTCTTTCACCATCTGTGTCTTTCCAGGAACTGAGGGAAAAGGAAAGAGGCACCCAGGGACGTGTTCTATGCCTGCTATTTTTCTGCTAGTAATTTATTGTCTGTAAAGTTACAGATATTATTTAAATTGCCAGGGCTCCCAGAGTGAGTGATTCTTTCCACTCCCAACCACAGATTCGCTGCATCTTCCCCAACTAGATCATCATCAAAATAAACAAAGGACACTTACCATCTGCTTATGGCTTGGGAAGAATGTTTGCTCCACAAGAGGGAACTTCTCAGGACCCAGGGAGTTGAAGATTTTAATTAGCTGAGAGAACTAAAGAGAGAGAGAGTGTCTATTGTTTATTAGACAATAAACTAATGCTTTTAAAAAGTGCTGGTATGAAGGAGGGCTGGGGAATCACATTATCTTCTCCCACCCACCTTTCTGCAATTGACAATGGTGAAAAATATAGCATGCTAAGCTACCACTATCTCTCATGGGGTGCATAAAATTCATGCACTTGAGAGAAGGGAAGGAGTTAAGTGAAGAGACTGGAAGTGGACCAGCTTGCATTCAATTACAGATCCACTATAAACAGGTTTAGCTTTCACAGCACAGAAGGGCTGAGAGTAAAGAGAGGGCGGCTCTTCGTGAGAGTCTGGAGGAAAGGGCTTAAGACCCAAGCACTCCTTCGGTGTGTGTGTGTGACCGAAATAAGTAGTAGCCACTTATGTATAGCAACAAAACAAAATAAAACTCTCTCCCCCATGCAACCAAATAAAGGATTGGTGATGTTTCTTAAAAGGTATGAGAGTAATCAAAAGAGACACTCACTAGAAAGAGAGAGTTTTCTACATCAGTGACTCTCAACCTTTCCAGTCTACTGTACCCATTTCAGAAAGCTGATTTGTCTTAAGTAACCCCAAGTTTCACCCCACTTAAAATCTACTTGCTTACAAAATCAAACACAAAATACAAAAGTGTCACAGCACACTATTATGAAAAATTGCTCACTTTCTCGTGTTTATCATATAATTATAAAATAAATCAATTGGAATATAAATATTGTACATACATTTCAGTGTATGGTATATAGAGCAGCATAACCAAGTCATTGTCTGTATGAAATTTTAGTTTGTACTGACTTTGCTAGTGCTTTTCATGTATTCTGTTGTAAAACTAGGCAAATAACTAGATGAGCTGATGTACCTCCTGGAAGACCTCTGCATACTTCCAGGGGTACACATAGCCTGGTTGAAAATCACTGTTCTACACCATCCAATTTGAGTGCTGGGCAAAGAAAGCATGAACCTGATGTCTATCTCATATAAACATCTCTTGTGACTAGGTTCACTTGAGAGGGTCTGTCACCAATCTTACATGCATGTAGCATGATGCACACAGAATGAAATAGAAAAAAGTTCACCTCTTACTTCCCCATTTATCTTGGGGGTCAAAGGAGACATCATCCTAAGCGAGTTATTTGAGGAAAGCAGTGTGCAAAGTCTATGTTGGAAAGCAGAGTCCTCAGGAAGTACTTCATGCACAAGAGCTAACATGGTAAGCCAGGACAACACACACATAATTAACTGTTTATCATCAAGGATCACACACAGCTACACATGAAGCATCCCACAATGTGATAATCTGACAGTGGGATAACAGAGCTATTCTAAGTGAGCAGAGTCTTGATTTCTACCCACCTTCCACAACCTTATAATAATTTGTATCACAAGGAATTTCAACTCCAATTTGACAATCTGCAAATATCTACACACTATTACAGGTACAGGGCCAACCCACAACATTTTGGCACCTGAGGCAGGGAGCTCAAATGACGCCCCCATGGCCCCTCACTTAGACCAAAACTTTGAAAGGTCTCAGTTCTGCCTTCTTCCTGTTCTACTCCTCTCACGGTACTGCTCTGCTACCTACCCCAATAAAGGAGAACTAACAACTTAAAATGCCTTGTTCAAAAATTTTAAGTAACACTTAACTTTCAAACGCTCGAACAGCAAGTGTAACTTTTCTTGTCTGCGTAGTAAACACTGGCGTTTTTATCTGTTTGAATAATCAAAGTGGTGCTTTCTATGTCTTCTTGGTTGCAAAGATTTGAACTGCTTCCTGAAGGTCCACAGTCTGGGCCGGCTCATGCTCTATTGAAATGGTGGCAAGGCCGACCAGCCTCTCCTGTGTCATTGTGGAGCGTAGATGTGTTTTTATTAACTTCAGCTTGGAGAAGCTGCATTCTCCACTGGCAACTGTTACAGGAAGTGTTAGAAGTATGCGCAGAGCAACAAAAGCATTTGGAAAGAGGGTGGTCATTTTATTTGTGCACATATATTCCAGACCAGCCTTTGCAGTTGATCCTGCTGAAATGTATCTTGAAGGGGCTTTCAGTTCATCACCTAAATCACTCGCATCAATATTGCGCATGTCATCATGTGTCAACACTGTCTCTAGTGCCCTGCATTGCTGGTGTAGGTCTTCTTCAGGTATAGTGAGGAGTTTTGGAATATCCTACAAAATCCCAAATATACTGCTGTGTTCCTTGAGCTGCATGAAACATTCTTCAACTGACTGTATTGCACAATCTAGCACCTGGTTAAAGAATTCAACTTTGAATTGTTGTTTGGGGTCTCTTAGGGGATTATCCCGTACCTTGTAACCAAAATGTCTTCTTCAGTGACTCTTGTATTCTTGAATGGGTGGGAAAATAGCTTCAGTGTGAAGTTCCTCTACCAACTTCTGTGCACTCTTCGGAATGTTTTGAAATCCCTCATCTGACCGGAAAGACTGTAGGTATGACTTTGCTTTGTCCCGTTGTTCCGTTGCTCCAGATATATCAAGGTCAACACCTTGGAGTCTCTTGCTTACAATATTTATTTCAAACAGTATGTCATGCCACAACACTAAGCCACACAGAAATTTGAAGTTATGTATGTTTCTGGTGATTCCATTTCTCTCTGCCACTGTTCTCCCATCAACAGTTCCTGTCACAGCATTATCCTCCATAATGGCAAATATGGCATCATCTATCTTCCCAATTTGGTGTTTGATAGGCTTTATCGCCTCCACTCGACTTTCCCATCATGTGGCACTCAGTGGTTTCAGTGTCAGAGAGGATGTTCCCAGATGTTGCTTCAAAATTTGCCATCAATGAGTTGATGCAGAGAAAAATACATAGATGCTTTGAATTACATAAAAAAATTCAGCAGCCTCACTAGAAGCTGATGCTGCATCACTGACCACCAAGTTCAATGCATGAGAACTGCATGGGACAAAAAAGTCTCGAGGGTTTAACTCTCGGATCTGTGTCTGCACTCCTCTGTTCTTTCCTCTCATGTTGGCACCATTATCATAGCTCTGACCTCTCATGTCAGCTATCACAATTCCTATATCTTCCAGCTTTTTAAGAAGCACATTTGTCATACCAGCTCCTGTAGTATCATCAATGTCAATAAATTCTGGAAAATGCTCTCTGACAGTCACCATTGCAGGGACATTTTCACTAGGTTCTGTTGTTGTTACAAAACGTACCATTAAAGTCAATTGTTCCGTATGGCTGATGTCAGGTGTGCAGTCCAGAAGAACAGAGTAACATTTTGCTGACTTCAGATCTGCCACAATCTTCTGTTTGACTTTTGTTGCCAATAACTGTATGATCTCATTTTGAATGGTTTTTCCAAGGTAGTGGTGTGTGTACATTTCTTGGGTGGTGACTCTTCTTAGATGTTCCTGGAGTACAGCATCAAACTCAGCCATCAGCTCCACAATTTTAAGGAAGTTTCCATTGTTTGGCACATACAGCTGATCTGAAGTGCCATACAGTGCTAGGTTTTGGGTAGCAAGCATTCTCACAATGCCAATGAGCCTTTTCAGAACATTTTGCCAGTAAAGATACTCTGATGCAATCTTCTCTTGATGCTGATCATCTATGGTGGCCTTTAACCTTAGTCTCATCTCAAGTTCTTTCCTCCTATGGAATGCTCTCTGGTGATTTGCTGCCTTCTCATGGCATGCCAGATTTCTAGCCAGATTTTTCCAGTCCTTTGTTCCTGTAGAACCCAATGTGGCTGGAACATTAGATTGAAAGAGTTTGCAACAAAAACAGTATGCAGCATTCTGGGTTTTTGAGTACATAAGCCATGGCCTCTCCACTTTGTCACCATTGGGGATTTCACATCAGTAATGTGTTGGATGGAAACTTCTATTTTCATTGTCTTTGGGGAACATGAAGTTTTTCACTTGCTGTGGCCTATGCAGTACAAGGAAGTCCCTCAGGCTACTGCTCAAGTCCTGGATCATCTAGACTTAAGGAACTAAACTCAGCAGCAGCTGTTTCTTGCGCCTCCACTACACTCTTCTCTGATCTACACTTTTCTTCAGGAATGTGCGTGTGTAAGGGGACTGTTGCCCCCTTACTAATGTTCAGTGGGGGTGTTTTAGTTGCTAGCTCCCAGTACTAAAAGGGGGGTTGATGGGAAATCAGGACCCTGAGACTGACAGTCCCCAGGAACAATGGGGAGAGGCCAATACTCCAGGTCAGCCTGAATGACAGGACGGGCAGGCTAATCAGGGAGTCAGGAGGCCAGGGCGGTCCCGTCCTCCGTGTGAGCTGGAATTGCCTGGGTCAGACAGAGTGGGGCTGAGCTAAAGAGAAAGCAAGGGTCCAAGCTAAGCTGGGGAGCAGAGCTGTGCCAGATCCAGAGGGACCAGAAAAGCAGCCCAGAGAGAGCAGACCCTGCCCTGGGAGCAGAGCTGCAGCTCCAAAGCCAGAGGCACAGCCCAGAGAGAGCAGACTTGCCCTGGGAGGAGAGCTGCAGCAACCAGAGCCAGAGTGGCCAGAGAAGCAGCCCAGGAAGCAGGTCAGTGCTGGGAGCAGAGTCACAGAAGCAGCCTGTGGAGCAGACCTGGCCTGGGAGGAGAGCTTGTAGCAACCAGAGCCGGAGGGGCCAAGAAGCAGCCCAGGGAGCTGGAGGCAGAGCAGCAGCTGTGGTGAGGCAGAGTGGAGCAGGAGCCGGAGCAGTCCAGAGCCGGGTGTCATGAGCAGCTGGGGAGAGCGAGGGGGGACCCTGGGCAATGGGCCCAGCGCAGGGAGACACCTCAGCCAGGAGGCTCTGCAGGCCAGACTCGGAGGGGGATTGGTAACCCCGACAGGGTGGAGGCAATGTTAGAAAGAAGGGCCCTGCCACGTAGAGCCTGAGACCGTGTGGCCACCAGCAGAGCAAGTGTCCAACTCGCAGCATCCCTACAGCACAGCCAGGGCCTGAGAAGGAGGCCTGGGACTTACAAGGAACAGACTGTGAACTGCCCGGACATTCCAGAGACACTGTTTGTGATGTTCCCTGCCACAGAGCGGGGTGATGTTTCCTTTAACCTTTCCCATTTTCCCTTATTCTTTTTAAAATTAATTGTTGATTAAATAACTTGCATTTGCTTTAACTTGTACGTAATGGTCAGTGGGTCAGAGAAGTGCCCACTGCAGAGAGAGTACCCCGGAGTGGGGACACCCTAGCCCATCCTAGGTGACCACAGCAGAGTTGGGGGTCGAGCCCCCGCCCCAGGAATCCTGGGCCCAGCCTTGTTGGGGTTACAAGGACTCTGCCAGACAGGAGCGTGGAAGGGGAGTCCTCAAGGGCAGGGAGGCCACTGGGTAAAAGAAGTGGGAGTGAGGACTCAGATCCTTTCGCTAGCCCACTTCACCGGGGTAGTGCAGAAGCCAGAAAAGTTCCCCACAATAGCAGGACTATTCCCCCGCTTCCACATGGTTACATCCATTTGAGATGGAGATATGGATGTTGCAGTAGCTGCCAGGTCACCTGCGCTCTGACTAACTGGAAGATCAGGCATCTCCTCACCACCCTCATCCTCACTGGGGCTGAAAGGCTCACCGTGAACATTTGTGTCTATGTATCTCAGGAGAGCTCCTTCCCGCTTAGATAGAAAAGATTCCTTTGCTTTCTTTCTTTTTCTGAATGCTCTGGGGCGTTTTCTTCTGTCACTCATGACTGCAGTTCTGTGCCAGCTAGTGTGGCTCTCAACACTCAATTGAAGGGGACAAATAAGCAGGCTGGTAACAGGGCCTGAGTGAGGGAAGATATCACCATCTTAAGGGCCTAACTGGCTCCTGCTACTTCAGTTGACTGCCTGTTCTCCTCAAGTGGGTTCAGGGAAGCAGCAGGAAACAGGAAGCTCCCTGAGAAGCTGGTGTTAATCAGTCCAGGCTCCTGGGGGTGCTAGAGAGGTACATAAGAGGCTCCTCCTCCTCTCTCTCCTTGCAGCTCCTGCTGCTTTCTGTTATTCCCTCTCACCTTTTCTCCTGCCTGCCTGTTATGTCTCTTGTGCCCTCCTTCCTCCAGCACAGCACTCCACCATCTCTGTGCATCTCGAGCAGAGAGAATACATATGCACCAGCAGCAGACACAATTTTCTACACTCTGGGTCCTAGTGGCGCCCCCCACAGTCTGGCACCTGAGGCGGCTGCCTCCATTCGCCTCATGGTAAGGCCAGCCCTGTACATGTACAGTCTTCTGCCTGCTGTAAGTTGCATATACAGCACACTCCCTTATCTTTCTCTGGTAAAAGAAAAAATCTAATATTTGAAAGGTGGGTATGCAAGGCTGTGGCACTCAAAGAGTTAAGACATGCAAGTTCCTTGAGGCAAAAGAGACAGATTTTATGGAGGACAATATGCAGATACGACTAGGAGATGAAAGGAGACAGTAACAGGAGAAACATCATTGAAATTGCTTATGGAAGGATCTTCTGGATGATCTATGTTCCTTGTGACTGAGATTCATGTATGTAGCCACCTTGCAGTGTGCCTAAAGCACCTCACTAGGTGCTATAAGCACCATTCTAATAGGCAAGCTCCTTTTCAACTAGGTAGCAGTGCTGTTATTGACAGTCAGGACTGGTGATGTTGCAGAAAGAGGACTGCTTACTTCTCTTAATTCAGCGATTTCTAAGTTGAGATGAATCTCTTAGATATCAATTTTCATGGGTATTTAGAGAATTTACTTGTCGAGGCCTGCTGCAGCTGGGAGCAAACATCTCAATAATTCTAGCTACTGCTGACACACGTACCGGGGGCTTGGCAGAATTCAATTTTTTTTTATAATGCTGATGGAGAATATCAGTGTTTAGTTTTAAGTACCTTTTTAAATTTTCGTCTATTTAAATGTTCAGTTCCAGGAAATTATGAGGGAAGGCTATTGGGAGGTCAGATAATTTTTTAATGACAGGACACACTGAGATTCTAAAAGTTAAAGTTTATAACCATTAAACAAAAAACTGTCAACATCACATGTCAAAATATACAAAGTAAATACACTTAAATCAAACTTTAATAAGTTCTCAAGCAGAATTTTTCTTACTTTGCCTACCCGTACATTAACAACCATGAAAATATTTTTTTAATTTGGTTTGTGCATGTATGGTGAAATTGACGTCATCAACATTTACCAATAAAAATCTAATCCTTCAAAGCAGAGTAATATGTAATCAAACCCAGGGCTAAGGAATTTGCAAATAGAATTTGCAAATAGAACTCTGCACAGAGATTCACAAACTGAAGCCCGAGGTTCAATTCACAGGGCTTGAAAGTAAGTCAACTCCCATAGGTTCTTTTAGAGAAGTTCAGTTAACTTAACCCTCTATTATGGGGAAAGTTCAGTTGTGGAAGGTTCTTATTGCAACCACACAATAACAATTTCACAACAAACCTTGGGATCCCCTCATCCTGAAGGAGACATTTCCAAGTTCCAGGACTGGTTGGGGGAAGAGGATAGCTGTTCAAGGAATAACGGACCCAGAGCATGGGGAGAGGAAAGTCCTTTAGCTTCTCAGCAGTGTGTTTGCTGAACTTTCACGAGCATAGGCTGAGGTTCATAATGCCTCAAGTTGCAATTCCAAGGCTCTGTTCAAGACAATGTGAGGTCTGATGAAAGTATGTTGTGCAAGTCTACTAAGTACCTTCGTTTGGGTTCCCTTCACAGCATTGCAATCACTGGACCACCTTAGCAAACATTTCTGTTTACTAAAGTGAGCTGTAGCTCACGAAAGCTTATGCTCTAATAAATTGGTTAGTCTCTAAGGTGCCACAAGTACTCCTTTTCTTCTTGCACGTCCTGGTGAAGAGAGCATTTTGGAAATTAAAGGATGATTCCTGTATGAAAAATCCTGCCAGTTTGTAAAAAACAGTCTGAAGGCCATGTGCCAGACACATACTGAAATGGCAGTTGCCCTTAGATTTGTAGGCACACAAAGATTTCCTTTTCTAAATTGTGTGGGATGAAATTCAGTGTTTGAGAAAATCCAGAAATCTTCCATCGGTGGCATAGTCACACCACTAGTACCATCACCCCCTTGGGCACATCAGCAGATAAGAGGAAAAATTCCATGCCTAGAATAATTTTTGTTGGCAACGAGGGTGTTGATCTAGAGGAAAGAGGACAGATTGCGTCTCTTAACTATTTGAACTACCCCTGCACATCCCAGAGAAACAAAACAAAATACTGTTTTGACTAGCAAAGTGAGAAAACAGAACTTAAAAGTTACACAAAGTGACATGGAGACACAGAGAGAAAGATCAACACACTGGCGAGAGAGACACATGCACCACAGTGGGTGCACACACAGATCTACAAACACAGACACAGAGATGCTGTATACATGTTACCCTACGAAAATAACTAAAGCTATTGAATAATTGCCTGGCTGACATATGGGGTATTTGCTTGTTAGTTTGCCTTCTTTTTGAAGCCTTAGGTATTGGCCACTGCTGTAGTAATGGGTGTGATACACACATGCTGGTAAAAGACTGAACTTTTTTTGCCCACCCTCGCCATTATAAGATGGGTCAGAATTGCAAAAAATTTACATCTTTCATATTGATCTCAGTAGCAAATGTTACATGTGTGATAGGCACTATACTGTACAAGAGACACCAATGGATTAACCCAGTACAGCAACTCTTATCTTCTTGCTTAGATATGAACATAAGAATGGCCACACTGGGTCAGACCAATGGTGCATCTAGCCCAGAATCCGGTCTTCCAACAGTGGCCAATGTCAGGTGCTTCACAGGGAACGAAACGAACAAGTAATCATCAAGTGATCTATCCCGTTGCCTATTCCCAGCTTCTGGCAAACAGAGGCTAGGGACACCATTCCTGCCCATCCTGGCTAATAGCCATCGATGGACTTATCCTCCATTAATTTATCTAGTTCTTTTTTGAACCCTGTTACGGTCTTAGCCTTCACAACATTCTCTGGCAAGGAGTTCCACAGGTTGACTGTGTGTTGTGTGAAGAAATACCCCCTTTTCTTTTAAACCTGCTGCCTATGCATTTTGTTTGGTGACTCCTAGTTCTTTTGTTATGTGAAGGAGTAAACACTTTCGTATTTACTTTCTCCACACCAGATCCTTGACACTGATGAGAATAGGTCAAGTATCCTCCCTGTATGTGTGTCCTAAATTAAGAGGAATGTTATTGTCAGCCATTCAGCTAGCTTATTCCTTGCACTAAGGGCCCATACTTACTCATAGTCAGTAGTACCTCAGTGCATAAGTAACCCCATGGATTTCAATGAGATCACATACAGAGCATAGGACTACTCAGTGTACTCATGGGTGGCACAATCTGGGCCCTTACTAACCCTACACAATCATGCATGTGCAGTAATATGGCATGCCTAAGCTAGCTGGGCTTGTCTATGTCAAAAGTTACTGCAGTAGGAAGAGCTTAAAAAGAAAAGGACAGGTGGATCTTAAGGCTGAGGGTAAAATTTTCTAACATGGCTAAGAGTACGCCTACACAGCAACTAGACATCTGCGGCTGGCTCATACTAGCCGATCTGAGCTTGGGCTGCAGGGCCGTTTTACCGCTGTGTAGACTTCCAGGCTCAGGCTGGAGATCGGGCTCTAGGAGTCCGCAAGGTGGGAGGGGGTTCCAGGGATCGGGCTCCAACCCAATCCCAGAAGCCTACACAGCAGTCAAAGAGCCCCACAGCCTGAGCTCCGCAAGCCCGAGTTGGCTGGCATGGGCCAGCTGTGGATTTTTCTTTGCTGTGTAGACATACCCTGAGTCACCTAGGAGCCTAAATCCCATTGAAAGTCAATGGCACTTAGGCTAAGTGATTCAGAAATTTTTACTCTGAAGCTTCAGATCTCCCCCACCTTGTGAAGAGGTGTAAGCGGTCTTACAAAATTGTGGATATTACTGCACATCATTACCCTGTATGAAATCCTGCGAAGTTTTGTACTGTAGCTTTTATAACACAGCGATTGTTGCAATTGGCTAATGCATCCTGACTGGTGTGGTTATACCAAAACTTTTACATAATTCCAAGATCCTGAAAATTCATTTTTTTGTTTAGCCTCTGTGAAATAGCTATTTTCACTTTAAAAAGTTCAAATTATGCATGTTGTCAATGCAAATTAATTTTCCATCTCTCTAAAAAAAATTGTTTTGAAATACTGAAAAATTCACAATTATCATTCAAAAATGAGCGTATTTTTCAGCCTCAATTCACTCAGTTGTGGAGGAATCATTACAGACTGTTGAGGGAAAAACCCCACAAAATTGTGAAACTTCTCATGAAATTGGATCATGTTTGAAAATACAAACAAAATGTGAAAAACCTCATTGCCTAACATTAGGTAATTTCATTTTTCACCCCCCCCCCAGCCCCGCCTACAGTTATGTCTACCCAGTAAGTTTCCAAAAACCTTTGCCAAACAGATTCCTCCTTTCAGGATGCCTATTTTGCAATCAAAATGAAACAAGGGAAAAATATCTATCCCCAAGAAAAGCTGTTGGTGTCTGTCTCTTGTTTTCTAGCTATCATAAAATCTTTTGATTTCACTGCCAGAGAAGCTCTCAGTAATCAAAGGCAAGACAGAAATGCATACCTGAGCCAGCTCCAACCAGATAAAGTCACTAGCAGTGCCAAATGGCAGTTTGAGATCTTAGATTAAGTAAATTGCTTTGTGGATTTCGGTTTCTTTGTTTTGTTTGTGTAACAGGGTGCACTCACCTCTCATGAGCAGGGCTGGATTAACGCAGGGGCTTTAGGGGCTGCAGCCCAGGGCCTTGGGCTAAGGGGGGCCCTGCAGGCCCGGATACGGCCCGCTGCTTCTTTTCATCTGGCCCGCTAGCATGCCCCTGCCGCCCCTAGGCGAGGGCATTCAGGGAATCTCTGTGTGCTGCCCCTAGCAACAGCTCCGCAGCTCCCATTGGCTGGGAACTGCGGTCAATGGGAGCTGTAGGGACAGCAGCTGCAGGCACAGGCAGTGTGCATCACACAGAGCGGCCTGGCCCCTCCGCCTAGGGGCTGGCCATGCTGGCCACCTCTGGAAGCGGAGCAGCATGGAGCCAGGGATCCTGCCTTAGCCCCACAGCGCCACTGACGAGGAGCTGCCTGAGGTAAGTGCTTCCCAGCCGGAGCCTGCACCCCAACCCCCTACCTCAGCCCAGAGCCCCCTCCTGCACCCAAACTCCCTCCAAGACCCCACACCCCAACCCCCTATCCCAGCCCTGAGCCCCCTCCCACACCCAAACTCCCACCCAGAGCTCACACCCCAAACCTGCTGTCACACCACAACCCCGGTCCCATCCCTGGCCCAACTCCCATAGTTGGAGCTGCACCCCCACCCACACTCCAATCCCCTGCCCAGCCCTGAGCCTATTTCCACACTCCAAACCCCCAGGGGCCCCACAAAATCTAATAGCTCCAGCCGACAGGAGAGTTAATCCAGCCCTACTCGCAAGCGCCCCCTGGTGGAGCGCATATGCCTGCACACTCTGTGTGTTCATGGTGGGTCTTCGCTGACTCAGCCCTCCAGCCGAATCACACACAGTCTGTGTACTAAAAGCAAAGCAAACACCTTCTGGGATACAAATCCAACAGGGGCCTCTCTCAGTGCCCTCTGTAACATCTCTCTCAAGTTGTCTGGAATAGAGCAGTGCCCCAGGGCTCCTTCCCTGGAGGCAACATCTTCGCCCTCTCAGGGACTCTCTTCAGCTGGGCCACTACAGTTCAGTTCCCCTTCTGAGGTGCCTCAAAGTCCATGCTACTTTCCCAGTGGCTGGTGGGGGGAACCCAGGCCCAACCTCTACTCTGGGTCCTAGCCCAGGGACCCTATAAATAGCAACCATCTGCCACATCCCTTTAACTCAGGGGTGGCTAACCTTAGCCTGAGAAGGAGCCAGAATTTACCAACGTACATTGCCAAAGAGCCACAGTAATACGTCAGCAGCCCGCACGATCAGCTCCCCTCCCACCAGCACCTCCTGCCTACCAGCAGCCCTGCATCTCACCACCTCCCCCTCCCTCCCAATCAGCTGTTTCGTGGCATGCAGGAGGATTTGGTGGGGAGGAGCAAGAGCATGACAGGCTCAGAGGAGGGAAGTGGGGGCACCCCCCCCAGCACATCGGGAAGTTGGCACCTGTAGCTCTAGCCCCAGAGTCCATGTCTATATGAGGAGCCGCATATGGCTCCGGAGCCGCAGGTTGGCCACCCCTGCTTTAAATAAACAGCATTGCTGCTACAATTCCCTGGGCCACTTCTCCATGGCTCCAGCACATTCTTCACCCTTACATCAAGGCCTTGCCCTGGTGGAGTCCCAGTAGCCAACCCAGAGCTAATTCATGTTCCCCTCAGCCTCTGCCAGCACGGCTATGTCCAAGGTCCTGTAGCTTCCTCAGTCAGCCAGGTGCATCCTCCACTCTCCTCCAGATCCAGCAAGGAACTGAACTCACCCTGGCCCTGCAGCTTTTCTTATACTAGCCTGCTGGGCCCCAGTTGGCTGCTTCCCACACAGCCACTCTAGGCAGCTTGGCAGACCTCTCTACTGTCCTTTTCTGGGGTGGGATGTGGCAGGGCCACTAGGCCTCCAGTAGGGGGCCTCAGGGGCCTAGTCCACCCCGTCATAGTTTGTTTGTATTTTGGGGGTAGGTGGTGGGGAAAGAGGGGTATTTCAAAAAAGTGTTTAAGTGGTTTCCTTGACTTTTCTGGGACTGCTGGGGTTGGAGGAGACAGTATTCACCCAGCGTAAAGCAAGGCAGAATCAGGCCCAGAATAGCTACAGCAGAGGCAATGGCAGAGCCAATTTCTCCCACACAGTTCTGGCAGCCAGCTTCATTTTGTAAGGCACTGATTTGTTTCTTTTCTTTTCTTTTAGACTTCTAAAAATATGCCCGTCACTTTCATCTCTAGGATCTTTCATCTCTAGGATCTTGCACACACAGAATTACGAAAATGAGTTGACACATGCCAACTAAACTTACCCAGTCTCAACCCATGACTCAAACTGAAGGCACAAATGTGTCACACCATCACCTTCCCCAGAAAAAGCCAATGTCAACAAATGGGCTTTTCACCAGGCCCCAAAAGTCAACAATCTCAGGCTGTGTCAGGCCAACAGTGGAAGCCAGCTTCAAAGTCAAGGGCCTTGTATTGAAAATGCCTTCTCAGAAGCCCTAAGTATTCAAAATTAGGGAGGTGATTTCTCTGGCAGGGAGGACCCAGACTATATAGAGCTTTATAGATCAGTATCAGCCCCTTGAATTGCAGCTTGAAGACAACAGGAAGCTAATGTTATTTATTGATCATTTGTATCAATTTACTGCTGATGACACTGCTAAGCAAGAAGGCCATTACACCCTGCACCAGGCCTGCCTAAGGCGTGTCTATATTACAAAGTTTGGTCAACTTAAGTTATGCTGGCTTTCAGCTGATGACATTTGTAAGTCACTTGGGTGGTGCGTGCACACACACTTGGCTGTTTGCATCAGTGCTGCACATCCTCACCGCATGCAGTTGTGTCAATAGAAGATGCGGTGCACCACAGTAGGTATCCCAGTGTGCCTTGCACTGCTGTCCAGTGTAATGCCTTGTGGGACATTTTCGCAGTGCTTTGTGGGATACCAGCAATTCACCCAGGGATTTGTGGGAACTAGGAGTTAAGTTCCCACAATTTCACTTTCTCCATCCCGTACTGCTTATTCCATCCCATAATTTTCACACCTTTTTAAGGTGCAACAGGACTTTTCCAAAAGCTGCAAGCAGGGACATTCTTCCCTGACTGATGCATTCACATTAGTAAGGTTGAAATGCCAGTGGTGATGCTGGGGGACCTAGCCTACCCCATGCTCACCTGGTTCATGAAGCCGTACACTGGCCACCTCAATAGCACTGAGAAAAGTTTCAGCTGCCAGCTAAGCAGGTGCAGGATGAATCTTGAATGAGCATTTGGTCAACTCAAAGCTCACCGGTGATGTTTAATGGCTAGAGTGCCCCTTAGCAAGGCAAGCATTCCAAATGTTATTGCTGCATGTTATGTATTACACAATATGTTGTGAAATGAAGGGAGAGGCTACTGGCAAGGTGGAGGGGTGAGGTGGACCAGCTCTCTGCTGAATTTGAACAGCCAGGTACAATTAGAATTGCCAATCATGGAGCTATGCAGTACAGAGAGGCCTTTAAAGATCATTTTAACAGTCAGCCACAGTGGCGTTGTGTCATGCTTTTCGGAACTTGTGTTCCTTCACGTGTACAGACCTAGAGTGTGGGTGGTTTAGTGATTCTTGTTATTAATTTTGTAAGGCGGCATGTCTGCTTGGTGCAAACTAATAAATATACTCTGAATTTCAAAAACTAAAACTTTATTGTGCACATATACACAGGAAACAAAGTGTAAATAAACAAGTTAAAAACATTTTAGCATCACTGTCAGGTGAGCCATATTTATCACAAACAAGTAAAACAATAAACATACATGTTTACATATTAAAAACATACAACAATGTTTCATTCATGGTAAAAATAAGTAGTGCACTGAGCTTGTTGGCTGATCCTGTAGTTATCACTGGTCAGTGTAAGTATATGATTCTCCTCATTCTCCCCTGGCATGGAGGAGTAGGGTAAGGGTTCATACCATGCTGCCACCTGTTTTGCTGGGGGGTACAAAGAGCAGCCACCAGGATTTTTCCATGGAATGGAAAGGCTGATGTGTGCAGGGTCTTTGGGCATTTACCTCAATAATGTTCTGCAACATCAGTGTGTGTTGTCTGAGCACTTTCCAATTCCTGTCTCTATCCCTTTGCCTCTCCTCCAGCATCCAGTCTCTCTCTGCCTGGCCCTTCACCCAGCTCTTGGCCGTTCAGCCCCTCCAATCCGTGTTCACAGTCTGCAATCGTAGAGGACTGGAGGATCTCACTAAACATAAAACATCTGGGTCCGAGGTTCAGCAGGCAGGGAGGGTTCACCTCTCAAGGCTACCATAAAAGAGGCTGCTGTTAAAAACAGAAAGAGACATTGTTAGATTTACACTTGCAAGAGAAAGGGAAATTTCCTTACTTTATTCCCATGAAGACCTCTCATAAATAACATGAACTCTTTCTTTAGCTTTGAAGTGCCTTGTTCTGGCACCACTCTGCAGCTCAAGACATGGTGAGTTTGGACTAGCAGGTGAGAGAGGGGAAACTGTGGCACCAAAGGTTTAGACGGTGGGTGCCCCAGGGTACAAATATAGGGAAAGTGCAGTAAATGTTGCCCATATTTTCACAAGCAGTGGTGATTTTGGCTGATATTTCACTTCTGAGGATGACAGAGACACAGAGAATACAGCTGCGACTGGCGTCCCAAAGCCAACCTGGCCTGTAGCTGACAGGGTTGCAGAGTATCTCCATGAAAGTTAATTCAAATCTGTTACAGAGGAAAAAAGGGACATCCCTGTTCAGATTAACAGAGTACTCTGCATGGAAAAGCAAATGCTGCCTCTACCTCTATCTGAGCACAAGAGAGTGGTTTATTGTGGACTGTGTAATTTGGACTGCTATGCTCATCTGTTGGAAATGATTTCCTAAGGTAGTAGTTGATTGAAGTGGCAACTATGTATGCATTCCAAAGCATGAACTTTAATTGGATACCCCATGCAAGTAAAGCGAGGAATCAAAAGTTAATGCCTTTGTTCTCTAAATGTGCAGGTGGGATGAATGCCATTTGTAAGCAAGGCAGAAAGGAAGAGGTAGGGGAGGCTTTGGTCACTGAAAAGAGAAACAAACATGCTTATATGGAATAATGCATCTATAGACTAACCTGAGCTCCTTTCCCCTTCATCACTGGGCTCATCGGTGCTCGCCTGGCAGGATTGGCTTGATTCCACTAGAGTTTTGAAGAGCTCCTGGCTCACCACATGGTGTGTGTCCCCCACTTCCTCTTCTTCAGGGGTTTCCACTCCCAGCTCTCATGAAGTGTCCACAGCCACATTCAGGGTGCCGGTGGGGTTCTCACCAAGTTTGTCAAGCAGTTTGTTGTAGAAATGGCAGGTTTGCGGGATGGCCCCAGTGCTGTCGCTCTCTCTCACCTTCTGATATGCCTGCTGAAGTTCCTTGGCTTTCACCCAACATTGATGCTCATCCTTTTCATGCCTCAGGTTTCTGATGCTCTGTGTGATCAGCACGTAGACGTCTACATTGCTTTGATTGGTCCTTAACTGGACTTGCACAGCCTCTTCTCCCCATAGTCTGGGGAAACCCAGGACGTCTGCTCTGCTCCAGGCAGGAGCACATCTAGGTGTAGCTCTCTCTGTCTGTGCTGAGCCAGTATGGCCAGACACTCACTATGGCCAGCTAGTAGGTGTGAGCGCCAAGGTGGGCAACCAGGAAAAGGCATTTCAAAGACACACAAAGGTTTTTAAAGAGGGAGTAGACTTCCAGTCTCTGGGATCCCTGCCAGTGGAGTTCAAAGTTGTGATCAGAGTGGTCGTTATTGCAGGGGAAAGGGACATGATGGTACAGCTGCTGGAGGACTATTAGGGTTGAGCAAGTAATTCAGTGTCTACACTAGCACTACGCTGATGGAAGTAGGGGTTGATTTTGGCTCTGCATCATTGGGGGGCAGGGTTATTGTGTTGATGTAATGGGGTGCCTGCATTGACAGCAGACAAGCTTAGGTGTAGATGCATGCAAAAAAAAGTTGAAACAAGTCGACTCAGGTCGGCCTAACTTTGCAGTGTAGACCCAGCCTAAGCGGGCTTTAAGTGTCCCCTCATTTACAGCACACTATAATCATCAAGACAGGAAGTCACACAGGCAGCAATAACAGTGAGTAGTACGTGCAGATGAAAGACACACATGGTCTCTGATACCATCTGGAATAGCCTAGGATCCAGAGATGCCTCTAAATCATGGGTGGGTAAACTTTTTGGACTGAGGGTCACATTGGGGTTCCGAAACTGTATGGAGGGCTGGGTAGGGAAGGCTGTGCCTCCCCAAACAGACTGGCCCCCACCCCCATCCACCCCCTCCCACTTCCTGCCCCCTGACTGCCACCCTCAGAACTCCCGACCCATCCAACCCCCCCTGTTCCTTTTCCCCAGACCACCCCCTCCCGGGATCCCCCGCCCCTAACCACACCCCTGGAACACTACCCCTTATCCATCCCCCCCCACTCCCTGTCCCCTGACTGCCCCAACTCCTATCCACACCCCCGCCCCGCACATACCCCTGGGGGTACACAGAGATCTTCCAGGGGGTACATCCACTCATCTAGCTATTTGCCTAGTTTTACAACAGGCTACATAAAAATCACTAGCAAAGTCAGTACAAACTAAAATTTCATACAGACAATGACTTGTTGTAGACTGCTCTGTGTACTACACACTGAAATGTAAGTACAATATTTATATTCCAACTGATTTATTTTATAATTCTATGGAAACAATGAGAAAGTGAGCCATTTTTCAATACTAGCGTGCTGTGACACTTTTGTATTTTTAGGTCTGATTTTGTAAACAAGCAGTTTTTAAATGTGGTGAAACTTGGGGGTACACAAGACAAATCAGCCTCCTGAAAGGGGTACAGTCGTCTGGAAAGTTTGAGAGCCATTGCTCTAGAGTGGACATTGGGAAGTCCCTCTCCCCACAACCCCATACACAAACAGTGGAAATTGAAGTCCATAGTCTCTATGCCCCTCAGATCCAGAACTGTGCAGGGGAGAATCCCATCCATGAGGCCCAACCTCTTCCCCCCAGCTATATAAGCTTGGGGAAGAGAAGCCAACATAGAGGAGCAGAGACAAGCAGCTGCAGCAGGAACCTACGGACTCAGAGAGACCATCATCTGACTTTTTACAACTTTTACTCAGGATAGTCTTTCCCCTCTGCTGACTGACTGTTTGTTATCTCACCTATTTACCTCAGCCTCACTCCACCTGTCTTCCATACTCCCCTTCTTCCCATTACTCTAACCTCCTCCCTTTCATGGGCCCGCTACCTTTCCTCTCTCTTTTCTCAATTAATCCCCTTCCAACAAACCCCACCCCCCAAATTAGAAACAAAAAACAAAAACAAAAATAATACCCCCTGGCACCAACATGACATTTGCAAATCACTGCATTGTTCACGCTGCTCATATGTAATATCCCTTCCCCACAATACTTTGTCTTGTCTATTTAGATTGTAGTCTTTTTGGTGCCTTGTTCTATGTTTGTACAGTGCCTGGCACAATGGGGCATTGATTTTAGCTGGGGTCTCTAGGCGTTACCATAATACAAATAATAGTTATAAAATCATGTAATCCCTTTTATGAATCACTGTCTATATATCCGCTAGAACAGGGTATGCTGATGGTTCATACAAGTTAAGATCATGCCTGGGCCAGCCCAGTGACCTAGCAGTATTGGTTTGTACTGCTACAAAAGAGATCTAGATTTAACTGCTGCTGTTGTCTCCCATGCAGAATCTGGGACTGCTGAAGACGCCTTGTAGTTAGGGCAAGGTTGTTACTCAGAAGTAAGTTGGACAGGTTGATAAAGGAGCAATGTTGGCAGGCTCCCAAAGGAGTCCCAAAACAACTCTCTCAGGCTAGCCGAGTGGTGGCTGCAATGGGAAGGGAAGGGCTCCCATTAGAAAAACTGGAGTCTGACTTTGGAGCTCCATCATTTTTCTGACCCAGTGCTAACGTAATAAACCTGGGTTATCACCTACCACCCAGGGCTTGCTGCAAAAGTTGTAGATGGAGTAAAGGGAGTTGACACTATGGACTCCACCATACTGCAGGCCGATGATGAGGCTGCGGAAGTCCTCTCCTAGTGCCATACTGTATGCATGTTGTCGAATCAGAACAAAGTCAGGCTTAAAGGACCTAGAAGACACAATTAGAGTGATTTTTTAAAAAAATAATCAGCAAGGCTCCTTTTCTTTCCCTCTTTTGCTTCCATCCTCCCCCATTTTTGCTCTCCTTCAAATAGGTGGAATCTTCTCAGGCCACAGCATTGTATCAATTACACTACAAAGAAAAACCTAGTGATAAAAAAAAAAATTAAAATCCTACATAACCACGAGCACAAGGGCTTAGAAACTCTCCAGACAGATTTGCCAGTTTCCATTTCAGACAGGCTCACACAGGAACAATCTATAACAGAAGCCAAAGATCATAAATTCTCTGGTGGGGTGGGGAAATTCTCCCCAGTAATTCCAATAATTCTCTTTTGAAAATCTTGGCCATATTTGGTGACCCTTGTTGCAATGTGCTGCACAGATGAAGGAGGGAAAAGATTGTTTTCTAACAATGGGACTGGGTATGGAAATGAAGCCCACTGGATGGGAAGATCATGCACATATTTCCAAAGATATCTCACACATCCAGGCATCCCCACACATTTCCTTTCACTCACAGACCGCAACGCATATTGGACACAGATCGCTAGAACATCAATACCCGGGGATCATACACTGCAACATAATTAACAAATTTTCAGAGTGCCCATCCAGTGATGGGGCTCACTGCATGAGCAATCAGCTCATTATCCTAGCCAAGACTCGCCATGGGATCTTTATGATTCCAAATGTAGCAACTCTCTAACCAAACTGGAGGCCCTCCACGGTGAGGCAGTAGGAGATAGCTTAGGCATCAACCAGATGGAAATAATTCCTTTGCATACTGTATCTTAGGGCCAATTCAAAGCATTTGGAAACAGCAGTTGGAAAGGCTGCCCGAAACAGAGTTCAGCAGTTGTACTTGAATGCACTGGAGAGACTTTTCCATTGACTTCGGGGTCTATTTTACATTTAAACAAAGTTTGCATCAAGGGCATTGGAAAAACTTCCAGATTGCATTAAAGTTCTTAAGAGAAATTAGTTCTGTCCCCAGGACCCATTACCTCATTGACTTTGAACATTTTCCTTGCTATGAGACTATAATTTCAATCCTTAGGATGTATTGAACTGGAACTCTTTTGGTTTTATAGTCCCAACTTATATTTCCATCGCTCTGGCTGGGAAATCTGAATTCATAGATACTAAGGTCAGAAGGGACCATTATGATCATCTAGTCTGACCTCCTGCACACCGCAGGCCACAGAATTTCACCCATCCACTCCTGTGAAAAACCTCTTACCTATTAGAAGAGAATCCTCCAGCAAGTGACCCGTGCCCCATGCTACAGAGGAAGGCGAAAAACCTCCAGGGCCTCTTCCAATCTGCCCTGGAGGAAAATTCCTTCCCGACCCCAAATACAGCGATCAGCTAAACCCTGAGCATATGGGCAAGATTCACCAGCCAGATACTACAGAAAATTCATTCCTGGGTAACTCAGATCCCACCCCATCTAACATCCCATCACAGGCCATTAGGCCTATTTACCATGAATATTTAATTACCAAAACCATGTTATCCCGTCATACCATCTCCTCCATAAACTTATCAAGTTTAATCTTAAAGCCAGATAGATCTTTTGCCCCCACTGCTTCCCTTGGAAGGCTATTCCAAAACTTCACTCCTCTGATGGTCAGAGACCTTTGTCTAATTTCAAGTCTAAACTTCCTGGTGGCCAGTTTATATCCATTTGTTCTTGTGTCCACATTGGTACTGAGCTTAAATAATGGCGACTCTGGGTCAGATTGTGGCAAAGAGTATTGAGAATAAAACCCAGAACCGCTTATGGTTTTAAACTTTGTTTTATTTGTTGACCTTGGGCTTTTGTTATTAATCTAGACATGGCAAGAAGCATGCTCTGCCCTTGTTATGAGGCAAGAGGCAGAGGTTTTGAAACATCAGACACCGTCCCCTGTAGTATTTCTAACCCACACAGACTCTTTAATGCAGTGGGCACCAAAGGTGGCATGTTTCTCAATCAGTGAAATGTGCAATAAACATCAGGAGGGCTGTACTATTGAATGTGCAGCTGATGTATGGATCTTCCTAAGGTCAACAAAGTGAGGCAAGTGGCAACCCCATGCTGAGAAACAGTGAGAGAATACAAACCTTGGCAGTTTAACTGCTTGACTTCTGCTAACATTCCATGTAGAAAGCACCCACTGGGCAGCCAAACATCCCCAGAAAAGAAATTAACTTTCTGGATGCCAAACATTCAGGATTCAGTGACCCCACCCCCCAGTGGGCTGTTAAACATTCTAGGGTCTAAGCAACCAGATGCTCTAGGTGCATCTTAACTTCCCTCAGGTTCAAGAAGATAGGTTGGCACAATAGCACAAAAGAATTTAAAATGACCCACCACCCAAATTCTTCCTTGCAACCAGTTTGGGAACTGGTCCTTACTGAGCTGGAATGTATTTTATGCACACTGTCCTGGAAGTAGCTTTTGTGCCCACATATGAACCTGCTATATTGACATACACACCTTTCCCCCCCCCCCACCCAATGGCAAACACTCAAGGATAAGATAGAGAATAACACACTAAAAAAAACTGTTACCAGCTGAAACTCTGGGTTGAAAGACTTCAGCCTGCTTGAAGTTTAGAGAAAACTATGGACTTTTAGATACCAAGGAAGCAGGAGATCCCAGTATAATAGATGGCAGTGATACACTGGAGGGTAGGGATAGAGTCCAGAGTGACCTAGACAAATTGGAGGATTGGGCCAAAAGAAATATGATGAGGTTCAACAAGGACAAGTGCAGAGTCCTGCATTTAGGATGGAAGAATCCCATGCACTGCTACAGGCTGGGGACCGACTGGCTAAGCAGCAGTTCTGCAGAAACGTACCTGGGAATTACACAGTGGACGAGAAGCTGGATATGAGTCAACAGTGTGCCCTTGTTGCCAAGAAGGCTAATGGCACATTGGGCTGCATTAGTAGGAGTAGGAGTTGCCAGCAGATCAAGGGAAGTGATTATTCCCTTCTATTTGGCACTGGTGAGGCCAAATCTGGAGTATTGTGTACAGTTTTGGGCCCCCCACTACAGAAAGGATGTGGACAAATTGGAGAGTGTCCAGTGGAGGGCAACGAAAATGATTAGGGGGCTGGGGCACATGACTTATGAGGAGAGACTGAGGAAATTGGGGTTATTTAGTCTGCAGAAGAAAAGAGTGAGGGGGATATTTGATAGCAGCCTTCAACTACCTGAAGGGGGGGCATTCCAAAGAGGATGGAGCTCAGCTGTTCTCAGGGGTGGCAGATGACAGAACAAGGAGCAATGGTCTTAAGTTGCAGTGGGGGAGATCTAGGTTGGATATTAAAAAACACTATTTCACTAGGAGGGTGGTGAACCACTGGAATGGGTTACCTAGGGAGGTGGCAGAATCTCCATCATTAGAGCCTGGCTTGACAAAGTCCTGGCTGGGATGATTTAGTTGGTGTTGGTCCTGCTTTGAGCAGGGGATTGGACTAGATGACCTCCTGAGGTCGCTTCCAACCCGAATATTCTATGATTCTATGATAATGCAGAGTAAATGATGGAGACCTGCTATCTAAACTATATATGTTGTATGAGAAGAGGATTGGTTTCATTGGTCAGAACCCCTCCACTGAAAAAACACTGGGAGAGGGAATAGGGTGCCAATAACCATAGACAATAGTATGATTCTGCCCTACCACTGCCCCGGGCTATGGATCTCTCACAAGCCTCAGCTGAGAAGTGGATCTCTCTTTGGAGATGTGGGGCAATAGCCAGGTCCCAAAGTATCTTGAACAATAAGAAACAAGAGGAATGAGTGCAGGTTCTGCAACCACTAAGGAATAAAGAAGCAAGTGTGATCAAGAGAAGTCTTCCAGGCATCTATAAAGGAGAAACTGAGCCTAGTGGGAAAATGGGGGGCCGAAGGGTAGAAACTGCAAGAAGAGAGATCAAAAGGAAAACAAAGGGCATCATCCTTCGGGAAGCTGGTAAGCCAGCAACTTATAAGGGCGATGATATGAATAGCAAGCAGCTGTGTACCTGGGAAGTAAGAGGCTTGGTTCCCATACAGAAGAGGATTACTCTCAATGATGTCCATTTAGTGTTCTTAGGAGAGTAGATTACTTTTGAAACAATTATTCATTCAGAGGGATAAACCATGTTCTAATACAATGAGCCCTTGAATTTTTAAATGGCTAACAGTATTATAGTTTCCTTTCCCAGCTCCACTCATCCACACAACAAGCAACAAGAATGACAACCTAAACAGAAAGTTGACACGACATCTAAAAGAGAAATGGTTGAGAGTAGACTCCCTTTTCAAATGACATTAAAAATAATTGGGCCAGGAAGGTTCTGTAGCATCTATGCATTGAAGTCCCAAGTACCCTCGTCTGATGGGGCTAGAAGTGTGGAGATGGTATGCGTACTCAGTTCTTGACCAACCCCCTCAACCCAGGTTTCGGAATAGCACTGATGGGCCTTGTTTGCGTAGAACCACATCTAGGCCTCCTTGGCCAAAACAAAGGTTGCCCGAAAGCAGATAGGCAGAGGAAGAAGCTGTCTTGGAAATATAGTGGAAAGTAAAATGCTACGGATAAAGCTGAATGTGAAAATCCAGAACAGCAGCTCAGAATATACCAGCAATAACTTGTAGCTGTGCCTTGTACGCTTCGCGCAGGTGCCCTAGCTTTCCTAGGCAGAAGTAGGGTTCCTGAATGCACACACCCTCCTCCCTACTGTGGCCAGATGGCTGCAGCTTTTGGCAGAAGAGAGAGCCCTTCCTCATCCCAGCTTCCCCAAAAGCCCTTTCCCATACTCAGCAGAATCTAAAGATGCAAGTCCAATTCTCATTTACACTATATACCTCTTTGCCAGTGTAAAAGAGCTTTCAAATGGGGGTAGCTGTAAACTAGAATGGAATGCAGGACCATAGTGTAAATGAGAATCAGACCTTTTGCCATTTAAACACTCCCACAAAAATTTCATGTTCAGGTTGAACTGATTTGCAATATTATATTTTAAAACATATTTTTGGTTTATTCTTCTCTAATGCTGACCCTGGAATGGGCATGCATGGCTTTGTCATCTCTAGGCTTGGACTGTGGTAATATTCTCTACTTAGGGTTATCTCGAACCTCCAGAAGCTCCAAACAGTGCAGCGTATAGCTGGCCACCTCCTGAGAGGCACAATTCACCACAAGCACATTGCAGCTCTCTCCTAGTCTGATGTAACTTCCCACTTGTGCCAGATGCTATTCAAAGTGAGTGGCTGCCTCTCACCCTAGGGCTCATCATGGCCGTTCAGACTGGCTGGAAGGCTCTTGCTGTCGGTTTCAATAGCTGAGCACCCCAAAAGTGGAAGCAGTGGCTCACAGTTGAAAGTCTCCTACCTTTGGAAGCTGGAAGCGTCTCAACTATGAGGCCACCATGCAAGACATTTATTTTGGTTCATATTTGAGTGACTGCTTTTTGTTTTGCGCCAATGTGTTTCAGTTCTTTTTTCTAAATGGTAAAACTAATTTTAGCAATGGACCCAACTCAGAGACATGGATCCAAACACCCACGGCTTTTGGGAAAATTAAGATCTGAATCCAGATCCTAACTTCTTGGCTCATGCTTAACTATACCTAAATTTATGTTTCAATATTTACAATTGCACAACTTAGCTGTCTTGGCAACAGGTGTGAGAGAAAGTAATAAATAAGCATTTGAAGGACAAATCAAGGGAATTTTTTTGCTGCTGTTCTCACAGTTAAACACTCCAGGAGCAGCAACAATGGCTCTGACAGTGGAGAACACTCTAAGAAGCAGCAGAGAATCAGAACTGAAAAGATCAGTAACATTTCACTGTAGTGGTTAGGTTCTCCAGCCATTGTGGACTGGAACACAGCAAATGACACTAGCAAATCCTGCTGGAAGGTGTAATTTCCTATTTCCTAGTTCTGATTATAGACTTGACTCTAGCTTGTTTCCTGGTCCTTCAGTTGTTCATGGAGAACTCCAAAGAGCTTTGTGAGCATTAGAAAAATAAAATTCAGGAGTATGTTATGCTGCCAAAACACCATTTAAAATCCCTTCCCCCTCCCTTCAAAAAGTCACCCACAGACAGTGAAAAATTACATCTACTTCCACAAATAAGGTCTGTTTGACCTAGCACTTTACTTCTGCATCATTAGATTTCTTTTGTGACTGTGAGGGAATCACACAGGAGGGCAGCTGGCCATCTCTTCTATTCATTTCAGCACTCACCATCTAATCACACAAAGAACAGAAGGTTGCATTACGGTGACATGTTTTTTCCTTTGCATGATGATGAGCTTACGGAGTTCTTTGACCATTCTATAGGAGGAGGGCTGTCTCTCTTTCAGTCTTACAGGGCACTCTGTTTCCCATGTTCACACAAGAAGGCATCTTGGATACCAAAGACTGAATTAAAGTATCTTAAGTTTTCTGAGTGGCCAACCTGTTTTACCTAAATTCTCTTACAAAGCCTCTCTTATCTTTTCAGTACTCAAAGAAAGGGAAGGAAAGTGTATAATTAAGCAATAACGTACAAAAGGCTATGTGTTGTCAGGGGATTAATGGAGTCTTCAGGCAAAGTTCTGAGGCACAAGGCCAAAACTGGAGTGACTTCAGCTACCTAACGGTGCAATAATCCCCCAAAGTATGCACTACCTCAGGTGTGCCTGAGATAATATAAAATGGCATTTATGAAATATGATCAAATCCTGTCTGTGCATTACCTGGGTGTTAGTGATATAGTTATGACATCACTGACAACCAATTACAAAGCTTGGCTATTTTTGGTTTTACATCCATTATTATATATTTCACAATGTTAGAATTACTGTATGTTCCCACATTTCTCATTATATTAATTTAAATAGCATCGTAAAATAGGAGATCTTCCATTTCAACAAAACCCTCACGTCTTAATTTTCTACAGAAAGGAGAAATCCTTCTTCCCTTACTCATGCAAAGAATCCCACTGAACTCAATGGGACTACTCATGTGAGTAATGTGACTGGGACTTGATCTTTGGAAAGCATTATTTGACAGGTTTCAGAGTAGCAGTTGTGTTAGTCTGAATTCGCAAAAAGAAAAGGAGGACTTGTGGCACCTTAGAGACTAACAAATTTATTTGAGTATAAGCTTTCGTGAGCTACAGCTTACTTCATCGGATGCATTTCTTTGCATTATTTGACAGTGTAAAGAAGGGGAGTAGCTATTTTAACTAGACAGTTGGGGATTCTTTTGGCACAGAGAAATCCACAGGTGGCAGGAGGGGTCCAGTGGCCAAGAGAAGGGGATTATGGTAAGAGCACTGGGAGCCACTGCAGCCACCACAACTTAGAGCAGCCTCAAGGTTTGCTCTAAGTTGCTTCTTCAGAATGGACTTACATCTATTGGCCCAAGGACCAGGAAGTTGTAAAGCTGGGTTACATGCTCCTCAAGCCATACAAGAACAGTCTCCAAAATCCATCCCCATATTTTTACTTGTAAACTGAATAAATTTGTCATGAAACTCAGTGATGAACAATAAACAGAGAACCTCACATAGCCCTTTTTGCAAGCACATTTCAGAACAGAACCACACTTTAGGAAAAGTGGTAGAGATCAAAAAGTTACCAACAAAGAGATTGAAGATTTTAACAGTCCCTGTTACAACAATGGCAGAAGCCAATGGGGTTGTATATGTGTAGGCTTGGCACAATTAAATTTTTATTATTTTATCATTTCAACTGATAATATCGAAGTTCATTTTCAAGCATTTTTTTACGTTTAGCCATTTAAATTTTCAGAGTTGCACAAAAATTATGGGTTTTAAGCTTCTAAATGTTCACAGCCGTGGGAAATTATGAGAGGGTGTCAGACAATTATTTAATGGCAGACATTGAGATTCAAAATGTTAAAGCTTTATAACTAGGGCCCTACCAAATTCACAGCTGTGAAAAACACGTCCCAGACCGTGAAATCTGGTCTTTTGTGTAATTTTACCCTATTCTATACATATTTTAGGATTTTGTGGGGGAGACCAGCATTTCTCAAACTTGGGGACCTGAACCAAAAGGGAGTTGCACAGAGGATGGAAGGCTATCATAGGGGAGTCACAGTATTGCCACCCTTGCTTCTGTGCTGGGTGGCCAGAGAGCGGTCGATGCTGTCAGGACGCCCAGCTCTGAATGCAGCACCCCACCAGCAGCAGTGCTGAAGTAAGGGTGGCAATGCCATACCAAGCCACCCTTACTCATGTGCTGCTGCCTTCAGACCTGGGCAGCCGGAGAGTGTCGGCTGCTGGCCGAGGGCCCAGCTCTGAAGGCAGCAGCTCAGAGGTAAGGGTGGCAATACCACACCATGCCATCCTTCTGTGCTGCTGCTGGCAGCAACATTACCTTGAGAGCGGCAGCTGCTGACTGAGAGCCCAGCTCTGAAGGCAGCACCTCCGCCAGCAGCAGTGCTGAAGTAAGGGTGGCAATACTGTGACCTCCCTACAGTAACCTTGCAACCTCCCCTAGAACTCCATTTTGGGTCAGAACTCCTAGAGCTACAACACTGTGACATTTCAGATTTAAATATCTGAAATCATGAAATTTATGATTTTTAAAAGCCTATGACTATGAAATTCACCAAAATGGATCGTGAATTTGGTAGGGCCCTATTTATAACCATTACAAGCACAAATTGTCAACAACACATGTCCAAATACACAAAGTAAATATCCTTAAACAAACTCTAATGAGTTCTTAAGCAGCATTTTTCTTACTTTACCTATCTGTAGGTTTTGGTCATCATTGATGGAAATATTTTTTCTTGCTTTGTGTGTGTACAGTGAAATCAATGTTTAGTGACATTTACTGATCAAAATCTACTCTTTCCACAACTATACCTGTAGAACAAAGCAGACTTTGCCCCATCATTTCCAACATTCAATTTTCCTCTGAAACATCACTTAATAAAAACCCATGAAGAAAAGAGATGAATAGAAGCAAAAAAGTGACCAAACTTAAATACTTTAACTAGCTTTTTCATTCAGTTTACGATTTAGCTAATGAATGATAACTCAGACCTTGGCCTCAAATTTCTTAGCAGAAGGAATACGTGTAAATGTGAAAGGGCCAGGGAGGGGTTTTAATCTCTAAATTGTTCCCCACCCTTGTCTGGTAACAGTGACTTCTGCTTTCTGGCAGCTGCCTCCACTCCAAATGTTTTCCCAATAGCTGTCAGCATCCCACTCACACGTCAGCTGGATGCCAGCTGCTGGAGAGGTGAAGAGGGACATTATTCATCCGGGATATAACTAAACCCCGATGAGAGAAACAGTCCCTCCAAGCAGCTGTTTAACAGCAGCAACTGGAATGGATGCAACCAAAGAAAACCCTAACCTCCCCATTCTGCTTCTGCTAAAAAAAAAGGGGGTGGGTGGGGTGGGGACGATGGTGGAAGAATAAGGCAATCACCTCTCTTGTGGGACTAGTTACTAGGGTTTATAAAAAGTGTGTTGCACATGCTAGATTGTTAAATATGTAAGTACAGGCTGCTAAATTCTACCCTGATTTACACCTTATTCTAACCCACTGACTTCCCTGGGTTGCTGAGTGCTTAGGTGAGGGTAGCAGTTTGCTGGGGAGAGAGGGCGGGTTGTTTTTTCTTTAAATACATATTTAAAAAGTTACATTCTCTTTGAAATATACCAGCATGACATCTATTTAAAATAGTCAGCCAAATTTATTTAATTTGAAATACATTTATTCTGTACACTTTGTGTTAAATATATGGCACATATTGTACTGTTATAATACAGTACATTGTGTAGATCATGGAAAAACTATACGCTACATATATTATTTTTCCGTCTGGCTTTTGGGAGACTACATTCTCCAGATCAGTTTCTTCATCCTCCTAAACTTTCCTTCCTTTGCAGGGATTCCCAGTTTGGCTTTAAAAAAGACAGGACATTTTCCTAAAACGTGTGTGGAATTTAGCCAAATGATGAAGAGGCACCAACTAGGGTTCTTCTGTGAAACAAGATTTCTGGAAGATGTCAGAGGTGAACACTGAGTTTCCTATTAGAGAACCTCTTGGATCGACATATACCTACTAGCTCTCTCAAACTACTTTCATGTATCCTTTGCAGAACAATGGCAGAAAGAACCCACCCCCTAGCAGTGAGCAGTCTCTGGGCGACAAAAAATACTGATTGCCTAGCAGTGAGCAGCTAATGTGTGGCAAGAAAATATCGTCATAGGACAGGAAACTAAACACCTCTTGCAGAGGACAGCCTCTGTGTGGTAGACTATCCCCTTTGTTGCGTGGGTGGGGCCCTATGTGACAGGAAAACATCCACTTGAGACAGGTGGTCATCCACATGTGGAATTAAAGCATTCACATCCCAGAGCTGGCAACCCTTGTACAGCAGGAATATACTTGCCTCTTGGAGCAAGCAGATGCTGAACAGCAGGAAAAGGCCTGCCCCCAGCATGGTGAGTTGTACGTGGAAGTGGCAGTTTCCTATCCGTGAGATCATATCATAGATCATAGTGCAAAAGCATGTCATGGAGAAACAGATTTTTAGGGCACAATGGATTTAGGATTGTGATGCAACAGGCTCCAGCTCTGTCACTAGAACACATGCAAATACTAAATCAGCCAGAATCAACAGAACGGTCACAATTAAGTAAAGAGACGAATGGGCTTGTATTGAAGAAACAGAACAATCATTGGCCTCTCCACAGTTGTGATTGACAGGGTCATTTCAGCCAGCTAGCAGAGTGAAGCATGCACATTGTTAGACAAAACGGCTGAATTGCAAGCAAAATCTGTAGTACTAACCCCTCTCCCTGCAAGAGACCTGTGCTCACCCCGTAGGATTTCCTTCCCAACAGCCAGTTTTTTCAGCATGGCTGGTTCCACTTCTCTTCACTTTCAGTCTCTCTGTTTGCCAGTGGCCAATTCTGTCTCATTTTGATCCAGTGGAACTAACCCACTCCTTTTCTCAAGCATGATCTGTTTGTATCAATCTATTTAGGTACCTATGACTCTCCTCACTGCAGTACCTAAACCTCTTACAGTTAGTCATTTATTATTTGTAAGATGGCAGTGCCTCAGGGGGCCCAACTCACAGACCAAGACACTATTGTGGAGGGCACCATACAAACACACAAAGAGATGGGCCTTATCCTGGATGTTCATATCACTAGCTGGCGGCAGAAGAACTAGAGTGCCAAAAAGATGCCTCTACCTGAAGGAGCCAACTAGAGAGGCAGAAAGAGGGGAGAAATCCGACATATATTTAATCCATATCTTTAAAAATCTGAAACACTCCCACAGAAGCTGCTTTTCCCTGTGAAAGAAAACACTCCTAGATTTCAGTGTACCTCTGCTTCCCCCCCCCCACATCTGCCAGAGGCAAAAACTGCAGGCTCACTAGGCCTGGGTGGCAAACACAGCCCTGAATTTTATCTAATGCAGAGAGAGAGGGCAGGCTTGGGAGTTTTAAGCATCAAGTTAGAAATATACAGTAGGCTCCCTGGGCCTGATTCTCATTTCCACGGAGGCCCTTTCATCCTGTGCTGGCAGCGTAAAGGGACTCAAAGTGGGTGTAACCCTAACAGTTTACGATCTCTTTAGGCTGCCAGAGTGCAGTGTACAGGGGCCTTAGTGGAAATAAAAATCAGGCCCATTAGGTCTAATCCCAACAGGGGTGACTCAGCCCTTCATCCTTCTGAGACAGACAAATTAAGTCCCAGGCAGTTTACTGTGTGTGGGTCTTTCAGACATCACTTTAATAACTGCGGTCCTGGGCATGGATATTGCAGCTATGAGCTGGTACGCTCCAGCCAGAGGTGGCTGCATTTCACTGGGGAAGCAATGCCTGTTTCCAAGGTGGTTAGTGATCTTTTGGAATGAAAGGTCCTCTATAGCTATGAAGCCGCTCATCAAATTGCACAATATTATTTATTTAACATTTAACTGGGAAAGTTTTGGTGCTGCATATCATCACAGGACTGATGCTGCAATTGTTATGCAGGCAGGGCAGGTGCACTGCAGAATCTCCCCACACTGCTCTGACAAGGCATTATGCTAATATCCCACATCACATCCACTTGTTCTGTTGCTGGTCCTACTGAACAGAGGCATCCGGAGTGTTGCAATAAGTATGGTACTTGGGTAATGTGGGAAAGAGTTCATTAGAGACTACATAAGCCATAATATGGTTATTCTCTTTCTTTCTGAATTTTTGGAGACGTGTGCAAGGAAGAGCTCTCAGAGTGAATGTTATATGGAGAAACAGAGGTACAGAGAAATTAAAGCAAACATTTTCAAATGTCGGTAACTCAATAGTTAGGCATCTGAATCCATATTCAGGCTGCTAGATAAGTGACCAGATTTTTAGAGGTACTGAGAATCCTGTAGGCATGTCTCCATTGCATCTGGGAGCAAGCCACCCAGCCCAGATCCACAGACTTGTGTTATCAGGGCTCAGAAATACCTGTGTGGACATGGAGGCTCGGGCTGGAATTCAGGCTCTGAAGCCTGGGGAGAGGGTGAGGGATGTGGGCTCAAGAGCCCGAGCTGCAACATCCAAGCAATGTCTGCATACCTATTTCTAGAGCACTAGTGGGAGTATGTGGACCGGGCCTGTGAGGCTCACTCCCAGATGTAGTGCAGACATGCCCCTAGTCCTCATTGAACTGCCTGTCATTTGTGGGAGCCCCGTGTCTCTAAAAATCAGGCCACCTTACTTCAGCTGCCCAAGTTTAACATTCTTAGCTGAAGTGACTTACCCAAGATGTCACAAGCTAGTGGCAGAATCCAAAACGGCATGAAGGTCCACTTACTGCCACTCCCCACTCTCCCCAATTGACAACTCTGCGTACAAAATTATGTATTTAATTTTGTCTGAGGGAAGGGATAGGGATAGAGCTTTAAGTAATATTGTACCTTCCCGTTAAACAGGGCTTCTTTTTCAGAAAAGAGCGCCACAATTATTTACTTGTGCAGTTCTAATCAATTGGCATAGGGACGAATAGACTGTCCTAAATTGTAGGCCCCAAAAACAATAAAAAAGGGGTTTGAGTTAAGCATGCAATAGACCCTATCTATTCCATATGAATGACTGGGAGACCCATTGCAAATAACTGAATTTAACTAACTAGGGAAGAATTCAATTAACACAATTTAAAATGTGAAGATAATATACCAGAAAATGTTTTGTTTATTAATACGAAGTGTAGGTTATTTTTATTTATTCATAATCTACTAGTACATACATGACAGTGCATTGACTGTTTTAAATTAGTAATTCAAACCCTTACTGCAGCACTCCGTTACCATTCCTTTGAAGAGGAGCATGGAGCGGCCATTGCTTTTTCGGGGGTGGGGGATCCTAAATGTGCATATTAGTGAGGTACCATTGCTTCCTATGTCCCGTTAGGGGGATTTCCAGGCATTCAGGACATTAAAAATTTAGCACTAGCACTATATCTTGCCAGCTTGGAGTGTTCTGACTGCTTCTGTAAAGCCTGGTTAATAATTAACTTAGATTTAGTGAGGTGTGAGGGGAAAAAAAGTAGTGAACAAAATATGACCTCCAGAACTATTCATCCATGGGATAATTTCACATTACCTGTGATATTATCAGGACTGTCCTGACATTAGGGGCTTTGTCTTATACATGCAACTATACTTCCTCCCATCCCCTCCCCCAAAAAAGAAAAGGAGTACTTGTGGCACCTTTTCTTTTTGCGAATATAGACTAACACGGCTGTTACTCTGATCCCCCCAAAAAGTGTCCCAATTGTTCACATTTGCTATCTGGTCACCCTACCTGAGACTTAAATGGTTCATCTGTACCACGCCCCCAAACAATCCCCTTGCCCAGGAAAAAATAATCTCTTGCTTTGTTTTTGTTCAATCAACATTTTCTCCACTCTGTGGCCTTGAACTTGTAACTCTTTTCAGGTTCTCTGGGCCGCCTCAGACCTTCCATTCCTTGAGTGAACATAAGCAATTGCTTAAGCAGAAGCTTGCTGTACTGTGGTTTGGGTATTTTAGAAGTAGAAATTACTCATGTTTCTTCTGAGGAATTCTCTGCTCCTCAGTGTTTGCAGAGAGCATTAACTTAGAACCTCCCTAATTTATTCCCACAATATTACAGATCTGTCAATCCTTCCCATCTTCTTTAGGGGTTTACTCTGGCTGTGAGTAGAATAACTCAACCACAATGAGTATCAAATTATCTTCATTAGGGAGCTGTGTGTATACATACATGAGGATTGTGCCTGGGTGAGACTGTCTGTGGCATGGGTGGATTTATGGGTATATAACATATGTGCTCTTGTGGCTTGGAGAAACATGTGCACGAGGGAGGAGAAGGTGAGTTGCACGTGCACAAGAGACAAGTTGCATGTGTGTCAGGAAACTGAAGTATGTGCATGCCTGTGTCTGTGTCCATGGCTGTGCAGTATGTGTGCACACACACAATTGGCACGTATATATATTTTCATGTTTATGAGCAGTATAAATTATGAGGTTATTATGGGAGTGCCTAAAGACCAACCAAGAACAGGGCCCCATTGTGCTAGACACTGTATAATCACAGATAGGAGACATGACAGACAAAAAGGTAAGGGAATGGAGCATAACACACATGCAAAGTGAACAGTGTGATGGTGGCAAGTCTTATGTTAGTGCCACAATACTATTGATTTTAATTTTTTGGGCAGGTTGTCATGAGTAGGGTATTAGCTAAATGGAAAGACAAAGGGAGGGATTGGTGTGAGGAGGACAAGACAGAGGGGAAGAGCGTGGGGAGGAAGATAGGAGAGGCAGGTTTGGAGTGAATGAGTGAAGTGTGACAGATGTATGCGTCATCCGGAAAAATAACACCGAACATTGTCCAATGTTTTCTCCTCTTCTCTTAGCTTGACTTTTGGTAGGCATGAGGGTTGGAGAGCATCTATGGGATAAGACAAAGAATGAGAGTTCCCAGTGATACACAGTATGATAAACCTAGTGATTTCCTACAAATCTGTTCTCCAGCCCCACACAGAAGAATTTGAATAGTGTGGGAATTCTCTTCTGACCAAGGCTGGAGGGAGGGAAGAGTCTTTCCACAAGACGTATGAGTGTTCTCCTTTCTTAGCTTCCCAAAGTGAGAGAGAATTTCTTTTTCATTCTCTGTGTCTTCTAACCTGCTCCAAGGGTGGTAATATAAGACAGCTGTTCTATGGTCCCAAGTGAGCTAAGCAGGGGGCCATACCAGCACATATGGTGAACAAATGCTGCATGTGTGCACTAGTATGTCAAAGCTGAGATACGTCCAAATAGATATAACACATGACCAGATCCACATATGCAAGGCACCCATACAGATTCCCACCCACCCACCCACCAAGTCACCCCCACCATACAAATATCCACATCTACAAGCACACAAGGACAAACACAAAGACGCGTACACACCACTGCCACAGCCAGATACACACATACTCTTTCTCATATATAAACACCCATCCAGAAAGACACCCAATAATACAGACAACTCACTCACCCCAAACAAAAGACACCCCGTTTTTCGGACACAAAGTTTTATTGCCAGTAACAGTTTAATAAATGAAGGAAAGTTTTGATAGACCCATGAATAACTTCAAGGGCATGGGAAGAGAAAAGAAAATGGGATCAATACAGGTGATCTTCTTGGAGAGCATTCCAGTTTTGTGTGTGAGTGAACAAAGGAGTAGACTGGCACTGACCACCAGCTGATGGATGCACCAGTGGTTTGGATTCACATAGCATGGAAGGGGGGGACGTAGGAGACAATTTCTTGGTGCAAGTGCTAGAGGAGCCAACTGGGGGGGAGCTTTTCTTGACCTGCTGCTCACAAACCAGGAAGAATTAGTAGGGGAAGCAAAAGTGGATGGGAATCTGGGAGGCAGTGACCATGAGTTGGTTGAGTTCAGGATCCTGACACAGGGAAGAAAGGTAAGCAGCAGGATACGGACCCTGGACTTCAGGAAAGCAGACTTCGACTCCCTCAGGGAATGGATGGGTAGGATCCCCTGGGGGACTAACATGAAGGGGAAAGGAGTCCAGGAGAGCTGGCTGTATTTCAAGGAATCCCTGTTGAGGTTACAGGGACAAACCATCCCGATGTGTTGAAAGAATAGTAAATATGGCAGGCGACCAGCTTGGCTTAACGGTGAAATCCTAGCAGATCTTAAACATAAAAAAGAAGCTTACAAGAAGTGGAAGGTTGGACATATGACCAGGGAAGAGTATAAAAATATTGCTCGGGCATGTAGGAATGAAATCAGGAGGGCCAAATCGCACCTGGAGCTGCAGCTAGCGAGAGATGTCAAGAGTAACAAGAAGGGTTTCTTCAGGTATGTTGGCAACAAGAAGAAAGCCAAGGAAAGTGTGGGCCCCTAAATGAATGAGGGAGGCAACCTAGTGACAGAGGATGTGGAAAAAGCTAATGTACTCAATGCTTTTTTTGCCTCTGTCTTCACTAACAAGGTCAGCTCCCAGACTGCTGCGCTGGGCATCACAACATGGGGAATAGATGGCCAGCCCTCTGTGGAGAAAGAGGTGGTTAGGCACTATTTAGAAAAGCTGGACATGCACAAGTCCATGGGGCCGGACGAGTTGCATCCGAGAGTGCTAAAGGAATTGGTGGCTGTGATTGCAGAGCCATTGGCCATTATCTTTGAAAACTCGTGGCGAACGGGGGAAGTCCCGGATGACTGGAAAAAGGCTAATGTAGTGCCAATCTTTAAAAAAGGGAAGAAGGAGGATCCTGGGAACTACAGGCCAGTCAGCCTCACCTCAGTCCCCGGAAAAATCATGGAGCAGGTCCTCAAAGAATCAATCCTGAGGCACTTACATGAGAGGAAAGTGATCAGGAACAGTCAGCATGGACTCACCAAGGGAAGGTCATGCCTGACTAATCTAATCGCCTTCTATGATGAGATTACTGGTTCTGTGGATGAAGGGAAAGCAGTGGATGTGTTGTTTCTTGACTTTAGCAAAGCTTTTGACATGGTCTCCCACAGTATTTTTGTCAGCAAGTTAAAGAAGTATGGGCTGGATGAATGCACTATAAGGTGGGTAGAAAGTTGGCTAGATTGTCGGGCTCAACGGGTTGTGATCAATGGCTCTATGTCTAGTTGGCAGCCGGTGTCAAGTGGAGTGCCCCAGCGGTCGGTCCTGGGGCCGGTTTTGTTCAATATCTTCATAAATGATCTGGAAGATGGTGTGGATTGCACTCTCAGCAAATTTGCGGATGATACTAAACTGGGAGGAGTGGTAGATATGCTGGAGGGCAGGGATAGGATACAGAGGGACCCAGACAAATTGGAGGATTGTGCCAAAAGAAATCTGATGAGGTTCAATAAGGATAAGTGCAGGGTCCTGCAGTTAGGACGGAAGAACGCAATGCACTGCTACAGACTAGGGACCGAATGGCTAGGCAGCAGTTCTGCGGAAAAGGACCTAGGGGTGACAGTGGACGAGAAGCTGGATATGATTCAGCAGTGTGCCCTTGTTGCCAAGAAGGCCAATGGCATTTTGGGATGTATAAGTAGGGGCATAGCGAGCAGATCGAGGGACGTGATCATTCCCCTCTATTCGACATTGGTGAGGCCTCATCTGGAGTACTGTGTCCAGTTTTGGGCTCCACACTACAAGAAGGATGTGGATAAATTGGAGAGAGTCCAGCGAAGGGCAACAAAAATTATTAGGGATCTGGAACACATGACTTATGAGGAGAGGCTGAGGGAACTGAGATTGTTTAGTCTGCAGAAGAGAAGAATGAGGGGGGATTTGATAGCTGCTTTCAACTACCTGAGAGGTGGTTCCAGAGAGGATGGTTCTAGACTATTCTCAGTGGTAGAAGAGGACAGGACAAGGAGTAATGGTCTCAAGTTGCAGTGGGGGAGGTTTAGGTTGGATATTAGGAAAAACTTTTTCACTAGGAGGGTGGTGAAACACTGGAATGCGTTACCTAGGGAGGTGGTAGAATCTCCTTCCTTAGAAGTTTTTAAGGTCAGGCTTGACAAAGCCCTGGCTGGGATGATTTAATTGGGGATTGGTCCTGCTTTTAGCAGGGGGTTGGACTAGATGACCTCCTGAGGTCCCTTCCAACCCTGATATTCTATGATTCTATGGAAATAATTTGTGTATTGGGAGGCAAAAATTAGTGGGACAAGTGAACACAATGGCTGTCATAGATCTGAATTTTAAATATTTAACACAGACTCACGAAATCTTACATGGAAAAATCACTGGAAATTTGCATAGATACAAGCATGGTCACAATCACTGAAAAATGGCTGGAGAACTATAAACAAAGCTCAACAGAGGTGTATCAAGTTTGTGGGATATGTCTAGCGGGCTGTCCCAGTGATCATCAGTGTGAGATCTGATCGATTTTAACATCCATATTAATGCTGTAGAAGAATACGGTAGAGAGCATCTACTTAAGATACGGTATTTGGGTCTGTCATACAACTCATTGAGCAACTTACAGTGGTTATAAAAATGGGTAGGGAAGAAGACAATTAAATTTCCAACCTGAACAAATGTAAGGGTAAAGAAAACAAAATAAAATTTGAAAAATGGTAATGACAGAACAAACTATGAAGTGAACTCGGGGAAAAACGTGATTTGGGGGCAGCATATACAATGTCATTCACATCATGAAACAAAGAGGTGATCATTGCTCTATATATGACTTAGGTCAGATTTCAGCTAACATACCATATTGATATTCTGGGCACCTCAGTACCAGAAAGAAGTGGACTAATGCTGTCTAACTCATGAAATGGATAGATGGCCAGGATGAATAGAGAGCAACACTACGGGATGTGCCTTTGCCTGCAGAGAGAGCAACACTACGGGATGTGCCTTTGCCTGCAGTAGACTGTGGTTGATGCAAGGTGGTTATTCTGAAATGCTAACAACTACAGAAATCTCCAACAGCCTGAGAGGTGGCATCCTGCCCTGAGGCAGCGCAGAAGGCAATGTTGAAGAGGAAAATCTTCCCTAAGGAAGATGGTGCTGAGAAGCAGACAGGTTAGTAGAGGACATACACAGAAGTATTCTGCAGCCACCAGACCTGCAGATATTCAAGCAGACTGTCCCCATCAAAGTGGAACATATATGGGGCTGGCTGTGCGTGCAAAGCAGTATTTACAGTCGAAGTGAGTCAGCAGGAAAATACGAGAGGGAAAGGTGAAATGAAGACCATTGCCCATTGGCAGTATCATCAGACCTGAAGTACAAAAGATTATGAGAATGGGACGTTTCTGCCTAAATTAATGGGTGGGGAAAAGTGAGGATAGAAAACAACAAAACTAGGAAGTAATGTACATTTGGGCCCTGATCCAAAGCCCATCAAAGCCAATGGGAGCCTGTCCATTGACCTCAGTGGGCTGTGGCCAGGCACCTGACTCATCCTTCTTGCTCTCACATCTCTCTAAAAAGAAAGATATGCAAAGAAAGTCAGACTTTCTCACCTTACTACCTTGGTGCCATTCCTCATGACCTGCATGTCCACCATGCAGCCACCAGTAACGTAAGCAGCCAGGTTCAGCTCTGAGAACTCAGCCTGCAGTGAAGTGAAAGAACAGAGCATTACATGGTGACAGAAAACACAAAGAATAAATTGACAGAAATGCAAAACTGTCTTCACATGGAATATTTCTTTCAAAAGTTTTCCATGAGGCAACAGCAGATCCAATTACTGCTGATTTGCAATGGAAACACTGGAGAAGTGTTTATTGCTCCAATACTAATGCTGCATGACTACTCAGGATTAAGTTTATTGCAGTAATAAATACTAAAGGAATTAAGAACCATTGGGCCAAAAAACAAAAACAGAGGTAAAATCACTTGAGTATGACTCAAGTTCCCACTTGGAAACATTCATTTGGAATTATGTCTGAATCCGCTGTCATGGCACTGGCCAGCTATAAACCTAATGCAAGAGATTTATGCTTCCCTTAATGGCCAAAAAGCCTCATTATGCTGCAGGAAGGTGACAAACAGGGGAATCTAGCTGAAGTGGCTTAGCTATTAAAGGTTTAACTATTAAATGTTTAGCGGTGCTGGAGCGGGGTAGGTTACTACGTTACTGTTTAATTATTAAAACAATTCAGTGTGTTCTCTTTGTAAAGTGTAACTCACACTCAAGAAAAGGTTAGCAAAGAATAATCAAGCAATTAGAGGTAAAAGGTGAGTTCCAGGTGACTACGCCTGCTGCATGTCTCAGATGGATCCCAAGGACTTCAACAGTGTCATATATGTAATAATCCCCTAGAAATGCATTTGACTGAGGGCCTGATTACCAATATGGAATATCATGAGGAAAGGAGTGCAAATTAGACTTGGGGAATGTATTGAAAATTATATGCGGGAGTAGGATGTCAATATAAGCCAGTCAGGATATTCAGAATTTCTAAAGTCTTCCTTAATTACAGTTTAATGAATAAACTGTAGTGAGGCATAGTATGTCTGTCTAAAGTGCCTATCACCATAGCTTTCAAGGCCCTGATTCTGCAACAAGACACATGCAGGTAAACCCCTTTACCAATG
Organism: Lepidochelys kempii; assembly: GCF_965140285.1. NCBI lineage: Eukaryota > Metazoa > Chordata > Testudines > Cheloniidae > Lepidochelys > Lepidochelys kempii. Next base: position 255,523,432 of record NC_136380.1, read on the forward strand.
CAAAGCCCTATTAAAATCAACTGGGCTCCATGGGAAGGCAGGAGTCTATCTCATTGTGTATCTCACTGCAGTAACAAGAGAAGGAGTACTTGTGGCACCTTAGAGACTAACCAATTTATCTGAGCATAAGCTTTCGTGAGCTACAGCTCACTTCATCGGATGCATACTGTGGAAAGTGTAGAAGATCTTTTTATACACATAAAGCATGAAAAAATACCTCCTCCCACCCCACTCTCCTGCTGGTAATAGCTTATCTAAAGTGATCACTCTCCTTACAATGTGTATGATAATCAAGGTGGGCCATTTCCAGCACAAATCCAGGGTTTAACAAGAACGTCTGGGGGGGGGGCAGGAAAAAACAAGGGGAAATAGGTTACCTTGCATAACGACTTAGCCACTCCCAGTCTCTATTCAAGCCTAAGTTAATTGTAGCCAATTTGCAAATGAATTCCAATTCAACAGTTTCTCGCTGGAGTCTAGATTTGAAGTTTTTTTGTTGTAATATAGCAACTTTCATGTCTGTAATCGCGTGACCAGAGAGATTGAAGTGTTCTCCGACTGGTTTATGAATGTTATAATTCTTGACATCTGATTTGTGTCCATTTATTCTTTTACATAGAGACTGTCCAGTTTGACCAATGGTGGATGTGCAGGTGAACATCCACCAATGTGATATATGCCATCATGTGCCAGCAATACCCCTCTGCCATGTACATTGGTCAAACTGGACAGTCTCTATGTAAAAGAATAAATGGACCCCCCCTCCTCAGACGTTCTTGTTAAACCCTGGATTTGTGCTGGAAATGGCCCACCTTGATTATCATACACATTGTAAGGAGAGTGATCACTTTAGATAAGCCATTACCAGCAGGAGAGTGGGGTGGGAGGAGGTATTTTTTCATGCTTTATGTGTATAAAAAGATCTTCTACACTTTCCACAGTATGCATCTGATGAAGTGAGCTGTAGCTCACGAAAGCTTATGTTCAAATAAATTGGTTAGTCTCTAAGGTGCCACAAGTACTCCTTTTCTTTTTGCGAATACAGACTAACACGGCTGTTACTCTGAAACCTGTCACTGCAGTAACAAGGCCTAAATTTGGATGCAGAAAATTGATCTTCTCTCTTGAATCATTACAAGGGAAAAAGGGGCCACATCTTTTAAATTCATGTGTGACTTTTCATTACAGATTTTTTAAAAAGCAATTGGGCAATGTTGTCCTCTAACTAGTCCTCTAACTAGTTCAAACTGGCTTCTACCTAATTTTGTAGCTATGCAGTGTTGCCAACTCTCACAATTACATCATGAGTCATACAATACATTAGCGTTTTTCTTAAAGGCCCAGTAACTGAAATCAAGAGATTGTATGAGACTGTCAAATTTCATTTTAAAAAGTGTTTCTAACTCTCATGGATGCACAGAAAAGCTTGAAAATATGAAGTGAGTGCACCCTAAAGGTTCAGAAACCAGAAGGCAAATAAAAAGAATCCCACCATGACGGGGTGAGGCCCTGGGCTTACTGGTGACTTTTCCTAGTGGTTAGGTTGCCAGGCCTCGACATTTCTCCCTGCCACCTCCAGTGTCCCTTGCCTGCAACTATAGCACTGCAAATTGGTGGTCACTGATTAATAATCATCCCCTTCCAGAAAAGGAGAGTCTAGAGGAATATATACGGTCCCATGCCCTCACAAAGGGAAGGTCTTCAGCCCTCTCCTGCAGGAGACTCGCCCTTGCCTTGAGGCTCTCCACATCTCTATCCCTTCCTTACAGCAGAGACAAGAGGTGGAAGAGAGGCAACAATATCAAGCATGCTGGAGTGCTTTCAGGCTGTTTCCCTGGGCCACTGGCCTCCCCCCAACATCTCCAAGTCTAACATAAGATAGCAGCAACAAACAACGAAACGCTCAGCATAGCTGGCTTAGTGCTAGCCCCTTCCTTGCAGTGATGGCATCTATAGCAGCCTTGCTCAGGAGCTGTCAGAACAGGCCTGTGCCCCTACCCTGTCAGCTCAGCTGTGGGCAGTCTGGTTCTCTTTTAAGCTCCTGCTCCAGTTGGAGCAGGCTCTGTAGGTGCAGGGGGCAGAGTCACCCGGGTCCAGCACTGCTCCTTAACCCCTTCAGTTCTAATGTGGGGTTTATACACCCCATCACGCCTACATTTTTAAAAAAATCTCACCGTTTTTTAGGCCTGACTTATGAGCTTTGAATGCTTGGGGTTAGCCATACTGATAATGCAATTGGCTGGCTACATTTAGTGCCTGTAATATCACATCTACTCTTCAAACATTGTAAGGAAATCCCTTAACCAACTTTTACATTGGAATCCTTCCATAACAGAGATTTCCCACAATCCAAAAGGAAGGGATAACCCAATTCTTTGTGCCAAGGAGTTCAAATGGGACCACAAGTGCACAAATGAACTACTGTCAGCTGTTTGATGACTGGTCACGTTCTCTCCAATATCACAGTTTTACCAGCCCATCACCACACCAGTGTTCTTATCTGCGTAAGATCTAAGTTAGTCTATCTCCATTGAGTCTACTAGAGCAAGAGAGTTCACCCCTCCCAGAGCCATTGTTTCATGCTATCGGCAGACTCCGTCATTCATTGCTGCATCAGTTACACATGACTTACATTTGGAGAGTTAACTTGGCAACCATGAGTGGGCCAGAGACTTACTTTTATAAAGTGCTTATATCCTGCACAATCTGAACATACCCTACAGACTACGAACGCCACTAGCCATCACCTTCAGCCCCCAACTAAAACCTCTCCAACGCATCATCAAGGATCTACAACCTATCCTGAAGGACGACCCATCACTCTCACAGATCTTGGGAGACAGGCCAGTCCTTGCTTACAGACAGCTCCCCAACCTGAAACAAATACTCACCAGCAACCACAAACCACACAACAAAACCACTAAACCAGGAACCTATCCTTGCAACAAAGCCCATTGCCAACTGTGTCCACATATCTATTCAGGGGACACCATCATAGGGTCTAATCACATCAGCCACACTATCAGAGGCTCATTCACCTGCACATCTAACCAATGTGATACATGCCATCATGTGCCAGCAATGCCCCACTGTCATGTACATTGGCCAAACTGGACAGTCGCTATGTAAAAGAATAAATGGACACAAATCAGACATCAAGAATTAAAACATTCAAAAAACAGTTGGAGAACACTTCAATCTCTTTGGTCACTCGATTACAGACCTAAAAGTGGCAATTCTTCAACAAAAAAAAATCAAAAACAGACTCCAAGGAGAGACTGCTGAATTGGAATTAATTTGAAAACTGGACACAATTAACTTAGGCTTGAATAGAGACTGGGAGTGGATGTGTCATTACACAAAGTAAAACTATTCCCCCACCCCCCCACAGTTCCTCAGACATTCTTGTCAACTGCTGGAAATGGCCCACCTTGATTATCACTACAAAAGGTTCCCCTCCCGCCCTCACCACTCTCCTGCTGGTAATAGCTCACCTTACCTGATCACTCTCGTTACAGTGTGTATGGTAATACCCATTGTTTCATGTCCTCTTTATAAATAAATCTCCCCACTGTATTTTCCACTGCGTGCATCTGATGAAGTGAGCTGTAGCTCACGAAAGCTTATGCTCAAATAAATTTGTTAGTCTCTATGGTGCCACAAGTACTCCTTTTCTTCCTACGGACTGTGTGTCACTCTGGAGGTTATATTACTCTCAGTCATGCAGTCATTACTCAGGCCATCAACTTTCATGGAAATTTTGCTTGAGTGAGAAAATGTAGAATTGGACCAAACAGTCATCAAATCTCCCTTATGTGTGTAAATAGCCCTATCCATATAAGGTATTTTTAGCATGCCCAACACTGACCTATCCAATCATACATTCTCACCTATTATCACCTTTTGCTGGCACTGGTTTTCTGCCTTACTCTGCTAAGTTAACAGCCATTTCCTCTTTCACATAGGTGCTTTGTGCTATCAGACAGGCCCCTGATAGCTAACATTCAGAAGAAGCCTGAACCCTTTAATCAGCAAGAATTGTTTCCTGTTGATTTCCCATCATTCCCTGTATTTTTTGCTCTGTGGGTTTTTTAGGCCTGCCAAATTCCTTGTCTGGAAGCTCAAGGGTCTGATGTGTTTATGAACCTGTGCTTACCTTGCAGACAAAAGCGGTCTTTGAAAGCAGTCAGTGAAGATAGAGAGAGACTGACAGATAACTGTGCATCAGAGGGAAAGGTCCTTGGCACATCGAGTAGTTATTTATACCTGTGCTAAGTGGATGTAAGTGTTACCATTCTAATCTGGTGGTGTTTTACACTCACTTTTCACTCCTGTAAATGACTGCTTAACAGAGAATCAGGTCCAGAGAACGTGGAAATAATTCACAACCTTTGAGCATATCACAGACTGTAGGGCCCAGAATGTTTTGGGTACATCTACACAACCCCTGGAAGTGAGCCTCCCACCAGTATCAATCGATTTGGGCTAGCAGGACTTGAACTAGTGCTCTAAAATAGCTGTAGAGACAGTGCTTTGAAGTTGCATCTCAGGCTGGAGCTTGGGCTCTGAAGCCTGTCCCCCTCCCTAGGCTTCAGAACCCGAGCCCCCACTTCAAAGGGTAGTCTACACACCTATTTTTAGAGTACTTGAGGGAGCCTTGCTAGCCCCAAGTGTGTCAACCCATGCTGGAAGGCTTGCTCCCATGGACTGCATAGCCATACTCTTTGTAACTCTGTGGGTCCCGGAATTTAGCAGACTCACATTTACATTTTGAGGTTAAACGATGAAAGACATTTTTCACAAAAAGTATTTAAGTGTTTTAACTCTTCCCCCCCGCCCCCCCAACCAAACTTCCCAAACCTTCCTCAAACTTCAGAACATTTTATGAAACCTCCAACTTCTCTGGACTCTTTCCATCCCAGTCTTTGCTCTGAATGCTGCCAAAAACTTGACACAAAGTTTTAGGTGCCAACGAAGCATTTTGGTTAAATATTTTTGAGGGGTTGTTTATATATTTGCCACAGAATAAAGCAGAAAATTACTCATAATTTAAAAGCAAAAAATGAATTGTAAATGTAAACAAATTAGTTTTTGCCAGTACCAATTCTTGATACTGTGATGTAGGAGACGTGGGCATAGGCCTGGAAAACAGAGTTTTTGGACTGGCACAACTGTTTTGGTTAGGGGCATGATCTTTTTTAAACCAAAACAGTTACATCTGTATAACCCCTAATGTGGGTGCAGCTAGTCCAGTACAAAGGTGCCTTATACCGATATAGCTTATTCCCCTTTTTGTAGGAAAACAAGCTATGCTAATATAAGCATATTTATACCAATACAACTCTCCACACTTGGGGGAGGGGGGGGTTAAAGCAGTACAACTTGTGTGTTAAAATCCCTGTCCAAATCTCTCACTCCTTGAGCTAGAAGGAAGCTAAGGAGCACTTTGGAAGCAGTATGTTCAGCCCCTGAAGAGTGGAGGGGAATGTATGTCTCATACTGTGGCAGTGATTGACGGCAAAAGGAGTCCTGCCCACCAGCCATTGGTCAGAAAGTTGATGGTGGTGATGCAATTCCAAAGGTATAAAGGGGCGGGGCTGGGGGGAGGAGATAAAGGGCAGAGGAAAATTCTCAGGTCTCTGACAGGGAAACAGGCACTACATAGGACACTCTGCCAACAGAAATTCAACAGGCAGATAGAGAGGAGTAAAGTGATTTCTTTCCCCAAGTCAACATCACTTATACCATCTTGCAGAACCAGCCAGTCAATGAACGATGGCAATAAGAAAAAGAAAAAGTCCAGAAAAGATATTCCATTCTGTTCTCTAATCAGATGCATTTGACTCTAGTTTAATCTCCTACACGGCAGTGGAGAGAAGGATTGTGATATTTTTTTTTAAGCTAGCAGGCTTAGCATGTCCACGCAGTTCCCAGCACTCCCTGTGCTTTTGGTTTTTGAGCTACTGAACTTTCTAAGCCCTCATCTGTTTTTAATCTAACTAAAAGCTCCTCTCGTTGGTTCCTATTTAAAATAAAAGACAAGGTTACATTGGATTTTTATATGACTATACACACACACACACGTTTTTATACTGCTTTAACTTCACATTTCAATGCCATTTCAATGCCATCTTAATTATGGAGTTGACAGGACACCTCCACAATTGTATATGCAATACCGTATCTGCGTACAAACATACGTACACTGCAAGTGTATGCACACACACAGATCTTTGAACAGAATCCAGAAATTTCGCAACAGACCTCTCTTTTGCTAATTCCTCTTCTCTTTGGCTGGTTTTTCACTCCACATGCTTTTGTTCTTTGCACCTGATGAATACTCTATATGAGCCACTTGACACGCTGAGAGGCTGATGCTGGGTATGTTAAATTTTAAGCAGTATTAGAAGAAGTAGAAGAGGATTTTCATCCTTTCTATTTGCTTTTCTCTTTACTGATTATCCCTTTCCCTGAGAGGCCTGTCCATCTTCCTAAGGATCCCCATTAATTCCCCCTTTTTTCTCTTCTTTAAGCCCCTTATGTTGCAAGGACCTGCCTCTGGCTAGGACACTTTGCCCTTCCCAGCCTTGCTTCTGAAATGAGCCAGTTGTCATCATACTAGAGCAGTATGGTCTCTCTTTGGGGGGAGGGAGGGGTGTAATTTTTAACCCAGTAAATGGGATCCCTTAATCATTTTGTACTGACATTTCCAACAGTTCTAGCTGATAATTTCCAATTTTTGTAGGTAAAAAAGCCAGCACTTTGTAAATATTGATTTGCACTATACTAATATTGACATTTACAGAGTTACAGAGTTTTAATGACTCTGCAGTCCCTAATCCCTGGGCAGGAAGAAGGCCAAACAGGATGTGTGAATGAGTGCATGGAGTGGGAATGGGATGTGTGTTTGATGTATGGGTTGCCCATCAGAGAAGGAAGGTGAAGGTGGTGTAGCTGGGGAGTAGGACATTGTACATCCAGTGAGAGGTCTCATGCATGCTGTTATAAATATAAAGGGAAGGATAACCACCTTTCTTGATACTGTGATGAATACACTGTATACAGTGCTATAAAATCCCTCCTGGCCAGAAGCAACATCCTGTTACCTGTAAAGGGTTAAGAAGCTCAGCTAACCTGGCTGGCACCTGACCCAAAGGACCAATAAGGGGACAAAATACTTTCAAATCTTGCGGGGAGGGGGGAGCTTTTGTTTGTGCTCTTTGTTTATGTGGTTGTTCTTTCTTGGGACTGAAAGAGGCCAGACAGAAATCCATCTTCTCCAATTCATCCTAATTCAAGTCTTCATTATTGCAACCAGTATAGGTAAGCCAGGCAAGGCGGATTAGTTTATCTTTTGTTTTATGTGAATTTTCCCTGTGTTAAGAGGGAGGTTTATTCCTGTTTTCTGTAACTTTAAGGTTTTGCCCAGAGGGGGATCCTCTGTGTTTTGAATCTGAATACCCTGTAAAGTATTTTCCATCCTGATTTTACAGAGGTGATTCTTTTACCTTTTCTTTAATTAAAATTCTTCTTTTAAGAACCTGATTAATTTTTCATTGTTTTTAAGATCCAAGGGTTTGGGTTTGTGTTCACCTGTACAAATTGGTGAAGATTATTATCAAGCCTTCCCCGGGAAAGGGAGTGTGTAGGGCTTGGGGGGATATTTTGGGGGAAGACGTCTCCAAAGTGGTCTCTTTCCCTGTTTTTTGTTTAAAACGCTTGGTGGTGACAGCATACTGTTCAATGACAAGGCAAAGTTTGTACCTTGGGGAAGTTTTTAACCTAAGCTGGTAAAAATAAGCTTCGGGGGTCTTTCATGCGGGTCCCTATATCGGTACCCTAGAGTTCAGAGTGGGGAAGAAACCCTGACACATGCTATTTAATGGCCCTGAGCCAGTGTGAATGCACACAGCCTACAGGGAACACTGATACCAGGTAGCCACATGCCGCTTGGTACCTGTGCTGAAGGTTAAGTGCCATTCAGTGTTGTCAGCTGTCGTGCTTTTACTGCCAGTCTTGCGATATTTGTTGTTTTTCTTAAAGTGCCAGCTGAGTCATGCCACTACATTAAAATCTCAGATTCAATTTTTTTTAAAAAAAAGAACATTTCTAGGCCCATTGTCACAGCGAATAGCTTGAAAATATGAAACCTAATGGCTCGAAAGAGCAGAAGGCAAATAAAAAAACAGTTTTATTGTTTTTAAAAAAATCAGTATTTTTAAATCAGTCTCAGTTTTCTGGAGGCCTATTGTCATGATTTCTGAATAATAGATTTAGCAATACTGTGAAAACCACCACCTAACTGTAGGTATCCATATTTAAGAACAGCTCCTCTGGAAATCCTTTCATAAAAATTTCAAGTTCCTTAAACCAACAAACAAAATGAATAACTATATGGTTGTTTAATAAATGGTTAATCCATGGGGCTAGAAAGGACTGTTTATGTGACTACACTTCTTTGGCCTATCAGATTCTTCCTTTCAGAATGCCCGCTCTATGCCACTAATTAAAATACTCATTTAGGAATTTAAGTACAATGAAACTGGAGAGATCATTTGTATTATAACTCTCTTTTGTCTAGGTAATTCATGAGCAATCCTTGTCAACATTACCAGCACAGTCATAACCCTATTCCACAAGAGATTTCCAGAAGCATACATAGAGGAGTTCATTGAATAATAACACCCTGAAAAAACCCCGTGGCGTGGGAACAAGTGAATGAGCTGTAAAAGAAGAATGAGTGTTAGAGAGAGATAAAGAAAGAAATGGTGGGAAAGAGAGGAGGTGGGAGAGCAACAGGAACAAACTTTACAAATTTACATGAGCCTTCTGGCCTGAGCGCTCCTCTCCTTACCCCTTTCTGTCCCTGCATAGAGCCATTAGCTGACATAAGGGCTGAGGAAGGATGCTCTAGGAAACATCTGAAGAAATACTATCCAAACGGCAGCAGATTCTGCAAGAGAAAAGCTGCACTATCTCTGCTGCTAATCCTCTGTGTTGTTCTCGGGCTCTCATTCTCTGGAGTGGTGTGGTGCACATGCTGTACCGTGCTATTGGGGGTGGGGGGGTGGGAAGGTGATTTCTAGAAATCACCAGGTTTCCAGATCACACATTCCTCAGGAAAAAGTGATCCAGCAGAGTTTAAGTAATAGTCAAAAAGGACAGAATTATCTGGGCCAGGTTCAGTGACTTTAGATAACAGGGACTTCTAAGAGGGGGCCGCTCTGCATCCCACCAGTTTTATCCACTTCAATATCCTCTCCGTGCCCTGAAAATAACCAGCAGTCCTTTATTCTCAGTCCTGTGTCTAGACATAGTCTATGCTGTACTGACTACTGTATTCAGCTTCACTCCCTTGTGGCCAGAGGTCACACCCGTCGTTGAGCAGAGGAGCATGCTCAGCTGGAGGCAGCTTTCTTAAGTGGGCCCTAGTGCCATCAGCACCAGCCCAGGCAGCAATGCCTCTCCCACAGCTAAAATCAGGTCTGAGATCCTCTCTAAAAACAAGATTAAAAAGGACTTGAAGCCACTGGATTTCATGGGCCCAAAAGGCCAACTCTAGATGGGTATCATGGAGGGGGTTGGAGAAGCCTGAATAACCTGTGACCTTAAAGAAAAATCAGTTACTAGCTTTTAACTATAGTGTGTAGTTTGCCTCTGTCATAAAAATAAAGGGAAGGGTAACCACCTTTCTGTATAAAGTGCTATAAAATCCCTCCTGGCCAAAGGCAGAACCCTTTCACCTGTAAAGGGTTAAGAAGCTAAGATAACCTCGCTGGCACCTGACCAAAATGACCAATGAGGAGAGAAGATACTTTCAAAGCTGGGTGGGGGAGACAAAAGGTCTGTCTGTCTGGGTGATGCTTTTGCCAGGAACAGATCAGGAATGCAGTCTCAGAACTTCTGTTAGTAAGTAATCTAGCTAGAAATGCATTAGATTTCCTTTTGTTTAATGGCTGGTCAAATAAGTTGTGCTGAATGGAATGTATATTCCTGTTTTTGTGTCTTTTTGTAACTTAAGGTTTTGCTTAGAGGGATTCTCTATGTTTTGAATCTGATTACCCTGTAAGGTATTTACCATCCTGATTTTTCAGAGGTGATTCTTTTACCTTTTCTTTAATTAAAATTCTTCTTTTAAGAACCTGATTGATTTTTCATTGTTCTTAAGATCCAAGGGTTTGGGTCTGTGTTCATCTGTACAAATTGGTGAGGATTTTCACCAAGCCTTCCACAGGAAAGGGGGTGTAGGGCTTGGAGCGGTATTTTAGGGGAAGACGTCTGCAAGTGGTCTCTTTCCCTGTTCTTTGTTTAAGACGCTTGGTGGTGGCAGCATAGGGTTCAAGGACAAGGCAAAGTTTGTACCTTGGGGAAGTTTTTAACCTAAGCTGGTAAGAATAAGCTTAGAGGGTCTTTCATGCAGGTCTCCACATCTGTACCCTAGAGTTCAGAGTGGGGAAGGAACCCTGACAGCCTCCATCTACAATGGTTATATTCTCTTACCCCAAAGCAACACCCTGGAACCCCCATACTCACCACTGTCATATAGTTATGTTATGTTTTGTACAAAGTATACCTTGTAAGGTATCATTTTAAAAATCTTAATCTGTTGAACATTAATATCCCCTTAAGTTGTATGTGCTATCACTGTCTGTGAAGTTATGAGGTTTTGCTGTGTGTGTTACTGAAATATGTTCTGAAGTTGGAAACGCTCACAACCAGTCTTTCAGGTACAACAATGGGGCAGCCAGAAAGTGATTTAAGGGGGAACACACACACAGGAGGATTACCCCAGGAACTGTATACAATAGAAACCTCTCAGAGAGTGCATACACAATGGAGGCTGCTTGACTCATGTCATAGCAAAGGATCTTTCCAGCAAGCTGGAAGAAGCTATAAAAAGGGGAAGTGACATCATCATTTGGCCTCACTCCCCCCACAACTCAACACCTGGAAACATGTCTAGAGAACAAAGACTGAACTGGGGAGGTGGTCCCAGGCTGGAAAGGAGAATCCTAGCTTGTGTATTAAGGTATTATACCATCAGGGTGAGACATTGCTTGATTTAAATCCTGTCTAGTTCATAGAACTCAGATTGTGATTTTACTTTTTATTTCTTAGGTAACCACCTTTGATCTGTTTCAGAGTAACAGCCGTGTTAGTCTGTATTCGCAAAAAGAAAAGGAGTACTTGTGGCACCTTAGAGACTAACAAATTTATTTGAGCATAAGCTTTCGTGAGCTACAGCTCACTTCATCGGATGCATTTGATGAAGTGAGCTGTAGCTCATGAAAGCTTATGCTCAAATAAATTTGTTAGTCTCTAAGGTGCCACAAGTACTCCTTTTCTTTTCACCTTTGATCTCTGTGCTTACTACTTATAATCACTTCAAATTTATCTTTCTGTAGTTAATAAATCTGTTTTATATTTTTTTTTATCTAAAATAGTGTGTTGCTTGAAGTGCAAGGGAAATCTGCTCAGGAACAAGGGCTGATGCATGTCCTCTCCATATTGAGGGAGGGGCGGACTAGGTCATAAACTTACACTGGTCAGGCTTCTGACCAGGGCAAGACGGTACAGCTCTGGGGTCCTAGGCTGGGGAGCTGGGTGGGGAGAGCGGGGGAATTGGCTGGAGCCTCTCTATTGTTGGCTCATGAGTGTCTGGTGAAAGCATTCATGTAACTCAGCTGGGTGTATTCCTGTCTGTGGATGGCTGTGTGAATGCAAGACCTGGAGGGATTTGCAGCTTGTCATAGCATCACAGTGTGAGAGGGAGCCTAGGTTGGTAAGACGTAGGGCTGAGTGGTACCCCAATTCCAGATTGTACTCCGGGGAACCCGTCACAGATTGAAAAGTAACAAAAAAAAAAAAGAAGTTCAGATTCTCCTTTGCATTTCTATGTCCCAAGGATTAGGGTGATCAGTAGCTGCACAATTCACGTACCCCCAAAATAAGATGGTATGCCACATCTTCCTCATGAGGCTGAGCTCCACAGTGTTCAAGCACCTGTTGGACTGAGATGAAAGAGACCAAGATATTATAATCCATTTGGGGTCTCCTTCATGGCAGTTCTAGCCTAGCATCCTTGATGGGGGAAGGAGCCCCCAGCTTTTCATTATTTATAAAATATTTTTTTCTAGAAAACTATGAGAACACACACCCTAAGGGCTCAAGAACAGAAGGCAAATCAAAGGAACTCAACAACTATTATTATTATAAAAAATCTAATTTGTTTGGAGACCAACTCATGATTTTCAAATGCTTGGGACTGGCAATACTGAATCTGAGGTCTTGAATTTTTAGATAGATAAATTCTCAGGGGTTAGATGGTTTAGGGCCCTGGGAATAAGATAAACCAAGACTTCCACCTGTTGGTCAGCACTTCCAAAGTGCGACTCAGCTTGATAGTGATTGAATACCATTGTCACAGAAGGCCACTTGGGAGAAAAATATCCACATAACAAAGCACAACCATAATTGACTCCCTTTTTGGCAGAAAGGACAAGGATTAAGTCCCCAGTTCAGCAAAGCACTTAAGCACGAGCTACACTTTAAGCACATGCTTTAGTCTCACTGAAGCCAATTTAATTGCTTTGCTGAAAAGAGATGGGAATACTCACGTACTTACAGATAAGCACATGCTTAAGTGCTTTACTGTATGGAGGCCTAAATGAACATGGAGACTGAATTACTCTAACTGTGTTAGGAGAGGTCTTTCAGGATCAGGCTTGAGGTACATTGATGGAGCAATGTGGGGAAGCTTGCATAGCTGCTGTACCTGTTTTTTGGCTAACGAGACAATTTAAGACTCTTTGGCTGTCAATCTGGTCCCTTTGGCCAACACTAAATTCACTAAAAGTTGCTAAAGAAAAGGATTAAATGTACCCTTGGATGAAAGAGGTTTTAGAGATCCAAACACAGAGATAAACACTGTGGCTTCCAGTGCTCTGGCTTAATTCCCTCACTGATTTCTCCAACATCCAAGAAGAGAAAGGAGTCTTTGGAAACAGATGTTACATTGGAAGAGTTAAAATCCCTAAATATTACTAGTAAGAGTATTACGTTTGGGTAATGGAACTGCATGCATGGTGGGAAGTTTCTGGCAATGCTGAACTTTTCCAGATGCACTTGGAACATAAATGCCCCCAGCCCTCAAATAATAACAGTTCTTCTTTATCACCACCCTGCTTCTTTGGGTCAGGATTGGAATCCTCACTGTCGCTGATGATCTTTGGTCCTGGCTCTTTCACTATTCCAGCTCTCTTTCTTTTTTCCTTTCTGCTTCCAGGACCTTATCAATTTTCTCCCACCACGCTCTCTCTCTCTCTCTGTTTCCAGGATCCTGGCACTGAGGTTAATCAGTCACTAAAGGCAATAAGGTAAGACAAAGCAATCTCATGGGAAGGTTTAAATAAATAGCACATATGTGTGTCCTGAGATGGATAATATAGCACACTTTAGACATCCTAATAGATCGCTCAATAAATCAGTGTCCGGGTTTAAATTGAAGAGCACGCAAAAAGGAAACTAAGAAGGAAATAAAGAGGATCCTTGTGGCTGAATTAATTAATGATTTGAGAGGATGGAAGCCAGGGAACAGGACTGGAGAGTACACATCCAGCTCAGTATGGCTTACCATGCTTTTCTCATATTCATCAGCACTAGGCAATGAATGGAGCATCTGTCTTCTCAATGCCTGTGTGGATAAAATTAGCTGAAGGGAGAGCTTGGGGGAAGAGAAGGCGGGAGGGCATGGAGGTCACATAGTTCATTTCCATAGTAAACAACCTGAGAACCTGACCTGTTTCCATACAAGTGTAAGCTCAAGAACTATAGCCAAGGAGAAGAGAAAACTCTCAGAGCTGGTAGGGGGGTATGACCAGACTTGATAGCTCACAACCAGCTGCTGAGAGAGAGACAGTTCCGCTTTCAACAGTTCCACCACAGTATAAATAAAATGAGGTCATTACCTACCAAAAAAAGAAAAAAATATCAGTGTCCCCTCTCTGCTTCTCCCAAAAGCAGCCGATGGGGCTTGTTAACAGAGAATGAAGCTGTAATACAGGCAGCAATCAGAGAGAGAAAAAGCAGTAAGGCAAATGCCTCAGATTCAAATCCCATTTCTGGGCATCCCAGAAGAATGGATGTAACTGCGTTCCACACCACATACTTGAGCACTGCCAGCAAAACCGTTGAAGTGTCTCATTCCTGACATTGTTTTGCAAATGTGTTAAACATTTGGATGTTTCACTTCAACACTTTCCGCTGGTAAAAAAAGAGAGGCTATTTTATTGTTACAGGTAAAATCTGGTTTCGCTATAAAAACAGAACACTTTTTTCCTCAGAAAAGCTAAGTTTTCGCCCAGGGCACATAATGAGTGGAAATTTACCATGGGATCCAATGGTGAGCTGGGAGAAAAAACCTTTCCGGATAATTACATGTGAACAAGCATACCACATGGCCCAAGCCGCTTCAGAAGAGCCACAACACTTAGCTTTTGATCAGTGTAGAGTTTACTCAGACCAGCCCTGGACCCTTGCCTCACCTGGTTAAAGACCATTACAGCATGGTAAGGTCTGGGACAAGGTCATATGTACACAGAGTTCTTTTCTGTGGGCTTCCTAGGCCAGGACTGTGGAAGAGCGTTCTCTTTTTTAGGCTCCAGAACTTTCTTGTGTTCAGTAGCAGAAAAGACAAAGTGAAGTGTTCCATGATGGTTTAGGCCAAGGGGTCATAAGTAAGGCAGAGAGGAGCAGGGGAGGGCAAGAAAAATGAAAAAAAGAAGCGAGTGAGTGAAAAACAATGGAGTCCCCCAAGGGATGAGTAAAAGAGGAAGCCCAAAGAGTTGGAGTCTGAACAGATAAGCGCCCCCCTCTTGGCCTGATCGATATGCACAGGGGCCTGAGGCCACATTCAAGGACTGCCCACAACAATACAACTTCTGTATTTCCCTTGTTAGACAATGATAGAACTGATGATCACTTCTGCATTCAAGGTCCAATGAAGCAGGGCGCAACTCACCATCTGTTACTCTTAGGCTCCATTGCCATATATGGGGAGTGGGGGAAAGCAGCCTGCTTTCTGTTCACAGTTGTCCAACCTTTCTCTCAATTAAATAATTCATTTTCTGGAGTACTGCTGCAGTTGTTACATTTATTATTAGAAGGGGGCTTCACTGAGGTAACTCTCAGTACCACAACACTAGCAGGCAACAGTTCCTAGCAGTGGGAGCCCTGATAGCCACTGCAGTGAAGGCACATTTTTCGCCACATGCACACTTGATTATTACTTGCACTCCTTAGCCCCTTTGGGTCCTATGCCCAAACCTGAGCATGCCACCTAAGTAACAGGTCTTGGCTGATGGGCTGGATGAGGTTCACAGGAGTTCCTGGGAATTGTTACAAGCCCCATGGTAGGCACTGATCCTGGTCTATCCAGTCAGGGAAACAGCAGTGCAGAGGCTCCATTTCCAGAGCTGATTTAAGGCATAGGCAACCTAAGCGTATGCTGAGGGCCCAATTCTTGGATGGGGCCCAACCTGAGTGGCACTGTGACCCCATCTACCCTTGTCATGACAGAGAGGCGGCAGGGCCAAACCTGAGAGAGAACTGGGGCAGCCAGCACAGCTCCTCCTTGTCGCTGCCATGAGGCCAATGTCACCCCGCCCCACCCCAGGGCCTGCCCAGCCTTGTCCCACTTCCAGCAGCCAATGGTCCCTCTGTTCTACCCACAGGGTTCGCTTAGCAATTGCGTCAAGAGCTGCTACAAGTATGGGAAGCTGTGGTGCATGCCTGCACAAGGAAGCCAACTGGGAGAAGGGCTGGGGGGACATGAGGAAGTTTTGTCTAGGGCCCAGCGATGGGTTAATCTTCCCCTGTCTATTTCAGCCAGTGGGCTTCCACCAGAGGGGTACTGGAGACAGCTCCTCTCCAAGGAGCGCGTTTGTAATTCTGAATGAGAAGGAAGGAAAGAAGATGCAGGGTTTTCAGTCAGTAGGCGAACTGTGGGCCAAAACCAGACCACCAGATGCTTTTGAATGGACCCCAACATCTTTTTATTTACTTATTATTATTAACTTTTTTTATTATTTTCTCTGGAGTCTAGACCTTGACTATACCTTGACCAAGAAATTTGGACCTTAACAAAAAATATTTGACTACCCTGGTTTGGGGTATTTGGGAGAGGAGAAAAAGGAGATTATGGAATGATTGCAGGGGAATGCACTGGAGAGGCAGATACTCCCTGCAAATGGAAGCGGAGGAGGGACAGGAAGGGAGGTACTGAGACTTAGCAGGGGAGGGGAGAGAGCCGGCTCCAGGGTGGGAAGAGGGTTCTGCGGGTTCCTACCTGCTTCCAGGCCTGCTCCAGACCCTCTGGGTCCCACTCCCTGCTCCCCCACAGCTCCTGGGCCCTGTGGTGGCTGCTTCTATCCCTCTGGGTCTCCCTCTCACCTCCACTCCCTCCCCCACTGGCATATGAGAGTTTACATAGGGGCACTAGACTCCTTGGCCCTGGTTCTATCTTCCCTGGCATGAGAGGTAATCTGGGGCCTGGGCTCTAGGACCCTGCAAGGTGGAAGGGTCCCAGAGCTCAGGCTGCAGCCCAAGCCTGAATGGCTACACTGCAATTAAACAGCCCCTTTGCTTGACTCCCATGAGTCTAAGTTAGCTGGCATGGGCCAGCTGTGAGGTTTAATTGCAGCGTAGACATATCCATAGGGACATGCAAAGCAGCACTAGAAAAAGTACAATAGGGAACAATCCTGAAAAGGCAGGACTGGATGGCCCAAAAGGTTATTTTCATCTCCGGCTTCTCTAATTCTGTGAAACAGACAAGACTTAAAATTCCTCCTTAGCACCCTTCTCCTCCTGGCTGATGCCCGCAGACACCTGCATGTGGGGTCTCAATCACCTACGTGAACCCTTGCTACAGAGGATTTCAATGTCCACTGACCTGTTCCACTCGGATCTCAAATTCTCCGTTCACCTTCTTCCCCTGGAAATACTTGGCCCTGAGGAGAGAGAGAGAGAGAGAGAGGGAGGGAGGGAGATGGTTAAAAAGACTGCAGTTCATGATTATTTATTTATTTGTCAGCTACTGTTTTGCTGCTGTTTTCCCTTTTTGATGAAGGATTTCCAGATGGTTCACAACATCTTTTACTAATTCCCATTTTCCCTTGACTTTCTGTTCTCCAAGAGGAATCTGCCAAACCAGATGAAAAATCACACTGGAAATTTCCTTGAAGGCTTGCGAGGGTTTTTTGGTAGACTGAGAAAATAATGATCTCCCTGCACCTTACAGAATAACAGTAATAATCAATGACAAGACCAGTTTGTATGTATTCTCTATCCTGGGGACAGAGGCTATGGACAGAGGGAGGCAAAATCTATCATGTGACAAAGACTCAGAGTAAATTTTCTTCCAACACTGAACAAGGAACTTTATCAGCATAATGAAAACCATATTAAGCCTCTCTTTCTCTCTCTCTCTGCTTCACTGTAGAGCTTGTCTTAGGAAATTTCCCAGACCTATCTTGCCTGGCTTCATGCGTCTGATTTAAAGAAACAGTATATATATATATATCCTCAAAATGTCAATAAGGATAGATTTCTTCAAAATTGTGAAACCAGATTTGCATCAGAGTCATTGGAAAAAAAGTCTCTCTCATATACTTCCTCTCATCTCTGCTAATAGCCACAGTCATCGAATATACAACAGAGGAAAACAGATGGAAGTTACCGCTCAAAGGGTTGGACTGATAGTGCAGTAAGAACCAGGTATAGGGCAAGTATATGCTTTTTAAGCCATTCTCTTCTATACAGAGCGGATCAGGAGATTTCTAACAAAAGCTATTTTCCGAGCAGAAAACAGGGTTTCATCAAAATCAACATTTTTTTCTTAAAAACTGTTGACTTAGATGACTACTTTTTAGTTTTTTCAAAAATGTCCTAAATAGAAAATTTCAGGACCCCCCACCACCCCAAAATATTTATTTGTTTTATTTTAAAAAAAAGGGGGCGGCCCTCCCCCTTCCACTGTATTACCATTTCCCAATTTTTGCCTGTTGAAAAACAGCAACAAAGTGTAGGAAACAGTTAAATATTGGAAGTGTTTTTTACTTTCTGAGAAAAAGTAACACTTTCAACACTTTGTTATCCAAGTGACAAAAGTTTGGACAGAAAAAGAAAATGAAGGAAAGTTAGCGGGAGGGGGAAGAGCAGGTTTTTCCCTATACCTTTTTAATGTTTTTTAAAAAAACTTTCCCACACATTTTATTTCATTCCCTCTCATGTCATTGGATTGGAGTGGGGAAGAAAATGGGGGCCGTGGGAAAAAAGTTTAAAAAACAACCCACAAAGTTGTCCAGATTTAAAGAACCAAACTGACATTTTAAGTCTAAACAAAAGTTTGTTTTGAAACGGTGATTTTAAACAAAATGAAAGTTTTCATTTTGTTTAAAAAATTCCCATCAAAAGGTCCATCTGTCAAAAAGCCCATTCATCAGCACAAAGTTTACTCTAACTATGATCGGAAGTTAGGTAGGGACAGTACATTAGCCAGGGACAGTACGTTAGCCAGGGACAGTACGTTAGCCAGGCTCTTACAAGTCCAGAAAAAGGAAAATGCAGGACTTTAGCTATCCCTAAGGGGTATGTCTACACTACGAAATTAGGTCGAATTTATAGAAGTCGGTTTTTTGAAATCGGTTTTATATATTCGAGTGTGTGTGTCCCCACAGAAAATGCTCTAAGTGCATTAAGTGCATTAACTCGGTGGAGTGCTTCCACAGTACGGAGGCAAGCGTCGACTTCCGGAGTGTTGCACTGTGGGTAGCTATCCCACAGTTCCCGCAGTCTCCGGAAATGAGATTCAAAAGTTCGCAGTTCTTTTCCTGTCTACCTAGCCAGCGCATCTGAGTTGAGAGTGCTGTCCAGAGCGATCACAATGGAGCACTCTGGGATAGCTCCCGGAGGCCAATACCGTTGAATTGTGTCCAGAGTACCCCAAATTCGACCTGGCAAGGCCGATTTAAGCGCTAATCCACTTGTCGGGGTGGAGTAAGGAAATCGATTTTTAAGAGCCCTTTAAGGTGAAAAAAAGGGTGCAGGTTTACATCGATTTAACGCTGCTAAATTCAACCTAAAGTCCTAGTGTAGACCAGGGCTAACCTTCCTTGAGGTAATGAGAGTAGGACGAAAAAAAGCCAAAAACGATGCCACCTCTTTGGCAACAAAAGTTACAGTGCGTGCACTTAAGTTCATCCTGGTTCTAGAGATATAACTGGGTTTAATGGTATTTCCCATTTTACATGTAGAGAATTACTGCTGTAACCAGCAGACTCAAAAGCCGAGATAAACTTAGTGTGCTCACAGTAACTGTTTCGAAGTTTGAGGCATGGCATTCAGTGGTACACGCATATATTTTTTTAAACAGAAGATCATCACAGTGTATATGCATCACCCACATTTATGAAACAAACTTTCTCCCTCTGATGACCCCTCCACTCTGCTGACTTGCTGGTTCCTAACTCATTGGTGCTGCTTCGGTCCTACTCACAATGGAGGCTGATTATCCACACGCTCTTTCATCCATTACAGATGAAGCAATGAGACTTCCACTGCTTCGTCCAGGAAATTAGCCTTCACAGTAAAAATTATAGAACCCTTTCCCCACTGCTACAATACAGACTCTGTTCCCAGATAGTCATGTCTGGGGCACCACCACCATGTGGACCCAGGGCATAAGAACAAGGCATCTTGATTAAGACACAGTGAGACCTTTGTTTCTGGACCCCATTTTCCACATGGCCTGGCTCATTCCAATGACTCAGCTCACATTTTTTAAATTAGAGGATATATTTTCTTTCAAGGCAGATCCAGGGCTAAGCTGCTGTAGGGATCTCTGAAGACAATAGGTGCTAAATAATTCAGAGATAAATGTTTTGCTCTGTGCTCTATTCTGACACTGCACAGGGGAAGACTGAAACACCTGCTGCAAATACCCTTGGAAACAGATTCAATAGTGTTTTTAATTTACACTTGGTGTTTCTGAGCCTTTGGGAAGTAGAAGCCACCATACTGAGCAGAAAAGAGATATTAGTCTCACCCTGGAGCCCCTGAAGTTTCAAGCAACTAGGAATTATTTATACTATGGAAGTACCTGTAGGCCACGTTCATGGTCAGAGCCCCATTGCATTAGACACCGCATCAACACACAGCATGAAACAGGCCCTGTCCCAAAGAACTTACAACAGACAAAAGTTGGGAGAAAGGAAGTTATATCCCCATTTGACAAAGGGGGAACTAAAGAGCGAGAGATTAAGGGCCAGATTTTCAAAAGCAATCACGACCCAGCAGGTCCCACTGAGAACAATGTGAGCTGCAAAGTCTTGCCCTCTTTTGCAAATCTGGCCATACAAGTGATTTGCTGAGGGTCACACCAGGAGCCTGTGACATAGCCAGGATTTGAACCCAGATCTCAAGTCCCAATACCATGTCTTAACCATAAGACCCATCACAGGTCTTCCTTTGGTGCCTCAGCAATGCCATTCTAGCCTATCCAATGAAGTCACTTACGAACAATGCAAGGCATCTTTCATCACCCTAGAGGCTGCGTGGGCTGCCTCACAGTGTTCCCAGCCTACTGGCTTGAGAGATCAAAACAGGAATCATCTAAGTCATCCTGCCTCCCCCCCGTCCCATGTCAGCATGGATTACTGACCACTGGTCTAACTGGCCAGCACTTTATTATAAAGCATGCAGGATGTTGACAGAGTCAGACTGCTGCATTATAATTAGGCTATGCAGGGTGTAGGTTGAGTGGTTTGGTTTCCAATCTCAGTAAATTCGCATGTAAACAGATATTTTGGACGGAAAAACTTGTGGCTCCATGCTAGCAGAACAAACCCTAGGGAGGATTTACAATGGTAAGAAACATGTGAATGCTGCAGCTCGTGCAGGGGGGAAAGGAAGTGCTATAATAGCTCAGTAGATGCCTTCTGTTTTTAAAAGAAATTCCCCTTCGTGCATCTTTCTCTGTGATTAGTGAGCTGCACACTTGTGGGAAGCAATATTTCCTGGGCAAAAGGGCATTAGAAACACATAAAAAAGCCCTCTGCTTTCTGCTCCAGCCCCAGTGAGATTGAAATCTCACCTTCAGCCCCGTAACGGTAGAAACCTCAGATGTCTCCTCTCACAAATTTGTTTAGAAAGATTAAAAGCTTGCTTTTCAGAGAATCCAAGCAACCCCCCCGTGATGTGCTTGGGGGAAGCAAGTGCTCCATTCCCAGTCTGATACATACACAGCACATCCTTTATGGGGATCAGACGCAAAGGCCTGGTGTTGAAAAGCATCAGCTCTCTGGTCCCTATGTTATACGTGTAAAGAGCATTTCGTGAGAAGCCAGCATACAGTACTTGTGTCCCTATACTCTTGTGAAGCATTTATCAGAGTAAGTCTACAAAAGTGGCCCCAAAGGAGCCTGCTCACACAGTAGTATAAGCACCTCTCAGCCTCCTAAACATCAAGGGCCCAGTTCATCCCTGTGTTAGTACAGACACTGAAGGGAGGCAGCTTGCGCCTTGCCTTATTCAGGGGCTGCAGGAGCTCATATGGCCCCCAGTGCTGACTTAAATTGTGTTCCTGCTCTATTGGCCACCTGGGAGGGTTGCCAATTTTGTAATATTTAAAAACCGGACACTCCAGCAAGAGTCCCAGAACCTCCCCTGCCCCGCCCCTTCCCCTGAGGCCCCACTCCCTGTTCACTCCTCTTTACCCCTACCTCCATTGCTCACTGCTTTTGTCCTCTCCCCTCTCCCTGTGTGGGTCAGGAGGGACTCACTTGCAGAGCCGGTGCTGAGAGCTGCATCCGCCCGATGCAGGTAGGCGTTTGTCCTGGCTGAATAGGAGCTGGCGTAGGTGATGACTCCGGTCCTCCCCACCTCCCCTGCCTGCAATAACTGGACTTTGGGTGTCTGGTCAGTAGGTCTGACTGACACTATCGGACTTTCTGTTCAGAAAAACGGACACCTGGCCACCCTACCATCTGGGTAGGCCCCCTTTGCCAGGGCTCCAATAGAGGTGGTGCTGGGGAATTCCCTGGAGACTGAAGCTTATTCTTGTCCAGCGGCCCCTTTGTGCTGGCCTTTGGTGAATCCATATCTGAATCACAGAAAGGCCATGGCACAACCATGGAATCAGCCCCCAGATGTATAGTGGAGATTTCCAAGATCAGTAGAAAAAGATCAAAATTCATAGGGATCATTTTTTCCTAGAAGTCTATAGGACATTATGGTAAAGCCTCTGAAAGTGAGCTACAGTTGGCCATTTCCTTACTCCCATACACACTTAGCTTTACCTGATTACTTTTGCTTTTATATTAAAACAACTCCAAAGGAGCATTTGGTATTCACTTCATCAACCAGTCAATATGCTCAAAACTGGAATCCTGGATAAGCCTTTACCCCCCAGGCTTGTCTCTTCCTTGAGTTTTTTTTTTCCTTGTATGGCTTTTATGTCCTGGAGAGAAGGTGCTTATAAGAACCACTTCAGTGGGCACTGCAGTGGTAGCCACAAGATTCGTGGTGTATGTAGATGGAAGGGGATGCTGCAGAGAACCTTCCATTTTCTTGATGGGTTGTAGAGCACTCCACAAAAGGGTTGAGATCTGCTTGACTTGCCTGGGTATACAGGATCAGGCAGAGAATCCCAAAGGATCTCTTGTTCAGGTGCAGTCTCAGCAGGCAGGATACCTGAACGTAACATACATTGCCAAAAGCTAGGTTTGTTACCTGTCCTGAAGATGTTCTGGACAGGGATGGCAGTATCCCATTGTCTACTTACGAAGGATGAGATAGCATGAGTCAGAGTGTTGCAGGGGGAAGAGGGGAGTGGCGATTGGAAAATCTGAAGCTGTTTCAATAAGTCAGTTGGCTGAATGAGTGGGGTTCTGTCCCATTTTTCAGCCTGTTGGAAGCACAGTATTTTGTGTTAAATGCATTTGATGGCACTTCTTCAGGCTATTTCACAAAATGGCTACTGCATGCAATAATTTGCAAGGACAAGAAGAGATCAAGGAAATGTGCCTCAAGGTGTCTTGCAAGAGACCTCACTGGAGTAGCTATAAGAAATGTCCCTGTGATCTCTTGCAGTGTGTCTGGAAGTAACTCAGCAGCCATCACCTCAGCACTGCACCTGTGGAGAAGCCACACCCCCATGGCAGCTGGAGTCAACAGAATCATTGCTGGCTGCATTTCGAGTTGAAGGCTAAAAGGTTTGATGGCTAAAAGCAGCAGCACATGTGGGTGGAGCAGGTTCATTAGCCAGCAGGGATATCCCTATAAGGCAGCCTGAGATGTTCCTGGTGTTGCCTTTTCATTTAATTCAAAACAAATATTATTTCTGAACTAAAAAGCAGGGAGAGAATCCCAAACTATTGATCTGACTTTGCTCACTTGTGATTTTTATCATGAAATAAAGTCTGTGTTGGTTACATTTTCCTACCATATCCTGGATGAGTTAGGCACCATTGTGTTAGATGTATGCTTAGCCTATTAGAGTTTTTTGAGGAGCAATCTAGATCTTCCTTGTTTCAAGTTAAACAGGGTGGGAGATTTAACAGCTCCAAGCAAAAGAATTCATACAGGATAGAGGATGGAGTGTCGCCATGTTTTATGAGCAAATTCCTGGGAGTCTTTCCATTAACTTCGATGGGTTTTGGATCAGGCCCCTAACAGCATCCAATCCAACAAACTCAGGTTAGCTTTACTGGCTGCCCATTCCTTCTCACTATAGCTTCAGGCTGCATTTCCTGCCCCACACTCCTAGTCTGCAGTGGGGGCTTGAACAAAAAATGTGATGCAAGAACCACGGTGGGAGAAAAATGGAAAGAGGGGAAAGTGAAAACGGAGGAAGAAAGAGTAGCAGGAGGAGGAGAGAAGTGAGTGAATCAAATAGAAGACTAAAAGGATTAAATTATGGAATCTCCCAATTCCTTTCTTTGTCATCCAAATACAAACAGAGATATCTCTTGAGTCTTTTGGGAATCAAAGCATGTAATTTCCTCCAAGATTAACCTAGAAAATGCCAGGCTGCAACCCTCTTGATTGGATGAGGGTGGACCTCACGGAGTGAGGTTAGCCACTGAAAGAATTCCCTGTGTCAAAGGGTCTGGGGGCCCGGGTGATGCACAAGGCCCTCACTGTATGTCCGCATTGTCTCCTACGTAAAAGGGGTTGGGACTGGGAAAAAGGAGACAGTTTCCAAGATACTAGCAAGCAGGCTGCGGAATGCCCAGATATCCCTCCAGCCCCTATGACAATACAAAGGGAGTCAATAGTGCATTTTTATTGGTTTGCCTTTTTAATGGATAAAAATGTGCAAGGCTTTCCGCTCTCTAGCCCAGCTCCCCAGTTCTCCCAGATTAGAAATTTCCACCTACAAACGATATGGATTTCCAAGTTTGGTCAATTATTGATCACAGAAAGCCTTGTGGGAGGGGGAGGAAATGGTTACCCCAGGAGTTGAGTGCCTTGGGACAATCAGGTCTATTCTACACACCTGCTGCAATCTAGAGACCTTTATGTATCATTCAGACATAGAAGGGATATGTTATTGTTTAATATTCACTGTGCAGTAACACCTAGTGGCCCCTACTGAGGTCAGGGCGCACCTGTCCTAGGTGCTACAGAAACTCACAAGAAGAGAGGGGCCATGCCTTGAAAAGCTGACAATTTAAATAGACAAGACCAAATGGGAGAAAGGATGAATTATTATCCCCATTTTACAGATGGGGAATGGAGGCACAGAAAGATTAAGTGGCCGCCCAAGGTCAGACAGGGAGGCAGTGGGAGAAGCGGGAAGAGATCTCTCATGTCCCAGGCTGGCATTCTAGCCACAAGACCATCCTTTCCTGCACATTGTAAAATAATCCCTTTTGCATTTTTATTTTCAGGGTTCATAGTGATCATCAGCAGTTCAGCAACACAAGACGGGCCCAGGCTGCTGCTACACAAAAACACTAGAGCCTTATAATCACAAGCTAGCCATCACTGTCCGCTGAAAAAAATGAGTCTGTCAATGGACCTCCATCCACAGCAGATCATCCCTGCCCTTTGTATAGTGCCCATCACTGTAGTATCTAAGCACTTCCAACCCCGCCCCCTGGTAAATTAAGATTCCTGCAACTCTGTCTGCCTCCTGCATCACTTATTGCTGATGAAACAGGGCTAACTAGAGACAGTGGAATTCTTCAAGAGCAAATGGGTCTGTTATTAACTAACACTACACTTGATCTTGCTCTTTGCATTTTTCCAACGTTGTGAGTATATGAAGGATGCCTTGCTGTAGGTCAGCATCACAGCCATATTCCTTCAAGTCCCAGAAAACTGGAAGGGCCTCCTTCTGAGCTGCTGCTTAAATCAGTGTAGGGCAGGGGTGGCCAACCTGAGCCTGAGAAGGAGCCAGAAGTTACCAATGTATATTGCCAAAGAGCCACAGTAATATGTCAGCAGCCCCACCACCTCCTGCCCACCAGCAGCCCTGCTGATCAGCACCTCCCGCTCCCTTCCGCCCGCCGCGATCAGTGTTTCGCAGCATACAGGAGGCTCTGGGATGGAGGGGGGAGGAGCAAGGATGCAGCAGGTTTGGGGAGGAAGCGGGAAGGGGCAGGGGCCTTGGGGTAAGAGGTGGAGTTGGGGCAGTGCCTGGGGTTGAGCAGTGGAAAGTTGGCACCTGTAGCTCCAGTCCCGGAGTCAGAACCTATGCAAGGAGCCGAATATTAACTCTGAAGAGCCGCATGCAGCTCCGGAGCCACAGGTTGACCACCCCTGGTGTAGGCGCTGCTGTGACACATGAGGCAGCAAATTGTAGTTTACATACAATTTAAAATTGTACATTGCTAGCAGGTTTCCTTGTTGCTAAATCTAGATGGCAGAGCCTGGAGCTGTTTGGAGGGGTATCATTTTGTAAGGGTTCGTACAATACTGTATTCCACTTTTGCTTTGAAGTGAAATGCATGTACAGCACCTTTGAGAGTTAGGAACAAGGGAACCAAAATAACTCAAAAGCAAAACTCAATCAAAGCTGCTGTGTTTTAGGCAGAAATGATGTAAGTGCCTGGGTTCATTTGCAGGTCACTAAAAGGCTTACAAACCTTGAGAAACCTGGCTGAATTTCTTAGGTTTGCCCAGGTCTAGACAAGACACGCTGAGGTTAAATACCGTATATTTAAAAGGATTCTGGTAAAGTAATTAACACCCCAAATTAGACTTGCATTAGCGTATTTGTAACCTGGTAGGGAATATTTGCCAGATAAGGATGAGGTGCAAGAAAGGAAATATTCAGTGCTGTTTAGAGTTGGTCAACTAATGAAAACTCAGGTTTGCAGATATGTTTGTGAATATAAATATCCTTCTTTATTTATGAGTATTCAAATGACAGCTGCTTAGTTACGAATGACTCACAACCTGTGTCACCAATGCATGTTTGAAGGGCATTATTTGCTATTCTCAATTCACTATTTGTTATTCTCCTGTTAGAAAATTTAGGATGTCCAATCAGGGAACACAAACAAAGCCTTGCAAATTGAGCAACCAATTTCTACGTTCAAGTTCCAAATCTCAGCACTGGACACTTCTGCACTACCACTTATGTCAGTATAATTTATGTCACTCCCGGGTATGAATAAGCCTCCCTCCTGAGTGACATAAGTCGCACGGACCTAAGTGCTGGTGTGGACAGAGCCATGTCAGTGGGGGAGCTTCTCCCGCCAGCACAGCTGCTGCTGCTTATTGGGGATGGATTAATTAAACTGACAAGAGATCTCTCTCCTGATAGCTTAGAGCAGCTCCACTACAAAGCTTACAGTGGTCAGCTGTGGCCCTGAAAGCTCTCTAATGTGGCTATAGCCTTAGTGAATAATCTGTAGGCCAACAATTGTTTGCTTATGACTAAGGCTACGTTTTAGTCATAGGTATTTTTAGTAAAAGTCATGGACAGGTCACGGGCAGTAAACAAAAATTCATTATACTATACCCCTAACTAAAACTTGGGCCGGGGGGCTGCGGCTGCTCTCAGGGGGCAGTCCATGGGCATCAAAGGTGCTTGTGGGGATTGGCCCGGGATCCCCGCTGGTGCTAGGAGGGGGACCGGGCGGCAGCGCGCAACCCGGGACCTCCGCTGATGGTGGGGGGCAGGGTTGGCAGGGCTAGCAGGCTCCCTACCCAGCTCCACATGTCCCTGCAGCTCTTAGGGGGAGGGAAGGCAAGGGAGGCTCTGTGCACTGCCCCCGCCATGAGTTCCAGCTCCGTAGCTCCCGTTGGCCAGGAACCACAGCCAATGGCAGCTGTGGGGGTGGCACCTGTGGGCAGAGGCAGCGTGCAGAACCTAGGAGCTGCAGGGACATGCTGGCTGCTTCCCAAACCCTCTGCCCCAGCCCTGAGCCACCTCCCACTCCCAAACTGCCCCAGCGGCAGCCAGTGCAGCTGGGTCAGGGGCTGCCTGATCTGCTTGGACCGGCCGTGTCGGCCGCTGCAGAAATCATGGGCATCACGGAAAATCACCAAATCCGTGACTTCCATGACCTCTGTGACAGACACACAGCCTTACTTATGACATTCACAGAATGTTTCCAAATAGTAAATGTATTTGCAAAAAGAAGGGAACTAGTTTGCAAAGTGGCCGGATTTACCAAACTCAATATTAGATTAACATTATTTGACCACTGGTAGTCCTGGACTAGTAACATATTTAAGGTTCAATATCCCATGGACCAGGACTAGAAATGGATTTTTTTTAGCCCAGTAAACTGCAGCTGGTAATTTCCTCTTCCTAATGTGATCCAGCACTTTATTCCAAGCTCTGACAAGCCCTGCAAGCCTTATTTTACAAAAAAGTGTTATTTTAGATAGCTTGGAAAGGGTTCGGTTATGAATAAATCATAATTTCTCTTCTCTTCCAAGTCCAGGAGTTTGGCGCCATTATGTTAAGACAGCCTGGCTTTAGAGATGGAGGGAAATGAAAAACAACAATTCAATTTTGTAACACTCACATTGTCCTTAATGGCTTTGTCCTGTGGAATATGGCACATATTCTTGATGGGGTGGAAGCATTTTAAGCAAGAAAGCATGTAATTCTGATAGTATTGGATTAGCTTGGAATGAGGACAAAACACACCTATTGTTCTGAAAAGTGACATGGGATAGTTAGCAAATAAAAGTGAGCAGGGACCTTGTTACTACAGCTGGCACAAAAAGCAATGTTTTCATGGTACTTTATTAATGGGCTTAAAAGGTATGCATGAGCATTTCCAAAGTATGCTGTTTAAACAAAGCATTAGGGTGGGGAAGTGAGTACTACTTCACGGACAACGGGAGTTAACAATTCACAGTTCTCAAATCTTGTTTCAGCTTTGGAAAAAACCACTCGAGCAAGGGGGGGATTTTACTTAACGCTGATCTGGGCAAGGAAGTTGCCAGAGGTGGGACACTTTCCTCCTGGATGAGGTCATGATCCTGGATTTGGCTGATTTGTAGTAACATGGAGTTCTGCCACTCCATTTCCTCATGTTCCGTGCGCGCGCGCGTGTGTGTGTGAGAGAGAGAACTTCTATGCCCTGGCAACAAATGCAGGTTTGACATGGAGGTTTCAGGGTCTCTAAAAATACATCTCTTCCAGGGCAGCAGATGCTTCCAAACAGACTGCTTGCCTAGCTCAAATGAGACTGCTTGCCCAGCTCTAAACCCATAGGGTGCATGGCTGGGACAGGGACCCTCAGTGAGAAAAAAAGAATGGCATTTTCTCTGCTGTGGATGGAGATCCATTGGCAGACTCATTTTTGCAGGTGGCTATGATGGCTAGTTTGTCAAAAAACAGAGCAACCCAACTAGAGTCATCCCCCAATACTGCACTAAGCAGAGTAAAGATACACTTCTTTGGGAGCTGCTGGAAGGGCATCTTGGAGAGAAATAGAAGCTCTTGTGCAAATTTTTGCCACCATATCAAAGGGAGAGTTGGGTCATTTTCCTGCCTCTGATGGAATCCACCCTTCTTTTGCTACGGCTACCACATCCCTGCCAGAGTGGATTGAGTTATATAGGACTCACAAATATTTCAAGAGCAAATATTTAGCCTTTGAAAAATGCCAGGGTATGCCAAGTGTCAGGTATTAACAAAGGTTTGCAGATGAAGGTGTGGATTCCCATTACAGGTCTTTATACCCTCCAGCCCATCACTACAAGAGAGATAAGTTCAGGGCTGTGCTGTAGTATCAGTAGACTTAGCAGAATTTTAAAGAAACGAATTATACTATTTTCCAATTAAGTGCACTTAACATACTTAGACTGTAAGCTCTTTGCAGCAGGGACTGTTTTTGTTCTGTGTTAGCACAGTGCCTGACACAATGGGATCTGGGTCCATGACTGGGGCTCCTAGGTGCTCTGCAATACAAATAAGTTGCCTATCCAGCTATATTGCCACCTTCTTGGGTTACAAGAAAGTGTTTTTGTTTTTAAAAAGGGAAATCAGTGGACAGGTTCCTCAATCTCCCACCCTTCCTGTCTGCAAACAATGAGGCCTCATTACATGGGGTTTGTCACAGGCTATGGGGGAAAGTTTTGTGGCAGTCCCATGTTAAAATATTGATAGCTCTTCACTTGTTGTTACTTATTTCTAGTGACTGTTTTCTGGTCCAGTTAACTCTTCCAGCGCGAGGGAGGAGGAAGGAAAGGACCATTTATCAACACAAAAATGCTGCAGAGTCAGCTATTTTGGCAGGCAAAGAGGGGTTGGAAAAGGTTTTAAATCTGATACCTCTTCAAAAATGAAATGAACAAAACGGTAACAATAGGTTATTGTTCACTCCGAAGATTCTGGGACTAGTTCCATGTGTGAGGCAACCAGAGTGGCCAGCCACAATCCCCAGTCATCTTTTCTCAAGGCAAACACTGCTGCTCAGGTGGGGCAGTCTGAGCTGGTATTTCATCAGATTGATACTAGGAAGAAGAAATCGGTTCCTCAGAAAGTACAGCAGTTTAACTGAGATCAGAATAGGGCCTAATCAACATTGTCTTTCAGTGTTGTGGTCATTGGACCAGATTCTGATCTCAATTATACCTGTGTAAATCCTGAGTGACACTATTGCCTTCATTCACCCACGTGAATAAGATTAGAAGCTAGCCCTCTTACTGTAAATGCTTCCAGGCAAGGCACAAATCTTACTATATTTTATAAAGACCCACTTACATTTGAGGAATATTGTGGAAACTTCTTTTGCTTGCAGCTTAGAATTCCAGATATTCCCTTCTAGCCTGGTCCAGCTCTTCCCCAGTTCAGTTTTAGGTGTTTTGAGCAGTCATCTTTGGGGTGGGGGTGTATCCAGTGAAGAACCAACCCTGATTAATTCACTCCCCAGCCAAAATAGGATTTACATATGGCAGGAATCCTTTGTTTCCCAGTTTGATCCCCACCCCCTACTAGTGGAAAAATACCAACAGTCCAATATGGTATCCAGTACCAGGTGACATGATCACACGACCCTGCAGTGTCAAAGCAGCATGCAGGAAGCTTCTCAGGAAGGTGGGAGATTAGCATCTTCAAAGACCTATTGTTCTCCCTATTGATTTATTGACTAAGCAGCCAGACTGATTGTATTTTGTCTAGTGGGTGTTCCCCAGGTGCAAACACTTTTGCAATTGATACATAGTCAATATTCCTAACTTCAGATACAGAAATGATACATATATACTAATAGGATAATCACATTTAGTCAATCATAACCTTTCCAATGATATCTCACATGACCCATTTTTGCACAAAACATATCTTAGTTGTGCCATACAATCTCTCTATGAAGAATATGGGCTTAGTGCCACACCTTCCTCTTTGATTACACTGCTAGGACTAAGCAGCAGACTGGCCCCTAGGCCCCAGATGGTAGCACGGTGTATTAGACATGTGAACGGGTCCAACAGAGAGCTAGATGGATGATGTGGTAATGGACTACCCCCTGGTGGTGTCTCCTTTATACTGCAGGGAAGTTTAGCACAAGCCAGTGACTCAGCTATTGAGTTTATTGTTACACTTGAGAAAAACCAGCAGGTGCATCAAGGTAGTAAATAAGTAAGAAAATACCAGCTAAAACAGAAGGCAGCAGTGCCAAGTGCGTGTGTGTGTGGGGGGGAGAATCACCTCTTATAGAAATGGTAGCCAGCAAAGCCCTGGTTTTGCTAGATTCGCACAAACACTAGATGCAGTTGCCATCCTACCAGAGACTTTCCTACTATGTTAAAAGGCCAGTTTTCATGGGGAAAATTCCACTCGTTTTCACTCTCGTTTCAGGTTGGATGAAGGATCCTGTATTAGTTACTGGCCTCAGTTGCTACACCTCCACCTTGATGCAAACTCCAAGCCCATTACCCTGGGAAGGGGAGGATAGAGTAAGGGAGAGGAGGGCAGTCCTTGCTTTGTAACGAATCCCCTCTTTTGAGGCAGAAACAAGCCATGCTGTTAATGATGGGTCTGTAATGCACTCATGTCTGCTGGGAAATAAGTGGAGACTAATGAAGGCCATTACACCCAAGATCTTGGTTTACATTTATAACAAGGGGACCAGAGGTAAAGCCAGCATTTGAGCCCTTCAGGAATGGTCCTGTGGTTAGGGTGCTACTCTAGGACTCAGCAGACCTGGGCTTTGCTTCAGATTTCCTGAGTGACCTTGGGCAAGTCACAGTCTCTCTGCATAATGGGGATGATAGTCCTGCTCCATCTCAGAGGGCTGTCGTGGGTCTCCCATACAAGGGTAATGGGGGCTACAGATATACCTAAAATAAAAAAGGTTGTTGTAGGTATTTCCCGAGCGTCACAAAGCAGCCAGAAAGCTGCCCCTGAGGGGCAGCTAGGGATTCCCACGAGGAGGAAAGTCAGTGTGATTGGTTTCATGGCACCTGCTTCCTCAAACAACCCAGCACAGAGGATGTGGCAGAAATGGGGCCAGAGCAGCCTCCTCACTACCTGCTTCTTTTGGTGGCGAAGGTGCACAATGGGAAGCAGGGCTGGACCACAGTGTCCTTACAAGTTAGCAGAATCCTTAGATAGATTCAGCTTGCAGGTAGCTCCAGGATCTGAGAAACTGAAAGGAGACTTAGCCACAGATGCCTCCTCCTCCCCATCAGCCCAGCGGCAACATGCTCTGCTCCAGCCAGCTCAGTATTTTTATTCGCATTTTACAGATAAGGAAAATGAGGCACAGTGAAGGTAAGTAACGTACCTCGGGTGAGTTAAAACAACAAGTTTGTGGCAGAGCCAAGAATGTAAGCCAATGTGCCTCAGCTCCCAGATGTGTTCTTTAGCCACTAGGCAAGTTTTCCTCTCCGCTTTCAAGGATGGTATAGATGAGGAAAAGACCAATTAAAGTAAGGGAGATCTCCTCTCACAAGGAGGGCATTTTAAATCAAAATCATTATGTATTTTGTAACAGGAAAAAAGGGAATTGTAACCTGAATGTAGTTCTCTAACTTTTAACCAGAGGATGACTCAAGGAACAGCTAATCTATATTTTGTTGGTGAAAGAGAGATGCTTTTGAGCTTACACAAAAGCTCTTCTTCAGGTCCCCAAATCTGTGTAAATTCAAAAGCTTGTTTCCCTCATGAATAGAAGTTTGGTCCAATAAAAGATATTAGCTCAGTCACCTTGTCTCTCTAAGATCCTTGGACCAACATGGTTACAACAATACTGCAAACAATATTTATTTTGACAGGGCTTTAAGGGAAAATCTTGAAATGGTCATCTGTCGATGAAACATGACACAATTGAAATCTGACAGGTTCTAGGGAGCAAAGACACATTTCACTCAAAGACAGTTTTGCTGTTAGAGAAACCTAGTTTTAGAACATGGGTGGGCAAACTACGGCCCGTGGGCTGCGTCTGGCCCATCAGACCTTTTAATCCGGCCCTCAAGCTCCCACCCAGAAGCAGGGTTAGGGGCTTGCCTCGCTCCGCACGTGCTGTGGTTCCGTGTGGCTCCCGGAAGCAGCGGCATGTCCCCTCTCCAGCCCCTATGCAGAGGGACTGCCAGGGGGCTCTGCACTGCATGCTGCCCCCATCTCAAGCACCAGCTCTTCAGCTCCCATTGGCCAGGAACTGTGGCCAATGGGAGCTGCAAGGGTGGTTCCTGCGGACGGGGCAGCACGCAGAGCCCCCTGGCCACGCCTTTGTGTAGGAGCTGGAGAAGGGGACATGCCGCTGCTTCTGGGAGCTACTTGAGGTAAGCGCCATCTGGAGCCTGCACCCCGACCTTCTCCTATTCCCCAACCCCCTGCTCCAGCCCTGATCCCCCTCCCACCCTCTAAACCCCTCAGTCCCAGTGCAGAGCACCCTCCTGCACCTCAAACCCCTCATCCTCAGCCACACCCCCAGCCGGAGCCTTCACCCCCTGCCGCACCCCAATCCCCAATGTCATGAGCATTCATGAACATTCACACAATTTTCACACACAGATGTGGCCCTCAGGCCAAAAGGTTTGCCCACCCCTGTTTTAGAGGTAAGCTCTTTATCTGAGGCCATTTAGATGGAACGTAGGTAATGAGATATTTCTTTAACTGGAGTTGAATGTAAAATGATCTTGAAGGAATTTTGTGCAATCTTTATTGCTGGCATTTAAAATTTCCACCATTGTTGGAAATATACAACCACTTCTTCTGTTTTCTCTTGCTGAAGTGATTGCCTGGGTTAGTTGGAGAACCCCTTTATCCCTCTTTCTTTCTCAGATAATGTTCTTATTTACCTAGCTCCAGTTCTGAAAAGAGTTTGGAGTTGCTGGTGTGACAGAGTGGAACCATTCCCTCAGCAATGGCCCTTGCAGTGCCCAGGGGTAGGCTGGACACTGAGGAGGATGAAGAACAAGAAAGCAAAAGCAATTTAATCTTTGACCATCACTTCCAGGTTTCAGCTGGGAAACAAAGGGTGGGAGGTAGTGGGGAGATAATTAAATATTGCAGGAAAGGCCATTTACAACGTTCCTGATGAGGCTGAAGTGAGCAAGTACAACACAATCCCATATAACCAAAATCTGGGTAACCCAAATACTCACGTGTTCCCCAGGGTTATATTCTCTTCTCCTGTAAGGGAGTCTCCAAAACCAGAGGGCAGTGAAGAGCTCCCTGGCAGCTGCCGAGGCCGACTGGCAGTGGCAGATGTTTGATGACTTCCTGAAGGCTAGTACCAAGAAGCAGGCCACACTCTGGGTTTCCTCCCTCTGGATCTCCTGGCCAGCTTGCCCAAGGCAGACAGGCACTGAGAGAGCGATGGAGGTGATAAAAACACAGCTTCTCAGGGCCTTGGAACAAATGTGTAGTCACACAGCTTAATGTACTACTGAATGGTGCTCAGATATTATGGTGATGTGTGTGGTCTAAAAACCTTTATAGGACAGAACAGTAAAAATGGATGCTGGCAGGCTTTGCAGATTAGCCAACTTTCAAGGAGATGTCCTCCAATCAAATAGGCCAGCTCCCCTGAATTTCGGAAGGATTCAGGTGTCTTCCAAGACTTCTGGAAAAAGTGTTCTGTCTTGGCAAATCTCACAAAAAAAGCCCTTTCTAATAACATTTCCAGCAAACCATGTTTGCATAAGCATATCCTTTGGAGGCTTAGCTAAACCTCTGAACGTTTTGCTGTTTGCTATCACGATTAGCAAGGGAGGGGATTATCACTTGTAGTAGTCTGTCTGTTTTTACTATTTTAATTACTTTTTGGTGAATGTAGATGTTGTGAAAGGCACTGGATTGACAGCCCTAGAGACAGAGGTCTTCTCTTTATTTATAGAACAGGTATAGCAAACACAATGGTGTTGTGCATGCCTGCCAAACCACACCACAATGTGCCTTTATACCTTTACACAATGTGCCTGCAGAGACCAGGTCTAGGAGTGAAAGAGGAATTCAATCTGCTGAGCACAGACATCTCTTCTGAGACTGTCAACAAGTTTGCTAATTAGTGCCAAAGGACATTTTTCTCTGAATACAGTAGGAAGAGGGCCTGAAACATAAGCCCATGTATCAGAGGCTTGGTATGAGGCCTCCGGCCTGGGCTAACGTAGCCAAACCTTTGCTGATATAAAGCAAAGTTAAGTTGTGAGCAAGAGGCAGGCCCTGCTCACAGAATCTGGCAAGAACAGGGCTAATACTGCAGAAACACACATTCCTAAGTAGTGCTAGGCACAAGAAGATATATGCAAACACATTCCAGAAAGGTGGTACCAGAACACCTCGATACCAGCACATTCCCCAAACATAACAGGAACACACTGACCCATCCTAAAGATAAGGTCAGGATGACAGCATGATGGACAGAGATGTTTTGATCAAACCAACATGTACGAGGCAATGGGTGGCACCCTAATACGTCAGAGGGTGGCACCCTGATACGTCAGAGGCAATGTGTAACTTGTTGGTGTATAAAGATGTATCTCAGAGGGAGTGTCTTTGGCCAGCCGAGGGGTCAGTGAAAAGTCCTGCCACTGACTGAGCTGCGTCCACTGTCATGGGCACACATGTGCTAGTGTAACTCTAGACATTGATCCAGGGAGCTAGGACCGTGCTTCACTGCCAATAAACCTGGCTGGGTGCCTTCATACCTTAATGGATCTTGTGGTCATTGGGCTGTTCGCTCGAGGTCTGCTGTGCCAGCTGTCTGCACAGAGCTGGGACAGCACACAGAGAGAACACACACACACATGCAGCCGAACATCTGACGACACTGAGAACTGAAGAAACCGACACATTCATGTTGTGCAGGCCACCGAACAACCAGACCTTGGTCACCACTGACACGGACAGGTGACTTAGACACAAATTTCTCTATATCCTATTGCTGATCTCCCAAGCCACACAGCCTCCTACACCCCAGTAATACTGCTGTCATTAAAGCAGCCAGTAGACGTGTGTGCTTACCAATCTGTGTGAGCATCGTCAATCACCAAAAGGATCTTGGGTTTCTGAGCCACAGGAGTGGGGCTTGCCGAGTGCTCCATGAGTCCTGCAGCTGCTTGTGTGGTCTGCTTCATGGCACTGGAGATGGAACTGAAGATATTGGTTCCAGAAGAGGAAGAGGGTGATGGCTGAGATGGTTGCTGCTGTTGCTTCCTCTCAGTTGCTGGAGAACCTGGAGAGCTAGTGGAGTTATCAGGACGCTGAAGATCCATCATATAGCCATTGGGCAAGTTGGCCACAAAACTACTGTCTGAGAGGCGCCTTCGGAGGAAATTCATTGCTGAAGCTCAGGATGGAGAACTTCTCCACAATGCGAGTGAGACTAAATAACTGTATTCCACAGTCTAGAGGGGCTTTTGGAGTCACTATAGCTTAGCCAGAGAGATGCTGTCACCCTTGAAATCGTGTTTGAGGAAGAAATACAAATAGACCTTTTTTCCTGTGGGAGAACAAGAGACACTTTTGTGAGATGCAGATAAATTGTTTCACATTAGAACAACTCACTGAGCCTTTAAAGAACATCCTAAGGCCTAAAGCTTAGTCAACACTTGTGTAAGTGGAGAAGGGTTATTACTTTATATGCAGGGTATCCTACACCAACTTGCTAGCAAGGCACATTGGCCAAGTGGGTAGAAGTAGGTAGGCTTCATGGCCTTTTCCTGCCCCCAAGTGTTACTGAATTGTACACAGCTCCTCCTCCAGTCACAACAAAAAGATTAAAATAGCTAGAGCCCTGCAAATCGGTGGATATCCACTTTATATCCGTGGATCAGATGCAGATACAAATTTTTGTGTCTGTGCAGGGCTCTAAAAATAGCTGTGTCTATTGATTTAGTGTCCCAGTAGCTAGTGTTTCAGAGGAAGTTGGAAGAAGAAGAAGAAGAAGAAGAAGAAAAAAAGAGTCCCATAATACATTTGGCTATTTCTACCACATTGTTCACCATGGAGAAGAAAAATGCTTTTCATTCCAGCTAGCAATCTGAGTCTATTCTGAGGCAAGAGAACTGAGACAAATATCGGATACTTTGGAATTTCAGCAAATGGATTGGCTAAAAAGACCCTGTTTGTTGCTGGCTTGTTAAAGGGACTCTGAATTTTGAGAAGCAAACATTCTAAACACAACCATTAGTGGGACAAAAAATCCTGGAGCAAGGCTCGTGTGACACTCCAAAACCAGTTTTCAAGTACAGTTTCAGTTTTTCTGTACTTGGCTCTGTATATGCAATTTTGTGTGTCCCCCATATCTAGATTTTGGGCTTGATGAATATTAGGTAGCTAACTAGAGATATCCTCACATTATCTGATTGGCTAGTTCACTTCAGGGGCATACACAAAATTGGAAGCACAATTTTTAAAAGGCTAAATTGAGGCTGCTTTGCAAACTTGGTCCTCTAGATTTAAATGCTTCTTTTAGGAATAAGATGTATTACTCTGCGGATCTTCTCCAATCAGGTAAATGAACAAGGAGAAATTTAGACACCTGGATTTTTTTCTGAGCCACTAAACTGTCTTGTTATTTATGGAAAATGCATCCAAGATTTCAGAGCAAACTAATGCCACATGACTTAGTGGAATCACTTCACTATTTCACAACTGGAGACACTGGGGCCAGGGAATAGGATTTTCACAGGGACTCTGCAAGGCCCCCTTCTCTGCTAACACAGCATACAACTTTGGGTCTTGTCTAGGCATAGCAGGGAATGAGCAGGGAAACAAAAAAGATACAATAGCAACATAATGGTAGTCAATCATGTTTATGTCTTGGATACCAGTAACAGGTAACACAAGGACATTTATTACAGCAGATGTCTGGAGCAGTGAAAGTGATGGCGGCTTTTTGAATCAGTGGGGGCCATTCCTAGTGTCACAGTTACAGGTATAGAAGCACCTTGGACTCCTCTCAAGTCTCTCTGTGTGCACCCCTCAGGTCTTAGGCCTCAAGCCTTTATTTCCCTGGAATCCTGCAATTCTCCAACTCTTAGACCAGGCCTCAGGCTACCCTCTTCCCCTGCCATGTACCAACTGTGATTTCCCTACAGGTCCAACTGGGCTTGGCACCTGCAAGTCTTCTTTTCGGGAGATGTGACCAGCAGTTAATACAGTGGCTAGATAGCATTCTTAAAGGTAAGAACTTAGTAGCAGGAACACAGCATCCGAGAAAGGATTTAAAAACAGAACAGCCTGTGCACATCTATCTTACTAAGGTTTACCGTCCCCAGGAAGGTTATAAAGGCCCAGCTGCTTCAGACCCCTTCTGTAGGGCCTGTGTCTGTATAAGCCTCTTCCTTTCAAACAGACCCTGACAACTGCCTTTCCCTTTCTCTTGATGGTGATTTTTAACCAATTAGTGGCCTTTTGATATTCTGGTTCCCATCCTTGGCAAAATAAGCCTTGTATCTTTACTGGTGACTGGAAGGAGCTTCCAGCTAATAGCTCAAGTATTGCTCCTTAATGACCCCTGCCTTGTTTACTGGGAGGTTACTTATCGAGAAATATTATCTTGCCTTCCTGCTAATTTCCTAACCACCCTGCTATGGAACTAAATCAACATATGCATATGGTAAATATTCCAGTAATTTAATATAGTTACACACACACACACACACACACACCATAATCAGGTCACATACAGTATGCTTAAATTATTACAGATCAGCCTCACAGCTTTCACATCTAGTAAAATGGAACCATTCCACCCCATGGTTCAGATTTAACCTTCTGACTGCCACTGTCCTGACCACAATAATAACAACAAATCTCTGTATTAGCAAAGATGTTATCTCCGGTGGTAACCACAATGGCAGAATGGTGAGTGAAGGCTTTCTTGAAGAGTAAGGGTAGCTTAATAGAAGGGCATTGCACAGGCCTCTCCTGGGGGAGGTGCATATGTCATTTCTCTGCATAATACAGAAAGAGAAATGGAATAAATATATAACTACTCTACATGACACATTCATGTAGATAACTCGCTGATCGCCCCTCTTTCTCAGTATGAGGCAGGAGCTCGCGAGAGGGGAGGGCTCCTGCCTCATACTGAGAAAGAGGGACGATCAGCAAGTTATCTCAAGTGCCTATACACAAATGCAAGAAGCCTGGGAAACAAGCAGGGAGAACTGGAAGTCCTGGCACAGTCAAGGAATTATGATGTGATTGGAATAACAGAGACTTGGTGGGATAACTCACATGACTGGAGTACTGTCATGGATGGATATAAACTGTTCAGGAAGGACAGGCAGGGTAGAAAAGGTGGGGAAGTTGCATTGTATGTAAGGGAGCAGTATGACTGCTCAGAGCTCAAGTATGAAACTGCAGAAAAACCTCAGAGTCTCTGGATTAAGTTTAGAAGTGTGAGC
Source organism: Lepidochelys kempii (assembly GCF_965140285.1). Taxonomy (NCBI): domain Eukaryota; kingdom Metazoa; phylum Chordata; order Testudines; family Cheloniidae; genus Lepidochelys; species Lepidochelys kempii. Next base: position 255,562,768 of record NC_136380.1, read on the forward strand.
AACAAGGGTGATGTCGTGGTGGGAGTCTGCTATAGACCACCAGACCGGGGGATGAGGTGGACGAGGCTTTCTTCCAGCAACTAATGGAAGTTACTAGATCGCAGGCCCTGGTTCTCATGGGAGTCTTCAATCACCCTGATATCTGCTGGGAGAGCAATACAGCGGTGCACAGACAATACAGGAAGTTTTTGAAAAATGTAGGGGACAATTTCCTGGTGCAAGTGCTGGAGGAACCAACTAGGGGCAGAGCTCTTCTTGACCTGCTGCTCACAAACCAGGAAGAATTAGTAGGGGAAGCAAAAGTGGATGGGAACCTGGGAGGCAGTGACCATGAGATGGTCGAGGTCGAGTTCAGGATCCTGACACAGGGAAGAAAGGAGAGCAGCAGAATATGCACTCTCGACTTCAGAAAAGCAGACTTTGACTCCCTCAGAGAACTGATGGGCAGGATCCCCTGGGAGAATAACATGAGGGGGAAAGGAGTCCAGGAGAGCTGGCTGTATTTTAAAGAATCCTTATTGAGGTTACAGGGACAAGCCATCCCGATGTGTAAAAAGAATAGTAAATATGGCAGGCGACCAGCTTGGCTTAACAGTGAAATCCTTGTTGATCTTGAACACAAAAAAGAAGCTTACAAGAAGTGGAAGATTGGACAAATGACCAGGGAAGAGTATACAAATATTGCTTGGGGATGCAGGAGTGAAATCAGGAAGGCCAAGTCCCACCTGGAGTTGCAGCTAGCAAGAGATGTTAAGAGTAACAAGAAGGGTTTCTTCAGGTATGTTAGCAACAAGAAGAAAGTCAAGAAAAGTGTGGGCCCCTTACTGAATGAGGGAGGCAACCTAGTGTCAGAGGATGTGGAAAAAGCTAATGTACTCAATGCTTTTTTTGCCTCTGTCTTCACGAACAAGGTCAGCTCCCAGACTACTGCACTGGGCAGCACAGCATGGGGAGGAGGTGACCAGCCCTCTGTGGAGAAAGAAGTGGTTCGGGACTATTTAGAAAAGCTGGATGAGCACAATTCCATGGGGCTGGATGTGCTGCATCCGAGAGTGCTAAAGGAGTTGGCGGATGTGATTGCAGAGCCATTGGCCATTATCTTTGAAAACTCATGGCGATCGGGGGAAGTCCCAGACGACTGGAAAAAGGCTAATGTAGTGCCCATCTTTAAAAAAGGGAAGAAGGAGGATCCAGGGAACTACAGGCCAATCAGCTTCACCTCAGTCCCTGGAAAAAAATCATTGGAGCAGGTCCTCAAGGAATCAATTCTGAAGCACTTAGAGAAGAGGAAAGTGATCAGGAACAGTCAGCATGGATTCACCAAGGGCAAGTCTAATCTAATTGCCTTCTATGACGAGATAACTGGCTCTGTGGATGAGGGGAAAGCAGTGGACGTGTTGCTCCTTGACTTTAGCAAAGCTTTTGACACGGTCTCCCACAGTATTCTTGCCAGCAAGTTAAAGAAGTATGGGCTGGATGAATGGACTATAAGGTGGATAGAAAGTTGGCTAGATTGTTGGGCTCAACGGGTTGTGATCAATGGCTCTATGTCTAGTTGGCAGTCAGTATCAAAGTGGAGTGCCCCAAGGGTCAGTCCTCAGGCCGGTTTTGTTCAATATCTTCATAAATGGATCTGGAGGATGGTATGAATTGCACCCTCAGCAAGTTTGCATATGACACTAAACTGGGAGGAGAGGTAGGTACGCTGGAGGGTAGGGATAGGGCCCTAGACAAATTAGAGGATTGGGCCAAAAGAAATCTGATGAGGTTCAACAAGGACAAGTGCAGAGTCCTGCACTTAGGACGGAAGAATCCCATGCACCGCTACAGACTCGGGACCGAATGGCTAGGCAGCAGTTCTGCAGAAAAGGACCTAGGGGTTACAGTGGACGAGAAGCTGGATATGAGTCAACAGTGTGCCCTTGTTGCCAAGAAGGCCAATGGCATTTTGGGATGTATACGTAGGGGCATTGCCAGCAGATCAAGGGATGTGATCATTCCCCTCTATTCGACATTGGTGAGGCCTCATCTGGAGTACTTTATCCAGTTTTGGGCCCCACACTACAAGAAGGATGTGGAAAAATTGGAAAGAGTCCAGCGGAGGGCAACAAAAATGATTAGGGGGCTGGAGCACATGACTTATGAGGAGAGGCTGAGGGAACTGGGATTGTTTAGTCTGCGGAAGAGAAGAATGAGGGGGGATTTGATAGCTGCTTTCAACTACCTGAAAGGGGGTTCCAAAGAGGATGGATCTAGACTGTTCTCAGTGGTAGCAGATGACAGAACAAGGAGTAATGGTCTCAAGTTGCAGCTGGGGAGGTTTAGGTTGGATATTAGGAAAAGCTTTTTCACTAGGAGTGTGGTGAAACACTGGAATGGGTTACCTAGGGAGGTGGTGGAATCTCCTTCCTTAGAAGTTTTTAAGATCAGGCTTGACAAAGCCCTGGCTGGGATGATTTAATTGGGAATTGGTCCTGCTTTGAGCAGGGGGTTGGACTAGATGACCTCCTGAGGTTCCTTCCAACCCTGATATTCTATGATTCTGTGATACCCACATTCTAGTACGAGGGACATTTAAGCAGAGTTTCTGTCTGCAGACCACCAAGGTCCAAGTTTAGCGTTGGTTATAGTGGTGTGCAGTTCACATATAGACAGAGTCCAATCACAGCATAATGCCATAATTTGGTACATTTGCTTGGAGTATTTGGCATCAGGTGGCAAACAGTGGAGGGTTAGCAGAAATCTAACTTCAATATCAACAGTGACACACACAGTAATATACCATTTTATATCTTTCGTGCAGCTTTTTGGGAAGTTGTCCGCTGTTCCACTGCTAAAGCATTCATTTCCTGCCATTATGGCTATCAGCCATTAGAGGGAGCCTGTGGCTATTGGTAATAATCATGATGGGTAAAATTTTTGAAAGCACTTAAGTGACTTAAGAACCAAAGTCCCATGAAACTTGCAGCTCCACATTTGAAATTTTTACCCACTATTTGGTGCTTGTATAGTTCTTACCTCCTCTACAAGCCTGACATCTTCTAAGCAAGGGACAAAGTAATATTAACTAATCTGTATGGATCAACAACAGGAAATAACAAAACAGAGTGAAATAATTTAAAATAATAAATACAAGTATCCTACACTACAGAAAGCGTGTGTCATCCAGGAACAGAGATGCAGTGGTGCATACTGGCACTGGAAAGCAAGGAAAAGGAATAGAAATTAGTTATTCTGTACTGCCACATGGAAGACATAGATTGGACTCATTTACTCGTCTCCTTCTCCATGGACTGGCGTGGGCTTGGAGTTCTGTGGAGACGGTGCTCTGGGGCTGCCTCTGTGCCACTGACTGAACCCTCCAAAATCAATGTATTGTTGATAAATTCCAAAGGAAGATAACCCCACTGTGGCAGGAAGGTTGCTGACCAAGATTCTAGAAATTCAGGAAGGATTTGACCTCCAACTCCATCTGTAAAAGTGTGTGTGGGGGGGAAATGACAAAAGGTGTGCTCGTTTCTTTACGAAACCCTTAGGAAAAGAGTGTACCATGAGGGGATATTTTCATCAGCCTTAGGTTAGCATAATTAACAAAGTAATTGAAATCCATTTTTTTAAATTAAGGTAATTGTAGCTCTGCCTTACCAATATATTGATTACCACTAGTCCAGCTACAGAGAAGGGTTTATCTAAGATGAAAGAAAGATCAGTAATTGAATACATAAGTAAAAGGCCAACAAGCACCCTGCTTACCGGAAAACATCAAAAACAATCTATTCTGCATTACACCCACCCTGTACGTACGCACCTTTGTTCTTTAGCTCTACAGACATGTACATCAGAACAGGGGCTTCATTTTCACTGGGCCAACACATCCTGCAGCTCCTAACCACAACCTCAGCTGAAGTCAACGTGCAACATCCATGACGAGTTCACAAGCCCCATTTGGTCTTTGTGTAACTCCACTGATTGCATTCAGCAGGAGGGGGAACAATATCCAGGGTCCAAATATTCTATGAGCTAAACAGTCAGGATCAATGTGTTGGTCATATTATGTAAATTATTTAGTGAGATTATTTGCATATTTTGCAAATAATTTGCATACAACCACAAATTTAAGCTTATGATCAACACCCCTTCCCCCAAACAGTGGCAGGGTTAGGGTATGGAGCTGTAAAAAGCTTGACAATTATGGCTAGGACAGGTTTGACACAGAGAATGCCCTACAGAAGTCCAGAAGTCAGAATGGCAAAGATTCAAACCTCAGTTCTGGACAGACTTCCATCTGCAGGTCCCAAAACACTTTGCACACATGAATGAATTTATCTCACAGGAATGTTGTGAAGCTATCACCCTCGCTTTACAAAGAAGAAAACAGGGGCAAAGATAGGAGTATAATCTAGCTCTCCTCAGTCACCATCCAATGTTTTAACCTCTAGACCGAACTTCCTCCCCTTATGTGAAAGGCTGAAAACCAAAGGAAAGAGTCAGAGACTTGTCTACACCAGTGGCTCTCAACTTTTCCAGACTACTGTATCCCTTTCAGGAGTCTGATTTGTCTTGTGTACCCCCAAGTTTCACCTCACTTAAAAACAACTTGCTTACAAAATCAGATATAAATGTCACAGCACAGTATTACTGAAAAATTGCTCACTTTCTCATTTTTACCATAGAACTATAAAATAAATCAATTGGAATATAAATATTGTACTTACATTTCAGTGTATAGTACATAGAGCAGTATAAACAAGTTATTGTCTACATGGAATTTTAGTTTGTACTGACTATGCTATGTAGCCTGTTGTAAAACTAGGCAAATATCTAGATGAGTTGATGTACCCCCTGGAAGACCTCTGCGTACCCCCAGGGGTACACATACCCCTGGTTGAGAACCATTGGTCTACACTATTGTTAAAGTCAATGTAACTTACTTTGCTCAAGGGTGTGAAAAACACACCCCGAGCCACATAAGTTACATCGACAAAGTGTGTCAACACCACACTATGTTGGTGGGAGACACACTCCTGCTGACATAGCTTATGCCTCTCATTGAGGTGGAGTAATTACATCGATAGGAGAGTGCTCTCCCATCGACATAGTGTGTCTTCACCAGACGTGCTACACTGGCACAGCTGCACTGATGTAGCGTGGAAGTGAAGACAAGCCCCAAACAACTCACAAAACTGGAGCAGCTCAAGAGACTAGTGGAAATGCAAGGGGATCTGGAGCTGACAGGGAAAGAAGGGTTTCGGGAGCTCTTCAGCTCATTCTTGACCAACCCTCTCTCGCTGGTGTTCAAAACAGAACTGTGTCAAGAACTGTGTTTCCTCAGTTGGTAAGAGGACCTCTGCAATTCAGGGCCTTTGAGGGCAAAAGTTACAGGGGAAAATGCAGAGAACCTCTACAAATAAATGAATGAAAGTTCCAAGATTGAAACAACAAACAAAAACCACCCCTGCCTCCCACTCCTGGAAATAATTTTGCCCTCTGGGAAAGAAAGCAAAAAATGAAGAACAAAGAGAAAGAGTAAGAAATCAGAAGGGGGAAAAAGTCAGGCAAACTCAAAGACAGCAAGAGAACCCAGGAACACCCAGCCATATACAGAGATACAGAAGGAAACAAAAACAGAGGCAACAGGAACAACTGCATGCGCTGACATTGAAGATTATAGCAGAAAGGGGCTAATGAAATTAGAATATGATGCAAAGATGCAGATTATCTTTATTATCGAGTTAAATTTTGGCTAGTTTTTACAAAGGATATTAAGGGAATTAAGCAACCAACCCCCAGAGCATTTCAGAGGGAGTTGGGCACTGAACTGCCTCAGGCCATTTCTCCATAATTTAGCAGCAAAAATCCAAGCCATCTTTAAACTTTGACATGTGTTTAAAAACAAAACAAAACAAACATGTTCACTTACACCTTTTACTATCCCTATGGGTGAGCTGGAGCCCAGAGGAAACAGAAGCAAGTTGGCTGATTTCTGCTAAGTGAGTTAAGAGTTCCCTTGAGCCTTTTATGAATGCCAGCAGGAGGCACTGAACTGACAGACTCATGTCAGACTGCATCCAGGACCCTGCTCCTAACGACTTCAAGTGAGCAATGTTCAGATCAGGAAACAATGGACCTCAGCCTCCTTGCATCTGAGATCAAGAGAGTCACTTGCATAGGTCTGCCACAAAGGGGTGGTGCTCTTTGTCTGGCAACCCTCATGGTACCACATCTATTAATACATCACACATCTTTCAAAGTGCAGAGCGTTGAACATAGATTCACATTTGAAACAGCCAAATGGGCCCAGTTCTGTTCTCTGTAAGACTGATACAAATCAGGAGTGAATTTCCGTGGAAGAGCACAGAATGTGGCCTTTCCACTTTTCGAAGGAATAGAGAAAGACACATTTGGGAGTCCAGCAATTACTATTAGGTGACTAGTATTACCAACCCTGAGTTTCAAAAATCATGAGTCAGGGCTCAAAATCAAAATCATTAGATTTTTTTTTAAAATGCCTACTTTTTAAGACAAAGAATCCAAACTTATTTCTTATTTGCCTTCTGGTTTCGGAGCCCTTTGGGTTCACAGGGGATTACATTTCCAAGATTCTCTCCTCAGCCATGAAGACTAGAAAGGTTTCAGAGTAGCAGCCATGTTAGTCTGTATTCGCAAAAAGAAAAGGAGTACTTGTGGCACCTTAGAGACTAACCAATTTATTTGAGCATAAGCTTTCGTGAATGCTCAAATAAACTGGTTCGTCTCTAAGGTGCCACAAGTACTCCTTTTCTTTTTGCGAAGACTAGAAACTTTTTTAAAAATGAAATCTGAGGTTGTTACGTAATCACTCAGTTACAGGAGCTGGGGCTTTAGGAACATGCACAGAACATCATGAGACTTGTAATAAAATTGCGAGAGGTAGCATCACTGGGAGCTCTATAGTCCATTAGTTAGGAAGATCTTCTGTGGCACTGCTGGTTTTCCACATCATAACCTGCTTATCAGCAAAGCCAGAGACAGCTCAATGAGAGCCAGCAATGCTGGGCAAAGAAATCCAATGTTAATCCTTGGAAAATACAGAGACATCTCCATATTAAGGGTCTGTGGAACTGGCACACTGTCTCCATTCTTTATCTCCCTAAAGTAAAAGGGGCCTTTGCAAACCCAAGGCTTGCTTTGTAATATTGACACGAATGCTCCCGTTAAGACTAATACTTGTATGTATGCTGAGGGCACTCCCCCACATCAGATCAAAGGAAAGCAGGCGGCAGCAGTGCAAACTGGGAAGTTTATGCAAATCAGCATTCCGTAAATTTAATAGGCAAAGCTGTAAAAGGGACCCAGCAGTGTTCAAAAGCTCCAGGCTGTTTTTTTTTTTTCTCCCCTCAATCCAGTCTTGGATTTGATGGCAGCTCATACAATCTGTTGGTCTTTTAGTCACCTGCAGAAAGTGTATAAACATTGATTTCATAGTGACAGGAATGAAAGTGATACCAGGCCTGGCATTAATAAAGCAGAGACTTCCTTCACGGAGAGAGATACGGCTTTGAAGTGCATTGATCTGAATAAAATAAAAAAGCTGGATGTATTTAATATGTAGAGCCTGGCAATGTGCATTAGGGCTCATCCAGATAAAAGATGCCTATTGGACTGACGACTCATTGGTTCTCACAGGAATCAGCAGAGGCCTTTCCGGCCTCATTGCTATTCTTTCCTGATGGACACGTAAAATACTTTTCTCTATCCCCAGGCCATTTCCACACTTCACGTGTATTTTAGATCCGTCACGATACATCAATTATTTAAAAGAGGGGTAAATGGGATTATTTTCTTGCTACGAGCTAAAACAGGTTTCAGAGTAGCAGCCGTGTTAGTCTGTATCTGCAAAAAAAAAAAAGGAGGACTTGTGGCACCTTAGAGACTAACAAATTGATTTGAGCATAAGCTTTCGTGAGCTACAGCTCACTTCATCAGATGCATTTATGCTCAAATAAATTTGTTAGTCTCTAAGGTGCCACAAGTCCTCCTTTTCTTTTTGAGCTAAAACAGATTCTCAGGTTAGTTTCAGACATTACACTGAACTTAACTATTAATCAAGGACCCTGGATGGGATTTTGATAAGCACCTACGTGATTTAAGAGCACAAATCCATTAATTCTGATACACTTTTAAGACTAGTAGGGATCATTATGATCATTGAATTTGACCTCCTGGATAACACAGGCCTTAGAATTTCACCTCATAATTCATGCATTGAGCCTTTGTTTTCCTAATTCACTTAGTGAATAGGCATGTACAAGACCAAAAAAAAAAAAAAAAAAGAGGTCGGTTTCCCAAGGATTTTAAAATCTAAAGGGTTTAATAGTTTTCTCCTATAAGTCTCAACTCCAGTTGACACGGACCTCCTTTGCTTTGCTGGGATCTTATATTCCACAATTCTGTTATCACAGACAACTCATTTGCTCCCCAAGAGATTTGACACATGCTAATCTTTCCCTCTTCACTCTTTCACCATTCCTGACCACCTGACTATCCTAGGTTTCGAAGCTTGTCTAGCCTGGGGAAGGAGGACTGCCCCTTTACATACCTAATATGCAACACACGTGCTCATGCATATGACAGATGGCTGGGAAAAAGTTTTCCTCCACGTGCTGTGATGCAGGCATCTGCTATTCCGGCATACACATGGGGACATAGCTCCATTAGCATTAACTGCTACATATCAAGAGACGAACAGGCCTCTGGAATCTGAGCACACTCAGGGCTTGTCCACGCTGGCACTTAACAGCACTGCAATTTTCTCGCTCAGGGGGGTGAAAAAAGTTTCAACAAGTTTCAGCGCTGTAATGTGCCAGAGTAGAGAGTGGGAGCTACTCCCCTCGTGGGGGTGGGGTTTTTAGAGCGTTGGGAGAGCTCTCTCCCAGCGATGTGCTGCAACTACATAAGCCACGCTAAAGTGCTGACAGGGCAATGCTTTAGCATTGCCAGTGAGTTGACACCACAATAAAAGACTCATGCCTGGCCCAGGTCAGCTGACTCGGGCAAGTGGGGCTCAGGCTGCAGGACTATAAAACTGCAGTGTAGACATTTGGGATCAGGCTGGAGCCTGGGCTCTGAGACCCCATGAAGAGGCAGGTCCCAGAGCCCATGATTCAGCCCAAACTTGAATTTCTGCAGCTCAGTTTTATAGCCCGTGAGCTTGAGTCGGCTGACCCAGGCCAGTTGTGGCAGTGCCTTGGGTCATTTATTGCAGTGTAGACGTACCCAGTGTGGCTTGTTTGGTAGTAGGACGGGGAGAGGGAAATCCAATAATGAAGCCTGGGGAATTTTACTGCACTCTGATGTAGACTTCTGGTGCAAGGATAAGAGAGTCTCAAGTCAAGTTCAACTAAGTTCACTAGGAGCGATAATAGACTGCCTGTCTACAAATCTCACACATATGAAGAGGGTTTTAGGAGCATCCTTTCACTGCAGCTGTTAAGGAACGCACTGTGTGGAGGAAAACAACTACCCTAGTTATTAGTGTCTGGTTCAGACCCTGTTGGTATCTGTCGTTGCACCTCTCACCTCTTCAGTGTGGCGTTGCAGGGCTTTTTTCAGTTTAGCCCCTCCTGTAGTTTTTCTGGTGCCACAACAGTCTCTCATTCTCTGTGGCCTAGCCCTCTAGGATTAATTTTGAGATTAAAAGAAAGGTCCCAAATAGGAAACCTCAGAGTCTAGTGGCTTTTGAACCCTCAACCTCTGTCTGGGGCCCACAATACTTGGCCTCCTCTCCTTCTGATGTCTATACATTCCTTCTTGGTCTGCAGAAGGTCAACCCATGCCCACCCTCCCCATTGTATTCCAGCCCAGGAACCCTGTTTAGACAGCCAAGGACTGTTCCTTCAATCTTGCTGCCATTCCCACTGGGTTGCACCTACCTTTTGTACAGCTTCTCAAGATCTTTCCCCGGGTCTCTGGATTTTACTAGCCCTGTCTGAAATCTATGGTTCCTCACCACTTATTAGGCAGCTACAGCAGAACCCCTCTTAGCTGCTCACAGCAGCTGGGTGGTGGCGAGTAACTCCTCTATCTCCAACGCAGGACTAGTCAGTCTTTCCCTCCTCCAAGCAGGAGTTTCCCATTCAACCCTGTCTCAGGAGCTAGGGTTATGCCTCAGGCCTCTTTGGCTCAGATTAACCGGTCCTACACTCCATGAAGCAGAAGCTCCCCTTCTGCCCTCTCTCTGGAGCCAGGGTTATTACCCAGGCCTCTTTCCCGTTGGTTCATCAATCTTCCCCTCCTTCAAGCAGTCATTCCCTCCCCAGCCCTTTTCCTGGGGCTAGGGTTGTGATTAAAGTCAGGTGCAAGGCTTTTGCCAATTCCCTTCAGCTGAACACCCTTCCCAATTAGCCTCCTACTCTGGAGGTTCAGCTGGTGTAGGCAGCCTCCTCCTGCCAGTGCCTATCTGCTATGGGGAAGGAGATATCCTTTATGCTGCTCCCAACTCCTCCTTCACCCAACTCCAACTTCCAGTTGGTTGGGTGAGAGGGGACCTTGTCCTGCCTTGTCTGTAAGGTTTCAGGACCTTAAAGTGCAGCGTCCAGTTTCCTTCCCTAAGCACCATTTATTTCCAAGACCTTTAAGGTTTCTATATTTATCTGTTATTCCCTTCTGAACCCTGTAGCTCAGTGGCTCTCAACCTTTCCAGACTACTGTACCCCTTTGAGGAGTCTGATTTGTCTTGCATACCCTAAGTTTCACCTCACATAAAAACTACTTGCTTACAAAATCAGACATAAAAATACAAAAGTGTAACAGCCACTATTACTGAAAAATGGCTCACTTTCTCATTTTTACAGTATAACTATAAAATAAATCGACTGGAATATAAATATTGTACTTACACTTCAGTGTACAGTATATAGTGCAATATAAACCAGTCATTGTCTGTATGACATTTTAGTTTGTACTGACTTCGCCTGTGCTTTCTATATAGTCTGTTGTAAAACTAGGCAAATAGCTAGATGAGTTGATGTACCTCCTGGAAGACCTCTGTGTACCCCAGGGATATGCATACCCCTGGTTGAGAACCACGGCCTTAAAGGGCTATGCCAGGTGGCAGGGTGGCCTGACTATGAGGCACTCCTGTCCTTGGTGGCAGACCACCCTTTCACAATAACTAGCCCAAATTTTGTGCAAAGTTTTTTGCATCTGACTTTATTTTTTAGGGAGACTCCTGTCAATCACATGTACATACACAAAGCCTTGTGTGGTCCTGCCCATGGCTGCTCTGCTCCCCGGCCATCATATCCTTTCATTGAAATGAATGTGCGCACACACACGCAAGCACAAAGATGCTTTGGTTCCATTTCCAGACCCCAGAACTGACATTCCCCTCTCCTGGATCTGCAAAGAACTCCATGTGACAGGTATTGTTAGGGGAAAGTGAGAGAAGGAAGTCAGATCAAGCAGCTGTATCCTCAGATCTTATATCAGTTTGTTCTGTTCATTACACGGAAGGGGTTAAAATCATGTCAGCCCATCAGTTGCACATACAGACTTTTAAATCTGGGATGCTGCCAGATGTCTTTGTGCCGTGAAGCCTTAGGCTGCCTTTCAACAGCAACTCTGCAAGTGCCAGCGAGATGCTGCAACATCATAATTCAGGTTGGAAGCACAAACCAAAAGAATCAGTCACCAGCTGCGTATGCAGGACAGTCAGCTATGCTTGAAAGCTATTTAAGAAGTCAGGTCACTCTTGAGCCCTGGTCAATTGTTAGGAGACCTGTACTCACAAAGGGGTAACATTGCTGTGATTTTGCTGTGCAAATCTGGCAGTATGCTTTGAAAACATAAAGGTAAATTATGCCTCTAACTGTGAAGAGTTAATGCCCTTTACCAAACTGTTTTCCTTCATGGCTTCTGTTCTGTATTCTATTACTGCATCCACCTTGGACAGTGGAGGTGTCCTGTGGAATCATCTCTGACCTCTAGTCTAAAAGCATCTAAAATTTAATGCACCTAACCAACTGCGTGCATCAGGAAGGGAGGGAAAACTTGGCACACAGGCAATCACAAGAGGTAGTGGACTAAGCACAGAGCTGGAAGCCAGGAACTCCTGAGTTCTAACGTATGGCTTTGGAAAAGGTCAATTAATATTGGTGTCTCAATTTCTCCATTTAGAGATGAGGAAAGTAACACTCTAGCTAATGGATAGGGGTATTATAAGGATTAGTTAATGTTTGTACAGCTGCAGCACTTTGGATGTTCAAAGTGTTGCAGCATATAGCACTTACAAGTGCTTAGAATTATCATCAATCATCTGACCCCCTCAAGCACGAAATCTAGGTATCCCATAATCAATAGCTTAGTTCATTAAGAGTCACAAAATTAGCCAGTCCTTTTTAAAGCCCAGCCACAGAGACTTTTGGGGAATGGTGAACATCTGGCCACTTTAGGGAATATATATTAAGAGATTTAAAAGACTGGGACTTTGCAGCTTGGAAAAGAGACAACTAAGGGGTGATATGATAGAGTTCTATAAATCATGATGAATGTGGAGAAAGTAAATAAGGAAGTTTTATTTACTCCTTCTGATAACACAAGAACTAGGAGTCACCAAATGAAATGAATAGGCAGCAGGTTTAAAACAAACAAAAGGAAGTATTTCTTCACACAACGCACAGTCAACCTGTGGAACTCCTTGCCAGAGGATGTTGTGAAGGCTAAGACTATAACAGGGTTCAAAAAAGAACTACATAAATTCATGGAGGATAGGTCCATCAATGACTATTTGCCAGGATGAGCAGATGGTGTCCCTAGCCTCTGTTTGCCAGAAGCAGGGAAATGGGTAACATGGAATAGTTCACTTGACGATTACCTGTTCTGTTCATTCATTCTGAAGCACCTAGCATCGGCTACTGTCGGGAGACGGAATACTGAGCTAGATGGACCTTTGTTCTGACCCAGTATGGCCATTCTTATGTTCTTATGTAGAGGGAAAACTCAGACATTTGAGCCAGAAACCAGTTAAATGCAAATGTAAAGTCTTGAGCCACAAGTAAAGCTATGTCACTATCCACCCTCCCAAGTACACATTCACATCTTCTCTCCCAGGGCTGGGAAGAAGTGAAAGGGGTAGATAAAAGGAATTAAAAGCATGAAAAACCTCTATTCCGCAATCAGTCTGTCAGAGCAGGCTACTGTAGGAGGGATTCAAACCACATGTGTTACAACTGATTCTTGCTGGGTATATGCACAGATAGTGTATGCATAGCCAATTACAAATAGCATGAGATTCAGAACCCTAATGTTACAGTTTTTAGAAATTAGAAAAGGAGTACTAGTGATGCATCCAATGAAGCGAGCTGTAGCTCACGAAAGCTTATGCTCAAATAAATGTATTTGTCTCTAAGGTGCCACAACTACTCCTTTTCTTTTTGCGAATACTAACACGGTTGCTACTCTGAAACAGATCTTAGGAATGTAGAAATGGGGTTACCCGTACGACGCTGAGATGAAGAGACAGCCCTTTCCACTTCCCTGGCTGGCCAACAGGGCTGATATATTATCAGATAGTGAACACAGTAGTTAATTCTACACAGGTTATGATTACATTACTAATAAGTGCTAGGTATTCTTCGTACTATAAGGGACTATTATCATTTGGTCAGAGGTGAGTAGAGCAGCTCAAGGGGCCTAAAAGCATACCTGCTGACTGCCACTTGTACTCAGTTTGAGGGTGTCTTTTGAAGGAAAGAGATGTGTATGACTGCATATAGAAAGGGCGCCTTATAAAAACCTGGCTGATGAGCTAAAACTAGGTATTCCTTCTTGCTTCATTGTCTTTGTTTTCATATCTCCTCCAGAATTTAAACCCAAGCCTCCAGAATTGAAAAGGCTAGTGCACTAACCCTGTGCATGCTGCAGTTGGCCGTCTTTTAATAATCTGCATTATATTCTCAGACCCTCGCTTTCATTCCCAAGCAGAAAAGTACAGAAGAGATACCAACATAAATGTAATTTGTTTTTTCAAGTCTCTAAAAGGGTGGCATGGGACAATGGAGAGTTAACTAAGACCAACCAAATTCTATTTAGCAATTAACTCGAGCTATGGGCACTCTCCTGTTTTTATCTATTGAGAGAATCTGACCTCTCTCTCTATATACAATGGGCCAAATTCTGCCCTCACTTACACCTATGCAGCCACATCAATTTCCATAGGTTCCTACTGGTGCTACAGAGAGCAGAATTTATCCTATTACATGTTGTAGTATGGCAGTGAAAATTTTGCAGAGTATAATACATTCATATATAATTCAGAATTATACTTTGGGAAGGATGATCTTGAGATTAAGTCACGAGACTGAAAATTCCCTGCTTTGCTACAGACATCCGGTGTGACCTTGGGTAAGTCATTTAACCTCTCTGTGCCTCAGTTTCTCCATCTGTAAATATGAATAATGATGCTTTTGTACCTTAAAAGGGGTTTTGTGAGGCTAAATTCATTAAAGTTTATTAATTATTATGGATATTAACTCGATAGAAAAACCTAGATAAATAAATGTAAAAAAAATAAACCCAGAATTATTCCACTATATGCGATAAGTATGTAATGTATTTCAGAATAATGAGGAAGCTAAGTTTAGTATACAATAACCAGAAGATATCTGAAACCGAAAAACGGTATTGTTTTGAAAACAAAAGAATACATCGTAATCTGTGTGCCCAACTCAAATGACAAATTAGTCAATGCATAAAGAGTCTGGCTTCAAAGCTGATCTATGCAATCATCCTTTCTGTATGCACGGGGTTAATTTCTTTAGGACAGATTATGGTTAACCCTGTGTGGGTGAGAAGTCTGGGTATGCAGCAGGGATCCTTCCCCCTTGAGCTCCTATGGAGGCCCTACCACATGTGGAAGTGGAACTCAAGGAGTGCATGGACTGTGAAAGCCTAGCACAGATGGTGAACTCCCAGTCGTGTGTGTGTGTGTAACCCTCTCCACACCAGCCATACAAAGCTGAGCTGCCATGTGGGTGCACCTACTGTACCACATAAGAGGGTGAAGGAACTTTCACACCAGCCTGTGCTCCCTAGAGCCATTGGAACAATTATGGTTGAGGTGCCTCAATAGGCATTCCACATGTAGACCATCGCAGGACCGGAACCTATACACAGTATGGCATTCAATATATATTGCGGTGTATTGGATACAGAAAAATCCCTAGAGACATCCTGGTGGATAGCTTGTCATCCCATTGAAGCAGCTGTCCCCATTAAAAACACGATCGTACAAGATAACGATCGTTCCTAGGCAGCTTCAACGATCACAAAAGCACTTGACAGCCGTTATAAAGAACATAAAATCTATTAATTCTATAAGGCCAGAAGGGACCTCCTGCAAAACACAACCTATGGACCCTCACCCAGTGATTCCTGGAGCAAGTCCATAACTTCTGGTTCAAAACTAACTCAAACAAACAGTCTGGCCTTTTATCAACACCCACCCTATCTGGTCCAAGACAGCCTTCTAACCAGAACATAAAAATGGAATAGAAAACAAAGTAATAGTCACCCAAAAGCCTGACTGAAGAAGACAGCCTTTTACCACTCTGTGAAGCTCATTAGACTCAGGCTAGAAGAGAAGGATACATGGGAGCACGTTTCAAGCACCCCAGTAGACATCAGATGCTGCTACAGAATGTAGGGAATTCACCAGTTTCTTAAGAAACTAGATCTCGGATCATGACTGCGCAGAAGTCCTTGCCAGGCATTGTCTACTGGCTAATTGGTTACTAGGAAGGAATCCTAACAGATTTCCTGATATAAATCAAGACTCGATTTTAATTCTGTTGAAGGCAGAATACTGAATGTTGCCATGCCGCAGTATAGCCGTCATACTATAGAGGCAGCTGGCTTGTGCTCGCTACTTGCTTTTGTTACAATGCTTCATTTCAGACTCCATCCCTTGGGGTCACTGGCAGCCATAGCCTCCCGAGAGTTCCTCACGAACAAGGAGCTGTAACACTGCAGACCTCTGGTAAATCAACAGGCCTAACAGGCATCTTGCTGCAACCTTGGCACCTGCCTGAACATCGAGTACACGGAGTGCTAAAGCAGCAGCGCACCTCTGGCAGGAAAAACACTGCAAAGTGAAGCCTAGTTAGTAACTCTGTTTTCAAGGATATTCCTGTTCCGTGACAGGATGGTTGCCACTTACTAGCAAAAAGAGCCCGCACTAGGCATAAGCAAACCAAACAATTGCTTAGGGCCCTGAGTAGCTCCGGGGCCCCCCGCATAGCAGTGCCGCTGATTTGAAGGTATACATTGTCCCCAAATGTGCAACAGTTCTGGGTGAGGACAAAGTCACAAAGATCAGCCACCAGGTTTGCCGTGATATTATCGGGGATACTGTTCCTGATGGCTTGTAGTCCATCTTTGTGTGGAATGTTGGTGTAGAGGGCTTCTACATCTATAGTGGCCAGGATGGTGTTTTCAGGAAGATCAGCGATGGACTGTCGTTTCCTCAGGAAGTCAGTGGTGTCTCGAAGATAGCTGGGAGAGCTGGTAGCGTAGGGCCTGAGGAGGGAGTCTACATAGCCAGACAATCCTGATGTCAGGGTGCCAATGCCTGAGATGATGGGGCGTCAAGGATTTCCAGGTTTATGGATCTTGGGTAGCAGACAGATTACTCCAGGTCGGGGTTCCAGGGGTGTGTCTGTGCAGATTTGTTCTTTGCTTTTTCAGGGAGTTTCTTGAGCAAATGGTGTAGTTTCTTTTGGTAACCCTCAGTGGGATGAGAGGGTAATGGCTTGTAGAAAGTGGTGTTGGAGAGCTGCCTAGCAGCCTCCTGTTCATATTACGACCTACTCATGATGACAACAGCACCTCCTTTGTCAGCCTTTTTGATTATGATGTCAGAGTTGTTGGGGACAATGTATACCTTCAAATCAGCGGCACTGCTATGGGTACCCGCATGGCCCCACAGTATGCCAACATTTTTATGGCTGACTTAGAACAACGCTTCCTCAGCTCTCGTCCCCTAATACCCCTACTCTACTTGCGCTACATTGATGACATCTTCATCATCTGGACCCATGGAAAAGAAGACCTTGAGGAATTCCACCATGATTTCAACAATTTCCATCCCACCATCAACCTCAGCCTGGACCAGTCCACACTAGAGATCCACTTCCTGGACACTGTGGTGCTAATAAGCGATGGTCACATAAACACCACCCTACACTGGAAACCTACTGACTGTTATTCCTACCTACATGCCTCCAGCTTTCATCCAGACCAGACCACACCACACAATTCATTGTCTACAGCCAAGCTCTACGATATAACCGCATTTGCTCCAACCCCTCAGACAGAGACAAACACCTACAAGATCTCTATCAAGCATTCTTACAACTACAATACCCACCTGCTGAAGTGAAGAAACAGATTGACAGAGCCAGAAGAGTACCCAGAAGTCACCTACTACAGGACAGGCCCAACAAAGAAAGTAACAGAACGCCACTAGCCATCACCTTCAGCCCCCAACTAAAACCTCTCCAACGCATCATCAAGGATCTACAACCTATCTTGAAGGACGACCCATCACTCTCACAGATCTTGGGAGACAGGCCAGTCCTTGCTTACAGACAGCCCCCCAACCTGAAGCAAATACTCACCAGCAACCACAAACCACACAACAGAATCACTAAACCAGGAACCTATCCTTGCAACAAAGCCCGTTGCCAACTGTGTCCACATATCTATTCAGGGGACACCATCATAGGGCCTAATCACATCAGCCACACTATCAGAGGCTTGTTCACCTGCACATCTACCAATGTGATATATGCCATCATGTGCCAGCAATGCCCCTCTGCCATGTACATTGGTCAAACTGGACAGTCTCTACATAAAAGAATAAATGGACACAAATCAGATGTCAAGAATTATAACATTCAAAAACCAGTTGGAGAACACTTCAATCTCTTTGGTCACTTGATTACAGACCTAACAGTTGCAATTCTTCAACAAAAAAAACTTCAAAAACAGACTCCAAGGAGAGACTGCTGAATTGGAATTAATTTGAAAACTGGATACAATTAACTTAGGCTTGAATAAAGAAAAGGAGTACTTGTGGCACCTTAGAGACTAACCAATTTATTTGAGCATGAGCTTTCGTGAGCTACAGCTCACTTCAGCTCACGAAAGCTCATGCTCAAATAAATTGGTTAGTCTCTAAGGTGCCACAAGTACTCCTTTTCTTTTTGCGAATACAGACTAACACGGCTGTTACTCTGAAACCTGTCATTAGGCTTGAATAGAGACTGGGAGTAGATGGGTCATTACACAAAGTAAAACTATTTCCCCTTGTTTATTCACCCCCCCACCCCCCACTGTTCTTCAGACGTTTTTGTCAACTCCTGGAAATGGCCCACCTTGATCATCACTACAAAAGGTTCCCCCCCCCCAGTCCCACTCTCCTGCTGGTAATAGCTCACCTTAAGTGATCACTCTCGTTACAGTGTGTATGGTAACACCCATTGTTTCATGTTCTCTATGTATATAAATCTCCCCACTGTATTTTCCACTGAATGCATCCGATGAAGTGAGCTGTAGCTCACGAAAGCTTATGCTCAAATCAATTTGTTAGTCTCAAAGGTGCCACAAGTACTCCTGTTCTTTTGTGAATACAGACTAACATGGCTGCTACTCTGAAACCTGTCATTGTTCTGTCACAAACTCACTTGGGCACATTGCTTAGGGTACATGAGGTGTGACTGCAGCTTGTGTACATATACCTGAGTTAGCTTTATTCTAGCTAGCTTCGGCAGTAAAGCAGTAAAGCCACGGCCGCCTGCGCTTCAGTGTGGGCTGTGCAAGCCCACCTGGAACCCTGGGTAACTTTACTTGCGGGGCCAGCCCATGCTGCTGCACCTTCACTGCTTCAGGGACCTCAGTTACCTAGATTAAAGCTAGTTTGGGTATGTCTGCATACCCATGAGTCTCTGTGTGCCTCAGTTCCCATCTGTACATTGGGGATAATAGCACATCCCTACCTCACAGGAGTGCTTTCAGAATAAACACATGAAAGAGTGTGAGGCACTCAGATACTGTGGTGATGGGGGGATCCTAGGTACTTAAAATAGCTGGATAACTTTCAGAAGTGACATTTTTAAGAGTCTCTGTCAGTACCCTTAGCCAGATACTTTAAACAACCCTAGAGAAGGGATACAAACCAAGAGCTTTGGTAGACACATTTAAAAATAAAGTAAATGCTTCCTCTGTTCACTGCAGCACTTAATGTACAGTCAGTCAATCGATTCCAAACTGAGCTGGGCACTCAGACGGCCCCCAGCACTGTAGTATCTGAGCACCTTCTAAGGAGGACTCTGCTAAGGGAAAAGGCCTAGTCAATGAAACCAGGCAGTGGAACAGAGAAATAATAAGAGTTACCGGTGAAAATAAAACAATCCTGTTAAACAACAGGCCATTGCCTTCAGAGTTCATTTCAAGGCAACACTCCCACTTTCCAGGAGAAGTGGGACTCCATGTCACCTATCCTTGCTGCCTTTGTTTCAGCACATCTACACCCAAAGCATCCCACAGCCAGATTAGAGAGGACCTTAGGAAGTGGAAAGCCTCCCTCAACCCCCTCTTCTCACTCTCAGCAATGGAGAATCTAGCCCTTATCAGCAGGCATATGCAGAGCAGTTTATTTGGGACACAAGCCTGCAGATCACCTCACAGCAATATGTCATTTACAAGGGCCACCCTCTTGTTTGTTCCCTTTAAGCAGGGTTTAAATTACAAGCACAGCTTCTGGGGATATTTCACCCTCCTCGTGGCCATTGTCAATCTGTTATTAATAGTAGCAGTGTTATATTGTGCTCTGGTTATAGGCGTCTGAGTTGCACAATCATTGTGTGGTTATTTCTCACTAACTATATAATATGCAATCCTCTGCAAACTGGCTGCCAGTCATTAATAGACATAGTGGAGGGATCTGCATAATCTCCGCATGGTTATTCCTTGATAACTGTATTGTAAATATGCAAACCTCTATCCTGATTGAGTAAGAAGCCAATTGTCAAAGAAGAGTCATGGCAATCAGAGTTTTCTAATTGTTTGTCAGCAACAAAAATGCCACTCCCATAAAGCAAAGCAGGAAAATGGCAACTTTAACATCAAGGGCAGGTGGTGAGGAAGGGTAATCTAGGATGAAGAGAAAGCCAAGCTGCCACACTGCTTAAATGGAAAGCAACCCATTTTGCCCCAACATTTGTCTTTAAATTGGAATCCCACCCCCGCCCCACCAATTCAGTTTTGAAAACATAAGACAAGAGGCTTGCGGACCATTGGGGAGGGATGTCAGTGAAAAAGGAGATAGCAGAGGGGAGCAGGAAAAATGTGGAGTGAGCAAGGAGGAGCAGTTTGACAGCCCTCTGTATTGTTTCCCTTCACTTTTATTTACAGTTTCAATTAAGAATGTCAGTATTGCAATAACTTCAAAATAACTCCAGTTTATTGGCTACTAATCATTCCCTGGGCTAACAAACTCCACAGCTCAAAACCCAAAAGAGTTTATTTACTAAAATCACCTTGGCTTTCAGTTGCTGAGTTTATTTGCTTAGATACTAGGACAATAGCAGAGAGAAAGAGATATTCAGCCTAGGATATAGTTATTACCTCAGACACAGATCACACCGTTAGGAGGCTTCTATATCAACAACTGACCTTTTTACAGCACCTTTACTTCTGAAGGATTACAGATGGAGTAAACATTGGTCATTCACCAGCCTCTGAAATGCAGCCACCTCTGGTGTGGAATGCAGTGGCCAGAATGCAACAGCCATTGTGCAACACGACCACTTTTCACTTTTTTTTTTTTAGAGGAGGAGGAGAATTATTTAATCCAGATGGAAGTGCAAGGGGAATTTTAGGGAGGCAGAACACAATTTGTCCTGGACACCAAGATTAAGGAAAAGTACCCAGTGGATAGAGACTCTGTTTCACATATAATCTGAAATACGGATTAGAATTTATTGTTTCCATAACTACTGTGGCCAGATAAGGGCCCCTCACTCATCATCCACATTCAAACTGCAGTCCCCCAGGGTGCATCTGGCCTGCATTACACCAGAGCCCATTTTGGCAAGGGGGAGAGTTAACAAGAAGGCCAGTACCACCAAAGGGACAGGAGGCCACCGTTTGGAGGAGGCAGTAGCTGGCACAGTAATAATGTTAACAACATTAAAATGAGCAAAAGGCTTGTATCCCTCCATGCCCCTCATTATTACAATTCATAACCTCAGCCCAGGAAAATGATATCACTGCATGAATTAATCATCTGCGCAATTAACAGGGAGAGTGACCTCAGATTTCAAAGCATGGTCTCTGCCACCAATGAATTGACAATGACATTAGCTTCCCTGGGAAGAATCTGGCATTTTGCCCACCTCTGAACCACACTGCTGACACCGAGGCAGAAGCAAACAATGTATTCACCCAACCAGGGATAAATGCTGCAACTGAATCCCAGCCTGCAACTGCCGTGGTGTCACCAAGAACACTTCCCTCACCCCCTCGCTGAATTCCCTATGTGCTGAATTCCCTG
Source organism: Lepidochelys kempii (assembly GCF_965140285.1). Lineage (NCBI taxonomy): Eukaryota > Metazoa > Chordata > Testudines > Cheloniidae > Lepidochelys > Lepidochelys kempii. Next base: position 255,584,360 of record NC_136380.1, read on the forward strand.
TGAGCAGCACGCAACAGTCCAGCAACAATAAGCAGAGCGAGCCTCCTTTTAAACACAAGGATGAGCTGCCTAGGTAGCTTTTTAAACTGTGAGCTCTCTTTGCATCGAGGCTCTGACGATCTCATTATGTCAATATGTAGGAGACTCAATTATTCCTATTCAGTCTGTAGCAGTGGCATCTCTCGTCCCCAAGTTGAAGCGGGTTTTATTTAGGGATGGACAAAACTTCTTTTGCTTCAATCTCAGCTCACTTGGCTGTTGTGGGTGTTTTGAAAGTTGGACTCAAACTCAGATACAATTGTGGCTTTGTTCTGCTTAGGATCACAAAAAAGGAGCAGAGTGCACATGCAAGAGAACAGCTAGTGACAAAAATACCCCATACGTTAAACACCCACTTGAGTCAGCCTAGCTTTTTCAGATGAAGTGAAGACAGTGCTATTCGGTCCTAAATAGGGGCTATAGCATATTATTTTCGGCAGTTTCTTAGCTGGTCCTGCGTCACTGAATACAAACATTGAACACAGTGCAGGGTGCCTCAGATCACACAAGGGGCCCGATTCAACATTGTCCCATCTAACGTGAAGTCATTTACACCTGTGCAAAGTGGGTGCTCCCAGATCAGCATGGGAGTGGTTTTACAACCACTTTGGCTCTCAGGGTGCACAGGTGTAAATGCTGTAAGGCAGTGGAGAATTAGACTCAAGATTATCCCCCCAATATCAGATCACACCAGAGACTTCTAGAACAGCCAGGCCATATTACAAGAATAATGTAAAGATAAGCAGGGGAAAGGGTGTATTATGGATGGAATATCAGCCATGTTGGGACCTCCCCCATCTCCTGGCCCCGAGAGGAAGCCAGGAGAGGGGGAGATATCTGGGAGTGGAGGCGAATGAACTAAACTTATAAAAGGTTTGGTGTCAGGGAATGCCAAGGAATCAGGTCAGTTCTTACTTTAACTGAACCAGTGTGATCAATCCAGGTTCCAAGGCAGTCATTCCATACATGTCTCCTTTTATGTCTGTCTTCCTGCTCTCTTTGTAGGGAGACTTCATGTCCCCCAGAGTCAGTGTCTGATGCTCTCTGAGCAGAGATTCTGTTTTCCCAGGAACTCATTTGAAGGGTCTATAAAGTTCCAATTGATGTAAAACATGGTCAGTGAGATATATTGTTCTTTTTGGCCTGAAACTTTACAGAGAGCAGGGGAGGAAAAATACTTTCCTCGTGGAGCCCAATAAGAGAAGTGGAAGTGGGGGAATAAAAACAGAATGAGAGATAAGCCCTTGGGTTCCATATTTTGGGATATAGGACTAACTCGTTAAATGAAATGGATTTAGGCTTTAGACAGTGGGACAACCCTCTGTTAACTAGTTGAAAGGATGTTGTCTGTTACAAAATAGGCATCTTAGTATCATCATCACAAACACCCCTCTATGTCTTAGCACTACATTACCTAGTGACGGTCATCCTAAAGGAACCCATTTTTGACAGAACTATTACCACCCGACCTAGGTAGTTTCCTGATAACAGGAAAAAGGGGACAGTACATAAAGGTGGTCCTGATGCTAAGTTCCTGTGTTAATTTGCATACTCCTGCTATTCCAAACAACATGAATCTGTGGGTTCCAGTTCAAAGTCTCACCCTCTCTGACAGCTGCCCACCCCATCCCATGTGATTAGAAGAGAGAATTAAAGTCTGTGGATACACTTCAGTAGAATGTTATTTAGGCGACAGGTTTATGAGACGGTCAAATCAGTTTATACTTTCTAATCAGCCATCTAGGCTCTCCTGATTTCTCTCCTCTCCCACCCTATAGGTACAGGTAGATCAGCAGTGGATAGAAATAATTGCCTTTCCTAGTCATTCACACTTTCTTTCCCATGTTAGCGAATCCAGTTACAGACTGTTCGCCGTTTATCTTCACCTGCTGTGACAAATGTTCTAATTTGCTTTCTCATTCCCACATCTCATTGCAGGTTTCATAGATTAATACACACCAGTTGTCTCATCCCTGCTCCGTTTAATTTCAAATATCTGACTGGCAATCCGTGCCGTCCCATTTTCCTCAAATCAGCTTTGTACACTACTAGGTTTATCCAGATTTCTTTAGCTCATCTGGCAGTTTCTGTATCTCACCTTTTCTAATTACATTTATAATATACACACTTTATAGATCACTGCTGCATTCATATATAACACAAGCACCTCCAAATACATGCACAGGGACATTGTGTGTGGGTGTGTATATATTATACATGAACGCATATGCAATGTGTACATATAGACAAAGACAACCAATACATGTCTTGTGTGAGTGTGTACACACATACACACAATCCCTTCCTCCCCCAAACTCCCCAGGAAAATAGTCCACATAGGCTATATTTTTTTAAAAAAGCTCACAGACAGGCTCTGTATTATACAGGTGAATCCCATTTCCACTCACTTCCTTACCTTTCCTCAGTCTGCTAATCCAGAGGCCCTTGACTTGTTCTCTTCCCCTTCTGCACACAAACTGCAAGTCCCTTCTTCTGCCTCACATTCACAGCACACTGGCAGGATTCGTCGTCATCCCATAGCCCTGGATCCTTATCACCCTATTGGCTGAAGCCAGCTAGTAAATGTAATTAGGCTCCTCCTTATAACTATATTATCACAGGAGCAGGATGAATAATTTAGTAAAACAGCTGATGGGCAGGCTTGGATGTCAGAGATTTCTGCCTCCACCAGCAGGCTTTTCCCTTACGCCTCTCACTGAGAAAGGGGAGGGCAAACCACCCAGATTTTGTCACTCTCTTAGTCAAAAGCCTCCAGTGTAAACAGAGGAAAGGGAACCATGGATTCTCCACTTGTAAACCCCCCACATTCCCCCACACCCTGCTGGTCTCCACTATTTCTTCTTGTGCAACCCTCCCTAACCCAAAACATAATATTCCCCTCCAGACTGGCCGTACGATCATACTGCATGGGGAGAAGTAAAGCACTAAAGACAATTTCTGTCCAGATAAATCAATACAGCAAAATATCAAATGCTTCCTGTCTTCCCTTGATACAAATATGTTATGAAAAATAGAACTGTTCTGCAGGAGGAGCAGAACACATGGAAACATAGACATTGCTTTACACTGCAAGCTCTTCTATTCAACCAGTCACACCCCAGCGTCCTGCCAGTTCAGACATTCAAGGGATGTGCTGTGTTCTTGTGATATTTATTTACACCTGTGAAGGCAGACAAGGTAGTTCAGACAAGTAAATGTTTGCACAGAATTCAGCCCTACTAGAAACAGACAGAGAGACAGAAACAGAGAGAGAGCGAGAGAGGGAGAAAGGCAGGATTTGCCTCTCATAAAAGTGACAGCCTGACAGTACTGAGGTGGGAGCGCCCCCCTCCACAGAGATACGTGGGGCTGGACATCCGGTTAATGAATGTGCAAAATTGTGAATTCTCGTTACTGAACCCCAGATGGAAGTTTGCCTTTGGTGAAATGGTGCTTTCTCCCTGCAAAAGCAATCATTTCATTTTTGCCAGTGATTCAGGGCAAGAACTAAAAACATTTCTCTCTCCCCCCACATCCCTCGCTCCCCATATGAGGAAGCAGTTTGGGCATGACTGAGCACTGCTTCTCTGCCTCTGTGAATGACAAGGCTGCAGTTGCAAAGCTATGGAGCAGTGCAACTTCCCCTAAAGGGCGACAGCCAACTTGCTTCAACCTCAAGCCCCCACTCATTTGAAAAGCTATACCTTGCACGACCTGCAAGTTGATAAGCAGCGGGAGTCCCCCTATGATATTAGGCCCTCTGGGTTTTTCCTTTCATAAGTGATCACAGCAACACAGGGGCAATTTTTGGGAAGGAGGGGAAAAACAAATAATTATCACTACACTATACTGTAGGTCCTGCATACAAACAATAACACCTTGGTGCTGTGATTGGCTTTGAAACCAAACAAGTGAAATAAGGAAGCCCTTTTTCCCTGTTCTATGAGATCACTAACCACAGGCCCCAGGAATGACCCTTCTGACTCTGCACCCCTGACAGGCATTCATATTTACTCCGCAGAGCAGCGCTGCTGGAACTAGAGGCACCAGGGATGCTGCCGCACTGACTGGCTTGATCATCAGCACCCCCCTTATAAAAATTGTTCCAGCACCCCTGCCACAGAAGAGGTTTCCCAGAAAGCGGTCTCTCTCTCTCTCTCACACTCAGTGACCCCCCCATCACTGTCACTTCCCTTCTGGTGAAGGAAGGCTAGACGGGACCACTGAGTGACATAAGACATTTGCCACCACCACATTACCTACACAGCAATCCCTGCCCCTAAGATAAGAGACCCAACTTGGGAAGGAAAGTCACAATTCTTAACATAGCAGAGCAGGGCCCTCAAGTCTCTGGAATGGCTGCCCCTGACTGCCATGAGCTCTGAGAGCTGCGAGATTGGAAGTCTTACACAGGTTTTAAACCGTTTGTTTTGGTTTCAACGTTTTTGGTTTTTTGACAAAAGAGAATCCACTTTCCCCACCCCAAAAACGATTCACTCAGAGGATTTGTGCCAAGACAATTCCTCTCTCTTCTTTACACCCTTCAGAGATTTCAAGGACTTTTATCTAAAATGAAGATCTTGAATTATGTACTTAGTGGGAACTGTAGAGTGATTAAATTAACCCACATGGTGAGCTGCCCAATGCTGCTCGCAAAACTCAGAGTATTTTAGCATCATTTATTTAAGAGATTTTAAATAATGCTTGCCTAAATCACAAAAAGGGAATGAGATTTAGGCTGTTGCCATGGCTACTGGAGAAATCTGCTCAAAATTCAGGAGATGCTCATAGAGGGAAACACTTCAATGAGGAGCTCTGCTGAGGGCTGAGGGATGTGTATGGCCCTTGGTTATTAAATCCCTTTCAAGTTAATTCCCAGTATCAAAGCCTCCCTGATGAGGCGTTTAATAATTAGGAGTAGGGCTTTGGTTGGGAAGAGTACAAGCAGGCTCCTCTACTACTTCTGATGTGAATTTAGTCCTAGAGAAAGGTGCTGGACTGGTAGCCAGGAAGGGTGAAAGGCTCTCTCTATTCACTGAGCAAGCACACGACAAGCAGCCACAGCACAAAATTTCTGTACCTGCGGTTCCCTGCCATGGGCCTTAACCCTACCTTGGAGAGACCACCTCTTTGGAGGGCTTGTTGGTGCCCCACTGAAGTTAAGGGGAATTTTGTCACTGCTTCTACGGCAGCAGGACTGGGGTCTTGAGAATGACCTGCCCACTCCCCTCTGGCCACTGCACAGTGCTGTTATGTCTACGCTCATTTCATCCTACTCCCTTGCTCCATCCAAACCTCCCTGTTAGACACACCCTTCCCCGCATCTTCTCGGGATGAATCATAGAATCATAGAATATCAGGGTTGGAAGGGACCTCAGGAGATCATCTAGTCCAACCCCCTGCTCAAAGCAGGACCAGTCCCCAATGTTTGCCCCAGATCCCTAAATGGCCCCCTCGAGGACTGAACTCCTGCTTTCATCACAAAACCAAGCTTCCAGAAGAGTTCAGGGCTTGATTTTCCAGTGCTCAGCACTCACAAGTGGGGCCAAATTTTCAGAAGAGTTCAACTCTCATTTAGGGACCTTTAAAAAAAAAGGAGGGGGGGGGCTACATCACACTGCAACTGGAGGTATAATCTGTAGCCTGGATAAGCATACCTGCGCTAGCTTTCATCTAGCTAGCTTTCGAACCATAGTGCAGAAGACAGAGCGGCGCTGGCTTCAACATGGTCTAGGAATGCCAGTACAAACCTGAAGGGGACTGCAGGGGTGGAGTGGAGGGGACTTATACAGCCCACGCTGCTGCATCCTCACTGTAACTGGTACCTGAGCTAGCTAAATTAAGGCTAGCACAGGTATGTCTACATGAGCTGCAAATTACACCCCTGCTTGCAGTGTAGACATAGCGATAGAGGCCAATTTATAGAGGAGCTCAATAACCAACATGTGGACAATTCTGAAAAATCTGGCCCCACCTGTCAATGCCAAGAACCTTTCAAAACTCTGGCCTTTGTGCCTTCTGCATGCTGCACCTAGGTAATGATTAGTAGGACTGGACAAAAGTTTTCCATCAAAACATTTTTTTGGACAGAATATTAGATTTTCCACAAAACCTTTTGTCCCATAGAAAGTCTCAACTTTCCTAAAAAAAAAAAAAAGATTTTCATCAGAAAGCCAACCTCCTGCCACAGTTTTCCTGTTTTTTTGACAAAAGTTTTAAACCCCTTTTCTGACTGGCTCGAATAGTTACACTTTGAGACATGGTGGTGATGGATGTGTCTTTTCACGTTAGACATTTCAGTTAAGGTGCCTGACTTCTTGCCAAAGGTCTCTGATAGGAGGAGGGAAGATTGGGAACTCTAATTTAGCCATGTTGATCTTAAGCTGCCAGCTGGACAGACACAAGGAGACGTCAGAGAGACAGGTCAAGATTCCAGTTTGCACAGGAGGACCGGTCTGAAGAAGAGGTAGATTTGTGAGTTATCAGCATTGAGATGGCAGTTGAATTAGTGTTTGTGAATGAGATTGTGCAGAGACAAGGAGCAGAGGGAGAAGAAAAAGGAGCGAAGACCAGAGCACTGTGGAACCCCCACAGAAAATTGGAGAGGAGATGTGGAGGAGGAGGATGCTGAAGGAGTGATTAAGGTAAGAGGACAACAAGATATAAAGAAGAAAAGCATAGTCAGTGCAGTCACGAGCAGCTGACAGGTTGAGGAGGAGGATGGAATACTGGTTCTGAGCTTTGGCCAGGCAGAGATCATTAGTAGGAAAGTTTTCTGTCAAAACTGCTTTCAGTGGAAAACTGGGTTTTCAAATTACTTTTGTGACAATAGTCTGCTTTCTGCAAACAGGTTCAGTTTTTTGCTGAAAAAGTTTCCAGCAGAGGAATTTTTTGGTTTTCAGCTGAAATCTTTTGCTTTCTAGTTTTGGGCCAGAAAGACTCAAATGTCTGTGAATAATTTCATTGAAAGCAGGGCGGGGGATTCTTTGTTTTTCACTGAAATTTTCCACAGAAAAACAATTTCCGACCAGCTCCAGTCATTAGAAACTTTGGTAAGAGTCATTCAGTGGAGTCCCAAGAAGAAAGATTGGAGGAGAGGAGCTCCAGACAGTGATTGTTGACAGTGTGTTCAATGAGCTTAGACATAAAGGGGAGATGAGGTAGTAGCTGGACAGACAAGTGACGTTAAGGGTGTGTTTTTCTGGCGTGGGGTGGAGCAGTTAAGACAGGAGAGACTAATTCATGTGAGCATAGGGAGGGGAAGAACCAGAGGAGAGTGTGAGGTTAATGAGAAAGGCATGAGTGTGCGAATGAGGGAACTCAGAAGATGGGTTGGGATCAGGTCACTGGAACACGTGGACTCTTCTCATACTGAGCTCATTGTGGCTTCCTCTCTCACAGCTGTCAGTACCACACAAAAACACACATCCCCTTCTGGAGAGCAGTAACAACAGTAGGGACACCAAGGTGATAAGTCCAGCAGGAGTAAAATTGAGAAATAGAAGACAGAGGGAGGGGGTCAAAAGAAAAGAAGGACTGATACACACCAGGGTGAGGAAGAATGCTTTGTAGGGATCTAAGAAACTATTTTCACTTGTGAAGTGCCTTGGGATGAGCTGACTCACTTGGCCTGGTCAGGTTGGGGTGTCATCCGGGGTACAGCAGGAAGGGAATGGCCTCTTGTCTCCCAAATGGGTCAACACCTATTGTGTTCATGCACAGTGCTCCAGAAGACTAAAACATGAATTCTTGTGCCCCAGATATCCTTCTGTTACAAGAAACTTCCATTCCATTACCATAGCAACATGTGACCTCATAAAAGTCCTTGGATACCATCTAACTATCACATTTTCAATCTAGGGAGAGTCCATTCACACTTTTTTGAAGCTACTCTGCGTGCATTTCAATAACTTCTTCCCACAACCAGTTTGTGAATTGAAATGACTTTATGCATCTCTCAGCTATCTTAGCAATATAGGAACTTAAAGCAGGTAGATTTTAACACAACACCCTTTACACAAGGACCAATCTCACTGTCTTTATTCAAGCCCTTTCTGGGGAAAAAAAACATCCTCCCACAATTCCATGAAGCTTTTCAACATAGATTACTGCTGCTCCTTCATCTGGTCACTTGGCATATTTTGTGACTGAGCTTTATTATGGCTGACTAGTCTCTCCACTTCAATTTATAAACACGTAGCAGAACCAGATCTTTCTATTTTGTTTACCACTGCACGTACTATCAGCACTCAACAACCAGCAGTTAGTACTCCAGAGCCAACTAGTGCCAGTTGCTGGAGCAGCTTCTATGATGGTTTTGTTGCAGGCAATTTAAATTGATTTGTGAGAAGAGGCTCAAAAACGTATCTCCGTTCCCCGGAATATCAAATATATTGAGTATGTTTCTCCATCCAAGGTTAGGTTTTTAGGACAAGTGACAACTTTAACACTGGCATCATGCTCTAGGCATTGGTATCTGGACAAGCACTGTCCTGGGAAAGGCATGCTGCTTTTTAGTGGAATGTGTATTTGATATGTTAGTGCATTTACTGCGCTTGCTGACCCTTGCTGGAACCCGTTTGGTGCATGCCAAACATCAAGACTTCAGAACGGACATGCTGAGCTGAACTGAACTCTGGTTTGGCTTGTTTGAATCACAGGGACATCGTTCAATTTGCATGGCGCGTGTCAGAAGCTATAAAAGGGTCCTATGCACGTACTGGACCTGATTCATAGCTCACTTATACCCGTGAGACTCGGGGATGATGCCACTGAAGTCAGTGGAATTGCACTGGTGTCAAAACATTGTAAATTAGAGAATAATGAGACTCCTCACCTCATTTGTACAGCACCTAACACAATGGGGTCCTGGTCCAAGACTGGGGTTCCGAGGCACCTTGGTAATACAAATAATAAACAACAGCCCAGGACTGACACCTATACGAGGAGACTGCAGCTGAACGGTACTGCCCAGGCAGAATGCTGTGAAAGAGGCAAAACCAACATGGATTCAGTCAACTGACTTGCTACAAAGAATCTGCTCTGACACTGCTGCTGACAAGTTCAGTCATTTCTTCAGGTCCCTCTACACAATCACTGACTCTGCCTCCCTCAGCTGGTTGCCTGGCAACTACAAAAAGCCCCAGTGTATGAGAGAGGAATCAGCCAAGTAGTACATTGCTTGGGTTTCTGTTTTCTTCCCCTCCTATAAAAACACAGGAATAAAGTGGCCTTGGGCTGGAAGGGGCCATCACCCAGTGAATCATAGTTTTACAACAGCAGCAATTAAGACAGTGTACACAGACAGTGTCTCCCACAGACTCCGAACCTGCTCCTGGCTTACAAGAGGCTCAGCTGTCCTGAGTCAGTTGACGAAGCAGCAAATCGATAATTTCAAGAGAGAACTGCGAAATACCAACCATCCCCCAAACTTTACCAAAGCATAATGCAAAATACCCAAATACCCACTCTGTATACTTCCATGCCTGTTGATGTTGCCCTATTCATAGCACTGGAGAAGGCAGCAGCTGATCACAGCTATATTTGGTGCTAACCAAACAGTGTTGACTGATGGACTGTTATACAGGGCTGGTGCTAGACAAGCTTGACTCACCCCAAAGCTGTAGAGACTATGAGGAGAATGAGAAAGATAGCTGGGCAGGAACTGCCGTGGAGTCCAGGTGTGGGCATCAGTACGTGTCTCACAGTCTCAGCCACTGCCTCTCAGCCCTGACTGACTGGGAAGTGCGGGAAGGATCAAGTTGGAGCTGTGTTGGTGTGGTGATCCCATAGATTATAATGCTAGTGTGCATGTGCCCCCCTTACAGGGGCATAATCCACCCTGAAAGCTATCCCAGCACCACAAGGAAGGGGGCAGCCTGGCAGGGACCACATGGACATGGCGTCTACTAGCCTCTCCATCATTGCTTCTCCTAGCTAAGTTTGAAGGGGGCTTGGCAGAACCAACCCTGACAATTTAGCACCCTTGATGGTCATCAGCATGATGTACTCCTCACATCAGCCCCAGTATTATGTCTGAATTTAACACGTAGGAGCAGCTCAGTGTTTGCAATACACACAGGGACCACCATTTAGATCTTGCTTTTAGACAGAGACTAGGGTTCTTTAGTGGGTCAGGGCAGCAGGCTCAGCTTCAAAGAAGTGAAAAACAGAATGCCTTGCATTGCTCTTTATGGAGTCTTCTAGCCAACTCAGAGAATGGTCTATCCTGCCCACCATTCTTATCCTGAGGGAATTCTTCTGTGTTGTAGGCATCAAGAATAAAAGTAAGAGAACACTGATGCATTACGCTCGAGGCTTTAAGAGAGGACCACCAGTTATGTGGGGAAAAGTTTATTTCAAAACACAATACAGCCTAAAAATTGGTCGCATCCACAAAACAGAGGCAGTGAAGTAGATCCCCACATATCTGTAGGTCAATGTACACACCTATGAACCTCTTTTCAAATCATGCCGAAACTTCTCTTAAGCCACTTCAACCTGTTTAAGCCTAAATGGGCCTGGACCTAACAGAATCTCAGTGCCCCTTTAAAAAAGAAAGTCAGGCCAACTGCATGTCTTGATCTTCCTACACTAACCAGCCCTAATATCCCTCTCTCTTTCTCAAAGACACAATGGACTCCTTGGTCTTTCAGCTTTCTAGATAAACGTTTTTCCCATTGAATCATTGCTGCATTGGTTCCCATAGACAAGGCCTGGTTTTGGTCTTGCACAACCATGCCAGTGAGTTATCTGCAGAAACAGCACACCTTTACCAAGAAGCTGCCTTTTTTTGGGAGGGTGGGGGGTGTCTAAGGTTCAACATAAAGTTAAAACAGTTAGTGTTCCAGATCCCATAGGCTAAACAACAACAAACATAAACATATAGTTTAGAACTGAGACTTCCTAGCAATGCAGCCTAGCTACTTACCCCAAGTCCCCTGGGACTTTAGGGCTAATTTTCCCCCATAGCCCAATTATTTCCTGAGTTCTTTCCTCTTTAAGGGAAGGTTTGTCCTTTCCTTAAACCCCCCTTAATTATAAATAAATTGCAGCTAAGGTAAGTAACCCATCCTCAAAAGGGACCAGCTGCCTCCCTGAGCTGAAAGGAAGCACTCCTCTGCTTCCTCCTATATCACTGCTTGGTTCAATGAACTTTCCCCTTGTTGGCAATGGAATGTTTCATGACCATGAGGTTCCTCTTCAAAGACCTGAAAGGACCAGTCCTCCTCACCACAGCCTCATTCAGACGTCTGGGTCCAAATTTCAAATTTCCTACCTTAATCAGCCACAAGCTGAGAGTTTCTGCTCGGGTTCTCCAGCAGTTTAATGTAGTTGGGTAACTTTATCTCCTTTCAGTTCCCTGGCCCGTGGTCTTTCCAAATCACAGCCTGGCTGCCCTGTTTGCTGAAATTTGTGGTCCAATGGTCAAACGAGGGTACTCATCTTCCACATACAGTAACAAAATCTGAACAGGAAACATAACTACAGTCGTTTAATAGTCCCAGTGTACTTCTTTAGTAGAAAATGGAAGCTAGAAGCCTTGACACATCTCTTACATCAGTTCCCTAAAGCCAGGAGCCGTTTCAGAACAGTGCAGTCACTTCTCTAGTGCAGCCATGTGCAGCAGCTGAGCTGGATAAGTGGCTACACTTTTTTATCCTATTGTTAGTGCCCTCGTCCCAGTGGGACTTTGAAGGGTAGGGTTGGGATTATGGACTTTGGTAGCTAAAGCTTATGACATTTTAACATCCTTCTTCCAGCTTTAGAAAATTGTTTTACAAACTAGAAAATGAGAGAAAGATATAAAAGAGTTGCCTGTTTCCTTTTTGTAAAAATGAGACAACAGATAGGGGTATACTTTTCTGTGTGGTGAGGAGGCGCTTACCGCACAGTTAAGAACTGATCAAGGTTTGTGACATCACCAAAAAGGCCCAACCAGCCAATCAGAACTTTGGACAACTGCTGTCCAGAGGCACGCTCTACTAGAGGTTTGATTGCATCACAAGATTGCAGGACACACTGGTACAATTGGCAGTCTGAATCTGGAATAGCAAGGGATGCTGCAGAGAAGGAGCGAGGTACTGGATTAGCAAGAGATAGCACAAGTCAAGATGAGTACCGTGGTATAAATTTGTGCAACACACGGTCTATCAGGCCTTTTCTGCCTCCTGCTGGAAGCATCAGCACTTTGATACCTCCTCCTCAAGGAAAAGCCACTCAGACCAGTCTGCCACCAAGACTTAGGGCATGTCTACACTGGTCCACAGTTCAGTTTACACGGGTGTGAATAGCAGTGCACCAAGGTGCTGCACTGTAACTCTCCCATGTGGATGCTGTGGATGTAAATTTAAAGGTCTCAAGGTCACACTAATGTAGTCCTCTTCAAATACTGTGCCTGGCTCCAGAGGGGGGTGTTAGGAAACAGCCACAGTATGTGTAAAGCACATATGTGTAAACAGCCTGCCACAGTATGTGTAAAGCACTATGTATGTGATCACCAGACACACTTCATTTGCTAGGATTTAGACCCCTGGTTTCCAAAGGTGAAAGGAATTATTTCAAGAGCATATCTATCCTAACTGCAGAAGCTTTTTAAATAGCCTGTAGAGAGTGAGTAACTACTGTATGCAAATACCCAAGAGTATAGGAATCAAAACCATTCATAAAAGACAGTAAAACAAACCACAAAAAGTATAAACAGCAAAGTCATGTTTTAATTAAGAATTACTCATTGACTGGTAAGAGCCAAAACACTCACTAACATTTTGGCTAAAAGCCTTTCTCAAAATGCATTATGGGGGATAGAGACAGAAGCAAAGAGCATAAATGAATTCAAGAGATAATGGGCCTGATTCTCTTTCACTATGAGCATGTGGAGTCACCAGTACAAAGCGAGTGCACTGTGGCTGTTACAACATTCCCATTTGATGGTGTTTGACACCTGCTTTGTAATGTTGTAAACAACTGCACAGGGCATAGCGCAATGGAGGAACAGGTCCATTTAATTTATTTCTGGAGCGACACTAGTATTATAGGCAAACCAAAAGAGTATATAGGACTGGATGGCCTTTTCATGTTCCTAACATTTCTTACCTTCTAATAACACTGCAAATCAGTTTCAGTGAGAATGGTGCAGATAAAAAATTTATGAGATGTACAGCTTTGAAGACTTATGCTGTCCATTTATAATACCCAGAGAGCAGGCACAGCTCAGGCAATTGCAAGGACAGTTTCTTCCTTTGAAGCACATGCTTCAACAAAGCTCTGAAGGAAACACCTCTGGCAATGAGAGGGTAGGTCTGTGTCTATAGCCCATTGAACCCTTGGTCTTCGCCAAGACTGCCAATAAGTGCCATCTGTGGCAGCAGGTTATGCTATGTAGATGGGACCTGGACTGATTTCTTACCTGGAATACTGTAGTAAGTTCTGGGCACCTCAGTACCAGAAAATTTTTAAATTGAAAGGAGTTCATGGAAGAGTACCAACATTATGTACAGAACTAACTAACTTTTGGGAAGAATTAAAATAATTAAACACATAGTTTTGCTGAGTAGTAACTGATTGGGGATGTGATAATATTTGAATGGTATGAACACAAAAGAGGATGAGGAATTATTTACTGTGGTTCAGGAGAGGGATGTATAATTAGAAGTAATGAGATTAAATTCACAGTGGAAAATATAGGCAATTTCTACTGAATTTTGTAATGGCTTCCTAAAGGAAGGCGTGGATGCTTAGAATTTTAGGAGTAGACTGACTGAACAAAGCACTAGGAAATATAACATCGGGAACACTGGTCACAAGGATGGGCTAGATGACCTAGTGGATCTTTTTCATCCGAAATTTCTATTATTCTAACTCATTTCACAGAGCAATCAGTCAATTGTAACTAGCATTGTTGGCCACCACTGACCCAGGCTGGATTCCAGCTAATGACAAAGATTTCACTACCACTTGTCTCAGCCATCCACACTCCCTCCTTTAGATTTTGAATTTCAGGTACATCTGACATTCAAACAAATGTGATGGACTTCCACCTATTTGTTATGACTGAGGTAAAAATAAATAATCACATCATGCTGCACCTTGATATCATGTGTATCAAAGTATAGTATGATGCAATGTCATGATCCCCTCAAAAAACATGTGAAAGTTGGGTCTGAGCCACAAGTTTCAGGGAGAAGGCTCCCCTTTTGGTTATATTTGAATCTGTATTTATTTTTCTACCTGAAGTCAGGTGCTTTGTCTCCTTGCTATTGCTCCAGCACGTTCCACTGCTTGAATCAGGCCTTCTGAAGGCAGCAGCTACAGTCTGAGTGACAAAATACTATTTGATGGGATGGACTCTTGCTCTCTTTTCTTTTGTCTCTAGGTTCCCTCATCTCTTATGTATGTCTCTTCCTCTCCCATTCTTCCTACTGCTCTCCTCTCCTGTCCATAACTGAAGGATTCAGGTCTTCTGTAGCTTGCTCAGAAGCCTTCAAGCACTTCTCTTAAATTCAGTTCTTCCCACATGTCAGTTTCCCCTTCTCTGGTTCCACCTGGATCTTTGAAGTTCATTGCCTCACACTTTCTAAACAGGAAACATAAACTCCAGCAGAGGAACAGGCCACGACCTAATAGAGGAGGACCAGAATTCTGAGACTATGGGTCAGGCAATAACACCTGCTCCTCTTACTGTGAGCATTGTTGCACAAATCTCTCCCCTTCTAGCTCTTAGTGGTAGGAAACAATATAGGCCCTTCATTAATGAAGGTCACAAAGTTAGAAAGAGTCAACATTTTCCAGCCTTGTGCCCAGAGCAGACAATCAGTACGTTTTTTTAAGAAAACTGCAATGAAATATTTGGACTGGGGCTTCTCCATATATTTTTTAGTGGATCTGTTTACACAAATTAAGCAATGTGTGAAATCCAACTGATGTAGAACCTTGCTGAGAAACCCTATCCTCTTGTATTAATTAAGGAAGGAAGAAAGAAACCCAAGGTTTCCTTACTGAAATTATAGGAAGTGAAAGCTCAAAGAACAGCAGGAAGCACTGTGGGGGATAAATCCTCTACATTTAATGAGTGGAGACATGCTAGTGAGCCTTCTAAGCTTCCAAGTAATTGTAGTAAAAGTAAAAGGACTGCTGGTCACTGGAGAGAGAGAGAGAGAGAAGCTGTCCCAGGCTGTGTCCCTCAGATGGGCCTTCACTTGTGGAAGGGAAAAAACCTTCAGCTCCAGGGAATGAAGGAAAATAAGTCTTTTGTTTGGAGTCTACATGAAGTGGACAAAAAAATCCCAGTGGATGTAGGCAGAGCACAGGAGGAGACAGCACTTATCCAGGGTGATGCTCTAGGCTTACAGACGCACATCTTATTCAGGAGGTGGAAACAGAACAGGAAGTCAGGAACGTCATCTCCAGAACACAGGTTCTCCAGCTCTGCCAGAAGGGACAGCGGCACAAGGGTAGAATTATCCCACTCCGCTGTGTTACCTTTTGTTTTGTTTGGATGGAGGACTCGTGTTTGTTTACAGTATTTCAAGATCCTGTTACAGCAATGTGTGAAATCTGACAGACGCAGAACCTCTTTGAACATCAAAGATTTCCTGCATTAATTAAGCAGAAAAGAAACCCAGGAATTAATTTTATTGGAATACTCATTACTGCACAAAGTGATGGTTAAAATATCAGCAGGAACCACAGGGGCAAAGTCGGGGGGGTGGGAGGGGAAGGGAGAAAGTTGATGCATTAATTAGTTGTGATGCACAAGTCAGCCCCAAGGCCTCTAAGTGATTAGACCAGGAGGAACACTGCTGTCATTGATAAGATGCCCATCTAACCCTACGTTTCTAACCCTACGGTCCCTTCTAACCCTACATTTCTATGATACACGGAAGGGGATAGATCTCGGTGTGGGGGGGGAAATGAGTAATGTATGGAGACCTTTCCTCAGAATAAATAACTCCACACCCTACTCACTCAGTGGTAGTGAGTAGGTAAAAAGAAAGGGCAAAATAAAGCAAGGACTATATTAACCCTCATGGAGAGGCCTGTACTCAGAATAGTGGCACTTGTGCTGGGGGTATATGCGTGTCTCACAACTGTAGTAGAACTGGAGCAGTGGGAGATTTTGCTAAAAAGGTAAAAATATGAAGCTGTTTTCCCTCGGGTAGGATTTCTATTTCCATGCTCTGAAGGGGAAAAGTTTAATGGGAAATAGCTGTGGAAACCATGAATGACAGGGCTAAGAAGTCCTTTCAATCTTTGCTGCTGGGAGGAAAAGAAAATAGGGAAAAAAAGTGTGATTTTTAAAAGATGTTATAAAATGTGTGAGTGCATGTCTGCGCAGCCGGGATGGAAGCAGCGTAGCCACTCTGTCACTCCCCATGTTGAGGGAAAGCAGCTGGTGATTGCATCTTGTGGGGAGGGGCATGCAGCTCCTTGGTGTTCTTCCTCCTCCTGCAGTGTCTGGCTGCTAGAAAGTAACCCTCCATTGCCACTGACCTTATGGGCAGAGGGCCTGATTTTTCACTGCCTTGCATCTACTATCCCCTTCCACATGTGAGGTCACAGGACACTATGCCATAGTCAGTGGTCTCCAGTGCTGTAAGCAGTGCAGTTGTAGCCATGCCAGTCCCAGGATATTAGAGAGACAAGGTAGGATATTACCTCACTCACTCTGTCGCCTGTGCTGCAGATGAGATGCAATGAGTTTGGACGCATGACCACT
Source organism: Lepidochelys kempii (assembly GCF_965140285.1). Taxonomy (NCBI): domain Eukaryota; kingdom Metazoa; phylum Chordata; order Testudines; family Cheloniidae; genus Lepidochelys; species Lepidochelys kempii. The sequence continues at coordinate 255,601,116 of NC_136380.1, forward strand.
GACTACAGCCAAGAGGAGATAAATCAGCGCCATTTCTCTTCCATGTCCTGTCTTGAAGCCTGTCTGGGAAGAATCCAGGATATTGGATCTAGGTGGAATTTGAAATTAACTCTGGTGAACTTCTTATTTAGCTGGTTCTGCCACAGAGTAGATAGCAGGTGGTAGATACAGTGGCCAATTTTATTGAGGGATGGTTTAAAGGTTGGGAAGCTGATGGTATTCTCTAGGCTGGGTGGTATATTTTTCTTCTTGAAGGAGATGACGCCGACGCTGACGCCATAGTTCATAGGAGTTCCAGGTGCTCTCTAGACTTTTCCACTAGCCAAGAAGTACAAGAACCTGAGTTGCAGGGAGTGATTCAGATTTCCTTCAGTGCTTCTAGCACTTCTGGCTTTGAATGGGTTGATATTAGAGAGGGAAAGCATTGTTTTATCAAGCCTGGCTTGAGTGTATGGTTCCTGATGTCTTGGAGTGTGGAAGCCTCTCTCTGAGAGATAACTTGATAGTTCATAATTGCAACAGAGGATGTACCAACTGATTAGGAGTGGGGCCTGTGAATAAGTGAAGTAACAGCGCAGAGTGGAGGAACAGGGCTCTCCTAGAGAAGTTTAATGTCAAAAGAAATCCTAAAGGCCACAACCAAAATAGAACTTTTTGGTTTTAGAGCACCTCTAGGTGTCACATAAAACCCAGGGGTTGGCACAATCCCCTAAAAACAAAAACAAAACAAAAAAAATCTTTTCAAAAATTCGGCTAGGCCTTATGGAACTTTTTGGCCAAGTCCATTTGCAGGGACAGCATAACTGGAATCTGCATTTTATGCTCTCCACCCAACCCTTCCCCACCTCACCCCAATGAGGCAAGCTGTCTCATTCATCTGCTGTAGTTTCCTGGGTGGGTGGATAATCCATCCTTGCCCACGCTTCCCTGCCACTTATTTTGTTGGGAGTTTTTCTTTCTAGAGGCCTCTTTCAGCTTGTCTCTCTGAGCTGGGATTGCTTCCTCTGCTAATTATTTATGCAGGAGACCAGATGGCAGGAGGACTGGATTTTTTCATTCTGTGCATGCTAGCTTACACAGACACTGGGTTTTGGAATACAAAGAGGGGGCATAATGCTAACTATAGAAGAAAGAGTGATATTCCAGAAATTGAATCCTGGCTTCCCCTCCCCTTTGTTCTGCTCAGGTGGAACATATTTTGGGCAACACTGTTCAGTTCTCAGTGTGACTTTGTGCCAGTTATAATATGTAATGCCTGTATCTCTCTTCTCCTGTTTTATAATATTAATAACGCTGAGTGAATAATTCACAGCATCTCATTTAGAAAATGGATTTAGCTTTTTCGTCTCAAGAAATAACGGCAAGCAGATTGCAGTTTAGTTGTTCATTTATTCAAAAATGTTTGAGTGAATATTTCAACTCTACGGCTTGTGTGTGAACAGTTCTCTGCAAGTATTCAATAGCCACGCTTTTTATTTAGGTGCGATGTGCCAAGTCAGTCACATGCCTGAAGTGGATGAGTGTGCAAGTACTCTCAGTGTGAATGCTCACACATGCACATTTAAAGTTCCGATTCACTTGCATGCGTGACTTTGAAATTAGCGTTCTGAACTGTCATGCCAGTGAAAGCTGATCGCACAAATAGAGTAGCAAACACAAAAGTGACACAACCATGACCAGAGCAACTGTTTTCCAAACAATGTGACACAAGAGTCACATTAATTTTTCCACATGTGCCAAGCTCCAGTTAAGAAATGAATATCCACCACAATTGCTGCCGAAGCTACCATCTGTGACGTCAAGATTAAGGAACAACACTGATGTCTTAGCATTTTTCATTCCAAAATATGCTTACAGGCTGTGTAACAGCACTGAAACGAAGCAAAGTCTAGAGGGATGGTGGAAACCAACTGGCACAGAGCAAACAGCACAGGGAGGGAAAAGTTTGGTCAAGGACACTGGGGCAAGCCTTACACTTATTGAAAGAGCAGCAGGGTTGTTGATAAATTGTATAGTCAATTGCTTGACCACACTTCGGTTCATTATGAAATATACCCAAGAGAGCAAATAACCAGTCAGTCAGGTTTATTGCTATAAGGCAATAATAATATGGTACAGGGAAATGGTTCTATATGCTACCAGTTTCTGGGAAGCAGTCTTGTGCAGCGATGATACATTCACCTTATGCAGAAGGTGTGCTCCAAAAGTTACATCCATAAAGCCATCTTTTTATACCCTACCTGTTTATAAGTAAACAGGTACTGTATACATCATCTGAAACTAGGATTTAACCAATCAGCTTTCTACTTGGTTTTTCCTGGTACCATGGAGTACCCCTTATCACTTTGTTCTTAACACATGCCTTTTAGGTACCAAAGGGTATGAAGCCACCTCCTAGATTTGTACTAGGGTAAAACAATCCAATATCTTGTCCTCTTCCTTTGGGACACTCCAGTACAGGCCTGTGAGAGTAACTCCCTTTCTGTTGCTATGGTAAAAGCAGTCATTGATCCTGATTTTGACAGCTTCCCTATTTGCTCAAGCCAAAATTGTGAATGCAAGGAGTTATTGGATTCTTAGCGTATGTGATCAGGATGTCACATTCTGAGGTGCAAGCCAGACCAGTGCAGGGTTGTGTCACCACCTTCCCTACAACCTTGGGTGCCTCATAAGGTTTTGCTGTTGTAACTCCCAGCTTGGGCTCACAAACAGCCTAACAGCCTGTATGTCACACCCTGAGTGTCTGTGTATTGCTACAGTCCTGGTCCAGCAACTCTGACCCCAGCACCCTGACAGCAACACTCCAGTCAAACTCTGGCTTCAACTAGCCTTGGCTACTACTTGCACGGTGACCCCCACCACACTCCCCAGCCCAAATTTGTCCCAAACATGTGCCCTGCACTGTCCATCTTTCTCATGGACAGTTCTGATATTAAAGGTCCATTGCCGCTGTAAAGGGTCAATATTTAACAGTTTGCTACTTTAACTGGAGCTACCAAACAGTTCAGTTTAAACACAGCACTGGATTGGTTTAGATTAAAAAATAAAACAGGTTTAACAAAAAAAGAAGACTGGATTTTAAAGTGAATTCAAATACAGGAGCAAAGTAAAGTAAATAAAGTTAGAAATAGTTATGAGCCATCAAAAGTGAAAACATGCATCTAAAAGTCTAAAGTGCAATCTAGCAAGTTTTGGTTCAAGCCTTTGTTTAAGATGGCCTCTCTCACCCAGTGTCTTCCTGCAAGATGGTGAATGACCCTTTCCTCAGTCAGGATCTCTCTTGGGGACCAAAGGTGCTGGTGTCTTTGTCTTTGGAGGTTGGAAGTAGGGAGAAAAATATATTTGGGGTTCTCTGCCTCTTTCTTTTTCAGTCTAGTGAAGCGGATTCTTCTGAGGGTTACTCCTCAAAGCAAAGTTTATTCAAACAGTAAAGGCAGTGACATGAAATCAACAGAGGTAAACACACATTCCTTTGGGTAGGAAAACAGTAAACAGAGGTAAACACACATTCCTTTGGGTAGGAAAGACCTGTTTAACAGCCTTTGCCTAGGCAGAGCTGCGTGGTTTTGAACATGTGCTAATATCATCATACAGGGGGATTTCATAACTTTACATTTAATGTTGCTACAAACATTTCACCATAATATTATTGACCAGTGTGACGAGGTGTGCATACCCCACACTGAAGAAGAAAGGGTTAAACCAACACTATGTCTGGCAGAAGTCCCACCCGCCCAGGCCATGCTGGGCATAAGCCAACTGCTGCCTCAGGGAGCAGCCCAGCTCATTCTGGGCTGACTGCCGGAGGAGAAGGACTTTGGGCTGGAGCGCCAGCTGAAGAGTCTCCACAGCCCTTGCCTGCAAGAGCCAGAGACCCTGCGAGCTGGATTGGAGGCCTGGAGCCCAAAGAGCGCTGGGGGTTCACCCACGCTGAGAAGCTCGGAGGCCCTGATGCCCCACGGACAGCAGCGTCTGGAACTATGGTAGGAAGGGACCCAGGGAGGCTGAGCGAGTTGTATCTCCCATGCAAGTGATGTCAGCGTGTTTCGGTAGGATTCCCCGCTGACTCAGTAATGGACCGCTCCATTGCTGTTAGGGCACTAGGACGGGGCCCAGTGCAGTCTGGTAAGCCCAGGCCTCCCGACCTGGGCCGTCAAGCCCCCTCTTTTTCCCGACATATTGACTCTAGCCATTAGGCTGTACTGCCCTGTGTCTGATGGCCGCCTTATTGACTCTGGCCATTAGGTTGCAACCCCGGCCTCTGGGCAGTACTGCAGTCATCTCGAGGGCCACCAGGGAGATCAACCATGGTGATATCACCATCCTGCCCTGCCCCAAAGAGGGATAGGGTGTGCATACACCACGACAACCAGCAAGTTATTCATTTTCAAATGATACCTCACAAGGCATATTTTTACAAAGATTATTACAATGGTGTGTAGGGTGTGAATTCTGGGTGCTTTTAGTTACATGGGGTTACATAAAAATCACAGGCCAATTTAGGTTATACAATGTGACAGGGTTGGGCCAGATGGCTATAGGAGATTCATTTTTTTTTTGAAGCAAAAGATGTTTTTTTTTTATTTGCATAACACACTTACAAAGTAAAAACAGCAACATATGCAATGTGTAACACAGCAACCAATCACAATTGTTTTCTCATTAGCTTCAGGGGAGGGAAGTGTTCAAGCTTGCCTGGGCCCAGAGTGGAGGGCTTCCTCAACTCTCGTGATCTTCCACCTCTTCGAGTTACCTGGTGCCACGCCCAAGTGTCACCAACAATTCCCTCCTCTGAAAGCACCCAACAAGAGGGGCAGGCTGTGGGGTGGACAATGCAGGGGGGGCGGCACGTGCACCCACGTGTGAAAGGACCCCTCTAAGGTGGTGGTGTCCACAGCAGCAATGGCTGGGGCTGGGCTCCCTTACTCTCTCCCGGAATCAAAGGGTCAGACAAAGGGACCCGGATGGGGACACTGAGCAGAGAACCTCGGACAGTGCCCACCGCTCCTCAAAAGCATCAAGGGAGTCAGTGGACGCCACCCAGAGGAACTCCGCCCGGATACGTGAATGAACCGAGGATTGGAAAACGGCCCCACAGTCACAGGAAACTCCATTGGCCAACCTCTTCTCTCTGGTTTTATACATGGCCGTTTTAGCCAGGGCCAGGAGGAGGTAAACTAGGAGATCCCGCGACTTTGTGAGGCCATGGATGGGGAGTGCATAAATAAAAAGGTGAAGGGAAAAATGCAACCAAAAACGTAATAGGAGATTTGTGAGGAGCTGGAACAGGGGCTGCAGCCTGGCACACTCCAAATATACGTGCGCCAGGGTTTCCCTCACACCACAAAAGGGACAAGTATCTGGGACGGGGGTGAACCGCGCCAAGTACGTGCCTGTGCTCACAGCTCCATGAAGGAGCTGCCAACTAATGTCCCCAACGGGCCTCAGAACCAAGGTGGAATATAGGCTGGCCCACCGGGGCTGCTCACCCTCCAAAGGTGGCAGAAGGTCTCACCACTTTGCGTCGGGGCGGGACACTAGGGTGAGGGCGTGAAGGGTGTGGAGCACAAGCGTGTATAGATGTTTCCTTGGCGCGGTTTGGAAGCGTACCGGCTGCAGTTCATGCAGCTGGCTCGCAATGAAGGGGTGAAGGGGTCGATTGGGTTTGCGGGGCAGGAGTCCAATTAAAAGGTCCGGTGGACCTGGGATAGAGGGTGGGTGGGGCATGCCCTCGAGCAGGACCCGGTCGAGGTAAGCTCGAGCAGCGGGCGGCAAAGCGGCCTTCGCCTCCTGAAGTACGCGCCGGGGGGTGCGAGATCTGGAGAGCCCCATGTGCCGGGTGAGCGTCAGGGGATCCAGCCAGTCTCCCCAGTCGTAATCCAGGAGGTCTCCGACTCTCGTGACTTCTGCCAGGATCAAGCTCTGGCGCACCGAGCGGGACTCCGCCACCTGCACACAGAGCTGGAGGTTGCGTAGCAGGGGCTCCGCTAGGAGATCTACCCCCTCGGTGGCCGCCACGGACCTGGTCGTTAAAAACAGTTTCCAAGTCTGGAGGAGGTCCTGGTAGAAGACCGGCAGCCCCGAGAGGTCTCGCAGAAGACCTCCCGGATGGAGATAAAAGAGCTGTCGGTCATATCGGAGCCCTCAGATGCGGCGCAGGATGGCGTGTGCCAGTGTGCTCCATGCCGAACTGCCTGCACCATAGAGGAGCCTCTGTAGGGCCTGGAGGCAGAAGACATGGACCTGAGTGTGTAGACATTTCAGGCCCTGTCCTCCTTCCTTCAGGGGTAGATGAAAATCCCCTACAGGGGCCCAGTGCGTTCCTGACCAAAAGAACCCCAGAATGGATGTCTGGAGGCTGGTCAGGAAACCCGGGGCCGGGACCAGGGTGTTGAGCCAGTACCAGAGCGTGGACAGGACTAGTTGATTAAGCACCAGCGCTCTGCCTCGGAGGGAGAGACATTGGAGTAGTCCTGTCCATTTCCGGAGCCGCTCTATCACCCCGCCCTCTAAATTTTCCCAGTTTTCCGGTGGAGAGGGATGTGTGGCAGAAAGGTAAACGCCGAGGTAGAGCAGCAGACCCGCGCTCCACCAGATAGTCTGAAGCACTGGTGGGAGGGAGCTCACCTGCCACCAGTCTCCTACCGCCAAGCCAGAGCTCTTGACCCAGTTGACTTGGGTGGAGGAGGCTGTCGAATAGATGGCCTGGCAAGCCTCCGCCTGCACCAAGTCGCCGGGGTCCTGGATCACGAGGAGCACGTCATCAGTGTACGCTGACAGGACCAGCTGCAGCTCCGGCTCCCGCAGCACCAACCCTGTCAACTTTCTGCGGAGGAGACAGAGGAAGGGTTCGATCCCCAGAATGTACAGCTGGCCTGAGAGGGGGCACCCCGCCGTACTCCTTGCCCGAAGCTGACCGGTTCAGTTAGGGTCCAGTTGAGCTTAACCAGACACTCTGCGGAAGTGTACAGCAACCGGAGAAAACCCACAAACTGGGGTCCGAGGCCAAATGCCTGCAGAGTGCTCAGGAGGTACCCGTGGTCCACCCTATCGAACGCCTTCTCCTGATCTAGGGACAGGAGGACCAACGACAGACCGTCTCTATGCCCGAGTTCCAAAAGGTCCCGAACCATAAATAGGTTATCAAAGATACTGCGGTCCGGGACGGTGTAGGTCTGGTCTGGGTGGATCACATCCGCGAGCACAGACCCTAGCTGCAGCAAGATTGCTTTCACTACGATTTTGTAGTCCGTGCTGAGGAGCGAGACGGGATGCCAATTTCGTAAATCGTGGAGGTTCCCCTTCGGCAATAAGGCGAGCGAAACTCGCCTGCGCAAAAGAGGGAGGACCCTGCTCTTCAGAGACTCGGCCCAGACGGTGACTAGGTCTGGGCCGAGGACGTCCCAAAACACGTGGTAGAACTCCACGGTCAGCCCGTCCATGCCTGGAGACTTATTAGTGGGCATACGACGGAGGGCTTCCGAGAACTCGGCCAGAGTGAGAGGCAATTCTAGCCGGTCTCGGTCGCTCGCACTGACCATAGGGAGCTCCTCCCAAAGCACTCTGCAAGCGCTAGCGTCGGTCGGATCCAGGGAGAAAAGACTTGCGTAGAAGGCTCGGGCCCTCCCACACATCTCTGCTGGTTCCGTGAGGGGGGTGCTGTCTTCTGCCAGGAGGCAGATGACATGTTTCTTAGCCCCCCTCGTTTTCTCCAGGGCATAGAAGAAATGGGAGCCGCGATCCATCTCCTGAAGGAGGCAGATGCGGGATCGAACAAAGGCTCCCCGGGCCCGATGGTCCTTGAGGGCCCGGAGCTCCTCCCCCTTCTCCCGGCATGCTCCACAGAGGAGCGAGTCTTTGGGGCTGGCAGCCAAATGCCTCTCCAGCTATAAGACCTCCCGTTCCAACTGCTCTATCGCCGCATTTCTCCGTCGGCTGGTGCCTCAGGTGTAGTCGCGGCAGAAAAGCCGGGCGCGCACCTTCCCCAGGTCCCACCATCGCCGTGCCGAGGGAAAGACACACCGCTGCTCTCGCCAGGCCAGCCAGAATTCCCGGAAGGACGTCATGAAGCCTTCATCCTCCAAAAGGCTGTTGTTAAAATGGCAGTAGGCTGGCCCCGGCCTCTCCGCACAGAGGGAGGCTGTCACGGTGGCTCAGTGATGGTCAGAAAATGGGGCCAGCCGAATGCTTGAGGAGTGGGCTCGTGAGAGATGGAAGCGTGATAAATAAATGCGGTCCAACCAGGAGTGGCTCGACTGATGGGCTTCCACCCGGACAAATGACATGGAAGTGTCATCCGGGTGGTGGTCACGGCAGATGTCCATTAGGGAGTGATGTTCAACTATCTCCCGGAGGGTGTCTGCAGCGGCCGAGCTCTGCTCGGTCCCCGAGTGGTCTCGCTCCTCGAGTGTGATATTAAAATCCCCTCCCAGGACCAGGCACTCATGAGAATCTAAGGTGCCGAGGAAGGCGGACGCCTGCTGATAAAATTGCAGCCGCTCCGGGCCCGATGTCGGGGCATAGACGTTAACGAGGTTACCCACGAGCCCCTCTATACGGACCCGGAGATGCAGCAGGCGACCCGGCACAGCCTCGACGACCCCTAGCACCTCGGGCCGTAGGTCGGGGGAGATCAGGGTCGCCACTCCAGCCTGCCGAATCATGGAATGGCTAAAGTAGACCCTGTCCCCCGACTCCAGCCGCCAACTGTCTTTGGCGGTCGGATCCATATGGGTCTCCTGCAAGAAAATCATGAGTACCCTCCCTCCCGAAGGAAGGAGAGCACCTGGGACCTGCGGAGAGCCATCCTACAACCCCGGGTGTTCAACGTTGCGATGGTGAGAGGTGTCATGGTGGGGACCGGGGGGGGGGATCCTCACTGGCAGGGATGCTCGCATCCCCCAGCAGGCCGCGCAACTGTCCTTGACCCATCCCGTAGGTGAGTAATTGGTCACGGAAGATGCGGACCCGCCAGTAGGCCGTGGCATCCTGCTTCCCCGTCCCTTTACCTTCCCCCATGAGGGCCCTTGTGGCCCGGAGGATTTGAAAAAAATCCCCCCATCACTGGAGAGCAAGCTGTACCTTATTGCGGGAGCCACGGACATCCTCTAAAAACTTCCGCAGCTCTCCTCGCAGCTCATGGGGGTTACAGTTTCCCAGTTGTTCCCTGGTGGGGCCCTTGGTGCAGCCCCGTGTTCCACTAAAACGGACAAGCAGGGTGCAGACCCCCAATGGGGTGCCTGATGGGCTGGAGCTTCTAGGCCCGCCTCAAGCTCTGGGCGATAGGGGGCGGTGGAGGAAAAATAACAGCTCCTAATGGGTTGGGGCACGAGAACACAAAGGCCGCTCCCTGGGGGTCATCAGCTGGGAAAGGGAATGAGAAGCCCCGGTGGTGGCAATAACATTGCAGGAGGTAAATTGGATAGGGGTAGGGGCGGGGCAGAGGCGAGGTTCTGGGTTTCAGGAGGCAAGCAGCTGGATGGTGGCACCAACCGATCAGACTCAACAGTTAAGGGGGTGGGGAGGGAGCTCTCAGTGATACCGGGCGGGGGTTCTATGGTGGATTTAGCGGCCACAGCATCAGGAGGTGGTTTATCTTCTGTTGGGCTCCCGCCTGGGAAGGAAATCAATTGCTCCGCACCAACGGGGGGTGCCCCTGGTGACTCATGTTCCGGCCGCGTGGCGCCGGCTGTCACCTGAGCAGGCTCGGTGGTCGTCAGCGGGGTGCCATCAGTGGCCAGGTCAATGGAGGAGTCCAGGGGCTCCTCGGAGGTGGGAGCAGAGGCAACAGTTAGGGGGAGGGAGCATGGGGAAAAGAGGGGTGGAGTGAGGTCACCCAAATCGAGGTTTGTTGGCAAAAGGTCGTCCTCCCCCTGGGCGACCGGGGTCAGATCTAGGGCCTCGATCTCCTCGAACATGGAGGAGAGGACACTTTCCATCGCCCCGGGGTTCTCCCCGTTGGCACCCGCCATGACGGTTGCCTCAGGGTTCACGGGGGCTTCGGGTAGTGTCAGGACAGAAGGCCTTCCTCGAGGGTTTCGGAGGGGAGGGTCTCCCATGGAGGGGAGACACTACCCTCCGGTGCTGCCATGTCTTTCCTGGCTGACACCGGTGGATGGGACACACTCGTGGGCAAAGTGGAAGGTTCGGCATCGGTGCCCCCCTTCCTGGTCTTCCGGAGGGCCTCCGCCTCGGGTAGCTGAGGCAGAGCTCGAGCCTTCCGCTTGCCTTGCTTCCCCTGGACTAGGGCCCAGCCCTCCATGGAATCATCTGGGGGCTGGTTAGCAGGGGTCGTGTCAGGGGGTAAAGGTGATGGCTCAGGGACTTGGGGGCGGGGGCAGCATAAGGGAGGGAGGATTCTTCCTGGGGCAGGCTCTCTCCCATGCCTGGTGGTATCTCTGCCACACCCTCCTCCATAGGCCCCGCTAGATTGTCAGCAGTGAGGGCGGGGCTCTCCCGCTCATCTGGGCATTGTGGGGAGGTGCCCCTTGGGCCTGAGCAGGAGAAGTGGTGGTCCGAAGAGGAGGGGGGGGCGGGTTTGGGTATCGGGTGGCCAGGGGTGTTGGCAATGATGGGCCCGATGTCCTGCCGGGTCTCGGGGATCCCAGAAGCCCCTCCTTGCCGGGCTAAGGGGCAGTCCCTCTAGACATGCCCTGATGCCTGGCAGAGATAGCACCGGGCTTCCCCCATGGAGAAATACACCCGGTAACGGGCCCCCTGGTGGGGGACTAGGAAGGACCCCTCGAGCGCCTCTCCATCACGCGCCGTCGATGGCAGTAAAAGCTGCACTTGCCGGCGGAAGGAAAAGATGTGACGGAGGGTGGGGTCCTTGCAGCCCAACGGGAGAGGGCTGATGACAGAAACAGGTTTCCCCAGGGTGGAAAGGGTGGGTAACAGGGCAGCACTGGGGAGAAAAGGAGGGACAGAAGTCAGGACCAGGCGGATGCCCAGGTCCTCTAGCGGCTCTAGGGGGACAACCCCCACCCCCGCCAGGCCCCTCTTCACTGCCTCCTGGGCGGCAGCCTCCGATGCTAAGAAGAAGACGACCTTCCCATACATTTTGGAGGCCGCCACAATGGCCAAGGGCCCCACCACCCTCACCAACGCCCGCACGTAGGTCTCCACGTGGGGCGAGGCGGGCACCAGGAGGAATCGGACACTGTGCTTCCTTGTCATGGTGGGGAAGGGGCCCCAGCCGCTGTTGATGGTGGTGGAGGCGGTGGGCGGGAGAGATGATAGGCGGCAGGCGGGGGGCTGCCGCTGCCCGGGCATACGTCCTGGGGGGTGAGGGAGGGACACCCGCAGAACTGGTGAAGGGGGCAGCAGGGAGGGACGCCGCAGTTGGTGGTGGGGCCGCAGCAGTGGGGCTGGCCCCTGCCACGGAGGGCCTGTTGGTTTTAGCGGCGCCCTTCCCCTTCTTCTTGCCCTAGCCTTTCCCGCCAGCTGGGGGGGCTCCCCTAGAGTCTGGGGAGGCGGTGGGCATGGCAGTGGCAGAGGTCACCCCAGTGCCCTCCATTGCCGATGCCCCAGCGGGGGCAGTGGCAGGTGGTTAACAGGAGTGGGGGTCAGGTAAAAAGGGACAGGCTGTGGGATGGGCAGTTCGGGGGGGGGCACATGAACCACCGTACGCTTGTCCAGAGAGTCCTGTTTGGTTGGCTGGTGCTTCTGGCCCACACGATGGAATCAGGGCGAGCAGCTAAGTCCAGAGGTAGATGTTAAACAGCCAGCAATGACAGTGGAGGAGGCAGTTGTGAAGATGGTAGTGTGGGGGTTGGGAGGACACAGATGGATCGGGGGGTAGCTCCGTGTCACACCCCCTGTGTCCCTACAAACACAGTCACGACACAGTCAAGGCCTCCCCGCACACGAGAGCACAGTTCGAAAGTTACTCAGTCTTGGGCCCCCTCCACGGCAATTTGTAAGTTCCCCGGGCGGTGTTCCTCTGGTAGATGGCCGTTTCTCTGACTGTTCCGGGTTTTCCTTTTTGCATTCCAGAAATGCTGGAGCAAGTGATAAGATTCCTCTCAACCGGAGATGGGTCCACAGACAAACAGCAAACAGCTGGGTCTGGGTCCTTCCACTCCCCCACTCGGGGGAAGCGGGCCGGCAGGCCCCCCCTCTCTGAGGGGGGCGGTTTCAGCTGGAGCAGCAGCAGCGTCCGAGGGAGGTGGGGGTGGGGGGGCTAACAGCCTGCTGGCAGCCGGCCAGCACTCTAGCAAAGGCAGAGAAAGAAAAAAAAAACAACAAAAGGAAAAGAAGGGGGGAAAGCATCTGGCCCAGTTTGGGGGCAAGCCGAAAGCAGGGGCAAAAGGCAAGGAAAGCCCAGGCCAGAGGGCAGCAGCAGGAGAGCAGGCTAAATAGGTCCCTTTTCCCTGGGTAAGGTAACAGGGAAGGTTTTGGTTTTTTTTTTTTGAAACAGAAAAGAAGTTTATTGGTAACACTTACATAATTACCAAAGGAAACAAAACAACTATGCAACAAAACAACGCAAACAGAAGGTATAACACAGCAGCTTTCAGGAGGGAGAAGTGTTCAGGCTAGCCTGGGCCCACAGCGGGGGGGCTTCCTCAACACTCGCGGTCTTCCACCCTCCTGAGTTACCTGGTGGCCTAGAGCGGGGGGGCTTCCTCGACACTCGTGGTCTTCCACCCCCTCGAGTTACCTAGTGCCGCGCCCAGTGTCACCGATCCTCCATCTCCTGAGAGTGCCCAGTAAGATGGGCATGGCTGCGGGGTGGGCGGTTTAGGGGTGGGGGGGGGGTAGACACCCATGTATTATAGGACCCCTCCTAGATGACAGGAATGATGGTATCCACAGCGGCAATGGCTGGGGCTGGCGTCTCTCGCTCTTCCCCTCAATCAAAGGGTCAGATGGAGGGAACCGGACGGGGTCACCGAGCAGAGAACCCCAGACAGTGCCCACCGCTCCTCGAAGGCGTCAAGGGAGTCGGTGGACGCCGCCCAGAGGAACTCCGCCCGGATACGTGAATGTACTGAGGATCGGAAAAAGGCCCCACAATCGCAGGACGTTTCATGGGCCAACCTCCTCTCTCTGGTTTTATAAATGGCTGTTTTAGCCAAGGCTAGGAGGAGGTTGACCAGAAGATCCCGCGACTTTGTGGGGCCACGGATGGGAAGTGTATAGATAAAAAGGTGAGGGGAGAAATGAAGCCAGAAGCGTAATAGAATATTTGTGAGGAGCCGGAAAAGGGGCTGCAATCTGGCACATTCTAAATATACGTGCGCCAGGGTTTCCCTCACATTACAGAAAGGACAAGTGTCCGGGATGGGGGTAAACCGTGTCAGAAACACACCCGTGTTCACAGCTCCATGAAGGAGCCACCAACTGATGTCCCCGACGGGCCTCGGGACCAAGGTGGAATACAGGCTGGCCCACCGAGGTTGCTCACCCTCCAAAGGTGGCAGGAGGTCCCGCCACTTTGTATCGGGGCGGGACACCAGGGTGTGGGCGTGAAGGGTGTGAAGCGTAAGTGTATATAAGTATTTCCGTGAAGCAATTTGAAAGCTAACCGGCTGCAGTTTGTGCAGCCGGCTTGCAGTGAAAGGGTGAGGGGTTTGTTGGGATCTACGGGGTGGGGGCCCGATGGAAAGGTCCGACAGGCCTGGGGTAAGGGATGGGCGGGGTGCGCCCTCGCACAAGGCTCGGTTGACATAAGCCCGAGCAGCGGGGGTCAAGGTGGCCTTCACCTCCTGAAGTACGCGCCGGGGGGTACGGGGGCTGGAGAGCCCCATGCGCCGAGCGAGCGTCAGGGGATCCAGCCAGTCTCTCCGGTCGTAGTCCAGGAGGTTTCCGACCCTCGTGACTTCCGCCAGGACCAACCTCTGGTGCACCGAGCGGGATTCCGCCACCTGCACACGGAGCTGGGGGTTGTGTAGCAGGGGCTCCGTGAGGAGATCTGCTGCCACGGTGGCCGCCACGGACCTGGTTGTTAGAAACAGTTTCCAGGTCCGGAGGAGGTCCTGGTAGAAGACTGGCAGCCCGGAGAGGTCTCGCGGAAAACCCCTCAGAGAAAGATAAAAGAGCTGCCGGTCGTATCGAAGCCCTTGGAAGCAGCGCAGGAAGGCGTGCGCCAGTATGCTCCACGCCGAACTACGTGCACTGTAAAAGAGCCTCTGCAGGGCCTGGAGGCGGAAAACGCGGACCTGAGTGTACAGACACTTCAGGCCCTGCCCTCCTTCCTTCAGGGGTAGTTGAAGAACTCCAACAGGGGCCCAGTGCATTCCTGACCAGAAGAACTCTAGAATCAATCTCCGGAGGTGGGTCAGGAAACCCGGGGCCGGGGCCAGGGTGTTGAGCCGGTACCAGAGCGTGGACAGGACTAGTTGGTTAAGCACCAGTGCTCTCCCTCGGAGGGAGAGACATCGGAGTAGCCTCGTCCATCTCCGGATCCACTCTATCACCCCGCCCTCTAAATTTTGCCAGTTCTCCGGCGGGGAAGGGTGCGTGGCGGAAAGGTAAACGCCAAGATGGAGCAGTGAACCCGCACTCCACCGGATGGTCTGAAGTGCGGGTGGGAGGGAGCCTACCTGCCGCCAGTCCCCCACCGCCAAGCCAGAGCTCTTGACCCAGTTGACTCGGGCGGAGGAGGCTGCCGAATAGATGGCTTGGCATGCCTCCACTCGCGCCAAGTCGCCCGGGTCCTGGAACACGAGGAGTACGTCATCGGTGTACGCCGACAGGACCAGCCGCAGCTCCGGCTCCCGCAGCACCAACCCCGTCATCCTCCTGCGGAGGAGACAGAGGAAAGGCTCGATCGCCAGAGCGTACAACTGGCCCGAGAGGGGGCACCCCTGCCGCACTCCTCGCCCGAAGCTGATCGGTTCAGTCAGGGTCCAGTTGAGCCTAACCAAACACTCCGCGGAGGCATACAGTACCTGGAGAAAACTCACAATCTGAGGTCTGAATCCAAACGCCTGCAGAGTGCTCAGGAGGTACCCATGGTCTAACTCTATCGAACGCCTTCTCCTGATCAAGAGACAGGAGGGCGAACGACAGACCATCTCTCCACCCGAGTTCCAAAAGGTCTCGGACTAGAAAGAGGTTGTCAAAAATGCTGCGACCCGGGACAGTATAGGTCTGGTCTGGGTGGATCACATCCGCCATCACGGACCCTAGCCGCAGCGAGATTGCTTTCGCTACGATTTTGTAATCCGTGCTAAGGAGTGAGACGGGACGCCAATTTCGTAGATCGCGGAGGTCCCCCTTCTTTGGCAGCAAAGCGAGCACCGCTCGCCTGCACGACAGAGGGAGGACCCTGCTCTGCAAGGCCTCAGCCCAGATGGTGACTAGGTCTGGGCCGAGAATGTCCCAGAACGCGCGGTAAAACTCCACGGTCAGCCCGTCCATTCCCGGAGATTTATTGGTGGGCATGCGACGGAGGGCTTCCGAGAACTCGGCCAGGGTGAGAGGCAGCTCTAGTCGGTCTCAGTCGCCCACGCTGACCGTGGGGAGTTCCTCCCAGAGCACCCCGCAAGCGCCAGGATCGTTCGGGTCCAGGGAGAAAAGGCTTGTGTAGAAGTCACGGGCCCTCCCACACATCTCCTCCGGATCCGTGAGGGGGGTGTCGTCTTCCGCAAGAAGGCAGGTGACGTGTTTCTTGGCCCCCCTCGTTTTCTCCAGGGCATAGAAGAAGCGGGAGCCGCGGTCCATCTCCCGAAGGAGGCGGATGCGGGACCGAACGAAGGCACCTCGGGCCCGGTGGTCCTCAAGGGCCCGGAGCTCCTCCCGCTTCTCCCGGCACGCTCCGCAGAGGGACGGGTCCTCGGGGTCGGCAGCCAGGCGCCTCTCCATCTCTAAGACCTCCCATTCCAACTGCTCTATCGCCGCATTTTGCCGTCGGCTGGTGCCCCAAGTGTAGTCACGGCAGAAGAGCTTGGCGCGCACCTTCCCGAGATCCCACCATTGCCGCACCGAGGGAAAGGCACGCCACCGCTCTCGCCAGGCTAGCCAAAACTCCCGGAAGGACATCACAAAGCTCTCGTCCTCCAACAAGCTGTTATTAAAGTGCCAATAGGCCGGCCCCGGTCTCTCTGCACGGAGGGAGACCGTTACGGTGACTAAATGATGATCGGAGAATGGGGCCGGCCGAATGGCGGAGGAGTGGGCCTGTGAAAGA
Source organism: Lepidochelys kempii (assembly GCF_965140285.1). Lineage (NCBI taxonomy): Eukaryota > Metazoa > Chordata > Testudines > Cheloniidae > Lepidochelys > Lepidochelys kempii. Next base: position 255,617,251 of record NC_136380.1, read on the forward strand.
TGGAAACGGGATAAGTAAATACGGTCCAATCGAGAGTGGTGTGACCGATGGGCCTCCACCCGGACAAAGGTGAACGTGGAGGTGTCATCTGGGTGATGGTCACGCCAGACGTCCACTAGGGAGTGATGTTCAACTATCCCTTGGAGAATATTCGCAGCAGCCGGGCTCGGTTCGGCCCCTGAGCGGTCCCGTTCCTCGAGGGTGGTGTTAAAGTCCCCTCCCAGGACCAGGCACTCGTGCGAATCCAGGGTGCCGAGAAAGTCGGACACCTGCTGATAAAATTGTGGCCGCCTGGAACTCATTTGCGGGGCATAGATGTTGACAAGATTAACCACGAGCCCCTCCATACGGACTCGAAGGTGCAGCAGGTGGCCCGGCACGGCCTCATTGACCCCTAGCACCTTAGGCCGTAGGTTGGGGGAGAACAGGGTCGCCACTCCAGCTTGCCAGGTCGCGAAGTGGCTAAAGTATACCCTGTCCCCCCACTCCAGCCGCCACCTGTCCTCGGCGGCCGGGTCCGTATGGGTCTCCTGCAGGAAAACTACAGAGTACCTCCCTTCCCGAAGGTAAGAGAGCACCTGGGACCTGCGGAGAGCCATCCTACAGCCCCTGGTATTCAGGGTCGCAATAATAAGAGGCGTCATGCGGAGGGCTGGGGGGTGGGGGTTTCTTGTTGGCGGGGGTGTTCAGGGCCCCCGGTGGGTTGCGCAGTAACCCTTGACCCATCCTGTGGATGAGTAGATCGTGTCGGAAGCCGCGGGCTCGCTCGTAGGCCGCAGCACCGCGCCTTCCTTGCCCCCTGCCCTCCTGTATAAGGGCCCTTGTGGCCTGGAGGATTTGGTCAAAGTCCCCCCATAGCTGAAGAGCCAGTTGTACCCTATTGCGGGCGCCACGGGTGTGTTCTAGGAACTTCCGTAGTGCATGCCGCAGCTCATGGGGGGTGGGGTTACGATTTCCGGGGTATTCCCTGATGGGACTCTTAATACAGCCTCGTGGTCCGCTAAGGCGGGTAGACAGGGTGCGGACCACCGACGGGGCGTCTGACAGGCTGGGGTTATTAAGTTCATTTCACGCCTTGCGGTGGAAGGGGATGGCAGGGAGAAAATTGCAACGCCTAATGGGTCGCGACTAGAAAGTGCAAAGACTGCTCCCTGGGGGGAATCTGCAAAAGGCGGAAAGGAAATAACCCCAGGGGTGGCATTAGCATTGCAGGAGGAGGGGACTTGGGCAGGGACAGGGGTGGGGGCAGGGGCAGGGGTAAGGCTCTGGGGTTCAGGAGGCAAGCAGCTAAAGGAAAGTGCCTCCTGAGCAGAGTCAAGGGTTAAGGGGTAATGGAGGGGGCTCCCAATAATGCTAGGCGCTGGCTCCATGGTGGTCTGAGCGGCCATGGCATCAGGTGGTGGACCACCTTCTGCAGGGTGCTCGCCCGGGAAGGCAATTAGGGGGAGGGAGCAAGGGGAAAGGGAGGCTGGGGTAAGGTTGCCCAGATCGAGGCCAGCCGGCAGTAGATCATCCTCTCCCTGGGTGACCGGGGTCAAATCTAGGGCCTCAATCTCCGCATACACGGGGGAGAGGCCAGCTCCTGCTACCCCGGGGGCCTCTCCTCTAGGGCCCGCCTCAACCGTCGCCTCGGGGTCCGCGGGGGATTCGGGTGGTATCCAGGCAGAAGGGGCGTCCTCAGGAGTCTCGGAGGGGAGGGTCTCCCGTGGAGGGGGGATTCTGCCCTCCAATGCCAGTCCGTCTTCCCCTCCCGACACCAGCGGATGGATCTCACTCGTGGCCATAGCGGGAGGCTCAATATCAGTGCCTCCTTTCCTGGTCTTCCGGGGGGCTTCCGCATCGGATGGATGCAGCGGAGCTCGAGCCTTCCGCTTGCCTCACTTCCCCTGGACTAGGGTCCAGCCCTCCATAGCGTTGTCTGGGGGTTGGTTAGCAGGGGTCGTGTCAGGGGGCGGAGGAGATGGTTCAGGGGTTCGGGGGGGTAGCGGTGAGGCAGCATGAGGGGCGGGGGTTTCTCCTTGGGGCGGGCCCTCTCCTATACCCGGTAATATCCCTGCCACACCCTCCTCCATAGGCTCTGCTGGATTGGTAATAGCAAGGGTGGAACTCCCTTGCTCGCCCGGGCGTTGTAGGGAAGGTATCTCTTGGGCCCGGACGGGAGCAGCGATGGGTCGAGTAGGAGGAGGGTTGGTTTCAGGTGCCAGGCAGCCGGGGGCGTCGGCAGCAACGGGGCCAATGTCCTGCTGGGTCTCGGGGGTTTTGGGTGCCCCCCCCCCCGCGGGCCAAAGGGCAGTCTCTGCGGACATGCCCTGCTGAGCGGCAGAGGTAGCACCGGGCCTCTCCGGTGGAGTAAAAGACCCGATAGCGGGCTCCCTGGTAGGGGACTAGGAAAGACCCCTCGAGCACCTCTCCGTCATGCGCCCCTACCGGCGGTAGAAGCTGCACTTGCCGGCGGAACTAAAGGACGTGACGGAGGGTGGGGTCCTTGCAGCCCAACGGGAGAGGGCTGATGACAGAGACAAGTTTCCCCAGAGTGGAGAGAGCGGGTAACAGGGCAGCATTGGGTAAGAAGGGAGGAACGGAGGTAAGGACGAGGCGAATGCCCAGGTCTTCTAATGGTTCTAGGGGGACAAACACCCCCCCCACAGCCAGGCCCCTCTCCACTGCCTCCTGGGCGGCAGCCTCCGAAGCTAAGAAAAAAACGACCTTCCCATACATCTTGGAGGCCGCCACAATAGCCATGGGTCCTACCACCTTCGCCAACGCCTGCACATATGTCTCCACATGGGGCAAGGCGGGCACCAGGAGGCAACGGACACCGTGCCTCCTGGTCAAGGTGGGGAAAGGGCCCCGGCCGCTGGTGATGGTGGCGGAGGTGGGGGGGGCGAGATGACAAGGCAGCAGGCAGGGGGGAGCCCGTCACTGCCCGGGCATACGTCCTGGGGGCCGGGGGAGGGACAATCGCAGAGCTGGTGGAGGGAAATGCAGGGAGGGGCGCCACGGTTGATGACGAGGCCACAGCGGTGGGGGCAGCCCCATGCCATGGAGGCCCTTAGTGGTTTTAGCGGGGCCCTTTCCTTTCGTCCCGCCCTGGCCCTTCCGGCCAGCTGGGGGGGTTTCCTAGAATCTGGGGGGGGGGTGGGCGCAGCAGCAGCAGTGATCACCCCGGTGCCTCCTGCTGCTGGTGCCCCAGCGGGGGGGGGGGGGTGGCAAGTATCTTAACAATAGTGTTGGGGGGGGACCTTGGGGGTCGGGCGGGGGGGGGTGGGGGAGGGACAACTGATTTTGTTAAAGGGGCCTTGCCCCTCTCATTCTCCGCCATTGTGAGCAGGGAGAGACGGGGAGACACCGGAAGGAGGAGGAGGGAGGGGGAAGCAAAGTAACCGCTCCTCCCCGCTGGGCTGCAGGTGGGGGAGGGGGGAATGCCGAGGGGGTTGGACTGGGGGGGAAACAAAATCGGGGTCCAGTAATAGGGGCAAGCTGTGGGATAAGCAATCCGGGGGGGGGGTGCAGACCCACACACGTTTGTCCAAAGAGTCTCGGTTGGTCGGCTGTTATGTCCGGTCCGAAAGGCAAAGTTCAAAGCGAACAGCTGGATCCAAAGGGAGATGGCAGGTTGCTAGCAGGGACGGATGGCGGGGGGGCTGTGACAGTTGTTAGTAATGGTGAGGGGGTTAGGGGCACCGATGGATCGGGGGGGCTCCGCGCCACACCCCCTGTGCCGCCACAAACGCAAGTAACCACAGTCAAACTCCCCCCCACGAGAGTATAATTCAGAAAATTACTCAGTCTTACGGCCCCCTTCACAATGATTTATAGCTTCCCTGGATTATTTCTCCTGTCTTCTGAAATCTTCTCCAGCTGTGTTGGCTGTGTTCCAAGGCTTCCAGAACGCTGAGAATGTTGTAAAGTCCGAGCTGCCAGCAAAACGGCTGGGTCTGGGGGTTTCCACTCCCCCCTCCGGACAGCAAAATCGGCAATCTTCCTCCCCCTCCTCCGGGGGGCTCAGCTGAGGCAGATAGCTGCGCCCGAAAGCAGGCGTGGGGGGGGGGGGTGCTGGCGGCAAGTTGAGGGCCGACCAGCACGTAGACGGCAAGAAGAAAAAAAAACCAAAGAATCAAAACAAAGCAAAAAAAGCGTCTGGCCTGGTCGGGGCGGGGGGGGGACTAAGGCAGGTTCAAAAAGTAAGAAAAATCCAGGCCAGGGGGCTTTAGGAAAGAATAGAAAGCAGATAGCTGAGGAGCAAGCAAAAGACGTTCCGTTTCCCAACAGGGAAGGTTCCAGAATAATCAGGAGACAATTAAGACAGGATGATTAGAACACCTGCAGCCAATCAAGAAGCTGCTAGAATCAATTAAGGCAGGCTAATCAGGGCACCTGGGTTTAAAAAGGAGCTCACTTCAGTTTGTGGTGTGCATGTGAGGAGCTGGGAGCAAGAGGCACTAGGAGCTGAGAGTGAGAATGCGGACTGTTGGAGGCCTGAGGTGTACAAGCATTATCTGACACCAGGAGGAAGGACCTATGGTGAGGATAAAGAAGGTGTTGGGAGGAGGCCATGGGGAAGTAGCCCAGGGAGTTGTAGCTGTCGTACAGCTGTTCCAGGAGGCACTCTAGACAGCTGCATTCCACAGGGCTCTGGGCTGGAACCCAGAGTAGAGGGCGGGCCCGGGTTCCCCCCAAATCGTCCCAACTCCTGGTCAGACACTGGAAGAGTCAACCTGTGAACTCAGAAAAACGGCCAAGCTGAGGGCTGCCGTGGAGCTCCAAGGCGAGCAAATCTGCCAAGAAACTCAAGACCCACCAAGGTAGAGCAGGAACTTTGACACAGTAACTTCTATAACATTTGTGCTTAATGCAGTTTTGGTTACTAGATACTAATGTATATATGGTGTGGATAATACATATTAATGTAATATGTATATATGCTAGCCAGCATCTATTAGTCAATAGGGTCTTTAATAGCTAGACTGAAAGTGCAGGGTTTTCTGAATTTTTATTAATGTTGAATAAGGCCTCAACTGAAAGGCCCACACAGAATAAACAGTATGTCACTCAAATTGGCTTATCTTAGAAGAATGGATGAGTCAGACAGATTCTGAAGATGTGGTTTCAGGGACTCCTCTCACACAGTACAAATCAGAAATAACTTCATTGTATGTCAACAGAGTTGCAGTAAGGAAACGCTGGTGTGAAAAGAGAAGAGAATCAGGCCCCTGATATTTGGACCATTTAAAGCACGAGCTCCATTTAAATGTTAAAGCTGGGGAATGACCAGCAGGAGCTGAAGAACTCCCAAGAAGCAGTGGTCCAAGTTTTCAAGGCAAATTCCTCTGGCTACTTCTCAGAGAGGAGAAATGACAAAAAATGACACTGAATGCATCCGATGAAGTGAGCTGTAGCTCACGAAAGCTTATGCTCAAATAAATTTGTTAGTCTCACGCCACATCCCCACTCCCACAAGTACTCCTTTTCTTAATGGGTTTTTAAGTTATTCATTGCGCATCAGAAGTGATTTAATTGTTGGTTTCCATTCATCACCATGAAAATGAAAATGCCAAAGAGATAGGAAACTCAAGAACTTTAATTTCACAGTGCTGGCAACTCTCATGATTTTGTCATGAATCTCATTAAAGGTATTGTTTTCCTTAAAGCCCCAGCTCCTGGAGTCAAGTGAATATGAGATGATTTCCACTTTCATTCTTAAAGAAAAAGTAAGTTTCTAGCCCTTATGGCTGTGAAGAAAACGTCAAAAATGTGACCCCAGTGCACCCTAAAGGCTCAAAAAGCAGAAGAAACTCAATCAAAAACTCAATCAATCTATGGTATTTCTGCAGCACCCAAGCTCTTCCCCCAAGTATGCAAGTCATGGTCTCCAATTCTATTAGTGTTTGCAACTTACAATATCAGCAGACCCTTCAGTGTCACCACTGAAAGCAATCCACGACTGTGTGCTGGGTAGATAGAACACTGTGATTATTCTCCAGTAACTCACAATATTTGATTTCACAATGATCTTTATCATTTGGGATCTTGCATACCTCTCAGCCCAAGACAAGAAGCCTGCAGATCTTTCCATCAGAATCCGCATTTGCCTATACTTCTCTCATAGAGAGAGAGAGAGAGCAGCTTTTATGTGAGGGAGTGAGAGATGTGAATGATGCTGTGCAAAGTTGCAGTGCTAGACTGTGCCATTTTATGAATCATTTTCTGAAAGGATTCATTCACCCTTTCATGAAGTCCAGGCTTGCCACTACTATACCTGGCATATTTTGCTGCCTGGAAGCAGGCTACAAAGGAGACAGCTCCGTGGGCAACCCCCAAAATTCTAGGTTTCAGAGTAACAGCCGTGTTAGTCTGTATTCGCAAAAAGAAAAGGAGTACTTGTGGCACCTTAGAGACTAACCAATTTATTTGAGCATAAGCTCATCCGATGAAGTGAGCTGTAGCTCACAAAAGCTTATGCTCAAATAAATTGGTTAGTCTCTAAGGTGCCACAAGTACCCCAAAATTCTAAAATTCCATCTCGAGTGGTGCCCCATCTCTTCACACTATTATTTATATCTTTGACCTCTCCCACCCCTAACATGTTGCCGACTCAGTGACAGGATCCCCCCCGACCAACAAGTCATTATAATTTTTCTGAGATAAGGCCATATTGATTCTTCTAGGACAGGGATCTCAAACTCAAACCACCACGAGGGCCACATGAGGACTAGTACATTGGCCCAAGGGCTGCATCACTGACACGTTGTCATAAAAAGATACAAAAGCCACGCCCTCTGCCCCTGGCCCCACCCCTACTCCACTCCTTCCATGAGGTCCCACCCCAAGCCCGGCCCCCATTCCAACCCCTTCCCCAAAGTCCCCACCCCCTCCCTGCCCCTATTCCAACCCCTTCCCCAAATTCCTGCCCTGGCCCTGCCTCTTCTCCGCCTCCTCCCCATAGCACGCCACATCCCCACTCCTCCCCACTGCTGCTGGAAAGTCCTAAGCACTGCCAAACAGCTATTTGGCTGCAGGAAGCACTAGGAGGTTGGCGGAGGAGCGGGGACGCAGCACGCTCGGGGGGGCGGAGGCTGAGGGTGGAAGTGGGAAGGTGGGAGTTGAGGGGAGCTATGGCGGGCCGCAGGAAATAACTCTGCCTGCGAGCTGCGTGTTTGAGACCCTGTTCTAGGATATTCATGAGGGGAAGTGTCTCAACACAGCTTCCAGGTCTCAGTGTCTGTTGCCGAGCACAATGAGACAGACACACACAATGGGCCAAACTTACCCCTAGTGTAACTCCACTAGCTGGATGAATTTGGCCCATTGACTCCAAATGCATAGCTCTTAGCAAGTGACACCCTCTGAAGTTTGCCCTTAACTTATTCTCTTTTAGAATCATCACTTTCCGAAGAAGTTACACCCTATCTCGATATCTTAGGCACGTACATGGCCCCCATCCCATCATAATATTATCTGAGCACTTCACAGTCTTCAGTGCATTTATCTTCACAACACTCTCACTGTGAGGCAGGGCAGTGCTATTATCTCCCTTTTACAGATTGGGAACTGAGGCATAGAGAGATGAAAGGAGGGATCCATGAAACTCCCACTGAACCGTCTAGGTGCCTGAACTTACTGGGTACCTTCATTTTTCCAGAGTAAACCTTTGGGGAGGGGGGTTTCTCCTTCCTCTGCAGCATGGGGCACAGGTCACTTGCAGGTTTAAACTAGTGTAAATGGTGGAGTCTCTGTAACTTGAAGTCTTTAAATCATGATTTGAGGATTTCAGTAACTCAGCCAGAGATTAGGGAGTCTATTACAGAAGTGGGTGGGTGAGGTTCTGTGGCCTGCAATCTGCAGGAGGTCAGTCTAAATGATCATGATGGTCCCTTCTGACCTTAAAGTCTATTAGTCTACAAGTTCTGCCTCTGAGCATGCACACTGCTGCCTCAGTGTAAGTGTCCAGATGCTTATCTCCCACCTAACCACTGAGCTCTGGGATATTCTGGTGTGGGAATCCCTCAGTCTCTCTCGTTGAAGCTGTTCCTCTGTGGATAAATAACGAATGAGTGATTGGAGTTGGGGATCAGACTCAGGGTCACTCAGCTCCCAGGAGATGCCCTAACCACTACAGAGTCATTCCCACACTGTTTCACTCTTTGTCTGGTCCAATGACTGTTCCACTGTGGGTAAATACTTAAATAGTCAGTGGGGCAACAAAGAATGGGAATGACTGTAGTCCAGTGGTGAGGGCACCCACCTGGGAGGTAGGAGACCCAGGGGCCATTCCCCCTGCTCCAGTCCCTCTTTCATTAGTTATCCACAGTGGAACAGCTTCAACAGGAGAGATTGAGGGAATCCCCTCACTAATCAGAATATCCCAGAGCTCAGTGGTTAGATACTCTCCTGAGAGGTGGGAGAGCCCTGTTCAAATCCTCTCCCCACCTTTGCCAGAGGGGAAAAGTGAACCTGGGACTCCCACATCCTGGTGGACGGCACTAACACTGTGATAAAATTTAAAAGATGGGCAGGAAACGCTGGGAGGCCTTCAAAGACAACTGGCAGTGGGCCCACCATACTGCAACTCATATCAGGCTTGACACACTCACTAACTGCAACACACAGTTGTCATAATATATATCTAAAAGGAAGAATGTAAGGGATCATATGTAAACTGGTGACACGCTGGTCCCGAAAATCATTACATGATATATGTATGGGTTGTGTATAAAGCATTGCGTGAGTGTGTGTGTGCTGGAAATGTGTTCTTAAAAGGTGTTTGGGAGGCAGTGCATACACCAACCCTGACAAAGCCTAGCCAAAGGAACCTGGATTTGCCTGAGGACAACGCAGTACATTTACATGTATAGTAAACAAAGCCATCAAGCTAACGAACAGAGGAGGAGACAACTTAGTAAACACAGAGCAGCCTGATCAATTTCCAGCCATCGTTCCAATCAACATTAATAGTTTCCAGGTTATTATTGGTTTCCAGGTTATTATTGGTTAATGGATGAGAGAGGCCATCAGTCATGCACCAATTCACTCCTGTCTATCCAAGCGGGTCCTGTCCACTTTCCAAATCTGTCTCTCTTCCTAGTCCGGTCTCAAATGTGTCTGAATAATCCAAATTTTTTTCTCTGACTCCAGAGATTCCACCTAACAGTACCAGTATTTCAAATTCACTACTCTTAGATCAATCCGCCCCCCAGTGTAGACCAGGCCTCAGACACAGTCAGGGTTAAGCTAAGGAGAATTGCAGATAATGCTCATTTTTCAGTGTTTTTTTAAAAGCTCTCCCATTCATGATTCCTACAGTGGAACCTCTTGGTGCCATTCAACATCTGAACTGCACAGTGAAAATTAATTAGTCCTTCTATTTTACCTTCTCACATAATATGGGAACAAGCTGGCATGTGGTGACATTAAAGGGCTATTGTGGGTCATGAGTTGCTTCTATTTGGTGGATCACAGCCTTTGTACAGAAACTTGTCAATCTGTGAAAGTCACAGTGCTGATAATGTTATGATAACAAGGAAATGGGAATGAAACAGACTGAACAGGACAGACCAAGCTATAAGGCAACCTCACTTCCTTACATACAGAAGTTTTTAGACAAAAGGTCTGGTTTGCTGTAAAGGGGATTGCAAAGCCAGTGTAAAAGGTCCCTGAGGAATGACCATGGCACAGGAACAGCAAAGAGCTAGTATAGGCAACCTTATGCCACTCCTCACTGACATAACCCCCAATGCAGGGGCAAAGGCAGACATGGAGGGCTTCTGTCTCTTTTACTAATGCCAGAGGGCCAGAGCCCCCAGCACCACCCCAAAATCTCAAAGGTGCAAGCACCTCTGTGCTCTACAGTTACTTGCTGGGATCCTCTTTTGCTGCACCTTCAGCAATGCACTGCACAGAATCTGGTCCCCCAGTGAACACTTTCTGCCTCATTCTGGAAAGGGAGTTGTGTCTTATTCATTTATTTTTACACGAGTACAGTCTCTTTTAATGAACTTCAATTCCAATTTGCAGCTTATTGCTGCTGTTCCAATTCTGGGACACCTGCAACTTAATCGATTCACTTCAGTCCTGAACAGAAATCTCTTCCCCCAGTATTTCAGCCCACGGCTTCTCCTGAGCCTGGAATAATACCAGCTGTGCTGAAGCTGGTGGTGGTTTGGTACAATGGAGACGTGAGGGTGGAGAGAACAAGTTGAAATGAAACATCATTTCCTCTAGAACTTAATGTGTTAGAACTCTGGTCTGGAATGCAAATGCACCAACCCGTTACAGCCTCCTGCTGAAAAAGGTGATCAGCACTCAAGCACTGGGAACTGAAGTCTGCTGTTTTACACAGACAGTACAAGGGCTAGAACAGGGGTGTGCAAACTACGGCCTGCGGGCCGGATCTGGCCCACCAGGGCTTTGGATCCGGCCCGTGGGATTGCCACCCCCGTGGCATTATGGGCCACACACCATTCCCGGAAGCGGCCGGCACCACGTCCCTGCGGGGGCAGAGGGCTCCATGCACTGTCCTCGCCTGCAGGCACCGCCCCCGCAGCTCCCATTGGCCGTGCTGGCAAGACGCTTCCAGGAGCAGTGTGGGGCCAGGGCAGACAGGGAGCCTTAGCCCCGCTATGCGCTGCTGCCACCCCGCAGCCACTGAAGGTAAGTGACGCCGGGCTGGAGCCTGCACCCTGAACCCCTCCTGATAGCGGGAGGAAACACAAGGAGAGTGTAACAGGGGAGTCCTCCTGATTCATACTGAGAAAGTAGGACAATTGGCTAGTTATCTTAGGTGCCTGCACACGAACACAAGAAGCCTGGGGAAAAAACAGGAAGAATTGGAAGTCCTGGCACAGTCAAGGAACTATGGTGTGATTGTAATAACAGAGACTTGGTGGGGTAGCTCACATGACTGGAGCACTGTCATGGATGGGTATAAACTGTTCAGGAAGGACAGGAGGGGGAGAAAAGGTGGAGGAGTTGCACTGTATGTAACTATGATTGCTCAGCGCTCCAGTATGAAACTGGAGAAAAGCCTGTTGAGAGTCTTTGGGTTAAGTTTAGAGGTGAGAACAACAACGGTGATGTCATGGTGGGTGTCTGCTATAGACCACCAGATTAGGAGGATGAGGTAGACGAGGCTTTCTTTGGACAACTAACTGAAGCTTCCAGAACCAGGCTCTGGTTCTCGTGGGGGACTTCAGTCATCCTGACCATCTGCTGGGAGAGCAATACAGCAGTGCACAGACAGTCCAGGAAGTTTTGGGAGAGTGTTGGGGACAACTTTCTGGTGTAAGTGCTGGAGGAACCAACTAGGGGCCGTGCTCCTCTTGACCTGCTGCTCACAAACCCGGAAGAATTGGTAGGGGAAGTAGAAGTGGGTGACAACCTGGTGTAGCAGGGTGCGGCTGCAAAAGCACCTAATTAGCCCCTGCTCAGCCAGCTCCAACCAAGAGAAATAGATTGGGGCTGGTGTAACAGGCATGATGCCTGGCCTGGGGATTGGCTCCACCTGTGGGCCTGACAAGCCAGCAGTTATAAGGGCTGGGAGCCAGTATGAAAGGGGGCTGCCAGAAGAAAGGGCAGTCTCCTGGCTGTGGGCTGACTGCTAGCCAAAGAGGGAACTAACCCTGTAAGCCTTGTAAATAGCTCAACACCGGTGGTGGGAGAACTGTGTGTGTAAATAAAGCCACGCGTGCTGCATAACAGGAAGCCTCTCTGAGCTTCCCAGCGGGCCCCGGGAAGAGGGGCGGGCAGAGGACTCTGTTACACCTGGGCAGCAGTGACCATGAGATGGTCAAGTTTAGGATCCTGACAAAATAAAGGAAGGAGAACAACAGAATACGGACACTGGACTTCAGAAAAGCAGACTTTGACTCCCTCAGGGAACTGAGGGGCAGAATCCCCTGGGAGGCTAATATGAGGGGGAAGGAGTCCAGGAGAGCTGGCTGTATTTTAAAGAAGCCTTATTGAGGGTGCAGGAACAAACCATCCCGATGTGTAGAAAGAATAGCAAATATGGCAGGTGACCAGCTTGGCTTAACAGAGAAATCTTCGGTGAACTTAAACACAAAAAGGAAGCTTACAAGAAGTGGAAACATGGACAGATGAGTAGGGAAGAGTATAAAAATATTGCTCGAGCATACAGGGGTGTAATCAGGAAGGCCAAAGCACAATTGGAGTTGCAGCTAGCAAGGGATGTGAAGGGTAACAAGAAGGGTTTCTACAGGTACGTTAGCAACAAAAAGATCAGGGAAAGGGTAGGACCCTTACTGAATGGGGGACACAACCTGGTGACAGATGATGTGGAAAAATCTGAAGCACTCAATGCTTTTTTTGCCTCTGTCTTCACAGACAAGGTCAGCTCCCAGATTGCTGCACTGGGCAGCACAGTATGGGGAGGAAGTGAGCAGCCTTCAGTGGTGAAAGAACGGGTTAAGGACTATTTAGAAAAGCTGGACATACACAAGTCCATAGGGACATCCGAAGGTGCTGAGGGAGTTGGCTGATGTGATTGCAGAGCCATTGGCCATTATCTTTGAAAACTCATGGCAATTGGGGGAGGTCCCAGATGATTCGAAAAAGGCAAATATAGTGCCCATTTTTGAAAAAGGGAAGAAGGAGAATCTGGGGAACTACAGACTGGTCAGCCTCACCTCACTCCCTGGAAAAATCATGGAGCAGGTCCTCAAAGAGTCCATTTTGAAGTGCCTGGAAGAGAGGAAGGTAATTAGGAACAGTCAACATGGATTCACCAATGGCAAGTCATGCCTGACCAACCTGATTGTCTTATATGATGAGATAACTGTCTCTGTGGATATGGGGAAAGTGGTGGACGTGATATATCTTGACTTTAGCAAAGCTTTTGATACGGTCTCCCACAGTATTCTTGCCAGCAAGTTAAAGAAGTATGGATTGGATGAATGGAGTATAAGGTGGAAAGAAAGCTGGCTAGATCATTGGGCTCAATGGGTAGTGATCAATGGCTCAATGTGTAGTTGGCAGCCGGTATCAAGTGGAGTGCCCCGGGGTCTGTCTTGGGGCTGGTTTCATTAATGATCTGGATAATGAGACGGATTGCACCCTCAGCAAGTTCACAGATGACACTAAGCTTCGGGGAGAGGTAGATACGCTGAGGGTAGAGATAGGGTCCAGAGTGACCTAAACAAATTGGAGGATTGGGCTAAAAGAAATCTGATGAGGTTCAACAAGGACAAGTGCAGGACGGAAGAATCCCATGCACTGCTACAGTCTAGGGACCGACTGGCTAAGTGGTAGTTCTGCAGAAAAGGACCTGGGGAATTACAGTGGACGAGAAGCTGGATATGAGTCAACAGTGTGCCCTTGTTGCCAAGAAGGCTAATAGCATATTGGGCTGCATTAATAGGAGCATTGCCTGCAGATTGAGCGAAGTGATTATTCCCCTCTGTTCAACACTGGTGAGGCCACATCTGGAGTATTGAGTCCAGTTTTGCCCCCCCCCCCCAGAGAAAGGATGTGGACAAATTGGAGAGAGTCCAGCAGAGGGCAACGAAAATGATTAGAGGGCTGGGGCACATGACTTATGAGGAGAGGCTGAGGGAACTGGGCTTATTTAGTCTTCAGAAGAGAGAGGGGGATTTGATAGCAGCCTTCAACTACCCGAAGGGGCATTCCAAAGAGGATGGAGCTCGGCTGTTCTCAGTGGTGGCAGATGACAGAACAAGGAGCAATGGTCTCAAGTTGCAGTGGGGGAGGTTTATGTTGGATATTAGGAAACACTATTTCACTAGGAGGGTGGTGAAGCACTGGAATGGGTTACCTAGGGATGTGGTGGAATCTCCATCCTTAGAGGTTTTTAAGGCCCTGCTTGTCAAAGTGCTGGCTGGGATGACTTAGCTGGGGTTGCTCCTGCTTTGAGCAGGGGGTTGGACTAGATGACCTCCTGAGGTCACTTCCAACCCTAATCTTCTCTGATTCTATGAAAGAGAGCTGAAACCACTTATTCTCATAGAGACAGAAACTGGAATGAACCCGGTTCCATTATTAGGTCACTTAACCCCGAGTCTACAACATACTGCATCATATTAAGCTGTCTGACATCAGACAAAGAGTTTACTTTAAATCAGAAATGACAGATGACTTGACAGTTGCCACAGCTATCAGTTCTGCTGTGCCATGTGCTCTTTTGACTCAGAACCTGCTTGACATCACAGCGGCTCTAGTTTATTGCTGCTAAAATTGACAGGATGTATTTTTCATGTCACTAGAGCAGAACAGTTGGTAATCTTCCCAGAGATTATAGCAGCCTGCCAGGCAGCCTTCAGTCCTGACATGGCATTCATGGACCCTTTTTTACTAGAGACCAAATCCTTCTTCACTGTAGAAAGACTGGAATTACCAGCTGGCATGTGCTTAATATGCTGGTATTTTTCCACTTGCCTTTTCTAACAAGGCTTAAGATAAAGCATCCACCAAACAGTATTTGCTCATTTAAATAGTTTTTTTTTAAAAAAAAAAAACTGTGTGTGTACATTATATACATAAAGCCCCCACCCCCCCACACCCCATAATGGAAGTTTGAATTCATCCTTGAAGATTAAATTCTACACATTTTCTAAATCACTTTAACATTTTAAAATAAACATGGAGGTGAGGAAATGTGCCAGATTGACTATAAAAATGAAGAACACTTCCCTGAACAGATGGAGCAGCAGTGAAAATGGCTTGTCTTATGACCACCGTTATTGGCTCAACCTCACTTGGAGATGTCACAACTGCGAGGAGAAAGAGGAGTTTAGTCTCCATGTGTAGGACTGCTCAATGAAATTGTTTTTAAATTGTTCACTTTATTAATATAACTTCATAAGTCACTTCGGTCCTCTGTCAGCCATTCCTTACACTTGTCCACATTGTAACCCAAACTCCATTTTAACTTGTAACCCAAACTCCATTTTGTAAATGCTTGCTGCAACCTTCATTTTTGCAAAACCCTGCTGTAATCTTATTAGTTTAGTTTAAACGTGTGAATGAGGTATGTATGGATAATGGAATCAACCTCCAGCCTCAGCCTGCCCTGGTGAAATAAAATTCAAACACCAGCAGCTGGAGATGCAGACAACAGCCCTAGCCAAGTAAGAAGGGTCCACTCTAAAAAGAAAAGAACAACAAAAGTACAATGGAAGGAAGATCAAAGTCAGGTTCCAGGCTGAAAGTCAAGTCTGCAATTGACGGGTGATCAATCACACTGAACCCAGAAGCAGCATGACACAGCAAAACCTATAGACTTTGGATTCAAACTAAAAACCTATAAAAAAAGATGGGTGAGAGTGAAGGCTTTGGGTAACGTTCTGCTTCCAATATCCAGGGGCATCAGTGCGCGCCCAACAGAGACCCAGCCCTCCCTTGTGCCTGGATTTTCTGGCCCGTTAGCCACCACGAGCTACGATCCCAAGCTGCGAAACCAAGCCACGAACTCAAGCTACATTCAGGACTGGTAACTATCCAGCAGCTGCAGAACATTTGATGTGATGTGTGTGTATATACATAGGTACTAGATATTACTTATTGGTCTTAAATCAAATTGTGTTATTATAATAAACGCGACATCTTGTCTTGTCCCCTGAACCGATCCTGTGTAATTTTATCTGTGTAACACATGCCCATTTAGCCCTAGGCCTCGCTCTTCAGGACTACTGATGAGTCTTTTAGTGCCAACAGTGATGGCGCTTTGTGCGATATGGACACTTATCTCCCAGAAACTGGACAGAATCTCATTGTATACAGGTCAATGAACAGCTCTGGTGTGATACTGATGATGGCTTTTGTTACTATCTACCTGGGCTGGAACTGAACCCAGTTTGTCTCAAAGCGGCAAGCTTTAAATCCTATTGCCCAAGCCTTCCAGTCTCTCATGCTTGAATTATTAAACTGAACAGAAGTGAGGGAAGAGTGGAAGGGGGTAGAGTTACCCACTGCCCCGGACCCATGCCTTTAATGGCTACTGAAATCAGAGAGAAACGTATAGGATCCATTGGTAGTTAATGCCCCTCTCCCTTCAGGGAGGAAATATCCCACAGAAAAACTATTTCTTGACACTCATGCTCTGGTTCGCTATTGGCATGTGGATTCACGTGTTCATATACTTAACCCTCCCAATCTGCTCTACTCAAAGTCTCCATGCAGCTGCCTCTCACAGTTCAGCACCATGAGAATACACCACACTTTTTAAAGGGATGGCAACACACACACACACAAAGAGAAAAGGAGGACTTGTGGCACCTTAGAGACTAACCAATTTATTTGAACCATAAGCTTTTGTGAGCTACAGCTCACTTCATCGGATGCAGATGTGGCATCCAATGAAGTGAGCTGTAGCTCACGAAAGCTTATGCTCAGATAAATTGGTTAGTCGCTAAGGTGCCACAAGTCCTCCTTTTCTTTTTGCGAATACAGACTAAGACGGCTGTTACTCTGAAACACACACACACAAACACACACAATGGTCTCCTAGAAGGTGCTGTGGTGCCAGCTGGTGGCCAGACATAGCTAATAAGCGGAATCCTGTGTGGGGTGTTTGAATTTTATGTGTCATATGAGAAAGTTTGGAATATATGCCAAGACTGGCACTTGAAACAAGATCTTACTGGTCAGATGGTAGCAACTCCTATTTCCACTTAACATGTGTTTGATTAACCTGTGAAACTTACTGCTGCAAGACAATATTGAGACAAAAAGCTTAGTAAATTACAAAAAAAAAAAAAAGGATGAACATTTAAGTCCTGTTCCAAAGCCCATTGAAGTAGACAAGAGACTTTCCATGGACTCTAATGAGCTTTGTATCAGACCCCCCATAATGAATAGGAACAGCAACTTCAGTTATTTTAGTGAGGAGAAAAATAAAGGGCCTATCATTCCTCCTTCTTTAAGTTAGAAAGTGATCATCAGCAGGGGTTAGGTAGATGACCCCTCAGTAGAATACTGCACAATTAGATATATTATGAATGTTTTAGACCTTCCTCTGAAGCATCGAGCTCTAGCAACTGCATAAGATGGACCATATATCTATTCCAGTGGAGGAGTTCTTATGTTACTATGGGCTGGATGACACACACTGCCTCTCTTACAGAGGTGAGCAGCGAACATATCCAGCAGTCAATACGCTGCATGGGAGAACTCCAGCCAACAACAGAGAATTATTTGGCTCCTGCTGCAAATGTGCCATTAGAAAAATAGATCTTGTGCTGCCTCAATATTGTGCTCCACACAGCATCTCTGTCACCTTGACGCTCCCTTACTACATCTCCGACAAGGGAAGAGTATTCCTGCTGGATGACCACCTCCCACTCCATTATGTTTCTTATTGCTCAAGGCAACGCAACTAAATGGCTTTTAATTTCATTTCGAATGAAACTGTGCTTCTGAGCTCCAGATGCAGGAATGAAAAAGGAGCTGGTGTTCTTCTAGATTGTGTCATCCTTCCCTAATGTTACAGGGATGGTAAATTACATTAGTGCGGCATAAAGTTGGCATGAGAGATGTGATGCAGCCCTAATTATACAGTCCAAGCTGGTTTGGCTGGGAAAAGAAAGAATCAAAAACCCTTCTTCCACGCTGCAGTATGCAGGGGAGAAGAAAAGAATGAGTATACTGCACATTTTGGCTGTTGTCCCTCATGTGTCATTAAAATCACATACCTATTCCTTTTTGATCAGTGTTATACAGGTACATAGTTCTGCAGCCTGAGATTATACAAGACAAGGTTTGCACTATTAGCTTTAACATTAGACATCTCACACTTTATCGTGGATCAGAGTCAGCCTCAAGCAGGTGAGTTGATGGAGAGACTCTACCTCCTTCCTCATTTCCTAACAAAAATAATCCTGACCAGTTTAAGATAGATTTGTTTGGCGGGATTCCAATCTAAGGCGGCATTTGCTTGTAGGCCCATAATATTCCCTCCCAGGGAGTGCTACTGTGATGGCCACCACCTTGGCTGACACAAGGGATTAAACTAGGGGTCTCCAGAGTTAAAAACACAAGCTGAAGAGCCGAAGCTCTGTATCTGGGGGTATAACAACTCATATCTTCTGTGAATCATCACAGACAGGTTCCCTGTAACACCCCGTCATCAGTGGGCAGTACTATCTCACAGCACAGTATGTACTGCAGTAAAACAGTGGTTGAAAATTTTCCATCAAAATTGTTTTCCAATGGAAAATTGAATTTAACAAAAATCTTTTGCAAAGAATGTCACTTCCTGCAAAAAAATTTAATTTTTCATTGAAGACTCAAAAAGCTTTGTGGTTTTGGCTAAAACCAGAAACAATTTCCCTTTGCAAGTGCTGAAATATTTTGTTTTGAAATTTTCGATCAAAACAAAATATTTTACAATCTTTCCTGACGCAAAGTGTTTTGTTTCAGTTTGGTTTGATTTGACATGAAACTGTGTCCACCTGAGCTACCATGGTAGTTTATGGAAGTCATAGTTTGGATGCCTCATGTCCTGTTCTCTGTGGGCCAAGGTCCCAGTCACACTACATCTCCCATGATGCACCACAACGGGTCAGCAAGAGGTGAGACAGTGGTGCATCATGGGAGATATAGTTTGGCCAGGGAGACCAGCCCATATGAGAGAATGGGGACATGGGGCACCAAACCTACAACTCCCACAAGGCACTGCAACAGCTCAGGTGGACATATTTAACACTGAACTGTCCTAAAACAAAAAATCAGTTCAACAAGCCAAAATGTTTTCATTTGGGTCCACCAGACATGATCTATGTCATTTTAATTTTCCCAGTGGGAGCTTTCAGTTTTCAGCTGAAATTTTTCTTCCATTTTCATCAAAATTTTCTGCCAAAATCCCTAACTCATTTTTGATCAGCTCTATAAGAAAAATTTTGTGCATTTCACGCATCAGACACAACCTGTTTTGAAGCCTAGAAGACGTGGTTCTTCTAAAGGAAAATCCCATTTTATTTTGCTCATCCTAACACTCAGAAAGCTCAAAAGGTAAGTAGTACTCATCAACAGGAATATATTAGGAAATAGATTTGAAGAGACTTTTAACTACAGTTGGCAGCTCTGAGCCTAGGAGCTGGGCTGGCCATCCTGTTAAATGATTATTTGCAACGTTAGTATTGGGAGGGAAGCCCATACTTCAGAGATTATTTAAAAAACAACAACTTCCATACTAAATTAATGCTGCTTTGACTATTACAAGGATTAACGGGGGCATTGACTGGATAAAATTCTGTTCTGCGTGAATAACAATGATCTTGAATTTGAATGTAAGGTCTCCAGATAGCACGATGGAAACACAATAGGCACCTTTCACATTCTGTTCTTACGCCTGAATAGGAGACAGTTTGCTAAAAGCTTGTATGAAACAGGTGTTTGTCTTTGTTCCCCTTTTTGCTATATGCGTACGCCGTTTCAATTGGCAAGAGTATAAGTGAGAGGAGGAACTCCGACACACCTTGTACACAAATGCTTTTAGCTAAAAGATACTAGAAAATGAGCAGCATTAGTTCTGATTAGGCCCCTGAGCAGCAGCAGTTAGTAAAATTAACGGTAGATCTCAATGGTTTTGTTTAGTGGGCTGCATGCTGAAGCAACATCAACTTATTCTGCTACTTGGAGTCTTGCTCTTCAATTCAATGTGCAATGTTGCCAAGCACACCAGAGCTATTCATGTATACCTGAGCATAGGTTCTTTGTGGGTTCTTCTGGTAATGTTCCCTCTGATGTGTTATATGTGTTACACATGTGGCATCAATGCCAGTGTACTTCAGGAAAATTCCAGGCTATCATAAAAGGGAGATGGAGCCAGGCTCTGGACCCTAAATCCTCGAGGGTATGTCTACACTGCAATTAGACACTTACAGCTGGCCCATGTTGGCTGACTTGGGCTCTCAGGCTAAGGGGCTGTTTAGTCTCTAAGGTGCCCCAAGTCCTCCTTTTCTTTTTGCGGATACAGACTAACGCGGCTGCTACTCTGAAACCTTTAACTGCAGTGTAGACATTTGGGCTCAGGCTGCTCTGGGACCTCCCACCTTGCAGGGTCCTAGAGCCTGTCCTCCAGCCCAAGCCTGAGCATCTACACCACAGTTAAACAGCCCTTTAGCCTGAGCCCTGTGAGCTCAACTCAGCTGATACAGACCAGCTAAAAGATTTTAATTGCAGTATAGGCATACCCCTAGTTAATTTCCACACTACAGCTTCCAACTTACTGGAGTTTCACTGTCCAAGGTGCTCCGTTTCATCAACTATGTGCTTGGAGAATGGTGACCTTCCTACATATAAGATGCATCAAGTATTACATTTGTGGGAAAGAGAGTATGAAGAAGGTTGTGTTTAGTTTACCAAAAAGAAGTTGGAGAGGTGACCTGAGTAAAAACGTAGGAGAACCTTCATCCGCAAGAAAATACTGGGTACTAACCGGCTCTTTTAATGTAGCAGAGAGAGCCACGCCAAGCACCAAAAGCTCAAAGCCGACAAATTCAGCGTAGAAATTAGGCACAAATTTTTACCTGAGAGCTTGATTAACCATTGGAACAAACTATTAAAGGAAGTGGTGGATTCGCCATCTCTCAATGTCTTCAGATCAAGACCGGATGCCTTTCTGGAACTTAGGTTTTAGTCACACTGAGTGAAATGTATTTACTTATGATGATGTGCAGAAAGTCAAACTGCATGATCTAAGAGTCCCTCCTGGCCTTAAAAACCTCAATGAATCCATGAAATAAGTCCAGCAGTATCTGCACTCCTCAGATCTCTTTGACCCCTGCCAACCTGGTTTTTAGCTTGTGCATATTATGGAAACAGCCCTTGTTGTGCTGGTGGATTATCTGCCACAACATGTCCACAGGAATTTAGGAATTGCCATACTAAATCAAGCCCTGTGTCCTGCCAGTACCAGATGTCATTGCCAATTATAGAATATACTGCCCACAGGGGACATTTCTTCCTAAGCTCCCTCAGTTAATGGTTAGTTTATGCCCCAAAGTATGAAGTTATATATCTTACTGAAAATTGTTTTGTCCTGTCTAGTGTACCTGTGGAAGATTTCATTATCCATGTAAATGGAATGCAGCTAGGTTCGTGGCCTCAGTGATTAATGGTGGAACTCATTGCCACAATGTATCTTGTCTTGTTTGACATGACAGACTGAGAATGTGGGGAAGAGCTGAGCTGGGTGATGTGTTTACTTGGGAAGATCATAGAATCATAGAATCATAGAATATCAGGGTTGGAAGGGACCCCAGAAGGTCATCTAGTCCAACCCCCTGCTCGAAGCAGGACCAATTCCCAGTTAAATCATCCCACCCAGGGCTTTGTCAAGCCTGACCTTAAAAACCTCTAAGGAAGGAGATTCTACCACCTCCCTAGGTAACGCATTCCAGTGTTTCACCACCCTCTTAGTGAAAAAGTTTTTCCTAATATCCAATCTAAACCTCCCCCCCTGCAACTTGAGACCATTACTCCTCGTTCTGTCATCTGCTACCATTGAGAACAGTCTAGAGCCATCCTCTTTGGAACTCCCTTTCAGGTAGTTGAAAGCAGCTATCAAATCCCCCCTCATTCTTCTCTTCTGCAGACTAAACAATCCCAGCTCCCTCAGCCTCTCCTCATAAGTCATGTGTTCTAGACCCCTAATCATTTTTGTTGCCCTTCGCTGGACTCTCTCCAATTTATCCACATCCTTCTTGTAGTGTGGGGCCCAAAACTGGACACAGTACTCCAGATGAGGCCTCACCAATGTCGAATAGAGGGGAACGATCACGTCCCTCGATCTGCTCGCTATACCCCTACTTATACATCCCAAAATGCCATTGGCCTTCTTGGCAACAAGGGCACACTGCTGACTCATATCCAGCTTCTCGTCCACTGTCACCCCTAGGTCCTTTTCTGCAGAACTGCTGCCTAGCCATTCGGCCCCTAGTCTGTAGCGGTGCATTGGATTCTTCCGTCCTAAGTGCAGGACCCTGCACTTATCCTTATTGAACCTCATCAGATTTCTTTTGGCCCAATCCTCCAATTTGTCTAGGTCCTTCTGTATCCTATCCCTCCCCTCCAGCGTATCTACCATTCCTCCTAGTTTAGTATCATCCTCAAATTTGCTGAGAGTGCAATCTACACCATCCTCCAGATCATTTATGAAGATGGGGTAAGCAACCTAGGGAGAAATCCTAACCCCACTGCAACCTACAGGAGTTTTTCCATTAGTAATGAGGATGGCAGGGAGTGAGGATGGAGAGGAAATGAGATGAATCATGCATTCCTATTAAATTATCTGTGACACTGACTGTGGTGGTAAGTGGCAGAAAATGGAGACTGGAAAATGCCATAAGTGTGCTGTATATGGAAGGGGACGAGTGTTTAGCCACCATAGCACAAAAGGGACTGCATTGTTCCCAAAATCCCAGACTCTGCGCTAACGTAGTTAATCAAGAAACTCAGCTGTGTAAGCCTAGATTGCATCTAGGACCAAGTACACAGATGACTAAGTCATTACTGCAGTGAATGACAACAGCATGACACAAAAGGAAGGCCAGTGAGTTCAATCAATGCATTTAACAGAGATGAAGTATTTTACATATGAGATTAGGAGTTTAGCAGTTTAGCAATACACAGCAGTTCCCAACCCCTTCCTGGCCACATAATTAGAAGCAAAACAATTAAATGAGACAAGCCATAGGGCACCCCACAAAGGCCTCATTTGTACATGCAGCCATATTTACTTTGTGAGACTATGAAAGTAGAATTGAATATAAAGTTTGCTAAACTACTAATACGTTGGACTTCCTTTTCCTCTCAGCTAAAAATCAAGAAGAACCCAGGTATTTAAACAGGTAAGGAGCATATGTTAAAATATCCCAGAATACCCTAGGCCTGCTTGTCTCCTGCTGTCCCTTTTCCTCTGAAGTGCTCCCCTCCCGCTCCCTAAGAGAATCGAAAGCCTCAAAGAGTTAATCAATCCCTGCTGGTTACAAAAGATAGGTCACGCAGTCATAGGACAAAAACAAAAAACAATTTAGGTAATTAATGTCACAGCACAAATACTGAATCATATACTAAGAGGAATATCCACAGCAAGTTGTTCATGAGCTATCCATAGGTCAAAATTTAGTCACACAATAGTTTGCAAAACTTACGAACACCACAGTCTCCAGTATGCTGCAACATGCCACCATGTGCAACATCAATACATCTTTTACTGTAACTGCAACATGAAGTACTGCAGTAACAAGTACTTCCCACAGGCCCAACTGACTTTCTGGAAAGCAGCTCGCAAACTACAAAGCCTTTTGGTTAATGAGCAAGATAATACAACACAGCAATAGTCATTAAGCAAATGGGAAGATAGAGTCAGAAAACAGCAGGGTCATGAATTTATTTTGTCACTTGACAAGAAATATTGGTAACTGAATACTTGGCTAAACTCTAAAGTGAAGATTTGGTTCCCTCTGGCACAACTAGCACAGGCATTCTCCAAAAAGGGTCTTCACGATGCCGGGAGAGCAGATAAATCCACTGCAGGGAACGCACTTAATAAAGATGCTCACTTTGGTCAGAACATGATGAATAAAAGTCTTGATCAGTGCTTGTGAATGTGCATGCCCCACAAAAGACTCACACTGATTTATTAGATGATCCCAGTGCAGCCCTTGCCCCTACTTACAGGATTGGATAATTATGGACAGTTTTTTATAAAGTCACTGAGCTGGTTATTTCTAGAAGCCTGTACATTAAAAGACTGTTTGATGTTGCAGCTAAAGGCTATAGACGTTTTACATCAAATGCTGGTCTAACGAGAGAGAATCAAAGTTTCAAAACATCTAACTTTACTTTCCACTTTCAAAAAAATGGAACTTGAGCACTTTTGAAAATCTTACCCCCGAAGAAGCTTTCTGATCCAACTCCACTGAAATCACCCAGTTACTCTCCTTGTGGATAGAAAAGTCCTCCAAATCCTCTTCAGATGAAGCAACCACCTTCTACTATTGAAGCTGCTTAAATGACAAATTCCCTCTGCAGTGGTGATATACAGCACAGCAACTAATTTAAGAAGCCTTAGCCTTAATCGACGCTTAGGAATAATAGCCTTAATTCAGCAACTGGTCACCAGCAGTCCATGTAGCTGCACCGCTCCTGACCCTTAAGTGTAGAGACAAAGGCAAACTAGGGTTGACATCAGCTGAGCTAAATCAATGCAGACCCTTAGCTTGCCCTTGTCTGTGCTTCAGAATCAGAACTGGTATTTTCCCATTTTGAAGTGCATTAAATTAGGACGCCATTTTCTGAGTTAGGAATATTCCCAAATGTAGAAAATGCCGTTGAGTTGCGGTAAAAGTATGGAACAAATTCTTCAGGACTTCAATCAGTTCTCTCCTTTTTCTTTCTATCCCAATGCGGAATACGCACGGTCCATTAAATGGGAAACCCTTGAAGCAGCTAACAGGGCAGAATGCATTTCATTCACATCCCATCTAAAGAGAGTTACACATGGAGATCAACATGATCTTATGCAGTAATTTGTAAATAGTATATAGCCCATAAAACATGCACAAGAGGGGCAGAACATAAATTGCAGACAGCCTGAGGGAAGCTGGCTGTACTTCAAACTTCCAGAGTAGAAAAATCGATTCAGCAGACCAGACAGAATTATGCCCATAGTGTTGAGGCTGAGAATATTTTAGCAATATGCACTATAAAACAACCCCGAAGACAAATATAATCTTCTGTCACCAGCCTGAAAGATAATACAGGACATAAGCATACAGAGATATATGACCGATACTGTTATTCGTGAGGAGAAAAGTAGAGGAAACCCCTAAACTTTTGCGCTCTGGGAAGTCACTAGGCATAGTTGGGTATCCAGCAGAGTTTTACAAAAATGTAGTCCCTGCTTGACCCCAGTACTGGGAATAATTAAAAAAATTCCTTTCTCCACATAGGGTGGGATTTTCAAAGTGCCTGATGAAATAGGACCTAGGCCCAGATCATCAAAAAGTATTTAGATACTTAACTCAACTCCCACTGTGAGTTAGGCACCTTCTGAGGATCTCGGCTCAAACTCCCTTTGACATTTTTGAAAATCCTACCCTATGGATCATCTCTCCCAAATGAGCTATGAACTTACTCTTAAAATACACAAAGATGCAGCAGAGCGAGGGCCCTTTAACAATATCTTGACATTAAGCCTATGTACCCATTGAATTAAAAAAGAGCTTCAGATGAGACTGGAAGCGGTGGTTCCCATTATAGTGTGTATTCAGATCAGTCTGATTTGGTTGAAGGGAGAAGCTGTGGACAATACATACAGAAGCTGTGGACAATACATTAATATGGTATATTATATGCATACAAAGTCCCTGCCTGTCTTTTCACTCAAAGTGGAAAAAAGCTTTTGACTCCAATGGAAGTTTCTATTTGAGATTCTGGTTGGTTTTCTCCTTGGTCTTAACTTTATAAATCAGATGAATATGCTATATTCTGCTCCTCAAGCTGAAGCTCTCTCCAATGGTAAATGTTATCTGGTGATTTCTCTTTCAAGAGGGGCTACTGAATTTCAGTAATAGCTAGTGTCTCCTCTGTTTTTTGTGTTGGTTGTGGAGTCTTTTGGTAACATACAGGAGCAGTTATATACTAAGGGACTAAGGAAGAGATATTTCTCTTTCTTCAATTTACAAAAAGTACTGACCAACTTTGGTCTCTCTCAGGATACGAAATAAACTCAAAGAAATGCCAGGGGATAAGATGACCTACGTGAGTTAGGAACAAAAGTGCCATTGAAAGTCAAAGTCACTTAGGCATTTCTGAAAAATCTCACTATGTATTGGGAATGACTTATTTACTCCCCATCAATTTCTCTTGTGCAGTGTAGAAAGAGTTCAAATACTAATGGTTTACTCCAAAATGTACATCATCTTCAAACAAACATAGCTCCTCTTGTAATATAGTACAAGACAGATTCAGAAAAAATGGTTGCACCTTACGGTGCAACAGGTGGGAATGATTAATGGAATTAAGCAGGAGTGCCAGGTTTTTCTCTTTTTAAAAATATGTATTTCAACATTAGCTATTGGTAGATGGTTTTCTCTCCAAATTCACAAGCAATCTTGAATAAATCTGTATGACTGTAGGAGAAGCAGCCTAGGATTCCCTTGGCTGCAGAGAGATAAAAGGAGAACTAAAGTAGTTTGCAGCAGTATATTATGGAGCATCTCAATTTCTCCTTGTCAAGATGTGGCTACAGCAGAACCTCAGTTCACTATGCAGAAACTGATTCTTGGAAGGACACTTCATCCTCAGAAGACTATCTCCTGGATCCAACCATTGATATACATTCAGGAGAGAGGGAGGCAGTAAATAAGTATTTTCAGATGTAACTGAGTAAGTCACCCTTGCTTAAATTGTCATATACCACAGATTTTATGTGCTCAGCAAGGGCAATAGTTTTAATTTATGAGGCTAAGGGGCTCAATTGTTCATGACATATTCCAAGCCGGGACTATTGTAGCATGCTACCCAGCAGCACCTTGTTAGAAATCATTTGCAAAAAAATTAAAATGAATGCAATCTGCAAGAAGGCCCTGATCCTGCAAACACACATGTGCACACTTCATTTTACACATGTGCTTAGCTCTAAGCACACGTGTAAGTGTTTGCAGGACTGGGGCCTGAACACACACCTATTTTAAAGCATTGGCAAAAAGGGAAGAGTCAAGGCCCATTTTGGCATAGGGATACTTCAGGTCAGGACTGAATTGCCTGGAAAGAGCTTCTGAAGTAGGGGAGATTAATATAACAGAGGATATTGCAGGTCAGGTCTGATGGTTAATTGGTGGGGAGAGCTATGTGATGCAAGTGTGTACATTGCCCACCAACAGCTAATCAATACAGCTTCTTCTTATACACAATATCCACCAAAAATTTAAAGATTTTCTATTCCCATCCTACTTTCATCTCCTGGGAGTCTTCTTCATCACCTCTGAAACCAATCAGAGCAGAAGAAAATAGCTCTATTTTCTACTCAGTACCAGACCTTGTGGTTGTGCTTCACCAGAAGAGGGGGTAGGGAGGACTGTGTGGGTTCCAACTTCTCACTCTCCGTGTTTGCAATTGGAAATACAGTTACTGACAGAAGTGTCAGAGAGCTGACAGGTACATTCATTGTTTTGGTGCATGTGTCTCTATGGAACCCATTAGGGACAATTATCTCCTGGCTCGAAGTGAGCCCTTGGCGGCGCTGAAATCTTTCAGTTTGCCTTTGGGGAATTCTTTTCCCCTCCCTGTGATTCTGGACTTAGATTGACGGTCTGTACCATGATGATGGGCTGCAGTGCATTAACTGAACACTGAGCGGATTTCACAGAGCTGCTCCCTTCCTCCCAGCTCAATAATCAGTGCTTGTCACTGTTGAGGTGAGGCCACTATTATGAAAACATTGGCATTTGCTCCAACAAGTCATTTGCTCATTAGTGAAAAGCTGTCACCTTAAATAATTTTTTAAACAAAATTTCTTTACCTCTATTAATATAAATGCTGTCCATTTATATTCCAGTTTCAGCCTAGTTTACTGGTTGCCATTGATGCAGTTTATATCCTTTTTGCATTTCTCTCAACTTGCTGAAACCTGATGGGAGGGGCAAGCAAGGGTATTGTAATAAGGTCAGCCCGAAAACCCTCAACCAGCAAAGCTCTTATGCACATGTTTAACTTTAAGCAGCTGATTAGTCCTACTGAAGGCAATAAACTACTCACCTGCTTTAAGTTAAGCACATGCTGAAATGCTTTGCTGGATCAGGGCCGAAGTTCCTTGTTAAGTTGCAGGGAGAGGGAACAATGGTTGAGGA
Source organism: Lepidochelys kempii (assembly GCF_965140285.1). Classification (NCBI taxonomy): domain Eukaryota; kingdom Metazoa; phylum Chordata; order Testudines; family Cheloniidae; genus Lepidochelys; species Lepidochelys kempii. The sequence goes on from NC_136380.1 coordinate 255,645,081, forward strand.
AAAAACAGCTGTCTCCCCAGCCCTAAAGAACACAAGCCTCCTGGTGCAGAAGCTGAGATGCTGCCCTGGGGTCATGGGAAGGAAGGAAATTCTTCTCCAAGGAGGTAGCATTTCTCCAAACCTGAATTCCTGCTCATGGCAGGTAAAGGGCAACTGTGACCCGAGAACCCATTAATGCCAGCTGGCAAAATGGTTAAAGGACTATCCAGATTCTGGTCTGTACATTCTGGTTAACCAAAGAATACCATGTGAGGTCTTAAATGAAAGCCAGGCTCACAATGGTCATTAATATAGTTTTAAAAAAATATGTTCAGATACTATGTGAGGAACTATGTATGTATACTGAAAGTGTTTTTTAGTCTGTATCAAGGTATTGCTCACCAGCAGAAGTGAAAAACAGGTTTTCCTTTAGACAGGGTAAGCAATGTCTCTCTCTCTCTCTCTGTTGGGATGTATATGAAACATTGTAAGCTAACACAGTGGATGCCTATTTACATACAAAGTCAAATGCTAATGAAGAGATATGAAGTCAACAGAGAAGCAGCACAGTGGTAAAAACAAGCCATAAGTGGTTATCCTGTCTTTGAGTATAGACAATGACTTTGGGGGTATATATAGAAGGCATAGAAGAGACACCCCCCCACACACACATCCATCCTGCACCTAGCAAGTAAGTGGACAGAGCATTTCCATTTATGAAAACAGGATCTCAGTCAACCTTGTTTGAACACACTGAAGCAAACCATCGGGTTAACCTCCCATCTACAGAAGTTTTATCTCAACCAAAGTTAAGTTTAGTCTCTAGAAAGAGTGTTATGATTTTGTTTATATGTAACCATTTGTTTCCAATACACTCTCTCACAGTCCTGAATCTCTATTCTTTGATAATACACTTATTTCTTGTTTTCACTATGAACTTATCTCAGTGCTGTGATGTTACGTTAAGTGCTAGTCCTGAGCAGAATCTGACCAACTGGTGTGGCCACTGTTCTTTTGGGGACAGCAGACTTGGTATTTCTGTGAGCGTTCAGAAGAAAAGGGGCTGGACCCTACAAGTGAATGCTTCCAAGGGACTCAGGGACTGCGGTGCACCTTGTGAGAACCTGCAAAGCAAAGTAAGGACCGACAGCCCAGAAGAGAGTGCTTGCATGAGTAATAGGGTGGTGGTGTCAGGGAGCAGTCACCCAATTAAGTACAAGCAAGACTCCCTCACGCTGGTGGCAGGAGCGAACAAGGTGACTCAGTCCTGAGGATTCCCAGAATTATCACAGTGATGTGGCCTTTTGTGATTTTTGCACTGCTGCTGCTTTGCTATTGGCACCTGATGATCCCACCCCAGCGTACAATTTTAGGTTTCTCTCTCGCCCTGCATTATAGATGGAAAACACACACCACCTTATCTTAAGATAGTGAGAAGATTGATAGCAAATCTATAACTTGATGCAGAATAGCTCTTGAAAACATGCTTGGAACATTTTTCCCTTTAGGGATATGGCTGGAGAACTCTTTTTGCTCTTGTAACAATATATTGTTACATTACCTTGTAACTTCTAAAGTAACATCTGTAAACCCCAGATTTAATACCAGTCTCTCACTGGACTGATATAATACCCCAACTTTCTATTTTGAAGTCAGAAGCTTCATCATTAAGGAAATATAGCCAGTCATGCATCATATCTTCTTTTTCCTGCAAGCCAAGAAACCTAAGCAAACTGAAAACAAATGCATGAAAAAGGACTCAGAGGATGTGGGATTGAAGAAAAATGGTTGGCAGACTGTCAGAGTCAATCAGTTGATGCTGTTGTTGAATGAGGTGGCAGTGAGACCTTGAATACTGCTTGTTCCCAGTAGCACCCACGCAATCTCCTGCAGGCTAAGCGCATATGCGCTGTCAGCTGCTGGTACAACTTCTGTCATTAAAAGCACAGCAGAGACAGACTAGGTCTGGATAGCCCAGGGATGGGATACAGCTCTTTTACTTTTAGGTAACTACTTGAGCCATTTGAATCCGTTATAGGACAGCTGGTTGGTGGTTCATATGAAATCAGTTAAAGTCTCAGTTTAGCTATATGAAATTCTCGGGCCTGCAAGATGCAAAAGGTCACACAAGATCTAATGGTTCCTTTAGGTCTTGAATTCTTTGAATCCGAGTTCCAACTGGACAAGCGTACATACCATAGACTGCGAGTACTATCACCAGCAGTCTCCTTGCTGGCAGTGTCAGCAGAGGCTACAGATTGAACTACCCTGGAGGTGATCTTCATGTCAGGGTGCAGATCTATTGATAGGGCAACGTGGTGAAGATTACATTGCTGTTCCTGTGCTGTAAATAGAGTAGTTCAGTGTACAGGAAACTCGGTGTGGAACCTCTCAATAATACTCACTTTACTTCCCCTTCAAAAAACACCCACACCTAGAACCCCAAAAGAAGTTCTGTGAACAAGAAGAGGCCTTCCAGTCTGCACTCTTTTTGGTTTCTCTCAGTCCCACCATACTGCTTTTTGGCTACCTCTCAGAGCTTCTTGCTCTAAAGATAAATAAGGATCTTATGAATTCATTTATTCTGTTTCATTCATGATTTCAAGTAGGGCATTCTTTTGCATAAAGTAGTTTTGCATCAAATAAATGTAAATTTTGCCTTCACCTACTAGTATTGTACTAGCTTGTACCCGTGCCCTTTACTGGAGCATAGGCCAGACCTAGTCACATGCATAGCACGTGAGCAGGGCTGCAGAAGCAAATGAGTTTTGTGGCAGGGGAATTTTGTGAGGTTTTCAGTTTTGCTGTTATACGACTACTAGTAGCTGAAAGTCATGCAACCCCACGGGTATGGCAATTGGACCATGTAATGCACCATCTGTGCAATCTCCCTCATATAGTCAATGAAACATTCATGCAAATTAGCAGTAGAGTAAGGGAGTAATTGATTGAGTTACCTCTGGTGTCACCATGGTCTAGGATACAGATACATGCTTCACCGTAGGTGCTGGAACTAGGGGTGTAGAGGGTGCTGCAGCACCCCCTGGCTTGAAGTGCTTTTCATCATATCCAGGGTTAACAGTGTGGTTCCATGACTCTTGGCACCCCCACTCTTCAAATTGTTCCAGCATTCCTGTGCTCCACTGTAGCTGTACACTGCGTGGTTGTACTTTGTAAAGTCAAAATGATTGAGAACTTAAAAATTTTAACAACTCAGGAATCCCAGTGATGAGTGAGCCTGGTGATATTCTTAAACAGCTTTCAGCAGTGCTTGGAGCAGTTTCTATTGCTTCCTTCTGACTCAGACATTCTAGATGTCACAGTAACAATCCTGGAATCTTATTTTATATATTCACTCCTTCCCAGTTTGCTAAAAAGACCAGGACATATCTGAATTTATTCAAGGTCGTGAAGAAATATAGATCCTTATAATTGGTTATACCTCCCTCCCACACTTTGTTTTCTGGTGATTTTGGCTACTCTACATTAATTTCATCTTTTGTAAGTGTATCCTGTGGCATAAAAGAAATGTGACAGTCACATTGCAAAATCTCCAGTTGTCATGATGTATGTCGGGTTTCTATTTCTCCCCAACACAAACTGGGATTTTCTTGTCTTGAAAGCAGCTCCTGCTGAACATGCCACAAACAGTGATTATGCTAAACTGTAGCAGGTCTGCAAATGGACATGTATCATAGGTAACAGTCTAGCATCATTCACACTCTACTGCCTGTAGTCCAATGAAGTATCTATCTGGAGAGTAAAGCATCACCTTTCAGAGGAGGTGTTTTGTCACAGCTGAGTTTTCTCTGTTAATACCTCTGCAAGATGAAGTCTTTAGTTAGCTATACTGCATGGAAACAGCAAAGATTCAGGTAAAGCAAACAAAGTGCTCTCTTTGTATTCTGCCCTGTGGCACTTCGAACATCCCCTGAGTGCCAGGGGACCCAATCTTGTTTGTATTCATATTGTGGTGATACAGCAGTTCTGCCCACATGCTACAGCAGTTCTGCCCACATGCTACCTACTCGGTACTGAGAAAGCAGAACCAACCTGTTTCTTCACAAAGGCTGGTAGTGAAATGTTTTTGCCTAATTTTTACTTCCAGTGATGGGTGAAGGAGGCAGTTCAATTCCTGAAGCTGTAATTCACTTTTAGGCTTCTGTTGAACTCTTAAACCACTCAGAGCCATTTTCTGACATCTATTACATTTCCTCAATTGAATTCCTGCTGTGTCTGGCTCCATCTGCTCGGTTAATCAGGGAGGCAGTGACAGCTAGAACAGTGAACACAGGTCCGGAACCCCCATGTTCTGATTTTATTTCTGTCCACTAATTTGCAGCATATCCTCAGGCGACAGCCTTCACCTCTCTCTCCACATCTATAAAATGGGTTAATTGTTCAGGCTAGCTGTTTGGTGGGGGTTTTTTGGGGGTGAGGTTGGGGGGGTCCACAATATTTTTCCAACAAAGAAGGCTCTTGGACCAAAATTACAATATTTGTAGAAAATCCTCATTTGGATCAATATTTTCTTGCTTTTCAATGAAAAAAAAACCAGAAATATCTTCAGTTATGAAAAATCACCAAAATGTTTTATACTCGGGTATTTTTCATAGGCTTCTCCGCCCCCCACTTTTTGTTGTTGAAAAAGGAAACTGTTCTTGTGGGAAATTTAGAAAAGCTATTTTTTCCTCCACATTTCCTGTAAAGAGATAATTGGCATTTTCCCCCCCACCAGTTCTGCTAATAGATCTAGCTTATCTTGCAGAAGCGCTGTGAGAATTAAAATAGCATTTCTATAGCACTTCCAGGAGTTAAGATGGTAAATATTGTCTTAAATTGTAAACAAGTCACTTGCATTATCATTTGCCAGTGTTTCATTTGAGCAACCCAACTGCTGTGAGATGTATTATCAGATGCATCAGCCAGGCACTGCTCAACCTGTCTCCATTCAGACAATAATTAGCAATCAAGGAGAGTGTTCAGAGCAACTCTTTCATCTCCATTCGTTACTAGAGATTTGAACCCTTGCTTTGTGCTCTCATGCTGGCTGCTGGAGCCCTGACCTACCTCTGCTGATCAAGTTTAAAAGTGTGTCTGGATCAAGCCGTTTTTCATCTGGTGCCTCCAAGCCTGGGGGTAAAAGACTGGGACCTAGATTTGAATCTGGATCTTAAACCAACCAGAATAATGACCAGCTCTGTATTTTGAAGTTGTTCTAGTGAGCATACATCATGTTAGGGGATGGATTGTTTGAGAGAGCGAGTGCACGAGCTATTTTAAGTCTCCTCCCACTCACCTGAAGCTACTGTAAGCTCTTGGAGGCAAAGACTATGGGCAATACCCTCAAAGTGACATAGTTCTGTTGCGTTCGTGGGGGGGGGGGGTGCTGAGGGCACTCAGAACCTAGCAGAAGAGGGATCAGCCCCTCAGATCTCAGTTCTCCATGGCTGACAATCTTTTTGAACATGCTTTGTTGGGCAGTCTTTATTTAATATGAATTTTTGCTGAGAGTCTCTTGACTGAGGTACACTGTAAGCCGGGCCCCATGACAACTCAGTGGCCTCACTGACAGTAGCCAGGCCACCAGCTGAGGAGATAGGTGATGGGTAGCTTGGGCAAGAGGGATCCCCATGCCCCCAAATCTACCTACCTACTTCCCAACTTCCTCCCTTTGGGCACAGGGCAAGTGAAGCTCCGAATCCAGTGGTGCCATAGCCAGGAAGGGGGCACAGCAGGGGCAGCCTTATCTTAGCAGTGAAACGCAATGGGCCACCGTGGAAAGCTGGCTGCAGCCCCATGGTTCAGGAGCCTCTGCTGCCTGGGGGGAAGGTGGGGCGGCCTTACTTTCCTTCCTTCCAGGGCCTTCCCTCCCCACTAGGCCAGGATGGAGACTGCACAACCATCGTCCCTTCCTCTTCCCCCCTTGCCCCCCCCCCACACCAGAGACTGGTGGTTAACAACCCCCCCACACACACACACACGAGAGCGAGCTCTCCCACGTGTGCACTGGGGTGAAGAGTGGGACCTGCACCTAGAGAGCTCTTCCCCACAGACCTGGGAGCTTGATTGCTCAATCCCCCCACCCCAAGAATATTTGCACCTTCTGCCAATGGCAGAGGATGGGTATTTAAACCCAGTGGGTTTAAATTGGTGGCAGTTCTGAAAAGGAGTGATAACGGTGGGCTTCATTTCACCCTTACAAATGAGCAGTGGTACTGTAATCAGCACTTCCTCCTCCAATCCACGGGATCATATGTGTTGTGTGATTACAAGGTTTGCAGCTCCTTAAAACTAAGCTTTTTTTTCAGAGCAGGAGCAGTGTTTTACATTTATGTAGCATCTTACACACAGAATATCCTCAAGCATTTTACAAGCCACAGCACCACTGAAACACAACCATCTCAGGGATGGAAGGCAGTAGCCAACTGAACAAGAGAGGGAAAGGGATGTTTTAGCAAAGGATACTATGGCAAAGTTGGACAGTTAGAGGACCATGAGACACAGAGATCAGGCGGAGTGCACAGGATGTGAATCATTAACGTTTGCAGCTGAAGGATGCCCCCACAGTAAGCTGCCTCTATTTGATCTGTCTCAGAAAGATGGAGAGCTGAATCTACCTTATCTGAATTTGAACCAGCAGTTCCACAACATCCTTGTGTTACAAACCTGATGACTAGAATGCTGACTAAACCCAACTTTTCTGTGTAAGCTGTTGCCGGTGCACACAGAATTTATGTTAGACTGTAATTTATGTTATATCACTGAACAAACAAGTTGTTTTCCAGAATGGTGCACAGGTTACAAAAATAGCACTGGTCATGTAGTACTGAACTGGAGAGGGAAGTTGCCCTGACTGGAATGAAATTCTCAAACTCCATGGGAAGGTCACATATACAGCCTACCAGTTAAATCTACAAACTATTAACTCTAATCTACAAAGCCCCACTTACATATATGGCCCATCTACCTCTTCTCAATACTATTCATCCCCGCTGAATATTAGCTTTGTTAAGTCACTTAATGGCTGCCTAACATTCCAGTGCTTTGAGTCACAGCAGGTCACCCAGAGGCACAGAAACAAAAGGGTTAAAATCTGAGATTAAATGACCTGTATGTTCCGTAAACAGCACTCAGTTGGGCCAATTTAATAAATGTAACAGACTATCAGTGACACCCTGACCAAAAAATGCACACTCCCAAATTGAATGTGATTTATTAATACAGGGCAAGGCCACATGGGGAAGCTTCAGAAGGTGCAGGGAGAAGCAAACCAAACGGTGTTAAGCGGCTCAGATGACAGCTGTTCTTGTCCCTGAAAAGAAAATTTGCTCAATTATTCATGTTCAACTTAAAGTGACAATGAAGCCGGCTTCAACAGAGCACTTCTCCTGCATTATTCATACCCTAGAGCCAGCAGAGTCTCTGCAAAGAGACATTTCTGTGGATGGATGAAACCTGAAAATGGCACTGTAGCCAAGCTTGTTCACAAGCTGAATGAAGAGAGGGGAAGAAATAAGAAAAATAATTAATTGTGAAGCATTTCTTATACCACCATGCAATAGCTTTGTAGACTCTGCATCTTGTTTCCCCACCATATTTTCGGGGGTAAGTGAACAGGGGAGCAGTCAAAGTTGCATCTCCGTGCCTGTTCACCAGGCTTTATTATTATAGACAATATTTGTTTGTTCATTCAGAGAGAATCCACACAGTGCAGCATCTGCTTGATGACATAAGTTTTTATTTGCCCACATCCCTTCAAACTGGGATACCTAGAGGTCTTCCTTTCCCCTAGTCTTCACTGAGGGAAGGATTCCAGCTAATCCTCAGTTCCTCTTCAGAGGGCTGCATCTCTCAAGCTACTTCTCTGTAACTCTTAGAACCAAATTTTCTAGAAGTGGTCCCTAATTTTGGCCACCAACCCTCTCCGCCATCAGTGGGAGCCAGTGGCTGCTCAGCACTCCAAAAGAGGTTCAAGGTGCCTCAAGTCATGCACCCAAATATTGAAGTGCCCAAAATTAGAGGCCATTTTGGAAATGGGGACCATATAATAAACAGATACTACTGGGCTTTCCGGTTATGTTTCTTGTTTATAACTAGGGAATCTAGTTTTCCATGATAAAACCCTCCAAAATTATCTGATTTAAAAAATCCACATTTTCTGTGATTAAAATGAAACACTGAACTTAGTTTCACTAGCCACACTATATATAGGTATCAGTTGAACACAATGTTTTATTGATATACAGTAGAGCCCTGCTAATCTGAGCCTCCATTATCCAGCCCTCCATATTAACCAAACCACCAGCTGCCTGAGCCCCCACTGCATGAGGCTGATCACCCAAGCTCCCACCGCCATCTTAAAATAGGGGAGGGAAAACTCTTTGCCAGTTCTCCTCATTATCCCAATTTTTGATGATCTAATCTGGTCCCAGTCCTTATTAGATTGAATAAATGGGGTTCTACTGTAAATTTAAAGCACATTAAAAAAAAAACAACCACAAAAGAGGGAGAAGTTGTGCGCATTGAATAAGTAACACTAGTACTTTCAGTAAAATTTAGTTAATGGGTGTTTATTTTTTCACAAAACATGAAAACTAAAGATTCTCTGGTTAAAAAACAAAAAAAAACCCACTACAAATTCTGCATTTTTCCCCATGGGAAACGGATTTCTAGGATCCATGTTTATAACGCCAATAAGGAGCAGTGGAATTCTGGTGAGACTTCACATGGGAACATAACTGACATAAGCATGTAGTGGCCACAGATAGTCGGGTCATTTTCTGTGAAAGAGTGTGAATTGCTCCTTTGAAGCCAGTCTTTCCACTGTCCTCTCTTCCCCCATGTTCCTGCAGTGGTACGGGTTTCCTGCATTTAGCATCCTAAGTGCATGCAAACGCAGAGCCATTGATATGCATTTTGCTATTGCAGTTAGCTGTTTTAACAACTGCTGATGCATTGGAGGGAATGCTCATGCTCTAGAGCAAGTCCACTGGAATAAATGGAATAGGGACTCTATACCAGGGGTCACAGGAGCACTGTCCTGAAAAAAAGAAGGCTGCCAACCCAGCTAACTATGAGGATTTTTCTCCTGCCCCCACCATGTTCTGAGATTTTTTTTTAAATCTTTCTCTGAAGGATCATGGATGGCCTTAACTGGACATGGGACATTGGATGGGGAGGACCAGCACTCTGAGGCGGCACCAAATATTTTCTCTCTTTCAGATTCTTGGCTGGCTGGTTCTTGCTCACATGCTCAGGGTCTAACTGATTGCCAATGTGGGGTCAGAAAAAATTTCCCGCCAGGTCAGACAGGGCCAAAAGAAATCCCCAATGTCACTGCTATTCTCTTCAGCATGGGGGTGCAGGTCATTTGCCGGGATTATCTGGCTCTCTCACAAACGTTTCCCTGGCACTGTGGGGGCCTCAGGCACTGGGGCACCTCGGTCCCTCCTATCCTCTGCCTGTGGCACATAATAGTCTAATCTCCTGTGGGCTGTAATATTTTGAACTCATTGCGGTTGTTGGGTTTGGTGTGTGGGTTAGTGTTGGTGGCCTGTGACATACAGGAGGTCAGACTACAGGATTTGGGGGCCCCTTCTGGGCTTATACTCTGACAGTTCTCAGAAGGCCCTCAGAGGCAGGAGCCTCCCCCTGGAGTGGCACAGAAGTAATACATGCCCTTTCACTCCAGCTAAGTTATCAGATGGAAGTGACAGCTCCGTAGGAGCCTCACAACGTGCTGCACACATTTGTGCTCTCTGGGGAACGCCACAGCTTTGGAACAAAGCTTTACCACTAAAATATATATGGGGTTTGTAAAACATAGCATCCTCACCAGGCCATGTCATTCTATGGCAATCCTTTAACCACAGAGGTATGAATTGGACTATGAATATGCTATGAATGCCCACAGGTACAGCAATTCAGCCCTGTGGATGGGTGGTGTTACACTCATGGGAGAGGTAGACAATTCTTTGTACCCTTAGAAAGCATAACAGCTAGTACTAATTCCAGCAGGACTCTTCCTTTCAGGGAGGTAACCAAGGGGCTTTGAACTCACTCCTACTACTGAATTATGATGCAAACACACTGCTGATTATATTGATGCAATTCGCTGCCACAGAGCATTCTTTAAATTATGGGGAATTTATATTGAAAAGCAGATACAATAGAGTGTGTACAAATATTTTCAAGACTGCACAGAACTACAAAATAAAATCCTCTTACCTCTCTCCCTTCCACGGACAAGCTGAATACTGTAGAGCACCAGTTTTCAGACTTTTTGAGCTGAGCGCCCCCACCCTTTTGAGTTACAATTTTTGTTTGTGCCCCCCCCCACGCCCAACCCAGACAAAAATAGACAGTACCAGCCCCTTCCCCCTCAGGTTTTCTGGGTAGGGGAAGGCATATGCAACAGTCTCTGGGGGTGGAGCCAGTGCCGAGACTGCTGGGAACTGAAATTGGTGTGGCCATGGCAGATGTTGACACTGACCCACAGGCTGGGTGGCCCACCGAGGTGAGTCAGGGAGGGAGCGCCACATCCACCCCCTGAGCCCCAGCATGTGGGGCTGGCCCCCCAAATGTTCCTCTGTGCCCTCCCTTCGGGGGCAAGCCCCGAAGTTTGAAAACCTCTACTCTAGAGGAGCCAAAGAGCCAACAACGTCACAGCACTGAGCTTATTAATGTATTACAGTCAAAGAGGAAGATAGAAGGAAAAAACTGTACATTCAAAACTATGTTTTGTGCTGAATCCCCCTAGTACTTTATTCCTTGGGTCATTCATCACTTAAAATATATTTAACTCTTAAAGGGTCTTGCAAAATCAAATGTAAGACCTGTAGCATATCCTAGGTGGACATCTAGTGGCAAAAGCATGGTTAACAAGAGAATACAATATCTTACTGTATGTTCCATTCTATGCATCCGATGAAGTGGGCTGTAGCCCATGAAAGCTTATGCTCTAATAAATGTGTTAGTATCCAAGGTGCCACAAGTACTCCTGTTCTGTTTGCGAATACAGACTAACACAGCTGCTACTCTGAAATCTTAAGAATGTAAACCGAACAGACATTTTACCTAGCCTCACACACACTCTCCACCTGTGACAAATAGCCATGTGCACGAGCTACATTACAGTCAATATCTATGTGCAAGGCTCAGTTGTTTGGTCAAACTTTTTAAGTTTATGTAATAGTAGGGACAGGCAGAGCCAAGAAATTAAGTGGAGTTACAGTACTGAGCCTGTTACTAAATTGAAAGTCTTGTCTTTTGCCATTTTCTAGCTTTTTTTAAAATTCATAGACATTAACACCACAAGGGACCATTGTAATAATCTAGTCTGACTTTTTGCATAACAGAGGCCATAGACCATCCCACAGTAATTTCTAAATCAAGCCCATAATTTCTGATTAAACAGTAGTTTCTCTTTTAGAAAGATACCTAGTCTTCAAATCAAGACTTCAGGTGACAGAGAAGCCATCACAATCCTAAGTAAATTATTCCAGTGGTTGATTACTCCCAGTTATTTCTAGTCTAGTCTCTTATTTCTAGTCTGAATTTGTCTAGCTTCAGCATCTAACTCTTGAATTGCATTATGATTTGTTTCTGCTAGACTAGAGAGCCATCTTACTTTCAAAAACTTCTTCCCCATGTAGGTTCTTCTAGGTGATGATCAAGCCACTTCCTAACCTTCTTTTAGGCATATTGAGAGATTTAAGAAGTTCAATTTGTTTAGTTTAAAACATGGTTTCCAGATCTCAGATCATTCTAGTAGCTCTTTTCTGAACCCTTTCCAGATTTTCCAACATCCTTTTTGAAGTATTGCCAGGTACTTGAGCATCTTACATCAATTCATCAACCACTTTGGGTGTCAAAAGGCATGGATATAGATTAGGGCTGTCAAGCGATTAAAAAAAATTAATCGTGATTAAAAAGTGTGGATTAATCGTGCTTTAAACAATAGAATACCATTTCTTTAAATATTTTTCTACATTTTCAAATATACTGATTTCAATAACACAGAATACAAAGTGTATAGTGTTCATTACAAATATTTGCACTGTAAAAAAAGTATTCAATTCACCTAATACAAATACTGTTCTGCAATCTCTTTATCGTGAAAGTTGATCTTATAAATGTAGAATAACGTACAAAAATACTGCAATCAAAAATAAAACAATGTAAAACTTTAGAGCCTACAAGTCCACTCAGTCCTACTTCAGTCAATCGCTCAGACAAACAAGTTTGGTTACAATTTGCAGGAGATAATGCTGCCATTTCTTGTTTACAACTTCACCTGAAAGTGAGAACAGACGTTTGCATGGCACTGTTGTAGCCAGCATTGCAAGATATTTACATGTCAGATGTGCTAAAGATCCATAGGTCTCTTCGTGCTTCAACCACCATTCCAGAGGACAGGGCATGCATCCATTTGCACCATCTGAGTCAGATGACAAAAAGCAGAAGGCTGATTTTCTTTTTTGGTGGTTCGAGTTCTGTAGTTTCTGCATCTGAGTGTTGCTCTTTTAAGACTTCTGAAAGCATGCTCCACACCTCGTCCCTCTCAGATTTTGGCTGGCACTTCAGATTCTTAAACCTTGGGTTGAGTGCTGTAGCTATTTTCAGAAATCTCACATTGACAGCAGATTTGACAAAATGCAAAGAAGGTACCAAAGTGTTCTTAAAATGAACATGTGCTGGGTCATTATCCAAAACTGCGATAACATGAAATATACGCAGAATGCAGGTAAAACAGAACAGGAGACATACAATTCTCCCCCAAGGAGTTCAGTCACAAATTTAATTAACGCTTTTTTTTTTTTTTTTTTTTTTAAAAACTAGCATCATCAGCATGGAAGCATGTCCTCTAGAATGGTGGCCAAAGCATGAAGGGGCCCACAAATGTTTAGTATACCTGGCACGTAAATACCTTGCAACACTGGCTACAAAACTGCCATGCGAACGCCTGTTCTCACTTTCAGGTGACATTGTAAATAAGAAGCAGGTAGCGTTATGTCCCGTAAATGCAAACAAACTTGTTTGTCTTAGCGATCAGCTGAACAAGAAGTAGGACTGACTGAGTGGACTTGTAGGCTCAAAAGTTTTACATTGTTTTGGTTTTGAGTGCAGTTATGTAACAAAAAAAAAATCTACATTTGTAAGTTACACTTTCATGATAAAGAGATTGCACTACAGTACTTGTATGAGGTGAATTGAAAAATACTATTTTACAGTGCAAATATCTGTAATCAAAATAATAATATAAAATGGGCACTGTACACTTTGTATTCTGTGTTGTAACAGAAATCAATATATTTGAAAAATGTAGAAAAACATTCAAAAATATTTAATCAATTTCAATTGGTATTCTATTGTTTAACAGTGAGATTAATTGCGATTAATTTTTTTAATTGCAATTAATTTTTGAGTTTATCACATGAGTTAACGGTGATTAAATCGACAGCACTAATATAGATATTTACAAACCACTTTACATCTACTGGTAATTTCAGCCTCCTCATAGTACAGAGAAGCCATAGTTTTGGGGATGTAACTATTTCTAATTTCTCATTAACAGTTTGATGCTTTTTGGGATATTCCCAGTATGTTGCATTCTACCTTGATTTTTCTCTGTGCTTTTGCGGGGCGCAGGGGGAGAAGCAGGGGGGGAAAACCATAGTATTATGAGTATCTGGTCAGTCAACTTCAAAACTCCACCCATAACTTAAAACATTGGTCTCAGGAGTCTATCTGCAGAAGGGAGCCAGGTTGGGTCTCAAATACAAATGAAGCTTACAGAAACTGAGAATACTGTGAAAGTAACACACTAAATGTTTAGTAGGGAAGAAGTCCCTTACCTTGTAGGTCCAGTAATATTCCAGTGCTCAAGAAGATGACACCAATGGATTGTGAAAGAATTTTCAAGCAACTCTTTGTGGTCAGGAGTCACTTTGATGCAGAGCCTTTGGGGAAGCAGAAGTAAAGTGAAATAAATGGCAGAACCCCCGTGGAGAGAAAAGTATATCTAAAGTCAAAGCCTGTAAATCTCACATCCCATACAAGAGGTTTTTTGGTTTGTTTTTAGTAGATCTTTTGTTTGCCTTAAGGACATTCTTTCTTCCTAGTTTATTCCAAATGTTGCTAAATCTTCTACACCCCAGAAGGACCTTTAAGAAGTAAGAGAGCTGGACTAGGAGTATTTCAAGGCATTTGTCTCAAGAGAGCCAGGACTAGTGACAAGCTTCTGTTTGTACAGCATACAGCAGCTCCTCTCTTGAGCAGGCCTAGCCACCAGGAGTGCAGCACACCACCACTCTCAGCTCACCACTAAAATCAAATCTTCAAGGCCCTTAACAGTCTGGGACCAAAACTGACCCACTGTCAACTTTTTCATCTACAACCCACCTAGAAATGCTTATCAGGGACAAACTATCAGATTCCCAGTCCTACTCCAGCTAAATGCTGCATTCACTTTGTGTAAGATCAAAAGCTACCCATTTCCTGGGGTCTGGCTTTTAATACTAAAAGTAACTCACACGAAACAAACATATCGTTAAGTTCTTACCACCAACTCCACCCTGAGTACCGGAGGTGGGAGTAGCCCCCTTCTAAGGGGGGAGTTAAACAAGCCACATCTGCCCCAGTGAGTCAGCAGTAATTAACTGGCAGCTCTGTGCAGGGCTCCAAAGTTCTAACACCTGCTAACAGTGTGGGGCCAACAGGAGATTTCTGCCATCCCGTTACACTGCTGAGAGTGGAAGTATACACCACCAAATGCAAAGCGTATTTATTCTGAGCAGCCTACTTACAATAGCAGGGAGTGAAGAATGAAGATGAGGGTAAGAATGGGAGGCAATCCAAGTTAAGAGATGTTTCAGAGTAGCAGCCGTGTTAGTCTGTATTCGCAAAAAGAACAGGAGGACTTGTGGCACCTTAGAGACTAACCAATTTATTTGAGCATAAGCTTTTGTGAGCTACAGCTCACTTCATCTGATGCATTCAATGGAAAATACAGTGGGGAGATTTATATACACAGAGAACATGAAACAATGGGTGTTACCATACACACTGTAAGGAGAGAGATCAGGTAAGGTGAGCTACTACCAGCAGGAGAGCGGGGGGGGGAGGAGCTTTTTGTAGTGATAATCAAGGTGGGTCATTTCCAGCAGTTGACAAGAACGTCTGAGGAACAGTTAAGAGAGAGGCTGTACCTTCGTAGAGCGAAAGCAGTGTCTATTCTAAATAATTATCTGCTTTTCATACTTTGTGTTTAATGTATATATATTCTAAATACCAAAGAGGCAAGAGTATGACTTCATTTGCACCAGTGCAAATCCAGAATAAACTCATTGATTTCAGTTACTCCAGATTTAAAGTTATGAGGATTTGCTCAGAAGCTGTCCCTAAATGTTTGAGAAAACATGGGATTTTCCACAATGGCTCAGCCTATTAGTCCATCTACTTTGGGATCGTGCCTTTGGCAGTATGCACTGTACATGATGCAGTATTGCCAAATCATGAGTCTCATGCTATGTGATGTAAACCCCAGCTCCTGGATTCATGAGAATACTTGAAAAACTCTTAGCTTTCACTTTTAACAGAAAAGTAAATGTCTAGTTGTCATGGCTTGAGAAAAGAAAAAAATGGAGAAAAGCTTGAAAATGCCAACTGAGTGAAACCTAAAGGCCCAGGAACCAAAAAGGCAAACCCACCATGATTTATAGCCAATTGCATGATTTGGGGGCCTGGACTCCTGATTTTTGAATGCTTGGGATTAGCAATATTGCAGTTCCAGAATTAGGTGAACTCCATTTCCTTCCTTCCCTCACCCACTGCACTTAGCATGTAAATGGTTTTAGATCAACGTAATATAAGGGGATAAAGAAGTCAGGATCCTTCCTGATCCCCACTGGGTTCTCATTTTCAAGTCCCTCAGTAGTCAAGGAGCACATCTCCACTTGCAACCTGCCTAGATAACTATGTTTATCAGAGATATAAGATAATGGATTTCCTATGTGACCAACAAGGAGCTATCCACATTTTTGCGGAAGGTCAAAAGTTACCCCTTGCTTTCCAGGGCTTAGCTTTTATTAGCACAAGTAACTAGAACTAAATATAAAATTGTAGTTCATGCCATAGGGTTCCTACTTTAAACACAAAAAGAAAAGGAGTACTTGTGGCACCTTAGAGAGACTAACAAATTTATTTGAGCATAAGCTTACAGCTCACAAAAGCTTATGCTCAAATAAATTTGTTAATCTCTAAGGTGCCACAAGTACTCCTTTTCTTTCTGTGACTGCAGACTAACATGGCTGCTACTCTGAAACTTTAAACACACACACTCTCCCAGCTTTCTGAAGCATCAGATTTGATTAACTTCATGATTATCCTAACAAAGCAAAGCTCTGAATATTTTAAATGGCCATAACATTTTTCAGTATATTTTTAAATCCTGCCACAGCAGGGCATTCAAAATGTGATTATTAAGTTTGTCAAAATAAAACAAATTAGAAATCTGAAACCCTTACTTGGTAGGAAAATAATGTCCTACATAACCATTTTAGTACACTTTTCATGAGATTTCACCGTCAACAGAATAGCATTGTGAGGTTAAAAGTGTTGGTGAGTTCAGTGCTATGAATGCACTAAACTCATTTATGTATGTCCTTGGAACAAGCATGACTGTCTCAAGGGCACAGTACATTTCTTTTCTGGAACTAAAGTTCTTTTACCCTTTCTCTTTGGTTTTAATCTCCCTAGAACAGAGGTTCTCAAACTGTGGTCCATGAGCTCCATTCAGGTGGTCCGTGGATAGTTCCCTCTAATGTGCATGCCTGGGCAGCTGCACATGAGAGACTGAAGAGCCACCCACCTAATTAGTGGAGCCATAGTGGCATGGCTCCACTAATTAGGTGCCTGGACCCTGGAGAAGATGCACATGTAAGGTGAGGTGGTGGCCTTGGGGGGAAATAGGGGGTAGGTGGGAGGGGGCAGTGGAGTGAGAAGAGAGGGTGGGGGTAATTTGGGATGTGCAGGGCCACGGCGGCCAGAGAGAGAGGCAAATTTCTCCAGCTCCAGGGCTGCAGCTGCCAGGGAGAGACCCCCCTCCTTCCCAGCCCAGCTCGGCGGCTACCGTGGCAGGGGAGAGAGAGGGCCATCACATTAGAAAGGTAAGACTACTGATATTAAAATATGAGTTGAGTGCTTTTACTTGTAGAACAAAAAAAAAACTTTAACAATTATTAAGGTTTTTTTTGTATATTGCTTTTATCCAAACTGCTTTACAATAGTTAGCTAACAGTACAAACAATATTTGGAAAGATCATTATGTGGTCTGCCGTGACCTGCAGCAATTTTCAAGTGGTCCATGAAAAGATAAATTTGAGAAACACTCCCGGCCTAGAATAATGATCTGCACACACCATCTAGTGGTGCCAGGAAGGATTACACTTTACAATAGTGATAATTTTCATGGTTTATGGAAAGGCAGCTATTCAGGAAAAAACATGAAGGTCAGTTCCGTCTCTGGAAAAAGAGATGTTTTACAAAGCGCTAAATAGGTGGCCATGAGCCAGATTTTCAGATGGCCATAAATTGGCATTGTTCCATTGATTGCAATGGAGCTACAGTAATTCATGCTGGCTAAAAATCCAGGCCAGTAACTGTTGATCTTTGCAAGGGGGTGGATGAACACTGCTTAGGGCCCAGCTGGCAGATGGTAAAACCCAGCCAAAGGAATCAGATACCCCTGTAGAAATTGCTTTGAGATGCAAAGGAAAAGTCATGTGAAGCTCAGACAATCTCCAAAAAACAGCAGCAAAGTTAATTGGACAAAAGGATTTAATTGTATTTAGTAGATATTAGTCAATAAACAGTTTCAGAATCAGAGTTCCAAATACCATAATATAGGTCTGGAAATCTGGGTTCCCATCATCAAAAACTGAGTTTCCAGGTCCAATATCTAGGTTGCCACAACCAGGTTATGAATGCAGAATTCTGAATGCCGAGTTTTCAAAGCAGAGTTCCAAGATACAAAAATTGAGATGTCAAATCTGCAGTGAAAGTGTCCTTAAAACAAACATGTGCTGGATCATCATCCGAGACGGCTATAATATGAAATGTGTGGCAGAATGTGGGTAAAACAGAGCAGGGGGACATACAATCCTCCCCCAAGGAGTTCAGTCACAAAGTTAATTAACGCATTATTTTTTCAGCAAGCATCATGAGTGTGGAAGCATGTCCTCTGGAATGGTGGCCAAAACATGAAGGAGCATACGAATGTTTAGCATATCTGGCACATAAATACCTTGCAAGGCCAGCTACAAATGTGCCATGCGAACGCTTGTTCTCACTTTCAGATGACATTGTAAATAAGAAGCAGGCAGCATTATCTCCCATACATGTAAACTAACTTGTTTTCTTAGCAATTGGCTGAATAAGAAGTAGGACTGAGTGGTCTTGTAGGCTCTAAAGTTTTACATTGCTTTGAGTGCAGTTATGTAACCAAAAAAATTAAAAATCTACATTTTTATTATAAAACTTAAAAAAAATTGTAAGTTCAATTTTCATTATAAAGAGATTGCACTACAATACTTGTATGAGGTGAATTGAAAAATATTTCTTTTGTTTATCATTTTACAGTACAAATCTTTGTAATAAAAATAATATAAAGTGAGCACTGTACACTTTGTATTCTGTATTGTAATTGAAATCAATATATTTGAAAATGTAAAAAACATCCAAAAATGTTTAAGTAAATGGTATTGTTTAACAGCACGATTTATTTTTTTAATTGCTTGACAGCCCTAGTAAATACACATTCCTTTATCTAGGACAGGCTGAACACATTTTAAAAACATATTTCAAGCACACATGTATAACTGTTTGTATACCATACGTACATACATCATACAATGATTTTTGGGATCAGTGTGTCACCAGTTTATCTATAATACTTTACGTGATGCCTTTGAGACACATATTATGATAACAGTGTATTGTGGCAATGAGTGTGTCAGGCCTGATGGGAGTTACAGTATGGGAGCCCTCTGCCAGTTGGCACTGGGGTCTCCGAAGGTCAAAGTGGCGCAGTAGGAGGAAGGGGGTTTTCCGCAGGGGGAAGACAGACCATTTGGGACTTGCTGCTCTCTTCAGTCCAATACTGTCCCTTAATGGCCTCCCCAAGCACAAAGAAATTGACCAGTCCCTGTATGTTAAGAATAACACCACCACAGCATTTATAGTAGATGTGTGACACTCTGGTGTGTTGGTAAGACACTGGGACTTCGTTTTCTGGCCTCAGTCACTTGTTCTGGGTCTGGCATTACAAAGGTTAATGCCCCTGTCATAAGTTGGGTCAGTACCTGCTGTCTCCAGTGATTTAAAATTGAACTCGTTGAGCTGCAGGCTTCAGCTCACTGACGACATGGAATATGTGGGTGTATATGCATTTCCGAGTGGAAGATGCCTTTTTGATCGCCGAGCTACCTCCCACATACTTGTATCTGCTGCTCAATCCTCTATATAAGAGCTAAGTAGCAGTAATATTAAACGATGCTGCCTGTAGGCTTGGCCAATATTTACATGTGGCATTTCCTAAGCATTAATAAAAGTTAAGCTCCATTAAGGAAATTCATAGGAGTGCTTTGTGACAGGGCAAAGGGTCCAATCAGAGGTGCAACTGCAGTATGCGTGGCTCTACCATAAAGAGTTTGAATCGAACTAGCTCAAGGAGCAATAGTAGCGAAGCCAAGCCACCCAAGTACATACTTGCACTTACTGGTAGGTTCGTACTTGAGCAGCTAACCCATGCTGCAGCCCAAGCTGCCACAGCTTCGCTGCTCTGGGTCCCTGTGCTAACCAGATCAAAGTTAGCTTGGGTATCTCTACACAATCCTCGGTCACAGCTCCGATTGCAATGTAGATTTGCCCAAAGTCTCAACACCACTTTTTCTTGTACATAACTATTCTTCCCCTCTCCGCCCAGGAAATTTAATAAAGACAGCTGGTCAAACAGGCCTGTATACGGATAGATCATGTTTATGTAAACCTAGGCCTCTGCATTCCTGAACAACTAGCTTCTCTAGTTGGCTATACCAGCCTGTCTTTTCCCTTGTAGTCCCTCTGTTCCACATTCAGCCTGCCAGAGTATGACCCACAGCGATAGTTGGCAGAACAAATAAGGAAATGAGCCAAATTCACCCTAGTGTAATTGTCTTATCATCAATGGGATTATACCAGGGCTGAATTTGGCTCCGTACACAAATACAGCAATTAGATTAGTCAGTAATATTTGTGTTAGACATAGCCTGTTATTTTTCATTACTGTTATTTAAAAAGATACAGCAACTAGCAGAGTGGAGCAGAGCAGCCTTACAACAGCAGCCCCGAGAGCACAATGAGCAAACAGGAAGCAAGCAGGGAATGTATCCTGTTGGTTGGAGGAAGGTCAGTACTAGAACAGGCAGGGTCACAGTAGGTCATCTGTGCACAAAGCAGTGATGAAGGAAGCTGTTTAGTCATAGCTGTGTCTTTGAGGGTCCTAAGCAGAAGGGTGAGGAACAGGATACAGTGACTCAGGAAAACGGTCTCTCGAAGGAGCTGGTTTTCCAGCTGTCGGGATGTCACGGGAAAGACGAGAAACTCACAGCGTGTTTTTATCAGGTGAGTTTCGTTCTTGTGGAGATACATGGCTTGATTCTCCTCTCATGCTGGGGGAAAATCAGGAGTAACTCTGGGCATCAGTGGAGCTCTGCCAGTGTCTAACTGGGACAGAGAGGGCAATCAGGCCCTCCATCCCTCATTAATACAGTGGGATTAATTGTGGCTTTTAACACCCCCGCACTGGGAAGGGTGGCTTTGTGTGGGGAAGGCTGCACACTGCACCAAGGCAGGCTCCAAAGGCATTCTGCCAGCTTCAGTCCGGAGGCAGGAACAGTGCCTCTAAGATCAGGAACAGCTCAGTAGCAACGGCGATAGTCTTTGAAAAGGTGCAACATTTGTTCCTCTCTGTGCCGCTGTGTTAGGTCTCCGAGTAGCAGCCGTGTTAGTCTGTATTCGCAAAAAGAAAAGGAAGACTTGTGGCACCTTAGAGACTAACCAATTTATTTGAGCATAAGCTTTCGTAGCTCACAAAAGCTTATGCTCAAATAAATTGGTTAGTCTGTAAGGTGCCACAAGTCCTTCTTTTCTTTTTATGTTAGGTCAGACATCTGGGGTGAAATCCCAGCCCCAACACAGTCAATAGGATTTCTGCCACTGACTTCAGTGGGGCCAGAAGTACACACCTCTAGTGTGGGAAAGGGGTGGGCACCCAAACCTTTTAGGGAGCCTAGAGTTGCTAGTGCTACCATTATATAAAACTTTCTCCTACTCTGCCCCTTCCACTCCAGGGCCAAATTCCACCCGGGGATCATTTGTACTGAGATACAAGAGCACCCTTATTTTAAGGCTTTGGCCCACATTTGTAAGATCTCTGGGGCCTACTGCCCTGTGTTTGTAGAATGCCTAGCACAATAGGGCCCTGATCTTGGTGGCCCTTAGGCACTAACATAATAAATGTGATTAATGATGATTTGAGTAGTGGTAGGCTGAGAAATATTGTGCAGTTCACATCCTGGAACCCCAATCTATATGGCTGTTTTTGTATTTTGCTTGTAGAAAATCACTGCTAGCAAGCTCTAATGAATGGCTTTCCCCTTTCTCCCCCTCCAGGGGTCTGGATTTTGGCTGTTTCAGTCACTATGGCAGTACAGGAAAAAAACCCTCTTGTTCCATGTCTCCCAGGACCCCAAGGTCCTCCTGGGAACAATGGAATTCCTGGTCATAATGGGCACAATGGGCTCAATGGGGAGAAAGGGGAGAAGGGACTCAGAGGGGAACCAGGTAAGTCACATTTGAGTGAGTCATTTAATCCAATACCAACTTCTGATAGCACTGTTTCACCAGTTTTCTCATTCAGAATTCAATATATTGCATATTTGGAACAACCAGAATCATTTCATAGCAACAGTTATTTAGTGATAGAATTATGATCCTAACATCAGAGATTTGCCCTTTCTGAAGGTAAGAATATGGTATGTATTTATATTAGACACCAGATGTTCTGCTGAGAAATGCAGTAAGAGACATTTGGATAACAACAGTTAGGAATGATTTCATCATGGAGAGACTTTGCAGTGAAATACAAAATCCTGAACTGGGTTTTTGGCAAGTAAAAAATAAAACAAAACTTACCTCTCAATCCACCTTAATGGCCTTCCCAGGGAGTGAAAATGTTTGACTGACACACTCTCCTGGTGCTTTATTCCTAATGCTCTGGGTTAGACTTAGTGTTTAGGCTCATGAAGCATTCTCAGGTGGTGGTGGTGGGGGCGTTGAGTGCCCACACATACATGTTTCAGGCAGTTCTGAGGAGGTAAGGGGGCATATCAAGGATGGAGCCAGGGTATTGCTGTCCCCCAGTGATTCCCCCCTTTTGCAATGTCGTAGGAGCTTTATGGCGGCACAAGACAGGGAATAGAACTCACTGAGGGTGAAATTTCCCCTGTGAAACTTTTCTTCAAGTTTACAATTTTGTTTCCTCCCCTCCCCCCAAAAAATAAATAATTTGTTTTGTTGTTGCAAGTTTGTTTTGTCAAAAAAAAATTCTATTGGGGGAGAAAAAAATGGATTATTTTTTGACCAGCTCTATTAGGGAAGCTCGAGCTAAATTAAACTGCTCGGGGGATTGGGGGCGGGGGGTCAGCAATCCAGCCCCCAGCAGTTCCAGCATAGGGGATCTGCAAATCACTTCCCCTCTGACCCTGCCTTACATCCAGCACTGAATGAATTCCATTGTTTTAGGATAAATGATCACCTCCTTGCTCTGAGACCCCAGAGAGGGGACAACATCCACCCACAGAAGTGTTAAAGACAGAGCTCTACTCACTCTTCATCCACATACACAGTTGTAGACATACATCCCACCTGAGAATGCTTCATGAGCCTAAACACGTAGGCACACTCCAGGGCATTAGGAATAAACCACAAAGAGTGTGTGTCAGTCAAACATTTTCACTCCCAAGGACAATAATTAGGAGTAGCGTGTTTTTTCTGGAGTTAAAGCTGAGGCTGTTTTACTTTGAACAGAGTTTTTGAGTATGGTATGAGTATTTCTCTTACTTTAGGGAGTTTGCAATGCTTTAAATTGTAGTTTAATCCCACCCTGTTGGGCAGTGTCTCTAACTAACCCTCTGCAGGCATTGTCAACAAAGAAGTTTTTGGGGATTTTAAATGAGTCACATTAGAGCAGGATGAGAACAAATGGAAAAGTATCTGCTTCTAGCTCATTCTTTTTTAATCTTTTTCAGGTTCCACAGGAATGCATGGGCCACAGGGCCCTCCAGGAAAAGTAGGTCCAATGGGACCAAAGGGCGAAAGTGGACAACCAGGTTCCACCGGCCCACAAGGAAGCCCAGGAGAATGCTCACCACGTCAGAAATCTGCTTTTGCAATGCAACTTGCCAAAAACTATCCAGCTCCTAAACAACCAATTATATTTCATGAAATCTTATACAATGATCAGCAACATTTTGATAAGGCCACTGGAATTTTCACTTGTCAAATACCTGGAGTTTATTACTTTGGCTACAATGTAGAGTTGTACCGGAACACCACGACCATTCAGCTAATGAAAAACAGCCAAGCGGTGATAGGATCATATCAGACCACCCTAAACTCTTATGAAAATATGTCAGGAAGTACAGTCCTTAAGCTGGAGAAGGGTGACAAGGTCTGGTTAGAAGTGAAACAGGAAAGTAATGGAGCGACACACACAAGCTACTTTTTAGGTTACCTGATATTTGAAATTTAGACTTCTGAAAAACTTCTGAATTAGCCTCACCATTGTGTCAGAATTTAAGAGATGAGGAAAGTATACCTGAGGGTGAGGGAGGCAGGAGGTTTTGTCAGAGTCTGATCCCATATTATAGCAGCATCTGTTATTATGGTAGCACCGTCTACTATTATGGTGGCCCTACACTTCCCATTATAAGACACAGTTTTTGTTGTTTATAACTTTTCCAAACTTTAATGGTTTGGGCTGAAAAATTCCATGCCAGGTGTCTGACTGTCCCTGAATGTTTTTGGAAAATGTCAGCCAAAACACTTTAGCTGATTCTGAGAATGAGTATAAGGGGAAATACATTTTTGCCTGTGTTAAAAAACTCTGGTGACTTTTTCTCTGAGAAGCTCTAATGCCCCTCTACTTTGGAGCAAGGTCTTGATATTTGGCAAGAGAATGGCTTTTGTGTCTGGGATGTTCCTGTTGGCATTACTTTGAAAATCTGCCCAAATTTAGCCGCATTATAAGATTTTGAAAATGTGCAGTTCACACATGCTCAGTAGACACTTCCTAGAACTCCACAGCTAAATTCCCAAAAGATTCCATCTGTGACGTGGCACTCCATATGCTTTATAAAAATATGTTTGTAAGTGTGAATATAATGTAACTGAAATATGCTTTATGCAAAAAGTCTCTTGTAAGGTATAATTTCAGAGCTTATAATCTACTGAGTGTGTCCATCCTATTTGTATGAATGTATCATTCTTGTATCTGAAACTAGGAATATGAAGTATAACTCTGAGGTTCTATTGTAATTATGCGAAGTGTGGACCATTAATGGTGGTTTAGAATCTTGACGGCTCCCATTGACTAGGATGATTGGTTGTAAATGGTTTATTTTCCTGCAAGCCTTCCGCTATATGTGCGGACCAGCCCTGGAAGAATGGAGGGGGTCTCACAGGACATGCGAACATGGCACCTGATACTGGAATCCATCTTAAACCCGGTGCTTTTCCATTTAGAAGGAGGGGTGGGAACCCAGAGAGACAAGATATTCCCGCCTTATGCCAAGGATATAAAAGGTGGTGGAACAGAACAAGAGGCTCCCAGTCATGAGAAAGCCCTTGCCTTTCACTCAAGATGCCTGCTGAAACTAACAAGGACTGTACCGGGGAAAGGATTGGGCCCAGACTAGGAAGGAGTCTAGTCTCTGAAAGAAGCTTATTGGAACATCTCTAAGGGTGAGATTTACCTGTAATCAGTTTCTTAATGTATTAGGCTTAGACTTGTGTGTTTTTGCTTTATTTTGCTTGGTGACTTACTTTGTTCTGTCTGTTATTACTTTGAACCACTTAAATCCTACTTTTTATACTTAATAAAATCACTTTTGTTTATTAGTAAACCCAGAATAAGTGATTAATACCTGGGGGAGCAAACAGCTGTGCAACAACTCTCTATCAGTGTTATAGAGGGTTGACAATTTACTCTGTATAAGCTTTATACAGAGTAAAACAGATTTATTTGGGGTTTGGATCCCATTGGGAGCTGGATGTCTGGGTGCTGGAGATAGGTAACCTGCTGAGTGGTTTTTAGTTAAAACCTGCAGCTTTGGAGGCCCTGGGTCTATGTTGCAGCAGGCTTGCATGTCTGGCTCAACAAGACAGGGCTCTGGAGTCCCAAGCTGGCAGGGAAAACTGGCTCAGAGGTAATCTCAGCACGTCAGGTGAAAGTCCCAAGGGGGTCTCTGTGACCGAACCCATCACACCATCCACACTGAACAAGACTTTTCTGACAATTGCAGTTCCCAGCTGTTGTGGACTGGATCCTGGAAATTGACAGCAGGCACCCTGTTCCTCTCCTGATCTCTCAATGCCACCTCATTGACATCCATGCACTGTGGAGGAGGAAGCTGACTGACATGAAGGCAGAGGGGACAAGAGCTGGAACTCAGGGTTGGGACAGAGGAAAGTAGATTTGGGCAAGGAACATAAGGGAAAGGCTGGGACTGGAGGCTAGCGGGGCAGGAGGGAGGGCAAGAGGGAAACTGGGACTGGGTGTTGTGAGGGAGACTGGGAACCGGGAAAGAAATGAGGTGGGAACCAAGAGCCAATGAGGACCACAAAAGGCGACATTGGGAGTGGGAACCAGTAAGGCAGGGAAAGGAACTGGGAGGGAGACATATCTGATGAGAAGCAAAGGTAGGGGAGGAGAACTGGGACTGGCCGAGCAAAGATACTGGGAAGAGGAGCTGTGGGGGGGGGGGGGGCTGGTCCCATTGAGATTGAATGAACAGCTCTGGGAGGGAGACTGGGAGCCAGTGGGGATAGGGACATGGGCATGGGCGGGGGGATTACTGTAAACTGTAAACTGTAGAGGAGTGGAGAGAGAGAGAGAGAGAGAGAGAGATTGGTTGAGATGTTAGGAGGATGAGATTGGGTCTGGCTGAGCAAGGAAACTGGGGACAAAGAGCCAGATAATGTGAGAAATGGGACTGGATGGGCAAAGAGAATAGGATTTAGAATTGTGGGCAGAAACTAGGATGGGGACTCAGGAGGGAAAAACTGGGACTGGCTGGGCAAGGAAACTGGGACTGGGACAAGTTGGAGGAGAAGGGGCAGAAAAGGTCAAATGGGCAGAAGAGTCTATGCGCACTACAGCACACTCCCACCAAAGGATGGAATGGAACCAAAGACTTCTGCCTCTCACCATTCCTCTGCTTTCAGCAAATGTATGTGAATCCCTCTGGCAAAGTGTCTCCTCTTCCTTTAGTGTTGGTCCACATAAAGGGTAATCACCTGCTATTACTATCAGTTACTCGGTTAGCTCAAGTGGCAGAGCTCTATGTGGTGGAGCTAAAGGGTCCAACCTGAGGGTATCAATATGTTGCCACATGGTAGACCTTCTGTTTTTTCAGTGTTCCTTTTTAAAAACATAGGAAATTACATACAACAAATTACACGATAGGTTTGCAAAGTCAAGCACTCAAAAGTCAGGGAATGCCAGGATGATGGTTGCCTCTGCAACATTAATTTGGACCCGTTGTGTGCATACATGCGTTATAACACAGTCCTGAATTACATGATCACATATTATTTTTTCCACAGGACCCTTGCCTCATTCAGTGCACAGGATGGGCAGTGTTGTGGGGATGAAACAGGGTTGTGAACTGAACAAAGCTGTAGGACCTTTGCCTCATTTGTTGCAGAAGTAGGAAGGTGTGTAGTGCATGAGGCAGAGGCTTGCAGGAAGAGAAAGGTTGTTCTCATATTTAAGGTAATTGAATGCTGCCCTGAAGAATTGGATTCTATTCCTGTCTCTGCCACAGAGTTCCTGCATGATGCTGGGCAAGTCTCTTAAACCAAACTTTTACAGGTGTTCACTATGTTTTTCCTCATTATCTGGGTGCCTGACATAACATCCCAGGGCCTGGTTTGCAGAACTGCTAATCACTTACAGCTGCAACTGAAGTCAGTGGGAGCTTTGCATTGAACACATATGCACTGAAAATATATTGTATATGAAGTGCTATGTATTGCTAAGTATTTTGAAAAATCAGCTTCTAGATGTCTCAAATTGGGCATCTACAATTAGTGGACACATGTGAACTTAAACTCTCTGTGCCTCAGTTCCCCCATCTATAAAATGGGGATAAGAATTTCTCACCTCACAGGGGTGGTGTGAAAATAAATTCATTAATGTTTGTGAAGCACGTAGATACCATTGTGGTGGGCATCATAGAAAAGCCTATGAGGAAATTAATAATTCTGTTTTCAGAGCTGGGTTTGAACAGAATGCAGTAAATAACGCTTAGGGCCATACCCTGGACAACACAGAGAAAACGAAATATTGAATAGCTGTTCATTAAGGTCAAATCTACACTACAAATTTCCATAGGTGCAGCTGCACCGATGCAGCTGTAGCACGGCTGGTGAAGTTGCTCTAGCCAATGGGAGAGAGCTCTCCCATCGTCTTCATAACTTCACCTCCACGAGAGGCAGCAGTTATAATGGCAACAGAAGCTCTCCTGCCAACATAGGGGGTTAAAGTCGATATAACGACATTTCTCAGAGAGGTGGATTTTTCACACCCTGAGACGGATAAGCAACATTCCCCAGCTGCAGAAAAAAGAACTGGGAAGACCTGAGGTGGGGGAATAAGAGCTGGTTGCTGGAAAGAGTCAGGGCTCTCACCTGGCGTCTGACCAAAGAATCAGATGGGGAGAAAGACAGAGCTTGACCCAAGGGGCTCCCCTGGCAAGGGTTAAGGTTACTAAGGGCAGCAAGGGTTAGGTTTACAAAGTATAGAATCCCTGGGCCATGGTTCTCATGGGGGTCTGAAAGGCTCCTCAATTCATAGATATTAAGGTCAGATGGGACTGTTATGATCATCTAGTCTGACCTCCTGCACAATGCAGGCCACCGAATCTCACCCACCCACTCCTCAAACTAGGGTTAGGTTTATAAATGATCAGGCTTCCCAGGCTAGGGTGAGAGTTACTAATGGTAGGGCTTCCTGGGTAACCTAGGGGAGGGCTCCGCTGGATAAGGCTAGGCTTACCAAAGGTTAGGGCTCCCTGGGCTAGGGTAATGTCTGGGGTCAATAGATCTCCCTGGGCTAGGGTTACCAAGTGTACAGCTCCCCAAGCTAGGGTTATGCTTGGGGGCCAATATGGCTCCCTTGGCTCAGGTTAGGGTAACATTTTGGGAAAGTAGAGCTCCGCAGCCTAGGGCTAGTGTGACCAGGTGCTAGAGCTCCCCAGGGTAGGGCTCCTCTGGCTAGGGTTACCGGGGTAGGGCTCGGGCTCCCCAGACTGTGGCTAGGGTTACCAGGGGTAGGGCTCGGGCTCCCTAGACTGGGACTAGGGTTGGGGTCAGTAGGGCTCCCCAGGCTAGGGCTAAGGTGACCCAGTGCTAGAGCTCCCCAAGGTAGGGGTCCCTAGGCTTGGGTTCCCCAGACTGGGGCTAGGGCTACCAGGGGTAGGGCTCCCTGGGCTAGGGTTAGTGTTAGTGTTACCAAGGGTCGTTCTCCCTTGCCTAGGGTTAGACTTTCCAATGGTATGGCTCCCAGGTCTATGGTTAGGCTTTCCCAAGCCAGGGCTTCCAGGCCCAGGATTACACTTGGGGTCTCTAGGGCTCCCTTGGCTAGGGATGAGTTACCAAAGGTCAGGCTTCCCAGGTTAGGCTTAAGGTTACCAGTGGTCTGGCTCCTTGGGCTAGGGATAGGATTCCCAAGGGTAGGGCTCCCCAGGCTTGAGTTAGGGCACCAAAGTGTAGAGCTCCATGGGCTTGGGTTATGCATGGGGTCAATAGGGCTCCCCAGCCTTGGGCTAGGGAGACCCAGTGTTAGGGTTCCCCAGGATAGAGCTGTCTAGGCTCAGGCTACACATAGCAAGGGCAGGACTCCCCAGTCTAGGGTTACACTTGGGGTCAGTAGGGCTTCCCAGCCTAGGGCTGGGTGACCCAGCCTAGGGCTAGGGCAACCCAGTTCTAGGACTCTCCAGGGTAGGGGTCTCTGGGCTTGGGGTAGAGTTACCAGGGATAGAATCTCCAGGCTAGGATTACCAGGGTAGGGTTACCAAGGGTTGGGTTCCCAGGGATAGGGTCAGGGTTACCAAGGGTTGTTCTCCCTTACCTGGGGTTAGGCTTTCCAAGGGTAGTGCTCCCCAACTTTGGGGTAGGCTTTTCAAGGGTGGGGTTCCCAGAGCTAGGATTACACTTTGGGTCTGTAGGGCTCCCTTGGCTAGGGATGAGTTACCAAGGATTGGGCTCCCCAGGCTATGGTTAAGGTTACCAAGAGTCAGGCTCTCTGTGCTAGAATTAGGGTTCCAAAGTGTAGGGCTCCCCGGGTAACTGTTAGGGTTACAAAGGCAGGGTTCTCCAGCTAGCATAACACTTGGGATCAGAAGATCTCCCTGACTGGGCAAGGGTTAGGGTTACCAAAGGTAGGGCTCCTTGGCTTAGAGTTAGGGTTACCAAGAGCAAGGTTCCCCTGGCTCAGAGTTAGGGGTATCAAGCAAAGGGTTCTCCAGGCTAGGGTTAGCGTTACTAAAGGTAGATTTCCCTACTCTAGGATTAAGCTTGGGGTCAGTTTGGTTCCCTAGGCTAGACTTAGGGTTACTAAGGATAGGGCTCCTTGTTTTATGGCTATGCTTGGAGTCAGTAGGAATTCCCTGGGTAGAGTTAGGGTTACTAAAGATAGGGCTTCCTGGGTTCCAATGAATAGGGTATTTGGAGCTAGGGTTAGAGTTCCTATGGGTATGGATCCCCAACCAAGGTTTACGATTCCTATTGGTAGGTACTTGGAGCTAGGGTTAGAGTTCCTATGGATAGGGCTCTACGGCCTAAGGTTAGGGTTCCTATGTGTAGGATGCTTGGAGCTAAGGTTATGGTTCTTATGGGTATGGCACCCCAACCTAGGTTTTGGGTTGCTGTGGGTAGAGTACTCAGAGAAAGTGTTATGGTTCCTATCAATAGGGCTCCCCGACCTAGGGTTACAGTTTCTATGGGTTGGTTACTTGAAGCGAGCGTTAGGGTTCCTATGAGTAGGGCTCTTAGAGCTTGGGTTAGAGTTTCTATGGCTAGGGCACTTGGAGCTAGGATCAGGGATCCTGTTGGTAGGGCTCCCTGACCACAGGTTAAAGCTCCTAGCGGGAGGGGATTTGGAGCCAGGTAATGGTTCCTGTGGGTACGGATCTACGACCAAGGTTTAGGCTTCCTATGTGTAGGACTCCACAACCTAGGGTTAGGGTTCCTATGGGTAGTGTATTTGGAGCTAGGGTTCCTATGGTATAGCAGTTGGAGCTAGGGTTACGATTACTGTGGGTAGCGTACATGGAGTTAGGGTTAGGGTTCTTATGGGTAGTATATTTGGATCTAGGCTTAGGCCTCCTATGGTATGGCACTTGTCACTAGGGTTAGGATTCCTATGGGTAGGGTACTTGGAGCTACTGTAAAGGTTCTTATGCTTAGGGTTCTTGGAGCTAGGCATAGAGATTCTAAGGGTAGGACTCCCCATGGTAAGGTTTGGGTAATTATGCATAGGGTACTTTGAGCCAGGGTTAGGGTTCATAAGGGTAGGGCTCCCCATCCTATGGTTAGGGTACCTATGCATAGGGCTCCCTAACCTAGGGTTAGGGTACCAAGGGTAAGGTACTTGGAGCAATGGTTAGCATACCTATGCAAAAGGCTCCTCATCCTAAGTTTAGGGAACGAAACAGCCATCTGAAGAAGAGTCAAAGATGAGACCACATGCTGGGCTATGACATTTAATCTAACCTAAGGAAAAGCAAATGGCTGGCATTATCACAGGGCAATGCTGCTCATTTCCATTTTTTCAGAAAATAAAATCAAATAAAGAAAAAGGAACGATTAGATGGCAATGGTCCAGTTGTTAGGGCACTAGCCTAGGATTTTTGGGAGCTAGGTACATTCCCTGCTCTCCCACAGACCTTCCTGTGAGACCACGGGCAAGTCACTTAACCTCTCTGTGCCTCACTTCCCCATCTGTAATAGGGACAATTGTACTACCCTACCTCTGCGGGCTGTTGTGATGATAAATACATTAAAAATAATGAAGAGCTCGGCTGCAATGGTAAAGTGTGGGGGAGGGCATATAAACACCTAAAGTAGGTTATAAAGTTGAAATGCAGATATCCTGGCAAGGAACTGATGAGATCAGGAAAAGTTTTGATCCTGCTCCTGGCATCTGTTGACGTGTATCCCATGGTGGTTGTTGACTTGCCATTTTCCAGCACTTGGCATGATTATTTTGATGAAATGCATTCATAAATCACAACCCGACTGGAGTCTAATTGACAGAAAGGAACAGAAGCGAACATGGAAAAAAGGAGCTCTGCAGAGTGGGCTGAAGATATATGGGACCTACTTACAAGCTCACGTGAAAAATGGGAAAATAACGACACTTATTTTGTGAGGTATTTGAATTATGAGTCCATCTGTTTTAAAATTTTGGCAAATGTGCTCCAAAATGACTTGGAAATATGAGACATTTACTGCACACTAAACTCTATTTTCCCCTTATGGAAAGGGCAGTGCTTTCTCTCTCTTTTCCCTCTCTCTTGCCATTTATCACCCAGTGGAGGAAATTCACGAAATATGCTCTCTACTCCAAGTTTTACCCCTCACTCTACCCCCTATTTCAGCAAAAGCTGCTTGGTTGTCAGTCAGTCTGATTCACATGACAGGACAAATATGAGAGCAAACAGATGGAAAGCAAAGAAATGCACAATTCCAAAGAGGTACCAAGGAGGAGTGTTTTCATACAGTGGTTTCTATAAGTGCAGCAGGTTGAGGGGATATGTTCATATTATTCAAGCTTGTCAGACTCATGGGGCGAAAGGAAAACATCCACATGCTCCCTAGCACAACCTTGTTTATCCATATGGAATAAGAGACCTCATTGGGATTCATTCAGAAGAGGGAAGTTTGGGTCACAGGAACATTTCCTTGCTAAATCTTGGCTTCAGAGGTGTCACAGGTGAGCTGAGCTTCTACGAGGAGATCAGGCTCAGTCCTCCCTACCCTACTGTGCCTGGATTTCCTCCCAGATTGTGTGACAGAAGGATCATGTGATGACCAAGTTAAAAAAATAAAAAGCAGCTGATAGCCCAGGTGGGTGAGAGACCAGATTATTGTGGTTCTCTCTAGAGCAGCAGTTCCCAAACTTGTTCCACCACTGAAAGTGGTGCGGGCCGAGGGACATGCTGGCCACCGCTTCCAGCAGCTCCCATTGCCCTGGAGCAGTGAACCGCGGCTACTGGGGGCCGTGATCGGCCGAACCTGTGGACGCGGCAGGTAAACAAACCGGCCCAGCCCACCAGGGGCTTTCCCTGCACAAGCGGTGGAACAAGTTTGGGAACCACTGCTCTAGAGAGAGGTGGGAAACCAGGGTTGAGACAAGTCCTGAAGGTATCACTCCATGAAGACAGCTGAAGAAGTAGCTGGGAAGGGCTGAAGGAAAGGGACTGTGAGGAGTCCTACAAGAACCTGGAGAAGGAGGGTAAATTCTGCAACTGCCTGAGACTTGCAGTTTGGGGAGGGGGGGATGCCCTCTTCCTCCCAAACTATGCCCATGCCCTTAACCCCCACCCACCCACTTTCCAAGACCTGCCTCAATGAGGGTAGGATGAGGCTGGACCCTGGGGAAGGACTATTGAGCCCAAGGAGGATAAAGAAACCATTAGATTAGACTGGCACAGTAAGAGACTGTTTAGCCTGTGCAGGGCTGAAGGACTATTTTGTTTTGATCCAGACTCTCTCTTTCAGTTGCTATGGAAGGGGAGAACTTTATGGTTTGGCTAAAGGGCCAACCTACTCTACCAGAGGGCCACTGAAGCATGAATTATCCCCCTGACATGTGGGCACCCACTCACCAGACAAGAAACTGAAGCATACATAATTACAGTACTGACAGATCAGCATGACTCTAACACAAGGGAAACTGAGGTACAGTGAGGGGACAAGCATGGATGATATTTGATGCTGGACATGTAAGAACCCATTGTAGGGGGATATAAACTAAGTCAGGGTTTCTGAGGTAAAAGGAGTTTTATTGTATATTCTTAGATGCCCCACTTACAAGTCCCTGATAAAGCTTCTTTTGACCTTATCTCCTCACTGGTATTTCCCCAAATGCACCATTCAAGCTTTATTATTCTTAACACTTTTATTGACCTCTCTCTTAATGTCGTGCCAATGTCACTTGTAAAACATCATCCAATCCCTGAAATTGACTAATTTTATTTGTAAAATTAATTCCATGTAAATGCCGTAAAATACTTTGCCATTTACAGTCATGAACTTTCTAAAACAAACAAACAAACAAACAAACAAACAAACAAACAGTGATTTACATAGGGCCCTAATTATGAGATAGTCTTTAATTACACAACATACTATTTTTTCGATAGGACCCCTGCCTCATTCAGTGCACAGGATGGATGGGGCTCTTGGAATGAAACAGGCTTATGCAGTAATGAGACTGTTGCCTGTAGGATCCCTGCTTTATCTGTTGCAGAAGCTGAAAGGTGTGTAGTGAATGAAGCAGGGAACTGCAGGAAGAAAAAAGATTGTCTCAGGGTTATCCCAGCTGAATGCTGCCTTGGAGAATTGGATTCTATCCCTGCCGCTACCACTGAGTGATGCTGGGCAAGTCACTTATACCAAAATGTTCACAGTTGGCCATTAGTTGTGGGTTCCTCATTTTCTGGGTGCCCAATGTGAGACACCTGGGGCCAGATTTGCAGAAGTGCTGAACACTCACAGCTGTAAACAAAGTGAATGGGAGTTCTGCTATGAACACATAAAATGGACTAAAACACTAGAATACTCTGGAAAAGCAGGGACTGTGTGTTTCCACGTTTGGCATCCAAAATTAATAGACTTTTTTTGCAATTTTTGGCTTAATCTTTCTGTACCTCAGTTCTCCCATCTGTACAATGGGGATATCTCCTTACAGGGGTGTTGTGAACGCGAATTCATTGTTTATGAAGCACTCAGATACTATGGTGAGAGCACCATAGAAACACCCATCAGGAAAGTAATATAGTTTTGTATTCAATGCAGGGCTTGAATAGTGTATGGGAAAGAAGTCTGGGACCATACACTGAATGAGGAGGATAAAAAGAAATATTGAAAAGTTACCCGTTCGCTGAATGAGGCCAGGGACATCTGGGAAAAAGAGTAGGTGATCATATCATTAAAGATTGCATCATAATGCAGGCACCTAAGGGGATGGAATTAAAGTTTCTGGCATCTCCCAACTTTTTAGTGTTTGACTTTGTAACCTTAGCAGAGTTTTACTGTAGGGTTTTGGGGATGCAAGAATATAAAGAAACTGACTTGGCCAGGACCAGTATTTTATTGTGCTTTTTGGGCTGGATGCACTCAAATTCCTGGACTATAGGGGTCCCATAAGCACCTCCTCACCTTATGGGTGCCCCCTCTTCTCTGGTTGCAGCCTTATACAGGGGTCCTCATCTCTAGCACGCACTATCGGGCTCTCACTTGGGCGTGCCAAGGCCTTTTTAAGCTCCCAGCTTCCCCATCAGGGGATTCTGTGGCTCACAAAGTCTAAACCCATTCCAGAGTAGAATGAACAAATCCAAACAAATCTTCAAACTAAATGCCCCTTCCACCCCTCTCAGGCTTCACTGTAGCTCCCCTGTTGTCTCTACCGTAGGACTTCCCCTGCAGAATTCTAATCTACCCCTACAGTGCTCTTCTGCCATCATTTTCTGTCTTTGACCCTATCCCAAGGCCCAACCCCTCCAGACTGAGTTCTCTCTGCCTACTTATAAGGCCTAGCTCCATCTCCTCTGGCCAGGAGATAACTAGTTATTCATCCCCCAGGTGCAGAGTCTGACTAACTGGGGTTCTTTCCCTTGCCTTGCAGGCTATGGGGGTTAAGCCCCATCACAGGTTCCTTAAAAATATTGAGGGGGGAAGTTGCAAAACTTTCCTGTTAAACAAACATTAAATTTAATCAAAATAGGATCCCCTTCTATCTTTGCTGGTGCTGATGTAAAGGCTCAGTTTCTGGCAGGGCTTGATTTCAGGGGCACTCTTTTCATTAGATATCAAGAATAAGCTTTTCAGATGACACATAAATCCTTTGTAAGGGGTTCAGGTAGCAAAAACTTTAAAAAACCCCACCCCTAACTGGTGCATTTCAAAAGTTGTTAAAAATATTAAATTACTCTTTAGAGATGGCACGGATAAGAGTAAACTCTAGCACGGGGTGGGCAAACTTTTTGGCCCAAGGGCCACATCTGGGTATGGAAATTGTATGGTATGCCATGAATGCTCACAAAATTCAGGGTTGGGGTGTGGGGGGGCATGAGGGCTCTGGCTGGGGGTGATGGCTCTGGGATGGGGATGAGGGGTTGGGAGTGCAGGAGTGTGCTCCGGGCTGGGTTCAGAGGGCGGGAGGGGGATCAGGGTTGGTGCAGGATGGGGTCAGGGGTGCAGGCTCTGGGCAGCACTTACCTCAAACAGCTCCCAAAAGCAGTGGCATGTTCCCCCTCTGGCTCCTACGCGGAGGCAAAGACACACAGCTCTGTATGCTGCCCTGTCCGCAGGCACCACCCTTGAAGCTCCCATTGGTTGTGGTTCCCGGCCAATGGGAGCTTGGGGTGGGGGCAGCATGCAGATGCCCTTGGCTGCCCCTATACATAGGAGCCGGAGGGGGGATCTGCCACTGCTTCGTGCAAAGCAGTGCAAGCCCTGGACTTCTCTCCCCAGTGGGAGCTCAAGGGCTGGATTAAAACATCTGGAGGGCCAGATGTGGCCCCTGGGCCGTAGTTTGCCCACCCCTGTTCTAGCAGTACCCATCCTGCTCAATCCTGATTCACAAGTGGAAAACACCATCTGTGCACCTGCACTGATAGGATGTACAATTACTGGTAACATCTCGTCTTTCAATTACATAATTTTTTTTTTAAATGAAAGTATACTGCTGCTGCTTCTCTGCATTCTTTCACCCTCCTCTCTTTTCTTCCGCTGTGTCTTGCATCTCTTACTGACTTCCAACATCTGTGCTCTTTATTCTCTCTCCCTCTGTCCCCTCTCATTCTTCTTCCCACTTGGCTTTGTGTTCTTTCCTTCCACATTCCCCCTACATCCCAGTCTCCCTCCTTCTTGCGTCCCCCATTCACTTTAATCTCCACCCCTCATCTCCCACCTCTTACCCTACTGTCCCAACAGCCCTCTTCACTCCTGCCCATCCCCCAACCCCCCAGATTCTTCCCTTTCTCCTTCCCGAGCCCTGTACCCTTAGGTCAAGTTCTGGCCTCCCCCTTGAGAGAAAGCAAGCTTCTCTGGCAATAAATCATTCCCATGGCAACAGACTGACATCGCTTGCATTAGGACTTCACTGTAGGATGGAGATGAACAGAGATGGGAAGTAAGAGAGAAAACCCAACACGCAGCTCTTCAGTGACAAGACAGGACAGGACGGGGGTTCTCAAATTTCTCGGACTCCAGCAAGATGAGCGGCAACTGACTCATGAGCCTGTGGAGATCTCTGTGAGATCTCTAGGGGTCCCTTCCTCAATCAGCGCAGTTAGGAAGTCTGTATGGCTCTTAGCTTTTTGTGCTTTGAAGAACTAAGCTGACCTGCAATTCTACCACTTTCTGCTTCTCATTGGAGGAAAAAGACAGAACTGGGACTTCAATGGCTGTTGCTGAAGAGACATGTTTTGGGGTCTCTCACTTGCTTCCAGACGTTTTCTGCTCCACCTTTCAGTGAAATCATAATCAAACTGACATCACAATGTGGGGCCATGAAATGATTCTACTGTTGCAATGCAGCCATTGTGATTTCTGTGCAGGCTCTAACAGCAACAGCTGGCCTCCCAGGGAAGAAAATACCATTTGAAACACAAACAGTATTAGTAGCTAGTAAACACAGTGAGAAACACTGAGGGGAAAATAACATTATGAGCAGGGGAAGTGGGTGAATGATAGTGTCTCATAAATGTGTGTGTATTATGGATTTCAGTTAAGCTGGTGTAAATCCAGAATAACTCCTTTAGTTTCAACGGTGTAACATCACTGTAAAAGAGATAAGAATTGCCCCATTGTATTTTAAAGTCGTTTGCTTGCTCGCTCACCCCCCCCCCAGCAAGACAGTCTTTCATTAAAGGACAGGAGTTACATTTGCAGGACTCAAATAACAGAATTCAAAGTATACTAACAATCCAAACTGATGCAGCTAGCATTTTGAAAGGGAAATGCTAGGATCTGAGGCTAAGGGTATAAAGCTAGATTTTAGCAGAGCAACGTCTCTGAAATGGCCCCGTACAACCCACTAACTTGAGTTACAATGTTTCCAGAAGTGACATTTGGCCAACTATAGCATTTAGAGTGAAGAACATGGTGTCCTAAAAAAATTTCCTCTTATTCCCTGAAGTGATGGAAGTTCATGGGACTGAAGGATAGAGTCCAGTTTGACAAATGAACCTGGTGACTTCAATAAAAAAAAGTATTAAAGTTCCTTATCTGGGGCTAGATATTGTTCTCTCTCATTGAAGTTAATGGGTCTTGTGACAACCTCCTCCCTCTGTGGTGAACAGCTGCCATGACTACCATCTAATATTCACTCCTTGTCTCATTTAAACTTAATTTTAAAAGGTTTCAGCCTTTTCTTCCTGGGAGCCGGAAACCCAGAGATACACTCTAGTATGTCAGGTTTCAGAGTAGCAGCCATGTTAGTCTGTATCCTCAAAAAGAACAGGAATACTTGTGGCACCTTAGAGACTAACAAATTTGTTAGAGCATAAGCTTTCGTGGGCTACAGCCCACTTCATCGGATGCATAGAATGGAAAATATAGTAAAAAGATATATATACACACACACACACAGAGAAGGTGCAAGTTGCCATACAAACTGTAAGAGGCTAATTCATTAAGATGAGCTATTATCAGCAGGAGAAAAAAAAAACTTTTGTAGTGATAATCAAGGTGGCCCATTTAGACAGTTGACAAGAAGGTGTGAGGATACTTAACAGAGGAAATAGATTCAGTATATATAATGACCCAGCCACTCCAGTCTCTGTTCAAACCCAAGTTAATAGTATCTAGTTTGCATATTAATTCAAGCTCAGCAGTTTCTCTTGGAGTCTGTTTTTGAAGCTTTGCTGTTGCAAAATTGCCACCCTTAAATCTTTTACTGAGCGGCCAGAGATGCTGAAGTGTTCTCCTACTGGTTTTTGAATGTTATGATTCCTGATGTCAGATTTGTGTCCATTTATTCTTTTGCGTAGAGACTGTCCGGTTTGGCCAATGTACATGGCAAAGGGGCATTGCTGGCATATGGCATATCTCACATTGGTAGATGTGCAGGTGAATGAGCCCCTGATGGCGTGGCTAATGTGATTAGGTCCTATGATGGTGTCATTTGTCACTCTAGTATGTGGTAATTATGATGTAGTGTCACTGTTGGAAGTGGCAGTCAGGTGTCTAAATAATTTAGTAGACCATATGAGACTTCATCTTAGAGTTAGTGAAAATAAAATATCTTATTTATTATGCTAAGAACAAATATAATCTAATATGGAATGTGAAGCATTAATTAAATAGTTTTATATACAGAAAACACAGCTTTCCCTGGCTATACAAATCTATTTTGAGCTTCTTAATTCTTTACAAATATACACATTGTGCTGTGACTTGTGTGTGTCTGGTGTCACCTCTCAGCATTAACCATTGCTGAGTGGTTACCGGGATGGCTTTTGGAATCTCTCCC
This sequence comes from Lepidochelys kempii, assembly GCF_965140285.1. Classification (NCBI taxonomy): domain Eukaryota; kingdom Metazoa; phylum Chordata; order Testudines; family Cheloniidae; genus Lepidochelys; species Lepidochelys kempii. The sequence continues at coordinate 255,684,148 of NC_136380.1, forward strand.
CCCTAGAGCCCACCAATGTGGGAAGCTGTTGGGACTCAGGACACAAGCTGAGCTCTCTTCAGATTCCATTCTCACAGCTCTACTAACCCTTGTTAAGTTAGCCCGCCTTTCCAGGCAAGTCTAGTCAGACCTTCTGACCCTCTGTGACCAAGTGGGGATTTTTGCAAATCCTATGTGTGCCTCAATTTCTGCTATGTGCTGCAGTGTTACCTAGGGAGTAGAAAGTGTTGTTTGCTCTTTGCAGAGGCCCAGAAACTCAGGTGTGAATGGCTCTTAGCTGTCTGGGGTTTCGGCCCTGTATCAATGGAGTTTTTGAGAAGTCAATGGCAAATCCAATCACTGGGACTTGGTACGAAGCAACCAACAACCATGGCTGGCCAAGCTTTCTGCAGGAAGCCAAGCAGTGTTTGCCTAGCTGGAGAACAAAGGACTGGGGGTGCATGAGGTAGAAGTTAAGAGTTGGCTGCTGGAAGCAGTCAGGGGCATGCCTGAACTGGGACAAAGAGAGGTCAGAGGGACAGGGCTTTGGGCTCTTTGTTGACCAGGATGGACTATGCTGCAACTTTCTTTTCCCTCTGCTAACCTAGGACTTCCTATGCTGTGTTTCAGTTGACTAATAAATTCTGTTTGTCAATGCTGTGTTAATGTCACAACAGATGCTGGCTGAGATACATTGCTCCTTAAGATTGTACAAGTCTCCCTTGGAGGTCTGCCTCAGTGGGACTCGCTGAATAGAGCTCACAGTGTGAAGCAGGGGTGCTGAAGGACCAGACGTTCAGCCTAAGGAGGTGTTGAAGCTTACCTGGAGGAAGAGTGAGACCTATAGGAGGTCCTCCCAGAGGCTGTTCCAAAGCTGGGGTCATAGCACCGGTTCTGTGGATCCATGATACCCTCCAACTCCTTGTTCCCCAAAAGATCGGTGCTATGACCCAGCTTTGAAACAGCCTCTAGAACAGTGGTGTCAAGGTTCCTCCCCCACTCTGACCGCAAGGGTACAGATGTGGGGACCTGCATGAAAACCTCCTAAGCTTATCTTTACCAGCTTAGGTCAAAAACTTCCCCAAGGTACAAAATATTCCACCCGTTGTCCTTGGATTGGCCACTACCACCACCAAACAAATACTGGTTACTGGGGAAGAGCTGTTTGGAAACATCTTTCCCCCCAAATACTTCCCAAAACCTTGCACCCCACTTCCTGGACAAGGTTTGGTAAAAAGCCTCACCAATTTGCATAGGTGACCACAGACCCAAACCCTTGGATCTGAGAACAATGAAAAAGCATTCAGTTTTCTTACAAGAAGACTTTTAATAGAAATAGGAGTAAATAGAGGTAAAGAAATCCCCTCTGTAAAATCAGGATGGTAGATACCTTACAGGGTAATTAGATTCAAAACATAGAGAATCCCTCTAGGCAAAACCTTAAGTTACAAAAAAGATACACAGACAGAAATAGTTATTCTATTCAGCACAATTCTTTTCTCAGCCATTTAAAGAAATCATAATCTAACACATACCTAGCTAGATTACTTACTAAAAGTTCTAAGACTCCATTCCTGGTCTATCCCCGACAAAAGCAGCATATAGACAGACAGAGACCCTTTGTTTCTCTCCCTCCTCCCAGCTTTTGAAAGTATCTTGTCTCCTCATTGGTCATTTTGGTCAGGTGCCAGCGAGGTTACCTTTAGCTTCTTAACTCTTTACAGGTGAGAGGAGTTTTCCTCTGGCCAGGAGGGATTTTAAAGGGGTTTACCCTTTCCTTTATATTTATGACACGCCCCCCAAATCTCAGCTAGGGTGAAACACTGGCTGGGATTTCTTCCTGGAGCTCTAGGAAAAACAGAGTTAATAAGACACATGCATCTCTAAATATACTACCAAGTACATAAAGACTAACAATATTTTCCACATCTCAAGGACGATTTTAACCAGTTGATTCTGGGAAACTTTCACGGGAGAGTGCATCAGCCACTTTGTTAGAAGCTCCTGAGACGTGTTGGATGTCGAAATAAAAATCTTGGAGAGCTAAACTCCACCAAAGAAGTTTTTTGTTATTTTCTTTGACGGTGTGAAGCCACTTCAGTGCAGCATGGTCAGTTTGCAGGTAGAAACGCCGTCCCCAAACATAGGGGCGTAGCTTTTCCAGAGCTTAGACAATGGCGTAACATTCTTTTTCACCGACTGACCAGTTGCTTTCCCTCTCAGACAGTTTTTTGCTGAGAAACACTACAGGGTGGAATTCTTGATCAGGTCCTTTCTGCATTAAAACTGCTCCCACACCACGCTCGGACGCATCTGTGGTTACTAGGAACGGTTTGTCAAAGTCTGGAGCCCTTAGTACAGGGTCAGACATGAGTGTCGCTTTAAGCTTGTTAAAGGCCTTCTGACACTTTTCGGTCCACTGAACAGCATTTGGCTGTTTCTTTTTGGTTAGGTCTGTCAGTGGGGCGGCGATTTGGCTGTATTGCAGTACAAATCGTCTGTAATAACCGGCCAAGCCTAAGAAGGATTGAACCTGTTTCTTTGACTTTGGGACAGGCCACTTTTGGATAGCATCCACTTTGGCCTGTAGGGGGCTGATAGTTCCTTGACCCAGCTGGTGTCCAAGGTAAGTCACTCTGTTTAGGCCTATTTGACACTTCTTAGCCTTAACAGTTAGTCCTGCCTCCCTTATGCACTCAAGGACTTTTTGTAGATGTTCCAGGTGGTCTGCCCAGGAATCCGAAAATATGGCCACATCGTCAAGGTAGGCGACTGCATATTCTCCTAATCCCGCTAGGAGACCATCTACAAATCTTTGGAAGGTGGCGGGTGCATTTCACAGCCCGAAAGGGAGTACATTAAATTCATACAGCCCGAGATGTGTGGTGAAGGCTGACCTTTCCTTGGCAGATTCATCTAGCGGTACCTGCCAGTACCCCTTGGTTAAGTCCAAGGTAGAGATGAACTGGGCCCGTCCCAGTTTCTCTAATAGTTCATCTGTGCGTGGCATTGGATAGTTATCTGGGTGAGTTACAGCATTTAGCTTACGGTAGTCCACGCAAAAACGTATTCCCCCATCTGGTTTGGGAACTAAAACCACTGGAGATGCCCATGCACTGCAGGAGGGGCGGATTATACCCATCTGTAACATATCCTGGATCTCCCGTTCTATAGCAGTTTTAGCTTGAGGAGACACCCGGTAAGGTTGGACTCTAATTGGGTGAGCATTACCTGTGTCAATGGAGTGGTATGCCCCTTCAGTCAGTCCTGGGGTGGCTGAGAACGTTGGCGCGTACCTAGTGCACAGCTCCTGGATCTGCTGTCGCTGCATACGCCAAAGACTCATGGAGAGGTTCACCTCTTCCACACCACCAGCACTTTTCCCTTCGTAGTAGACACCTTCAGGCCACTCAGTGTTGTCTCCTCCGTGGGCCGTAAACTGACAAACCTTTAATTCTCTGGAATAAAAGGGCTTTAGAGAATTAATATGGTACACCTTAGGCTTTCGGTTGGAGGTGGGGAATGCTATGAGATAATTAACAGCTCCCAGGCGCTCCTGGACTGTGAATGGCCCTTCCCACGATGCTTCCATTTTATGGGCCTGGAGCGCCTTTAAGACCATGACCTGGTCTCCTACTTTGAAGGAACGCTCTCTGACATGTTTATCATACCAGGCTTTTTGCTCTTTTTGAGCATCCTGTAAGTTTTCTCTAGCAAGAGCTAAAGAGGTTCGGAGGGTGTTTTGTAGGTTGGTTACAAAGTCCAGAATGTTAGTTCCTGGAGAAGGTGTAAATCCCTCCCATTGCTGCTTCACCAACTGCAATGGCCCCTTAACCTCATGGCCATATACAAGTTCAAATGGGGAAAACCCTAAACTGGGGTGTGGTACAGCTCTGTAGGCAAAGAGCAACTGCTGCAACACTAGGTCCCAATCATTGGAGTGCTCATTTATGAATTTACGTATCATGGCCCCCAAAGTTCCATTAAACTTCTCCACCATGCCATTTGTTTGATGGTGGTAAGGAGTGGCAACCAAGTGATTTACCCCATGAGCTTCCCAAAGGTTTTCCATAGTTCCTGCCAGGAAATTAGTCCCTGCATCTGTGAGGATGTCGGAGGGTCAACCTACCCTGGCAAAAATGACTGCTAGTGCCTGGCACACACTTTTAGCCCTGGTGTTGCTTAGAGCTACTGCTTCCGGACATCAGGTGGCAAAATGCATGAAAGTCAGTATGAACTGCTTTCCTCTCTGTGTCTTTTTTGGAAAAGGACCCAGAATATCCACAGCTACTCGCTGAAATGGAACTTCAATGATGGGGAGTGGCTAGAGAGGGGCTTTGACCTGGTCTTGGAGTTTTCCCACTCTTTGGCATACTTCACAAGACCGGACATAGGTAGAAACATCCTTGCCCATTCCCTCCCAGTGGAATGACCCCCCCAAACGGTCTTTGGTCCTGTTCACCCCAGCATGGCCACTAGGGTGATCATGGGCTAAGCTCAAGAGCTTGACCCAGTATTTAGTTGGAACTACCAACTGTCTCTGAGGAGGCCAGTCTTCCTGGTGTCCACCAGAAAGAGTTTCCTTGTATAAAAGTCCTCCTTCTACAACAAACCTGGATCGATTAGAAGAGCTGAGAGGCGGTGAGTTGCTCTGTGCCACCGTCCAAGCTCTCTGGAGGCTTTCGTCTGCTTCCTGTTCGGTCTGGAACTGTTCCACTGATGCTGGAGACATCAGTTTCTCATTGGATTGTGGACCTAGGCTTGGTCCCTCTGGGAGCGATGTAGGGGATGGGGCTGTTTCCGTTGACTGTGAACTACTTTCCGCTGGTGCACTATATTGGGATTCAGGCTCCAGCTGAGCCTCTTGTGTAGGGTTATCGGCTGCTGCTGGTTCAGGTTCGATGGGGCCCTCTGGTGTTGAGGTTGCAAGTACTGGATTCAGTGCTGGCAATGGGTCTGGTGTCGGTTGTTCGGCTGGTTCCAGTTCTGGGATTGGTTCCATCTGGGTCTCTGGGACTGGATCCACTACTGCTGTTGCAGACATTGGCCTGGGGTCCGGGTCCATCACCTCTGACTGGGTCCTGATAGAAGTTTCCAGAATAGAGCTAGGCCTCACGGCTTGTTTAGCCTGGCTACGGGTGACCATTCCCTCCCTCCTGGCCCGCTTCACATGATTGGCCAAGTCTTCCCCCAACAGCATGGGGATGGGATAATCATCATAGACTGCAAAAGTCCACGTTCCTGACCAGCCCTGGTACTGGACAGGCAACTTGGCTATAGGCAAATTGAATGAGTTGGACTTGAAGGGTTGAATCGTCACTTGGATCTCTGGGTTGATTAAATTGGGGTCCACTAAGGAAGCATGGATAGCTGACACTTGTGCTCTGGTGTCCCTCCACGCGGTGACCTTCTTCCCACCCACACTCATAGTTTCCCTCCGCTCCAAGGGTATCTGGGAGGTATCTGGGCCTGCGGACCTCTGGTGTGATCCTGGTGCAATGAACTGTAATCTGTTGGGGTTCTTGGGGCAATTGGCCTTTACATGCCCCAGCTCGTTACATTTAAAACATCGTCCAGCTGATGGGTCACTGGGGCGAGGTGGGTTGCTGGAGAACAGGGTGGTGGGACAATAAGGGGTCTGGAGGGTTCTTTGGGAGGTATGTGGGGCTTTGGGTGGCCTCTGGTGATAGGGTGTGGTCTGGGGTTGTCCCTTCTGGTCTCCGCTCCCACTGCGACCAGTTTTCTTCTTCTCGGCCACCTCCACCCATCTGGCTCCAATCTCTCCTGCCTCGATTACAGTTTTGGGCTTCCCATCTAGGATGTATCCTTCTATTTCCTCAGGAACACCCTCTAAGAATTGTTCCATTTGCATTAGGAAGGGCAAATTTACTGGAGATTCAACACTTGCTCCTGATATCCAGGCATCCCAATGTTTCACAATGTGGTAGGCATGTCGGGTAAATGACATGTCTGGTTTCCACCTTAGGGCTCTGAACCTCCGACGAGACTGCTCGGGTGTTATCCCCATTCTGACTCTCGCCTTGGATTTAAACAGTTCATACTTGTTCATGTGTTCTTTAGGCATTTCAGCTGCCACCTCAGCTAAGGGTCCACTGAGCTGCAGCCTCAGCTCTACCATGTATTGGTCAGTAGAGATGTTGTACCCAAGGCAGGCCCTTTCGAAGTTTTCTAGGAAGGCCTCAGTATCATCGCCTGCCTTGTAGGTGGGGAACTTTCTAGGATGGGGAGTGGTACCTGGAGAAGGATTGCTAGGGTTTGTTGGTATATTCTGCTGAGCCTTTATCTTCTCCATCTCCTCCACATGCTTCCTCTCTTTTTCCTTCTCCTCCAGTTCTTTGGCCCTTGCCTCCAGTTCTTTGGCCCTTGCCTCCATAGCTCTCCTGTGAGCAGCCGCTTGGTGTTGTTCTGCCTCTTTCGCTGCCTCCCTTTCTTTTTCCTTCTCCTCCTTCTTCAGCCTCATGAGTTCTATCTGTCTTTCATGTTCCCTTTGTTTTTCCTCAGCCTGAAATCTGGCTAATTCCAACTTTTGTCGAGCCGTGGATTTTGTCATTCTAACTTCTCTGTTTTTAACTAACTTTACACTCGAGGTTTAGAAATAAACAAACAAAACTTGGCTGTAAAATTTGCTGTGCTGGAATAGAATACCTATTCTCTGATAGTGATTGTCAGCCTACAGAAAAAAGACAATTCCCTTGTCTCTGCTCTGGGCCCAAATCAAAGCAAAAAACCTCCAACTACTTGGAAACCTGCTTACCAGCAGCCTAAAGGGAAAAAAATTCCTTTTCAAACTTGTGCTCCTTTGTAAAAAATCAAAATCCTAAAAAAAACAAACCCTGCCACTTTTGTCTCCAGGCAAGTGGATAGAACACCCCGCCCCCCCCCCCCCCCCGTTTACTTTTAGGGGAAAAAAAACCTCTGGGTTGGAAGACTGTGAATTTCCCTGCAGGAGTTAAGTACCCTGCCTCCAGGCAAAGAAAACCTGCAATTCACAAAGATAATCCCCTTTTGTCTCTGCTTGGCCACAAAGCAAAGAAAAAACAAGCTGCTTTCAGTTTCAGCTGCTTTCTGGACTTCCTTTCCAAAGGAAAAAAAAATTTCCTTTTTAAAATCTGTATTTCTAGTTCAAAAAATCTCAACTGGATCTCAAAATGATTTCAGGTTAATCCCACCACTCTGCCACCATGTCAAGGTTCCTCCCCCACTCTGAACGCAAGGGTACAGATGTGGGGACCTGCATGAAAACCTCCTAAGCTTATCTTTACCAGCTTAGGTTAAAAACTTCCCCAAGGTACAAAATATTCCACCCTTTGTCCTTGGATTGGCCGCTACCACCACCAAACAAATACTAGTTACTAGGGAAGAGCTGTTTGGAAACGTCTTTCCCCCCAAATACTTCCCAAAACCTTGCACCCCACTTCCTGGACAAGGTTTGGTAAAAAGCCTCACCAATTTGCATAGGTGACCACAGACCCAAACCCTTGGATCTGAGAACAATGAAAAAGCGTTCAGTTTTCTTACAAGAAGACTTTTAATAGAAATAGGAGTAAATAGAAGTAAAGAAATCCCCTCTGTAAAATCAGGATGGTAGATACCTTACAGGGTAATTAGATTCAAAACATAGAGAATCCCTCTAGGCAAAACCTTAAGTTACAAAAAAGATACACAGACAGAAATAGTTATTCTATTCAGCACAATTCTTTTCTCAGCCATTTAAAGAAATCATAATCTAACACATACCTAGCTAGATTACTTACTAAAAGTTCTAAGACTCCATTCCTGGTCTATCCCCGACAAAAGCAGCATATAGACAAACCAACCCTTTGTTTCTCTCTCTCTCCTCCCAGCTTTTGAAAGTATCTTGTCTCCTCTTTGGTCATTTTGGTCAGGTGCCAGCGAGGTTACCTTTAGCTTCTTAACCCTTTACAGGTGAGAGGAGTTTTCCTCTGGCCAGGAGGGATTTTAAAGGGGTTTACCCTTCCCTTTATATTTATGACAAGTGGTCTCCAACCTTTTTACACCGAAGATCACTTTTGAATTTAAAGAATCTACCTCACCCCTTCTCCGAGGCCCCATCACTTCCCCAGAGCCCCACTTACTCCATCCCCGCCCTCTCGCCATCACTTGCTCTCCCCCACCCTCACTCACTTTCACCAGGCTGGAATAAGGGTTTGGGGTGTGTGAGGGATTGCGGGCTCTGGGCTGGGGCTGAGGGGTGCGCAGCGTGGGAGGGGGCTCTGGGCTGAGCCTGGGGCAGGAGGTTGGATGCAGGAGTGGGTGAGGGGTGCAAGCTCTGGGAGGGAGTTTGGGTGCAGGAAGGGGTCCGGGCTGGGCAGAGTGTTGGGGTGCAAGAGGGGGTAAGGGTGCTGGCTCTGGGAGCGGGGGTCAGGGCTGGGGTTCAGGGTGCAGGAGAGGGTTCAGGGTGATGGCTCTGAGAGGGGGCTCACGACTGTGGGTTGGGGTGTGACCTCTTGCTGGGCAGCACTTACCTCCGGCAGCTCCCCCCTTGGCTCCTGCTCTGTCCCTCTGTGTTGTCTTTGTTCAAGTTCCTGGGCCAGCCCCATCTGGACCCTCCTCAGTCCTTTGTTGTCCAGCTGGTCAAACACAGCTGGCTTCCGGCAGAGAGCCGGACCATCCATGGTTGTTAGTTGCTAGGTACCAAACATCCCAGCGATTGCATTTGCCATTGTCTTCCCAAACTCTCCATTGATCTGGACCCCAAACCTGAGACAGCTAGGCATCAGTCACACCTGTATCTCTGGGCCTCTGCAGAGAGTAAACAGCCCTTTCCTACCACCTAGTTAACAATGCAGCATATAGGGGAAACTGAGACACCCAGTATTCATGCAACATACTACAGAAAATTCCCACTCTGTCATGCCCTGTGTGTGCCCTGCCACAATTCCCAGCTCTGCCTCCCTGGAGATCCACACTCCAGTCACCCACAAGGCTCCACCCCATCTGGTGATGTCACTGCTAGTGATGTCAGCAGTTCTTTCACAGGGATTTTCCTACAACCTCTGAAGCAGGATGGGGCCTGGGGTAAAATGTCCATTAGGAATCAGCACCGAAAAAGGCCAGTCAGGATTTGCAGACTTTATCCACCCTTTAAAACTGCCACCTACAGAAATCTCCTTTTCTTCTATTCCAAACGTAAGTATCGTTGCTGTCAAATGCACACAGTACCATAGCTTTGCTGCAAACCATTGCAATTTTCCTTGGGCTCAACTTTATGCAGACAAGATTAGCTCCTTTAGCTCTAGATTTAGAAGAGAAGACTCCGTCTCTCAGCTTATACTGTGAGAAAGCCTTGATATAAAATAATATACAACGTTCAGTGGTATAATTATACCATTTACAATGTTCATTCTCCATTATTTCTAACATGCTGATTTCTTTTTTAAAAAGGGTCTCTTTTCCATTTGTTATTTCTTGTAAGGGAGATGGCTCCCCAGTGTTAAATTTCAAGAACTTCTTTTTCCACAAGCTGAAATTGTTTCCTTTCCCGTCAGGTAGCTTTTGAAAGAGTGATAGAATTGTATTTCCAGAAAAACAGGTGTTGCCAAGTCTGCCTAAGTCACTTTCACCCAGGCTATTTGGCTATATAGGTTTTAGTTAGCTACAGAGGGCTAAAGACAATTCAGCTCAGAAGGTGCATTTAGCTTAACAATTACTAATACTTCTCCAGCCATCACTTTGTACATGTCCTGTCTCCATGTCACTCTGTGTAGAGAGATCTCTAGCAGTATCTATCCCAAAGCTCTTTAGCAACCTGTAATCAGGAAGAACTGTTCCACAGCGGCCGAGATCCTCAAAAGGTATTTAGACACCAAACTCTGATTGAAATCAATACCTAATACCTTTGAGGATCTAGGCCATCATCCTTCATAACCTTACTCTCAGCAACACACTGGTACACATTTATTCTAATAATCCGTGTCTAAAGAAACAACTCTCAGTTAGGCAGCCCTTCGTAATCCGTTAGTACCTCCCACGTTTACCGCTCACCAAGGGAAGGAATGCACATCAGCAACATTTTGGAATTTGCAGTAGCACCATTTCTGAAATGGATAAATCACAACCAGTGGAAGAATTTGATCCCAGAGCTGGCATTGGACCTTCCAAGGAATACATTTAAAATAAATAAACTCTGGTCCTGAAGGGTCTCCATTGACCTAGCCTCCTCTACAGTATTAACATGCTGTCCTGGCTACATCATGCTCATCTGATAGTACCTACAGATTTAGGGTGATTAAAAATATCGAAGGCCCCCTACATTTAAGTGATCTAAATAGCTTGGGACCTCCCTACTTGAGGGAATGTTTCTCTCTGCATGCCACACGGCTACAGCTGTGATCACCAGAGGCCTCTGAGCAGGATCCCCCTCAGTTTAAAGGGAGAAGAGGGCTGGCAGTGCTGTCGGTGAGGGGCCCTGGTTGATGACTTTTAGCAGTGGCTGCAGAGTTCAGGCTGCTGTGGAGGGCAAGATTTGGTGGAGAGAGGGATACATTTGCATGGGGGGGGGAGCTGGGTGTTTGGTTTCATGTTAAATGTTGGGTGTGTACCTGTATACAGCCACCCTTTTATACTATATGCACCCATTTAGAAACCTGTTTCCACCCCCAAATTGCCCCTGCGTATCAAGTAGTTAAGCATCTAAATGGGTGCATATTTTCCACTCACATTTAATGGTAGATGCCAAATTGTGCTCACAATATTGAAGGTCAGACTGAGACCTCACTAAGAGTCAAAACCATTTCCTTGGCTATTGAGGATAAAACCTTTCCCCCCACTCCCACCCCTAAGTGAGTCAAGCCATCTTAAACTAACTCTCTCTCCTTAAGCCCTTCTGAGTTCAAGAGAAGAGGATTTCAATCCTTTTTACCACCTCTAAATCCCTTTTTAAAAAGTACTGGATTGACAAACCTGGAGCTTTGCCCTGTACCTCCAGGGAGGGGAGTGGGGGGGAAGAGGGAGAGGGGTACTGCACAAACAGCAGCATGGCAAGTTCGCCTGAAAATCCTCTTCCCATAAGTGTTCCTTTTTCCTCATGTGAGAAGATAAGGGCATACATTTTCAAGGGTGACTAGTGATTTTGAGTGCCCAACTTGAGACATCTTTAAAGGAACCTGATTTTCAGAAAGTGCTGAGCTCTGACTCTCTAACAATCAGGCTCCTTTGGGCTCAATGTAGGGATAACTGGGTGAAATGTTATGGCCTCTGTTATCAACTTTGACCTCCTGTATAATCGGAGGGTCCCTTCTGGCCCTAAAAAAAAAATAAATTTCATGCTTCAATCTGAGCACCAAAAAATCACTCGTCCTTTTGAGAATGTAGGCCCACAACTTTATGGGCACCACGTGCCATCAGTCCTTGGCCTCTTCATTAAGACCCAAGCCCTTCTCATGACTAAAGTCTCCAGGTCAATCATATCACAATGACAGCGAGCTTGATCTTTTACTTTCCCAGTGTTTCCAAGGCATCCTCAGAGATTTTCTCCATCTAATCTAGACTTTCACTGTGTTTTGGGTTTTTAAAGCACTGGCAACTGCTATGAGGGATCCAGGAGAGAGATTGACATTTTCTGATGGCAGAGCACAACCCCCCCCCTATAATTAATCATAAGTGTTTTTTCCTTTCCCCCCCCCCCGCATTCATTCTCTCTCACACAATACAGGAGATAATAAAACTTTTAAGTGGGTGGCACTTTCCATTGCCCAGAACTCAGTAACCCAGCAGCAAGGAGGAGGCAGACAAGGTTTCAGATTTAAAAAAATAAATATCACTTTAGCAATTATTTCCATAGCAGAAGTGCTTTCTTCTCCTGAGGGAACATCTGTTTTCAAAGTATATTACCATCACGGTGTCAGTGACCATTCAGGGTATGGTATTTGGACATCAGCCTCTCAAGATCGACATGATTTACAATCTGGTGGGGGGTTTGGTACACTGGATCTGTGCAGTTAATGGGCCTTTATGGCTGTTAAATCACAACGAGCAGGCTGCTGGCTCCCATGCAACATATTAATAAGAGAGACCTCAGGAACCATAACAAAAGGGGTAGATAATAAGACAGAAAATATCATAATGTCACTGTATAAATCCATGGTACCCTCAGATCTGGAATACTGTGTGCAATGCCAGTTGGCCCATCTCAAAAAAAAAAAAAAATCTATTGGAATTGGAAGACGGTAGAGAGAAGAAAAAGGATTATGGGGACGGAACAGCTTTCATATGAGGGGACATTAAAAATACTGGGACTGTTCAGTTTAGAAAAGAGACAACTGAGGGAGGATATGAGAGAGGTCTATACAATCATGACAGGTGTGGAGAGAGTGAACAGGGAAGTGTTATTTAGCCCTTCACAAGACAAGAATGAGGGGTCACCTGATGTATTTAACAGTCAGCATGTTTAAAACAAATAAAAGGAATTACTTTGTAGCCAATTATTTTATCATTCATATATTGTGTGCTGTTACACTTCTATAATCCTACATTTGATTACTAGTTAGAAGGGACAAGTATGTATTAGGTGTCTAAGTAACTAGGGCTGAAACGCAGCCTTACAGGCTGAGGCCTACAGGTTGGTAGCTTAGCCACATTAAGCCTTAGAGTTAAGAAATACTTGACATAAGTAAGTAACCGAAGAATAACCTGATGCCATAAGATTATGGGAAAAGAAGTGCCAAGGGGCAGTATTGCAAACGATTAGCCATAAGATCACAAAATGCCCTAGAGATACATTTTTTCTAACACGTGCCTTAACCACAGGATGCAGGTGGTGCTTCAATGCTAATGAGAATAAAAGAAACCGTACACAATCTATGGAAAATGGGGTACACCAATATTCTTGGGGGACACCATACACCTAAGGAAAAAGAGGGTTGACACTTTCATGCACATGCGCATGGTATGAGGTACAGTCAGAATCGCATTATAAAAGAGGGAGCCCAAATTGGAAAATGTGAATTCCCTACAGGAAAAATTCCAGCAGGAATCACCCCCTAATGATCAATTGGCAAGGCATCCATCAGCCCCTAAGAATATCATTAAGGATGTGAGTATAATTGTTTTTGTAACTTGTGCATAGGTGCTTACAGGATTTCTATGCGCTTGGGTAATCATAACGGAACTTTAATAAAACTTGTAAAACAGACTAGACCTTGTGATTGTGAAATGTACGTGTGGTCACTATCCTTGAGTTTTGGGTGTTCCTAGAGACTCTAAATCTGAAGCAAGTAGCAGAGGCAATTTTCACTCGGCCGAGCTTGAAACTGTAGCCACCAGAGCCGACCCCAGGGTGGTGTAATACCACATTATTTTATTTAAAGTGAATTTAGTAAAGGCTACAACTTCTTCACACAACACAGTCAATCTGTGGAATTCATTGCCAGGGGACGTTGTGAAGGCCAAAAGTATAACTGGATTCAAAACAGAATTAGATAGGTTTATGGAGGATAGGTCCATCAATGGCTATTAGCCAAGAGGGGATCACAGACACAACCCCATGCTCTGGGTGTCCCTGAACCTCTGACTGCCAGACGCTGGGACTGGGTGACTGGGGATGGATCACTTGATAAATTGCCCTATTCTGTTCATTCCCGCTGAAGCATCTGGTACTGGCCCTTGTCAGAGACAGGATATTGGGCTACATGAACCATTGGTCTGACCCAGTATGGCCATTCATAAATTCTTATGCTCAAGCCAGATGGAACACATTGATTGGTGAAGAGAGTCAATACAGCCAATCTAGTTGTCTTAGAGGGACTCTGAGAGAAATGTGATTGCTGAAGTACCTCAGGCCTAGAGTAATACGGTGAAGCATCCTGTATGGAATACAAATAGATTTTCTTAAACTGAGAACAGACATTCCCCATATCTTACTGTCATTAGGGAGAACCTCTTATGGTATGTTAAGAGGCAGTGTGGCCTAGGGGACAGAGCACTGGACTGGGATTTTGCGTGCTTTTAGATGTACTGATGAAAAGCACTATATAAAAGCTAGGTGGTATGGTATTATTGTGAGTGATAGTAGGGAGACAAACCACAAAGCCAGCCTAGATGGAGGCAAATCTATGTACCAATTATGACTCTATTTCATTTAATAAGGGATTGTTGGTAGACGGTTTTCTTTCCGCTTCCGTCAACCTGAAACAAAACCTGAGGGGTAGGATCAAATGAGCCTTCCCCTAAACATCTGAGGCCATATTCTCTGTTGGCATCACTGAAGGCGATGAAGTTGAGTTACATCAACAAAGAATATGTCCCACTGTCCCTACTCCCAAAAAGAAACTTTACCGCTCTCATTCCATTACCTCTCTTTTAATACAATGGGATTGGCTAAATTTATCATGCAGAACATAAGAACGGCCATACTCTGTTACGCCAATGGTCCATGTAGCCCAGTATCCGGTCTCTGACAGTGGCCAGTGCCAGATGCTTTGGAAAGAATGAACAGAACAGGGCAATTTATCAAGTGATCCATCACTAGTCTTCCAGTCCCAGCTTGTGGCGGTCAGAGGTTTAGGGACACCCAGAGCATGGAGTTGTGTCCCTGATCATCTTGGTTCATTGTCATTGATGTACCTAACCTCCCTGAACTTATCTAATTCTGTTTTGAACCTAGTTATATTTTTGGCGTTCACAACATCTCCGGGCAAGGAGTTTCACAGGTTGACTGAGTTCTGTGAAGTAGTATTTCTTCTTGTTTGTTTTAAACCTGCTGACTGTTAATTATGTAAGCAGTGTCAGGATGAGCTCCACCCTGACATCTGGTGGTGAGGTGTGGCAAGTTGTGGAAAAGAACTTCAGGGGCCGATCTCATTTGCATAGGCACACCCACCACGCCTAGAATGAGACCATAGCTGCCCAAATGGTCACTTTGGCTGCTGTGGGATCCTCAGTGTCTCTGTTATTGGGGCAGGAAGAATAAATTGTTATTACCCTAATTATGGGAACTGTGCTTGGAACTGTACGTGGCCTTTTGTTATGATGGAGGGATTCACCATCAACTAAGTAGCACTCGCTAGGCAAGGGTCATGGGTTCCAAAACTGTGTGAATGGAGAGAGGCTGGGGACAAGTAGTAATACTTGGTGGTATGAGCCCCTTGGTGAGGGCCTTACATGCTGATTGTACTTCCTCCTCTCTCCACTGTGGAATATCAGAGCTAATTTTGATTTCATTAGAAGTCTAGTTATAGGCTGCTGAGCTCACTTTGGGCTGACAGTGCACCAGCACTGGGGCTCCCCTACTACAAACTGAATTCACCTAAGAGCTGAAATCACTGAGTGTTGTGTTAAGTAGTGGGGGAGCCTGAAGATATATTGTGGAGCAGTTTGCGGGATGGCTGGTGGAGCAGTGTGTGGATGGCAGGAGCTGCTTGTGGGCCGTGGAGCTGAGCGAAGGAGTTCGTGGGGCGGCTGGCAGAGCGGAGCGCTGCTATGGAGCTATGGGGCGGTCAGCTTCAGATCATGTAAGGTGCCTCTTACCCCCGTCCCATTTCCACCCAGGTTGGGAGGTAAAGCTCCGCAGATAAACTTTCAAACTCTGGGGCTGCCCTGACCAGGGACAAAGACTTTTGGGGCATTGGACTTTTGGGACTTTGGGTGATTTGGGGTTGCTGGACTCAAGAACCAAAGGGAAAAGGGCATGCCCCAATTTGCTTGGGGTGGGTTTTTTGCTCATGGGTTGTGTTATGAATCCTGTTGGTGGTGTTTCCCCAACATAATGCCACATTGTTTCTCTCTGTTATTAAAAGGCTTTTGCTACACTCAGATTATGTGCTTGCGAGAGGGGAAGTATTGCCTCTTGGAGGCGCCCAGCGGGGGTGGTATATATTTGTCCCAAGTCACTGGGTCGGGGCTCGAGCCGGTTTGCATTGTGTTATTGGAATGGAACCCCTAGATATTGAACCCGGCCCTTGTTGCTGCCAACTCTGACGGGCAGAAGGGTTACAATTACATCAGGTGATCCCTTGTTCTTGTGTTCTGTGAAGGGGTAAAGTACTCTTCCCTAGTCATTTTCTCCATACTATTCATGATTGTATAGACCTCTACCACAACCCTCATTACTTGTCTTCTTTCTAAGATGACCAGCCCCAGTCTTTTTAGCCTCCCCTCATATGGAAGCTGTTCCATACCCCTTGTGTGCGCCTTGACCAATTCTAATAGAACATTTTTTGAGATGGGAGGATCAGAACTGCGTGCAGTATTCCAAGTCAGGGCTTACTGTGGCTTTATATAGTGACATTATATTTTCTGGTTTATTATCTATCCCTTTCCAAATGTTGTTAGCTTTTTTGACTGCTGCTGCACACTGAGGGGTTGTTTTCAGAGAACTATCCAGAGTGACTCCAAGATCTCTTTCTTGAGTGGTAAGAGCTAATCTAGACCCCATCATTTTATATGTATAGTTGGATTATGTTATCCAATGTGCATTACTTTGCATTTACCAACATTGAATTTCATCTGCCACTTTGCCACTCAGACACCCAGTTTTGTGAGATCCCTTTGTAATTCTTCGCAGTCTGCCTGGAACTTAACTATATTGAGCAATTTTGTATCATCTGCAAATTTTGCCACCTCACTGTTTACCCCTTTTTCCAGATCAGTTATGAATACGCTGAATAGGACGTAACTATCCTGAGTTGTTTTGTATTGTGTGCATGTCTGTCTCAGCTCAGGGACCCTGTTTACTGTAACTCCCTCCCCTAGGCATTCCTCAGATTCCCTTGCTGGCTGTGTGTTCAGAGCTTGGAGGAGATATTTGACTAGAAGTCTTGGATAATTTTGACCTTCCTTTCATCCCTAGTTCTTCCTCCTGGATTTTCTCTTCCTTATCTAGTTTTATTGCCTAATCGTAAATAAGCGGGGATGGAGGATATGCCAGCTTGAGTTTAAATTTTGCTTTAAGTTCTTTTGTACAGTGTCCCACATACTGTGTTTGGAGATGAGCACTGTGAATAAAGTATAAAAAATAAATAACGGTTGGATCTAATATGAGAATGAGAGCTATGTTTATGGCTACTATCATCTCCCTCTGGTGGCTGGTTAGTTCTCCAGCCACAGATGTCTGAAACAATGTTTCAATGGTAACAGCTTGGAAATAAATGAAGACAACGGAAGCAGTGGGAGTTGAGTTCCACCTATACTGTAGCTCATGTATACAGGGCTGCAGGCTGTATGCTTCCCTTTTCTCTTCTTGCTCAGGCTTCAGCTCAGTGCAACCTTGCGCCAAAACATCACACCACCTTCTGAGGTGGGGAAAATCGCAAAAGAAAAATTCAAACCACATGCAGGACAAACAATGTGGTCCTGCATTAAGGAACCTAGATCTCCTGATGCCCAGGTTAGTGCATTTCCTGATTCTGCCACAGATTTCCTGTGTGACCATGAGCAAGTCAGTTAGCTTCCCTGCCTCAGTTCCCCAACTGTATAGATGGGTTAATTCTTCCTTCCATTCATCTGCTTTGTGTATTCAAATGACAAAATCTTTACATCAGGGGCTGTCTCTTACAAGGCAAGTTGCATGTTAACACATTAGTTAGTCATACTGCATCCTCACAGGGAAGCCTGCAGCTCATCTTAGCTAGTAAATGTTAGTTCTAAAACAGCTTCCCCTGTCTACATTCAGGTTCTAAAATGCACTGGTTAAAACGTGTTCGTTCACATATGTCTTACCCTATTGTGGACAGGCTCAGAGACAACCCATGCCTGCCACTACTTGGGGAGGGGCAGAGTGAGGGCCGTCAGCTTCAGCAGTGTTATGGAGACTGCTCAGCCATGTGACCATGCTCAGTACCAGCAAAGCAGCAAATCTGGGGAGGGGGGGAGAGCACGTGAACCCACATGCGTCGCCTCTGGACAGACTGTGTCTGTACAATGTCTAGCACCATGTGGTCCTGGAGTTGCTAATAAAATACAAATATATATTACATACACCTCCCACACACAAAAAGACAAACGTAAAAATACACAAATGAGGGGAAAATAAGTTTAAAACAAAATTTCAAAATCCAGAAGAGAGACAGGTGACAGAGAGAAAGGAGAGCTCTCTTCATCCCCTGGCCCAGCTGCCATCAAGGGACACAGGAGAAGAGGCTGCCATGCCTTCCCTGCATCCCCCCAGTTCAGCTAAATCTATTACAAGGGGTGGTTCCAGCAAAAAAAGCATTGAAAGCACTGCCCTAGCTTCTATAGCTGACATGCTCACACACCCACACACTTGAGCAAGTGTGAACGATAAGCCAGCAGAGGGCAGTGAAAGCACACATACATGCTAGCTAGTTTGCAGATGCAGCAGGGGATGGACCCATGTGCTCTCTTCTGGGAAATAGAGACTGTTACGCAATCTAGAGATGCTCTCTCCCTTCCTGGGATCTTGAGGAGTCAGCCCCTTGCGCCTAATTCTTGACTCACTTTTGCTGATGTAATTCAGGAGTAACACCACTGAATTTCTGGAGGTGTGCTGGTGTGAGAGGAGAATCAGGCACTTGCTGTTGCCTTGCAAGCCTCTCCGATGAGAGGAACGTACGGGCGGAGGGGTTGGTTTGGTTCTATAGGAAATTCCATTCAGTTCTCTCCAGATGAAGGACAATCTCTGCAATGCCGGGCTTATCTGGGGCAGAGGAGCGGGCTCTGGCAAACAAGTCAAAGCAGTGCCAGAAAACCCTGTAACACAGACCTGATTTTGTTATTATTTTGGCACTCCTAAAATTTATAATCTGCGCAGTGGATTTTTCTGAAACAGCATATGGTACGGTCTGAGTTACTGTCAAAATAAATTTTTCTCCTTAAGGGCTCAAAAATTAACCATAGCCAAGACTAAGTAGGAAATACAGAGAGAGGCAATCCCTAAGCAGACAATTCAACACAAAGGACCATAATCCACAATTGTGTGTGTCCAGGCCACAAAGAAGCCACGTGTCGCCCTCAGAATATCTTCCAGGGGCGGGGCGGGGCAGTGGGGAGGAGAGACACAGAGCTGGGTCTATACTACATGCAGGAGCCTCAACAAGAGAGCGGTTTCTGGTATGGCTTTGGGGTAGGAGGGGTGTGGCCGGTCTGGTCACATACCATGATTATTCTGCAGCTACCACAAGGCCCATAGGGGTGGAGGATCCATACAGCCAGGGTGCGGGGTATGTGCAAACCAGCCCTTAGCAGCCTCAGAATGAGTGCGTGTACGTGTGCAAGCTCCCTCCCGCCTGTCCTTGTACTGGCCCAGGGATGAATTACCTCTAAAGAGAGTCTGATAAAACAGAAACTGTGTTTCAAATACCCCTGGGCAGCCCTTGCCTGAAAGTTCTCTCTCCACACTGGAAAGTGGGCAGCTGGTGACAACATGCAGGTAGACGCTCAAAGAGTTAACGGGGGGTGGGGGGGGAGAAGGGGTCTCATTGCACCCAAGTAATGCTGCTGACTCTGCTGGATCCCTTTTAAATTATCGTTAAAAAAAGCACTGCCCCTTACTGAACCAGTATGAGCTTTTGTATCCCCCGGCTTGCACAACAATAAGGCACTCCTATATTCATGTCTGTGAGGACAAACACGTTAATCACAGCAGGGATGAATTTGCCCCAATGAGTTTTTCCCCTGCCTAGTTATTTAAAGTGCATAATGAGGTTTGTAGTTTGCAGATTCTTCTGGCTTCAAGTGCTATATGTAAAGCTACCTCATAATGGAAAAATACAAAGACAACTGCTCAAAGAGACATTAAAATAAGATTCAATCTCCAAGGAGGAATGGAAGCTTTAATTTTTGGCATGAGAATGGACAGAGATTTTAAAAAAGGGCTGCTGTTTATCCTGCAATGGCATTTCTAGCCCTTGAGTGCAATCTATGTTAGATGCAGCTGGGCGCTGGCCTGCTGTGTGGAAAGACTTACTCCTTGATTAAAGTCATATGGGAACCAAGCTGAGTGATAAATGTTAGCAGAGAGTACCTAGCATTTTGCTGTCTTTTAGTTAAGAGCTCTTCCCTTGAGGAGTCAGTTTACTAGTGAAAGCTTCTGAAGATGTCTGTGTAAAACTGAATGCTCCCAGCTTTATGGGAACTAAAGAATGAAACTTCTTGAGTTGTGTGTGATATCTTTGGGAGCTATATTCCCCAACACTGAAGTTTATAGAGATCTCCTTAATGCTGGAACAAGGGAAAACTAATAAAGACATGCACTATTTGGCTTTGAGTTTTGAAATTGCTTCTGGGGCCTGTGCTCTGTAATGAGAAACCCTAGATTTGACACATGAAATAAAATTGGTCTGGATGTAAAATTGGTCTGGATGTAGTTCCTAAAGTGAAACTTCTTTTGACTAACCTATGCTGACTTTTGTTTCAGTATTACAGTCAAACACTCTGCATACAGGGTCAAATACTCTACCCATTGACCAGCCCAAGCAGCTAGGTGCATGCACAGGGGAAAGGGTGGGAAGGAGTCCTTCACTCAAGACGACAGAAGCTATGTCAGCACAATTGCTGAAGTGAATTGCAAGTTCTCTCTTTAAGAGTTAGGGTGCAGGTTCCTGTTCCTGGGCTAGGGGGCTCTGTAGGAAGTGTGCATTCATTACTGCTGGGGGAATTTTGCGCTACTGTGCGTGCACAGAATTCATGTCCCGTGCAGATTTCTTTGCTTCCCTGCAGAAAAATGACTTTCTGACAGGGAAGCTGCAAGAGCAGTTATGCACCACTCCCTAGCTGCACAGGTACATCATTTCAGGCACCCAGAGCAGCCGATGGAGAGGTAAATCGCCACAGGCTGGGGACACCCCAGCCAGTGGCTCCTACCCTGAGCCAGGATCAGCTGCTAGTCCTGGCTGGGCTGGAGGCAGGGGAGGACAGGATTTCCTCTTCCTCTGTGTCAGACCCACCCCCAGAAACCATCCCCAGCTGCAGGAAGCTCAGCATCCTTCCCTGCTTCCTGTCCCCATTGCGTCACAGCTGTGGAGGGAGGGGTCACTGTATGGGGAGCTACTCCCCCATCCATCCAACCCCCATGCATCTGGACCTCCTATACCCAGACACCCCCTACAAACCTCAACCTGTACACCCAGTACCCCCCTAGCCCTCCATAGCCAAACCCCACCCCATTGAACCTCAATCCCTGCACCCAGACTCCCTGCCTCCGGGCTCCCACCCCTGCACCCAGATCACCCCCCACTGAGCTCCCTGCCCTCAACCCCCCACCTTGACAAGCCCCACCCCCCGCACCACCCTGAGCCCCCACAGCCAGACCTCCATGCCACTGATCCCTAACTAGCTTCACCCAGACCCCCACCCCACCAAGCCCCACTTCCCCAGCACCCAGACCCCTCTGCTGAGCCCCAACCACTTTCACCTGGAAGCCCCTGCAGAGTCCCATTGCCCCTACACCTGGAACCCCGACAATGAGCCTCTGTGCATCCAGATCCCCCCACACCTAGACCCCCCCCCACTGAGCTGCCTGCACCCAGATTGTCCCACACAGAATCCTCTCACCCCACACCTGGATCCCCCCCACACTGAGCCCCTTCAGACTTGTATTCTGCCTGGTTGAGCCTGCCTGCCGCACACCTGGCACAGAGGAGCAGAGCCCTCAGGGTGTTTCTGGGGTAGGCCCATGCCTTGTGCTGTGTCAGGGTTGGGTCCATGTCCCAGGGGTGGGGAGTCTGCAGGATGATCTCCCACCTTCATATAACCAGTGGCCTGTGCTCCCCACTGTCATGCTGGAGCCTCTGCATGTATTTATTGACAAATAAAACTTGCAGAATTTTTTAAAATATTGTGTGCAGAATTTTTAATTTGTTGGTGCAGAATGCCTTCAGGAGTAATTCATGTGGTCAGTTTTGCAGACAGACAGCTAAAGTAAGGCAGGGGTTTGTTGTGCAGCTCAGTTTTTAGAGAGCAGCTTTTTTCCTCTCTGTTTTTTTTTTTTGGGGAGGGGGGTTCTCGTGAACTGAATTTTATTTGCAATTCTAAGAACTAAAGTAGTGTTTTGTTGCAACCTCCCAGCAACAGTGTTTATATTTTTATCTAATTTCTCTGTGTGTATTCTGTGAACATAACACATCATAATGCAGCCCTCCCTCTGCAGGTAGGCACTATAAAATCCTCTAGTCTTGAACCCATCCCATCTCCACCCTTCCCCTATTATTGCGTAGCGCCTCAAAGATTCTTTTGTGCTCCACACCTTTTCCACTGTGTGGGTAGCGTCCACACCCATGGAGAAAGAGGCAGGATTTATGTCTCCAACTAGCTGAGCTCATGCCGAGGAAAATGGAAAATAATTGCCCACTCCCCACACCTCACCCTGCCGCGCACACCCTGTGCGCACACACAATCCTGCCATGAAGAAAAGGAGTACTTGTGGCACCTTAGAGACTAACCAATTTATTTGAGCATGAGCTTTCGTGCTCAAATAAATTGGTTAGTCTCTAAGGTGCCACAAGTACTCCTTTTCTTTTTGCGAATACAGACTAACACGGCTGTTCCTCTGAATCCTGCCATGGGTTGTTAAAAGCCTAACCATCTTAACTGATGTGTTTGCTTTGGCCCCCACAGCTTGTCCAGTCACCCCAGGGGGTGCCCTCCTTACTTTGGGAAATGCTATCTTAAGCAGAGAAGTAGTTAGCAGAGCTTAAACCTATTGCATTACCATTGTCATATGTGTATATATATATATAAAACGCTAAGTGTTCTGGGTACCTTACAGATGTGAGAAGCACTTGCTGTCTAAAATGCATACAGTCTGATTTTCTGGACTGTTCTAAGTTTCTTATGCCTTCCCAATGGTTTATATAGGCTACCATTATAGACTTGTCTAAATTTTACATGTACAGTATTCTTTGAATTATTTTACAATCAGGGAGATGTGGCATGAAAACAGCTCTTGTCTTGAGTACTGTATCATGATGTTGGCTCAAGAGATTTCTCTCCTGCCATCCAAATCCTTGGAGCTGAATAGAGGAACAAAAGTTGCTTGTTTTCTCCACCTCCACACTATCTTAAGACTCTTGTTTACAATATTATCTCATCCATTGGGAAGGGAATAAGGGCTTGTGTTACTCTAGCTAGTGTGCATTTTGAGACCACCACCAAGGGCAACAGAGGGTACAGCTGGTGGGCTACTTGTGGAAGGTACCATTACGAGGCAGTTCTCAAGAAGTAATATTTGTGAGCACATCTATGAAAGAAGAAACCAAGGACTTGCTGTAGGAAGGATGACAACTGTGCAGTCACTTCATGATGACTTTCTGTGAGGCCCAGGAAGGAGGAAAAAGTCAGATCTAAAGTGAGTTAGTATGTGTTAAAACAGATGTCAAATTGAAGCAGTTTGCATTGATCAGAAGACTGGTACTTTTCCTTGGCGGCTGCCATCTTGTGATCCAGAATTTAGACTTTTTTAAAAAAACCCTCTGGCCCTTATGTTTGCAAAAGTAATCTTAAAAGTGAAAACCCAATGTAATCAAAGCAGTGATGTCTGCAGAGAGCCTGAAACAGTAGTTCTGAGAGGTGTGAACTGCTTCCATTCATCTCAGTGGGGTGTTAACCCCCAAGCCTAATTATGACAATTTAAATGTCAATAATTAATTATTTCATTCAAACCATGCAAAGTTACCATCCTAATCTGATGTTAATGGTATCTTATATTGGTGTCACGGGTGGGCAGAGCTTTGGAGAGTAATGCTTTTCCCTCCAGTTCAACCCCTGCTCTGAAGAAAGCTATACTCTGCCCGTGTCTATGTAAAATGTTTGACCAAGATTTTCAAAAATAGGGTCCTAAGGCTAGGCTCCTGCATGCATATTTAGGCAGAAGTGTTGAGGAGCAGCAGCCATTTTTATAAGCTTCTTCCAGGCTTCCTCTGGCATTGGTGTGTTAGGTTCAGTAAAATGCACAGCGGTCAGCAGTAGCTGACCTGTCCTCCCTCTCTCACCGTTACTCCTTTTGGGGGTTTGTAGTTCCCATGGTTCTGGAGCATGAAGGCTCTTGACCTCATGGATGGCAGGGCAGAACTGGTTGTCCCATGGGCATAGTCACTACTCATTTTCTGCTGCAAGGATCCCAAGCCGGAAGTGAGATTGTAACAGTAACAGCTGGGAAATCTAACAACGAGGGAGGCGGGATGTCAATTAAAGGAAACATTCGACCTGCTGATGCTTACACAGCCTCTTCTGTTGCCAGGAGAGACTTCAGATTAACATGGGAATTGCTCTTACACCTGGCAGATAACAAAATCTGCAACAGCAGTGTTCTGCTGTTCAGTGTTATTCACATAGCTGAAGTTGCGTAACTTAGATCGATCCCCCCTGCCTGTGCTAGACCAGACCTTAGTGTGGGTGTTGTCTTTGTACGCAAGGGAACAGCCATAAAAGAGAGAACAGGGAAGAGGGTCCACATTCTGCAAAGCACTTAAGCACGTGTTTTAACTTTAAGCAGGTGAGTAGTCTCACTGACCAGTGGCACTCCTCATGTGCTTAAGTGCTTTATTGAACTGGGGCCAGGATGAACAAAGAATAATATGAATGGAAAAGAAAACACAAATGCAAAGAACAAAAAGGTAATCAAACCTCTTTCTCATGCCATCTAGAGAAACACTGCTGCTCTGTGACTCAAACCAACATGCAGCAAGTCAGACATCGGTGGAAAGGAATTGAGAGGATTATTTCACAATTTTATTGCACAACTGAAAATTAAACTTTTTTTGTTTTTGTTTTTTAATATTTACAAGCCATTTATTTTGCACGCACAATCTAAACAGCATTTTCCCCAATAAAATTATCACCTAGAAAACTTACACACAGACTGAAGCATACATGTAAACTAAGTGTTTTGTGTTAAATGCCAGTTGCCTCAATCTAACAGCCCTGGAGGGATGAGGCGCTTGGGAATGGGGATACAGAGGTCATCCCTCTCTAGGGAGCACTTCTGTTCAAGAGTTGCTTGTAAAACAAAATGGATGGATTTTCTTTTTCTGTCCTGAAATGTAGTATAAGGACCACCCCCACTCCCAGTGGGAGAGAAACTGAAGAGTTCACTATTCATTCACACAGGAGGCCTTCCATTAGGGTAATGCACAGACAAGGACAGGATTTTAAAATTCAAATCCTTCCATGTGACAGGTCTTGCAAAACAATGACGAGCCTCCCTTCCTGCATCGCTCACCATAAGGATTATGAAATCCCAGTCTTCCCCCTGAAGAATGTAAAAATACCTGTGTCATGGCAAAAAGGAGTCAGAGTCAAATCAAGCCCGCTTGGTGAGGGGAAATGTGGTTTCTCCTTTCATATGGATTCATTTCTTATGTCATTAGAAGAGTGCCAACAGATATATTGCATATGCTGTTCCTGACCTCTGCAAAACCCTACAACAGTAGCATGATGCAATGACATTTGCATATCCTTACCCACATTGCCTTGTGTAATATTTTGCTTCAACTATCAACTATTAAGATCTTCATCCCTCTATTCTCGAAAGCAATGTGTTCTCGTCTGTTAGCACGCAGTGTCCATCACAGTGCCCTTGAATTCCAAAGCACACAAGCTGCTGCTCCCATGGCTGGTCAACTCACTCATTCTTAGTCACTTAGGCTGACATTTTCAAAATTGTCCACACACTTTTGATGCTCAACTTGCAACACTTAGGACCTGATTTCTAGAGGAGCTGGACACCCTCGTCTCCAAATGGTGTCAAAAACTGCGGTGGTTGCTCAGCACCTCTGAGAAGGAAGCTATAGGTAGCTCAAGTTGGAACACTGAAAAATGGAGGCACCCAAAACTTAGTAGACATATTAGAAAAATAGGGACAACGGTCCATTGCCTTTTTAATGCACTCAGCACCTGTTAGTCTCCTTCATGTTGTGAACTCTTCTGAGAACGTCAGCTAAATGGAAAAACTGAAGCTGCAGCAACCTGCAGCAAGCTTGGAAGGAGAGTAACTATTTATGTACTCTGTTACCTGGTTTGCTGTCCATTTGGTTCATTTCTACATATGCTACCAGGGGATGGCTTTATGGAGGACAAATCAGCTGGTTGTGTGAAGGGAAAAAAATAAAATGGGCCTTTTCAAATCTTCCAATGCCATTGCTTTCCCCAAAGCTATGCATGGTCATCATTAGGGCCCTACCAAATTTACGGCCATGAAAAATGCATCACAGACCGTGAAATCTGGTCTTTTGTGTGCTTTTACCCTATAGAACTATACTGATTTCATGGGGAGACCAGAGTTTCTCAAACTGGGGGTCCTGACACAAAAGGGAGTTGCGGGGGGGTTGTAAGGTTATTTTTTGGGGGGCGGATCATGGTATTGCCACCATTACTACTCCCCTACAATAACCTTGTGATACCCCCCCCAACTCCTTTTTGGGTCAGGACCCTTACAATTACCACACCCTGAGATTTCAGTTTTAAATAGCTGAAACCATGAAATTTACTATTTTAAAAATCCTGTGACCGTGAAATTGACCAAAATGAACCACAAATTTGGTGGGGCCCTAGTCATCATTAGCATCTCACACCCAATGGTTGGTAAGGTTGGATGCAGGATTGGTACAGGATTCTGAGCATCTTCAGGCATCTCCCCTTCCTCTGAGGCTATTAACATTGTGCTATATTCAAGGCTTGATCCCTCTATTCCTGACATTCAGAGGTTTTGTTTACTTTAAAGTAGCTCTTTCCTTCCTCCCCCCCAACCCCCCCAAGAAGTTAGCAAGGAAAAGGTGGATTCTCTGCACAATAAGCATAAACAGCCCACAGGCTGTGAGAAGATACTCTACTATCTTAAAAATATCTGACAAAGTAATGGGAGAGAGGGACACTATCGCCAGCGATAAATGTGGGGAAGGTGAAGCACAGGTAAAATGTGTGATGGCCTGGATGCAAGAAGATCATGGGATCAAGCCTTTTAGAAATTTCACTTGGCCTTAAAGAAATTTCATGCTAACATAGGAACTGCACGAAGTGGGGGAAATGTTGAGTGCCCAATGTGCTTGTACGTATGTGTGCAATTGCTCATGGTGTTACTGCCTTTTGACTAAAAAACAGTAATTCCTGGGAATGATGTTTAGAGGCACAGGGGGTCAGGAGCCAGAAAAGTTGCAACAATAGGAATATGTTAAAAAAATAAAGATAAAACATCGGGATCCCATCCTTGTGGCTTCCAACCACTCAACTTCCTCTCAAGTTTGGACTTAACTAAAAACTGCCAAAATCACAGAATAAAGAGAAGGGTGTGCAGAAATGCAGAAGCCTAAAAGTGGAAGAGCACCCGTTTGCTTTTCATAAAAGAAAGGGACCGTGATGGTGTATCTTTAGTAAAGAACTTGCCATATGGAATATCATGAACCTATGTTCTTTCACACGTACAGTCAGAGAAACTACTGAGACAGGAACAGCCCCTGTGAAGTCTCAAAGGTCAAGACCAATACTCCAGGCAACAGGGAAGTCTAGCCCTTTTATTGAACTGTTTCTTGGAGGATCCCAGTGACCCACAATTCTAGTCTTCTGCTTCACACAATGTCCTGAAAACTTCCAAGTGTGATGGGAACTGAAGAGAGCTGTACAAACCTCTTGCAACAAAACTTCAAAAAGACTCTGAAGTCTGCTTGTTTCTTATACAAATGTGGAAATGAAATCAGCAAAGTTTTTTGTCTGAAATATTTTTGGGCCCAGATAACTGAGACTAAAACTGAACTGTTTTTGCTCGCTTCCACTATAAGCACAAGTTTTTAAAAAAAGGCTGAGTTCTATGGGTCCACAACAAATTTTCTGACAGTTGGTTGGTTATGTGTTAGGTCTACTGGCCTGGATGAATCCCCATGAATATGAACTTTTGCAAAATCCATATGCTGCTCACGAATCTTAACAAAACCCATTGATTTTTTAGTTTGTCTTTGCTTTACTTTACTTTGAACAAACCCAAAACTTAAAAGCAAAGGATACAAACTCTGCCCAAACAGTTCAGTGTGAACCAATACCAGCAGGATGTGCAACTTTTTAAGGCCAGAAGGGACCATTTTGGTCATCTACTCTAATCTCCTGCATATCACAGACCCTAGAACCACACTGTCATGCCTTACCATTGAATAGCTGTACCATTTGGATTTTTATGCCTTCCTGTAAGTGGTAAGCACTGGGCAGGGTCTATGTGTGTGTGGGGAAATTACATAAGTTATATGCCCTCAGTCTGAATCTGCACGGTGGTGAGTCCCAAAAATGAGTGATAGACGCCTATTATCATTGGAGAACTCTTTATGAGCTGTAGTGAAGCACAGCAAAGTCTACCCAAAAAGTAGATTATACATAGAGATCACTTGGATCTTCTAGAAAAACCAAAACACCCTGATATGCTGCTGCCTACTCATGGCTTGTGTTTTGTTTAGTATGGATGAGTAGCCAGAGGAACAATCAGGATACACTGGTTTTCAATTTTTCTTCTTTAGATGTCAGTTGTTTTAGAGCACTGCAAGCGAGAACGGATGCAGCAATAAATCTGTCTCAAAATCAGCAAAAGAAGCTTGCAAGGACACTAGCTTTGCTTCAGCCATTAACTAACCAACCAACTGTTGACTTCAGGTGGGCAGAGTTTGGAAAGGATGAATGTCCTGATTGCTGCCATTACCATAGTTGTTGTATTCCTCCGGTGTTTCTCCTTTGCTCACACACAGCAGTGCAATGCCTATGGGATCAGCAGAACTAACAAAGATCATGAATCTTTGAGCCGAGGCTGGTTTAATCTCAAAGCTCGGCTTCGCAAACTCTGCAATAACCTAGATCATTTAGAATAGGGAGGCCATGTGGTCTAGTGGTTAATAAGTAAAGGGCACAGATCCCGGACAAACCTCAAAACTAATGTTCAGTTGTGACTTAGCGGTCTTCAGAGGTAAGTCAACAGGTGTTTTCACTCACTTATTCTTCCTGTATTTTGGCTCTTTTTAAAAAATGAGACAGGCCATTATTTACTGCATTTTAGAATTCACATGTTTAGGGTCCAATAGTGTAAGCCCTCCATGTGTGTAACTCCCACTGACTATAAAGGGCCCTACACATGAGAAGGACTTATAGAATGAAACCCCAAGCATTCTACACGCAAAGCTTAATGCATAGGGTTTAACTGATTTTCCCAAAGGGTTTCCAAGACCAAGTTTAAACCTACCCTTTGCAAAAGGGGGCCTGGCTCTGCTCAGAATCAAGGAGACTAAAATATTATTCAAAGATCAATACCAGTGAGGATAAAAAGAAATACCAACAGCGGCCACATTCCCTGAGCACCGTCCATCTCGTGCATTGAATGAAGCAGGGGTCCTCTGAAAAAAATAGCATGTGATCTTAAAGATTGTATTATAAGGCATGCACACAAAGGGTCAGATTAAGGTTGCATGAGCAACTTTAATTTGGGCATCTCCTAACTTTTCAGTGCTTCACTTTACAGCATTCTTTTAATGTAGCTCTTTGTATGGAAAAATATATACATGCACTGTTTATAAGAGAATTATGTTGCTGTAATACCTAGGAAAATAGCCAGGGTTTGGTTTGAACTCTTTGGTCTCACCTGTTTAGAGATCTCTGCAACTCTGAAGCATAACTAGCAGAGGGTAAAGACTGTGTGTCCAAGCAGAGTTTCAGCCTGAAGTCAAAACCATTTCCCTTCTTTGGATTTAAACCATGCCCTTAATGCTAGCAGATTATTAGACGCAAACATTGCCTTTTTGCACTGCACAATCGTTTCTTGTCAGTATAGGAGGAGTCAAAAGGAGTAGGACATTATTCCCTTATTGAAACGGTAATTAACTGGGGAAAATAAATCAATCTAATCCTTACAGTGGATACTACAATGCGGCATGACAGAAAAGACATAACCTTGTAATTTGGGGTTTATAAAACTCTGCATACTTACATGACGAACAGGGTAAGAGTTCCACTACAGGAACTAGAAGTACTTTTGGATAAACGACCAACATACGTAGTCCATCACTTGAATAAATGTTTTGTCTTTTTTTCTAATTCGCAAATTATTTCTTAAACAGCCCACAGCAACTACACTCTGTAGGGCAAGTACACTCTGTGTCCAGGGAATTTTTAAGATGAAAATGTTGTGCCCAGTTAACTGGCACATACAGTAAGTTCCTTTTGACATTAATGAGCATTCTGTGTCTGCATTCTGATGTTGGGGGTCCCCTAAAAATAGGGTATCATAGATCCATGACTATAAGCACTTTCCCAAGCAGTAATGGCTGAACAAGGCCAGTAGTTTCTTTCTACTCTGACTGCTTATAATGTTAATTTGAAAAAATCGTCAATTGGGTCCTGATTCAGTAAAGCATTTAAATATTTCTATGCACACTCTAACTACGCATTATAGGCTCCTAACATAAAGAAGCAGAATACTGACATGTCAAAGATGTTTCAGCATCTTCGATACCAGAGTGGAAATGTTGGTTAATTTGCTTTCATTGTGCATGGGTGACTGACTCAGTTGTTCCAGTCTGGTTGATTAGAGATGCAGAAACTTGATTTAAAAAAAATACTTTGGGGGTTTTTAACTTGAGGAGCAGACACATACCAAAGACCACAGAATTTTTCCTCCTTTCCTGCACTCCAACAATCAAACAAAATGGAACCCATTTCACTTCATAGCTATTGATCCTCATCTCACTCCACCTGCTGAGTTCTGTGTCCTGTTGATGGTCCATAGAAATCTGATGAATATCCCTTATGATATCTGGCAGAGTAGGAGGGAGTGTCTCTAAGACTAGTATCGATGCTGATTAAAAGGCAACAACTCAAGGAGTCCTGCACAGTCTTCCTCAGCTAAAAAAACAGATGGTGGCCATTAGGCAGGCCATGGTGATAGGGGAATTGGCACAATCTGGAGATCACATGATCTTCCAGGTAGAAGTTTATCGTTATATTTGAATAAACAGTCATGTAAAAATAAGAACATTAAAAACATATTTTTATATTTAATTATAAAATTGACTGTTGTACCTAACAGAAGACCACTTGTAATGTGTTTGTACAGGGCATTTAGAAAACTGATGGCTCAGTCATGTTAAGGCCTTGTTTTCACCTGTGCAGAGAAATAGCAGCTGCATCCATGATGAAATTATTATGCTTCTCCCTCTAATACAGAACTCACTACACTGCAATAAACTACACTGCAATTAATATTAAATGGTGGTGCCGCTGTCACTGAAGGGATGTCTGTGATTTAAATAGAAACCACACGGGAAGCTGTGAGAACCTATTGCATAAATAATCTGTGCTTTAAAAATTATGTGAACGCATCCAAAGTCTTCACTTCTAACATGGTGGTGGAAATGCAGGTGCAGGTGCAAATTCCTTCACCCCAGTGAGTCCCAGATGATGATTTTAAGTCCCACTTGAAAAAAAAATGCACATATACTACGTGGAGCCAGACGGCTGGCACACAAAACTGGCAAGGTTTGGGGGGATTAGTTAAAGCAGGAGCTGAAGGAAATCTCACAGGTACCAAGGATGACTCAGGTCAGACAAAGACAGCTGCTAGGGTTGTTTGTAATAGAAAGATATATCTTTATCTAGTAAAAAATAGGATGGCAATTAGAGCCAAACTGGAGAAGGGACAGGCTGAGATTACAGAGGTACATTTCAGAAAAGTATCAAAGTGTGAGATGAAGGAATGTAAGAAAAATAAGTGCATGGGCAAAACCAGAAATGTCTATATAACAATGTGAGACGCTTACAGAAAAAATAAGGGAGTTAGAATGCACGGCAGTGGGTGAGGACCTTGAGATAATAGGAATTGCTGAAACAGGGTGGAATGTCAGGAGCCAGTGGGATACAGCCATACCTGTGTATAAACTATCCAGGTTGTAGAGATGGGAGAGGCTCACTATGCTTACAGGATTCCACAGAATGTAATGAGTTAAAATTTCTGAGGGGAGAGGTCCACAGAGTAGAATGTGCAGGGACATAAACCCCAAATTAGAAGAATGCAAATACACTAGTAGGATTATATTTCTGTCCTCCTGACCAGGAAAAGGATATTAGGTAAATAATGTATAGGGAGATTAGAGAGGCAACTAAGCCTGATAAAACAGTAATAATGGACAGCTTCAACTACCCACACATGAGCTGAGCAAATGTCATAAAACAAAAAGTTTCAAGAACCTATTTCTCAACACCTTGAATGACTGCTTCTTGGAACTGCTATTTCTAGAGCACACAAGAGGAGAAGCTTGCACCCTAAATAACATACAGGAGCTGGTTCAAGAAGTAACTCTAGTTGACCTAGTCAGTAGTAGTGACTATGGTATAATTCAGTTCAGCATCCTTTGGGGAGGAATCACATCAAAAACTAGTATGATGACACTTGTCTGTGAAAAGCAGGATTTAAAAAGAAGCAGGTCAAAAATGTCTGAAATCAAAATTAAAATCCTTAGACTCAGCATGGAGGATACTTATGCTCAGAGACTCACAGAAGGCATGGATACCCCTAAACAAATAAAAAAAGGAAGAGGACATGAAAATAAAAGTATGATTAAATGGTAAGTTTCAAGACAAATGGGAAATCAAAACTTGGTTGAAAGAACTATAAAACTTAAGATGGAAACCAGGAGGGCTCAAAGGGAATTTGAAGAGCAAATAGCCATAGGTATAAAAACAAATTTGCTCCATCTGCCAGAAGCAGAAAACCTGCAGTAACTGTTGGGTCCTCTGGATGGTCAGGGAGCAATTAACGGCTATAATGACACTGTCATGAATTCAATACCTTCTTTGCATCAATCTTCTCCACAAAGGACATTGCAGAGATATCTATCCCAGAGACTCACTCTTTCCAGGAAATAAAGATAAGGAAATGTCGTAGACTAAGGTGTCAAAAGAGAAGGGGCTGGAAAAAAAAATCTATAGGTTAAAGAGCATTACGTTTCCAGGCTGAGAAGGTATTCATCAGAGAGTTCAGAAGGACTCAACAAATGAAGCAACCAAGCTGCTAATATAAACATGCAATCTCTCATTAGAATCCGCTACTGTAGCAGGGGACTGGAGGGCAGCACGTACATTTTTTTAAAATGATGCCAGAGGGTAATCCTGGGAATTAAACAGCAGTCAGCCTTACTTCAGTACCAGGGAACTTGATTGAGAGTCTCATACAAAACAGAATTAGAACACGCCTTGATGACTATGACAATACAAATAAACCAGCACAGCTCTTATAAAGAAAACCTGTGACACTCTAATCTATTAGAAGAGTCTGAGCCGCTCATCTTACACCAGCCAACATATCTGAGCCTAAAACGGGGGTGTCAGAATTTGCTGCCAGTACGCGCCAGCAACAAATTACTACTTGCCCCACTCCCACCCCCCCACCAGAAGGGGGAGCAGGGACAGAATTGTGGCTAATGACGCTAATGGCATGGCACAACAAGGCACCTCCCCTTGCTATGGGTTGTGTCCTTGTGGTACAATCTAACCCATAACTAGCACTGCAGGAGAATGGTGTTCCCCCTGTCCCCAGGCATCATTGTGAAACAAAGAAGAAATTAACATCCAGCACTTAACTAGTGCCATAGAACAGCTTTAGTTATACAGCAGGACCGACTAGGAATTTCAAGAAGGTAAATCAGCACTTCACACCACTGGACTACTTAGGCCTTGTCTACACTAGAAAATTAGGTTAGTTTAACTACGTTGGTTAGGTGTGTGAAATATTCACACTCCTGAGCAGCACTGTTAAGCTGACCTAAGTCCCCGTATACACAACCCTAGGCTGACAGAAGAATTCTTCCATTGACCTAGCTGCCGCCTCTCAGGGAGGTGGATTACCTAGGCCAATGGAAGAACACCTCCCGTCAGCATAGGTAGTGTTTACACTGCAGCGTTTTAAGTGTAGACATACCCTTAGGAACAGATTCTGCCACCCTTACTCCTGGTGAAGAATCACTGGGACTATTTGTGAAGTATTGCACTACTCAGTTTGAGAAAGGATGGCAGATTAACAATGAGGGAGGGAGGGGTTGTTTTATAAATATGCCTTTGCTAGGGCTTAACTCCTCACAAGTTTTCAGGTGAGCCATTAAGTACAGGAGAAAAGCAATTTGGAAAAGTAGGAAGCGATAGATTCTTACACAGTCCACACCCACAGGGGAAAATGTAACAACTACATCCAGACTCCCTCCTGGTCTTATTTCTTGTCTCAAAGAAGTTGCTTTTTTCTTTTGCTGTTCTTTTCTTAAATGTTTGTATGATTAACCAAAATTTGTATTGTAAACACCTGGCTTATTTGTGTTTTGAAGTTGCTGTAAATAAACCCCTCAAAAAGTAGCTGTTTAGAAAGAAAACCAAGATCTAGCATGGTGAGGTGGGGAGGAAGATTCAATGACTGGAAAATAGAATAAAATAATGAGCACAATGAAGTGTGGATCCATTATATAGTCTAGGCAGCAATGTCTGTAAGTACTGTTCTACATGGTCTGGAATAGGAAGAGGGACACACTTCTCACTTTAGTCAATTCTGCTTTCTCTAGTAACATTGCAAGCGAATACAAATAGCCCAGCTAAGGGCAGTGCATTAAACCTCATCTCCTCATCCCATGTAAACACAACATTAATACTGAAGAATAAAGGAAATGGTAAAAAGTCCAGTGTCTTGGTTTTAGTATGTGTTTTGCTTGTTAGGTTTCTTGTCCATCCTCCAAAATATCTCTATGCATACTGAGGTTGTGAACTGGACCACCCCACATTCAAGCAAACACTCACACTTAGATTCCCAACACATTCTCTTCTCCCCCTCAAATGGGGAGTTCATGCCTCAGAGTTTTGCTCCTTTTATTATAAACTCCTTTAACGAAGTAGTTCTGAGAGCTTGTAGCAGGCAGCTTGATAGCACTGAGGCTACTGGGCTCTGTTGCCATGCTCATATTTCCCTGTTCAGTGACAAAGTCCACTTAAAGCCCAAGGCCCAATGCCTTCACAAGTGGGTGTGCACTGAAAGAGCCCATGGGTCAATATCCCCCAGTAGAAAATACATCCCAGGGAAAAATCCAATTCCTGCCTTTAAAATGGTAACCATGCTAAAACATGGCCATTTATTTCACTAGACACATGTGAATGAATTGCTCAGGTGAACACATGCCTTACACTGACAGGTTCCTTCACATTCTGGTAGAGGCACCAATCTTTTTTACTGGACCGCTAGAACTGGGGATGGACAAGCAGAATGAAGGCCAAAATTTCCTTTTAAAAGGGAAGGAGTGGATTTTATGGCTGGGGCGGGGAGGTTTCCAAATCATACAGAATTAACTTGAGGATCAATCACCAACTGATCCCATGGATATGCCTCAGCCTATAGCACACCTTCTCTATAGTGGGATATGATATATGCTTCCCCTTCATTTTCAAGGCTATTTCAAATCTTGCCCTTCATTAGAATAGTCATCCGTATCAAGATGGGAAATGCAAAATTTCACAGGTGAAAGTTCCCCTTTTAGAGCAGTGTGGGTTTAAAATTCACAGGACAGTGACCCAAAGATCTTCCTTTACAGATAAAAAGCATGTAGAATTATTAAATAGCAACATTAAATCCTATTTTCTGGATATCTGTCTTTGCTCAACTGTTTTGAGAACAGAAAACATATTATTCCTGTCCCACCCCCGCTCCGCACCGTTTGTGATATGATGGGTGCATGGCTGGCCCCTCTTATTCACACCTTGCGAATGCTAACGCTGAAAGCCTGGCAGGCAGGGGTGGAAGGGAGGTGGCTAATGAGCACAGTCTGAAGACATATCGCTTCAAATCTCTACTGTTAGAACTGTTGGGTATGATATAAAAACAAAAAAAGTGTCTCAGTTCCAAGTTAAAAGACTGGGCCCCAAACGTTAAGTGGCTCCTCCCTTGAGTGTCTGTTTCCCGTAAACAGGCTCCGTCGTGCTAGCTGTTGTTCTCTGCCGTGAGATATTTGAGGGCTGCAAAACCATAGCGGCGTGACATATCCTGCTGGAACTCCTCCTTCAGGGTCTTCAGACAGATGCGGTATTGCTTGTTGGAGCGGAACTTGGTGATGTCGAAGCTGGGAGCATGCGGCATATGGATCATATAGGCATTGGGCAGCACTATGAATTCATACTCCTGGAAAAGGAAGACACCAGCAGTGAGAGGCAGTTCCAAGATCTCTCTCTTTTTCTCTCTCATGTCTTTGCTAAGGCAAAGAAGTTGGTGCAGTGTAAATCTCAGGGGAAGAGCAAATCCATACAGATTTGTTTAACCAACCTCCTTTTTCTTTTAAAAGTTTTATTATGCATATGAAAGACATTAGACCGACCTTCCATTTCAAAAAATGTTTACACCCAGGTAAGCCAAAATATTAGGGGAGCAGTACTAAAGCGATGTCTACCTCACTAGCCTTTGCCAGCAGAGGTATGTTGGTCAGAAGTCTGCAGAGGTGTGATTTGTGACTGACAGAGCTGTGCTGGCAAAAGCCCCTGGCACAGATGCACTTGTACTGGCAAGACTTCGCTTTTGCCCGTCTAGCTTCTTTTGCGTGGAGGTGGGTGGGGTGGGGTGGGGTGGGGGGCAGCACTGGAATAAGCTAGACCAGCAAAAATGCAGTTTTGCTGATATAAGCTACGTCCACACTAACAGCACTTTACAGATACAGTAGATTGGTATAGTTATACCAGCAATGCCTTCCACGTGTACCCCTGTCTTGAAAAATCTGCCTTTACGGGAGAATCTGATACATGTCATAGGTCAAATGCAAAACATGGTTTAATAATTCATATGCTTAAGAAGGTTTTATTAAATGTTTTCAGATCTTATGAAGATTAACTTTGCGCTCAAAGAATTTCCTTTGCATGCAAAGTGTGAACTTTAACTACTCCTCTGCAGGTCTTTCAACCATTTCTGTGGTTGTTATGCCTCATTAACAGAACCTCTCCAGGAGTGGGTTCTACTCTCTACATAGACAATATGAGAAATGGGAGAAAGACACGGCCAGTGCAACTTTCCCAGGTACTTTTACACTTGAGCTGGGAGGTGTGATTCCCAGCTCCCACAGATGCACCTGCACTAGCTTGCTAAAATTAGCACTGTAGCCGGGGTAATGGCTCAGGCTGGCCACTGGTGTATGTTCTCAGCGGGCCCAGGTGGGTACGTACACAGGTGGCTAGCCCGAGTTACTGCCTGTATTACCCTGGCTATGCTGCTATTTTTAGCATGCTAGCTTAAGCTAGAGTGGGTACATCTATGCCCATATTTAGCACAAATGTAGATGTACTCCTGGAGCACCTGTACTCTGCCTTCTCTGAGAAGTCATTTCTGGGAGGCTTCCACAGCTTCCCATGGGTTGTGATGAAAACTCAAGTCACTTGCAAATCTAGGAGCCTATGAAGAGGCAATGAATGTTCCTAGCAGGTTTACTACAACAAATGTAT
Organism: Lepidochelys kempii; assembly: GCF_965140285.1. Taxonomy (NCBI): domain Eukaryota; kingdom Metazoa; phylum Chordata; order Testudines; family Cheloniidae; genus Lepidochelys; species Lepidochelys kempii. Next base: position 255,721,525 of record NC_136380.1, read on the forward strand.
TCTCCCCGTAAATATGTCTCATAACAAAAACCCGTAAATTGGAGGAGACTTGAAACTCCTGGGTTATATCTCTTCACTGCAGTCCCCAAATTTCATCATAGGAAGCTCTGAGCAGCGTTTCTAAGAAGTGCCTAAGTATTTTAGGAGAATAAGTCTTTGCTTGTATTTTGTAACCGGACCCCTATCACTTCACAGATTATGAGGTTAGAAGAGGCCACTGTGATCATCAAGTCTGACCTCCTGTATAACACAGATCACAGAAATTCCCTCAATTAATTCCTGTTTAAACTAGAGCATGTTTTTCTGGAAAACATCAATCTTGCTTTAAAAGTTTCCAGTGATGGAGATTTCACCACAACCTTTTGTAAATTGTTCCAGTGGTTAATTACCCTCACTTTTAAAAATGTATGCCTTATTCCTAATCTGAATTTGTCTAACTTCAACTTCCTGCCACTGGATCTTGTTATACCTTTGCTAGATTATCAAGAGCACATTATTAAAGTTTTATTGCCCAAGCAGGTGCTTATAAACTGTGATCAAGTCACCCCTTAACCTTCTCTTTAATAAATGAAATGGGTAAAGCTCCTTGAGTCTAACACTGTAAGTTTTCCAATCCTTTAATTGTTCTCATGACTCTTCTCTGAACCCTCTCCAATCCAGCAACAACCTTCTTGAATTGTGAACACCAGAACTGGACACAGTATTCCAGTAGCAGTCACATCAGTGACAAATACAGAAGTAATAGAACCCCTTACTTCTACTTGAGATTTCCCTGTTTATAAATCCAAGATCACATTAGCCCTTTTGGCCAGAGTCACACTGGGAGCTCATGTTCAGCTGATTATCTATCCCCATGCCATCAAGTTCTTTTCAGAATGACTGTTTCTCAGGACAGATTCTCCCACCCTGTAAAAAGTGTGTAATTCTTTGTTCCTACATGTATAGCTTTACATGTAGCGGTATTAAAATGCATATAGTGTCTTTGAGCGCAGTTGACCAAGTGATCCAGATTTCTCTCTATCAGCAACTGGTTCTCTTCATTATTTACCACTTCCCCATTCTTGGTGTCAGCTGCAAACTTTATCAATGATTTTATGTTCTCTTTCATGTCATTGATAGAACTGTTAAATAGCTCAGGACCAAGAACTGATCCCTTTGGCACCCCTCTAAAAATTTGATGATGATTCTCCGATTACAGTTACATTTTGAGACCTGTCAGTCAGTTTTTAATCCACTTAATGTGTGCCATGTTAATTTTGTATCAATATAGTTTCTTAATCAAAATGTCAAGTGGTACCAAGTCAAATAATTTACATAATGGTAATAGTGTTGATGTAATATACTTAGACTTATCATACCACTTATAATCTCATCAAAAAAGGTATCTAGTTAGACAGAATCTATTTTCCATAAAACCATGTAGATTGGCATTAATTACATTAGCCTTCTTTAATTCTTTATTAATCAAGTCCAGTTTCAGCCATTCTATCATTTTTCCTGGACTGATGTCAAGCTGACAGGCCTATAATTTCCTGGGTCATCCCATTTACCTATTTATAATATTGGCACAAGATGAGCTTTCTTCCAGTTGTCTGCTTGTGTCTTTAAACTGTAAGTCCTTCAGGGCAGGAACTGTCTCTCTTCTGTTTGTAGAGATCAGCACAATGGGGTGGCCATCCCCTTCCCAATTGGGGCCTTTGGGGGCTACCAATATATATATATAAAATATTATTATACTTTTGAAAGCGGCTGAGAGAGGGGCTGCTAACTGGCTAGGTCCAGGAGTCATTGGAAGGCCAGGGAAAGTACCTTAGAGCTTGTCCCTAGAGCAAGGAGAATCCCCTTCAGAAAAAAATCCCACCTGCAGGAACCTCACACTCTAACTACAAGTTTGTAAGCCCTTAGGAGCAGAGTCTGTCACTAGCTATATATCTGTACAGACCCCAGCACCATGGGCATGTGGTGCTTCCAGAATAATTATAATTATTTCCATCCTGTCTGCCATTTTGACGGGCTATAGCAGCATAGGCCCTCTGTGATGGAGTCTCACATGCAGGCCTCCTGATAGGTGCTGGATTTGCTAAAAGGCACTGAAATCTTTCCCTGAGCTGGGAGGTGACTCTGCCAGCTGAGGCTAGAATACTGAAGCAGCTGCTTAGGCAAAGACCTAATCAATGGGAGTGGCACCTCAAATGCAGTAGAAAGCTTCATGGGTGTCCAGCACTATTCCCCCCCACCCCCCTTGGGGAGAGGATATTGCTGAGAGGCCTGGTCAGTCTTATCCCACTCCCTAAATCCCCTGCTGATGAGCTGAGGGCTGATAAGCAGTTGGCAATGGCAGGTGGGGGTGGGAAGAAGGATCAAAGTACAAAAAAAGAGGGGATAGGGATCCCCTAACTGAGGCCTAGCCAAGAGAGCAAAGCTCTTTGAGGAAAACCCTCTATAGGCTCTCTTTAGAGGGGAGTGTGTCAAGGAGCTGTCTCCATTGCAAGGAAGAGAGACTAATGGGAAGTACTGCAGTCTCAGCCCCGATATAGGGAAAGCCCTGGTTCCAGAAGTTCCTGGCAGAGCTGCCTCAGTGAGCTACTGGGTAGCCCAGTAATTCCAAGTTTCCTCCAGGATGACAGATTCTCAACAGGAGAATAGCCCAGTCTCTCAGCCATTATAAACAAAACATCTTTTAAATATTAGTGTGTTTGGAGGCTGGAGGAGCAAGGAAACACATCCCCAGAGACAGTTCCATCTCAATGACCATTTAAAAGAACGATGCTACAATCTCCTTTGAAAGAGCTTCCACTTTCCTTTGTATGACGCTGTACGTTGGCTGGATGCCGCTGCACAAATACGCGTGAAGCTGTGAGTGCTTTAGGAGAGCTACAACTGGAACTGTAAACCCGCTTACACAGATTAGCAGATAATACATCATTACACTGATATTCTCCACAACTGAAGTTTCACTGGTCAGTGTCTGAAAAGTGCATTGTAAAATTAAAGTGTTATGCAACGCTAAGTATTATTATTAGGATAATATAGTAGACACTATAATTATTTGGTTAATAAACATGTTTTTCCCTCTATAGCTGAGAATACCCCCCATTGGGAATATCCTTATGGAACGTAAAGGGCCTGATTGCGGCCCAGCCAATGTGACTGTGCAGAGGTGTAAGCAGGGGTATAAACGTCCCCCTCAATGCACACACAGAGACGTGCATACATGGACACACCCATCCCTGCACAGTCTCCCTGCCCCTCAGCTGCAGGCACGATGGGAAAAGCAGGGGTTGCATGCCTTGTACTCTACCCCTCATAGAGTGGCCAACACAAATGAGCCAGTGTATGTTAGTAAGTACCTGCTAATGATCAGGGTCAGTAGTCCAGGAGGAAGTGGGGAACAGGGGAAGGAAATGTGCCTCTCTGAGATGACAGACTCCTTTTAGATTTGATAAATCAATTAAATGAGGCACAACTTTTAATGCTCAGCCAATACTAAACAAGGGTTTTCTCTCTTAGATGAAAGTAACCAGTTACAGAATCCAGTATGGCTAGCTGAATAATTTGGTGACATGGAATCTGAATCCACTTCCACAGTATAAGGGTTTCATACAAAAACCATATCCCTGCCTCTGGAAATTTCCGCTACATGCATTTGACGAAGTGGGTATTCACCCATGAAAGCTCATGCTCCAATACGTCTGTTCGTCTATAAGGTGCTACAGGACTCTTTGCTGCTTTTACAGATCCAGACTAACACGGCTACCCCTCTGTTATAAAAACCATGCATCTCACTAAGAATCTCATTAAGAAGAGGTCTCCTCACCTGTGCATCCAGTTCCATTATGTGAGCTACTTTGTTCCAGCCGAATCCTACAAACCTTCTGTCATACTCCGGGCAGTCCCGCCTCACAACAACATATGGCTCAAAGTCTGCTTCCCACTCAACTTGGTAAGGTGTGGTGGCTGTCCGCCATTTGGCAAAGTTCGTTGGTGCATGCCCTTTCGTCCAGACGTGATACCTTGAATATACACAACTTGCATGGGCGTGGGGGAACAGTGAAATAAGACACATCTTGGTAAAACTGCACAACATTAGCTTTGAGATGGAACCCTTGAAAATGAGGACATTAGCTGTACAGTCCGCTATTATTTTTAGGACATATTATAGGCAACTCAATACACTATGACCATTTCTGAAGTATTTTCCAATATAGGAACTCCTCATTTAAAGCTGTCCTGGTTAACGCTGTTTTGTTGCGACCTTGCTGATCAAGTAGGGAGCATGCTCGTTTAAAGTTGTGCAATGCTCCCTTATAATGTTGTTTGGCAGCCGCCTGCTTTGTCCACTGCTTGCAGGAAGAGCACCCGGTTGGAGCTAGCTGGTGGGGGCTTGGAACCAGGGTGGACCGGCAGCCCCCCATCAGCTCCCCGCTCCCCTAAGTTCCCTGTGCGGCAGCCGCCCATCAGGCTACCAATTGCTGGCAGTTCAGCTGTCCCTCCCCCCACTGCCATGTGCGGCTCCTGCCCTCTGCCTTGGAGCTGCTCCCCGAACCTCCTGCTTGCTGGGGGGGGGGGGGGGAGGAGAGCGGGGCTAATGTCAGGGTGTCCCCCTCCCCCTTTCTCCTGCACCCCCGCTTACCCATCTCCATAGAACGGGGAGTGGGGGGACACAGGACAGGACTCAGGACAGAGGGAGCTTCTTGGCAGCAGCTGTGGTCTCAGCTTGCTGATTAACTTAACAAGGCAGTGTACTTAAGAGTGGGTCAGCTTACTTAAAGGGGAAATGCGCATTCCTCCCCCCACCACACACACATACACACACAGTGTGTGTCTCTATCTACCATGCTGTCTCCCCTCCCTCCATTCCTGCTACCTGGTAGAGTGTGATGCTTCATTAACAACAAGTTAACCCCTTGAGGCTCAGCCAATTGCTAGTTCATCATTTAGCAGTAAGGCATTCCCTGGGAAATATCCCACCCTCTGACGTCACCACCTCAACCAAGCTTCACAATCATCATTGCTGTGTACAGTATTGTTTGTTTAAAACTTATACTGTGTGTGTGTATGTATATATATATATACACACACACACAATATAGTCTTTTGTCTGGCAAAAAAATTTTCCCCCTGGAACCTAACCCCCCCGCTATTTACATTAATTCTTTTGGGGAAATTGGATTCACTTAACATCGTTTTGCTTAAAGTCACATTTTTCAGGAACATAACTACAACGTTAAGTGAGGAGTTACTGTACTTCCATGTGCTTGGTGCTTATACATACCAGGCTGATGAAGTTAACTGACAAAAAGACAATTATCAAAAGGGCTATCCATGACTGATACTGAGAAACAATAATTATGGAAAACACAAGGGATGCATCTACACTACAAAATTTGATATCCATTTCCCAGCAATGGTGCGGTGCCATCAATGCTGGAAAATAGGTATGTAATTGTGTAGTTCATTTAAAGCTCTTGAAAGTTGGCTATTACAGTTCCACGATGATGAGAATTATATATTTTATATTTACATTTTATGTTGTGCAAGAGACACCTGGAGCTCTGGACAAGTGCCTCTTTTTTATTATTACTGTAAGAACCCAAATAAATAATTCCACTAATACGTAAAAGCCTAGATAAATGCTCTCCATGATACTACAGATATCATTTTATCCAACATGATTCTATGTAAGACCATCAATTCAATTTATAAGAAAGGATCCTTTAATATTTTGTTAATCTTATTTATGTCACGGCAGGTCTCTTCCAAGCACAGCTTGAATTCACCCCACTAACACAAGGAGCAATGATTCTCTTGCCCTTTTACTCTTCTTACACTTTTCCAGAAATCGCTGAGACAGGCTCTTGCTGCAGAATCATGGATTAAATCAAGAAAAAAACATAAGGCAGGTGATCTGTATTGTAGTATTTTGAGATTTGTAACAGAGAAGCAAAACAAACATGCAGTTGGGCAATATAAGGCCCAATATAAGGCCCCTTGACTTCAAGGGGACAGACAACTTGTGCGTAAAGTGAAACATGTGTGTAACTATTTGCAGGTTTAGGGCCTAGATCCTAATATTTTGATCTCAGAGGTCTGGATAACATTACAAACTATGAAGAACCAGGAACACAGAGGTAAAAATTACAGCCTCAGAGTTTACATTTTGGGTGTATCTTATTGTTTATAGTACCTAGAGAAACCGAAAGAAGCTAAAGTTCACTTTCTCTCTTCATCCTGGAATAGATCAGTGCAGGAGGGAAATGGCTATCAGGAAATTATTTACTATACAGTAACTGATGTTCTTTTAAGATGTGAAGGTTTCACTTTTATATGTTGTTGTTGTTATTATTATTATCATCATCATAGTTAAACAGGTTGCATCACTTCAATGAGACTGGCTAACTAGTAGCACAGAGCCATTCAACTCTAAGTCACTGGTTTGACTTTCCAGGCTGCGAGAGATCAAAACCTTTACCATCTATTGAGAGAGACGAGGTAAGTAAGGGAAAATCTTCTTTTGGACTATTTTCTGTTGATGGAAGATACAAGATTTCAAGCTTCACAGAGCTCTTCAGGTCTGGGCAAAAGCTTGCACATTCCCATCAACAGAAGTTGGTCCAATAAAAGATATTTCCTCACCTACCTTATCTCGCTCATATTCTGGCACCGACACAATTTTACCATCTGTTGGCCATTTGATGTCTTCAGGAAATGAGTTGGTAGTCTCAATCCAGGCCCTAGTGAAATAAACCACAATCATAACAGGCGTTTTAAATCTGATGTAGGATTGTGGGGAATGCAGCATTTTCCCTCATCCTTCCTCTAGCATTTTGAAAGTAGTAAGTAAGTAAATAAATAAATAAATAAATACATGCTTACTATTTAACAGTTGTAGTGATCTGAATTTTCAAAGCACCCTACAAATGACAGCTAATTAATTAATTCCTGCAGAGAATCTGGCTAGTGGTGCAGCTCCTGTCCATAATGCTTCCCCAGTGGCAACAGCAAAAGCAGAACATGAACCTGACCAGAGTTGTATCACTTTCCCTCTACAGCTATCCAGGGCCCCACTCACATAGTAATAGAGGCAGGAGCAGCAGCACAGGTATCCCCTAGGAGGCAGGGAGAGAGAAAGAGAGAGAAGAGAAAACCAAAAAGGGAAGAGCAAAACAGGATAAAGAAGAGCACTAGAGAAAAAAATCAGGGAGGGAGTGGAGGAGACAAAAGCAAACTAGAAGGGAAGGTAGTGGGGGAAAAGGAGGGGAGAAGGTGAGTGAAAGGAAAGTGGAAACGCTGATTAAAGGAGGGAGGAGCTACATGCTCCCTGTCCAATCAATGTATTTCCTTGGGAGGGTCCAAACCGATGGATCAGAGGGTAGTTCATTCTCTAAGTCTATTCAGTTCTTGGTATCTCTGACTCAACAGCTGACTATAAGATGCCAATCAATGCAGCAGTGAGGGTGGTTCTGTGATGAGGCCACCTGTGCACAAGAAAATAAACTGAGACCAACAAATCGTGCACAGAAAATTCAGCTTCTTTAAAAGCACCTGAAATTCCATTGTTAGTGTCAGTGTTTTTCTCAATGTAACAGGGTCTCTAAATAGATCAAGGATTTTGCATTTGCTTCTTCAGCATGACTTAGCTCAATATGATGGGATCACATGGAGAAACCACACACATTGGCAGCTAAGAGAGTATAACAAGATAATAATCATATTATTGTGCTTCTGAATGAGGGGGGGAAATCTAGTTATTAAGTGGATGAACTCTGGGATCAGATATCATATTCGCTGGGAACACAATGCAATAACTGTGCAGTTGCTATATCAAGTGGATATTGTATCTTGTAGCAGATATGTCTGGTAAGGGAAGAGAAAGAGGGAGGTGGATGTGGGATGCTGAAATAAGGTCACTATAGACTGATTATGAAAGAACAATTGGGTTTGTAGCCATCTTTCTGATAGTTCAGGAATATATACATGCCAAAACTGGGTATTGGCTACAGGCTGACTATCTTGTGAAATTTTAGCTCTGCTGAAGTTATTTAGATACTGTTAAAAAGATCTCCACCCAAAAGACTCTACCGTAAAATGGTAATTTTTACCAGACATTTGTCACAGAGACATAGTAGTGAAATTCATCAGTCTTATTGTCTCTTGTATCAGTAATATTGTCTCTTCGGCATGCAAACCAACATCCCCAGTTTTCTCATTCAGATCTTCATCCTCCAAGTACTTCAACATATGCCTAACTTTAAGCACATGAGCAGTCCCATTGGCTTCAATGGGAATACTGATGTGGTTATGGGCTGAGGCCTCAACCAGTTTATCAGTTATTGCTGGTTACACTGTCTCAATATGGTGCTTTCTTTTACCTTCTGTACCTTCATTATCCTTGTCAGAGTCCACCAGAAGCACAGTCCCTTGTCCTTGGGACATTACCCAGTACTAAGTAGATACATCTTGCCAAGGCACAGTAAAAACTAATTCCATGAAACAAAGCCAGAATGATTTCACAAGGTATTCCCCTGGTGCAAAGGTTTTTCACACAGCACCTCTTGGCAACCGTGAAAGCTTAAATGACTTTTTGTGTTTATGTGGATGTGTGTGTTTGTGTGTGTGTGTGTGTGTGGGGGGGGTGTAGTTGTGGGAAGGATGTAATTGAGAGCCGCTTTGTATTTTTCAGCAGCCCAGAGGCAGAAAAGGTCACCATTTGGAAAAGAGGTGACAAAAGCAATTTCACTGAGGAAAAGATTGTAATCTAGCATGTGGTGTGAGGATCTGGGATGCTGCAGGCATGATCAGCAATCACTGTCACAGCAGTCCTCCTCCCAGCTCACTCCCGCTAGCTTGGCTTCAACTTGCAGCGTTATTAAAAGCACCTTGAAAATGTAGGTGGAAATGCTCAGCCCCGGTCCCAGCGGTTGTTGCCTGCTGATAGATTTGACCAATATGATGAGACAGAGATGATTAGGAGAGTGTTTATAAAATATGTCCCAAGTAAGTACATAAATGTACTGCAGGCCTGACATCTTTTCCCTGTTCTTATTCAGTCCTTACTCGGGTCAAATCCCCAATGAAGTTACAGGGAGTTTAGAAAGGACTTCAGGATTTGGCTGTGTGCATGCATGTAACATACGTATATACTATATAGCCTGAAGATGAGGTCCATAGTGGAAAATCACTACGGTGCAGGCTGAAAATGTGATTGTCAATGGAATATAAGATCTGAAGTAAAATCTTGAGGGTATTATTTCTCACTAGAGGTTATTTTTTCACCTAAGAGGGAAAGTTATTTTCTATAAACAAACCTCAAGTTAATCTATAAATTGCTATACAGTTAAGGAGCAATGGAAGGAGAGAGGAGAGCAAACTTTCCTCACCCCCTTGAGATTTTTTTCCCAGGGGCTGATATAACACCTCTATTCTTTCTCCTACCTTTCAGTTGCCTTGAGTTTCCTGTTTCCAAGTGAATCACAGACAGTGGTACCATCAAAACAGTGTACTTCAGGGTCATATGAACCACCTGCTGTGGTGTCTGTAGAAGCAGCTGGCAAAGAAGTTGCTAGTGCACCTCAGAAGATGCTGCAGCTTAGCAACATGAAAGAAACCCACTGCAAGTGGAGAGGTATGGAATACAGGTAATGGGGGAAAAGCGGCATCTGCCACAAGAACAATTTGTGAGACGAGGAAAGACAAGGGGAAAGGAGAGGAAGATTTCCACTGAATAATAATAATAATAATACCACCTAGCTCTTATATAATGGTTTTCATCTATAGCTCTCACAGCGTTTTAACACAGGAGAGGTAAGCATTATTATCCCCATTTTACAGATGTGAAACTGAGGCACTGGGAGGTGAAGTGGTTTGCCAAAGGTCATCCAGCAGGTCAGAGCTGGAAATAGAACCAAGGTCTCCTGAGGCCCAGTCTGGTGCTGCACCCAGCAGGCTACACTGCACACTTTCTAGCTTTGTGGCACTTTCAAATTATCCACTCATCAAGCCTAGGTAAGTATTATTATTCTCAATTTACAGATGAGGGGACTGAAGCAGAGAAGGGAAGTCCAAGGCAGGGGTGAAAGTAACACAGAAGACTTACTGGTAAGGGGGCCCTGAAAGGGGCGGGACCTCAGGTGGAAGGGGTGGGGCGTCAGCCTCCCCCAGCCAGCCCATCCACACTGCCTGGCCCACGCTGCCCAGGGCTCTGGCGGCAATCTAAAAGGGCCTGGGGCTCCGGCTGCTGCTGTGGTAGCAGCAGCCGGGAGCCCCGGCCCTTTTAAATTGCTGGGCCCCAGGGCAGCTGCCCCTTTTACGCCCTCCGTCGGTGGCCCTGCCGGTAGGACCTACTGGCCGGGCTGCCAATGGGAGGTGAGGCAAAAGGGGAAGCGATGTTAAAGTGCTGCCATGGCAGTGGTATGACATCAGCTGCGTACGGGCTGGTACCTGCGGCCACTTCTTACCGGTACGCCATGCTGGCCTACTTTCACCCCTGATCCAAGACCACCGAAGGAGTCTGTTTCACAGATGAGTTTAAACCTCAGGTGTTCCTGCCTCCCAGTCTTGTATTCAGACCGACAAAACCACAATGTTTTTCCTTTGCATTGAGAAACATCATTTACTTGTCTAGCTGCTCACTAGCTTATAAAAGACCCATGACCATTCAGCCTTTTAAAAAATTGATCAATCAGTCAATATTGGGGCCAGCTGGTGAACAGTAGAAAACTATTTCTTGGTCACATGAATGGTAGTTACCTGGACTGTGCTTAGCCAACAAAGGGTATATTACACACTCGCTGGTTTAATGCTCTTGCGTGATTTTGTAATGCAATAAAAATGTCAAAAATAAAATGAGGCCAATTTAACAATAGGAGGTTAGACTACAGGGAAGGGCAAAACCCTCAGGGAAATATTAGTAGATAACATGCAGGGTTTAAAGATGAAATACATGCACCAATCAAGCTGTTGGGGCACTAGATCACTGCCTTTTAATAAAGTGGGGGAAAACCTCAATACATTTCTTAATTGAACTACTGACTGGCCAGGGGAGAGGCAAGCCACATGTCCACAGATGAGCAAGAAGCCAAGGTTGATCACTGCTGGAGGTTCAGTGAAAGCGCCTTCTGTTACCTGAATGTGAAGAGGGTTCCCATGTCCAACATAGATAACAGCTCTGCTTTTGACTTGGGGAAGGAGAGGCGGTACCGAAGGGTCTCAAAAGCTGGTACGATCAGAGCTTTCTTGGTATTGGCCAAGTCTAGCTGGATGACAGACTTCCTGGCAGAGAAGAGCAATGAATACAAAGGGGAGAATTTTAACCTGGGCAAATCACAGGGCTTTTCATAGTAAAGAACAAAGAGATCAAGTGGTGCATTCTACCATGGCACAGCTTTTTCTTGGTGCGGAGTAGTTTTCCTCATCTCATTTAACACGTTGGTCTAGGAAAAAACTAAGCAATACATTGCTACGAAAGTTTGTAAACTCAAGGTGCATTTGGCTGACTGCCCAGTGATATAGGTCTATCTGAATAATAAATTTGAGTAGGTTCAGTTGCTTTTCCCTATAAGAGACATTCAGCTGAGTAAAGGCCAAATTCCTTGAACGGTCCTGTTTGTTATTACAGATTATGGAAATAACCAGCCAAGGAATGGCAGTTTTAAGCTGACACAATTTGGCCAGGACAGTTTGGGACTCTGTATGAGGAGACTGGTTACACTTCAACGTAATTAGTCTCTATGTTCCAAACTCTCTTTCACATTTACACTGGTAAAACCCAGGAATTTAGGAAGAAGTGGCAATTAATTCAGTCAGCATTTAGATTTTCTGACAATGAAAGCTAGGGAGAGCCCATCAGTAAAAGACATCCATTTCTTTAAGGCAGGGGTTTTCAACCTTTTTCTTTCTAAGCCTCCCTTCCCCCCGACCCGCAACATGGTATAAAAACTCCATGGCCCAGCTGTGCCACAACTGTGTTTTTCTACGTATAAAAACCAGGGCCGGCGTTAGGAGGTTGCAAGCAGGGCAATTGCCTAGGGCCCCATGCCACCGTGGACCCTGTGAAGCTAAGTTGCTCAGGCTTCAACTTCAGCCCTGGTGGCAGGGCTTAGGGCCTCAGGCTTCACCGGTGGGGCTTCGGCTTTCTGCCCTGGGCCCCAGCAAGTCTAATACCAGCCCTGCTTGGCGGACCCTCTGAAACCTGCTTGTGGTCCCCCAAGGAGCCCTGGACTCCTGGTTGAGAACCACTGCTTACATGAAAGATCAACTGTTCCTGTCAGACACTGTCTATGCCTTAGAGAAACACACTATAGTAGAGTCTCGATGGGAGTTTAGCTTCTGGTTTTAAAAGATTTAAGTTTCGAAAGTGCTTTGTTATGGTAATTTTCCTGTCTCCTGGTCTAAATTTTGTTCCCAACTTTAAAGGGAGAGTCACTGCTCAAACCCTGGGTACTTTTGTACCATTGCCCTCTACTGGCCCATTGAGCTGTTACTTTGTCATTGTTTTTAACACTTGTTTAGAGCTCGCACACCACGCAGACTGGGAGCTGGTGCCAATCTAAACGTATTTCACAACACACACACGCGTCCTCAAATATACCATGCGCCAAAACTGTTAGTCTCTGCTCAAGGGGAGGCCCATGTGTGGAGTAACAAGCTCAGAACTGAGGTGTGCTGTCAGATGCCGCAAATTAAGACTGAGGTCAATTAGCAGAACTGTGTGTATTATGATGATTATTTGTACTGTGGTAGCATTTAGTTCCCCTGCCCCATTGTGCTAGGCACACTGTACAAGTGCAGTACAAAGAGGCAATTCCTGAGCAGAAGAGCTGTGTGTATGTTGCATCCCTTTATCCCACCTTTTGTCTGTTTGCCTATTTTGACTGGGAGCTATTCAGGGAAGAACTGTACAGCACTTAGCACAATGGGGCCTTCATCCTGGGGACTTCAGACTCTGCTGATATACAAATAATTTTAACTGCACTATTAATTAATAATAGCAATAACAGAGCAATCTGGCATAACACCTGCCTGCACTGCACGCAGCTCTAACCAGAGCTATTGGGCCTTCACTTTCCTAAGTAACTAAAAAAAAAAAGAAAAGAAGTCACTGCTACCGCAAATTGAATCTTACTATACTTGTCAGTAGAAATAACTCTGCCTCAATTTCCCTTTCATTATCTTTGCATTTCATATGAAACATCTGCCTCTCTCCCCATGTCAAACTCAGTTCCCCTTAACAGGATTTACTGTACTAACTTTTATGGTACTGCAATGAGCAACCAAGGTCCATGTTGATAAGCGACAAACTATCTGCAGCCTTACGAGATGAAGGATTTGGGAACGCTGTCATAACATCAAAAGGGAACCAACAAGCCACTTTTCTTAGGTCCAGAATAGCAAGAATTCATTCCCACTGCATCGAAGGAGGAGGAGGAAAGGGTTGTTTAATAAAATTTGCATTTTAGGGAATTCATATTAACTTTGCGTCCTAGGATTCCCTATAGGTCTATTCTATAAAATGAGGCTGTTCTCAATCAGCTTTCTGAAAATTTGCATTGTTTAAAGAGCCACTGCCACATTCCAACAAACTTTACAGAACTGAAGGATTTTATCAGCCTCCCATTAAAACTTTCCTGTACTTTTTCCTCTGTTTCGTTTCCCACCACTGCTAATGATCTGCATGTAGATGACTCCTTTAAACAGAGCTTCCTCAGCCTGTCAGAATCAGTGAGTGATGCCAAAATCCAGTGTTTATGACACGCCTAATGATTCTTCCCCCTGCTTTAACTTGCAGTTTCTTCTAGTCCCTCTCAGTATGGAAATCACACTAATTTAGTCTCACTGACACCATTTTAGGACTCCATGGGCTTGGTTCATCCCCTTGGTTCAGAGATGTGCAAACCTGAGCCAGCAGCCCAGGCTGCTACATCGCAGAGAGTTTCACCCCTGGGGAAGGGCAGGCAGTGTTTGCACTGATGTCCTTCCTTAGGTGTTTTGCCAGGAAATGGCAGCTTTAAATTATGGCTGTTGATATTATTTTTTATTTGTAGGGCAGTAGCATCCAGAAGCCCCAGTCAGGGATTGAGGCCTCATTGTACTAGGCACTGTGCAAACACCAAAGAGCTTATGATCCAATTTCAGATATAATAAGTGGGTGTAACAAACAAAGAAGTATGAGGGAAAGAAGAGAGAGGACAAGGGTGACAGCAGCAGCACCATGTGGTGATGTAGAGGACATTGTCTGCATAACTAGATAGTTGCAGTGCACTCATTTCTTAAGTTATTAGATAGAAACAAAATAATATTTATATTGGTAATCCTTACAGCCATTGGCAGTGGGTCATTAACTGTAGGTATCGTTGCAGAGGAGGGACTTGAGAATGGGCTGGAAGGAGGCGAAGACAGTAGTTTTATGGACTAGTAGGGGAAAACATTCCATGCATAGGGGTGGCATGGAGGAAAGCAAAAAGGAACACACAAATAGGTGAAGGAGGCTGGAATCACTGACATGATGGACACGGTGGAGTCAATGCAGAAAGATGGAAGAGTGGTTAAATGGAGAGGGGAAAAGTTCTGAAGGGCCATAAAGATAAGGATAAGAAACTTGAATTGAATGCAGCAGCAGAACCACCACCAGCGGAGATGCTCCAAGAGGGAGGCAACATGGTCAGCATGATCCCAGCAGCAGAGCAGTGATACCATGGAATGAATGTTAGGGGGAGCTGAGGTGGCAATTAGGAAACCCAGACAGGAGGGGACTGCATTTTAGTCAAGACAGGAGTTGATGCTGGCCCGAGCAAGAGTTTTAGCATTGTGGATTTTAGAAATGTCCTGGTGGAGGCAATGCCATGATCTGGATATGGCCCTGATTTGTGGGGCTAGAGAGAGGGGGAGTAAGAGTCACAGATGATATCCAGGTTATAGGCCTGATTAATGGGGAGGATGATGGCACTGTCAGCTGTGACAAGGAGAGGGGGAAATGTGAGTTCCATTTTGGACATGTTGAATGTAAGCGGATGGTAACACAGCCACAAGCAAAAGCCAGGGAGATAGGCCAAGGTATGGGACTGGATAGAGGGAGACAGGTCAACAGTAGAGAAGTAAATTTGTGAGTCATTTGCATAGAATAGGAATTGAAGTAATGTGAGTGGATGAGGTTCCTGGAGAGAGTTGGGCAGATGTTCCACCCTGGGATGCAGAAGGGGCACTACAGAGGGATACTTGCTGCTCCCTAATCCTGAGCTGCCTGGTCCCATTTCACTTTAGAGCTGTAGGGGAGGAGCTCAAATGTGCATAAAGTCTATAGAGGGCTTTATGCCATGGAGGATCGGGGGGAACAGACTTCCACTCTACCCTGCCTTCTCCCCAACTCACCAGAATGCCCCTTCCCCATATGAGGGGCCCGAGAGGACAGCTGGTGCAGAAAGCTGTGGAGCAGCCTCTGCTGTCTAACTTTGGCTGCCTTAAGTCCAATGAGAACTGGAGACCCTAGCCTGGCATATAGCATGAGAAGACTAGGGAACCAAGGATGGAGCCCTGTGGAACGTCCGCCAGAAGTGGGAGAGGAGAGGAAGAGGGCCTGTTAGGATATAGATATTCAGGCCAGTCTGTAAAGGCCTATACTCTAAGAATTTAGGTGTATTCTTATCACTTGGCTAGTTATAGAGGTATAAAAGAAAGAATCAAAATCACTGTCTGCCGGTGTAAGAGCCTTCTCTTACTGTGACAGTCTGAGGCCCTGTTCTTAGGCTAGGGCCTTTGGCTAAGCAGCAGAGGCAGCCGTAAGCTGGGAAGCGACTGGTCACATCCTCACATTCCAAACTAGTCAATATGGGGCTGTTAGGAAGGTGATCCGATCTATCACCTCCAGAGAAAGGGAAGAGCCTAGAAGATGTAAAAGGAAATTTAGGTTGATAGTTTTCTGTCTGGCAAGAACTCACTTATCAATAGCTGGGATGTGAAATTCACATTTCTGTGTTTGTTCTATCACTGTAGTCCCCATTTCCCTATTGTTTGTCTGCATAATCTCTGTCTGGTTCTGTGATTGTTCCTGTCTGCTGTATAATTAATTTTGCTGGGCGTAAACTAATTAAGGTGGTGGGATATAACTGGTTAAATAATCATGTTACAATATGTTAGGATTGGTTAGTTAAATTTCAGTAAAATGATTGGTTAAGGTATACTTAAGCAGAACTCAAGTTTTACTATGTAGTCTGCAGTCAATCAGGAAGTGTGGGTGGGGTGGGGGAAATGGGAACAGGGAATGGGGGTAGGAAATTGGAATCATGTTTAGCTAAGAGCAGGAATGGGAACAGGGCCACAGCTAAGGCTCTGTGGTGTCAGAGCTGGGAAGGGGGATACTAAGGAAGGAAACTGGAATCATGCTTGCTGGAAGTTCACCCCAATAAACATCGAATTGTTTGCACCTTTGGACTTCAGGTATTGTTGCTCTCTGTTCATGCGAGAAGGACCAGGGAAGTAAGTGGGTGAAGGAATAAGCCCCTTAACAGGGTCCACGGATTGAAACAATGAAGGAACAACCAAAGAGGATGGAGGGAAATCAGGAGCGATGTTCATGAACAGCCAGGGAGGACGTCGTTTCAAGGAGGAAGGTGTGGTCAGCTGTGCCAAAAGCAGTCAAGAAGTCAAGGAGGATGAGGATGGAGTAGAAGCCCTGTGATTTATTCATGAAGAAATTCTTAGTAACTTTGGTAACAGCAGTTTCAGTGGAGTGGAGGGTGGAAGCCAGACTGAAGGGATCTAGGATGGAGGTGGAGGACAGGAAACGGAGACTGCGGTTCTGGACAGCATTTTCAATTATTTCAGCAGTGATGAGGTGGTATTTAAAATGGCAGGGAGCATCAAGGTTGGGTGGGGGCCATAGCATGTTTGTATTATGAGGTGGAGGTTCCTGAGGAAAGGGAGCTGCTGACCAAAAATCTGAGGGAGAGTCGGGGCTAGGGAAATAAGGAGGTGGGAAAGGATGTAGTTGCTGGGGACGCAGGGGATTTGGGATACATGCAGAGCTCACAAAGTGCTTCTGTTCATCTCAAATCAACCAGACAGCGACAGTTGGTGCAGCACCAGAATTCTTCCCTGGATATCATAACCATTCCCTCTTTCATTTCCCCAGCCTTGCTGGTTTGTGAGCAAAGGACCTATCTTAACTCCCAAACATGGAGAATATATCCCAACTCAGGGCAGCATGCTGAGCTACCACTAGTTCTTTAGCTGGCTTTTCCTTGCACTTGATATGCTCAGTTTAACTGATCAAAATATTTTTTCAATGTTAATTTTTCTAGCAGCACCATTCCATTACAATCTACCTATTTCATAGTCTGAAGTATATTCGATTTTCTTCCACCTTTTCGGTGGGCGTTGTGGTATTTGAATTAGAAAGATTTCAACCATAATTGTCACTGGATGTGTGTAATGGAATGCCAATAATAAATCTGGATATTTTGCAACTAACACTGGGGAAACTATTTAATTTGTGTACCGTTCTTGAGAAGGTATTTTCAGTTTTAATACCTCAGCATCTATTTTCTAATACCTATAATTTTCCGAAACACCTAAAACAAGGATATGTGAATTTGTGAAGACTTTCTCTTTTTTAGCATTGTCTAGAAAACCATTTCCCAGGCATCCTTGTGTGCAACCCCTATTGCACACATCCTTGTGTGCAATAGAAGGAAAGCTGTAGATGTGATATATCTTCATTTTAGTAAGGCTTTTGACACAGTCCCACATGACATTCACATAAGCACACTTGGGAAATATGGTATGGATGCGTGCATAACTGGTTGAAAGACGGTACTCAAAGAGTAATTATCAATGATTCACTATCGAACTAAGTGGATTTATCTAGTGGAGTCCCAATGGGGTCTGTCCTCGGTCTGGTACTATTCAATATTTTCATTAATGACTTGGATAATGAGTTCCACAGAAAAACCCAGAAGGAAATTAATAATTCTGTTTTCAGAGCATAGTTTGAATAGTGTGCAGTTATGGATGACACCAAGCTGGAAGGGGTTCCAAGTGCTTTGGAGGAGAGGATTAGAATCCAAAATGACCACGTCAAACTGGAGAATTGGTCTGAAATCAACAAGGTGCAATTCAATAAAGACAAGTTCAAAGTACTGCACTTTGGAAGGAAAAATCAAATGCACAAATACAAAATTGGGATTAATTGGCAGGGCAGTAGTACTGCAGAAAATGATCTGGGTGTCACAGTAGATCACAAATTGAATATGAGTCAACAATGTGATGCAGTTGTGGAAAAGGCTAATATAATTCTAGGGTGTATTAACAGGTTGTTGCATGTAAGACACAGAGGGTGATTGTCCAATTGACACTGGTGAGACCTCAGCTGGAGTAGTATGTCCAGTTCTGGGCACCACAATTTAAGAGATATGTGGACAAACTGGAGAGAGTCCAGAGGAAAAACAAAAATATAAACAGTTTAGAAAACATGATCTATGAGGAAATGTTTAAAAAAAAAAAAGGGCATGTTTAGTCCTGAGAAAAGCAGACTGAGTCGGAATCAGATAACAGTCTTCAATACGTGAAGGGCTGTTACAAACAGGATGGTGATCAATTGTTCTCCATGTCCTCTGACTGCTGAATCTGCAGCAAGGAAGATTTAGGTTAGATAATAGGGAAAACTTTCTATCTATAAGGATAGTTAAGCTCTGGAACAGGCTTCCAAGGGAGGTTGTGAAATCCCCATAGAATCATAGAATATCAGGGTTGGAAGGGACCTCAGGAGGTCATCAAGTCCAATCCCCTGCTCAAAGCAGGACCAATCCCCAACTAAATCATCCCAGCCAGGGCTTTGTCAAGCCTGACCTTAAAAATATCTAAGGAAGGAGATTCCACCACCTCCCTAGGTACACATTCCAGTGTTTCACCACCCTCCTAGTGAAAACGGTTTTCCTAATATCCAACCTAAACTTCCCCCACTGCAACTTGAGACCATTACTCCTTGTCCTGTCATCAGTTACCACTGAGAACAGTCTAGATCCATCCTCTTTGGAACCCCCTTTCAGGTAGTTGAAAGCAGCTACCAAATCCCCCCTCATTCTTCTCTTCCGCAGACTAAACAATCCCAGTTCCCTCAGCCTCTCCTCATAAGTCATGTGTTCCAGTCCCCTAATAATTTTTGTTGCCCTCCACTGGACTCTTTTCAATTTTTCCACATCCTTCTTGTAGTGTGGGGCCCAAAACTGGACACAGTACTCCAGATGAGGCCTCACCAATGTCGAATAGAGGGGAACGATCACGTCCCTCGATCTGCTGGCAATGCCCCTACGTATACATCCCAAAATGCCATTGGCCTTCTTGGCAACAAGGGCACACTGTTGATTCACATCCAGCTTCTCATCCACTGTAACCCCTAGGTCCTTTTCTGCAGAACTGCTGCCTAGCCATTCGGTCCCGAGTCTGTAGCGGTGCATGGGATTCTTCCGTCCTAAGTGCAGGACTCTGCATTTGTCCCTGTTGAACCTCATCAGATTTCTTTTGGCCCAATCCTCTAATTTGTCTAGGTCCCTCTGTATCCTATCTCTACCCTCCAGCGTATCTACCTCTCCTCCCAGTTTAGTGTCATATGCAAACTTGCTGAGGGTGCAATCCACACCATCCTCCAGATCATTTATGAAGATATTGAACAAAACCGGCCCAAGGACCGACCCTTGGGACACTCCACTTGATACCGGCTGCCAACTAGACATGGAGCCATTGATCACTACCTGTTGAGCCCGACAATCTAGCCAACTTTCTATCCACCTTATAGTCCATTCATCCAGCCCATACTTCTTTAACTTGCTGGCAAGAATACTGTGGGAGACCGTGTCAAAAGCTTTGCTAAAGTCAAGGAGCAACACGTCCACTGCTTTCCCCTCATCCACAGAGCCAGTTATCTCGTCATAGAAGGCAATTAGATTAGTCAGGCATGACTTGCCCTTGGTGAATCCATGCTGACTGTTCCTGATCACTTTCCTCTCCTCTAAGTGCTTCAGAATTGATTCCTTGAGGACCTGCTCCATGATTTTTCCAGGGACTGAGGTGAGGCTGACTGGCCTATAGTTCCAAGGATCCTCCTTCTTCCCTTTTTAAAAGATGGACACTACATTAGCCTTTTTCCAGTCGTCCAGGACTTCCCCTGATCGCCATGAGTTTTCAAAGATAATGGCCAATGGCTCTGCAATCACATCCGCCAACTCCTTTAGCACTCTCAGATGCGCGCATCCGGCCCCATGGACTAGTGCTCGTCCAGCTTTTCTAAATAGTCCTGAACCACTTCTTTCTCCACAGAGGGCTGGTCATCTCCTCCCCATGCTGTGCTGCCCAGTGCAGTAGTCTGGGAACTGACCTTGTTCGTGAAGACAGAGGCAAAAAAAGCATTGAGTACATTAGCTTTTTCCGCCATCCTCTGTCACTAGGTTGCCTCCCTCATTCAGTAAGGGGCCCACACTTTTCTTGACTTTCTTCTTGTTGCTAACATACCTGAAGAAACCCTTCTTGTTACTCTTAACATCTCTTGCTAGCTGCAACTCCAGGTGGGATTTGGCCTTCCTGATTTCACTCCTGCATCCCCAAGCAATATTTGTATACTCTTCCCTGGTCATTTGTCCAATCTTCCACTTCTTGTAAGCTTCTTTTTTGTGTTCAAGATCAGCAAGGATTTCACTGTTAAGCCAAGCTGGTCGCCTGCCATATTTACTATTCTTTTTACACATCGGGATGGTTTGTCCCTGTAACCTGTAATAAGGATTCTTTAAAATACAGCCAGCTCTCCTGGACTCCTTTCCCCCTCATGTTATTCTCCCAGGGGATCCTGCCCATCAGTTCCCTGAGGGAGTCAAAGTCTGCTTTTCTGAAGTCCAGGGTCCATATCCTGCTGCTCTCCTTTCTTCCCTGTGTCAGGATCCTGAACTCGACCATCTCATGCTCACTGCCTCCCAGGTTCCCATCCACTTTTGCTTCCCCTAATAATTCTTTCCGGTTTGTGAGCAGCAGGTCAAGAAGAGCTCTGCCCCTAGTTGGTTCCTCCAGCACTTGCACCAGGAAATTGTCCCCTACCCTTTCCAAAAACTTCCTGGATTGTCTGTGCACCGCTGTATTGCTCTCCCAGCAGATATCAGGGTGATTGAAGACTCCTATGAGAACCAGGGCCTGCGATCTAGTAACTTCCGTGAGGTGCCAGAAGAAAGCCTCGTCCACCTCATCCCCCTGGTTCGGTGGTCTATAGCAGACTCCGACCACGACATCACCCTTGTTGCTCACACTTCTAAACTTAATCCAGAGACACTCAGGTTTTTCTGCAGTTTCATACTTGAGCTCTGAGCAGTCATACTGCTCCCTTACATACAGTGCAACTCTCCCACCTTTTCTGCCCTGCCTGTCCTTCCTGAACAATTTATATCCATCCATGACATGACAGTACTCCAGTCATGTGACTTATCCCACTAAGTCTCTGTTACTCCAATCACATCATAATTCCTTGACTGTGCCAGGACTTCCAGTTCTCCCTGCTTGTTTCCCAGGCTTCTTGCATTTGTGTATAGGCACTTAAGATAACTCGCTGATCGTCCCTCTTTCTCAGTATGAGGCAGGAGCCCTGACCTCTCGCGCGCTCCTGCTCCCTCCCGGTATCCCACTTCCCCACTTACCTCAGGGCTTTGGTCTCCTTCCCCCGGTAAACCTAGTTTAAAGCCCTCCTCACTGGGTTAGCCAGCCGGCTTGCGAAAATGCTCTTCCCTCTCTTCGTTAGGTGGAGCCCGTCTCTGCCTAGCACTCCTCCTTCTTGGAACACCATCCCATAGTCAAAGAATCCAAAGCCTTCTCTCCGACACCACCTGCGTAGCCATTCATTGACTTCCACGATTCGACGGTCTCTACCTAGGCCTTTCCTTCCACGGGGAGGATGGACGAGAAGACCACTTGCGCCTCAAACTCCTTTATCCTTTTTCCCAGAGCCATGTAGTCCACAGTGATCCGCTCAAGGTCATTCTTGGCAGTATCATTGGTGCCCACGTGGAGAAGCAGGAAGGGGTAGCGATCTGAGGGCTTGATGAGTCTCGGCAGTCTCTTCGTCACATCATGAATCCTAGCTCCTGGCAAGCAGCAGACTTCTCGGTTTTCCCGGTCGGGGCGGCAGATAGATGACTCAGTCCCCCTGAGGAGAGAGTCCCCGACCACTACCACCTGCCTGGTCCCCATCCCCATCACTGGAGGTTTTTAAGAACAGGATAGACAAACACCTGTCAGGGATGATTTAGGTGTACTTGGTCCTGCCTCAGTGCAGGGGACAGGACTACATGACCTGTTGTGGTCCCTTCCAGACTTACGTTTTGATTACAGTGTAAACTGTTCAAACCCACCCAGAACCCTGGGTACATACCCACATCGCAAGCCCATGCCGGGGTCTGTGCTGCTGCATCTTCACTTCTATTTTGGGCCATACTAACTGTATTAAAGCTAGCATGGGTATGTCTACCTGTGTTACAATCACACCTTCAATTGCAGTGTAGACATTCTCACAGAAAGGTGAATAGCCTAATCCTAAACCCCCTCAATTGAATGGGAGTCTTTCCACTGACTCAAATGGGGCTCAGACCAGGCCTAAAGTGACTTGTCCAAGACTAATTTACAAGTCAGTGGCAGAGCTGAAGTTGGAACCCGAGAGTTCCCTGTCCTGTGCTCAGTCCATCAGATCATTCTTCCTCTCTGCAAAACCAACAAATACACCCGACAAATAAAACTAACAGCTACTTTGTGACGTTTGTCTCCCATTGAGCACAGTGTATGCACAGTGCAAGGCGGCCAAAAATATTTCACATTTCATGCTAGAGAGGGGCAGGTATAAATCCAGAGGAACACAGCGAGGATATACACTCCCAGTGTGTCAGTGGATGTGAGGAGTATATTTGAGACAGGTAAGCCAGGAGGGAACCTTCGCACTAGCCACTGCAGCTGTAGATGCTCTAGAGAGAGAACCTGTCTAGTTATTTCATGCTAAAAAACCTCTACGATGATTCAAATATAGTACTCACAGCTACTAAAAAGGAGCCTTTGGCTTTGGGGCAATGCTGAGGTGATCTGAGTGACAGATGACTGAATGCTGCGGGTGACAAAAGAATTCTACTCAGGACACACTATAAAGGTGACCTTAGTATTGTAAACTGGAAGTCTCTGAACTCTACATGTCTTTCTCCTCGTACTCTATAGTAGATGAAGGGAGGCGGGAAAGAGTTTTGATGGAGATCAAATGCACTGACGTGATCTTCTATAAACAGCTGTGAAAAATCTCAAATCTAGTTGCTGGCAACATACATCTAGAATAATGGCCAGACCTTCTCCATCTTGGGCCAAGCCATTGACACAGGGAGTTTCTGAAAGCGTACATTCATTATATCATTACATCTCCCCCATCCCATACTTCTTACCAGGTAGACTGTAGATATACAGTATGGATAAATCAATGTATTATCAGAGGGACTTTCCCTTTACAAGAGCCAGGCCTTAAGCATCATACGTTATTTCTGTCAGCCTATTATTACTGTACGTGGTGGGACAGAAATGAATGCATGCATAGGCAGCCCTAAAGAACGATTTCTGCCATTCAGATATATATTACTAATCAACTACCCACAGAAGGTACCACTATGAACTCCAGTGAAGAAGTACACGGGGGTCACCATTGTTTAAAACAGGCTGGCAGCTTGCTATGCTATTTTGCTTAAAACTGCTCATTATTTAACAAAAAGCCCTTCAAAAAATGCCCTTTTGTAAAGGGCCAGATTAGCAATTAGCAAGGAAGGTCAGATTAGCAATTCTGACCTTCCTGAGCAACAGGGAATCACAGTTAGAGTCTGACTGGTGTGAGAGCTGCATGAACATTTGTGGAGCATCACACACCAGCTGCAACTTTCAGTGGAAATCTTCTCACTTCCTAATGGCACCACTAGGTGGGGCTCTCCATTTAGTCATCTGAAGCAAATTCAAACTCTGAAAATGATTTCTATCCTTCAGCGTCTCAAGTATATTTCTCCACATTATCCTCCTGTTCCTCCTTTCTTCTTGCCTTTTAGTGCTGCCTTCCGTTACTGTACCTCTGAGCAGTGGGAAGGAATGAGGTGCTTTCTCTGGAACACATGCCAATGTCATAGCCATGGGGGCCTCTTTCAGAGCTCTAACTGGAGGTCAATCTACAGAAAGCATGGGACATGTATCGTATGAGACATAGGCACCAAAGAAAAGAAGAGCTAATAATAATAATCCTTTTGCGTGTCCTGAGAGGGTCATCCTGGGGGAAGGGACAGAATTGTTTTGTAATTCTTGCACCATAAAAGAGCAGAAGGAGACATTCTTAAAATAGGTGAGAAATACGGGGATAAACTGAGAGCTGACACCAGAGGGTGTAACTCCCTTGGTTTTAATGCAGTTAGGTGCATGTACATCCATATACAGATTTACAAGGTGAATGGGATAAAAGTAGGAATCAGATTGCATCCAAATGGTGCAGGGATCTTCTACAGCCAAACAGCTCACCTCATTGTGTGTCTGTGTGAGACGAAAAAAACTGAATGAGCTGTGAATTTGAGACGAACGCTTTCCTGCATCAATCCCATTCACTGAAATGTGTATTTCTCTTTATATTCAAAGAGCCCGGGCCTGTGCAATTAAACTGAATGTCTGCATATTTGGAACCCTCGTTGGATGACTTTGATCAAATGTTACCAATTTTTGAGAGAGATGAAGAGCAAAGGAAAAATGAGATTTAATAGGGATTGAGAGTAGCAGCTGTGTTAGTCTGTATTTGCAAAAAAAAAAAAAAAAAAAAAGGAGTACTAGTGGCACCTTGGAGACTAACCAATTTATCTGAGCATAAGCTTTTGTGAGCTACAGCTCACTTCATCGGATGCATCGTGAAGTGAGCTGTAGCTCACGAAAGCTTATGCTCAAATAAATTGGTTAGTCTCTAAGGTGCCACTAGTACTCCTTTTCTAGTAGGGATTAAGGAATTTAAATCCTTCTGTCTGACCAGAGGGTGTCCTCCTTGCCCCACACACTTGGCTCTGGTGTCAGCCTCTCTTTGCAGAGGGAAAAAGTCTCCATTAAAGGAGGCTGTGTTAAATGATCAGAGGTCCAGAGTTCACTCAGTCAAGTGTGTTCACATTCATTACTATACAATACACATTCAAGTCACCCCTTCCAATTTCAGTACACTAATTATTCTGCCTTGACAGGCTCTTGTCTTGCAATCACATATCAAACCTGCTTGGGTCATAATCCCATTTCCAGGGTACAGTGCTGGGTTAACAGTACCTCATGCGGAGAACAATTTCAGTAACATTTTGCATGTTTTCTCTGTCACAGACATCCTAGAACCCTACACAATAGAGATGGAAAAGACCTAATAGGTCACCCAGCCCATCTCCCTGCTAACACAGGAAGCTACTACACATTTACTAGTGCTTGGTCCAATATAATTTTCAAATTGACAAGTAATGAGGGCCTTCCACCACCTCCCTTGGAACTATTCCCCAGTTTCATAGAGCTCACTGTTTGTCTCAGTTTCTCCTTTCTTCACTTCATCCAATTATGTCTAGTTATAGCCTCTTCTGCCACCCTAAATAATTCCTCTCCCCTGCTTGGTGTTCACACATTTCTAATATCCGAAGCTATTATGCTCCACTTAGGGCCTGACCCAACTGTTTCACTGTGTGTGTGTGGGGGGAAGGGTGTGTGAACAGCCTCACCCTATATTTACCTGAGGTATTCGTAGAGTCCATACATGGGCAAGAAGTCAATGTCAGACAAGAACATGTATGGTGTGCTGATGTGCTTCATGGCCACATTCCGCAGGAGATTCACAGGATAGAACTGGCCCTCCTTGTACACTATATGGTACCCAACATTGCGTCGGCTCATGAGGACTTCCGAGCCCTGGGCGTAGCGCAGGAATTGTTGGGCCTCTGCATCAGAAAGATAGAGTGCCAGGCTGATTGGACCCTCCCAATGTTTGCAGATAGCTTCAAGCATCTGGAGCCTGAAAGAAGAAGAGGAAGAATCAAAAAAGGGAAACAGATATCTCTGGGACTCTTCCTGCCATAGGCCATGATGCTGCATGAAGGCCTGCACAGGTAGACTCCTGTACCTATGTGAAGTCCCACTGAAGTCAGTGGGGCTCTGTGCAGGTGCAGGGATCTGCCTGAGTAGTTTCACTTACAGGTGGGGGCCTTATGATCCAAGGTGGTGCTGAGTGCTCTCATCTTTCACTGAAGTCAAGGTAACCTCAACTAGTAAGGTTTTGTAGGTCCTTTCAAGCAGCTGGTGGAAGGGAACAGATGTAGTAGCCCATAATGCACTTGGCTGCTATAATACTACAAGGGCCCTGGAAGGGCAGGGTCCTAAAAGGTTTTGCTAGGGAATTATATTTGAAGGTTATACAATGTGATGGATTGGGTGATTACTGCATTTTATGAAAATTCCTACGGACCAAAAGAAAACATACTGTCAGGACAATGTCACAAAGATGGCACATCTACAGAAATGGGATGGGGTGGATGGGGCATGTGGGGTGTGTGGAGGTGGTGGAGTGGCGGGAGGGGGGGTTGGACCATGGAGTGTAAACAGAAAACATTTCAAACAGAAATAGCCTTTGAAATATCAATTTGTAGAATTTTTAATGATTTCTCTCCAAGCTCTTATGCCATTGACTTTTAAAAACAGATTTTATGTATAATATTTTTTAAAAACTCATACACCAGTAATGACATTATTGACAACACCACCAAACAGAGATTCCATACACAGAACTAAATTAAATCCTATCTGGTCAAAATGCTCTAAACACTCCAGACAGTTTCTAGAGGGACCTATAGAGATTAAGATGTGACGCCTAATAATATAGCAAGCTCTGGTTAAAAAGCATCTTTAGTTAATGTTAAGTGAAACAAGGCTATATAGCACAGCTAGGTATTCCATTCAAAATCAGCAAGAATAGACTATGGAGTACAATTGTTTTCTCTACCTTCCAAATCTCCACATCAGTAGATTTTTTCCCCATTAATATTCAGACAAGACACAAGAAAAGTTTTCTGCATCATAGTAATCAAAGGAAATAATTTCCCACTCCTACGATCTCCCTAAGCTTTGTAGCAGAAAGGAATGATGTGTTCATACCAGCAAAATATAAATTCTGATTTTTATTTAATAGCTTTTTCTTCCAGCTTTGAGTGATCCTGATGACATCCAGGAAATATAAAGCTTTTTCCCTAGATATGAAAGATTACCTTGACTAGTCTATACCTGGTGCATTATTTTCTTTTTATCTATTATTGAAACAAAGGCTATTATCAGGGTGCAACATGCAGCTGTACTAGAAACAGAGATCGATAAAAAAGATCTAAAAGGTATGTGAAAGGCTTTAGGCTACTGATTTTAGGAATCATAAATAAAACCTGTAATGCAGCTAAGCAATAAAGAAAAGCATACTTTTTTTTTTTTTGCTACACAGTAGAAAACAATCAATCAGCAAAATCCTATTAATCAGATCTCAGATAAAGGGCACCCTTGCTTAAATGGGAAAATTGCCAGGGAACAGATGCAGAGCAATGCCTTTCAAGGACTCTAAGCAATGGATACATGGTACACATAACTCATTTAAACGGCACGCCTGATGATGTCTGCAAACTCTGCACAGTAGTTAGGAGGGAACTGTTTTTTGTTAATATACATTTCCCATTGTACACTTTTGCTCACTTCAGGATATTTCTACTCCTGGGGGAATTCTACATCACTGAGCAAGCACCAAATTAATGTCCCCCACAGATTCCTCCCGGCCCCGCAGAATAATCGATTCTGATGGGGAGGCAAAGAAAAGCTGTGAGGGGGTCACTCTGCAATTACACCTTTCACCCACCAGGGGCTGATGTGATGCCAGAGAAGAGGGCAGCCGGCTCACGGGCCGGAGCAGCCAGCTGTGGAGAGGGAGGGAGCAGAGGCTGCCTTCTCACAGCACCCTGCCTGTGGGGCCATGTGAGAAGGCATGGGATATGAGGGGGGATGGACAGAGGGGGACACATGGGGCTCCGGGGGGAGCGGGGGGTCACCCAGACTGGGATTCAGAGGGCTAGTGGGGAGACAGACTAGGGCTGGGGCCATGAACTAGTTGGGTGATAACATTGAGCTAGGGACTGAATGGAAATGGGGGTGCAGGGCCACATGGGGATGGGGGAGACGATGCAGGGACATATGGGGACAAGGGCAGCTATGTTTGGCAGAGTGAGGGTGCAGGGACACATGGGGAGAGGAGAGAGTGAAAGTGCAGGGACACATGGGGACATGTGCAGATATGCCTGGCTGAATGCGAAAAGCTAGGGGTCCACCAGGGACTGCACTGGGGAGGCTCCACAACTTCCTAACAATCCTTCCCCAGAAAAAAAACCTGTTCCGTACTTATCCCACCCACACCTAACAAGCCTCCAGGTTCACTCCCAGCCTCCTTCTCAGCAATTACTTCCCTCTCCCTCAGCTTCTCCATTGTCGCTGGCTCCCCCAAGCCTTTGCACTGCTTTTGAGGGGTGCAGGAAATAAGTTTCTGTATTTCAGCTTTAATGAATTATTACTCAAAGTTCTGTATTAATATGCCTAATAAGGAATCTATTTGTCAAAAACATTTTCTGAATATGTTGTGTTGTCTGTATTGTTACAGCCATACTTGCTGACAGGTATTTTGAAATAAATTACCAAAATAAATTGAAACTCATGTGATTATATTGTGTTATTTTGACAAATAAAGTGTGCAGAATTTTGCAGAATTTTAAAATATTGTGTCCAGAATTTTTTACTTTTTGGCACAGAATTTTTATTTTTTTGGTGCAGGATTCCCCCAGGAGTAATACTTCCAGCTCTGTAGTGTCTTTTTAAATGATATGCTCAGATCCACCACAAGTTATTGGGTTTGATGTAGGAATCACAGGGTGAAATTCTATGACCTGTGTTATGAAGGAGGTCAGACTAGATGATCATAATTGTTCCTTCTGCCCTTAAAATCTACAAATTATGGCTTCTAAACCAAGAAATATAGCTTCTTTGGTTTTTCAAAAAATTGCTCTGTGCAATGCTCACTTTTAAAGAAGTTCATGAAGTAAATATGTCCCAGCACAATATAGTCTCTGACAAATCAAGATGATCAGTTGGTACATGTTTGTTTCCAACAAGGTCTATGCCCAGTCAAGAGGATTTTGCTGTAAATCTTTTTTGTTTGTTTGATTGTTTCTTTGTGATCAGCTTCCCCCTTAGGAATTCTTTTGCCACTTGACTCCCTCTTATTCCAGTTTCAATACACTCAACTGGTGTCAACTGTGGCTTTCTTTGTCCACACTTCAAGCTTGCACTGTAACAACTACTTCTGACAGCTGAATGCTAAGGACAGACACTGCTTTAGAAAGGCAGTCTAGCCAAGGTATACTCCTGAATAACGCCTTCATAGCTAGTGGTGCAGTTAAGCAATCTGCATCAGTCTGAAAGACAACATATAACCAGTAATAAACACCAATGAATGTGCCTCCTTCTGTGGGCATCTATTTTGGACTTCTAAAATGTACCTCTGCTCCCCTTCTCCTTCCCCCCGGCCTGCAAGACAAACATCCGTAAACCTATCACTGCAATCATGTCAGTCTTAGCCCCAGCGGGACTAGATCTGGAGACACTGATAGCGGCTGACTTGGGTTTCCTTTTCTTCTTACAATAGTTTGAAGGAATAATGGAGGTATATACTATGCAGCATATCATTTATGTACATGTCTATCTCTTTCTGAGACACTGTTCACAAATCTCTATAACTGCTACAGAGGAGCTTAATAAAAGCAGCTAAAGAAGATAAAAAAGGTAGCAACTGAAAGACATGAGGGAAAAATAAAACAGCTAAATGCTTCTTTGGTGGTAAGATATTATTTATTGATTTTAGCTGAAAGAGAGTATTTTCAACCCAAATCAATAAATAATAACAACACACCAATGAAGCATGGAAGGAGTTTTCCTGCACTGCATTGGAAGGGGTGTTCTTTCTGAATAAAACTGCAGCTCTGTCTATCAGTAAAATGTGTGTCCCTGTGAGGATCCAGAACAGATGATCAGACTTTGCATCATTGCCAGTGAAATGGCACAGAGCTGCAGCTCGTTCTTTTGAATTAAATTCTGGAGGGAAACCACACACATACCAGCTTTACTAATTTATTATGGCATTCACTCAGAGACTGTTTTTTTTACTCAAAGGTTTGCAAATACTTAAGAAATGTTTTTTAAATTAAAAATCAATACACGAAGCTCTGGTGAAGCTGGCAAATCATCGCTGAATGTGCAGAATATAGTGCTGAGGAGGTGGCTAAATGGTGCCACTTTCATTAGACGGTATTTATTTTTATAGTATTCTGAAAATGTTTTGTCAATCTGAATTCCTTTGGTCCTCCCTGGAATAGTGCTGACCTTCTGCTAGAGCTAAAGAGGTGTCGTGCACGTGTCATGTTGTGTTCTATATGTGCTCCACTTCATAGATTCGTAGATATTAAGGTCAGAAGGGACCATTATGATCATCTAGTCTGACTTCCTGCACAACGCAGGCCACAAAATCTCACCCACCCATTCCTGCGATAAACCTCTCACCTATGTCTGAGCTATTGAAGTCCTCAAATCATGGTTTAAAGACTTCAAGGTGCAGAGAATCCTCCAGCAAGTGACTCATGCCCCATGCTACAGAGGGGGGCGAAACCCCCCCAGGGCCTCTTCCAATCTGCCCTGGAGGAAAATTCCTTCCCGACCCCAAATATGGCGATCAGCTGAACCCTGAGCATATGGGCAAGATTCACCAGCCAGATACCTAGGAAAGAATTCTCTGTAGTAACTCAGATCCCACCCCATCTAACATCCCATCACAGGCCATTGGGCCTATTTACCATGAATATTTAAATATCAATTAATTGCCAAAATCATGTTATCCCATCATACCATGAGTTTAACCTTGAAGCCACTTACTGCAGCATCAGTTGCCTGTTCATATTAAAGTGGTGCTTTCCCCCTCTTGTAACACATTCTGAGAGCAGCCAGAGTGAGGCATGGCTGCAGATTCAGACTAAAAACTGCAGGAAAATGGAGACTGACTTAGGTGGTTGATTTTGGGGTGGGCTTTGTTGTTGTTTTTAATACTAATTTTTAAGTTTCTGAAAGTGGACCACTAATTGCAATTGCTGGAATTAGACAAGACAAGTACTGTGTACTGGCTGGTCAGCAGATGGAATTTTCATCCCTCAGAAAATTAGTTTTCACTTCAGAATAGAAAACTGAACTTTTGTAAAATTGAGCAGAATGATAAATTCCGAAAAGTTTCAAATCATCAATGTTAAAATGAAAACTTTAATATTTTTTAAGAAATGAAATAATCTGAGATGTTGAAATAACTTTTTTTTTGTTTCAAACTGACATTTCAAATTGAAAAAATGTTCCACCTCTAAATGTCAACTAGAAACAATATTTTGTATCAATTCTCCTGATGAGAAAATTAAAAAAAAAAGATTGAAGTTGACATTTTCCACAGGAAAATGTTAGTGTCGAGAAAATGCACGTGCAAATGAGACATTTTTTTATGCTGAACATTTTGACCAGCTCTTGTACTGTGTCAACATCCAGGACACAGTTCTCCTAATTTTTATAGGTTGTTATAAATCACAACAAATGAACCATGCCCCACAGTCCTGAGTGGTAGTAACCTCTGCTATTCCAAACCTCAGCTTCTCATGCAGCTCTGCCAATGCACCTCAGTTCCTGGCATAGATAAACAGTGGATACTTGTACAACACCTACTTCTTCATTCAAGAGTGCAAGTCCCCTATTTTCACAATTAAAATGTCATACTCCTCTCTCTAATGCATGGAACTGCTGAAATTCTGGGAAGCTTCTTGGAGTTTGTAGGAGATATTCACTGTTTCTGATTTCCTTATAGAACAAAAGAGCTTTCCTTACCTGTCCATTGAGAGCTGAGCCACCAGAGTTACATCAGTGTTGTCTGAGGCAGGCTCATACTCATAATGTAGAAAATACAAATGAGTGCGATGGACGGTGAAGCGCTCCCGACGAAATTCGTAGCACAGGTCATCCTCATCCAGCTCGGACAACTGCTTCTGAAGCTGTAAACAAACATCAGGCATAAAGGTGCTGTACTCCATATTTCCTATTGCAAAGCATGGAGAATAATGAGTTCTGGGTGGCCCAGTCTTGGCACAACTGAATCACAGCTTGAATATGGTGGGGGGCGGGGAAGTAGTGGTATTCTCCCAAGCCTCACCCATTTGAGTCATAGAACAAGGTGCCAAAAAAAGGGACTTACAATAGATTGGGCAGAACTTTACAGTATGATTGTCCCTTGCCCTTTTGGATTCTTTAACCAGCAGTGAAACAGCCAACAACACTGGCATTTAAATGATCATTAGGTTTCAGAGTCATCACTCTGATGAGATGAATAAGGCAGTTCACTTCTCTCTCAGAGCTAATGTTTCAGACTGTCTGTAGACTCAGGCAGACATTACTGCCCTGAACTACATTAGATTCACAATGTGAAGATTTTCTTTGCAACTACAATGGTGAGACATGTAGGCCTACATTTTGAAATGGGACAAGTGATTTGGGGCACCCGACCTGAAATACTTTAAAGGAGCCTGATTTTCAGAAGTTGGATGCTCAGCACTTTATAAAAATCAGGCCCTTTTAAGGTTAAGATGGCACCCAAAAACAAAAACACCCAAATCAGTAGTCATTTTTTAAAATGGAGGCTTAAAATGGGAAAAAAAAAAAAAAAAAAAGGAGAGAGAGAGAGAAGCTTAGATTCTGGAACAGAAAAGTATGCCAAGCCACCATGATCCAGCCCAATTCTACTCCTGTATCAAATTCTTTAAAAAACAAACAAGTGGACTGAATATTTAAATAGCATTCATTTAAAAAGACAAATCCAAGCAGTTAGCCTTTCTGGAAGAGTCCTATGGAATTTAATAAGGATGAAACCTTTAGGGTCCCATAGAAATTAAGTAGGGTTCTATGGGAATTACTCTTAAGAACTCGAGAACTTAATAAAGAATGACTGTCTTTTTATAAAAGTGATATGATTCTCTAATAAATTACATAGAATGATCTAAAAAACCTAAGCAAGGCTATCATTCTTTATTACATCTTATAGGATTTTTCTATACAAATTAGCCCAAAGTGTAAGTCACCTTAAAATGGATATGCTCTAGTGATGAATGGCTTACCAGCATTTATTTAAAAAAAGAAAATTGTTCTTTCTGGCCAGTTAAGAATATATTTAAAAGCTTCATTATTTTCACGAAGCAGATTTTTAAATGTGAGAGGTCGCCTGTGCTGACTCTGCGGCAGCAGCAAATGCGCTGTTTTCAGAGATGTAAATATAAATTGTTGACATCAGTGATGAATCACAGAGCTGCATGTTTCCCTCTGCTGCCTGATGGAATAATTAGTGGTACCTTTTCACATATCACTCTTCAGTCTTCTCCTGAATAAACTGCCTTTGCAGCCTGATCGAAGACCCACTGAAATCAGTGAAAAGATTCCCTTTCATTCCACTGGGCTTTGGATCAGGGCCTACCTAAGTCCTTCACTATAGTCCCAATTGTGCAGTCTTTACTCAGGCAAAACTGCCTTGGAAGTCTAGGTCACTTCTGCCTCAAAATAAATGAGAAATTCCTTAATGTTTTGTTGTTGTTGTATTGTTCCTGCTTTACAAAACACCGTGCAGCATAGGCTCTCCCCTAAAAAACAAAACTGGCAGAGTGACTAGATGGAATATCTTCATTTGTTTTTCTTTTCCTCCCTAGCAAAAAGACATTAATATTCCCTTATTAGATCAGCCTGAAGTTTACATGGTTAAAAGAAATAGTTACAGGGCATTTCCTGTAGATACCTTGGGATTTTGCTTTATTTTACAAATGACCAGGCTATAAGTTTGTAATTGCACAGCAGCTATTAACTAGGCACTCATCCGATTTCTTCAGGGTTCCAAACTAAAAGGACATAAAGACTTAATTATGAGTTACAGAATCACATTTTGAGCTAAATTACAGCTGGGGGCTCTGTTGAGCACTGGGGGAGAGACAGCAGTTTATGTGTCCCAGTGCTCTGACTGTGAAAGTCATAAAACCACCACGGGTGCTGGTGGGGAGTGCAGTGAGTAGCAGAACCTGCTACACCTATAGGCAAGGTAGCTTGCTCTTCCTCCTGCACTTCCCAGAGCACAGGGTGTAGACATGTCCTCGTTTCTGCTCTGCCCAGATATGGCTCCTCTGAGCCAGTTAGCAATGCCGACAGTCTCAGATGCTCTCTTTTGTACTCCACAATGCTAATCGCCAAAATTGGCTGCCTCCAGCTTTGGGACCCTAGAGGAGGGAATCAAAGGGACTGCTTGCATCCTTTCCTCCCCTCTAGGTCATTCACACAGTGGTAGCCATAATTTGACCGCTCATGTTATTAGTACTTAGAATCTGTAAGAAGTCTGCATATATGCTGTAATCACAGGGTAACATATGACCAGGAAAGCAATAATATACGACCTGATGTATAGAAATGCCCCACATATTGGGCTCAAACCTGTAACTTGCCGAGACCTCTGGCCTTGATTCAGCAAAACACTTGCACACAAACTTAATTTTAAGAATGTGACTCATCCCATTGAAGTCAGTGGGACTCTCACATGCTTACAGTTAAGCACATGAATAATTTCTTCACTGGAGTGCAGCCAGAATGCTCAGCACCGTACAGGATCAGGCCCATTATGAGGCAAAAAGGCCAAGCACCTACCTCCACCTACTGAGTGCAAAGTCAGTAAAAGTTACCTGTGGGACATGTTCAGAAAGCTTGTTAGCCAATCAGATTCCTGTCCTGTCTTATCCAACCTATTTCAAGTGACATGTTTCGTTTTTAAAATGAAATTGCTACAACTGTGTCAAGGTTCCTCCCCCACTCTGAACTCTAGGGTACAGATGTGGGGACCTGCATGAAAAACCTCCTAAGCTTATCTTTACCAGCTTAGGTCAAAACTTCCCCAAGGTACAAAATATTACACCCGTTATCCTTGGACTGGCCGCTACCACCACCAAACTAATACTGGTTACTGGGGAAGAGCTGTTTGGACGCGTCCTTCCCCCCAAAATACTTCCCCAAAACCTTGCACCCCACTTCCTGGACAAGGTTTGGTAAAAAGCCTCACCAATTTGCCTAGGTGACTACAGACCCAGACCCTTGGATCTTAAGAACAATGAACAATCCTCCCAACACTTGCACCCCCCCTTTCCTGGGAAATGTTGGATAAAAAGCCTCACCAATTTGCATAGGTGACCACAGACCCAAACCCTTGGATCTGAGAACAATGAAAAAGCATTCAGTGTTTTACAAGAAGACTTTTAATAAAAAATAGAAGTAAATAGAAATAAAGAAATCCCCCCTGTAAAATCAGGATGGTAGATATCTTACAGGGTAATTAGATTCAAAAACATAGAGAACCCCTCTAGGCAAAACCTTAAGTTACAAAAAAGATACACAGACAGAAATAGTTATTCTATTCAGCACAATTCTTTTCTCAGCCATTTAAAGAAATCATAATCTAACACATACCTAGCTAGATTACTTACTAAAAGTTCTAAGACTCCATTCCTGTTCTGTCCCTGGCAAGAGCAGCATCCAGACAGACACAGACCCTTTGTTTCTCTCCCTCCTCCCAGCTTTTGAAAGTATCTTGTCTCCTCATTGGTCATTTTGGTCAGGTGCCAGCGAGGTTACCTTTAGCTTCTTAACCCTTTACAGGTGAGAGGAGCTTTCCCCTGGCCAGGAGGGATTTCAAAGGGGTTTACCCTTCCCTTTATATTTATGACAAACTGGCACTAGCCACACCGCAACTCCGCAGACATCTTCCAAAGCCAAGTAACTAAGCAAAGAAAACCAGCCCCTTGAAGTGAACACACATCTTCTTTGGCAACTGCCAGTGACAAAAGCTGAAAAAAGGAAGTTTGGGAAGTGAAATCTCCACGTATTTATCTACTGGCTGTTCTCTTTTCTGGAAGTCCAGACTATTGGCACTTTACGAACAAATAGCTAATAACTACAGTGTGTTAAAAGTTACTGAATTAAAACAAGTATTAAGGAGACACTGTTGTCAAGTTGAAAATCACATTTTGTACCTACTAGTGTTACAAGCAGAACCAAGGACTATGCAGCAGAAAAATATTAGACGGGGGAAAAATTCTGTTGTTCGGTCTTTTTATTTTCTGCATTTGCCAGAATTCTGGCCCAGATCCTCCAAGGTATTTTAGACACCTAGGGTTGCCAACCCTCCCGGTTTGACTGGGAGTCTCCTGGAATCGAGCTTAATCTCCTGAGGCTATTGAAGCCAATCCAGGAGATTTTAGGATGCCAGAAGTCCGGCGGTGCAGCAGGGTAAGGCAGGCTCCCTACCTGCCCTGGCTCCATGCCGCTCCTGGAAGTGGCTAGCATGTTTGGCAGCGGCTCCTAGGAGTAGGCACAGCCAGGGGGTGTCTGTTCGCTACTCCTGCGCTGAGATCCCATTGGTTGGGAATGGGGAACCTCAGCCAATGAGAGCTGTGGGGGCGGTGCTTGCAGGCAGGGGCAGTGTGCAGAGCTGCCTGGTGGCCCGTGATCCTAGGAGCTGCTGCCGGACATGCTGCCACTTTTGGGAGCCATCTGAGGTAAGTGCTGCCTGGCCCGAGCCTGCACCCTGAACCTCCTCCTGCATCCCAACCTTCTGCCCCAGCAGTCCCCTGCACCCAAACTCTCTCTCAGAGCCCACACCCCAAACCCCCTGCCCCAGGTCGGAACCCCCTCCCGCCTCCAAACTCCCTCCCAGAGCCTGTACCTGTGTCCCCTCCTGAACTCCAACCCTCTGTCCCAGTCCTGAGCCCCTCCCACACCCCAAATTCCCTCCCAGAACCTGACGCCCTCTCACACCCCAACCCCCTGCCCCAGGCTCAGCCCAGAGCCCACACCACACTCCAAACCCCTCAGCCCCACCTCCCAGCCCACACATTGTCCCACACCCCAACCCTCTGCCCCAGCCCGGTGAAAGTGAATGAGAGTGGGAGAGAGCGAGCGATGGAAGGGAGCTGAAGTGAGCGGGGGCTCAGAAAAGTGGGGGAGCAGGGGTTAGGGGAAGGGTGTTTGGGTTTGTGCATTTAGACAGTTGGCAACTCTACTTTCGAGGCTCTGAGCTTTTGTGTATAATTAATCTCATTGTTTCATTGCTATCTCTCTCATGCACTTCTTGGGGAGGGGAGTGGAGGTTACACAAATGCTCTTTCCAAGTCTCTGCAAGATCAGGTTTACTAGTGACAAGCAGCAGGAAAATCTAGGCTGAAACTGAACAGCAGGCGTATGTGTAACACTGACAGACCCCTGTCACTGGGATCGAACCGGGGGCCTCTGGAGCTTAGTGCATGAGTACTGCATGAGCTAAAAACCAACTGGCTCTTAGCTAAGGCTGTAGAGCACACTCATTTTAGCTCTCTCTCTTTAAGTGGTCTCAGTGCCACTAGATGGGCCAGAACACCACACCCAGAAGGTGAAGTGAAGTGAAGTAAAGGTGGAATGAAGGGAGAGGCTGGAGGAAGGGTGGGCCCAAAAAAGTTTTTATCTCTCTGTCGAAGATACTCATATGGGCTCCCATTACTGTAGTATCTGAGCCCCTCACAGACTTGGTAGTATTGTCTTGAGCCTACAGAAAATACTTTTATAAAACCCAGTAGGGGAGTAGAAAGAAGTCTTAACTTCTTTATTTTTAAGATGCAAACAAAATGCAGGTGATGATACTTAATGGATGCCCCATCAGTCAATTTAAAACAAATTCAAATGTAGAGTGTCCTTTGAAGAGACAAGCCCAAACTCTTAGAAGCCATGGGAATCCCAATCCGAGGCAAAGCAGGCAGGCAGAGTCTCCTGGGTTGAATTCAGCCATTTATGAATGTCTTGTGGTGAAGGTGCTGGACTAGGACTCAGGAGATCTGGGTTAAAATTCTCAGCTCTACCACAGACTGTGTGTGTGACCTTGGACAAGTCACTGCATCTCTTTGTGCTTCAATTCCCCAAATATAAATTGGGGATATTAGTAATTCCTTTTTCCAGATGGGCCTTTACATGCTACTATGTTACAGATGACAATGGTTGATTGGTTGATGTTTAAGGGTATTTATCTTTCTGTGTGTTCTTTTGTTACACACACGCACACAAAGATAATACATGCGTGCACACACACACATGTATACACATGCATCCCATTCAAATAAAGTATGTTAAGAGAAAATTAAAGGGTGCACAGTCAAGCACTCAAAAGCCAGGAAATTGTCTAAGGCAGGGGTGGGCAAACCTTCTGGCCCAAGGGCCATATCTGGGTATGGAAATTGTATGGCAGGCTACAAATGCTCACGAAATTGGGGGTTGGGGTGCGGGAAGGGGTGAGGGCTCCGGCTGGGGGTGCAGGCTCTGGGGTGGGGCCAGAAATGAGGAGTTCAGGGTGTGGGAGGGGGCTCTGGACTGGAACAGGGGGTTGGTGTGTGTGGGGGAGGTGTAGGGGTGAGGGCTCTGGCTGGGGGTTCAGGCTCTGGGGTGGGGCTGGGGATAATGCAGGAGGGTGCTCCGGGCTGGGACTGAGGGTTTGGGAGGCTGGGAGGGGGGATCAGGGATGGGGCATGGGGTTGGGGCACGGGAGGGAATCAGGGGTGCAGGCTCCAGGCAGCGCTTACCTCAAGCAGCTCCCAGAAGCAGCAGCATGTCCCCACTCTGGCTTCTACTTGGAGGCGCAATCAGGTGGCTCTGTGCGCTGCCGTGTCCGCAAGTGCCACCCCGCATTTCCAACTGGCCGTGGTTCCTGGCCAATGAGAGCTGTGGGGGCAGCCGCAGTGTGCGGAGCCCCCTGGCTGCCCCTACACATAGGAGCCCCGACCCTGCTCCCTGGCTGGAGTGCCAGAGCGGGGCAAACCCCGGATGCCGCTCCCCAGAGGGAACTCGAGGGCAGGCTTAAAATGTCTGGAGGGTTGGATGCAGCCCCCGGGCCGTAGTTTGTCCACCCCGGTCTAAGGTAAGGTTCCATGAACAACCTTAATTTTGCCCCATTGGTAGTTGTCTTAAATTATTTTTTGTCATACTATTTCTCAAATGACACAATCTTATCCATATCTGCACTGTGTATATTCAGTATTTACAGGCTGAGAATGTATAGCCTGGTTGAAAGTTTGCAGCCATGTTATACATCCATGAAAAGAATGGGTTATAATGGGAATACTGACAGAGCTGGGATGATTTAATTGGGGATCGGCCCTGCTTTGAGCAGGGGGTTGGACTAGATGACCTCCTGAGGTCCCTTCCAACCCTGATATTCTATGATTCTATGATCTATGCAAACAGCCCCTCATTTGAACATATGCATCACCAAAAGGAAGATCTTAATACCTGCTACTGTTGAAAAAAGCTGGCATCTCCATTATACATGTAACAATAAACTTATTACCGCACAGCTTCCTTCCCTTAGAATGACAGCATGTATTTCCCAGTTGGGAATATCTGATTAACATGATATTCTCCCTCCTCACAAAATCTTTTGCTCTAAGGCTACTGGCCACTGACCATGTAGGGAATACTACCTCTCGGGAAGAATCCTACAGTTTAAAAGCCATGTCCTTTTCACCCTGTGTATAGTAACTATTCTCTGGAGAGAATCTGAGGTTGGAGGCAGCAAGTGCTTTCATTAGCATCTGCATGTTACATGTCTCAGAAATGAAAATGGCAGTGAGTGGAGGGAGTGTGAGATGCAAGACACAAAACAAAGAGACAGACGGATCCAAAAATAAAATGCATTTGTTAAATTACTTCTCTGGGCAGCCAGCTGTGGCATGGGAGCTGACTTCAGCCCCGGGAAAGCGGCCTTTGAGGCAGGGCTGGATTGACAGGCACAAGCAGCCCAGGCAGTATTTTTTAAGCAGCTCACTGAATTCTACCATAAATCCCCATAATTTACCAGAACTACTTGTCTATATACTTATACCACATGGGTGGCGCTTACTATCTGTGTGATAAAGGGTGGAATTGGGATGAACTTCACATACCATGGACCTCTGACTGCCAGACCCATGCTCTGTCCACTAATTCATCTTCCTAGGACTGTTTCAAATCTCTGAGCAGCTTCAAAGAGATGTTTTTCTTAAACTGACATGCCACAGAAATATTTACTTCCTTCAAAAATATGTGGGATTTCCCCCAAAACGATACCGGTCCAACATCTAGGACTGCCCATATTCCATCTGGGATTAGTGACATTTTAAACTCCAATATTTCATGATCATTCTGACTAGAAACATCTGCTGTATCACAGCGGAGAGGAGGAAAACCAGGTTTCCTAATGGTATATAACCTGGCTCACAAGGTTTAAAATAATTATGTAACAAAATTTTAAATAATTTTTAGAAATGTATTAATAATGCATTTTCTCTCCCTCTGTTTTCTGTGCTTATATGACCTCCTCCTTACCATAGTATCTGAGCACCTCACAATCTTTAGTGCATTCATCTTTACAACACACCTGTGAGGTAGGGCAGTGCAATTATCCCCATTTTACAGATGGGGAACTGAGACAGAGAGAGACTAAGAGACTTGCCTGAAGTCACAGAGAGTTTGTGGCAGAGAAGGGAACAGGCCTTGGATCTAGCCCCCTAACTGCATATTCGCTCCAAAGCATGTACACTTAAGAGTCATAGTGCAAACACTTTGCAGTTGGCGAGATAGGACAAATAATATCAGCCGGGGGTCAAACTGTCTGCCAGCCTTAAGTGGCGCAGTTAAATTAACTTCAATGCAGCTGCACCAATTTACACCCATAGACCACTTGACCCCTGGTGTTTAGCACTTAAAAAATGTCTACATTAACTGCTCTCTGTAATGCAGCATAAACAAAACAGAAGATAGCGTGGGATGGCGAAAGCATTTACTTGCCCTTGTTTGCGATGATCTACATAATGCACTTCTGGCTTCTCCACTGATAAGTGATAAAGTCAGTCTAATCCCACATCAATTAAACCTTTATTCCTCCTACACCATCAAAAATTTTGTATCTACACAATGGGCCAAATTATGCCTTCAACAAAACTGAGCTGTGATAAGGACAAGGAGGAGGGTCCAGTGTCTGAGCAGCAATGTCAGGAGTCATTATACTGTATAAGAAGTAGCCAGTGTTCCCGCAGTGCAGTCATTCTGGCATGCAGGAGGAGACGAGGTCGTAGCCTTACCCACAGCCAACCCAGAACCACCTTCTCTGCAGCCATGATGTGGCCCTGCACTCTTACCAGAAAGGCCCCCTTTTCTGGAGCTGGGTAGTGCTGTTGGCAGTGCTAGCTAGCGCAGCTCCACTGCTGGTAGCGATGGTGGGAGCACTCGAGTAGATAGGGCACTACCATTTTTACCACCATACAGTGCTTTTACTAGCATTACCTCACTTACAACAGAACTAAGATTCTGTCATCATCTCTCTCCCTGTGGAAAGATGAACAGGATGGCTGGGAGTAACAAGTAAAGGTAAGAACAATGGCTACGCAGATGGTGAGCTGTGACTGCAGCTTATTATGCTGATCATAATTGTCTCATTGCTACCATGTACTCTCCTTCTTCTTTATTAATGCTCTAATAAATTGGTTAGTCTCTAAGGTGCCACAAGTCCTCCTTTTCTTTTTACGGATACAGGCTAACATGGCTGCTACTCTGAAACCTCTCCTCTTCTGTTTCTTGTAGCCACCTGTGGTCCCTCTGCTCATACTTAGATTGAGGTCCTGTGGGAAAAAAACAGCGTGTGATTGTGTCATTAAAGACTGTATCACAATGCATATGCTCAAGGGGGCTAAATTAAGGTTGCACAGGCAACCTTAATCATGGCATTCCACATTAAGTGCTTGACTTTGCAGCCTTAATAATGTTCTTTTTTTTGGTATAATTCCTAAAAGCAAACTGAAAAAAACAGAAATTCCATCATCTGGCATCACACGGACACCCACAGGGCTCATCTGCAGAGTTGGAACCTTTAGAACCACTGCACAGACCTCTGCCACTTGAGTTAATGGAGTAACATATGAATAGGAAGTTGTCCTTCATGTGGACCAGCACTAGAGGGGGGATGAGGTAGATACTTTGCCAGAGGGTTCCACAGATATTTGCTGACAGCAGGGGAATGGTGAGACTCAGGAATCTTGGGTTCCATTCCAGGCTCTGGAGGGGAGCGTGCTCTAGGCTGGGGACACCGTTCCTTTTGCCCATTCCACACAAACTTGACTGCATTGCTACTTCCCTCCAACCTTTTTCTGTCTCAGTCCTGTTTCTTCCTCACCTCTGGTTTCTTTTCCCAGTCCCGTTATCCTTACCTCCCAATCCCAATCTCCATTCCTCAGGCATCTCATATCGGTCCCAATCTCCTTGCCCAGCCACTCCTACTCTCCCTCTCTGGGCTTGCTGTCCAAATCCTAATCTACCCCTCCGACTCCTGGTCCCAGTATTCTTGCCCAGCCAGTCCCAGTCCCCACTCTCCTGCTCCAATTTGTCCCCAGTCTCCTTGGCCAGCAAGTCCCAGGTTTCATCTCCTGGCTCTTCTTTCAGTTTGTCTCCCCCCTCCTCCACACACACTGGCTTCCAGCCTTAATCTCCCTCCCTTGCTTCTCATCCAGTCTCATTCGTTTCCCCACTCACTTCCCAACCCCTTGTCCCAGTCTCTTTGCTCAAATAGTCCCAATTCTCCCCCTACACCCTCTATCATATGTGTCTTCTCTCCCCAACCGTATTTCCCCCCACTGGTCCCTAGTCCCAGGCACCTTGTCCAACCAGCTCCAGACTCCCCTGCTCACTTCTCTGACTTCCTTCCCCCCAGCACCCAGTCCCAGTCTCTCTCTGCCCTCCCAGCTCCCTGCTGTCATTTCCCAGTGCCCGGCCCCACTCCGGTCTGGAGAAGCTAGGAGCAGCAATTACAGTTGTGACTGTAGCCCTGGGCTGGAACATGCTCAGTCGCTCTGTGGGGATGGCATATGCACAGTTTGGTCAGGGCTAGGAGCTGTGAGAAGCTCCAGCACACTGAGGAGAATCTTCAGGGATTTTACTTGTTAAACTCTGGCAAGTCTCTACTGAGTGTGTGCAAACTGTGATTTTTCAAAGGTTTATAACTTGGCCAAATTTGAACTGATTTTCATGGAGACAACAAAAGGCACATCCCTGAGGCAAAGGCTATAATTTCAAGTCCCTGCTCCCATGCACGGTGCTTCAAAGAAAAAGTCACCGACTTTTTACCATGGACAAAACAACGTATTTTTCCATAGTCTGTTTTCAGAAATGGC
Source organism: Lepidochelys kempii (assembly GCF_965140285.1). NCBI lineage: Eukaryota > Metazoa > Chordata > Testudines > Cheloniidae > Lepidochelys > Lepidochelys kempii. The sequence continues at coordinate 255,764,949 of NC_136380.1, forward strand.
TGAATTGTATGGGCTGAAATTTTCCAAAAATATCAGTCTGAGGCAGACACCTGGCATGGAAAATTTCAGCCCAAACAGTTACAGTTTGCCAAAGTTATAAGCAACTGAAAACAGGGTCTTACAACAGGAAATGTCAGGCAACCTTAATCAGAGGTGGTAGTACCAGCCCCATGTATAATAATAATAATAATTGTGATGAATGAACGGACAAGAATTCCGCTGGGGAAGACCAAGGTTTCCCACCTCAAAGAACTTATGATTTATAGGGAAAAAAACTCCACCATGACATATTCTACACCCCAGTCTTTCCATTAGTGCAGACATTTATTCCCATGGTGGAGGGCTGCACAGGGTTTTTTTCTGCATCTATCTAATGATAAGATCAAGGCCCTATTGTCTGGCTTGAAAGCGGTCTTGCCAGTTTATTTTTAGACATATTTAATTTTTTAAGAAGAAAGCTAATATTAGATGGGGCACGGCTTGCAACCGTCACCAGTTCCTCTGATGGAAATTATAACAATGCACGCAGAGGTCTTTGCTACTAGTTAAAATCTTTACATCTCCAACTTGGTAAAAACAGTCTCTTCTCAGAAAGGGCTAGTGAGAGTGGTTTACATCCAGTGTGTTTCCAGTGTGAAGAGCCAAAAAGAAAATAGTTTGAAAAAGTGCTGCTGTTTTTTTCTTTTACTTTTCAGGAAATTCTTTTAGAAGGGCCTCATCCAAAGCCCACTGAAATCAATGGGAATCTTCCCATGAATCTCGACGGGCTTTGGATCAGGCCCAGAGTCTCATAAAAACGGGCTGTCTCATTGCACCTCAAGCTTAAGAATTAAAAAAAAATCCCCCTTTGGCAGGGACTCCTCGTGAGAAATTGTGTGCAGAAAGGAGCTTTTATGGGATTGTGTAAAGGTTGAGCCTCTGTGCCCGTGTGCCAAAACCAGGCTCATAGTGGATATTATAGCCTTAGCTATGGAGTCATATTAGGACATTAAACATACTGCTCAAGTATTTGAGGCTTTACAAGTAGGTCCTCTAGTATGAAATGCTGGACATCAACATTATAAGCAAGAGAAAACTCATAACTAAGAGATTATTGTGAGCTTTGCCTTTATGGGTTTCCCTGAAAACTTGCTTTTTGCATTAAAAAAAAGGGCGGGGGGTCAGGCAGACATGGAAAAGAGCATGAAACAAGTGGTACTGAGTGACTAAGGGCCCAACCCAAAGCCCAGTGAAGTCAATGGAAGCCTTTCCAGTATGCTTAGGCTCTGATCTTAACTTCCCATCCACATATTGCATGAAGGGAAGGGTAGTGATACATCACAAATCAGTGCAGGAGAGCATGTTCACTCTGTTTTTTCTTTTAGTGCCCATGAAAACAAAAGGGACTGATGGCACTGGCTCCACCGCAAGCATAGTATGGTCAGCTCCTCCAAATGACCTCCAGCTGTTCCTCTATAGACTTGGCAAGGAGCTCTGATAATTTGCATAATTTCTGACCAGCAGCCATCCCTTCTATTCCAGCATTGTGCTCCCTTCATCCCCATTGTGGGAACTGAGCCAGACCCTCAAACATCATTTGCTGTGCAGACAGTTGTACTAAGGGAAATGAAAGATCCTTTGATTCAAGGAACTCTCTTCATTTCTGTGTGTGGAAAGAATAAGAGGAAGAACAGTGGAGCAAGACAATGACTGAATATTCTAATTCAAGCATTTTCATCCTGGAACTTGTAATCATGGCAATGCAGCAGCAGCAGCCGCCACCAATGAACATTTCCACCATCTCAGCTCCCAAGTCCAGCAAGCCAGCTTTTTCCTTTTCTCTCTTTGAAAATCACCACCATCTGTGCACTTGTCACAGCTAAAACAGCCTCTTCCTGCTAGCTGGGAAGATCCGAATCTGACTTAATTCAAAAATGTTAAACCTTTCTCTCTTGTTGCGTACCAAGATGACAACAGACACTTGCCAATGAACCAGGTGATGGTAACTTCACAGGGTTTCCTTTGCTACGGTCGCCATGTTAGGCAGGCTGGTTTTAGAGACAGAAGACCATAACCAACACACAGGAATTTCTTCCGAATTTAGGATGTGGGCTCACCTGTACATGATGCCCCAAAGCTATGAGAACTGTAGTCACATTCTATGCTGCTCTGAGAGGAAGTTAAAGCTGTCACCACATGTGTTGTGTGATTCCAATCAAAAATGTATCAGCTCTCTTTGCAGCTGGCAGCAGATTGACAGCACAGCAGCTATAAATGGAAAGAAAGCTCATACACAGTAGCATGAACAGATGCCTATCACTTTTTCTCAGTGCAATATACTGATCACTGTGGCCTAGGCCAGTGGTTCCCAGCCTCTGGTATCCTTACCAGTAGTTATACTTCTGGCTTTTGGGCCTGGTATTCTATGTTCCAGCTCCCAGCCATAATGATGAACCTGCATGGTACGTCCCATTGCCTGTCTCCCCTTTACGTTCACAGTTTCTAACCCACAGTGGATCTTGTACTGCTTGAAACTCCAGACTCCTAACATCCCTGCTGTTTGGTGCAGCTGAAGTGCCATTACTTATTAGAAAAGACTACTAAATACAGGGTCCAGGGGGCACATCACTTCAGTGTGGCCTCCTGGGTCTTTTAATAAACTATTGGAAAAAGAGGAAAAAATATGAGTTAATTTACCTGCACATAGAAAGAGATATAGGAGCAGATTATCATTTAAACTAAGGCAGTGTAAAGGGGCCTTACAGTGGGAATACATGTAATTACACCCTTTTAAAAGCCATCTTTATAATCATCTTCACGCTGCCAGAGGGCTGTAAATGGGCCTTCGTGTAACTGGGAATAGTATATGAACTATTGAACTTAATTCCAAACAAGATACTAAATACATCACCGTTACAAGTATTAAATTACAGTACTGTGATAACCAGCATATTAGATTGAGGCCTTAAGGGTGGCACCTGATAAAGCCAGATTGTGAACGAAAGACACAACAAGCCATTGCTCTTGTAAATGATCACAAGTAGAGTTCAGGGGATTAGTGATCATCTAGCTCTCTCTAGTCTTAAAACAGTCTAGTGTCATGGCAGATGTACCTGCTTACTCAGTTACCTACCAGTATCTACATACCAGCTACAAGCTCAGTAAAATGTGCGATTTTAAGCTTTCTGAACTGCCAGTTTCAGCACCCAGAACGTACATTTTTCACTGCACTCTACCAACACAATCTCTGGAATAAATCAGTTTACCAAGGTATTACAGAGGAGAGGGAGATGCAGTGACAAGCACCTGGCTACACATAAAGCCTTCTAATCCACTAGGAGTATCATCATCTCAGCATAATTCCATCCCGCAGCCTTATTTAAGCAACAAAACATGACAAGAGGTGTGAATCATGCTGGGATAATGCCATATCGAACCACATGTCCTGTGTGAATCCTAGGAGCTGCATCAAAATGCACGTGACATACATGCTTGCTTTGCCATGCCATACAACCTTTATAAAATCAGATACCATTAAATCAGAGAGATTCAAGATGTTGCATCTGACAAACTGCCTATATAAATATATATATCTTACTATGTGCCCCTTGTTTTGTTTTTTAACCTTCTCTCCCTTTTTATATCCTCCATTTTCCCTTCAATATTTTGATGCCTCTGTTCTTCAGCCTTTCAGAGACCTTTTAACATTTTCAGTTCATTTTATTCTCTAAAAGTCTCTCTCTCAAAGATGTTTTTTCTCTTCTGATTTGACCTTTCCCCTCCACATCTATTTTTGCCTTCGCTGTTTCTTCTCTTCTCTGTTCCAGTCTCTCTCCACCACTATTTATCCATTTCTCACCACTTTCTTTGATTCCCTATCCTCCCAAAATGTAAGTGAGATGATAACCCTATGTATCAGCCATGCCTTTGGCTGTACAGCATATATACATCTGGAAGTGCTGTAATTGAGAAACTATTGGTGGCATGTCCTATGGCTGACTTACCCACAGAGGCAATGGGAACACTGTCAGGTGTTAAAAATACTAAAGCCTACTTCTCGTCTCTTGGGTAGTATTGTGTAAGTGGTACTGTTTTTGCTTTACTGACTTTCATATTGAGTATCTCAGACATTTTACAAGATCCATTGTCCTTTTCTTTAGAAGGCACCATAAAGTGCTGCTACTTTTTGTTTCTATCTCTTCACATTGTGTAGCGGAAATTGCTATTTGGCTAGAACGCTCTTGTGGCTGAACTGCACAGAAAGTTCATGTATCTATCTATATGTAAAGGCTTCCTTCAACTTTAAAAAAAAATTGTTATCACACCCACATCCACACCCCCTGTATATAAATGTCCTTGCAGTATTCAGAGGAGTCACTTAATCTGGCAGATTTCTCTTGTGAGCATTTTGCTGCTGTTCAGAACACTGCTACTGTAGTGTGCAGGTAAGGGGAAGGGGGAGGGCACATAGTTATTAAAGAAAGATACTGACAGATATGGTATTTTTCTGCAATATCCTGGACAAGCCTTTTTGAATTAAGTTTAAGTATTTTAGGAGTTCATTGTATTAAAAATGCAAAATGGTTATGTATTATTGTTGGATTGTGTGTAATATCTCTAGGGGTGAGACATTACTAATGAAGACCCTGGGAAATATTATGAGCCTCACAATCTATTTGAAACAATGTGCCAGAAAAGAATGCACTGTTATAGTTAAGTGGCTTTGTCATAAATAGAAAGGGAAGGGTAAACACCTTTAAAATCCCTCCTGGCCAGAGGAAAAACCCTTTCACCTGTAAAGGGTTAAGAAGCTAGGATAACCTGCACCTGACTAAAATGACCAATGAGGAGACAAGATACTTTCAAAGCTGGAGGGGGGGGAGAAACAAAGGCTCGTTCTGTCTGTGTGATGCTTTTGCCGGGAACAGAAAAAGGAATGGAGTCTTAGAACTTAGTAAGTAATCTAGCTAGATGTGTGCCAGATTCTGTTTTGTTTAAATGGCTGATAAAATAGCTGTGCTGAATGGAGTGTAGATTCCTGTTTTTGCGTCTTTTTGTAACTTAAGGTTTTGCCTAGAGGGATTCTCTGTGTTTTGAATCTGATTACCCTGTAAAGTATTTACCATCCTGATTTTACAGAGGTGATTCTTTTATTTTTTTCTTCAATTAAAACTCTTCTTTTAAAAACCTGATTGCTTTTTCATTGTTATTAAGATCCAAGGGTTTGGGTCTGTGTTCACCTATGCAAATTGGTGAGGATTTTTATCAAGCCTTCCCCAGGAAAGGGGGTGTAGGGTTTGGGGAGGATTTTGGGGGGAAAGACGTTTCCAAGCTGGCTCTTTCCCAGTTATATATTTGTTAGACGCTTGGTGGTGGCAGCAAAAAAGTCCAAGGGCAAAAGGTAAAATAGTTTGTACCTTGGGGAAGTTTTAACCTAAGCTGGTAAAAATAAGCTTAGGGGGTTTTCATGCAGGTCTACACATCTGTACCCTAGAGTTCAGAGTCAGGAAGGAACCTTGACAGGCTTTCTTAGGAAATCTCTACGGGGAGGTGTATGCAAATGTAAGCCCTCTGGTTATGCAAGAACTCAGACTTTTGAAGCTTTGCCCTGAGGAGGGGACCTTTATCTGTGCTGATCACCTGTTACATGAGGACAAGATCAGAGGCCAGGTGGTATAAAGGAGTGACTCACAGATTCATGAGAGTGCTGAGCCAAGGTGGTTACGAACTTGTAAGCACAGAAAAAAACCCTGGTGGAGTTTGAGGGACTGACTCCTTCCAGATTCTTGGTTGGAGTTGGGGTGATCTCTGGTAAGTTTATTAGCATGCACGTAGGTTCTTGTATTGTTTTCAATATGTTTTCTCTCTTATGCTCTTATCTTAAGAATAAATGTGCTTGCTTAGGAAGGGCTGTGTGATAACTTACATCTCTGGGCAACTATGCTGTTTATAACCGCTGAGGGGAAAGCAAAGCAGGCCTGTTTAGGCAGTCGGACTTGCTGGGGAACTCACAGTATAGGCTGGGAGCTCTGCAGCCTGAAAAACCCTGGTCAGGAGGGAGAGACACATGGGTTTCCACCCAAGAGAGGTAACGGTTTGAAAGCCTAGAGTATTGCCATTGCTGGACCACAGAAGAGGAATACAAGGGCACTTGCCCTGAACTGTGACAGGACCCTCCTGTAGTCTCACAGCATAATTGTACATTCATGGGTTAACTCATTGTATACCGTGCAGTAGACATGTAAAAGGTAGATTTTTGACTTTCAAACTCAGCATTCTTGATGTTTTCATTTCTTCTTCATTATTTGTATTACAGAAACACCTAGTGGCTCCACCTGACACCAGGGCCCCACTGTGCTGGGCACTGTACAAACACATTGTAAGAGACAGCTCTTTGGCCCAGAGATCTTAGTCCGAAGGGTGGGATTGTCAAAAGTGCCGAATGGAGTTTTGAGCATCAGTCCCGTTGATTTTTAACTTGTGCTTCTAAATCTCTTAGAAACCTTTGACAATCCCACCCTAAATAGAAAAGGCAGCCAAAGAGTGGGAGAAAGGCAGGATTATCACCCCCATTTTACTGACAGGAACTAGAGCAGAGCGAGAATGAATGATGTACCCCAAGTCAGATATGATGTTACGGAAACTGCAGGGAACTGCACCCACATTTCCTGAGTCCCAGCCCAGTCTCTTAACCACAAACCAGCCTTCCAATCATCTGCATTGTCTCTGTGTTAAAAGACACCCTCACGCTTCCCACTTACATTTTCACTATTGATATCTGCCTCACTGGGGCAGCCAAAGAGCTCCCGCCTCAGCAGGTTCCCATCGTACTCTAGGAATGTCAGGTAGAGGTTGCGGAAAAACTCCACGTGCTTGTTTTTCACTCGCAGCTTCTTTGGCGAGTTCCAGTGAATCACCTGGTCGGGAAAACAAAAAGGGAACAATCCTGTTGTCAGCATGCAGCCTTTATACATCTTTAATATCCTTCCCTCTTTGCAAAAATATCCTCCCCTCTTTCTGCCTTTTCACTGGGAAGGTTTTGTGGTGTAGTCCATAAGTAATGGCATGTACTGTACAGATTCTATGCTTTTTATATCTTCCATACAATGTATTGCATGTATATTTGTATGTGTCTCCTTATACTTTGTGATGCAACACTGCATGCATATTGGCAGGGCTGGAGTCACGGACGAGTTATGTTATAGATGTTGGTGAGAGGAGAAGTCTGATGGAGAAAAAGCTGCGGCTATAAAATTTGGTCTGGGATTTTCCAGTGACTGTCTCAGCTGATGAAAATTATTCACTGTCTAGTGTCAGACAGCCTCTTCACTCATTGGGAATTAAAGAGAAAGATTCTCAAATTAATTTTTGTTTCTCTTTACCCACCCCTCTGCCCCTCCAAACAGACTGAATCTGATCCAAAAAGATGCATTAGCTGACAATGCTTCATGTAGGGTAACCATATTTCCCAAAGGGAAAACAGGACACCCCCAGCTGCTCACCTGAGCGTGCCTCCCTCCCCCAAGTGAGGCTGTTGCCAGTCACTGGAACCCTGCCAGCCCCCTGCATGCTGGAATGCTGCCTCCTTGCCCCCACCCAGCCCTACCTTCCCCTGTGTGGGCTGGCATCTCTGCTCACCCCCCCACACATGTTCCTCCACATCATACCCTACCTTTTTTTTTTTTTTTTTTTGATAAAAATGGGCATTTGTCCCATTGTTCTTGCCAACTGATCAAGTCGGCAAAAGAAAAAGGGACAAAAGCCCAATTTTGAAAAAAAAAAAAAAAGTTGGGATGGCTGGGACAGGGCTTAGAAAAGGGACTGTCCTGTCCAAAACGGGACCTATGGTCACCTTAGCTTCATGTGAACTTGGCTGAACTTTGTTGTGTTGCATGGCAACACTATTTAATTCCAAGTGCCAGCAGGTATTTAGCCATTACTAGAGGGTGATGACTCCCTTGCTGGCTTAGGTTTAACTGTGCCACAGACATAAAGGGTCTGATTCTCATTTATGTTAAGGCCACTTCACACTGCTCTGTCAGCGTAACTGAGAATAAAGCCCAAAGAAAACAGCAAGAGTGGAGCCAGAAATGGATTGCAGGAATTATTTCATTTGATGGAGGTTGTATTTTAGTCATAAACACGAAAGCTTTGCATTCAATTTTTTTCTGTGACTTCCAAAGGGATTAACCCTCCTCCCCCTTTTGGGAGTACTTCCAAATGGGGATTTCTGGAGTCCTGTGTACCCATTAAAGTAATGACATGAAGGCGTGGTGTCCCTCATAGTCGGCTGCAACAGACTTCAGTGGGTGCCAACTGCTAACCTAGTAGTGGCTGCTGCATCTGTGCACTGTAAACATTGTTCTAACAACCCTCTTTTCTGATATGGAAACCTTTATTCCTTCCCTGGCCATTGATATGAAACCAATCAAAGTTTCAGAGTACCAAATATGCTGTGATGTAAATTTAAGTTGTGAAAAATACGATCACCTTTAGAAATAAGCAAATCACTTTTTCCAATTAAAGAAACACTTCAAATAAAAATAATGAAGTATCTACATACTGTATGATCCAGGGAGACCACTTGGAGCAAAGATATTGCTCTAAGAATTATTCTTAGGCAGTTTTGCTTTTTGTTGGTGTTGTTTTGCCTTTTTCTATATTCTCAGTGTCTAGTTTAACTCTGAAATAACATCCTCTATGGTATGCAATGAGAAGTGCACATTGTATAGAAACAAATGGGAGCTTGAACCAGCATTGCTGGGATCTAAAACAGATTGAAAGCCATACAAGATTTACTCCAACAAAAGAGGATCTTGAAGACTCCCTGCTTTAAAAAGGGCTTTATTGGTTTCATGCCATTGTGTTTAACTGCAGCAGAGGGCACTGCAAAAAACAAGTCTGAATCCTACCTCAGGGGAAGCAGACAAATATAATACCACAAACAAGGGACTGAAGGAAATCTAAGGGGCTGCTAAACAGTTTTAAGGGGTTCTAGCAGTTTTGTCAAACAGGCATGGAATGCGAATTGTTCATCTGCTGATAATTTGGACTGCTTTAGGATGAGATCCAAGAACAGAGAGATTGGAAAAGTGCAAGAAAAATGCCTACCAATTAAATCTTTTCTGTGCTACTCCCACAGTCAGGATGATTTCCTTCCTGCATTCCCCCTGCGTATTGTGTCTCCTGCCTGAGCACCTCAAATCCTCATCTTGGGGATCTGAACCATTCACATCGTTAATGAGAATAAACTAAATTTCTGTGTATAGGACTGGCTCCCTTCCCCACAGGGCTTTCCCATCATCACACACTATGTCACATTGCAGCAGAATATTAGTGTCCTGATGCCTCTATTCTACTACGTGGGTGATGATGTCAAATCAAGACAACCGTAGATGGCAACTCTGAGTCTCTTTGCTGCTGCAATTGAAAAGTTATTGCGTCTCCAAAAGCTGGTAAGTGTCAAGGATCTGGTGGTCATGATCTAATCAGATTTGAAATGCGTGTCAAGATTCTGTATGTGTACAGATGTCAAGGCTGCCTGGAGTGAGCTGCAGAAAGATGAATGGAATTGATTACCGTCCAGAAAACTTGAATTTTTATCAAGAAGGACAAGCAGATTTCAACTGGTCAGAGGACAGAAAGAAACAATGTAACCAAGTCAAGGACACTAGAAAAAGCACAAAACAGATCTATTAAAGGTGAGGGGCTATTTTAAAAAGGAGCGTAATTAATGAAACTCCCTGAAATACCTGAAAATACAAAAGGATAGCAAGCTTCACAAGACACTAAGCATCTTAACCACCAGCATCAATTCCTAATATACACAGAAGACAATATTGTATGTTTTTTTCTAAGTGCCAAGCCCACAAATTCACCATGGGCTCAGACTGAAGCTGGATTGTTTCCGTCTTGTGTACCATCACCAACAGCAGAGATTCTACAGCCCAAAGATACCAGTGTAACCTTACATGGGTTGGAACAGGCATCACTGAGGGAATAATATGAAGATGATAGGGTTGAATAGATATAGCTGAAGCCATAATGGGGCTATGAGAACCTTTGTTACTGGGGATGATGCATGATATGGTAACAACTCAGTTTGACTGTTAAGAGTTTAAGGATGATTTGGTGGATAGGGCACTTAGAAATGAAAAATAAATCTTTACGTGCAAGCTGAGTAATTCTGAACTGGAAATTAGAAAGAGACAATGAATGTAGAACCCAAAAATGTCATTTTTGCTGTGCCCCTTTTCCAGGACTGAACCATACTTTAATATTGTATTCGCTTTCTTTTTTCCCCTTTCTTTTAATTTCCTAGCATTTTAAAAGAAATTGTGAAAAGAGAGAGCTTCAATTTCCAGGACTTTGAAACTCTGCTGGTGTGGGAAAAAAACCCCGCAGCTAGAGCATGTAAATTCCACTACCTGGAACTGCTTGGTTGGACACCACATAAACACGGGCATCCTTGACTAAGGCCTCCTAAGAATTAAGGAAAATATACCTCTTAATCTTTATTTAGCAATTTATGTCCTAAAAGATCTGAACTTAGAATTCCACACCTATTTAACTCCTGATTAATCACCATTAAGCAACTTGGCACTATCTAAATTTCTACTAATACCATCCCACTTAATCAGCAGCCTTTACCACTCACTGAAATTAGGCTCAATCAGTTCCCTGGAATACAACCAAATATATTGTGCTCAAGTGAAGCAGAGTACATTGTAATGATAGTTTACCTTTATACCACATCTTTCGTCCCAAAGCACTTGGCCTGTTATACACTTGGCACACCATGAAAATGCATTTAACTTTGAGACGGAAGATAGCAGAAAATGCTCTACAGCAGTGGAGGAAGGATATGTAGCATAATGATGCAAGCACAAACTCCTACTCTTACAACCCTGGCTCTAACATCCACACAGACATCACAGCTGCAGTTTTTAAGGTATGGCCTGAAAATTCACACAGTTAACTGCATGGAACTTAGTTAAAGACAAAGTTCTGTGCAACCTTTCCTAGGTTTCAAGTTGTTGCAAGTTGCATCATTTGCTCCAGGGAGACTCAATATTTCAAACCTGATGTTTAGAGCACATAGCCATACCCTCCAGCAGAACACTGTATCTCTGGGTACCTTCTTAAGGCTTCAGAATGGTGATCAGTGAGTTTCTTCAATACAGTCATTTGTAGCATTCTAATGTTGAATTTAGTTGTTGTGTCTAGGAAGTTGATGCTGGGGTTGGAGTGTTCTACAGAGAGTTTGATGGATGGGCAGTGATTGTTGAAATTGTGGTGGAAATCTCTGAGAGAGTTTAGGTCTTCTGTCCAAAGGATGAAAATATCATTGATGTATCTCAGGTATATTGTTGATTTTGTGGTGCATTTTTCAGAAATTCTTCCTTGAGATGGCTCATGAAGAGGCTGGTGTATTGGGAGCTACCTTAGTACCCATGGCTGTTCACATTTTGGTGAAAGTGTTTGCTGTTAAATGTGAAGTTGTTGTGGTTGAGGATGAAATGGATGAGTTTGGTGCTGTGTTTTGTGTGGATAGCCAAGTGTTGTCCGTTCTCTTGTAGGCATTTGAGGCAGGAACCAGTGCCGTCCGTCATGGTGAGGAATATCGATGTATAGGGAGGTGACATCCATGGTGGCAAGGATGGGATTCTGGGGGAGGTTGTTAATGTTGTGGAGTTTGCAAAGGAAATTGCTAGTGTCTTGGAGGAAGCTGGCACTTTGTATGGTGAATCATGTAAGGATGTGCGATAGGACCCTCAGTGGCAGGGCAAGCTAGTGGCTAGATCGTTGGTTCGGGGGGCTGTAGGCAGCCACGTAGCCAGGAGGGAACGGGGGAGCGACCCCAAAAAAAAAAAGGCGCCACCCGCTGCGGCGCTGTTACTCACCCGGCGGCGCTCCGGCGGCAGGCCCTCACTCGCTCCGGGTGTCTTCGGCGGCACTTAAGGTCCGGCCACCGAGGTGCCGCCGAAGACCCGGAGCTCCGCCGGGTGAGTAAAAGTGCCGCAGCAGGTGGTACCATTTTTTTGGATCGCTCCCCCTGTTCCCTCAACAGGGGAAAATTTAAAAGGCGCCAAGAAATTGACAAGGCGCCACTTGTGCTCAGTGGGGGAGCGGCCGCTGCCCCGCTACCCCTCCTTGCTGTGCCACTGGCTGTAGGAGGACCTGACCGCCCCCTTCTCCTACAGGTCCTGGCCCAGGGTCCTGTGTTGCTCAACCCCTAAACAGGGGAGATGGATCCCTGTTTTCCTGGCCTGCTCCCTATGCAAGTCCTTTTAGTTTGGGACATGGCCCTGCTAGTCAGCCCCTGACTGAACCAGGCTCTCTTCTTTTCTCCCCCCTCCAGGCCTGGCACTGGTTGCAGGTATAACAGGGCGGGACTAGCTGAACCCACAGGTGTTCTTAAACCCCTGCTGTGCTGGGCTGCAGTCTCTCTGCTCCTTCACAGGATGGTTTCTGTGAGTTCTGATATTCCTTCAGTAAGAATGACAAGGCCAGATATGATGGATCTGCCTGGGTTCCCTTGTTTGTGTACCTTGGAGTGCATGTAGAAGGTCCCTGGGGTGGGTTGATGGGGAATGAGGTTGTAGAGTTTCTCTTGGAGTTGTCTGGGTAAGGATTTGATTGTATCCATGGACTTAACAGGGAAACTGCTTTCATGGATCATTACAACAATCTGTAATATACACCTGCCTGCTCACAGTTAATGGTCCACTTCAAACGCCTTTTGCATAACAATCTAACCCTTATTACCCACTCCATCTCAACTGACCTGCTACATGTTACTCCTTATGCTGAACTATCTGTCACAACTTGTATTTAGCTCAGACACTCTGATTTCTTTCCCCAGACCTGAAGAACTCTGTGCAGTTTGAAAGCTATGTATCTTCCACAAGTTGGTCCAATAAAAGATTTTATTATATCTACTTTGCCTCCCTCATACCTTAGGATCAACATGACTGCAACAACACTGCAAATAATAATTTAGCAAATTCCCTGGGTCTTTTTACCATGACTGAATTACCAGAATCCTTGTGTGTAAACAGAAGTTGAATCATTGACAATCAGCCTTCTTCTCATGCTTGACTCATTCATTAAGGTCACAGTTCATTGTCAGAGACATTACAATTGTTTACTTTCTTTCATAGGATCTCTGTTGCCATTTGGTCTTTGCCTATGGTTGCCAGGTACCCGATTTTGGACCGGACTTTCCGGCTGAAAAGGGGACCTAGCAGTGTCCGGTCAGATGTGCTGACTGGACACCAAAAGTCTGGTTACCGCGGGGTCGGGGGAGGTGCTGGGTCATTAAACCGCACCAGCTCCTGCTCAGAGGAGGCTGCCTCCTACCTACAGGCAGGTTCCTTGTCAGACTGCAGCAGCTTCCATCCCAGCCCTGGAGCAGAGGGAGCCCAGCTGGGGTGGGAGGGAAGTGGAGTCGATCCAGCAAGTGACACTGGGGGGGGAAGAGGAGTGAGCGACAGGGGCAGGGCCTTGAGGGGAAGAGGCAGAGAAGGGGGTGGGTCCTCAGAGGAAGAGGTGGAGCCTTGAAGAAAGAGGCTGGGAGGGGCAGGGCTCAGGGGTCCAGTTACCAGCAATTAGAAACGTGGCAACCCTACCTTTGCCAGACCACAGTAACTGAAATTTCTTCACAGACAAGAACACACCTTTTGCCAAAAGGGAAAAGAAAACATAGGTTCCCATCCAGCAAGAAACTCTGCGTGCAGGCTGAGCCCCAGTGATTTCAGGGATCAGGACCATTGAGTATATATGTACCTCCAGCATAATAAGCTATTATCTATACAGTGTGAGTAGCAGTGCTTCAGCACTTTTTGCCTCATGTACTGTGTTCCTCTTAGCCACTCTTACAGAAGTCGTCACATTGAACATTTTGAGCCGGATCCTCAGCTGGTATAAATTGGGATAGCTAATTTCAACAGCCACCAAAAATCTGGGCCTCTCCAATTTAAAAGAATAAAAATTGCTAAAGAAGATATTAAGGCAACTTAGGAGGAAAATGCACAGAGAAAAATAATGATTAGAATTCTATGCAGTTGATAGGATATATGCAAGAGCTTCCACATTCATAAAGCATGCTGACCACATTGTGCTTCCATTATTCAGGGCTGTGAACAGAGCGGCAGAGAAGTATATACATACTTGAATAGCAGCTAACTATGAAGCGTCCCTAAGTTTATTTGACATAATGTTGTATGTAATGATGACAAATCCTATGGACTTTTTTAGAGTAGCAGCCGTGTTAGTCTGCATTCGCAAAAAGAAAAGGAGTACTTGTGGCACATTAGAGACTAACCAATTTATTTGAGCATAAATAAATAAATAAAATAAATAACAAATACACTGGTTAGTCTCTAAGGTGCCACAAGTCCTCCTTTCCTATGGACTTTGAGACCAGATGGAATTAAACTGGTGTATTTTCTGCTTGACGGGAAAAAATGCAGTTTCACGTGACTTGAATAATACTAAAGCCTGGACCAGCTTTAGTCTGGAATTTAAATCTCTTCCAGTATTTCCTTTTTCCCCAAGACATCCTTCTTAATCCTCCAGCACCAACTTTATAATTCATCTTTCTCTCTCCCCTGGAGGCCTCTACTACCTTATTCTTTACTCCAGTCTTATTCACCATGAAATACAGGATGTGCCAAATATATGGTGTTGTACCATTTATATCAAATGTCATGGAAACTGACTAATTTACAGATTTAAAAAATATGCCTTCAAACTCGTGTTAAATATGTCTGCTGCACAGTTCATGTAAAGACCACATACTGACACAGCTCGCATTTTGTTAGAAACTAGCATCTCACTAAATGCCATAATGCTAATCAACAAATTGAAAAATGCTCACAAAAATAAAATAAAATAACCCCAATCCTGTGGTCTCACATTATGGATCAGTTCCTCAGCTTGTGCACATTGGCACAGCTTCCAGAAGTCAATGGAGCTATGCCTATCTACATAAGCTGAGGCACTGACCCAATAACTCAATAAAGATTTATGCCCCTGATTTAGTAAAGTACTTAAGGTCATACCTGATTTTAGGCTTCTAAGCATGGGCATAGTTTGGGGGCAGGTGCAGGGAGGGTATTGCCTCCTCCCCAAACAGAGGCAAGGTGTGTGTGGGGATGTCACATGGGGTCACGTGCCACTCCCCCCCCCCCCCCGCATTTCTGCAAATGCTAAGCTGCCCTGCAGGGCTTGCTTTGCTTTGCTTGGCCTGCCTGGGAGGGGGCTCTGACCTTCCCACGCTGCGCCTCCTTCCCCACACCCTCCCTGGCATGTTTCAGTTCAAGGGGAGCGGAGAAGGCGGTGGGATGGAGCAGCTGTTCTCCTGCGCTTGGGTCCCTGCCTTGGCAGCTGGACACTGCCTCCTTGGTCCCCGTGCCTGCCTGTTTCCTGTACAATGGTGAGTGTCCGGGGGGCGGGGGGGTAGGAGGGGGCGAGGTGCTAGGGGAAGGAGGGTGTGTGGAAGAGAAAGGGATGGGATGGGGGGACGCAAGAGCCTGGCACGTGGTGTCCCCTCGGTGGTGGCAGCAGCAGCACCAGAGCAGTGACATCGCTGCAGCAGCTGGTGCTGGAGTGTCGGCCAGCAGCAGCTGGGGCTCCCCAGTTAAGCAAGCATATCCGCCCCCCAGCACCGGCAGCCCGAGTACCCTCAAGGCCGGGGGAGAGAGCCAGTGAGCCAAGAAGACTGGCTTCAGCGTTCACATGCGGACGCGTGCACGTGCACACGTGCGTGCTTTGCCCCTCTCCCCAAATATAGCAGTCACACAATGCCTACGCTTGTAAGTACAACTGACGCTGGAGGGACTACTCCTGGGGATAAAATTAGGCAAGTACTAAAGTGCGGTGCTGGGTCGGGGCTAACCCAAAGGTGCTTGAATTAGGTTCTTCTGTATCTAAGGCTTCATTACTTTTTACAAAATATTACAGTAATTTTAGTAGCATGCTGTGAAATACAATAATAAATAACTGAGACTAAATGACATTAGTCAACATAAATTTGGTAATCCACAATGGGTGTCTCAGATACTGACGTGAATTAATGTTACATTATTCTATTGTATATGGAAGATATAAGAAGATTTTTCCACAAGAGGGGCATTTTGACAGAATTCTTCCTTTAAAACCAGTTTTGCTTCTACTCCAAGATCTCCTTTTTTGTTCTGATCCTGGCAATCACTCTTATACATTGTTCTTACCAGAAGTGTAAAGGAACCAGAATGTTCACCAGCACTTTATAACAGGACAGATTGCAATGACACTATGAATCCCTGCTGCTTGGGTCCTGCCTATACATGAACAGTAAAATGCTCACTGAGTGCATTAATTTTTCAGCAACCCTCTAGATCACTCCACCTACATTTGTGAAGTAACTCCATCAAAAAATCACATTTCTGGTTCCTTTTTGGATGCATGTAACTTTTGGAATCAGGGTTTCCAAAGTGATTACTTACATTTATGAATCCAAAATTTGCTGTTTCTATGAGCACTCCTACCAGAAAATTCATTTGATAGAACATTCAGAGAGAGCAAACACAAAGATGGGCTCAGCCAAAATGAACTTGTTTTAACATTTGAAAAAAACAATCAGAAAAATTGTTTGCAATATTCGAACAGTTCTAACTGTGATTAGTCTGTAATGACAATGATTGCCTACTGCTGCCTAGGTAGGCTGTATACTAACCCTTGTAGAATAATTTCCACTATCTGGACCAAGATGTCCTGCATGCAACATTTGAGTCTAGAATATCAGAATTACAACTGCAGAACTAATCTTCGTTCATCTGGATTTGTTTAAATCCATCCAACCCGTCTTGTAGTATAGAAACCACTACAGAACTAACTGAAATTTTTTTATAATCCAGTTTAGAAACTTATTCTGATCCACAGAGGCAGACTAACAGTCTCCATCTACGATGAAGCTATTATTGTTCTTTTTCTGCCTTTCTTCTATAAGGTAATAAGGAGTCGACATAGCTTAGGTCGACTTACCCCAGTGTGTTCACTGTGCTGCGTCAACAGGAGACACTCTCCAGTCGACTTCCCTTACTCTTCTCGAAGAGCTGGAGTACCAGGGTCGACTGCAGAACGCCCTGTCATCAATTTAGCAGATCTTCACTAGACAGGGTGACCGTATTTCCCTATGCTGAATACGGGACTCGTGGTAAAATTACTCCTATTCAAGCGAGTTCAATAGCGATCGATCAGAACTATGCAGTGCAAACGTTCAAATTAACATCAAGGTGACTGAGCTCCTGTGAAAAAGAAATGCTGCACAGCTGGATTCTTTTTATTTGCTTTCTTATCTTTAAGGCTTTAGGGTTCACATGGGGAGAGGTGACACACACACTCCCGTACACCACTTTCACACAGGGAGGGTGACTGACTGACCTGACCCCCCTGCCTGGCGCTCTCCATCCTCCATGCCTGGCTGGGCCCCCGGGATGGACCTGCCTCTCCTGGTACTTGGTGCTGCGTCTTCCTGAAGCAACACATGTGGGGGCACGTGGGGGCACGTGCCCCCCCCCCCCCAGATTTCTACCAAGGTTCATGCCAGAATGTAGCCAGCAGCAGCCTTTTGGCACTGTCTATGGGGGAGGGAAAGGACGTGAGGTGCTTCCAGCTGCAGGAGAGGAGGATGGAGGGAAGGGATGACCTGGCCTGTGTCTTTGCAGCACCCCCCTTCTTCCTGTGGCTGAAATCAGCTTGTCCCTTCCTGCCTGCACAGTGTCGAAAGGCAGCTAACATCTCCAGGCTGCTGCTGGCCACCGACATAACCCAGCTGCCTCCTGTCCTCTGGCTACAGCGCGGGCAGGAAGGGATTAAGCCAGTGGTGGGAAACCTGCGGCCCATCAGGGTAATCTGATTGTGGACCATGAGACATTTTGCTGATGTTGACCGTCCGCAGGCACGGCCCCCTGCAGCTCCCAGTGGCCACGGTTCACTGTTTCTGGCCAGTGGGAGCTGTGGGAAGCAGTGGCCAGCATGCTACTGCGGCACACTGCTTCCCACAGCTCCCATTGGCCGGGAACAGCGAACCCTGGCCACTGGGAGCTGCGGGGGGCTGTGCCTGTGGAAAGTCAGTGTAAACAAAATGTCTCGCGGCCCACAGTCCGATTACCCTGATGGGCCCCGCATGCGGCATCTGGGCTGCCCACCACTGGATTAAGCCCTAAGGATGCATTATGCACCAGGCCCCAGGGAACCTGACTGCAGGGGCTTCAGCAAACCCGACCAGAGAGGTGGCTCAGCAGGGGAAGGTGCCTAGGGTACAGAGCAGCCCCACGCTCCCTGGGGGCAGGACCCAGAGCGGGGTGGGCGGGTGAAGAGGGTGCTAAGCCCCTGCCCAGAGAGCTGATGTGGAGCCTGCAGGGCCAGGGCATGAACAGGCTGGATATTGCTCCCCACCCCTGCCACTCCAGAGCTTAGCTGAGGGGTGGAGAGGCTTCCCCGTGCCGGTGCTTTGTGGGGCTTTGGCACAGGCAGGGCTCGGCTCCTCCTGGCCAGCGCCCTGGGCCAGAGGGTCTTGGGCTTTCCCTGGGCGCTGGCCCAGCAAGAGGCAGTGGGGGAAGGAAGGCGCCTGCCAGCCAAGCTGTTGATGGGCTGAGCGCTCCGACCGGTCCGGGATATAGAGGAGAAGCGGGGCTGGGGGTGTGAAGGGGCAAAGCAGGGAGAGGACAGTGAGAGGGGGAGCACATAAAGGGCTGATGGGTGGGCAGTAAAGGTGACACATAATCAGTCACTGCCTGGCACCTGCCTGCACTCACCAGCCATCACAGATCGAAGCGCGCAGCCAGTGCTGGTTGGAAACGGGACGGGGACAGGGCCCTGCTGGCTAAGAGCTGGCATGCAGTGGGGGCTGCGCTGACGGACCAGCAGGGGGAGTGGCTGGCCTCGCGCACTGCATCTTTGCCCCCCACCAGCCTTCCACACCCACCCCCATCATTGGCCACTGGACTCCCCGCCCCACTCACTGCCGCTGGGCGGGCAGCTGGCGACCAGGGATCTGGCCAGCACCAGGACCCGCCAGTACTGACGGCGGGGGAGACAGAAAATATGGGACAATTTACTCATTTTTAAGAAAAAGTCGGGACACCTGCAGGCGGGCTTAAATTCGGGACTGTCCCTTTAAAAACAGGATATCTGGTCACCCTATCACTAGACCCACTAAATCGATCCCTGCTGCATCGATTGCAGCAGCATCAGTCTCCCCACAGTGAAGTCACCTATCGATTTCCTCTTCCACACTCTATTTCATCACAATGAAAAATGTGTTACTGAGTATTCTATTGATATTGTAGTGTTACTTTTTTTGTGCTATATCCTGTTATCCTTACTTGGTTTCTACTCAGTCCTTACTCAGGAGAAGTCTTAGCGAAGTCAGTAGGAGTTTGCCAGAGTAAAGAGCTGGTAAATGCTGAGTAAGAACTGCCTAATGTCCTTTGGATTTGGTTCCCCATACACCACAGAAACAAAGAAATGTGGGCCCAAAGAGGAGGTCAAGAGTTCATCTAGTTCACCCTCCCTCCCCTGCCACCTCCCGCGCTGAGGAGACAGTTCAGTTCAGGGTTACACCACCCTTCTGCTCCTCTTTGTGAAACTCTCCATATCAAACAATTCTGTTTAAAAACTCTTGCAGCATGCTCAGAATACAAGGGTGATATCATTCCCTGTTCAGGAGTAGTAAAGTACTGAAACAGCAGTGAGTGCTGCAGGTCAAGCTTAAGTACACTGGCAGAGACATAGTGTGTGTGGGTAAGGAGGCGGTGTAGCATCTGTCTGCACCCAGCCTAGCTCTAGGCAGTGTTATCCATCTTCCATTTTCACGATTACAAACATGCAGACCAAAACAAAAGCACATTTGTTCCCTCAGCTTTTACTGCACAAAGAATGCACACAGGCCATCCCTTATGCTTCATCTCTCTGCCACTGTGGGAACTTCCATTTTATCTCCCAAAACACAAGCAAGACCCAAGTCATTGGGTTGCAGCTGTAGCTAAACATACCTTTAGGTCAGACACATCCCTGTAGCACTGTTCAGAACGGGTGTGGTCAGACAGCTGCACATTCCAGAAACATGGAAGCTGGTAGACAAGGAACGGGTTCTGCTTGATGACCGCATTGAAGATATCCTGGCAGACAAAAACAGAAAAACAATCAGGTACACCATTTCAGCAGACAGATGATCATTCACATCTCTCTGAACTGACTCTCTTCAGTCCTTTGCTCAGAGAGCAAGTGAGAGGGAGAATAGGGAGTTATTACATTAAGCTGTCAGCTCTGCAAACCTAGCTTCACAATTCTGCTTTGGTTAAAGGTGCTGGAACCCCAAGGGCCGACTTGTAAGTCTGAACTAGAGGAAAACAGACTCTTTTTCAAGCAGAATGCAAGCAGACTGCACCTGGGTTTTCAAAACAAGTATTTTGTATCACTGGCCAAAACTGTTTTTTCTCCATCATGGGGAGTACTATGTGGCAGATGGTGAACTGCCTGCTGTTCCTAAGTACAGCATCAATTTTCAATAAAAGAAAGAAGAGCGATCCTGGCAGTTACTGTCCCTTATGATGAACTACCAGTAGGAGTATTAGTTATTATTTTATATTGCTCGCAAGTGCTCTACGTGTTTCACAGAAAACACATGTGAGACAGGGCCACAAAACAGTTTACAGTGTAAGTGCCACTATGATCTGCTCTTATGAAGTCATGCAGTGGGAGGGGAAAAATGGTCTTTGTGCTTAAGATACTAGAGCAGGGGTTGGCAGCCTTTCAGAAGTGGTGTGCCGAGTCTTCATTTATTCACTTTAATTTAAGGTTTCGTGTGTCAGTAATACATTTTAACGTTTTTAGAAGCTCTCTCTCTATAAGTCTATATATTGTATAACTAAACTATTGTCGTATGTAAAGTAAACAAGGTTTTCAAAATGTTTAAGAAGCTTCATTTAAAATTAAATTAAAATGCTGATCTTATGTTGCTGGCCCGCTTAGCCCTCTGCCAGCCTGGGTTCCATTCACCTAGGCCGGCAATGGGCTGAGCGGGGCCTGCGGCCAGGACCCTAGCTGGCAAGGGGCTGGCAGCCAGAACCCCAGACCAGCAGCGGGCTGAATGGGGCCGGCGACTGGGACCCCAGACCAGCAGTGGGCTGAGCGGCTCAGCCCGCTGCCGGGCTGGGGTTCCATCCGCCGGCTCCTGCCAGCCAGGGTCCCGGCTGCCAGCCCCGCTCAGCCCACTGCCGGTCTGAGATCCTGGCCCTGCCCATATAGAGTGGGTACCTACCCTCTCCCTGGTTCTAGCCCATTCTCTTCCTCTCTCTCTGCACTGAGCTGAGGGTGGGAGTGCACTGAGCTCAGGGCTGGGGGTTGGGGTGTAGGGTCTGGCCAGGAGCTAGAATGAGGGAGGGGGCTCATGGTTGGAGCAGGAGGTTTGGGTGTGGAGCGCTTACCTGGGAAGCCCCCATTTGGTGCGAGGGTACAGGTGGGAATGTAGGGGGTGGGGCAGGGGGTGCAGGAGCTCCCATTTGGTGCTCAGGGTGGGGGTGGGATTGTGGGGGGTGCAAGAGTCAGGACATGGGGTGTGGGGGGGCTGGGTATGTGTGGGGGGTGCAGGAGTCAGGGCAGGGAACTGGGGGTGTGTGAGGGGGTGCAGGGGTCAGGGCAGAGGGCTGGGGTGTTTGGGGAGGTGCAGGGGTCAGGGCAGAGGGCTGGGGGGGGTGAGCTGGGGTCGTGGGGGTGCTCCCAGCCCCTTGCCCTGAGCAGCTTAGGGCAGGGGGCTGGAGGCGATATGCCCTGATTCCACCCCCCTTCCCCACGGCCCTATCCCCACCTCTTCTCCACCTCCTTCCCAGAGCAGCAAGCGTGCTGCGGCTCCGCTTCTCCCCCTCCCCCACAAGGGCCATCAGCTGATCCGCGGCAGGAAGGGAGCGGAGGAGGGGCAGGAACCCAGCACGCTGGGGGAAGAGGCAGGGGAGGGGGAGCTTGCCTGCCCTGCAAGGAGAGAATGGTGGGCGGGTGGGGTGAAGAAGAGCGAGCCGGGCCGGGCAGGATTTTTAATGGCACGCTGCTGCCTGCCGGGGTCCCAGCCTGGGTTTGGCAGCGGGCTGAGCGGGGCCGGTGGCTGGGACCTGGCAGGCAGCAGCGTGCCATTAAAAATCGGCTCGTGTGCCGTCTTTGGCACGCCTGCCTTAGGTTGCCGACCCCTGTGCTAGAGTAAGAGTCCAGGGATCTCGGTTCAATTCCCACCTCTGCTACGTGTTCTCCATGTGATTTTGGGCAAGTCACTTATGATCTGACTCAAAAGCCACTGAAATCCGTGGGAGTCTCTTCATAGACTTCAGTGGGCTTTGGATCAGCTCCTTAGTTTCTCTGGGCCTGAGTTCCCCATCAGTAAAATGGGGACAGTAATCCCTCCTCACTTAATAGGGGTATTGTGAGGATAAATACATTAATGTTTGTGAGATGCTCATATTCTGCAGCAATGCAGGCATCAGAAGTATCCAGAGACTGACAGAATCAAAATCACCATTTGTCAAAATGAAAATAACAAAAGCAGTAGAGAAAGAAACAGTTTTTTCAAGCTTCAAAAGTCTGGAGTCTTTCAAAGAAAGAATGAAAGGCTGAAGTAAAGGCTATAAAAAAGAAAAAGTCTCCAACTGTGTCCCTTTAAAAAGCATCTGTGCATCAGAAGTAAAAATTTCAGTCTGTAAATAGGAGTCTTATGGATAAATCTCTATCTCCCACATTCAAAAATTTCTCCAGAAAGACATGGCAATGAGTTCTGCCTGTTTAAGAGAACATGGCAGGACACCTACCTATCTACCTTCCTTCCTCTCTCCCTCCCCACCCCCAATCCAAGGAGCAATGTTTGTAGTAGGACTTCAAAACTGCCTGCCCAACCCACCTGGTCAGCCAGCGAGGTTGACAGCATGCTCATTAACTCTCTTTCAGCAGTGAGTCTCCACATCTGCTCCCATTTCATCTTTCGCAACTTATCCAGAAGTAGCAGGATAACCCCTAAAGAGACAATGCAATGCAGGGAAAGAGAAGCCATAATGTAATGGGCAAAGCAAGGACCTTCATGCCTAAGTGTTGCATCACTGCAGTCAAAAGAAGAACATTTTGCAAATACCAGAGTTGGAAGCTATTCCATCTGCCAACCCGTGCTTTTGATTGAAATCAGGATAAATATTTTCATGACACATTATTTACGGACATAAACTAGCTCTAATAAATAACAATTTTAAAGGAGAATGTATTATAATTATTATTATTAAAGTACTTCTCTGTTACAGTGGTGCCCAAAGGTTCCACTCAGGATTGTTACCTCATTGCGCTGGGTGCCATACAAACACAATAAAGTAAGACAGTGTCTGCCCCAGAAAGCTTACCACCTCGGTAAGGATAAGATACAACAGGGAGTTATAGAACATCATGTGGATGGGGAAAACCGTGCTTGAAATGCAGAGGAAAAACAGAGGGGCAACCAACAAAAGGAAGTTGGTTCATCTAGACTCAGCAAAGGGGCAGCTGGGCCAGAGGGTGGTGTTACAGGCAGAGAGGGGAGCAGGTGAAGAGCTGGGGGTGGGGAAAGGTGCTGAACATCCAGCAGGCCCATTACATTGACCCTAGAATTAAGCCTGATTTCAGTATGACTGGCCTGGACACTAGGGTATTGCTGACAAACTGAACTGGTAACACCTGGTCACATTAAAGAGAGTATTTTCCAAGTCAGCTTTTTCATTCCAAAGGGGCTTAGATGGTAGTTTCCAAGTGAGAAAAAATGTGTCTCATGTCATTCAATAACGACCCCACTGCAGCTGCTTTAAGAAGGGAAGTTATGGGCTCCAAAGGGAACCCTGTCAGATTACTCTCTGCCAGAGAAATGGTGGTGATAATGCTGGTTCTTGAGAATGGGTGTGTCTGTAATCAGCCAGATTCTGCCATCCTTACTCACACTGAGCAGAAGATTAGACCATGAAAAGTCCTGCTGATTTAAATGAGTAGACATTTAATTCTGACCCCATTAAGTTTTGCCATTGACTTCAGTGGGACTGGGACGTCACCCCTAAAGTGAAAAGTATTACTCAGTGTAAGCCTGGTAGAATCTGCTTCCATGTATTTATTTTAACCACTTATGGCCAGATTGCGAATCCCTTACTTCCAATGGTGAGCAGTTACTTACAGGAGCAGTCCCACTGACTCCTATGAGATCACCATTGTAAGTAAGGGAGGGGTCATAAACTAACCCTCGTAGAGAGCCTATCACTGTGGCAATGAGCATTAAGCAAGGAAAAACAGGAGAGAGAACAGGATCCTCAGATCAGAAAGTAACGTTTAGCGGGAAAAGAGCTCTACATTCATTCTTCTTCTTTGGTGGTTTTGTTTCTGGATAGAATTATACTACTTGTGGATGCAGAAAATGCAGTAGAAGCAATGTAGCTGGATTTAAGTAAAACCTTTAACAGAACACCTCACAAAACCTTACTTGAAAAAATTAATTCACATGGACTTAGATAAGAACGCTGTCATGGGGAACGAAAACTGTCTGAAGGACCATAAACAAAGAGTACTGATAAATGGCAATGTATCATGTTGGTGGGAGGTGTCTAGTGGGATCAGTGATAGGTTTTCATTAGTGTTCTGGAAGAAGGAGTAAACAGAATATTAATGACATTTGCAAGTGATACTAAACTGAAGGCCTTGTAAAAATTAGCACATTTTAATGATAATTTACGGGGATTATAGCAATTAACCTCAAATATTTGAAGAAGCAAATACCAAACAGCGAGAAAAATTATTTGGGGGAGCCCAAGGGGATATAAGTAGAAGTAAAAGAAAGAAATTATGAAAAAGGAAATAAATGTAGGCTGAATATTACGAAAAACATCTTAATCTACCAAGGGAAGTGACAGAAGCCCCATTGCTTCATAAGAATGCACCAGCTGTAGAATCACATAGAGAGCTGTTTGGAGACTATGAGAAGACTCAGCTAGGAAATTGCCCAGCACTCAAGTGCAGCTCCCCTCTGGAAAGTACGCCCAAAATAATACAGCCTTGCGCTGTAGAGAAATCTATACAATGTAAACTCATAAATTCGCCTCCTCCCTCAATGTGGAGGAAGATATGCACAACTTCTTGCCCCCCCAGTTATAAACTGCACAAACTGGGTTTAATAATAAACAAAAGCAAGTTTATTAACTATAAAAGGCAGATTTTAAGTGGTTATAAGGGATAGCAAACAGAACAAAGCAGATTACCAAACAAATAAAACAGAACATGCATACTGAGCTTAAGATCTTAAAGAGGCTGGTTTCAAGAAGTAATTTCTCATCCTAAATGTTGTTTTAGACAAGTTGAAGAGTTCCTGTAGCTTAGAGTTTCAGTTATTTCTCTTTAGAGACTAGACTTCAGTCTTTGTCTGGACTCAGCCCTTGTCTTTCCCACCGCTCTGTTCCTTTGTCTCTTCAGGTACTCTCAGCAGTCTTTCTTGTTGGGCAGGAAGGCAATGGAGAAGAGCCCTGTTTGCCTTACTCCCCAGCTTTAAATAGAATTTACATAAGGCGGGAGGCCTTTGTTTCCAGTGGAAAAGTACCAGTAGTGTCCCAGGTGGTGTTTAGTACCAGGTGACATGACCACATGACCTAGCAGAGTCACCACAATTTTCCAGGATGCCTCTCAGGAAGTAGAGAGAGATTAGTATCTTTAAAATCTTATAGTTTCTTCCTAATGGCCCATCAAGGCTGATGGCCTGTTGTCTGGTGGGTGTTTCCCAAGTACACACCCATTTGTAATTGTTACATAGTCAATATTCCTAATGTTAGATACAGAAATGATAACATGCATACACATTGGATAATCACATTCAGTAAATCATAACCTTTCCAATGATACCTTACAAGACCCATCTTGCATAAAATATATCTCAGTTATGCCATATTCACAACGTAAGCATATTTCCATAAAGAATATGGGGTGTAACGTCACAAGTAGAACTACTCATCCCAAATTAGGAGAAAGCCACCACATGTTTGAATCTGATTGAAATTTGAGAATTGAAATCTTTTGCTGCCTAGTGAATTGTGCAAAAGAAAAAATATATTCTGGCAGTGTAGTCTGTGGCCTAGTTTACTGCTGTTCTCCACTTCAGTCCATCTGGTTCCTAAGCACACTGGAGCCTTTACTGGAGGAATCCCCTTTTATCTTCAGTCTGCCTTTCTGCTGTAAGTGGTTATCCTGGAAATGGACAAACTGCCACAACACATTTTTGCCAAACTGTTCGTTTTCTATCCAACATAATTGAATTTTTTGTTCCAAGCAGATCTGTGAGCATTGGACTGGAAACAGAGCTTGAATCCTATCGAGGGAGGGAGGGAGGGAGGGAGGGAGAGAGAGAGTGTGTGTGTGTGTGTGTGTGTGTGTGTGCGCGCGCGCGTGCGCATTACTGTGGATTGGCCGAGATTGAAGGTCAGTAGGCAGCAAATTCTTCCCACTGCAGCAGCAGATTAGGTGAGATAACCTACAGCAGGATGGGAGGTTATTTCCAAATGGCAAGAACTGTAAACTTTGTTGTAACAATATAATATACCCGAGGCAATGAACTATCCATTTATTTAAAAAAAAATCTCATTGCAGGATTCAATTCATTCTGCTACATTTGTAAAATGTGTTTTATTATACATCTATATATATGTACTGCTAACTTTTGCTTTCTAATAAATCTTCTTTAAAAGCCCAATCTGTGGAAGGATGGGGAAAGTACTTTACATCTGCAGTATTCTCCATTTATTCACCCTCTCCCAGTCTTCTGTCAGGCAGTACTTTACAGTGTCACAACTAAAGAGATTACGAGTTCCTGAGGGGTTATCACATTTGCACCTGAGTGGCAAAAGCTGCAGGGAAGGGAGGGGAGAAACCAGAGCAGATGCATATGTATATGAATTATGATCCAATGCAGCACAGGAAACATGTTCACGGCTTTTAAATACAATGCTATTGATAAATTAGACTGATAACTTCTAGTCTAATTTACCTAAAGGTTTGGTTTAACACATTGATACAATCACCATTCAGGGCTTCTGAATTGCAGAATTGTACTTTACTGCCACTGTAAAAATAAAGGGGAATATTTATAGCAGTTTAAACATTCATTAAAATTATACAATTCTCATTAGTATTAGTGAGAATAAGAGATTTGCATTGAGGGGAGAGTTAATTCAATTCATTGACTTCATCTTATTTAGCGTAAAAGCAAAAATAAATGTGAATAGGAAACTTTTAAAATGATAATGCAAAAGATCAGTGCTTTCTCTTTATAATCCAGTGCACTTTCATAAAGTTCTTCCATTGCTAAAAGGACACAAAATCAATGTCCCAGCATCCTGTAAGTCTCAACTAGCTCCCTTAGACACTTAGAATGTAGACAAAGTGCTTGGGACCATAGGAGAAAAAGATTTGCCTCAGGTGCCCGCTCCCAGAGCCAAATTGACTGAAATTTCAGGCTGGATTCAAGATGACAAACCAGCAGAATGCAGAGGGCTCAGGGATTTACCCTCAGCTGCTGTGCTGGGCGAGGAAGAGGTTAGGACCCTCCTCCCCCAAAAGGAATCTTTCAGGAACATCTGGCCCCAGTTATGGAGCTTTTCATCTTTAGATGAGAGTGTATCATTTTATTTTCCCCACATTCCCAAACAGAAGCAGAAGGAAAAGTCTAGCAGAAAGAAAACACAAAGAGAAAAGGGGGAATCCACTGGCTTAGGAGTATTAGCCAGGCTATGATTAACCGCAGAATGCCTCACTATAAAAAACAAGCCCAGGCAAATATTACAAAGCTGTGAATGCCTTGAAGAGCTCTTTGAAAAGCACTCCGGTTCATTGACCATTCTGTTTCTGCGGGGCTTTAATATTTTTTGGGTTTCTCTTTCCTTGTGCCTTATTACTAAGGACCATTGACATGTTAACGGATTCTTTGCTTCTTAGAAGTTCATTTACTCCTACTGTTCCATGGGTCTCAACCTGGGCCATCTGAAGTGTTACAGCCCCTGAGCAGATGCAGTAGGGCCAGGGGGCTAGGAGGAAGGCTCCCTTTGGTTTATAAAAATAAGACTCAAAATGCTGAATGCTTCACTACTTTGCAGAAGAGAGGGTTTTTATTATTGTTTTTTATTTGGCTTGATGAAAGGTGCGGGGTTTTCCCCCGATTGTTTAATCTAAAATCTACTGTTGACTCTATACTAGGTTCATATTTGATCAGCAAAGTAAAACAATCCTATATTTTGTCATTTTCAGAAACTACTGGCTCTGAGACAGAATGAAATGATCCCCACATCTTTGATTTTGCTGGGGTTTGGAAAGTTCATGAGGGCCAAACTTCAGACTGATGATCCCTGGGGAGCCATGTGCTTATTTCCAACCTTAAAGCCATGGCCCTCTGTTTGCAGAGCTGTCAGTGTACTCACCACCCTCTTCTCCAGCCATCAGTTCCATTCCTCAGTGTAACATTTGCATGAAGGGATGGAACTTGGGAGGTGAGGCAAGGATGGAGGAAGGGAAAACAGAAATGACTCCCCGTCTTCTGACTCTCATTGTATGGATACTAGGTATTTTCCTCATTTTCCTTCTGAAAAGTTGACAGGTAACACATTTATGACATCATAAGTGGTTGCTGTCGAGATGCTTCTAGCTCTAGGTGAGTGATAATTGGAACTTCTATCCCACAGGAAATTTGGCTGTGTCAACCTTTGTTTTTGTCCCAAATCAGGATAAAAAGTTGAAATTTTTCGCAGAACAGAAATTCTGAAAAAATTCAATTTGGAAGTGTTGAAACATTACTGCATTTTCCCACTGTAATGCACTGCTTCATGGGAGCTGTAGTCAAGAGCCTGCTTCCCCTACTCTTCTCTATGGGCCAGGCTCCCTAACTGAATTACGTCTGCCAAGACATGCCCAGAGGTATGTGACTCCTATCATGCACCAAGCAGAGCGTGGTTAGACATTAAAATGTAGTTCCTTATCAGTGCATTGCATTATAGGAAATGCAATCCTCCAGGGAGCTCAGCCCATAGGAGAGAATTGGGGCTTGTAAGGCAGTGCACTGACAGGGGAATACAGTTTGTTTTAATGAACTGGTGTGAAACAAAATTTTTGGGTCAGTTTAGCAAAATGAAATATTTTGATTTAGGTTGAACTGACCTGAAACAAAATATTTCATTTTGATTTTTGGCAAAAATTGAGATTTTCCGCTGGAAAATTTTGGTATTATAGAAACTGCTTTTCCCATCAGAAAGTCATTCAGATGGGAAATTCTTGACCAGCTCTCCTTCTAGCATAGGGAACATCGGGGCTTCTATTGAAGTTCACAAAGGCATGTGAATGTAGGCAGTTATAAAAGAGCAATTTAGCAAAGGAAACACAGGTCATTTAGTGAAACTTTCAAATTAAATCCATTCATTAAAGCTGTCATTTTAAGTCAGGTGCAAAAATATTCAATACTGAGTAAAGAAAGTTTAGCTGCTTTTGAAGTTTTTTATTTAGCTGTAAGTGTGACCCCGCCTCTTTCTTTCAGCCAGTACAAAGTGTTTTTGTGAGTTGTTTAGGTGATAGCAAAATATGTGAACAGCACCTCAGAATCCATCTATTTTAGCTATTTATATAGTGCCTATCACCATAGTGTCCAAGTGCTGGATTACCTAAAGCAGTATAGTACCTGACAGAGATAGGCAGGGACTCACTTTAAAATTTATTATAAAGCATCAGCAAGATTTAAAAAAACTCATTTGGATTTTACAATGTATGACAAGCATCCCAAAGACCACACTTCAGACCACCCAATCCAGAGTATGGTAAGGGGTAATGTGCCAATCGTAGGCTGGCACTGTGAAGGTTTAGACTAAGCTTGTAGCCTCAGCATAATGTGTGGCTTGTAGCTGAGCTGTCCCAGGGGGAATGACAGGAAGGAAATGTGACACAGAGATTCACTGTGTCACTGTGGTCAAAAGGGCTAATGCAGTCCTTGGATGCATAAACATAGGAATCTCATGGAGATTATTATAGAGAGGTTATTTTACGTCTGTATTTGGCACTAGTGCAACTGCAGCTGTAATACAGTGTCCAGTTCTGTTATCCATAATTCAAGAAGGATGTTGATAATTGAAGAGGGCTCAGAGAAGAGTCATGAGAATGATTAAAGAATTAGAAAACATGCCTTACAATGATAGACTCAAAGAGCTCAATCTATTTAGCTTAAGAAAGAGAAGGATAATATGTAGCTTGATTACAGTCTCTAAGTACTCACATAGGAAACAAATATTTAATAATGGGCTCTTCAATCTAGCAGAGAAAGGTATAGGGCAATCCAACGGTTGCTAGACAAATTCAGATTGGAGATATGGCATAAATTTTTAACAGTGGCAGTAATTAACCACTGGAATAATATATCAAGGACTGGTGCTGGAGTCTCCATCATGGACAACTTTCAAATCAAGGGCTAATGGGATCCTTGGATATATTCTAAAATACATGCTCAAGGAATTATTTGCGGAAGTTTGCTGGCCTGTGTTATACAGGACATCTGACTAGATGATCATAATGGTGCTTTCTGGCCTTGGAATCTATTCATCTATGAAGATCTAAATAACCAATTGTACCATTGCTGATATGGAATCCACTGGGCCAGACCAAAAGTTGTGATTCTTATTCACACCAGGAGATTATGAAGTTAAGCAACACACACTGAAAGTGGAGTACACTGTAGTAAATTCTGCACACAATAATATGTTTGTATATTCATGCACATAAACATGAATGCACACTTATTTATTGTGATGGGGGGCCTCTAGGCAGTACCGTGATACAAATAATAAATCGTAACAATAACAAATATGTTGATATATTAAATTAGAAGCCCATGAAATTCAGAGTTTAAGATGCACAGACATTCAAACAGCCACCACAACCATAACTCTGCCCCAGCTGGGATGAGACAGTGTATGTAAGTCTGAGATTTATAAATCTCTGCATAGTTTTTAAAGTAGTACATCTTAAAGAAGCCCTGTGGGCAGTTGGATATCATTAAGTGAAAGATACCAGTTCAGAGAATGATGGTGAAATTGTTGACTTGATTTATGGACCTGTCTAAGTCTTGGTCATAACACTGTGGCCTGGAAATAATTTGGATTGTTTTCTGCTGTTACTGGTATAATAAAGACCATATCTTATGAATGTGTTTTTTAATACTTAGTGAGTGGACGATTGGCACAATAATACATTTCTATTGCATCTTGATCTATCACTTAGCCACTCATTTATGTACACAACCTTTGTGTTTTTAAAAAGGCTTTAATAATGCATGACACCTAAAGAAGATTTGCAATTGTCTGTAATTTGTTAAATGAGAACACAGAATGCGTCCACATTTGAACGTGCCCCTCTTAAAAAAGGAGCAGAGTAAAAAATCTGTTTTGAATTTAAAAGTGGGTATCCCTCTGGGCATAATGACAGAATGCATAACTCTGGTATTCTGGATGTGCGTATGGAAAATGAGGCGATGATGGAGTGCATTTTGAAGTAAGTTTATCACAGCTACTCTGCAGGGAGTCTATTTCCTCTTGCAGCATTATGAGCACTTTATTTACACTTCCCGATGACCACTTAGCGTAATGGAACACTCTTAGTTTATGTTTTCTTCCCCCAAAGTATGAGTTATGGCTTGTTGTTTCTTCTCGGGCAAAGTTACAATTGTGGAAGCTATCTGAGTCTGACCCTGGCTTATTGTACAGGTGCAATCTTCACTCTGAATTTCCTGGGTTTCTAACATTTGATATATTTATTTTAACTCCAACCTTCTTGAAAGATTTAAAATGCAATATATGTGCCTATAAGCTTAGCTTTTCATTAACTATATTTTTGGTGGAGGAATTTTCCTATTTTTTTTAAATTCTCTAAAAATACTACTGGAAAAGAGCCTTCTTACTGCAGACTCTAGAAGGAGGAAGCCCCAAACCAGGCATGCAACAGAGCTTAGGAGGTCCATGGGGTGAACACCCCTGCTGGTCACTGAGCCTCCTGCTAAGCAAAGTCGCCACCCATCCTCTTGTGAAGAGGAGTTCTGATGTGGCAAGTCTCTGAAAGGTCAGCAAAAAGAGAGTAACACGCCTGAGAACTTCAGACCCGAGGAACAGGACTCTTCTTTGACAGAACCCAGGACATGCACAGAAGTGCAGCTCACCTTCTCTCAACTATTGCAGGGCTGGGGGGGGGGGGGGCTCTCCAATGAAAATCTGCAGGAAGGAGGTGGGTGTGGCTGATGGGAGACTTAAAAATTAGCAGAATCAGAAGAAGCAGGGGGGAAACCTTCCCACCCATCCTACTGCACACAGGCCTCCATGGAGAGGGTGGTGGGGAGCGATGAACCCGTACTGGCTCTTTCTGTGGCTGTTTTCTGGGGCCAATGCAGGGAGTTGCAGGGATGGAACATCCCCTGGAGAGACTCTCCCCATGAACTTTAGAAGGCTCCTCAGCCTCCTGGTAGCTTCCACCCCTTGTGGCCCTTATGAGGCTATTTGGAGCCTTTCAAATCTAAGCACCTCATAAATCCCCTACCAACATCCAGAGCTAAAATATGTTCACAGATGGTGTGGGGGATGAGCAGTGTGTTCCATAAAGCTCACCAGTGGGGTCCACAGGCAGGAGACCAATGGCCCTGGATCTCCTTATCCATCCCAACCCCCTTGCCATCTCCAGTCCAGACGACCTCACAAAGTCAACGGGATTTAGAGTCCTAAGTGCCTAAGTCACTTTTGAAAATGGGGCTTAGTCATTTAGGCATTTCTAAAAAAATTGCACATTGTGTTGTTCTTCGCTGGTACAGAATTGTGATGCAGAGTGGAAAGAGATTTGAAAGAGCCTATGAACTACAAAAGCAGAGATTATACCATAGAGGCAGTGGAAAGTAACAACTCCAGAGTTTCCAATTAGTGAGCCAGAGAGGATCTCTGAGGTGGAAAGCAGCAGCAGCAGTAGCTCACAAAGTCCTGCAGACATTCTAAAGTCCCTGAAGCTGTAAACCCCAATTAATACATTCCAATGTGAAGTCTTGGTGAGGCTGAGAAGTGGGAGCTGTGGAATCAGTATCCTGTAGCAAAAGGACTATGATCAATCAGCGTGGAGGAGTGAGAGATGTCACAAGGCTGTGAGTGCCTAACACAGCTGGCGCTGTAGAACATTCATTCCCAAGGGCAACTCAGAATGCATTTCTGTATATGTCCAGGAGTCAGGATGAAGTTACCAAAATGGATACTAACTGGAAGGGAGACATTGCCAGGTACTTGTCTTAATACATTGCAAAGCACTTTGTAGTGCTGAAGCATTAAAAATGTTGTAAAAAATGCCAAAGTTTTCAGAAATATTAAAGAACTCTTCCTTCTCTGTGATAGTGAAAAATGGGATGGTCAATGGTTGTTACTGTGACGTTGCACCCCATAGTGCATTATGGGAATATGCTTATGAATGTATATGACATCCCTGGAATATGTTTTATGCTACATATGCCATGTAACATATCTCTGTAAAGGTTATGATCTACTGAATATATTCATCCTATTTGTATACATGTGTCATTTTTGTATTCAAAGTTATGAATATTGGCTGTGTACTTGCTTGGTTTTAAGTAGCCTTAGTAAAGCGTTTGGTCAGCTTCTTGAGAAAGGAATATGCAAATTAAGTGCCCAATCAAGAAACACTTAACGAATAATGGATCTTGGAAGACTCCAATCCACATAAGAAGTCTTCCTGGAGACATTCAAGATAGCATGTGAGCAATGGCTGCTGCCTGTAAAAACTGAGTCATGCACGGACATGTGACTTGCCCATGTGACTCCAAAACTCCATCTTGGAGCTGGACTTTGCACAGGAGAGAGGAGGGGGTCTCCACCCTCAAGAGAAAGTCTATTTAAGTGACTGGGAGACCCCTCAATTTTGTCTTCAGCCGGCTCAAGAGCTAGCCTCTCCACCCCAAAAGGATACCTGAAAGAAACTGGAACAAAGGACAGTAACCACGGGGATGTGAGTGATTGCTGGACCCAGACTAGAAGGAGGCTAGTCTGTAAAAGAATCTTACTGGAACATCTCTGAGGGTGAGGTTTCATCTGTAATCACTTTCTTACTGTATTAAGCATAGACTTATGTGTTTTATTTTATTTTGTTTGGTAATTTACTTTGTTCTGTCTGTTACTATTTAGAACTACTTAAATTCTACTTTTTGTATTTAATAAAATCACTTTTTACTTATTAATTATCCCAGAGACTGTTTTAATACCTGGGCAGAAGGGGCGGGCGCAAACAGCTGTTGATCTCTCTCTATCAGTGCTATAGAGGGTGAACAATTTATGAGTTTACCCTACATAAACTTTATACAGGGTAAAACAGGTTTAGTTGGGGTTTGGACCTCATTGGGAGTTGGGCATCTGAGTGTTGGAGACAGGAACACTTCTTAAGCCATTTTCAGTTAAGCCTGCAGCTTTTGGGGGACGTGGTTCATTCCTGAGTCTGTGTTTGCAGCAGGCAAGTGTGTCTGGCTCAAACAAGGCAAGTTTCTGGAGTCCCAAGCTGGCAGGGAAAATAGGTTAGAAGTAGTCTCAGCACATCAGTTGGCAGTTCCCAAGGAGGTTTCTGTGATCCAACCCGTCACAGTTACATTGCAGGAGGTTACACTTCTTCCCCAAAATAAAGAATTAAGAGATTCAGCTCATCAAGCAACTTGATTGGCTGGGCATTCATAAAGGCTTCACGATGAGAGAGAAATCCTGCTTAAAAGTAGCTACATAGTTTCATAAATTATAAAGTCAGAAGAGACCATTGTGATTATCTAGTCTGACCTCCAGTACTGTATATCATAGGCCATAGAACTTCCCTGAATTAATTCTTATTTGAAGTACAGAAGATCTTTTAGGGAAAAATAATCCAATCTTGATTTAAAAATTGCAGGTGATGGAGAATCCACCACAACAGTTGGTAAATTATTCCAATGGTTAATTACTTTCACTGTTAAAAGAATTTCTTCTTGCTTCTAGACTGAATTTGTTTAGCTTCAACTTCCAGCCACTGGATTGTGCTATACCCTTCTCTGATAGCTTGAAGACCCCTCTGTTATCAAATTTCTGCTCCCCATACAGGTATTTATAAGAGGTGACTTGTTCACAGTCTAATTTTCTCTTTGTTAAGCTAAACAGGTTGAGCTTCTTGGGTCTATCACTATAAGGCATGTTTTTCAATTCTTTAACCACTCTCATAGTTCTTTTCTGAATCCTTTCCAATTTATCAAAATCCTTCTTGAATCATGGATACCAGAACTGGACACAGTATTCTAACAGCTATCACACTAGTGCTATATACAGAGGTAATATAACCTCCCTACTCCTATTCAGTATTCCCCTGTTTATACATCTAAGGATCACATTAGCCCTTTTGGCCATAGTGTCACACTGGAACCTCATGTTCAGCTGATTATCCACCATGAACCCCAAGTACTTTTTAGAGTCACTGCCTCTCAGGATAGAGTCCCCCTATCCTGTAAGTACGGCCTGCATTCTTTGTTCCTAGATGCATAACTTTACATTTGGGCATACTGAAATGCATAAATGTTGAATGAATTACTGGAATCCTCCAGAAAGCCAGAGAAACTGGGCATTATGTGGCTGGCCTTCACAGGGTTTTATGGGGAACAACAAACAACCTCCTAATCCAGGAGCAGTGCAGGTTCTCCAAGGTCCTATGCGTGGGCTCCCAGCCTCTGAACTTGCTCCCTTATGCACAGACTTATTTGAAGCTAGGGATCTGATGCAGAGCCCACTTCCCCAATGCATACGTAGTGAAGAGGATCCCTGATTCACCAGTTCCACTCATGTGCCCTTCGCTTACAAGTTCAATGGGGTTGCCACAGTGACTTGAACTCAAAACCAATGAGTTGATTTCATAAGTGGAGAAAAATTTGGGGCAGATTTGAAGCTGGTACAAATCAGCTTAGCTCTACTGAAGTCAATGGACATCCATGTACCTCAGTTGAGGACCTGACCCACTGTGGTGGGTTCTTTTTAAAATTTCCCCAGTATGTGACAAAAGATGAAAATTAACTGGGAAGGTTGTTCTTGACTGCACTGTCCTTTCAAAAATGTCATATTTAATGTGGGGTGAAATGTCACTGATTTAATAAATTTTACACTCTAGGTTAAGTGAGGGGGAAATAACCACACATAGCAGAGGTAGGTCATTATCCCAGTTGGCTTCTAATAATAACAACAGACCACAGTATTAATTGGAGGGATGGGCACAGTGTCTGAGAGCTGGTCACAGCCTTCCTTGGCTGGGTGCTCAGTTAGTATTTTACGAAAACGAAGGTGTGGGGGGAAAAATGAGCCAAGTTGGCTAAATAGACTTTTCAGTATTTCTTTTCTTATTTGGAGAGGTTTGTGTGTGTGTGTGTGTGTGTGTATGTGTGTGTGTGCGTGCACACTTAATGAAACATTGTACAGTATCTGTAGTTTTTCTGTTAATCGAAATGGATAATTCATACAATGCATCAGGTTCAGGAGAAAAAGAAATGCAGTAGGGGAGGGATACAACATGAAAACATTATCTTTAGAGATTTTTTTTTTAAAAAACAGAGTATTTCCCCCAACTTCTACTACCCACCTGTTTTGAACTCTGGTGGTTCAGATAAAATGGGACCCAGATATGAACCAAACCTTTTGCAAAACCAAAACCACCTCTGATTATGCCCATCTCTAGTTAAATTTAACCTTTTAAACAGCATTTTAGTTGCTTATTATCGGTTTGTTATTTGGTTGCTTTACAAAATGTTTGTAAGGCACTGATCCCCAAACTTTTCAGGGTCATGTCCCCCTAACCCTCGTCCGCCCCGCCTCCCAGGGCCTGGATGCGGACAGGAGTAAGGGGGCCAAGGAGGCACAGCTAGGGGCAGAGGCGGGGCTGGCAGCCAGGACCCCAGGAGCAGAGCCCTCAACAGGGGCTGGCAGCTGGGGCTGGGGCCAGGAGCAGAGCTGGGTGGCGCGACCTCCCCACTCCCCCCCCAATGGGGGTTGGCCTGGGCCCCCGCTGTGCTCCCCCCGAATGTTCCTCCGTGCCCCCCAAGGGGGGTGCCCCCCACAGTTTGTGGACCTCTGTTCCAAGGGCTTGTTTACATAGCACTTTATGGCAAGCTAGGGTGTGGATCTACAGCACACCACACCAGCTTGCTACACAGTAACGTCCCCTGTGGACACCGCTATAGCACATTGAAAATCCTGGAGTGTGGCTTGACGTATGTGCACCAAATTGGTGCATTGTCGATTCACTCCCTGGCTTGCCATACAGTTATTTGCCTCGCAGACAAGGATTGTACATTACCACCAAGCAAATGGTATTTTCTAATGCAGTGGTTTTCAGTCTGGGTCCTAAAGGCCACTCATGACTGCAATCCACCCATTCACACAATCCTTTCCATTATAATAAAAGTTGGGTTCACAGCAGAAATACATAGCTGGTTTTGTGTGAGGAGTCGGTTTGTGGGCTTCTGCCTGGAGCCTTTTCTGGCTGCTAGGTGGATGGCTGCAAGTGGGGATGCTTCTTTCTTCACCATCCCCTGTTGGCACAGCATTGAGACTGGGGATAATACATGTTGACAGGATGTTGAGACCAACTATATAGACTCTTGAACCTATTGTGGTTGCTGGGAGATGGTGGGCCTCAGCCTGCCCATAGTTAAAGGCACTCCCTCTCATCTGAGCGGGAGGGGGACAGTGTATCAAGGCCACAAATAAATACTGGGAACAATAAATGAAAAAAACAGGGATGGGTGTGACAGTCATAAGGTGAAAATCAGGTAACCAGAAGGGGCCACCGAGCAGAGAACCCCTGACAGTGCCCACTGCTCCTCAAAGGCATTGAAGGAATCAGTGGACATTGCCCAGAGGAATGCTGCTTAGGGGTGTGACTTCACATGATCAGAAACAGACCCCACAGTTACAGAACGCCCTCTTGTCTAGCTTCCTCCTCCTGATGTGATGGATGGCCATCAGTCTACCAAGAGTTCTCATAAGTCTGTGGGGCCACAGATGGGGTAAGAGTAGAGCAGGAACTGTGCGGAGAATTGCAGCCAGAACCTCAGTAAGAGGTTCTGGAGGACCAGGAAGAGGGGTTATAGTCTGACACATAGACGTGTGCCAGGGTCTCTCTATCGCTGCAGAAAGGACAGGTGCCAGAGGAGTTAGTGAACTGTGTCATATACATGCCCGTGACCTCAACTCCATGGAGGAGCTAACAACTGATATCCCTAGCGAGCCATGGAACCAAAGTGGAATACAGGCTGGCCCATAGGTACAGCCTCTTGAAGTGCTTGGAACTGTGTTCTGTGCAGGAAGAGGAGGAGGGGAGGGCTGAGGAACTGCATCTGGAATGGTTTTGGGTAGGAAAGGGTCAGAGCAGAGAAAGCAGGGGAGGGGAAAGGACTGAAGTGCTCCTTCTGAGACTCAGCACTGCCTATTTTGCAGATTTTTTTCTCCCTCACCACCTCAACTAGAAAGAAACTCAGTGGGTTCCCCATCATGACACACTTCTGGGTAGCACCCCACATGCTGAGAAGTCCTGCACTAATGGTTGGAGAGGCAAAATGGAGTCTAACCTGGACTCTTGCCACTTCCTGCTAGGTGAACTTGGGCAAGTTACACAATCTCTGTTTCCCCAGCTATAAAAAGAAGATATAATTATTTAATTGCCTTTGTAAAGCATTCTGAGAACCTGGGATAAAAGATGCTCTGTAAGAGAGAAGTTTTGTTGTTATTAAGATATATTTGTAAGGGATTCTTCTTCTGTATTCCAGGGGTTTTTTTTGTGTGATTAGGCACTAGGATAGCTCTACTCATTTTTCTGCATAATGTCTTTCTTCATCTAAGCTTAATGTACTACAGAGGG
Source organism: Lepidochelys kempii (assembly GCF_965140285.1). Lineage (NCBI taxonomy): Eukaryota > Metazoa > Chordata > Testudines > Cheloniidae > Lepidochelys > Lepidochelys kempii. Next base: position 255,803,916 of record NC_136380.1, read on the forward strand.
ACCCCCTATAATAGAGAGAGGGCAGCTCAGAATGCTGGACAACTGACTCATAAGTCTCTCTTGTTCATACTAATTACTCAAGAGCTGGCTCTAAAAAGCCAAAAATACTATACTTCAAAATGACCTAAGTGGGTTGGAAGAAGTTTAGGATTTTTTTTTTGCATAACTTAATTTATGGAGCATATGTATGTCTATGTATTTTACATTACACACATCTAAAATATTATGGCTAGATTCTGATCTCAGTAAAACCACTTTAAAGTAGGGCCAACTTCATCAACTTTAATTGAGTTACTCCATATTTACACCAGTATTATTAAAATTATCTATGTCACAGATTTTTCATCACAGGTTCCTTGGGAGATGAAGCTAATGAGTGCTCCAATAAAGCCAGGTGTTGTTCTAAAGAAGGCAATTATAACAAGGCTTGATGGAGTTAATTGCCAAGGAGCAGTGGCTGTATCTCAGAGAATGCGATGAACAGTGGACCAATTCATTCACAATCATGCCATTATTTCCTGGATAGGCCTTAAACTGGATACACCATTTTTAGAAATGAAATACACATTGATCTGCATTTCTGAAATGTCAAGCGTGTTGTAAACTAGTTCACAGGACATCAAATGCTTTAGAAACTGAGAAGGGGAGACTGGAAAGGGAGCCACTCTTAATCTGCAGCCAGTTTTTAGATATCTTATTTTTAAGTGCAAGCTGTAGATTACAGAGAGAACGAAACACAGGGAACTGGTCATTAAAAAGCAAAATTACTATTTCAGTGTTCCACTGATGACACAAGGCTGAGTGCATTAATGCCTTGACAGAATTACTTACAAAATCACTACTTAAACTGCACACACATTACCCAGATTTTTCATAAACCAGAGTTAATGCAGTTGTGTAAAACAGAGTGTATGGGTGTAAAAATGTTACACACAGACTACAAGACTCCCCAAATAAGAAGACAGCCAGGGAAAAATCTAGCACAAAAGTCTGAGGAGCTACTACAATATGAAATTGATTAAAAAGACATGATGTTATCTTTTTTCTTGGCACTAGTGTTTGACCTCATTCTTCCTCTATATTTTTCAACATATAAAGCACATTTTCAGCTGTTTTCAAAGGATCCTCTGCTCATGGTCAAGCCTAATGAAAATTCCTGTGGGGCCAGTACCCGTAGTAGCTAATGGTTTGTGTAACAGGAGGTGTGCACGTTGCACTGGCTTTCAGAGAGGGTGTGGATAAACTTAGTGAAATTGTCTAGAATGAGTCCCTTTACATGTTGTATAGCTTAGGGTTCTGTGACCAACTAGTTCTCAAACCTTTTTACTCTGTAGAACATCCCTTGAGAGATTCACTCCTGAATTACCTCCTCTCCTAAACATCCACTGCTTGGTTTTCAAAATACTCCTCCCTACAGACCACTAGGAAAGGCTCTAATTGTGGTCAACATCCACAGGCTACAGTCTGAGAATCAGTGCTGTAACTAGATTGCTCAGGTTGATTTCTGGGTCTTATGGGAAAACAAATGATGGTAGGTTAGCTATTTTTCTTTATGCCAGGTCTGTGCTGGATTAAGTAGTGGTATCCACAAGAGTTGATCCTGAGGATTGATGACCACCAGAAACTTCCACCAAAGTCATTGGGAGTTACAAATGCTCAGAATCTCTCAGGAATCACACCAAATACTTGTTTTTTTTTTCCAATATGATCAAGGCCCTATCCTGCAAACATGCATATGCAATATTGTAGACGATAATAGTTGCACTGAGCAGATTGGAACACTCATGTAATCAAAGTTAAGCACATGTACATTTGCAGGATCAGGACCTTAGACAGCTCCATTTCTGAATAGTTTATATACATTACAATTCTTTGCTGTCCTTGGTAATTTATTTGTTGCATTGAAGACACACAGTACCACTCCTGGCAGGCCCAAAATGTGATATAACATTATTTTATATACACAATCTGCTCTGCAAGAGGTCTTATTTGTTATTAAGAATTATACAATCTCCATGCAAGTCTATATAATTCTTCATGTATGTTTCCCACTTCAAATACATCTTTCAGTGGTCTTTTCTCAGTCAAAGAGTGAAAAAATAGACCAATGTCAGCAGTCCAACAGTCATGAAATACACAAATAATAAACCAGTGCGCACATGTAGTCCATTAATCACTGTGTGCTGTGCTTGCCTTTCTATGCCCAATCCACAGATATGGTCTATTACAGCTCTGAGTTTGAGAGTCTGGCTCTTTAGTTCAAGCTGTAGCAACTCCTGCTTTTTTAGCTCAGAAGATCCTTGTTTCAGTCCACAGTGGGTCAGCCAAGATGGTGGCCATCACATAATGGGGGCAAGTCTGCGATTCAAAATGCTGTGGGTCTCAGATGCTGAGGATGGAATTTCTCTGTTGAGAGGTAGAATGTAATCTCACTGGTCAGTATATGTTACATGTTCCTTTCTGTGCCCAACCCATGGAGGCTATCAGTTTTTTATACAGCCTAGCTCTGTAGGTCAAGCTGTAGAGTCTCCTGCTTCTAGCTCAGATGGCCCCCCTGGTAAATCTGTAGTAATGATTCAGATGGCAGTTGTCACATAGACATGATGCAGGAAAGGAAATTTTTTGGGGTGCAAACATTTCAGTATCAAGTTTCCAGGGGATAGAATATAACATACCACAATTAACTGCAGGGAATTATTATTTTTCCAATGAAAAATGATTTTTCAAATTAAGAAAACTCTCAGGCTCTCCTTCAAATTTTTCTGTGTAAATAAATGGCCTCTGTTCTTTAAATGCCAATCCTTTCTTCATTTTAACCCGTTCCTCCTTGTTCTGTTTGGCATTAGTTCACATAGTCTCTCTGCTCCCGTTAGCATTTCATATGCCGTACTGGGATGGGTGTCCCCAAAGAAAGGACTCCTGTGCTGTGGCATGATAGGGGAGGGATTACAAGCTGTGCTGCCAACAGTGGGCATTGTTGTAAATAGGCAAAACTCTCTCAGGCTCTGAAAGCACAATATGAAAAATATCACGTGGCATAATTTTGTTTGAACCATTCTACAACTCCATTTGAAGACTTGGGGTCCGATCCTCAGCTGCTGTACATTGGTCTACTGCCACTAGAATTAAAGAGCTAGGGGTGATTTACACAAGCTGAGTATCTGGCCTGAAGTCACTACAATGAAATCACCAGAAACTGCTTTTAAAAAGTGTTTTCCACCATTCGGGAAAGTATAACATAGACAGACCTATAAGTCAAATAAATTACCAGGCCCTGAGAGTTTACACCCCAGAGTCTTAAAAGAAAAGAAGAGAGATTAGAGAAGCCTTCACTTTTATGTTCAGAATTTCTTGTGACACCATCATAGGACCTAATCACATTAGCCACGCCATCAGGGGCTCATTCACCTGAACATCTACCAATCTGAGATATGCCATCATGTGCCAGCAATGCCCCTCTGCCATGTACATTGGCCAGACTGGACAGTCTCTATGCAAAAGAATAAATGGACACAAATCTGACATCAGGAATCATAACATTCAAAAACCGGTAGGAAAACACTTCAACCACTCTGGCCACTCAGTAAAAGATTTAAAGATGGCAATTTTGCAACAGAAAAGCTTCAAAAACAGACTCCAATGAGAAACTGCTGAGCTTGAATTAATATGCAAACGAGATACCACTAACTTGGGTTTGAACAGAGACTGGGAGTGGCTGGGTCATTACACATATTGCATCTATTTCCCCATGTTAAGTATCCTCCTCACATCTTCTTGTCAACTGTCTAAATGGGCCATCTTGATTATCACTACAAAAGTTTTTTTTTCTCCTGCTGATAATAGCTCATCTTACTGAATTAGCCTCTTACTCCACCTTTTCATGTTCTCTGTATGTATATTGTGATACAGCATGGCCAGAGGGCAGCAGAAGAGTGTTAGAAGGGAGTCTTATTCCCTGTAGAGGGAAGAAAGTTTGCTATAAATTAAATTAAAGCACCTGAAGCCAATTCAAGCACCTGAAGCCAGTCACATGGTAAAAACCCCCCAGCTTCGATCAGACAGGAGGAGGAGTTGAAGCAGAGTGGATTGGTGTTGGAGCAGAGAGCAGTTTGGAGGGAAGCAGAGGAGAGTTTGGAGAAGTGCTGCGGTGGGCTAAGAAGACCAAGACCCTAGGTAAAGGGAAACCTGGTTTGTGAAGAGGGAGGGCAGGAAGCCCCACAAGCTGAAGGGCAGGAGAGGGAAGTAGCCTAGGGGAAGGATCCGCTAGTTCTAGTGGTTTACTGCTATCCGTAGGGCCCCTGGGCTGGGACCTGAAGTAGAGGGTGGGCCTGGGTCCCTCCCTCTCCACTCCCCTCCTCTAGGACACTAGTGGGGCAGTTGATACCCCAGTTCAGGGGCAAGAAACGGTTCCCTGAACCCCCACCCAAGAAGAGAAAGTGCGAGATCCATCATAGTAGTGCCAGCAATTTGCCATTATATATCTATCTATCTTACTATATGTTCCATTCTATGCATCCGATGAAGTGGGCTGTAGCCACGAAAGCTTATGCTCAAATAAACTTGTTAGTCTCTAAGGTGCCACAAGTACTCCTGTTCTTTTTGAAAAGATAGTTTTCTGAGGACTCAGAAGACCATTATTCCAGAAAAGAATGACAAGGCTGTAGAGAACAATTCTAGAGCGATCAGCGCAACATTGGTAGATGGAAAAAGCCCAGAAAAGATTTATGCAGAGCCTATAGTAGTTGGGAAACACTTTCAAAAGCGCAGTTTAATTAGAGACAGCCAGCATGGATTTAAAAGAGGGAAAGTTTGTTTTAACTAACAACATATTGGGGTCCTTCAAGTATTACTGACAAACCTACATGGACTATCTGGACATTTTGCCTGGGCACATAGGAGTGGGGTGGTTCATTTGCAGATGTGATTCAAAGAGCAAGTGAGCAAGGAGTGAAAAGAGTAGTCAATATCCTGTGTTGGTAGTGATGGAGCATATCTAAAACACAAAGACATGTGGAAGGCAGCTATGGTGTAAAAAACCTAGAGGTGAGTGACAGATGAGAGCAAAGTAAATACAAACTTGCCAGTGTAACATGGTGGCAAAAATCTCTTGCCACAAATCTGAAATGAGGCTGTATATTCTGCAGGGCTATAACAAAAAAATAAATGGAGTAGAAAAGAATACAAATATCAGGAAGTGATACTGGTGCTGTACAAGATGCTGGTGAGATGCTAACTAGAACACTGCACTCAATCAGTCTGAATATTGGCGATTTGGTCCTTTGCTTTTAACTTCATTAGTTTGGGCTGGATTATTCCCTCACACTAAATGACTGTGCAAGGTAGTAGGGCTCCCACCGTGTAACCCTCTGCAAGGCTACGTTAACCTTGCCTGGCTTATGGGTCTGGGCTTGACAGGACAGATCAGAAGCCATGTATGCAATACTCCCACTGCAAGAAATTGGGCGGGCAGGGGGGAAATGGCTGGGCACGTTGGGGGAAGTATACTGAACCCTTAATAGGGCTGTAGCAAAGCACTCCCACCAGAACAAGAAGGGAGCAGGGGAAAAATTATGCCTCTGAAGCCTTATTTACACAAACATTTAGTCCATGGCAAGCTGCGGTGTGACTTTACCCCACACTAGCCTGCTGCATGCTAACTTCCCATATGAATCCTGCTGATGTGCTCTTTGTTCCACTTGGCTTTGACGCAGAGGTGCACTAAGGAACTCTTAGCATGCATCAGCAGGGCTCACAAAGACTCTTACTATGGGGTACATTTACACCCCAGCTTGCCGCAAACTGAATGTTTGTGTCGACAAGCTCTGAGACACAATTCCTCCCTGGAGATCCTACCGGAGTGGCTTAGCTACACATAGCTCCTCACACAGGCTCTGGCTTAAAGGTTCACTCTGGCTCTTAGTTTAAAGGCAGGATATTAATGTTAGACTGTTGCGCTAGTTTAAATATGGCTTCACTAGCCACTTACAAAACGGGTTAGAATAATTCTCTCTAGCTTCTATTCAATACCTCTATTTACCTAGTCAACACTTTAGGATTTGCTCTTTTCCTACTCTCCTTCAGCACTCTGCTAATTATTCAAAGAGCTGGGCCCTCCACTTCCCCTTCCCTGCTCACTGTTTTTCAGTGCAGCATTTTGCTAATACTTCTCATCTCTCTTTGGCCACTTCCTTCAGAATTCTGGATCCCTCTTGGCCCTAGAACTGTGTTATGGGTCAGCTGTTTTAATTTACTTATCACATAACAGATAAGGCTCTGATTTCCTTCAGTATTTCTTCCTCCTCTGCGGAGATTTATGCCTCTGGTCTCTTCTAGGAATATTGAGGCAAACAATGGATTTAATTTTTACATTTTTTACAGCCATTTATGTTAATTCTGTCAATAATCCATCTTCGCATCTCCGAGATTGCAATGTCTCACTTAATGACCTCTTGTTGCATGTGCTTGAAAAAGGTCTTTCCATTTATTGTAATCTCCTATGTAATCTTCCTTTCACTCTCCACCTTTTGGTTTTCTCTCTCCTTTTTTTTAAACTCTCATGAGCTGTAAAGGGCTGAGTTTTAATGGATCTGTCAGGAATGACTGAAAAATGGGTCTCTGAGCAGACTAAAATCTATGGGAAAGATTATACACGGACGTGTAACAATGTATGTGTATAGTTCTGTCAAGAATTACCCTATGTAACGCATGCAAAGTACTATACACATTCAATTATTTTAGCTTCAACCAAGACAGAATTTAGTAATGTACTAAAGTTTCTTTGGTACTTTTACAATCTGTTTGGATTGGTGCCTTGTGCTGAGATAGAATAAAGTTACACAGCTCTCCAAGTAACAGGAGCTGATCAAATCAATTTTAAGATCCTGGGTGTGAGTCATTGCTGTGCTACTCTAGTTTTATCCTGGTGAAATGGAGTCCAGACAATGTCAAACTGAAGTAACTCAGTGACGATCAAGGCCTTCTATGTCCACTTGTGCCTCAAAGCTCAAATGGAAAATACATACAAAAATGAGGAGAGAGGATGGTTATATGAATGATAGCCACCTTTCAGAGGAACAAAAAGTGTTGCATGGCGATGTGGCATTGAAAAGGAATTTTTTTTTTTTTTTTTTTTTTTTACATTCTGCAAGGTAATGGTAGGCTGTGGGACACACCTGTGAAAATCGGCATTCTGTCAGGTAGTTTAGGATGGGTGTTAGTCCTACTGTTTGCTTCTCAACTCTGGGGAATTCAGAACCACGAACTCCCTTCCAACAATTTAGTAAATGATATCCAAGAAAAATCTTACATCCTTAGGCTATGCCTACACTGTGAGGTAAGAGTGTGAATCTCAGCTCACGTACACAGACTCACGCGAGCTCATCTGAACTAACGAGTATAAATAGGAGTGTAGGCAGGGCAGTCTGGGCGGCGGCCCAGCTAAGCCGTGCCGACTACATACCTACAGGGTTCAGGCAGGTTTGCGCTTGGCATGGCTAATCTGTGCTACTGCTGCTGGCCGTACTATCAGGGCTAAGCTGCTACTTACACTTGCAGTAGCTCGATATTTATGTGTAAGGAACTGGAAATCGCATCCCTAGCTCATCGTGTAGATGAAGCCTTACCCAGAAGTCTGTTCAATCTTGTATAGGTTAGGTGCACATTCTCATTAGAATAAATACAGACATAAACGAGATGCTTTGTGGAGGCTGAAGTTCCCCAATACCGTCATGATTTCCGGTTGATCGTACACAGCAGCGTAGGATATGAATGACTGAACTGCTTCAGCGCAGTGCAAACCTATGGAACCCTTTTTTAAAAAGGGGACTCAATTTAATACAGCCCAATGTATTTTTGTGAAGCAAAGCCCAGTTACAATGAAGAATTGTTTGATGTAGAGTTATTTAAATGGACACATCTTTTTTTAAATGGAGCCTTCACCAGCTGTTCCGGCCTTTTATTACAAATGCAGAAGGAACATAATTCACCACCCTAGCACATAAAATCTGAAATAGAAGTGATTTAGATGCATGTGTGCATTCTTTATACACCTGGTATGTTTTCCTCACATTTCAAACACAAATCAGTGGGAAAACTTGTCTCTCCTGTTACTATAAACTCTGTGATATAGTGCATTTTCTCCCCTCAGAGCAAGCAGAAATTGACGATCAGAGGTTTGCATTTTACTAGGACAATTATGGGCCTATTGCTGTTCTGGAGGAATTACATTTTTCTCACTCTGAAATTTTGTGGTGCCATTTACCTCCAGTGACTGGAAATGAGCCTTTGCTCCAATTCCTTTCCTCATGCTGGGCCCAGACATGCATCTGGGGCACATTGTCAAGAGTGCTGTGTGTAGTGGCGATGGAATGATGGGGTGTCATCCCATTCAAGAGCTCTGCCCCTCCCAAAATAGGTCACGTAACCTCCCCAGGAACTGCACAGGCACCTGCAGTTGTAACATTAACATATTCCTCAGTAAAAAGAACAGGAGGACTTGTGGCACCTAAGACTAACAAATTCATTTGAGCATTAGCGTTCGTGAGCTACAGCTCACTTTTCTTTTTGCGGATACAGACTAACACAGCTGCTACTCTGAAACATGTTCCTCAGTGTAACATATAGGGCAACACCATAACTGCAGCTACGAAATGAACCATAAAGCATCAGTTTCTGATGCAAATTCTTGCAGCATAATGGGAAGGAAAGGGTGAATGGCTGTATCTGACACTCCCTACGTTCAACACAAAGTCTATGCTAACCCCAACCCCTCATTGATTTGTCTTTATCCATCTGTTGTCTCTTGTCTTATACTTAGATTGGAAGCTCTGTGATACAGGGACCATCTTTTTGACCTCTGTTTGTACAGCACCTAGCACAATGGAATAATGGTTCATGACTAGGGCTCCTAAGAGCTGCAGTAATACAAAATAAATAATAGCAATAACTCACAAAAACATCTTAGGGCCTACCTGTGTTGTAACCCCTCCCAAGAGCTGGCCAGGGACGATGATTCTTCCAAAGGTTGCCCAGATACCAGTCACTCTGGTTCTCCACTAAGCCAAGAACCTGCTGGCCTGAAAACAAGCAACATGCAAACAGATCATTAAACAAAAGACAATTAGTTTATGGGAATCAAATACAAAACCTGGAGTAGGGCAGGCAGTGGAAACAGAGCCCAGCAGTTCTGATGCTCCCTTCTTTCACATGTTATGAAGATGGGTAATCACCTAACTAAAAACAGGAACATCATGGCTCCTTTCTCTCCTGGCTAGTCTGAGTAGCTAAACACTATGGAAATCTTTGTCACACTGACAAAATTATATATCAACCAGGCAAATCTGAATGCTGCCTGATTTTGGCATACCGTGCTGGAGAATCCTTCCTATGAGAGACAGGATTAGTACCAGGATACTCTAATATGATGGTCTGTTTATACTTTGATGATAATTTAATTGGAAAATGGGTCTGATATAGAAAATTATTTCCTCTTGCCATTTTTTCCCCTTTAATTTCAGCATTTTCTCTGGCAGAGCAACAGAGGAAATTCCTTTTGCTCTAGCAAATGATGGTTTTGAAGGTTTTAGCTAAAAGAGAAAGTTGCACAGATTTAACTGAGGGCTTGTCTCCACAATGGGGTAATGCACACTCCGGGGGTGTGATTTCTAAAGCACACTAATGTGCCGAGAATTCACTGGTCTGCACAGACCCTGCTGGTGCGCACTTAAAGTACTCTAGTGCACTTTTTTAACATAGTACCATTTGAAACAGTACTGTGTGAAAGTGGACTTCACTAGGGAACTTTTAGTGCACACCAACAGGGTGTACATGGATCATTAATGTGCCCTGAGAAATGCTGTATAAAATGGGAGTAAGAAAAGTGACTGTAACAGTTCTTTTGGAAGGAGGGGGAAATTTAATTTGTAACCAGGAAAAGAAAAGGGTGACAATGTTTCAGGGTATGTCTGCACTATAGCTGGGAGATGCAACTCACAGCACTAGCTCAGCTAATAAAGAGCAGTGTGGATACTGGGGCACAGGTGGTGGCTTGGGCTAGCCACCTGACTCCTAGCCTGCCTGACCCCTTGGGTCTGGGCTCAGGTGGCTAGCTTGAGCTGCCACCTGTGCCACAATGTCCAGACTGCTATTTTCAATGGAATAGCTCAAGCTAGCACGAGTCTGCTGCCCACACTGGGAATCACACCTCCCAGCTGCAATGCAGACATACCCTCAGTGGATAGGCCCCCTCAGGGAGATTGTGGTGGACAACAGCTGAATGACTGAGACTGGAAACTATATTACCACCTTTTCTAGATACTATATAAACACCATGCTCTGAAAGGTGAGAACATGGTTTCAAACCTCAAGTCCCAACTACCCTAGCAAAACTGTCATGTTGCCAGTTACAATACACTAGTACCCAGAGATTGGTCAAACATGACATAGCTAGTATGGGACCAAATCAGCATCACCAAAAGGTGTTAGAGCCAGATGAAGACACTGTTTTGAGGGAAGAAATGGTGAGCAGCATGATTCATTAAAATTCATAAACACATGGGATGAAGCCCGTTCAGATTAGGTGATCACAATGGTCCCTTCTGGCCTCATAATCTATAAAACACTGATATCTAGAGTAGTGCATGTGAGTTTTTTTCCAGACCATCTTATAAGGGGTGGCTTGGAATAATAAAATTAATAATAATAAAATTATATTATATAACAAAACAAAAATGTATATTATGGGAACATTGTATTAATCATGACATGGTTTGTCATCACCTTGACCAATCTACTTGTGTCAGGGTTCCCTCCCCACTCTGAAACTCTAGGGTACAGATGAGGGGTCCCGCATGAAAGACCCCCTAAGCTTATTTTTACCAGCTTAGGTTAAACTTTCCCAAGGCACAAATTTCACCTTTTTCCTTGAACAATATGCTGCCACCACCAAGTGATTTAGACAAAGAACAGGGAAAGGACCACTTGGAGTTCCTATTTCCCCAAAATATCCCCCCCAAGCCCTTACACCCCCTTTCTTGGGGAGGCTTGAGAATAAGCAAGATGAGCAGAAACCAGCCTTGGATTTTTAAGACCCAAAAAACCCAATTAGATTCTTAAACACAACTTTATTAGAAGAACAAAAAAAGATAAGAGAACAACTCTGTAAGATCAGAATGGAAGATAATCTTACAGGCAGCCAGATTCAAAACATAGAGAATCCCTCTAGGCAAAACCTTAAGTTGCAAAAAGACACATTTCCTCCAGCACAGTGAATTTCACAAGCCAAAAGAAAGAAAACCTAACACATTTTCTAGCTAGGATTTCTTACTAACTTTACAGGAGGGCTTGCATCCTTGATCTGTTCCCGGCAAAGGTATCCCGCAGACAGACACAAGCCTTCTCCCCCCCCCCTCCAGATTTGAAAGTATCTTGTCCCCTCATTGGTCATTTTGGGTCAGGTACCAGCCAGGTTAACTGAGCTTCTTAACCCTTTACAGGTAAAAAGACTTTGCCTCTGGCCAGGAGGGATTTTGTAGCACTGTATACAGAAAGGTGGTTACCCTTCCCTTTATATTTATGACAACTTGTGTGGTCTTTCTTTTTCCATTCCTGTTTGTTCATCTTTTTAGAATGTGAGCAATTTCTGGCAAGGACCATTTCTTCTTCAAAGGCAGTACATCAAGGATGCTACTGAAAGTTAATAATAATAGTTCTGTGAGGAGGGCATGGCAAGTCAGAGGAGGAGGTCAAAAAGCAGATGTGTATGGTTTAGAGGTTGAGTGAAAAGACAAGCACTGTCTCCTTTCAAAAGAAAAAAATATCCATCTGGAGGACTACATGGCTAACACCTGTTGATTCAGGGCTGGAAGGTTAACTGTTCCTTATAAACACCACTCCATTAGAGACAGAGTAGAGTAAATCAAAAGAGAAAACTATTAGTAAAGGATGAGAAAACCAGAGAAGAAAATTCAGGGACAGCCCAACTGGAACTGAATGTCACAGGTGATAAGAACTGAGTGACCCTGCCCATATTCTAAAAGTGCATTTCACAACTCAGCAGTTAGCAGATGCTGCTCAGGATTGTACTTCTCACATAAAAAGAAATGCTAGAATCCCATTTGAAATAAACAGATATTTAAATTCCTCTCCATGGAACATCAGTCTGCTTTCATTATTTTATCCCTATGCATTACCAAACACAAGTCACAGGGTTCAGCGTTCAAACTGATTTATAATAGGTAATGCACAAACCTTGTTGCTGGTTAATGGATTTGCTCTCCCACCTACTGATCCCAACTCTCTATTTTGAAAGATATTCTTATCCCTCAGCTAGTTTGTCCCCAGACAAAGAGAGAGGGGAAGGCTTAGAAAATAATCTTTGGTTGTATCCATTTATTTTATTTATTGATTTATTTAATTTCCCACTCAAAATAAGGGGAGAACATGAAAAAAAGACTAAATGAACAGGAAGGGATCCAGAGAGGGAAAAGAAGAGCAACAGGTTGGTTTCCAGCTGCTAGGAATTAAAATTTTCTAAAAAGTTAAATCAAATCTTTTCCTGTGTCTGAAGTTCCTCTTCCCCTAAACATTATCTGCTCTTTAGCTGCCAGATAAGCCAAGTTGCTGTGCCAAACATCTATCCCTGGAGGCAATTCTGCTATTCCACCTAAGCAATATGAGTCATTTAGCTATAAGCACTGCTTTAGAGAACTAAGTTCTCAGTGGGTTGGAGTGTTTTCAAGATGACAGGATATATCCCAAAACACAGTTCTGGGAAGTAATTTTTAAGGTGGTATCCATTATCATATTAATCCTCCTGCCTACTTCTAGCCAAAAGGATTGTATGATCCTGGGACAGCCCCAACACATGTGAGCCAGTGTGGCTCTAGGAGACCAACATCTCCAGGAGCAGTCTGTTTTGGAAAGGCTCATGCAGTGTTATCTTATGTGGGGACCAGTGTGAACAAAATATAATTTTCTGCTGGATCAGCCTTACTCGTAGATCAATAGTAGAAAGTTAAATGTTTTGCAAGGCATTTCCCCATTGGCTAGGGGTCAGAGATATACATACAACTTTGTTCCAGGCTTGGCACAGGCAATCTACATTAGGGAGGGTCTTTGGGGACAGAAAGTCATAACAGGCTACAGCTAGCTGTAGAGCCCTCTCCTACCAAACAGCAAATCTGGAGTCTTTGGTGCTCCCAGCCCATCCGGACCAACTATGCCCTCCAAGAGGTGATTAAGCTGCAGGTCATGCCATGCCGCTGGACCAGGTAGGTTGTATAGTTATTGGAATGTTTGGAATAGCAGAAACTGATTCTCTGAGATCAACTAGGAGACCTAAATTACTCCCTTATTCACCCGCTCTTTCCACATTAATGATTTCTCATCAATTTTCAAAAATGGGCCACACCAAAGTACAGCATCAATGTGTGACCAGGGATAGAATTAAAAATTTCTAGCAAACCTGGCCCTTGTTTGTCTGGTAGCCTACACTGGAGGGGACATTTTACGATCAAAACAGTAATAGGCTGAAACCAGTCTTCCTGCCAGCGGAGGGAATGGATCAACTCTCATTCCACCAGCAGCCAGGGAGGGATCTGCTCCATTATGTTGTGGAGAGACAGAGCTGCCTGGCTAAAGATAAGAACTGTATGATAATGCTGCCAGTTGGGGAAATGGAAGCCCAGATGTGGCTGGGAGTTGCAATCTACACAAAGCCAGTCTTGGCCTCCCACCCACTCCCCAGATAAATATTTTAAAAATTCCTTTAATTTTCCTAAGATAAAACTGAGGAATAATAACTGGGAGACAACTTCAGATATACGGTATTCAGGGAAACACATTTAATTTGATATTGATTTTTGCCCCAAAGGCTAACAGTAAGGATTCTCAATCTGCCTAAATCTCTCACTACCTGGGTTAAAATAAACTCTAGATTAATTTTGACCCAATTTTCCCTCTAATTGGGGATGAGTATCCCTAAATATTTAATATGTTTGACTTGCTACTTAAAATAATAAAATATTTGGTTGTATTCTTTTATTTCAGAGTAACAGCCGTGTTAGTCTGTATTCGCAAAAAGAAAAGGAGTTAGTCTCTAAGGTGCCACAAGTACTCCTATTCTTTTATTTGTATCCTTACTCCCACTCCTCCCCCAGTCACTTCCTTTTCTTGACAACACTGGTCCAAATTCCATCCTCAGGAGCACCCATGGGGGTTTGACAGGACATAAAGCAGAAATTAGCACATACTGTCTTTGTTAAACTGATGCAATGACTTCTCTTCCAAGTTTGCAGTAAGTTGTGAGTGCTCACTTATATTCTTTACTAGTGCATTTCCATTTGCTCTAGACATGGATACTGCCACTGTCTGTTCCAAATTATTCCTTTCTGTAGGATATGATCTAATGTTAGAGCTAATTAGAAAACAGAATTTCCATCCCTCAGGACATTCTGACATTTTAAAAATTTGTTTTCATCCAAAATCAGGACAAAAAAAGTCAAAATTTTAAAATATTTTGCAAGCCAGAAATTCTTAAATATTTTGATCTGGAAACATCAAAATAATCTATGGAAATGTTTCATTTTGTTTATGTTAAGCCATTTTGTTTCAATAATGTTGAAACTTTAGAATATTAAATATACAATATTCAAATTTAAAATAAAGTTAAAGTAAAAAAAATGATAAAAGTTGGAACCAAATGAGAGTCCAAATGAAATACTTCTTTTCAATTTTGAATCATTTTGAAAATTTTCCACCAAAAATTTAGTAAAAAATCAACATGTTCCCACAAAATATGTATTTCAACAAAACTGCATTTTCTGACAGAAAACTGTTGCATCAAAACAAAACAAACAACCAGCTCTATCTAATCTGTCTTCTCACTAGCCTTTAACACAGTTTTATTTAGTTACTTTAAACACAGAATTTAGCACTTACAAATGTGACGGCTAGAGCAATGCATAGCATGGGCAGATGCTGTGAAAAACTCACTCCTCCCACAGCTCTGTGATTACATCTCAGTCCTGATCTGCATCACTCCTACCAGTGATCCCCACCATATACACATAGGTTTCAGAGTAACAGTTGTGTTAGTAACTTTTTGTGGGGGGTGGGGAGAAAACCTGGATTTGTGCTGGAAATGGCCCAACTTGATCATCATACACATTGTAAGGAGAGTGATCACTTTAGATAAGCTATTACCAGCAGGAGAGTGGGGTGGGGGGAGAGAAAACCTTTTGTAGTGGTAAACACCCATTTTTTCATGGTTTGTATGTATAAGAACATCTTCTGTATTTTCCGCAGTACACATCCGATGAAGTGAGCTGTAGCTCACAAAAGCTTATGTTCAAATAAATTGGTTAGTCTCTAAGGTGCCACAAGTACTCCTTTTCTTTTTGCATATACACATAGTTCTGCCAATGTTTCTTAATCAAGATCGCTGGTAGCCCCTATTAACAAAGCCTTGGTCTTCTCCAGAGCAGAGACTGCAGTGCCAAATGCCGGTGTGCATTTGTGAAGTGGACACACCTCTACCAGGTATTTCTCCAGACTCATTTCACCTCTGACCATGTTGGCATTTGATCCCAGATCTTGTGAGGTGAAAGACTAATGCACTAATCTACTGTGCCACCAAGCATGGAGTCCTTTTTGAAAGGCAAACAAATAGAGCTATTGTTTCGGATGAGAATACAGTGGCTACCATGACGCATTTGAATTGCTCAGTATGCTGCGCTGTTGGTCTCTCCTTCTTAAGGAGTTGTTATAATAAAACACCATGACTAACAGCAAAAGCTTTGTCATTACTTTCTGCTCTGGCCCTGCAGTTATGATTAAGTGCACTCCTCTCACTCTTTGTTACTCCAGGCACAAGTTAGCTTATGAAAATTAAGCTGTCTTCTTTACTTATTCATACATCATCACTAACAGCCAGACAACAGAAAACAAGGCTGTGATTCTGGTATGTCCAGAGTGAAAATTTATCAAGCAGGCAGAACTAGAGCTTGATCGTCCTGAACCAGGTTGCATTCTACCTGGCTGAGGGAAGAGTCTTCCTTCAGAAGACAGCTGCCCATCTACTGTATTTTTCACAATGCAGCATTCTGACAGCTCACACAATGAAAGATTCTTCTCACCATGCATAATCTCAGTTGTAGCTAGAAAGAGAACTAACCACGGGAAATGGACATTTCTGAGCCTGACAACTCAGCGTCTTAAATTCTGTTTTCACTTCATGGATTTTTAATGGCTAAGATGCTAGACTAGAACTCAGGAAAGCTGGGCTAAATTCCTAGCTCTACTACAGCCTTCTTGTGTGACCACGGGCATGTAACTTATTCTCCCCATGTCTCAGATCCCCAACAGTGAAACTGGGGCTAATAATACTTCCTATCTCCCAGTCTGCCTGTTGCATCTATTTAGATTATAAACTCTTTGGAACAGGGACTGTATCTTACTGCATGTTTATACTGCCTCAGTACGACGGGCCCCATAGCTCACGTGAGGCCTCTAGGTGGACTGGAATAATAAAATAAGTTTTATTAATATTTTCTAAATTTTCCCTAGTGGACGTTTGAATCTTTTTTTGTCCTAGCAGCTTTAACTGCTTCCACCGCCTTTACTGCAGTCGCAAGAGCAAGGTACCCTCCTAGGGTCGGAGCGCTTTAGCAAGGCTGCCACTCCTGCCTCCTCTATGATTCCCATGGCACCAGGCCAGTCACCAAAAGTGAGAGTAAACATGGTCATCAGACACTTGTAGCATGTCACCACCTGATCCCTACTGCCCTACGGGAAGTGGGATGTCACCTAAAATGTCCTCACCTGCATTTGGTACAGATTTCCATAATGAATGGTAATCAAAATGTACTTCCCCAGCTCTAAAACTACAACATCAGGATTTCTGTACTAGGGAGATTATTACCACTTGCTAGAATAGAACTCTATGCTGCTGCTTCTGCCAACTACCTCCACTGTTGTGGTTTAGACATCCCCACCGGCCACAAAACTCTGTACAGAATGAGTCTTTGCACCACAGGTGACTCCCCTGCCATAGCAATATGAATGTCTGTGTTTGTGCTGAGAGAGTGGGTGAGGGAGGAAATTGGACTTCGAGTTCAAGCTGGGTAGGAGCTGGAAATATTGCAGAGATGTTATCCCCCCTACATTTGGGAGAAAGGAATGGAGAATAAAAGGATAAAAGTAGTGAAAAGGGAAAGAAGTAGATATTTCCCAATGCCTGGGCCTCTCTGAATTGGCCACCACTAAGTTATGCAATCATAGTCAGCACTGAATGAATCTACTATGTTACAGTCAGGTGGGGTTATTTTTTGCACCAATATGAGCTTCAATAGCTCCATTACCGCCCCTCCCAAACTTTCATAATCCTCCCCCCCTTCCCCATCACTGCTCACAGCTTTACCATCTCCCTGTCATTCAGACTTGTAACCCTTGTGAGATGTTTGACTGCCCTGGCTTCTCCAACTCTGCTCCACTCCATCGAGCCTGAGAGAGACAGAGAGATGGCAAGCATAAGAATGCCTCTATAGCCTGGTGATTAGAGCACTCACCTGCAAGGTAGAAGACCAAGATCCAATCCCCACTACTCCAATGACTAAATTTTTTATTCACCGTGGAACAGCTTCAACAGGAGAGAAGGGGCTCACATCATACTATCCAATAGCCCAGTGGTTAGGGCACTCACCTGAGAAGTGGTAGATCCCAGTTCCAAATCCCATCTCCCCCACAACCGGGGGTGGAGGTGGGGGGTCTTGAACCTGGTGTCTCCCAGGTGAGTACCCTAACCACTGGACTAAAAGTTATGAGGGAGGTGGCCCTTCCTCCCCACTACCCTCCCTGTGCTTCATACAAGTTCACAAATAGGACCCAATCCAGTAGGCAAACTCTGAGCATGCTTACCAGATTGAGGCCCACAAGTGAGGTGGAAAGCCTATCTTCCTCTGGTTTGTACATTTCTCTGGGGCTTAGGTATCTGGATACTTGGCATGGGGCTGCAGTGCACATGCACAGAGGCAGAAACACAAGTGCCTAGGGAACTTTTACTATAAAAAATTAGTCTCTGAGCCAGTTTAGGCAACTACAGGATTTGGTGGCAGCTGAGTGGGGGGTTTGTGAATCCCATTGGGTCCTGATTCTGGGATATAGGCAGCTAAAGTATTATTAGCCTCATTTGTGCCATGCAGGAATTCATGATTATTGAATAAAGATTTCCTCCACCCCCAAAGATGATGAAATTGTCGTGGAGGAATTAAAGTAATTTTTCATGTACTGTCACTATGTCTTTCACAGTTTTATCCATTTTATTATTCAGAGCCTAAAGTTCTGAGTTACACCAAGTGGGTAGCACAGATCCTGTCTGCAACATACATTTTGGTAATGGAGAACTGAGCAGTGGGTTTCCATGTATAACCAATACTTATACTGCACTTTTTATAAATAGATTTCAAAGCTCTTTATAGAGGAGGGCAGTATCTTTATTCCCATTTTACATATCATAGACTCATAGAAGATTAGGGCTGGAAGAAACCTCAGGAGGTCATCTAGTCCAACTCCCTGCTCAAAGCAGGACTAACCCCAACTAAATCATCCCAGCCAGGGCTTTGTCAAGCCGGGCCTTAAAAACCTCTAAGGATGGACATTCCACCACCTCCCTAGGTAACGCATTCCAGTGCTTCACCACTCTCCTAGTGAAATAGTTTTTCCTAATATCTAACCTAGACCTCCCACACTGCAACTTGAGACCATTACTCCTTGTTCTGTCATCTGCCACCACTGAGAACAGCCGAGCTCCATCCTCTTTGGAACTTCCCTTCAGGTAGTTGCAGGTTGCTATCGAATCCCCCCTCGCTCTTCTCTTCTGCAGACTAAATAAGCCCAGTTCCCTCAGCCTCTTCTCATAAGTCATGTGCCCCAGCCCCCTTATCATTTTCGTTGTCCTCCACCGGACTCTCTCCAATTTGTCCACATGCTTTCTGTAGTTGAGGAGCCCAAAACTGGAGCAGGGGGCCCAAAACTGGGGAAAATATGGGGGAACTGAGGCACAGAGTTGACATGATTTGCCTAAGGTCAGTGAGCAGGCCAGTGGCAGAGCCAGGAATAGGATGCAGATCTGAGTACCAATCCAGTGCTCTATTCTTTAGGTCATGCTGCCTCTCTATATTACAATCCATGTGTGATGATCTCAGCAGCCAAGAAGCATTCAGAGAGCCCCAGTAGCACTCTTTTGCTAACTGTCGCATTGACCAACTCTCCCTTTGCTGGATGAATTGGTGGCTGAGGAGGTTTTTGTCCCCTCTCTCCACTTTCCTATAACACAGAGGAGTGGGAATCAGGACATCAGAGTTCTGTTTTCTGTCCTGCCACAGATTTACTATGTGACTTTAGGCACAGCACCTGACCTTCCTCAACTGGCCAGATGCTGATTTCAGCAACACCGGTGTAAACCTGGAGTTAATGCCATTGAATTCAACTGGTGAAACAGAGATCAGTGTCTGGTCCCGAGTCTGAGTTTCCCCTTTTGTAAAATGGGGATAGCAATCCTTACTTCATAAAGGGCATTTGTTGGGTTTAATTCAACAATGTTTGTAAAATGACTCCAGATGCTTAGAACAGTAAACTAGTATTTATATTTAACAAAACACTGAAATGAACTAAGCTGGACAGAGAGAGAGAGAACATATTAGTTACCCAGTAACTGATAGTGGAGGTTTTTCACATCCTTTCATTTTATATGCCACAGAAAGGGGAAGAAAAGGGAAGCTGCTATCAAAATAAGGGCAAGATATTAAAGGCATGTTTTCCTTCTGAAGTAAAAACTGTCAAGCTTCCTACAAATCGCCCAAACAAGACTAGATACAACAGAAACGTTTAGAAGTGTGGTTTAACGCAGGTACATCCACAAGAGATTCTTTTTGCTCCATCAGGAGTTGTCCCAGAAGACAGTAGAAGGACAGACGCAGAAAGAGAATGTGACAAGCAAAATGAAAAGGACTGTTGTCCTCAGCTCTCCGAACAGAGAAAAACAGGCCCATGCTTGGTACAGAAGAGCTGCAGTCACACACTTGATAACAAAAAAGGTTGTCAAATTAGTGCAAGTGGCATTAGAAGTCTAACTGGACCAACATTTCTTTCCCTGTTGGGACTTAGTTATGTTAAAAAAATAAACAAGTTCTGTGTAGTGTAAGGAAAGTCCCATTGGCTAGGTGTGTTAATCAGACTGAGAGACAGTCACAAGACAAGAATATAGAATTATTCCTCTCTTCGACGGACATAAATTGCTGCATGAAAATAATATATGTCTAATGCTTATTATACTGATGATTGGTCTGTTTATATGAAGAATCTACTCATACTGTTAACTTCATGCTTCAAGACAAGTTAGGGGGCTCTATCATTATTGCTAAGAATGATTTATGCACTAGGGGTATCAGCTAGCAACTGTTTTAAACTAGGTTTCAGAGTAACAGCCGTGTTAGTCTGTATTCGCAAAAAGAAAAGGAGTACTTGTGGCACCTTAGAGACTAACCAATTTATTTGAGCATGAGCTTTCGTGAGCTACAGCTCACTTCATCGGATGCATACTGTGGAAACTGCAGAAGACATTATATACATGTAACCCTTCTGCCCGTCAGAGTTGGCAGCAACAAGGGCCGGGTTCAATATCTAGGGGTTCCATTCCAATAACACAATGCAAACCGGCTCGAGCCCCCACCCAGTGACCTGGGACAAATATATACCACCCCCGCTGGGCGCCTCCAAGAGGCAATACTTCCCCTCTCGCAAGCACATAGTCTGAGTGTAGCAAAAGTCTTTTAATAACAGAGAGAAACAATGTGGCATTATGTTGGGGAAACACCACCAACAGGATTCCTAACACAACCCATGAGCAAAAACAACCCCACCCCAGGCAAATTGGGGCATGCCCTTTTCCCTTTGGTTCTTGAGTCCAGCAACCCCAAATCACCCAAAGTCCCAAAAGTCCAATGCCCCAAAAGTCTCTGTCCCTGGTCAGGGCAGCCCCAGAGTTCGAAAGTTTATCGGCGGAGCTTTACCTCCCAACCTGGGTGGAAATGGGACGGGGGTAAGAGGCACCTTACGTGATCTGAAGCTGACCACCCCATAGCTCCATAGCGGCGCTCCACTCCGCCAGCCGCCCCACAAAACTCCTTTGCGCAGCTGCGCTCCGCTCCACCAGCCGCCCCACGAACTCCTTCGCTCAGCTGCGCTCCGCTCCACCAGCCGCCCCACGAACTCCTTCGCTCAGCTGCGCTCCGCTCCGCCAGCCGCCCCACGAACTCCTTCACTCAGCTCCACGGCCCACAAGCAGCTTCTGCCATCCACACACTGCTCCGCGTCGAACTGCTTCACCAGCTGTCCTGCAAACTGCTCCGCAATATATCTTCAGGCTCCCCCACTACTTAACACAACACTCAGTGATGTCAGCTCTTAGGTGAATTCAGCTTATAGTAGGGGAGCCCCAGTGCTGGTGCACTGTCAGCCCAAAGTGAGCTCAGCAGCCTATAACTAGACTTCTAATGAAATCAAAATTAGCTCTGATATTCCACAGTGGAGAGAGGAGGAAGTGCAATCAGCATGTAAGGCCCTCACCAAGGGGCCCATGCCAGCAAGTATTAATACTTGTTCCCAGCCTCTCTCCATTCACACAGTTTTGGAACCCATGACCCTTGCCTAGCGAGTGCTACTTAGATGATGGTGAATCCCTCCATCATAACAAAAGGCCACATACAGTTCCAAGCACAGTTCCCATAATCAGGGTAATAACAATTTATTCTTCCTGCCCCAATAACAGAGACACTGGGGATCCCACAGCAGCCAAAGTGACCATTTGGGCAGCTATGGTCTCATTCTAGGCGTGGTGGGTGTGCCTATGCAAATGAGATCGGCCCCTGAAGTTCTTTTCCACAACTTGCCACACCTCACCACCAGATGTCAGGGTGGAGCTCATCCTGACACTGCTTACATACACAGAGACCATGAAACAATACAGGTATTGTTTCATGGTCTCTGTGTATATAATGTCTTCTGCAGTTTCCACAGTATGCATCCGATGAAGTGAGCTGCGAAAGCTTATGCTCAAATAAATTGGTTAGTCTCTAAGGTGCCACAAGCACTCCTTTTCTTTTTGTTTTAAACTATTTATTTAGGAAGTTTTAACAAATTTACAGATCCTTGCCATGTAAATATCAGAAACAAAACAATCACTACATCAGTTAGCTTTTGTTTAAAGAGACATAATACAGGAATATAGTAATCAGATCTGTCTTTTTTTAATAGGGTACTACCACATTACAGAGTGAGCATCATTATACCTATGTCATTTCCAATTATTTTATTAAACTGAGTGAAATCTCTATATACATATATTGAACAGACCTGGTACATCTATCAAATGTTCATATCCAAACAATTGGATCGGTGTGCTGGGTTTGTTTTTGGTTTTTTTGCAGGTTAATGTACTTTGTCTGAATACTGAATAAAAGGTAACCACATGTCTAGAATATTTATCTGTCCTCTATCTATCTTCCGGGGTATGTAATTGGTGTGTGAATGTTTCCATAACCAAAACCCTCCCATTTTTTCTGAATCATTACTCAATGGTTGGGCTATTTGTTTTCCCAATGAGAGGCTATCAATAGCTGAGCAGCTAGCTACTAGGAGACGAGAGATTAATTCTTTCCTTTTGTGTGACCATTTCAACCCCTGAAGGGTTACCAAAGGATCATTTGATAATAAATATCCAACAATTTGTGGACTGCATCCCAATACAGTCTAATGTCTGGACACACCCACCTGATATGCATAACATCTTCTCTTTCACCGCAATTTCTCCAACATTTATCCCCATTCAGTCTCTCTGTTTTTTAACCTGACTGGTGTGAGATACCATTGAAACTATATCTGAAAGAAATGTTCTTTTATTGTGCTGATCCTCTTTTCCAGCTCAAACCCCATTCCTCTGGGGTAATTTGTCTAGCCACATCCTATTCCCAGCATGTCATATATGGACACTTTTTTGTTAGGTAGGCTGTCTGTAAAGATTGATATCAATTAGTTATAATTTTTTCTGTTTCCTAATTGACCAGACGCAATCGCTTCTATTAAAGTTATATTTCTTATAAAATAGGTTTTCTAGAAAGTTCAGAAAGATAATGCCTGACTTGAAAGTACTGGTACCAAGGGAGAGTATGCCAGTTAAAGTTAGTTCTGATCTCTAGATAAGTTAGAAAAGTTTCTTTTTTGAATAGCTGGCCAACTGTGCGTATTCCATAGCTCATTTTGAAACTCTCTGGTTTGCAATTTGGATTAAGATCTGGATTATTTGCAATGGGTGTCATTAGAGAGGGAAAAGCACTGATTTTTCCTTTAGTCTATCCCAAACCCACAGAGTAGCCTCTGCTAAAGGATGTGTGTAAATTTCTGGCAGGTGTGATTTTTTATTAATGCATGATAGCCCACTGATATTTTGAAATCCTGCAATTTTCTTGTTCAATAAAGACCTAGTATTTGGTAAGGTCAGAGCACCCCCAATCCACTACTGTTTTGAGCGCACCTTAGAATATTTGGAACAGCTAGTACAAACTATTTAATGCCTCTGTTCAAAGTGTCAGCTCTCATTCCTGGTCTTTTCTTATTTTATATAAATTCAAACAACACCCTCTGTATTCCTGCGAGGGTTTTATCTGAGATAATCACAGAAAGATTTTGAAACAAGGAAGATGTGCTTGGCAGAATATTCATTTTGACCATGGCTATTCTTCTCAACCAGGAAATTGCATACTTCCCCCAGCACTTCAGATATTTTTTTCATTTGCCAAAGTACCGAATTCACATTTAAACCATAGAGCTCTTTTAGGTTGTTTGAGATTTGAATTCCCAGGTATCTTGTAGAATTTTTTCACCCATTTGTACCCAAATGTTTTCTGGGGAAGTGACTTTTCAGAGTCTGGCAAATTTATAGCTAACATTTCAGATTTGGTATAATTTACTTTAAATCCAAATGCTTTTCCAAGGTCCTGGATTTCTTTAGAAAATAATTTTAAGGAAACATTTGGTTTAGATAAAAATAATATTACATCAACTGCATCTAATGTTATTTTCTGATGTGTTCCTGCAAGTTTTATGCCTGTGATGGATCCATTGTTCCTTATCCTCTGTGCAAAAGGCTACATAGCCAGTGCAAAATTGTAAAGTGGACAATGGAAATCCTTGTCTAGTCCTCTGTGTAATTCAAAAAGGGGAGATTTAACTCCATTAACTTGCAAAGCTACTTTTGCGCTGGTGTAAAGAGCAGTTAACCATTTAAGGAACTAGGGGCCTGTTGCAAGGTAGGTATACCCCTTAGGGCAGTATGGCCCCATGGACCAAGTCTCTAAGGTAGGCCTGGGCTTCAGGACAGTATGGCCTATTGGCCAAAGTCTATGTAATCGCCTGTCTTCCCGGGGCAGTATGGCCCAATGGCCAGAGTCATTAGGGCTGTCCCAGATCTCAGGACAGTAAAGCCTAGAAGCCACAGCCTATGTTGTGGCCTTTGACAGCCCAATTCACTGCCCCAACCATCGGTGGTGCTTGCACTTGGTCAGAGAGGGTAAGAAAACCCGGGCCCACCCTTCACCAGGTTCCTAGGAAACTGATATTTTGTTGCTCAATCTTGGTTACCCGTCACTACTGTCCCATTCCCCACATTGCTTCCTACTCCTTCTTCCAACGTGGGAGTTTCCTTGGCACCTGCTGCTTCATGTCCATTGGCCTCGGCTGGGGTCCTGTCGGCATTCCAACCTGGCTGGCATCAGCATCTGGGAGATCAGGCTCTCCCCAAACAGGAGCCTGTTCTCGTCGGCTACCAGCCCAGACTGAGCTGAGCTGCTCCCTCTTATACCGTGGTCCCAGATAGAGCATGCCCAGCAGGGGGCTAAGGAGCATGGCTTCCTCATCCCACAGCATGGGGTTAGCCCCCTCTGGCCCAGTGCGGGGTAGATATATCCCATCACAGGGCCACAGTCCATATGGGACAGAACTTGAAATAGAAAGTTTCACCCTAGCCTATCAATGGCTTTCCTCTGCATTTAGTGATAACAAGAGAAATTGATCTTTTTATGATCTGGCATTAAGGACGACTCCAAGAACTCGCCGAATATTGTCTAAATTAGCTAGTCATTTTAAAGCGGTAAACGTTTGTCCATTGCTAACAGTTGAACACAGTTGCTCCCATTTGCACATCATGAAGTGGGTTTGCTGCACTACAGGCTCAACCAGACAACATTCTTCTGTCTTGTATCTCTGTTCCCTGGTATAGGGCATACTTCTGCTTGATGGAACAAAGCAGAGGTTACACAAAGGGAAAAAAAAAAAAAAGGAAGCAGAATGCCATAGAGATTAGAGTAAGGAAATGTGGGTTCTATTCCTCATTCTGCTACTGACTTGTTGTGTAATCTAAGTCACATCCTTATGGTGCTTCAGTATCTCCATCTGTAAAAGGGCTTGATCCTGCAGAGGCTAGCTACAGAAGTGTTGAGCTTATTAGCACAAGAGAATAGGTGATGAGCAGGATAGGGAACCGGATCCTGCACTAATGAGAAGTGTGCAAGTTAACTCGTCTGCTGCAGAAGGATGCATGCCTAACTTGCAGGCTGAGGATCATACTTGAGTCCTGACATGACCATTTTTCATCCAAACTCAGATAGTCTTTTTATCCTGCACTCTTGAGAAAAAGAAAGTAATAGGGCAAGGGGGTTGAGACATATTTCTCTCAATAAGAGGACCGTGTCTAGCACTTAACTCTAAATGCCACCACCTACCATCTCAGCTCACACTTGCACTGACAAGCAATGACCTTACACAATGTAAGGACTTGTCGAGTCAAGGCAGGCAAGGTGATACCAATACTTACCTTGAACTGTAAAGCACCTGGAGATCCTGGGATGAAAGGCACTATACGTACTATTCGTTGCTATTAAATATTTATTACTATTTATTGTGATCTCTCAGCTGGTCACTCCAGGTAAGGCGCACATCTATAAAATGACGATGAAGTGGTTAATATTTCCTGACAAAGAATCAAATTATTCTTTAGAAGAAGGGAAAAAAATCTTCAGACTTTTGCAAATAAATGTTTGCTGATGGCTCTAGAGATTTTTAGGCTGGTTACCTAACCTCCATCTTATCACTGGCATTTCTCATTCTTTCCTGTTTATTTGCTTAGTGCTTAACGGTTCCTTTCATCTTGAGGAACACCACAGCAAAGAGGAGCTAATGTTGACTGAGTAAGAAAAGAACCAAGTGCTATGAAAATCAGCTCCTTCAAGCTCTCTCTCTCTCTCTCTCGCTCTAATTATTCCACTAGCACAGGTCTTGCTTTAATTGAGACAAACAGATGAAAAATATGATCCAAACAGCTCACAGGAGAGCAGAATTCTATTCCACCACTCTGAGCCAGTGAGACTTTGAAGTGTTATAAAAGGGTTAAAGTTTAAAAGCAAATAGGTGAGAGAGTTAGAGAAGGTGCAAATGTCAGTAGGTGGATATATTGTTGATAAGGGGAAGAAGGGTGGACGGGGAAAGACTTGCTGTCCAGTGGAAGGCAACAACTCTCCTAATGAATTCTGCACACCATCTCATTCAACTCTGTAATATTTCACTCATTGATTTTACTGTCAAATTAAAAGGCACTTGCTCCAAGTGGCATTTAGTGAGACAGAGGAGGAGAGACCTAGACTTCATTACTTGGAGTTTGCTCTATGGATAATGTTGACGTTACATGGGTAGAAAGCAACAGAGGGCAAAAGTCCACCGGTTCTGATGTCTGGAACATCTCTTTGGTTCACTTTCTGGCAGCTGAAGGGCTTTTATAGAATCATAGATTATCAGGGTTGGAAGGGACCCCTGAAGGTCATCTAGTCCAACCCCCTGCTCGAAGCAGGACCAATTCCCAGTTAAATCATCCCAGCCAGGGCTTTGTCAAGCCTGACCTTAAAAACCTCTAAGGAAGGAGATTCTACCACCACCTAGGTAACGCATTCCAGTGTTTCACCACCCTCTTAGTGAAAAAGTTTTTCCAAATATCCAATCTAAACCTCCCCCACTGCAACTTGAGACCATTACTCCTCGTTCTGTCATCTGCTACCATTGAGAACAGTCTAGAGCCATCCTCTTTGGAACCCCCTTTCAGGTAGTTGAAAGCAGCTATCAAATCCCCCCTCATTCTTCTCTTCTGCAGGCTAAACAATCCCAGCTCCCTCAGCCTCTCCTCATAAGTCATGTGTTCTAGACCCCTAATAATTTTTATTGCCCTTCGCTGGACTCTCTCCAATTTATCCACATCCTTCTTGTAGTGTGGGGCCCAAAACTGGACACAGTACTCCAGATGAGGCCTCACCAATATCGAATAGAGGGGAACGATCACGTCCCTCGATCTGCTCGCTATGCCCCTACTTATACATCCCAAAATGCCATTGGCCTTCTTGGCAACAAGGGCACACTGCTGACTCATATCCAGCTTCTCATCCACTGTCACCCCTAGGTCCTTTTCCGCAGAACTGGTGCCTAGCCATTCGGTCCCTAGTCTGTAGCGGTGCATTGGATTCTTCCATCCTAAGTGCAGGACCCTGCACTTATCCTTATTGAACCTCATCAGATTTCTTTTGGCCCAATCCTCCAATTTGTCTAGGTCCTTCTGTATCCTATCCCTCCCCTCCAGCGTATCTACCACTCCTCCCAGTTTAGTATCATCCGCAAATTTGCTGAGAGTGCAATCCACACCATCCTCCAGATCATTTATGAAGATATTGAACAAAACCGGCCCCAGGACCAACCCTTGGGGCACTCCACTTGATACCGGCTGCCAACTAGACATGGAGCCATTGATCACTACCCGTTGAGCCCGACAATCTATCCAGCTTTCTACCCACCTTATAGTGCATTCATCCAGCCCATACTTCCTTAACTTGCTGACAAGAATACTGTGGGAGACCGTGTCAAAAGCTTTGCTAAAGTCAAGAAACAATACATCCACTGCTTTCCCTTCATCCACAGAACCAGTAATCTCATCATAAAAGGCGATTAGATTAGTCAGGCATGACCTTCCCTTGGTGAATCCATGCTGGCTGTTCCTGATCACTTTCCTCTCATGCAAGTGCATCAGGATTGATTCTTTGAGGACCTGCTCCATGATTTTTCCAGGGACTGAGGTGAGGCTGACTGGCCTGTAGTTCCCAGGATCCTCCTTCTTCCCTTTTTTAAAGATTGGCACTACATTAGCCTTTTTCCAGTCATCCGGGACTTCCCCGGTTCGCCACGAGTTTTCAAAGATAATGGCCAATGGCTCTGCAATCACAGCCGCCAATTCCTTCAGCACTCTCGGATGCAAGTCGTCCGGCCCCATGGACTTGTGCACGTCCAGCTTTTCTAAATAGTCCCTAACCACCTCTATCTCCACAGAGGGCTGGCCATCTCTTCCCCATTTTGTGATGCCCAGCGCAGCAGTCTGGGAGCTGACCTTGTTAGTGAAAACAGAGGCAAAAAAAGCATTGAGTACATTAGCTTTTTCCACATCCTCTGTCACTAGGTTGCCTCCCTCATTCAGTAAGGGGCCCACATTTCCCTTGGCTTTCTTCTTGTTGCCAACATACCTGAAGAAACCCTTCTTGCTACTCTTGACATCTCTTGCTAGCTGCAGCTCCAGGTGCGATTTGGCCCTCCTGATATCATTCCTACATGCCCGAGCAATATTTTTATACTCTTCCCTGGTCATATGTCCAACCTTCCACTTCTTGTAAGCTTCTTTTTTATGTTTAAGATCCGCTAGGATTTCACCATTAAGCCAAACTGGTCGCCTGCCATATTTACTATTCTTTCGACTCATCTTTTAGTTTCATCAGACTGTAGTCTGCCTCACCTGTTATCTGCAAAAGCTTATGAAACTGTTTGGCTCATACTGTCCTCACCCACAAGCTTTATGCAACCAGATCTCATGAGAGACACTCCAGAAGCAGAATTCGCTGCTGGTGTTGATGGCCATTTCTAGACTTCCCTTCCATTTTGGAGGCAGTGGGCAGGCAAAGGCTATGAATTGTCGCACTTTGAGACTTGGCTAAATGGATGTTATTGAGATGCAGAGTTACGGTAAATCTACCCAAAGTATTTACCACTGTGCTTCCAAGAGAAGACATATAGGTTCTTACTCAGCCGAGCCTGTCCACTCTAGCCCCAGCATTACAAATGCCATCAGAAAAAGCCCGAAGTGTGCTGTCTGACATTCACTGCCAATGGCTGTAGGAAACAGAAGGTGGCTAAGAACTCTGAGCTGGTTTTAGTCACAGCAGTAAATGAAGAGATAAACCAAAGAGCACCAGCAGGTGGGAGTGCTGCCTATATACAGAGTGAGCTTGCAGTAGGAACTTACAGAAAACTGAAACTCTGCTGTTTAAAAAGGCACACTGCAAACCCTTTTAGACGAGAAATTAGTAAAATTAAAATCCCCCCCCCCCTTTGGGTAGTTATTTGCAGCAGCACATGGCCGGAGGGGTAGGACCACATGATCCATCCTGCATGTAAATGAGATCCAATAAGATGGAGGAGTAGGCTCATCTGCTGTTCACCTATGACAGCCCAACAGCTGCTATTCTAGCTATGGAGAGTTGGGGACCCATAGTTTATACCCGCCCTTTCCCCTTGAAGTCTGACGTAGACAGGGGGAAGAAGTATGGTGAAGCCTCAACCTAGGAGAGTAATAAGCTTGGAGGGTAATTATCAGTCTTACTTTTGAGAGAGATGCTGAGGTGGAGACTGGTCACCACAGGACTGTCTGTCTACTGGGAAGAGGGGCAGGGTAAATGTATAATGCCATGGGAGGAATTGGATGCATCTTGCAGGTAGTACCGTTGGGATAAGGAATGAGATCAAGCAGAGTGCGGTCATAGCCCAGACCAGAACCGAGGAAGTTTTGAAGCTATTTTTGTATTTTGTTTTGAGGAAGGGGTGGGGAAAAGGTCTACAGCAAATTTTGGGGGGAAAGGACAAGAGGGAAGCCGTTGCTGGCCATGGAGGGTCTGTTGTGAGAAGAACAGAGAGCATAGAGGGTGTGTATTTGAAGAAATATATTGATCTGTAATAATATTAACATGAATATTAACATAATACATTAAAATATTTGTATAATAATACAGGGCCTGATTCTCCCCTCACACTGGTAAAAATCAAGGGTAATGCAATTTAAATCTTTGGGCCAGATGCTCTATTGGGTTAAACGGTCATAGGCTCCACTGAAGTTAATGAGGTTATGCCATTTTACACCAGCTGAGGATCTGGTCCAGTGCACATTTGAGTAAGATGCTGTTCTTCTGCTGATGCACGTGAACCAGGATGTCAAAAACTCTACATCTTCACATATCTTTAGCCACCCCCCCCCCCCCCAAAGGCTGCAAACTCTGTGACAACTAATTCAATCTGAAAACAGATTTTGGTATTGAAGTGACTATAATGTTATTAGTAACGGCGCTAAACAAAAGAGTGATTTTTTGAAAAAGAGGATTTTAGTCTCTCTTTAAACAATGCTGTCACAGAGTCCAAGATGGCGCAGCAAAAGCACCAGAGGAAAGAAACCTCTACACCTCCGCAATAAACAAACAAACAAAGTAAAAGCACCAGAAATTCTTATGACATCATAGATCCTGGACCCCAGCCGTGCAACCCTTGCAAGAAAGCATTCAAAAGGCAAAAAGCCACTGTACCAATTAATCCTCTTATCCTCTACTAATGCATGAAATGTAAGCAGCATTCCCTTTATGATGCAGTAAAACAATTTTTATGGGTTATCTATCCAACTCATGTCAGGATGTATTTTTCAAATCAAAAAGGGTAAAAACAAGGAGTCAAGTGAGCATAAATCTCTATTGCTCATTTCCCTGGTTATTGACATAGGGCCAACAGAGAAAGCAATATAAAAAGAGAAAGTTGTAGAATTTGCAACTAGCCTTGGCTAACACTCATAGCACAATTGCAAGCGGGCACTATAAACTTCCTTAAAAAGTGAACCTATTAGTTAGATTACATAACAGTTACTGGCAGAAGGTCCACATGATGACCCCTCTTTGCGTTCAAAGTGCTATCACAAGTTAAAGTTAATTGGCTCTGCCTCAGCTGAACAAAAAAATCTCAAAAAATGTACACAGGATATGTCACTCCTTATTGGCATGTGGTGTAAGGCTGAGGTGGCGTCTCTTTCAAAGGAGAGCAGCAGATCTCCATACCTTCAATAATCAATACCCTAGTAGACCCCCATACCTTCAATAATCAATATGAATTACTGTTTGAAACCCATTAAATACTTTTGCAGCAAAGAAAGGGGATGGCACAAAGTCCTGAAAGGCAGCAACAATTCAATATGAATTCACAGATCATAAAAAGTACATGCCAAAGGAAGCACCATAGGTGTCACCAGGGGTTCAACAAAGAGCAGTGGCGCGAAAAAAGTGAGCATTAAGTTCTCACTTCAAGTCTGATCAATACTATACTGTGCTTGGCCAAGTTTCCAGGGTAAAACTGGAATCTTTGGAGTTATGGCTGTTAAGTAGCGTAGCCCTAAACTTGAAAACTAAGAATGCCTTGAATATTTAATACCTAACGGGTAAAAAGCTCACCTGTTCTAGACTGTTGATTTCCATTTTCCAGCTGTGATTATTTTATTGCTCTTTTTCTTTAAGAATTGTACTTTATTGGTGCATGTGTTTAATAGTTAATGGGAAGGAGAAACAAGGAAAGTAGCAAGGGGGCTGGAACAATTTTTATAGTGGGGGTGCTGAAAGCCATTGAACAAAACCGCAAACCCTGTGCATGATAGAAGCAGTACACTCAGTTGCTGTTATTGCTTCAAGCCAAGATGCTGCTGCACCCCTCCCCCGCAGTTCCACTGCCCTGGGCTGAAGGGACACCTGGGATGATAGAGAAGTTTAGGCATACGTTTGTAATGCAAGCAGGCAGCAAAGGAGGTTGATGCAAATTTGGGTTAAATATGCAACGTTATCACCTGAGAAATCAGGCAGGGAACAGTTCCTCTGTATAAGGTGCTGGTGCAGCTATACCTGAAAGACTGCATTCAGTACTGGGCACCTCATTAGCAGAAAGGTACTGATGGTTTGGAGGGAGTACAGAGAACAGAAACAATATGACATTATGAGGAAAGTTTAAAGAGCTAAACATATGTATGACTTGACTAAGTAGATAAACCAATGATAATTTATGGGTGGGGGGAACACAAGAATCTAAATATAACGAAGACTTTGTTTTTACAAAACACTTAGTTTGCAGCAAGTGGAGGTGTAAATCTAACTTGCTGTATACTAAGTGTCCGGTTGGGCCTTGCTGCCATGCACCAAAAGTTCTCTCGTGTGTTTTAATCTCACTATGGGACTTCTAGTGAGCGTCAGCAGGGTCCACACAGACACAGTGCACAACAGTCTAGTGGGGTAGAGTTACACCCCTGCTTGCTGCGAACTGAGTGTTTGTACAGAGAAGACCTTAAAGTTGTAAACACCAAGAAGGGAAAGGGCAGAACCAGGGGATAAGCAGGAATACTAGAATGAAATATCACAGTGAAGATTTAGGCTGGATTTCAGTGAGATCTAGTACACGCTAGAGGTGAAATCCTGACTCCTGTTGTCTTCAGTAGAGCCAAGAGTTCACCTTAGAAGCATCCATCACTTGGGGTGGGACATTTAAAACTAGACTGGTCTAACCTCTAGAAAATGCAACGTACTGCCAGTCAGGATGGACTAGAATACCTACTGGGTAGGACTGTAACTTCTCCATTGGAGACCTCCATCAACCACCTCTGTCCCTTTAAGAAACCACACTGACCATTTTAATTTTGGTTCATTGGCAAAGGTTTACTTTCTTTCTTTGCGGTTTATGAGTGGGTGAACAATTTATGAAGTCCCCTTCAGTCTCAACAATCTCAGAGTGGCTTAATCCATCCATCCCCAGTGAAACCAACTGTCCATGGATATTTTTATCCACACTAATTGGCTCTAATTTCCAGTCCAATCCACTAGCAGGATTCTTCAATCTGTGTGAATGGAATCCTTCCCAGGGTTCTCTGGAAGAACTCCCATTCCCTTGATGTTATGGATGGATCTGTAACTGAGCCCAGGTAGCCTACTTCCTTCCTCTCCCTGAGCCTGAATTAGCACCTTCCCTGCCCTCAGAGTTCAGGGGATCTATACATCTTTTTATAAAGTTGATTCCAGCTCTAATTTATATGATTCTGCTCACTGCATTCAGTGTGTAAAATCAGACTGTTAATGGGGCTTTATAAAAATCAATCTGAGACCTAGGGTCATTTTGACTGATACACATGCCCCCTCAGAATATAAAAGCATAAACAATCATCATTAAAAAAAGAACACAAGAAGTTGATTTCTTCACATCTAGAATGAGGTGCGATGGTGATTGAAAATAAGGCTGTTATTCTGCCACCTGGATTCAGCCCATAAATTGCAAACAAGGAGCTCGTAGCAACAAACTCCCGTGGCCTAGATTAAATGCTGGGACCACCTTCCATTAATTATCACCACACAAAGAGGAACTCACCTCCTGCCTTCTGTGAAAGGAAAATAAACACTTTCCTGTTTAACATTATAAAATCAATGAGGAGAAAGGAGAAGCCCGCTTGCACGCATGCATTGTAGGAAGGGAAGATTTATGTAACCTGTGACATAAGTCACTAAGGCATTAAAAAAAGATCATTTATCTGGTTTGGTGAAGGAGCATAGGTCTTCCATATATCATTATCAGATTTAGATCAGCTCTCAGAAAAGAAAAGTACCAAATGCCATTTTATTTTGTGACAGATGGGAAGGCTCCCCCTTCAGAAAGACTGGATGAGGGCCGACTCTGCAGCTGATCATAAATTATTAACTAATTTGAACGATTTTCTCCCCTCCTCTCTTTCTCCAAGTCCTCTAAGCTAATTTGGTGGCTAATTCAAGGACAGATCTAAGAAAGTAATTATCAGGCAGGTAAAATAGGATTAAATAAATGCTCCAAGGCAAGGCAAGGCTGGGATTCTATCACTGAATCTTCACGTAAATTTAATTAAATCATCTTTGTGTTGATAACACAGAAAATTATTTTTTTAAATTATTGCAAGAAGGAAAAAATTATCTTTGTTTGGTTTTTAAATTTTATCAGGATTCTGTAATTTCAAAAACAAAATGTTCAAAACCGCATTGACTCACCATTAAGAATATTAGGATAAATCAAGATACCTTGCAAGTTCCCTCACTTTGTGCTTGTTCTCCTCCCCTCAAGGATTCTTGTAAAGCATTAAAAATGTATGGCTGGGGGTGTTTATGGAAAAGCAGCAGCCTCCTGACCACAGAAGCAATATTTTAAAAAGCTCTGGGCCAGCCTTACCAAGGCTATATGTAAGGAGGTCAGCTGCTAACTAAGCCCATGTGTCAATATTAGATTGCTTGGGGGAGAGGGGAGTGTTACTGAAGGAAAGGGGATCAATTTTGAGGGAATTTTTTGTTGTTTTTACACCTGTGATACACGGTGAAAGGGAAGGAGTGGTTATTTTAAAGGAAAGGGAGAAGTGAAGGGCCGGGGGGAGCTTTTGGTCCCTGAGAGAGAGAAAGGGAAGTATTAGGATGTTGTGGCTTCTATTGTTGGGTTGAGGGGAGGTTTCCGATTTTATTTTCATGGACCAGAGAGTGGTTTAGTTAGGATATTTTTGGTTGTGTCTTGTCCCACTCCTCTGCCGTCATAGGGTTATGATGGCCATCCCATTAGTAAGGAGTAGAGTGGGAATCAGTATGTAGGGAAGGGGAGAAAGGTAGGACAAACTCCCCCAGTTTCATGGAAGTAAGAGACCTGAGGGAGGTTGAGTGGCAGAGCACGTGGGTGAGGATGGGAGCTCTTGGGGATTGAAGGGAAGTAGGGTCTTACGTATATGATTGTGAAGGACTGGGCTAGATATCAACACATGCACCTGCGGCGACAGTGGCTCCATCCCTGTAACAGACCTCTAAGAAGCTAGACCTATGCTATCAGGAGCTGAGGATACTAAGACCCGGGGCAGCATGAGGCATGTGGTAGATTCTTCCATCCCTGTTCAGGTGGGCAAGGAAGACTCAGCAGTATGAGACCTCCTTCCTTATGATACCATCACAGGACACTGTGGTATACAGATGGCCTGAGACAGATGAAGCAGGAAGGAAGATAACTAGAGCTCTGGTGGCAGAGGTTGTAGCCCAAGTCTGACTGAGTCCAACCAAGAACGTTTGAAGTCTTCGCTATGATGGAGACAGAGAGGCGTTTCTTTGAAGTCCCAAGCAGCTAAGCTGTTCGGAGACGTCGTCAACATCTGAATCTCGTTTGCTCCCACTTGTCTGCAGAGTTGAATGGAAACATCTCACATTGTGATACAATCTAGTTGGTGGATAAAATCACATGGAATTGGACTAGACTGTCCAGCCAGTGTCAACTAATATGGTTTCGGAAGCTATTACTTGCTATTTGGACCTAATGTTCTTCTTGGCGGGAACAAAAATTCCAATGGGGTAAGATTGGGTCTGGTCTTATTGGAGACACTCAACATCTTCCTTCACAAGATAAAGGTGTTATCACCTTTTACAAACCATGTCTACTTGTTTTCACTGGTTCAGTCAGTGTTCTTGCCTTTTTTAATTTCAAGCCACTGGAAAAAGTAGAAAAATAATACCTTGGACAGAATCAAGACAGTGACAACAAATACAAAGTATCGTGAATTGATTTTTGGCCTGACAAATCTTGATAGACTTCCTTTAAATGACAGCTAAGAGCTAAAATCTACATCTGGTAGAACTCTGTTTTCCCCTCTGCTATATTAAAGAAAATGAAGTAAATCTTTTTTCTGTGGGGGAAAAAATAAGGTAACTAAAATATTATAAGATCTTTTCATTGTTCACTCCTGCTGACCCTTACAATTTAGGAAACATTCTTGTGGTATCTGTGGCCCAACAGAGTGGAGGGAGATTATTCATTAAGAATATTTCCTTTCATGATAATTAACATATATTATTTCAGTGGTAGGGGAACACCCAAATAGCTTCCATGTATGGATGATACCAATTATTTGCATGTACACGAATGCGTGCACAATAAGGATCACAATCTAAAGCACACTGAAGTAAATATAAAGACTCTCACTGATTTCAGTGGGCTTTGAATCATGGCCCTTTGAACACACACACATATACAGAGATCATAGCACTAGTCTTATGGACTCTTGGGGGAAAAAAGGAACAGAAATAAAGGTCCCCTACTCTTTTCATACTGGTAATTTCCAGATAGACCCTATGCATTATTCACTGGGAATAACGCCAAACTTGACGAGTGAGTGTATGTGTATGTGCATGCGCCCACACCCACACCCAGCACCTGCCAATGAAAAAAGAAATCAAAATAAACTAATAAAATTAATTAAACTCTGCAAAAGGATGGGAGAGAGGGAGGTTCAGCGAGGAAGCTACAAGATGTGCGCTGTACTACATACTAAAATGTTCCCTCTGTATTACTCAGAGGTGATTCAAAGAGCCACTGAGGCAAACTTTGATATATTTTTATCTGGACCATTTAACTATCATGTAGTTGTTCTTCATTTCCTTTTCCATCTTTACTGATTGTCAATATATGTGCATATTTTATTTAATCTCTCAGCTTCATAATTAGTCAGAATCCTCCTGCCAGACTCATTTGCTTGATGTCACAATCCCATATTTGTGA
Source organism: Lepidochelys kempii (assembly GCF_965140285.1). Lineage (NCBI taxonomy): Eukaryota > Metazoa > Chordata > Testudines > Cheloniidae > Lepidochelys > Lepidochelys kempii. Next base: position 255,840,708 of record NC_136380.1, read on the forward strand.
CATCAAAATCGTTTGCACGATGATGGATTGTGTTATGCTTGAATGAAACTGGCAAGAGGGTCAGGTTTGATTAGAAAGGAAAGAGCTTCTATTTTATACACACACACACACCTTGGTGATACTAATCAGTAATTAAGGGAAGGGTTAATCCAAGGAAACACACCTGGTTACTCTGAATTTGGGTGGGAGTTGATAGCGATGGGGGTTTGGTAAAATAGTTCTAAGACTATCATGTAGGTGGCAGAGGCTCTTTAAACCTTTGAGGATTGACTGAAATTAATTCATAAGAAAATTAATAGATTTCTAGCACATTTATATTGGATTGCTCTGATAGGGAATGTCACTTTATAATTATGTTGCAGCTGTGATCAAGAGGTTGGATCTGGACTTGATGCTACATAATCCTTGGTTCGTCTCCCTTGGCATGAGGAATATGCTCCATGTCCATATTTTTTCCTCTTTATCAGCTCTACTCTGTAGAGCAAAGTAGACTATGTTGGAGCAACAAGGGTCCTAGGTGCATGATTAGTGTAGATATCTGGATGCTAGATTAAAATTAGGTGCATACTGGAGCAAGGGCATCTGTCTATTCAGATGTTCTCTCTCTTTCAAGAGTGCCCCCAGTGGAGTTCCAATACCATCAAGCCCCCTGAAGTCCAGGTTTGCTGGCTTTGAAAAGCTGTTGAATAAAACACACTCAGTGTAGTACTCTTAGATGTTAGCAAATGCCAACAGCTATAGACCCTGCATAAAATGAAACCTGTAGTGTGTGAGAGAAACAGAGAATGAAGTCCCTGCATTCAGAACCACTGTATCACAGAGGATGCATATGGGGCCAAGTTCAGACCTGGTGTAAGCAAGGTACAGCGGACCCTCGCTAGAGTGCGCGTCGCTATAGCACAGATTCACATATAGCACAGTTGAGGCAGTGGATCCCAAATTTAAATATTTATATTGGGATCCATGGTAACGCGGCCCTCGCTATATCGTGGTACCACGCATGGATCCCAAACCCCGCATTCTAGCGAGGGTCCGGTGTATAACTCTTTACTTCAATGATGCTATATCAATTTGTACCAAGTCTGAATTTGGCCCATTAATCCTACCCCACAAGGGAATGTACCATTTTTCATATTTTTCCTCATAAAAAACCCTGTTGTTTCATCACTTAATGTTGGCTTTGCCCTGAACAATAAATAACCACCTACTCTCCCAATGAGAAGCAGGGTGGTGATGACCCCTGTCAGAAAAGTAGCAGAAGAGTTTGGCCAGCAATCCTGTGGCTGAAGCATGCTTTGAAGAGTGAATGGCTGTGTGGCAGGGGCTTTGCCATTGAGCAAACTGTGCTTTATGAACTCTGAACTATGAACTTCCACGCCGCCATACGACAAAGGAACTAGTTGCTTTGGGGAAAAAAAAGAGAAATATTAAACCATATAAAGAATATTCCCAAATGCAAAAGGGTTCAAGGGCTAATTCTGCAATTATAACAGGATGGCAGAGCAGGATGTGGGAAATCCCACTTGATATCTGTGAGAGTGGTCCAGTGGTTAGAACACTGATCTAAGACTTGGGAGAGAGTGGTTCAATTGTCTGCTCTGCCACAGAGTCCCTGTGCCTCGATTCCCCATCTGTAAAATAAGAATAACAGCACTTTCCTACCTCATACGAATGGCCATACTGGGTCAGACCAATGGTCCATCTAGCCCAGTATCCTATCGACAGCAGCCAATGCCAAGTGCTTTGGAGGGAATGAACAGAACAGGTAATCCTTAAGTGCTCCATTGTCTGTGATCCACTCCTAGCTTCTGGCAAACATGCAGAGCATGGTGTTGCATCCCTGCCCATCCTGGCTATTAGCCATTGATGGATCTATCCTCCATGAATTTATCTAGTTCTTTTTTGAACCCTGTTATAGTTCTGGCCTTCACAACATCCCCTGGCAAAGAGTTACACAGGTTGACTGTGCATTGTGTGAAGAGGTATTTCCTTTTGCCTGTTGTAAACCTACTCTCTATTAATTTCATTGGGTAACCCCCAGTTCTTGTATTATGTGAAGGAGTAAATAACATTTCCTTATTCACTTTCTCCAAATCTGTCAAGATTTTATAGATCTCTCTCATATCCCCCCTTAGTCGTCTCTTTTCCAAGTCCTAGTCTTTTCAATCTCTCCTCATATGGAAGCTCTTCCATATCCCTAATTATTTTAGTTGCCCTTCTCTGTACCTTTTCCAATTCCAATATATCTTTTTTGAGATGCAGCATCCGGATCTTCACACAGTATTCAAGATGTGGATGTACCATACATTTATATAAAGGCATTATGATATTTTCTGTCTTATCTATCCCTTTCATAATGGTTCCTAACTGTTAGCATTTTTGACTGCTGCTGCACATTGAGCAGATGTTTTCAGACAGCTAGCCACAATGACTCCAAGATCTCTTTCTTGAGTGATAACAGCTAATTTAGACTCCATCATTTTGTATGTATAGCTGGGATTGTGTTCTCCAATGTGCATTACTATACATATATCAACACTGAATTTCATCTGATATTTTGTTGCCCAGTCAGTCACCTGTGAGAAGAAATACATCAAGGACTGTGAGATGTTCAGTTGCTATATTAATGGGGCCCATATAATTACCTTAGATAGAGTCATTTTATTAGCATGAATCTCTGCAAGAAGCAAATTTAAAGGTTATGTGTGTGAACAAAATTTCAAAATTCACTCAGGATAGCATGTGCACCAAAAGTATTTGCACTTAGAGAAAAGAAACAATGCCATAGGACTTATCCGACCAAGCACAATTAAACAGTACAGCTAATTTCCAATACAGTGCCTAATCAGTCCACTGAGAACAACTGTTTGAATACATTCACATAACCAATAATTTTGAGGAAACTGTGACCTGTAAGAGGAAAAAGAGGCTCAATTTGAAAAAGTATTTGTTCTAAATGATTATTTATTTGTATAGTGAGAGCACATACAGGTGCCAACCACGATCATGGCTCAATTGTGTTATATAGTGTACAAACGCATAGGAAGAGACAACTCCTGCCTCAAAGATTTTGCAAACTCAATAGGCAAGGAAGGCAAAGGGAGGGAAGTATGTAGTAGTAATATCCCCATTTCACAGACAGGGAACTGAAACGCAATGGTATAATAAAGGGACTTACCCATAGTCACAGTGAGTCTGTGGCAGAACTAGCAGTTGAACCCAGCTCTTCAGGGTCCCAGACCAGTTGCCTCAACTACAAGACTATCTTTCCTGCCCAATTATTCACTTAGCTCTAGCTATTAGCTCAGCCTCTCTCTTTTAGTTCAGATAACTCACCCATCCTTATTCTACCCCTGGACCTCCAGGTGGCCTTTGTAACGACTTATTCTAGGAACAGATACAAGAACGTTTGCTAATACTTGGACTACACTGACATGCATACCTTTCTAAGGTTTTTTGGTTTCAATAAGAAAGTTTTAATAGCTCCTAAGGTTGCAAAGGAGTTCAGCTCCACTTGAAGTGTTAATTTTTTTTTAGATCTACAAATCAGAGAGGTTGGGAAAAAATAAAAAGGAAGCCGTACAAAATTTTCTCAGAAGATCTGCAATGACTCCCACAGCAACTCTGTTTTCAACTGCAATTTCTGCTAACAGAGTGGCAAAGGAACAGCTCTCTACACTGACTCAATGTGTGAGACTTGACCTTGGAAAACGCCAGGACACAAAGAATACATAATTCTGTGGCCCAACAATTAGGAAGCATGCACCAATATTATATTCATATTTTATATATACTGGTGAGCAAACAAAAGGGTGGGGGAGAAGGTGAGTATGGAATCCATGGCAGGCTGGACAGTCTGTTTGATGAGGGTAGTTAAGAAGATTAATGTATACTCCAAACTCAACTCCCCCAGTCAGCCAGTGCTCAATAATTTAAAAGACAACGCCAGAGCCTTCATTTCAAGGTGATACAAAATTCTGATGATAAAAGAAGCAGCTGAAAACTTACTTTTAATTAAAGAACAAGCAGGCTGAAACTCCCATGTGCCTAGTAGGAAGCAATATCATTTAGGCAATGGTGTGGGACACTATTATTTATTTAGTTCCTTTTATTGACTAATGGGTTTGAAAGAGAACCTATAACTACTGCTCCTCCCTAATATCCTTAATAATACAAGAGTATTACTCACCTACATAATGATAAGAAGATGGGGAGTAAGGGAGAGCAATTGGGCAGACAGATGTACAGCTATATGGCACAGATATAACAATCCCCAGAATGAGGGGTAGGGATGGATAAATGACCAGCATTGTATATGAAATATTACATAGTGGTAAGATTTCAGAGTAACAGCCGTGTTAGTCTGTATTCGCAAAAAGAAAAGGAGGACTTGTGGCACCTTAGAGACTAACCAATTTATTAGAGCATAAGCTTTCGTGAGCTACAGCTCACTTCCTCAGATGCATATCGTGGAAACTGCAGCAGGCTTTATATATACACAGAGAATATGAAACAATACCTATTCCCACCCCACTGTCCTGCTGGTGCACCAGCAGGACAGTGGGGTGGGAATAGGTATTGTTTCATATTCTCTGTGTATATATAAAGCCTGCTGCAGTTTCCACGATATGCATCTGAGGAAGTGAGCTGTAGCTCACGAAAGCTTATGCTCTAATAAATTGGTTAGTCTCTAAGGTGCCACAAGTCCTCCTTTTCTTATAGTGGTAAGAGTAAATTGGTGACAAAAATTAATAGATGGCAGACAGACGGGCAGATAGGTGATGAGCAAATTGATAGGTGAATGCACACAGATGGATAGAGAAGTGACAAACACATTAATGAATTATAGATAAAGAAATTCATCAAGATGAGCAGAGATTAAACAAACAGAGCCCACAAAAAAACAGTTTAAGAGATGTGGAACTGGATTAAATTTCCATGAGGTCCCCAGCAGCCTGCTTCACACTTTTGCTGCAAACATCACTTTGAAGCTATTAAAGTTTATCAAAGGTCGTCAAACTACATTGTGTTAAGAGTTTATGAGTCATGGGCGGGAGCTTTTTCAGAGGGCTCTTTGAGGATTTGTAGCCTCAGGCAGCAGCATCTGCCCATGGAGCGTGGCAATTCATCATGGTCATCAGTGACATTTTGATGACTCTCTCTCTCCCTGGTGCCAAAATCAACTTTTTAGATTTCTGTACAAATGTCAACAACTTGGTGCTAATGGGAAATTAGCACACCCAGTCCTTCCATCAGCAGTGAGGAGGACCAGCACGTAGCAGGTGTTACTGACTGAGTTCAGAACAAAGAGGGTGCATACTGGACATCGAAAGGCCATGACTCCCCTGTCTCTGTCAATCATTGCAGGGATAGGTGGTATGGGCCCCGGTTCTGCAAGACACTTAAGCGCAGGCCTAACATTCAGCATGTGCGCAATCCCAATGAAATCAATGGGACTATTTATGTGCTTGAAGTCAGGAATGCGATTAAAGCACTTTGCTAAACAGGGCCCATTTAAAATAGGTTCCAATGTTAATCAGTCCTTCATCCTGGAACATCTTCTCCCTGTGTAGGAAAAGGGACAGTAAATCACAGCACCCCATTCTGCTCTCTAGCATCCTTCCATCACACTCAAAAATTGCAGGTGGATTGACTCTGGAGGGAGCCACTTCTAGCCCTCTACTGCCTTATGGAAGATCACTAGGATGCTATGGCTTTTCGTAAGGGATGAGATGTGGAAGAAGTGGAAAATAAGGGACTTGCACAGCAATATTCAGAACTAGGCAAAATGCTGCTATGAGATATATAAACCTTCCTTCTTCCTCCCACAGCTCAGCATATACACCTCAAACCCTCCCCTTCTATTTTCTAGTCCTGAGCAGGCTACCAGTCACGCTGAAGTATATGCGGATAACAGTCCATTAAAGATTCGGATGAGACTAACAAACACATTTCATTAACCACAGCACAATCTAGACCTGAACCCAGAACGGCAGGTTTGAAAGGCTTGTAATAGGATCCGTCTTCACGTCTCCAATGGTTATCACTCGGAGAGAGAATCTTAGCTGGATATTGCTATTATCCTGCTTCTTTCTCAAGGAAAAGTGGCCCGTGATGATTACCTTACATTTGGAGGGAGGAAGAGTCACCAAAGCTGGAGTACAAGAGAGTAACAGAACCTAGGCTGTTATCCCCATGTTCAGAGAAAGTCTGGACACTTTGTTCAAGGATGAGGAGCCTGATTTACAGAGGAGCTGGGTACCCAAAACTCCCATTGACTTTAACAGGAACTCTTCTGAAATTCAGGCCAAAGTTTCCAGCTCTTTCTCAGATGTCGTCTTTATTTAGGGCTTTAACAGAAAAACATAAGACACACAAATGACCTTTCTGCCTAGGGTTCCATGCCCAGTACTGATTCAGTCACTATTAAACTGCAGCAAGTAAAAGCTAATGGAAACAACCATCTGAAACAGAGAAATCCCCTTTGTAGCAGCTCTTATTATTAGCTCTCTGGCTTCTTTCAGTGGCTTCCCAGCCCCTTCCCTGGAAAAGTCAGCAGGTGATTTACATCCTGCTGGGTAATTGGCAGGTTAACAAGGATTACTTGCCAAGCATATCTAACTGTTTAACCCCTGCTGACCCTGCATACCTCTTTGCAGTAGATTGAGGGGTAGCATTTTTTTCCCCAGGGAGCAGGTTGGGGAGGGGTTCTTTCAGCCCAGATAGGTTATCTATTTGAACAGTGAAGGGCCAGTATAGCCTGTCAAAAAATGCCTTTTATTTAGTAACTCATCTAAAGGATGAACTGACAAACTTCAGGCCAGGGGGCCAAATCTGAGCAACACTTTTTTGCTCTAGCTTTAGCTCACTAATGCTGTGCTAAATTATCTAACTGTGCTTTATTATAAAAGCCTCTCCCAAGTGAGCAGAGGGAACTGTCCTTGCTCTCTTTAGCTGGATTTTATTATGCAATGTTAAAAATCAACACGAAAGACAGGCTGAATGGGAAATAAATACTTTAAGGAACACTGTAGCAGTAATAAAGAACAGCTAATGTATTTTTAACATAACTCTGTTCTCAGCTGTAATGAATCTGCTTTGGATTCACATCATTCCCATCTACTAAATTGCCTGCCTCCTGCTTTGTTGAAATTAGTACCATGCAGGATTCTGCAGTACACATCTTTACTGAAGTGCCAGATCAGAGGTGGGAAAAATCATTTCCAATTTTAGTAGTCCCCCGATTCTTGTTTGTGGGGACATAGCAATATTATACCTATTGTATGGCCTTTGCTGTTTAATGCCCATCTGGGGAGATTTTAAACCATGCAACACCTACAGCTCTTATTTGTGCCCTGGTAAATAAAGCTGGGTTCACAGGATCAAAGCATTTCTCCTGTATCTGTCAAAGAACTGCACGTGTGCAGTGTAATTGTAGCCATGTCGGTCCCAGGATATTTAGAGAGACAAGGTGGGTAAGAGAATAGCTTTTATTGGACCAACTTCTTCTGGCGAGAGAGACAAGCTTTCAAGCCACACAGAGCTCTTCTTCAGGCCTGGGAAACATACTCCCAGCATCACAGCAAAATGCAAAATGGAACAGACAGTTTAGCATAAGAAGTTAGCACACATTATAAGGGACCATTCAAGGTAGACTGGCCTGTTAACACCTCTGCAGGCATAAGACAAAAAGGGGGGTTTAGCGGGTTACAGGTTGTTGTAATAAACCATAACTCCAGTCTCTCTGTTCAGTCCATGATTTTTAGTGCCTCACAGAGTTATGAATTTAAGCTCCCAGGCTTGTCTTTTGAAAGTGTTGTGTAGGTTTCCTTTGAGGATGGGGACTGATAGGTCAGATATATAGAGAGACCGCTTTGTGAAAAGTGTTTGCCTACACGTGATAGGGTGTTTTTCTCTTTTATCATTTTCCTGTGACTTTATTTGAGAGCATAGTGACTGTCTGGTTTCACCCATACAGTTGTTATATTGGGGCATTTCTTGCACATTGATAATGTCCCCCACAAAGCCGCAGTCTGATACACTGTCTATTCCCTAATACTCTCCATGGGGATGAAATCCTCCCTCCCTCCATTGAGCTGGCATGACAGAGCAATTTGGGACAGGTGAGGCAGGAGAAAACTCACATAAAGAACCTTGAGCCTTCTCACTATGGGGTCCAGTCAGATGACTTTAGAGGAGGCCTCAGCTGCTCTAGCACTAGTCTGGGATCAGGTGACAGTCAAATGAGGTTTCAAGTTCTCTGGGTGAGTTTATCATGACTATGGACTGATACTACAGCTGAAAGCAGCATTTTAACACACACGCACGCACACACCCGTCTATTTCCTGATGATGTATGTGGATGAAAGCACAGAAGCTATCAGCATTTGTACCTAACTGGCCTCTAAATAAAGATCTTTTGGAACCAGCAAGGAAACACCACTGCCTATAACAAAGTAAAGAGTAAGGCAAGACTGTTAGAGAGTACAGGAATAGGCTGAGATGGCCTATACTAAATTAGAGGTGGGAAGACTGCTGTGAAAATGGATTTGTATTGAATGTAGCCGGTTAGTAAGATTAATGAGGGCAGGAATCACATTGCATGGTGGTCAATCTTCAATAATTTAAGGATAATAGAAACTAATTTCAATGTGATAAAAACTCCCTCTTATTTGAAATTTGGCTGAGGCTTCTGAATGGAACAGAGAGGCCAAACTTTGCGAAGTCAGGATGCCATCAGGTGCAGAGAGAACTAAGAAGTGCTGTAGAAACAATTAGTACTAATCATCCTCACCTATTTTTGACTCTTTCATCTGCAGCATCCCACATTTTGCCTCAGTTTTTAATAAAGGTAATGAGGAACTTGGGGGCAGTGGCAGGGTGGCTAATGTGAATGAAGATATGGAAATAGAAATTATCACCTCCAAGGTGGTGAGCCACACTCAAACAGTTTAATGACACCAAATTGAGGTGAGCAGATAATCTAATTTCAAGAATATTAAAGGAACTGGCACATTACATTACACATCCAACAGCCAAGATATATAATGAATCTGTAAACTCAGAGGTCATACCCTGTGACTGGAGAATTGGAAACATAACACCTACATTTAAGAAAGGACAAAAAAGTGATCCAGGAAACTACAGGCCCATTAATTTGACCTCAATTGTATGCAAGATCTTAGAACAAATTTTGAAAGAGAGAGTACTTGAAGACATAGAGGTAAACGGTAATTGGGATAAAATACAACATGGAGGAATGGAGAACCTACTTTATGACAGGAGACTTAAGGAGCTTGGCTTGTTTAGCCTAAGAAAAGGAGAGCTGCGATTGTTCTCTGTAAATACATCAGAGGGATAAACATCAGGGAGGGAGAGGAGTTATTTAAGTTAAAGGCCAATGTTGGCACAAGAACAAATGGATATAAACTGGCCATCAACAGCCTTAGGCTTGAAATGAGATGAAGGTTTCTAACCATTAGAGGCATGAAGTTCTGGAACAGCCTTCCATGGAGAGTAGTGGGGTCATAAAATCTAAGTGGTTTCAAAGACAGAGTTTGATAAGTTTATGGAGGGGATGGTATGATGTGACTTCTTACAATGACATGTAGCCAATCTGTGACAGCTAGTAGCAAATATCTCCAATGGCTGGTGATGGGACACTAGTTGGGGAGGGCTCTGAGTTACTACAGATAATTGTTTCCCAGGTGTCTGACTGCTCGGTCTTGCCCACATGCTCAGAGTCTATCTGATCACTATATTTGGGGTCAGGAAGGAATTTTCTCCCAGGTCAGATTGGCAGAGACCCAGGCGAGGGTGGGGGGGTTGCCTTCTTCTGCAGCATGGGACATGAGTCACCTGCTGGTTTGAACGAGAGTAAATGGTGGATATTCTGTAACTTGAAGTCTTTACATCAAGATTTGAGGATTTCAGTAACTCAGCTACAGGTTATGGGCCTACCACAGGAGTGGGTGATTGAGGTTCTGAGGCCGGCAATATGGAGAAGGTCAGACTAGGTGATTATGATTGTCCCTTCTGGCCTTAAAGTCTATGAGATTTGTCAAAGTTGTCTGGCAAGACAAGAACAATGGAGAGTTCTTAAGCTTTGCAAGCTCCTTGTTCCCTTCCTCCCCTTGATGGCCTTCCCACAAGTTAACACCTAGGCACTTCTACAATCATTAAAATATGCAGTACCAGAAATGTCCATACAAAAGTCGCAATCATACTTGCCCATACTAATAATGGCTAGTAATAATCTCCACATCTGACCAGCTATATACCTTATTTTACCATCTTCCCAGATGCCACACCTCCAAGATGACCTTTGCTGTACACCCTAAAAGCAAGGATCTAGGGGTCCAAACAGGAAAGCAAGAATCAGAATCAAACCCCATCAAAGAAAACGCTCTGGCACCAGGGTATATTAGCCCGAGCACAGCTGCTGAAGGTATCACACAGAGAGAGGGAGAGTCTCGGTGGTAGCCAGATCACAAAACATTTAGGGCTTCATAGGTCAAAACCAACATCCTAAAGCTACTAGGCAGCCAGCGCAAACTGCAGAATACAGGTCTAATGTGGTTCTCTGCATGCTGTAGCTCACAAAAGCTTATGCTCAGATAAATTTGTTAGTCTCTAAGGTGCCACAAGTACTCCTTTTCTTCTTATCATGACAAGATTTCTTATGTTAAAGTCACTAATATGTACTCTAAGTCTTGGCTTTTTTTTTTTTTTTAAACTAATGTTTGTTGTCTGAGGGTTTACTCAAGCAATCTGACTGGATAATACTGCACTGGGACTCACTATTATTGACCTCTGAGGTAAGTACAGTAATAGACACTGACATCACATGACTTTTCAGCCAACCACGAAACAATATTTTCTTCTTGGATTTAACATCCTCTTTATTTTTATCATTCATTATATAACTAACTATATTATGAAACTTCTATAGTGGTATGTGACAGATTTGTAAAAAAGACTTTAGATACAATAAAAGTGGTTTAGTACTATTATCACTGTCTGAAAACTCTATATTGAGAGAGAGAGAGAGAGAGAGAGAGAGAGAGAGAGAGAGAGGACAAAATTTTCACCCAAAACAGTATGCTTCTATGGTAATAAAGGACAGCTCTGTGTCATTATGGCAATTAAACCTTTAAAACAATAAAATAAAACCAAAGCAGAGAGTCACAGAAATCAGTCACCATCTCACTGTTGTTCTGAGTTATTTCCCATTGCACAAACCACTCTGAGCCCACTTCCTCCACACTCGAAGAACACAACTGGTGTTTTATGAGCAAAACTCTTTAGGAAGAAGAGGAAAGCAACAAGGCTTTTCCTGCACAGCAACAGAATTGCAGAGATTTCTTACAGTCCCCTCTTTGAAGCTAGGAATAGGGGCCCATAACTGGGGCTTCTAGGCACTACTGAAATACAAATAACAAAAAAGGATAATAATACAAAAATAATTACTCATGCCAGAAGGGGGTGACATTTGTGCTATTAATTTGTAGAGCAAAGTAGCGGATTGCAAAACTCAAAGTTAACTTAAATAAATGCTGAATTACTAACTGATAATGTTATTCCACTAGTCACATGAAAAAAGTTTTTCCTTTTGTTCAACAATTCTGGCAGAGGGATGCAATAAATCTGGAGAAAGATGTATTGATTTCAATAGAACTATGCCATTTACACCTATTTAGGCCCAAGATAGTGTGACAGGGTCGGGCTAGATGGTTACAGGAGAGAAACAGAAGGCAGATATATAAGCCCCAGGCTAAGTAGGTCCCTTTTCCCTGGGTAAGGTAACAGGGAAGGTTCCAGAACAATCAGGAACCTTCTGGAGACAATTAAGACAGGATGATTAGAACACCTACAGCCAATCAAGAAGCTGCTAGAATCAATTTAGGCAGGCTAATCGGGGCACCTGCATTTTAAAAAGGAGCTCACTTCAGTTTGTGGTGTGCGTGTGAAGAGCTGGGAGCAAGAGGCACTAGGAACTGAGAGTGAGAACGCGGACTGTTGGAGGACTGAGGAGTACGAGCATCATCAGACACCAGGAGGAAGGTCCTATGGTGAGAATAAAGAAGGTGTTGGGAGGAGGCCATGGGGAAGTAGCCCAGGGAGTTGTAGCTGTCGTACAGCTGTTCCAGGAGGCACTCTAGTCAGCTGCATTCCACAGGGCCCTGGGCTGGAACCCGGAGTAGAGGGCAGGCCCGGGTTCCCCCCAAACCTCCCAACTCCTGGTCAGACACAGGAGTAGTCGACCTGGACTGTGAATTCAGAAAAACGGCCAGGCTGAGGGCTGCCGTGAATCTCCAAGGCAAGCAAATCCGCCAATAAGCGCAAGACCCACCAAGGTAGAGCAGGAACTTTGTCACAATAGATAAAATCCACTAACATTACAGCCATGAGTCTTTTCTTGATTCCTTATTCCCTTTCTCCATTTCTTGATTCCTTTCTCTCCTGCTCTCTGTACCCCATTTTTATTCCCCCTTCTTATCCTGATATTGTTTTCTCTCTTTTTCCTCCTATTATTTTCACTTTTTTATTGTTTATCATGTTTGAATGAATTAGATGACCATGAGAATCACACTGATGTCAGTGTGCAAATGTCCTCTTACAGCTCTGCCAAAGTACTTCAGATCCCGACCCCTGCAGTTCCAGTCCTAGGTCTCTACACAGCTCTGCTAATCCAATTCATCCCTGACCTGCATTTCTCTTGAGCAGAGACAGACAACCATACCAAAACGTCTGACAGCTCTGTAACCCAGCTGAGATCAACAAACTTTTTATTTGTGATCTACACCAGATACCTCGCTGTTGCCCCTAGTCACCTCTCCTCACCTTTTGATAATTGTCCTATAAAGGAAAATTCAAGTGCACAGTAAGAATAGTTATGTAAATCCTATAATCAAGGAGCCAGAATCTTCTACTGGTGTAAATTGGCATTATTCTATTGACTTCAGTGGTGCAATGCTGATTTACTTCAGCTGAGGATCAGGCCCACCAATTTAATCAGCACTCATCTTTATTACGTAGCTGCAGTGAAGATCACTTGACTCTCCATGCTACTGGTACAGCTAATGTTGATATGGCTTAACAATGAGGAATTCTGGCAATAAGCCTGTAGGCAGCCCTTCAGGGGTGCCCCATGGCACCCACAACAATCACATCCTGAAGTATTCAGGAAGGAAGTATTCCACCATCACTGGCTACAGAATCAACATTTGTAGGGGGCTCAGTGGTGCAGTGGATTAGTGGAATTCTGGAGACCATGGGCCACATTCAGAGGGGATGTAAATGTGGCTTATGCTTCAATAAAATGGTCTAAATATAAATTAGAGTAAATTATGCACTGAAGGGGCAGAAGGGCAGAGTTGTAGTGGGAAAGGCTGTCAGCAACAACAAGATGTAAGATAAAGCAGGGTGTTTTATCTTATACCTTCTTACATCCAACTGCTGGTTGTTTTTCTTGCTACACATTAATTTCTGTCCCCAATGGTCAAGATTCCCGCGTGTGTCAGAGCAGCGTCCCCTTTCCAGTGTCTCAAATTCTGGAGGATGCCAGGAACCAAATTGACCCCAGACACAAGTGAGAGCAGTCTCAGGGTTGTTCTAACTTATCCTGCAGATAACATCTCCCAAGGAGCTACTCTGCTGACATACCCTTCCCAGTCTCAGAATGACCATCTATGCCAGTAGGACCAGATGTAGCTGATGTCAGGCTGGCCCGATATAACTGAGGATTTTCTTAAACTAGGGGAATCCTTAGCTGCTGCCATCCGTCATTGGGTCCCCTTTGCAGCTTTCAAGCCATGCAAAGGGGACATAGTAGGGCTGAGGAACTTACACTCATTCCAACTTAACAAAGTGTAATTATATACACCACCTGTGAATTTGGTCCAAATCTTATACAGAAAACAAGTGAAAATTAATCTGTTATCTCAACCTAGCCTCCATTTGCCATATCACAAAACTACTACACATTTTGGTATGCCTGGCAGTCCCAACTCAGAATAAGCCCAGAACAGAAAGAACAAGGAGCACTGCATCTCACCCCTAACTTGCACCAATGAAGCTGTAATGGAAACAATCCTAGAAGAATGCTGTGTGCTGGTGGGTCAGAACTGGGATTCATTGGTACAATTATGCAGAGGAAGCTTGCACTATGTCTGGCTTAAATCAGTGCTGTTATTTCTTCACATCTACAAGCATTTAATATACTAAAATAAAAGTCTATGACACGCTGGGTTTTAGCCCATCATGGAGTTTCTGTTGAAAGTTTTTCAACCATCTCTGGTGTATATTTGGAGTGACCAGGGCTAAAACCCATAGCAATGCCTCAGGGCATAGAAAAGAGTTACTTCCAGAAAAGAGTTAGAGGAAGAAAAGCCTCTCCATAACTGAACTGCTTGGCATGTGCTGAAAGCAAGCTGAAGATTGCTATAAAGGGCATGGAGAAGAACAAGCTCGAGCCCTAAGTAAAGTACAGACACTTAGGAGGAGAAGTAGGTCATTACACACAAATCTATTTCTTTCTTCTGTCATTGGTCTGGGGTTCAAAGGTCCTTGGTTTTTTAGGATACTAGCCTAGGTTAGAAGTAAACATGAGTGTTCTCTATTATTTCTACAGAAGTGGACTGATTATAGATTTTCTTTAAACATATGATTTGTTGTTGGGGTTTTTTTTCCACTGACTCACACATCCAGTGACTTTGTACACAGCATTACTTCAACAGTGTAATACATCAGCTTAATTTGATAAGCCTTTTTCCCCCTTTCCGGGTATTGCAAACAGCAGTATCACGATCTCATAAGGCTGATGGGGCAATCATAGCACTGACCTCTGGGCAATGCATTCCACCTTCCAACTCCAGCCTGCAAGACAGATGTCCTCTAAGCCATTCTGTACCCTATGCACATTCTTGTGCCGTTAAGGATAGTATTAGACATGATTTGCAGCATGAAACCCAAAAAGGTGAAATCTCAGATGAGAACTTTGTAATTGGAAATGGGGCCTTAGGTCCTTAAAAGTATGGATTGTAACTGCTGTGGTAGGTTGGTTAAGAAAATATGTCTGGCCCAGAGCTGGAGAAAATAGAATATCAAGTTATTACAATGCACGTCACAGAGAACAACGGAAAGCAAATGTTTTTGATAGATTATGTGTGATTAGAACAAGGGCCCTAGGCATGGAAATCTATCTATTAGATATAATTATTTCTTTAGTCCCAGTAATATAACTATCAAACCTTAGAGTAAACTTCATTTGTTAAGGGAATGACCCATGTGCCTGATCCTCTGGGCTTTTTCACTTATGTCAAGCGAAATCATCATTACAGACTTGTAGCTAAATGTTGTTGGAATGATGGACAGGTAGCTCTTTACTCCACATTCATGGTCTGTTTATTCATCTGCTCTGTTTACTGAGAATCACTGAATATAGAAGCTACCAGCACCAGTATTAGTAAATGGACTAAGAACATGCGTTTCCTTCAGGGGAATATTTGACAGTGTATTTTTTAAGCCATATAGGAGAAATAAAGTGTAAACAAGTTGTGAATTGATGAGAAATGAAATGCATCAGTAAGAAGTCTGATTATTGCATGAAGGGTATATTGCATCATGGTGGGAGGGTGGACCAACCCACCAAGATGTCTGTCAGCACTCAGCAGCTCCTGATTTGTTCCTTTTATTATTGCACGCAGGTTTCTCATTTCTGTAGAGCTCTCCACAAATCCTCAGATCCCCAACATTTTTATCCCCACTCCTGAATTGTCCCTCTCCTGCACTGATGAGACAAGGCCATTGAAGAGTTGTTCTTCACCCTATGCCCATCCTCTGGAGGCTGAATGTTCTGCCTCCTGAAAATTCTCAGCTTGTGCTGGATTTAGGGAGCTTGGGACCTGAACTCAAATTATGTCCACCAGCAGGCTGACACTTATCAGGTTTCTTTCAACAAAGGCTTGCAATAAAAGTCCTTCACAAAGTAACTGACAGAAATGTAATTAAACCAATTTGAATCTTCCACAAAGTGTTCACAGGAGACCAAGAATATTTTCCCCTTTAATTCTGAATGAGTCATAAAATGTTTAGTTTGGAAGTTTGGTAACTCATGGAATCCCCCCATGGAGCTCTAAAATGGATGGCATGCCAACACAGACTTAAGAGAAGAGAGATGCTGAGAAAGCTCTATATTGGTGCTGAAGAGATAGAAACATTGCTCATGCTTTCTGCATTGCCAAGTTTTATGATTTTATTGCAAGTCTTCATGATAACTGGTGTTTTCTAAAAGCCCCAGTTGCTGGAATCAAAAGATGGTAAGTGAATCTCAGCTTTAATTTGTAACCAAGTAAGTTAATAGCCCTAATAGTTTTGGAGAAAATCATGAAAACAAGAAAGAAGTGTATCCTAAAGGCTCAGAAACCAAAAAGCAAAGAAAAAGAATCATATTTTATATATCAGGATTTCCCCTAAGAGGCCAGGGCCTGTCGGCATCCCTTGTTAGTTCTACAACTAGACGTAAATTATCCAGCAGCATATGGAGATATGGAAGTTCCACCACACATCCCAGAATTTCTTATCAGCTATAGCTATCATACAGGATTGTTGTTGATGAGGCTTCAACACTTTTGCAGTGAAAAAATGGGAAAAACACATGTTGCAATAATCAGGAATAGGAAACTTTAAACAGATACACTCTCCACATGGCCCTCCTCAAAGAGAAAATCTATTTCATTTGTGGAATAACCCTAAGAGAGTGATATACTGTAGTCCAACCATAAAACACTTATACAGGTCTTTCAGAAACTAACAGATGTTTGGTCATAAAAAGAAAAGTACGATTCGGCCTTTTTAGATACCTATAAGAATTCAGATAATGTTAAGTTATTTTAATAGCCACCTTCAGTTATTTTAATGCACAGTGCCACTATCTGATCCTGTTTCCTTCTTAAAGTGACCAACTCGTATTGTGGATTTTCATACATGCCAAGGTGCGAGTTGCTAATGCCTTCTCTTGATTAGTTAGAAAATGAAAACCGCTACTGTATGGACCAGAATAAACAGAAACATGGCTGTAGGACTGTTCACAAGTAATGCCTCATGCAGCCTGCACAGATCCAGTCTCAGAATGATCTAGGAAAGCTTTAGTGATTTTACTGGTTTCAGAGTAGCAGCCGTGTTAGTCTGTATTTGCAAAAAGAAAAGGAGTACTTGTGGCACCCTAGAGACTAACAAATTTATTTGAGCATAAGCTTTCGTGAACTACAGCTCACTGAATGCATCCGATGAAGTGAGCTGTGGCTCACGAAAGCTTATGCTCAAATAAATTTGTTAGTCTCTAAGGTGCCACAAGTACTCCTTTTCTTTTTAGTGATTTTACTGTGAATAGACTGGCAGACTGGACTACAGAGCCTTCTGAAAAACAAACCCTGGTTCACATCCTGTCTTAGGTCTCAGGTGACAATTAATTTTATATTTTCATCTCAGCTTCAAATGGATGTTTGATTGCATCATAAAACCAACATATGCATCTAACCCCCTTGGGGTTTAGAGAGCATGCCACCTTTACAACCTTGTCCTGAGGCAGAAGAGGTGCTGGTTGTTCAGGGGGAGAGATGTTGAGAGAGGCAGAGGACAGGGGTATGAGGGTGTCTGTAGCTCCAGACAAGAGGAGCTACAGCGTGCAGGCCTTCACATAGTGAAGCAGCCGAGAACCAGCCGGAAGCCTGGGAGGGACAGAGTGGCCAAGCAGGGATGCCCCAGGAGAGGAGCCAGGAGGAGCACTGTGCCGAAAGAAATCACCTGAGAAGGACAAACTGGAGTCAGACCCAGTATCACTGTCACCCAGACCTGTCTGGGGCCATGAGTACTGGGGCTTGTGACCTTGCACTGGGAATAAGGAGGGAGGGTGTAGCTAGTTAAGGTTAAGCCACTCTGTGGGGCTTGCAGAGAGCAGCAGAAGAGGGGTTTGTTAGGGAAACTTTACTAGCGCAGAGGATGACCAGGAGCACCCAAGACTCACTGCTGAACTGGTACTCTGCCCAGGATTCTTGAACTCTGAGTCTAAATGCATTGCTCAGTGTCTATCCTTTTATATTGTGGTACCACTGGGCCCATGAGTCCTCATGTTGTTCCCCCATCTTCTCCCGCTGTTGTGTTCCTTCATTCATTCCTCTTTAAATAAGTATTTTCCTTTCCTATATTTGTTGTACTATTGTGGGGGGGGGGGGTGCGCGCACATGCCCTTGGGGGTGGGGGAGGGGAGACAGGTGCCCCTGGGGTGAAAGGGAATTTCCCTGCTGCAGCCCACATGCATCTTTTCTTGGCTAGAGCCATCTGCAGAGGAGACTCCATCTTGGCCATGAGGGAACTATAGTTACGTGCAAAAAAGGACTGAGTGTTGTCTTTGTATAGGAAAGGCCAAGGCTAAGGATTAGCAGAAATGATCAAGGCTGAGCTACTTTTAAGAGAGCTACACTGGGGGAAACTGAAACAGCATCATCCTACACTATTCCTGACTCCAGCTGATTTGTCAGCCCCTCACTTTCAGGCACATTAACTTCACACAAAAATTAAAAGCAACACACACATATGATATACAAACTGTACAGATCATAGTTCTTGTAGGAGGATTACTAAACCACCTACACAGGAATTTCTTTTTTCTGCTAAAGAAGGTGTGAGATTGCATGAATTTAGATTGTTACCTCAGGCAATCTGCAGAGCAATGTGCCAAAGAGCCTACACGCTGAGTGTTTACAAATTTAAAGTTTGGGATTGACTATGTGCCAATCCCTCTTCAGCTGTGGGCACTAGACCCTGCACCCAAATCACTGTTGACCTTTTCTGGTATTTATGATGTCAGTACAGATTTTTATCACTGTTTGAGCTCTTGACACAAAGCAAACAGGTTCTGTAGCTTGTGTTTATCCATGCAAGGAATAAGAACTGGCATTTCAGTTCCTATCTGTCCACTCTCCTGTTTGGCAGCTTGGACAATAGGGGGCAGTGCAAAAATCTTAATTCTTTAACAAGCTTTTCAGATATGCATGATGGGATTATGTGAACTATACCATTTATTTTACTTAGTACATTCAGTTGATTTCTAAACAACTCCAAATATTTATAGTTAAGTACAGCTGCAAAGGCAAGTGGCCAATTGGATTGTGGAAGTGGCTGACACTGCACATGCATTAGAGTGGCATCAGAGGCTAGCTACATTCTCCAAGACAGGTATGCTTAGAGTTTGTCCCAAGAATCACCAAAGCACCTTTGGAAGTAAATGATAGCATTATGTTTAAAACTGACTCTTCAACACTGACCCCCTCCAGGAACTACTGGGCTCTCATACATGCTTCAGAGTTGTTGCTTACACATGACATTGACTAGGCAAAACCAAGCAAGGATAGCAAGTGCTAGCTGCCAGTAGGCAATTAGGGTTGCCTAATTCTATCTTTGTGTGGAGACCCATACCCATCAGAGTCAGCAGAACAGAGGTATAGATGGTCCCTGCAAGTCTTCCTAGCTTGAATAACATTCACATGTTAGTTTTGCGGTTCACAGCGTAAGTTGTTGTTGGAGGAACATGTTTCTGTCTGGTCATAGCTCTTACACCACAGGTTGGGTTGTAACCTACTGAGATTAAAGGCAAATTGAAAAAAACTTGTCCAACAGCAACAATCCCAGCTGCCTTATAAATATAGTAATATGTGCTTTTTACTCATCTAACTACCAAGAGACCAAAGCAAGAGAGGTGGGAATTTTCATCTATAAAAGGAAAGCATTAATACTTCCTTTGTCTACCTTGTCTATTTAGACTGTATGTTCTTTGAGGCTGGGACTGTCTCTCACCATCTAGCACAATGGGGTCCTGATCAAAGTTGGGGCCTCCATGTGTAATTCAAATGATATGTGATAAAGTCAGAGCCAAAATGGCTCTGCCCCATTCAAACCTGGGCTAAAGGAAATAAATGTTTACTAAATAATTAAAGACAAAATCAGAAACTTGAAGGGGGGAAAAATCTTTCATTGCTGAGAGGATGGAAGAATAAATATAACAAAACAATTAGCTGATGGGGCCTTTTAAAAATTCTATAACTGATGGAAGAGAACATAGTTTAGGACTTGTTCTTTTCTCAGTAGAATTCATACAATTTCTGCAATGAAAGTGGATTGGCTATACTAGGTTTTACTGCCTGAAATATTTTACAGCACTTTATCCAAGAATGTGTATGTTCTGTGGTCTTGTTTTCCTGCCCCACGGCTAAATGGTTTCTCATGTTTGGAACTGTCAGAACCCAATGTGAGATGAATGGAAAACCTAACCTATGTAAATTAAGCCTCAGACGCCTGCCCCTACCAGACTGGCTGCAGACAGAAACCTTTGAAGTGAATATTAATATATTGTTTAAAAAATCTACCCTACAGAAAGAGATACTGCAGCATGCTTAACTTTGGGAGACAGGGAGAGAAAGGCTAAAGCGGGAATGTCAAACTCATAGCTGAAAAGCTGGATCTGGCCCCCTTAATGCATATATCCAGCCCCCAATAACCGATTCAGATTATACAAAATGAAAATTTCCACTACAATATTAATAAATATCTAGCCCTTATGGCTGCAGAGATAACCTTCTAAATGTGACACAGTCTAAAACAATATTTCTGAAACAATCTAAGAGAGGTGTGTTTTCCATATTAATCTCAATGGTGTGTTGACTCTGAAGCCTAACGGTGCCACTTCAGTGAATAGATTTTCAAATAACCAAGTGCACATATTTATATGAGTAATTTGTGCACTCAGCTACCCTGATTGAGCAACCCTCATAACTGCATATGCAGAGGAGCAAACAAACAAAGAACAGAAATAGCAATGGTTCTAAAAAGCATCCTGTATCATTTTCCCCTGACTGAGTGATGCTGAATGTAACAGTAACTTTACCAACTACAATAAAAGTTATTATATAAGGGCCATATTCTCTCTCCTTGATCTTTGCACAAACCTCGTGTTTTTATTGATGAATTTTTCCTCACAATACTCTGTGAAGGAAGGAACTATAGAGGGGTAACAGGGTGAAATTTAAGTGCTTGTGATATACAGGAGGTCAGACAAGATGATCTCTTGGTTCCTTCTGGCTTTAAACTCTTTGAATCTATGCATTTGTGGGAGACCCTTTGTGGATCAAGGACACAGGATATCCCTAACTCTATAGCCTTGGGTTACAGGCCATAACCACAAATTTATTTTGGGCATCTCAAGGTAACACATTTGACATGTCTATGCTGAAAAAGACCAACCTCAACCTAAACTTCTTCCAGATAGGTTGTCCTAGAAAAGAGAATCTGAACCATCAGCCTCTCTAAATCATTATGATCAACTTGAAAATTTAGACTTCCTGGGTACAAACAGAACCACAGATTTCAGATGTTTCTGTGTATATGTGTGTGTGTTTTTGTAAACGGGAAGAGGCTGTGCTGGAATGTAATATCTGCTATCCCCCAGGATCCCACAGAAGGAAGCTCTGACCCTCTTCCATTCTACACCCACCGTGAAAATACTTTTACTTGCTGAAACATCAGATGAAATTATCACGAGATTTCCAACAGCCATTTCTAGCCAATAATTGGTGTCTGAACATTTCTACCAAGAGAATCGATAGCTCTAAAATTGCCCTCCGGGATGGAAAGGATGTGGTGTCAGACTCCTACAGAGGAGATAACTTCCCTTAACAACTGCCGTTGTGCTAAGTACTGTCTCAGGAACACTCTGAATTGTCCCAAAGAGGTCTTTTCCAAGTTATTTTGAGAAGACTAATAAGAAAACTGAGGAATGGACTAGAGAAGCCTAAAATAATTGTTAAAGATTGATTTTATAAATACAGATGTCAAGCATGCTGGAAATTCGTGGCTCCATTAAAGAATCAAATCTCTCTGTGATCTGAGAACAAGTGGTAGCTATCCCTCCTGGACAGTCTGAAGAGAAGAAAAATATCAAACAACAAAAAAGAAGGTTTCAATATTTAAAGAGTGAGCGTGGTGCCGCAGGAGTTATAAACTTGGTAGATTCCTGTGGGAGAGAAAACAGGAGTCCAAAGTCACTGAGCGCTACAGTTTTTAATGGGAGTTGTGTGGCTAGCCCCTCCTTATCCATTTGCTTTGAAAATGGCTCTCTCCTTGTCAAACTATGTGACAGACTTCAGGGAGGTAATGGCAGTGAATAGGAGTGAAGGAATCTACTCCAGACACTTTATATCCAGCAGATGCCTCTATCAACTTATTAACAGAAGCAGGAAATATTTTACTTTCATTCACATAATTGCAGGCAATAATCCGTCCTCCCTTGCATCACTCCAAGTAGGTTCTCCTCATTTGCAGTGATAACAAATAGAGGCTATGTTTAAAACAATCTGTTTGGATTTATTAATAAAAATAATATGAAATAATGAGGTTATTTGAGTGTTAAACATTTAAAGTTGCCTAGAATTACATTACAGCAGGTAATAATTCCTCTCCCCACTATCCACCTTATTCCTGAACTCCCCACCACCACCAAAATAATAGGAAGAACAAAACAGCTCCAAATGAGTGTTGACAACTGAGCCTGCATTGTTGTGAAGAAAAGTACCAAGCAGAGTACACATATTCAAACACCAGAAACCGCAAGAGAAGAAGTATTTAAAAATAAATGTCAGCTTTCCCCCAGTTTAGTTTACAAAAGAAGCATTAAAAATGGCATTAGAATACCTTTGAACTTGTGAAAGACGGCCCATAGCTCAGCAATGTCAGTGGCAAAGGTTATGTCTGTGTCGAGGACAATGACTCGCTCGAGACTGGAAGGGAGAGTCTTTGTCAGAACCAGCTTCATCAACCCATAAATCCCAGAGTAGTGTTTGTTGGGGATCCAGGATACTTCCGACTAACGGGAAAAAAAGGAGTGGGGGAAGGAAGAGAAGGGGTGAAAAACAAGCTTCATTAGAGACATATTGTTTTATAGATACAAGTTTCCAAAATCTTCCTGACGCTAGTTCTTGCAATGGGGGAAGAACTACTATTGGGGGCCAGCTATAATAGAACCATATGGAGGCAGCCTTGAGCAGACATCTGAAATGCTGTTTTTAAGCCAACATCAGAAATGTACTAAAGTTTCTAAAAGCTTGAATCAAAAAGTAAGTTCTTTGAGGCCCCAGCTTCACTGAATATACTTAAAATTAAACCAGCCTTTCCAACCTTGTTGAATCCTTTTACGAGAAAGTGTGTGTGTCTTGGTAAAATTAAAATACACTTTTAATCCAAAACCCCAAGTGTATTTTACATTGCTTTCATTTTCAGACCAAAGCGAAACAATTCTGTTTGCCATTCCCAGAAACGACCAACTCTGAGAAGACAGAACAAATGCTTTTCCATCTCTTTATATTTAGCGGGGTTTGGAGGTCTTATGTTGGTCAACAGGTCCACATTTCAAAATGTTGGTCACTTGGGAACAATGGGACAAGAAACTGGTATAACCCTTTACTCTGAAAGCTGACAAAGGCCTTCCTACCAAATGTCATCTCACTCCAGTTCTTATCACTCCTAACTGCTGTCATGTGGCATCATACAGAACTGGTCAAAAATGAGGAGGAAAAGGATGGAATTTCAAAAATTTTCAACAAAAATTTGAAACTTTTTGACCAAAAATGGGACAAAATTCAAAGCCTTTCCACAAAGTCTCAGGTAATTTTTTCAAAAGTACCTAAAGTGACTTAGGAACCAAAATCTCATTTTTAAAAGTGAAAGACACTCAGGTTCCTAAGGTCTGGTGTATACTTAAAATATTGGTTGACCTACTTACACCACGTGGAGGTGGTATGTGAAAAAATTCAACACCGGAACACCATAGTTCAAATGATTTAAGCACTGATACAGACCTGGCTAGGGTGACAGAAGAATACTTCTGTTGACCTAGTTACCATCTCTTGGGGTACATTACCTGCATTGACAGAACAACTCTTTTCATCACTGTAGGAAGCATCTACACTGTTGTAGTCACCGTAGCGCTTATAGTGTAGACATAGTCAATGCATCTTTCAGGTTTTCAATAAGACATAGGTTCCTAAATGCCAAAAGCCACATTTGAAAATGGGACTTTGGCTCTTAAGTCACATGCTTTTGAAAATTTTACCTTAGTCTCATGTCTGATGTTCCTCCTGTCTAATGTCTTACAGAGCATTCACTAAGTCCTGAAGTCTTCACTCAGTTTTCACTCAAGCATGGCTCCCATTGCTTCAGTTAAAATTTTGACTGTGGGAGGCCTGGGCACGGATGGATTCAGAATTTGCCAGCATGCTAAGCGCTGAAGAAGTTAGCACCAGGCAGACATGTATAAAGCTCTCTCTTATTTCTAACAGTGATCAGGTTTATTTTATTGTTTCAGATCACTTCACTAGCACCTCTGAATTACTATCGGAGATATTTTTTGCATAGAAGAGCCAATTTCTCC
This sequence comes from Lepidochelys kempii, assembly GCF_965140285.1. Taxonomy (NCBI): domain Eukaryota; kingdom Metazoa; phylum Chordata; order Testudines; family Cheloniidae; genus Lepidochelys; species Lepidochelys kempii. The sequence goes on from NC_136380.1 coordinate 255,865,186, forward strand.
TCCCCCTCGGAAAAACCTTTCCATTGCAAAACAAATGCCTGAACATGACTTGGAATTTGGATAAGTGGGAGAGGAAAGGCTAGGAATAGCTGCTTAGGCTGGACTGCTATAATGCATTTCTCTTCTAATATACAGTACAAGTTTGATTTACACTATAACTAGAGCTCTGCTGATATAAGATGACCTGCTCCATTCCCTTTAAAACAGAATATAGATGAAAGCTGTGCCCTATCAGTTTTCAGCACCACAGACAGACCTTTACACCCCTGTGCAGATGGCAGATACTGAAGCAACCTGTCCCATTAAAATTTTAGGCAGTAAGGTAAGAAATATCATCATATGGTCTCAAAACAAGTCCCAAAGTGAGTGAAATTTGAACAGTACTAAATGAAAATGAAGGTTTTTTTCTGAAGGGACCTCAGCCTAGCTTCTGTTTGTATGCATGAAACTTTATATGTGCAATCACTTGCATACACACTATTTTTTTAGCACTGTCACTTGCACACAGATGCAATCAAATGTACATGCACAAAACTCATTTGCTCTCACAAATAGGATTTACACGGTTATGCACTACCATTTGCACATGGAAGTGATAGTGCACAAAACACTCAGCGACGGATTCTGATCTTACCTTGGCATAAATCATCATAAGAAAAACTAGAGTAAGGGCCTTAGTGAGCAAGTCACTACAGATACACAAACACAAGCCATGTTGTAAAAAAACTGGCTTTAATAGTCCACTTCCTTACCTCATCTTTTCTCTCTTGCCATTGTCATATTGTGCATTACCAAGCTACAGTGCTTAGTAAAGAAATCTAGTTTCTTTCTTACCTAGACACACACATACAGTAGGTAATTTTGTAGGTATATAAATGAACCTTAAGTGTTTTTCAGAATTACTGTTTTTTGTTTTTGTTTTTTTACCAGGAAGAGCTGTGTAGAACCAAGAGATTAATTGGGATTCCAACCCTAAAATCAGACTTATACTCAAAACCATTTGTTGGGCCAGTTCTCTCCTCTGTATGGTGTCATGGGGAATGGACCATCACATGATGCTGTTGGTAAAGGAATATCCCCAACCCCAAATTTGGATTTTATCCTGGGTCCTGTGCCTGAAGCACCTGCCCAATCTGAACATGGGAACCAGCTCTCCACCTATACTAGTGGGATAAAAGGGTTAATGCAATTTTAAAGATTCAGGCTTGCTTTCATGAACATAATATCATCTATTCCGATGTTATTAATTTTAGATAGTATGTCCCTAGTCTAATTAGTGAAAATGCAATATTGCACTACAGTACCTCATAATATGCTTATGCAAATAAGACTAATACGGCAGGGGGTCAGAGGATTCATATATACGCAGAGACAAGCAGGGAAGGAAAAAGGTGGTGAGAATCACAAGTGTCACCTTCCAGGAGCTGCTAATTTCTTTGCATTCAGGATTCCACCCAATTTCTAATATTGCTGTCATGTGTCAATGTAGGGATGAGACTCTTTGCCTGGTAATTCGTTCAGATTTGGCACTGAGAAATGACAGTCCCACAGCACTGAAACCTATGCCATTTCGAAGGATCACTGAAAATGACATGAGTATTCCTCAGTCCAAGTGGTCCCTCAGAGCTGGTTCGGCATTTTACATTTATCCATTAAACTGGATATCCACAAGTATGACTTGGTAATTAATGATAAAGCTTGTGGGTGCAATGTATTTTTCTGATGTAGAGTTCTCTATGCCACAAATAGGAGTCCTGGATATCTCCACCAATTCCTCGTATTCACCTTTAACAAGGTCACCAAACTGCTCCTAAAAACTGGATGAGATTCCCTCTGACACCATCAGAGCTATTTCTGGGATGAGCGGCATAATTTGCTCATGGCTTCACCATCCACGAGTAATGTGTCCATTCCAAATTTGTGCCAAGACCACCTCTTTATATTGCACAACACAATCATGTATTCTTTCTCTCTGTATGTTTTATATATTCACATGGAAAAAACATTAATTAGAACATAAAGGTTGCAAAGACAAGCACTTAAAAGTTAAGGACAGAATTAAAGTTAAGTAAGGTTTCCTGGCCACAGATTCTTGTAAAATTCTGCAACCTACAAGACATCCCCTACATTTCAGATAACGTGTGACAAAAATAGACTCTTTTATTTGTACAAATATTTTGCTGCAGATTACAAATCACCTTGACTTTTAACATCACAAAAAATGACCCAGTTACATTATGTTTGAGAATCATTTTACCTTACATGTAGTATCAGTCAGTTCCATAGCAACCAATATCCCCAGAAGATACAGAACAAGTAGGAAAGCAGGGGGACTGTAAAAGACGTGACTGAAAGGGAGGTGGTGATATATTCTGTAAATTATACAGTTACCAACTAAGAGGATGCTAGGAATTATAGAATCATAGAAATGTAAGACTGGAAGGTACCTTGAGAGGTCAACTGGTCCAGCCCCCTGCACAAAGGTAGGGCCAATTATACCTAGACCATCTCTGACAAGTGTTTGTGTAACATATTCTTAAAAACCTTCAATTACAGGAATTCCACAACCTCCCTTGGAAAAAACAATGAGGAGTCCTTGTGGCACCTTAGAGACTAACAAATTTATTTGGGCATAAGCTTTCATGGGCTAAAACCCACTTCATCAGATGCATGGAGTGGAAAATACAGTAGCAGGTATATATACACAGTACATGACAAGATGGGAGTTGCCTTACCAAATGGGGGGTCAGTGCTAACGAGGCAATTCAATTAAAGTAGGCTATTTTCAACAGTAGAATACCAAGGGAGGAAAAATCTTTTTTGTAGTGGTAATGAGGGTGGCCCATTTCAAACAGTTGACAAGAAGGTGTGAGTAACAATAGAGGGAAATTAATACGTGTCTCTAAGGTGCCATAAGGACTCCTCATTGTTTTTGCTGATACAGACTAACACGGCTACCACTCTGAAACCTCCCTTGGAAACTTATTCCAGTACTTAACTATCCCTATTGTTGGAAAGTTATTCCTATTATTTAACCTAAACCTCCCTTGTTGCAGATTAAAACAATTACTACTATAATTACTACTATAACCTTCAGTGGACTTGGAGGACAAATGATTACCGTCCTCTTTATAACAGCCCTTAACATACTTGGAAGAATTATCAAGTCCACCCTCTTATTTTTGTAGCTCTCCTCTTGACTCTCTCCTATTTGTCCACATCTTTCTTAAAGTGTGAGACCCAGACCTGGAGATAGCACTCTAGTTGAGGACTCACTAGTGCCCAGTAGAATGGGACAATTATTTATTCAGTACCACTGTTAATACACTCCAGAAAGATAGTAGCCTTTTTAGCAACCGCATCACATTGTTGACTCATCTTCAATTTGTGATCCACCATAACCCCCAGATCTTTTTCAGCAGTATTACTACCTAGCCCGTATTCCCAATTTTGTAATTGGGAGTTTGATTTTTCCTTCCTAAGTGTAGTACTTTTCATTTGTCCTTATTGAATATCATCTTGTTGATTTCAGACCAATTCTCCAATACGTCAAGGTTGTTTTGAATTCTAATCCTGTCCTCCAAAGTGCTTATAATCCCTTCCATCTTTGAGTCATCTTTACATTTTATAAGCATATTCTGCACTCCATTATCCAAGTTGTTAATGAATATATTGAACTGTACGAGATGCAAGACAGACTCTTGAGGAACCCCACTAGATAAGTCCCCCCACTTTGACAGCAAACCATTGATAATTAATCTTTGATTACATCTTTTAACCAGTTATGCATCCACTTTATAGTAATTTCATCCAGACCATATTTCCCTAATTTGTTTATGAGAATGATGTGTGGGACTGTGTGAAAATCCTTACTAAAACCAAGATATGGCTATCACCTCTGCACCTTTCCCCCCATCCTCTAGGTCAGTAATCCTGTCAAAGAAGGAAATTAGGTTAATTTGGTATGTTTGGCACTTGACAAATGCATACTGGCTATGATTTATAACCCTATTATCCTAGTGGCTTACAAACTGACTGTTAAATAATTTGTTCCAGTATTCTTCCAGGTTAGGCTGACTGTCTATAATTCCCCAGATCGTCTTTCTCCCTGCCCTCCTTCTAATGACAGGTCCTATGTCCTCCATGAATTCTCAAAGATAATGTTAGATGGGGTGGGATCTGAGTTATCCAGGAAAGAATTTTCTGTAGTATCTGGCTGGTGAATCTTGCCCATGTGCTCAGGGTTTAGCTGATCACCATATTTGGGGTCGGGAAGGAATTTTCCTCCAGGGCAGATTGGAAGAGGCCCTGGAGGTTTTTCGCCTTCCTCTGTAGCATGGGGCACGGGTCACTTGCTGGAGGATTCTCTGCTCCTTGAAGTCTTTAGACCACAATTTGAGGACTTCAATAGCTCAGACATAGGTGAGAGGTTTTTCGCAGGAGTGGGTGGGTGAAATTCTGTGGCCTGCGTTGTGCAGGAGGTCAGACTAGATGATCATAATGGTCCCTTCTGACCTTAGTATCTATGAATCTATGAATGGTTCTGAGATTGTTTCACATGGTTCTGTAAATACCCTAGGTTGCATTTCATCAGGCCCTGCAAACCTGAATACATCTAACTTATCAAAATAGTCTGTAACCTGTTCTTTCCCTATTTTGACTTGCAGTTCTTGCTCACTGTTAATGTTAATTATATTAAGTATCTGGTCATAATTAACCTTTTTAGTGAAGACTGAAGCAAAATATACCTCAGCCTTCTTGATGTTGTCTGTTATTAGCTCTCCTTCCCCACTAAATAGTAGGTCTACATTTTCCTTCATTTATTATGTCCCTTCCCAGGTAAATTTGTTTTGTGCCTTAGCTTTTCTGATTTTGTGCCTACATGCTTGTGTTATCTCTTGTACTCATCTTTGTGCAATTTGACCATATTTCCACTATTTGTAGAATTCTTTTTTTTTATTTTCAGGTAATGAAAGAGCACCTGATGGAGCCATATTGACCTCTTACTATTCCTCTTAGCTTTCCTTTGCATCAGGATAGTTTGCAGTTGCACCTTTAATATGATTTTGTATAGAAACTGCGAGCTCTCCTGAACTCCTTTTTTTCCTAAGATTTTCTTCCCATGGGAGGTTACCTACCAGTTCTCTGAGTTTGTAAAAGTCGTCGTCTTCTTTTTTTTTTTTTAAGTCCATTGTCCTTATTCTATTGCTCCCACTCCCTCCTTTCCTTAAAATCATCAAATCTATCATTTCATGATCGCTTTCAGCCAGATTGCCTTCAACCTTCAGAATGACAATCAAGGAAGGGCAGGAGCAATGTAAAAACAAGATTCTCCAGCAGTAGGAACAATGGTCAGTGTGTCTAGGTCTAGGAATATAGACCCACATTAGATCTGAGAGAACTATGGCTCTAAATTGAGTTTGGATATTAGCATGAGGAATAGGATGAAAGCATGTGACCAAATGGAAAAAAAATCATGAGAAAGGAGGATTGTTTGGGTTAAACTTGTAGTGACCCTTGAAATACCAGTGTTATCTTATTTAAGGTTTGGGTTGGGAAAACATGGCTAACTGGGTACCAGGTGCAGTAAATAATTAGTTATACACCTCTACCCCGATATTACGTGACCTGATAGAACACGAATTCGGATATAACGCGGTAAAGCAGCACTCTGGGGGGCGGGGCTGCGCGCTTCAGCGGATCAACATGTCTGGCTCCGACACGATGCTCTGAGTGGTGTGTAAAGGGTGCCGGGCCGGGGCCGAGGGGTTGGATAAGGGGCAGAGGATCTTGGGGGGCAGTCAGGGGACAGGGAGGGTTGGATGATTTGGAGGTTCTGGGAGCGGGGCAGTCGGGGGACAGGGGCATGGGAGTCCCGGGGGGGCTTGTCAGGGGGCGGGGGTGTGGATAGGGGTCGGGGCAGTCAGGAGACAGAGAGCAGGGGGGTTGGGTAGGGGGTGGGGTTCTGGGGGTGATTAGGGATGGGGGGGGTTTCTGGAGGGGGCGGTCAGGAGACAAGGAGCAGGTGGGCTTAGATAGGGGGTGGGGTCTTGCGAGGGGTGGTTGGGGCGGGGGTCTCTGGAGTGGGTGGTCAGGGGACAAGGAGCAGGTGGGCTTAGATAGGGGGTGGGGTCTTGTGAGGGGTGGTTGGGGCGGGGGTCTCTGGAGTGGGTGGTTAGGGGACAAGAAGCGGGGGGGTTGCATGGGTGGGGGGTTCTGAGGGGTCAGTCAGGGGTCAGAAAGTGACTATTAATAACGGAAATGCTTGAGGCCAAAGCAAGTTCGATATAACGCGGTTTCACCTATAACGCAGTAAGATTTTTTGGCTCCCGAGGACCGCATTATATCGGGGTAGAGAAGTATAAACTTGTTTTGAAAAGAACTGCTTAATCCAGTAACTAGAGGAAAAATATGACAAACTGAGATAAGAAGAAAACCTTGAAGGGAACAAGGTTCAGCCCTAAAGTCACTCATCTAGGTTTAGCAAAGGTCCGATAAACAGCAGTGACATCACTTGTTTGTTATAGTATATGAAAAGCAAGGTTGTTCATGGGTTTCTTTTTCAGAGCTTTCCCTTACACCTCTGGAATCACACTATGACAGGAAGGTGTCGCCAGGGCCTCTACCTGTTGTTAAGTATTTTGGCCAGTTCTTATAACTGTATTGTTGCTAGGGTATAGAATATAGGCATATATACTTGTATTTTGTTTGTAACCAACACCAAGTGGCCTTTGGGCTGGTAAAGGAGCGATGAATTGGGGTAAACATGAATAAAATTATTAGGAAAATTATTTCCAATACAGTGCTAGTGTAAACTGTTGCCTCAAAAGCATGTTTAACCACGTTGAGACCATATCTGAAAAAAGAAGGTGGATGAAACATCATGCCAACAGACATCCTGTCTCCCCCACTGCTCCCACTGTTGCAAAATGTTAAGCAAATAAGCCTAATGTAGACCACAAGGCCTCAGAATAAAATAAGCCCCATTTGCAAATCTGCAGGGTCCTCTCTGTTAATTCAGGACAGCTGCTATTTCAGAGAGAGTCACACACATGGAGCTGTCACATTTTTTCTTCCACAAAGATGCTTGAGTCTGGTTTTGTACACTCTAGATCAACATTCACAATAGCTCTCCCAAAGCTAAACCTTGTGCTGTGCCAGCTCAGAGAACTATAGCAATCATTTTAAAAAATGGTTACTCTCCCACCTCACCCCCTCAAAGATAGCTGACAGAAGAGATTCCCTGCGGATTTTTCCTCATGGATATTGATTACCCTCTAGTTCTAAATGAAGTATCTAAATGAGCATGAGAGGCAGGAAGCACATAGCCCTAGTAATCTGCAGACATTCTGCACTCATTAAGGAAAGCACCTGCTTAAGTCCCACTGGGTTCAATGAAACTTAAACACATGCTTACACACCCTTCTCAAGAGGGATGCTTTCCTGAATCAGGGTGTTTAAGCAGGATTGTAAATGCTACTTTTGAGGCGCTTGGATAGGGCCGAGCTATGAGGGGAGGAGCCAAATTGAGGGTCACAAAGCAGCCTCTGACTGGCTTTCCAGTAAGAGAGGAAAGAGGGGACCTGGTGCAGTAGGGGAGGGAAGAGCTCTCTAGTCAATGGGGGGGGGGATGGGACGAGAGAAGCAGCAGAGAACCAGAAAAAGCTCCTCCCCCTTCTAGAACATTCTTACTTCTGCTGCTGTGAAGGCCAAGGGAGGACTGGGAATAGCTCCCTAGTTGAAAAGCTCCCAACAGGCCCTGATACAGGTGGCTGGGAACAGAATAAATTGGGGACACTACCCACATCTTGACTACCAGAGGAATGGGGGCACCGACCAAGGGGAGAGGACAAAGAAAATAAGGGCAGGTCCCAGTTAGAGAGGGTTACAGTGTTATTGTGGATTAGGATAGAGGTCCCAACTAAGAAAGGAAAAAAGGGCAGGTTGTAGGTACACTGTGAAATTGTCTAGCAGCATGGGACCCAATTTAAAAACTGTTTGAAGGCCCATCCAAATATCAGTATACTCCTGATTGTAAGTGTTTAAAACTTCCCAGTGCTAAGGGTCATGAATTCTTCTGGATCCCTCTTACATATTAAGAGAGTGCGTCAACTGTGATCTCACAATACTAGCTTCTCACTTCTCCCCTTTGGTATATCGCTATCTATATAAAGAAAACAGAGCAGTTTTCACACAGTAAGGTAAAACATGAAAAGACAGACTTTATTTATGAAGTCTAACACTAGTGTTGGTTTCGATGTAAGCGTCCTAGGGAAAGGAAATTGAACTAGGATTTGAAGAACAAGAAGACGAGAATTACTGTACAAGCTAACACTCAAGAACACATAGGAATGTCAAACCAAAATTATGCTGAGCTGCACAGATTTCTCTTGGAGCGTTGGAGATGTAGCTTCAGCTGCCAAACCTGCAACCTGTTCTGTTATTTATTACCGGGTAAAGAGGGGGATATAACTGTGCCCGCAAGCAAAGCACTCACCTCTTCAGCCAACTGACCAGATGAGCCTGTGATGTTGATTCCTCTCCAAGCAATGCCTCTGCCCAAATAACCATAGCCAATTGCTATTTCCCTTGGGAGAACTTCTAGAATATGCAGTCTGTGTCTAGAATCCTGTGTATCCTTTGAGTTTCCTTGGCAACCAGAATGTAGCCCATATAGCAGGCTCTGGCACATGTCCATTAAACTTCACACAGTAAACTACAATTTTTTAAAATGTTATTTAATGTAAATTCTTCCCTACGTCACTTATAAAGGGGCTATGCTAGAGTATCTATGGCAGTACACAAAGAGCTTCCTGTGTACTGTTACAAAGCTTGAAAGTTTTGGCCAATGGAGAGTTTTCAATGCTTGCTCAGCCCTCAACACTTTATACTAGAAAAATGAAGGCTTTGATCTTCATTTATTTTCTCAGTGTATTCTGTGAGTAAGGCTACGAGTCAGTCATGGATTCTGTGATTTTAGGTGACCTCCACAAATTCAGCCCCGTGGTGCTGGGGCTTGGGCTTCAACAAATCCATGAATTATTGTTTATTGTCCATATCCTGCCTGTGACTTTTAATATAAATACCCATGACAAAATCTTAGCCTTAACCGTAAGCCAAGAGCATTTCTAGGTGCATGAATAATACAATTTTAAATCTCTCTCAGTAAATAAAAAGCCAATGTCACCAAAAAATTTCCCAGCCCCCAAAAAGTGGAAAATAATAAAAAAAAAAGCTCTCAAATTTCTTCCTCTGAAGAAAAAGACCGACTATAAAAACTTTGCAACATGGCTGAAGGTCAAACTCAGGCTCCGACAGGCTGCAGTGGAAAACAAATTCTAGAACTCTCCACTGAATATGCCCTGCCCTAGCAGCACTACGCCTAAGGACTGTCAGATCAAGTATCACAGATAATCTCAACTGCCAGATTGGGATGTAAGGAAGGAACTGATCCCCATTCAGGACACGCTGATCAAGATTTTCAAAAATGGGAGTGTGAATTGAAGCTCCTGAGTCCATTTGTAGGCACCTAATAAGTAAATAGCCTGAATTTCAAAAGTGCCAAGTGTCCAGCAACTCCCGTTGACTTCAACAGATGTTCAGTGTTTTTGAAATTCAGGCTACTTACTTAGATGCTTATACATAGATATAAAAGCCTAACTTTACATACTTGTTTTTGAAAATCGTGGCCACTGATCACAAGACTCAAAGGGTTTTTTTTTTTTTTTTATGAGTCAAAACCACTATCATGAATTGCACTCAGAAATGAACTGCACTGCACTCGATGGAGCAGAGGTGCCACTCAAAGTGACAAGTGTTGCTAAGTAAACAAACACCCACATTCTTTGCCAGCTGAAGTAGCCCATGAAGAGTAACTCCATCTACATATGCCTTAGGAAATGCTACTGGAAATTCTGATGAGAGTCAAACTATTACAGTAGAGTAGTTCCATTAAACAAAACTACATTTGCTCAGTCTGACAGATATCTTGCTGCAGAAAGTAGATAATTGTGTCCACACCTGTTTGGATTACACTATTGATAGCTCTGTTGCTGCTGTGCACAGAAATATATATATTTACCAATTGGGGCTCTGGCAGCCAACCTGTATTTAGCACAGGGCTGTTAGAGCTGTGGTTATCACACTGCTATTAAATTGGAGGAAAATACTGTTTGGTTTTTAGTGATCATCAATTTACTCAGCAGGGTCGGAAAACAACTTGAAATAGCAACACAAAGCTTAAAATGAAGGACGGGGGGTGGGGGGGGGAACAAAATCTAATGGTTAACCCTGGATGAGGATGTTTCTTTATGTAATTAACAGAGAAAGCTGGGCCATTTTCCTAATCACAGTGTTTTTAAATTCACATAGGGAGAAGCAGTTCGTTCTGCATTGAATTTTTCCCATGCCCCTCCTCAGACCCATGAAAACATACCTTGTACTCGTGGTACTAATACAGATCAAGGCTGGCTCCACAACAGTCTCTCCTTCCCTACCACAACAGCCCTCTGAGGTGGGGATTTGTTTTTTTGGGGAGAGAGTGGGGGTGGTGGAGGGCTGATCTGACTCCCACTATAAAATTCCTATTTCCTTCAAGGGGAGAAGGAATCAAGAACAAGACCGTTGTCAAAACTGGGTTAATTTAGTATTTGTTAATAGACAAGGTTTGGAGTGGGAAGGTGAGAATTCGGTATGAGTGAAATTCATGCCTGTCTTTTCAAGTAAATTTAAAAATATGTTAAAAACCAGGAAAAGAAAAACCCGCTGAGAGATCAAATTCTGTATGAGTGAAGAGCAAAGAATGAAAAATATGATTATTGCTAATAACAATTTCACCAGGACAAGTGCCAGTATGACTCTCTTTGCAAGTCACCTCTGAAAATGCAGTGCCTTTGCTTAGTCCTTGTAGTATATTCAGCAAACATTAACAAAAGGTCATGTTTTAATTTTAAATCCTATAACTTTAACCTTGAATCTGTTTTTCCCCCCTGGATGATTCACAGGCAGCGATTATATTGATATTCCCCCCCATAACAGGTCCTTACTATTTATATGAATGGTTGTCAAGGAAACTAGGTGCCGAGGAAAGCTGTATAACTTGTCTAGATTTAGAATTTCTTGTGCATGAGAGCCCCATACAAAAAACAGAAAAATAAATGTCCCTGAAAAACAACCTCAGGAATATCTGGCTTTCTGCAATTTTATTATTTTATAATTACTTTATTTTATTTATGTTGGGTTTTTTGTTATGACTCAGCATAAAGTTTGGTGACCTTAACAGAATTCTGACTTATCTCCTGCTTTGGGAACAGATAATATCTCCCATACACATATGCAACAAATCTGGATGTAACTAGTGATAGGCAAAACATTGGGATAAAAGTGGATGATTATCTGAATCTTTGGGGGATGGGTAATGTAGATAAACTGCAGATACCATACAGCAAGATACAACTGGAAATATTATTAGTAGTGTTTAATAGTATTAAATAACCAACAGCACTATGCAGCAAACAGAAATAAATAACTGCAAATTAATTCTCAGCTATTTGCAACATAAGGCAGCCTTACTGAAGTCTGGTTTTCCCTCATCTCCAAATCTTTCCCCAGTACACAGAAATCAGATAAGCGAGGAAGAAAACTTGACTCAAGAATAGCTTTTCAGCACTGGCTTCTTTAGTAACAATATAAAGCAGGTCTACAGTGGGCCATGGGAAAGTATGTACCCAACTTGCTTTAAATGTGCATAAAATTGCATATGGTCACCATAAAATAAAACAGTTTTTTTCCCCTTTCCCCATCTGCAGTAGGGAGATAGCAGGCCCCACAGCATCTTCAGAGGGTTGGTAACAATGTTCTAATCTCCCTCATGTCTTCTACAGGAGCCATCTCCTTCCTCTCAGGTCTCCATCCTGCTTTCTACTTCTACTTCCTAATTTCCTCCCTCCAAACCTAAAAGTCCCTATCTGGTTCTCTCCCCTTCTACCTCTCACTTGCTTTCTTTCGGTCTCTCTCCCACCCCCTGAGGTTCTTATCTCCCAGAGATCTCTTGCTCTGTCCAAAGCTTGAGTAACCCCTTTGTTCTTCTCCACTTCTCAGTGGAAGATCACTAATGCCCAAGTTTGGGGAGATGGAAAGGAGCGGCTAGTCACTTTTATCTGGTGCTGTACTACTACTACTTCCTGACCGCTCAGTCCCAACATGACGAGACAGTCGGCTGGAGATGGAGGAGGTAAGAATTGTAGCGAGTATCCCGAGAGGCCAGACAGAGCAGTGTGATTTGCCAACCTCCCTCTCCTAGTTGTCCGGGCATATCTGAGCATGTGGCTGTATTTTAAAGAAGCCTTATTGAGAGCGCAGGAACAAACCATCCTGATGTGCAGAAAGAATAGCAAATATGGCAGGCGACCAGCTTGGCTCAACAGAGAAACCTTCGGTGAGCTTTAACAAAAAAAGGAAGCTTACAAGAAATGAAAATTTGGACAGATGACTAGGGAGGAGTATAAAAATATTGCTCGAGCATGCAGGGGTGTAATCAGGAAGGCCAAAGCACAATTGGGAGTTGCAGCTGGCAAGGGATGTGAAGAGTAACAAGAAAGGTTTCTACAGGTATGTTTGCAACAAGAAGGTGGTCAGGGAAAGTGTGGGACCCTTACTAAAGGGGGGAGGCAACCTAATGACAGATGATGTGGAAAAAGCTGAAGTACTCAATGCTATTTTTGCTTCGGTCTTCACAGACAAGGTCAGCTCCCAAATTGCTGAACTGGGCAGCACAGTATAGGGAAGAGGTGAGCACCCATCAGTGATGAAAGAACAGGTTAACGACTATTTAGAAAAGCTGGACATGCACAAGTCCCTGGGGCCGGATGCAATGCACCCAAGGGTGCTGAGGGAGTTGGCTGATGTGATTGCAGAGCCATTGGCCATTATCTTTGAAAACTCGTGGTGATCGGGGGAGGTCCCGGACGAATGGAAAAAGGCAAATACAGTGCCCATCTTTTAAAAAGGGAAGAAGGAGAATCCGGGAACTACAGATCTCTCAGCCTCACCACAGTCCCCAGAAAAATCATGGAGCAGGTCCTCAAGAAATCCATTTTGAAGCACTTGGAGGAGAGGAAGGTGACTGGGAAAAGTCAATATGGATTCACCAAGGGCAAGTCATGCCTGACCAACCTGATTGCCTTCTATGGTGAGATAACTGGCTCTGTGGATATGGGGAAAGCGGTGGATGTGATATACCTTGATTTTAGCAAAGCTTTTCATATGGTCTCCCACAGTATTCTTGCCAGCAAGTTAAAGTAGTATTAAGGTGGACAGAAAGCTAGCTAGATCGCTGGGCTCAATGGGTAGTGATCAACGGCTCGATGTCTAGTTGGCAGCCGGTATCAAGCAGAGTGCCCCAGGGGTCAGTCCTGGGGCCAGTTTTGTTCAACATCTTCATTCATGATCTAGATGATGGGATGGATTACACCCTCAGCAACTTCGTGGATGACACTAAGTTGGGGGAAGAGGTAGATACGCTAGAGGGTAGGGTTAGGATCCAGAGTGACCTACACAATAGGAGGATTAGGCCAAAAGAAATCTGATGAGGTTCAACAAGGACAAGTGCAGAGTCCTGCATTTGGGATAGAAGAATCCCATGCACTGCTACAGGCTGGGGACTGACTGGCTAAGCGGCAGCTTTGCAGAAAAGTACCTGGGAATTACACAGTGGACAAGAAGCTGGATATGAGTCAACAGTATGCCCTTGTTGCCAAGAAGGCTAATGGCACATTGCTCCTACTAATGCAGCCCACTGCCAGCAGATCAAGGGAAGTGATTATTCCCCTCTATTTGGCACTGGTGAGGCCAAATCTGGAATACTGCATACAGTTTTGGGTCCCCCACTACAGAAAGGATGTGGACAAATTGGAGAGTGTCCAGTGGAGGGCAACAAAAATGATTAGGGGGCTGGGGCACATGACTTATGAGGAGAAACTGAGGGAATTGGGGATATTTAGTCTGCAGAAGAGAAGAGTGAGGGGGGTATTTGATAGCAGCCTTCAACTACCTAAAGGGGGGGCTTTCCAAAGAGGATGGAGCTCGGCTGTTCTCAGGGGTGGCAGATGACAGAATGAGGAGCAATGGTCTTAAGTTGCAGTGGGGGAGAGCTAGGATGGATATTAGGAAAAACTATTTCACTAGGAGGGTGGTGAAGCACTGGAATGGGTTACCTAGGGAGATGGTGGAATCTCCATCCTTTGAGGTTTTTAAGGCCTGGTCTGACAAAGCCCTGGCTGGGATGATTTAGTTGGGGTTGGTCCTGCTTTGAGCAGGGGGTTGGTCTGGATGACCTCCTGCGATCTCTTCCAACCCTAATCTTCTATGATTCTTTGACTCCCACAGCAGGCTGGAGATGAAGGCTGCAAACCACCATTTTTTCTAGCAGTCAACCAGGAAAAGCAGAGACATGGGAGAAGGATTAGAAAAACCTGAGCATCTCACCAAAAGCTGTAGGTAAGACAGAGCTGGCTAAAGTTTGGCCTGGCATCAAACAAAATCCACGGCTGCCCTCTCCCTTCATCTCCATATAAAGAAAAGACAGCTCAATTGCATACGATAACTGACAGCGAGCGCAAACCAGCAGTTTGTTCTAATCCATCAAGGAAGATTAAAAATCTATGAAAATATAACTGTAGGCTGTTCTATGTTTTTAAGTATTGTGACAGGGTTGGGCCAGATGGCTACAGGAGAGTGATAGAAAGCAGATATATTAGCCCCAGGCTAAGTAGGTCCCTTTTCCCTGGGTAAGGTAACAGGGAAGGTTCCAGAACAATCAGGAACCTTCTGGAGTCCATTAAGACAGGCTGATTAGAACACCTGCAGCCAATCAAGAAGCTGCTAGAATCAATTAAGGCAGGCTAATCAGGGCACCTGGGTTTAAAAAGGAGCTCACTTCAGTTTGTGGTGTGCGTGTGAGGAGCTGGGAGCAAGAGGCACTCGGAGCTGACAGTGAGAACGCAGACTGTTAGAGGATTGAGGAGTACAAGCATTATCAGACACCAGGAGGAAGGTCCTATGGTGAGAATAAAGAAGGTGTTTGGAGGAGGCCATGGGGAAGTAACCCAGGAAGTTGTAGCTGTCGTACAGCTGTTCCAGGAGGCACTCTAAACAGCTGCATTCCACAGGGCTCTGGGCTGGAACCCGGAGTAGAGGGCAGGCCCGGGTTCCCCCCAAACCTCCCAACTCCTGGTCAGACACAGGAGGAGTTGACCTGGACTGTGGGTTCACGAAAACGGCCAAACTGAGGGCTGCCGTGAATCTCCGAGGCAAGCAAATCCGCCAATAAGCGCAAGGCCCACCAAGGCAGAGGAGGAACTTTGTCACAGTCTGCAAATACATGTTTATTAGCTGCAGCCATCAGAGGTCTGGCAAGCTTCCAAGCAATTCTTGGGGTCAAAGTGTGGAGCCATCCAATCTACATTTTGCATGGTGTCAAGATATAAACTGATATGTCGCCCGGGTCCACTGACCAGAATAAAGCACAATACGCTCTCCTCTATAATTGCACATTATTTATTATTCAAGGTCAAGAATACAATCAATCAGTCGTAAAAAAATTATAGTTGAAGTGGGAGCTTTTGCTTTAGTGGATTTTTGGGCAAAAGTCTCATGAGCCTATTTTAGGGTGATAAAAGTGGGTAAAATAGCCTTACCTGAAATTAGTGGTGTTAGCCAAGAGATGCCTGTCATAGAAGTGACCGTCTAAAATAATAGCTAGCATGTGATTTTTTCCCTTTTAATATGGGACACTCTAGTTGTGTGTGTCTCGTACAGGACAGAATATAGTGTGATGCAACTGGTAAGTGGTGCAGAAGAAACTGCTTTAAGGGAGAAGGTGCTCATACGGAGCCAATGCCAGATTGATGACACCATGATAACTCTGATGGAATGATCAAATAGATAAGTAATTTGTCTTTATCTTTATTCAGAAGGTAAATATCTCAGAAGGTAATTATCTCAGATTTTTACCCACCCCCGCCTCTTTACTTTTAGTTTTTTGCTCTCAGAACATAACTAGAGGGACTTCAAAAGCTCAAAATTCAGTATCAGTAACATCTCAACAGCAGGTGGCACACACTTACCTGCTGGTGAGGAATAAACGACTTATTCCGTTAGGAACCACCAGTTCCTTTATTTTCAGCAAAAGCAAAGTATTAGCAGAAAAATAAATCATTCCCATCACTGCAGGAATAGAGGACAGGTGAGTGGGGAATCTATTACATTGCAATTACTTCTCTAAGAGCTCAAGAATTACAGGGAGGAATTTTATTTTTTCCAACATTAACTATGATAATAGATTCTCATTCTTGGAAACTAAAAGCTCCAGGAATGCAGTCTGGGGAAAAACACACTGACAATGAATAAAACTTATTATAGTTATGAGCAAGCAACATTAACAATAACCCAAAGAGGCATTGAATGTAATGGTACAGAAATGTATTATTTTTTGTTTTCAACAGAAAGAGACAAGATCTCTCTCAAACAATACAAAACTAACTAGAGGAACATTCTGAAAAAAATTAATACATAATGGGGGTAAGAGAGAAGAGCTCCTCCAAACCAAGAAACAACAAGCTGGATCCTAACTATGACAATTCACAGCAGTTGAGGATCAGGCCCAGATTCTGTAATAATGGCAGGGCAAATATAATTTCAGATTGCAACAAAGTCCCAGGAGTGATGTTTTGATAAAGCATTTAAAAGGAAAACTCCAAATGTCTGCCTGCAAATATCCTGGATAGTAACTGATCTGGGGCTGGCTAGGATCATTGGCATCACTCTGAATAAATGTACCTTAGCACAGTATTGTATTTTATCCCTACGTAAGGGGTAACAAATGAGAAATGCAGTCAGATAGACATCAAGATATAGTTCTTAAAGAGTCAGGTAAAACAATAAAACTGGATAGATATTCTAATGGCTTTTACCTTCTCTAGACAGAAGCTAAAGGGTCCATTCAGTTGTGGAAAAGAGTCGCACGAGAAAAGCCAAAAAGCACATGGGATGAACAACAGATTATAATACACTACATTGAAATTTCATCACCAGTTTTGGAGGAGTGAGTCCTATGCACCATCTTGTCCTTGTGAAACTTACTGTAGATGGAACAACCATTTGAGTTTGAAGCCTGTTTGCTGTGAAAACTGATGTCATTGCCACTAGTAATAAAACTTCACGTTAGGAACTCAAGCTCCCTGATATCAAGTGGCTCAAAAGAAAGCTTTGTCAGCATGGCAAAAACTATATTTATGGGGTGGCCCTTAAATAATAGGCTTCTCATGAACTTCAGCATAAAGCATGTACGCAAATCCAAAGTTAGGAGGACTGTCTGTAACCCACACTGAGATGGATATTGCAGGTGTGGAAAGACTGAATTTGGCCCATCACACACAGATGCACTGTCAGAGATATGTTGCGGCTTGTAACCATTGAGGCTCTAAATGCTCTGGGAAGGTGTCTCATGAAGAGGCAGGTAGGTCATGGGTAAAATGAGCAGAATTTCATCATGAGTCTAATGCTCATAGCATGGTCCTTCCTGATACATTCTCTCTCTTTACTATCCGCTCTGTACAATGCAAGGTATCTTGGACTCTTGAAGGGAAAGGGAAATATCCATGTCTGCAGTGCTTCTATATATTGCAGTTGTTTGTCAGAAACAAGCTAGGACCAAGCACTTTATGATGCTTTCTAACAACTTCAGGACCCTGGTAGTGGTTTAGGCTTTTACTTAGATTCCTTCCAGTCTGCCATCTTAGCTCAGCCTATCAGTCGGACATGGCAATATATGCACTCCAGTTCTTTGTAAATCCACTAAACATTTTGTAAAAACATGGAGACTAATACCAGTCCCCAAAAGAAATACCTTGAACTGTGAAATGCCATCCCACTATCACTAATGTGACAGGGAGGTATCCCTTAGACACATGTAACAGTCTACAAGATCCAGAAAACATGGCTAATATTTCTCTTTCCAGCTCCTCACCCATTAGTGGCAAGAAAAGAACCGATGGCTGAAAAAGGGCTGACCTTTATCTCTTATCAGGAGTTATAGGAGGTACACACCATTCATTGAAGAGACAAACAGCTTCACATTTCAAACTATATTATAGGCGTTCCCTCTGAGTCATGCACTAGGAGAATAAATCCAAGAACAGGGATCTACTAGAATACTTACATTTGAGAGAAAAAAAAAAAGTGTTCAATACAGCAGGCCCCTGAGGCAAAAGCAATAAGCTCCGGTAGAATGCAGCTCCAGTACTGGAAAGCACCACATATGCAGCAGTCATTTCTTAGCACTTTCTCTTTCACAGCGTGTGAGTTTGGATCATTTTCATAAAACTGGATTATTTTTTCTGGAAAAATCTCAGGTACAGTCATATGTCTTTTCTCATCCCCTGGTAAAGTTCTTGGCTTGAGATGCTGAGTGTCTTGGTACCATAATGGCAAAACTGAAGTATGGAATACCAAAGAGGAGTCTATTGCTGTTGAACTTTCAGAAAAAAGTATGGTGCGCACGTGTGTGTAGTGCATGTATGGTGGTGATGGGGAGGCTTGGCTCATTATTTACTCAGTCTATGCATGAAAAAAGAGAATGGCAAGAGTAGCTTACCAGTGAAGGTGCAATGAGGGCACTGATTTCCCTTTGGTTCCATAACAGAAGGAGCCCCAAAGGGTGCTCACAATTTCTACTGTGATAAGGTACAAAAATGAATAAAAGCTCTCCAAAGATCCCAAGCAGGTCAATCCCAGCGCCAGTAGGTAGTATTAATTGGTATAGTGGGCAGGGCACAAGCCTTTACTTTTGAAACTCTGGTTCAATTTCTGACTTGGGACTGGTAACAATTGGTTTGGGAGTCTCTGAATTTACGCCTGTGAACAGCCTAAAAATTCTATTATCACAACACAGCACAGTTAGCAGTCTTTGCTCAGGATATAGCCCAGGCAGGAGTATTAGGGGTTGTTGCAGGTCAGCACTGGGGTATACTGGCAGAACTCTGCG
The DNA here is from genome assembly GCF_965140285.1 of Lepidochelys kempii. Lineage (NCBI taxonomy): Eukaryota > Metazoa > Chordata > Testudines > Cheloniidae > Lepidochelys > Lepidochelys kempii. The sequence continues at coordinate 255,884,228 of NC_136380.1, forward strand.
GGGAAATGCTGTACTCAAAGTCTCAAATTGACTCACAACATTTTGAAAAAAGCAAGGTTCCATGACACAAAGCTCTGCTGTAGCAGTTCGTCTTGCTTTTCTGATGGCCTGCTCCCCTTCCAGAGACAAGATTACAGGGAAGGCTGCTCATAGTCTACTCACCCACTTCTAGCAACAAGACTGTAGGCACATGGATATTTCTGGAAGTCTTCTCCAGGAGCAGCAAAAGCCATCCATACAACTGACATTCCAGTCATTTCTGGTCTGCCTTGCTGGATTCTCCTTTGTTTCATTGCAAGTCTTGTTTTGAACAGAAGAAATCTCAAGACTCACATTCAATATGCTTTTATCTTAGTTTTTTTACGAAAATTCAGGGTCTAAATAATGATTGAAAATATTTGTATTTTTAATTTATTATTTTGCATGGACTGTTTGTACAACAGAGAAATTGGGACGACAGAGGAAGTAGCACTTTGGCTACCGAGTATGTATGAATAGAACTTCTGGGAGCATAACAAAGGCTCTGTTGTGCTCCAGATTTTGAATTACCATCCATTTTTTAGTGGACACAGATTCCCTCCCAACTAGTTTGTTGGGAAGGGACATGGCCTTCAAAAACTAGTTTACTTAAACCCAATCTGTAGCAATGAAAGACAAAGGAACGAAAACAGTACAGGGAGTTTAACATGATAGGATTGTATTAACCATAAATATTTTTCATAACCTGAATTTCCTGATTTAGGGTGTCTAATGTTAAAAATTTGTAACAAACAACTCCAGATTAGCGTAGGACAGAAGTAAATCCAGATATTAAATAATATAAGGCTAGTGGTGGGCATCCATTTCCACAGAGTTTCTCTGACACAGATTCTATTTTCATGGGTCTGAGATCTCTATTTTGTTTGCTTTTTCTTTATCATCCCTTAAAAGGAAAAGGCTCAGGGGAAGGAGGAATAGATGTATAATAGAAACCATATACACAGCTGTGCCACATTACGAAGTCAAATCGCTGCGCTCAAGATTTAAAAAGGAGCATTTGAAGTATTCACAGTAGCAGGATGAAACCAGATTTGTGGGATTGTTGGGAGTAGAAAATCTGGATAATCAGTGGTCTTTGCCTTCTTTTTTTCCCCTTCTTCTTGCAGCGTAGGCCTGCAAGCTTCCCTAAAACCTTGACAGAGATGTCATCTAGTCAACAGCCTTATTTTCACTCCCTTCCTCTGGGACACTACTTGCTGTAACTCTAAGGAAAATAATATACATTTTAGAACCTGCCAAATATTCTAAGCCCCAAATTCTACTTTTTTAAAGTATATGATCTGGTAGGGAGTGTCCTCTGAATCCTAAACAGCTATCTGAAAACAAACATTCCAATGCTGAGAAATTCATCTCAAAAGACACTATTTATATAGGACCTAGGCAAAACAACCCCCTTCTGCTGGCTCAGCAGAAGCAGTCAAGAACCAAAGACTATTCTCAGGACTTTGTGAAAAGGCTTGTGGAAGCATTGTGGATGAAGTAAACAAAAACTCCTAACTACTGCTCTATTAGGAACAATGGGTGTGTATGTCCCTGTTTACCAAATGGAGAAAGGACAAAGACAGAAAATTTTCATTTCTGAGCTGCTAACATGGTGCTACAACACACAGTGAATACAAGGAAAATTATAAAAAAAGGTACTTAACAGCATCTTAAAGCTGGCTGTAAGGGGGCAGAGACTGAAAACATCTAAACTTCAGCAATTGTGACTTACATAGGAACTGAATGATTTCAATGGAACAGTAGAGGGTCATCAAAAGCAAACATAATACATACTATATCGTGCATATGTAATTTCTGATAATGGTACAACTGGTAGCAAATTATTCCACAACCCGCAGACACTTTCCTAATACTGACCAAGGTAATAAGGTTCTCACGAGTACGTGTGAAAAACAAACCCAAACAAGTCATGCCAAATTTACTACCGAGATTACCTCAGAACCATCAGAGTAGCCTTTTGTTGCCCCCTCCAGAAAATGCCAATTTGTTGTAACCAAATGTTCTGCAGAAATGTTTTGGTTTCAACAAACTTCTGTGGAAACACAAAGCAGGGTTCCATCGGAAACCTGGCAGGCTGCTGGGGAGCTCACACTGCCGGGACACACAGCTTCCAGACAGCATTGCCATGCTGACTACCTCAGAGTAAGGAACCGCAAAGCTGCCAGGCTGCCTGGCAGTCCAGCTCTAGCTGGGGGGGCTCCCAGTCTAGGGTCCTTGCTCTGCAGCAGGGTGCCTGGAAGCCCAAGCTCAGGATGGTGCTCTCTGGGCTTCCTTACTCCCTGTCCTATAGCCAAGACTCTCAGGGCTTTCAGGCTCCCTGCTTTCTGCAGGGGAAACCCCCAACTCTGAGGGGCAGCCCGAGGAGTCTTCTAGAGTTGGGAAGCAGCTGGCTGCTCCATTTCATTTAGGAAAAAATCAAACTGAAATGTTTTGATGTTTCTGAAACAAAAACGTTTTGGAATTTCTGTTCCATAGAATATTCTAAGTTTCAACCTGCTCTTCCTCAGAAACATGTTGGTACATCCTACTGCAAACTTGGCTGAAATTTGCAGGAGGATCCAGATGAGATTCAGCATTATGTGTGTCATGTGTTGTACCCACCCCTTAAAACTCCACTGATATCAATGACTCTTTGCAGTCACAGGGTCTGGTTCTGTGCTGTCACATTCACCCATGTTGAGTATTATTTCATACTCTGTGACTAGGCTCCCTGAGATCAGTGAAACTGCTTGTGTAATACAATACATTTTAAGTATGGGTGACTGTATTGGGATGGTCTACTTTTTGTACATATCAATAATTGCACCACCTAAGATCTCTCTGTTACCTTTGACCTAACTAGCTTAGAACAGACCCAAGGGATAATGAGGAAAGGACTAGCAGATCAATCTTGCCAAACTGAGACACTGAACAAGTTCTGTTTATGCCCTACCGTCTACTGTAGGGGACATATAATATACATATATAGAAACCACAACATCCTTCTCTGCACTGAATGTTCACAGCACTAAGGTAGGTACCTAGCTACCCAAGTTGATATCTGCCTGTTGCTTCATATGGAAAATATGTTAAAATAATGAAAACAGCAATGAACAAAGTATTTTTCTCAAGGATCATCCTTCACTTTTACCATCTTTCCAAAACATTTCGTTCTCGAGATCCTAGCAAGTGGTGTGCTTTTATTTTACCTTAATTAGCACAGCAATTTGCGAAAATTTGTTTTTCCCCTTTCTATAGAGTCTTGGTCAAGTTTAGCAACGAGTAGATTGATATGCTATACAAATTACTGCCACCATCTCCAAATCCTAAATTTTGAATAGCGAGATCTACCTGCACAGCTGAAAAACATGCACCCCTGAAACTCAGTGTTGAACCTCTGTGATCTAATTAAAACTTCGTAAGTGCTATGTAAAGATAATTACTTAAATAAGTATTTTATTTATTTTTTTTACACTGACAGAGCCTTCCTCAACTCCTAATTATTCCTTTTGAAAGACAGTCCAGACAAAACAGCAAATTATTTCTGAAAAATTATCAATACACCACAGAATGTGTGCTGTCTCCATTGCTTAATTTGTAATGAAAGAGGTGCCAGGGCTCAAGCAATCAGGTGCTGGGGCTCAAACAAATTTTTTACTTTCATAACTGATGAGACAAGCCTGGAGGTGCTGGGGCTATAGACTGCCAAGCCTTGAGGTGACAGGGTTCAGCCCTGGCACAAATTAAGCATTGGATGTCTCAGACTATGACTATGATTTTTGTCATGCACATTTTTAGTCAATTTCATGGCAGTGGTACAGGGAAAAATCCCAGTGATGAAAAGGTCAGAGCCCAAGGTAGTGGTGGGAGAGGAGGAACAAGCCCACTCTGCATTCACCCTGTAACAGTGTCCCTCAGGGCTGAGCCTGGCTTCCTGTTCTGGGTGTTGTGACTTTGGGTGCTAGGTTGCAACAACAATCAAGTTTGGCTCGTACACCCTTCCATCTCCATCTAAGTCGGGGCAGATGTGTCAAACCTAAGTGGTGCTGCAACCACATGGACCAGGACACACACTTGGAGCGGAGAGCCAGGCCCAAAGGAGCTGCCACTGTGGGGGTCTCAAACGTTATTAAAATTCATGATTACCATGAACACTGTGACCTCCATGCCAAAATCATAACCTAAGGCCTTGTCCTCACTTACTGGGGGACTGATAATCAGCAATCGATGCATCGGCAGTCAATTTAGCGGGTCTAGTGAAGACCTGCTAAATCGACCGCAGATCGTTCTCCCGTCGACTCCTGTACTCCACCTGAATGAGAAGCACAAGGGGTGTCGATGGGAGAGCGTCTCCAGTTGACACCGCATAGTGTGGACCCCGCGATAAGTAGATCTAAGTACATCAACTTCAGTTACGTTATTCACGTAGCTGAATTTGAGTAACTTAGATCGATCTCCCCCCGCAGTGTAGACAAGGCCTTACAAGCTTGCACTTCTCCTCCTCCTCGTAGTTCTGACCAGGGGTCTCTACTCCGCCCTACCAGCACCGTAGCCACCTCTTCTACACACACCTTGTGCCTGCGGGGATCATGTGTCAGTGGCCCCACAGTCATGCAGAGAGCCCGCTGCAACCCCACTGTCACAGAAGTAAGACGGGGGTCCCAGCGCAGACAAGCACACATGCCGCAGGAGTACTAGGAGGCCGAGTGCTTACGGTACGAGAGGCTTAAAATTCCATCTGTTCTACAAGAAAGCTGTGTCGCGTTTACAGGGAAGTGATGTTATTCAATGTAATTCACCTCGAAGGACAAGGAATCTTCTGCAAGGCAGGTAGATTTTAAGGCTCCTGGACTAGATGTGGCACTAATCACACATTGTGGTAGCTGTAATGCTCTGGGCAACACAAAAAGAGTTCTGATTAGTTCTGACTGAGTTCTCAAACACACAAGCTGGAATTCTTGTCAGCCAATCAGAATGCTACCTCAAAACCAGACAAATAAAGTAGAAATAAAGAAAAAATAAAATGGCTTGAGTTTGTTTTGTTTCTCTTTACCTTGAGCTCATCTGCATCATAGAAGTCTATGCGCACAGCAGGGACCATCCAGGTCTGGAAGAGAGTCGCCAGGATCTGTTTGGCAATAGCATCTGCAATGAGGTGGAAGTGAAGAGGGTTTCGCCTAGTATAAAAAGGGAGAGAAGGAGACATAGAAACCTTTGAACCAAGCTCCAATTATAAACAAAGGACACCGAAATCTACAAAACTTTACCCAACTCTACTAGAGCATAACATACAGCACCTAGCATAATGGAGTCCAGGTCCATGGCTGAGGCTCCTAGGCGCTACCACAATCCACATGCATTAATTAATAATCACAAAAACACAGGATCAGCTTTTCAGCAGAATGTGCATCGGTGTGGTTCTATTTACTTCAATGGAACTATGCTAATTTACATACACCAGATGAAGAGCTGGCCTATAAAGTCGAATTCAGTCTTCTAAAGGATAATAATCCACTTTGGGGACCTGAACTGACAAGGTGATTTACCCTTCTGGGTCACCCTGGTGGTCTCTCTGTGTGACGACAATACTTGCTCCTCAGGAAGCAGGTAGAAGAGAGGTTCAAAAATAACCCCCCAAACATGGTGGTGTTCCAGTCCCATTGAGCCTGCACACACACAAAACACACAGGTACGGTGACGCTTGAAAAAAATCATTTTTTTTTAAATTTCAATGGGAAAAAAAAACAAATTTTTATTTTCAACCCTTCCCCCTGATTTTTATCAATGTTAATTTAATGCAAATTTCTTCAGAGTGTCAGGAGCCTGGATGAGCCCCCAACCGCGGGGAAAGCCACCTGGCTTCTGAATGGCTCCTATCAGGGGCTCGCACTCCTCCTCATAGTTCTGACCAGAGGTCTCTACTCCGCCCTACCAGCACCGCAGCCATCTCTTCTACACACATCTTGCGCCTGCGGGGATCATGTGTCAGTGGCCCCACAGTCATGCAGGGAGCCCTCTGCAACCCCACTGTCACAGAAGTAAGAGCGGGGTCCTGGCCAGCACCGCCTGCTGGTGAGTGAGAGAGCAGATCCGTGGCAGCAGGGCTAAAGAGGGCGCTATGTGCCACAGGGCTGGCAACACCCAATCCCTGCAGGCACAAGGTGGGTCAACAATGGATTGATTTTTTTCATTGATTGCAATGTGTCCACTGAAATCAACGTCGACCAACCTTTATCAATTGAAATTGAATCCTGCCAAACCTAGGTACGGCCTAGTCATCAGTGCTAGGAGAACCTGGAGCTAGCCGTCCCAAGCCAATGCCTCTCAGCTCCTGTAACAATGAAAGGCCTCAAGAAATTGATTGGCTGGGTATTGTAAACCCCCTCATGCCCCTACCCCCATAAAGAAGGAAGGGTTGGAGGAAACCAGACACAAAGAGAAAATTCTGTTTAAAAATGTGTCCAACTCAGATTCACACTACGATTCATATGAGCTGGGCTAAATCAAATGTATCCAAACAGGATGAGCGATTAACCAGAGTTAACTGAGTTGAAAGGTTTGATAAAGCTTGCAGAACACTTTCACTGCAATAGGAGCGGTGACATTACCAACTCTTTGGTTAATTCACCTTTCTTTGCTTCCCTCTTTGGGGGAGGGAGAGCAACAGCCTGATCTTTATTCAACTTCCGTGTTAGGAGTATGGAGACCTGTCAGTGAAATTTAGCAATGATTGGTAGTAAGAAGGGGTACTGCATATTTATCCATAGGCTGGCAACTTCGCCATCAACAAAGAGGGATGGGAATTTGTGAAAGCCACTAAGAAGACAGATGGTCCATTTAGCCCTTAGCATCAGCACAACCTTCTTTTGATCCCCTGGGAGGCATAACGGAGTCTCATTTATGTGGAATTTATAAAGGTAAATGGGTGCACTTGTCAAAGGACATTTTTCATCCACAATGGAGGAACGTTTAATTTCAGATGCTGGGGAAGGTGATGGTTGCTACTAAATTCTGCAATGTGAATAAGAACTGGGGGAATCTATGTATATTTAGGACCATGCGTGTTTAAGATGGTCCATTCTACTTTGCTTTGGTTTCACCCAAAAGGTCAAGTGTCTTCTCTTTCCCTATTCTCTGCCTCAAAGAACAAAATGTGCATTTTTTATTGTCATTCCCTTTCTGCTCTAAGGAAGGGCATTCAGTTTTTCCTCAATGAACACAGTCAATCAAAAGAGCGTGAACGTGTTTAAAATGAACAGGATATAAAATGGTAGCACATGTTCCAGCAGAAAAATACAATCATAGTAACATTAGCTGTCAGCAACACAGTTTGTTTTGTTTCAGACACAAACGTTCTGCATGTGGGGTTTGAGCCAACACTCACTGAAATCAGTGGAGTCATTCAGTGGGGATGTGGATCACGCCACCCATTTGAGAAAGAGGTATAAAGACTACAATTAGCAGTAACAACATGTGGATGTACAAGAAGATTGTGGAATAATTTCAGAGCCCTAACCTCACCCAATCTGAATTCAACATCATCAAACAAATTAAACTATAGTGGTCCCCAGTGTAGAGGAATTGAGAGTGTTGTAACCTTTAGCATGCCCTGGGGCAGGGAGAGAATGGAGAAGGAATTCAGTCACTTGCCAGTTGCTGAGTATCCCATTAGGGAACCAACGTGGCAACAGTAACGTGTCTAGGTCTGCTTCACTAACCAAGCACTAGAGGAGAGGATGACACCATGGGTCATCTAAATTCCCCAGTAAGAGAAAACAGGTAGTTTGCCAAGAAAATCTGAGAACAGAGATTAAGAAAAGCATTTCATTGGCAGAGAAAAAGCCAGGGGAAAAAAGTACAAAAGCAGTAAATTTGGGAACAGACACAGCAATATGTCAAGGTGTGTTGGTAAGAGTGAAAATTCCATAGGCCCTTCTATCCAGAAGAAGTTGAGGTTGACCTCACTTTGGACATCTAATGTAATGTTTGCAGATATCTCCCAGTTGCTTTTGTTTTGTAGCCTTTCAGGGCCATTAATTCATATAACTCAAATTGGACTGGAAAAGGAGTAAAACTGAGGGGAGAAAAAAGTTTCCCTGTATTTTAAACCATGAGCTAATAAAATAAAGTTATACCAAATACTAATAGATGAAATAAAGCAACAGAAAGGAAAAACATAATTCTTATATAAAGAAATTCATACGTTTAGTGGCATTTCATACTAATTCAAATGACCCAATGTGTATCAAACTTAAATAGAAGTATGTAGGTGACATTTTCTTTAGTTTTGCTCCTCCTGGGAAAAAAGGAGTAGCTGTACTACTCAAAAATCTCTTTCAAGATGTTAGATCATGGTGAAGATTCAGCTGGAGGGAAAGTATGGGTCAGAGGCAAAATAGGGATTTTACAATTATGTTCCGAATACAGATCCCAGTGACCTATTGACAGGTACAACTAAACGGTATATTGGCCAAGGCATGTCTTCGGTGAGGTGATTTAATTATGTAATCTATTAGGCCCGGATCTACTCATAGATTTAGGTGTTGCAATGCCTCACTTTTAGGCACCTAGAAAAATCACAGGAACAACTTCCCCGGCTCTGTGGATTGCGCTGGGGATTAGGCAGAAGATAGGCATCCTGATGCCCACAGTGAGGCAGCCCCACGCATGCCCAGAAGCAGGAGGATAGGCAACTAGGGAACTTTTACTGCAATGCCATAGATGCCAGATGAGTTTAGGCATTTACAGGATTCAGCAGCCAAGCAAGAGCTGTGCATATTGCAGTGCTACCTATAAAAAAGACGTAGACACCTAAGATCCTTTGTATATTGGGGCCTGAGAGACTAGACCAAACTGTAAATAGTTCATAGCAATGACCAAACCCCACCAAGAATCCCTTAAGACCACAACAACTGAACTGTATCCAATAGATAATAATTGAGCCAGACTTAATAAGTAATAACCAACCTGAATGTAACAGAACGTTGCTGGAGGTCATTCCATCCAACTTTGAATCTAGTCTTTTTTTCCCCCAACAGTGGCATTAAACTACTGGATGTGGGGGTTTGTGTTGTGCACACATGGACGTTTGTGGAAGGGAGCAGCATCCTGACTCACTCTGAACTCCTTCTGAAACTCTAAGGCTATTGTATTGGCATTACCTGGGGACAGGACCTTTGACCAGATATGGTGGCTGGACCGTTTCAAGGGCTATAGCAGTGGTTCTCAAACTTTTGTACCGGTGACCCCTTTCACATATCAAGCCTCCAAGTGTGACCCCACTTATAAATTAAAACGCTTTTTTATATATTTAACGCCATTATAAATGCTTGATTTGGGGTGGAGGCTGACAGCTTGCGACCCCGCACGTAATAACCTCCCGATCCCCTGAGGGGTCCCAACACCCAGTTTGAGAACCCCTGGTCTATAGGCTATGGGTTTCTGTGGAGTGTTTGTGAAATGGGTTCATAAAGCTCTATGATAAACCCAACTCCACTGTAAGAGTCAATGGTTTGAACTCAGAATCCTTCTCATTACCAGAAGGCATGAAGCAGAGCTGTCCTCTTCCCCCTTTAGTATTTGCCAGTGTCATTGAACTACTAGCTGTAAGAATTGTGAACAACTCCACACAAAGTAAAATTTCATTAGACTCTGATGATGTTTTGATATACCTTTTGGAATCAATTAAATCTATTCCAACACTTAGACTGGTCTTTTTCCAATATGGAGAAACGTTGGGCAAAAAGTATACAAATCTGAAAGAGAGGGTTTCATCTCACTCAGTGGAAAGAGGAATCAGCTGAGAGCTGGCCTTCACATACTTTTGGCAATGTGTGGTTTGGAGGGATGTTTGTGTGTGGGGAGTGGGAGGGGGGCATCCATCTGTCAAAATGAGGCTGATGTGGGGAGGACACTAACAGTGGGCAAGGACGGTGAAGAAGTTTAAGGCAGCTGAAAAGAGTGGAAGTTGGGGGTGAGATAGTTATGTGTATGGAAAAACTGGGAAAAATTGTACTCTAATTACAAAGTAATGTGCTTTTGGAAAGTTATTTTGTTATTTTTGTATGTCTGTCTTGTCTTTTAAAATGCAAACTTGTCAGGGCAGGGACTGTCTTCTACTCCATGTTTCATGTACCTGGTTGGGGCCTTTAGGCACTACCAGATGCAAAATAAATAACAAGGTTAATTAAAGAGCCTGTCCCTCATTCTTGAGTCAGATTCAGGAGACAGCTTTCTTGGGAGCTGGTCCAAGTCTCTGGTCTGAACTCCCCCAGAAGCCAGGACCATCACAAACCCCACCACCTTCTGGTCCAAGTGCAAGGCACACTTCTTCAACCTGCCTTCACTAACACACACACACACACACACACAGAGCAGCATGTACATTTCACAAAACAAAACAAAACTAAAATCCTACCCTACTCACACAATTGCCCCCCCTCCCATCCCCAGGGGCCTGGCTGAGAGCAAGAATAAACACTTATTTATAATAATCGTATCACTTAATGAACTACTGGAACGTGCTCAGATACTACGATGATGAGGGAGGTATAAGAACCAGAATAAAATAGGACTAGAGAGGCCTTAAGCTATCCATGGATGAAGATTCCTTATAATACATCACATCTGCAGAATTTAAATTTGTGGATTTGTGAACATTAAAATCTTTATTAAAACTTTAAAATATTTTCATGTAAACTAGGTTTTTATTGCACTGATCCTTGTCTTTTTTTATTTTAAATATTATTTACTGTAGATGTAAAATATTTATACTGAAGTGATCATTTTGCCCAATGATCAGTTACTTTGCACTTTCTTTCCCAGTCCTTTCCTCCATTTAGTGATGGCTTTAGTGTTCTGCATGTTTCCTGCTGCTTTAGAAACCATAGGGACTTTCTATCTTTGTACCATTATTTAAAAAGAAAACAGCCCTCATTTGACTCGGGCCAGTTGGTAGAAAGATAGTAACATTATAAATAATCCTCACCATGAATAAGCTGGGACGTCTATTTACTTTTTTAAAATTAATGCATGCTGCTGGCTGAGTCCGTTGTACTCAGAAGTGTGACTGGCATAAGGTTAGCAATATAGCATCTCCCAAAGGGTTTGTCTTGTTTAGTAAAAGTGGTCCAGTTTAGGTCTGGTTTAGCTAGCACGCTAATTACACGTTTCCTAAATTTAACCTTTTTTTCTAGATGAGATGCAGGGTAACAGCTTTAGCTTAATTTTTAGCTAGTGGAAACACACAAGTCATGACACTCAGATCCACCCTGCATAGAAACAACCCCTCTCATTAGGAGCCAAATTCTAAAACCTGCACAGAGAGGGGACAGGAAGGTCTGCAAGGCTCCCTTTCTCATCTTGCTGAACAAGCAAGCAGGGGATCTGGTCCCCTAAATATCAACTGAGGCTAGGGCTATCTATGCAGAGACCCATGCCTTAGCAGCACTCCCTGGTCAGGTCACAGCTGGAGTAACTTTTTTGGGGTGTAGAGGGAGGTAAAAGGAAACATTGGATATTTTCAGCTGAAAATTAGTTTAAACTTAAGCCATGGTTCATTACATTGTACTCTGCATGTAAACAATGCTGTCTTGGAAATAAGCATACATTTTAAAGATTAGCTTGACTGGAAAGAAAGGACCTTATGGTTAGTAGGAGCTATTAATCTGGAGAAATGTTCATACAGGTCTCCGTGGTGCATTATGCAGGTGGAATGGGAGGGGCGCAAGTGGTTGGTTCAGAGGGTGTGAGTACAATTTCACGTCAGCTGTAGTTTCAAAGTCTGACTTGGTTTGGAGATGTCTTCTTCTATTCCCATTCATGCACAACACAATTCAGCATGGTTGACAGACTTTTGGGAACGGGTGGGATCTGACTAGCAGCAGGCATTTCAAGTCAGAGATGAGTTGCATTGAAGGAGCTGTATGTGTGTGAAAGGTGGGATGGAGGCTTGCTTGCTTGCTCTACACCTGGCTTGAAACTAATGTTGTTATGCTGCACTTTTATGATCACTATGTTCACTCTCAAATATATTTGTAAAAGAGTGAAATGTACATGCATCCAAGCATGTTTTCAAAGACCTTTTTAGATTCTTCTGATTATTGATCTTCAGGCAGACGTGATCTGGCAGGCACAAGATTTAACACTGCCAGCAATGAAGAAAAATTGAAGGATTGTGCCATGTAACCGAAGGAGTGTAGATTGCAAGAAAGTGCAGCTGTTTATAATGTGGGCAGACACTGTGCAGCTTCTCTCAGGCAGCTCTGCTAATGCACCTCAGCCTTGCCCTAGAACACCCCCGGAACACATCCTGTTGTCTGAGAGCTTGGCCTCTTCCAGGCAAACGCTCTTGTTGTCCCCCCTCCTCCTGCTGTATTTCATTTGGTGTTTGTTGTAAGAGCACTGATTTGATTGCAATGAGTTTGTCTGGCATTCATGCGGATGTCACACATGCTTTTATCAGAGTTTCATTGTAATTTAGTAATTAAAGGATGCTTCAGCTAGAGTGTCACTGTGTATTTTAATACAAAGGAGGTCCCTAGACTGCCTTATACAGTCTGTGGCAATTTTCTGAGAAAAGGATGTCATGTCAGTCTAATCATCCTCCCTCCTGTGCATTAACATATTTATTATATCCCTACCTTTGAGCTGGAGTGCACTAAAGAAAGACAAAAGACAGCAGGCATGCTGGGTCATTAAGAATGTAGACAACAGGAGCTTCTGAAGATGGAGCATGCTATCCCCTCTCTCCTGCTTGAACATGCAGAAAATCTTGCATATTGAGCATGTTCTCTCTCTGTGGGTCTTTCTCTGCCAGCTATTAAAACAGCAAGTTTGTGATTCCAGACATACCATACAGATCATGGGACACAAGCGAAGCTACTTATCCAGGCAGTTTGGAAACTATTTTTGTATTCAAGCACCAGGGAGTGGGAAGAGAAGGAGGTAGATGGTACAGTGATATTAGCGGATGTCTTCCTTATAGGAACACCTAGGTTCAAAACGGTACCTCATTCCCCAGTAAAAAGGAGCTGAATCAGAAAACATACATTCATGCCACAAAATCACAAGAGCTTTTAGCACAGTTTGATGTAATTGACACACTTTTCTCAGGGGCAACTCAGCAGAATTGGAGTAGCATGGAGTTTGCAGGCTATGAAAAACAGGCATTGACTGTGCTGCATGGGGGGAAGCTTCGGTCAGCCCTCAATCCTGACCTGCTGTGTTCCTACTCTCCCGCTGTGGTCATCTGAATTGCTAATTATGCCAGACTATATGGATGGTTTGTGATGTGGATAATTTTCTAATAGGGACTTGGTTGAGACCATCCAACTCATTTCATTTGTGATCTAAGTAGAGTGACCATATTTTCCCGAAGGGAAAATTGGATGTCCAAGGGGCTGGCCCAAGCCACCCTACCACCCACCCATGCAGGGCCAGCCCAAGGCCCCCCTCTCCTCCCCATGTGCAGAGAGGCCCAAGTGCCCCTGCTGCCTGCCCATGTGGGGCCAGCCTGGCCCAAGCTACTTTCCTGAGCCCTTCCTCCCAGGTGGGGCTGGCGTTGCTGCCCCCACAGCCCCACATGTTCCTCCACGCCCCACTAGGGGTCACACATCTATTGGCAAAAGTGGGCATTAATCCCATCTGCTTTTGGCAACTGATTATTACTTTGCAACAGCAAACAGGACAAATGCCCACTTCGGCCAAAAAAAAAAAAAAGGTAGGACGGCCAGGACAGAACTTAAAAAAAGGGACTGTCCTGGCCAAAATGGGATGTATGATCACCCTAGATCTAAGATAAATTTAGAAGTAATTTTCCCAAGGTGAAGGCACTAACTCAATCCATCAGACATTTTTAATGCATAAGATGATGAGACAAATGTTTCTAGAGCACCTCTAAGTCCCATTTTCAAAAGTGACTGAGCAGTCTAGTTCCTACTGACTTTCAATAAGACTTAGGGTCCTAAGTGCCAGGTCACTTTTGAAAATGGGACTTAGGGTAAAATTTCAAAAGCACCCATGTTTCTAATACTGTGAAGTTGTGGCCTGCCCTAGAAATACATATCAACTGTCCCGAGCTGCAAATCTTATTCCCCATAAATATTCTTGAACTACCTAGAATACTGTTAAAAGTAGTTCTTTACTAGATCTTTCATAAGCTAAATGCACCTCATACCTCATACAAAGACATGTCAAACACAGCAACCAATACATCCATGAACAATCATGCAAACACACATGTACTTATCTCTAAGTTAAGTAGCCCCACTTACTTTAGTGAAACTGTTCACATGCTCAAAGTTGATATAGTCCATCCATATAGTCTGGCCATAAATTATAACATGAAAGCTATGAGAATGGGAATTGATGGTAACTAAACTAACCAGGATAGACAGTCAAAAAAACCCACTCTATTTCTAGATTAAATAATATGAGTGACATCTAATTTCTAAGTAGGAGTTACAAGTCAATACTGAATGGTAATTAAAACTTATGGTACAGTAATAACTATACCCCATGGAGAACACTTAGCTGTAAAGGAGTTAATTTGAGAGTTCAAGATCTCTGTCATTCTTTGCATCTCAAACATCTTCTTAAACTTGTCAAGCTGTTTTTACTGGCATTCCTTTCTGCAACAATTTCAATGTTTAATTTCATTTATAGCAGCAGGAAAATGTATCTATAATTGCTAACTTGCTTTTACTTTCCAGTGATCCTAGAAATAGAGAACTAAGGGAGGAAACAGTAAATCCCTTGCCCCTCATTGTCTGTAAAAAAAACAACAACAAAATTATTTCTAAAGTTCCCTATATGTCAGTGCAAAAAACAAACAAATAATAGGAGAATGGGGCCATTCTTTCCTCTTTATGTTCTCTCCAAAAGCTTAGGGAACAGGCAGTTTTTAATCTTAGAATCATAGGACTGGAAGGGACCTCAAGAGGTCATCTAGTCCAGTCCCCTGCACTCATGGCAGTATTATCTAGACCATTCCTGACAGGTGTTTGTCTAACCTGCTTTTAAAAATCTCCAATGATGGAGATTCCACAATTTCCCTAGGCAATTTATTCCCTTGCTTAACCACCCTGACAGTTAGGAAGCTTTTCCTAATGTCCAACCTAAACCTCCCTTGCTGCAGTTTAAACCCATTGTTTCTTGTCCTATCCTCAGAGGTTAAGAAGAACAATTTTTCTCCTTCCTCCTTGTAACAACCTTTTATGTACTTGATAACTTATCATTCCCCTCTCCGTCCCCTGTCCCCCCACCAATCTTCCCCCATAGGTCATGGTTTCTAGATCTTTAATAATTTGTTGCTCTTCTCTGGACTCTCTCCAGTGTGTCCACATCCTTCCTCAAATGTGGCACCCAGAAATGGACACAGTATTCCAGTTGAGGCCTAATCAGCACGTAGCAGAGTGGAAGAATTACTTCTCATGTCTTGCTTACAACACTCCTGCTAATACACCCCAGAATGATGTTTGCTTTTTTTGCAACAGTGTCACACTGTTGACTCATCTTTAGCTTCTGGTCCACTATGACCCCCAGATCCCTTTCCACAGTACTCCTTAAAATCAATAATAGACAATAGTCAAGCTGTTGAAAACCCCTGTGTAGACACACACATTTCAGTTTAACAGTTTAGCTTGAACCTGTTCCTAATCAACTTAAGTTAAACTGAAATAAGCCTGACTTAAACTGAAGAAGTGAGCTGTAGCTCACGAAAGCTTATGCTCTAATAAATTGGTTAGTCTCTAAGGTGCCACAAGTACTCCTTTTCTTTTTGCGAATACAGACTAACACGGCTGTTACTCTGAAAAGTGTCAATACAGCATTTTTCACAAGTTTAAATTTAAGGTCACACCCTAAGTTAAACCAGTTCAACTATGTGTATAGATAAGCCCGGGATTCTTCTACTACTGTCACTGTAAGCGAATGTTTACACTGTAATTGGGAGGTGTCACTGCAGCACACATAGACATACCTGAGCTAGCTGTGATCTAGCTAACTCACATCTAGCTCAGGCAATAAAGACAGTGAAGTCTCAGAAGCTCAGAGAGCTACAGCGGCTAGCTCTCCCCACCTGGGACCCTGGGTACATACTAGAGCAGCTGGTGTCCATGATCTAACATTTAATCTATCTTAGACCAAAGCTGACTCTAGTATTTCTACATGTGCTGCAATCAAACCCCCAACTGCAGTGTAGACATACCCTTAGGGTCACATTTTGATACCCTTGTTCACATTGAATATTCCACAAATATTCTCACTGGACATGATTATTGCCTTGCACTTTGTGCAGTCATTTACAGCTGTACTAAGTAGGGCTCACACCACTCTTCTGATTTAGGAGTATTTTACATTCACTTTACACTGGTAATAAGTGACTACACAAGCTGCAAGGCAGTGAAGAATCATGCCTACTGGCTTCAATGGGACCACTCCTGGTGCCAGGTGTAACATTGACCATGAGTAAGGGCAAAGTATTCATTCTTAGCACATTTTGATAACCTACTTAGTCTGATTTAGGTTGATCACCTCTCTCCACCCTTTCCACCCCTTCCCCTCCCCACCCCCAGGAAAACATTTCACTACATGTACACTTACAGCGGTTTGTGGAGTACAGACATTACAGGCTTAGCTATACTCCACAGCGAACGGCAAGCTGCATTCACACTTGATACTGCGATGTGTGGCAATATGCCACAGTGAAAGGCTCTGGCAGTGGAGAGGCAGTGGGGAAAGACTTTCATCATGGTGAGGAGGAAGCAGGACACTACACTGCTAAAAATAGCAGTGTAGATGTGGGAGGCACAGCTTGGGCATGTGGAGAGTCACGCAGGGTATAGACCCTGGGGAGGTTCAGGCTTGTAGGGCACTCTACTCGTCTAAGCTATGCCTCCCCATCTACATTGCTATTTATTCCCTGGCTAGCTGAGGCATGCAGCATCTGTACTCTACACACCATTCAGAGCGTAGACACACCTTTTTGTTGTCCCTCACCAAGATGACCAATGAACATAAGATGAGTACACACCATTACACACAATGCCAATATTCTAGGAGTGCCATTTCTTTTGGCGATTGGACATTTCTTCTTCAGTCTCAAACACGGTCACCCTCTACTAGCTCTAACTGCACTTGATGTGCTAAGGCCAGATTGTGAATACCATGTGCTCACTGAAGACATAGGAGTGCACAATCTAGACCTTGGTGAGTATATTGTGTACGGTAACAGGTCTACTTTGTAAAAATATGGTGTAAACTATAGGCTGGGGCAACATAATCACCATGTTTGTATATAAATCTACACCTGTGCCATAAACTATTAGACCTAGGCCTAATGAGTATTATATTGTTATTTTACATCACTCAAGTGTGCTAGGCATTTTATAGTACAGATAGACAGACAAAGTCCCTATGCTCCCATAATGTATTGGGTGTAACTGACTGGACCACTGATCCATGAGCCCACTACAGAAGTCTGCATGAAGGAGGAGTTGTAAACTACTCCTGGAACAGTGGGGGTTAGATGTAAATCCCAACCTCTCTTGCTTCCAAACAAACAGGATTACTTGCTGTAGCCTGGCAAGGAGAGCTGATCTCCCCTGAAGGGAGAGTTTAGAAAGAGCAAGTGCTTATTTTGTTGGACTCAGACACATAACATACAAGAAGAGAAAGCCACTTTTACCTGTGAAATAAGACTGATTTGACAAGCGTGACAACATCCCGACTGGCGTTGTACCCAGCACAAACAATGGCGACGTGGATCGTCTGAGGGAGAAAAGGAAACAAAAGGAACAAAAATAAAGCCTTTTTTGTGTTTTATCATTCATGAAAGAAAAAACATACATGACAGGGCTATATTTATTGCGGCAATTGTTGGAGATTGGAGTGGGTGGTCTGCAGCTGTTTGCAGCCCACTTGAGGCAGTTTTGTTAAAAACATTTTAATTGAGTTATAACACCATCATCATTCCAAAGTCATTACTGTTGCTAAATTACATCTGATGTAGGAAAGACATTGTATTTATCAACTGTGTGAGTATTTTATATTTGTGTGTATATGTATTCCATATAGATCTGTAATTTCTGTGTATACTATTCAAAGTATGCAAATATGCAGACACATTTTAAACACTATTTTATCTACTGTACTGAGATTTACAAATGTATGTATGTTTGTTATAAGCAGATAAGTTCAGGAATTTTACATCATCTAAAAGCTAAATATGGTTATTTAGCTTTTAATCTGAGGGAGAGCAAGGATGGAGGAAGACACAAAAATAGTTTTACCACTTCTCCCCCATGCTCCTTTGAATCTGAGGCAGAGATTTGGCAAGTTCTTCTTATAGGCTCAAGGAGGGGTAGGGAAAGGTGAAAAGGTGCTACTGGTCCCCAGCAATAATTATTAACTAACTTGATATTTACCCTGCTCTGAATGGTTCACAGTAAATAATTGCCATTGCTTTGGGAAACAGAAAATTAACCTTTACAGATTTTGATTTGAACATCCCCACTCTTCCTTTTTTTCTTTTAAATGAACAAAGAGGGCTCACCACGCTGACAGAACAAAGCTCTGAAACTGGACATAGCTGTAAAGGTGTAGGGATGCCTAGCTGGTTTCCATTTGAAGCTTGGCTAGCTAGTTTCTCACTCAGACAGCTCTCACTTTCTGGAGGGAGTCCACTATGCAGAGAACAAATAGGAATTCTCACTCCTCACCTAGTCAGCAGTCCCCAAAAGTGGACTACAACACAGGCTGGAAAGATCTGTAGGTTTTGAGAGAAATGTATTATCCATACAACCAGAATCTGGAGTGGTGGGTGGCAGGAAGAAGAGCTGCACCATGTGTTAGGTATCAGTAGGGCTATGATTTTGTCACAAGGTCACATAAATGATTGAGTAGAGTTTGTGAAATCTTAGAAATTGTGGTAAAAACATATTTGGTTAGCATCCCTCAGGTTTGACCCATCTGCCCCTCTGTCTCCATCTACATGGGATAGATGGGCAAACCTGATTGGTGCTGTGTCCCCATGCACCAGGTTGCAACGCTCACATGAGGGAGCGGGGCCCAACTCCAGGGGACAGGAGCCACTGCTCTAGGGTGAGTGCAGGGTGGGCTTGCTCTCCTCTCTCACCTTTCAGCCACTGTACCCCACTATATTATTGTGTATGTTGATGTAGCAAAAACTACCCGTGACCTTTCTGTGACTTATTTTTCCCTGGGAAATTTACTAAAAAAAATTTCTTGACAAAATTGTAGCTTTAGCTATCAGTCACATTAGATGTATTGCAAGAAACTTTGGGAGCAACACTGTGAGGTATTCAATGCTATAAACTCACACTGAAGTCAGTGGAGTTGAGGCCATTCAGCACTTAGCAAGAGCAGACCCCGCGTCTGATATAACAAAACAAGATAGGTTGCTAGAGTAAGAGCAGTTTAACCTAAAACTGCTGCATCCATAGACTTGGATTCCGGTATATTCCTAATTGCAATATGCTTGGTTAATCTCCCATCTGGGTGTCTCCCAATTTATCTATGGCTTCATGGAGATCTAAGCCCTTACTGTCAATTAAAGTCATGTTAGCAGACTGGTTTTATACACAGCTTAAATTCTACTTTCTTCAGGTGATTGTAGACTAGGTACAATCATTCCGAAGCCATGTTATAGACTGGGCTTAGACACAATATTGCTTACAAGCAGAGTTTTGCCTGGTCTGTCCTGACCAGAAAAATCAGATTCTAAACTATGTTAGCATGAGCCTGTCCTGTCTCTGACCTCCCTTTTCTAAGCAAGTTGGTTGAGAAGTTACCAAAAATTTCTCTCTCGTGCCATCTGTCAGCTGCCAATGTCCTAGATCCCTCTCAGTCAGGCTTCAGGCCAAAGCACAATAGAGAGACGGTACTTGTTGCTCTGTTGAATTACTTCCCCCGGCCCAGAGGCAAGGGAAACATATCCATATGACTCCTGCTGGACCTCTTTGCAGCACTTGATATTACTGATCACCAGATGCTTCCCAGGCCCTTCCCCTTCTCTTCTTCACACCCCAAGCCTTGCTACAGGCGCTCTTAGGTCAGGAATGTAGAAAGATTCAGTTAATACCTTCAAATTTTGAAAAACTCTGTGTGAGTGTGAGTGAATTATAATGTGAATTCCTTAAGAAGAAGGAAAAGCTATTTCGTTATCAATATTGCATGTGGTTAGATAGGGGCACGGAATGCGCAGTGAGGTTTCATGTTTTATATAACCATTGCCTCCAGCTAAACCCTACAGAGGAAGCACATGTATTTCTGGAAGGCCACTTAAAACATTTTCTTTTTTAACAGCTATTCACTTGCCTTAAATTGGTTGAGGGTATTGAGGCTAGGAATGAGCTAAGCAGTGCTTGACTAAGAATAAGAAGGAAGGTCAAATTTATTTACTTAGGGCCTTATCCTCCTGCCACTGAATTCTATGACACATCTCTCCTGTATTACACAGAGAGAAAGATCAGACCCTCATTGTTCGGAGGAAAAAAATCTGACACCCCATCTTTAGCCCCAGTATTACATTTTTTGATTGTCAGAAAAAAAGCCCAGCACTGGTAACCTGTGTTTTAGTTTTAATAGATATATCAAATTTGTCAGCTGAATAGGCAGCAGGCCTAATTTTATATGAAGAGATAATTAGGACTAATTTTTGCCCTTCAATTGTATTATTTTTCACCTTCTATTTTTTCAGGGAAAAAAAAACAAGCTAAAAAGGGTGACAGGTATCAGATTAAACGTGTTAATTTTTTAATGGGGGTAGGTAATCTATTTTTGACCCTCCTGCCCCTTCCAGTTTGGGTTCATTTTGAAATAGGCCTCACCCTGGCTTCCAGTTTTACACCTGAACATTTGTGGGTGCATGTTGATATACCTTAGATGTCCAACTACCTGATTTGCAGATACAATCAAACAGTTGAAAGTCTAAATGACATCCACTGCAAACATGCAGGCATAAAATGAACTACTACTCAAAAACAGACACCCCCCCCAAGCCCATGGAGTTGACCACACCTCTCCTACAAGAGTCTGCAGTAGCTAATTGTACAGAACATGTGGCTTTGCATCAGCTGCTACTAGATACTCCATTGATAGGCAATTCAGAAGAGCAAACAGATTAGACAGCAGCAATCTAAGGAACAGAAACTCAAGAGTTGTGCAGACAGGACGGCTGGTGCACAAACAAGGAAGTAAGATTTTAAAAAGCACTATGTCTTTATCAGCTCATTTGGAAACATCTGGGGCCAGATTCACAGCTGACGTATATCAGCATTGCTTTAGTGCAGTCAACAGAGGCCAGTTTACACCTGAATCTGGACCACGAGAATCAAAAACAAGACATCAGCCAAATAACAACAGAGACCAACATCAGGAAGAAAAATTAATATTTTCAAGAGCATCAAAAGAGGACAAAAACAAAGTACAATGTAAATCTATTAGAATTTACTGCACAACATCCCTTGAAGGGAATTGCAGCGTTTTCAGAAGCACAGTCCTTGGGTGAATAAATCTCCCACCCCTCCCAGCATTCATTGTTTCTGGTAATGCATTTTATTTTACCTCACACTTCTCCACTGCTGGCTGCTGCCCACACTCTGAGCTGTTCCCTGCCACGATGCCAGCACGCAGACTCTCACTGTCCCCAGTCCCTTCCTCCATGGAGTAGGTTTTTGAGTGATTGCCACGACGGTGCGTTGGGCTCCGGCTCTGCGCCAGGCTGAGCTGCTTGCGGAGTGCCCGGTTCTCCTCCTCCACCTCCCGCATGCGTATTTCCAGGCTCTCCCGCTCCCGCTGGTTCGAGGCTGTGTAATGAGGGCTATGGGGCTGAGATTCGATTGGCGATAGCGACACCGCCTTCCCATCTAAGGGATGGAAAATAATATCTGGATGAGAGCAGGGTTAACATTTTGTGTGTGCTTTACATAGCAAAAACACAGACGTTTATTTCAAATAAATCCACCTCTTATATAGAGTAAGGTCCCAATTCAAGAAAACACTTAAGCACATGGTTAACTTTAGGCAGTTGCTTCAGGCCTACTGACTTCAAGTCCCATTAACTTCAAGGGAACTTAAGTACATACATAAAGATGAGCATGTTTGTCTTGGACAGGGGTGTTTGCCAGAATCAGGGCCTAAACTGGAAGACAATGAGGAAAAGGAGGATTTAATATAATGACAATTAATATATTGTTAGAGGAAGTGACAATTAACATACAGTGAGGGAAGAAAATGTTTAAAAAAAAAATGTATGAGAGAGTATTTTTTCTATTCTCCCACCCAAAAAATTGCAGCATTTCAGATGTCACATCTTGCCAAGAATTGACCCTGCATGATTTCATGTGTGAGGGGGTGATTTACATCACTCAGGAGAGACCCAAGATACAGGAGAAGGAAAACATAATTACATATAAAGTACCCAAGAGAGGATCATTCCACTGTCTGTTCCAGGTGTGTTATTGCCACAGGGGTTTAGAGAGAGGAAATGGAGAGAGGCAGCCAATCTTTTAGTGACAGAGACATTCTTCCAAATTGGTTTTAACAGAGCAATATATTCATGGCAAATGTTTGAGAGGTGATTAAAAAAACCAAATCTAGTGTTAAATAATTTTCAGTTAAAATTAAATGAGACCAATAAAAATGAATGGTTACAGGTGTCCACAGAGTTGCGGGACAGTCTGTAGTTAACAAGGGCTAAGTACACTGCAACACGTCACTGCAATGAGGATGATGGGTGAATGTCTTGTACAGAGTACTTCTCAAAAATAAACTTTCTGCCCACATGCATTTTAAAGGCTGTACTGTTTCACAATCCCCCTCACTGTACACAATCACACTGGCTTTATCACCAATTTGTGAGTGGCTTAGAAAACACAAAATCATATAGTTATTGCTGAACTATCCTTATTACCAGAACATCACCTCGTTCTTAAATTTATCTCCCTGCTGCAAAGACCCTCTTCATCTCCTGCTTCGCTCTACTGTTTTTCTTACTTGATCAATGCTAAACTCCTCAAACTGAGGTTATGAAAAACTGTTACAGAAATGAGAACCAGTTTTCAAGCCTCCACTGTTACACATCAGATACACACACACACAAATATGCATGAACTATATATTAGTTTCCCCCCCCCCATTTAATTTTGTAAAAATATGAATATGTATGATAGGTGTGTCTGAGTTTGTAAATATGTGTAAAGATAGAATTCTGATGCTTGTTTGTTGATATTTGTAACTTGTTAAAAAAAAAACCCAAATACTTATTTTTTTTAACATAAACAAAACAACATTTTCTTAAGGTTGCAAAGCCAAGCACACAACAGTTAGGAAATACCAGATTCAGAGTTGCCTGATTATCCTTAACCTGCCCCCTTATGAATATGCATTATGACACAATTTTTACAGATCACATCCTTTTCTTTCCACTGGATCCCACCTCATTCGGGAATAGTCAACACAAAAATCTAACATTAGCAAAACTACCTATTGTTTAGAGCTGGCCAAAACATGTTAAAAAATTAGCAATAATGTTTTCCTCATCATTTCAAAAAAAATTTTTTTTTAAATGCAACCAATTCTATAGTTATTGGTGACAATTTTTTTATGCCCTTTAAACTTTTTTTTTGGTAAAAATTCTGCTGCAGGGCTGGTGACACCCAATCCCTGTAGCCTCAATGGGAGGAAGCTGCACTCCAGTCCACTGTTACCAATCAATCTTTGTTTCATTGATTTCAATGTGTCAGCTGAAATTGACGTTTACTGAAATCTACTGATTTAAACTGAATCCTGCCAAGCCTAGCTATTTGATATGAAGTTCTACATAGAAAGTGTTAAATACGAAGAGGTTTTTTTTTTCCTCCAAAGAATCTCATAAGGGCTACTGCAACAACTCCCTCTGCACAGCATTGCTTTCTTACCAACTCGTGATTTTCTCACTAGTCTTGCAATAGCAGGTGTTCTTCTTAAAACCCCAACAGCTGGAGGCAAGTGACTGTGAAAATCTCAGCTTTCATTTAGAAGACAAGGAAGTTTCTAGCCCTCATGGGTAGAAGAGCCCTGCGCGGATATAAATTTATATCCACAGACATAAAATCGGTATCCGTGGAACCGCAGGGCTCTCGCAGGAACCGCAGCAGCGAAAGGAGTAGAACATGGGGCCACCACTCCCAGGAGCCAGTGCCCCGAGCCAGCAGCTCCTCCTGTGTGGCTGTACCACCCTCAGCCCCACCCCACCCCTGTCCCTTCCACGCAGCTGTCTGCGTGACTGCATCTCCTGTCTGGGGGCGGTACAGCTGCGCCAAAGGACAGGGCTGGGGGAGGGGCTGGGGGCGGTACAACTGCGCAGAAGGACAGGGCTGGAGCCAGTACAGCAGCGCTGGAGAATCTGCTGAAACAGGGCCCTGGCTCCTGGGAGTGGCAGCCCCATGTTCTGCTCCTTTCTCCGTTGCAGTTCTTAGGAGACCCCTGCGGATATCTATTTATATCTGCGGATATCCGTATACGCGGATATAAATTTGTATCCACACACAGGGCTCTACTCATGGGTACAGAGAAAAGTCTGAAAATATGAACTGGTTTTACCGAAAGGCTCAAACCAGAATGCAAAGAAAAAGAATCCAAAACTTAAAAACTAAAAACAAAACAAAAAACCACAACATGATTATTAAGCCAAATTCATGATTTTGGGGACATGGCTCACGATTTCTGAAAGCTTAGGGTTGGCAGTACCGGTATGGTGTGGGTTAAATATTCTTGTCTGAGAGAGATTTGCAGAGACATTGGCTTCAGTTCACCGATGAACCTATCTGAGGAGTTTCTTAATGTTGCAGAGTAGTTTGATACCCAGGCCCAATCTCCATGCCCACTTAACTTAGCCCATGATCAGTTTTAAGAATGTTATGTATATTTGTTTCACCTGGCCTTTAAAGAGAGGTAGGTGGACTGAGGTACGGGCTGATATAAAGAAGCACTAGTATTTGACTGATTGAGTATGCTGCTAGATAGAAGGGTTGAGTTGGTTGTACTGCACTTTAGTTTTATACTTTAAATAGTTGGTAGGGTGCTCTACGGTGATATATGGGCATTTTTTATTTAATCTAAATCAAAATAAAATAAAACCATTCATAATACGGACTGAGAGAGTTTTGTCTGAGAGCTTGCCCAGGTAAGAATACAAGGAACCAGACAGTGTGCTGTGAGGCAACTAGAAAGCTTTTGAATGCTGTAACAAATATTAATAAAGCTATTAATTTTTGTTCCTCACTTGGAGTTGCTGATCCATGTTTGGTCCTAGGCAGGCTCATACCTATTTTATTTTTGTACGGTTGTCAAGCCTTTTACCCCAATCTTTCTGTGTTAATAAAATTTTACCAAAGAAATAAAAAATGACTTGCTAAATTTCACTGCTATAGACCACATATTAAATACTGAAACTGGAGTAATTATGGCATGGTAGCCAAAAGGCGGTGGTTTATCATCAAAGTAGGAATGCTAAATCGAAAACTGCTTCCCATATCTTAACCCTCAATGAATCCATAAAAATATATTAACAATAAAAAAATTAATTCTACAGTGTTATCCCTATCTTACAGATGGGGAAATTGAAGATGAAAGAGGTTAAGAACATAAGAATGGCCATACTGGGTCAGACCAATGGTCCATCTAGCCCAATATCCTGTCTTCTAACAGTGGCCAGTGCCAGATGCTTCAGAGGGTATGAACAGAACATGGCAATTATCGAGTGATCCATCCCCTGTCGTCCAGTCCCAATATTTGGCAATCAGAGGCTATGGGACACCAGAGCATGGAGTTGCATCCCTGACAATCTCGGCTAATACGACCTACCCTCCATAAAGAGAGAAGAGTGCCACCTACTGGGCACTTATACCATTTCCTGGAGCACAAGGCGTTTTTCCTTGCAGGCTCCCCTACCCAACCACATTCTCAAAATGACCCTCCTTAGCTCACAAGATCATCTATTCACAGCCCAAGTGTGTAATTTGCCCAAGGTCACAAACTGAGTCAATGGTAGGGTCAGGAATAGAACCCTTGAATTCTTGGCTCCTAATACCATGTGGATGCCACTAGGTAAGTACATTGTCTAGATGTTTCCGCTAAAATGATCAGGAGTGAAAAATTCTTGACATAAAGGCACTGCCTACCATGTCTCATTTAACTGAGTTAAATGTCTAGATTAGGAAAATAGGTTGTGTTTAAAAATGCATTAGTTAACATGTTTTTAAATACTAGTGTAGACAGAGTCTAACACCTTTAAATACATATTAGCTGGCCACGGTCAATTCTAGGCTCACTCCTAGATAAGATGAATGTTACAATTAACACCTCTCACAGATAACCTTTCAGTCAGTCTGATTGCAGACCCAATAAAACAACGCTCCTTTAGTTACATTCTGTTCACATTTTAATGGTTTTTCTTTGCATCTTTAAGGACAATAAACTTAATATTTTAAAAACAAAGGCTGACATTCTGCAGATAGAAATGGGGGTCACAGTTGGCCACCTTCACCAGTTTGCCTCTGGATCTCCCATGAGCAAGTTCACTCAAAGCCCATTGCGTAGCAATTTATTCCCACAGGGAGCCTTGCACAGAATTACAAGAACTCTAGATAGCAAGAGAAACAAGAAGAGAGGAGACAGGGGAATGCTAACAAATGCTTTTTGTAGGTGGGTAGATGGTTTCTTTTGTTTTGGAACACTGATTCAACTTTAATCACCTATTACCTCAGCAGCTCCTGGACTTCTGTTCTCCGTTAAGTCATGGCAGATGTTGGTTACAAGGACCACAAGCTTGAAGTCAGGTTTGTTAATAGTTTGGTGTTTTAATGTCTATATCTCCACACAAGGATCCTAGGGGATACTAAGTTTCTTGTTCCCACTCTCACTGAGAATTTTTTCTCCCCTATGTCTAGGGCACAGTTTGCAAGTCGCTCACAGATGATATCAGTTGGAATTAGACAACAGTGCCCGATGAGCTGTTTTGGTAGTTGCCTATAGAACTGCTAAGTGAAGCAGAGCAATTTACTGCAGAAGTCTGAAGTGTAAACACAGCACCGTCTAATTCCAATATGAGTGATCCTCATGAGGCACTAATGAATTTATTATACTGATCTCCTTTAAAAAAAAGAGGGGGGGGGATGACTTTTGTGCCTCTGATGAGGTCATGTTGCCAACCCTGAAAATTGAGGTCCTCGGAACAACTGCAGCACAGGAATCAGCAAGTCAAGCTTCCCCACATTACCTGGGTAAGTTTCCTCACCCCTGACCTGGAGAAACCATTTGTACATGTATGAGCTCGAGTTGCCTTGGCCTATTCAAGACTCAGTACTGATACTGCCAATAAAAGTGCCACTAGTTACTGCACTGAAAGCATCAACTGTTTTCACACAGCATACCAATCGTCAGGTAATTACCCCTTTTGGTTGCTTACTATCCTGGCCTGGATTCAGGCTCCAATTTCGGCAAAGACCTTCAGCAAGTGTTTAACTTTAAGCCCATGCTCAAGTTCCACTGAAGTTAATGGGACTTAAGTTAAGCACATGCTTATGTGTTTTGCTGAACTGGGGGCTCAGACATGAAACATCAAGCCCCATTGCATCCCCAAACTAGCCTGCTGCTCTTTGCGTTATTCCTTTCTCATCCCTCACAGCAATCCATCAATCATTCTCTTGAGCAAAATATCCATTCACAATTAGTATGTTTGGAAATCATATACATTATTACACACAAAAAACAACATTAAAAGAATGTAACGGTTGCGAAGTCAAACACACAAAAGTTAGGAAGTGTATGAATTAATTTTGCCAGTGCAACCTTCATTTGGCCCCCTAGGCACACGCATGACGACAGTCATTAAGTACGTGATCACATACTGGGATTCCTGCCTCTTCAGTGAGCACGATGGATAGTGTTCAATGAAGGAGCAGCCATTCTATATTTTGTTTTTTCCTCCTTACTCAGGCCTCATTTACTGCACACAATTCAAACCCTCCTCTGAAGACAGAATTGTTAGGTTCCTCATGGCCTTTTTCTATGGTGGTCACCATTAAAATGCCTGAGTGCTTCACAAACATTAACTTGTTTTTACAACCCCCTGTGAGATGAGGGTACGTTACTAGTTCAACGTATAGTTGGGGAACAGAGGCACAGAGACATTAAAATCAAAGGGGTACACTAATTTTGGGTGTTCAATCTAGATGCGTATGGCTTGATTTTTCAGAGCACTTCGTGTTTTATAGCTTTTTATATGTTCAAAACACAGCTCCTATTGACTTTAGTTGCAGTTGTGAGTGCTCTCACTTCTGCAAATCAGGTGCCAGGGTCCCAGGTTGGATACCTTGCAAAATAGGAAAACACAACTTAGTGACCACCTGTGAAGTTTGGTTTAAGTGATTTGCCCAGCACCACATAGAATTCTGCAGCAGAGGCAGGGATAAAATTCAGCTCCCCGCAGTGGATTTCAACTGCCTAAACCACTAGACCAAACATTGTCTTCCTGCAATTCCCTTTCTCATTCACTATACACCTTCCTACCTCTGTTGTGTGCTCCAGGATGTGAGGGCAGCCTAGCCTCCTGCTTCTCTCACGTTCCCTGAGCGGATGCTGAGGGAGTGTGCTCCCCGCCCACCATTCACCCCTGGCCCTCCAGAACTTGTCATCAGACTCCTGCCCTGTAAGACTTCCCAGGCGCCCATGACATGTAACGTAAGTCTGTTGAACACCATCCAGCAGGTCTGCCTCCGAACTGTGCCCAGGAAAGATCTACACACACTCGTGCTTCACACCACCCACTTCCTTGCATCCCACCCTGACACCAAGCGGCAGGACCTGCTGCCACCTAAGTAGGGCGAGGAACCCTGGTGGGGCCAGCCTGTACTCCACTATGGTCTCACAACCCACCAGGAATATTAGTTGCCGGCACCTTCATGGAGCCGTAAGCCCAGGTGTGTACTTGGCAAAGTTCATGAACTCCCTCAACACCTGCTGCGACAATTGGGAGAGGCACACATCTACATAGAGTGTCAGGTTGCAGCCCCTCTTCTGACTCCTCCAGAATCTCTTACTGTGGTTCTGGCTGCAGTTTTCCCTGCGTCTCCTGATAGCTGCACACCCGAACCACGGACCCACGAAGTCGCAGGACCTCCTCATCAACGTCCTCCTGGCACTGGCCAAGAAAGCCATTCATCATACCAAGAGGAGGAAGCTGAATGGGGGAGTGTAACAACGAGAAGACTCACCAGCATGGCGCCTCCTGTAGGTCATCTGCGAATTAGCTTTTTCCAGCCTTGGAGCGCCCCCTGCTGGCCAGTGTCTCACCTGCCTCAGGCCCCCATGTCCCTCCCAGACCTTGGTGCCCCTTACCTCATGATTCTGCCTCCAGCAGTTCCCCCACACTCTAGGTCTCCCCTCCCCAGGGGACCCCCAATCCGCTATCCCCACCTTGCCTCAGTAGCTACTGCCAGTCATCACCTAGCCCTTTTCTCAAGGGGCAGACTGCCATCTGTAATGGCCACTCATCACTGGCAAGGGGATTGGACCAGCTGCCTCTGCCTATCCCCAGGCTGCACCTCTGCAGCCCCAGTACCTCATTAGGCCTTTAACAAGGCCTCAGCCTGGGGAGTTGCCAGGCTGGAGCTCCCCAGCTCCTCTTACCCTTCCCCAGCACTGTTCTGCTTTAGGTACCCTGCGCTCCCAGGGAGCTAGGTCCTTCCCACTCCAAGGCTGGAGCGAGACTCTTTCAGCTCCTGGCCCCCCAGCCCTCTTATCAGGGCCAGCTGGGCCCTGATTGAGCTGGCCACACTTGTGGCCAGCTACTCTCTCCACTGCTCTCACTGCT
Organism: Lepidochelys kempii; assembly: GCF_965140285.1. Taxonomy (NCBI): domain Eukaryota; kingdom Metazoa; phylum Chordata; order Testudines; family Cheloniidae; genus Lepidochelys; species Lepidochelys kempii. The sequence continues at coordinate 255,914,124 of NC_136380.1, forward strand.
TATCCCAGCCGCAGCCCTCTCCCAGGCTGCTTTTAACCCCTGTTCTGCTGGAGTGGAGCAGCCACCCCACTACAGGGTGGGAGGTGTGCTCTGCAACCATGGGTCTATTTGTGGTGCTTTGTCTGCTCCAGTCTTTGGGCAGAGTTTCTCTGAGCGGTGTCCACTGGATTCTTGGATGCCTTTGAGGAGCAATGGGCACTTTCCAGGGTTCTCTGCTTGTTGTCCACCTTTTGACCCCTGATTCTTTAGCTCTGACCTCACACCGCTCCTGTTTTTTTCAGTTTGTATGGCAACTTCCATCTTCTCTGTATGTATGTATGTATGTACGTGTGTGTGTATATATATCTTCTTACTGTATGTTCCATTCTATGCATCTGATGAAGTGGGCTGTAGCCCACAAAAGCTTATGCTCTAATAAATTTGTTAGTCTCTAAGGTGCCACAAGTCCTCCTGTTCTTTTTGCAGAAATTAACTGTAGCCAGGGCTCAGTGGTTCCTCCCCCTTACTTGAGGCAGGGCGGCCTCTAGTTATGGGCAGGCCAATACCCGCCCGCCCCAGTACTACAAAGAGTACACACCTTCCTACTTCTGCAACAAATGAGGCAGAGATCCAACAAACAATGGCATCATTCACAACTCAGCCCCAATTCATCCCCAGAGCACGATCCCTCTTGTGCAGTGAATGACACACCACACAGTTCAGTGGAAAAAACAGTACTTGATCATGTCATTAAGAACTGTATCATAATGCATGTGCAGAAGGCTGAATTAATGTTCCATGAGCAGCCTTACTTCTTTCATTCCCTAACTGGGGTTTGGGGTATTAAATTGAGAAAGTTGAGGATAAGGCAGTAAAATACAGAAAGAGTTCACATCAATCTACTAGGAGAAACCCACTAAACATAGCATGATAAATCTGCTAAGCACGAAATAACCATTCCCACCAACCCCATCCCCACAGATCTATAACCTTGCAAGGTCACACAGGCACAACCCCTTCCTTGGACAAGAGAGGGAGGGGACAGAAATTCTATGGAAAGACATTACCGAGGAACCTGGCACTTGGAGAAGCACTGGTAGCATGGCAAGCCAGGAGCAACAGAGAAGCTGGAGACAAGGGGAACTGTATATAGGGCATGCTGAAGCAAAAGCCAGAGAACTGTGGGAGAACAGGGTGTGACTTTTGGACATTGCAGATGGATTCAGGTCTATGAGGAATTCCTGGAAAAGTAACACTGTCTGGGGCAGAGACGTAGTGCAGAGGGGTTCTAATGGCATACCCCACTAACCGATCCTGCCAGGAAACCTGCAAGTTCCTTCTTGTTTTTAATATAAGATTGTACTGGAAAGGACATCCCAGACAATAGGCCTGAAGAGCCCAACCCTCAGACTGCTCTGTAGGGGTCCCAACAAGAACATCTCTACGTCACTTTGACCAGTAACTGTTTAAGCCACTGAACCTAGGGTATCTGAAACTTTTCCCTTTTGTGCCATCCTTCGTAAAATACCCCTTCACTTTAGCCATATGTTTGAGTGGTTCTGGGGACTCACCAGGACTAGCACCTACAGAGCTTAGCTGCTGAAGCACCATCAGCATTTGCCTCCAAGTCACGGCAAGTACCTCAGAGGTTTGGTGTACCACAGCACAGAGCAGCTATAATAGTTACAATATTATGTGTTTTCCTCTGAATGTGGCACTGGTTCTTTCACTAGTATTCATTTTTTGTAGACAACCAAATTTCCTAACTAAATGTTAAGATTCCCATTTTATTTGTAAATTAAAAACAAGAGCCAACAAACATTAACATACCTCGTTAATTTCTTTGCCTACAAAATAGCCTCTCTTTTTTCCCTCCTCCTGTCTCCCTCCTCATCTTCCCCTCCCTGCTTGCACTGGAAAAATTCATGTGTCCACAAGAAAAGGACTAAAAATAACATCTCCCCTTATTTCTTCCAGAAGTGGAGCTGAAAGAAAATAAGGTTTTATCAGGATGGGCATTGAGAGAAAGTAAGATTATATCAGGGATTTGGCTTGACAAAGATAACATGTTATCAAGAGGGGGCCTTGGCAAAGATAACACATTATCAAAATCAGGAGCGAAGCTTGGGGAAAATAATGTGTTAATACCTATTAGGTTCTAAATCAAGCATCTGTGCGCTTGATGAATCGTTATTTTTTCCAAGCCCCACTCCTGCAAAGATGTTGATTTTTTGGCAAACGATGCTTCTGGATAACACTTGGGGGAAGCGCTTTCTCTAGCGGCACTAGAGGGATTTTCTCCTTTTTAAAATGTTCTTGGTGAAGGATCCCTGCCTGACAGCCCTCGAGGCTAGAATTTCTATACCCAGAACAGGATAGCAGGCCACACTTCCATACAAAGTCTCCGCAAGTACTTCAGGGGGAACCACATGTAGGGGAAAGAAGGCCAATCAAGCCCCAGTACCCATTCTGCCCTTGATCTCTCTCCCCCAAGGCTGGCAATTGTTGCCTATTATAATGATGATTTCTGGGATGTGAGGACTTGCCTACTAAGATGCAGACTGAACAGCCATCAGATGGTAACGGCTTTTGGTCACTACCACCCATTTCTGGATAATGAATGGCCAATTCGAACTGAAAATGCTCCGTATCTCATTACTAAACCCGTGAACTGCCCAGTAGACGAAGTACAATTACAGTCAGCTCCTGAAAATGAGAAACAATTCAAAGTAGTGTGAACAAACCCAAATCACTACCTCAATGTGGCAGAATGTGGGTGCCTACAACTCATTATTATATAACACACACTTTATACAGAAGAAATTGCATGCTGCATTTATGCTCTTACACGCGGGAACCTAAAACTTTTATGTAATAGAGACCAGTGTGAATTCTGAACATACTGACATCACAGCCATTGTAACCTAGTGCTTCTATTGTTTAAATGATGACTTATGCAGCTTTTGAGACCATTTATTTATCATAGAATCACAGAAGTGTAGAACTGGAAGAGACCTCGAGAAGTCTTCTACTGCAGTTCCTGGTATTCAAGGCAGGACTAAGTATTATCTAGACCATCCCTAACAGGTGTTTGTCTAACCTGCTCCTAAAAATCTCCAGTGAGGAAGATTCCACAACCGCCCTAAGCAATTTAACTAAAAACAAGAAATAACTTACAAACATAGTACTGAGGCTGCTGTAATGTAGCTTGCCTTTGTCTGCCTCGGTCTTTACAGTCGATTTCTGTCTCTGTATGTGTGAAATGGAACAAGAATTGTGTCACTGTATAGAAGCCTGCAGGATCTGTGGCTACTCTACACTTCCTGCTGAAACTTAACCCTTTATGGCATAGTGCTCTTCTGAATAAATGCTCTTACCTGTTTCTGTTGACCCAGAAAGCAGACTTTTCCAGAACCTGATTGTGGGGCACTGAGCCACTGCTTTCCTGTTACCAGAACCGGAGGGATGTGAGTCTCAAGGCAGATATTACATAGCAGTGGGGAAGGGAAGCTACTTTAATGTGCCTTGTTTAAATTGACCTTTAAAGGCTAACATGGCTGCTTTCAGAGGTGCAGGATTTTTATGTGGATGAACTATTATTTTCCGGCTTGACTTTTTTTTATATACATGTTTTGAAATAGTTTTGACTAGGTTTGATCTGTTCTGTTTTAGAAAAGTGGTAAGAATAAATGAGTCTATAATCACACTGATGAAAAAAGGTTAATAGAAATTTTAATGAAAGTACACCAGCAAAAATTAAGGGAGATTGCAAGGCTGTAATCAGCAAGCAGACAAAATCCCTTCGGTTCAGAATGCGGTGGAAGCATTTATATTGACAAAGGAAAATAAAAAACCTTGATCTTGACAAAGAACTCAAACAATTAGTGCACTGTATGTGTGATGTGCAGAGACCATTGGCTGTGACTTCCAGTCACAAGCTAGCCTGCAAAAAGTTTAAGTAAAACCATATATAATAGTATTTATTTTATTAAATCCTTCCACAAAAATATTTTGCATTTAAGAAATATATTTGAAGACAATTACGTGTTGGAAAGATATTGATCCATTTGATAAAGGCCAAGAAAATGTGGAGTATTTCTGTAACAAGCTTGCAAGAATTGAGCTCTACTTCCCTGATTCAGAAAAACATTCCTATTTAGGATAGCACTGAAGCACATCCACAGGATTTAAATGCATGATTAAAGCTAAGCATATGCTTAAGTATTGTCCTGAATAGGGATAGACTTAAACATATGTTTCCGTGCTTCTGTGAATCGGAGCCTAAACTTGAATTAGTATATAACACACACTTTATCCATTAGGCTACAAAGTCTGATTTCCTCTGTTTGGTGATATCTAAACCTAGTAAATGTAGCCTTTCTGAAAAGGTTTTCTTTTGCTTGCTGCCCAGGAAACACTGTTTGTTTGTGATTGGTCATAGGGGATGTTACCATATACTGACCTACCACAGTAGAGTGCTTTGTGCATTTCTGGTGCTACGTAAAAATGATTAATAACACTATGGCCTACACATGCAAAATTTCATGAAATATTAGAACCATTCCTGCTTCCATTGAAATCAAGGAGTTTTGCCTTTGACTTTTGTGGAAATGGAATTAGGCTCCTAACGTGCTGTCTTTGCTTCTATAGCAAAAAAATGTAAAGAGCCGTGAATTTCCTATGTATTGACTGCAACTGGAACCATAAATATGGAATCTTGTCTAATGATTCTTTTATATGCAGCTCATTATTTGCAAATGGACCAACACTCACATTGACTTCAAGTATGATCAAGATATAAATCAGTACAAAATCATATAAAGAATTAATTTTCTTTACAATAGCTTCTGTAGGAGTCACCTCAGATTCACTAGGTACTTGCCAACTGTACCTCAGTAGGAGGGATACTTTTATTTTTATTTATTTAATTATAGCAAAGTATCTGGGGGGGTTAAGCCTCCCCGCAAAAAAGATTTCCTTTGCTAATACATTTCAGTGGAGCCTAGTGACATAACTAGTGGAGGAAAGCTCTTGGGTGAAATTCTGATCTTATTGAAGTTAATGGTGAAACTGCCATTAACTTCAGTTGGGTCAGAATTTCACCGTTTGTGGAGTGTGATTTCATCAGAACTGGAAGGTTATAGCCTGATTGATATGCTAAGGTTTTTGATAAGAAAAAGTGCTTTTATCAGAATCAGTCAATGTGTTGGCCAGCTCTGACCATTTTTTGGCTTTCTGTTTAGAAAACATAGGATCACGGAGAAACAGGGAAAACTTTTAAATATGCTTGCAAATTTAGTTCTGTTTACAGGAATGTTTATGGACAGCTTATGGTTGGGTGGTGCTGTCAGACGTAATTCAGCCAGTCACCATCCAGTTCACATTATTTTGTACACCACCATTTTATTTTTTTTCAAATTCTGGCTTGTTTTTTTTTCTTTTGTCACTTTAAAAGTCGTATTTCACCCCTCTGATGTCGTAGCTGTGAAATATAGCTTACTGTTTGCATCACAGCTATGAAGTGATTTTACTTTTGCTAGCTACTTGTGAGACTTTTTGCTGTTATCTGCTAGATGATGATCTGTTATGACATTTTTCTTCATAAGGAAGGAGGGGAAACTCACTCATGAGTTATTTTGTCTCTGCTCACAAGTGAAGATAAATGTCATAACAGAGATCAGCCATCGTGTATTCTGAATGTGTAGTTATTTGCATTTTTCTCTCACTGTTCTTCAGGACTGAAGTGGCTTAATGACAGGTGCAACGAATGAAAAATGATGGAAATGTGTGTGGAGAATAGAAGGCTCTGAATACTAGAAGACTATTAATAACTTATGCACTATTCTGTCACCTTTGAAATAACACAGGTGTATGTTAAATTAGAAAAATAAACTTGTGTATTTCCACTTGTATTATGCATGTATAAAATATTTTTTTAGAAAGTAGAGAGGTCATGTTGCTTGAGAGAGCTAGTTGGGTTTTTGGGGGGTTTTTTTGTATGTGTATGTTTGTACTGTCGCTTCTGTACTGAGCAGTAGCAGACTTGCAGGCCTTGCAGGTCACTTTCCTATTGGAAGATAAATAAGTCATGTGAAATCTGGGTATTTTCTTAATTTAAATTTAACTTTCATATAACCTGTCAATAAAACCAGTCCTTGAACAGAGGTGGTTGATCAGCATACAGGCAATCCTCTCTTTCAAAAATCTCAGTCAAAACACCTATGCCTATTTCAGAGGCAGCTAGGGTTGCCAACTTCCTAATCGCACAAAACTGAACATCTCTGTCCAGCACCTTCCCCGAGGCTGTGCCCCTTCTCTGAGGCCCCGCCCCTACTCGCTCCATCTCCCCTGCCTCCGTCGCTTGCTCTTCCCCACCCTCACTCACTTTCACTGGGCTGGGGCAGGGGATAATGGCTCCAGCTGGGGGTGCGGGCTCCGGGGTGGGGCTGGGGATGAGGGATTTGGGGTGTGGGAGCCGGCTCCAGGCAGGGGGTTGGGATGTTGGGGGATAAGGGCTTTGGACTGGAGGTGCGGGCTCCAGGTGGGGTCAGAAATGAGGAGTTGAGGGTGCGGGAGAGGGCTCCGGGCTGGGTCAGGAAGTTGGGGTGTGGGGAGGGTGAGGACTCCGGCTGGGGGTGCAGGCCAGGGATGAGGGGTTTGGGGTTCAGGAGGGGGCTCTGGTCTTGGGCCGAGGGATTCGGGGTGCAGGAGGGGGTGCGGGCTCTGGGGTGGGGCTGGGGATGAGGGGTTTTGGGTGCAGGAGGGGGCTGGGGCAGGGTGTTGGGGGGGTCTGGGCTCCGCGAGGGAGTTTGGGTGTGGGAGGGGACACTGGGCTGGGACAGGAGGTTCGGGGTGCAGGTTCCCAGTGGTGCTTACCGCAGCTCCTGGGAAGCGGCCGCCAGGTCCTTGGAGCCCCAAGATGCATGGGCAGCCAGGGAGGCTCAGCATGTTGCCCTTGCACCCGCAGGCGCTGCCCCTGCAGCTCTCATTGGTCACGGTTCCCAGCCAATGGGAGCTGCGGAGCTGGCCCTCAGGGTGGGGGCAGCGCATGGAGCCTCCCTGGCCACCCATGCATTTAGGGGCTGCAGGGACCTGGCGGCTGGTTCCAGGAGCTGTGCGGAGCTAGGGCAGGCAGGGAGCCTGCCTTAGCCCCGGGCCCCTGCTGCACTGCCAATCAGACTTTTAATGGACTGGTCAGCGGTGCCGACTGGAGCCACCAAGCTTCCTTTTTGACTGGGCATTCCTAGACTGGACGCTTGGCAACCCTAGAGGCAGCACCTTTGCCCCAAGAATTGACTCCAGATACAAACATTAAGGCATAGAGTAAACTTTCCTACTGCTTGCGACACCACCCAGCACAAACTGTATCATAAAACGAACAGCAGCATTTCTTCAAAGACTGAAGAATGCTTGCATGCTATGAAAAAGAACTTATGTAACAGCACCATAACAGCACCATCTCGTGACTACTGCCATAACAATATATATATGGGCATGGACATGGACATCCTCCATGGGTAAGTTGAAACTAAGTCCCAGCTGTAAGCCTTAGGCCTGGTTTTCAGATGCTGGACATCCACATCTCTTCAGACCTCTGTTTTTCATCCCAACCGCTCTGCTTAGCCAAAACCAACCTAACCCACCTCAGCCTTCACATATCTCATCTTAGAGTAAAATATTTCTGGAAAGTTTTAAGCAGCTCACAAAGAAGTTTAGTATGACTATATGTTGCAGACATAACGTGTAGGTGGGGAACAGCAGGAATCGAGTCCTGGATCAGATCTAAAAGCACCAGTCTGTGCAGTCTGAGCTAAATGACCCAGGTCTGTTAATGCAAAGGCTGTAGTGATGGACTCATAAACCTCTATATGGTCCAGCCACTACTGGAAGATGAAGAGCCACACTGTAAACTTGGGTTACACAAAGATCTTCCTACTGTTCTTTTGCAGGTTTTTTGGCTTCTCTTATCCCTGAAGCAAATGTAAGTACAACTTCTCCTGCAGTGCTATATGAGCATTAGGTGAGCCTTTGTAGGTTCTCTGGTGTTATAATTGGACTGGTTGGAAATCTTCCAAGATTTCTAAATTGGATTTTTGATTAAATAAACATTTTCACAGAAGGTATTTGCTTTCCTTGAAAATTTTGGAATTTTCAAGAAAATCCCAAACCCCAAAATGGGTGAAATTTTTTTTTGTTTCAATTTTTTTGAAACTATCCATTGAAAGTTGAAATTTTCTATTGAAAGTTTCCATTGAAAGTTGAAATTTTCCATTGAAAAATAACCTAGTATTGAAACAGGTCTAGTTATTATGTAAACTGAAGGCGGTGTTACCAAAATAACAGAACGTGGAAGATTGTACATGTAAAAACATCCACGTGCACTATTTGCATGCCTCAGTTTGAAGCATGGTTTGGAAAGTGGGTATGGTCATGATGGGGGGCGTGGCTAGCTGAGAACCATACAGAGGGCAGATGGTTCCAGTCTGGAGGAAATAGAAGATGGAAAGCCACTGTTGGACAAGAAGTCCAGTATTATGAATGGGAGGAGAAAGCTACATGTGGAGGTCAGAGGTTGTCTTGGAAGCAATGGGCTGCATCTGTGCTCAACTTGTGTTGTCCACTGGAGTTTCTGCATGGTTTGCAAGGTCTGCAGGGTCTCTTGTTACAGAGCAGTTCTTAAGCATTTTTCAAAATGTAAGGAAGTTCCCAGGCAAACAGATTTTCTAACACTGAAAAACACTTTACCTTATTTCAGCAAAAGCATCCTAGAGAATGTTATCTAGCCAGAAAACTACGTTCCGGTTTCTGGTTCTCATGATGGCACTACAACAGCAGAGTTAAGGTTATTATTTGGGTGTCTCACCTGGGTATTGGCCTATCTTTTGAATATTTGGGGCTTCTGTATAAGATGGAACCTTAACTTGGAATTCCAGACTCTAACATTTGTGTTTTTTGAGAAAATGGAAGGATTTTTAAGAGTGTTTTGGCTCAATTTGAGTGATAGAGTATTTAACTTTTAAATGTAGGTCAACAGGTTTTTGCGTCCGCATGTATATATCTGTATGTTTAAGTGTAGATTTTTATTTTTCCTGAATGGCTGACGTGATTAGTATACGAAAGCATATGCAAAGTAGACCCTCTCACCCAAATCCCCTAAATGCAAGTGCTGTACAATCAGGAAATGGATTCTAGTCTTCATTGTTGCTACAGCAGGGAAAGCGCCCTTTACATATGCAAATACTGCTCAGAAGTTTAACTTAATAATTATCAGCTGGAGTCTCTATTGATGAGCAGCTGAGCCAACTTCAGCAGGAGAATTCTGCAGGATTCTGCATTCTCTTCAGCAGGAGAATCTGAATTAACTACTACTAGGCCAGGGGTGGGCAAAAGTTTTGGCTCGAGGGCCACATCGGGGTTGTGCAACTGTATGGAGGGCCGGGTAGGGAAGGCTGTGCCTCCACAAACAGCCTGTCCCCCTCCCCCGATCTGCCCCCCTCCCACTTCCTGCCCCCCGACTGCCCCTCTTAGGACTCCCGACCCATCCAATCCCCCCTGCTCCTTGTCCCCTGACCGCCCCCTCCACCGTGCCCTGACAGGCCCCGTGGGACTCCCATGCCTATCCAACCCTCCCTCCTCCTGCTCCCTGACTTCTCTGACCCCATCCACACCCCCGCCCCAAACCACCCCCTGGGACACCAGCCCCTATCCAACCCTCCCTGTCCCCTGACGGCCCCCCAGGACCTCCTGTGGTTATGCAATCCCCCTCCGCTCCCTTACCATGCCGCTCAGAGCGTCAGGAGCTTGCAGCTGCGCTGCCCGGCAGCAGTGGCAGGCCAGAGCGCTGGTGGCGTGACAAGGCTGCAGGGGAGGGGCCGGGGGCTAGCCTCCCTGGCCAAGAGCTCAGGGGCCAGGCCGGACGGTCACACGGGCCGTAGTTTGCCCACCTCTGTACTAGGCCCTGAGTTAGCATTTTTGTCTGTTGTGTGCAGTTACTGTTGTGGCAGTTCTAGAAACCTAAAGGTACCTGTAATACCTTTCTATGAGCTTGCAAATATTATTTTCTTACCAATGTTGTGCTTTTAAAAAACACTGAAAGACACAGGTTTGTTTTGTTTTGTTTTTCTCTTTCTGCCTCTCCATCTTTTTTATGGAGCAGAAGCCAACATGGAACAGTTCTACTCCTTTGTCCCCCAGTGTCGTTAATGATCGCAGCAGCAGGGTGTACAGCTGTGAGGAAAAACAGCCTTTCGCTGCCCTTAGACATATGCTTAACTTTAGAGGAACTTAAGCACCTGCCTAAAGTTGAGCATGCATTTTGCAGAATAGGGCTGGACTTCTGAAAAAGGGCTGTAGTAGGTACTGTTTTCATTTAAATGGTCACACTTGTGAATGATGAGGTTGCTGGGCACAAGGGGGAGGTATCGAAGTGGTGAATGTCAAGAAGTGGTGCAATTCTTCGACAGAAAATTTTAAAATTAGCTGCTGCTGCTGTTTTCCCTCCTATTCCCACTATAAACCAACAAAATTCAGCTGGCTACAATATCTTCCCTGCAGAAATAATTTAATGAGTATTTTCCCAGTGTGCTTTATTGTTCACCCCATGTTCCTACATCGCTTCTGCAACTTCCCTCTTGGTTCCAAGCATAATCGTCCTTGAATACAAGGAACTGCACTAGAAGACCTCTCGAGGTCTCTTCCAGTTCTACACTTCTGTGATTCTATGATAAATAAATGGTCTCAAAAGCTGCATAAGTCATCATTTAAACAATAGAAGCACTAGGTTACTTGGCTGTGATGTCAGTATATTCAGAATTCACACTGGTCCCTATTACATAAAAGTTTTAGGTTCCCGCGTGTAAGAGCATAAATGCAGCATGCAATTTCTTCTGGGGCAGAGAACTTTTCCTTCACCCAAACCTGCCTGGATAATCTGACAGTATCCAACCACCAGGAGGAGAAAAAAATCCCTTGCTCTCTTGAAGGAGCTATGCACTATTAGGTGCTAGAACAGTGGTTCTCAAACTTTTGTACTGGTGGCCCCTTTCACATAGCAAGCCTCTGAGTGAGATCCCCTCTAATAAATTAAAAGCACTTTTTTATATATTTAACACCATTATAAATGCTGGAGGCAAAGCGGGGTTTGGGGTGGTGGCTGACAGCTCGCAACCCCCCATGTAATAACGTCACAACCCCCTGAGGGGTCCTGACCCCCAGTTTGAGAACCCCTGTGCTAGAATCATTAAATCCCACCCAATTCAGAGCTCCCAAATGCAGGATTATAAATGTGTAAGGCAGAGATTGTGCAAGTTAGCTGTATATATCCAATGTTGCCAACCCTTGTTATTTTATCATCAGTCTAACAACATTTGGTGTTTTTTTTAAAGCCACGGCTCCTGCAATTATGTGATTATATGAGAATCTAAGGTAGATTTTAAATTTTTTTAAAGTAAGTTTCTAGCCTTCATGGTTGCAAAGAAAAACGTGAACCCTCAAGACCCAAAAATTAGAAGACAAATAAAAAGAACTTCAAAATTGAATTTATTATTTTTGAAATCTCTTGCTTTTTAGTTAACCTCATGATTTTTGGGGAGCTAACTCATGACTTTTAAACATATTCCATTTAAACAGATAACCCTTTACTAAAACAGATTATTTTTGTAATGATGCAGATCTTTATATGCCTAATGCAAAATGTTTTTGACGAGTATGCTGTCAGTCACAAATTCAGAAGGGCAGTTAAGGAGTTAAATTCTTGGTTGCTTTGTTGGGAGTTTTAAAAAGATTACTAAATCAATGCCTTTTCTGAGGTAATAGTTAACATATTTTAAAGCTTTCAAGAAGGGAACATTAGTCCAGATGTATACCAAAAAAATAAACGGGGAATAGATTTCATTGTTCATTTAGTCAGTCTCTCCCTTTTGGTTTGTCTTTAATAGAGACAGAATTCAGATTCATATGCATTCAAAATACTATATAGAGTAAATCATTTATGTACATTAATGCCTCTCCAATATTCGTTTTTTTCATTGCCATCTTCTGAACACCTAAGCTGCAGATTCCAGCTGAAAAGTTCAGACCAAACATAAGATAAAACCAACTCAGTTCTATTATACAGGAAAAGGTGCCCACCCTGGACAGGTTGCTCGCTAGTGAAAATTCAACTCTGGCAATAATGTACAATGCAAACTCTGACACAGCAATTACATTTATTTCATTTAGGGTCTACCCCTTTTATAAGTGATTTGTCTTTCCCTGTATCACTTGCTCAGGCCTTAACCAGGTCCTGGTGATCCTTAATACTTTAGGGAACGTCTACTCTTCAAACGCTGCACCGGCGCAACTGCACTGTTGTAGCACTTCAGTGAAGATGTTACTATGCCAACAGGAGAGCTTCTCCAGTTGGCGTTGTTAATCCACCTCCGTGAGAGGCAGTAGCTACGATGATGAGAGAATCTCTCCTGTCGACGCAGCACTGTCTACACCATGGATTAGCTGGGTATAATCGCATCGCTTTGGGCTGTGGATTTTCACACCCCTGCGTGATGTAGTTATACAGATGTAAGTTTATAATGAAGACCTTACCTTAATGTCAAAGCCCACCATTCCCCAAATACCCTCTTCACTTCCAAATTTCTGCAAACTCTATCTTCATCCTCTGTGTAGCTGTACAAATAGTAATTCTTCATCATAGGATACTGATCCTGCTCCATGGGATTAGCCAGCAAAAAAAAAAAAAGTTTTGAATTCTCCAGCACTCCTCTCTCCAATTTAGCCTTCAGCAGCCCAAGCAGAGCAGTTGGTTAGATTAGATATATCAGTTATGCATGAGACCCCTGAAATCAAGCCTAAACCCAAGTCTCCCATGATCACACGGCTACCACCGCATTTTATTTAACAAAGGAGGCCATGTAGGAAGTCTATGGTGCATTCTTTGCTATATTCCTTGGCTATACAGCTTCTGAATTTAGCATGTCATATAATTTACAATGCTTGAACATTTACGGTTTCAAGAAGAAAAGCTGTGAACCCTGCTTGTGACTATTTTTGGTTAAAAAAATTAGCTAAATTTCATGTGTAATTTTGTTGGGTTCTTTTTAGTGAAATGTATAATTCCTTGCCAGATGATGTTTGAGTTATCTAAACTATTACCCTAAACTTAATTAGGGACGAACTAAGGCAATTAAACATGGGGTAAAGTGGCAGAAGTATTCAAGACATCCAACATCCGATATAAAATATGATTTTATATATCTGAGATGGGAATTAATCTTAAAAGTGTGTTTAAAGAAAGGCAAATTCATTCAGAAACAAGCTTGACTTAAACAGTAGTTACTTGCAAATAGTTTAAGTTGTGACAAATTCTGAACTAGCTTAAGTGGGCACAACTCCCACTGAGATCTTCAAAGAGTATGGCCCACTTATAAATATTATCAGTATACTATAATTGAAAGTCACCAGATGGTGCTATTTCAGATAGTCTTAACAGTGGTTCTTGAAGAAATGCTCCATTGTTAATTGTGGTGCAGTTCTTTTAGACTGTTGCATGACAAGTGAAATTTGTTCCCTAATTAAGTCTTGACGGGAATTGTTTCATAATTGTAGGACTAATGGAACTGCTGTCCACAGTATATACAGACAAATATATAACAGGTGCCTTTGAATAAGTGATGAGGAAGTTAATGGAGAAACTGAGTGGACAAAGCTGTGCTGCTAACATTTTAAGTGATCTCTTTTTTGTTGCCAATTAATTCAGAATAAGTTGGCACTGAACTGGCATGACAGACAGATAAGGCTACAGGATAAAACAAAAGTTTCAAATGCATTTGGGGAGCAGTTTCAAACAAAACTTTTAAAACTATAAACTAAAGGCTACTTGAAGGAGAAATTTCTATTAAAACCTGGTGAAAATATCCCTATTTTATTACTTAAAATCCAGCTCCACAAAGCCTGGGTTGGCAAGAATCATATTTCTGGATAAAAGCAGTTTAGGATAATTTGTTAGCTCTGTGTTTGCTATCCACTCTCCTAAAAGCATATATATTTCAGGACTGTTAGACAGTTTTAGATGAACTAGGATGGCAAGATATGTTATGTTTCTGGAATACACAGGCAGAGCTGTAACTAAGAATTTTAGCACCCAAAGGTGACGTGGGGGGCATGGAGGGTCATGTGCCCCCCAATCCCAATTTCTGCCTCCCATTTAGTACAGCGGTTTTCAAACAGTGGGGCGTGCCTCCTTAGGGGGGATGAAAGAGCGTAGCAAGGTGGCTTGGTGAACCAAATCAAAGCATATTAGAACCCATATGGATCACTTAGGACAATTCATAGATATTAAGGTCAGAAGGGACCATTATGATCATCTAGTCTGACCTCCTGCACAATGCAGGCCACCTAATCTCACCCACCCACTCCTGCAATAAACCTCTCGCCTATGACTGAGCTGAAGTCCCCAAATCATGGTTTAAAGACTTCAAGGTGCAGAGAATCCTCCAGTTAAGTGTAGCAGTAAGCAGACGACAAGAGTAACAGGATTCTGCTTGGTTCTGTATTATAGTCCCTGAGTATTTTTTTATTACCATATGTCATAAATATAAAGGGCAGGGTAAACCCCTTTGAAATCCCTCCTGGCCAGGGGAAAGCTCCTCTCACCTGTAAAGGGTTAAGAAGCTAAAGGTAACCTCGCTGGCACCTGACCAAAATGACCAATGAGGAGACAAGATACTTTCAAAAGCTGGGAGGAGGGAGAGAAACAAAGGGTCTGTGTGTCTGTCTATATTCTGTCTTGGCCGGGGATAGACCAGGAATGGAGTCTGAGAACTTTTAGTAAGTAATCTAGCTAGGTACGTGTTAGATTATGATTTCTTTAAATGGCTGAGAAAAGAACTGTGCTGAATAGAATAACTATTTCTGTCTGTGTATCTTTTTTGTAACTTAAGGTTTTGCCTAGAGGGGTTCTCTATGTTTTTGAATCTAATTACCCTGTAAGGTATCTACCATCCTGATTTTACAGGGGGGATTTCTTTATTTCTATTTACTTCTATTTTTGTTAAAAGTCTTCTTGTAAGAAAACTGAATGCTTTTTCATTGTTCTCAGATCCAAGGGTTTGGATCTGTGGTCACCTATGCAAATTGGTGAGGCTTTTTATCCAACGTTTCCCGGGAAAGGAGGGGTGCAAGTGTTGGGAGGATTGTTCATTGTTCTTAAGATCCAAGGGTCTGGGTCTGTAGTCACCTAGACAAATTGGTGAGGCTTTTTACCAAACCTTGTCCAGGAAGTGGGGTGCAAGGTTTTGGGAAGTATTTTGGGGGGAAAGACGCGTCCAAACAGCTCTTCCCCAGTAACCGGTATTAGTTTGGTGGTGGTAGCGGCCAATCCAAGGACAAAAGGGTGGAATATTTTGTACCTTGGGGAAGTTTTGACCTAAGCTGGTAAAGATAAGCTTAGGAGGTTTTTCATGCAGGTCCCCACATCTGTACCCTAGAGTTCAGAGTGGGGGAGGAACCTTGACACCATACATTAACCAATATTGCCTCATTTAGAAATGAGAAGATAATTTCTGCAGGGGACCATAATTTAGAATCTCAAGCTCTTTAAAGGTTGATATAGCCAAAGTTCTAAACTAAAATACATCATGAAGAAACAAGAAAGGATAGATTTACGGAGACTTGTGCATCCCTTGGGATACAGCAGATCAAGCATCCATATTTTGGGAGGCTGGAGTGACCCCTAGGGGTCCCTGTACATGGAGATTCCTGAATGCAGGTCTAAAAGATTACATGTTTATACGTATGTTTATGGAACATATCTCAAATTATTTTAAGGAAAAGAAGAATGCAAGACCAGTGAAGCAGTGCTATGGGAAGTATGAAAATCAGTCATCTGGAGCAATATTTCATATATTCCTCCTAAAAAGAGACTAGCAAGAGAGACACAAGCCAATTTAAAATAGCTATCATATGACCCAAAAAATGAAGTATAATCAATCCCCAACAACACAGCTGTTAAGCAAGGTGAAAATGTCAAAAATATCTATTTGAGGTTAGGACAAGCACAGGATAACCTGACCTTAATTCAAATTTTACAAAGGAGAAACAGATCTGGTACACCTTAAGTCAACTTTTTGAGAAAAAGGAATACACAAATACTACAATGGAATATACTTTATTTTAGGAGTGTTTTATAAGTTTTAAATAATTAATGTACTACTCCTTATCAGTAAGGGGTCACCTTTCCTGCACCCAGGGGATCATGAACCTAGCCAGCAATATTTATAGCATTGTACCCGATCAGTTCAGAGAAATGTGAAATAAACCTATGGCAACAGTAGATGTCAAGGTAGCTATTATATATATATATATATATATATATATATAAACTCACCTATGCAGGAGCAACTCCCCAGGATCAGAAACATGTTAAGCTGTTGAATGGTTCTCTTGAAAAGGAAATATCAGCTTCATTAAATTAAGCAACAGTGATTCCTTCTGATGGTAAGGTTGGTGAGGACAAAGCCAGTGCTTATCCAACAGGCAGCGTCATTCACAGAGCTTCTTGAAAATTTTACCAACACAATTTTCAATTAAGAATGGCTTTTCAACCAAAACAAAAATTTTCACAGAATTTTTTTGTTTATTTGCTTGAAAAACAACATGAACAATAATAACTGACAAACAAATATGAGGGTTCTTTCCCCTTGCTTCCCTGATCCCCCTCCTCCCTTTTCCAGTGGGGAAAAAAGTGGGGTGAGGGGAGGAGGGAGAAAATGGAAAAAAAGGAACAAAGTAGGACAAAAAATGAACATTTTTGTTCAGTTGAAAAAAACTACAATTTTTTGTTTTATTGAAAAAATTTGATAAAAATCCTCAAATGAAACACTTTTTTTTGTTTCTTCCTAAATTCTCCACCGAAAATATTTAAATTTTTTTGACCAGGCTAAAATTTTCAAAAGCACTAAGTGACTTAGGGCCTACATCTCATTTTCAAAAGTGACTTGGACACTGAGGAGACTAAGGGCAAGATTTTCAAAGGAAATTAGGCACCTAAAGACATAGATAAGTGCATAACTGTATTTTCCAAAGCCCCTAGGTGTCTAACCCCATAAAAATCAATGAGAGTTAGGTGCTTTTGAAAATCCCACTAGCAGCCTATCTGCAAATTTAGGCACCTAAATACCTTGAAAAAAAAAACCCTAGCTTTAAGTGCTTAAGTCTCTTTGGAAAATGGGACTTAAGCCCTTTTGAAACTTTCACCCAGACCTAATCATTAATCAGTCCTGACAGCAAGGTTCAAAAAAGCCTCAGGAAACATAAGAAGAGCTTAAAGGAGGAGACGAAAAACTAAGAAATGTAAATGGAACTTGCTTTGTATGTCTGACTGTCACCAAAGGGTTTGACCATGTCAAATGGTAATTTTTATGTTAAGTACTGGAACCATTGTGCTTTGAAGAACACGAATTTAACAAGTCCCCTGCTTTATATTTTATACTGATAATGAATAGGCTGCCAGTATAAACGTTCCAACTGATCACTTTCAAGCTTCATACCTGAATTGGTTATACAGGTTGTGATAAAGGTTCAGTATATACCCCTCCTTTTAGTAAATGAGGAAGAGTACTGCCTTGTCCTATGTATTGATGACTGGCGTGGTATGGGTAAGAGAAAAGGGCTTGTCTACATGGTGCTTTGGTCTGCACTAAGAGGGTGTAAATCCTAGTGTGCACTAGCATGTTGCACATTAATTGCCCTGTGTGTATCCCTGCTGGTGCACACTAAAAGTTTCCTAGTGCGCGTTGATGTTGTCCTGTTTCAAACAGTAATACATTAACACAATTAGGGAACTTGTATTCATAGACTCAGATTCATAGACTTTAAAGCCAGAAGGGACCATCTTGATCATCTAGTCTGACCTCTGCATATTACAGGCCACAGAACCTCACCCATCTACTCCTGAAATATGCCCACAGCCTCTCGCTGAATTCCTGAAGTCCTCAAATCATGATTTAAAGATGGCAAGTTACAGAGAATCCACCATTTACTCAAGTTCAAACCAGCAGCTGAATCCTCACTCTAGAAGAGGGCACCCCAGTCCCCAAAGTTTCTGCCAATCTGACCTGGGGAAAATTCCTTTCTGACCTCAGATACGGCAATCAGTTAGACCCCAAGCATGTGGCTGAGACCCACCAGTCAGACACCTGGGCAAGAATTCTCTGTAGTAATTCAGAGCCATTCCCATCTAGTGTCCCATCCCTGGCCATTGAAGATATGGGCTACTAGCAGTCACAGATAGTCCACATGCCCTTGTAGGCAGTCCCATCATACCATTCCCTGCATAAGCTTATCAAGCTCAGTCTTAAAACCAGTTGGGTTTTTTCCCCCACTGCTCCCCTTGGAAGGCTGTTCCAGAACTTCACTCCTCTGATGGTCAGAAACTTTTGTCTCATTTCAAGCATAACCTTGTTGATAGCCAGTTTATATCCATTTGTTCTTGTTCCGACATTGGCCCTTAACTTAAATAACTCCTCCCCTTCCCTGGTATTTATCCCTCTGATGTATTTTTAGAGAGCAAACATATCTCCACTCAGTTTTCTTTTGATTAGATTAAACAAGCCAAGCTCCTTAAGTCTCCTCTAATAAGGTAAGTTCTGCATTCTTCTGATCCTAGTAGCCCTTCTCTGCACCTGTTTCAGTTTGAATTAATCTCTTTTTAAAACAAGGGACACCATTGCACGCCAGCCAATCTACATGTGTCATTTAGTGCAGTGCTACTCAGAGTGGTGGTCCGCAGACCGGTGCCAGTCTGCGAGCCATCGGCTGCCGATCTGTGGGCACAATGGGGAAAAAAATTCCTGGTCCCCCACATCAGATAGCTTGAGAAGCACTGTTTTAGTTCACAATATGTTAGTACGCATTAGAATTAACATCCCTATAATTGTACTAAAGCATCACCAAGATACTCAATCACCACTTTATTAATAGTTATTGATAAATGTAGACCAGTTTCAGGCTAGTTGATTATATTTTAATAGGGCTGAGGTCAGGCATTATGATTTCAGGATTTCAACTGATGTTACTACTCTGTAGGTTCTAATGTGTCACATAGCAGTTAAGCTATTTGTGAATAACAGTCCTGGGAAACTTTACAAAATTATACAAATTGAACAACTTCCCTAATGTGGAATACCTATAAAAGGAATCTTGAAAGAATGGCTCGTTTACTACTTATTAGGTAAGATCTCATTAATTAAAATGAACATCCTTCCCAATTTGATCAACCATCTCTATATAATGACAGGTTTCAGAGTAGCAGCCGTGTTAGTCTGTATCCGCAAAAAGAAAAGGAGTACTTGTGGCATCCGATGAAGTGAGCTGTAGCTCACAAAAGCTTACGCTCAAATAAATTTGTTAGTCTCTAAGGTGCCACAGGTACTCCATCTCTATATAGAATCAAAGAACTGGAAGGGACCTTGAGAGGTCATCTAGTCTAGTCCCCTTCACTCTCGGCACGACTAAGTATTTTCTAGATCCTTGACAGGTATTTGTCTAATGTGCTCTTAAAAATTTCCAATGATGGAGATTCCACAACCTCCTTGGGCAATTTATTCCAGTGCTTAACCACCCTGACAGTTAGAATTTTTTTCCTAATGTCCAACCTAAACTTCCCTTGCTGCAATTTAAGCCCATTGCTTCTTGTCCTATCCTCAGAGGTTAATGAGAACAATTTTTTTCCCTCCTCCATGTAAGTAATCTCTTGGTCACCACCAGAGAAAAGCAGCAAGATGTGTATGCTACATCCTGCAAAAAAATTCTGTAAGAATTGTCCCAAAAATCTTATACCAGACATTACAAAGTAATAATGCTCTTTGTTAGAGGACAGGCTAGCATACGCAAAGCTTTTCATGGGTAGCTGGAAAAGGACACCCTGTCAAGTAGCTTTGGCTCAGAATTTTTGTTGCTCCAAACTGGTGAGGAAGCTATCTAGAATTTAGAAAATCAAAGGGAGCTTTTTTAAAATGAAAATTCCCCTTTGCTATTACTGATAAATACACCAAATAGCCACCATTTTTGCAAGTTCACAAAAAAAGTGTAAGTTTTCATGTCCCCAGCTCAATAGTGATCAGACGGTAGCATTTACTTTATTTTTAGGGTCTCAGCTGTAATTCTGAAATTTAGTACCTATAAAACTAAAGTACTGGGAATGAGCTGCAAATACAATAGATTTCCCTTTAAAAAAAAATACATTGCCTGGCACGATTGGACAAAGCCATCTGCTACCAACTGTCTTGGCAACAGGTAGGACTGTTGCTAGCAATTGTCAAAAAAGAGCACATGCAATACAGCTGTTACAGTTGCTATAATATTGGCAGCTAGCGAGCTTCAGTCCTTCTATCCCATTGCTTCTCCTTCCAAATCACAAAAGGCTGGATTATGGCCTATGTGCTGCTGTCAGGTGAGGCAGAGGGGGAACCAAGAAACCATGCCGCAGCTGGAGTCCCCAGAAGGAATTCTGGCTAAACTGATGAAGGTGCAGCATATTTCTCACATCTGTACCCCGCCAGCTTAAATAGCGAGGAAGGAAGAGCAAAGCCATGCCTCTGTCCTCACACACCACCCTTCTGTTACTTACCACTTGCAGGGGTGGAAGCAAAGATAATGTTCCCAACTAGTATTCTGGTCGGCCCCTGTAGAGAAGTGCAGGGGAAATTAGGGGAGATCCTGGCTAACTCTAGAAGTGGCTGGACAGTGATTGTAGGACTGGATGTGACCTTGGTAGGTCTTCTAATCCAGTCCCCTGCACTGTGGCAGGACTAAGTATTATCTAAACCAGTGGTTCTCAACCTATTTACCATTATGGGCTACAATATGTTATGTGGGGCATATCCAATACTACCTGTATGGCCAGGAGGATGTCACATGGGCTGCAGCTGTGTGTTGATTGGGCCGCAGGTTGAGAACCACTGATCTAGACCATCCTGACAGGTGTTTGTTAACCTGCTCTTAAAAACCTCCGTAGGTAATTTGTTCCAGTGCTTAACTATCCTTATAGTTAGGAAGTTTTCCCCAATGTCTAACTTAATCCTTCCTTGCTACAATTTAAGACCATTACTTCTTGTCTGTCCCCCAATGTTTAAGGAGAACAAATCATCACCCTCCTCTTTATAACAACCTTTTAACTACTTGAAGACTGTTACATCCCACCTCAATCCTCTCTTCTCCAGCCTACACAAACCCATTTTTTTCAATCTTTCCTAGTAGGTCTCATGTTGTCTAGACCTTTAATCATTTTTGTTGCTTTCCTCTGGACTTCCTCCAGTTTATTCAGAACTTTCCTGAAGCAAGGTGCCCAGAACTGGACACAGCACTCCATTAAAGCCTTATCAGTGCTGAGTAGAGTAGAAGAATTACTTCTTGTATCTTGCTTACAACACTACTGCGAATGAAGTTTCCATATGAGAGGCACTGAGGAGAGGGAAGGAATCTAAACAGGATATACCACTAGCTGCATTTCAGCCTAAATCACCATCACTGTTATTAATTGAAGCGTGGCCAAATTATAATAATGAATTGCCATAAACATGGAACAATGCAAGAGCATGCAGAGCATTATGCTACTCAGCTGGCAATTTAGGATTTTAGCATGAGACTTAAGATATTTACAATTTTCCCTAAAGTCCCAGCTCCTGGAGTCATGTATTTACATAATAATCTAAGCTTTCATCATAAAAAAAATGAATTTCGAACCATCATGGACATGGAAAAAAGTTTGAAACTGAATACTAAAGACACAAAAGACCAGTAGACAAATAAAAAGAACCCAAAACTTAATGGATGAAGTTCTGGCTCCATTGAAGTCAACAGCAAAACTCTCACTGACTTCAGTGAGACCAAGATTTTACCCTGTTGTGTCTTTTGCTCTTTACATAGCAAAAACACCATGAAGAAACCATAGCTGGATCCTACATAACCACACTTACTAAATAACTATATATACAGACATGAGGGATAGCTACATACATACTGCTGCTCTGGCTGTTTTCTGGAAGTTTCTAAAATAAAAAAAAATATATAGTGAGCACCACTAGAGGGCTTGCAAAAGGGATACTATCCAATTCCTATAAACTAAACATTTTTGTTTAAAGAATCTCATGATCTTTAGGCTAATCTGATGTTTTGGAGCAAGGCGGTGACTTGGGATTTTATAACTTTGGGTTTGGCAATACTGAGCATATTGGAAGTGAATGCAGATCTATTGTACCTATAGACCGTGAAGCCCAATGCACAATGCATCAATCAGAGAGGACACAGATGGTTGGATAACACGCTCTCTGAAGATGCAAGGATCAAACACGATGTTGGGGAGACAGCAAAAACCCCAAATCATTTCATACCAGTTATAGGTAAGAGAACTCCACAGCAATCAGCCTCCTTGCTTAAGTGAAAAAGGTCACCGAGAAGCTTGCCAACAATTAGGGAGCTGTTAGCTATGCAAGTTCTCAATCACTATTAATTGGAATCAAAGTAGCCTTTTGTAGAGACTTCTGTATCCCCTCTAAACCTTGAGACTGGGAGCTCAGGGAACTGTAACCAACCTGACACACCAGAAAGAATCCTTGATCTGTCTGTCTGAGATAGAAAATGTCCTTTCAAAAGTAGAGGGGGTGGAAGAAAAAAGGCTGCCTTCTTTAGAAAGATGTACACTGCTTCTCAAAGTCAAAAAGAAAGGTAGCTTAGACCTGTATATCTTACAGCAGAGGTGAAGCTCACTGTAGAACCCTGCAGCAGGACTGGGATCTAGCGGGTCCCGCAGGACCTGTTGCCATAACAGTGGGAGTGAGATAAAAATTCAACAAACCCTGCAGGAGTGGGTGGGATTGGGTACTGTGGGGCAGGACGGGAGCAGGATTAAAAAAATTAGTCTAGTGCAGGGTTCTAGCTCACTGGTGCCCATGTAATTTAACTAGCCTTAACGGCACCAATGCTTATGTGCACATACTCAGTTGGCATGCAGCAGAGATGCTATCTGGTTGGCGGAAATAATACTTTGCACTTCTACAATTCCTTTTATTCCAGGATCTCAACGTGCTTTACAAATATTAACTAAGCTTTGCAACACCCCTGTGAGGAGGGTAGGAGCATCATTTCACCTATTGCTGAAATGAAGCCATCTCTGGAGTGGAATGCAGCAGCTGTTTAACAGCATGCAGAAATGCTACACAATCACTGAAAAGTAAGGCTGGAGGGTGCTGGGCATGTAATTGGGAATGAGCTTTAAGTAAAGAAACATACTGCATTCAGTTGAAACTTCAAAAGTGAACAGCACGTTCCCCAGCTGCAGAAAGAATAATAAATATGGATGCTTCCGAAGCACAGCTCTGAAGACCGAGTGCCTGTTGCTGTAGATCTAGCACAGATATTCCTCGCTTTCCCCAGTCCACCCTCTTTTCTTTTTTGTCACGTAACAGGATAGTCGCTCTGATGGCAACTGCATTCTCACCCATCCAGAATACTACAACGATATGGTACTAAGACATTGAGAGTATTATATACCACTGAACACTAAACTGTAAACATTATAGGACTGTATTTTCATGTATGTTTGGGTGGCATTTTCAAAAGTGCTCAACATCAGACCAGTTCAGTTCCCATTAAAGTCAATAGGAGTTTACAACAATTGAGTTCAGTGGGAGTAGAGTTAGGCCAATGCCAAGTGCTCGTTTCTTTTTTGTTCAAACTGCTCTTATTTCCTTTTTTGTGGTTTATAGTGTTCTTACAAATCCTTGATAAATATCCAGCCTCAGGTTCCAACTCTGCAAAAATTTATGCATGTGCTTAACTGAAGCCACATGAACGGTCCCATTAAAGTCAACGTGCTTATTCATATGCTTAAAGTTAAACACATACATAAGTGTTTGCAGAATCAGGACATTATATTGTAAAACTGGATATCGTTCATTTTATGCAGTATGGCTTCAATGGAAAAAGTCCACATAAATGCAGTTTTAGGGTTCTTAGTTTAAAGCCCGGAAATTCAAAGTTAGACTGTAATTCGTCCAGCACCCATTACTCTTTCCTTCTCTGCATATGCAGTATTTTGTGTTATTGTTTATGCAGGTAAATTTATGCCCTAATGTACATGTAAAATATTACCACCTTCTGTTTCCCACAGCAGCTGTAACTTGGAAGTACTTGTCTTTTGTGCATTTAAATTATCAATCATAACAACACAACCAAGTAGTTTTTTGCACTGAAATTCAACTTCATATGCATTTTTAAGAATAAACAAAGTGAACATCCAGCTTGATCTCACCCAAAAATAACTCCACTTCTCAGTGCATGCTGAAAAATTAGTGGAAGATCATTTACTAATGCTCATGCAAAATCTTTGATTTTTCAAATGTAACATTTTCTACTCCATGTTTTTTCTAACATGTCAAAAGCCTTTGTCTTCATGAAAGACTACATAATGTATTATGTTAATAATAACGTATTATGTTAATAACTATTAATTTAGGCTTAAATAGAGACTTTAGTTAATTTAGGCTTAAATAGAGACTTGGAGTGGCTAAGTCATTATGCAGGGTAGCCTGTTTCCTCTTGTTTTTTCCTACCCCCCCCCCCCGATGTTCTGGTTTAACTTGGATTTAAACTTGAAGAGTGGTCAGTTTGGATGAGCTATTACCAGCAGGAGAGTGAGTTTGTGTGTGTATGGGGGTGGGGGGGATGTGAGAAAACCTGGATTTGTGCAGGAAATAGCCCAACTTGATTGTCATGCACATTGTGTAAAGAGTTGTCACTTTGGATGGGCTATCACCAGCAGGAGAGTGAATTTGTGGGGGGGGGGGGGGTGAAGGGTGAGAAAACCTGGATTTGTGCTGGAAATGGCCCACCTGATGATCACTTTAGATAAGCTATTACCAGCAGGACAGTGGGGTGGGAGGAGGTATTGGTTCATATTCTCTCTGTATATATCAAGTCTGCTGCAGTTTCCACGATATGCATCTGATGAAGTGAGCTGTAGCTCACGAAAGCTTATGCTCTAATAAATTGGTTAGTCTCTAAGGTGCCACAAGTACTCCTTTTCTTTTTGCGAATACAGACTAACACGGCTGTTACTCTGAAACCTTTAATAATAGATTATAATTCAGCCTCCCAAACTATAAATTTCCAGACTGTGCAGGATCAAACTTTTTCATTTATAATTGGAAGAGAGATATTATACTTTATTTTTCATTATCTGTGTGATGTTGGTGTTCACGAAAGTGGAGGGCTAATGGCACAAGCTAGAGCTGGGGACAGCGCAGCGTGAGGCAGTGAAAGGCGCTCCTATGTATCTATACCCCTGTACCCAAGTTCTAAACCATAGCACCTCCCATTCATTCCAGCCTGGGGCTGCTACTAAACAGAAGCTTCAAACCATGGCAAACTATTCTAAGGTTTTGGGCTTGTGAACCAATATGATTCCACTATATTTATTTTTCTCTGTGACCCAAGCGGGAGTTGAATCTTGCCTTAACCCACTGCATCACCTTGCATTCTTTGTATAAGAAATTTACTAACCCAAACAAACTTTGCGCTTTAATTTTAATGGCCACGACCAAACAAAGAAAAAAGCAATATAAATGTTAATGAGAAGCTGTCTACTTCACTTTATTTAAAAGTCAGACTAATCCCATAATCGTAACCAACCAAAATATTAGGCTATCCTCAATTGCAACATAAAGATGTCCAGATGGTGCCTGTCTAAAGGGAACAACAAGAACAAGAATCTGACCAGCTAACACCCAAAGGAAAGTCTGAGCCACAAGGAAAATGGAGCCAGGATAGACTCAGCAACAAAGATGCTTTGGAAAAGTGACCCAATCTCAAGAGAGAATGGATCTTTGTTGAAAAAAGAAGCTTCCATTTCAGTTATGAGGTGAAAATCTCACTGCACAGCGAACAAGGGAGTAGGACACCCTCTCATGTCCCAGAAGGAAGCACTGCCTATGTAGTGTAGCTTGTGGCTTTATTAAATCAGTGTTTGTTTTTTAGAGATATAAAAATTATAAATCAGCCATTGAAGCATTAACGATAGCCAGCAAGGCAGCTAATACATTGCTCTAACAACAAACAAATGGACGGCTGCAAAGACAAAAAGAAAGATAAAAGGAGTTCATATTTTTTCCCCTGTGACACTTGAATGTTCTGCTATTTCAGTCACACTAAAGCAGAATTATTACACACAGATAAATTCGTTGAGCTCTTTCTAACATAATATCCCAATAGTGTAAGTCCAACTCACAATGTTCCAACATGGGCTTTGAATGGGCCCACTGCAAGCATTGAAAAGGAGTCTTGAAGCCAGACATTGAAGCAGGAACTACAAAACCCTAAGCAAAGTTTCTTCTGTGATTCAGCTGACTAGAACATGGCCATTAATATACCAGGGTTCTGTTCCAGAGCTTTACTTTGCTTAGAGTCTCCAGTGATCCCCAAACCAACTGTCCCAAGGTCTAGCTGAATACCAGCACCTTCAGAATTTAGGACCCATTTCTCATGCTCACTAGTATCTTACTCCACAAGCAGCCTCATTGCAGTCAGGTGGCAGAATTGGTTCTTTAATAAATTTGAAAATTAATCAGGAGACCTTATCTCCTCTGGTCCAAAGGAGTAGAAAAAAAAACCCAAACCCAAATCATTCAGAATATTTGTTAAAGGGAATGTGATCACTAAAGTGCAAGAACGCAATTTAATTTCCTCCCATATAGGAAAAGATGCTTCAGGGACAAGAATGCTGATGTTATGATAAGAGTGCTGATGTTGTGCCAATATTCAAAAAGGGCAAGCGGGATGACTGGGGTAACTATAGGCTGATAAGCCTGACATCAGTCCCCATCAAAATAACAGAAAAGCAGATCAGTCAGACAACAGGGTTTAATGGAAAATAGGTCTTTTTGAACAATCTTCATTCATTCTGAGGTTCATTCATGTGAGATTACACATTTCGTTGATATAAGTAACAGCGTAGATATAATATACTTAGACTTTTGTAAGGTGTTTGTTTTAGCACTGCACCATATTGTTAAAAAATTAGCACTGTACAATATTAATAAAGCACACGTTAAATAGATTAAGAACTAGATAACTGGAAAAAGACACATTTTTTTAATAGGCAGGGTAATTTCCATTGGAACAACTTTCTAAGGATTGTGGTGGATTCTCTATCACAGAATATTTTTGAATCAAAATTAGATTTTTTCCAAAAGACAAGATCTAGTTCAAACAGAAATTAATTAAGGGAAGTCCTGTGGCCGGTACTGCACATGAAGTCACACTATATGATCATAGTGATCCCTTATGGCTTCAAAATCTTTGAATATATGAATTTACAGATCTCAAAAAATAGTAGTCAGTGGAGAGTCATCATCAAATGTGGGTGTTTCTAATGTTCCCAAGGGATTGGTACTAGGGCTGATGCTATTCAACATTTTTATCAATCATGTGCAAGTAAATATAAAATCACTGTTGATAAAATTTGCAGATGACAATGATTGGTGGAGTGGTAGATAATGATGAGGATAAGGCAGTCATACAGAGCAATCTGAATTGCTTGGTAAAATGGGCCCATTCAAACAAAATGTAAAATTATTAATCTAGGTACCAGGAATGCAGGTCATACCTACAGAATGGAAGACTGTCTTGGAAAGCAGGGACTCTGAAAAGGGATTTAGGGGTTAGGATGAACAAGCAACTCAAAACGCACCCCCAGTGTGATGCTGAGAAAAAAAGAGTTAATGTGACCCTTGGATGTATAAACAGGAGATTAGAAAATAGGAGTAGGGAGGCGGTTTTACCTCTGTATACTGCATTGTTGTGAGATACTGTACTGGAATTCTGCATGCAGTTCTGATGTTCCCATTTTAGAAAGGATGTTGAAAACATGGAAATGGTGCAAAAAAAAAAGAGGTTCAAGGTTCTGCAGAAAATTATTTACTGAGAGAGACTTAAAAAGTTCAATCTGTTTAGTTTATCAAAAAGGAGATTTAGAGGTGACTTGATGACAATGTAGACAACCCTTGTGAGGAGAAAAATTACCAGGTACAAAAGGGGCTTTTAGTCTAGTGGAAAAAGGCTTAACAAGAACCAATGTCTGAGAACTGAAGTCAGACAAACTCAAATTAGACACAAATTTTTGAAAGAGAGAGGTGAATCATAAGAACCACTACTAGGGGAAGCGGTGGATTCTCTATCCCTTGATGTATTCAGATCAAGACTGGATGCCTCTCTGGAAGAGCAGGAGAGATAGCTCAGTGGTTTCAGTATTGGCCTACTAAACCCAGGGTTGTGAGTTCAATCCTTGAGGGGGCCATTTAGGGATCTGGGGCAAAAATTGGGGATAGCTCCTGCTTTGAGCAGGGTGTTGGAGTAGATTATTTCCCAGCCCTGTTATTCTATGATCCTAACACAAGTTACTGGGCTAAATACAGGGGTAAGTGGGTGAAATTTAATAGTCTGTGATATACAGGTTAGACTAGATGATCTAATGGTCCCTCTGGCCTTAATCTCTATGAAACTATTACAATGCTCATCCCTATTACTGCACACCACAGACCCAGTCCTGAGTAATACTGAGCACCTAAAATTCTCAACTGGAGTTGCATGTGCTTAGCACCTCTCAAGATCAGGCTCTATATGACTCACACGACCACCATCACAGAAAATCAGACCTAAAATAGGCTCCCAAATGGCTTCTTTGCCAATCCAAAGATCTACCATCACAATGGGCTAACAGCATCCTATCAAGGGAGGATACAGTTATTTTACAACACTTTGGTGGCTAATTGAATAGGTAACTTAATAAATAACTGTTGTCATGTAGGAATGGGGCAGCCAAGTACTACAGAATCTGAAGAGTTGCCCACATTGCATCTTTGCAGCAATCTATGGTTACACATTCTGGAGCAGAGTCTCAGCTGGTGCAAGTTGGCATAATCCCTTTGAAGTGAATGAAACATGACAGTTAACACCAGCTGAGGATCTGCCCCTTTGTGCATCTTCTATCTGGGAATTAACAGTTCCCAAGTTCATTTTTTTACCTAAACCATGAGGATACTCAGTGTTCCAACTCCCTAGGTGATGGAAAGGCTGACAGAATCTTTTAGTTAAACTCCCGTCCTCCTCCCTAAAACTACCATGCCAATTAAAGAAGGAATCCCAAAAGACTTCCAAATGACCAGTCTTAAATGCTATGTCTTTGTGAGAAGTTATTGGTCAGACTTATAAAAACAGATTTAGATAAGGTGATGGGTGTAGTGTTGCCAAACTTCAACAATTTATTGCAGGTCTCATGATATTGAATGTTATACTTAAAGCCCCAGCTTCCGGAAACAAGTGATTGCATGAGAATTCCAGCTTTTATATGAAAAAAATAGTAAGTTTCCATGGTTGCAGAGAAAAGCTTGAAAATGTGTCCTAAGTATATCCTAAATGTTCATAAACCAAAAAGCAAATAAAGAGAACCTGAAATGTTGGTTGTGTGTGTTTTTTTTTAAAAGGGAAAAAAACCATTTTTAAGACAACCTCATGATTTTTGAATGTTTGAGGTTTTTAATATTCTAAGTGATCATTTTTAGTTAAAGGGATACCATCAAACTGAATTCTAGTCTATTTTAAAAACAAGTTAAAAGTAATTTGATGTTTTATACCCATCCCTATGTCCTTCAGCCTGTATTTGTGGTTTCACAATCCCATTTTCCTATTTAATTTTTTTTCTCTTTCCACACAAACAAAGACAGATAGATCAATATATTGTATTTCCTCACATGAGAAAGAACTTCATTCATTGAGGGCATCTGGTCCCAATACCAGAGTCTGTGGAATAGGCTTCCTATGGCTGGATTTCATTACATTCATGATGTTTACCTGGTGCCATGAATCCCAGCCATTATTTATACAGGTAATTTTTTAAAATGCATTCCTAGCTTAGAAAAATTCCAATAAAAAAATTAAATTGCAAGAGATAAATTTTATCAGTTTCAGGCTAGAATTGAGCAAGATGCCTAAAGGCATTCTAGTATCCATCTTCTTATAATTAGTCAGTTTCTTCTTAAAAGAAAGAAAAGAAAAAAAATCTACAGAATGGAGAAAATGGATAAAGCTTAGAGAGTTATTAAACATAATTGCCGCAAAAGGTTAAAGATGTTCAGATACTCATTAAAAAAAATGAATGGAACTGGTTTCAAAAATAAAATTCTGGCTTTTTTGGTGATAAACGTAAAGAAAAATGAGAGGTCTGCTTTGATTAACATAGTAAAAATGTATCTCAAATGTCCTGCCTCTATCTCCTCCAGTACATTGAGAGTTCACCCTTCACCACTAGGTTGCTTGAAGAGATAGCAACTGGATTCTGGTCTCATTTGATGCAGCAGGCTAAGAATCAAACAAAACAAGCTTGTATTGATATTTACCAGGAAAACCCCATGTACAAAAACCTAATAAAGAAATGCCCTGCATTCTCAATCTACCACCCAGCCTCAGTGCAGGCTGCTGTTGGCTTTATCACCAGAGACTGAGGGGTGGCTGGTCAGGAACAATCTGAATAAAGAACAGTTTCCTAACATAATGTTTCATGGCAATACATTTACCTTTCATGCTCTCATTGTTTTCAGCAGATGATGAAAGCTATAAATATAGCTAAGTAAATTCCCTTATTTTAGGCTAAAAACAAAACCATGCCTTCTAGTATTTTACATACAATACTTTTATGGCTGTTTCTCGCTTGCATGTAACATCTTCTCATTTGCTCCTGAGGTGTTATAAATGCACACAATTTTGCTTGCCATTTCTCTAAGCCAAACTGTTCATTGCTCCTCAGGTAAAATGCTCTTCTATCTCTGCATATACATTTATCACATGGGCCCTGTGTATAATTCAAACAATCCAATACTCAAAAAGAAGCCTTGAAGATAAGGAATAGCTAGGGTGACCAGAAAGCAAGTGTGAAAAATTGGGACCGGGGTGGGGGGTAATAGGAGCCTATATAAGAAAAAGCCCCAAATATCAGGACTGTCCCTATAAACTTGGGACATCTGATCACCCTAGGAATGGCCCTTGTTTCTCCAAACTCAAAAGTAAAGAGCAAACTTGTATGATCTATTTAAATCCCCATCATTCAAGAAATTGAGGGTGGGCGTTGACACTGCAGGAAGCAAAATAATATCTTTATTATCTTTCTATCTTTAGTCACCTTCATTGATTACATTCATGCTAAGTATCTCCAAAAAACCAATTTACTGTCCTGGTTATCAGAATTCTCTATAGGCTTGTGCCAAGCTAACCTTATAGATACCAAGAATATTCAGAGTTGTCATTATTAATGAAAACAAAAATTCTGGAAGTCTGTTACACTTCATGCTTCGGGATTTAACCCAATCTCTAACTATTAGAGATGAAGATAAAACCAAATTGCGGGGAACAGATTATCCCCACATCTGCCTACTGCAGAGTTCTTATACCTCTCTCTGAAGCATCTGGTGCTGTCCACCATCAGATGCAGGATACTGGACTAGATAAATCAAGATAAACCAAGTCTGATCCAGTATGGTAATTCCTACGTTCTCCTCCAAATGCTCTCTCAAGTCCTCTCCTCTTGGAGGTCCTTTTCTCCCCTACTCCCTAATCTCGCTTGTGCCCCTCATATATCTGTAACTGTCTTCTTCCTCACCTTGGAGCCCCTTCTCTTCTTTACAAGTTACCTAAGCCTCTCCTTCCCCTTCTAGCTCACCATTGTCTCACTCTCAGATGTTCTGAGATTTGCTATAGGATGCCAATATTAAAGTACTGAACTGCAGAGACACAACTTCCTCTGTGTGTAAAAATATTCCAAGTCCTCATCTGTAGTGTCTTTCCAATTACACTGGTTATACTGATATTTATATATAATCAGGCTTCTTATTATTACATTGAAGCAAGCACAAACCATGGGCACAAATGCCCTCGGACATCGGTACTAGTGGTGGGAGACATTTGCTGGACTAAACTCTAAATATTGGGCAGAAAGAGATAAGGCAAGGATTTATAAAGAGATTTTCAGCTATCTAAAAACATTGGACATTCCTGATGAACCCTGGCTGGCAATGTGACATTAAATTACATCAGATTTTCTCCAGTGAAAACCCTATTTATGGTTCCAGCTAAAGAACTATTAAGCTGTGCTTGTAAATCAGAGAAAACGGATGCCACAAAACTATGTGAGAGGGTAACATGCTAAAAAAATAGGACAGAAAGCTACAAACAAACCAGTGAGTGAGTGGTTGGGAGAAATGTTTATTCATAAAGAGGGTAATCAATTAATGTATGGACAGACTCCCAAAGCGAAAACAGAAGCTGCAATCTGTGAATTGTTTTGTTAATGTTAAGCAGAACTAGACAACACTTAGAGGGTTAGACGCACAGCTGCTTGGCCTGTCCATTCTAAAACATTACTGTTTTACTGATAGAAGAAGAATGTCTGACCCTATCTGATTTATCATATCACTGTTGTTATAATAGTGATGATTTGGGTAGCAATGTTCTATTTTAGCTCCATTTCCAGGTTCCTTGGCACTATCATGAAGACTGCATTACTTTAAAATTATGTTTTGTGTCTGGCAAAAATTACTTTGCTAGCAGAAACCTTTTTCAGTAGAAGAAAGAAAGAAGACTGGAAAAAACAGAAATAAAAAAGAGAGAGAAGTAACAAATAGTGCACATGTGAAGGAAAACTAGTAGATGTTGAAGATTTCTGATTGCAGCACGGTTTGTGTCAAACTAGGCACATAAATGCTACTAGAGATACACCAGAATAGCAGCTGCAATTCCCCATGGGAAATGCTACCAATGTACTCCTAGGAATTCAGTGATAAAATGCAGGAGGTTGAACATGTGTGACAAAGAGTGAGGGTGAAATGAAGCATAAAAGGAAGTACACAAGAAAGAGTCTAAAAGGGTGCAAGCGTGAAAACATTCAGAAAAGTGTGAGGGTGCGAGGGAAGTGTGAACTGGTGCAAGTGTAAAAGGAAAATACGGGTAGCTTTCTGAGTGAGCAGGAGCAAGACTGACAGAGGGTAACAGAGCATAAGTGTGAAAGAAAAAGCAGGCATTTGAATGAGTGTAGGAGTGGGCAATGGAGTGTGACAGAGTGACAGGTTGTGATACAGTGAGAGACAGCAAAGTACAAAACCAGACAGAAGAGAGCTTACAATGATCAATTTCATTTTTTTTTAAAAACTTCAGCATGTATCAAAAAAGAAGCTCAGCTATGTGAAAACAGAACAGCGAATTAAGTACAAGCAGAGTAGGAAGGAAAGAAGAGGCATGGTGACTATTAAGGACACTGGATACACAAAGTTTTTGACAGGTTTCAGCCATGTTTGTCTGTATTCGCAAAAAAAAAAAAAGGAGTACTTGTGGCACCTTAGAGACTAACAAATTTATTTGAGCATAAGCTTTCGTGAGCTACAGCTCACTTCATTGGATGCATCAAAGTTTTTGGACTCTACTGTAATTGTTCTCGGTGACACGTCAATTTCATGAGTGACCTTGCAGAGGGCCAAACATACCACAACAAACCTGAAGAAAAGGGAACCAGTAGCTTTCAATATTCTTGGTGTCACAGAAAAGTGCAGGTAAATGTGTGATTAAAAGCTTCCTCTGTAACATTATGGATTATTTTTCTGCCTGATTCTACATGGAAATCATAATATGCCCATAAAAAAACTTCCAACAAACCAGTGTTAAGGTTAAAAGAAAAGGAGTACTTGTGGCACCTTAGAGACTAACCAATTTATCTGAGCACAAGCTTTTCGCAAATACAGACTAAGACAGCTGCTACTCTGAAACCAGTGTTAAGGTTGAGAGTGCATACCAGAACCAGAAACTTATGGCTAAGAAAAATATTACAAAAATGTTGTAGTTACTCCAAAATAGCCATTAGAAACTCAGGAAATATTTTTGAATTAAGGTTAAACCTAAAAGAAAGTCAAATATTTGAACGTTTGCACATTCACAGTTCAGGTTCCCAAAGTACTTTTACTCCGACCTTGTAATGACTCCAGGATCCTTGTGTATCTTCTGTACTTGGTTCCTTTCATGTCTACATTGTAAGATATGGTAATTTTGAATCAAAGACTTTTTCTAAGAGATTTAAAAAGTCCACAGCCTCTCAAACCACAGCAACCATTGCAAGAGTAAGGCACTCTCAATTTTGTGGTCACTGAGGAGATGAAACTGCTTGTTCTGGATGTTTAAGGTTGTCTCAGAATTTCTGTTTTGTCACAGAGTCTGCGTTAAGGTAGTTTGGGTGCCTTACCTGCGAATCTCCAAACTTTCAAAAATGTTTTAATTTCATTTTACCTTACTCTAGTTGCCTGGGTTTCCATAGGCTATCATTTCTCCTGTTTGCATCCTACTCTGAAAAAACATAACATACTTCCCTATTGATTGGTTTATGTTTTGAAGGCATCTTCTGCAAGGCCATTCTGATGATCCTAAATGGTCAGTGAATCACTTCTCAGATATGCCTTTTCCAGTCTCAAAATCTGTCTTGTGCACTAGATTTCACCACAATCTTTCTAATAATTCTCATATGAAGCCTCTTATGAATAAGATTCAACAGAAAACAATGAATCATACAATGTAGGACTGAAAGGGACCTTGACACGTCATCTAGTCCATACTCCCATTCAGAGGCAGGATTAAGTATACCTAGACTATCCCTGACAAGTATTTGTCCAATGTGTTCTTAAAAATCTCCAAAATGTATTAGACAATAAAAAAATTATCTAGTACTTATTTTTCTTAAGTTCCGTATCTGAAAAACAAAATTTTGCCCAAAAAACCTATCCTTAGCCCACAGATCATGTATCCAAAATCTGAAGTGGAAGTGAACATTTTAGGATTTTGGTATGATAGGGCCAAAATTACGCTTATAATGTTAAGCAAGTTTCAACCTTAAAATGTGGCTCAATTATCAACAGTAACTTTGCAAAAATTGTATTGTGGAACTCAAGCTGGAATACAAAAATAAAGGATTATTTCTCTCACGCAACATCAGAACTAAAGAGCTGTGGATCAGAATGTTGTTAGCAATTCTGTTTATGACATGCAAGACGGAACATTTTCCATCTCATTCTCCTATATCTGTATTACTGGCTCTGCAGTGCTAACAGGAAAAGTACTAAAATATTAGTCAGTAAAATAAGAAGATATAACTGAATACACACAAGATATTGGTCTAAAGAGTAAGAAGACTCCATTTTTGCCTAATCACTTCCAGAGTATAACTGTACATTAAGTATGAAGAGGCTACATCCTTTCTCGGTTACTGGTCTGGTGGCCACAGATTATTTTTATGTCATAAATTTAGTATTGTGTCTGCACTAAATGAAGAAAGAAGAAAAGATGAACATGTATCTGAGCCAGGTTTTGTGTCATCTAACTTTTGATAATCATGGAAACCATGCCAGATGGATATTTTATGTCTCATATATTTAAGTCAGAGACAAAGCAGGATGCTTATTACCATACCATCTGAAAGGAGCTATATGAGCTGCATCAGAGATCCACTCCTGCAAGGAACTGTAATGGGTTGAGTTAAAACTCACGATAGTGGGTGTCACAGCTGCCTTTCATTCAGGATACATGTAAAAAGCAACTGAGCTCCTTTATGGACTAGGCAGCTGAAACCAGAGGGGCCTGTGACATGCTGTACCTCAGAGTAGCACCTTGGAATCCCCATATTCACCACTGTCACATAATTATTATATGTTTTCTACAAACTATGCCTTGTGAGGTACCATTTTAAAAGTCTTGATGTGTTTAACTTTAATATCCTGTTGAATTGTATGTGCTATCATTATATGTGAAGTTATGAAGTTTTGCTATGCGTATGTAACTGAAATATGTTGAGAGGTTGGGAACACCCACAACCAGCCTTTCAGGTACAACAGTGGAGTAGCCAGACAGCAGTTAATGGCTCATCAACACCCATCAAAGAACAATCCATTATCCTAGGAACTGTATACCATGGAGACTTCTCAGAGAGAACATGCAGACAATGGAGACTGCTTGACCAACGGGGGCAGATCCCATCTCACAAGCATAGATCTTTCCAGCAAGCTGGAAGAAACTATAAAAGAGGGGAAGTGTCATCCTCACTTGGCCTCACTCCCCCCACAACTCAACACTGGAAGAAACGTCTGGAGGACAAAGACTTTGAATTGGTGGAGGGTGGTCCCAGGCTGGAAGGCAGTTTCAGCCTGTGTGATGAGGCTCTACAACTTGTTTATACCATCTGTCAGGGTGCAAGACTGCTTGATTCAAATCCTGAGTTAGAACGCAGACTGTGAATTTATTTTTATTTCTTAAGTAACCAACTTTGCTCTCCACACTTGCTACTTATAATCACTTAAAATCTATCTTTCTGTAGTTAATAAACCGGTTTTATATTTTACCTAAAACAGTGCATTTAGGTTGAAGTGCTTGAGAAATCTCAGCTCACTTTACAGAGGCGAGCGTGTCTCCTCTCCACATCAAGGGAGGGGAGGACTGGGTAATGAATTTACACTGGCCAGGGTTCTGAGCAATGCAAGATGGTACAGTTCTGAGGTGCAAGGCCTGGGGAGCTGGGGAAAATTGGCTGGAGCCTCTCTGTTGTTGGCTCATGAGTGTCTGCGGAAAGCATTCATGTGACTCAGTTGGGTGTGTCCCTGCCTGTGGATTTCTGTGTAAGTGGAGTACCTCCTAGAGCAGACGTGGGCAAACTACAGCCCTCGGGCCACATCTGGCCCACAGGACTGTCCTACCCAGCCCCTCAGCTCCTGGCCAGGGAGGCAAGTCCCCAGCCCCTACCCCGCAGCCATGCCACCATGCGGGCAGCACTCTGGCCTGCCGCTCCTACTGGACAGCATGTGGAGTGTAGCTGGCTCTGGCCGGGTGGCACAGCTGCAAGCTCCTTCTGCTGGTAAGGGGGCAGGGCGCGGTTGGATAGGGTAGAGGTACTGGGGGGGCGGTCAGGGGATGGGGAACAGGGAGGCTTGGGAGTGGGAGTCCCAGGGGGCTGTCAGGGGGCGGGAGTGTGGATAGGGGTTGGGAGGGCAGTCAGGGGACAGGGAGGGTTGGATAAGGGGGTGGGATCCCGGGGGGAAGTTAGGGGCGGGGTCCCAGGAGGGGGCAGTGAGGGAACAAGTAGCAGAGGGTGGTTGGATAGGGGGTGGGAGTCCCGGGAGGAGGGGCTGTCAGGGGGCAGGAAGTGGGAGGGGGCGGAGGCCAGGCTGTTTGGGGAGCACAGTCTTCCCTACCTGGCCCTCCATACAGTTGTGCCACCCTGATGCGGCCCTTGGGCCAAAAAGTTTGCCCACCCCTGTGCTAGAGGTTTATGGCTTGACACAGCATCAGAGAGTGAGATACCCCATGTTGGTGGGACAGAGGGCTCAACAGTCCCACAGTCCAGGCTGCACCCCTGGACCCCATCACATGGCCTCTACCCACAACAAAGCCACGTGCAAGACTGAAGCAGGAGTTTGCCATGCGGCCCAGTGGGTGTCCTACTGTGATCTGATAAACTTGGGGGGTGAGAGATTGATAGGATTGGAGTGCTAAATGTCTGTGTGTATGCAAGAAGCACCCTGAAACATCACAAAAACAGACACAGAAAAGGAGCAGAAAGCCAAGGAGACAGCAGAACAAGCACTGGGAGTGTGGTCCTGAGAAAAAGTCTAGAGAGAGTTTCTGGGCAGAATGCTGGCTGAAAGAGGCTTGAAACAGTAACAAAGAAACTGTCTCCAGTTATTTGTTTCCTACTGTGTTATGGGAAACACGACTTTGTACATTCTTTTAAATAAACAGGATTGCATCAAAGAAATACCTGACTACATCATCAATGTCTCCTTCCTAACCAAAACAACCCACAGGCCCCCCAAAAATGACTAATCACTCATGTTAGAAACGGGTAGCCATGTTAAGTTCCAGCACTCCCATTCACTATGATCAAATAGGTCCTTTTGCATGTCTAATTTCTGTGGTCCTAGGAATACAGATCCTGTTTACTTGTAATTAAAGATCCCACTACACTTTTAGCAAGAGTATGGCTGCTAGCCTGAGTGTCCTGGTCAAATTCCAATGCAGTAACTATATCCCATCCCCTTAATATTCCCCCTGCTGCTTCCGTTTGCTACAGTGTTATTCTTCACTTCTAGACCTAACCTTTTATACACTACTTCGGTGCACTTTTGTGATGTAATAACAACAGATGTTGACTAACCTCAACTCAAATCAAAGTCACTGGGAACTACAGGTGCTCAGCATCTCTCAGGATCAAGCCGACAGTCTACAGAACACTTTTGGATTCTTCACGATAGAAAGAATAACAGGAAGAAATCAACATGCCAGGCAAACAAAATGGGATGAATCATCGCCAAGTTACCTTTGAGCCTGATCCTGCTTGTGGGTACGTCTACGCTACAAAAAAGACCTGTGGCAGCGAGTCTCAGAACCTGGGTCAACTGACTCAGGCTCCTGCTGCAGGGCTAAAAATAGCAGTGTACATGCTCAGGCTCTGGCTGGAGCCAGGCTCTGAAACCTGGTGAGCAGGGAGGGTCTCAGAGCCCAGACACCAGCCCAAACCCAAACCTCTACATCACTATTATTAGCCCCTTAGTGCAAGCCCAAGTCAGCTGACCAGGTCCCAGGCTCTGAGACTCGCTGTTGCAAGTTGCATCTTGTGTAGATGTACCCTGAGTTACCTCTGAGCCTGAACCTGCTTGAGTGCGAGGACTCACCTCTGAGCCTGAGCATAATAAGTCATCAGTTACCTGAAGGGTTCAGCCAACCCACAGGTGAGGTCCCACCCATGTGATCCTAAGGCAGGTATATAGGACCCTAAGGGAAGCAGCCTCTCCTGTCTGCTCACTGCCACTATCTGGCTGGGAATACGCCCTTTACCAGTAGTCTCAAGACTGCCTTTGCTCCTTCTCCAGCCTGCTTCTGCTTTAGCCCATGCCTGTTTCTACCCCAGCCACCCCCTGTTCCGTCCTACATCTGCTTCTGCCTCAGCTGGCCACCTGGCCCTCTGAAAGGAAAAAAACAGGAGGATCAGAACTTCTTCAATGCTTGCCGTGTGTTTCCTTACAAATTGCATTCCTTGAACCACCCACTTTGAAAGAAATTCACTTTCTCACACCACTGCGCTGTGCAGCTATGGTTATAGGAAGAGAATGTCATTTGAGGAAGAATTCTGAGCAGCTTTTAAAGAGCTCAGTAGCACTGGGAGCATTCTCTTCTCCCTCAACACTTCCTCCTTGCCTTCTGAGGCAGGTGTGATAAATCCCCAATGCCTGCACAGTAACAATAATAGTACCTAGCTTTTATCACAGTGCCTTACCACAGTAGATCTCAAGTGCTTTACAAAGGAAGTAAGTGTCATTATTGTTACCATGTAACACACACTGAACTATCAGATCCTACAGGGTTCAACCTTAAAACTGATGTTTTTTAAACTTAAGAGGCCAACACCCAAGCCCAAAGTAGGACCCACTCTCCAACAGAGAGGAGATTCTTGCCTGTCTAGAAGAACCTTGAGATGAACCAGGGAAGCAGGAAGAGGGCAGAATATCTCAAAAGCCAGAGAAAATGGGACTGACTCAACAGCCTGTTGATTAAGGCACTCAGCTGAGAGGCAGGAAATGTGGATTCAAATTTTCTCTCTGCCTGATTTGGTGGAGTGATTTGAATCCCCCTCTCCTACCTCTCAGCTGAGTGCTTTAATCACCAGGCTATAGAACTGTTAACTCTCCTGGGCCCAATGAATACTTACGTATTTATACAGAGTGGATCAGCTTTAACAAGAGAGATTTGGAGCCACACACTCCAGAACAGCCTATAGCCTGGTGGTTAGAGCATTCACTTGGGCTGGGGCAGTTCTGAGTTCAAAGTGCCTGCTCCAGAGTGGGGATTCAAACCTGGGTCTTCCACATCCCATGCGAGTGCCCTAATCACTGGGCAAAAATTACAAAGGGAGAGGGGCACAGACAGACGGACACACAGGCACAGTTTGCTGGCCAGAACTCACTTTTCCAATTTGTCAGCCAATTCCAAACAGAACCAAGCCAAATATTTCCCGATTTTTCCATTTGCTGGGTCAAGAGAAAAAAAATTAATTATTTGCTGAGCTCCAGAGTCATAATCTTCCCAAGGGTTCCACTGGCA
Source organism: Lepidochelys kempii (assembly GCF_965140285.1). Taxonomy (NCBI): domain Eukaryota; kingdom Metazoa; phylum Chordata; order Testudines; family Cheloniidae; genus Lepidochelys; species Lepidochelys kempii. Next base: position 255,954,321 of record NC_136380.1, read on the forward strand.
TCAGTGTGAAGCTGGGACATCAGTCAACACTCTTCAGTCAACCAGCCATGGGGCTGAGTGTAGCTACAGAAGATATTTTTTTAACTTTTACAATGTGCTTTAAGGCCGTGCAAGATTTAACTTCTGTCTCCATAAGTTTCATCCAGAACATACGTCATACATCAAAATTCCAGGAGGACTGCACTTGAAGTTCTCTGATCTTTGTTTTATTTTCACTGCCTGAACAAATGGCTTATACTTTTCTTCCTGCATTCTTGGATGGCATCTCCAGTAACGTGTAAACGACATTCTGCTGTGTCCTTTTCAGACATAGAATCGACAGCATTAAGTAGGAATGCATTTTTCACTGTATGGATTCTTGCAGCCATTATCTGGTCATTACTTGTGTTCGATCAACCCTCTTGCATTAAAGTCCATGTTTATTCTTTTACTTCTTTCTTTATTTTTTCCTCACTTTCTTCAGTTGCAGCATCCAGTCATGTACCTGTCAGCTTCAATCTGTTTTGAGGAACACATCCAAGGCTACATGCTTTAATTGCTTCCTCAAATTGCTCATTTTGGAATACACTGAAGGTGATGATTTTAGCATAGAGGAAGGTTGAAACTTTATTGTCAAGTTCAAGTCTTTACCTTTCGCAGTTGTTTTTATGACAATCTCTGATTGATCTTGGTCTTTTATTGGGGAGTTGAAGACGCAGACACACTGCTCCTGAATGAAACGGATATTGAACTACAGTATCATAAGTCCTGAAACAGGGTCTTAAATGATCATTGCAGCTATGTTTCAGTGACAACTAAGGAACCAAAAATATCTCACTGGCAGGATTATTCCACTTCAATAAATGTGTCATCCAATGGCTCATTTGATCACGAGAAATCCAAATAAGCAGAATTTCTGCATTTTTAAATTAATACGAATCTTTCTCTCTTGCGACTTAACTAGTTTTGACGACATTTACATTATCTGTATATTTAATTGCTTTATAATAATGTCTGTTTTCAGTACTTCAGTTCATTCAATCACTTGTTTCCGAATGCTTCCCTCAATTTTAGGTACGTTGCTTCAGTTAAATTCACACACAGTTTGTTAGTCACTATATACCAGCCACTCATTTGCGGCACTGGTCAGCAGCTTTCATATTTACTACGTTTGGAAGGGAAAACCAACTACTGAATTCAAAACAGTGAAGAATGAAAAATAATATAGAGCTATAGCCAGCTTTGTACAGAACCATGTTATCAAAATACCCTCCGTCTTCTAGAAGTTTCTAGATCCTACCAAACCAAGCTCCTCAACAGTTCACAACTCCACCTAGTCCCCTCATTTCAGCATCCAATGACAGTTAATTCCACATATTAGTCATCGACTGTACCCATTCCTAAGGCTAAGATTTAGTCATGGGTATTTTTAGTAAAAGTAATGGACAGGTCATGGGCAGTAAACAAAAATTCACAGCCTGTGACCTGTCTATGATTTGCACTATATACCCCTGACTAAATCTTGGGTGCTCTGGAAGGGGGGACTTTGGGGGCACCAGAGGTGCTCTGGGGCGGGAGGCAGCCCAGCGGCAGAGGGCCCAGGACCACAGCTGGTGCTCAGGGTGGGAGGGAGAGGGTAGCAAAGCGTGGCTCAGGAACGCCACTGCTGCTGCGGGGAGAGGGGCGCACGGCAGCCCGAGACTGCCCCAGCAGCTGTTCGGGCGGCCCTGGGGTCAGTTGCACCCACCATTGCAGAAGTCACAGAAAGTCATGAAATCTGTGACCTCCATGACAGACTCACAGACTTACCCATTCCTCTATAACTTTCTAAACAGTTCTATAATTTTCTTGTTGACTCCTAATAGGCCTGCAGACATGGCAAGATTCCCAATGTGTGCATCATTACCATATTAATTTTTTACCATCTTGTTTTTTGTCGCCACAGCCTCAGCTATCCCATAATAACTTTTCTATCAGCAGCATAACTTCGGCACCATTGCAAATACTTTCACCAACAGTGTCTTTTCGTTTCCTTCCTGCCACTGTATAGCACCCTGCACCATCCTAACTCCTAAATCAAGCATTTTACTGCCAGACATCCAGTCCTGAAACACAAAGCCATACATGATCACACAGCATTCTCTCCTGTAGTCAGAGAGCATTGCACTCAGGTTTCCCAGCACTGCTGTGCTGCTAGGCTGTAACTAAAGCTCCATGAATTTACAGGTTTCAGAGTAACAGCCATGTTAGTCTGTATTCGCAAAAAGAAAAGGAGTACTTGTGGCACCTTAGAGACTAACCAATTTATCTGAGCATAAGCTTTCATGAGCTACAGCTCACTTCATCGGATGCATACTGTGGAAACTGCAGAAGACATTATATACACAGAGACCATGAAACAATACCTCCTCCCACCCCACTCTCCTGCTGGTAATAGCTTATCTAAAGTGATCACTCTCCTTACAATGTGTATGAAAATCAAGGTGGGCCATTTCCAGCACAAATCCAGGTTTTCTCACTCCCCCACCTCCATACACACACAAACTCACTCTCCTGCTGATAATAGCTCATCCAAAGTGACCACCTGGATTTGTGCTGGAAATGGCCCAACTTGATTATCATACACATTGTAAGGAGAGTGATCACTTTAGATAAGCTATTACCAGCAGGAGAATGGGATGGGAGGAGGTATTGTTTCATGGTCTCTGTGTATATAATGTCTTTTGCAGTTTCCACAGTATGCATCCGATGAAGTGAGCTGTAGCTCACGAAAGCTTATGCTCAAATAAATTGGTTAGTCTCTAAGGTGCCACAAGTACTCCTTTTCTTTTCATGAATTTACAAGAATACTTCTAGCCAACATCTGCATAATACATCTTCCTTCTCCATGCTCTTTACTGGCGGATATAGGAGGTAAACAAGCTCTTTATTAAAAATATATGTTGTTTATTTAAATATGAAAATAATTCCAAAACAAGCAGTTGCCAAAGGTCCTTAAAGAATAAATAAAACAGCATGTTTATCCTTCCTGGTGTATGGGGCTTTCTATTTGTAGGTTGGAGCCCAATATGCTCCACTAATTTTTCCTATAAAAAACTATTACGCTTTGCCTCTGGCTGACACTAATATTATTATATATCCAGCTCCCTCAAGTCAACCTGCAAAAAAACAAATATGCCAATTAAGAGGAAAATGGTGTTAATTGTTTTAGATGTGTTGTTTCCTTTTCCTTCACAGCCGGCAATTGTCGTGTGTAATAACATTTTCTTTTGAGAGCTCATGTCATTTTGTCCTAATTTACTGGCATATCGGAGCTTCAGTCCCCAGGTGGAAAAGTGGATATTGATAACAACAAAGTCCTCTTTTTAAAAAGGCCACTTTCAATAAAATTCAGGAGGGTTCAGTGACTGGAAAACTTACAGACATTCTGCAGTTAAAGGCTTCATCCAAAAAGACCAAAGTACAAAGGTGCTTTTAGGAAATGGAGAAACTGCAGTTATATGAGAGTCTTCATTGTGGAAGGAAAGAATTCAACCACTCAGTACAGGCTGTGAAGCAAGGCAACATAAAGACAAATTTTCAGAAGTAACTAGTGTTAAGGAAAAGTTAGCACAGTATAATTTGTAACACTAGTGATTCTGAGAGAGACAGTTTTGGGGTGCCCAACAAAAGATACCTCAAATTAAAGAGGTCTGATTTTTAGAGAGTTGATGTTGAGCACTTTTTGAAAATCAGGCCCTTTTAAGATGTCTCGATCTGGACAGCCAAACACTAAGTCACCCAAAATCACATGTCACTTAAGAACGTGGTTTGTCAGAATTAATGTGATTTCAGATCACACACACTGTAGAAGCCACTCTGCTGAGTCATTGTTATACCTGAAAATCTGCCATCTGATAAACGAGAACTGTGTCACTAGTTAGAGATAGCTAACCAAGTTTTACAACCAGTAATGGCTATCTTAGTGCAATAAGTGGAAGAAATGCAAAAAATACATGCTAATGCTGATGACTAGAGGCTTCTGGTGTCCTTTGGATGTTCAGAAAAAAGTCAATATTTGCCTGCTCTTATGGACCATCCTGGTATTTTTTAAAATAATTGTGATGGCTCTTAGGGCTTGTCTACATGGGAAAGTTAAACCACTATAAGGTAGGATGTGAATTTAAACCAATATAATTATACTGGTATAACTCCCAGTGTGGACACTCTTATTCCAGTATACTTTGCTTTGGAAACAATTTAAGCTAAGCTGAAAAAAGCCACTCTTATTCAAAAATAAGACTGTCCACACAGGGAGTTATTCCAGGATTATTATAGTGGTTTAACTAAACTTATATAGTTATACCAGTATAATTGATTAAACTTTTCCATTCAGTCAAACCCCTAGGATTTATGTTTTTCCACATCACCAGAACACAATAAAGCTAATCATAGTAATGAAGAAAAAGAACAAACACACTCCACACACACAAGGGGTGCTTCTGAGGGGCCCAAATAGGATTTCACATACCAAAACTACAAGTCTCAGCTATTTCAATGCCCTGATCCAATTTATCCAGCCTCTGAATACAATAAAAACCATGAGCTCCAGAGCTAGCTTTGTGCAAGGGAGAATTTTCTTCCCTCCATCTCCTGACAGTGGTCTTCAATTAGAGCGTACAACGATGACACTCACTGAGACTGACGGAGGAAATAAAAGGAGTGAAACTACTGAAATGCATCTGCAGAAGCAGATTATTCAATGTCCCGCAGACATCGGTGCGAGTGACAGCCGCCAGAGCTTAGTGAAAAAAAGAGAAGTGGAAAATTAAACTTCTCATTGGGCCTGATGATGATTAATATCTTCTCTCTGACGAGCTGAGACGGCTTAATCTCTGCTATTAAAATTAAATCACTGAGGTGCAAATATGGCAGCTGAAGTGGGGCGGGTGTGTGTGTGTATGAGAGTTTCAGATCTGGGGAGAAAGAAAAATCTTAAGAGAAATAACAGAGGTACATTCTGCACACACACATCTTAACCCTGCTGAAACTAGGAATCAAAATTCATAGATTCACAGGTATTAAGGTCAGAAGGGACCATTATGATCATCTAGTCTGACCTCCTGCACAATGCAGGCCACAGAATCTCACCCACCCACTCCTGCAATAAACCTCTCATCTATGTCTGAGCTATTGAAGTTCTCAAATCATGGTTTAAAGACATCAAGGGCAGAGAATCCTCCAGCAAGTGACCCGTGCGCCCCATGCTACAGAGGAAGGCGAAAAAACCCCAGGGCATCTTCCAATCTGCCCTGAAGGAAAATTTCTTCCCGACCCCAAATATGGCTATCAACTGAACCCTGAGCATGTGGGCAAGATTCATCAGCCAGATACCCAAGAAAGAATTCTCTGTCGTAACTCAGATCCCACCCCATCTAACATCCTATCACAGGCTATTGGAGCTATTTACCATGAATAGTTAAAGATCAATTAATTGCCAAAATCATGTTATCTCATCATACCATCTCCTCCGTAAACTTATCGAGTTTAATCTTGAAGCCAGATAGGTCTTTTGCCCCCACTGCTTCCCTTGAAAGGTTATTCCAGAACTTCACTCCTCTGATGCTTAGAAACCTTCGTCTAATTTCAAGTCTAAACTTCCCGATGGCCAGTTTATATCCATTTGTTCTTGTGTCCACATTGGTACTGAGCTTAAATAATTCCTCTCCCTCTCCGGTATTTATCCCTCTGATATATTTATAGAGAGCAATCATATCTCCCCTCAACCTTCTTTTGGTTAGGCTAAACAAGCCAAGCTCCTTGAGTCTCCTTTCATAAGGACAAGTTTTCCATTCCTCGGATCATCCTAGTAGCCCTTCTCTGTACCTGTTCCAGTTTGAATTCATCCTTCTTAAACATGGGAGACCAGAACTGCACACAGTATTCCAGATGAGGTCTCACCAGTGCCTTGTATAATGGTACTAACACCTCCTTATCTCTACTGGAAATACCTCGCCTGGTGCATCCCAAAACTGCATTAGCTTTTTTCACGGCCATATCACATTGGCGGCTCATACTCACCCTGTGGTCAACCAATACTCCAAGGTCCTTCTCCTCCTCCGTTACTTCTAATTGATGCATCCTCCGCTTATAACTAAAATTCTTGCTATTAATCCCTAAATGCATGACCTTACACTTCTCACTATTAAATTTCATCCTATTACTATTACTCCAGTTTACAAGGTCATCCAGATCCTCCTGTATGATATCCCGGTCCTTCTCTAAATTGGCAATACCTCCCAGCTTTGTATCATTCTCAAACTTTATTAGCAGACTCCCACTTTTTGTGCCAAGGTCAGTAATAAAAAGATTAAATAAGATTGGTCCCAACACCGATCCCTGAGGAACTCCACTGGTAATTGAAACAGACAGTCATTAGCAAAAGCACTGAAGCCAGGTTATTTACTAGGGGAGGCAGGACTCCTGGGCAATGCAAGTATCTTGTGATCTAAAACAGACAAACAGTAAGTTTCAGAAAATTGGAAGGCACTGCCATTCTTCAGAAAGACTACTTCATAGCTCCATGTTCCACTTCAAATGTGCACAAACTGGCAACTAATACCCTTACACAGAAATTATATGCAAAATAACTTATTCTACACAGATAAGATTTTTGCATGTGGCTCCTTTCAAAATATTCTGCAAATTTGTGACCTTTCCTTTGAGATCATTATTTTAAGTCCGAGACTCTCCAACACATTGCAGCAAAGGATGAAATAACTAACAATCATTGTTATTCATACTTCTGGAAAAGAATACTGCCTCACATTAAGCTTTCAGACTAACAGAAGGCATTGTTAAAATCAGTGCAGATTATTTTGGAAGGATATCATTAGGTTTCCATGGGAGTTTCCATGTTAATAGTTAATTTGGAAACCGTCATTAATGCTATAGTTAAGAAGTACTATCACCTTTTCGAAAATAATATGACTTGGTTAAATTAAATCCTGTGACAGGGAGGTGGCTTACTGATGGCAATTTACTAAAATCCTGGTATTAGTTTAAATAACTCTTGAGTACTTAAGGCATTAATCCTGTGAAAAATAAAAGAGTAATATCTTCTGTCTTTTAATACAATAAGAGTAACCTGTAAAGATTGTCTCATTGTAAGAAAGTGTGTTGTTTTATTTGGAAGAGTGGTTCCCAAACTAGGGGCGCCTCTTATTCAGGGAAAGTCCCTGGCGGACCGGACCGGTTTGTTTACCTGCCGTGTCCGCAGGTTCGGCCGATCGCGGCTCCCACTGGCCGCGGTTCGCTGCTCCCACTGGCCGCGGTTCGCTGCTCCCACTGGCCGCGGTTCGCTGCTCCCACTGGCCGCGGTTCGCTGCTCCAGGCCAATGGGGGCTACAGGAAAGGCGGCCAGCACGTCCCTCAGCCCACGCCGCTTCCTGCAGCCCCCATTGACCGAGAACAATGAATCACAGCCACTGGGAGTTGCTATTGGCCGAACCTGTGGACACAGCAGGTAAACAAACCGGCCCAGCCCACCAGGGGCTTTCCCTGAACAAGCAGCGCCCCTAGTTTGGGAACCACTGATTTGGAGATCCAACACAGAGATGCTGTTAAGATATAAGATTACAAATCACAAACAGTTAACTGCCAAATTTCTGCTACAGTAATCTTGTTTCCTAAAGTGAATAATCACTCTTAAAATGCTGCTAAAATTGTGTTTGATTTGATCCTATCTGACGAGATATTTTAAAACTTAAAAGGGGGATAAGCTATGGCTTAGAAGAAAGAAATCTGGTTGGGCGATTAGTTTTCCTGATCAGGTGGCAAGTGATCATTCATGCCTTACAAGTCTTCTAGTAACTAGCCTCTAATAATTTCGGTACAGTTAATAATTATGCTAAACAATTACCTGATGCTTGAAATGGCAACACATTTTAGTGTCTGTAGCAGTGTAATATTTATAATTCTTAGAAAAATATTTACTATAGTCCACTTCATGCACCGTAGTGCAGTTTATTCTACATTAGACAGAAATGGTATTGTTTTATTTAATCAAAGTGCAGTATACTGTACAGATACCAGCGCACGTCTGTACAATTTTCTCTTCCATAATTATGGCCCTGAAAAAATTATTATTTTTGGACTACACAGATATTGCAAAGAAAGCCCAGTACCATGATTTTTCCAACAATGGGGAAGCAGAAGCAGGCATCAACATGTCGGGTAGCCAATGGATATACCCCCATTGGCTGCGTGCCTGTCTCCCGTAGGCTCTGTCCCGCTCTGTATATTAATGAGCCCAGAGGATAGCAGAAATGGAAGCATTGCAGGGAAATGGTTTCTGAGAAGCCCAGTAGAATTTAAAATGGCTGCTGCTGCCCAGTCCTTCCTGCTCCGTACTAACCCACGCTGACCCACCCGAGAACTGCTGCTATTTTTCCAGCAGCCAGGAGGCAGAAGATTGCATCCACATACCAGTCTCCAGACTTGACTGTTTCATGCAAAGGATTGCAGCAGTGACCTTTTGCCAACTGTGTTCCGTGCATACCCCCTGAAAATTGCTACATGAATTTTAAAAAAAAAAAAAAGTTTTAAATTTGAGATTTTCTCCCTACTATTATGCAATCCCATGAGCTCTGATTGGCTGTAGGTGTCTAATTCCCATAATTGCTGTATCATAGGGCAACTAGCCCCTTTAAGAGGGAGCAGAGTCCAGTGCACCTGTGGCTCATTAGCTGCCTCCCAACTGGGCTTAAAAGAAGGCACTTGGGCCCTAGAGGGGAGGAGAAAGGGTGAGTTGGAGATCTGGAGAGCCAGAGAGATGTCCACTGAGTGCACAGACTGGATCAGCAAAGAAACAGGCAGGTGAGAGCTGCCTGGGAGAGACACAGAAGTTGCAGAGAGCAGAAAGCTCTACAGGCCATCCTTAGAAATAGGGAGGAATTGTTAGGAAGCCAGGGGAGGGGTTAACCTGCTGGCCTTCCTGTGCTACATACTGGGTTTTCAGTAGAAGAGTCATGAGACTGGTCATTCTAGGATGGATTGGTGTGGGAGCGGGGCCCCAGAACAAGGGCAGAAATGAACCGGGATCAAGTGCTGGTGGATTCATGGATGGGTGAACTGTAAGGGATGTCCCTAGAGAAGGAGAACAGAAAAAATCATAGTACTTTTACATGCTTTACTCTGGGAATTAGGACAACAGTTTTACCAAGAGGGTTCTACACACTGTTGTACCTGTACATAAATAAATGATGTCCAGAGGTGGGACTTTGTATCCAACAGTGAAAGTCTGTACTCTTTTTATGCCTGAGCTAGGGAGAAATGTAGGCAGGTATACCTATCCATGTCTGGGCTGCCACAAGAGGGCACCCCAGGTGCGGGCCACCTTATCACACACTGTATGGTTGTTTCTCAGTCATAACAACATGAACATGAGCACTTGTGGCACCTTAAAGACTAACCAATTTATTTGAGCATAAGCTTTCGTGAGCTACAGCTTTACTTCATTGGATGCATACTGTGGAAAGTACAGAAGATCTTTTTATACACACAAACCATGAAAAAACGGGTGTTTACCACTACAAAAGGTTTTCTCTCCCCCCCACACCCATTCTCCTGCTGGTAATAGCTTATCTAAAGTGATCACTCTCCTTACAATGTGTATGATAATCAAGGTGGGCCATTTCCAGCACAAATCCAGGGTTTAACAAGAACGTCGGGGGGGTGCGGGATAGGAAAAAACAAGGGGAAACCTATTTCCCCTTGTTTTTTCCTACCCCCCCCCAGACGTTCTTGTTAAACCCTGGATTTGTGCTGGAAATGGCCCACCTTGATTATCATACACATTGTAAGGAGAGTGATCACTTTAGATAAGCTATTACCAGCAGGAGAGTGGGGTGGGGGGGGGGGGGAGAGAAGTGAGCTGTAGCTCACGAAAGCTTATGCTCAAATAAATTGGTTAGTCTCTAAGGTGCCACAAGTACTCCTTTTCTTTTTGCGAATACAGACTAACACGGCTGTTACTCTGAAACATGAACATGAAAAATCTCTGTTCCAACTGGCCCATATACTCAGAATTTTCAAGCTGTTGGTCAGCAGTAAAAGTGACCACTTAACCCCTGCTTCTCACTATCTTCGGCTGAAATAGAGAAACTAAAATGTTCACATGAGGAGAGACTGGGGGAAAGATATCAAAAAACAATGAAAATGGGACTGGCTAACTGTTTAAAAAAAAAAAAAAGACTATTTCCATTTCAAGTTTAAAAACTAGTTCCTATCTCCTTCTCATCCCTCTTCTCCCCTCCTGAAGTTAAACAAATTCAGGCTCCCTTAGAAATAAGGCACACATTTTTCACAGTGCAGGGTAATCCCACTGGAACCACTTACCATGGCCTGTGGTGGAATCTCCAACCTTTTTTAAATCTTTAAACCAAGATAAGCAGCCTTTCTAAAAGATATGATCTTGCTCAACAAGAAGTTATGGACCTGATGCAGGAATTACTGGGTGAGGTTCTGTGACCTGTTTTATACAGGAGGTCAGACTAGATTATCGGAATGGACTCATCTGACTTTAACAATCCTGAATCCTCACAAACCGGGAAGCCTCTTGTAACTGTTGCATGTGTTTACATTGGAAAAATCCCAAACCCTCCCTGCCAGTTCAGTTCTGAAAAACAAATTAGACAAAAAATCGTTATTACAGCTGTTCTGAAGAGAGGCTTACCAACATGTAGGGGAGGAAAGATGAATGGGTGATGAAAAAAAGAGGGAAGGAAGAAAAGTGTGTGTGTGTGTGTGTGTGTGGTGGGGAGACAATCAGCCACATATTTTTTGCTATAGTTTATTCAGCCCACAATGTAGTCATTATCTTGTAAACAGAAAGCACCCCCATGTTATCATTCCAGCACTTATTATAGTTTCTTTTCAGGAACCTGCAATCAGTATTATAAAGCATAGGAGAGCACAAACTATCTCATTACTTCAGCTTTGCCAATAACATTTCCAATAACAATCTACTATATATTGGATCTCCTTGAACACTATATAATATACACCTGTATTAAATTGCGCAGTGACTACAGGGTGAAAACAGCAGCAAAGTGAACCCGTTTAAACATTACAATGAGACATAGCATTATTATTTATTTATTTGTTTGTGTTCAGTATTCACCCAGCTCTGGCTCTAACTCTGATCCTACTGACTGCCTGGCCCAAAAGTGGAAACGATGTCAGCCACAAGGCATTTAACAAAGTCACATGGAGCTGGAGGCGACAGTCTTTCAGAAGGATGATGGCCCAGTCATTAAAGTACTAGTCTGAGACTTAGAAACACCAGGTTCAATTCCCCACTCTGCAACAGTGTTCCTGACTTTGGGCAGGTAACATAGTCTCTCTAGGCCTCCGTTTCTGTAAAATTAAGTTAATGCCTCTTCCCCTTCTCACAGCAGTATTGAGGGTAAATGTGTTGAAGACTGTGAAACACTAAGATATTAGAGTAACGGGGGCCAAATGGGTACCTAAGATAGACAGATAGTCCAGAGTGCACTTGCCCAATGACAGTCCCACACATCTGTTTCACATGGTCCTCAGGGTAGAGGGAATGGGAGAAACAGAGTCCACATGCTGTATTTGGAGGTATTGTGTTAGGATCAGGAGAGAGGACACCAACTGACAAAACGAAGGAAGCAGTCTAAGGAGGAGTGAAGTCTGTCCTTATGCAGCTTTCAAAGTCCCCTGGAATCTCTCAGAAGCTTCTGTAGGAACTACTACACTGTGCCATTTTTAAACGTGTTGTAAAAACTAAGGAAATTTCTAGGAAAAACACCCGCCTCCTTAAACTGGAGCTAAAAACAAAACAAAAAAAATCTGTGGAAAATACAGCACAAAAGTAGGGCTTTTCATCTCATGATCACACAAAACTGAGCAATGTTACATACAGTGTTGTTTTGCATAGACTATAAAATACATTTCCAGACATATGAATTTAAGCTGGATTCAAGGTTGTGAAGGACCACACACAGAGATCACTTTCTAAAAAATGAGAAGAGAGAACCTGTTCCACCAAAAGGACAATCCTTGGGAGTCTAATTACTCAAGCTTTATGACAGTATCCACACAGATAGAAGGCCAAAGAATAGTCATGATAACCCACAGCTAAAAGGAGATCCAAGATAAAAGTAATGCTTTTGTCTTGTGTCATTCTGATATCAAAGGTAAAAAAGTTTCAAAAACATCTGTTACTAGGTCGATAAAAGCCTGCATTATTGAATCCAGCACGGCCAAGGGTTCGAAGCCATGGTAGGACATCATGGTCCATTCCACGAGAGCAGTGGCTACTTCCATGTTCACATACCTTATGAAAAGATATGTAAAGATGCCACCTTTTTGAGAAACCGATCTTCTCCAGACACTACAAGTCTGACCTGCAGTTTTCAGCAGATGCTGCCTATGGCAGGGGGGTGCTGCTATCTCTGATAGTGCTGGAGGTGTCTTCCACAAATTTATATTTAAAATTTTAAATATTACTTGGTAATTTTCTTTCTCCTATTTAAACACCTGGCATTACAAGCCATTAGCTCAGCTTTTTCATTCCAAATAACTGATACCTGATGTTATCTTGCCCTTATATACAATGTTAAAAACAACAACCGGAATCAGACACATTCAAAGACCACACAGTATTCAGAATTCTCTTTAGTATGGTGGGTCATAACCTGAATAATTATTTATATGTGCTAAGCAAGATTTTTAGTAGTGTTTGCTTTCAAAGCTTGGGTAGTGTGCAACTCTCGTGTTATTCCAGGTGGGCTGAGTGACAGATGGGGGGGGGGGGGAGAGAGAGAGAGAATGATCTATTGTAGGAATGTAATATACTTAAAAAAAACAGAAGCTAGGAAATTATCAGGTCAAATATAGTTATATTGGTCACACTTTATATCAACGTTTTACTAACAAATAATTAATTTTTAATAAAATTTATAAATGAGCTCCTGGTGAAATGTTGTATCAAATAGGTCCAATGTAATCGTCAGATGCATAAAGAGGGGAGTAGTGTGTAGGAGCAGGGAGGTAATTTTACTTCTGTATACAGCACTGGTGAGACCACTACTGGAATACTGTGTACCGTTCTAGAGCCCACATTTTTTAAAGGATGTTGAAAAATTGGGGAGGGTGCAGAAAAGCGTCATAAAAATGATACAAGAGATGGAGACAATTTCTTACAGTGAAAAATTTAAAGAGCTCAATCTGTTTAGTTTATCAAAAATTCTGAGCGGTGACTTAATTATAGTGTATAAGTATCTTCACAGGGGAAAAGTACCGGATACAAAAGGACTTTTTAAGGTGGCAGGGAAAGGCATAACAAGCATCAGTTTCTGGAAGCTGAAGCCAGACCAATTCAAATTAGAAATTAGACATGAATTTTTAACAATGAAGGGGATTAACAACTGGAATCACTACCAGGGGAAGTGGTGGATTCTCCATCTCTTGGATATCTTCAGATCAAGACTGAAGATCTTTCTGGAAAACATGCTATAGCCAAACACAAGTTATTCTTTAGTCAGACAAGTTACTGGGCTCAACACAAAGGTAAATGGGTAAAATGTATTAGCTTATGATATACAGATGACTAGATGATCTAATGATCCCTTCCAGCCTTAAACTCTGAATCTCTGAAAATGATGATTAGATGCTTAAATAATTGGCTAATCAATTGTTATAAATTGTTGAGTTCAAAATCTCAATAACTTCGTTATAATCTTGGTTCATAACCATTTGTAATACCTTCCAGGGATGTGCTTATAACCATTTACAACACATACTACTCATGTCTCTAACTTGCTTATAACATCATTTATAAACCCTTTGTAAAAAGGAACCTTAATGTAAAGTGTGACCATAATTATTTTTCTAAAACTCAAAAGGTAAGGCCCAAACTTGCTCAACTCTTGCAATTAAACAAAATCATGGCCTTTAGCTTGTAACACCATGTTTTCAAGCAACCATCTACTGCCCCTTATGTTTCCAGTTTACTGTGAATCCTATAAATGTTTCATCCCAGGATGACCTCAAACAGTGATTGTACATTAGTGGTGAATCACTAAATACAATCACACAAGCACACGTGTATATATGGTCAGCTTTTTGAATGGTCAGAGAGAAAGCTAGAATCTGAACACATTTTAAGTGGCTGAAACACCTTTTCTCATTCTACGATAACTCAAAAACTGCTGAACAGATTTTCCTTAAGCTTTCAAAAGCGAAATCACCTGTTGACCAAGCATAAAATGTTCCATCCCAATTTTTCAAACTACAATGTAACAGAAAATAAGATTGGGAATCACAGTTCTTTCTGACCCCACCTAAATGAAGTGTCACTAATGAAGTCCTTTAATACTAGAAACCTAGATCATCATATTTAGAACTTAATTGGCAAAGTGGTGTTTTTTTCCAAGTCACTAATATACAGCTGCAAATCAGTGCACGGACTATATTGAGCATCTCCACCTGCAGTGGGAAAGAAATAGAAAGGCATTCCCACCACAGCTACAGCAAGCAAGAGCTGGCCAAAGACAGTGCATCTAAGCTGGTTTTATATTGCAAGATCCTCAAGGTACAGATTGATTTTCTGTGCTCAATATTTGTTTCACCTGCCAGGCACTGATAAATGGATTGAAAAGCTGTCCACTTACAGCTGTCCACTGTAGATAGCTCTGCATACTTTACTGAAATGTTATTTTGTAACTTCATACAGAAATACTCAGCAAATCCTTGCAAACATTTTTACAACAGCTCCTTTTGCATCACTAAAGAAGGGAAGGGAAGGGAGGGGAGGGAGGAACACATTTGAAAACAAGCCAACATCTGATCTCAGCCATGTCCACAATGACACAAACATGCCTACCTCATTGGTATAAGGTGAGAGTAACAGAAGCTCTCAAACTGGAGCTCCACTAGTATACCTGAGAAGTGGCTTCTGGTGGGGATTTATCTGTGATTCCCCCCAGCTCTGCAATTTGTTCTTCTCTACCCCACCTCAAATCTGATGACAGTCGGGGCTCATTGCAAGGTCATTCCCCCCCATCCCGTATTTGAAGATAAAGAAGGGATGTGGGGGAGGGATTGTAATTGTATGGGTGGAAAACTCGTCAAAGGGGAGGGAGAATTGTGGCAAGGTTCTCTTAAATTGCTGCTCTTGTGTTTTAAAGTTGTGTCTCAAGAGTGCCTAGAGCATATGGATGGGTGCCCTTTTAAAGTACTTCTATATCCTTTCCCGCACTCTGTGTCTGTCTTGTCTATTCAGATTATAAGATCTTTGGGGTAGAGACTATCAACAACTCTGTTTGTCTTGGTTGGCCCTTAGGCTCTGCTGTAATAAACATGATTAGTAATAACCATAAAATCAACATAAACAAACATTTCTCTTTTTAGAGCTGCTCTTAAATTAAGATTTTATCACCATAATTATCTTCACCATGATATGGGATACAGAAAAGGAAATGCCAGGAAGCACAGAGAAGAAAAAGAATAAGGAGAAATAATTTCTAACAGTGCTTTTTAAAAGTGGAAGAGAAAAAGCAAACTACTGATGCCAGGATCTACATCCTCCTCATCTGTCAGATGGTGGCAAGGACTCCTGTTGTTAAGAGCCACACACAGGAAGCCATTTGCAGTGCATGACAACAGCTTTATTTAACCTATAATGATTGAAATCCTTCCACTTGTTAGCTCCAATCCTCCTCATTCATCAGTTCCCACCAGGTTTTTTTACTCTTACCTTCAAAACTCCCAGAAAACAGGTAAATCCAGGTAAAGGCTGGAACAAAAAGGAGAGTCAGAGAGGCAGCCAGGAATTTCCGTCTCCCTCTGCAGATTCCCAGCATTCTCTCAGAAGTAGAGATTCCCAACCCAGTGCTGTTCCTATGTCGGAAGCGCGTAGTCCACAGCCTCCCACATATTACTCTCTGAAAGGGAAAGGAGGAAAGGTTACCAGTTTATACCACTATATGAAGCCAGACTCTTCCAATGCCCTGCAGAGCTACAGAATGAGGCTGAAAACGGGGTTGCTCACATTGCAAAACAGTTCCCATTTCAACATTCTACACAACAAATATAATGAATATCTGAGAAGTGCCCTAAAAGAGCATAAATCAATAAAATATATCACATCAGCTAAACACACACTGAGCTCATCTTATAAAGAGCAGCATTTGTATGCCACCCTTTGAATAGAAAAAGACTCCATTTTCCTTGATGTCTCTGGGCAGAAAAGAGAGAGACACCTGTACCTCTACTTCTGAAGAGCAGGAAAAACACTGGTCTACTGCTGGCCTAGCTGCTGGTACTGAAGGACTCAGAAAAATAATCAGGAAAGGGAGAGTGGGAATTATGGTTGCCACTAAAGTGACAGGGTTTGCCAATCACAAAGTGATACTGATGTATATGTAAATGGGAGGAAAAGGGAAGGTTTACAATGGCTAAAGACAGAAAACAGAAGGAAACACTAGCAGCTGATGGCAGGAGCTTCAGACTATATGCAATAAGAGAGATAAAGAAGGAGTTTCCCTCTTTCAGGAATGCCATTTCCACCTGATTCCAGTATTTCAATTATCTTAACATAGTTTAATGTAATTTAACAGGTATTTCTTTCTCTTTTATATTGTGGAAAATGTTGACTTTGATATTTTAAAGGGAGTTACCACTATATGAAAAGAAAAAAAAATCTAGACTTGTTTAAAATAAAAATAAGTAGCACTTTTGCACATCCTAGATTAGGTGGCAACACTATCTCAAACCCTTAATTCATTACAGGCATTTTCAGTAAATGATTATGTGTACTCCTCCAGAGGCACACATGGAGCATTAAAGACATTTTCACACCTCTCTCTTTTCCCTAAAAAGGAGGGAATACTGAGAAATACCAGGATTTGGGTAGGGCAATAGGGGAGAAAACAGGTATCAAATCCATGCAAATCTATTTGTTTCAGGATTTTGCA
The DNA here is from genome assembly GCF_965140285.1 of Lepidochelys kempii. Classification (NCBI taxonomy): domain Eukaryota; kingdom Metazoa; phylum Chordata; order Testudines; family Cheloniidae; genus Lepidochelys; species Lepidochelys kempii. The sequence goes on from NC_136380.1 coordinate 255,971,285, forward strand.
GGGTTCACATGCAGGCCCAGAAACCTCCCCAGAAAAGGTTTGTGATTTCAAATAAAAATTGGTGCAACACGGTAATAGGGATTGTAAGAGCTAAACTCAAGGTACTGTGAAGTCTTTAATAATAGTGCCTTTTGGTGCATGCTGAAATAGAATATTCCTACACAGATTTACATTTTTTAAAATCACCATTGCATGCAATGAAAACACATTTGATCTTTAAGACCATACATGTATTAAATTCACAGTGAAAGTAAATTCAACTTAAAGCCAAAATAAGAGACAAATTAAAGATAGGAAAGATGGGCTCAGAAAAAGAATTTTCCAATAATTTTCTGCTTTAGGTCCCCACCACTTAGGGTCTCAAGCAGGGGACAGCAAAGACTACAAAAATTTACCAACCTCTTCCAAAATGTTATTGAATAGCATCAGCTTTGCAAACTAACTAAAAGAGCAACGCTGCAGCCCAAAGCAACAAAACACGCAAGTAACAATTACTGCACTGGTGCCAACCCCCAACTCTGCGCTAGCACCCCTCCACCCCCAAGCAGCCAGGCTGGGCCCTTCGCTCTGGCCCGACCCAAGCCCATGCCACCTCAGCCATTATTGGGAGATGGAGGTGCAGTTCAGGCTCCAGGGTGGGGCCTGCGAAGGTTGTGCAGTAATAAAGACTTGGCAGTGACCACGACTGTCACCTCCTCAGAACCAGCACCCCCTGAGCCAGCTCCTCAGCATCCCCCTTTTCCCACAGGCATTCTGGAGAGGCAGCACGGCCCCTACCAGCTTGCAGCAATAGCCGCTCAAGCTCCTACACGTTGTGGCTGCCATTCTCTATGGGCGGTGGGAGGAGACCTGTCAGCTCAGCATAGCACTGCCCCTGAGGCTGCAGCAGCACTACCAGCCGAGGGACAACATATTACAGAATGTCAGAAGTGGGGGCTTCAGTGACAGCTGGATGCTGGAAACCTTTAAACTGGTGCCCTCAAAGGACCACGGAGAGTGCAGTTACCCTGAAACTGTGACACTGGTTATATTTCATCTTTTTTTTTTTTTTTTTAAACACCCCACCAGAAGTACTGCCATGATGAAAAGGAGTGCTGTTTATGCTCATCTAAAAAATACAGATAATTTTGCCGGGCTTTTGATGCATTTCACACTAGTTTTATGTGTACACACTACAGTGCACAGCGTATACGTAACTTTGTTGTGCAGAGATGGCAAAAATTCTATACCGTTTTCATGGAGCGTATCACTGCTATGCTTCGATACAACGTACAAACATACATCGCTCTCAAAGGGCGGGATTTTCCAAAGCACTCTGTGCTGGCCTAGCCCTGCTCTCACTCGGTCAGTGGTAGAACTCTCAAGCTCAGCACAGTTAAGGACAATCAGGAACGCTTTTGAAAATCCCACTCTGTGTGCACTGCCATGAGCATTCTGTTGTGAGAGATGATAATACACCGACTCGGAAGAGCACCAACAGAGTTGGCAGCATGCAAATTCATATTTGACCTGCATGTTTAAGGAATAATTCAGTTTTTCCTGAGTTACTTTCTCTTTTATTAAATACCCATGAAAACGTAGTTTGTGAATTGGCCAATACATAAGTCCCATCCTGGACCATGCTCTAACTGCTCGGCACCACTTTACTGGTGCAAAGTAGCCTCAGGATTGGGAAGTACAAAGGGCATATATGCACCCCGACGTCAGTTGCACTGGGCATATCTTGGCTGCAGAGCAGGACCTGGCCCAGACAATGCTCTGCCTTTATATGTGACTGCCATCTTTCAAACAAAACAGTCAGATAATTCTGCACATTCATGTAGAACTTTTATCTAACTAGGGAAGCTGTTTGGGAAGTTCCCAGGCAGACAAGCCAGGTTGCAATGGATCATCCCACGAAACGCAGAAAGATTTCATCTAAGGCTGCTTAAAAAAAAAAAAAAAAGTGCCACAAGTTATTTTAAAAGTTTTCATCATAACCCCATCTTCCAAAGATTCTGAGCGGCTTCCTCAAGTCTTCAAGGGTAGCTTTTCGAAGTGTAGAATCACCATGCTTGCTGATGTGTTAATGTTCCCAACTAGTAAATGCATCATATGAAAAACCCACACCAGCAGTTTTGCAAATGACCCATGGATAGCAGTAAAGATATTTTGCTTATGGCAGAGCTTCAAATTCAGTAGTTCATTTATTAAAGTGTTCACTTAAGAAGATTTCACCTCATTTACAATCTTCAAATACACAGGAACAAGGCACAGTTATTCTTTGATTACACTGTCATCATGTCAATTCAAAGAGTATAAATGTGTTACTCTTGAAAGAGTGGCGGACAGCACTGGCTAGAGCAATGGCTGAACACAACAAATGTTAGTACTGTGTTTGCTTCCCCCACACAGCTAGGCCATTATGATCTTAATCCTGACCTACAGCATCCACTGTCCAGCCACAGATCTCTCCTAAGCATGATGCCAACTACAGTGTGGTTTTATAATATGAACTAAACATCAGGCTTGTGAGGATGTGGTCCCATTAACTAAATCCCCATCTCCAGTGATCAAGCTAAAAATCTCTTATAGATTATAATGCCAGAAGAGACCACTGTGATCATTAGTCTGATCTTCTGTGTAATACAGGCCATAGAACTTCCCTGAATTAATTCCTCTTTGAACCATACCACATCTTTTATAAAAACATCCAATCTAGATTTTTAAATGTCCACCCCAACCCTTGGTAAAAGCCATTGTCATTTAAACAGATTTCAGGACCTTTCATTGTTGCGCTCAGCATTTGAACTTAGTGCGGTAACAATTTATCTCATGATCTCTAAAAAAGAATATTGTGGATTGTGATGGAAGGAAAATAAGGAAGAGAAAGCACTGGCCAGGCTGTGCACAGGGTGCAGGGTAAGACAGTCCAATGAAACAGAACCCAAATAATTCCTCTTAACCTGCTGCTGAATTTACACAGCTGCAGAAAAAAGCCTTTGGGTCACATTCTACACATTCAACCCCACTGATTTCAGTGGGTTTACATGAGTATAACTGAGGGCTGAATGTGTCCCATTATATCTGTCATAATGCTGGCAGGGTGTTCTGTGAGAGGTCCTCAGGAGTAGAACTCCATCCTATAAGTAGTCTTTCAGAGCATAGATTTATTAGCCTTCTGGGCATATATTTTCTCTCTTCACTAAGGAAGAGGGGATGGGCTATCTTTATGGATGAGCTATATTTTTCTTGTTTTGAGGTTTTAAACTATGGGATAGGTTCCCAGAGCACAGGACGGGAACCGACCGTGACATTTTAGAAATATGAAAACATAACCACCACAAATGATGCTTGCTTATTGCATTAAAGGAATGTATGTGCTGCACACAGTCAGTTTTCAAATGTTGATAAATCCAATTTCAAAACATAGATCCAGTCTTATTAAATCAGTGTTGCAATAGTGAACTGGACAGAAATATGCCCACTTAAACCAGCTGAGATCTGGCCCAACATTTTTCAAACTTAGCAAAGACTGAACTCCTCATTGAGGACTACATGCAAATGAAGATGGAAAATGGACCCTCTATAGTCTCAAAACTTTTTTCTAGAGTTAGAACTAATTTCAAAAGAAAAAATATTTATAGTTTTTCAAGATTATGTAACTCAAAAACCCAGCTGAATAGATTTTGTTCCAGATTTTCTTTAAAAAAAAAAGTCACCTTTGGCCTAAGGCAAAGCAAAAGTAATTTAATAAAAAAGAATTCTTGTTTCTGAACATCATAAATAGAGAAGAAGGATTTGATTGGAATGCCTTTCTCCTCCCTTGATTACTGCCAACATCACCACAATACTGCACCACCTTGAAAATACCTGGGTGACAAATCACAGTGGAAATAGAAGCCACTGGCTCCTGAAATAGACAACTTCATCTGCATCTCTCTCTCCCCTCACACAAACTTAATCAAGGTCCTACATGCCATCAGTCAACTGTGTACTGAGTAACTTGGTCCCCGTGCTCACCCTTCCCCTATGTACACACACATAGTTTCATACAGTTTAAGCCACAACGAGATCATGAGAGCATCTAGTCCAACCTCCTGTATATCACAAGCCATTAAATTTCATCCAGATACCCCTATACAGGTCCAATAACTTGAGAGAGACTAAAGCATTTCAGTATCCAGGAGACCAAACTATAAAGCACCAATGGCACAGAACAAGTGAGATTAAGGTGCAACCAATATCTGAGGCCCCTGCGATGACAGGAAATTGATCAGGTACGATATGCCCGAATAATCTTAGCAGTGACCAATCCCCCATGCTACAAAGAAAGGTTAAAAAAAGAAGAAAAAAAAAAGACACAGGGTCCCTGCCAATCTTACCTGTGGGGAAATTCCTTCTGATTCCAAATCTCGCATCAGTTTTACCCTGAGCATGTCAACAAGATATACCAGCCAACCATCTAAGACGATTCTCTGTAACACCTCAAAGCACTGGTCCACCCCACCTGGTGTTCTGTCTCCAGCTCTGGTCAATCCCTGATGCCTCAGAGGAAGCTGAACAAAACATCCAGACAACATCTGGACAATTGTGCATTGGGGGAAAAAATCCTTCCTGACCCCTGCAGGCAACAGGCTGAAGACGTGAAGTATGAAATCGGATTATAGTTAGTGTCATAATGCAGAACAGCAAGTGTTATGAGCATTTTGAGGACAATGTAAGCAATCCTGTTCTCCCTGTGAGCCATGAAAGAAGAGGATGAACAGCGGGATTCAGACTCACAGACTCCAAGACCAGAAGGGCCCGTTACAACCCTCCAGCCTGAATCCCTGCAAACACACGCTAAAGAACTTTGCCCAGAAGATGGATTGAAGGATTTTTGAATTAGAAAGACCTCGTTTTAAAGACTCCAAGCAACGTTGAATCTCTCCACCTCCTTTGTTAATGCTTAATTATTTTCATTGCTAGAAAACTGTCTCTTATTTAAGGTTGTCTTTGTATAACTTCAACCCACTGGATCGTGTTACGCCTTTGTTAGCAGAATTGAAAAGCCTGCCATTAGCAGATCTCTGTCTCTAGGCACTTACCCATGGAAAGTGATCAAGTCAACTCTCAACCTTCTCTTCAGTAAGAATAGGGTGAATTCCTTAAGCTACACATCATAATGCTTGTTTTCTAGCTGCTAGATCATTCTTGGGTCCCTCCTTTGAACTCTCTTCAGTATTTCCACAACCTTCTTTAAGTGTGCACACTAGAACTGGACACTGTATTCTAGTAGCTGTCTTACCAACATACAGAGGCAAGATCACTTCCCTACTTCTACTTGATATTCCCTTTTTTATATGCACAAAGATCATATTAGCCCTTTTTGCCACAGCACTGCACTGAAAGCTCATGCGGACATGACTATCTGGAATGGCCCCCTAGTCCTTCCCTGAGTCACTGATTTCCAAAGACAATCTCCCATCCTGCAGCTGTAATCTGAATTATTTTGTTCTCAGACATATTACTTTGCATTTGGCCGGATTAAAATGCATGTTCTTGGATTGTGACCATTAACTCGGGCAATTCAGAACACTCTACCACAATAACCTGTCATTCTCATTATTTACTACCCTAGCAATCTGTGTGTCATCTACAAACTTTACTAATAAAGATGCACACACTTCTATTATTGTGTCACTGTGTCAGAGAGCTTGCATCATTTTCAGCCAAGGATTATCCGATCAGCAAAGTGCTAGGCAGCTCTCAACTAGTACGAGCAGCTTATAATAAAGTGTAGCATATAACATACCACTAATCACTTTAGTATTCAGTTTCTATTAGCAATTTTAATTATGGCATGACAGCTCAACTATGTAGGGCATTCAGCAAGAGTGCAGTTCAGCAGTGTTAAGAATTATGACAACAAAATCAACACAATTAACTAGATTTAACAGTGTACTATACCTATTGTCTTATACATTTCCCCGCATTTGTCACTGTTAATGTTATCCCAATAATCTTCCATTTGTTTTCAGATTCACTGAAATGAAAATATACAGTTAAAGCTATCTATATGCCAACCCTGTGTTTTGGTTTTACCATATAGCTTGAATGAATGAAGTGCAATTCTCCCCACTTTTCCACACTTGCAATAACAGGTTCAAGGAATAATTTCTACTTTAAAGCTTTTCCCTGGGCACTCAAGACTGATGTGTCTTTGGAGCATCCATCCTTTAAGTGAGACTTTCACACTATACAGACTTAAAATAAAAATAACCTATAGAAAACTCTGTTCAGTTAGCCTGTATTTTTCCTTTTTCATTTTCAAAAAAATTGTAATAATTTATGTTAAAACAGGAGTTCTCTCCCTGGCACCCACCTTTTTATCTCGCAGTAAAGCTGTAGTCCCCTAGCTATAAAAGCTTGCTGCCATGTGACAAGCTGTTTGCCATGCCAAAAGAGAGACTGTTGCCATAAAAAGATTCTGATGGCATAAATCCAACATGGTGGCCAGAAAATGGAATAAAAGATTATGAACTCTGAAAGGGCAAGTCCTTATTCAAATAAATGCCCTCTTTGCCCATATGTGCTACCTCTAGATTTCTTAGAGGAGAAATGGTATTTTGAGAAAGGACAGTGCCATCTTTTCCCCACCCCCTACTCTGATTCCCCTACGTGGAGGAAGCATGCTCCAAAACCAAAGCCAAAACCAAACAGTTCAGACTCCCTTGACACTGAGAATCTCTCTCTTAGAACCATACTTCAAGGCATCCTGAGGTCAGGATTTCGAAGAAAGGCCTGGAGTCCATTCAGACACAGAATCTGCTCCAGAAGGTCTATTAACCCACTCCATAGGAATAGAATATAGCAGAATCTCCAGATCCTTGCAGGATCAGATGGTAAAATTAAGGCGTATGGAGCACTGCTCAGGTAAATACCGTTCACCAAACCATCTAAATCATCCATGATTAGAGGCTGAGACTAAGAAATGTCATCATACAAAACAGTCAGTTGTTGGACCTTCTGTCCACAAGGGAAGTAACTGGAACCAAAGTTCCTCCTGCCCTACCCCCAGGCAATCAATCAAGCAATAAAACAAAAAACATTTCCCTCCTGGGACAAGAATTGTCTATTTTAAAACTTTCTATACTGAGTTTCAACTAGTTACAAGAAAGTAGCCCTAACCATGGGAGAAAAACAGCCAACATGTTGACAAGCTGAAGCTCCAAATGGAGTTCTAGTTTACCTGTCTGCTAGTGGGCTGGACCTGACAGCATGTGGGAACCACACTACCTTATAACACCTCACAGGAAACGTTCCAGTGCTCAAGCAGAAGTCCACTTGGCCCCCAATGGTCAGAGCTTTGCAGAAGATTCCAGGACGGGGTGCAGTGAACGGCCTATCTCATGTAGGGTTGCCAGTTTAGACTGAACATATCCCTGGAGGTGTCATTACATGACAATCTTTAATGAAAGATTAATTTTTAATTCCTGGAGACTCCAAGGCAATCATGGAGGGCTGGCAACCCTAATCTCAAGAGTGGGGATCTGTCCTGACAATACACCAAGGAGAAACAACTCTTCTGCCAGGTACCACTCCTGCTACAGTACAGTACAGTATATGAGTAACCACTGGCCTAGCTAATGGAGAAAAGAAAAGGCTGATGTTCAAAACAGAAAAACCACAGAGGTTTTGTAGTGCTGCCCCTTGACTGCACATTGGTTTCAATAAAAACACTGCTCTCAGCCCCCTCTGGAGAACCTCTCCCCTAGTTACTTACCCATGGAATCAGTGTAATCCAAAGCCTCTTTCCCTTGAGACATACATGGACCAATACAGAAGGAAGACTAAAAGTTCATGTGAAGGTAGGAGATTAATTAAGACAGAGAAAGAGGGCAGGTGAACATGTTCAAAGTTTCTACTGACTGGTCAACATAAACGTGAGGGGGGCAGGGGAGAGTCAGTTCTTCGAGAAGTTAGGAGTGCAGCAAAAGCCCAACACAAGCATGACAGAAAGATAAAACTGGGCTGTTACTCATATTTTATATCCACTCAAAGAAAAGTTATCCAGTTCTAAAGTAGCTACTGACTAGTTTTCTCCACGAACAAGTCAAATCCCCTTCTCCAAATGCTTTTTAACCGCACCCATTTACCCATACGCACATAAAGCAGTAGCTATTTCATCTGCTCACCAGCCTGTCTGAATACTCCCCACAGTCCAAGGGAGGTGGAACAGGATTGACCCAGTTTGAGGATGATAGCAAAACACTACCCCATGCACATAGTATAACTCCATATTAAAAACACCCTTGTGTACGAAATTCCAACTTCATTGAGTTATAAACTTAATGAAGATCACAGAAAACTAACAGTAATAGCTGCGGGGTGTAACTTTCCCTACAGACACAACCCTCTCCAGAATCATAACTTACATTTAGATCAATCAGAACACTATCCTGCAGCAAAAGTTTCACGCTTAAAAAACGTAACTTTGACAAACAAAACAAAACACACCACACCACATTTCTTGACCAAGGAAGGAAAACGCCATCCTTAAAATGTGCAATTGCTTCATAGCTTTCATTACCAGTGCATTTTCCTTCTTCAGGAACCAATGACTGAGGAGTTGTGTGTTTCTGCATTTATTGCCCCTCCTTCTTTCATGCTGCGCACACACCCCACACAGAAAGCAAGGTTCCCATCTTTAGTCAGAAACTTCAGATTCAACACACAACATTAAAACACATACAGAGATCTTTAGTTAAACCCTCAGTTGGAGTAAATCAGCATAGCTCCATTGAAGTCAATGAATCTATGTCGATTCACACCAGTTCAGGATCTGGCACCTTGTGATTAACAGGTGTGATGTCACATCTGTGATTTAGAAGACATAACCTCCCCTTAATTCTTACATATTGCTTAGGTATTACTAAAGCCAGTTAAACAAATTTGTCTTTTTTTTTTTGTTCAAACTCAAGTTATCCATCTCATGGAGAATTCCAAAAGATAGGAAATTCCCTTCACTCCTATCTGTATAATCATAGTACTGGCAAGAGATTTAGAAGAACATTTCACTAAAACTGGACATGACCAAAAGCATTAGAGGACAGACACTTTGTTAAGTCTACACTTTTACATAATGGAAAAGAATTTTTGGCAAATTAAGACAATTTATAAGGGTTTCAGAATTGTCTTGGTGTATTATTACAGAACATCAGATGTTACTATGAGCGGCAAGCTACATTTTCAGTTAGCACCTGTCGGACTGTAATGAGGATTAATGTTGTTTTGGAGCAAACTTCCAAGAAGTTTATATTGGAAATAAAGTATTAGCACCAAGGCTCATCAAAGAAGTGGATAGATAATTCATGTTGAATCTGGAGCCTTGTTGTCTGAGATTTCCTGCTACAATTCTTCTGTCCATTGTATGCTAAGATATGATATCAATTTGTTCTTAACCATTATGCCTTTCAGGCATGCTGCCGAGTCTATCCATTTTCCCAGGTTTTATTTGATTGAGTGAGTAGTGAATAGGTTGAAGGGAAAGATTTTTTTGTTTAAGAGCTATGAAAAGCTCTTGCAGAGCAGTTTGAGGATCAGGATTTATTTACTTTTTTAATAGGAGAGAGCAATTTGGATGTAAAATGTTGCTCTGTATGCTTTATTCCTTATAGAAATATCTTGGAACACTAGATAGGTACTTAATAAACTGGAATAAAACAATAAAAGTTTATCTTAGTTTCTTACTGCTGCACTACACAGATTATACTCATCTGTGTACTAGTCTAATATGGCATGGGTGAGTTTAATGGATCTTCAAAAGGTGTATGCAAGAGATTATCAAAGGCCAAGCAAAAGCTAAAATGAAAAAAATGGTCTCAAGGGGACATACTGACAAGAGAAGATCAAAAAATCTGAAATTTTCATTTGTCTAGTTAGCATTTAAACATGGTTCTTTCAAACAAATCTATAGTTTGGATAGCTCTTCTTACCCTTCCCTTAGAATACACCTCTGTCACGAAGGCAGTATGATCTAAAGTCAGAATATGGGACTGGGAGTCAGGATTTCTGGGTTCTCTTCCCACTGAAGCCAATAGTTCATCAGTTTTAATTAAGCCCATTGAATGTCACCCTGTTCTTATGTTATGAAAAAGGGAGAAGAGAAGCTCCCAGTCTGTCTTCTCTGTGCCATTTATAATTACATATACTTATATGTCCCATCTCGTCTCCTTTCTAAGGTGAACAGTCCCAATCTTTTCAATCTCTCTACATATGAGAGAGTTTTAACATATTCCTTATCACTATCATCACCCTTTTCTTAAACCCCTATAATTCTGTAAGTAAAGAGGTTATAAATACAAGATTACAAATTTACTTCAATGCTCAGTAAGTCTCTTGAAAAGAAAGTGTGTGTGTGTGTGTGTGTGTGTGTGTGTGTGTGTGTGTGTGTGTGTGTGTGTGTGTGTGTAAAATTGCCTGATTAGAATGTTTGCAGTTTGGGGTCCTATTATATCCCAATCGTTGGGGGGGGGGGGGGAAGAGAGTTTGGAGGGGGGGAAGAGGGGACAGGCAGCTGGACATTTTTTCAAAGCAAGTTAAGAGACAGCAGATAACACAGACGTGTACTTATCACCACTCTTAGTACTTTTCAGGTAATTTGGCTCTCCCTGTACTATATGAGCCCTCATTAATCTCTTTACAGCACTTCTGATGAAGGAAGTTTTCCTATATTGCGAGCACCTAAATCCTACAAGAAGAGGCATTTGGAGAAGTGTAGAGAGTACTCTCTCTCTCTCTGTGGCTCTGATTCAGGAAAGCACTTAAAGACTTTCTTAACTTTAAGCATATGCTTAAATCCCATTGCCCTCAATGAGGGTTAAGCAGATGGTTAAGTGCTTTCCTGAATGAGGGTGTGAGAGCAGCACTGGCAAACCCAAGTGTTTAAAAATCAGTCAAGCCCCCCAAAATCATGAGATTTTAAAAATGATAAATGTTGGGTTCTTTTCATTTGCCTTCAAGTTTCTGAGCTTTAATGGAGTCCCATTATCAAGCTTTTCTCTGAAACCTTGAGAGCTAAAAATCTACTCTCTTTTCTTTTAGATGCACACTAAGAGTCTCATGTATCATCTGACGCCAGGAGCTTGGGCTCGAAGAAAAACACCAGCTATTGCAAGTCTTGCAATAAAATTGTGAGAATCAGCAAAAGTGGGTGGGAGAGAAGGTTTGCATGTGTGTGTATGGGTCCATGCCACCAACATGCAGTCCTTAACTATGTGTTGGAGTTGTTACTACTCAATTCCTTACTGTATCTCCAGAATTCACTCAGTTTCTCATCAAGATACTGTCAATTAGGCCTGTTCAAGTTTTGTTCGTTACTTATTCCAACATGCTTTGGGAGTAACAAACCATTTATGAACCTTGAGACAAATCCCATTTTGCCCAATAGCTGGAACATCCTATGGCCAATCAAGCAAATGAAAGGCTCCCTCGAGGTTTGTGATGAGCAAACCTTCTCCAATATTCACATGGGAATAAGATTATACATGGAAAGACTTTGTTTAAATTAATAATATTGGAACTCAATAGAGTAAAATCAAGTAGTCTTTAAATATTTCTGAGTCAGCTCGTGGCTTGACGTAAAAATCCATACAAAGAATGAATACAGACTGCCAACCTCAGAAGGTTTATCCTTCTATTTTGTAGTCTCCAAAGCTAAAATCAGAGGGATGATCTGCTCCTGTATTTTTAATTCTTTTAATACACATAATTATAGCTCTGGCAAATGACTTCAAGTCAGTGTTCAACAGTAAAATTGGCTTGTATGGGCAAAATTACCTTGGCTGTTTACCAGCCTTGCAAAAACTGCAAAATAGAGGCAAAATGGAAATTTGGGAGAGTGTCTATTCGCTACTTGTGACAGAAGAATACTTTAGCAATAATACCAGTATTTTGTATTTATGTAGCACCTTTGATTTGAGGATCTCAAAGCTTCTTACAAACACTAAAAACTTTAGAAATGTTAAGTAGTCTTAACCCTAGTTTACAGAGCCAAAGCCTGAAGAAAAGTGAGTTGACCACAGCCATACAGTAAGTGAAAGGCAAAGCCAGGAATAGCATCCAAAACGCTTGACTTCAGTTAAAATGCCCTGTTTATTATTAGATCATACCTCATTCCTTGTTAATACTTCACAGTGTTTTGTTCACTAACCTATTCAGTGCACCACTAACAAAAGATTAATCAATCAGATCTAGGCACTTTTTGATAACTTTAAAAGTGATCTGTTGCATTTCTCCTTTGTCATATCTTGTTTAGTTGTTAACCCCATGTGTGGGCTTAGAGATTTTGGATCACAACATCTAAAGAACTATTACAGTGTCTGAGTCACATGACACACTATATGGATAGCATTTCAAATGTTTATAAAAAGTTCAGTCAATATGCCAAGCGGTAGGACACTTTCATTTTGAAACTTTAAACTAGGCACGATATGTACCTGAAATTCAGCCCACATGCCTTTTGGTGAATCCCAGCTGAGCTTTCTCTCTTTCTTCTTCACTGATTCCAGGCAAGGATTCGAGTGTTCAGATGGAAGCCACACATGGTTTTGTGCATTTTCAGCCTCAAACCAGGCAAAACTCAACATCATATACGGCAGCAAAATGAACCAAAACAAGAGAGTCCAATAATGCTGGGTGGACTGAAATCACAAAGTTTTACATAAGGACTAAATCACTGGCTGTGGCCTTATCAGCTGTGAGAACATGAAAAACTTTTCTCATCTCAAAAGCTAGGCTATAGAAGGTTTCCATTTTTATCATCAAATTCATAACCTGTCTTGTGTTAAGGCTCAGTAGTTCAGCTACTTTGGTATTTAATAAATGTAGCTTATTTGGGACATTTTCCAACTCCCACATCAGGGGTTCTCAACTTATTTACTATTATGGGCCGCATGTGTGTCATGTGGGCTGAATCCATACTATATACACCTGTATGGCCCTGAGGTTGTCACATGGGCCGCAGCTGTGCGCTGATTGGGCTGCAAGCAGCCCACAGGCTGAGTACCACTGTCCTACACTACACCAGGCAAACATCGTGAAGTAAACCAGTAGTTCTCAACCAGGGGTCCGGGGCCCCCTGGGGGGGCCATGAACAGGTTTCAGGGGGTTCACCAAGCAGGACCAGCGTTAGACTCACTGGGGCCTAGGGCAGAAAGCCAAAGCCTCATTGCATGGGGCTGAAGCCAAAGCTGGGCTGAAGCCAAAGCTTGAGCAACTTAGCTTCGTGGGGGCCCCTGTGGCATCGGGCCCCAGGAAATTGCCCTGTGTGCCATCCCCTAACCCCGGTCCTGGCTTTTATATGCAGAACACCAGTGGCTGTGGCACAAGTAGCACAAGCTGTGGAATTTTTAATAGCATGTGGGGGGGGGGGGAGCTCAGAAAGAAAAAGTTTAAAGAACCCCTAAAGCGAGTTACTTGGTCAACAGTTTGACTCATTTACTTTGTTTTTCCAAATCTATTATGCTATACAGTTATTCCCTCAGATCTTTAAATGTTTCTGAGGAAAGAGATGAGGTTTTAACTAAAGGAGAGCTCCATTTGAAAGTCAACTACTTTTACTTTTATAAAATGCTTTTATTTATCAGTGAATATTAAAGGATTGCAGTGCCACAACTGGACAGTAGATGTCATATGGTTTAGCAAGATGACTGAACTAAGAGCAGAACTGTTATCAGATTGGGGAGAGGAGGAGAACAGAGACAGAAGGAAAGTAAGAGGCAACCAATCTCTCTAACGACAGTTTGCAACAAAAAAGTAATGACGCACATTTGTTGGTTGCAGAAAAACATAGTAACCACACGCTGGAAGAAACTATATAATCCCTGAAGGAAATGGCTGGCTTGCCCGATTATTGGATTAACTGCGTAAAGAAAAACTAACACCCAGACAAGAATACATCTTTTTGATGGTTTTGATCCCTTTAGAATATTATTAATAACTAGTAGCGGAAAGCCTGGGCTGTCACACAGGTATAATTTGTAAAGTTGTGTGTGTAAAAAAAGCCAAATATGGCTGAGAACTCAAAAATGGGATGGAAACAGATCATGAATCCCAGCGATGACTGAACCTGGTGATATTCTGAACAAAAAGAGTTCTTGGCCATTCTTGTAGCTGTTTCCATTGCTTGACACTGACTGAACAGACCTTCTAGGCTTCAGACTGACACACAGAGTGACAATCCTGGAATCATACTATTCAGATTATTTCTATTACAGTAGCACCTAAAGGTTTCAACCAAGATTAGGGCCTACTTGTGCTATGTGCTATACAAACACATAGTAAGAGACAGTCCCTGCCCCAAAGAGATTGCATTCTAAATAGACCAGGCAGAAAGTGAGTACTCTTATCTTCATTATACAGATGGGACACTGCAGCACAGAATAGTTAAGTTACTTGCCCAAGGTCATACAGGACATCTGTGGAAGTGCTGAGAAATGAAACCAAGTCTCCTGTGTCCCACTTCAGTGCCTTTACTGCATAATCGTCCTTCCTCTCTAGAGCATCCCTAATATCACACTGCTAATGCCATGTTCCTGCCCAGCCCCATTCGCCTCCTAGTCACTCAGACAGAGGAAGTCTCTGCAGACGGAGATTCTCTCATTATATTGCCTCCAACAGTACTTCCCTAGTACTTAAAAATGCAAATTACAGTAACATCCTCTGTCCTTCCTTCCAAGCCTGTAGGGAAAAATATCTTGATTGGCTTATCAAGGGTTTAGGGGATGATATTGTTTTGGGGTGGTATTGGTCAGTGTGTGAGTGAAAGAGAGAGCACATGTATGCACAAGCGATCATGTGTTGTGTTTTTGTATTCAGGAGCACTTTATTGAAGTAAAGCTTACTCAAAGAAGTTAGTTTTTCATTTATTTCTGAGAGTAGGGAGGTCTGTGGTCTTTTGTGGAAGTCATTTCTTTAGTTTGAAGCCCAGTTCTTGTGAAAGCACCATTGCTTGCACCCATGAGCTTCATCTGATTGGTCAAAAGTTTCATTGTTCCAGGGGAGCTCAACGTTGTGGAAGGAGTGGTGATGTCTCAGGCAGGTGGGGCCCATCCCACCGCAGTGACTCTGTTAGCGGGGACACTCCACTTTTGCAGAAGTGGAGTCTGGATTTACCCTGAGTGCAGTTATTCACACACAGCAGAGGATTAGAATTTCAACCTTAACTAAAGATACACGTACAGTGCAGCTGGAGATGTAATTTCTAGCTAGGGTAGACATTCAAATGCTAGCTTTGATTGCTATTTTTAGTGCACTAGATCAGCATGGCTGCAGCAGCTCAGGTGAGTCAACTGAGTACAATCCCATCTCAGATCTTAGGTATGCCCTCAGGAGACTAGCCCAAGCGTCTGCCCATGCAGCTGTGGCCACACTGCTATTTTTGACGCGCTCGCGCAAGCAGCGCTAGCATGCATTTGCCTACCTGAGGTGGTAATTACACTTCCAGCTTCAAAGACAACGTACCCTAAAAGGCTACAATAAAAGTTACCACTACCATTTCCTTTTGGTTTTAAGTATGCTGACTGAAAAGGAATAAGGACTCTGGGGAAACTGATGGGTGTGACACTACAAGCTGCCATGAGGCTCAAAAAATATCATATTTGTTATGCTCTCAGGTTGTTAAAAATCACAGTTCACCTGTTTTCACAGACACTTTGAAACTGTAAATCTGAGTAAAGTTCTATATGCACTAACTCAGATCCTATTTTCCCCACATTTGTTATCATCTCATAAATGGAAGGGATTGTCCTGGTTATTAATTTAGACCCCTATATCTTCTCAAAGCTACTAAAATTATACTGCTAGGCAGTGGTGGATTAGGGGGACCCCAGAAAATGGGACATGACCCCATTTCCCTGGCAGGATCGCCGGGGGGGGGGGAGGGGGAATTGCAGGCAGAAGGGGTAGGGAGGGGCCCCTACTTGCTCTGGCCCAGAGCCCCACAAAACCGTAATCGACCTTTGCTGCTAGGACAGCAAAGAAACAATCTGATCCAATTTGCATATGTGTGTGCAACCAGTTAACTAATGCTGGCTGCTGCTGGAGATCAGACATGATCAGAATGATCCCTTCTGGAGTTGGAATCTATGATACTATGAAAGACATCATATAACTTTTTTTAATGAATAAAAGAGGATAATTAAGAAAAACAGCAGTGGATCAGAAGAAGAAATATATGATGGAAACCAATGTTAAACTCCAATTACATCAAGCATAGTCTCTATAAAACTATTTAAGCAAGTTAAAGACCATCTTCTCCTTACCTTTCATCATACGCCTTGAAAAGGAAAACACGGTCTCCTCCTATTATCAAAAACAGTCCAGTCCCTGCACAGCCAAATACTAATGGCTTTAAGATCATGTTAGAAGGTAGCAGTAAGTTAGCCCAAAATGTGACTGTCACTGCAACGGTTTAATATCTGGTGACAAAGGCTATCTTAAAAGTCCATTTCAATACCAAGGAATTTATTTAGAGTTTTATATAGCCACTGTTATGAAGAACCCCGGGAAAAAAACAATTTTTAGTATACACAAATGAGTGATTAGGGCCACAGACTATAATGGGAGTTATGGATGCTCAGTACCTTCGGAAAAAAACAAGCCCTAGGTGTCAAGTTGACCCTCAAAAACTGAAACATCTAAAATTAGCGATACTTTTGAAAATGTAGGTCTAAGCAATTGTGACCTAAATTGTAATGCAAAAACAGGTCCCAGAGGTGAAATTTCAGCTATTACACAGATCCACTGTGCAACTGCAATCCTCTCTCATAATTAAAAAAACATGGAGCTAGTAGGGACATTACAAATGTTTTGAAATTGCAACAGAAAATTAAAACAAATCTTCATCATCCTCCTGCCCCACCCACCCACCCACCCCACTTTTCAACCAGCTCTATAGTTGGTTAGAAAATTGCAAACATTCTCCCCCCCACAAACGGGTGAGGTGAATTTCACAAAAATTTCTGCAAAATTGGAGGGAGGGCGGGGGGGGGGGGGGGGGGGCTGTTTTTCCAACCAGTTCTAGCTAAACACTTTAAGCCTGAAAAAACTAGAATCCAATAAAATAGACAAGATTCAGCAAATGGAAAATTAATCTAAGCTACTACCATGCATGTATAATAACAACAGAAACCCTCCATAAAAAGGAACATAATTTAAAGCTATTTTTCCTCAATTTTTTAATTTAAGCAGCAATTAAATTTATTTTGCTTTCATCACCACAAATTTTATTTGGAGGAAAAAAAGGCCAAATGGCTAATTCAAACTAAAGTAAAAGAAAAATATCTAAACCATTGCAGAACAAACGACTGAAGCAGCTCTCTCAGGGAAATGGCTGTTACTCTAAACCACGGATTGCTGCTGTCACTTCAAGAGCTGCTATGCTTCTCTGAAAAAAAAAAATTGTTTCTCAACAGAACATTTTTCAACTCTGCTCACTGTATAATTTATGCACCCTTCTTTGTCTATGTCCTTGTTATTTAGAATATTTAATTACTAAATAAAATAAAATAAAATAAAAGCCAGAATTTCTCTCTTAGGCTTTCATTTAGCTCCTGCTGCTTGTTCCCTACATGAGGGAGCAAAGATCCTATTTTTCATGCAAAGGCCCCTAGTAGTAAAGAACAACGGAAGAGAAATATAGAAAATACGATACAGAAGAAGAATTTTTTTCTAAGTGTAATATTTGTCAAGAGGCATTAAACTATCAGCTATTACAGCCAACTAAACTGGTGTTTACTAACTCCAAGGGAAGATGGGGGAGGAGGGCGAGAGAACACTGTGCTAAATCTAGAGGGCAAAGTAGAGCAATATGCAGTGTACACCCATCATTTCCATCACATAACCCAACCCTTCCAACAAACAGGTATTTCAAGGGGATTTGGGCACCTAACTGCCATCAGTCTCCTTTGAAAGCCCCAGCCAGAGTTCCCAGCAGGCTACTTCACTCTGTTCACTTTTCAAACACTGCTCCGCTATGTAACAATGAAGTGAAACAGGTACCAAGAAGCAAAATAAATGCCCCTTGACCCAAGACTCTCCCCTTCTATCTGTGCCCTGTGAAGTGAGCTAAAACTACAACAACAGAATTAAAAGGAGTCACCTGTTCTTCTGTTATTGCTAAAAATACTATTGTAATGAACTGAGTAGTGTGTATGCTTACCTCTCAGCTACTGGATGGGATCAGGCTCATACTGCTAATAGCAAAAAGAGAATGCATTTTTACTTCTAGTGGAAGGGGCCTGAGATTTTGGAGCAGGCAGATTCAACTTCCTGCTGTCACTGTGAAATTCCAAGTAGTCATGGTGTACAGCATAATGACAACCATGAATCAGCCAGAGATTTGTTACAGTCCTAACCCTGATTAACGAGAACATGAGAAACATTTGTGTTTGTATGAGAGTTGATATCCTCCATAGGCTGCTGAAACTGAAGGGACACCTGATCACAAACATTTCAGTAAGTCTGATATTATTATTAACGTATTCTATTAATTATTGTTATTATTAAGCACTTACACTGCCATAGTGCCTAAAGCCCAACTAAGCTGGGCCCCCACTGTGGATGGCATTGTACAATCATTTAGTAAATAACAGTCTCTGCTCCAAAGAGCTTACAGTCTACAAGACAAGACACAGCAGGCGGATGTTCCATCTAGGAAAAAACAGTGGTAAACAAAACTGGGGAAGCATAGACCACACAGCTCATTATTATATAAATGACCTCATTCACAGTAAATGCTGAGTTCCATGGTTAGTATTGTAACAGTAGAAACACTACGCATTACTTTTTAAAGTGTTAATACAATAAATTGCAGCTACAGTCGGGTTTTTGTCTATGATACAGAATTATACTACATTTTGTTAATATACTAGTGCTGAAAATAATAATGAGCTAACATAGGCAGGTTTTGTAACACAGGGAGACACTTTTTATTATCATTTTTAACACAACGGGGGGTGGGGGGCGGAGAAGGGAGCCTTGAGAATAAAGGAAGTAGCCTGTGTTTGCTGTAATGAGAGGTAAAGAAAGAACAAAGGAACTTCTGACCCCAGGCGTAACCAAAATAAAAGTGATAATGTGGCTTCTTCATCCACACAACTGCTGACATTGTACTCACTTATTCCCTTTACATATCATTCCAAAACATAACAGAGTTATGTAACTGCTTGCCCCTTTTTTTTTTTTTTTTTTTGATGGGCGGGGGTGGATTTTTGCCATGTTATTTATCAGCTGGGAAATAGTTCCTGACACACTGAATTTTGACAGACTCTCTCAGTTTTGACTCAGCCTTTGCTAATTACACAGCAACAAAGCTGATAATTATGGGTAATTTCTGTTTGCTGCTTACACTATGGCTATTCCAAAGTTTTCTTGATAGCAGTAGTTGAGTCATTTCAGATACTATTTAATTTTACAGACATCTTACTACATTTTTTTGTTTGTGTTTGGTTTGTCTTAATCTAGACACATAGATGGATTTTAGTGTTTGTGAAAATGACTGACTAGTGACTACTTATACCATGAGCAGATGATGTGCATACCTCCTCACATGCTGTAGCTCTGCAGTACACCTCACTCTTGACCTTTAACACCTTCTGCTGTTCCACTCCTAAGTAGAGAGGCCTACATTTTCAAACACAAGTAGTGATTTTGGATGCCTCAATTCTTGGGTGCCCAACTTGAGACACTGTAAGGAAGTCTAATTGTCAGAGGATGGATACTCAAGACTTTCTGAAAGTCACACCCCTTTAAGGTGCCTGTTCATGGACAGAACTGGCCTTGGATTCAAAAGAGGAGAACTAAAGTTTAAAGAACAAAAGCAAATTAAATATATTATAGTAGAGCATCTACTCTACTTATTGTTAAGACTGAATGTTGTTTTCTGTTTAAAAGTTGAATATTCTATGTGATCTAAAGTCCACAGACTTACTCAGATTGTCTTCAAATGTAATGTCCCTCACAGAGGCATTGGGTAATGTTAGTGCTCCAAATTTGGGGTCATTTGAATAAAGGCTTCCCAAGATACTGCCTGCCCCCTCAAAATCAGCTATTTACAAAATCACCTGGTTCTAATTTTTTTTTGCACACATCTGGAGCCCAAATTATGTCTCTAGTCCTCCTCAAACTGATCTCAGCCACTCAAGATTTATCTTAGCTGGTGTATGGCACATGGTGCCTCTGAGAAATCAATACGGCAGCAGTTATTAAATGTACAATGTATAACTCCAGGTTGTCACGAGCTAAACTGATGTGCATAAGAGCAAAATATGCACGTGCAGCAAAACTCGGGCTTTGTTAATAGCTAGAGGATTTATCACAAAAGTTGGGTGGCTCAAGGTGATATGCTGTGGTTATTGAACCTCAGTTGCACCTGTGCAGTGCGAGTCTGAGGCCTAACCTTGGCAGTTTTCAGAGAATAGGTCTGGTGTGGTCCTTGCTTTGTGTCTGCATTGTGCACGGGCTCCTTCTGGAAGTTTTACACAGAGACCAAAATATCTGGTGTAAGAGCAATATTTTAAAGTGCTCTAAAATATACTTGCAGACTGTAATTTTACTTTTCAAGTACTGTCAAGGAAATTAGCATTAATTAAACAGAGGGAAGATGAAAGACTCGAGTAAGCAGTTAGGATAATGTCATCATGACCTGTGGGTTCCCTTTAAGCTGTGCAGTCTGGCGGCCGCCCAAGAGTCAATGAAGTGCCTCACACTTGATTAGCAGTGCCGCGCACATCCGGTGGCGTGTGTTCAAGTGCCCCTTCCCCTGCCTCTCCCACACCAATGTACCCCGTCTCTGGAGAGTGGGGGTGGGGAGATACGGCTCAGGAGCAGGACAGAGCTGCTGGCAGCTGCTGCATTCTGAACAACGAGGCTTCTGGTGAGTGCCTTAAAGAGACAGTGCATGGTCTCTCATAAAATTCCCCAGCAGCCAGCACACACAGACCCTCTGTCTCTGTGTCTCATACACAGACACTCTGTTTCACACTCACCGCCCAACACATACTTGTGTTGTTGTTGTTACTTCTTGGTACTTCCTGCAACGCACATACATTCTCTGTAATTTTGTTCTTTCAGAGTGTGTTATTTTAGTTTTTTGACTAGTCTATGCATTTCATAATTTTATTTCTCTCTTAGGCTTAAATTTAATTCTTTGAGTAGTGAGTTCTAAAATGCCTAACCTGTCCTGGAGTAATTATCCCTATGGTAACTTTTAAAAAAAAAATATATATATATATATATATATATATATATATATATATATATATATATAATCTAGTGTTTTTGTTTCTACTGGTGGCGCACATCACCTCACCATTGGTGCACACAACAAAATTCATTTCACACATGGATGGAAAAAAATAGAGACCATTGATCAGTCCTTCGTTCGTGATCAGTGACATATTTGGGGAAACTGGAGCCATCTGTGCTCTCCTTCACTTGCCTACAAATATCTTCCATTACCCACGATTCCTCCCCATAGCTGCTTAACCAGGCCAAGAGAGAGGACTCCAGGGTTCCCCTTCCCTTAATTGTTCCCCAATCATGGGAAGGAACCTAGAACTCCCCACCTTCCCCAAGCTTCATCCAGCAGCAGGAAAGGGACTTGAGGCATCACCTTTCCCCTTGATGCTACTGCTTCTAGGGAGAAAGAGGAGGAGAGTGTTGCCTCCTATGCTGCAGACTGATGTGTAAGGCCCCTTCCCATACACTAGACCCAAATTTGGAGCAGGGACTCAGTCTCCTGGGACTAAGGACTTCTGCCCCTCTTTGCCTCATGCTGGTACATGTACTCCTCCTTCCCATGGTCCCTCCAAGCTTACCAGGGGCACAGAATGGCAAGGAGGAGGGTGGAGCTGACTGTGGGGGACCAAGGCAACCAGACTAATGGGCATGACAACGGGAATGTTGGAGGAGCTGGACAGTGTTGGAGCAGTGGTGGGGGATGTCATGCAATTAGGACATGCCTTGTACAAAGTATGCCTTGTGAGGTATCATTCTAAAAGTCTTGATCTGCTAGACATTAATATCTCATTGGATTGTATGTGTTACCGTCGTATATGAAGTTATGAAGTTTAGCTATGTGTGTGTTACTGAAACATGTTGTGAGGCTGAAAGCAACCCATAAGCAGCCTTTCGCGTACAACAGTAAAAAGGCCAAACAACGTTAATGGCATACTGGGGAAATGCACACAAGAACAAGGATTACCCCAGGAGCTGTGTACAATGGAAACCTCCTGGAGATAGCACTACACGATCAAAACTGTTTGACCTGGGTCACAGCCAAAGAGCTCTCCAGCAAGTGGGAAGAAAATATAAAAGGGGGGAAATGACATCATGAGGGTACCCCAGTCTCCCTACAACAACACACCTGGAAACTCCTGAGAAATAAGGGCTGAACTGTGGAAAGTGATGGTCCCATACTAGAGGGATTTTTAGCTGGTGTATGAAAAGCTGGGAAAGCCAAGGCAGTTTGTGCCTTAAGAATCTGCCAGCCAGTTTATCACTCAGGGTGAAAATTTGCTACTTCATATCCTACCTATCTAGTGTGTTAAGTTCAGTTTGCAGTTTTGTTTATTTACTAAGGTAATTTGCTTTGATCTGTTTGCTATCACTTATAATCACTTAAAATCTATCTTTTGTAGTTAATAAACTTGTTTTTTGTTTTGTCTACAACCAGTGTGTGGAAATTATGACTAGAGGTAGAAAGTAGTTGCATATCTCTCTCCACATTGAGGGAGGGAGCGAATTTTATGAGCTCACACTATACACTTCCCTGTGCAGCACAAGACGGTATAATTTTGGGTTTACGCTCGGGGGGGGGAGAGGGAAAGGGGGTGCCTTAACAACTGGGAGGTGCCTTAACTGAGCCTTCCCATGCAGAGCTGATCTCAGCATGTGTGTGTGAAGCTGCAGCTACGTGTGTCCCTATCTGTGTGAATGCTGGTGAAGGAGCAAGCTTGGAGAGCTTGGCAATTTATCACAGCAACACAGTGTGAAAGGGAGCCCAGGCTAGTGGGTCAGGGGGGCTCAGTGGTACCCCAGTCCCAGGTGGCACGCCGAAGAGGGGAAACCCATCACAGGGAAGTCTTAGCACTAAGGGAAAATTTGGGGTGTTGGAGCAGTGCAGGGAAGAGTGGGGTGGAAATGAGTGGGTCAGAGCTGCACAATGGCAGATGTTGGGGGGGCTTCAGCTCTGTGCCCCAAAACCTCCATAGCCATGCTCCCCAATGGCTGTCTCCCTGCCTTCAAAAATATCCCCATTTACTCCATGCTACTCCCTGCATTATTCCTGCATCTTCTTCCCAGCTCCTGAATCTGCAGGTCCCATCTAACACCCACCTCTCTGAGGGCAGGTGGACTGAAGAGAGAGAACCAGGCTGCGCTGGACAGACGGAGACAGGAAACCAGGAGATAATGCAGGGGCAATGAAGGAACTACTGCAGTCAGTGCGTTCTGTGGCTAGGGTATCACTACCAAGAAACCAGAGACAGTGGAGGTGGGGTGCTGGGCTGTGGTACATAAGGATGCTGAGAAATTGTTTTTAAATAACAAAGGAAATTAAACATCAAAAACATTTTTAAATACAGAGTTAAGGTTGCCTGGGGTGGTGTCTCGTGCCCTTCCAGAATATTTATTTCAGTTGCACTCAAGACTTTAATGTCCCCTCTTCCGTCAATAAGCCAGGTGTAGATAGCTCCTATTTGCTATATCTGACCTAACCCCATGTTTTGCCTTAGGAAAGAGAAGGAGTTAGACTTTGTCTTAAAATGCTTATGTGCTCCATTCCCAGAGTGTTACGTAGCTTCTGTAAGAGTAGAGTGCTAGTATATATGTTATTGGCATCACAAGGCATCGCTCAAAGAGGGCACAGTTAAGGTTGTGTTGCAGGGGTGACTTGTTCCTTAATTTGCATTTTCTGTTTTCAGATGTTTAAAGTAATTCAAACTTAACTCTTGATATCCTAGTTTTCAGTTTTGAATGTAGGTGAATGAGGCGCAACTGAGCAAACAATTGCATTAATAAAGTTTTGGGGCATGGAATATTTTCAAGCTCAATCACAAGCTATTAGGTTTGATGCAAGAATCAATGGATGTAGATCTATTACATGTTTTGCAGGAGATCAGAAAAGATCATCATAATGATCCAGTCTCACCTTTGAATCTATTAATATTAACCTCAGACTCCAGAAAACATATATTGGGCCAAAATTTCTTCTAATTTAAACTGGCGTAGCCCCACTGTCATTGATGGAACTATACTGATTTACACCAGCCGAGGATCCAGTCCCTGATGTGCAATATTGTTCACAGGATTACTCTTAAAGATTTGCCTTGGAGCCCACTCCTTCAAGGTACTGCACATCATGGAAGGGGGTAGAGTGCAATCAGCATCTTGTTGGAGATTCTCTGGAACTCAGAAGATCATGATTTTTAGGCAGTTGATTTTACAATGCCTGGCATGGACATGAAAAGGGTCCCAGCTAAAAATCACAAAATTATCCCATGCCCATCTATTTTAATCTATACTATACACCCCTCTGAGGGGTAGAAGAAGGGGGATTGGATGGTACAAGATATTGGTAATGGGATACAGAGTCTTTCATCTCTAGGTCACTGGCTCAATTCCAGCCAGTTCAGCAAGGACTAGAAGTCCTTACCTTCTAACTGCTGTTTGATGGTCTCTGTGAAAAGTTTTGTTGGTAACAAAGTTCCCAAATAGCACAAACATCTCAATGGACAATTTGAGTAATGCTGTAACTGTACATTCTGGGCCATAACCTCAGCTGACAAAAATGGGTGTATATCCTCTGAAGTTAATGGAGCTATGACAATTTACACCAGCTCAGCATCTGGCCCACAATCTTTATTGCCCATTTCCTATGCTGTATGCCTTCTGTCTTGCAAATAGCATTAATAAATGCTGTAACTATAATTCTCTTTGACAGCATCCTATTTAAGGGAACACCCTTTCAAAATGTCTCTTGGAGAGATGATATCTTAAACAGGGTACGTGCAGCATAGATGGAGCTGTCTGTCCTCGTTAGCCAAGCAAACAGGACAGGATGTGAAACACAGACCCCAGAGCACAGCAAAGCACTTGTCACATTCCATGATAAGTCAGGGAGCATATACCACAGGACTGCAACCTTTGGAGCCCCTTAGTATCTCAAACTGCTTTATGGACATGTCCTGGACAGGTATGTTATCCAGGCATCTGAGAGTGCGGCCTGTTATAGCGCTGAAAGATGGCTATTTCTACTTAGCCTGTTGGCTATGGTAAAACCTAGTATCAATTTAATATCTGATATGTCCTCTCTGTGAGGACTACAGGCTGCATTTTCACAGGGACAGATTATGATCTAATGCATTTTCCATGGCAATTTTCACAGTCTAATATTCAAGCTCCTAGTGGGCAAGTGCCCACCTTTACATAAATTGTCATCATGATTCATAAGCTTGGCTCAGGTCCTGCAAATCCTGGTGTATGTCCCTAGTTTTACTCATGTGAGTGAAGTTATGCCCATAGTTCCAAAGATGTAATAGTTTCATAGAGTTTAAGGCCAAAAGGGACCTTATGATCACCTAGTTTGACCTGCTGTATATCACAAGCATTACATTTCACCCTAATACCCCTATATTGAGTCCAATTTCTTGAGTTGGACTAACACATTTCAGTCCACAGGAGACTAAAGTATTCTGTGCCAGAGGCAGGGAATAGGAGGGACTGAGGTGCAAGAACACCCATGGCCTCTGCAAGGAAAGGGAATTCATTCAGTGAGATATGCCCAGATACTTCTAGCAGGCAATCTATGCTGCAGACAGAAAAGGGGGGGAAAGTCCCCACCAATCTGATCTGGAGGAAGAGTCAAGCACAAATAAGCATTTGCGGGACTGGGCCCTTTGCAGCCTAATAGAGGCCAAGGACCAAATGCTCTTCCCAGACTTAGCTCCTCTCCCCCCTGCCAACTCCTAGAGATGATCCACTCTAGGGCTGGGTTGAGGAACACTGGCAGGACAGTTTGAGGAAGCTTGCACTTCCACTGTGCTCTCCATCTTCTGTACATAAACAGAAGATTCAGTTTTCACATACTATCAATCCAGCTCCTTTAACTAGCACTAAAAGAGAAAGAGAGAGACAGACACGCACACAGACACACAAATCACCAATTTCAAGTCTACAGTGCACCTTAGCTGGGGAATTGGTCTCTCTATGCAGTTGCAGTTTTCAAATATGCAACTACAGTCCAAGACCAATCCCTATGAAACTGTTCGCTCGGACCATTAAGGGAGTTGCCAGCAACATGATCAGGTCAAGTTAAAAATCCAGAAAAAATTGTTATTTTAACGTACATCACAAAAGAGCTTGCTTTTGCCAGGTTTTAACTATCATTTACCAATCAAACCCATCAGAAACCTAGCACACCAAACATAAAAGTAGTCTGAAATGCACACATTTGTTTCACATAGCTCCAAAACTTTCAGTTTCACTGAAGAGGAAACCATTTTTCCTTTTTAATGAACATTCTGGACCTGGTATTGGAAGCCAGTGGACCTAGGATAACGTCTTTGATACTTTTTTCAGAGTAGCAGCCGTGTTAGTCTGTATTCGCAAAAAGAAAAGGAGGACTTGTGGCACCTTAGAGACTAACCAATTTATTAGAGCATAAGCTTTCGTGAGCTACAGCTCACTTCCTCAGATGCATATCGTGGAAACTGCAGCAGGCTTTATATATACACAGAGAATATGAAACAATACCTATTCCCACCCCACTGTCCTGCTGGTAATAGCTTATCTAAAGTGATTTCCAGCACAAATCCAGGTTTTCTCACCCTCCACCCCCCCACACAAATTCACTCTCCTGCTGGTGATAGCCCATCCAAAGTGACAACTCTTTACACAATGTGCATGACAATCAAGCTGGGCTATTTCCTGCATAAATCCAGGTTCTCACATCCCCCCCACCCCCATACACACACAAACTCACTCTCCTGCTGGTAATAGCTCATCCAAACTGACCACTCTTCAAGTTAAAATCCAAGTTAAACCAGAACATCTGGGGGGGGGGGCGGGGTAGGAAAAAACAAGAGGAAACAGGCTACCTTGCATAATGACTTAGCCACTCCAAGTCTCTATTTAAGCCTAAATTAATAGTATCCAATTTGCAAATGAATTCCAATTCAGCAGTTTCTCGCTGGAGTCTGGATTTGAAGTTCAAACTGTTCAAACTGTTCAAACTGTTCAAACTGTTCAAACTGGATTTGAAGTTCAAACTCCAGCGAGAAACTGCTGAATTGGAATTCATTTGCAAATTGGATACTATTAATTTAGGCTTAAATAGAGACTTGGAGTGGCTAAGTCATTATGCAAGGTAGCCTGTTTCCTCTTGTTTTTTCCTACCCCCCCCCCACCAGATGTTCTGGTTTAACTTGGATTTTAACTTGAAGAGTGGTCAGTTTGGATGAGCTATTACCAGCAGGAGAGTGAGTTTGTGTGTGTATGGGGGTGGGGGGGATGTGAGAACCTGGATTTATGCAGGAAATAGCCCAGCTTGATTGTCATGCACATTGTGTAAAGAGTTGTCACTTTGGATGGGCTATCACCAGCAGGAGAGTGAATTTGTGTGGGGGGGTGGAGGGTGAGAAAACCTGGATTTGTGCTGGAAATCACTTTAGATAAGCTATTACCAGCAGGACAGTGGGGTGGGAATAGGTATTGTTTCATATTCTCTGTGTATATATAAAGCCTGCTGCAGTTTCCACGATATGCATCTGAGGAAGTGAGCTGTAGCTCACGAAAGCTTATGCTCTAATAAATTGGTTAGTCTCTAAGGTGCCACAAGTCCTCCTTTTCGTCTTTGATACTGGAAGGAAGATGAGAAGGGAACCTTTCCTCTTCAGGCCCTCCCATTCCAGTTGCAGGAAGCCGACAGATCAAACAATGGACTTGATGTACTTCATTTTCTCCAGTGTTTAATCTGTTCTGTGGGTGAACAGAAGCTCCCTTTTGAATACATCAACCTCTCAGTATTAGCCTGAGCCTCAGGCTAAAAGGCCCATTGATTTGAGAAATAGCTGATGTCCCCATCCAAGCCAGAGTCCAAAGCATTGTATGTGTTTGGACACTACAAATCCATCAGCCACTAGTTCCTTTGCTATCTGTTTCTGCTCCTCAGGAAGACAGGGAGCAAAGAGGAATCCCCAAAAGATGGAATTGGTATTTGACCATAACTGCTTGGTATCTGACCTCGGTGATGCCTAAGCAGCCATCTGATATCAGCTAGACAGGGGGTTACACTTACTGCTCTGTTTGGCTAATGACTGCACACACAGCTAATCTGTGCTAACGCAGCCTATTATTTTTGTTACCCCATCCTCCTTCCCCCACCCCCATGCCCCCGTCTCATCCACTGCTGATGTCTTATCTCTTAGACAAGGACGGAGATTTATTATACGTTTGTACAGTACCTAACACAACAGGACACCAAATTGCATGCGGCCTCTAGGTGCTACGCGGCAAGACAAATGTTAAACAACAACAACGGAGGAATAGACCTTTCTCCCCCCAAAAGCCATATTTTTGGTGTCTTTGACAGGAAGGTCTGACCTATCTGGAAGCTCTTCATACTTTCATTGACTTGTGGCATTACCAATGAACTGGGAGTAAGGTGAACCTTTTCTATAGGGTCCAACAGCTCCCAAAACTGTGAAAACAAGGAACAGATTTGGGCAGAGGACATTGTTCTGAGGGGAAGTTGGGAAGGAGGCAGCCACTTCCTGCGCATCAGGAATGGGTGGTTCCATGACTTCAACCCCTTCCTTCTCATCTGACCCAGCTAGGTGATCATGAATTCTGGACAAAGCAGGAGACAATGCAGGAACTGGCAGATGCGGGAATTAGCAGGGGTGGAGGCAATGGAGATAACACCTTACTTAGTTGTACAAAGAGGAGCAGAACAGTGGGGTAGAGTGGCAGGCTTCACAGCTGTATTTTAGGATTCCCCAAGTATCAAAGTTAAAGGGAGGCCCCTGAGAATAATGCCACAAAATCCTCAAGCTCTAAAGGGAGGGCAAGGGAAGGGAGCCCATGATGGATTACCAACTTGACTGGAGAAGCCTCTAAGTAAGAGTTCCTCATAGATGCACTGGGAAAACGTGAGCCCCAACTTCCCCAAGCACCCCTGCTGCTTAGAGTTTTCCCAGTGAACCTTCAAGTCCACCTCAGGCAGTACCGGGGCTGACCAAGAGTAAGAAGCTGATTCAGTGCTGGATCCAATGACCAGGCCCATAAGACTCCCTCCTTATGAAGGTCAGGTCCTCTACTGCCAGTAGGTAAGGGCTAAGGTAGGAAGACCCCATATGCCAAGCAGCAATCCAGAGAATGGGTTTCTCCCAGGTAAGACAAACAGTGGGTTTCTACATCTACTTAATGAACATACAGTAATAGTGCGCAGACCACTCAAATCTGCTCTTCTTATCTGAATCCTTGGGAGACAGATTGGCGGATATGCACTTGCCCTGGGTAAGAACCAATCTGAAAACCAACCATGTAATGGGACAGGAATTGAAGGATGAAAGGGGCTTTGGATATAGATGTTTATTAATAACAACTACCTAATCACCACCATATAAAATGAGAGGAAAATTTGTGTATAAAACTCCAGAAATCGTTCTGGACACACAGAGGTGGTCCCACAGATAGGGAAGGAACTGAGGTGGATAGGATCACAAGACTCCAAATGCTCAGTGCTACAGAAAGGCATTCTAGCACTCCAACAGTAACTGATTTCCAGTGGGTTCCCAAAGCTCAGTGGCAATGGGGTTTGCTTCCACCATGGGAATGTGCAGAGGCCACCTCAGAGAAGAAAGTGGCTTTATCTGGGTTTTGTTTTTAAATTATGTGGACAGACCCTGCAGCAAAATGATATCATCAGGACATCAGCTAAGAGAAAATTTGACTTTAACAAGAAAAGCAAGGAAGGTCTTGCATTAAGGCAACGGCCTGGAACTCAAGAGGTCTGAGATTCTGCCACAGATCCCCTGCATGACCCTTGGCAAATCACTTAAGCCCTCTGAGCCTTGAACCTTATCTGTAAAACAGCGACAACAATAATAATGCTGTCACTGAGACATTGCGATGATAAATTCATTCATGGCTGTGAGGTGCATGATGATCGTTGTAGAAAAGCCTAAAAAGAAACATACCATATAGACATTAAAAATAACTTGGCTCTTTAAGATGTATCTTATTATCCACTTACTCTTAGCCCCACAGTATGTGATGCCTTAAATGGCAGTGCAGACACCTCAGTTCTGTAGACAGCCCTCTGCATTTCGGAGGAGATCTTGCTATCCTTTCTGCTCTAGCCATAACGGGGAAGACAAGGTACAAAACTCTATTGATGTTTTAAATATCAGCACCTTTCAGCACCCCTCCGTGCCTTATAGTATCAATACTTTGTATCCTTTAAAGTAAACAAACAAACAAAAAGAGAGCAAAAAGCTTCCCTACCTGGCCAAAGTCATTTTATTTGGTAACCAAAATGAAAACATACAAGTAAGGGAGGAAAATCACCAGTCATCTTTAGCACAATCCCTTCCTCCCCAAATTATTAAATAGTTCTTTAATCTTAGTCTGTCCATTGCCAGATCTGAGACATGCAAATGTACAGCACCAGTATGCAACAACTTCAGGACTTTCAGAGGCTGAGCAGGAGGTACCTGGTGCTGCAGAAAACAGAATGATCCTCCTTGAACTCATCAAATCTTCTGTGTCACCTAGCTACAGAATGAACAGCAGCCTCAGTGAGCTGGAGTCACCTTGTTGCTTATGTGTATTAATGAGGTCAGGGGCTGACAGAGACTGCTTGCTGTACATGGAAGCTGGATGCAAGACTACTAAACTGCCAGAGGCTGAATGGTCTGATTTCACTCCTATTGGTATTACTGTATTTCTTACAAATAGTTCATTAAAGCCATTATCAATTGTTAGCACAGTAGCCTGAATATCCATAAAACACATTCATAGATATTAAGGTCAGAAGGGACCATTATGATCATCTAGTCTGACCTCCTGCACAATGCAGGCCACAGAATCTCACCCACCCACTCCTGCAATAAACCTCTCACCTATGTCTGAGCTATGGAAGTCCTCAGATCATGGTTTGAAGACTTCAAGGTGCAGAGAATCATTCAGCAAGTGACCTGTGCCCCATGCTACAGAGGAAGACGAAAAACCCCCAGGGTCTCTTCCAATCTACCCTGGAGGAAAATTCCTTCCTGACCCCAAATATGGCGATCAGCTGAACCCTGAGCATGTGGGTAAGATTCACCAGCCAGAATTCTCTGTAGTAACTCAGATCCCATCCCTTCATTAATAGGCATAATCATAATAAGGCAGAGTTTGGCTAAGCTAATGAATGTATAACAAATATCTTGATTCCCCCTGAGACACTGCTGTAGTTGAAGGACATGACATTAAAAGGCAAGGGGAACTTTTTTTACCCAGTCTCCCAAAATATTGATCCAGTTCTTTGTCGTCGTAAGTTACACAAAGACTTGATTACATACATGGATTTTCCACACAGTGGGAGTGGAAACTGGCAGGACTGCAAAAACAGACTCTAAGTCTCCTTCATGTGTATTTCAAACAATATATTTACTTATATACAAAGTGGAGTGTGAAATTCTGACCCCCAGTGAAGTCAATGGCCAAATTCCCAGTGATATCAATGGGTCCAGGATACCACCCAAAGTTTTCCAACAGGCTTGGCACTTACCTAATCACCACTGATCTGGGGCAGAAGGTGTGGTGACAGCAGCTAGTTAATCTCCCATTCCACTCTAAAGTAATCTTGACCCCATTTGCCACATTTTACAATAAAATTAAACTATTCTGTCTGAAAATTGATATACATGGCTCTGTGCTATAGCAGCTTTTTTCCCCCTCAGAAAATGGAGGAAGATTGGATAAGGTGCTTCCAATGTTGAACAGTTCTCATTTGAAAATAAAAATCTAAAACTATTTTATCCCCTCGTAACTCAAGGCCGCTAAACCTAGAAAATCTAATTGTTCAGCTGGATTAACTGAAGAGGGATGACTGACTAATTTGGAAAAAGAAAAGGAGTACTTGTGGCACCTTAGAGACTAACCAATTTATTTGAGCATGAGCTTTCTGAAGTGAGCTGTAGCTCACGAAAGCTCATGCTCAAATAAATTGGTTAGTCTCTAAGGTGCCACAAGTACTCCTTTTCTTTTTGCGAATACAGACTAACACGGCTGTTCCTCTGAAACCTGACTAATTTGGGTGCACAGGAGCTGGGGCTAGATATTAAAAGAGGAAGGAATGCATCCTTCTGTATACTTACCTTCTTTTAAAGTCTGCATTGATCCCCTCCTCATATTAGAATGTGTGCATGAGTCTGCTTCTGACACCGGAATATGCACCCCATGCTTATTTTAAGATCCATTCTCTCCAGATGAGTGACACAATTAAATGCACAAGTCAGATCTATCTAAAGCTACAGATTCTTATGGGATCTTGCAGGGTTGGTAAACTCCACAGCATTTACAAGCCCTGCATGGACTTCAGTCTATATAGAGCCAATAAAAGGATAAACGGTCATGAATGGAGTAATTTTTAGCAATTTATGAACATTAAAAAAATCCTAGAAATTCCCAGGCAAGACTTCATTAGGGTGAAGTTAAAGTTGAAGGACCAAACTAAGGCACTTGAAGGGAAAGAAAAAACAAATCAAACCAAACAACCCCAACTCTTACTAGGAGAGCATTATAATTTTATTTCAAAAAGGAAGGAACACACATCCCTAGTAACACACAAACACAACTTTAGAAACCCTGGAAATTAAAAGTTGAAAAACACTTAAGTAAAGAAATGCACATTGCAGTTATTCAAACTGCTTTGGCTCTGGCCCTCTACCATTGCTTTGACAACAGCCATAAACTTGAGATAGTGTGCACTGCTGACACTAGCGTAAGTTTATCAGTGGCTTCTAAAACTAAAACCACAAGACTACAATACATTTAATTTTAGTATGACAGCATACTGTCATCTTATCGCAACCAAACTCCACCTGTGCTTTCATCATAAACTCACATACCTCCTGGCTTTTTAATGCTTATACTTAGTACACAGAAATATACCTGTGACGATTGTCCGCTTTGTGAATCAAACAAGATTGTACTGGAAAAGTGTGTCGCACTGAGTCCCAAGGGTACACATAGCTCTAAATATATAGGTTATTAAACATATTCCTACCTTATTAACAAACATAAACCCACTAAGCCTAGAAAATTCAATTACAGGAATTTCACGTTGAAAGCACAGTAGTAGCAGGTGGTGAAGAATACTGGAATCAAGGTATGTATAAATGCCATGCATTTCAGTATGTATTACAGTATTGCATTCTTCATACAAATGCTAGAAATACAATGGTTCCTCCAAATTTAAGATATCAGCAGTCTTATGAAAACTGACTTTGAAGCTTTGTAAACCCATTCATATTTATTCATGCAATAGAAGGGCTATTACAAATTAGGTCCAAAGGATATGCCAGGGACAGTATCAGAAGCTGGAGGTAACACAGAGATACAGTTAAGGTTATTCAGGTGACCTTCTGTGTACATGTTTACACTTCCAAATATATGGAGGGAGTTTGTTTTAGTTCTTATGTGGAATCTTAACTTTTTATTTACAAGCCCATGTTTGTAAAGACAACATATAAAGATGGGATCTTCAGAAGTGCTCAGGGTTGGACTGACTCTCTTCTTACTGGAGTCAATGGGAGTTTTATTATTCATGTCAATGAAAAACAGAAGTAGGCCAATGCAGAGTACTTTTGAAAAACATCAGCTGTTTTGAAAAAACAACACTCATAGGTTTTATTCCTAAAGTGTTCTCTATTATCCAACCTTAATTCTAGGTTAAAGCGTTTGATGGAAGGTACAAAGTAAATAGGTATTTTAACCACTTAATTCTTTAAGCATCAAATTAAAGATGCAATTCTAACCATGTATATGTGCTTTGTTCCTAGAATCATCCATACAAAATTGTTCACTAAAAGCAACAAACAGAGGAAAGGGGAAATATTAAAAAAAACCCCACAGTAAGGTCAATAACAATGCAATGTACATTGCTTCATTTTAATCCTCCCCCCCCCCCCACACACACACAGATAAACCTCCCACAGAGAAAAACAGCAAAGCCCATTCCTGCTCCTATTTTGCCAGTGAGGTCAATAATAGGAGAATCAAACTCTTCACTGCAAATTAGAGCTTTAATCTATCTCTCCAATGTCAATAAGAAAAGAATCAAACCCTTAGAATCCAACAGCCAACGTTTCTGCTTTAGGGTATGTCTGTACGTCAGCTGGGAGGATGTTTCCCAGCCTGGGTAGGCAGACACATGCTACCTTTTTTCAAGTTAATATGCTAAAAACAACAGTATGGTCATGGCAACATGGGTAGTAGTTCAGACTAGCTGCCCAAGTACATACCCAAGGGGTCACGTGGGATTGTACTTGTGCGGCTAGCCCAATCTGCCATCTCTGCCACTATGACCACACTGCTATTTTTAGCACGCTAGCTCGAGCAGAACTAGCGCGCGTCTGCCTGTCCACACTCCCAGCTGCCAAGTAGACATACCCTAAGTGCTATCCACATGCCAGACAGACAATCTAGCCCTCCCATTAAGAGCCACTGAACCACACTCTCTGTAACAACTCTTTTCTACAGACCCAGGGTTCCAGAATAGAGACTCCTTCCTCCGAAACGTACAATGCTGCTTAAACAATAATGCTTCAATAATTCCCCCTGCCTATTTATTTACCTTTCCCTGCCTCCAGCCCAATTCAAGGCCAGCTATGCAAAGCAAAAGCAAACCTTAGACACACAGGCAACAGAATATTTTAAATATAAAGAGGAACTATTTTTCTATTTCAAAACATTCTCAATGGACCCAAGAACAATTACACAAAGACCCACTGTTCTACTAGGCTCCGTACCTTTAGGCACACTCAATCTGAATAAAGTTGTCAGTGGCATTAATTCAGAACAACTCCAAAAACAGTTACAATCACAGAGACTAGAGATGATGGAGGAGATCTCTAACCATCCCAAGCCAATGCAGGGTTTTTTCACAATATATTTTGAACAGTGCAATGTTTCTGAAAATCATCACTAAGCCTATCCCACAGATTCCATGGCAGTGAAAATCCATATGTCACATCAGAGATCAAAATGTCTGGGACTAGTTAAGTCGTTCACTTTTAATCTAATAAGCGTAGTGGAGTGGGAGCCCTTCACATCACATTCTACTGACCAAACCTGCTTATAGCAAAGCTGCAATGGAATATAAAATAGCTTCCAAACACTTGGACCAACATAACATATTCCTAAATCCCAAAATATGACCCTCCCCTCTAGCCAGCCAGCCACTTTCTCTACTCCAGGGAGAAAGTGATGTTGGTGATGAAGTAGATAGTGCGCTTCCCATTGTCTTAGCAATAAAATTACGTCCTAGCGGAGATGCAGCCTTTTGGTTGAGATGCAGAGTTTGGAACATTTGCATTCATCACAGTTCTCACAGCACTTTAAGCAAAGGGAGGATGCTAATTCAGGTTTCAGAGTAACAGCCGTGTTAGTCTGTATTCGCAAAAAGAAAAGGAGTACTTGTGGCACCTTAGAGACTAACCAATTTATTTGAGCATGAGCTTTCGTGAGCTACAGCTCACTTATGCATCGGATGCATACCGTGGAAACTGCAGAAGACATTATTTCTGCAGTTTCCACGGTATGCATCCGATGAAGTGAGCTGTAGCTCACGAAAGCTCATGCTCAAATAAATTGGTTAGTCTCTAAGGTGCCACAAGTCCTCCTTTTCTTGATGCTAATTCAGTTGCTCTGGCCAAATACCACTTTGGGACAGTGATATTATGCCTAACTAGATTCCCCCTTTAATTATAATTTTAAAAGGCATTTCTCACTTCCTGTTCTAAACTGTTGTGCACTGCTGCTGTGAG
The DNA here is from genome assembly GCF_965140285.1 of Lepidochelys kempii. Lineage (NCBI taxonomy): Eukaryota > Metazoa > Chordata > Testudines > Cheloniidae > Lepidochelys > Lepidochelys kempii. The sequence goes on from NC_136380.1 coordinate 256,007,344, forward strand.
CTCTTAAAAGAGTCGCCAAGCTTTTGCCCAGGAATGGCTGCACTTAAGTGGTGGGTGAGTCAGTGGTTTTATGGATAGTAAAGTGCCTTGGGATCCTTTTAGACAACAGGTGCCATATAAGCATATGTTATATACATATTAAACCGATCAAAGTACTCCTAAATTAAGTCTCATGCCCCTTTTCTCCCCTCCCCCCAACACACACACACCAACTCACATGGACATGTAGATCCATGAGGAAGAAAGCCTTGTTCCAGTTTGGTGCAGGTGGGCAGGGGAAGTAATGCTCAGTGCTTACACTTTGCATTACATTTACAAAGTGTAGTATAAGCACTATCTAATGAATCCTCAAATATAGCTTACAATTAGCTCAAGGTCACACAGTGAGTCCATGGCAGAAGTAGGATGAAAACGCCTAAGTTCCTGGCATCGCAGCCTGTGATCAGTCCACTAGAGTAGACCACAGTGATTCTTTAAAAAGAATATTCTGTATTAGTGGCATGAGGAAAGTGTGTTCCGAAGACAAATGTGGGAAGAGGACTGCCAAAGACCCCCTAAACCGGGATGCATGTCTAGCCCACTCCTGACAAAGGATGAGTCCCAGGCACGTGCTGTCTTCCTCATTCTTTTCATTTGGTCAAAACCAGCACTCAGACATGAACTTGCTTGAACCCCCTGCACCAGCGCCAACACCTCAAGACATATTTGACATCAAAGGAGTTAGTTGCTGTTGTGCAGTTTCTCTTTACGATGACATGAGCAACTTTTTCAAGTCTGCATAGCCTACTGAAGTACCTTTAAGTAGGATAACTACAGAATTGGTATGGATTAAAAAATTAGGAACCTTCTAAATCAGTATTAGCATCACAATATTTGGGAGCTCAGTGCAAATTAAATACTATCTGACAAATGGTATCTTCAACACCATCCATCCTTACTACTAACTCACATAATTATGCACCTGCAGGATATATAAAAGCACACACACATATATCACTTGCATACACAGACCGTACTGATATTACATCTCTCTCTCTCTCTCACAGTCTGTTTTAGTCTACTGTATTCACACTTATATCAATAAACAGGCCAGTCTTTTAAACACTACCTACTGCATGCAGTACAACTTTAGGAGCAGGAAATCTAGCTCCAAAGCCATTACAAATTCTATATATCAAAAGTACTTTTATGAAAACATCAACAGTTTAATCTACTTTGGGGGAGTGGGGAGGAAAAGAAAACCTCCTGAGTCCAATTATCTCAAAATTTGTCCTCTTTCGTTCAGTTTTCTCATTAAACTAGCCACAGAAATATGGATCAGTTGCTTCAGATTTCAGTACAAAGCGCCTGATTCTGACTTCAGTTACACCACTGTAAGTAAGGAGTAACTCAAATGAAGTCAGTTGAATCTCACTACTGTAAAAACGATTCAAGTGAGAGGATAATCTGATTGTGAAGTGAAGAGTGCGGGCCACAAAGGAAATGCGTCTTCTGAGGTCTCTAACCCTTTGGTTTTGATCCCTGGAGGGGGTCTTAGGAATTCAGCTCACCTGGAAGTCAGTGTGTCCCTCACTCATGTCATCTGGGGATGGATACAGAGCAGCTAGTTCCACTCACATCTGATTGCCTGAAAAGGAGAATTTTTCACCTGCTAATACATTTCTGAGCTCTGCTTTCCACCAGTACAAACCAATGCACAATTCTATGCAGACTGAGGCAGGGAGGCAACCAATCAGAAGCTCTCGTTTCTGTAACATTGAGCCTTCTGGCTCCACCTCTTTCCTTACTCCTCAATGTAAGTTTTTTCAAAGCTGAAACGTAAAGACACCCTGCAAGAGAGAAAAAGTGGCTATGTGGTCTTCTTTATGATGTGTGATGGCATGAAAGAGTTGTAGATTTGTTTCTATTTGCTCTGAAAGGCTCTTTTTCCTACTTGTTTTTGTCTGCCATGGAGTCTAAGGATAGCAGGAGAACAAGTGTGACAAAGACATTAAGAGAGACTGAAAGCTGAGCAACTGAGAAGGAAAGGTCTTTTTAGTCATAATTCTTATACTCTGTGGTGATATGGATTCTGGGAGTTCCTTAAAGAAGCATCTCAGAGCTCAGCCTGCTAAGCAATCATTTGAGGGATGTTTTTACTGAGGGGAAGGGCACAGAGTCGTATCTAACTTGAAGAACTATAAAATGAGACTGTTGTGAGTAGGGTTGCCAGGTGTCCAATTTTTAACCGGACCACCCGGTTGAAAAGGGACCCTGACGGCTCCGGTCAGCACTGCCGACCGGGCCATTAAAAGTCCAGTCAGCAGTGCAGCGGGGCTAAGGCAGGCTAGTCCCTACCTGTCTTGGCACCACTCTGCGCCCCAGAAGCGGCGGACAGATCTGGCTCCTAGGGGGGGTCCGCGGGGCTCCACGTACTGTCCCCACCCTGAGCACCAGCTCTGCACTCCCATTGGCCAGAAATCAGGCAATAGAAGCTCGGGAGGGTGGGAGGGGGGGTGAGTGGGGCAGTGCCTGCGGGTGAGAGCAGCGCATTGAGCCTCTGGGCCCCCCCGCCTAGGACCCGGACCTGCTGGCCACTTCCAGGGTGCAGCACAGTGCCAGGACAGGCAGGGAACCTGCCTTAGCCCTACTGTGCCGCTGACTGGGAGCCGCCCAAGGTAAGCCCGTGCCCCAACCCTCTGCCCCAGCCCTGAGCCCCCCCAACCCAGAACCCCCTCCTACACCCCAAAGCTCTCATCCCCAGCCCCACCCCAGAGCCCATGCCCACTCCTGCACCCAAACCCCATGCCTCAACCCGCAGCCCCCTCCCACATTCCAAATCGCTCGGCACCACTCCCCAGCCTGGAGCTCCCTCCTGCACCCCAAACCCTTCATCCTCAGCCCTACCCCAGAGCCCACACCCCCAGCCAGAGCGCTCACCCTCTCCCGCACCCTGAACTCCTCCTTTCTGGCCCCACCCTGGAGCCTGTACCCCCCCCCCCCCGCACCCCAATCCCTTGCCCCAGCCCAGTGAAAGTGAGTGAGGGTGGGGGAGAGCAAGCCACTGAGGGAGGGGGAATGTAGTGAGCGGAGGGCAGGGCCTCGGGGAAAGGGCGGGGCTAGGGTGTTCGGTTTTGTGCAATTAGAAAGTTGGCAACTCTAGTTGTGAGATGGGATCCAAACACTCAGCCCATGGGATGGAACAGGTCCCTCTATTCATTCACCGAAGACAGAGCTTCCTGACACATATGGGCTTGAATAAGCCAATTGCCCAGATAAGGCACTACACAATATACCTTTCTGTTAATGGCTACCACAACCACTCTCATGTCTTTCGTGAGTATTCTTCATCCTGTTGCTAGTTCAAATGGCACAGTCCTGTTCTGTAAAAGGTGTACTCCTACTCCAAATGCAGGCTCATTTTGATGTACTCAAGTAAAGGGGTGTGCAGGTACACCAGGAAGTCCTTTGGGCTAGCAATAATCATAATGGACCCACAAAATTCCATCTTGAATCTCTGACAGAAACTGGCTCATTCATTTGAGGTGGAGGACCAAGCATTTTGGTAACTGGACACAGTCCAAAGTATGTGCCCTGAAAGAGGTGTCCTAGACCGACCTCACAGATGACACCTTTGTCAATGAGATTCCACAGTTTTGGGGGAAAAGGTGGTTCTCTTGGGAGAAAAGAGGAGGGACACACAAGGTAATAAACCAGCAGGGGAAAAGAGAAGGGAGCAGAAATCTGTAAAACAATCTTTCTTGAGCCATTATGCAGGGTACCCACTTGTCCCAGGTTATCATTTAGCTGAATGGCACGGAAATGCCATGAAAGAGCTTCTAGACAGCTTGTCTTGCTGTCTGAATCTGTACAAAATAGGAGCCACCCACTAGTCTGCACTGGTGACAAACCAGAGATCAGAATGTGCCTTGAATGATCTGCTATGCTAGAGACCATCAAACATACCACACGGAACAATAGGAGTCACTGACTTAATCCCAGTGAAAAGACAGCCTGAGAAGTTGTCAAACAGCACAGACCAGCAGAATGCTAAAAACTGGGCTCTGGGGCTCAGCAGAGCCAATACAAATGTTTAGGAGAGAAGCAATGAAGCAGGTCATCCCACAGCAAAAGAGTTTTTCAGCCTATTGTAATTTTTGCTAATAAATCTGCAACTTCATTATCAAAGGCTCTTAACTGAATATTTTTCTTTCCTTCATGACAGCATATACTTGATGAAAACACTAACACATGAACTTGAACAATTTAGAGTAATGATGGATTCCCTTGCCCTGCGCTAAGACTAGCTAAATATGAGTCAACAGTGTAACTCTGTTTAAAAAAAAAAGCAATCATCGTTCTGGGATGTATTAGCAGGACTATTGTAAGCAAGACACGAGAAGTAATTCTTCCACTCTCCTCCGCGCTGATTAGGCCTCAACTGGAATATTGTGTCCAATTCTGGGCACCACATTTCAGGAAAGGTGGACAAATTAGAGAAAGTCCAGAGAAGAGCAACAAAAATGAGTAAGGTCTAGAAAACATGATCTATGAGGGAAGATTGAAAACATTGGGTTTGTTTAGTCTGGAAAAGAGAAGACTGAGAGGGGACATGATAGCAGTTTTCAAGTACGTAAAAGGTTGTTACAAGGAGGGGAAGAAAAATTGTTCTTCTTAACCTCTGAGGATAGGACAAGAAGCAGTGGGCTTAAATTGCAGCAAGGGAGGTTTAGGCTGGACATTAGGAAAAACTTCCTGTCAGAGTGGTTAAGCACTGGAATAAATTGCCTAGGGAGGTTGTGGAATCTCCATCATTGGGGATTTTTAAGAACGGGTTGGACAAACATCTGTCAGGGATGGGCTAGATAATACTTAGTCCTGCTATGAGTGCAGGGGACTGGACTAGATGACCTCTTGAGGTCCTTTCCAGTCCTATGATTCTAGACAGGTTACCTAGCCCCTAAGATAAGAGCAGGACGTTTAAAAAAAAATCTCCCCATACTCCTGCAGCTAGCCCAGGACCAAACTGACCAAAACAAACCAATGCCAAGATGCATTGGACCTAGTGTGCAAGTCATCAGAATGCCATCTAATGGGCCATAACAAATCAAACAGGAGAAAAATAGAACACAATTCATGCAACTTATTTATCTTTTCTTGTTCTCTTACTTGCTTTTGAGAACTTGATGTTGGCCTGGGTCTTGGACCACAGATAACCACAGCCCTTACATTGTGTTTGTTAGCTATTTTTTATAGGTTGGTGTCTGGTGGAGTCTCCCAGGACTTCCTAGGATCATTTCCATAATTACTGGTAAGGCTTTTCAACCCAAAGAGTTGCCAGTGACACCACCACCCTCTGACGCATAAAGGCACTCTCTCCAAGTCATGGCATATCTCCTCCAATAGCATCAATAAAGAGCTCTCTTCCAGCTAGGCCAGCTTCACCAACATTCCTTTTCCCCAAGAGATTACTGCTCTCTCTACCTCTGAGGAGACTTCCAAGTTCCCAGTGCACACATTAAAACTCTCTCTATTATCAGTCTTCTTGGCAAATGTTCCTAATGCTTTAGCTTCCCCTTTTATCTCTTAAATGATGACTAGTAACTGAGCCTGTTGTCAGTAAGAGGAAACAAATTCTGTCCCTTATCTCAGAACGTAATTCCAGATTGTCATTGGGGCTGAAATTTACTCCTAATTTTTGTTTTGTTTTTAAAACAAACTAGCTATGTAACCTTAAAATTTCCTACTTATGGGGGTGTTCTATTTCTCAGATTTCTGAATGTGTGCTATTTACAGAAGGCTCTGATGTCAGTTCTGAAATACGGGAATGACTCATCTTTATCCCACAGATGAAAGGACTAAAATGATTTATCCAGCACACACAGAAAAATCCCTTGATCAGCTCTCACCTGCTATCCATACAGTGGGGAAAAGCACCACTATGCATTGCCTGGGTGAGGAGTGAACTTACTCGCTTCACCATACTATGCAAGCCATATGTAGAGCATTAGCGAAGAGGCTTTATAGAATAGCTTGATATACTAATCATACAGTCATCGGATTTCAACAGTTGGTAAATACCAAAAAAAGTGCTCTATTTATTAAGACAATTACTCAGAGGGTTGCTCAATACAGGGAAAGATGTGTATAAATCAATCGGGATGACATCTTCCTTCCCCACTCCTAAAAGATCTTTCTCGCTCCTGAGGGAAATCCACATCTTTTTTCCTCTAATTCTTTTGCCCATCAGACTATCATCTAAGGAGCTGCTCAACAGACTCTCTGCAGAACACAAAAAGTGCTGCTACTTAAACAGGCCAGTTGATGATCCTCGTTGAATGGTGCATGGCTCACCATTCATCCTCCCAATGGCTGAGCACACTGCCTCTGCAGGGCATGCATTTTCCTTTCTAACAGGTTTATCTTCCCATCACTTGTGACAGTTGCCAATGGATACATTACATTTAAAGTGAAACTTTTCTGTTTGGGGTGGGTGAAAAACGGCTTGGCAATGATAAATACTGCAGTTTTAACCTGTTCCCCAGACTAAACAGTTGGGTGGGAATGCACTCAAAACACCAGGAAAACTGGGCAAAGTGACTAAAAGTAGTGTCATCGTCAAGTTTTAATTTTTTCTGAAGAGTTTCATGTTAATTTGATACTTATAAAAATGAGGGAATTGCAATACTGGCTAAAGAGCTAAGTACAATACAGGTAAGAACCATGAAAGCTTCCCCTGCACAGCTTTGCCAATATACCCAAGTCCTGATCAACAATACCTGTACAAGTCTTGTTACAGACTCTCTTGAAAAGAGGCTGTCTGTGATGTCAAAGTGTATAATGGTTTGGGTCTGTGGAAAGAGGTCCAGCAGGGACTAGGATGAGACCACCAAACTCATGTCACTTGTGACCTATCCTGAATTTGAGTTGTGCTGTGCTGATATTTGCCCAAACAGATTTATAACATTACATACAAAAGCTCAATTTTAATGTTACTATTTACTGAGTAACATCAGCATGTATGGCACTCTGCAAAACAGAGGACGATGTGACCTCTGCCCCAGGAAATGTAGACATAGAATAGAATAAAATTAGATGATTTTGGCATACAGTACAATTCAGAAATTTAAATACACCAGACTGAAAGATGCTAGTCTAATAAAAGAGTTATGAAATTTTATCTTTTTTTAAAAAAAAAAATTTCTTTCCTTTGGGGCCTAACAGTGATAGGTTTCTCAGGAGATGTTTGTTTTAAGGAGGAATTTGAATTAAGAAAGCTGATTGAAGAGAGGACAGTTGTTTGATGCATTGGGAGAGGGAGGATCTGTAGGTATAAGGGCCAGTATGGAAGAAGGCATGGGAAAAAAAACAGGAGGCTACAATAAAGAACATTAAGTAGAGCATTATTGGTGCAGCCCTGGTAGGGAAAGAGAGGAAATGCAATCAGTTGGGCATATTCCAGTACATTGATGACCACCCAGTGCCATCAAATATCTAGCCTAGTGTTTGGTATACTGGAGCATGGAGGAGGGCTAGCTGGTTGACTCTTAGACCCTGATTCAGCAAGGCACTTAATGGGACTACAGCTCATGTGCTTAACTACTCATGTGCTTAAAGTTAGCACTGAGCTGAAATCCTTTCCTGAGTAGGAGCCTTGATCTGGATAAGACAGAAGTGATGTATGTAGGATGTAAGAAACAACCAGAAGATATGGGATTATATTTGTTCCTTTAATTGCAAGTATATATCCACCATTTGTTACTAGAGTCCGCAATCCAGGGAGATTGTTAGACTCTCATCTGCTGTTAGAGAGTCATAGACAAGCAGTGTCCAATGTCCAGGGTTGCAGAGTTTTTGCCATGAGCACATGACACCAGTGCGATCTGCCCTGGGTTGCCTGTTGATTTTGAAGCCCTAACTATAAAGCCCTAAATTGCTTGGGACTGGCTTATTGAAGAGACAGTTTCACTGCTCATGTCCTGCTGCTACAGTTGTGATCAGTGGAGGCACTCAAGCTTAAACTAATGGGGTTCAAAAGAGTGGGAGGGCCCTGAACTTTGGGATTCATTTCCTCTTTTGATCTAAATCTCACTTTTCAGTTCAGGACAGAAAGCCCACCTTCTTTCCCAGGTTCCTGGGGATAGAGGGGGACCCTGAGAGGTGGGATTTGTGCACTGGTGACACATCTCTGAATAAGGTGGGCTTTGGTTTCTCTTGGTTTCTTGCTGCATTTAGATGAGCTGGGTTTTATTTGTATGATATAGAAAAGGTGCCAGAAGCACTGAATGGACATGTTAAGTGTTTTGTATTTATTTTCATTTACAGCCTCTCTATCTTATGCAAATTATCCCTGCAGCCCTGTGCCTGCTAGGGATTTCATTAGGCTCTGCATAAAAACAAAAAACAAAAAAAACATACCACATACCAACCCAAACACATACACAAATACACTTAGTGGATTAATGGATGCCTACTGAGCATACTCAGAGATAATTTCAGCGCTCATCACTTTATTATATTTTCCCCCTAATTTTGGTCAAGCATACCCCTCAGTAAATGCTATTCCCACATCAGCGTTATCCATTCCACCATTTTTAAAGTTATCTGTGTAGGAAAAACAAAAGTGTGGTCACTTTATTTTATTTGCAGTGGGAACAGTATATTTTTCAGCCTCACATAACTCATACTTTGCAAAAATTAAATTTTCACCCAAAGCCAAATATGCAAAATAAAAATATCTTTTTTCCAAAAATATTATGATTGAGGGAAAACAGGAGGTAGAGCTGAAAAGGGTTTCCTGCCTTAACTGTGTAATTCACTATCAAAAAAATGATATAATAGTTTCATTATTATTAAAAAACTCAAGGATGAGAGACTTGATAAAATAACACTGCATGAACTATATGATCACAACACATCATTATATAAACTGATAGATGCAAGAAATTAGCAGTCCACTGGATTCGTTTTCCTACTAAAAAAATCAATCCCTATTTAAAAGAGGTTTTGATAGTGTGGTGAACTATCTTGACTGCACTTAGCAAAAACAAAACATCAGGTTTGACTGTATACAAGGACTGTTAGCTGTGGTGGTAGGGGGGTGTCATACTGCTCAGAGTACAGGAGAGAATTTTCCAGAAGGAAAATAAGGACTTACAAGACTGGTGCCTGGCAGGAAAATTCAATCCTTTAGAGAAAGTCAAGTTGCCTCCTTCTGCAAAATGGGATTTGACAGAGTTGGTGGTATGAGATCGATATTTTGTAAATTCAGCCATGTGTATTTATCAAATGCTACACAAACCACTGCAGGCCTGTCTTCCAGTTGTTCGCACTCCATCTCAGACACTATGTTGGTAATCACAACAAGAGCACTGACCATTCCATTGCCTGTCCACACTTTTCAGTTCAACTCTGGCACCAATACAAGATGCACCTTAGGTTCAAGCCCTCATGCTGCATCAGTCTGCTTTAGGAGAAGCAATGTTATTGTGTTTTGCAGGTATTCATGCAATAGGACTCCAGAGATTGCAGATTTTCAAGGTTAAAATCAAACTAATGCATCTGGGGGAAATAGCTTGATGGCATTCGAAGAATATTCCATGAAATTTTGGAATGAATCAGATGTGGCATTCAAAAGCTATCATATTGTATCCAAACAGACAAACATGCCATCAAGTGACGTGCAGAGGACGTTACTTCACTTGGCCAATTATTATTTTTCTTTCAGCACCTGGCATCATCTAGTTGTCAGCACAGAACCAACTTTAGTTCTCAAGCATGTGTAAACATATCCTTCCTCTCTGAGGGGAACGTAAAGCACCACAACAGCAGCAGGAGTAGGGTGGAATAAAGGAGAAGAACAGGGGGTAAAATATAACACCAGAATGGCAAGGTGGAGGAGATCCAAGGATATCATCCACATTTGGGTCAGAGCCCAGGGTGGCAAACAGGAACCAACACCTGATATCAGAGGGAAGAAAAGGTGGGCGCACACAGCAAAGCCATACTCTGGGCACAGGAATCAGTTTGAGCGTGGGGGAATTCATGCCAAGCTGGGGGAATTTTAAACACAGGTTCTGCAAAGTCTGATGTCTCAAAGAAGCCATCGATGCTCTCACTAGACTATTTATCTAATCCCTGTATAAGACTGCCTGGGGGAAAAACATGCGCAAAAAAGATTTTACTTTTCTCATAACCTTTTACAGAGAATGAGCGTGATAATCATTTCTCTCTCAGTAGAAGCCCCGACAGAAGGGAATCTAATGCATTAATTATGTTAGCAAAGGGGGTGACTTGGGGAAGTAGATAAAGAATTCTTCTTCTCCCTTCCCCATCAAAAAAAAGAAAGATTATGACTAGCAGAGAAATCAGACTGCCATCTGCCTCCTGAGCACAGACAGCATTGTTATGCAGATAATGGAGATTAAAATAACATTCATTCCCCGGACAAGCTCACAGGAGATAACCTACTGCTGCTGCTTAACTCCTTCAAAGGCAGGGCTACTAGGAACATGCATGGAGGGAAGAAAAGCTAGAGCTTCCCTGGAACAGTCAACTCCTAGCCACAGCTAGCTAGCCAGAAAATCTCCCTTAGGATGAATGATAAGGAGGAGAAAGGGACAGTAGCTGCATAAAGTGAGGATGACCCGGCGCTAAATGGAGAAGGTCAGTGACTGAAAAGAGCAAAGAGAAATCTGAAGCTGCACTGAAATTCATGCTGCAAGGCGATGAACACACGGAGGTAACAGATGTGAGAGGACTGACAGATAGTGACGTACCTATTGTCCATCACTAGCACAAAAGGGTCCTAAGAGCTAGGAACCAGTAATGCTTTTATACAATTTACAAAAAAGCAGCTGGTGTATTTGCAGCCATATTGCAGTGCATGAAATTTGGAGAAGCTTCCTTTATAGGTCAGTTCCTTGGGCAGGAGTCACCAGTGGTTAAAATATGAAAAAAACTGAAATGTATTTTCCTGTTAACGGATAAGTGGCATTTGGCAAAATATAAAGGGCCAGACAGTCAGCTGGTAGTAGCTCCATCAGCATCCCAGAATGAGCTGTTTTGGGAATTATCAGATTTCTCTGTTGTACAATGTGGGTACAAACAAATGAAAGCTTAAGTTCAATACTGATGCCGGTTACTTACAAATTCGAACTCCCGCAGACAACAGCTTTCACCGATTTTTTAAAGAGTCAAAAGCAAAATGACTTTGCAGTCTCACAGCACCCTTTTTATACCATCTCATCAAGGTATAAAGCCTGCATTCTAGGTATATCAGCCTATTGAAGGAGTGCCTACCGGACAAAATCTAGGGCTGATGGGAGGTATCAGAAAAACTATAAGCATGGGAGTGGCACAAATGTATTCACAGTGAATAGATGAGAAAACAAAAGTGGCCTCTTGAAATTTTTCAAAATTTCTGATTCACATCTTCTCCATCTTCACATCTTCTATATATAAAGTCTGCTGCAGTTTCCACGATATGCATCCACGATATGCATCTGATGAAGTGAGCTGTAGCTCACGAAAGCTTATGCTCTAATAAATTGGTTAGTCTCTAAGGTGCCACAAGTACTCCTTATCTTCTCCACTGTTGCTTCTCCTTCCCCTGCTGTTTTGGATTCCAAACCCCAAGGGTATCCAGTGCATTCTGCCAGGCTTGTTAAATAACATTGCCCTATGGGGTTGCTGCTGAGTCACCCATCTTCATAAGGGGATTGCAGGCAACAGAGTTTCCATGTGGCTCCTTCTCTTTGTTATGTCTGCAGGAACTTCTCCTTGTCCAAGATGCAGTTAACCTTTTCTATCCTGGGTGGCCTAATCACACATTTTTTTAATGCCACATTTTCCCCTTTCTGCTGTTCTTGCCTAGGAGGACCAGATTTCACAATGAAAATCTAAGACATCTAGTACAGGGGCTTTAGGACAAGGGGTATGATTTTGATGGGAAGTCAAGGAGGTCAGCAACGCAGGGCTGCCAATTCTAGCCATTTTTTTTTTTTGTGGGTCTCTCAATATTTGGCATTTTTTTTTAAAGCCTCAGCTCTTGGAGTAATGCAAATACATGAGAATCTCAACTTTCCTTTTTAAAAAGTGAGTTGCTAGCCCTCGTGGTTGTGTAGAAAAAGCTTGAAAAATGTGACCCAAGAGCAAACTAAAAGCTCGAAAGACAAATAAGAAGAGCCCAACTTTTATTTAATCTCACAGTTTTTGAGGCCTTACTCATGATTTTTTCTTTTTTTAAAACAACTGGAGTTGGTAATACTGCAAAGGAAAATTTTGACAGAGAATTCTGTGGACCGGATTTTTCCAGAACTGTTGATCACGTGCAGCTTCCACTTACTTGAACTGGAGTTGTGGGTGCTCAGGCTGGTTCTGAAATGGTATGGTGGTTTGGTGGGACTCTAATAGATCTTATACAGAGCGACAATGTGTGGGAGGTATGGTTGGGGGTTGATCACTGAAGTGCAGATGCATTCAGCAGGTCTACTGTCAGTTTCACTGGTTGCCCGAGGGAGTTGAGCCAAGTCAGCAGGGGTTTACAAGGAGTGGGGGAAAAAAACCTTTATATATGTATTTTGTAAAGCAACTGGGGTGCCAGTAAAGAGCCTGGAAATAGGGACGTTTCCAGTCTCCAGGGACACACTGTTATTTGATTCATACCATCAATTTAAAAGGCTGAAAAATAGTAGGGTATTTTTCCTATCAATTTTGTTCTTTTGCTTTTGACAAACTTATTTTTTCCTCCCCAGCACCTCTAATGGAATTTGAAATTAACACAGCTCAGTTTTATGCAATTCCTCATTTGTGCATTGCCATGATGGATTATATCAAACACAGGACAATAAATACATAGCTACCTGCTTCCATGAGTGATATAGCTCTTGGGTTAGCATTTGTTCATTAAGCCAGCAGAAGCATAAATTTTGTGTAGGTCCTATAGTGGGCTTTGTGTTCTGAGATTTATTAAGTACATTCCTCAACAACAGAGCTGTAGGTTTTTTTAAAAAAGTGGTTTACAAGAACCCCAAAAAAAATTCCCCTTCAGACAGTATCACTTTTAAAGGTAGATCACGCTTTGTGCCAAAGCTATTCAATAGTCTTATTATTAAAAGATAAAAATATATTTCTTCATCTGACTGTACTTTTGAAATGGGTTCTTTTCATCCAGAAGAGGACAAAACAGCAGACATTCCATTCAGCTAGAATTCTCTCAAAACTGTATTTAGCCAAATGTACCATTAGAGCTTGAGCTCATGCATAAACTATTATATATTTATACAGTTTTGTGTCTATACAATATTTTATTGTTGTAAGAGTGTTTGTACAACATGTGGCATCTATAACTGGGTCTGTGTTTCTTTTCACTTCAGCATTCGGAGGTTTGTGGGACATGGAATCCCAATTGAAAATTACATTATCTTTACTCTCTAGGACAGCAAGGAATGCCTGCAATGACTCACATTAGACAAGAAAAACCCTAGTAGCATTTAGAATAGAACTGAAAACTTGGAGGTGTCATGCACCATTCCTCAAGCCACCCCTCTCATTCTGCCAAACCTGCTATTGCAATTCAGCAATGCAGAGCACTGCAATGAAAGTAGCAACACATCAAGTCCAGATGCTGCATTCGGTCTTCCCCAGAGGTTATATGCCAAGTCCAACAGAGCAGCTTATAGTGCCAGGAGAAGGTACGTCAGAGAGATGGAAAAGAGCTACAACACAGAGTGGTGGCACAGTGGAGAGGAGAGCAGCAAGAGGGGTTTCTGAAGACACAATATAGATTAGAAACAGGGGATGAAGCATGGGGGAAAATAACAATTTTTTACCATCACTTCTTGTGTTAGAATTAAATGTTTACAGCCATTACTCAGGTGACCACTGAGAGCACAGAGCAAGGAGGGAAGAGTCTGTACACAGGAAATAAAGGCAGTCTTGCCTTGACCAACCATGGCATTCTGGGTCAATAATCTCTACATGGTGCTAGTAGACCCCCAGTGCATCCTCCAGATCCTCTCCCTGCAAGGACAGATGCAGCTAGAGGAAGACAACTTCCTGCATTCCTGGAGGATTACAGAGGAAGTACATCTTTCACTTTTGTCACCTTCCCCTTTTCTTTCTATCTCATTGCAATCCTTTACTTTTTCAGTTCCCCTACCCTTTTCCTTCCCACCTTCTCCTTTGCGACATGTTCTCCCTCTGCCTCTGGCACTTAAGCTAAGTCTACACTATGCACCTTACAGTGGCACAGCCGTGCTGATACAGCAGTGCCACTGCAAGGTATGCACTATAGCTACTCTTTGTAGCTAGCAGAGAGCTCTCCTGCCGACAAAATAAAACCACTCCCAACAAGAGGCGGTAGCTTTGTCGGCAGGAGAGCATCTCCCACCGAAAAAGCGTGATCCACACCAGCGCTTTACATCAGTAAAACTTTTGTCGGTCAGGAGTGTGTTTTTTTCACATCCCTGACCAATAAAAGTTTTACCGACAAAAGTGCAGCATAGACATAGCCTTAGATATTGTGGCAAGGTCTTTTCTAGAAATGCTCGATGCATTAGATGAGCAGATGACTTTCCCAATATCCTTGCATAAGATCATACCTTAATCCCTTCCTTGGGTAAGGCTTGAGCAACAACAAATATAAAAAGAAAAGGAGGACTTGTGGCACCTTAGTGACTAACAAATTTATTTGAGCAGAAGCTTTCATGAGCTACAGCTCACTTCATCAGATGCATTATGCTCAAATAAATTTGCTAGTCTCTAAGGTGCCACAAGTCCTCCTTTTCTTTTTGCGAATACAGACTAACACGGCTGCTACTCTGAAACAAATACAAGTTACAGCCCAAACCTTTTCTCCAAGTTTGTCTGCTCCTAGGGTTCCTAGTGCAGAGCTGCTCAACTTAGCCCATAGTTCCTTTCTACCTCAGACAAGGCCAATCTGTTAAGACAGTCTAACTCTGAAGACCTCTTCCCTCTTATGTTCCCTCTCAAGCTGGAGAACCACCATAAACAGTTATTTCCTTCTTTTCTCCTTGTTTGCTCTTCTTCTGCTGGATTTTGCTGTGGGGTTCCCCTTTGCCTTTTTCCAGGTTCCCTGCACAAATTATTTTATTGAATGAAACGGAGTAGGGTTCTAATTAATTTCTCTGTGCAGCTGCTCTGAGTTTGATGCAAAATGGAAATTGACTAACCTAGTCAGTTGTATTCTGCAAAAGCATTACATACAGAGCCTACTGCAAAGAGAAACTCACTAGGAGCAGTCAGTTCCCCTTTGCAGCTTGATTTCACATTGCTGCACAGCTTACTCTTGGGAGATGAACGGTGGAGATGACAGGGTGAAAAAAAGTATTGCCAAGTTCCCATTTCAGACCCTATTGCCCTGTGAAGCAAGCCACTGGCTGAATGCACCTTATTGATTTATTAAGTCGCCCATCAGTGTACCTACCCTACCACCATTGAGAGGCTGCCACATCATTCAGGATATAAATAAGCAGGCATGACGATAGTTAAAGAAATTGGATCAGTGTTCACATCATACTCTCCATCAGTATCCAGACTGGACCAGGGAAGCTAATGATCCAACCAGTGGACCAAATTCAGTGATGAATCCTGGTCACATTGCACTGAGGCACATTGCACATACGCTAAGGAGAAGACAGCTTACTAATGACAATTTGAGGAAGTGCTGCTGCTAAGCTGAGGAAGCCCAAACTCCTGGAGTCATGGGATTGCATGTAACTATCAGCTTTATTTAAAAAACACTTTCTAAGCCTCATGGTACAGAAAAAAAAATTGAACACACAAACCCTTAAGAGATTCAAAAATCAGAAGGCAAAGAAAAAGAACCCCATATTTATTTTTTAAAATCTCATGATTTTTCATCCCATTTTGTGATTTTGGGGGGACCCAATTCATGATTTTTAAATCCTTGAGGTTACCATTACTGAAAAATGGCACCTTCTTACCTCAGCAAATCTGCTACTTATTTGTATTCAAAGTCCTATCTGCTAACTTCAATGATTGATGGTATGTCTGCATTGCAATCAGAGGTGTGACTGAAGCATATGTAGGGATACCCAAGCTACCTTTAATCCAGCCAGCACAAGTACTAATAGCAGAGAAACCATGGCAGCATGGATTTCAGCATTGGCTACCTGCCTGAGGAAGTACCCAGGGTTCCCTGGGGGCTTGTACTGCCTTCACTGAAGCTCATGGTGCCCCACCTTCATTTCTATTGGTACTTGTGCTACCTAGACTAAAAGGAGTTCTGGTAGGACTATGCACTGCAGTAACACCTGATTGCAGTGTAGACATAGCCTAAGGTAAATGTTTGTTAATGTTTTACTCCTACAAAGACAACACGGCTATGAAAGCAGGCTGAATCCTTATCAGACTCTTGCACCAGAGAGAGAACTGATAACCAAGACCCCTATCCCATTGTGGGGCTTCACCCACACAGAATTCACTGCAGGATAGGGGCCTAAACTTCAGCTGCAGAATTTGTCATTCTGTTTCTGATGCCCAAGGCAGAAAAAGCACAGTTCAGCTTTCAGATCCCATGCTGGGCGTCTTTTTGCATGTATTTGTCTTTTTTTTTTTTTTACTTCTGGGCAGAACAAATTTGAAATGGAAGCCATTAGGAGAAAAACATGAACTCATTCCAATTCTACAATTGCTTTTCAGAATATACCTGTACTTTGAGCAGTTTAGCCTGAACACATGCATAGATTTAGAAGTTATAAATAATTACAGTTTAAGACAAGAATATTTGACAATCAGCTTCTCCTGGACTTAGCGGGCAGAGCCCAAGTTTGAGACAGCCCACGTTTGCTATGTAACAGCAAGTCTTTCATTCAAATACTGATGATGTCATTGAAGAAACACCACCATTGAAGAAACACCACAGACCCATGAACTCAGGACTTGGTGGCTAAGGTCTCCATCCTACAGACACTTATGCACATTCTTACCTTTACTACTGTTGACTTCAATGGCATCCGTAGCTCACGAAAGCTTATGCTCAAATAAATTTGTTAGTCTCTAAGGTGCCACAAGTACTCCTTTTCTTTTATTCACAGTAAGTAACTATTAAACACATGCATAAGTGTTTGCAAGGTGGGGGCTTAAGTGAGAAGCAATTACTTTTCAAATTGTTGTTATCTGAGTGTTGCCAGCTCTTGTGATTTTATTGAGTCTCGTAATATTTGTTGTTTTTTCTTGAAGCCCTAGCTCTTGGGATCAGGTTATTCTATAACAGTCTCACCTTTCACTTAAAAAAAGCATCTTCCTAGCCCACATGATTGCAGAAAAAAGCTTGAAAGAGTGATTCCTAAGGGCTCAAAAACGGAAGGCAAATAAAAAACCCCAATGTCCATTATTTTAGAAATCTTGTGATTTTTAAGCACATCTCATGATTTTGTGGGGCCCGAGTCATGATTTTTGAAATCTTGTAGTCAGCAATGTTGATATTTTTAAACCTGCACATAGATTCTGATAGCTATTGGAGGAGTTCAAGCAGGTTTAATTTTTTTCTCTATTTAAACAAAAGTTTCCAGTTCACCTTTGAAAACTAGCAGTTTCTAGCTAGCTAGAGCAAAGTCACACTACCAGATGGAGAGCTAGGGTGGCCAGGTGTCCGGTTTTCGACCGGAAAGAACAGTCGAAAAGGGGACCTGATGATGTCCGGTCAGATCTACTGATTGGACACCCAAAGTCTGATTATTGTGGGAGGGGGAAGCACCGAGTCATCACTCACGCCAGCCCCTACTTAACCGCAGCTGCCTCCTACCTGCATGCGGCGGCTGCAGCTTCCAGCCCTGGCTCTGTAGGCAAGTCCCTCCCGACCCACTGGGGAGTGAGGGGGAAAAAAAAAAAAAAAAATCAGTGAGTGAGGAAGAGAGGGGGAAAGATAAGTGAACAGGAGGCGGGGCCTCAGGGGGAAGAGGTGGGGCAGGGGCGGGGAAGGGGAGGTTCTAGAACTGCTGCTGGAGTGTCCAGTTTTTAAATATTACGAAGTTGGCAACCCTATAGGAGCAAAATTTACAATGATCTGCAATCTGGCATACCTCCACTCTAAAAGCAAAATATGAGTAGCTGCCATGCTATTGTAATCAACATGTAATATTTCATGGTTCCATGTTCTAGAGGAGCTACAGCAGCACAATGAAGATAGGTGGACAAAATATTGGCGGCCTTTATATCTTATATCTCCCTAAATCCAACATTGTCTTCACTTCATTGAGTCTCTGTAGTTCCTCTGGCATGTGGAAAAAGCAACTGCTTATAAGAGAAAATAAAATCTAAACAGCTTTTCAGACCTCCCTGGGAGAGGGACCTCACAGCAGAGAGAAAAATATTAATATTTTGGCTGTGTGGAATTACTGAGATTTACAGTTAACATTCAGAAACAAAAATATGAACCATTGTAATAAGCTAGGTGATACCCATTATTTTAGAGTCCAATGCTGCAAAACCTGCCAAGGTTAGAAATACTTGGCAGACCAGTGCAAATGTTTTTGGAACCAGTAATCTTTTCCAGGGCCTAGCTTGGAACAAGGATCAAAAAGAAAATCTTTCAGTCCCTGGATCTGGGGACTGAGCTCTGATTTAGCTTAAATCAGACCAGTTCAGATTTAGTTCTACTACTTCTAAAGCCAGCATTTTTAGACACATATACACGTTCGATAACTATGCATTGCAGTGGGGAATATTACAATGAATGACACTCTCATAGCATTGGATTCAACTTTGTGTTCTGTCTGCCTTCATGACCCTGAAAGACAGGGTATCAGCTAAAAAACTCTACCCCACATTCCCCACTTTTACAGAGGGCAGATAAACAAGAACACTGATTGAAATGGACAAAGAAAGCAGCTGTTCCCAGTATGGCATGGTCTCCTCTTCCCAGTCATGCTACCCATCAGGCAGAGCCCCAAGGAGCCTGAATATGGAATGCAACTAAAAAACCCCACCCATCTTCCTTTTGCTACAGGTCCCCTCTGAACATTTGACTCAATGGCAAGGTCCTTAGTTAACTCTGTTTCCCTTCTCCCACATGCCCACAAATTAACACTGTTCTGCATAATTTCCCTCTATTTGCGCTTCATCTAATCTCCCCTGTGTGTTTACCTGTAATCTAGAAAAAAAATCCCATCCTATGAATTCTCTACTTTAACAGAGTTGCTATGGCAACAGCTGTAATTCAGAACTTTAACAACATTTCTAATCGGTGATATTGAGAGGGACAAGTTAGTACCTGGCTTTACAGTATTCAAAAATGTATACTTAATCAGGAAGGATTACTCTTGCAATTCATTTCTGCAAAGAAAACATTTGTGGGTACTCTGCTGCTGTTTGACCTGGTATTCAGATATGACAATGATGGACTGGTTGATGAAAGAACACACACAATGGATAGTCAGATGAACAGACATGCCTTTGGGGGACTGAAAAACAGGAAATGTTACAGTTATTGGGCAAAAGGTCCAATTAAAAGAGCAGTGGAAGGTCCCTCCCTCTCTGGTTTGACCTTCCAAAGCATTCACAATTAGGATTTAGCACAATTTTCAGTGAAGCAAAAACACCCTTGTTTATCCCTTAGCTGCCAGACAAGGAGAATGGGAAAGGATAGTTTTGTGGTGCAGGGAATGAACTGGGACTCAAGGGATCTGGGTTTTCTTCCTGGCTATATCACAGGCCTGCTGTGTGACCCTGGTCCCAAGTCACAATCTCTCTGTTTCAGTTCCCTATCTGTAAAATGGGAATAATACTTCCCTTTTCCTACCCTTTGTTTGTCTTGTCTTTTTAGATAGGAACAGCCTTTGCCCCAAAGAGCTTACAATGTATTTGTATAGTGCCCAGCACAACAGCGCCCAGATCTCAGTTGGGGCTTTTAGAAACTATTGTAATACAGTCCATACATAAATAATAATGTAATTTGGAAACTGATTATCCAAAGGAAAAGCACACCTCAGAAATTGAGCTGGGGCACAAGAATTTTATCTATAGAAAAACAAAGATACATGTAAAGAAATAACTAAAAGTATTAGTTCTTGCAGATTTATATTAGTGAGAGCGAAATCAGGATTATCTCTGATTCAGCTACACAATTCTTTTTTAAAAGAGAAAAAAGTTGATCTTGCAACACGTCTTTCTTTCAAACACTAATTCTAGCCTTTCAAAGGACATTTTACACATATTCCATTAAAGGAAAACTGCAATGTAATTTACAAGATATTTTGATCTTTACAACTAAATACAAATAAGAGTAAATCACTACTGAACCTTCTTCTAAAGTGTTTTAATATCTGGAGGAATAATTAACAATCCAATCGGAAAAATGATATCTTGACAGTTTGATGATAGAGTGTGTAACAAGAATATCTAGAATTTTAATGTTTGAACACACAAGAGTTTTGGAAGGAATATAGATCCTCATGCATTAGGGCTTAAGCCAAACTGACTAAAGAGGGGGTGGAGAGAAGCTTTCCCTGTAAGTAGGTAATCCCATAACTGCCTATTGCTTGGTTTCTTGCACCTTCCTTTGAAACATCTGGAAGTGGCTACTCACTGACAAACGACATTGGACTAGAAAGACTACCTCTAATTCAGTATAGCAATTCATATGCTACAATGTGTATGAGCAGGACTAAGGGAATACAGATCTTATTTGAATCCATAACAAATATTTTTTTCTTTAAATTGTTATTTTGTTAATGGCAGCACACACACACACACACACCCCACACACACAGCGTTACCAATAAACCTCATTCCTCAGTTGCAGCACCTTCTGCTGTTCTAGTCTTGAGCCTCCAGTACAGGTCTGCCAAGACACATCTCAAGCTACAACATCTGCTGTCCCAGTTTTGGGTCTCTTCTGAACAGCCACAAAACAGCTGGACAATTAGCATGATGGTTTGAGTACACACATTACCTACCAAACTAATTTTCATTTGGGACCTAAGCAAGAGAAAAATCTATAGTATGCTTCAGATATGTTTTCATGGATTGTAACAAGTATGCAGGTCACTCTTCCCTGCCCACACAGGGCACCTATCCAGAGGTAGCAGCTGTACCAAATGACGGGATGAAAGAAAGACTCATGTTTGTTACATACCACTGATTGTTGTGCCAGTTCTTGATAAGATTACTCCATAACTGATGCCTGTGAAACTTCTTAAAACAGCACCTCTATCAAGTAATGTAACTTTTTAAAGGTATCTGCATTAGAAAATTGTTCTCTGGACTCTAAAATCTGTTTTTAAAATAAAATAATTCAGTACTGTTGTGCCAGATACTAAGAAATGGATTTTTTTTAAAGCCAGTTTATATAAGATCCACACAAAAACAAAGTTTTCTGCTTGTTCTGCAACTAAAAAGCTATTCCCAGATCTTTGCTGAAACCAGTTAGTGATTACTATGTACAAATAAAGGAATGCATGGCATTAACAAATGGCAACAGTGAATCTGAATGGAATAGACAGGTGACTTAACTAGGGATTTTTCGAAGTAGGCCCTTTAAGAGAGCGTCTTCATCAATGCAACAATCTCCTGCTCAGCAGAGAGACTGCTCTCTGACATCATGGTAGAAATCCAGTTACTGCAGAACTCAAGCCTTACAGAAAACACATGCACCACATACAGCGTTTGCAAGTGGATTCCATTCTGTATTCCCTTATTTCCATATGGAAGGACTTCAGTTCCTGAGCACTCAGGTATTCTGTGGGCTGTGAATCATACTTCTCTAAATATATCAGATGGGATTTTTCTTGCTTCTGTCTCATGTGTGTGTGTATTTATTTTTAAACTATACACATGTTTACAACCTATATTAAGGAAGCTGTTACCTAATAGCTACATTTACTTTGGGTTATTTTTTACTTTTCATGTTGCCATTCACCACCCCCTTTTATCCCTGTAAGTTGATGAAGAAAGGTCAGAGAGCACAGAAACAAATTTGGTATTCTCTGCTGAGCACCATGTTCAAGAGAAAAATGCAACCTGCAAGGCAATAAATGGTAACTCATTTTCACTCGGTTAACTTCTGTGGCAGACAGACTAACTTTCCTTATTACATGGCACACAGGTATTTGAGATCTGACGTTAGAAGCAAATAGATCAGAACTAGTTACTTATTCCACAGGTTGAGGTTCCCACAGATGCTTCACTGGAAGAAAGTATATTTTATAGAAAAGCAGAACCATGGGGAAGGGGAGGTATTAGATTCATATTTTATTACTCAAGATTGAGTTTCACTCTTGGGACTAAAAGCAAGTCATCAATTGCACCCACCCATTGTGGGGAAATTGAAATAAACTGCAATCAGTGATGACCCACTACATTAATTGGGGGAATGAGGGAAAGACATATTTAAGGTCAGTGATCTAAGTGTCATACCCTTTACACTTACTGTGATAGCATCTTGCTTGTGCTGAAAATAGGTGTGGAATTCATACCAACCAAAGCACAGTGTTCAGCGCATGTGCTTAGTCATGAGGCTTCACCAAGAGGAGAAACAGAAGAACAAGATTTTCCTTTCCAGAATTTAACAAACAAAAACACTCAGTAAATGGTTCTGATGCCATTTTGTTCTGATCCTTGCAAACCGTTAAGCACGTGTGTACCTTTTCTCATGTAACAACTCACATGAGTAAAATTATGCATGTGCTTAAGTGTTTGCAGAATCAGGGCCTTAGACAGTCTAAGTATTACTCACAGGCCAAAATTTGCTCTTGTATATTGGCCCTAAAGTAAAAGGCCAGAAAAAGAACCATTTTTAGAGATTTCCCACCATTATTTTGGTATCTCTATAAATGAACAGGTGTCTCAGTGGAAGCTGCAATTGGATACATTTTTCCCCAGCAAGACTTCCAGTCTTTTGACATAGATTACAACTGAGACAGTATTTCTGCTTAGTTTAACTGTGGAATAATCACTTGAAAACTAACCAAACAAAAAATAGAAATTACCTTCCAGCAACTTTACTGTCCTTACTTTCTCTTGCATGCAAATAGCAAAAGAATCTTCTCAATTGGATTTTACATCAGACTGCCAAAATGACAACCTCCTCCTTGAGTGTTAATTACCTATTTTTATTATATTTAAAGCACTTAAAAAAAGTAAGTGATCTACTCTTCCTTGTAATTAGATGTAATGATTCCAATTGTGTCTATATGACACTGCAGTCTCCTTGTAACCATGAACAAAGATTTTCAAAGGCACAGGAACCTACTTCCTATTGAAAGTCATAGGGAGTTAGGCACCTATGTGGCATCTATAGCTCTGAAAATCTCCCTTGAAGGGAACACAAAAAACAAATGACACTATTCTAGGAACTAAGTTCAAAACCCTATGACTGAATTAGAAAATTGTCATAAAAAAAAAAGGAACACCCCAAAAAAATCAAAACAAAAAAAAATCCTGACTTGCCTCATTGTAAGTTTCATTTTGGAACATTTTCTCCCTAAATAATCTTCACCCCAAACCAGTTTTGGAGGCTCCTTACCAGGAGGCAAAAGTTGTGTCATTTACCCTTAATACAAAAATAATATTATGAAAAAAAGAGTTTACTAAATATACACAACATGCAAGGCCTATTTACATACACACATTGCTGTGTTCTAAAACACAGTGCGCACTATTAGAGGGCTCACATTATTTAACAGGATACTACCCAGGTCCTACATGTACATGTCTCCTTACTAAAACTCAGTGGGGGTGTTTGGGTTGGCTAGCTCCCAGTACCAAGGGGAAATCAGGACCCTGAGACTGACAGTTCCCAGGAACAATGGGGAGAAGCCAATGCTCCACCTCATTCTGATTGACAGGGCGGGCAGGCTAATCAGGGAGTCGTCCTCTGTGTGAGCTGGAATTGCCTGGGTCAGACAGAGTGGGGCCGAGCTAAGGAGAAAGCAGGGGCTCTGATCTGAGTTGGGGAGCAGAGCTGTGCCAGCCAGAGGGGCCAGAACAGCAGCCCAGGAAGCAGGTCAGTGCTGGGAGCAGAGTCACAGAAGCAGCCCACAGAGCAGACCTGTGCTGCATGGAGAGCTGCAGCAACCAGAGCCAGAGAAGCAGCCCAGGGAGCTGGAGACAGAGCAGCAGCTGTGCTGAGGCAGAGTGGAGCTGGAGCTGAAGCTGAAGCAGTCCGAAATCGGATGCAGTGAGCAGCTGGAGAGAATAAGGGGGACCCTGGGCAGCGGGCCCAGCGCAGGGAGATGCCCCCAACCAAGAAGCCCTACAGGCCAGAATTGGAGGGGAATCGTAACCCCGACAGGGCGGGGGCAATGCTGGGAAGAAGGGTCTTGCCACCTAGAGCGTGTGGCCACCACCAGAGCAAGTGTCCGATCCGCAGCATCCCTGCAGCACAGCCGGGGCCTGAGAAGGAGGCCTGGGACTTGTGAGGAACAGATTGAACTTCCCTTACATTCCAGAGACGCAGGTTGTGACGTCCCTGTGCCACAGAGCGGGGTTACATGTTTTCCTTTAACCTTTCCCATTTCTTCCTTATTTTTTTAAATTGATTGTTTAATAAATTGTATTTGCTTTGAACTGTATGTAATTATCAGTGGGTCAGGGAAGCAGTGCAGAGAGAGCACCCAGTAGTAGGAACACCCTAGCCCCTGCCCAAAGTGACTATGACAAGGTTGGGGGTCACACACCCCTAGGAATCCTGGGCCCAGCCTTGTCGGGATTACAAGGACTCTGCCACTCTTGAGAGTGGACGGGGAGCTCTTGAGGTCAGGCAGGCCTCTGGGTAAAGGAAGTGGGAGCGAGGACTCAGATCCTTTCACTAGCCCATTTCACCAGGGTAGTGTATAAGCCAGGAAAGTTTGCCACAATAGCAGGACCATTCCCCCACTTACATACACACTACAGCAACCCTCTCTCAAAACATTCCTGTGGGACAGGAGAGGAAAGAAAGATACCTCAGAATAGCTGCTGGCTGCCCAATGGCTGATACTTTAAGTCAACGTTCACTCCTGATATGTTCAAGACCACTATCAGAACTACATAACATCCTTTTTGACTCTCTCCCACTAATGCATTGTCTAGACTAGGTTTTTTAGGTCCGGTTGTAACTTGAATTAGTTGACAACCAATTAACATGCTCAGGCTAGAGTAAACCATTATCAGGAACAAAATGTGTGTCCTGGAATAAGCATTGGTGGAGTGCATCTATACTGGCACATACCAAACACGTCAGTTAACTCAAATTAACTGACAGTCAGTTAACTCAAGTTACAACTTGACCAAAATCTCTAGTCTAGGACAAGACCTAGCAGAAATATAAAAAAGTACAAGGCGGCATGACCAGCCACAGAACCACCAAAAAGAAAAGGAGTACTTGTGGCACCTTAGAGACTAACAAATTTATTTGAGCATAAGCTTTCGTGAGCTACAGCTCACTTCATCAGATGCATGCAGTGGAAAATACAGTGGGGAGATTTATATACACAGACAACATGAAACAATAGGTGTTACCATACACACTGTAACGAGAGTGATCAGGTAAGGTGAGCCACCAAAATGAGTCTTCTCTGTATGTCATTGCAAATTTTGGTAGTCCTCCACCCACATATTCATCAGAAGAAACATTTCACATGGAAAACTTCTCAGTTGTTCTTTCCACTACTTTAGAATTTTATGTGGTAGATCAAACTAGGCAACAAACTTGTTGACCTCATCTACATCCATCCTAAAGATGTAATTCTGTCAAGAAATGGTGGAGCCATCATAAACCAGGAGATCAAAACTCAAATGGCTTGTTCCTGTCACCACAACCTCTCAGTAAAATGACATTCTAATATAATGTCACACCATTTATGATAACATTTAATTTTGTACTGTATAACTCATCATTGAAGACACTCTGATGGCCTCCTGCTCTACAGAGCGAATGTAAAATCTAAAGTTAATAAAAAGGAATTGTAATGTGTGACAGCTGAGTTACCATCTGCAGACAAGGATATTTGATAGGGATATGGAATAATTTTGTTTTCTGACACACTCCTCTGGTTTTATATACTGTCTACATAAATAACTTGTACCAGAAGTAGTTGTGGTAAACAGCTTCTATAGTGTGTGCACAGACAAAAGTTTCTACAGATATGTTTTGGTCTAAAGTAGATAAAGATGCCTGTTTCAAGAAAAGAATACAGAAAAGGGAGATTATTTATGGTCCAACATAATGAGGGGGATTAGGAGAGAACTATGACTCATCCATTAAACAGGTTTTGCTGCACAGCCCAAAAATTAATTTGAGATTGGATTTAAAATACAGCCAATAAACGTGTGTCTTTGGTTAACACAGGACAAATGTCACACTGCAGCTAAAACAGCCAGGAGGGCAAGAGATCAGGATAAGGAGACCAGGATAAGGAATCTGAAAACAATAGCTCTAGGGAGTTCAAGGAAGGACTTTTTCCAGATATAAAGCTATCATGCGAAGTTATGACCCCTAGGTCCTAACCTGGCAAGCTAAGCTTTGCATAATCTCTAGCCTCAGTGACGTTTACTCGGTTTAACTTCTACTTTTCTTGAATTTCCTATCTATTACATAATAAAGATTGCTTTCTTTAAAATAATCTTGGTTTATGGACTGTTACTGATGGAGCTTGACAAATGCATTCTCCCACTCACCAGCTGTGGGTATGAAACTTTGCCTGGAAAATGGAATGGTATATTTGTCACTTTCTGCAGAATTCTAAGCTTTCATTTAAAAAGACCCTCAGATCAAATAGTTGCCAAGGCATCCTCCTGAATGTGACCTAGTGCAAAGGCTGTCCTCCTGAGGGTGCAGACAGACAGCCTGGAACAGAATAGGCTAAACTGCCCCTCAGAAGGGGAACCTAGCTGTACCCCCTCAAATCTGGTAAATGCTGAGAACTTCCAGAAGGTGACAATCTCCCTATGTACCTCCCAAACTCTTCTGTGCACTTGGAACTCTGGTGGCGAAAGTAAGATAAACCTTTGGGTTAATGAGTGGGCTACTGGGATGATTCGTCAAGGGAGGATTACTGGAGCAGGCACTTTGGGCCTCTGCAATGAGAAAGAAAATGAACTTCAACACCTGTGTAAGCAATAAGAGGGGTGAAAGGTATCTGGCCTAGAATATTCTGTCAAAGGCAGTGCACAAAGGTGTCCCAGTCCCAAAAGCTTCTGCAGTCAGAGAGGACATGGGGAAAGCCTGAGGATCAAAAGGGGTAAGTGACCTGGTGACACACCTAATTTCTTCAGTTAGGACACCACAATTCTGCCGTTTAACTCTAGGAACCTCCCACGCTGAGGTGTAAAATTCTGTATCCCCTCACCACTGCCCTGGGTCATCCTGCGTCCAATTAAATCCTCTCTTCAAATACCACGCACTGCTTAAAATCAGTGTCATTCCTGCTCATGTTGTAATAAGCTTAGCAAGGTACTATCTATACAGATAATTCCTTTCATTCCATTTTGGCTGACCAAAGAAGAAGAGACCTGACTGTATCATGCATTCCAAAACAGTCATTTTACTACAAAGATCGATATAACAGGATAGATGGCAGACAATGGAGCTCCTTGTTTTATTTTAAGATAAACACTCACAACGCCGCTTAGTCTAGCAACTGATATAGTGAAACATTTTGTTTGGTTTCTTCTGGGGAGGGGAAAATATGAGTGTATTTTAGTGCTCACAGAAGTGAGGGATTGATAGTATAGTGCAGAAAGGTGCTGTGCAAGTTTCTCCACATGCAGCTCTCTCAGCACACTTTAATGACGACCTGTGACTCATGCCTGTCAGCAGAAAACACTTTCCCTCTTACAGAGTTGCCAAGCCTCTTGTATTTAGCAGTGCCTTGCATAATGACAGGTTTCAGAGTAACAGCCGTTTTAGTCTGTATTCGCAAAAAGAAAAGGAGGACTTGTGGCACCTTAGAGACTTACCAATTTATTTGAGCATAAGCTTTCATGAGCTACACTCCGATGAAGTGAGCTGTAGCTCACGAAAGCTTCTGCTCAAATAAATTGGTTAGTCTCTAAGGTGCCACAAGTCCTCCTTTTTTGTATTTAGCAGCACCTCTCCCCTACCTTCCTCCAAAGCAGAGTTATTTTGCCCTATCCACGGTCTTTAGGGATAAAGCTTTATCTCTACAAGGTCTTTGCACACTCTGCCTTGATCTACAGAATACAATTCTGTCAGCCACACTTCCAGTATGGACAAGAAATGCTGCAGAGGGACTTATGTCAGTGAAGACAGATCATGCACAGGCTCTTCCAGGGCTGGAGAGGAGCTACCCATGGCAGAAAAAGCAGGGCTGGGGAGGGGCTGGGGAGAGAAGGACAAGAGTGGCGATAAGGAAATAGGGGGAGGGTAGGAAAGGCAAATGTGATGGAAACAGCCCTTTAATGACGGAGAGAGAAATTGAAGTGGGAAAAGGGCGGAGAGCTAGGAGAGGTTTACCGGGGAAAGAGATGAAAACACCTCTGTAGGATAAAGGAAAAGAAGTATACAGGAAAAGAAATGGAAAAATGGAATAATCCATAGGATAAATACTAACAGGGGAAGGTGGAAACAAGGCCACCCTTGGTCTATTTAATAGTACACAGTATCGTGGTGTGTAGTTTTCCTAAGAGAACAGCTTGTGTGAGATAATTGCACAGCAACAGAATCAGCATGATCATTGACCTGTTTGATTAAAGGGACATCATTAACTTAATCATGTGTTATAAACAAAATTTACCTAGGTTCTTAATCAGCCTTAGATTCATAAAAGTGAGCACTTTAAAAATCCATTGTGTGTGTCACCAACTATATGCTGTCTGCTTTTTGCCCTTCTCTCAGGTTGGACAATGAACACCAATGAAATCAGCTTCACTTTCATGTTCTTATGGCTGCAACATTTGGATTTCAGATACTTCACAGTGATATTATTTTGTTTTGTTTTCCTTTAAACTAAACCCAACAACATGACAATTTTTACACATCTCTATAAAAACATATTTTTACAACATTTAAATTCCGGGTCATATTTAAGCTGACACTTTCTCATTAACGACTGAAGCAGACAAGATGTGAAGAGGTGTTCTATCCAATTCCCCTGGAATAAATTTGGCTGTGATCTGTGGTTTCTAGGTTGGGGAAGGGCACAAGCGCTAACAACAGTTTGCTGTTTGCCTGCCTGCCATACTACTATCTAGTTGCTGGCACATGGGGAGGGAGTGGAAATTACCAACGGGAACAAAACTTATCTCCTGCTCTACAGGAAAAAAATAGCACAACACATCCCCAACAAATTAAACCAGTAGAAACTGAGAGCTTGAGATTTAAAGGTAGGACATTCAAAGGTACCTAGGAGAGTAAGGAGCATAAGTCCCAGTTTCAACAGACTCAAGCTCTTTAAGTTATTTAGACTTTGTCTTTGTTGCCCCCCAAAAGGTGTTTTTACAGACAGTTAAATAAGGCATATTAGTTATCCTGATGTAAAATCCTGGTGGAAACAAGGCTCTGTAGCTTTTACCTTGACGTAGCTAGGCAAGGTCAACCCCAAGTGGGGGTTATAATGTTGATCATGACTGGCAACCCTGCAAATTACCTGCACCTTGTCTCCACGTAGATTTAACATTGAGATAACTAATGTATGTTTGTTTTCCAGAGAGATAACTAATTTTTTTTTTTTTTTGCAGTGAAGGCATAGCCTTAGAGATTTTCAGAAACATCTAACATGAGAAATCTGCAGCAGGAGAACTGGTATCCCTCAACTAGCATTAAACAAGCTGTTGCACTCCCACCAGACAATGCAGAAATATAAAAGTACACATGGACTCACCTCTACTTTCAGAAAAAAGCTCCCACATTCACCCATGTCTGTTTTAGGATCACACAAACAACTCTGCAAGGAGCATCTCGCTGCCACACTCAAATTGTCCAGCTCTCAAGCACAGTCTTATAAATCAAGGCATATAATAGTATGCATTCAAGCCCTCTCTAAATGGCCTGAGTTCACATTTTTGGGTTATTTCCACTCCACCCAAAAAAAGTTTCTGGCTTAGTTATAGGTATTTCTTTTTTTAAACTTGCTGGTAGTAATAACACACTATGTAAGCACCACTAGATTAGCTCAGCAGCTCTTCCCCGTGCTAATAACTTACACTGTATTCTGACACAGTTAATTTGTATGGTGTATTCTAATTAGGGTGACCAGATAGCAAATGTAAAAAAATTGGGACGGGGTAGGGAGTACTAGGTGCTTATATAAGAAAAAGCCCCCAAAATCAGGACTGTCCCTATGAAATTGGGATATCTTGTCACCCTAATTCTAATTGGTAGAAAGTGAAACTCCACGGTTATGCTACAGCAAGGAAAAGATTCTGGGTTAGAACAATCCTGACCAATCAGAAGCTTAGTATTCTAGCTATATGTAAAAGTAGAGAATGTTTAAGGGAGGAAGGGGAGAAAGAATCAGATAATTAATCCAACACAGTTTTGGCAAAGAACAGAGGTAAAATGTCCTCATATTATTATACGTGCTGAAGGCAGTGACACCTAGAGTAAAGGTTGCATGACACTTTCCATTTTAAGGTCCTATTTAAAGCTGCTTATAAACTTTCCAAACTTTAACTGTTTGGGCTGAGGTTTTTTCATGCTGGATGTCTCCCTCAGGTGGAATTAAATAAAAAAAATACCAAAAATAGTTCAGACTTTTCGCAGAAGAGGCTACAGAAAAATATGTTGTTTTCCCCTATTATGAAATTCTTTAAAATGTTTCATTAAAAAACCCTTGTACCTCCTTCATGCTTTGGAATGGGGACTTGAAATTTGGCAGAATTTGTGTTGAACGGGGGAAGCCAGGTGCACGTTTTGATTTACAACAGAACGTCAGATTTACGAACACCCCAGGAATGGAGGTTATTCGTGCCTCTGAAATGTTCGTAACTCTGAACAGAACGTTATGGTTAATTCAAAAGTTTACAACTGAACATTGACTTATCATAGAATCATAGAATATCAGGGTTAGAAGGGACCCCAGAAGGTCATCTAGTCCAACCCCCTGCTCAAAGCAGGACCAATTCCCAGTTAAATCATCCCAGCCAGGGCTTTGTCAAGCCTGACCTTAAAAACCTCTAAGGAAGGAGATTCTACCACCTCCCTAGGTAACGCATTCCAGTGTTTCACCACCCTCATAGTGAAAAAGTTTTTCCTAATATCCAATCTAAACCTCCCCCACTGCAACTTGAGACCATTACTCCTCGTTCTGTCATCTGCTACCATTGAGAACAGTCTAGAGCCATCCTCTTTGGAACCCCCTTTCAGGTAGTTGAAAGCAGCTATCAAATCCCCCCTCATTCTTCTCTTCTGCAGACTAAACAATCCCAGCTCCCTCAGCCTCTCCTCATAAGTCATGTGTTCTAGACCCCTAATCATTTTTGTTGCCCTTCGCTGGACTCTCTCCAATTTATCCACATCCTTCTTGTAGTGTGGGGCCCAAAACTGGACACAGTACTCCAGATGAGGCCTCACCAATGTCGAATAGAGGGGAACGATCACGTCCCTCGATCTGCTCGCTATGCCCCTACTTATACATCCCAAAATGCCACTGGCCTTCTTGGCAACAAGGGCACACTGCTGACTCATATCCAGCTTCTCGTCCACTGTCACCCCTAGGTCCTTTTCCGCAGAACTGCTGCCTAGCCATTCGGCCCCTAGTCTGTAGCGGTGCATTGGATTCTTCCGTCCTAAGTGCAGGACCCTGCACTTATCCTTATTGAACCTCATCAGATTTCTTTTGGCCCAATCCTCCAATTTGTCTAGGTCCTTCTGTATCCTATCCCTCCCCTCCAGCGTATCTACCACTCCTCCCAGTTTAGTATCATCCGCAAATTTGCTGAGAGTGCAATCTACACCATCCTCCAGATCATTTATGAAGATATTGAACAAAACCTGACTGACTTAATACAGCTTTGAAACTTTACTATACTGCTTTCCCTTTTGTTTTAGTAGTTTTCATTTAACACAGTACTGTATTTGCTTTCCCCTCCACCTCTACTGCCTCCTTATTGTGTACTTCCAGTTCCAAATGAGGTGTGTGGTTGACTGGTCAGTTTGTAACTCTGGAGATTCTACTGTACCATCAAGAAAATCTAAACGAAATATTTCATTTTTGGGTCAGCATGACATTAATCTCTTTCCACCAGAGCTGCCAAAGTTCCTCATGCCCCCATTTTCTGCTTTTGGCTGGGTTCACTCGCTAGACTTCGTCTCCCGTGATGTACTGCAATCACCTCTCGAGTGCAGAACTGCATCACAAAAGTCACATGATGACAGTGCATCAAGGGAGATACAGTCTGGCCAGAGAACCTGGCCCATAGAGGAGAATGGGGCATGAGGCACCTGGACTATAGCTCTCAAAAGGCAACATAGTAGTTCAGAGAGAGAGAGAGAGAGAGAAATTAATGTAGCACTGGCAACACAAAATGTTTCAATTTGGGAAAGCAGAAATGATCCTTTTCGATTGAAATCAAAATCAAAATTTTTCAGAACTTTCTGTTCTGTGAAAGGTTTTGATATTTTGACTTTTTGGGATGAAAACAAATTTCAGAATATCAGAATTTCCTGTGGGATTTTTAACTAGTTCTAATCACAATGCATACACACAAGGGGACCAAATTAAGGTTGCACAAGCAATCTTCAGATTGGCATATCCCAATTTTGAGTACTTAACTGTGCAACCTTAATGTTCTTTTAATGTAGTTTTTAATATGTAATATATTTCTAAGCTGCCTATCAGTTTGGTATTGAAGCACCATTATCAGTGTTTCTATGTTAGTGGGAGCATAATTAATTTGTAGGGCTGTCAAGTGATTCAAAAAATTAATCACAATTAATTGTGAGATTAAAAAAAATAATCACGATTAATCACAGTTTTAATTGCACTGTTAAACAATAATAGATTACCATTTATTTAAATATTTTTGGATGTTTTCAATATTTTCAAATACACTTTCACCCCGATATAACACGGTCCGCAGGAGCCAAAAAAATCTTACCATGTTATATGTGAAATCTCGTTATATCGAACTTGTTTTGGGCCCCCTACTCCTCGTCCCCTGACCGCCCCCTCCAGAGCCCCCCCCGATCACCCCCAGGACCCCACCCCCTACCCAACCCCCCTGCTCCCTGTCCCCTGACTGCCCCGACCCCTGTCCACACACCTGCCCCTTGACAGGCACTCACTGGCAGCGGAGCACCATGGCCCCAGCCTGCTCCACTCCGTCAGCTCCCAGCCGCGGCGCTCCGCTTCCCGCCACCGGTGAGTGCAGGGAGGTTGGGGAAAGGACACCCGCCGCACTCGCCGGCAGCGGGAAGTGGAGCGGGCTGGGGCCAGGGCCGGGCTGCTCCGCTTCTACCGCTGCCGGTGAGTGCGAGGGGATCCCTTCCCCCAAGCCCCCTCCCCCGAGCGACGCCGCTGTGGCAAGGGAAGCGGAGCGGGCTGCTCCCAACCCCGTTAATCACCCGGGCCACTCTGGGCCTGCAGGGACCCCAAAAGTGCCCTCCCACAGGCCTCCCAGGCCCTGGGGCAGGGGGGAGGCCTGTTTACCGCGTTGTATGCAACCCATGTTATATCGGGTCGCGTTATATCTGGGTAGAGGTGTATATTGATTTCAATTATAACACAGAATACAAAGTATACAGTGCTCAGTTTATATTATTTTTTATTGCAAACATTTGCACCATAAAACATAAACAAATGAAATAGTATTTCAATTAACCTCAAACCCAATACTGTAGTGCAATCGCTTTATCATGGAAGTTAAACTTACAAATGTAGTATTATTATTTTTACATAACTCCCTTCAGCTGAGGGAGCCTTTGTTTGCAAGGGAGGGTGGATTTTTACCTCAGGAGCTCAGCATGCAGCAGGGGAGGAGAGGCTGGTGCAGTGAGGCTGAGCTCACCAAGCCCCTGTTCTCTATGGCAGTTTTTCCTCAAACTTTTTGTGCTGGCAACCCCATTTGGACTTTAAAAAAATTGTGACCCCCTCCCACTAGAAAAAATTGTGACACCCATTCCCCCTCCCATCTTCAGCCCTGCAGGGCTCAGGGCTTCAGCCCCGCTCAGGGCAAGGGGGTTCAGCCCCACCGGGTGCAAGGCTTGGGGAATAGGGCTCAGGGTTTCAGCCCCTCCTCAGGGCACAGGCCTCTGGAGCTGCGGCTTCGGCCCTCCACCGCTGATGCTGCCCTCCTCACCCAGAGGTATGCAAGTAATGCATTAATTTTGTTTTCAATTCATTAGGGCTGTCAAGCGATTAAAAAGATTAATCGCTGCAATTAATCGCAATGTTAAACAATAATAGAATACCAATTATTTTTTAAAAATTTTGATGTTTTTCTACATTTTCAAATATATTGTTTTCAAATACAACACAGAATACAAAGTGTACAGTGCTCACTTTATATTTATTTTTGATTACCAATATTTGCACTGTAAAAAAAAATAAATAGTATTTTTCAATTCACCTAATACAAGTACTGTAGTGCAATCTTTTTATCATGAAGGTTGAAATTACAAATGTAGAATTATGTACAAAAAAACTGCATTAAAAAATAAAACAATGTAAAATTTTAGAGGCTGCAAGTCCTCTCAGTCCTACTTCTTGGTCAGCCAATCGCTCAGACAAACAAGTTTGTTTAAGTTTGCAGGAGATAATGCTGCCTGTTTCTTGTTTACAATGTCACCTGAAAGTGAGAACAGGCGTATTCATGGCACTGCTGTAGCCAGCGCCGCAAGATATTTATGTGCCAAATGCACTAAAGATTCATATGTCCCTTCATGCTTCAACCACCATTCCAGGGGACATACGTCCATGCTGATGACGGGTTCTGCTCGATAACAATCAAAAATAGTGCAGACTGACACATGTTCATTTTCATTATTTTAGTCAGATGCCACCAGCAGAAAGTTGATTTTCTTTTTTGGTGGTTCGGATTCTGTAGTTTCCCCATCGGGGAACATCGTAGCTCTTTTAAGGTTTCTGAAAGTATGCTCCACACCTCATCCCTCTCAGATTTTGGAAGGCACTTCAGATTCTTAAACCTTGGGTTGAGTGGTGTAGCTATCTTTAGAAATCTCACATTGTTACCTTCTTTGCATTCTGTGAAATCTGCAGTGAAAGTGTTCTTAAAATGAACAACATATGCTGGGTCATCATCCGAGACTGCTAGAACATGAAGTATATGGCAGAATGAGGGTAAAAGAGTAAGGGATATACAGTTCTCCCCCAATGAGTTCAGTCACAAATTTAATTAACACATTATTTTTTTAACAAGCATCATCAGCATGGAAACATGTCCTTTGGAATGGTGGCCAAAGCATGAAGGAGCATACGAATATTTAGCGTATCTGGCACGTAAATACCTTGCAATGCCGGCTACAGAAGTGCCTTGTAAATGCCTGTTCTCACTTTCCGGTGACGTAAGAAAGAAGAGGGCAGCATTATCTCGTGTAAATGTAAACCAAACTTGTTTGTCTTAGCAATTGGCTGGACAAGAAGTAGGACTGAGTTGACTTGTAGGCTTTGAAGTTTTATATTGTTTTGTTTTTGAGTGCAGTTATGTAACAAAAAAAAGTTGGCATTGGTCAGTTGCACTTTCACGACAAAGAGATTGTACTACAGTACTGGTATGAGGTGAACTGAAAAATACTATTTCTTTTGTTTATCATTTTTACAGTGCAAATATTTGTAATCAAAATAATATACGCTTTGATTTCCATTACAATACAGGATACAATATATATGAAAATGTAGAAAAACATCCAAAATATTTAATAAATGTCAGTTGGTATTCTATTGTTTAATAGTGCAATTAAAACTGTGATTAATCGCAATTAATTTTTTTAATCGTGATTAATATTTTTTAGTTCATTGCATGAGTGAACTGCAATTAATCTCAGGCATTAACTGCGATTAATTGACAGCCATAATAATTTGTAATTCAGTAATGCACAGAAGCTCCATTTAAGATTAAGGTCCCATTATGGTAGGTGCTGTACAAACACTGAAAAACGAAGAGTACTTCATTTATAATCTCTGAGAGAGTCCGGTAGTGCTGGAAAGTAGGATCCTATGGATCAGTTAGTTCAGGCAAACAGGTTCAATGCAAAGAACATTTCCACACTGAACAGCCAGCTCAGCCCCCAACTGGACAGACCATTCTGCATCACTATATTGTTTTTATTAGCATGGACTGGTAGCTGTGTTTAAGAAGCTGAATTTTCTCTTCATTTAAAATCTCAAGTTGAAATGGAAGCTGAATCTAGGAGCTAAAGTCGGTGTTTCATTCACTAACCTTTCTCAGCCCACTAGGGGTTAGAACTTTTGATCTTGTGACTGATTACTGATTTGTATGCCAGTTCTGCACGTAAAACAAATGTTATTACTTCACTGCTCATGCTGACAGCTCCAATGAATAGTTAAAAAAACCCAATACTTGGCAGGGAAAGCATGCTGGCCGAACAAACTAATGCAGCAGTCTATTAGCCCTTTTGCTCTTGAATTGGCAAGTCCAGTCTGGGTCAGTATTTTCAAACCTGAATGGCTTAAGGGAAAAAAGTGCATTCGAAAAAAGTTGCTGATTGTTTCTCAACATTCAGAGTAACAGCCGTGTTAGTCTGTATTCGCAAAAAGAAAAGGAGTACTTGTGGCACAGTCTCTAAGGTGCCACAAGTACTCCTTTTCTTTTCTCAACATTGATCTCTATGCCGATTTACACCAGCTGAGAATCTGACCCACCATCAGTAAGAACCATTCAACTAATAAATATCTGTTTTTCAACTTTGACTTGTTAATTAAATACCCATAGCCAAGGGTACCTCTTGCTGTATGAGCCAGGAAGCGTATCATCTCCTGTGATATGGAGTATCCCTGGAGTGGCATGGCTGAGATCTGTGAAACAGAACACCACTGCTGAAAATAAGATGACACTTGTACCACAAGAGAGATCCCTCAAGAATATTTTTGGTTTGGTTCCAGGGTGGTTAGTCTGTTTTATAGGGGGAATAATCTCTCCATAAAGTTAAAAATGCACAGCCGAGAAAGACTAAAGGGAGATTCGGATAACAGTGAGAAGCTGAAGTGGCTAGATCTAGCTTAGAAGATCAGCACTGCAAAAGCTTCTCCATACTAGACTACCAACTATGGCCATTTCTAGGATACAGCATTTGGAATGCCAAAAATGTACTGTTTCAGATTAGTGAGCTGTAGCTCACGAAAGCTTATGCTCAAATAAATTTGTTAGTCTCTAAGGTGCCACAAGTAATCCTTTTCTTTTTGCAAAAATGTACTGTGTACCGTAAGCACCGGCCCACCCTGCACAGATGACAAAAAGGAAAGGATTCTTGCAAACTGTCAGACTGTGCGCATCGGAAAAAAAAATCTTTAGGATAGACAGGAGAAGGAACCCATAGGGTAGACCTCTCCAAAGCCAGCGCAGGGAGGAAAAACACCTTTTGATGCTGCCTCAGATTTACAGGAGTCAAGAGAGCTGGGGAGCCCCGGTGCCTTTACTAGACCTGGGAAGCCCTCTATAAAGCATAAGAATGGCAATACTGGATCAGACCAAAGATCCACCTAACCCAGTATCCCGTCTTCCAAAAGCGGCCAATGCCAGGTGCATTTTAGTCCTAAAGTTTCCTACATTACATGCAGGTTTGGTTGCCCCCCTCACTGTTGTTGTAGAAAACTATTTAGGTTAGAAATAAAGAATCCTGAGGCTAGAAAGAGAGTCCCTGACATGAAAGGAATCAATGCCAGAGCACTTTAAGTTTCTAGCATGGGTAATTTTAAAAAAAAAAAATTTCCCATTCCTTATTTTGGGTCTGTCCCACATTTGGTCTTATCAACTTGACAGTGGCAGATAACCAGGCCCTGAGTTTTCAGTTATAGGCTGACTGTCCAAATGTTACATGATTTGGAAAAAACATTTTGACTTTTCCGGTTGAAACAATGGAGTTGCAAACGTCACTGTAGTAAGTGGTTCTTCATTTATTTGTGTTACAGTCGCACCTAGAGGCCACAACTGAGAGACAAGTCCTAGTGTGCTAGGCACAGTACGTACATAAGAACGTAGGAACGGCCGTACTGGGTCAGACCAAAGGTCCTTCTAGCCCAGTATCCTGCCTTCTGACAGTGGCCGATGCCAGATGCCCCAGAGGGAATGAACAGAATAGGTAATCATCAAGTGATCCATCTCCTGTCTCCCATCCCCAGCTTCTGGCAAACAGAGGCTAGGGAAACCAGCCCCGCCTATCCTGGCAAATAGCCATTGATGGACCTATCCTCCCTGAACTTATCTAGGTCTTTTTTGAACCCTGTTGTAGTCTTCACCTTCACAACATCCTCTGACAAGCAGTTCCACAGGTTGACTGTGTAGTGTGAAAAAATACTTCCTTTCGTTCGTTTTAAACCTGCTGCCTATTAATTTCATTTGGTGACGCCTAGTTCTTGTGTTATGAGAAGGAGTAAACAACACTTCCTTATTTACTCTCTCCACATCAGTCATGATTTTATAGACCTCTATCATATCCCCCCTTAGTCATCTCTTTTCCAAGCTGAAAAGTCCCAGTCTTATTAATCTCTCCTCGTATGGCAGCCGTTCCATACCCCTAATCATTTTTGTCACCCTTTTCTGAACCTTTTCCAATTCCAATGTATCATTTTTTAAGATGTGGTGACCACATCTGCACACAGTATTCAGGCTGTGGGGATACCATGGATTTATATAGCCGCAATATGATATTTTCTGTCTTATTATCTATCCCTTTCTTAATGATTTTCAACATTCTGTTCGCTTTTTTGACAGACACTGCACGAGTGGATGTTTTCAGAGAACTATCCACAATGACTCCAAGATCTCTTTCTTGAGTGGTAACAGCCAATTTAGACCCCATCATTTTATATGTACAGTTGGGATGTTTTCCAATGTGCATTACTTTACATTTATCAACATTGAATTTCATCTGCCATTTTGTTGTTCAGTCACTCAGTTTTGAGAGATCCTTTTGTAGCTCTTCGCAGTCTGCCTGGGACTTAACTATCTTGAGTAGTTTTGTATCATCTGCAAATTTTGCCTCCTCATCGTTTACCCCTTTTTCCAGATCATTTATGAATATATTGAATAGGACTGGGCCCAGTACAGTGGTGTCCCCCAGGGGACTATTTACCTCTCTCCATTCTGAAAACTGACCATTTATTCCTACCCTTTGTGTCCTGTCTTTTAACCAGTTATCGATCCATGAGAGGACCTTCCCTCTTATCCCATAACAGCTTACTTTGCTTAAGAGCCTTTGGTGAGGGACCTTGTCAAAGGCTTTCTGAAAATCTAAGTACATTATATCCACTGGATCACCCTTGTCCACACGGTTGTTGACCCCTCAAAGAATTCTAATGAGGCATGATTTCCCTTTATAAAAACCATGTTAACTCTTCCCCAACAAACTATGTTCATCTATGTGTCTGACAATTTTGTTCTTTACTGTAGTTTCAAACAGTTTGCCCGGTACTGAAGTCAGGCTTACCAGCCTGCAATTGCTAGGGTCGCTTCTGGAGCCCTTTTTAAAAATTGGCATTGCATTAGCTATCCTCCTGTCATTTGGTACAGAAGCTGGTTTGAATAATAGGTTACAAACTACAGAGGAGAAACAAGATAGTCTTCCATGGAAAATAGATCTGCATATTTCAAGCATAGCTAGTTTAGCTCAAAAGGTATAAATAACTATCCGAAAGATTTCTTAAGAGACGGTCCTGAGATTACATTTTTTTTTTCCCCACTTAAATTACAAGTCATCTTGAAGAAGGACAAAACTATTTTTTCTATGGTACCAAATCTTTGGCTGACCAATTGGAGGTAAGGGGAAAAATGATTAGATCTACCCATTGTAAATTATACCCCACCAGACATTATAAGCATACATTTTTCCACCGTGCTTCAGGAAGCTAATCTGAGATCTATTTTCAGGTGCTGGTGTGTGCTAGGATTAGTTGGTTTCCCTTTCTATGAGGTGGTGTTGGATGCATTTATGCTTTAGCTTTTTGGGAAATTTGTCTTATCATACTTCTAGAACTACTGATAAAAATGTACCCTCCCCAATCCTGAAGCTATTTTTATATTTTTTGCATTGTTTGTTCAAATAGAGGACTTGCTGCTACTCAGCATGAGTAACGGTACAGCAATCTGGCCCTTGATCGCCTACAGTTTTTTAAATATCACACTCTTTAATTAATCATAGGTTTTTAAGATCAGTAGGGACCACTTTGATCATCTAGTCTGCTTCTTGCATTCCACCGGCCATAGAATATCACCCAGGAATTCCTGCACCATATCTACAGCTTCTGTTTGAGTGAGAATATATCTTCAGAAAAACTTCCAATTTTGAGTGAAAGATTTCAGGTAATGAAGATTCCATTGCATCCCTTAGTGTACTGTTCCAATGGTTAACTACAAAAATTGCACAGTATTGTATTTCAGACTGAAAATAAGGTGCAAATTTTTGACAGAAAGAGTAAGTCAACCATTGGATCAATTTACCATGGAATGTGGTACATTCTCTATCACTGGAAATATTTAAATCAAAAGCGGATGTCTTTCTAGGGTATGCTCTTGTTCAACCTTAATTTATTGGGCTATATGTAAGAATCACTGGTTGGAATTCTATGGCCTGTGTTATGCAGGATGGCAAACTAGATTATCACAATGGTCCCTTCTGCCTTAAAATCTATCAGATATTTTTGATTAAAAATAATAATTATAAATCAAGACTTCTGGGGCCCCTCCCCTCTCCCTAGAAAAAAGAGAAGGAAAGTAAAAACCAAATCAAATCAAATCAAAGCCTTAGATATCTTGACAAGGGAACCATCTGGAAAGTCTTACCTTCCAGATACTTTCCCCATGTATTTCATTTTCCAGCTAATCATTGCAACCACCCGCTGGGGAAAAACAAAATATTGCACCACTTTCTGTCATACTAACAATTTGGTGCACACACTATACAAGAAATGGTGTGCACTAGATTATTTATATTGGGCCTCACTATAAGTCACATCCTACAACTGCAATAAAGAGAAAATTAATTAAACCAGATGAATCTGGAATATATTAAAGCAAAAAACCTCACACGGATACAATGGAAAAGCTGAACAGTTGAAAATCACAACCAAGGCAGGAAATACTACAATCAAGGTTAAAACACCCACATTAACATGGCTACTTTACATGTCACCCATATTTTGTGGTCTATATTTTATGACCAACCATAATGTATTATCATACCAGAAAAACAGGATTAACTTTGGGCTACCTCACTGCCTCCTATGGAAAAAACCACACAGAGTTCTCCCTTACCCTCATGTCCAGTGCAAACCAAGGTCACAATCCATCCCCAATTGAAGTGGATGGGAGTCTTTCCATTGACTTCATCATGATTTGGACATGTCTCCAAATAAGCAGCAAAGAGAACTGATTAAACCTGGAGAGGAGACAGAGCCCATTGTTGTTCACATGAAAGACCTGTGTTCTGGGTTCCCCTGCTGTCCACTTGGCCCTCTCAGATCCATTGGAGTCACACTGTCAAGAGCAGCCCTGCCCACAGCTGCCCCCGGAATGCTGTTTAAAGGGAGTTCTATGGCACAGAAAGAAGTTAATGCATTCATCGCAATGAGCTCTACCAGCAGAGGATGACTTTTATTGTTACTGTTGGGGGGTTTTTTTGAGTGTGAGTGTGACTGAATTTATATAACACCCGTTCACCAATGTCAAGGTGTTTTACAGCATGCAAAGAGGTAAGGAACTCAGTCAAAATATAAGCAGAGTGAAATAGCAAAATGTTTTGATTTAAAAGAGGAAAAAAAAAAAAGGAGTCTTGCAGTGCAAATTTGGTTCACATTTGCACAACTTCCACCCCCAGCTTTGTTTCTTACATGCACATGGAACCCTGCCAAAGGCAACTGGACACAACTCCTCTTATGTATTCATCTCCAAACAAGCACTTTTATGTCCACTGTACCTGTATTCCATTAGGTTAAACTATTAGCTTTCAAACTCCCTGCAGTTTATAAGTAGAAGAAGTTAAGGAAAGTTATTGAGGACAGGGCATCAGAACTTTAGACTGCAACTCAAACGCAAAAAAAAACCACTTTGACCATCAGGACAACATGCTTCGGAGTCACTGGTGCCATACTGGCTGAGTATAACAAAGAGAAGTGAGAGAGGTCTGCAAGAGCTTGTACCCTTTCTCCCAAGCTGCAAATCCTGCTAATCCTCCCCTGAAGTGACAAGGCCTGACCACCCTACCTTCCACCTGGCAGAACCTTCTGCTCATCTTTCCCTCACAAAAGATCTGACTTTCCTGCATTCTTCTAATGGCAGGACCCCTTGCTCTGACCACTCAGCCCTGGCTTTGACTCAGGTTCAAGCCGGAGCTCAATCCCCCCTTCCGTCCACACACAAATCAGCCTGACTCAGGTTAGCGAGCACTCAGGACTCAGGTCCTGGGACCCCGCAAAGGGGGGTGGGTCAGAGCCTGAGTCCCACAGTGACTTGGGTCTGCAGTGTGACCTGCGTTCACACTCCATGATGACAGGGCTTGCACCCAAGTCCAAAAGTCTGCGTAATAAAGTATGGATGTGTTAGCATAGGTGTGAGACCTGGGTCCAGCAGCTGTTAATCCAGGTTTACAGTGCAGTATAGACACTGAAGCATGGGCTTGGAAACACCAGTCCACAAACCTGATTCCCACCAGGGTTTACCATGCAGTGTAGACATACCTTCAGAATTTAAATCTTCATCTACACCTCTGTGACTCATAAGGTTGTAAAAAATTTCCTTTTAGAGTAGCAGCCGTGTTAGTCTGTAGCCGCAAAAAGAAAAGGAGTACTTGTGGCACCTTAGAGACTAAAATTTCTCTAAGGTGCCACAAGTACTCCTTTTCTTTTTGCAAAAAACTTCCTAAGGCGCTGCAAACCTTACAGCAGGTGCTATCAACATGGGAGGCAGCCTGGTGCAAATGAGAGGTCATTGGAGTCAGACTTGGAAGCACAGGGGTCTATTCCTGGCTCTGCCACCAACTACTATGTGACCTTGGGCAAGATACTTCTCCTCTCTGTGCCTCTGTTTCCCCTCCCATCATTTATCGGTCTTGTTTATTAAGATCATAAGCTCTTTGAAGCAGGGACTGTCACTTACTATGGGTGTGCGCAGCACCTAGCACAATGGGACATCTGACCTCAGTGGGGGTCTCTAAGCACCACTGTAACACAAACAAAACGAGCACAAACTCAAGCACAGGATAAAAAAAGTCTCTAATTTTCAAGATTTAAACTATTTTAGTTTGTGGTAACCAGGATTTGCACATGGGTTTTAAATTATAGGTACTGGTAGTCAAGTAAGCACTCAATACATAGAACTAGCACCTATAATTTTCATTTTAATAACCATGGACTCTCATACCTCAATGTTAGTCTGGATCTCCAGGCACAAAAACCTGCTGCATGAGGAATAAAACCTTACCTACTCTAGACGTACAGCCATGTCAGGGAACCTGGTTCCAGCACACTTGCCCCCAATTCAGTTGCAAACATTGTTCCAATTTGTACCCGAGACTGGATCATAATAGTGCTTCATAACCAGGCCACTTATGTTCTATCTATACTACAAATTGGAACAGGGTTTGTATCAGAGTTAGGACAGAACCACGTTATACCTACATTACCCAATACTGTTTTCATTCTAGCACAATGTCTGAAGTCCTCTTGTGCCACAAGGCTAAAATTGAGTAGACTCAC
The DNA here is from genome assembly GCF_965140285.1 of Lepidochelys kempii. NCBI lineage: Eukaryota > Metazoa > Chordata > Testudines > Cheloniidae > Lepidochelys > Lepidochelys kempii. Next base: position 256,051,134 of record NC_136380.1, read on the forward strand.
TTGCAGCAAATTCAAATAAAGCCATTTGAGTTATCATAGCATGAACAGCACCCAAAAAAAGTCTTAGCTGCAAAATACTCTGCCCTCACCTACTTCCTCACCATATTCAGATACAAATCCATTCAGCTGTGTTTTGAATTATGAAACTTTTCAAACAGAAAAATGGAAAATTTCAGCAAAAATTGTTGCTGGGGTGGGGGGTTGGAGAAAGTAACTGAAAATAGACGTTTATGGGATGTCATAATTCAGCAGAGCTACAGAAGACAGTTTCATTTGCAACAGTATCATTTTAATTTGCTCTAGAATCATCCTCACCAGCCAGCTACTTACATCATAGAGCAGTGGTTCTCAAACCTTTTTTTTTGTGGACCACTTGAAAATTGCTGCGGGTCTCAGTGGACCACTTAATGATCTTTCCAAATGTTGTTTGTACCATTAGCTAACTATTGTAAAGCGCTTTGGATAAAAGCACTATATATAAAAAAAAATAAACGAACTTTTTCTGTTCTACAAATAAAAGCACACAACTCATATTTTAATATCAGTAGTTTTACCTTTCTAATGCGATGGACGTGCCCTCTCTCCCCCACCGCAGCAGCTACCGAGCTGGGGCTGGGAAGGAGGGCTGTCTCTCCCTGGTAGCTGCAGCCCTGAAGCTGGAGAAAGTCCCCTCTTTCTCTGGCCGTCACAGCTCTGCAAGTCCCAAATTCTCCCCACCCCCTCTTCTCACCCCACTGTCCCCCATCCACCTGCCCCCTATTCCTCCCCAAGGCCATCACCTCACCTTACATGTGCGTTTTCTCCAGGGTCCAGGCACCTAATTAATGGAGCAACGCCTGCGCAGCTCCACTAATTAGGTGGGTGGCCCTTTATTCTCTCGTGTGCGGCTGCCCAGGTGCGCACCTTATAGGGAACTATCCGCAGACCACCTGAATGGACCACAGTTTGAGAACCTCTGTCATAGAGACAGAACTGCTTGTCTCATCATAGTAACTGTGTCTCATGGTTTTCCATGGACCTTTGTTCATAAAGTGTTTATCAATATGCATGCACACACAGCACCTAGGAAAGAAGTGGCAAGAAGCAGATGCTTTTGAACACTGGGGCAGGGGAGTGGGAGGGTGGAAATGAAGCTGGCAGGGGACAGGTCTTTGCATCCAACCTGTTATAGTTATTTTGCTTTTAACCATCTAACTGAGACTCACAGATCCACCAGAAACACATTAAATCCTTTGAACCTCTGAAATGATGCATTATTGAAGTCACAGTAGGGGAGTCAATTCAGTTTAGAAGACATAAAAGACTAACTTTACAACAAGTGTCATTTTTCATTACAAGGTAATGGCTAAAAAAAGACATTTTAATTTAATAAAAAGATGCAGTCACAAAGGGAAGAGGGGAAAAGAGGGAGGGTTGGGGGAGAAAAAAACCCCAAAACTTAATGCTTCCTTCCAGAATGCACCAAAGAAACAATCCCTCTCAAGCCAATTCTCTCTTTTAAATATATTAAAATGAGATCAGCAACACCCCAACTTCTCATTATCCCTAATCTACAAATACTCCTCACATGGTATCTGTTAGATCACTGCAGTGTATGCTTGCTCCAGAGCCTCAAGTGTATGTTATTAGAATAAGTTATTCATTTAAGATCTTAAAATTTGCCTCTATAGACACTGTCATTGCATTGTTTATTGTTGTAAGCCGGTGACATCAGAAATACTGAATTGTGAAACTCACGTTACAGAAAATTTTATACATATTAAAGAAATGAATCCAATATAAATTCCAGCTTCCTCCTCCTCTTAGGTGATGTTTCTCTCATTTTGAGTTTTTATTGGTTATAGCAATCCAAGTGGCAAATGCTGCTGAAGGAATAATACATGCAAACTACAAATACCTCTAATGTATGTGCAATACACAAATACCTCCCCATTATTCCAATCCAGCTGCAGATGCGGGGTGGGAAGAAGAGAACATAACCATCCCACTTAAATATCTGGTCCCCTGTGGCTTGATGGGAGAGAACTGAACAGATAAAGTCCTTATCTAGTTCTATGTAATCTCGTCTACTGAAGGTGAGATCAGAGGTGAAATGCAGCAAATGAAAATGATTTGAACCCAGCTGAATCTCTAAGTGGCCAAAATGTTGTTGTTTTATTATAGAAGTATAAATGACTACTAATATGCTAGCCAAGCTATTATCAAATCTCTTCAGTGACAGAGCTCTCTGCTGAAGGGGACAAATACAAATAAGGTTTCAGAGTAGCAGCCGTGTTAGTCTGTATTCGCAGAAAGAAAAGGAGGACTTGTGGCACCTTAGAGACTAACCAATTTATTTGAGCATAAGCTTTCGTGAGCTACAGCTCACTTCCTCGGATGCATTCAGTGGAAAATACAGTGGGGAGATTTATATACATAGAGAACATGAAACAATGAGTGTTACCATACACACTGTAACCAGAGTGATCACTTAAGGTGAGCTATTACCAGCAGGAGGTGGGGGGAGGGGGCGGCAAGGGAAGGGAAGGGAAAAACCTTCTGTAGTGATAGTCAAGGTGGGCCATTTCCAGCAGTTGACAAGAACGTCTGAGGAACAGTGGGGGGTGGGGGTGGGGGTGGGGGGGAATAAACATGGGGAAATAGTTTGTAATGACCCATCCACTCCCAGTCTCTATTCAAGCCTAAGTTAATTGTATCCAGTTTGCAAATTAATTCCAATTCAGCAGTTTTTTTGTTGAAGTATTTTAGGTCTGTAATCAAGTGACCAGAGAGATTAAAGTGTTCTCCAACTGGTTTTTGAATGTTATAATTCTTGACATCTGATTTGTGTCCATTTATTCTTTTACTTAGAGACTGTCCAGTTTGACCAATGTACATGGCAGAGGGGCATTGCTAAACTACAGCATTTGCTCAAGAAACTCCTTGAAAAAGCACAAGAACAAATCCGACAGACACACCCCTGGAACCCTGACCTGGGGTATTCTATCTGCTACACAAGATCCATAAACCTGGAAATCCTGGACGCCCCATCATCTCAGGCACTGGCACCCTGACAGCAGGACTGTCTGGCTATGTAGACTCCCTTCTCAGGCCCTACGCTACCAGCACTCCCACCTATCTTCGAGACACCACTGACTTCCTGAGGAAACTAAAATCCATCGGTGATCTTCCTGAAAACACCATCCTGGCCACTATGGATGTAGGAGCCCGCTACATGAACATTCCACACAAAGATGGACTATAAGCCATCAGGAACAGTATCCCCGATAATGTCACGGCAAACCTGGTGGCTGAACTTTGTGACTTTGTCCTCACCCACAACTATTTCACATTTGAGGACAATGTATACCTTCAAATCAGTGGCACTGCTATGGGTACCCACATGGCCCCACGGTATCCCAACATTTTTATGGCTGACTTAGAACAACGCTTCCTCAGTTCTTGTCCCCTAACACCCCTACTCTACTTGCGCTACATTGAGGACATCATCATCATCTGGACCCATGGAAAAGACAACCTTGAGGAATTCCGCCATGATTTCAACAATTTCCATCCCACCATCAACCTCAGCCTGGACCAGTCCACACAAGAGATCCACTTCCTGGACGCTATGGTGCTAATAAGCGATGGTCACATAAACACCACCCTATACCAGAAACCTACTGACCGCTATTCCTACCTACATGCCTCCAGCTTTCATCCAGACCACACCACACGATCCATTGTCTACAGCCAAGCTCTACAATACAACCGCATTTGCTCCAACCCCTCAGACAGAGACAAACTCCTACAAGATCTCTATCAAGCATTCTTACAACTACAATACCCACCTGCTGAAGTGAAGAAACAGATTGACAGAGCCAGAAGAGTACCCAGAAGTCACCTACTAAAGGACAGGCCCAACAAAGAAAATACAGAACGCCACTAGCCATCACCTTCAGCTCCCAACTAAAACCTCTCCAACGCATCATCAAGGATCTACAACCTATCCTGAAGGACGACCCATCACTCTCACAGATCTTGGGAGACAGGCCAGTCCTTGCTTACAGACAGCCCCCCAACCTGAAGCAAATACTCACCAGCAACCACACACCACACAGCAGAACCACTAACCCAGGAACCTATCCTTGCAACAAAGCCCGTTGCCAACTGTGTCCACATATCTATTCAGGGGACACCATCAAAGGGCCGAATCACATCAGCCACACTATCAGAGGCTCGTTCATCTGCACATCTATCAATGTGATATATGCCATCATGTGCCAGCAATGCCCCTCTGCCATGTACATTGGTCAAAGTGGACAGTCTCTACGTAAAAGAATAAATGGACACAAATCAGATGTCAAGAATTATAACATTCAAAAACCAGTCGGAGAACACTTCAATCTCTCTGGTCACTCAATTACAGACCTAAAAGTGGCAATACGTCAACAAAAAAACTTCAGAAACAGACTCCAACGAGAGACTGCTGAACTGGAATTAATTTGCAAACTGGATACAATTAACTTAGGCTTGAATAGAGACTGGGAGTGGATGGGTCATTACAAACTATTTCCCCATGTTTATTCCCCTCCACCCCCACCCCCCACTGTTCCTCAGACGTTCTTGTCAACTGCTGGAAATGGCCCACCTTGACTATCACTACAGAAGGTTTTTTCCTTTCCCTTCCCTCGCCCCCGCCCCCGCTGGTAATAGCTCACCTTAAGTGATCACTCTGGTTACAGTGTGTATGGTAACACCCATTGTTTCATGTTCTCTATGTATATAAATCTCCCCACTGTATTTTCCACTGAATGCATCCGAGGAAGTGAGCTGTAGCTCACGAAAGCTTATGCTCAAATCAATTTGTTAGTCGCTAAGGTGCCACAAGTACTCCTTTTCTTTTTGCAAATAAAAATAAGTGCATTAAGTAACAAATCACAGGAACAAATTGTTTAGACTAGAGCCATTATCCCAGAAGATTACAGAGTTGGTTTTGCACCCCTACCTATTTGTTGTTAGTTTTCCACCTTTATTTTAATTCGGTGGCCATTATTACCAAATGCCACCAATAGCCTACTGTTCCTCAGTAGTTCTGGATGGCAAGCACATAATCTCTTTAATTTGCATAGCGAGGCTTTGGGTTTGCTTTAAAGATGCATACAATAACCTTAGTGATAACAGCCAAATTTTTAAATGAATCCTGCCAGTCTTGTCAAACTGTCTAATTCTTTAATTATTAGTTGCTTTTGTTTGTTTTGTATTACTGTAGTACCTACAGGTCCCAAATCAAAGATCATGGACCCATCGTGCAAGGTGCTGTAAAAACACAAACCAAAAAGACAGTTATTGCTGCAAGGAGCTTTCAGTCTATACGACAAGACAACAAACAACAGAAGGATAAGGCAGACCGGGGAGTACAAGATGTCAGTGAGAAGACTTGGGGAAGTGTAATAAGCAGTGGTCACAGTACAACAACTCTGTGCATCTGAAAGGGAGTAGTGACTCTCTCAAGTAGTCCCCATTGTTTAAATATAAATGCTCCACAGGGGGTGTAACAACTCCACAATCTGGTCCAAAATGCAAACTAAGGTTGATAAGAAAGCCCAAATTTACTTAGGCTATGTCTACACTACACAGCTTCTGAGTCCATGCCGCTAAAAGGTGTGCATGGTAGCCGCTGTTTGTTGGCTCTCTTGCTAACAAAAGACTTCCACCCCCAACGAGTGCTGTTAGCGTTGTTGACAGGAAAGCGCTCCTGCTGACAAAGCACTGTTCGCACCGGTGCTTGTAGTAGGCAAAACTTCTGTGTTTCGGGGTGGGGAGGGTGTAACACCTCTGAAAGACAAAAGTTTTGTCATTCAGTTGCCAGTGTAGACATAGCCTTAGGATCTTAACCATGGTCTCTAAAGGAAATAAAGTATTACACTGAGCCCCAAAAGCCAACTTTTAGAAGGTTTCACCAAATTGTCATTAAACTAGTGCATGCCTCTCTACCTCTTTCTTAAACTGCAGACAACACAATAAACAAGATCTCCCTGATCTCGAAGAACAGTTTTCAGAAGATACTGTGATGCACAAAATAAAAAAAAAAAAAATGAAGTAACCATTTTTTTGTTTTTATCAGAAACACTGCTTCTAATGTAGAGATTATAAACCACTGCTATAAGATCTTGCATATTAAACTAACTGTTTAGTGTTTAAAACGGGGGGGGGGGGAATCTGATTGCTAAAGCCAGCATTTTCTGAATAGTAAGCAGGAAGGAAATGGTTTTAAATCTCCAGCATTAGAGTTCTGCTTCAAATTAAAGAATTGTTCAGCAAGATTGTTGCCAACTCTAGCATTGCTGCGTGGTAATTAAGATATTTCATTTAAAGTATAACTTGCACATTTGCACATGCTGTGATGTGCTTCTCACTATGTGAAATTTACGAACACTGAATTCAAGCATATAGGTACTCTGTGTTATTATTAATCACGTGTATTATGATAATGCCTAAGAACCAATTTGTCTTGTGAGATAAGTAACCCTTTCTCAGGACAACCACCAAGAAAACTCATAGCTGAATTAAAAATAATAAATAAAATAAAAACACACAATTCTTATTAAAGGATGGCTCTTGAGAGGCAATTAGAGCCACTGACCACACAAAAGAAGTTACTTATCCTAAAAACCTTACAGGATCAGACACTAAGGGCTTATCTACACTGCCGCTTTACAGCACTGCAACTTTCTCGCTCAAGGGTGCGAAAAAAACACACCTCTGAGCACAGCAAAGCGCTAGTGAAGACAGTGCACCAGGGCTGGGAGCCGCACTCCCAGCGCTGGTAGCTACATCCCTTGTGGAGGTGGATTTTTTTTTTTTTAAGAGTGCTGGGAGAGCTCTCTCCTAGTGCTCTGCCGCGACTACGCAAGCCACGTTAAAGCACTGCCACGTCAGCATTTCGACGTTGCCAGTGTAGACTAGCCCTAAAGTTCTGATCCAAAGGTCAAGTCAATGAGAGAGTCTTGTCACTGATTCCCGTAGGCCCTGAATTGGGCCCTCGTGCCCTTGACTATGCCTGAGATAATGTTATAAATTGTTATATTTCTACAAAGTTGGCCCTATGTCAGGTTTTACTGATCCTCTATCAAGGACAGTTCATCGGGCTTGGAATAAAAGTCAGCCTTTTGTCCATGTCATATTCCATACTCAATTATGAAGCAAATTTTTCTAACCAATACTGAGTTGTTTCTTGATTTATATTACATGTAGCGTATGGGACGATACGCCAGTGTTTTAATAGAACCTTGTGTCTTTTTCTTCCTGTCTGTAGTCTTAAAGGAATGTATTTTTACACAAACTCGGCCAAGCTAGGAAGGAGATTCTCTGCTTTTTGGAATCCTCAGCATTTTCTGATGCAAAACTATAAGAATGACAGAGAATCTCAATTCTTAGTCAGCTGGTTTCAGGCAGATATGGAGAGGCAGAGAGGAAAAAACAAAGCTGTAGGCATGAGAGAAGCTTGGACCTTCACAGCTGCTGTCAGAGACATGTTAACACACACCACTCACACTAGATGTTCTGCATAGAATATTCAAGATATAAAAAGTAATCTCAGGATTCACTTCCAAGACAGCCTCCGTGGAGCAAGATTCCAGAATACAGATGCTCATCTGCATCAGAAAGCTATTCCTGAGCCACAGATTGCAATGACACTTCACATGTCTACATTTGTGCTTTGCCAGAAAAACACAACAGGCCAAAAACACTTAAAATCATCACAATCCCATTGTTCCCCACCAAGTACAAACCATTACGGGAGCCTCTTTAATCAAAAGTACTCTCAAATGAAAACCATCATAGCACTTATCTAAAGCATTTCGTCTTCAAAGCACTTTACTAACATTAATTAAAATGCCATGGTAAAAAAGATTGCCATTTTTAGGGAAGGATTCAAGTGGAAGAAAAGGTAGATCTTGGTAGTAAACCGGATTAGTGCACTACTGTTTCACTTTGGAGACTTGGGTTTTATTCCCACTCTTCGGACTCCAGTGGAAATGAGTTCTGCTCAAGACAGAGTGTATTAAAATAGCAGAGAATACTATGGTATATGTTGTCATTAAGGAGCACTGGCTCAAACCCTGGCTTGCACAACATCCTAGTCACACTAAAAGCACAGGTTAAAGCATAGCAATCGGTCCCATTTTCGTGAGTGGAAAAATGTAATCAGAAATGTTAATTTAAAGAAAAATAGGCAAATTTCATTCATACATTTTAAACTCCATCCCCCTGTAATGCTATGTATAGGAAAGGTAACCATTATGTCACTGTTGTTACCACTGTTACACAATTTCCATAAATCTTGTGCAGTGTGTGTCATGCAAGGTGTCAATAGAAAAGTTATGATTTGCTTAATATGATTATCCTGTTTATATGCATGTATCATCTTTGTATCTGAAGTTATGAATATTGGCTACGTACTTGGATCTTACACATGTATTGTATTCCTGGGTGATGTGACCTTGGACTCATCTTGGGCCAGTAACTTTCCACAAACAGGGGCTGTGGGATTTGTTTGAGACTGTAAAATTCTATGCACATGGCAGAGGATATAAAAGACCCCTGAAATATCTCTATTTTGTCTTCATTTCCTGTTTCATTTGTCTGGACTGGATTTCTAACAAGGAAGCTTTGAACAAGGACTGATGACCCCTAATCTGTTTGAGTGATTCCAGAGAGACTTTTGCAAATCAGCAGTTTATTCCATCGCTGCTACAAACCCGATATAAGGACTTTGCAATCACTTGTATGTGTATGATTCCTTAACCACTCTTTTCTTTATTAAATCTTTAGCAAGTTTACTAAGGATTGGCTGACAACGTGATATTTGGGTAAGATCTAAGATTCATACTGACCTGGGGATGTGTGTCTGGTCCTTTGGGATTAGAAAGGACCTCACACATGGTGAAATGGGTTTTCAATAACCCCACACTATATTAGACTTGGTTGTCTGGATGGAAGCCAACGGCTGGAATGCCTAGAGGGGACTGTGTTCCCTTCTAGTTAACCAGTGGGGTGTTGCGGAAGCACTTTTATTACTGGTTTGGCAAACTTAATTATAGAGGAAACCACTAGTTACTGGGAATTGGCTGCCCTGTTTCTTGCAGTCTGCCCTGAGTGTGGCATTTTCAGTGTGGTCCACCCCAGGCATCCGGTCAAACCCCATCCCCTCTATAATAAGTAAAGCTTTAACATCAGTAATCTGTTCAGAATGAAGGACCATTTCCTTTGCCATCCCTCACTACCTTAAGAATTTCTAAAAGCACCCATCACTGGTAGCATCAAGGCATTAGATACAAAATTGTGATTTGCATAAGTTTGTCCATTACGTGCCCTCCTGGATTTCAACTGTTTTCTTTATCCGTTGCTCATTAGCCACAGTGCAAAAGAATGTGTCATGCAGCATGCTGTCAAGTGGGCCAGCTTCAGGCTTATCATGGGCTCTGGTAATACAGTAGTTCTATGCTGGGGATCCTCCATGAAGAGCTCTCTGCCCCCAGAAGTTTCACCCTATTCTCCGTAGGCCAAATATCACAGCTGAGCTGAGTTTTGTTCTTGGGCCATATATGGAGAGAGAGTCTCTAAGAGCAAGATTCTGCCATCCTTATAGTGGATAGTACCTCACTCCATGACAAGCTGCATTAATTTCAGTAAGACTACTTACAGAGGAAGCATAAGCAGTGGCAGAAACTGATGCTAAGGCAAGATATTTAAGATCCAGACAATTAAGGGTCTGCTCCAAAGCCCATTGAAATCAGTGTAAATATTCTCATTGACTTCAATGGGCTTTGGATCAAGCAGTAGCACTTTGAGTAAAATGATCAGGAACTTGAATTAGATCCAGATAGGAACTGGAAGCCAGTGGAGCATGAGGAGCACTGGCATGAAGAACTCACTTTGATTTGTATATCTAAGAAAGCACGTTGTTTGCACTAGCTAGAACTTTCACAGCCATCCCCAGGCAGAATGAGCTGCAATCAGTAACAAATTCATGAATCACAGTGGGTAAGTCTACATTGCGGAGGAATGACTAGCTGAAGATGGAAGAAGGTATTTCCTTGTACTGTGACAATCTGCTCATTTAGGAACAGCAGTGAGTCTAATAAGAACCTCAGGCTATGCACTACCATGAAAATAAGAGAATGGATTCTCGCTGCAATGGCTGAGGTCAGTGTCATAACCAGTTCCTCTAAGTGTTTCTCTCTTCCTATCAACATTATCTGTGTCTTGCCAGAATACTACCGTTCTGTTTACGGCTTAAATTTTCACCAGCAAGTTATAGCTGCATTCCTGATTTAAAGGAGATATTATGGACCCAGTCCTCAGTGATCAGAGAGTTGTTATATGATTAATTAAGATACTGTATGCATGTGTCATACAGCTGACGGGAAGGGGGGGGGGGGGACAGGAAAACACAAGGGAACCTGGATTGCCATATGGGATGGTTGACTCAACACCTGCCATGTTACATTCATTTCACCTGCATAAATTACCATCACTGGGCAGATGCAGTGGGAACTGTCTTCATCCTGCAAAACTAGCTTTTTGACCAATTTATTCTAAGATTATATTTAAGTATTTTCAATATAAAGTTAATACAAATAAATACATGGTTAAGTCCCAAATCTACAACACAGTCTGCTATTGTGTCACCATCTGCCAATGGCTCACAATGCCAGATCTTGGCCTTATTGCTACTCTATAATATTTAAGAAATCTACCATTACATAAATTAGTGTTATATAAATGACTTAAGATCAAAATGATAATAAAATCACAACTGACAAAAATAAAACAAACAGTAACAGATATCACTTTGAACCACCTCAATACACTTTTACCTCAGCAAACTGTAAGCGCCTCTAATCAGGAGCTGTTTCTTCCTATGTTTATGAGGAAAGATTAATAAGACTGGGACTTTTCAGCTTGGAAAAGAGATGACTAAGGGGGAATATGATAGATAAATCTATCTATAAAATCATGACAGGTGTGGAGTAAGTAAATAAGGAAGTGTTATTTACTCCTTCTGATAATACAAGAATTAGGCAAAAAGAAAAGGAGTACTTGTGGCACCTTAGAGACTAACCACCAAATGAAATTAATAGGCAGCAGGTTTAAAATGAACAAAAGGAAGTATTTTTTCACACAATGCAGAGTCAACCTGTGGAACTGCTTGTCAGAGGATGTTGTGAAGGCCAAGATCACAACAGGGTTCAAAAAAGAACTAGATAAGTTCAGGGAGGATAGGTCCATCAATGGCCATTAGCCAGGATAGGCAGAGCTGGTTTCCCTAGCCTCTGTTTGCCAGAAGCTGGGAATGGGAGACAGGAGATGGATCACTTGATGATTACCTGTTCTATTCATTCCCTCTGGGGCATCTGGCATCGGCCACTGTCAGAAGACAGGATATTGGGCTAGATGGACCTTTGGTCTGACCCAGTACGGCCGTTCCTACGTTCTTATGTACGTACTGTGCCTAGCACACTAGGACTTGTCTCTCAGTTGCGGCCTCTAGGTGCGACTGTAACACAAATAAATGAAGAACCACTTACTACAGTGACATTTGCAACTCCATTGTTTCAACCAGAAAAGTCAAAATGTTTTTTTCCAAATCATGTAACATTTGGACAGTCAGCCTATAACTTGAAGGCTCAGGGCCTGGTTATCTCCCACTGTCAAGCTGATAAGACCAAATGTGGGACAGACCCAAAATAAGGAATGCAACAACAAAAATTTAAAAATTACCCATGCTAGAAACTTAAAGTGCTCTGGCATGGATTCCCTTCATGTCAGGGACTCTCTCTAGCCTCAGGATTTTTTATTTCTGACATAAATAGTTTTCTACAACAACAGTGAGGGGGGCAACCAAACTTGCATGGAATGTAGGAAACCTTAGGACTAAAACGAGTGACATCACTCAAAATGAGGGACATTTGCGAGGTTTGTTCTCTCAGGCTTTGCACCTTAGAAAGTTATTTACCCCAGTGCAAAGAAAGTTTAAAATGCTACCACTAATGAGAATGGAGAATTCCAACCTGGAAGCATTTTACATTTTCTAGCATAGGTATAAACAACTCATTGGAAACTCAGACCCCTAATGTTCATTTATAGTGACTTCTGCCATATCTCTATACCAGCTACTCGTTGTCTATGCCAACTTAGTTCTCCAGTTTCTTAAACTAGACTATTTTGACAAAGAATATTAAGTTACAACTTTAGAAGAGCAAGGAAATATTTTTCTCCAAGCACTTCAAACATTTTATTTCCTTTCAGATATTTAAAAGGTAAGAACGCTACCTTATTCTTTGGGCATTTTCATTATCTTGGAAGCAGAGTAGATCCTACGCTTTAAATAACAGCACAAATAATTATTTAAACCCTGTTTTATTACTGGTTTACTTTTTGCACTTTTATTACTGCTAATACTTAGTCCTGCCATGAGTGTAGGGAACTGGACTAGATGACCTCTTGAGGTCCTTTCCAGTCATATGATTCTATGAATATTTAATATTGCAGTAGCACCCAGAGGGATCAACCAGATGCATGTGAAGCTGATGAAGTGAGCTACGCATGTGAAGCTGATGAAGTGAGCTGTAGCTCACGAAAGCTTATGTTCAAATAAATTGGTTAGTCTCTAAGGTGCCACAAGTACTCCTTTTCTTTCTGGTCAATTTCAGTTTCTCATGCACTAGTACAGAGGTGGGCAAACTACGGCCCACGGGACCGTCCTGCCCGGCCCTTGAACTCCTGGCCGGGGAGGCTAGTCCCCAGCCCCTCCCCTGCTGTCCCCCCTCCCGCGCAGCTACACCGCCACACGGATGGCATGGCTTGTGCCCCCCGCACCCCCAGGCTTTCCAATAAGCCAGTCCTGCTGCTCTGAGCAGCATGGTAAGGGGGCAGGGGAGTTGGATAAGGGCCAGGAGATCCCGTGGGTGGGGGTGTGGATGGGGTCAGGGCAATCAGGGGACAGGGAGCAGGGGCGGTTGGATAGGGGGTGGGGTCCCCAGGGGGCGGTCGGGGTCAAGGAGCGGGGGGGGGGGGGGTTGGATGGGTCGGGAGTTCTGAGGAGGGCAGTCAGGGGGCGGGAAGTGGGAGGGGGCAGAGCCCAGGCTGTTTAGGGAGGCACAGCCTTCCCTACCCGGCCCTCTATACAGTTTCGCACCCCGATGTGGCCCTCAAGCCAAAAAGTTTGCCTACCCCTGCACTAGTAGCACAATGGTGTCATTTCTGTTCCCCGTGATTAAATAAAAATGTTAAAGTTTCTGCCTTCTCTTCCTGCTTCCCCCATTCTTCATTTATTATTTTTAAAATAAATTAACACATTTAATATATATTGAACAACATGCAAAAATGAGACCTAAAGCCAGTAGACAGTCTAACTTCAGCACTTCAGACTTGTTATGCAAGTAGTCATAAAAGGGAACTTTGATGGAAAAAGAGGAAAATTTGCTTTGAAACACAACCTTCTTCATGAATGTATAATTTGGGGGTAGAAATCTGGATCTTCAATCTGAAATGCCACAAGAGAAGGAAGGAACTCAAGACTATGCTCTATCAGTGGCATTTCAACCTCTTCTTCCTGTTCTGCGCTCAACCTATTATAGGATGCCCTGTGTATCTGGTATCAGTCCTGTGGAATCACTGGTGGAAAGGTTTCATAGCTTCACTGTATAGCTTTGTGATTTTGTCCTTGTATGTTTCTAGTTCTTTGTTGTTAATTAGATCACTATTTTTCCATTGAGACTGTTACAGTAGTGTAATTAACCTGTGATCTCTCATGACCCTCCAAAAATCCCCTTCCGGATGTTTTGGAAACTTTAGCAACTCTCTAGACTCCCCGCTTAATTAAATGAGTGCCGCATTCTAATCTGTCTTCCTTGTGCTCAATGGAAATTTCAACATTCCTATGGTAGTTGGATGTAGTTGTTGAAACACGGAACTTGATCTTGCCCCCCACACCCAGCATCTTAAAGCAGTTAGAAAGACAGCTGATCTGGTTTCCTGGGGAGTCTGCATGTGAGGGAGAATTCTCTGATGACATAGCAGCCACTGCCACTACTCATGGGTCCCAAGACAGGGAGCGTGGCAGTGAGAAAGAGGGCCTGGCCACTGTGTCTGAGCATCCTGGCAACCCCCCATCAACCACAATAGCCTTGGGCTGTTGTTGACAGCCAAAGTTTAGCACAGCAGACCTGAGGCAGTCCTACTTTACAAAAGGAACTAGCCAAGTGGCAGGTCAGCCCCAAGAGTGGGGAGTGTGGAGGGTGACTTAAAGCCACCTTCATTGTCTCCCTTCCTCCCTCATATTCCTGAGCTGTGTGGGTGATTGTGGACAAATTTTTTTAAAAATTTGCATAAGATCCTTTAGGCCCATGTTAGATGTACATCTTTCTCAATTAAGTTTGAACAGTGAATGCCCAAACCTCAAAAGTTTAGGATGACTGCAAGCAAGAAGTTCTTTTTTCTCTTTTTTTTTTTTAAATTATGTATTTTTGCTGTCAGAGCAAATAGCAAAGACCTAATTATCATACTTTTCTCTGCATTTCCTCAGCAGCTTGGTGTAGAATCAATACCATTAAGCAAGGAGGAATGTTTTCCTATAAGAATTCTTGAAGCCATTATCAGGTCATTTTTCATAAATGGCCAACAGTCTTGCCTTAGGGCTTGTCTATATGCCACGGCAATGTGCGCTAGAGAGGTGTGATTTCTAAAGCACATCAACATGCTGCACACTAACTGATCCATGAAGACCCTGCTGGTGCAAACTAAAAGTTCCTTAGTGTGTGTTAACATGCACAACAAACATGCATGAGAGAACTTTTAGTTCATGCCAGTAGGGTCTACATGGGCCAGTTAATGCACAATATGTTGGCATGCTTCAGAAATCACATCCCTCTAGTGTGTATTGCTCAACCGCGTAGACAAGTGCTTAATGGCAATGCGGATTCTTTCAGTTTTTCCTGTAAATTTTCCTCTTTACTTTTGTAGTACCTCCTAGTATGCCTGTGAGTTTAAATCTTTCTGAAGGAGTACATCCAAAGCTAAGTGCTTCAACCATTTCTCTAAATTGATCATTTTGCTCAACACTGCAGGTGATGTTGTCAGCATAAAAGAAGGTTGCAACTTTCTTATCAAGTTCAAGGATTTGCCTTCCATTTATTTTTATGGCATAATCATTGATTGATCTATGTCATTTTGGGGTGGTTGCTGAAGATAAACCCAGTCTGCTCCTGAATGAATCTGATGTTGAATAGCTGCCTGAAGAGCTACTGGAAGGTCTGGAACGTCTGGAACAGGAATTTAAATTATAGTATTTCAATGATAATGATAGCATCAGAAGTTTCTTCCTTGCAGGATCCTCAAACTCATCATTGTTCCACTTTTCCACTTCAATTAAAAAAAGTATTTAATTCAATGGCACATTTGATCTTGAAGAACCCAAACAAGTGCAGAAAATCTAATTTTTTTTAGATGAGCACAAATCCTTGCTCTCTTTCTACTAAAAATGTGTGGAAATGTCTTACATTTTATTGTAGAAGAATAGCAGTATTGCCAGTGCCAAGTATTTCAAAATTCATGAGTCAGGTTCCAAAAAATCATAAATGTTGGATCTGACTTTTGGTTATTGAGCCTTTAGAGTTCATGTTTTTAACCTGCTCGCTATAACCCTGAGGTCTAGGATCTTTAAAAAAAAAAAAATAATAAAAGCTGAGATTCTCACATAACTACATGACTTCAGGAACTAGAGCTTTTAAAAAAAAACAAAACACATACACAGAAAATACTGCAGGAGTTGGCAACACTAGAATGATCACTTTTCATTACTTACATCCATCCAATGACTTGTTTTCTCCCACTACCTTCAACTTCAGATATGTAGAGTCAGACAAATTCATACACTGATGTCTGGTAATTTCTTAACATTATTCATCTATTCGCAGTATTGATTAGCAGCAGTTTTTACTAAAGTAGAATGAGAAACAGCTATCAAGTGAATTCAGTAATGTGATGACTGAAAAATGAGTCCTAGCCAGCTTTATATAAAACCATCTTACTGAGCTGCCCTAACCACCTTCCAGAAGTTTCTAGATTCTAGCAAACCAAACTTCACATTACAAGTTCAAAACTCCACCCATGCCCCTCTCTTCCACATCCAATGACAGTTTATTCCTCCCCTTAGCCATGCCTCTTATTCCAATCACCAATGACTTTACCTATTCCTATCCCTCTCCAGGTTTCTAGACAGCTCCGTAACTTTCTTATTGCTTCCTAATGACCTAACAAGAGCCTTGATGTTCTCTTCATTTTGCTTTTAGCTTTTTAGAATAAAGTTTTCATTCACAGACTGAAATTACAGTAACGTGTCTAGTATTAAAAACATAACATGTGACATTCAACTAAAGATTTCAACAATGAAAAAACCACCCACACACACACTAACCCCGTTTCTCTCCAAAAGTTCACTGCCAAAAATGTCCCTGATTTTCACAATCTTGTTTCAGGGTGAACACTGCTCAACACACCCCTTTCCCCAAAAAATAACCCTCCTTAACTTTCAAACTTCTCATTTTCATCAGTCTATAGAATCTAAAACTAATGGCATAAAACTGAAATGATTTGTATTTTAAATATATAAGCACATTCTGGGATAAAGGAACAGTTAAGTTGCAACAGAAAATGACAGAGCTTGAACATTCCATTGGGAAATGGTGAGTCATAAAACTTCTCTGGTTAGCAGAGGTGCCAGAGTATCTGTGTTTGCAGTTTATAAGCTTTCATTTAAAAAATAAATTAAATTTCTAGCACCTATGATTGAAAAAATAGGCTGATACAGTACCGTCTTTCTGAATTTACAGACCTGGTGTCAGTACTGCTGCTCATGGCTTCTCCAAACAGTAGCGAAGTGAAACTGATATGACACTAGTTAGTTTCAGAGTTTTGCAAAACTGACTAGAGTCTTAATTGATGAAAGACTGGTTGGTTGATGCTTAGGAAAACTACAAACAGGCAGGCACGGGAGCTATTCACACATAATAATAGCTAACATAAAACCAATAAAGGGGAGAGGTGAGGGAATGGCAAGTAGCTTAGTTCCCTGCCCTCAGCAGAAGACTTAAGGCCTGTGGAGGGGTAGAGTAACATAGAAAATCCTCCCCCAGCCTTCTCTCACCCCCATTCTACAACAGCCAAGAGGCTTGGCAAAGGATAGAGTGGTGTAACCCACCTACTGCACAGAGTCAGAAGGCCAGAGGTCTGAAGAAAAGAGTTCTTCTTTCCTTCCAAGAGCTAGAGAGGGACTTCAAGTTTATCAAAGGACCACTAGATTGAGATCGCTCATGAAGATGGAGCTCCCCCACAGAGTCAGGGACAGCACTCTGATGGGAATCCCAACATCCTCCCTCTTCCCAGCATGTACAGTTTTCAGGGATTGTGCATATTCCAAAAGCCTCCAAGAAAAGAAATGATATTGCATTTTAAAAAAATAATGGCAACGCAGCTAACAAGAGGGTCCCCAAATATAGCTGGTGATGGCTCATTAATATATAAGTTGTAATACATGCCTACCTGTCTGGACAAAAAAACGGAAAAGGGCCATATGCTGCCCTTGATTCATACACACAACTCCCATTGACATCAGTAGGCGCTCTACCTGTGGATGGAGATCAGCATACCTTACAAAGGCTTTGTAGTCAGGTTACAAGTCTCACCCCTCATTAGCCATCAGCTTTGCAGACACCAGGCAAAAAGGGTTAGGTCACAAAAAGAGACAGTTCATATCAAGGCACAGAAAGGAATGCAGACAGACTGAGTGAAAAAATACTTCATTAAGGATCCAATTCTGCCAAGCACAATGTAATGATTCCCACTGAAGTCAACACGACTACTCCTTTGAATAAGGATTAGTCACATTAGTAAGAGTTTGGAGGACTGTGCCTCAGTTTACCTTGTACAGGAATCTATCAGTTCAGTAACAAATATACACAGATATATAGATACACATTTCAGCGTTCCCCTCTCCAAAATCTCTTTGGCAGAAATACTATATAGCCAATACAAAGCCTTACATTGGTCATTTTCTCCAGATCAGACTCTAGTAGGAATTGATTACCTTAAGCTGCCTAAAGACATAGGTATATTCACCCAATGTCCAGCAGGCTTATTTCCATCCATCTAAATGCAGTACCGTTTAATAGCACAGTGATGATACCAGTCTATGGCCCTACAACAGACTATGACGATGAGCAAATTGAAGATTTTTTACAATCAGCTCCAAGATATCATTGATAAGGTACACAAGAAAGATATCCTGATTGTACAAGGAGATTGAAATGCTAAAGTGGGTACTGACGCACAGGCAGATTGGCAAGATTATTGTGGCCCTTTCTGCAATGCGGTAACCAGTGAGAGAGGATTGAGACTTTTGGAGTTTGCCAGCTATAACAACCTGGTTCTTGCAAACACATTAGGAGCACATAAAGCATCCAGACGATCAGCATAGCATGCACCTGATGGTCTACATCAACCAGATTGACTACATCATGGTGCAAAACCAATTTCGTTCTGGGATTAACAGAAGTACAACAATGAGCTTCCCCGGTGCTGATATTGGAAGTGGTCACAACCCTGTGATGCTAAACTTTTGGCTGAGGCTAAGGAAAATCATCACGCCAAAGTTCACCAGAACCAAGTTTGACTTAGAAAGACTCAGAGACCAAATCATTGCAGTCATTCCAAGCAACGATTGGTGGAAAATTTGCCCCGCTGTTTTCTCTAGAGGAAGACGTCGAAACAATGACCAACAATTTCAGTGTTATAATGAATGAGGCAGCAATGGACATCCTTCGGAAATACCACAAATGAAGTACTACAAATGTGTGATATTATAAGAGAACTAAAAGACAAGAACAGCACTGAGGGAGCTGATAAATACAGAGCGATTGGCAGAAAGATCAAGAAAGGAATGAAGGTGGCCAAGGAAATAGGGATTGAAAAACAATGCTCTAAAATTGAAGAGTGTATCAATAATTAAAATAGCAAATGAGCCTTCCAGGTTGTAAAAGTTCCGACAAAGGAAAGATGGACCAAAGCTAATGCAATTCACGACAAAGAAGGGAACCGTCTTACAGAGGAAAGGGACATCATCAATAGGTGGACAAACTACTGCTCTGATCTATACAACCACCAGACAAGTGGAGATCCTAGTGTCCTAGACAGCCCAGATTCAACAGATGAGGATGACTTTCCAATACTGCGTGAAGTGGAGACAGCTGTGAAATCACTCAAGAACAGAAAGGCTACAGGTATTGACAACATCCCAGCTGAACTGTTGAAATTCAGAGGAGAAATAGTAATAGATGGACTCACCAAGATCTGCAACAAGAACTGGCAGACTGGTGAGTGGCCATGCACGTGGATACAGTCACTAATCATCACTCTGCCAAACAAAGGCAACCTGCAATTGTGTCAAAATTACCAGACTATAAGCTTAATTAGCCATCCCAGCAAAGTGATGTTGAAAGTCATATCGAACAGACTGAAGCCACAAGAGGAGAATATCACTGCTGAAGAACAGGCTGCCTTTTGTGCTGGAAGAAGTACCACAGAACAGATTTTCAACCTTCATGTTCTATGTGAGAAGTACTTACAACACCAGCAGGACATCTTCCACGTCTTTGTTGACTGCAAGAAGGCGTTTGACAGAGTATGGCACGAAGCTCTCTGGGCAACCAGGAAGAAGTACAATGTTAGTCATAAACTTATGCTTACCATTAAACAACTGTATGCCAAGGCCAGCAGTGCCGTTCTCGTCAATGGCACAATAGGAGGGGGGTTTCGCACCGCTGCTGGAGTCCAGCTAGGTTGCCTTCTTTCACTCACACTGTTCAACATCTACTTGGAGCGCATAATGATTGATGCCCTAGAAGATCACATATGCACAGTAGGCACTGGGGGGCGAACAATCTCAAATCTTCAGATCGCTGATGACATTAACGTCCTGGCAGGCAGTGAAGATGAATTTGCCAACCTTGTGAAACAATTAGATGAAAACTCCGCAAAATACAGCATGGAAATCAGTGCAGAGAAAACCAAGCTGATGACAAACAAACATGATGGAATCAACTTGTATATCACTGTCAGTGGACAAGAGCTCGAGTCAGGGAAACAGTTCAATATTTGGGGGCAATCATCACTGATGAAGGATCAAAGGCACAAATACTGGCAAGAACTACACAAACAGCAGCAGCGGCGGCAAAGCTAAAGCCAATTTGGAGGAAGAAGAACATCTCCTTGGAATCCAAATTGAAACTGCTGCATGCACTGATCATCTCCATTTTTCTGTATGTGTGTGAGACATAGACTCTTATGGCAGAACTTAAACAGAAAATACAGGTAGTAGAGATGAGATACTTCCGTAAAATCCTGGGCATCTTCTACTTCGACCACATCACTAATGAAGAGGTCCACAACATCATCACCCAGTGCGCTGGGCCACATGAAGACCTCCTGATGAAGGAGAAGTGCAAGCTGAAGTGGTACTGCCATGTAACAAGATCATCTGGCCTATCCAAGATCATCCTCCAAGGGACAGTACAGGGGAAGAGAAGAAGAGGTAGACAGAAGAAGAGATGGACTGACAACATAAAAGAGTGAACAGGAATGGACTATGCAGAGACTCAAGCACTGACACACAATCGTCAGGAGTGGAGACAACTGGTTGATTGCTCATCAGTGATGGTGCCCCAACAACCAATGTGGTTATGGGAGTGATGATGATATTCACCATTGCTCCGTCTATACTGTGGTTTATTAGGGACCATACCTGGACTTTCAGGTAAATTCAATAGCTGGCACAGGCTGTCAATATTACTCTTTATTCTTCTTCCAGCAAACTTGGTGCAAATGCCTCCAAAACCTGAAAGAATTACTGTCCTGTTGTATAATCGAAACCAAATCCAAACTGTCTTGGGCAAATGGAGCACAGAGCTGCCATACTCATATTAGCTATTTTGTTAAATCTCTAACCACACACTTATATTGGTACCAAAATATCTACTAATTATGCTTCCTTCTTTAACTATCAGTTAAAGGGGTGTACTTACTAATGCACTACATCAGAAATGCAAAGCACAGCACAGACTCTGAGCATTAAATGTAGAGGGGACAGGGCACAGAAGGAAAGCTAACCTGTGCCACAGTGGGAGATTAAAAATACCAGTCTAATTAGACACCGGTGATTATGCAGCCATTGAGGAGTTTACATGCTTTGCAGGCCAGGGATTTTCCAATTTAGGATTTCCAATCCCAGGGTGCCTGCGCAATGAGAATTTTTAAACCTGGATGTATCTATCTATATTTTTTCAGTCTTGAAAGGTCTAGTTCATAAGGCCATCTGCCCGACAGTGGATTTTTAACCTCATTTTTTCATTTTGGTATTGGCTAAAAGACTGGAGTAGAGTTCTTTATAAACTACACTTCAATAGCTAGTTTCATTTGTAGCAGAAACCAGCATTTTTCTACTAGAGTTTAGTTTAAATATTTTTTCCGCTGTGAACTCACCACTTACATTTGCACATATTGATTTTCCTTTCAAGCGTAGGACCCTAATGGCGTTAGTGAGAGAGCGTTGGGGGTCTTCATGTGTATTCCTCTGTATTACATTAATTTTTGTGCTTCCACCATTGGAGAAAGAAAAAGCTAGTCCCCCTAGTGTACTGCTGCAGTAGGATCTTGAAAAATCTGTGTAGCAATGCACTGACTAAACTGTATATCCACATGTAGTAACAAAACTAGCTCTTTTTTGTTTGTTTGTTTTTTAAAGCAGAGAACACATAGGCACTTAAAGAATCTACAGTGAAACTATGCAACCTTTCAATTCATTTATCAATTGTTCTGCTGTTCCTCTTTATGGGTAAATGCAATAATAAATGTTGTACAAGAAAATTAATCTGTATCCAGAGGATTTCATTAAATAAAAAGTGTGGACCTGTTGGGAATTACCAACTCTTGTTTTAATACAGTATTTTGTTTCAGATTGTGTTCTAGACCAATTCTTTCCCCTTTTCAATGCACTAATCCAAGGCGAGCTGCAATATTTAGAGATATCTAACTTTACCGGTTTCAGAGTAACAGCCGTGTTAGTCTGTATTCGCAAAAAGAAAAGGAGGACTTGTGGCACCTTAGAGACTAACCAATTTATTAGAGCATAAGCTTTCGTGAGCTACAGCTCACGAAAGCTTATGCTCTAATAAATTGGTTAGTCTCTAAGGTGCCACAAGTCCTCCTTTTCTTTTTGCTAACTTTACCGGTACTTCTCTCAAAGTCCACACCTTTTGAGATAGGAAAGTAATGGCATTTAGCCCTAGAAACACACTTTCCTCTAGCAATTTTAAATAGATGTTATACAAGTCAAGTTCTACACACAAAAGATAAGATCAGTACAGAAATCATGTAAGAACTGTTCAGACTCCTTTTCAGGTTCATTAGTTAATTCTCACCAATGTGACAGTGTGTGACTGAAAAATAAGGCTCCATTTGCTTTTTGGCAATAACCCACCTCGAAAATAGAAAAAGAAAGATGCTGCATTCAGGTGAAACTCCTAAGAAGTAAAGAAGATTGCTTGGCTTGATGCTGTAGCAGGGAGTGAACTTGCTTTCATACTAACCAAATCAGATGGTCTTGTGAGCATATAGCACAAAACAGGACTCTCTCCAAAAGCGCTTATAGAAGAGATTGTCAAATTTCAGGTTACCTCCACAGAGGCAGCAAATTGCTATGTGTTCCCTAGGGAGTTCAATTTAATGAATTAAATGACAATTCACAGACATGGGATAACAACAGAAATCTGTACAAGTGACACACCTAGCAGGGGGCTGCGTATGTGTGTGGGGGTGCATCCACCCCCATTATCAGAATGTTCCAACCAAAAAGGAACATTTAGCCCTGAATTAACAAGCATGATAGAATCTGTTCCCACAAAGGGTTCCTGTTTTGCTAGATTGTCTATCAGGAATAAGTGACTAATAAATGTAGATAGATGGAAGTTGTTTAACCCCTATTGATCCTCCAGAAGAAGGGGACAAGGCTGATAATGAACCACTTTTTTTTAAATTTAACTTAATCAATTATATCAAACAAGCCAAAAAGATCTCTTCTTCAGGTGTTAAAGACACCTTCCTGGACACAGGCATGTCTATTTTAAGCTATTTGATGGCACAGTAAAAAGACCTTGAATTATCTGCCTTGTCTAATATACTAAAGGCATTTTTTCTCCCTCTCTCAGCCCCTACTTCCTATACAGTGAAATGCTGTATTGCGTGAGCCCCACTCAGTCTACCTGCTAGCCCCACAAACTGAAGTCTACTGTGCAAAGTAGCTGAGATGTAGAAAGTTCTTAGACACATGCTGAGCTATGGAGAGACTGACATACAACAGAAACGCTTCCCACATAGAAGTTTTACTCAAAGCCCACCTGCAACACCCTTCCCTCTCCTCCCAGTCCCTCTCCTCCCCGCCCCCCAAAAGTCTCTCACCTTTTTCGCCAACTCCACTAGCGGGCTCCTGTGACTTTAAGGAAAACCCTCCGTGCCAAAAGGCAGAAGCTCAACAGTACAATTGGCAACGGCCACCTTTCTGACTTTTATAAGTACCGGGCAAGACACGAGAAAGAGAGAGGAGAGGGGGCAGCAAATGAAAATAGTCCCACCAGGAGTTGATGCAAGGAAACTCCTTGCTCGGGTCTTGGCCAGCGGACCTAAGCGCTAAGCCAGATAAGGGAACCGTTCTTCAGGTAAGGCAAAGGGAGGGGATCTGTGCCTGGAATGCGCTTTCCGAAAGGTATCCCGGTTTGAACATCTGGTCGGCCCCAGATTTGATGGGGATTAAAGTCCAGGATCGAAAACAATAACCCCCGCCCCGCGCGCGCCTTTGTTTGTCAGGCTTGCTTGAGAGGGGGGCGGGAGAGGTGGAGAGACACCCACGATTTCTTTCTATTTCTCTCCCCCTCCGCATTTACAAATCTCTAATGCAGCAGCAGCGACCCAGCCCAGCACCTTACCTCCTCGGCGCGGCTGCGGAGAAGCAGGAGGCTCCCGGTGGGATGGATGCCGGGCTCTCCCCGTGCACCTCGGGACGGGTGCGGACACAGGGGCAGGCAGGAAGCGGACACAACCCCCGCTCCTGCCCCCAGCACAATGAAGCTTTTTCCTCCTCTGCTGCGGGGAGGCAGGTCCCGTTCAGTCGCTACAGCCCGGCGCCCCGGGCGGGTCTCTCCGGGCAAGGGAGGCGCCGGTTTCCCTGCTCTTCATGGGACGCGGGAGCAGTCAGGAGGAGGGTCCCCTCTCCCTCGGGATGCGGAGCCGACGGTTCCCTCCTCTCCTGCCTGCCCGGCTCTCTCCTCAGGGCCTGCCCGCTCGCGTCTCCATGCTGCCCTGGGATGCAGCCCGCCGCCCCCCTCGCCAGTCCCCGGCGGCGATGCGCGCTGTGCACAGGCCCTGCCCGGCGGCCAGCGGGACCCGGAGGCGGGGGCTCCGGTCCGGCCTCCTGCCCCCTCCCCGGGGCCTGCAGACGCGCTCCGCGGGGAGAGGAGGCCCTGCCCCGGCCTGGGAGGCGGCGGGGAGTCCCGGGAAGGTCACGGGCGGCGAGGAGCCGGGCTGGGAAGGCTGCTCCGGCGCCGCTCCCGCGGCTGCCGGCCCGGCCTCAGCGGCTGCCGGGCGCGCCGCGCCGCTCCGCCCGGGCTCGCTCAGTGCCTGCTCGCGCTGCCCGGCTGGGTCCCGCCGCGGCCAGGCTGCCCCCGCTGCCGCCCGTCCGGGGCCAGGCTGCCCCCTCTGGCGGTGCGGCTCCCGGGGCCAGGCTGCCCGCCGCCGCGCGCCCCGGGCTCAGCGGCAGCTGCAGAGACTGTGTGTCTGTGTCGTGTCTGTGCAGCCGAGGGCTGAGAGCAGCCGGAGCCGAGGCGGGGCCAGCCCGCTGACACGCCGCCCAGTGACAGGCGGCGAGGGCCCAACCAGGAGCAGCCCCCTGCTGCAGAGTCCCTCCCCCTCCGTGGGAAGGGGCGGCTGCACCTGGGCTCGGGGTGCCCTGCGTTCGCTGGCGCGCACGCACCCCTCTTGCCCAGCGCAGGCACTGGCTGGTGGAGGGCTCCCTCCTTTGCCCTCTGGAAAGTCCCCTTCTCGGCCCTGCAGGAAGCTAGTCCCAGCAGCCCCCGCCTGGGCTTCCCTCCCCACTCTGTGCAGGACAACGGGCTGTGAAGCACACGCTGGGCGTTGTTATAATATCTGGTACGCGAACCATTTCACCGGAGAGCGCGTGTTAAAAGCAGCGAGCTGCTGCAAAGCCCCGAGTAGGACAGGGAAGCACTGTGGTAAGAGGGGGGAAGAAAGAGGAGCCACCAAGTAATCATCCTAAAGGATAAGAACTGAACAGGACTTACAGCGGCAAAGAGTATAGACTAACAGACGTATTGGAGCATATTGGAGTCTATTGGCACCCTATAGACTAACAGACGTATTGGAGCATAAGCTTTGGTGGGTGAATGCCCACTTCCTCGGATGCATAAGCTTATGCTCCAATACGTCTGTTAGGCTATAAGGTGCCACAGGACTCTTTGCCGCTTTTACAGATCCAGACTAACACGGCTACCCCTTTGATGCAGGATTTACAGCGTTCAGCGATAAAGCCAGAGCCAACTCCTCTGTCTGCTGTGGTCCCTTTTCCTCACTCCTCCACTGACTCTGGGATTAATCCCATCCCATGCCCCACAGGTGCTGATTACATATTGTGTGTATGTTTCAGGGAAACCCAATAGCATCTAATATTTCTAATGCCATTAAAATGTCAACTTTTAGTGTAATAAAATAGTATCTAATTTCCTGGTGCCATTAATACATCAAAATGTAATATCAGGTCTTTTAGCTGAAATGCGGCAGAATTTGTCTCTGGGATGTTTTGCTGCATTCTGGAAACGGCTGAGAACCAAGTGATAAAAGTGTGAGCTTTCTTTCTCTCCTTTCTCCCCACAGACATGGAACTACCATTTACACTTTATTTTTATTCGTTGCTTTCATTTCAGTTCATTAATGGTTTTGTAGAATGGATTATGGTAATAAATTAGGGTGTTAAGAAGGAAGTGTATGATAAACTGTGTGGGAGAAGGGAGGATCTGAAATTGGCAAGGCAAAAGTATAATCAGAGCAGAAACTGTAAAACCAGGGAGCAAAATGTAAAAATAAGTAAACACAATTTCATTTAAAAATAAAAAACCCTTTCAGTTTTTAGAGGTTAGTACAACCATCCACATAAA
Organism: Lepidochelys kempii; assembly: GCF_965140285.1. NCBI lineage: Eukaryota > Metazoa > Chordata > Testudines > Cheloniidae > Lepidochelys > Lepidochelys kempii. Next base: position 256,077,455 of record NC_136380.1, read on the forward strand.
GAGAAGAAAAGCATACGCAGGCTATGAATAATAATCTAAATAATCATGGGTAGCAATAATATGGACACAATTCAACATTCATTGCTTTAGTTTTCCAAGGCAATAACAGAATAGTAACAGGAGGAAATGGCATCTTTGGAAAATGTCATTCTACAACAGATACTTCAACTGTCAATTTGTTCTGTTTTATCAACTATTTAAACACCAGGTCTTATTCAAAGATTGTTTTATGACAGGTTAAAAGAAATCTGCCCAGTACCTGATGCTTCAGCACTGCCCACTGTCTGGTGCTTCAGAATCAGAATGATATCAGATGAACTGAAGTAAATCATGAAGTTGAATGTGCCAGTGATATCTTTTTAAGTGTCATCACCTGTGATGTTTGACATGTAATGACATCCAGGAAAGTAATTTGAAAAGTATATCTGTGTGTATCTGTAAAAGCTACTGAATTCTACCCAGAAATGATGATTTGGAGGAACTATATATGACATTCTGGATGAGATCTGTTATAATAGCTATTATTCCCATGAGCAAAGAGAACTCACAAATGACTGACCTATATAAGTGACAAGTATCAGAGGGGTAGCCATGTTAGTCTGGATCTGTAAAAGCGGCAGAGTCCTGTGGCACCTTATAGGCTAACAGATGTATTGGAGCATAAGCTTTCGTGGATAAATACCCACTTCGCCAGATGCATGTAGTGCAAATTTCCAGAGGCAGGTATAAATATGCAAGCAAGAATCAGGCTAGCGATAATGAAGTTAGTTCAATCAGGGAGGATGAGGCCCTCTTCTAGCAGTTGAGGTGTGGAACACCAAGGGAGGAGAAACTGTTTTTGTAGTTGGTTAGCCATTCACAGTCTTTGTTTAATCCCAAGCTGATGGTGTCAAATTTGCAAATGAACTGAAGCTCAGCAGTTTCTCTTTGAAGTCTGGTCCTGAAGGTTTTTTGCTGCAGGATGGCTACCTTTAAATCTGCTGTTGTGTATTCAGGGAGGTTGAAGTGTTCTCCTACAGGTTTTTGTATATTGCCATTCCTAATATCTGATTTGTGTCCATTTGTCCTTTTACGTAGGGACTGTCCAGTTTGGCCAATGTACATACCAGAGCGGCATTGCTGGCACATGATGGCATATGTTACATTGGTGGACGTGCAAGTGAATGAACTGGTGATGGTGTGGCTGATCTGGTTAGGTCCTGTGATGGTGTCGCTGGTGTAGATATGTGGGCAGACTTGGCATCGAGGTTTGTTGCATGGATTGGTTCCTGAGTTAGAGTTACTATGGTGCGGTGTGTAGTTGCTGGTGAGAATATGCTTCAGGTTGGCAGGTTGTCTGTGGACGAGGACTGGCCTGCCTCCCAAGGCCTGTGAAAGTGAGGGATCGTTGTCCAGGATAGGTTGTAGATCACTGATGATGCGTTGGAGAGGTTTTAGCTGAGGACTGTATGTGATGGCCAGTGGAGTTCTGCTGGTTTCTTTCTTGGGCTTGTCTTGCAGTAGGAGGCTTCTGGGTACACGTCTGGCTCTGTTGATCTGTTTCCCTATTTCCTCGTGTGGGTATTGTAGTTTTGAGAATGCTTGGTGAAGATCTTTTAGGTGTTGGTCTCTATCTGAGGGGTTGGAGCAAATACGCTTGGCTGTAGACAATGGATCATGTGGTATATCCGGGATGGAAGCTGGAGGCATGAAGGTAGGCATAGCGGTCTGTGGGTTTTCAGTATAGGGTGGTGTTAACGTTACCATCACTTATTTGCACTGTGGTGTCTAGGAAGTGGACCTCCCGTGAAGATTGGTCCAGGCTGAGGTTGATGATGGGGTGGAAGCTATTGAAATTGTGGTGGAATTTTTCCAGGGTTTCCTTCCCATGGGTCCAGAGGATGAAGATGTCATCAATGTAGCATAGGTAGAGAAGGGGCATGAGTGGACGAGAGCTGAGGAAGCGTTGTTCCAGGTCAGCCATAAAAATGTTGGCGAATTGTGGGGCCATGCGGGTGCCCATAGCAGTGCCACTGGTCTGGAGGTATACGTTGTCACCAAATTTGAAATAATTGTGCATGAAGATAAAGTCACAGAGCTCAGCAACCAGTTGTGCTGTGGCATCATCAGGGATACTGTTCCTGACAGCTTGTATTCCATCTGTGTGTGAGATGTTTCTGTAGAGAGCCTCTACATCCATGGTGGCTAATATGGTGTTTTCTGGAAGACTGTAGTTTTCTCAGTAAATCAGTGGTGTCACAGAGATAGCTGGGAGTGCTTGTGGCATAGGGTCTGAGTAGAGAGTCCCCATATCCAGAAAGTCCTTCAGTGAGAATGCCAATGCTCGAGATGATGGGGCGTCCAGGATTTCCAGGTTTGTGGGTCTTGGATAGTAGATAAAATAACCCTGGTTGGGGCTCTAAGGGTATCTTGATTTGTTCCTATGTTCGTGTAGGGAGTGTCCTGGGTAGATGGTGCAGTTTCTTAGTATATTCCTCAGTGGGATCTGAGGAAAGTGGCCTGTAGAATTTGGTATTGGAGAGTTGTCTGGCAGCCTCCTTTTGGTAGTCAGACTTGTTCGTGATGACAACAGCACCTCCTTTATTAGCCTCTTTGATTATAATGTCAGGGTTGTTTCTGAGGCTGTGGATGGCATTGCATTCTGCATGACTTAGGTTATGAGGCAAGTGATGTTGTTTTTCCACAATTTCTGCCTGTGCATGTCGGTGGAAGCATCCTACGTATAGGTCCAGACTGTCATTTCGACCCTCAGGAGGAGTCCATGTGGAGTTCTTCTTCTTGTGCTGTTGGTGAGAGGGTATCTGTGTATCAGTGTGCTGTTCAGTGTTATCCTGAAAGTATTCTTTGAGTTGGAGACGGCAAAAGTAGGCTTCCAGATCACCGCAGAACTGTATCATGTTTGTGGGGGTGGCGGGGCAGAATCAGCTCAGGATTAAACAAAGACTGTGAATGGCTAGCCAACTACAAAAGCAGTTTCTCCTCCCTTGGTGTTCACACCTCAACTGCTAGAAGAGGCCTCATCCTCCCTGATAGAACTAACCTCGTTATCCCTAACCTGATTCTTGCTTGCATATTTATACTTGCCTCTGGAAATTTCCACTACATGCATCCGACGAAGTGGGTATTCACCCACGAAAGCTTATGCTCCAGTACCTGTTAGTCTATAAGGTGCCACAGGACTCCTTGCCTATATAAGCGAGTTACTCTGTCCAGGCTCCTGCGTGAAACTAAAGGATCAGCAGCCATCATGAATAACATGTGTCTTTATATTTTCTTTCCTTGCGGTAGGATTGAAACTACTCTGACAGGTGTGATGAAAGAAAATTGCTGGGGATGTATGGAGGAGGAAATAGACAGTTCTGAATACTGTTAAATTATTGATAAAACAAGGTCACATACCTATTACTGGAATTATCAACAGATGCATATTGTGAGTCTCACACTTTGCCATGCAGACCAGCGAGCGTTAAGGGTTTGATCCTTCAAGATGCTGAACAATTCCTGCAGGAGCAATATAACTGTGTTCACACTGGAGTGGCGGGGGGGCGGGGAAGGGGGTTATACTACTTTAGTTACACCAGTATAGTTAAAGTGGCTCCTCCAGAATCACGCATGAAGGTTCTGGCTTCACATTTCCTGGCACCTCCTGATACTTGCACACCCCATCTGTGGCCCCACAAAGTTGTAGGACCTCCTCATCAGTCTCCTCCTGGTGCTGGCCAAGATGGCCATCCATCCCTCCAGGAGGAGGAAGCTGGAGCAGGGTGCGTGGATACACTGCAACCGCAGAGTCTATTTCTGATTCCTCGTCTGCTCATGTCTTCAGGCAGAGTTCCTCTGATCAGTGATCACTGACTTCTGGGACTACTTTGAAGAGCAGTGGGTGCTGCTGGGGGTTCTCTGCTCGGTGTCCTGCATAATCAACAGGATCCTGGACTTAGTGGTTCCTCCCCTTAGTTGAAGGGGAGGGCGGTTAGTTTTGGTCAGGCCTAGACCTGCCTCTCTGAGTCCTGAAAATAGTACATACCTTCCTACTTCTACAACAAATCAGGCAAAGGACCCTACAGACAACAGCCTCCTTCATTATGCAACCCTTATTAATTCCCAGAGCAGGTCCATCTTTTGCACTGCATGAGACAGGGGATACAGTGTGATCAGCCCAGCCTATAATTATGTTTATTTAACTGGGGCGTCAAACACACAATAAACCAAGCACTGTCACATTATGTTCAAGACATACAACTTTAATGAGCAAACAAAGACAGTTCATGAGCTACTCTTAAACCAGGATTCAGAGTAGCAGCCGTGTTAGTCTGTATTCGCAAAAAGAAAAGGAGTACTAGTGGCACCTTAGAGACTAACCAATTTATTGGTTGACAGTATAGCTCTCAACATGCACACGTATTTTATCTAATGCTCAGGGTATTCCCAGATGAACCGACAGAAGAGAGATTAAAATCTGATTTAGCAGGGCCTGGCCAGATTTTGGGGGGGGTGAGGTGGGGGGAGATTGACACCAAACATATAGCTAAAAACAATTACTAAAAATTTGGCTCCTGGTTCCCACTCTGCCAATGCATTGGACACAGTTACAGCTACTGCCGGATGTGCTGCCCCTCCCTTACCTTTTGCAGCAGGAGAGCTCTCCATTAGAGAACAGCTGCAAGCTTTCAAAAAGAAAACAGATAAGTTGTAATCCACTCTGGGAAGCAATTTCCCACTTCTGGATCATAAAGTGGAAGCGCTGTTGCTTAAGCTCTTTACGGTGGGCATTAAATCGAAAAGTCTGGAGGTTCATCACCAGCACGTGGAAAAAACAAGAGGCAAGATGGTGATGGAGACTGAGGAAATTACGATGACTGGCAAAACAAGGCCTGTGGACCAACTGGTGTGTGTAACTCAATCTCAAATCTGAGAATCCGGCTATGCAGATGCAGCAAAGGATGAATTTAGTTTTCTACAATATCTTTCATTCTTTTGCAGAATCCAGTAGCATTGCTGGTTACAAAGGAGGGCTCTCAAGCGATTAAAAAAATTAATCGTGATTAATCGCGTGATTAAATAATAATAGAATACCATTTATTTAAATATTTTTGGATGTTTTCTACATTTTCAAATATATTGATTTCATTTACAACACAGAATATAAAGTGTACAGTGCTCACTTTATTTTTGATTACAAATATTTTCACAGTAAAAAACAAAATAAATAGTATTTTTCAATTCATCTAATACAAGTACTGTAGTGCAATCTCTTTATCATGAAAGTTGAACTTACAAATGTAGAATTATGTACAGAAAAATAACTGCATTCAAAAATAAAACAATGTAAAACTTTAGAGCCTACAAGTCAACTCAGTCCTACTTCAGCCAGTCACTCACACAAACAAGTTTGGTTGCAATTTGCAGGAGATAATGCTGCCCGCTTCTTGTTTACAATGGCAGCTGAAAGTGAGAAACAAGTCTTTGCAAGGCACTGTTGTAGCTGGCGTCACAATACATTTACGTGCCAGATGCGCTAAAGATTCATATGTCCCTTCATGCTTCAACCACCATGTCCAGAGGACATGAGTCCATGCTGATGACGGATTTTGCTCCATAACGATCCAAAAACAGAGTGGACCGATGCATGTTCATTTTCATCATCTGAGTCAGATGCCACCGGCAGAAGGTTGATTTTCTATTTTTTGGTGGTTCGGGTTCTGTAGTTTTCGCATCAGTGTGTTACTCTTTTAAGACTTTTGAAAGCATGCTCCACACGTCGTCCCGATCAGATTTTAGAAGGCACTTCAGATTCTTAAACCTTGGGTCGAGTGCTGTAGCTATTTTTAGAAATCTCACATTGGTACCTTCTTTGTATTTTGTCAAATCTGCTGTGAAAGTGTCCTTAAAATGAATATGTGCTGAGTCATCATCCGAGACTGCTATAATGTGAAATACATGGCAGAATGCAGGTGAAAAAGAACAGGAGACATACAATTCTCCCACAAGGAGTTCAGTCACAAATTTAATTAATGCATTATTTTTTTAATGAGCATCATCAGCATGGAAGCATGTCCTCTGGAATGGTGGCCAAAGCATGAAGGGGCACATGAATGTTTAGCATATCTGGCACGTAAATACCTTGCAACACCAGCTACAAATGTGCCATGCGAATGCCTGTTCTCACTTTCAGGTGACATTGTAAATAAGAAGCAGGCAGCAGTATCTCCCGTAAATGTAAACAAACTTAGCCATCGGCTGAACGAGAAGTAGGACTGAGTGGATTTGTAGGCTCAAAAGTTTTACATTGTTTTATTTTTGAGTGCAGTTATGTAACAAAAATAATCTACATTTGTAAGTTACACTTTCACAGTAAAGAGATTGCACTACAGTATTTGTATGAGGTGAATTAAAAAATACTATTTCTTTTGTTTATCATTTTTACAGTGAAAATATTTGTAATACAAAATAATATAAAGTGACCACTATGCACTTTGTATTCTGTATTGTAATAGAAATCAATATATTTGAAAATGTAGAAAAACATCCAAAAATATTTAATAAATTTCAATGTGTATTCTATTGTTTAACAGTGCGATTAATCACAATTAATTTTTTAAACCATGGTTAATTGTTTTGAGTTAATTGCATGAGTTAACTGCGACTAATCGAAAGCCCTAATACAAAGATAAATGTGTTACCACTGGCATTTTTGAAAGGACACCATTTCGCTATAGCTGAAAGATTAGCAGGACAAATATTTTTCTCAATTTGTTTACTTTGTGCATTTGACAGCACTGTGTGTATAGAATGGTTCTATCAAATAAAGTCACTTACTAATTTCCCCCTGTGTGTTGGGGGGTGGGGGGTGTTATTTACACAGCAATAGGAGAGAGAACAACATTTTTTAAAGTAAGACAATGAGATTGTAAAACCACAAAACTTGGCAGGGGTGCGGAGGGTCAGTGGTAGTATCTGATACTATTTTAAACTAATTTCTTGAAATTCATCAGATTTCAGGCTGATTGTGCTCCTTTAATCGGACCCTTATAGATACTTGAGTTCGAGAGGGACTCCTGTATAAGAAAAGGAATTAAAACAGGAGACAGTATTTTACTAGTTTTTCCTAATACGATTCCTGCAACTCAGCAAGGGCTTGATCCTGGACCTACTGAAGTCAATGGCAGAGCTCCCTTTGGCCCAAATGGTGAAGGATCAGGCCTTTAATAAAGAAAATGCCAAGTGCTGAATGCAGTTAAAGATTTTATTGATGAAGGGTCTCCACCTCTATCCTGTTTGCAGTGAAGTTCTGGGTCATGCACAGCAGCAAGACGTTTCCATTTTGGTATGGAACTTCGGAAGAACATGAAGACAGGAAACAATATACAGACTCTGAAATGGAACTATGCGGGGGAGATTAAATTGGCTTTTATGCCTTTAGGGCCTGACCCTACTCCTGTTGAAGTCAGTGGCATGATTCCCATTGACTTCAATGGGGTTTGGATCAGGCCCTCACTTCCTGTAGCTCAATCTGTGTTCCAGCAAAGAATTGTACTTGAATATGTTTTCTTTTCTATCAGATATAACTTGCTCTCCCTGATTTCTTCACCTCAACCCCCACAAATGATGGACAGACTTTAGTCCTCTCCTGTTTCCTTGTTACCTCCCCTCTGTTTGGATGCTTTGTTTATTGTCCTGCAGTGTAGACAAAAAGACTGAGAAAAGTCTTACCTGAATTGTATTGCTGTGTAATTAATATCTGCTTCTTTTTCTAGAAATATTACAAAGCAGAGTATATCTATGTTTAATTCTTAGTTTTATTTTTAAAAATAAAATTTGATTTACTTAAGGACGACCTCCACAACTAACACAAGAATTGAGGTCCTTATTCCTACTCAAAACAGGATATTTTGTTTCCATTAAAATAGTCTGTTTTATGCATAGAAGATTTAATTGTTCTCAGAGTACTTTCACTGCCTTCAGAAAGTGTTACCAATACAGATCCCCAAACCAGGATGCTAATTAGAGGAATACTGGCTCTACTGTAGCTAAAGAGTTGTGTCTTCTTTAAGAGAAAGAAGACTCATTGAATCACTGACTGAGCGCGTCCTCCAGGGAGTAGAAATAACTGCCAGATATATAAGCTCAGAGAATACCTATGACAACCGAGTCAGTGCCAGAGCCAAATGTCCTTTTCAAATAGGATACTAGAAAAAGCCCCTCTGATGAGTAAGCAAACAATGTTAAGCTGTCAGGTTCTGCACCACCCAAACAAGATCAGTCACAGCTAGTCTTGCAGCTATCCGCTCCATTTCTACCTAACCAGTGCAGTTATAGTCTCCACACTGTGTGTGTTTGAAGTGTGCCATATGTACTTCCTATCTGTATCTGAGTTCATAGACAGATAAGGTGACAGGAACACTACTGGAATCCCTCAAACATGTATTGTATAAGATCATAGAAGAATAATTTTACTGCCTATAGTGGAGCGAACATAGGTTTGTGCAGGGCTAAAGTGAGAATACAGACAAAAATGGTGAAGTCTTTTTATTAAAAACTGATGGATGAGAGACACCATACATCCTGCCATGAAATCTAGTATATAAAGGTGATGTTCTCATGTGGATTCATTACAGTGGGGTGGTGGGCCACTCCCAAGGATGAAAAGGAGCACGTTTAGATGTGTTGTATTTGCTGACGTTATTTTGCCATTTCCGCCATTTATGTACTAATCCCTGTTCACCACGCACAACTTCTGAGAAGGACTTCCATTTTTACGCTTCCCAAATGGCCTTAATGGAACTCTTGGAGTGCAGCTGACCTGAACTTCATAAAAATATCTCTGTTGCCACATTCAGCAACTTTAATATACATACAACTATTCTTTTGGAGCAAAGAAAGCTGGAAATAGCTGTTTGTGTGCATAAGTTCATCTATTCCTTGTAATGTCACACCCTTTAACAGCATTTTGAACTTTGCATTGCATGATGGCATTTGTCATTGGCAAGGATTCACTTTGTACCCTATAGAATGTATCACTGGTCTCTCTAATATATTTGTTAGTCTCTAAGGTGCCACAAGTACTCCTGTTCATTTCAGTATCCTTACCTTCCACTTCCAATGGCAAGTATGGCCAAGAATCTGCATTTTATTTAAGTTGTCCCCTGCAAGGAATCCCTCTGTTCAGGTGCTTCCAAAACAGATCCCACAAAGTTCAGTTTCAACAGGAAAGAGTAGATACTTCTCAAGTGATAAGAAAACATTTAAAAAGTGAGGTGAAAGCCAGCTGCAGTTTTTATTACATCTTCCTTGGACTAGTTTTGGAAACCTAGATCATGAAGATGAGCTGTTACCTCTTCCGGGCAATTGGTAAATACTGTTTGTGAGGCTAACAGAGTGTAAGATATTTCTGTGTGTGTGTGCACGCATGCATGTGTGCACATGAGAGAGAGCAATTATGATATCAAAGTTGTGTCTCCTAAATCCAAAGCCTAGAATTGGAAGAGGTTAATACACAACTGGCCCTTTGGAGAAGGAACCAAAGGATACACCGGAAAAGGAAATGGTATATAAGAACTGGCTCTGTATTAACAGTGAATAAAGGTTTCTGGTTGCTACTAGCATAGACACTTTCCATATTGGGGACAGCAAGACAATGAGATTTAGACATCCAGGAGATATCATCTTGTCTCTTCAAATTTTGCCACAAGCTCATCTGCTTTAAAGTTAAAGACATTAGGACTTTCCAAGGCAAGTCTAGCACGGCATATTAACTTCAAGGTAGTGTTCCAAAGTACAGAACCAACTATGCTGTCTCAGCAATTGCACAGCAAGAAATCTAGAGATATATTTGACATACTAAAAGCAACTCTTAAAAAATCATTGGAATGGAGTAATTCTTCTTGAATTGACACTTAAAGGGATGCATAAATGATTTTGTTCAAATCAGCAATATCTTGGACCAAAGCAGCTGGTGTTTCCTTATTTTTTCAGTGACAGTTATTGAATATATCCTCTTCCTTTTTCAACCCTCAGTGTAGCCACAATAGCTGGGGCAGTGGTGAGCAGCAGCCCAGAGTAGCCGCTCCGAGTATAAACTTGCCCTGACCTCGTAGCTAGATACTTGGGGCAGCTAGCCTGTGCTGCTGCTCACAGCTGCCAGTATCACTGAGGCTGTACCCTCTTTTTTCGTGCGCTAGCTTGATGACAGCTAGTACGAGTATGTCCACTTGAGCTGGGAATCGCACCCCCAACTCCAAGTGTAGACTTAACCTTATTTCTTCATTTACCAAATGCTCCTTCGCCAGGGCTGAGGTGCGACACTAAGCCAGTCAATGCCGAAGAAACTTCCCGTGTTCTTGCTGGCATTTGAGAAGGTGTGACCTATGAGCTGGACTCACTCTGCTGGCAGAAGACTAGGAAAGATAACCTCATCTCAGCAGTGAGACTGTCTGTGTCAAAGGATAATCCTCTTCACCCTCATTAGCATTTGCAGGGAAGTAGATGCTAAGGTCAAGCAACGAGGCAATCAGGGCCGGCTCTAGGTTTTTTGCTGCCCCAAGCAAAAAAATCTTTGGCCGCCCCCACTTTTTTTGTGTGGCTTTTACACATGGTTGCATTTTGCAATGTTTTGTGTTTTGATTTGTTTTGACTGCTTAAAATTAAAAAGAAAATGAAAACAGAGAATTTGTAGTTAGTGAAATAAAACAATTTCCTACTAGTGTACTCATTTAATTTTAACAAAATCACAATTACAAACAATTTGGGTTCAACTATACACTGTAATGAAAAATGTTGGTGTCTTCCAGTGCACCCAGTTTCTCATAAATTAAAAGACTTTATATGAACTGAATTTCTCTAGTTTTTATACTTGGGTAGTCTTTTAATAATTCAGTGAAATCTAAATTTTTTGCAGTGGTACTTTCAATTGAAATTAGAAAAGGAATACTTGTGGCACCTTAGAGACTAACCAATTTATTTGAGCATAAGCTTTCGTGAGCTACGGCTCACTTCATCGGATGCATAAAAGTGGAAAATGCACTGAGGATGTTTTTATACACACAGACCATGAAAAAAGGGGTGTTTATCACTTCAAAAGGTTTTCTCTCCCTCCACCCCACTCTCCTGCTGGTAATAGCTTAGCTAAAGTGATCACTCTCCTTACAATGTGTATGATAATCAAGGTGGGCCATTTGAAATTAATGAGGGGGGAGGAGCCACATCGCCCTGCTCCCCCGACGGGGGCTCCACCGCCCCGCCCCATACAGGAGCTTATTGGTTGACTGAGTGGGGCCAGGGGGAAATAAAGGACGGCTGGGATACCCCCCCCAGAAATGTGCCGCCCCAAGCACGTGCTTGCTTTGCGGGTGCCTAGAGCCGGTCCTGAAGGCAATGCCAACACTATGCCAGTGGATCTGTCAATACCAAACACTTCTTCACAGTTGCACCTGAATACTTCTTCAACATTCTGAGAGTCAAGCTGCTTCTTGACACCATGGGCTTTTTCCTCGATTTTTTAGATGGCAATAAAGCTGCCAGAAATACTAAAGCCCAAGCTGATGAAACTGGCTAAATAAGTGGAATTTCCTTCAAAGCCCAAGGCTGACAGTGAGGTGACCCAGCAGTAAATACAAAGAGAAAACATATACAGAGGACGACATCATAAGGGTCTTTCCTCATGCGTCCTGATTTTTGGCAGCCATACAGATGTTGTCGCTAGTACTGGCTGTATGCTTGCAGCCTCAACGTCTTTATCAGGGTGTATAATGAACACCACATTTTAAGCGTTTTTACTATGATGTAATGTATTCACTGCTGTGGAGCAAAAAACTTGAATCATTCCTGTAATAGTTAAAGAAAAGACCAAAAGCAAAGCTGACAGCCCTTAATTGAGGAAAACCTCCCATTAAAGTCAATGGATGTGTTACTCATTTAAAGACTGAAGAATCTGGTCTCAAGACAGGGAGGAAGGCTTCAAAGATTATTTCTCCAGCCAACACACAAGATTTTAGTGACTGATTTGAGGCTGATGTTGGTATTGACTCCAGGATAGGCCTTGGCCTGTGTTTACAATAGTTCCAAGTGCTCTGCTTGAGTGTTATCAGGAAAGAGGTTGATACCACAACGCCAATTAAAAGGAATGGCTTGAGAGATTTAAATGCTAGGCATGATGCCAATGTTGTTGTTTTTAAAACCTGTTACTGTTTGGTATGAACATTGGCACCAGAGTTTTCCAGCAGCAAAAGATATAGAGATTTGTCCCCCTTTGACTCAAGGTGAAAATGACCTCCCTTCTTGAGAGCTGTGTCTTCTACCCAACACTAAAGTCATAGCAAAGCTGGTCTGTGACAGACACTATATGAGACATTTCTCAGAGATCTTCAACCAGGCTTTTTTTCAAATATCCCTAAGGGAGCAATTTGAGAGAACAGCTAGTGTCAAAGGTTCTCTGGCTGGGGAGGAAAAAACTCCATTAAAAATTCCATGGCAGACATAGTTAAACTTGTTACCCTACTAGAAAAAGCATAAAATACTAAGAAAATATACATTTTTAAGTGTGAAAATAGAGAACTCATCAGAGATTAGCCCTTTTTTATTCAGCAGGCAGGTAGAATTAAGAGTAAGAGAAAGTAGGTTAAGTGCTTGCTTGTGTAGATACCTGTGAATCCAGCTAGGGGTTGCTTTGACATTTTGGTCCCTTAACAGCTGGACTGTTTGTAGGCCTTAGGCATTTAGGCCACAAGAATGTGGAGCTATGCAGGTGCCTTCATTAAGAAAAATAGTACATGGTGTAATCACATCTATTGTATAATACAGCGAGATAAAGGAGGATATATATATATAGGGTCTTAACAAGTTTTTAGTTCTAGAAGTCTAGGATGACCACAATGCTCATGAGTGATATAAGCACAAGTAAGTTTTTCATTTTCTTTATAGCAAGTGACATTTACGGGGGAGATTGTCAAAGGCAGACTGTCAGAAATCGGGGTAGGCACCCCAGACAGGTACTATATTCTATCATCGGATTTTACCAAGCCAGTAACAAAAGTGAACTCCTGGACCACTATATTAGTTTTACCATGGAGCAACAGACAGACCCCTTTAGGCACTTCAACCCCTATTTTACCTCCCAGACAGACTAGACTTTATGATGAAAGGTTGTTAAAACCAAATTCAGCACACATTAGGTTACTTCCTGCCTCAAAAGGCCAATCACTTATCCCCAGGTCAAAATATGCTCCAGATCTCAAAGATAAAGCTGTAGTCAATCCTTTAGTAAACTAAAGCTAAAGATTTATTAATTAGGAACAAGTAGTGAGAGTTATAGCAAAGGTTAAAGCAAATAAAATACATTGCACCTGGATCAGAGTATGTAGTCCAAAATGATAGCAGACATGTAGTAGTCTGTCAGTCTCTTAGAGTCTTTTCATAATGGATTTGGGAAACTATGTCTTATATCTGGAAAGCCCCCTGGTAGCATGCAAAAATATCAGAGACGGCAGGATCATTCCCAGGGTCCAATATTTATAATTAAAAACAGCCTGCCAAGTGTTTTTAGCACAGAATGTGTCCGGAGATTTCCCTTTGTTGTGCGCACAATGCCCCACGCTTTGAAGTCGATGTTTCTCCTTGCTGAGCAACTTTGGACAAATGGGTGCAGGTAAACAGGAACAATATGATAGTCAAAAACATTAGCTTTCATGCAGTTTTACACATGAATTCAAAACTAAACAGTAACACATTATTGTTTCAAGGTTAATTAAGTATACAGACAGCAATCACAGGTAAACTTAGCGTAAATGTAATTAGCAGGGCATGTCCATGTAAATGCAGTATGACAAGTTTTTCCTTTGTTCTATTCTAATAAGTGGATACAATAACAGTAGCAATGAATAGGTTCATAGACAAGCGGATACAAATAAGCAACTGGGATATAGCCAAACTTAACAATTCAGTTACATTTTACAAGTTGGCACATTACAATGACTCTTGACATTCTTCTGAGGTTCACAGACAGATGAACTGCCTATTGCTTTTAATCTAAACTGGTTTGCCTGTGTCACAGGAAGATGGGTTCCTTGCTGTCCTTTATGCCTTTGAAAATTTCCTCCTAGACTGTTATAGTACTAAACATGTATGTATTTTCTTTATGGGCTATATTTTCAAAGAGTTTCCACCACTAAATTGGGGGTTTGCCCCAAAACAGCAGGCACAACTGGAATTTGCACTAGCTGAATATTTTCAAAAGACAGTACAAACTGGGGTCTGTGATGAGGTGTCCACCCCACACAAGGCTTGAAGGGGTAAATTAGGCCAACTAACCTATAGGATGCACCTGGGGAAAGCTAGGGCATGCTAAGGCCTAATTTGCTGATGAAGTCCAGCTGTGGGGAGGAGCAAGGTCAGATTAATAAAGCCAGAGAGCTGGCAACAGAAAGAGGCTGTAGGGAAGTAGTCTGCAGTTACTCCCTGGGAGAAGAGATACCCATAGAAGGTCAGGGGAAACAGAAGCTGTAGGAAGGAGTTGAGGGAAGGAGCAACATGGCTGAGGAAAAGCACAGTTGCCAGATACAGGGTCCCTGGACTGGAACCTGGAATGGTGGCCAGGCCCCGGTTCCCCTACCAGCCACTGAGGAAGTGGCACCATCAGGGCGCAGTGCATGGGAAGACTGACTGAGACTGTCAATGCAGAAGGACTTTGATACCTTGGAAGGAGGAAACACATATAGTGACCTAGCCAAAGGGCGAATCTTGAAGAAGGATCACCCAGAGTTGCAGAGACAGAGAGCGGCAGCAGGGCAGGTCAGACCTGAGTGGTGCTAACCCCCAGACATGGCCATGAGGCGCTCCTAGTGGTGAGTGGACCCTATGACCGGGCACAAATTAGTTGTGCTTACCAAAAGTTGCTCCTTACAGAAGCATTGATGATGGGGGTGAGTATAGACTGGAGAATGCCCCTGCCATAGGATTTCCCCAAGGATGCAACCAGATGCAAGTGGTACATGCATACCACATTGTATGCCATAAAATCCACCTATTAGTGCCTCCAACAGGTGAGCATTGCACACCACCTCCCCATTCATTACACGCTGTTTGATTAGACCAGCCATTGTATAAACTGCAGCCAGTGACAAATAGACATCGCACTGGCAGCGCTTTGTACCTACTTGGTACAATCACCGCAGTGTTCAACTTCCTAACACTGGGAACTGGCTCTGAATAAACAGGCACAGGAAGGAAGAAGAGGTCTGCTGGTCCCAGGAAGTCCCAGAGCATGATTATATTCCTTTAACTGGATTTACAGAACACATTGTACCAAGTTTCTATTGCCAGAGAAGGAAGTCTGGCAAAGGTACAGGTGGGACATACATAACGATCATTTATATCTGGAGAAGTTATAAGGTGATCTGGGAAAGGCAACACACAAGAAACAGTGTGCTTTTGTCAGTACCCCTTGAGTGGCATCTGGCAATAAGCATCCATCAGGGAAGGAGATGCTCTTTGGGAAGAGAAAGGGATTACATTCTATTCACATTCAGGTTTCCTTTGATGGAAATCCCAGATGTAGTGGCACAATACCCAGGAGCGTCTTATGAATTGTGCAGTCTCAAAAGAGGAACATATCCTGAAGCAGGGAGTTGTCAGAGGTCTGGATTGGCTAGAGAGATTGAGACTAAGCAAATGTATGTGGGGGGCATTGTGGGTACACAGTGGGGTAAAGTCCCAGCATGATACAACTGAGAGCAATCCCTTAACCCTAACAGATATGTCAATGCAATGTCATCCTTTAAAGGCAGTGACTATGACTGTGGGCTCAAACTGCTCACAGGTTAGTTCTACTGCTCCACACCTAGACTTCAAGAAGTACATCTCCTCTGGTATGAAAGCATTACTCCCTGCACTGGTAGCCTCTACATAATCTTGCATAGGTCAGCACTCTGTGTATAATGGGATTATGCAGCTGTGTTAACTGATGCACGGTTGAAGGTTATTCTAAAACTACCATCTAATTGTGCTACAGAATATGTTTTAATTTAAAACAGTCACTCTCTTGGTTGGGAATAAAACCTTCAAAATATGAACAGAATGCAAAATGATGTAGGGGTATCTGCCTGAGTCTGCAGGCACACTGAGTGAATCTCACAGAGATGTGAATCACCTCATTCCCCTGACTTTGAATTCTGATGATAATTTAAATGTTAGTTTTGTTAATTATTTTACTGCTGATCATTTTAGCAGAAACACTAAGTTCTGGTGTGATGGGGTGTTCACCCCACACTTTCCCTGAAGGGGTTAATGGAGGTGAAGAAGGGGGCCAATTAACCAGCCAGGCCACAATTGAGGTGAATCGGGGGTTTAAGTAATCCCCTGACTGAATAATGGAGGAGCCCAGCTGAAGAGGAACCAGCCGGATTGGGTTTATAAAGACAGAAAGTTGGCAGCAGCAGAGAGGGGGCTGCAGGGCAGTAGTCTGTAGTCACTCTCTGGGATAAGGGAGGTGTGTTTGAGGGCTACAGAGGTAAAATTACCTACAATTACTCTTGGGGGACTTTTGGGGCTGGCAAACCCAGAGATGGGTAGGGAGCCAGAAGGTTAGGAAAGGCTCAGGGAAAATAAGGTCCAGAATGGAAAAGACCTTGGCTGCTGATTAGATCCGTGGTTCTTAGGTATGTGTACCCCTGAGGGTACGCAGAGGTCTTCCGGGAGGTACATCAGCTCATCTAGATAGTTGCCTAGTTTTACAACAGGCTACATAAAAAGCACTAGCGAAGTCAGTAGAAACTAAAATTTCACACAGATAATGACTTGTTTATATTGCTCTATATACTATACACTGAAATGTAAGTACAATATTTATATCCCAGTTGATGTATTTTATAGTTATATGGTAAAAATGAGAAAGTGAGCAATTTTTCAGTAATAGTGTGCTGTGACACTTTTGTATTTTTATGTGTCTTTTTGTAAGCAAGTAGTTTTTAAGTGAGGTGAAACTTGGGATACACAAGACAAATCAGACTACTGAAAGGGGTACAGTAGTCTGGAAAAGTTGAGAGCCCCTGGTGTAGTGGGTCCCTGAGCTGGAACCTGGAGTAGAAGGTGGGCTCAGGTTCCCCTATCCACTGCTGGGGAAGTGGCACTAGATGGGCAGTGAAGGGGAAGCCTGTCTGGGCCTGTTTGTAAGAAAAGACTTTGATACCCCGAAAGAGGATGACACATACGACTTGGTCAATGGGCTAAGGCACAAACACAGAGCCTCTAGCCCCTCAGAGAGCCAGGAACTGAAGGCAGGGCAAGAGGCAGAAAGGAGGTGTCTGACCTGGAATCAGCTAATCCCCAGAGTGACCAGGAGGAGGCACACTAGTAGTGAGCAGACTGTAATATGGGCTTATTGCCAGCTGAAATGACAGACATTATGGTGGCAGGGCATCTTGTTGCTGTGAATATGGCAGAGGGATGAAGGGAAAGAGGAAATGAATTCCCGTCTCACTACGAAAAGCCTCAACTGTCCCATAGATAACAAGGGCCAAATCCTCAGCTGGCGGAGATCAGCAGCTGTGAAGTCAATAGAGATACAGTTGTTTATACCAGATGAGGATTTAGTCCTAAATGCCTAATTGCCTTTCTGGGTGTCAAACCCCCATATGCCTCCAAACTCTCTGACACAGGCTTTCCTCTGCAATGCAGTTACACTCAATACAAAACTCCTCAGCACGTTGACCATTTACTCGGGGGCCAGTGCAAAATCAAAATAAACACCATAAATAATACTGCACTGATTGGGCTGGACTGGGAGAGTGCAGTGAGTAAAGAGGAGGGAGCTTGGGGAGGTTGCACCACATAATTCTGGGGTTCCTGCTACCCAATTTAGGTCTAATGTGCCATACAAGACATGGGGTCTTGGACGTGATTGGGGAAAATGTGGGCAGAAATGTGTTTCCAGCTGGTTAGGGTTGTTAATGAGAAAAATTATATAGGCTCCTAATTGGCATGTCACTGTAAAAAAACCTGCGCCCCTAACAGATGAAAATTAGATAGGCTTTCACACATGCTGGGTAATAGGAGTCCAATTGCAGAGGACTCAAGGGGAGAGGAAAATCATTACTAATACATTTTAGCAACCTCTAAAAATGACCTCAGATAGCTTTTCTATACTTTCTCTGTGATGTTAAGGTCCAATAGCTCAGAAACTTATAGGACTAGATGCGAGTCCTGTGGCCCACTGGAAAGCTCAGAATCTCTCTTTTTGTATGGTATGTAGTTCCCATTTTTAGCCTCGATGAGTCACATACTGAACCTTAAAGCCTCGATCCTGCAAAGACACATGCACATGTTTAACTTTTCACCCTTTGAGTAGTGCCAAATATTCAGTTAATGAATTATTCCCTGTCCTCCTAAATAAAGTTAAAATTACAGCCTCACTGCTGTCCCTTTCTTATAGATTAGTTCATTCTTAGGGGCTTTGGAATATTTTTATTAATGTAAAATAACTTGGAAACAGCTGAAATGCTATAGTTCACACCCCCCCCCCACTTTTAGGTGATTTTCTCCTATAATTACTGTTCTATTATTGTGTGTGGCTGTACCGGTCTGGCTCACCTGTGTGTTAGCATAAGCAAAATAGATATTAGATGTTAAGTTGATAAGACTGTGTTTAGACCAGTGGTCCCCAAACTTTTTCTGTCATGCCCTCCTTTATCAATAATGGAGCCTATCTGTGCCCCACCCCAAAAGCCAAGGCTGCAGCCAGGGTCCAAGACTGGGGGCGGGGCTGGAGCGGAGCTGAGGGCAGAGTGAGGCTGGTCACACTTCCTCCCCGCCCACCCCATGTGGACTGGCCCAGGCTCCACCATCTCCCCCACAATGTTCCTCCATGCCCCCCTGGGGGACATGCCTCACAATTTGGGGGCACTAGCTTAGACTCTATTAAATGCTTATAGGATGCTGCATGTATTGATCTCACTTAAATTTCTATAGCCCATAATTTAAAATTATACTGAATGTTTGCATAGTAAACCTCTGTAATTGTGAAGCTCACTGAACAGGAAAAGCAGCATTGATTAAGGTAAAGCGCTGGAGATGGCCCATTAAAAACAAATAAGGTATTGTGTGCCATCAAAGGAGAGAGGCCCTATTGATTGCATTCCTAACTCCCTAATGAAGGGGAGACTTATGGATGAACTCATCCCATCAGTTTGAACTCTGGAGTAGGGGGATAAAAATCCCTGACAAGGAGAAACTGAATTTCTGTGTTTGAACCCTTGCAAAGGCTGGAGTTAAGAAACAAGAAGACCGAACTCCCCAGGATCAACCTGGATTAGCCTTAGAAGACATTCAGAGTTGACAGATTACTAATCTGTCACCTTTTGGAAACATGGTCTGAATTTTTGTGTATATGTGTTGCCTGCTTTAAGCTATAAATAACTAATTTTTTATAGTTAATAAATCCTTAATTAGTTTACTATACGATTGGCTACCAGCACTGTCTTTGGTGTGAGAGGTAAGGTAAAAACTGATCTGGGGTAACTGACTGGTCTCTTGGGTCTGGGAGCAATCTGAATATTTTGTGATTTCTTTGGTGTAAGTGACCATTTATCACCAAGGGCAGCGTGCCTGGATGGCAAGATAGGCTGGAGACTATCTGTGACTCTGTGGAAAGACTGTTACAGTGATACAGGAGTTCATATCTGTTTCTGAGTTGGTTACATCTAATTATAGAACTGCGGTTCTCAACTGGGGGTCTGCGGCCCATTAAAGAGCTACAAGCCGCTTTCGGGTGTCCACCTAAGTAAACCAGAGAGCATACAAGTGGAGTGTAGATGGGGAATTGAATCACTTACTTGCTTATTTCCCTGCATTTTTTTAGGGGTTGCATTGGTGGGATATGTGGTCCAGAAATGTGAACTCAAAGTTAACGCAGCTTCTTGTGTGGGAATATACACATTTAAATATGTACATTATATAAATTATTACATGCACTGAAGATTAGCAGCCTCTTTTTACAGTGTATACAAAAAAAGCAAAGAGCAGACCCACACTGAGGCTCATTTTCTTTTGGCAAAAAGGGGCAATGTGACTAGAACTTCACTTCATTTTGCCAAATGTTCACACTACAGTACTTTCGTGTTTGGTATCTTATGCCAAGCAAGACAGCAACTCTGCTCTTTCAGAATGCCTATTGTAACTGTGGTGCAGAAAGCCTGCAATTGCAGGCCTAATTGTTTTCTGGGCCCTCCAGAACTGATTCAGAATGGCAGTTGGGGAGGGAGGGAGCATCTCATGGAAAATTGCCAACAGTGCAAGAGCCACCTCAAGCTCCTTCCCAGCTATTCCTCTCCTCAGCTGAGCTGCCAGCATAGTCTCCAGCCACAGGAGGGAGGCAGAAGTGGCAGGCACTGTGTACAAATGGGGGAGCAGAAAAAGAAGATAGCTGCTTCTCAAATATAAATGCTGAAAAGCAGCAGTAATAGCCCTCAAGAGGAAGGAAACTGGTAACATGAGAGAAGAGAAAAAGGAAATCTTGTCTCCCATACCCTAAACTGTGTCAATATCCCCTCTGCTGAGTGGGGAGCCATGGGGCAACAAAGGATGGACACAGATTTTCCCTCAAAATGAACCACCACACCAGCAGCTTTCCTGAGGGAGAGAGGTGTCTTGGAGAGGACAGGTAAACACAGTGAGAAGCAAAGGAAAGGCTTAGACTTCAGCTGGGCAGAGAGAGAGGTGGATGTGACATTACACTCCATATTCTTTATGAAAATATGCTTATGATATGGATATGATACAACTGAGATGTACTTTATGCAAGATGGCTCATGTAAGGTATCATTGGAAAGGTTATGGTTTTACTGAATGTGACTATCCAATTTGTAGGCCTGTATCATTTCTGTATCTGAAATTAGGAATATTGACTATGTATCTGTATTTCAAATGGGTTACTTTGTGTGTCACCCCTAACTAGCTCTTCAGGTACAACAATGAAAACGCCAGACAGTGCTTACGGCCCATTAGCAAAGACAATGGACTGTAAAAGAGCATAGTCTTCCTGTGGATGCTTGAGACAGCCTGCAAGCAATGGCTGCCACAGCCACGCAGAGACATGGGTATCAGTCACCTGGTACTGGATACCCCTCCCGCCTTTTGGAATGTCAGTGTTTTTCCACTGGGAGACAAAGCGTTCCCACCTTACACAAGAGCAGTATAAGGCAGGGGAGTGACATCATCTAGGTTCTCCTCTGCCTCCCCACCCAAAGAGACCCTGAAAAACACCTGGAAGCAAGAACTGAACTGGGGGGAGAAGGGTTGAGCCCAAGCTGGAAAGGCGACTAGCTTGTGAGTAATAATACCTAAGGTCTCAAGCTGCAGACCAGTGCAGCTACCTTTAAAGACTTTGTGCAATCAACCTGCAACAATAGCTAGAGTAAGAAATTACTATTTGTAACCAATTTCTTTAGTGAAACAAACTTAGTTTGCATATTTTATTTGCTCAGTAATCTGCTTTGTTCTGTCTGTTATCTCTTATATTCACTTAAAATTTTGTACTTAATAAACTTATTCTTGCTTATAATATAACCCAGTTTGTGCAATTCATAACTGGGGGGCGGTGGTAAGAGGCTGTGCGTACCTTCCTCCCCACTGAGGAAGAAAGCGGATTTCACAATATACCTTTGGGTCTGCACTCCAAGGGAGGTGGACCCCTGAGTGCTGGGGCAAGTCCCTTAAGATGAGCCTTCCCAGAGCCGGTCTCAATGTCTGTGTCTTTCTGCAGTTGGGTGTGGCCCTGCCTGTGTGTGCTGGAGGAGGCTTAATAGCCTGGCTCAGCAAGACAGGTAAATAGGGTGTCCAGGCTGGCAGAACAGGCAGACTCAGTGGTATCTCAGCAGGTCCGGTGGCACCCTAAGGGGGGCAAACTGTCACAGTGCAGTCTCAGGGAGATGGAAAGAGAAGAGGGGGAAACCACTCTGGAACCAAACTAAAAATAATGGGGAGGAATGTGGGACAGAAAAAGGAGAGTGGGAGGGGGAAGAGACGACATAGCATGGCAAAAGAAAAAATAGACATGAACAACAGAACAGGGGAGAAATGTGAAAGACAAAGAATGATAGGGAAAGAGATGTTGCTTTTTTGAAGGAAATTGAAGTAAGAGGAGATGAGAACAAAAAGAAATTATAATTAAAGAGAGAAGACAGACTGGAGAAATGAGAGACACCATTATAGGGGTGGAGCAGGAAAACCATCTTTGGAAGCATCACACACTGTGCCAGGGGTGCCAACAGCCAGTGCAGCAGATATGGCCTGATGTGTAGAACAATTTATACTGCCTCTTTTTTTTTTTACCTCCCTACTTGACACACTGAAATTTCTATACCACTGAACAAACGTTTTCCCAATGAACATAGTGATTAATTTCACTAGCAGAAAATTGGCTAAACTATTGATCCAAATGTCCCATCAGTAAAGCAATCCTAATTATGTACTTGAAAGGAGAGTCCAATAAAAGCCATGGTGAAAACAGGTACAGAAATTAGTAAAAAGATGATAATCCTCTAGCTTTCAAATGGAGGTGATGCCCCTGTGTTTGCCTTTTGCCATTCTGACCTTCTGTGTCAAATGGGTATGGTAAGACACCTTCCAAATTGCTCCTGTTAAAGTAAAAGAGAAAAGGTCTAAACCTGTCCCACGAACTGTTCCCTCATAAGCAGGAGATGGAGTTTCATGAGTACAGCCCAACCTCTTGCCTTCTGAGCTGTTCAAATAAAATTAGCATTTAAGTAGGAACTAGCATATACATTTTATAAATATGGTTTAGAGACTAATTTCATATTTTATTAATTGATTTGCATCTAGCATGTGGCTCTTGCTCTGGTTTTACTATCCAGTATGCGGAGCGCTGCAAACCTTAGTCTGTCTCACTTTATGAACAGTAAATTCCTCTCTTAAATGTCAACATTGCCAATACATACATTAAAATTTTATCCAAACAGATTGTTTCAAGAGATTTTAAAATGTTTTGCACATTTTATGTGCAATATCTTTTCTTATAGATGTCTATCTTGATTTTTCCCACTAATTTGGCAAGATTTGAAGCGTGAAGATTCATTACAGGCCAAGACCACGGCAAACATGATGAACTTCTGATGAACACACACCGCTCAGACCAACAATGTCTAATTACAGCACATGACACTCTCAGATGCACACTTCCAATTCCCCACACAACCACTGTTGGAGCCATTAGTGTGTTCTCAACTGCTGTGGGTTATCTCTGTAAAGTGATGGAGTCCCCACCCAATTGCACATAAAATCTACACCGTCATTGTAGAGTCAAATAGTTATCCCTTCTGAGATACAATTTTATTAACAAAAAGGTAGTTCTAAAAGACCACTACGTTGAGCTTAGGCTCGGATGCTCCTAGGGTTCTTTGCCTCAGGGCCGGACTAATTTGAACCTCCTCCCAAAGGATTACTCCCATTGCCTTTATACTCCAGCACTATTGAGTCAGCAATAATTTGCCAGCAGCTTCCTGCAAGGTTCCAACACCTGATAAAAGTGTGGGGGCAACAGGAGAATTCTGTCCCCCTCCTCCCCCGTTACAGTCCAGCTCGAGGTTCAACTGAAGGGAAGTGTGTTATGTACAATTGCAGAAGGAGTATTTTTAAGAAAATAAATTGTTACTTTAGGATGACAGCCCCTCTCAGAGAAAGTGAGACGGATATCTGGACTGTAAAGGGAAGTTGGAAATTGGCAATTCGTTTCTTGGAGCAAGGGAAATAATAATAAAAAGAGGGGGTAGACAGGGGTGGTAATGGTGAAATGCTTGTGCTGCTGTCCCTGCTCTGGGGTAGTAGTGGGAGCGGATGGAGTGAGGGAAACACCCTCAAGTATAATATAAAGCAAGAGGGGAAATAAAGAGTGGTAATGCTTCAGGAAATGCAGGAGTAGGAAAGAGATACTTTGGTGCACTGGCAATGGAAACTTGAGATTGGGGTAAAGCTCACCTGCCTTCCAGAGACAGAGGGACTTCCTTCTTTCGATAACGTTGCCCATCACCATGGAACCTGAGTACCTGCACAGCCCCAAGTTATGTTGGAGATGGAACAACCACCCCACTTCTGCTGCTTCAGAGGGATTTACAGCCCCAGAGACACAGGGTTTTGAACTCTGAGAACTGGAAATGCAGAGAAGTCATCATAGGAATAAAGGGCTAAATTCCAAGGTGGCATTCATGATGGTGTAAGTTTCAAGTGGGGATGCTTGTAAAACGTATATGTTGAAGGTGTAGTAGTGTGTGGTTGTAGCAGAAACAGCAACCAACAGGAGTGTAGCATATGAAGTACAATGACAAATTCACACACATTTTATTGATATGTAACCAGCACCTCCATTGATGTCTCATCTGAATTTGTCCCTATGCCTAAGTGGTATCTGGTTATACAGTATGTATAACTAGTAGGGATACTTCGTATCAGGGAGTTATCTCACAGGAGAGGAGTCTAAGCTAGATGTCTGTCCTGTAACAAGCCGTCGCTAATAATAAAATATTCAGACTATTATACCTCCCACACTCCATGACTGGTAGTGAGATGCTCCAACATCATATAAGCCCCTGACTGGTACACAAGCTACAGTGGGCTGACCATACTGGCCAGCCCCAGCCCCTAAATAAGCAATGCCTTGCATTTTACCTGTCTTAAAAACAAGATCACCTACACAACACTCACTGATTTTAAGGGGAAAAATGTCAGTAAGCAGTTGCCCCTTACAATAATTCCTTTTAACGACCCCCATGGTATCTCTTTCTTTCCCACACCCCTCTTCCCCTGGATTCTGTGTCACTAAGGCACTGTGGTTTTAGAGGGAATAGCAATAGGTTCACACCTGGCCGTCTGGGCCACAAAACCAATAGGACCCTATGGAGCATTCTTGGTCAGAGGCAGAAGTGGAAAGTATCGCAATCCCACTTTTTCTTAGCAATCAGGGAAGCAGCCTCTTTCCCTTGCACAGCCTTGTCTGACCACCATTAAGGTCTGGTCTAAACCTAAGCTTCAGTTGACATAGCTACACCGTTCTGGTTGGCAAAAATTGTTGTGTCCTGTGCAATGTAGTTAGGACAACCTAACCATCTCCCCACTTCCCATAGACACAATTAAGTTCACAGAACAATTCTTCTGTAAACCTAGCTACTGCCTCTCAGATACATGGGTTAACTACATCAATGGAAAAATCCCCTTCTGTCAATATAGGAAGCATCTACTCTACAGCACAACTGCAGCGCCATAGCTGTGCCATGTAGTGTAGACTTCCTTTAAGAGACTGAAAAGTTTCTCACTGCTCAAGCAACTACCACTCTGCCTCTCTCTGACTGCCTCTCACTGTCGCGGTCTTAGAACCTTCTCCCCAGGTGTCCTTTCAGTGAAATCATTGAAAACATACTCTTCTAGAATCTTCTACTCAGGTCTCAGTGACATCACTAACTAAATAACCTACTGTTTTGTGATGTTCTACCTACTGTTCTAGAATGTTTTTCCCAGATGCATGTTGCATCACCAACTGCCATTTTGCCCTACTCCTACAAGTGATACATAAAAAAGTGACTGAGGAAAGCCAACCAAATGTCTGGGAAAGAATAGGTTTTGAGATAACATAAGACGCACCAGCTATTATCACAGGGATGAGAGTTACAGTATTTGAAAGATGGGGAAATTAAATGTTCCTTTACAAAATGATTTAATAAAAACATGAATCATGAAAGGAAATTTCTGTCTTTTATTTTAAATGAGTTAACCTTGGGGACTAGAGAAAGAGCATGACATCATAAGTGATGTGTTTGGAAAGCCGGCTCAGTGTAACAGTGGATGAGGCCATGATTACTTAAGGGACCACCCTGCAATATGCTTTTACCCAGAGTTTACAAAAAAAGAGAAAAAAAATACATTCTTAGGGATTTCTTTGTTCCTACATTTACATTTTAAAAAATGTCAAAGGCAAGTACTGGTTCTCAGATAAAGCAAATATGATGCCTTTGTGTAGCTAAATATCTACCAGTGCAAACAGAAAACAGCTTATATCCTCCCAGGAAATACAGATATTCTTTGTGAGGCAGTTATTTGATAGCCAAGGAATTTGTATCTCAGAATCTCTTGTTTCTGTGTTTGTGCACATACAATACTACACGTATATTGTCAAATGGTGATAACACTTTGCATCTAGGGCTTCTCTACATGAACAACTACCCCGCACTAGGCTGCTGTGTGTCTAACTGTACCTGTGCATCCTGCTGACTGATGTGTTAACAGTTCATTAGAGCACTTTGAGCTAATCCCCTTTCAAAGAGGACTAGATCAAAGCACTCAAATGGACTGTTAAGGTGTGCCAACAGTGTGTATGTGGAAGGCTAGTGCAGGGTAGACTCACAATCCAGCTTGCTGTGGTCTACTTGTTTGGACAAACCCTTACATATAGCACTAGCCTGTTTTTTGTTATGTGCTTGCGTTGCACAATGAGGGTGATTCCTCTAAATCCTAGTACTAATAATCTGAGAATTTAGGTGTTATTAGCTTCATTTTACTAATAGGAATCTAAGGCACAATGAGGTGAACTGACCCACCCAAGGTCGCACACAGAGTAAGTGACAAAGTCAGAGACAGAACCCAAGAGACAGATCCTCCACTGGGGTAAATCAGTATAGCCGCATTGATCTAGCCCAAGGTGTCTTGACTCCCAGCCCCCTGTATTAATCATTAAATAACACTGACTTTTTACTGAACTTCAGTGGATTCCGCAGCCAAGGCATCTATTTTTCCTTGTCCAGAAAGACAAACTTTATGGTGTAATAGAAATAAAGAGGAAAAAATAAGTTTCCATTCAAATCTCATGTATATTTTTAATCCACTACAAATTTGATATTCTAGAAGGTTTGTAGTTCAGACTGTGTTCTAAAATTGGAGTTCTAGATTTTCCCATTTCTAAATTTTAATTGGTAAGAATGAGTGATCTGCTTCCAACATGCAAATAATACATATACAAATTAAGTGCAACATCAAACACAGTATTTCTCACCTGCTAGGTGACCTTGGCAAATCCCTTCCCCTCTCTGTGCTACAATTTCCCCATCTGTACAATGGAAAGTGCTTTGAGATCTACTGATAAAAAGCTCAATTTAGGAACTAGGCATTATTATTAATATTGTGTAATTTATTTTATACAGTGCTTGGATGTTACCTCCGTCTACATTAGAAGGTGTCTCATGAGCAGTTATTGGATTAAAGGAGAACTAGCAAATAAAAATACTTTTTCCTTAGTTACAATAATAATAACACCTTAGAAACCACAGAGGGAAATGGGTTTCCAAATTAGGTCTAACCTTGAGAGTTTGTTTTCATATGTTAATCCCTGTGCACATTGGGAGACTTTACTGACACTTCCAGCTACTTGCTGCGCTCATGCCCCAGCATGATGATATTATTTCACCTGCCTCAGAAGTTATGTGTAGTCTCTCTCCTTCATTCTGTAGGGAGACGGGGTGAGCAGAGCAACAGCTCCAGTTTGTGTGTTGGACAAAGGAACGTAAATGCATTGACTATTTGACTGGGCAACAAAATGGCAGATGAACCTCAGTGTTGATAAATGCGAAATAATGCACATTGGAAAACACAATGCCACCTATACATACAAAATGATGGGGTCAAACTTAGCTATTACCACTCAAGAAAGAGTGTAATGGCATAGCACCCATCTCTTATGAGCACCCTCTTCTGGTCAGGTATGTCTGCAGTCTTTAAACAGTCCTGGCTCTGGTGTCAGGCAATACCCCCAGGGCTTACTCTCTGGAGGTAATGGTTTCACCATCTCTGGGCCCAGCTCTCCAGAGCCTCTTCTGGGGGTTTAATCACAATCCAACTGTAGGCCAATTCCCCGGTGGCCTATGCGTGACAGGGAGACCCAGGCCCACCCACTACTCTGGGTTCCAGCCCAGAGACCCTAAGAATAGCAGCCACACACCACCATTTCCCTTTAACAAAACTGCTTTCAGTTCCCTGGGCCACTTCCTCACAGCCCCAGCCTTCACAAATGCTTTAATTCAGCACTCTTCTGTGTTCAGTCCCAGCAGCCAGCTAAGAGCTCTCTCTCCTTTTCCCATAGAGCCCTGCGTGGATAAAACATTTCTATCCGCACCCAATCCATGATCCCCATTTGCAGATATAAAGTGGATAGCTACAGATTTGCAGGGCTGTACTCCCTGGGGCTCTGCCAGCACTTAGCTGTCTATGGTGCTACAGTCCCTTTAGCCAGCCAGGAGCACTATCTGCACTCCTTCAACTCCTGCTAAGAACTAAACAGCCACCTGCACTGCAGCTCTTTTTATACTAGCCTGCAACCCTCTGATTGGCTAGCCCCTTGCAGCCTCCCCCTGATTGGCTGCTTCCTGCACAATCTCTCTAGGCCACTTGGAGGATTTAGCTCCACTGCTTCTTTCCTGGGATGGGTGTGGGAGGACCCTGAGGCCTCCAGCAAGAGGCCTCTGGGCCTCCTCCACCCCATCACACTGAGATCTTGGAGTTATCATGGATAGTTATCTGAAACCATATTCTCAATGTACAGCAGCAGTCAAAAAAGCTAACAGAATAGTAGGAACCATTAGGAAAGGGATAAATAATAAGATAGATAATATCATGGTGTCACTATATAAATACATGGGATGCCCACACCTCGAATACTGTATGCAGTTCTGGTAGCCCTATCTCAAAAAAGATATATTAGAATTGGAAAAAAGTACAGAGAAGGGCTATGGAAATTATTAGGGGTATGAACAGCTTCCATATAAGGAGAGATTAAAAAGACTGGGACTGTTCAGTTTAGAAAAGGGATGTCTAAGAGGGGATATGATAGAGGTCTATACAATCATGACTGGTGTGGAGAAAAGCGAATAAGGAAACGTGATTTACTCCTTCACATAACAGAAGAACTAGGGATCACCTAATGCAATTAATGGACAGCAGGTTAAAACAAACAAAAAGAAGTACTTCTTCACACAACGCATAGTCAAACTGTGGAACTCATTGCAGGGGATGTTGTGAAGGCCAAAAGTATAACTGGGTTCAAAAAAGAATTAGAGAAGTTCATGGAGGATAGGTCTGTCAATGGTTACTAGCCAAGATGGTCAGGGACACAACCCCATCTTGAGTGTCTCTAGAAGCTGGGACTGTCCGACAAGGGATGGATCATTCAATAATTGCCCTGTTCTATTCACTCCCTCTGAAGTCTCTGACATTGGCCACTGTCAGATGACAGGATACAGGGCTAGATGAACATTGGTCTGACCCTGTACGGCTGTTCTTATGTTGATTATATCACTGATAATTTAGCTTTCTAAGGAGTGTTTTTCCTCTGGCTTAGTTCAGTTCTATTTACATAGCTCTCTGAGCCTCTCTCACAGCCTACCTAGCCCACAGTCACCACCAAAACATGGGACCAGTTGCAATTCTCCTCTCACCCAATCCCCTTTCCAACTCCAAAACCCCTGTCAAAGTTATCACACTTGGGATTTTGGAGTCCTTGACCACGGATGCATGAGATGGGAGTCCCTATTCCCATTGACACATAGAATTGTGGAGGGCTTCTTTACCAGTTCGTGGGATTTTAGGGCAACGCTGCTGACCAGCTCATGGGATTTTTGGGGATCCTATCTAACAAAACATGGGATTTTTGAGGGATCTTGCCCTTCAGATTATATTATTTGGGAAGACACTCCCCATAAGACAATTTTTCTTGCTGAGGGCAAATGCTTACTATGAGGTTCTTTTTACCACTGACTGTGGTGTAGGGAGAGGTACAAGGATAGGTCTGAAGGTCTTTTTATTATCCATTGATTCTCCAGCAGAAATGTCTCTTGTTCCTCTTGAAGACGATCTGTAGGTGGCAGCAGCGCAAGCCTTGGGTGCTCCTGATGAATGTTTTTATGGGTCACTCTCCATAAGCTCATGCACATGCAGACGTGAAGAAGAGCTCTGTGTAAGCTGGAATGCTTGTCTCTGTCACCAACAGAAGTTGGTCCAATAAAAGATATTACCTCACCCACCTTGTCTCTCTAATATCCTGGGATCAACACAACTACAAAAACACTGCATGAAACAATGGGAAATACTGTCATATGAATATGGGCAACCTCTAGTAATCATATAAATATTATAATGAATTGGCTAGGGTATATGTTTCTACTGCCCTCTGTGGGATAGAACCAAAACTGCTCATATGTGAGTCATGGGCCTTGTACTGCTAGTAGCAGGTAGATATTTTCCTTTAGATTACACAGTTGGAGCCTCTGTGCTTCTGAAGATGGAGTTTATGAGAGCTATAACTGCTGTTGACATGAAGTGCCCCATGGTCCTGATGCCATCATGGGGAAAAACATATGTGGCCACAGATATGTTACATTATTATATGAAAAGATTATTTTTCCCATTTTTAAACAATCCCTAAAATGTATTCCTTTGAATGATATATTCCCTCCACAATGTTCCCAGCTCCAACCATTAATGTCTTATTTTTCCCACGTGGGAGCTCTGAATGTGGGAAAGTCTCTTCTTCTAGCACCTGTTGCATTGCATGAGGCACCCTCTGTTTAATATGAAAAGGTTACACATACTCAGCCAATCAAGGCAACTGACAAGCCAAACATTCTTAATCACTTTATAAATGGATTCTCTTTTCACACGGTTTGTGTGCATTTATCAGCAAAGTCCATATCAAGAGAGGTCAACCAAAGCATTCCCCAGATCTCCATTGCCCTTTCCACAATTGAGATTGCCCATTTAAACTTTGGCGACCAATCCTGTTCTTTACAGAAGCTGTGACTTGCGGTAACATTTACTTCAGATGAAATTTACTCACACAAGAGTGATGGAATGCCCGCAAAGTCTGGCTTGACTATGGGGGCAGGGCAAAAGGAAATGCCAAGGGATGATCTCTTACAGACCTGAAATCTTGTTTCTTTCTGATCCAGTATACATTTCTGTTTTTTATTTTTCTACTAAGAAGTGCATTGAGCTCCTGAAGTAGAGGAGATATCATTAACTTATTGAGTATACATACAGTGTAAAGGGTATTTCTATCAAAAAAAGGTTTGTTCCCTAAATTATGTGTGTGCAACCAGAAGAGGAAACTGCTTCCTATACACAAAGGGATCAGAAGGGAGCTCCTCTGTAGGGCGCGAACAATAATAGTTAAAGATCAGTAGTAGTATTGCAGCACTGCCTGGGAGACCCAGTCAGAGACCAGGAACCCACTGTGCTAGGCACGGTACAAACACAGAAGAAAAAAAGTTCAGACTAATAATAAATATTATTAATTATTATTAGTAATAATAATTAACAATTCAACATGTTATGGACATTAATATATTAACCCTCACAGGTTAGGTAAATAAATATTCTCATTTCCATTTTACAGACAGTGAAATGAAGGCATAGGGAGTTCACACGACTTGCCAAAGGTCAGACCATAAATCTGGGGCTGGGCTGGGTACAAAATGCAGAACTCCTGACTCCCACTCATGTTTTTTAATTTACAGATTAAGCTTCCTCCTTATCCTCATGTTGGGTTTACATATATAAGCTCGATGGAGCAGAAGGGCAAAAGCTCATTTAATCTTGATTTTCAATATGAATACAGACTGTGAAAGCAGGGCCTCACAGTCCTTTATGACTTTCTGAGTTTTAAGCAGAAGGTGTGAGAAAAGTTATGCACTTCTATGAATATTATATTCCGAGTTCAGAATATGTGTTATAAGAAGCACATCAGTAAGGGACTTCAGTAGAGTTCACAGTCAGAATGCAGGAGTCTTACTTGAAGGAGAGCTTGTAAAAGTCTAAAGCAATGAAACTGCTTGTGTGACCTTTTCACCAATGTGAGTGAGAGGTTCACAATCTGGCCCTACATTTTCAAAATACAACACCTGTTTGTATCATGTGACTTTGTGAGCAAAAACATTTATGCACACAAGCTACAGCACTAGCATGGGATGTGCTGGTGACAGAATTTATACCCGCAAAACCCATTTCTCCAATAGAGTCTTGGTGATGCAAGTTCTCCCACCTGTGCACAAAATTTCTAGTCCACAAGAATTGTGTGTTCAAGTATTTCTTACATAAAGTTGCACACACACAAAAGGAGGCCACAGGTTAATGAAACTTTGAAAATGTGACTCTTTGTTTCAAGTACTAAGGAAAAGAAGTATTTAGAAAGCAGGCAAAGAGGGAATTACTGGGGTCAGCAGAAATCTGAGTTCACTCCCTAATAATACCCCAAAATACTGTACATGCACAGATAAGCTTTCCTCGTCTCTTCTTAGGCTAGGAGTTGCCAATTTTTCTTCATTTATCCATGGAGCAAAACTGCATTACAATATCATAAGTTTTCTAACATATTTCACTGTCATTTTGCTTTGCAACATGCTAATGATGCAGCAGAATATTACAACACTGCATTATGCCAGGAAGAAGCATCTTACTTGAAATCTATCTGGAGCTCTTCAAAGGCAAGCTCAGCCATGTCTACACTACCAACTTTGGATCAATGCAAGTTATACTGGCGTAATGCCACAGTTAGTACATTGCTCATGTGCATGCATACTTGGTTCCTTGCATTGATGCTGTGCATACTCATCAGGAGTGCTTGTGTTGATGCACAGTGTGGTGCACCATGGGTAGGTATCCCAGCATGCCACTCTGCATCATTCAGAACACTAGGCTTGCAAGATGCAGGAAAGATCTGTGGAAAGTAGAACTGTCATTTGAATTTCAGAACTGCTGGCAAACATATTTCAAGCTCAAACACTTTAGCAAGCATTCAGTTCCCATTTAGTGAGCGTTACAAACTTTACTCCTGTGCAGGTGAAGTAGCACATGCAACTCCCCTCTCCGGCGGCTTGAGCACTGAGAGTTTCAGGTACTATAGCTACTCTGCAGCTCAGATCAAAGGCTGTGGGAAGGGCAGCAAAGATGCACAGAGTTCTAACATCATAGATGCCTACAACTCTGGCTGGCTGGCTTTGGTTCACACACATTCTGTCCCTCTTTTGCTACATTAGTCTGCAAAAGAGGGCTGCTAGCCACACATCTTGGGCTGAGTTAAAGGAAAATAGCCATACAGAGATAGCACAGTGCCAAAATCAGAGACCATCTCAAGCTGTATATCAAAGGTAATACAAAATAATAGCCGTGAAGGAAATCAGATGCCAAGCCATGGGGATTGTTGTATTTCAGGATACTGGGAATTCCATAGAAAACTGAGATTTATTAGTGAAGTACGTAATTATAAGCTTTATTGATCATGTCTGCACAATAGGAGTAACAATTACTAGAGCTGGATGAAATTCTTAGCCTCACCTTTTTTTCACCCCAAAATGTGGATTTGGGTTGACCAAATCATTTAATGAATTTGTGTTGATTTTGACTAATTGTGTTAGTAAAAAGAACCCCAAAACCTAAAAACGAATTAAAAAAATCAAATTCTTTCAATTTCTTTTTACTTGGAGTGACTTTTTCTTTTGACATTTACTTCAGTTTTATATACAAAAATCAAAACATTTTACAAAGCTCAAAAAGAAATGTTTTGTTCAATCCAAAATGATTTTTTTCCTGACTTTTCGGTTCTCTGAAAACATTCAAAAAATGTTCATTTAGGGTTGAATCAAAACAACGTCCATCCCAATTTTTCAGCACTGCAAGAGAAGTGAAAAATCAGTTATTCACACGGTTGTAGTGACTGTGCAGCACCGACCGAATTCACAATATCCTATCCCAGCATGCACTGGGGCCCAGATCTTCAAAAGTGTTTAGATTTCCCAGTTTTGATCATCAGAATGTGGCCACCTTATCTGAGCACTGCCTGCCCATGACCCCCACCTTGCCCCCTCTTAGCACCAGCCCTGCCCCCTGCAGGCTCCTATGCTGGTGGCTGCACAGGAGGGTGTCAGAGGGCTGCCTGCATTGGCCCGATATTGCTTCTCTGCTGGGGGAATTCCCACGGGGGCCCTTCCAAACCCTCAGTGTTGTACTTCTACCACCAGAGCAGCACGTGTAATAACCCTGGCCCTGGCTCTAGCACCTGCTGTCCTGGGAGAGAGACAGCGAATGAGAGGGCAGCTTGAGCTGGGGAGGTGGCTTGGAATCTGCCCGAAGGGGGCAGTGGGAAGGCGTTTGGAGAAGAAGGAGGTGAATAAAGACTGCGCTGGGGTGAAGAGGGAATGTGCTGAGGAAGCTGTGTTAGAGGAAGCTGGACCATAAGGAGCAGTGTACAAGGAGCCCGGTTGTGAGGGGCACAGAGCGTATGACCAGTGAGGTTGCATGCCTGGGGAAAGCTGTGGCTTTCTGGGCAAGGAGCTATGGTTTGCAGGTGGGCCTGTTGGAAAGAGGTGTGGTTATCAAAGCATGAAAGAAAAGGAGCATCGTAAGCTGGAGAGAGGCGAAGGCGGGAGAACTGGGGAGAAGTTTGCAGCCAGGGAGAGGAGGTGATTTCCTCTTGCTGTGATACAGAGTGTTGTTTGAAAAATTTCTTGTGATGGGAATTTACAGTTTATTATTTTCCTCAGCAAATATTTTATGTTACTTTATATGATTATTCTATTATTCATATTATATTACCATTCCTGCCAAATATCTTGTTTTTTGCTTTATAAAGTTTAAAATGTAAGGTTATTTCTATTCTATTGATTTGCCTCTGCCCCTCCTCAAATTAGACCGCCATAGCTTGGTCACTGC
Source organism: Lepidochelys kempii (assembly GCF_965140285.1). Classification (NCBI taxonomy): domain Eukaryota; kingdom Metazoa; phylum Chordata; order Testudines; family Cheloniidae; genus Lepidochelys; species Lepidochelys kempii. The sequence goes on from NC_136380.1 coordinate 256,112,195, forward strand.
ACATGAAGGGAGACCAGCTGAAAAGGGGCAGAATCTGATCCAATGTCACCATTAGAGCTAGTGAGTAAAACTTTGACGGAACAATTTTTCATTAAAATATGCAGTTCCATCAAAATCAAAACCATGCTGATTTCACTGAAATTTTGTTCAGGATTCCCCCCATCCGCTTCCACCCCGCAAAAAAATTCTGACAATATTTTCAGAATTAAGTTTAGAGTTTTTCATTTTGGAATAACTTTTTGTTTAGAATTGATTTCTAATACAATACAATTCAATATAATACAATATTTTAAAAATCAAAATCAAAGCAAAACATTTCCATGAATCCAAAAGGAATTTTTTTTTCCAGAATTTTCCTTCATGGCGAATTCTGACATTTTTGGGTTTCATCCCTTTTCAAAATGAAGGCCACTTGCGATATTTCAAAACCCTTCCTGAAACAGAATTGTGGTCCTCTGGCCAGTTCTATCATATTTATTGACAAATTCGGTACCACATTCACTAATGCACTTTCAGCCAATCAGATACTTCTTCCTGAAGACTCAAAAAGCTCTTTTCTCACCATTAGCGTCACCGCATGCAATGAATGGAATTTTCCATTCCAAAAAAAGATTATATAGGGAGTTGGGGGGGGGGGGGAAGTACCTGACATCCTTAAACTCTGGATAAATTCTTATGTAGATGTAATAGAGGTGCATTTTGTTTGATATAGGCAATGCTGCATGTAGTTTAATTACAGCTGCTCAGCTGTGCAACATGTTTGTGGGCAGATATTAGGAAATTAGTCTCATGGTTTCATTCCCCTCTAGGTTCATAGGCCTAGCTGACACACCCCATTGTTCTCTCATTGTCCCTTGTTATTCTAGTTTAGGTCACACAGAATTCACATGCTTTGCTCACATTCCTTCACAGTCAGAGGATAACAGTGTGCCGCCATCCTTACATTTCCTGGAAGGCAAAGGAGAATGTAATTCTTTAAATAAGCTTTTTATTTATTGGGTAACCATTGGTGATGCCTCGGAATTCAAGGATGATTATCTTCCATAAAATTATTGCCATTATCTCTGGTGGATCCACAGGTGGCTAATGAGACCGATCCGAGATCCACAGATCTTGTCACAACTGGGGCAGACATTTCCCAATGGAAGGGGCCGATCTGTATTGTTGAGTTGGGCTGCAGCGCATTCTTTTCGCCTTTCCCATTTCTCCATTTTCTGTTGTCTCGACTGGATCTTGAAATATTGGGATCCTTTCCACAAGGCCCTTTTCCATTTTGGTTAGTCGAGGGCTTGGGTTTCCCATGAGTTTGTCAATATTTCACTTCATTTTGGCTTTGAGGGTGTCTTTGAAGCTCTTTTTTTGCCTGCCCCTCGTCCATTGGCCATGGTTCAGCTGTGACAACACAATCTGCTTTGGAAGTCAATTTTCTGGTATCCAAAGAACATGACCAGTCCAACAGAGTTGATGGTGGATGATCAAAGCTTCAACGCTGGAGATTTTGGCTTGGGGCAGAACACAGATGTTGATGTATCAGTCATCCCACTGGATTTGGAAGATCTTGCGGAGGCACTGTTGATGATATCATTCAAGAGCCTTGAAGTGTCTACTGTACATGACCCAGGTAAGGCACAGTCATTTGCATATTGCATTTCCATGACTGATTTACTGATAGTCTTTGTCTTGGATTAGAGGTGAATGAGGTTGAAGAGCTTGCCGTCTATTCTGTATTGGATGTCAAGTCCAGAGGGGAGCTTGTCAGCAATGAGAAGGAGGCTGACAGCAAGGAAAATGGTAAAAAAGGGATGGAGCGATGACATAGCCTTGCTTTACTCCTCTCTTAACTAGGAAGGGGTCAGGTTTGGATCCATTGCTGGTGACCATCAAAGACATGATGTTGGGTAGGTGTCAGAGGAGGGGAACAAATTTTGGTGGCTATCCAAATTTAAGGAGAATTCTCTACAGAGCCTCATGATTGATGAATAAGAACAAAAGAATAAGTACAAGACATCATAGGAACACCCAAGATCTAAGCATTGGCATTTAATTGACTATGTCATTGTTTGTGCTTGTGATGGCATTTACATCACCAGAGTGATGATTGCTGCAGATGATTGCTGGATGGACCATCTCCTTAAGTGCTCCATCTCTTCCATCAAACTTGCATCAAAATGACAAATACGGAAGAAATCAGCCAGACGGAAGATCAACGTTGAGAGCCTTATGGATCCAACCAAACATGACCTTTTCCAGCGGTGCCTCACTGAGAAATTGATGAATATCGAAATTGAGATGGAGGCCCCTGAAGATCACAGGAAAGCACTCAAATTGGCTGTTCATTCTGCGTGTGAGGCAACACTGGGGTTCTCAGTCAGGAAGCTGGTTTGACAAGACTGGTTTGGCAAGAATGATCAGGAAATCCAAGACCTGATTGACTGTAAGTGCAAGGCCTTCTGTGCAGGGCAGAATGTCATTGAATAATTGGGTAACCAACCAATAAACAATAAATGAAACCAGTAAACCAATGAAACAGTCCATTTTGACATTACTGAAACACTTCAGTTTTTCATTTCAGTTAAAAGTATTCAGCAAACGTGAATTAATGAATAGTTTTGGGTCGACCAAAGCTGTATTTTTTTGGTGAATAAACTATTTATTGAAAAACTGTCACCCAGCTCTAAGCTGTACTTCTCAGGATTGGGCCCTTAGTTATACAGGACATGCACGAGATAAATATCACTTTGTGGCAAAGAGTACATGTTGTAGGGAAAGAGTGGCATCACAAGAGAAAGAACCATATAAATTAATAGTTTTACAGTGAGGATCAAAACACAGAAGTGGAGCGGAGCTGTGCTACTTTGCACTAATGGATGCTCAGTCCTGAATGTCAGCATGTCTAGTTCATCAGTGACGAGGTAAATGAGTGAGCAATTGCCTTTATCCGTGGAGGCTGTGGTGACTGATTTAGCTGCTAACATCAGAACTGTTGCCACCTCACCTCTAATGAACTAACACTTTAATGAACACAGCTCCCTTTGCAGAACACTTGTTTTAAGTGTTGAATTAGGCTTGTTAGACAAACCCCAGAGAGGGTTTTCTTTTCTTTTTTCTTTCTCATGATCAGCCAAAGTTAAAAGCCTGTTGTTCTTTCACAAAGTCATAGATTTGTCTTTTTACTATTTCATGAAGGCAATTTTTTTGGCTGCCTGAAATGTCATATTGCCACTGATGTCAATGTAAACACAAGGAGGTTTTAAATCTCTCTCTTTCACCAGCTGCTCTGCCAGTGACATCAATACTTGTTGTCTGGAAACCACTGTGATGGCGCATCACTTAGAGCTAAGTCCTTAACTCCTTACTCAAGCTAAACCAACATTAGACTTGCCTTTGTATTTTTGGGTAAGCCCGTGAAACAAATTTTACTCCTACTCTTTAACCCCAAATATAATTAACTTGCATCTACTGTGATAACATCACTATGTACTGGGCTAGACTGAGGAGAACTAAGCAGGATGACTATCTGGGACAACTCCAAATTTCAATGACTAATAAAAAATAAATGAACAAATAAAACAGGGAAATCTTTGGGTCGCCCCATCAGTCTCTTGCTGCAAGAGCAGTGCAGCCAGCTGCTTGTGCTGGGATCGATGCACAATTGCCAAGTTTTGAGAGGAACTATTCTCCAGGCAAACTGGGAATGACCCACTGAAGGTTTTGTGGGCAGCCTGGTGAATTTAGTACCTATATAGTTGCTTTATCAGCACTGACTAACTTATCACAGCACCTCAATGCTTGCCTACCTCATGATCATCTCCGTGTTTACAGAGAGAAACTATGCAAAGACGTTAAGTGATCTCATTGAGTCCTTGAAGAAACCACTATCCATGGCAGGATGCAAATGCAGGAATTTCTTGCTCTCAATTCCATGCCTAGTCCATTAGACCAGACTGCTCACATGTTACTGAGTTGCTTCCCTTGTGACCTGAGGCCACACTGGCTGCTCAGCAGAGGCGCCAACTCATTTGCTGACAGAGGGATGGGAGGGAGCTTATGGCAGCTTGAGCATCACTCAAGGGTGTGGCTAAGATTTTCATGGGTCTCAAGTGGTACCCCTAGGTTTCTATATGGGGAGGAGGGGATGTGCATAATCTATTATCTTAAAGACAAATTAGTGACAAACTCTCCACCCTAGAAACTGGCTTACCTTGTTAAGAGTATTGTGACTGGATGGCAGAGTTAATTTCTTACCCCACCCTATAAGGAGATTTTGGAAGGAGATACAGGTACATTCTTGCTGTCCCTTGGGACGAGTGTGGCTTATTAGGGGAAAATACAAGGGAGGTCAATATAGCTCATTGACAGTGGCAGCGAGGGTCTGGGACAGATGGATTGTGAGGGCAGGAAGCCTAGGAGAAGCCAAACCTGGGGAGACAGCACAGACTGGAGTGTTAGAGTGTTATTTTGGAGTCACCTACTTGTTAATCAAACCAGACTCCATGAAGGGTGATTTTATGAGTCTGCAATGCATGCATGGCTTTTGTTTGCTTCTTGATGGGGACTCCACTACTGTAGAGCTGTCTTTGCAAGGAGATGGGCCAGATTTTCAAATGGAAGTTAGGTGCCTAACCTGCTGAAGTACTTTTGAAAATCCCCTAGGTGCCTATCTGCACCTTTAGGCACCTAAATGACTTTGAAAATATGACCCTATAAGCTTACTTTTAAAAAATCTGAAAGCAGAGATTAGCTTTGACATTTAGAGGTCTCCAAACTTAAAGACAGGTTTCAGAGTAGCAGCCGTGTTAGTCTGTATTCGCAAAAAGAACAGGAGTACTTGTGGCACCTTAGAGACTAACAAATTGATTTGAGCATAAGCTTTCGTAAGCTACAGCTCACATCATGAATGCATCCGATGAAGTGAGCTGTAGCTCACGAAAGCTTATGCTCAAATAAATTGGTTAGTCTCTAAGGTGCCACAAGTACTCCTTTTCTTTTTGCAAACTTAAAGAGTTATGGCTGAGGGCATTAGCAAATCTCAAAGGCTGATCATGATTACTATTGACTCAAATGAGAGTTTAGCCTGAATATGGGCTTCAGGATTTGTTCCTCAATGCATAAATAAGCATCAAAGGTAGGCAAGAAAAGTTCCTAGCTATTGGAATTTTGCAACCTTGGACATCAAGAGAACAGAAAGACAAATTCCTGGGAACACTTTTGTTCCTATTTTTTGGATCAATAGCAATTTAAAATAGGCATGATGATAACCTCCCATCATTACCAGAGTGGGGTAGACAGTCCTGGCACAGTATAGCAGAGATATGTATAAACTCATCCAGTAATTTAGACCAAGCCACCAAATAGACTGATCCATGACCACTTTTCACAGATTATTTCAAAAAGAACTCATCCGTCACAATGCAGTAAATAATTCATGAGAGCGTTTACCTACACTTTTTTTTCTTTTTTCTATAATTACTTGCTCTTTAAACAGTTCCAGTGCTGTGTATAATGTAACTGACTGTGGCTCAGTCCCCGCATGACAATATAATGCAGGTAATTTGCTTTGGCTGTGTTACTCTATCATTAGTTAGGCTCTCTGTTTAGTATGTCATACTAATGAATGTACAAAAATCCATGCTAACTTTTGCACTGCTTTTCTAGTAGCTATTATAATTAGAGGGGAATAGAGAGACAGAAGTCTAATTAATAATATGTTCATTTCAGTTTTGTGACAAGAGAAAGGAAAATGTGAAGAAGGCTGTTTATTTCTTAAATCAGTATCGTTTCAATCAATGATTATTGCCTACAATGTTGCTATATGTGGATACTTCTTTGTGGATGCATAATAAAAAACAATGAAAATAAAATGTTAAAAAAAACCAGACAAGTAGCAAGAGGAAAACATTTTGTCTTGTACACAACTATTTGGGCAAAGGAGACAAGAAGGCAACAGATGACAGATGAACGAGCCTATGATGGACTGTATTTTTGTGTCAAAACAGAGCCTACTGTCTCTAACAGTTATTCACACAGTTGGTAAGTTATCACACAGCTTGATTTCCAGATCAGCTGGCACACAGAGGCTTAATTATACACCTGGTAAATATTCAGGGAGGACAATATTCTGGCTTCAGATCTGGGCACCCAGACCTAAGGCCAGAGTCTAGCCTTGCTTCTCCTACTGGTCTCAGCTGTATTTGAACTGACGTGACATTGCTCCTTGAATACCAGTGAAGGGGAAGGTCTCAGCTGCACTGTGATGGATTTTTGCTCCCTACTTTTATCTATTTGTGCTTTGATCATACCGGCTACCTAGATGAGGAGCTGGGGGGATTAATTTTAACCTGTTTGTTACCCAGGCAGATTTGGATTCTGCTATCAGACCTGAACTGTTTTTTGGAAAAATAAGGCTGACTCAAACTAATATTCAGAGGCGCTTTTTGCTGTGAAAATGGAATGTAACTGACACTATTTTCACTTTCCCCGCTTTTCTTTATACAAGTTATAGTCTGAGCAGTACAGGTGTGAACATATGGTTCCATTAAAAATGAATTGCCACTAAAAAAAAGGTTTCAGAGGAACAGCCGTGTTAGTCTGTATTCGCAAAAAGAAAAGGAGTACTTGTGGCACCTTAGAGACTAAATTGGTTAGTCTCTAAGGTGCCACAAGTACTCCTTTTCTTTTCACTAAAAAAAAGGAACTTTCGAAGTACTAGACTGGGGGTCTAGAAATTGGAAATAAGGGTTTCATCTCATTTAGCTTTCATGAGCAGAACCTATTAGGAGTTGCATAATCAGGAAGCAATTTGCAGTGCACAACAGCAACTTTATTGATCTTATCCATTTATAAATACCACTGTGCATAAAAAACATTTCCAGCTCAGTTCATGGTAATCGAGCTCAGTTCGTGAGCTGTCAATTCCCCGTACTCCTAATGGAAACTGGGTGCATAGTTCCTCTCCTACTAGCTCTAATTCTCTTCTTACTGGTGTAAATCAGGAATAACTCCATTGAAGTCAATGGTGTGGCCAGGAATATAAGATACTGAGTATATTTAGGATATAGAGGTGAAATGTTAGTATTTAATTAATGTTGTAACGCAGGGCCTACTGGTCTCGGGCCTGTAAGATAATCAGCTTAGCCACGCAAGGCCATAGGCTTGAAAGAGATTGGTATGCCTAGTTGACTGAAAAATAATCCTGTACCAGTAAAGTGTAAGATTACAGTAAAAGATGAGTTTACTCTTGATGTTCTGGAAACTATGCAGCGATGTGCTAATTAACACTACAAGAGGCCCCATAGTAACATTGTTGGGGCTTCTGTAATAACTTCAAGTTGCTATGGTAAGTCATTGATGAAGATGGTAATGAGAAGAAGGGGAACTAAGGGGATAGCCAGTGAGAAATGGGGCATCCATAAATTAGTGAGGTGTGGAAGTGTGGATAAGGAAAAAGGGTTGGAACCCTTATGCGTATGTATGAGCCTTCATAGGCATAAGTATAACTCAGTATCAAAAGTAGTTGCCTGGCCTGTGTGCTGAATGTGAGGAAGGGGGAGGACACATGGAGAGATGCAAGGATTACAACCACAATGATGATGATGATGACGAAGAAGATAATGACTGACAATCCAGGCTTACCCAGCAGGAGATATGAGTTGTGAGTGATGCCAGACATGGGGCTAAATACTTTGCACTCTCTCTCCATGTACTATTGTATTGTGTTTGTGGGATTGCTTATATGCTTAATAGATTTGTTAATAAAGGGACTTGTGCTTCTAAGGCCTCCCATTCTAATGATACTGATAATAATTCCTGATGCTGTAGCCCTCAGGAAACGGAACCTTTATTTACCACTGGGGTCTAAGAGATAATTCACTAATCAATTAATCAATCAATCAATCACCAATCCCTCAATAAGGCTACAATGGAGTTACACCATTATAAATCTAGTGTCAGGTCAAAATCAGGCTGACTGAGACAGATGCATAAAATCATAGAGAGGGACCCAATTTTTTGTGTGTGTTGTTTTTTGCTTGCTGAGACCCAGAAGGATGGTTTATCTGGGTCTTTATTTATATATAGCTTTCCCTGGAGAGGTAGCCAGTTCAGCATGAACCAGGAAAGGAAAGCGGAGGTCATGGGGTAGTTTGTGTTGATTCTTTTTCCTGCTTGATTGAGATAGTGGTCCTTGATGATCTCCTCTGTATATGCTGCCCTTATAGGCATCCACTTTATATGGATGACTTGCAACAGATTACATGAATGGGACAGAAGTCAGAGCACTTATACATTCAGAATCTGAATTATTTTGAAGTACCGTGTGGAGGCTATGCTAAAAGCTAAGAAAGTGTTGTCCTCCTCTACTATAGTGACTGTGGAGCTGTGACCAATGAACATGTTCCAGATAGCATGGTAAATCCAGGCTGCCTTTGAGAGGAAAAGGTCAGCTTTGTCATACACCGATGAATCGTCCATCTAATTCATGAATAAAACTGATCAGAGTCAGAGCACATTTTCTTGCCCTCTCTGAGCCAGTTAGAGTCAGGAGGCAGCAGTTGCAGTGTCTCCTGTGGTGGAGTTTCTCCTGCTTTTGCTCAGTCAGGTTTTGGATGTTCTCAGAGAGCTGGAGCCTGCAGGATGGACCCATGATCTTCCTGACTTGTACAAGAAAATAGAGGATGTGAGGGTTGGGGTGGGGTGTGAAATTACCATCCTGTCTCTCACTTCCAAATCTGGGAGGAAGGTGATTGAGGATGTTGCAACAAGGACACTAGGGGTTCTTTAATTTCTTTTACTTTTTGCAATCTGGCTTTCAACATGAGCATGGTGCAGAGCCCTCATTGGGTTCGTTGGTCAAGTTCCTCTTAGCAATGAATAAAAGTCAGTTGTCCATGCTGATTCCTTTCGATCTGTCCGCTGTAATCCATATGTTGATCCTGGCAAGGATGGGCAGGGCTTCAGTGGCTTCATCCCTTCTTCACTGAGAAGCCCCAGAGGTTGGTATTAGGCAATTGTTCATTTGCCTCAAAGGCTCTCTGGTCCGTCCCACAGGATTCCATTCTGTCATCCTTGTTCTCTGTATGTGTGAAGCCACTAACGGAGACAGTGAGACAACTGGGGTGCTGAAAGAGCTGGTTGCAAAACTGGCTTCCCTCCCCCCAAAAAAAGATTCTACAAAAAAGAAAAATGTCTTGTGTTTTTAGAAATTTTATTAGACATTTTTCATTTTTCTTTAAAACACTGAAAATCAAAAATTTTGCTTCATTTTTTATCACCCCCAAAATGAAAATTTTCCTCCAAAACTCAAATAAAGTTTGGTTTTCAGTTGTCCTTTACTCCCCCCCACCAAAAAAAAAACAAGAACAAGAAAACACGGAAAGCAGACACTTCCTGCAAAAATTCTCGTTTACTCAAAACTGCAGTTTTCCATTGACACATTTTTTCAACAGAAAATTTCCAAACAAGCCTAGGTGCAGTGCTAGCAATATGCAGCTTTACATCAGCTTTTCACCAGTCTTTTCACAGCTTTTCACCATGAGGATGTGGTTTCTCTTGGTTTCCTAGTGCTTGGCCAAGTATTGTCTAGGTTGGAATGAGAGAGAGTTAGCTGAATCCAGGGGTTAAAGTAAGAGGCAGTGGGACGCATAACGCCCATTGTTCTGCAAAAAGCACCTCCAACCCTTGGCTTGGGTAAATAGTGCTCCCCCAGAGCTCTTCCTTCTCCGTGGTTGGCACACACAGAGCTCCCCCTCCTGTTTCTGGTAAATCTGCAGAATTATCTGTGGGTTGTGGCAGGGATGGTGTCTTCCCCATTATTGAGGAGGAGTCTCAACATTTGTCAGTGAGGTTTGTGATCTGGGGATGCCTCTGGACCTCCAATTAGCCCTGGATTCCCAGGTTTAGCCATGAGCAGAAGCATTTTTCTCCATTTTCATTTGACAAGAAGGTGATGAACTTTTGGTGCAGTTACTCAGGCCGAGACTGAGTCTGGTTTAAATGAATTCAATATGCTCTACATAGGACTGCCCTTGAAAATGTTTGTAAGCTTCATCTAGTACAGAACATATTTGTCTTCTTACTTCGCAATGATAGCCATGGAGAACACCACACATTTCTCCTCCACTGTGTGCGCTGCTTCCTATTAGCTTCTGGGGGAAATTCAGGAAGCTGTTTTGGATCCACCAAGCCATTCATGATGTGGGCCTTGATTTACCTTTAAAGATCATCTTTCTCTTTACATGCCATCATAGCACTTGAGAGAAACTCAGGCATTTCTTCACAGAGTCCCTAGATCTGAGGGCTGGCTGCAAGACATTCTTGTCAGAGGGCCTTTGACTCAGGAATTTGCCTCTCTGCTGCTCTAATAGGAAGAAAGTTTATTGACCATCAGGGCATGGTGGTAGTCTGGTAATGTTCAAAGCTTTCAGTCCAGTAAATATATTGCAGCTCATCTAATTTTGTTAGCGTACCTGTGTTCAGGGACTCAGTGGTGGAAAACATTGAAAAATAAATTGTCAAATAAATAGATAATTAGCAATTAATAGTGGAGATGAACTGAACGAGGGTATGCTTTGATCTCGCAAAACCAAAATCAGAAATGGATTTGATCCATGTCCCATTCTGTAAGAACTCCCAAGATCGGCCATTTCAGACACACTGAAACCAGTTTAGCCCATCGCTAAGCAACAGGGATAGGATTTCATGCTCTATCCCCCTATTGCTAATTAACCTTTCTATATACGGTACATGCTGACAGAGAGAATTCTATATTCCTTTAATGGACACCACTTTACTACTGCACTGCATTAACCAAGCCTTCCAGTTGGAATATGCAATTTCAGTAAGTTCACAACCAATGGTTTCTATTTATTTGTCAATTGTTTTCCTGCCATTTGCTACTCAGAAGGGAAGAAGGTTGCTGAGATGTCAGTATCTGAGGAAATAAAATGTACTGGTAAAATGACTTATTAGGTTGCAGTAACAGAAACTGTCTAAACTCTTTGCTATCAAAATCTAGTCGTGATAAATTACATCGCTGCATTTTAAAATATCCACCCCCATTCGCTAATAATAACCTTTCCAGTTGAATCTATGCAGCAAAAAATATGTTTCTCTTTATGGAAGACCCACGCTAGGTCCATTTGAAGGATGACGACCTCCATAACCACTGCAAATTCAATTTGTCCTCCACGAGATAAATATTTTCCCTTGTGTTGAACATTAACTCTTAGAGCACTGAAATGTCACAGGCTGCCAACAAAATAAATGCTTAGGAGAAAGTCAGTATATAGACTGTATGTCTGCATTCCCAAGGGTTATAAGTGGCTGACAGAAGCACTGAGGCCTTTGTTTGGGCACTGAGGCTGGAGAGGAATAACACTTTTGTTTAACCCTGAGGTGCTTTTGTTGCTTATCCTGCACGTCTGCCAATTCATATGTAGGTTGCCAAGTACCATTGCAGCAGATTTGTTTGTGGTATTAACCCTGCTAGGTCTGAGGTACTTGCTTAAAAAAATAAAATATCAAGCAGTCCTGCAGTGGCTTAAGAGCGTGAGTACCTCTCAGGGCAGACTGTTAAGAACCAGGGCACAAACCCCAAACTGGTCATAAATTCTGTCTTTAGATTTCACCAGCTAATTATCAAGTGCGAACTCCTCAGGCACAGCATAAATATAGAGTTCCTCCTTTTTAGGGGTTTTTCTTCTCTTTCACCCGCTTCTGCTTTGAACTGCAAACTTAGCTGATGGCAGGAATTCATTTGCAAGACTCATCTTCGTGGAGGGAGAGTAAACAACTAAGTCTTTTGTCCCCTTTAACGGTCTACTCTAGTCCATCTGGTGTTGATGAGCCTTTGTTGTCAGGCAGGAGTGAGGAGGTACGAAGCTAGAATGCCAGAGTCTAATTTGTTTGATTATGACCAATTTCCACAGCTTAAATTTCTGGCAGCAATATCACTTGTCTCCTTTCATAAAGATTCCTAGGTTAGTGAAAACACTTGCTCTTCAGACGTATACTTTACCACACATCCTAGGTAGACTCAGGCTTGAATTCAACTGGAGCCATCCTGAGTGGAGTGCTGGTAAATATTGTCAAACCCATGGAAGCCCCTGCACCTCTCATGGGGCTGCAAGTCTGAGCCCCGCCAGGCCCTGCAGTGCAGAAGCCCCAAACCCCAGTGCCTCCCACAGGGTTGAAGTCCCAAGCCCTGGCACCTACCACGGGGGTCAAGCCCTGAGCCTCAGCACACTCTCCCCCCCGGTGCTAAAGCCCCGAGACCCCTGGCCCCGCAGCTGAAGCTTTGAGCCCTGAATGGGGGGAGGGCATGGGGGACTCTAGGAAATAATCTCTGAGAATTTAGGCCCTGGGTTGACTGATATTAACATTCCTTCAATATGGAGAGTCCTATTGCTTACATAGACACTGTCATGATTTGTAAGCCTCATCTTAAAAATTGTTCAGTTCTTATTGGAGAAAGTCTTCCCAATTTTATATACTCTAGATTTCTTTTAAAGCTACCTTTTCATTATCTAGATATTGTGCCTGATCCTCAGCTGGTATAAACTAGTATAACACTTGGAGGTCAGACTAGGTGATTATGATGGTCCCTTCTGGCTTCAACATCCATGAGTCGATGAAGATTTGGCCCATTGTTTATAGTAACATCCAGTTGTCTTTCTGTCTGCCTACAGCCTGACGTTTAATGGGCATGTATGTGCCGGAGAATGTTATGCCAGCGGTGGAGAACGTTATGGTTGCAAGGAAACTCACAACATACTGGTACTAGCGGAGGCGCTGACTTTCTTCTCTCTGGGTGGGTGCTTCACCCCCCACTCCGCCCCTTACCTCAGTGCCCCATCCTTGTGCCACCTCTTCTCACCCCTCCCTGCCCCCTCTCTGAGGCCACACCCCCTCCTGCTTCTTCCCACCCCTGCTCCGCCCCCTCCCCTGAGCACAGCCTACCCTCTCTCCGCCTCTTTTCACCCCCACTCTACACCCTCCTACCAGCGCCTCCTGCCTGTCGCCAAACAGCTGATCGGGGGTGGCTGGTGGATGCTGAGCACCCACTATTTTTTTGTGTGGGTACTCCAGCCTCAAAACACCCACAGAGTCGGCGCCTATGGGTACTAGCATTTTCCAAAGGGGAAAGGGAGTCTTGGAATGGAAGCAGAATCTCCTGTTTATTGGGTGAGTGAACAGAGAAAAGCTGAGACCAAGATTTTTCAGAAGTGGCTAATGATTTTGGGTACCTCCATTTTTGAGTGCCCAACCTGAGATACCTTCAAAGGACCTGATTTTCACAGGATGGGTGCTCAGCTCTTCCTGACAATCAAGCCCCTTTAAAGCGTCTCAGGTTGGGCTCCCAAAATCTGAGGCACCTAAATCACTTGTCACATTAAGCTTAAATACTAGCCCTTCTTGGGAGCAAACAGCTGGTCAAAATGCAGTTGGTCAGGATACTAAGGGGTAGGCAGCATCTACAGTTCTCAAGTTAAAGACTGGGGATAAGAGAAAATTAGCTTGTGCTGTTACTGAGGAACACGGCCATCATTTACAAAAAGAACAGGAGGACTTGTGGCACCTTAGAGACTAACAAATTTATTTGAGCATAAGCTTTCGTGAGCTACAGCTCACTAAGTCCTCCTGTTCTTTTTGCGGATACAGACTAACACGACTGCTACTCTGAAACCTATCATTTACAAACTGGATCTTAGCTTGCTATTTCTGTATGCTCTTAAGTGCTGGTAATTTATCTTTTGCCATGTAAGACCTAACTTAATTATTTAGTATTCTTAAATGCCTCATTCCAGCTCCTGTGACAGTCAGTGGAAAGGCTCCCATTGATTTCAATGGGATTTGGGTAGGTTCTTAAGAGCATTGCTCAGGCAGCACGTTCAGCCCTTGGGAAAAGGCAGTGCCCCATGTTGCACTTGAGTGAAACTCTTCCAGCCATCCCAGAAACAGTGCTGATGAAAAACTGGTATAAGTCAGATGCAGCCCTTCTGGAACAATGGATTGGTCTGATGTAGAGCTTAGAGGAAGCTAATAGGGAAGAAGAGAGGACCTTCTCCCCAAAACTATGAAAACTACCTTGAGTGGCCTTTTAACTAATTAATATGACAGGCTGCAAAGAGTGGGACACTCAGGGTTGTCTGTCCATTAGTCCCACCAAAGCAATGCTCTCCTACATCTGTGAAATGCATTAATCGGTGCCCTGCACAAGAAACCTCTGGAGGCTTTGACGAGCACTTAAGCCACTTTCATATGACCATATCCAAGTGAAGCCCTGTCTACATGGCTAGCATCAATAACACTGAAAGTATTGTTTTAACAGCCTGGCTTTACAGCAAGACTGATCTGCACTTTTCTTCCGCTGAATGTTCTCATCTCTGCTCTGAACTCTGGAAATCAGCGGGGACCGAGCAGCTATTTTTCTAACAGGAAAGGAATATAAGAAGTGATGGGCTTCCAACTTGAACGGGAAAGTTAAATCTTCAAAGAGGTCCCCATTTCCTACCTGCTCCTTTCCCTAGAAATGCTAGATGAACGCGTAGATTGAGGTTCGTACAGAGAAGAATAATGCACAGGGCAAAGCTTCCTTTTCTACACACCAAAAGAAGCCCAGGGATGAAAACAAAGTGACACTGGTTCAGAACATTACATTTATGTCTGTGTGCATTATTATAGTTACCTGTCAGAATTACAGGGCTGAATTCACAAGGGGGTTGAAGATCAGAGGCTGAGATTATTAGAGGACTAGCAGCACATTGCAGTGCCTATCTGAAAGATCAGTTGTTGAAGCATAGACATGGTCATTTCTACAGTTGTTTTGCGTAGGATTTGCCATTAAAACATCAGTCCAAATTCAGCAAGCACTTAAGTATAAGCATGTGTTTAATGCCATCCTTATTCAGCAAAGTACTTAAGCATGTACTTACATTTGAGTGTGGGTTTAAGTCCCATTGATTTCAATGGAACTTCAGCACATGCTTAAATGCGCCGCTGAATTGTGGACTGTGATGCTTTGGGGGTCATCCAGACGTGTAAGGTGTTCTGTCACCACCTGCCCTGTAATCTTGGGTGGCTCTGTGCTGTGCACATCTGGCTCAGAGCCCTGACATCAGCAGCATGCTTGTAGCACAATGGTCTCACCTTGGCTTCCACCAGCCCAGTTATTCCTTGCAGGGCGACACCAACAGCCATTCCAGTCATAGGTGCTGACTCTGTGGGTGCTCCAGGGCTGGAGCACCCATGGAAAAAAAATAGTGGGTGCTTAGCACCCACTGGCAGCCCTGCAGATCAGCTCCTCCCCCTGTCCTGCTGCGCCTCTTGCCTTCTGCAATCAGCTGTTCAGCAGCGTGCAGGAGGCGCTGCGGGAAGGGGGAGGGGCAGGAAGAGGCGGGACGGGGTGGGGGTTTGGTGGAATGGGTGGAGTGGGGGCAGGCCCTGGGGTGGAGCCGGGGTCAAGCACCCCCTGGCAAATCACAAAGTCAGCGCCTTTTCTTCCAACCCAGGGTCTCCTCAAAATCATCTCACCTGCAGTGCCCAGTCCCTTTTACTGGACACTCACAGAGGTAACACCAAATTCACTGCCTCCAAAGAGCCAGTATATATACCAGCTTGTTAGCTCAGCGGGGGTTATACACTCCACCTTAATACACAGGACTGGGATGGTTTGTAGGAAAACTAAGAATCAGTTTATTAACAAAAAGCATAGATTTAAATGGTTTCAAGCGAGAGTGAAAAAGATATGAAAGGGTTACAAATAAAACAACATGCTTTTTAGCCTCTAAAGTTTAATTCTAGCAGGATTTAGTTTTGCCTAACATAGATTCTTACTCACTTCAAATTGTCAGCATTCTCCAGCCTGTTTAGCAGAAGGACCCATCTTTCACAGATACAAAGTTCTGGCTTCTTTGTTCTCTCGGGTGACGGACAACCTAAATGTCGTCCCCCTCACCCATATGATCCAAGGTTTCTTGTCCCGGTTTCAAGAGCCAGGAAGGATTCCTGGGGTGCAGATTCTGTCTCCTGGTGTGATCATTAAGTGGTCTTCACCCTCAGTTGTAAGCTTGGTGGCTTTGTTTACCTTATATGTAATTGTGCTTCTGTTGTCCTCTGCTGGTGATCAAGCCAGTCAGACAAGTAAATACACATTTGTTTGTCTAAGGCAGGCTGGGGCTTATGCACTGCATCCCAAACACAGTTTAAGAACATATTTCCAGCACACTCCTATAACTCTTCTTACACAACTCATATATATGTCACATAATGATTTTTTGGACCAGCGTGCCACCAGTTTACCTATGATATTTTACATGATACCTTTGAGATATATATTATGACTGCAGTGTATTGGAGTAATAAGTTTTTCAGGACTGAGATGAGTTACAGTATGGCGGGTCCTCTGCCAGTTGGTCTTGAGGGGCCCCCATGGTCAGTGGACATTATGCTGTTCTTTTAAAATAAAAACATTACATAGGAACATTACAGAGGCACCGGCAACTGGGACAGACTGGAGGACTATCTAATAAGATATCCTGTCACCATCAGTAGCCTATAAAGCCCTTAACTGTGAACGGCTGTACCCTGGGGAAAAGTTCTTCCTGATCTTAGTACATAATCATGCCCTGAAGCATGAGGATTGATAGTCCTTGTAATTTTATTTTAGCTACAAACCCTGCAGATGTTCTTTCGAAGTATATAAATGCCCAGTTTTTTCTTGAGCCTAATAAGTCATCTGTCTCAATAGTTTCCTGGAGCAGTGAATATCACAGTTTAATTATGCCGTGTGTAAACAATATTACTTGTTATCCATTTGAAATGTATTGTCTTCACATTATGGGGGTGTGACTTGCAGCACACTGCAAAGTGCTGGGCCGTAACTCCTCTATGTAGACACTGCAGGCATGAACTTAAAGGTTTGCACTAATGGAGCACTCTTTAAACAGGTCTACATGAGTTTGTGGCCGCAGTGTCCACATGGAGGAGTTATAGTGCAGCACTTTGGTGCACACCGCTATTCATACGCCACTACTCCAAATTGTGGGGCAGTGTAGATACCCTAGGAGCGCTTGCATAGCCTTCTTTCTAGCATTCCTTAGTGTATAAACCGTTACTATAGCCTCTTTTACTCTTCTACTTTCTAAGTTATTATTATTATTGTTTATTTTCTTGTACAGTGTCCTAAAGTATGTTGGATGCCTCACAGTGCAAATAAACAGTACAGGATCCTGACGAGTTGACCGTCTAAGGGCTCAATCATCACTTTGCCACATGCCCCAACTAAGGGGCAGCATAAAATTGTGCTGTCCCAGGAGCAGATCAGAGAGCAGGTTGTGACTCAGAGAGCCACCATCCAGTCCCTGCTTTTCCTCTTGCTGTGCCAGCCTTGGTGTAGCTTATTTTGGCACATCAGTACTGGCAAAATCTCTACCCATTTCCCTTGCACTTGCATGGAGGCTGGAGGCTCCTTTCCCCACTGTGCTGATACCCTAAATATGGGCAGCTGGCATAGGAGTAAAGGGGCCCCTTACCCCTCAATCAACAATGTTGCCTTAAGGGCCAGATTCTGACACTCTTTCTTATATCGAGTAGCATCTTACTGCACAAGTAGCCCCATTGAAATCAGTGGAATGGTAGTATACCATTCCACATGAGCAAGGTTATCAGACTCTGGCCCTATGTGACATACTAATGCAATGAAGGGTGAACATGACAGGGGGATGGGAATGAGGGAAGAGAGGCAGCGGACACAGTGACAAAACACCACAGTTCTCAGCAAAGCCGGATGTGCGGAATAAGCTTATTTTTTTTTGGAGGGGAGGAGTTTGCTTTGTTTAGTCATTTGAACATTTGGATAATCAGTTAAGGAAGCAATGGGGCTGCAGTAATGAAAACTGGAGAGGATAAAGGCCTTGAGGGGAGGTTTTTCCCTCCATGTGGACAAAGAGGTCAGATCCTAGAAATATTTTGGAGGGAAAAGATGCAGAATTCAAACACAGGTTGGATGTGAGGGATGAAAGAGGGGAAGATGCCAAAGATGATGCCAGGCTACGGGGCCTTGTTGATCGGAAGGAGAGTGGTTCTGTCAACAGAGAAAGGAAAATGGGGAGAATTTTAAAGGAAAAAAATCAGGAACTCAGTTTTGGCCATGTCAAATGTGGCCAAATTAAATAATGTTAGTCCTTTTTAATCTCTCCTTGTATGGAAACTCTCTCAGGCCTTCCTAACCTCCGCAGGCAATAATTTTATGCTCTGAAGCATGAGATATGATTAGCATTATAATTATCTGAGCTTGCATAGAGACAAATGTTGCTAATGGTCATAAAATTATTCAGTGTGGGGTGGTTTTCCCGTACCCAGCCTCTGCGTTTGTCTTGTTAACCTCCTGAGGCAGTGAATTCCAGAGGGAGACTGTACGCTGTACAGAGTAGAATACCTTCCTTGTATTTGTTCTAAATATATGGTCTCTTAGAACCCCCAGCCCACAAACTCCCATTGGTTTCTAAAGAATTCAAAATACTAAAAACTGAACGAGAAATGAACTATTGTTATGGGTGAATGTTATCAGATAGTTTTATGGAAATTGGGGGATTATTTATATATACTATAATTATTATACACGTCACTAAATATATTTGAAAGCTAAATGCACTGCTTATTAATTTACATTTTAAGTATCCTTTTGTTCTTGTATTATGTGACAGAATAAAAAGCAGGGACTGATTAGTTCTCACTATTTCTGAAATAATTATGAATGCCTCACTCAAGTCTCTTCTAACTTTTCTTTTCAGGAGAAATTTCAAGGGTGGCCTGTCACAGGATGACTGGCCCTTTAAGGGAAGATGCATCCAGCCCTACCTGTGACATACTTAGCTGGCCTCCCCAGGTGTAAAAAGTGAGGAATGTCTCATGACAGGCAGGCCACAGGGCTAAAACAGACCTTCTGGGATGGAGATAAGGCAGAAGCCTGTAGAGAGCATGGAGACTCCCAGGAGTTGTTGCTCAGTAGAGAGCAGGGAGAAACTCAGAGGAGCCCAGGAAGGGCTCAGGAGACACGACAGACCCTCAGGGAGGAGGGGCAGGGCCCAGCTTGAGTCTGGGGTGAAGACCTTTGTTTTGGATACCCTGAAAGGAGTGGACTTTTTTGGTTAATGACTCCGCTGGAGGACCAAGTATGAATGCAACTGTGGGAGGAAGGGGAGCTAATACTGATGTCCCTGCTGGGACTACCAGAACTCTAAGTCTTTGTCTGAAATTGGAATTAGTCCTGATTTCAGCCATCAGTGCAAATCCATGGTGTTGAGAAGGAAAATCACCGTTTGCACCCTAGTTTCAAGCAGGATTGAACTCCAACAACAGTACAAATGGCAGGTACAGTAAGGATTTACACTGATGCAGCTACTTCCTGGATGGCTGAATGCAGGACTCATTCTTAGTGCAGACAAAGCCTAAGGCTGTGCCTGTTAAGTGGCCCATGTTCTGTCTCTTCCCTTGTGTCTCTTTTCTGTTACTTTGCTTGCTCTCTGTTTGGCCCTTTGCTGCTCTTTCTAAAGGAGAGTTTGACTGTGAGAGCTGGACACTGTGAGCTGGACTCTTCCCCAGTGCTGACACCACTGTTCTACATCAGCGAGATGCTGCACTGGCAGGAGCTGCCATCCTGCCGGTGAGACATCATCCGTCAGATGGAGCATTAAGCTACGTGCTCTGGAGGCCAAGCCTATTAAAATACAATCCATCTCAGGAATATAGCAAGGGATGCACTGACCAGCCTTAACATTAAGAGAAACCGCGGACTTCCTGCGCTCAGCATTTCCCTCTGAAAACAAGCTTGCTAAATGACTCCTCTGCAAGTTCCCTCATCTGCATTCCCAGGAGACGGCCTGTCTCCCATGCCAGTGCATTTGCTGTATCCACTGGCTGCATCCTAATACATTTTTCTGCTTGTCATGAAAAAAAATTAACACATTAATAATTCTGATTAACTACAAATGGCTGGTTACCAGTGGTATCCCCATAGTACAATTACCCACTTCCTCCTTCGTTGTCATATACGAGGATCTCTTTAAGTGGGTGTCAGACTATGCTATTACAATAGCTCAGTACTCTGCTGCCAGATCCCATTGGCATGGGTAGCCTCTTTCACCTCTGCTCTGGCGGAAAGTCTCAGAGAAGGGGGTTCTGAGGGAAGAAATCATGGAGGCGCTCTCCTGGAGCGCCTACCTATCATGAGGCAGCCCGCCTGAGCAGGCAGCCCGCCTGAGCAGGGTGCAGCATGACAGGCACATTTGCCTCAGTTTCCCCTCTCAGGTGACCCAGTAACTTCACTTCCGGCTTTCTTGTCTCAATACTACCACTCCTTGAGGCTGTCTTATTATGAAACATTGCGCAAATGGTCCAAAGCACAAGTCCCAAACCCTTAGTCCATTTCTCATCCCAGTGCAAGTAATCATTAAAACTCAGAACATCTCACTCCTCAGTGCCCTACACACTGCTGCCTTCAGCTTCACCCAGACTTGGTCAGTCCTCTCCTGTCCTTGTACCAGGACAGCCATCCCAGCCCTTTCAACTGGAATGCAACCCCATTCTTCCCAGCAGGAACCCCCCATAGCCTCTCTTCTGGTAGCATCCCTCACTTTCCTGGCCCTCTCTTGGTTCCTCTAGGTCCAGCTCTCCAGCCCTGGAGATGTCAGAAATTAAGCCCTTGGCTACAGCTCCCCTGCTCCCCTACCTTCATCCCTCCCTGGCCCTTGGTTACATCTCTCTAGATTACAGCCAGCAGGCAACTCCCTCTGCTGCTTTACCTGCTTTCTGCCATCCAGCCTTGGCTTTCTGGTTTGGGGACACCAGCCAGAAACCCCTCTTGCTGCTCTCCTGCCTTTGGCCTTCCCCAGGAACCAGCGTTTGATTCCTTCTAGGACTCCTCCAGTTTTCTAGCAGCATTCCCCTCCCCCTCACTGTATCAATCTGTTCTGACTCACTGGCTCTCTCCCTGATTCTTTATAGCCCCTAGGTGCTGCCCCACCCTCTTAATTGGCACAGGAGTGCTGGACCTACATCACTTCCAGGGGGCAGCCACCCTGTGACACGCTCTTATTGTTCTCTCAGGGGACAGGTTTGCACTTTCTCCACCCCTGTGGAATAGATCATGGGGCCCACCCCCAAACCAGCTGGATCCCCCGGGGCCACAGCTATCCATGTAGAAACCCCATTGCTATGTATCCTCTCTAACATTTCTGATCCCTGGCAGAATAGCCCCACTGGAACAGTACTAACAAGGACTCCCCCTGAGCTGCTCCCTGGGCTGCTAGGTGGGGGTTCCATGAAAAAAATATTGCAGACTAGGGTTATATTATCTTTTCAGCAGAATGTTTTTGGGTCTGGATGGGGAACAATATAGTTCCCCTCTGGCTCTACCTCTGGCCCATCTGTTCCTCCCTTTCCCTTTTCTTGCTCACTCTCCATCCCTTTCCCTATACAGACAGACCTGATCCTGCAAAGCACCTCTGGCAGGGTCCTGAGTAGAGTGTGAACAATGCCCTAGAGGAGGCCAACACCCTCTGCTAAGAGGAAGGGAGGAAATCCATATGTGGAGGGCTCTCTCTGTGCATGGATCTAGCAGGGACAATCTGGCCATGGCTAATAACTATCCACACATAGACAACTTTAAAGTGATCTAACTCACGGCATTTCTTTGTAAAGTACACTGCTCCCCAACCCAGTAAGGTAGAGAACCAACTTCAACTATTCAGCTAGTAGAGAGATCTGTGACATCCGAGCAGCATCTGTTATTCATAGTGAAGAAACAAAAGATGACAGTGAATTATGGGGCTATAATCCCACACAGGAATTCCTGTGATGTCATCAATCATGCATGTCAACCTTGAGCAATTTGTGTAGCTACAAGAGCACTGATATGGAATTATAGAGCCAATTTTCAAAACCTGCTGATTTTTATTTTATGTAACACAGGGGTATGTGACCCACATACATACAAGGGTGCTATGGTCACCAACTGAGCACAGGGAATAGTATTCAGGGCCCTGTGTCCCAGAATACCAGGGTTCCACCAAAAGGAGAGTGTGAGTGGCCCATAGTGATAGGATGTATGTCCTCTTTGAAGGACGAGCTAGGCAGTGGTATATGTATCTAGATTTATTAATGCACACTCATACCCGTGCATTACGTATCATGATGAACCATATTTGTGAACTGTGATGATTTAGTATATTTCCATATCTATATTCAACTACAAACTCCCCCCTTTTTTATTCTGAGTGCCATTTTGGTTGTAGGATGGCACTGTCCCTTTCCTGTTCTCTTTTTGTCTCTGTCTTGGACTGAAATTCCAAGAGATATTGACAGAGTGTGAACCATGCAAGGCAATCAAGGGTCATTAATCTTGAGAGTCTTCTATTTAGATGCAACTATCCTTGGACAATGTGTCAGCTGCCGCCCAGAGTCTGGTGACTGAGCTGCGGATTACCTGATGAGGGACACTGATCACCTGCAGGAAGGACTCCAAGGTTGACCAGGGCAGTCCCCTGTCATTTACCATGTCGTTTCCCAATCCTTCATCTGCCACATCCCATTCACAGTTTGGTGTTAATGGGTAGCATAGCCTGAGTCCTAAGGTGCACGGAGGCAGACCTGTCTCCAGTCCCTTGGGAAGTGTTTCCAGGTGCTGTCCTGAGGCTCCACCACCTAACCCAGCGACAGTGATTCCAGTTAATTAGAGGTTGGGTTGGAGGGGCCTCAGGTGAGTTCACTCAGCTCTGCTACTATCTTCTGTGGCTTCAGCAGAGAGCCCTCTCTGCAGTGCATCTCAACAAGGAGCTGTCTCAGTATCATCTCCTATCACAAACAGACAGAACCCTCAGTGGGGAAGAACCAGTAGCATATAGGACTCCCCGGAAGAGTTCATACCGCTGGCATGTGCTCCTTGACACAATGTAGAAGCCCCCTCGCAATTCACTTCCCCTACCCAACCAATTATGAGACCCCTGTACCAGTTTTGCCAATCCCAAATGTTCAAAAATTGTGAGTCAGGCTCACCAAAAATCATGAGATTGGCTTTACCATCATGAGATTATGTAAAAAGAATAGATTTGGTGTTTTTATTTGACTTCTGCTTTTCGAGCCTGTAGGGTGCACTGGGGTCACATTTTGAAGCTTTCTCCACAGCCACAAGGGCTAGAAACTTACTTTTTCTTGAAGAATGAAGGCTGAAATCACCACATATCCACTGGACTCCAGAGCTGGGGTTTTGAGGAAAACAATAATTATCATGTGACTCAGGACAAAATCATGAGCGTTGGCGACACTTGTATACTGTTATGGTGAATCCTAGAGTGTCACTGGAAGAATTCTGTGCAGAAAGCTTTTGCAAATGAAGTTTTCTCTGTCGGTATACTTTCCCCTGTTCACCAATAGATGGGGGCAGAGATCTCCTTACCCTCTAGAACAGTGGTCCCCAAACTGTGGGGCTGTTCAGGAACTTTTTTTTGGGGGGGGGGGTGAGGCATGGGCTAGGCCAGCCCTCATGGGGATGGGGTGGGGAGGGAGCGCCACCCAGCCTCGCTCTGTCCCCAGTCGCAGCTCCGCTCTGCCCCCAGGTCAGCTTTGCCCTCATTTCCTCTCTGCCCCCAGGCCAGCTCTACCTTCAGTCCAAGCTCCTCTGCTGAGCCAACTGTACAGTAATGTGCGGGGGAGGGCTGAGGACAGATTCCATTACTTATAAGGGGGGCACGAGAGGAAAAGTTTGGGCACCGCTGCTGTAGAACTTCAGGCCACAGGACTTAATTATACAATGTCTGGGATGTTAGAGTCCTGCTACCCCATCTCTGAAGTATCATTTTGCCCTATTCTAGTTTTTCCCACTCTTTTCTATTCTCCTTTTTGTCTTGTCTCTACTCTGTTCCAAACTTGAGCCCTGATCCTGCAGTCAGAACTGCCTGGGTGGACCCTTGCACCTACTTGGAACTCCGCTGCCTCCAATGAAGTTCCTTAGCATGGGCATATAGAGTCTGCAGATCCATTTGCAGAACTGTGGGGCCTTGCTCAGCTTTGGAAATGATTCCTCTGCCTTATACCATTGCTTTATTCAGCCTGGCAGGCTAAAATAGCATGAGTCACCCTGTTCCGTTGAGAAGAAACCATGGCGAACCAGCCAGATGTTGTCCCCAGCTGGAAAAGTGAGCCAGGATTCAGAGGCTGAGTGAGCCATCCCTGTATCCTGCATGCAGCATGTCAGCAAAACACAAGCACATACAGAAGTTCTAGTCTTTTCCATCCTTTCAATTTTCCTCCTGTGTGTGTTTGTCACCTCACTCCAAAAAGCACTATTAATTTTAATAAAAATGATTGAGGGGCTAAAAGTCAGCTTTAACAGACTCTTCCTTTCTCCAAACAGAACATTTGGTATTACCAGAGCATGTTCAGTAAAAACCCTAATTAAAAGGCTTTATGCAAATAAAAGAGAAAATAAAGGGATTCCCCCCCCCAAATTAATGTTCATTCAATCTTTGATTTCCAGATTCTTTAATCTTTAAACTTTTTTGCTTTTTACCTGTTTAATACATTTTAACAAGGATCCCTTTGTCTGGTTGCTCAGAATAAGGAGGCCACATCTCTTTGCAACAACCCATGAACCCCAAATTATCTCTAATGTTGTGGCAGGAAAAAAGCCCTTATTTCATACATTTTTTCAGTCCAATATCTATCGGTACAAGAATCCATCCTGCCATACTTCTCTCTATTTCTCTCCGTGTTATGAGTATTCATTACTTGTATTGCAGTAGCACCTCAAAGTCCCAATCAGGGATCAGGGCTCCACTGTGCTAGGCACTGTACAGACATCCATATCACAAAAAGATAGTCCCTGCCCCAGAGCTGACAGTCTAACTAAACTGAGAGACAACAGGTGGATATGACAAAGGGATTGATGGTGGGTGGGGACACAAGGTAATACACTACAAAAGTTTTAATTAGTGTAATAAGCAGAGGTTATTAATGGCTGCTCAACCGTTGTTCACTGTTTTGTAGGCTTCACACAACAGGAAGCTTATAAGGAGACGCTTGGAGGAGGACAATGTAAGGGGCATTGTGGATTATGAGCAATGAAAACTGGCAGCACTGGCAGAACCGAGGGAAGGTTACATCCTGCCTGCTCCCCGCTAGCTTCCTCTGACCCTTCCCCTTCACTGATGCTGAAGGGGGCTTTGTTCTTCTCATGGGTTGTTTCCATTTTATTTCAAAACTTGTAAGCATGAGGTCCCACCTACGTGTAACGAGACTAACAGGTTATAAAAGAAGTGGTGAGTGTGAGGTCAGATCTCAGTGTGTGAAGTTAATACCCCTGTTCACAGCAATAACTTATAGTTCTTCATATAAGGGACATTCACCCCTATCCAGAGGATCAGCACAGTGTTTACCCAAGTCTTATTTAAGCCATGTTTTAAGGGCTTATATGAGATTTATGTGGTGTGTGGTCCATAAGCCGTCCTCTTGCATAGCGTTATTAACATGTACAATATAAACAAGACCAGAACACGGGCTCTTTGGTACCCAAGCACCACCTGCTGGCTTCCACCTTGGTAAGGTGAAAGGCAGCTCCATTGCCTCAGAACGTAGAAAGAATTGCTGTACTTGTCTCCATCTAGTGTATTTAATCAGAGGCCCCTGGTAAGCATGCTAATTTGTTACAGTATGTATGGACAGGTCCTCTTATTACAATATGTATGGACAGTAGCAGTACTGCCTCTTTAAAAAAGAAAAAGGCATGTTCTTAAACCATGTTGGCTAACTCATATTAGCTAAGTCAGGTTAAACAGCAGTGAGGACTCAAACTCAATTTTTAACAAGGGTTAACAATTTGCATTGAAGCCTAAAGGACAACCAGGGATTGAACGCAAGCTGCTAATCTGAGTTAAAAGCAGAGTTACTGTGTCTTCACGGATATTTTAATATGAGTTATCTAAGACAGGTTAGCTAACCTGGGTTAAGAACACACCTTTTTTTTGCAGCGTAGATATATCCTACATTGGATTCAGCTACCACTCTCACATCGTCTGACCTTCCAGCACAAGAGTTACTAGGAAACTCTCTAAAAACTACAGCAGCTCTTTCCTCCACAATTGTTTTAGTATCTCACCAATCACACTGATAGTTTGCCGGATCTGGTTATGATGCTAAAGTTCACAGGAGTAGGTCATAGCAAGGAGTTGGAAGGAGACAGCAGCAGCCCCGGAGTCAACACAAGCTTAGATTAGAGATGTGGACACAGATCCTCAGGGGGAGGGGGGTGAGAATTGTCATAGCTCCGCTGAAATTGATGGAACTGTGAGAGTTTATATTAGCTGAGGCTCTGCCCCATGAACACCATTAGAAATAGCTCCATTCTATCAGACATTAATATTTGAGCTGCAGCTGGGGAGCACTGCTCTCAGCATAGAAAGGGTATGAACGTCTAAAAGGTGGCATTCAGCCACCTGCACTCCCTTGATCCTGGGCTCATCTTCCTGCAGGCTGGTCCCCTGGTGCAACTTGGAGTAGCCTAAGGGCTGCTCTAAATTGTGTTGTCTCCCTATGTTTCCAAGGGGCTGCTCCAAAAGCCAGGGATCACCAGGGTGCAAGGATAGTCTAGTCATGTTCCTTGTATTGGTCATAGGGTGGAGGGAATGGTGCAGTCTAGGAGCGACTCTGTGGAGTGGTATGGAGATCCATACCATCTGAGGATACCTCTATGCAAGGTGAATTGTTCAGTGGCTGGATGATCTGTTGGCTTTCCCCTCAATACACTGGAGAATCAGGCCTGTTGTATTTATCTATTTTACTGATGTATAGAC
The DNA here is from genome assembly GCF_965140285.1 of Lepidochelys kempii. Classification (NCBI taxonomy): domain Eukaryota; kingdom Metazoa; phylum Chordata; order Testudines; family Cheloniidae; genus Lepidochelys; species Lepidochelys kempii. The sequence continues at coordinate 256,139,035 of NC_136380.1, forward strand.
CACCTAGTGCTGTGGCAGATGGGTGTTTAGTTACCAGCTGAAGAATATAAATTCTGTTAACTTCCATAAAACTCTGAGAAAGGACAATGCTTAAGGAAAAAAAAACAAAAATCCAGTGGAAGCTAAACATCTTGTATTGTGCCCAGAGTTCACAACACTCAAGATATAAAAGTGAACTGCCGGTTTTTTAACATTTGGAGCTGTCGTGGACTGGAAAGTGGGTAGTCATGCCTAGTGGTTGTAGCAATGGCAGCCAGAGTCAGAATCTAGTCAGTTGTGGGGAGGGGAGGGTCTGGTCAATCGGGGGTTTGGCTGTAGGTCAATTTGTTGGTCTCAGGTTCAGCTGCAGACTCTAATTCCTGACAGGGTTTTTGAGAAAACGACAGTGCTCTAATAGTATTTTGGCCTGAAGTAAAAGAATAGAGGGTAACATTTTTAAGAAACACCTAAGTGATTTAGATGGCTATGTCCCATTTTAAAAAGTGACTTTGGCATTTACGACACTAAATCCCATTGACATTGAAAGGGACTTAGGCTCCTAAATCATTATATGCTTTGGAAAATATTACTGAGTCTTTCAACCTTAACTCCTGGTTTATGACAATTTTTGCCTGGGAATTTCCTTAGCTTTTCAAAAATGTTGAAATAACAGGAATTCATGTAGGCCTTGCAAGCTGCTCAGAGACATTTTTCATGACACTTAGAGTGTGCCTACACTGAAATAAAAGACCTACAGCACCAAGTCTCAGCACCTGGGTCAACTGACCAGGGCTTGCAGGGCTTGGGCGGTGGGGCTAAAAATAGCACTGTAGATGTTCCAGCTTGGGCTGGGGCCCAGGCTCTGAAGGCTAGCAAGAGGGTAGTGTTCAGTCTGAGCTGGAACATCTACACTCCTATTTTTACCTCCACAGCCTGAAGCCAGCGAGCCCAAGTCAATTGACCTGGACTCTGGGCCTTGTTGCTTTGGGTTTTTCTTCACAGCAAGATGTACACTTAAGGACTCAACTGAACCTTGCAAGCCTTGCAGGGTGGACCCCGATTCTTCTCAGACAGACTCCCATCTCCACATGACTTCCTTCTTCTCATTGCGCTTTCTTGATCCTCCATGGCTGTGCTGCTGTCTCTCTTTCCAGAACATAACCAGCTGCCTGAGGAGATTCTGTGCCTGACGCTCCTCCCATCCTGGCCTTCAGCAGCCAGGCCAGGCCATACAGAGTCAGTCCCTGGAGACTGCATCGGGCAGCCCACACCTAACAGTCTGCACTGAGGCACAAACTCACTATTGAAATACAGCATATCCTCACAATAGCTGCTGATGGATGGTAACCCTCGGCAGTGTGCACACCTCACCTACATGCCTGTACATTTCAGGAGCGATCATGCTTCTGGAAGGCAATTCCTACCTGGGCTCCCCCAGGGGTGAGAGAATCTACATCACTCCCAACCCAATACAGTGCTTTTCAGGCACAAGCTGGCCCTTCATCAGGGATTCTGGAACCCAGGGAGACCCCCGCAAGGTGGGTGTGATCCTCATGGGCAATGCAGTATTCCAGGACTTCAGAGCTGAGGGGTGGCTTTCTTTCTGATTGGATACACCCGCCTTCTGAATTTTTAATCCTCTTATATTTCAGTATCTGTTTAACATGCTTAAACGTCTGCTGACAGCTTTATAACTTCCATGGCCATTGGCGTCAGTGGCTGCTCCTATAACAAAGGGACAGCAGGGGAAGGAAATCAACTTTCAACTTGTCTCAGGAAGGTTTAGAAGTCCTGTCCATCCGCCCCCCCCCCCGCTCCTGTTACCCTCTGCCCATGTTGTTTCCTAGCCATTTACTTTGCTTATCTACATTTTCTCAGGCCCTGGAGATATGTGTGAGGGGCGTACAGTAAATTACACTGTCAAATTGGCTGGTGTGAAGGAAAGTCTCAGGGAGATGAGTGCCAGAGCCTCTTGAGATAGTACCGCGATGGAAACAGGTTATAAATAAGGAAGCTAGGACCAGGGGCAGAGGTGACATATTTAAAATTCTGTCCTTGACATTTATACAGGGGCACCACATTCTTGGCACCTGGGAGAAGGCTTGTCTGCTGTTGATTTATTTCTCAAAAGTGCTAATTATGTTATCACTTCCCAGAACACACACATCCCCAGCAAACACCCCTGGCTGTATAAATATTCACACAGCACACCCTACTCCAGCAGACATCCTTCTCTTCAGGGGAAAAACTACAGGCATGCACCCAAACCAGTACCTGGGACCTGAGGAGCACCCTGTTGCCAACCAGGCCAGGATCAGCTCAGATTCTCCACTCCCACTCCAGCACTTCCACTTGACACCCCCTCACCTTTTCTTTGTGACAAGGCAAAAAGAGAAACTGTAGGTGAATGATAAAATAAATATACTCCTAACCTTAAAGGGGATGGATCACTTGATGACTACCTGTTCTATTCATTCTCTCTAGTGCCCCTGGCATTGGCCACATTTGGTCTGACCCAGTATGGCCATTCTTATCTTCTTATTCCTGCTATTTCCTTTCTGTCATTTCTTTATTCCTTTCACCAGTTCTCACCTTCCATCTCCCATTTTCATTTTTTTCTTCTTTTATCCATTTTCTCTCCTATGATTTCCTCCCCTCTGTCTCTCTCTCTACATCTCATTTCCATTTCAATCTCTACTTCTCCTTCATACTCTCTCCATCCCCTGCCTCTCCTGAGTTTACAAGGGGAGCTCTAAAAAGAGCTCACAGAAGCACCTTGAAGTTCTGCCACCAAGAGGATGTCCCTGCATGTGGCTGTCAGTAAGAGAGACATATGCTGTGCTAAATTACTGCTTCCTCCTAGCAGCAGGCAATGGTACTGCTCTCCCATCTCCTGCGTAGCTCACTGCAGCACAGCGGAAGTGGACAGGCTGTCACAGACATCATGGGAGAGGGTGAAATCTGAATGTGTCTAGCCCAAAGACTCAAGACAAGACCACACCCCCAAAGCAAAATTTGCCAGTCCGGACGTGGTACAGAGGTGTGGAAGACAAAACTCAGTGTGCCTCAGAGCAGTGCCTACTGTGTTCGCCATTGAAAGAATAATGTTTTACAGTTCTATAGCAGCTTCCATCCAAGGATGATGTTGGTAATTCAGACCTGGCCCAAATTAGAGCAGCTTCAGGGCTGCTCTAACATGCATCGTCTTGTAATGGCCACTTATTGTCCATCAGGACTGACAGAAGACCCTGGCCCATGTGCAGTGGTAAGAGGGGTGCCTTCAGTTTGGTTGAAGAGCCTGCACCCACCATGAGTGAAGTTGGAGGGGAAAGCACGCTTGTTGTACTGATGACCCTGTGGCCAGAAGCCCATTCTGAACACAGGCAGCATATGAAGAGGAGGCTGGATTGGTTGAAGTGTCTCTGTCCAGTTCCATTTCCTTTCTGCTATATTCCTCTGTCTCTCGTTATTTTGTTTCATTCACTCCCCCGCTCCTCCACTCCCATCCCCAAAGTCACTTCCTTTTCTCTCTCCCCCTCTGGGTCTCATTTCTTTTTCTCCCCTGAGGTCCCCTTAACTTATGTACCTCTCATCTTTCTCCTGGGATGATCCCTCCTTGGTCTTCATCCCCTCTTACAGTCACAGACGCTTTAAAGCCAGAGGAATGGGAGTGGAGAGTGTCTTAGGTTATATTGAATGAAGCAGCCAGTTACTATAACCATGAGGGTGTGCCCTACACATTTACCTCTAGGTTTGATGGTTGGAATTTTTGCCCTCATTGGTAGTTAACTGAAGTTATCGGCACCTGCCAGCTGTTCAGTGCCCTGTGTGAAATGAACTGGGAATCCTCCATGTCTCTCACACAAAAAAACCCCTATCTTATTTTGTAACAAGGGGCCCTCTTTGTTTATAGTCTCAGCAGAGAATTTAAGGACTGAAAGTTTCACAGAGAATGAGAAACTTTCTCTTGTCTAGAGGGGATTCCTTGTGGCCTAGTTTCTTTAAAATTATTTTCAATATTTAAAAACAAAATGTCCTGGTCACTTACGAGCTCACTTACTATAGTTTAGGGAGGTGATTTTCACAAGCACCTAGGGGATTTAGATGTACAAGTCCCATAGATAGTCAATGGAATTTATGCACTTAAGTCACTTGGGCTCTTTTTTGCCTTCCTTTGCAGCACGGGACACAGCTAACTTGCCAGTTTAAACTAGAGTAAATGGTGGACTCTGTAAATTGAAGTATTTGAGGACTTCAGTAACTCAGGCAGCGGCTATGGGTCTATTACAGAAGGAGGTGGATGAAGTTCTGTGGCCTGCGATGTTCAGGAGGTCAGACTAGATGATCACGATGGTCCCTTCTGGCCATAAAGTCTATGAATCTCCTCATTAGATTTCTTCCTCTCTGAGGGGACCATTGTTTCCTCAGTGTGTGTGAATAACTCCCACTAACAGGAGAACAGGGATTAATTTTAGAAACAAGTTGTGTGGAAACTTGAAAAGTTCAGGGAGGAAATTGCAAGACCGAGGGAGTGTGTCAAATGTTTACTATGGGCTGGATCTCTTCTGAGAGAGGGGCCTGGGATAGACGTACATCACCTGACTATCTCTGAAATTTACCACCCTTCATTCCACTAGTGACCCTTTTCTTCCTCAACAGGCCCTTGTGCCTTGGTGCTGGATTATAGAAATTGAATAGCTAAACTGTTCCCCATTAACATACTGTCTATCTCCTTAATTGTGTTTCCCATACACCTCTATAAATAGATTTAAGCAACACACTCACTGTGATCATTAAGCTGTGAATTTCTGTTGCCAGGGAGATTTTTTTTTAAAAGCCTAGTCATAGAAGCACCCAAACTTTGACTGTAAGCTCTTTGGGGCAGGGAGTGTTATTGTGTATTGTCCACCGCCAAACACATCAGCAGTAGGTAACCAATAAAGAGGTAGCACCTCTTTCCCAGGCATGGCTATGAACCTTTTCAGTCAGCTGAGATTCCTTTCCCCCAGGCCAAAGCAACCCTTTTGGAAGTGTCTTTTTATGGATGAAGCTACATCAGATGGGACAACAGAATGTCCCGGAGTGCTACTGTGCCATTCCCCCTCTGGTAGAAGGGTGAAGCCTGAGCCTATATGGGTTTCTCCCTGTGCTTTTGTGAATCAAACCTAGAAGAATTCACATGGGCTAATCTGAATGACGTAGGGATTTGCGTACACTTACCCTCAGTTTTCTCAAATAGCATTGCTGTCATCTGCCTCTAGAATGGCAGATCTCATGGGAACTGGGAAATGTCTGTATTATTAAGTCTGAATTGAACACTGACTTCAATTACCACATGTTAATAAACTCTCCACTGAGCAGGAGGGAACCTCTATCAAGCTTGAGTACATCCTTAACTTTCAGAAACAGGAAATCAAGATGCCATTTTTTTCCTGAGTTGGGAGGGGATTCCATAACACTTCAGACTATTCAGAAGTCAAATGAATCATTCTGTGGGTGTAAAGTTGGAAATCATCCCAGGATTTAGAAGGAAAAATAATCAACAGGGTTTTAAACAAAGGAAATGCTGCAGAAGTAAAGCTTGTCAAACCATGTCAGTTTCTGACTAGCCTCATGTTTTTTGGACTGCAATGAGGCTCAGTCAGTGGTTGAGGAGAGAAGTTCTTCTTTAGTTCTGTTGCTCTGCCGAGCTCAATAACCCGTATGCTTTGAAGTGATTTGTTGAATGGAATGGATCTGCTGAATGGGAAGCACAAATGTGATGTGGCAGATTAGCCACCTGAAATGAGAGAGAGAAAGAAAGCCTGTGGACCCAGGTGACCCTGCCCTGTTACACCTGTGGCCAATGCCAGACATGGAGAGGAGTGCTAAAGGTTGAGAACTAGCCCAGTTTGGGGCTGATGAAGAAGGACAGAACTCTGCTTGTTGGGAGAAAAGACTCATTACAGCCCTGATACAGCACTTGCTTACCAGCTGCATCAGCCCTCCTGGAAGAGATGACCAAACCCTGGGGGGAAACAATCAGCAGAAACATGGATGGTTTGAAAGATAAGCCCTGAATAGAAGGGTGGTGCCCCCCAAAGACTCCTGGGGTGACCTTGTTTTTGAGTTGTGTTTGGTTTGTTCCCAATTACTGTAGAACCTTAAAACCCCCAAACAGGCATGGGGTTTTAAGGTTCTACAGTAATCGGGAACAAACCAAACACAGGGGGCTTTGCCTGGAGAGCTAAAGCATCTTTGCTCTGGACCTCACAGAGAAGAGACATAGCCATGGAGACTTGCAGTTGGGAGAGTTACGCCCTGGAGGCTCACACGAGGGTGCTGCTCCAACAAAGTGGTTACAGGCACAGGTAATACCAGGAGCTAGAGGGCTGGGCTCACGGTTGGAGAGCTGATCAAATCCTGCATGAGTTCACAATACACAATGAGCCACAGCTCATCCTCCTTGTCCACACAGTTTTTGTCTGGCTGTCTCTGCTTAAAAGAATCCTAGAAAGGAATAGCAGGGGCTGTGGTCCGTCAGGATTGAGGTATATTAGCAGCTTTGGAGCCTGAAATCCTTGGTTTTTCCATGGAAGAGGTTTAGAATGGGTGATGGCAGTACAAGCATCCTCATATTGCCCCACTGAAGTGCCTCAAAGCAGACTTAAAGGAAACTGCTCTAGGGATGAGAAGCAGCTGTGAATTTAAGTGTGCATATAAATTAGGGGGTTAAATTGTACAGCCTGGCCTCGTGCTTAGAAAATTTCTGGTGGAGAGGGAGAGGTATAGCAGGGGGCTGGGAATCAGGAGGAACAGTCGTTCAAAGGCTGGAGAAGGTTTCAGGTGCTAAGGCTGGGAAGTAGCACAGGCCAGGGATGGGGAGTGTAAGCAGTCACCCAGTCTGACCCCTCCCATTTGCCAGAATTATGCCCATTCCCTTTCTCTATGGGCGTTTGGCAGAAGACTCTCCACACTGTAAAATAAATATAATGCACTTACCCTGTCTCCCTTGCTTTCATTCTTCCTTTTCTTCACTCTACTTTTCCATTACATCTGCTCTATAATGTACAGGGCTCTCATTCAGTCTGACTTTCCTGTGGTGTTAAATTGGCCAGTCTTTTTCCTTCTCTCTCTCTCCAACCTCTATTTCCCTGTGGTGTGTTCTCTCCTTCTCCTGTGCCTTCAGTTCTCTTGTCTTACCCCTCCCCTCTTGCATGCCCTCCCTTCTCACAGTCAGTGTCTCGTTCCTTCCATTCTGTTTCTCCACTCCCTCCCTTTCACTTTGTGAGCCCACTCTACTTCTCACAATCACTCTACCTCTCTCATTCCCACTCTGAAGGAGAGCAGTTCTTGGGTATGACCAATCCTTTCCCCTCATTGGCCCTCACCTTTTCCATGTATTGAGTTATAACATTAATAAAATGCACCCTTGTACTTGTATACTGACATTCCTCTTATCAATGGCAAAAGATAAAACGGACAATCACCACAAACAAGCAATCTTTTCCCACCATTCCCACAGCATGGCCTTCAAGCAAACAATGGAGAAAAAGAGACAGAGTGTGGACTCTATTCAAGGCCAACAGAAACTTGGTCTCTGTCAGATCAAGCCAGCAGAGCAAATTACTTAATGGAGGAAGCTGCACTGAGAACACCCTGTCACCAGCCCAACAACACTGAAAACCAGAGACCATTGGAGCAAGCATATCATTGCCATGGAGCATTAGAGGCTGAGTGGTGATTGACTCAGATAGCTCCAGAGGGCTGTATAAACCAAACTAAACACCTTGAATTGCAAGCAGAAGTGAATATGAAGCCAGTGCATTGTCTTCTTTATTAGTTAAGCATCAACAGTACACATATGCTGAGCACTGGTGTAATATTTTCTCATTGGCTACCACCACCCAACTGTATGGCAACAGTAGTATCTACCAGCCAAGCAGCACAGTAATCCAGTCTAGAAATCAAGAGGGCATGGATTACCATGGATGGATCTGAAAGGGAAGGTCACAATGCCTAGCCAGATGCAGAGGAGAGAAAGGGCTCTTAGCCACCAGAGCTCTCTGGGATTCCTGAGCCAGCTGTGGACCCAAGAGCAACCCCAAATTAAAAACTCTTCAGGCAAAGGGCAGGGAATAATGAATACAGAAATTGCCCTGCCAGGCCTTCAAAATCTTTCCCCAGCCTACTGGCATCAGCTCCATCTTGTCTGAACTGACTTTCAGCAAAGTCCATTTCATCCAGGTGCAGTCTTGGCTAGGGCACTGGGAAAGTGCTGATGTTATGCCATCTGAGTCTGAGGAGATATGAAGCTGTGTGATCTGCACACTGATGGCACCTCAGCCTATGTTGGCTTACCATCTCCAGCAGCCTCACATAGGCCTCAGTTCAGGAACACATCCCTCAGCAGGAGAGTATTTAAGCACACGCTTAACGTTAAGCATGTGGTTAAATGCTTCCTTGCAGAGAGAGAGAGAGAGAGAGGTGGGGGCTTAAGTACTTTCCTTAATTGGGGCCTGTCATTCCAGCCTGGGCACACCCCTGCAGCAAGACATGGCATGAGAGGCATGACACATGTGCCATGCCTCAGTTTCCCCTCAGGTAGCCCAGTAACATCACTTCAGGTTCTACTCTCTCCATACTACCTCTCTTTGGGGCAGGTTTATTTAAAATAAAAACTAATGCAAAATTGGTCATAACAGGCCCAACATAAAATCCATTCAGAACTCCAGTGCAAATAGTCATTAAGATCACCTGATGTCTTCTCCCATGATGCCCCACATACCACACCCCACTGCCTTTGACCCTGCTTGGCCTCTGTCAGTCTTCTGTGTCTCTGCCCCTGGATCACCTCAGCCCTTCCAGTTGGAGAGCATCCTTGCGGGGAACATATCTCACTCCCCCAGCTCTCTCATGGTTCCTCTGAGTCCAGCTCCCTGGCCCTGGAGAAATCAGCAGGTAAGCTCCTCCATTGCTTCCCTGCCTTCAGCCCTCTCTGACCCTTGGCTCCAGCTGCTGGGCTTAGAACCAGCAGGCAATTCCCTCTACCACTTCTCCTCCTGCCTTCAGTCCTCTCTAGAGCAGTCTGGGTCCGTCTCTCTGTCTTGGGGACGCCCGTCAGCAAAGCTCTCTTACTGCTCTCCTGCCTTCATCCTTCTCCAAGGAACCACAATCAGTCTCTTGGCTCTGGCAGCTCTTCCTCCTGTTCTGCTCCTGACTGACCCAAGCCCAAACTCCCTGGGTCTCTTCTCCCCTAGGGCTCAGCTGCCCTCTTTTAAGCCCAGTCAACTGGCCAAATTGGAATGTGCTGATAAAGCACAGGTGCAATGGCCCTGATCCCTCTTATAGAGCCAGGGTCACCCGGTGACAGGGCTATATATGTTAAACAAGAGAGGAGATGAGAGAGCTTCGCCAAACCCTACACATGAGAGCCTTCATGATCTCACAAAGAGGAAGGAATGGAAGTTCTGAGTGACACCTTTCATCCCAGCCAGAGTCCATGGGGGAATTAATGGGACACCTGGTCAGTATTGTCAAAGACTACGGAGAGCTCTGAAAACATCAACATGGACACCTGACCATTCTTCTCTGCTAGGAGGAAGTCATCACTGCAGAAGCCTCTCTTCCATACCGTAGCCAGCGCTTATCTTCAAATGTGCAGGTTTTATCTGTTGCTATTGGAGGGTAATAGGATCACTGCATCACTACTGGCATCTCAGTGACTGTATACAGGTGTTGAATCCAAAACAGAGCCATACAGATGGATAGGAGGTTGGAAATTGTGTGCTTCTAAGCCCAGGTGACTGTGATTCCAGTTGTCCTCCCCTCCTTGCTCCGGTGTCTTGAGGATGAACATGCTGCAGGGCTCCATCTGGTTCTGTGATAAAACATAAATTATTAAAACATAAAATATTGATGAACTGTTCTATAAAACAGAAGGACTTTAAAGTATTGATTAAGAAGTGTGAAAGCCATAATGAGTTTCAGCCAGAGAAATAATAAGGAAATGATTTTGTGTTGTATCCCTTTTCATGGAAGTGCTAAGAGACAAGTTTTTATATTAGACTGAACTGTCACCTGTATAGTTTATTCATGATCATCACAGTGCTTTGCACTTATATGGTATCTTTCATTGGAGGATCTCACAGCACTTTACAAACAATAATGAATTAGGATATACAATAATCCTGGGAAACAGGTAAGCATCATTGTAACTACAATGAGGCAGTGGCTGAACGAGAAGACCCTGAGATTTCCCACATACTACAATTTATATTTAAATGGAATAGCCTTTGAAAATAGAATAATGATAATAAAACAACAAAAAGAGAGGCTTCCATGTAAAAGATACACTGATCCATGCAGCAGCAGCAAAGTGTTAAAGACAGAGAAGTGCTTTGCTTCAAATAAAGAGTAAATACCTATGGATGTGTATGTATGGTGCCTCGCACAATGGGAACCCAATCTCGATTGGTCCCTTGGCACTACAGTAATAAACATGATTAATACATACGGAATTGCAAGACCTACAGAAAGCTGTTCACCATTCCATGTCATTAGAGACAGGTATGAAGCCAAGGGTATGAAGAGCTTTCAATCAGAACTGAAAAGGCTGCGATGAAATTAAAAATTAATGTCTGACCCAACTGATAATGATTTATCATGAAATTACTACCCACTGTAGAACTTAATCCTGCACAGAGCAAGTGCTGAATGATGTATTTATAAGTGCAAGATAAAGAGTGATGGGCAGCACAAGGGATCTGATCCTGCATAAGGAACGTGCTGCTGTGGAGACAATGGGGTGTTAGGTGCCTAACTTGAAATCAGTGGCAGTTACACACCTTAAAAAATGTGTCGTTTAGGCACTTAGGAGCCTGAAAATGGGATTTAGACATCTATGTCATGTAGGTCTTACAAACTGAGTGGAGCAATGCAGAAATACCTTTAAAAATCTGGGGCTAAGTCCCTCTTGCCCATTAGCAGGAGTAAGGTTTAAGGCAAACAGAGAGCCCAGTGAAATCAATGGACTGAATTTGGCCCATTTAGTTCTTTTAATCTTTTCTGCATCACTTAATATCTCCAGGTGCATGCAACTCATTATTACATTGGCTTTTCCCTCTAGCACATTGCACTGCAAACTCACACCTAATTTATTCATTACCATCCTCCATCTCCCTTTCCATTGAATAAAATTCCTGTTTCAGATCAGTTTCCCCTGTATGAATTTTCCCAGTCTGGATCTAATTCTATCTTATTTTCAAACTATATTTCTCACCTATAAAATGCTCAGACGCAATGGAGAAGGGCTTACTATGAGAGCCCAGAGTTTAATTGAATTTCTATTAGCTCTGTCCTCACTAAAAGAAAAGGAGTACTTGTGGCACCTTAGAGACTAACCAATTTATTTGAGCATGAGCTTTCGTGAGCTACAGCTCACTTCATCGGATGCATACCCTGGAAACTGCAGCAGACTTTATATATACACAGAGAATATGAAACAATACCTCCTCCCACCCCACTGTCCTGCTGGTAATAGCTTATCTAAAGTGATCATCAGGTTGGGCCATTTCCAGCACAAATCCAGGTTTTCTCACCCTCCACCCCTCCACACAAATTCACTCTCCTGCTGGTGATAGCCCATCCAAAGTGACAACTCTTTACACAATGTGCATGATAATCAAGTTGGGCCATTTCCTGCACAAATCCAGGTTCTCTCACCCCCTCACCCCCCTCCCAAAAACCACACACACAAACTCACTATCCTGCTGGTAATAGCTCATCCAAAGTGACCATTCTCCCTACAATGTGCATGATAATTAAGGTGGGCCATTTCCAGCACAAATCCAGGTTTTCTCACATCCCCCCGACCCCCATACACACACAAACTCACTCTCCTGCTGGTAATAGCTCATCCAAACTGACCACTCTCCAAGTTTAAATCCAAGTTAAACCAGAACATCTGGGGAGGGGGTAGGAAAAAACAAGAGGAAATAGGCTACCTTGCATAATGACTTAGCCACTCCCAGTCTCTATTTAAGCCTAAATTAATAGTATCCAATTTGCAAATGAATTCCAATTCAGCAGTTTCTCGCTGGAGTCTGGATTTGAAGTTTTTTTGTTTTAAGATAGCGACCTTCATGTCTGTGATTGCGTGACCAGAGAGATTGAAGTGTTCTCCGACTGGTTTATGAATGTTATAATTCTTGACATCTGATTTGTGTCCATTTATTCTTTTACGTAGAGACTGTCCAGTTTGACCAATGTACATGGCAGAGGGGCATTGCTGGCACATGATGGCATATATCACATTGGTGGATGTGCAGGTGAACGAGCCTCTGATAGTGTGGCTGATGTTATTAGGCCCTGTGATGGTGTCCGCTGAATAGATATGTGGGCACAATTGGCAACGGGCTTTGTTGCAAGGATAAGTTCCTGGGTTAGTGGTTCTGTTGTGTGGTATGTGGTTGTTGGTGAGTATTTGCTTCAGGTTGCGGGGCTGTCGGCTGTTACTCTGAAATCTGTCCTCACTAGTAGTGGCAACACCTCCTGAGTTAATATCAGCTGTGAATTTAATTAGCTTTCTATTTCTCTTCTTCTAGAATGATCATTAATACGATTGTTCAATAAAACACATTTTAAACTGATATCTGTGACATCCCCCGAAGACCCCTTACCCCCTCAAATAGATACATTGACTTTCGTTACTGTTCTGTTTTTACACTTAAGGTTCTATTGCAAATATGAATAAACTGCATCTCTTTTTCTCACTAATCTTGTCATGCGATGAACAGTGATTAGGTTAATGGGCATGATTTGTTCTTTATAACTCCATGCTGCTTATTTCTCATAGCTTCATTGTTGTATAGATGCTTACAGATTTTTTTCTTTAATGACAACAATGTCAACAGCTAATGCAACTAGGTCTTCTCTTGCCTAAATATCGGTGCTTTGTGCACCAGTACAACCAACAGATTCCCGTGGCTTTTGAAATAGTGTTTTACTGAACTACTGCTTCAGAGCCACCAGGGGGAGCACAAAACATTGGTGTTAGGAGTGGCACTAAAAGATTGGTGAGCGGCAGTTGCTTTGTTTTTTCTATTTTTTTTTATTCATTAAGTGTTTACCTGTGTAACGCAGCTGGATTTTTTTAAAGTCAGGAGGACATTTCCCATCACTGTTACACTCAGACTACAACTAACCCGCTTATGGATTTACTGCTCCTTTAATGAAATTGTCATGGCCTTTAAGAGGTATGCATATTTAAAGTGACAAACAACTGCTTTACTCTCAGTTACAACACCACTGAATGGGAGTAGCCTATTGGACACCAGTTCTGCTGGCATGGCAGGGCCTGTGAGATAGTTGCTGTGGAGCTAGACCTGCATGGAAATCATGATAGCATAGTGTGTGGGCAGGTGCATACTAAAACTTTTGAGGAAGACAGAACAAAGGGGTCACCCAGGCCCATCAGGGAATCATGGAAGAATCCAAATGCATGTAGGACCTGAGAGATGCTCAAAGAGTTCAGTGTATAGGAGAAACAATAAATAAGCTGGATGTTCCTATAACTGAGAGTCCATATCTTGTGCCAATACTGGATTGTCCTGAGGTGGGGAAAAATACTCAGTGGTAACTGGTAATACCAGCAGGCAAAGCTGAAATGCTCTGGACACTGCTTATCATCTCATTGCTACCTTGTGCTCCTACTATGTCTGTTATGTCCAACTGTTGTCTGATCTTAGACATAGACTGTTAGCTCTCCGAGGCAGGGGCTATTTTCTTGTCATATCTTTGTACAGTGCTTGGAGCAGTTTGGCCCCAATCCGATTGGCCACTAATAAAATAATAATAGTAGCATCTGATGACCTGCTTGTCTGACTTCACAGTAGATGAACTTTTGAATCCGATGTAAGTTAGTGTTGTTTTGACCAAACTAAGATACTGCATCAGAAAATTCTACCCCCTACTTTCTTTGACAGGTTAGATTCTAAGACTTATGGGAGATAGTAATTAATTTATTCTTTTAAAATTTCCCAGCACTTATATGGAACTCTAGGCACAAATACAAAGTGAACATCCTATACTTTGTGGGTCATCTACCAAATGTTAAAAGCATCTGTTAACATTACATTGAATGATAAAAGAAACAGGGCAGGACTTCAGAATTTCTGCAAATATTCATATTCCAGTGTGACAGGCTCCACACCGAGCCTCCAGGGGGCGATGGAGAGCTACTGTCCCACTGGCAGGCCTTAGTCACACCTTTCGGTCACTGGGGAATTAGCAGAGAAGGTGTGCCGGCCCGGGTCTGCGGCGCGCCCCTTGGGCAGGGGGGGCGCCAGCCCGGGTCTGCGGCGTTTGGGATTCTGCTACCCAAGGCGGGTTGGCCGGGGTAGGGGAACGCGGTCCCACCCAACTCCTCTGCATTCCAGCCCAGAGCCCTGACAGTGGCGGGAGGAGATGGTCCTGCCGCTGGGTCAGCGGGGAACCATCCGCGCCATGCTGACCAAATACACCCACCACACTGTGCAGTTCTGCCCCTGGGCTACTTCCTACCCAGTCTCTCAAGCGGGTCTCTCCAGTCCCTCCAGCTTGTCCGGGTATTCCGCTGCTGGCAGCTCCAACTCCCCCTCTGCATCAGGCTCACGCTGGCCCGGGTTACAGCCTGGCCCCTCCAGGTCCTCTGGGTACTCGGCGGCTGGCAGTCCTGGTCGTCTCAGTCCTTCCTCCAGGTCAGGTTTCTCCTGGGTCAGCAGCAGGGTCCAGAGGGAACAGCCTGTGTCTGTCTCCCTCCCTGGTGCTGCCCACACTGGGCAAAGGGCCTTGCCCTTTGTACTTCCTGTCCCACCCCTCCCCTTCCGGGGATTGAAGTAAACTTGGTCTGGCCCCGCCCACTCAGGCTGAGAGGGTGGCTCTTTACCCTCTGATTCAGAGGGAAGCCACCCTGGCTCCCTACATCTGGCTACATAGCTTTGACACAGAATTAAAAATAATAAAAGGCAACTCATGGAATAACAAATTTAGAGGGCACTTTATTCCTGGGTCTTCAGGAGGAAGGGATTACAGGTAGAATATATAAAAGTGGACTTTTCTTGAACAAAATTAAAAAATAAGCAAGAAGGATAAGTGTGTGTGTGGGTAGCTTCTGACTTCCATCTGAAAGGTTAAAAATGGACTGTAATAGCAATGCACACCACTGTCTGCAACTTGATGGCAATGCAATATAAATTATTGTTATACTGCTAACAAGGCTGTGGTCCATAAAACACAACCCATCAGAGCAAGGCTGGTCTGGTGATTAAGGTGCTCAACTGGAACTCAGTTTTATTTCCCTGCTCCACCACTGTAGGGGACTGGGATGTAGGTGGTTAGGCCTACCTGTCACAGCTGGGCTGTAGTCTGCCCACCAGGGACGGTAGTCATCAAGCAGGAGTTGGAGGAATCAAAAGAGCCAGCTCCTGGCAGGAGTCAGGGTCAGAGTCAGGCTGGAGTCGGAGGCCAGAAGTAGTACCAGGCTAGAATCAGGAGACAGGAATCCGGGTCAGAGTCAGGCTGGAGAAAAACCAGAGATCAGGAGATCATGCAAAGTCTGGCAATGCAAGAAGCCAAAATTTGTGTGGTTGCCCAGACAACTCCCTGGGACAACCCCTGGGGTTAAATAGGGCAGCTGGCTAATCAGAGGGCTGCAGGATACCATCATTCTGAGACTCTTGGGTGGTACTTCCTGCAGTGCCTACTCTCTACAGCGCTCCTTGGCTCTGCCTCTGCATGGCCTCCTGGTCACACTATGAGAATATCAGATGTCCCAAGCTCTACGGATTTGGGTTCTAGTCCCTGGATCCTTACAACCACAGACATTTTTGTGACCCTTGGCAAGTCACTTATTGTCTTAATACCTTAGGTACCCCTCTGTAAAATGGAGATAATAACACATTCCGTACAGCGGTGTTGTGAGGAGAATACATTAAAGATAGCGAGGTGCTCAGATACTACAGTGATCGGAACCAAGTAAATATCTTAGATCAACAGAAAGTACTTCTACACAAGTGGTGTTGGAGAAATTGCAACTGGGAAGGAAATTTGAAATATACAATCTGGTATTGCCAAGAACGCAGACAAATTGGCAGAAAACGACAATTGTTACCAAAAATATCATAGGAATGAGAAATGTTGAGTTCTCCCTACCTGTTGTAGCCTCAGGAATACATACCACCAGTATAATGATTGAATGCATCAGCACTATGTAATAATGTAGCTTTTCATTAAAGTCAAAGAATCACATAACCTCTAACTGTTCACTGCAGACATTTATGACAGAGGTCTAAAGTCACACACTCAAGTTCAAAGCATTTAGCACAAGAGCAATCAAGCTGGGCTTCTCTGAGTGTATGGAGGTGTGAAATGTTGAAGAAAAGAGAGCAGTTAAATTTCAACTTCAACCTCCACAACTCACCTGAAAAACAATGTAGAAAAATCTAGTTACATTAATAAAGTTGATCGTAGCCAGGTCAGTAACAAGGGTAAAAGAAATCAAATAAGTAAGATAAATGATACCTCCAGCAATCTTGAACTCTGTATTGATAGAAGGGTGGATGGAGAGATTTGAGGATCAATGCCACTATCTCTAAAATTTCAAGGTAGTTAATGGAAAAAACTGCAAAGAAAACATCAGAGAAACCACTTCAGCCTTTGATCTTTACAAAAAAGATCTGGGTCTTGATCTCCTCATTTGAATAAGACTCTGGATACTGACTCACAAATGGAAAGTACATTAGGGAAATAGAGTTAGGTGAGGCCTCTGTATTCAGGAATGGAAATCCGTCCAGTTCAAAGACTACAAACAATTATTACTGATTCTGTGTATGGAGACACATCAGATTTATACTATGCATGGAATGAGCATAGATGTGGCATATTGCCATGAAAAACAAAGTTTCCTGATGGGACACAAAGGCTGACACAAGAGGGACAGAGTGATAACTGTAGACACTTTAAATGTTTGACACTAGTATATTTCATACTCGGTCGGCAGGGTCTTCTCTAAATAAGCTAGTTAAAGATTTAGGGACATTCCCTGATCTCCCCTATTCCATAATAATTACACTAATTTTGGGAAGAACAAGACCCTAGGGAGGTGGAAGGTCACCTCAAGCAGCCAGTGAATGAACTGGGCAAATGCTGGATACAGCAGGAAAGTAATGGCAAGTCAGGGGTGAAATCTTGGCTCTGCTGAAGTCACTGGGGGCTTTATCATTGATTTAAATAGGGCCAAGATTTCACTCAAAATGTCCATGAAAAGAGTAATGCCTCTGGGGCATTGGGATGCATGGGAAGAAAAAGACAAGGTAAAAAAACAAACCAGACCGCTAGAAACAGAACAGCTCTCCAGCTATATGTAGGTGCCTATGTAACCCACACACCTCCTGGGTATGGTGTTCTGTCCCATCTGGTGGTACTGAGACCACTTAAAGAGAGAGAGATAAAATGAGTCTGCTCTACAGCCAGTTGGCTTTTAGCTCATGCTGTAGAGGTTCATGCACTAAGCTCCAGAGGTCCAGGTTTGATCCTGCTCGCGGACGACTGAGGTCTGTCGGTGTTACACCTGCACCAAGAGCCTGCAGTACCATCTTGCACACATATTAAAAATAGTAGGAAATGGAGTATTCCTCTTTCCCCCCTTCAGCGTCATTCGTCTAATAGGAGAGTGTCCCCTCACGTTCACATGAGACAACCATGTGCTAAGGATAGCGATACACTGCATGCATTTTGCTTGGGGATTTAAATGAGGGTATGGTATCAGCAAAGTACCCTAACCAACCAGTCAGAACCTGGGGGACGGATTCTCAGTCACTCTGTTCCTGTACTTGGAGCAAGGAGAGAGGGTGGGAAGGGATGTGGCAAAGATGGATTCAAGCCCCCTTCCTGCACCCTGGGGCCAATTCGGTGCCTACCCAAACCCTGTTGTAAGTTAGAGCAGCTGTTATGGGTCATAAGAAGTGGAGAGTAGCTGTCTGGCCTACCTCAGGGGCCGGGAGTAGGGCTGGTGTAGTGCTCTTACGCCAGCTCTACTCTGGCCAAGGCAGCCCCCTGATCAGGGGAGTCTTCTCAGGGGCTTTAGAACCCTGGCACAGCTGGAGCTTTGTAATTGGCGTGTGATGTCACATTTATGCCTGTATGCGTCTTTGTTCTTCTTTTCATGTGTGAGTGTAGTTTCCTAATAGCTCCCCCCGCCAGGGCATGTGTCTCAAGGTGATTATTACATTTCTTGGAGAGTTAAAGCCACTCATGCCTTCAGCCTCCTGCTTTCTAACACCCCCTGTGGTGTGTAATAATCACCATGCAATGAACTGCGGACTATGTCTTATTCCTTGATTAAAATTCAGATGGGGTAAACCTAGTCAGAATGAAAGGTCTTTTCACATGTATTAGAATCTTTAAATGTAACCAGCGCTATTAAGTCTCCAAGTTGTCTGAAATATTTAACTCCAGCGAAATGAAAACATACAACAGACGTCAGGGAAACCGGACGATAATCTCTGGAGAGCTACAAAGCAAATTACACACAGGCCCGCACGCATGCACACCCCGACCAAACCTACAACAACAGAAAGGATGTAAAAGTTTATTGTTGGAGTTAGTGTGACTGAAACCTCACTGAGGGGAAGACAGAAGGAAGCAGGAGAGCTTTCAAATGACATTTTAAAACCAGTGTCAGAAGCCCTCCAGAGGCTCTCCATCCTCCGCTTGACAGCCCTCCCCATGTGCTGAATGCCAAACATCCTGGCACAGAGCTAAAATGGAGACTACTGAGGATTATTTACCTTAACTAGCCATTGTAATTCCCATAATTCTGAGGTTTAAATTAGGGCTGACCTTTGGTCCTCTTCCTCCACTAGGATCTAGAGTGTTATCTCTCCAATTTAGGAAGTTACAGAGGGACATCTGAAATAGAGGTTCCTTTGAATTACCACTAATAAAAATATCGAGGAGCTCTGTTAGCTTTGATCTCTTATCACATTGTGCACAAAGCTCTCTTTTGCCAAGCATGGCTGCTCCTAGAGTCTCTGTGTCTAATCAGACGTGTCATACCTCCACGGAGGTAAATTGTGTTTATTTGAGAAGGGAAATTAAATTACGCCTGTTTAGGAATTAATTATGACTACCTTGGTTTAATCTGTCACATTATCCCATTGTTGGCACATCAGGACAAAAATCCGCTGACCCAATTAAAAAATAACGACATTACAAATGTAACCTGTTGGCAAGGGAGGGCAGGGAGCAGGAGGAGGCGGATGTAGATCAGGGGTTCTCAACCTTTTCCTTTCTGAGCCCCCTCCCCCCTGATATGCTATAGAAACTCCATGCCCCAGCTGTGCCACAATAACGGTTTTTCTGCATATAAAAGCCAGGGCCAGTGTTAGGAGGTAACAAGCAGGGCAGCTGCCCAGGGCTCCATACCACAGGGGGCATCGCGAAGCTACGTTGCTCAGGCTTTGGGTTTAGCACCAGGTAGTGGGGCTTTGGGCCCCAGGCTGCAGTCCTGCACAGTGGGGCTTTGGCTTTCTGCCCTGGACCCTAGCAAATCTAACACCAACCATGCTTGATAGACCCCCTGAAACCTGCTTGCAGCTCCCCAGGGGGCCCTGGACCCTTGATTGAGAACCACTGGTGTAGAGGCCTTTTATTAATCCTTTGCAGCTACTAAAAGGATGGTGCATCAACTGATCCTTTGAACAGCAGAATCTGTCCTCTTTTTGGAATGAAGAAACTGAGTTGGGTACATGTCAGCTGAAATATCTGAAATGTTCTATGACTGACAACTTGCAGAATACACACACATACACACACTGGTCAACATTTCCAAATCTGAGTGCCTACAATGAGGCATGTATTGTAGGATTTTCAAAAACACCTAAGCAGGTTAGGTGCCAAACTCCCAATGGAGTTGAGATTTTCAAAAGTGCCTAAATAATTTAGGAACTGAAGTCCCATTTTCAAAAATGGTTTAGGAAATTAATTGTCATGGAAAGTCAGTGGTTCCTAAGTAGGGCTGGTTGAAAATGTCCTGTCAAAACTGTTTTTCAATGGAAATTTGATATTTTGTCAAACCTGAATGGCCAAACCCCCAAATATTTTGGTTGAAAATGAAAAACTGTCCTGAAAATGACATCTTTTTTCAGAAGTTGCCCGGAAACCTACATCTCCCATTATAGCATAGGAGGAAAAAGTGATGATCACGGCAGATGTAGTCCAGCCAGAGAGCCCAACCCATAGAGGGAATATAGGAGTATAAAGCACCTAAACTACAGCTCCCATAAGCCATGGCTGTGCCATTTTGAATCATTTTAAAATACCTGGTGTTTTGATAGTTTGATGAAAAGACAAATTTTTCCGCAGGGAGAAAAAAACCCAACCCTATTTCCAACCAGCTCTATTCCTGAGTGCCTATGCCACTTTTGCAAATGGGATTTAGAATCCCAGGTCACTTAGGGACTTTTGAAAATTATACCCCTAGTTCCCTAGTTTTTTACCTGAATTAAAAACAGCTTTATTTTCAGAGGGACTGGAAACCCACAAAGATGTTTGGAGGCCGCAGAATGGTGACACAAACTGGAATTCTAATCAGTCACAGATGTCATAACTGTACGTGTATCTAGCTCTGTTATTATTGTCATTTATAATCGCAGTAGATGTCCCTGCCCAGGCCATACAAGTTAATAGGAAATGCAAGTGCCTGACCACTCTGAAAATCAGGCCACTGTTATTAATATGCCCAAATAAGGATTTAGGTACTTAGCAGCAAGCACCCAGATTTAAATATTCTGACCTGTGCTTCTAGGATACATCTAGGCTTGGAAGGATTAGATTAAAGGGAAATGGTAAATGCTGATTTTCCTGTACACACACAAACTGATGGGAAAATAATAATCAATTATCAATAATAGAAATTTACAGATAGGCAAAGTAAGAAAAATGCTGCTTGATAAATAAGTTTGATTTAAAGATTTGTATATTTTGACATGTGATGTTGACAATTTGTATTCTAACAGCATGAGTTTTAATTTTTTGGGAATCTCAATGCCATTAAATAATTGTCCGACCTACACCCCCATTATTCCCACAACTGTGAAAATGTAAATTGATAAGAATAAAAAAAATTACTTAAAACCCATAAGACATAAAGATAACAGAGTTAGATGAGGTTCAGTTACTTAGTGTAATTCTGGAGTAATTCCATTGCCTTAAATAGAGTTACTCTGGATTTATGCCACTGAAACTCAGGTGGTAATGATAAGGGAATTTTAATGCAGGTGAGGGTACTGTATTGACTACTCCGGGAGCATGATTCCTGTTTTTTCCATTGGAAAAAATGGTGCCAAAATGAACATGTAATGTCCTACAATACACACGCACACACGCTCTGCTGACAGAGTGTCTCAAGGTCTTATGGGGTGAGAGAGCGCTCCAGTCTTTGCATGCATCTGCTAAAATGAATGGCATTGCAGGCTACTGTCTTTTTACTGAGATTGCCAGAAAAGGTCCTGATTAGTGCCAGTTGTGGTCAAGGTGTTTGCAATGTTGACCACTGTCCACAAGGATCTACAGTGAGGCCACAAACTCATTTCACATAGATCTCTGCATAGCTGCCTAGGGGTAGTGATTTGTCAAAAAGTGCCCTGAAAGTGAAAGATGGTGCGTCCCATTATCAGTTACCCAAACCATCCAGTCTTTATCAAAACCTTTTCAAATCTGCCCTATTGTTTAAAAGGGGTGTTTAATCTGGACAGAAAAGGCAGCACAGCCAAGAGAACTGAACATGCAAGTGGGAGTGACATGCTCCTGAGTTTTAATCCCAACTCTGGCACTGATTTTTGTGGCCTAGGGCAAGTCATTTTCCTATGTTTTAGTTTCCCCATTTGTAAAATGGGTCTAATAATATTTTATCTCAAAGGGTGTTGTGAAGCTTAATTAGCTACTGTGTATACAGCATTTTGATGTAAAGGGCTATATACATTTTAAATATTGGTTAAAAGACCAATGCCCCTCTGTTAATCAAAATGTAGCCTTCATTTCCAGCCAATCAGATCCTGGACTGGGACTTTCTAAATAAGGGGCATCATAGAAATTTTAACATGCTGAAAACCCAGATACGCAGACTGACCTATTCCAGAGTCATGCTTTGGAACGACTGGCTGTATGATCACTAAAGGATAGTCATCATCACTTCCAGATGTGCTAAATACTGTACACTGTTGCAGGCTGAAAGTGAAAGGCTCTTTCCCTATTATATATTTGTTAGATGCTTGGTGGTGGCAGCAATAAAGTTCAGGGGCAAAAGGTAAAATAGTTTGTGAGCCCAGCACAGAATTTTAAAGCAGCTAGGAATGGCATAATAGAATAAAGAAGTCTCTACTGGTGATAGACAATGGGCGTGTTCCCATGTTCTAGGAATAGTGAATATCTGTCCCATTGTCAAAAGGACTCTATGGACTCTTTAGTTTGGGGATAAGTCTACAAGAGTGTTAAACTGGGAGGAGACACTATGGAGCTCCTCCAAGACGATCTGCAGTGCATTATTGAACAATCACAGTTGAATGTAAGCTCACAATAAGACTCAGACCAGAGAGAAGTAATGTGACTACTGACTATGAGAAAACAGAATTTCATAAGGAATAATAGGAGGATCTAGGAAGGGGGAAGACAGCTAGATGGGGACAGATGGCTTAGAGGTCAGATCAGAGATATATGGTATGTAGTATGTGCAGAGCACTGGGTCAGGCTCCCAGACATAGGACTGGGCTGGCATTGCTATAGGTTGAAGACTTTTTTTTAAAAAAAACCAAACAAATTGAATAAACTTTTAATCAGGATCCAGTATTGGATAAATTCATCCAAACCTACTGGAAACTTACAAGGTTTGTTTGAATATCACGAAGTCTGAACTGAATGTGTGTGTCACAAATGAACTTTGGGTACAGTCCTGTGGAAGAGACAAAACTGAATTAGATTCACTTCTCTGCTTGAAATGGACTCTAGGCCAGCACTTGAGGAAAGGAGAACCTGAACTGGATTCCTGTGCTCACCTGGAATGGACAAAGACACAGATCAAATTGTCTGTCTTGGGTACTTCAAACTAACCACCTTAATGGATAGCTCTAGCTCAGTGAAGCACAACCAGACCAATGGAATCAGTGTTTCCCTGTAATATGTTGACTTTTTGTTATATTCTTTATCCCCTGTTGCATCGGGTTATACGTGATGTTGATCTTGTCTAGGGGGAATAAATAGAAATGATGGACGAAATCTGAAGGAGATAATAGACCCAACTCATTTTCAGAACAGTTCAGATCATCTGGAGGGACTGGATCAGCATTTTTTGACCAGAGGCAATCAGAATGTCTTCAAGAAGAAGGTAATTAGACATCGTAGAATTGTGCATTCCCCTGTTGGAAGCTAATGAGTTATGGAGCCCAAATGAAGGAGAAACAGAGCCTAATTAGGCTAAATGGAAATTCCTACAGGAACAGGGAAATGTCAAGGAGCAGAGAGAAAAACCTGTTCCAGCACTCTTTTAAACAAAAGAAATCAATTTGTCTTTTTAGTTTAATCATTTCTATTTTTACTGCAAAACTGAAACAATCATTTCTTTCTCTCACTGTCTTTCCCCTTCTCCTGCCCCACTATCCCATTATGAATGCTTTTTTGCACTTTTGGTGTAAAGAACCCACAGTGGTTTTCAACTCAGACATCATAATGTGTTATCATGAAGGTTACTGTGATGTCAAAATCCAAGGTGTGGAGAGAGTGAGCAGAAAGGGATTGACAGTGCAGTGGTGGCGGGCTTTTGCTTGAGCACCCTAATTTGTATTTTATCACCTCTGATGAAGTGTCAAAGTCATCCAGTTTAGAACTATGATTCTGCCTATATATATTCTTGGAGGCTATTTCCTCCCCCATCTTCTCCCCCTCTCTCTCTTTCTATCTCAGCACTTTCAAACTTCGGGGAAGTTTGGATCTAGATACGAATGTTGTGGCTGGCTCCTACATAATGTGCCAAACCAAAGCCTTAGCTCTGAACATTTCCCCCCAAAATACTGTTGAATTTTGAGTCTGGATCTGGATCCAAACTTTGCATCTCCAGCCCATTTTCTTAACCTGCTAAGGAGATTTGCATGAAAACAGAAGCTTGGCTGTTTAAAGGAATACATCTGTTTATTCCCCATCTCTAGTCCCTTATTAGTGACATCATAATCTTTTCCACAGTGAACCCATTCTGTCACCTAGAGTGGATCCCAACCTGTAGTAAGGAAAGAGGGGGCTAAAGCCCTGTTATATGCAATCCAAGGAGCACTCTGTTAACCTCTCAGGTCACACTGTGATCTCATCTGAGACAGAAGGAAGGGAGCAGCAGCAGTGGTGGGGCAGTGGTAGATGTGTTAACAGACAAAGCTTATATTCACAGACCATGATTTTCAAAATGGGTGTGTACAAGATCCAAGAAGAGGGAGACCAAAACCAAACTAACAAAAACTTGTCCCTTTAAGAAGGCCTTCAAACCAACCTAACAGTAGAGTCCCTAATTTCTCTGATTGTCCTAGAAGACACGTGGCCTTTCTCCGTTTCCCTTAGGCATCAGTTCAGGGAGGCAGTAGCTTAACCAAGCTCATAAAGCCCTTGTCTCAGAGCCTGGCATCAGAACAACCAGAGTCACTAAGGCCAGATCAGGTTAATGTCTGACAGTTAATATTGCTTCTGATCCCGCCCCCTCTTGCACAGCTCCCTTTTCTTGTTTATATGTAGCCCCCCCCCACCCAAAGGCAGGGAGGGCAGGGTCCTCCTTGACTGTGCCTAAACTGTAAGCTCTACCCCAACACTGGGTTCCTAAAATTAAGCTCCTAAATCCATATTTAGGTACCCCTAAATAAGTGGCCTTGCTTAATTTCAGTGAAAGCTACAGGGTGCTCAGCACTTGCAAAAGTGCTTGGGCCACTTATTTAGTTGCCTACATGTGGACTGAAGAGTAGGGTTGACAACTATCTAATCATGCAAACCCAAAGACCCTTGGCCCACCCCCCACCACGCTGCTTCCCCAAGGCCATGCCTTGTCCCATCCCTTCTCTGAGGCTCTGCCTCTGCTCACTCCATCCCCCTTCCCATTGTAGCTCACTCTCCCCCACTTTCATGAGGCTGGGGCAGAGGGTTGGAGTGTGGGATGGGGTGTGGGTTCTGGGAGGGAGTTTGGGTGCTGGAGAGGATGCAGAGTGTGGGCTCTGGGCTGGAGCAGGGGTGTCGGAGGGGGTCAAGGGGTCGGCACTTACCTTGGGAGGCTCCCGAAAGCGACTGGCACATTCCTCTGGTAGCAGCTCCTAAGTGGAGGGTGTGGGGGGGGGCAGGGGAGCCAGTGGGGCCCTCGCAGCTCACATTGGGCACAGTTCCCAGACAATGGGAGCTGCGGAGTTGGCACTTGGAGTGGGGGCAGCATGCGGAGACCCCCTGTACCCCTCAGGGGCCACAGGGACAGTGCCAGCCACTTCCAGGAGCGGCATGGAGCCAAGGCATATAAGGGAGCCTGCCTTAGCCCCACTGCCCCGCCGGAGTGTTAGCACCCAAAATCTCCTGGCATGGCTGAAGTAGCCTCCAGGAGATAGAGCGTGATTCCAGGAGACTCCTTTCAAAACCGGGAAGGGTGGTGTCGAAGTTCCTTCCCCGCTCTGAACTCTAGGGTACAGATGTGGGGACCTGCATGAAAAACCCCCTAAGCTTATTTTTACCAGCTTAGGTTAAAACTTCCCTAAGGTACAAACTATTTTACCTTTTGCCCCTGGACTTTATTGCTGCCACCACCAAGCATCTAACAAATATATAATAGGGAAAGAGCCCGCTTGGAAATGTCTTTCCCCCCAAAATCCTCCCAAACCCTAAACCCCCTTTCTTGGGAAAGGCTTGATAATAATCCTCACCAATTTGCATAGGTGAACACAGACCCAAACTCTTGGATCTTAAGAACAATGAAAAAAGCAATCAGGTTCTTAAAAGAAGAATTTTAACTGAAGAAAAAGTAAAAGAATCACCTCTGTAAAATCCGGATGGTAAATACTTTACAGGGTAATCAGATTCAAAACATAGAGAATCCCTCTAGGCTAAACCTTAAGTTACAAAAAGACACAAAAACCGGAATATACATTCCATCCAGCACAGCTTATTTTATCAGCCATTTAAACAAAACAGAATCTAACGCATATCTAACTAGATTGCTTATTAACCCTTTACAGGAGTTCTGACCTGCATTCCTGTTCTGGTCCCAGCAAAAGCAACACACAGACAGAGAGACCCTTTGTTTCTCCCCCCTCCAGCTTTGAAAGTATCTTGTTTCCTCATTGGTCATTTTGGTCAGGTGCCAGCGAGGTTATCCTAGCTTCTTAACCCTTTATAGGTGAAAGGGTTTTTCCTCTGGCCAGGAGGGATTTAAAGGTGTTTACCCTTCCCTTTATATTTATGACAGCTGGCAACCCTATTTAAGAGTCTAATTTTAGGCACCCACTTTTGAAAAGCCTGGTCTTATCCTTTGAAGAAGATAGCAGAGCACACCCGGGATACTGGGGTGTTTTGCATGTTTGTATCTTACAGTAAGTATGTAAGGCCCCATGGTTTAGACAGAGTCATGTTCTGTTTATTGTTAATCTATCCCTGCAGGTATATGGCTGTTCCAGTTTTATGCCTTTTGAAGAAGGTACACATTCATAATTAAAGCTGCCATGAGTAAGTAAACTAGATGTGAAAACCTCTCTGAAAAGAAGACGTGTTCTCCTCAGTTGACCGCTTCCATTGGTCCACATTTACTATCCTGGAACAACAGCTAACGCCAGGGGACTGGAAAGAGCTAGAAGTGTTCATTGAGGCTCACGGTGTGACACATGGGTGAATGGCAAATGACATGGAGAAAAGCAAATCACACCAACAATCCTTTTTTGCCTTTGTTTTGCTAGAACAGACATTGGGTAGCTCCAGAAGCCAGACTATTTCATGGTATGTTTTTAATTCTGGAGGAAAGGCAGAGGGTGCCAGAGAACAAAATGGGAAATGCTGTTATTATTTATATTATGTTAGCACTTAGTGGGGTTGGAGAGGGCAACTGAGATTGTGGCCCATGCATTGCACAAACATATAGTTACAGACAGTCCCTGCCCCAAAGATCTTACAATGTAAATAGATGAGACAGCTAAAAAGGCTGAAAAATATACTCCATTTTCCCTATACACATAGGGAACTGAGGCACAGAGAGAGCAGGTGACTTGCCGATGATCTTTGACAGAGGGGGAAACTGAACCCCCATCCTTCTGAGTTATCTTCAGTCCACTGCCTTCCTTACAAAGTCCTTACTGCTTTCCTTCTTGGGCTTTGACCCAAATGGGAAAGTTAGGAAGGCAATGATTCCTCTGTGTTGTCTTACGATCCGTAGGGTTCCCTGCTTGCCCTGACGGGGAAAAGATGCAGCACACAGCTAAAGCCTCTGTAATTAATCAGAAAATGTTCTCCAGAACAGTGTGTATGTACCGTGAGCTGCGGACTATTCAGGAAACTGATGGAGCCAAGTGGGAAATTTGGCCCATACTTTGAAGATAAACAGCCAACAGGTAGCTCTTGCAGCAGTGGAGGCTGGTGGAAAGGCAAATATGATTTGTCCTCTCCAAGGGGTAGGAGGCAAGGCTCCTTGGGACCATTTTTGCTGATGTGGATTTAAACAATGTTCCTTCTCCTTTCCTGTGTTTCTCTCTCCCTCTCTCATTCTTGAGACCCTGTTCCCCTTGTGCTCACCTTCCTGATTTCACCTCTCTCTATTTCTCTTCCCTTCCCCCCAAGAGCAAAGTCACCCTCTTCTCTCATTACCCCTTAGCCCAGAGTCTCCATTTCCCAGCCAACCAAGTCCCCATTAAAACCCACCTCCTGCATCTCCAGCTCCCAAGTCCCAAAGCAGAAGTCCTGTTTGCTTGCTCATCGGCCTGCCAGAACTACTTACTAGCTTGTCTGCACAGTTCTGGTAGCTGTCATTCATGCTTCCTGGATGCCCCAGCCAGCTGTGTGCACAAACCTGTCAGTCACACTGGCGTGGCTCAGTCGAAATGCCTGCTGGGATTTCCCAACAGCAATGAAGCCAGCCACCAGCAGCACAGAGAGGAAATGCTACCCCGGCGGTGGGCTGCTGGGGAGCAGATATGGGGAGAGAAACAGTAAAAGCAGAGCTAGGAGCAGGAATAGACTGGAGTCTGAGCCGCCCAGCTGATCCCAGCTTTTTACAGCGGGTGCCAGCTGTCTGCTGTGGTGACCAGCAGCGCTAGCATGTCTCCTTGGGCTTTATAAACCCATTTTTGTCCCCCTCATCAGTCTACTAAGTGACTGTCCCTGGACAGTTTCATTACAGCTGCTGGATCATACTAAGGAATGGTGCCTAGCTGGCATTTGCTGGATGGGAACATCATTTAGACTAGGCCCCACCCATCCACGGATGAATCAGCTTTGCACTTGACTTAACCAGCATCAGTGGCACAGATGAATTCCACTCACTTTTCACTCTCCTGGGTGTTTAGTTTCAATGCGAAGATACACTTCTATTACCATTTGAACTAATTGAGCCTTTTAGACCAAATTCAGAACTGGTGCATTTCAGGGCAGCTCCAAAGACATTGGTGCAGCTTCATCCATGTACGTCATGTCTGGATTTTCTTTGATCCAAGGACAGGATTTTCTACGGAGCTCAATACCGTAGTATCCAAGCACTACTGAAGTCATCCACACACCACCACTTTGAGGCAGGGAAGCCAGACCAGGCACTAGGCAAACAAAAGTGGAGATGTTGCAGGGAGACAAACATTAAGTGATGGAGAGTGGACTGCTGTCCCAAGAAGCTACAAAATACTAGGGACACTTTCCTGAATCTAAACATATTTTAGCCATATTATAGGCAGGAGAAAGGGGTGGGAGAGGGGGAGAAGGAAGCCCATCTATTGTTTATTTGGAATTCTAAGATAATATGATAGCGATAAATTATATTCTATTAGAATGCCAACAAAGTAAAATGCTGGCATCACCTTTAAAGAACGTGTCAACTGTAACCCTTTTGTGTTCAGTGTGGCACTCTGTCCTCCTCTAGCTGTGTGGGTTACACACTCCCTGGCTGAGGAAGCTTGTCCTGAGCTGCATAAGTTCATGCACCTTAATTCCCTCTACGGGCCACCACTTGTAATGCTGCACCCCGGGGTGAGTCACCATCAGCAGGGATCACACATGGCACCTCTGGATCTAAAATTTCAGCATGAGCTGCTGTTGCCTGAGCTAGAGGAGACAACTCTGTTAGTCAGTGCTGAAGCAGGCTCATCAGCTTCTCTATATGGCCCAGCCAACATAAGAGGGAGACAGAACACAATATTGTGTAACTGTGGTATTGGATAATATATCAGGTTATCCCTTTTCCCAGACATATTGCAGGAATTCTAGAGTCCCATACCACCTTCAGTCTACAGTCAGATCTCCAATTTCCCCTCTCACCTCACAGAAGAAAAGGTACCATGCACACAAACATTTGAATTTATATAACAATTTTCTACTAAACAAACCAATAGGGAACTTACTGTGCCTCCATTTTTTTCTTCCTCTTTCTCATCCTCCCCTTTTTCCTTTTCTTTGTCTCTTTGTCCTACAGATAGCTTTCTCTTTCTCTCTTTAAGGCACCAGTGAGGATCTGGCCCATTGTGTCTAATGAGAAGCCACAAGTCAGTACACTCCAGCAGCAGAATCTTTGAATGCGGAATACATTTGGTGTAATGATGTTAGTGAATCCATAAGTGAATCCAAAATATTACAGCAGCTTTTTTAAGAGCTAAATTCCATTGCCTGAACAAGATGGCAACTCCCCTAAGCTGACGATGTAGGGTCTGGAAATACTCTCAATTTATGCACATGAGAGGGGAATTCGATACATAGACTCCACCCACAAAACTTCCCCAGCAAGGTGAAGAATGACAACCATTCTTCCAGTAAAACACAAGACAGAATACTGCATCATTAGAATCCTCTCATCAGGAAACTTACTTAGAGAACAAGAGTGTTACCAAGCAACTGATTTTACTGTATTAATTACTACTATTAACCCTTGTGTAAGTGTCACACCCACCACAGTTATTGTGTTATCACCCATCACAATTAGTGTATTATAAACTTTAGCTTGTGTGGACCTTTTTAAAAATACCAAGGGACAACTTATATATGGTTTTGGAAAAGGCCTTGTGACTGACAACTCAGTGTTTGTGTGTTCGAGACCTGTGAGCATAAAAAATGATGCTGAACCATAATCATTGATTGTTCACTTGAATAATTGCCCCTTATTATTTGAAGAGATGAGCAAAGATTATACAAAGAGCAACATCTGGTTGAGACAAATTAGGTACATTTTAACCAAAGAGAGGTTCACTTTTTGTTCACTTTTTGTTCCACTGAAAAGGTACCATAGTGGTCCAAGCTACCAGGGTTTGAGACTCACTTACACTAAGAAGTAGGGAGCTGTCAGAAACCAGGCCCAGTAGTTAGAGCAGGAGTCAGTAGTCAGGAATCAGAGCGGAGGATCAGACCTGGAGTCAGAGGCCAGATGCTGAGCCAAGGGTCAGAGCCAAAGTCAGAAATTGGAGCCAAGGGCCAGAGCTGGGTTACCTGGAGTGAGGTAAGGCCTGGCAGGGCTGGGTCCAAGGCTGGAACAAGGCCAGAGCAAGGCTGGGAACTAGGATGGCCACTCACGTATTCCTGGAATACTGGACATTCCAGTACTTCCAGGTGTGCCCCTGCTGGCATGATCTCTCCCACACACTGTGTGCAAGGTCATACCGCATGGCAGGCCCCATGCTGAAGAGCATGCCGCCCTGCCCCTGCCAGCAGATGTGGTTTTCTTTGGTATTGGATGGGTCTGTCATTTTGAAGAGCAGTGCAGCACACTGTTCAAAATGGTGCCCCCCATCCAATACCAGACAAGTACACGTCCAGTTTTGTCTCAGTATCGGATGGGGGACAAACCACCCAAAAAGATGCCTGTCTGGTTCAAAACCAGACAAGTGGCCTTCCTACCAGAAACAGGGAGACACCATCACAGACATGATCAAATGCTTTGAGCGATTACCAAGCTAGTGCTGCTGCTGGGTTTAAGAGCTGGTCTGCTGTCTCTTCCCACCAATCAGGCACTCTGGCCAATCAAGCAGCCTACTACAGGCCAGTTGCAGTCCTTAGGTTGCCTGGAGACTGGATCTACTACAGGCTCTAATTCCTGACAGGAGCACACACCTGCACACTGCAAATCCAGTCATTACTTGGAGGAACTCTAATGGGCCAAATTCATCCTAGTGTTTGGCTACCAGTTCAAGGACAGTGCATTGCCTGCTGCAAATGAAGCAATTGCAGACAGGTGGCCTCTAAGAATGATCAAGAGAATCTTAGAATGGTAGAGATTATAGACTTCAATGGAAGGGATTGTTCACTGGGTGTTCAAGGAAATGCTCTTTCTGAAATTAAAAATATTGCATCCAGTCTTTGCACTGCTGTTGGGCTAATTGCTCCATTCAGGGAAACCGGCTGTTCACAATAAATGCCAGCTGGAAAGACATGGGGTGGGAGATGAAGAAATATGCACCATCAGAGAGCACTGTAATAGGATCAAGCAGAGTTTCATCTCTTCTCATTACAGCTGCCTCTGTCACTTCCATCTCCATCCCCTCAAGCCCAAGTAGAGGGCAAAGGGACTTTGAAAACTTGTACCAGTAGGTGAGAAAGAAACGATCAAGTGTCAAGATATAAAATGCAACAGAGAGATTCCAAACTCCGGTGTCTGAATCCCTCCCAATTAGTGCTCAAAGTGGCTTTTGGAAAATAACCCTCAAGCCCAGGTTTTGTTGCTGTTTGATGACACTGACAGCTAATGCTAATGCTCTCACAGCTGCACTAGTAACTTGCATGACAAGGAATGGGGATATTCTAGCTGACTCAACAGCTTCCCATAAGAGATATTAGGAGGCAGGCAGGCATTCTAAGGTTCCAATAAAGCATGGACTAGGATGTTACTGGCTACTCATTGGGCATAGACTGCAAATGCAATCGACTGAATTTCAATGGCAACCTAGCAAGTGCTTTTGAAAGATCTGTTGTTTTCTGTGTTTTAAAACTGTTTTTCTCACGTAGGTACTGTATTTTTTCAGGGGATTTTGCTTGATTTTCACCTGCTTTTACACCATCTATGGTGGACCAGAACAGCTCTGCAGGCTCATCTCAATCCAGATCTGCAGCACCTCCTGCTATTCCAGCCCATCCATGGCTTTCACATACAACTCTGCCCATCTGTTTTGCTTCTGACATTAAGTGTCCCCTGCTATTCCAGTCCAGTCTCTCACATGCTCATATCAACACAGTTTACAAAACTCCCCGCTGTTCAAGTCCTGATCCTAATCTCTCCTCCAGATACCTCTGTCAATACCCCTCAGTCCTGACCTGCAAAAGCCTTCTGCTACACTTGTCTTTCAGCCTCAGCCAAGATAAGACTGCTGATCACCCCAAAGTATTTGCATGCATGGGACTAGGATGAGAGCACCAAAATCTTCTTTATTTCTGACACAAGCTCTAACCCTGTGAGGCCATTGCAATTCCATTTGCCTTCTGTGCCATTATGCCCCCCAGCAACTGCAGTTTGAAGAAAGGAAGATCTTGTGGGGGCAATTCTCTTGGTGTACCTTGCTCTGGTTGAACATCTAGTACAGTGGTTCTCAAACTAGGGGCACCGCTTGTTCAGGGAAAGCCCCTGGTGGGCCGGGCCGGTTTGTTTACCTGCCGCATCTGCAGGTTTGGCTGATTGTGGCTCCCACTGACTGCGGTTCACTGCTCCAGGCCCATGGGGGCTGCAGGAAGGGCAGCCAGCACATCCCTCAGCCCGCACTGCTTCCCGCAGCCCCGCACTGCTTCCCGCAGCCCCCATTAGCCTGGAGCAGTGAACCGCGGCCAGTGGGAGTCGCGATTGGCCGAACCTGCAGACGCGGCAGGTAAACAAACCGGCCCAGCCTGCCAGGGGCTTTCCCTGAACAAGCAACGCCCCTAGTTTGAGAACCGCTGATCTAGTAGATGAGGGCAGAATCCTCACTGGTTCCTGTTGTGGTCAATGATAAGCTGTGTTCTTAAGAAACTGGGCTTCTTGCTGCTTCTGTTTTCCTAACCTATCGGCGGCTTTCAGTCTGGGTCAGTACAGTATTAAGAAATTAAAAAAGCATCCAGAGCCTTGTGTTAAAGCGGACAAAGAAGGAAAACCCCTCATGTCTTGAAAAGGCAGACTGGAAATAACTTTTCTCTTTGGAAGCCACTAGCACTTAGTAGTCTCCTGACTTGTCTTCTGATTTTAACCCCAGAGCAGTGCTTAATTTGTACCAGGGCTTGCCAAGGCTGAGCCCCGGCACCTCTAGGCTTGGCAGTTCATAGCCTGGCGCCTCTGAGCTTGCTGTATCAGTTCTGAAAGTAAAAAAGTTGTTTGAGCCCTGGTATCTCTTTCCTTACAAACTAAACACTGCCCCAGAGGCACGTGTCGACACAGGACTGCAGAACACATAAGAGGTTACAAGATTGACAGGAAAATCAGGGTCTGACAAGAGGTAGAGAAGGAAAAGTGGGAAGAGCAGGGAGTGGGATAGGAGAGGGATAGGCTGTGTTTATGCTGACAATGCTGGGGAAACTGCCCATGTAAAAGGAAGAGCTGTGGGAGCTAATGCATTATCTCTGGGAGGCAGCAAAACACCAGTGACTAGTCTATGCTCGAGCTCCCACTAGTCAACTTGACCCAGAATTATTTTTTTATTTGCATTACAGTGGCACCTATAGGCTCAATGAGAACACGACCTCACTGTGCTAGGTGCTGTATGAGCACATCATAGGAGACAGTCCCTGCCCTGGAGAAGTGAAAGTCTAAACACATAAGACAAAGTGTGTGAGATATTCTCTGTGTATATATAAAGTCTGCTGCAGTTTCCACGATATGCATCTGATGAAGTGAGCTGTAGCTCACGAAAGCTTATGCTCTAATAAATTGGTTAGTCTCTAAGGTGCCACAAGTACTCCTTTTCTTTTTTTGAGAAAGGAAGGTTTATTATTCTCATTTTACAGATGGGGAGCTGAGACACAAATAAAGTGACTTGCCCAAAGACCTAGATATTTGAGACCCTGGCCCTATAGTCAGAATGGTACAGAACTTAATGGTGAGTCAGAGGCTGAGGGCCACAGATACTATAGTGATTAGCGTGGAATAAATGCCTTGCTAGATAAGATAATGCTGGTGAAGCACATGGCTGATGGTTGCTGGTCTGCTACCTGTTGGGCTCCCTCACTTGGGTGGAAGATAAGAGTTTATTCAGGAAGGCTGGGCAGAGTCTGCCTCTGGATAAGTGGGTATAAGACTAGGAAGAGGCTCCGTGGTGCTCTTATGTTCCTAAAAGTGCATGCTTCAGGGCTTCAGCTGGTCACTTGCAGGGGTCAGGAAGGGAGTTTTGCCTTCCATGGTATTCTGGGCTGTTTTGGGGGTTTTTTGGTCTCCTTCTTCTGAAGCATCAGGGTGACCATGGGTGGAGATGGGACACTTGAGCGGGGAGGGCCAGTGCTCTGAGGTGGCACTGAGCATTCTCTTTCTCAGGTGTTCGGCTGGCTGGCTCTTGCTCACATGCTCAGGGTTTAACTGATCGCTGTATGTGCAGTTGGGAAGTTTTCCCCCAGGTCACATTGGCAGTGTCCTTACAGGGTTTTTGCCTTCCTCTGTAGTGGGTGGCTGCATGTCATTTGCCAGGATTATCCAGGTATATCTCACTTAATCATTTCTCTGCCACTGCAGGGGCCTCAAGGCAAGCACTGGTGCACCTCAGCCCCCCTAGTCATTGCCTGTGGCACATAGTCTCCTATGGGCTGTAATACTTGTCTAGTTTCGGTTGTTGGGTTTAATGTGTGGGTGCTGGGTGGTGCTGTTGGCCTGTGATATACTGGAAGTCAGACTAGATGATCTGGTAGTCTCTTAAGCTCTATGGTTCCATGACACACTCAACACATTTTTGGAACTCTACAAATAATAATAATTAATAAAACCTGACAATATGTTGTGGTAGAGCTATCCCCATTCCACCTTAATCTAGGGTTGAGTTTGTGCCTCCACTGTAGGATGAGAGAAGAAAGAGGCTGCTGAGTTACTATTTGGGATATAAAAATAAGACAGATATCATGACCTTTAATATTGCCTCACCATCACCAGGACGTATAGAGGATCACATTCTCACCAATGTAGAAACATTCACATACTTGGGCAGCACCATCAGCCAGGACGGTGCAACAAGCCAGGACAGAATCAGTAAAGCCAGGAATACCTTCAGGAGCTTAAATACAGTCTGGAAAGCATCAAAATAAAACTCCAAAACCAAACTCATGATTTATCAGAGCTGCTTACTTTCAACACTACTTTATAGCGCAGAATGCGGGGGAATGACAACGTACGACATGTCCAAACTGTCTTTGCTCCATACAACCTGCCTCAGAAAAATCCTCTGTATCTTTTGGCCTAGAACAATCTCAGTCCAAGACCTATTCACACAGTGCAGCCAAGAAGATATGAGCATCATCATTACCAGGAGGCACTGGAGATGGATCGGTCATGTGCTTCAGATGGAAATTGACTCCATCACCAGAGTAGCAATAAGATGGACACCTGAAGACAAGTGAAAACGAGGCCACCCAAAGGCAACATGGTGAAGAGCTGTGGAAGCTGAGCTGAAAAACCTGGGGCACAGCTGGGGAACCATTGAAAGACTTGCCAGAAACAGACAGTAGTGGAGGAGCTTCGTCACTGCCCTAAACACTAGAGGCAGTAATGTGTACTGACTAACTAATGTGTGACAAAACCCCACAGAATGAGAGTGCTGATTCTGACATCACAGACACAGGCTTAGAAATGACTTCCAAGGCTAAATTGCTCTTTTAAATGAATGAACAGAAGGGGATCAATACTTTTAAACTCCAGACAGTATCTTTATTTTAAATTTGTATTTAAGTAACTTCCCCCTCCCTTCCTCTACCTCTCCCCCCCCCCTCTCTCTCTCTCACTCCATCAAAGCTCAGATTTCAGAGTAACAGCCGTGTTAGTCTGTACTCGCAAAAAGAAAAGGAGTACTTGTGGAACCTTAGAGACTAACCAATTTATTTGAGCATAAGCTTTCGTGAGCTACAGCTCACTTCATCGGATGCATACTGTGGAAAGTTTAGAAGATCTTATTATATACAAACAAAGCATGAAAAAATACCTCCTCCCACCCCACTCTCCTGCTGGTAATAGCTTTTCTAAACTGATCACTCTCCTTACAATGTGTATGATAATCAAGTTGGGCCATTTCCAGCACTAATCCAGGTATTCTCACACCCTCCCCCGACACAAACTCACTCTCCTGCTGGTAATAGCTTATCTAAAGTGACCACTCTCCTTACAATGTGTATGATAATCAAGGTGGGCCATTTCCAGCACAAATCCAGGGTTTAACAAGAATGTCTGGGGATGGGGGGGGTAGGAAAAAACAAGGGGAAATAGGCTACCTTGCATAATGACTAAGCCACTCCCAGTCTCTATTCAAGCCTAAGTTAATTGTATCCAATTTGCAAATGAATTCCAATTAAGCAGTTTCTCGCTGGAGTCTGGATTTGAAGTTTTTTTGTTGTAAAATAGCGACTTTCATGTCTGTAATCGCGTGACCAGAGAGATTGAAGTGTTCTCCAACTTGTTTATGAATGTTATAATTCTTGACATCTGATTTATGTCCATTTACTCTTTTACGTAGAGACTGTCCAGTTTGACCAATGTACATGGCAGAGGGGCATTGCTGGCACATGATGGCATATATCACATTGGTGGATGTGCAGGAGAATGAGCCTCTGATAGTGTGGCTGATGTTATTAGGCTCTGTGATGGTGTCCCCTGAATAGATATGTGGGCACAGTTGGCAACGGGCTTTGTTGCAAGGATAGGTTCCTGGGTTAGTGGTTCTGTTGTGTGGTATGTGGTTGCTGGTGAGTATTTGCTTCAGGTTGCGGGGCTGTCTGTAGGCAAGGACTGGCCTGTCTCCCGAGATTTGTGAGAGTGTTGGGTCATCCTTCAGGATAGGTTGTAGATCCTTAATAATGCGTTGGAGGGGTTTTAATTGGGGGCTGAAGGTGATGGCTAGTGGCGTTCTGTTATTTTCTTTGTAAGGCCTGTCCTGTAGTAGGTAACTTCTGGGAACTCTTCTGGCTCTATCAATCTGTTTCTTCACTTCCGCAGGTGGGTATTGTAGTTGTAAGAATGCTTGATAGAGATCTTGTAGGTGTCTGTCTCTGTCTGAGGGGTTGGAGCAAATGCGGTTGTATCGCAGAGCTTGGCTGTAGACGATAGATTGTGTGGTGTGGTCAGGGTGAAAGCTGGAGGCATGTAGGTAGGAATAGCGGTCAGTAGGTTTCCAGTATAGGGTGGTGTTTATGTGACCATCGTTTATTAGCACTGTAGTGTCCAGAAAGTGGATCTCTTGTGTGGACTGGACCAGGCTGAGGTTGATGGTGGGATGGAAATTGTTGAAATCATGGTGGAATTCCTCAAAGGCTTCTTTTCCATGGGTCCAGATGATGAAGATGTCATCAATATAGTGCAAGTAGAGTAGGGGCGTTAGGGGACGAGAGCTGAGGAAGCGTTGTTCTAAGTCAGCCATAAAAATGTTGGCATACTGTGGGGCCATGCGGGTACCCATAGCAGTGCCGCTGATCTGAAGGTATACATTGTCCCCAAATGTAAAATAGTTATGGGTAAGGACAAAGTCACAAAGTTCAGCCATCAAGTTAGCCGTGACATTATCGGGGATAGTGTTCTTGACGGCTTGTAGTCCATCTTTGTGTGGAATGTTGGTGTAGAGGGCTTCTACATCCATAGTGGCCAGGATGGTGTTATCAGGAAGATCACCAATGGATTGTAGTTTCCTCAGTAAGTCAGTGGTGTCTCGAAGGTAGCTGGGAGTGCTGGTAGCGTAGGGGCTGAGGAGGGAGTCTACATAGCCAGACAATCCTGCTGTCAGGGTGCCAATGCCTGAGATGATGGGGCGCCCAGGATTTCCAGGTTTATGGATCTTGAGTAGTAGATAGAATATCCCAGGTGGGGGTTCCAGGGGTGTGTCTGTGCGGATTTGATCTTGTGCTTTTTCAGGGAGTTTCTTGAGCAAATGCTGTAGTTGCTTTTGGTAACTCTCAGTGGGATCAGAGGGTAATGGCTTGTAGAAAGTGGTGTTGAAGAGCTGCCGAGCAGCCTCTTGTTCATATTCCGACCTATTCATGATGACAACAGCACCTCCTTTGTCAGCCTTTTTGATTATGATGTCAGAGTTGTTTCTGAGGCTGTGGATGGCATTGTGTTCCGCACGGCTGAGGTTATGGGGCAAGTGATGCTGCTTTTCCATAATTTCAGCCCATGCATGTCGGCGGAAGCACTCTATGTAGAAGTCCAGTCTGCTGTTTCGACCTTCAGGAGGAGTCCACCTAGAATCCTTCTTTTTGTAGTGTTGGTAGGGAGGTCTCTGTGGATTAGTATGTTGTTCAGAGGTATGTTGGAAATATTCCTTGAGTCGGAGACGTCGAAAATAGGATTCCAGGTCACCACAGAACTGTATCATGTTCGTGGGGGTGGAGGGGCAGAAGGAGAGGCCCCGAGATAGGACAGCTGCTTCTGCTGGGCTGAGAGTATAGTTGGATAGGTTAACAATATTGCAGAGCTGTAAACTCAAATAGGGCTTACAGCTTCTTCTGAAGATGAATATTGGATAGGAAGGCGATCTAGTGGAAATGAAAGATCCTCTTAACCCTTATTAATAAGCCTTAATCTTAAGCTTATTCATCGTTTAAGTCTTAAAATTAGCTGCATTATTTAAATGAGGTGAAATCAAAAAGATTGAAGAGGCGACTGAAATCTCTTTGGGGAACTGAAGAATAATCCCTAGAGACTGAGACATTGACAGTGATTGAACCTGCAAGGAAAAAAAAAGATCTTAAGACTCAAAGCAAGTTGCTAATTAGATCCTATTTATAATATTAGTCTCCTTCAAAGGCTTATGGGGAAGGGGAAAAAAAAACCCAGTGGTTAATCTCCTTGTAGATTTAAACACACCAAAATAACACAAATGTTTAAATTAGATTTACATTAGCCTTTCCATTGGACCAAGACATGGATACAGAGTCAGGGCAATGAATACCTAACTAAATTACTAATAGCCCCGGGTTCATGCCAGGCATCTCTGTTTATTAGATTGGGTAACATTACATCTTGATCAGGATTTGTTTTAGTATTTGTATTACATAAACGCCTCAATGCATCAACCTGTTACGTGATGCACATTATTGGTTAGTATTATTAATCATGTTCATTATGGTAATGCCTAAGGGCCAACCAAGAATTGGGGGCTGTGATGGGGTGTCCACCCACACACAAGGCAAAGCAGGTTACATGAGGTCAATTATCCTGATAGGCTGCACCTGGGGAAAAGCCAGGGCTGGAATGGCTGACTGAAGATGGAGCCTAGCTGAGAAGGAAGAGGCAGAGCTGGTATAAAGCCAGGAAGCTGGCAGCAGAAAGGGGCTGCAGGGAAGTAGTTTGCAGTGACTCTCTGGAAGGAGGGAGTTTGGGCTGGTAAACTCAGAGAGGGGGAAGGCCAGAAGATAAGAGCAGGAAAGTAGGAGTCCAGAGTGACAGCAACAGGGGCTGGGTGTAAGCAGACCATAGTTGCTGGACATAGAGTCCCTGGACTGAACCCTGGAGTAGTGGATGGGCCTGGGTGCTCCTACCAGCCACTGTGGAAGGGGCACAGACTGGGCACTGAAATGGAAGACTGCCTGAAAGAGCTGATCCAGTGG
Source organism: Lepidochelys kempii (assembly GCF_965140285.1). NCBI lineage: Eukaryota > Metazoa > Chordata > Testudines > Cheloniidae > Lepidochelys > Lepidochelys kempii. The sequence continues at coordinate 256,178,956 of NC_136380.1, forward strand.
GACTTTGATACACTGGAAAGGGAGGCCTGTACAATGACCTAGCTGGAGGGCTGGGTCATGAAGAGCAGCTCCTCAGCCCACACTGCTCTTCAGTTCCCAGGGCATTTTCCCCTTTGCCTTTCTCAGACCTGGTCCATACCTAAAACTTAGGTGTATCACTATGTGAAAAATGTTGCACCCTGAGCACTGTAGTTAGGTCAACCTAACCTCCAGTGTAGACATGGTGAGGTCGACAGAAGCATCCTTTGTGACCTTGCTACTGCCTCTCAGAGAGGTGGATTACCTACCTGATCGGACAAACTCCTTTCGTCACTACAGGAAGTCTCTACACTATGGCACAGCTGGAGTGCTGTAGCAGTTGTGGTGTCTACTTCAGTCCTTTCTGCTTCAGGGCCCATTGCAGGATTCTTCCTTGCTCTTATAACTGAACATCCCAGGACATTCTCCCTGGAGACCCTTTTGATCTAGCAGGTTCCCACTGCCTCCCCTCCCAGAGGACTCTGGCAGCCTCTCCCAGGAAACTCATTCCTGCTCCTCTTCCTTAATGACAGCCTGGCTCCTTATAGCCCCAGGTGTGCCCCACTCTCTTAATTGGCCAGACTGCATAGGGGTGCTGGACCTGAGTGTTAGGATATAGATATTCAGGCCTGTCTGTAAAGGCCTATACTCTAAGAATTTAGGTGTATTCTTATCACTTGTCTAGTTCTAGAGGTATAAAAGAAAGAATCAAAATCACTGTCTGCTGGTGTAAGGGCCTTCTCTTACTGTGACAGTCTGAGGTCCTGTTCTTAGGCTAAGGCCTTTGGCTAAGCAGCAGAGGCAGCCATAAGCTGGGAAGCGACCGGTCACCTCCTCACATTCCAAACTAGTCACATTGAAATAAGGTGCTATTGGGCTGTTAGGAATACAATCCTGTCCTGATAGTGCCTATCGCCTCCAGAGAAAGGGAAGTGCCTAGAAGATGTAAAAGGAAACTTAGTTTGATAGCAGCCTGTCTGGCAAGAACTCACTTATCAATAGCTGGGATGTGAATTCCTCACTTCTGTATTGTTTTGTCATTATAGTTCCCACTTTGCTATTGTTTGTCTGTATAATCTCTGTCTGGTTCTGTGATGTTCCTGTCTGCTGTAGAATTAATTTTGCTGGGTGTAAACTAATTAAGGTGGTGGGATATAATTGGTTAAATAATCATGTTACAATATGTTAGGATTGGTTAGTTAAATTTCAGTAAAATGATTGGTTAAGGTATAGCTAAGCAGAACTCAAGTTTTACTATATAGTCTGCAGTCAATCAGGAAGTGTGTGTGTGAAATGGGAACAGGGAATGGGGGTGGGGAAATTGGAATCATGTTTGGCTAAAGGGGGAAATGGGAACAGGGAATGGGGGTGGGGAAATTGGAATCATGTTTGGCTAAAGGGGGAAATGGGAACAGGGAATGGGGGTGGGGAAATTGGAACCATGTTTGGCTAAGGGCAGGAACGGGAACAGGGACACAGGTGTAAGGCTCTGTGGTATCAGAGCTGGGAAGGGGGACACTAAGGAAGGAAACTGGAATCATGCTTGCTGGAAGTTCACCCCAATAAACATTGAATTGTTTGCACCTTTGGACTTCGGGTATTGTTGCTCTCTGTTCATGCGAGAAGGACCAGGGAAGTAAGTGGGTGAAGGAATAAGCCCCCTAACAGACCTGCTTCACCAAAAGGGGCCAGCCGCCCTGTGGCAGGTATGGCTAGAACATGCTACACTCTAGCAGTCCCTGGCTACTGCCATGGGCTGCTGCAGGTGGCCATGGGTTAAATCAGATTCTGGCAACTCCAGAGAGAGGTGAGCATAAAGATGGTATAAAGCTCTAAGACTGGGGCCAAATACTTTATCCATTACGCAGGAACTGGAAACCCTAACTTTCCAATGAGGATACAGGATTCCTAGGCCCTGAGACTGCCAGATAGCTCTTCATAAAAATCATTGCATTGTTATGTATAGAAAAGCTACTTTAGAGGAATTTTCCTAAACTTTATCAGTGATAACTTACCTCTCCTCTTGCCAGTACAGTTGAACTTGTGTTACCAAGGAAACTGGCTTTCCAGGCAGAGCGATACTAAAGCAGTGTCAATGACATTTAAAAAAAATGTATAAAACATTCCAAACATAGGGGTTTTTCCTGGAATTAATTTGGCATATACAGAACACAGGATGGTAAAGCTTTTTCTTGCACTTTTTTGGGGTGATCTACAGAATTCATTCCTACCTTTCCTGTAGCTAATGATTAGAGAAAAGGCCCTGAAGCTTGGGGCATTATAACACTTGTAATTTCACCTTAGCTAGGGTAATCACAGATGTGATGCTTACTATGTAGATTAAGGGCCTGATTCTCATTTACACTAAGGCTCCTTTACACCATGGTGGCAGTGAAAGGAAGCCCTAGTGTAAATGAGAATCACTCCCATAAATGTCTTATCACTATTCAAATCTCTTTGCTTTGATTTTCCCCTTGTAGTAATGGGTTCTACAGGTTAATTTTATGATGTATAAAATGGTATTTCCTTTTATCCTTTTAAAATGTGTTGCTTTTCGAGGGCCCTTCTTGTGCATGCTTGTCTATGGGAAAAGTTAGGCAGGAGCAGATGAGTGGCCTCCTTTATATACCCTTTGGTATTTTACAGAGCCTTATGGTAATGTCCTGCCTCTTTAAATGGTTGGGCACTCTGTACTTGGAGCAGAGCTTTACTTCCATTTGTTTCTGTTTGTTGCCAGAATAATAAATTCATCACAGCAGGTAGCTGTGTGTAAATCAGCTCCCCCGTGTCTACATAAGAACGGCCATAACTGGCTCATACCAGTGGTCCATCTAGCCCAGTATCCTGTCTTCAGACAGTGGCCAATGCCAGGTGCTTCAGAGGTAATGAACAGAACAGGCAATCATTGAGTGATCCATCCCCCTTCGCCCAGTCCCAGCTGCTGCCACTATCTCCTTCATTGCTGGGTCCAAATATAACACTTTATCCTAGCTCAGCTTGTTATGTACTTCTGTACCAGATATGGACTGGTCACAAGCTTGCTTATGCACACCAGATGTGTTCATCAGGTATGGCTGAGGTTCATTTAAATAAGGTATTTTACACACAGTGCCACCTAGTGGTGGAACTGTATAATGCCTATTAGCATTCCATTACATCTGCCCCTTTTACAGGTTTCAGAGTAGCAGCCGTGTTAGTCTGTATTCGCAAAAAGAAAAGAAGTACTTGTGGCACCTTAGAGACTAACCAATTTATTTGAGCATAAGCTTTCGTGAGCTACAACTCACTTCATCGGATGCATAAAAGTGGAAAATGCAGTGGGGAAAACCTTTTGAAGTGATAAACACCCATTTTTTCATGGTCTGTGTGAATAAAAACATCTTCACTGCATTTTCCACTTTTATGCATCCAATGAAGTGAGCTGTAGCTCATGAAAGCTTATGCTCAAATAAATTGGTTAGTCTCTAAGGTGCCACAAGTACTCCTTTTCTTTTTAAGTTTTACATTCCTCAGGGCAGACAGTCAAGAAGCAGTTTGGGGGTCTCTGCCCTGGTTGTATGTTCTATAATTAGATTTCACAAACCCTATAACAAATGTGAACTCCTAAAGCACTACCAATCTTACCATGGGGTCACAGACAGTCCCTTAGGCTTTCCAGTCTATCTTGCTACCCAGGCAAGCTGGACTTAGTGATTATAGTTGTTATTATATAAGTTGTTATACATCAAAGATTACAAAATATCCAGGTTGCTCCCAGTCCCAAAAGACCAGTCACTGACCCCAGGTCAATCTGTACCTTCTCTTTCTTGCTTGTAATCAGTTCTGGAGTAAACTATTTAAGGATTTACTAAAAAAGAAAAGAAATGAGTTATTTACAGGTTAAAGTAGGCAAACATATATGAACAAATGAGTTACAAAGGTGACAGAGTTGTAATAATCTGTTAGCAATGTATGTCTTTTAGGACTAACCCAGGTTGACCCTGGGGATCTCTGCTTGACCCTGTGAGAGTCCAAACAGCATAAGATGGAAAAAATTTCTTGTCAGATATTTTTATTTCCTTCTTCCAGAAGTCAAGCTGATGGGATGAGTCCTTTTGCATGTAGCCTCTTCATAGGTATAAGGGAGCAGTTAACAAAATATTTTTATTGTGATGTTCCAAATTGGCCCTGTAATGGAGTGGTACCCACCTCTCATGAGTGCCCCCTGGTCAAGTGAGTGTGCCCGCAGTCTCTCAGTTTGTGGTCACCCCAATCAATGGATTCTCAAGCAGGTTTTCAGTGACTCAGCCCTGCAGCTGAGTCTCACACACTATCTGTATGTGAAAGAGAACAAAACCCTTCTGGTGTACACAGTCTTTAACTTGTTCTGGCCCTGGTATGGAGCCATACCCCCAGGGCTTCCTCCCTGGAGACACTGTCTCTGTGGCCCTCCCCAGTCTCAGTCCTTACTCAGTCCCAGCAGCCAGCCAGGAACTCCTTGCTTGCTGCCCCGGTCCCTGCCAGCAACTGATCTATTTGTGGTCTGGCTGTTCCTTCAGCCAGCCAGGAACACAGTTCTCACTCCTCCAGCTCCAGGCAGCAACTGACTGACTCTGGCCCTGCAACTCCTTTTATATGAGTCTGCTGGGCCCTCATTGGCTACTCCCTGCAGCCTCCCTCATTGTCTGCCTCCCCTGCATCCACTCTAGGCGATTTGGAGGACTTCTCTTCTGCTCCTCTCTGGGACGGGGTGTGGCAGGACCCTGAGACCTCCAACAGGGGGCCTCTGGGCCTAGTCCACCCCATTACTGGCCTATTTCACTTTGAGAGGCCTGCTTGATGGGCAGGAGATGATCCTGAGTTCACAATTTCAGAGCAAACATTTTTTCAGTTACAAAGCAAAAACGTAAATATTACCTTATAACATGTGATAAAGATAAGTGAGATAAATGCATGCAGCAACTTACAAGCATTTTGTGAAGTCGAAACACTACACGCTTTGTTATAAGTCCCGTACCCATCTTAACCATATTAACACACAGGTGAAACAGATTGGTTTCCAGCAATGAATTTGTCAGTGCTTCGCTAAGGCCTAAAGCCTTGGCAAGAGCTGGCACCTGGTCTACCAGCGTCATACTTACCGTTTACAATATTTACACTATCACACTGTCTTTGAAGTTCAGTACGTATTGATCTGTTAAGTGTCTCTGAATCGCATTGGTTTTCTAATTTCATTACCCAAACATGTAACAACTTGATTATCTGGCTGTCCATTAGTTGCAATGACTGACTGTGGTCAGTTTTCAGAGTAGCAGCCGTGTTAGCCTATCCTTGAGTCATCGTCCCTTTGTTCTGCCTCTGCCACCTGTAGAGTTTGTTCCGTTGATTGTTCTGTCTGAGGAACAAACTGTAGATGTCGATGGTTTCTGTTGAACTCTCCACAGACGATCTCGATTATGTGTGGGCTGCATGTTGAATTCTTTTTTTTTATGACAGCAGGTGTTGTCCAGCCTTTTTCTCCATCCGATTTGCCATGAACACAATCACCAGGTTCTAGACCTGGCAGCGCTCTAACTGAGTGACATCTGTTGTAAAAGTGGTCCTAAGCTCTTTTAGGCTTTTGATCTGATTTGGCTACTCTCTTCATATCTGGTCACTTTGGAGATAGATTCATTTCCAAAGTTGGAACAGAATTGTCCTCCCTCCAGGAGTTGTGCTAGACAATATCCAGGAGATGTTATTGATGATGATCTGTAAATCAAAAGAACAAAGAATGGTTTCTGTTGTAGGATTTTCTTAGCTGTCTGTACAGCTCTCTCAGCCTCTCATAAGAACATAAGAAAGGCCATACAAGGTCAGACCAATGGTCCATTTAGCCCAGTATCCTGTCTTCTGACAGTGGCCAATGCCAGGTGCCCCAGAGGAATGAACAGAACAGAACAATCATCAAGTGATCCATCCACTGTCGCCCATTCCCAGCTTCTGGCAAACAGAGGCTAGGGACACTTCAGAGCATGGTTTTGCATCCCTGTCCATCCTGGCTAATAGCCATTGATGGACATATCCTCCATGAAATTATCTAGTTCTTTTTTAAACCCTGTTATAGTCTTGGCCTTCATAACCTCCTCTGGCAAAGAGTTCCACAGGATCTCCTTTCAAAAGTCCAGTATCACCAAATGTTCCGTTGAGTCATTTCACCTTTTTCACTAGGCCCATCATGGCTGCCATGCTGCAGCTTGAGAAGGCTGTTGGTCTCTGGCCATTTGATCACAGACACCTAAATGCATAGCTTTTGTCTTTGTAAGTTGTTTGTGTGGTGAACTGGCCCATGCAGTTCAGAATACCTCCAGGGCTAGTCAGAGCTGTGCCAGGTGACTTCAGCTCTGGGAGGGGTTGAAGGTGATTGTAAGTCCCTTCTGAAATGACTATGACATCAGGTCTTGAGTCAATTTTAAAATCAATATTCTTTCCAGGAATATTCGATTTCACTCTACCAGGCAGGTGGTCTGTCATGAAAAAATGGCTCTTTATAGTCTGTAATAAGAGTCTACTCCCTGACTGCTTTAGTGTGGCGAACAGCTGCAAAATGTCCATATTTCATGCATTTATTACACAGTGTACCTCTGGCTGGACATGCATCACCTCTTGGGATGTGATTATTTCCAATCATTGTGCATGTAGGATAGAATTTGTCCCTCTTTCCCTGGGAGTTCTCTCTCATTGCATGAGGGTTTTCACACTGAAGTGTCTGTTTACAGTTTCTAAGCTAGTTTCAGGTTTTTCAAGTTTGTCAAGTTTCTCAAAGTTTGGCTGTTTCACCATTTCAGACTGTTTTGCTATTTGAATAGCTGTGGCTAGGATTAAATCTTTTTTCAATTGTAGCTGCTGTGAAAGGTTTTATCTGTTAACTCAACAATCAGCCTGTCTCTGATTTTTGCATGTTTTGCATTCCCAAAATCACAGCTTTCAGCCGAAATATGCAGTGCTCTTATGAAACATTCAGCATTTCCCCCTGGTTCTTGACTTATCTGGTGAAAACATGCTCTTTCATAAACCACATTTCTCTGAGGTAGAAAGTATGCATCAAACATCACCAGAACTCTTTCATAGGTATATTTGTGACTGTCTTCAGTAAAGTCAAAGGATTCAAAGATATACTCTGCTTGCTTCCCCATAGCATAAATTAAAGACAACATTTGTATATCTCCAGTTTCTTTGTGGAGTATGTTTGCAATTCAAAATCTTGCAAAATACTACTTCCAATCTGTTGTGAAGGTTCATCAAAGCTGAAGTTCTCTGGAGCATTGAAGAGTATCATGTTGATGAGATCCAGTAACCTTTCTAGCTGTTCCTTCTGTTTCTGTTCTTAATTTACTCCTGACACCGTGTCATGTACTTCTATATGAGATATAGACTGGTCACAAGCCTGCTTATGCACACTAGATGTGTTCAACATAAGATCCTTTAATGCGGTGCCAGGTATGGCTGAGGTTCTTTTAAAGAAGATATTTTACACACAGAGCCACCTACTGGCTGAACAGTATAATACAGATTAGCATTCCATGACAAGACTTTCCAAATGACGGACTCCTTGTCTCCTCACCGTGTAGTCTCTCCCTAGGTCTCTAATATTTTTTGTTTGCCCTTTCTCTAGCCCTTACCTATTTCTCATGTCCTCTTTGAAATGAGGTGACCACCCGCAAATGCAATATTCAATGTGAGGACATACTGCACTGTGGTTTTACATAATAACATCATATAATTTTGTCCATGCTATTCACTATTTCCTAATCAAGGCAGCCTAACCTAACATTTTATTTGCTTTTTTAATGCTGCTGCTGCATACTGAGCCTTCATTGAGCTATTTGTAATGATACCTAGATGTCTTTCCTGAAAAGTTACAGCTAATTCAAAATTCATCAGTGTAAACAAGTAGTTTAAATTGTTCCTTCCAATACGCATTACCTTGCACTTGTCTATAGTGAATTTAATCTGCCATTGTGGTGTCCAGTTATCTAGTTTTGATAGGGCTTTCTGAAATTCTTCAATCCTCAATCCAGCCTCATCTTCACTAAATAATTTTTGGTGACCAGCAAATATAACTACTTTAGTCATCATCCTCTTGGATTAAAATATATCCAGCAGGCTCAGTTCATTGTCCATATTCCTCTGATTAAACCTGGTCTGAGGGCCTCCCAGTTGTGGGAAGTTCTCCAGAAGTGAAGATGCCTCATTGTAGTCCTGCTTTACTGGAGGGTACAGAGACAGCTGGTTCAATCCAGAAAGTAAGCATAGCTGGCCTGGGATGGGGGAGGGCTAACCTGCTGATATACTCATTCACTGCATCTCTAGAGCAGCCTCTAGCAATGGTGCTCTTATGGAGCTCAGCCTGGAATTTATAGTGGCACTAGTTTGGATGGTGGTACTGTGACAGCTCTGCTCCCCTGAGGGCGAATCCTCCTTCCAGTGCAGCTGCACCCAGGAGAATGAATCTGGTGCAGTCTGCTGAACAACATCTGTCCTAGCAATGCGGATTCCTGCATCACTATCATTAGTCCCTTTCTGTGTTGAGAAGAGGGTGGTTTATTTTTGCTGCTGCTGTCTTTAACCCATGGCAGGATTCTACCCCACACTGAAATGATTTCCAGTTTTCCTGAATAAACTTGTATGAAGATCAAAGAATTCTAACAAGTTAGAAAAGCACAGCTGATGCTTATGGAAGCTTTGTCCCCATTATATTCTACTTATCTAGATGCTTTGTAGTTAACATTAAAAACATATTTAAACACACAGAGATGGATTGCCCCTTGGTGCTTGGGATGCTGAAAATACCCCTCTCTCTCTGGTAAGTGGACAGCAGTTTCTCCTGGACTGGCCAGCCAATACATTTCTGATTTTTCTGCTTTGTCAAACCACATTATGTCATTCCGTAAAATGGAGGCTGTTCAAAGAAGAGCTAAAAAATGATCAGGGGGTTGGAGATTTTTCTAAACATGAACAGATACAGTTTAGCTGAAAGATGGCTAAGGGGAAGAGTATACATGACAATGTAACAATGTCCTTGGATGAGTCATCTATGGGGACTGAATTCAAGACTTGTGGATCTAAAAATATGAGCTTCTACTGCTTGAGCTAAAATACTAACTTCATTAATTTGGAAGCAGTAACTGACTTAAGAGCTGTTATTACAGGGTTTAGCCACCAGAGGGAGACAAAGAGCCCAGTGGTTTAGTGTGGGTTACAATAACAGTACTCACTATATGTTTGTACACAGATAGCTGGAGGTAGATATAGAGGATTAGATGGGGTACACAGGTTTTTATTTAGCTATAATAGGATTAAATTGAGAAAGGGGACATTTAGACTGAACACCAGTGATAGGGAGATCTTTTATCCTGTGGGGTCGTGTCTCCTGGGAAATTATTGAAGTCCTATCACTCGGGCCATTTAAAACCAAGCTGGACAGAACATTAGAAAATCTACTCTAGGGAAGGGTCCAGCACTAGCCAGGCAATGAAATGAATGATCTAATAGGTCAAATTAAGACCCCGTTTCTAGGTACATCTGGACAAAAAAATATTGAGCCTGCTCAAAGAATGCCAGACCTCCATCCCACCTAATTCCTCTGTAACATAAAAGGGTACAATCTAGACTAGTAAGTAGGTGTGCCATGCCTGTCCTTTCATGTGGGGTGCCCTTTACACTTCTTTGCTGCTGTAGCCTCCAGTCAGGCCTGCTCACAAACACCTCCAGCATGTAAGTCACTCCCAGCTTGGTCTGTGAGTACCTGCAGCCTGCCAGTGACACCTAGGCTCTCATCAGCCTGAATTATACTCTAGGGTGACCCCAGCACACTCCCAGTCCCAGATTTTCCCCTAGAAATGTATGTCCTGTACTGTCCAGCCCTCTGCTGGACAATGCAAGCTCATATAAAGTCCATCATTTTATTAATAGAAATGATATGCACAAATCGTGTTATCCCAAATGAAGTTTCCCAAATGCTTCAGTTCAAACACACTGGATTAGATAAAACAATAAAACAAGTTTATTAACTACAAAGACACAGATTTTATGTGAATACAAGTAATGAAGCATAACAGTCAGAAGTGATTACAAGAAAAATAAAGATAAAACACAATTAGTGTCTAACTTAACCAACTAGGCTAAACTCAAAGTACAGTTTTTCTCACCATATGCTCTCAACAGTCTTACTGGCCAAAATTCTTAGGCCAGGACCCCATCCCCAGTTGAATGCCTGCTCCCTTTGTTCCTTCTGGTGCAGTGAATCACTGGACAGAGAGTGAGAGAGGAGGAGGAGGGGTAGGGGATACATTGGAGTGTCTACCCCTTCTTTTTATAGGCCTGTCCTCCATTTGAGAAGCATCTCCTGCTGGGAGCATGGCAACAGGCAGACTGTGTGGATGGAACTCCATCCTGTTTCTTTGCTAAGATGTAGATTTTTCACGGCTGTCCCCTTCCCTGCCAAAGACAGCCACTTGGCAGGTAATGGCCCATTGACCTTGTTTACATGTGGCTCAGGCATCAGCTTGCTCTTTGTCTCTGAGGAACTGGTTTGGCCACTCCCCAGACTTGGCACATGTGTTAGTAACACCATACAGTGGAATCTTATAACTTTACGTACAATGTTGTCACACATATTTTATGAGCACAACAATGATCAGCAAATTATGCATTTTCATATGATACCTCACAAAGCATACTTTATACAAAGATTATTATAATTGTGTGCAAGGGGTGAATACAGGGGTACAGTCTGCCACACTTTCCTCTTCCCTCACCTCCATGATTGCCTCTTTTTCCTCCCCACCCTAACGTGATATTTTTGTAGCATTGTCTGGTTTTATATAGTATGGTCTTGCAGCTTTGTTGCATAATTGCTTAATTCTATTGTGAAGGGTGCAGTATTCAGAAACATATATTAGCTTGTACGTCATTCTCCTTTTTGTACTTTACATTTAAAAAAAATCAATACAAAAGTATTCACCAAAACACAATTATAATCAAATAAGCATTTTCCATCCTTCTATGAAATTATTGATTTCTTTTGCATAGGAAAAAATGCTGCACAGATTCTTTTTATACAGGATACATTTCTTGCTTTGGTGATATACTAAGAAGCAAAGAAAATCATAAGCACTACGCCACCACACCGTGTCTTGTGACATATAACCAAGCCTCTATTTAAACATAGCACTTGGAATTGTGTTCCCTACTGAACCAGAAATAAAAAAATTGTCCAGCATTTTTGCCAAATTGGCTTTGCTGCTGCACAGAAGGACCCATTTTGATATTCCATTAGATATTTTGGCCATTACATCCAAAAGAAAGAAAAGGAAAGAACTCCTGGTGAACTGTTAATTCTGTTAATTAAGAATTGAAAATACTATTTATTGTAGAACATATAGGGCAAAATTCTGCCCGTGGATACACATGCAAAACTCTAGTTGTCTTTAATGGGATGTAAATAGATCTCTCCAAGGGCAAAATTGGACTATTATTATTTGAAAAAAAAAAGCCAGGTAATAATATGGTACAGCACTTATAGGAGTTTAATCAATAACACTGCAACCTCAAACTGAATATATTTTCAGATTTCATCTGAGATCGTTATATAGCATGCACTTAACCTGACAAAATATCATTTCAAGTCTCATTCATTAAGAATGTAATCAAGGTCTTTATACTGTTATTTTTTCTGCCACCATCTTGTAGCTTTGACTGATGGCAGATCCCAAAAGGTAAAAGTTGTGGTTGACTTGGAGGCTCATAGGACAGGAACATTAGGGCGATTTCTCCTCTTATTTGCATCAGTGTAAATCAGCAATCTGTTGGAGTTGCATTTGTGTAACTCGAAGGAGGATCTGGCCAATTGCATCAGTTGTTTGATCATTTACCATCAAGCTCCTTTTCTCATAACAGGATGACCATCGAGCTTTGTTCTGGAAAAAATCACAAGTTTATGCCACTTGAAATCAGTGAAAACCAGCAGCATTGAAAACCAGGCCACTTATTTAGATGTTTAAATATAGATTTAAAGTAGAAGCCTAACTGTAGGCATCCATGTTTAGAAATTTTGGCCATAGCGGTCACACTATTTCTTGACTGGATGAGCATAACTCTTGGAATCAGGGCCTAAAGTTTCAGAAGTGAGTAATGATTTTGGATGCCTGACTTCAGACACCTTAAATGTTTTGATGTTCAGAAAGCTCCGAGTACCTGCCCTCTGAAAACCAGGCCCCTTTAAGGTTTACTTGGTCCTGTCTCAGTGCAGGGGCCTGGACTTGATGACTCCTTGGGGTCTCTGCCAGACCTACATTTCTATGATTCTACAATCTTAAGTTGGGCACCCAAAATCACTAGTCACTTTTAAAAATTCAGGCCCAGATCTCAGATGCAAACAAGTTTGAAATCTGCTAGTGAAAGACTGTACAGGGATAGGGGCTGTGCACTGCAGAGAAATGTCTTGGAGGAGCTCAGGGGTTGGGGGGTCCACTGATTGTCACTTGCTAGGCAAGGCTGGAGCTGGGAGAGCCCTGAGGAGTTTGCTGACAAGGCAGACAAGCTGGCGGAGCAGGCAGCTATCACACAGCTTAGCTGCCGCAAAGCTCCCCCTTGCTGAGGTTGAGATGGGCAGCACAGTGTTTCACAGCTCTGGGTATCCCCAGCTTGTCACAGTGGGTAAGAATTTTCCCAAACAATTTTGGGACTGTTCTCTTTGCTCCAGCTAACAGGAATTGAAGTTGGTTCCTTGTATTATAATAGCAGTTCTGGGCTTAGAGTCTGATCCAATGTCCATTGGAGTCAATGGAAAACCTCCCATTGACTTCAAAGGGCAATTAGATGGATACCATAGGATGCAGAAATGCCTCTCTCACAACAATAACAACATTCATTCCTTTTTCAACATGCATAAAACAAAATCTTCATCTGTAAAGCTTTGGGTGACAGCAGTGCTGCTTTTGACCTTCATCAGGGAAATTCTCCTTGGCAAATTTTGATCATAGCTTCGTGTGCTTTATTGCACCTGAGCATGTGTAGGCAAATAATGGAAGCGATCACTTCATTGATTCCTGGGAGCCTGTGTAGGACAGCTGCAATCCTGTTAATAGCTCTGCCTTGTGGTGTAAGTGCTGAATTTCCTTCAAATGTGATTTTTCTTGTACTGACTTGTCATCAGAGAAGAATTTTGGTTCTTTAACTCAGGTGGATTATTACATTAGCACATTTGCTTTTTATTTCCATGTCCCAGTATGCCGCATTTTATTGTCTATTATCTAATGTCCTAGTGTGTTTAAAAGATTTTGGAAGCAGTTGCAAGAAAACTGCATTGGAATATAAAATAGTTTCTACTCACTTTTTATAAACCAGGTCTAAATTACTAGAAAAATATTTCTTTGAAGTATTACAAATGTAGGTCCCAGACCTGCAAAGACTTTCATGGGTACCTAATGTGTGCACTGAGAATAGCTCCACGGCAGTAAAAATCAAGTCCATTTAAGGGGTCTCAAGTTGGGCACCCCAAAATTGAGGCTCACCAAATCATTATCAGTCCTTTCCGAAAACTGAAGCCCTGATTCCAATTAGACTACTCACAGAGCTTGTCGTTCTACACGCGTTTAAGTCTTTGCATGACCAGGTCCTGAAATACGAAATAAACCAGAAAGAAGCAGCCATAGTGTCAGTCTGGGAGCACTGGTAACACAGAAGTGTACACGATAGGGTTGCAGAGGCAAACCACATTTTTCTGATATGTCTGGAGCTGACAAGAATGTAAGTATTATGTGAAAGTACACAGTAAGCCAAAGACAACACAGAAAAAAATGCAGAATTTACCAAAAAATAGCTGTGGAAATCTCCTACTGCTCCCGTTCTTTCTGGCTGCAGCTTCTGGCGTCTCTGGCCTCAAATCTGAGCTTTCTATCTTGCTATATGACATCAGGTCGTGTTTCTGTTTGTCAAAAGCTGACACAAAGAGCTGCATGGAGGAAGCTGTTTGCAGTAGCCAAGTTTTATTTACAAAGCCCCAGAAAATATGCTCCATATTCTTGAGTGCCATCACTTGGCAATTTACCTATTAACTTATTTGCATGTATATACATATAGAATACTCCTGTAACACTTGATATGATTAAAATGGCAGCACCCAGGGGTTACACAGCTGCCTGACTGATATCAGTGGTTGTTTCAAATATTTTAAATGACTGTTTTGTAGTTTCCTTGGTTAATTTCTATATGGTCAGTAAATGACTTTTTGGTAGTTATGGATGTATGTAGTAAAAACAAATAATTAAATAAAAACCATCGCCCTCTTCCCTTTTTTAACTTTTCTTTGCTCTTTATGACAATAGGTGCCTGCTGTCAGAAAGCCGGATTCTCCACTGCCTTGAGCTGTTTATAAGTTGTAACCTACAGGTCAGTGTGTTACAGGTCCCCCTCGATGCCTGATCCACAGAGGAGATTAGTCCATTACAGCACTAGGTTGAGAATTGTAGCTCAAGCTATAGCAACTCACCTGTTTGGGAAGTCCCTGGTTCTATTCCTGGCATGTCAAGTAAGAGAATGCCTGTCACGTAGTCATTTACACCTGTGCAAAGTGAGTCTAAGGTCGGTGTAAAATGCCACCATGCTGTTCGGGTGGCATTTCACACCCACTTCACACAGCTGTATATGGGTACATAGGGCGCAAGGCCATGGAGAATCACGTCGAGTAAGAGCACGTGTGTGTATTGGGAGAAAGGAACATGCTGCCATAGCACCTGTTAACATGGGGCCTGATTCTCAGTTACATTGGGTCTCCCCAATACGCTGTTCTGGAAATGTGTAAGGGAGCCAGTAAGGGGGATTACTTAGAATTTATACCCCCTATAAGGCTTCTTGACGGTGCCAGAACTATGTGAAAGGGCCTGGGTGGAACTGAGAATTCAGCCCACTCTTTTGTTTTTCAACCCCAGGGATATCAAATATTCAGAAAAGGAAGAAACATGTCGCTTCTGATACTTCAAGTTACCCAGCAGTATAACACAACACATGGGTGACCATTGAAATCAAGCTGTAACACGTTCATTATACAAATCATTTCACTCTTCTGCAATATCTTCCTCCTCTTTGATTTGATTTTGATTTGTGATGGTTTAGCAAAGTCACTGACTCTCTCCCACAAGCTTCTTACTTCAGATATTCTCAGGGTGTTATGTTCTTTTTTTAAAACACCCTTCTCTTTTTATTAGTTTTTCAAGGCAGACTTATAACATACACAGGTCAAAACAAATGATAAAAGCATCTGCATAGACATCATGCAGTGAATCTTCAATATGCCTTAGCCTTGTATGGAGCCTCAAGCACAGTTTTATCTGGATAGTCCCATCTTTATTACAGGCTGAAGGGTGTCAAAGGAGGTGAGAAAGCGAAAACACATTTCTAAGGGGCTTCAAACTTAAACGGAAACAGTCAACTTAAAAAGTACTTCTCTGTCTGAAACTGTTTTACCTGTTAGGACAACAAATAGTTAGTGTTGCCAACCCTTGTGATTTCGCCGTGAGTCGCACAATATTTGGCATTTTTCTTAAAGGCCCCCACTCCTAGAATGACGTAACGACTTGACAATCTCAGCTCTCATTTTTAAAAATTGAATTTGTACCTCTCATCTTGGTGGAGTAAAACTTGAAAATGTGACCTTGGTGCAACTTTAAGGCTCAGAAGTCAGAAGACACAGAAAAAAGACCTCAAATGTGTTATTTCAAAAAGGATTTTTAAGTGACTATCATGATTTTTGGGAGCTTAACTCATGATCTTTGAACATATGGGACTACTTATACTGAGTATCTCTGTCATGGCTATAAGTCAGTGGTTCCCAAACTTGTTCCGCCGCTTGTGCAGGGAAAGCCCCTGGCGGGCCTGGCCGGTTTGTTTACCTGCCGTGTCCGCAGGTTCGGCTGATCACGGCTTCCAGTGGCCACGGTTCACTGCTTTGCTGGGAGTGAAAGCAAAATCCTAGGGCTCAACTGGCAACTATGCAGCTGAGGGGGAGTGAGGAGAAAGGTGGCCATGTGCCTTCTTCACATTCTCCTGATGTGGGACCCAAATGGCTCCGATATAACTTACAGCAGCCTAAAGGGGACTGTGCATGTCTGCCCCACCATCTCCCACCTTACCATCTCCCCGCTCCTGTCATGCCCCCTATCTGGATTGAGTCAGGCTAGAGTGTGGTATTCCATCTGCTGCATCGGGGAAATGCTTGGCGGTCCCTCTTGGGCAACTTTCTACTTCTTGCATTATTTAAAATATCAGCACGAATGTATAAATGGGGGAATGGAGCCTAGCATGACTGTCACCCAAGCACACCACTCAATATTGTAAGAAAGACATAGGGACACAGCCTTTAGCCCTGAGAACTGTAAGCCTTAAAATATGGGTAATTGGGAGGCAGCGAAAACCTAATTTATTTTACTCTCTTTTGAGAGGAGTAAAATTGCACTGCACAGGAGGCTGATCAGTTAGGGACTAGTGACCATCTCATACTGTGTGTTAGATTAAAAATGAAAAGGAGGGTATCTGAAAAAAATGAGCAAGAATGGGGCAGATTTATACCAGCTGCAGCTATGGCCCAATATAGCCAGTCAACTGAAATGCTAAAATGCGAACTGCCAACGCCCACAATTATGTCTAGCAAATACAGAGTGCCCAGTACTGCCAACCCCATGGGTTCAAATGTCAAGAGTCAAGACATTTGCTTACAAATCATAACTTTTTTTTTTAAATGATGATAAATTTGAGGGGGTTATTTTTGTGTGTGCCTTCTGGTTTATGGGCCTGTAGGGTTCACTCAGGGTTATGTTTTCAGGCTTTTCTCTGCAACTAGGAGCACTAGAAAATTACTTTATTTTTAATGCAAAGTGAGATTCTCACATAATCACATGCCTTCAGGAGCAGGAGCTTTAAGCAAAACACCAAATTTCACGAGACCCTTGCTAAAATCAAGAGAGTTGTCAACACAGCCCATCTAGGCCTGATCTGGGGCCCATGGCAAGGTGACCTTGTGTCACCTTTAAAGGGTGGGAGAATACTGAGCTGCTGTAAAGCACTTTATACCATCCACTCCCTAGCTTTGATATAGGGAGTTGTACCAGGAGTGGCCCCCGAGAGAAACAGCATCTGGCTGACTCCTAGCCTGCAGAATGGATAGGATACAGAAGGACCTAGACCAATTGGAAGATTGGGCCAAAAGGAATCTGATGAGGTTCAATAAGGATAAGTGCAGGGTCCTGCACTTAGGATGGAAGAACCCAATGCACAGCTACAGACTAGGGACCGAATGGCTAGGCAGCAGTTCTGCAGAAAAGGACCTAGGGGTGACAGTGGACGAGAAGCTGGATATGAGTCAGCAGTGTGCCCTTGTTGCCAAGAAGGCCAATGGCATTTTGGGATGTATAAGTAGGGGCATAGCGAGCAGATCGAGGGACGTGATCGTTCCCCTCTATTCGACATTGGTGAGGCCTCATCTGGAGTACTGTGTCCAGTTTTGGGCCCCACACTTCAAGAAGGATGTGGATAAATTGGAGAGAGTCCAGCGAAGGGCAACAAAAATGATTAGGGGACTGGAACACATGAGTTATGAGGAGAGGCTGAGGGAGCTGGGATTGTTTAGCCTGCAGAAGAGAAGAATGAGGGGGGATTTGATAGCTGCTTTCAACTACCTGAAAGGGGGTTCCAAAGAGGATGGCTCTAGACTGTTCTCAATGGTAGCAGATGACAGAACGAGGAGTAATGGTCTCAAGTTGCAGTGGGGGAGGTTTAGATTGGATATTAGGAAAAACTTTTTCACTATGAGGGTGGTGAAACACTGGAATGCGTTACCTAGGGAGGTGGTAGAATCTCCTTCCTTAGAGGTTTTTAAGGTCAGGCTTGACAAAGCCCTGGCTGGGATGATTTAACTGGGAATTGGTCCTGCTTTGAGCAGGGGGTTGGACTAGATGACCTTCTGGGGTCCCTTCCAACCCTGATATTCTATGATTCTATGAATGGTCCACAGGCAGCCATCACTGCCTGCACAGATTAGCGGGCCCTTGAGGCTGTTCTAATTTATGCCAGAGACCATATTGACCCCAAGATTGCAGAGTGCAGACAGGTGGGGCAATGTAACTTCCTACCCCACAGGTGTGCCAAGGTCAGTTTAGGCACACCCAGCATTAACCCAGACTCTGGTGGTTAAATTACCTAATGCTGAACATCAGAGGAGTAGATTAAAACTAAGTGTGGAGCACTGGACTCAGGGAGACCTAGGTTCCAGTCCCAGCTCTGCCCCAGGCCTGCTGGATAACCTTGGGCAAGTCACACCGCTGCTTTGTGCCTCAGTTTCCCCACCTGTAAAAAGGGATGCTGATACTTTACTGCCTTTGTAAAGTGCTCTGAGCTCTACTAATGCAAAGTGCTGCATTAGAGGTAGGTATCATCAGATTTCTTTATTCTTTTCTTTTTGTAGTCATTACTGTGTATTTGATTTGGCTGCTCTTTGGCTTGTGGCTCAGCCCAGTTATAATTTTCTTTTAAACCATGTGCACTTTCCTTTCTTTTTGTTTTCTTCTGTTCAGTCATTCCTCTTGGATGCTGCTTCCCCTTCTACATTCGCAACTACCCATGTAATATTTGTTGTCACTTTGGTTAGAAGTTTATGTGTGAATGCAGAATCCTCAAATATATATTGTGTTTCTCTCTCAGTCTCTCCCCACACTCCCTCCTCTGCCACATAGTTCTGACAGGTAAGGAAGGGAAACTACTGCGCCCAGTGCCGTAAGAGCACTCAGTAGAGCCAAGTCTCTCCTTTTTGCCCGGCTTTCAGTGCTGACATTCAGATACAGGGAAATACTATTTTCTTGATGCAATGTCTTGCCTTCTTGCTGCCATAAAACTGGCCTTGCTGTGTAGCTGTCTAAGGTGCTTACATAGACCCTATTGCCATACTTTCTAAGCACCTCACAGTCATCAATGTATTTATCCTCCCCACACCTGTGTGAGGTAGGGCAGGGCTCCTATCCACATTTGACAGAGGTGGAGCTGAGGCAGAGACTTGCCCAGGGTCCCACAAGCAGTCTGTAGCAGAGCAGGGAATTGAAGACAAGTCTCCCAAGTCATAAGCTAGTACCACCTTCCCCTCTTGGACCAATCATTTTTGTAACTTTGGAGGTGGGTTTAAAAACAAAACAAACAAACAAACAGATTTTACTAAGTGCTTTAGTTCAACCCTCAATGTGGCCAAAGTAGAACAGCAAAGTTCTAGCTTGTTCCGGAATACAGGAACTTCTGTAAACTGTAGATGTCACAAAAAAGTTAGGGTGTGACTCTACGGTGAGTTAGTGTATGGCAAGCTGGGGTGTAAATCTACCAAGCTCCATCATGCCATACACTAAGCATCCCTGCGGACCCTACTGCTGCACACTAAAGGTTCCCTCATGCATTTTGTGTACTGCTGTTTCAAACTGCAGTAGGTCAATGTGTATTTAGGGAACTTTTAGTGTGCAGCAGCAGAGTCCACGTGGACACTTTAGTGCCCAGCACACTGGTCCTGTGTAGAGTTATACCCCAGTGTGCTGAGCACTAATCCACCATATGGCCAAGCCTTAAAAAACGTAATAGGTGTCACATACGCCACATCCCTTATATCAAGACTCTCACATTCACGCTGCTTACTTGAAGGGTGGAGTTATTTCAACATCTGAGGAGAACGTATTACTCTTTCTTCATGACTGTCTGTGGCATGTAGTCTAAGGCATCAAAGAGTCATTTTTCAAGAAACCCACGGGGAAGCATATGCTTAACTTAAGCGTTGTCCTAAATAGGGATGCTTTCCTGAATCAAGGCCTTAGTCTCCATATTACCCCTGGCAGCATTTATCCTCAATTCCATCTCCCTAGGGAGGCCTAGATTTCTGTTTTTGAAGGGGTATCTTTATGATTCAAATACATTCTCATACCTTACCATTTAATCATATTTCTCCCACTTCTTGCTCAGAAGTATGCCGTAGATGGTCTGTGATTCTAATAAGATATTCCTAAACAGCCTCCATGGATTTTAATTGCCCAACTTTCCCTTCTGGCTGTTCTTAACTAATTTGCTCACTGTTTAAGGAAAGGCCCCTTTCTGAGGTTTAGTATCACAGACCGTGCTGTCTGTGGAGACACAGAATCCTGCCCCCCGTCCCGAGAGTGGGAGGGGAAGCGCAGGCAAATAGTCAGACTCATGGCCCACTCTCTTCCAATCTGACAATGTCATAGTTACAAGAGTCCCATCACTCCTCAACTGGAACGCTCCTGCACTGACACCAATAGTGGCATGTGCTCTGACCCAACTCCCTCCAACACAGCAAACTTTCCCTTCAGTAACAGATTAGTGCTCTGCCCTTCTTTAGTTACCAAAACCTTCCCAGTGCCCAGCAGAGTTGGGCAATTTTTTTTTGAGTGAATAGTTTATTTGCCAAAAAATGCGATTTCAGTTGACCTGAAATTATGCGTGAATTTGACCTGATAGTTTTGGATGGGGAAAAATTGTTCAGGGCCAGCAAATGCTATGTCTGGGCTCCCCTTTATAACCTTTAGCCCAGGGCACTTGCCAGGGATGTGAGACACCCAGGTTTCAATCCCCAGTCTGGAGCAAAGACTTGGAGACAGGTCTCCCCACCCAGAGCTGTGTCCTCTAACCACCAGGCTAGGCTATTCTGGGATAAGTATGTTGCTCTCAGTCTCTCCTATTAAAGGTATTTCCCTTGTAGAAATACTTAAATATTTACTAGGTCAGAGTGATAATGACTTTATGGCCGGGTGTTTAAGATACTCACAGGTGATGTAGGAGATGTGGATTCATATCTTTTGTCTGCTCGGTTCGGAGGAGGACAACCTTGATCTCTATTTGTTAGCATGCAGTCCCTTAATTTTTGTGTCATCTTTTGTGTGTGCAGACGATAGAATCTACACACACACACACACACAATCCATGTGAGTCATCAGCTTGCACTTGCAAATGGGTATGTGTCCATATATCCTTTCAGCTGGTGAGCCTAACTTCAGTACCAGGCAAATTGGCGGAAACTATAGTAAAGAACGGAATTATCAGACACATATGTTGAGGAAGAGTCAACATGGCTTTTGTAAAGGGAAATCATGCATCACCAATTTATTAGAATTCTTTGAGGGTGTCTACAAACAAATGGATCTGGGTAATCCAGTGGATATAGTGTACTTGGACTTTCAGAAAGTCTTTGACAAGGTCCCTCACCAAAGACTCTTAAGCAAAGGAAGCAGCCATGGAATAAGGCCCTCTCATGGATCTGTAACTGGTTAAAAGATAGGAAACAAAAGTTTGGAATACATGGTCAGTTTTCACAATGGAGAGAGGTAAATAGCTGGGTCTCCCAAGGACCTATACTGGGATCGATGCTGTTCAACATATTCATTAATGATCTGGAAAAAGGGTTGAATAGTGAAGTAGCAAAGTTTGCAGATAATACCAAATTATTAAAGCTAGTTAAATCTAAAGCTGACTGCAGAGATCCAGGGGGCCTCACAAAATTGGGTGACAAAATGTCAAATGAAATTCAACATTGATATGTGCAAAGTAGTGCACATTGGGAAAGATATTTCTAACTATATGTGTGTAATGATGGGTTCTAAATTAACTGTTACCACTGAAGAAAGAGATCTTGACATCATTGTGGGTAGTTCTGTGGAAACTTCAGCTCAGTGTACAGCAATGATCAAAAAGGCTAACAGAATGTTAGGAACTTTTAGGAAAGGGACAGAAAATAAAATGCCCACACCTTGAATACTGTGTCCAGTTCTGGTTGCTCCATCTCAAAAGGGGATAGTGGAACTGGAAAACATTCAGAGAAGGGCTACAAAAATGATCAATATGGAATGGCTTCCATATGAGGAGAGACTAAAAAGATTAGGGCTGTTCATCTTAGAAAAGAGATGACTAATTGGGGATATGATGGTCTATAAAATCAAGAATGGCGAGGAAAAAATGAACAGAGAAGCATTATTCATTCTTTCCCACAATACGAAACCCAGGGATCACCTGATGAAGTTAATAGGCAGCAGGTTTAATGCAAACAAGAGGAAGTACTTTTTCACACAATGCACAATTAAGCTATGGAATTCATTGCCAGGGGATGTTGTGAAGGCCAAAAATATAATAACTTCATGGAGGATAGGTTCATCAACGGCTATTAGCCGGGATGGGCAGGGATGTAACCCATGTTCAGGGCACCCTAAACCTCTGACTGCCAGAAGCCAGGAAAGGAAGCCTGGGTGGATCTCTCCAAAATTGCCCTGTTCTTTACAGTGCCCCTGAAGCTGTGATTGGCCACTGTCAATGATAGACTACTGGGCTAGGTGGAGTACTTTTTTTGACAGGTTTTGTTATTTGTGCACTCAAGTGATAATGCACCAAAAGCAGTAGGAGCACAAGCAGGCCACATTTTGAAGCTCTGACTTGTCACATTTTTCATCTCCACCTCTGTGACCATATCTGTGAAACATGGGCAGGCTCAGAAAAACAGCAAAAGCATAAAAGCAATTCACTGGCATCCTGGTAGCTTCAGAAGGGGACAGGGGAGAGTACAAGGAGGTTGGAGCTTCCAACGGGTGAGCTGGGGAGGGTGGAAAGACCTCACCTGTTACTGAAGAGATGTGCCTAGACTTTCCATTGAATTTGTTGTTATGATTTTGTAAAGCAGGATGGAGTTTGGGGAATGGAGAATTAAACGGGGAAGGGAAGAAATAAGGAACAAAAAGGGAGGAGTGATGGCTGCCAATTTAACAATAATTTGTACTCATATGGCACCATCCACCTAGGTTCTAAAAGTGCTATTCAAATGCAGTGTTGCCAGTAAGTCTTGTGATAGGCAGTGTTTTTCTTAAAGCCCCAGCTCCCAGAGTCATGTGATGTTGTGCGACTCTCAGCTTTAATTTAAAAACAAAAATGGTTTCTAGACCTCATGGTTGTGCAGAAAAACTGATAAATTTGTTCTGAGTGCACCCTGGAGGCTCAGGAACAAATCAAATGACAAATAAGAAGAACTGTACATTTATTATTAAAAAATCTAATGCATTTTTTAGAACTGACTCATGTTTTTTGAACACTTGGGGCCTGCAATAACTTCAAATATTACTATTTATATGACCTACTATATGATAATAGTACCTAGGAGCCTAGTCATGGACCAGGACCCCATTGGGCCAGGCACTGTACAGACCCAGAACAAAAAGGCAGTCCCTGCTCCAAGGAGCTTATAATCTAAGTATAAGTCAACAGACAGCAGATGGATACAGATGGGGAGTACAAGGAAACAATGGGTCAGTATGATAGTATGATACCAACAACGTAACTGTTGTCAAGTTTTTGTAGGCCTCCTGGCAAAGGAGAGTTGCGAAGCGGGATTTGAGATGGAAGTATTAATGAATTTAGCCTAACACTACTGGTGGAAAGTGGCTAGTGTGTGTGTGTGTGTGTATATAACCTGATGCAGAATCTGAAGCAGAGAGAGGGTAAGGCCAAATTTCCAAATGTGCTCAATAATTACGGGCACCCAAACACTGAGGCATTCATAAAAGATCTAGTGAATATAACTTACCTAAAGGCCACATTGGAAATATGTGCAGATTTAGGAGTATAACCCACATCTGCTAAGTCATAAACGTGTGCCTTAAGTAAAAGACAATCTTGCTTTCCACAACAGGAAGCCTAGAAAGAGACTTTCTGGTCTTCCAGGCAGCAACGGATGTCAGTCAGCCAGTGACATCTCTTTCTAGGGTATTCAGATCCCAGGCACAGAAAAGCAAGGGCAAAGAAGTCTTTACTTTGCTGACATCTGGGTCTTTTTGGATGCTGTTTGCTCTGTACTTAAGCTAAATTAATTGGCTGTGCATATGCGCTGGATAACATAATTACATTTATTTTGATTCTGTTGTTAATTGGAGTTGTTCTGGTTTCTAGATGTTAATTGCTCTAGGGTGATTTTTTAAAAAATCTATTGCATTAAGAACCTAGAATTGTTAGCACCCAGAGACGTACAAGACAGCTGTGGCAAAGTTTATCCTCTACCTTGGTGGGTCTTGTGCTTATTGGCGGATTTGCTCGCCTTGGAGCTTCACGGCAGCCCTTAGTTTGGCCGTTTTCGTGAACCCACAGTCCAGGTCAACTCCTCCTGTGTCTGACCAGGAGTTGGGAGGTTTGGGGGGAACCCGGGCTGGCCCTCGACTCCAGGTTCCAGCCCAGGGCCCTGTGGAATGCAGCTGTTTAGAGTGCCTCCTGGAACAGCTGTGCGACAGCTACAACTCCCTGGGCTACTTCCCCATGGCCTCCTCCCAACACCTTCTTTATCCTCACCATAGGACCTTCCTCCTGGTGTCTGATAATGCTTGTACTCCTCAGTCCTCCAATAGCATGCTTTCTCACTCTCAGCTCCTAGCGCCTCTTGCTCTCAGCTCCTTATACGCGCACCACAAACTGAAGTGAGCTCCTTTTTAAACCCAAGTGCCCTGATTGCCTGCCTTAATTGATTCTAGCAACTTCTTGATTGGCTGCAGGTGTTCTAATCAGCCTGTCTGTCTTAATTGTCTCCAGAAGGTTCCTGATTGTTCTGGAACCTTCCCTGTTACCTTACCCAGGGAAAAGGGACCTACTTAACCTGGGGCTAATATATCTGCCTTCTATTACTCTCCTGTAGCCATCTGGCCCGACCCTGTCACACAGCATAGAATTATTTTGTCGTTTTCCTCCCTGGGTCACTTTGATATATCTCCATATTGGCCAGTTACCCACTATAGGATCACTCCCTTCTTAAGGAGCTCCTTCTCTTTCCCCTTGTGCTTGTTTTTGGATGTGAGACACAGAGGACTTTGTCCAAAGCCCGGTGAAGTTAATGAGTCTTTTCATTGACTTCAGTGGACTTTGAATCAGACCCCGAGGTCTGGATCTGCTCACATAGCTTTGTATTATGGACAAACGCATATGCCATCAGTCATTGGGACTTAAGCATGTGCTTAAAAGTTTTGCTGAATAGGATGGACTTCACTGCTTTAGTGAACCAGAACCTTAAAATGGTACATTAAGGAGGCTTTCTATCAGTATTGCTAGCATATTTTTAGGGTTTTTTATTAGGAACAAAGCATTAGAGAACTCAGTTATCACCATAGCTAAAGTTACAGATGGATTACAGGCATAGCCCCTTGTTTTCACTTGCTTATAACCAGGGGTGAAAGTAAGTCTAGGGACTTACCGGTACGGGGCTGGGCTGCGGCCGGCTCTGGCCCCAGAAGGAGCAGGGCCTCGGGCAGAAGGGGCGGGGCTGGGGGGTCAGAGCCAGCCCTGGCCCACCCTGTATCAGCAAGTGCCTCCTTCCCTCTCCCTGGGGTAACAGCGGCAGCCAGGGACTCTGGCAGTGGTTTAAAGGGCCCTGGGCAGTAGCGGCGGCCGGAGCCCTGGGCCTTTTAAATCATCCCCGGAGCCCCGCCGCCGCTTCCCCAGGGCTCCAGGGATTGGGCTCTGGCCGCCACTACTGCCCCGGGCCCTCTAAATTGTCCCCGGAGCCTGCCGGATCCCTGGGTAAGCGGTGGTGGGGCTCCGGGGACGATTTAAAGGGCCCAGGGCTGGGCTGCCACTACCGCCCCAGGCCCTTTAAATCGCCCCCACAGCCCCGCCACCGCTACCCCAGGGCTCCAGCAGCGGGTCTCTGGCATCAATTTAAAGGGCTGGGGGCTCCAGCCACTGCTGGGAGCTGCAGGCCCTTTAAATTGTGCCTGGGAAAGCCAATCCACCCAGGTACAGCGCACCGGCTCTTGCCGGTACCCTGTACCGGGGCGTACCGGCTTACTTTCACCTCTGCACTACGCTTCACAGGTCCCAGGTTTGATCCTAGCTGCCGACAACTGGAGTTTGTCAGTGTTACATTTCGTCTTAGCCCAATGATGTATTTGAGGTTTGTTTGCTTGTTTTGAAAGTTTGATGGACACCCCTATAGCTGTTGAGTAATGAGAGCTTAAGAAAATACATTTGTTCCAGTTAAAAAGAGTAGCTTTTCCCCGTCACAGGCTGTACCTCTACAGCATCCCTTTGGGGTGAGGATGGGCGTTGCTCACATCACTGACACCTTCGACTGTAGGGGGTGCTGGAGAGTCAGGTTGAAGTATAGGCTATGCTCCCCGGGCTGCCATCCTCAGGGAAATGTCTGTCCCCCTCCCTTCTGGGGTTTTCCGAACAAAAAAGGCAAACAAAACAATCCTGCGGCTCTCAAAACAGTCTGGGCTCACCCTGCTGTTCCTTGCAAGGCAAATGGGATAAATAGCGTCTGTGGCAGGGTGGGGTGTCTAACCCCTTGTCTGTCTGAAGGGCCCAGGATGAACGTCCTGAGCTCTAAGGAAAAGAAAAAACAAACAAAACAAAGGGGCTTTGTACAACTTCAGTCCAGGCGGCAGAGGTGCTTCAGTAGCTTTGCCAGCCAGCAGTTCCTGGGCTGCGGGGCTAAGGAGCCCTCACTCAGCCCTTCCCTCCAAATGGCACCCTGCCCTGGGCTTGAGCACTCCTTTTGACAGATCTGCCTCCTCTTCAGCTGCACCAGGCCCCACAGGCACACTGGGTTGAAGCTGACTGTGCCCAGAGGAGCTCCTTAACCCCTTCCTGACTGGGGTGGGAACCCTGTCCTTCCTCTCTCCCCTCCCCAATCATTCTAATATGACCGAACTAACAACTCAAGTCTTCGGATGTGTCTTTTCCTCCATGAAGATAAAGTGTCTTTGCTAAATCACAGATGAGGGAGAGGCTGTAAAATTAAAAAAAAAAATTGTAATAAGGAATTGAAAAATCACTGCTGAGGATGCTCAGTGGCCGTCTGCTCAAATGTTAGCATTGGAATAAAGCCCTTCTGCCACATGCCATCTCTAGGGTGTTGGGCGAGTGCAGATTTGCTCTGCTCATCCCAACAGGCACGTTGATTTCTGCTGCAGTTATTTGCTTGCGTAAGAGTGTAAGGCCCCAATCTTGCGAACAATTATGCATGTAACTTAGCGTCGCAGATGGGAGAAAATTGCAGCCATGCAGAGCCCCAACTGGATACAGTGTTTTTCAAAAGAAGGATTTAGTACTTCCTTGTTAATCAAGTTTGCCTGTAGGGAACACCTGATGTTTGAGAGAACTGGGCAACATACAGCTCACAAATATTCGCTCATCCATCCAGTCTAGTGGCTGCTGCTGTCAACACTGACACTTTTAAGACTTATGGTTGAGACACCCCAGATTGCCAGTAGCCTACTGCAGTCTACTGGAGTCCCCAGTGTCAATAGGCTGGAGTAGTGCAGCAGGACTTCTAGGAGGAATGTTGCCTGGTTTGTTGTTTCACAATGGGGTGGGAGGCTGTAACAGGGCTCACTCCCCTCTCTGGCACCTCCTACCATCTGTCTTGGGAATTAGCTCTGGCGGTTGAGTGCGCCCCCTCTGGGTGGTGAATTGCCACCGGGACTCCTGCTCTTAGGACCCACATCTCTCCAAGGACCGTGGCAGCCTCTTCAGCAACACCACCCTCCTGCCGTGCCGCACTCTGTGCTCCCCTGCATTTCAGGGGACCTGCTGTCCATTGTTCAGCCACTTCCCCTCAGTAGCACACTGCTGTCTACAGTCTAGCTCAGGGGTGGGCAAACTTTTTGGGCTGAGGGCCACATCTGGGTGGGGAAATTGTATGCAGGGCAGGGGCTTGGGGTGTGGGAGGGAGTGTGGGGTCCGGGAGGGGGTGCAGTGTGCAGATCAAGATGTCGGGGTAGGGTTAGCAGACCACCAGGTTGCCCCATTTCAAGTTAAAAGATAGGGAGTCTTGGCCTGCTGGAATAGAGAAGTCTTGTGTGAAGAGGGATCCAGTGCTGGGCCATGCTGGGGAAGGGAATGAAAGAGGATAGAAAGAGAGGGGGCAAAGAGGCTGATATTTGGGGTCTGAATAATAGGAACCTTGAATCTGACAATTATCTGAATCCCAATATTAGCCTATCCATCCATGCTTTGGCCTGCTGGAATTTACTTTCTGATAGAACTACTTTTCCTCTTTTAAAGTATGTTTAAAACAATTCTCTGTGTAGAAATGGAAGTCCTTTCAACCACAACCACTCCTACCCCCACTCCATCATTCTCACCCAGATGTACACTCTGCCTGGCATGGCGAAGGAGGGAAGAGCCCAGATCACCTTAGTCTGGTACTGGCTACTTTCTCTCCCTCTGGCTGTTTATTTGGTTTGAATGGCCAAAGGGTGGTAAATCAGGTGGAGCAATTCCACCAACAGTTCTGCCCTGAAAATCTTGCTTGGGTAGCAAGGATAGAGTGGGTCAGGGGAAGCACAAATAATCATGCCAAGTTTAATAATACAGTCCTTATTCTGCTTGGCATAAGCAGGGCTGCAGTGCATGGTTTATATAATGTTCCGTTGTAAAGCCCCTTCAAGCCTCTGCCAGGACATGAAAGCTATGTCAGCCATGCTTGAAGGAGACACAAAGCGCCTTCCATTCACACATATACAGGGTGCCGTGGTAACAGGCAAGATAATAACTGCTGCATTTTCCCTTTGTTTGTTTGACAGCCTGGCAGTTGGATTAATACATACAAGGTTCCAGGGGATCTGATCTGCTGATGCTGAGGACCTGACAGAGAACAAAATGGGTCATGGGCTCCATGTCAGATGAAAGGGAAATCTCCGCTGTTTTGCTCAGAAACCTTTTAATTGCCACTGGTACGTCTAAGACTCCTGCTAGGGCTCTCAGAGAGCTGGGCAGAGCAAAAGTGGGCAGACATAACTGTTGGATTTGTGTTCCATTTGCTCACTGATGGGACAAGGAGGGTACATGCCATCTAAGGTTCATCATTTGTGGTATATTTGAAAACTTGCTGTTCTCCGGTATACCCTCCTTCCCCCCTTTCTGCATACAAAGACTGTGAAAGTCTTTAAGGGGAACACCATTTATAAATGGTCCAATCCTATTCTGACATAGCTACGGTCATGGTGCTGACATCCATCACGTGGACTCCACAGAATTGCGGCAAAAGAAGATGTAGCATGAGCATGGTCAACCCCAAGCATTTGAATATCAGGAGGCCGGACTAAAAAAGCATGAAGTTGGTTTAAAAATAATAAAACATGTATTCTTTTAATTGCTCCTTGCCTTTTGAGCCTTTGGGTTACACTGAGCTCTTGTTTTTAAGCTTTTTTCCACAACCGTGTGGGCTAGAAACTCACTTTTTTTTTTAAATGGAAACTGAGACTCTGTTGTAATCATGGGATTGCAAGACTCATGATAAAATTGTGACAGTTGGCAACACTGCAATAGTCAGTCTTAATTTGATGCTTTCAACCATGTACAGCCTAGAGTGGTATAATAATTGTCTCCAAAGTCTCTGGCCAGAGGCAGGGAGAGACATTGACTATGACGGTGAGAAATTGAAAATGAGGGGGCTAGTGATGCTAGGGGTCAGCGCAATAACCTTTCATCACTGGAGAACTTGGTTCAATTTCCAATTTTGGTCAAGGGAAATAATTGTGGTGGATGTAGTCCAGCCCAATTAGCTGACATTACAAGATTTGATGCAGTTGACAAGTCCTACCAAGCTGTGACCTGATTCTGCAAGATGCTGAGCAGCCTCCATTCCTATTCAATTAAAGAGCAGCTCAGAATGCTCAGCACCATCCAGGATTGGATCCCTAGGGAGGTCTAGGACTGAAATAGAAAAAGATGCTGCAGGTGAGGACTGTGACATATAAACAACTGAGTTACTGTGATTCTGAGAGCTCCTAATACCCTGTGGCCTAGGTACACTGTCTCTCATCAGCTGCAACCAACTCACTACACCCAACACTCTGCTGTCATGATATTCATCCACAAGGTATTGTGTTAGGTGTTATATGAAAGCTAATAACATGCTGGTTATTAATGTCATTGTAAAATGCACGAGTTAATGTTATATGTGAATGTGATGGGCTGTCCGCCCCACACTGACATGCAAGGGGTTAATAGAGCCCTAGGGAGGCTGCGCAAAAAGCAGCCCATAGACGAGGGGCTGTGAGGAGTGGCCAATCAGGGCCATATAAAAGAGAGTCAGTAGCTGCGTAGACCTTGAGGAGGGAGAACTGTGCCTGAAGTAGGCAGCAACCCTGTAGTGTCATGGACAGCTCAGTGCAGGCAGGAACCCGGGGAGAAGGCGCTCCAGATGGGCTGCTGAGCCTGAGGAGGGTGCTGTAGCCATGGGGAAGTGACCAGGGGAAGGCAGCAATAGTAGAGGCACAGCAGAAGGCTGTGATCCACAGGGTCCCTGGGCTGGGACCCGGAGTAGTGGGCAGGCCTGGGTCTCCCCCACTCGCCACTGGGGAAGTGGCTGGACTACCGAGGAACCAACCCTCCCCTGGAAGGAGGGAGCATGGACAGGGACACGGTCGGAGGGCTGAGCCACGAAGAGGATGCTGTGGTTCTGGAGCTGAGAGAGGAGCCGCAGGTGACAGCAGCAACTGAGTGCCGGTGTGCAGACCGCCGGCATGGGTATTGGTCTTGAACTAATCCCCAGAGTGACCAGGAGGGGGCAGCAGACCAACAGTGAACCACTCAGGAAACCCGGCCGGGGACCTGTAGTGGCTGGGGGAGGGGCACCCCTCTCCCAGCCCTAACCTAGCCCAGCCTCCAATCCAGCTGTGGCTGGGACGCCCTTCCCCAAGCCCCATCCCAACCATGGCCAGGGCGCCCCTCCCCCAGCCCCAACCTAGCCCTGGCCCGGACCTGCCGGGGGAGGGGTGCCTATCCTGTGGCCTCAGCCCCAAAGCTGCTGTGGCAGGGAGAGGCGCTCTCCCCCACCCCAGCCCAGGTGTGCTGCGGGGAGAAAGAGCTGGGGAGGGGGGAGAGTCCTCTCTCCCCGCAGTAGCCCTGGAGCACCCTCCTGCACCCCAAACCTCTCATTCCTGGCCTCACCCCAGAGCCCGCACCCCCAGATGGAGCCCTCACACCCCTGCACTCCAACCCTCTGCCCCAGCCCTGAGCCCCCCTCCACAATTCTGAACTCCTCGGCCCCACCCCCACCACACGAATTTTGTTATGTGCTCCACTATGAAGGTGATGCATCACACATCACCTCCATATTCGTGCACATAACAAAATTCATTCCACACATGGGTGGGAAAAATTAGAGGGAACACTGGACACTACCTATGCTGATGGGAGGGGTTCACCCATCGGCGTAGGTAATCCACCTCCCCGAGAGGCGGTAGCTAGGTCGACAGAATTCTCCCATTGGCCTAGCGCTGTCTACACTAGGGGTTTGGTCGGCTTAACCATGTTGCTCAGAGGTGTGGATTTTTCACACCCTGAGTGAAATAGCTATGCCAATGGAAGAACTGGTCAGAACTGAGGTGAATTTGCAGAGATATGCATGGGGAAGCTCCTGCCTGCATGCTCTGGCTCTAGCCAGAGATATTAGACCCTCAAAACCACATCCAAAAATTTGAAAATAAGACCCATTCATTTGTATATTTTAAGTTTGCATTGAGGGGAATTAAGCAGAGAAAACAAACCCCTTTGGAAATTTTCCCATGGGTAAAGTAACACCATTGCCATTGCAAAGGAAAAGAAAGTGAGTGTGAACCAGCCATGCTCATGTTCATGCAGAGGGTGCTGAACATTTCCAGTGCTGAAATCTTACCTAGTGGAGACCATTCAGTATTTCATGCTGATATTTTTCTCCAGTTGGCTTAAACGGGCGCCCTGCCTTGAAAGCTGAAAAATATTAAACCTGACACTTGCCTTTTATTGTCAATTCAGAATGGCTGCGGGGATATCTGTGTGGCTTTCTTGTAGCTTTTGGGTTTCCATTTAAATGTCCTTTTACTTTACTCCCAAAACCTTTGCTGGCCCTCAAGTGACTCCTGCATTCAGGCTCTTTAATCAGAGAGGCAAGCAGTAGCAAATGGCCTCCTTCGATGTATGCAGGACTTGTTCTGAAGAGTCTCCAGTGCTTCTGCTACTGCCAATAAGATTTTCTGGAAGGCTGTTAATGATAATTAAAAGGTTGTTTTTGTAAACCCAGTGTTAGTTTTCAAGCAGTTACCTAGCATGCATCCCCACTACTCAGTGTTAAGAATAGCAGGGTGATGAGTTGTCACTTTAATAACCTGGGGCAAGGGCTGGTTTGCTGATGCCCAGGCCACAGCTGTGGGAACGTCCCACAGCTGTCCTCCTGCTGGGAACATCAACTAGATACAGTGCTTTGAACTTCTGGGTGCTCATGAAAGTGAGAAGCAAACATTGCTGGCTAGTATCAGGCATAATATAAACTAGCACTGGACAAGCTTCTCTCACACCCTCTGCCAATACTCCTCAGTCCTGGCCTGCAGCATCCCCTGCTAGTCCAGTCCATGGCAAGACACAAATGACAGACTTTTAACATGATTGATTCTTCCTTTCTGCATTCTCCGTGGATAGATCAAGTGACAGAACTGCAGTTATCATTGAGAACTGTTCGCTAGCCTTCATTGCTCCCTGACCTTTCCCTTCAGCTTGAACCCTGATTATTGGCATCTCATGAGTAGACACTGCAAATCTTCCTGAAGAGGCTGGTGGTTTCCTGATGTGAACAAATGTGCATGAGTTAGGAACTAATCTGAGGTCACCAAGCTCATTTGACTCTCCTCCGATGAGAATATGAACCTAGGTCTCCACACGTTTCGGTTGCATTAGCCCAATGAATCAAGACAGCTCTTGAAAACTGTCAATGAACTCCTCTTCCTTCCCACTTGCCAGGGTTTTAAGTGCAAGGGTAAGGAGACATAGGGCATTCTCCCTGTTTAGGAAAAGAAAGTGAAGCTAAATAGTTCAGGCTAAATCTTAGTCCCATTGAAGTCAATGGAAATATTCAAACAATGGAACCAAAATGTAGCCCCGGGCATCTGACTTTAAATGAGTTGTGGGTACTCAGCACTTCTGAAAATCAGGGCTCTCACCTCTGCACAAGGGAGAAAGGAAGATAGAGCACCGTCCCTTCTGCTTATGTGAGGCCTTCTTAAGAATTCTTTGTGTTTAAACTACGAGTGGGTGAACTAAGATCCTCCTTTCCTTCTCAAATTGTCAAACCTAGAGTTGGTTGAAAAAAAAAGGGGGCAGGGTATTCAAAAAAAAATTGTAAAGTTGTTTTCATTTCACAAGGTTCGAAGTGAACCTATTCTTCAGTCTTCTGAAATTTTTCACAAGCCTTGAAATTTTCATCACAAATGTTCTAGAAATCATTATTTTACTTTTTGGTTTACAAAAATCAAAATGTTGTTTACTGAAATCCTGATTCTTTGTAAACAAAAATCTTTTGATGATATTTTCAATTAAAAAAATAAAGCAAAAATGTCACAAATAATTTCTTTAAATAGCCTAAAAACTTCTAAGTCAACTTTTTGTGGGAAAAAAATTGTTTCTTTTTTAAAAAAGGGCCATTACTTCAAAAACAACAACAAAAATTTGTCTGAAAAATGTAGATCAACTCTATTCCAACAGAATGTTTTTGTGGGTTCAAAAGAATTCTGTTGGTTGCATTTTTTTTTTTAAATTCGGGGCAACCAGCACTTTTTGGCTGTGAGTATGCATGCCACAACCTTAATGACTGACCAAAGCCTCCAGTGCCCATCCCAGCAAAACAGTCAAATATAAGCCCCTTCTCTGACCTCAGTTTTACAAATAAGTTCAACAGAGGTTGAACAAGATCACTTCAGGCTGAGCTGAGACTAGAAGGCACATCCTTAAGTGGTAGGCACAAGTCTTAACCACTCAGACACACACTGCCTTTTGGATTATGTATGAAGTGGTTATCCTATCTATAACCACCACACCACATTCCCCTCCCAAAGCCAAGGACAGAAGCCAGGATTGCTGATCTCCAGTATCCTTCAGCTGTCTAACAAATAGTTATATAACTCACTGTCAAAGAGAGCATCAAGTCTCCATCTACTGGCTATTCCACAGAGAAGATGACAATTTCTCCCACACCTCTAGAGACAGAGGTCTGTATGGGGGACCTGAAGGTATTCAAAATCTTGTGAGAAAACATGCTTTCTTATGAGATTCCTTTTCAACTACAGGTGCCCTGGAGATTTTCATTTCAGGGAAGGATAGAGACTTGATTCTGTGAGCTGAACTTTGCTTGCCTACTGTTACTATTAAACATTTATGTTGCAGTAACACCTAAAGATATTATCCCGCTTGGGGCCCCATTATGTGGGGCATTATACAGATCAATAATACATGACAGTCCCTGTCCCAAAGGGCTTACAACCTAACAGACAAGTCCTGACAGTTGGTTTTTTGTTTCTCATCTGAGTAGGTAGGGGTGGGAGAGAGAACATAAATATAATGTTTGAGCATGGATTAGGTTTTTTTTTAAAAGGAGCCTTGTCAACTCAGATTTGGACCAAACTTAAAAATGATTTCCGTGACATTTTCATAAAATGTATGGCCAATACAAAAATAACAATAGATCATAGTTCAAATCCTTCTGAAGACTCTATTGGGTATTGTTGTGTCCTTGCTCTCTGTGTAAGTTTAAGAATAATGGGAAGCCACACAGGCACAGCTGGATTCCAAGTCACTATGTTTATTAACCATGTATAAATATATAAGGTCTAGGTATTGATGTACACTGCTTTTTGGGCAGGGTTCTAGTGGCTTCTGCCATAGAAGACAGGGAGGTGGACTAGAGGGGCTATTTAAAGGGCTATTAGCCAATTCCCACACACAACATATTCCTCCCTCTTTAACGTGAAAGGGAATACAAAATATTATAAATGTATTAGTACCATAACAACTATGAACAATACACAGCATGTTACAAATTAAGTCTGAGAGGTGGTTTACGACTTCTTTCAGGATAACATCTCATAGGCATCACAACCGCATCTGGAACTGACAGTGATTTTTTGCTCTAAGATTTCAAAGCTAGCATCAAGAACACTGAGTTCCCTACAAAAGTCCTCAAATGAATCTGTAAGCATCACCTTTTTCAATTCTGTGTAACTGTGTTGGTGAGCCTTTTCTAAGGGCTCATCTACACTTAAAATGCCACAGCTGTGCTGCTGTAGTGCTTCCGTGTAGACACTACCTACGCAGGTGGGAGGGGTTCTGCGGTCAGTGTAGGTAATTCACCTCCCTGAGAGGCAGTAATGAGGCTGATGGACGAATTATTCTGTCAACCTAGCACTGTCCACATGGAGACTTAGATTGGCTTAACTAGCCAGCTCAGGTGTCTAGATTTTTTTACACCCCAGACTGTTGGAGTTAAACTAACCTAATTTTCTACTGTATGTAAGCGGGGGAATAGTCCCACTATTGTGGGGAACTTTCCTGGCTTCTGCATTACCCAGTGAAGTGGGCTAGCGAAAGGACCTGAGTCCTTGCTCCCACTTCCTTTACCCAGTGGCCTCCCTGCCCTTGAGGACTCCCCTTCCACTCTCCTGTCTGGCAGAGTCCTCGTAACCCCAACAAGGCTGGGCCCAGGATTCCTGGGGGGCTCGACCCCCAACCCTGCTGTGGTCACTTAACAGGGGCTAGGGTGTCCCCACTCCAGGGTACTCTCTCTGCACTGGGCACTTCTCTGACCCACTGATTATTACATACAAGTTAAAGCAAATGCAAGTTATTTAATCAACAATTAATTTTAAAAAGAATAAGGAAAAATGGGAAAGGTTAAAGGAAACACATCACCCCGCTCTGTGGCAGGGAACATCACAAACGGCGTCTCTGGAATGTCAGGGCGGTTCACAGTCTGTTCCTTGAAAATCCCAGGCCTTCTTCTCAGGCCCTGGCTGTGCTGCAGGGATGCTGAGGGTTGGACACTTGCTCTGGTGGTGGCCACACGCTCTCAGGCTCAAAGTGGTAGGACCCTTCTTCCCAGTGTCACCCCCGCCCCGTCGGGGTTACGATCCAAGCCTGGCCTGCAGAGCCTCTTCGCTGATGCGTCTCCCTGTGCTGGGCCCGCTGCCCAGGGTCCCCCTCGCTCTCTCCTGCTCACCAGACCCAGCTCCGGACCGCTCCAGCCCCAGCTCCACCACTCTGTCTCTGCACTGCTGCTGCTGCTCTGCCTCCAGCTCCCTGGGCTGCTTCTCTGGCCCCTCTGGCTCTGGTTGCTGCAGCTCTGCTCCCAGGACAGTTCTGCTCTGCAGGCTGCTTCTGTGACCCTGCTCCTAGCACTGACCTGCTTCCTGGGCTGCTTTTCTGGCCCCTCTGGATCTGGCACAGCTCTGCTCCCCAGCTTAGCTTGGGCCCCTGCTTTCTCCTTAGCTCGGCCCCACTCTGTCTGACCCAGGCAAATCCAGCTCACATGGAGGATGGGACCCCCCCTGGTCTCCTGACTCCCTGATTAGCCTACCCACCCTGTCATTCAAGCTGACCTGGAGCATGGGCCTCTCCCCATTGTTCCTGGGAACTGTCAGTCTCAGGGTCCTGATTTCCCCTTGGTACGGGGAGCTAGCCAACCAAAATATCCCCACTGAATGTTAGTAAGGGGGCAACAGTCCCCTTACATGTAGACCAGATCAGTCTAGACTAGGGTGACCAGCTGTCCCTATTTTATAGGAACAGTCCTGATTTTGGGGTCTTTTTCTTATATAGGCTCCTATTACCCCCCACCCTGTTCTGATTTTTCACACTTGCTGTCTGGTCACCCTAGTCTAGACATGACATCACAGTCACACTGAGCAGAATACACTTTTTCCGCCAGAACTGCTGTCTTTTTTGCAGTCTTAACTTCTGGAGCTCTCTCTTGCAGTTCTAAGTCCACCTCTATTGTTTCAGCTCCTTGTTCTTTTCTACCAACTTACCTTGCAGCTTTTTATTGTGGGCCCTTAGAGTGTCCAATTCGTCTAAAAAGAGTGCAATACTCTTCTCTTCATCTAGGTCTTCAGTATCCCTAAAAAAGGTTTTAAAGTCAGAGAGCATTCAGCCACCTTGTTTTTTCTGCAATGCTTGATTTTTCAGCAGTATAATGGGCAATAACATGATCTAAACACACTTTTGGACATGAACTGTCTGAATGCTTTGTGGACTGGTTGGCAGCAAATCTTACAATTTCACTGCTTCAGCAGTTGCCTGGATGACCAGTTCATGTTTTTGTTGCAAGCTTTTTGAAGAACTTTGAAAAATCTGATATTTGGTCAGAAGTTTTTTCTGTGTGGTCTTTTGTTCCAGATCTCAGTCAGCCATTCTCTATCAAATAATGCATGACCCACTCACCTCACAACTTAGAGGTTTAACATATGCTGTTTACATATGCTGTTGGATTTACTGTAAAAATCCCCATAGGAACAAATTTTCCCAGTATATGTTTTTTTAGAAGCACTGAGGTTTTCTGCAACTTCACCTTTTTAAGTACTCTCTGATAATCCTGATGTGAAATTACAAAAACATCAGACCCTCTCAAGCTCCATTTTATGTCTCACTTCTACCACTTGTAAAGGAATCCAAGTAATACTTTGTTTATTTCCTGTTAAACAATTGTAAAGATGCTACAGCATTCTCAGAGGAGTCGATGTTGTCATCTGGAAGTTGATGAATCTGAAAATCTGCTGGTATTGGTCTTAGAAAGTGATGGTTTTGCTTTTTGGACTGACCTGCACATTTTATGTGTGTCCTAACTTATTACAGTTTCTACAGGGTTTGTCTCGGAACCTACAATCATTTGCATTGAGAGACTGTTTCCCACAATGAAATCATGCAGTCTTTGAGTGTTTGCCATGTTGTGATGTCTGCCTTGACTCCTTCCTTGTCAGTGTATTTGTTGCACAGATTTCATGATGCTGTTGCAACTCTCTAGATCTGTCATAGCGGTCTTTGTTGAAACACTAATTGTTAGTGCACATTTTAGGGTCAAATGAGCCTCAGTCAATAACCATTTTTTGGGTTGCTTCATTCTGCATACCACACACTAACCAGTCCCTTACTGAATCATGTAAACTGTCTCCAAATTGGCAAAGCTCTGTTAATGTTCTTAATCCAGCCACATATTCAAGATTCAGAGTGGTAGCTGTGTTAGTCTGTATCAGCAAAAACAATGAGAAGTCCTTGTGGCACCTTAGAGACTAACATTTATTTGGGCATAAGCTTTCATGGGCTAGAACCCACTATAAAAGTGGAGACACTCTGCAATCATCAGTGGTTTTGGGGAGAGGTGATTTTTCTAGAATTTCTACTATCTCAGCAAATGTTTTGTCTGCTGATTTAATAGTTATTAGGCTGTGCAGCAAGTTACAGGTTTTTCCACCCATTACACTCAGTAAATCTGCCATCTTTTTCTCATCACTGATATCATTAGCTACCGCATACTATTCCAGTCACTTGATATGAGTTGCCCAGTCCTTGACTGAGCTATCAGACAAGTCCATTTTCCTCACACAATCAGCCAGACATTTTTAACACTTTTTCTATCTACAGGAGTAGTCTTCGCACAGTCCCAGTGCTGCAGGCTGCAGTTTTAGTCTCACTTTCCTTAATCTTCTATTCAGTTATATTCCTGGATTAGGATCCCATGCTCATAGCTAATGGTTGTGTGTTTGATGTCTATACAACATTAAGAATATGGGGAAACCACATGGGCACAGCTGAATTCCCAATAACTGTGTTTATTAACTATATACAAATATACAAGGCCTAGTTACCTGCATGCACTGCTTCTCTGGTAGAGTTCTGATGGCTTGTGTCATAAAGGGCAGGGAGTCCACTAGAGGGCTCCCAAACTATTTAAAGGGATACTATCCAATTGCTAAAAGAAAAGGAGGACTTGTGGCACCTTAGAGACTAACAAATTTATTTGAGCATAAGCTTTCATGAGCTAGACATTGCTAGACACTACAGGTACCCTTGCAGTTGCATGATACAGAATTAGTTTTTCCAGTTTTCCATTAAAAAGAACCTGATTGATTTAATTCACATAGTGAGAAAACGTTCTTTAAATAAGGTTCGATAGAATATTTATACTCTGTCAGTTATGGACTGACATGCAACAAAATACACATTCCCCCATTTTGGTTGCAGGTCTCCCACACTGGCAAGTTTGAAAGTTGAGAGTTATGACAATTATAGGCATGGAGGGGTGGCAGCCACCGGTGGAGCCCCCCCGACATAGATAGTCACTATTTATGCCAACAGAGCCTGCCTCTGCTTGAATCTGGGGGGAAGCTGAACCCCTGCATGTCACAGCTGCTTATCTCACCTACATGGATTGCAGCAGTGCAGTTCTACCAATGGCTGCCCACTGTTGCCTGAAATCAGGGCAAATCACCACTTATGTGACAGCAGCCATCATGAACAACATACCAGAAAGTGACCCAGGGATCTCCACAGCTCGACACCAGAGTCTCTACATCTTGAGCTAAAGTACTAGGCTCTCTAGCTGGGGGCTATTTCAGACACATTCTCTGTGGATCAGGCACAGAGGGGGATGCATCACACACACTCACCTGTGAGTTACATAGATAGAACTGTAAATAAGATGTTCTCTTGGGTAAACCTAGGGGAGGAGGGAGTCTGGGTGTTTGTGGAAAATCCGAAAAGTCACTTTCACTGAAAGCCCCACACTTGTGAATGCTGAAGAGCCTGCATCCCTGAATAGTCTGGAGTGCTGAATTATCAGACTTAGCTGGATTCTGAGAGGTTTTATACTTACTTTTAAATGTGTTGTAGCAATAATGAACTTCCTGAAAAGTAGGGTGACAAAACAACCCATTTTGGCCAGGACAGTCCCTTTTTTAAGCCCTATCATAGAATCATCGAATATCAGGGTTGGAAGTGACCTCAGGAGGTCATCTAGTCCAACCCCCTGCTTAAAGCAGGACCTATCCTCAACTAAATCATCCCAGCCAGGGCTTTGTCAAGCCTGACCTTAAAAACTTCTAAGGAAGGAGAGTCCACCACCTCCCTAGGTAACACATTCCAGTGTTTCACCACCCTCCTCGTGAAAAAGTTTTTCCTAATATCCAACCTAAACCTCCCCCACTGCAACTTGAGACCATTATTCCTTGTTTTGTCATCTGCTACCACTGAGAACAGTCTAGATCCATCCTCTTTGGAACCCCCTTTCAGGTACTTGAAAGCAGCTATCAAATC
This sequence comes from Lepidochelys kempii, assembly GCF_965140285.1. NCBI lineage: Eukaryota > Metazoa > Chordata > Testudines > Cheloniidae > Lepidochelys > Lepidochelys kempii. Next base: position 256,219,111 of record NC_136380.1, read on the forward strand.
CGCCCTCATTCTTCTCTTCTGCAGACGAAACAATCCCAGTTCCCTCAGCCTCTCCTCATAAGTCATGTGTTCCAGTCCCCTAATCATTTTTGTTGCCCTCCACTGGACTCTTTTCAATTTTTCCACATCCTTCTTGTAGTGTGGGGCCCAAAACTGGACACAGTACTCCTGTCCTGGCCGTCCTGACTTTTTTGACAAAACTGGGCATTTGTCACGTAAATTGCTCTTGGTAACTGATCATCTGTTGGCAAGAGCAAACAGGATGAATGCAGTTTTGCCAAAAACATGGGGTGTGACCCCTAGAGAGGCATGGAAGAACATGTGAGGGGAAGGGGACAAATGGCAACACAGCCCTATGTGGGTGGGTGGCTCAGGAGGGCCTCAGGTTGGCTCCATGTGCAGGAAGGGAGAGCGGGGGTCTCAGGCCGGGCTCATACGGGCAGGCTGCAGGGGGGCTCGAGGCCCCGCAAAGGTGAGGGGCCTCAGGCCAGCTCTCTGTGGTGTCCCTTTTTCCCTTTGGGAAAAAATGGTCACCCTACTGAAAAGCCTCAATATATGTAAATTCTTGTCATCCAGTTCCAGTCCTACATGTATCAAGATGAAAGGGTGTTGTCTAAAGTAGCAAGGCTTATTAAAATCAAAAGAAACAGGAAAGAACTATGCGTGAAACATTATTAATAATAGCGGATTGAGTAGCTAAATGCAAAATCTAAACAAAGATAAAATCCAGCTCCTCTCTCTTGCTGAGCGTCAAGCAGCAGTAAAAATGTAAACCTAAAGAACATGGCTCAATATCCTTAGTATAATTCAGTTAAACTTAAATAGACAGCAGGGTTAAATCTGGCCCACAATCTATGGGGAGTAGCAGAGATGATTAACCCTGAGAAATTCACAACTACATTTTCGATAGAGCTTGTTCACAACATGGTATTTCAACTAAAACAATTTTTTTGTGCATAAAAAATTCATTTTGGTTGAAATTTTTGGTTTTTCAGTAAAAACAAAACAAAACAAAAGCAAACAAAAAACCCTAGAAACCAAAACCTGGAAACTGTTCAGTAAAAATGTCCACTTTTTGGTAAAAATACTCAATTTTTGTTTTTTGAAAACTGAAAACTTTTACCAAAATACTTTTCTTTTTTACTTTTACTGTTTTCAGTAATTAAATGTTTCATTTTTTATTTTAATTGAAAAAAACAGATACATTTTCATGAGACATTTACAACAAATGAAAAAAAATTCCAGTGAAAAATTGGCATTTTCCAACCAGTTCTAATGTTTAAACTTCCAAAGCTCTGATTAAGAATGGCTTTGTGAGAAATGGCCTGGTTGGCTGGCAGCTGTGGTGTGGTGTGGTGTAGTTTTTATTTAATTTATTTATTTATAATGAGGGCAGGCCCACCATATAAGCATACCCTCTGCTCAGTTTGTATAATGAACGCTGCATGAACTAGAAACCTATTCAAACTGACTTTCACTCCGAATCCTTTTGTAATCTAAATTTGAGAATACAGTCTATTCTCCCACAGACCTGCTAGAGCAACCCCTACTAAATTAAGTGGGAGTTACATTTGCATACAGAGGAGAGAATTGATAGACCCCCCTAGTAAACAGAAGTCTGTGTTGGAAGATTTAACTCAGGATGGATGATTTTTCTAGTCAGCAGGCTTCTTCAGTAGACTCAGCAAGCTGCTTCAGCAGCTCTCCCATGACTCTGAGGCCACGTCTAGACTAGAAAAAGGTTGTGCTTACAAATGTGTTAGTTGGTCATGGTGGACGCTGGCCGAGAGCCTCGGTTTGAAAATGACCTGCTCCAACAGGTGCTATCCTTGAACTGGCGGGCAGCTGGGATGGTTGAAGTTGAATCTAGGCTAAGGTTCTTCTTCAGACATGTAGAGGAAGACAGGAGCGAGGAAGGGGAAGACACAGAACAAGGATTGGGAGGTGACCTGACAAGAAAGAGGAAGGAAGGGTGGGGGGAGAGTTTTATGGAATTATTTGCTTGTGTCTTGCTGCAGACCATCCATTATTCTCTGCATTACAAAGTGCTCTTAACTTTTTTGAAGGAAAAGTAATTACCCAGTCGCAGCAGCACAATCTGGAATAGAAGCCGTTTGATTTAAAGCACTTTCTGTTCAAAATTAAGTTAGAAACAGGCATATCAAGACAGTTGAGTGACTGAACATCTCAGTGTAATACATACATGTGTGTGTGTGAATTTGTTACGTGTGGCTGGCATTATTCCCAGCCTCTGAGAAACCAGTGGCCTACTTTTTGTTTTGTTTTTTAAAAAAAGCAAGCCAAACTTCACCAACATTTTGAATTTTTAGGATAGTTTCTTAAGATCAGTCACTAAGCTATGGAGCCAGCCAGGTCTCAAAAAAGGAGAAAAGTCCTGCATACTGAGGAGAATGATAGATCCAAACCAGCATGGAACATCATTTTTTAAACCAGCAGATGCCTTAACATAAAACAAACAAGCCTCAGTAGCATTGAAATACTTCTTACACACCTGCTTTCATCAGGATGTGACAGATGACTAATAGGAGACACATATATAAAGAAGAAGGAAACTAAATGGATACATCAGTAGCTTCTACGCATGTGCATGTGTGTGTCCAGCTTTATGTATCATGCATTCATGTGTCTGTGTAACTATCAGTCTACGTATTTGGATTCAGACTGGCACAAAATTGTACCCTGCAATGATTTCTCGTCTCTCCAGTTTTCTGTGTTGGTTGGAGGGTGTGAGAGGAGAAAGATGGTGTCCTTTAAAACAAAACATCCTCCCCCAAAACCTGGGACTTGTTTTTGAAATGGTAAGGAACCTAGCTGCAGGTGGAGACTGAGCTCCCTAGCTCGGCATGTTCTGACATAGAAAACAGAGCTCTTCACACTGGATGATGTTGTGTGCCAGCAGGATAGAGTTCTGATGTATTTCAAGGTTGTCATTTGATTTTAATGCAGTTTTATTTTGAAATGTTTTGCTTTTGTGTTTCCCTGGGGACGTTTCTGTCAGGGTTGCAGGGGTCCTCTTATATCCTGGCTGGAACCCCGAGAATTGCTCCCATTTTAACCAAACTCACTCACTGAGGCATTTAACCAAACTCACCCCACAGTTCAGCCAGTATTGTTGCAGAGGAGGACAAGTGGATGGTAGGCAAGATTTTCAGAAGTCCTTAAGGGAAAGTCACCGGACTTGTGCTCCTAAATTCACAATCTTCCCCTGAATTCATATCTAAGTCTTCGATTAAGCAAAGAATGTAAGAACTCTTTTACTAGAGTTGGTTGAAATTTTATTGATGGTGAAGTTTTGTTGTTGAAAAATAGGATTTCATCTAAAATGGCCTTTAAAAAAAACCCTGTTTGATAAAATATTTTAAGAAATTCTGAACAATTTGTTGTCAGTATTTTTGAAAAAAATTGTTTTGCAATTGTTGGAAAATTTAGGATGCAAGTCACTTTCTCATGGGCTCTTTCTTGGTTTTTTTACTCATTTTCTTTTTTGTCACTAAATAAATGGGAGGGGAGAGCAAATGGAGGGGGAGGAGTAAAAGAATATGAAAAAGTGGGCATTTTCCTAAAACTTCAAAAGATTCCAAAAGTGTAGAAAAAAATTGATTTTTGAATATTTGAGTAAAAACAGAAATATTTGTTTGAACCTTAGTCCATAAGCAGCCTCTGTAACTTTCATGGGACCACGCCTGGAGTACGGTACTACTGACCATGAGTGAAGGTAGCAACACCGGACTACCATGGGAGTGGATGCAAGACGGTAGTTGTAGGGAATAAAAGCTGATGTTTGGATTGGAGTCTAGTTAAGTAAAGCATTTGTCATTATATTATATGCATCAGTTTATACTTTGTTCAAACCCCCGGAGGCTGCATGAATCCACCATTCTTTGTAATAACTATTGAGGTTTCCAAAGTGGATTAGATGGAGAACAATATTTCAGGCCTATTTTGATCATTTTGTTTAGTTTGGAGGCTTGCAAACTACTTAAATCTTCTCCCAAATGTTTAAGCTGTAGCTGTTTGATGAAGCAGTTAGTGCTTTGTGCAAAAGATTTGCATGGGAAATGGCGAAGAACTCAATAAAAATGTTTTGGTTTAAAAAAAAATCACCCAAAACATAGTGTAGAAATATTTACTTATCACATGAAGGGGAAAATGAAAATAGGAGTACTTGTGGCACCTTAGAGACTAACAAATTTATTAGAGCATAAGCTTTCGTGGGCTACGGCCCACTTCATCGGATGCATAGAATGGAACATATAGTAAGAAGATACATATATACATACAGAGAAGTTGCCATACAAACTGTAAGAGGCTAATTAGTTAAGATGAGCTATTATCAGCAGGAGAAAAAAACTTTTGCAGTGATAATCAAGATGGCCCATTTAGACAGTTGACAAGAAGGTGTGAGGATACTTAACATAGGGAAATAGATTCAATATGTGTAATGACCCAGCCACTCCCAGTCTCTGTTCAAACCCAAGTTAATGGTATCTAGTTTGCATGTTAATTCAAGCTCAGTAGTTTCTTGTTGGAGTCTGTTTTTGAAGCTTTTCTGTTACAAAATTGCCACCCTTAAATCTTTTACTGAGTGGCCAGAGAGGTTGAAGTGTTCTCCTGCCGGTTTTTGAATGTTATGATTCCTGATGTCAGATTTGTGTCCATTTATTCTTTTGCGTAGAGACTGTCCGGTTTGTCCAATGTACATGGCAAAGGGGCATTGCTGGCACATGATGGAATAGAGACAGGGAGTGGCTGGGTCATTACACATATTGAATCTATTTTCCTAAGCTTAAGTATCTTCACACCTTCTTGTCAACTGTCTAAATGGGCCATCTTGATTATCACTGCAAAAGTTTTTTTCTCTTGCTGATAATAGCTCATCTTAACTAATTAGCCTCTCACAGTTTTTATGGCAACTTCCAACTTATCTGTATGTATATATATTTCTTCTTACTATATGTTCCATTCTGTGCATCCGATGAAGTGGGCTGTAGCCCACGAAAGCTTATGCTCTAATAAATTTGTTAGTCTCTAAGGTGCCACAAGTACTCCTGTTCTTTTTGTGGATACAGACTAACACGGCTGCTACTCTGAAACCTGTCAAAATGAAAATAGTTTCACAATTGAAAGCTGCCATGTCTAGTTGATTTTTCTCAGTGTTCTCTTTGGAGGGTCTGTCCCAAGAACTCACTACATGGCAGTGGTGATGAGAGTGATTTCCCTGCCTCTATCTGCCCTGCTGTCCAAGCTGGAGAGAAAACAAGCGGAGCACTTGTTGTTATGTTACTCTTCATGTGTTGGCCTCCTTAATGCCTCAGATAATGGGTGACTTCAGGTGATGTGTTGAGTCCGCCTTTAGAAGCCTTTAGAAGCTTTCTGAGAGTGTGTGTTGCAAACTAGAAAAATCAGGGTTGCTGCGTATTGGTATAGAAGTGTATTTGGCAGAGCTGCATGGGGAGCCAAGATTGGAATGGCAGTTCAGCATTGAGTTTTGAGGCTCGTTGGCTGAGCCCTGTAGGCCCTCAGGCTTGGAATAGCATGGGGGGGGGCACAGAGCAGGATTGAAGTGTAACAGTAAAGCTGCATGACGGCCCAAGGGTGGAATAGCAGGGGGTGCCATGGGTCAGGAGTGAGAGGCGTTGGCAGCAGAAGGCAAGCTTGTACAGTAGCTCCCTGCCCTCTGCCAGGGTCTTGTCAGTGCTGACAGTCCGCCTGTTTCATAAGCATCTAATTAATCCCAGTATTAAAAATAAACTCAAATCAAACTACAACCGCTAAAGAATCCAAAGCATGTTCTTATTCCCCCTGTACGTGCGTCTGTCTCTTGTCTTGGCTGGAAATGCTCCTTAACCAGCTCCCTGTGTGCAGACAGATGGGAAATGACTGAATCCAGTGATCTCCTTTCCCTCTGGTGCCTTGACTGCTCTAGACCGTGACACACGGAGGAGCCCACCGGTGGGGCTTACATGACAATTTCAGTTTAAGGAATGAGGCCACGTATGTTTCTGGCAGTTGTATAATTAGTGCAGTTTCTCAGCAGATGAGCCATTGTTACTTGTGCTTTTTATAGCGAGAGCTAAGGAAGCGAGACATGACAGACGTATTTTAGCGGATGCCAACTTTATGTATATAGATATAGGGATAGATCCTCAGCTGCTCCTGAAGGGTGAGGAGAGGGTACCATTGAGGTCAGCCCACTGCAGTGCCACGAAGGAGACTGAAGATAGATCTACACTGCAATGAGAGGTGTGATTTGCAGCTTGTGTACACATACCTGAGCTAGCTTTAATTTAGCTAGCATGGCTAAAAATAGCACAGAAGACACTTCAGCGTGGGCTAGGAATGGGAGTATGTATCCAGGGTTCCAGGTGGGCTTGTACAGCCTATGCCACCATGTGTTCACTGCAATTTTTAGTGAGCTAGTTAGATTAAAGCTAGTATGGGTATGCCAAGCCAGGCTGCAATCTCGCCTCTCATTGCTGTGAAGACAGCCGTAGAACTGATTGTCACTCTCTCAGCTTGGAACTGCTTTAGGGTCTGGCCCTTGAGTCCTATTCTTTGGATTTAGATGTGTCCTAGAAGGTGACACTTGATTCCCTGTTCCTGAATTTGGCAATGCCCTGGAGGCCGGCCCAGCACTCTAATATGTATTATGCCGCACAGCCATGTGGAAACCTTGAGTCTGATTGATGGTCTCTCGCTTACTGAGCAGCAGTGGTTGGCTACATACCTTGTACTGCGCCTCGGCTGAGCTACAACACACATTTCAGAGCCAAATTAATTTCTTTTTCAACCAAAACTTTTGTTCCTCCAATTTATTGACATCAAAAATACAAAACTCTTAAAACTGAAGTTAAAGCCAATGTTAGAGAGGGTAAAGACAAGAATATGAACCATTTAAAAATTTCTTCCTGTATTATGCTCTTCCCCTTTGCCTGCAGCCTTTTGCCAGAGTGCTAGGTGGGTCTCACCTCTGCCCAGCAGGAGAGAAAAGAGGCACTGAGAACAAAAGCAAGGAGATGGGAAAAAACTGTCATTATTGGAGAAATTCCATGAATTACTAGAACTGCACCTATTGCTGTCAATGCTTTACTTTCATCTCTGCAAATGGGTTTGATACCTGCTTCAAAGCCTATGTGAGCTGAGTTCAGACGGAGGTCAGCCCATCTCCTAGAAGAATGGAGTGAGTACAATGGAATGGAATGTGAGGTGCATTGGCATATGGAGAATGGCTGTGCAGTTCACCCCTAGAGGGTAGTACTTTAAGTGGTTATCCCTTGACGCAGTGGTGTAGCATCTGTAAAGTGCTTCGAGCCCCAGAAAGAAGCCAAATGTTAAAAAGATGTGTTTAATTAATCCTGTCTTGTGGCACTTCCTTCTGGGTGGGTGAAATTGAAGGAAACAAGTTTTAAAGGGAACTGCCCCAAAGTAAAAATCAACAGATGCGTGGATAAGTCTTAATGCCTTCACCCCCCTCCAAAGTGACATAATTGTTTCAATTTAAGGCTAAAGTCTAGCTCATGCTAGCACAAACTCCTATCTCCCAACCAAGTCCCAACCAGGGGGTTGGACTAGATGACCTCTTGAGGTCCCTTCCAACCCTGGTATTCTATAATTCAAGTCCTTGGGAGGAACTGCAGGCCTACGAGTAAAGTTTAGCTACAAATGAGTTGGCTTCTTTTTTCATTGCTTCCTGCTTGCTTTTATTTTTTGTTGAATTGTGTTGAGACTGTGCATCTCTGCCTCTTTAATCTTCCTCTTTTGAATTCATTTACAATGCGATAGATCTAGTTTGTGTTTAAGGATCTGTCAGTGGGACCAGCATAATGCATCTCAAATGGTAAAAGTTTGCATCTTAATTGATTACCCGTGATGCTCCCTGGCCAAGTCCTCTGCTACAAATAGAGCATCAACAGGCGCAGGGGGAGGAAAGGGGGGCGGGAATGTCACTGAAGAGTTTTAAAAGGATTTGTGTTAATTCCTCCAAGACATCCCTATGTGATGTTTCTCAGTCAATAGGAGATTAGATGGGAGATCGGATTTAAACAAAGTGCTGGCTCATCATAGCCATCGTTAATCCTTTTCTATCCATTCCCACAATAGGTATTAATGTAGGAACAAAACACACACACACATGCACCCCTGCCGAGGACTTTTCATTCTTCCTTTTATTTCACTGCACATCAAGGAGAGCATTGTAGATCTGAATATTTCTGATCTCTTTGTTCCCAGGAAGGTGGGAGTTGAGGGGAACTTAAAATGTCAAGCTCCAGTTGAATGCAAGGCTGTATGGCTGTCAGCTTTCCACTGCACTCACAAACTTCCTGAGTTCACCCTGGCTGTAGCCAGGTTAGAGGCCAGAATAAGTCCTCCATACTCCCGGGAAGGGTGAGGGGAGAGAATTGTGAGCTAGGGCTGGTTTGGTCTTTAAGCACTGGGGTCCCTTAGACAGACCGTACAGCTCAAAGCCAACCATGACAATAATGACTTAGCACCTTTCTGACATGATGGTGTAGCAGAAAAGGTCCCAATTTCCCTTGGATTCAGTTCAGTGCCAGCATGAAGATTGAGGGAGCTCACTGCCAGCCAGAGCCTGGCATGTTGTAGACGAGCGCTGTGTTGGTTTGCCCATAAGGCACATATACTCCAGTCTCAGTACTATCCCTTCTGTAATAATGTCTCCTAGTAGAGTTGCCAACTTTATAATATTTAAAAACCAGATCCTTCAGCAGGCGTGCCCAAACCTCCCGTGCCCCCAGGGCTGGCCTTAGGCATGGGCACACTAGACAAAAGCCCAGGGCACCATTCTAAACGGGGCACCTCCGGAGCAGGGGTGCCCCTCGCTCTGCTGGTGTCTGCAGCCCCTCGGCTCCTGCCCCCTGCCTTGGAGCCGCCCCTGGCCAGCTGCTCCTGGGAGCTTCCTGTTTTCTGTATGGCGGGGAGAGGAGCGGTGCTGATGTCAGGGTGTCCCCTGCCCCCGCCAATGTACCCCATCTCCACAGAGTGGGGTGGGGTGCGGAGACAGGGCTCACCAAGAGTGGGACAGAGCTGCTGCTATACCTGAAGGAGCTTTCCTCCAGCCTGGTGAGTGCTGCTCTCTTAAAGGGGCAGCACCTGTTCTCTCACACACTCTCCCAGCTCACACATTCTGTCTCTTTCGCACTCACCCCTCAACACATACTTATATTATTGTTGTTGGTGTTGTTACTGGTTGGTACTTTCTGCAAAACACATATATTTTCTGTAATTTTATTCTTTCAAAGTGCTGTTATTTTAGTTTTTTGACTGGTCTATGCATTTCGTAATTTTATTTCTCTCCTATGCTTAAATTTAGTTCTTTGAGTAGTGAGTTCTAAAATGCCTAACCTGTACTGGCTGGAGTAATTATCATTATTACTTTTATTATCATATTGTGCTTTGTCATTCATTATTTAAAGTGGTACAATCAAATAATAGTATCCTTCTAGAATGTAACTTTAGCTTATACTAACCTTAGCAGTGCCAGTTTAAAACATTAGCTAAACACATAACTTCAGACACTGGGCAGATGAAGGTTGCTTATTTTCAAATTGTATTTTTAGTTAAATCTGTAAAATAACTTGCATGGAAATAAATGCAGTTCCAACGATGATACTAGTATAATGATGGAGTCAAATGTTAGTGAGTCATGTAAATGATTGTGATCAGTAAACATAAATGTCAAAATAATTAGAAAAATAAATTCCCTTTCTAAATAAAAGAGAAAAAAACCTTAATCACATATGTTAAAATTATGTTTTTAGTGAAAAACAATTGACTAAAATACAGTAGATAATGGCAGTAACACAGAGTGTGTCTGCTAGAGAAAGTAAGCAGATTTTATTTATCTCTACTAAAGATAGTGTACAAAGTATCAAATGTGTGTTTCTAATATATTTTAAAGCTCCAGAACTGATACCTCAAGGTTTGGGATTGGGAATATTTTGCTGTATTATCTCTTGATTGTTTTAAATTTACATATAAACTTTAAACGTGGCTTTAATTGGAGTTTATACTTTTTTTTTTCTTTAGAGTGCTCCTGTCAGCAAATTCCTAAGTTATTATCTGCAAAAACCCTCGTGTTTTCAGGTGCCTAAGTAGTCCCTGGAATCATGGTTAAAGTTTCCTCCCACCTCCCAAAATCTGAAATGGTGCCCTGGTGAGCCAGGAGTTGCCAGAGGGCTGCAGGAGGGCTGTGAGCTCTGGCAAAATGCAGCCCCTGTGTGACAGTGCGAAGCCTACCTTGAGCCACATGCCGAGCACCAGGCACCACAAGCCACAACAGTAGTGCAGAAGTCAGGGTGGCAGTACACCATATACCATGCCACCCTGACTTCTGCGCTGCTGCTGGCGGTGGCATTGCCTTCAGAGCTGGGTGCCCAAACAGCACCCGCCAATAGGGTTGCCAACTTTCTAACTGCACAAAACCAAACACCCTAGCCCCCGCCCCTTCCCCAAGGCCCTGCCCTCCACTCACTACATTTCCCCTCCCTCGGTGGCTCACTCTCCCCACCCTCACTCACTTTCACTGGACTGGGGCAGGGGCTTGGAGTGTCAGAGGGGGTGAGAGCTCTAACTGGGGGTATGACCTCTGGGAGGGGGCCAGAAATAAGGGGTTAAGGGTGCAGGAGGTGGCTCTGGGCTGGGTGGGGCTGAGGGATTCGAAATGTGGGAGGGGGCTGCAGGTTGAGGCAGGGGGTTCGGATGTGGGAGGGGTATGGGCTCTGGGGTAGGGCTGGGGATGAGGGGTTTGTGGTGCAGGAGGGTCTCCAGGCTGGGGGGTGGGGCTGAGGGATTCGGAGTGTGGGAGAATGCTGCAGGTTCAGGCAGGGTGTTGGAGTGTGGGAGGGAATGAGGGCTCTGGGCTGGGAGTGCTGGCTCTGGAGTGGGGCTGGGGATGAGGGGTTCAGGGTGTGGGAGGGGGCTCTGGGCTGGGGTAGGGGGTTGGGGTGTGGGCTCTGGGCTGGGGATGCGGGCTCTGGGCTGGGGCCAGGAATGAGAGGTTTGGGGTGCAGGAGGAGGCTCCGGGTTTGGGAGAACTCAGGTCTGGGGCAGGGGGTTTGGGTGCGGGGTCGGGGCATGGGCTTACCTCCGGTGGCTCCCAGTCAGCAGTGCAACAGGGGTGCTAAGTCAGGCTTCCTGCCTGTCCTGGCACCGCAGACTGTGCTGGGCCCTGGAAGCGGCCAGTTTCAGGTCCAGCTCCTAGGTGGAGGCTTGCCGGTGACTGCGCGCTGCTCTCGCCCGCAGGCACCACCCCCCAGCTCCCACTGGTGGTTCCTGGCCAATGAGAGTGTGGAGCTGGTACTTGGCGCAGGGGCAGCATGCGAAGTCCCGTGGGTCTCCCCTCCCCCAGCCTAGGAGCCAGACCTGCTGGCCACTTCTGGGGGGCAGGGCGGTGTCAGAACAGGTAGGGACTAGCCTGCCTTAGCCAGGCAGCACCACCAACTGGACTCTTAGTGGCCCAGTTGGCGGTGCTGTCCGGAGCTGCCAGGGTCGCTTTTCGCCTGCGTGGTCCAGTTGAAAACTGGATACCTGGTCACCCGACCTGTCAGTATCAGGCCACCATGCCTGTGTCTAATTTGTGCCGGGGTTGAGCTCTGGCATCTCTTTCAATACACATTAAACCCTGAGGGAGGCAGTGGGGCCCAGAGGTGATGGGAGTGGGGAAGCCCAGGGAGCCTGTGGGCGCCAGGAGTGTGTATGTGTCTGTGTGTGGGGAGGGTGGAGGTTGGGAGGGGCGCCAAAATAGAAGTTCGCCCAGGGTGCCATTTTCACTAACGCTGGCCCTGCCTGCCTCTATCACCCTTGAGGCCTCATCTCTTTCCCCAAGGCCCCACATTCTCTCCACTCCTCCCCCCATCACTTGTTGCTTTTTCCCTCTCCCTGACTCTGCCTGGGTCAGGAGGAACTCACCTGCAGAGCTGGGGCGGGGAGCTGCAGCCACCCAACGCAGGTAGGAGGTGGCCCCGAGGTCCGGATAAAATTGGGACTGTCCCGATTTTTAGTTCTTTGTCCTGCGCCCCGACTGATGCATGGAGTACAAAGGAGTACAAAATGGCCATTTGTCCCGATATTGCAGCTTTGGCCGCTTCAGCGGTGGTTTTTTTTGCTTCCCCCATGTGTCCCGATATTTTGTCCCTTACATCTGGTCACCCTAGTAAGGGCTGGCGCGGGTGATGACCAGGTACCTCCCTGCTTCCCCCATCCACAGTAGCTGGACTTCGGGTGTCCAGTTAGTAGATCTGACCAGACATCGTCAGGTCCCCTTTTCGACTAGACTTTCTGGTCAAGAACCAGACTCCTGGCAACCCTCTCTCCTAGGAATGTTAGTGAGGAAACAGGACTTTAGAACCTGGCTCCAGTCACATGATCTGGTTCATGTCACATGACTGGGGTCAGTTTCTACAGCCTCTAGTGGCTACTGTTACACCCTCCACCTCCCGGCTCTGGGCAGGAGATCTCGGATTGCTTCATAGTAGAGTGATCAGCTAGCAAGTGTGAGAAATCGGGACAGAGGGTGTGGAGGGTTATAGGCGCCTATATAAGAAAAAGCCCTGGATATTGGGACTGTCCCTATAAAATCGGGACACCTGGTTACCCTACTTCATAGGGCTTCCATGTCTCAGCCCAATCTGTTGCATCTCCCCCATAGAGAAACTGCATGTTTTGAAGCAGGCTACGGTATGCTCACTTGTCTTGTGGGGTGGAGAAGGGAGCAGAAAAAGGCATTCTTCAGGCTCCCTCCCATTTTCTTTTCCTCTTGAGAAAAAGGAAAGGTGTACAAAGTGGCAAATACTATGTTTGCATCCCAGGATGCAGCAGTTGTGTTTCAGAAGATCCTGGCTAGACTTAAATGTCCCTGATTTTTGCCTGCACAGTCCCTATGTTCTTTCAGTATTATCTCACCGTGAAGGACTGAGATTAATTGATAATTAATATACCACCTTCCATCAAAGAATATCAAAGTGCTTCACAAATATTAACTAGCTTAGCTTCAGAACACCTTCTGGAGGCAGGTAGGGATAATTAGTCCCATCTCAGAGATGGGGAAACTGAGTCACAAAGAAATTATGTGACTTTTCCAAGGTCACACAAGGAGTCTGTGGCATAGCCAGGAATAAAACCCAGATCTTTTGACACCCATTCTGATGCTTTGAACTCAAGACCATCTTTCTCCCAAATACTGACTGATGTGATCTAAAGCAACAGGAGGGGTTTCATTCCTAAGCTCTACAGCCACCAGCACAGGAGTGCTGAGTCTCTCTTGTCCCTTTTTGATGGACACACTCAAGGAGTTGAGTCTTTTCCCTGCAGGAAAATAAATGATCCATTCACTGTTTCTGTCTGACATTATCTAACAAACCTTGCTCAGACCTCTAAAACACAGGTCACCAGAAACAGAATCTGTTTAAAATATATTTGTCCAATTTCCTTCAAGGTTCTGGAAAAATATTCCCTATGACACACAGCAACATTATATGCATCTTTCATAGGTGCTCTCTGTCCTTCAAGGAGTGATGAGTTCTGGCATAAGCTTTCTCCTCTTCTTTCCCCCTCCCATCCCTGAATACTCTTTTGTCCTTTACCCCAGCATCTGACTCTGATGAGGCTCGCTCTCTACCTCCAGCCTGTTCACCTGTCCCCATAACCCCATTCCCTTCCAACTACAGACTTATTTTGCCTCTGCTACAACCCCTCCCTCTCCCTTTCTCCTGGCTTCTTCTCCTCAGCATATAAGCATGCTTTAGAAAAACCCCATCTTCAAAGCTACTCTTAAGCCCACCTGCTCTCCAGCCAGCTCTCTTCTCTTCACTTCTTAATTCCTTTACACCTCTTCACAACTGCTGAATTGACTTCCTCTCCTCTGACTCCCTTCCAGTCTGCCTTCTGCCTTCTCCACTCCACCAAATCCACTCTTATCAAGGTCCCTGGCCAAGTCTCAGGACCTGTATTCTTTCCTTATTCTCCTTGATCTGTCTGCAGCCTCCAGTACTGTAGATCACACTGGTCTACTTGCAACACTGTCCACCTTCAGCTTCTGTGAATTTAGTCCTTTCTTGGTTCTTCTCCCTCTCCAATTGCTCTTTTAACATCTCCTTGGGCAGCTCCTGCTTCTGTCCTGTCTTTCTAGGTTTTTATACCATGCACATTGTCATGGTACCTGAGTACCTCCTCTCTTCCTCTGTGCTGATGTCCAGTAGGGCTCTGTCCTTGATCCTCTCTCTCCTCACGTTATCCTTGGGTGACCTCCTCTGAGTTAGCACAGACCCACTTACCATCTCCATGTGTGGATTTACTTCTCCAGATCTGACCTGTTCCATCCATCCAGTCCAGTGGATCTGATGGTTGCTCTGTAATACCATCCTGACTAACTCACCTTCAGATTAAGTTCAACAGAACAAAAGTAAACTCTTTATTTTCCTTCCAAAGCCTTTTCTTCTTCAACCATCCCTCACTGCTGAAGATACAATACCACCATCTTCTCTCTTTCTGCTTCTTCCCACTCATGTAAACTGGGTCCAAGCCCTTTTGCTTGTTTCTTTGATGGAACTGTTGGGAAAAACAAGCAGGAAAAGAAAGAATGACTCAAGATAAATGACTTATTTGCAAACACTTGGAGTTTGTTAAGAGACAATGCCAGGACAGGGGAAAATGAGATAAAAATAACTATTGCTAGGTTTAAAAGGGATGTGCAAGAAAGAGGGAGTTGTTTGAAGTAACCAGTCTGAGACACAAGACACCTCGTTAGCGGTGTCGGAAGAAGTTAGGCCTGGTCAGGTTACCATCAAAGGATGGTAAGCCTTTAGTTAAGATAGACACAGAGACTGCTTGTTGTTTGAAAATCCTTTTCTTTCTCTGAATGCTTTGTTTCTACTGCTAAAACAATACTTTGGTTTAAGAAGGTGGTCACCATATTGGTCACTATATTCACCACTGGTCACAGACCCTGAAGGAAGAAACCCAGCTGCTGAATCTTGTTGGACCTGCTGGGTAAGCACAGTTGATACAGGGTACTGTAACCCAGGGCCTGGTCTAGGAGAGGGAGACTTGTGGAATCCATCCCGAGACAGGTTAAAGCACCAGGCCTGACACCAGAAGGGCTGCACTCCCAGAGACCAGAAAAGGGATTTTTGCAGTAGAAGACTGGACACTAAGATATCTGCATTTGTAGCTGATCAAATGATGGGTAAAATGCCCCTGGTAACTTTGCAACTGTTTTGACTCAGTGTAATTACTACTACCTCAGCTATTCTCTGCCTTTAGCAGGGCAGCAAGCTCTTCAATGCTAAACCTGGCTAGTCCATTTCTGCAAAACCCAAAACACTGGAATAGTGCAGAGTTCTGCAGATCGGGACCAAGGCACAACTGTGTAGCCCTCTAGCATGGAGAGAGCAGAGAGTGATGCAGGGCAGAAAGACAGAGGTGCAGTGGCAGGGGTGTGTGTGGAGGAAGTTTGCACAGCAGTTGCCTGTGCTATCGGACTGGCTAGAACAGGTGTGAGGACCTTTTATAAGCATTAAATTTACATAATTTAGAAAAACATAAGAACCGCCCATTCTGCTCCCTGCACACACAAACAGCAAATGAGAACTGAAGTAAAGAAAGGAAAAGGCCCTTAAAAATTAAACTATTTAGTCTTGAGGACAAAAACCCTTCAGGGGACAACACTTTAAAGGAAAAAGACTTGATCTGTCATCTACTTTAATAACTACACTCTCTCCCATAAATTCCCCAGTTCCTCCGGCAATCCTCTCTCCTCAGAGAGCCCTGCTGGGAAGAGATGGGCTGGAAACAATGCAAGCTGACTCCTGCCAGCCCCAGACTGGTGCACAGAGAGCTCTGCCATCAGTAGCAAGATGTAGCCTGTGTTCACACAGACAGACCCAGCTGGTGTTGCCCTCCCCTGTGGGAACAGGGGAAAAGGGTAAGAGGCTGAAATCTCTACTGAGCAACAGCAGCCGAGAGGAAAGGAGTGGAAAGCCTCTCTACTGCCATAAAAGCAAAATAAAAAGAACCTCTTCTGAATTTCAAAGGTGACATTTCTTTAGGAGGGAAGTGGAATTCCACTAGCTGCTATTAGACAGATAGATATCTCTCACTCACAATGCCTTAATGGTGGGCAGTGGGAGTTCTGTTTCCAGCATATAACCCAGCTTGTCACAAAACTGTTTAATGGGTACTGTGCCACAGTTCTTATCAGTCGTTAATGAATGAATACACACATTTATCAAGTGGGAAGTGGATGACTCAAGAAATGGAGAATGGATTGTGACTTATGGAGCATTTTTATGTTGAGGCCACTGGAGTGAATCCAAATCTGTATGGAATGAGTTGGCGAGCCACAGTCAACTGCGTAATAGACAAATGTCTACACCAGTGGCTCTCAAACTTTTATCGCGGACCATTTGAAAATTGCTGAGGGTCTTGGCGGACCACTTAATGATCTTTCCAAATGTTGTTTGTACTGTTAGCTAACTATTGTAAAGCGCTTTGGATAAAGGTACTATATAAAAAAACCTTAATAATCATTAACTGTTTTTGTTCTACAAACAGAAGCATACAACTCATATTTTAATATCAGTAGCCTTACCTTTCTAATGCAATGGATGTGCCCCCTCTCCCCCGCCACGGCAGCCCCCGAGCTGGGGCTGGGAAGGAAGGGGTTCTCTCCCCCACCATAGCAGGCACAGAGCTGGGCTGGGAAGGAGGGGGTCTCTCCCTTGACACAGCAGCCACAGAGCTGGGCTGGGAAGGAGAGGGGTTCTCTCCCTGGCAGTTGCAGCCCTGGAGCTGGGGAAAGTCACCGCTTTCTCTGATCACCCCAGCCCTGCACGTCCCAAATTCCCCCCACTCCCTCTTCTGACCCCACTGCCCCCTCCCACCTACCCCCTATTCCCCCGAAGGCCACCACCTCACCTTACAGAGAGAAGAATGAGGGGGGATTTGATATCTGCTTTCAACTACCTGAAGGGGGGTTCCAAAGAGGATGGATCTAGACTGTTCTCAGTGGTAGCAGATGACAGAACAAAGAGTAATGGTCTCAAGTTGCAGTGGGGGTGGTTTAGGTTGGATATTAGGAAAAACTTTTTCACTAGGAGGGTGGTGAAACACTGGAATGTGTTACCTAGAGAGGTGGTGGAATCACCTTCCTTAGAAATTTTTAAGGTCAGGCTTGACAAAGCCCTGGCGGGGATGATTTAGTTGGGGATTGGTCCTGCTTTGAGCAGGGGTTTGGACTAGATGACCTCCTGAGGCCTCTTCCAACCCTGATATTCCATGATTCTATACATGTGCACCTTCTCCAGGGTCCAGGCACCTAATTAATGGAGCCACGCCTGCACAGCTCCACTAATGAGGTGGGTGGCCCTTCATTCTCTCATGTACGGCCACCCAGGTGTGCACTTTAGAGGGAACTATCCGCAAACCACCTGAATGGAACTCGCGGACCACAGTTTGAGAATCTCTGGTCTACACCAAATGAACCACACCTCCCAGTTGGAAATTTCAGCAGAAAGCATACATGTTCCACAAACAAAGCCTATAGAAATAACATATGCCAACCATAATTCTGAGCACTCTGTCTGGGTGCCATCCTTTGACTGTCTTGTCTAGATCCTTTTTTCATGTGCGAACCCCTAAAAAACTTTGAATGGAGGTGTGGACCCCTTTAGAAATCTATTGTCTGTCTACATAGCTGAATTCTGTACAGTCAGTTGTCAGTCTAAGCCTTTTATCGACCCCTTAGACATAGTCTGCAGACCCCCAGATGTCCATAGATCACAGGTTGAGAGCCACTGGTCTAGATCAGAAGTTTTTCACTACCAGGGATAGCGAGGTGGCTGTGGGGTCCTTGCACCATGGTCCACAGGGTGATAAGTCACTAGTAAATTCCAACCTGCTACTCAGTGCCCTGCTAACAGTTGCTAGAACTGAAACTGAACCCTGACAAAGGACTCCAGTCCTGGACTCCAACTGGCAGAATGCTAGGGGCTCGGATTGGTTCAAAACTTCTATAGAAACCCAGCTCAGGAACAATAAGTTGTCCATGCAGTTGGGATCTCCCCGTTTAGGACTTCTTTCCCTGTAATACCTGCTCCTGATAACCCTGACACCTGACTCTTGGTTTTGTTGTCTGGCTTGCCTTGGACTGACCTCCTGGTAGCTGACCAGACTCCTGTTCTAGGTCAGCGTGCCCACATCCCAGTCATGAATTCAGGGAAAGGGCTGTATTTTATTATGCCTGTATACAGCAGCTAGCACCGTGGGCTCTGATCTTGGTTGCGGCTTCTAGATGCTACTGGAATACAAACAAAGAGGCCCAGGATTGAATAGGCCAGAGAGACTTTTCACTTCCACAGCCTTTGAGGTTGTATCTCTTTCAGGTTTTGGGTAGAGCAGAGGAGATGATATGTGGGGAAGATTTTATTGCATTCCTGTGCTGAACCTGATCTGCAGCTAAATGGCCCTAATTCTCTAGGGCTGTCAATCCATCACCTTTTACCAGGAATGCATTCATAATTTGTTCTGTCAGAAAGTTAATACATTTCATGGCCAATTTAGAAATGGCACTGCATGAAGAAGGAGATACAAATACATTTTGTATCATTAACTGCAGGCACATATTCACTAGAGCCATCAGCCCAGCCCAAGCTCTCCTGCCTCCTCAGAAACTGGTGCCAGCCTCCTTCCCCCTCCCCCACCTCACTTAAGAATGCAGTGTCACGAGGGAACCCTTTCCCTGGAGGACCACCTCCCCTACTGCTACATCCCTGCCACATGAAAGAACTGACTGTGTTAGAGAATGTGTGTGTGGGCGGGGTGGGGGACACAGACAATTAACACAGGAGGGTTTAAGAGGCTGGGCTCAGGAACTAGCTCCGCTGGCTGGTGGGGCCTGAAAGCAGTGTGGAACAGCATGCTCAATCCCAAGGGGAAAGGGCGCGCATGGCCGAGTCTCTAGAGACTGCCCGTGTGAGATCTCAAGGCATGCAGCCCTCCTCAGCCACAGGGAAGTGTTTGTGTGAGAAAAAGGGCGGGGTGAGAAGGGGAAGAAAAGAGGAATTCTCAAGGGGGACCATCTCCCTGCAAATGTGACACCATGAAGACAAGAAGGATTTGATGTCTTCCTGAAGGGGGAATTGAAGAACCATGTTGCAGAGAATATGGCAACTTTACAATATAGTACTCTCTGTGGGATCCAGTGCTCATTAAACCAGCGCCCCCTGCCCTGACACTCAGAGATCCACCCCCTCACAGGGCTCATTGTCAACTTTTCTGTTGTTGGCCATCTCTTTGGAAGTCCAGATATACAGACCTGTGCCAGGTAGAACATGTGAACTTAGGGCAGCTGTGCCACTGTAGCACTTAAGGGAAGATGCTCCTATACTGATGGGAGAGCTTCTCCCGTGAGAGGCAGTAGCTATGTCGACAGGAGAAGCTCTCCTGTCAACACATTGCTGTCTACACAGGTGATTAGGTCAGTATAACTACGTTGCTCAGGCGTGTGGATTTTTCACCCCCCTGAGTGACGTAGTTATACCGATTTGGGTCTGTACTATAGACCTGACCTTAGGGGCCTCTCACTGTCTCGGCTGCAATTTTTATTGTAAACCCACCGCTTTCCTGCTCTTCTGCCTCAACAGTCTACATTAATGCATCACTGACAGTATCTCCCTGGGTTTGTAGCCAGACAGAGTCAGATAATCACCCCTCCAAAGGTATGAATTTTTGGCTTTCCTCTAGGAGGAGCAGGCACAGACAAGTGAGCAGTGCCCGCACAGACGACTGAAGTGCAAACAAAATCTATTTTAAGCTGCCACCTTCCCTTGTTGCAAGGGGCATGTATTGTTTAAACTGACGGGCAGGTTAGCCAAGCTTTGGTCACTTACCAACTCTTGCGAGGGAGCGGGACAGGGAGCAGAGAGGAGGCATTTATTTATTTTTCCTGACAAAATAAGAGACATCTGCAAAGTCCCCTTTTATTCTTCTACCACCTCTTTAGTTCTGGCACCTAGGCATTGCCTCTAAAACAGAATCCCTTTGGAAAGTGGGCTGTGGGGAGAAGACACAAACCAGCTATCACAAGAACTCAGTCATGTCCTAGAGGAGCAGATAATCATAACATTGCTGCTCTGTGTGTGGGGTGGGGATAGGGGCTTTGCACTGTCAAGTCTTGTTTTGTTCATTTTTCTTTGTAAATCTTAGCTTACATCCTCCTAACTGGGTCTCCAGTGGGGACTGAACCTGGGATCTCTCCGCATAAAAGCATAAGCTTCTCCTTTCTGACTAGTTGTTAGTGTGCTCATTAACTTTCTATATGGACCAGCCCCTTAGTCCAGTGGCCCTCAACCTTTCTAGACTACTGTACCCCTTTAATGAGTCTGATTTGTCTTGCATACCCCCAAGTTTCACCTCACTTAAAATCTACTTGCTTACAAAATCAGACATAAAAATACAAAAGTGTCACAGCATGCTGTTACTGAAAAATTGCTCGCTTTCTCATTTTTACCATATAATTATAAAATAAATCTATTGGAATATAAATATTATACTTGCATTTCAGTGTGATACTTGAGCCTGTTTTTCACTTGTGAGCCTTGTCTGAAGCCAGAATCCAAGCCCCGTCGCCCAGAGCTGAAGTATGTAACTTAGCTTCCCAGGGCCTCCTGCGGCATGGGGCCCATGGCAATTGCCCTGCTTGCCATCCCTGATGCTGAACCTACACTTGGGACCCCCCTAATCCCATCCTGGGATCCTCCTGGGGGGGTAACAACCCCCAGTTTGAGAAACACTGATCTAGATGAGTTAAATACTCCGTGGAAGACCTCTGCATACCCCTGGTTGAGAACCATTGCTCTAGAGGGAGACAGCAACCCACACTCCATGGGAATGTGGGGAACATTAATCCATTTACCAGCCTGGGAGTCTGACCCTGGAAGCTTTTACTCACAGGAGCAGTCCTTACTCATGCAGGTAATTCAGTTGAAGGCAGCAGTACTATTTGCATAAGCAGTGCTTTCCCGCCCATGTAAAGATTCGCAGGCTATATTTCATTATTATTAATATAGCATTGGATTCAGTTCAGAAGCCCCATCTACATTTCGCCGGTGGTTTTTCCCCCTTTCCTCATAGGTTTTTTTAAAATGATGATCTGTAATCAAGAAAAACAAAACCTCCCTATGCCAAAAGCTGAAGTGCCACACACTGACTGATGGAGCAGTTAACTGAGCCAAACGATAATTAGGCATCTTTTCAAAGGCTTGCTATTCCATTTTCTCTATGCTCACTCTTCTGTATCTCACTAAGGGGGGGCCGGGGGGGTCCAGTGCTGTCCTCCAGGCATGTATTACTTCCTGTTAGTGTCAGGGATAGCCACAAACACTCATGAAAGGCTGAATGAACTCTTAGGGAATTAAATTGTTCCAGGAATACAGTCACCTCATGCTAAGGCTTTGTATGAATCCCAAGCTGTTTAATCTAAAAAGAGTGGGGTCTATATCTGCCCAAGAATCTCTCTGAAGCAACTAAGCACTGTCCTGGCTTTGTTGTCTGGGGTGTGTATTTGAATAGTTCAGGTAAGAGGCCAGTTACAACACAGCATTGCCCAGAGAAATGGGGTCCAGAGAAAGTCTGCATATGCCACGCAAGATTCAACTCAACTTCTTCAAGGGGTTTAGTTTATTAGCAAGATAAATATGAATCTAAATAGGAGTCTAAATCCAGATCCAAGCCACCTTGCTAGGTTTGGCTGTTCTTAGGGTTACTCCCGTAAGACCTCTGTCCCTGATCCTACTTTTTCCTGCCCAGTGAGCCACATCCACGTACCTTTGTATCCAGGGCAGTGTCAGCTGGCCCCACTGTGTCAGCAGGAATCAACAGGTGTTCGCAGGGTTCTACCAGTGGCTGACAGGGTGTGCTAACTGAAGACTCTGAAGCAAATGCCTCTGCACCACTGCGGCTATATATTCCTATATAGGACCGGCCTATATTCCATAGAGGACTTGCCAAAGCTGTAGCATACTTGGGCCTTGCTGGTCCCTTCAGTAGAAGAGAAGGTCTTGCACATGGACAGAAGCCATAACTCCCAAATGGAGAATCTGAAATGGTAGCGGCAAGGAAGGTCCAAGAATCATCAAGCAGGTACTGGTTTTCCAGGGGCTGTATCAAATTGTCTTCATGAATTTTTATCCAGTAAAATCAGGATGTTACTGAAATTTGGAGGAAAGGGTTCAGAGCAGAGCTGGGTAAAATTTTTTGATCAAAACTTTTTTTTGGTAAAAATGTAGAGTAATTGACACTGAACCATTTCACACTCAGAGCTGTTCGTTTAGGACCACCCCATTTAAAAATAATCAAAACTTTTCATTTCAGCATTTTCCAAATGAAACATTTTGATTTGAAACTACTTTTAATTTTAAAATTCCTGTACTGTCATTTCAAAATCCAAAAGCATTAAACTGTCAAAATAGAAACCAAAAACGTTTCATTCAACCGAACAGTTTTTTACTTTTCAAAGTTGCCAATGAACTGAAAAATCTGTTATTCACCAGCTCTAGTTGCGAGTCCAAACTGCTGATCTGCCATTAAAATGAATTCAGATCAATTGAAAGCACCACCAAAAGACCTAATGCAATAGTGAAGATAGAAAAGGGGATGAAGACGTATTCAGAGAAGGATGGTGCTGAAGAACCAGTACAGGTAAAAAAAACAAGCACAGGATCTCCCCTATGGGAAAAGCCAAGGAAATTCCCTGCAGGAGAAAATTTGTGCTTGTGGTCTCCAAAGGGCAGAAGAGAAACCATCACAGGAGGAGAGGTCTAAGGCCTCCACCCTAAGAGGATAGGGCAACTTGCTGTTCACTGTGTCGCAGTCATTTGTAAAGGTGAAGTACACTATTTCTGCAGTCAGTTCTAATTTCTGTGCCTTTGTAAACAGGTTAAGTGTAACCAGACCTGTCTGGTTGAACAGCAGTCTAATTAGCAGCCTAATTTGTGTCTGAGTGAAGTGTACACTAGCATGTTTTGTATACATTACTAAAAAAAAATCACTGAAACGGCCTCATCCCCATAATTACCTCTAGTTTCCAATTAACAGAAAGGTAACAACATCTGTACAGTGTGACAAGGAAACAAAGCCCTCTCCTGCTCCAGTGCAGAAAGGAGACAATGAAACAAACAAAAGGAAAAGGCACTAGTTAAATTGTACATTAGTCAACATTCTTCTTTACTTCTGGCACGGGATGAAGGGAATCAACCTCTCCCACCTCTGTGCTCACTTCTGCTTCCCAGGGAGATGCATCAGACATTACTTCTGAGGCTGTTACAGTATTGCAATTTTGCTATCTGTTGTTAGTTACTCTGATGTAAATCAAGGGTAACTCTGCTAATTTCAGTGGAGTTCTTCCAAATTTACACAAGGGTAAGATCAGAATTTTTGGCCTCCAATACTCATTTTCTGGATTAAATGGAACAACACTTCTCATATTTGTTCTTCCTTTCATTAGAAGAGGATAGCTTTGTGTAATTAACATGCCAATAATTAAAGATTCCAAGATTATGTACTAATTTCTCTCTCTCAAAATTTTATCAGCAGTAATTGCATTATCATTTCGCCCCATCCCTTTTGGGAGTTTATTAAACTTTCATTTGGCCCTAATTCTCCACCCCCCTTTCCTTGCTCCTCTGAAAATTTGCCAGAGACGTCAAGAAGTTCAAGCAGCTTGACTTTCTTGAGAACAAAGGGAAAAACTGCAGTACCTTTCAGTTTTTAAAATGTCCCTGAAGAGTAGGGAAAGCTTTCTGGAATGCTCATAAAAGCTGCATTTAATTTTGTCTCTGAAATAGGTACTAGAGCCAGTGGGGAATTTAACAACAAAATGTTTTGGCACTGCACCAAGGTAGTTTCACCAAAACCCGAAACTTTTTTCAGAACTATATCAGTTTCAACAAAATATTTGTGAGGAAGGTCTTAGATCCAGGATGAAATTTCTGGTGAAAACAAGAGATTGATACCTTAGACTAGCCAATAGCCCAGGAGTTACATGTATTCTCTTGGTACATAAGAGACTCACGTTCAAGTCCCTCCACCAACTGAGTGACCTTGGCTATTTTCAGATGGTTCTCTTTCTCACTCTCTCTTGATGAAAAATTTCAAAAGGTCTAGTTATTGTTCTGAGGTGGAAAGAAAACAAAATGTTGACACCTTGAAATCCGTCATAACACAAAATTTTTGTTTTCCAGCTAGCCCTGATGGGCTCACTCGTTTCCTTGTGATAATGGGATCAGCAGCTTCCTACTGATAGGAGTTATAAAGGGGTTGACTCACTGTTGGTGACTCTTTCTGGCCGGGTATGGCATAGCAGCTCTCTCTCCACTGATCTGCCGCCAGTGGCTGCTCTACCTCTGCAGTGGACCACCTCTTCCTTGTGCCTTGGCCTTCCAGCCAGGTCCCTTCAAAGTCTCTCCCCTTCCAGAGTAGTCTGTGAACAAAAAGCAAGGGGAATTAATGCCAATAAGCTGAATTAATGAGAGATGGAGGGGAATGACTCCCTCTCAGGGTGCAACATGATCTGGCCCTCCCTCCCCTCAAGGAGGGGCCTTCAGGCAGTGGTTGTCTGGGAAGCTCCTGCCTTCGATCAGTCCTTTCCTCAGGAGCTGAGGGTTGAAGGTCTGTTCTCTTCCCTGGTCCGCCCACAAGTGAGCTGTTCTGCTTCCCTTATAAGCTCCTCCTCCAGCCTGTACATACCTTGAACGTGTGGCGAGGAGGAGCTGAGTGAGCGCAGAGCAGCTCCTTAACACCTGGTTGTCTAGTGTGGGGTTTGTATACCCCAATCACAGAGTGAAATTTTAATGCTTTTAAGGTCTATGGGTGTGATCATGTGATCACTCACCACCAGACCATAAAAAAGTACACCTATTATTTCCCCCCTTCTGCTGCATTTTATCTTTCATCTACATTTTTCTGTCAGTCTCTTTCTGGCTGGGGAAATGGACTTGACAAAATTAAGACCTTAGTGAGTAAGATGACAATGTTTTGTTCTATGCTAATTAATGTTTCCATCATTTAAGAAAAAGGTTAAGAAAAAACAACTGATTTTATAAATTATATTTTTTCTGCATGCTTTTGTTAATACAATAGGAGGTTGACATCTCATGTGATTAGGGAGTAATTCAGTTTTAGACTGTGAAACCACCCCAGAGTTTAGCACTAGCCATGGGGTGCAGGAAGTAATAACATCTAATAATTCATAAGCTATGACATCTGCCCTCTCCTCTGCTACACTTTGGGGCCATCTTCAAGGACTGAACTGAGGACTCTGGTTCTAAGAATGAGACTTTACTACTTGACTTCAAGGACCAGATTCATTGGGTTGGAAGCAGCTGCAGACTCATAAATATCTATCTGTCATCTAGCCACTAGAGGGGAACAAAGACCCTCACCATGGGTTATACAACTATTTATGTAAACATTTCAAATGCTTACATAGTAATAAATTGCTATTGTTTGGGCTGCTAGAACTTGTGGGCACTGTGTCTTTGTGTCAGACTAGGCAGCTGGTGCTGAGTCAAACAACAAAAGCAAAATGGGAGTTCTTCTTTGAGTGGTTGCCCAACGGAAGCTTAGACATTGGTCTGTCAGCCGTAGTCTGTCTGGTTCTGCTGATAGGCTACACGACAGTAAAGGAGGGAACTAGACTCTAAGGTGGCAATCAGTTGGTCATGGCGACTGCTGACATCTGAAGGGGATGAAAGTTTCAGGGGCAGACTAATATGTCCTTGTCTAGCTGAAAATTTGGACTCAAAGTGACTATCCTAAATTAGCTGTGTAGATTGCCTAAAGCTAAAGGACGAGTCCAGTTCCAGAAGAGATGCAAACCTGAAAGCTGAGTTGAAAGACTGAATACATCAAAGGAACATACAATTCGCTGTTCAGGATTAGACCATTGGTCCTGTAATTTGCCTTTAGCCATGGTTTATACTGGGTATTCCTGAAGTAGGTGAAACAGTCCATGTCACTGGCCAACTGAATAGTGCTGTATGTTGGGCAGAAGGGCTCCTTCCTGAGAGAAGGGGAGGAGGAGGAGAAAGAACATGAGGGAAGCAAACAGAACCTTGTTTTAGTCAGAATAGACAAGGTAACCTGCTCCCTTTGCTGCAGCCTTATTTGTTTTTCTTTTATGCATAAGCATGATGCACCCTCCATTAATTCAGTGGAGAGGGGAGATTTCCATGGAAACCGCAGGACTCCATTTCTTTTAAACTCTGCTGCCTGATTTCCTTCTTGAATGGAAATCAATGCAATGGTAATGGTATAAACATTCAGAGCCTGGCACGGAGATAATATATGTGCAGAAGCCTTCTGGAAGGGTACAGTGATCTGCCCCATTCCTTCATTCTTCACCTCACTCTACTGATCCTCCACCACTTCATTCTCTTCTCTCCTTTCTTTCTCTTTCTATCAGTTTTCCTCTCCATTCCATTGGTCTTCTTCTCTGCCTATCCTCTCCCAACCATGTTGTTTTTCTTCCTCTTTTGGGGTTGTTTAAAGCATTTTAAACATGTTTTAAATAAACGCATGGATGGAGGCATGGGCTCACTGCCTGAATGCAAGTCTCTGGGTACATATTGGAGTGGCCAGCCCATGTCGCTGCCTATGCTGCCAGGGAGTCACTGTTACTGTTATTTGAGCCTTTTAGATCAACGCTAATTCAGGTATGTCTACATGTGCTGCAATCACACCTCTGTTTGCTGTGTATGCACGAAGAGAATTGCCAGTGTCTATATAAATATTCCAACACTCCATTAAAGACTGGGACATTCCTACCAGTTGGTGATGAGTGTAGTTTGAATACTAGACAATTATGATTAAATTTTTTTGTAATAATCATCCAAAGCTATTTGCATGGGTACTTTCTTGGTTGCTTAGGTGGGGGGGAGGGAGAGGGAGAGGGAGGAAATCCACTGCTGGACCTCCTAACCCCCCACCCAACTGCTCCCAAGTTTAAACTTATTCACCCTCAAGTCTTAATGCTGTGGCAGCCATTCTTCTATCCAAGGAGAAGCGGACAAGAACTGCAGAGCTCTCTGTGGAGCATGCTAACAAGAGGTGCATGTGGTTTCCCTTCTCACTGCACTCCAGTGATCCCGAGATTGACTGATGATATATGACAGGGCCAGGGAAAAAAATACACCAGGAAAGACAATCAAGACACTGATTTTGTGTCAGGACCTGACAAATCTTTGATCCTGAGAAGGGAAACAAAGCTGATTAGAAGCAGGTGGATGGGTGGGTGTGGTGTTTAGATGTTGCTTGTAATTAGTAGAATTGGGAGCACTGGTTGTTGGAAGTCTGAAAGGACAGAAAACAGGAAGGAGGGAGGAGGAGTTGAGGAATAGCTACTGAGGGTGCAGTAGCAGCTTGGAAAAGAGGTTTCCACTTTAAAAAATAAAGTCCTGTTGAAGTTTGTTAATACCTTGCCTGGCTAATACAACATTTTGTCAACTAGGATGGATCTTCTGCCTCTGAACCCACCTGCACCCTTTCTACAAAGCCCAGGTGAGCCTCCTTTTGCTTTTACTGCCTGGATCCATATGTCTGAGACTTATCTGCTTGCAATCAGTGCTACAGAGATTTCTGAAGTAAGAAAGCTTGCTCTGCTAATCCACTGCCTTGGAGCAGAAGGGCAGCATATATTTTATACTTTTCCCCTTGCAGATGATAAATATGAGACCGCACTCACTGCATTAAAGAACGTTTTTGTACCAAAAGTGAATGTAGTAGCTAATTGCTACAGATTTCGCCAGCGTGAGCAGAAACCAGGGGGGACTATAATGCAGTATATTGCTTCCCTGAGGAGTATGATTGTAACTTGTGACTTTGGGAATATGGCAGATGAGATGATTAGAGACCAGCTCATTGAGAAAACAACCATGTTTTGTGTAAGAGAATGTTTACTTCTAGAACCACAAGTTACACTAGAAAAGGCAATAACCATTGCTACCCAGATTGAGTCAGCTACAGCTGAAGCCAAAATAATGAGCATGGATACAGGAGGCACAGTCCAGCCTGTGACTCCTTTGCAGAAAAGTTCACTATCGCTGCAGACAAACAATTACAAGAGGAAAACTAATGAAAAACCACCAAATCAGCAAATTCAAAATACAGTAAAAGCATGCTTTTGCTGTGGATCCCCACAACACCTTGCAAGCTACACAGGACGTCTGGCAAAAGTAGCTCAGTGCAACCATTGCAAAAAGATTGGGCATTTTGCTAAAGTATGTTGCAGCAGCCAGTTCAATCAACAGGTGCATGCAGTTACAATACCAGATGTTACGGTGCTGAGCATGGACAAACTCACTACTGCACATATTCCAGAACAGATAAAGTGCACGGTAAACGTTTCCGCCATACCCTCAGGCAAATCACACTCTATTCAGCTAATGTTGGACACTGGCTCAGCAGTATCTATACTACCTGATTCCATCTATTTGCATTACTTTAAAGATGTGCCTCTTACTGAACCCAAGCTTCACTTGGTGTGCTATTTGAAAAACCATATTCCAGTACGTGGCTGCCTGCCAGTAATAGTTACTTTTGATGATTGCTGTGTAACTGCAGAGTTCTACATTGTCCACAAAGGCACTCCTATCCTTGGCAGAGATTTATTGGCGGCTTTAAATCTCAGGGTAGTTAATGGATGAATTGATCTTCCTCAGCAAAGCACTCTTGCGGTACACACACCAGTTTCAGCTGGGAACCAACACCAGGTTGAGGAGAAACTCAGCTGTGCTTATGGGTTTCTGCATAAAGTTAAAATGCAGAAAATTGTGATGCCTGTACGATAGAAATTACAGCGCTTACCATTTTCAATCAGGGAAGCTGTTTCAGAGGAACTTAGAAAACTTGTTCAAGAGAACATTATTGAAGTGATTAACTCCTCAGAATGGGTTTCACCTATAGTAGTGATGCAGAAGAAGGGTAGAGGCATTCGCCTTTGTGTGGACTTAAGGGAGTCAAATAAAGCTATTGTGGTTGACAGCCATCCTCTTCCTCACATAGAAGAAGTATTTGCAGAACTCCATGGAGCAAAGATGTTTTCTACTCCTGATTTGCAGAGCGCATACCACCAGGTTATGTTGCATGAAGATAACAGAGACCTCACAGTATTTATTACATATGAGGGACTATTCCATTTTAAACATGTTCCATACAGTCTGGCATCAGCCCCAAGTGCCTTCCAAAAAATGTCATTGATTTTGAAGAATCAACTTGGAGTTCAGTGCTATTTGGATGACATTATTGTGTTTGGAAATACTTCGGAGGAGCATGACAATAACCTGCAGTCTGTATTAAACTGCATCAGCAAAGCAGGCCTCAAGCTCAATAGGTCCAAATGCAAATTTAGACAAACTGAACTCTTTCTGAGGCATACAATTTCACAGGCTGGACTAAAACGTGATCTGGCTCATATCCTGGCAATTTCAAATGCTCCTCCTCCAACAGATTTGCAAACCTTACATTCCTCCTTGGGTCTTACCTCCTGGTATGCAAAATTCATTCCCAGTTATGCTTCTGTCATTGAACACTATGGGGAAGTTCAGCCTTAGTGTGGACAATGGATGCACAAGCTAGTTTTGAAACGGTGAAAGACCTGATTGTACATAGGCCAGTACTTGCACTATTCAGTTTTGCATTGCCCACAATTGTAACTACTGATGCTTCTGATTATGGACTTGGGGCTGTCCTCACACAACTTCATGAGGACAACACAGAGAGGACTGTTACATTTGCTTCAAGGACACTAAGTAATGCTGAGAGTAAATATTCTACAGTCGAAAAAGAAGCACTTGCTTGTGTCTGGGCTACTGAAAAATGGACAACTTACCTGTGGGGCCACATATTCAAATCCTGCCCAGACCCCAGCCCTTTGACGACATTGCTCACCATGAAAGGACTGGGAAGAGCAGGATATCGTATTGCTAGATGGTCTGCAAGACTACTCTTTCAATGATGATGATCTGGAATATAAGCCTGGAAACCAAAATGTGATAGCTGATTGCCTTTCTTGCCTGCCTTTGCCTTCACCAGATGGTACACCGGAGGATGAGGATGTAGTAGTTGCACTTACTTACTGTAGTTACAAGAGAACAATTTCAAGCTGCTTGTTCAGTGTGTCCAACTCAACAAAAACTATGGGAATTTCTGAAAAAGAGATGGCCCAATAACCCTAAAAACCTTGACCCAGTTTTGCTGCCTTATTTTAGAGTTTGGGATGAACTTTCTTTGCTCAATGGCTGTGTGCTACGTGGTACACACTGGCTACTTGTGCCAGAAGAATTACAGTCAAAACTCATACACCTGGCACACGAGACTCATCAAGGAATTGTCAGAACCAAACAACGACTATGGGACCTGTATTGGTGGCCAGGGATGGACTCTCAAACTGAAGCACTCATAAAATCCTGTGTCACTTGCCAAATGCATGACAAGACAGCAGTGGCATGTACCCCTCCATTACAGCCTGTTCCTCTTCCTGGATCTGCAAGGGAAAAAGTGGTGATTTGACATTGTAGGACCCTTTGATATTGCTCCAATTGACTGTTATGCCATCACCTTAATAGACTATTTCAGTAAATGGCCTGAGGTAGCGTTTACATCGCAGATCTCTTCTGCTACAGTAATTGAGTTCCTCTCTTCAGTTTTTAGCAGGGAAGGTAACCCCAAAGAACGGTTAGTTAGAAATAATGGTGTTTATTCATCAGGGGTTTGACTTAACAAGAATCCTTTTTGCTGCCACTGTCAAGTGACCTCTTTCTCACATGAATCGAAAACCCCACCATTGCCAAAATGCAACCCAGAAACCTTGTTTGGTTAAAATGGTATCTATCCATCTGCCTCTTTCTCTCTCTCTCTCTCTCTCTCTCTCTCCAGTGTAAGAACAAGCAATATACATGTTCCAGTCCTCTGGGAAAGGAGAAGTTGAATGGCCAGATGCATAGTCCTGATCAGTACTTAGAAAGAGGAATGTGCTGTAACTTGGTTGAAAAACACACCTGCGTGCACGCACGCGCGCGCACACACACTTCAGCCTAAAGTTTCCCTGTTGTCAAAATGTTTTTAAAAACTGCAAGATGGTGCACAGAGAGGGGGAGAGAGAGAGAGAGAGAGAGAGAGATTCCACTCTAGATCAAAGGAAATAGGATTCAACAAAGCTAGAGTGGCATAGGGTAGATGAAAGTTGGTTTCAGTCAATCATGAAAAGTAACAGCTTTTATTAGCATCACAGAAACAATGAAAAAGAGAAAATGAAAGAACAAAGGGAGCAGAGAACAAGGAATTACTCCAGACTGAGCGGAGAGGGTTCCTACTAAATGACAGACCTGGTTGCTACTCAAATGGTGGATAACTCAGATGGAGCCTCCAGGGCTCCAGCACCAAATACAGTCAGACATCGCCTCGCAGGTGTTTCAAGAATGTGATGTTCTGTGTTTGAGCAGGCTTTATAAGACAGGTTTTCCAGACCTTAAGTCATTCTGGGAACAATTTTTTTTTTTTTTAACCCTTTCCAATTTTTCAACATCCTTTTGGAAATGTGGACACCAGAACTGGACACAATATTCCAGTAATTACACATTAATGATTGCAGGTGAGGAGTTATTTTACAGATGGGTGAAGTGGGGTCAAATGATTTGCCCAAAGTTAAAGTAAGTTAGTGGCAGAGCTGGGACTAGAACCCTGAAGTCTCAGTTATGTGCTCTAAACAGTGAATAATTCTGCCTCTCTTGTCTTTGGGTTCAACCTGAACTTGTAATCTTCTAGTCCAGAGGTAAGCACTATAAATTGAGCCACAGAGATACCAGCCAAAGGGGAAAGCAATGGCTGTGGATTGGCATAAATACACATGCCCTTGTCATGCTAAAATCTCATTTGAAAAGGGATTTACTATTTATATGTCTGCTTTCCTTATCCATATAGATCTAATACCTCTTAACCTGCTGCTAATGGCATTCACTCTGCTTGTCCTCAGTACATGCTGTGGAAACCCCCAACTCTTCTTCCTTAACCACATAGCTGAAACAATGGGAGAGCCAGAACAATTTGCCTTTAACAAAGCTGCAAAGCTAAAAATCAAACTGCTTGGTTGTCCATGTCAGCCTTCCTACACATTACAAATTACAGCTTCTGCCAAACCCGTCAATCAGGAGCTGTCCAGCATGCAGGAAGGGGCCTGCCTCTGGTGGACAAGTATTTCCAAGGTGGGGGAAGAGGGACGAACCTTAAAGTCTTAACAGTCTTAAAATCAATCTCACACAGTTTCACCTGACAAGAAAATCAGCAACTCGAGACACTCCGCCGAGGGCAGGAGGTAACAGAAGAACAAGTTAGAGATATCACTGGGGAAAACACTACATAGAGCACTTCCCAGGGCATGGTTGTATTCTGGTTAAGATATAGCATAAGAACACAGGCACTGGCCTTTGATCACCACAGTCCATTTTCATCACCACTAAGACAAATGCAGATGATCCTTGTGTGTTATCCACAGCCCCTCTTGCCCCGTCTCTACTGCCCAAATCTCTATAGGTCTCATAGGGTTTTCTGTGCCTCTTAATATTTTTCTGTGTCTAGTCTTACTTTGCTTACACTGAGTGACATAGGGAGACATGTCTCAGCTCTTCAGCCAAATCTACCCAGTCTACCCATGCTGGTTTGCTCTGTTCTGCTGTGGGCTGGGCTTGTGCCACATGAAGAAGGGATAGGAAGAGCTCCAAGGGTCAGACACTCCCGAGGTTCTTAATGTTTTCATTAAAAAGACAGAAGCGTTGCTTTTTGCAGGAATATTCACAGATACTGCCACTTGCTTCTAAAGGCCAGGCTATAGGGTTGCCAGGTGTCCGGTTTTTGACCGGAACACCCGGTCAAAAAGGGACCCTGGCAGTTCTAGTCAGCACCACTGTTAAAAGTCCCATCGGTGGTGCAGCGGAGCTAAGGCAGGCTCCCTGCCTGCCATGGCTCTGCGCAGCTCCTGGAAGCAGCGGCATGTCCCCCCTCTGGCTCTGACTTGAAGGGAGCTCTGCACGCTGCCCCTGCCCCAAACGCCAGCTCTGCAGCTCCCATTGGCTAGGAACTGCGGCCCATGGGAGCTGTGGGGGTGGCGCCTGTGGACAGGATAGCACGCAGAGCCCCCTGGCTGTACCTCCACATAGGAGCGAGAGATGGGACATGCCGCTGCTTCAGGGAGCTGCCTGAGGTAAGTGCCGCCTGGAGCCTGCACCCCGACCTCCTCCCCAACCCCCTTCCCCAGCCCTGATCCCACTCCTACCCTCCAAAACCCTCAGTCCCAGCCCAAAGAACCATCCTGCACCCCAAACCCCTCATCGCTGGCCCCATCCGGAGCCCCCTCCTGCATCCCAACCCACTGCTTCAGCGAAAGGGCCCCCCCCAGCTCGCACCCTGAACTCCTCATTTATGGTCCCACTCCATAGCCTGCACCTCCAGCCAGAGCTGGAGCCCTCACTCCCTCCTCCACGCCAACCCGCTGAGCCAGCCCAGTGAAAATGAGCGAGTGAGTGAGGGTGGGGAGAGTAAGCAACAGAGGGAGGGATGGAGTGAGAGGGGGCAGGGCCTTGGAGAAGGGGCAAGGCAGGGCCTCAGAGGAGAGGCAGGGAAAGGGTGTTCAGTTTTGTGGAATTAGAAAGCTGGTAACCCTACCCGCCTATTGACTGCAACACAACAGCCATTAGTGTAAATATTTATTTTTAAATAAACATTTTTATAACAGTAGCATCCTGAGGTTCTAATGAGGATCAGGCCCCATTGTGGTAGGTGTTGTACTGTACTAAGAGGCAGACATAGGCTTTTTTATAAAAATGGAACCCCAAAAGCAGGGTTTTTAAGAAGAATAGAGGTTTTTGTTCTGACAAAAAATAAGTCTAACCTTTCACCCAAATTTTGTGCACCGAAATGCTGTTCAAAACTGATCTGCTGAGTACCAAAGTATGAAGGGGAACTTAAGCATGTTTCTGTAGAATAGGAACTGTCCCTTTATGTGCATGGCTGAGTGAATTATGATTGGTGTTTTCTTAGGATTTCAGTTCCAACTTTTTGCTAGCTTTGCTAGAATCTGAGCACCTCCCAATCATTAATGTAGATATCATGTCAACAGCCCTGTGAGGTAGGTCAGTGCTTTTATTCCCCATTTTACAGGTGGGGAAGTGAGGCACAGGAAGACCGACTGAGGGCCATACAAGAAGCATATTCAGAATCAGGACTTGAACTTGGGTCTCTTGACTCTATGATTAGTGTCTTTATAAGACCATCCTTCCTCCCCAGGTTT
Organism: Lepidochelys kempii; assembly: GCF_965140285.1. Classification (NCBI taxonomy): domain Eukaryota; kingdom Metazoa; phylum Chordata; order Testudines; family Cheloniidae; genus Lepidochelys; species Lepidochelys kempii. The sequence goes on from NC_136380.1 coordinate 256,253,483, forward strand.
GGGTAAATTCTACCTAAACAAAACAGTCTGTAAATTTGACCTACATTTTTCTGTATGCAGTGTTGTTGTAGCCAGGTTGATCCCAGGATATTAGAGAAACAAGATGAATGGGGTAATATCTTTTATTGGACCAACTTCTGTATCTCTCACCAACAGATGTTAGTCCAATAAAAGATAATACCTCACTCATCTTGTCTCTCTGATAAATTTTCAGTGACAGTATTGGAAGCACTTTATATTTTTGTTTTCCACAAATATTATAGCAAACAAATTAGTTCCTGGGAGAAATGTCCCCCACAATTGTGGATCTGAAGGGAATATTGCAGAATACTTGTGGGAAGGGAATTTTGAATTCTCCTTCATAAGTATTCACACTGGGAACCTAATTCTAGGAATTATTCTCATCCAACCATGGAACAGAAATAATACCATGTGACCAATCGAAATTGCTGTGGGGTCCCCACTCCACAAGCACAAGGCCCTAACCCCACAGACTTTGACTGGTTAGGGAGCGGTCAGAGAAGGGAGGTGGGCCCAGAAATTGGAGGAAATCACACCTCAGACTTCCTGCTGCCAGCCTGCCTCTTATTGGAGGAGAAGAGTGACACTCCAGAGTGGAAGCTCATCCCTAATCAAGTGAAGTTAGGGGATTGGTTAGCTCTGGGCTAATTGGCTGGCATGGGGTGTGGCTGGAGAAAGGAGGCGTATGGCTTAGGTCAGACTACAGACTGCTGCTGTTGCTGACCTTTAGAGGAGGAGGAGGCCTAAATGAAGGCTGAACGTAAATGGAGCCTGATCTCTAGGGAAGCCACATGGAACATGTTTGCAGCAAAGCTGAGAGAGTGACTCAGCCACAGGAGAGGAGTTCTGACCAGCATGGCCACTGGGACAGGCATCATCAACACAGCAGAGACTGGGATTCATGGGAGATGAGCAGTTTGGCCCTAGTGGGAGGCAAGCAGTCCTGGGTTGGGATTTGGGATCCACATAACAAACCCAGCTCTAATTCTCAATACTTGCAATGGACTGTTTAAGAGCAAGCAACAGACTAAGCATTATTCACATACATTATTCAGTGAATAACTTTAAAATAATATAGGAACATGTGGGAAACATGATCTGCTCATGGATAATTTGAGAACAGAAAGAGAGGTGAAACTTGGCAAACAATTTGTTCATCACAAACTATACTCACCCTACTCCAGGGTTTGTCCGGAAGGTGGTTATTACCATCTACCAGAGGGCTGTAGATTCCAAGGCCCCTCATAAGGATGCAGGGCTCTTTTGTTGAGTCATCCTGATGACAAATGCTTGAAGCCTGCAGGAAAGTTCAGTATAATTACTGCTGAGTAATAGTAGCAGGTGGATCTTTTCAGTTCCAAACAGCATGTCAGAGGAGTTGGTCTCAATCTTGGTAGAGGGGACTATGGCCTGAGAGGTAGGAAAGCCATGCAGGAAAAACTATAGGAATGGCTTAGATGTATGTTTGGTTTACTGTTATTTTAATAATAAATCCAACTCCAGAAAGGGAGTAACTTGCAATTGTATGTAATTTGGCATGAAGTGGCAAGTACACCTGTGTGAACAAGGTGTGGGATAAAACCTTCCCCTGGACAAAGTGGAGAAATGGAAGTGGTCCGAAAACACATGCCAGAACATCAGAAACAACTGCCCAGCCTGCAGCTCTCCAACAATAGCTGCAGGCCCTTCATGAAGGTTGTTAATGGTCTTAACACCAGTCAAGTCAAACCCTCGGAAGGGAGCATGCTTGTGGATTCTGTCTTGAGCAGGAGGGCAGCTATACCTGCTGATGCCATTTTTGTCCTTCTTTGCTGGAAGGTGCCATAAACTCTCAACTACTCTAAAAGCATACAAAACTCTGGGATTTAAACAGCCTATTCTTCAGGCCTATGTGGTAGGCTTCACAACATGGGACTATATCTGTGAACAATACAAACATATCCCAAAAAGATACATTCAGACAGTGAAAGGTTTTTTTTCCCCCCAGAATTGTTACAAAGGAGTGATGCCAATCCTTGAATCCAGCCATGCTGTGCTTGGCACAGGAACTAAGGGTGGGCTGGGAGACAAAAGGGAGTGTCGCAGAAGTTACGGATGGACAAAGCTCAGTGCTCTGTGGCTATCTGCTTTCCTTTTCTTGATCCTGAGACAATCAGTGGAACAATCTCCCAAGGGGAGAACAGAGATCTGAATCCCAAAGAGTAAGCAATTGATTCAACGGGTTGTATACAATGTTATTGTGTATAAAAATAGGTTGAGTAAGGTCTTTTATGAAAGTTTGTAATAAGGTTCTGAACTTGATGGTCGTTATAAATATGTAGAGACTATGGTTATGAATCTATGTATTTGTGTATCTAGAATACCTGTAGTATCCTTGTGACCTGTACTACAATTTCAAATATACCTCACAGCAGGGTGGGGCTCCTCCCAAGCCAGGGGTTTACACAAAGCCAAATGCAAGTAATGATCCATGATACAACCCAGGAAAAGAAAGGGAACATTACAGTTCATGGGAAGACATTGAGATGCCCCGGCCTTCAAATCAAGAGGGAATTCCCTCCCCCGGCCCAGTTTTGAATAACCATGAGCTACCATAGTCTGAGGGAGGGAGGAAAAAAAAGCCTGCAAAAAGGAAAGGGGCTTGAAGTGAAATGTATCTAGAATTGAGGAACAGTCTAGAAGGAGGGCGACTGTCTGTGAATAGCAGATTCCCCCCTGAGGGTTAAGGGGCATGCTGGGAAACTGTTCAGAGGCAATAGATAACTGATATTAGAAAAGGGAATTTAGTTAATGTAGAAGTGCAAAGCCAGAAGTTGCATCTTCATGTTTATTTTCTGTGTAACTTATACATGTTTGCTTTTCCTTACTATTTAATTTTTGAATCTGTGAATTTTTGTATTAAACTTTTTGTTTAGTTTTACCCTAAGCAGGTCTCTGCTGTGCAAACTGTGTGCGCCAAAGTGAACCAATAACTGTGGCCAAGTTTCACTCCTTTGGGGGTGATGAACTAGAGGGGAAAAGTCCGAGTCGTTAAGAACTCGGGATAGACTGATTTGGGGAGACTCATGACTAGAAGGGCTGTTGGGGTCACTGTAAGTAGGCTGGTGGAGGACACCATGCTTGTGGGCTGGCCATTGCTGTCAGGGCACTGAGCCACAGCAACATAGCATTAGTGCACCCAAAGTTACAAGTCAATAGTAACTGACAGAACCCTTCACTGGTCTGGGTGTTCCCCAAAATGTAACAGACCCATACAGCTCATACCCCCAGCATGTTCCCTACAGTAGGGGGTTGGGAGGAGGGTGTGCTACACCTGGGCATCGGCTGGCTGTGCCAGCTCTATAGCACCTTGAGATTCCCCTACCTTGGGAGAATTTTCATTTGCCCTCCTGGGGTAACTTTATGGTCCCTGTATACTGATGTTACAGCACAAAGCACCATAGCTTGGGCTATATTCTAGCCCACTGTATTAAGTGTTGTTGATGTGCTTGGCTCTATAGAAGACACAAATAAAGACAGCCCTGCCCGAGAAGTTCCCCATCTGTAGAACACTTATAAAACTCATCAGAAGAGGTTAACATAGGATATTAAACATTCTCTCCCTCCCTGTCTCTCAACATGTTTTAGTCAAGAGGGCATTTCACTGCTCTAACCTCCTGTTTGTGGGCCCCATAGTAAGAACATCTGGAGACACTTGAATTAGGAGGGGGCAGTAGCCTGGCATATTAGTTTTAGGAGGTAATTCCATGTATCCTGGAGGAAAGCATGGGGGTTAAAGACCGAGAAGAGACAATGGAGTGGCGAGGCTGGAATTCTTTTCAGAAGAAAGTGGATGAAGTGGGCACACAGTTGGAACCAAGATCCAAAATAAACACAGGTCTGAAGCTTGCAGGGCTTTTAAAGGGAAGGGCAAATTGAACTCTGATCTAGTAGGCAAGGGAGAACCAAGGATTCAAAGAGGAGAGCGACTCAGTGAGCTTGACAGATGCAGAGGATAATCTTAGCAGCTGCAATTTAAATAGACTGGAGCCAAGAGAGATGGGAATCAAGAAGGTTGGATAAGAAGTTTCAGTAATTGAGAGAGGATGTGACTGGGGCATGGGCAAGTTGTGTTTTAGCTGTCAGGACAGAAATGTAAGGTAAGAGTTTCAATATGTTGTTCCCTATTAAACCAAATTATGATCATGAATCCTAACTCTCCCTTCTCACTATTTATACCCTACAAGGTTTTGTAGATTTAATAATTTCTTGGCCAAATTGTAAACATTGAGCTCTTACCGAGTCCACTCAGTTTCTCCGAGCCCCTAATTAATTTTCTTCTCTGAACTCTCACCAGTTAATTAATACCTTGCTGGTAGTGAGGTCTGAAAAAGTGAATTCACTATTCCAGGTGTGGGCACACCATAATCACATGAAGGGACTCTATTATCTCCCTGATTTGAGGCCTCTGTGTGTACCAAAATTTGTTTTAAAAGTATCTCACATTGCAAATGCCCATCTGATGTGCTGTCCCCTATTGCCCCTCGGTTTCTTTTAACATTACTGCTTCCTCTATTTTTCCTTTCCACTTCATATTTATATTTCAGGTGATTTCCCCATCACCTCCCCTGCCCTATGTATTAGCTACATTTTCTAAGTCATTTTTGCTCTATAATTGTTTCCCTCAGCTAGGAGTGGGGCACCTGATAAAACAACAAACAAACAAAAACGCTGTACCCAAGAAAACTTGCACCTCAAGATTTGAGTAGGTAGGTGAATGCTGGGGCTTTCCCCCCTGCATTAAACTCTACTCCTTGGAAGCATTCCCCCACCGAGATTCAGGAAGATCTTTTTATAGTGTGATGTGACTTTCCTGATTGGATCTTCAGCTCCAAGTCTTGCTTAAATACCTGCTCAATTATCTGACTCTTTACACCTGTATGTGAGCTGAGTCAGTTGTGGGTGTTGAGCACTTGAAAAAAATCTTTCCATAGCCCTCTGCTGCTGGTGCTCAGATAGGACCTTCATACCTTACTAAAGTGCCCTTATAGCATTTCCTTGTCCTCGCTGGTAGTGTCTGCAACTCACAAAGCCCACACTGCTATTTTTAGCATGCTAGCTTGATGGGAGTCACATCTCCTAGCTGTAGTGTAGACATACCTATAGAGTCCTCGTGGGGAAGGCTCCAGGAAAGGAAGTTTCCCAGGTTTAAACAGCCCTGAATATTTCTCATAAACATACTCATTAAAGTGTGTTCTGTGTTTCAGATCCTAAGAAACATAAAGCTGTCAGCTGTAAACTGCTACACAAGAGTTGTCAAATCTGCTTAGGATTTCAAGGCCTATATTGTAATATTGCTATTGGGGGAGCAGAGGAAAGGGTTAGTAGCCACTACACAAGAATTGAAATCTAAGGTGGAATCTGAGTTGTGGTTCAGATATAATAGTAATTTTGGTTTTGGTATAAAAATATTTAACCAGCTTCAAGTTACAAATCAGACTGACTTGGATAAAACACATTAGTTGGGGTTTATACCCAAATGGACAGCCACACTCTTAGATACTTTATGATTTATAAGGATTAATTATTAGTTGCGTTAATCTGAGATTTAACTAATTCATTCATTCAAATCCAATATTGATGCTAATTTGTTGACTTGATTTTGATTAGATCATAGAATTATAGAATCACAGAAAAGTAGGGCTAGAAGAGACCTTGAGAAGTCATCAAGTCCAGTCCCCTGTACTATGGCAGGACCAAGTAGACCTAGACCATCCCTGACAGGTGTTTGTTCAACCTGTTCTTAAAAACCTCCAGTGATGGGGATTCCACAAATCTCCTTTGGAAGCCCGCTTCAGAGTTTAACTACCCTTACAGTTAGAAAGTTTTTCCTATTATTTAACCTAAATTTCACCTGCTGCAGATTAAGCCCATTACTTCTTGTGTTCTCTTCAGTGCACATGGAGAACAATTGATCATCATCCTTTTTATAACAGCCCTTAACATATTTGAAGACTATTATCAGATTCCCCCTCAGTTGTCTTTTCTCAAGACTAAATAAACCCACATTTTTGGAACGTTTCTTCATAGGTCAAGTTCTCTAAACCTTTTTTTATTGTTCTGCAATTTGTCCACATCTTTCCTAAAGTGTAGTGCCCAGAATTGGAGTTAGTATTCCAGTGCCAAGCAGAGTGGGACAATTACCTCTCATGTCTTACATATAAGCTCTTCCTATTAATACACCCCCAGAATATTAGCTTTTTTCACAGCTGCATTAAATAGCTACTGATGGATCCATATTTGCCTATTACTTTTTATAAGTATAAAGCTTTTTCCCAGCTTTCCTTTGCATTAGGATACTTTGCAGTCGTGCCTGGAATATTGTCTTGAGAATCTGACAGGTCTCCTGAACGCCTTTTCCCTTAGATTTTCTTCCTATTGGACCTTACCTACCAGTTCTATGCATTTGTTAAAATCTAATTTTTTTAAGTCCATTGACCTGCTGCTGCTCTCACTCCCTCCTTTCATTAGAATCATGAAATCTTATCATTTCATGATCACTTTCACCCAAATTGTCTTCCACCTTCAGATTTGCAATTCCTTCCTGTTGGTCAGGGTAAGTCTAAAATGGCTGTCCCCCTAGTTACCTCCTCCACCTTCTGAAACAAAAAATGTACCCACTACATTCCAAGAACTTTATGGTATTGCTGTATTACTGTTCCAAAAGGTGTCTGGGTAGTTAGTCTTCCATTATTATCAGGTCTTGTGTTTTGGATATTTCTGTTATTTGTTCTAGAAATGTCTCATCCAAAACCTCTTTCTGATTTGGTGGTCTCTAGTAGACCCCTACCATGACATCACTCTTATTTTTTACCCTGAGACTCTCAACTCGTCTGCCTCCCACCTCCTTCTGGACCACAGAACACATGCATATATTCTTGATGTATAATGTAACACCTTCTCCCTTTCCTGTCTTGTCTTAACAAGATAGACCCTTCTATACTAATATTCCAGTCCTGAGACTTGTCCCACGAAGTCTCTGTGATGCCAGTTAAGTAATAATTTAGCTTACATACCAATACTTCCAGTTCTTCCTGTTTATTCCCCATACTCCTTACATTTGTGTATAGACATCAAAGATGCTGAGCAGATTCCCTCACTGACTTCCCACTTGTTGTTCCTATGACCCTACTGTAATTTCCCCACATCTAACCCTCTATTATTTTCACTTTTTATTGTGTATCTGTGGGCTTTTGACAGCTCCTGCCGTTGAACCTAGTATAAAGCTTTCCTCACTAGGTTGGCAAATCAGTGTGTGAAGATGCTCTTCCCTTTCTTGGTCAGGTGGTCCCCATCTCTTCCCATCAGACTATCCCAGAACAGCACTCCATGGTTGAGGAAGATGAAGCCCTCTCTCTAACACCATCAGTGCAGCCATGCATTCATCTCCAGGATGTGCATGTCCCTGCCTGGGCCCTTACCATGGACAGGAACACAACCTGTACCCTGACCCCTTTGCCTTAGCTCCCAGAGCCCTATAGTCACTGCTGATCTGCTCAGGGTCAGACCTGGCAGTATCATTAGTGCCCACGTGGATGGCCAGTATGGGGTAGTGATCAGAGGGACAGATGAGCCTCGGCAACCTTTCTGTAATGTCTCAGACACAGACTCCCAGCTGGGAGAACACCTCCCAGGACATCATGTCAGGTTGGCAGATGGAGGCCCCAATTTCCCTCAGAAAGGACAACCCTTACTCTGTCTCCTCCTCTTGGGTGTAGTGGCCAGGAGCCTCCCAGCCTTGAGGGCAAATGGCTCCCCCTCTTCATCTACTGGGGTCTGCTCCTCACTCCTGTTGCCTGAACAGCATACCGATTCTTCACGTTGATGGACAGGTGGCCTGGGTGGAGGGTAGAGCACTGTGTACTGTCTGAGGTGGCCAGTAGCTAGTCGCCTCCTCACAGAGCAGCCAGTTATCCTTCCTCCTCTGGTGCTGCTGTAGTTATCTGTAGTCAGCTAGCATCCTCCATCCCATATGTCTCCATGTGAATCCTGTCAATGAAGTCCTCATGTTCCCGGTTGCTACACAGATAAGTCCCCTCCTCCTGCATCTCTTTTACCTGCTTCCTGAGGGACTCCACTGACAGACACCTCTATACCTGGTGATTCCCCCTACCTGGCTTTAAGTGGCAGGGATATGCAGGCCACATTCCCAGCAAGTCAAGAGCAGGGCCTGGGTTGAAGCCACCAGGGTCAGGATGCCTGTCTGGTGGGAGCCCCTACAGGTGCAGGCAGAGGAAGAGCTAGCTGTTTTCCTCCCAGGGCGGGTTCTTCCTTGTAGAGTACCTGTAAGTTAAGGAAACAAAAGAACCAAAAAACAACTCACAACCCTACCTTCTTGCTTCCCCCCACTGGTGAACTCAGGTTGCTAATTCCCTTGTCTTCCAGGTGCCTTCATCCACCATCTGGGTTGTATTGCTTTGTTCATAGTTCAGTATTATTGATAGAATCTAAGCTTTTATGTTGTTTTCTTGGTGTTATTTTTGTTTGTATGATAGGTGTAATAAAACTTACAAAAGTCACATTCTAAGTCACATTCTTTTCAATAAGCTATGTGGGTCCAGAGTCTCTGAGGACCTGGCTGGATATCAACCGGTCAAACTAAAAGCCTGATCAGCTCCCCCTAATTAGTCTTTGGTTCTCACAGAAGGGATGGAAGAGAGAGATAGATGTCATTCAGCATTGAAACTGAGGCTATGTAAAAAGCTCTCTGAATCAGTGTAGCCATCCCTCAGAATCACCTCCAATTTAATAACACCAGATGTATAAAAAGCCAGACAGAGATTTTTGTCTCTCAATCTCAAACAAACGAGCGAAAGATAAATTGCCGAGACGTGAATCAGTATAATCTTCATTTGCTGCCCAGCATGTGGGCTGGTATTGCACTGCAAACAGAAGTAAGAGACTGAGGCACATGAACTGGGAGCACACAGGTCCAGAGCCTGAAAGGTATTTAGGTGCCTAACTTCCATTGATTTCCCTAGCCCCAAGACCTAGCCTTTAATGGGGTACACTGGTATGTGAACTAGCTTGGCTAGAAGAGGAGGCCACATCCTAACGCCCTGGCTATGTTGCTTAAATAGTTTGAGCTCTTTTTTTTTGTAACAGCTACTGACAAAAGCTGCTTCATATTCAGAGAAACTGGAAGCCTTGATATTCATTATGTCCAGGAAAGGACTAAGCCTATAAGGGACCGGGACGGATGGTGTAATATATTTCACTGTGTAATATGTAATATTACAATAGTAATATGGTGGTATGGGCGGGGGAGGGGGTGGGCTTTCAGAGCAGATCCCACAGCCACTTTGCAACTTTGTACTTTGCCTACATTTGGAACAACCTTCACTGGCCCACCAGGGACCTAGGACTGTAGCCCTTATTGGGCTGAGCAGTCCAGCTGATCTCCGTAGCATTACTCACAAAAGTAAGGGCTGTGTGGTGTCAGGTTGTACCTGTGGGTCCCTTTGTGAACCAAGGGTAGAAGAGAGGGAGTTGTCGGTTGAATTTTATTTTGAGCGTTTGTGTGCATGTATTCTTGTAGCAAGGCAATTCCTTTGCTGACTCAGCGTTTCTCCTTCTGGTGGTGGGGGCCTGGAGTAAATCAGTCTTACACCTGAAGATTTTAGTTCTTTTGCTTTAGCTTATTTTTACAATATTTACAAAGTGAGAATCAGGGTGGACCGGAGCAGTTCCTTTAAGCAAAAAAACAAACTCACAGCTCAAAAGATATACATTTCCTTGTCCCCCTCACAGGGTGTTGACTTAGTATGCTGGCTTCTGGTTGCCAGCCCTTCCCCCCAAACAGATGTAAATTTGATTGTTTCTCCTGTAAGGAGGAGAGCAGCTTTTTCTTTCTGCTGCCCCGAATCCAGAAATCAGAGCCTGAATGCTGATAGCTACTATTCAGTGTTTGATCTAATAGTAAAAATAGGGGCTCACTACATTCCTATACATTTAGCCATTGAGTTTGCAAAAAGCACCTTCGCTATGTGAACTCAGCGCAGTGATGTCTGCCTGAGTCTGCAGTCAGTCTGAAACGTTAACTAATTAGCAAACTAACTGGATAGTTATATAGTAATCACAAGCTTTTGCAGATCATTGTGAGTGCTTTAGAGGTCTGGCATCCACACTGAAGGAAGGGGCGGAGACTGGGCAGGCTAGCGTACCATTTCCCTTCTAGCCCTGTGGAAATTACCCAGCCTGAGCCTCAGTTATATTTTCCATGGAGGCTGTCCCCACTCAACATGGGCCAAAGGAGAAGCTACAGCCAAGGGGAGACCTTAGTAACACAGTTCTAATGGAGCTGCACTGTCATGGACGGTGTGGGAGACCAGGGCCAATCCAGAGGCATAGGGCTTCCGTTTGGATGATCCAGGTCCCCGCTAATCTTTGGGGATCATCCAGATTTGTGGGCATGAAGGGATTCTCGTGGAGATTTCTTCCCCCAGAACACCCTCTCATGGGTTTTATTGTGGGAGGAGGTGATCCAGTGCACTGTAGTTATAATAAATCTAGTAGAAAGAAGCCTACTGCTTAGGTCAAGTGGTCTAGTGCTGCTCAGCACCATAGGAATGGAGAGCTCTTGAGTTCTACATGTGTGGCTTTGCCACTGAGACTCAACCCACAGCCTTAGGCAAGTCACATCACTTCTTTATCTTCATTTACCCTTTAGTAAAGACCACAGGTAATAACACAGCCACCTACCTCAGAGGGATGTAAGAATTAATTAATGTTAGTAAAATGCTTTGAAGGCAAGATCCAAGTAATATTAATAATTTACGTCCAATTTGCTCTGTGCCTTAGAACACAGAAGTAATTGACCATGTAATGGTGCAATACTTACCTAATGCCAGCTTAAGCCCATGAATGCATGTGTGGACTCGCACTGACATTAACGGAAACTGCTATATAAAGACTTCCAAGTAGAACTGGTCAGGAATTTTTCAGTTCAGACCAGAGCCGTCATGACCCTGTGCCTTACATTCCACGACCCAGTACTGGATCCTGACCTGCAGTTTGAAAACCACTGTTCTAGAGACAGAGAGACTCCCACCCCAGCGTGGCCAATTGGTTAGGGTGCTCACTTGTGATTTGGGAGACCTATGATAAGTATGGACTTGATCCTGGCTCTTCCCCATCCAAGGAGAGTACCCTAACCACTGGGCTATTGGCTATTCCGGGAAATCTCTCTTGCTCTCATGTGTTTCATGAAACATTTCAAAAGATCTTGGTTTCATTCCTATGTGGAACAAAATTTGAAACCTTGAAATTTTTCACAACATGGCCAGCTCTACTTCTCTGGGCAAAATTTAGCTCCATGTAAATACTCAGCCACTACCTGGTTTAAGCACATGAAATTAGTATTTATAGGATATGAGTGTCTTGTGTTTTATGTTACCCAGATCCTATGGTTAACACTGTGATTTAGATTTATTAACTACATAATGTGTCTGCAATTTAAAATCTATTTATTAATATATGAATTTAAAAAATGATAGAGAGGGCTACAGGGTTTTTTAGCTTATAAGGCAACATGCATGGGGTTTTCATTTTCTTCTTCAGACTATTCCAACGAACTCCCGCATAGGATTTATCTCCTGCTGTTTACCCCATTCATTACCATACCTAGGCACTAAATGGAAACATCATCAGAAGTATTTGCTGGGCTACAAAAGGGCAGGTTTAAGTTTCAAGGGAACTAGAGTTAGTGCAGAAAAGCCAAGAGACCCATAAACATAAGTAGCTGTTAGAGGAAATGGAGAGAAAAAAGCCGTGCTTTAACTCAGCTCCTTAGTTTATAGGTAAGAGAACCGCTGCCTGCAGATATGTCTACCTGCTTCCTTGCTGTCAGAAGCTGAATGAGGGTGAATGTGAATCATTCTGGTTAGCCCATAGGTAGCTCTGCGATGGAGAGGGGGAGCTGGCACCCACTGTAATAACCTGCAACGGAGTTGTCCTTCCTTTGTGCAGTACATGAAGACCTGCAGCAAGGCTTCGTGAATGTCTCCTTTAAACTCTTTCTGGAGCTCTGGACACATTTTACTTCTCTTGTTTATGAGGACACAACCGATACACATCAAAGGGTGTGACAGGATATATGTACCCTGCACTAGCCCCAGAAGGGTTAGCTTTGCTTTGCTTTGCAGGCTGAGGAAGCCCCACCCCTCTGGCTCTATTGGGCATGCTCAGCCTGGAGGTAGAGTATAAAAGGAAACAGCCCAACTCACTCCAGGCAGGCTGCTGAAGGGAGAGGATGCAGACTCTTGACAGGGAGCTGCTACAGGCTCTGACTACAGAGCCACAGCCCACAGCATTCCGGACAGACTCCAGGCTGCCTCGTGGGCCTGGAGAAGAGACCATGCCAGCAAGACCTGTGCCACCTGGGGGAACCCTGGAGCATCGCAGAGGGAGAAAGGGTAGGAAGCAGGCCAGGGGACTTAGACTCTTCTCTAGTGAGTGAACCAGGGAACCGGTGAGTGTGTTTTGGGAGGATCCCCACTGACTTGGTGGTGAGCACCCCCCACCACTACCTGGGCTGGGACTTGGAGGAGCAGAGAGGGCCTGAGTCCCCCTACCCTAGGTGCCACTAATGCCTGAGTGGTGCCCCACTTCTCCAATGGGCCAATAGAGCACACCATTCCACAGAGTGGGGAGACTTCATTGATTCTGGCCATTAGACCATGCTGCCCTGACTGGAAGGGCTGCTTTATTCACTCTGACCAGTAGGCCATGTTGCCCTGTGTGGAAGGCTGACCTTATGGATGCTGGCCACTAGGCCATACTCACATGTTTCTATTAAGGGGCCTCAGCATAAGAACTAACTGTCTGCGGTATAGCCTTTCCCCTTCTTTTTGACCACATGTGACCTGACACCCTGTGATGGGGTGTACCTACCCTGCCACAAAGGGGAAAGAAATATGCCCAGGTGAACAAAGCATTCTTGGCAGCAGCCAGAGAGACTGAAATTCAACAAGTTAATGCTGGTGCCAATGTAGAGGATTCCCAACTTGAGGGCCAAACTCTGTTATGCATGGACAGTAACAAGTGGCATGAGGAAGCCTTAACATTTTTAATAGCATTGTCCAAGTTTTTACATGGAGTACAAAAGCTTCCAGTAGCCTAATCATAAGCATCTAATGTTAATGGAAGGAAAGATGAATGAGGATGAGATGTCAAGGGGAATGAAGCTCATTGGGTGAGGGGATCACTGTTCTGGGAGCTAGCCACCCATACAGGGAGATGGAAGTTGTACTGCTTGTTACAACGCAATGGAGGAGTGGTTCTCGACCTGTTTACCAGTATGGGCCACATATGCAGCTCTGTGTGTGTTATGTGGGCCATGTTCACACAATATGCACCTGTACATTGACAGAAAAAATAAGATTTCATATTTATTATATGACCGCAATATGATCCAGATTGATATAGTGCCTTTCATTTCAACACGGGCAAATGTCTACCAAGAGCATTTTATTTTAGCAAAATAAGCCAATACAGTAATGGTTAATTTTGATTTGTTGCAAGAGTGTCCTGGTGTATTGCCACCATCTCTTGTGTGCTGCTGTGGCTGGGGAGCCTGGCCCAGTGGGGGGTACTGCCCCTCACCCAGGGACTGCTCCCCAGGCTGCCTCTCCAGCCAGGGAATGCCTGTCCATCACCTCCGCCCCCTGGGACTAGCCCCCCCACAATATCCAGAGCCCCCACTACTGCGCTGGCACATGTGCCTACCCTGGAGAAACAAGCTGCCCTGTCCAAGGCAGCATGGTTCCCGCAAGGGACTGTCCTCTCGAGCATCCAGTCATCCACCCAGGGACTGCCCACTCCACCACCCACTGAGGAACTGTCCCATCCCCGAGCACCAACCTTCCATCCAGGGACTGTGCCCCCGTATCTAGCCCCCAATCCAGGGACTGCCACTAATCCCCCCCGCACCTAAAGTGTGTACCCCATCCACCGGTTGAACCCCCCCCCCCTCCCTGTGGCCTTAGACCGCTGTATTCCCTCTCCACACTTGCTGGTCTCCTATTTTGGCTGCCCATAGCTGAGCCTTACAGCCTGCCCTGATGGCCAGTCACTGTGGTCCTAGTGCTGGGGAGCATGCTCCACCTGAGGTCACTGGACCCACAGTTCTGCAGGGTGGGTGGGTGCTGACCACCCTGGTCTTCTGCTGATGTTGCTGGGCCCAATCCTGCTGAGGAGTAGGGGGCTGATGCCACTGGGTCCAATCCTGCCTTGGGGGTGATGCTGGGCCTGATCCTGCACAATCCCATTTTTGTGTGCACCCCCACTGACTCTGCACCTGGGGCAGGTGCCCCTCCTGCCCTACCCTAGTTACAGCCCTGAGAATGTCACATAGGCCACAGCTGTGTGCTGACTGGGCCTCAGGTTAAGAACCACTGCAAGGGAAGATCACCCAGTTCTCATTGGATCTTGGGTGAAGGTTCAGGATTGGTGTGTACCATGGCATGCACAGAGAATCTCAGACTGTGGGTGGCACCAGGAGACATGGCCAAAATTTTGGTTTGTGTCTGCCAAATTCTCTGAGTGGGCTTTGCCAAGTAATTGAGTCACTACACTTCCCACTCAGACCAGGGCTGGGATTGTTCTAGGCTTTGCCTTTCAGGATAGTGGATTTTCAAGTCCTATTGACTTCAATAGGACTAAGCATGTGCTTAAAGTTAGGCATATACTTAAGCTCCCTTCCTGAATCTGGGCCTAAATGTACAGTATTTTTTTCCTTAGCGGAGAATATCTGAAGAGGCAAAAATACTGCATGTTTAGGCCTAGATTTAGGTTAAGCACTAAGCATATGTTTAACTTTTTAAGCAAGGTGCTTAGGTCCAACTGGAGTTAATAGGACCTAAGAATGTACTTAACGTTTTTTCTGTAGAACCCACCATAGTATTTAAGATAAACCAAAATGGAATGAAAAGCTGTTCCAGAGGAGCATGCTGTGAAATCTGAAGGTAGAGAAATTTTCCTTTTCAGGATGTGAAAGCAAATGGAACACTGTTCATAGGCCAAATGTATGAAGGAAATTTCTGAGTTTTTCCTGTCCCCACACGTCTAATATTTCAATTGTGTTGTGTCTGATTAGCATTTTAATTCCATATAGACTTTTACTTTCTGCGCTGTGTTAAAATCCAGTCTCCTCAAATGCTTCATTATGTCTGTCTTTGTATTATTGAAATATTCATGGCGAGAGAGGTAACTCGGGCTGTTGCTAAATGATTGGTATTCGTGGCTGCTGTCTCTGAGGAGATTTGGTGAGATCAGCTTCATGTAAGATGCGCTTCTGACCAGGCTAGAATTCTTTAGTAATCTGTGGAAGCAGTTTTCTTATGGTTATCGGAATGGGCTGAATTATAAAGGCGTGGTTTTTGTTTCAGATGTCTTTTTATTAAAGTTGTATATTCATTGTTTTGAATGGAGTAATGCAAAATGACATTTTTCCTGGATATATTAAAGACTGGCTAACGGAACACCCATTACCAAACACTTTTGCATTATACAGCTGATAACAACTTTCAAACGAAGCAAATCTCTAGGGTTTATGGTTTACTTGTGTCATAAATATAAAGGGAAGGGTAAACACCTTTTTAAATCCCTCCTGGCCAGAGGAAAAACCCTTTCACCTGTAAAGGGTTAAGAAGCTAAGATAACCTTGCTGGCACCTGACCAAAATGACCAATGAGGAGACAAGATACTTTCAAAGCTGGAGGGTGGGAGAACAAAGGGTCCTCTGTCTGTGTGATGCTTTTGCTGGGACCAGAGCAGGAATGCAAGTCCAAACTCCTGTAAAAAGTCAGTAAGCAATCTAGTTAGATATGTGTTAGATTCTGTTTTGTTTAAATGGCTGATGAAATAAGTTGTGCTGAATGGAATGTATATTCCTGTTTTTGCTTTTTGTAACTTAAGCTTTTGCCTAGAGGGATTCTGTTTGGAATCTGATTTACCCTGTAAGGTATCTACCGTCCTGATTTTACAAAGGTGATTCTTTTACTTTTAATTAAAATTCTTCTTTTAAGAACTTGATTGCTTTTTCATTGTTCTTAAGATCCAAGGCTTTGGGTCTGTGTTCACTTATGCAAATTGGAGAGGTTTTTTATCAAGCCTTCCCCAGGAAAGGGGGTGTAGTGCTGGGGGGGGAGGGGGATATTTGGGGTGTGGGGGGAGACGTTTCCAAGTGGGCACTTCCCCTGTTCTTTGTGTAACACTTCAGTGGCAGTTCTTAACCTAAGCTGGTAAGAATAGGGGTCTTTCATGCAGGTCCCCACATCTGGGGGGGACACATAGGGGTCTTTCATGCAGGTCCCCACATCTGTACCCTAGAGTTCAGAGTGGGGAAGGAACCTTGACAACTTGGGTTGAACATGTTGAGTTCTGATCCTCCTGATTTACATACAAAGGTAGCTTTTCAGTAATTAGTGTAGGTTTCAGAGTAACAGCTGTGTTAGTCTGTCTTTGCAAAAAGAAAAGGAGTACTTGTGGCACCTTAGAGACTAACCAATTTATTTGAGCATGAGCTTTCGTGAGCTACAGCTCACTTCATCGGATTCATACCGTGGAAACTGCAGTAGACATTATATACACACAGAGACCATGAAACTACCCCCTCCCACCCCACTGTCCTGCTGGTAATAGCTTATCTAAAGTGATCATTAAGTTGGGCCATTTCCAGCACAAATCCAGGTTTTCTCACCCTCTGCCCCTCCCCACACACAAACTCACTCTCCTGCTGGTAATAGCCCATCCAAAGTGACCACTCTCTTCACAATGTGTATGATAATCAAGGTGGGCCATTTCCTGCACAAATCCAGGTTCTCTCACCCCCCTCCAAAAACCCCACACACAAACTCAATCTCCTGCTGGTAATAGCCTATCCAAAGTGACCACTCTCCCTACAATGTGCATGGTAATCAAGGTGGGTCATTTCCAGCACAGAATCCAGGCTTTCTCATCCCCGGCCCCCGGGGAACGAACATACACACACAAACTCACTCTCCTGCTGGCAATAGCTCATCCAAAGTGACCACTCTCCAAGTTTAAATCCAAGTTTAACCAGAACGTCTGGGGCAGGGGGGGGTAGGAAAAAGCAAGGGGAAATAGGCTACCTTGCATAATGACTTAGCCACTCCCAGTCTCTATTTAAGCCTAAATTAATAGTATCCAATTTGCAAATGAATTCCAATTCAGCAGTTTCTCACTGGAGTCTGGATTTGAAGTTTTTTTTGTTGTAAGATAGTGACCTTCATGTCGGTGATTGCGTGACCAGAGAGATTGAAGTGTTCTCCGACTGGTTTATGAATGTTATAATTCTTGACATCTGATTTGTGTCCATTTATTCTTTTACGTAGAGACTGTCCAGTTTGACCAATGTAGATGGCAGAGGGGCATTGCTGGCACATGATGGCATATATCACATTGGTGGATGTGCAGGTGAACGAGCCTCTGATAGTGTGGCTGATGTTATTAGGCCCTGTGATGGTGTCCCCTGAATAGATATGTGGGCACAGTTGGCAACGGGCTTTGTTGCCAGGATAGGTTCCTGGGCTAGTGGTTCTGTTGTGTGGTATGTGGTTGTTGGTGAGTATTTGCTTCAGGTTGCGGGGCTGTCTGTAGGCAAGGACTGGCCTGTCTCCATTCTCTGGACATACTGAAAGTGTTGCTGTTAACTGGTATAGAGGAGCCATGATTAAGCTATACTAATTGTACATTTATATTAACAGCATGGTGACAGCAATAGATACTCATAGCTTAATCATATATAATGAAAGAGACCTGTTACTAAATACAGTCCATGGTTCCTGTCTTGTGTGTAACTTCAGCAACTAATATTCCTTGCACTCTGCCAGTGACTGTTAGTTGTTTGGGGAAAATATAGGGCCTGAAAGGAGTTGCTGCTGCTGCTTCTGTCTTTTGTGTGTCTGAATTTTATGCTCCTGAAAACAGACATCTTAAGGTCTGCCCCTACTTAGAGAATTGGGGAGTTAGCATTTTTCAGTTGTTTGGTTCTATTGTATCATAATAGGTAGAGCTGTGTGGTTTCACTCTTGGCATAGTATATACCATGTTAATAGGTATTATGTGCATGGCATTAATAGAAAGTGGTGTTGGGAAGTTAACTGAATGTATTATGTTCATCCATGTCAAGCATCCCACAACACTTTGCAAAGCTGAGAGCTTAAGAGCCTGGGACTGGAGAATCTCAGGGCTGCCAGGCTCTTGACTTCCAGTCAGCTCCAGGAGCCAAAGCCTGGAAGCACAAGCTGCTGAGGAGCCAGATGGGCAAGCTAGCCAGAAACCAGACCAGTTTCCTGTGGCAACCAGGCAGATTTTGAAACCCACATGTTTTCCATGGCAAGGTCCTTGAGATCAGACCGTCTCAGTGAAATGTTTAGATTTCAGCAACTTGCAACATTCCATTGGAGAATTTGCAAGCCGCTTTAATAACAGGGTTATTCCCCACTTAGTCTGACTCTCTAAGTAAGAGGTCATTGAACCCCATGAGGGAAGAGCTATTTGTGGAGATGCGCATTTGTAAATTGCATCTGGTTAGTATGGGATAGGTGCCTCAGAAAATGCATCATTGATATTATTAGATGCATATCAGTAATAGATCAGGCAGGCAGAATTGTAGGAAAGTGATCTTTATTAGGCCTGCTGAGTGACCAATGGTACATGATGGGGCTCCAGAGTTTGAGTGCAAGCAGCCCCTACCCCAGCTTGAATCACTGAGCCCCTATTTCTCTAGCTTCTCTCCTGATGATTCTTCTCCAATTCCACTCATCACACGACAATCTTCACCACTGCCATTATTCCTTGGGAAAGCTGAACACATAGGTTACTGATAGGACCTGGATGTCCCCTTTTTGTTCCTGCTACACTCCTAGCCATGGATATAATGGACCAAATTCTCTGTTGGTGTAAATCTATTCACTTTACTTTAACAGAACATTGTGGGCCAATGGTACATTGGAAAGGAAACTCATCCCACATGCTACCAGAAGTAAAACCCGCAATAGGGGGTGGTGGTGGTGGTGATGATGATGACAGATCCCTAGGAATGCAACGGGCTTTGTCTGGAGGTATAAGTTATATTTTCCTCTTTGGTAAACCCTGATTTAAACGTAATCTCCTGTGTTGCTAATGGAGCTTAAATTAAATGGCTCAGAGGGCCAAATTCAGATCTCTCACTGACTTAAATCTGCAGTGAACCCATTGATGACAATGGGATTACACTGAATTTGCACCTGTAGAGCTGAGAGCAGAAAGTAGCCCTTGTTTTAGTCATTTCTTGGTGTATGTGACTGAGATGTCCTCCGTGATGTCAGTATAATGCTGGGGGAAAAGAGTTCGCTTGTTAACTGGAGCTCCCTCTGGTGGCTATTTGGTTCTCTCTGTGGCAGCAGCTCACACAATTCTTCCCATTAATACTGGCCAACAGCTGTTGCTGGGATTTTTATTTATTTTTTAATTATTTACTGATGATGTAGTGACTCTTTAATTTAAAGATATCTAAAATCCCCAGGTTTTCCCATCTAATTCTAATTACTTCAAAACAGGTGGGAATTTGATGGCCTAGTAAAATGGTTGGCCCTTTTAACCCTGGCACAGTTGAGAATGATTTGGAAGATTCAGATCACATGAAACTCTA
Source organism: Lepidochelys kempii (assembly GCF_965140285.1). NCBI lineage: Eukaryota > Metazoa > Chordata > Testudines > Cheloniidae > Lepidochelys > Lepidochelys kempii. The sequence continues at coordinate 256,273,197 of NC_136380.1, forward strand.
TTAACTTTATGGGCATGTGTGGGTAATTATATTAAATGGGGAAAGAAGTGAGATGCGTTTTAAGAATTGTAAGTAAAAGCTATTTTATTGGTTGCAGTCTGAGACCTAGTCTACACACTTTTGAACTATTATAACTATTAGTTTGGGGTGTGACTACTAGATTTTTTAAAAACCAAAATCATTCTACTAGTACAGTGCCTAAAGTGGATGCACTTTTAATGGTATAAAGGTGCCTTATGCTGGTATAGTTTATGAGATAATCCCAGTGGTGATGCAGAACTGAGTGTACCAACTTCAGGGCAGCTTGTTAAACAGGGCACAAGCCCCAAACTGGTTGAGTTCTCAACTTGTATTTCACCAGCCAACTGCATCAAATGTAAACTCCTTTAAGAGCCTTAACACTAGTCAGAGACAGTCCTGCTGGGTACTCCAGTCTGTCCTGCCACTCATGTGAGCATATCTCTGTAATGGATGGCCCCTTACACCAAGAATCACAGCAATATTTAGGTTACTCCTAATCACGAAGGACCAGTTGCTTACCCCAGGTCACTTGTGCATTAGGTCTCACACCAAAGACAATGCTTGTACCTACTCCTAGAGCAAACAGTATGAAGATTTATTAAATAGGAGAAGGACATTAGAAAGTTAAAGCAAGCAAACATGAGTCAGTCTTAAGTTTCAAAAGGCAATGAAGGCTTCTACAATCGGCAAGCTCTATTTGTCCTTTGGGGTTAATCCAAGCTAAGCAGCTTATGCCTAGAAACACCTTGCCCCGTGTGGCTTCAAGCAGCACAAAGATCCATAGTTCCCTTTGTCTGGGGTTTTAATCCCCCTCCTGCCATGCTCTCTGAGCTGCAAACTCAGCTGATGAGAGCAGTCTCAGACTTTAAGGCTAGAAGGGACCATCATGATCATCTAGTCTGACATCCTGCACTGTGCAAGCATCAGAATCTCACCCAACCCCTCTTATAATAGACCCCCCCTAACCTCAGGCTGAGTTACTGAAGTCCTCAAATCATGCTTTAAAGACTTCAAGTTACAGAGAATCCACCATTTACTTTAATTTAAATCACAAGTGAACCTTGCCCCATGCTGCAGAGGAAAGTGAACCTCCCCCCCCCCCCGGATCTCTGCCAACGTGACCCAGGGGAAAATTACTTCCTGACCCCAAATATGGCAACCAGTTAGACTGAGTATGTAGGCAAGACCCACCGGCCAGACACCTAGGAAAGAAATCTCTGTGGTAACTCAGAGCCCTCCCCATCTAGTGTCCCATCATGGCTGTTGGAGATCAGCTGGTATATGACATTTTAGACAATCTCATCATACCATCTCCCCCATAAACTTATCAAGCTCAGTCTCGAAGCCATTTAGATTCTCCCCCAAGCCCCGCTGTCCTTGGAAGTCTGTTCCAGAACCTCATTCCTCTGATGGTTAGAAACCTTCATCTAATTTCAAGCCTAAACTTGTTGATGGCCAGTTCGCATCCATTTGTTATGTCCACATTGGTGCTTAACTTCCCTCCCTCCCTGATTTTATTCCTCTGATCTAATTATAGACAGCAATAATATTTCCCCTAGTCTTCAGTTGGTTAGGCTAAAGAAGCCAAACTTTCTGTCTCTTCTCAAAGGTAGGTTTTCCATTCCTCTGCTCATCCTAGTATCTCTTCTCTGCACCTGTTCCAGCTTGAATTCATTTTTCTTAAACATGGGAGACCAGAACTACTGCATCATGTTAGTGGATCATAGTCCTCTTATGGTCAGTCAATACATGCACATCATTCTCCTCTGTCGCTTCCACCTGATAAAAACCTTGGGGATGTTGGTATAAACTGTTAGTCCCTAAGTGCATGACCTTGTACTAATAAATTTCATCCCATTTCTACTCCAGTTTTCAAGGTCATCCAGATCTTGTGTGATATTCCAGTCCTCCTCCATATTGGCAATACTTCCCAAATTTGTGTCCTCCACAAATTTTATTAGCGCACACCCACTTTTTGTCAGTCATGAATGACAATGTTAAATAAGATTGATCCCAAGGTCGATTCCCTAAGGAACTCCACTAGTGACCTCCCTCTAGCATGAGAGTTCACCTTTCAGTATGCCTTGCTGTTGCCTCCCCTTTAACCAGTTCCTTATCCACCTTTCAGCTTTCATATCAATCCACATCTTCTCCAATTTAGCTAACAATTTCCCCTGTGGAACTGTATCAAATGCCTTACTGAAATCTAGGTAGGTTAAATGTACTGAATTTGCTTTGTTTAAAAAATCCATTTTCTTAAAGATCAGGTTGGTCTGACATGACCTATCTTTTGTAAAACCATGTTGTATTTTATCCCAATTACCATTTATTTCTATGTCCCTTAACTACTTTCTCTTTCAAAATTTGTTCCAAGACCTTGCATACAATTGAGATCAAACTAATAGGCCTATAGTTTCCTGGATCACCTTTTTCCCCCCTTTCTTAAAAATAGGTACTATATTAGAAATTCTCCAGCCATAAGATAAAATCCCCAGGTTTATGGATTTGCATGATTCTCCTTCTTTGGGAGGAGAGCAGAAAAACAGTAAGTCTTTAGTCCTTTTTGTTACTAGTTCCTCATTCCAGATGTAGGGTGTTTCCAGTTGTAAAACACAGCCATAGCCTGGCTGGTATTGATGGGCCTTCTCTTTCGGGAGGGTCATAACAATTTCCTTTAAAAAAAAAACAAAACCCTCCATGCTAATTTACTTCCCTCTCCTGTATGGTGAGTCATAGTCACAGAGGTTCACAGAACAACTGCTTAAATATCACGTTACTTGTAATATTAGTGTTCCATGTTGTAAGATGAATACATGTTGCAACTCACAAGCATCCAATAGAGACTAAATACTTCCTTGTAATTCTAATACAGTGGATGCTTGTTTGGAGCAACACCTTGTAAGAGCAACCACTGCTTATGAGCAACTTTCCCCTGGGAACACTTTCCCTACTGTGGATTGTTGACACTCCCCACAACAGCAATAGCCACTCATGAGCAACATAGCAAAAGGACACCCTATGTTGCTACTAATGAGTATCTACTGTACCTGTATCCATATTACTGTATCCATATTAACTCAAAAGTAAACCAGACAGAGTCCAGCTATGTATTTGTCAATGCTCAGCTAGTCATTGGGACCTTGGCATGAGCTGGCATCTGCTCTGCCAGCATCATAGTTTATGCCCATTTCTGTATTTGAATAAGCTATACTGGTGTGACATTCCCCAGGATGCCTGCTGGACCACTGTGTCCCCTTAGCTCTCCAGCCTGGGATGTCTTTTACACTGCTTTACTGTCAGAACAGCAACCCCTCCATGTTCTGCTCACTCACAGCCATGAGCATGTAAAGTCACTTCTGGCTGAGTACGTGAATGCTCTCCCTGCCATCCATTAATAGATACAAGGTGACACCCATATATCCCTTAGTCCCAGTCCCCAGAAATGTGCATCTTGTACTGTTCAGTAGTCCACTGGACAGTACAAGCTCATAATTACCCTCTGTTGGAATGATGGGCTAACAAGTATGAACCAGCCCTTTTGACCTAATTAGAGATTTCCCAAACACACTGGTTTAGATGAAACAGTAAAACAAATCTCTTAACTAGAGAAAGATAGATCTTAATTGATTACAAGTGATAAGGCATAAGTCAGAATTGGTTACAAAAGAAATAAAAAGATAAAATTGCAAGCTAATTCCTAAACTTTACCAAACTAAGTGATCTTGAAAACAAAACTTGTTTTTTTCCTCACAGAAAATCTTACAGCAAACTATACTAGCTGGAAAGTCTTCCACCTAGGACCCTTCCCCTGGTTCCAAAAGCCTTTTTTGTTCTTTCAAGCATTGTTGCTGCTGTGAGATGAGGGGAAAAGACATAATTTGTGTGGTATGAGGTTTTTCTCCCCATTCTTATGCCTTCCTCCCCACCCTTGAGGATTATCCCCCTCCAGGGCATAGACAAAACAGTTCCTTGTGTATGTGAAATTCAAAGTGTCTTTCAGCTGAATTGTAAATTTCTTACATACACCTTCTGTGTTTGTAGAATTTGAACTGTCTCAGAGTTGACATGTAAAGTCTTTATGTAGTCTCTCCTGCTGGCGAATAGTTTCTTCAGCAGTTAATAATTTTCTAACACCTGTGGTCAGTCCTTTGTCTCTTAGGAGTTAGTCTGTAGGCCCCAGAATTACAACATTTTAGTAACAAACATAGTAACATCTCATAGCTCCAATATACAATGTTGATGAACATCATTGTCTTGGTAAAATGTGTGTAATAGATTATACCTCACAAGGCTTGCTTCACTACTTTTATATGGTTGGGATATATTTTGTATGAATATGGGGTACAGGGTGTCACAATTGGTATAAGCACTTTTATACTGATCTAACTGTTGTATCTTTTTAACTATACTGGTGTAGTTAAAGCAGTACAACTTGTGTGTGTAGACAAGCCATTTTATACAAGTGTTATCTGAGCGGGCACAAAGAAGGGCCTTCGGACTTCTAATATAGGGTTCTGCTGTGTCTTTCAGCCACAGCATTGCTTTTGGAGAAGTGGAGAGAACAGTGGCTGAAAATGAATGACTCTGTCTTGGAGAAGCAGAAAGCCTGGAGTTCCCAGACCTGTAGCTGGGTTGTGCCTTCTGTTACACCCTTTCAAGTCATTGTTCCATCTTCTCTGCACCATTCTGGGTTGTTTTGTGTCACAGAGGAGCCAACAGGGAGCATCTCTATACTACAATGACTGCAGGGACTACAGTTCTGCCTAGTCTCTCACAAGGGATATCAAGGTAGGGAGGCATCTTCTGCCATCGAGCCACAATTTGACTAATATTTGGCAAATACAAAAGGTTTATCAGTGTTGCCAGCTCTCAGGATACCCGGTGTTTTGCTTTAGGCCCCACCTCTTGGAGCCATGTTATTACATTAGAATTTCAGCTTTCATTTAAAAAAAAAAAGCCTTCACAGCTGCTGAGAAGCTTGAAAACAAACCTTAAAAGATTAAACCAGAAAGCTAATAACACTTCAAAATTATTTTCCCTATCTGAATTTGGCAATATTGACCATTACAATTCAGCAATTGTTTTTCATAGCAGAAGATGGAATCACATCATTTCTTATCCCCTAATGTTTCCACAATACAATATCCTAGGATAGTGTTAATATTATGATGGTAGTGAGGGAGCAAAGAAGGTGTCACCATGTTTCTGACCAATCACATTTGTCAGGATTACAGAGACTCCACAGGCCTACAGTAACTGTTTGGAATCTAGGGGGAAATTTTCACCAATTCTGGAAGTCTCAAGCAGACAGTGCATGTTATGTTACATTGTCTTACAGTACATCTTTTTCTAAAGTGTACAGTAATGCTGACTTGGCCTTTCAGATAATGCCATGTGCCTAAACTTGCAAGGGAAAAGGCATATTTTAGTTCTGTGACTCCAGAAAAGGTTTCTGCCTTTGATTTTTTGGGGGTTGGGGCAGGGCCTGCAGGGAGTAGGAGGCTTCTTTATGAATTTGAATAGAAAGATTCTCAAAATAGAGGGAAATGCCACACATTTGGCTCAGTGGAGCCATCAGAAGGTTCAGAAAAAGATAAGAAGCACCTGTCTCCTGCATGACTTGTAAAATTGTGGTGGTTTTTTTATATTACCATTGGCATTCCAGAGCCATGGTGGCAGTAGCAGCCATCTTCCAGTGACACGATTTGTGACACTGGCAAGGACCAACTGCAGACTGGTTTCCATACTGCTAACACTGGCTTTCCAATGGAATAGGAAGACATTTACATGCTTAAAAATGTGATTTGCCAGCATTTCCCTTGCTTAACAAGGATGTCTAGAAATATTGTTGGTGGTTTAGTTTACGTAGTGCCTCAAAATGCTTTAAGCAATTCATAGCTGTGTGGCCTAACTGGGTAGAGCACTGGGACTCAGGAGATTTGGGTTCTATTCCTGTCTCTGTTGCTGGCCGTCTGGGTAGCCTTGGAGAAGTCACTTCCCCTCTCTGTGCCTCAGTTTTCCCATCTGTAAAATGGGAATGATGATACTGACATGGTTTGTAAAGCCCTTTGAGATCTACTGATTGATATATGAATTACTAATTTGCTTTATAATAAAGAAAAGCTTTAAGAAGATAAGGCCCTGCCCTAGAGTTTGCAAGTTCAGGGCCTTGGATTGTAAAGACTAATGCATGTGTTTAACTTTACACACTGTGAGTACTCCAACTAATTTCAATGGGACTAGACAAAGTGCATGTGTAAGTCTTTGCAGTAGCAGGGCCCAAAGGCCAATTCTGCAGGCTGCTCTGTATGGGTGCATCCTTGCTCTTGCATGGAGCCCCACTGAAATCAGTTCTGTGTAGCTACATGGGTCCATTTTCATGACTGAAGGCTAGGGGTATGCAGTCTATCCTTTCTTAGGTTGAATAATACCTAACTCCATGTTTAGCCCCATTAAAATAATGGGAATGCTCTTGTAGTCAGGTACTGCCTCATGACAAGGTGGCAGAATCAGTCCAAAAATTATCTGCATGTTTAAGGACAGCTGAAGCAGAGGCAGGGCTGGGATGCAGCCCATGACAAAACTTAGCAGGGCTGGCAGAAAAGGAAAGGTTGCAAATCCCCTAGGTATAGTGGCTTAAGCTCTTACACTTGAAGATGAAACACAGTGACTCCTAGGTTGGCCCCTGGGGCCAGAACAGCATTAGAGCTCCTCAGGTCTACTACCCTTTCTAATCGGTTTCTCTCTCTGTGGTAATTAGGGGAACTGTAGGTTTCCTGCTCAGGATCAGCCCATAGTGTTTTGTTGGGGGACCCTCCGTGTTGTCCCAGTACTGCCTGCATGGAACCTGCCAAAGCAAATGAACTCCCCAAATTGTTTAGTGTCTAAAAGTGGCTTAAAAATCCTATGACTCATGGTTTGGGGGGACTGACTCATGACTTTGCATGGTTGGGGTTGGCAATACTGCATCATTGGCATACCATACTCACTGCTTTTACATGTTGAAAGCACAGAAAAGTCCCCATCAGCCCTTCCTCTTTCCAAGGTAGGTAGATTGAGCTCCGTGCAATTTAACCCATCTGAATCTTTCAAATGAATCCTTAAAAATGGCCAGATTCTCTTCTCATCACACCAATGTCACCCCATGGACTTCACTGGAGTTACTCCTGATTTACACTGTCAGAATCAGGCCCTCTATTAAAAGTACTGTGGCTCTTTCCATAAAGGCAGGGGTTTACCCTGGCATTCCTAGACACAATTTTCCCCTTGCTGTTGTGTGGTATGCTGTGTGCCAGCGAGTTACTGTCCTTCCCAGTGGTGCTGAATGTGTCCTGGGCTTCTTTAAGATGGAAGGTGCTACATATGAGCACATTTGACTTATTACTAGATTCAGTGGAAGACCCACACTCAGAGTAGCAAGGAGCACTCCCAACATGGCAGGGGGTGGGAGACTCTCATAGCAAAGCAAGGTGAGTTTCAGAGTTTCTTTCTAATTGTGGGAATGAAGATGAAAGGAGTTGGATTTTGATAGATATGGGAGATGCAAGAGAGACCGAAGTAGGTGAAGGTAGGAGAGGGGTGGGTGGGAGAGGACAAAGAGAAGAGGGAGATAAGGACCAGATAGCTTGTGAAGCATAGGGGGTTGGAAGGGGATCCAGGACTTCCTGCTGCCCCTTGACTCTAGAATATCTCTTGAAAGGATGCATCAGACATGTAAAGCATTGTTTCATAAGAATGTGGATAATCACCAATGGGGCAGAGATGTGATGGCAGCTGTGTGTGCTAAAGTAAATGACGCCAAGAAAATAAGTCAATAGGTCTCATAAGGAAAAACAGTCAGCCCAACGCAATCATTTTTTCATGATCTGTGGCTTTCATAAATGGGCACTGGGCAACGGAGCCGTCACGGCGTGCTGAGAAGGTGAGCACAGTAATGAGGCTGCCCTCACAGTGGCAGCTGGCTGGAGCCAGGAAAGGCAGGGCCATTATTTCTCAACACCAGAAGCCCAGATCAATGGATGCTGCACAGGCTTGACAGTGAAATGATAGAGAGAAAGAAGCCTTAATTGGAATTCACAACAGAGTGAAATACCCTGGCTAGATTTATGAGGCTTCCCCACTTTTTTGAACAGTTTCACCTCTGTTTTCCTGCCGTTGGAAAAGGAGGCAGCAGTCATTTCAAGTGCAGCCCCTCCTGTGGCCTCCCAAACTCTAGCTCCTAATTTATTTATCTACACTGGTGCAGTTAAGTGCCTCTCAAATATTCATTTCTGCTGCTGTTTACTTGTATGCTAAATACCAGTCTTTGCTCCTCTACAGACTCCTAAGTTCCCACACACTGGCTCTTCCCACCAGAGCCGGAGGAGCAATTTCACAGCCTTAACTAGATCTTATGATCATTTCTGTTTTAATGTGTTATTGCTAATTTGCCTCCCGAGTCTCCTAACTTCCAACTGAACAGAGCTCAAGGGCTGCCTTCCTTTTTATCCTTTTTTTAAAAAAAATATTCTTGTAAAGGAAAAGACATAAACAAAGGGAGGAAATAAAATATCCATACCCAAGCAACTCCAGAAGTAAGGCAGCAGAGAGACTGTCTATGATTTCTCCTGCTGACAGGCAGCACCTTGCCCTCTTTAGCACTGCACTGGAGTATATAGCTTGGCTGCCTCCAGTAACCTGGGATTTCTCCATGTGCTCTGCAAGATTTAACTCCTCCTGCCCCAACAAGGGGAAACAGAAGGAAAAGGCAACAGGACTCCAAGGGGCCTTGAAGACAAAGGCCCAGATCCTCAAAGATATTCAGGTGCCTAACTCCCATTGATTTCAGTGGGCACCTGAATACCTCTGAGCAGCTGGGCCAAAGTGGACAAGGATGGAGGGGAAGTGTTTTGCACCTTTTTTTATATTGAGGGGCTTCTGTGCCCCCTCTGAATCATTGCAAGAGCACAGGTCTGCCCTGGTCACACCACCTCCCATCCCCATCCATTTCCTCCCTGCCTTTGGCTTGCCATCACCCTGCTGTGAACTCCTCCAGCACCTAGGCTGTGTAGAGATGGTGGAGCTGGCTCTGTGCCTAGCATAGGGGCCTCCTGCACTGGGGTATTCCCATAGAGGACTTGCAGTGCCCTACAGCTCCAGGGGCTCAAGCCACACAAGTCTAGTGCTGAAGCAGGATTTTCAAGACTTCCACAAAGAGTCAAGTTGGATAGGGTGTGACAAGGCAATACCCTGTCCCCACCTGCTGATGCCCCCAAAACTGCTCAGACCCACTTTCTTTTAATGTTCAGTCTGTATTTTATTCTAAACCCTTCCACCAACACCTACACAGCAACATCTTCACTTTTAATCCTTACATCTACCAGTCCCTCTTTACCACAGCCCTAGGAGGAACAGTGGTCTCCCTACCTTGAGAGCTCTTTCCCTCTGGCCCATCACACTCATGGTCCCCCTCCCTCTCCTTTGTAATCCTTCCTTCCTGACTTTTATCAGGGTAGCCAGGAGAGACCTAATTGGTTCCTTACCTCCCCCAGCCTCTCCTACTGATTAGTTAATTGCACAATCAGCCACCACTGGGGAAGCTAATTGCAGCTACAGTGATCAGAGTGCTGACCCACTAGTCAGGCCTCAGCACTCTATCACAGGGAGGTTGTGACAGAATGCACCCCTGCGGTCACACCCTAAATACCATTGTAGTAGAAATTGTACAAAATATGCCTTGTGAGGTATCATTTGAAAACTAATATTGTGCTCATCAATAATATCAGTGACATGTACGTACCAGTATCATATATAAAGTTAATAACATATGCTGAAATCATGACTGACACATGTTTACCAGACAAATCTAGGGGGGGGGGTCAACCAGTTTCTGAAAGACAGGATGAGCTGATGCCTCTAGCCAGGTATCAAATTGATGGGCCATCACCTATCAAGTGGCCGCTTTTTGGCAAAGAGGGAGCAGGAACAAACAGATCTGCAACTTCGTAAACAAGAGCACAAAATCTCTTTCACCACCAGACTTCTTGCCTCCATTCTCACAGAGGGAATGAACTATGCCTAGGGGAAACCCTCAGGAAAATGCATTTTGAAGGGTGACTGAACTATAAAAGTGAGGGGCTAACACATTCCAAGTTCTCACTCCTTGTCACACTCTCTCTCATTGTCACCTAAGAAGACACAAAGAACAGTTGGACTTTGGGAGCAGATCCTGGCCTGAGAGTTTGGTCCACAACAGTTTTGGAAACATGGGAAAGGACTTCACCTTGAAACAGGTCTAGTTTCTTAAAATGCATCCTGGTACTAAACTTACCTTTATTTCTCTTGTAGCCATTTCTGACATTAATGCCTTTAGGTTTTAAGTGTCTCCTTGAAGTTAAATAAACTTGATTTATTCTTTAATTAAAACTAATCTAGTGTTTGAATTGTTTGGGTAATTTCATTTAAGGTAGCAGACTCTTGTATATTGATCATTTTAGAGGGGCCACAGACCCAATATCTCTGGAGAGGGTTGGACAGTGCAGGACCCACGCTTTAGGGCAGAAATCTGGGACTGGAAGTGATAACCCAGGCTGGTGGAAGCCAGAGTGTGGCTGGCAGGCTGCAGCGATACATACACACTCAGCATGTGACCTGCATACTGGAAGGCTATCTTTGAGCAGCCTAGGTGGGAGCTACAGCAGCAAAGGATTGTGAGGCAGGGGTGACACAACCTCTCACTGGTCTAGATTCTACCCCAGAATGTCATAGGGGTAGAAAAAGGAGCCACACAAACAGGGGAGCAGCAGTGTAAGCTCATCCCACATATTGAACCTAACCTGTGAGAATCGGTCCTTCCCTTGAAAGACTGCCTCTGGGGGTGAGAGGGAAATCAGGCTCTCCAACCCCTTCGTTCCTTGTCCCCTCCATGGGCCACAGGGGCCTATTAGTGCCAGCTGCTGTGGTGTGTGTGGTTTTTTTTTTTTTGGTAATGTGGATGCTGGTCTATTCAGAACTGAGCTGATTAACCTCTTTCCCAACTCATCAGTGATGCCATGCAATGGCTGTGGGGCTGGATTGGAGCTCAGGACCTGGATAGGCAAAGCTCTGTAGAGATGCTCTGAGTAGCCAATACCCTACAGTCCTCATGTTAACTGCTCACAACTGGAGCCCTGCTCTAGTGCTTAGGAAGCCAGGAACATCTAGGTGTGTGACTGACCATACAGGCCTTGCATATGAGTTCTCTGAAAATATATCCTGCCTGAAGGGTTGGGTATTTGGGCCTCAGATCAACCTGGCCAGCCCCAGCCCAATCCTCTGTTTCCCTGTCAGCTCTGGGTGGGTGGGCGGGCGGGCAGGGATAGAATCAGAGAGGAAAGGGTAAAGGAGTGTAGTGTACATACACCTGAGCTCAAACCTATCAAGCCTAGCTCCAGCTAGGTATAAAAAAGGCATGAGCAGTGGTAGTTGGGGTGTTTGCTGTACTTCATGCAAAGGGTTTAGCTGGGGTGTAGGCTGTGCCCACACTGTGAAAATGCCCCACTCAGGTGGCAACCACCCCGTTTGCACTGCAGCCTGGTGAAGTGCAAAACGGATTGCATTTCCTGCCCTGACAGGGTGAGGAGGCACGATTCCTAATGCGCATCATGTGTCTCCGCTACAGACTCGGCTTCAAAGTCAATGAGGCAACTGTTTTGTGTGCAAATTAGACACCAGTTAATGAAAACCCCTTTGGAGTTTTAACTGTGCTGGAATGGAGCCTCGATCGCAATATAGCTGCAGTTACAATTGTTGCCTTCAAACCATTATAAACTTTTTGGTTTTTTTGTGTTTGTTTAAAAAAAAAAAACCAAACAGATTTTTTTTTTAACTGGAGAGGATGGCAGTTATATTTCCTGTTGTGAATTATGTAACTCCCTTCATTTAGAATATTGCACAGACATGCTTACTGCAAACAGCAAGCACTGCTGTGCCTTTGCATAGGCCTCACAACTCTTCCCCACCCATCCCCCCGATGGGCACAGTACCTAACTAGGCACAGGGCTCTTTCCCACCCCACAAAAACCCAGTTCATTTCCCCTTCCACATGCATTGACCCCTGCATTGTCACATCCATGTCACTCTTGCTATGCCTAGGCTCCACGGGGCTCTCCTTCCCCATGCACAGGTGTCAGCACTATCCCTGGTCATGCCTAGGTCATTCTCACTATGTACTACCTCCATTGCACTGTTCCCCGTCCGCCACAAGTTACTCTCCATCCACAGCCCCTCACACTCTACCCCCCCTCCATGAGCATTCCTCCATGTCCCCAGGATCTTTAAACATTGTCTTCCCTCTATAGCATCATCCCAGTCCACTTGAGTCATAGTCAGCTCCCAGGGCTATAATAATGTTAGCAAAAGGAAGTGAAAAAACAAGTAACGCAACTGAAAACACCAACTGAACTCCCTGGCCCTAAAACCCTACAGATTTATTGTTTTACCCTGGATTTATTTCTCTAATGGGGAGAGGGAACACAAAGCATCATTTGCTTCCACCCTGAGTGAAGTCTAGGCCTGTGCATGGACCCTTGCAGAATCAGGGGCTTAGATATTCATTAAGTAACTGACTCCAAACTGATCCAGCTCTGTCAGATCAAACATGCCCAAGGGAAGGCAAGTTCCACAAGCAACTCTCTGTACCTGCATCCTGCCCCTCTATGTTTAGAAGCTTCTAAAATGCCCCCGCAGGAACATCCTCACCAGAGAAGCCACCAGAAAGCCCTTTCTTTCTCCCCAACACCTCCCTTTGTGAGCCCCCCTGCATTGTTCTCTATGTTACACCCTATGCCCCAAAAGGGGGATATAACAAGCATCTGTCCAACCTGGGAGAAACAAAGGCTAATCAAAGCCTTTTAATGCTGCCCCTCCATCAGCCAGAAAGGCAGCTGCTGAGAGGAGCTCCCTTCCCTGCAGGATCTAAGCAGGTAATGTTAATTCAGCCTTTCTCCCGGCTCTAGGGAGCAAGAGCCTGGGACCCATAACTGAACCTGACATTCCCATATGGTAGGGCCGAGCGCTAAGCCCCTCGCCCATTGTGCTGGCTCAGGGGACACTTCTCTCTCTGTGTTCTGTCAATAATTCATTTGGCATATTGTGTAATGACTTCCTTGATTATGAATTCATTTGGGGCTAAGGTGCATGTCCTATCCACTGCTATGGGAGACAGTAAAGCAAAACAAACCAGCCAGCCAACCGGCATCTTTCTCACACTGCTGTAATCTTTTGGGGTTGTCATTATTTTGAACCTCAATTTCAATCTGTTTATCCTGTCTCACCGCTGGGCATTCCCCAGATAGACCGACATATCCTTCGGTCAGACAGGCATTTCCCCCCCCCCCCCCCCCCCGGAGTATCAGAAACAGGATTGCCAGTGACTACAAAAGGATATTTTCAAAAGCATCTCACCTACCACTTAAGACCCACAATAAATAGCCAGTTTTTCAAAATGCTCAGTACGCTTGGAGCTAAGCTCATTTGAAAAGCTGACCATTAAGGATGGGTGAATGTCTCGGTATAATTGTGGTCTAGCCTGGTCTTCTGCTGAGCTCCCCACAGAACAAGAGAGCAGAGGCAGTGCAAGAATCCTCTGCTCACAGCTCCCTATCAATGTCTCATTCACTGGACCAGCTCTAAGAATGAGAGAAGCATAGGATCCAGGTAGTCTTATATGGTCCTTGGCCTCTCTGCTGAGATTCTGGCAATAATGCAGGTTCTGAGGGTGCATATTTGTGATGTGGCCATCTGTCCATTAAAAACTGGACTGAGACCATCAACCCATTTCCACATAAACCACTGATCACCTACAGATGGTATTGACTTTCAGTCACTACTATATGGGGTTGGATATGAACTGATGACTTAGAGGTGAAAGGCCCTGTAGTTTATTGCCAAGCCCTGAGCTATCCCTTGCCACCTTTTACTCTTAAAATGAAAAAGAAAAGAAAAAATAGCTCTTAAGACATATCAAGTGGTTTGATAGATACAATGGTTAGGATACTTGTTAGGGACTCAAGAAACCTGGGTTCAATTGCCTGCTCTGCCACAGATGCCCTTGATATCTTGGGCAAGTCACTTAGGCCCAGCTCCTCAGAGGTACCTCTGCACCTAGCTCCCTCTGCTTTCAATGAGTTAGGGCTAGCATACACTACTGTGTTACATCAGCACAGCTGCAGCTATGCCACTGAAGCGTATCTGGTGAAGAAGCACTATGCTGATGGGAGAGCACTTTCCTGTCAGCATAATTACTCCACCTCAGTGAGGCAGATGCTATGTGGGCAGGAAAGCATCTCCTGCCGACTTAGTGCTGGTGTGGACAGCACTTAGGTCAATGTAACTTGCATCGCTCAGGGGTGTGTGTATGGCTTTTTCACACCCCTGAGTGATGTAAGTCACATCGACTTAAGTGGTAGTGTAGACAAGCCCTTAGGCTCTCTCCTCCTCAGGTCCTCATCAGCAAAATGAGAATAATAATTCTTCCCTATCACACAGATGTGCTGTGAGGATAATGCATTAACCACTGTGAGGCTCTCAGATACTAGGGTAATGGGGCCTGCCCAAGCTGGGCTCAGCACTGCTGGTAACTTAGCAGCTATTCCTGTGCCTCACTGATGAACTAGCAACATAGTGCCGATTATTAACTATGGCTGGACCTGCTACAGAGATTTAATTCTAATTCTGACCCCAGCTGCAGGGAATCAGGAAGGACTATTTAAATAAAGCTGGGGCTGTATTATGCGTGTCACACCTGCTGACTGACTGTAGGGGAAAGTGCTTCAGTTTGGGGTTAGCTGTGTGTGAGGAGCTGACGTACAGGAGTAGAGTTACCTCCTGTGGTGGGCCCTTGAAACCAGTGGCCAGGTGTTCAAGAGAGCAGGGCATACAAGGAGCAGCAAGATCCCTAAAGGAAGCTGCCAGAGTCACTGGGGAAGGGAGGCAGTGGGAGAATCCTACTGAGGAGGAATGAAGATAAAAGAAGCTTTGAAGGAGCCAGGAAGCAGAGGACTTCAGAGGCGCCTGAGGGGCAGGGGAATTAATTAGTCTGAATATTTGTTTTAGACTTTCAGTTAGGCCTCTTGTTACCCTGGAAGGGGGCTGAATTTTTGTGATCTAGCCAGAGGTCCAGGCCATGGAAGACCCCAAGAGAGAAAGACCATCACAGGGCCAAGGAAGTGCTCAAAAGGGGCACAAGAGGCAGATTTCTGCAACACTTTCTCAAGGCACAGGGCGGTGCTAGTAATTGTGGGTATGCACCATTAAAGGGTCATGTAAGTTCTCAAGAGAGAGAGTCCCCAGTTCTTTGAGATTTAGGGCTAAATTCCTTCCTTTATGGCCCTCAGTGAGAAAATTCTCCCTACCCCATCATCTGAAAATGCCACTTATTATGGTTAAGAGCGATTGTCATACACTCTTCAGTTCTCTAGTCTTAGAAGACATGTGCACCTGTGTGAATGGACACAGAGAACATACAAAGAGGTGCTCCATGTACACAGAAAACTCATCCATAACAATGAGCTGCCTGATGTACTGTGATGGTGTAAATAAATCCCTATGGAGTGGCTGAAGTGTTCGCAAAAATCCTGGTAGTAATACATTCTGGGTAAGAGCTTTCTGCAGAGTGAAGTAGCTCAGGTTCCATGATATATAGGGTCTGAGAAGCCGCAACAGCGTTGTCATAATTCAGTGCTTTTGCTTGAAAATAAATCTTGCCACAAGTGGCATGAAACGAGGAAAGGAAGAGGCAAGGGAGAAGAAAGAGATTTCACAGGAGAAGAAAGGATAATTGCTCTTATGCACTGACTTTTGTCTTAATTCAGTTCTTATATTTTGCAGACACTCTAGTCTTGGGTGACCAGACAGCAAGTGTGAAAAATCGGGACAGAGGGTGTGGGGTAATAGGCGCCTATATAAGACACAGCCCCAAATATCGGGACTATCCCTATAAAATAGGGACATCTGGTCACCCTACTCTCTTCTCATCCCTTCTCCCGGCCTCCATTGGACAGTGGTCTTCTAGGTTCCTTACAGACTAGGGTCTGAAGCTCTGTGAATTTCCCTGTGGATGCTGCTTTGATCCCACGCAGCTCACTATGAAAGGAAGGTAGGTCTGGTGGTTAAGGCCCTGGACTGGGACTCAGGAGGTCTGGATTCAGTTCCTGACTGCTACAGTCTCCCTACATGACCTTGAGCAAGCCATTACTCTTTCTCCCACTCTTGGTCTGTCTTGTCTGTGTAGTTCGTTAGCTCTTCAGGGCAGGGGTGGTCTCTTCCTACATGTGTGTACAGCACCTAGTGCAACATGGCGCTGATCTCAATTAGCACCGTTAGGTGCAACTGTAATATAAATGGCGGTTACTACTAATCATCATTATGAGTCCTTGTGACATGCAGTGGAAGACTCTAGGGATTGGGAATGGCATATAGAAGCTTTCCCCACTAATTCAATGCTGCTTGTTTGATGACTTTTGTGAAATGAGGTAGTGGGTTTCATTCCACCATTTGTTCAATGTAGTCTTAAAGTCTGTATTGTAAATCTAGTTTAAAAATAACTAAGATGTTAAAGCAAACAAACCCAAACCAAAGGGGTGACATGACCTGGCCCTTTGGAAACAAGAAACCTCTTTAATTTTACATTCTATAAATCTCCTGCCCTCCTTCCCTACCCCTGGAGCTGATGTCTCTCTCCCACTGTGTCTTGGCAGGCAGTATCTAAACTAAGGATTGATCCTACAGTCCCCACTGAATGTAATGCTTAACACCACTTGTGATGCCACTGGAGACAATGGGACCACTCCCAGTAGCAAGCACTAGGGGTTATATTCAGCCCTGCAGCAGAGGACTGTCATAGCTCTTTAGGCATGGCACAGGGGAGCCATGGGTGGACAGCTGTGCTGGCATGCCTGCTTACCCCTAGCTGCTATGAGAGAGGCTGGAGACTAGTGAGGAACGCCATGTCAGAAGGGGGTGGGCTGGAGGCATGTCAGGAATGGGACCCCAGGATTCATAGTTATGAGGATACTATGGACCACTCCCAGCTGGCTCCAGGGGGTATTTTAGCCTGGAAGCTCGAACAGCAGATATGTGGGGGAGGAGTGGGACCCATGCAGGAGGCTCATTCACTGGTCCAGAGGTGGGGCAGTGTGTGGATTTAACTGCTCCAGTGTCTCCTCACTCCACTTGCATAGAGCCCATTTAGTTGGGCTTTGTGTTGGTTGACAGTAGATTTTACCCATCTTCTTCTTTCTGTATCCTCCTGCACCCTCAGGTGCACTAGGCATCTATCCCAATTTCTATTTATTTTGGTTTTGTGCTGGTCTGCTCAGGCTTCTGAGTGTCATGCTGAAGGATTTAAGTTCTTTCTCTGTTCTATGTAATGCTTCTCTAGATCACCGTCTTTCCAGCTGATGTCCATGTTATCACTTGATGTGGAAGTCGCATTGGTAGCATCCTTAAAGCATATTCTAAATAGGTCCATCTTGCCATGTTTGAAACTTTAAGTTGGTGTGCTATATTTAGAATTCCTAATATTGTAACAAACTTTTTCCAATGGACTCTGAAAATCTTCTACAGGCATCTGGCCTTGTCAGCTTAACTTCAATACCTGGAAAGATATTGGAACAAATTATTCAGTAATCAGTTTGTAAGCACCTAGAGGATAACAGGGTTATAAGGAATAGCAATCATGGATTTGTCAAGAACAAATCACACCAAACTTTGACAGAATTACTGGCATAGTGGAGGGTGGGGGAGTAGTAGGTGTGATATATCTTGATTTTTAGTAAGGCTTTTGAGACACTCTCACATGAGCTTCTCATAAGCAAACTAGGGAAATATGGTCTAGATGAAATTGCTATGAGATGGGTGCACAACTGCTTGAAAGATTGGACTCAAATAGTTGTCAATAGTTCTGGATGTGGTATTAGTCAATATTTTCATTAATGACCTGGAGAAGGGAGTGGAGAGTATGTATATAAAATTTGCAGTTGACACCACGCCAGGAGGGATTGCAAGCACTCTTGAGGACTGGATTAGAATTCAAAATGACCTTGACAAATCGGAGAATTGGTCTGAACTCAACAAAATGAAAGTCAATAAAGACAAGTGCAAAGTATTTCACTCAGAAAAGAAAAATTAACTGCAAAACTACAAAATTGGGATTAACTGGTTAGGTGGAAGTACTACTGAAGAGGTTCTGGGAGTTACAGTGGCTCACAAATTAAATACGAGTCAACAATGGGATGCTAAAAAGGCCAGTGTCATTCTGGGATGTATTAACAGGAGTGTCATACGTAAGACATGGGAGGTAATTGCCCCAGTATACTCAGCACTTGGGAGGCCTCAGATGGAGTATTATGCCCAATTCTGGGCACCACACTTCAGGAAAGATGTGGACAAATTGTAGAGCAACAAAAATGATAAATGATTTAAAAACAGTGAGGAAAGGTTAGACTGGGCATGTTTAGTCTTGAGAAAACAAGACTGAACAGGGACCTGATAAGCCTTCAAATATGTTAGGGGATCTTATGAGGAGGATGGTGACCAATTGTTCTCCATGTCCACTGAAGGTAGGTTCAGAAGTAATGTGCTTAATCTGCAGCAAGGAGGTTCAGGTTAGATATTAGGAAAAACTTTCTAACTATAAGGACAGTAAAGCTCTGGAACAGGCTTCCAAGTGAGGTTGGGGAATCCCCATCCTTGGAAATTGTTAAAAATAGGTTGGACAAATACCCGTCAGGTCTAGATTTACTTGGTGCTGCTACAATGCAGGGGGCTGAACTTGATGACTTCTAAAGGTTCCTTCCAGCTCTACATTTCTATGATTGGTCTGTCCAATTTATTTACGTACAATGGATCAAAATTTTCTCATACGAAAGATTTGATTTGAAGGGCATACTTTTACGAGGTTCAGTGGCCAATGCATGTTTAGGGGCACAGGAAGTGAAAACTGATGACAGAAGATTGAGGCAGAAAAAGATTGTGGCTGGCTAATGTAGTATCCTGGGTTGATCAAAAGGATTATTAATCCACCAAGAGATTAGCAGAGGACTGAACAGAATAGCCTACCCAGTTGGCAAACCTCCAGTAATGGAGATATTACATAGAAATTCCAAAATTATGGCTTACAAAACATAGCTAATGTTAAATCTTTTCAATGGGCCCATATGGTACAAGCAGTTAATGTTGTCTGTAGCCTTTCATCTCTGTGTGTTTGGCTTCCAATCCTCCTTTTGGGTTACAGAGAAAACAGTGTTGATTTTAACCTACACCCTGTTCGTGCACATTAAAAAATTATAATTCTGATTGGGTAAAACTGAGCCTCTCTAATCGGGAGACGTCCAGTGCTGGAGTAGTAGGAGGTAGTGCAAATCCGATGTGAGTTGCACTAATGCATCAGTGTATGAGAAGCTTGAACAGAGGGTGTAAGTACTGATGTTGGTTCCTCAGTTGCATGAACACTGGATTAACTTTATAAAAGTTTTCCTCTGATACCTCTTCACTCAGCAAGAGGCGGGCACCAACAGACCCTGGTTGCCAGAGGGCGGGATCAAACGTGGAACTTCTGGAGCTAAATGCAGGAGCCTCTACCCCATGAGCTAAAAGCCAACTGGCTGTTAGCTAAGGCTGTAGAGCAGACTTATGTGATCTCTCTTTCTCTCTAAGTGGTCTCAGTGTCACTAGATGGGACAGACCACCACACCCAGAAGGTGTGTGGGTTACACATGGTTGCTAGAAGTGTGGAGAGCAATGCATTTCTGTCTTGACCTGAAGTTCACTTGCTGTTCCAGTCCTGAAAACCCTCTCTTTCCCACAGCTCTGCTAATGCACCTCCGATCTGGCCTGCAGAAACCTCTGCCATTACTGTCCAAGGTTCCTTCCACCCATAGCTCTGCTAGTGCCCCCCATGCTGTCCCATCCTGTCTTGTCCCACCCTGTGCCTTTCTCTATTTTATTAAAGATCCTGCAGCCTGGCTGACATGAGATGCTCCCTGTGGTGCTTGCTTGCTGCTGCCCTGCTGCTCCTGGCGCTGCTGCTAGCAGCTGGGCTATATGGGGAGTGTCTGGCTCCAGGGGGCATCACCAGCTGGCACCAGGCTCCTTCGGGAGAGAGGCAAGAGCGTGTCAGGGTGCAGTTTATAGCTGTGCCACCCACACTGCCTGGGGAGCGCCTGGCTGTGCAGAGGCAGCCTGGCTTGGGGAGCAGGGCAGGGAGGGCTGCCAGGCAACGCCCCAGCTCCCGCATCACAGAGAGCCAGGGGCCCAAGCATGCTGTGGGGCTCCCCACAGCTTCTGATCTGCCAGCTCCTGGCTGGAGGTGATGGTTTTCAAACTATGGGGCGCAATATGCCGTGTGCTCAAATGCCTAGTTACAGCTCTGCTTTTCAGGGCAGAACTGTCAATTACTCTCTGTACAAACGGTGCCCAATGCAATGGGGTCTCAGTTGGAGTCTTTAGGGAGTGCTGTAATACAAATAACAATGTAACTGTGCTACTGTCCTAAACCAAACAGCAAATCTACCTAAGGCATCCATGAACTATTACACACTCCCCAGATGTCTAATAACTTTTCATGATCCATATAAACACCTTTTAAGATGTTGCTGACAGTATTTTCTACTCCTTTTTCTCTTTACCCAGTGCCCCTCAGCTGCATTAATAATGCAATCAGAAGGGGAAAATAACAACTTAGTCATTCTTTGTCTATTTTCTCTAGCCATTGATCATCTACTTCATCATATCCCTACCTTTATAAAAGCCTTTTCCTTTGCTGGCCACTGGAATATGAAGAATAGAGGCTGGCTGAAATTTTTTGAACTATAATTTTGACCAAAAAACCCCACATGAAAAATTGTGACAAAAACATTCCTAGAAATGCTTTGGACTTTCAAAATCAGCTATACAAATGGTTGACATTTTGTCTAGATTTCTGGAAATGTTCTTGAACTCTTACTCCCCCCACCCCCACAGCCAACTCTAATAAAGATGTATCCAACCTAACTCATTCTAAGCAGATTCTCACCTTTTTGACTATTTGTTGCTTGTCTGATGCATACAGCTTCCCTTTTGTAAAGGAGGAAAGGATATGTTCTGGACTGATACCTTGCCGTTGTTCCTTGGTAGTGTGAGGACTATTTTCAAGACCACCTGGACTGCACAGGAGCTTGATGAAGAGGCAGTTTCCTTGGAAAGGAGCTTCTAGGGGAAAGATCAGTTAGGGCAGGCTACTTAGTTGAGTCCCTTAAACAGTTCTTCAGGGTAAGCTTCTTCAACTGTTTTTCCTTAGGGATGCTGAGTCCCCTTTGGTTTCTTACATGAAACTTGTTCTCACAATCATCCACTTAGCTCTTAAGAACAGTGTTATCTGTCATCTTGGCACTTATAATAACCTTGTATCCTGAGGCAGAAGTCTGCATTTATCACTCAAGGGTCTAGTCCTTGAATATTGGGCTCTCTTACCTCTGTTATTTTTGTCAATGGCAGTTAGGGTCCTGAACTCATCTAGTCACTTGGGTAAGGATAATTTTCCTTTATCAATTGTATCCTCAGGCCCTTCAAGGCTCACATCTGAGAAGAGTGTGCATCTCTCTCTCTCTCTCTCTCTGCCAACCAAGCTTGAGAAGCTGACCTACCAGTTTAAAAATAAAAAAACATCTTTGAGCAGAGGGGTCTTTCTTCTGGGCACATTAGCAGCTAGATCCTTTAGGCACCGATCTGAGCAAGAGGTGGTGCATGAATTGTGTGGCTTCATGAATAATCCAGGGGACATTGTGTCTCTGATTCAATATGACAGTCCCCAGGGTACCCGGAATTGTGAGGCACTTCACCACCATCTCTCCTTAGCATGAGAAAGTCTTGTCTGTGCTTCCTGTGGATCAGATCCCTGAAGCCGCTCACCTCTGGCAACACAAGCGCTGCCTTCCAGACCTCTGCAGTCCTTGTCCTCTCTGAACAGGCAGTGATAGGCACACACCAACCCCTGAGTCCACTGGATACCCCTAGAATTACCAGGCCCACTGTTCCCAAAGGAACAATACACACCACTTTGTAAGATTCAACTCAGAACCAGCACCTTGCTTAATACCTTGCACAGCTCTTAACGATATATTTATAGTGCAAACAAGAATAAGCTTACTATCAAAGAATAGAGTCAAGTGATAGTGAGTAAGGATATTAGAAACAAATGTTAAATATAAAACAAAGTCATAATATGCTTTCTAAAGACTGAACTTAACTAATAAATTACCCTCCTGTCTTTAGAAACTTCTCAAACAAAGTTCTCTGCAGTGTTTTCAGCCAAGCCTGGTTAGCACTCCTCTTTCATGAAGCAAATGTGCTGTCCATTTACTTCCCAGGTGAGGGATGACAGAATGTCTCCTTTGATCCTGAAATATACTAGATCAAACTTTTGATGTGCAACTCAATATAGGGATCCCCCTCCCCCTCACTCCATGCCCTCATTCCTATTACTTTTCTCTCTTTGAAGTTTTCACAATCCTTCACTGGCATTTGGTTCAGACTGATGAGATGGGACCCAGCATGAACCACGCAATACTTAATTTACATTTAACAGTCATGATGGATTAAACGTTTCTTGTCTGACAGGAAACCTGTTTTTGTCTTTGCTGGTGACCAGTCCCTAGTCACAGCCCTTAACAACATAATATTCAGTGTGTATGTGTAACTCCCTACACAACACCTACACATGCATTTCACAAGTATATGAATGGCTATTGTGAAACCAGTTTTTATTTGAGACCTCACGTGGCCCTTTTTGGTGAAATAGGATGTACATACCAGGCCCAGGAGATCTTACTGAGCTAAAAAGTGTCAGGGTAGTCTTTGCCCCTCAGCTCACTGAGTGAGATGATGACACAATCTAGCCCATGGTGATTAAGAGGCAGTAAGGTATCTAATCGGTTATAGCAATCAAGCAGTACTCTAGTCTGAACAGGCAAACATCTTTACATCAAATTAAGTTCCAGCTGTAGTGGAGCAGGCTTAACCTGCAGCTGTTTTTGATACTCTCAAATGTGCTTGGTCACTGCCATGGTTAATATACCCCAAGCTTGGTCAACGCTGCTGCTTCTTATTCCAGTGCTAGATACCCAAGCACACAGAACTCAGCTGTCTCAGCTCAACCCTAGCCTGCAGCACTCCTTGCTCTTCCAGTCCTGTGCCTCTTCTGAGAAGAGATAAGCCAGGCAGAGTTGTGCGACGTTTGGGGCCTGAGCCAAAGCCCATTGAAATTAGTAGAAAGACTCTCTGATTTCCGTTGGCATTTGGATCAGGTCCTTTGTGACGGTTGTTGTGATATGAACAAAGGTGTAATGTTTATTAAACACTCAAGGGGCAAGTTGCTTGGAGAAAAGACCCACACTCAATCCAGACTATGTATGTTCAGGCTTCTGCAATCATCCAGTTCACACTGGGTATGCTCAGATTATTAATACTGGTATTAGCACAGCCAGTCCCAACTAACTAGCCCCATGCAATTAATGCCCCATCATCCTTCCAGCATAAGCACTGCCCCACAAACAACATAGTTATCTTTACAAAATGCTTTCCTGAGACTGGAATGAGGCTAACTATACTTGCTTCACTTTTGATCTGCATCAGATTGCAACCCTGGATTTATTCTAAAGGCTAGGAAAGCAATTCACTGTGCCACCAAGAACTTAATGTACTCTTCTAGGTGGGTGTTCTTTGCTGTGTGTATTGCAGGCCAAATGTGGCAGCACAGGACATAGATTCAGATATAGTTTCCAAAGCCGGAAGGGACCACTGTTATCATCTCATCTGACCAACTGTATAACAGGCCACAGAACTCCCGCAAAATAATTCCAATCTAAATTACATGCCATATCTGTTTACTGTATCCTCTCCTAAAGGTGAGATCCAATACAATTGTATTGCTGTTGGACAGAACTTAAGGCACTTTGTCCTCTCAATAGTCAGTTATTTCACAGAGGTGGCTTGACTTTGACCATGTAAGAGACCAATCCATATAAAACTCATTAGCACTTAAGCTGCAGAGAGAATGGAGCTTTGTTGCTGTTTGGTTGAAGCCTTGCTGCTTTTATTTTAGAAGAACATGTTACCTGCACTCCAGTTAAATCTTTAGCTGGAGAAACTGCAGTTAAACCAGCTGACACGGCCAGTCCTAGATACTGTATTGGCATGTCATTGAAGAAGGATGGAGTCCACCCTAGGCATCAGTATCCTATTCCCCTTGTAATCGGGTATACTGGCAATTTAAGACCAAGGAGGAAAGTCTACTACCCTCTTCCAGGGACTGAGTTTCAAAGACAGAACTGTGGGACAAAAGAAACATTCACTAGAGCGGAAATGTCCTGGGGTGGGTGTCTGTAGTTTGAGAAAAGAAAAGGAGTACTTGTGGCACCTTAGAGACTAACAAATTTATTTGAGCATAAGCTTTCATGAGCTACAGCTCACTTCATCGGATGCATTCAGTGGGGAGATTTGTATACATAGAGAACATGAAACAATGGGTGTTACCGTACACACTGTAACCAGAGTGACCACTTAACGTGAGCTATTACCAGCAAGAGAGCGGGGGGAAACCTTTTGTAGTGATAATCAAGGTGGGCCATTTCCAGCGGTTGACAAGAACATCTGAGGAACAGTGGGGGGGGGGGGGAATAAACAAGGGGAAATAGTTTTACTTTGTGTAATGACCCATCCACTCCCAGTCTCTATTCAAGCCTAAGTTAATTGTATCCAGTTTGAAAATTAATTCCAATTCAGCAGTCTCTCGTTGGAATCTGTTTTTGAAGTTTTTTTGTTGAAGAATTGCAACTTTTAGGTCTGTAATCGAGTGACCAAAGAGATTGAAGTGTTCTCCAACTGGTTTTTAAATGTTATAATTCTTGACGTCTGATTTGTGTCCATTTATTCTTTTACGTAGAGACTATCCAGTTTGACCAATGTACATGGCAGAGGGGCATTGCTGGCACATGATGGCATATATCACATTGGTAGATGTGCAGGTGAACGAGCCTCTGATAGTGTGGCTGAAGTGATTAGGCCCTATGATGGTGTCCCCTGAATAGATATGTGGACACAGTTGGCAACGGGCTTTGTTTCAAGGATAGGTTCCTGGTTTAGTGGTTCTGTTGTGTGGTTTGTGGTTACTCACTCTCCTGCTCATAATAGCTCACGTTAAGTGATCACTCTCCTTACAGTGTGTATGGTAACACCCATTGTTTCATGTTCTCTATGTATATAAATCTCCCCACTGTATTTTCCACTGAATGCATCCGATGAAGTGAGCTGTAGCTCACGAAAGCTTATGCTCAAATAAATTTATTAGTCTCTAAGGTGCCACAAGTACTCCTTTTCTTTTTACGGATACAGACTAACACGGCTGCTACTCTGAAACCTGTAGTTTGAGAGAAAACCAAGGCTGCTGACTCTGTTACAGGGTCCAGGATTAGAGCCTTCATGTGTGATCAGGTGAGAACTACCCAGTTCTTTCAGCCAGAAAGAATTCTGGGAAGTTCAGGAGTGCTGGAATTTGTAGAGCATGGTGGCAAGGATATAAGGACCTGTCTCCTTTATCACAGGGGAGACTGCAGAGGGAGCCGGAGTTATTGGCAGTCTCTCCCAGAACAAGGAAGAGCTATACCTGCTTGGGTTTGGATTATAACTGCATGACCTCTGTGGAGAATGTGAATCCCTAGTGAGAACATATGGAGGAGAGAAATCCTCAGAGAGCGCCCAGGACTTTGTTTGCCTTGAACTTTGATTGTCATACCTCGGAGGGGGGGTCATCCGGGTTCCCAGTGCAACACTGGGAGGATGAAACTCCCCGGGTTTTTTTTTTTTTTCCTTTTATGAGAGCTGTACTGGCATGACCTTCTGTGGATTTCAGCTGGCAACACCCCTTAGCTCCGTAATCCACCTGGATCTCAAAGAAGGCCAGAGGAGAGATGGGGACAAAGCCCCACATCAGACTATCCTAGAGCTCAGTGATTAGAGCACTTGCCTTTCTCCTCTGGCAGAGGGGGGAATTGAACCTGGGTCTCCCACCTCCTCGGTGAGTCATAACCACTGGGCTAAAAGTTATGAGATGGGCACTGCTACCGCCTTCCCTGACAGGAAGATTTTGAATGGGATCTGACCTGGTAGGCAGCCTCTGAGCATGCCTACTACATCAGGCCCCATATATGACTGAGGCCTGGTCTACACTACAGAGTAAGGTGTTCTTTGTTCTTAGCTTACATCAACCTAACTCTGTAAGTGTCTATACTAAAATGTATCTCCCACCGATGTAACTCTCTCACTACACCAACTTAATAACTCCATCTCCATAAGAGGCATAGCACTTAGGTCAATGTAGTTAGGTTGACAGAGCATTCGTGTAGACACTGAATTGCTTACATTGACTTGCTGCCTTTCAGAAGTTGCCCCACACTGACAGTTAAATTGGTGCAAGTGATCCTGGTGAGGATGCGCACCGCTGACACAAGGAGCGTAGTGTGGACATGCAAAAGTGATTACTGTGGTGGCTGTATGTTGACATAACTTAGCCCTGATCTACACTATGAGTGTAGGTTGAATTTAGCAGCATTAGATCGATTTAACCCTGCACCCGTCCACACGACGAAGCCATTTTCGTCAACTTAAAGGGCTCTTAAAATCGATTTCTGTACTCCTCCCTGATGAGGGGATTAGCTCTGAAATCAACATCGCTGGGTCGAATTTGGGGTAGTGTGAATGCAATTCAACAGTATTGGCCTCCAGGAGCTATCCCAGAGTGCTCCATTGTGACTGCTCTGGACACTTTCAACTCAGATGCACTAGCCAGGTACACAGGAAAAACACCAGGAACTTTTGAATTTCATTTCCTGTTTGGCCAGCGTGGTGAGCTCATCAGCACAGGTGACCATGCAGTCCCAGAATCGCAAAAGAGCTCCAGCATGGACCGAACGGGAGACACTGGATCTGATCGCTGTATGGGGAGATGAATCTGTGCTTTCAGAACTCCGTTCCAAAATATGAAATGCCAAAATATTTGAAAAAATCTCCAAGGGCATGATGGACAGAGGCTGTAACAGGGACCCGCAACAGAGCCGCATGAAAATTAAGGAGCTCAGGCAAGCCTACCAAAAAGCCAAAGAGGCAAATGGCCGCTCCGGGTCAGACCTCCAGATATGCGGCTTCTATGATGAGCTGCATGCAATTCTAGGGGGTGCCCCTATCAGTACCCCAACCCTGTACATGGACTCCTGCAAGGGGGGAGTCTCCCGCAACAGGAATGAGGATTGGGGGGATAAGAAAGATGAGAAGGCAGCGGAGGATGAAACCATTCTCCCCGATAGCCAGGAACCGTTTTTTCACCCTGGAGCCAATACCCTCCCAACCCAGGCTCCCAGACCATGAAGCTGGAGAAGGCACCTCTAGTGAGTGTACTTTTGTCAATATAATACATGGTTTAAAAGCAAGAGTGTTTAATGATTGATTTGCCCTGAAGACTTGGGATGCATTCATGGCCAGTACAGCTACTGGAAAAGTCTGATAATATGTCTGGGGATGGAGCAGAAATCCTCCAGGGACATCTCCATGAAGTTCTCCTGGAGGTACTCCCAAAGCCTTTGCAAAAGGTTTCTGGGGAGAGCAGTCTTATTCCATCCTTCATGGTAGGACACTTTACTATGCTAGGCCAGTAGCATGAAGTCTGGAATCACTGCATAACAAAACATGGTAGCATATGGTCCCGGTGTTTGCTGGCATTCAAGCAACATCCATTCTTTATCTCTCTGTGTTATCTTCAGGAGAGTGATATCATTCACGGTCACCTGGTTGAAATAGGGGAATTTTATTAAGGGGACATTCAGAGGTGGCCGTTCCTGCTGGGCTGTTTGCCTGTGGCTGAAAAGAAATCATCCCTGCTGTTAGCCACACAGTGGGGGGAGGAGTGAAGCGATCATCCCAGATAATTGGGTGTGTGGGGGGGTTTAGTTGGGTTTGTGCTGCACATTAACCCCGAAAACTGCAGCCCCTCCTTTTTAAATGGCCAACCCATTTTAAATGGCCAACCCAATGGGTGCTTGGTATGGGAAATGAGGGCGCTGCTGTTTGAAACCATTCCCACATGTTATGAAAGTGCTATGTAATGTTAACAGCTTGGTTCACCATGAAAGAGTCTACCTATTGTTCTCTAAAATGTGTCTTTTAAAATACTACTCTCCCTTTTTTTCCTCCCACAGCCACAAATGTTTCAATGCTCCCCCTATCATATCTGTCCCAGAGGCTAGCGCAGATTAGAAGGCGAAAAAAACGCACTCGCAGTGAAATGTTCTCTGAGCTCATGCAGTACTCCTGCACTGAAAGAACTCAGAAGAATGCGTGGAGGCAAACAATGGCAGAGTCCAGGAAATCAGAAAATGAACGTGAGGACAGGAGGGACGAGCAAGAGGAGAGGTGGCAGCAGCGGCAGCGTGATGAGTGGAGGCAGGATGCAATGCAGAGGCTACTGGAGGATCAAACTGATATGCTCCGGTGTATGGTTGAGCTGCAGGAAAGGCAGCAGTAGCACAGACCACCACTGCAGCCCCTGTGTAACCACCCACCCCCTCCCCAAGGTCCATAGCCTCCTCACCCAGATGCCCAAGAACGTGGGGGCGGACGCGGCGCTCTGGGCACCCAACCACTCCACCCCAGAGGACTGCCCAAGCAACAGAAGGCTGGCATTCAATAAATTTTGAAGTGCAGTATGCCCTTGTCCTTCCCTCCCCTCCCCCCCACTCCAGGGCTACCTTGGTAGTTATCCCCCTATTTGTGTGACGAATTAATAAAGAATGCATGATTTTGAAAGAACAATTACTTTATTGCCTCTGCGAGTGATGGGGGGAGGTCGGATGGCTTACAGGGGAGTAGACTGAACCAAGGAGGCAGGTTTTCATCAAGGAGAAACAAACAGAACTGTCACACTGTAGCCTGGCCAGTCATGAAACTGGTTTTCAAAGCTTCTCTGATGTGCAGCGCGCCCTGCTGTGCTTTTCTAACTGCCCTGGTGTCTGGCTGTGTGTAATCAGCAGCCACGCGATTTGCCTCAACTTCCCACCCCACCATAAACATCTCCCCCTTACTCTCACAGATATTGTGGAACACACAGCAAGCAGCAATAACAATGGGAATATTGGTTTCATTGAGGTCTGAGTCAGTAAACTGCGCCAGCGTGCTTTTAAACATCCAAATGCATATTCTACCACCGTTCTGCACTTGCTCAGCCTATAGTTGAACTGCTCCTTACTGCTGTCCAGGGTGCCTGTGTACGGCTTCATGAGCCATGGCTTTAAGGGGTAGGCTGGGTCCCCAACAATAACTATAGGCATTTCAACATCCCCAGTGGTTATTTTCTGGTCTGGAAAGTAAGTCCATTCCTGCAGCTGTTCAAACAGACCAGAGTTCCTGAAGATGCAAGCGTCATGTACTTTTCCCAGCCATCCCACACTGATGCTGGTGAAACGTCCGTTGTGATCCACCAGCGCTTGCAGCACCATTGAAAAGTACCCCTTGTGATTTATGTACTGGCTGCCAAGGTGGCTCAGCCCCAAGATAGGGATATGCGTTCCGTTTATCGCCCCACCACAGTTAGGGAATCCCACTGCAGCAAATCCATCCACTATGACCTGCACATTTCCCAGAGTCCCTACCCTTGATAGCAGCAGCTTAGTGATTGCGCTGCCTACTTGGATCACAGCAGCCTCCACAGTAGAATTGCCCACTCCAAATTGATTCCCAACTGACCGGTAGCTGTCTGGTGTTGCAAGCTTCCAGAGGGCTATCACCACTTGCTTGTGAACTGTGAGGGCTGCTGTCATCTTGGTGTTCTGGCATTTCAGGGCAGGGGAAAGCAAGTCACAAAGTTCCATGAAAGTGCCCTTACGCATGCAAAAGTTTCGCAGTCACTGGGAATCATCCCAGACCCGCAACCCTATGCGGTCCCACCAGTCTGTGCTTGTTTCCCAGGCCCAGATTCAGTGTTCCACAGCATGAGCCTGCCCCATTGCCACCAGGATGTCGAAATTGCCAGGGCCCATACTTTGAGAGAAGTCTGTGTCCATGTCCTCATCACTCTCATCACCGCGCTGCCATCGCCTACTTGCCTGCTTTTGCAGGTTCTGGTTCTGCACATACAGCAGGATAATGCGCAAGGTGTTTACAATGCTCATAACTGCTGCAGTGATCCGAGTGGACTCCATGCTTGCCATGGTATGCATCTGCAGGAGAGCAGAATTGCAGCGGAAGTGGTGGATGACTATGGTTAGCAGGCCTACTGTACCATCTGCTGCCAGCAGCATCAGGACATAACAGTGGTGGTGGTGGTGAGCTGAGCTGAGCGGGCTGCATGCTTGCCTTGTAATGGTGTCTGCAGGAGAGCAGAGTTGCAGTGGATGACGATGGTTTGCAGTCCTACTGCACTGTCTGCTGAAAGCAGTATGGCGTCCGCATGGAAGAAATGGGCGAAACGATTGTCTGCCGTTGCTTTCATGGAGGGAGGGGCGACTGACGACATGTACCCAAAACCACCCGCGACAATGGTTTTGCCCCATTAGGTGTTGGGAGCTTAACCCAGAATTCCAACGGGCGGCAGAGACTGCAGGAACTGTGGGATAGCTACCCACAGTGCAACGCTCTGAAAGTCGACACTAGCCACGGTACTGTGGACACACTCCGCCGACTTAATGCGCTTAGTGGGGACACACACAATCGACTGTATAAAATTGCTTCTATAAAAATATCAACTTCTATAAATTCAACCTCATTTCGTAGCGTAGACATACCCTTAGGTTGACTCAGGGCTGGCCTTACCATGAGGCGAACTGAGGTGGCCGCCTCAGGTGCCAGATTTGGGGGGGGAGGACAGGCACTAGGACCCAGAGTTTAAAAAATTGTGTCTGCTGCTGGTGCATATGTATTCTGTCTGCTCTAGGTGCACAGAGATGGTGGAGTGCTGTGCTGGGGGAAGGAGGGCACAAGAGACATAACAGGCAGGCAGGAGAAAAGGTGAGAGGGAATAACAGAAAGCAGCAGGAGCTGCAGGGAGAGAAAGGAGGAGGAGCCTCTTATATACCTCTCTAGCACCCCCAGGAACCTAGACTTATTAACACCAGCTTCTCAGGGAGCTTCCTGTTTCCTGCTGCTTCCCTGAACCCACTTGAGGAGAACAAGCAGTCAACTGAAGTAGCAGGATCCAGTTAGGCCCTTAAGATGCTGATATCTTCCCTCACTCAGGCCCTGTTACCAGCCTGCTTATTTCTCCCCTTCAACTGAGTGTTGAGAGCCACACTAGCTGGCACAAAACAGCAGTCATGAGTGAAAGAAGAAAACGCCCCTCTGGGGCAGCATTCAGAAAAAGAAAGACAGCAAAGGAAGCTTTTCTATCTAAGCGGGAAGGAGCTCTCCTTAGATACATAGATACAAATGTTCAGGCCCCAGTGAGGATGAGAGTGGTGAGGAGATGCCTGATCTTCCAGTTAGTCAGAGTGCAGGAGACCTGGCAGCTACTGCAGCATCCATATCTCCATCTCAAATGGATATAACCATGCACATTCCTGAAGAAAAGTGTAGATCAGAGAAGAGTGTGGTGGAGGCGCAAGAAACAGCTGCTGCTGAGTTTAGTTCCTTAAGTCTAGATGATCCAGGACTGTGGACCCACTTGAGCAGTAGCCTGAGGGACTTCCTTGTACTGCGTGGGCCACAGCAAGTGAAAAACTTCATGTTCCCCAAAGACAATGAAAATAGAAGTTTCCATCTAACACATTACTGATGTGAAATCCCCAATGGTGACAAAGTGGAGAGGCCATGGCTTATGTACTCAAAAACCCAGAATGCTGCATACTGTTTTTATTACAAACTCTTCCAGTCTAATGTTCCAGCCACACTGGGTTCTACAGGAAAAAAGGACTGCAAAAATCTGGCTAGAAATCTGGTATGCCATGAGAAGGCAGCAAATCACCAGAGAGCATTCCATAGGTGGAAAGAGCTTGAGATGAGACTAAGGTTAAAGGCCACCACAGATGATCAGCATCAAGAGAAGATTGCATCAGAGTCTCTACTGGCAAAATGTTCTGAAAAGGCTCATTGGCATTGTGAGAATGCTTGCTACCCAAAACCTAGCACTGCGTGGCACTTCAGATCAGCTATATGTGCCAAACAATGTAAACTTTCTTAAAAATGTGGAGCTGAAGGCTGAGTTTGATGCTGTACTCCAGGAGCATCTAAGAAGAGTCACCACCCAAGAAATGTACACACACCACTACCTTGGAAAAACCATTCAAAATGAGACCATACAGTTACTGGCAACAAAAGTCAAACAGAAGATTGTGGCAGATCTGAAGTCAGCAAGATGTTACTCCGTTATTCTGGACTGCACACCTGACACCAGCCATATGGAACAAATGACTTTAATGGTGCGTTTTGTTACAACAACAGAACCTAGTGAAAATGTCCCTGCAATGGTGACTGTCAAAGAGCATTTTCCAGAATTTATTGAAATTGATGATACTACAGGAGCTGGTGCGACAAATGTGCTTCTTAAAAAGCTGGAAGATACAGGAATTGCGATAGCTGACATGAGAGGTCAGAGCTATGATAATGGTGCCAACATGAGAGGAAAGAACAGAGGAGTGCAGACATGGATCCGAGAGTTAAACCCTTGAGATTTTTTTGTCCCATGCAGTTCTCATTCATTGAACTTGGTAGTCAGTGATGCAGCATCAGCTTCTAGTGAGGCTGCTGAATTTTTTAATGTAATTCAAAGCATCTATGTATTTTTCACTGCATCAACTCATCAATGGCAAATTTTGAAGCAACATCTGGGAATATCCTCTCTGACACTGAAACCACTAAGTACCACACAATGGGAAAGTCGAGTGGAGGCAATAAAGCCTATCAATCACCATATTGGGAAGGTAGATGATGCCATAGTTGCCATTATGGAGGATAATGCTATGACAGGAACTGTTCATGGGATAACAGTGGCAGAGGGAAATGGAATCACCAGAAACATTCATAACTTCAAATTTCTGTGTGGCTTAGTGTTGTGGCATGACATACTGTTTGAAATAAATGTTGTAAGCAAGAGACTCCAAGGTGTTGACCTTGATATATCTGGAGCAACGAAACAACTGGACAAAGCAAAGTCATACCTATAGTCTTACTGGTCAGATGAGGGATTTCAAACGTTCTGAAGAGTGCACAGAAGTTGGCAGAGGAACTTCACACTGAAGCTATTTTCCCACCCATTCAAGAACACAAGAGTCACTGAAGAAGATGACATTTTGATTACAAGGCACGGGATAATTCCATAAGAGACCCCAAACAACAATTCAAAGTTGAATTCTTTAACCAGGTGCTAGATTGTGCAATACAGTCAGTTGAAGAACGTTTCATGCAGCTCAAGGAACACAGCAGTATATTTGGGATTTTGTACGATATTCCAAAACTCCTCACTATACCTGAAGAAGACCTACACCAGCAATGCAGGGCACTAAAGACAGTGTTGACACATGATGACATGCGCGATATTGATGCGAGTGATTTAGGTGATGAACTGAAAGCCCCTTCAAGATACATTTCAGCAGGATCAACTCCAAAGGCTGGTCTGGAATATATGTGCACAAATCAGATGACCACCCTTTTTCCAAATGCTTTTGTTGCTCTGTGCATACTTCTAACACTTCCTGTAACAGTTGCCAGTGGAGAATGCAGCTTCTCCAAGCTGAAGATAATAAAAACACATCTACGCTCCACAATGACACAGGAGAGGCTGGTCAGTCTTGCAACCATCTCAACAGACCATGAGCTGGCCCAGACTGTGGACCTTCAGCAGGAAGCAGTTCAAATCTTTGCAGCCAAGAAGGCACGGAAAGCACCACTTTGATTATTCAAACAGATAAAAATGCCAGTGTTTACTATCAGGCCTGGCTCTAGACATCAGCAAACCAAGCACGTGCTTGGGGTGGCACTTTTTAAGGGGCGGCACTCCGGCCTTCTTTTTTGCTTCGGTGGCATTCCGCTGGGGCGGCAAAAAACCTAGAGCCAGCCCTGTTTACTATGGAGACAAGAAAAGTTTGCTGTTCGGGCGTTTGAAAGTTAAGTGTTACTTAAAATTTTTGAACAAGGCATTTTAAGTTGTTGCTTCTCCTTTATTGGGGTAGGTAGCAGAGCAGTACCATGAGAGGAGCAAAACAGGAAGAAGGCAGAATTGAGACCTTTCAAAGTTTTGGCTCAAGCAAGGGGATATGGGGGCGTCATTTGAGCTCCCCGCCTCAGGTGTCAAAATGTTGTGGGCTGGCCCTGGGTTGACTTAATTTTGTAGTGTAGATTTGCCTTTAGCCAGACAAACGCCTATCTTCCCTCGATGTGTAAATCGCTCTGGGGCTCAGGTGGGAGATAGGCATCTGGATGTTTAGGAGAGGCAGCAGTGTGCATGCCCAGAGGCAGATACTTAGACGCTTACTGAGTTTAGGCACTTACAGATTTTGGTGGGAGTTCTGTGGATCACAGTGGAGCCAAAGCTGGGACGTACGTGCCTAAATCATAGACTCAGGTACCCAAGTAGCTTTGTGGATCTGGACCTAAGAGCTTTCTAGTAGTGCAATAAGTGGCTTGACTAGCATCTGTAAGGAGTGCTTCTTTCTCCCTTCTTCCCTCTCCATAGCGGGAAGTTGTGAGGGGATTTTGTTTTTGACTGAATACATTATATGTACGCGATACTATATGCTTGTATTAGCAAAGGTGAAGTACTTGGTACTTAAGATGCCAGGTGCTGGTGGCTCTGCTGGAAGTTGTCTGAAAATGTAAGAGACATTCCCACGTAACTCTTTTATTACTTTTTTACTATATATAAAATAGAGAAAGCTACTAATGGAGTTTTTGGCTTCAGGGAACACACAAGAGTCGCTTCCTGATAACATCATCTGAGGAGCTGGCAGTGGTAGCTGTATAGTAAAGTGAGAGGTAAAGTCTAG
This sequence comes from Lepidochelys kempii, assembly GCF_965140285.1. Lineage (NCBI taxonomy): Eukaryota > Metazoa > Chordata > Testudines > Cheloniidae > Lepidochelys > Lepidochelys kempii. Next base: position 256,308,230 of record NC_136380.1, read on the forward strand.
GCAAATATACTTGATAAGCAATGGAGCAATGATAGAAATGTTCCCACAAATCCAATGTTCTAGATGAGCATGACACACGCACAAAGTAAGACTTAAATATAACAGAATGAAAAGAGATATTTAAATATATAACTAAGCAGCATTTTTTTTTGCACCATGAATAGACAGAATACCATAGACCTTGTACATCTGCCTTCTCTGGTACCACTTGATCTCTAATATTTGTAGTGCTTTTAATAGACACTGATCCCTACTGTGCTGTGAGACACAGTAAAATATGGGAAAAGTAAAAACTCATTGATTCTGGTGCATAATTCATAAAACTTCTCTACACTAGATCCAGTTCATGAATTCTATCTCGATGAAATATTAAAAGGAAGATAAATATATTTGCAGGTATAAGACTCTCTGAAAATCTCCCAGGACATTGTGCCAGAGTGTTCCCAGCTACGTTAATCATTCTGCAATGTGACTAACACACTGTACGGTATGCCCTCTGCCAGCTGCAGTAACCTTTGGGTGTATGGTGTGGCAGCTGGGATGGAATGGGCATGCACAGTTGTGTGTGTGCATGTATGTTGCAAAATTGTTGTGAGGCTCCCATGGAAATTTGTTTGTTCTTTGCAGGTGTAACCATCAGACTGTGTCTCCTAGACCACCATCCAGATACTGTACATGCTTAGCCTGACGTGCATTATATACTTTATCCCCTGGGGATATTAGTAGGTGTAATAAGATAAAACTGAATAAGGAAGAGTGATCCGAAAACACTGCCTAACTGTGGGTTCTATTCAACTGTGGAATAGTCTCCCAAAGAAACTGGTGAAATTCTCATCACTCAAGTCATTTAAGACTGGACAAAGCTCTAGAAAATGTACTATGAAAAATATTCCAGCATTAGCAGCGGTGGAATTAGATGGCCTAATATGTATGTTCCATCTCTAATTTCTCTATGTCCATAATCTCCCAAAAATTATTCCAGTGCCAAATGTAGGAAATTGCAATATTTTCTCTCCTCAGGGAATTATATGAACAGAAATGTTGTCCCTTCACATTTCTTTGATTCTATGCAAACTCTCACAAATTCAGCATCTTTCTCAGGGAATTCCACAAGCTCCATCGTATATCTTGATACCTGGTTCATAGGAGTCATATAGATTTTATTGCAGGGTGAGCTTGCTAGGGCTCATGGTAGACATTTAAGCTGTCACGGTGGTATATTTTACCAGAGTTTGGAGCAAGGAGAAAGGAATATCTGCAGAATGGGATTGGGAGAAGAGCAGCTATTTTGTGGTCATGGTCTGTTGGTGTTTCAGAGCAGTGCACAGCTCCATGCGTGTTCTCACTGTTCCGTGTATGTGTAAAACATCCCACAGAAAAAGACTATATCGTCCCTCCTCCATGACCTCAGAGAAGTTTTAAAAGAAACCACATGATCTACAGAGTGCTGTCCTATTTCCTCTACTAATGCACTTCAACTGTGACTTGACACTCTCTTTAGTAGTTCAGCTTTAGGTCTCTGCTTTATCAACACTCCCAGTCAGGTTGGTCTGTGTGGTGGTTCTGTGATGTGGACAAATATCCAGGTGGGGTTTAGTTAAAGCCATCAGATTAATTTCTACTTGTGACCTACACCACCTTTGAATCCAAGTTTATTGTGTTTGATGACTAGTGCAACCCCAACCCCAAACTTCCACTTGCCCAACTCTTCCAAAAGCCATCCTCTTAGTTCAGAGCTAACAGATGTCTTATATATAAGAACATAAGAATGGCCATACTGGGTAAGACCAAAGGACCGTCTAGCCCAGTATCCTGTCTCCTGCCAGTGGCCAATGCCAGGTAATTCAGAGGGAATGAACAGAACAGGTAATCATCAAGTGATCCATTCCCTGTTGCCCATTCCCAGCTTCTGGCAAACAGAGGCTAGGGACACCATCCCTACCCATCCTGGCTAATAGCCATTGATGGACCTCCTCCATGGATTTATCTAGTTCTTTTTTTAATCCTGTTATAGTTCTGGCCTTCACAACATCCTCTGGCAAAGAGTTCCACATGTTGACTGTGTGTTGTGTGAAGAAATACTTCCTGTTGTTTGTTTAAAACCTGCAGCCTATTAATTTCATTTGGTGACCCCTAGTTCCTGTGTTTTTGTATGGGCAAAAAGTCTCAAGCAGCAAGAGGAACAACCAACTTAAATGCACAGAAGCATGTTGCCTTTGTCCATGAGTTATATAAGAGAAATAAAAAATAAGAGTACAAAACATTATCTTAATAAAAAGCAACCAAGCAACAGGCAATAACCTAGTCAGCAAGATGTGGAATGTAAAAACTCTTTGTCAGTGTGAGGTAAATGCTATTCTGTGCCTCAAGGCTGGTGACTGCAAGACTGTATGAACAGCACCACTGCCAAATAGACCTTCCAGGTTGCTAATAAATACACAAGACAAACAGCATAATAAGCTCCCTCCCTTTTTATTATGAGAGGACAGCAAATATACATTTCACAGACTGGTGTGTAATAAAGGGAGCCCAATGTCAGCGCTCAGAAAAGTCTAGTAAGGAAAATAGCCAATAATCAATAGCTGCAAGGATAAAATTGTGCGAAAGGCAAATTAACACCACACTACAAGCACTGGGTCTCTCATTGCCTCCATTTTGTACACCGTACACAGAAGAACAGAGTCATGCACAGAAGGGGAGGGAGACAGTAAAAATATACAACCAGACTCTGCGATACTGAAGAGCACAGAGGGAGAAGTGGAAATGGTGTCTTTCTGAAATGTAAGAGGAAGGTCTGCAAAATGAATGAAGGAGGGAAAAATAATGAATACAGAGAAGTGAAGCATTGGAGAGAAAGTGGCTGCCCTGGGGATTGTTAGCAATGAGTTATTGTAAGCCTTCTTGCAGACTCAGCCCTGTCTCTCTTTCTGCGGCTCGGCATGTTGTTGGATATGGAATATCAAACATTTCTTGTCTCTTTGCCAATTATGGGATCATAAAACCATACTTATGACTAAATAATAAACTGCATTTCTTTCTGTGCTGCCTGAGGGAATTGCTGAATGGGGTAAATTGCTGCTTACACAGGGGAAGATGGCTTAAGAGGCAAACATCCAGCACACTAAGGACTCAGCCTCTCACTTCCTGAGCCTCCAGTGTAGGGGAGAAGGGATGTTTAGAGTCTTGAAGAGAGCTCCTCCTTCTGACCAGAATGACACTAAGCATCTTTGTCCTCACCTCCTCTTGGATAATGGTTTGTGCCCTGCTCCTATTAGTCTAGTACAGTGGTTCTCAAACTAGGGCTGCTGCTTGTTTAGGGAAAGCCCCTGGTGGGCCGGGCCAGTTTGTTTACCTGCCGCATCCACAGGTGTGGCCGATCGCGGCTTCCACTGGCTGCTGCAGCCCAATGGGGGCTGCAGGAAGGGCGGCCAGCACGTCCCTCGGCCCATGTTGCTTCCCGTAGCCCCCATTGGCCTGGAGCGGTGAACCGCAGCCAGTGGGAGCCACGATCGGCTGAACCTGCGGACACAGCAGGTAAGCAAACCGGCCCGGCCCACCAGGGGCTTTCCCTGAACAAGCGGTAGCCCTAGTTTGCGAACCACTGGCATAGTATATTGTTCTTGGGTTGTGCATCAGGATGCCCCAGTCCATCGCAGAGATGGCTAGATAAAGGCCATCCAAGAGATACAATTTTTAGTTTTAAAACTTGCTATTTATCAGAACACCACAATGCAGATGACTAACAAGACAACAACCGTTCCAAGCAGCAAAGTGTAACAATTGCGAACACAGACCCAAAAAAACGTATTCCTAAAACACAGGATTTTTCTTCCCTTTCGTACCCTAATATGACAATTTGTTGGCCTCACAATCTGTAGAATCACAGTCATTCTTACACGAGAGGAATTTAATAACTAATAGAGCTACCAGTGCAGACAAAGAGGCTTCCACACAGGTAGGGTTCCAGTTTTGTCTCACTTGTTTTTCAGGGACCTCACCCAGTTTGGAGATCTCTGTGGCACGGAGAGAAAACTAATGGCTAACCAATATGTTTGAAGCAAACATGGCACTACAGTGGGAGGTTGTTAGCTGTTACCAGAGCGATGAATCCTTCAGGGCCTCTTCTTGCCCTTCCCTTGATTCTCTTACATAGGGTTGCTGTCAGTCAGGTACCTGCTTCTTCTCTGCTGTCTTCTCTATTCATTCCAGGGAGTGAGGAGAATCTGTGTTTGAGTCCTAGATTCCTCCCCTTTTCCCATCATGCTCAGCACCTGTTACAAGATGAGAGAAAGCCTTCGTTCTAATTTCAGAGAGTAGATCTACATTGCAATAAAAGACCCATGGCATGGTTGCAGCTGGCCTGGGTCAGCTGTCTTGAGCTCGCAGAACTTGGGCTGTAGGGCTAAAAATTCAGTGCAGATGTTTGGGCTGGAGCCTGGGCTCTGAAACTCCACGAGGGAGGTAGGCCTTGGATCTCAGTCTTTAACTCAAGCCCAAATGTCAACATTGCAGTTTTTAGCCATGCAGCCCAAGCCCTGAGTCAATTGACCTGGGCTTTGAGACTTGGCCTGCAGGAATTTGATTGCAGTGTAGATGTATCCAGAGTAACTCAGGCAGACCTTAGGCGGCCTCCTCCTCCACTCATAGCTCTGAAGTACTAGCTCATTCTGTTCCACAAGCCCTGAGCTCCCATATTTAAATAAGAGACTATTCATTTATATTGGGATCTCCTGTCTGGCTTAAAGCTGGGAATCCTCCACCCTCCTAACACTGGTAGAGAAAGGAAATAGGAGCTCTGAACCACCTTTCTCTCAGAATTATGGTGTTCGACCCCAGCAAAACACACATCAGGAAAATAAGACAAAACTTGATAATGAAATTACATGGCTACTCACAAACTTAGTTTATGGTTAAACTTGGAAGGATTAGATTTTTATCAGTAAAAGTAGGCAAAACATTGATTTCACTGCACACACAAAAACTGGTGACAAAATATTTCCATCAATGATGACCAAAATTTACAGATAAGCAAAGTCAGAAAAATGCTGCTTGAAAACTTATCAGAGTTTGATTTAAGGATATTTACTTTGTATATTTTGACATGTGATGTTGACAATTTGTGTTTTAACCATTATAAACTTTTAACTTTTTGGATCTCAACAGATGTGGTCATTAAATAATTATTGTCTGAACCCCCTATTGTCTCCCCCTCCACACACACACACAATTTCCCACAATTCTGAAAATTTAAATTGGTTTTTAAAAAGTGCTTAATGCTCATAATTTTTTACAACTGTGAAAATTTAAATCAATAGAAATAGAAAAAGTGCTTACAAATAAACTGATAGGCATTGAAGTTATAAAATAAAAATTGAATTCTGCCAATCCTGTTCCTGGTACATCGAGCCTCTGTTTGTTTATATAAATAAATGCGACCTAATCCTCATGCCATCCCTGTATGGCACCAGTAGATATTTAGTATACAAAGAAACTGAGACCTTGTAAATTATTCTGGGCTACAGAGTGAGTCAGTGTCAAAGCTGTTGTTAGAATTGAAGAGTTACCTGGCTTTTGGATCTATGCTTAGATGTCTGAACTCTGCCTCTCTCAAGGATATTCCCCCAGAGCCAGAAGGGAAAGGATTGTAGCTTCTTCCAGAAATTTGATGGAATTGTTTTGGACTTATCTTTTCCATCTCTTTCAGCAAGCCCTGTTTTCTAAGGATGAATTCCCACAAATTGCAATAGATTTTGAGGAAAATATCTTAATCTTTGGCAAATTGCAGCCTCCTTTGAAACTGGGATCCCAGTACAGGCTTCAAATCCAATAAATACTCAGATATACTTATGTGGTCATACTATGTGGATTCTCCAGCCCTCCCTCTCCCCTGAGGGGCCACTTTGGGGAAAGGCTCCAAAGCCATTACAGGTTCTGAAGAAGGCTGGTTCCCTTACAGCTTACCGCACCTGGTTGTTGGGATGAAGTAATTGCCTTTATTGTAAATTGCACGGTCATTTTCCACAGCATCTCACCACCTGTGGAACTATGGAAAGACTACATTAGGCAGGGAAATGAATGACCCCTCTCACTGATTGCCCCAGTGCTCAATTCAACACTACAACGGCTGAATTTTTTTTAACAAAGTCTTTTTCATCAAAAAAATTGCCTTTTTTGAAAAAAATGAAACCTTTTTGCCCTCAAATCTACTTTTTTACTGAGAAATTTTAGACTTTTGCAATTATTTTATGTGGATTTTTTTATTCAAAATATCAAATGCAATAGAAAACATTTGATCGAAAAAACAATTTTCAGTGAACGCCATTTTTTGATAACTATTATAATGTGTTTGATTTTGAGTTTTTAAATAAACCAAAATTGTGAAAAAACTGAAAAATCAAATCTGGTTTTGTTTCAAATACTTTGAAATGAAAACAAGTTCATAACTTCATGCAAAACTATTTTTGATTTTTCAATCAGCTCTCCCGACCACTGGAAATTCCACAATGTGCTAGATTTCTTCTAGATGTTAGAAAAAAACAGATATATAGACGTAGAAAGGATGGGATTTGCTATGGGTCCTTTAACCTTCACAACAGACTAGGAGAAAAATACTCAGTTTAACAAATCCCAGCACTCTAGTGGTTCAATGGTCTCCCACTACAGTGGCTTTATTGTGTAAGAGCCTAAGTTTTATTCTGGCCCTTCAACCCATTACCCTTTCTGTCTCAGAAGTGAGATCCTGGCCAGCATGCCAAATCAAATGCTTCTGGCTGTATTTTAGCATATGTGAGGAAAGATGGTTTTGTGGTTAACACTTAGACCTAGGAATGAGGAGATCTGGGTTTTATTTCTGCCTCTGCCAGACTACTTTCATGACCTTAGGCCTGTCATACAACCCAACTATGCCTGTTTGCCTTTCTGGAAAATGAGGATACTAAAATTCCCCTACCACAGGGTGTTTGTGGGAGATCATTCAGAACAGGACTGGCTCTAGGCACCAGCAAAGCAAGCACGTGCCTGGGGCGGCACATTTCCAGGGGCGACATTCCGGCCATCCTTTTTTTTTTTCCGGAAAAATCCACCGCGGGGGTTGCTCTGTCGAGATCAGGAGAGCAATTTTGACTGGCTGAGACCACCTGGGGTCCAGATTTGCTGTCAAGCGGCAAAGTCACAGTCAAAGTAGAGGAAACGGTGCTTAGCTGGCGGTGAGCCGAGCCACAGGGTGCCCCTCTATCTAGGAAGAGGGTGAGCACTCAAAGCTCAGTGTGGAGGGGGTCGCCAGGGGGATGCCCGTGTGCAGGGGTGACTGAGCGAGGCGGGGGACACACCGCAGCTGGGAGGAGAGGAGAGCAGCTGTGCAAGGGGTGAAGCACCGTTTCCTCTACCTTGACCGTGACTTTGCCGCTTGACAGCGAATCTGGACCCCAGGTGTCTCAGCTGGTCAAAATCGCTCTCCTGATTGCAACAGAGCAACTCCCGTGGTGGATTTTTCCAAAAAATAAAGGATGGTCAGAATGCCTCCCCTGGAAATGTGCCGCCCCAGGCACATGCTTGCTTTGCTGGTGCCTAGAGCTGGTCCTGGCCATATATCTGTCCTGCCACCGCAGTGTGCATTGTGACTTAGTTCACTTGATGAAAGAGATGGAGCAGCTGCATAGAGAATAGCAGTTTTATTGGGCATCCAGCACGAATTTGCACCTCCTGGGAGCTGAAGCTGATTGGCAGAGAGAGCGGGATAATATCTGTTTGATTTGTCCTCCATCAAGGTCATGTTTGATTAACTGCCACTCTAAAGATCCTGGGCATCAGTAATTTAGCACAGCCCCCTCTTCTCCACACATGACAGTTTTTCTTCTTCCTTTGAAAGTTCTCTTGACTGCTCCAAACTCTATGGAGGAAAAGTGAGCGAAGGGACCTCATTATTTTAAATGGGGCTTGACAGAACGTAACAAAGAGCATAAAACAGAGCAATTTTCACAGGCAATTGCACTGAGGCAGTTAGAGCAAGGCTGAGAACTCAATTACAGCCCATTACTGTCGGAGCTGTCTCTTGCACTGTGTTTCTCTGTCCATTGGCTTCTGCAACAGGCACTTGGTATAGGCAAAGTTCACTCACTTCAGTCCTAGCTTTTTGGTTAGTGGTTCCCATCAGGCACAGATCAATGGAGGATCTTAGAGTTCCCCTCAAATCTGAGAGAGAAAAGCAAATTGGAAAAATGCTATTTTTAAGAGGGCAGTTTTAACCCTAGCTAAACAGTTACACAGCAAGATAAATAAAGTCAATTCCAGTATATATTTCTTATGATTTATTTGACAAAGTGCCTGGCACGAGCATGTACATATTATACTACATATCCTGGACCCAGTTCTCTGGTTTGGCCAAATGGTGCTTGGCACAGGTCCCAAAAAAAGGACGATGACTTTTTATGCTACCTTTATGATTTTTCAGTTCTGGGGCCTGCCACAAGCAGATTCAACTCCTCAGAGCATCCCAAAGTCTGTTTTAATTTATGACTGTCTGTGCACAGCTCCGAATGGCACTGCCAGCAGTCAGAAAGAGCTGGTGCTCAAATACACTCTGGCTATACTTCCTTCCTTCTGTGCAGGGACTGTGAACGTGAGTGGCACAGAACTCTTCCAACCTGGGAATTCTTTTTGCTAACCAGGAGGATACACAACATCTATATACATTTATTTAAGCAATTATATAGCTTAATCAATATTTATTAAGATTCTTAATTTTTACATTTTTATTATGTTAGGAAATGGTAAACGATGGTAAATGGTATTTCTTATTTATGAGATGATTAATTTTTTATGTGTCTGTCTTGCTCTGCATTTGGAAGGAAATTTGAACTCAATTAAAAATGAACAAAAATAGTTTTATTTAATTTTTTAAATGCTAACGTAAATGCGCAGGTTTCATAAGAAAAAAACTTTAATAAATCAGTTTAGTATTATATGCAAAACATTTTTTGATAAAACTTTGGATAAACAAAGGAAGTATTAGCTATAGTAAATTATTTGAACTGATTGTGTCTGATCACCATGTCCTTCAAGGTTTTAAAACTAGTAGACCTTATCCTCTTACATCTAGTTTTTATTCATAGAATGGGAGAGGAAAACAAACTGTCCTGCTTTTTTATCTCCTAATTGGTTTTTAACTTTGCATGAACTTGTCATTGAACTGAACTAGCTGAATAAACTGAAATGAAGAAAATATTCTCTCTGCACTTGCAGCAGAGGCTACCGCTGAAAAAAGTTGGATTAGTACTTCAACAAACTCAGGTTCCAGATCCTTAGCCAGTGACTTCACCAGTACACTTGTTTAACTTTCTTTAAAACTTGTCAGCAAACATGTATTGCTTAATATTATTATTTAATTTATATTAATAGATTATAGTAAATTTAAGTTTAATATAGGTTGTCAATTTCTAGTTTAATTTTAAACAGGTTTATTTTTTTTTAAATAAATCCCTATATAATTTAAATAAAAAAAATCCAATTTAAATTAAAGAAAAAAGCACAGATGTTTAGCAAGCCTCTAAGAACAAAAACTTCCAGAATCTGGCAATGGGTGACAGGGGATGGATCACTTGATGATTACCTGTTCTGTTCATTCTCTCTGAAGAACATGGCATTGACCAGTGTCAGAAGAGAGGATACTGGGCTAGACGGACATCTGGTCTGACTCAGTATGGCCCTTCTTATGTTCTTAAGAAGCTCTACTGAACATGTGCAGATGGCAATTTTCAGAAGTTTGTGTCTCAACCAAATGTAGGTGGATTTTCTTAGAGACAGGAAAGGCACTTCTCTCACCCAAAAACTGTCCCTTTGTCAAATTTCAAATCATTGCTCCAACTATGACAGTATTAGAGCTCTTTAAAGAAAAGGTGGGATGTCAAGGTTTCAAGGTTCCTCCCCCACTCTGAACTCTAGAGTACAGATGTGGGGACCTGCATGAAAAACCTCCTAAGCTTATCTTTACCAGCTTAGGTCAAAACTTCCCCAAGGTACAAAATATTCCACCCTTTGTCCTTGGATTGGCCGCTACCACCACCAAACTAATACTGGTTACTGGGGAAGAGCTGTTTGGACACATCTTTCCCCCCAAAATACTTCCCAAAACCTTGCACCCCACTTCCTGGACAAGGTTTGGTAAAAAGCCTCACCAATTTGCCTAGGTGACTACAGACCCAGACCCTTGGATCTTAAGAACAATGAACAATCCTCCCAACACTTGCACCCCCCCTTTCCTGGGAAATGTTGGATAAAAAGCCTCACCAATTTGCATAGGTGACCACAGACCCAAACCCTTGGATCTGAGAACAATGAAAAAGCATTCAGTTTTCTTACAAGAAGACTTTTAATAAAAATAGAAGTAAATAGAAATAAAGAAATCCCCCCTGTAAAATCAGGATGGTAGATACCTTACAGGGTAATTAGATTCAAAACATAGAGAACCCCTCTAGGCAAAACCTTAAGTTACAAAAAAGATACACAGACAGAAATAGTTATTCTATTCAGCACAGTTCTTTTCTCAGCCATTTAAAGAAATCATAATCTAACATGTACCTAGCTAGATTACTTACTAAAAGTTCTAAGACTCCATTCCTGGTCTATCCCCGGCAAAGACAGAATATAGACAGACACACAGACCCTTTGTTTCTCTCCCTCCTCCCAGCTTTTGAAAGTATCTTGTCTCCTCATTGGTCATTTTGGTCAGGTGCCAGCGAGGTTACCTTTAGCTTCTTAACCCTTTACAGGTGAGAGGAGCTTTCCCCTGGCCAGGAGGGATTTCAAAGGGGTTTACCCTTCCCTTTATATTTATGACACGCCCCCCAAATCTCAGCTAGGGTGAAACACTGGCTGGGATTTCTTCCTGGAGCTCTAGGAAAAACAGAGTTAATAAGACACATGCATCTCTAAATATACTACCAAGTACATAAAGACTAACAATATTTTCTACGTCTCAAGGATGATTTTAACCAGTTGATTCTGGGAAACTTTCACGGGAGAGTGCATCAGCCACTTTGTTAGAAACTCCTGAGATGTGTTGGATGTCGAAATCAAAATCTTGGAGAGCTAAACTCCACCGAAGAAGTTTTTTGTTAGTTTCTTTGACAGTGTGAAGCCACTTTAGTGCAGCAGGGTCGGTTTGCAGGTGGAAACGCCATCCCCAAACATAGGGGCGTCGCTTTTCCAGAGCTTAGACAATGGTGTAACATTCTTTTTCACCGACTGACCAGTTGCTTTCCCTCTCAGACAGTTTTTTGCTGAGAAACACTACAGGGTGGAATTCTTGATCAGGTCCTTTCTGCATTAAAACTGCTCCCACACCACGCTCGGATGCATCTGTGGAACTAGGAACGGTTTGTCAAAGTCTGGGGCCCTTAGTACAGGGTCAGACATGAGTGTCGCTTTAAGCTTGTTAAAGGCCTTCTGACATTTTTCGGTCCACTGAACTGCATTTGGCTGTTTCTTTTTGGTTAGGTCTGTCAGTGGGGCGGCGATTTGGCTGTATTGCGGTACAAATCGTCTGTAATAACCGGCCAAGCCTAAGAAGGATTGAACCTGTTTCTTTGACTTTGGGACAGGCCACTTTTGGATGGCATCCACTTTGGCCTGTAGGGGGCTGATAGTTCCTTGACCCACCTGGTGTCCAAGGTAAGTCACTCTGTTTAGGCCTATTTGACACTTCTTAGCCTTAACAGTTAGTCCTGCCTTCCTTATGTGCTCAAGGACTTTTTGTAGATGTTCCAGGTGGTCTGCCCAGGAATCCGAAAATATGGCCACATCGTCAAGGTAGGCGACTGCATATTCTCCTAATCCCGCTAGGAGGCCATCTACAAGTCTTTGGAAGGTGGCGGGTGCATTTCGCAGCCCGAAAGGGAGTACATTAAATTCATACAGCCCGAGATGTGTGGTGAAGGCTGACCTTTCCTTGGCAGATTCATCTAGCGGTACCTGCCAGTACCCCTTGGTTAAGTCCAAGGTAGAGATGAACTGGGCCCGTCCCAGTTTCTCTCATAGTTCATCTGTGCGTGGCATTGGATAGTTGTCTGGGCGAGTTACAGCATTTAGCTTACGGTAGTCCACGCAAAAACATATTTCCCCATCTGGTTTGGGAACTAGAACCACTGGAGATGCCCATGCACTTTCAGAGGGGCGGATTACACCCATCTGTAACATATCCTGGATCTCCCGTTCTATAGCAGTTTTAGCTTGAGGAGACACCCGGTAAGGTTGGACCCTAATTGGGTGAGCATTACCTGTGTCAATGGAGTAGTATGCCCGTTCAGTCAGTCCTGAGATGGCTGAGAACGTTGGCGCATAGCTAGTGCACAGCTCCTGGATCTGCTGTCGCTGCATACGCCCAAGGGTCATGGAGAGGTTCACCTCTTCCACACCACCAGCACATTTCCCTTCGTAGTCGACACCTTCAGGCCACTCAGCGTCGTCTCCTCCCTGGGCTGTAAACTGACAAACCCTTAATTCTCTGGAATAAAAGGGCTTTAGAGAATTAATATGGTACACCTTAGGCTTTCGGTTGGAGGTGGGGAATGCTACAAGATAATTAACAGCTCCCAGGCGCTCCTGGACTGTGAATGGCCCTTCCCACGATGCTTCCATTTTATGGGCCTGGAGCGCCTTTAAGACCATGACCTGGTCCCCTACTTTGAAGGAACGCTCTCTGGCATGTTTATCATACCAGGCTTTTTGCTCTTTTTGAGCATCCTGTAAGTTTTCTCTAGCAAGGGCTAAAGAGGTTCGGAGGGTGTTTTGTAGGTTGGTTACAAAGTCCAGAATGTTAGTTCCTGGAGAAGGTGTAAATCCCTCCCATTGCTGCTTCACCAACTGCAATGGCCCCTTAACCTCACGGCCATATACAAGTTCAAATGGGGAAAACCCTAAACTGTGGTGTGGTACAGCTCTGTAGGCAAAGAGCAACTGCTGCAACACTAGGTCTCAATCATTGTAGTGCTCATTTACGAATTTACGTATCATGGCCCCCAAAGTTCCATTAAACTTCTCCACCATGCCATTTGTTTGATGGTGGTAAGGAGTGGCAACCAAGTGATTTACCCCATGAGCTTCCCAAAGGTTTTCCATAGTTCCTGCCAGGAAATTAGTCCCTGCATCTGTGAGGATGTCGGAGGGCCAACCTACCCTGGCAAAAATGCCTGCTAGTGCCTGGCACACACTTTTAGCCCTGGTGTTGCTTAGAGCTACTGCTTCTGGCCATCGGGTGGCAAAATCCATGAAAGTCAGTATGTACTGCTTTCCTCTGGGTGTCTTTTTCGGAAAAGGACCCAGAATATCCACAGCTACTTGCTGAAATGGAATTTCAATGATGGGGAGTGGCTGGAGAGGGGCTTTGACCTGGTCTTGGGGTTTTCCCACTCTTTGGCACACCTCACAAGACTGGACATAGGTAGAAACATCCTTGCCCATTCCCTCCCAGTGGAATGACCCCCCCAAACGGTCTTTGGTCCTATTCACCCCAGCATGGCCACTAGGGTGATCATGGGCTAAGCTCAAGAGCTTGGCCCTGTATTTAGTTGGAACTACCAACTGTCTCTGAGGATGCCAGTCTTCCTGGTGTTCCCCAGAAAGAGTTTCCTTTTATAAAAGTCCTCTTTCTACAACAAACCTGGATCGATTAGAAGAGCTGAGAGGCGGTGGGTTGCTCCGTGCCACCGTCCAAGCTCTCTGGAGGCTTTTATCTGCTTCCTGTTCGGTCTGGAACTGTTCCCTTGATGTTGGAGACATCAGTTCCTCATGGGATTGTGGACCTAGGCTTGGTCCCTCTGGAAGCGATATAGGGGATGGAGCTGTTTCTGTTGACTGTGAACCGCTCTCCGCTGGTGCACTATGTTGGGATTCAGGCTCCGGCTGAGCCTCTTGTGTAGGGTTATCGGCTGCTGCCAGTTCAGGTTTGGTGGGGCCCTCTGGTGTTGAGGTTGCGAGTACTGGATTCAGTGCTGACACTGGGTCTGGTGTTGGTTGTTCGGCTGGTTCCGGTTCTGGGACTGGTTCCGTCTGGGTCTCTGGGACTGGATCCACTACTGCTGTTGCAGACATTGGCCTGGGGTCCGGGTCCATCACCTCTGACCAGGTCCTGATAGAAGTTTCCGGAACAGAGCTAGGCCTCACGGCTTGTTTAGCCTGGCTGTGGGTGACCGTTCCCACCCTCTTGGCCTGCTTCACATGATTGGCCAAGTCTTCCCCCAACAGCATGGGGATGGGATAATCAACATAGACTGCAAAAGTCCACATTCCTGACCAGCCCTTGTACTGGACAGGCAACTTGGCTGTAGGCAAATTGAAAGAGTTGGACTTGAAGGGTTGAATCGTCACTTGGATCTCTGGGTTGATTAAATTGGGGTCCACTAAGGAAGCATGGATAGCTGACATTTGTGCTCCGGTGTCCCTCCACGCGGTGACCTTCTTCCCACCCACACTCATAGTTTCCCTCCACTCCAAGGGTATCTGGGACGTATCTGGGCCTGCGGACCTCTGGTGTGATTCCGGTGCAATGAACTGTAATCTGTTGGGGTTCTTGGGGCAGTTGGCCTTAACATGCCCCAGCTCATTACATTTAAAACATCGTCCAGCTGACGGCTCACTGGGGCGAGGTGGGTTGCTGGAGAATGGGATGGTGGGACGATAAGGGGTCTGGAGGGTTCTTTGGGAGGTAGGTGGGGCCTTGGGCGGCCCCCGGTAATAGGGTGTGGTCTGGGGTTGTCCCTTCTGGTCTCCGCTCCAACTGCGACCAGTTTTCTTCTTCTCTGCCACCCCCACCCATCTGGCTCCAATCTCTCCTGCCTCGATTACAGTTTTGGGCTTCCCATCTAGGATGTATCTTTCTATTTCCTCAGGAACACCCTCTAAGAATTGTTCCATTTGCATTAGGAAGGGCAAATTTACTGGAGATTCAACACTTGCTCCTGATATCCAGGCATCCCAATGTTTCACAACGTGGTAGGCATGTCGGGTAAATGACACATCTGGTTTCCACCTTAGGGCTCTGAACCTCCGACGAGACTGCTCGGGTGTTATCCCCATTCTGACTCTCGCCTTGGATTTAAACAGTTCATACTTGTTCATGTGTTCTTTAGGCATTTCAGCTGCCACCTCAGCTAAGGGTCCACTGAGCTGCGGCCTCAGCTCTACCATGTATTGGTCAGTAGAGATGTTGTACCCAAGGCAGGCCCTTTCGAAGTTTTCTAGGAAGGCCTCACTATCATCGCCTGCCTTGTAGGTGGGGAACTTTTTGGGATGGGAAGTGGTACTTGGAGAAGGATTACAGGGTTTGTTGGGATATTCTGCTGAGCCTTTATCTTCTCCATCTCCTCCACATACTTCCTCTCTTTTTCCTTCTCCTCCAGTTCTTTGTCCCTTGCTTCCATAGCTCTCCTGTGAGCAGCCGCTTGGTGTTGTTCTGCCTCTTTCGCTGCCTCTCTCGCTGCCTCCCTTTCTTGTTCCTTCTCCTCCTTCTTCAGCCGCATGAGTTCTATCTGTCTTTAATGTTCCCTTTGTCTTTCCTCAGCCTGAAATCTGGCTAATTCCAGCTTTTGTCGAGCCATGGATTTTGTCATTCTAACCTCTTTGTTTTTAACTAACTTTACACTCGAGGTTTAGAAATAAACAAACAAAACTTGGCTGTAAAATTTTGCTGTGCTGGAATAGAATACCTATTCTCTGATAGTGATTGTCAGCCTACAGAAAAAGACAATTCCCTTGTCTCTGCTCTGGGCCCAAATCAAAGCAAAAAACCTCCAACTACTTGGAAATCTGCTTACCAGCAGCCCAAAGGAAAAAAAAAATTCCTTTTTAAACTTGTGCTCCTTGTAAAAAATCAAAATCCTAAAAAAAAAAACCCCTGCCACTTTTGTCTCCAGGCAAATGGGTAGAACACCACCCCCCCCCCATTTACTTTTAGGGAAAAAAAAACTCTGGGTTGGAAGACTGTGAATTTCCCTGCAGGAGTTAAGTACCCTGCCTCCAGGCAAAGAAAACCTGCAAGATAACAAATCCAAAGTTAAGCATCCCTGCCCTATCCAATCCATCATAGACAAGTCAGAGATTTCCTGCATCTTGTTAGATCAATGTGTTTGCTTGTAAGAGGCAGGTGTTCCTGGAAAGACACTTAAAAATTACAGTGAGCCAGCATCCCATTAATTTTTCAGAGCCTCAGCAGAATAGAGCTGAGCTTTGACCGGCTATTTGGAGGGAGCACTAGTGCTGCCTGTGATGTGACCCTTGTGCAGATGTAGGCAATCACTCAGTCTCCTACCTTCAACCCCTAAAGCTGGCATCCAGCTGAAGGAGGCCTCTCCCAAGCAGCTGTGCACACGTTCTCTGGTGAGGAAGACATGGAGGTAAGCAAAGATGAAAGGGAATGTGCCAAAGAGGTGGACACAAAAGGCTGAAAATGAACATGTCTTAGAATATTTTATGTTCTGATCACTCTGAGGGAATCAGGTGGCCTGGCTTTAGCCAGGCTGGTATATTTCCATGCTGGTTAAATCTCATTCTCTGTCTCCTATGTTAACTCATTTTCTTCTGTCTTGCTTTATTGCCAACATATGAAAATATTTTTTGAGGGACAATCTTGAGGGAGATTTTTGCCTGCTGGGGCCTCAGCTGCCAGAGGGCTTTGTGCACACTCTGGGACATCTGAGGTTACTTTTAATGTGGATATTTTAACTATTAGGGCTTCACTGGGGTTAGTTACGTCTCCAGGAATTCAGATGCTTATTGAAACCTAGGTAGGAGTCCCCAAGAAGCTGCACAATCCGCCATTACTGTGTGTATCCCTCTTCAAACTGTGGCATGCCAGGGGCCAGCTCTACCCCACTGATATTTTCAGTGAGCTGACAGTAAGCCTCATTCACCACCTGACACTTTCAGGGCTTATTCCTTGTAAGCTATCTGGGGCAGCGTCACAGGCCAGACGGCCCTTTAAGGGGAGTCAAGCTCAGCTGGGGATCAGGTAGACTCTACTGGGAGAGTGCGAGGGTTTGCCCTAAAGGCTGAGAGAGCACAATTCCCCCTCCAGTCACTTGTCCTTTTTCCTCTGAGGCTAGCGTGGTGGTCGGGTGGCACCTGGTAGATACATGACTCTTCTCTCCACTTCAGCCGCTCTGTACTCTTCTCCACACTTAGACACCCACCAGCAGGAGAGGAGGAGAGTAGCTGAGGCAAGGATCTGGGGAGTAGTCAGCCTCTGACCTCCTGCCTGATCAGTGGAATAGCTCCTTGTGGCAGGAAGCCAGCAACTTTTCCTTAAACTGCTAACAGTGGTGCCATGTTGGCAGGGCCTGTCATTACTCAGGGCAGATTTTAAAAGCCTGGATGAAATAGGAGAGTCAACAAGTATTTCTGGCATGCCCTGACCAGTAAAACTAAACTTTCCTCCTCACCTGAACAAACTCCCTAGGTAAATGTGAACACTGACTTCAGTGGGAGACTTCTCTGATGAAGAACTTCCTGGTTTGGTCAGTACCAGTAGTTTAATATATTCAGTGATGGGTCATAGTTCCTCTCTCTCACTCTGTCTTGTCTTGTCTTTTCCTTTCATTTCCCTTCCCCTCTCTTTCTTCCCTATCTCATCTCACTTGCTGTCACTTTTCCCTCCATTCTTTCTTCTCGCGCTCTGTGTACGTATCTTCCACTCCACCCCTTTGCTGCTGAAATGCCACTTTCAGTTCTTAAATGGGATTATATGAGCCATGTGTTAGAGATTAGAAACAGCTTTTCTGGCTTGTCTTATAATTTATTATGTCCTCTTATCCCCATCGTAAGAGGACATTATTTCTTTTAAGGTTCCTTTAGGCCAGAATAGATTATTTATTTGTATTACTGTAGTGCCTAGGAGCTCTAGTTATGTGCTAGGTGCTGTGCAAACACAGAACAAAAAGATGGTTTTGGCCTCCCGTTTGGCCTTGATTTCCAATTTCATAAAGAGAGAAGAAAGCCTATTTGTGAGCTTTTCATTCATGCTGTATGAATGTGCTTCCCATTGATAAGTGGGTAGAGGGAACCCCCATTTTTTGTCATACCATACCCCAAAAGAAATAGATGGTTTGCATTTTTAGGCACTTTTCTACTGGTCCAATTCCAAATTTTGCTTTGTTTATTAAACTACAGGTTTGAAGGTCCAAAATCTGGATGTATCTCTTTACATTCTTCTGATGTAGAAAGAGAAAAATAGCTGTAATTCTTCTTTAAGGGCCTGTTCTACCTCCCATTGAAGTCAATAAGAATCCTTTCAGTGACTTCAGTGGAGGCTGGATGAGGCCCTAACACAGTAGTGTTCAAAGGAATGATTCAAGATTTTAGTGCTTGGTTTTAGTGGCTGTTACACAGCAACCAAGTGTGCACAATGGATCCTCATGCACTTAACCATATCAGTAACCTGTGGACCAAGGAGGAGTTACATGAAGGGTTGCGATAGGCTAGTGGGGGAAAAGTAACTTCAGGTTTTTGCTTCACACTTTTGGTGGAAAAATAAAATAAAACTGCACAATTTTGCAAGAGTTGCCGTAGTTGTGTCTAAATATGCATATTTTGTGTAATCCTGGAAATTGGCAATCTATTTTTAAGCAGTATTGTGATTATTTCCAGGATTATAGAACATTTTCAATTTTCCTGGTTTCACCACAAATATTTTCTGGTCTTGATAAATACCTCATGTTATGTTCAGAAAACTACAGGGATTCTCCTAGATCCTTTGGACCACTCCTGTAAAAAGATATTTCAACTAGATTTATAAAATACCTGAAGATAACGAATAAGTTTGGCTAATAAGAACCAACCCATAAATTGGCCCATAATTCAAACAAAACTTGACAGGAGATTTGAAAAAAAATTGAACTTTTAAACAAACAAACAAACAAACAAACAAACTATATTTCACACTTTCCTTGGTTCTGTCTGTGACCAGAAGCAAAAGCGTAAAATGCTGTAAGAAAGGCTGGACTTGTGATATTTCTGGTCTCTCTGGAAACAGGAAGTGCTAGATTTCATGACAGAGTCTGTTTTCCAGGGATTTCTTGCCCAGTTTTGTATCCAAGGGGTGTGCATAAACATTCTGTGATGTTGCAGTCTATATGATTTTATAAAAAATATGCTAATGAATGTGAATATAATGTAACTAGAATATGCTTCATGCAAAAGGTCTCTTGTAAGGTATCATTACAAAGCTTATAATCTACTTAGTGTGGTCATCCTATTTATATAAACGTATCACTCTTGTATCTGAAACTAGAAATATTAAATATAACTCCGAGGGCCTATTGTAATTATGCAAAGTGTGGGCCATTAATGGTGGTTGGGAATCTTCATGGCTCCCATCAGCCAGGACAATTGACTGTGGATGGCTCTGTTTGCAGGCAGGCCTTCCTGTGAGTCAGGCTGGGAGGAATGAAGGCTTTGGAGTCTCACAGGACATGTGACCAAGTCATCTGGTACTGAAATCCATCTTAAACCTGGTGCTTTTCCATTTAAAAGGGAGCGTGGGAAGAGACCCAGAGAGACAAAGGATTTCCGCCTTGTGCCAAAGCCATATTAGGGGGTGGAACAGAACAAAAGGGGCGGCCATCATGAGAAATCCCCTAGCTACTACCTGAGCTGGAACAAGGGCTGTACCAGGGGAAGGATTGTACCCAGACTAGGAAGGCATCCAGTCTGTGAAAGAAACTTATTGAAACATCTCTGAGGGTGAGATTTTATCTGTATTCAGTTTTATTACTGTACTAGGCTTAGATTTGCGTGTTTTATTTTATTTTGCTTGGTAATTCACTTTGTTCTGTCTGTTACTACTTGGAACCACTTAAATCCTACTTTCTGTATTTAATAAAATCACTTTTTACTTATTAATTAACCCAGAGTATGTATTAATACCTGGGGGAGGGGGCAAACAGCTGTGCATATCTCTTTATCAGTGTTGTAGAGGGCGAATAATTTATGAGTTTACCCTGTATAAGCTTTATACAGGACAAAACAGATTTATGTGGGGTTTAGACCCCATTGGGAGTTGGGCATCTGAGTGTTAAAGACAGGAACACTTCTTAGTTGCCTTCAGTTAAGTCTACAGCTTTGGGGCACATGATTCAGACCCTGGGTCTGTGCTGGAGCAGACTGGCGTGTCTGGCTCAACAAGACAGGGTGCTGGAGTCCCAAGCTGGCAGGGCAAGCAGGGGCAGAAGTAGTCTTGGCACATCAGGTGGCATCCCCAAGGGGGTTTCTGTGATCTAACCCATCACACATTCCATCTTTTGATTCCTCATCTTTTAAATCTTTTAAGTTAGATGTACTGTATTAAGCTCTGATCCTGCAGCCAGATCTGGGCTGATGGGCCCTTGAGCACGAGATCTGTGTAGCTGCCAGGGTCTGCCAGTTCAGATCTGATTGCAACCCCAGGGCCATATTAATTATGCATCTTAATATGGTAGACTGTCTTCCAGAATCCAGGTCAGAAATGCAATTGTTGCCATAAGCTTTGTGAACATTTTGGGCTGTTTAAGTCTTAAGCTCCGGTAGAACCCTTAGTATGGAAAAAGCAGCTGACAATGTGTCTCTAGCCTGTGGGTATTCTTCATAGAACAATTGGGAATGGAATCAATTTCTAATTGCTTCGCTAGTCAATCCCCTTAAATTATGACAGAGATGATTTAATTATTCCTAAACTATCCCTCCCAGATGGATGCCCAGCCCAGCCTTTCATAACTCCCATGAAGGTGAATTCACAGAAATGCTTGCTTTTCTTAAAATATTAAAATATCGCATTCTCTTACAGTAATAAGCCATCCCATTGTAGCAACAGTTCCCAGCCTTTGCCATACAGGGACATTGTTCTCCGTAGTGGGACCCCGACTCTCCATCCCTGGGACTCTGGTGGGATTGTGGGTCTTGTACCTAGGTCCTCAGGCCATCCTCAGACTGCAGCCACAATCCAGCAGCTTACTGTTACCAGTAGGGGGTGTGGGCTGGTGGACCCTAGCTCACCATAGGCACTGCCCATGAAGCTCCCAATTGGAGGCAATGTCTAGCCTCTTCCATTGGATCAGACTTGCTATTTAAGCCAGAAACAGGCACAGGAAGTTGTCTGAGCAACTAGATGAATCCCTGGCTGGCTACTACATCGGACCCTGCCTTTTTGCCTGACTCGTGAGCCCTGCAGTGTTCCTGCCCTTTTGCCTTGTCCAGCTCCCTACTTCTATGTCCCACTCCTGGCTACTGACTCCAACTCTGACCCTTGGGTCAATTCCTGACTCTCACTCTGGCTTGGACCTTTGGCGTGACTCCCAACTCTGTCGCTGACCTGAGTTTTCTGGCTCCTGCTCTGACCACTAGACCTGGCCACCTACATCCTGGACTATGACAGTTTACTTGGACCACCAAACCCTCTGAGTGGGGCAGGGGCACTGAAACAATTTGCATAGTAGGGGTGCTGAGAGCCATTGAACCAAACTGTAAACCATGTATATGATAGAAACCACTTCAACCCAGAGGGTGTGGCAGCACCCGCAGCACTCCTAGTTCCAGCACCTATGGAGTGGGTTCCAGCCAAGTATGCACCCAGCAGAGCTCCCCCTACTCTGAGGAGCAATGGTACTCCACCAAGAGTACTTGGTTGCCCACCTCCAGATGGGCAACCAAGCCATGCAGGTGCAGATCATGCAGCTGGATGCTGAGAATTAGGCACTGCAGAGCAAGTCCATCAACTCTGTGCAGAGAACGAGGTGCTCTGGGTCCTACTGGCCACATCACCCCTGAGCCAGGACCTGTCGTCCCCTTCCTGGAGCCCTTCAATGGCAATCGTTCCAAATTTCGAAGTTTTGGGAACTCTTCTTCTTGTTTCACCCGCAAACATACTTGTCCAACCAAGCTAAGATACTCAGCTTGCTGACTGGGGACGCATTGGACTGGGCCTCCCTGCTGCTGGAGGACAGCAATCTGGTGCTGTTTAGCTAGGATGCTTTCCAGCAGGCAGTACTAACCATCTTTGGTGACCCCAGATGTGCTCACTCTACTGAGGCCACCTTGCAGAAGCTGTGGGAGGGGTCAGGCACAGCCACCTCCTATGCAGCACACTTCCACCATCTCACATCAGGCACAGAGTGAAATGAGGCAGCCCAGCTGTTCCAGTCCTGTTAGGGCATGCAGGATGAGATCAAGGATGAGTTGGCTAGAGTGGAGACCCTGATGGAGCTGGGTGCCTTTATCGATCTCGTTATTAGTTCCAGCAATCAGCTGTGTGAATGGTAAGACGAAAGAAGATAGGTGGCATTGGAGCTGTGCTCACTGCTGTTGGGTCCCACTCCACAAGTCAAGTCAAGGCAGATCAACTTGGCCTGCCGACTGCTTACCCCTGAGGAAAGGGAGCACTGGCAACGATTCAACTTGTGCTTCCAGTTGTAGTTCAGATGCCTGAGAGCCCCATTTTCCCTTGAGGGCTGGGTTCCCTGGCTGGACTTTATCTCCTGGGATGCACCACAGTCTTTTCCTCATGCTCAGCCGCTGCAGTGCATTAAGAAAAATTTAGTTAATGGGAAAACCTGGCTCACAGAGAGGAATGGGAACACGAGGCACCCAAACTAACAGATCTACCCCAGCTAAGGAGGGTACCCTTCGCTGGGGTAGATCTGTTAGTTAACTGGGGATGAGGCACCCAAACTACACAGATCTACCCCAGCTAAGGATCTAGCCCAGGATGTTTTAACAAACTGCAAAGTCTGTAAGCTTAGTATCCCCTGTCATTCCATTTTCAATCCTCTTGTTTGAAGTTTTGCTGATTCTTACCTCCATTTGGTCCTTTTCTTACCTTCTGGATGTCCTGTTCTACCTCCCACAGTATATTGGGAACTCACACTAAAGACAATGGGAATTACTCCCATCCTGCAGCGGGACAATATGGCACCTGGGATAGAAGATTGTCTTGTTCACTTTCACCTTGCTTTTCAGTTACTGATTTTTCCTTTCCTCATTTGTTTGTTCTCTCTTCTTCTCCAGTCCTATTCTCTCTCTTCTCTGATGTCCTGTTTTGTTTTATTGGGACACATTCTTTGATGGTGCAAATTGGCATGGTTCAACTGAAATCAAGAGAATTCGTTCTTATATAGCCCCACTGCTTCACTCAAACTTGAGGTTGTGATGCCACTGCTGAGATCGAGATTGCACTTCCATATTAAATCGCACTCATTTATAACTTTCTCAGAAATGTTACCTTTGGGACTGAATTTTTGCATGCTTGGTCTCAGTCCAGAAATGAATTTGTTTTGGAAAGTTTGATAAACATCAATTCAGCTGCCTTTTTGAGTTATTCACTCAGGGGGTGGGGGGCAGAAGTGATTTTTCAATAGTTAAGACATTTTGCATATGCTTTTCATCCCCAAACCAACATTATTTTGAAAATTCATCCTTGGAGTGCATGTACTGCTGAATGATGCACTGCCTTGTTTGAAGAAATTTGGTTTGGAAATTACATAGTTCTAAACATTAGAAAATTGTGTGCTGAGTATGCACAATACATTATTTCCTTCTCTGATTTAAGCTGCTTCCTAAGTTTGATTAATGGTCCCAGGTGTGGATATTTGTTTGCATTCTCATAAAAATTAGAGATGGAAAAGATCTATTACATCATCTAGTTCACCCCATGCTAAAGGATTGTTCCCTACAATACATATGTCACATGACAATGGTTAAGAACCAGAGAAAGTCACTTTTTTATAATAGTGAACAAGGAACATTATTAGAATTAGGAAAACAGTATTATCTCTAAAAAGTCTCTCTCTGTGTCTAACTCTGCTTCACAGTAGAATGTCCATCTTAAACCTTCTCCAACACCCGTTTTCTCTGGTTTCCTGCTACAGATTTAAAGAAACAGTGAACATATCATCACAGAGTTTGAGGGTATTGTCCAGTCTAATTCAAACATCTTGAACAATGGCATTTGCACCACGTATGGTGGGAGTTTGTACAGCCTAAATATCTTGAATACATGATCCTTGGCACTTAACATTAAGAACTAGATAATTTAAGATATCACATTAGTTCTCATAACAACCTGTTGTGCTACCCTAAACAACTCTTTTCCCTTGTTGGTGTTTACACCTTACCTAGAAATATATAATTTCTTATGCTGTCCCCAATTCATTTTCACATAGACAAGCTAGACATATTTAGCTCTTAATCTTTTTTCATGAGACAGTTCCTCCGGATCTTTAATCATCTGATCTTTTTCTCTTTCACCATAGTAGATAGGTATAAAAAAATTCTGTTGCATTTCTCTTATCTCCCTCCAATTTTTCAATATCTTTCTGGTAATGAACACAGTATTTCAGGTACTGTCCTTTGGGGCACGTCTAGACTAGGAAAATAGAACTGGTTGGAAAATGGTAAGTATTTTCCATGAAAAATTCTGGAAAAAAAATGGAATTTTGTAAATCTTAGGGTTTTTTTAAAGAAAATGTTGGTGAAAAAACAGAATTTTCAGAAACAAATTTTCCACGAAAAGACCATTTTTTGAAAAAAAAAAAGTTTTGCATGAAAAAATGTTGACATGCTCTGGAAATAGGTTATGTTTTAAAGCTGGTAGATAATACAATATTAAACAGGTTTTGCATCTAGGGAAGACAAGGCAAAGCATGTTTACTATTGAGTTAGCTGATCATGGTCACCCCTTCTTTCTCCAGTTAGATTAATCTTGATCAGCTAACTTGTTTTGGGGGAAAACATACAGTCAGAATTTTTCTCCTTAACTTTCCAACTTGTCACCTCAGCACCCAACCTGAGACATCTTAAAGGAGTCTGATTTTAGGAAGTTCTGAGCATCCAGCCTTAGGACACTAAAAAAAAATGGAGGCATCCAAAATTACCAGGCACTTTTGAAATTGTGGCCTAATTGTATTTCTAGATCACACACAATGATACTGCACATAAGGGCAGTAGTGCAAGACTTTATGATAAATAGTAGCTAAAGAATGCAGGGAAATGGTGGGATCTTGCAGTATATAGGGCATAGAGGTTCCAACTAAAAAGTGGGAAATGGTGCAGAAATAGTCTACATAGCTAGTATTGAATTACTAAACTAATCTGAGCCACCAGCATGGCTTGATGCAAAAGTACAATGAAAGACAGCCTTTTGTGGTCCCCTGTGTTCATATTGCAATTGTGAATAACTTGCAGAGAGGTAATTTGTCACCTTGTTCTTATAGGGGAGAGAAGACAGGGGGTGGGAGGGAGAGGGGGAACAGATAGGGGCCAATATTTCATTTCTCCATTTTCCTAATGGAATTATTAGTTACTTGTGATCTGTCAGTTGCGCAGGAGTTTCATGGGGAAAAGTCATTGGGAAACCATGTCTTTGATAGAAGGGAGGACAGACATTTAATAGCATATGAAATCCATTCCATCTGGATGGTACAAGGAAATTATCTTCCAAGGAGATGGACAGGCCCAGGGAGCATTTAAAAAAACCTTTATTCTTCTTGGGTTTAAAAAATGTTTTAAATAGGGAAAATCATTCTGGCACATCCACAAACCTCCTCCTATTAACAAACTGTTTTCTGTACTCATTCTTTCCCCTCAGTATTTTGATTAGCTATTAAAGACTAGGTCACAGTGCAGACTCCTCCCCTTTGCTCCTGCATTGTTAGCAATGGAGTCAGCTGGAGGTGGCAGGGGAATAGAATTATAATGCCTCAGATTGATTCAGCAATGTTTGAATACTTGCCTTGGCTGTGGGTGTATTGGGATATTTCTGCTTTTTTGCCCACCTGGAAGAGAAGGTGCTGAACACAGGAAAAGACTCATAAAGGCAGAGAAGCTGTTTCCTATGTAATAGGATTTCCTTTGAGATCAGAGCTCTGTTGTAGCCATAGAAATATATTAAAGGAAGGACCACCATTGATGAGGCCTCTGTAATCACAGGACATCAATAATGGGGGATATATGTACCTGATCCTAAAAATGGATTCTTGCTCAAGGCTCCAGAGGAGAGTGAGGAAAAACCAAGGACTCTGGCAATGTGCCATGTGGTAGGGGAGGGACCTCTACTTCATCTCTGCTTGTGTCTGTGAATAAAATGAAAGCCATCTCAAAAGTATCAATGGGACAGAGCTGCAAAGCCTGGATACGAACTTCCCCAAAAGCATGAAGGTGTTTGGGTCTGGAATTCCTGTTTGGGCCATTATAGAACAAGGGGAAAGCTGTGGGAAAAAAAGCTGGAGATAGACCATGCCAGAGTCTGGGGGTGTTTGAAAACAGGTTGGTTTGATTTGGGCCTCTCTCTATTGAAAAATTTTGAAAATGTGACGAAAGTCCATAAGATATATATTTTAAAAAGTTTTAGTTAATATTTTGGAAAGAATCCTGGGTTTATGTGAAAGGAAAGATCCTGTTTTTACAAATACTGCACTGCAGTATTTGATAACTAAATTCTACGTAGGCTAGAAAAGAAACTCCAGCTTGAGATGTGTCTGGAATTGGCCAATTGCATAAAAGTAAAGTAATCACTGAAGAGACAATTGGTGCCTCATTGTCAGAACCTTTAAGCATCCCTTGATCGATGCAGCTGGCTCTGATAAGAGTCCCTGTCCAGTCATCCTCCTCTGGAAAACAGTGGCAACAAATTATGGCTATAAGGCAGTATGCTGGAGGGAGATGAAGGGGAATTTTGTGAGATGCAGAGAAACGCCTGAAGGAAGAGAGGAAAGGAGCCTTTGTTTCATAGTTGTATGTGAAGTTAAAGTCTCTGAATGACACATCTCCTTAAAATCCTCTACTAGACAACAATCACATTGTTCCAGTAAGCTGAGCCACTTGATAATTCCCTTGCTATGTTCTGCATCATCAGTCTCTTTGACCTGCAGCCATGGTTGTCTTCAGTGCGCTTCCAAAGACCCATGTATCTTTTGTGTTGCCATGCTTCTCTGACCTGCCATTTCATCAGCTCAGTTCAAAAGGCTGTTTGATTGTCTCCAGATATTAACAAGCCTTTAATAGCTGCCATCCGTGCAGTCTACATGTACAAAGTATGATTAAATTCAACCACTTCTCTGCCCCCAGCACCCTATTACAATAATGTCAAATTCTGATAATCTAGCCAAGGGGGGGGGGGAATCGAAGTTAGGGCTGCCTATCTATTTCTGACTTGCTGCACTGTGTGCTTAGATAGAACTGCTATCAGACACATCATTCCCCCAACCAGGCAGCACCCACCCACAGAACAGGCTGAATAAAGGTGGCACCACGTTAAAAAGAAGTAGAATACTATGAAAGCTTTAAGGTTGTTATTGTCATGCCTGAGGTTCTGACTGAGTTTTTACTTACTCAGGAAAACTCCCACTCTCGTCAGTTTGTAGCGGATCTAAGTAAAAATGAAGCAAAATCAGAGTAAAGACTTCAGGTTTTGCTTCTGTAATGGGGAGTTCACCCTACCCCCCCCCAGCCTAGAAGGGGTTAATGAGGTTGAGGAGAGACCAATTAACCAGATAGGCTACAGCCAGTGGAATTAGTTAGCCTAAGTAATCCATGAATAATGATAGAACCTAACTGGGGAAGGACCAGGTGGAGCTAGAATAAAGCCAGGAAGCTTGTAGTAGAAGGGGGCTCCAGTGAGGGAGCTTGTAGTTACTCTCTGCACAGTAGAGCGGGAGATTAGGTGGAGAGGGTGTAGGGAAAGGCAGCAAGGTTTAAGAAGGTTCAGACCTTGACTGTTGATTTAGAGGGTCCTTTAGCTGGAACCCAGAATAGAGGGCAGGCCTGGGTTCCCCTACCAGCCACTGGGAAAGTGCTCTGGTTTGGGAAGTGAAGGGCGGACTGCCCTCTGGGATGACGAGACATTGATACCCTGGAAGGGAGAAAACACACAGTGACCTGGCCAGAGGAACAAGCTAGGAGAGCATCCTTAGTTGCAGAGAGTGAGCAAGAGCAGCCACAAGGGGGCACCCCAGTAGTGAGTGGACTCCATGAGAGCATTCTTGGGATGAAGTTCTGGCCCTACTGAAATCAATAGCTAAACTCCCATGGTCTTCAGTTGGACCAGGATGTCACCCCTGGTTATTAATGATAGTGCAACCCTTCTGCCAGATACAACAGTAGCAACAAGAACTGACTCAATCTGTCTAGGGCTCCTTTGCTAAAATAAATAACACAATGGCTTGAGTTCCCACGCGGAGCCATGCTCTGACCTCTGGCTCTGGAAAGTTCAAATTTAACCTCTCTAGTGACTTTTGCAGGTGACTCTGTGGTGACCTGGCTAGGATAGGCTTTGCTAACTGTGAGAGAGGCCGAGGCAAACCAAGACAAAAGGGATACATTTAAATTTTTAGAACTTTATAAGGGGAAAAAATCCCAAATTATACCAGGAGCATAAATAATATAGAACATAACAAACTCTTGGTTACCAACTCATTAACCTTTGTGGGCTAGTACAGATTGTACAGTTAATACTGAACCTTGTTTTTGACAAGAACAAAAGAGATTGCTTAACAATATGCAGTGTCACTTCAGAGAAAAATAAACGTTTCCTCTCCTTGGCTCCTCTCTTGCTGTCTTGTTTGTTGCTTCTCTTCGGTGTGAAGGACTCCTTAGATTTGATGTTCCTGCGGCTGTTCCTCTTTTCATCGAGTTTATCCACAAGTGGGGTTTCTTCACTTACTGGGTCCTCGCTTGTCCATTAGGCACCTTTGAACTGTACTCCTTCAACAGATCTTCAGTCACTCTCTGTGTTCATATACTTTAGGTCCCCTCTGAGTGGGCTTCTCGTTTACCATTTTTAGGATCTGTTTGCATCCAACACAGCTTTTTGATCAATTCCTTTTTTCACCAGTTAGTTTTCCTCTGAGTTTTCTTCCTTTGACACTCTCTCTCTCTGGTAAGTCTGCAGATTTTATTTCCCTCTACTTCCCTTCTCTTATAGCATCTGCTCACATACCCAAGTCTATTTTCCCCCTGCTTCTGTTGAGCTGAAACCTTCCCGATTGTCCTTCTTTCCTCCTCCTCACTTTCCAGTCCCCTACTTTAATTCTCCTGTTCTTCTTGTATTTTATCTCCTCACCTCCTACCCCAGCTCCAGTTCATCCGCTAGCTCAGCATCTCCATTCTTCTCCTTCTCTAACAGCTGTGTCCAGCTGCCCCCTTGGGGTGGATTCTGAGCCCCCTCCCCAGCTCGAGCTGCCCTCTCCCTGTCTGTCTCTCTCCCCAGGACAGCATTCTGTGCTGCTGCGTCACAACGGCAGCAGGTGCATTGCCAGGATGTGGGTTACTACGGCTCTTCCCCACACACTGGCGCTCAAAAGTCCTTGGGAACATGGAACGACAAGTGCCTTTTATTTAGGGAAAAGGGGGGAAAACCCCAAACAAAAGTACCCCCTTTTCTATATATTTACATACATACAATAAAAGGAACAAAACCCAACCCATGCGTCAGGAGTTTAGCCAACCCCACAGTTCCAATATATTAATTGTCTGGCTTGCTGTGCCCACCTAAAACCCTCTCACAGGTCCAGTTTGACTAAGGAGTAGCCAGGGGCAGTAGGTATTGGCTCTCCTCCTACTGTCTACTCCAGTCCAGAGAAGTCCACAGCACCTGCTCCTATGCGCAGCAACCTGATCCATTTCTGTGATGTCAGTTCTGCCGTTGCTGGTCTGGTTGGGCCTCGCTATGAAGTCAGTCCTGTGCTGCCTGTCAGGGCACTATGAAATTAGCTGTGCACTGCTACTGCTGCCAGGTGGGGCCTTGTGAAGTCAGCCGTGTGCACTGCTGCCCTTTGGAGTCCTGCAGAATCACTCCACATAAGATTTTCAGAATCTCATATGGGGAACTCTGTGCAGGGACCCTGTTTTGCTCTGAGTCCCTGCTCTCTGGGAGAGTACATCTGATCACTAAGGTGAAGTCCTCCATCCTCTCTTTTAAATCCCATTCCCTAGCCAGAGTTCACTGCCTGTAAAGTCAGTGTGACCCTTTCCAGAGCATATCTTGCACAATTCCTATACTGTTTCAGGAGTGTAGTTACTGTAACAAATTAGTGTCATTTATACACTCAGAACATAGGCACCTTCCAACTAAAGCAACAAAGCTCAGTATGTGGAATTTTGGGTAAACAACATTAAAATTCATGTAAGAGCTGATTTTTTTCCCATGCGAAGCCAGAAGAACGTTCCATCCATGTAAATCCTTCTAGCTCTGGGGCTTGCAGCAGTAAATATTCACAGAGTTAGAGCTGATTAGTTGGAATTTGCCAATTTGGCAAAATTGAAATGTTTTGCGGAGATCATCCGATTTTGCCAAAGTCCTAATAGAACTTTCCTGCCTACGCACCCTTCCTGGATTCTTATCAGATCTCCTGGTGGGCTGCTGGGGAACTCGGGCTCCCAGCTTCTGAAGTTCTGGAGCAGCCAACCAGGTAGACTGCTCCAGGACTGGGGGCCCCATGATTGCCAGGATCCATGACCCCTAGAGCACCCAGCCATGTAGCTTTCCCTCGGTGCCAGGAACCCCATAACTTCCAGGGCCTGTTCCATTCCCTTTTGTGGAGAACTTTGAAATGTTTGTTTTTCATGCCTAATCAGAACAAAAACAAAATTTGAAATATTGAAATCCTCCCTGAAATTGAATTAAATTTTCTCCATGCAGCTGTGTGCAAGGACACTCATCCCTGTGCAGAGGGCTAACACAAGGCCAATGTCCCACGTACGTCTTACTTTCAGGATCCCAAGAGTTGGTCCACACAGCAGAAATTTGAGGGTTTAAGTGAGATGTAAATGTTGTTCAAGCCTTGTGCTGGACCTCTGAGGAGGGATGAATTTCACCTACAGAGCTAAAGCCATGCTGTATGCCTAGTGCAGTTAGAAGATATATCTTGGTACAGGGGACTATAAAGGTATTTTTGCCGTGAGTTTGGGGAGACCACATTCCTAATGAGTGGTGAAGCTTCAGATCCACTCGCATAGGGCGTTCAGGACAAGCTACAGGTTAAGACTCTAGAGCACTCCACACCTTTATATTCTTATTTATGAGACTATTATATGTTCAGTTTGTCTTTATTTTGTTCATGTTTTGCCCCTTTTTATGCTCCTCTTTAACTAACAACCAACAATAAAATTGATAATAAGCACTGACAGTCCCTGTGTGTGACAATATGTGGTTTTCCTCTTTCAAGTACTTCAGTTACTTGGTACTAAGTAACATTAGTTACTATAGAAACAAATTTTACTGGTATGTGGGCAGAGCTTAGTGACATCCACAAGTGTACTATAAAGTCTCTGTGTATAAAGGTTTGAAACTTACACTAGGGTTTGTGAAATGTAGCTGATCATATGCAGCATGCTGTATCAATACATCTAGTATAAAAGCTGAAAATGAAAGAAGAAAGGGAAACAATTTTCCATTGACTTTGTATTGCATTTGTGGATCCTTTGAAATGGGTATGATCGGAATTCAACAATTAAGTTCTTTCCTTCCCCTTTTTCTCTTATTATCAAGGTGGGTCCATCTCTCCTTGGAAAATTATCCTTTGGCAGCAATAGGTTCTCCTTACTCTGTTCAGCAGATGTTAAAAATAGTTTATATGTAGATGGGCCAAAAACATTTTCTGCACCTCTACAGAAAGTGGGTGGAGAGAAATCTGGTGGCATATAATGTCAGTCACCCTTTATAGATCAGTGATGACAACTGTTTTGGCCCCTTTACGGTAGTAGCTAAAATGTTCCAATAGGAAAAATGTTCAAAGCTGCCTAAGTGACTTAGGAGCCTAATTAAATATCACTTATGCTCCTAAGTCACATAGGACTTGCCTATGTAAACACTTTGTTCGTAGCTAGCTGGGGTGTCAATTTACCTCCCTCTAGCCCGTTGTGCAGTAAGTATCCTTGTGGACCCTGCTTCTACGCACTAAAAGTTCCCTTGTGATTTGTTGTACTGCATTTTGGAACAGCATCTCAGAGTGGAGTAGATCAAAGCACTATAGGAAATTTTAGTGCACAGCAACAGGGTCCACACGGACACACACAGTGCAACAGGCTAGTGCAAAGTAGCTTTACACCCCAGTTTGCTGCGAACTACATGTTCGTATAAACGAGCCCTTAGGAACTCTTCCGAATAGTACCTCACACACACACCAATAAGAGCATCCACATGAAGCTCTTGTTGATAAGCCCAGCCAGCAACAATTTATTTCCCTCGTGTTGATAGACTCTCAGGTCAAACTTTTCAACCTTGGCTGCCTAAAATTATGCCCCACAACCCATATTTACACAGCCAAGTAATTTGCCTGATTTTCAGAGTTGCTGAGCACTATTAAAGTCAAGGGGAGCTGGAGGCACTTCTGAAAATTGGGGCACTTTACTTCAATGTCCTTTTGTCCTGGTAGGGGGAACTGAACTCGTGAGTCCAAATTCAGCTCAGGCATAAATGAACGCCACCACTGGAAGTCAGTGGGACTTCAAGCCACTTTTACTGAGATTAATTTTTATGTCCATTTATTGCACTGGCTTTGTGTACGAGGGAGTGGCCATGTGCTTTGGTAGCTGTCTACAAAAAGAGTAAGAGACCCGGCTACTAATGCTGACCAAAGGGAAGTCTCCTACCGGGTAAGTGGTAGCAGCCTATGTTTTCGGAGTTAAAGGGCTGGGGATCTAATCTTGGCTTCCCTGTGTAATGTTTGGGTGGTTTCTACAGTGTAGTAATTGTGTCTGTTGTCTGCAGCACATGAATTAGTGGCACATTGTGTTGCTCATTTTTTAATTGTGTGGCTTTGCTTCTGCAACAAAACAGCCAATGAGGCCCGAATCTGATTCTGACTGGAGGCATGGCCTAAAGATGCGCATTTTATATTTGGGAGGGTATCATAGAATCATAGAATATCAGGGTTGGAAGAGGCCTCAGGAGGTCATCTAGTCCAACCCCCTGCTCAAAGCAGAACCAATCCCCAACTAAATCATCCCAGCCAGGGCTTTGTCAAGCCTGACCTTGAAAACCTCTAAGGAAGGAGATTCCACCACCTCCCTAGGTAACCCATTCCAGTGCTTCACCACCGTCCTAGTGAAAAAGATTTTCCTAATGTCCAACCTAAACCTCCCCCACTGCAACTTGAAACCATTGCTCCTTGTCCTGTCATCTGCCACCACTGAGAACACTCTTGATCCATCCTCTTTGGAACCCCCTTTCAGGTAGTTGAAAGCAGCTATCAATTCCCCCCTCATTCTTCTCTTCTTCAGACTAAATAATCCTAGTTCCCTCAGCCTCTCCTCATAAATCATGTGCTCCAGCTGCCTAATCATTTTTGTTGCTCTCTGCTGAACTCTTTCCACTTTTTCCACATCCTTCTTGTAGTGTGGGGCCCAAAACTGGACACAGTACTCACCAATGCCAAATAGAGGGGAATGATCACGTCCCTCGATCTGCTGGCAGTGCTCCTACTTATACAGCCCAAAATGCTGTTAGCCTTCGTGGCAACAAGGCCACACTGTTGACTCATAGTGTGAGTATGAGCTTTGATTCATCGTGTAGTATGAGGTTTGACCTGAGGAAAAAGTAGTTTAGTAGCTCTGAGGCCATTTTGATGCAGGCATTAGTTTTGGTTGAATCAGTGAAAGAATGTGTGACAGCATGGTGGTGATTTACACCCCAAATCTGCGTCCCATATGAATGAATTAGTTGTTTTATTAAGAAGATTTTAGTTCTTTTGATTGGGGATTATGGAAAATCTCTTCCTATATGGAGGACTAGGTAAAAAGTCAGTCACAACCTCAAGTAGATAAGCACTGCTGAAGGAAACATGGGACCAGGCAGAAGTTTGGATCAGGCAATAAACTCTAGGCCAGAAGTTATTATATTAGTTTGTGCTGTAATTATAGCTGGGTGGTGGGTGGCTGTTTGTGTTTGGTGTGTTGAGTTTTTTTCTTGTTTAATTTTAAAATAGTTTTTTTATACAGTTTATATAACCCTTTCCTGGTTTTTAATGAAATATTCCCACTTCTCACACAGAGATTTATAATTGTTTTTTAATTAAGAAGCCATCAAATTGCATTTGTCAGGCCATTTTCTGCCTTGCTACAAATGTGTTCTTGATTAAATTTCAGATGTAGACAATGTCCTGCAAATTAAGTAGCAATGTATTCCCCTTTCCATAATTCCACAGTAAGGATGACAGAATTGGTATCTGTCAATAATGTGTACTTAATATAGTGTACAATTAATTTTGACATTGAGTGGTGGAATTGTATAAAACTTCATCTGTAAAAGCAGAGAAGATGTTGTTTGCCCCTTAAGCTGGCAGACATTAGAAACAAGTTAATTGGCATCTCTAAGGGGTGTCTTCCCTACAGTCCTAGATGGAGTGGCATTTTCTCCAGCTGTAAGATTTATCTTGAAAAAAGACATTAGGGGAGGGTAAAGAGCAAAGGTGCAATACAATCCTGAACAAAGATGGAGAAACCCAACTTGCTGAGGGAGTTTTTTCTTGTATGCTGGTAAGCCAGAGCATCTTTGCAGAAGGGATGTGGAAGAGGGGTGTGTGTGAAAGAGAGAAAATTTCTGGATATGGTAGTGGACGCTGAAGCACCTTGGATGTCAAAAGAGTTGGGAAGATGTAACCAGAGAGGAAGATGTTGGAAAAAAAACCAAGATCCAAGGACAGCGAAGACACAAGGGACCAGTGGGAGCCTGAGAATCTGCCCCCAAAAAGGATTGACAAGCTGAGAGACTGACAGGGAGAGTGAAGGTTCTCTCTCTTTCTCTGGGAAAATGTAAAGTCTCTTTTATTCACTATAACCTAGTTTAGTATTCCAGGGTAGTTCAGCATTTCAGCATATAATCTTCATGAGCAGCTATGTCATGCAAAACTACTACATCTGTAGTATGCAAGGTCTTGGAAAAAATCTTGAAGGAGAAAGTAGTTAAGGACATTGAGGTCAATGGTAATTGGGACAAAATACAACATGGTTTTACAAAAGGTAGATCATGTCAAACCACCCTGATATCCTTCTTTGAGAGGGTAACAGTTTTTTTAGACAAAGGAAACACAGTGGATCTAATTTACCGCTATTTCAGTAAGGCATTTGATACGGTTCCACATGGGGAATTATTAGCTAAATTGGAAAAGATGGGGATCAATATGAAAATTGAAAGGTGGATAAGGAACTGGTTAAAGGGGAGACTACTACGGGTCACACTGAAAGGTGAACTGTCAGGCTGGAAGGAGGTTACTACTGGAGTTCCTCAGGGATCGGTTTTGGGACCAATCTTATTTAATCTTTTTATTACTGACCTTGGCATGAAAAGCGTGAATATGCTAATAAAGTTTGTAGATGACACAAAGCTGGGAGGTATTGCCAATACAGAGAAGGACCGGGATATCATACAGGAAGACCTGGATGACCTTGTAAACTGGAGTAATAGTAATAGGAAGAAATTTAATAGTGAGAAGTGCAAGGTCATGCATTTAGTGATTAATAACAAGAATTTTTGTTATAAACTGGGGATGCATCACTTGCAAGTAACAGAGGAGGAGAAGGACCTCAGAGTATTGGCTGATCACAGGATGGCTATGAGCCGCTAATGTGATGTGGTCATGAAAAAAGCTAATGCGGTCTTGGGATGGATGAGGCCAGGTATTTCCAGTAGAGATAAGGACATTAGGGGAGGATAAGGAGCAAAATGTTAGCCATTGTACAAGGCACTGGTGAGACCTCATCTGGAATACTGTGTGCAGTTCTGGTCTCCCATGTTTAAGAAAGATGAATTCAAACTGGAACAGGTATAGAGAAAGGCTACTAGGATGATCCGAGGAATGGAAAACCTGTCTTATGAAAGCAGACTCAAAGAGCTTGGCTTGTTTAGCCTAACCAAAAGAAGATTGAGAGGAGATATGATTGCTCTCTATAAATATATCAGAGGAATAAATACCATGGAAGGAGAAGAATAATTTAAGCTCAGTACTAATGTGGTGTGACAGGGTCGGGCCAGATGGCTATAGGAGAGAAACAGAAGGCAGATATATAAGCCCCAGGATAAGTAGGTCCCTTTTCCCTGGGTAAGGTAACAGGGAAGGTTCCAGAACAATCAGGAACCTTCTGGAGACAATTAAGACAGGCTGATTAGAACACCTGCAGCCAATCAAGAAGCTGCTAGAATCAATTAAGGCAGGCTAATCAGGGCACCTGGGTTTTAAAAAGGAGCTCACTTCAGTTTGTGGTGTGCATGTGAGGAGCTGGGAGCAAGAGGCACTAGGAGCTGACAGTGAGAACGCGGACCGTTGGAGGCCTGAGGAGTACAAGCATTATCAGACACCAGGAGGAAGGTCCTATGGTGAGGATAAAGAAGGTGTTGGGAGGAGGCCATGGGGAAGTAGCCCAGGGAGTTGTAGCTGTCGCACAGCTGTTCCAGGAGGCACTCTAGACAGCTGCATTCCACAGGGCCCTGGGCTGGAACCCGGAGTAGAGGGCGGGCCCGGGTTCCCCCCAAATCCTCCCAACTCCTGGTCAGACACAGGAGGAGTTGACCTGGACTGTGGGTTCAGAAAAACGGCCAAGCTGAGGGCTGCCGTGAAGCTCCAAGGCAAGCAAATCCGCCAATAAGCACAAGACCCACCAAGATAGAGTAGGAACTTTGTCACAGTGGACACAAGAACAAATGGATATAAACTGGCCATCAGAAAGTTTAGACTTGAAATTAGATGAAGGTTTCTAACCATCAGAGGAGTGAAGTTCTGGAACAGCCTTCCAAAGGAAGCAGTGGGGGCAAAAGACATATCTGGCTTCAAGACTAAGCTTGATAAGTTTATGGAAGGGATGGTATGATGGGATAGCCTAATTTTGGCAATTAATTGATCTTCAACTATTAGCAGTAGATATGCCCAATGGCCTGTGATGGGATGTTAGATGGGGTGGGATCTGAGTTACTACAGAGAATTTTTTCCTGGGTGTCTGGCTGGTGAGTCTTACCCACATGCTCAGGGTTTAGTTGATCGCCATATTTGGAGTCAGGGAGGAATTTTTCTCCAAGGCAGATTGGCAGAGGCCCAAGAGGTTTTTCGCCTTCCTCTTCAGCATTGAGCATGGGTTACTTGCTGGAGGATTCTCTGCACCTCTAAGTCTTTAAACCACGATTTGAAGACTTCAGTAGCTCAGACATAGGTTAGAGGTTTGTTACAGGAGTGGGTGGGTGAGATTCTGTGGCCTGAGTTGTGCAGGAGGTCAGACTAGACAATCATAATGGTCCCTTCTGACCTTATAGTCTATGATTCTATGATACTTCTTGTTTGAATTTGCTTTTCTTTTTCTAGTCTTCATAAATCTGGTTTTAATTTGACCAACTTCAGTCAATTTCAGTTAATTCTCTCCTACTGTCCCCATGAGAGGAAACAACCGTCAGACAAGAAAGTGTGGGAAGCCTCTCCACACTCAGGTTCTGAGTCAGAGAGGCATACGCTGCTGTGTCATCTCCCCTGATGTGTGCTGCTAGCAAGTTCTGGCAGATGCCTAAGGGCCACTGAGAAGATGGGCTTGTAAGTGACAGCAAGGATCAGAAATGTCTACTCACCAAAGTTCTTTGCTCTATCCATCCTTGGATCCATCAGTGCAGTTTGGCCTAGCCTTAGAGCCCTTGTCTGCTTCTCAGTGCAATCATTCTCCTGATATAGTCTACAATAACCTCCTAAGTATTACTAATCAAATTTCATTCTTTACTGACAATGTTCTGTTCTATCTCACTGCCTCCAGTTTAACACTCCCCTCAAGCAATCAGTAGATTTGATGAATTATCTGGGCTCAAAACCAGGGTGACTAACACTGACCCGGCTGTAGTTTTACTAGGTCTCCCAAAAAAGGAAAATATGGGCTGAAAAACACAGAATTGATTTCACATTTGTTAGCAGCAGCACCAGGTGAAATTGCAATGAACTGGAAACAAAGAGAAGTTCTGTGTCTAGAAAAGTAGTTTGAAAGGATACTGGAAGTGTGGATAATGGAAAAGCTAACTGATGCCAGAAATAATTATACAACAGGCTTCTACACGGCATGGCTACCCTTCTGTAACTTTATTGACAAAATCAGATGCAATCAATGGCCAGATCCAAAATAAAAGAAAAATTCTAATCTGTCACAGTTTTGTAAACATCAGAGAACTGATAAGAATTTTCTGCTCTGCTGCTTAAGGAAATATATCAAAAAAGTCATTAATCTCAGAAGTTTTGTGATGTGTAATATGGACATGTTTCATCTGTAGTCCTCTGCTGATGCTTTGTCCAGAACATTTTGTCTGAAGACATTGTGATTTATCAGCTCCGAATCTGGATATATATTATAATTACGTTTTTCCTTTGATTAAAAAAAAGTTATATGAAAAACGTAGCGAGGTCAAATCCAATTTATTTTTATGGGAAGATATGACTCAAAAATGCAAAGGCCCTGATACTGAACCAAAGTGGTAGATGGCATCACATTTAAACTACCTGCAAATAGAGACATCAGGAAATGATCAGACCTAAATCATTACTTCCTACCTCAGCATCTATTAAACACCGCAGGAATCGAATACAATATGTCTTAATTCAGAGTCTATCATTTAAAAACTATATATATCAAAGTAACACCAACAGAGCTGATTGGGAATTTTCTGATGGACTGTTTTTCCACCAGAAAATGCAGATCTGATAAAAGCAAAATGTTTTGCAGAAATGTGTTTATTTTGATGAAATTTCCTTTTATGGGGAAAAAAAGAAAAAACATTGTGATAAGGTTGAAACGCTGCTTTTCAGTGTTTTTGGAACAGAATTTTATATTTTTCACTTAGAAATTATTTCTTTTACAAAAATCGAAACTATTTTAAAATGTCAAAATCAGAACAAAATGTTTTGATTTTTATTGAAATGAAAAGTTTCGGAAGTTGTAAAACAAAACAAAAAATTCATAATTTTCTTTTGTAGGAAGTTCTAAAAGATTTTGTTTTTCATTGTGGAATAGAAAAAAAAAATCTTTAAACTTGTGGAATTTCCTGAGACATGGAAAATCCAGTTCCTGTCTAGCTCTATTCAGCAGTGAAACTCCCCTATCCCCTTTTTGAACTCTTAATTCCATACCCATTAGGTTAATTTTGGATTACCAAAACTTCATGGAAAAAAATTACGACATTGCCGTTACCAATAGATTATAAAGAGCTCACTTTACCCTACTTTCACAAATACGACATGGCCTGCAAGATTGATCTCCTGGTTCAAAACCTTATTCATGCAAACAACTTGAATTCTGCAAACTGTAGTCAAAGTTTTGCCCCTGAAAAAAATGACCAGACTCTGGAAATCAGATAAAACCATAATCCCTAAATCCTGATTTGCTAAATATCTTTAAATGACATTTAAAATGTCATTTTTGGAGAAAGCAGGTCACTGCCATCCCAAAGGTCAATCTTTACACTTCTATATGTTTGAATACTCTGGCCCATCTTGAACTCCCACTCTGTCCCCTTTGTACAACTTCTGCAGCACAAAGGGGATGTAAAGCTGTCCTGACAGGGTAGCTGAGGATTCCCCTTTCATTGGGAAATCTCCAGTTAATGTAGAACTGCCTATGCTGCTCATGCCTCCCCACAACATAGGGACATTTCAGGGGCAGGAAGGGGGATGCTGTGGACAGGAGATAGGGTAGTTGGAGCTCGTAACATTGCCCTGATGTGGCATAACTAGCCAGTCAAACCTTGCCCTGATGTGGCATAACTAGCCAGTCCTGAGGCTGCTCTAAAGTAAGTGTGTGTGTGTGTATAAGTGTGTGTGAGAGAGAGAGATCCGTGTGTGTGTGTGAGAGAGAGAGAGAGAGAGAGAGAGATCTGGGCCCTAGTCTGGAACACTGTAACCAATAAAATAAATCATCATATCAGACTACTATGTAAATACTCTTTTTTAGTTCATTGGTAATATGTATATGCATTGTTTTGACATCACCCTTTCCAAGCTGGACAGATCAGGTAGCTTGCAATGCTTTTATGTTTTCATTATTGTACGTTAAACTGCATATATTACATTCTGTTCATGTTTTAATGCTCTGTCGCATTTATCATGTAGAAAACCAATAATACCTTTATTTCTGAAATGTGGCATGAGTGCTGCTCAGATAAATCTGGTGTGGACTGCAGTTTCTGGCATGCCACATTGTCAGTAACTATAACGGATAATTCAGAGTCTCTCTTTCTGTGATTCTCTCATGTTGGCTCTCCTTTTCCCTAGCACTTGATTGCATTAGCTGTTCAAATCCTTCAACAATAAGAATTCCTGGTCTCAATGTGGGCTGCTTAAATAGAATCTGTGACAGTAATACCTTCAGTGTCAGAAAGTATGTGGAGGATATCAGAGATAGATCTAATAGATGTGGCACTTGTGATAGGCTAAGGCCCAGACGGTGTTGCATTCAGCATTGCAGCGCCTAATGGATTTAGGAGACTAAGTCTCCTTTTCAAAAGGGATTTGGGCACGTAGGAGCCAAAATCCTATTGAAAGGCAATGGGATTTAGGTTCCTCTGTGGTTAAATCATTTTTGAAAATGAGACTTAGGCTTCTAAATCAGTTAGGTGCTACAACACTGTGTGAAGCAAGGTCTAAATTCCTTTTAAAATTCTGGGCCTAAGTCCTTATAGCCTTCATTTTAAATGTAATTATAGGTCCAGATTCACTGGTGCACTCTGGCTGCTGTGGGTGAACTGCTCCCCTAACACAGCCATAAACCCATTTGGACTGGCTGGCTAGACCATGTTAACAGCTGCTTTGTACCACCAGAGCATCACAGTTAATCTGGACCATGATTTACTGTCAAGGGAAGAATGTCATAATGTCATCAACACTAAACAGTGCTGGAACAGGTGAGCTACCTTAAGCATTCTCCTTAGAATCATAGAAGGTTAGGGTTGGAAGGGACCTCAGGAGGTCATCTAGTCCAACCCCCTGCTCAAAGCAGGACCAATCCCCAATTTTTGCCTCAGATCCCTAAATGGCCCCCTCAAGGATTGAACTCACAACCCTGGGGTTAGCAGGCCAATGCTCAAACCACTGAGCTACCCCTCCTAAGAAGAGATGTATAGGTCCAGTGGTTTACCCCTACCCAGGCAGTGGATACTATGTACATAATGCTTTATCTGATGCCAAGGGTGCGGTGCCTTAATGTTTTGTATTATTTCACTGAGTAGGGGCTGCATTGTATCTGTGGTGTTGTGTGGCCAAAATTTTGGCTGCTCAATGTTTTCAAGATCCATGAGATTGAAATGAGAACTATTAAGAAACCAAATTTCTTTGTGTTTTAAGATAATGAATGGTGTGTTTAAACACTTTTAAACAGTCCTCAATACTAAGAACATCCATCTAAGGTTTTTAGTGAGCATTGCAATATAGCCATCTGTAGGGATGAAAGTCTTC
This sequence comes from Lepidochelys kempii, assembly GCF_965140285.1. Lineage (NCBI taxonomy): Eukaryota > Metazoa > Chordata > Testudines > Cheloniidae > Lepidochelys > Lepidochelys kempii. The sequence continues at coordinate 256,349,641 of NC_136380.1, forward strand.
CCCAAACATCACTGTGAGTGCAATTGCCTTATATTTCTCAGCCCCTTTTGCATTGATGCAGAATGCCAGTCACTGTGTCCTTTAGTTCTTGTCCTTTTGACAAAGGACAAGTTGCCAGTGTAGCTTTAGATTCCATTTCAAAATATGTCCAAATGAGGTCATAACATTAGGCCATAACTCTTACTGCTGCTTACAGTTTAATTCTCCCATCGCTCCCACGTGACAGATTCCCACTTGTAGCGTCCCCCTGCAGTTTCTTTTGCTTTGTCGTGATGCTCTTTGGATCTCTGCTGCAAGGCCACAGAACGGAAGTGTGCTTCTGGGGCACTGGAGCACTTGGCCAGATTCTCAGCTGTGTCTTGCTCCCACACTGGGCACAGTAAGAACAGCCAAAAGACTGATTGCAGCTCCCTTATTCTGGGGCCAGCTCTGAACTGGCTCTGGCCCAGATTAGAGCAGCCCGGGGGATGTTTTATCCTACTCCAGCTGGTGATGGTCCCCAAGGAGCCAGGAATAGCCAGAGCTCAGTGTAACCTGCCCCCAACACCCGCCCCTCTGTGAGGTGGTGATGCTGCTTGTATGCCTGCTACAGACTTCCCCATATTAGGGGAATCCCCAGCAAGGGAGGTGCAGCTGCTATCTTCTTTTCAGTGTCTGGAGTGCTGCAAAGGGACTGGAGTTGCCCAGATGAAGAGGCCAACTTATGTTGTTGTGATTTGCCTTGCAGAACCCCACAAACGATGCCTCCCCTAGCTAATGTTGTTTTCCTTCTGTAGCAGTGCACAGTGGAATATGCAGTGGTCTTGTAGCCATGTTGGTCCTAGGATACTAGAGAGACATAGTGGGTGAAGTAATATATTTTACTAGATATGAGAGAGAGAAAATTGGTGAGAGAGAGAAAATTTTGCGCTACACAGCTCTTCAGGTCTGAGAAATGTACTCAGAGTGTCACAGCTAAATACAAGGTGTATCAGATTATCACAGAATCATAGAGTTAGAAGGGACTTGCCTCTGGCTCCTTTCCAGTTTCTCTACATCCTTTCTATACATTGGTGACCAGTATTGGACACAGCTGAGGCCTAACCAATGCTGTGTAGAGCAGAACTATCCCCTCCCATGACTTGCATGCTGTGCCTCTGTTAATACAACTTAAAATTGCATTTGCTTTTTTTGCAACAGCATCGCACTGCTGATTCATGTTGAGGCTGTGATCTACCATAACTCCCAGATCCTTCTCAGCAGTGCCGCTGCCAAGCCAGTTTCTCCCTGTTCTGTATTTGTGCATTTGGTTTTTCTTCCCGAAGTGTAGCACCTTACACTTGTCTTTGTTGAATTTCATTTTGTTGTCTATAGTCCAGTTCTCCAATTTATCAAGATCCCTCTGAATTTTAGGACTATCCTCGAAAGTATTGGGAACTTCCCCTAGCGTTGTGTCATTTGCAAACTTGATCAGCAGGCACTCTATACCTACACCCAGGTCATTAATAAAGATGTTTAACAACATCAGACCCAGAACAAATCCCAGCGGAACCCCACTTGAGATGTCCCTCCAATCCAACATCATTCTATTAATAGTTACTCCTTGTTTGCGGTTGTTTAACCAATTATGTATCCACTTAATGAAGTTCCGTTGAGCCTGCATTTCACCAGCTTACTTATCAGAATGTCATGTGGGACTGTGTCAAAAGCCTTGCTGATGTCCAGGTATATTATGTCCACCGCATCCCTCCATCCAACAAACCAGTTACCCTGTCAAAGAAGGAAATCAAGTTGGTTTGGCATGATTTGTTCTTGATAAATCCATGCTGGCTGCTAGTGATAAATCCGTCATCCTCCAGGTATTTGTAAATTGAATGTTTTATACATTGCTTGAGGTCAGGCTAATTGGCCTATAGTTCCCCGGCTCCTCCTTTTGCCTCTTTTTAAAGGTGGGCACTGTGTTATCCCTTCTCCAGTCTTCCAGGACCTCTCCTGTCATCCATGAGTTTGTAAATATTATTGCCAGTGGCAGTGCAATTTCTTCAGTTAATTCATTCAGCACCCTCGGGTGAAAAGCATCCGGCTCTGCTGGTTTGAATTCATTCAAACTGGTCAGAAGATCTCTGGCATGTTCTTTACTTATCCCACTCTGCATCCCTTCCCCTTTATTGTTCAGCATACCAGTAAGTCATTAACATGTATTTTAGGAGACCATTCAAGGCGAAGTGGCCTGTTAACATCCCTGTAGTCATAGAAGGGAAAGGAGGGAAAACAAAAAAGCTGGAGTGGGATTTATTGAGTTATATATGGTTGTAATGAGTCATGAATCCAGTGTGTCTGTTTAGTCCATGATTTTTAGTACCTAGAAAAGTTATGAATTTAAGCTCCAAGGCTTCTCTTTTGAAAGTGTGGCTTCCTTTGAGGACAAGGACTGAGAGCTCATATACAGAGAGAGCACTTTGTGAAAAGTGTCGCCCACAGGTGATAGAAAAATTATAAAAGACAAAAACACCCTGTGTGAGTTCATTACAGAGTATAGCGATTGTCCAGTTTCACCCACATAGTTGTTGTTGGGGCATTTAATGCACTGGGTGAAGTACACTACATATTGTGATAGGCATATGTAGGACCCAGTGATCTTGAAAGGTGTGTTGTGAGGGGTGTTGATCATTGTAGCAGGAGAATGTCCACAGGTTTTGCATCTGTTGTTCTGGCAGGGTCTGGTACCACTTTGAGTTGGTGTGTCCTGGTCTGTGGGGAGCTTGCTTCTAATGAGCTTGGGGAGGTTGGGTAGTAGTTTGAAGGCCAGAAGAGGGGATTCAGGAAGTGGAATAAGCACCTTAGTCACTTTTCCTCATCTGAAAATGTCCAAAACAGCCAAAAAGCAGGCAAGAACTTGTATCCTTCCAAAGGAAAATCAATAACCTCATGCTGAGATACATTTGTCTTCTTAGCATGGAACAATCACATCTTCTGCTTCACTGATAGATTTGCAAATGTTCTTTGATATCTGTTCCCTGGTATTTTTATAAGTCTCAGTTCCCTTCATTGTTTGGTGCACCTTTGAGATGGGGTGTGCATGTGTTGACATGGAAACAATATACTCCATTCTCTTAAATAAGCCCACTGGTTTTCATGACAAATAGAAAACTGGGGGTAATAGCATTAGAATTGCCGGCATCATAGAAAACCCATGATGAAGGTGGATATCAGAATAATTCATACCTACAGCATGAATTAATTGGTGAATATTTTGTTCCATAGCATTTGGGTCAGATCCTTGCAAGTGATAGTATAAGGAACATATATGAGTATGCACTGCAATATGACCACATGCCTTCCTAGTTTCCCAGCTGCAGAGAAGGTTCAATGTGAATTGAAGAACCTCTCTGTGAATGTAGAAATCTCATCTTCACTAACTCTGGAATGAACATGATCAACAATATACATTAGTCTTAGTGACAGAACAAGCCTCCAGAAGAAGAGGGCCCATTATGAGACTCAACACAGTTCTCCTCATTGCAAAGAAAAAGAAAACAAATAAGGAGGGAGAAGTGGACATTTCCCAGCAGTCTGGGAAGAATACTTCAGTGAATTTTGAATAGTATGTTGCTGTGCAGAAGGTGAAACCCTTAAGGCAATGCAAGATAGCATACATTTGTAAAGGCCACGTAGTGACATTTATTTAATGCAGTATCTTGTTTGGTCATGGAACTTCTCAAATATTTTCTATCACATTAGGGTATTTTAGCCTCTGAAAATTCCCCCAGTCATTAGAGGGTCTCAAACATATAATTGCAGATTTTCAATTCTCCCCTTACTTCTGAAAAAAACCCCTTTGTGTGTATTATATTACACATACACATGCACACATATTAATAATTGCATATTTTGCCAAGACTTGCAACAGTTTTGAAGGGGCTTTCCCAGCAGGACAGTGAGCCTGACAGAACAATGAAATGGTCCTAAAGTATCTGTGAGGCTAAAGGACTGTCATTCCTTATGGACTGTACTATTGTCATGACAACATATTGATGTGACAAGATTTGCATCACCTTGTTGTAACACAACGTGATTTTTCTGGTGGCTGCATGCAGACAGAAAAACACAATTTTTGCTCAAATTGTCAGAGCCATCACTCAGATAGAAGAGGACATCAATTATGCATATTTCATTTACGCATAGAGTTCCTGATGCCTTTTGGGAAACTTTGAAGAGTATTCTACTCATAGACAATTCTGCTTCTATCCTATGTGTTCCTGTAACCCCCTAGCCTATTAGGTAGTGCTAGGTGATATGTATGAGAGTCTTGGATTCACAGGATGGGATGGTGTTGAGCTGGTGTGTGGCATTGTTTGTTTAGTGGTAACTGGATCTGCTGCGATCAAGCCATACTGTCAAAGCAGTGCCGCCAGCATTCCTGAAAATGTGTACACAGCAGATGTCACCCTGACTCCAAGAACAATTTCAATTAGAGCTGGTTGGAAATTTTCCAGCAGAACATTTTTCCATCAGGAAAATGCCAATTTGTTGAAAGAGAAATGTTTCACGGAAATGTGTCAATTTCAATGACATTTTGTTTTGGGGGAAAAAAATGGAATGGAGCATTCTGATAAGGTTGAAACATTCTATTTTTATCTTTATGGACTGGAATGTTTTGATTATTTCCATTTCCATTTTTAAAATTTCCTACTATAAAATAGTCCGAATAGTCAGTTTTTTATAAAAAAAAAAATCTTTCAACTGATCCAAATTTTTTCTTTTAAATTTCATTATGTGGAAAATTTTTATTTCTTTTCATTCCATGTCAGAATGGGGGGGAAAAAAATCTAAAATTATGCAATTTCCTGTGCATGGAAATAGAGTTCCTGCCTAGCTCTGCTTTTAATGCACAATATACACAGTGCTCTAAATATCTAAGAAACCACTCAAGAGGCAAATAGAAGAACTTAATTCTTGAATCAAAATCCTCCACATATTCAGCCTGCCCTTCCCCCAGATCCTGTTGGCCACATAATGTGACCCTCATGGTATTTCTAGAACATGCATACATAGCTAATGCTTCTGAGAGCCCTACTTTCCTTTGGGCCCAGTACCAGCAGATAGGTGTGGCTGGAAGATGCAGTTTATGCATAAGGAACAGTGTTAAATAGTGCTGTCGATTAATCACAGTTAATTCACACAATTAACTAAAAAAAATTAATCGTGATTAATTGCAGTTTTAATTACACTGTTAAACAACAGAATACCAATTGAAATGTATTAAATATTTTGGATGTTTTTCTACATTTTCAAATATACTGATTTCAGTTACAACACAGAATGCTCACTTTATATTATTATTTTTGCTTACAAATATTTGCACTGTTAAAATGATAAACAAAAGAAATAGTATTTTTCAATTCACCTCATACAAATACTCTAGTGCAATCTGTTTATCATGAAAGTGCAATTTACAAATGTCGATTTTTTTTTATTACATATCTGCACTCAAAAACAAAACAGTGTAAAACTTTAGAGCCTACAAGTCCACTCAGTTCTACTTCTTGTTCAGCCAATCGCTAAGACAAACACATTTGTTTACATTTATGGGAGATAATGCTGCCAGCTTCTTATTTACAGCATCACCCGAAAGTGAGAACAGGTGTTCACATGGCATTTTGTAGCCAGCATTGCAAGGTATTTTTATGCTGGATATGCTAAACATTTGTACGCCCCTTCATGCCTTGGCCACCATTCCAGAGGACATGCTTCCATGCTGATGATGCTTGTTAAAAATAATATGTTAATTAAATTTGTGACTGAACTCCTTGGGGGAAAATTGTATGTCTCCTGCTCTGTTTTACCTGCATCCTGCCATATATTTCTTGTTATAGCAGTCTTGGATGATGATCCAGCACAAGTTGTTTGTTTTAAGAACACTTTCCCTGCAGATGTGGCAAAACACAAAGAAGATACCAATGTGAGATTTCTAAAGATAGCTACAGCACTTGACCCAAAGTTTAAGAATCTGACATGCCTTCCAAAATCTGAGAGGGATGAGGTGTGCAGCATGCTTTCAGAAGTCTTAAAAGAGCAACACTCTGATGTGGAAACTACAGAACCTGAACCACCAAAAAATAAACTCAACCTTCTGCTGGTGGCATCTGACTCAGATGATGAAAATTAACATGCATCAGTTCACACTGCTTTGGATTGTTATCGAGCAGAACCCGTCATCAGCATGGACGCATGTTCTCTGGAATGGTGGTTGAAGCATGAAGGGACATAGGAATCTTTAGCGCATCAGGCACTTGAATATCTTGCAACACCAGCTACAACAGTGCTATGCAAATGCCTATTCTCACTTTCAGGTGACATTGTAAACAAGAAGTGGGTAGCATTATCTCCTGCAAATGGAAACAAACTTGTTTGTCTGAGTGATTGGCTGAACAAGAAGTAGGACTGAGTGGACTTGTAGGCTCAAAAGTTTTACATTGTTTTATTTTTGAATGTAGTTATTTTGTACATCATTCTACATTTGTAAGTTCAACTTTCATGATAAAGAGATTGCACTACAGTACTTGTATTAGGTGAATTGAAAAATACTATTTCTTTTGGTTTTTACTGTGCAAATATTTGTAATAAAAATAAATATAATGTGAGCACTGTACACAATGTATTCTGTGTTGTAATTGAAATCAATATATTTGAAAATCATAGAATATCAGGGTTGGAAGGGACCTCAGGAGGTCATTTAGTCCAACCCCCTGCTCAAAGCAGGACCAATCCCCAATTTTTGGCCTAGATCCCTAAATGGTCCCCTCAAGGATTGAACTCACAATCCAACAGGTAACAGTGAGCTGAGTGCTTCTGATAAATATACAGCCTGTAGTAATGTCCTTGGCAGACTGGGTGGCCTAGGGGTTAGCATCCACTCAGTTGTGGGGTATTGGTGGGGGAGCCCAGGCCCACTCCTTCCACTGAGCTCTGACCCAGGGCCCTAGGAGGTTTGGCAGTGTTGACCCCCGGGGGCAGGAGAGGGAGGGACTCATTTAGTTATTCCCACCACTGATCCCTTCCCACCACTGATCCCTCTGCTTCTGGTCCCAGATAAAGAAAAATAGAAAGGAAATCAATACATCAGTCCCCCAACCAGGCTCAGCATGCAGTCCTGGTACTTCAGGGAGGTGTCTCTAGCCCCATTTGTCAGAAGCCTGCAGGGGAGGTCTGTACTCCTCTCCAGCCATCTGAGCTGGGTTGCTCCCTTTTCAACACTGTCTCTAGCTGGAGCATTCTCTGCAGGGTTGGAGGGGCAGGGCTAGCTGGGCCCCAGGCTGTCCTTTCACCCCAGTATGGGGTTTGCATATCTGTCACATGGCCCAACATAGATGTTCAGGGCATTTGAGTTTTGTACAGAGCAAAGTCCAGCACCCAGGCTGTCCTTTCCCCTAGGGATTCTCTGAACCTAACTAAACAAACAGATGATTTGCAGGGTCATCTCCTAGCATACTCACAAAAGCAGCCACAGAGCAGAAGCTGGTCAATGGGGCGTCTCATCAGGCAGCCCAGTTTTAACTCCACACAGGAATTAAACCAGCACTCAGTGTCTGGACAGCGAATCCTCCTCTCTCAGCAGGCCAGGCAAAGCTTCCTGGGCTGGAGCAATGGATCAGGTTCAAGACCCAGAAGGCAATTTGCTTGTCTTCCCAGCACTGCCGGTGCTGGAGCTGGCTGGAGGACCAGCAGGAAAAGAGCGAGGGGCGAGCTCAGCCCCTCTCAGAAACTGTTCTGCTGTGTCCTTGCTTTCATGCTCAGTCTTCTTCCACCCGGCATTGCTTAAAGGGTAGAAACAACAGGCTGAAAGAGCAAATGTTTTCTCTCTCAGAGATTCCTTTGTTCCGGCGTGGAGAGCTTCACTCCACAGCTAAGGACGAACCATGCAAGGCCTCTCATAGAAGAAAGATGGATGTGCAACCTTGCTATATTTTTACCCGGTTCTCCGTTATTACTCAGAGTGTTTCCATAGAAATAGGCTCTCATGTTGTGCGGGGGTGAGTAATCAGCCCAGAACAGCTCATCCATTTGAAACTATATCACAGCACCTCCACAATGTTGAAAGGTACCAATCAGGTAGCGGCCAAGAACGACTACTTCCAAACAGAATATCTTTGCACCAGCCAATGGTTTCCTGGGGTGGTCCTTCCAGAGTGACAGCCATACACGTCTTACATAAACTGGGGCAGGGACAGTCTTTCTTACGATTTGTATAATGCCTAGCACAATGGGGCTGGGACCTTTTGGTGCTACCACAATACAAATATTACAACGTGGCACCATTAATCAGTTTGAGGAGGTGGGGCTGGGAGGTCAGACGCTGAACATGCTTCTGGGTAGGTTGCAAGTACTTCATTATTTGGAAGTATGTAAAGGTTTCTTATAACAAATAGTCTCATTACTGACTGTTGCAACCTCCAGAAACGGATGCTAATTGTGGTCTTGCACAATCTGCATACTACTCCGTGCAACTGCTGCTGAGTAGCAGAGACATTGTGCTGGGAAGCAAAAGTTAGATGTGGAAGAAGAACCTAGTCATGCTTCAGATTTGGGAACAGCAGTTTTTTTTAGCTCTGCAGCAGGAGCCAAGGAGAGGTGCAGAGAGAAAGAGAAATCTGATGGGCCGAGGAACCGAGAGAGCTGGAAAGAAGGAGAGAAAGGGCACAGCCAGTCTGAGGAGGAGACAAGACTGAGATAAGGAGCTGTATCTGTCTAATATATATTCCTCTCCTATTTCTATCTCCCTGAGCCTGTCAATGGAAACCTTATCCACCTCCAAGGGATACACGGTGTTGCAAAAAGCAGAATCCTGGTGACGTCAAGGTCATTCTTGTCTCATGAGCTACAAGACAATAGTCACTGTCCCTCTCCTTCTCTCGCAGAGGCTGAGAAGGGAAGAACAAGGTGAGTGACAGGTAACATTTCTGTGATGTAGAACAGAATTCATCTGCTGCTTCTTTCTGACAAGGAGAGAACTCACATTTCCAGCTGCTGTTTATTCATGTGTGTGTGTATATAAATCTCCTCACTGTATTTTCCACTGAATGCATCCGATGAAGTGAGCTGTAGCTCACGAAAGCTTATGCTCAAATAAATTGGTTAGTCTCTAAGGTGCCACTAGTACTCCTTTTCTTTTTGTTTATTCACTGTGACTCCGTTTGCTGCAGAACCCAAAACAAACAGGGGAACAGCTTCTCCATGGAAAAGCAGATTATAAAACTGCCAGGAGATACTTCTCTACCTACCTTATAATAAACCGGAGATATTCACTGCCAAGGGAAATCACTGAGTAAAATGCGTTATTTGGATATAAAAGGAGATCAGATAAACATATGAACAAGTGTATAAACAGCTTCATTAAGCCTAAAGTTTCAATCAAAGACTATATCACAAGGGATGATAATCCTCATGTTTCAGGGTCATTTTGTCAGGTGCATTATTGGTTTTATTTCTTTAGCCTCCCGCTGAAGGAATATACAGTGGGCCAGATCCTCAGCTGTACTGAATTTACAATAAGCTCTTGCTTCTCTCTGCTCCTCTGTTGCTGAGTGGGCAAGGGCCAAAACAGCCCCCAGGATAACTCAGAGCAGACTGAGGGCAGCTGTAAGTCATACTAGCTTCAGGAACCACTGTGCCAAGTGGGGATTTGGTGAAAAGCCATGTATTCTGGTCCTCCCTTGGCATGCTGCTGTCTCCACGCTGACATGCCTCCTATGTGGGTGTGGGGAGCAGGATGGTGTCCCTTTAGGGCAGCTTTCAGGATGCTTTGCATCACTGAAGCAGTGCAAGGTAGCTGGAGCCAGGGCTGAGAATCTGGCTTAGTCAGTGTATTACCAGAAACAGAATAGCAGATTAAATTCACAAGTGGTCTGCTCTAGTATGGAAACTCTCGTGTTCCTTTGCGTGATCAGATTAGCTAATAAGAACTCTGAGCCATTACTGAAATTAACAGAAATCACAGCTCAAACAAAGACCCAAGGAAAGAAATGTGCTGATAGCTCATAACTTGGAAAGACTCATCAACATGTAACTAACAACAACCACCATTGCAAAGTTAAATAAACTTGTAATCCCAGAAAGAAACTTCAGTCAAAAATGGCTATGATCTCAATACACACCTATTCAATTGGCAGCAGTTGATGTTTCATGTCTGGGAATAGAGAGGGGTGAGTTAATCCATCCCAATTCATGCCCTGCTCTCATGGTTTATCCCTTTAATTGCACTGCATAAATATAGATGAACCACTACGTTTAAAATGCTGTGTTCTGTTGTTATGGCAACTGATGTTCTAAATATGATGCTTTAAAAAAAGAGAAAAGAAAAGCTATATAGCAATAAGTGCATCATGTTGTTATAGCAACCATTTAATTCCAAGTAGTTATAAGATGGAGTTACAAGATGGTAGGCATTGCTCTAAGCATCTTTTATCCTAAGAATGTGCAAGAGACAATCATGTGAGACTGTACTGTATGTTGGTCAGAGTTTAACCTTATTGGAATTATAAGATGCCTTGTGTGTAAGTCAACACTGGATCAGAAGATGCAAAGCCAAATTGAATGATTTTATTTCCGTTTTGTTAGACCCAAATAGTTAAAAAACATACACAAACTCACAAGATTTTCTATAAAAATCGTGAGATGCTCCCTGGAGCATCCCTTATTCTCTCACCTTCTGACAAGCCCAAATCTGTTCTCTCTCTTACCTCCTGGTTGTCTCTTGCACCCACCTGCCCCAGTTGTCTTGCCCCGGAGAATGACAATGTGCTTTGTGCATGGCAGACGCAAAGTAAAATTTACAAGAACACTAACCTCTGAAGGGTTTTGTCCCAGCTCTTAAGAAATCAGGCCTCTTGTCAGTTTCACTTTTCAAGTGGAACAAAACATTGGGAGAAGAATGCAAAGTTCTGAAGTGGTATTGTGTGAGCGCAGAACTGAACTGGTAATTACACTTTAATGTATAATGAGGCATCCATCCATGCACATACGAATACCCTGAAAGCATCCTGGAGAACAACTAAGTGGTAAAGGCCCATAAAGAGCACTCCTCAGTTATAAACATTGAGTCTGACGCTCCTATCAGTTACAACTGTTTAAATCAAGAGTAACTCCATTACAGTCAATGGAGTTACACCAGTGTAAAACAGATGCAAGTGAGGCGAATCAGGCCCGGTGCCTGTCTTTATTCTGAACTCCTACTGTTAGACCACAGATAGGGCAGTGACACCAGAACTAACTAGTCCCCATTAAAAGGCAGATGCTTGCTTCAAAATTTCAACCTTGATTATTGTTATTTTTCACAGGGCAGAATATTAGCCACTCAGTTTCTGCTCAGTGTGCCTGATATGCACAAGCACAGACTAAGGCAGGATCCCTGTGATCTCGGGCCCTGTGATGGGGTGTTCATCCCACACTTGCCCTGAAGGGGTTAATGTAGGCTAAAAAGGTGGCCAAATAACCATACAGGCCACAGCTGAGAGGAATCAGGGGGCTTAAGTAATCCCCTGACTGAATAATGGAGCTGAGGAGGAACCAGTTGGGCTGGGTTTATAAAGACAGGAGGTTGGCAGCAGAATGGGGGCTGCAGAGTAGTCTGCAATCACTCCCTGGGAGGTGTATTTGGGTGCTATGGAGCTAAAGTAGACTACAATTACTCCTGAGAGGAGGGATTTTGAGGGCTACTAACCCAGAGGAGGGGTGGGGAGCCAGAAGGTTAGGAAGGGCTCAGGGAAAAGGCAATAAAGTCTAGAATGGAACAGATCTTGGCTGCTGTTTAGAAGGTCCCTGAGCTGGAACTCTGAGTAGAGGGTGGGTCTGGGTTCTTCTATCAGTCACTGGGGAAGTGGCACCAGCTGGGCAGTGAATGGAAAGACTGCCTGGAGCCTGTTCATAAGAAGAGACTTTGATACCCTGGAAGGGAAGGACACATGTGACTTGGCTAGAGCGCTAAGCCATGAACACAGAGTTTCTTGTCTCGCTGAGAGCCAGGAAAAGAAGGCAGGGCATGTAGCAAGAGGTGGAAAGGAGCCATTGGTCCTGGAATCAGCTAATTCCCAGAGTAACCAGGAGCAGGTGCACTAGTGGAGAGCAGACCTCATGAGAGGCCCACAGTCAGAGGTGGCCTGAACTCAGAATGAATTAGAGGCAGAGTACCAGGCAGCAGTCCAGCACACAGCTCATTGCTGGCAGCTGTCTGGCTACTGGGATGGATCTAGACTGCCTCCTTTGGGAAGGTTAAGGGCTATATTTAATTCTGGTGCAACTCCTGTGGCTTCAAGTTTCCATGGGACCAGACAAGTTACACCAATGATCAATTCATTCTGTTCATCTCACAAGAGGTGTGTGAAACAGCTGTGATTGTTATGTAAGGATGTGAAGGAGTGGCTGCAGTCAACTAGAAGCCAGCTTCCACTTTGAAGGACAGGTCTTTTGACCACAGGGAGCTGCCAAAATAACATAGTCAGTAAATATCAGCCGTCTGTGCCTTAATAAAAGGAAGATGACAACTAGAGAAGGGGGTAGTGTTAGGATGGGAGAAGTGCCTATGGGGGAACTTCTGAAATTTTGGTGGACTAAATCCTATTGAACCTCAAGCCACCTTTACATGTGCCCAGGATCCTGAGCTTTCATTGGAATGTTATGGTTGACAGCTGCACAGCGGGAGTAGATAGGTGACCATCAAAGTGAATGCTGCAGCTTTCCAAGCAGATAGCATATACCGTGTCGTCTTTGAATAACGATCTCTCTATTTAGTTTCTATGGAGTGCATATTTTCTGCAATTCCAGTGCAGAAGAACAGAAACGATCACTAGGATGGGGGGGCTAGGGCCTAGGTTGGCCTTAGACACAGCCCTGAGCTAGGGCTGGTGCATAAGATGCACTGCTCCAAGAGGCATTGGGAATGAGACACACCCCTCTGAGTCACAGCTAGAGCTGCTTGACATCTTTCATTCTAAGTATTCATTTTTTTTCCAACAAAAAATGTGTTTTCACCAGAATGGAAATTTCTGCAGGAAAATCCTGTTTGGAATTAAATTTTTGGCTTTTCACTGAAAAACAAAAACTGAAATTTCAGTTGAAAAATGTTCAGATTTGTTTTTTGTTTGTTTGTTTGTTTTTTTGACAAAAATCTAAGCTTTTTTTATTTTTATCAATTTTTTTGGTGGGACAACCCCCCTCCCCCCAAACATTTCCCACCCAGCTCTAAAAACAATTCCTCCACTGCTTCTTCCTTGCTCCTGTGGAGCAGTAGGGTCTTGTCTACACACAAGTGATACCATTTTAACTATAGCAGTGTCCTTAAAGCAGCATGGTGTCTTCCACCCCTGCTCCCGGTGGCTGCCGTTATATCAGTATAAATGCCTTACACCAGGATAATTTATTCCCGTATGGGAAGGGGAATATGCTACCCCAGTGTAAGGTTCCTTTATAGTGCTATAACTGCACCCCCACTAGGGCTTGTACTGGTATAACTAGATTAGCAGAAAAATCACACTTCTAACCCAAATAGTTGAATCAGTACAAAATCTGTGAGTAGAGGAGGCCTAAATCAGCAATAGGGGGCCCAAAGCCAAGGTTCACCCATTCCCAGTTACTTCCCACCCACTTGCTCTGCAGAAAGAGTATGTAGCAAGTAATCCTTAGTGCCATGTACCTAGACCCAAGGTCTGGATTGCTCATGTTAGGGCATAGGGAGATTCTTGCTCCCTTCTACTCCTTTGCAAAGGCAGGTAGATGCGAGTCTGAATCGCCAGCTACCATAGTAAAGGAGGGAGAGTGTATAATTAGCCGGAACACCATTTAGGTTGTAAACTTAGAAAAAATAGTACAATGATCTCATTTTGTCTGTTCTGAGCACGACCTGTTCTCTCAGAGCTATTGAATATATTAAACTCCAACAAGACGCCTCTTCTCTCTAATCAGATTTGAAGGATTAGTTTCTGAAAACAAATGGGATATTATTTTGTCATAATGGGGTTTCATTTTCCTATCACTGGTTTGAAAGTAATTACAAAAATAAAAAATAAAGTGTGTCCTAAATGGTTAATGATCCTCAGCAAGCAATCTGTCCAAAGAAGGAAAGATTTCTTTCCCAATCTAACAACTGATCTATAATTTTGTTCTACTTGGTTGGTGTTACCAGCCCCTCCCCATAATGCCTGTATGGTTTCTAATAAACTTCATGGAAACGTCAAATTCTGTTACTCACTGTGTCAACACAGGGCTCAGTCCATCACTCAGACACATTTCTGTTAAGTCCCAGGGGAGTGAGGCCTGGGTGCAGACTTCAGGACCAAGCCCAATGCTGATGGATGGACTAGAGGTTCTAGGGCATATCTTCTGCTGTGGCCTAGGAGCACTTGGCACAGCTGGGGGGAATGACCCAAAGGTGCCTTGAAGCCACCTTTGAATATCTCCATCTGTGATCCTGGGACTACTCTGTTCCAGTTCCTTTCCTCTAGCTCTAGTGAGAGCAGCCTGAAGGCTATCCTAACTTGTGTCAGCTGCCAGTGGCTCCAAGGGACCATTTTGACAACTGGGTTATCATTGGGGTTCAGGGGTTAAGTTCCCTTGCCTCTGGCCATGCTCCCTGCATCAAGTCTGGGAGAGGTGGCATATAGGCGCCACTGCACTGGGTCCACGCCAACTGGGTATCTCCCTGTGCAGTGGTGATTTTCCTGTGGCCAGATAAGATGGCTTTAGAGCTGCTTTGCATTGACGGATGATGCAAAGCCATCCCAATGCAGAGGAAGATCTGGCCCTATGGATATTTGGTAAGTGTTTAACGTCGTCAGACACACAATCCAGAAGCAAAATGGAGACCATTGTGAAGAGGTCTTTCTCCTTAAAGGAGTTTGAATGTGGTGTTTCCACCATGTTCCCATCCCCTGCCACTCCAGTGGGAAACTATTTTACTTTTTGTTACCTACCTCCTTTGGCATCCTAAAGAGTTTCCAAGGGTGTGTTACAACATCTGAAATAAATGTGAGGGGACAGGTGGGAGAGGGAGAAGTTATTCACAACTACCTTCCTTCCAAAAAGAGACCGTAAAAGGTTAAGTCCACAACGAGTTTAACAACATTCTCTACCTTCACATCAGGCTTCATTCTGCTCCCACTGATGCTGGTGGGCAAGTTCCCATTGACTTTGGTAGATGCAGGATCAGAAGCATCACTTGTAGCTCTCCAGCATGAAACCGGAGAGGCTTGCTGAAAGAAGGGGGTATTAGCATGGAGCACCTTCCTTACCACACTCCAGATGGCTCTTTGAAGAGCTGCGATTATATTTTGTTCCACCGCAGCAACAGTTCCCATTAGAGTGTTTGATTTGTTTAGTTATTAGGCTCTGGAGACCAGGAAGCACATGTTTGTGCCATGTTCCTGATGTACACAGTTCAGTCGCCACCCGTGTCACTCTCATTCCCAGGGCAATGTGCTAAACACTGTATTAACAGATGGCTGTTACAGGATCAGAGAGAGAGAGAACCGGCTGATGTTCAGTAGCCTTAAGGGGTAGCAAATGGTCCCAGCAGGAAGGTATCAATGGAGCTTTACTTTCTATGTGCAGCCTGCCTCTTCTCTTTTCAGGCTCCAAGTGAACTGCAGCCTCAGCAAATGCCTATTGCTCACAACAGGGGGCTTTCAGCTGTTACTGGAAGCCCTGCTTTGCAGGCGCAAGAATATTAAGAGCAGTAGTTAACTCTCAGCACTTCCCTTAGCAGCTTCACAGGAGGTGAAACCCAGTAAACAGAACTGGACAACATATTGACACACATTCTCTGTGTCTTCGCATTTTGCTCTATCGCTACTTTTTACACAAAACTAGAGATGGGCCTAAACCCAAATCCCAGACCTGAAAGACTCACTGGGAGCGTCCTGTGCTTCGAGGGCTCATCTTTATCCAAATCAACGTCCAGTTAGCAACAATATATCCGTATTTCTTCAGTGAATCTGAACCCTTTTTTTTTTAAACCTTGTGGATAATGCAGATATATGCATCCTCCCCAGCATTTGACTGGCATTCTCCAGCCTGCCAATGTTCTCCTCTAAACGCTAAGCCTGTTTCCTAAATGCAGTTCTCAAAATTTTTCACACAACATGATATTCAACCCTTTTAACAGAACATTATAATCGACCTTAACAGTGTAGCATTATGTTTTGTCTTAGCAGCACGTCCAAGCATTAGTTTGTATGCCTGGTGTACCATATTGTTCTTTCCAAACAATGATGTTATTTTCTTGCACTACAATTTATTTTTCTGGCAAATGAGGAAGCACCTAGAACTCAGGCAGCTTCCCATCCAGGCAAGTGAAGCAGCCAGAGCAAGTACACGGAGCAAATGCCATAGATACTCTAAGAATGAGGGGAAAGGGGTGGTAGTATTACAGGAAATACATATTTTGAACAAAAAACAACTAACCAGTGCCTATGTTTTTAAAAGTAACTAGTGATTTTGGGTTCCCAACCTGAGATGCCTTAAAGGAGCCCAATTGTCAGAAGAAAGGTGCTTAAGCACTATCAGAAAATCTAGCTCCTTCAAGGTCTCTCAAACTGTGCACCCCAAAACGAGTAATTTGTAGTCACATTTGAAAATATAGGCCTTGGAGAAGATTTCATGGTGTATCTCATTCACAGATGTCCAATGACGTCTGTGTTTTGGATGAGAAATAAAACTAAGTGCCTGATCATTTGTGTCCACTGAAGATCCCATAGTGCTTTTTGAAAGAAGAATGAGACCCATGTTCTGGCCAAATTCTATTTTAGGTAACTACATTGTGGTTGACTGAATTTCTCTTGCAATGTGATTGGAAACAAAACTATAGAATTTCCTCTAGTAGTTGGTACAAACGGAAGATGATACACTAACTCTTTCTGGAAAACCTGGAAAGAATTTGAAACAAATAGAACCAAAAATCTAATAATCCAAAATGGTTAAAATTTGGACAGAAACACTTCCAAGACCTCTACAAACCCAGAAATCTGACATAAGAAAAAGGTAATATCATTAGGAAAATAACTACACTTGAAAACACCATTAGGAACTATCACATCCCCTTAAACACCATGAACTAGAGTAAAATCTCTACAAATTCAAGTCCAGAATATTATGTGGTCCAGACAATATATCCAATGGCATTCTGGATGCATTCAGACTGAAGTTTCAAAAGGCCTTTCTAAAATTATTTAACCTAAATCTTCAATCCTTACATTTCCCTGAGAAGTGGTAAAATGGACTAAATTTCCCACAATTGCAAAAGTGGAGATGCTCTCAACCCAAATAATTCCAGGGATACCTGTGTTAGCTGCAACATGAGCAAACTTTTCTGTAGCGTCCTCCACAAAAGGACCAGCAACAGCATAATTAATAAAAGCCAAATTAGTTTCCTCTCTGAGAAATGAAGGATGGACCGCATCTGAACCCTATACATGCAAATTAACAAACACGTAAAAAACACAAAACCAGGAGGATATTTGTCCACTTTGTAGACTTTAAATAAGCTTTTGACTCAGTCTGGCCCCCAGGATGAACTTTGAAGTGCTACAAAGTCAAATTGATGGGCAAACACAGCCATTTACCAATATGCATCCTCACCAGCATTTGACTGGCAGGCTGGAGAACACTAATGATCTACTCTAAACATTAAGCCTGTTTCCTAAATGCAGGAATACCAGCATCACATACCAATGCAATCACATGCAAGATAAAAATAAAGAAAATGCAAATGGAGGCCTACAAGCAAGAAAAGAGAGTAAAACGGGGATGCAAGCTTATTCCAAATCTCTTCAACCTATCCATCAATGACTTGTCAAACTTACAAAAACAATCTCCAGTCCCAGGATAAAATTCTTTCTCTATGCTGATTAGCTAGTTATAATATCATCCTGAGTGAGGTGGTCTT
Source organism: Lepidochelys kempii (assembly GCF_965140285.1). NCBI lineage: Eukaryota > Metazoa > Chordata > Testudines > Cheloniidae > Lepidochelys > Lepidochelys kempii. The sequence continues at coordinate 256,367,552 of NC_136380.1, forward strand.
CAGAGGAACTTTTAGCTTTCTAGAGAGCTAATGAACCCTAGGGGTTAATATGGGAGGCGGGAGGCAAAAATCATGATATTGCAGAAAAAGCATCAAAACACACTAAACTTTTTTTTAAAGTCTTAATTTACTTTTTTTTAGGTTTCAGAGTAACAGCCGTGTTAGTCTGTATTCGCAAAAAGAAAAGGGATACTTGTGGCACCTTAGAGACTAACCAATTTATTTGAGCATGAGCTTTCGTGAGCTACAGCTCACTTCATCGGATGCATACTGTGGAAACTGCAGAAGACATTATATACACAGAGACCATGAAACAATCTCCTCCCACCCCACTCTCCTGCTGGTAATAGCTTATCTAAAGTGATCATCAAGTTGGGCCATTTCCAGCACAAATCCAGGTTTTCTCACCCTCCGTCCTCCGTCCCCCCCACAAACTCACTCTCCTGCTGGTAATAGCCCATCCAAAGTGACCACTCTCTTTAAAATGTGTATGATAATCAAGGTGGGCCATTTCCAGCACAAATCCAGGTTTTCTCACCCCCCCACCCCCCTCCAAAAACCACACACACAAACTCACTCTCGTGCTGGTAATAGCTTATCCAAAGTGACCACTCTCCTCACAATGTGTATGAAAATCAAGGTGGGCCATTTCCAGCACAAATCCAGGTTCTCTCACCCACCCCCCTCTTTTTTCAAAAAAAAAAAAAAAAAGACACACACAAAAACTCACTCTCCTGCTGGTAATAGCTTATCCAAACTGACCACTCTCCCTACAATGTGCATGATAATCAAGGTGGGCCATTTCCAGCACAAATCCAAGTTTAACCAGAACGTTGGGGGGGGGGTAGAAAAAAACAAGGGGAAATAGGCTACCTTGCATAATTACTTAGCCACTCCCAGTCTCTATTTAAGCCTAAATTAATAGTATCCAATTTGCAAATGAATTCCAATTCATCAGTTTCTCGCTGGAGTCTGCCACAGCCTCAGAAACAACTCTGACATCATAATCAAAAAGGCTGACAAAGGAGGTGCTGTTGTCATCATGAATAGGTCAGAATATGAACAAGAGGCTGCTCGGCAGCTCTCCAACACCACTTTCTACAAGCCATTACCCTGTGATCCCACTGAGAGTTACCAAAAGCAACTACAGCATTTGCTCAAGAAACTTCCTGAAAAATCACAAAATCAAATCCGCACAGACACACTCCTGGAACCCCGACCTGGGATATTCTATCTACTACCCAAGATCCATAAACCTGGAAATCCTGTGTGCCCCATCATCTCAGGCATTGGCACCCTGACAGCAGGATTGTCTGGCTATGTAGACTCCCTCCACAGGCCCTACGCTACCAGCACTCCCAGCTACCTTCGAGACACCACTGACTTCCTGAGGAAACTACAATCCATCGGTGATCTTCCTGATAACACCATCTTGGCCACTATGGATGTAGACGCCTTCTACACCAACATTCCACACAAAGATGGACTACAAGCCGTCAAGAACACTATCCCCGATAATGTCACGGCTAACGTGGTGGCTGAACTTTGTGACTTTGTCCTTACCCATAACTATTTTACATTTGGGGACAATGTATACCTTCAGATCAGCGGCACTGCTATGGGTACCTGCATGGCCCCACAGTATACCAACATTTTTATGGCTGACTTAGAACAACGCTTCTCAGCTCTCGTCCCCTAACGCCCCTACTCTACTTGCGCTATATTGATGACATCTTCATCATCTGGACCCATGGAAAAGAAGCCCTTGAGGAATTCCACCATGATTTCAACAATTTCCATCCCACCATCAACCTCAGCCTGGTCCAGTCCACACAAGAGATCCACTTCCTGGACACTACAGTGCTAATAAACGATGGTCACATAAACACCACCCTACACCGGAAACCTACTGACCGCTATTCCTACCTACATGCCTCCAGCTTTCACCCTGACCGCACCACACGATCCATCATCTACAGCCAAGCTCTGCGATACAACCGCATTTGCTCCAACCCCTCAGACAGAGACAAACACCTACAAGATCTCTATCAAGCATTCTTACAACTACAATACCCACCTGCGGAAGTGAAGAAACAGATTGATAGAGCCAGAAGAGTTCCCAGAAGTCACCTACTACAGGACAGGCCTAACAAAGAAAATAACAGAATGCCACTAGCCGTCACCTTCAGCCCCCAACTAAAACCCCTCCAACGCATTATTAAGGATCTACAACCTATCCTGAAGGATGACCCAACACTCTCACAAATCTTGGGAGACAGGCCAGTCCTTGCCTACAGACAGCCCCGCAACCTGAAGCAAATACTCACCAACAACCACATATCACACAACAGAACCACTAAACCAGGAACCTATCCTTGCAACAAAGCCCATTGCCAACTGTGCCCACATATCTATTCAGGGGACACCATCAAAGGCCCTAATGACATCAGCCACACTATCAGAGGCTCGTTCACCTGCACATCCACCAATGTGATATATGCCATCATGTGCCAACAATGCCCCTCTGCCATGTACATTGGTCAAACTGGACAGTCTCTACGTAAAAGAATAAATGGACACAAATCAGATGTCAAGAATTATAACATTCATAAACCAGTTGGAGAACACTTCAATCTCTCTGGTCACGCAATCACAGACATGAAGGTCGCTATCTTACAACAAAAAAACTTCAAATCCAGACTCCAGCGAGAAACTGCTGAATTGGAATTCATTTGCAAATTGGATACTATTAATTTAGGCTTAAATAGAGACTGGGAGTGGCTAAGTCATTATGCAAGGTAGCCTATTTCCCCTTGTTTTTTTCTACCCCCCCCAATGTTCTGGTTAAACTTGGATTTATGCTGGAAATGGCCCACCTTGATTATCATGCACATTGTAAGGAGAGTGGTCAGTTTGGATGAGCTATTGCCAGCAGCAGAGTGAGTTTGTGTGTGTGTGGGGGGTGGGTGAGAGAACCTGGATTTGTGCTGGAAATGGCCCACCTTGATTTTCATACACATTGTGAGGAGAGTGGTCACTTTGGATAAGCTATTACCAGCACGAGAGTGAGTTTGTGTGTGTGGTTTTTGGAGGGGGGTGGGGGGGTGAGAAAACCTGGATTTGTGCTGGAAATGGCCCACCTTGATTATCATACACATTTTAAAGAGAGTGGTCACTTTGGATGGGCTATTACCAGCAGGAGAGTGAGTGGGGGGGGGGGCGGAGGGTGAGAAAACCTGGATTTGTGCTGGAAATGGCCCAACTTGATGATCACTTTAGATAAGCTATTACCAGCAGGACAGTGGGGTGGGAGGAGGTATTGTTTCATGGTCTCTGTGTATATAATGTCTTCTGCATTTTCCACAGTATGCATCCGATGAAGTGAGTTGTAGCTCACGAAAGCTCATGCTCAAATAAATTGGTTAGTCTCTAAGGTGCCACAAGTACTCCTTTTCTTTTTACTTTTTTTTAGGAAGTTTTAACACATTTACAAATCACTGCCATGTAAATATCAGACACAAAATGATAGTCATTAGAAATCATTGCCATGTAAATATCAGACACAAAATGATAATTGTTACAACAGTGAGCTTTTTTTAGAGAAACATTTTACAGTAATGTAAATCATCCAATCTCTCTATTTAACTGGGTCTTACCACATTGAGCCTCTTTAGCCTACAAAAGACATGTTGTTTCTGGTGATTTAAGTAAACTGTCTAAAACCTCTGTTTACACAGGTTTATTAAACCAGGCATGCCTATCATTTTAATGTTTTTTTTTTAAATGGACACATGTGCTGGGTTGTTGTTTTTTTTTTTGCAGGCAAATGTACTTAGTCTCAGTAGTCAATAAACAGTAACCAAATATCTAATCTTTTCACAACAAGAGACATAGAAATTGAAGACATGCTAAACGATACATACCAAGGGCTCATAATAAAAGCCACAGGGAGCCTCAGTCTGGCTATGGAAGCATTACAAAAAAGGCTCTGTAACCCTGTGCTGTAAGGAAGTGTTATGGATCTGCTAAGCAGGGGGCTATAACTCTCAGCAGCTCCCTTCCCCGCTGCATGTCCCCTTTCCCTGGCCAGGCCAGGTGAAGGGTCCCAAACTATGAATTGGCTGGGCTCTGTTTTGGAAATGCTGGCTGCATGGTGAGCCAAGAGCTGCAGAGAAGTTGGAGGCAGAAAAGATTCCCCAGGAACCATACACAGAGCCATCTATCAGGACTCATAGAAGACTTCTTACCAAAAAGTGACAAGGAAAAATGGTTCCTAACCCCAGGAGAAATGAGAGAGATGGTATTGTGCTGTGCAATAACCTGCCACTAGATCAAGTGCACACAATGACTAACTGGCCAGATTCATTCTAGGGTGGGATTTATCACAGCGGGATATGGGACACCAGATGGGGCAGGCCAGTGCTTTGATGCCATAGAGAGAATCTTCTTTCTTAGACGCCTGGCTGGTGTGCCTTGCTCACATGCTCAGGGTCAAACAGGTGAGTGATGAGAAGGAATTTTCTCCCAGGTCAGATTGGCTGGGACCTTGGGATTTTTTGGTTTGTTTTTGCCTTCCTCTGCAGCATGGAGTGTGAACTGCCTGCTAGGATCATCTGGGCATATCTCACCTAATGAATTTTCTGCCATCGATGGGGCATCAGGCACTGGTGGGACTTTGAGTCTCTTCTGTTCTCTGCCCGTGGCACACAATGGTTCAATTTCCTGAGGACTAAGCTCAACACATAGATGTCTGGGTGAAATGTAATGGCCTGTGCTATACAGGAGGTCAGGCAAGATTATCTACTGGTCCCTTCTGACCTTACATTCTATGAAACCTCTAATAAAATCTATTAGATGATTACCTGTACTGCACAGGAATTTAAAAGATGTCATGGTAGTGACAACTTCCTTGGAAATATTACTGACTGTAAACTGTGTGGAACTGTGTGCTTTGCTCCCCTGGGTTTGCTTGTTTATTGTAATGCACATTCTTTAGGAATTTGTTCATAAGTCGGGGATGGTCTCAAATCAGTTCTTAGTGGACGGGCATCCTCATGATCCACCATTTCAATTGTCACTAGTTGGCGATCTAAGCAAAGTGGACAAGGACTAAAAGAAAATCAGAGGGGATGAGAATTCAATATTCTCTCCTTCCTCCACTGTGAAATAATTGCTGGTTAAATCCATGCATGCTGTATGCAGTAATAATGAGTGTACCTGTCAGCACAGATGACTGCTGCTTTTCCCTCCATTCCGCAACACAAGAGAGGCATTTCTGAATGGTAAAAGTTATTGTTATTTTAACAAGTTGCTTTCATGGCAAGTCTTGAATACTGTTTGGGGGAGGAGAGATCTAGAGGACACATGATAGCAATGATAGGTGCAAGGATTACAAGCTTATTTAATGTCATACAGTGCTAGCCAACAATATAAAGAGCTCTGCCCCTGCTGGTCTTCAGAGGGTGTCTGACAGGATCACGATCAGACCTTTGAGGCTGATAGGAATGAAAATTTGGGAATCTGACTGGTTGTTAATTTTCAAGAAACTCCCACTTCAGCCGCAGCAACCTCAAATGCCGTATCCTGAGAACATCAGCTCTTTTAGCAGGTCATTAAGCCCAAGGAAACCCCTCAACTGTTGATTGCCACAGTTTGATAATTTATTGCATGGTTATGCTCTGAGGAGCTGTCTGGCCACATGGATTAATAACAGATTGCTGGCTCAAAGCCAGCTGGGGGTATAGATTGTGAGCTGGGTAGAGACTGAAAGTGGTTTTCGTTGGACACGTGGCTTGTGGGTGTCCTGTGAGCTGACTTGGTGGGTTCAGTTCCTAGAGGACAGGTGTCAGCATCTCAAAACTCAACATCACAATTGGCACTTGTTGATTGTCTCAGCAGAGTGAACAAGGACTGAATGGGTCATGGAGACTAAACTTCTCTTTTACCCTAAGAGCTGGTCCCATGGCGACAGGGTGGAGGCACATTCGCAGGATGTTATGGGAAGCTTCCACTACCTACACTGTATCTCTTTGGAGGATAAATAGAGGACCATATTCTACAGGACTGACAGTTGGGTGCCTTTCAGCACTTAAATTCACTCCAATTTCTTTGTCAAAGTGTGGGCATGGTCTGAGAAGTAACTCTGTAAAATGACATCTGGGTGTTCTCTATTTATTCCCTTCTCAGTGGTTTCCATATAAAGTGTACTCTGTTTAAAGCTCAAAATCAGGCTTTTACCTGCCAGCAAGTACAAGTTCAAAGTGAGATCTCACAATCAAGCTGTGTTCTTCCTGCTTCGTACATCGCCAATAATGATTGTGGGGTCAAAGGGAAGGGGGTTAGCGTTTTGCTGATCGATGTGGCAGCATGGAATACAGCTAACTTTTCCCTAACTGTAGCGCCCACACTAGGGAGATTTTGTTTGTGTCAATAAACCAAGGGCTGTAACTAAGACAGTATGTAGCACTGAAGGACTATTTTTATGCTCACTTTCCTGATTGTAACCTCACTTTAAACGAAAGAAGCAAGAAAAAATGCTTCCCCTATGCCACATTTAGTTTAGGTATGATTAGCCAGAGCGCAAGCCTCCTCTGTATAGATGAAGTCTTTGTTGTCATGGTATTCTTGTGACCCATAATCAACATGATTTATTCAAGGTTTCTGATTAGTGGTTCGGGGGCGATTTCAAAGGCACGACAAATGGCAGATGGCACACCTCTCACTGACTCTGTGCTTTGGAGACTCTCCTTCTGACACATGTATTTCTGAAATTAGAGTCCCCCGCCATCATGCCTGTTTTTGGCCATTTCTAAAATTCTTTTTAACACTCCCTGTGATTTGTATTGGAAGCTTGAAACAAACCTGTTCCCAAGAGGACGTGCAAGCACACTTGGTTGCTCCCCAAGAGTTCTTCCTAAAGTGCTAGGTTTGCTGGCACTGATTTTTTTTTTGTTTTTCCTCAAATAAAAAAGAGCATTAAGATAGATTTGTTTTGGAAAAAATAATTATATGGACTTTGCCAACTAATAAAAGCTCTGATACTCCAAGCTGTTGCATGCTATACTGAGCGGATTCCCATTGTCTTCAGTGAAGCTCAGGGCATGCACAGGGATCCACATGCATCCAACAATTTGCAGGATCAGAGTCATAATTTGGGGAGGCTTCATCTCGCAAGCCCTTACTCATGTGTATAACCCCAGTGCAGGGCCAATCAGAGGGGAGGGGCCAGCAGGGCCATTTGGCCTGGGCCTCAAGCTCAAAGCAGGCCTTAAATGTAGACACTTGTTAATTTTTTGACATTTGATAAGTTTCACAACTTGTTTTTATGCGCATCTCTATCGAACCAGAAAGCATTTGTTAAATAAAAAAATATTCAGATTATGTTTCACTCTTTTTTTGGTGCCTTATTTTGTTTTCATGTGCTGTCATTTTTTATTTTTATTATGGCTATGGGCCTCAAAAGCTGGAAGTGGCCCAGGCCCCTCTGGACCTCTGAGAGGGCCTGCCCCAGTGTGATCAATGAAACTGTGCACATGAATAAGAGAAGTGAGCGTTTGCAGGTTCAGGGCCTCCCATTTTAAGATCTTCTGGGGACAGCCCATGTCTTCCTCTATGTTCTGTGCAGCTGAGAGCATATTGCTGGCACTCAGCAGATAATTAAAACAAGTACCGGTATATAAAAAAATAAAATTAGGTCAAATTTCAGGGCTTCCAGCCCTGGCACTGCCCCTTTAAAGGAAAGACTTGCCATCAAGTGCTTAAATAATGGAAAAAACTCAGAATTGCTCACGCTGCTTATAATCGCCACATGTCTGCTTCTGCTTAATTAGTTCACACTGTGAAGCGAATCAGGGCCAAGATTAAAGGGTGTCCATATCAGAGGTATGCATGTGTATAGATTAGGGTGTGAAGGATAAGGAAAAGCAAAAAATGAGATGTTTTAAATTGACATTCTCTGTTCAAAGTGTTCTATCCAATTTAGCTAAATAGATAATCAAAGGTGAACTTCTTATTGCCTGCAATGGGAAAGCTAAAAGGCCAGAAAGCATCCTTTTAATTCAGAGAGTCCCTCTTCATGATGATTTCAATGAGCAACTTTCCTCGGTAGAGGACAAAACAAGGTATTGGCTAGGCATTGCCTAAAAGTGCTATGATGCCATGCGTTACTAGCCTATATGAAATGAGCTGGTGATCTGCATAAAGATAGCATTGGCTGGATAATGGCTGAAGCAGAGAGATGAGGAATGTCCATAGAAAATTTTGGTGTAAACAAAACCAAAAAAATTCAGTGCTGTTGAAATTTTCTGTGGAAAATTTGTTTTCATCAAAAAATTAAAATCCAAATATTTTGAAATATTTTGATTCTGAAATGCCACCACAGTAAATTATGCTTCCATTCCCTTCTATGGGCTGGTTGTCCTGGTCAGACTACATTTCCCATGATGCACCACAGTCATCCCATTGGTGAGGGGAGTTGGTGCATCATGGCTGTCACACAGCCATTATGGATCATGGCAGACGAAGTCTGTCTGAGGAACCCAGTTAGGGTTACCACCTTTGAAATGCAAAAATAAAATAAAGAAATAAATTTAAGCAGCAGCACCCCTCACACACAAGGCAAGCCCAACACAACCTCAACCCCTAACCACAAGGCAACTTCTCAACCTTCCCACCTTCAACAACCACTTAGAGTCTCTAGAGAGATAGCACATATAGATAAGATTGATAACATCATTTTCTTACTTAACTGCGGGAGTGGGAACACGGCAGCATCTTTAGCTGGACACAGAAACTTTTAACATTAGCTATCCCAGTGTATTGTGATAATCATGCAAATCTTTAGACCCACGTAAAAAAAGCCTGGCAGATTAAATTATTTTTCTGGCAACTGGCAAATCCATAAAAATAAAAAAAAATGGGGTCAATTACCAGCCAGGTGATAACCCTGTGCCCAGCCCATAGTGGAAAATGAAAGCATAAAGCACCATGTTGGCATTTCAGAATCAGAACAGTTTTGTTTTGGGACAAAATATTTCAAATGCTGATTTTATGTTGAAAAAAATCTAATTTTTTTCATGGAAAGCAGACACTTTTCACAAGGAATTTTGTTTAATTGAAAACCATATTTTCTTTGAAAATCAGTTATGGACATTTTTTGATGACCAGCCCTACATCTAGCTCATTGTGGAAACAACACCACAACTGGTAGTAACTGGCACTTTTGTTGGCAGATTCAACACAGAGTCCAGGGAGTTGTAAGAGCTTTTGGCCTGATCCAGATTCCATTTTGGTTATTGTAAAGAACACACCTTGTGACCCCAAACCATCTCCCAGCTCTGGAGGCAGTTCCTCCAGGACAGAAGGGATGGACAGCAGAAGAGAGGACTGACAGGAGGAGCAGCAGCTTGCAGTGCTAGTCTATACTTGCTCTGAGGGTAAACTGAGAGCGTCAGTCTCCAGTGCTGTCAGTTTAGTGCTCATAAAATAGGCTAAATGTACTTTACATCTTTTTTAAAGCAGTAAGCATATGAAATGTGGCAGTGCAGAGTTTTAAACTAGTCAAATCTTTTGAATACTAACGTCCTGCCTTCCAAAATCTCCGTCTTGTTCACTTTATGCCACTGATTCATTCATTCGGTCTTTGCATCATTTTCCTCTGACTTCTCGAAACCGTCATTCACATGAATGAGGGGCTGGGGAGGAATGAATGCTGGCTCTTTGTTTACTTTCTATATTCTGCATTCTCTTACTTAGTCTCTACTTTAGGTGACAATCCTACTGACTTCAAATTAGTATTTTGCCCGTGTAAGGACTTCTGGATTTGGTCTACTGAGTACTGTGACTGTGTCATTTATAAAAACTGAAGCCATCAGTCATTGGTGAGGGCAGAATTGATGAAACTTGGTTGAAACCAACTGGCTGGCCTGTAGCCCCCTTGGGTGTACAATTTACTATTGTAAGAGGTATTGTTAGTCTAAGGAGTATAATCCTTTCTGCGGCAGTACAAAGCATTCCATGAAAGTGGAAACAGTTGCTCTCGTTGGTCCTCCCATCCCTCTCCCCATTTTCCCCCACCCTACCTCCTGATGGAAAAGTAAATGGGACTGAGAGAGCGTGAATGATGCAAGGGGACATCAGAGATAGTTTTTGGAGGGAACAGAGGGAGGCAGAGTGGAAGAAGAACTTCTGCAGCCCCTTGTCCTCCGTCCTACTGACTCCACATCTGGCCCCAGTCAGTGTTCTCTCCTTTAGAAGAGGGAAAACAGCAAATGGCATGAAGGGGTGGTTCCACAGCTCAGACTACATGCTGGGGCCCAGCTACTTTAGATGACCATGTAGCTCAATCTCCATTCCAGCTGCTGATGTGAGTATGCTTGGAGATGACCCTGCAACTATTGTCTATTCCATAGGGGTGGCAGAAGCTTTGTGGGAAGAAGAGCCTAGTTGCTGCATTTTGATTCATATTAGACTCTTACAGCCTGCAATTTTGGCACAGGAGAGCTGTGTTGGACTATGTGTTTACAAGGACCACTGTTACCATTGGGCTTAGATACCTGAAAACTATAGCTGTTCCTACTTCACTACCTGCACTTTCCAGCCCCAAGCCTAAAGAAAGGGGGTGCTCCCAAAACTGGTATTTGAGGACAAAGCTCTGAGGCCTCAGGGAACAGGGGAATTTCTGGTTGCAGATGTAGCAGGTGTGAATTGGTAAACTGACAGTTTTTTATAGTTAACTTTTTCCTTATACCCTTTTCCTCCAGTAAAGCTTATCCTCCGTAGTACTTCGAACTCAGAACTATTACTATTGGTGGCCTGACTATGCCTCTTTTACTGCTTAGCGCACAGTGTATTGCAATTATTCCCTGAGGCAAAGTGAACCCATCAAAAGGGCTGGTGCCACCACTAATCACTTAGCCCAATTTTAGTTGGCTACTAAATGGGTGACATCGCAAAACAGGTCAGCACCATCCTGACTTACATATCTAGACAATGTCACTAGTACCCTTTAAAAGCTTGCAGCAGGCTTTGGAAACATGGTGGTTGGGGTGAAGTTAGTCACCAGGCTTCTTGCCTCCCTATTGGCACAGAATTACATTCTTGCATGCACCTTGTTAGAGACAGGGTTATTCTCTTGGGGAGTCATATTCCCCTGAGAGAAAGGTGGGATTTGCTTGAACTTGTACCAGTGTAGCGGAAAGCATTGCCTCTGGATGGCACTATGCCATGGGGGGAAGGTTCAGATATTGGTAATAGATAGAGGGGGCGGATCGATCTTGAAACCTTGCCTGTGCATTAAGCGTTCTGGTAGTATTTCAAAATCACTTCTTAACTCATCTAAAAGAAAAAACATCTCTCCTTTTTTTTGTTTTATTTCCGCAGTGACCCTCCCCAGATCTTTTAATGGATAGACTTATAGTAACAGCAGCATTTCCACATAAAAGTAGGCCCAAGGTTGAAGCTGAGTTATTTGACAGTATCCTGTGAAATAATAAACATTATTCCATTGCCATATTTTGAAAGGGTAATTTAAAGAAACAGTAGCTCCTTTTACAAGAGACTCTCCATCACAGTTCAAAAACTCTTCTGCCACTCTAAGCCAAAGTTGTTTGGTATACTAGTGGAGATAGATCTGTCCAAAAGCGCCTTTGGGCAGAAGAAAAATCCAACTGAAAAAGTTGTGCCGGTTCACAACATGTCCTAGTTCTTATGCTGAAAAGCTGTAATATGGAGAACAATATCCCTGTGGATATTACTGTTTAAGGTCCAAGGAGCAAGAGTGCAGCAAAGTGCCCTGGGCTGATGGATTCACTAGAGTGCCTGTATTTTCTTCTGTCCAAACACAGAAAGGTTTAAATATTCTTCTAGAGGAATTATTCCAAAGAAGAATGTGCAGTCTCAGTGTGCAGTCAATATAGTGTTCACAAAGCAGATATACACACCCTTCCTGTGCACACTTACAATGATACAGTGGTAGGCCAAAATCTTCCAATATAAGTGCCTACAGTTGAGCATCTAAGTCCATACTTAGTCACCTAAATAAATGGCTTGACTTGCACCCAGCAGCTCCCATTGGGAGCCCAGTTCTTAAATATGGGTACCTTTAGCAGGACATTCAGCCGCCCAGATTGCCCCAGATATGTGTAAATATTAATTTGGCATAGTTAAGAGCTGGTTTCAGTGTCAAAAAGTAGGATTAAGACATCTGTTTAGATCCTAGCATTTAAAAGTTGCACTCAAAAATGTACATTCAGTTCAATAGCTGCTGGAAGCGGCGGCCAGTATGTCCCTCAGCCCACGCCGCTTCTAGCTGCTCCCATTGGCCTGGAGCAGCAAACCGCGGCCACTGGGAGCCGCGATTGGCTGAACCTACAGAAGTGGCAGGTAAACAAACCAGCCCAGCCCGCCAGGGGCTTTCCCTGCACAAGCGGCGGAACAAGTTTGGGAACCACTAGTCTACAGAAAGGCATTCCTGTCAGCAGACACCGCTAATTGTTTACATTTATCCAGGTGGTTTAACAAAAAATCCCCAACTGTATGTGTGTAGACCTCTCACATATCCGTGGCATAGGGGATAGAACCTAGAATATTCAGTTCTAGGAACACAGCATTCAGCCTCTTCAGCTACAGGAGATATCCTCTCTGGTTTATAGAATATAGGATTTTCATCTTCTTGCCTCTGGAAGGCACTAAAAGACACTGATATTATGCAGTATATTATATGATGTCTGGCCACCAGTTGGCACTAGCAAATGCACCAGAAACAATTGCCCAGTAAAATCTTTGTATTGTGTAATGCAGTTCATTATTTGGGTGATTTTATTTCTCACTTGTACTTGCTGCTGGTTTTTTAGACTGTCTGAGGTGCAGCATTTTCAATCACCTGACCTCAGTAGCTTTTCCTGGTTCTCACTTTGTCTTGTTCCACTCTTGCCAATTAAGTGAACTGTCTTTCTTTACATCCTGCCACCAAAATGGCACTGACACACAGTAAAGTTTTCATCTTATTGTACCATAGCTAAATTCAGCTTGTTGTGCTTTTTTCCTTAATGGCTATAATCTAACGCTCCTTACTTTACAAGGGAGATCTCGAAGTACCCAGATGGTCCAAACAAAACTTGCAAACACTATTTACCACTTCTTCATGGTGTCACTCATAAATATTGTCTCATTTCTCTGGAGTCAAAGGGCTAAATTTTCAAAACATAGCTTTGGAGATTGCACGCACAAATTATAGCTTTGATCCTGCATCAGGTTCCACTAATGCAGGTCCCTGCACTGATGCAAAGTCCTATAACTCTGTGTCTGTACAGGGGTCTGTACCAGTAGATCTCAATGCAGTAGTGAGGACCAAGTTATTGTGAGTGCCAGTCACATACTTATGCCTCTATTTATCTGGTTTTCCCATGCAAATTGTGATTTGTACACACAACTTGCATCTTGAATTATGGAGAAGCTTTGAAAAATTGATGCAAAAGTTGTATCCATGTTTTTCTTTCCAAATGTACCTACTTATAGTTTTCCAACATTGACCTGTAGTGTATGAAGGGTAAGAGCGGTAACGAAAACATCTGCCTTCTGTGACTCAGAGCTAAACACAGAAGAATAGAGAAATCTGTTTTCTACAGGTCATGCCATGTCATGCTCAAGGCATCTCAAAGTGCAGTATATCATACAATAAATGATAACACATGTCTAGGGAAACAGCCTATTTAGACTGGGTCTCTGGAGACCTTGATTCTGTTCCTGGGTCTGGTAAGCAGGGCCAGATTTAGGGGCAAGTGACCGCCTAGGGTGCTGGGCTTGCAGGGCGCTGGACTCGGGGTGCTGTTTTTGTTTTTTGCAACAAAAGGGAAAACAGAATGTTTGAAGTAACATGTTTCAGGTATTCCATATATGGATTCATTTTTCACTAACCTCCTAGAATATTCTGGACCTTTGTAGAATCTCATAGTACATTCCAGAATTTCTGAGAACTGCATTTTCCTTGAACCTCCTAGAATGTTGTCAGCCGTGCCCTTGTGGGTATATAAGGGGCTGGGCATCTCCAGTCAGTCAGTGAGGTATGAGAATGAACTGAAGTAATAGCCCATCTGCGATATTGTGAACCATGTTTTGTTGTGTAATTGTGAAAGTGTACTTGTGGTTTAAGACTTGAAGAGTGTAAGTAGCGACTAATAAATGCATAGATACAGAAAAACAGTGCATTATTAACCATTATTAATGTAGAAACACAGCATTGGAGGAACGTGCTTGAGTGTCTGATCTCAATTACCCTCTTCCTTGCAAAGAATAATTTGGCTTTCCAGGGCTTGTCGGATAAGTTGTTCACTGAACATAACGGTAATTTCCTCGGTTTAGTAGAGCTCCTTGGGAAATATAACGATGTCATGCGTGAGCACCTACGTCAAGTAGTTCAAAAAGAAGCTATGGACCATTACTGAAACAAAACAATTCAAACAAAACAGTTCAAAATAAATTGATTGACCTTATGGCAAGGAAGGTGCTTGATAACATATTGATGCGGCTCAGCAAAGCACTACACTGTAATAATGGACTGCACTCCCGACATTAGTCACAATGAAAAGATGTAATTTACAGTAAGATTTGTTGATGACAGGGATGGCTGTTTCCAAGTAAAAGAACACTTTATCTGTTTCTGGGCTGTGGACAACTTTATTGGAAAAGGCCTAACAGAGCTGTTTATGAACATTTTGAATGAAAATAAAATAAAGCTTCAGGACTGCTGAGGCTAAGGCTACAACAATGGCATGAACACGAAGGGAAGAAAAAGTGGTGTCCAGGCAAAGATCCCTGCGCTGAATCCAAGAGCTTTCTTCGAATCTTGTGGCTGCCATTCCCTCAACCTGGTTGTGTCAGATGAAGTGTCCTCTTTTTTAGATTCAGTATCTCTCTTTGGAATATGGGAAAGAATATACATCCTGTTTTCACCACCAACTATCAGGTGGAAGATCCTCATGGACAATGTTACAAATCTGACTGTGCAGCCACTAAGTGACACTCACTGGGAGAGCTGCATTGACAGCATAGGGCCGGTGAGGCACCAAGTGACTGAGGTTTACGACGGCCTGATGGATCTGGCAGAGGTGAGTAAAGCCGAGGCCAGAATCTGACACAAGCCACAAAGCCTGGCAAACCAGATCACTGACTTCAAATTTCTGGTGTCAGTTGTATCCTGTTCCAAGTAAACATTGTAAGCAAGGCAGTACAAACTGAGTTGATGGGCATCACGACCACTACTACTTTGATGAGAAGCTGCCTTGATTTCCTTGTGGCCTACAGAAACAAGAGATTTGAAAATGCCATCACTGCTGCCAAAGAAATGGTGGAAAACTTAGAAGTTGAGCCTGTCTTCAAGGCAACTTGTATTAATCGGAAGAAGAGACAATTTGGTTATGAGGGGAGAGATGAAGTGATGGAAAGCACAGAAGAAGAATTCAAGAGGGAGTTTTTTTACTCGCTCATTGACACTGCATGAGTGTCCATCAGAGAAAGGTTTGGACAAATGAGGCACCACGAAAAAACTGGGGTTTTTTGTATGGCCTTAGTAAGCTGCCAGCGGACAGGAAAACACTCTTGAACAATTGTACACACCTTCACCAGATGCTGACACACAGGGAATGTTCAGACATCAATGATGAAGACCTCTATGTCGAAATGGACAACATCCATCACATTTTGCCACATGGGAAGCACTTTTCACTTCAAGTTCTCCTCCAATTCGTTCATGATGCAGAGCTGAAGGACACTTTTCCTAATGAGCTGATAGCTTTGAGGATTCTGCTCATGCTGCTGGTCACAGTTGCAAGTGGTGAGCGCAGCTTTGCAAAGCTCAGGCTCATTAAAACATATCTTCAATTGGCGATGGCTGATGAGAGATCGAAATCACTTGCTCTTTTATCGTTTGAAAATGCCATTGGGTCTCTCTGATGCTGTGCTTCAGTTCGCAAGGGCAAAGGCGAGAAAAGTGACCTTTCGAACTAAAGGACTTGGGTTAACAGTCTAAGGCTGTCACCTACTGTAACAGTATTTAATACTGCCCCACCCAATGTTGGTGCAGTTCAATTTATTGATGTTAGTACATTTCAGTTATTCTTAAAATTAAAAAGTTTCTATACGCTCAGAGGAAATTATTTTTTATTTGCTTATATATGGCATTAATGAATACAGATTTACAGATCTTAGCATGCAAATTTCTTATATGACAGAGATAAACCATGCATGCGAATTGTGCTTCAAAGTCACGAAATGAGCTACAAATGCAATAAAAAATAAGATATTCAGAAGTTTAACAAATGGAGGGGGGTGCCGAAGTTGCTCCTCGCCTGGGGTGCCATTCGATCTAGGACTGGCCCTGCTGGCAGTGCCCTGCTGGGTGATCTTGAGCAAGTCAAGAGCAAGGCTTTGCCTCTTTGTGCTTCAATTTCCCCATCTGCAAAATGGGGATAATGATACTGACCTTTGTAAAGTGCTTTGAGATCTATGGGTGAAAAGTGCTAGGTGAGCTTAATAATAACCATACATGTATGGCACACAAATTGAAATTTGCTGAAGGGTTTGATTGCTATTCATTTAAGCAAATGTACTTGACTTTACAGTTACCTCTTCTATCACCTCTCTCCTGTTTGTCTCATCAGAATCCTGGACCACGTGTTTCTGGGGTAGAGACTGTTTTTGTGATACTTGTTAGTACAGTGCCCAGCACCATGAGGCCTTCAGCACTGTTGCTAGCACAATATAAATCATGTGATGTTCCTATTTTAAGGAGAGAAAATGTGGGAGGGGGAGTATAAGCAAAATACCTGAGTGATTAAGTTTCCCCAACAAAGATTTTAAGCCTCTCTCTTTGGAATGGTTTAGGCTGATGACTCCTGAATATAGTCATCACTCAAATGCAAATTGTGGACAGAGTATCTTCACTGTGCTGTCACAAAGGGAGCAGCGTTCTGTGGTCTGCTAAAAAAACTTGGTTGATGCTAAAGGAATGCATGTGACTTTTAAAGCTTTCTGACTTCATTATCCCACCAATTTTGTAAAGCTTGAATGTGGATGGACACCTTACTAATGCACATGATACACAGCAGGTTTAAAACAAACATAAGGAAGTATTTCTTCACGCAACGCACAGTCAACCTGTGGAACTCTTTGCCAGAGGATGTTGTGAAGGCCAAGACTATAACTGGGTTCAAAAAAGAACTAGATAAGTTCATGGAGGATAGGTCCATTGATGGCTATTAGCTAGGATGGGCAGGGATGCAAAACCATACTCTGAAGTGTCCATAGCCCCTTTTTGCCAGAATCTGGGAATGGGTGACAGGGGACGGATCACTCGATGATTCCCTGTTCTGTTCATTCCCTCTGAAGCACCTGACATAGGTCACTGTCAGAAGACAGATACTGGGTTGTATGGACCTTTGGTCTGACCTAGTATGGCTGTTCTTATGTTCTTCTTATTGACACCCAAGCTACAGATTGTGACAGGACCACTACTTGCTGAGCACCTACTCCTGGCCAGGGCTATCTCTATAGTCTTGTGACGTCTGTTTTCCCTCACGTCAGGGCCCTTTAAGAATTCACAGAGGCTGTCTCTGGTTAACGATATCCCTGCCTGGGGTGAGTTTAAACCACAACCAGTTTGCAACAACCCCAGAGTCCCAAAGTAAAGTCCAAGCCAACAACACAAAGAAAAAGTCCATACTTAGTTCTGCCATTTTCTGTCAGCCCAAGGACTCTTCTTCCATCCCAGTCTGACCTCCCAGCCAGTCTTCCCAACTCTCTTGCTGACGTTCAGCCCCAACATACTCATGGTTTCACATCCCCCGCCCGGGAGCCTCTTGCTTATTGGGTTTTATCCTTCAAGCTCCCTGGTATCATAGTCCCGAGCCTCCACATAGTCCCGAGCCTCAACACCCTGAGTATCTCCCCTCTTCCTTTTACTGTAGGGTGACCAGATGTCCAGTTTTTAAAGGGACAGTCCCGTTCTTTAAGACTTTTTCTTATATAGGCACCTATTACCCCCACCCCCATCCCGTTTTTTCACTGTTTTACTGGAGCCATTTTTCTGCTCCTTATCGGGAATCGTCTGATTCCCCTCACAGGGGGCTCATTTCATAATCAGGGTTGGCTTAGCCCAGGAGAAAGCCACCCCCTAGTACTTCAGATAGTACGAGGAAAGTCACCCTGTTACTCAGAGTTAGATGTCTTTCAGTTGTCTGTGTCTGGGAACTGTGGGGAAGTGTGGCAATTTTTTTCCATAGTGGGTGGAGTTCTTTTCAGCTTCACGTGGAGCCCAATCTGAAACCCAAGGAAACCCAAGCTTCACGTGGAGCCCAAGGAAATACTCCCATTGATTCCCATGGTCATGGGATCAGACCCATAAGGCACAAATAGTTGAACAGGTTTTGCTCAAACTTTCCAACAAAATGTCACCTGTCACCTGAGACTGAGCATGAAAAATATTCATCCTCAGAAGCAACTCTTTCGGAAAGTTCTAAGCAAATGAAAGCAGGGGGTAAAAATGGAAACACTTTTGCAACTGTAAGTATAGCACTTGAGTGCATGCAGACACTGTAATTTCTGCCTTGAGAGAGTTAGGTATTAGGTACTCCAGTGCTGTGTGTCTTTATTTTGCTAACCCACTTTGCAATGCTATCAATTTTCACTTCATCTTTCTGAATACAAGAAATTCAATTTCTACCAGTGGCCATATTTTTGTAGGGAAAAGTGATGGTCTGCATTTGGCATGCTGCATATTTTCAAAAACTAATCCTGATGAACATTTGACATTCTTTCATGGGGGAAAAACCAAATGAACAGGTGGTAAAATGAACTAATGAAGTCTATTCTGCTCATCTTGTGAAAGCTACCCTAGGCTGATTTCTAAAGATCAACATGTCTGCCAGGTCTACCAATTTAGCAATTTTGTTTTGAAATTTACTTCTGTATAGATTGTTGTAGATATGGGTGAAATTGCCTCGAAGAAATAATGCACTGAAAGCAAATGAAAAGAGATTAGATCTATTTTCCCACACTTTCCCCATCCCTTTTTGTTTGAGGAGCACAGACACCTACGAGTCTGTGATTTTCATTATCACAAACAATGTCTGAAATGATAAACACCTACTGGTTCTAATGACTTGCAACTTTTGGCAGGATCTTAAGGGATTTTTAAACAATTCTTAATCCCTTGCAGCTGTGACTGAATGTAGACCAAAAGAATTGAGATTCCATCTGCATCCTTTCACTTTAAATATAATCAGTTGTTGGTGGTGATCATGATACTGTTTTAAAATGGGGGAAAATTAGCTTTAATTTAATACACTGATTGCATCTTGGCTTTCAGAGATTCCTATTGCAGCTACTATTTACTCACCCCTTAGCCCAATGATGGAGAGGAATGGCATATTGGCCAGTGCCATGAATCTGTAACTTTCCACATGGGATATATTTACACAGCAAAAAAAGACCCACGGCAGTGAATCTCAGAGCCTGGGTCAATTGACTCAGGCTTTCATTGCGTGGCTAAAAATAGCAGTGTAGACAACCTGACGGCTCAGGGTGGAGCTCAGGCTCTGAAACCTGATGGGTGGGGAAGGTCTCTGAGCCCAGGCTCCAGTTACAGCCTGAGCCCAAACATCTACATGACTATTTAGCCCTGCAAGCCCAAATCACTTCCCCCAGGCTCTGAGACTTGCTGGTGCAGGGAGGTAGGTTTGTTTTTTTGCTATGTAGGTGTATCCTTAGAGATAAAAGGCACTTTGGTTTAATGACTCAGGAAGAACAGGACCTTTAACAGGGCCCACTCGCACTTTGCTACTGCACTATTTTAGGTATGGATGAAGCTAGAACCATCTGTCACATTTTATAGCTATAGGGTCTGGTGGCCCTGGTTTATCACTATCACCACTATAACTGCCTCCCTGTTTTCTCTTATTCATAAAGGGCCCAAATTATGGGCGTATTTAAGTATGTATTTTATTTTAAGTATGCGCTTAAGTACTTTCCTGAGTTGGGGATCAAAAAAGTCCCATAAGAAGCATACAGGTAAATGCACACATAATCCGTGCTCAAAGGAACCTACAGCAGTTACAATAAGCACAATCATTACACAGACCCCTTTTTAAAGTTGATAATGCCTCAGGGCAATAATCACTGTGACTGGGCTATTTTGAAATCATTACCCTATTATTTCCTGTATCCCATATACTCAAACTCCCACCAAAGCTTACTCTGAGGTAAACATAGTTTTTTTAAAGTGCCATTTATAACCAGATTCTGAGCCTTAGAGGAAGCAAGAACTTTCCATTCAGAGTAAAGAGGTATAGTAACTAATGCAAGCATTTTATAATTGGGATTTTATCCTGGTTACCAAGAAATACAAATATGATTTAGGGAACAACATCTTTATAGCAGAGAGAAAC
This sequence comes from Lepidochelys kempii, assembly GCF_965140285.1. Classification (NCBI taxonomy): domain Eukaryota; kingdom Metazoa; phylum Chordata; order Testudines; family Cheloniidae; genus Lepidochelys; species Lepidochelys kempii. The sequence goes on from NC_136380.1 coordinate 256,387,990, forward strand.
AAGGTCTCTCTCACCCTGTCTGCTTTACCCATTTATAATCCAGAGCACAAACCTAGACCAGGATAACCTAGATGCGAGAGATAAAAAACAGTCCCCAGTCAATCACTTTGAGGAGCTTTTCCCAGTCAATGCTTCCAATTAACTGTGAGAAACCACCAGGTGCAAACCCTGTGATTGGGGGAAAAAAAGAACCATCAACACCTGGAGCAAATTAATCTCTTATATATAATTCACATGCCAAAAATATTGTGAGAACAAACACAAAGGAACAACAAGAGCACAGAACAGATTAATTGAAAGAGGATTGCATGGCAGTGAAATTCAGTCTTTCCTCCATATGAGATTTGAGTCCAGATGGATAGTGACCAAAAGTCATTACTGCATGATACAGTTCATAATGGTTTTCCTGTGGCCTGTATGAATCAGCACCACAAATGGGTGCTTTTGAGAGCCACCATGACTTATTTTCCCCCCTCAAGAAGGAGACAAGCCAAGTAGAGCCCACCAGTAGAGAGTATTTGAATCCCTGTGAGGATCACAGCCCCAGTCAAGCTGTGATCATGTTTTGAACATCTGCACAATCTACTGAGAGGAGTTTCATTTTGGCTCAAATGGGTGGAGCTTCCTTTGTGGGAGGAGCTAAGTAAAGTACCACTACTTTCCCCTCCGCCATTTGGCCGCCTGAGTTCAGTGGCCTGTGTGAATGGAGTTGTCAATCTCAGCACAGCTCTTTGCACTGAAGGACCCCTCTGTCCCTGACAAGTGATCCCACCGGGTCTGGGCTTGATACTTTTTAGTGAGCTAAAACTGCACTGGCTCTGCCTGTGAGGTGTTTTTGTCTAGAGCTGCCTTTCACCAGCATTAAGTACACTCTGGAATACATGAGCACAAATAAATGGATAAATTGCGAGAAAAATGAAATGCATACATGTCTAGTTGCATATACACCTACCTACATAGACACGTGTATACTGACACACACCCACCACGCCCCACCAGGTGGAGCCAGATTGGCTCGCTGTGTATGACAGTGAGGAACAGACCCACGGAATTGTTTCCATGTTCTGTTTGTTTGAGGTACTGACAAGGGATGTGCTGTTGGCTCATGATGCGGTGTCAGGTCATGTTATGCCAGGACAGATGTGAAAAGACAGCTTCTATTATAAAGTGCCACTTCTTTCTCTCTTTTACATACTGTCATCTCTGGCAATTAATGCTGTGTTTCGTAGGCTCTGACTTCCCTTTGGGGCCCCTGCAGAGACTGAGCTGTGTAAACTCTGAGGGGGGTGGGGGAATCCTCTCCACTCCACTGCTACAGCCCCTTTAAGAGGGAGTAGGAAGGACTGTTCTCATAGGCTCCTTTTGCATAGTTCTCTGTAGTGCCGTTAGTCAGTAATAGGGCTTTCTATGCTGCTCTGATGCTTTCCTTGTAGCTGTGGAGCCAGGCTTTCCCTGGCCCCTTCTGGCCTCTGCCCAAATGGCTGCTCACTTTCTCACCCTGCTCTCTTCCTGGGTTGGCTCTATGCCCTTTTGGGCATTTGCAGCTGGATCTTTCCTTAACTACTATTGCCTCTGTCCTTGATGGCTGTCACAGAAGCTCCTTGGCAATTCTCACTTCATTGATGTTACTGTCACCAAGCATCCTCCAGCTCTCTAGAGCCTTAACCAGGCTTCCTTTTGAGGCAGCCAGAGTGGATGGCACTGTGCTTCTCCAGCAGCAGAATCTTCACACCACTGTAGGAGGTACAGGCAGTAGAGTTTTCCCTCACCTCTTGCAGTAGAATATTCCTGCCAGCACCTTATTGGGGCAGCAGGCAGTGGCCCAATCTCCACACCCCTTGGAAGGGCTGACATGCAGTGGCAACATCTCCTCTTCCCTCAAATGACAGCAGCCCTGGCAAGATTCCAGAATCAAAAGGAAAGTCCCAGGGCTCAAGGAAACAGATGGAAAAGTTCCTAATCCTCAAACTGTCTGTCCCATGCAGGTGGGTTTTCGTTCACTGCTTCTGCTGAGTCCCTGCTCAGCTCAGGATGCCTGCACTGCTCATGATCTCATTGATGCAACTCCCTCCTTCAATTCAAACTGGAACAGATACAGAGAAGGGCTACTTGGATGATCCAAGGAATGGAAAACTTGTCTTATGAAAGGAGACTCAAGGAGCTTGGCTTGTTTAGCCTAACTAAAAGAAGGTTGAGGGGAGATATGATTGCTCTCTATAAATATATCAGAGGGATAAATACTGGAGAGGGAGAGGAATTATTTAAGCTCAGCACCAATGTGGACACAAGAACAAATGGATATAAACCGGTCATTGGGAAGTTTAGACTTGAAATTAGACGAAGGTTTCTAACCATCAGAGGAGTGAAGTTTTGGAATAGCCTTCCAAGGGAAGCAGTGGGGGTAAAAGATCTATCTATCTGGCTTTAAGATTAAACTTGATAAGTTTATGGAGGAGATGGTATGCTGGGAAAACATGATTTTGGTAATTAATTGATCTTTAAATATTCATGGTAAATAGGCCTAATGGCCTGTGATGGGATGGGATCTGAGTTACCCAGGAAAGAATTTTCTGTAGTATCTGGCTGGTGAATCTTGCCCATATGCTCAGGGTTTAGCTGATCGCCATATTTGGGGTCGGGAAGGAATTTTCCTCCAGGGCAGATTGGAAGAGGCCCTGGAGGTTTTTCGCCTTCCTCTGTAGCATGGGGCACGGGTCACTTGCTGGAGGATTCTCTCTGCTCCTTGAAGTCTTTAAACCACGATTTGAGGATTTCAATAGCTCAGACATAGGTGAGAGGTTTTTTGCCGGAGTGGGTGGGTGAGATTCTGTGGCCTGCGTTGTGCAGGAGGTTGGACTAGATGATCGTAATGGTCCCTTCTGACATTAGTATCTGTGAATCTATAAGTCCCTTTTGTGGATCGAGGCCTTAGATAGTGCAGTGAAGGGGCTCAATCCTACTAGGCTCCCAAAAGTACTTAAACGTGTTTTATAAATGAGACTATTCATATGCTTTAAAGTTAAGCATGTGCTAAAGTGCTTTGCTGGAGCAAGGCCAGAGTGCTCAGTAACATGCAGGATCAAACCCATGAGTATTACAGAAAACTTTGTAGGTTAGATTAATCTGTAAAATCACCCTGAATTGAAATTTTAACTTGTGTTTAGCTTCCTTTGTGATGCTCTAGATTAAGAATGATTCATTCCTACCTGAGTAGCTAAATCTCCTTTAAAACTTATGTGTTCACTGTATTTAAAGAAAATAGGTTGTCCTTACACAAAGGTATTAACTATTACATCTAATTGCCATGAGGATAATTGGCAGATTCTCAGACAAAAAGCTCTGGGTGAAAGAGTTACAGCTGAGGCGTGTTTTAGTAGAGTCCAACTCATACTCAAATCCAATTCTACAGGTTTAAAAAAAAAAAAAGGTCTGGAAATGAGTTAGAGATTCAGGCCCAGACCCTCAGAGGTATCTCGGCCCATGTGACACCTCATCTGGCTCAGTCTGTTCCTCACCGCTATATAATCCTCCCTCATTCACACCACCTCACCTGATTTATGCAGCCCACAAAACCTTAACTTTGCCCTTTGTTTTGTTCTGTAATGGAAATATAACGTAGGATTTATACTGCAGTTTTTATATATTGCTTAGCAAATGTGCTGTAAGGATTTTGAAAGGAACATAGTCCCAGGGTGCACGATGTTATGTCAGAATTCAATAAATTCTCATAGTGGTGTGTATTGGAGCAGGAAAATATTTTTACGTTTAGAACTGAAATGATTGATCCATTTGGTGTTATGGAATGTGTAGATTACAGGGTCTCCTAGGGCTATATAAGTGTATGTAAAGCTTGCAAGTATGTATGTTTTAACTATGTGGTGTCTCAGCTAACCTATGTAAGCTGGTGTTTTATGCATAATGGTAATGTGAGTAGTATTATGGGCTGGGATTGTCAAAGCAGCCTAACAGAGTTATGCACCTAACTCCCTTAGGTTCCTTTGAAAATCCCAGCAATGGTCTATTGAAAATGGATCCCTTGAATAGGAAGTGAGTTCGAAATAGAAAATGGGCTCAAAATAGGTATCTCTCAGTAAATTGTATATTTTTGCAAACTGGTTGGAGGCAAAGTTAAATTGGGTGGGGTGTAAGTGAGTGAAGTGACAGTGATTAAATTAATTTTTGGAGCTAAAGGGCCAAAGTTCTTTGTGGCCTTGCAAGTTTATGCAGTGTATCTAATAATTTGGGCTTGTGTCTGTAGCAGTGTTTCTCTGCAGAGTGCCACCCAACGGTTGTTTTTTTGTTGGATTGTTTGTTTTCCTTTCTGTAAATGATAATGGAATAGTGGCTGGAGGGAAAGGCATTTATTTTCTGCACTCTATATGGGGTAAATGATGTAATCTCTTGACTGTAGTGAACAGCTGAGATTGAGGAGGGCCTGTTTCCAGAAGGAAAGAAGAGGCAAGAAGCTAGATCCTTTGCTAGTATAAATTGGCATAACTCAGTGGAGCTCCATTGATTTACACCATTTGAAGGTCTCGCTCCAAGTTGTCGATGTCTCTCACTAATAATGTCTTATGAACTGGAGGATGCTCCGTGACCCAGGTGTGATGGATAGGTGGTGGTTTGTTAAAGTTTGTAACCCATATTGCAAACGTATTTGATGTATGTTGATTGAATTTAAGGAGGTTTTTGAGATTGGATTAGGGTCTGAAGGCAGTTAAGGCTATTTTTGGAGTCGTTCATGTAATCTTTTACACCCATACATTTATTTAGTGGTTGTAGAACCTGTGAGAAAGCTTTAATCTTGTATCTTTCCCCTTAACCATTCCCTTCTGTAGTCTTAAATGCTTAGATTTTTATAACTGTAACATTCCTTAGCATATGCAAAGAGTGGCAACCTTAACTTAAAATTTAAAAAGTTATTTTCCTGTTAAAATGAGAGTTCCTGACCTATCCATCTGTCACAGGCATAAAACGGCGAAAGATATCACTTGCTGCTAAATTTAATTCATAATGGTAGTCAGGCTAAGCAAACTTCCAGTAAAGTATTGAACATATTTAAAACAGATTTCCTCAAAGCAGGCAGCTGAAATTGCATTCATTCTAATGCTCTGTGTCTCTCTCCCCATCTGGTCTAAATGCTTTTCCTTAGTCGTCTCTTTCCCCCACCCTCTCTAAATTCCTCTTGCAGCTGGCCGGGTATGTCTCTGTGTTCCTTCACATGCCCTTTCCCTCTATCTTTCTCATGGGATTGACTTCCTCCTTCTTACCTCCCTAGAGGTTTATAGCTAAGCAGTGAGATGATTTTGCTGCAGGGTTACAATTTTGAGAACATGGCATCACAGGAATTTAACTTGGAAATGAGAAGCTTGCTTAACAACATCCTGCACATTTTGTGGAACACTTATTTTTCCCTGTATAAATCTGAATGCTTTAGTTGTAATACTCCATTCAGAGTGGTTTCTTTGGCATGCTCATTTGCATTGAATGCAGTGAAGAAAGGACACTTTAGCATCTAATCTGTGACAACTAAGGAGTTTCTATTCTTGATGACCTCTAGTGAACAACTGGGCTTCAGCTGGGATTTTGATTAGTGGACGGAAGTTAGCCTCTGCATAATTAAGATTGTAACCAGCTTTCCTTTATTTTAAGCCTGTCTTCATTTAAAATTAATGTTACTTAATTAGTTAAAGTGTACAGTCACTTCAGTAGAGCTTATCACCATAATATCTGAGAACTTATATTTTGCCCCATTCTCCGAATGTTCAGAAGTGATCCACTTCAAATTTCATACGTACAATCTGGGGAAAGTGAATAATTATTTTTGGCTAGAAGAAAATTGGAGAAGCAGTTTCTGAAATAGGGAGTTTGAAACATTAGGTGTAAATCACATTTTGGGGAAAAAAAAAGTCTTGCTTTTTTGTCATGCCATAGCTCAAGAATGGTTTGGCCTAGAAACTTCAAATTTGATTTATTCAGAAAAGCCTAGTTCCTTTTACCCTGAGAAAAGGGGGAATGCATAGCTTGGAAGTTTTTCACTGCCAAATTAGAGATATCAGAACAGTCTGTTGGGCTCTAGCAGATCTTATAATGTTTGCCACAAATGCGATGAATTTCTATGGACTCTTACACCGCAGCAAAATCATTGTGACAGTACTGGAGTAAGGATGTCAGTCTCCCCCCAACACACTGTGTCTACAGTTACACACACCATCAGCACACATACACACAGCCTTTCCAACACCACCACCATCACACTCAGAGAGTACACACACACACACACGCATCTATAAACAGGGGTTAATGTACTCTCTCGTATGGAGCGTCTCATTCCTGCATGGACCCTAGTGAAGCTATATAACTAGGCTTTTAACAGTAAATGTTGATAAACATAAATTTCACCATGCATACTCTAACTGACGAAAAAATATTTCCATTCATCATAATAAAAATGTACAGCTAGGCAAAAGTAAGAAAACTGCTGCTTGAGAACTTAGTAGCATTCGATTTAAGGATATTCACTTTGTATATTTTGTAGGGCTGTCAAGTGAGCATTGTACACTTTATATTCTGTGTTGTAACTGAAATCAATATATTTGAAAATGTAGAAGAACATCCAACACATTTAATAAATTTCAATTGGTATTCTATTGTTTAACCGTGCAATTAAAATTGCGATTAATTGTGATAATTTTTTAATCACAATTAGTTTTTTCAGTTAATCATGAGTTAACTGTGATTACTCAACAGCACTAATATTTTGACAAGTGTTGTTGACAATTTGTGTTTCAATGGTTACAAAGCTTTACCTTTTTGAATCTCAATGATTGTCATTAAATAATTGTTTTACTTCTCCCCCTCCCCTCAGCTGCCTGGCCCTCCCTCTCCCCCCATAACTTCCCAAAACAGTGGAAATGTATCTAGCTCAAAATAGAAAAAATGCTTAAAAATAAACATCAATATTATCCATCAGAATTATATAAAAAACCACGAGTTCTGCCAAGCCTGTATCTAATCCACTATACACCCGTGAACATTTTTACCTCCTCATGGATTCCTCTGGACTTTTTCAGCCCTGCCTCCAGTGTAGCTTAGAAGCCACCACACTCACTAGAACTGGATCAAGGAGCTTTCCCTACCATGTACATCTACCAACACTGCACAGTCAAATCTGGGCTAATCAACTCACCCCAAGAAGCAAATAAGTGTCGTTTTGATAACATTCTACTGCGATTCTAGCAAACCAAGAGACCAAAATATGATGCTAAAAATAGCTCAAATCTACAGTGTAACTTAATTACATAACTTCAGGGCTCGAACATATTCTTGACAACTTTATTATTTTTTAAAAAAAGAAAGAAAATCCCACAGGAAAAAAATGGTTATGATTTAATAGTCTAGATACAAGTAAAAACTTCACGAGGAAAAAAAATCTCTTAAAGGAACACTGAAGTTTAGCAAAACCAAACCAAACCCACAGACACCCTATAGCCAAGAAACTTTTAGTTACAGCGAACAAAAAAGTGAACAAAACCCACGCATATAACTAGGATAATCATATTCAGCAAATCATAACCTTTCCAATGATATCTCACATGACCTATTTTGCATAAAGTACATTATGATTATGACACAAGCATATCATAATATTACTGTGAAAACCATGGGAAGCAGAGTCTCAGAAAGCATCTGCTTTCTATGGGATATTTTATTTATTTATTTATTGTTTAAAAAAAACACCACCACCCAAAAACTTAATACTTCAGCCAAAAACCAAAAATCTGTTTTCACTTATGTCCTCCTTCTACTCTATGGACTGGGCTCCCCATTTGGTTTAGATCTCCCATGATTCAACACATCTAAACTCCCATGATGCAGCTGCCTCCCCTCGCCATCAGGGAAGACCATGCTGCATCCTGGGAGGTGTAGTCTGACCAGAGAGCTGGGCCTGTAGCGGAGAATGGGAGCATGAAGCAGCTGAACTAAAACACCCACATGGCCCCACAGCATAAAAATATTTTGTTTTTTGGCCAAAATATTCTAATTTTTGACCTTCTGTTGAAAATTTGATTAAAAACCATTTTTTTCCTTGAAAATTTCTGTGATGAAAAATGAAGGTTACTTACCTGTAACTGGAGTTCTTTGAGAGGAGCCTTTGCATAGTCACACTTGGGGGGATCTAGGTACCTGCGCTGCAAGCTTCTGGAACCTTCTGGAAAGCAGTGTCCATTGGGGCCACATGACCCTCTGTCTCCCTCCTGTCCTGGAGTGTTTTCCAGAGTATGAAAGGGAGAGTGACCTCAACCACTCCTCAGTTCCTTCCATTAATTTGGGAATATCTAACTTGAGATTCCAAAAAAGTAGGATAGGTGGATAGGGAGTGTGAATATGCAGAGGCACATCTCAAAGAACTCTGGTTACAGGTAAGGAACCTTAATTTCTTCTTTGAGTGGTCACTGCATAGTCCTATTGTGGGAGTTTAGCAAGCAATACAGTCCACAAGGAGGTGGGCTGAGGAGTTCTGGATAAACAAGGACAGGAGAATTGCCAAACAAGCATCTGCTCTGGATGCCAGGTCAGGAGTGAATAGAAGCAACTCATCTTGCTCTCCCCCAAAAAAGTCTTAATAATGGAACATTTTTTTCCAAAAACACATATTACTACAGTATCAATCATGCAACATGATGCCATGAAGATAGTATGAGGGCATTTCACAAATGCTACCTTTGTCCTGGAGGAGGACTGACAATTCCAGAGGGTTAAAGTCCTGTCAGGTCATAATTGTGAAACATTAGGGCAATAGATGGACAACCTTTGGACCAGGATGGACTGACTCCTCATGTCAGCTCCATTTCTCCAAGGGATTGGGAAACTTGTAGATAAACTTTGGGCTGATATAAATAATGACTACGTTCTCTGAATATGCAAAAATATGATACCTGCCTCCCTGAATGTAAAGGAGGCCCAGGGACATGTAAATATTTTAGTGGTCTGAAAGAGATGGAAACCTCAGACATCTTAGGCTGTTGGGATAGAGATGCAGGCAGGATCACCTGTTCTGTAAAAATGCAACTTAGGATAGTCATTAGGCTTATATCTCACTAACTATTTGAGCTATGAAGAATGGCATCATCATTTAAATAGTCTAAAATAACAGTTAAGGAGGACTTTATCAGGTCTGTCTACCTAGGAGCGGCCCAGGTGGGAGATCTCTTTCAAGCCATAGAGTAGGTTTGACTGATCAAAAACTCCTGTTTTTCATTAATGTCTTTTAGACTTCAGCATAACACTCATAATCAAGAGTGTAAGCAATCTAAAGTTAAGATGTCAACCAGAGAAATTTCAAACCTGGGTCAAGACTCCCACCTCGTCTCATGGACCAGAGACCCAGTTTGGAAAGCAAGACTTTATGGATATTAGTTTCATAACCATGATATTGATGACAGACTTGCCAATTTCTAACCTTGCCTAATGACAGCTGGACCAACATTCAAAATCCTCTTAACTGAGTAGAATCAAGAGTAAGATATAGAGAAATTCCTGTTCTTGATGCAGGGATGAAGTGCAATATTGAATCAGAACCAGATGCAAGCATGGTATCCCTGTTGGGAAAGGACTTAACTGATACTTGTACAACAATATAAGATGGAGCCCTTGCTAGAGCACTTATACTGTTGATTGAAAAATTCTTCTAAAATAATCTACCAGTACATTGACTTTCCCTTGTAGATGATATATTGGACAGATCCAGTGAGGATACTGAATTTTATGAACAGGAAATTACACAACTGGCTAGAGTAAACCCCTCTTTGGTGGTCTGTTTAATGCATTCCCATAATGCTGTCCATCAGAATTTAGACATTCAAATTTCATGCAGGGGAGAAAAGACCTTGAAAGTCAGGGAAATAACTCTCAGATCCAATAACTTTAGGTAGATCCACATCTCCCACTGAGATCACAAACCTTGGAGTGGATAGAAATCAAGATGAAGACTTCCTTACACTCTCTAGGACAATTACTGCAGATGGCAGGAAGGTGATAAGGAAACTCCCTGGAAAGCACGTTCTTCACCCGTCTTACGAAAAGAGGCATCTGAAAAGTACTGAAACATTGTGTCTCAGGAGTTCCTAGTGTCACAAAAATGTGGTAAAAGCATGAAGAGCTTTGCTGAGGTCTCAGATATAGTCCGGTATTAAAGCTATCACATAACTGCACCAGTAAGGAACCTGTCCACAGCAGATCTGAAATATTTCAAGGATTCAGTGACCACACATCTTCTAAATGGGTATGAAAGTACCCCTGTTTGTGGAAACTGTTAGGGAAGAAACATCTGTACACTATTAAGGGTCATGTCTGTACACAAATAGATACCCAACCATTCATGGAGAATAGTCATGACAACCAGGCATTTGATGGAACACTTGGTGTCATAGAAAGGAAAAGAAGTAAGGTATAGTTTTACTGATAGAGGTCTTTGACTCTAAACAGAAGTATATGTGTAAAGAGACAGATGTGACTCTTAATCTCCTCTTTTTCAAACTAACCATCCCAAGTTCCTTCAGCTTTTGCTCATATGGCTTACATTCCATCCCTTTGATCATTTGTGTCTCTCATCTTTGGAGCCTTTCCAGTTTTTCTACATCCTTTTTATACAGCAGTGACACAACTGGACACAGTACTCCAGCTGAGGCCTAACCAGAGCCAAGTAGAACGGTACTGTCACCTCCCATGACTTGCATGGTATGCCTCTGTTAATGCAACCCAAAATTGCATTTGCTTTTTTTGCAACAGCACCATACCTTAGAGACTTCAACACCCCTGCTTCATACCTTCTTCTTGCAGGTTAACAATAGGTGCACCCCAGTACCTAAGTCCATTTGAAGCATTTCCCTATGCCAGGTATCCAGCCCCGGACCCTGGCAATTTACAGAAATCCCAGATCCTCTGTCCCCAAGGGAGCAGTGTACCCCAGTTAAGTAGTTTTACCTTAAACCACCATTCTGGTATAACATACAGCACTTGTAGTAAAACTAATGGTTTATTTAAGAAAGAAGAGTGATTCAACTCAAAACAAGAGGGAGTGATGGAAAAAGATGGTTACAATATAAAACAAAATCATAAAATGCAGACCTGGGTCTACACTTATTATTATCTTTCTTATCTAATACAGCAGGTTTTCCCCAGAAAGTTTTGTCTGCTGCAGAACTGGCTGGCTTCACAGGAACCAGGATCCAATTTTTCATGAGAATATAACCACTCCTCAAGACGTCTCCTCAACGAATGGATACAGACTGCCTTTCCCCACCCTGCATCACACTGAAACAGTCTTTTGTCTCTATTCACAGGCAGGGCAATTGTCAGTCTGTTGTAATATTCCTTTTTTTACATTCAAGAGGTTTCAATGGTTTGCAGTTGTCTCTGATGGTTTTCCATTGAAAGTCTTGGGATGGAGCAAGGCTAAACAACTGAGCCTTGCTTTACATCCCTAGCTAACTAGGGCTGAGTAACAAGTCCCTCCTGCTTGAATGGGCCATCACCTTGATGTTATCCCCGGTGACTAACTTTTACTCCAAGTCCAGAAAGCATTGTCATGGGTTCACTGGACTGGTGCTCTGACCCCAGCCTTGGAATAGTCTCTGGGAGAAACCCTGCCAGTGAGCCAGACCCCTATGGGTCTTACTCTTCCTCCAATGTAAGCCACTTGACTTCACTGCCTCCTAATATTATACCTCAGAGCCTTCAGCACCGCATCCTCACACCATGAACTCTGTTTGATGAGACCCACTGGGATGGATAACTGAAAGAAACTTGTACACCCTTAGGGAGCAATGAACCTCCTCTCAGCCAGCATTGTAAAGACATTAGGGTTTATTAGTCAGCTGGAACACAGTATAGAAGGTCCTCCTTTAGCATAGAGAAAAGAAAGTTACAGCTTGGTCCATTCTGGATAGCCCAGAGCCCAAGCCAAACAGTGTAACCCACTCTGTCCTTCTGTGCCCTCTTTATCCCAGTTTCCAGGCCAGTCCCACCTGGACTCCTCAGTCCTTTATTCTCCAGTTGTTCAAACACAGCTGGTTTCCTGTGGTGGGGTGGGCCGGGCCATTCATGGTCATTAGTTGCTAGGTACCGAATGTCCCAGTGATTGGATTTGCCATTGTCTTCATGAATCCTCCATTGACCTGGGCCCCCAAACTCAAGACAGCTAGGTGCCATTCCCACCTTTGTTGTAGCCTTCCTGAGAGTAAACAGCCTTTCCCACCACCTAGTTAACCATGCAGCATAAAGGGGAAACTGAGGCACACACCGCATTCATACAAAATATTTACAGAAAATTCCCACTCTATCACAAGCATACTTTCCATATAGTTACATTATTCCTTAAATACCCATAAATAAATCTCACAATGAGTATGAGTCTTGATAAATCATGAGCTTTCTGTAGATACCTTATGTGTTACCTTTTATGGATAACGTTACTGCAAGACACATGTTTGGTGTAGTGATTTTGTCAGATCTGAGGTGAGAGTTGTTTGCAAAGAACTTTGCCCTTTGTCAAGGAGCCTCTGTGTCACACCAGATCTCTCTCTTTTTCCTTTGCCTTCAAAGGTTACAAAGAGACTCTGAAAACACAAGTCAGTCCTTCCTGAATCATAAAATGGCTCCTACAACATCGCATCTTATTTCTCCTACAGAGGGTACATAAAGAAATCTTTGGATCTGTGAATCTCAGAATGGATAGAACTGAGATGGATATAGTACTCTCATATCCTCAGGGAGCCTGTGATCCTGTCATCAGTTCTTAGCCTGTCAAGAGTCTCATAAATCTGATCCTGGCAGCTGAATTAGCCCTTAGGAATGGTCTAGGAGCACAAGAGAATCTCAGAAATTCCTCCCCAGAACCAAGGGAACTAACAGCTCCAGGACCAAATAAATTGGCTTTTACAAGGTCTGATAGTTAAAGAGTCTAAGAATGGATCAGTTCCTCTGTTCTCGCCTGCTGGGCAAGGGTCTGACGATGGAGCACTGGAAGGGGAAAACCTTCTCCCAGATAAGCATGGCATCAAATATGTGCCTCTGAAAATGTGTGAAGCACAGTGTGAAAACACTCTTCTGTAACTGAGAGATCCACCATTCCAGATCTGATCAGCAGTTTGTAACGCATTTCCCCTTGCCAGCATTGCAAGGACCTCCACACTGATATGTTTGTTTACGGTGCTATGTTGGGCACAGAATCAACTGTTCTGCTGCTCATGGTATTGGAAATGTACGATGGGACTTCACTGACCTGGGCGGATCCAGGGCCTCAGTGGTACAGAGACACCTAGACAAGTGACTCTCAACAGTCAGATGTCAGATCCTCATGTTGGCTGGATCCCAGGTAATAGGATCCCTCCTTGGCAACTGTGCTTGTGAGTCCTTCATGTTTGACTGCTGAATCTGGATTCAAGCTCTTGACCCTGGATCCATTTAGGTCCAAAGCCATACTTATTAGCCAGGCATTCATATGCATTTTTCCATAACTTTGGTTCTGTGTTCTGCTGTGGATCTGGGTTTTGTAGCTCCCAGATCCATGCTTGGCTGCTAAGTCTGGGTTTTGAAGCCTTGAATCCATGCAAGGCTGCCAGATCTTTTGATTTAGTTGGTGTTGGTACTGCTTTGAGGAGGGGATTGGACTAAATGACTTTCTGAGGTCTCTTCGAACTCTAATATTCTATGATCTGGATCTGGATTTTGTAGCCCTGGATCCACACTGTGGGATCCAGATCTGGATTCTGCAGTCCCAGATGCATGCTAGGTTGCCTGATCCAGGTTTTCCAGCTCTGGATCGACGCTAGGCTGCCAGATCCATGTTTTGCAATCCCAGTTCTATGCTTGGCAGCAGAATCCAAACTCTGTGGATCCAGATTCTGTGGAAATTGGATTCAACAGCCAAAGAGCCCCTTTAAGCATAAAGCTAGGTCTCCTAGGTCAACCAGGACAGACCCAGTGACCAGCTGGAAATACCTCCCCCATGCAGAAGTGCAAGGGGAAGCCAAACCTGCTTCTGTGGGACAATCTTTGAAGGCAACACTGGATTTACTTAGTGCCAGTTTGTCAACTTGGCTAAAGAGCATCCCCTGTGAGCAGGAGTGTGCGAGGAGACCAAACCTCTCCTATGGGATGCTTCCCAAAGCCGACACTGGACTTGTTTGTTGCAAGCTTAGTTGATGAGTGTGATGCTTTCTTGGGGTACCCAGGATTGTGAGTCATCTCATTACCTCCCTGCCTCAATGAAAGAGAGACTTATTTATGCTTAACTGGGTGTCATCTCCCTGACACCACCAGTCAGTTAGCAACCCACACAATCTTCTCAGGGCTCTGTTAGCCCTTACTTTGCCTTGTAGGTTAACAATAGGTGTGCCCCTGGGCCCCTCTGAAAGCATCCCCCTGTCATATCCAGCCCTTGTCGCTGGACAGGCACACAAATTACCAGATTTGCTGTCCCAAAGGGAACAGTGTACACACAGATTGACTAGTACAATTCAGGATCAGGTCCTTTGTAACATCACGGCACTGAGATCTACTTATGATGAAAACAATGAAAAGTTTATGATCAAAGGTTAAGATTTAAGAGATAGCGAGTAAGGAAACAATAGAAATGGTTGCATATAAAAAAAAGTGGAACATGCTTCCCTAGAGTCTAAACTTAACTTTAACAGGCTAAAATCATTGTCTAAAGCAGTTTCTCACCTACAGCAATTTCCCAGCATCACCAACCAACATGCCTGGGAATCACTTTCCATGAATGCAAAAAGTGCTATCCTTTTTGCTTTCTCAGTGAAGGATAAAGGTGTGTCCTTTTGCTCCAAGGTTCATTGTTTTGACCCCAGAGTCAGAATGATCCCCATGACATATTGCCTGGTGTGCTGGCTGCAAATTGGCTTCACATCTTTCTGTTTGATGCATTGTCTTTCCATGCTTATTTTGTATGTGAACCAAGGCAGACAGGAGAATACGCATCGCTTTGGCAAAACGTGTTTGTCAACCCTGCCTGGGATACAGACTCAAAAACAGATTTTCAGTACATATACGCAACTTCCTAAAAATCACTCTCACACACGTCTCACAATGATTGTGAAGATTAGTAGGACATAAGCTTTTATTAGGTTTCAGAGTAGCAGCCGTGTTAGTCTGTATTTGCAAAAAGAAGAGGAGGACTTGTGGCACCTTAGAGACTAACACATTTATTTGAGCATAAGCTTTCGTGAGCTACAGCTCACTTCATCGGATGCATTCAGTGGAAAATACAGTGGGGAGATTTATATACATAGAGAACATGAAACAATGGGTGTTACCATACACACTGTAACGAGAGTGATCACTTAAGGTGAGCAATTACCAGCAGGAGAGTGGGGGCAGGGGGAAAACCTTTTGTAGTGATAATCAAGGTGGGCCATTTCCAGCAGTTGACAAGAACGTCTGAGGAACAGTGGGGAATGGGGGTGGGGAATAAACTAAAGTAAAACTATTTCCCCATGTTTACTCTCATTACAGTGTGTATGGTAACACCCATTGTTTCATGTTCTCTATGTATATAAATCTCCCCCTTGTATTTTCCACTGAATGTATCCGATAAAGTGAGCTGTAGCTCACAAAAGCTTATGCTCAAATAAATTTGTTAGCCTCTAAGATGCCACAAGTACTCCTTTTCTTTAAGCTTTTATTAGATACCTCTCTTGACCTTCTTTGGATAAATACTATGGAAGCAGTGTACTAGGTGTAGTCAGTTTGTCAGGCCTGATAGGAGTTGCTGTTATAGAACAGCTATCCCTTTGTCAGTTGGCATTGAGGGTTCTTACGGTCACAACAAGGCCTGAGAAGCCTCCCCCATTAGTAGGGCTGTGTGAGTTGGCCCTCCCGCTCCTGCAGGTCCATACAAAGCCCATGCTGGGTGGGCATCACCTCCTCTTTTAAAAGAAAAATCTGATTATGTGAGAAACTAGCTGTAAACAAAACATGCCTAATGAAGGGGAGGAGAAAAGGTTGAGGACCTTATTGAGGTGCTCACTGCAACTTTGGTGGTTAGAAAGGGGCTGAAGGTGGCTGGAGCCACTCCCCCTTTTATACCCCCGCAGCCCTCCAAGATGGGATGGGGAGAAAGAGGGAGGGACATGTGGCCCCCAATGGACATTGCTTTCCAGAAGGTTCCAGAAACTCCTGGGGAAAGCACTTTGATCCCACAAGTGGGAATATGCAGAGGATTCCACACAAAGAAGGTGTAAGGTAACCTTATGAATGTGAATGGAAGGTAGATGGATATGGGGCAGAATTTAGGTTGTTTACCTCTCTGTTTCTATACTCTCCCTTTTTTATTTGAGGTTTGTTGTTTTTACTTGATAGAAAATTTTCTTCCCTTCCACTTTTATTTTTTATTTTTTTTAAACTTCCACTAAACAATCAGTTTTCTCTGCAAACTGCCATTAAGTTCCCCAAGACAGAGGCAACTCTTCAGTGGTAGAAAGTGAGAACGTTCTATTTCTGTCATTGTTTCACAAGGTTGTTGGTTTGTAGGTAACATTCTGAAAGCCTCAAATTATATAGGAGTGCTAAATGAAACCACCCAGCATTGTGTGCAGTAACTGACAGTAAATGTCCTCTGGAGCAGGTAATCACTCATTTTCCATTGACATTAGATGTTTTTATTCCATTTAATGTAAATTGATATTAAATGGGAACAGTGGTAGTGAATTAGTGCAAAGTGCCCTGGTGCATGGAACCTTTTTTAAAAATGAGTGATCATTTCCATTATGTGTTGATAATATCTGTAAATTTTATCCTGGCTGAAATTTTGCCATCTTTTCTTCAAGGAAACATGGGTATTCGTGGTCCTATTCTCATTCTGTGAATTTGCCTTAGGCAGATGTTTACCATTTTGACTTTGTGAGTCCCCCCCCTTTTTTTTTGCATCCATAATAGCTGCTCACAGTAACTGTGGAAACTGCCTACCATTGAAGTGAGCTGTAGCTCATGAAAGCTTATGCTCAAATAAATTTGTTAGTCTCTAAGGTGCCACAAGTACTCCTTTTTCTTTTTAAGAATGACAATAGTTTCACTTTCCATCTGGTAGGCTCTCTAGGAGGTTCTAATAAATGCATCTGTCTCTACAGAAGATTTCTGAGTGGTATCTAGATAGATTTGTATGTGAGAGGAACAAGAGACATGCAGAAGAAGCCTTCTCCAGGCCTAAATCACTTCCCATATTGTTTTAACATTCCCAAGTGAGAGCAAAGAAAGAGTTGTATTGTACCTGATGATGGTGACTCCATATAATTCTGCTTATAAACTTGCTAAGTTTTATTTCACATCCCCTACATTCCCACCCACTTGTCAGACTCTTGAACAGTTGCCTCCATGCCATCTTCCAAGAGACCCCATTCGAATGGTCCAGCTTGCTTGATCCATAAGGCCCCTACCCTCCTAACTTCTGTGCTCCTCTTAAAAGTCCTTGTACCATACTGTCTGTGATGGATCTTGTTGATTTGCATAGAAAAGCCCTTTTGTTGTGCCCTTTCCCTGACCTTTGTCTACCTGCCTGTCTGTCCGTCCTTGGGCTGAGATCTCCTCGGGGCAAGGACCCTCCCTTGTATGTCTGAAAAGCACATAGAATGTAATGGGTGTTGCTGCAAACAAATAAAGAAAAATGATTGGGATTTTCAAAAGAGACTAAAACAGAGTTAGGCATCCAAGCCCCATTGAAATTCAAAGCACCTAACTCCCCAGGGTTCCTTTGAAAACCCCCTAGTCAGTATCCTGAATGAACATTTACATATACTGCAGGGCTATTGCATACGTCCAGCTTTTGAGGTTTAATCTGTGCTGGTATATCTAATTTCAAATAACTGATCTGTATTTATTGAGCCGCACAGACAGCAACCAGTGACATGCACACATAGCATTAGATGGAGAGAGAGGCATATTTATGCCCACAGCTTCTGTATATTTATTTGCAGCATATAATATAAATGCTGCAAATAAATATACAGAAGCTGTGGGCATAAATATTCTAGATTTAGATACATAAAACCAGGCGGTAGGCCAATCTATAGACAGACAGACAGACAGACCAGAGCTATAAGCAGTTGGCATTCCTGAAAGATGGGCCAAATGACTTGTGACTTTACAAAACTTAACCTGCCATGAAAACTTATCCTGAATGACACAAGGGTGATAGCCTGTTGAAAACGATTCAGTACTACTACTTTCCATTTAACCTGTGGGATGGAAAGTTATCTGAATGGTTACAATGAGCAAACATGAATGTGGATCCCCAGAGATGTGTCAGCACTCTACAGCATTCAAAGCTCATTGTCAAACCAAATTAGGAGAAGCCTGCCACATATGAACAGGCAGAACAGTGTGCAAGATGTTAAAATGTCTACAGTGAAATAGGCTCCCTCCACTGTATTCCCCCTTGCCCCTCCTTCCCAATGACCTGCATTTGCTAGTCCTGCAGATATTGCAATGTCAGCAGCCAACAGGAGCTACTAAAGAGGATTGCAAAATGCAAATCTCATAGTTTATGTTAGACTCCTGCTTACTTCTCATTCTCCACCATGCCTAATTTGTGCCCCAGCAAAGATGTGCTTGTGCCCTCTGGCTGTGAATAGCCCAGAGCAAGCATAACACCTTTGGAGGATTCTTTTTTGTCTGTAGTCCTGTGGTGGCTGCACATGGGTCTCTGAGCAACTCTCTCTGCTCTAGGGGCTATGGTTGGGATTCTGGAGCAGCAGAAGGAATCAGTCTAAAATACCTACAGGCAGCTTTCAAGTGTGACTATTGGGGAAAAGACTATGGGGGAAGAAAAGCAATGTAAGGAATTGTGGATAATGTATGTTCTTTGCTGGTCCTCAGAGACCTCCTTGTGGAACAACCTTCTTTACCTCTCCTGTGTATTAATGAACATATTGGTTTGGGTGACTAGAGGTCTGTTTTGTGCAGTGTCCCATCCAGTAATATTGAAATTGCTTTAACCATGTTTCAGTATAATCGACCAGATGACTGATATCTCCATACTTAGCAGTTGGCCACTCCTCTGCAATTCCTAGTACACTGTAATCTCTTTCATCCAGGTGAACTTGCATCAAGTTACCCCTTTGCTGGGTTGCTGGGACTCTTGCCTGTGCTAGGGTGCAGTGGAAGTTGGAACTTTCAAAATCATGTTGGACTGGGATCTGAAGCATTATAATCTCCGGAGTGGAGCAACTCATGCAACAATACAACAGGGAAACTCCATCATGTGGCCCAGTACACACTCACCAGGGTCCCAAATTCAACTTAGAATGTAGGAAGGTGCTGTCAGGAGGCAGTTCAGAGGGAGAAAGCATGATGGTCTACTCTGGGTGCTAGAAAAGCCACAGAGTAGCTTTTGCTTCCTGAACTCCTCTACACCCCCAATGATAAGAACCGCTAACCACCCTTGCCTCCCAGCTGCCAACATTGTTTGCTTTCCTTATTAACAAGCCCAACCCAACCTTACACACAACTCCAGGTGCCAACAAACTGCCAAACCTGCTCCACCATGTGACAACACTTAGAGATGGCCCAATTTTCTGTTTAAAATAATCTCATCATCCTATAACTGGCTCCTACAGTTGTGTTTACCAGAATGTGATATTGACACAATGGTGGGGGGAGTGCCTTTTCTGTAGGAACTCAAGGTAATTCCCTGTCTAGGCCAGGAACACATTCATGCTTACACCCGTGCATGCATATCATGTATCTGATAGATTGTGTGGTGAACTCTCCTGCCATATACACTCTTAGGCCAAATATCTCAGAGGGCACTTGGCTTATTGCCTCCAGTCCGGACCTTCCCCTGGGTAAGAGCTCATTGGGGAGACCTGGGTTGAGATGGGAACTATAGTCAGATGCCTCCAAAATGAGTGCTGCACTAGGCCAACCAGTAATCTTAGGAGGCCTCTCTTCTGGGGCACAGCAAACAAATGTATGAAGCAGGGAAAGGCACTGCCCTTCCCTCGCCTCCCACCCATACAAGAGTTTGATGGTTCTCCTAGTTAGTTAGTTAGTTTTAAGCTTATGAGGACTATCAGGACGGGGTTTTGCCTTGTTTTTCACCAGAGTACTGAGGGGGCTATGCTCTTTCCCACCTGGGCACCAGAGACACTGACAATAGCTCTTTTGTGGTAATTCTGTCTATATCAGGCTAAATATACATTTCCAAGAATACCCTGCACACTCCCTAATAGGGATGACCTTTGGAGCCCCCAATGCTTTCTCCAGCTCTGATTCCTCTCCCTTCCCAACACAGCACACCCACATACTAGCAAAAATGCTTCCTGCCCGTGCAGAGCCCCCCTAATTCTCAGCCAAAAATATCCCTCCCCCCACACCACCACGCACAACTTGGCCAGCATTCAGAGAACCATTCTTCTCAGGAACTGGCTTTGTCTGAGATCCTCAGGGAGGTAAGGAATTAAATGAAATGTATTTTTAAAAGAAAAGCAAGAGAGCCCTCCTGCTGGAGGTGAATAAAGTTGAGACAGCTCTGTCAGCCACATGTCTCCGCTTGGCAGGGAGCTGTCAGTAAGCTCTTTAAAGTTTCGGAGTTTATGGAGGCAAAACAATCATGTGTGTCACTTGCAATCTGCATGCACAAATTACATTATATTGAAAGCGGGGGAAATCATCATTATTTATATAAATATATCTTGTAGATTTCATTAAGATTAATTTGGGCTTTAGAGTTATCAGATACAGGCTTGTTTGCAGTTTTGTTAATCTCCATTTGCAAATGCTGATTAGTGCCATAAAACTCTCTTGCTGTTTACGAAAAATGCCTTCCCTTTCCTTTTTCCTTCTTGTCAGGGAGATATGGGAGGAGCATTGGAGAGGGGAGGGAAGGAGAAAGGGGCTTCAAAGCTGGAGCCAGAACCACAGGGAATGTGAAAGTAGATGTGCTTGAATCAGAAAAAAGATAGACAGGTGCTATTTCAGAACCCTGTATGGAACGGGCAGAAACTAGTCTGAGTGCCTCTGTGGTGTTTGAGGATGGAATGCCGAGCTGAGACCTGCTTCATTGGGCCAAACTTCAGTGCAATGGAAAGTGGGGAAGGTTGGGGTGTTTCTATTCTATTCTATGTAGGTTCTTATGCAAGCTACCCTCATTACTCTAGTATCTGAGCACCTTTCAGCAGTGATATGACTAACATCTGTCATGGGTAGCTTGTTCTTTCTTTCATCCCCTCACAAAGCGGAGAATTGTGTGTTCAGCGCAGTGTTTTGTTTTGGTAGGATGTGACTACCTGGTGTAAAATCCAGACTAAGGAGTAGTTGTATCACCCCTGCCTTCTAACCTGGGGTGCCCATTACATTGCTTTGTTACTGTAGCCTCCATCCTGGACTGCTCACAAACAGTCTCCAGCATCCAAGTCACTCCCAGGTATGTCTGTGTGTGTGCTGCAGACTGCTAGCCACACCTTGGCTCTTACCAGCCTAGGTTATACTGCAGGGTGACCCCAACATACTCCCAGTCCTAGATTTTCCCCTAGATGTTCTGTATTGCCCAGCTGTTTCCTGGAAAATACAAATTATATATAAAGTCTGTTATTTCTTTCATAGAAAGAAAACACACACAACTTGCCACCCCAAATGGCACTTCAATTTAAACATGCTGGATTAGATAAAACAATAAAACAAAGAGATAGATTTTAAGTGAATACAAGTAATGAGGCATAAAAGTCAGAAATGTTTATAAGAAAATAAAGATAAAATGCAATTGATGCCTAATTTAACAAACTATGTTTTAATAGGCAGCATGTTTAAAACAAACAAAGGAAGTATTTCTTCACGCAATGCACAGTCAACCTGTGGAACTCTTTGCCAGAGGATGTTGTGAAGGCCAAGACTATAACAGGGTTCAAAAAAGAACTAGATAAGTTCATGGAAGATAGGTCCATCGATGGCTATTAGCCAGGATGGACAGATGGTGTCCCTAGCCTCAGTTTGCCAGAAGCTGGGAATGGGCAACAGGGAATGGATCACTTGATGATTCCTGTTCTGTTCATTCCCTCTGAAGCACCTGGATTTGGCCACTGTCAGAAAACAGGATACTGGGTTAGATGGACCTTTGGTCTGACCCAGTATGGCCTTTCTTATGTAAACTATATTAAATTCAAAGCTAAGTTTTCCCTCCACATGCTCTCAGCAGTCTTACTGACCAAACTTCTTAGGTCAGGACCCCTTCTCCCAGAATCCAACAAATCTTCATTTATTGCTGCAGGTGCCACCAATGCAAGAGCATGGAGAGATGTGGGTATCATGGGGTGTTTGTCCCTCCTTTTTATAGTTTCAGCCCCCCTTTTGGAAAACATTAGCAGCTGAAAATCAGGAGACAAAAAGTCTCTGTGGAAGGATGGTCCCTGCTGCTTTTTTCTCACCCGTTTGAGCTTCCTTTGTCTCCCTTTCCTGCTTGATGACTTTGTTTACTGCTTAAATGCAAATTGAGCAGAGCACACATTCTTTTGTTTAGGACAGACCTGTTTGCCAACTTCTGCTTGGGTAGGGCTGTGGCTTGGAACATGAGTTTATAACATCATACAGGGCAATCTTATAATTTCATCCAGTATTGCCTCACAACTCTACCAGGACAATAATGACCAGCATATTGTGAGTTTTCAAGTGATACCTCACAAAGCATACTTTGTACAAAGATTATAACAGTAGTGTGTAGGGTGTGGACACAGGGGTATATTCTGTCACATAAGGTTTGGGGAGTTGGTTTTGTTTTGTTTTGAAATAGTGGATTGTTGACTGGCCTTTCCGACCTACAGTCCCGTGTTCAAATCCTACTTAGATCATAACTAACAATGAGATTGCTTGGTCTCAGCCTAGTCCCTAATGCACATTTGTTCACACTGCAAAACCCCTGAATAGTGTGACACCACTGGCAATCTCTGCTCAGACAGGAGAAGCCCAGCACAGGACTAGCAAAGAGCTGTGCAAATGAGAACCTAGATGCACTGGCAGAGTTGTGTGAGAAGCTGAGGACAAAAATAACAGGGGCCTTGCTTGTCAAGAGTTCTGGGCATTGGCAGAAGTCTGTGTGAGCCCAGGACTGAAATAGGACTAAGCACTGCAGGTCAGGACTGAGGTGTGTAGGCAGAAAACTGGTGGGCCCAGGACTGGAGTGTGTGGCTGTGTCTATATTTGAAGCTATGGGAGTGGTTCCCAGCTCGATTAGACATACTCCCACTAGCTCTGCTTGAGCTAGCAGGCAAACTGGAGTAGTGGAGCCACAGTGGCATGGATAGTGGCAAGTTGTAGCATGGAATTGCCACCTCAGGTACTTACCCACCCACACCCTGTGGGTATGAGCTCAGGGGGGCTAGCACATGCTGCTGCTGGCCACTGCCTATGCTACCACAGCTACACTACTATTGTTAAGCTAGCCTGAGTCTGCCTTCTGGAGATATAGCCAGAGAGGTTCTGGACATCAGTACAGAGCAGGTTGCACACACCCTCTTTCCATGGTGCTTTGCTCTAGCCACTGCTATTCGACCACTTCCTTTATTAGCACGCCTCACCCCTTTGCACCAAGTCCCCACACAAATCATGAGAGACAAAATCCCGTCTCTTTCCTCATTTGCTTTCTAATCCTTTCATATCCATTACACACAAGTATCTTTCAGACTCATTCCAAATGGCATTTGATAACTGTGTTAGGTTTTTAGCATCTAATTGTATCGTCCAAGTACCGAGCAAATACTCTAGAGTATTTAGAGTACATGAGTGGAATGGATTTGCATAGTCAGCAGTCAGATCCCCCATACTCCACTCTAGAATAATGGGCCTGGATTGGTTTTGTTCTGACTGTGATATTACCTCAAGGAGGGGAAATAAAACTGCTTTGCAAAGATCCCAGAGGTTGAAGGATAGGAGAAGTGTGTGCAAGGTTTTCTCAAGAAAATATTAAGTGTTTTTTTCTTTTCTGAGTAATCTGCTTGAAAACTTGTAAGTAAGAATATGAAATTAAATATGGTGAATATGCTGAGGGGTAGTCCTTGGAGAAACCTTATCTACCCTAAATAGTCAAACACATCAGCTTTGTGTGCATGATGGCAATTTCTGCACTACATATATTCAATTTGTTCTTGTATCTACAATATTATCTTCCATAACAAATGGTAAACTGCACTACATACTTCAGTAAATACTATTTTGAATCAACAGAAATAGCTTTAGTGTGCACTTTAGTGCATAATAATGCAGCAGTGAAATATTGCCCTTGCCCAGCTGTGGAGTGGTGTGAAGTTCACATCCTCTTTGGGAGATTGGGGTCTGCGGGTCCATCTCTGAAGACCATCAGGGAGGGTGAGAACTGCTCTGGTGATTCTCAGTCTGGGGGAGGGACAAGGGTATCTCTCATTCCGAGGTGACTGAAGTTAAATAAGAAGGACAGATAGCATAGGCGCCAACTCCGTTATTACTCCGGCGCTGGAGCACCCATGGGGAAAAATGGTGGGTGCTTAGCATCCACCAGCAGCCCCCCTAATCAGTGCCTCTCCCTCCCCTGCAGCGCCTCCCACCCACTGTGGACCAGCTGTTCTGCTATGTGCAGGAGGCACTGGGTGGGAGGGAGAGGAGCGGGGATGGGGCGTGCTCGGGGGAGGGGATGGGACAGGGTGGGAAGAGGCAGGATGGGCATGGGGTCGTAGGGGCAGGGCCTGGGGCAGAGTGGGGGGTTAAGCACCTCCTGGCACAGTAAAAAGTCAACACTTCTGGTGGATAGTTTTATTTTTCCTGCAGTGCTGAGTGAAGGGGTGGGAGATGAGTGGAAACCTATGATGAAATATCAGTAAAGAATGTGAAACCCATCTGTTGGGATAGGGGAGCCCTAATATAAATCAAACAAATTTGCTGGGCTGCAAATTCTCACCCAACTGAGGTGGACTTTGAAATATTCAAGAAACAGCATATGGCACCAGAAGGACATTTGTACTGTAAAAAATCATTGCCCCCATTACGCTATGCTCTGCTTTTTGGATGCCATTCCCTGCATAAACACTGTGTATCATAGGGCAGAACTTTCCGGTCACACTTTAAGGACTTAACACAATTCAGCCACGCCCTATGAATGTGCAATGTGTTTTTGTGAGAGAGAAGCAGCAGTGGCATGCATATCATGGATCTTTTTACACATGTCCGGCTTTCATTGTGCTTTTTGTTCCACATACTTCAAGTATGGTTGATTTTAATTCTAGAGACCAAGTTCTCTGCTTTAAATGGGCAAAACTCCATTGCAGTAAGCGGTGTTGCACCATGTACACCAGTAGAGAATTTGGCTCTAGACCTTTCTTTCTATGCAGGGTTCCCTCTTCATTCCAGCTGCCTCCCTTACTAGCCTAAATCCTCATCACCACTCTCTCTAACCCCCACATCACAGTGAAGGCCGACAAACCATAGAGGGCTGGATGAAGTCGTTAAAGAGTCCCTGTAGAACAGGTGACAAAGAGGTAACCAAAGGTCACTAAGTCAATGAGAGTATTTCTATTCACCTCAGTGAGTACTGGATCAGGCCCATAGTTTTCTTTTACCATGTCTGCTTCCATTAATGGTTCAAACCCACCTTGAGCTCTGTACAAAGTAAAGGGAAAGACTGTGTTAACATGATATTGTGATTAAGATTTTGCATGCCAATAATCTAGGAAATTCGAATGTAGGAGTCCCATACAAACTACTTGGGACCCTTGGTGTGTATGTATAATTTGTAGTATATAAAATGTAGTGCCTTAATATATACATGTAATGTGGCTGAGTTACACTGAGTGTGTGAAACAAAACTTGGAATTTCCTGTCTTGCATGTGTGCAAATACTTATCTATAACATCGCAATAACTGCCCCCCATATACATTAATTTTTCTCCTTTTTTAAAAAGGAGAGAGAACTGGAATTGATCACACATTCATATCAGGGTGGGGCAACTCGTGCTTTCATTTACACCCAATCACAATCCAGTGGAGTACAACAGAGTGCAAAATGTGGCACACTGTAGAAAAGGTTCTATGGTCCAGTGGCTAGTGCATTGGACTGTGAGTTGGGAGAGATGGGTTCTGTTCCTGACTCTGCCAATGATCTTGGGCAAGTCATTTTGCCTTTGTGTGCCTCAGTTTTCCCTATTTGTAAAATCAAGGTAATGATACTGCCCTCCTTTCTAAAACACTTTGAGGTCTATAGAAGAGAAGTGCTATATAAGAGCTAGGTGTTGTTATTTAAATGATTGTGCTGTCTTTATAATTATTTGCTCATAGCTGTACAAGACATAAACACCCTCACAAAAATAGCCCTGCCTTAAGGATCTTAAAGTCTAAACAAACAACACTCAGAGGAGGGTTATCTTACTGTTTTAAAAAAATTATTGCATAGAGTGACTGTTTGTAATAACCTAACTAAGGCCACAAGCTAAACCAATATAAACTGAATTAAGAGGGTCTATGCTAGACGGTTGCACCAGTTTAAATTAATTTCTAAACCAATTTATTTAAATTGGTGCAACATTTGTGTGTAGAGAAGACCTAAGTGTTGTGCTTTGTGAACACAATGAGTCTTATGGAGAGAACTGAAAGAAGAAAGGGCCAGTTTTTGCACTCAGTTATACCCATTGAGATAAGGACGAGAGTTCCAGACATAAGAGCAGAATTTGACTTTGTTTGGCACTTTCGTATTCAAGGTATCCCCAAAGCACTCTTCAGTAATAAGTTGGATGCTGATACTGTAGTGACTGCATAGACAAACACAGTGGCTGTTAATTCAGCAGCAATAGCTCCAGCAGAGCTTTGGATAGAGGGAAAGTTGGCAAAATGCCTTAGAATCTGCTTCTTCTAGATATCCCTGTGGATGGCCTTTTGCCCTGATTAAGAATTCTGAATTGAGAGAAGACACCCCTGCAATAGTAACATTGCTAGTTAGGAAGCTACATATCTTCTTACTTATATGGGACAGGTCCTACAAGGTTGGAAGGTGACTCTGTACCAGGATAGGTACAGAACCCAGGGTTGGTAACAGGCCAACATACCCAGCATGTGTAGCTGGTATGGAATGAGCATGCTACAGTAGATCCCAAGATCAAGCAGTGGTGAAGGACTTCATACCTTTTTGTATGCTTGACAGCTAAAAAGGGACCAAAGGCTGTTGTCAGATAAGCAAACAGCCAGAATCAGCATGCAGTTGTGACACACACAAAGACCTAAGTTCCAGTACATCACCTGAGGGCATCCCAATTATGTGAAATTACCATCCCCACTAAGCAGCAGCTATAGCTATTAAATGTCATTAGCTTTAAATTAGATTTTCTCCCAGAGATGTCCTGATTAAATGGATTTCATGATTAACTACAAGTGACGTGTATTTTAATATACTATGTTACAGTATACATATAATTTTTCTAATTGTATTGTTTCTTTTACTCCAAATTTCTTGCTGACAGAGTCAAGTCCTCAGCTAAAGCATTAAGTGCAAAAGCTTTCATAAAAATCTTCTAATCTCAGTAGCCTTAACATTGTCTGTCATTGTGATCTCCTATTAGAGCTAAGAAAACTGGATGTAAAAGGCATGCAGGGAATGTGGTATATGCAGAGTTAAAGCTAACCTAGTCCATTTGGGGATTTTAAAAAGGCTTTCTTGGCAGATAAGCTGCTGAATGGGAGGTGCAAACCACATCCTGTGAAATAATTAAATATGTGTTCACATAACACAACAACCAGGGGTCACCCAATGAATTAATAGGCAGCGATTTAAAAAAACAAACAAAAATAAACACTTCTTCAAACAAAGCACAGTCTAGACATCCAATGAGTGGAACTCATTGCCAGGGGATGTTGTAAAGGCCAAAAGTACAACTGGGCTCAAAACAGAATTAGATAAGCTCACAGAGGGTGGGTCCATCAATGGCTATCAGCCAAGATGATCAGGGACACAACCCTATGCTCTGGGTGTCCCTAAACTCGGACTGCCAGAAGCTGGGGTTGGACAACGAGATGGATCACTCAATAATTTCCCTGTTTGATTCATTTCTTCTGAAGCATCTGGCCAGTCAGTCAGAGACTGGATACTGGGCTAGATGGACCATTGGTCTGACTCAGTACGGCCATTCTTATGCTTATATGTGTTTTTAATTCTTTGTAACAATTCCTGTTTATACAAACTCCTACATCACAGATGATGTGATACAGAAATGAAAGGCCTAATTCAGGGCACCACTTAAGCCCATGCTTCATTTCAGGCATGTGCTTATGTTCAAACAATGTCCCTGGAGCACAGCCAGAACTTTTTGCTTAGCTGGTCAATTTTTTTCCATTTTTTCGACTTTTAGCACAATAGCTACCTCAGAGCTAGCGCAAATATATTTACTCAAACTGGGAATCACACCACCAGCTCCAAGTGTAGCCGTACCCTCAAAGCACTTTATAATGGAGATTAGTATCATTATTCCTATTTTACAGATGGGGAAACTGAGGCACAATGATGGGCATTGACTTGCTCAAGGTTACCCAATGGCAGAGGTGGGAATAGAACCCAGGTTTTCTGAGTCCTTGTCCAGTGCCCTATCTGAAGTGCATAAAGCTAGTGCAAGGAGTTTGAGCAGAGATATTCATCCTGAAATGGTAGCGCAGAAGGTGCTGTGGAAATCATTTGGGCTGACACTGAGAACAATCAGATGAAACATCTCATGTATTTGTGGTGGAAACAGAAAAGGTGCTACGTGTCACTCTGCTGTATGGAGGACGCTTGCATAGCACATGTGCTTGGCCCTAACCAGAGCTATCAGTCAGACTCCTCCTGAGTCAAACAAAATATTAGTGCTTTCAGGGGTACTTATTTGTCACAAACTTTCTTCTTGCAGAAACCATAAGACGAAGTTTCCCCAAATATTCTTGTACGGCATAAAAGCCCTTTCTCCCTTGTGATTTCCCACAGCTGCCTCAGATATTCATTGGAACTGATGTAACCTGGGAGTAGAGAATGATGAGGTTGTCTGAAAGGCACACATCCGGGAGATACCCCTCTTATCCCACCCCTTCCTTACCTTCATGCCTGCACAACAGCTTTTTCAATAGTCTACTTTACCTCGGATTAACACCTCTCTCAGGAACGCGTATGTAATTCATGCAGGGCGTGACCTTCAGTGAATGCTGCTGGGTGCTCAGCATTTCTGAGACTCAGGGCCACTTATTTGGGTACCTAAAAATGGAGTCAGGAGCTCAACTTGAGGCACCCATTCTTTTCTAAATCCTGGCCTAGATAATGAGAATGTTCTTGGGGATATCAACCTCGTTGTTACCATCCAGGGTCATCAAACTCTGCCCCACCATCAGCTGCCTGTGCTTGTTTTTCCCCTTCTTCCTCCTCCTCTCCTACCTTTGTCTTCTTCAACCACTTCCAGCTGCACATCGGCACTTATACCACCCCTTCCCCTTGAAAAAACTGCCTTCAGTCAAACTTCTCTTAAAGATTCAGGAAGTCCTAATCACTTTACCCATGATGACTCCAGGTCTTTGCCTTCGATGTGTTATCTGGCTTGTGAGACAAAGTGAGGTAATATCTTTTATTGGACCAACTTCTGTAGGTGATTGTGTAAGCAGAGTCTGAGCCCTGGTCTACACTAGGAGTTGAGGTTGAATTTAGCAGCGTTAAATCGATTTAACCTTGCACCCGTCCACACGACGAAGACCTTTTTTTCGACTTAAAGGGCTCTTAAAATCTATTTCCTTACTCCACCCCCGACAAGGGGATTAGCGCTGAAATCGGCCTTGCTGGGTCAAATTTGGGGTACTGTGGACACAACTAGACAGTATTGGCCTCCGTGAGCTGTCCCAGAGTGCTCCATTGTGACTGCTCTGGACAGCACTCTCAACTCAGATGCACTGGCCAGGTAGACAGGGAAAGGCCCGCGAACTTTTGAATTTCAATTTCCTGTTTGGCTAGCGTGGCAAGCTGCAGGTGACCATGCAGAGCTCATCAGCAGAGGTGACCATGATGGAGTCCCAGAATCGCAAAAGAGAGAGCTCCAGCATGGACCGAACGGGAGGTACGGGATCTGATCGCTGTATGGGGAGAGGAATCCGTGCTATCAGATCTATGTTCCAGTTTTCAAAATGCCAACACATTTGTCAAAATCTCCCAGGGAATGAAGGACAGAGGCCATAATAGGGACCCGAAGCAGTGCCGTATGAAACTTAAGGAACTGAGGGAAGCCTACCAGAAAACCAGAGAGGCGAACGGCTGCTCCGGGTCAGAGCCCAAAACGTGCCACTTCTATGATGAGCTGCATGCCATTTTAGGGGGTTCAGCCACCACTACCCCAGCCATGTTGTTTGACTCCTTCAATGGAGATGGAGGCTACACGGAAGCAGGTTTTGGGGACGAGGAAGATAGCTCACAGCAAGCAAGTGGAGAAACCGGTTTTCCCGACAGCCAGGAACTGTTTCTCACCCTGGACCTGGAGCCAGTACCCCCCGAACCCACCCAAGGCTGCTTCCTGGACCTGCCAGGCGGAGAAGGGACCTCTGATGAGTGTACCTTTTAAAATACTATACATGGTTTAAAAGCAAGCATGTTTAGTGATTAATTTGCCCTGGCATTCACGGCTCTCCTGGATGTACTCCCAAAGCCTTTGCAAAAAGTTTCTGGGGATGGCAGCCTTATTCCATCCACCATGGTAGGACACTTTACCACTCCAGGCCAGTAGCACGTACTCGGGAATCATTGTAGAACAAAGCATTGCAGTGTATGTTTGCTGGCGTTCAAATAACATCCGTTCTTTATCTCTCTGTGTTATCCTCAGGAGAGTGATATCATTCATGGTCACCTGGTAGAAATAGGGTGCTTTTCTTAAGGGCACACTCAGAGGTGCCCGTTCCTGCTGGGCTGTTTGCCTGTGGCAGAACAGAAATGTTCCCCGCTGTTAGCCACGGGGAGGGTGGGGGGTGGAGGGGCTAGCCACGCGCTGGGGGGAGGCAAAATGCGACCTTGGAACAAAAGCACATGTGCTATCTATGCAATGTTAACAGCAAGGTTTACCGTGAAAGAGTGTACCCATTGTTCTATAAAATGTGTCTTTTAAAATACCACTGTCCCTTTTTTTTTCTCCACCAGCTGCATGTGTTTCAAGGATCACAGGATCTTCTCCTTCCCAGAGGCTAACAAAGATTAGAAGGTGAAAAAAACGCACTCGCGATGAAATGTTCTCTGAGCTCATGCTGTCCTCCCACACTGACAGAGCACAGACGAATGCGTGGAGGCAGACAATGTCAGAGTGCAGGAAAGCATAAAATGACCGGGAAGAGAGGTGGCGGGCTGAAGAGAGTAAGTGGTGGGCTGAAGAGAGGGCTGAAGCTGAAAGGTGGCGGCAGCGTGATGAGAGGAGGCAGGATTCAATGCTGAGGCTGCTGGAGGATCAAACTAATGTGCTCCAGCGTATGGTTGAGCTGCAGGAAAGGCAGCAGGTGCACAGACCGCCGCTACAGCCCCTGTGTAACCAACTGCCCTCCTCCCCAAGTTCCATAGCCTCCTCACCCAGATGCCCAAGAACGCGGTGGGGGGGCCTCTGGCCACCCAGCCACTCCACCCCAGAGGATTACCCAAGCAACAGAAGGCTGGCATTCAATAAGTTTTAAACTTTTAAACTTTTAAAGTGCTGTGTGGCCTTGTCCTTCCCTCCTCCACCACCCCTCCTGGTGCTTCTCTCCTCCACCACCCCTCTTGGGCTACCTTGGTAGTTATCCCCCTATTTGTGTGATGAATTAATAAAGAATGCATGAATGTGAAGCAACAATGACTTTATTGCCTCTGTAAGCGGTGATCGAAGGGAGGAGGGGAGGGCAGCTGGCTTACAGGGAAGTAGAGTGAACCAAGGGGTGGGGGGTTTCATCAAGGAGAAACAAACAGAACTTTCACACCATAGCCTGTCCAGTCATGAAACTGGTTTTCATAGCTTCTCTGATGCACACCGTGCCCTCCTGTGCTCTTCTAACTGCCCTGGTGTCTGGCTGTGCGTAACCAGCAGCCAGTCGATTTGCCTCAACCTCCCACCCCGCCATAAACGTCTCCCCCTTACTCTCACAGATATTGTGGAGCACACAGCAAGCAGTAATAACAGTGGGAATATTGGTTTTGCTGAGGTCTAACCGAGTCAGTGAACTGCGCCAGCGCGCCTTTAAACATCCAAATGCATATTCTACCACCATTCTGCACTTGCTCAGCCTGTAGTTGGACAGCTCCTGACTACTGTCCAGGCTGCCTGTGTAAGGCTTCATGAGCCATGGCATTAAGGGGTAGGCTGGGTCCCCAAGGATAACTACAGGCATTTCAACATCCCCAATGGTTATTTTCTGGTCTGGGAATAAAGTCCCTTCCTGCAGCTTTTGAAACAGACCAGAGTCCCTGAAGATGCGAGTGACATGTACCTTTCCCGGCCATCCCACATTGATGTTGGTGAAATGTCCCTTGTGATCGACCAGAGCTTGCAGCACTATTGAAAAGTACCCCTTGCGGTTTATTACTCGCTGGCTTGGTGCTGTGGTGCCAAGATAGGGATATGGGTTCCGTCTATGGCCCCACCACAGTTAGGGAATCCCATTGCAGCAAAGCCATCCACTATGACCTGCACATTTCCCAGGGTCACTACCCTTGATATCAGCAGATCTTTGATTGTGTTGGCAACTTGCATCACAGCAGCCCCCACAGTAGATTTGCCCACTCCAGATTGATTCCCGACTGACTGGTAGCTGTCTGGCATTGCAAGCTTCCACAGGGCTATTGTCACTCACTTCTCAGCTGTGAGGGCTGCTCTCATCTTGGTATTATTGCGCCTCAGGGCAGGGGAAAGTAAGTCACAAAGTTCCATGAAAGTGCCCTTACGCATGCGAAAGTTTCGCAGCCACTGGGAATCGTCCCCAGACCTGCAACACTATGCGGTCCCACCAGTCTGTGCTTGTTTCCCAAGCCCAGACTCGGTGTTCCACCGCATGAACCTGCCCCATTAGCACCATGATGCCCACATTGCCAGGGCCCGTGCTTTGAGAGAAGTCTGTGTCCATGTCCTCATCACTCCAGTCACCGTGCTGACGTCACCTACTCACCCGGTTTCGCTTTGCCAGGTTCTGGTGCTGCATATACTGCTGGATAATGTTTGTGGTGTTTAATGTGCTCCTAATTGCCAAAGTGATCTGAGCGGGCTCCATGCTCGCCATGGTATGGTGTCTGCACAGAAAAAAGGCGCCGAACGAGTGTCTGCCGTTGCTCTGAAGGAGGGAGGGGTGACGGACGACATGGCTTACAGGGTTGGATTACAGGGAATTAAAATCAACAAAGGTGGTGGCTTGTGAGAAACTGAATGGCCCCCCTAGGATAGAACTCAAAACCTCAAGGATAGAACTCAAAACTGGGGTTAGCAGGCTGTTGATTTCATGGAGGGAGGGAGGAGAAAATGAATGCAAAACAAATCTGGTCTATTTCTTGTTTTGAGCCACTTCATCTGTCTTTATACATCTTGCTGGCAGCAGACTGTGCAGTATGACCGCTAGCCATCCTCATCTCCTAAGTGATCGGCAGAAGACGGTGCAGTATAACTGCTGGCCATCATCTTCTGCTGGCTGCTGATTAAAAGATAGTGCACTGCCGGTAGGACTCAATTGCCATGAGACGAAACTTAAAAGGGAAATGACCTGGCTGAGTCACTCCCATGTTTGCCCAGGCGCCCTTGACCTCATCGAGGTTGGTTAAAAGAGCACCCAAGACTATGTCGATGATGGCTACCGGTCATACTGCACTGTCTGCTGCCAAAAGGCAATAAACTGCTGCTGTGTAGCAATGCAGTACCACGTCTGCCAGCACCCAGGAGACATACGGTGACGGTTAGCTGAGCGGGCTCCATGCTTGCCGTGGTATGGCGTCTGCACAGGTAACTCAAGAAAAAAGGCGCAAAATGATTGTCTGCCCTTGCTTTCACGGAAGGAGGGAGGGAAGGGGGGGCCTGACGATATGTACCCAGAACCACCCGCGACAATGTTTTAGCCCATCAGGCACTGGGATTTCTACCCAGAATTCAAATGGGCGGCGGAGACTGAGGGAACTGTGGGATAGCTACCCACAGTGCAATGCTCCGGAAGGTTGCCTCGGTACTGTGGACAGACTCCGCCGACTACATGCACTTTGACTACATAAATTCAACCTAATTTTGTAGTGTAGACATGAGCTCTCCTCTAGTGGTGAGCTGTGGAAAAGGACTTCAGGAGCTGATTTCATTTGCATGGGCACACCCACCCTGCCTAGGTGCTCAGCATGATGGGATTGCTTGTCCAAATGGTCACTTTTGGCTGGTTTGGGATCCCCAGTCTTCTTGTTATTGGGGCGTGAGTAATAAAGGGTTGTTATCCTTATGTGAACCAAGGGCGGCAGAACTGTACTGGGGGGGAGTGGCTGGCAGAGAGTGCCAGAGCAGAGCCCCGCAGAGAGGGGTGGTGAGTGAGTGCCCGAGCAGCGGAGCAAGTAAGGCTGCGAGGAGAAGTCTGCAGATGCACCTCTGAACTCTGGGTCTGCACTGTCCAAAGACAGCAACTCTGAGTGGGGTGCAGAGAAGGGACGGGCACGTTAAAGGTACTTTTGGGTTGCTGGACTTAAGAACCTGAGGGGAAAAGGACACTGCCCAACTTAGTTGATGGTGAGTCTTTTGCTCACAGTTTATGTTTATAAATCTGTTTGTGGAGTTTCCCCAAATTAATGCTGCATTATTTCCCTCCTTTTATTACAAGTTTTTTGCTACACTCAGACTCTGTGCTTGCGAGAGGGGAAGTATTGCCTCTTAGAGGCACCCAGGGGGTGGTGTGTAATTGTCCCAGGTCACTGCGTGGGGGCTCAAGCCGGTTTTGGTTGTATTGTTGAAAAGGAACCCCTAGATACTGAACCCAGCCCTTGTTGCTGCCAACTCTGACTGGCAGAAGGGTTACAAATAAGACAAGCTTTCAACCTTACACAGAGCTCTGCTTCAGGTCTCTTATTTGTTTGGGGTTTCTTGCCTGATATCCAGGTGGGATTTCTGATTTGTTTTTCCTTCCAGCGTGTGGGAATATGTGATGATTTCTTGTTGGAGGGGGTCCCTCCTGGAGTATGTGAGATGCAGAAGATGATTTTCCTCACATCTTTCTGAAGAGCTTTTCAACATACTTGGAGTTGTATGCAGTGGTCAGAGGGTTAAAGATGGTGAATCCTCTGGGGACGATCTTTTGTTGTTTGCATTTGCTCAGGAAATAGCTGTTGCTGTTAAGTTTGGTTTCCTTTTTGTGCATGTTGTGGAGTTCCCCTTTCAGGGAGCAGCAACGTTCGATAGCTTCTACTGTTCTTTGCAGTGTTGCTGTCGTCCTGTTGGTCCCAAGATATTAGAGAGACAACACTGAGTGGTGAGGTAGTACCTTTTATTGGATCAATAACCTTTGAAGCTTACACAGAGCTCTTCTGATTTGTCTGAATTAGGTTACAATAAGATCCCTGTCCTGAGGAGCATACAAAGTGTTGTAGCCAGTTACAGTATCCTAAATAATAAGATGCAAGATAAGATACCTGTGACAGGCGTCGGTCAGTCCTCCGAGCCCCTAGGGGCGATGGAGAGCAATGGTGTCCGTGGCAGGCCTCGGCCCCACCTCCCGGGCGTTGGGGAATTAGCGGGAAGGTGTGCCAGCCGGAGTCAGTAGTGCGCCCCTCAGGCAAGGGAGCGCCGGCAAGAGTCAGTAGCGCGCCCCTCAGGCAGGGGAGTGCCGGGGTAGGGGAGCGCAGGCCCACCCAACTCCACTGCGTTCCAGCCCAGGGCCCTGACAGTGGTGGGAGGTGAAGGTCCCAACAACGGTGTAGTTGGCCCCTAGGCTACTTCCTACCCGGTCTCTCTCAGGCGGGTCGCTCTGGTCCCTCCATCTCCTCTGGGTATTCCGCTGCGGGCAGCTCCGGTTCCTCCATCTCCTCCGGGTATTCCGCTGCGGGCCACACCCGCTCCCCCTCGGTATCGGACTCATGCTGGCCCGGGCTGCAGTCAGGCCCCTCCAGGTCCTCTGGGTATTCAGTGGCCGGCAGCCCTGGTTGCCACAGGCCTTCCCCCTGGTCAGGCTCCTCCTTGCCCAGGGCTTCACCTGGGTCAGCAGCAGGCAGCCAGCAGCCTGTGTCTGTCTCCCTCCCTGGTGCTCTCTTCACTGGGCAGAGGGCTGCGCCCTTTGTACTTCCTGTCCCACCCTTCCCCTTCCGCGGATTGGCGGAAGCTTGGCCTGGCCCCGCCCACTCAGGCTCAGATGATGGCTCTTTACCCTCTGGTTCAGAGGGGAGCCACCATGGCTCCCTACAATACCAAACTCTGCTTTCTGTTGGACTAATACTGACCTGAAGTGTCCTTGTCAGAACAGCTACCTGAGTCAGTCAGGAGTCCAACCTGCACCTCTAATCTCTAGCAGAAATGCATGGTAAAGCATGGTCATAACTGGTTACTTTCTTTCTGCTTGATATTACTGAAGAATGTAACAAAATATTACCTTTATGCGATGGGAGGACGTCCCCCACATCATTACTGTTGCCTTGTATGAAGTTTGTACCATATCTGTGGGGGCCCCACATCCACCCACCACCATTGTTTTCCTAGGACATGATCAGCAGGGCTTCTTGACACTGAAAATTTGCATGTGAAATATTCAGGTACTCACTGCATACTGACACCTGCAACTCATGCCAAGCGTAGCAGAGGGTCTAATGGAGTCTTTCACAGCTCTGCTTCATTCTCTTTTGTGTTCACCAAGTCAAAAAGCATTAAAATACTAAACGAGTCTCTTTCCCATCATCATTAGGTTTTTATGGGACGCTCTTTCCATTGTTTTGCTTCCAAGCTCAGCGTGTGACCTTCCCAAAAGGGCAGTCACCAGAAGGAGATGCGTGAGGGAAGATTTTTCTTAGACAGAGAGGCTCCTGGTTTTTGCATTTTTCCACATCCACACCATTCTGTTTAATGACTGGAGGCGTGGAGATTAATTACTTGGAGATATATGGAAGGAAAACAAAAGGCAACTTTGCATCCCTGGGCATGTCAAGTGGAAAAAAGAACAGACGGCTAGGGCAAAAACAAATCCCTCCTCATATAGCGGTATGCATAAAAAACAGCTACAAAATAGGGTGATGGCTGGTTATGGTGCTCGGGGGTCCCATTGCCTCAGAGCACTGCTCCAAGAAGACACACGCAATATCTTTATGATTTCTTGAAAGACTTTCTCCAGTGAATGAATGAATGAATAATTGTGGGCAAACTTTTTACGTGTAGCATATGCCTTTTTATATATTTCCATTTCCCCAGTCAACGGGCTATAACTGTTGCTGTTCTACAAGGCCTCACTTTACCAACTATTAGAAGTACTTAGTAGCCACTACTAGGTTTCCTGGCATGGACTAGGTTTGGACAGCACTGTGTATTGATTTGGAACAACTGATTTTTGGCCACCAGCTGAATCAGTGCGCTGTGTGACCTATGTATATAGGCTATGGGAATGGGAATAAGCTAATAATTCTTACCCATATAAATGGTGCAAAGTTCTGAGGTGGGCTAGACATAAAAATAGTGATTGGGCTGCCTATACAGGTTTGATTATTGATACGCTTACCTCTCCATCCCTCTTGATTAATAATTTTTCATTGTTGAAAGTATAGTTTCTAATGTAACTTGAATGATATTGTAATATTTATAGGGAAAATTCAAGGGATCAGTACAGAGTTCCATTCAGAGCCATAACTAGGCATTTTGGTACCTGAGACAAGCAAGCATATTTGCACCCACTACCAGAGGCAACAAGGCTGGGGGGAGTGCAGTTTTTGGTTGCATCCCCCCAACCGAGACAGATTAGGTGGCCCACTGAGGTGAGCCAGGGGATGGAGATAGTGCTCCCTCCCTGAGCCCCGCCACGTGGGGCTGGCCCCACCGATACCCACTGTGCGTGACTGACCCCATAGGCAGAGTTTGACTTCTGTATCGGGGGGCATAGGGCTTAATAAAAATGTTTGTGGATAGAGAATATGGAAGTTAGACACACAAGTGTGTGTATGTGAAGTGGTTGCACAGTCACCCAATCACAGAACAGAAACAATTGTGTTATGATTTATCTGACCATTCATTATTAAATAACACATCTTGATTTTTTAATTTTGGGCAATCCAGAATGCAAATATTATGACAAGGGTCTGTGGCATAAATATGAGGAAATTATGATCTGCCTGTTTATATCCCACAAACAGAAAAATGTGGCTCTGCTTGCTGAATAAATTATTCACTTAACCCTATTTAAAAATCAGAAGTTAGAAGGGAATAGATATATCGAGTTATCGTGTTTATCCCCTACCAAACCAGGAACATGACCTTGTTCCATTGTTTCTTGTGCACTTTATATAGTCCAATTTCATGAGGGGTGGGGCTCTTATCATTGCCTTTTGGACACTATTCAGTAATATTATAGGCCTCTCCATTCACCCCAAATTTTCCTTTGCTCAGTTTCACCCCATAACTCCTAGTTGTAGTCCACCAGCATTACCCTCAATCAGCCAATCTCAACTTTGATCCACTGTCCTTTACCTGATGACCCTCAGAATGGATGAGGAAGCACATACTGGGGGAATTGAGCATTTAGGAGAGGAGGGGGGTCCTTGGAGGGATCTCTCTTGTATGAAGTTGTACACTTAACAAAAGAGCTGAAAAACCACTGCTGTAAATAACACCTTGTGAGGGACAAACCTCAGATAGTTCCGAAGTTCAGTTCAGATATTAATCCAAACCTCTTTGTTTTGCAGAATCATACAAGAAATTTCATAACAAGATTAGTGGTGCTTCCCGCCTGCTCAGAAATACTGCAAGAACAGTCTTTCTCCCACTATTATTTTGTTGTTTCTGTTTCTTGTTCCAGCCACAGCCTGGAACTCAGACGAAAATAAAAATGGAAAATAGAGGGAAATAAAAAAAATGTTAATCTATCACTTTCAAACATCAGAAAAGTTCTATAGCAGTAGACTTGGCCAAATAATAATAATTTTTTGTGTGTGCTGGCAAAAATCAAAACAATTTCATTTCAGGTCCAATGAAAGGAAACATTTTATTTTAGTTTTGGGTGGTTTTTTACCTTGTTTGTTAAATCTAGCTAAATTTTTAAACAGAACATCATTTTAGAAACAAAGCTGGAAGGCCCCCAGAGAATGAGGGAGGGGGTTTTGTGGGTCTCCAACAGGGACTGCAGTAGGGTCTGTTCTTCCAGCACCTGATCCTGCCCCCATGTTGTCATCACCCCTGAAAGTGTCCGGCTGCAGCTTATTGGCCAGGGGCTTCCTCTCCAGCTTCTGGATGATGGTCTTCCCACTCAGTGCAGGCACATGGCTCCCGTCCCAGGGCTGGCACCCTGCCCGGGGCAGCCTTGGGCTGGGCTTTCCCCTCACTCCTGATCCTGGTCTGCAGCAGCTGCTCCCCTGTGAGTCCCCAGGGTCCTGCCTGGAGTTCCCAGGGAGGTTCTGGCCACCTGACTCTTGTGAGGAAGTTTCACCCACCTTTGGATGCCCCTACCAGCCCCCTCCCCCCAGTGCCCTAGGAGTTCACCGGGCTGCACTCCAAGTGGCCCTTGGGGATGCAGGGGAGCAGAGCGCCCAGCTGAGGGAGGGAGTCCCTAGAAACCCAGCTGCCCTCCCCTCCTTCTGTGCACTGAGAGGTCTCAGCTGTGGTGGGCAGAACCTGTGCGCATTGCTGTGGAGGGGGGAGTGACTCTGGCAGGCTCTGAAGCGCTGGGACCTGTGTAGAGTTTGGGGGCAATGCCCCGCATGGCCCCCAGTTACTGCCCATGTCTGACCCCTCCAAACCCCTCCATGCCCCATTTTTCCACTCCCCGCTGCTTTGTGCCCTGGGCGACTGCCCCACTTGCCACTCCTTGGTTACAGCCCTGGTTCCATTTCCAGTTATAGTCACAGACCTAGGGAAGAAGTAGAATCTTTGGACACTACTGGGCTCCTGTCACTGTCTTTATTATTCCAACCATGCTTCTAGTTAGTACAGAATCCTGGCATGGGAATTATGTGCTCGCCCTGAGGGGACATGAAGCAGCTATCTCCTCACCCCTCCAACAAGTGAGGAGTGCTAAGGGCCCAAGAGAATGACTGTATTTCAGTTGCTCACCCAAGCGCTGTCTCTCTAGACTATTTCTGCAGCACTTCCCCTTCAGATAGTGCTTTCCGGACATGGCTCAGCAGCTTCACTCCAGTAAAAATCCTATACAGTAGATCTGAGTAGGAGCAGCGTTCTTCAAAGAGCACTGCTTCGTGCTCAGATTAAATTAATAGATTTTAAAGATAGATGAGACCACTATGATGTTCTGTTCTAGCCTCTTCCATAATACTGACCATACAATTTCACCCAGTAATTCCTGCAGCAGAGGGAATTATCCTTCCTCACTATGTAAATGAACACTATTGAGCTCAATAGCTTGTGGCGAAGTTAGAGAATAGTCCTAGCTGAATTAGCCAGCTAGTATATACCGCCTTGGAACAAGCATAGAGTACTTCCATCATCTCTGAGATTGAGAGATGCTTCCAACAGTCCACTAACATTTCCATCTCTTGCTGGCCCAGACTGTATTCTAAGGATCTTCCCTGTGGCAGTACAATGTGCTACCACAGAACCACTGGGATGGCTTGCCAAAAAATATTAAACTACTCTAATACAACTTTTAATTGTGTCCTCATCTGTTCAAACACTGAAAATAGAAAATCAGTTGATCTGACTGAGTCTCACATGTTTGTGAGAAGCGCCTTTGTGAGATTAAACTGGAAGAATGGGTCTTTTGAGTGTAGCTGATAGAGTCCATCTCCCTTTCTGCCATCAGGTAATTTTCAGCTCTGACTTATAAAGACAGTTCTGAAGTGCAGGATTTTGGCCTTTGTAATGTACCTCATTGCAGTGTCTGGTGGGTATTTTAAAAACAATGTGCTGGGAGAGATTATCTCTGGCTCTTCCATCAAGAGTGCTGTCTCCGTCTCCTACAAATTATTCATTTCAGATAGTGAATATGGGTTGTGTGGAGAGGGGGAAAATAATATTCATATGGGCCAATCAAGTTAGCTGCTGTCAATAAGCAAGAGTGGAACACAGCCCCTCTGGGATCTTTTCAGACACCTAGTGAACATTGACTTGATGGCAGATAATTGCAGGATAGCCTCAAGAGTTGCAGATGATAGGGCTGGAAAAGATGATAGGGCTCCTGGACCATTTAGTCTATGCCCCTTGTATTAGTGCAAGGTTCTCCTCTTCATTAAACTCCTAAGTGTTTATCTAGTTTATCTTGGACATTTCAAGTGATACTGCCTCAATAACCTTTCCCAGCAATGTCAAAAACTGTGTGTGTGTGTTGGTATAAGAATGCATATGTTGATTAGTGTGTTGGATGGGTGGGTGGGTGAATGGCAGAGTTGGTGTATATTACTGTATTTCTAGAGGGTATGTTTTTATTTGAGTGAGTGCAGTAGTGGGTGTATGTCATATGTTAATGTAAGAGTCCGTGTTTGTCTGTGCGAGAATGAATGGGATGGTTGTGTGTGTCCATTAAGCCCTGCACTGCTTTTTACCCTACTTAAACAGCATTTTCATCACTGTTTAATGAATGAATTTAGCAGCCGGCATTATGGAGAGGACATTTTTATATGCTATGTGTCTACTTCAATCTTATTTATTGTGCTTATCTTGTCTTCTGTGCTGCAGTCATTATTCACGGTTGAGTGACTCTGCTGTTGGCAAAACCAGTCAATCAATGCACACCCACCATTCCTTTTAGCTGTTCCACTTCTCTTGCAGCACCCATGGTATTGTGAGGCCCACAGAGGGAGGAAGGGTGCTCTGCATGCAGAGATTGGAATTGGGGAAACTGATCAATAGCCTTGGCAGGCCACACATGATGTCCTTGTGTAGTGAAGCGAGTAGATGCCTATGTTGCCATGATAGTTAGCAACAAGGGAGAAATAGGTCAAGGTTATCTGTGGTAAACAGGAACAACAAACACAAAATATTGTTAAATTCAGTGCACAGCCATTGGTACATTCTTCCTTATGGGGTCTTTGAAGCAATGCAGAAGGAAACACTGCAGAGGTGAGAGTTCTTTTCTTTTTTCCATCTTACTTTCCCAGGAAAGCTCAATTCGGATGCAGACTCTCACTTTCACTACAGCTCCTGCTTTTTGTTTCCCAGCTTGGTTCTCCCAGATGCAAGGAGCACAATTAACTTGGCCAAGGTCACCTAGGGAGTCAAGTCTGTTTTGAATTCAATGAACAAGAGGCTGTGTGGTTTAATGGCTGGAGCAGAGGACTACAAAACAAGAGGAAGGATAATTAGAGGAGGGTTATAACCTGATTAAGGCACTGACTTACTAGGGGATCTGGATTCAACTCCTGGCTCTCCCATGGGTGTCTGGTATAAGCTGGTGGGACTCATTTAATCTCTCTGTGCCTCAGGTCCCAATCTTTTGCCTGTATAAATGTATCTCTTTCTCTGTCTTGTATATTTGGATTGTAAACTCTCTGGGTCAGGGACCGTCTCTTAATATGTGTTTGTATGGCACCCAGCTCTTGGGGACAATAAAACAGTGGGGCCTCTTAGTCTCCACTGTACTACTACCAATGAATCCCCTGGCTACAAACCCTAGTGTTATACTCCAGCACCTGCCAACAGTACCATGCAATCGAAAGCTTTTGTGATGACTTGAACTTCTACTACCTTGCCTAAAACCACCAGACTCATTCCACTTGTGGGCTGAGGATCTTAGTCAAGATCTCCAGTGATGAAAGCCTTCCTGGTCAATCTTTTTTTAACACAACACAGCTTTTTACCCCATAAAAATGAACCAAGACATTTAGGGAACTTGCGTTGGATACATTCTTAATTTTTCCCTAAACAAGGGGACAAACATTCCTTCACTCTGTGTTTTCGCCCATGAGATCTCTTTTAAACAAGCAGGCTTGGCTTTGTAAATATCTTCATTCAAAATTGTCATGTTTCAGCCTTGAACCACAAACTCCTGGAGTGTTTCCTTTCTAATGTTTTAAAAGCTGTTACAAATACTTCATTTCCTCCTGATCACAGCTCTATTAAATTATCTGCTCTTCCAAAGGAAAAAGAGAAACACCTGATACAAACTCAGGCCCTCAGAACAACAGTTTTTGTAGCAAACTGACTTAAAGGTTAACCCCTCTCTTGAGTT
This sequence comes from Lepidochelys kempii, assembly GCF_965140285.1. Taxonomy (NCBI): domain Eukaryota; kingdom Metazoa; phylum Chordata; order Testudines; family Cheloniidae; genus Lepidochelys; species Lepidochelys kempii. Next base: position 256,431,277 of record NC_136380.1, read on the forward strand.
ATTAAAGGTTGTATTAGGTCCAGGGAAGGAATGGCATTTGTCAAGTTGAGATTTCTGTGATCAAAACCAAGAAACATAATTTCCAAAGTACATCAGAAATAGGCAGCCTGTGGGGAAGAAAGTGAGTTTGTTAAATCACAAGGGGAGGAAGGGGGAATCAAAGAGAGCAGACAGAATGCAGAGAATCAAAATGACTTCTTTGCTTTGCTCTTTACCCCGAGACGTAATGGAGGAAAATCTACCCTGCAGTTACTCTTCACAGCTATCAAAGGTGAAACACTATCTGAGATGGAGGTACAAAAAAAAAAAGTACTGGAATAATTAAAGATTTTAAATTGCCACAGATCCCCAAAGCCGGATTGTATTTGTCCAAAATTTTGCTGAAGGCACTAAAGAACCATGCTGAGCTATTTGTGCCAATGAAAATAATCTTTCCTTAAAGCAACTCCTCTTCCACAGTACTGGAAAGTGGCCAGAGCTGTACCATTGTTGTATCTAGATAGGTGCAGATAGTTACACCAGTTTGGGCTTGCAAGTTTGTTCCTCGGTGGTTCCTGTAGCCTTGGGTCCAGGAACTACAGTTTCCAGGATGCAACCTGGGGAATAGAGGCAGTGGACTGGGAGGAGAGAGAGAGAGAGGAAGAGAAGGAGGAATAAGAATGTGAGCTCTATGAAGGAGTGAGGGGAATGAACCTTACTTTTGCTATCATCTAGCTTCCCGAATCTTCCTCACAGGGGTTCAGGTACAAAACCCATCCTTTAAAATACAGCTAAGTGTGATCCTGGGAAATTCAGGTGGATGTGCCTTAGTACCAGGGATAATAGCTGAGATAATCATTATAGCTTAAATTACAAACCACTTTAATAAACATGATAGGGACAAACAAGCCTAGTTTCTGCCAAGGTAAGTGAAGGATAGCTCAGTGGTTTGAGCAGTGGCTTGCTAAACCCAGGGTTGTAAATTCAATCCTTGAGGATTGAATTTTTTTTCAATCCTTGAGGGGGCAAAAATTAGGGATCTGGGGCAAAAATTGGGGATTGGCCCTGCTTTGAGCAGGGAGTTGGACTAGATGACCTTCTGAGGTCCCTTCCAACTCTGATATCCTATTCTATGATTTTAAGTCTAGCCTGTTAGAATATTTTATAAGAATTAACAATGTCTTAGATGAGGGAAGATTGGTAAAAATAATAGGAGATATTCAAAAGATTTTTGATAAAGCTTTTTTGCAGGAGGTTTTCAAGAAGTTTGATAACCACGCAGTGAGAGGCAAAGTGTTGTTATAGATTTAAAGGCTAATTGGAAGTAGGAAACAGTAGCAAAAAAAAAAATAGATAGTTTAGATTACTCCAGCAGCCAAAGTGTGTGAGATACTTTTGAAACACAAAGTCCCTGGCCTGAAGAGCTTGCAGTCTATAAAGACAGATGAAGGATGGAGGAAAGGGATGTAACAATATAAGCAGAGGGCCAGATTCTACCACTCGATCTAATGATGAGAGAGAGTTTACTTCATAAGAAGCCTCATTGACTTCAGCAGAGAGAGAGGTGTTTCTCAGCAGTATAAGTGTAGCCAAGATCTGGCTCAAATTATTAGGATTAAGCAAGGGACAAGGGTTTATTAATTACATGTTTGTTCGTTCTTTTTTTTTTATCCTTTGTATGCTAAATTTGCTCCCACTATACTCCCTCCAAAAAGCCCTGATTCAGCAAAACACTCAAGCATGTGTTTAATTTTAAGTACATGAAAATTTCCAGTGAAGTCAATGCAGCTACTCCAATGCAGCCACACACCCCTGGCTGCTGGAACACACCCCAGTATGCTCTAGAAAAACCTCAGCACCAGGGAGTTCTTGTGGGGAAATTAGCTGAAGGTCTCATGTTGCCAGTACTAAAACAGCCTTAGAATTTCTAAATATTATAGATGACAATTTCCTAATCCAATCCAATCCAGGGAAATGCTATATTAGACTTTGTCTTGACAGAGAAAGAGGAACTGATCACAGAATTAAAAATGAATGGGAACTTAGGTACAACTGATTATGACTTGATCACATTTCTAATGTGCAAACCGAATAAAGTTCAGGCCAGTGATATATACACTTCATGCTTTCAAAGGGTCAATTTCACAAAGCTGAAAACAATTATGAGCCAAAGAAGCTGGGAGGAAGAATTTAATCAGAAAAATGTGAATGATAACTGGGAAGTGTTTAAGAACACTTTACTAAATGCCCACAATCGAAGAAGAAAATTGTATTGGTTAAAAAATGGACCTGGTTTAGACGGGAAGTGCAGGCAGCAGTATAAAAATACCATATAACAAATGGAAGAAAAGAGAAGCTGATAGTAATGACTATAAATCAGAAGCTAGGGATTGTAGAAAATTGATAAGGAAAGCAAAGGGACACAAGGAGAAATCTATGGCCAGCAGGCAATAAGAAGGAGTTTTTAGAGTATCATAGGAACAAAAAGAATCCTAACAATTTTATCGTCCATTACTAGATGGAAATGGCAGAATTATCAATAATAATGCAGAAATGTCAGAAGTGTTCAATAAATATTTCTGTTCTGTATTTGAAAAAAACAACAATCCAGATGATGTAGTCTTATCCTATGATAACACGCTTTCCATTCCACTAGTATCTCAGGAGGATATGAAAACAGCTGCAACTAAAGTTAGACATTTTAAAATCAGCATGTCTGGATAACTTGCATCCAGGAGTCTTAAAAGAGCTGTCTGAGGAGCTTGCTGGACCGTTAGTGTTGATTTTCAATAGGTCTTGGGAAATTCCAGAAAACTGGAAGAAAGCTAAGGTTGTGCCAGTATTTAAAATGGATAAACAAGGTGACCCAGGTAATTACAGGCTTGTCAGCCTGACAATGATCCCAGGCAAGATAATGTTACAGCTGATATGGGGACTGATTAATAAAAAATTTTAGGAGGAGAATACAATTAATACCAATCAACACAGGTTTATGGAAAATAGATCCCAAACTAATTTGATCTCTTTTTTGATGAGATTACAAATTTGGTTGATAAAGGTAATAGGGAGGATATAAAAAACTTAGACATCTGTAAGTTTGGCTTGATACCGCATGACATTTTGGGTAAAAAAAACTATATATTAAAGAAAAGCTGCCTAACTGAAAGGTCTTAAAATGTAATTGTAAACAGTGAATCATCACTGAATGGGTATGTTTCTAGGGGGTCTTACTGGGATTGGTTTTTGGTCCTGTGCCATTTAACATTTATATTAAAGACCTGGAAGAAACTTGAAATCATCACTGATAAAGTTTGCAGAGGACACAGAAATCTGGGGACTCATAAATGAAGAGGGTAGGTCACTGATACAGACTGATCTGGATTGCTTGGTAAGCTGGGCACAAGCAAACTATATATTTTTAATATGGCGGAATGTCAATGTATACAGCTACGAAACAAAGAATGTAGGCCATATTTACGTCATGGGTAAGTCTAACCTTGGAAGCAATGATTCTGAGAAAGATTTGGGGGTCATGTTGAATAATCAGCTGAACAAAAGCTCCCCGTGTGAGGTAGTGGCCAAAAGGGCTAATGTGATCCTTGGATGCATAACCAGGGGAATCTTGTACTTGGTACTGGTGCTACGATGGCTGGAACTGTGTCCAGTTCTGGTTTCCACAAATTCAAGAAGGATGTAAAAAACTGGAGAGAGTTCAGAGAAGAGCCATGAGAATGATTAAAGGATTTAAAAACATACCTCATATTGGTAAATTTAAGGAGCTCAATCTATTTAGCTCAACAAAGAGAAGGTTAAGACTGTAAGATTACAGTCTATAAGTACCTACCTGGGGAACAAATATTTAATAATGGACTCTTCCGTCTAGAAGAGAAAGGTATAACATGATCCAGTGGCTGGAAGTTGTAGCTGGACAAATTCAGACTGGAAATATGCCATACATTTTTAACAGTGAGAGTAATTAACATTGTAACAGTTTACCAAGGGCCTTGGATTTGGTGGATTGCCCATCATAGACGATTTTTAAGTCAAGATTGGCTGTTTTTCTAAAAGATCTCTAGGAATTATTGTGGGGAAATTCTATGGCCTGAGTTATACAGGAGGTCAGACTAGATGATTACAGTGGTCCTCTGGCTTTGGACTCTATGAATAAGCTGCAGAGCCACTTCTGCTAGCAATACACCTGGCAGGCAGGGTCTTTTGTGCCTTGAGGATGCCATGTGACTGCATTGCGTCTCCTTTTCACCAACTTACCCTGTTCAAAGAGGTTAGAGAGCAACCCTGAACTAAGCCCCCTTTGTTCACTTCCATTTTCTTGAGTCCAACAATTCCTGTTCCATTTCCTCATGTCCCCACTCCATGGCCCCAGGACTTGAACTCTGCTGTTCTATTTATTCTCCTGCCCTCTCCTCTTTACCCTCCATGCCATTCCTTTTTTTCCATTTCAGCTTCCGGCTTTCCTTAGATTTGATCAACAATGTGACCTCTTGTGTTCTTGTTTTCTCTGTGGTGATTTTTTTTAATTCTTCATTTTTCTCTCTAAATAAAATGAGTTGATCAAATTTTCAGTGAAATCCCTGCAGGCAAAGGGATAGGACCAAACCGTGTGTCCAGCCAGTTGTAGGAGCAGGCAAGGAGTATCCCATCATGCAATATATCCAGCTAATTTCTCTGTATCCCTCCAATACAGGTATGGACAAAGGTGGGATGGAGCAGGCTCCATCAGGATAACACTACATTCTAGCGGAAGTTGCCCCTAAAGATAACCGTGAATTCCCAAGAGGAGGACAGTCAGGTTTGTTATGGTGCAGGGAATTTGGTAACTTTATCACAAGCTGAGAGTCACTCCCCAGGCCTTGGTGAACAAGGGGTTAATTTCACCCCAGCATGCCCTCTGCATGCACAACATTCATGAAAAGAACCAACTATTGGCTATCTGGGACCTAGAGGGCCTCTGGGAAGTTTGGGCTGCACACCCAAGGGTCATAGGAGCTGAATCATAAGCTAGGGAGTTCTCTGTTCCCTAATTATCTTATATTAACTTGTTCTGCTTTTCTGTTACAAAAAGAACATTTTTCCTTGAGGGAAAGCCCATGCAGACTGCCTCTATTTCTTCCGCTGAGCCATTCATGCCAACACTTGGCACTTTTGTGTTAGAATATCATTGTTGCTTCTCCTCTTTCAAATCTTCTCATTCCTGCACCGAAGCATTGGTAGCCAGCTCTGACACTGATCATGAATGCTAGTTCATTCACCAGAACATTATGGTCCAACTTCTATTGCTAGTGTCATTTTTCAGAATCCCATTGACGTTGATGGAGCTATGCCAACAGAATGCCACAGCAGTAGAGAAACTGATCCCTTGGCAGCAGTTGGAAGGGTCTTTTCATGCTAGAAAGGGGAGCAGAGAGACAAAGTCTGGTCATTGTATTTAGGATGGGGAAGGACCAGATAGGAAGAAACAATCTGCTGTTTCCCCTTCTGGCTTTAATTCTGCAGAGCTGTATTCTAGTTGCCTTTTATGGCCCACTTGCATTTAGTTTAGTTTCTGGTTTAGACGTGAAACTGGAATGCCCTTTGCCTCCTGCTCGTGAGCTTGATTCCAGCTCTAATGTGGGTGCTGGGCCTCTCTCTTCCTCAGCTTGCGATGACTTTTATTTAGGCCCTTTGCTTGTTTATGATTTATGAAGCTTTTACTCCATCTGTCGTGTTTAACAAGTGCTATGAAGAAAGGAGAAAGCTTTTAGCTGTGAGGCGAAAAGGAGAAAGCAATGACTTTCTCTTCGTTATTAATGCCAAATTTAAAGGAGAGTTGAATTTAAGGGAGGCAGAAAATGGGGATGGGAGAGTTGGGGAAGCTCCAGGCACTGCTAATTCCTCCCAGAGGAGGATGTTCAGAAAGGCAGAGATAGTTTTTCCCCTCCAGCCACAGAGTAGAAATGTTTCAGACTGGCAGCCCTGTTAGTCTGTATTTGCAAAAAGAAAAGGAGTACTAGTGGCACCTTAGAGACTAACCAATTTATCTGAGCATAAGCTTTCATGAGCTACAGCTCACTTCATCGGATGCATTCAGTGGAAAATACAGTGAGGAGATTTATATACACACAGAACATGAAAAAATGGGTGTTATCATACACACTGTAAGGAGAGTGATCACTTAAGAGTAGAAGTGCTTCTCAAACACTGAGATTGGATTTGCACCTGCATTGAGTCCTCTGACGGGGCCTGAAGAGGGAAAGATACCTAGTGCAATTCTCTCCTCCTTTTAGACTCTCTCCTAAACCAAGGTAGGAGCTTATTGAATCAACGCAAGCTGCTGAGCATTGGCCAGGCTGCTCGGGGAATAGCTGCAGACTCCTAACACGCTTCTCCAGTTTACGGAGGTGCTACCAGGAAGGGCGCTGGGAGAGGAGAAATGGAACATGCGCCGAAAGCCAGCATCCCGGGAAAAGAATGAAGCATGTTGTAGTTCTGTACACAGGATGAGAGCAGGGAATTGATACTAGGCATGGGATCTGAGCAGGCTCAGGGCTGGGAGTCCCAGTGCACTCTGACATGGAGATGGGACCGGCTTTAAGGAAGTTCCAGAGTCTAGGAGTGGAATCGGGGACTGCACTGGAAAAGGTGGATAAAGGCTGGGAAAGGAAAAACTTTGAGTGTTTGAAACCAGAAAGCACCTGCCATTTCTTGCTCCTCTCACCGTAGGGCGCCTTGTGTGCCTCTCAGAGTTGGAGCTTTGAGCATACCAATTTTCTCCCTTTAGTTCCCCCCTGAACCCTTAAAGGTCCATTTTACATCATGATCAATGCCACTTACCTCTGTTTTTTTTCTTCTCCCTTTGGGAGCCTGCCACCAACCTCTCCATATAGCTTCAGAGAGAGGCAGCTATTGTTGCATGCAAATCTAAAGAGCAGTTCACTATAGAATCTGGGGACTGGTAGGAGACAATAGGTTCACAGTTTCCATACACTGGGCTTGGATCAGTACTCTTTAGCACTCCTGGCCTCTGCTGAGTCAAGGCACAAGGGAAAAAATAATCAAATTCAGAGCTCGGAACAGACCTAATTCTCTAGATGCACTGAGTCAATCCCTGGACTTGATCGTATAAAATCTCCTAGGTTCCTGCTCTTTAAGATATCTGCATCCTAATACTGCACTGTGCTGGGCACTCAGCTGCTTGCAAGATCAGAGTCCTCAGTCGTTGATCCTTCAAGGTGCTGAGGCCCTGACTCCTGTTTGCTTGCTGTTCACAGTAGAAACATCCATCCTTGATTTCCCTGTTTTTGCTGAAGCACTCCTTAGAGGATTGGAGAGTTGGTTAGGCTGTGGCCTTGACCCTGTATTGTGACCTGTGCAGGCAGAGTGCTTCACCTGCATGGAGCTACACTGAAATCAGTGGGACTGTTTGCAGGTCCAGCAATCTGTCCATGTGGATCTCAGTGGAGGATGGGGGCCAATGAGAAGGGCCCTGATCCAAAGCCTGATGATATCAATGGGAAAATTTGGATCAGTCCCAAGAAGATGACACCTAAGTAACTGAGAGGGGAAGGCATTGTAACCATACTCCTTAAAATTCTGCTTTTGTTTGGTTGTGGGGTTTTTTAATGCATATCTGACTCAAACTCCTGGCAGATACTTGGGAGAAAAGGTGTCTATGTTAAAAATTCAAACACCAAAAAACATTCAACTGTAGAATACGTATGCTTCCTCTGCGGCTCTTCTCAGAATAAATTGAATTGAATAGTATCAAAACCAGGGTAGACATGACTTAATGGTCCTGATGTTTCTAAGGTAACAAATAAGCACAAGAAAATCCCTATAGCATTTCACATCTTCATTATATATCACAGAGGAGAAAAAAGGGTCCAAACACAATTGTTTTTCAGTTGCAGGTCAGCTTTGATATTTATGAACATACCAGTTTTAAGCCCAAAGGGTGTTTTTTTCCTAACAGTTACACTGTAAGTGCCTGAAAATAGGGACATAGGATGAAAGTGCCACCTCAGCCATAATTCACTATAATTAGTTCAAGAAAGTGGCCAAAATATTTAAATGAGGTTTAATTATAAAGATTGAAGAGATGACTTACGGAAAGTGAAGCAAAATCTCCAGGAATTAAGACAGCAATAAGAACCTAACCAGCAAGGGGAAAAGTAGTTTCAGGCTCATTAATATGATGTTACATTCTTCTTAAACAGATTGCAGGATGTACGTACAGTGATCATTACCCACGCACATGGCATTTGGGATGTAATGTGACAGCAGTTCTGTACTGATAATACTGTATGACAAGGTTTGGTAACCATATGGCTTTGGATCAGAAGTCAAATGAAATCCCATTGACTTTAATGTTCTTTGGATCAGGCCATACATGAGAGGAAAGCAAGGAGTAAAGAAAAAATTACTTTTATTCAAAGTTTGTCATACTTCGTACCGGTCCTAATTATATCATTTGGGTTATGCGTAAATTCCTGCTCATGGCTTGTGTTCTCTGGCTGATTTATTGCTTGGTCTGCCATCTGTGTCCTCCACCATGGTGGAATGCCTTTCCATCCACTCTTTCTGTGCCTGTGATTCTCTTAGCACTCTAAAACACGCTTAAAACAATCCTTTTCTCTGCCTATTTTTTATTTAGTCTTGTGTGTTTTGTAATTAGATTGTACAGTGCCTTGATACATCTGAAAGGTGTTTTATAAGTCAGTATGTAATAGTAATAATAATGTACTATATCCAATTGAAAGTACAGGGAGAATATTCAGACCACCCAGAATGTAATTATCCAAGGTGAAAGACAGGATGAGTGAGCTAAAGTCTTCTATTGGACCAACTTTTGCTGGTGAAAGAAACCAGCTTTTAGGCTTATAAACTGCTAAAGAAGAGCTTTGTGTCAGCTCCAAAAGTTGTCTCTCTAATACCCTGTGACCAACACAGCTACAACAACATTGCAAACAATTATCCAGCATGAAACTGAGCCAGGAAATCAGGGCTGATGAATACCACTACTCTTGATAGAACTACCTTAGTTTCTTTAAGGAAAGAACACAGTTTAAGGGCTAAAACACAGGATGCAACATAATGTCATCTTGGTCCTATATCTGGAGCTGCCATTCACTTGATATATGTAGTGTTGTTGTAGCCATGTCAGTCCCAGGTTGTGTGATTTTATGCAAGTCACTTAACCCATCTGTGCTTCAGCATCTCCATAGCGGTACCTCCCTCACAAGTGAGCAGAGAGGTTTTCAATCATTGGTTGAGATCTTTGGAGAGTATGCGCTATACAAAAACACAGAGTGTTAGAGTATGGAAGGTATTAATGGCTACCACCAAGCAGATCTTTGATCTACAGACAATCCCAGACCTCATTAAAGCAGATGGGCGTGCTAACCATCTTTCTTCCAGACCGAATGGAAGGTTCAATGAAGGTCCATAAAGGAGTGAGATAACTGGGGACAATGGAAGCCACCTGTGACAGATATTGCAAGCCCATGTAGTAACTTTGGGGACTATATTGTATTAAATGTATGTGTCACTGTGGACCAGTGATTGCATACAGCTCCAGGAGGGAGGGTTACCACAATTCATCCAGAAAGAAAAAACTGTGTGTGTCAGTTGGGAAGCTGCTCACAACAAGGAAGAGCTGCTAGGTGTGCTCGCGAAGGTGGGCAATCAGTAAAAGGCATTTAAAACATTGTAGGATGTTTTTAAGAGTGGGTGGGTGGGTGGGGGAGGGGCTTCTAGTCTCTGTGACCTCTGGGCAGTAGAGTTCACAACTGTGACAAGAGCACTCACTGTTCAGGGAATGGTGCATTGATGGACAGCTTCTGGAGAACCATTAGGGTGGACACAGGTCACACAGTGTCTATGCTTGTACTGTGTAGAACCTCAGTAGGTCGACTATGGCTCACTGACATTCAGGGAGGTGGTTTTATTGCAGCACCACAATTGGTGCTTATGTTGACTGGAGACAAATTTGCGTGTAGACACATGCAAAAATAGGCTGACGAAAAGCAACTTTATGGTAACCTAACTCTGTCCGTATAGACCAGGCCACAAAAAGGCTTTTGGCATAAAAAGGCTGGGATTACACTGATTTAGGGCCTTCTTTCTGAAGCAACAAATGGACGGGACTTTCTGTCTAAGCAAGGCCCCCAACCTTTGCAGAAGGGTTGGAAAGACTTTGGCCTATTCGGGCCCTATAATATTCATGGGTGTCTCCTGCTAGGTTTAGTGTGTTTACATCTGTTTATTGTTTTTTTTTCTGTACTGCTTTTCCCTTAAGAGTAAATGTACTTGCTTAGAGGGAGCTGTGTGGTAACTTGTAACTGCTGGCAATGCACTGTCCATAGCTCTTGGAGAAAGTGCACAGCCGAGCTGCTAGCCTTTAGGCAGACTGGCTTGCTGGTGATATCACAGTGTGTGCTAGGGGCTGTGCAGCCTTAAAACCCCCTGGTCAGAAGGGAGTGGGACAGTGGTCCCTACCCAGAGACAGGTGATGGCAGGAGACCTGAGTCCTGACTGGGAACTTCTGGAGCGGATCACGGAGGTGGGAATACAGGTGAAGTTACCCTGATGTGATGATAATACAGCTACAGTGTGAGATCTATGATAGTGTGAATTGGCATCAGTGCCAACAGTAGTGAAAACAAAGTACTATAGAAAGAAAAAGAGCAGAGTAAAAAGGGTCTCAGTATTTTTGGGAAAAGAATAGCAAAAAGAGAGACATGACTAGGAATTAGGAGCCAGTGAAGAAACAGTCACTGATGACCTTGTATGAGCAGTAGGATTTGTCTGCTGAGGAGCTGAAGAAACTGGAGGTGGTGAGCTATGCTGCATTCTGACATCTGAGGCAGGATGAAGAACTCTTTCCAGATAGGGGGCCAGGAGAGTGTCCTTTTCCTCCTACAGGGCATACAGGGGGCTGATGAGACAGTGCCACCTTTTTCTTGAGGACAGGCAGAGAGGGTGAATCAAACTCCCTCCACATACAAGGACATGTCAGTCACAATGCAGAGGCAGGGGGTTGGATTCCCCCATTCAGGTAACACATAAACTGATACCTGAGACAGTCAGGAAGGAAGGGGTGCTTTCCCTGTCCTTCCCACTCTGACTGCCGGATGGTCTGTGAAAATGTACAGGACTAGGGTGGCCAGGTGTCTGGTTTTTGACTGGAAAGTCCGGTCAAAAAGGGGACCTGATGGTGTCCGGTCAGATCTACTGACTGGACACCCAAAGTTCAGCTACTGCAGGCAGGGGAGGAGGGGAGGTGCCGAGTCATCACTTGCACCAGCCTCTACTTAGTCAGGGCCACCTCCTACTTGCATCGGGTGGCTGCAGCTCCCAGCCCCGGCTCTGCAGGCAAATCCCTCTTGACCCATGCAGGGATGGGGGGAGAGGAGAAAAGCAATGAGCAATGTAAGGAGGGGGAAAGAGGAGCAAATGAGGGGCGGGGCCTCAGGAAAGGGGCAGGGCAGGAGCGACGCCTCAGAGGAAGAGCTGGAGCAGGTGCGGGGCCTCGGGGAGAGAAGGGAGATTCCAGCACTCCCACTGGAGTGTCTGGTTTTTAAATATTACAAAGTTTGGCAACCCTATACAAGACTATGAGCTGGTTGGAAGAGGAACTGCGGCTAGGGTTGCCAACTCTAATATTTAAAAATCGGACACTCCCGCAGGAGTGCCAGAAACTCCGCTGCCCTGCTCCTTCCCCCTGAGGCCCTGCCCCCATTCACTCTTCTTTCTCTCTCCTTCCATCGCTCACTGCTTTTCCCCTCTCCCCTCCTCCCCGCGTGGGTCAGGAGGGACTTGCCTGCGGAATCGGGGCTGAGAGCTGCAGCAGCCCAATGCAGGTAGGAGGCATCCCTGGCTGAGTACAGGCTGGAGCAGGTGATGATTCAGCACCTCCCCTACCCACAGTAACCGTAATTTGGGTGGCTGTCAGTAGATCTGATTGGACACTGTCAGGTCCCCTTTTTGACTGGACTTTCTGGTTGAAAACAGGCTCCTGGCCATCCTAATTGCTGCTCACCAAAACTTGGTGTGTGGGGAACAAAAGTCCACCCTATGTGTGTAGGGGAGGGATCAATACTTTTCCCTACGGGCTCTGGACAGCCAGGTGCAAGATAGGACATCCCTGGCTACATTAACTGAAGTGAGTGGCTAAATCAATCCCTGGCAGCCTTGGGATTGGGGGCAGGGAGGGAGAGAGAAGGAGGTACAAGCCACCCCTCTCACTCTCACACATGCTCTGTCTGTGCATCAAGCTTTGTTCCCTCTTCCCCCACTCTTACAGGCCACCAGAAAGTAGTTCCAATGCTCCCTAGTCCCACACTGGGTCATAGCCTGGATGCTGGCTGTTCGTGGTGAACTACCACAATTGTGTTTACACGGACGTCTCTGATTCAAGTACTGGCCAAGCCAGTTTAAGTACAGGATCAGTAAACCTTATTTAACTATGAGATCATCTGCTGCTGATATGCCTGCAGGCCACAACTCCTGACAGTTATTATATTCATCTTTCTTTCACAGACTTAAAGTGAATAAACTTAAAGAAGATGAATTAAGCTTTTAATGCCCCAAAATGACATTTAAATACTTCTTAAGACTTAAATGAGTTATTTCTTTGCAGCAGGGGGAAGGTGGAGTTCTTCAGCACTGTGGGAAAGGGGCACAGCTGAGTAGACCAGGTCCTTAATTTGAACTGCTAGAAAATTGTTACTCTCCTCTACCCCTTCACCTGACTGCACACCTAGATCCCCATGCTGCTACTTTCCATGACTGACACTGTGTGCTCACCGACCCCCTTCCTGATTGGTCGCTCCCCAGCTCGCTGCTCCACCTCAAGGAGCTACCCGTGGAAGAGGTCCTTGTGGCTGATGTTGTTAATGCCTCCTCTTCCCATCAACGTTGCTGCAGCCTCTGGAGAAGCTCACTGTGAGATAAGGGCATGAGGGGAGGAGACTGTAAAGATGGAGGCACAACTGCAAGGGGAGGATGTGCCCCTATAATACTCTAATACAGGTGACCATGTGTCTCTCTAATTGCTGGTTCCTAAGACGATGTGGCCTGCTACTTTTTCACAGTTAAAGGAGCTCTTTACCCTGATGTGGTAGAAGCCTGTCTTTTCAGTGCTGAAGGTATTGGATTCAATCCTTGCTGATGACTGTGGTGTCTGTGTGTATGTGGTGGCAGGTAAGTTGTAGACATACCTGAGATGACATTAAAAATAGACGCAAATCCCTTAGTTTACCAAATTAAGGCAGGGGTCTTGTGGGGGGAAATAGTAGGTGATTATGTAACTCAAGACTGCCTCATAAAGCAGACACACAAGGGAGCTGAGGCAGCACAGGTGACACGAATTCTGGCATTTCCTAACTTCTGAGTGCTTGGTTGCGTGTCTGAGAGAGACAGACCTTGGCTAGGTCACTCACGGCTTGTCTACACTTAAAATGCTGCAGCGGGGTTCTCCCATCGGGGTAGGTGATCCACCTCCCCAAGAGGCACTAGCTAGTTCAACAGGAGAATTCTCCTGTCGACCTAGCACTGTGTGCACTGGGGGTTAGAGTTTAACTGCGTCGCTCGGGGGGGGGGTGGATTTTTCACACCCCTGAGTGACGTAGTTATACCGACCTAATTTCCAAGACCTTAACCTCTAAATTCCCTATCTGAATAATGGGAATATTAATCCTTCCTGTCTCCCATCCTGTGCCTTGTCTGTTTAGATGATAAGATATTCAGGACTTAGTATGTGCTTGTTCAGCACTTAGCAGTGTGAGCTTGGTGGGGGTCTTTAGGTGCTATTGTAATACAAATGCTACTACTTAGCTCTTAGTCTGTAGATCTCAAAGCACTTTACAAAGGAGATTGGTATTATTAGCTGTTTTACAGGTTGGGACATAGTGAAGTGACTTGCTCAGGGTCATCCAACAAACAAGTGGTAGAAGCATTAAGTGAACCTAGGTCTCCTGGTCTGGTGTCCTACCCACGAGGCTCCACAGCTTCCCTTTTAATAATGCAATGCAAGATGCTCACATTTACGGTGATAGATTTTGTGATGTGGGATATCAGGACTAACACCAGCAAGTCATTTCACAGCCACCACCTAAGAGCCATCAGATCGTGACAATTTTCAGTGACTAGCATCCTGGGTCTGGCTAGAGATGAAAGACTCCTTAGCCTGTTATCAACCTGTTGAGCCATCCAGTTCTCTTGTAAAGAACTTCAAAGAACAAATAAAAATAAGAGAATGCTTTGGGGTTATTTACTATTTACTGCTGACAACTCCATCCTCTCCTTTATTTCTTTTTTTTATTTTCATGTCCATCCACTAAGATTTTTATGATTCTCTTGAAGTGTCAGCTAAGAATTGAACAGCATTATTGAACTAGCCCTGGGTTTTGGGTTGAAAAAACTTCACCAAACCATAATGAAGAAACACATCAAAGCCCATGAGATGGGACAGGACTTAAACAGTCATGAAGAAGGCAGCCCTAAAGGCAAATATTTGCGTTTGAAAAGCAAGAACTTGGTCCTGAATATTTTTCATTACTCTTTTTTCATTAGGTGATTGATTTGTATGGAAAGTTGGTGCCTGAAAGCCCTGCTGTGTTTAAGTGAGCTGTTATGTTTTGTGCATAATGTGCTAAAAGTTCAAGAAGTAAATAGATCACAGGGTGGGAACAATAGAGATTATATGAGATCGGATGGTATCAACCGCCTGTTATACAGCACAGACTAGTGTATGGAAGCACTTGGTCAGATATTATTAGAAAGCCATGGCTCTATTGAAGTGGCTGTTATATGAAAGAGAGAATGATTAAAGACACGCCAAGAGTGAAGTGCCTGAGTCGATTCTGAATCATAGAGCTGGCAGTAGCATTTGGGGTGTGGGGAAAGAGCCAAGAAACAATAGCCCTTGAACAGTCTGCCCTGCCCCCTGTCTCTAGGCATAGGGCTGGTTGGTCTAAGGATTTGAAGAAGGGCGCGTGTGTGTGGGGAGGGAGGGGCATGTGTGTATGTGTGTGTGTCCTTCTTCTGTGTTGCCCCTCCCCCCAGCCACTTGGTACTGCAGCCATGGAACCCAGCTGCTTTCACTGGAGCCCAGGTATGGTTGCCATCACTTACAAAGTTTTGCTAGACACATTTGGTCAAAGAAATTGGGGCTCTTGGGACTGCTGGTTCATGACTCATATTTGAATTCATAATGAAATGGAAAACTCCATGAATTGTAGAGTAGCTTTGTATTTCACACACCTCTCTTGTGGAGGACGAGCAGGTGTGTGTGTGTGTGTGAGATAACAGTTTCCTGAATAAAGGACAGTGCTCTGAGGGCGTCACCATTATTATTAGTATTCTTTGTGTTGCAGCAATGCCTAGTACCCCAGTCACAGGCCAGGACCCCATTGGGCTAGGTGCTACACAGACACAGAACAAAAAGATGCTCCTCGCACCCAAGAGCTCACAGTCCACACGTGAGCCTTCTGCCAGGCGGTTAACAACAGCAGAGAGAGCTGGCTTCTGTAGGGTGCCGCTTGAGAAATAACTAAACCAACTCAAGCCCTTGCTCAGAACCTGGGAAAATTAAACACACCCTTCCTCGATGTTGTTAACAGACAGAACTTCCCCACTCACAAGCACACTGAGGCTGTGTACAAACAGGGACATTTTTATGAGGGGAAAGAGAACACAATCCTAAACCTGGGAAAACACAGCAACAGCATATCTATGCAAATAAATCATAATGCCACCCTCCCGTCCCGCTTCTTGGTAACCTTGGCAGAAGTCCGTGTCACTCCCTTCTGCCCATCAGGGAGAAATGTCCCTTCACTGCACCACCTCACTTATCCAGCAAACCCCCTCATGTGCTTTGGCTCAGTGATTAGCAATAGATGAAGGGTGTGTCTACACTGCAGAAGGGAGTGAGCTACTTGAGCTAGCACGCTAAAAATAGCAGTGTGGATGATGCGGCATGGCAGTGGCTTGGGCTAGGCAGCCAACCTTAGCCCCAGTGGGTTTGGCAGGCTTGGACTCGGGTGCTTAGCCTGAGCCACTGCCCTGCCATCATGTCTATCTTGCTATTTTTAGCATACTAGCTTGAGCAGAGTTAGATAAATCTGTCTACCCAAACAGAGGTTTACACTGCCAACTGCAGTGTAGACATACCCCTAGTGTCTCTGCAGGTCTGCTTCCAGTCCCAATGGAGCTGCTTGCCTTGTAGAACCATCACCTACCCCAGATTAGTGATTTAACTTTATTAAGGCACTGTAGGACCTCCTCAGAGTCCAGTCAGTTTTGCTGGTGTCCGCTGCATTGTCTCTCGCACCAGAGATGGGGAGCCAGGAGCACTTAGGACCCTTAGGCAAGGTTCTAGATGCTTGGAAATAAGTTCTTTGTCCTCCTGGAACCTCTGTTGGAGCCCCAAACCCAAATTAACATTTTGGTATGGTGACTCTCCAAGTGTTACAAGAGGAATAGTGGGTAGGTGGCCTATGCAAGTGAAGCTCTCTATGGCAGCATTTTCCCCTTTTCCTCAATAGAAGGAGTAGAGAGCTCTTTCCCTTCTAGAATGTCTGGCCATAGAGCTTACATAAGTATCAGACAAGAGTGAAGTGGATAGAACATTAGGCTGTATTAGAACATGACCTTGAGAAGTTGTGTTAACTATCATTTTAAACACAACTTTGTAGTCAATGCAGACAAGGACCAGTTATATTTAATACCATGGCAGCTGGCTATGGATAAATTGTGTCAGGTGAGATGATAAACATGACTCTTCCCTGTCTACACTGATTGGAGAGTCATGTTTAACAACCTGTTAGTTAACAAGTCTCATCAAGGTCATGTTCCATCTCAACCAAATTTTCTAGGGAAAAGATGCCCAGAAACTATGGTGATGGGAGCTTTAGAAATGCTTAACATAAACAGACAGGACTTCAGTTTCCAGAGTTGTCAGTCTGACACCTTTTACTAGCTCTACATTCTCACTTTAAAGAAGGAAAAGAAAAGCCTCCTTTTCAGAAAAGCAATAAGGCACAGCAAGCTGTGAATTTCCAAGGGACTGTCATTGGGTTGAAGGCACTTCATCTTTTAGCTTTCTGCCTGAAACACCCTGAGGCACGGAGCGTTACAAAAGAAAACACATATACACCATGCACTGTGTGCTGCAGCACATCCAGCATCTCAATACATTTTTTTTCTGACTGGACAATTTTAAGACTCTTCTAATCATCTCAAAAAGCTTTGTCAGAGGTAGCAGCTTTCCTGTAGCCAGGACAGTTTCCAGACGTCTTCCTGCCAAGTCGTTGCCTTCAGTAATGTCAGTGGAGACTCACAGCAGGGCTGAACTTGGGTCCTCGTTTTAGCTAAGGTTTTTGCAGGGTCCTAGTGCCTATAACATATTCAAATAAGGAATACAGAAGATTGTTTCTCATATGCTCCCACCTCCACCACCACCTTCACTCTCCCTTTCTCTGGTTATGTCTGCACTGCAATGAAAGATGTGTTCATAAACCTCAGCAGCTAACTCGGGTTAAAAGAGCAGTGAAGATGCAACAACTGGGCATTTAACTCAGGTTAGCTGCTTGCATTAAAGCCTAAACAGGAGCTTGGGGTTGAACTCAAGCTGTTAACCTGAGTTAAAAGCTGAGTTGCTATGTCTTCCCTGCTATTTAACCTGAGTTATCTGAAGCAAATTAGTTAACCCAGGTTGAGAATACCCTTTTTCTTTGCAGTGTAGACACACCCTCATGCTTTTTCTGCTTTCTCACTGAAGTATTAATTTTAGCATAATGGTAATGTCTAACCACTCAGATATAACAATCTGTAGCCTCTGTCTTCCATTTTTCAGATTGCAGGTGACCCACAAAACTCAGGCAAATAATGGACACCACTCACAACAGGGTGTTTTCAGGCTTTTTTTACAAGGTGTAGATTACATCCTCAGCAACATTAAGGACCTGATCCAAAGCCCACTGAAGTAAATGGGAATCTTTCCATGGACGTCAGTGGGCTTTGGATCAGACCTTAAGAGCAGTAGTTACCCACCAGCTCCATCTTTAGTGTCAAAAGAACAGAAACAAAGGCTGGTCATTGCATCGCTCTGACTCAGTTATGTATTGCCATGCTTAGCAACACACTTTGTGCTCTTTCAGCGTTTGATACACATATGCACCCAAATGTTCGGTCAGCAACATTATTTCATCAATGGACTAGTGTTCAAAGTATCAGGTTTAACAGACCTAAATACTGATGTCTGTACTGTGGCTGCCCAGGGAAGGGGGGCCTTCAGATGAAACTTTAAATCACCAAAATCTTATTGGGCCTGGTGCGTGCACATTATAGATCCCATAGCACTTTTTGTAAGAATACAAGTCCTGGTGTCCTCACCAGCAGCTGACCTCTTCCCCACTGGTGTGCTGTGTTCAGTGGTGCCAGTTGTCCTACTGACTACTGTGACCAGTTACCTCCCACTCTGGGGTGCCACCTGATGTCCTGGGGTACCACTGAGCCCACAGATTCCATCAGTCTGGGCTCCCTCACTCTGTCCTGCTGAGCCAGGCCCTCAAGCCTCCTCTAGCACACACACAGGTAGGGACATGCACAGCTGCAGAAACACACAGACACTGAAATCAGATCTGCATGGGAAGAATCAGCTAGGGAATTGCCCAGCACTCAAGTGCACACCCCCTCTGAGATGCAATCTCAAAATTGTATTGTCTTGTGCTGCACCGAAAACTGTACAGCATAAGCTCATGAAATTCACTCCTTCCCTCAATGTGGAGGAAGATATGCACAGCTTCTTGCCCCCAGTTATGAATTTCACAAACTGGTTTAGAGAGAACAAAAACAAGTTTATTAACTACAAAGGATAGGTTTTAAGTGACTATACGTGATAGCAAACAGATCAAAGTAGATTACCTTAGTAAATAAACAAAACCCGCAAACTGAGCTTAACACACTAGATAGGTAAGCTATACATTAGCAAATTCTCACCCTGAGTGATAGGTTTAAGGCACAAGTTGCCTTGGCTTTCCCAAGTTTTCATACACAGGCTAACTATCCTTCTAGCCTGGGACCATCACTTCCCACAGTTCAGTCCTTGCCCCTCAGGTGTTTCCAGGTGTATTGTTGCAGGGAGAGTGAGGTCCTCCCATGATGTCATTGTCCCCCTTTTATATTTTCTTCCCCTTTGATGGAAAGCTCTTTTGCTGTGACCTGAGTCAAACAGTTCCCATTCTATAGTGCTATCTCTGAGAGGTTTCTATTGTACACAGTTCCTGGGGTAATCCTTGTGTTTGTGTGTATTTCCTCAATAAGCCATTAACATTGTTTGTCCTTTTTTACTGTTGTACCTGAAAGGCTGCTTGTGGGTTGCTGTCAACTTCACAACATGTTTCCGTAACATATACATAGCCAAAATTCATAACTTCACATACGATGATAACGTACAGTCCAATGAGATATTAATGTCTCGCAGATCAAGACGTTTAGAATGATATCTCACAAGACATACTTTGTACAAAACATATCCTAATTACATGACAGTGGTGAATATTGGGGTGTCAGGGTGTCACAACTACTGTCCTCCACCCAGAGGTGGCTACATTTCAGCAACAGAGAAAGTGATCCCAAGGTGTGCATAATTTCTAACATGTTTTTGATCCGTGAGGATGATCACTGTGGGCCCAATTTTCTCAAGTGATGAGCTCATGTGGCTCCCAAAGATTTCAACGAGAGTTGCTCAAAACCTCTGAAAATCAGGCCCTGTGTAAGTGCAAGATTGTGTTGCAATCTGGGGCCTTGATACAGGCAAACTCATGTGTCTGCATGGAGCCCCATGGACCTTCAGTCGGGCTCTATTCCTCACAGGCACAAAGGTCTGTTTGTACGGATCCAACCACAGGATTTGAGCCTTGGATTATTCTTGCAGTTAGAGGGTTTCCTCCCCCTTCTTCCCTTTCTTCTGTAGGGGGTATCTTTATTTCTTAATTAAAAGGAAATTTAGGTTTGGGAGTTAATGAGTAAGGGTGGGGTCGGGTTAAGGTTTTTTATGTCAAGTGCAAAAATAGATGGGCCAGATCTTCAGAAGGCACAAATCATCAGAGATACATTGAAGTTAACTGAGCTCAGCCAAGTTTGCCTCCTGCTGAGAATCTGACCCATAGTACCACTTGCTTGTTACCTTTATAATGAACATGAAAAGAGTGATGTGTTCTGATTACAGTGGGGATATGCACATGCACTCTTGCCAAACCCATTTTCTAATGCAACCCTCAGATCTGATCAAAGACCATGACATTCAGTAGCTCCAATCCAAAAAAATAAAAAAAAACCAGGCTAGCCCATCTGGGCTGGGAGTGGGAGAGAAATCTTCAGGTTCACCTCCCAGAGTTTCCAAGGAGTAATCCTTGCAGATGAGAGGGGCTTTAAGGATGTGCTCCGGTCAGGGGGTGAGATTTCCTAGTTCCCTGAGTCCCAAGGAACTGTGGAATAACATGGTTTTCAAGGAGAGCTGGCTACCCGCTGCAGGGCCCCTCTTTCTTGAAGGAGCTGTGTAAATCCCTTCACAAATAGCTCCATGAAATTCAGTGCTCAGTAAAGCCGCATTAGCTCTCAATGAAGTTTGTAAATGGAAGTCTGAAAGGTTCACTCTGGGGACAAGAGACCAGTTCCCTGCTGTCCTCTTTTTCCCCTGGTGACACCCTCCCAAAACACAATACACCATCAGCTCCACTGAGTGCTGGATGCGGGGCATGTGCAGAGTCCCAGGGAAGAGGTGACTGTCCCATACAGCTGCATCTCCCCCTCTTCTATGGGTGCACCATTAGCTTGCTTCCTCTCTATGGCCAGAAATGGAGGATGGCTCCTCACAATTACCCTCAACTTTTTTGGAGAAGCCCAGCTGTGCCATGCAAGCTGGCTGGTTAAGCAAGGATTTGACCCACTGTGAGCAACAGAGGAAGAGGGATGGAGAAGGTTTAACAAAAGCCTTTTGTATTAGGCAAATCCCCAGGAGATTTTCACACTGCATCCCTCTCAAACATTTATAATGACATTTATATTATGTTGGCATCTGGCAACCTCTAAATTTAGGAAGGCTTGTCCTGCAGTGTTTACCTAGGGGAAGTTCATAGGTCCCTCAGGTTTTGTTCAGCTAGATGCTGAGATACCACACCACAGTGATGGGTCTGATATGAGAATCTAAACAGAATAGAATAGCAAGCCAGCTCTTAAACCCTTGCTAGACTGGGTTGCTCTTATTCACCATTTAAGTCCCCACCTTGGCATGTGTCTATTAGATATTATCGTTTGTTGAAAGTTGGTGGAATCCTCTCATTACTCTTCCACTGCTCACACTCATACTAAATGCATACCTAGGAGCCAGATCTGTCCACGCCAGATGGGTCTGTAGCACTAATTAAGCATACAGGACAGGAACGGAACACTCAGACTTATTGTCAGTGATGTCGTACCAGTGCCAATAATCCGCAGCAAACGCACAGGTTTATCTCATTAGGTTGTTTTTTTAAAATTGAATATAATTCCTTTAAGTCTCTCTGGAGCATTGTGTTTCTAAGGGATCATTTCATGGCTCAGGTGGCTGAAGACATTGATCCTTTAGCTTCGTGCCGTGCAACTCACCTGAGGCATGCAATAATCCCTCAGACTTTCAACACTGCCTGTTGAGCCTCACCGTACATAAGGTAGACAGCATTATTACCAGCTCGCTCTCCCAAGTCCAATTGATTTCCTTACTGTGCCTTACAGACACAGATGAAAAGATGCAGCACTTTCCTGTAGCATCAGCGAAGTGGGATTTTGTGTTTGGGAGCAGAGGAAGGTGGGTGGGAGACTAGCCTGAAAGAGGATGAAATGATCATGGATGTCTTTAAAGTTTAAGTAGCTGAGTGAATCATCTCACTTATACTTCATAAACACTAATCTGGGGGGAAAAAAGAAAAAGCAGCCATATTGCTAGAAATGGGAAGGCAGTCAATGGTAACAAAATTCACTTCAGGCTGCTAATTTGTAAACTAATGAACTCTTCCCAAACATAAGAGCTACATTAGGCATCTATTAAAGCACTAAGTAGGAAAAGCAACTAAGTTGGAGATGGCACTAAGTCTTTGTTTCCCACACACCACGTGCGGTACGGGCTTGAGACTGTGGCTTAGTATTGCCATATTATGGGTAATAATGGAGAGAAAATTAGATATGAGTGTGCAGTTTGAAATAATGGCAAAATGAACCTGACGCAACAATGCCCTGGATCAGGGAGCCTGAAATACTGGAGCAGGTTCTGTGCTGGGCCTCCTCAGAAGGCACAGCCCAGGGGGAGATGGGACAAAAGTGAATTTAAGTCACCATTATGCCCCCTGGATTCGGCGGAGCTGCAAGGACTGAAATGGCCCCAGTGTAAGAAATCTCTGACTTTCCCCACAGTTGCCTATAGGCCGCATCTCACCCCTTCCTGTCCTCATGACTCTCCCTCCCACCCTCAGCCTCAGGAGTGCTGGAACAAATTTGTATAGTGGGGCGCTGAAAGCCATTGAACCAAACTGTAAACCCTGGATATGATGAAAATCACTTCAAGCCCAGGGATGCTGCTGCACCCACCGCACCCTTAGTTCCAGCACCGCTGCTCAGTCCCGCCCTTGCCACACCTTCTATGCTGCTGCCTGCCAAGGGGTAGCAGCATAGGGCTGCTTATGTTCACCCTACACTGCGAGAATTCTCCCCCAGCCTCTTGCTGCTCCTTTCTGTACCCTGTACCCCACCAGAGGCAGTGGCCAGAATAAGCCCCACTGTTCTCAAGATAAGTAAAACCTTGACAAGCTGTTGGGAATCCAGAGAAGAACAACAAAAATAATGAAGTGCATGGAGGGATTGTTTGTCTTATAAAGACAAATTAAAACACTAAAATGGACTAAATTCTGACCTGGTGTTAATGGGTACAATTCACAGAAACAGAGAATCAGAGACAGACAGAAGGGACCGGCAGATCATCTAGTCTGACCTCCTGCACATCACAGGCCACTAAAAGCCACCCTGTTACCCCTGCATTGAACCCAATAAACTGGACTAGACTAAAGTATTAAAGCCAAGCCTCACGAGACTAAGCTATTGTGGGCTACAGGCAGAAAACAGAACTTTCAAGGAAATCACACTCATCTACACCAGGTCTGAATGCGAAAACTAAAGGAGAGCAGGAGAAATTATACTGGGTAAAAATATTTGAAGTCTGAAAGGGAGAGGAACTTTTCCAAGCAGCCCAGAGAGGTACAGCGTAACTAAGAGTAATTGGATGAAACTGGATAAAGACAATTTTTGGCTGGATATTAGGAAATGTGTCCTAACAGGGAGAGGCATTAGATTGTAGACTATCCTCCCAAGGGAACTGGTGAAAGACATCACAGTTGGGGAACATGCTACGGGAAGAAGTCCTGCCCTGGCCAATGGATGCACTATCTGACCCAGTGAGCCCTTTCCCTAATTTATATGGTCTGGTCACTACATTTTATAATAGAATTTTTCAATCCCTAGTTTTTTAAGGTTTAATGTTGGGGCCTGGCTTCAGTCCCAAAAGTACACATCAACCACACGACAAAAAATACTTTCTTATCCCCTGTACATTAACATTATCAATGCATTGCATCAAATTTAACGGTCCTTAAGGTCCTGAGTCAGCAAAGCACTTAAGCACATGCTCAAGCTCAATTGAGATCAATAGGACTTGGATACATGCTTAAAAGTTAGGCACATACTTAAGAACTTTGCTGAATCAGGGCCTAATGCCATTAAAGTCAGCTGAAAGAAAGCCCATTTGATAAAACCCCTAGCAAGCACTGCAAACGGACTCCATACATACCATTGGCAGAGAAGCAGATGCATGGGTGACAGTCTCATACCTCAGTATCATCCTCCAGTGGTTGGAACAAAAAGAGCCCCCTGGCTGAACAAGTCAAATCAAGCCAGGATAAAGGAAGTCTTGAGGTGAAAGGAAGTCTGATTCCATTTGGAGGCCTCAGAAGACACTTCCGCTGGGGAGCTCAGAGTTTCCTTTTGACTCCTAGAGGGGATTTCACTGCAGGAGTAGAGAGGACCTTAGAGTTTTCTTGGAGCTTTTATTCTTTTCAAACATGTCTTGTCCTTCAGTTGTTTATCATTCAGGCAGCAGCCTCCAGGGAAATGCTGCAGACAACAACAGAGGATCTGGAGAGAGATGCAAGGGTAATAGCTTCACAGGAAAATAGACATTCACCGCAGTATCTGTTTGTCTACAGCATCCATGTTTCAAAGGTTTGTCGGGGGAGCAGGGAAAGATAAGGGAGGCTATTTGAACCTAGGTGCCGCCTGCAGTTGGCCCATGCCAACTGATTCAGGCTCCGGCTAAGGGGCTGTTTAATTGTGGTGTAGACGTTCAGGCTCGGGCTGCAGCCTGAGCTCTGGGACCCTCCCACCTTGCAGGGTCCTAGAGCCCAGGCTCCAGCTTGAGCCCAAACATCTACACCTCAGTTAAACAGTCTCTTAGCAGGAGCCCTGTGAGCCCGAGTCAGCTGGCCCAGGTTTTTAACTGCGATGTAGACGTACTCTATGGAGACATGCAAAATGCTGAGAAGAGAGGGTGGTATTTAACAAGGCAGTATGGGGGAGGACATTACATGGGGCGCTATATGGAAAGGAGAGCGGATAATGGAAGATTTTATGGATATATAGGTTCACTGTATGGACAAGGCACTATGGGGGATGTCTTATGGAGATGACTGTAACAGGACCTGCTGGCTTTTCAGAACAAGCCCCAGGACTGGCAGTCCAGTTACTGCCCTGACCCCAGGCCAAGTTGTTGTTGGAATTGTGGTTCCCACAGGGACTGATGTGAACTACAGGGAAAGAGCCAGGCTTGCAGGGAAGTGGGAACAGGATATAAATAAGCTCCTTTCCTTCACAAGGGGGGAGGAGAAATTTGTGGCTCCTGATGGGGCACTCCATCGAGGAGATGGCCAGACCAATCAGAGCCTGCAGAAAGCACCTTGCTGCGGGGAAGGCTGCTGAAGGGCCAAGGAGCAGGACTAAGAAGCAGGCCAGCACAGTCATCCTGGGGGGAGGGGAAGGGAGTGAAGCAGGGCTGGTCTGAGCTTGCAGCAGTCAGCTGATTCATGTCTCAAGCTTTGGGGTTGGAGCCCTTGGTAAAAGGAGGATGTGGGCTCCCCATGCCAATGAGGTGCCACCTAGAGGTAGTGTGGTCAGACGCCTAATATCAGGTGTCCTCTTCCCAGCAGAGAGCCTGAAAGAGGGAAATACACACCAGAGGCAGGCATTGCTATGCAATGGTGGGGAGAAACCCCCTTACCCCAAACACTGTCACTTGCAACAGGCACCATGGTCACTCTGTCATGACTCCCAGGAGGTGAGAAATGCATTTGGGCCAAGGAAGCACGCAGCTCTGAAGGTATGAAAGGAAAAGGATATGCAGGGAGGGTGCTGGCGTTTCACCATCCTTGGGGGTCAGCATTATCTGCTGGTGAGTGGTTCCCTATCCAGAATCCCCCTTCGCTAAGCCTCTTACAGTGAGAAATTGAGCCTGCTGAGTGTTTACTCCTGAACAGCTAAATCCAACACCCGACTTCAATGGGCACTGGGTTGAGGGGCTGTGGGTCAGGGTGAGAGTAAGGGAACTGGTCTAGGTTTTTATTTAGCCTAAGAAACCATATGTAAGCTGGGAATGGATGGACAGACAAAATAAATACCAGAGACCAAATACTCAACTGGTGTAAATCAGTGTAAGTTTAATAGAAGCCAGTGGAGTTATGCCCACTTACATCAGCTCAGATCCGGTCCTCAAAGAGCAATACTGTTTATACTTAGTTCTTACGTGCTGCTTTTCATCTTGAAAGTATTTACAGACAGATAATCCTCCTAAGGCCCCTGTGACATAAGAGGAATATCATTACTCTCAGTTTACAGATGGGGAAACTGAGGCACAGAATGTAAATTGCAGTTACATCCATATTAAGGCCACTCTGCACAGCCAGAGTGGTGTAAAGGGGCATAGTATAAATGAGAATCAGGCACAGTGAATGAAAAGGCTTGAATATGCAGAGGTGTAGATGAGGGCTGTGAGAAAACACTGCTGGACCACTGGTTGGGCTGCTGGGCTTGGTACTTCGTTGTTTCATATGCTCCACGACGGTGAAGCGAACTGGGAGGAACAAGGGCTGGGAGGATGAGGGGCTGGGAAGGATGCTGTGCTTAGCATATGTCATGAGGCTCCGAGCAGCTGGCCGGGAGAGATTGTTTCATGGGCGCCAACAAGAAGCATTTCTCTGTCTACATCCAGCCATCAGGAGAGCCTGTGCTCTCACTTTTCTGCACGGCCAGGTCTTCTGTACCCTCTGGGATGACCCTTCCCCACAGGGGCATTGGGAACACCTCGACAGAACGAAATCCGCCATTATGCATATTATTTGCACATGCAGGATTGCACACATAACCCCTGTACTCTCAATATGCCTTGTGCCTGTGCCCAACATACCCCCTCACACCCTTCCATCCTCCATTCACCTGTGGTCTTCCCAGAGCAGGCAGACTTGCATTGTGGAGCTCTGTGCACATTTCTCTGCGCTGGTGGGAGCCTCTCTGGGCCAGGCGCTGCGCAAAAGCTCAGTGCTTGCTTCCTAACAGAGCTTTTTACCAGGGCTCAGCAGCCAGCAAGATCCAAATTTTCAGTAGGGCTCAGCACCCACAGTGGGGGCCAGAGTTTCGAAGAACTCAGCTCCCGTTTAGATGCCAAAATAAGTGACCAGATTTTCAGCAGAACTCAGCCCACTGGATGCTGAGCACTTTTGATAATCCGGCCTTTATTCAAGGGCCTAACAGGAAACTGAGCTCTTGGAAAATCTGACCCCACGTGTGGGTGCTGGGAAGAGATGGGTGACATTTTTGGTCAACCCTGTTTTTCTGTGAATAATGCAGATTTGGTGACACTGAAATGTTTGGCGAAGTCATTGGCATTTCATTGTTTCACTCAACACTCCCCTTACCCCTGAAAAGACATCTAAAATAATCAATTTCATCTAGAAAATGCCAAAATGAAACATTTTGATTGAGGGAGGGCGGGTGTTTGTCAAAATGGCACTTTGTTTGGAAATTTCCTTTTTCAAAACACGGTTAACATGTTTTAAAATGCTGAAGATCAGAGTGTACCATTTCAGTTTTGTCACCCTGAAATATTTTATTCCAGCCTAAATGAATTGCCAGCGAACTGAAAAATCCATTAGTGGCATAGTGCTAGTCCTGAGCAGTGGGAAACCTTGCCCTGAGTTCTTGAACAGGTAGCTCCACCTGGCCACAGGGAGGAGTCAGTGTCAGAGCTGGGATCCGAAGTCAGGAGCTCCTGGCCTCCAGGCCTGTGCTCAGGACAAACCTCTCTAAGGGTGCATCTACACTGTAGCCAGAGGTGTGATTCACAACTCACGGTGCCGTACCTGTACTAGCTTTTCTCCAGCTAGCTCGCTAAAAATACAAGTGAGGAGTCATGGGGTGAGCTTCAGCTCAGGCTGTGCAAATTCGTCTGACCCACGGAATACGCACTTACTCGCGCAGCCAGCACTGAAGCCTGTGGCATGCCATTCTGACTTCTATCTTTAGCGTGCTGTGTCAGAGCACAGCGAGGGTGGCTACATGTGCGTGACCTGCCATTCACACTCCCGGCTAGAATGCAGACGTACCATAAAAGCCTGATTCTCCTTTCATTGAAATGGATGAGAATTTTGCCACTGACTTCAATAAGAGCAGGATAAGTCCCTTTCCTACAGAATAAACTCCTTGGGATATGGACTGTGTCTGCCTCTGTACAGTGCCTGATTGAAACCTCTGAGCAGTACTGGAATAGAAATATTAATATTAGAAGAGAAGACAAAATTATTTAAATTGGACACTAGCAATAAAACAAGGAGTAAGAGACTAAAGCTGAAAATGTTTTAAATTTATATTATTTAATACTATAACTGTATAATTTAACTCAGTAAAGTGCTTCAGGGTGCATTTTGCATAAAAAGTGCTATAAAAACCAAGCTTTATTGTTTCTCATTTATCTTGGCTATTAGGAAAAGTTTTCAATAAGGCAATAAGGACAATCAAAGACTGGAAACTTTGCCTAGTGTGGTAGCTAACTCTGAAGATATAGGTAGGTTAGGTAAGTAGCTGCATATAGTGCGCGTGGTGTTGAGAGTTTCTCATTTAATTGAAGAGGATGGACTGGATGTCCTAGAAAGTCCCTCCCAGTTCCAACTTCTGGAGGTCTATGATTATCTTTGAGTGATTTTTGTCATCCTTTGGTATGAGGAGTGTGTCACAGTTCAGGACAGCTGCACCTTCACTCCCCTTTTGTGGTCCATCAAGGGCACCCACTCTAGGCTCCCAGCTCCTTAACCATCACTTCTCTTGGGTCTCTTTCCTTCCTAACCTGGGTTTATCCAGTTCTTTGCCTACACTGTGAGCTCCCCAGCAAGCCAGACTGCCTAGGCGAGCCAGCATCTACATTTGCTTTCTCTTCGGCCTGGTCTACACTACGAGTTTATGTAGGATTTAGCAGCGTTACATCGAATTAACCCTGCACCCGTCCACATAACGAAGCTATTCTTTTCATCATAAAGGGCTCTTAAAACAGATTTCTGTACTCCTCCCCAGTGAAGGGATTAGCGCTGAAATCGACATCACCATTTCGAATTAGGGTTAGTGTGGACGCAATTTGAAGGTATTGGCCTCCGGGAGCTATCCCACAGTGCACTATTGTGACCGCTCTGGACAGCACTGTGAACTCGGATGCACTGGCCAGGTGTACAGGAAAAGCCCTGGGAACTTTTGAATCTCATTTCCTGTTTGGCCAGGCGAGCTCATCAGCACAGGTGACCATGCAGTCCCAGAATCAAAAAAGAGCTCCAGCATGGACCGAACGGGAGGTACTGGATCTGATTGCTGTATGGGGAGAGGAATCCATGCTATCAGAACTACGTTCCAAAAGATGAAATGCCAAAACATTTCAAAAAATCTCTGAGACCATGAGGGACAGAGGCTACAGCAGGGATGCAACACAGTGCCGCGTGAAACTTAAGGAGCTCAGACAAGCGTACCAGAAAACCAAAGAATCAAACGGACGCTCCGGGACAGAGCCCCAGACATGCCGCTCCTATGCTGAGCTGCATGCAATTCTAGGGGAGGCCGCCACCACTACCCCACCCCGTCCGTGGACTCCGACAATGGGGTACTCTCCGCCATGGCTGAGGATTTTGCAGATGGGGAAGATGAGGAGGAGGAGAATGAGCTTGAGGAGAGCACACAGCACACCGTTCTCCCTGACAGCCAGAATCTTTTTCTCACCCTGACTGAAATACCCTCCCAACCCAACCAAGCTGTACACTCACTGTCTGGTGAGTGTACCTTTTTAAATATAATACACATTATAAAAGCAAGTGTTTTTTAATGATTAAGTAGCCCTGAGGACTTGGGATGCATTTGTGGCCAGTACAGCTACTGGAAAAGTCTGTTAACGTGTCTGGGGATGGAGCAGAAATCCTCCAGGGACATCTCCATGAAGCTCTCCTGGATGTACTCCCAAAGCCTTTGCAAAAGGTTTCTGGGGAGGGCAGCCTTATTCTGTCCTCCATGGTAGGACACTTTACCACGGCAGGCCAGCAGCATGTAGTCTGGAATCACTGCATAACAAAGCATTGCAGCGTATGGTCCCTGTGTTTGCTGGCATTCAAGCAACAGCTGTTCTTTATCTTTCTGTGTTATCCTCAGGAGAGCGATATCGTTCATGGTAACCTGGTTGAAATAGGGAAATTTAATTAAGGGGCCATTCAGAGGTGGCCGTTCCTACTTGGCTGTTTGCCTGTGCCTGAAAAGAAATCCTCCCGCAGTTAGCCACACGGTGGGGGGGGACATTGCCGCTGAGCTGTTCACATTTGGCTAGCAGGGATCTTCCCTGATACCAGCCACGCGGTGGTGGGAGGGGTAAAGCGATCATCCCAGAGAATTGGATGGGTGGGGGGTTAGTTTGGTTTCTGCTGCTGCACATTAACAGGAAAAATGCAGCACTAAATGGCCACTTCAACGTGCTTTGCTTGGTATGGGAGAGGAGAGCGCTGCTGTTACGAAGGTTGCAGAAGCCGAAAGACTATGGCTTACCATGGCTGCCTGCAAGCCGAATTCTGTTGCCCGGTGCTGCATGTGTGATGTCTAACACCAAAGCCGCAAGCACTCAATATAAGATGCACATGTATTTTGGTACAAGGTGGCATTTTGCTATGTAATGTGAATAGTGTTTTTCACCGTGAAAGAGTATAGCCATTGTTCTGTAAAATGTATCTTTTAAAATACTTCACTCCCTCTTTTTTCCTTCAGCAGCTGCAAATGTTTCAAGCCTTCCTCCTCCGTCCCAAAGGCTATCTCAGATAAGGCGGCGAAAAAAACGCACACGCGATGAAATGTTCTCTGAGCTCATGCAGTCATCCGGCACTGACAGAGCTGTGTGGAGGGTGTACAATGGCAGAGTACAGGAAAGTGGCCAATGAACGTGAGGAGAGGTGGTGGCAGGAAGATCAGAGGAGGCATGAGGCAATGCTGGGGCTACTGCAGGATCAAACGGACATGCTCCGGTGTCTGGTGGAGGTTCATGAATGGCAGCAGGATCACAGAGTGCCGCTGCAGGCCCTGTTTAACTGCCCTCCCTCCTCCCCAAGTTCCATAGCCTCCTCACCCAGATACCCAAGAATGCGGGGCGCGGGGGGAGGCTCCAGGCACCCAACCACTCCACCCCAGTGGACAGCCCAAGCAACAGAAGGCTGGCATTCAAGAAGTTTTAAAGTGGCCTTTTCCTTCCCTCCTACCCTTCTCCCACACCCCACCCAGGCTACCTTGTGAGTTATCTCCCTATTTTTGTAATCAATTAATAAAGAATAGATGTTTTTTAAATGATAGTGACTTTATTTCCTTCGCAAGCAAGCTGTGATCGAAGGGAGGAGGGTGGGGGTGTCTTACAGGGAATTTAGAGGCAACCAAGGGGGCAGGTTTTCATCAAGGAGAAACAAACAGAAGTGTCACACAGTACCCTGGCCAGTCATGAAACTGGTTTTCAAAGCTTCTCTGATGCGCAGCGCACCCTGCTGTGCTCTTCTAACCGCCCTGGTGTCTGGCTGCGCGTATTTAGCGGCCAGGCGATTTGCATCAACCTCCCACCCCACCATAAACGTCTCCCCCTTACTCTCACGGATATTGTGGAGCACACAGCAAGCAGCAATGACAATGGGAATATTGGTTTCGCTCAGGTCTGACCGAGTCAGTAAACTGCGCCAGCGACCCTTTAAATGGCCAAACGCACACACTACCACCATTCTGCACTTGCTGAGCCTATAGTTGAACAGCTCCTTACTACTGTCCAGGGTGCCTGTGTGTGGCTTCATGAGCCAGGGCATTAAGAGGTAGGCTGGGTCCCCAAGGATAACTATGGGCATTTCGATATCCCCAACAGTTATTTTCTGGTCTGGGAAGTAAATCCCTTCCTGCAGCCATTTAAACAGACCAGAGTTCCTGAAGACACGAGCATCATGAACCTTTCCCACCCATCCCACGTTGATGTTGGTGAAACGTCCCTTGTGATCCACCAATGCTTGCAGCACCTCTGAAAAGTACCCCTTGCAGTTTATGTACAGGCTGCCCTGGTGGTCCAGTCCGAAGATAGGGATATGTGTTCCGTCTATAGCCCCACCACAGTTATGGAATCCCATTGCAGCAAAGCCACCTAGTACTTTTGATAGTAGCAGCTCAATGATTGCATTGGCTACTTGCATCACAGCAACCCCCACAGTTGATTTGCCCACTCCAAATTGATTACCGACTGACCGGTAGCTGTCTGGTGTTGCAAGCTTTCACAGGGCTATCGCCTCTCACTTGTGAACTTTGAGGGCTGCTTTCACCTTGGTATTCTTGCACTTCAGGGAAGGAGAAAGCAAGTCACAAAGTTCCATGGAAGTGCCCTTATGCATGCGAAAGTTTCGGAGCCACTGGGAATCATCCCAAACCTGCAACACTATGTGGTCCCCCCACTCTGTTTTTGTTTCCCGGGCCCAGAATCGGCATTCCACGGCATGAGTCTGCCCCAGTAACACCATGATCTCCAAATTGCTGGGGACCGCAGTTTTAGAGAAATCTGTGTTCATGTCCTCATCACCGTGCTTCCGTCACCTCCTCGCCTGGTTTTTCAGGTGCTGATTCTGCATAAACTGCATGATAATGTGCAAGGTGTTTACAATGGTCATAACTGCTGCAGTGAGCTGAACGGGCTCCATGCTTGCTGTGCTATGGCGTCTGCTCAGGCAATCCAGGGAAAAGGGCGCAAAATGATTGTCTGCCGTTGCTCTGATGGAGGGAGGAGTGAATGACAACATGGCTTGCAGGGTTGGTTTACAGAGAATTAAAATCAACAAAGGGGGTGGCTTTGCATCAAGGAGAAACAGAATGGCCCCATCAAGGATAGAACTCAAAACCCTGGGTTTAGCAGGCTGTTGATATCACGGAGGGAGGGAGGAGAAAATGAATACAGAACAAATCTGGTCTATTTCTTGTTTTGATCCACTTCATCTATCTTTATACATCTTGCTGGCAGCAGACTGTGCAGTATGACTGCTCAGCCATTGTCATGTCCTGGGTGCTCAGCAGAAGACGGTGCAGTATGACAGCTGGCCATCATTGTCTCCTGGCTGGTCATTAAAAGACGGTGCAGTAGGACTGCCGGCAGGACTGAATCATCATGAGATGAAACTTAAAAGGGTAGTGATCTGGCTTAGTCACTCCCATGTTTCCCCCAGGTGCCCCTGACCTCATCGAGGTCGGTTAAAAGAGCACCCAGGACTATGTCGACAATTGCTACCAGTCATACTGCACTGTCTGCTGCCAAAAGGCAATGAGTGGCTGCTGTCTAGCAATGCAGTACCACATCTGCCAACACCCAGGAGACGTACGGTGACCGTGAGCTGAGCGGGCTCCATGCTTGCTGTGTTATGGCGTCTGCTCGGATAACCCAGGAAAAAAGGTGTGAAACGATTGTCTGCCGTTGCTTTCACGGAGAGAGGGAAGGGGGGCCTGACAATATGTACACAGAACCACCCGCGACAATGTTTTTGCCCCATCAGGCATTGGGATTTCTACCCAGAATTCAAATGGGCGGCGGAGACTGCGGGAACCGTGGGATAGCTATCCACAGTGCAACACTCCAGAAGTCGACGGTTACTGTGTGGTACTGTGGATGCACTCTGCCGACTAAATGCACTTAGAGCATTTGTGTGTGGACAGAAATAGACTGTATAAAAACGCTTTCTACAAAACTGAATTCTAGAAATTTGGCCTAATTTCGTAATGTAGACATGGCCTTAGAAGGCTAAGAACAGCTGTAGTTGCCAGGAGTCACAAGTTACCACAGCTCTTTCTGAGAGCGCAAGTTTATTCTTAAGGTGAAAGCATTACAGAGAAAACATGTTTAAAACAATAAAAGAACCTACACGCAACAAGGGCTCTGGAAGGAGTCAATCCTTCAAACCCCACCAAGAGGTTTTTCTGTGGTTACAAGTTCATAAAAGCCTTAGCTCAGAACTAGCACCCTCATGAATAGGTCCATTTTTCCTTTACACAGTTTGGGCTTTTGATCTTGAGACTCCAGGAACAGGTAATCAGCAGATAATGGCCCTCTCCTCAGGGCAAAGCTTCAACAGGCTGGGTTTTTGCATAACTGGCAGTGGGGGATTTGCATTCACGTTCCCCTAGAGATTCCCCAGGCAAATCACATGACATTGTTTGTCCCAAAAGTCCAGTCTTGTCTGGCACACTGTTCTATATGGCCCTTCGAAGTTTCTAAAACTTCCCAGGGTGACATCCCATCTGCCCTCCTAGACGGGGGTTACATACAATCCCAACCCACAGTAATACATAAAACATTCATCTAATACAATGGACCCCAAAGATACTTAAAGTCATTTCAATAAGGTCTCCTAAGGATATTGCAAGAAATTGCCCTACCTAAAGCACAGCACATAAGAAAATATTTGTTTAGATTAAAGCAGTAGGACTGGCAAAAAAAGAAAGGTAAGTTGTTTCTTGCTGCAGGATGGAGATAGTGGGTGAAAGCTGTAATGCCAAGTGCCTGAAGTCACACAGATTTATAACATATAATATATAAATGTAGAGAAGGGACCCCAAGCGGTCATCTAGTCCAGCCCCCTGTGCTAAGTGAAGATCAATTAAACCTAGATCATCTCTGAGAGGTATTTTTCTAACCTGTTCTTAGAAACCTCCAATGATCTCCCTTGGAAGCTTATTCCAGTCTTTAACTATCCTTATACTTAGAAAGGTTTTCCTTATATCTAACCTCAATCTCCCTGCTTACAGGTTAAGCCAATTACTTCTTGACCTATTTGATCCCCTGGGGGACTAACATGAAGGGGAAAGGAGTCCAGAAGAGCTGGCTGTATTTCAAGGAATCCCTGTTGAGGTTACAGGGACAAACCATCCCGATGTGTCGAAAGAATAGTAAATATGGCAGGCGACCAGCTTGGCTTAACGGTGAAATCCTAGCCGATCTTAAGCATAAAAAAGAAGTTTACAAGAAGTGGAAGGTTGGACAACTGACCAGGGAAGAGTATAAAAATATTGCTCGGGCATGTAGGAATGAAATTAGGAGGGCCAAATCGCACCTGGAGCTGCAGCTAGCGAGAGATGTTAAGAGTAACAAGAAGGGTTTCTTCAGGTATGTTGGCAACAAGAAGAAAGCCAAGGAAAGTGTGGGCCCCTTACTGAATGAGGGAGGCAACCTAGTGACAGAGGATGTGGAAAAAGCTAATGTACTCAATGCTTTTTTTGCCTCTGTCTTCACGAACAAGGTCAGCTCCCAGACTGCTGCGCTGGGCATCACAACATGGGGAATAGATGGCCAGCCCTCTGTGGAGAAAGAGGTGGTTAGGGACTATTTAGAAAAGCTGGACGTGCACAAGTCCATGGGGCCGGACGAGCTGCATCTGAGAGTGCTAAAGGAACTGGCGGCTGTGGTTGCAGAGCCATTGGCCATTATATTTGAAAACTCGTGGCGAACGGGGGAAGTCCCGGATGACTGGAAAAAGGCTAATGTAGTGCCAATCTTTAAAAAAGGGAAGAAGGAGGATCCTGGGAACTACAGGCCAGTCAGCCTCACTTCAGTCCCCGGAAAAATCATGGAGCAGATCCTCAAAGAATCAATCCTGAAGCACTTACATGAGAGGAAAGTGATCAGGAACAGCCAGCATGGATTCACCAAGGGAAGGTCATGCCTGACTAATCTAATCGCCTTCTATGATGAGATTACTGGTTCTGTGGATGAAGGGAAAGCAGTGGATGTATTGTATCTTGACTTTAGCAAAGCTTTTGACACGGTCTCCCACAGTATTCTTGTCAGCAAGTTAAAGAAGTATGGGCTGGATGAATGCACTATAAGGTGGGTAGAAAGTTGGCTAGATTGTCGGGCTCAACGGGTGGTGATCAATGGCTCCGTGTCTAGTTGGCAGCCGGTGTCAAGTGGAGTGCCCCAGGGGTCGGTCCTGGGGCCGGTTTTGTTCAATATCTTCATAAATGATCTGGAGGATGGTGTGGATTGCACTCTCAGCAAATTTGCGGATGATACTAAACTGGGAGGAGTGGTAGATACGCTGGAGGGCAGGGATAGGATACAGAGGGACCTAGACAAATTGGAGGATTGGGCCAAAAGAAATCTGATGAGTTTCAATAAGGATAAGTGCAGGGTCCTGCACTTAGGACGGAAGAACCCAATGCACAGCTACAGACTAGGGACCGAATGGCTAGGCAGCAGTTCTGCGGAAAAGGACCTAGGGGTGACAGTGGACGAGAAGCTGGATATGAGTCAGCAGTGTACCCTTGTTGCCAAGAAGGACAATGGCATTTTGGGATGTATAAGTAGGGGCATAGCGAGCAGATCGAGGGACGTGATCGTCCCCCTCTATTCGACATTGGTGAGGCCTCATCTGGAGTACTGTGTCCAGTTTTGGGCCCCACACTATAAGAAGGATGTGGATAAATTGGAAAGAGTCCAGCGAAGGGCAACAAAAATGATTAGGGGTCTGGAACACATGAGTTATGAGGAGAGGCTGAGGGAACTGGGATTGTTTAGTCTGCGGAAGAGAAGAATGAGGGGGGATTTGATAGCTGCTTTCAACTACTTGAGAGGTGGTTCCAGAGAGGATGGTTCTAGACTATTCTCAGTGGTGGAAGAGGACAGGACAAGGAGTAATGGTCTCAAGTTGCAGTGGGGGAGGTTTAGGTTGGATATTAGGAAAAACTTTTTCACTGGGAGGGTGGTGAAACACTGGAATGCGTTGCCTAGGGAGATGGTGGAATCTCCTTCCTTAGAAGTTTTTAAGGTCAGGCTTGACAAAGCCCTGGCTGGGATGATTTAATTGGGGATGGGTCCTGCTTTTGAGCAGGGGGTTGGACTAGATGACCTCCTGAGGTCCCTTCCAAACCTGAGATTCTATGATTCTATTTTAGAGGAAATGGAGACAACTGACCCAGTCCTTTTTATCACAGCCGTTAACATATTTGAAGACAGACTTATGGTCCTTACACAGAGCTCGTCTTTTAAGCTCACCTCGTCTCTCTCGCCAACAGAAGTTGGTCCAATAAAAGATACTACCTCACTCATTTTGTCTCTTTAATATCCTAGGACCAACACGGCTACAACTACATTGCATGCAGATTTATGGTCCATCATACATCTTTACTAAATTGCTTAGTTATGCAGCTTGCCACCAGGTGGCAGGGTAAAACATGCATATCCTTCTGCCACTGCACCTGGCAAAACCTTGTAACAAATACTACTGCTCCTATTGAAGAGCATAAAGTCCAGACTACAGAGAGATTAGCAACATAGCTCCACTCCCCCCTGCCACATTTCACAGAGCGATCCCTCTATAGTTAACCTATCAGTCCTCCTTCTTAAAGGAAACCTGCACAACACTTTCAAAAGACAAGCCTGGGAGCTTAAATTCATAACTCTGCCAGACACTGAAAATCATGGACTGAACAGAGACACTGGATTTATGGCTCATTACAACAATCTGTAACCCACTAACCCCACTTTTTGTCCTGTGACTGAAAGGGTATTAACAGGCCACATCACCTTGAATGGTCCCTTAGAATATGTGCTAACTACTTATGCTAAACTATCTGTTTGATCTTGTATTTAGCTGGGATACTCTCAGTACCTTTCCCAGACCTGAAGAAGAGCTCTGTATAGCTTGAAAGCTTGTCTCTCTCTCCAACAGAAGTCAGTACAATAAAATTACCCCACCCACCTTGTCTCTCCACGTATTCCTTCCTCATTCACGCCCCTGTGACCCACGGGTTCTTTGCAGGTCTTCTCTCCTTCCCTCTACAAGTAATAGATTCAGAGCAGGGACTTGAAACTGGGGGTCCCACCTCTCAGGTTAGTGCCCTAACCATCAAGCTACTGGCTTTTGTGAGGTGGGTCTCTCTCAGTCTCACATAATTAAGTATTAATTAGCTAGACACTGTCTCTATAACCTGGTGGTTAGGGCTCCAGATGAGGTAGAGATAGGACTTGACCCTGGCTCTCCCATGCCCCAAATGAGTGCCCTAACTCCCAGGCTATTGAGGGACAGGTAGCTGGGTTGTTCTCTCATGACTAGTAATTCCATCCTGAGCCTGAGCCACCTTCCCATCCAAAAAACCATATTGTTGGAAAATTCCCAACCAGCTCTAAGCATCTCCTACTCTTGGAAGCACACTCCCTGAAGCTGATTCCCTTTCCCCAAACAGTCTGCCTCTTCACTAACCACACAAATTTGAGCGGTCCCAGCAATGTGCAGGCTATCTGCAATCTGCAGTTAGTTGCCCTGGCATGTCAATCAGGCTTCTGACCTGTCCTCCATGGGCTGATCTTTGGGGTCCTTCTCTGCTCTGGAGCTTTCAAAAATTGCAAGGATTACGATTAGATTTTCTGGCTTTTCTGTGACTATAATATTCTGTTAAAACTTGTGTGGACATATGAGTTTCCAGGAGCAGTTGAGGAGCTCTTGTTGCTGGTGGAGGGTGCTAGGTAAATGCATAGCTGGTGGGGGATGGCTGTGGGGAAGCAGGAGATCCAATCGTTACTTATTTTTTTAATTTTTCAGAAAAGAAAACACTATCATCTTGCATTTTAAAGATGGTTCCCCACAAGGAAAGGGGCTAGAGACTTTTTTTTTAACTGAAATCTTAAACCTCCTGCAGTCATGTTACACCCTTTAAAAATCTTCTGGCAATCTGTAGCACCGTTTTGAAATTTCTTATGTACCAGAGAGTAACCTCCCCAGTGTGCCATGCCCTCTCTCAGAATTGGTGGCATGCACTAGATCTTCGCAAAATCTTTCAGCTAAATTTCATCTGATGTTTCTAGGACTAGCTGGTTTGGGGAAGAGACATGGCCAAAAAAAAAAAAATGATAGAAGAATTTTTCAAAAGACAGCAGTGGAGGGATTGACATATACTAAGAAACCCAAACAGAGGATTTAGCAGATATGAAGATAACAATCAGAGGGTTCACCTATGCTCCCTGATAAAAGGCCTGGTGTCTTGACAATAGCCAGAGGTGAAGAACAAAAATTAACCTGTTTAGGTTAGTTGCTTCCCAGTAGTTGCCGTCCCAATCCATTCCAGATAAGAACAGAAATCTAATGCAAAGATGTGGGTTCATTCCAAGTAAGGCCATAAATCCAGTTGGGAGTTTTCTACCTCCCGTGGCACTCTTTACCCAAGAGTAGATTATGGTAAATCTTGAACTGGA
The DNA here is from genome assembly GCF_965140285.1 of Lepidochelys kempii. NCBI lineage: Eukaryota > Metazoa > Chordata > Testudines > Cheloniidae > Lepidochelys > Lepidochelys kempii. The sequence goes on from NC_136380.1 coordinate 256,470,143, forward strand.
GCTGTTGTACCCAGCTCAGAAAGGACATTGGGGTAAGTGTAACTGAAGCCAGGAGAGACAGACCCATGTGGGAAAGGAGGGAGTTACAGTTACAAATAAAAAAGAACTAACTCATGAGGAAATCTGGTGTATTATAGGATTCTGGAATCACATGAATGCACTAAATGATGGAACATGACCCCTGCTCTCAGAATTAGCCACTTCATTAGCGACGGCTCTGCTCAGTCAGGGAAGTTAATTAAAGTCTGCAGCCACGCATGTACTGAGGGATCAGCAGGGATGTTGCAGCACTAGGAGAATGCTGCTCCTCCATGTATGGCTGCAAATTAGATTTTGTCCTCTCTGTCATTTCCACATCTAGCAAGGAGACATTCAAATACCCTCCCTTAAAGAATCAGTGAGTCATTTCTTTTAAACCTACCCTATTGCTAAACTCAGTCCAATACCATTTATTATATTCCATGGAAAGTACCACCACAGAAGGGCATGTACAGTGCATGTATGAAGCCAGAGAGACTTCATGCAGAGCGATGGCAACTGAAGACACATGCTGTACCCACTGGCTATCTGGATTGATAAGCAGTACCAAATTATCCCTGGGGTAACTCCATTGACTTCAAAGCAGTTACACAGAGGAAGAATTTGGCCTGGAATATCTCTTACTCTCGCAAAAGATGGAGTAAGGTACAAGATTTCACTTGGCTGACACACATGAGCAGAAAGAAAAAAGTCCAGTTGGAGGGGTGTGAACCATCTGGCATTGTAGGACTGCTTTCCAAAAAAAACCCCAAAAACAAAAAACCTCAGCACTGTAGGACTGCTTTCCAGTGGTGGTAGGAATCGTGGAGTGGCACAAAGGGCTCCGAATGCTCCAGTCAGTACTGACAGTGGTGGGGTTTAACTACTGACAGCAACGTGTCACTCGAAGTTTGCCTTTTGTTTTGAGTTTTGAGTAGGGGCTGACTGAGAATGGAGCATCCAGTAGAGAAAGAAATGGAGGCAGAAAGGAGACGGAAAGAGACAGAGGGGCAGAGATGGAGGGAAAGAGTGGAAGAGAGGAAAAAATAATGAGGGGGTGAAGAGAAACAAACAACACAACTAGTATGAAAATCCCATACACCTTCCTCCTGCCTTATTCTGCCACCCTTTTTCATACTGAGTTCTGGCTTGTGTGATTAAGTGCTGCTCTTCATAAGGAATGCAAAATTGGGCCTTCTGTTCACTTGAAATAAGGATGGCTACAAATGTGAGTTAGATTTCTGTGTCCCTTTGAGATGGACTGTGGTCTTGGGCCCCACTGTGGCCACATCCCTGGTCAAACCCCTGTTTTTGCTATACTTTAATTTTTTACTCCTATATTTTCAGGGATGTTAGCTCTATGTTAGAGATAAGAAACCACAGTGGAAGTTGACATTTTGCACTTGCAACCCCTCCTAAGGTTTTAGTCTGCAGTGAAACTGTGTCATATGGAGGCATTTCACTGAAAACATTTTGTGGTATAAAGTACGGCCTATTTAATTTCAACCAGTTTGCTTTGTCAGCTTTGTAAAACTTTGTCATATTTCATATGCTTTTGCTGGCGAAACCAGCCTTCCCATTCACAAGAAGGCAGGGAAATTTGACAAACTATACAGCTGACTTTGTTATGTTATTGTTAAAAAAACAAAACATTGCAAAGCTGAAATTTGATGGTTGAGGTCCGTGGACAACATTTTTCACCCAGCTCTGGTTTAGATCTGTTAGGGTTCTTTTCTTCTCATGTATTTTCAGATGGATTAGGGGAAAGATATTGCTAAGGAGCATATAGCAGCTAGTGCTGATACCTGAAGAGCAAAGAGTAACTTTTGGCTGAGGTAAGTTCACCTCAGCCCTGACTGATTTTTGTCAAGTGCTTGGCTCCCTTCTGTCTCATGTGCTGCTACTGCCTTCAAACACCAGTGAAGGCCCAGTTTGAGTCTTGCTTGCAGTATCATGCAGGGTGCAAACTGGTTAAGTGGTTCCAGTGTCCTACCACAAGGTGGCAGACACAACAGCCACCTGAATGTGTGTGGAGGTGGAAAGCACTGTAAGTCATGAAGCCAGGTGGATAATTCAGTCTCTATTTCAAAGCAAAAACACTCATGACAATGGCAGCCAAATTCTTCCTCCAATAAAAATGTCGTGAAGATGGGAGGGGAAGTCCCAACAAATCGCTTCAAAAAGATGTTGCACAGTGAAATGACCAAACATAAGGGGAACCATGCTGTGGCAAAATGTCGACTGCCACCCGGCCTCTGACGTGAGTTCTCTGTGATGTGCCAAGACAGCGCCCCGCGCAGGAAGGGGCAAAGAGTCCCACCTCTGTGTCTGATTCTGAACGCAGGACAATATTTCCAAAATAGTAGCCTACTGCCAGGCTCCTAAGGTACATACGGACACCTGCCTGATTTTGGAGAGTGCTGAGCACCCAACGCTTCCCACTGAGGTAAAAAAAATCCTGAGCACTCACCAGAGGCCTCCTAGACTGGACTATCCACCAGTGACTTTGTGACCTGTCCCAGGGGGATAGTCCAGCCTAGGAGGCTTTTGTGGGAAGCCTCAGCGATTTTTTACCTCAGCGGGAGATCCTGGTTGCCAGCACTCTTAAAAACTAAACAGGTGCTTATATATGGACTTAAGCTTTGTCTACACTGCCAATTGAACAACAAAACTTTTGGCATTCACAGGTGCTTTAAAAAGTGCCCCCCCCCCCCCCACCCGGAAGAGAAAAGTTTTGCCAGTGCAAGTGGCAGTGTAAACAGCTCATTGTCGGTAGGAGCGCTGTGAACCCCACTCTAGAGGATGGAAGTATTTTGTCAGTGAAAGTGCCGACAAACAGCGTTTACACTGCCCAACTTTTAGCGACACAGCCGTGTCACTAAAAGCTGTGTGGTGCAGACAAAGTCTTAGGGAGGGGAGCCTTACTTCAAGCTCCTGTTGAAAATCTTGGCTCTAGCCTGTGGGAGGAGAAACATAATCGCACTGTAGCAATCTCAGCCCCTGCCAGCCAGGAGGTGGCAAGAGAATGGGATCAGAAATGTAACCCTCGCCTTCCATGTGGCCCTATCAAACATTAGCCACACAGCACAATGTCAAAACCAGATGTTTGAAACCCAATAACGCTTCAGCTAAGAGAAGTGTAAAATGAACAACCACCAAAAATCTGAAACCAGAGACGTTCTGTATGTTTTAAAAAAACCCGCAACCTATATATTCTCGAATTTGTAAAAATTCATAAATAAAAATGCCCTGAGGGCTTTAAGCGCTGCCAGATTTCACTAGAGCAGCTCGGTACAGCTGTCCGCTGACAAACAGGATTTCTAAGGGGAATGCTAAGAAGCTGTTACACGGCAGTATTATGGCAGCTCTGCAGTCAGGTCTGTTGAGGAATCTGGGTTAGCTGACTGCTCCCGTTGTGCTTGGTTTTCTGTCCTGCCAAGGAGGAAACCCCAGTTCCTTTCCTCTCCTCTTCGTATGAATTATTTACAGTAGAATCTCAAAGATACGAACACCAGAGTTATGGACTGACCCGTCAACTGGACGAGGAAGTAACCAATCAGGCAGCAGCAGAGACCAAAAAACAAAACAAAAAAAGAAAAAAACTGTACTGTGCCTGTATTGAATCTTAAAGGTTGGCTTTTTCTGGTGGGGAAATTGAAGCACAGAGAGCCAGACTGCAGTGATGTAAACATGGGCCCTTACCGTGCTGTCAGCTCTCAATGGGCACATTGCTGGACAAGCATGGGGTCCTAATGGATATACAAACATGGCTGAGACTTGGTTGGGACTTGAGGGAGAAGGAGGGTCTGAAACCTTGTTCAGATGGGCATTGCAGAAGCAGGTTCAGCACACGTGGTTCTATCCATCATGTAAACAGGTCCTAACTGACTTATAAAGTTACTCAGGAAATCTGCAATAGAGCCTGGAACAGAACCTCAGTCTCCTGATTCTTATTTCTGTGCCTTAGCCCCATCAAGCCTGCACTTCCTTCCTGAAATGAACCCCTCCCCACCAGGCCAGATGCTGTCTACCATGCATCCCTAAAGGGAACCTCAGCTTGGCTCCCCATTTTTGAGTTCTCCAGGCAGACTGCGCCAGGAAACAACATCTTCCATGAAGAACAGAGGTAGCAGAGTCAGTGCTGGACTTTGCTATCGATGCTCATGGAGACAATCCAGCCCAATATTCACAGATGTGGCCGGCTGCCAAATCAAGATCCGCTAGGCAAGTGAGCTCACTATTAGTCAGACACACAGAGCTGAGCTGTTATTTTCTCCCCATAAAGGACAGTCCTGCATTTCATGTCCACAGTGCAAAATTACATCTGACATGTAATTTAAAACCCAAGATGCCTTGATATAATGCCTTACTCCAGTAAATGGGATCAAACAGCAGGGCATTTCCATTTGACAGAATGGATATTTCTAGTTTTAATATTACATTAACTTTTCCTCTCTGCGCCTCTCATGGATTTTTCATTCTCAGGCAGCAGTGCCTGGCTGCTAACTGGAGCCATAAGTCTGACGGAGGACTCCGCAGAAATACAGAGCAGTTTCAAGGACTCCCCTTTGCGGGCGAGTGGGTTTCTTATGCAGGCAAGATTATCTCCCTCCTTTCTCATTCACTTTCCTTAGATCATGCTCCTCTAGGAACTTGTGCTGTAAGCACATGGCCACCTCCTTTTACCCCCATGGCAGCTTCACCGGATACGTACCAAACCTGACCCGCAGTAACTGTGTGGAGGATGCTGGAATTTATTTTCAAGGAAAAGGGATGACCTCATCACTGAAGGGCGATGTAGCCTTAAGTGGATAATAACTATGAGGAGAACCCAGTCGACTACAGCAAATGTCTAAATCTTCCGTATAGTTATTACAGATTCAATGCACACCACTCTCCTTACTGTATGTGCCGTAAAATGCTGCTTTGATTTTTCAATCCACTCCCTGCTGCAGGCTCTGCCACTGCTGGGAGAATTGGATCTTAAAGGTGGCAGAGTCAAAAAGGATTGAGGCTTTGGCAGGGGGCCTGTGGGGAAGAGGAACTGGACTATCAGAGGGTCAGGAGAAGTACAGGGATCGCACAGAAGGCTGATCCTACACCCACAGAAGTCAGTGGAAAAGCTCCTATTGACTTCCATGGTGCTGGCCCTTGTCCAGTGAATTCGTATCTCAGTCATGCGTCTCTGGGATCCTTACTGAGTTCCTGTCCTCCAGGAGCTGGGGCCCCTCCAGAATCAATGGAATTGCACCAAGTCAATAGTAGGGGCCTACTAAGTCACTAGTATCCTCTCAATTATCCCAGATTGCCATGATGTGGGTTACCGACTGGGTCACTGGATTTCCCTTGTGTCCCTGGAGTACTTCATAGCCACAAGGAAAGTCTCTAGAGGACAGTACTTGTGGGGTAACAAATCTGCATTTCTGGCACTAGATTACCATCCAGAATAAACAAACCATTCTTTAGTATTGCCCCGGAGAAACTGGCCACAATGTGAATAGCAAAATACCTACCCTAGACACACTGGATGAAGGTTTTGGGTTGGCACTACATCATGATGGAATATAGCACTATATTTTAATGTCCACATGCCACACAGCGACACATTTAATTAAAGAAGCCAAAGATGCATTTAATGTTGATTAAATGAATTGCAGGTTTTACAGTTCTGTAATACAAACATACATAAATTGATTATAGATACAGATATTCATCTTTGGGCAGAGACCAAGCATGGGAACTTTAGTCTGAGGCCTGGTCTACACTGGGGAGGGCGGGGGGTGGAAACGATCTAAGTTACGCAACTTCAGCTACATGAATAACGTAGCTGAAGTCAACGTACTTAGACCTACTCACCACAGTGTCTTCACTGGAGTGAGTGAGTTGATTGCTGCCGATTCCTGTCGACTCTGCCTGCACCTCTCTTGGCGCTGGAGTACAGGAGTAGATGGGAGAGCACTCAGGGGTCGATTTATCACGCCTAGACTAGACGCAATAAATCGACCCCTGCTGGATCGATCGCTTCCCACCGATCCGGGGGGTAGTATAGACATACCCTGAAAGTTGAATGCTTTATGAAGTTATGAATTACTGACAATATTGTTGCCGGCACCCAGTGCCGAGAGGCTGAACAACAGCTTGAGTGGTTCGTTACCCGGTGTGCTACACCCAATCATCACAACGGGGTGGAGAAGAAGAAAAGTTTATTTGCAGCTGCAAAAAGGTACAGGGAGAATAAAATCTCAAATCCTGCACAACAGAGCAGGAAGTTACACAGGCTTTTATACATCCTTTTTCCCAGCATACTTATCCAATAGCAAGCTGCCCCAAGTATCCATATAGCCAGCCAATCCGGTTCCCAGCTAGTTCCCTGATTCTCTGTATCATTTGTTAAACTATACATAAAGCTGCTTTATTCAGCATTGTTCTTCCATATCTCCCCTGTTTGGCCTTGCTTAGTTTCAGGCAGTCTGACTCTGCAACATATTGTTGCAGATTCTTAGCATAACTGCTGTGTGTGCCTCCAGGTGGGGGGGCCAAGGACACTTGGGTCTAGTACGCAGAGCTGCTGCGAGTGCCTCCAGGCGGGGGGGGGGGGGCAAGGACACCGGGGCCTAGTGCGAGGGGGCTTCATCGACACTCGTGGTCTTCCATCCCCTCGAGTTACCTAGTGGCCATGCCCCAGTGTTCCCAACAACTCCCCCCTTTGAGAACACTCAACAGCCTTGGCTCTGAGTTTTCTCACTTGGGCTACTTATTTCTTTACAATATGACTTTGCATAAGCACTTTGTGATAGCCCTGAAGAGAATGACTTATTAACTTTTGCAAAAGGGCCCTGACACATGATACCGCACAGCATAATACCAGTAATACAAGCAATACAGGAAAGAGAAATTTCAATAGCAGGCTAAATAAACCACCAAGCCAAGATGACAAACCCCAGCCTGAAAACAAGGTTTACTACCAATCGTTCTCTGGGGCAGTATAGGCAACCTGTGCTCCGGCTCGGGCATGGGCCTCAGCCTGTACCACCTTTTCATAGATCTCATAACTGCTATCATTTACATATACACAACATCGGGGCCCGATGAGGGCACAAACCCCTCCTTGGGATGCCAAGAGATAGTCCAAAGCCAGCCTGTTTTGGAGGGGAAACGTCCTGAGCTGCTGTACCTCTTTATTTAATGTTTTTACTGCGGACCCTAAATCACTAACTGAGTCCTCTAACTCTAAGGCCACTTTCTCAAGTACCATCTGCAGCCTTACAGTATAGCGGCCTATGCATGCCATGGCTGGCCCAGTAAACGGTGCTATTCCCAGTACAGAGCACCCTACCAGCTTCTCGGTTGTGAGGGGATTCTTCATATTGCCCTCCAATGCCTTAGTCAGTCGCCGCAGGGTCTTTTCTCGTGACTCAACAGAGGTGTCTCGGGCATTTCTAATCTTTCCTTTGGGCAGTGTGGCAGTTATGGAAAGATGAGGAACTCCATGAGCTATATAACAGCTACCTGTCCAGTTGGCTGGCAGCACCTTGTAAGCCTTTCGGTCACATACAAAATAGTGACCCTGTAGGGCCCAGTAAGGACTGTTTCTTAAGGGGATTTCTGGGATATTTAAGGCTGCTTTGGCTGCTTTTTTAAACAATTTATATGCCTATATGGGAGCATCTTATTTTTTTGATTGGGTACAAGTGGGGGCGTTTCTAATTGTGCTGTTCAAATTACACTCGCCATAGGGATCACTACAAACCCACCATTGGCTTGCTACATTAGAGATATTAAGTGGACGGCAAGTTACATTTCCAAACCCCTTTTTTGTGGTAAGATTATTTGTAAGAGTTTCCCTAAAAGGGGAGGAACCATTACACCCACACTGTTGGCCTCCCCTGTTGGTTTTTATTTAATACCCATCAGCCCACTGTGTAATAACACAGGAGCTCTTTCCCACAGGATGCCCATAGTGATCAGATTGGTTTCGGGTAAAACATAACACTCCCTTAGTGAGTACTGCAACTGAATACTCCTGGTCCTGATAGGTGGCTTGCTGTAAAGAGGTCTTGTTCCAGAGCGGTGAGTCCGTTCTTTCCTGCTCTTTGGTGGTGGCTAATTCTGCTAGGGTCAAGGGCAGCATGTCAAGGGGCATTCCCATTTTGGGGGACAGTGGAGTTGGAGCACATACCCAGCAATCAGTCTGGTTTGTTAAATTAGCAACATGGTGCGCAAGCAAAACAAAGGAGTTATGCTCCCGATATGCACAGTTTGGAAATACCAATACAGAGAATAACAATGTTACCCAATTAATTATTACCAGAGTCTTCCCAACCCAGGGTCTCCAGTACCTGGGTGGGCCCATTTTAGCATTAAGGCGCCCGCTATTTGTGTCTTTTAAACAGTAGCTTTAGCCCGAGATCGTCACTAGATGAGGAGTCAGCAGGTTGGACGGTCCACTGTTCTGCTGACGAGGGGGCGGGTACTGCCTTTAGACAAGAGTGATGGATCCAGTTCTTGTGTCCCTCGATCTTTGCCGCTGTATGGGAGATCAGCAGGACGATATAGGGTCCTTTCCACTTTTCCTGGAGAGGCTCGTCTTTCCAGGTGCGAACAAGCACAGAGTCACCGGGCTGTAAGGAGTGAACGGGAGAGTCCAAGGGGAGAGGCTGGGAATCCTTGGTATACCTGTGAAGAGACAAGAGAACAGCAGACAGGGAACACATATACTGTGACAAAAAACCATTACCCAACTCCCATTCCCCTGACAGAACTGGGGTGCCATTCATAGGCCATGCCCTTCCAAACATAATTTCAAAGGGACTACGCCCTAATCTACCCTTTGGGAGAACGCGGATATGGAGTAGGACGAGGGGCAAAGCATCAGGCCATCGCAGTGAGGCTTCTTGGCACACTTTTGAGAGATGCCGTTTAAGGGTCTGATTGGTCCGCTCCACTACCCCACTGGCTTGCGGTCTCCAGGGCGTATGGAGTTTCCAGGGGATCTGTAAGGCATGTGAGATGCTTTGAATGATTTTTGACGTGAAGTGTGTCCCATTGTCAGATTCCATCCACAGGGGGAGTCCAAAGTGAGGAACGATCTCCTTAACAAACTTGAGGGCCACTGTCCTGGCAGTGCAATTACGGCATGGGAAGGCTTCTGGCCATCCGCTGAACCGATCCACTATAACAAGGAGATATTTGAACCCTTGGGTACGGGGAAACTCAGTAAAGTCTATTTGCCACACTTGTCCGGGGCCCGGAGTGGGTTCTAGGGCAGCTGGTGGCACAGGATGTCCCGGTCGGGGGTTATTCTTTTGGCAGACTAAGCAGTCCGCTTGTACCTGGGCAGCCAGGGGTAGGAGTCTGGAAGTGATAAAGTATTTTCCCATTAGCTGGATAAGTGCTTCCCTGCCAGCATGAGTGGTTTGATGTAGTTTCTGAAGCACTGGCCGGATTGGGCCCTTTGGTAAGAGGACCTTCCCTTCTGGGGAATGGAGCCATCCCTCCTTTTCCCGGAGACCGAGTTTGTCAGTTAGCTGTCTCTCCTCCCCAGAGTACTGAGGGGTTGGAAGCTCCCCTACTGATGGGATAAGGGCATGCATATGGGCGTTCTCAGTCTGAGGGGATGGCAGGGTGGCAGCATGCTTAGCCTCTCTATCTGCCCGGGCGTTACCTCTGGCCACATCTTGATCCTCCCTTTGATGGGCTTTACAGTGTACCACCGCCACTTCCGAGGGGAGTTGTACGGCTTCTAGGAGCCGGAGGATTTGGGGCCCGTACTTGACTGGGGAGCCTTGGGCTGTCAGCATTCCCCTTTGCTTCCATAGGCCAGCATGAGCATGCAGCACACCAAAAGCATACTTTGAATCAGTAAAAATGTTGACCCGCTTTCCTTTTGACAGTTCAAGTGCACGGGTCAGGGCTATTAGTTCGGCAAGCTGGGCAGAGGTCCCAGCAGGCAAACCTTCAGCTTCCACAGTGTCATGGAGGGTCACAACAGCATAACCCGCCCTCCTTTGCCCATCTATTACAGTACTGCTACCATCAGTGTACCACTCATAATCTGCATTTGGGAGAGGTACATCCTTTAAATCCGGACGGCTGGAGTACTGGACATCTATGATCTCTAAACAGTCGTGTTCCTGTTCCTCTGTTTCTGGCAAGAGGGTAGCTGGGTTAAGGGAGGGGCAAGGCTGTAAGGTGACTTCAGAGTTCTCTAACAGCTTAGCCTGGTACCGAGCAATCCGAGCCTGGGTGAGCCAAAGCCCTCCCTTTGCATTCAATAAGGCTCGGACCATATGGGGAGTATAGATTTGCATAACCCCTCCCAATGTTAGCTTCTCGGCTTCCTCAAGCAATTGGGCAGTAGCTGCGACCGCCCGTAAACATGCCGGCCAAACCTTTGCAACCTGATCCAATTGCTTAGAAAAATAAGCCACGGGACGTCTCCATGCTCATAACAGCTGTGTAAGCACTCCTATGGCCACCCCCCTTCGTTCATGTGCATACAACTGAAACGGCTTAGAGAGATCCGGCAGGTCCAGAGCTGGGGCTTCCATCAATTTTCTTTTCAGGATTTTAAATGCCCTGTCAGCCTCTGGGGTCCAATAGAAAGGGTCATGATCTGCTCCTTTTACACAGTCGTACAGGGGTTTAGCCCACAGTCCAAACTCTGGGATCCATATCCTGCAAAAGCCTGCCATACCCAGAAATGCCCTGAGCCGCTTACAGTTATTTGGAGAGGAACTTGACAGATAGATTCCTTTCTTTTTTTTCGCTTGAACGCTGACGCTCCCCTTGCCTTAGCTGTAACCTGATCCCTCTCCACCTCAGACAACAAGGTTCTCAGGAGGATATTACAGTCTTCTCAATCGGCTTGTGACTACTGAGGCACCCCTCAAAGACTGAAATAAACCTGCTTGCGTTCGTTGAGAATTCCCCAGCCTGTGTTTTAAAAGCTGCTAAATCTATTGGATTGAATGGCACATGGGTGTAAACTTGCATAGTGGTAGCCTGACGTCCATCTGCCCCTGGGCAAGCCACAACAGTCTCGGTAAGCAAAGGATAGAGTCCCACCGAGGGGGCAATCTCCGTAACCCGAGGCATCCTACCCTTATACGGTGGGGGTGTGGGGGCCGAAGGGGACACCGGCTCTGCCATTACAGTGGGGGTGGGGGTCTGGGGACTAACATTAGCTGCTACCGAACCAGTCGGAGTCAGATTACAGTGCTGTAAAATATCTGGTCAAGTACATAAAGTCAGAAACAAATGCGCATACATATGTTCATTCCATTTACCCATTCACTGACAAAACAAAACTAATTGGAGGATCGTGTTGTAATTAATTGACCCTCCTGGTGGCCACCACTCCTGGTCCTCTAGTTGATATTGAGGCCAGTCAACTGTACAGAATCGTTTTAATTGGCTCTTAGTCATCGGATCCGCACCAAATACCTTCCAGTTTGCTAGAATGCACTCTAGGGGCGTACACCGTGCCCTAACCTCTGAGCTCTGTCCCTGTCCCATACCTACAGGGTAACTCTGGGCGTCCCCAGGTTCCAACAGAGCATATAATCCGGATTTTAAAAGGTTCCTACCTTATCCAAGGGACCGGTTCTTCACCGTGGCCTGCAGCTGCTCCTCCCCCATGTCTAAGGGACCGGTTCTTCACCGCCGTCCACAACAGCTTCTCCACTACATGAGTGCGTTGCACCGTTGTGCCCTCTGGGGTCGATCAAATCGCGTCTCCTCCGAGGCCCCCGATGAACTCACCGGTGCGCGCTGGGCGTCGGTTCTCGCCACAATCCTCGACCTCCAGGAGGGGTCCGGGCAAGGCTAAATTGCAGCCTCGTGGCCCACCCAGGGACGCCAAAAGCTGTTGCCGGCACCCAGTGCCGAGAGGCTGAACAACAGCTTGAGTGGTTCGTTACCCGGTGTGCTACACCCAATAATCACAACGGGGTGGAGAAGCAGAAAAGTTTATTTGCAGCTGCAAAAAGGTACAGGGAGAATAAAATCTCAAATCCTGCACAACAGAGCAGGAAGTTACACAGGCTTTTATACATCCTTTTTCCCAGCATACTTATCCAATAGCAAGCTGCCCCAAGTATCCATATAGCCAGCCAATCCAGTTCCCAGCTAGTTCCCTAATTCTCTGTATCATTTGTTAAACTATACATAAAGCTGCTTTATTCAGCATTGTTCTTCCATATCTCCCCTGTTTGGCCTTGCTTAGTTTCAGGCAGTCTGACTCTGCAACATATTGTTGCAGATTCTTAGCATAACTGCTGTGTGTGCCTCCAGGCGGGGGGGCCAAGGACACTTGGGCCTAGTACGCAGAGCTGCTGCGAGTGCCTCCAGGCGGGGGGGGGGGCAAGGACACCGGGGCCTAGTGCGAGGGGGCTTCATCGACACTCGTGGTCTTCCATCCCCTCGAGTTACCTAGTGGCCATGCCCCAGTGTTCCCAACAATAGGATATAATGGCAATTGGCATGGAAAAATAACAAACAACTGGCCAGTAGCAACCAGATTCCCACTAATATAAATATAGGGCCAGGTCAGGGAGGCAGAGGTGGGGTGGGGGCTGATTCTCTACTAAGGCCAAAGTAGCATAACTTTATACTTCCAGGGCATTGTAAATGAGAGTCACACCAAGGGTTGCTTTATCTGTATACACTAGCTGCAAATCTAGCCAGTATTGTATCTGAGAGCCCACCACATAATGGACTGTAATCTTTTAGTCATATGCCAGTTTTGATTTTCCTGTATATCAAGCCATAGTTCTGTATTTCAGTGTCCAGAATTATACAGAGTGTTCTGGGTTGGACTTTGTTATTCTTGACTAAGAGTAATGGTAAGAAAAATAAATTCTGTTTCTGCCAAAAGACAGAAGGGGAATGAAGGAGTCAACAGAAAACTCCACTTCCTTATGCTGTTTCTAGCTTCTACTAAGCAATCCACAGGACCTGTCAGTCATGCCAGTTGATCTGAAAAATGAAAGGTACATGACACCAGTATAAGATGAGTTTTCAAATGATGCATCCTCTATTCATAATATAACTTCTCTGAGCTCATCTGCATGGCCCCAACCATCCTCACTGAAATCCCTCTTCAAGATCCATTTGCCATGCTGCTTACAGTGAATCAAGTTGATTTGTATAAGTTGCTTATTGATAGTCCCCCTGCCCTAACCACAGTCTGTTTTGCAGTTTCCTTCAATTGTCAGCTCAGAGAAAACATCCCTTCTTGAGTGTCTGGAAAGTGGCTAGCACCCTATGTTTAATCATAATTAATCAGTTGTCCAGATTAGTCCAATAAGGAAAACTAGACATCTTTGGGTAGTTAACTGGAGGGTTACAAATGTTATCGCAAGAATGAATTATTTGATTTTAAATGGAAGTTTTCTTAACAACCCTAGCTCTTCAGATATTACTGAAATGAAGTAGTCTCTCAATAGGAAAGGTAGTGATTGGTTTTGACAGCCCTCTCTTGCACCCCTCGAAGTTGGCTATTAACAACATTTCTTTGTCTCCCTCCTTTCCCCTTCAGAATTTCCATATAGTTAAATTCTCTCAAAAATGTATTCATCTGGAGTCTGATTGGCCAAGGGTGGCTCCTGATCTGGTCTTCCATTTCATGTAAAAATGGATCGTTTTAGGGTCAAATTTGCTGCAGCATCCCCTTTTCTGGTGTATGTTCCTTTTATGTAATGTTTCTCCTATGCCGAGCCTGAACGCTGGCAGGCAGAATTGTTCCCCCTTCTACATCACTGAAGCCAATGAGAATTTTATCATTGACTTCAATGGGCACCGGATCAAGCCCTGTCTGCCTGACACAATGGATTGCTCATACTCACGCACCATTTGCAATTCTAATCAAACCCCATCGCAGTCTCAAGTGAATCTGGGCCAACTTTTTTGTTCCTCATGAAAAAGGACAGAAAAAACCCATGTTATACAGGATTGAAACAAAATGCAATGTGATACTTTCACATGAGTTTTGCTTTGAGTTTCAGAAGTTAAATAAAGCAAAAATTTGGGGGGAAGGAAGGGAAGGGCTGCAGAAAGAAAGATGAATCAACACAGATAGGAAATGTTCCTGCAACCCCCTGAGAAAAAAAACCATCGGATTTTGCACAATTCTAGCCAGAAGTCGAAATGGGGGTGGTTTCTCTTTAATTGTTTCCTTCATTTAAAACAACAACAACAAAACAACAGGACAAATGCAAGACACTGTGGCTGCATGTTATGTATTGTAATTAGATTCTGAACAAACAAACCCCACTCATTGGATCTTCTCCAAAATGGTCATGAAAGAACAACAATATAACCCCATAAGAAAGCCAGCACCTACTACACCTTTCACTTTCATTAGCACCTGGATAATAAGGATTTTCAAACTGAAAACATTTTTGCCATCTAATTTGAGATTTTGTGATTAATTCAGTGTGGCACTCGCAGCAGCATTAAAAGAGAACCATGCGGGGCTGAGCTGATTAATGGAGATGGCCAGCCCACGGAGAGCTTAGGGTTGCTTGAAAATTCAACCCATTAATTAGCAAGATGCCATGGCTGCTGCTGCTGCTAGGCTCTGCTGCACTGAATCTTCAAGAGTTTGTGGAGTGTGCTGGCTTCTGCTGGGAGTTTTCTGTCCAAAATGGAGAGGATATGAGGAACCTGTCCAGGGTAGGGGAATCTGATTAAATCTGAGTGCATTTGCACCAAAGGGGCTCAATAGAAAGGGTAGAATTTATTTCAGTAGCTCCATTCCCACAGTGTTCCCCCAAAAGTTTCATGGCATTGGCAAAGGACAAATCTAAGGAACTCCCCTTTTAGGAGTGAGGTAGTAAGTGTACCTTCCTTCCTTTCCAAGAACCCCCTTGCTAGTTGAAAGCAATGGATGATTGCTTACCTTACCATGACCAGAACTAAATGCACTATGGATCGCTTCGCCCTAGCTTTCTCTTGGGGAACCTTTCACACGCACAAGACAAGCTATAAAACATAAGCAAGTTATTTCTTCTGGAGGTTAGGCGTAAGTTAGAAAGATATTGTTATTTCTGTTTTAAATACCATGGAGATACTGAGACAATAAAGGCTAGAAAACTCCACAGGTTCATAAATAGCTAATAATAGATGACCCCAAAGATACTCCACTGGGTTGCATGACCTTTTCACTGAGCCCGTAATTTCATATATTGGGAAAATGGAAACATACTTCACACCTTGCTGGTGTAGGGCATATGTGAAGTCCATCATGGGCAAGCACAGAAAATCCTTGGCATTCTCCTTTCTGTCTTTTCTGGCCACTTTTTCTCTCCAGTCACTCTTAGCATTCATCAGAAATCTGTTATTGTATCATTGTTACCCTGTGCTCTTGTCTAGATGTCTGTACCCACCAGTTGTCTCTTATGCACCTGCTTAACTTTGCTATTATGAAGAGTCCCACTGAAATAATTGAGATTACACATGGTAGCAAAGATAAGCATGTGCATAAGTGTCTGCAGGATCTAGGCCTTACATTCTAAGCTCTTTTGGGTAGGGACAGTCTCTTTACATATTTGTACAGCACCTGGCACAGAGGGACCTGGCACACGCTGGGGCTGCTAGGTGCTACTACAATAGAGATAATAATAGTAATGATAATTAATAAATAATCTGTTATACTTCATTCCGTGTCCTATATGCTGTAAAATTATTTAGCCCTTTGCAAATAACTAATTACAGCTGGCTGGATTTGTTTCAATAGCAATTTTTGGGTGAAAATTTTTTGTTGACATTTTGAAAACCAAAAAATAATCAGTTTTTGTGGTTTTGTTTTTTAGCAGGGACCATCCCAGCTGCTAACTACTCCAAGGATCAGGGAGGCGCAAAGTTGGCTTAAACTCACCTTTGCATTCTCTCCTTAGCTGTGTTAAGCACAGGATCTGACTCATATAATTTAATATAGAATATGATATCATTTCTTTATCACGAGATCCATCCATGGTGCAGAGTCTGAATCCAGAGGCAGGGACATTTTATCCACCTTTGGGAAATGAGACTGTTGGAACTGCTGATTAGACTGAACTGATATTTGCACAGCCATTGAAAGATACGAATGCCAAAACAAAAACTAGTAGTTGTTTGAAGTATCCCACACACTAAAACACTAAGCCAGGAACCTATCCTTGCAACAAAGCCTGATGCCAAGAAGAAGATATATGTTTCATTCTATGCATCCGATGAAGTGGGCTGTAGCCCACAAAAGCTTGTGCTCAAATAAATTTGTTAGTCTCTAAGGTGCCACAAGTACTCCTGTTCTTTTTGCGGATACAGACTAACACGGCTGCTACTCTGAAACCTGTCACTAAAACCTATAGCATTCTATAGCTGGGATCTTATTCTCTATTATATTCTATAGGATGCTTCCTAAACCTGTAGAAAGGTTTTCATTTTCTATTGCATTCTACAGGACTGATCCACAGGGATTTATAAATTAAAGTGAAACCAACTAGCTCATTTTCATTTTCTGAGCTGAGGAAATTGCAAAAAGTAAAGAGATTGGGGCAGGGAGTATATCTTCCATTGTCTGGAAAGTGCCTGGTACATTCTGGGAACTATCACAATATAAAGACTAGCCAAGAATAGACAGTAGAGAGTAGATTAGGCCCATATGTTCAAAAAAATCTTGCACATGCACAGAATGGAGCTTGCAGGCATGCACTGTTGTACATGCCTTGGGTGATGTCTATTTTCATACATGTATGTGCATGCTTAGACAGACTGAAAATCAAGCCAGAATTGCGCACGGCTGTGGTCTAAATGCACAAAGATTCTGGCTGTACAGTCAGCTCTGGAATTTTGAAAAGTGATTGGCATGTGCCCCCGAATTGCTATCTGCTGTAGAGTAGCGTTTCCCAAACTGCGTCCCGCGGAACACTAGTGTTCTGCACGATGTGAATAGGTGTTCCGTGAAAGAATCTAGAATTTAATTTTGACTCTTGCACTTGATTTCTGTACTACATTGTACACGCTTTCCAGTTAGAAATTGTTAGTTCAAGTTATTTTAAGTTT
Source organism: Lepidochelys kempii (assembly GCF_965140285.1). Taxonomy (NCBI): domain Eukaryota; kingdom Metazoa; phylum Chordata; order Testudines; family Cheloniidae; genus Lepidochelys; species Lepidochelys kempii. The sequence continues at coordinate 256,487,207 of NC_136380.1, forward strand.
GTATTTTTGCTTTGTTTTATAAAATAAAATATATTTGAGCACAAATAATGCAATTTTTTATTTGAAAACCAAACGACTACAAAATAATATTATAAGTGTTCCATAATAGGCTAAAAAGTGTTCCGTGGCCAAAAAAGTTTGGGAAACCTGCTGTAGAGGGACCTTGATGTGTGCAGAAAGATCAAACTAGTAGCTGAGGCAAAGCCATCCAGTGGGGGCTGGGGCAGATGGGAGGGGGAAGAAAAACGGCTGATGCAGCAGGACTCCATCAGGTAACATTTTCAAATACACTTAAGCAGGATAGGTGCTTAATTCTCATTGATTTCAATAGAAGTCAAGTACCTAACTAGCTTAAGCACTTTTGAAAATCCCACTAGGCTCCTATCTGCATCTTTCAGCACCCCAATACCTTTGAAAATCTGGTCTTAATTTACGCACTTCAAAAATTGTATTCCTAATGCCTAAAACCTTCTATGGGCTCATCTTTCAGAAAACCCTACTGTTGAGCAGCCAGAGGCAATGCAAGTAAACAAAGCAATTAGTGCATCAATATGCCTCCTAGGCTACCTTTCTTGAATAATAGCAGTTAGCTCTGCAGTCAATGGATAGCTGAGGAAAGATCACTTCCACCTGTACACCCTGGCTTGTGTCTTTGTGAAGCCCTAAGTACAGAGGCTGCTCAAGACAATCTGCTGCCCTAGGCTAAACGTTAGTGTGCTGTGCTCGTGCTCAATCTGCCTGACCACCCTTCATGAAATTTGAAAAATGGGGAGAGGGGAAGCTATTGAAGGTTAACTCCCTGCTCAGCTCTCTCTTCTGTAAAGGGTCAGATAATAAGCAGGGCTGTGGCTTGAACGGCCAATCAGCAAAATCAGGGCACATTTTAAAAGCAGCTTTCCTCCTTTCCCCTTTGGGGAGAAAGATTTGGGGCTGGCTGGCTGGCTGGCTGGCTGGCTGGCTGGCTGGCTGGCTGGCTGGCTGGCTGGCTGGCTGGCTGGCTGGCTGGCTGGCTGGCTGGCTGGCTGGCTGGCTGGCTCCTCACTCCCAGAACAAATCATTAGAAGAGAAGTTCCCTGCTTTGTAGGTTTTGGCTTAGGTGGCCTGTTCTATCAGTTATCTGACAGCTGAAAAATATGCAATGATGCAAACTGCTACAGAGCTAGATTTTTCTCCAGGCGTAGTGAGGGCAAACATCCCAATTGGTTTTATGATGAAACTTGATCAATTTATGAATGGAGTTGTATGACGGGGTTGCCTGTGATACTCCATGACCCTAGAGGTCCCTTTCAGTCTATGTCCTACAGCTAGCGAGGCTTTAAATTATGTTCATTCTCAGTAAAAGCTCAGACTCATAAAAGAAGTGAAAAACATCCCCCATTCTAACCTATGAAACAAACTATCAAATAACTCCCTAGAATTTGTCTTCTGCTTCCCTAGAGCCAATGTGAACTGTCTCTCTAGGTAATGTTCCTTTTTTATTAAAGTGGAAAAAAATAAAGATGACAAAACAAGTATGAAGTTTCCTTTAGTTTACTGCACCCAGAAGTGGGCTAGGTGATTTACAAGGCAAAAAGAAAGAGGAGATCCTTGCAGTCATGAAATCTAGAATCACAGTTCACCTTAAATGTCAAGTAGTTTTGTAGTGATTTTCTTTAACAAGCTACAAACAAAAACAGGCTTGAGTTCCGACCTCTCTTGTTGAAACTAAAGTATGCCTGGAATTCTATATAGCATGTATAGAATAATATACTGCAAGTAAATCTGTCATTACACCCAGTTTGTAGTCTAATTTTAGATGTGGCAGATGAGGGGAAACCAACAATAAGGAGCTGAATGATACAATTTACACCCATAAGATTATGCATTTACTCAGTTTAGATCGTTCCGTTTATAGGGTGGTGGTTTCTTTTCTTGTAGGTGTTGCTAAAGAAATGAGTCTTAGGAAGGGATTTGAATGCAGAGAGGGTAGTAGATTTGAGACTCGAGTTGGGAGAACACTCTGTATATCTACTTCTCTCTTGCAAGACGAGGGAAAGCCGAGCATCGCTCTGCAAGATTTTCTCTTTAATTTCCTGACCGCACAGTCCCTGTCCCAAGCAGACCGCTTCCTTGCCTTTGAAGTTACAGTGCATAGAAAATAAAATTGCAGCATCTCACAATTCCATTGCGACCCACATCACACGTTGGAAGCTAAAACTGTAAAACTGTTTCCCTACTTGTTACCTTCATCTTCACTCCCTGGGTGTGACTGTACTCTCCTTGATGCATTGGGTACCTCTATCATACAGCTCGTGAGCCCTAATGGGGTGAAGCAAACAACCACGGTAGCTCACCAGGCCCAGATTACCCTAGGGCAGGTTTCCAAGCTGTGGCAGGGCTAGCTTTCAGAATACTGTAAGATAAGGAGGATACACGCTGTGCTTATTTGCATGTAATTATCCAGAACGTATTTCCAGCTCACAGCTATTTCCTAGCAGTGCTGGGATCTGAGCTCTGAGAGCAAACTGAAAAGTTTTATGCTCATGGATTTGCTGTTCTCTCTGTATTTGGAAAACTGATTCTCCCCCACCCCCCTCCTGCCCCACCAGAATGCATCATTTGGCTCAATATTTTGTTCTTCCTAGCTCCTGGGGACCTATCCCAATGGGCTACTGCCAGTGAGGAGGTGGGCAGAGGGTATTGTACATCCAGCAGCTCTCTCCTCAGAACCACTTTTTAAGTCAGAGAACCAATGCGCTAGCAACAAATACATAACCGCTCCCAGTCCTTTTGTTTCTCCCTCCAGTGTTCCGTCAAAGGATTGCTAATTAGCTCCCTTCTTACTTTCCATATTCACCTCCAGGCCTGCAGCTGAGTCCTTGCCTGGGCCCTGAGTGAGGAAAAAGAAATTGCAGTTTCTCATCTACAAGGGAATGGTGGCAGCTAGTCTGTGTGGTTTTCGGATGCATGTTGCCTTGCTAAACATTATCAACAGGCAACCCTAATTTGTGTATGGAGAAATGGGAATTGCACAGAGTTGAATGTGCATTAATCCCGCATCCTCCTTGCAGTGGGTCTATCTATAATGCAGAATCAGCCATTTCAAAGAGCTTCCTAATGCATCCAGAGTTATAACAGTTAATGAATTTATTTTTAAAGAAGGGACAGGGATACTAAGCCTCATACTTCAGGGCTTAAACCAATTTCTAACTATTAGGGATCAGGGTGAGTCCTTCATGGAGGGCAGATCTCCTCACTCATCTGCCTGCTGCAGCTTCCTCTGAAACATCTGGTGCTGTCCTCTGTTGGGCTGAGGGTGCTGGACAAGATGGACTGTGGATCTGATGCAGTCTGGTAATTTCTTTGGAACGCTGTCTGGTCACAAGGTACTCGCTCAATGAGAACAAGGATGAACAATACTGGAGTCACCACAGGCATGTTATACAACCTTGACTTGGGGGACAGGTGGTCTGTGTTTGGAAATGGGAAGGGAGGAGGGAAACCGCTGAGTCACAAATGAGCAGGAGGAAGGTGGTACAGGAGACAGTCTCTCTTACAAGATGAGGTCCACACCATGAGAACTTTGAGAATTCCTATTATAATTGACACATTTGGTATTTGTCTAGTTTTCTACTGTCTGTGGGCACTTCTCGGCCATACCTTATCTTGATCACAGTGGAGAATCCATTCTATGAGACCTGAATCCAGGCCAGGATTTAGGTGGGTCCTGTGTGGTGTCACTCCGCAGCATAAGAGGTGGTCTTCAGTCTATAAGCTAAAGAACTTACAGGGTCTGTGTTCCCCAGGCATCCTAAATTAAAAATCCCGCTTATGTTTACTACACCTGAAGCCTCTGTACTTTTCTGTCCAGAGGGATTCTGCACAGTTCTTCACTTCATATTTTCTACTGCGACAATCACACCTGTATTCAAGGATGGATGACTGCATCTACCTGTGCTGAATGCTCCAGGCACTAATATTATGGATGGGCATGTTCCAGTTATCTATCCTGGACATACATATGATACTAACAATAGCACATTTAGCACCTACATGCTCGTGTGACGGGTGCCTTTATAAATGCACAGGTAGATGCTTAAGGGGATCAGAGTGAGACTAACAGAGCACAGGAGGAGGGAAAAAGCAGAGGGAAGAAAAGAATTTACCGGAGAGTGAGGGAAAATATGGAAGGGGAAAAAAGAAACAAAGGGAAGAGGCTGAATTAGAAAGTGTCTTGAAGAGAGAACAATGATGTCCTTTAGGAAAAATAACTAAAAAGCATAATCTGTATTGAACATAAAACAATAAAATGAGGGGAGAAAAGACAATGAAAATGATGGAGGAACAGATACAGCAGATATACATTGGAGGGAAAGGTTAACACAGTAAAGGAAGGAAAGAGACCAATCAAACACAGAAGAATAGCTTTTTATTTTATAGAAATAAATGCAAAAGAGTATAATCAAATCTCCAGATTTTGTTGTCCTGTATTATATACCTAAACCACTGTATAATCTTCAGCCCTGTACACACAGTGACAAACTGGAGCTAAATGCTGTGGCAAAATTACCTGGAGTGCATGCAATGCTCTTATGCAGTAGATAACCTCACACAGAATTTCTTAATTTATATTAAAAAATAATGGATTTAATGAATTAAATATGAGAATGAAAAATACACTCAATACAATAGCCTGTGATACTTACTTTAACATTAAATTCAGTTTTTTGCTGTCCACACCACACACTGCACTGCAAATTTTTGTTTTGATAGCTTCTATTAGGCAGTTATGCACTATTGGGAGGAATGTTAGAGATTTTGCAGCTGAGGAGGGAGAAATTGGGCCTTTTGGCACCAAAGGAGATGTGAGCCACAGTTCATTACTGTGGGATAAATACATTAGCTGGATGTTTCTACTTAAATGTTCAGCAGTGAAATAGTTAACAATGGTGGCAATGAAATGGTCATCCTTAGGTTTCAGAATTAGTAATCAACTGACATGAACCAGACAGTTCACACATCTGAACATCTGAGTTCTTGTTTCAGGTTGACTGAAGAGGCAACACTACACCGCTCTGGTTTACACTTGCTTGATGTTTTTAAATATTTTTTTCTTAAGCATTAAGCTGCTTGAAATTATATGTACACCCTTAGATTCTGGAGCATGGTTCACCAAACAATAGGTAGATTCCAAGGGCAGTTCTGTGGCTATAGAAATGTAGAACGCACAAAGCCCTGACAATACTGTACATGTAAGTTTACACATCCATGTCTTGATCTGCCCCTGAGCTTGATAGTAAAACTGGAAGGCTGTGTTCTTCATCACAGCTGGTTCATGCCTGACCTCCAGAAACCTAAACACATGGAAAAGAGCTAATCTTCATGCTGAAGAACATGTCTGCTTGTATTTTTGAGCCACTAACCCCGTCTGTCTTATGCTGACTCAAACCCCGATGAGAAGTTGTGTGTTGAAGCATTAATTATTAATTGTCTATTAAAATTGCATCAGTTATGCAGAAGGCCATGTTTTCTTTATTTGTATGTTACTCTGACCAACAAAGTTGAAAGAGCTCCATTGTCTCTCACCATCTCTTATAGCTTTAAAAATTCAACAAGGAGAAGGGAGCTTGTGAGTTGTAAAGAAAGGTGAGAAAAATTATTGCAGGTTTCCTTTCCAGTAAATAAAACATGCAGGCCATTACCTTTCATCTCTGTTTTATTTGGGTGGTTTCTCTTTGCAGGTTTTCAGCTGGCTTCTATAATATACATCAGTGGCAATGTACCATCTTCAGAATAAGAAAATCCAAATGGAAAAAAGGACATTGATGACTGATGTGATGGCTCCTAGGTGCTGTGATCATACAAATAATAGAGGCCAAATGAGGGTGAAGGAGGTAGTGTGGAGAAGTGAGTGTGAGGGCAGCCAAAGAAAAAGGGCATAAGCACAGAGGAATTGTGGAAAAATCAAAGCAGAAGGAGTGTTTCTTGAATCAGCTTAACAGGACAGAAAAACGATTGCTGGGAATGAAAAGGAACAGTCCGAATGACTTTATTACAGAGGGCTCAAATAACTTGGTTATCCCCAATGTAGATACCATGTAATCACAATCCAAACATTATTTAAACTTTGGGGACTTCTGGCACTGCCATAATACAAAATCACAGTGGAGGTCACATGGTTCTAAGTGTTATATACATATAGTAAGATAAGGTCCTTGCCCAGCTGAGTTTAAGCCAAGGCATAATGAGTGGGTGTTACAAATAATAGGAAGGTTGTGTGAAGGAGGAAGTGAGATGCTGCATATGATAATTTGCATATATGAGTGGAATGAACATTTTTCATTTACATTTTTTGGATGAAAAATTGCATTTCCCCCTCCCCCTCAAAATGTTACCTAATTGAGCAGAAAGCCAACAGGAGTGCTGTGGGGGTGGGGGTGGGGGTGGGGGGGAGGGAATCATTGAAAGAAGCAGCACCCTATTTAGTTCAAAGACTGGATCTGAGAGGGAGGGCTGGGCCTTACTTTGAATATTTTATTGTCACTGACTGAAGTCTTAATTTCTCTACATTTTAAAAAAAGGTGACTGTTTCCTTAGATGCAGCTCCCTCTAGTATCACATTTCTAATACTACCTCAGAGGAATGCAGGCCTTAATTTACATTTGCCTGTCATTAAAGAAAAACATTTAAAGACCACTTTGCCTTGCGGTAACTACCACCAATCCCAATTATCATGTTACATGGGCAGAATCCACAAAAGCAACACAAGGCCCACCCGCTCAAGAGATGGAGGGGTCATGGACCCCAGAAATCAACAGGGTCACGGGGGGACAAAAAAGTAAAATCAGGGATTGGGATGCAGGTCACACGGTCAAACCAAAGGATCCAGAGCAGGGAAACAGAGCAGAGGACTCCAGACAATGGCCACTGCTTGGAGGCTCTGGACCCTGAAGCCTTCTCTAGCCACTGAATAGCTTCAGCCAGACCTGTGGCAGTACAAGCTTTTCACACCCAGCCATATTTCAGTGCACTGGATGGACCAGTTCTGGAGGTGGGAGAGGAAACTGTAACATTGGTGATTACTAGAACTTGATAAATACTGCAAAAAATCCGCAAGTGTCTGGTCAATTTTGGCTGTATTCCCTCTTTGTGTTCAGTCCCATTAGAAAGATCATAGTTTGCTTACGTGAATGCTTGATGAAAATGAATTTGTAGCTCACAAGTACTCATAGATATGAAGGCCCGAAGGGAACACTGTGGTGATCTAGTCTGACCTCTTGCATAACCCAGGCCGTAGCACTTCACCCAGACATTCTTGCATCAAGCCCATAGCTTCTAGCTCAGTTAGAGCAGAACTAATACTTCTCGTCCTTACTTCAAGTGTTGGAGAACCCACCACATCATTTGGTGAGTTATTCCAATGGCTAATTAATCTAACTGTTAAAAATAGGTGCCTCATTTCCAGATCGCACTTGTCTAGCTTCAGCTTCCTGCCACTGGATGTCGTTATGCCTTTTGTCCTCTAGAGACAAGAGCCCTCTACAACCACAAATGTTCTCCCCATACTATGTAGTTGCAGAATGTGACCAGGCCAGCTTTTAACCTTATATTTGATAAGATAAATACATTAAGCTGCATAAACCTCTACATGTAACGCAGTCTTTCCATTCACTGAATCTGTCTTGCAGCTCTTTTCTGAATCCTTTCCAATTTCATAGAATCATAGAAGATTAGGGTTAGAAGAGACCTCAGGAGGTCATCTAGTCCAACCCCCTGCTCAAAGCAGGACCAACCCCAACTAAATCATCCCAGCCAGGGCTTTGTCAAGCCTGACCTTAAAAACTTCTAAGGAAGGAGATTCCACCCCCTCCCTAGGTAACGCATTCCAGTGCTTTTTTTGTCAACTTCCTTTTCGTCGTGTTGACACCAGAGTTTTCATGGGTAGTGGAAGTGGCAGGTTGTGATAACTAACCTATTCTGATGCCTCTTGTGATGACTAACCTTTTGTGTGCCTGGGGCCTAAATGTGTCTGAGACATTTCTTCATCCTATGCTATGACTACTTCATTGTGTGCTGATTACTCGTATGGACAGAATATATTTGACAGCTGTCCACTCTTTGGGTGAACATAGCTATCAAAATTAGAATCTTTCAGTACACCCACATCTTCAATAGTTATCTAGGGCAAAAGCTCATAAGTAGAACTGATTTCTTCAGATTATCTTAATTGCTCCAAAATGAAAGCCTTGCACTCAGCACGAGTGCCTGTCAAAAGAAATGTACAATTTACAAAGAAAATATATTAGACTGAGGGCTATTTGACTTCAGACAAATGTCAAATTTTAAAAAAAAATTCTTTCTAATCTACTGAAGACTATAGGTCAAAAGGGCACATGAGCACTTGCAATCCAACAACACTGATGACCTACTGTTCACCTCTAAGGGACAAGCCAAAGTTAAAACTGGGTATTTTTCCTGAATTCAGCAGCCTATAATGAATAAATGACCAACTTACAAAATTATAGGTCAGTTAGAACATGGCAGTAATTGTCAGTGACCCAGTTACAAGCACCTATTATGCTGTATTCAGAGATATGGGACACTACTGTATTAAGGGAGATGGGACACTTAACACAGCAGGAACTCAAGGTACTCTAAACCATTGAGCCCTGGAACAGAGATAGTCAAATGGGTTTGAAAAGGGTCTGTTCTCTTTGGCAGCTAGGACCATGTGTGCATACAATTATTCGGTGTGACTGTGACAAGAGAGCATTAAGCTCTTCATCTGGCCAGTAAATTTATAGTAGCCTGATTTTCCAAGAACTGTGACTCACACAAGGCCTCCGTAGCATATAAAAGATGAGGTTTAAAATTTTCTTTTCTTCAGTCTTGTTTATTGTCCACCTCTCCTTAGCACAGCTTCTTCACACCTACCCACCCCCAGCATTATAAGAGTTACATTCATCCACTCAGAAAACAGAAACAATGCTATCGAAGATGGCTGGAGTTCCAAAAGGCAAGCATCTACTACTTGCAATGAACTGTTTATGATGAATCCACAGAGTAAACAAACTCACCCACAATATCATTGGGTAAATTGTAGAGCTGTGTGGAGAAGGGAAATTCAATTTCATGGAGGATTTTGAGATTTTGAAATTTCTTTTTGTTCTGATTAGAAGTAAAACCCAGAAATTGCAAAATTTTCTGCAAAAGAAAATTCTGGGGAAAATTTGTTTTGGTTGAAATTGCATTTTGGTTTTAACTTTATTTTATAAAGAAAAAAGAGAGAAGAAAAATTGGATATTTCCACATTGTCAGAACTTCTTCCCTTTTTTCTCTGAAGCAAAACTTCAGTGAACTTGGCATGATTTTGTGAAGCAGTTTGATGAAACTGCATTTTCCAATGGAAAATGGTTCAGTCAAAGTTTTTCAGACCAGCTCTAATAAAGTCAAACAGAGAGGAAATCCCAATCCTGCACACACATTCCTCTTGACAGAATTTGGAAACACCCCTGGGCTCAGCTCATCTACTGCTCAGTGAAGCTCAGATGCCCCACTCTTTAGTTTCACTTGGTTTCTTGATTTGGGGGGAAATATACAGTGGTATCTCCCATTGTAACCCTCTTCTGGTAGAAAAATGAGACCTCACCCACAATGAATTATGAAGATCTGCATGATAGGCTCCCTTCTCTCTCCTTTCTCAGCTTTGATCCATAGTGAAATTGACACTGAAATTGTGGTCAGTGGGCATCTGGGTTAATGCCCTATTGAGATGAAAAGGTATAATTAATCCCTTTCAGAATGATTTGTTTCAAAGTCTCAATAAGGCGGACATCATTGCATCAACAATGCTTGGGTCAAATTTTGAATGTTTTCTTCACATCCATTAGGGCTAAGGTCTTCTAAAAATGAAAGCTGGGATTTTGGAGCAGGGGGTCTCCTCTTAGGAGAGGTTGGTGACATGTTGCACCCCACTGTGTCTCTCTCAACTCGAGCCCTGACTTTCTGCAAGTTGGAAAAGCATGCACTCACTGAGTATACTATATATAAACCACTCTGAATTATTTTCTCAGCTCTAATGACTGCATAGTTCAATCCCCATTCCATGTAAAACCACGATCACCAATTTGGTTCACATAGTCCACCAAGCAGTTGTTGGCAACCCAAAACCATTACTATCTATCAGACCAACCCAGCTGGGAATCAAGCTTGTCCTGGAAATAAAATGCTCTGTATCTCTCTATCCATCCCCCTTCTCCATTTTGTCTGGTTTATCAGGTGTCCAAAAGCATTTTCAATGTGGTTCTGCAGATTGAGCATGTCCGTTGCTCTTTTTTTCTGAGGGACAGGGTGATCTCTAAAGGTCTTACCACCAGTCTGGCAGCCAACACCTCCTGAGTTAATCCTAGCTTTACCACTGATTTGCTGTGTGGCTTTGGGCCAATAGCTCACCCTTTCTATGCTTCTATTTCCTCATCTGTAAAATGGTAGTGCTGAGGATACATACCTACCAAAAAGGATGTAGTGAGGAGTAATTAGTTAGGTCAGTGCTCTGCTGTTCTAAATTACCATTATGATTTTCAACTGACAGCAGTGTAATGATCCAAAGTGTCCTTATAAGCAGAGTAAGTTTCTGGCCAATAAAATTCCCAGAGAACTGAAAAGCCATGAGTCTTTTTCCAGCTCAACCAAGAAAACCCCATATTGTTTTGTGAAAGAAAGGGAAAAAAAGAAAGCTGTGAAGAGTTATGAGGGTTGGAAAGTGTTTCGATCGGCTGTGTGATTTTCAGGAAGTGGATAATATTTTGAACACATTGCAGCAGCTCTGTTCTAGTTCAGACCCTTAATGGCACTATTAGGGGAGATGCTGTTGCAAAGATATATTCCGCTCATTCCTGGGTCTAAATTTTTTTCTTTGGTAAATGACACCATACGCTGTAAACAACCTTGGCTGCAGAAACAGATTTTGCCCAGAAAGTGAAACCACCTGAAACTTGACTTTTACCTTGTTACCCAGTTTTTGGTAGTCAGTTACTCAGCAAATTCACTTCAAGAAAGTGGGTTAGTTTGCGGTTGTTGTTTTTTTAACTTTTTGTTACTGTGGTAGTTGAAAGGCGCACAGGGAACAATACTGGAGACAAGGCAGCAGTGAGAGAGGGGGCACAGTGAAAGAGAGACCCTTTAACATTTACCTTAAATACTTGAAATCTAAGAGGTTTGATGTGACTATCCACTGTGCAGATAGGTGCCATATATTGATATGAAATATATCACAAAGTTGAGATTTTATAACTACTGCATCATCCATTTTCTGAAGTGAGGAAACATTGGGACTTAATTGGGTGTCTCACAACAGGAAGCAGAAATGAACAGACAGAAGACTGAGCTTTCCATTGAGCTGGATGGTGGAATGCAGTTAGTAAATGAAGATTGAAAAGGTGGACAAGTTTGGAAGGCAAGCTGAATGCATCGCTGGCATTCCATGGAGGCACAGGCCTCCTCTAAAGGAGGGGTGTTTGGGATGTGGGGTCCCAAGTACACATGGGGCAAAAATGGATCCCCCCCGCCATGTTGTGGTAACATGTCATCTCATCTGAGGCTCTCCATTATTAGACTGAATGTGTGTCATGACTTCAGGTTTCAGATTCCAAGATGCACATGCAATAACAGGGACAAAAACCACCACCACAAACTGGGTCATATGAGATTTCCCAGGACATATTGGGACACTACTAGGCACCTCCCAGAACAGCTGGGGGAACTGGCATAGAAGAAGGCAGCAACAGACTGAGGTCTGTGACTTAGCAAAAATTACCTTTTTAAAAAAATGTGGCATGAAAAGCTTTATATATAATATATGTACATACACCTACAGTCTATTTCTCCTCTATATACCTTCCAAGACCCAGGAGCTAAGTTGGGTTACCATTAGGGACATCCACTGGCATCTAGAAGGAGAATGGTGCAAGGAGAGGCAGCGAATGCAGCTCCACTCATTTTGTAGTTGCTTGTTGTGCCCTCAGCTGCTAAACGACACAGGAAGAACCTTGATCTCCTTCCTAGCTGACAGGCAGACTCTCCACCCCATGCTTTATATGAAGGATTGTCCCTTATTTGGTGCCTCATGTAATGTAACCCAACCTCTATAGTTAATGTAAGTCACTCTCAGTTTTGTGTTTAGTACCAATTGTACAAAGGATCATGTACTGTGACACAAGTGATTTTATACCACGAGCAAAGCACTGTAGGGCAATGTCCCACAAAAATAAGCTTCATCCTGGATTTTTCCCATAGTTGCCCTTTATTTCCTTGAAACATAGGGGAGTACCCTACTTACAGTTAAAAAGCATTTAACTTCACCTGTGAGGACCTGATTTAGCAGGACATGTAACAAATGACCATAATGGTGTATGTTGATCTCTCAAGTAGTTAGTGCTTGTTTGGGGAATCCTGTGAAGATGAATACCTAACACGAGGTGTGCAGAGTATAGTGCTGACTATAACCTGGCCAGCCCTCCCGTTTTTACTTTCTTTCATCTCTTAGAAGGAAAAGGCTTAAATGCTTCTAAACTAGTCTCTAGACTGCACTAAGGTTTGATTTCTGATCAATTATAGGCCGAAGTGGAAGAAGGCCCTGCATCATGTGAACCAAATTGCAATAAAGATTTAAGCCTATCCCTGCCTAGAGAAAATTGGACAGCTGCATCCAAGATTTGTGTTTGTAATAAGTGAGAGCCTGTGAGTCAGTCTCTCTGCACCAACTCTTCCCGTAGCAACATCCATTTAATTTTAAAGCTCCAGAAAACTTGTAGGTCTCTATCTAGGGCAATAATCCTGAAATTCCACTCAGCTCTGTGCGAAAAGGGTATTGCTGGGATCTTTCTACCCATCACTTTATTAAATACAGAGGCAAACATGCTAGTTATAGGCTAAGGCCTGGTGTATACTATAGAGTTGGGTCGAAATAAGTTGTCTTGTGTTGACCTAGTTGTGCGTGGGTCTGTGCTCAAATTTGTCTCCCGCTGACATGAGCACCCTGTAACAGCAATGTAATAACACGCACCTCCCCAAACAATGTTCAGCCATGGGTACCATGCTGTGGTCAAGGTAGTGTAAGTTTAGACACTGTGTGACCTATGTCAACCCGACAGTTCTCCAGCAGCTATCCCACCTGACAGTGACTGCTCTGGTCACATCTGTGAACTCCATTGCCTAGGGGTCACAGAGACTGGAAGCCATCCCCCTTTAAAATCCACACATATGTTTGAAATGCCTTTTTCCTGATCACCCACCTTGGCGTGAACACCTTGTTGTGTGTAACTGTCCATCGTGGCTCCACACACAAGACATGCTCCTGCCCTGAGTAGACAGGGGGATATTCTATCTCCTGGGCCTGTGGGGAGATGAAGCTGTGTAGACACAGCTATAGAGCAGTTGTAGAAACGTGACGTCTATGGGCAGATTGCACAGGGGATGCAGGCAAAGGGTGTGACAGGGACCAGCAGCAGTGCCATGTGAATGTGAAGGAACTGCAAGCAGGCATACCACAAGGCCAGGGAGGCCAACAGCAGATATGGTGCTGAGCCACAGACCTGCTGCTTGTACTACAAACTGCATGCCATACTTGTTCAAGACCCCACAGGACACTATGGATGCCTCCAAGGAGCCTGAGACAGACACCTGCTGTGAACAGTGAGTAAAACAATGAAACATCAATACCTGTGTCCTGCTAACTTGGGGATGGACCAGGTGCCATCTTTACATTTAAACATTGCAAGGGAAAATGCATGCACACACTTACCCAAGGTTCCTTCCCCTGGATTGGCCTTGTAGATGCTTGGCTGGTGGGACTAGAAGGAGGAAGAGGAGGAGGGACATGCAGGGCAGGGGGAGATCTAGTTATGCTAGACCTGTTAGAGACTCCACTGCTGTCTAACTAGTCTCACCAGCCAAGCACAGACGAGGCCAATCCAGGGGAAGGAACCTTGGGTAAGTGTGTGCATGCATTTTCCCTTGCAATGTTTAAAATCAATTTTTCATTGTTTCTCTCATATGAGAAGAGGTAGCTGTGCAACAGAGGTAAAGTTATCTGTTTTTCAATCCCCTGTAGAGAGGCAAGGGGGGCCAGGTGGAGCAGGTGCTTTACGTATGCAGGGATGTCCCTTGTATGTTCCTGACAGCTCTCAATTAAACTTTCATAGAGAGAGTCTGCAATCCTCTCCCCATGGTTTCTAGGGATTGGAGCCTTAATTCTTTCTCTGTGGCAGGACACTTTCCCATGCCACTCTGCAATGAGTTCAGCTGGCATCACTGCACTAAACAGGCTAGTAGCATATGGGCCTGGGCAGCTTCAGGACAGCAGCAGCAGCTGTGGTCTCGGTGCCTTTGCTGCCGTCAGGAGTGAGATATCCGCTAAAAATCACCAGTGCCTGTGGAAAATGGTGCCAGTGTTCATTGTCAAATCAATGGACACGGGCCTAAATTTCATTGTTTTTCACAACAAAACAATTCCCTCCTCCTTCCCCTGCCCCCATCTCGGCTGGGCCAGACTCACCATGGCTGCAGCTAGAAAGCACCCCAAAGCTGAGGTGTCAAGCATGTCCTATGTAAAACTTTTGTGGGAAAGGAGATCTGAAACTTATCTTTTGCTTTCAGCTGTGACTATAAATACAATGATACATCTGTCTGTTTTATCTGTAGCGACTGACACTGCAGCCTTGAAGGATCCCTCCTCCACATGTGCGGAACGCCTGATCCTGATGAGGAGGAGAAAGAAGTAGACTAGAGAGGACATGTTCACTAAGATCCTGTAAGCCAGTGCTGCGCTGGACTGTGACCAGAGGTCCTGGAGGATGAATATAGCAGACAGCCTGGAGAAGGAAAGAGCAGACAGGAGAGAAGCCCAGGAGTCCCATCAGGAAAAGGAGAGAGAGATGCACCAGGACATAAGGGAGCTTCTCAGGCAGCAAATGCAAGTGCTGCAGACGCTTTTTGACCTCGAGGTCCAACAGTCATATGCTTGCCTCCCTCTGCAGTCAATGGACTCCATTTCAGCAGGTCCCCCATTCAATGTGACATCATGGGACGCATTCCTACACCACCACCCCATGCTAGGGGACAGTAAGGACACAACTGCAGCTTCACATACACTGACAAGGTATGTTTGGCAGAAATGCACTGAAATTGACACACAGGTTTTCTACTGTTCTGTTTTTAAGTTCTGTTCCATTAATGTATTGTATACGTTTGCACTGTGTTTTTTTTAATAGCACATTATTATTTTGCACTGTTTTTGGTATGCAATAATTTGATTATTTTTCAGAAATAAATTAATCTTAACATACACCATTAGTGCTACTCAGAGCGCACATTACTTGTAATGCAACAGGACCACAGAACTCATAGGTTCAATGAAAAACACAGTATAATAATTATAAATGTACATCAAGTACGGCTTCATTAATAGGTGAATTAAGAGACAGTGAGATATTCATACATGTACACCAAGCATTACATAAATCCTAACAACCCCCAAAACTTCAGGGCCAGGTAGACCACTGTACAGCACAGCACATTACTGTGGCTGGCCATTAAAGTGCTCTTTCAAGGCCTCCCCTACCTGCATAGCTCCGCGTGGAGATCTTCTAATGGCCCTTGTGTCTGGCTGTTAAAAGTCAGCAGACATCCCCTCCTCCTCCACCCTTGCTGCAATTTCCCCTGCTTTGGCTCACAGATATTATGCAGGACACAACAGGCAGCTCTAACTATTGGGATATTTTTGTCACTGAGATCTAATTAGTGAGTAAACATCACCAGCATCCCTTCAGTCTACCAAAAGCACATTCCAATGCTATTTTGCACCCGATGAAACAGTAGAATCTTTCCTGCCCAGTGTACAGCTTCATGAGCCAGGGGAACAAGGGGTAGGTTGGATCCCCAAGGATCACTGTTGGCATTTCAACACCACTAGTGGTAAACTTCCTATCTAGAAAAAAATGTCCCTGTTTGCAGCTTTCTGAACAGTCCTGAGTTCTTACAGATGCGAGCATTATGCCCCTTCTCTGACCAGCCCACATTGACATCAGTGAAGGGTCCCTGGAGATCCACCAGTGCTTGGGTAACCATAGAAAAGTATCCATTTCTGTTGATATACTCTGTGGCAGGATGGGATTGTGCCAAACTAGGTATGTGTTCCACTGCAGTTCAGGAACTCCATTGCTGCAAGGTCATCCACTATGTCCTGCACATTGCCTAGAGTTCCAGTCCTGCACAACAGGATACAATTAATGCCCTACTGTGGATTTTCCAACTTCAAAATGATTTCCCACTGACTGGCAGCAATCCTGCATTGCAAGCTTCCACAGTGCGACCACCCCTTGCTTCTCAACTGTCAATGCAGCTCTCATTCTGTCCTTGCACTGGAGGGCTGGCATGAGCTGGGCACACAGCTCCAGGAATCAGAGTAACAGCCGTGTTAGTCTGTATTCGCAAAAAGAAAAGGAGGACTTGTGGCACCTTAGAGACTAACCAATTTATTTGAGCATGAGCTTTCATCTGAAAGTTCTGAACCCACTGCTCATCATCCCAAACCCACATTACCAAGTGAGCCCATCAGTCAGTGCTCATTTCTCAGGCCCAGAAGTGTGA
This sequence comes from Lepidochelys kempii, assembly GCF_965140285.1. NCBI lineage: Eukaryota > Metazoa > Chordata > Testudines > Cheloniidae > Lepidochelys > Lepidochelys kempii. The sequence continues at coordinate 256,503,833 of NC_136380.1, forward strand.
CTCCACTGTCTGCAGTTGCTTTGTGAACACCAGCAACAACCTTGAATTGTTTTTCGTTATGCCCCTGAGCAAAAGCTGACCTCAAAGAAATAGTCATTTCCCCTGTTTGCTTCCTGCAGCTCTGCAAATACCAAAGGATCATTTGTTCTGCGTTTGCCATGCGCATGAGAGTGGTGCTGAGCTCTGCAGGCTTCGTACTTCTGTCCAAAGATGCTGGACAGCAAGTAATGCCCTGTGAGTTTGTGGGAATTTTTAAAAAATGGCACAAAACGTACGGGATAGGTATGGTATTATGGGATGGAGCAAGTTGCATGATGAGAACATGACCCCTTGCTCCCAGCCCCCCTCGCATGTGGTTTCTGTGACCCACCACGCCCTGCAAAAATTGCCCAGAAGGCATTGCGCTGGAGGGTGGTGAGTGGCACACTAGGATACCTACCCATAGTGCATAGCACTTTGCATTGACACAAGCACTCCTGGTGCATACATGAAGTGCTGACGCAAGCAGTCAGGTATGTACGCACATGAGCGATATACTGACTTTGGCGGTTTTACACTGATGTGACTTGTATCAGTCAACGTTTTTAAGATCAGGTCTACATTTAAAAAGCTAGGTTGATCCATACCCTTGAGTGATGTAGTTTAGCCAACCTAACAGCTTGTGCAGACAGCAGTAGGTTGACAGGGGAATTCTTCTGTTGACCTAGCTACCACCTCTTAGGGAGGTGAATTAACAACAGCAATGGGAGAACTCCTCCCATTGCTCCAGTGATGTCTACACTGAAGGCTACAGGGGCACACATGAAGTGCTACAGCTGTGCTTCTGTAGCAATTTAAGTGTAGACATAGTCTCATTGTAGACGCAGATCGAAGTAGGAGCGTGGGACACAGGACATCCATGTAATGGTTGCTGAGCTGAAGAAACAGCTCTAGTAGATTCTCCAGTACATCTTGTTTCATGCACCCTCCACAATTCCTGATACCACCCATTGCCATAGGCTTCTTTTGCATGAATAACAGCTCTAAACTTAATCTAGAGCGTTATATTGCTCCTTGTGACAGAGGGGGGAGTATTCATGCAAATGAGAATTCCCAGCATCACCAACACTCACCATTTTATTGTGTGGTCTCTTGGTGATTTTCTTAAGGCCCCCTGGCTCTTAGAGACATTTTATGATGTGAGAATTGTAGCTATTTGTTTGTTTTAAAGTGAGTTTCGAGCTATCATATATTGAGAAAATCAAAATGCAGCAGGTGAATGAAAAGACCCCAACATGGATCATTTTTTAAAAAAAATCTCATTTTTAAACCTAGCATAGCTTGGTTTGGGCAGGCCTGACTTGTGATTTTTGAAAGCTTGGGTTGACAATACAATATTCCCCCTAGAAATCTCTCCTTTCACTAATGGTTCCCAAACTTGTGACCACTAAACCTCTTTTCAGCAAGATGAAAACAAACACACCTTCCTTCAACCATGGTGTGTGTTATAGGCTTATAAATCTTCTTCTCCCCCCCCCCACTTCCCCACAGTCTTTATACACACACACACACACACACCCTTCCTTTTGAGAAACACTGGCCTAGATCATCATAATATGAAACGTCCTCTCTTTTCACAAGCTTTGATGATCAGTATAATAGTTAACAAGGGTGACATTTACAATATTATCATTGGCATCTGAGTTAGCACCATGAAATGATTCGGGCAGTTCAAACTCAGAGCTATTGTTTCAGGAACTCTGCAAATTCAGGCAAGATGCCTCTGCACTGGTTATATTTGCTTCATATTATCTTCAGGCGTAACAGCTGGGGACTTACCCCTTTTTTAATTGACAGCTGAAACTCCGGAGACCGACTGAAACATCTATTTACATCTCCTTGGGTAGCCCTTTTGGTGCCTTGGGGGTGAGAGAAGAGTTTCCCATACCTTGGGAAACACTGCCTTATGGGTATGCTATAAATTACCTTAATTGTTTCACCCACTACAGCATCCCTCTTGGTATACAGAAATTAACTGCTTACTAGGTATATACCCTGCATTTTTATTACATTTTAAAAGAACTATTCCCAAGCCCATTCACTGCTTTGCACCTTTACTTTCTTCATCCCACAAATTACATCAAACTTTGTTTTTATGCTGCTATCTAAAGGTTCCTGCTTGCAGCTGAAAAAAGTTAAACTGCTCACCTGCGTTAAGAAAGAGCTACAAAAAGATAAAGGAGAAAAAAACCTCAAGAGCCAGAATCAGCCCCCCAGCAGGCAATCAGATGTTACTTCCATTGATCTTCAAGTCAGATCTGAGAGGTTTCCTTAGTAATGTACATTTCTTAAAGCCACCAAAGAGAGGGAACGCAGACCAACCTGGCCAAATGACAAATATTTCATGAACACTTGCATGCAGTGTGACATAAAATCATAGAAGTGTGTAGGACTGGAAGGTCACCTCAATAGGTCATCTAGTTCAGTCCCCAGCACTCAAGGCAGGACTAAGTAATAGCTAGACATAGGAGTGCATGGTGCTTTACAGAGAGAGATGGTCCCTGCAGTGAGATGGCTTCCATTCATTTGTAGTAGCTGCAGCAATTCTAATGCTGTGCCCTGATTGGGTCATTGGGAGTGGGGGCTGGAACCTGGGATGTCTAGTTCTAAAAGCAGTGACCTTCTGCTGCCACATCTAGACGAACCAGCTCTGTCAGCCGAGGCTGTAGTGGCTTAGCCACCACCAGCCCTGGGCAGAGCACCACGCTGACTAGGGATCAATTCCATAATGGCTTGATTTGACTTGACCCCTCCTGGAAGGAAGTGCTCGCCAAGCAAGGTATTTGGGGTACTGATTTCTGTCCCTTTCAGATTGTGCCTGTTGGGCAGAGGGAAATTCCGCTGAATAACACCAAGGAGCCGCCCCTTCCTGCAGGAGGGGAGGAATTTCAAAGGGCCTGAGAGCAGCCTGTGGGAGGGTGGAGTTGATAGTGAGCCACGTTGCCGGTACAGTCTTTGTCCCACTACCCAGAGCATAGTGGGGCTGGATGCTCAATATGGTAGGATTGTGATTCCCCTCAGCAAAGACACCTGTGCTGGAGCCATTATTTAAAAAAAATAGGAAAATATTAGAAAAGACCCCAAAACCCCCAAATAAATCCACACAGAGGAATTTAGTAAAACCTTTGAACCCACTCCCCCTTCCCCCTAGGTGAGAGAATAAAATGGACTGTTGGCTTGGCCTTGGCTGGCAGGCAGATTGGACTGGGTGGGAAGGGTCTGTAGTTTGAGAATCGCTCCCTGTCCCCAGGCCCGCACAGTGCCGGGAGCAGCTGCGGAGGAGAGAGAATCTCTGAAACAAGGGCAACAGGGTGCCAGAGCAGGCGTTGTGTGAGTTTCAGCTAGGAATGGACATTCCTGAGCAATTTCAAATGACCCCTTTGCCTGACGTTAGTGAGTTGTGCAGAATTTCCTTCAAACGTCACGCTGCTTTGTTGTTCTAGTCAGAGCAAATGAGGCGTTTTCTTATAAGGGGCCAATTGGCTTATGGCAAAACTCTTGTGAGGCTGGTCAGTTGAGAAGGGTGGGTTCGCCTCTCCCTTTCCCTTTTATGCAAATTTGGTGAAAGCCACCATGTGGCGGTTTTATGTTGCGTGGAAACATTCCTTCCCCCCCCCCCACCAGCTGCACAAAGTACTAGCTAATCGTAACAGCAGCAAACTGGTAATAAATGATAAAGCACTTTCCTTTCTGTAGCTGGCAGCTGTAGCCAGTTCCCTCATGGCCATATAATCCTTCATTACACACTATCACACCACCCACCCAGCCTTAATTTTGTCTCCATGTCTTGTTCTATAATGCAAATATCCCAACGGATGCATACTATTGGTTTTTATAGCCCAGATCCACTGGGTGCAGCAGATGTGCGGGGTGGGGAGAGGGGAGAAGGAGGGAGGCCATCGGGAAGTCTGTTACGACTCCCTGATTCTCTGCACAGTTTTGGCCCAGTCCTAATCCAGGCAAAAGTTAGAGCAGACTTGGGGCTGCTCTAACCGACACCAGCTGGCAATGGTCCCCAGGGAACCCATCCGTCACTCAGGAATAGCCAGAGCACAGCACGTTCTAGTTCTGCCCCCTCCACGCTCCTCCCTGCTTTGTACACTGCCCCTGAACTAGGAGTAGGAGCAGGATGGTGTAGGAGCCAGCTTTATGGACTCTTTGCCACGGAGGACTCTCTCATACTGGAGGAGTCCACAACAGAAAAAAGATGCATGGATTTTCTACGCTTGGCGCTGCCAGAGTATGGCCTGAAGGAGAGGATCTAAATATCTAGCAAAGATTTTGAAAGGAACAGAGTGCCCAGATATGTCAAGTTATGTCAGGGCCCCTTAGGTTTTCTCGCAGCGGAACGGGTTGGTGGAGCAGAAGTGTAGTCTTATGGTTAGAATTGGAGTGATAGACCTGTTTTGCATTTGTGTCACTTAGGGTGTGTCTACACAACAGCTAGACACCCGCGGCTGGCCCGGGCCAGCTGACACAGGCTTGCAGGGCTCAGGCTGTGGGGCTTTTTCACTGCTGTGCAGATGTCTGGGCTTGGCCTGGAGCCCAGGTTTCAGGACCCTGCAAGTTGGGAGGGTCCCAGAGCTCGGGCTTCAGCCAGAGTCTGGAAGTCTACCCAGCAGTGAAATGGCCCTGCGTGCCCAAGTCAGCTGGTGTGGGCCAGCCACGGGCTTTTCTTTGCTGTGTAGACAACAGACACTTTCAAAACTACCACCCGGTGTTCTACAGACTCTACCTTCTGGGTGAGTTATGTGCAGGGCAGAGAAGGTCACCTATGTAGGATGACCCCTTTCCCTGAGAAGAAGAAAGATTGGGAGCAGCAGCAGGGAAGACAGGAACCCCAACTTTTCATAGCCATCTTTCAGCACCTCCTGGACTACTCTACCCTTACCCCTACATTTAATTGTGGGGTAGAGGCACAAAGATCCTACAGCCATGAATGCATTACAAATGCCACATTGATTCGCTAGACTTCTCCATCTCTGAGTATCATAGAATCATAGAATCATAGAATATCAGGGTTGGAAGGGACCTCAGGAGGTCATCTAGTCCAACCCCCTGCTCAAAGCAGGACCAATCCCCAATTACCCTCTGTCCGACCCACTGGCCGCACTGCTCAGCATGGCAAAGGAATGTCTTGGTATCCCTGGCTCCCAGCTGCCCCGCACCCCCACCACACTCCTTCCGAAGTAGTGAAACGGCGCTAATGGTAAAGCATTGTGTGTGTTCTGATTAGATGTAACCTCATTATCGCCCTTGCAGCAAAACTCTCTGGATAATGAAATTTCACCCCAGAACAAATGAGTCCCTATTTTACAAAAAGAAAGGGGTTCTTACTGGAGTGGTTTATTGTGGTGTTTGGGAGAGGGGAGGGGGCTTGAGAGAGAGCAAAGGAAAACCAAAACCAAACGGCAATTGCTATATTTCAAAACCAGTGAAAATTAGACTAAGCAGCAGCAGATGCCAAATGGAAATCATAATTCTTCCGTTTCCCTGGCTACGCCAACACACGTAATAGGCTTGGCACAGAGTCAAGGAAAACAGGGGCCAAGTCAGTGTGTTTAGAAGAGTCTAAAGGCTGCTCATTAACAGGGAGCCAGATCTCTGAAGAAAAGGGGGAAGGGGGAACTTTCCAACTTGGGGAAGAAAACAAAGGCAGTACAGCCACATTACATGTATTTTATTTCGTTAGATTTAATATAGTGCCTCTCGGAGCCCTAGGTGCTGGGCCAAATTAAAACCACAACTAGGATAGATATCCTTAATGCAGCTAAAACACAGGAACTCTCAAGGAGGCTGCAGTATAACGTAGCCAACCTAATAACACAGCAAAAATGGAACACAATCAAGCCACAGTCCTCAGTGCTCCTAACAAGCTCTTATAGAATGCGCCCATAAAAATAAATGTGACAGGAGGCTCCACACTGAACAACTCAGATCCCTCACCCAGCTCCAACCAGGAGAACAGAGACGAATCGAAGGTTAACAAATCCGCACTCCTCTCATGGTGAATGCCCTGACAGCAGCGCCCTCCAGAGGAAACCAGGGGTGTATGAGACTCCAGTGCCTCGCAACTGCCATGACCTTACCTGAGTGGGGAGGGGTGATCCATCATATAGTTGGGTCCCAAACAATTTAGGGCTTGTTTTATAGATCATTCTTAAATTCTACCTGCAAAGTAATCATAAGCCAGTGCAGATCATGCAGCAAAGATGTAACTTCCGGACAAAAATCTTGGGTTTCGATAAAGAGGCCAGTAGAACCTCAGAGTTACGAACATCAGAGTTACAAACTGACCAGTCAACCACACACCTCAACTGAACCCGGAAGTACACAATCAGGCAGCCGCAGAGAGCAAAAACAAAAGCAAATACAGTTTAGTACTGTGTTAAACATAAACCGCTAAAAAATAAAGGGAAAGCAACATTTTCCTTCTGCATAGTAAAGTTTCAAAGCTGTATTAAGTCAATGTTCAGTTGTAAACTTTTGAAAGAACAGCCATAATGTTTTGTTCAGAGTTACAAACATTTCAGTAAAAAGAAAAGGAGTATTTGTGGCACCTTAGAGACTAATCAATTTATTTGAGCATGAGCTTTCGTGAGCTACAGCTCACTTCATCGGATGCATACCGTGGAAACTGCAGCAGACTTTATATACACACAGAGAATATGAAACAATACCTCCTCCCACCCCACTGTCCTGCTGGTAATAGCTTATCTAAAATGATCATCAGGTTGGGCCATTTCCAGCACAAATCCAGGTTTTTTCACCCTCCACCCCCCCACACAAATTCACTCTCCTGCTGGTGATAGCCCATCCAAAGTGACAACTCTTTACACAATGTGCATGATAATCAAGTTGGGCCATTTCCTGCACAAATCCAGGTTCTCTCACCCCCTCACCCCCCTCCCAAAAACCACACACACAAACTCACTATCCTGCTGGTAATAGCTCATCCAAAGGACAGTGGGGTGGGAGGAGGTATTGTTTAATATTCTCTGTGTGTATATAAAGTCTGCTGCAGTTTCCACAGTATGCATCCGATGAAGTGAGCTGTAGCTCACGAAAGCTCATGCTCAAATAAATTGGTTAGTCTCTAAGGTGCCACAAGTACTCCTTTTCTTTTTGCGAATACAGACTAACACGGCTGTTACTCTGAAACATTTCAGTGTTATGAACAGCCTCCGTTCCTGAGGTGTTTGTAACTCTGAAATTCTACGGTACATATTAGGCTTATCCATTCTCCACTGCTCTCATCTTCAGTCCCCACCTCCTCCCATTCATTCCCTCCACTTGGTCCCCATTTTCTAGTCCCCACTTCCTCTTCCCATGTTCCCTTCCTTCTCTCTTCACCTTTCCACCCTCTCTCCCATTTCACCCCTGAGTTTCCTTCTCTTATACTCTGGCCCTGGAGGACTACTAAAGACTAGAGCGGGGTGAATTTCTTTTTCAGTGAGTAGTTTCGTGGGTGAGCAAAACTGTGAATTCAGGTTGAAATATGCAAATAGTTTCAACCAAAATAATAGGAAAAATCAGAACATTTTGACTTTTCATTTTGAAATAATGTTTCAATTTCAAAATTTAGCTAAATTTAACTAATCCTCCCCCTCAAGAAAGGGTAAAAAATATACTCAAAAATGAAACATTTCATTCTCTCTAGAACAGTTGGAGTTTTTTTGCTTTTTGTTTCACCGAGAGAAAATGAAAAATTTGTCTTTTCAGGTTGACCCAAAATGAAATTTGTTCTTATTTTTTATTCAACTACTGAAGTAAAAAAAATCATTTTTATTTTTATTTTCCTTTATTTTTCCCAGCTCTTCTAAAAACTTCTATAGCGATCCTAGAGAATGGTAGCAAACAGGCATGACACTTGCCATTATAATAAAACTGATTTGTCTAGCTCGATCCCTTCACACTCGACAGCTCTAGTCCCTAAAGAAGATGATTCTTAAACAATTTTCTTTTTGGTGGGAAATGCTCTGATTTAAAGCTACCCTATTCCTGAGTGTATAAAGAGCTATGGTCTGTGTATATGATACTGGGAGATCTGCAAACCTGTTGCTAAGTCAAACATATGGGCTGAAAAATGACACAGTAAAACTGTAAAATACATATAATTTGGGGGATTATTTAGCTTGCAAACATCTTTAATCCTCAACTTTCCATATTCTCAAAAATGTACTTCTCATGCCTCACCAAAGCATAACAATTTACAAACAAACATTACTGCAACCAAACTTCAGAATGGGTAGAAAATAAAGTTTAAGTGGAAGTCTGGACTTGCCCCTATCTAAAGAGTCCTGACCTATACCCTCCATTGCAGTGCTGTGTCTAGTACTGCTCAATACACAGAAAATTTACGTTTTGGAATGCCCTTAAGATGAGGCCCTTGTAGTACACATTACAGCAGTCGGATCTCTGGGTGAAAGGCCCAGGTGACTGTAGCAAGGTGAGATGAAAGGGCTCCCCCCCCCCTTTTTTTTTTTTTTACCAGATGCAGATAAAACAAAGCAACCTGGTCACTGCTATTATGTGGGCACCCAGGAGCAGCTGGGGATTCAGCAAGCCCCCTAAATGGTGAGGCTAACATAAGAGAAGGCAGGTATACACCCTGGAACAGATTAGGCTCTCCACCCTGGTCCTTTTGCAATAATGGGGTAGCATAAAGGAGCCAAACAACCAGCAGAACTGGCCTCAGGGAATACCTCCAGTGTAAGGGGTTTCCCTAAGTATTGCAGAGCCAGTGAAATAGCCCTACACCAGACCTCATTAGAGCCCCTATGACAGAGGCATGAAGGTGTGTCCAGAACACTGCTGTGTTCCAGCTGTTCTCGGCTGGAGAACTGTCCTTGGCCGGGGGTGGGGGGGAAACTGGCAGATGAATACTAATTAGAGCATCATCAGCTCATACAACCAATGGAGTTTTTTTTACAAGTCCTGAAACCAGACTGAGCAAGGCCAAGGAAAATTCAAGCCCCTGTATGTTGCCCTAGCTGCCTAACTCCAACTTTCTCAACCACTTTTCCCTAAAACAGGAAGTGAACCCCAGATTGAGGATTAATGAGGATGTCTGTGTTAAGAGATGATTTACTGAGCAGCAGCCTAAAAATTGCCAGTACTTTCCCCTCTCTAAGGGAGAGTGTAACAGGGAGCTCTTCCCCTCAAAGGGCTGCGGGGCTGCCTGTATTCTGGAGAGGAGCCTAGCCGGCAGGTGCTGGGAATCATCTGACCCAGCCAGGGGTGCTGGAACAATTTTTATAGGGGGGCAGGGAGGCTGAGAGCCATTGAACCAAACTGTAAACCCTGGATATGGTGGAAACCACTTCAAGCCAGGGGGTGCAACAGCACCCCCAACACCCCTAGTTCCAGCACCTATGGACCCAGCTGGACAGCATTTGGTGACTGGTTTTGATTATTCTCAGCTTAGGAATATAAATGACAGCTCTAGCTCTAAGTGGGAGCCTTGGATTAGGAGAGGGCTAGAGTATGGTCTTCGGTGGCAAGCTCTGCAAACCCCCCTAGCTGGGGAATGTCCAGCCCATTAAGCTAAGCTTTCAGAGGCCAAAGGGCCTCACACTCTCAGTGGAGAACAGGACTGTTGTTTTGTATTATTGTTCTACAATTCCATTTTTGTGGTAAAAAATAAAGAGATCCCTGAGGTAAGGGCTACAAATTGAACTGGGCATGGCCGATTGTTTGTTTGTCCCAGGCTGGTGACTGGATCCACCAGCCTACAGAGATATGGACAGCCTCCACCAGCAGGGTCCCAGTGCCTTCCACTCTGGCCTTCAACAAGAATGATGTGGCCAAGTTTCCTGGGATTTGGGCCACAGCTTCCCCGGCTCCTGCAGAGCTCAGTGAGTGGCACACCAGAAGACTGAAGCAGAGAAGATGAAACATTTGTCTCCTGCAGGCATTGTTCCATCACCAGAGCAGCAGACAGCTCTGAACCATCTCACTGAAGATTCCCTGCAGTGAGGAAAATGTAACTATTATGGTATGGAGACAATATAGATTAACCAGGCTGTCAATCACCCAGAAGAATCCTGCTGGTCAAGGCTTTCCAGAAGCAAAGGATGAAGTGAAGAAACTCTTCACTTCACATGGCACTTCTGCCAATAGTACTTTGGCCATCTTCCCTCTCACTTCATCCTCATTCTTCTTCTTTTTTTCTTATGGCACGAGAGAGAATGTGGGATGGCTTAGATAACCAAGATCAAGTTAGTGAGCCAGTAGATAGCTTTGGAAGAATCTTGGTGTAAGTTTGAGATGCCACCAGCAAATGATTGAAGCGGGAACTTATTTACAATGTGGTCCATAGTGTGACTGCTGCTCACCGTCACATTGGACCTTGTCTCTCATCTTTCAGAAGTGTAAAAATTGACAGCATCAGTCATCCTCATTAGTCTTCATTGTATACAGATGAGCTGCAACAGACGAAGTCAGGAAAGAGGATGTTTAGAAGCTACCCTATCAATAATCCAGGGCAAAAGATGATGGTATAACCCTTTACCATGCTAGGCATGTGTAGTTTTTCAGTAATACATACCCTCGTTCAGAGACTCTGGTACCCAAATAGGAGAAAAGAATGACTCAGTTTGAAGGAGAATTCATTTCTTTGGGTTAAATAAGAATCAACTTTTTCTTTCACGAAGTCAGAATTTCATATGTGAATAATTTACAGTAATAAGTGATGTAACTGAGAAAGGAGGTAAATAATTTTCAGTAGGTCTGACAATTAATCACAGTTAATGCATTTGATTAACACAAAACAAATTAGATTTTTTTAAAAGTCCTGATTAATTGCCATTTTAATTGCACTGTTAAACAATAATAGAATACCAATTAAAATTTATTATAAATATTTTTGGATGTTTTTCTACATTTTCAAATATTGATTTCAATTACAACACACAATACAAAGTGTACAGTGCTCATTTTATATTATTATATTATTACAAATATTTGCACTATAAAAAATAAAATAAATAGTATTTTTCAATTCACATCATATAAGTCCACTCAGTCCTATTTCTTGTTCAGCCAATTGCTAAGACAAACAAGTTTGTTTACATTTATGGGAGAAAATGCTGGCCAATTATTATTGACAATGTCATCTGAAAGTGAGAACAGGCATTCTCATGGCACTATTGCAGCCAGCGTTGGAAGGTATTTACATGCCAGATAGGCCAAACATTCATGTGCTGTGACTCGTAGGCACTGAAGTTTTACATTGTTTTGTTTTTGAGTGCAGTTACATAAAAATAAATCTACATTTGTATGTTGCACTTTCATGATAAAAGATTGCACTACAGTACTTGTATGAGGTGAATTGAAAAATCGTACTTCTTTTGTTGATCTTTATTACAGTGCAAATATTTGCAATAAAAATAATATAAAGTGAGCCCTGCACACTTTGTATTCTCTGTTGTAACTGAAATCAATATATTTGAAAATGTAGAAAAACATCCAAAAATATGTGTAATTTTCAATTGGTATTTTATTATTGTTTAACAGTGTAATCAAAACTGCAATTAATCGCAACTATATTTTTTAATCTCATGATTAATTGCGATTATTTTTTTAATCGTTTGACAGCCCTAAGTTTCAGTAATAAACAAAGATAAGTGCCAGTCTTAAATATCCCTCCTCATACACACAACCACAGATTTATTCAAACCAGTTAAATGCCTCACACAGGTTTTTATATAATTTAGTGAGGCATTTTTTTCTTTCCAGTCTGTAGTGTATGTATAGTATGATCACAATTAGAATTATTATTCTGGTATCACCCATAATGTGCTAGGCATCATCCACATATGCAGAAAGACAGTTCCTGCTCCAAAGAGTTTACAGTCTAAGGCCCTGATCCTTATGCACTTATCCTAAAGACATACATGCACATTCTTAACTTTACACACTGAGTAACCTCACTGAAGCCAATAGATGTGTAAAGCTAAGCACCTGTGTAGATATTTGCACGACTGGGATCTAAGATGTCAAATAATGCATCAAGGGCAGCAGAGAAGGCATAAAGTCAAAATATATACAATTCTGATATGCGTTTGGTAATGCATTATATAGATTTTAGGTTTTTATTACGTGAATATACACCCACTCTTCCTGACTGCCCCCTCGAACTAGAGCAGGGAGGAGTAACTGGCCTAGTAAATGCAACACTAGTGCTGCACATCTCATATAGATTTCTCTCCACCTGAAATCCCTAATGTGCTCTGATGGAATGACTTCTCCAGCTTCAGCGTATAATTTATCTGCAGGTATTGCTCTTCTTTTGCCTTTGCTTTGCTTCCCTCTTTTTTCCTGATGGAAGCAGACACATTCATCTCTGTCTAAATTAATGTGTTCCCCTCCCCTTCTTAAGATCTGCATCCTCAAATTAGGACTGGCATGATCTAATTAAGACTGACATAAAAGTAGGAGAATGCTCCAGAGGAAGGCTAGAATGTGAGGAACAGGAGGAGAGGGTTGTAGCTTTGCTCCGGCCAGGAATAATTTGAGCTGTGAAGCAACATGCATGTCTGTTCAAACAAGTGCTTAAGAAGTTAATTGTCCATTACCAGTGTGCAGAGCCACACTGAGTTCATTATACAACCTTTAAAGATGGAACCACTAAGGTCTGAAGGTAACTCAAACAGTCCTAGGCCTTGTACATAAAATACCAAGCACTTGTTGGGTTTAAACCGAAAATACACAAAGTATTCAAAAAGCCCTTTGCCATATGGATTAGCAACCGGCTCAGTTTAGTGCTCTGTTCCAATGTTACCCATATTTGGTCAAAGCACATAACAGCTTTCTTCTCAGAAAGATGAAGCTTCTCTTCATCTTTTGTAGCAATATATTGCTACAAAAGATGGCAGACTGCTGCTGGGCTTCTCTTGCAGTAATTTAGGTCTGAAGAAGGCGAGGTTGGGAAAACATGCCTGCTGAGAAAGGGTACCTGATTTTATAGTATGTATTTGCTGGATCAATGACACGTAGGGTCAAATTCACCCTGAGTGCTCAGATGGTGAAACTGGGCTGGATGCTGGGAATTTTCCCCAGGAGAAGGGGTGATAAGGGTATCTTCTCCTTTCAGGCTGTGTGTAAAAGCTGCTACCCAGTCCTGGTTAGAGAAGCCTCCATGAGCTTATGATCCACATAGCACCCCTTTATCCTCCCCAGCAGCTATCAACCCCCTCGCAGAGCAGGGTTTTGACTACATCAGGGTGTGCACCTCCCTGGCAGCCTCCTCAAAGCCTTCACTTCTTACCTCTCCAATGTCTCTCAGTTGAGGACTGTTGCTCATTTTAGTCCCCAATTCCCCAATGTTCCACATAACTTTGGTGTTAAACAGTATTGCTAAAATCAATTTACATAGGAAACAAAGTCCCCTGGAGCTGAGGTTACAGAGAGAGTTGTTTGCACTGAAAGAAATTGGTCCCACAGCATATGAAGTTTCCTGCATGAAAAATGTATTGTTGTGTCCCTTGTCTTGATCACACATTGTGTCCCACTTTGGCACTTGGCACTTGTGTGCCCCTTTTGGGCAGTGGACTGCACTGGTTCTGCGCTGGCATGCCCTCTGTACCTGAGGAGGATTTGCTCCTTTTTGCAGAGCAAGAGAGAGAAGTGAGATTAGTGCCAATGAAATGATCTTCATGAGAGAGTGAAAGATCAAGACAGAGCTCCATGTCCTCTGAATCATACCCTCCTTCCAAGTCCCTGTGATATGACAACTCTTTCCTTTGCCCTTCTGAGGCTCTGTTTAGTCCCCTTTCCAGTTTTTTCTGTCCCTCAAGTAATCCAGTGGTTTAACAGAGAAAACGAGAGTGGCTCAACTAGGCACTCAGCCATCCAGTGATAAGCAGCAGTATAAAACCCTAGGGTGGGTACACACTATGAGTAGGCATTTGGATAAAGTAAACAGGCAGAAGCTTTGTTTAAACCTCAAGATGAACCCAGCTTTGCACCAATGTGTGCATATGGTATAGGAGACATGCAGAAGGGACTGTTTCCCTGAAGAAGCTATTTATTAATGTCTTGTGTTATGCTTTGTTTAGCCCGGATGAAGACTTGGTCCTAACCCAGAGAGTTTCCCATCTAACAGCTCAGATTTGTTCCACTGAAATCAATGGCAAAACACCCACGGACGTCACAGCCATTTAAACCCTGATCGTCAAGAAGTGGCTCATTATATGGGTAGGCTATAGCATACTAGCCTCTTGTCTGAATCTGCAGGCATCCTGACAAGGGTTCGGTGTAACCTGCATGATTAGGTGTCTTCAAATATTACATATGTGATCATATTTATACCAAGCACTCCATTTGTCTGGGAATTGTCTGTGTGTAGCCTTGGGTTAAGGTTTATCATATAGGTTGATAAGCAGCCTTATTACAAATAGACTGGACTCTGCAAAAGCAGTGTCTGCCTCACTTCACTCTGTGTCTCAGACCACAACAGTCCTCAGTGTCTAAACGCAGAGCTGGATGCCGTGATTAAAGCTGAGGATGTGGGAAGCTCTCCCTCTGTTTTAACAGACGATCGGAGCGGTGTGCCGCTTTCTCCCCTTTCACTTTAACTCTGGTTAGATGCCATCACTGGAATTATGGTGGGGGCATATCCAAGGCTGGGGGCAGGGCATTCTTAATGAAAGCCCCACATCTCTGAAAGTCTATCCCTCCAGCGATCCAGCAAAACCCTCAGTTTATTAAGCTTATAGCGGTTTGGTCAGGGCCGTGGAAGAGTTTTGGTTTAATTTAATAGCAAGGGCAACTGAAGGAAGGAGGGGAATTTCATTCCTGTCCTTTAAAGAGAGAAAGTGGCGTGTTCTCATTGTCTACATGCAAGGTGACATTGTACATATCCAAATAAATACAATAAATAGTTCTCGTACTTTGTGTGCTATGCGTCCCCTGATAACATGAGGAAGGAATGTTCCACAGGAGCTTCAGGGACAGGGAAAGGTTCTTTATTACAAACCTGACAAGGGCATTACCTGTCCATCTGATTCCTCTTTTATGCATAAACTGCAGCGTGCAGCAATCGCTATTCTGCTGTGGCACTGTTATATCACACGCCCTGTTATGATTGACGGTGGGTATCTTACTTGTCAGTACAAATATCCAGAGAGGCCACATGATTGATGTCAATGGCCTAAGAAGATCCAGTACATTTGTTGTGTAAAGTGTGTTGTCATATTTCAGAAGTTTTTGACTGGAATCATTATCGGACGGGAACTGGATGTTCCTGCTGCCTGGGGTTTTGCCATAAAGACCTAACTGGACTAAAAGAAATGAAAAGTAGCAAGAATGCGATGATTAAGGAGGTCAGGAATTAAGATGTATCCTGATGAGCATGGGCCAATCCTGCAATCTGATCTATACCAGCAGACCCATGTGCCCAGACATAGCCCCCTTCACTTCAGTGAGACTCAGTACAGGTGTAAGGTTCTGCCTGCATGGATCAGACTGCAGGATCAGGGTCCATGTTTCTAAGTAATATGAACAAAGAGAGAGAAACACAAAATCCCACCATCCAAGTGATCTAGAAATGCTTATATTAGCAGAGCTAGACGTCTCAGCCAACATCAGGGATCCATTATACTAAGTACTATACAAACACATAATAAGACCTGGTCTATACCAATAAAACTTGCCTAGTATTGCATCAGAGTCCAGTGAGCAGGGTACATGATGACAGTTTTCAGGTACATAAAGGTTGTTACAAGGAGGAGGGAGAAAAAATGTTCTGGTTAACCTCTGAGAATAGGACAAGAAGCAATGGGCTTAAATTGCAGCAAGGGAGGTTTAGGTTGGACATTAGGAAAATCTTCCCAACAGTCAGGGTAGTTAAGCACTGGAATAAATTACTTAAGGAGGAGATTGGAGATTTTTAAGAGCAGGTTAGACAAACACCTGTCAGGAATGGTCTAGATAATACTTAGTCCTGCCTTGAGTGGAGGGGACTGGGCTAGATGATCTCCTGAGGTCCCTTCCAGTCCTATGATTCTGTAATTCTATTCGCACAGCCTTCCATGCATGCACACTCAGTTTTGAGTCCTGCCAACAAAATAATACCTGTGTGAGTACTGCATTAGCCATACTGGTATAAACCATTCTCAAGCAGCCACTGTCCCCATAGCAGTGACCGCTCTGGTCAAATTTTTGAACTCTGCTGCCATGGGGTCATGTCAAGCATGTTTTAGAAATGTCTCTCGTCCCGTTTGCCCACCTTGTGAGCACACAGGTATGGCTCCATATAAAGCTACAGCTAAAAGTCAGCTAAACTTCACGCTGGTTCCGGAAAGAAGTTCTGGATTTCCTTAGCCTGTGGGGAGGAAGGCTAGGAGGGCATGGTATTTACCAGAGGCAGGTTTAATCAGATAAAATTGTTTTTTTAACTGCCACATGAAAAACTCGGTCTCCGTTTTTAGGCATTTTCTATTTTTAAAACTGTTCCATTCATGCATACCGCATTATACTTAGTTTTAGTTACATATTCAAACTGTGGTTACATAAGGCAGTAGATTCATTGATTTTATTTATTCAACCCTAAATTAAAGTAAAACTGCAGTGGGCGTAATATTAATACATGTAATTATAATACTGAGCAGCGGAATGTCAGTACACATTTTGGTTTGGTATTTTCTCAAGGACATAAGTCATGACTCATTTCAGTTTTCAATATCATATAAACAGTCAAAACCATTTGATTATATGAAAACGACAACAATGCAGAGTTGTAGGCTTGAAGCATTGAACAATCAGAAGCATGCAGAGATGCAGCCTACTACTCCTGGTCCATTTGGTCATGCCGCATTCTGCATCAGAAGACCAACTTGGATGTAGTGGCTAGCCCAAGCCTACTCCTCCACTTTGAATGGATATGCCCATTGTTTGAAAAGACCCATTCTACGCTTGCTGAACTTGAGACTCATGCAACTATTTTTCCCAGGTTCCCGGCTTAAACTGGGTTTAAGCCGATACTTACCTGCACCCTGTCCTAAGCTAGTTTGTTCTGGGAAATTGACAACCTTGGGGGAAGGAGCAGTGCAAGGTCAGCTGTAGCATTCCTACAGGAAGAAAGACGTTCGGGCCTTGCAAAGGAGATGCAGAAGCTGGGGTATGGCAGGGACAAGTTCCAATGCCCGGCTCAGGGGAAGGAAGTGCAGCCATCCTTCCAAAAGGCAACAAGAAATCTGCTGTGGCCATTTCTATGTAGAGTTAGATGTCAGACTGAGGGGGGACTTGCCCCACCAACTCACGTGTGACAATGGACTCTCTGTAACGTCTAGAAGAAACACTCCAGAATTGCACAGAGATGAATAGCTCATTGAGGATGGGTACATGAAGGATGTATAGCCCATAGAGAACCAGGACCTCTCTGAAACCCAGTTGAACCCATAGAGAGAATCCACTGAGGATGGGGAAAGGGACTTGTGGAGGTGCATTTTACCGCCCTCAATAATGCACATCTTCTTTCTAACTTTCTTCATGGCCCCCAACACTTCTCTCCCTCCCCTTCTCAAAATTGCAGCTGACCAGGGAACAACAGAATTCTGTTTTAAGAGCATGCAGTGGCAGTACGAGGCAAAAAATAACAATACTTAAGCAATCAAAGAGCATCTCCCAACACAAATTTTAGCAGAAGGCTTTTGTAGGCAGAGAAAAACTTCTAGCAAAATAAAAACAATGCAAAGATAATTCAGTACATTCAAAACCAAAAAAATAAATGCATACAAATCAATAGCTGAGCATTCAAATTAAATACATTGACAATACAAAAGAAGTCTTGCAAGCAATCCAGTAACTGGGCGTTCAGACTATAGAATTTTGCAGAAATACGGTTGTAAACTTATTGGATGTCGGCTTTGTAGTCCAATACACAAAACTTTGATCTTCAAAAGTCCAAGTACAAAACAAGTTACTTGCGTGCTGTGCTTCGGTCCAGGAAAGAGATAAAAACTGTTACTGGCTCAGTTGGCTGGGCTTTAACACAGCCAAAGAACTAACCGATTATCAACTCTTTTCCCCACTGTGGGACTTCTGGCTTCTCTTGGCCAACTCATCCTTTTTGTGGCCCAATTGTACAGAATTATTCAAGTAAATATTATTTGATCTTTGCCTGCACATTTTAGAAAGAGCAGCCTTGTTTTTCCCCCCACAAGAAGACATCTCACCACGCCACTGTGCAGGTTACACCAGGAATGCTGTTCCTGTGAAGAGGCCAGCTTATGGGCATATGTCACCTCGAGCCATCTCAAGAAACTGCCTTCTCTGGGCCTTTGGCACCCTCATGAGGGATATACCCATCAGATCATCAGTGCCTATCATAAGTTTAGCAGTGGTTACTACACTATCCTCACATTTACCTAGGACCCCTGGAGCCAGTCCCCCACCTGTCATGGCTTGAGGCCCACATATACTCACCACGGTCTATGTTGTTGCACTGAAGCAAGCAGTGGTGTGCAACTCTGTCCGTATTTTTATGCAGATCTATGTGGAAAAAAATTAGGGAGGAGTTGTGGCACTTATCTCTTGATGTCTGCTAACCCCTTAAATCTAACAATGTCCATTTATCTGGTTGTTTTTCAGTGACCTGGGCTCGGATATTTCTGAGGGTCACCCCCTACACAACTACGTAAAGAGTGACCAGGATAAAGAGGAAAAAGAAATAGACATGGGAGGACATGTTCTCGGTCAAGAGTTCCGAGTCCACAGTTTGAGATCAAGGAATGGAAAGAACACATAATGGAGGAGAGACGAAAGGACAAAGAGGAAAGGCAGAAGGACAGGGAGGTGCATCGTGAAGTGCACCAAGACATCAAGCAACTCCTCAGACAACAAACTCAGATGCTCCAAAGCATTATGAAGCAAAGCATGCAATGGCCTATACCCCAGCAGCCATTACACTGTGTGGACAATTCCTTTTTCCCAGTGCTAGGAGTGTACACTGCCCTCAAGGCATAAGCATGCCTTGCAACAGGATCCTTTCCACTCAACCCCAGTGAACAATATGGAGAACTTGCTTAGAGTACCCATGCTCTGACCTGTGTTGCAGCCCAGAGAGGCCAGCACCATGTACTTTAGCTTTTTTAGCAGTGTATATGCTGTTTATTACTGCACAAACAAGCTCCATTTTGCAGAAAACATGATTTATTTTCTTGGTCTTAAAATACAGAAATGCAAACCTCCCACATTAAACACCTCACCAGATTCCTAAAAGGTCCTAATTCATAACCTGGCCATGGACGGTGTATTCACAAAGTAACACACTCTCTGAACCACCCGTCTTTTGCTGATACAAGTTATCGCTGTGAGGATGCACTGTACTGGCAAAGGCGGCCAAGTATGAATGCAGTGTAGTGACATAGCAATGCTGGCAGAAACTTTGAGTAACTTTCTACTAGAGATGTGGCCTATGAGAGATAGGGACACTCCCTGCTAGGGAAAGCTTCATTTTAACTAGATGAGTCACACTAACATCTGGAGAAATGGATCTATCCTTCAGGCAGTAGATTGGGAACTGAGGCAAAAAGAGAGGAAGTGGCTTGCCTAAAGTCTCACAGACAGAGCCAGGCATTGAAGCCACAGCTTCTGAATCCTAGTCCACTACCTAAACCTCAAGGCCAGGCTGGTGAGGGAGAGACCCATATTTAGTTACTAAGCTCACCCAACACAACCGGGTTAGGACCACAATGAAAGCAGATCGATCAGCCCATGGGAAAGAAGCGATCACTTTATGTGCTCAGCAGTGATCCTTCCAGCTGCCCTAGAAGTACAGTCCAGCATGAACTGCATCTAGTCCTTGGTTGAAGGGCGCCATTAAGTCAATGCAACATCATTACAGGGAAAAATGAAGAGAAACCCTCACCCGCTTATACAGCCTGAGCCCTGTACAGGATACACACCTGCGTGGCTCATTCAGACCCTTCATCCCCCTTAACCCCCACACAGTACATCTCACAGCTCCTCCTAACAATCAAAGTGGGGAAAGGTGGAAAATAAACCAACCCAGCAGAGCAAAATCAGAAGCAACAGCACTCCAAAAAAAAAAAAAAAATCAAACCTGGAAGAGCAGCAGCGGCAACAGAGAGGAATCTCTTTCCAGCTGCTCCACGCCGGCCACGTGAGAGCACACCCAGGAGGTGCAGGAACGGGAAGGCAAGTGAGAGTGACCATTTTCAAAGGTCACACTGGAAGTCAAATGGCAGTAATTGAAAGGGGAGGAAACAACTGGAACATATCTGGATATGCAGCTCCCTGCATTTCCAAAGGCTCCTCTCTGCAGGGGGAAGGAAGGCTGCCTCATTCTCCATGCTGAGCTGCTAAATGAATTTCCATCACATAAGCAGAGAAGGGAGGGGGAGGGTGCTGGTGACTTCCAGCCCTAGCAACTGGAGAGTAATTGTGTCCCTGGACCGGGCAGCTGCTGCTTCCTGCCCCTGAATGGAAACAAAACAACACCATGTATATTTTAAAGGATAATTTGGTTTAAAAAAACCAAAACCAAACACCAGGCAACAACACACCACACAAAACTAGGAATGCTCTTCCCCCATTTCCCGCTGAAGGCATCTGGGAAAGGAAAAGCCCTTGGGGGGCCCAGCCACAGCTGTATAGTATAAGAGGAGAAAGTAAAGGGAATCAGGAATCGGATACAAGCTGGCGAAGAGATGATAAAATAAGCCAAACAGCAATGGGCCAGATTGAGAGAAGCTCTTGTGGGAGGGGGAGCCCATGCACAAGAAACCTGCCCCCTTGTGCATCCCACAGGGACTGCCTACCCCCTTCCTCCCCTTGGAGAGCAGAGCGCCCAAAGGGGTGCCAGGAGGAGGCAAGGCTGTGTGCACATCCACCCTGCAGAGTGTGATCTGTGCCTGCCTCATGGCTGGTGCAGTGTGCATAGCTCCTCGTGCACCAAACAACCAAATACAGCCCCTCCTCTCCGGGGCAAAGGGTGGCTGTGCTCTGCTTAGCCCCATACACAGGGCTTAGTTCATAGCACTCCACGGGTCTCCTCACGCTACTGAACAGAGTGAAGGAGACAGAAGCCCCTGCCATGAGTGACACATGAAAGATGGGAGTGAGGCCTCCCTAGACCTCAGGATACCCAGGTCCCACTATATAGGTGGGGCCCCTGAGGCACAGGGTGTTTACCAGCAGCGTTGGAGAGTCGGGGTGGGTGCTTGTCTGAAGCACCAGCCCAGACTCAGGAAGGGCAAATGCCCTTTGGTGCACAGAGAGAGCACATGCGGGGATGGCCATTGCTATGTGGGGATTGTCTTGTTCTGAGTTGGTACAGCACCTAGCACAATGTCCATGACTGGGGCTCCTATGCACCACAGCCATGCAAACAATAAACGATAATATACCCTGGCAAAGGCACCCAGTAATAATTTGGTGTCCCTGGGATAAATGTCCTCCTGTGCAGCCCTTTGTTCTCTTTAACGTGCTTCGCTGCACTGCCAAACGATGACTCAAACTTACTTTACTATAGTTTGCTGAATGCTGTGTACGGCGCTTACCTTCTGACAGCAGTTTCATTAAATAGAAGTCACTATCTCCCAGCAAGCTATATTCCTCTGGCAATCAGGACCATCACTTTCTTGGCATATTGCTTTTTCCACCAGGAGTCTGCCAGTTTTCCAATCCAAGAAGGAAGTGAGTTCAAAAACAAGGGGCCACCTACAGGGATGGGGGTGGGAACCCCTCATGAGGTCATTTAGCAGCATTTCATTCAAATTCTTCCCTTGAGCCGAGGGGTTTGGTGTGGGGGGATCCATAGAGAAGGGTTGGGGTGGAGCCTCTCAACTCTGTGGATCCCCAGAATCCACAAGAAGAGGGAACCCTTTGTTCTGTGAAAGATTGGACCCTTCTTGCTGCTCCCCTGTCCCCACATACCCCTAATAATATGGCTTCTGCAGGAGCCATGCTGCCATTGGCCAGGCACCTGCACCCAAGCACCCTCTGTGACATAGCCTGATTTAAAGCTGTTTCGAGCATTGTTAGGTTAAAGGTGCAGATTGCTGTGTCTACAGAAGGGGGAATGCCCTGGAGAGCAGGGGCCCTTCCTCTCATATCTATCAATCCAGGCATTTATATGGCCCATCATCATAGCATCTCAGCTCCCAGCATTTCCCTCCTTCCACAAAGCCCAGGGGATTTCTGCAATGATTCCTCTCTGCTTGCATGAACCAAAGGGGCTGTCTCACCAGAAGACGATGATATCTTGCATTTGAATAGTTCCTTTCACCCCAAGAAGCATAGCATTTTACAAAATGATATACGATCTATATGGGGAGCTTTTCTTCCCTCACTAAACCACAATCACTTCTGGAATGAAATGTGGCACTTCTTGAATATCACATAGTAACCGTACATCATAGTTTAGGACAGGAAGTGAAGAAGTGGAGGGATCTGTAGGGAGACAGATCATAATTTTGTAAGTGGGGACTTAATTAGGACAAGCCTCTTGTCTTGTGAAAACTGCAAGGGAATCTTTGAGCACAAGAATATTCCTCCTTCCCAGCTCGGTTAGTATGACTGGGTTGTCCAGGGTTCTGTCCCTACAAAACCCCCTTTCATTTCGATGGCCCTTTTGCTGACCTGCAGGTTTTAGAGGCCTGGGGAAATGATACAATACACACAATATCAGTAAACAAAAACAATTAAAAAGACAATGTCATGTCCTTCATGTCTGAAGCAGCCTGAGGCTTCTGTGCCACTTCTTTCTAGAAAGGACACTTAAGGGACTGTTGTTAGAATATTATTTATAGTCATACACTTAGTTCCAGGGTTACAGCTTCCTTTGGATTATTTGAAGCGGAGGGCACTTGCAAGAACAAGGGGGAGTCTGCAAACATGCCCTGTAGGGAGTTCCATCATCAGCGTAGAGCAAGGCTGAACAGAATGTTAGGAGTCCCCTGGAGAGACAATGTCTCCCAGCCTAGCTCACCCTCTCTGATTTCCAAATAGTCCCCCTAAATAGACTCCTGCCTTCCTCCCATCTCTGAGCCCTTGGTTTTTCTAAGGGCTCCCGTTGACTTCAGTGGACTCTGGATCAGGCTCCAAGTGAGGCAGCTCAGCCCACCCAGTCACCAGCCAGTATCAGTCAGCTGTGTGCTTCACTGGTGCGTGCTGCCCTGCAGACCACGGGCTTGGCTCTCAAGTGTCCTGTCTCGATCCACTGTCCCATCTAGCACTGAGTGTCAGCAGATAGCAGTCCTGAACTGCCACAGCACCAATGGCTTCCTGCCCCCGGTCACAAAAAGGAATGGTGTGGGATTAATTTGGTTTGCTGTGCTTTTTAATTCAAACCTGCTCTCTCTTAGCTCAGGGCAGGAGTGGGGAGGGATAGCTCAGTGGTTTGAGCATTGGCCTGCTAAACCAGGGTTGTGAGTTCAATCCTTGAGGGGGCCATATAGGGATCTGGGGCAAAAACTGGGGATTGGTCCTGCTTTGAGCAGGGGGTTGGACTAGATGACCTCCTGAGGTCCCTTCCAACCCTGATATTCTATGATTCTACCGCAGTGGCTTTTGCTATCCCAGGCAGCTCTTCTTGCTCTCAGCATGGTGACTTTTTACATTTTATCCTTCCTTCACCAGTGCTTGCAAAACAGAAAGCAACATTTTGCTCAGAATGAACAGATTTGAGATCTCCTCTCTCCCTTCCGCATCCCTCCGCAGGCCTTGCCTTTTCTTTCCTCCCCTCCTATGATCGGCCTTCCCCAGCTCCTTCCCCATCCCCACCCTTCCAACTGTCCCTTGGCTGGAAATCCGCTCACCGCTACTGACACTGTGGCTAGACTGTGCTGAGGGTGCACTGCAGGGGAGTGGCCTGCAAATCATCCCTGAAGACAAGTCAGGCTGACTCCAGAAGGGCGCATTTAGCACAGTGGGGCACCAGAAAAGTCTACTGGAGGTCGATTCCGGAGAGGGAGAGGAATTATTTAAGCTCAGTACCAGTGTGGACACAAGAACAAATGGATATAAACTGGCCACCAGGAAATTTAGACTAGAAATTAGACGAAGGTTTCTAACCATCAGAGGAGTGAAGTTTTGGAACAGCCTTCCAAGGGAAGCAGTGAGGGCAAAAGATCTATCTGGCTTTAAGATTAAACTTGATACGTTTATGGAGGAGATGGTATGATGGGATAACATGGTTTTGGTAATTAAATATTCATGGTAAATACGCCCAATGGCCTGTGATGGGATATTAGATGGGGTGGGATCTGAGTTACCCAGGAAAGAATTTTCTGTAGTATCTGGCTGATGAATCTTTCCCATATGCTCAGGGTTTAGCTGATCACCATATTTGGGGTCGGGAAGGAATTTTCCTCCAGGGCAAATTGGAAGAGACCCTGGAGGTTTTTCGCCTTCCTCTGTAGCATGGGGCACAGGTCACTTGCTGGAGAATTCTCTGCTCCTTGAAGTCTTTAAACCACAATTTGAGGACTTCAATAGCACAGACATAGGTGAGAGGTTTTTTGCAGGAGTGGTGGGTGAAATTCTGTGGCCTGCGTTGTGCAGGAGATCAGACTAGATGATCATAATGGTCCCTTCTAACCTAAATATCTATGAATCTCTGATTCTGGGCTGCATCTCCTGAGAGACAGAGCACCGAAAGGGCAGGCCAGGAGCAGAGGAAACAAAGATGGATGTAAGACATCTATGCACCCTCCACCTGCTGGGTGGAATAGCCACTGGCATAAGTTAGAACAGCCCTGAGCAGCCTCTCTAGGGCTTCCTGTAGGCTGCCCAGTAGCTCAGAATCCTCACAGTGCAATGGGCATGGCCGCTCCTGCTCCCACTCCCAGCCTCAACACAGGTGTATCTTCCCTGGCTCCTGTATGGTCTGTATATGCTGCTGGGGCAGAGACAGAATTGTCCCCAATGGTATCTTCCTTCTATAGTCCTTTCAGTCTTCATTTCCTAATAAGACCAAAAGCACAGCCATACTGAGTCAGACCAGTGGTCCATCTAGCCCACTATCCTGTCTCTGGTGGTGGTCAGTGCCAGAGCTTCAGGGGAGTGTAAAGAACAGGGCAATTTTGGAGATATTCACCCCGTCTTCCCCCTCCTGGTTTCTAGCAGTCAGTGGTTTAGGGTCCCCCGAGCATGGGGTTGCATCTCTGACCATCTGAGCTAATAGCCATTGATGGACCTACCCTCCATCAACTTACCTAATTCTTTTCTGAACCCAGTTATATTTTAATACCACCCCCCCCCACACACACACTTTGCTTGGTTTCTGATCCAGTCCATAATGCACAGACAACCCCACGCCCCAGACAGCCTTGCTCCTCTGTCCCAACAAACCATGGGTGCTGAGGTATGTTCTGATCCCTTCTCCTGCATTTAAACCAGAAGATGATCCGATAACTTTGCTAAAGCAACTTGCAATCCGTTTACAAACAAATCGCTGTCCATAGTGCAGGAAGCCCCAGAAAGGAGCAAGCGGTGGGGGCCATATAACCGGAGTACACACAGAATGTCTCCTGGATTTGAGGGGCCCGGAGCTGACCCCCAAGAGACCATATCAGAAGTAGGGAGCGAGATCTGAATACAGAAAATTTTCCTCTTATCTGTTGATGCCTCACTTCCATCTCTGCTCCATCTCCTTATCATTACGACATCCTCCTCCTCTGCCCTCCTTGAGCTTCCCAGGCCACAGTGAGTGAAGAATGCCACTGTGTCTGCCATCTCATGCCATGCAAGGACGCACAGCACATATCACCTTGTCCTCACAGAGCTCCAGGGGCTCCCCATTCATTTCAGGAACCAACTCAGTTACCCTTCGTACTCCTTAGCCTCTTTCGCTGGTGTAGCTTCTGGGTCTCCTCTCTCTACCCCTTTCCCTGCTCATCTAGAACTGGCCATTTTTCTGGTCCTAAATTGGCACCTGCCTTGGCTGTTAAGATAGCCTTTTCCCTTATAACTCCTGCGATCTGGAAAAGCCTTTTTTCAATCTTTCTGCCTCATCGACTCTCCATCTACTTTCAAATCTCATCTGAAAACATCTCTTCTCCTTTAGCTATGCTTCTTAATTTCTCTCTTCCTCTGCTATTATGCATTATTTAAGTCTGCTAGGTATCTTGGGAGGCTGAAAGACACTCTACAAAATAAACCTGAAATGGTTTGTACTGGCAGTGGAGATTTGCTTTTCCCTTCAGTCTCCAGTGGAGAGCAGGCTCCATTTTGGTGCTGATGGAGAGCAGCATTGTCTGTGTGGGGAAGTATTGGTGGTCACTTAGCAATCAGAAGGGGTCCTTCACTGCCTTGCTTCCTCTTTAAAACCCATAAATTTGCATGGAATGGAGGGTACTGCTCTGTGTCAAAGAGCTCCCTCGCTGGATCCCAGCCTGCAAAGAGAAGCAGGAGTGATCCCTTGGAATGTGGATGGGAGGCAAGCAGCTGATGCAAGGTGTTGCAAAGTTGTAAGGCTTATTACTAATGGAGGAGGCCAAACGCTTACCGGTAACTGTCTGTTTTCTCATACAGCACACGCAGGTATAAATACCTGAGCGAGATGCTTCATAAAGACCATTGGTCAGCACTTCTCAAGTGGAGATGAGGGCCCCACGTGGGATGGGAATGGGTAACCGGTCACAGCAGAATTGTCAAATGTGACAGCTGCTAAGCTACAGGAGGAGCAAGGTTAGAGTAAGGAAGAAACGTTTTGCTCACTTCTGTGGCTGCTGCTTTCCTGTCCCCTCCCCCACTGCAACTTCATTCCTTCCTCCCTTGATAAGGGCCCTACTGCCTTGACCCAGCAACCCCTACTGCTCACAGTACTCAGCCAGTCCCCTGCCATGGTCACCTTGCTAGCTCCCCATCATGGTGATGGTTTCTGGAATAACATTCAGTGGGCAGGGATGGGGGCGGGGGGGAAAGAAACTCTAACATCCACCAGCCCCCCACAAAAGCATTAGCACCCTAATCCCTCACCCATCAATCCCAACTCACACCCCATTAGCAACACCAACCCCCAACATTCAGCCACCCAGCAGTATCCAAACCTTCCCCCAGCCTCCAGCCAGCAAGCAACTTAATGCAGCAGCCCCATCCTTTCCCCCAGCAGTTTCCCAGCACCCAGCCAGCAAGCACCTCTATGCACCAGCCCCAAGACTTCCTCCCAGTACCTCCACCAGCCACCCTGATCCTTCCCCAAACATTCCCATTAGCCAGCCTCCCTCAAAAAAAAATCCTCCTATTTGCTTCAGCTGTGCCTGCACTCCTTTGGGATTGTCTCTCCAGTATTCTAGTGAACAAACTCCCTGGCAAGAACACTCTCAGAAAAAGGAACCTTTAAGTAAATAGAAAACATTCACACACAGCAAAGTGGGAGTGGATATGGGGAGGGTGCAATTGTGTTATTAATGTATCCTATTATCCAGATAACCACTTTTAAAAACTAAATGTTGAGACAAATTTTGGAGGCCACTTGGTGAGAATGATGAGTGGAGAAGATCAACCAGGGAAGTGTGGGAGGTCTATGGAAAAACTAGTATAGTAAATGGAGTGAAAGCCGAACAATTTCAGTGGCAGGACAGGTGGTTAGGATGACAGAAGACAGATTAGCTAAGCAGCTCTTGGAAAGACATCCTTAAGTTGTTCAACCTTGTGGCTGACCAACAAAAAGATGGAGGGATAACCCAAGCAAGTTCTTATGCCCCTGGCAGAAAGAGAGAAGGGCAAATTGTAAAAGTGGCTGAAGACCTCCCTGACCTATAGAGCTAGGGAATACAGTAGGTATTATCAGGATGTGGGCAATTGCCACTGAGCCCCTTCATTTAAATGTAGCCCCCTCCTTCCCTTACCTGCTATCTCTTTTATTATTATTCATACTACAGTACCACCTACAGGCCATGACCAAGATCAGGGTCACATTGTGCTAGGTGCTGCATAAGCCCATAGTAAGAGACAATCCCCGCCTTAAAGATGCTAAATGGACAAGGAAGCATGATTATCCTCATTTTAGATAAAGAACTGAGGCACAGGGAGATCAAAGCTCAAGGTCCCAAAGCCAAGAATTGAATGCAGAGCTGCTGAAACCCAAACCAGTGTCTCTGAACCTCAAAACCAAATGTCTTTGTCTGATCTGTCTTTTTAGAGTGTAACTACTTTGAGGCAGGGGACTGTGCCTTCTTTTGTGTTTGTGCAATGGCTAAAATGTTGTGGGCCTGACTAGAGATATTATACTAAATGTGTGTCAGTTTCACACTGTTAAATGCAAACATACTCACCGGAAACCTTCACCTACAAGCTATGCTCGTCCAGTCAAAGAACACAGATAATGCCATGTGGCCCACGTGTTCAGTCAAAACTAGCCAACACAGAATCACCTGCAGACCACAAACTGTTTAGTGAATAATCTGACTGATCAATAAATTTGAGAAAACAATAAACTGGCTGTTGGAACATTTTGAAGCATAAAGAGGCTAAATTTGTTGAATAAATAATTTGCTATAAGTTATTTACTGGGTTGTGCTTACAGCTATTATATTAATGTATTCCCCTATTTACCATATAACACTAACAGCAATTAGGGTGGAATGATCCCAGCAAGCCGGAGTGCAGGAATGCTGTACCGTTATCCACGACTGCTTGGCTATTTGATAACTGCACAATATGCTAATATATGCAGCCTGATTGGCTACTAATTGCCCTTAAGCAGTCCGAGTGCAAGGGATTTGCATTTAGAAGGTATGATTATTCCTTACTTTTGCAGTCACTATGCAAATCATTTTACTTTGGCTTTTGTCCTGTGAGCTCCTCATCCTTGTAACTGACAATATACCTGGCCACACCAATTTCTCACCCCCACAGGCCCTTAATTCTTGAGCCCCACTTAAGTCAAGAACTTAAGAACTCCTTCAGCCCCACTTAAGAACTCCTGCTGATTTGACGTGAGACAAGATTTTGACCAAAGTGTAGACCCACTGAACCGAGTTCGAACTGGAAGTGGGTCAGGCCACTTAAAAATTGAGGTTATTTGGTCTGTACTGTAGCTATGACCACTTTCAACATTACTTCACCTGACCCTGGTTTTAAAATGGGTTAGGAAATGTCCCCACTGTAGGCAGCCCAGTGCACCTGAGCTCATCTCTGCCCGTTTCAGAGCTGACGAGGAGCCCTGGCTCCCACATTTAGCTTTTACGTCTAATTTGACTAAAGACTGTTGCTGCGGGAGGGGAGGGAGAGGAGTGTCAAATGGAGCATTTACAAAACAAATAGAACTTCATAAACAATAACTCAGCTAGGACTCTTGGGTAAATCTTTCTTGGGAGCAATGAGAAGCAAGGGGCTTTGAGATGAGGGGACAGGTTAGGTGAGTATAGTCAGTATAATAACTTCAGTGTTTGCTTCCTGTTCACATGGTATAATCACAGCCTAAGCTACTAAACTCTAAGGAATTCAATATGGAATTTATTACCTATAAAAACTTCAGCCATCATGTTCCACATTTGTTTAGCTCGAGATAGTCAGTCACCCTCTCTCTCTCTCTGGCCCAAGGGGCTATTTAAGTATTTATCCACAGTGAACAAGCTACTGGGCCAGAGAGAGTTAGAATGGCTTTGTAGTCCTGGGAAGTGAGACCCCCACATTCCAGTCCCCATCCTCCAATCATTTATTCAGTATTATTCACAGGGGAACAGCTTCAATAGGAGAGACTGAGGGAGCCCCACATCAAAATATCCCAGAGCACGAGAGGTGGGAGATCCCTCCTCAAATCGTTTCTCCCCCTGCACCTCTGGCAGAGATGGGGGATTGAACCTGCATCTACCATGCAAGTGCTGTACTCACTGGGCTAAAAGTTCTAAGGTGACCATCTCCTCCCCTTGTGTTGTGTGGAGCAGGCAGGTACCTAACTCATTCCCTCAAAGAAAGGCTCAGGTACCTAAGATGGCTGACTCCAGGTGACTGGTTTCCATTCATGGATTGCTAAACAAAGATAGGTGCCTGCTTAGACGCATACATGACCCCCCATGGTCAGAGTCTCCCATTGACTAGATTAGACTGGGGACTACCTAGGATTGGCTTTTGTGGGTCACATTTCAAGGTGCCTGTCTCTCCCCATTCATTGTAGAGGAGCCCCAGTGCCTAATTTGACTGTGTGAATGACAGTGTGCCTGTGATTTTCTAGGCACCTAAAAGTTAGGCACCACAGTGCAATGCCTAAATCCCTTCATGGATCCCAGCCCATGTGACTGGGCTTTGGGTTTTCTGTCTCTCATGCTGGGCAAGCATATCCATTCCCTATCTCTCCCATCAGTTTCAGCAGGTTAAGAGAAAAGGAGAACAAGAAACCTTCTGTGCGTGCCCACATACATATACATGTGCTCCCTCTGCAGAGTTGTTGTTACATGCAGTCACTACTGGAGCTTGTCAGTCGCAGATTTTAGGAGCAACTAACACTGCTAATTACACTGCTTCCACCAGATCACACGCACACCAAAAAAGCCAACAACAAAAATCTGAACTCTCGCTCCAAAGACAATGTAACAGTTCTTTAAAAAAGAGTTCATTAAAGCAAAGAAATATCCTAAATAAAGCTAATGCACTCCCTCCTGTTTCAACAAGCTTCATGCATAATGGATAAACAAAGCTTCGTCTGCTTTAATTTGGTTTCAAAATTAATTTGACCCAACACAAAATTAGTAGGCAGTTAAAGCTTTTGTTGCTGTACAGGTTCAGGATATACTGAAGGAGGAGGTTAGCAAAGGGCAATACTTTATTCCCCTAAGTAAAATAATTAATTCATGCACACTTGAGGTGGGGAATTTATTCCTCTTGCCAAAAAACTAAGCTTATTTCTATGTTTTATCGGAGAATTTAAATTCCCAGGGCCAGATCCTATGTCCTGTTCTGGGGAAAGTAGCTGGATCTCCCTTACTGTGGGACTTTTTCTAGTCTGGATAGGGTACAGAATGGATGCAGTCATCTTCTATGCCATCCCTCCTAACAGTCTCTGGCTTTGGGGGTATATAGGTGGCAAGAAGGGGCATAGCCACAATGTGTTGTGCTCTGGTTATCCCAGGCTGGAGGATGGCCCCCTAGGGGTTGTGGACAGCCAGCAGAGGTTAAAGCAGCCACGAGGCTGCTCTAATCTATGCCAGGACCATTGTAGAATCAGCCTCCCAGGATCCAGGAATGGAAACTAGCTTCTTTACATCACCCTTGACCCCCACCTGCACCCAGAACAAACCCTGAGTGGGTGTTGCTAAAGCTAGCGTTGGGTCACTTTTACAGTCCCTCAATCCTCAACCAACTCAGTGGTCAGCTGAACAGATTAGAGGATCTTCTGAACTATGCTGACTGCCAGTAGTCCGCTTTCCAGCAGCTGGGAATCACCCAGGCACAGGGATGAGCCCCTGATAAATAAGCAATGGGTCAGAGAATCCAGCCATTGTATGTGCCTAGCTCGGAGTAATACTGGGGCAGTGACTCAGCCAGTGCACGGCAAGCATTGTGTTAGTGCTCTTTTGAATGTGACAAGCAGATTTAAGGCTAGATCCTCAGTTGGTGTAAATCAGTGTAGCTAGATCAACTTTGTTTGGGCTATGGTGATTTACACCAGTGGACGATTGGGTCCTTACTAACTAGAAATAGCTCTTATAGTTAAGTTTGCCGTGCTTTGTGTGTGTTTATAATTACATGTAATGTAATTATTACTACTGTTACTATTTATTTTATGGTATGCTGGAGACAAAGTAATGATCCCTGCCCAAAAGAGCTTGAATCTTCAAATGTAGACATGATACTATCAGTGAGAGTGACAAACTCTAGGGAGGAAGGATGAAATTCAGAGCAATACAATTACTCAGATGCTGTCTAGGCAGGCGTACAGCATTAAAGATTTGTTACATGGTATATAAACATATGTGCATGTATAAAATTGAAGACTGTGAATATTCTTGGCTTGTTTCTTATGGGCATAAAAGAAAAGGTGAGTTTTAGGAGGATTTAAATTAGAAATAAAGATGTATAATAGGTACCCTCTTGGTACATGCAGTACACTATTAATTCCCTGTATTAGGACAAAAACTCGTTTCATTGTTCATTCAGTGAAAAAAAATCCTACTAATATTTTCCAATATTTATTGCAAAGAGTTAAGCAAGACCTGAACACAAGACCTGATAGTAATGGGGGACTTTAACTACCCAGACATCTGTTGAAAAGTAATATGCCAAAACACAGTTTTTGGAATGTACTGGGGACAACTTTTTGTAACAGAAAATGAAGGAAGGACAGCCATTTTAGACTTGATTCTTACCAGCAACGAGGAATTGGTTGGGAATCTGAAAGCAGAAGAGAATTTGGGTGAAAGTGATCACGAAATGATAGATTTCATGATTCTACAGAAAGGAGTGAGAGCAGCAGAATAAGGACTATGGAAACCAAAAAACAAAATTAGACTTTAACAAACTCAGAGAACTTGTAGGTAAGGTCCTATTGCATGAAAATCTAAAGGAAAAAGAAATTCAGGAGAGTGGGTAGTTTCTCAGGACGACAATATTAAAGGCACAACTGAAAACTATCTCAGTGCAAAGAAAAAGGATAAGAATAGTAAGAGGGCAATATGGCTGTACCAGGGGCTCGTTAGTGACCTGAAAATCAAAAAAGAATCCTACAAAAAGTGGAAACATGGACAAATTGCTAAGGAAGTGCACAAAAGAACACCACAAGCATGTAGAAACAAAATCAGAAAGGCTGAGGCACAAAATGAGTTATACAGGGCAAGGGACATAAAATGTAATAAGAGTTTTTTAAATATATTAGAGCCATGTAAAGATGAAGGGAAGTGTAGGTCTTCTACTTAGCGGGGAAGGAGAGCTAGTAAATGATGGCATCAAGATGGCTGAGACGTTTAATGCCTATTTTGTGTCAGTCTTCACTAAAAAGGTTAATGGTCATCAGATATTCAGCACACTCTTAACAAGTGGAAAGGAATACAATACAAAATAAGGAAAGAGCAGGTTAAAACAATCTTGGAACTGTTAGCAATTATCTTTGAGAACACACGGAGGACAGGTGAGGTCCCACAGGACTGGAGAAGAGCAAATATAGTACCTATCTTTTAAAAAGAGAACAAAGAGGACCCAGGGAATTATAAGCCAGTCAACCTAACTTCAATATCTGGCTAGATACTGGGACAAATTATAACCTATCAATTTTTAAGCACCTAGAGCAGTGGTGGGCAACCTGCAGCCCACCGTTTCCCGCAGCTCCCATTGGCCAGAAATGGCGAACCGCGGCCACTGGGAGCTGCAGGGGGCTGTGCCTGCGGACAGTCAACATCAGCAAAATGTCTCGCGACCCACAGTCAGATTACCCTGATGGGCTGCAGGTTGCCCACTAGCGACCGAGAGGATACTAGCATTATAAGGAATAGTCAGCATGGATTTGTCAAGAGCAAATTATGCCAAAGCAAACTAATATCCTTCTTTGACAGGGTTACTGGCTTAGGGAATAGAGAGGAAACAGTAGACAGGATATATCTTGATTTTAATAAGGCTTTTGACACAGTCCCACATGACATTCTCATAAGCAAACTAGGAAAATGTGGTCTATGGTCTAAAATTACTATGAGGTGGATGCTCAACTGGTTGAAAGACCATACTCACAGAAAGAAAAGGAGGACTTGTGGCACCTTAGAGACTAACCAATTTATTAGAGCATAAGCTTGTTATCAATGCTTAATTGTCCAAGTGGGGGGGCATATCTAGTGGGATCCCACCGGGGTCAGTCCTTGGTTCTATACTGTTCAATATTTTCATTAATGGTTTGGATAATGGAGTGGAGAGTATGCTTAATAAATGTGCAGATGACACCAAGCTGGGAGGAGTTGCAAGCACTTTGAAGGACAGTTCATATTACCTTGACATCCTGGAGAATTGGTCTGAAATCAACCCAGGGTCAAGCCAGAGTCAATAACTGCAATTAAGGCGAGGAAGCTGGAATAAGGAGCAAGGCGAGGTCACAGGAACAAAGAACAGGAATCAGGCAAGGAGGCGGGAACTTGGTCTGTTCAGCAGCAGGCTTAGCAACTATTTGCACCGATAAAGGGTAAATCATGAACTGGAAGTGTTATGCTAAGAAGTGTCCAATCAGCAGTCTGCTGCTGGTCAGCAGGCCTAGCCCCTGTTTGAGGGTATCAGCTGCAGTTCTGTTTGGGCTTGCAGTTTGGTGGCGCAGAGGGTAAGGTTCTTGCTCACTAGACCTGTGTTTGAGACATGTGGTGCCTGATGCTCCTGAGAGTGGTTCAGGGTGCCATGGGTACAGGATGATCCTTGTGGAAGGCCTATAGTTTTGCAGGGGTGTGAATATGATGAGCCCAAGAGCATTCTTTGGGCCCATAACTTTCTCAGTCAATCAAATAATCCAGTTCTTGCTCCTCTGCATATTTGGGAATCCAGGGTGTCCTCAACTACATATTCCTAAGGGTCCTGCACTTGAACCATGGGTGAGAGCACTGGATGCCAGTTGGGAAATGGATTGTCGAGAAAAGTTCTCAGGAGAGATGCATGAAATACCGGATGGATCTTCCAGGACTAAGGGAACCGCAACTCAAACACCACCAGACTGATTTGTTGAAGAATGTTGTAAGGGCCTGTGTATTGATGATCCAATTTGTGTGTAGGTCATCTGGGATGTAGATACTTAGTGGACAGCCAAATTTTCTGACCAGTCTTCAGAGGTAGGACCTCTTGGCGATATTTTTTGGCATGATGTTTGTAGACTATTTGGGGAATTTCAGATGCTTTTTTAGGTTAGCCTGGGTCTTATGAATAGTCTCTGGTAGACCTGAGGCAGCAGAAACTGCTGTGGATGAGGGGACAGAGAGATGGAAATGTGGATGAAAACCGTAAGTGGAGAAGAAAGAACTGAATCAAGTGGAAGCATGTTCTGTGTTACTGTGAGTAGATTTGGCTAATGAGAGTAATGTGGCCTAGTTACTTTGGCAGTGGTTCAGAAAACAACATAGATACTATTAAAGTATCTGGCTGACCCATTCCAACTGGCCATCTATCTGGGGGTGATGAGAGATGGATGTATGGGAATGGAAATCCGGGAGGTGAAACTCTTCCTTCCAAAACCTGGATACAAACTGAGGGCCTCGGTCTGTGCTAAGATGATGAGGGAGGCCACGGAGGGAAAAATCATGCATAATTGGGAGTTGTGTGGTAATTTTCAGTCGGGAGGCACACACATGGTATAAAATGGGCCATTTTGGTGAGCTAATCCATTATGGTTAGTATGGTGGTTTGTCCTTTAGATTCTGGTAGTTCTGTTAGACATGACCGGGTTGGGAAGAGGTTTCAGATGGTAACAGAAGACTGAAAGGCTTGCTTCAGGAGGTCTTAGGCCAAGTGCAGATGTTGCAGGACCTGATGTAGGATCGAAAAGTGTCCTGCATCTGCAGTCATCAGAATGAGTGAGCTACTGCACAACAAACATTAGATTGTCCAAAGTGACCCGCTGTAAGGTTGTGTTGCATCCGCAGCACCCCAAGTCATGGGAGACCATCAGGGACGTAAAGATGGTCATTAACATAGAAGAGATCATTGTGCCAGGAGTAATGGTGTAGGGCAATGCCAGGGAAGCTGTCCTTAGATGATACAAGCTTTACACTTCTTTCTCTACAGAGGGCTGGTCACCTCCTCCCCATGGTGTGCTGCCCAGTGCAGCAGTCTGGGAGCTGACCTTGTTCGTGAAGACAGAGGCAAAAAAAGCATTGAGTACATTAGTTTTTTCCACATCCTCTGTCACTAGGTTGCCTCCCTCATTCAGTAAGGGGCCCACACTTTCCTTGACTTTCTTCTTGTTGCTAACATACCTGAAGAAACCCTTCTTGTTACTCTTAACATCTCTTGCTAGCTGCAACTCTAGGTGTGATGTGACCTTCCTGATTTCACTCCTGCATCCTCAAGCAATATTTTTATACTCTTCCCTGGTCATTTGTCCAGTCTTCCACTTCTTGTAAGCTTCTTTTTTGTGTTCAAGATCAGCAAGATTTCACTGTTAAGCCAAGCTGGTCATCTGCAAACTTTGCCACCTCACTATTTACTCCTTTTTCTAGATCATTTATGAATATGTTGAACAGCACTGGGACACTGCTATTTACCTCCCTCCACTGTGAAAATTGACCATTTATTCCTATTTTTTAACCAGTTACTGATCTATGAGAAGACCTTCCCTTTTTTCCATGACTGCTTAGTTTGCTCAAGAGCCCTTGCTAAGGGACCTTTTCAAAGGATTTTTGAAAGTCCAAGTACACTATATCCACTGGATCACTCTTGTCCATATACTTGTTGAATGACCATCTCAAAGAATTCTAATAGATTGGTAAGACATGATTTCCCTTTACAAAAGCTGTGTTGATACTTCGCCAACATATTGTGCTTATCTATGTGTCTTATCATTCTGTTCCTTACGATAGATAGTTTCAACCAATTTGCCTCATACTGAAGTTAGACTTACTGGTCTGTAATTGCCAGGGTTGCCTCTGGAACCTTTTTAAAAAATAGACCTTACATTAGCTATCCTCCAGTCATCTGGCATAGAGGCTGATTTAAGCAACAAGTTACATACCACAGTTAGTGGTTCTGCATTTTCATATTTGCGTTCCTTCAGAACACTTGGGTGAATACCATCTGGTTCTGGTGACTAGTTATTACTGTTAAATTTATTAATTTGTCCCAAAACCTCTTCTATTGACACCTCAATCTGGGACAGTTCCTCAGATTTATCACCTAAAAAGAATGGCTCAGGTGTGAGAATCTTCCTCACATCCTCAGCAGCAAAGATCAATGCAAAGAATTCATTTAGCTTCTCCCCAGTGGCCTAGTTTTCCTTGAGAGCTCCTTTAGAACCTCTATCATCCAGTGGCCCCACTGAGAGTTTGGCAGGCTTCCTGCTTCTGATATACTTTAAAAAATGTTTTTGCTCTTAGCTTGTGTGTCTTTTGCTAGTTGTTCGTCAAATTGTTTTTTGGCTTTCCTAATTATACCTTGATGTGCCAGAGTGTGAGTTTATGCTCCTTTCTATTTTCCTTGGAAGGATCTGACTACCGGTTTTTGAAGGATGTCTTTTTGTCTCTAACCGCCTTTTTTACTCTGGTTAGCCATGGTGGCATTTTTTTTAATCTTCTTACTATTTTTGCTTGTTTTGTTTTTGGGTGTATATACATTTAGTTTGAGCCTCTATTATGGTGTTTTTAAAAAGTTTCCATGCAACTTGCAGGCATTTCACTCTTGTGACTGTTTTTTAATTTCCATTTAATTAGCTGCCTCATTTTTGTGTAGTTCTCCTTTTTGACCGTAAATGTTACTATGGTGGGTTTCTTTGGTATTTCCCCCCCTATAAGGATGTTAAATTTAATTACAGTATGGTCACTATTACCAAGCAGTTCAGCTATATTCACCTCTGGCACCAGATCCTATGTGCCAGTTAGGACTAAATCAAGAATTACCTCTCCCCTTGTTGATTCCAGGACTAGCTGCTCCAAGAAGCAGCCATGAAGAGTGTCTAGAAATTTTCTCTCTGCACCCAGTCCTGAGGTGACAATTACACAGACAATGTGGGGCTAGTTGAAATCCCCCATTATTATTGGGTTTTATGTTTTTGTAGCCTCTCTAATGTGATGTCATTGAAGGGGACTTTTTTTGTTTGACAGTTTCTCTTCAGTTCTTTCTTTACTTCTTCAGTTTCTAGACTCTTCTCTTTATTAGGATATAGAGTATCCCCTTTAATAAATCCTCCCCTAAAGGATGTCTGTCAGATACCTCATGTCCTGCTCCTCCACAGCAGTAAATGGAGATTTTCATGCCTCCAGAGCTCTTGCTCGCCCAGGAACAGATGAGACTGTACCACATCTGTCTGCATGGGCTCGACCAGGACCAGGTTTCCTTCAGTCTGAGGGCTGAACCTGGGGCAAGTGCAGAATGTAGAACGGGGCTTCATGGGTTCCTTTTGTTGTTCATGAAGTCTGGTGTCCAACCTGACAAGAGGGTCTGCTCATGCCAGCTCATCCTTTAACTCGTCACAGAGACCGAGACAAAACTGATGCAGGGGTGTGACATCATTCCAGGTGGTGTCTGCAGCTAAGTATCTAAACTGAGTAACATAGGAAGGGGACATCCCAAAGGTTTGCCGAAGCTTATGTAAGGCAAAACTTTATGTGGGTCATCAAAAATGGTAGTGAATGCTTGCAGGAAAGAACCCCAGCTTGTCAGCACTGGGTGGTCCTACTCTGGAAGGGGAGAGGCCCATGCTAGGGCCTCTCGGGTAAGCAAGCTAAGTACCTGCCCTACCTTGACCTGATCGGTGGTGTGTTCCTGAAGTTGGAGCATTAACAGGAGTCTGCATTGGGTAATAAACCCATGAAACTTGCTGTGAGTGCCATTGTATCTCTCTGGTAAGAGAACTCTGGGGCTGGTCACCTGAGCTGTTGTCACAAGGGGAGATGAGTGGGTACCTGCAGGTGGTCAGAGTGCTGTAACTTCTTTCCACAGGGAGCAATTTTCCATTTTCAGATGCTGTACTTGATCCTTCAACCTCTGGTTCTCAGCCTGGAGGACAGTAATCCATGGACTCAGGCCCCTGGGGTATCAGGGCAGCAGGAGCCCCAGCAATGTCCATACTCGGTTCAGGGGTTCAGAAACAAATCCCAGAAGAGACTGAGAGGGTCTGAGCAAACAGTCAGGGCCTGTAACGTAGGCAGTCTGACTTAATGGTCAGAGCTGGAAGTAGTCAGGGTCAAGGTCAAAGGCCATGCCAGTCGGAGTCAGTCATGCCAGGGGTCAAGCCAGAGTCAGTAACTGGTGTTAGGGCAAGGGAGCAGGAAACAGGAATGAGGTGAGATAACAGGAACAAGGAGCAGGAACCAGGTGAGGAGGCAGGAACTTGGTCCCAAGGTTCTGGTCAAAAGCAGACCTAACAGCTATTTGCT
The DNA here is from genome assembly GCF_965140285.1 of Lepidochelys kempii. Classification (NCBI taxonomy): domain Eukaryota; kingdom Metazoa; phylum Chordata; order Testudines; family Cheloniidae; genus Lepidochelys; species Lepidochelys kempii. The sequence continues at coordinate 256,542,829 of NC_136380.1, forward strand.
CAGACAAGGGGTAAAGGCAGGAACAGGAAGCTTTGTCACAGTAAGGCTCTCACTTGGCAACCCCAGGGGCCTGTGTGCTAAATCTGTGGCACCTGACAGTACTGCTGAAAAGGATTTGGGGGGGTCTTAGTGGATCACAAATTGAACATGATTCAACAATGTGATGCAGCTACAAAAAAGACTAGTATCATCCCAAGGTGTATTAACAGGAGTGTTGTATGTAAGACACACAAGGTAACTGTCCTGCTCTACTTAGCACTGGTGAGGCCTTCCCTGGAGTATTGTCCAGTTCTGGGCGCCACACTTTAGGAAACGTGGACAAATAGGAGAGTGTCCAGAGGAGAGCAACAAAAATGATGAAAGGTTTAGAAAACCAGACCTATCAGGAAAAGTAAATAAATTGGTGTGTTTACTTTTGAAAAAAGAAAACTTGGAGGAGACCTGATAACCATCTTCAAATATCTTAAGGGCTGTAATAAAGAGGGTGGGGATCATCTGTTCTCTGTCCACTGAAGGTAGGACAAGAAGCAATGGGCTTAATCTGGAGCAAGAGCAATTTAGGCTAGATATTAGGAAAAACTTGCTAACTACAAGGGTAGTTAAACTCTGGAACAGGCTTCCAAGGGTGGTTGTGGAATCCCCATCCTGGGAGGTTTAAGAATAGGTTGGACAAGCACCTGTCAGGGATGGTCTAGGTTTACTTAGTCCTGTGTCACTGGAGGGGGCTGGACATGATGACTTCTCAAAGTCCCTTCCAGCCCTCATTTCTATGATTTTAAGTCCCTCCAACGAATATGATGAGGAAATGCATTTGTATTCGCAAGGCCAGAAATGGGGGAGGGGCAATCCTTTTCTCCTAAACTATTCTGGGTCAGGGCGGAGTGTGGAATGATAGGAAACCTGAAGTGGAATTAGTTTGAACCTCTCCAATCATTAGTTTGAATGGTCGCCTGGCTGGCAGTTAAGAGGCTGATCATTTAAGCAGCTCCTTTGAGCTGTGGGATGAGGATCCTTTGTAATATGTGAAAAATGAAATACCTTTGTTTGGATTTTCCTTTCGCAAATAAACCAACCCAGCTCCATTTCCCAAGGAAAAGAGAAAACACACAGCAATCACCACCATTATTTCTATGACCAGGAGTGCCTCGAGGCCTCAGAGATCAGGGCCCCAGGAGGGAAATCCTTCCAAAGCCAAGAGGCCTGTGTGAAGAATGTTCTGCCTCTTGCTCTCCCAGTCGTACATGGGTGGGGTTCTGGCTCAGGCTCCCTGCAGGTGTCATCACAGGCAGTGTGGCCAGGGTGGAGCGGTGTTCAGGCAGGAACACGGGCTCCTCCCTCATTGTTTAGCACAAGTGCTCTTTGATAGTCCTTTACTTTCATGTTAGCCAATGTCACCGTGATTTCAAGTGCAGCGCAGTGCAAATGAGTCAAAAGAACAGAGCCACAGCACTGCACTCTAAGGGTTAACAAACCACTTCAGCTCTCACCGATCTTTAGGAACTGGCGGTAACAATGAGATTCACAGGTGCCACCATTTCTATTCAAGCCAATGGCCAGCTGAGCAGGTTTGCACCAGGATCCATGCCTTGGGGGTTGGTGAGGTTTAGTTTCTTATGTGCAGATGGGGGTGACTTTGGGGGGTTGATTTATTTTCTTTAACTCTCAGGTTGCAGTCAAGTGCCTGATGTTGATGAAGAATCCCAGACTGAAGCTGAAGCAGCAACCTGAGCCTGGTAGCCAAGCTGAACTCTGGGGACCAGAGGAGGGCAATTGGATTGTGCAAAGGGACAATTCTACAGGGAGCCATTTCATTCCTGATCTGTTGCAGCCATCAAAAGATGGGTCACTAGGGCAAGGAAAGGTTGATGGTTTCTGCTCCATAGATTTATGGAGCAGAATCGTGTATCTATTCCAGCCATGTCCCCCCTGACCCACGCACAAGACTTGCCTCTCCTATCAATGGCACTCTGCTAGCTGCTGTTTTCTTGCCTGCAGAGGATCTTACAGCCTCTACCGACAGGCTTTCCTGCTTGAGGGGAGGGTCCAGAAGCTTGACTGTGGCCAAGGAGTGCACAGCAGCCTTCAGGAGGACATGGGCAAAGATGGAGTAAAGCCACTTTTACATTTCACGTATCCTTCTCTATCTGTGGAGAAGGCTGGGCCCCCAGCTTAAGTTAGAGCAGCCTAGAGCTGCTCCATCTTGTCCCAGCTCTCAGTGGCCCCAAGCGGTCCTACAACAGCTGATGTTCATTGGTGCTTAGGCCTCAGCCTTCCCTCAACACTAACTAGAAAGAATTTGGGTAGAGTAGAAATTGTTCTGCCAGCTCTATACAACCAAAGGATCCCCCTCCCCTGGAGTGAACCTACCATTGTTAATGAAAATGACTAGATGGCTATTTTGTACTAGTGGTGTGATGCAAAATGGCCACAGCGAAGTTGTATTGGGCCATGGATCAGGTTATTATCTGGGCTGCGGCATCTCCACACCATAGTCTGGCCGCAGCCAAAGTCCACTAGGGCATCCGCCTGTCTCCTATCAAGTCCAGCAGGGACCATCGTCTTGGGGTTGGGGTGCTGTCAGGCACGGGTTTCTCCAGCATAGACTTTGCCAAAGGAGCAGTCCATGGAGGGGCACTGCCTCTGGAGGTGTCCAAATCAGCCACAACTAAAACAGGGCCCAATCTCGGTGGGATTTCTGCGGGTCTCTGGGTTCCCAGGGCGCTCAGGATATTCCCCTAGTGAGGTCCTTTGTTCCTCGCTGCAGTTGGTAGGTGTACCATGGGGCTTCTGAGTAAAACAAGGTGGGCCCCCATCATGATGACTGTCTTCCTGTCCCAGGGACGGACGGGTTGCTGTCGGAGGCTCATAAGGCTTTCCAGCAGTCGGGAGGGGAATACACACTGTGGCCATGGGTCCTGGCGCCACCGGGGCTTCTATGGCTAAAAAGTCCTCCATGAGGCCTGTGGTCACCTTCAGGGTTGTGTACGAACTGCTTGACTACCACCTGCTTAGCGAGTTCGGTGGCCCTGTGCTGCTCTGGTTGGAGCCATTGCCAGCAGGTGTCCTTAAGCTGCGGGGTAATGACCCCTGATGACAGTCTTGACTGCTCTATAGTCGCGTGTCCCCTCATTAGGAAGAGGCCGATAGGCGGCCTGAGCGGCACCCATCAAATACAGGGCCAAGAGCAAAGCCCTTTGTTCCGGGGCCCACCCGGCTACCGAGGCAACTCTTTCGAAGATAATCAAAAATGCCCCAGGGTCATCTTCCAGACCCATTTTCGTGAGCTGTACTGGCTCCTTCAGAGCCACGGGAGTGGGGTAGCAGTGTGGCCAGTTGCTGAAAACATTGCCTCCGCTGGTCCTGCTGCTGGGCCCCCAGCTGCTAAAGTAGCTGCTGCTGTTGCTGGAGTCGAGCGGCCTGCTGCTGCTGTTGGGTTTCAGCCCACCATTTCATGAACTGCTCGAGTTCCATAGCAGCGTTCGGGCAAGTTGTTGTCTAAGAGCAAGGGCATCCCCGCCTCAGGAGGGTGATCGCTGCCGGCGGGGTGGCCCCGAGTATCCTGTTTGCTAGCGGTTCTCTCCCCCCGTGTTAGGGAGGGAGACCACACCCCCTTGCTACACTGTAGAAGAATCTACTAGCATGTAAGCTATTTGGGGCACTGTGATGTGGTCGATAAACCCCACACTGGAGAGATTGGGCGGGGGCAGGAACATTTCTGGGTCCAAGGAGCTCCACCCCTGCAGGGCTGTTGGGTATGCTCCAGTTGGAATAGGGAATTAAATGGGAATCTCCTCCACACAAAATGGGGGCAGGAGGGTGGAGAGAGACAGAGCTGCATTTACTGTGACAGAGGAACTCTGCCAGGAGAATATCCCCAGGAGCAGGGTGATTGCACAAAGCTGGGACTCCTTAGCCTGCAGCGGCCCATGGACTGGGTTGCAAGGAATAACCACAAGCCACGACACATCCAGAGGAGGGGCAGAGAGGTAGGAAGAGCCCCAGTGGAGGATGTTTTACTGGACAAGATAGCAGATGCTTCCCCTAAGGTGCCCAAGAGGGCCCCTGGTTTGTAGCCTGGACAAGGAGAGGGTCTGGTTCCCCTGCCTCCAACCACTAGGCAGGGCTGCTGCCAAAGATTCTAACCACTGGGTGGCAGTGGTGGCTCCCCCTCTCCCATTCACAGAAAGGCAAGGCCAGATTTACACCTTACGCGCCTCTAGGCACAGCATCTTCAGCGCCACCTCCCCCCCACCACCTCACCTACTTCCAAACTTCGTGTTTTCCGTAAAAAATTAAATGGAAAAAAAAATCTACAGTCTCCCCGTGGAGACATGAGGCCCTCAGGCCATGCATGGCACTCCTAGCCCAAGCCAGGGCACAACCCACTGGCCCCAGGTGAGGTGCAAGGGGAGGGACTCTACCTTTCCCCTGGCAAGTGGTCCCTGGGTGTCTCCCCATGCAAGTAAATGGGGCACCAGCCATGCCCCTTCTCCGTCCCTGACATGGGCCAGAGGCAGCAGGGCTGCTGAGATTGGAAAGGGGCTGGGACACTCCCAGCACCTTCAACAGCTGTCCCGTCCAGCCGCAGGCTTACAGCACCCCCAGGTGGGCTGACTCGGACACTCTCCCTGCTCCAGCCCCACCCACTGGGCGGCCACCAACCCATGTCAGAAGCCTGGCTGCCCACACAGGAGCTGTATGTGTTAACTTTTAAACTTTTAACCCACTTTTTACTTTTAGGCACCCCTAGAACACCGGCACCCCCTAGGCACATGCCTACTGAGCCTAATTGGAAATCCGGCCCTGCAGGCAGGGACTGTCCTTTTGTTTTGTATTTGTACAGCATCTAGCACAGTGGGGTCCTGGACTGTGACAGGAGCTCCTATGCCCTATTATAGTAGACTGTGTAGACTGTTGGTCCTTCAACAGTTGAGACTGAGCCGATCACAACATGTCTTCCAATCTTCTCTTGCTCTTGCCATCCTTCACCATTCTTGTCCATATCTCCTTGTTAGGAAATCATCCCACCTTTTTGGTGGCCATCACGTGGCCGTTTTTGTTCTCGCGGATACCACTCGGATATAGCTGCGGGCCATCTGTTGTCACTGAGTCGGGCCACATGTCCCGCCCACTGCATGTTGCTAAGCCTGCTTTCAACAACAACGTCTCACACTCCAGACTGCTGCCTAATAATTTCATTGGGGATGTGGTCACGGAGCGAAATGCCCAAAAATGTTCGTTCCATCGCCCTCTGTGTGACAGAGAGTTGATGTTCTTCAATTTTTGTCAGCGACCATGGTCGCTGACAAAGAACATCGCTGGAAGCACGGTCGAGTTAAAAAGAGTCACACAAGTTGTTTTGCTAATCTTTCCTTGGAGGATGTCCTTGATGTCACTGAATGCGCACCATCCAGCTTTTTTTCTGCGCAACAGTTTGCCTTTCTGATCATGGCGCATGTTGACTTCCTGGCCCAAATAAACGTATTTAACAACCTCTTGGATCTGCTCTCCTCCAAGAGTTATTTGGGTTCTTGGCAGAACATCGGATTTCATGTATTTCATTTTTGACCAGTTCATTTTTAATCCGACTTGACTACTTTTCGCATTCAGTTCTTTAAGCATTGTCTCAAGCTGGGCTGTATTTTTGGCTATCAGCACTATATCATCTGTAAACCTGAGATGGTTTAGCCACTCGCCATTGATATTAATCCCACCTTTCAAGTCTGCTTGTCGAAAAACCAATTCAAGACAGGCTGTGAATAATTTTGGTGAAACTGTAACTTTGTTTCACACCTTTCTCAATGGGGATTCGGAGAGGAGTATCGAACAGCGATATGTCCGTACTGAAGCCAGAGTTCGCTTTCTTTAATAATGGGATATATTTCGCACTGATGCCTTGTTCTGAAAGAGCTTCAAGAACGGCATTAGTCTCTATGCTGTTGAATGCCTTCTCGTAGTCCACGAAGGCAATTCACAAAGGGAACTTGTATTCCCTTGAATGCTCTAGTAGTTGGTTTAGAGTGAACATGTGGTCTATCGTGCTGTAATTCCTTTGAAAGCCGGCCTGCTCTCTAGGTTGCTGTTCATCCAAATTTTGCGACAGTCAATTTGTTATTATTTTAGTGAACAATTTATAGATATGTGAAAGCAGACAGATCGGGCAATAGTTCTTTTAGCTTTTCTCAATCGCCTTTCTTATGCAGCAAGATGGTATTGGACTCTTTCCAACTGGACGGTATCTTCTGGATTTCCAGGTAGCGGCTGAACCTTTGGGTGAGAGCTTTCCAAAGTTCCTGACCTCCCGCCTTAAGCACTTCTGCTGTCAGACCATCCTTGCCTGGAGCCTTCCACTCTTTCATTTGACTAATATTTATTATTTGTACTATAGTAGAGAGACTGATGAGACTGTGCAAGTCTGTTTGTCATACTTTTGACAGTACAGTTTTAGATATGGATTAATATGCATTTTCATACCATAATAGTTGCTTTTAAAGGCTTATTCCTAAACAGAAGTCAGTCTTTCCTTCCCCAGGAAAGGTTCTTCCTGTTTGAACATTATCAGTTGTTGCTTGCACTGTATTTAGACTGTAGTTTTAAGTGTTAGTACCAAATCTTATCTTTCAATTCCCCTAACCTTAGGACTGCTTTCTACTTATAAGGAATGGCCACTTGGGAGGGAAGTGAGTTTAACTTAATCTGCCTTCAAATATTATGCAACAGTTAGAGATAATAGAGGCGGATCAGGAAGAAAACCTTTAGCTCAAAGTACTTGAAGCAGACAAAATAAGGGTTTGGTTTCAGTGTAAGCTAATTTAAAGCAGTGGTTCACAACCTTTTCTACACAAGGACCCCCTTTTCCATATTATTATTGTTTATACTGAGGTAGGGCTTAGTAATTTCAAGTAGGGATTAGGTCTCCATTGTGCTAGGTTTTGTGCCAAGATAAAAGAAAAGACAGTTCCTGCCCTGAAGAGCTTACAATCTAACTGTCAGCTGAGAGATAATAAATAGATGGGGTGGGCACACGGTCACAGGAAACAGTTCCATGTTGGGACATGCCTGGGGTGCTCTTTCCCATCTACAGGGGATCCAGGGGTAAAAGTGGGCTGGTACAGCGTACCAGTAAGAAGCCGGTACCAGCCAGTACGCAGCCCACATTAAAGCAGCTGCTCCTTTTGCCTTCCCCGCCGGCGGGGGGAAAAGAAGCAGCCACAGTGCTTTAATATCATTGCCCCTTTTGTTCCCCCTCCCCCCCGGGCTGCCGACAGGGCAGGGCAAAAGGGGCAGCTGCCTTGGGGCCGGTGATTTTAAAGGGCCTGGAGCTCCCACCCACTGCTGCCGCTACCGCAGCGGCGGCCACAACTCCAGACCCTTTTAAATCACCACCAGAGCCCCAAGCGGTGGGGGCCAGGTAGCACAGATGGGCTGGCTGGGGGAGGCTGAACCCCAGCCCCACCCCTTCTGTCTGAGGCCCTGCCCCTTCCTGGGGCCAGAGCTGGCCTCCATACCAGTAAGAATTTAATATTACTTTCCCCCCTGGTGGGATCCAGCTGGGATGTTCCTCCCAGTCAGCATATGAGAAGTGCAAGGTGATTACAGGGCAGCTCCCCAACACCTATTTACTGTACCACTAGGGATCACAACCAGAGGCGGGCAGGAACTGGATTTTTCATTTCCCAGGAAAATCTGCAGTTTCAAAATGTTTCCATTCTGAAACAGAACAAAACCAAAACATTTCAAAATTTTGCATGAAATGAAATGGGGGGTGGGGAGGAAGAGAGAGAAAAGTAAAGTTTGGGGTCAATCAAAATGTTTTGTCCCAATTTTCACCTTTTAAAGCTTTTACAATAAAAATGAGTCATTTTGAAAAGTTGTTTCAAAACAAAAAATTGAAACATTTCACGCTGAAAATGATCAAAATGCTTGATTTTTTCTAAACAAAATTTCATCAGAATCAACATTTCAGTCTCAACAAATGGGATATCTTTTTTTATCAAAAAAGGTTTTGATAAATTTCTGCCCAGCTCTAGTTTTGACCACGAGGTTGAGAACTCCTGTTCTAGACTAACTGACCCTGTAACAGGGTCAGGACTCACCACTGCGGCACCTCTTGCTGGTTGCTCTGGGAATTAGCTCAGGCCAGCTCCAGAGCACCCTCTGCAGGTGGTGTCTTGCCTGTTGTCTGCTCTACTCCGCTGTTTCTGGAAGCCTGGGACCCACATCACTCTCAGATTGCGGCGTCCTCTTCAGGACACTGCCCTCCGGCAGTGCCCACTACTTCTTTTTCACCCCCCGTCCAGGAGTCATGACAGTCCTTTGGCTTGCACCTGCTGCAGGGGCCAACCACACCCCAAAGCCTAGCCCCTCACTTCAGGAGCAAGCTGCAGTCTGTATTAGCCATGCTCCTCCGTAGCCAGGTGCAGTGCAAGGGAGAGGGAAGCAAGGCCTGCCCGCTACTCTGGGTCCCAACCCAGGGACCTTCCAGCAGCAGCCTCTCTGCTCTCCTTCTCTCCTCTTGTCTGCCTATCATCCCCTTGGCCCTATCTGGCAGGGTCCTGCAGCCTAGCAGGTAACAGGCCAGAGCTCACCCTCTGCTCCCCTGAGCCTGCCCAGCACTGCGCGCTCTCGCTCTCTCTCTCTCTCTCTCTCTCTCGCTATCCCTGCAAGCCACTCCTCCTCCCTTGCTTGTGTAACCCTTCTGCCCGTCAGAGTTGGCAGCAACAAGGGCCGGGTTCAATATCTAGGGGTTCCATTCCAATAACACAATGCAAACCGGCTCGAGCCCCCACCCAGTGACCTGGGACAAATATATACCACCTCCGCTGGGCGCCTCCAAGAGGCAATACTTCCCCTCTCGCAAGCACATAATCTGAGTGTAGCAAAAGCCTTTTAATAACAGAGAGAAACAATGTGGCATTATGTTGGGGAAACACCACCAACAGGATTCATAACACAACCCATGAGCAAAAAAAACCCACCCCAGGCAAATTGGGGCATGCCCTTTTCCCTTTGGTTCTTGAGTCCAGCAACCCCAAATCACCCAAAGTCCCAAAAGTCCAATGCCCCAAAAGTCTCTGTCCCTGGTCAGGGCAGCCCCAGAGTTCGAAAGTTTATCTGCAGAGCTTTACCTCCCAAACTGGGTGGAAATGGGATGGGGGTAAGAGGCACCTTACATGATCTGAAGCTGACCGCTCCATAGCGGCGCTCCGCTCCGCCAGCCGCCCCACAAACTCCTTCGCTCAGCTGCGCTCCGCTCCGCCAGCCGCCCCACGAACTCCTTCGCTCAGCTGCGCTCCGCTCCGCCAGCCGCCCCACGAACTCCTTCGCTCAGCTCCATGGCCCACAAGCAGCTCCTGCCATCCACACACTGCTCCGCGTCGAACTGCTTCACCAGCCGTCCCGCAAACTGCTCCACAATATATCTTCAGGCTCCCCCACTACTTAACACAACACTCAGTGATTTCAGCTCTTAGGTGAATTCAGTTTGTAGTAGGGGAGCCCCAGTGCTGGTGCACCGTCAGCCCAAAGTGAGCTCAGCAGCCTATAACTAGACTTCTAATGAAATCAAAATTAGCTCTGATATTCCACAGTGGAGAGAGGAGGAAGTGCAATTAGCATGTAAGGCCCTCACCAAGGGGCCCATGCCACCAAGTATTACTACTTGTCCCCAGCCTCTCTCCATTCACACAGTTTTGGAACCCATGACCCTTGCCTAGCGAGTGCTACTTAGTTGATGGTGAATCCCTCTAGCATAACAAAAGGCCACGTACAGTTCCAAGCACAGTTCCCATAATCAGGGTAATAACAATTTATTCTTCCTGCCCCAATAACAGAGACACTGGGGATCCCACAGCAGCCAAAGTGACCATTTGGGCAGCTATGGTCTCATTCTAGGCGTGGTGGGTGTGCCTATGCAAATGAGATCAGCCCCTGAAGTTCTTTTCCACAAGTTGCCACACCTCACCACCAGATGTCAGGGTGGAGCTCATCCTGACACTGCTTACATCCTCCCCCCAGCCGAGACTTTGTCGTCCCGACAAATCACACTCCCTTTATACCAACTCATTGGTTTCCTCCAACGGGCCTCAGGAAGCCCACTTTAGCTTCCACAAGCCTGTGTGCTAAATGTATTGGCTCCTCACTAGTCACCCCAGGTGCATCATAAGTTAACCGTTTCACTGGTCTTATCACCCTGTCTCGTCTATTGAGAATCCCTGTTGCCGAGGTAGGGGGAACATCCTCTTGAGTGACGGATGGAGAGGCTTCCCTGGAGGGTCCCTCGGCTACTGGCGTAGGCCCCTGCACTCCTAGTTCTAACGCTGGAGGGTCCAAGGTGCCCAGGACATCCTCTACCTGTCTGTCCCCATTGTCCAATAACCTGTGTGTGTCATCACAGGGGGGTCTCATCAGCAGCCCCGGGGTATCAGAAAGGGGCCTAAATAGTTCCACCATTGGGTTTAGGGCGGAAGAGGGAAAACTCTCGTTTGGTTCAGCTGATCGAGACTGAAATCTTGTCTCCATCCCAGGATACACCAGGGTTGTGTCTTCCTCCTCAGACTCACTCTCAGATGTGCAGAATAGGGGTAAGTTAGCTGCAGGGGGCCCACTGTCTGTGTTGGATGGCGGCTTTGGTCTAGCACCTCTGTTCTGCCCGGCGGCCCTGCCGTGGCCCATCTCACAAGGGGTGCTTACCAATTCCCCCACAGGGAGCAAAAGGTTTCTATGCACCGTCTTTATTTGCCCTGGACCGTCTTCAGGTTTGATCTTGTAGACCGGCAGATCTCCCAGCTTTTCCATCACCAGGTAAGGTATTGCCTTCCATCTGTCAGCTATCTTGTGTTTGCCAGCAATACCCAAATTTCGCAGCAGGACTCTGTCCCCCGGCTGGAGCTCCTGCGAACGCACTCTAGCATCATATCGATGTTTGTTGCGGTCTGCGTTCTTCCGAGCCGCAGCGGTAGCTAAGCGATAAGCATCCCGCAGCTTTTCTCTTAGTCGGGATACATATTGCTGATGAGTTTCATAGCTATCTCCATCCTCTGATACACCAAAGCACAAGTCTATGGGTAATCTTGGTTCTCGCCCAAAAATGTAACCCTTCTGCCCGTCAGAGTTGGCAGCAACAAGGGCCGGGTAGGTAACAGGCCAGAACTCACCCTCTGCTCCCCTGAGCCTGCCCAGCACTGCGCGCACGTGCTCGCTCGCTCGCTCTCTCTCTCTCTCTCTCTGCAAGCCACTCCTCCTCCCTTGCTTGTCAGGGAGAGACTCCCTTCTGCTCTGCTGGGCAGCTCCTTATATCTGGGCTGCCCCAGCAGATGCCTCCTAACAAGCCTCACCCTAATTAGCTGCAGGTTTCCACCACCTCCCTGGCTGCTTCTGCCCCACCCCCTGCTGGAGTGGGCCACCTGCACCACTACAGACCCATTCCTTTGCCACCACTGGTTTGGGCCCTAGAAGAAGTGAACCAGGGCAAGCCCTCTATCCTGTTTATCATCAAGTGTGTGTTTTGGTGCCTTGTGAAAAAACTCATGCAGAAAATCAGTTCCAATTGGCTTCCAGAAGAGCAGTCATGGGGAGTGAAAACCTAGGTGCAGGGCCGTAAACAAAGGATAATGATAAATGACAATGTATGGATTTAAAGAGTGTGGGCATGGAATGCAATGCTACCTGAATCCATTAGGTCCGGTCTTATTTAATATCTCCATCAAGTCACTGGAAGAACAGCATGTTAATGAACTTTGCAGCTACTACTAAAATTAGATATGAGTTTGTAATATAATAGCAGCAGAAAATGCCAGTACAAATTCTGGACTGCTGCCACAGAGACGCTGTGTCACAGAACAGGGGGTTGATAGTCCTCTGCGTGACTCTAGTGAGAATGTGCCTGGAATACTGGCTTCCATTCTGCACTCCTTCCTGCCAGGATGATTCAGACAAACAGAAAAAGAAATAATTGTGTCTTACATAAATGAAAATGAGGGGAAACTGTGTGGGCATTAGCCTCTGTGGGCTCACTCTATACCAACTTTAATTTTGTCCAGTACTAAGAGAGTACCTTGGAATGATGACGGGTGGCTGGATAGATAGAAAGAAAGGGGAAAAAAATGAAGGGAGTATAGAAAAGAGGTTTGAAATGGAAAAAAAAAAGATGGAGGAATGGACTTGTGGAGAAAGAACAAAACAAGTATAACTTGACTAAACGAATGCTCTGATCACTGTCTACAAGTATACTGTGAATATGGTTTGTACAGCGCCTAGCACAATGGGGTCCTGCTCCAGGAATGGGGCTCTTAGGCCCTACCACAATAACAATAAAGGATATGAAGGTGTAAACATCAGAGTCAGAGGAATTGTGACTATCTGAGTCCAGGAGGGCATAACTAGAAGAAATAACAGGAATAGTGAGGCTGAATAAGAGGTAACAATTCCTTGACAGTGGGTTGGATTGCCCTTTCCTCAGAGAAATCTGCAAGAGGGAGCCAGAGTGTGAGAGAAACTGAGCGGGGTGGGCCTCTGAAATTTCCTGCAGAGCTTTGTTTTCAGGGAGCAGGAGAGGAGAGGAGGGAAACGTGGAGGATGCAGAATTAGCTTGGAGTGAGGCTAGCCAGCCCCGAAAAGGTCCTGGGGATCCTCACCCCCGCTTCCCATGATCCATGGCTAAAAGAACCAGATGGCCACCTCTTCCATGTGTCTGCTCAGCCCCATGCCTACCCCAGTAGTGTGGTTCCAATAGGTACCATGCTGCCACTGGCAGAGTCCCCTTGCATCTGCTCAGTAGTAGCTCTTACGTGTGTTCTCAAGCAGAGAGGCCTCCTCTTCCCAGGGCATTGATGCTCCATCTCTGTGAGATCTGTCACAGCTCAGCAGCCCATCGTGCTGCCTTATGCAGGGACAGATGTGTGTAAAGTACGGCGCTCACAGCAAAGGAAAACTGTAGCTTGACTGGCTGAACAGACTCGCTTCCCCCCTGCTGCCAGCTCTGCTTGCAAAGAGCTTCCATGCTTGAGCACAGACACTGCCATCTGCAGCTGACTGCCTTTGTCCCATGCGCTAAGCTGGCCACTATTAATCACTGATCAGAAAACGTGGCCAGGGGCTTTATCCAGAGGAGAAGGCCAAGAACATGCTGCAGACATAGCATGTATGATTGCACTTCAGGGGAAACACTGCTAGTAGTTAACACAAAATTATTTTTTTCCACTGAATGCATCCGATGAAGTGAGCTGTAGTCTCACGAAAGCTTATGCTCAAATAAATTGGTTAGTCTCTAAGGGGTCACAAGTCCTCCTTTTCTTTTTGTGAATACAGACTAACACGGCTGCTACTCTGAAACAAAATTATCAGGGGACAAAGGAAGTCTCCACTCTATTTATTGTGATACTTACAGGAGCCTCATCACTTGTAGTATCACAACCTGAGCAGCTCAATCATTAATGGATTTATCCTCCCAGTAGCGCAATGAGATTGGGATGTACTAGCTTATTTTATACACGGGGAACTCAGGCACAGCGTTGTTTAGATGACTTGCTCAGTGTCACACAGGAAGTCTGGGGTTGCATCAGGAATTGAACCCAGGAGCCTTGAGTCCTAGTGTAGTGCCCTATCCCCTAGACCAGTGTTTCTGAAACTTTTCTGGCTGGTGATACCTTATTGACAGCCAGCCATTTGCACACATATACCCCTGATATTTTTTACTGTTATTTTTCTATAAGTGCATCATTGATAACAATGTTACGCCTAGACAATTGATCTGTATATGTATTTCGAGAGGTGGACAGAGAATGAATTGACCATGAATGGTAAGGGTGTGAGGGGAGGGAGATTTTCTTTATGGTAAATTGTAATAAATTTTTCAATGCCTCATGACCCTCCTGATTGCCTTTCCTGACTCCCCTGGAGGGGTGCGACCCACAGGCGGAGAAACACTGCACTCTACCATCCCTCCTACCTGCAGGCTGTGGTACACCTCCCTGAAGTTCACCCAGTACAGTGAAATATCACACGGACATAAGGAAACTAAGGCTATACGTACACCCAGAGATGGGAGTGAGAGTCCCAGATTGTGTAGCTGTCCTCAGGCTAGCTCTCCTCTGAGCTGGTGTGCTAAAAAGAGTAGTGTGGCTGCTGGAGTACAGGTAGGGGTGAGCAGTGGCATGGGCTAGCTGTGCTGAGTACATACTCATGGGTTTGGGCTTACTTGTACTCAGCATGGATTGCTCAGGGACACAGTGAGCCAGAAATTTTCCCCCTTTCTGCCAGACTCCCTGCAGTGTGAGAGCTGCTTTGAGAGGCCTCAATGGGCACTTACAATGTGGACAGAAATGAAATACCTTGTAGTTAACAGAAAATTATACAACTGATAGCCCATCTCCCCTGCTGTCTTGTTCCCACTTCTTTATTTTCCTTTCACTACACAAAACTTTTAATTGGGGGGGAGGAAAGAGATGCTCTGATGCTGGTAAAGCTGCAGAAGGGCATGGAGGTTATGGAGAACTTGGTAGATAAGGTTCAGAGGGTCAAACTCAGAAGGAAGAGAGACACTTTCAGCTTTTCTATTAGTGGCATATTCTTGGTGAGACAGAATCTTGATTCTTTTGCCCCAGTACTCTGCATTTAAACCCCCATGTTGGGTGTGGATATATCATTCATTTTCTATGGGAAGACAGTGTGTCTTAGTGGTTAGAGCACCTGACTGGGACTCAGAAGACCTGGATTCTCTTTCTGGGTCAGCCACAGTTCTGCTGGGTGACCTTGGACGAGTCACTTCCCCTCTCTGTGCCTCAGTTTCCCTATCTGTAAAATGGGGTTGATGATAGTGTCTAACGCATAGGTTCTCAAACTGTGGGTTGTGACCCTAAATAGGGTCGTGCCATCAGCAGATGGGGATGTGAGTCCAACAGGCCAGATTTGGCCCACAAGATGATGCTGCCTTCCTCAAAACATATCTGGACCTGCTCCACAAACGCTACAAGGAGGCTGCTCTAATGACCTACAAAATGGTGTCCTCCATGCTTTCAATGGTTAATTACTCTCACTGTTAAAAACGTGTGCCTTATTTCCAGTCTGAATTTGTGTTGTTTCACCTTCTTATATAACATTACTTTAATTTTGCCCCCTAAAATATATACAAAGGGCAAAGCAACCAATCACTAGATTATAAAATCCCATTTCCTATTCAAGGGATCCATTTTTTAATATGCTAAAGTTCTAACATATTCTACAGTACTTGCTTCTTAAAAAAAAAATCTTATGTTAGTTTCTACACAACATAGTTAAAAGTGCTACATTCACCTACAAAAACCTTACCGCTGCAATCAACACATTTCATCACAGCTGGAATCAACGCATTTCATCACACCAAACAGATCAATCATTCCAATCCTAACCACAAGAAAATTCTTCTGTTCCACCAGTGTACCCCACAATGAGAAAACCTATCCAAGTCTGACATAGCTTGATGTACCCAGGGACTGTATGCCTTTCAAAAATCTCTACTGCATATTTAATAAACAAGACATGAAGTCAGCAATGTAAATCCAACAGCACATTGTGATTACAGCACAAAACAAGAGGCAAAGTAAGATTGCGTGGGAGGTGGAAATTGGGTGATAGTGAGTAAGGAGGGATTCAGTGGCAGTAGAGAACTGATTGGCTCTATTAACTGTTCATATTCAGGCTTTTAATAGGGGGTTTTAAAGGTGTAATGTTTTTGTATAAACCAATAGTATTTGGCCTAATCCTCCTCTTATTTATACTAGCTTTATACTGGTTATAACCTTTGACTTCAATAAAGTTGATCTAGATTTATCCCTATGTAAAGGAGACCAGAATCTGGTCCACTGTGATTTGGGCATTAGCTGGACTTCACTGAAACAAGCTTTCAACTTTAGCAGTATTTTGTTGATAAATCTAAATGAACAGCTGGAGAAAATTGGACCAGTAAATCAGCTTTCATTGTACCAGACTCTAAATCCACTGAGGAGCAGTTACTCACCTGAGTAGCTTCACAAGAGTAAACGGGAGTGTTTGTCTGGGAGTGAGGGGTTCACAGGCTAGCCCATTGCAAGGTCTTATGAATGGTTTAGTTTTACATTTGATAGAGCATTTATCTCACCTGTTAACAGACCAACAAGAAATAACTTAAAAGGGAGGTGGGGGGATTGAGCATAAACAAATGAGAAGAAAGAGCTTTATCTTTGCGCCAAACAATGTTTTTCTAGAGGCATGAAATGGAAGAGCATCAGGTTTTGTTCTGAGAAACAGACAATAATCTGTTTTATGGGAATTTCTCCTTCAGATCCCATTTCCTACTGCCAGTGATCGGATATCACCCCCTCACTAAATAAAAGACCAGAAGTTCATTTAGTTTCTCAGAGTTGTCTTTCAAATGATGCTGGGGATGAGTTGTCATCGCCAAGTTTAAGTCAATGGTGTGGAGAGAGAATGAGGTATGTATGGTGGTTGTTCATTATTATGGTAGTGCTTAAAACCCCATACAAGGAAATCTCCATCGGTTTCACAACTTTACAAGTCAGATCCAGCATCCTCTCTGGCAAGAGACAGCCCACCTGAGGTACAGCATCTCTGGAATAGACTTACAAAATAAAACCAAAGATGAAATTGACCTAGCGCTGGAATCCTGGAGGGTGTTGCAAGCCACAGCTATGAAAAATCCGTATGGAGAACGAGTGCTGGGACAGCAGGGGCTGCTGCAAGTCAGGATCACAGTTCAGTGGCAGAGCTTCGTGGGAGCCCAGGGTTGGAACAGTAGGGGGCGCTTGTGGGTCAGATGTGAGGTGCCTTGGCAGAGCAGTGTGTGGGAAGCTTGCTCAGTAGGCATTGCTATTAATCTTTCACTTTTATAACCACCAAATTGACACACGCAATTTATTTATTTTTTTAAATGGACTCTTTAAAGAAAGCCCTTGTAATTATCAGAAGAAAATAGATGTGCAGTGTAGGGCTGTAGCTGAAAGGGGGAAGGGAACAAGAGGAAAGGAGCTACATTTTTGGAAGAAAAAGACATAATGACTGGGAGTTTGGGTTAATAAAAGCACAAGGCTGTCTGTTTTGTTGGGTTTTTTTTCCATTTAATGTCTATATTAAAATCTCCATCTAAATGACAATACTTCCTTTCCCTTTCTCCTATGCATCCCTTTGCCCTATCCCACTACATCAAGTTTTCATAAGAGGCAAATATTTGAACAAAAGCTCTCTAAGACTGTATTTATGAAGAGCAGAGATTACTGTATTTCTCAGTAATGGAGATGAAAAAGCACTCCGATTCCGTGAAAAATATGCTAATAATGTTTCTTTTTTTCCCCACCAGAGCATACGATGTTGTAAATCCTAAGAAGACTTAAGGGAAATCTTGTTATTACAATTACATGTGTCTGGGAGGGTGCAGTGATGCACAGAATGAGTGTGTGGGTATTTCACCTACAACATCCTGGGTTCAACTCCTTAGGGCAACACTGTAATGAGTGTACTTGTCATAAACTAGCCTTCCATTGGCCACATCGGTAGTACCATTTACAAATGGCCTGCTTCACTGTGTTTCCTGGTGCTAGAAGAACAGGGTATGCTGTAGGGCAGGAATGAAGTGGATCGCAATAACCAGAGTATGGGAGGTCCTAGGAGTGGGAGAACAAGGGCTGGAGGTCAAGAACACAGGGCACTGGCAGAACTGTGTGTGGTAGCCTAGGACTGGAATAGCAGGGAGGGAGCTGCAGGTCAGGAGTATGGGGTGCTGGAAATCTGTGTGTGGAGCCCAGGGCTGGAATAACAGGGTGTTTCAGCCACTCAGGATTGAGGGGGCCTGGCAAAGCTATGGAGAGGGCGAGGCCTGGACTAGCAAGGGGTGCTGCAGATCAATATCTACATGCATCGGCAGACCTTTGTGAGAGGGACCCAAAAGACTAGGGTAATGAAAGGCTACTGGACCTCAGGATTTACTTGCACTGGCTATGTGGGGTGGGGGAGAGCTCACACAGCTCTTGCATGTACTATCAACCCTTTGCTTTCATTAGGAGTGAATGTGTATTATACTGTATGCCCATCTCCCGCACTCCCCACTTCCCAGGAAAGAAAATGTAAAACTCATTGTTCGGAAATAGGTAGCCATTGTCAGTGCCTCCATTCAATAGCAAACACAGCATCCGGAAATAGTCATGATTGCTATCAGGGCCTTTTAAAACTGAAATGGTCTTTATCTTTTTTCCCCTGGTGGGTATTTTGTTAATTTCCCTCTTGGACTCAGACTGGCAACTTGAGATCAAGAGCTCTATGGTGGCTGGAGCAGCCAGGCTGCCTGAGAGGTGTCAGCGTGAGGGGCACTGCAT
Source organism: Lepidochelys kempii (assembly GCF_965140285.1). Taxonomy (NCBI): domain Eukaryota; kingdom Metazoa; phylum Chordata; order Testudines; family Cheloniidae; genus Lepidochelys; species Lepidochelys kempii. The sequence continues at coordinate 256,561,170 of NC_136380.1, forward strand.
TCGCAGTAGATCCTAGAGATACCCTGCTGTGTAGGACAAAGGGATGCAGAGCGGACAGCTTGCATGTAAGATGGCAACTGCTCTGCCCTGAAGACTGCACTACTCCAGCCAGGGTAAGAGAGGGGCAGAACCATGATCTGCTTTGGGATGTTTAGCGTTACCAGGAGTGGAGTGATTTCCTACTCCTCCTCCCCCCCCGCCCACAAAAAAAAAATAAAAATAACTTGCACTCAGCATTAGAACCAGAATTCTGGATTCCCCCTGCAAAGGTGCATAAAGTGGGGAGAGAAGGCTCTTTGCACTCTCTCCCTACTCCCTCTGCATCCCTGTGTGAGAGCAGCCTGAACCCAACTCTTACAATTTACACAGAACAGTCTTATGCCATTTGCTCTGAGGTTAGTTTCACTGCCTGTGCCATTAATTTGCCTTCCTTTCGTCGTTCTGCCATCCAAGGTGATCGGGGTCTTAGCTCTCCCGATGCAAACATCAATCTGTATTCCGAGGACCTGCTCAGAATCGACCCAGAGATGAAAGAACTTTTAGGATGCGATCGACCTGGTTTATGAATTCACTAAATGCTGTGAATAAAGATATAGATTTTATTGTCAGACTGCACAAACAGAGGCCTTCCTAAGATATTGGAATTGGCGTTGGTTGAATCTGTAGAGGTTGTAGGAATAAGCAGGAGGGGAAACTGCAGGTGTGCATGTCAGAAGAGAGGGGAGACCCTAGTGATAAATCATGTACTGAAACAAATAGGAGTTAGCAAAAGCCTACAGATCTGCACTAATTTGTTTTCCAAGGGAGGACATAGATCTTTTATGTTCCTTAAGGAGCCCTGAGGGTCCCTCTATATTTTCTTCTTTATCCCGCCCTGACAGCCTGACATCAGAGCTTCTATCTTTCCACCAGAGAGGAACTTAATGCCATCTATTCATGGTGCTCCTTACACAGTCAGAAGGGTTACCAGTGAGGCAATTTCTTCTGCTGCTCCTTCATTAGCAGCTGAGTGCATACACACATTGTCTCTGCAGCTCTCTCCAGCACTGGCAGCCTGGAGAGCAAAAGAACATGCCTTGTCTCTCCGGCCCAAACTGCCCCTACCGGCCTCGGAAGCAAAAACCAAAAACAACGACAAAATGAAAAACAAAAGTTAAAAAGAGATCATACGTGCTGCATCCTTAAAATGCTCTGGGATGAACATTCTCTACTCTAATCAGTATTTATAAGAACTGATTGATTAATATATTGGAAGAGTAAGAGCACTGAGTGGAGTTCACTGTGACTTGTGAGGACACAAAATATATTATGTGTGAACATTCAGCTGCCCAGCGTTAGTGAAAATATTAGTGAATCTCAAAAGCTTCACCGACTTCAGCATGAATGACTATTTGTCCGAAAAACATGTGCAGAAAGGGTTGCAGCTGCCTCTTAATAGTCTACTGTTTCAAGTGGTTTAATTACCCAATCAGGGATCAGAAACAATGCCACGTGACTTAACTGACCAATCGCACAACTCTTGGTGCATGATTCTCGACTCTCACAGACATACTCGCACGAGCGCTTGTTGAGTTAGCGCGCTAAAAACAGCAGTACAGCCGCAGTAGCGCAGCCAGTGGTGAGAGGCAACATGGGCTAGCCGCCCCAAGGACAAACTCCCCCGGATCCTGGGTACGTACTTGGGGTGGCTAGCCCATGTCACCACTTCCCATGCTACCACAGCTACGCTACTCCTTTCAGTGAGCTACCTCAGTGAGAGAGAGTGTGAGTATGTCTGTGCGAGCTGGGAATCAGACCCCCCGGCTCTAAGTGTAGACGTAACCAAAAAGTGAATAGTTGCATGCAAACAGCTCCAAGTCTGAAAACGACTTGTCCAAACTACTCCGGCAAACACTGATGAATAATCAATTATATATTCAAATAGGATCAGGATTAGGTCCTTGAACAACGTTATCACCAAAAAGGGGCTACATCTGTCACAAATACTGGGCTGAATTCTCCTCTCACTTATACCAGTTTTATACTCATATAACTTCATTGTCTTCAGCAGAGTAACTCCTGATTTACATGAGTACAAGTGAGAGGAAAATCGCATCTGTTTGTAACAAAATTAGTCGTCCAGCTAGCTCTAATGCTTATCATTTCACCTACCTCTTCGTGGGAACCGCAGGCGTTTTGATAATGGATTAAAAACTAGCCTAGTGTCATTGTAGCTTCCTCTGTAAATGCCTCTTGTGAAGTTCTGCTTAGCAACCTCTTATCACAGCACTTGGGGAATTGTAACCGCGTATCTCTGTGTTGCCTACAGCGGTTACCCTAGGGAAACTAATTTTCCTCCTTATCTAAATGAGGCAGAACACCCTTTTCCCCTGGTTGGTTTGTTAGGTTCAGTTCTCCTTTATTATTATTATTTATATTGTGGTAGCACCTAGGAGCCCTAATCATGCATCAGAACTCCATTATATTCGGTGCTGTAGAAACGCAGAACTAAAAGATGGTCCTGGCCCAAAGAGCTTACTATCTATGCATGTGTTGCATCAACCAGGCAAGGTACTAACAAGCTTCAACAGGACTTTATTTTCAAAGTGGAAACCTCTTTACCAAGCTGCTGCTGAACCCTCTGTAGCTTTCTCCCAGCCTCTCAACTCCTCCCGCTTCCTTCCTGTTTCCTTTCAGACTCCCAACAGCCAGTGCAACAGCCAGTTCTAATAATTACAAGCAACATCTAAACACCACAGTATGCTCGGGTTCAGGAGTTCTTAGGTAAGTGTCCCACCCTAGTTATTACTGACCAACCAATGAGGGTGTGTTCTAAAGAGGTACAAGACCAAACGTGTTACTTATTATCCAAAGTAGCTGGAGTTTCTTTAAACTGGCCTCTGCTGCATAGAAAACACTCTAGCTCCTCCTGTTCCTATAGCTGAATTAATCTCTCTGGATAAAAATGTTTCTTTTTTTTGACTTCACCTCCTGACTCTTAACCAATAAATACTCCAACACAACAGGTTTATACTGGGTATTTTAAATAGATCCTGCAGTCAACTAAAAGGAGGACTGGTTAAATGCATGTGACATGATCTGAAGGTGCCAGCTTTTAGGGGAAGTAGCAAAAAGCATCCTGAATGGTGTCTGTGAAGTTCAGAACAAGAGACCAAAGTGTCTATGAAAGTGGTTGACTCACCCCTCCACTAAGAAAGCGGGATCACCCAGTGGGGGGCCTCTGGGCTTAGGGTCACTCCGGCCGTGCCAGGGAGATGCAGTGACTGTACTGAATGTAAGGGGCAGTGACATTACTGTGGGAGGACCTGCATTGCCCTGGCCCTACATCGGTTAACTGCTCTTTCCACCTTGAGAACAGACTGTGCAAACCACACGTGGCCTTGAGACAAAGACTATGTGCCCTGCCCCACGGAGAACTCCAAAAGAGGCTGTGCAACGGGGTGCTTGGATGCACCCTGTATAATCATACCAGCACCTCTGGAAAAATCACAAGCTTTTTAACATTGGGGGTTCTTGATATTGACTTCTGTTTTCTGACCCCCTAGGGTTTACTTGGGTCATATTCTCCAGTTTTTCTAGCTTTCATCGAAAGGCGAGATGCTCATGATTCCAGGAGCTGGGCCTTTAAGGAAAACAGCAAATATTGCCAGACTTGCGATAAAATCATGAGTTGGAGACATTAAGATGATTTATTATCATTATTATTTTATTGCACAAAAAGTGTTAGATGCCAGACAGGCAAAACTGATGGGGTCACAGTCCTTGCCTTAACAAGCTAGAATTCTCAGAGACAATGCATAGCTGAGGAAAGGAAAGTGCCAGAAACTGGCAACTGAGCTGAGTGAATTGAGCACATGTAGTGCTCGTTCCACAACGTTTTAATTTTTTCCTTTCATGCGTCTCTTTTCTTCCTTGTCTTCTCCCGCCTCTGGACATCACGGTAAAATATAACACACAAACAGTTGCTGCTTGAAGACTCCCAGATCATTCTGGTGGTTTTAAATGTTCCATCTCTGACCAAGCATGAAGCCATGGAAACAGAATAACAAATTGTGAAAGGCAGCAAGGAAATTAACTTGCAAAAACCTCATGAATGGTATAATCACTAAATCTCTTTTGTATAATAGGTAAGCTGCATATCTTCGCGCAGACTCCGGCTTTTCTCACCTCTGTTATGAACCCACATCGTCATGCTCTGTCATTACCACACATGATACAAACATACACACACTTCCTCAGGCCAGATAAACCTCATTATTATCACACACAGCACCCTAATACCCACAATGTGACCTCTTTATCCCATAGAACATGCTCCACAAAACTTTTTGACATTTATCATGCAAATCAGTTTACAATACACGCATGCCACTATACACGCAGACACACACCCTGCTGACCCTGCTACCCTGCTGACCACATGCAAATTGCCAGTGTATTTTATTCTATCATTGCAGCTGGTTGTACAGTAAATAATTTAAAAAATTGACTCTCAAACATTTTCGTGGCTGAAAACCCCAAGTTGGATTTTGTGGCATGCTACTTTTATGAGTATTTGGCCTGGCACTTGGTATTCATGCAATAATTTGCAATAATGACATGTTCCCCAATTTTAGCACTAATGATCACTCATCAAAAATTCATATGCTGAATGTACATTTTCGTAGAATTGTAGGACTGGAAGGGACCTCAAGAGGTCATATAGTCCAATCTTGTGCACTCATGACAGGATTAAGTATTATTTAGACCATCCCTGGTAAGTGATTGTCTAACCTGCTCTTAAAAACCTCCAATGACGGAGATTCCACAACCTCTTAAGTAATTTATTCCAGTGCTTAACCACCCTGACAAGAAGTTTTTCCCAATGTCATAAGAACATAAGAACGGCCATACTGGGTCAGACCAAAGGTCCATCTAGCCCAATATCGTGTCTTCCGACAGTGGCCAATGCCAAGTGCTTCAGAGGGAATCAACAGATAATCATCAAGTGATCCATCCTGTCACCAATTACCAGCTTCTGGCAAACAGAGGCTAGGAACACCATCCCTGCCCATCCTGGCTAATAGCCATTGGTGCACCTATCCTCCATGAACTTATCTAGTTCTTTTTTGAGCCCTATCATAGTCTTGGCCTTCAGAACATCCTCTGGCAAGGAGTTCCACAGGCTGACTGTGCATTGTGTGAAAAAATACTTCCTTTTGTTTGTTTTAAACCTGCTGCCTCTTCATTTCATTTGGTGACCTCTAGTTCTTATGTTATGAGAAGGAGTAAATAACACTTCCTTATTTACTTTTGTCAAGGTTCCTCCCCCACTCTGAACTCTAGGGTACAGATGTGGGGACCTGCATGAAAAACCTCCTAAGCTTATCTTTACCAGCTTAGGTCAAAACTTCCCCAAGGTACAACACCCGTGGTCCTTGCATTGGCCGCTACCACCACCAAACTAATACTGGTTACTGGGGAAGAGCTGTTTGGACGCATCCTTCCCCCCAAAATACTTCCCAAAACCTTGCACCCCACTTCCTGGACAAGGTTTGGTAAAAAGCCTCACCAATTTGCCTAGGTGACTACAGACCCAGACCCTTGGATCTTAAGAACAATGAACAATCCTCCCAACACTTGCACCCCCCCTTTCCTGGGAAATGTTGGATAAAAAGCCTCACCAATTTGCATAGGTGACCACAGACCCAAACCCTTGGATCTGAGAACAATGAAAAAGCATTCAGTTTTCTTACAAGAAGACTTTTAATAAAAAAATAGAAGTAAATAGAAATAAAGAAATCCCCCCTGTAAAATCAGGATGGTAGATACCTTACAGGGTAATTAGATTCAAAACATAGAGAATCCCTCTAGGCAAAACCTTAAGTTACAAAAAAGATACACAGACAGAAATAGTTATTCTATTCAGCACAATTCTTTTCTCAGCCATTTAAAGAAATCATAATCTAACACATACCTAGCTAGATTACTTACTAAAAGTTCTAAGACTCCATTCCTGGTCTATCCCCGGCAGAAACCAGCATATAGAAAGACACACAGACCCTTTGTTTCTCTCCCTCCTCCCAGCTTTTGAAAGTATCTTGTCTCCTCATTGGTCATTTTGGTCAGGTGCCAGCGAGGTTACCTTTAGCTTCTTAACCCTTTACAGGTGAGAGGAGCTTTCCCCTGGCCAGGAGGGATTTCAAAGGGGTTTACCCTTCCCTTTATATTTATGACAACTTTCTTCATACCAGTCATGATTTTATAGACCTCTATCATATCCCCCCTTAGCCGTTTCCTTTCCAAGCTGAAAAGTCCCAGTCTTATTAATCTCTGTTCATATGAAAGCTGTTCCATACCCGTAATCATTTTTGTTGCCCTTTTCTGAACCTTTTCCAATTCCAATATATCTTTTTTGAGATGGGGTGACCACATCTGCACACAGTATTCAAGATGTGGGCGTACCCTGGAATTATATAGAGGCAATATGATATTTTCTGTCTTATTAGCTATCCCTTTCTTAATGATTCCCAACATTCTGTTCACATTTTTGACTGCTGCTGCACATTGAGTGGATGTTTTCAGAGAACTATCCACAATGACTCCAAGATCTTTCTTCAGTGGTAACAACTAATTTAGACCCCATCATTTTATATGTATAGTTGGGATTATGTTTTCCAATGTGCATTACTTTGCATTGATCAACATTGAATTTCATCTGCCATTTTGCTGCCCAGTCACCCAGTTTTGTGAGATCCTTTTGTAGCTCTTTGCAGTCTGCTTTGGATTTAACTATTTTGAGTTTTGTATCATCTGCAAATTTTGCCACCTCACTGTTTACCCCTTTTTCCATATCATTTATGAATATGTTGATCAATACTGGTCCCAGTACAGACCCCTGGGGGACACCACAATTTACCTCTCTCCATTCTGAAAACTGACCATTTATTCCTACCCTTTGTTTCCTGTCTTTTAACCAGTTACTGATCCATGAGAGGACCTCCTCTCTTACCTCATCACAGCTTACTTTGCTTAAGATCCTTTGGTGAGGGACATTGTCAAAGGCTTTCTGAAAATCTAAGTACACTATATTCATTGGATTCCTCTTGTCCACATGCTTGTTGATCCTCTCAAACAATTCTAGTAGATTGGTGAGGCATGATTTCCCTTTACAAAAACCATGTTGACTCATCCCCAACAGATTATGTTCATCTATATTTCTGACAATTCTTTCAACCAGTTTGCTTGGTATTGAAATCAGGCTTATTGGCCTGTAATTGCCAGGATCACCTCTGGAGCCCTTTTAAAAAATTGGTGTCACATTAGCTATACTCCAGTCAATTGGTAAGAAGCTGGTTTAAATGATAGGTTATAGACTACAGTTAAATATCAGAGGGGTAGCCGTGTTAGTCTGGATCTGTGAAAGCGGCAAAGAGTCCTGTGGCACCTTATAGACTAACAGACATATTGGAGCATAAGCTTTCGTGGGTGAATACCCACTTCTTCAGAAGCATCTGCAGACTACAGTTAGTAGTTCTGCAATTTCACATTTGAGTTCCTTCAGAACTCTTGGGTGAATACTATCGGGTCCTGGTGACTTATTACTGCTTAGTTTATCAGTTTGTTCCAAAACCTCCTCTAATGACACTCAATCTGGGACAGTTACTCAGATTCACACAACGCACAGTCAACCTGTGGAACTCCTTGCCGGAGGATGTTGTGAAGGCCAAGACCATAACAGGGTTCAAAAAATTCATGGAGGATAGGTCCATCAATGGCTATTAGCCAGGATGAGCAGGAATGGTGTTCCTAGCCTCTGTTTGCCAGAAGCTGGGAATGAGCGACAGGGGATGGATCACTTGATGATTACCCGTTCTGTTCAGTCCCTTTGGGGAACCTGGCACTGGCCACTGTCAGAAGACAGGATACTGGGCTAGATGGACCTTTGTTTGACCCAGGAGGGCCATTCTTATGTTCTTATTTGTCACCTAAAAAGAATGGCTCAGGTTTGGGAATCTCCTTCACATCCTCAGCAGTGAAGACTGATGCAAAGAATTAATTTTGTTTCTCCGCAATGGCCTTATTGTCCTTGAGTGCTCCTTTAGCATCTTGATCATCCAGGGGCCCACAGGTTGTTTAGCAGGCTTCCTGCTTCTAATGTATTTAAAATTTTTGCTATTATTTTTTGAATCTTTGGCTAGCTGTTCTTCAAATTCTTTTTTGGCCTTTCTAATTCTATTTTTACACTTCACTTGCCAGAGTTTATGCTCCTTTCTATTTTCCTCACTAGGATTTAACTTCCACTTTTTAAAGGATGTCTTTTTGGCCTCTCCCTGCTTCTTTTACTTTGTTGTTTAGCCACGGTGGCACTTTTTTTGTTCTCTGACTGTTTTTTAATTGGGGATATACATTTAAGTTGAGTCTGTATTATGGTGTCTTTAAAAAGTTTCTATGCAGCCTGCAGGGAATTCACTTTTGGCACTGTACCTTTTTATTTCTGTTTCACTCACTTCCTCATTTTTGTGTAGTCCCCCTTTCTGAAATTAAATGCTACTGTGTTGGGCTGCTGTGGTGTTTTTGCCACCACACAGGGATGTTAAATTTAATTATAATATGGTCATTATTACCAAGCCGTCCAGCTGTATTCACCTCTTGGACCAGATCCTGTGCTCCACTTAGGCCTAAATCAAGAATTGCTTCTCCTTTTGTGGGATCTAGGACTAGCTGCTCCAAGAAGCAGTCATTTAAGGTGTCAAGAAACTTTATCTCTGCATCCCATCCTGAGGTGACATGTACCCAGTCAATATGGGGATAGTTGAAATTTCCCATTATTATTGAGTTTTTATTTTTATAGCCTTTCTAATCTCCCAGAGCATTTCACAGTCACTATCACTATCCTGGTCAGGTGGTCGGTAATATATCCCTACTGCTATATTCTTATTATTCGAGCATGGAATTACTAACCACAGAGATTCTATTGTGCAGTTTGATTCATTTAAGATTTTTACTTCATTTGATTCTACGCTTTCTTTTACATATAGTGCCACTCCCCCACCAGCACGACCTATTCTGTCCTTCCGATATATTTTGTACCTTGATATTACTGTGTCCCATTGATTATCCTCAATCCACCAAGTTTCTGTGATGCCTTTTATATCAATATCCTCATTTAATATGAGGCACTCTAGTTCACCCATCTTATTATTTAGACTTCTAGCACTTGTATATAAGGACTTTAAAAAATTGTCACTTTTTAGTTGTCTGCCATTACATGATGTAATTGAATGGGACCCTTTTTCATTTGACTATTTCTCATCAGATCCTACCCGTATTTTATCATCTTCCATCTGCTCCTCTTTACTAGGACTAGAGAATTTCCATTAATAAATCCTCCCCTAAGGATGCCTCTGTCCGAACCACGTGCTCCTCTGCACCCGTCAGATTTCCCCCAGCCCTTAGTTTAAAAAGTGCTCTGTGACCTTTTTAATTTAAAGTGCCAGCAATCTGGTTCCATTTTGGTTCCATCTGGTTCAATCTGGTTCCATCTTTCTGTTTCCCAAAAGTTTTCCCAGTTCCTAATAAATCTAAATCCCTCCTCCCTACATCATTGTCTCATCCATGCATTGAGACCCTGCAGTTCTGCCTATGTAACTGGCCCTGCGTGTGGAACGGGAAGCATTTCAGAGAATGCTACCAGGGAAGTCCTGGACTTCAATCTTTTACCTAGCAGCCTCCAGGACCTCTCTCCTATCCTTCCCTATGTCATTGGTACCTACATGTACCACAACCACCATCTCTTACCCAGCACTACACATAAGTCTATTTAGATGTCTCGAGAGATATGCAACCTTCACATCAGGCAGGCAAGTAACCGTGCGGTTCTCCCAGTCATTGCAAACCCAGCTATCTATGTTTCTAATGATCGAATCACCCATTACTAATACCCGTTTCTTCCTAATAACTGGAGTTCCCTTCCCCAGAGAGGTATCCTTGGTGCGACAGGATACCGTGACATCATCTGAAAGGAGAGTCCCAGCTATAGGATCATTTCCCTCTGCTCCAGTTGGATGTTCTCCTACCCTGAGGCTTTTATCCTCCTCAACAGCACAGAGGCTGTCAGACCAAAGGTGAGATCATTCTACTGTGTCACGGAAAGTCTCATCTATGTACCTCTCTGTCTCCCTTAGCTTCTCCAGTTCAGACACTCTGGCCTCCAAAGCCCGTACATGGTCTCTGAGGACCAGTGCTCCTTGCACTGAATGTATACATATGCCACCTGCTCATAGGGCAGGTAATCATACATGCTGCATTGAGTGCAATAAACTGGATAGCCCCCACTCTGTTGCTGAACTTCTGCCTGCATTGTCTTTTTACTCCTGAAGCTCATTCCTTTGTTGATGTTTTGTTTTTATCAGGGCATGTTTTGGACCTTAAGTTTAAGAAGATTAAAAAATGTTAAGTGTATCTAGCCCCCCACACCCCCTCTAAACTCCCTCGAAAACTTCCCTGTTAGCTGCTCCTATTCACTAGGTCCCCTGGTCTTTCTGAGTAGCTCCTTGGTTAAGGGTTGATGGGTGGTTAAAGGGCTTAGGGATCAAAGCCTCGTTAAGAAGCTCTCAGCCTTGCCTAGCAGGCTGCTAGGCTCAGCGTATGGTCCTCCAAACAAACAGACCACCCAGTATATTTCAGTCAAGCAGCAAGCACACCACAAATACAAACACACACACTACAGACAAAAAGAGTCACGTAATTGCTCCTTCTTCACCTGGAGAACTCCTTGGCAAAACTCCCCTGTTAGCGGCTCCTGTTTGCTAGCTCCACCCTCCAGTTGTGGCCTAATCAACGCAGAGTAGAGCAGAACAATTACTTCTCGTGTCTTGCTTACAACACTCCTGCTAATACATCCCAGAATGATGTTTGCTTTTTTTGCAAGTGTTATACTGTTGACTCATATTTAGCTGGTGATCCACTACGATCTCAGATCCCTTTCTGCAGTACTCCTTCCTAGGCAGTCATTTCCCATTTTGTACATGCGTAACTAATTGTTCCTTCCTAACTGGAGTACTTTGCATTTGTCTTTATTGAATTTCATCCTATTTACTGCAGACCATTTCTCCAGTTTGTCCCGATCATTTTGAATTTTAATCCTACCCCTCAAAGCACGTGCAACCCCTGCCAGCTTGGCATCATCCACAAACATTATAAGTGTACTCTCTATGCCAGGGGTCGGCAACCTTTCAGAAGTGGTGTGCCGAGTCTTCATTTATTCACTTTAAATTAAGGTTTTGCATGCCAGTAATGCATCTTGATGTTTTTAGAAGGTCTCCCTCTATAAGTCTATATATTATATTACTAAACTATTGTTGTATGTAAAGTAAACAAGGTTTTCAAAAAGTTTAAGAAGCTTCATTTAAAATTAAATTAAAATGCTGATTTTACACTGCTGGCCCGCTCAGCCCGCTGCCAGCCTGGGGTTCCGTTCACCTAGGCTGGCAGCAGGCTGAGCAGGGCCTGTGGCCGGGACCCCGGCTGGCAAGGGGCTGGCAGCCAGAACCCCAGGGCAGCAGGCTGAGCAGGGCCGGCAGCTGGAACCCCAGACCAGCAGTGGGCTGAGCGGCTCATCCTGCTGCCAGTTTGGGATCCTGGCCCTGCCCACATAGAGTGGGTACCTACCTTCTCCCTGGTTCTAGCCCATTCTCTTCCTCTCTCTCTACACGGAGCTGAGGGTGGGAGTGCACTGAGCTCAGGGCTGGGGGTGAAGGAGCAGGCTGGGGGTTGGGGTGTAGGGTCTGGCCAGGAGCTAGAATGAGGGAGAGGGCTCAGGATTTCGGTGTGGAGTGCTTACCTGGGCAGCTTCCATTTGGTGCGAGGGGTGCAGGTGAGAATGTGGGGGGGGGGTGAAGGAGCTCCCATTTGGTGCTCAGTGTGGGAGTGGGAATGTGGGGGGTGCAAGAGTCAGGGCATGGGGTGTGGGGGTGTATGAGGAGTATGCCGGAGTCAGGGCAGAGGGATGGGAGCATGTGTGGGGGGTGCTGGGGTCGTGCGGGGTGCAAGGATCAGGGCAGGAGGCTGTGGTGTGTGGGGGGTGCAGGGGTCAGGGCAGGGGGCTGGGGTGTGTGTGAGGGGGGTGCAGGGGTAAGGGCAAAGGGCTGGGGAGGTGTGGGGGGGGGTGTAGGGGTCAGGGCAGGGGGCTGGGGGTGTGGGCTAGTGTCCTGCGGGTGCTCCCAGCCCCCTGCCCGGAGCGGCTCACGGCCCTGATTCCACCCCCCATCCCCACAGCCCCGGCCCCACCTCGTCTCTGCCTCCTCCCCAGAGCAGCGATCACACTGTGGCTCCCCCTCTCCCCCTCCTCTGCAAGGGCCATCAGCTGATTGGCAGCAGGGAGGGAAAAGAGGAGGGGCAGAAACCCAGCACGCTGGGGGAAGAGGCGGGGGAGGGGGAAGCTTGCCTGCCCTGCAAGGAGAGCGTGGTGGGCGGGGCAAGGTGGAGAAGAGCGAGCCATGCCGGGCAGGATTTTTAATGGCATGCTGCTGCCTGCTGGGGTCCCAGCCTGGGTTCAGCAGCGGGCTGAGCGGGGCCGGCAGCTGGGACATGGCAGGCAGCAGCATGCCATTAAAAATTGGCTCGCGTGCCGTCTTTGGCACGCGTGCCATAGGTGCCGACCCCTACTCTATGCTATTATCTAAATCATTGATGAAGATATTGAACAGAACTGGATCCAGAACTATTCCCTGCAGGACCCCACTTGATATGCCCCAGCTTGACAGTGAACCACTGATGATTACTCTCTGGGAATGGTTTTCCAACCAGTTATGCACCCACCTTATAGTAGCTCCATCTAGATTGTATTTCCCTAGTTTGTTTATGGGAAGATCTTACAAGACAGTACCAAAAGCCTTACTAAAGTCAAGATATATCACAGCTACCACTTCCCCCTATCCACAAGTCTTGTTGCCCTGTCAAAGAAAGCTATGAGGTTGCTTTGACATGATTTGTTCTTGACAAATCCATGCTGACTGTTACTTATCACCTTTATTATCTTCTAGGTGTTTGCAAATTGATTACTTAATTATTTGCTCCATTATCTTTCCAGGTACAGAAGTTAAGCTGACTGGTCTGTAATTCCCCAGGTTGTCCTTATTTCCCTTTTTATAAATGGGCACCAAATTTGCCTTTTTCCAGCCCTCTGGAATCTCTCCGGTCTTCCATCACTTTCCAAGATAATCGTTAATGGCTCAGATATCTCCTCAGTCAGCTCCTTGAGTATTCCAGGATGTATTTCATCAGGCCCTGGTGACTTGAAGACATCTAACTTGTCTAAGTAGTTTTTAACTTGTTCTTTTCCATTTTTAGCCTCTGATCCTACCTCATTTTCACTGGCAATTGCTATGTTAGACGTCCAATCGCTACTAAACATTTTGGTGAAAACTGAAACAAAAAAGTCATTCAGCACTTCTGCCATTTCCACATTTTCTGTTATTGTTTCCCCCACACCTCACTGAGTAAGGGGCCTACACCGTTCTTGGTCTTCCTCTTGCTTCTAATGTATTTGTAGAATATTTCCTTGTTACCCTTATGGTCTCTGGATAGTTTGATCTCGTTTTGTGCCTTGGCCTTTCTAATTTTCTCCCTACATACTTGTGTTGTTTGTATATATTTATCCTTTGTAATTTTGACCTAGTTTCCACATTTTGAAGGACTCTTTTTTGATTTTCAGATCATTGAAGATCTCCTAAGTAAGTCAGTGTGGTCTCTTGCCATACTTCCTATCTTTCCTACGCAGTGGGATAGTTTGCTCTTGTGCACTTAATAATGTCTCTTTTAAAACTGCCAACTCTCTTCAATTGTCTTCTCCCTTAGATTTGCTTCCCATGGGATCTTACCTACCAACTCCGAGTTTGCTAAAGTCTGCCTTCTTGAAATCCATTATCTTTATTGTGCTGATTTCCCTCCTACCATTCCTTAGAATCATGAACTCTACCATTTTATGATCTTTCACCAAAGCTGCCTTCCACTTTCAAATCCTCAGCTAGTTCATCCCTATTTGTCAAAATCAAATCTAGAATAGTCTCTCCCCTCGTAGCTTTCTCCACCTTCTGAAATAAAAAAATTGTCTCCAATACATTCCAAGCACCTCTTGGATAATCTGTGCCCTGCTGTGTTATTTTCCCAATAGATGTCTGGGTAGTTGAAGTCCACAAACACCACCAAGTCCTGTGCTTTGGATGATTTTGTTAGCTGTTTAAAAAAAGCTTCATCCACCTCTTCTTCCTGGTTAGGTGGTCTGTAGTAGACCCCTACCAGGATATCACCCTTGCGTTTTTTACCCCTTTTATCTGGTGATGAGCTGCCAAAATCTTAACAACCGGTTCCCTCCTCATCCCATGAGGGGATCGTGGCCCACCCCAACCCCCCGGGACTCCTGCCCCATCCACCCCCCTGCCCTGTCCCCTGACTGCCCCCAGAACTGAGCAGGAGAGTCTCATGGGCCACCATAGTGGGTGCCCGCCCTGCCCCTAAGAGCCAGAGGGACCTGCTGTGGGGCCCCAGTGGTGCTTACTTGGGGCAGCTCCCAGGAAGCATCCGGCAGGTCCCTCTGGCTCCTAGGGATGGGGGAGCGTAGCTAGGGAGGGAGCAGGGGGAGCGATTGCTCCCCCCACTGATCACATCAAAAGTGGCGCCTTAGGCACCGACTCCCTGGGTGCTCCAGAGCTGGAGCACCCACGGGGAAAATTTTGTCGGTGCAGAGTCCCCACCCACCGGCAGCTCCCTGCCTCGCGCCCGGCCCCAGCTCACTTCCACTCTGCCTCCTCCCCTGAACGCACCACCCCGCCCTGCTTCTCTGCCCCCGCCCCCCGGCTTCCCACGAATCAGCAGTTCACACGGGAAGCCAGGGAGGGCTGAGAAGCAGGCGGTGGCTTCACGCTCAGGCCCAGGGAGGTGGAGGTGAGCTGGGGCAGGGAGCAGTTCCCCCTGCGTGCCCCCCGGGTTTCCTGCTGCGGCGCAGGCGGCCCTCCTCGTGCCCCCCCTCCCCAGCTCACCTCCGCCCCGCCTCCACCTCCCTGGGCCTGAGCGTGAAGCCGCCACTTACTTCTCAGCCCTCCCCGGCTTCCCGTGCAAACAGCCGATTTGTGGGAAGCCGGGGGCAGAGAAGCAGAGCGGGGCGGCGCATTCAGGGGAGGAGGCAGAGGCGGAGAGGAGGTAAGCTGGGGCTGGGCGCGGGGCTGGGCGGGGAGCTGCCGGTAGGTGCTCTGCAGCCACCAAATTTTCCCCGTGGGTGCTCCAGCCCCTGAGGTGCCACTTTTGGCCGGTTGTTAAATTCAGAAGCCCTTCCAGCAAACCGGCTCTACCTCACCACTGCTTTTAACCTTACCCAGGGACTTTCAACAAGTCTGTCTCCTATTTCCATCTCAACCTCAGTCCAAGGGTATTTTTGATACATAAGGAAACACCTCTTCCCTTTTTTCCCAGCCTGTCCTTCCTGAGCAAACTGTCCCCTTCTATACCAATATTCCAGTCATGCATATTATCCCACCAAATCTGTTGTGCCAACTATTACCTTGCATTTCAAGTTCTTCCTGCTTATTCCCCATACTCCTACATACGGTGAATGTACATTTTCTTTATTCTTTAATTATTTCTCTCTTTTAAAAGTCAGTCATCCAGTTGCAGACTAGAGCCGACGTATTTAGTACAATGGCCTGTCCATCAGCCCACCCTCCATGTAACTCTATCCTAGTAGTCTTCCTTTTGGGTTATTTTTCCTTATCCATTTCTCTTTTTTTATTATCATTATTTGCATGGCCATCTTTTCTGGGCCATTGGGTTCCAGTGTTATTTTAATTAATTACATCATTATTAATTAATTACATCTGACATTAACTAAGGGTGTCATGGAAAGATTGGGAATTAGTTTTGCAGCGACAGACTGATCCACTGTAGCTGCTTGAGAGAGAGCCAGGTGGGGGTTAGGGAATTGAAGCTGTAATAGATTATTCTATCATAACTGCCTGTGAAGGAAGGGAATTGGGAATTAGCCCTAGAATGACAGGCTGCTCTACCATCCCTGTTTGGGGAGCCAGGCATGGGACTGGGAATTGGGGCTGTAAAGTCAAACTGTTCCACCGGAAATCTTGGGAAGGGAAGTAGCAATTTTTAATGTTTAACTAAAATATAAAGCAATCCCTTGCTTCACAAGGAATCTGCCTAGCACTTGGAGATAACCTTTTTCAGTGTTAAAGGGTGGCCCTTTTCATTTGCGGATTCTCTGAAGCAGCTGGCAAACCCCAGAACATCATGTAAACTTACAGAGAAAAGCAACCTCTAGAAATAAAAATGTGGAGGGGAAAAAATCTCTATTAGGACTGCTGCCCTTCTGCTTTTTACTACAAATGTGTACAAGCTCCTGAGGGTGCCCTCCATTTGTATATGTGGGGGTCTTGTGAGCAGTTGGCCTCATGTTATAGCAGCACTAGACAGAAGGGTTTTACCCTGACTGATCTTTTGGCTAAGATCTACCATTGGTTCCTATCACTGTACTACCTGATATATCCTCACCCAGGAGATGGACTCCATGATCTCATGGGGCTTCCTCTTCTTTAACTGCTATGATCTTTGAGCTCCTGAAACCAGCATTGTTCCACTGAAGTCAATGGAGATTCATGGATCTGGCCTGTAATTCTTTGCCTTATCTGCAAGGCAGCTTTAGCCAGTTTACAGATAGTACGCAGGTTGTCATGAAATGCATAGTTCACAGGCCTGACTTCACCCTCACACATCTGCATCTCAGCTTTGCAGGTGGTAACATTCTGCAGCTGGTTTATAATAAAGTTGTAGAATTATAGATGTCTGCTGCGTCCTATTTGTGTAAATTAAGGTTGAAACTGGGCTAGGTTGCCCACCATTGAAATCATAGCTAAAAAACCCAATTGACTGTTCTGATGAGGAACAAAGGTAGCAGGAGGGGGAGCTGCTGATGAGAGGGGCTGCTGTGGCCAAATCGTAGTTTCATGCCACGCTCCCTGTTTGCTAATCAGAATCTTGTCCACGTTCTGTTCACGTCAAAACATAATGTTACTTGCAATGGTGCCATAATGTATATAGGGTGGATGGAATGCATACACCAGTGCTAGGGTCTGTGTGCATTTCAGGTTGGAAATGAATGGACTGTCTCCTGAATTTTGAACCCTTTGGGCTTGACAATAGTTCCACTGGCAGCAGGGAAGCACCACACCAGACTCTGCTGGTTTCCTGCTCCAGCATTTGCCCTGTCTGCAAGGGCTCATGCAGGCTTGTAGCACTTCACTGCAGTAAATCCAGGGCGTTTTACTTTGATGTCTGTCATGTTGTTTCATGCTCAAAGACCAGATATACCGTGAGTAAGAATTCCATGAATGTTAACTAAGGAGAACCACAAACCCAAGAAAGAACTAAAGTCAAGTCCCCGTGCAGGAGGTCTGTGTTTGTCTCCTCTGACAGCCTGCAATGAGCTGAACACAAAGTGGCTGTCTGTCTTTGCAGACAGCAAAATCCGTAGCAATTTAAAGGTACAGTGAACTGAAAACAAAGGCATAACCATTACATAACTAAATACACCATGCTATCCAAATTACTTCTGCTGTCCAAAACACAGCCTCAACCTCCCTCCAGTGAAGCAATAGCACACATTTTAAACCAGAGTCTCAACATATGAACTAATTCAGTTCCAGCACTGACAGGTTCTGTGTTTCCCTGAGACCATGGTAAGTACTGATATAAATGTGCACCACTGCTCCAGCTCAGCCCAGCTGTAGTAGCAGCTTCCCTTTCTTATAGCTGTTCATATACATTCTGTATTAGACCTGCATGTTAACTTTGCAGACCCTTGTGATATACTGTATAGTCAAATAGAGACCACTTTAGGATACTGTATCTCTCAATGCAAAATAGTATTACAGTTCTCCCTGCTCTGAGCTCCTCCACAATCCTGCCACCCATGTCACGACTGTTGGATACTCTGGCGGGGGGAGGGAGACACCCCATAGGCTTTACCAGCAAACAGCTTTATTGCATACAATGGCTTGCTCCTCAGGAAGAAAACTGCCAGAGCATCATCAGCCCTCACGTTCAGCCAGAAACCATTCTGAGGTGATCAAAATGCCTTCAGGGAAGATCAGAAATACTGGATGTGTCTACACAGCAAGGAAAAACCTACCGACTCAGGCGCTCAGGGCTTGGGCTGCAGAGCTGTTTCATTGCTGTGTAGATGTCCGGGCTTGGGCTGGAGCCCAAGCTCTGGGATGCTCCCACCCTGCAGGGTCCTAGAGCCCGCAGGTCAATCCATTTTGCAGTTGTTCTTTCCCTGTCCTTCCCCCCCAACACACACACACACACACACCGTGGGGCAGGTGGGGACAACAATTTCAAAGCAGGGGGAAGATGACTGGGGTGGGGTTCACACAGGCAATTCAGCTGCATTAACTTTAATGTGAATCCAACAGTTCAAATCTCTGAGAAATGTCCCACTTAGTGTTATTGGTCTGGCTATGCGTGTACCAAATTGACCAGGGTAAAACAAATCTCTGAGCATGGAAAAGCACTGTCTCTACCGCACTCAGCTGCAGCATCGTAGAAAAGCAATTAGCAGAGGGAATTTGTCTTAATGCAGTTTTCCATTTTGTGTCTAACTTTGCCCACAGAGGAGCTGCCTGGGGATTTCCAATTCTTCTTCCCTAGTGTGTGTGGGGTGGGGAAATGACTTTAATTAAGGTAACAGGAGTACGCTTTGAACCTTTACCATCTGATCAAACTGGAACAGAAGGAGGGGATGGGAAAAACACAACAAAAAGGGTTTATAAAATATAAATCATAAGGGAGAGAATTAGAGAACATAACAAATGGCAGGCCAGGTGCGCCTTTTCCACATTGTGCTGAATTTAGCCCAAATCCCTCATGGTTTTTTTTTTCCCCCCTTGGCTTTCCAAACAGATGGCTGTAGCCCTCAGATAAATTACCAGAAAACAGAGGGAGGAATTCTGTTTGATGCTGCTTCTTTGCACATAAATCCCAGCTGCTGATTTTACAGTCCCGGAACCAGAAAAAGAGACGACATGGAATGCCTGGATCTTGTGCGGGGCCCGAGGCTCTCATGACAAAAACGGCTTGTTCTGCCCCCTTCTTGTCTGAATGAGGCCTTTGCTTCTGCTCACTGCTATTTCCCTATAGATAATGCAGTCCAAATAAATTGTTTGTCCTTTTCCTCTACTTCTTTTCCAGCCACCTCCCAATCCCATTGATTACCTTACTGGGGCCTGAGGTGAAGGCAATGGGATTTAGGCTTCTAACTCACCTGGGTACTTTTGTAACTCCCCGTAAGCAGCTATTTGTGTCTTTAGGCACCTAACTACCTTTGTGAATCTGATCGTTAGTCTCTCTCTTTGTGTCTCCCATCGACTTACCTTATGTTTCTCGTTGCGGTGGAGTACTGGAGTAAACAGGAGAGTGATCTGTGGGTGATTTAGCGGGTCTTCACTTGACCCGCTAAATTGACCCCCAGTGGCTCAATCAACACAGCGTCAATCTACAGCAAGTGTAGACATACCCTAATACGCTAGCCCTTCTGCACCACCACAGTGATTCAGAGGGGCCATTGCATCTGAAGTGCAAATTAGTTCAACCCTCAGGATTGCTCCAACATTCACAAGGGACCATACTGGTCCTTGACAATCCTAGCCTACGGGAGGCAAAAACTGCCCCCCTCATTTGCTCTTTGCTCCAGGTTCAGCCCTAACATCCTTAGTGAATGAATTAAATCATGCCTTATTATGCTGAATTTCCACACACACACACATAACCTGCAGGTGAGTGTGTGTTACAGGTCCCAACTCTTGTTAGGTCACACTGTAACAGGGAAGTTCAAGATTGTGGCCAGCTCTCTCACACACAGCCTTGTTACCAGATAGGTATATGTAGGAGCTGAGAAACCCCCTCTGATGAGCTCTGCATGCCAAAGACACAGCGATGTTTCCCCACTCTAGCAGGCATGGCGTTTGAACTGGAAAGCAGTTTGCAGAAGAAGATAGTGTGTTTTGTATTATTCTTTCCCTAATTTCTTGGATAAAGTATTTTCCATCAGGAGTGATGTAAAAACTAATCTCAGGTTCTCCACACTGTTCATCTCAAGTGAACACTGGTCTATCCATTTCCAAAGCAAAGGAGTTATTAAATGGAGAATGTAAAGGCGAATGTGTAATAATGAGGCTTTAATTACCAAACTCTCTACCTGATTGCTTTCCTGCACCCCCAGTGAAAACCAACAGTGGCAGTTTCTATTAGAAATGTTGATTACTTTTGTGAATAATTAGACTCGCTGGGTTCCAGAGGCACCTGACCTCACTTAATAATGGCAGAAGAGGGTGGGGGAAGAAAGAAGCATTTTATAAATGCTGAGAGAAGGGAAAATAGCAGATCTGCAAACTGTAGCAGTATAGGCGGCAATGGGACTATAAGAGAGTTGGCTTCATAGAACAAGGATATATACACTAAATATATAGAACTAGCATGTATGCTAATATAACGCTACTTTTTCTCATCTCTCTCTAGGGCAGCAACACAGGTAAAATCCATGCAGAGTCCTGAGTTTGGTGGATCTGTCTAAGATTGCAGGACACAAAAGGCCCCCACTATAAAGTAGTAAAAGCAATGCACATGTTCGGATCATTGCATCATGAAATCAACATGTCTTAGTGCAGTGTCACCTTAAGGAAGGTGGCAACATACTAAGTGTTTGTTTATATAGCACTGTTGCTGTATATGGGGCTGGACACTGGATACGGCATCAGGTCTATGGCTGCAGAATAGACATTTTAAGGCCCTAATTGAAAACCAGTTGGAGCCAATGGGAGGCTGTTTATTACTGTGGGCTTTGGATCAAGCGCTAAAGGAGGAGTTGGAATAAAGTAGTGTGATGGCTGTTTGTTTATCATATTGGCCATTGTTACGTTGTGCTCCCTGCTGGCTGGCTGTTTTATCTACCTGCTTCTCTCATCTTATACTTTGATTCAGCTCTGAGTTTAGCTCTTTAGGGCAGGGACCATCTTTTTCTTCTGTGTTTGTACTGCACCTAGCACCATGGGGGCTTGGTCTGTGATTAGGGCCCCAAAGCACTGCCACAGTACAAATAATAAGAATAAAACAGGTTTCAGAGGGGTAGCCGTGTTAATCTGTATCAGCAAAAACGAGGAGTCCTCGTGGCACCTTAGAGACTAACAAATTTATCTGGGCATAAGCTTTCGTGGGCTAAAACCCACTTCATCAGATCTATGGAGTGGAAAATACAGTAGCAGGAATATATATCTATACACACAGTACATGACAATGCAAGACAAACACACAGTGGTGGATGATCATACAATACCTCCAGCAAATATGTCCCTCTCTTTTGCTGCTCTACATGAATTCTGACTCCTACTGACTCCAGTGAGAACAGGACTTTAAAATCAGCAATGAAGGAGGCAGACAGTCCAGCAGTGAAAAGGTTAATACTGCATGACAAAAAGGAGCATTTGAAAACCACCTCTATAGAAACAGCTATATGCAGGTTATAGTGAAAGTCCAATGTCTGTTGTGTCATTGAGAAGAAGCTGTTGGGAAGTGCAGCGGGAGATAGGAGGGGAGAGGTGTAGGGGAGACCGGTGGATGGGGGGAGATGGGGCTTGGTGGTGCACTGTCAGGAGATTGACTTTCTACCTCTATGGACTGGAGTTCAAACATGAACACAGCGACCAGTGAAATGCGATTGATGGTGTCAATCTGTTCCACGGTGAACCTTGAAAAACCACCAGACAGTGTGACATGACTGGAAACAGAGTTGGAGTGGTGGGGTGCATGGGCCAGGGTTTGAAAGGTATTGAAATCAGTGGGTGTTGGGCACTCTAGTGAGTTTTGCAAAAGCGTCTAGGTGCCTAATACCTTTAAAACTCTGGCCCTAATTGCTCACTGAGATCTTCCAGTTATTCCTCTGATTCCTCCATGAAGCAGAATCAAATCTCTCTCCCCCGCTGCTCTGGGAACAGCAGCGGAGGAGTCGCCGAGCATGCAGGATGTGCCAGGAATGGTAACACAGTACTGCCACCGGCTGGGTGTTGCTGCTGGTGGGAAGGCAAGAGGAGCATACAGGAAGTGTCTTCTCAGTGCTGCTTCCCAGGGAGCCCACTGCCACACACTGAGGTGTAAGCTCTGAAATCTGGTGATCAGAGCAGAACCAAAGGTGTGGTCAGCAGGCAAGCCAAGGGTCAGTCGCAGGTGTCAGAACAGAACCAAAGGGCTGAGCCAGAGTCATGGTCAGGAGACAAGCCAGCGGTCGGAACCAGGAGGTAGAGATCAGGGACCAGGGCTGGAATGGAGCAGCCAAGGGGTGAGCAGGAAGCAGGTCTAGCACAGCTATGAACATGGAACCCATTTTGCTGCCATGGCTACGGGGCTTAAATGGGGACCTGTTGGCTCTTCTGACCAAACAGGGAGCACAGTCACTTAGTGCATGTTTATTGGACCCAGCTGAGCTCATTAGGTTGCTACGCGACCGAGCCTGGAGTCAGCTGAGTTCCTTGCACCCACAGCATTCGGACTGACTTTTCCCAGGGCTCCCCAGTCCATACAATAAAAACAGGCCTTGCCCCCTATGTGCACCACCTCTCTTCCAGATTGGGATGCTGTGTTGTAAAAGGAGCCTGCCAACTTCCCTCCTGCACCTTTTCACTTAGGAAGGGAACAAAAGAAGCTGAGAATTTTGTGCCAGCCTCAGGCAATGGAGTATCAAGCAGGTGCAATGGATTCTACAGCAGGGACCAAGTGTTGTCCCTTATGTTGAGCTCAACAAGCCACTGTATATATTTTATATATTGCATACTGACCCTTTAACCCAACTCACTCTCAAAGCTCTCTCAACATTACCTAGGCTGCATGTTTTATATCATTTTCTGTGAACTGTCGTAATTAGATGTGGATTAGTGGAGTAAACAATCTATCATTTACTTCCTTGAATGTATTGGATTAAACTACCCCGTACAGTATCGCTTCCCATTAAGCGCCTGCCTCACTGAACACAAGCTATTTCACAGTGATGGAGGTCTTAATAACCATGCCTAAAGGGAAGTTATTATAGGAAAGAAATACCAGACATATAAGCCATGGCAAATGCATGGACAATGTCAGGGCTGCAAATTCACATCATCAGGTTGTGATCCTTGCTGGCAAGCAATAGAGCAAATAGTGTCGCTGTGCATAATTTTAGCGTGCCCCTTACATACACTGGAGACTTCCGCAGGCATGCTGAAAAGGGTCATGAATGCGTGCAGTGCTTTATGCTGTGTGCATTTAAAAAGAATTTTACTAGTGGCATACCGTGTTGGCAGTAGCAATTCTGCACAGGTTCACAGCAGTGCATGGTCTGAGTTTACATTTCTTGGAGTTCAGCTTGTTTTTGTGGGTCTAGCAGGCATTTCAGTTTTCCTCCTTTTTGCCTCCTGGCTTCAGTGTGAAATTCAACTCAACAAGAACAACTGCACAGACTATCTAACTGCTTCACTGGTGCAGTTGATGGGAGAGGCATTTTTCGAAGTGGAACTTGAATTGGTTGAGTGGTCTCTGAATACAGTCATAAACAAAACACCGCAAATTCTCTCTGCTCTTATCCATAGGATCCTATTAGTCATTGTTTGTGAGCATCTGGATGGTCACCAGCTTATTCATGGAAACATTTGCAGAACCAAAAGTTTTGTGAATTTTAGCATGGATTATTACTTGTTTTAAAATCCAGACTAGGAAATGATTTATTTGCTATTTGTCATTTGCTTCTCATTCTCTTGTTTTAAAAAGTGTCTGTTATCCAGTCTAGGAGTTGAAAGTCTGTCATGTGGCTTTAAGTGATCAATTTCCCACCACAAATTATTATTTGTATTGTCATAGTGCCTAGAAGCCCCAGTCACAGACCAGATCCCCATTGTGCTAGGTGCTGTACAAACACAGAACAAAGAGACAGCCCCTACTCCAAAGAAACTATATAACAAATGGTGAAACATATTTGCATAACTATTCATCCAATACTTACCACTAACAAATATGCTGCTAGAAATAAGGATTGTTTTGTGAGAGAAGGCCAAAATCCATCAGTTTATTTGTTCATGGTGAATAATTGGACCAAAACACTTACCAACCTTGAAGGCATGTATCAAATTCAGGGGGCATATAACTAGAGGTTCACTGTGCTCCATGTGCCTGCTCTAGTTGGCAACACTTGGAGCTGTCTCAGTGTTATTCAAATAAAATCACAGCTATGGTAGTGCAACCGACCTGGATAACATCTGACATGGTCAAGTTAATAGAGTGACTAATACAAATATTCCCCGTACCTAAAATTACACCAAACCACTGGAGCTTCTCATGTTTTCAGAATAAACTATGAAGAAGAACCTCTAGAAGGCAAGCTTTTCATGAAGGCATCACAGCACCTACTAGTCGGCATTGTTTTATGCTCTGATGCCATTCCTGGAAGCAGCAATCTCAGTTTGTCTTTCTAGGAGGTATGTCATTCTGTTGGCTTCCATAAAGACTTTTCCTCTGGTTCCGGGGTGCCCTCAGCTCCCTGGGTCCGTTCAGGCACCACAGTCAAATCACAGTAGGTGCATTAAGATTCAGCCTGAAGTCCATGAAAGATGGGAAATTTAGAGCTCAGGCTGTGCCGTTTTACTTGTTCCATGCCCCATTGTCCTACGCCTGGTGGAATGTATCTGACTTAGGCGTTCATCAGTTCCCAAGGGCTGTGGTGGTGGTGAATGAGTATAGCTTTGCCTTTAGCTCAGTGTGGAAAGATCTGTGCGGCAGTTAACTGATTATGTTGCCTGTTTACGTGACTAGATATGGATTGGTACAACCACAGTGCCCCTTTTGCACCTAGGTAGAAGAGCCAATCATAGAGCAACTATGTTGGGAGGCCTCTGTGATGCTTAGTAACACTATTTCAGCCTAAACTTCAAATGTCCCGCTATTCGTGGGTTTAAGCAAATAAATTAAGCCCTTAACAATATTTGTATACCATTTTTGGTATCTGGTTTCCCTCTTGCTTATGGTGTGGTTTTGATTGTTTTAAATGGCAGTTTTTCAAAGAAATAAAACCTCTCTTTGAAACTGTAGCAGACTTGAGGGCCATTTGGGCCCAAACAAACAAACAAACAGGCAATGCCTTGTTAATCTTTGACACAAGGGGCAAAAAAGCCATTCAAAGTGACTCTAATAGAACAGTCAGATATCCTGTCTCATGCAGATGTAAGCAGAGACAGGGTGGGCTCCACCCTGACATCTGGTGGTGAGGTGTGGCAAGTTGTGGAAAAGAACTTCAGGGGCTGATCTCATTTGCATAGGCACACCCACCCCGCCTAGAATGAGGCCATAACTGCCCAAATCGTCACTTTGGCTGCTGTGGGATCCCCAGTGTCTCTGTTATTGGGGCGGGAAGAATAAATTGTTAGTACCCTGATTATGGGAACTGTGCTTGGAACTGTACTTGGCCTTTTTGTTATGATGGAGGACTCACCATCAACTGAGTAGCACTCACTAGGCAAGGGACATGGGTTCCAAAACTCTGTGAATTGAGAGAGACTTGAGACAGGTATTAGTGCCTGGTGGTGTAGGCCCCTTTGTGAGGGCCTGAAGCACCAATTGCACCTCTGTCTCTCTCCACTGTGGAATGTCAGAGCTAATTTTGGGTCTATTAAGAGTTTTGTTACAGGTACTGTGCTGAATTCACTTCAGCCTTATAGTGCACCAGCACTAAGGCTACCACCACTACTATGAGCTGAAATCACTGAGCACTGTGTCAAGTAGTGGGGAGCCGGAAGATCTAGTGTGCAGTGGAGCCGGTCGTGAGACAGCGGTGTGTTCGTGAGACGGCGAGCTGAGCGGAGCCGGTCGTGAGACAGCGGTGTGTTCGTGAGACGGCGAGCGGAGCGGAGCCCTGTGGGGCAGTCAGCTTCAGGACACGTAAGGTGCCCCTTACCTCTTTCCCCCACACCCAGGCACATTTTAGCCAGATTGGGGAGTAACACTCTGCAGGTGAACTTTTGAACTCCGGGGCTGGACTTTTTTTGGACTTTGGGTGATTTGTGGATTGCTGGACTCAAGAGACGTTTGGGTTCTGGGACTCAAGAGCCTGAGGGAAAGGATGTGGCCCAATTTTTCTGGGGTGGGTCAGTGTTCATGGTTTGGTTAATGAACACTAGTTGTGGTGTTTCCCCAATTTAATGCTGATGTTGTTTGCCTCATGTTATTAAAGATTCTCTACTACACCAAGACTCTGTGCTTGCGAGAGGGGAAGTATTGCCTCCTTGAGGCGCCCAGGGGGTGTGTAAGATTTTCCCAGGTCACTGGGTGGGGGCTCGAGCCAGTTTTGCATTTGCTTTAATGAGAGGGAACCCCTGTGTACTGAACCCGGCCCTTGCTGCTATCAACTTGGCCTGGCAGAAGGGTTACACAGAGAAAATGCCAGTTGAGGGGAAGGGGAGGTGACCTGATACCAGGCCAATTACACTGAAACTTAAGTGTAAGGAAAGGTTTAAGAGGCTTCCATATCTCCAGCATTGTGTGCCACAGGATCTCGAGGTGCCAGAAGCTCCTGCATGACCACAGAGATCAACTGAGAGGGGAAAAGGCTGTGTGAGAGGCACAGGAAAGAAACAGCAGGGCATCAAGCTACTTGGGAGACAGGAGAAGAGTTTAAGGAAGGCATTGGAGCAGTGGGGACAGTGGACCAAGCTAGACTGTTGATGTGAGGCAAGGTTAAGACAGAGCATCTATCCAATTGCTCATACCCCAACAACTTCCCTCCAGTCATACCCTCACCAGTAACCCCTATGACTCTAGCACCCAGCCTGGCTCCCAGCAGAATTCCCCTTCCAAATGCTGACATTAGGAAAGATTTCTGTTTTGAGAAATGGTTCCCTATAATACCCGACACGGGATCCTGCAAGAATCTTTTAAAGTTATTGGAATGCATGACTTCAAGCCTCCTTGGGGCAGACTGAGTGCTACAAAAGATCATTTGGTCTTCGGTATCCACACCCCATGCGTTCTAAAGCACTTTACAGTAATGAATTACAGGCTGGTAGTGTGGTCACTGTGCTGGCCAGTCTAGTAGCCCCTATGCCCTCAGTAATAACGCTCACACAGCCTGGTTCCGTAGAATCAGAACACTATCCGCTACTTGTTTCTGCAAGGTGCCCTGGGATCCTTAGCTTCAACCAGGCCATCCTATAAGAAATGAGCAGCCAAGGACCTTAGTTTAATGTCACATAAAAGGAACAGTAACTTTTATAGGGCATCACCCTGCTGTCCCTTAGTACAATGTCAACAAAGGGTGTGAATCCAAGCCCTCAAAGGAACTTGGACCTATGGCTCAGGTGATAGGACCATTTTGATGTCATTATACATGATGACCGTGAACCATGGTGGCTTTCTAGCAGTACAGATGCCTTGTGTTTCAGCAGGGCTGCCATCCATCCATGTTTTCCCAGGATGGTCCCATTTTTGTTGTTGTTTTTGAGATAGCTATCCTGGGAAATCTGTCAACGTGCTTAGTACACATTGCCAGCTGGTCTCAGGATGATCTTGGATGCCCCGGGGTTTTTTGTACCCCAGACATGACCACTTTATTTATTCCCTGACTCTAAGGAAAACCCACAGGGAGATTTTTATTGGCTGTAAGGTAGCTGATTTTGAAGATTTTCTAAATAGAATAGCTCAGTCAGTGTTCATTTCCACCTGCTCCCCCCGCAAAACAAAATTAGCAAAAGCAGCAAATCTACATAAAGGACGAAAAATCACTCACAACACTTCATTTTAATCTGTGCTGGTGTGGGGAATCTGCCTATAGGGAAGAGACAAGCCTTGGCTTTATGCCGCTCAGTGAATGTATCTCACACAGATTTTCAATATTTTCATTTTATGTCTAGGATATAAAATAATATTTTAAAAACACTTAAAGATCCACATAGTGTAGAACAAAACCATGAATCACCTTTTCTCCATTGGCAGACTTTCCACTGCAGGATCTGTGATGACTCCTTTCCTTTAACGAGGGTACTGAAAACTCTGTTACCCCACCTTCTGGGAAGTGGTAGGCCTGCGTGAGTTGTGTATGGTTGTGGTAGCAGTTGAGCAAGTTATAGCTTGGAGTCAGTGCAGCTGGCTGTATTTATTGTTCCATGTTTATTTGCAGACATTTCGTACCCTGGCATCTGAGGCTGCTGCTGTAAGACAAACATGTTTGCAAATGTCCTGTTCTCTGATTTAACATATGCTCGTGTCGTTTGCTCACCGTCAGTTCTGAGCATACGCCTTGTACTTATGCTAGTTCACCCCTCCGTGCTCAGAGACATTCACTGGACGACCAGGCTTGTGAGAGGCAGTAAAAGAACTGGCAGCTCCTTTAAATGCGTCTGCTGACAGGCCGTGCTCAGTGCAGCTAAATTAGGGAGCATGCTGATGTCCTTTTCGCTGGCCCCTGGCACAGGTGAGAGCCTGAAGGAAGCTCTAACTGGCATCAATTTGCCAGAGACCCCCAGGGACCCTTACAGCAGCTGGGGATCACCGGAGTGCAGAGGTGTCTCAACAGTGTCCCCTTTCATAGAATCATAGAAGATTAGGGTTGGAAGAGACCTCAGGAGGTCATCTAGTCCAACCCCGTGCTCAAAGCAGGACCAACCCCAACTAAATCACCCCAGCCAGGGCTTTGTCAAGCTGGGCCTTTAAAACCTTTAAGGACAGAGATTCCACCACTTCCCCTGGGTCACACACCCTACACTGGCACAGAGCCACTACACCATTCAAGGATCCCCATGTATACAAGGGTGATCCTCTGGGAGCCAAATCTATGGATTTAGGGCCAGTTTGCATCAGTTGAGGAATAGAAAGTGGCCAGAGCTTAACCCAGCAGCAAAGCCCATGTGTCTGTGCAAATCCTGGAGTTTCACTAGCTGAGGCAAATCCAGCCGCCATCTTTCCCTCTGGCACAATAAAACAGAGGAGTGACTCACATAAGCAGCTCACTGCATGCTGGGAAACTTCAGCCGGAAGTGGGAAGCTGGGAACCAAGGAGCTTCAGGAAGCCGCCAAGGCAAATGGGGTCGGAAAACACGCATTGTAAACATCTGCTGAAATGCTACTAATGATGTGTGCTGGGGCATTGAGCTGCCCTTCATGATCTCGGTTAAAAACCCCTTGAACAAGAGAAGTGATCTCAGCATTCAAGCAGCACAAACAGGCCTGCTGGAAGCATGGGATTTATTTATTTGTTAGCTTTGTTTAGCACAGCTGTAATTTAAAACCAGTTTAATGCCACTCAACCCCTTTTTGGTATAATACATTTTAACTCCACCACCACAGGCCTCTGGGCTGAGTCCTCACAGGTCATATTTCCAGCCCAGAAGGAATTTATCGACAGCCAAGTTATTCTAATAATTTTCCTGAAATATGAGGGTTTGTTTTCATCAAAACACTGGCATTCCCTTAGCTATCCCAAAGCTGTTAGCCAGGCGGGCATCAGCTGGACCACAAGCTCCTTTGCAAATGTGTTTTGCGGGATTTTGATTTCATTCTCTGGTTCCTTGTGAGTTTTGTTCTCGCAGATTTGCAGAGAGTTCTGAAGAGACTTTGATATTGGCCCTCCCTCTCCTCTCGAAGAGGTAGCATGGCTGCAGGAGACAGCCTAAGGAATGGGATGATGATAATGCATGGATGCATTTTGGGAAGGGGAGAGAGGAGTTGTAACTCCTAAGGTAGTTACTGCTTTTCTGCTGCTTTTCATCTTGAAAACCTGGCACAAATCTTGAAAAGGTGCAGGGGCAGGGGTTTTTTTCCTCTTCTCTTCTGTATATTCTTAAATAGGTCCCAGAGACTAAATTGCTTTTTCAAGTTTTATCAACAAGAAGACAGCCCGTCAGAGTTACAGTTCAGTGCCTTAAGATTGCCTTTATGTTTAGCAAGAAGCTTACAGGCAAAACATTGGGAAGGGGAGATTCTATGCCCTCGTGATTGACAGGATTTGTATTTCCTCTAGCTCTCCCACCTCCTTGATGCATTTCTTATGTTTCAGTCAAGTCTCTAATAAATTGCCATCTGTATTCTAAGTTATAATAAGGCTTTCACCAGTTGGCACTGTAGAGAGATGTGCTGGACCGTGGAGTCAACTCCATTTAGCACAGACTATTCCACAAGGCATTATCCAAAAATGATAATTTGGGCCTTTCAGATATGCACGATGTCATTCAAAAGGAATTTTTAGGCTGCTGTGGGCCAAACAGTTTCTCCCTTCACTGCATCATGGGCAGTTGCACAAGTTCTGTGTTTCAATTAACAGACAAAGCGATGGGTGGTGGAGGCTGAAGGGGGGCAAGAGAAAAAAAGAGAGAATATCTTTGACAGAAAATGAGACTCTGCATTCCCAAATTTAAAGGCACTTGGTTTTTCAGGGCATGTCTACATTGCATCACAGGTATCAGGGGGCAGCCGTGTTAGTCTGTATCCACAAAAACAACAAGGAGTCCGCTGGGACCTTCAAGACTAACAGATTTATTTGAGCATAAGCTTTTGTGGGTAAAAACCCCACTTCTTCAGATGCACGGAGTCACAGGGAGTGACTTAAATAGATATACAGCTTAAATAGATATACTTCTCCTTGGAAGCAGCGGGAGGACAGCTGGGGTCCCCTCTCTCCTCTTTGAGAGGCAAGATTGGCAACAGGAGGCACTGCAGTAATTACCACAACAGCTGGGGTGTATCTGCTAAGGGGGGTGGCTTGCCTGCTGCACTCTTCTCTCCCTGCCCCAGACATAGTCTTCGGTTGGGGTGGTATTTGCAAGGGGTCCCGAAAGCAGTGAGTTTGTACCCCATTGAGATGCATAGAGCAGTTCACAGCTCTCCAAACTATTGCTGCAGGCTGTCTGCTGACTCAGGCAGGCATTGCTGTACGGCTTATATTTGGCTGGAAATTTCAGTTGGTGTCACTTGATTCCAAGAACTGGAGCCCTAGGCACTGGCCTATAGGTCTTGCTCCAAAGCACACTGAATCAATGGGAGTCCTTCCATTGACGTCAGTGGGCTTTGGATGAGGCCACAGTGCTTATGCCTCAATCCAGCCCTACATACATTATACATTCATGAGGGAATCTGCTATTTGTGTGTCAGTGACCACCTATTCTAGCATTGGATGCACCTACAATGCTGTACAAATGCTTACAATAATAATTAGAACTCAATAATTAAAAAGTTGAATAATTTATTCAAATATATTACAAAACCCATTGAACAACTTGATGAATATATTTAATTATCTGCTCAGCGGTATATCTGAGTGAATATTTTTTTAAAAATTAGACAAGTAATTTATTTGAAAAATATTAGAACATTTGTCAAATAAATTATCTGAGGAATATTATTCAACCAGCTCTGATGATAATGAACTACCAGCTGCTGCCTTCTTAAATGGAGCTGTGTGTCTCATAGGAGTCCTGACTTAGGATCACTGTGTTTTTCTGGAAGGTTTTTGCTCAGGTCTAATTTACTCCATGTTATTACCAGCAGTGCTGGAAGGATCGTCTTCCTACCTTTGGGATCCATCATTGCTTTTTAATGGAGGAAAGGAGAAAGATGGACGTAGGAGAAGAAAAGAGGTGACTTATAGACCACACTTGAGTCATAGCAGCATTTACATTTTCAAATCATATGAAACCAGTCACAGAGACTTTGATACAGGAAAACACTTAAGCATGTGCTTAAGTTGAAGCACATGGCTAAACGTCACTCAAATCATGTAAGCACATAAAAAGAGACACCTCTCACTTCTCCAATGTAAAGCAGAGACTGAGAAGGTATTTGACTGTGGGTTTGTGTTTGCAGCCGTCACATTAGAAGAGAGTCCTTAAGAAGGCTGAGAAGGAGGAGAGGATGGGTTCCTGGGAACGAGTGCATAGAATCATAGAACTGTAGGGTTAGAAGGGACTGCAAGGGTCATCTAGTTTAACCTCCCTGCCAGGATGCAGGACTTGTTGTGTCTAAACCATCCAAAACAGATGGCTATCCAGCCTCCTTTACATGCTTAACTTTGAACATGTGAATAGGGATGCTTTCCTGAATCAGGGTCCAAAAGGGGAATATGCCAAGAAAAAGTTTCAGATAAAAAAAACCCATGGGCAAGAACCTCAGCTTGTTTAAATGGACACAGCTACAGTGAAGTCAATGGCGTTTCGACATTAGCTGATAATCTAGCCCATGATCTGTGGTGTTACTTGGTATTTTTCATCCTTATTTATCAGGCAAACCCTCTCTCCGGATCCCGTTGTGTTACTAAAATATGCACCCAAGCCCATTGATAAACTCCCCAAAGGAGCAGCATAATGTGTTTGGTAGAGATCTAGTCTGTGATATGGAAAATGATATTTATAGCTAGGGAAGATAAAGCTTATATTTTCAGCTCCTACCGGGACTGACCTAGTGGAGTTTAGCCTCAAAGAAGAATAATGTAGCAAAGTGCCCTTAAAGATTAAAATTGATTTTATTTTTTTACAGCTTTGCTGTAAAGCCTTGGGCTAAGGTACAATTTGCAGTTATAATTACAGTATATTAAATACACAGTTTCTTAGTCCTAGCCTTCACTCCTCTGGCTCAGATACCTTTGAACCTGTGACCTTAGTGTTTTACTCAAGTGTTCTCTCCATAATGATCTCATTTAAAGTTGTGTCATGTAAGGATGGAGGTAACATTCCTTCCTCTCTCAATTACTGAAAAGGCTTTAGTGTATATAAATTAAAAGGCTACATGCATCCTCTCAGAAGCTTGTCAGGCATTTCCATATACATTTGGGGAACACTTAAATGAATAATGTGACTGGCAAGTAATTTTTATTAATTGAAGCATACTATTTATTTCCATGTCCTTATTACTGGATGATCACATGGGGATGGTACAAAGTTGAGGAGATGAGTCAAGACGCAAGCCTGCTCCTCAAGACTGAAGACTCATATAGGCCATCTGAGAAGCAGGGAGTGGTGGCCACTTCCAGGCCAGGGCCAGCTTCCATTGGAAATGGAAAGCAATGCCAGTTTTAGCTCCCAGACCCCCATCTGGTAATGGGAATGAGAGTGTCACCTCTCAAATATATAGTGGAGAAGAGAGCACACACTTATTTTCATGGCGTTGTTACTATTTATTTAAGTAAAACCCACTGGCTTCAATAGCTGTTATTTGTATCCTGTGGCAGGAGAATTGAGCCCTGCGATGTCTATAAAATGGTAGTTTAAATGTCTTATCTAAGAAGAGCTGGCTTGTGTAGCTTGCAGTCTCCTGACTGCACAGCCTAGAATCCCTTTTCAGCTGGGCACTCCAGCTCCTTCACTCCAAGCCATTGTATATGCTCTTGAAGAGATTACCCACAAACGCAAAGATTTGAAAAGGTTAAATTCAGCTGGAGCTACAGATTCCAGTTAGCTGTGGCTCCTCTATAGCAAGCCAGGTTTTTGGGCACAGGGGTCATACAGCAAGGTTGGGATTCAGTCCAGGAACCAAGAAATCACCAGTCATATCTTGTGCCAGCATTAATCCAAATCCCAATCTACAGTAAATCCAGCCAGTGGATTTAGATTTGCTGGACTCGCAGTTGAATTCTTGGCATGATGGGATTCCCCTTCAAGCCATGCTTTTACATAAACCTGTAATGAGTTGTATAGCCCTTTGGTGTTTTATAGATGAGGCTCCAGAGCCAGGATGTGCAGTGGTGCCTCTAATGGAAAGTCCTGTCAAGCCAGACAGTGTATGGGAGTTTAACCCCAGGAAGGGATTTCAGAGTTCCATTTGGAGGTGCCTCATTGTACTAAAACAATCAGATGGTGAGACTGGTATTCAACCCTTTTAAAAGCAGCCTTGGGCTGCTCTAAAT
The DNA here is from genome assembly GCF_965140285.1 of Lepidochelys kempii. Classification (NCBI taxonomy): domain Eukaryota; kingdom Metazoa; phylum Chordata; order Testudines; family Cheloniidae; genus Lepidochelys; species Lepidochelys kempii. The sequence continues at coordinate 256,595,107 of NC_136380.1, forward strand.
TGTGCTAGAGACCAAATTTGGCCTCCTTTGCCTCCACTTCAGATGCAATGACTAGAACATCCAGCCTGGAGCATTTGTTCCTGATGGGGGAAAAGTGTTGGCCGTGGCTGAGACAAAATGAGACAGATGATAAAAGTTGACCCAGAATTGACTAAAGCTTCCTTTAGGGGAAAAATTATCATTTTGAAATGGGCTCAATAATATGTTGGCTTGGGAGATATTTTTTCTCCTATAGTCAGGTCCTTTTTGGCAGAAGGACTGCTGCTGCAGCAGTCAAAGCCTCTACACTTGCTAGTTTTCTAAAGCTATCTGGAGTCTCTTGTTTGTTCTTTATCTCAATAGAAAGTGTCTGTATTTTGATTTTACTGTCTGCATTAGTGTTTAGTCTCTTTCTGCTTCTGTTACATTCATACACACATACAGCACACCATTATTAACTAGTAAACTTCATTAAAACAATTCCAAATCATTGTTACTTAGCTGCTTGAATGGAATGATTGGCTGCTAAATGATACAAGGTTTTGGGAGTAGCAGTGACAAACTGGCCTTGAACCTTTGGGTAAACATAAAAATGGCCATACTAGGTAAGACCAATGGTCCATCTATCCCAGTATCCTGTCTTCAGACAGCAGTTAGTGCCAGCTACTTCAGAGGCAATGAATAGAACAGGGCAATTATCAAGTGATCCATCCCCTGTCGTCCAGTCCCAGCTTCTGGCAATCAGAGGCTAGGGATACCCAGAGCATGGGGTTGCATCCATGCATGCCGACATTCCACTTTCCCCAGGGTTGCTCTACCCCCGCTCTGCCCTAGGCCCCTCCCCCACTCCACCCCTTCCCCCAAGGCCCAACCCCACCTCTTCCCTTCCCCGTTCTGCCCCCTCCCCCCAAACACCTCCTGCATGCTACGAAACAGCTGATTCACAGGAGGCAGGAGGCAAAGGGTGGGAGGGGGAGGCGCTGATCTGGGGGGCTGCCAGCTAGTGGGAGGGCTGGGGGGGCCCAGAGCACCCATGGAGTCGGCACCTATAGTTGCATCCCTGACCATCTTGGCTAATAGTGATTGATGGACCTAACCTCCATAAATTGATCTAATTCTTTTTTGAATCCAGTTGTAGTTTTGGCCTTCACAACATCTCCTAGCAATGAGCCCCACAGGTTGGCTGTGCGTTGTGTGAAGAAGTACTTCATTCTGGTTTTTTTAAACTTGCTGCCTATAATTTCATCACGTGACCCTTGGTTCTTGTATTATATGAAGCGAAAAATAACACGTTCGTATTCACTTTCTCCACACCATTCATGATTGTATAGCCTTCTATCACATCCCCACCTTAGTTATCTCTTTTCCATGCTAAACAGTCCCAGACTTTTTAATTTCTCCTCATATGGAAGATGTTCCATCCACCCCAACCATTTTTGTTGCCCTTCTCTGTATTTTTTCCAATTCTAATATATCATTTCTGAGATGGGGTGACAAGAACTGCACGCAGTATTCAATATGTGGGCGCACAATGGATTTATATAGTAGCATTATGATATTTTCCATCTGATTACCTATCCATTTCCTAATGATTCCTAATATTCTGTTAGCTTTTTTGACTGCTGCTGCACATTGAGTGGATGTTTTCAGAGAACTCTCCACAATGACTCCAAGATCTCTTTCTTGAGTGGAAACAGCTAATTTAGACCCCATCATTTGCAAGTATAATTGGGATTGTTTTCCAATGTGAATTACTTTGCATTTATCAACATTGAATTTCATCTGCCTTTTTGTTGCCCAGTCATCCAGTTTTGTGAGATTCCTTTGTAACTCTTCACAATCACCTTTGGATTTAACTATCTTGAATAGTTTTGTATCATCTGCAAACTTTGCCACTTCACTGTTTACCCCTTTTTCCAGATCATTTATGAATATGTTGAACAGCACTGGTCCCAGTACTGATCCTAGGGAGACCCCACTATTTACCTCTCTCCATTATGAAAAATGACCATTTATTCCTACCCTTTTTTTCCTGTCTTTTAGCCAGTTACTGATCCATGACAGACTTTCCCTCTTATCACATGTGACTGCTTATTTTGCTTAAAAGCCTTTGGTGAGAGACCTTTCAAAGGCTTTCTGAAAGTCCAAGTACGCTATATCCAGTGGATCACCCTTGTTCACCCTTCCCCTCAAAGAATTCAACAGAGTATATTTCCTGTTTACATCAGGAGCAGAAAAGGGTTTGGTCTAATCCTAGTCCCCAGAATTTTGTCGTCACTGTAAAATTAACTCAAATTATAAACTGATTGTTGCCCCTGACTTGACTCATGTCCACACACAAAAACCCTTAATTCGAGTGTGGTGGTGCTTTTAGTTTAGGTTAGCTGGCTCAAGAAGGTGTACAGGCTATTGTAGTTCGAGGAAGCACAACTTGTCAGCTATTAGCATGACCACATCACAGTGCGGTCAGAAGCCAACACCACTCAGCTGCTGCTAGTATAGCTAGGCAAAATTTTTCAAGCAAAACCATTTTGCAGAACAAGTACAGATTTGGTGACTTTTGTTGGAAACTTTTGGCAAATTCATGTTAGTTTCGCCAGCGTTTGTGCCAGAGAAAACAAAACAACACCAAAATAATCCAAAAAGTCTAAACATTTTGTTTTGATGTCTTCTACATGAAACTTTTTGACTTTTTTATTTGAAATGACTTTTTGTTTAGAAATTTCCTTCAAAATTATTTTCTTAAAATTTCGAAAATTTTGAACATTCAAAATCGAAACAAAAATTTTGTTTTAGATCAAACAAAATGTTTAATTCAAGCAAAAACAACTCCCCCCCACCCTGAATTGCCAGCTAACCGAAAAATCTGTTATTCACCCAGCTTAGCACCACACAAGTGAGTGCAGAGCCAATGTGGAGACAGCAACTCAAATGTTATTTCACAATTTGCAGTGAAGACATACCCTATTAGAGGGTCATACACTTTGTTGCTTATGTAGGCTGAGCTATACACCCAGCTGGGTCCTAGCACTCACACTATGGCTTTGATCTCCAGCCCGTCCCACTCTGGTCAGACTTTTGGTGAAAGCCAGAAAGCTGGAAAAGCCTGAGTTCCAGAAAAATCAAATTTTTCCAGTTTTCTGATTTTCACCAAAATCCACAGGGTTCTGACCAGAGTTGTGGGGGTGTAGAGTTGAGTTTAGGGCCTTCCTTCACTCTGCTACAGACTCTCCACAAAATCTTCAGTCTACTCCAGAGCAGACCCAGAAGTGGAACTGGTCTTTGGCAGAGCTGTGTGAGAGACAACTACATGTCACCCATCTCACTGAGGGCAGGGACTGGGCAGGCGGAGGTACTCCCAAGATGAGTGTTCCGACCTGTGTGAAAGAATGGGGTCAATTGTCTCTGGGAGATCCCAAGGAATCTTCAGGACCTGGGGTCTGCTTCTTCCCAGCCCTGTCCCCTGGTGGAACAATTTGTGGGAAACTTGAGGAGTTTTCTTTCCTTTTGTGCGTTTTCTCACGGGGAATGGCTGGAGTAGGGTGATCTGGCTGTTTGATGTTCAAGCCTCTCAAATCCCTTGTAGATCTCAAAGGCCTAAACTCAGAAAAATACCTTCTCTTTGGGCTTCCTAACATCCTTTTTCCGAGAGTGGCAATGCAACACGTACCCCTATCTTGTGCCTGACCCAAAATCATAAGCTCTGAATCACTGGTGGGGCCCACAGCTGAAGGTCCACACAGACTCTCTGACTGAATTTGTTGATGAATCCTGGTCACATGCCACCTGAGGTATGTTGCGCATATGCGAAGAAGACAGACACTCTTGCTGGCACTCTGCTTAGGAAGGAGTCAAACTCACTGCAGCCTCAGAAAAGTCCTATTATCTTTTTTTTTATTTGAAATTAGTACAATTTTCACTTTGGTTTGAAATTAAAAAGTTTGTGCCAAGAAGTTTCACAAAAACCTCTGTTGGTCTCCTGCATGGAGCATCTGAGTTTCACAAGAGATTCTTGTTTCTGCTGCTCATTCTCTACTCAGTCCTCCACATGTGTCATCACAAACACCTCTATGCAATCAAGAGAACTCACAGACAGAAGATTATACATTATAGGGACTCCAGTTGAGAATAAACAAGAGGAGCAGATGTAGACTTGAGAAAGAGAGCACCTTTTTTCATGCAAATGTGCCTTGTAATTAAAAGGGATGGGGGTGGGGAGAGAGAGAAACAGCAAATATATGAAGTGTAGAAAATATACCAATTTTCAAAAAAGCAATTGCCAGTGATCCTGGCAATTACTGTTGCATAAATCTCAATTCTATCCTTTGAGGGAAAATAAAGCAAATACGAAATGAAAAAAATACACTGAACAGCTGAAGATAACAGAATCTTTAGCAATAGACATCAGAATGGGGCCCTAGTCCTAGTTGGGACCATCAGATATTACCATAGCACAAATAATACAAGATAAATCTTCACAAACAGACTTAATTTAAAAAGTAATGAATATAGGGGATGCAGTCAGTAGGTGTATTACATTTGAGTTTTTGTAAAGCATTTGATACCATGTCTCACATAAACATACTTGAAAAAATTATTCAAATGATTTCAGTAGGAGTACTGCCACAGAGTCTACAAATTGGCTGAAAGAACATTAGCAAATGGTAATGATAAATAGCAGTATTTTAATTTGAGTGGGGGGTAGCTCTTGGGGTGCTACAGGGATTGGTTTTACGTTCTCTCTCATTTATCACCATCATTAATTGATCTAGAAGACAAAGTAAATAGCATTTTAATGAAATTCATGTTCAATTCTGAATTGGGAGGAGTTTCAAACACTAGCGAGGACAAATAATAAAATGGAACTCAGAGAGATTAGAAGCAAGGACAGAAAATTATCCTTCCTTGGCGGATTAACAGTGAATAAAGAAATGTAATTTACTCCTTCCCATAACACAAGAACCAGGGGTCACCTGATGCAGTTAATAGGCAGCAGGTTTAAAACTAATAAAAAGAAGTACTTCTTCACACAACGCACAGCCAACTTGTGGAACTCATTGCCAGGAGATGTTATGAAAGTCAAAACTATAACAGGGTTCAAAAAAGAATTCGATAAGATAGACCCACAAATGACTATTACTCAAGATGGTCAGGGATGCAACCCCATGCTCCGGGTTACTCTAAGGCTCTGACTGCCAGAAGCTGGGACTGGAAGACAGGGGATGGATCACTTGATGATTGCCCTGTTCTGATCATTCCTTTTGAAGCATCTGGCACTGGCCATTGTCAGAAGAAAGGATTCTGGACTAGATGCACCATTGGTCTGACCCAGTATGGTCATTCTTTTGTTCTTATTTCGCCTGAGAACACCCCTCTGAGTTAGAGAAGGGCTATTATCCCTATTTTATATCAAGGAAACTGAGGCACAGAGAAGCTAAGTAACTAGGATGTCTGTAGCAGAACAGGGAATTGAGCCTGGGTTTCTCAAGACCTAGGTTAGTTCACTAACAACTGGAACAGCCTTCCTCTCACATTGGAGCCTTCTTAGGCATGCTGGTCCTTGTTGGTGTGGGGTGGGAGGGTGACAGACTGAAACTTCCTGCACCAGCATAGCTGAATGAAGCTCCCTCTCTACACAGCTTTGATTCAGCTCACCCTGGCATCCCTCCGTCTCCCTGAAAGTTGAGAGATGGGGCTGGCATTTCGAAGGGCGTCTTTTTCCTGACCATGTGATGGTTGTTATCTATCACACTGTAAACCTGGTCCAGATTAAAAAAAAATCCTTCAGATTAATAAACATCAAATAGATATAATAATTTTGAGGGCTTTAGGGGGTTAGCGGGATTGGCATGTTTGACCTCATTTGATACTGTTGTTGGAGGCCTTGGAAAATCAGTAGCTGAATTTTGAGAAAAAATGCTGACCTGTGATAGCCTGCCATGGTGTGTTAATGTAACTTCAGCCAGAAGCTAATGATGAATGCTGTGGGTAGACGGATAATTTATAAGCTCCAGCTGTACTGGAAAGAGCTCATTTTGTCCTATGTAGCAGAAGAACTATAGAAGGATTTGTGGCAATTGGTATCTATTGATCCACCAGGGAAGGATAGACCAGTCAATGATCCTACTTTTCCACTCCCTGTTGCCCTGCACTGCACTAAATCAGATCCAGGTTTACTAAATTGGAGAAATCCTCATGAACTGGTATTGGCTCTGCCGTGTAGTATTCTGTAGTAACATTCTGGGCTAAGAGAAAGTTTTGCAGTCCGTCTACATACCTACATCAAACTAGCTGGTGTTTGAAATTTCGACTATTTCTCCCTTCTAATTTCTTTTGTATCTGTTCACAGTGATGCAGCATCCGTTGCTGCCTTTGAGATTCCATTCCACTCATTAGTAACTACACTCTGCATTAGGACTTTTCTTCTCTTAGTGTCTAGCCCTTTCTTAGCTTCTTATTCCCCAGTCTGTCTCTTGAACAATTGTATGGCATCCACCATCTCTAAACCCAATGTGCTGCCCTTGTTTGAAAATCTGCCCACTTATTTTGGTGCCTAAATGGGAGCTCTTTTGAAAATCTGGTCTCAATTATGGGTGCTGAGCCCTTCTGAAAATTCTGGCCATAATCTCTTTGTGCCTCAGTTTCCCACCTGTGAAATAGGAATAAGAACATATCCTTTGTCTGTCTTTTCTAATAGACTGTGTTTTTCAGGGCTGTCTCTCACTATGCATTTGCAGAGCATCTGGCACAAATTTCAGTCAGGGTCTCTAGGCATTACCATAATAATAATTAATTATGGCTCATGTGCAAAACTGGCAAACAAGACAACTTGGTTCTAATTCCAGCTTGGCCAATGATTTGCTCTGTGACTTTGAGTAAGCCACTTACCCTCTTAGTTACTCCCTTCGTAAAATGAGGATAATACATAATTATATTCAGAAAGTGTTCTGATGTCTTCTGCTGGAAGGTAAGTACACAGTACAACATGACTAATGTCTCTGATTATTTTTATTATTACTTTATTACAAAAGAGTTAAACTGGGAGAAAGCCCCTTTCAGAAACTGCTAGAAGAAATATCATGCTCTTGAAGGTCTCATCAGCCAATGAGAATTTGGTTTGAGGATGTCATGTTCCAGACTTGGTGTTTCATTGGCTGAGTGTGAGGCCATCTGCTCTCTGTGGAGACTATTTTGAGGGTGGAATTCTGATGAAAGAATTTTCATTCCACCATGTGTAGTGTAATGAAGCTCTTATTAAACTCGACTGCTATTTTCTTAATCTCTGGATTCTGAATAACCACTGCTTCAAACCCACATCTGTTTCTGTTGCTGCTGGGGTACTCACTTTCGTTGGCGTCCTGGCTGTTGGAACAGCAGAGGCAATGGTCTTGCTCTGGACACTGGATGTTTCGCAGAAGCACAGTTGCTAGCAAGTTTCTCTTCAGTGGGTTGAGTTGGCAGAGTCAGGCTCAGATGCCAGAAATCCACCTCACTGAGGGCCTGATCCAAAGCCCATTAAATCAACAGACATCTTTCCAGTCAATGGGCTTAGACTCAGGCCCTAATAATACAAGTGTTTTTTATTTTCCTTGCTGGACTAACACAAGAAAATATTTACATCGATCTTGAAATATCCTGGGTTTCTTAGAGAAAGATTCTGAAGGAGCTGGGGGTGTGCATGCTGCTTTTTAATGTCACCCTGTAGCCACCAGTGGTAATCACACTTCCCACCCAGAATTCATTCCCTGCAGGAGCAGAAAAGTAATGTCTGGCCAAGCAAAAAGAGAGAGGCCTGGCATGAGCTGCTTAGATATGCAGCCAGTAGTAAAAGGCTTTACCTGGAAGACTTGCCTTGCTGGCTGGATCACAGATTCGTCTGGCATTTCTGGGATAAACCTGAGATTCTAATTGAAATGCATTTGGTGGCCTGAATTCAGGCCCTATTAGGCAAGAGTCCATGTCATAAAGCAAACCAGCTTCACACCTGTTTAATCCCAGCTGGCATCTTCTGTTTGAGAAAGGCCCATTGCTGTGGTAAATTGAAAAATAATAAAATAATAATAATAATAAATCCTATTCCCTGAAGGCTTTGATCAAAGATCTTTCTCTTTTCTTTCTCTACCTTGTTTTCCTTCCTTATTTTTCTCTCTTTTCCCTCGCTTTGTCTGATTAGTACAGGCAACTGTCTGACTGCCTCAGGAAGTGAATTATGATTGCGAAAGTATTTATGAGGCTGGTAGGGAAGAGTGTTTGTATTTCACATACCCTTGTGCTGGATCGAAATAAAGTGAGATGCTAAGCAGCTTAATAACTACACTGTAGTTTTGTTCAGTATCTGCTCAAAGGCATAACTCCAGTCAGTTCTCTCTTCTGATCTCTCTTCTCACTTCATGGTGTTTCAGTTAAATAGAGCTCCCCACCCCACCCCTCCTTAACCTACTTTTCCTACTCCTGTGCTCCATGCACATACCCACAATAGGTACAGGCTGATAAGACACAGGCTGGGACTTGGGATAGCTGTTTCTAGCTCTGCTACAGACTTCTTATATGACCTTGGGCAAGTCACTTAGCTCTTTGTGCCTCAGTTCCCTGACTGTCAACTGGGGATAATAATACTTCCATTGTCTATCTCATCTAAGTGCTTCAGCACAAGGACTGTCTCTTACTATGTGTCTGTGTCTCACCTAGCAAAAGGGTCTCCCAGTCTCAGGTGGGGCCTCTAGGCCTTGTCATATAAATAAATAATAATACAATACAGGGTGAATCTTCTACTTCAGCACTCCACTAAAGTCACTCCTCCATTCGTCTTTAAAACTTTTCATCTTGCTCTTGCTTGCAAGCCTGCCCCATGATCGAAGGAGCTTTGTGTCAAATTTCAATAATGCCTGGTTTTGGTACCCAGGTAATGTTGCCAACCCTGCAAGATTGTCCTGGAGTCTCCAGGAACAGTCATCTGATGAAACCTCCAGGAATACATCCTATCAAAACTGGCAACCCTATACCCAGGCTGGGATCGCTGAATGGCAATGCCAGTGCTAGCTAGCCCATTGGGGGTCCTAAGTAAGAATATTTCACACACACACCACATTCTAATAATTAATAGTGGGGGCCTTGAGCTGCTCGGGGCCCTAAGCAATTGCTTAGTCTGCTTATGCCTAGTGCCAGTGAAGGGGGAAGCCTCCATTGGCTCCCAAGGCTTCCCTCTGTGTCTCATCGTGAGCCATCCAGCAAACTGGCAGAAAAGAACACCTCGGCTAGATTAGAAATAGCAAAGACTAGTCAAATAAAAATAAATAAATAAAAACCAAAGAGCAGCACATCCAGCTCATAACCATGTTTAGAACTGTTGCACACCTGACTCATGCCTTTATGAAACTCTATTATTCAGTATATTTTTCCATTTCTCTATACAGCATACCATCTATAAATACTTCACCTATATTGCAGCAGTCATCAGATAGCCACCACTGTATATTAGATTTACATCGGGAGCATTCACTATAATCCTGTTTTCGTAGCTATATACTAGCAGAAATGCAAGATGATGGCTTTGAAATCAAGCACTCTGAAGTCAAGGAAGCCTGGAAAGGAATGATTTTCCTTCAACATTAGCTCAGCCACACTGGATACACGATATATTTTGTGGGAATATAAGAATGAACATAATAATACACAAAAAGTTTTTATTAAACAAATTAAATCTAGATAGATGTGTAAGTGGGCTGGGTTAATGTTGTGGATAAAGCCTTAATTTTTTGAATGCCCTGATATCTGAGTGCTTGACTTCACAGGCTTAAGGCTGAATTGTTGCTATTTTTTTTTAAATGCCCCCTATAGCTTGATGTGGCATGTGCAAGTATGCACAGCTACTTGATTACAGGAACACACAAGATCTGCTGCTGAAGCAGCAAGAGATTATAGAATAAAGAGGCTTTGCTGAACTTAAATTGCATCATCCCTTGTTCCAATACTATTATGCCTCTTGGTGACATGTGCTTTACCATATAATGACCAAAAGTGGTCAGAATTTCATTTGCAATAGCAGATTTCCATCAACAAATGCTGCTATCCAACGCCATACCAGAGCACTGGCTGGTTCAGTATTTACTCAGAACAGTATCACTTGTTGAATCAGCAACACCTGGGGTTTATATAAATGCTTGCCATTCGTGTGCTATCCATGCCCAACCTTCCTTAGCTTATGATTAGATTGATGATATGACACCATATGATGCTGGGTCTGATATCTATGACTGTATCCATCTATATGACTATGTATATACCAACATATTTATCCACTTTTAGAGCCGTCCAGTACACATTGCCTTGCAGGTTATATTTCATTCACTGCCACAGACGGAGCATCTGTAGTGTGCGGAATCCAAGCCAGTCATGAGGCAGAGGGTTTCACTGATGCAATAGAGCTTCCTATTAAAATGACCCTCCTGCCAGAGTTTTGGGGCCAAATTCTCTGCAGGTGTAAGTCCATTCATCAAGGCTGTGCAATGCCTCAATGTCTTGGGTGACACCTTGCTAAGTCCCAATGACCAAGTAGCACCAGTCCCCAAAAATGCATTCTTTTACCTCCAGCTTGCTGGGAGACTTTGTCCCTTCTTGCCATACCTAGACACTGCAATCCATGAATTGTCACCTTCAGACTCGATTACTGCAATTCATTGTGTCTGAAACTGAATGTGAAGACAATACAGAGGCCAGCCTTCTCCATGGTTCAGGCTGCAGTCAGCACACCAGCCCAGTGCTTAAGTCCCTCCACTGGCTCCCAGTCAGCTTCTGGTGCCAGTCTAATTTTCAAAGCCAGAGATCAAATTGTGATCTATGAACCACTATGACAGCTGTGCTCCCCTGGAACAGAGCAGATCACAAAGGCCAGGCCAAGGCTCCTGAGAGATGGGGACAAAACATTATCTGTTTGAGAGGGGAGAGATCCAGAGCAATCTTCCAGTGGGGATCAGGAGAATCTAGAGTCTGACCATCTTAGGAAACACTGCAAAGATTTTCTCCTTGAGAAAGCCTCTCCACTATAAGTGATGTTTACAATTCGAACACCCCTGTTATTCCCAAACTCCTGCCAATTCCACCCCTGCCAAAAACAAAAAAACAAAAAAAACCAACCTCAGGCAGAACTTTGTCTCCAAAAAGGAAGAAGTGCCAGAATCTCCATGAAGTCCACTAGGGACTTCACCACTGCTACTGATTTTCTGTGGAAGGCACTCTGAGACTACAGTGATGGGTGGCCCTGTAAAACCCTAAGAGAAAGAGAGAGAGAAAATTCACCCTCAGTCTCTAGGAAGCTGGCTCTCAAAGAAAGTGCCCTAATTTTTTGGTCTCCTGAAATGCAGTGCTTCACAAGGAAACTGCATTGAAGATGAGTGTATGCATGGAAGCTAACCCACCCAGATCTGATTTAATCTACCCTCATGTCTACACTACGAAATTAAGTCGATTTTATAGAAGTTGACTTTTAGAAACCGATTTTATACAGTCGATTGTGTATGTCCACACTAAGCGCATTAAGTCGGATAGCTAGCATCGACTTACAGAGCGGTGTACTGTGGGTAGCTATCCCACAGTTCCCGCAGTCTCCTCTGCCTATTGGAATTCTGGGTTAAGCTCCCAGTACCTGATGGGGCAAAAATATTGTCGCGGGTCATTTTGGGTACATGTCGTCAGGCCCTCCTCCCTCTCTCCCTCCATGAAAGCAACGGCAGACAATTGTTTCGCGCCTTTTTTCCTGGGTTACCTGTGCAGACGTGAGTTACCACGGCAAGCATGGAGCCTGCTCAGCTCACCGTCACCGTACATCTCCTGGGTGCTGCTGGCAGATGTGGTACTGCATTGCTACATGGTGGGTCTTTAACACTGATTCTTAAGCACCTACTGCAATAACTCCTACAAGGAGAGAGTGATTATTAACCACTTGCATTCTCACCTGAGTGTTTTTCAGAGAGGAAATATCAAGCCATGAACATGAAAGGATAGGATTAAGGAAAGCTGCTCCCATTTTGCCCCGCATGACATTCTGGGAAGTGTTTCTTGCCATGTAAAAGCTGTGAATTATATTTTCAAATAGAATTTTTCTACTGAAAATGTGTTAGTTTGGAGGTTCTGCATGTGAATTTTTTCTCCTACCCCCAGTCATATGTCTTGGGTCAGGGCCTTGAAGTTAGATACCCCATCACATGACCACTGACTCCAGTGGTCTCTGTTACTGTAACCATCTTGCTGGAAAGTGACATCATTTGTGGTATTAGCACTGCAAGAGCGGAATATCAGTGATAGTCAACTAATTTCCATCCTGTATACTCACAACAACACACTGATGTTTTCCAGCATGCTAACACTGCTAGCCAATTAACAAACCCTCCAGACCAGAGTAGCAACTGTAAAAGGAGATGCTAATCCAGTCTCTGGTGTGCTGCAGTGCCCAAAGAGTGGACTCTCTCCGTATGGTCTCTCGTTCCTTGCAAAGTAAGCATCAGTGTTGCTTTTGCATGTCTAATGACAGTTTTCTATAGCCCACTGAGCCTAGAAAATATTAGAGGAGAGTTGGGTGATTAAATTCAGCTGGAGCTAGGCCAAAACTACTAGTTCTTCAACGTTTTGGAAAATATGCAGCAACAGTTTGCGGATAGCAAGTTCCAAAATGTTCCTCTCCTGTCTGTTCATCTCAAATTCAGGCTGTCTTGCATTCCTTCTTCCCCAAGCTAACACCCACTGACTTGTCCTCCTTACTGCACTCAGACTCACACTGGATTCTGTAGGAGTGGATTGTATAATTTATAGAGCAAACAAATAACAAACAGCTATGAACTATGAGGCTATTATTCCATCAAGGGAGCCTGTTCTCATTCAAATCAGAACCCTTCTGATGATGCCATAAACCACAAAAAGGATGCTGGAATCCTTTGAACCCTTGATGGAATTACAGGCACGTGTGGTAAACAACTGCCTTTTGTCTGGATAGGCTGGCTTTGGTAACCTCAAGCTCTTTGGATTGTTTAGGACAAAGAGGAATCAGTTTGATTCCCTTCTGTGAGGTAAAAGCTGGCATTCAATAATGCACCAATATCTCCAGCTTCCTAGTTAAGCGTGAGCAATGGCGAGCAAATTGTCATTTGCGAATTATGAAAAATGTGCCTCATTAGCTCAGAGCAATCCCGTCACATACCTACTACATCTGCACAGATTCCCTCTCCCATCCACCCCCATTAGGAGCTATATGGCTCAGAGGCAATACATTATGTACAAGGATCTGTTTCCTTTTGCAGCCCTGCCACGTTGCTCTAGAGTCAACAGAAGACTTACTGTCACTGAGCAGCGTAGGACAGAATGTGGGGTAAAAATGAATGCCTCTTTCATTTGTTCACATTACCTTGCATGACTGAGCTGCAATGTGCTGCCTGCCCCACTGATACCCAGCACCGTGCACCTCTGTAGTGCTATGTAAATAGTGAATCATCATCACCATCATCATCATTCCCGGCCTCCTTCAAGCATACTGAGCTTTACAGAGTACTGCCACTCAATCCAAGCTCCACTGTCTCGAGGGTACTGGCTCTCTGTCACCCACCCCCTTTACAGAATAGCCCCTACAGCTAGTTGGAAATCGGAATTTGCATTCTGCGGGAAACTCAGATATTTTGAAGTTTGTTTTCGTTCCAAATCAGTACAAAAAGCTGAAATTTTGAAATTTACCATGCAATGAAAATTCAAAAAAAAATTCAATGTGGGACTGTCAAAATGCTTTGTTTTGATAATGCCAAAACATTATAATATAATACAAAATATTAAACATGGTATATAAATTATCAACTATTAATTATAATAAAAGAAAATATGGAAAATATTGTTTTAATATAATATAAAGGTCAAAATAAAGTGAATCAAAATGATAAAGTCAAAATGAAACATTTTTACCTTACCAAAACGAACTATTTTGACACTATCAATTACAAATGATTTGTTTCAACTTTTTTCCATTGAAAATTGCATCAAAATCTAACCGTTCCCACAAACCATTTTGATTCTGGCAAAACTACATTTTCCTACAGAAACCTGTGCTGTTGAAATGTTTGAGACCAGCTCTTATACCCATCCTGCACTGCACTGCCAGACTTCTAAAGCACCATCCTGTTACAACTCAGCTACGTTGCAGTACCAGTCCCACATTCCTGGAGCTCTTCTACAGCCTGATCCAAAGCCCATTGAAGACAATGAGAGTTTTATGATTTATTTTCATGGGCTCTGGATCAAGCCCACACAACATAACCGCTGCAATCCCTCTAACACCATCTCTGAGCTCCACCCCTTACATCAGAAACAAACTCCAGTGTGCTACTAGGCTCTCTGGCATCCCCAACCTCAGAGATCCCTCCCCCTTTACAACACAACAATGCTGCAGTGGTACAGCACGTTCCTATCCTGCTGATATTCCCAGTCTCCTGGCAGAGGGCGAAGATACACGCTGCTGATAGCAAAGCAGTGGGAAGAACAGCTCTAATGTTATAAATAGGAGCTGTGTGATCACATCTATGTAACATTACTTGAAGGCTAGGAGGTGGCACCTTTGCCACTCTCCAACGTGCGATAGAACTACATTTTGGAGAATTTGCTAATTTACTAATATCCTTAGCTATTGACAGAAAAGTCTAAACACAACATTGTCATTACACAGTTAAAAATTTGGCTATGTCAAATGTAAGGTTGCCCACATGACCATAAATGTGTCCCTTATCTGTAGAGAGACAGGGTGGGTGAGATAATAGCTTTTATTGGACCAACTTCTGTTGGGGAGAGAGACAAGCTTTCCAGTCACACAACGCTCTTCTTCAGGTCTTGGAAAGGAACTCCCAGCATCACAGCTAAATGCAAGATGGAACAGATTGTTTAGCATACGTAATTAGCACATATTCTAAGGGACCATTCAAGGTAGAGTGTCCCTTATCTGCAGTATGACATGGTTTTTCATCACACGATGATATACTATTTCTCAAATAGAATATAATCTCAGATTTTTGTTTTACAACCTTATATACACATGTGTGGGATCTGGTAATATTTTCTTCCGTTCTTGTATATTTATACTCATTCCACTCTTATAATATAATGTCCAGGACAGCTCTATTTGAAACAAAGCAATTGGCACAGCAAATCAGACCAGTGGTCTATTGAGAGTGGCTGGTGTCAGATGCTTCAGAGGAAGATGCAAGAATCACAGGAATGGGCAACTACAGAACAACCTGCTTATCAAAAGAAGTTTCTTCCTAACCTTTGTCAGTGTTGGGTGGGCTTATGCCCTGAAGCCTGAGGGCTTATACCCCATATCATTTTTCTCCTGCCTACGTCACATAACTGTGGATGTCCTTGCTAGCCTTATAAATGTCTAATCCTCTTTTTTTTTTTTAACCACCCTGAGCTCTTGGGCTCCAGGAGTTGTGTCAAAAATAATTCCTCTTATCAGTCTTAAATTTGTAGCCTTTCCGTTTCATTGGCTGTTCCTTTGTTCTAGTTTATTATTGTCAGAATTAGTCTCTGTCTCATTCCTCATATAGCCTAATATTTGGTGTGCTAATTCTTTGCTGCTGCTGCACACTGAGCAGATATTTCACAGTGACAGCCAGGTCTTTCTCCTGAGTGGTTACAAAATTTGCAGATGGCACAATATTACCGACATTAGTCTAGACTAGAGAAGGCTGAAAAGGTCTGGCCAAAGCTAGATGCCTGGGCAGCACAATGACAGATGAAATGTAACCTTGGTAAAGACAAGGCAATGCAAGCTGGAAGGAATAATGCACATTTGTCTCCCAGTGCTTTTCCTGGGCTACTGCAACTCCACTTTGTCCTTTGCTAGGGACTCCATGCTACTAGTACAATCTAGCCCTTTGTTAGGATTTAATCAGCTTTACAAAATGCTCACTGCACCGGCTCAGTGATTTTCAGATGCTCACAACTTTGTCAAATGGCAGGCGTTTTCCTCAGGAACAAGGCTGAGCACTGCTGCTGTGTGAAGCCAACTTGCACGACAAGCCGCAGCTTTCCAACTCCAACCTTTTAGGCTACATCTTGGTCAGGCCTCAACAAACAAGGGCTGGGAATTGTAGTGGACTGTGAAGGCCAATTTTAGTGAAAAAGCTGGAATAAAAGTAAGGACTACTTGGCCCTCTAACCTGGACATATTCCCTAAAGGGGCTTTCTGGGTGATAAAAGCAGCAGAAAGAGGAAACTAATTTTGACCAGATTTGGGGTTTCCCAAAATTGTTCAGCTTGGTTAGAGCCATTCTGGGGAGCGGCCAGTTCATTGTGTAGCTACATTAATTTAACAGATAACTGCAGTGTTACACATTGGGACCTTGATCCTACAAAAATTTATGCACGTGCTTAACTTTCTGCATTGGGAGTAGTAGCCCTGTTGAAGTCAATGGGACTGCTAACAGTATATACAATTAAGCATGTCTTTGCAAGATCAGGGCCTTAATGAGCTTAGCAAAATATACCCACTATAACGCATGCTCAGCATGAAATTTTCAAATACTCATAACTGGGTCAAATACAAACCAATCTCCTCCATAATAAGGCTGGGCACTGCAGCTCAGTCAGAGCTATTGCCATGCCAGATTGTGACTTTCAAATATTAGCCATTTTGGCAATAAGGGCTACTGTAAAGGGTCACCAGGAAGAATGAAGAAAACCGTATTCTGTTCTCATTCTCACTCAGAAAGAGCCTGAATCATTTCCATGCAAACTTTCCAAAACGGTTCAGAAAGAATGGAGAAATTTAGCCCAGAAAGGGGATGTTTCATGAATTAGGATCATCTGAAAATACAGCTTTGTACTGGAAGTCATTTTACCACCTTAAGTATACTGGTAGCTGCCACTTCTCGTTATACTTTATTAATATGTGTTATAGTGTAATATACACAGAACATATTGTTTTGTTTCTGGGATTCTAATTCTTCTAGCAAGAGAAATGCAACCAAACATGAAACAATGATAAACTGCTGCACCAAATGTACAAGGTTAGTAGGACTTGGAGGTGTCTGGAGCAGTGATATGAAGATGGCTTACTTTGTTTTACAGTGCGGTCATTCTTATATATTCCTGGGAGAATTCTCAACATAGTGATAACACATAGCAGTACCTTGCACCTTCTCCTACACTAAACAAAGAAACCATGGGCACCATTCACTCACATGGGACCTGATTCTCAACTGTGTAATGCTACTCTTATACCAAAGTCACTCCACTGACTTCAAGGAGAGAGCCAAGCACCTTCTGCTCAAAAAAACCAACCAACCAAAAAAAATTTTAAAAAAACCAACACAGGCCTCTATCACTTGAGCTACAGAAGAACCTTTGTTAGCTATTGCAGTATTAGGGCTTCTGTCCACACTAGGCGCGGGACTGATGTTAATCCCCACTGAAGTCAATACAAAGGCTTCTATTCATTCTTTCAGAAAGGTCCTCTGGTTTGAGCATTAATCTAGAGTTTAGGAAACCTTGGTTCAATTCCCTGCTCTGTCACTCTTGGGCAAGTCACTTAGTCACTCTCTGCCTTAGTTTCCCAGAGGTGAAATAATAGAATTGTGACCTCAAGAGGTCTTCTAGTCCAGTCCCCTGTACTCAAGGCAGGACTAAGTATTATGTAGACCATCCCTGAGAGGTGTTTGTCCAACCTGCTCATAAAAATCTCCAAAGATGGAGATGCCACAACCTCCCAAGGCAATTTATTCCAGTGCTTAACCACCCTGACAGTTAGGAAGTTTTTCCTAATGTCCAACCTAAATCACCCTTGGTGCAATTTAAGCCCATTGCTTCTTGTCCTAGCCTCAGAGGTTAACGAGAACAATTTACCTTCTTCCTCCTTGTAACAACCTTTTATGTACTGAAAACTGATTTATGTCCCTCAGTCTTCTCTTCCCCAGACTAAACACACCCAGTTTTTTTCAACCTTACCTCATGGATCATATTATCTTGACCTGTAATCATTTTTGTTGCTCTTCTCTGGACTTTCTCCAATTTGTCCATCTCTTTCCTGAAATGTGGTGCCCAGAACTGGACACAATACTCCAGATGAGGCCTGGAGTAGAGCGGAAGAATTATTTCTTGTGTCTTGCTTACAATACTCCTGCTAATACATCCCAGAATGATGTCTACTTTTTTTGCAACAGTGTTACACGGTTGAAACATATTTAGTTTGTGATCCACCATGACCTCCTGTTTACTTCAGACCATTTCTCAGATTTGTCCAGACAATTTTTAATTTTAATCCAGTTTTCTCCAAAGCACTTCCAGCTCCTTCCAGCTTGGTATCATCTGCAAACTTCATAAGTGTACTCTATGCCATTATCTAAATCATTGATGGAGATATTGAACAGAACTGGACCCAGAACCTATCCCTGTGGGACCCAACTTGTTATTCGCTTCTAGCTTGACTGTGAACCACTGATAAGTAGTCTCTGGGAACAGTTTTCCAACCAGTTATGCACCCACTTTATAGTAGCTCCATATAGATTATATTTCCCTAGTTTGTTTATGAGAAGGTCACATGAGACACTATCAAAAGCTTTACTAAAGTCAAGATATATCACATCTACCTCTTTCCCTCTATGCACAAGGCTTGTAACTCTGTTAAAGAAAGCTATTAGGTTGGTTTGACACGATTTGTTCTTGACAAATCCATGCTGTTACTTATCACCTTATTATCTTCTAGGTGTTTTCAAATTGATTGCTTAATTATTTGCTCCATTATCTTTCCAGGTACTGAAATTAAGCTGACTGGTCTGTAATTCTCTGGGTTGTCCTTATTTTCCTTTTTATAGATGGGCACCATATTTGCCCTTTTCCAGTCCTCTGGGATCTCTCCCATCCTCCATTAGTTTTCAAAGATAATCATTAATGGCTGAGGTACCTCCTCAGTCAGCTCCTTGAGTATTCTAGGTTGCACTTCATCAGGTCCTGGTGATTTGAAGTAATTTTTAATGTGTTCTTTTCCCGTTTTAACCTCTGATCCTATCTCATTTTCACTGGCAATCGCTATGTTAGACTTCTAATCGCTACTAAACTTTTTGGTGAAAACTGCAACAAAATGTCATGTAGCACTTCTGCCATTTCCACATTTTCTATTATTGTTTCCCGCCCACTCATTGGGTAATGTTCCTATCCTGTCCTTGGTCTTCCTCTTGGGGATAACAGCACTGCCCTACCCCACAGGGGTGTTGTGAACACAAATAGATTAAAAATTGTGAAGCACTTTGGAATCTACTGATAAAAAGTGCTGTATACGAGGTAGATATTAATTTCTGAATGGGAAATGGATCAGGCCCATCAAGTATACTTGAGCTGGTCTGATATTCCATCCTAGAGGACAATGATATGCATACACACTAGCCAGCTGTACATTAACAACCCCCCTGGACCCAATCCTGAGCTGATTTACACTCTGTAGAATCCCACTGGACAGAATGTAATTTAGCATAGGGTTTAGTCCACTGGTATCATGATGGATGTGTTGTTTCAGTGTGGGATCGTTCTTTTTACTGCTGTGGTAGTGAGCTCATAACCCCCACCACAGGATTTGGGTGGGATTTTTTAAAAGAAGATAAATTGTGATTCCTCTTGGCCGAGGCAAAGCCTTGTAACCCTGGAAATGAACAAGACCCATTTTCCAGAACCCCACCTGAAGGCTCTCGGCCTGTACAAAAGCAGTATGCGAAAAACAAAAGCCACAGCAACAAGGCTAATAATAGTTCCAATAAATGTTCAGTGCATAATACCACAGTACATAATTGTGAACCTGCTCGTGGGAAGTGTTGCTTATATTCATTTGCATATTAATTCCAGAGAGAAATGCTAGCTCTTTGGCTGGGATAAATAACTCCAGTTGTAGTGCCAAGGTTCTTGACTGTTAAGTTTTTATTCCGACTTCCCAGCAGACATTTCTTTTGTAACGGCCAGGGGAGTTCTGGGCCATTTGGACTCCTGCAAGGCACATGCACCTGTTGCATTGCCATTCTAGGGCAAGGGATCAGAGTCAACCATAGAAACTGCCATGCTAGATCAGACTGGGGGTCCATCTAGTCCAGTATCCTGTCTCCAAAATTGACCAGATGTGCAAATTAAGGTCACAGATGGGCCAGGCTCTAGAAGAGCCTCTTTCCCCCCCAGAAGCAAACCATCGATTCAAATAGACTTTCATTGCATCCACCCTCCTAACATCCTTTCCAGAACAGGGAACAATCTGAGACTTGCCCTGTGGGAAACTGGCATGGTTGGGACGCTCCTTATTGTCAAAATGAGCATTATGCAGTGACGGTGCTGGGGCGAGGGGAGATGACCCCTTGGAATAGGATGCAGCCACTAAGGATAGGGAGGGAAATTTGAGCAGGATTCAGCCTATGGGTACACACAGCCATGCAAATATCATTGAGTACATCTAGTACACTTTGAGGTGGGTTTTATTTTTTGGGTTTTGTTGCCTTTAAATTGATCCACTGGAAATTAAAAAAGAAAGAATCCGCAAATTCATTGTATGTTCTAATGGACAATGAATGGCTTTTACGGCCATCACAAAATGCCTGCATATAAATTTGCAGATGCACACAGTGAAAGGGATAAGGAAGAATGGAAATTATAAGGTAGAAAGGAAATTATAAGGTAACATTTGTGATTTATGGAAAATTCTTCATTTTACTGCTAATCATAATGGACTCCTGCTGCTTATAACCTTATTGTAATCAAAGGAGTCTATTCATTTCTCACACCGTTATGTGCAAATAACTCCCATCGAAGCCAATATGAGTTATGTGCATGCTCTGAGTGGCAGAGAGGTCCCATACAATTAAATCATTTACTCCAGCTGCATTGTATTTGATAAGAATGGTTCATAATATCATAATTATAGCTAACAGTACATATTTTAATTTAAAAGATGCGTGGGCCTTGGCCTCGTGGCCATCTGTTTAGAAGGAGCGGGAAGTAGTAGTTGGAATGCTGGACTGGGAGACTGGGTTCTTTGCTTGACTCTGCTCTGACTTGCTGTGTGACCCTGAGGAGGTCACTTAGCCTCTCTGCACTAAACCTTCCCCTCAGTCCAGGCACACAGGAGTAAGTGAGGGGTATGTACTGGCTATTCCTTTCTCCTGCTCCAAAGCGGGTGGTCAGGGGGTGGGTGGAGCCTAGGCTCCATCCCTCTCAAAATACATCAGCCAGCACAGCTCAGCTGCCACAGGAGGTATCATAATTTGCTACTGGTATAAGCCAGCTGCAGATTACTACCTGTATCCCACAGCAGAGAGGAAGCAGGGATGGAATTGTGCCTCAACACTTGTAGAGTGACGTAGCTTGTAGACCAACCCTTGCTCAGGTCTATGCCCCATATAGCCCTATTTGAAAAGTGTAGCGAGCAAACACCTTCTTCCTTCTCACCCCTCTGTTGGCAGCAAGCTGGGCAGATCCTTAAGGAGCCAACGTTGAGAACCATAAATTACTTTTAAAAAATAAGACCAAAATGTGCAAATCCCTGATGAAATTCATAGATTTATTAAGTCCACAAGGGAACATTATGATCATCCATTCTGACCTCCTACATAAGAGGTCATAACTGCACATTGAACTACAGCATATCATATAGAAAAGCATCCAAACTTGATTTAAAGACTTCAAATGATGGAGAACCAG
Organism: Lepidochelys kempii; assembly: GCF_965140285.1. Lineage (NCBI taxonomy): Eukaryota > Metazoa > Chordata > Testudines > Cheloniidae > Lepidochelys > Lepidochelys kempii. The sequence goes on from NC_136380.1 coordinate 256,616,782, forward strand.
CTAAGTGGGGCCAATGATTAATTACCCTCACTGAAAAATGTGTGCATTAAATCCATTTTGAGTTTGTCTAACTTCAACTTCCAACCATTGAATTTTGTAAGATCTTTGTCAACTAGGTAAAAAAGCCTTCAACTATCAGATATCTTTTCCTCATGTAGGCATTTATACAGAGAGTTGGTCAAAAATGTTTAGACAGAAAAATTTTCCCATCAGAAAATCAAAACATTTTGTGGTAATGTATAGATTTCACTGGAATTTTCAACAGGAAATTAGATAACCACTTCATTTTGACATGGTCAGAACACTTTGTTTCAACTTTATTGTTTACACTTTTATTTTAGAATAGAATATAGTTTAAAAGTGCAGATACGATACTATACTATATAGTTGAAAGGATAAAGTCAAAATAAAATGTTCTAATCTTATTGGAATAAAAGGTTTCAATGGGGTCATTCTGATGTTTCCAAAATGAAATACTTCAGAAATTTTGTTCAGTGATAAATTTCAACATTTCAACTTTTCATTCTGATTCTACACAAAAGCACATTTTTGAAATGTCAGACTTTCCCACAGAACAGAAATTCCATTTTCCAGCCAGCTATATTCACAGACCATAATCAAGTCACTTGTTAACCTTCTCTTTGATAAATTGCATATAACTTATCACCTCTCACAACCAGTAATATCACATCCAATATCACATCCAATATCTTCATCCTCTGCAGGCCAAATATAAAAAACATAATCCATACTGTAAGGAAAAAAGAGACAAAGTATTTATGTTTAGGTGCCTATAGTTAATCAACCTATTTAGATAATTAAATAAGCGGGGCTGATATTCAGCTGTGTCCTAGCACCTACAGTTCCCATGGAAGTCTTCAGTGCATAGCACTTCTGAAAATCTGGTCATCTACTTGGGTGCCCAAATACATATTTAGGTCCTAATTATAGGACCTCAAGTTTGAACATTTGGGCCCTGGTACCTAGATATTAAAGTGATGGGCACTTTCGAAATACCTTAGATGGACAGAAAATGGATATTATTAACATTGTTTACATTCTCATATTACCTAGAGCAACGGTTCTAAAAATTTAGCAACCCGAGGACCCTCTCTTTTGATTTAAAATTTTTCAGGGACCCCACCCCCAAGCCTCCCGCTCCTTTCCTTGCCCCCTTCCCCAGACCATGCCCCTGTCCCATCCCTTCCCCTAGGCCCCTTCCCCCACTCAATCCATCCCCCCTCCCTCTGACACTCAGTCTCCCCCACCCTCATTCACTTTCACCAGGCTGGGACAAGGGGTTAGGGTGCACGAGGGGGTGCGGGCTCTGGGGAGGAGTTTGGGTGCGGGAGGGTGTGCGGGGTGTGGGCTCTGGGAGGGAGTGTGGGTGCGGACTCTGGGATGGGGCAGGGAGTTGGGGTGTGGGAGGGGTTGAGGGTTGTGGCTCTTACCTTGAGCTGCTCCCGGAAGTGACCAGCACATCTCTCTGGCAGCGGCTCCTAGGCAGGGAGATCAGGGGGTCTCCACATGCTGCCCCTGCCCACAGGCACTGCCCCCGGAGGTCCCATTGGCTGCAGTTCCTGGCCAATGGGAGCTGCGGAGTCGGGGCTTGGGACAGAGGCAGTGCGCGGAGACCCCCTCCCTCCCCCAGGGCTGCAGAGACATGCTGGCTGCTTCCGGGAGCAGCACGGAGCCGGGTTAGGTAGGAAGCCTGTTCCCAGGTGTGCTGGGAGGGAGGGGGAGGAGTTTCTCAGCAGGGTCTGCGGACCCCCAGGAGTACCCTGAAGACCCCAGTTTGAGAAACACTGGCCTAGAGACTGCAACCAAAATCAGGAGCACCATTAGGCTGAGTACATACCCATAGTTAGAGACCACCCCGGTCTAAGAGCTTACAATCTAAATAAATAGGACAAAAAATGGGAGAAGAAGCATAGGTGAAATGACTTGCCCAGGGGCATGCAGCAGGGCAAGGCACAGAACCCAGGTCTCCTGACTCCCTGTCCTGTGACCAGACAGAGGGATAGAAAGAAAAGTGACTGTGATTCATAAGAAACTGACTCAAGAAAGTGCTTAACCAAGCAGTCACCTTGCTCTCAATGAGGACAGGTCACAATTCTCACTGAGTCCCAGTGGGGACATGAGCGTTTAAATAATGAATCCAAAAGCCTCCTTTGTGATGTGCTGTAACATGATACTTTGGTCTTCTCCTCAATTTGTCCTCTGTGTTCGATTCCAGAGGAATCTCAATGAACTCATACAGAGATTACTTGTCTTAAACTGCCTAGCAATAAGAGAGAGGTAAGGTGCCTTTAGATGCTCTGATATTCTCCAGTGCCAGCCTTTCCACTCCAGCCTACTTGTGCAGGTTTTTGTCTGCTGTTAAACAGCTTCCATATTCTATCCCAGCTGTGGCTGCATTTAGGGGAGTGGGTGAACACTACATAATGGGAGCTAGGTTCTCAAAAAAACTTAGGCATAGCAACACTGAGCATGACCATGCCTAACTTTTAGATACCTTAGAAAATCACTGGGATTCACAAAGCCTCAGTTAGGCGCACGGGCTCCCTATGCAATGAGTGGAGAGAGATAGGAGCCTCAGAATGGGATTCACAAAAGCCAGCATGCTAGGTGGCTCCCTGCCTAAATTTGCCAATGAGAGATGGCCAGGTAAAGGGTGTGTCCTAAACCAGACCCCTTTCAGTGAGTTTGGCACCTGTCTCTGCTTGGGATTCTCAGCTGCAAGCCCTCTCTCGGTGGTAGGCACCTATGCTGTTTCAGAAAGAGGTTAGGGAGGACCTCCCTCATCATTTTTAGCCCAGTGGGTGATGGGGAGAAAGGACTTGAACAGAAATCTACCAGCTCTCAGTTGAGAGTTCTAGCTTTTGGGCTGTGGGATATTCTGATGTAGGGCTCCCCCAGTCTCTCCTTTTGAAGCTGCTCCACTGTGGCTAAATAATTTTAAAAGTCATTGGAGCAGGGGGACTGGATCCTGGGTCTCCGATGGGAGTGTTTTAACAAATCAGGCTACAAAGTCATTCTCATGCTTGTGAGCTCTCTCTGACTTTTTAAATTATTTATTCACAGTGGAACAGCTTCTACAGGAGAGAGTGAGGAAGCTCCACATTAGACTATCCCACACCTGAGCAATTTATCTCACAGAGGGTAAATCCCTGTTCAAATCTCAACTCCTCATCAGGTGCGGGGGGTACTTGAACCAAGCGTCTCCCACATCCCAGGTGAGTACCCTAATCCTTGGATTAAAAGTTATGAGGGGGTGGGGCCTGCTGCCAGCATTGTTTTGTGTGAGTTTGTTTGTCCATGGGAGCCCGATCCCACAGATGAGCTCTGAACACACTTACTGGATCAGGCCCTGCAGGTGAGTTAGGTGAAGGAACATCTCTCTTCCCCTACACTGAATATTGCTCTGAGACATAGATGTCGGGACAGCTCGAGTGAAGCTGCAGCGTGCATGTGCCCAGGCCCGAGGAACTTCTACCGCAAACATACAGGCACCCACAGTGTTTGGCGGCAGCTGAGCAGGGGCTTTGTGAACCTGCCTGATTCTGGAATTAGGCGCGTGACGTGGCAGCGAGATGTCAGCTCCTTTTGTGAATCTAGCCCTGGGTTGTGTGTCAGCATCGGTATATAAAACATTTTGGAATCCTTTGGATGAAAGGAGAGTGGAACATTGTTCGGGGGCTCGTTCCTTCACCCGCTTACTTCCCTGGTCCTTCCTGCATGAACAGAGAGCAACAATACCCGAAGTCCAAAGGTGCAAACAATTCAATGTTTATTGGGGTGAACTCCCAGCAAGCATGATTCCAGTTTCCTTCCTTAGTATCCCCCTTCCCAGCTCTGACACCACAGAGCCTTACGCCTGTGTCCCTGTTCCCGTTCCTGCCCTTAACCCAACATGATTCCAATTTCCCCACCCCATTCCCTGTTCCCATTTCCCCCTTTAGCCAAACATGATTCCAATTTCCCCACCCCCATTCCCTGTTCCCATTTCCCCCACCCACGCCCTTCCTTCCTTCCTTCCTTCCTTCCTTATTGACTGCAGACTATATAGTAAAACTTGAATTCTGCTTAGCTATACCTTAACCAATCATTTTACTGAAATTTAACTAACCAATCCTAACATATTGTAACATGATTATTTAACCAATTATATCCCACCACCTTAATTAGTTTACACCCAGCAAAATTAATTCTACAGCAGACAGAAACAATCACAGACCCAGATAGAGATTATACAGACAAACAATGGGGAAATGGGGACTACAGTGATAGAATGAACACAGAAGTGAGGATTTCACATCCCAGCTATTGATAAGTGAGTTCTTGCCAGACAGGCTGCTATCAAACTAAGTTTCCTTTTACATCTTCTAGGCACTTCCCTTTCTCTGGAGGCGATAGGCACTATCAGGACAGGATTGTATTCCTAACAGCCCAATAGCACCTTATTTCAATGTGACTGGTTTGGAATGTGAGGAGGTGACCGGTCGCTTCCCAGCTTATGGCTGCCTCTGTTGCTTAGCCAAAGGCCTTAGCCTCAGAACAGGGCCTCAGACTGTCACAGTAAGAGAAGGACTGTACACTGGCAGACAGTGATTTTGATTCTTTCTTTTATACCTCTATAACTAGCCAAGTGATAAGAATACACCTAAATTCTTACAGTATAGGCCTTTACAGACGGGCCTGAATATCTATATCCTAACAAAGATATTTGTACTAGTTATTCTAATAATTTTCTCTATTAGCCACAGGAGCATTTAAACAAGTATGCAACAAAGTCACTATCATAAACAATCTTAGGGGTAGATTCTGCAAGCACATATTATTAGGCATGGTGCTTTCTACTCTGCATAGCCCCATGGAAGTCAGTGGGACAATTTACAGTAGTAAGTGTGCTCTCAGTGTTAAGAACCTGATTCTTACCTCCACTAAGACCCCTTTACACCACTCTGTGTACAGGGGCCTTTAAGTGAGTGTGGATGTAATTTATGCCCACTTTACAGCTCCTTTACACTGCGAGAATTGTGTAAGAGGGACTTAGTGTAAATGAGAATCAGACCCCATGTGTTTTCAGAATCAGGCACTTATTCTGAACACACACATTTTTACCTGATAACAGGCAGTACAAATAATTATTCCTACTATTACAATGGTAACAATTGCAACCTGGGGAACTTCCTAGAGCGGGATTAGATGAAGAAATTATCTTTTTATGGTAATGGATAGAACCTGCACATACAGGGGCATCTCAAAGGTGTATACCCCTTTTGTATGAAATTACAGGTGGTTCTTTACATGCCTCTGATAAATTATGTTCTCAAGTCCAGATGTGCTGTGTATAATCTTATTAATATCCTTTGAACAAGTAGAAAAAATATTAACCAAAGGCACAAAGGACACATACTGCGCTCAGTCTGATCTTTGCAGCTCAACAGATCAGGTCTCTCAATCTCCAGAACCTCTTCTTTTGGTCTCACTGACTGGAGCCTCAGCCTCCTCCTTCTCCGGAAAATGTTGACTCTCTCTTAGCAATCAGATTCTCAAGGGCAACTTCTTCTAACTCACAGTGACTGGAAATATGGCAAACTAACTGACGAAAGCTGACAGTGAGCAAGTGATTATTTCTATCGGGAGGCTTCCGTATAGCGTTGGAGATAAAGCATTCTCTCTTTAACATCTGAAAGCAAAATATCCACTCTAGCTTTATCAACGTAGTGTTTGAATCTTTCCACAGGATGGATGCTGTGCAAAGAGATGATAGCCCCAATATACTGTAACAGCTCTCTCACATGAGCCACTCTCCACTTGGTGTTTGCTCTGCGCTATTGTTTACTATTTAGCCTCACATGTATGGTCACTACAGCTTGGTCAGGGCCTGATGCAGCAATCGACTTAGACACGTGTGGCTTTAAGCATGCAAGCCGTGCCATTGACTTCGATGAGAATACGTTCACGCTCAAGTACCTTGCGGAATCAGGACCTACATGTTTTGCAGACGAGTTTGACAAATGAGCCCCAGTTATGAAGCCTTTACAGTCTATGGCACTGATCGTGCAAACGCTTATGCACATAAATGGTCCCATTGACCTCAGAGGTACTACTCATATGCACAAGATTACTCATGTGCAGACATATCTCGCAGAATCGGGGTCTCAATCCTTGTTTTGAACTGTACTATACTGGGCCGTATTCACTGGCACCTTTAGAAACTGTAAGCACTTTGAGGCAGGGATTCTGCTTTTTACTCTGCACTTTTCCCCAGACACATCTATGATACTGTATCAATAACCATTTATAATAAGATAGTGAATTTATCTCTGGGCATAAACTGCATACATTAAAATGCAAATGGCGGAAGTAGGCAGGGCATGTGGGGGGCGACTGGAGTCGCCACTGCATAGAGCCTCCCATACACCCCATCTCGGGGGATGGGTTTTGACATACAGGCCCCACATAGACTATTTCAGCCACCTGGGTGGCATGCCTCGGATAGAGTGACTACGGAGATGATCCATTGCCTGGGCAAGAGGATTTCTCCCTCTCTGCTCATTTCATCTCCCTTTTCATCTCTCCAGCTACCCAGGCTAGGCAATGGGGCCCTAAATACAAGTCTCCTTGGGGGCAATAAAATAGAAACATTCAAAACTATACACTAAAGCAGCATCATTACCCACAGCCCCAGAGCCTGGCTCCAGTGGGGCTCCCTGGGAAGTGTGATGTCAGGAAATACAGCCTTCTGGGAAGTTCCAGCAAAGCGGTAACTCTCCAGTGGGTTCAGAGGACCTGACATGAAACAAAAGGGAGGTTCTCAATAGTTCACATGCAGAATAGCACCCTCAACCTGACTTGTGGGGGACAATTCTGCACATTATACTACAGGAAATGGAATTTGCTGTTCTTATTTGCAGGTCACCTTTACACAATTGCATGTGATCCATGCAAGCCTCCCATCAACATGCCATGATCAGCCTGGTCTATCGGACCCCACAGCTGCTCCTCTTCTTTGCAGGGGCATAATCATTCATGAATCTAAAAGAGTTTTTGCATGAAATCATCTCAGCTAATAAAACACAACAGATCATCCTAATCTCCTGAATTCAAAGAAGTAATTTAGAGCACTGATTCCATCAGAATGAGGAAGGGAGATAGAAAGACTTGGGCAGGATGGCCAGCTGGGTAATGAATTTTTGTAATGTATTTGCTGAGAAAGTACTGAGGTGAGAGAGACTGTTTATACTGGTATTTTTTTCCCCTTCTCATTAGCTATGGATAAACTGCTGCCTGAGATTTCATACAGGAAGGAGTGTTAGGAATCTACATATTCTTGGCTCTGTTTGTTGCCCTTGGTCTGTGCCAGAACTCCTACTGAATGTTAAATCTCTAATCTAACTCTGCATTTCTAAAGCACCTATTGCCATAGTATTGAAACAACATTGGTAGTTAGTGTCAACTCATTCTTTTTAAACAAGTACAAAGTACGTTGACACCATATTGAAACACTACGCTAAGTTAGACTGGAGACATGCTGCAAACATGCATCACGTGTTTCATCCCAAAGGATATGCAGTCTAACCCATTGTATAGTTTTGGGACCTAAACATCTTGGTGGTTAAGCTTTGGGACTAGGACTCAAGAGCTGAGTTTCATCACAGCTCAGCCACGGATTCCTGGTGTGATTTTGTGCAAGTCACTTAATTTCTCTGTGCCTCAGTTTCCCAAGATGTATGGGGATAACAATTCCTTTCTCCCACCCGTTGTCTTGTCTGTATAGATGGTAAGCTCTTCAGGACAGGGGCTGTCTCTTACTATACGTTTGTACAGCACCCAGCACAATGGGGCCCTGTGTGATCCAGGGAGTTCCTCAATGCCAATTGGCAGAGGATACACCCCACCATAACTCACATCAGGCCTGACACACTCATTGTCCCAACACACTGTGGCCATAATCTGTATCTAAAAGGGTTAAGTAAGGTGTCATATGCAAACCAGTAACACACTGGTCATTAATATTATTGCACGGTGTATGTACGGGGGGTCATATAAAGAATTATAGATGTATGTTGGAAACATATTCTTAAAAGGTGTTTTGCAAGTACTGCATAAGCCCAGCCTGTCCTAGACATAGGAATGTTACTTGTTTTGCCTGTTTTCCTGTTTCTTCAGTGTCTATAAACTGAGCCAGGTAGGGCTACAGAGGACAATGAAAATTATATTTATGTAGAAGGTAAATAAAGCCATCAAGCTCAAAGAGCAGGGGGGAAGAGGGCTTAATGATCATAATGGGGGATGGAGCTTGCACCCTCAGGAAGCTTTTCTTTCTCTTTAAACAGAGAAAATAGACTATGGGAAATAAAAGCAAAGGCCATAAGCCATTTTGCATCCATCAGCTAGGGGACAAAGGGTGAGCAGTGCCCTATGAGTGGATAAGAAGTGGATCCTCTTGGCCTGAAAACCCAGAGGAGATGGAAATGACAATAGGTGAGAAGCCTGCACAGACAACAATGGTAAATGTCAGTTTTAGAGTTCAGAGCCAAGAGAAAGCTCGTTTTGTTTTGTTTCCCTTGTAACCACATCTGGTGTCTTCTCTTTTTACTTAGCTGTTCTTTGTTAATAAACTTACTCTTGCTTGATTACAAAATTGTCTCAGGGCTGTGTATTAAACGAAATTTGGGAGAGACCCAGGACGAGAAGGGCTGTTGGTGTCACCTTGCAAGGAATAACCAGGTTGCTGGAGGCCAGAGTGAGGCCATGTTGCTGGTGTCAGGACTCTGAGCCAGAGGTGCATAGCACAGAGGCCCTCAGGGTTACAGGGCAGGTGGTGACAGAACCTCTGGCTGATCTCGGTTGCATCCTAGAAGCACCACTTGGTGCACAAGAAACTTCCATTGACTTTAAAAGGTGCTGCACTCCCACCACTGACAATGTGATTGGGTCCTTTATGGTTCCCACTAAATTCATAAACAATATATTTTTCCAGAAGTTTAGTCAATGTCAGTTAAAAAGGACTTACGTTCTGGGGCCATCAGGAGGAAGATCATAAATCTTTGGAGTTCATAGGCTCTCTTGTGTCCATGTAGTACAGTTCTCCCCTTTTTAAATCATGTATAAAAGAAATGTGTGAGATTTCCATTACACTCATTGCTTGCAGCTCTCTGATCCTTTAAGGCTTTCTCAGGAGGGCAGAAAACGATCAGTATAAGGAGAAGTGCTGGATGTTGGCTGCTGTATATGTAATTTTGTAAAAAGTGATTTCATTCTGATTTTGTGCCTTCTTGCACTATGTGCTGTATCCCTGGAACAACGGCTCAGTTAACATAATCCAAGCTCCTTCCCCTCTGCCTTCCAAAAACATACAGCTCAAAGAATTCCCACTCCCCTAGAATCACCTTGTGCAGCTCTGGGCTTGTTCTGCATTGTATTGCTCTGCATCATGCTTATCTGTGCGCTTGGGACCTGATCCTGGGAGGTGCTGAGCACCCTCCACTTCCATGGACGTCCAGAAGATGTGAGGGCACTTCACCTCACAGGAGGGAACTACTTATAGCGTGACGCTTTCGGTGGCAGGGCCCTGTTCTTTCTTTGCAGTGATCATCTACAGAGGATTCCTGAGTGCTGGTGGGAGCCCCTTGATAAGAAACCAAAATCAAAACAGCCATGTACCACACTGAAAGAAGGTCTACACCCCTAATAGAAATTCTCTATTCTCAGTCTATTGCTTAATCATGCTATCCCAGAACTCCTGAAGAGCATATATTTTTACTTTGGGATGCAGCAGACTGCGCCTCATTTAATTTCCTCTGAGAAACCCCATGCTGTGTCCCTAACCCAAGGCACTCACCCACACATCATGCCCATTTCATACCATACAAGTTGAACACTGGGCAAGATTACCAATATACTCAGTATATATTACAGGAACAAATTATAAACCTCTGCACTAGAATAGACAATAGACATTTCTTGGCTAAATGGTGTTATCCCCTTCCTCAGTTAAGATGATGGGGGGGGGGGGAGATAGCTCAGTGGTTTGAGCTTTGGCCTGCTAAACCCAGGGTTGTGAGTTCAATCCTTGAGGGGGCCATTTGGAGGGGAAAGTGGGGTTTGGTCCTGCTTTGAGGACTAGATGGGACTCCTGAGGTCCCCTCCAACCCTGATATTCTATGATGAGAAAGGGCTTTAATTTAAATCAGAAAATGTATGAATAGATTCCCCAATCTCTCCCCCAGCTTGTCTGTAAACATGTTGACCCTGGGATATGGGACTTATCACAGGCTAAAGGGGGAAATGGTTTGTGAGACAGTTCCTTGTTAAAATACTGATAACCCATCATATATTTTACAGTGTCACATACACTTATTACAATACCTATAGCTTTTCATCAGCAGATCTCAAAGCACTTCACATTGTTTTGTGTATTTCTCCTCACAACACCCCTGTGAGGTAAGGCAGTGCTATTATTCCCATTTCACGGCTGAGTCACAGAAAGGCTAAGTGACTTGCCCAAGTTCTCACAGGAAGTCTGTGGCAGAGCAAGCAACTGGTCCCTTATGGAACTGGAAAGGTAATAAATAATAATGAAGGGCCTGATTCTGCCATCTGTACTCATTTATTCTTGAATAGTACTTTACTAGCAGGTACATTGTGACCCAGGCCTGAACATTCACACATCCTCCGCCACAGCTACACAGGACCTGCCCAGATGTCCTGTTCAGGAACAGTATGGACAGCTGAGTCCACCCAGTTGATACTCAACCTCACCCCCAGCAAGTTGTCAGGGAGGAACCTGGTCAACAATAGAAGGGGTTTCAGAGTGGTAGCCATGTTAGTCTGTATCAACAAAAACAACGAGGAGTCCTTGTGGCACCTTAGAGACTAATAAATTTATTTGGGCATAAGCTTTCATGGGCTAGAACCCACTTCATCGGATGCATGGAGTGGAAATAGAAGGGGTGAGGCATAGGCAGAACCATAGATTCTTCCACTCCACCTATATTCTTCCTCTGTTAAGTGAAACAGGAGCTCTGGAGGAGCTGTGACTTAGGGAGTGTATCTGTGTCACAATTCCTTGCCAGGGCTGTTCCTGGGGCATCAGCGCTACGTGCCATCTGTTTCTGAGAGTGAGCTCTCTGTCTAGCTCTGTGCAAGCCATCTCACTTAAACTAAATGCAGCCACTCACAGTAGAAAGGCATGATCTAACATGAGACAGAACTGGGGACCCAATTCTTTAAATCAAGGAATTCTCCAATTGGTTTTCTTTGGGACCACACAGAACCTCAGCGTTATGAACACCAGTCTTATGAATGACCAGTGATCTGAACCATTCTTCCCAAAGAAGGAGGAGGAGGGCAAAAAAATCACATAAGGAAAATGATGTGGATGAAGAACAAGTCGACATCTCGTCACATTCTGATGCCTTCAATACATTGGGCATGGCTTAGCAGAGGGTTGAAGGATGAGGAGAAAGTGATGCAGTGCACCATGCTGCAACTTATGCAACATACCTACTGTAATTTTGAGATGTTCAATTTTATGAATGTTTCAATTTTAGGAATGCCTCAATCCCCAGTTAGTTCATAACATAGGGGTTCTACTGCATTCCTGGATCCCTGATAGTAAAGTAACAGTGCAATTAGTGACAAATTAGTTATTTTAGGATGTTCCACCCCCATCCTCCTGGACAAGTAGAAACTATGTTTTGGGTGTTTTGGGAGTCATTTACTTTTAGTTCCTACTACAATCTCAGCCAAACAGCCATTGTGCCTGTGTGTACAGCTCCCTCTGCTGGCTATCGGCAAGATGTGCCTCGTCACCTGTGGCCCCTACACTTCCGTGCGTCAAGTGGGTAGCTATAAATGAATTAGCATCAGCACAGTTACTTGAATTTTGTTTTAATTAATCACAGATTGAGCAGCAAATCAACCACTAAGCAGAAGGAGAGAGGGGGAGGCAGCTCAGGAGAGTGATGGCTCACGGATAAAACTCCCCGATTGAAGGGGTGATGTGGGCAATGAGCCAAGGGAAGTTTAGATTCTAATGAGGGGCTTACTACTATTAAAATCCCTGCTCCCCACTTCTTCTGGCTGACACTGCCAGGAATGCCAGCCATCACCCGCTGCACAAGACATCCGAATCTTTTCCAGTGCGGCTGACTGCGATGTCACAACGTATCATGACCAAAGTGGGGAAACAGGCAGCAGAAGCAGCTTGAAGTCTTTAAAAGACAAAGATCCCAACTGCATGTTAATGTCCCTCCCTAGTAATGAAGAACGGTGGGGGGAAAGGAATGCAGGATTTTAAAACCCAACCAATAATGAACAGAGGGCCAGATACCCCAGCTCATCAGAGCCGCATCCCACCAGGGACAGGATGAAAAAACAACGGGATGTTAATGACACATGGATCTCTGCATCCACCGGTGTCACTTCACTTATATTTAGAGTACAAGCTCTTTGGGGCGGGGGTTGTCTTTTTGTCCAGTGCCAAGCACAATGGTCCATGACTGGGACCCTTAGGCACTATGACTATACAAAGAATAAATAATAATATGCTCCTCTTCCAGCTACTTTGTGATGAATGAGAGCTGCGTGAACATACCTCGAGCACTGTCTTGGAAGAAATACTGCACACTGAATCTTGGGTTTTCCAGCCAGGGCCCAATTGAATGGCTTTGCAAATGAGGGGAAAGGGGACTTAGATCTGTGTTAGCCAGCCTTGACCCATAGCATCTATTCTGTTCTGTTGAAATAAATCAGATTATTCTTAAAATGAACCATGTATCCCCATTGTAGACAAATAACCCTATTTCCAGCATGAAAGCAATGCATATCAAGAGCCTAACCTCTTGTACTCCAATTCCTATGAGACTGTATTTTTCATTGAGGCGTTCTGGTGCTACACATTAAAATACAGAAGCTAGTCATGTCAGCAGCTCACTGCTTGAGCGGGGTGTCTCACTGGAAGTATCTGACTCCAGTGTTCCAGGATCAGCACTGGCTGCCTATTGATCTCTGGATGGAGTTTAAGGTGGTGGGTATGACCTATAAAGCCCCAAATGACCTGCCTACCTGTGAGATAGTCTCTCTCCCTGTGCCATACGGCTGCAGCTCCAGCTGGCAGAGGCATTCAAGCTGGATTCCCACTCATAATAAAGTAAAGGGAGATGCCAGCAGGTGTTCTCTGGGAAGGCTGCAGTACTTTGGAATTTGTTCCCCCTTTGATCTGAAACAGCCTGACCTTGATGACTTTCTGGACATGCCGTAAAAGGTTTTTAGGTAACAGGGTTCTTGGCGAAGGTCGAGAGTGTGTTTCAGGGGGCGCGTGAGCTAAAGGGACATGTTTGCCGCTTTGACTTATTGACTGGCTGAGTTAATTCATTAGTTGTATACGGTTATGCAGTTGTATATTCTTGCTGGTGGGTGCTCATCATGTGCAACTGTAGGTCTAACTGATGGCTAGAACACCTAGAACGTTTTCCAGGGGTGGTTTTTTTAATTGATATGTAATACGTATCCTCGGGGCTTGTCTACACTTGAAACGCTACAGCAGCACAGCTGCAGCACTTCCGTTTAGACACCACCTATGCTGATGGGAGGGGTTCTCCCATCAGCATAGGTAATCCACCTACTCAAGAGGCAGTAGCTAGGCCGATGGAAGAATTCTTCCGTCAACATAGCACTGTCTATGTGGGGACTTAGATAAGCTTAACTACGTTGCTCAGGGAGATGGATTTTTCACACCCCTGAATGATGTAGCTGGGTCAATCTAATTTTCTAGTGAATACCAGCCAAATAAAATATAAATGCTGAGTCCAAAGTATATGTCACCAGAAGCCCTGAACTCAAAACACAACCTTAGAAAATGTACAGCTTAGATTCACTTCATGCTTTCTCACACCTGGGTACCAGTGAAAAGCAGACATTGACAGCCTGCTACAGCTGCCTTTGTAATCAATGGAGCTTTTCCACTGACTTTAATGGAAGCCGGATTGGGTCCTAAATGCCCAGCATTTCAGTTTTATTTAACAATGTGAGTGAAAATGTATTCTTCAGCTAGAAGTCGGGATGCTTTGATACAACATATTAATTCAAATTCCTTTTATTGTCCTTGGAGGCAGAGCTCTGTGGATTTAGTAGAAGTTATAGATAAGGAATTTTATGAGAGGGAGAGGAAGGAGGTTAGCCTCACTGAATGTGTTACTATTGGTAGCCAAGTGGTAGATTATCTCTATTGCTAATAGAGCATTGATTTAGAGCTCATGGATTTTGGAACTGAAAATATGAGTTGGCTCTCTGTGTTACCCACCTGTAACCTAACAGAGTGAGTCAAATACATGCTTTTGAAATAGGAGAAGGTGGGCAATTAGGACTAAATCCTAATCTGATCTAATCTACATCATCATGGTATCCAAATGCAAACCAAATTACAAAAGAATTCATAAACACTGCACTGCATTCTCCCCCCTACCTTGTAACATGTCAAGCAAATGTGTAGGGTAATTTTTAAATATTATTTGCTATCCACAGGGAAGTGCTTGTAGAAAAGCAAATGTAAAACCTTGCCTACCTTCACAGAGCAGAGATGGACATTGGTGCATGGTCTCAGAACCAAATTAAGACACAGGCATGTGCCTAGGGCCTTAGCTCTGATTTGATGACATCAGAGTCTCCACTTTCCTGCAGAAAAATGGTTTCTGGGCTTCCTGGTTGTGAAGAGAAACTTGAAAAGGCAAGCTGAGTGTAACTGGATGCAGTGATGTCTGCCTGAGTCTGCAGACAGCCTCCAGTAGAGGGAGAATCAGCAGCTAGAGCTGGTTGGGAAATTACTTTTTTCCCCCCCACAAAAAATAAGGATGAAAATGAAAAAGGTTTTGTTTAGATCAAAAATGTTCTTTGAAATTTTTCAGGAGTTCTCAGAAATCTGAAAACTTCTTAGTTTTAAGCAAATGAAAACCGAACATTTAAAATTTTAGGGCTTTTGGCCAATTTTTTTCTATTTTTGGCAATCTAAAACCAAACTGTTGCTGGTCTTCAGGTTTTCATTTTTCACACGCTCCTCCCCCCACCCCCACCCCCTTTTTCTTTTTGATGAAAGCAGACATTTTCTGTGAAAATTTCCATTTTGTCAAAAAAAAAAAACCCCAAACCCCACAACCAATTTTCCGTCAAAAGAACATTTGGACAAAACATTTTCCTCCAACTCTAGCAGCAGCCACTAGAGCTGCGTGGCCCCGGCCCCACCCCCACCAGCAGTGCAAACCAGGACTCAAAGGGAACCTGGCTACCAATACTGCCACGCATGAAGGAGCCATTGTCACCACTAGAGTTCCATGTGGGGGTGTGGTTAGGGCCCCCAAAATGCCCTAATCTGGACCTGCATAGTCCAGCTGTCCTGTACGCCGTGGCCACAGAGCCTAGTTATTTCCCAGCTTCCCCCCTGTGCCCCCACAGGGGGAACAACAGAGACCTACTGTGGTTGGCCAGCATGGTCCCTTGCTCACACGCAGAATCACAGATCTGGGCACTGGGTGTGTGCAATCTCTCCCTGATTTAGGGAGGGGCGATGGGTTCCTCCTGGGCTGTCAGTCCTTTAAAGAGACTGAATAGGCCACCGAGCCCTGCCCAGGGGTCACCCAATCAACTGCTCCAAAATGGAGCTGTCAGCCAGGAGCGCGGTTTGAGGCCTTCGAGCTGAAGAACACTCTTTCCTCCATATCAAATGAGGGGGGACACAGGCCCTGCAGTATCCCTTCGTGCCTTCCCCCTGCCTGACAGGGTACCTATTTGGGGAATCCAGTCCTTCTCCTGCTTTCTCTTCCCACCCACCGCAGTAGCACCATGGCATTTACTGAAGTCACATGGTTTCAGTAACCCCTGGGAGCTCTAAACAGACAAAGAGAAGGGCCTGAGACTCACAGAGGGGGCTTCTCTGGGCTGTGGAGGATGGAGGGCACATGCAGATGAGTTACTCTTAAGTCACTCAGTTGGCTCTGGCTGTGGAGCAAGCACTTTTCCCTTCCATATTAGCCTGACCCCCCCCCACCCCCACGACCAGTCGGCATGTGATCATGTAACTAAGGACAGTATCATAGTGCATGTGTACAGGCAACCTTCGTTCTGTTAAAAGAAAAGGAGCACTAGTGGCACCTTAGAGACTAATCAATTTATTTGAGCATAAGCTTTCGTGAGCTACAGATCACTTCAGCGGACGCATCTGGGGGTTGGGTGGGGGAAGCTGCGATGCCTACACAACTTCATAGCCTGGGTCGGGCGGCTGGTTCATCAGGGTGAAGCTCCTGAAGTGTACAAAGGAAACTAATTTCACTCACTTCTGCTCTTATAGAAATAGGGGCGGCTTGGCTCCTGCTCTGAACGTGTTTTCATGTTTAGAATGTGTGACGGCAGCCTTCTTGGCTGACATGCCGGGAACTGAAGCAGGGACCTCCAGAGCTAAAAGCGTGAACAGCTGTAGCTTGAACTCTACAGCCACGGCTTTTTAGCTGCAGCTGTAACAGACTCACCTCCTCTGCGGAGCAGGGGCAGAGCGGAACATGCAACACACAGCCACCAATGGGTCACAGACGCACCTACCTAAACTTTAAGTATATGGGCAATTAAATGAATGCAAATATTGCAAAACATAATCAGCCAACAGAAGTGAAAACCCAAGTCTGCCCTTAATCAGTTACATCAAGAGCCTCCATACGCAGCCGGACCATTCATACCCACTCAACTGACCCATGTGCTTCTTCATATTTAAATGGATGGCTTGCCCTTATCCCAAGGAGTGGTGACATGCTGCTTCCAGCCAGTGATCCTCTGAGCCACAAGAGCCCCTCCTGCCCCTGCCATTTCAGCATGTGATCTGTCTCCCTGGGGAGATAAGACAAGGAAGTTGCTTAATGGGCCCCCCATGGGATATTACAGGGAGGTGCAGGAGTGAGGAAAAATGTCAGCACATAATTCATGATCTGCCTCAGGCAGAAGGGGACAAAAAAAGAAAAGGGTCTTCTCCCTAGTATGGACTAAACAGGAGATCCCGCTGGAACCCATCCAAGAAAACAAAACACTGAGAGTCTAGGAATACTGTGCACTTCACATTCTTCTGAACATCTCTAGGGAAAGGCTGTGGGGATTAGAACTTCCTAAAGGAGGAAGAGGGGGGCTGCTTTATGAAGAGAGCAACAGAGAGATGCACATTCTCCCCAGCAAGGGACAAGAGTCTCCTTTGGTTTGTTTGTGTGTCTTTCTGATCCGCTACAATTTATTTAATTGCCATTTAAAGACAAAGTTCTCTCCCAAGTTGTGTTGGAAGGTAGTGGATGGCTTTCTTGTTGTGGCAGTTTGCCAGCTGGTCAGCCTGACATAACTTTCTCTGGCAGAGACTGAAATGTTGATGCATTGTCTACATTTGGAAGTGACATTTTTCTCGAGCTTTCATAAGCAGAACTAATGGAATCACTAAAGTGCAATCTCTTTGGTTTCTTCTTGGAATTTCAGCTGAGTTTTAGTACTTCTGAAAGTGAAGCCTTGACAGCACTGGCGGCTGCCATCCGTAGTGTGGATAAGCCCTATGCAAGACTGAATCACATGGGGCTCTGACCCACAGAACCCCCCCGCTATTCCATCCTGGGACCCCACATGGCTCTGCCAGCGCTCCTCACTCCTGCCCTGCAGCATCCCCAGAAGTCCCAGTCCTGGATCCCCTCCACAGCTCTGTCATGATACCTCCCATTCCTAGCCCCGCAGCGCCCTCTGCTATTACAGTTCTGAGACTGCCACCACATGACTCTGCCAAAGCGTCTCAAACCTCCCTTGCAGTACTCCCTGCTATTCCTGGCCAAGACCTACAGGTGAACTTGGACAATACAGATTACCCCTGACTTGCAGCACACCCGGATATTCCAATGTAGGGTCTCTCCACTCCAGCGACAGCCATTGATGCTTAACTGATGCTCTAGAAACTAGGATGAGAACATTCAACTCATTACATTTGTGGCATAAGTAGAATTTGAACCCATTATTCGACAGAGAATAAGAAAGCATGAATTAGTTGCCATCCTTTTGAGAAGGGCAATTCGCTACCACACGGTGCTTCGGAAAGGGCTGGATGTCCACAACCACCAAGACAAACATCAACGTCAGAGTTTTACATGCTGTAAAATTCTTTTAAATTGTTCCAGTTACATCTCAGAACATGGAGATACTGGGGTGTAAAGAGGTCAGGACAGTCCCCAGCTCCTGTTGTACCCTGTACAGCCAGCAATCTGAAAAGGGCCATGTACACAGAAGTTCAGTTACTATTATCTGACTGAAGTGCTGACTCTTTAATAGCCCTCTCTTTCTCTCAGTTCTTGTATGGCCTGCATAATTGCAAAAGCTGGTGTGTGAGGATCAGGAGTGTTCTGCCTTTTTCATGGCAGGTGGATCAGACTCTGGGTTTCTCGTTATGCCAAGGAGCTACAGGAGAATATCACAAGGACATCAAGGGAATCCAGAATTGCACCTACCCAGCTGCTTGAGGGATCCCCCTCTCTCCCTGTGCCATCCAGCTGCAGTGTAGCCATTCCAGCTGTAGCTCACTCGGTTTAAAATGGAGGCAGCTGAAGGAAGGCACTATCACACCCCAGTTTGTTTGAAACAGCCCAGATGTGTTGCCCTACAGGACATACGGCAAAGCCCATCAATTCTCTCTAGCTTTGGTAGGAAGTGGGGGGAAAGCAGTGAAGTTTAAGTCATGAGAGAGGGGGACCTTCTCTCTCGCTTGGTCATTTCTGGCCATGGGGGGTTAGAAGATATTGAATTTGTCATTGATAAAAAGTGAATTTTTAAATACTTGACAAGGGTATGTCGCTATCTACACACTTACATGGCTTTCCTCACCGCAGTATCTGAGACAAGATCCCGGAACTGTGCTCTTTTATTTTTTGTATACATCAGAAGGAGGAAATAAAAACATTGCATATTAGCAAGGCCCTCAGATCTCACGCAGACATCAAAGGGAACATATGGTTCTCCACCCCCACAAAATCTCTCTGGCATATCAAAAGGATGCCATCTCTTCCTCACCCCACCCCTCCCCAGATTTCACATGAATATCAGAAGGCTCTTATGCCGCTGGATCTCATGCAAATAAGAGAAACATCTGACAGCTTAGGATCTTATGTGAATATATCAGAGGAAGCCTTGCACACCTGGATCACATATGACTATCAAACAGATAGTCCCCTCATCCTCCCCCAGTCACATACTGCTATCAGAGGTACATTCCCTGTCCCCCTCACGCCTCCACCACGTGAATCCCTTTGATATCATATGGATATCAGAAAGTGTCCCATACTTCTGGAAGTCATATGGCCCCTGGAAGGCTTCCCATCCTCAACATCTCAAGTTTATAACAGAGAAAAATCAAATCTTTAGTTAAAGGGAGCCTGAGGCATGGATCACAAATGGATCTAGAAGAGGATAGCCCATGGATTTCACAAAGTCACCAGTGTGATCCCTCTAGATCTCAGTGAGCAGATGCAGTCCCCTGAACATCACATGACCATCAGAGGTATCCTCCTTGGAACTCACATGACTGTCATAGGCATACCCCAGTCCACCCCCAAATCTCCATACCAGAGCTTACCAGGAAGCCTGGAAAATGCACCCTGCCTTGACTTCTCCCTGTCTCCGGTGATTGTCAATATACCCTTTGTGCTGAGTTTTATAATCTCTCCAAAGCCCAGGTTGTCTCTGTAATGATTATTCAATAAAGGCGAAGGTAAACATGGGTGACGCTCAAAATTACTTCATCTAATACTTCAAGAGTCCTTTCTTTTCAACTAAATCCTTCCTATAGCATGTACCATTCTACCAGCCCCAGAAGCCCATTCTGAAGTCACAGACATAGTCACGCATTAACAATCTATAAATAGAACAAGCACTGTTTGCTCAACCAGTTAGACTCTCTAGCACCTTTACAAGGGATTAGCCCTCATAAAGAGTGCACCAATAAGAACAGGTTTGGGCAGGCATTCTGTGACAGGGATGAGAGCAGAATCTATTTGCCACCGTGTTTGCCCAGCCCTATGTAAAATAACAGTGGTTGGAAAGAAATGGAATATACCAAATGCTAGTTTGGCTGAGAAGTAAATGAGCAAAGTTGGGCGGTGTTATACTTTGGATGTGATGCTAACTTTTGACACAGCCTTCAGCTTATCTGGCAGTGGTGACAGAAGTTGAAGGTCACATAATGGCTGCTCTGTTTGCCTTCACGGTTGCTTAACAACCAGTACCTAAATTATTGCTTGAGAAAATCTAGCACATGAAAGACGCAGCATAAGCCAAATCCTAACATGGTAGTAAGCTGATTCTGAACAGCTGCCTAAAGCAGTGGGAAGAAGACCATGGTTGAGAGCTCCATTCCTCTGGCACAATGGAAATTTCTGCCATAAGGGTAAAGCTCATCAATGCAGGAGGTTCTGAGGGCCATCACAAACCTCACCCTCCTCCACTCCCAGTGCAAGGCGCACGTCTTCAACCTGCCTTCTCTAACATGAACACACAGCAGCACTCACATTAAAAAAAAATCCTACCACACCAAAACATTTCCCTGCATGTATAATTCTCCCCCTGAGGAGAGGGTGAAACACACGTGACACATGTGAGTCACGTTGCTTAATGCACCAATAGAAAGCGCTCAGAGGCTACAGTGACGAGGGAGATATAAGAACTGGACTAGAAGAGACATTTTTATTGTGTCTGTACTAGGGCTGTGCAAATAACAGATGTTTTGGATCACTGGCAAGTCCAAAAAACTGGGGTGGAGGGGGGATTCATTTTGGGTCAAACTGAAAATGAAATGTTTTGAGATTTTTGGTGAATCAAAAAGTTGAAAATAAAGTTCATTTCAGGTGAAACAAAATCTTTGGCTTCAACAATCCTGAAACATTTCATTTTGATTTGGAGCATTTGAAAATGTTGCTGATGTTTTTAAAGGAAATTTGGAAATGAAAAGTTGTTTCAAACCAAGCAATCAAAACTTTCCATTTCAAAAATATCAAAATGAAACCTTGCAATTTTTTCAGGGTTTTTTTTTCTTAACATAAACAATTTGATGAAACTGACATGAGCGCCAAGACGTTTCAGTCACTGAAACATTTTGCCAAGAAAGAGGTTTGGACAAAATTGTAGCCTAGCTCTACACTGTAAAGCCCCTAGCAGAATGGGGCCCTGATCTTTGATTGGTACCCATCAGTGCAGCTGCAATACAAACAATAACAATGACAGCACAGCACAACGGGTCTGGTGGCTGGAGATGCTGAATGTCCTCTACACATCTGGGTGATGCAGCATTGCTCCAGGACATGGAAAGCTTATTTGCTTGCATAACTAAACACATTTATTCACTACCAACCTGAGGCCACATAGTTTAGTCTCCTGAGGACAGAAATGCTTTAGTCTAGCTAAAGTTTTTGGGCTTAATACAGGGGTATCCCAGTGAAATTTAATTGCCCTGTCCTAGATGATTTAATCATACCTTCTGGCCTTAAACTTTATGACACTATGAAATAATAAGTTAGAGGCGATATGCTTCCTCTTTGATTCTAGTATCAATCCCCTGGGCCATTACCTTCGAGGATTCCATTGTTACCATACATAGAGCCTCCATATCATAACAAAAGACAGATGTGTGTTCTCCATACTACTGCGAGGAGAGCTCGTGTTAATCAAATACGTTCTTATTTATGACAGGTTTCAGAGTAGCAGCCGTGTTAGTCTGTATCCTCAAAAAAAAAAAAAAAAGGAGTACTTGTGGCACCTTGGAGACTAACAAATTTATTTGCGCATAAGCCCGATGAAGTGAGCTGTAGCTCACAAAAGCTTATGCTCAAATAAATTTGTTAGTCTCTAAGGTGCCACAAGTCCTCCTGTTCTTATTTATATAACTTTGCATTTACCTAACAGCACAAAAACCAGACCCGGCTTCTACCTGCAGCAGGCAGCTCTGTGTTCTGATCAGCATTCAAAGCCCTGCACTACCACGGAAAGGGTGACCCTTTGAACTCTCCAGCTGTACCCACCCATACATAACAACAGCAGCTGTGCAGCACAGAAAGGCACCTGAACTCAAGCAGCAGGTTAAATAAAGTTGTGTGGATTTCTACTAGGTTTTTTCCCCAGGGGAAACATTTATAAAGTTTTTAGGGGAAAAAAACTCCTCAGCATTACAAAGGGTGGGAATAAATTCAACTTGAACTGAAATTGTTAAAGCCCATCACCAAACTGAATAATCAAGATCCTAGATTCAATCTATTTGCTCTTCTCTTTCTTCCAATCCCTTTGTTGTTGTTACTATTTATTTATTTACTCACTCACTTCCTTACCTTGGAACAATAGCTCTCTGAGACCATTTCACCTCAAGGACAGGTGATGCCATCTCCAAGGTCAGTCGATGATCATTGTGTCGTAAAATAAAACATCATAAATGTTATCAGTTCAAACCCACAGGGCTGCTTTATTAACATTTCTAATGTACGGGCTCATTGGGATAGCTACAGAGATGACAGGGCCATGTACACAGGAGTTCAGTTATTCCTGGGGCCAGATCCTCAGGTGCTATAAATACTAATGGAGTGATGCCACCTGACGATCTGACCTCTTGTCCTGCCAAAAAAGTGTATTGAACTAAATTGGCTGAGGAGAGGGACCAGTGGGTGGGCCATTTGTTGTCCTGAAATAATCCTAGCTCACACAGCTGTTGTCCTCTGTATTAACAGACCCTTTGAGAAGGCATTTTGTGATGAATCATGCATCTCCCTGCAATTCCCCACCTTTCTCACACCTCCAAAGATCAGCCCTTTAGGAAGCAAAGAGAGATGTTTACAGCTACAAACCCAGGACAAGCTTGCCAGAGCCCTGGAAGGAAGGTTTGCCTGGGCTTCTCCCAGCAACTACAGGAGGTAGGCAAATCCACTGGAGTGTGCTTTGATCTTTGCTGCTCCAGTTCAGAGAGTCCTTGATAAAGGTGGAGGGAGACCTGGCTCAAAGAACAATATTAAGAGCATGTCTACTTTGCAATTCAACATGCGCAGCTGGCTTGTGTCAGCTGACTCTGGGCAGCAGGGCTCGGGCTACTGGGCTTTTTAAAGCAGTATAGAGGTTTGGGCATAGGCTGGAGCCTGGACTCTGGGACCCCATGGGAGGGGAGAGTCCTTCAGCCCGGGCTCCAGCCCAAGTCTAAATTTACACAGCAATTTTTAGCCCCACAGCCGCAAATAAGCTGACCCAGGGCCACCTGCAGCCATGCTGCAGGTCTTTTATTCCAGTGTAGATGAACCCTAAGACTACTGGTGCATGAGCCATTGCCCTGTGCCTGATAAAACTGGCATAGTAGACATCAAAGTGTCACTGACTGCACCAATGGAGCATTTATACTGCATTTGCCCTTTCTCCCGAAACAGAATCCATTCAAACTGGTTTCCCACTTACAGGTCAAGAATCCCAGGGGAAAGAGCAAGCACACTCTATATGGGGTAGCCCCCATCCCCTTGCACAAACACACTCCCACCCCGGCCCACAAAGACAAGACTACCCTGAATCACAAAGCGCTGTTCTAGTTAAACACTGAGCTGACATGAAACCCCCATGCTCAGTGTGCTCAGGCAGAGCTTCTGATGGAGCTAGTGTGCTGGACTGGGCAGACGCATTCACCCAACCTTCCAAAAGGCAGGTCAGAAAGACATGGCAACGCCCTTAAGCAAAGTGGTTAACAAGCAAAGACAGCTAGGATGTTAGGGTACTCTCCAGGAGAATAACTAAGGCACCTTCCTTCGAGGTTTTTAAGGTCAGGCTTGACAAAGCCCTGGCTGGGATGATTTCGTTGGGGATTGGTCCTGCTTTGAGCAGGGGGTTGGACTAGATGACCTCCTGAGGCCTCTTCCAACCCTGATATTCTATGATTCTATGATCTCTTTCCTACAGAGGTATCCCATATGAGGTACCCCTTACACAAAAAGAAATCCAAGGGTTCCCTTAACCAGAGAGCTGTCTCATATGAGGAGGGCTAGATTTTCCCTTGCCCAGGAAGAAGTAGGGGCATCTTTTTACAAGAACAGATCCGGTGATACAGTAGAGAGAAGGACGTGCGGGAAGAAAGACAAACACTACCCATTTTCAACTCCTCCCTTTTTTATCAGTATGAAAGAGTTGCTTGCTCACCCTCCTGTGGAGAAATTTGATAATAAAGTCAGGTCACTAAATATGCTTCAGTGTGACTCACTGCAGCATTCTCAGTCTTTCCACCACCCTTTTCCCCCCTGCCCTCGCTGCTTGCCCAGTCTCCAGAATCCCTGGAAAAAGCAAGTCTTTCATCTTATCAGGCGTGTTTTATTGCCCCCTGGTTACACAGTAATTTTGGTCTTAGCTCCACCAAGGGATCTCATGATGGGAAATCAGCTCAAGGATTGTCAGTTCATTGGACAAATAAGGAAGGGCCTGTGGATACAATTATAGGAGACAGATAAGGAAAGCACAAAAGGGGAATAAGCAGAAAAAGGGAGCCAGACCTGGAAAAATGTAGAAGGCAAGGGGAAATCCCAAGGGGATTAACCAAGGTTAAAACAAAAAGGTTCAACCAATTGCTTGTTGTTCGTTAAATAAAGGTTAATGAGAACAAAGAAGTGGGGCAGAGAGGAATAACTGGAACTCTTCAGTGTTATCCAAGGAATTTTCCCCCTGGTTTAGACACCCCAGCTGGAAGGAGGAGACAACTCGTGGGAGGTTCCTCAACCAAACCTGCTGCAGAGCTGAGAAAAAGGGGAGCACTTTTGTGCAGGCGGATTGACAGGGATTTCTCCTTCTGGCATGACTGGTTTGAAAGGAAGACGCTGAAAAGGCCTATGTGCAAGTTTCAAAGGGTTCTGTGTTTGGAAGAGGAGAAAACCTGACTCAAAGATTGTGGCTGAAGGGGCAGCAGTAAACCTGCGAGTTTCAGGCTGGGGAAGGTCCTTTTCTCTCTGCATCAAACAGTCTAATATTTTTGGAAAGTTTACATTGTGCCCTTCCTGCTAGTAACTGGGCACAAAGGAATGTATTAATTTAGCATTCGGTTATTTTCTCACATCATATTAGTACAAGAAAAAAGATACTGGGACTTCTAACGGATTCTTGCGGAAAAGTAAAAAGGAAGATCATCACCCCACAAACATTATTCACCTAAGTGAAGCGACTCTTTCCTGGGCAGTTTTGCCTTGACTCTGCAGGGAACACTCCTCCTCCTGGGATTACAGTGAGATTGTGCAGAGCCCTTTAAAGCTGCAGCGGTTTGGGGGCTGTTCAGATTTTTTTCCCCATTGTCATCTGGTGTTACTTTGCTAGATACTAAGGAGCTATTCTTGTGCTTGAAGTGGGTTCCTGGGATCAGAAAGAGAAGGTGTGGGCTCTCTCACACACCAGTGGTCTCTATTGCTGCCTCTGCCACTGATTTAGTTCAGGAGGGTGCCCGTAAGGAGAGGAATACACCCACTCACCTGTATTGCTCTTGGAATAAGCAAGCAGCAGAGAGCGCTCCAGTGGTGAGGATTTTTCTTCCCTTTTTCACCCAAAAAGAGATTTGGAGTTGGTCTTCTTTCCTCCTAGTGGGATGAAGATGAGTGACTCTGGGGAATGTGACAGTCGGGGGAAGCCTGTTCTGTCTTTTTCTATTGAGAAGATCTTAAAGAAACCCTCTGCTAGGACCTGCCTAAACAGTACACCAAGGACTAGCCGTAGCCATGCCAAAGCAGCTCCAGCCATGGGATCAGGGCCACAGCTGCAACTTGCCCTGGGTAAGCACCACTTCTCCTACTTAATGAAAACTTTCCCTCTTTCCAAGTCTGTTTGGTGTGACCAAGTAGAATTTGTACCAGTTGTGCCCTTTCAGGAATCTGGGAATTCATTGGTCAGGAGAGTATCGGGCCCAGCACATTCGATACACACATATGAATATAATCTTAACTTGAAACCAAAAAGATTTTGAGAATTACTTTGCTTATAGCCATGGCCGTCTACTGCCACCCCCTTTGGGGATTCAGTAGGCCACAAAGGCTCCAGAGCCCCAGGGCAGAGAGATGCACTATTTGAACAGGCAAGAAACAATGACCCAGATCCTCAGAGGTATTTAGGTGCCTAATTCCCATTGATCTGAAGCCTCACCTGATTTCAATGGGAGTTAGGCATGCAAATACCTTTGAGGACCTGGGTCCATGTGACCTGTGCGTAGCAACAGTGTGAAGTCCAAGAACACCTGGAAATTACAACCAAATAAAATATCCTGGGACCTTTCACCTAAAAAAAAAATATCCTTATTATTTACTTGACATACACATCTCCTCCTCCTGTAAAAAAGGCCTGAGGGCCAAATTCAGTCCTAATGCAACCAGGTGCATAGCGAGACCAGAGCCAAATTCCATGTAGATGCCTTGCCATGATAAATTCAACTGCCCAGATTCAAACAGAAACAGGACCAATGGACTGTAAGGAAAAGGTAGCTGAGTGGTGTTGGAAGTCAATTACTAGAACTAAGGAAGAAAGAGCACTTTTTCTTTAAAATACCTCTTTATCATGGGAGACAGAAGGGCTCCTTCATAAACTCCTGGAGTGAGCTAGTTAGCAGCAAACACGTCCAGTGCTACAGAACAGCGAGTGTGTTGGCCTTCTTAACTCTCATTTCCTTGACTTTGGTCAGTTTGGCATAGAGCTAATCAGAAATTATTTTGTTCCTGCAGAAAATTTCAACTTTTTGTTGCAAAGATTGAAAATCAATATTTTTGATCAGGTTTTTGACAAAACATTGAAATTTTCTACAGAAAGCAGCCACTTTCCACCAAAATAAATAAATACCCAATTCTCTGTCAAAAAACAGCTCATTTTTGACCAGCCATGGTTTGGCCCCATTGACACACCTTACAATGGAATTCAATAATTATCATTTATTATTTGTAATACAACAGCACACAGAGATACCAGTCATGGGCCAGGGCTCTGTTGCACTAAGCACTGTACAGACACATAGTAAGAGACAGTCCGTGCCCCCAAAGAACTTACAGTCTAAGTAAGAACTCGGCTTCAGCATGATTTCCACTCTTTTGGGTCCAAAGTAGGTTCTA
Organism: Lepidochelys kempii; assembly: GCF_965140285.1. NCBI lineage: Eukaryota > Metazoa > Chordata > Testudines > Cheloniidae > Lepidochelys > Lepidochelys kempii. Next base: position 256,643,925 of record NC_136380.1, read on the forward strand.
ATACGGCTTGGATGGCCAGTATGAACAGGACCAAACCAAGGCAGCACAACTGGCTTAGGTGGGGATTCAGAATGATATTCACAAAATATGTTCTAGCCTAGCACACTTTGCCTCTGTCCACACTGGTTGACCAACTGCGTTGGAATCCGGTTTGGCCGCAGCTGAGTGTTAACCATACTTAGCATGGTTAAACCACACTTAGCACAATGGTTAAACTCAATCATACACTGGAATTTTGGCTCCTGTTACACAAAAATATCTATCATGTCTGGACCTGGTTAAAACTTGGTCTGCTCTTTCAGGCTGTATCTTTGCGGACGGTGTCTGAGACGTCCTCTGTCATGGCTGTACCACCAGTGCAGCTCCACCAGTGAGGGTGGAAACACTAGTGTCAATCAGCTACCAATTTTTTAATCATTGTCATCGATGGTGGTAAAATTTCAAGTGGCCCATCTCCATTAGCATTCCCACCATCCATACCACCGGCTGTAGTGCAACGGTGGGAGATTTCCTAAGAATTGCCAGCGTAGATGAAGCCTCAGCATTGGCAGCACCATACCATGTTCTAACCGTAGCCCTGAATCATGCTAAAGCCTGTTCTTTAGCTCAGTTCTGAAACATGCTTAAAAACCAATGCAGTCCCATCCGTACAGCCGGACTGAACTCCATTTTAACAATGTTGGGCTCTTCTGTGTTGTAAGTGGGACTTGCACGCAGTCCATGTCCACAGTGTAGGCTGGACCTTTATGTCTTAACTGTGGCGTCTGGAATTGAGGCAGACATTGGAGTAACCTAGCTCTGTTTCAATTTGCATCCCTGTTGAGCTTGTCAAATCCTGGTACTAGCTCTGACAAGTCCTTGCACGGGACTCCAAGGATGTCAGGGATTCCATTACTGCATGTCACTACAAACACATTTTCACCCCAAATGGTTCCAGCTGAGAGCCCAGTCAGTTGTTCGACTTGTAAATGATGCAGCCAGCACAGCAAGGCCCACACCTTGACTTGATGAACTGTAATTTGTTTTTCCTTTTTGTTTAAAAAAAAAAATCAAGCGCAAGCGGAGGAAATTGTATCAGCTCAGAAACCAAATGTGGCTGGAGAGAGAGAATGTGATGACTCTTCAACCCATTACTGAAAAGCAATAATAGAGTCTGCCCATCTGTTGTGTGCTAAATTAATGGCATTACCCATATGTTTATGGCAATATAAAATATATACTTTAACTAATGATACTACTTAATACTTTAGATGCACACACAAGCTAATTAATCACTGAAACATGGACAAGCTATGTAAATTATATAGATGTCCCCTCCTCTACACAAACATATCAAGTGGGTTTGTTGTTGTTTCTTGTTCCACTTCATTGCCATCCTTGATCATGGGGCTTCTAAAGTCAGGACAAAAATGAAGCTTTTGGTTGGCAGGCAGTGACATTGCATGCATGTTAACAACACCAAGGAGATACATGAGTTAATTGCCCTTCCACTTCTCCAGCAGAACCACCAGTATTTTCTGTGTAAAGTTTAGTTCATAACAGCAGTGACACTCTCGGCTGTACATTTCAGGATAATTACTGTGTTTCATCAAAGTCACTCAACCTTATGCCACATAACACTGGCCTGGGGCATGTTACATAATGACTCAGCCCACTCCTGATTTGAGTTACTGCTGGTCAGGCGGGAACTGCAGTGCACTGAGAAACTTGTGGGAGACTCCAGGACTGGAAGAGCAGTGGGGTTTGCAGGTCAGCATAATGAGTATTTGCAGAGCCGGCCTGCAATGGCAGGAGAGGGGAAGGTCAGGAATCAGTGGCATTAAGAGAACCGTGTGAGTGCCTAGGAGTGGAACAGTAAGAACTGCTGCAGGTCAGAGGGCAGCTGCACAGAGAAAGGAGCTAGAGGGGCAAGCAGGACCAGAATAACACAGCATACAGTAGATCAGAAATGATTAGCAGATCTGATGTGGGAACCCTTCTCTGGGAGAGAAACGGAAGTTGCAGCTCAGGCGTGAAATCCATCGCCAGGATCTTTTGAAAAGTTTCCACAGCCCCTGCCCACAGCATGCTAGCTCTGTGGATCTGAGTCAAAGCTCAGTGGAGTTAATGGGAATCTTTCAGTTGACTTCCATGGGATTTGGATCAGGCACCACCTGCTTTTCATCCCTCAGGTTCCTAGGTGCTTAGATTTAATGAATTTACTTTGCAAAAATTCCCACCAGATGGCCTGTTAACTGCAGTATGGGATCCAAAGCACATTAGAATTGGCCATAGCATGTGTTTGAAAGAGTCCTACGGCATTAAAGATGCAGGACTTTGAAGTAGAAGCCAGTTTCATCCTGTTTACCGCATTTTTGTCTTTAGCTTCTCCCTCCCCATCCTCCCACTGGGCCGGATGGAGTAATCATCACCTTTTGTAGGGGCACCAAATAACACCAGGCATTAGCCCTATGTTCCCCTATGACCCACTCCTCCACTTCCCCAGACAGCTCTGGGTGCCATCTGCAAAGCAGACTCCCTCGAGTCAGACAACTTTTCCTGGCCAAGAACGACTGGTGTGTTGGATCCTTTTAATTCAGAAAGAGGGAGCCCTGTTACCTCTTATGGTGGGTGAGCTGATTAGCGGCCTGACTTTTCTTCTGCTGACATTCAAAGGAGCTTGATTGCAATAGGCGAGGAAGCAGGCCTGAAATAAAAAATTTGGCCTATACTTCTGGCAGCAGCATTCCAACATCAGGAGCCTCTTTGTCTTGCCAGGACAGTTCGGGCTGGAGAGTTTGGGTCTGGGGAATTAGTAATAGTAGCGGAAACAGTAATATTGGTATTATGCTTGTATTGTTATAGTGCCCAAAGTCCCCAGTAAAAAGAACAGGAGGACTTGTGGCACCTTAGAGACTAACCAATTTATTTGAGCATAAGCTTTCGTGAGCTACAGCTCACTTCATCGGATGCATTCAGTTGAATGCATCTGATGAAGTGAGCTGTAGCTCACGAAAGCTTATGCTCAAATAAATTGGTTAGTCTCTAAGGTGCCACAAGTCCTCCTTTTCTTTTTACGAATACAGACTAACACGGCTGCTACTCTGAAAAAAGTCCCCAGCCTGGATCAAGGAACTCACTGCCCCTGTCCAGAGAAACTTGTATATGTTGGTTGTTTTATCTCACCCATAACTGCACTCCACCCAGTTTATTGCAGAGGAGAGGCTAGATTAAGGCATGTAACTGAGTAGCTACCATCTGTTCAACATTGCCAAATCACCCAATCCATAAAAAACACTTTTTTATATAGTTAGATATAGAATCGGGGGGGGGGGGGGAAGCCACAACCCTCTCACCACAGTTAGCAATACTGCTGACAAAAATCATTTCCCGACGATATTTCACCACCACTTGCTGTGAGAATGAAAGCCAGGACAGAGAGGCTGTTTTGAGCCAGCTGTCAAGGCCATTTCTCTGCACATGACTAATGCTCCTCTCGGGTTGTGCCAGGCTGAAATGTCACCATCCCTGTAGCAAAAAGCTGCATTTGCCAAAGAAAATTTCTCCCTGGCTCAAATTCATAAATACTTTTTAAAATTCTCTCATGAATATTCCCTACAAAAATTGGCCATTCTGAATGCCGCCACCACCTCAGCCAGACTGCTCACTCCTTCTAGGAAGTGTGACCAAATAATAGGCACGTCAAAGTCACAGTGGAAGTTTCAGCAAAAGTGGGAACAGAACCCAGGTCTTTTTACTGCCAGCTCCATTCCCTACAGACAAAATATCAGCCTTCTTCCCTCCACCCTTCTTTTCCTAGTAACTTTCTCTCCATTTTCAATCCTACTGCAAAACTACTCTCTTGATTTTTCCAAACTCTCGGTATGCTTAATTCCACCCCATTCTGCCTCTCTGATCTCATAACTGCCTGCTCCCTGCCTGCTCAGTCTTTTCCTTCAGTCTCCACAGGTATAGGTGTTCTTCCACCTGTCTGTCACTCTCTTCCTCTGAGTCTTTCTCCTCTTTGGCCTATGATTATCCTATTGAGGGCCATATATCATGCCCATCTCTGTGGTATCTGAGTACTTCAGTGAAGTACTTTGTGATCTTTTGTGTGTGAAAGACTTAAAGGATGGGACAGCATATGAAATACAAGTTTACTGTATTATGTTAGTTATAAAATGTTTGAACTGCTCCCCCCTCAAGTGAATCGCTCTCTCTTAGATACTTCTAGTTGGAACAGCTCATAATCTTTAATGTATTTCTCCTCACAACACCTATGTAAAGTAGGGAAGCGGTATTATCCCCATTTTACAGATGGGAAAGAGAGGCTCTAGGTCAGTGGTTCTCAAGTAGGAGTATGTGTACCCTGGGGGGTATGCAGAGGTCTTCCAGGGGGTATATCAACTCATCTAGTTATTTGCCTAGTTTTACAACAGGCTACATAAAAAGCATTAGCAATGTCAGTATAAACTAAAATGTCATACTTGTTTATACTGCTCTATGTACTATACACTGAAATGTAAGTACAATATTTATGTTCCAATTGATTTATTTTATAATGATATGGTAAAAATGAGAAAGTGAGCCATTTTTCAGTAACAGCGTGCTATGACACTTTTGTAAGCAAGAAGTTTTTAAGTGAGGTGAAACTTGGGAGGTACACAAGACAAATCAGACTCCTGAAAGGGGTACAGTAGTCTGGAAAGGTTGAGAGCCACTGGGCTCCACGACTTGCCCAAGGTCACTAGGAAGACTTTGGCAGGGCAGAGACTTTGAAGCAGGTCTTCTATGTCCTAGGGCCCTAGCCACTGGACCATCCCTCCTGTTTGCATAAAATTATTTTAAAAAATAAGGGGGACAAGGTGGGTGAGGTAATATCCTTTACTGGACCAACTTCTGTTGTTGAGAGAAACAAGCTGTTGAGCAGCACAGAGCTCTTCTTCTTAATTAGTCTATTTAAAAAAAGACTAATTTTAATCACCAATGTCAAGAACTTCAGACTCCTCCAAGGCCCAGAAAGGAATGAAGTAAACATCAACCCACACAGTGCTCCCCCTTCCCTCCCTACCATGTTTGAGAGAAGAAGAGGGACCTTGCACCAGGGTCTAAAGGTCAACACGCTTGGGCTGTATTCGATTGTCTGTAGAAGTCTCTCCAAAGACTTGTGATAATTAGAAAAAGATAACATTTGAACAATTGTCCCTTATTGCTAAGAAGCTTTGGGTAATTTCCAAAGCTTTTTCTGACTGTATTTTCTTTGGATCAGTTTCTGCCCTCTGATACTTCTGTGCAACTCACGTTGAAGTCATTGTGTCTTGGCCTTTTGTCTCAAGGTAATATAATGATTGCCACTATGTGGGTGATTATCAATAGAACAGAGTAAAATGTATTCAAAAATGAAACTCCACAAAGCCTAAAGCATTAGGTACTTTGTCAAGGCCAGAAATAAAATACATATTAAAAGCCAAATTTTCTTTCCGTGCAAATAGTCAGGTGAAAAGTATATTGCTATGGGAACAGCCTCACCTAGCTAGACCAGATTAAAATTCAGCACAACCTCATTTTACTGTCAGCTCAGAAGCTGAGACAGGAAAGGAACAATACCCAGGGGCAGCTTGATAATGGGACAAAATCTTGACCAGAATCCAGAGTGATGGGCTACCAGTAATGCAGGGGGAATGTAAGTTCCGGACTCACGCTCAGTTCAAGGCTGCCAGAGGTGTGTGGATGAGGAGCAGTGAGGTCAAAGGCAAAACTTACACAGCTCTGCAGCATCCCTTCTAGACCAATGAGGCATGGTGTTGACAGACTGTGCAGGTAGCTACATCCAATCCTTGTAAATCAGGAAGATGCTCATATAATGTGCATTTGGAGTTTCCAAAGAGTTCAGGGCCTGGTGTTCAAGTGCACAGCACCCCCAATTGGAAGCAGATTTTCAAATGAGCCCTGCTCCCATTTAGGTACCTAATTAAGGTTTATTGAAACTACTTGGCATCCAACAGCCCCCTTTATGATCCCAGTTTTTCAAAACAGCGCAGCCTCCAGCATGCTGACCTCTTTTGAAAATCTGGCCACCTATTTAGGTTCCTCACTGGGAGCTGAGATCTAGTGACCACCTAGCGCTAACGCAGGGCACTCTTTTGAAAATCTTGCCCAGGGGGCCTGGAAAGTGGAAGGGGTGGAGGATAGTAGAAAAGAGTGGTTGGCTCCTTGGGGCTCAAAGCTTCACCTGAACCTGTATTCACAACGAAAATGTCAATGGAACATGTCGTTCTAGCATTGCTCCACAGTTCAGCAGGTACAAGCCCATCCCCACCAATGTCCACCTTGACTAGTTCAGACTTCTCACCTCTCTCCCTGCCTGCATGCTGGTCTGAACTAGGTGCCCATGTTTCTGGCTTTCACTGCAACAGAAGTGGAGGGTGCCCATCCCTGACACAAAGCACTCATGTACCATGCTCTTCACAGATTCCAGCAGCATGTGGAAATCAGACAATGCCTTACCTTCAGCAAAGATGCTTCGCTCAGCCTCACCCTCTGCACTTGTGGCCAAGGCCAGCACAATGCGGCCAGTTCACTGCAGAAGACCCACTGCCCTTGGTACAAGCCCAACTGCCTTTCTCAGTGAGGATGAGGTACATGAGCACCTAGGAGGCAAGAGAAAACATGAGGAAGATCAGCTGTGTGATTTCCCAGCAGACTATCCACTCCATGGTGAGTACACTCAGGTCCTACCTCTTGGAAGGGTGCTTGAAATCACAGTGGTTATGGTGCCTTACATACAGGGGTCACCATTAAATGTCAGCCATTACTAGCCATCACAATAGTTTTTTCCATAACATCAGCCCCTGTGTGGGTCAGAACCTAGAATCTTTTGTTTCCAAGAGCAGAGCTCTACCACTCGAGCTAAAGGAGCGACCTCAGTGGCCACGGGCAACAGCAAGGAGCAATCTGTGATTCTGCAATAGCAGGGTGACCCTGTGCGTTACACATATTTTTAGGGTTGGTGGTAGCTGTGTGGGAAACATTGACCTTCTTAACAAACAAGTTGCAATTTCCTCCTAGCGCACTCGGTGGTGCGTGACCAGAAAGATGAGATCCACATATGATAGAGAAGGAAGGGCTGGTTCTTGGCAGCAGCAATGAGAAATTCAGGGGTGGTGTGTGGATAGTCTTAAAAAGTCAGTGTAGTGTTTTTAAAATGCCAGTGCAGGGGACTATGCATTTTTTTAGTTCCTGTGTGTGAACAAGTGAAGCCAAGGAAGTTGTAGGACGCGGGATTGTGAGGCTGGCATCGCTGAAAGAAAATTCCACTCGTTTTTCTCAGCCCATATTCTAATGTTTATAAGGTAAATGCTTCTCACTGAATAAACTGTGACCTGCCGTTGAAGGAAAGGGCTGGCTCCTGTTGTCATTCCGTTAAATGGGAGCTTTGCCATGGACTGTGGCACACAGCAGAATCAGGCCCACAATTTGTAGTGAACCCCCTGCCAGAGGAGGCCATTTTGCTGTAATGGGGTGGTGTAGGGAGAGCCCAGTAGTGGAAGCTGTGAGCCAGTTTCTGTCTCACTAGCACTGATTTTATGCCCACAGGAAGAACTCACTATGAGTGGTTAAAAATAAACACTTCAGTAGGTTAGAGGGAAAGCTAAACTGCAATGTCTAGATGCTGAGCCGGAGCACAATTTCCCCAAAGCTAATGGGGGGTTCTGGTCCAGCATTCCAGTCCAGCACCATCTCTAGTTTAGTCACACAAGATTAGCGTTCTTCTGCTGACGTTAAACCACTATTAAATCAGGAAACTGATTGCTGCCAGTGTCAGAAACGATTAGGGCTAGTCAGATACTTTAGATGAAAGTTGGTGTGGGTTATCCTTGTGGGAATTCCTGATGGAGATTTTAAACTAATGCCTTCTGATCCCAGCTGTAACTGGGTTTTGAAACAGAGCGGTGGGTCTACTGGTCTGCCACTTCCTGGGACTAGTGGTTCCTGCAGCAGCTGATCCTCCTGTAGAAACCCACCACAGGCAGCGAACGGATTCTAATGGAGTGTCTGGTGCACACAAATTAGGCTCGACAGGATCTATTTCACAGGGGATGGCACTAAATCAGCCTCAGCAGGTTCGCTTGGGGGGTTGGATTTTGTAGAAAATCCCACTCTAACTGTACACACACCCCCAAAGGTCCCAGGAACTCTTCCTTCACTTAGCTGTATAGTCTTTAAGGAAGAGGGGCTGGTGGCCTTCTCCCATCTTCTCCTGCCCTCAACTATGGTCTAGAAGCTCCCTCTTTAGAGGTGGTGGCTCCCCTATGCAGTAACAGTGTCTTTAGGAAAGGCAGACAGGCAAGGGCCACTAAGTGTAGACCCACCCTCCTTGGAGTCGGATCCAGTGTCCATTGCACTTCCATTCCACTGCCATTGACTCAACTTCTGTTGACGTCAGCGGGCTTTGGAGCAGGCTTTTGATGCACTAGCTAGGCAGCCACTAGGGATTACCTCGCAATGCAGTAGCTGGTACACCCAATAATCCCCAGTGTGTGGTAGGTAGGGAATCATAGAATCATAGAATATCAGGGTTGGAAGGGACCTCAGGAGGTCATCTAGTCCAACCCCCTGCTCAAAGCAGGACCAATCCCCAATTAAATCATCCCAGCCAGGGCTTTGTCAAGCTAGGGGTTCCCTAGCTACAATGCCAAGGATTCTGAATCATCTCTGCATCTCAACTCATTGCAACAGCACTTGTAGCAGGAATGCGGGGGGGAGGGAGGTCCTCTGGTCCTGCTGCCCTGTGGGAGTGGGCATGCACTTCCTGCCCCCCGAAGAGCCTTGCACTGGGAGACACTAATCCTTACCTGGGACCCCACCTCAAAGACCCTATTTCCCAGAACTCCCAGATAATCCGGGAAGGATGCCACCAGGCCCCAGAAAGCAACTCTGTGTGTGTGTGCACGTGTGAGAGAGAGATATCAAGCCACTTGTAAAGGTAAGCTGTGGGGCATCGAGGGAGAAAGAGGACAATGGGGTTGTATGATGAGTATCACATTCACAGACTAGAGGCTGATGTCTGCAACAGAACCCTGAATGCATCCTGAGTCTGGAGAGAGCACGCGTTTTGCTATGAACCCCTCACACCACAGCATTACAAGTGATAAAACTGTCTAGCAAGATGGCCACTGCCAATAAGGGGTTAGAAATACTGTGTCATTTATAATAAATAGAATTATAACCTTATTACAATTTACTTACAGTGACAAGACTGCTGGAGTGAGCAAAACAGATAGAATATTCCTTTATGAGAGCCCAATTCTCCCCACTCTGGAGAAAAGTGATTTCCTATCCATTGATTTCATATCCTGGAGGTTGGGACCAGATATGTCAGAATTACCACACTGACAGCTCTCTTAATTTTGCTAACCACGCAGCTGGATGCCAGTTATAATGTGATTGACTTCGCCGCATTGCTTGCTATGTGAAAAATTCAGCAGTGCTTTCTCAGAACAGTTTGCGCTAGTAGTTTAGCCAGAATCTGCTCTGGAAAGTGACAAGATAGGGAAGGGCCCTGCTTTAGAGCTGTGTGTGAATGCTGATAGTAGTGGCTCCTTGTGAGATGATTAATAACTGGTACTGGGCTATGTGCAACTATAAACAGTTATCAAAACAGGCCAGGAGTGCAGTGGTTCTCATACAAAACTTAAATACAAGTGGGACAAGTGTTCTGCTGGTGTAAATTAACCCAGCGTCACTGAATAAATTCAAAAAGAACAATCGCTCCAAATTTACAGGCCAAATCCTGACCTCCTGCCTCAGTTTTAATTCAGGCTGACCTCAGACAAACCCCCGTTGATTTAAATCAATGCTTTGACTGTGTAAGACCCTTGAGATTTTGCCCTTAAATAAAGTAGTGTTACAGTTATGGATTTAACCACACTAAAGTCAGGAAATGATTACGTTAAGTTTCCCACACAAACTCAGCCACAACTCAACTGCTGCCAAAGGCAGGATAGGGGCTGAATAGACCTGGGGTCTTACCCAGTATGGCAATTGCTGAGTTCCGTACACATACTGGGCTTGGTTCTCTGCTGCCTTGTGCCTTGTGTGACCATTTACATCCACGCAAAACTGCAAGGCAGTGGATGAACAGGCCCAGTGTTGTAATTACTTGTTAGTCTGTGAAATATGTACTGTGGGCCCAATCCTCTGCTGCCACTAAAGAGCACTTAGTGCAGAGGTCCAACAGAGTAAAGATGACTTTAAGCCACCATTACATCCTTACTTCTGGTGCTGTTCTTCACTGGGCTAGACTTCTGGCCCAGGGTAGAGCAGTCTGAAGGTCTCTCTAAGTTGTGCTGGCTACTCATTGCCCCACAGGACTGAAGATGACTGGGGCACAGGGACAACCTGGTCACATTCCTTTCCCCCAGCCATGCCTCTTGCACTGACTATGGATGGAGGATGGCGTAGAAGTTGCTTCAGTGGCTCAAATTCACCCAAAGTTCTCCCATCACCCATGACAGGAGAAAAATTTGGCCCAAAATGGGCAAAGTGATCGAGTTCATGCTACTGTGAGAGCTTTCTCTTCTAATTCCTCATGTGTGTGGGCTGAAATCCATAATCTTAATGTTCAGGGGGAAAACAGTGAGGAGATTAGTTCTTTCGATAGTTTGTTCATTCCAAGAGACATTTAAATCTCTCCCAGGAAAACTAGCCCAACAGTGTGAGAGCAGCAGCACCTGGTTCTAGTCTCCTATGTTACATTACAAAAGGGGAACAAGGTTTCTATCTGTCTGTCTACCTTAAGGTTTCATACTGCCACCCATCACCAAAGTATCTGAGCACCTCCCATGTAAAATTGATAACAACAGCAAATTGCTTAGTGGGCTTCACGGAGTCTCTGGCACTTCTCCCTTTCCAGGATGATAACTTTACTTGGGGTAGAGTTTTTTGTTTGTTTTTTAAGATGTTGTTTGTTTGTTTATTTATTTTTGGTCATGCTGTAGTGGGTTCTTATTATTAGTCATGTGTATTACGGCAGTGCCCAAGGACCAACCAAGAATGGGGCCCCACTGTGCTAGGCCCTTCACAAACACAGAATAGTAGACAGTCCCTGCTCCGAAGAGCTTCCAATCTCAACAGACAAGACAGAGGCAGGGTGTGGGAAGAGGTAGAACACACAGGCAGAGTGAGCAATGTGGCCGTGGCAAATGTCAGCTTAGTGCCATGTTTTTATTTTTGTGGCTTTACTTTGGAGGGGATCAGCTAAAGGGAAAGAAAACTGAAGGGAAGGCAGCTGAGGGGGACAGGGCCCAGGAGAAGAGGGTAAAGGGGGCAGGTGTGGAGTGAAACTGAGGTGGAGAGACTGTGGAGGAGGGGAAGGATTAGAGCAAACAGCCAATCAGCACAGGGCAGAGAAAGTCCACTCAGACCTGTAGAGAGTTTTCAGAATAGCCAAAAGACCGAACCAGGGTCCTTGCTTTGGCAGCTTCTGCCCTTAACCAACCTGAGTCTCTGGCTGGCTCCTTTATAGCTTTCTCTCAAGCCCACATGGGGGTGGGAAGGAGACACCACCTGGATCCTAGTGCCTCCACAGTGCGGGGAGGGGCTGCAAAGTTGTGAGTCTGAGGGGGCAGGGGCTGAGTGGGATATTAGGGGTTCCAGCTGGAGTGGTTCTTATGGTGGAAAGGCCTTTTCAAAGAGAGGGGTTTTGCAGCAGTCCCTAAAGACCATCAGACTCTGGAGTTGCTGGTCTCCTGTACTGTTCCATTGCTGGATCCCCTCGACAAAGAACACTTTGTCCGCAGCTCTCACCCACCTTGTCCGGGGCTTTGTGATCTGCATTGTCCCCGAGGAGGGCAGATTTCATGGTGTTTCATAGATCATAATTTAACCTTTGATGAAGCTGGTGTTTGGTCCATGATTTGCTTTGAAGATTAGGATCACAGCCTTAAACTGACTGGTAGCCACCAGAAGGACTTGAGCACAGGTCTGATCTGCTCACAGCAGCCTAACCATGGAGAAGTCAGGCTAAAAATCTTAACAGATAGATACCCACTGAACAGGTCAGCAGTGATTTTTCATTTGCACAAACACGTTTTATTTTATTTTATTTTATTTTATTTTTTCACCAAACTTTGCAAAGAGGCTCTGTCATGGGGAGTACAAGTCACATCCTGAGGTTTTGTGGGGGTTGCCACAGGACTGGTAAGTGGATAAAAGGCATGAATGCATAGTTCAAGGATCAAGCATGGAACATGTAAGTGGGGCCTTCACTAGGCATGATCCTTACATGTCACTTTGAATAACTGATCCTGCCATGTTTTGCATCATCTCTGCATGAGCCTTATATGTTGGTTGGAAAGGGGAGCCATTTTTGAGTTACTGGTAAATGACGATAATTCTGACTTTCTTATTTAAACTGAAAAGTATTCTGAATCCTTGTGTAGAGTCACACCCACACTCTTGAATGGATTTCCATCACACATAAAAAATTTGTTTATCGTAGTATATTACTGTAGAACCTACTAACGCCAGTCATGGAACAGGACCTCACTGTATGTGCACGGTACTGTACAAACACAGAACAAAAAGATGGGCCCAGCCCCAAAGAGCTTACATTCTAAGAAATCTCAGTGTCCGCACTGATGTCAGACACAGACAATTTCTTTACCTTACAGCTTGAGCATATTATTCAATTTCCCAAACCTCATCATCTGTAGTTTCTGCCCTTCCTGGATCACGCAGTCCAATTTCAGAAATACCTGTGATGTCATAGTTTTTCACTCTCAAACAGGAACTTTATTAAGACATTCTTATATTTAATAAATGTGTAAAGTGTTTGTCCAACCACATCAAAGCATCAGTCAGTAAAACATTGCAAACCATTCTAATCCCAAATAAATATTGTCCAGCCAACATACACTACACTGCTTACCAGAGTCCAAGGATCTGGGACTGGGGTAAAACCAATACCCGACCCCGCTGAACAAAAGGGAGCAATTCCCAATGAACAGGGCAAACAGGGAAGAAAAGAGTAAATGTTTATACATACATTTTGTTGCCACTGTTTAGCTCACTAGTTTGCTGCACACTGATATAATAATTCCTGCATTATATGTGTTGTTAATGTATAGCACTCACATATACAGGTAGGAATGTGATATTCATATTTCCATGTGTTGTTGGGTTTACAGCTGGGAGCTGTTGGAAGCTAGTGCTTTTTCTTCTCACTCTTGCAAGGGTAATGCTGCTTTTAACTACTCCTCCTGCCTATTTAATGGAAGGCATTAAAGCTAAATTCTCCCCTCTTGCTTCTCAGCACATGCACGAGCAACTCTCAGTGATGTCAGTGAGCACTGAAGCATGCAAACGTGTAGACAGAGCTTCTCAATATCATAAATGTTGTTATGGGTTTTTTTTAACACAGTTTTTAAAAATTGAGACCATTAAGCAAGGATTCGGTACTTCCTTCCTCCAATCCCCATTTTCCTAGCCTGGTACATCTATAACGCACATTCTCCAGAGGCTATAGGGCAATAGGCTCCTGGTAATAGGACCTGTGTGATGTGACCATTTGTAGGTTAAGGGCGTTTCTGATAAATTTATCTTGAAGGTCTTCTGTGTTTTTTATTGGCTTTTTGCAAACTGGTCTGAGAACTTTCCATCACAACACCAGGATCTGGGCTTTTAATACTGCCACTTGGAAATTGAGGGCATGCCTTCTCTCTATAGTTTTTTACAAGAGTTTTAGCCTATAATCCGGCAAGAGCAGAGGCTACATAACAAGTTAATGACAGAATCAGAGTGCAGAGGAGGAAGCAGAGACCCTGACTGAGACAGCAATGTAAGCAAGTGTGCCGGATGTGTAAAGGTTTCCAGGTGCAAGTAATAACAACTAGCAAAAACAAGCTAGTGAAGGATTTGTCTGAGATCTCCCCAATAACAGACTTAGCTCTCATCCCTGTGTGAACAGTGTGTTTCCTACAGAGCTGGCTGAACAGTGTAAAAACCTGTTTGCCAAACTGGAAACCATTATTTGATTTGGCCTGTTGTTATCCCTTTATTAGCCATTGTTTGTGACCATCCTCAGGACTAACATTTGACTTACACAGATGTTCACAGAAAGCAAAGTTCAAGCCTGTAGCTGATATTTATTGAAGCAAGAAAGGAAATTATTGGTATAACAAACCAAAATTCTCTCTGGCTGAAAGTAGTTTACAACCATTTTGGTCATCCAATTGGGGCACAGAAACAATACCATGTGACGGAGGCAACCAGTCACAAAGCTCAGGTAATGACATCCACCTGTGGACTGAATACTCGCTCCAAGCATTTCACAAACAATCCAGTGCTCCAGCATGTTTGTAGGAATTAGCGGAGCCATGATCTCTTTGCAGCCAAGCAGAAAATAAGGGCTAAAGTCATCACAGGCTAGATTCTGATGTTAGGCACAGCCCTGAGCAAAGAGTGGTGTGTGATTTGCATGACCCCAAGAGTAGCCCCTCTGAGTCACAACTCCTCCCCTGACTCCTCTTTTCCCCCGGTGGTAGTTACTTACAGCTGGCCTATACCAGCAGCACATTGTGACACTCCTACAGTGGCTAGCCAGTAAGGAGGTGGAGCCACCCCTCCATCCACTGTTCCTACCCACCTGCTCCAGGGAAGAACTAAAAAGGCACATAGCCCTACTCATCTGAGAACCGGAGGTCTGGGTTGCTGTGTCGTGGGGCAAGAGGAGTTCCTACTCCCTTGTATGGGTGTATAGTCCAAGTCACAACCTAGCCCCAAGGAAATTGTTTGCAATGAATAATTTGACCAACTCTAATTTCTTAGGACCCATGTGATCAGCAGTTTAGCCAGGTGACCTCGGGCAAGTCTCTTCACATCTCTGTCCCTCCAGAGCCCATATCAGCAAAACAGGGCTCATGATACTAATAGCCTTTGTAAAGCTCTTAGAGATCTCCTGAGGAGAAGCACCATATGAGAATCAGTTATTATTATTTAGCACTGTTTTGCTGATTTTGAAGGAAGGAAGTGGAGATGTGAAGTGAGTGGCTTTTCCGTCTAGCATATTACCACATGCCCCTGTGTGCATTTATATACATACACACATATATATCTTTATGGCAGGTGTTTGGTGGACAGCACTTGAAATCGCTCCTCTGTCTAAATAAACAGAACCCAACCGTCAACAAACTCTGGTAAAAAAAGTTCTCTAACAGTTCCTCAAGTTTCTGTGACTTCTCCGAAACAAAGCTGCCACTATTTTGCCCAAAGCAAACAGGCTATCAATTACCATTAAAATTCTTGATGGTAATTGATTTGATCACTTTAGTCTTCAAAAGTTCCTCCCCGCCCTGCCCCCCAATCCACGGCTTTTTGCTGCAGTGGCAGCTCAGCAAGGCCTGTTCCAAAACATGGTCCACATTTAATTGTCTCTCATTATGGGGGAAAAGGGCTCATTATTCTGCTTGCCTAAAGATGTGTCTGACCTGGTATTTTTAGCTTCCCTGCTCACACGGCTTAGGGTCCCCACCTATCAGTTTTTCAGCCACATTATCTGCTAATTAAGCATTGTGTTCAGTGCCAGGGTGAAGGCAACTTTATCCAGAGTGATTTGGATGGAGGGAAGGGAAATCAAACCTTTAAAAGCTCCTATGTACTGCTGTTCCATTTCTGCAATGCCTCAACAGATAGCAGCAGGATGCTAAATGCTTCACTTCACTAGCAGAAGGCTCTACCAAGAGCAATTTGTACATACCCAATTAGAATCAGTCTCCCTGCTTTAGCCAGTCCCTTTTAATAAGGGATAAGGAAGCACTTTAATAAAGATTAGCCATGCTGCCATATGTCTACCTAAAAACCGCAGCACAAGCTCTTTGAAATCAGTAAGCAGTTTCTTTAAGTCAGAGGGGAGCCCCCACAGACATCTCTCCATACCCAGACAGACAAATTTGGTTTTAACACCGTCAGTGAAGTGCAACATAATAACTGGCTCTTTTAAAGAAGAGTGATCACTTCCACCCTGGTGTTGGCTGACATTAACCAAGTGTCACCATGACAAACATCGTTGAAAGTGACTTGAAGGACCAGACTGGACATCCTGTAATCAAAACAGATTAAAAAGAGAGGAGAAAAAGAGAGGGGAAGTCTTTTTAAAGGATTTTAAAAACAAGAATAACAAGACAGCGATGCTCAGTATGAAATCTCTTTTCTAAGACACCAGACATCCAGCCAGCTCAGGTACACAGAGAAAAAGTGGTTCAAAATAACTATAACTAAACCCACCCCTTCTTTTATAACTATTTCCAAACTGTCACAAAGCAGGGTGAGGACTGGGCCCTGATTCTTTTGTACCCTAAGGCCTCTTTACAGTAGGCAGTGTAAAGGGATCATTTCCGTGTCGGCTATGTCTACACGAGCACTTCTGTCGGTAAAAAGTGCCAGGTGAAAAAACCACAGCCCTGACTGACATAAGTTTCACTGACAAAAGCACTGGTGTGGACAGCGCTATGGCAGCGGGAAACGCTCTCCTGCCGACATAGCTACCACCGGTCGTTCTGGGAGGTTTAATTATTCTGACGGGGGAGCTCAGCTCTCTCCCACCAGCAGAGCAGCTACATGGGAGATCTTACAGTGTGCCACTGTAAGGTCTGTAGCGTAGACAAAGCCAGAGGTGAAAGTAAGCCGGTACGCCCCGGTACAGCGTACCGGCAAGAGCCAGTGCACCGTACTGGGGCAGCCTGGCTTCCCCAGGGGGCAATTTAAAGGGTCTGGGGCTCCCAGCAGTGGCTGGAGCCCCAGGCCCTTTAAATTGCCTCCAGAGTCCCGCTGCTGGAGCACTGAGTTAGCGGCTGCAGGGCTCCGGCAGCTATTTAAAGGGCCCGGGGCTCCCCTGCTTCTACCGCCCGGGCCCTTTAAATAGCCACGGGAGCTCTGCCGCCGCTACTCCAGGGCTCCGGCGGCTATTTAAAGGACCGGGGTGGTAGAAGCAGGGGAGCCGCGGGCCCTTTAAATAGCACCCGGAGCCCTGGGGTAGCTGGGGCTCCAGCAGCTATTTAAAGGGCCAGGGCAGTAGAAGAGGGGAGCCCCGGGGCCCTTTAAATAGCCCCTGGAGCCCCGAGCTGCTGCTGCTACCCCGGTGGGGGGGGCACTTACCTTACAGGGTGGGCTGGGGCTGGCTTTGACCCCCTCAACCTTGCCCCTTCCGGGGGCCAGAGCTGGTCCCAGAGTACCGGTAAGTCACTCGACTTACTTTCATCCCTGGACATAGCCCTGGAAACCCTTCCATGGCTCTGGTAGCATAAAGGAGCCTTAAAAGCAGAATGGTGTAAAGGGGCCTTAGTGTAAATGTGACTCAGGCCCTTTGAGTTGTGAGCAGGACTAGCCTAGAGGGACTGGGGTCCTAAGAAAGGAATTTTTTGGGTGGCCTTGTGGTTTGGGGCGGAGCTTTAGATGTGATATATCTTGATTTTAGTAAGGCTTTTGACACAGTCCCATAGAATGTTTTCATAGGCAAACTAAGGAAATATGGTCTAGATGAAACTACGAAACTACATAAGGGGGATGCACAACTTGTTGAAAGACCATACTCAAAGAGCAGTTATCAATGGTTTGCTGTCAAATGGGGGATATGTATCTGGTGGGGTCTCACAAGGGTCTGTCCTGGGTCCAGTATCATTCAATATTTTCATTAATGACTTGGATAATGGAGTGGAGAGTACATTTATAAAGCTTGCAGATCACACCAAGCTGGGAGGGATTGCACGTGAAACCCACACACTGTCTGAGTTTGATGGTCTGTCCCATCTAGTGGCACTGAGACCACTTAGGGAGAGTTAAATGAGTCTGCTCTGCAGCCTTAGCTAAGAGCCAGAGCTCATTCACTAAGCTCTAGAGGTCCCGGGTTCCACCACGAGTGGTTGATGTTACAAAAACACTTTGGAGGGCGGGATTACAATTCAAAAGGATCCTTGACAAATTGGAAAATTGCTCTGAAATCAACAAGATGAAATTCAATCAAGACAAAGTACTACAGTTAGGAAGGAAAAAACAAATGTAAACTACAAAATGGGGACCTGTTCAAATATGTTAAGGGCTGTTATAAAGAGGACAATTATCAATTGTTCTCTGTGTCCTCTGAAGATAGGACAAGAAATAATCAGCTTAATCTGCAGCAAGGGAGATTAAGGTTAGCTATTAGTAAAGGCTTTCCAACTGAAAGGACAGGTAAGCTCTGAAGTAGGCTTCCAAGGGAGATTGTGGAATCCCCAGCCTTGGAAGTTTTTAACAACAGGTTGGACAAATGCTTGTCAGGGATGGTCTAGGTTAACTTGGTCCTGCCTCAGCACAGAGGGCTGGACTTGATGACCTCTCGAGGTCCCTTCTAGCCCTGCATTTCTGTGACTCTATATTATCAGCAGAGATGAAGTGGGAATTGGGATCTAAATTTCCACAAAGTTCCTCTGGTGTTCTGGTTTTATCCCAAATCCAATTATAAATAAACAGTCAGATCCTCAGCAGGTGTTAATTGGTGTGTTCTCATTTATTTTAATTCAACTACATTGATTTACACTAGCTCATGACTTGGCCCTTTCAATGTTAACCATATGTTCGTTTAAAGACAGCTATATCTCTGCAGCATCTCCGAATGCTGACATATCTACCTGCCTGCATTTTGTGGGGTTGGTTTCAGCAGACAATGAACTTTTGACTGAACACCTTTCTCAGGACACGCTGCCCACTTGAATATCACCGGCTTCCAGGGGCACCCCCAGAAATTTTTCACATGCTATGAATCACGCTCACTTTAACTTAGCATGGCGTCTACCTGTATGCTTTTTTATCTTACACTAGGCAAAACCCTAGCAAACCCCCCTCAGGTCTTCCCCCTTCAGGTCTCCCTGCCACCCCTCTCCCGGCCGACTCTCCTGTGTGGGTGCTTATTGCAGCTCCCCATATTTGTAGCAGGTCTTGATGCTGTGGCTGAGTTAGTGCTGCGGGTGGAGCAGAGGGGACATAGGCTGCTGGAAGCAAAACAAGGACAGGCAGGCCCCTGGGGGAGCCTGGTGCAGGAGCCAGCAGCATGGCAGCAGTAGCAAGAAGCAGCACTGGCCTCCTGACTGCCCACTCAGGTTTGGCTCCGCGGCCCTCCACCATGACTGGGGGTGTTGGGGGCATATCTGAGTGAGTAGCTTTGCGACCTGGTACATGAGGGGGCGCCACACTGGTCAATTTTGGCCTCACCGCCACACATCATGATGGAGGGCAACGGGGCGAAACCTGAGTGGGTAGTGGGGTGGCCAGTGCTGCTGCTCCTCACCACTGCCATTGGGCTGGCTCCTGCACCAGTACCTGAATCACACCAGTCAGAACTCCATTTGGGCCACCTCCATGAATAGGGTTGCCGGCCTAATAGGTTTCCTGTGCCTCTCTCTGGCCCTGCCAGTGGAAAACACCATGCATAACGTGCATAGGGCTGCAGGCACCACTGCCAGCTTTTACATATAGAAATAGCTCAAGAAAACTCATATGTATTCTTATTTCCCCAGAGACTTTGGAAAGAAATTTGTAAAGCCAATGTTACACTTCCAAAACGTTCTGTCTTATATCTTCGTCCCACATTCTTTATTAGACTAATTTTTAATGCTGTTGTTTGCTGTGGGATCTCTAAGCTAAGGTCCCAAAGAAAAAAAAAATCTAATGAAACTACAGTCAGAGAAAGTTTCATCTTGCAGGGGAGAATGTTAATGTACAGTCCCAGATTTTTTAAAAAATAGATCTTGTTTGAAAACATAAATAGAATGACTGATTAGATTTAATTAAAAATGCAGTCTTCTAGCTCTCCTAGTGGCAAAGTCCTTGATTAGTTCATGGCATTCTATTTCGCCAGCAATTTCACTTCCAGTTGAAATCAAAGCCTGTCCACTCATTCTCTATGTGATCCATAGTTGACCTCAGGTTATTTTATTTTATTTAATTTGATGAGTTTCAGCTTTGAGAAACTGCTCTCAGCTGAAGTGACACTCCCAGGCACTGTGTGTATGTTCCCCTGTGCAATACACATATTGGAAAACAGTTCGCCAAGCCCTTTCAAGAGGGATACCAGAATGGAGGGTTAGGGCTCTTAGAATAATGCTGGAAAGATTTTTTCAGCTCATCACAAAGCCCAAAATCATGTATTTCAGAGGAACTGACATACAACACCACAAGCTCAAGAAAGCCTTCTGTTTCTGAAGGACATACTGCTCCTGCAGGGCTGGCCTTACCATGAGGCGAACTGAGGCGGCCACCTCAGGTGCCAGACTGTGGGGGGCGCCACTAGGACCCAGAGTGTAGAAAATTGTGTCTGCTGCTGGTGCATATGTATTCTCTCTGCTCGAGATGCACAGAGATGGTGGAGTGCTGTGCTGGAGGAAGGAGGGCACAAGAGACATAACAGGCAGGCAGGAGAAAAGGTGAGAGGGAATAACAGAAAGCAGCAAGAGCTGCAAGGAGAGAGAGGAGGAGGAGCCTCTTATGTACCTCTCTAGCACCCCCAGGAGCCTGGACTGATTAACACCAGCTTCTCAGGGAGCTTCCTGTTTCCTACTGCTTCCCTGAACCCACTTGAGGAGAACAGGCAGTCAACTGAAGTAGCAGGAGCCAGTTAGGCCCTTAAGATGCTGATATCTTCCCTCACTCAGGCCCTGTTACCAGCCTGCTTATTTGTCCCCTTCAATTGAGTGTTGAGAGCCACACTAGCTGGCACAGAACAGCAGTCATGAGTGAAAGAAGAAAACGCCCCAGAGCATTCAGAAAAAGAAAGAAAGCAAAGGAATCTTTTCTATCTAAGCGGGAAGGAGCTCTCCTGAGATACATAGACACAAATGTTCACGGTGAGCCTTTCAGCCCCAGTGAGGATGAGAGAGGTGAGGAGATGCCTGATCTTCCAGTTAGTCAGAGCGCAGGTGACCTGGCAGCTACTGCAACATCCTTATCTCCATCTCAAATGGATGTAACCATGCACATTCCTGAAGAAAAGTGTAGATCAGAGAAGAGTGTGGTGGAGGCGCAAGAAACAGCTGCTGCTGAGTTTAGTTCCTTAAGTCTAGATGATCCAGGACTGTGGACCTACTTGAGCAGTAGCCTGAGGAACTTCCTTGTACTGCGTGGGCCACAGCAAGTGAAAAACTTCATGTTCCCCAAAGACAATGAAAATAGAAGTTTCCATCCAACACATTACTGATGTGAAATCCCCAATGGTGACAAAGTGGAGAGGCCATGGCTTATGTACTCAAAAACCCAGAATGCTGCATACTGTTTTTATTACAAACTCTTCCAGTCTAATATTCCATACAGGAACAAAGGACTGGAAAAATCTGGCTAGAAATCTGGAATGCCATGAGAAGGCAGCAAATCACCAGAGAGCATTCCATAGGTGGAAAGAGCTTGAGATGAGACTAAGGTTAAAGACCACCATAGATGGTCAGCATCAAGAGAAGATTGCATCAGAGTATCTTTACTGGCAAAATGTTCTGAAAAGGCTCATTGGCATTGTGAGAATGCTTGCTACCCAAAACCTAGCACTGTGTGGCACTTCAGATCAGCTGTATATGCCAAACCATAGAAACTTCCTTAAAATTGTGGAGCTGATGGCTGAGTTTGATGATGTACTCCAGGAGCATCTAAGAAGAGTCACCATCCAAGAAATGTACACACACCACTACCTTGGAAAAAACATTCAAAATGAGATCATACAGTTACTGGCAACAAAAGTCAAACAGAAGATTGTGGCAGATCTGAAGTCATCAGGATATTACTCTGTTCTTCTGGACTGCACACATGACATCAGCCATACGGAACAAATGATTTTAATGGTGCGTTTTGTAACAACAACAGAACCAAGTGAAAATGTCCCTGAAATGGTGACTGCCAAAGAGCATTTTCTAGAATTTATTGACATTGATGATACTACAGGAGCTGGTATGACAAATGTGCTTCTTAAAAAGCTGGAAGATACAGGAATTGTGATAGCTGACATGAGGGGTCAGGGCTACGATAATAGTGCCAACATCAGAGGAAAGAACAGAGGAGTGCAGACATGGATCCAAGAGTTAAACCTTCGAGCTTTTTTTGTCCCACGCAGTTCTCATCCATTGAACTTGGTGGTCAGTGATGCAGCATCAGCTTCTAGTGAGGCTGCTGAATTTTTTAATGTAATTCAAAGCATCTATGTATTTTTCTCTGCATCAACTCATCGATGGCAAATTTTGAAGCAACATCTGGGAACATCCTCTCTGACACTGAAATGACTGAGTGCCATAAAATGGGAAAGTCGAGTGGAGGCAATAAAGCCTATCAAACACCAAATTGGGAAGATAGATGATGCCATATTTGCCATTATGGAGGATAATGCTATGACAGGAACTGTTCATGGGAGAACCGTAGCAGAGGGAAATGGAATCACCAGAAATATACATAATTTCAAATTTCTGTGTGGCTTAGTGTTGTGGCATGACATACTGTTTGAAATAAATGTTGTAAGCAAGAGACTCCAAGGTGTTGACCTTGATATATCTGGAGCAAAGGAATCACTGGACAAAGCAAAGTCATACCTACAGTCTTACCGGTCAGATGAGGGATTTCAAAACGTTCTGAAGAGTGCACAGAAAGTGGCAGTGGAACTTCAGACTGAAGCTATTTTCCCACCCATTCAAGAATACAAGAGTCACCGAAGAAGATGACATTTTGATTACGAGGCACGGGATAATCCCATAAGAGACCCCAAACAACAATTCAAAGTTGAATTCTTTAACCAGGTGCTAGATTGTGCAATACAGTCAGCTGAAGAATGTTTCATGCAGGTCAAGGAACACAGCAGTATATTTGGGATTTTGTAGGATATTCCAAAACTCCTCACTATACCTGAAGAAGACCTACACCAGCAATGCAGGGCACTAGAGACAGTGTTGACACATGATGACATGTGCGATATTGATGCGAGTGATTTAAGTGATGAACTGAAAGCCCCTTCAAGATACATTTCAGCAGGATCAACTCCAAAGGCTGTCCTGGAGTATATGTACACAAATAAGATAACCGCCCTCTTTCCAAATGCTTTTGTTGCTCTGTGCATACTTGTAACACTTCCTGTAACAGTTGCCAGTGGAGAATGCAGCTTCTCCAAGTTGAAGTTAATAAAAATTCATCTACGCTCCACAGTGACACAGGAGAGGCTGGTCGGCCTTGCTACCATCTCAATAGAGCATGAGCTGGCCCAGACTGTGGACCTTCAGGAAGCAGTTCAAATCTTTGCAACCAAGAAGGCACAGAAAGCACCACTTTGATTATTCAAACAGATAAAATGCCAGTGTTTACCATGCAGACAAGAAAAGCTACATTTGCTGTTTGGGCATTTGAAAGTTAAGTGTTACTTAAGAATTTTGAACAAGGCATTTTAAGTTTTAGTTCTCCTTATTGGGGTAGGTAGCAGAGCAGTACCATGAGAGGAGTAGAACAGGAAGAAGGTAGAATTCAGACCTTTCAAAGTTTTGGCCCAAGTAAAGGGGTATGGGGGCGTCATTTGAGCTCCCCGCCTCAGGTGCCAAAATGTTGTGGGCCGGCCCTGTGCTCCTGGACACTTCGCCGTCCGCTGATGTGACCGAGAACATTGAAATGGACACTGCAGGGGGGCACTTTCAACTGCTCAAATGCTGGCATTGTTTGAGAATACTTAAACATCCCAGGCAGTGGGCCAGATCCTCAGCTAGTCTAAACTGACATAGCTCCACTAATTTGGCCACACCGATTTCCACCAGTTCTGGTTATGGCCCAGCATTCTCCAGATCGTTCCTATTCCCACATTTTCCTTTTCCTGGAATGAAACCTTAAGTTCCAACCAATCTTATAGATTCTGGAACAGTACTGCCCTCTATAGCTGATCCTCCTCTGTAGGCTTGGCATTGTTTCTTTGGATGTTTTTGAGAAGTTCATGTAGCTGCCTGATTCTTGTGTCCAGATCAGCTGATGAACTCCTACCCAGTTAATGCTGCACCAGATGCCATGCTAGACAGCCACAGTACTCAGCACCTGGAAGTTTTTTAAGCTGACATCCAGGACTAGAGGCTTCATGCTTCACCAATTCCAGTTTCTTGTCATAATGTTACTGACTCAAATGTGTGTGAACATATTATCCTCTAAGGAGCAGTTCACAGAGAACATAAATAGAAAGCCTATCGCTACTAGGTCAGCTAATATGGCCATTCTCTTTTAGCTGTAGTAGTAGAGGCATGTGGGGTTTGAGGGCTGAAGGTTCTAGCCCTGGTTCCACATTATGGGGTATAAGTGATGACCGTGATGTCTATACATAAGCTCTTTAAGCAAGGACTATCATTTACTGTATGTTTGTGTGGTGCCTAGCACTGTGGGGCTCTGACCTGGCTGTTGTCTAGGTGCTATCACAATGTAAATGTTAAATGACAATATCAGTAGCATGTGGATTCATTACAGAGTGAGAAAGCATCACCGGCTTAGCAGAATATTGTCAATACTGTCGCTCTTTCTTTTCTGCTGTATTTCACACAAGGGTTTGACGGCCAGCCAGGCTCATGGAGTTGTGTGGTGAAAAGCCTCCAATGAGAATCCAAAAACTAAGTTCAAACTGTGACATCCACATGGAACATAAAATGCCTAGAGATTCATATTCTCAGCACAAAACACCCATATTTTTTCCCTCTTCATGCTTGAACCATTGCTGTTATATCCCTTTTAGCAGCTATTTTCCATGGAGACTCCAAGTTGATGCAATGATATAATCAGGGCTTCTGTGAGATCTTGACTACTGCTACCTGCAACATATGTGCACAAAAGTGTTTCTCGTTTCAGATCACTGCCCCAATAATGTCAAAAAGACTCAGTGTAAATGACATTTGCTCCTTGGGGCTAATGTCAAGGATGCAGTCTAATGAGTGGTGGCTGATATGCTCGTGAAAAGTCCAATCGTTTGGATTTAATTCTTTGAGATGGGAGCTGTATTAGTTCATTCTGAATGAGATGCAGAGTTCATGACAACTGATGCTTCTCATATATTCTTGCATAACTGGATCCATTTTTAAAGTACCTGAAATGTGCCAAAAAAACTGCCATGTTTCAAGTGGAATAATTCACTTACCAGTCTCCAAAAACTATATCCCATTAGCCTTTCAAAAATCCCCTCATCTCCCATTAGCCTTTCTGCCAGGGTATGGTCTCAGAACTGATTACTCATTGGTTTTCTATGTCAGCATGGTGACAAGGCAGTACACTGGATTCCAGTTCAGACCATTTCTGTGCAATTTTTTTTCTGTAGCTCAGAGAACAATTATGTTAGTTAGGAAGCTGTATCACATCTTTCCAAATGTTTTAGCCCCAAAGAGGTAAGTTTTATTTTAACAGTCAAATCTTCAGCCAAAGCAGAAAAAGTAACTGTTTTTGAGAGAATGCAGTAGCCCTCTCCAGATAACTTTTCCCATTAGGAGGGGTTTGCTTATAATTAAATTGGCAGTTGTCACCAGACCATGGAAGATCAAAAGCTACTATTCAGATAGGTTGTTTTCCTCCAGCAACATGCATTATACCAGTGCTCTCACTGCCAATCACCTCAGGTCAGAGTAGCAAGATCATCATAGTCACTCGTGAGATTAGAAATGGTATGTTCTTATCATGCTTCAATTTTACAAGTTCAGAAAAAAAACATGAATCGCAATACTTGGGGTGTATCTTCTCAAGCTGATCGGTCAACAACATCCTATTTAGGTGGAGAGTTCTCCATTTGTGAACCACAGGTCCAACTGCACATACTGCAAATCAGCTGGCTCAAAACTGACTGTTGCAGACCCCTGATCCTGCTGCCGCTGCTCTGTGCAGGGCTTGCCTCCTTGTGCCATGTTAGAGCAGCCTGAGGGTTACTCTAACTTACGCCACAAACAAACACTTCCTGAGGCTGTTATGCAGGCTTTAAGACGACTTTGTGCTGGCAGTTTGGCACATAGTAGCCACACCATAACAGAATATCTGACCATGTAACTTGGCGTTTGACCATGAATCTGACTTACCATTACAATGTCTAGAAACAGATATGGCTGTGTTCTGAAGAACTGTTCACTACGTGGCTTTCCGCAAGGTGACTTTTTAAAAATTCAGCAAATACCCTGCTCATTATTAGTTGCAAGACTTCTATTTAGCGGTATGTAATGCTGAAAGAATGGTATAGAAAGAGCAGGAACAAGTGATCCAAGCTGGAGGGGTCTGCTTGCACCGCCAACAGGAGATCATACGTAGACTCTGGACAGAATTCTGATCTTACTGGAGTAAATAAGGAGTGATTCCATTGAACTCAATGGAGTTACACTGATGCAAAACTAGTATAAAGTCAGAATCAAGCCGAGTGGTCATCCACGTGACCTGTAACTTCTAAAAACGTATAAACATGCATACAATCGAGCTTGTAAGACAAATATTCCAACTGGTGGTTATTATTATTATTATTTATCGTAGATATTTCAGTAGCCCCTAGAGGCCAGAGCCCCGTTGCGTTAGGTACTGTACAAAAACATAACAGATGGTCCCTGCCCAAAATAGCTTAACCTACGTTTAAAAACAAATGGCAACAGGAAGCTAGGTCAGACAAACCAAGGGAACACAAATTAACAATGAAACTGACGAATCAGTAGACATAGCAGTCACAGCAGCCTCATTGTGTGCAGTGGTTTTGTGTAGTAGACAAACAGAGGAACTAAGCTGAGACCAGCAAAAAAACTTCACCCAGGACCTTAAAACAAGATTTAAACACAGTTCACCAAAGGCAACTGGCTACTGCATTCATGCATTGTGCCACTTTTCTTCAGCCTGACTCAAGATCTCCTGGTCAACAGAGAAATTAATTTAAGTCAGGGGAGAACTTTGAATGCTTGTTTCAAATTAAACAAGTAGGTAAACCTGTATGCTCAGACTCCCTTAATGGGAGTATTCTATTTTCAGAGCAGAAGGCCATAGATAATTACAGCAAGATGAGTCTGACTGGTAAATTTAGGGTTGGAAGACCATCTGGGTAACAGAGAGATTGTGATTGGGTTTTATGATGGGCACAAGGACAGGTGAAAAGGATGCTGCGTGAATGAATCATTCAGTCATTTTACATCAATATATACTACAAGCATGTTATACTCGAGCGCTATGTGATATAGATGGTTATAAGCACACTATTAGAAAGTAGTGTAGAGATGGTTATAAACAACCTGTTGGACTCTGTAACAACTGATTAACGATTTTAAAACATCTACAGTAATAATTTATTAACCCTTTATAAACTATCTATAAATGTACCCTTCTAATACAGCGTGACTGATCTTTCACTGCTTGTACAGATGAGAGGAAAGGGAAGCGGAGAATTCGGACGACATTCACAGCAGAGCAGCTCCAGGAGCTAGAGAAGATTTTCCAGGTCACTCACTATCCAGACATTCACATTCGCAACCAACTGGCAGCAAAGATCAACCTCCCCGAAGCCAGGGTCCAGGTACAGTCTGTGCCCCTAAAATGCTAGATGCATCACACCAACCCAAACACACACACACTGCAGCCATACCTTCTATTGAAGGTACATTTATAAATTGTTTATTATTTATTATTAATCATTATTATTATTATTCCTGGCTCTTATACAGTACTTTTTCATCTTTAGATTTCAAAATGTTTCACAATAGAGCTCAGTATCATTATCCCCATTTTACAGATGGGAGGGAAAAGTATCTTTCACCCTGGATGGGATTAACCAAATGGTTAATAAATAACAGATGTAATAAGCAGCATATCACAGACATAAGTAATGTGTTATAAATGGCAATAAGCAACCTGCTGGACTCTATAACAACTGACTGGCCACTTATTAAAATATCTACTCATCATTTATCAATCCTTTACAAACTACTTACGTACATTCAATATGAATTGTGACCCACATTTCTGTTCCCCGCCATCTCAAAAATTAGCCCAAATGGAAACACAGTCTGTTACCTTTGGTAGTTCTCTGTTTGATACTATATGTGGGCCACATTCACAGGGGGCATAAATCAGCATATCTTCCCTGGACTTTAATGGAGCTAATTTATGCCAGCTGAGGATCTGACGCCATAACCTTACTGCATGTGAGATCTATTACATTTAAAATATATGAGCGTGCAGCAGTTTCGGATGCTGTTTACAAGACACTAGAGGGGAATGCCACGTACTTTATAACTGAAACATGCTTAGCCCAATTCTGAATGTAAATCTTCCATCTGCAGGGGTAATCTATTCAGCACGATGCTGGTTCTGGGATCTCTCTCCTACTGTGTGGAAAGGGTTTCCATACTATGAGGCATCAGTATAACTAAATCCCAGTATAATACATGACGTTTAACACAGAGGACAGTTTATATGACTGGGACTAATTTTCAACAAGCTATAGTTTTATTGCCTAATGTTTAGATGACAAGAAGGCATTAGAATGGAACGGCCATAGCACAGCCATCGGCAGGGACAGTTTACTCACAATGCCCGACCAATATATAAAGCACAAGAAGGGGGACTATTTAGTGTCTGCTGTAGACCACCAAATCACACTAGAGAACAGGACGACCGGCTGCTTAACTACCTATCTAGAATGTGTAGGGAAACAGCTGCATTGTCATGGAGTACTTCAGTCTGAGTGGCATATAATGGAGCTTTCATGCTGCCAACACTAAAACATTCTTAGAATTTCTCATAATTATAGATGACAGTTTCCTAACTCAAGCACTGATGCACTTGCATCCATTATATAAATGAGATTATAAGTTTGGTGGATAACAGTAACAGTGAGATGCTTAGACTTCCGGAAGGTATTTGATTTGGCATTGCACATTTTTATTAAGATACTAGAATGATGTAAAATCAACATGGCACCTAATCTATGGATTAAAAGCTGGCTAATTGACAGGTCTAAAAATGTAATTGTACAATCATCTCTGAGCCGGTGTTTCACGTGGAGTCCTGCAGGGTCCTGCGCTTTTGATCAATGACCCAAAAAGAAAACATAAAATCACTGCTGATAAAGTTTGCACATGACAAAATGACCAGGGGAGTAGTAAATACTGTAGAGGACAAGTCACTGATACAGAGCGATTTGGATCGCTTGGTAAACTGGGTGCAAGGAAACAATATGTGTTTTAATACAGCTAAATGTAAATGTATGCAGCTAGGAACAAAGAATATAGGCCGGGGTGGGCAAACTTTTTGGCTTGAGGGCCACATCGGGGTATGGAAATTGTATGGCGGGCCATGAATGCTCATGAAATTGGGGATAGGGGTGCAGGCTCTGTGGTGGGGCTGGGGATGAGCGGTTTGGAGTGGAGGAAGGGGCTCCAGGCTGGGACTGAGGGGTTAAGAGGGCAGGAGGGGGATCAGGGATGGGGCAGGCTGTTGGGGCATGAGGGGGTGAGGCCTCTGGCTGGAGGTGCGGGCTCTGGGGTGGGGCTGGGAATGAGGGGCTTGGGGTACAAGAGGGGGCTCTGGGCTGGGATCGAGGGGTTCAGAGGGCGGGAGGGGGATCAGGGCTGTGGCAGAGGATTGGAGCACAGGGCAGGCTCAGGGGTGCAGGCCCCAGGCAGCACTTACCGCAAGTAGCTCCCGGAAGCATGTCCCCCTCTGGCTCCGAGGTGCGGCCAGGTGGCTCTGCGTGCTGCCCGGTCCGCAGGCACCACCCTTGCAGCTCCCATTGACTGGGAACCATGGTAGGAGCCAGAGGGGGGTCATGCCTGCTGCTACCTTTGACCAAGCAATGCAACCAATGATACACCTCTGTAGTGGTTAGTCTGTAAAAATTTAGCTATGTCTCTGGAACTAGCCAGAAAGATCAAGTCACCTGGCAGACAGATGTTCCTTGGAGAAAAGTAGGAGTTTTTTAGCTAGGGCAGGTTTTATGGGTAAAATTTTCAAAAGCACTTGAGTGACCTAAGCTCAGGTCCCAGTGAGACACAGACTCCTTAAATCATTCTAGTGCTTTCAAAAATTTTAGCTGGTAGTATAGAAAGAAGTGTCATCAATATAGTTCAGTTGGTAACACTTTCACCATGAGCCAGTAGATCATCCAACTGAACCCTCCACCAGGCCTTTCATCGTTATGTCCACTGCTGAAACTGCTCTCCCATGCTGGGGAAAGGAGCAGTGTTGTACTAGGGGCTATGCCCTTCAGGAAATGCATTAAAATAAGGACCCTTCAATATGTCTCTGATTGCTGTTTATAGATTCCCTTATCACTTTCTCAAAAGGATAATGGAAAGCCCCCGTATCCTGGCTGACAGACCTCACTCAGTGTGAGCTATTGCTGATCAAACAATGGTTGCCATGTTTGTCCAAACAAAGATACTACACAGCCTGTCCATTAGCTATAGTATGAAAGGTGTATTGTGAAAACAAATTATTTTCTTTAGGTTGGGCCATTGGCCATACAGGCCTCTCCACCCTGGACGCTTGTCACTCTCTATCAAGTCTTCAAAGAGTATCAGAAATAGCTCTTTGAAACAGATGTGAACCTTTCTTTTGACCTGTCTTATTCCTGCCATGCCTTCATTTGCCTCCCCTCCTTCCTCTCCTGCAACCAGATCTGGTTCCAGAACCAGCGAGCAAAGTGGAGGAAACATGAAAAATTTGGCTATTTCGGTGGCCTCCAGCATCTGACTGAAGCCGATTTCATTCCGGCTCCAAAGTTGGAAATCACAGTGAGTATTGAAGGCCATGTGTAAAGGAAGTGAGCAAGACGGAGAGACTCACCCTTTTCAGTATCATGCCCTTGTATAGGTGTTACCCGAGGGAGGGGGAAGAAAAGAAAGAATGAGTCTTTGTGACCCAGAAGAATACCAGTTTTTCTCAGAGAGAGACATTGTGCCATTCTTCCTGAAACTAAGTCTATTCAGTGCATATTTGGGGAGGTGTCTCTCTGCTGAAATATCGTTCCCCCTTTTATTTCCAAGCCCTTTCCCCAAAAAGCCTGCATTGGACCAACCTGTCCTTCCAGCTGTATTTTAATTAGACACATGGAGATCAATCAAGAGTAATACAATGCACTTCATCCCTTCAGAGGCTGAATATGTTGTCTCTGGGGCCCTCACCGTTTTTATATCAGTTTTTGAGCAACCATTTGAGAGGAGGAACACCTTGTAGAAGCCATAGGTTAGAAGAGAACTAGATAAGGACTTCAGTGTAGGCAACCATACCACCTCATTTCTACACAAAATTCTTGCTATGTTCACCCCTTGCTGTGTTAATCTGTGCTTGTTTGCCCTGGTACTGTTTCTTAGACTGGACAGCATTATCCAGGTTGGTACACACGATATCTCTCTCCTATTTCAGGAGTGGGTGAGGTTCTGTGGCCTGCAATGTGGAGGTCAGACTAGATGATCAAGATGGTCCCTTCTGACATTAAAGTCTACAGTCCTTAGTTTTCATTGCTAAACACTGGGAAAATTCATTAGGTGATTCCTGGGCTGCTCGTAAATTACATCTAACTGAAGGTCTGCACTGACTTTTTTTTAAGAATTTTCTTCTGTTTTTTCCCCCACTTATGACAGGGTTCCAGCCCGATGCCCAGAAACATCTGTGCTGCAGGCCCCGCCATTGAGTATTTCTCACCAGCCCAAGGGTATCTGACGTCAGCCTGGCTGCCCAACACATTGCCTTTTGCACCCACACACTTGGACCCGCTGCCCTTCCCTAAATGTTATCTGTTCTTTGACTACCTCCCTCCATATGGCATCCCTCTGCCCCAGAAGACTGAATGGAACAGTATTTGTGCCAGTTCCACATAAAAGAGGAGGAGCAGGAGTGGGAGACTCTGGAGGCATCCTTTGGTCATTTCTGACAGATCGTATTCATGGGCAGGTAGGGTTCTCTTTGGAACAGGGCTGCTCAGCCTTTGGATGGCGTGTGGTGCGAAGCCAGCTTGGCATAGCAGTAATATTGTAGTGGAAAGCCAAAGCCAAGCTAACACCATAGAGCACTGCTGGCCCTTGGAAAGTGCTCTATTATCATCCTTAAGAAGAGTGTACTTTGAAACAATATGACTTTCCAGAGGTCATGTACCTAATGGGATAGTGCACTAAGCAGTCCTGGTGAAGAGCTGAAGCTTTCTCCAGCCCTGAGAAAACACCGGATGATCTTGTTGCAGGGATGATCTGAGGCATTGAGATTTTAGCAGGGGAATTCTTGTGCTGAGCAGGACCGGCTCTAGGCACCCGCAAAGCAAGCACGTGCGTGGGGTGGCACATTTCCAGGGGCGGCGTTCCGGCCGTCCTTTTCTTGGGGGGCAGTTGCGCTCTCGGAGCTGCGCCACTTAGACGGGGCGAGGGCGCTGCACCCCCGGCCACAGCGGAAAGGGGAAGCCCCAGCCCGGGGATGCTGAGCTGCTAGGGCCCAGCCTCGACCTGGGGAGGAGAGGGCGAGACCTGCCGGGGAGCCGGGGCTGCACCGCCTCATCTGCGCACTGGCTGCTGCGCTGCCTTGTGCCACCCCTTATATCAGGGCTTCTCTGCGCAGCCGGGTGGAGGAGGGGGGAAAGCCCCTGCAGGCGCTGGGAGAAGGTGACATCACTCCCTCCACTTCCAGCGCCGCCTGCGTGCCCCAGCCCCACCTGAGCTTGGGGCGGCAAAAAACCTAGAGCCAGCCCTGGTGCTGAGGCGCATGTCGTGATGGTCACTACAAAAACCGTGGCTATTCCACTGACCAAAATGGCTGACCCCAGCAGATGTGAGTCTCTTTCCTTGCAAATTTCACATTGGTCCTGTTTCTCTGGGTTGAAGAAGATTTTGGTCAAAGATCAACCTTAACTTGTTTTCTCTGGAATGGAAGGGTTTGATTTGCTTGTTGTATTTTGACTTGAATAAAAGAGGATGAATACAACTTGTGCTTGACCATAACAGTCTGAGAGGGATATCCATATTGAGTTGAATATTTGATAACATAGCCTCTGGGGTTGAGAGATTTCTGTAGATGGTTAATTAAAATGTTTAAGAGGAAACCTCTCTTTTTTCACCTGAATTAAGAAAGCACTAAAATCCCATCAAGAACAACACTTAAAAAGACACAGGCTAATTGGTTAATCTACTAGACAGAATAGCATGGTTGTAGGCAATGTTTTTTGTAGCTCCCAGGATATTAGAGAGACA
Organism: Lepidochelys kempii; assembly: GCF_965140285.1. NCBI lineage: Eukaryota > Metazoa > Chordata > Testudines > Cheloniidae > Lepidochelys > Lepidochelys kempii. Next base: position 256,677,098 of record NC_136380.1, read on the forward strand.
AGGTGGGTGAGATAATATTTTTTACTGAACCAACTTCTGTTGTTGAGAGAGATGAGTTTTTGATCTTATGCAAAGCTTTAGGATATCCTGGGACCAACAAGACTACAACAACATTGCATATTACATATTCATACACACTGTACATAATATAACTATACATCTAAGATATGGCTGGTTTTCATGCTTATTAGGTGTATCGTCCTGCTTCCATTAAAATCAATGGCAAAACTTCCAGGGGCAAATCAGTGGTGCAGGGTGCAGGACTCCCTGAACTCCCTGCCAGATTAATAGATAGCAACACTGTGACAGGGTGTATAGGCCCCACACAGATGAGGAAGGGGCCAGAGCGGCCCTGGCAGTGGGGGCTAGCCCCACCCCTCTCATCTGTCAATCATAGACGATAGGGAGGAGGCTTGTAAAAGGGAGGAAACTGCAGTCAGCGGGGAGGAGGAAAGGAGCAGGATTGCTCTAAGCAGCAGACTGCAGAAGACTCCTGACACTGCAGAGGCAACTCTTAGGCAGGAGACCTTAACCCCGGCCCTGAGGAGAATACAGCAGACTCCCAGGGTAAGACAGACAGGCTGAGCCTGTCTCAGAGACCCAGCCAGAGCAATTTCCCTAGACCTGTTATATTGGGGCTGGATTGATGGCAGGACTGTAGACTTGCCACCTTGCCCCTTTCTGCTGGGACCAAAGGGAGAGAGTATTTCTGAAGACATGGGGGTCTGTGACTTCCATTTTGATCCCCCAGCTGGAGAGATTTACAGAAGCACAGCAAGAGAAGAATACACACACACACACAGCCCCTTGCAAATAGTAGGGAAGTGGGGCTGGTGTTATGACCATCCAGTGTAGATAACTGGGTGTGGCTAGGTTTGCCCACCCCCGAGGGAGGAACCACGAAGAACTCTGTTACAGCCATCTTCAGTGCTGTGGCTACCATAAGGGTTACACCCTGGAGGTGGAAAATACTGATTGGCCGGAGTTGTGACCTCACTCCCAGAACTATCACTCACTAGTGACACTATTCAAAATGGCAGCTAAGAAGTAATGGGAGCCATTAACCCATAGGTTTGCTGGGTAATTTGTAGCATGCTCATGGGCTTGCAGATAAGTTGGTCATCCCAAGCAGAGCGTTTATTTGAGAAATGCCTGTGAATAGCTAGATGCTGCGAGCATTTCCGTTTTCTTCTGTCCATTGACTGGTGACCACATGCTAGATCACATTTAATCAGAAGCATTCTGGGTCTAGTAGCTAGACTCACTATATGGGCTGAGACTGAAATTGAGATATGTAAGCCAGCCGGCCAACTCACTGGCAAGTGCATCAACAACACTCCCAGAAGCAGCAGGGCTTCTGTCGTTTCTCTTCAGCACTGAGTTTTATTTCTCCAAATCAAACCAGTTCAACATAAATAAAGCAAGATCCAGTCCAGGTACCTGCTCTGGCTCCTGCAGGTCTCACTCTCAGTTGAGCTTCTTGTTGGCCTTTTATTTTAAAGACCAGGTGGCCTGCAGGCTATCATCTGATCCCTGCCCTCAGGTCCATCACCCGGGAGGCAGCCAATTAGTCATGTAGGATTCTCTTTAAGGGACATCCTGTGACAGGATCTTTGTAGTCTATAGGTAATATTTCTACCACATAAGCCTTTCCCTGGTCAAGCCAAAAGTGACTAGATTCTATGGAGGGGATTCCTTTCTTAAAATTGTCATGAAATAGGGTTTAGTGCAGGGGTGGGCAAACTTTCTGGCTTGAGGGCCACATCACGGTATGGAAATTGTATGGCGGGCCATGAATGCTCACAAAATTGGGGATAGGAGTTTGGGAGGGGGTGAGGGCTCCAGCTGGGGGTGAGGGCTATGGGGTGGGGCCAGAAATGAGAAGTTCAGGGTGCAGGAGGGGGTTCTGGGTTGGGGTATGGGGGATGAGGGCTCTGGGATGGAGCAGGGCGTTGGAGTATGGAGGAGGGGTGTGAGGGCTCTGGCTGGGGATGCGGGCTCTAGGGTGGGGCCTGGGATGAGGAGCTTGGGGTACAAGAGAGGGCTCTTGGCTGGGATCAAGGGGTTTGGAGGGGGGAGGGGGATCAGGGCTGTGGCAGGGAACTGGGGCTCAGGGATGCAGGCTCCGGGCGGCGCTTACCACAAGCAGCTCCCAGAAGCATGTCCCCACTCCAGCTCTGAGGCACAGCCAGGCAGCTCTGCGCGCTGCCCCATCTACAGGTGACACCCCTGCAGCTCCCATTGGCTGTGGTTCCCAGCCAATGGGAGCTGTGGGGGCGGTGTCTGCAGACACAGCGCCTGTAGATAGGGCAGCATGCAGAGTCACCTGGCCATGCCTCTGTGTACTACGTAGGAGCCGGAGTGCGGTCATGCCGGCTGCTTCCTGTGAGCTCCCTGACTGGAGTGCCAAAGTGGGGCAAACCCCTACCCCGCTTCCTGGCAGGAGCTGAGGGCCGGATTAAATGGTCTGACGGCCTGGATGTGGCCTGTAGTTTGGCCACCCCGGTTTAGTGTCTAGTAATGGAATCAGGTAGGGGACTGCTCTTTCTAGGAGGCTACAGTGTGGGGGGCGCTGAATGGAGGAGGCCTGCTTATGACACCGCCCCAAGCACTGGCCTTCCTGTTTCCATCCCCTGGGCCTCCGCCGCCTCCTACTATGAAACTCTCCCCTTCCCCTACAGCCCTTACCTATCTTCAAAGTAAGAGGGAAAGAGGCCCAGTTGTGTCCTGCCTGTGCTCAGCCCCGATATGGCACTTTCCCTTGAACGGCTATGCACTCTGGTGTTTTAGGAACAGGCCAGGTTGTGTGAAACTGGAACTTTGGGGTGCTTCGGACTCCATGGAATGTCTCAGGCTTGTAGTGCTGCACTGGACCTAAATGCGCCTTGACACTGGCTGTCAGGGAGCTGTCAGGGGAAGGAGGTGTTTGAGGCAGGATGGCAACCACCATTCGGGGGAGATCAGCAAGCTGCCTAATTATAATGCAACCATTGTTTAGTCCTAATTTCAGAGTAATTGTCTGAGGCATTCCTATTAATAATAATTAATGTGTCATTTGCATTCATATAACAACTTTTGTGCGAAGATCTAAAAGTCTTTTACCAAGATGGATGGTTGGTTTTATCCCTGTTTTGCAGATAGGAAAAATTAAGGCACAGAGTGTTTCAATGACTTGCCTCATTCAGTCAGTGGCTGGGAATCAGGAGCCAGGTCTCCTAATTCCCAGTCCCTTTGTCTCACCATGCTGCCTCACAGTAAACTCATCCGGCTGATTGCCCTGAAGCTGTCCTACGCTTATGTCAGCTGGAAATTACTCTTTGAAATATCTCAGCCATCTCAAACTACTTCTAGGATAAAATATGGCTAAAAAATCTACCCAAAGGGCCTGGCAGAGAACATGGACTCGAAACTGACAACAATAACATCTGTTCTCTTAGCAGTTCTGATTAACTTCTCCAAGGCAATGACAATGAGAGATGACAGGGATGAAGCTGCAGACATGATACAGTTGGACTTCCTGAAAGGTTTTTGCTGCGGTACTAGATACCAGGTTACATTATTCTAATAGCGTCACAGAAATGAGTGATGGAAAGGGCTCAGAGGTTACCTCATCCAGTCCCCTGGGAATGCAGAACCATTCCCCGTTGCATATTCGTCAGAGTTCTGTCCCACCTGGTTTTAAAATGCTCCCACCACCTACATAGGGAGACTCTTCCACAATCTAATCGTTTTCAGAATTAGGCAACTTTTCCTGATATTCAGCCTAAATGTTCCATTTGTCAGTTTCATCCTTTTAATCCTATTTAAAACCCTTTGCACCCTGAACAATTCCTGACCCACCTATTCCATCCTTGCATTGAATAACACCTGCCTCTGGGAACAGACTCATTGGTTCAATGGGGCTGCTCATTTACAGCAAAAGGAAGGCAGAATCATGCCTTTGGTGTTTACACTCCACAGATACTTGAAAGTTATCATGTTCTCCTGATTTGTTGTTTAACTAATCTGTATATCTAGTTCCCTTAATCTTTGCTCATAAATCCATCTGGTGCATAGCCTATTGAAGGTGACATTTGCAATTGGATTAAAAACTATTGGACTGCTGACCAAGGTCAGAGAACAGCAGTAAATAAGCACAAATCAGGAGGGAGGGGCCAATCCAAAGCACACATAGGGTGGTAAATAGGCAGGAAGATGAATGGGCTGAGCAGATTGTGGCAGGGTTTGGTTTGGGGGCCAGCTTTGTTGACACATTGGTCACTTAGAAGAGGGAGTGCACTGTAAGCATGCAGAGAACATGGAAAAGGCATGCCAGTATCAGAAAAGGAAGACTGGACTTAAAAAGGGACCCAGATAAAAACAGAGCCCGTCTGTGTCAAAGGGTATGTCTCCACTACCCGCCGGACCGGCGGACAGCGATCAATCCAACGGGGGTCGATTTATCGCATCTAGACTAGACACGATAAATCAACCCCCACGCGCTCTCCTGTCACTCCAGTACGCCACTGCCGCAAGAGGCGCAGGCGGAGTCGACGGGGGAGCGGCAGCAGTCGACTCACCGCAGTGAAGACACCGCGGTAAGTCGATCTAAGGACCTTGACTTCAGCTACGTTAGTCACGTAGCTGAAGTTGCGTAACTTAGATCGATTCCTCTCCCACCCTCTCCTCCTCAGTGTAGACCAGGCCTTTGTTATACAATTTAAGGTGGAAAACATGCTGTCTCTCAACCTGAAATTCACAGCAGTGGGCTGAGCAGGAAGGCATGTGTGCAGTGATGGTTTTCAGTCTATGCGTGAAACTTTTTGCACAGCTGGAGTTTTTAGAGCCAAAGAGCATTGTGGTTTCCAGAGGGCTTGTTTATTTCCATTTTTGTCCACTCTACTACCCACAAACACGATCAGGATGCTGCGGAGGCTTCTGCCTGCTTCCTAAACCCATATGTACTCACTGAAGCCTTGGGCCAAATGGAGCTACAATTTATAGCAGCTGAGGACGTCATCCCTTGCACTTTATACAGCACTGCCTGCTTTATGCTACCACTGAAGAGCACTCTCCCAGTCTCTTTCCTGGTGTGTGCTCTGACCTGCAATGCATGAGTCGGTGTATACTATCATTCTAGGCCCTAGCCTAGAGGCTAGACTGGAACAGAGGAGACCTGGGCTCTATACCCACTTCTGTCGAAGTCACTTTCCCTCTTTGTGTCTAGTTTCCCATCTGTAAAAGGGTGTCATCATGATATTGACCTCCCTTTGTAAACTACTTTGGGAGCTGTTGCTAAGGAATGCTCTATAAGAGATAGATAGAGTTATTATTCCCTTACGTTTCTCCTCCACGCTGAATTCCTCAGTCTGTACAGCAGGTCATGGTGTTTGCTGTCTCCGTTCCTTTTAGTCGCCATTGGCCAATTTTTATGCTATCAGAAAATTATACCACCTTCAAACACAATTTATAGACAAGGGGCCAGATTATGCCCTGCCTATACTCCCCATGGAGGTCATCAGTGCTGAATGCATGCAAATGAGGGCCTGATCCAAAGGTTACTAAAGCCAATGGGATTGTTTAATGGGCTTTGATCAGTCCCTGGGAGCAGAATTTGGCAAAGGCAAGCAACTAGTTCCAATACAGCCTCCTGCAGCGCTTCCTCCATTCTGTGTCACCTGACTTCCCTTTTTCTGATGCTCTTTGTCCCTCACTCACTTTTATAACCCATTTCCATACGATGTCAAACTTTCTTCCCTTTGATTTTTGCTGAAACTGGTCATTTCCAGTGTCTGTCCAAGGATAGCCATCCAGCCTAGTGTCATCTCAAGTGACCAGCATTCTAAACTAGCCTCTGTGGAATTCTTGAAAGCCAGCAGAACTAGGGTGACCAGATGTCGAGATTTTATAGGGACAGTCCTGATTTTGGGAGCTTTTTCTTATATAGGCACCTATTACCCCCCACCCCCTGTCCCAGTTTTTTACACTTGCTATCTGGTCACCCTGAGGAGAACATAAGAGGTGGGGAAGGGGAATGGCTTTCATTCTACCTCTTCAGAGTCAGTAGTTTCTGAAAGGAGCAAAGTCCAGAATTGTTTCATTTCTATGATCAAAAAATGAACTTAGAGTCAAATCTACAGGAGATTTTAGATTAAATGCTTTAAAAAGAAAAAACCAAATCAACTTCTTTATCATCTCAGATAAATCCCAGGTCTCAATATAGCCAAGAATTCATCATTATGATCCTTGTTTTCATAAATGTTCCAGGGATAGAATGCCCCCTATGGATTAGCTTGCACTGGCCCCTCCTGAGACCAGCATTTCAGTGGTCCATGCTGGGATACTTGAACTATCCTGTGGCCTATGAAAAGAATCGGACAGGTGATCGGACAGGGTCTTCATGCCAGGAATCCACAGTGACTGACTCTGACTGCTGCATTGCCATGCGAGCTAATAATTTCATTCATTATTGCTTCCAGTGTCTTTGCCACACAGCTGATGTCAAGTTTATGGCAGCAGTTCCCTGAATCCTTCCTTATTGTTGGATTAAATATAGGCACTGCTATTTGCAGCCCTCTTGACCTGGGTCTTTGTTAGTTTCTGGAGGTTTTGAATGGTTCTATCAGCTGTAATGGCCATTTCATCTGCTCCAGTACAATAGGAAGAGCCAATTTAACAGTTCTCCCTCTTTCTCGCCAGGAAACACGTTTCTATGTCTGGGATGTTACCTGCTGCTTCATGTGTGTCTGCTGAGGCAAAGAAATCGTTTGGGACTCTCAGTAATAGCAACCTTGTCTGTCACCAATTTTCTAGTCTGGGCCTTTAGCAGCCCTGCAGTGCTCTCGCCTGTCTCTGGTTTACCACACGCGTTAACAGAGCAGCTGCTGCATTTCCTTGACTTACTTTGCTTGTCCAATATCTTCTGCTGCTTTCAAATTCAGGGTGGGATTGTGGCCATCCTGCATGCGCACACAATGGAGTAAGGGGATGAAAGCCACCCCTTTCTTCCCCTGCAGTGGTTACCCATATCACCAGTAGCTATGCAGAAGGGAGAACAACCTCCGTGAAAAGCTGCTATGATCACCTGTGGGAGGGGAAGAAGTGGCCTGTGGGGGAGGAAGAGGCAGAGCCGTGGCACTCTTATCCCCAGCATGCTGGCCAGTGCAGCAGGGGCTGCACGCTGCACCAGATGTGAGATGGGGGTTGGGTACCTCCCCCTGCTGGGGCACGAGGAAACCAGTATGTAGACTGTGAGTCCTCAAATCACAATCTGTGTCCTAGTCTGCTCCTGGAGCAGCACAACTCCCCGCTGCCCCACAGCCTCTCATAAAGCCACAATTGACCCCTTACTGGTGGGATTTAATTATAAAAGGCAGGTAGTTTGACACTTCCCGTTATCAGATCCCCTTTCAGTTGCTTATGACTTTGTCAAACTTTAACTCTTCAGGCTGAAATTTTCCATGCCAGGTGTCTGCCTCAAGCTGCATTTATTTTTTTGAAAATGTCAGCCAAAATGATTTAGCTGTTTCCAAGAAGGTCATTTGCCTGCATAAAAAAAGTGTGGTGACCTTTTCTTTGAAAAAATTTAGCACTCCCCAGGGATGGAACAATGACTGAAACCTAGAAGGAAGCAGTCTTTGTGTCAGCGATGTGCCTTTTTCTGGTCTCATGAAAAGCTGCCCAAATTTGGCCAAATTATAAGCCTGTGAAAAATCATAGTTTGTACCTCTGAGTAGAGACTTCCTAGATGTTAGCAGCTAAAATCCACAAAGATTCTGTCCAGATGGGGCAGGCTCCAGCCTGGGGCTGAGCAGGATTTCTCCTGGCAATTGCAGCTCTGGGCTGCTGCAGGATATGCCAGGCTGAGAGTGTGTAGGTAAAGATTGTATCATAATGCATAGCACTAGGAGGCCAAATTAAGGTTGCACAGGCAACCTTCATGCTGGCATTCCTAACTTTCGAGTGCTTGACTTTGCAACCTTAGTGGTCTTTTAATGTAATATGTGTGTAAAAGACAGTGAAAGAGCATGGAAATGAATCCTGAGCCAGCTAGGTGCTGAGTGCCCTCAACTGTCATTGACTCAGATGCAGAGGATTGGGCTGGCCGGTTCAGAAGGTATTTTCCAATGCTATCTGCAGTTCTATGACTGGTTCTTCATAAATATTTTTCCTTAAAGGGACCCTTCATGTTCTTTTGGGCAAAAGTTGATCATGTTAGTAAAATTGCCTATTTTTGTAGAAATCTGGGAAGTTTTTCCAACGGTTAAATACTTAATTGCTTCTTTTAACTCAATCCTTCCACTGCCGCATGATAAAAGTAGGGGCAAGGGGGAAAAACTTGGAATGCAGTGTAGGTTCTGCACACAAGCCCATTAGAGAGCAAATGGTACGGTAGCTGATTGGGTGCATGAAGAGACCTGTTTATGGTTAGGCTCCATGGTGTGAGTCTCTGCTGTTTAGAGCTGGAAGAATCCATTTTAAAAAATGCACCCTACTAGCCTGGACTTGGCCTCCACTGCATGGGAGATGGTGCCAATTCTGCTTCCCTTCCTCGAGCTGAATAGTGGCTTACTTCACATGTAGAGTGACTGCATGTAAAGGGACTGCTCGTGGAGTAAGGTATCACTCAGTGTGAGGAAGGACAGCAGAATGGGAGCCTTCATTTATAAAATGATTTAAGCAATGTTTTTCAATCACACGTTGGAATGCCTTGTTCCTCCATGGGTTGTTGGTTTTTTGTTTTTTTTGTGCTAGTACGCTGTGTATTTAGTTGGCTCATGTAAACAACTGAACATGCCCTTGTTTCCCCATGGCAGCCTCTCTCTCCCCGCTGCATTTCTTGTTGGCCGTGCCCATTCTCAATCATCATAGGCCAGAAACTGAGATAGACTGTGATGGCTCTCTCCATGATTTCCCCACTTCTCTTTAGGTTCTCAGTTGCAGCCTCTTCCACTCCCAGGTTGCTGAATTGTGAGTCTCTTTCTGCTCTATTCCTACTCACATCCATGCACATGTAGGTGCTGGTCCTCAATGACAAAATATCCATTGGCTTCAGTGGGAGCAGCTCTGGACCTATTGAGAGAGAAAAGCAACCCTAGTGCTTGCTCACTAAACGGAGCTACAGCCTCTGGCCCTGATCCTACACTGAGAACATTGTGGGAGCACCCATATAGGATAAGAGCCTTAATGTCCCTCCATCCAATTTATTGTGGCCTAGCATTAAAGTTGCTGCAGAACACTCCAGACTTTTGATTTTGAGCCCTGCACCCTGGTGGCTTTTTAAAAAACAGGCTCAAGACAGCAAGAAAGCAAGGAAATAGCTCTGGCTTCTCCTCAAATACTGAGGTTTACAGGAGTCACTGGCCCCCAGTTTACTCTCAGTAACGTTCAGATCTTTTCATGAAGAAGTCTAACTGATTTTGGGCCTTTTCACACTGCTCACTTGCGCCTAGGGTTGCCACCTCTGAGGTACAAAAAACCAGGACATTCAGAAATGTCCTGAGCTCATAAAACTGAACAGCTGGCAGTGTGTATGGAGCACCCTGAGAGATGTCCAGGGACAGCTACCTCAAAAAAAGAGAGAATGCTGGCAAAACATGGACAGGTGATATCCTACTTGACTCGTCCTTTCCTGCTTCATTGTCTTTTCTGGCGAGGTGGTTTCATTTACAATGGATTTCTCTAATAGGTTTATGTGACAACACTTTGAGCTATGATTTGCTATTAAAAATAAAACAGTGATTACTGAAAACTAGAGAGAGGCCCAAACTAAACCTTAAATCAAAAACCCCACCAATTCCATATCTCTACAATGGTCAAATAATCACATCTAGGGGCCAGGTTTGTCCTTGACAAGGCTGCTTTGCACCACTGGCAGCACATAGGAGCCTTCAAAGTGGCTAGCTGGGGATTTCCCTGATGTGAGGGAAATCCCTAGTTGGCATAAACCAGCCCCCATGTCAGGGAGGGCAGCAGGACCATGGTGTAGCACCATGCTCTGGACATTCCTGTCAATGGACCTTTGGTGGCACTGAAGTCTATCGTAAGTTAGAGCATCGCTGAGGCTGCTCTAACTTGTGCTAAGGGCTGAAGTGACAGCTATAGGTATATGGGAAGCTCAAAGTTGACATACAGCCAACTTTGCTCCCACTTCCAGTCCCTCTCATGTTCTACACCCAGCAGAGCTCAGCCAGCCTTGAGGATTGATTCGAGGAGCTGTGTGGATGATCCAAGCCTATCAAGGGCTAGGGTGCCACAAAGTCACTGTAGTCAGCCCATGGGAGAAGGGAGCACTGCACCCTGTTCTCAGGCAGCTTCCACTGGCCAGCACGCAGCACAGCAGTGTCATGTTCCAGAGAGAGGCTCACTCACCATGACATAAAGGAGGAGTGAAGGAGGGGAATCTTAGAAGAACTCCTTCCTCCATCCCCAAAACATCACATCATTTTCAAATCAAACATACCTCTCTAATTCAGTGCTTTAGGTTTAATACAACACTGGATTATAAATGCCAAGTCATGATTAAAAACATATGCAAAGATTAGCCATTGCATAATAAAGCAGCATCCCTGCTTATTAGAAACACAAAACGACATAAAGGCTAATGCTGCAGCAGCAACGATATTAGATACCGTGCCCATTACAAGTCAGGACTTAATTCTTTTAATAGTTGACTATTAGAGAATGACACAGCTTTTACTCCTTAATGCTTTTAATTATCACCTGGTATTTATTTAACACCCACGGCTGATCTCAATAGACTGAAATGGAAAGTGAATTAAAGGGTTTTCTGCGTTTTGGTTACAATACGCAACTCCTACTGACTTCAACTGGAGTTGCGCATACACACCCAGGGGTGCAATTTGGTCCCTTTGCATGTAGCAGCAACTTCCCTTTTATCTGTCTTCCCACCTAGACCTTACCCCCACCTCTGTCTCCTCGCTGTACTTTCTACATGATGTTTGGGCTTCTCTTCTCTGCAGACCTGTCCACCTCAGTTGTTTGGTATGATTGCTTGTTTGTTAAAGAAACAAAGTGAATTTCGTGCTCCTAAAACTGATGGATTGTTAGAAATAGCTAGTGCTTGTCACAGTAATGTCCAGTGCTGTGCAAGCTCCCTCCACACAAGTCATTTCAAACCTGACTTACAACACCCCTTGTCCTCTCAGCCCAGGGCCTCTTCCAGCGGATCGATAGCCCAGGATACTAAATTGGCTAGTGCAGCAGTTCTCCAACTGTGATCCATGCAGAGCCTGGTGATCGTTTAGAAAGAAATGGCAGGTCATATGGTTCTGGTTCCTCTTCATTATTCCCAGCTATAACATGGCATTAAAAGACAGCTACAAGCACATCAAATATTTCCCTAACATTACTTTGCCATTTGAGCAATGCCTGCTACATGCAGTTCCTTGAATGAAGGGGGAGCTGGTCTATATTATTATTCCTATTTATTTGTATTGCTGTAGTGCCTAGAAACTCTAGTCAGAGCCCAGGACCCCACTGTGCTAGGCCAGTACAATCAGAAGAAAAAGACAAACCCTGCTCCTGAGAGCTAACAATTTAAGTGTATATAATTGCGACTAGTAGGTGTGACAGTAACATCTCAGTCCCTTATTACTCTATTAAGATGTAGTTTGAGAACCCCTGGTGTTGTGGTATTATGATGCAGACAAGCACCTCTTGGTACTAGACTGAAACGTGCCAGACTTGCAACACTTTTGACCTAACCTGCAGTAGAACTCGGGTCTCCATCCATCCCACTCACAATCTCTTCATTGTTGCAATTTTCCATGAGGAAACAGACTGTGATTATATGAAGTGAAATTCCACGCTTCCGGCTGAATTCTGTATGCAGAGGCTTATGCCAGACACAGAAAAGAAACAAAGTTTTAATCATGGCATGGCAGCCTCATCAAGGAAAGGAAGTGTATAAAGTGGGCATCTGCATCTAGCCCGATCTAGGAGGTCAGACTAGATGATCTGGTAGTCCCTTCTGGCCTTAAACTCTGTGACTCTGCTTTCAGCTGATAGAGCTGGACGGGCACTCTAGGCACCTGGGCTATATTCCCAGCCCTGCTACTGACCTGTTGCATGACCCTCTGTTTCCCATTCTTTGTCTAGTCTATGTAGATATAAACTCTTTGCGGCAAGAGCTATAGTACTTCTTTGGACAGTGCATAGCATAAGGCCCCCAATTTCAGGTGAGACTTCTAGCGCTTACTGTGAGATCCATAACTAATATTAATAATATCTGTCTTCTTCTGAGACCGCTATTACCATTGTATCTCCCCTACAGCATGCTCTACGACAGTGGTTTTCAACCTGAGGTCAGCAGACTATGTCTAAGAGGTCCACAAAAGGTTGTCTTTACCATAGAACAGGGGTGGGCAAACTTTTTGACCTGAGGGTGACATTGAGGTTCCTAAACTGTATGGAGAGCTGGGTAGGGAAGGCTGTGCCTCCCCAAACAGCCTGCCCCCCCCCATCCGCCCCCTCCCACTTCCCGCCCCCTGACTGCCCCCCTCAGAACTCCAGACCCATCCAACCTCCCCCCTGCTCCTTGTCCCCGGACCACCCCCTCCCAGGATCCCCCGCCCCTAAACACCCCCCCAGGATCCCACCCCCATTCAACCCCCGCTGCTTCCTGTCCCCTGACTGCCCCTACCCCATCTACACCACCGCTCCCTGACAGGCCCCACAGGACTCCCACACCTATCCAACCCCCCCTGGTCCCCATCCCCTGGTTGCCCTCCCCAGAACCTCTGCCCCATCTAACCGCCTCCTGCTTCCTGTCCCCTGACTGCCCCCCAGGACCCTCTGCCCCTTAGGCAACCCCCCTGCTCCCTGCCCCCTTACCATGCTTCTCGGAGCACCAGCACTGGCAGCCACACCGCCTGGCCAGAGCCAGCCACACCGCCGCGCAGTCTAGAGCACCAGGGCAGGCCGGCAGCTCTTGCAGCCACACTGCCTGGCAGGAGCTCGCAGCCCCACTGCCCAGCATGCTGGCAGCACGGCGAGTTGAGGCTGCAGGGGAGGGAGGACAGAATAGGAGCGGCCGGGGGCTAGCCTCCCCGGCCAGGAGTTCAAGGGCCAGACAGGAGGGGCCCGCAGGCCGCAGTTTGCTCACCTCTGCCGTAGAACACAGACTATATCTAAGATTTCCAAAGGGGTCCATGCCTTCATTCGAAATTTTATAGGGATCCGCAAAAGAAAAAAGGTTGAAAATCACTGATCTATCAGTAAACTTGTCCAAATTCTATTATTATTTTTTTATTATTTCAATTTTTATCTATTCAAATTTTCAGCGTTGCAGGAAATTATGGGGTTTAAGCATTTTTTTTTCTCCTTTGATTTATTCAGATTTTCACACCGTTTGCGAGAAATTACGGGGTGGTGATGTCAGACAATAATTATATGATCATAGTAAATATGGAGGTTCAAAACCAAAGCTTTATAAGTGATAAAAACACAAATTGTCAACATCACGTCAAAATATACAAAGTACATATCCTTAAATCAAGTTCTAATAAGTTCTTAAACAGCATTTTTCTTACTTTGCCTAGCTGTAAATTTTGATTATTGTAGATGGACATATTTTTTGTTGGTTGTGTGTCTACGGTGAAATCGACATCTGCTGACATTTACTGATAAAAAATCTAATCATTCCAAGCCTATATATAAGAGCTAGAGTGCTGTAGAATTAGTTGGTCAGGCCCACAGAACAGCTGCCACCAAACTAGGCATGGGGAAAGAGGACAAAAATAAACAAAATAAAACAGATTAGAATGGCTTAATTAAAAGATAAACACACACCAAACCAAAGCAATCAATGGCAGTTCAACGCTGATTGAATTTTGTCATCAACAGTGCTGCTGTTGTTCTCTTTTCTTCCCCAGCCTGAAGGCTCCGGAGGGGGAATTTTCCTGATCAGATTTCACATTTAGTTGAATTAGTTTGGCAATTTTGTTAAAAACTTTAAAGATTAGATCAGAATCTTCAGTTCCAGCCAGGCTCTCATACCAATCCATTTTCAGCCAGATTGTCAAGCAGAGCACCAGAGGTTATCAACATCACTCACTTGCCACTGTTCTCGGACGGTAAATCCAGCATGCATCTCGGATGCAGGGAAAGAAGACTCAAGAGTCCTAGAGAGTGTACTTTAATTCTAATGCTATGGCACTGGCTAATTAGCAACTTTAACAGATCTCACCTCAAGCCCCTTTCTGTTTCTTTCTCCAAGCATGCAATAAGAGTGGAGTCTGCAGGATGGGGCGGGGAGGCAGTTGTTGAAGGGCTATAAAACCTCAAAAACAAAAACAACTACAATAAATAATAATAAGGTTTCGCCTTTACACAGAGGAGCACTACATGTTGCAAACAGGCACTAATTAACAAAAAGGTACTCAAGTGGGATGCGCCTAGGGACCTTTTGCTGGCCCTTGCACAGAGGTGGAATTTCACCGTTATTGAAAGAAGGGTCTCAGCAGTTCCTGAATATCATGATTCCTTTGCAAAATATGTATTTCCTGTAGGTTCTGCTTTATGAAAGCTCTTTTAACTATACAGGGGTTTTTGGCTCTAATGTTTCTCTTGTACATATCACGGAAAGCTGCAAGCATGCTGTTTGCCACAAAAGGAATAATCCCACTTGCAAGCCCAGGGCAAAACCCCCTCTAATTGCTGTTATTCTCAAAAGTTTTTCCTCTGTGCTTGGAATTTGTTGTTGTTTTTTCCCCACACCCTTGGAAAATCCTTATATTGAAACCAGGCGAGTCCATTTTTCATAGATATCACAGCATTTTCCAAATGCCTTAAAATCACAGTATTTTACCAATGCCATAAAATTGCACTGAACGTTACCAATGCCACAAATGCTGAGTGAATAATGTTCAAAGTGCAGCTTCATCTCTTTTAAATAGCTGTGACAGCCCTTCCACAATACAAAGCGTTCTAACGCTTCTCTTACTACACACACCAATGTAAAGCGCAGATAATGACACCAACAAATGCTCCATGCTGGTGCTTAGAAAAGTAGCTATAAAATAAAAATAAAATAAAATAGCACACCATGCTAAAAAGCAGGACTTCAGCCAGTGGCTTAATACAAAATATGTGTTTACCGTACAAACATACCGGGCTGCAAAATACAGCTAATAAAATAACTAATTTGCCTGCCTAGTGCTTTCAGCATTACGCACAGTCTGCATCTGGGCACAGGTCCAAGAAGCCGTGAAAAGAGTTTTTGAATACTATCAAAGAAACAGTGATTCCAGCAATCGGAGCTTTTCAGATCCTTGTTGGTTTATTTGGTTCATCTTTGTTTCTTCTCTTCCCCTGAAGAAGAAGAGCTGCCTTTAAAAATCTGAAAATTTTGAAACTCGAAGGCCCAACCCCTCAAAGCTATTCGGGCACCCAATTCCCATGGAGGAATTTGAGGATCTGGACCTAAACTCTTTGTGAGTGTTCTTGATGTGCCAAAAACAACAGACTCATACACAAAAATCCTAATTTCTCATTGGATGTGGACCTCTTGATACAGCTCAAAAATGCCAGACGGAACATTTGGACCTTCCCAGAGAAAGACGTGGCACAGAGTGAAACTCACTGTTCATGCTTATTGTCATCCCAGAGTAAGTATGCATGACAGTTCTACCCCTTTTTAGCTCCTCTTCTTAGGGAGGATAAATTTCACCTCTGTTCAGGCAGCAGTTCAAGGCCAATGCGCTATGTAAGTCCCACTTAAGCAAGTCATATTTTGAGAGCTTAAGTGGTGCCTTAAGTGGTGCCTTGCACTTGCCCTCTGGATAGAGTTGAATTTTGCCTTGTCTGGTACAAAGGCAGGCAGAAAGCTCTCTGACAGTGCATAGATCAATGGAAGACCTGATAAAGGAGGACATGGTCTTCTTTCCATGGATGGCTCCTTCAGGATCTAGCTTCTCCCCCACACGATTGGTCACTTACGTGTTTCCCACCAGGGAGTCTGCAGCCGGAAGGCCAAAGGAAGAGCTTAGAAGAGGGGCAGCTTCTCCAAAAAAGACAGGAACCCAAAGGGATAATGTATGGCTGGTGTATGAGGACTCCCAAAACATCCCAGTTGGGGATGTTTCAGGACTCCCAAAACATCCCAGTTGGGGGTAACTGGGTACACGCTCTTCTATTAGCCTCTTCCTGGGATAGGCTTATGTGTTTGTTTTCAATAGACTTCCCTGGGATACTGTTGGACTTCCTTGGTGCCTTGTCCCTTTATTTGTGGAATTCTTTTGCAAAGGAGCAGAGCTTCCACCTGGGACATGCTAGGGGAAGTTCTTGGCACCACTCAAATTCTCAGACACCAGCTCTCCTCAGCATAAGTGGAGCACGGACATACCAAGAAAGGTTATAATATATTTATGTGCTGACTCTTTTTGCACTATGCAAATGCTGGGTTCTTCCCCTTCCCCCTCCAAGCAATCCTGCTTCACCCAGAGCTGGCACAAATGACTTTGTTTAGTGGAGAGCATGGGTTACCAAGCCACTCCCTGAGAGGGAGATTAAGATATATTGGGACCCTGGGCACAAAGAACATTTGGGCCCCCCACACTCCAGGGAGCCCATGGATGCCAGAACCAGAGGGCCAGAGGAGTCATGCCTGCTCACTTTTTAACATGGGCGTAGTAGCCTTGTGCAGGCATGGAGAAGTGGCAGCAGGGGCTGTGCTTCGGGGGGTGATCAGCAGCTCTGCCATGAAGTGAAGCCCCTTCTAGCAGTGCCAGCCTCTTCCCAGTAGGGGGCTGAGGTGGGCCTTAGACTTCCTCACCATGGGGCCCCGCCCCTGCTCCTCTTCTCTCCCTGAGGCCCTGGCTAGACTGGAAGCCAGAGCTGGGCCGTGGTAAGACACACCCAGGGAGCCTGGGACACTGTGGGAGCCCTGGACCCTCCATCTGCACTGGGCAGTGTGCCCCAGGGGGATATGGACCAGGGACTGCTCGCGGGCACCCTGGCACCCCGACCAGGGCAGGTGGAGAATCAGGAGCTCTGCACAGCAGCCCGGGCTCCCTGGGTGGCTCTTATCACAGCTCGACTCCAGCTTCTGGCCTGGCCAGGGGGCAGGCCCTCGAGAGGGGGAGAGAAGGAGCAGGGGGCAGAGCCCCAGGAAGAAGAGCAGGGGCAGGGGCACCGTTCTGACACTGGTGCCCCCCCCCCAGTTTCTGGAGACCCCAAATTCGCCGAGGCTCCATGGGCCGATGTGTTATTCCACCAGTGCACTCCCCCTGTCTCCTGATTGGGTCACTGTTCATGCGCATTGACCAGTTGGCTCAAAAATGCCACTCCAGGCTCCAAAGGAGTAGATTCTGCTCAATTATCTCCATAAAGGGCTCTCTCTCCTAATCAAAGTATTTAAGTATCTGGGACCCATTGATCCATTTGCAGGTTTCTACAGAGCCTCCTGCGAGTCAGCGATTTCCCAGCTGTAAATGTGCCTCTGGCCTTTCAAGCATAGGTCACTGGGGAGTATTAAGGAGTTAACAAGGATCAGGGGGAATCACAAAGACAGAAGAAAGGCAGTTCATGACTTGGGAAATCTAAAGTAAAAGCAAGGAAATGCCTATGCTGGTCTTGCTGAGGCAGGCTTTTTTTATCTGCTTGGGTGTATTTTTTTCCCCTGGTTTTAAACCACAGACACTTTGACAGATGCTTCCTATATATTTCCATCTCGTGGTGTATTATATCTTGCTGTAAAAGCAGCGATGAGCCCTTTCAAGGGATTCTCTCTTTCACTTTCACACCCTGGTCACCTGGAAATCTGAGGGGAGGCAGCAGCATTCTCCACTAGTTTTGTGATTAAAATGATTTATCTTGCCATGGCCTGAAGCAGTTGTGAAGCATCACAATGAGCCACAAGCCAGCAGCCCGCACGAAACGTGAAGGGTAGAGCTGTGTGCAAAACCCAGCCCACAAGGAAGTTCCCGCAAAGCATGTTTGTCTTTCCGTTCACGCGGGTTGGTGTTACAGTTGTGCTTTGAGACTGGAACAAACCAGGAAGAAACTCAAAGCATGACACAGATGAAACTAACATGCTGGGGGGAGACCATGTAAATACAGGTTTCAGAGTAACAGCCGTGTTAGTCTATATTCGCAAAAAGAAAAGGAGGACTTGCTCAAATAAATTGGTTAGTCTCTAAGGTGCCACAAGTACTCCTTTTCTTCATGTAAATACAGTTCTGTGATCTCACAGTCTCTTTCTTGGTGAGCCAGCACAGGCAGACCCAGTCCCTTGAATAAGGCCACCAGGCATGCATTTCACAAATGAACGGCAGCTGGTTTATTACTGGGATGGAGGGTACAGAGGCAGCTTCCCTGCTGCCGCTGGGGTTTCGCAGTTACATTCAGTTCCCCCTTCCTCCAAAAGGCAGGGAGCATAAACACTCCCTAGAACTTCCTCTCCGAATTACTTCCTGATCTGGGAGTGGGAGGGGGGTGGTGCCACACACACAGCACAGTACCCTGTCCCTTACAGTAGAGTTACCAGTGCATGCAAAACCAGCACATAGCCCGTTGGATTCCACAGAAATGATGTAATTCATCACTCATTTGGTGAAGTGAGGGAATGAACTCACCCCACTGCCTCCCAGCCCCCCTCCTCCACATGACCTCCTTTGATTTTGCTAATTTTGGAGGCTCTGTGATGTTCTGGAGGTTCAGAGTTCATTAAACTGATTGGTTGAAGTCTATGCATACGGCAGGCATTGCTAGGTTTTATCAAGGCAGTGCTACACAAACACAAGGGGAACTTGGAAGCCAGGCACTTTGTCACCTTGAGATTTCACTTCTGTGCAGCGGGGGCAGAATTAGCCTAACAAATAGCTTACCACATTTGGGGGGGGAGGGTTGGAAGAGTGTTGGCTTCCTTGTCAGAGTCCTGGGAGCCTGGTCTCCTAGCAGATTTTAACTATGGTTGTCTGAAACTGAGCTCAACTTAGTAATACAGATGACACGAAACTGGGAGGAGTGGTAGATACGCTGGAGGGCAGGGATAGGATACAGAGGGACCTAGACAAACTAGAGGATTGGGCCAAAAGAAATCTGATGAGGTTCAATAAGGACAAGTGCAGAGTCCTGCACTTAGGATGGAAGAATCCCATGCACCGCTACAGACTAGGGACTGAGCAGCTAGGCAGCAGTTCTGCAGAAAAGGACCTAGGGGTTACAGTGGACGAGAAGCTGGATATGAATCAACAGTGTGCCCTTGTTGCCAAGAAGGCTAACGTCATTTTGGGCTATATAAGTAGGGGCATTGCCAGCAGATTGAAGGACGTGATCATTCCCCTCTATTCAGCATTGGTGAGGCCTCATCTGGAGTAACGTGTCCAGTTTTGGGTCCCACACTACAAGAAGTATGTGGAAAAATTGGAAAGAGTCCAGTGAAGAGCAACAAAAATGATTAGGGAGCTGGAGCACATGATTTATGAGGAGAGGCTGAGGGAACTGGGATTACTCTTCTGCAGAAGAGAAGAATGAGGGGGGATTGGATAGCTGCTTTCAACTACCTGAAAGGGGGTTCCAAAGAGGATGGATCAAGAGTGTTCCCAGTGATGGCAGATGACAGAATGAGGAGCAATGGTCTCAAGTTGCAAGTTGTGGGGGAGGTTTAGGTTGGATATCAGGAAAACCTTTTTCACTAGGAGGGTGGTGAAGCACTGGAATGGGTTACCTAGGGAGGTGGTGGAATCTCCTTCCTTAGAGGTTTTTAAGGTCAGGCTTGACAAAGCCCTGGCTGGGATGATTTAGTTGGGGATTGGTCCTGCTTTGAGCAGGGGGTTGGACTAGATGACCTCCTGAGGTCCCTTCCAACCCTGATATTCTATGATTCCGTGATTCTATGAATACGCTTGCAGGTAAACCACATTCAGCATCGGGCCAGTTGCACCCATTGCTAATGCCTGTTGTCACTAATGTGTAATTTTGCTGGGGTAGGCAAGCCCTTAACAGCACTGTGCGCAACAACTTTGTATACACCGTAGTAAATGATGAGAAAGAGCCAATATCTACACCCCCAGCCTTCCAGCATTTGATGGGAATAGTTCAAAGGCTGCTGCTTGCTCTCTCTTGCCTGGTTTGCCTCCTATCATTAATTACTCTTATTATTTATTGACACAGCACCACATGCATGGAGTTTTCCAGACAGAAATAACCCTGCCCTGAAGATAAAGGCCCAATCCTTTAAACTGTCTGTGCAAAGAACACCCATGGACTTCACTGAGGGTCCCTCACCCAGAGGGTTTGCACAGTAAGGCCCTGGGTTAGTTTACAAAGGCTTAGGCACAAACTGGCTTATAAGCCTTTGCAAGGGAGTAAGGAGCTGTAGGCTGCCCCTTTTCTCCCTGTGCATGCTACCCCCAGTGTGGGTGACAATCCGGGAGAGAGTAGTCGCACAACTCCCACTCCTGCACAGGTAGGCTTGAATCCTCCCTCCTAGTCCACCATTATTTATTTTTATTACAAGAGCGTCAAGGAGTCTCCATCTCGGGGCCGAGACCCCACTGTGCCATGTGCTGTACGAACACAGAACAAACCAATGGCCCCTGTGCCAAAGAGCTTCCAGGCTCAGTATAAGACCAGAGACCACAGGTGGCTAGAGACAGGTGGAGGAGTACACTGAACAATGAGGCAATACTGGTCAGTGTGAGCTGGGGGGAAGGAGAAGCTATTCCAGGCATAGGGCTGGCACAATTTACTTCCCCTAGGGAGCAAAGGGAAAGTAGAAATCACACTGTAATTCAGCCACAAGCCAGCCCCTCCTCTGCTCATTGGGCAGCATAACTCTGCCTGATTATCACTACAAAAGGTTTTTTTCTCCGGCTGATAATAGCTCACCTTAATTGATCACACTCGTTATAGTGTGTATGGCAATACCCATCGTTTCATGTTCTCTATCTTCCTACTGTATTTTCCACTGCGTACATCCAATGAAGTGGGTTTTAACCCACGAAAGCTTATGCTCAAATAAATTTGTTAGTCTCTAAGGTGCCACAAGTGCTCCTTGTGCTTTTTGCTGATACAGTCTAACACGGCTGCCACTCTGAAATCTGCTCTGCTCGTTACTCAGGTCAGATTGCAAGATGCCAGCCTGGTCCTTTCTAAGAACATCCACTGCGAGTGGGGTGCATATCACAAGCCTAATCCGTGGGAAAGAAACAATGCCTCCTATTTGCAGGGAGAGGTGGGAAGAAGAGAAAGAGGCTTGCAGGAAAGGAAGTGAATCATCCAGAATGATTTCTAATTAGAGGGAGCAATGTAGCGGTGACCTTTAGTGCACAGTTAACATTATGCTGTGGTTAAGGCTCATTGGCAGTGCTGCGTTATCAAGCAATAAAAGTTGTAAAATGCAAATGTGTTTTGTGTGTAGTATGGGGTCTGTAGGGGGCATGCTGTACTTCTGCTCCAATGCTCCCCACTCTCGCTGGGCAACTACCCCCACTGCCAACTCCAAAGTGCCCCACCCTGATTCCACTCCTTGGCACTTCCCCAGACAATAGGCATATCACAGACCAGGCTGGCTGGCCGGCCAACTGTCTTGGTACATACTTTATCAACCACCTGTGCCCTGACCACTGTATGACCCCTGCTGCTACAGCATGAGCCTACAAGGGCTGGGAGGGAACAACCCTGCTATTTCTGAGAGACAATCAAGTCAGTTAGCAGTAATTAGAATCCTAACCAATTTAAATCATTTACAGCTCCCAGGCAATTATGTGATAGCTCTTATCAACCCCAGAGTCCTAAGATGTTATTTGAAGAAGGCCATAAACCATGAATGGGTGTTGGCAGGACTGAAAATGGGGGGGGTGGAATTGAGTGAGGAAACCTGGTAATGAAAGGCAAAGTTTAAACCTGAAAGGCCCTTCCCTAAGCTTCCACCTTGAGAGGGAGAGATCCACCACCATAACATAGCCTGTCTAAGGGAAAAGAAATTTTCATTGCTGTAAGTAATCTTAATCTATGTTGCAGTGTCTATTTGCAAATGATCCCATAACATCACCCCTCATCAGCTATTCCCCACCATTTCTGCTGATCAAGAGGGTAGTCTCACATTTTTAGGATGGATGAAATCAGTGCCTCAAAAGTCCTTTAAATCTAGAGTGGACAAAGTACTGGAGTGGAGAATGTGTTGTAAAGGAACCAACCTTTGGGGCCAGTGCTGAGACTAATGCCAAGATGTATTTTAACACTGTAGCACTTTTCCCTTTTTAATTTCTATAGCTCTGTGGAAAACTGAAAGATTGTCTCAACTCCCCTAATACAGCAACAGGCAATTATTTTAAATTACCCAAGAAACACCCCTCAGTGTGCCCATTCATATTTTGTTAAGCTTCCTTTTCCAAAAAATCATACATGTGTCTTTAAAGTTATACATCTCAAAGAATTAAATCTAAAACCTAATTAAAACATGTCTTCAAAAAAGGACAGTCGCTGGTTGGATGTAAGAATATCCCTAGTCACATTAGATAGGATACAAAATATAAGGGATATAAACCCTCATGCTTCAGGACATAGACAACCACTAATTGACAGGGGTAGGAAGGAACTTGCCCTGTGGGTCGATTATTCCATTATTGCCCATTTAGGGGATTCTTACAACTTCCTCTGAACTTTACTGGTCACTGCTAGAGATAGGACACTGGACTAGAGAAGAAGGATGACACAGTGGTTAGAGTTGTAACCTGAGGCTTAAAAGACCTGGGTTCAACTTCCTGTGTGGCCTTTGGCAAGTCATTTAGATAAAACACATCCTGAGTCTTAGCAAGGGACTAGACTAGATTACCTTTGCAATCCTTTCTAATCTTGTGATTGTGATTTAGGGCTGGTCTATACTGGGAACTTATATCGGCATAGCTGTGTCTCACAGGGGTATGAAAAATCCACACCCTGATGTAACTAACCTCTGGTGTAGACAGTGCTTGGCGGGTAGGAGAATTCTTCTAGCTACCAGCCCTGGAGGAGGCGGTTTGCCTATGCCAACTGGAGAACCCCCTCCCACTGGTGGGGCTAGTGTCTACACTGAAGCACTAGAGTGGTGCAGCTGTGCTGCTCTAGCCATTTAAGTGTAGCCATACCCTCAATCTCTCTAAAATGGGGAGAATAGCACTGCCCTGCCTTGTAGGGATGTTGTGAGGAGAAATACACTAAAGACTGTGAGGCGCTCAGATACTACAGAGATGGGGCCTGATAAATAACTTGTATTACTGGTCTGACCTGGCATAGTAATTCATGTTACTAACTGCAAAGACCCTCACAATCATGGGCATGAAGTGTACACCTGAGCACATTAAAATCTCCTTTACCTACATGTGTCGTTCCAGAGTCCATGTGGATGCTAAAGATCCCTGGGTACTTTACATACTAAGAGAGATAGTAAGAGAGAGTCCCAATGTCATAGATATTGTTTCCAATTTCAGTATCCACGTTCTAACATACAAGGTGAGATGGGAGCTATTGCCGAGCTTAAGGGTAGACCTCTCTGCCTGCACAGCCTCTGCCCTTCCAGCAGCTCACTCGTTCTTTTTGTGAAGAGCTTTAAGGAGCAGGAGTATGTATAAAAGATGGTAAGAGGTGTATAAATGCTATTTAATGCTAATCAGTTTGATTCTGCTCTAAATTTGTTATACAAACATTTGCCTTGTGTGCTCTAGTTACTGTGCTCAATGACATACCTTGCTTCCTGGGTAGTGTTCATCAAACAGCAGGAACTGTATTGTCATGACTGCTGTTTGGTCAGGGCTGACCCTAGGACTGAATGAGATGAGGCAGCCTGGAGGAATCAGGCTATTCAGGGATCCCAGGCAAATGCAAACTTTGCTGAAAGCTAACATCTTATTGCCAGGAGCACATACAGCATGGCACTCCTTTTCTTCTTCGGGTGGGGTGGGAGGGGTGTCTCTGGGCTTCTGGCTTCATTCAGGAATCCAGTCACAACCTGGAAGAAAAAACAGGCCCAGAGCAAAAGCAACAGTGTGAGAGAGAGACTGAAACAGGGCTGACAGGCCAACTGCAAGTGAGTAACAGGAGGTGAATGGTCCTGGAGAAAGATTCCTGATTCAAAGTAATAAGAATTTGACAGGAAGGATGAAGATGTGAGGCCAAGGTTTCAGTGCAGCTGCATCTATTTACAGCAGAGGACTGGTCCTTTGGCCTTTGCCTAGAAAACTGTCATCCCTAGGTTAACGCTGCTTATGCCATTCACAACTTACCCTAAATGGAGAGGGATTTTAGTTATGTATTTCCTCATCCAAAGACTCTGTCTGATGCTGGGTAATGCTGACAAAGCATGTAGGGGGATCCTGTCACAATCAGAAAAATTTCCCACTGCCATAGTCATAGTCTTGGTCTATGTGACCAACTTATGTCGGTGTATCCACTTTGCTCAGGGGTGTAGAGAGACAAAGGGCAAGTCTACACAACCAGATTAAGTTGATCTAAGTTACGTCAACATACAGCCATCACAGTAATTGAATCCGTTTTACACATCCACACTATGCTCCTGGTGTCAGTGGTGTGTGTCCTCACCAGGAGTGCTTGCACCGATTTAACTGCCAGTGTGGGGCATTGTGGGACGGTTTCTGAAAGGCAGCAATAAACTAAGCAATGCAGCATCTACGCTGACACTGTGTCAACCTACCTGCATCAACTTAAGCGCTTGGCTTCTCACAAAGTTAGAGTGAAATCTGTGTAGTGGGCGAGTTACATTGGTGGGAGCTACAAATTAGTGTAGACTCTTACAGAGTTAGGCCAACATAAGGCATCTTACATTGACCTAACTCCAGTGCTTAATTTGAGCAAGGGCTGAGCCCTGATACCTCTAGGCTTGGCAGCTCATAGTCCCAGCACCTGTGGGCTTGCTGTGTCCGTTATGAAAGCAAAAAAAATTGCTTGAGCCCCAGCACCTAATTGCTTGAGCCCTGGCACCTCTTTCATTACAAATTAAACACCCGTCTAACTCCGTAGACCAGGCTGTAGTTATATCGACCTAACACCTGGTGTAGACCGCACTCTGTCAATGAGAGGACTTCTCCCGTTGAATAGCTACTGCCTTTCGGGGAGGCAGAGAAGCACGCCTGTCGGCGTAGATAGCATCTTCACTAAGCTGTGCCTCTGTAAGTGTAGACAAGCCCTTAGGCTAGTTCAGACAAAGCCAAACCTCCAGTCATAGGAGGCCCCCACATCATGGGGTCCCATCATATCTGCTCTCAGTAGGAAATCTAAAAGCCTGTAATTTTTGTCTTCCAAATAGCAGAGAAAATAATGGACAGGAGAAAAAGGGAGTGACAGCTAAGAGAGAAATCTTAGGGGTTTTTATTTTCCCATTGCGGGCAGGTGTGAAGAAGACCTATAGAAAAAGGGTCAGAACAGATTCACTGTTACAAAGCCAGCTAATTTCCAGGTGTCTGAAATCCAGGTTTGCCGTGACCACAAGGGAGTGCTGTGCAATGGAAGATGGAGACTTTTGGTGAGAGTAGGGTGGAGGGTTTCATAGATTCCAAGACCAGAAGGGACCATTGTGATCATCTAATTTGACCTTCTGGATAGCATCAGCCGTAGGACTTCCCTGAATTAATTCCTTGAGCAGATGTCTTAGAAAAGCATCCAATCTTGATTTAAAAATTTCCAGTGATGGAGACTCTACCACAAACATAGGTACATTTTTCCAGTGGTAAATTACTCTTTGTCAAAAACGTATGCCTTATTCCCAGTCTGAATTTGTCTAGCTTCAGCTTCCAACCATTCGATTGTGTTAATCTTTCTCTGCTAGAGTGAAGAGCCTATTATTAAATATTTGTTCCCCAGGTAGGTACTTACAGACTGTAGTCAAGGCATCCCTTAACCTTCTCTTTGTTAAGAGAAATAGATTGAGCTCCTTGAGTCTATCACTATGAAGTACGTTTTCTAATCCTTTAATCATTCTCATGACTGAGCTGCACTCAGAAATGGAGCTGGGCAAAGTATTTTCAGCAAATAGTTTATTTGCCAAAAAATGCAGTTGACTGAAATCTTATGACTTCAAGTCAAGTGCAACATAGTCCTGGACCAAAAAAAATGAGGAGGGGGAAGAAATTCTGAAAAAGCCACAAGTTTGTTTTTCAAAACAAAATGTTTCAACTTTTCAAAATGTTCTGTTTCTAAATTCACTTAGATTGAGCTCTTTAAAAGGGACAAAAACCACCCATAAATGTTTCATTTAGAATGAAACAGCTAGTTCAACCCGAAATGAATTTTTATCATTCTTCGTTTTGGTGAGGGGAACCACCACCCCACCCCACCCCCACTGATGTTTTGGGTTGACCCAAAATGACTTTTGTTTCTGTTTTTGGTTCAGCCACCAAACCAGAAAATCATGTATACACTCCGCTTCCTGAGGAGAGCTATCTACAGTGCTTAATGGTCATGGAGCCACAGAGTCTATGCCCCAGCGTGTAACCAGTCTCCTGGGAATGACCCCTTTAGTGTGCCAGGATTCTTAGTTCCACAAGGCAGGCCTGTGGCTTCCACCACTCTATGACTGGGCCTTCAGTGCCAGCCAACCCTTTATTAGTTACCTGACATTCAGAATCAGAAAGTCCTTAGGTTAGCAAAGCAAGGCAGAAATTAAGCCAGAGTCCATCCTGGTCAAACCAAGCCCTGGTGGGTGAGCCAGCCAAGCTATGATGGACTCCATCTGTGGCTCTCCCCATTTTCTCCAAGTTCCTGAGTCCCCGCCAGAAAACTTCCTCCTTCCAATCACCTGACACCTTGTTCCCCAGCTTAGTTCCCAAGTCCCGTCTGCTGGGGTTTCTTGTTGTTGTTGGTTGGTCACTCGTCGGGACATCTTTGTCTTCCTGGACTGTCTGTTGATTTGGGTCGGTTTGTGCCAGTTCTTTAATGACTATATTAATTCCCCCCAGACAGAAAGGTAGTCCATATACTCTGCAGCGCTGTTCCAGGAGCAGTGTTTGCACCCACTGGGTAGCAATGCAATGTAGCAAGGGAAACTGAGGCATGCCTAGGATTCATTGAAATATTACAGAAAATTCTCATTTCATCACAAAAACAACTGTACTGAACCTATGAATTTATCAACCAATCTGCATATACACGTGTATTATAGGTGGGGCTGATAATTCCACATTTTATTAAGGTTGTCTGACACTTCCCATTACAAGACTCTTTTTGGTTGCTTATAAATTTATGAAACTCTGTTTAGGCTGAAATTTTCCATGCCAGGTTTCTCCTGGAAGCTGAATCTTTCTGGAAAATTTCAGCCAAAGTGGTTTGTCTGTTTCCAAGAACAAAGCTAAGGGGGGGGAAACGTGTTTTTTCTCTTGTGTTTGGAAAAAGTCTTGAGACCTTTTGATTTAAAATGTTCTAGCATCTCCATGCTTTGGAGCTGGGACTTTGAAAGTTGGCAGGAAGGTGGCATTTGTATCAAGGATTTGGCAGGTGTCCAATGGGAGGGCAAATAGTATGTGATCATTGTCGTTAAAGACTGCATATGTAGAAGGGAGCAAATTAAGGATGCACTGGCACCCTTAAGTCTGGATTTCCTAGCTTTTGAGTGCTTGATTTTGCCGTTTTTAACATTGTTTTTTGTGTGGTAATCTTTTAGAAGAGGCTTCTGGCAGCAGAGAGGTAGGGCCAGTTTAAAAGACTCTTGCCAAGAACTCATTCTCTTTTCCTTATCTATGCCCCCAGTGTGACCCAGGTCCTCGTCCTAGCATCTCTAGCCCTGTCCCTCAGGTATGGCTCAACAGAGAAAAGCATTTCCAGTCAGGAGATCAGGCCAAAGTAAGAAATGACATGGAGCTTAAGGGGAAAGGAGGGAATGCAACTGTGGGGAAAGGCAGAAAGGGAGAAATAGGCAGCGAGGATGAAGATCAGTTACGTATTTACCTGCCTTTGCGGCTAAAACCTCCATAGATTATTTTTTTTTAAAAAATTAAGAGGTTGGTATGGCAGGTATTTTAAAAAGAAAATCCTCCCCCACCACAAACCCTTTAAACACAATGAGCATAGGGTTACCTTATACTTTAAAAGTGATGAGATCCCAACAATGGACTATTGTGAGTAGATGTATGACTGAGATACCATCAAAGTCCTAGCCAATCAATCAGAATGCAGCTTTCCACAATCACTGTCCCTAGCCACACTCTGAGGCAGAACAATATGTGGGGAACAATCATACGCATATATGAGCAGAAAGATTAATTGAATTTTGTTAACAAATTAACTTTTGTGATGTCTGTTGGAGCTCAGTAGGGATTCAGGGATGCTGAACACATCACGGTAATGAAATGTCAGTCTCTTTCAAGGATGAGGTGTGAAATGTGTTGTTGGTATAGGTCAAATATGAGCTATTCTTAGAAAGAAGATACTGGGCTGGATGGACCACAGATGTTTCTTGGTAAAGTAATTCTTGTACTCCCAGAAAAAGGATAGATTGCGCAATAGAGGTTTGGTAAGATGTAGCCATGGTTCCTTCAGAAACACAGTTCTGATTTTCTATAAATCTAGATCATAAAGGGGATTGAAGTTTAAAAAGTGCTGAGGCCCTAGTGAATGATGAAGCACGCGCATGGTATCTATCCTAGCTAGAGCCATTTGAATAATTGATGGTTTGGTGACCAAATCAACAGATCAGGGGTGGTGGGGGAGGGGATTCAGTTCATTTCAAACTTTAACGGAATGTTTCCACTTTTTGTTTTATTAAAAAAAAAAAATACTTGGGGGTGGGGTGGGTATTCTGGTCAAATAACACATTTTGAATGTTAATTCAAACCATTTTCTAAATGAATTGTTTTGGCATTTTTGAAATTTTGTTTTCAGTTTTGATTTTGGTTTGGTTTTTTGTTTTTTCCCCTGAAACAATTTGCCAAATGTGACTGAAATTTGCAAATAATTTCAATGTCCCCGCAAAATGCATTTTTTTTAGCAAATTTATTATTTGCTGAAATAAATTAACTCAATTTTAATCATAACCCTCTCCCTTCCTCCATCCCAATGAGCCGGGATTCTAGAAGAACTGGAATCCTTGCTTGTTACCAAAAGGTACAATAAGTACATAGGTACTTCTCAGATCTAACAATTTCTTTTTTAAAACACAACTTTGCCCTGTGCTTCATTAATAATTATCTTATCCAGTCAGTAATATGGCTTATATGATAAAGCATCAAGACAAAGTTCAGTTTGGATAGTAACTGATGCAGAAGAGGAACTTGATACCAGCATGACACTGGATTCTCCAGGGGTGTGGTGTTCATTGTCTTTGGGGTGAGATGGAATGGGAAGGACCGAGGCACCCGTGGATTAAAATGTCAATTTGGAGTCAGCCCTGCGGCTTTAGCATTCATGGCATACAGAAGGCCTAGATTTGAGTCTGATCACAATTCATTGCTCCTTGGGTCAACAAACTGTGTAAATACAAGGACATGTGCCCCAAGCCCTTAGGGTGTTTCTTCATGGTGACCCTCCTCTAGCTGAGCCATTATGTCTGCCAACTAGTAGCTACTTAGTGGTAGAAATGATGGAGTGTAGACAGGGGCACTGGAACAGTTTTTACAGTGGGGGGGGTGCTGAGAGCCATTGAACCAAACTGTAAACCCTGGATAGGATGGAAAGCACTTCAAGCTGGGGGGGGGGGGGGTGCTGCAGCACCCCCTGCCCCCCCCCCAGTTCTAGCACCTATGTGTAGACACAACTTTTTGTGTCCTAATTCTACTCCAAGGGAGAAAGAGCTTCCTGAGCCCTGTCTCCACCACTGCTAGTACTGGAGGAGCTCCAACAGGAGTGAACTGGGGGTGGGGTCCTTATTGTCCTGGTGTTCTTCCACGTCAGCACAGAAGAGGCTTGCACTGTTCCATGGGCAGAGGACTTGCATCTTCAGCATTGTTTAACTGGATACTTTCAACCACATAAAATTGGCTTTATAAAGAAAAAAACAAACCATGTGCCAGAAAATCTAATGCATGAGCCACTGAGACTATTGCAGGACTTTCATTGTTTGCACCATGTCAGTCTGGGACTACTTGTTTGTGGGGGAAACTACAGGGGAAATATATTCAGATGCTGAACTTATGAACCTCTTCTTTCACCTGCACCTGAACCCTGCTAAATGGTTTTACAACTGTTATTGCTTTATAGCCCATGACTGTAAATTCTTCCATTACATTTTATTACTTGAAGATAAAAATGTGTGCCTGGGGTTTATATTTATGTATAAATATGTGTACGCACTTACACACCGGGTGATTGATAGATTAGATAGAGGAGATGCAGAACAGTGCACGTTAGAGATCTGAGGGCACTCTTAGATTTGAATCCATGTTGCAACTGCAATGAAGTCAGCTCTGCGTCCATGCAAGGCAAACAGAACTATGGAACCTTTCATGCTGTGAAAGGGAAGAATCCATGGCCTTACAAAAGGTAGCCAGGAGATTTCCTTCTCCCTCCCGCAGTATTGCCAAACCTAACTGTTCAAAAATCATGAGGCAGGCCCCCCAAAATCAGGAGATTGGTTTACAACTCATGAGTCTTTTAAAAATAACAAATCAGGGATTCTTTTTACTTTCTTTCTAGGGTGTGTTTTGTATTTGTTTTTTGAGGCCTTGGGTCTTATGATTGCTAGCATTTCTCCACAATCCTGACTACTTCAAATTTCCTTTTTTAATGCAAACTGAGGTGCTAGTGTAATCACGTGCCTCCAAGAGCTGGGGCTTTAAAATAAAAAACACCAAATATTGCAAGACTCCCAATAAAAATCATGGCAATTGGTGATGCTACTCCCACTACCCTCTCTCTACATAAAATTTATTCAAAGATGAACTCTAAAGGTGGAAAACTTCTTTATGCCTTTGATTTCTCCATTCCATGTTTTTTCTAGGTGGTTTTACATTAGAAATACAGTAGAACCCTTATTATATGAACTGATTAGGGACTGAGGAGAAACTGACCTCTTCAGATGCTTACCCCAAGTCTGAGCTTTTGCACGTCCACATCCTTTTAGCTGGAAATCTTGCAAGGGCTGGCTTTCTCACAAGATTTCTGGTGCTTCCTGCTTTAGCAAATCAAAAATAATGGGTGGGTGAGAGGGAGTTAATCAGATGTTTCAGAAGCTTCAAAAGTAATTCAGACCAGTTCAAGTTCAGTTCTAGAAATGGGCAACAGTTAAAGTCGGGGGCGGGGGAGGAAGGGAGGTTTTTATTTTATTTAAAATGATTCCCTCATCCCTACTAACTGTGTGCTTTATAGAGAGAGCCAATCATAAATTTGAAGCTGATAGTAAAGGAACAGGTGTACGATGAGATTTTAAAAGGATAAGTGACTCAAGGCTTACAGAGACTGGGGAAAATCCAGTGCTAGATAGATGGAGCCCAGCTAAACAGAGAATAGGGAACAGTATGTATGTTGCAACTTCAGAAAGCTGTTGACTCGATTCAAAATCACTAACCCTTCCATTATGCGAGATAATAACGAACTTGTCTTTCTCAACTTGTCCACATCTCGTTGGCTATTCTTTGACTTGATCTGCCTCCCTTGCTTAACTAGTCCAGGTAAGATGCCACAAGGTTTTTCCTGAAAATTAATTGGTTTGCAAGATCTCAAAAGACAAGAAATATGTGTAAATGTTGTGGTTTTTTTTTAAATTGAATTATCATTCTCTTTTAACAAAGCTTTGAGACAATTTAGCTTTTTGGGGAATCTATGGAATCTGATTTCCTGGTTACTCTTCCAGAGGGAATGTCATTGCAACCACTGCACCAGTAATTAATTAACTCTCTCCAATCGATTGGGAGAGCCACTACATTGTAAAGCCCCTGTTTCCCTTCTTACGCTACTGTCTGAGACATTTCAGCCCCAGTGAGACTTCGTTTCAGCCAGGAGGGAACTCTTCTATATGGCTAGAACCAAAGTAATGTATCCCCATTAATGCAGGGTTAGTGTGAAGAGGACACGGGAAAATATGTTGCGTGTGTCCAGATTGCATGGCTAAGGACTGAAGTCAGGCAGCGACAAAGTTTTGGTTGTCCACCCAACCATGAAATCCGATGTTAATGTTACCATGTCAGACAACATTCATGGCCTAAAGCAATGACCTCACTGCTGCATTCGGTATTGTCTCCAGTTGTGAATTATTTCACTTGTGACAGCAGAGTTGAAAGACAACAGACCCTCCCCATGCCAAGTAGGGTTCTGTGCATGTCAGTAGCCAGAGATAAGGTGGGGGAGGTAATATCTTCTATTAGACCATCTTCTGTTGGTGAGAGAGACAAACTTTTGAGCTCCACAGAGCTCTTTCTCTGGTCAGAGGTCTGAGTAGTCAAGCAGGTCAGAGATCTGAGTACCCATTCATTTCTAAGCAGTGAATAAATCCATTTCCATGGGTGGGTCAAAAGGATGACTGGAATCTAGGTTTCCAGCATCCCCTGTCCTTTTTGCTGGCATCTCTTAGCACTCATGTTCTCTGGGAAGTTATCTGAACTGCACAGACATTTGTCTCCTGCCAAGTAATGGCTGTGTGTATTGATTCTGAATGTGTGCCATCATTTCTCTCTCTGTTCCTGTCCCAGGGTGACGGAGGATTTAAACTTTGAGCTCTTTTCCAGCCGTTGTCAACTTCTTCTGTCTTTTTTGATCCATACATCCAAGGAAAAAGTGCAGAGTTGGGGGCACTAGAGACTGGGATCTCTGCTCTTGGTACTGGCCACACCCCTGCCAGTCATATTTCTCTGGGCTTTCCTGAGTTTTCATGTTTATCATGCTCTTTCAGTGACTGGCCATAGGAAGTTAAGATATATACCTGACATCTGCCTTCACCGCTGATACAAAGCTGAGGCTCATTGATGCTCCTAGCAACCCTCCCATCCACACTCCCCACTGAGGCCGCTGACACTGGGGGTAAGGGATAGCTCAGTGGTTTGAGCATTGGCCTGCTAAACCCAGGGTTGTGAGTTCAATCCTTGAGGGACCCATTTAAGGATCTGGGGGAAAAATTGGGGATTGGCCTTGCTTTGAGCGGGGAGGTTGGACTACCAGCATAAGTGGTAGCACTGTGTACACCGTGTTGGCGGAAGAGCTTCTCCCCCCGACATAGCTACTGTTGCTCATGGAGGTGGGTTTATTATGTCGACGTGAGAGCTCTCTCTCCCACCGGCATAGAGCGGCACTGTTGAATCAGTACAGCCGTGCCACTGTAAGCTCTGTAGTGTAGGAAGTACCATCTGCCAAGTAGTTGTGCTAAAAGTTCCCATCACCAGCAAAAGCAGTGGTAAAGGTGACAAAGATCCCATCACCCTGTTAAATTGGGGGAGGGGGGTTGTTTTGTTTTTTTGTTTTTTAAATTTGGCCTTTCTGTCGCCGGCTGGAGGTGTGAGTGGCCTGGTTTTTGGGGTGTTTGTGTTTTGGTTTTGGTTCTGGTTCCCCCTCTCCCCCCTCCCCCCAAACTTATGGAAAACACATCCAGTCAAGCTACCAACAAGACTTATCCTCCAGAGTCTAGAAGGGCCAAGAGGAGACATTGACCAATCAGGAGCCAGCAGGCTAGTTAAGAAGGCTTGTTTAAGTTCTCTGAATTTCAATGCTGAGTGGGGCTGGGACAGGAGAGTGCCTCAGTGCAGGCCCTTTGCTTAAACGCTGAGGCTAAGCAATCCCCGTCTGTGTTTTGGTTTAAAGGTGAAGACACTCAAATCCTGAGATGGTTAGTGTGAATATTTCAGACTGATGCCAAGCTCGTGGCAGAAGTTGTGCTGCTCGAGCCTGGCTACCACACACTGATTTTTGCAAATACCAAAACATGTTATAGCTTCACTTTGAATTTGTCACACAAAGAAATGGTGACTTTTTAGTAGATGTTCACTGCAAAAACAGGGGAACTTGGCATGGAAGGCTGCATGGTCTGTCAGCTTTATAGTTAATTCTTCCAGATCATGAATTCTAATCCCAGCTAGGCCGCTGACCTGTCTGGCCTCTGACAAGTCACTCTACCTTTCTGAATCTGTTTTCCTATCTGTAAAATAGCAGTTATGATACTTACAGGGATACCGGGATGTTTTATTACTTAACATTTGCACAGGGCTTTGAACATAGAAAATGCAATATCCGTGCTAAGGGTGACTTGCTGCTGGGTGGAATTCTGTGGTGGTCATGTCTGAGGGCATGGCTAGCCTGAAGTTTTATGAGGATCTATCCAGCTCCTTCAGCGTCTGTGACCATTTTGCCTGAAAACCAGAACATCCCCTGCTCCCAACTTCCTCCCTGTGGTACACACAGAGCCCTTGGATGTGTGGGGCTGAACTGCATAGGTAGCCGAGATCCCAGACCTCCACTGTGGGAACCTATCTAACTGCCCCAGGAGTCTGGATCTAATGGATCACACAAAGGCAAACCTACAGTTGCAGGAAGCTCAGTGAAGAACATCCTGAC
Organism: Lepidochelys kempii; assembly: GCF_965140285.1. Lineage (NCBI taxonomy): Eukaryota > Metazoa > Chordata > Testudines > Cheloniidae > Lepidochelys > Lepidochelys kempii. Next base: position 256,711,502 of record NC_136380.1, read on the forward strand.
TGAAAACAGAAAGGGTGATCTAGTGACTAGGGCACCCAGAAGATCTGGGATCTGCTTCTGGCTCAGCCACAGGTGCCACACATGCCCTTGAGCAAGTCACTTAATCTACCCTGTGCCTCAGTTCCCCATCTGTAAAATGGGGGTAATGTGTGAGGCTAAAATCCTTTAATGACTTGGAGGTGCTCATATATTATGGGGATGGCGGCCATATGGGTACCTAGGTTGGGGTGTGGTCTTCTGCCTTACTCAGCTCATTGCATCACCGATACAGGGTGCTGAAGTTGCAAAGTGATGATTCACAGCAGAAATCCTGCTTCTGGCCCCACTTAGGTGCACAGTAAGAGTCACTCCAGAATACAGGATAATTATGAAACAACAATTTTGTCTCATGATTGCCCATTGAAACAAATCAGAGCCAAATGCAGTTCAAGTATTCCCTGCAGCTAGTGCAGGTACCAATTAAGTGGTGTGTTTTTGTTTGTTTGTTTTTCCCCTACATGGGGATAAACCAATAAGCATGTAACTGTTCATCCATTACTGCATCAGTTCATACAGGTAGATAAGGGTCCCTCCTCCAAAGCCAATGCTAGAAGCGACTGGATGAGTCTGCTTTGATTTAATGTTGGGTGGTAGACACCTTCTCCGGAAGCCTCTGATTTGACACCTCCCACTCAGTGCCTTGGCTGATCAGACTATAGTGTCACATTTGCCTCCAAATCGCCAAGTTGGCCAGCTTGTACACGCTCATGCCACATGTCAGAAGAACCTCCTTACCTGTATGAGCAAGTATGACCTGTGGGGTGGTAACACTTATCACTTAATATGATAAGCAGTGTGATCTAATGGATACAGCACTGCATGGGACTCAACAAATGTGAGTTCTATTCCTGGCTCTGATCCGATCTGCTTAGTGACCCTGATCAAGTCATTTCCCTGCTATGTGCCTCAGTTTCCCTTCCCCACCCCTTGTCTGTTTTGACTATAAGCTCTTAAGGGTAGGGACTGTCTCCTATTACGTGCTTGTACTGTTCCTAGCACAATCAACCCATAACCTTGGTTGGAGCCTCTAGGCCCTACTGTAATACAAATAATAAATATCTTCACAGCACTGTACAAACATTAACCAGTTGTGTCTATCCTTTAAAGTTGTGCTGTTTGCTCCCCTTTGAGGGAAATATTTTTATTAGATTCTATGAGTTATCATTTATATAGCACCAAGAGTGTGCTTGGCATTTAGTTATTCTTAATCTAAACTGCTGTAGATGCAGTCTCGCTCAGGCTACATTGATGAGTACAGTATTTTATTTATTTTTAATATTGCAGTAGCACCCAGGAACCTGAGATATGGACCATTCTGCTCACCTTTGTACAGTCACAGAACAAAAGGGCAGTCTTTGTCCCCAAAGAGCTGTGTAAATTATTGTCATAATTAATCATCCTTACAGGTCTCTGACATAAGCAACTCTGATTACCAAGTGAGAGAGGTTAAATGATTGATCCAAGGCCACAGAGCAAGTCAGTGACAAGAAAGGACTAAACTCCAGACTCCCAGAGCCACTCCAGTTTCTTTCAACTGATTCATCTCTGAAGAAACCCAGCCACCAACATGCCTCAGAAAGCTGGTTGGAAAATGCTGATTATTTTTCGTGGGAAAATTAATTGCCCATGAAATTTTGTTTGGGGTAAGAAACCAAAACCTGTAAAGCTTTCCATTTTTGAAAACCATTTTCAGCCCAAAAAAAGGGCTTTTGGTGAAAATTTTCAGTGTCTGAAATCCCCAAACTGGAAACTTACCCCAAACAAATTTTTTACTAACCATGTTTGTGTCCTATTTATCATAAAAGCAGGTAATTTCAACTAAAATATTCATTTTCCATCAATGTTTTCAAAAAGCTGTTTTTCTTTGGGGGAAAAAATGTTTCATCAAAAAAGTCAGCCACCTCTAATGCTCAGCATGCTGGATGTATCTGCAGTATCATGAAAACGCTGCTTTTGAGCAGACATGAGCATTGGACTAGATGTGGCCTAGGGTTAAGAGGGACCGGCATCTGCTGAGACGTATGTCCTTGTACTGAGTGATCCAAATTCAAAACCCTCTGTTTTCATAACAGAAAAATGTCTTGAAACATCTCCCTTCTTCTGGTGCGTGGTGGTGGTCTTTTCTCTTCTCTCTGATCACTTGAATTCGTCCATGCCTTATTCCATCGAAGTGTGACCCAGGGAGGCCCTTTGTCCGGTTTAAAGCTGGACTGTCCTAGTTTTGTGGTCTGTCTGCTGGGGACTTAGCACCAGACCAGGGTTTGTCTGGTGAAATGCCGATGGAGGAGGGGACAGTGCCTCCATGCAGAGTGGTGGGGGATGCGCCATTGGCCACCTTAAAAGAACCTCACTTTGCTATAGTAAAGATGCCGTGAGGAAGTGACTCAGAGGGAAATGGATGTCACTCAAAAGCTCCCTCTCTTGTTTACGAGAGGACATAAGCCTGGTGGGAGATTTTCCTGCTGCACTCCTATTCCCCAGACATTATCCTAATTTCTGAAAGAGGAAACAGACACTTCCCACCAGTAAATTGGTCCTCTTCTGTGAGAAAGAAAAGGGCTGCTCTGCAGGGTCTCTTTCCCTGCTTCTCTTTCTCATTGTTCTCTCCACACCTGGGAGCTGCATTGGTGTGTTTTCCCCGCTTTGTGTTATCTGCCGTACTATATCGCGAAAGTTGCTCTGCTGTCATCTGCCCTGATGTAGAATAGGCACATCTGGTAGAAGAGATTGGGCAGAAAGTAAATCAAGTAGGCCACAAAATTAATGGGCTTAATCTGCAGCAAGGGAGATTTAGGTTCGATGTTAAGAAAAACTTTGTAACTATAAGGATAGTTAAGCTCTGGAACAGGCTTGCAAGGGCGGTTGTGGACTCGCCGTCATTGGAGATTTTTTAAGAACACATTGGACAAACACCTGTCAGGGATGGTCTAGATCTACTTGGTCCAGCCTCAGTGCAGGGGCTGGACTTGATGACCTCTCAAGGTCCCCTCCAGCTCTACATATCTATGATTCTATAGACCTGAAGAGGCAAAGCATAGCTCCAAGTTAGAGAAGAAGGCAAAATATTCATGTTGATCTTTGAAATGCTCAGAAATTTGAGATCTCATTTTTGCCAGATGATCTCACTGAAACTGGATAGCTGTTTTGGCAGGGAACAACCATGTTAAAGGTGACTTCTTTTTTTTTTTTTTTTAAGTCGTGAATTCTCATGGAAACTTAAATAAAAATCCAGCTGTGCAAAAATGGGCAAAAGGGCGGGGGAAGGGAAAGTGTCTTGAAGAGTTTTGGACAACTTTTCACTAGCCTAATTCTCAGAGGCAGGTAACTATCACACTCAATATAGGGTAGATAAAATTCTTCCTACCACAGAGATCCTTTGTTTCCCTGCCTTAGCACACAAGCTCCACGGCCACAGCTTGCCCTGTTTTAGGCCCTGATCTTGCGATCTGATCTGTGCAGGTGGATCCTTGGACCTGTATAAAACCCCATTGATTTGTGCAGGAGGAGGGTCCTGCACAAAGGTCCACGTGTGCAGCATCAATGCATTCATGCGCAGGCTGCATGTACGTTCTCTGCCCTGCTCTGGAGCACCAGGCCACCCTTTGCACTCACAGGTGCTCTGCCACAGCATAAAGGCCGCATGCTCAGATCCCCAGAGACGGGATCTTTCCCTTTATGATTGGAGTCTTTTAAGACTTCCCTTTCACCCTTTCCTTAGCTGGGGCCTCTGAAGCAAATGCACTTCATTTGGACTGAAGCCACCTGTCCCAATAGCTGCTTGCTTGTTTTTTAAAATTTGGTTAACATTTAACTTGTCCAAAAATATGGCCTGCTCCTTCCCACAGTTACAGGGCAGCAGGCATTGCCAGCACACTCTGTCATCATCCGGTAATCCAATGTGTGGCTCAGTTTCAGAGTGTTTATGGACCCAGCTCACTCAGTAGCACTAAAGTGCCTTGGTGCATTATTTTCTTTCATTCCCAAGCTAAAATTCCAGCAGCAAAACTTTCTCCGGGAAATGGCGTCTCCTTTGCCATGTCCCCCGAAGGGCGACACATCACTCATTCTCTTTACTTTCTCACCTCTGCTTGCCCTGTTTGTACTGTGGTGTTTATGATGTAATTATATCTCTCACAGCTGACATCGGCCCCCTTATCACCAGGCTGATTACACTTAACAAGGCATAAACTCCCACTCTCATCCTCTGCCAGGAGTCCAATTTTAAGCTCTAATTGTTTTATAGGCCTTTTGCACTCAGGGAGGGGAAAAAAAGGCGAAAACCTGGTTGCCATTTCAATATGTTGTGGAAAGCACATTTCCCACCCTCCCATCTACACAAGCACATCTTAGGGGCTACACAAATGACCAAAAACTAGCAGGTGTGCATCAATACACCCTGAATGGGCATTCAAAGACCCTGGCTTTTCTCCATCACAGATATGAGCTATTGCATAAAGGCAAGATGTGAAGGCTTCTCTCCACACACCCACTGGTGTTCATTGTGGGGTTTCTTAAACAGAGGTTAGCAGTCAAAGGCAAAGGTCCCTCTCTGCACACCTGCTAGTGATCTGCATAGGACATCGCAAACAGAAATTAAGGCATTGACCATGCAGCCCTGTCTCATCTCCCCCAAGGAGTCTCTGTTTAGGTGTCTTTTACTGAATCCAACCGGCCCCTTTCTGACAAAGAAGGATTTTACATGATCCTGCTGACCTTGGTCCCAGGAGGTACTCGTTCCATTTTCCTTCGTGGTTACTGAAGTTAATGTAAAGGCGAGACAAACCTAAAGTTTTCCCAACATTGACAAGAATGGGAAAACCCTACTGGAATAAAGTGATCAGTCACTGCTCACGGCAGATTGTCACCATCATGGTGCAAACCTCATGGCATTGGGCCACTTCATGGTGGTGTTGACATAAGCTGAATTTGTATCACTTTCAAATCACTTTTGGGACTGGTTTCATTATTAATTATTTATTAAAAGTATATTACAACTGTGCCTAGGGACCGACCGCTAGTTGGTTTCCATTGGGCTAGGCACTGTACAAACACAGAGGAGTAGTTGGCCCCTGCCCCAAAGAGCTTAAAAGCCCAACGGACGAGACAGACCGAGGGTGGGGGAAGGGTTGTGACGCACAATGAGCGAGAACGAGGAGGTGGTGGTAATGTCAGGTTAGTGCTTTATTTCTGTGTTTAACGTTTTGGGGGGGGGGGCTGTTAGGAGAGGACTAGCGAAACAGAAGAAAGAAGGAGGGTGAGGGAGGGAAGACGGCGTGAAGCTGGGGTGAAGAGATTGTGAAAGGAGGGTATTGGAGCTAGTAGTGCTGGCAACTCAGTAGAAGTGAGGGGGCCATGAGGCCCTGCCCTGCGTCTCCTCTTTCCCCTGAGACCCACGCTCCCTGGCCAGGCTGGATGCCAGAGCCAGGCCATGGTGAGAGCTGCCTAGGGAGCCTGGGCCACTATGAGAGGCCCTGGACCCTCCACTTGCCCTCAGCAGAATGTCCTGGGGGACAGGGATACGGGCTGGGGGCTGCTTTTGGAATTTTTCTTTTTTCCCCAGCCCCTCCTGCAGGCCCACCAATGGAGGCGGGCAAAGGGGGCAATTGCCCAGGGGCCCGTGTGCTTTAAAAGGGCCCAGGAGCCCCAGGCCCTTGTAAATCGTCCAGGTGGGCTGCAGGGCTCCTAGGCGAGAGCAACCACTCCAGGCCCCATGCTTTATGGGGCCCTGCGGGCTGGCGCGATTGACCAGTGAAGTTGGTCCCAGAAGCGATGGATTTGTCACTTCCACCCCGGGCTCCACATACCCCTAGGGATTGCCCCAGCCCTGAGGTCCAGAATTGCTGTCGGTGGGCCTGCTCTCATGTGTCGGAGAGGTTTAATGCCCTGCTTGCAAGACATTTGAATGCCCTTTGAAAATCGGAGCTGGATCCTCAGTTGAATGACATAAAGCTATGTAGCTCTGACTTCCATGGAGGTATGGCATTTTATATCCATTGCAGGTCTGGCCTCCGGAGTGGGCAGGGATATCTGGAAGAGCTGGGTACATGGCAGGTCCTGTATGAAGTGACTTTGTATTGCTGCATGAAGAAATAAGAGTGGGTTTGCAAGTAGTGATGCCAACCCCCCAGGATTGTCCTGGAGTCTCCAGGAATTAAAGATTAATCTTTAATTAAAGATTATGTCATGTAATACAACCTTCAGGAAAACATCCAAAAAAAGCTGGCAACTCTATTTGCAAGAAGCTCAGCCAACCAAGGCTGAGGTGCATTAGCAAAGCTGGGGGGAATGCCCAAGACAGGAATAGGAAGGAATGCTGTGGGTCAGGGTCAATGTGAAGTAACATGGGATCTCAGGACAAATGTGATCACTTTTCTGACAGAATTGCTAACATGTTGATGGATAAAGGAAATGTAATAGATGTTTTATATCCAGATTTCAGAAAAGCATTTCCCACGGTGCTTTGTGAATTCTTAAAGGTGCAACACTAATTTAAATTGGCCTAGGTATGGAAACACTATGGCACAAATACTGAAAACTTGCTGACAACCATAAACTACCACCACCAAGTACAGGGCCAGCTCCAGGCACCTGCTTTCCAAGCAGATGCCTGGGGCGGCATTGAGAATGGGGCAGCAGTCCGTGTCCCGCGGCAGCAATTCGGAGGCAGCCCCCCTGCTCTTCCAGGCATGGTGGCAATTCGACAGCAGCTCCGCTGCTATTGCGGCTGCAATTCGGGGGTGACTGCTTGGGGCGGTAGAATTGGTAGAGCCGCCCCTGCCAAGTAGAGGAAGGTGTCCAGTGCGGTGCTACAGTGAGTTTGTCATTGTTCCAGTACTCTGGCTTTATTAAGATTGTCACTAAAGATCTGGATCAGTTGGGGCATTAACAGATTGCTGTTTGCAATAGCCTCCAAAAGACTATTGAGGATGGAGAAATAATGAGAGCTGCTGGTTGGGGAAACAGGTTTCCCATCTTGGAAAAAATTTCAAGACTAATGTTTTTCCCACCCAAATCAGAACAAAAAAGCCAAAATCTTGCAGATGTTTGTGAATCAACTCCCCCCGCCCTCCCCAAGTCATGGATCAGTCAGTTCTTCAAGTGCTTGTTCATGTCCATTCCAGTCAGATGTGTGGGCGTGCTACATTCACAACAGCAGGAAGATTTTTCCCCTAGCAGCATCCATAGGGTTGGCCTGGGTGCCCCCTGGAGTTGCGCCTTCATGGTGCCCACTAAAGGGCCCTGCCACCTCCCTCCCCCCATCAGTTCCTTCTTACCACCAGTGACTGCTAGCTGGAACTTCCTTCGCTTTTGCTTCTGTGGGCGCCTTTAGCAGTGTCCCATTGTATTTTGACAGGTTTCAGAGTAACAGCCGTGTTAGTCTGTATTCGCAAAAAGAAAAGGAGTACTTGTGGCACCTTAGAGACTAACCAATTTATTAGAGCATAAGCTTTCGTGAGCTACAGCTCACTTCATCAGATGCATATCGTGGAAACTGCAGCAGACTTTATATATACACAGAGAATATGAACCAATACCTCCTCCCACCCCACTGTCCTGCTGGTAATAGCTTATCTAAAGTGATCATCAGGTGGGCCATTTCCAGCACAAATCCAGGTTGTCTCACCCTCCACCCCCCCACACAAATTCACTCTCCTGCTGGTGATAGCCCATCCAAAGTGACAACTCTTTACACAATGTGCATGACAATCAAGTTGATTGTGTGGGGGGGTGGAGGGTGAGAAAACCTGGATTTGTGCTGGAAATGGCCCACCTGATGATCACTTTAGATAAGCTATTACCAGCAGGACAGTGGGGTGGGAGGAGGTATTGGTTCATATTCTCTGTGTATATATAAAGTCTGCTGCAGTTTCCACGATATGCATCTGATGAAGTGAGCTGTAGCTCACGAAAGCTTATGCTCTAATAAATTGGTTAGTCTTTAAGGTGCCACAAGTACTCCTTTCCCATTGTATTTTGTATATAGTTAGTAGTTTTTGTCTAAGTTAATAGTAGTAGTAGGCTAAACTTTTGTTGTGGGGGTTACCCTCTGCCCCATTTCTCCCCTACTGCCGGGGCATGCCTCGGTCACCAGGATTCAAATGGTGCAAAATCTGTGGAAAGTTGATGCCAAAAAGTGACCCGCACACTTCTTCTTTGAAGTGCCTTGGTGAGAGTCACCAAAAGGACAAGTGCCACATTTGTAAAGGGGTTTGGCTGAGGACCCTTAAGTATCACGAGCAGAGACTCAGGCTTATCCTCTTGGAGGCAGCTCTCCGCCCACAATCCGACCCCAGCTCAGCGGAGCCCATGCCAACCGCCTCCTCTGTGTGCAGTGCACTGGTGCCGACGGCAGACAAGTCCGCTCCTAGAAAGGAAACTAAGGACACCTGGCACCAACACGGCACCAAACATAAGACTTCTGGTAGGGGCCAATCTGTGTCCCTGGTGCCCCAGAAGAAAAAGAGGCAGGAGAGGGGGTGCTCTCTCCCTCCTAAGGCTAAGGAGACAGTGGCAGAGAGACCTCAACCCACCCAGCCTACTTCGGGCCTGGCAGCTCCAAGGGGCTCGTTGACTCCTGCCCTGCAAGGGATCCAGTCAAGTTCAGCCCACTACCGTTCTCCAGACCCGGACATTCAACTCCCCTCCACTCTGGAGACTTTTGAGGTGGCGCAGGACCTTATTCACCTGATGGCTCCACCTTCTCCAAGGAGGAACAACTCACCGGTGTTAGGCAGGCTGCCTATTCCATCTAGGGGCAAGCCGGCCATGATGTCACACCACTCCCCATCTCCGGCGTGCCACACCCTGGTGCTGGCTGCCCATGGGCAGAGGGGAAAACACATCAGTCCCAGGAGGCTCGGAACCACCCAGTATCATTCCTCCATGGTCTTCTTTTTTTGGAGTCTGAGGCAGAGTCCTATCGTTCGGATAGGTCCAGCAGCAGGAGGTCTGGATCTAGGTGACACTGCCAGCCACCTCCAGTGTCGTGGCCACCTCAATGGCAACCACCAACTCAGTGGTCCTTTTGGACTCCCTGGGCTTACCATCAGGCCCAGGGTCAGAACCAGGTATCGAGATCCAGATCTGCGTCTATCGCGTCGGCATCAATTGCCCCTGTGCAGCAACTGGCACTGGGTCAGTCTCTGGCAGACTCTTTTGCTGCCGCTTTGAGCTCTGCACCGACAATCCCGGCACCGGCAGCCTCAGCATCATCAGCCTGCCAGCCCCATGAGCACCACAACCCCCTTGGTGCCGAGGGGAGTGACCAGGGCCATGGGCCGGTGTTTTCATCTTCATTCCTCTCAGATGAGGCTGTTCTGGGCACATCAATGGCCCCAGCCTTGGAGGACAGTAGGGTCCTGCAACAGTTATTGTGCAGGGTGGCCCAGAGCCTGGGGATCCAGGTGGAGGAGGTGGTAGAGGATGCGGATCCCATGGTGGACGTCCTTGGCCCCTCTGGACCCTCACATGTTAAGCTGCCACTTATTAAAACTATAAGTGAAATTACAAAAAACTTTGTGGCAGACACCAACCTCCTTGCCTTGCACAGCAAGGAGAAATGAAAGACACTATTTTGTACCCTCAAAGGGGTACAAGCACTTGTATGCTCATCCTCCACCCAACTCCCTGGTGGTGGGTGCTGCGAATCAAAGGGAGCGCCGGGGTTCCAGGGACCCTCCCCTAAAAACCGGGAGACCAAAAAGCTTGACTTATTCAGGAGGAAAATATAATCCACCGCTGGTCTGCAGCTCCAAATTGCAAACCAACAGGCCATCATTAGCAGATACTCCTTTAACACCTGTGGAGCGATGGCCAAGTTTGCCACACAACACAACATGAACTGTCAGCAGTTTTGCTCCTTCCTGAATCACAGCCTGGGCTCCATCACATACACGTTCCTCCTCCCTTGTGGAGGCAGTCTCCTTTACACGTTTTTTCCACCCATCCCTCTCATTCACAAGGCCCTCCTCAAGATTCAGAGGGAACGAGTTTTTGTGATATTGATAGCTCCAGCCTGGCCCCACCAGCACTGATACACATCACTCCCAGAAATGTTTGTGGAAGCTCCAGGCACCTTGCCGTTCTTCCCAGACCCCATAACTCAGGATCACGGCAGTCTCCAACATCCAAACCTTGAGTCACTCCACCTCACAGTGTTGAAGCTCCATGGCGGAAACCAGTGGAGCTTTCTTGCTCTGATCAAGTCAGACAAGTTCTCCTTGGCAGGAGGAAACCCTCCACGAGAGCTACCTACCTTGCCAAGTGGAAGAGATTTTCAATCTGGTTGGCCCAGCACCATTCATCTCCGATGCTCGCCTCGGGGCTACTAATACTGGACTGTCTGTCATCAATAAGAGTTCACTTGGCTGCCATCTCTGCCTTCCATCCAGGCACAGAGGGACACTCTGTCTTTGCCAACCCATTGGTCAGCCATTTCCTCAAAGGTCTCAATAGGTTATACCCACAGGTCCAGCAGCCTGTCCCGGCTTGGGACCTCAATTTGGTCCTATCCAGACTTTTATGGGGCCACCATTTGAGCCTTTGGCGACATGCTCCCTGCTCTCTAACTCTTACAAGGTGGTGTTTCTGGTAGCAATAACCTCAGCTAGCAGGGTGTCTGAGCTAAGACACACTAACATCAGAGCCCCCTTAATTGTATTCCATAAGGATAAGGTTCAGCTCAGGACCCACCTGTTTTTTCTCCTGAAGGTTGTCTCCCAGCTTCACATCAACCAGGACATCTTCCTTGCTGTGTTCTATCCTAAGCCGCATTCGAACTGCAGGGAGCAAAGGCTTCACTCATTGGATGTCTCCAGAGCGCTAGCCTTCTACATCAAGAGAACGAAACCGTTTTGAAAGTCAGAGTTATTCGTGGCAGACAGAATGAAAGGTCTTCCTGTGTCTTCTCAATGGATTTTGTTGTGGAGCATGTCCGTGAGTGCTACAACCTGGCAGGGGTGCTGCACACTCCACCAGGGCTCAGGCCTCTTCAGCAGCATTCCTGGTGCAGGTTCCCACCCAGGAAATCTGCAGAGCAGCAATGTGGTCCTCCATACACATTTTTCACCATGCACTGACTTTTTTTCAGCAGGCCAGAGACGATGTGGCCTTCAGATGAGCTGTGCTCCAATCAGTGGATGACTCAACCCTCCTCCTGAACTTGGGCTTGAGAGTCACCTGATTTGGAATTGACATGTACAAGCATTCAAAGAAAAAATGGTTCCTCACCTTCTCATAACTGTTGTTCTTCAAGACGTGGTGTTCATTTCCATTCCAATACCCACCCTCCTACCCTTCTGGGAGCAGGTCAGCAGGGCCTTATATTGGGCTCCATGAAGGCGCGACTCCAGGGGGCGCCCAGGCTGATCCTGCGGATGGTGCTAGAGGGAAAAGTCTTCCAGCTGTCATGCACACGGCGCACGCGCACACCTGATTTGGAATGAACATGAATAACACCTCTCAAAGAACAAGTTACAAGAAGGTAACGGGTTTTGGGGGGGGAGGGGTTCGTCCTTTTATGTTACTTTATATTTTAACAAATTTCTGAAGCTATTTCAAACTGAAAAATCAAAGTGTTTCATTCCACTCCATTTTGACATTTTTTTCAAAACTTTTTTCCAATTTTTCTTCTCAACAAAGTGTCAAAACTGACATTCCCGCAGGAAGTTTTGGTTTTGATGAATGGTCATCTTCAAACAAAAACATTTTGTCAAGACTCCCAACCAGCTCCTAGAAATAATATAATGGGACCTACAATAAGAGGCTGACACTATCAGAATGAGAGATTCAATTTGAAAAATATTGCAGTGCAACACATCTAGGGGTGTGGAAATACTCATACCACAGATGTTAAATGGAAGAGAAAAAGCAGTAATGTGAAAAAGACCTGGGGGCTATAGTGGAGGGCAGATTACAGTTCCTTGCAAAGTCATCTGTAATGCTGGCCTCGATACACAGAAACATCACCTACATTACTCAGGAGGGAAATAAGTCTCTCTTTACATATTTCTAGAGAGGCCACACCTAAAATACTGTGTTCAGTTCTGGGCACTTCAGTACCAGAAAGATATTGACACAACAGTATAAATTGATTACCAGAATGCAGGGATCTATTTACAAGGAAAGGTTAAAAGAGCTTTATATGTATCACTTGAGTAAACAGTGACTAAAGACAAATAACTACCCTCTTTAAATACTTTTAGACAAATACAAAGGAGGGACAAGAATAACTTGAGAGGTATAACTAGGACTAAAGGAAGACCATTAATTTAGACGGAGTATCAGGAAACACTTCGAGGCAGTGGTATCTATTAAACTGTAGAATAGTTTTCCCCAGGGAAGCAGTAGATTGCTGTGACTTGATACAATTGCAAGTGCTGTAATATGGGTAAATCACTAGCAAATGTACAGTAGAGAACAGACCTGCACCTGCTAGAGGGCAATGGATTATATGACCTGATAGGTGGTGAGCTCTAATTTCTATGACCCTAAGATTAGAATAGCTTTTGTTGCTGCAGGTCAGGAGCAAGGTGTATTAGCAGACTTGTGCAGAGAGGAAGCTTGCACAACGTCTGCTTGCATTTGCCTGGCTCAAGCTTGGGCTCAATCTCTGCATATTGTGTTGTGAAAGCAAAAGTTTGCACATCCATCTCATGCAGCTATTTCTAATTATCGCTCGCTAAGCCATGAGTAGAGTGCCACCCAGAGGATTCTGTCTGAGAAGTTTAACTCCAAAGTGCTCTGATGTTGTGGAGCAGATACAAGAGGCCTGATTCTCCCCTCATACCAGCTTTACACACAGTCTAGCTCACTGACTTTGATAGGGGAATTAATGGTCACCACTGCACTGTAGTCAGTTTGTACCAGCACAGCTGCCACAAAGGGAAGTGTAGTCCCCATAGTGAGATTCCCCTGGTGCAAAACATGCCCCCTATCCAGCAGAGAGCAAGCAAGGCTCTAGACCACCTCCATAGAAGCCAGCTGAGATGTGGATAGAAAGGAAGCAGGAGTAGGCCATAAAAGGAAGCACGGTGGATATGTGTCAGGAAGAGGGGGGTTGCTAAAGCAGACCTGGGGGTGGCTGGTTCCTTACTGCTGTGAGCCCCATTAGGGTGATAGCAGTGGGGAGCACAACCCGCACTGGGGTCTGACTTAGTCCCTGAATAGGGTAGGCACAAGTGGCCTCCACTCAGTCCTTGCATTTTGCCTGGACCAAATGGTGTAAGTGAGAGGGGAATTCGGCCCTAGGGGAGGAAATGCTCTCAAATGTCACCCTGTACATTGCTCACCTTGGCTTAGAGCTCATGAATGGCACTATGATAGTCCAACCCTTCTCTCACACTTTTGTACCCAAGGATCTCAAAGTATTGTACAATAGTGAATCTGCTCTCTCAACACTTCAAGAGGCAGGTGAGTAGTAGCATCCCTGTAACACGTAATTCCCAGACACTAAAGAACACTGAGGTTAATGTTGACCTTCAACAAATGGTGGAGGGGTGGTTTTGTTTTGTCTCTCATAGCTTTCTTTCACTTGAGGGTTTTTTGTTTTGTTTTTTACTTTAGAAATACCAGAAAAATCAAGTGTTACCTTTTCTGTTTTCACTAGAGGGCTCCTGAAGGACCCTGGGAAGCCAAATGGGAGCATTCTCAGCCCTCATTTGACAGGCCAGAAGTGCAGAATCTTTAGCAATGAGAGGGAGCTTTTCTTTCCCGGTGCTTGTTACAGATGTGAGCTAAACTGTTTCCTTTTGCTAACATCTATCAAAGGGTTTTAAATGGTCGACATAAAAATCACTCCCCCTCTGTTACCAAAGTCTCACTTCCTTGGAACTGTGATGTCATGAACCTGCAAGTTTTCTAGTCATCCAGAAAGTCTTGCAGAAAAAACAGGCTTGTTGAGACCAGAATTAGTAATGTAAAACAGCCAGAAGAAACAGAAATAGGGCCCACTATCCAGCCCAAAGTATTCTAGGGGTTTTTGGTTTTGTTGATTGGGTTTTGTTTTGTTTTGTTTTTGTTCGGGCTATAATTTTTTCAGGCTTCCTTCATGTATCACAAGGAAGGAGGCATAAATCCATTTCTTTTCCCTCCCCCTCCCCCTCCCCCCCCTTTGCAGGTCACACATCTGAAGCCATACAGCAAGTCTAGGGCAGACCTAATACCATGTCTCCTTAGTTCAATTCTCCTCCCACAGCAGCTTCGTACCAGTTTACACTGGTATAATTCGGGAATTACTCCACTGATGTCAGTGCAGTTAGATAGGCAGAGAACCAAGGGCCTGATTCTGCTTTGTTGTTCTAAGTCGGTGAGAGCTGTCTCTGTCCCTATCCCCTTAATATCCCCTCTTTTCCACCCTTCCCTCTAGAACAGAAAGCTTTAAGGACCCCAAACCTAACATGTTCACCTCTTTAGCTAAGGTACCGTCTACCCAAAGGGGAATCCCCTTATTATCCACAAATCCCCTTCCCCTTCTCCACATTCTTCCTTTCCATAGCAGCTGCTCCTCAGTAATTGCACCTAATTAAGAAATCAATGATTCTACTCAGGCTTCCCCAGACACCTCCATTTCTAAAGGCAAAGGGCCTACTTCACTCATTACCAACATGTGCCAAATACTGGAATCAAAGAGGAATAGCAGAAGCCAGCCCCCTGGCCAAATTCAGCCCTGTCATGAGCACACACAAAGCCCCCTCCTGCAGAAGCTGGATTTGATCACTGATGTATAGTGAGCTGAGCTACATGAGTGGAATTCCCACCTTGTTTCTAGAGCTGGAAGTTCACTGGACGCAGAGCGCTCTGCCACAGAGTGGGTGGGGGATAAGGCAGCCTCACGTTGGTCAACAGCAACCCTAGCTGCCCAGCCTGTGGAGCAGTTCTGGTGGACTTCAGAGCGAGACTAATCCGGTTCTACTCCTCCAGTAGGATTATGGCTGCAGCCCACAGTCTACAGGGCAGAAATGTAATGTAGCAAAATGTGGGTGCATCCTTGGGCCAGTGATAAGAACAATGCTGATGTAAGGTATCTAGATGCTATATATACTCTGTGTGGATCTAGTAAGTGAGGGCCTATTAAGTGATAAGGGTTTTAGTGGGAGTTCAATGGACTCTCACCACTCAGGTGACGCTCGCTATCTTGCAGAATTGGTTCTTAAACCATATCCGCACATTACAGTAGTATGCTGGTAGCGGTAGTTCAACCACATCCATGAAACACAAGACATATGACACTAAGACAGGGGTGGGCATACGTTTTGGCCTGAGGGCCACATCGGGGTTGCAAAACTGTACGGAGGGCCAGATAAGGAAGGCTGTGCCTCCCCAAACAGCCTGGCCCCTGCCCGCTATCCGCCCTCTACTGCTTACTGCCCCCCTCAGAACCCCTGATCCATCCAAACCCCCCTGCTCCTTGCCCCCTGCAACTCCCACGCCTATCCAACCCCCCCCCACTCCCTGCCCACTGACAGGTCCCCTGCAACCCCCGCCTGCCCCCCGGAACCCCTTGCCCCTTATCCAACCTCCCCACCCCCTTACTATGCCGCTCAGAGCAGCATGTCTGGTAGCCGTGCCACCCAGCTGGAGCCAGCCATGCCACCACGCAGTCTAGAGCACGGGGGCAGGCCTGCGGCTCTCACAGCCGCGCTGCCCAGCAGGAGGCTGCGGGGGAGGGGGAACAGCAGGGGAGGGGCTGGGGGCTCAGGGGCCAGGCAGGATGATCCCAGGGGCTGGATGTGGCCCGCAGGCCGTAGCTTGCCCACCTCTGCACCAAGGGCTACTAATTAACTGTTTCCCCAATTCTGTTGCTCAGGCATTTTACATCTTTTGATTCCTTTTTCCCTCTTACCCTTTGCAGTGGCTCTGGCTTGGAGAGACTCTAGATCTAGAAACTGCTGCAACCTTCCCCTTAGCTGTGCTATGTCCTCTTCTCCCCCCCCCCACCCCCCATCTCAAAAAAATGGTATCACCTCCCCTACAGATGAGCCAAACTACATTCAGGCATCAAGTGCTGCATTTGTCCAGTTTGCTAGGCGACCTTGGGCCGAAGAGTGGCTGGAAGGTTTGTTTATGTTAGTATTAGTGAGAATGCAGCTGGAATCGGAGATTTGCAGTTTAGTGGTAGCCTCAAAGGCAAGCACCATCACAGTTGGGCTACACAATGAATAGTTTAAAATTGCGGGAGAGAGGGACTTGAAAGAGCCTAATCGTTGGGCACATGAGCTTCTCCGGTCAGCAATAACCTGCAGGGAATATTTCGAAGAGACCTGTCTGTATACAAAGCTCTTTGGATTAGCAGGCGTGGATATTTGCAAATGCAGCTTTATATGCTGAGCTGCCAAAATGTCTGCAGCAGATTCAGATAGTCAGAAAACCAAGCTTTTTTTTTAAACAGTTGTTCTGTGTTTCCAGCCTCTGCATGAAAAGTCTGGGGTTTTTAAAGAGACACAGCTTAAGGCCAGAAGTCTGACCTATATACTGAATCGTACAGGTTTAATGTTCCCATTTGCACCAGCCTTTAGCTGAGGTGATTTCCTTTACAAAGCCAAGTATCTGAAGAGCTTAAATCACGAAGCTGCAACTGAAGGACGCTACATAAACAAACATCCCTGTAATTACATTCACAGGGAGTGCTAAAGGAAGAGATGTAGTAGTAAGGAGACTGAAATAATGGACCTAGAGAGGCTGGAATTGTGTGTGGAAAATAGCTACATGAGATTCACTGGGGTGGGGGCGGGTGTGTGGAAACTAAAATACCTAAATAATCTGAGACAGATACCCAAGGGCAGGAAGAGAGCTGGAAAGCAGTAAAACTGAAGGTGTTCCTGCAGTGATAATGAACAGCAAATTACTTCTGAGCATGTAAGGAGCTATGGTAGGAAGAAAAGTCAATGGAACTTTGGACTATACAATTTGGCCACATCTATGGTAGGAACGTGACTCTCTGTTGACAGCCAGTCCTCTCTCCATACACCGACCTCTCTCAGCTGGTGTTGAGAATGGCTTGGATGCTAGCATGTAGCACCCTGACCTAGACTGTGATGGAAAGTTGATGCCAATCGTGCTGTTGGTAACTGTGCTGAAAGTGGTTTTGTTCTGACTACACTAGCCTCTCTCAACCTGTGAGACGGGGATCTTGGGGGATGGGAAGAGCCAACCACTCCAGGGTGGAGAAGGTTGCAGAGCAAAGGAGAGGAAGAGTGGGGACCAGAAGAGTTCTATGACCCTGCATCCCTGGTACAAAGATGTTCCTATTGCCCTAGATAAATCAATGGGAACAACTCCTGTATACAATGCAGGCCCAAGCTTCTCTCTGCTGCTTTCACAGCACTCAGCTCAGCCTTCAGAGCACCTAGTACCTGGCCCTATGGAGCTTTCAATGGACATCCCTTATGCCCATGCAGACCTGAGCAAGTAGCTTTCTGGTGAGTGGGGGAAAGAAGAGGTTTCAGAGTAACAGCCGTGTTAGTCTGTATTCGCAAAAAGAAAAGGAGTACTTGTGGCACCTTAGAGACTAACCAATTTATTAGAGCATCCACTAGGGACAGAAGGAAAGAGGAGACCATGTGCCTTACCCTGGTGCAAGACCAACAGTGTGAATACACAGTCTGTTTTGTTGCAGGGCTTCAGTTACGTCGTTGTTAGCTAGATCAGGGTATGTCTACACAGCCGACGTTAAAGCGCTGCCATGGCTGTGCTTTAACGTGGCTATGTAGCCATGGCTCCAGCGCAGGGAGAGAGCTCTCCCAGCACTGTAATAAAACCACCTCTGCAAGGGGAGTAGCTCCCAACACAGTAGCACTATCTACGCTGCCATGTTACAGCGCTGAAACTTGCATCGCTCGGGGGGGGTGCTTTTTTCACACCCCTGAGCGAAGAAAGTTTCAGCACTGTAAGTAGCAGTGTAGACAAAGCCTCAGTGTGAATGCTGTGCAGACACAAGGTTTGAGGCGCAGGGGCTGTTCCCCATGTCCTCCACCCCTGGCTGTGCCTATGTGCAGGCAGTAAACAGATTCCGAGAGCAGGCTTCTTGTAATTCAATTTGCTGCTTGCTGCCAGGAGCAAAGCAGGCAAACGCAGCGTGGGAAAGCGTTCCCCGCAGCGTGCGCCTGCTGTGATCTGAAACCCCAGCTGGTGGTGTAAGTCAAATTTTTTTGACCAGCCTTGCTTGACAGTGTCCTTGTCTTTCAGTTCAACTGAATGGTGGTTACAGGCAACACAACAGGAGAGATGTGATATGTGCATTGTTCGGGTGCCTTGTTGCTTTTGTGAAACAACTGCAGAAATTGTGCTTTTTAAGTCACTTCATTCTATCCTCCTCCTCCTCTTTCGTTTAGACAGCTGTTGAGGTTAGAAAACACTGGGTCAGAATCTGAAGCCTACAAAAGGTATTCTTCATGCTTAGGTTAATTTGTCTAATTAGGCTGATGTACAGTAAGAGAGTGCTGGTTTGTTCATGAATTATCCTCACTGACCCATCGCATCACTCCACTTGTTCCCACCATTTTAAAGTTCTGATTCTGGGTTAAGGAAGGCACTATTGACAGCTTCATCTCTGAGCAGCCACAGCACATAGAGAGACCTCTCCAGACTGCCACTGTTGAGGGAATCCCTTCCCAGGGCAAGGAACATTACACCAAAGTCCATTCATAGCTGAGGGAGGTGGAACAGAACCAAAGAACTTTGTCTTCCATCCAGAAGGCCATAAGAAACAAGAGCCCCCACTTCACAATTGGATCCGTGTGTCTATGCAGAGACCTATAAGAGAGAAGAATTCCTTAATAGGAAATGTGGAATACGTACAGTACAGGCTATCCTACAAAAGAACCTCTTGGGAATGCAGATTGTGTCCATCCATGTACCCAAGGAGAAGCACCAGTACCTCTGTATTGAACATATGGCATATATCTATAACAAGGGGCCATCCAGGAGCTTCTCCATTGAACATATCACATGAACACTGTACAGCCAAAGAGCCAGAGCAGTGGCCCTTCCCTGGATATATGGATGCTGCATTCATCCCAACACAACATCCAGATAGACTATACACTTCTGAAGAAGCCATGAGTGCCCCTCCACAAAGCACATCGCATCCATCCACCCAACCACAGGACCCACAGCCTAATAAATAACCCAAGCACCACTTTGAACCTAAAGTAAAATATATCCAGAGGAGCTCCGTGTAGGGCTGCTGCATTACAGGACCTGTTGGCACCTGAATGTGTACATTCAGCATACTATACTGCTCCGGAGGGCGTTCTATGCCAAAAAAATTAAAATTCTGTGCACAATATTTTAAAATTCTGCAAATTTTATTTGTCAAATGTAGAGACTCCAGCATGGCAGTGGGGAGCACAGGTTACTGGCTGCAAAGAGGTGGGAGATCACTGGGCAGCTCCCCCCAGGAAATGGACTCAGCAGTGAGGCTGCATCCAATCCTGACACAGTGCAAGAACTAGGCCTGCCCCTCTGTGTGGGCAGGCAGGCTCAGCAAGGCAGGGTGCTAGTGTGGAGGGGTTGAGAAAGTTGTGTGTGGGGCAGTCTGGGTGTGGGTGGTTGAGTGGAGGATCCAGATGCAGGGGGGGATCTGGATTCACAGGGGCTTGTTGTGGGTGGGGGAGGGTTGGGTGCAACAGTAATGGGACTCTGCAGGGGGTGTCTAGGTGAAGGTGGTTGGGGCTAAGCGGGGAGGGGTCTTGGTGTGCGGGGCATAGAACTCAGCAGGGTGTGGGTATGGAGTGCTCACTGTGGGGTCCAGATGCTGGGGGATTGGGGCTCTGTGTGGTGGGGATCTAGGTGCAGCTGGTTGGGACTCGGTGGGGTGGGGTTGTGGGTGGCTCATTTGGGTGGGCCAGGTGCAGGGAGAGTGGGGCTTATTGGCGGGGTTCTGAGTGTGGGGCGTGAGGCTTAATGGAAGGGTCTGGGTATGAGGGGATCTGGATGCATGGGGGTTAGGTGGATAGGGGAACAGCACCCTCTACAGGGATCCCTCCCCCTGCAGCTGAGGAGTGATGGGTGCAAGAAGTGGGGGGGGTAAGTTTGCAAAGTGTCCTGCACCTGGGGGAGAAATCTGGAAGTCGGTCTGACCTGGCCCAAGATGCCAGGCAGGGGAATAGGAATTTCCATTCTCCCCAGCCCAGCTGTGACTAGCAGTTGAGCCTGGGGCAGAGTAGGAACCACCAGCTGGGTCTTCCCCAGCCCCACCTTCTGCCCCACAGTGATTTACCTCTCTGCCAGCTGCTCTGGGCACCCGAAAAATACTTATGGGGAGGGTCAGTGGCTTCCCTTTGCTTCCCTGTCAGAAAGTCATTTTTCTGCATGAAAGCAAAGAAATCTGCGGGGGACATAAATTCTACGCATGTGCAGTGGTGCAGCATTTCCCCAGGAGTACTATAAGCAAGTGATAAGCTCCCTCTCCAAGACCCACAGCAAGTGCTTACAAATGGTACACAGAGAGACTCATATCCCCTGTCAATGTCAGTCACTTCAGTGCTCACAGCTAGAACCCCCAGGTGCCATTAAGTGCATCACAGCCTGGCAGCAGCTTCCTTGTTTTCAGGGCACTGAGCAAGATGGTCACTTTGAAGCTACTTTGCACTTGGAAATGGAATCCTGGAAAGATTTACCCTGATCTGGGAGCTGGGAATAGGGAGCTGGAGTGAGTTTTGTTTGAGAGGTTTCATTCCTTTGGGTCAGCACTGCTGACACAGGTCACAGCAGGAGTTAAGGCAGAGCAAAGGGCCAAGGAGCTGGAAGAAGAAAAGATCATTGTAAAAGTTTTATATCCTGAGCATGAGGGCTGCCAGCTCGTAACCCGACACTACAGCAGACTTGTTAGATGGGCAGAGTCTGCCGTGAGGAGGAGGATGGTCTTGTGCCTCAAGCACAGGACTGAGGCAGGAGCTGGGCATTCTGTTCCTGGCTTTTCCACAGGTTGGCTGTGTGAGGGGTGAGCCACATCACTTAATGCCTTACTGGAAGGCCCTCAGATACTACAGCGATGAGCATGGTATCAGAACCTGAGCAGAACAGAATCACGTTGCTTCTTGGTGCTGCAGGTGTCCCGTCCCCCCGCTGCAGAGTGGGGCTGACAGCACACCCTCCCTTAGGGCCATGTTGTGAGGCGTAGGTCACAGCTGTTGTTGCTATAGGGCCTCAGAGGGAAAGCACAACAGAAGTGCAAAGTAGTAGCTTCTGGTGCCTGGACTGCTTGCGCATCCCAAATCTCCAGCGGCTGAGACTCAAACAATGATCCAGGAGGCGTGAGGGCAATGGGTTCAAAAAGGAAACCTCCCTCTGGCGGAGCCACTGGGACTCATGCTGAGCTGTTATCAGCTTCAAAGCCCACTCTGCATTGCTTTGCAAGAGCAAAGTGCTGGGGGCATTCTGCGCAGGAGCAGAGCTAAAGGAGAAGCTTCGGGCTTGTGTTGTGCTGTGGCAGTTACTGAATAGCTCAGCTTTGCCTTTCAGCAGGCAGTGTCTTATCCCTGAGCAGGCTGAGAGGCCATGAAAAGACTGAGGTGAGGGCACTGATAAGCTATTTGATATTCTAGCACTCAGAAAGACAGGGTATCCCTAGCTCCCTACAATTAGGAGGCCTCTGTGAAATGAGCCTGGCAGGTTTTAAAGCCCCAGCTCTCCTGTTTTAAGCTTCATTCTCATAAAATTGGGGGACGTGTCTGCTGCAGACCTGTACCTCCCAACCATGACCTGAGCAAAAGTCTGACACACCAGAGTCAGCTGACGTGAGGAAGAGGAGGCTTTTGAAAACCTGGCAGTTCAAAGACTTTCTGCATGGCACTGAATGGCTCATGGGATTGGGCGTAGAATCCGTTAGCCTTTTACCTCCAGGTCCTTTGCTCTCAATATGGCCCAGGTAACCAGTGACCAAAAGCAGTTCTCAGCTGGCAATTTGGGGCTCACTGGGAAATGCGTTGGCGGTCTCAGTCCAGTTCCCAGGGGATATATGTTGATATCACAAAACTCATCATGCCTGGCCCCAGCTGGCCCCTTTCTAGACAATCGCAGTACAGAGAGCAAGGATTGAGTGGGCCTTGGGGAATTCCCTTCAGCTGCCCCACTGGGTAAGATCTGAGCTCTGCTGGAGAGCAATGTAGGGAAGCTTGCACTTCTATTCCCCGCCGGGCCTGCTTTGCAGACAGAGGACTTCAGCAGCAGTTAAAGTAGGTCAGAACAGGAAGAGGGAGCTTTCACTGTACCAGTCAAGGAGGTGGAGGAGCACTAAGCCAGAAAAGGGAGGAGGTATACACCTTCTTGAGTTTAGCAGGGGAGGGGAAGCTCTGTTCCCTCTTGCTCCACCTTTACTGCACTTCAGTCTCCAGGGTTTTCAGTCTGAAACTCTGAATTCTCATAATAAATAAGGCCAAATCCCTAGCTGGTGTAAGTCAGCGCTGCTCAATGTACTAATTGACACCAGCTGAGGATCTGGCTTACAGCCTTTAAAATTTACATTTCTTCTAAAGCAGGACTTTGATACTGGAGACAATTTCATCCGGTGTAAAGGCTGTAGCTTCATGGACTTCAGTGGAGTCAAACCAACTTACACCAGCTAAGGATCTGGCTTGTCAGGCCTACTTTTCACTTAGTTCTCTGGAGTAATCTTGAACTGGCCAGCTAGCAGCATCACAGCCCTTTGCGTTCAAACAAACTCATTCCTCCCCATCCTGTCTGTGCAACCTATTGGCTCGGGAGGTGAAGTCATAATACTAAATTTCTGCCATCCTGTTTATTCCCACAGCACCAGATTGTGATGAGCTATAGGTTGTAAGTTCCTTATAAGAATGAGAGTTCTTTGCACTTATATGACCAGCCCTCTCTGGGTCATGGCACACTTTACAAACATCCATTTGGCTTCACAAACACCCCTGTGTGGTGGTCTCCTCACTTATTACAATCTCTGTTTTAGTAGAGGCAAGAAGAGAGGCACAAAGATAAAGGCCCATGTTTTCAAAAGTGCTCTGCTGTCTTGGGTGCCTCTGGTTTTGGATGTCCAGCCTTAGATGCCTAGGTTGATTGTCAATACGCTAAGCACCTATCCTGCACCTGGAGTGCGTGGTAGCTGTGAGTGGCCTATCCAAACGAAACCCTTCGTTGTCCTTGCATTTCTGCCCCTCTCTGGGGAGAGCATGACAGACAGAATGATGCACATGTGACAAATGTTGCTCCCATCACTGCTGAAAGGCACGCAGAGACTATGGTGACGAAGGTGGTACAAGAACCTATATAGAAAACAGAGACACCCAGAAGGAGGGGACCCTTAACGAAGATTGTATCAGAGGTGGAAACAGAAGGCAGATCTCCAGGCTCCCACTCCTGAGTTATAGTTGCAAGATCATTCTTCAGGCAGAGCTCATCTTTCCTCCTCGTTTTTCTCAGAACAGTGTCCTGACATCCATGCAGAATGAAGCAGGTTTATTTCTTTGCCCTGACAATGTCCTGAAGCTCAGTCATCCCTGTGCAACATCGGGTCACCTTGCCACAATGCGGCATCTCGACCTAATGACCTTGCATCTGCTCGAGAGGTTATTTTGGGGCGGCTGAATGTTCCACCAGCCGAACTCCCTGGGTAGAGGGCTGTCCTGTGAAAATCAATGTCAACCTTAAAATCTCTGAATTTAATTTCAAAGAGACGAGGCTGGACTCCGGGTGAAGGAAACAGCTTTTCATATAAGTGTTTGCTTTCAAGTTTGCCTCTTTAAGTCACGCTTTAAAGGAATCTTGCATGGCCCGCTATCCATTTTTAGACACTGCCTTTCCCTTTGAAAACTGTTAACGTGGGGATTTTGAGCAGCCTTCCTTCATCTGCTGGCTGGAGATACATGCCGGTAAATACATTGCATCCCCAGATGTTGTTTGATTGATGGATACAGACACAACAAGTGTGGCTTAAGGAAAATCAAATTGATTTTATATTTTTATATTATTCCCCCTGAGTCCCCCTCTGGCTGCCCCTAGATGCACACAATCACGCTTGCGCACGCAGGCACGCACTCTGATTTTACTCTTTAATGGCATGTAGTCACCTCCTAAGAGCTGGAGTTCAAATATGGCTGAGGGAATGCAGAGATAAAGGGCTTGCAGGCTGCTAATCTGTGCAAGGGAAGTTCAATGTAATATCACCCCACTTAAAGAAAACAGCTCTTCTGGGCAATGTAGAGAATATTCTAAAATTTCACTGCAATGGGTAAAACCACTGGACTCATTGTACACACACCAGCTGACTGGTATGGGTTGTCACCACCTGAGCCATGCTCCCTGTCTGGATGGACAGCAGTCTCTTGAGAGTGAGACGCCAGAGCACATGGGACATGGCTGGTCCCTGCCCCCAGTTGCTTGTACATGTTCCCTCAGAGTCCACCTTGCTGTGGGCATTCTGAGTTTCTCAATTAACCCCTTCAGGGACAACGTGGCAGGTGAGCAAGGAACACACCATCAGCACAGGAATTTCTTAACCACAGGTACTTTTATCCTCAAGAAAGCACTAAAGAGTTACAGATCTTTACAAAATAACCAACAGTCCTGTGTGCATGTGGGCATGCACACACGTCTGCTCGCATTTCGGCTGTGAGTCTGAGGTCTGGGACGTGTTTCAGGCGAGGCAGACCTTCCTGCCTTCTCTGGCCTGAGCCTGGTCTTCTGGCATGTGATGGTGAATAGCTCCCTTTCACAGAGAGCCCCCTTCCTTAAATATTGTCCCTGACCCTTCTGGTCAGGTTGCCAGCAGGAGAAACTGCAGCCCTTCCAGCATGTGCTCTACCGGGGAAATTCTACCTCCTTCCCGCAAGTCACACTGCTGTGCAGAGAGGTCATTGCTCCAGGGGCTGGCCAGTCATTGAGAGACAATGAAAGCTGATGGGGCTAGATCATTTTAGCTTCACAGAGTTATTCCACTAGGGGCCAAGCCCCTACTACCAAATGGATGTGCTAATGCACAATGGAGGTTGCAATACAACATGAGTTTTGCACTCCAACATGAAGGTTACAATACGAAGGGGAGCCCCTGCTGGAAAATAGCAGTCGCTCAACAAACTGGGGTTCACAATTTGATACAGACCTAGCCCCCTCTGTCACCTTCCTATTATATTCATTTTATGTATATATTGCATACAGGTTTTCCCATATACTGTATAAAAACATTACATGATTTCTCCCCTTATTATTTGCTTTATGGTACTGCTGAGAGGCTGCAATTGATATCTAGGCCTCACTGTGCTAGGTGCTTTATAAACAGAGAATGAGAGAAAATTCCAGCCCTGAAGACCTCTAAATAGACAAGACAAACAAAGAACAGGAGGGGAAACAGATACAGGGAATGAAGTGCCTTGCTCGAGATCACACACCAGATCAGTGGCAGAGCAAGGGACAGAGCCAAGTCTCTTGATTCCCAGTCCTGTACCTCATCCACTGAGTCATGCTGCCTTTACACTTTTTCCTCATATCACTGCCCCCACCTCAAAGCTTCCAAGTTATGGTGATCCATTCTCTGACTGAGAAGGCCTGGCTAGGACTCAGTGCCTACAGTGGGAAAATGTAAACCCTAAGATTTTCTTTGGGCTAATGTGCCCAGGTATAATTCATATACCTGGGTTTTGTCTCCGCAATTTTTTTTAAGCAATCTTCAGCTTTTTCTTTTTAAACCAGAGGAAGTATAAACCCCTTTCTGTAAGTAACTCCAGATGCCGAAGTGCAAGAATGGTCTTCTTCACAGCCTGTCTAGACTCTTTACTTCTCTTTGGGTTCAATAGCACCTTCACCCTTCTGGCACCTTCAAAAGCAATGTGATGCTGGAGGCCTGAGGGAGAGAGAGACTGGTTTAGAATGAGCTGCCCATTGCCTTCTCCTACTAGAGCCCCTTCCGCAATCTGCTTCAGTTCCACCAGCCTGGGGTGTAAAAATTCCTGTATCTGAGCCCACCTTCACCACCCCTGTGATGGAGTGTAGTCTGTGGCACCATCTCCTGGGCCTATTATGATTGATTTGTACTGTCCTAGCACCTGGGAACCCATTGGGCTGGATGCTTTATAAACAAAGAACCACAGTATGGGCCCTCCCCCGCAGAACCTCCCCCGCATCAAAACACCACCCCAAATCTCAATGTATTTTAATTCAGCTGGGTTTTAGAGCTCCATAGTTCCTAATGCAAAAATGCACTAAAGAAAAGGTATGTCTTGAACACTACCAGAACATAAGAACAGCCACACTGGGGCAGACCAAAGGTCCATCTAGCCCAGTATCCTGTCTTCTGACAGTGGCCAATGCCAGGTGCTTCAGAGGGAATGAACAGAACAAGGCAATTATCAAGTGACCCATCCCCTGTCATCCATATGCGCCAACTTTCCCAGGCGCCGGTGGGTGCTCCTGCTCCCCCCACCCCGACTCCACCCTTTCCCTGCCCCTGCCCTGCCCCCATTCCAACCCCTTCCGCAAAGTCCCAGCCCCAGCTCCGCCCCCTCCCTGCTCCTATTGGACCCCTTCCACAAATCCCAGCCCCACCTCTTCCCAGAGTGCTCTGCGTTCCCCCTCCTCCCCCCAGCGCTTGCCATGCGAAACACCTGTTTCACGGCACAAGTGCTGGGAGCAAGGGGGGAAAAAGTGGGCACGGGGTGCTCGGGGGCAGAGGCGAGCTGGGGCGGGGAGCTGCCAGTGAGTGTAGAGCACCCACCAATTTTTCCCTGTGGGTGCTCCAGTGCCTATGCTCCAGCGTTGGTGCCTATGCTGTCATCCAGTCCCAACATCTGGCAATCAGAGGCTTAGCCATCTTGGCTAATAGCCATTGATAGACCTATCCTCCAGGAACTTATCTAACTCTTCTCTGAACCCAGTTATACAGGCAGAGGTTGTGCAGTTTTGTGCCCCTTCTTCAGCCTGAATCCACACCAGCTGAACGGAGAAAGCAGCTTTTTCTGTCTTGGGGCAACGCAGCTTGCTAATCTCAGCTGCCTTGCCAAATACATGGGATAAAAGAAAAACAAAACAATTATCAAGAACAACAAAGAAAAAACCAAAAAAAGGGGGGGGGGGGAGGTGGCATGAAGCTCCCATAGGACGATGTGATTCTGTAAGTCTCAACAACGCTAATCAAGCACTGCAGATTTTAATCTTCACTTTAATTAACTTTATCCAAACGAGCAGCAGGCTGACTGGCTTTGTTTGGGAGTCTTCTGGCAATTTAATGTGTCTTTAAAATGACTTGGCACCCCTGAAGGAAGAAGGGAAGGAGAAGAAGATTGATGCAGTGCCAAGCATTTACTCCCACTAATGAAAAGGAATTGCTCAAGCTGCTTGATCATATATTGTAGTCCTATTCACTGAGTTATGCTCAGATGTGAGTATTGTTGTAACCATCGTATTTCCAACCCCATCAGCATAATAATCTATTTCCTGAAATGTGTGTCACATGTAGCACAAAATAAAGAGCACAGGTACTTAAAAATACATCTGTAATGCATACAAATGTAATGCAGCATGAAATCAGCTTCATTCAGAGTGAAGCAATGAAATGACCGTCCTTGCA
The DNA here is from genome assembly GCF_965140285.1 of Lepidochelys kempii. NCBI lineage: Eukaryota > Metazoa > Chordata > Testudines > Cheloniidae > Lepidochelys > Lepidochelys kempii. The sequence goes on from NC_136380.1 coordinate 256,739,067, forward strand.
TTTTTGGGTAGCTCTTGACTCTGGTATTTGCATCCTCTGTTGGCCTGACAGAGCCCAGCTTGTCGATATTCAGAGACGGTGCATGGCCTCTGGGTTTACTCAAGCTTTGAACTCCGTAAGAGATTGAGCTTCTTTCCTCAGTAACGGTATGCTTTCATTGCCTCGCTAAGGGAGGAGAAGTATAGGGGTAGGGTTGAGATTATCTTTTGAGAGAGAGGGTTGAGTTTGTTCTGCCTGGGACATTGTGAGAGCCTTTTTGTTCACACTGTGTCAATTTAGCTATAAAACCACATGCCTTTATTTCTGTACATGCCCCTAGAGCGTTTTCAATTGGCATATTTTATCTGTATATAAGAAAACACAATCAAGATGTGGGGACAGCCATATCCTTTGCACTGTGACCATGTGAGATCTCAAAAGGTCAGCAGGGTAGGGTTAGGAAAGTGCTTAGATGGGGAATTTCTTCGCATGAGGAAAGCAGTGCTGCAAGAAGTGGTGGTGGTGATGTAGTGGGGAACTGGAGAAAGTGGATCAGGTTTCAGGAGGGACATAGACTGGTCAGGGACCAGAGGCTTAGGAGTACAGGCATGGGGCTGGATGGTGAGAAACAGCATAACTCACCATGAAACGCTGGCTGTTCAGCATTAAAGCTGTGTTTCTTGCCACTCTTCCTGCTAGCCACATCACTTATGCCAAAGAATCATGTGATCAGCTACTGTCTGAGGTACTCCTCTCCCTTGGACAGTACACTATGGCACAGTGTACTTAAGTGTCCCTGTATTGTTGGGCATCCTGCCTTTTGGGTGAGATACTTTTTTTCAAGGAGGGACTTTTTTTCAAGGTCTTGAGGCACTTCCTGCTAGCGTTAGAGGTATTATCCCTGGCATTCTGGCCAAATTTCAGATGCCCACTTGTTTTTTCCTTGACACTTTTGTGTTCCGTGATACTACTGTACAGTTAAACCCTTGCTGTGTTTCACCCCACAGATGACTGCATTTACTCCTGGGGGAATTCTGCACCAAAAAATTAAAACTTCTGTGCACTGTATTTGAATATTCTGCATATTTTTGTCACAATATAATCACACCAGTTTCAATTATTTTGGTACTGTATTTCAAAATACCTGTCAACAAGTATATCTGTAACAATACAGACAACAAAAAAGATTCAGGAAAAGTTTTTTGACAAATAGATTCCTTATTAGGCATTTTAATACAGACCTCTCAGTAATAATTTATTTGAACTACAATACAGAACCGTATTTCCCACACCCCTCAGAAGCAGTGCAAAGGCTGGGGGGAGTCAGGGGTAATGGAGGAGCTAAGAGAGAGGGGCAATAATTGCTGGAAAGTAGCCTGGTTGTGAACTTGGAGGGCTGTTAGGTATGGGTGGGAAAAGTATGGAACAGGTGTGTGTTTGTTTTTTGCGGGGTGGGAGGAGGGATTGTTAGGGAGCAGACCCTGGCTGACCCCTAGCCTCCCCCATTCAGTCAGGCACATCTGCCCCTGACCCCATGTGTCTCTGTGCCCCAACTCAGGCACCTCCCTGTTCCTATGTGGCCCTGCACTCCCTCCCCCATCCCCTACACCTCCACTCCCATTCAGCCCCTGTCCCAGTCTGTCCTCCCCCACTAGCCCTTATGAGCCTCTGTCTGACCACCATCCCCAGCACCCTATGCTGTCTGTCTCCCCATAGCCCCTGTCTCCTGACCTGGCCGACAGGTGCTGTGAAGAAGGTATTAAAGGCTCTTTCTCTACCCTAGCGGGCCAGGAGTGGCTGCTCTGGTCTAGCACCACATCGCCCTCTGGTGGGAAAAAGCGGAACTGCAGCAACTTTCTGGCAGAAGCTATTCTCTGCAAAAAAAAAAAATTTAAAATATGCACAGCACATTAATTATACCTGTGTGCAGTGGCACAGAATTCCCCCAGAGTATGCATTTCAATGGATGCAGCTGTTTGTAGTCTTCTAGGACAGTGATCCTGGTTCTGCTCTCATGCTGGTATAAATCAGGAATTACACCACTGGAGATACACTGGTGTAAATCTACTGTCAGTTCAGAATCAGGCCAAATATTTTTTTCAGGGTTTTATTGGATTTTTTAAAAAAAGTGGGTTAAAGAATTGAATGAAATAATGCAAACAGCAATTTTGAATTTTTCAAATGAAATGTCAGATTGTCCTTTGTATATTAAAATCTGTCAGGTTTAATTGGTGGAAAAATGGAGTTGGTTGTGCAGTTAGTTAGATTTATTCTTTTATGAACTATTGTGCTTCATCAATTGCGCCTTCAATGAATATGTAACAGGCAGGAGAAGGGCGGAAGCACACTAAAAATAGGGGGGCCACTGGCACCCAAACCATGGCCCTGTGCCTGCTGTGTCTTCCCCCCCCCCCCCCAGGGCACCTGCTCCACCTTTTCCCCCCACCCCATCCCCCGCTCGCTCGTCTCTGCTCCTGCCCCCCTGTCATTCACCCTTACAGACAGTAAAAAGTGGAAGGGCATAGCCCTCACACTTTTAAAAGTGTGGGGCAATGGCCCGCTGGACCCCACCTGTTCCAGCACCCCTGGTAACAGGGTTAAAAACTGTGAGCCTGAAATAATAGGTTCCATTTACATGGAAATCTCTAAGCCAAACTCAGTGGGAAACATGGTGCACAGAAGGCAGTTTCAGAGTTCTAGAAGACCCTGGGAGTACTTTTTTGCTGCTGTTGCCTCTTCAGCTTGAGCAGTTAGCCAGTATTTGGGGCCTTGCAAGATAATTTCTGTTTGGAGGAGAAATGGATGATACAAGTCAGATATATTTGTTGCAATCCCGTTTGTTTACAAAGCGTGTACATGATGTTCTGTTTCCTTGAACACTCTAGTTTCCTTGCTCACAATTTCCAAACCTGCCCCTCCAGCTAGTCCTTTGCCCCAAGGAGCTCTGTCACTCTGCTCCTTCTCAGGGGCATGCTCTCAACTGCTTCTCTTCCTGTCTGCTTACTTTCTCTGGCCTCTCTGCCTTTCTATCACACAGCTTGCCAAACCATCCCTTAGCCCCTACATTTACAACCAATGCCAGGGTAACCCCTCAGACAACATGAATTAGCCCTGCTAATGCCTCGCCATGCAATCAACTGCATTGGGCAGCAGCTTGTATTGTTTCCAGCTATCTCACGCCACAAAAAAGGCTTAATTGCTCTTTCCATTCAGTAGGAAGGGATGCTTAGTGCACCCATCTGCTTTAATCAGGTCTATGGTTGATCACAGCCATTAACACCTCCCAGCATAGCCCTGCTAAAATGCTCACTGATTTCTAAAGTTACTATCTAGTCAGCCCCACTTAGGCTATGCTTCTCTAGCTGCAGTTCAGCAGGTTCCTATATAGCAGCGGTTCTCAAACTTTTCTTTTCACGGACCCCTTGAAAATTGCTGAGGGTCTCGGCGGACCACTTAATGATCTTTCCAAATGTGGTTTGTACCGTTAGCTAACTATTGTAAAGCGCTTTGGATAATAGTTAATAATAATTGTTTGGGATTTTTTTGTTCTACAAATAAAAGCACACAACTCATATTTTAATATCAGTAGTCTCACCTTTCTTATGCGATGGATGTGCCCACTCTCCCCCACCTCAGCAGCCCCTGAGCTGGGGCTGGGAAGGAGTGGGGGTCTCTCCCCTGCTACAGAGCTGAGGCTGGGAAGGAGGGCCATCTCCTCCCAGCAGCTGGGGAAAGTCCCCTCTTTCTCTGGCCGCCCGAGCCCTGCACGTTCCAGATTCCCCCCAACCCCTCTTCTGACCTCACTGCCCCCTCCCACCTACCCCCTATTCCCCCCCAAGGCCACCACCTCACCTTACATGTGCGTCTTCTCCAGGGTCCAGGCACCTAATTAGTGGAGCCGTGCCTGCGCGGCTCCACTAATGAGGTGGGTGGCCCTTCATTCTCTCATGCACGGCCGCCCAGGTGCGCACTTTAGAGGGAACTATCCACGAACCACCTGAATGGAGCTCCACTGCTATATAGCACTGGTGCCCCCCCGCCCCCCCCCGCAGTCTACATTATCCGTTTACCTTCTGCTGTGCTACATGTACTTCACAGCCGCTGTACAGCAAGTATTTCACTGCTGTCGTGCCTGGCAGGCTGTCCCTTTGGAGAAAATCCCCTTCCTTCAGTGGACAAGCAGTGGTCATGTAAGGGCTAACCAGCTCACTGAAGAGTGATCAAGTTTAGAGGTGTTGTGTTTTCTTTTCTTTTACTAAGGGAAACAATAAGCGAGTGATTAAAGTGGACACTTTGGTCTGTGCAGTTCTCTGAGACAGCTGTTATTTGCTTTGATGGGATTGTAGTGTGCAGTAAATTTCCTCCTTGTGATTAGCCTGGTATGGAATACACAATGGCCACTCTTCAAGAAAGAGACCTGGGGAGAGTATAGGCAGATATTTATGCAGTAAGTCCTACTGTGGCTGATTATTTATTATCTTCTCAGTGGGTTAGTGCACGTTAACGGAGGGCTTTAGATAATCCCTGGCGAAGCTACTACTGTGCTCTGTTAGGCATTTTTTTAGCAGGACCATAATGCCTTTCTTCACTAAACGGAACACATGCACCCCAGATCCACAATAATTATACTGCTGTTTCTAACCCACTTTGGCCGTCTACAATTTCACTAAAAGAAAACTGCTGGGGATTAACTCAGATCATATGTGGCTGCCTCGTGTGCTTCTATCCCTCTGTCAGGATTTTATGTTTACTGTCCACATGTTTCATCACCATGCAGTGCCCCTGTGTGCGAACGAGCTGAGAATTGCACCGATCAGATAAAAGAAAGAGGCTGTGACACTTCTATTTGTTTCTGGTTTTGGATGGGTGAGTTTTGGGATGGAATCTGTACCGGCACATATGTTATCGCACCATCCCCTTGGGGTGAGGGCAGAAACCCCCTGTCATGAAAACTGCATCCATGCATGTTGCCACATCACCACCTAGTGGTGTCATGGTATTTGCACTAGTAAGTTTGTTGCCACATTACATCCTGCTGGGGAGAGCACAGATACTGTACTGGACTCCACACGTGCTATGTGTTGCTACGCTGTCACCTAGTGGTGACAGCAGGAACACGACCATGAAATCTTTACCAAGATGAATATTTCCATACTGCCACCTAGTGGTGTCACTGGGAATACCACAGCAGCCTCGTTACTAATCTGCATGGCATTGCATGGGTGAGAACAGATACCCAGTTAAACACCCCACATCTAGCCAGCTTTGGAGTATGCATACTCCATGGATCAAAGACCACAGGAACAGTGTTGATGGACCTAGACATGGTGTGGGCCTGGAAGATATGGACACTGATTTTCAGAATAACTAAAGCTCCTTCATATCACTTTGGCAGTGTAGAGAGACTTGAAGTGAGTTACACCCTCAGAGAAATATCTCTTCTGTAACTGGTCTCCCTAGTTGGAGCAGAACTGGTTTAAGGGCTCTATGCCGGCCCTGTTCCTATCTCTTGACACAGCTTCCATGTCACTGGCATGGCCAGAGTCAACAAGGCTATGGCTATTCTCTGCTTCCCAGGGTCATTGTGGGCCAGGGGAAGCAGAGAATAAGTTAGAGCAACCTCAGGGCTGCTCTAACTTGCAGCAGCAACGGAGGTGGATAGACCCCTGCATGTGCCAAGAATATGGGAAGTATTAATGTAGCTTTAACGGTTCTTGGGGTAGCAAGAACTCTGAATCACCTAGTTGCCCCCTGCATCCAGCCTGAGGGAGTCTTGTGCCTGGGTGGGTGTCAGGTCCCTGATACCACCAGCTTTTTGGCCACTCAAGCACTCTCCTCTAAGCTATGCCAGCCCTAACTTCTCCGTGTAGCTTAACAATCAGTGCACCCATGTCCCTTTGAAACATTCCCCAGTGATATCCAGCCCCTGACACCAGCTACTCACAGAAATCCCAGACCTTCTGCTCCCAAAGCAGCAGCATGCCCCAATTTACCACTTATCCCGAAAACCACCGCTCCCGAAAGCCACACAGCACTTGCAAGAGCTTATAATAAAATAAAAGTAGACTCATTGAAGAAACAATAAAGCTTTAATTAGAAACGAGAGAGTGATAGAACAGGTGATTACAATACAAAACAAAATCATGGAACATGGACCTGGGTTTACACTTATTAATAGTTACCTTTTTTTATTTACTAAAATAGGTTTTCCCCCCCTGAAGTTCAGTCTGTTGCAGAGGTGGCTGGTGTCCCAAGCAACATTCATGGTAATAAGAAAAGGAGTAATTGTGGCACCTTAGAGACTAACCAATTTATTTGAGCATAAGGTTTCGTGAGCTACAGCCACATCAATATCAGGCTTTTGTTCAGGATTGGCACATTAGCTACAGGTACCCCAATTTTTGTCAAACTGAGAACCCCAGTAGCAACTTGTCAACAGTAAAAGACTTACTTTATTTTTTAATGCGCACAATTTGTTTAAAAAGTCATTCTAATAATTGCTAACTCCTATTGAGTATATTGCAGCTGTTTTCATCTCCGATCTCACCTTTAATGCACAGGGGCTGCTTGGTTCAAGCATGGTGTGGGGATATGCAGTCTTTGAAAGCTGCATCTCTCTATTAAATAAGTATGAGGGCCGTTCCTGAGCCCCAGGCGATATTACAGGAGTGTGTGAGCTGCATTTAGCCACAAAGCTACACTTTGACCACCCAAGATATTAGTGTGCAAGTGAAAAGCAAAAACGCCCTACCAGCTCTAGCAACTCCTTTGCCAGCTCCAACCTCCTCCAGAAAAGGCATATTACAATTTCATGGTGCTTTATATACAACTACTTTGAGAGCGAGCAAATACAACTCCAAAGCCTGATGAGTACCTCGGGGGTCTGCTGCATCCTTCATGGGCCATCCTCCTGCACCACAGAGAATATGGCCCTCTGCATTTCACCAGATTACAGGCTCAGGGACATACACCAGTTGACTCTGATATCCGTGCAAATTCAATGGACAGCTAACTGATCCCACATGCAGTTAAGTGTAGTGACTGCAATCTGTATGGGTATTAGTGCCACCAGGACAGTCTGCACTCGGCCTTGTTTCTTTCACCAGCTCACCAGCTTGGGTGTGCCACAAGCATCTCTGTTTGGCGAGTGGTGTATCTTTTGCTTTTTAGGCAACAAGCATGAGACGAAGGAAGCACAGAGACAGGGTGGGATCCAAATAACTATGTTTACTAACTACACCACACGTAAGGCCTAGCTACGTATACATACCGCTGCTCTGCCGGGCTTCTAAAACACAGAAAAGGGTAAGCGCTCCTTAGGTTTACATGCTCCTTAAAGGTTTACGCGCTCCTTAAAGGAATATAGCACAACTCCTGTACACTACAGTGAGGAATGTCTCCTTGGGAAGAATTCAAACCTGAGAAGGGGATGTGTGTCCTGGCGTGGGATGCTTGGGTGCCCTCCGGCTGCTCTGGTGCCATAAAACTGTGGTAAAGCTGGTGGACCTGGCTCCCTGTGGACTTTCCCTGCCTAGGGAAATCTTCAATAGGCATAGAGCTGCTGTATTGATTTCTATGCCACCCCTTCCCAGCCTCTGGTACAGAGGTCATGACCCAGAGAAAGGTCATGGCATATCTGTGCCCTGACAAGCCCTGACTGCTGGAATAGGCCCTTGTGAGCCCTGAAGGTGTCCTGCTTTATGCCAGGGAGCAGGCCTGTGCAGAATCCGCCCCAGGACCAAAGCCAGTGCAACCCAGTGCCTTATATTCCACGACCCAGTACTGGGTCCCGACCCGCAGTTTGAAAACCACAGCTCTAGGAAATTGAGCAGCTGCTGGTAATGATCCTCAGCAACAGGTTTCCCTGAACTGGTGCTGAAAACGGTTTAGCCGCCAGCATAGATGGGATGTAGCCTGTCATAAATATAAAGGGAAGGGTAAACCCCTTTAAAATCCCTCCTGGCCAGAGGAAAAATCCTCTCACCTGTAAAGAGTTAAGAAGCTAAAGGTAACCTCGCTGGCACCTGACCAAAATGACCAATGAGGAGACAAGATACTTTCAAAAGCTGGGAGGAGGGAGAGAAACAAAAGGGTCTGTATCTGTTGGTATGCTGCTTTGCCGGGGATAGAACAGGAATGGAGTCTTAGAACTTTTAGTAAGTAATCTAGCTAGGTATGCGTTAGATTATGATTTCTTTAAATGGCTGAGAAAAGAATTGTGCTGAATAGAATAACTATTTCTGTCTGTGTGTTTTTTTCGTAACTTAAGGTTTTGCCTAGAGGGATTCTCTATGTTTTGAATCTAATTACCCTGTAAGGTACCTACCATCCTGATTTTACAGGGGTGATTCCTTTACTCCTATTTACTTCTATTTCTATTAAAAGTCTTCTTGTAAGAAAACTGAATGCTTTTTCATTGTTCTCAGATCCAAGGGTTTGGGTCTGTGGTCACCTATGCAAATTGGTGAGGATTTTTACCAAACCTTTCCCAGGAAGTGGGGTGCAAGGGTTTGGAGGATTTTGGGGGGAAAGACGTGTCCAAACTACGTTTCCCAGTAAACCCAGTTAGAGTCTGGTGGTGGCAGTGGTTATTCCAAGGACAAAAGATAAAATTAATTTGTACCTTGGGGAAGTTTTAACCTAAGCTGGTAAAAGTAAGCTTAGGAGGTTTTCATGCAGGTCCCCACATCTGTACCCTAGAGTTCAGAGTGGGGGAGGAAACTTGACATAGCCATTTTCAACACTTTTCTGGAAAGCATGACTGAGATCTGGTGAAACAAAACAAAATGGTACAACCAACGCCTGGGACAGCTGTTATGTGGGGAACAAGGCATCGTACCTGTGTTGTGAGCTCAAGATGGTTTCTTGCAAAGCCTTTTCACCAGAGCTAGACAAAGATCTCCAAGAAAAGTGATTATGGGGTAGAGGAAGCTGCAAAAAAAAAAAAAGAACCATGGTGCATTCCACTAATCTAGGCTGTGTCTACGCTTTGGGGCACTACAGTGGTATAGCTATACCAGTGCAGCTGTGCCACTGTAGCACCGTGGTGCAGAAGCTTCCTACAGCAACGGAAGGAGGGGTTCCATCGGTGCAGGTAATCCACTGAGTGGCAGTAGCTAGGTCAGTAGAAGGTTTCAGAGTAGCAGCCGTGTTAGTCTGTATTCGCAAAAAGAAAAGGAGGACTTGTGGCACCTTAGAGACTAACCGATTTATTAGAGCATAAGCTTTCGTGAGCTACAGCTCACTTCCTGTAGCTCACGAAAGCTTATGCTCTAATAAATCGGTTAGTCTCTAAGGTGCCACAAGTCCTCCTTTTCTTTTTAGGTCAGTAGACGAATTCTTCCATCGTCCTAACTGTGTCTACACCAGGGGTTAATTCAGCTTAATAATGGTGCTCATGGGGTGTGAATTTTTCACACCCGTGAGTGCCATAGCTATGTTAACCTAACTTTTAAGCGTAGACCAGGCCATTATCTCTTGTCTTCTATGTTGGCAATATCTCCTCCTTCAAAGACGCTCTTGGCTGCAAAGGGGTGTTCTGTTAGAAGCGTAGCAGGTTATACAGCAGTTTGCCCCACACACAACTGCCTGCAGACATATTTTGCAATAAAATTCATTTTTTAGTTAAACAGCAAAGACATCGCCTGACCTTCCATCTAGTCTTTAGAATGACAAATGGGATGTGACTAGACTCCATATGGACCAGGATGCTCCAATCTGGGATTTAGCTGCACTGTCGTAGGTGAAAAGTGTTTGTTAATGGATTATTCTGTATTCCATCAGGGGGAAAGTTGATGAGAGGAGTCCCCTCCCTGTCTGGCTTGAGTTCAGACTCCATTAGTGAATACAGCTCACCTGAGACAGTCCCAGGTGAATATGCTCAGACTGGGGTTTCATGCCTAGAGTGAATGCATTCTAATTACTCCCCTGGGGAGTGACTGTTCAGCTAGGCAGCCAGTGCTGAGAAAACCCTAGCAAAAGTACATGCCTGGAGAGTTTTAACCCAGTTCATTTCCCCGTGAACTAATTTGCCCACATGCCATGGGCTTCAGAACATAGTCATGGGTTCTTCAGTATCCTAGCATAAAAGGAAGGAAAATGGAACACATGCAAAGGTTGTCAGTCCTCCTCATTCTTAAATTTGCTTTGATCTAACATTTAATTTAGTTGGATAGTCTGTTTTTTTTCCTATGGCTTTGTAACTGCAACAGCATGTAAAGTGTAAGACAGTGCTCAAGCATTGTAAAATAAGATTTAATTATGAAATTATTAGATTCATTAGTTAATATTTGTATAGCACTTTGAACATGTAAAGCACTTGATAAGTGCTAAGTATTATTACTAATCCAGAAACTCACAGGAATTCATTTTCGGGGAGAAGAAAATCATGCTTAAATGTATCCATTAAGCCAGATCCTCAGATCTGTCAGGGATGGTCTAGGTCAGGGGTTCTCAAACTTTTGTGCTGGTGACCCCATTCACATGGCAAGCCTCTGAGTATGACCTCCCCCCCCCCCCTTATCAATTAAAAACACTTTTTAATGTATTTAACACCGTTATAAATGCTGGAGGCCAAGCCAGGTCTGGGGTGGAGGCTGACAGCTCGTGACCCCCCATATAATAGCCTCATGACCCCCTGGGGGGTCCCGACCCCCAGTTTGAGAACCCCTGGTCTAGGTTTACTTGGTCCTGCCTCAGGGTAGGGGCTGGACTGGATGACCTCTCGTGGTCCCTTCCAGCCCTTCATTTCTATGGTTCTAAGACAAATGACAGTCCCAGCCCCCGTTTTGAATCCAGAATCAACGATAGTGTGATATTGTTCTGTTACATCAGCCTACCAGGAGCGGCAGAAGGTCTCTCACAGTGGGGGGCTCACTGGCACTAGAACCATAGCCGTGCCCCCGCGCCACCCCTTCCTCCTGAGACCCTGCCCCTGCCCCGCCCCTTTTCCCCGAGCCTCCGCTCTCACACCGCCCATTCTGACAAGACCCCCTGCTTCACACCACCCCGTCCCTGCCTTTGCACCACCACTTCCCCAAGGCCCCACTCCCACGCTACCTCTTCCCCCCAAGACCCCACCCCCCTCACTCCTCTCAGCCCCCCCCGTTGCTCACCCTTATGGACACTAAAAAGCGGGAGGACCATGGCTCCCTGGCCCCACCCCGTTCTGACACCCGTTCCTAGCACACACTGTTTTCCTTGCATAACAGCCCTGTAATGCTGCAAACCCCACTGCTTGGCCTACTTTAAAGGTACAAATCTAACTTTTATTAGCAACCAAATCATTACTGAATCAATGTCTACTAATTAGCTTTTTATGGCAGTTGTTGTTAGAAGGGAGGCGATTTATTCATCGAACAAAGGGAAAAAAGGAACACCTGAAAGTTGTTCATCTTTAATGACTCTAAGGAGTTATTTCCTATTTGTCTCTGACAGCCTACTGCTCTCTGCTGGTAGTAGCACTCACTGGTGCTATTATTTGTTTCATGCCTTTTTTCACATTCTGTGAGCTCTGTGCAGGGGAAGATGGTACCTTTTGTGTATTGCTGCTCACAGAGGTCATCTTTTCTCTCTATATCTGCTACACAGACGGCTTCGCTTTAACACATGCCAGGGTGGATGGAAGGGGACAAACCAGGCTGTACTTTGATCTGGCATTCCTGAGACAGACTGTCAGGACCTTGGGAGCCGTGGACCCGGAACATGCAGTGAGTGTGGCCTACATTAGGAATGCAGAGGGTGTGAGAACCACAGTTGGTTCACGGAGCAGCGTGGATGTTGGCCTCAAAAGAGCGTGCGTCCCCTTCGTGTTCCCGTCAGTAACTTCCATTTTGTCATACTGCGCAGCTTCATGGTAGCCATTCAATCCTGGGCGGTCAAGGTTTTGTTACAAAAGCCACCAAAACACTGCGGTCTGAGAATGTTAAGGACAGAGGGAAAATGTATATTGTATTTTTATGCTTCTTAGACCTTAGTTCCTCCTGTGCCGCTGACACATCAGGCAGTCCAGTTCCTCCACCAGTTGTGGTTGCTTGCTACCTGTGGTACTTCTTCCCAGATGATGCCAGGATATTCAATATCCTCTGCCACTGTTTTCTGCTACTTCTTCCTTGGCCTTCCTCGCTTTCTCTTTCCTGCCTCAGAGACCAATTCAATAGCATGTCTCCTATCTTCCATGCAGCTAATATATCCTGCTCTGTCAGCGCTGTTAGTCTCGCATTTGCTATTTTGTTTTTCCATGAAATGTGCAGTATCTTCCTCAGCCATCTGTGATGGACACCTCCCCAGGCTCTTTTGGTTAGATGATGTCATGGGCCACATCTCTGTTCCAGACAGTAGCATGCTCAGAACAATCACCTGGTATAAACTGACCTTGGTGTGGAGACAGTACATGAACATGTAATTATAAAGATTGTATCCTAATGCATAGATGGAAAGGGCAGAGTTAAGGGTGTGTTGTAATGCATGAGCCCAAAGGGGCGGAGTTAAGGCTGTGCATATGAGAGTCATTGCATGAACAAACAACATACGTGCAGTAATTCAAAATGCTATTTATGTACACCTATGTTTTTTTTAAAGTTGCCTTTGTATTATATGATGATCATATAATTGGACATATGAACATATTGTATTATCTGCTGACTGGCATGTCACACTACCTAGTGCTGGGTGGTCATGTAATGAAAGGCCCTGTGAGTGAAATTTCAAAAGGTCTGGTGGTTTGGTTTTGAGGTCATGGCACATTCAAAATATACACATGGATGGATATTTGGCATGGCCAGTTTTGTTGTGAGGTAATGTCCACGTCCCCTGGGGCACCAACACTCTGAATGGGAGCCCAGAGCCTTAACATCCTGTCCTCTCTTGGGATTCATCTTAGGAGAACTCTTTGACCTCTCTCACATTGGCAGTAAGTAAAGGTGTCCATGCAACAGTCTCCTGGTGTGGGAGGGAGAGGGTTAATTCTTCCTGAGGCAAGGGAAGAACAAAGCTGCCTGCCTTCACTGCTGGGATTGTCAGGAGCCAATCTGTGAGGGCAGGAAGGCTGGGCCCATCTGTGGTAAATGATTTCCTTCTCCCACAAGGGCAGAGTGCTGCACCTTAGCCTGCTTTAGCTGCTGCCCCTCTGGCAGCCTGTGCGGGGATCAGAGGGAGGTTAGTTGGAGAACTCCCTTCCCAATTTGGAAAGAACTTTAGCTGCACAAAGCCATCATTTTGTTTATCACGATGCCTAGCTCTTATATAGCATTTTTCATCAGGAGGCAGGGGTGAAAGTGGGCCGGTACAGGGCAGTACGGTGCACCGGTGAGGGGCCGGTACCGGCCCGTACGCAGCCAACGTTAAAGCGCTGCCATGGTAGTGCTTTAATGTCACTGCCCCTTTTGCCTGCCCTATCAGCGGCCCTGCCAGTAGGGTCCGTACCAGCAGGGCTACCGATGGGGGGGGGCCGCAAAAGCACTGCCGCAGCAAAGGACCCTGCGTAAAGTGCTGCCACAGCAGCGCTTTAACGTCGTTGTCCCCTTTTGCACCTCCCGGCTGCTGACGGGGAGGAGGGGGGCAAAGGGAGCAGCTGCCCCGGGGCCAGAGATTTAAAAGGGCCCAGGGCAGCAGCGACCGGAGCCCTGGGCCCTTTAAATCACTGCTGGAACCCTGGGTGGCGCGGGCCAGGGGGTGTGGAAGGGCTGGCTGGGGGATGCTGACCGCCCCCCCAGCCCCGCCTCTTCTGTCCGAGGCCCCACCCCTTCCAGGGGCCGGAGCCGGCCCCCATACCAGTAAGTCTTCGGAGTTACTTTCACCCCTGTCAGTAGGTCTCAAAGTGCTTTACAAAGGAGGTAAGAATCATTGCCCTTGTTTTATATGTGGGGAAACTGAGACACAGAAGGGTGAAATGATGTGCCCAAGGTCACCCAGGAGACCAGTGGCAGAGCTAGGAATAGCTGTCAACTCCTGAATTGCAGTCCAGAGCTCGATCTGATAGAGCTGGAAATAAGCTTTTTTTGGTTTATCCGTATATCACTTAAAGAACACTGTCAGGTTCAGAAATCACGGACCGGATTCTTAGCTGCTGTCAAGCAGTATAAGTGCACACGGAGCCCAGTGGATTTTGGCCAGGTTCTGCGTGACTGGAGTGGTTCTTCCCCATTGCAGGACTGTGTGTCAGTTTCAGACCAGAATGATATTTTTAAGTTGATGGTGACCCTTTAATGGAAACACTTCGTTGACAGTGGCAGAATGTGCCCAGGGGCCCCGGCCAACTGGGGGGGGGGGGGCTTACAAAAATAGGCATCACCTGCACCCTGACCCGCTCCACCTACCCACCCCTCAGCACTCCTGCCAGGGAACGGGATCAGGGCATGGGGACTTGCCCCATTCCGCTCACTGCTCCTGCTGGGAAGCAAGGTCAGGGCGCGGGGGCTTGCCCCGCTCTGCCCGCCTGACCCCGCTCCCCAACAGGAGTGCCAGGCGAGCAGAGAGAGCCAACCCCCCTTGCCTCGACTCCATTTCCCTGGCAGGAATGCTGTGGGGGCGGGGGAGGGCTGCAGGCGGAAGGGGTGGGGAGCGCCCCCCACTTGCTCTGGTTTAGGGCCCCACAAAACCATAATCTGCCTCTGTTGCGCGAACATTTTGCAAAAGCTTATGTCTACCAAAACCCTAAACGTTCAGCACAATTTAACCTGATGGGGGTCCCATTAAAACATAGCCGGACAGGATTTGCACAAATGGGTGCCTCAGGTTAGGTTTCTGGAACCATATTTCGGCACCTGAGTGAGCGGCCTGATTTTTCAGAAGTGCAGAACTCGGTGGGAGCCACTGGTATTCCTTGAAAACCATTTTTTTTAAAAGCAGCCCACTTACCGAGTTGCCAAAACACAGATACAGCTAGCTAAAGTTAGGCTCCCCTTTTGGAAAGCATTGGCCAATTTCAGCAAAAACCAAACAAATGAGAACAAATGTTACTACGTTCTGTACGCAAATTCCAACTTCAAGTGCTGTGATCTCAGTGAAAATATTAGTTGAGTTCATAAAGAGCGAATGAGCATGAACGTAATGGCCTGTTCCTTAGGGCATGGCAATGTTACAGTCCCTACAGAGGCACAGCTACGATGCCATAGTGTAGACACTTCCTGCATCAGCAGAAAAGGGTCTTCTGTCGATGTGTAGTTAATCTGTCTCTCCAAGAGGCGGTGGCTAGGTCGACACTGTTGGTTAGGCCGACCTAACTACTGCACTCAGGGCATGACATTTTTCACAGCCCTGAGTGATATAACTAGATCGGTCTAATTTTTAAGTGTAGATTGGGCATTAGTCATCATTAGCATATTTTTTTTAATCCGTGTTGTTTTTGCTCAAACAGCACCACCGAGTGGCCTGTTTCAAAGATGCTAGAGCAGTGGCTGCTTTCAGATTATTCTGCTGAGAGCTTGGGGTGAACAGAAGTGGTTAATTTTAGGAAGGGTGAAGGGATTCGTACTTTGGTTAACAAAAAAATTCATCTTCAGATTACTTTTTGGTTGGGAAGCAGTACAGATGACTTGTGATTACTTTTCTTGGCAATCCATAATTCCCCTTCTAAATGTAGGGTTGATGTTGTGTGATATAGTGCAGCTGCATGCAGCAATCAGGCACACTGTAAAAGTAATCAGTATTCAATTACTTCTGAGATAATATTCAGTGCCATGTAACTGATTACTTCAGGAATATAGCAAGTACTAATTTGTGATAGATTCGTTTTTGCATAGTAAATGTAGACAACCCTGGTACTGAATTCAGCTTTGCTTAGGAGACAGCATTGCTTAATAGTCAGAGTGGGGGGCTGTGAGCCAGGAGATTTGTGTTCTGTTCCTAATTCTGCTGCTGATTCACTGTGTCACCTTGGGTAAGTTACCTAACCGCTTTGTGCCTCGTTTTCCCCATTTGTATAATGGAGATAATACTGTCCTTTATCAAATGTATTGAAATTGTTAGCAAAAAAGCAATGTATTCATGCAGGTTATTATTTATGTTGGGACACAGGCTCTTTCAGTTAAGGTTAACATATGCTCAAACTATCTTCAATTTTAGTCTTGACCACTACAGCCTAAATTTACAATATTTGAAATGTTAGTAGGAGTCAAGGCTGCCATCAGCCTTTTTCTCAAGGCAGTCTCGATTTGACAGATCTAACTGGGTGTTACAATATTCTGATTGGTTTCAGAGTAACAGCCGTGTTAGTCTGTATTCGCAAAAAGAAAAGGAGTACTTGTGGCACCTTAGAGACTAACCAATTTATTTGAGCATGAGCTTTCGTGAGCTACAGCTCACTTCATCGGATGCATACCGTGCATCCGATGAAGTGAGCTGTAGCTCACGAAAGCTCATGCTCAAATAAATTGGTTAGTCTCTAAGGTGCCACAAGTACTCCTTTTCTTTTTGCGAATATTCTGATTTTCAGTGGGTAGCACTGAAGCATTGTGACACTGTCCTGATATTGCAGCATCACCACATAGTGAAGGAAATGTCAGAGGCCTGACATCAGTGACTTCAAAGATGGCCAGGTCCCTCTTCAGGCCTGTGAACCCACAGCCCTGCTCCTACTCAATGGCAAAACACCCAACATCATCACTGTGTGTATTACAGTAGCACTTAAAGCCCACAACTGAGACCAGCCCTGTTATGCATGACCTTGTACATGCACATAGTAAGAGACCAAGAGCCAACAATGTCAATAGACAAGACAGACAAAGATTAGAAATGGGGGTCTGAGCCACAGAGTTTAAGCCACACAGGAAATCTGTGGCAGAGCCCAGAACTGAATCCAGTTCACTGGAATCCCAATCTCCATAAAAGCATCCTTCATCTCTTGGTGCAGAATAGAGCTTCAGGCAGCCACAAGAGCATCCTTCCTCCCTTGGTGCAGAACAGGGCTCCAGGCAGCTCCAGTAACAAGCTTTACGGTTGCCTCCTCTTTCAAGAAAGTGCAACAGAGCTTAACCCATTTTTAAAAGTCTATATTCATCTAAGAACATTATCAATAATTAAAAGAAAACATTATTATTATTATGGAAATCAACTCCCCTCTGGGTCTGCGGGAACAGGACATTTCCTAATGAGCTACTGGCATCCTCTTGTACTTACTGATAAGCAGCATGCAGAAAGTGAGATGTTTTCCCCTGAAGTGCGCCATCCTTCTCGCTCCTGGATGGTGTGCAGCACAAACATTTTGTAATTAAAGAGACGCTGTCCTAGTATTTTTCATAATTTTTCCCTTCTGTTTACATTAGGGAGGTGACAAATCCATTTGTTACAGTGATCACCTGAATACCAAACAGGAGCTGTCACTAATGAAACCACAGAAATAATTCATGTTCTATGGATCTTCCTAATCCACACCGGTCCAGCAAGATTTGGCAGACAGAGCACGCATATATCAATAAATAGGGCTACTGCAGCAAGGAATATATTGCTGATGATTGATAAAACTTTCACACTTACGTTGCACTGTAAATCTTCAAAGCAATTTGCAAATGTTAATAAATGATCTGCACATGTGGCCTCAGCTCTTTGAAACTGAGGGACAGATCCTTGGCCTCCACTGCCATATTGCAAATTGGGTGGAGAGCTGCCGTAACAGGACAGCTCCCAGATACAGGAGACCCATGGTAGTGAGTCCTGGTCCCTCTGATGTAAAGGTAGTGCCCCTCTGTGGTAGGTGGCTTTCCAGGCACATGGCTGGAGCACACTGTTTTCTGGCAATCCAGAATCCTAGGGGTGACAAGACAGAGCAGCCTTAAAGCTGTTTTTACTTGCACCAGGGGTTAAACCAGCCCCTGGCTACACCAGGATCTGGTGGTGGTAGAAAGACACTAATGCCTCTCCGCACACCTCAAAGTGTGATTTAAATATGGGGGTGGGGAAAGAGGGATAGTGGTTTCTCACGCTTAATTTTTTTAAATACAGGTAAATTAATTTGCATTAACCTAGACCTAACTGTATTAGTTCATCAGGAGAGTAAAGAAGCAGTTCCACTCCCAATGAAATGGGCATCACTCCTCTCAGATCAGAGATTCCAGATGCCAAGGGACTTTCTTTCTTTGTTTCCATCCCTCCACCCCTTCTACTTTTCTCAGTTTTAAAGAATACTGGGGGAAACTTTCTGCCTAAAACTGTAATAACATCTGGATGGGAAAAAGCATTTTATCCTTTTTCTTACCATCTCCATATCTAAAGTAAGAGGCTAAAATTTGTCTCTGTCTTTCAGTCCACTACAGAGTGCTTTGAGCGTGACAGATATAAGAAGCAACACAAGTGGTAAGTTATTAAGTGACTCTGGTTTCAGGGTAGGCAAGGCTGAGTACAGGCAAGCAAGAGTTAATGTTACAACACCATTGTCACCCAGGATATGTTATAGCATTATCCCCACTATATATACACAGCATGCTAGGGTGGGCACTTCATGGTTGATCCGTGATTCTACTGCTACTTTTTGTACCGCTTCATTTATTTGCCATCAGATAGACAGAGAAACAAGTGCCAAGCCACAGCTTTCTATTCTTTAGAGTTCATCCTGGATAAGGAAATCAATAATTCGGCCTTTTCTTGAAGTAGCTATGTTAAAACAGGGCAGAGTTAGGTCTGACATTTTGTGTGTGTATGTGCCTCTAAACTGCATTCCATCTCCACTCTGCAAATCAACAATTATATGAAGTCCCCCAGGAGGGAGATGTGCTCCTCACACAGGCTCAGAGTAATGGCTCAGAAGCAGAGGGGTATAAACAGATCCCCAGTGCTAGAGTTTGCAGGATAACTGTTTACGCTAATAAAACAAGCCCAAATTTGGTTCCAGTCTTTAATGTTCCCTTACTGCTATTCTACATAGCCTGTGCTAGTTAGACAAATACATTTGGATATCATTTTGCATTTAAGTGGTAAGCCAGGTTTGTCATCTTGTGTAGATCCTCATAAATTTCATTGAGCACTTAAATTCTCTTCCATTTCATTGACCTGATCTAATGATTGCAGCTCTTTACTGCTCTGTCTGTCTCCCTAGCAAAAAGTCTAGGTGGACTTCTTATTTCCTCCTTAATTTCTTCGTGTACATCGCCGCCTTTCTCAGGTCCCTTTCAGCAGGGAGAAGGAGCAGCATCTTGGGATTCTTCTTCTTGAGACACCTCCTTCCTCTTTCTTAAAAAGCCAGGAAAGGGAGCTTGATTTTATAATGAAGCCAGTAAAAGAGGTCTAGGTGTGAATGGTTCCCCCAGGAGTACCACCTGGATATGGGGTACCATTGAGTTCCCCGACCCACCAGCCTGGGCTCCCTTCTACCCTGTAGTGCTATGACAAGCTGCCAAGCCCTCCAGGCTGCACTTTCACCAGCATACATACAGGTAGGGAAACCCCCAGTTGCAGTTACATGCAGATGCTCTGACCAGCCCGTGCATGGAAAGGCTCCAGCTAAGGAACTTCCCAGCTCTTCAGGCACACACCCCCTCTGGAGTATAAACCCAAAATTATACCATCTTGCGCTGCACAGGGAACTGTATAGTGTAAGCTCATAACATTCGCCCCCTCCCTCAATGTGGAGAGGAATATGCAACAGCTTTCTCCCCCTGAGTTATGATTCCCACACACTGGTTTTAGATAAAGCAAAAACAAGTTTAACTGCAAAAGATAGATTTTTAAATGATTATAAGGGATAGCAAACAGATCAAAGCAGATTACCTAGCAAATAACAAAAACCGCAAACTAAGCTTAATATACTACATAGATGGGATATGAATAGCAGATTCTCACCTTAAGTGATGATACAAGCAGGCTGCAGATTCTTAAGAGGCAAGCTGCACTTGCTTACAACTTGGAATCCCCAGGTATTCCATTCACAGGCTAAAAATCCCGTTAGCCTGGATCCAGCACTTCCCCCAGTTCCATCTTTGTTCCTCAAGTGTTTCCAGGAGTCTTCTTGGGTGGGGAGTCAGTGAAGAACCCAGATCCCCAGGGGATATCACTCCCCTGCCTTATATAGCTTTTGCATATGGTGGGAACCCTTTGTTTCAAAGCGTGGTTCCCACGCCAGTCAGTGGAAAAATACTGACATCCCAAGATGGAGTCCAGCACCAGGTGACCTGCTCACATATCCTGTAGTGTCACTGCAGCCATTACTCAGAGGTTGTCTGTAGCGTCCTCAGGAAGGCTCCCCAGGTGGGAGATAAGCTTCTCCTAAGGCCTATTGTTCTCTCTAATGGCCCTTCCCCACCCCCTATATAGGCTGAAAGTATCTTGTCTAGTAGGCATTCCCCAGGTGTCAACTCATTTGAAATATAGATACATAGTCAATATTCCTAACTTCAGATACGAAAATGATACATGCATACCAATAGGATAATCATATTCAGCAAGTCATAACCTGTTCAATGATATCTCACATGCATCTTGCATAAAATACATCATAACGATGTCATAATCGTATCATAATAATATGACTATGGAGTATATGGGGTGCAGTGTCACACTAGGCACATACTTATGGTGCCTGTTTGGTAGCTCTGTGGTGAGCTGGTACTATTTCACAAAGACTAGGCTTAGCAGAGAGATGCTGAAGTACTTGTATGAAAAATCAGATGTTAAAGGTAGGTTGCTTTTAATCCTGTTTAATGTGGGACCGTCCTTTTGAGTGTTGTTGAGCTCTTTTTGTGCGTTATATGCGCACATGCATGGGGGTGGGATGGGAGAAGGTTCTATATTTATCACACTTGGGCTATTACTAGTACTCACTGTTCTACAGTGACCAAGAGCATGCTCAGCTCATTACAGAACTTTAGTTACTTATTTTTGATTTATAGTCATTCTTTAAAAGGTGCCCATCCCAAGGCCACAGGCACCCTGCCATCAGTTAAGATCACAAAAATATATGTGAGACATAACTCCAAGATCTTCCAACTTTAGGTCCAGGTCTTGCAGTCAGATCTGCACAGGTGGACCCTTGTGCCCAAGTGGAAACCCATGGACTTCAGTGGGAATCTGCATGGATCTGATTGCAGGACCAAAGCCCAAATAAAGACAGGACATAAACAAATTGTTTTGCTCGTTTCCGAGGCCATGGGGAAGGTAAAAGGAGAACAAGTGTAACCACAAGGAGACCCCAGGGTTGCAAGACAGAAATGCACACCCCTTAATGGGCTTTGAAGTTGGGTTTTTTTGGTTTGCTCTTTCATTTTTATTTTTTTAGGATACAGTGAGCAAAGTGAGTATTTTATTATTTATTACTTATTTGTATTTTCATAGTGCCTAGGAGCCCCAGTCATGAAAAGCCCTGACTTCCCCACAGCTCCTTTGAAGGTAGCTGGTGCTGGGTGTTGTGTTGGAGTTGCTCTGAAGGTTTAGTGGTTTCTATAGCCTGCCTTCAGCAAGCTCCTCCCGTCTGATTCATTAATAGTAACATCGTGCTCACCTTAGGTTTTCTACCTCAATAAACAGGCTATTGACTGGGCTATTTAATGGCTTTGCTCAATGTAGATTGATAGGAAAGTTGGTTGAGGCTAGGAAGTTTTAATAATAATCTATGTAAGGCTGTCCTTTCATTCTGCATTCCCAAAACTCTTCCCAAATTTTATACATGTGGCATCACTGAAATGCAGCCATTTCTGAGAGAGGAGACATTTTTGCTGGGAGGCTGCGGCAATCTCCTGCCCTTAAGGAAAGTACCATGAGATCTTTAATCTCGAAGCAGATCAGACGTGGTCACAGATTTTAACATTTTCTCCAAAAGATCCTCTCTGTGCGTAGTAGTGAAGCCACCCTGGACCTGTCTTAGGTTTGCTAATTAAACAGGAGACATTTCTCTGTTACCACCATTTTTCTCTCTCTTACTTCCCTCTTTCATCACTCTCTATGGCCCCACATTGTAGCAGTTGTCCCTTTTGGCAGAGAGGATGCTGAATCTAGATCTTTCTGGAATTTGTCCCACTGCTCCAAGCATCAGCCATTAGAAAGTTCACTCAAACGCCATGTTCCCTTCTCCCAGAGGTTGAATATAGCGCTTCCATGTCATTCTCAGCCCCTGCTGGCTTCAGACTGAGTCTGGAACCTGGATTCAGATTCCCTGTGTTGCATAATGCCAGTAGCCTACCTCAGTATGAACCAACCCCCTCCTGAGATGTTTTTAAAATTTGCCCAAACATGCCACAAGCCTCAAACACAGCTAGAATCCAGGAGGGATTTGCACCAATTATTGTAAAATCTGGACTGCTTCCTAGAAGAAAACCCTGTTCCTTATTACAAATGAACCTGGAGCAATGAATTAAGCTCCGGGTTGGAAGCCAGGGATTCCTTGATTCCAATTTGGCCCCTCACTCAGCCCTGGTCTGCACTACGAGTTTAGGTCGAATTTAGCGTTAGATCGATTTAACCCTGCACCCATCCATACAATTAAACCATTTTTGTCGACTTAAAGGGCTCTTTAAAGGCTCTTAAAGGGCTCGATTTCTGTACTCCTCCCCGATGAGGGGATTAGTGCTGAAATCTACATTGCCGGGTCAAATATGGGGTAGTGTGGATGCAATTCGATGATATTGGCCTCTGGGAGCTATCCCAGAGTGCTCCATTGTGACCTCTCTGGACAGCACTTTCAACTCAGATGCACTAGCCAGGTACACAGAAAAAGCACTGGGAACTTTTGAATTTCATTTCCTGTTTGTCCAGCGTGGTGAGCTCATCAGCACAGGTGACCATGCAGTCCCAGAATCGCAAAAGAGCTCCAGCATGGACCGAATGGGAGGTACTGGATCTGATTGCTGTATAGGGAGATGAATCCGTGCTATCACAACTCCATTCCAAAAGACGAAATGCCAATACATTTGAAAAAATCTCCAAGGGCATGATGGACAGAGGATACAAGAGGGACCCACAGCAGTGCCGCATGAAACTTAAGGAGTTCAGGCAAGCCTACCAAAAAACCAAAGAGGCAAATGGCTGCTCCAGGTCAGAGCCCCAGACATGCCGCTTCTATGATGAGCTGCATGCAATTCTAGGAGGTGCCCCTACCACTACCCCACCCCTGTCCATGGACAGCTGCAAGGGGGGAGTCTCACGCAACAGTGATGAGGATTTTGGGGACGAGGAGGAGGATAGCGCACAACAGGTAGGCAGAGAAACCGTTCTCCCCGACAGCCAGGAACTGTCTATCACCCTGGAGCCAATACCCTGCCAACCCTCCCAAGGCGGGCTCCCGGCCCATGAAGCCGGAGACGGCACCTCTGGTGAGTGTACCTTTGTAAATATAATACATGGTTTAAAAGGAAGCGTGTTTAATGATTAATTTGCCCTGAAGACTTGGGATGCATTTGCGGCCAGTACAGCTACTGGAAAAGTCTGTTAACGTGTCTGGGGGTGGAATGGAAATCCTCCAGGGACATTATTAAGGGAACATTCAGAGGTGGCCGTTCCTGCTGGGCTGTTTGCCTGTGACTGAAAAGAAATCATCCCTGCTTTTAGCCCCGCTGTGGCGGGGGGACCCGTTCACGCTGAGCTGTTCACATTTGGCTGGCAGGGATCTTCCCTGATACTAGTCACATGGTGGGAGGAGGGGTGAAGCGATCATCCCAGAGAATTGAGGGGAGGAGGGTTAGTTGGGTTTGTGCTGCACATCAACCCAAAAACTGTAGCCCCTCTTATTAAATGGCCAACCCAATGGGTGCTTGGTATGAGAAGGAGGGTACTGCTGTTTGAAACCATTCCCACATGTTATGAAGGTTGAAGAAGCCAAAAGACTGTGGCTTACCATGGTTGCCTGCAAGCCGAATTCTGTTGCCCGGTCCTGCCTGTGTGATCTCTCACACCAAACCGACAGGCCCTCAATATAAGAGGCAAAATGCGACCTTGTATAAAAAGCACATGTGCTATTTAATGTTAACAGCTTGGTTCACCATGAAAGAGTCTACCCATTGTTCTCTAAAATGTGTCTTTTTAAATACTACTCTCCTTTTTTTTCCTCCCACAGCTGCAAATGTTTCAAAGCTCCCCCTGTCATCTCCATCCCAGAGGCTAGGGCAGATAAGAAGCTGAAAAAAATGCACTTGCGATGAAATGTTCTCTGAGCTCATGCAGTCCTCTTGCACTGAAAGAGCTCAGCAGAATGTATGGAGGCAAACAATGGTAGAGTCCAGGAAAGCAGAAAACAAATGCGAGGACAGGAGGGACAAGCAAGAGGAGAGGTGGCGGCAGTGTGATGAGAGGAGGCAGGATGCAATGCTGAGGCTACTGGAGGATCAAACTGATATGCTCCTGCATCTGGTGGAGCTGCTGAAAAGGCAGTGGGGGTACAGACCACCGCTGCAGCCCCTGTGTAACCACCCGCCCTCCTCCCCATAGCCTCCTCACCCAGATGCCCAAGAATGCAGGGGGTAGGGCCTCCGGGCACCCAACCACTCCACACCAGAGGACTGTCCAAGCAACAGAAGGCTGGCATTAAATAAGATTTGAAGTGCAGTGTGGCCTTGTCCTTCCCTCATCCACCACCCCACTCAGTGCTTCCCTCCTCCTCCACCCCTCCTGGGCTACCTTGGCAGTTATCCCCCTATTTGTGTGATGAATTAATAAAGAATGCATGATTTTGAAACAACAATGACTTTATTGCCTCTGCAAGCGGTGATTGAAGGAGGGAGGGCAGTTAGCTTACAGGGAAGTAGAGTGAACCAAGGGGGCGGGTTTTCATCAAGGAGAAACAAACAGAACTGTCACACTGTAGCCTGGCCAGTCATGAAACTAGTTTTCAAAGCTTCTCTGATGTGCAGCACACCCTGCTGTACTCTTCTAACCGACCTGGTGTCTGGCTGTGTGTAACCAGCAGCCAGGCATTTTGCCTCAACCTCCCACCCCACCATAAACGTCTCCCCCTTACTCTCACAGATACTGTGGAGTGCACAGCAAGCAGTAACAGTGGGAATATTGGTTTTGCTGAGGTCTAACCGAGTCAGTAAACTGCGCCAGCAAGCTTTTAAACGTCCAAATGCACATTCTACCACCATTCTGCACTTGCTCAGCCTATAGTTGAACAGTTCCTGACTACTGTCCAGGGTGCTTGTGTATGGCTTCATGAGCCATAGCATTAAGGGGTAGGCTGGGTCCCTGAGGATAACTATAGGCATTTCAACATCCCCAACAGTTTTTTCAGTATTTTCTGATCTGGGAAGTAAGTCCATTCCTGCAGCTGTTCAAACAGACCAGAGTTCCTGAAGATGCGACCGTCATGTACCTTTCCTGGCCATCCCACATTGATGTCGGTGAAACGTCCCTTGTGTTCCATCAGTGCTTGCAGCACCATTGAAAAGTACCCCTTGTGGTTTATGTACTGGCTGCCAAGGTGGTCCAGTCCCAAGATAGGAGTATGCGTTCCGTCTATCGCCCCCCTACAGTTAGGGAATCCCATTGCAGCAAAGCCATCCACTATGACCTGCACATTTCCTGGAGTCACTATCCTTGATAGCAGCAGCTCAGTGATTGTGTTGGCTACTTGGAACACAGCAGCCCCCACAGTAGATTTGCCCACTCCAAATTGATTCCCGACTGACTGGTAGCTGTCTGGCGTTGCAAGCTTCCAAAGGGCTATTGCCACTCACTTGTGAACTGTGAGGGCTGCTGTCATCTTGGTATTCTGGCGTTTCAGGGCAGGGGAAAGCAAGTCACAAAGTTCAATGAGAGTGCCCTTACACCTGCAAAAGTTTTGCAGCCACTGGGACTCATCCCAGACCTGCAACACAATGCGGTCCCACCAGTCTGTGCTTGTTATCAGTGTTCCACGGCATGAGCCTGCCCCATTGCCACCAGGATGTTCAAATTGCCAGGGCCCGTGCTTTAAGAGAAGTCTGTGTCCATGTCCTCATCACTCTCGTCACTGCGCTGCTGTTACCTCCTCGCCTGCTTTTGCAGGTTCTGGTTCTGCACATACTGCAGGATAATCGCGAGGTGTTTACAGTGCTCATAACTGCCGCGGTGATCTGAGCGGGCTCCATGCTTGCCGTGGTATGGCATCTGCAGGAGAGCAGAGTTGCAGCAGAAGCGGTGGCTGACGATAGATGCCACAAGAATAGATATTTATAGAGAATGATGAGAGGACCTGTGAGGTGGATTCATGAGAGCAGCAGAGCAGAGTTGCAACGGAAGCGGTGGAGGATGACGATTAGCATCGCACACATTTCCCAAGGAAGAACACACGTGCCTGGGAGCCCATGACAGACAACATGGAGAAATTCACTATTGAGACAATAGCAGCAGAGCAGAGTTGCAGCGGAAGCGGTGGATGATGATGACGGTTAGCAGTCCTACTGCACCATCTGCTGAAAGCAGTATGGCGTCCGCACAGAAAAAAGGTGCAGAACGATTGTCTGCTGTTGCTTTCACGGAGGGAGGGGCTACTGACGACATGTACCCAAAACTACCCGCGACAATGTTTTTGCCCCAACAGGCATTGGAAGCTTAACCCAGAATTCCAGTGGGCGGCGGAGACTGCAGGAACTGTGGGATAGCTACCCCAGTGCACCGCTCCATAAGTCAATGCTCACCCTGGTAGTGAGGATGCACTCCGCTGACTTAATGCGCTTAGTGTGGACATACACAATAGACTATAAAATCTATTTCTAAAAATCAACTTCTATAATATCGACCTAATTTCGTAGTGTAGACATACTCTCAGAGCCTGATCCAAATCCCATGAGGTCAGTGGGTGCCTTTCCACTGAGGAAGGTCAGTGAGCTTTGGATCTGGTCCTTCCTGAACGATTTTGAGCAAGGCGCTTACCCACTATGTTAATTTCCCTGTCTAGGGAAGGCAATGTTCACTTTTCCACCTCACAAGAGTGTTATGAGTCTTAATAAGTTAATATCTGTAAAGCACAATACAGGTTCTGTTTAGTTATATGTGTTATTATCAAGTCTGTTCTGCACAGAGCACACAGTGAAGTCTCTCTTTCTTCAGCAAACTGCTTCTCTCACCTCACAGGCGCATAGATGGACCCATGCCCTAGAAAAGCCTTACTGCTAAGGGTGTTAATCACTCTGCATTGCCTAATGGTGTGACCTTTACTGTGGTTTAAACAGTGATACCAAGTGATGCTAGCACAGATGGTAATCTATTATTAATTGATCACTAATACTAATGAATGACTCTGCATTCTGGGCTTGTAATATTATAAAAGGCCTGACGTCTATATTAATGGCAGTCAGCATGTGGAAATGCTCTAGTGACAGAGACGCTCCCTGCCCCTGCGAATGCAAGCTGCCACCCAATGTCTAACAGGGCTATTTTTTATTCCGCATTTCAACCAGCAAAGAGTTGGCCTGACCCCTTGGGTAAAAAAGGCTGCTCTCTCAATCCCTTCTGGGGGCCAAATTTTGATATTTGCTGAAAGGAATGGGGGAGTGACTAACAGACTTAAGGTCACATAGGTGATGTTGATGGTGACTGAATAATATATGTTTATGGCAGCCAGCATAGCAGGAGGAGAAATCCAGCCAGAGCATCTATCCTATTAGCTGAGGCTCAGGTTCGTGGAATGAGCTTGCCTCTACCTTGCTGCAGCAGTGAATTAAGTTTGTCATTTGTTATTTTGTCTCGCTGGTGCACAGAATAGCAGCCCCAGGCTGTAATCTCCACTCATCTGAGTCTGCACAGTAATTGCTGGCAGCCATGGAAACCAAACTTCCAACTGTCATTTATAAACTTGACCCTCCTTGCTTCCGTCTTGCTGCATTCAGCTCTGCTTTGGCAAAAGTCAGTGAGGAGGGAGGAACTCACAAACCACCTTTGCAAATGGCTGCTAGTCTTGCCCATGTAAGGGTCTGATCCAACAACCCCTCAGGAGTCTTTCCAATGACATGAGTGGGCTTTGGATCAGGCCCTAAGTGAAGGAGATGCTGAGCCTCGCCATTAGCTATATGATAGGGGAAAGAGGAGCTGGTTAATAAGTGCTGCAGGCATAAGCCAACCCTGTGGGGCTTGTAGTCCAGAGACTGAAGCACACACAGGACTAGAAGTCAGGAAATCTGGGTTCTCTTCCTGGCATTGCCATAGACTTCTAGTGTGACCTTGGGCAAGTTACTGAACTTGTCTTGTCCCTCAGTTTTCCCAGCTGTAAAATGAGGATCACGATACTCTCCTGCCTCACTAGGGTAGGGTGAACCTTAATTCATTAGTGTTTGTAAAGTGCTTTGAGACTGGCAGCCTATAAGGCCAGGTATTCATATTTGTTGTTGTTTTACTAGTGGAATTCTAAAGGGTTCAAGACAACTTTAAGGAATATTTTCTATCTCGTTGACTGGCCCCATAGGGAGTCTGAAGTCTTCTGTTTAGCCTCAGAACAGAAACAGCATGAGCAGTGGCAGTCTGAGTCTCCTCCATAATGCCCACTAATGTTCATGATCCACCCATAGAAGCACCAAATCCTGGGGTGAGATTGGGCACTTTACTATTTACCCCCATTCAATCATAGTCCTGTCTATGCACACTGCATAAGGGGAGCAATTAGTGCCAGTGCTGATGGTGGTTTGAGGACACTTGCCTATTATGAACTGGACTGAAACTACTGACTCAGCTCACATAAACCACCAAATAATTATCACAAATAACTTTCTCTCACTGCTGATCTGGTCCGGATCTGAACTGCTGTAAGGTTTAATAACCCACAAAGCCATTACATCCCTCAGGGCTGGCACTATGATTTATGAAGCCCTAAACTAGGACCTTAAGGTATGTCTTCACTGCAAGGTTAACTCAGGTGATCAGTGCTTGGGTCTGTGCACCTCTGTTAGCCTAGCCCAGGTGACAGGAGTCACACTGCAAAGCCTTATCAGTGTTACTGTGTTCTCACTGGTGTTGCATTCCCCCATGTATGTTGCTATGACTTTGGGGGATACGGCCGATGGTTCTTTGTGCTGAAGCAAGCCGAGTCTGTCTATGATTCTTTCCTAATGAATTGTGTGAGAACTTGCTTGCACTTCTGGGCATACAGAAGAATTATGGGAAGGTATTGAAGGGCTGTGAGGGAGGCATAACTATGTTCAGGTGCTTAAAATGCTTAGCAAAAAAAATTAACCTTTGTGATGAAATTTCTCATGTTCTCAGCCCAGAAGTGACTCTTGATTAAATTTTTTGTGGCTATTTTTGAGGTATCTAGATTTGAAAACTCTGTATTTAATGTTTTCCAAAATCATTCAGATGTTTGGGATAACTCAAACAGATTCATTTTAAAATTTCAAACTTGCAGTGGCTGAGTCCTCAATGAGAAATTTGTGAAGCATCAATCTAGTCCAATATAATCTACTTCTAAAGTGTCTGCCACCTTGATATCTAAACATTCAACAAAAATCAAAACTCAAAAACATCCCTCAAGAAACTGGCATGTCAGAAGTAATTTTATTATTTCCTAACCAGTAATAAGGATGAAGTTATGTGGCACAAAGGAGGCTTTGAAAAGTTCATACTGCACATGCTGAAAGTTTCCTGAGTTTGTGACCCGTTTAGCGGCATTCTTATTGTGGTTAAAAAGGAGGATTAGGATGGCAGTGTCAAAAATTGGGATATTTTCTTTTAAGATCTTGATTTCCAAGAAACCTCATATTCCAACAGGAGCTTCTTGACCTGGAGTTCTAAAAAGAAGAATTGCATCAAACTATTATGGTAATGCCTTGGCAAGTCTTTTTGCTTGGGTGATTTTCTTTTAAAATTCCACAAGGCATTCTATCATTTACTTGTACTTCAATCTGCAAACTACATCAAACTACATCAAAAAATAGGCTGTCCCCCAAGAGGTACAAAAGCAGCTCTGATCACAGCTCTGAAAAAGGACAAAGACTCATGTGCTGACCACTGCAGACTTCCTTCATACTGACCTCTCAAATACTCTCCACTCACCTCAGCAAAGTTCTCCCTGTACTGATCCATCCAGATGAGGTTGGTTTTATGAAAAGAAGGTTGGCTTCTGATAGTATCTTGACACATTGCTGCTTGGGTATTATGGTAATGAGAGTGGTACAAGAACCTATCTAGAATAGAATAGAATGTGAATTATTCTCCAGACAAAAGGCATTCAACTCCCAATTGATGCTGAGAAGGAATTTGACAGAGTTGAATAGTCTTACCTATTCTTAATTTTAAAAAAAAAAAATCAAAATTTGTCCTCTCTTATATGAATTCCCACAATCCGCAACCCACCTCAGGAAAAAAAAAGCAGTTGGTCAGATTTTTTTTTTTTTAATTAATTGTGAGCCTGATCCAAAGTTCATTAAAGTCAATGGAAAGACTCCCTAAATTTATTACAAATTGAGCTTCTTCCCCCCCCCCCCAATTTGTTTGTGAACCAATCTTGATTTCTGCTACTATATTTGTTATTCATACGTATTTGCCAAATAATTTATGAAAACAAAATTTCAGCCTAAAAGTTGTTTATAAACTATTCTTTTTGACTGTTATTCATGATGTATGATTGGCTACCTAAGTCACATGGTATTTCTGTTCCCTGCCAAATAACTGAAACTTTTTAAGCAGGAGACTAATGAAGGATGATTAATGGGTAGCAAGGGCCACACTTCTGATATGCTGCCTTTTGGATGAATATTCCCTTGAGCTAAAATTAATGAAACGTTCAGGCTTGATGAAAAATTTTCACAAATACACACTGGCTGCCTGAATACTTACAAACAATGGCCTCAACTAATAGCAGATCAAACTCGACCCTTTCATTTATGAAAGTATTTTTGTATTACTCCACCATCTAAGGTTCCTATCATTTTTAGTGTTTAGTTTGTGTGTTATGGAAGCATCTGGAGTCCCCAGCTGATATCAGCGCCCCATGGTGCTAGGTGCTGTAAATATGAATAGTAAAATACTTGGCAATTCTTGTACTTTCTCCAAATCCCCATTAAGCATATTTCCTTTTCCATCAATCATTTCTAATTACTATGACTTCTGATTTTAGAGCAGAGGCCCTAATCCTGCATTCTTCACTCAGGCAAAACCCCCATTGACGATCTTTCCAGGGAGAGTCTGGGATATTGGGAGAAGGTTTAAGAAACCCCGAGAAAAATATCTTGTTCTTAAAGTACTCTAAAGCCAAAGCCTTTTGTTCTGTTTGTCTTGCCACAGATATCAATAGGAGTGTATGATAACACTTCACTAACCATTACTTCTTCCTATCTCCATCCCTAATAGAGACCTAGTTCTCCTCACTATCTGAGTATTTTTTCCCATGGATTTAAATGTTCTTCCCATCCATTTAGCAGAACGCTGGAGAGTACAGCTCAAGGAATCAGTCAGTGCCACTTTTGAAGTGTCCAGAGGGGGTCACTGTTGAGTAACACTGCACTTCTGCCCCCACCCAGAGGCTGGGCACTCTGATCATAGCTCCTAAAACAGTTTGGGGAATGTGATGGGCTGACCTGGTGGTGACCCTAATAGGTCTACAGTGTCAGATCCTTGTTGTCTATTTCCACCTAGCCAAAGCAGAATTACTCCCTTCAGTAGATTTCCCCAGTGCTTTGTGTAGTCTAATTTTAAATGTCTCAAATGATACAACTTTCATTCCCCTTGGAAGATTATTCCATACCCAAAGACAGCCATTCTATCATGTGCCACCTCTGTCCTACCCTCCCACCACCAGCTCCTGCTGTCCTACTGTTTGTCCATCCATGCAGGAAGAAAAACAGGAGACCACAGAAATGGTTTAATTAGTCCTCAACTTTATTCATTTAAAATATCTGGGAGTACCTGGCATCAAATTGTACAGTGCAGGAAGAGTGGTACGGGGGAGTCAAGTCCCTGCTGTAGGAGTCCCAAGCCCCCTTTCAGGGTGCTAAGAAAAGGAAAAAAGTGTTGTTTCCCTGCTGTATGGGATGTAGGAGCCCCCAAACCCTCCTTATGCAGTTGTGACACTCTGTACCTCGGGGGAACACCCTACACCCCCCATGTTCATTTTTATAAAATGACTGTGTGGTATCCAATGCAAAGTTTCTCATGTTGGGTGTCTTCAGAAGGCTCACGATGCACTGAGCATGGTTATAGTGATATTATAACAATCTTTATAGTAATGTTATAGATTATATATACATGAAATTATAGTTATGAGGCTGAACATGTATACTTGTAGCTTAAAGCAAGCCCAGGCAAAAACAGAGCAGTGAGGCAGTTCACACCTCATCAGGGCATGTATGGGACAAACCCAGCCCAGCCTCACAGGAACAAAGGATGCTGGCCTAGGCAATGACAAAAGTATCTGTTAGATTCCAAGTAAGTCACTCCCCTTCCCTTGGTTAGTTTTGGACTGCAATGAGGAAATGCTCGCCTGATTCTGAAAGGGGGGGGCAAAGACAAGAGGGAAGAAACCTTGCAACAAAGCCCCTTGCCAACTCTGTCCACATATCTATTCAAGGGACACAATCATAGGACCTAATCACATTAGCCACACCATCAGGGGCTCGTTCACCTGCACATCTACCAATGGGGTATATGCCATCATGTGCCAGCAATGCCCCTCTGCCATGTACATTGGCCAAACTGGACAGTCTCTACACAAAAGAATAAATGGACACAAATCAGACGTCAAGAATTATAACATTCAAAAGCCAGTCGGAGAACACTTCAATCTCCCTGGACACTCAATTACAGACCTAAAAGTGGCAATTCAACAGAAAACCTTCAAAAACAGACTCCAACGAGAAACTACAGAACTGGAATTAATTTGCAAACTGGACACCATTAAATTAAGCTTGAATAAAGGCTGGGAGTGGATGAATCATTACACAAACTAAAAACTATTTCCCCATGCTAATTTTTCCCATACTGTTACTCACACTCTTGTCAACGATTTGAAATAGGCCATCCTGATTATCACTACAAAAGTTTTTTTTCCTCCTGCTGATAATAGCCCACCTTAATTGATTGGTCTTGTTAGAGTTGGTATGGCAACCCCCATTTTCTCACGTTCTCTGTGTATGTTTCCTACTGTATTTTCCACTGCATGCTTCTGATAAAGTGGGTTTAGCCCACAAAAGCTTATGCCCAAATAAGTTTGTCTCTAAGGTGCCACAAGTACTCCTCGTTCTTTTTACTGATACAGACTAACATGGCTACCACTCTGAAGTTCGTAAGGGCATTGAAAGTGTAAAGGTCAGCTTAGAATGCATTTTGCTTTTATTTCAATTGTCCAAATCTGACTTGTTATGCTTTGACTTATAATCACTTAAAATTTATCTTCGTAGTTAATAAATCTGTTTATTCTATCGGAAGCAGTGTGTTTGGTTTGAAGCATGAGAGAGTCTCCCCATGGGATAACAAGCCTGGTACATATCAATTTCTTTGTTAAATTGATG
Organism: Lepidochelys kempii; assembly: GCF_965140285.1. Taxonomy (NCBI): domain Eukaryota; kingdom Metazoa; phylum Chordata; order Testudines; family Cheloniidae; genus Lepidochelys; species Lepidochelys kempii. The sequence goes on from NC_136380.1 coordinate 256,772,375, forward strand.
AACTCATAAGCTTGCAGCATCCAGCAGGCATAACTGGACACTGCAAGACGGAGGTTCCTAGGGTTGTGTCTGGGACCGGAGATACTGGCTAGTGTCATTTGCTTGCAAGTAGCTGGGAGCAGCTTACATGCTAGAGGCTGTGTGTGAACAGCCCAGGAGTGGGGTTTCTCACAGCAGAGCAGGGTAAGGCTGGCTCCCAGAGTCAAGGATTGTAGTGGCCTAGCAGATCACCGGTCCAGATAACACCAGAGGGGAACACCACAGCAGCTCCCAGAAGGGATACTTTCCTTCAAATCCTTTTCCAGTCCATTTTATCGATAACCATTTCCCTTCCATACTGAGTACCTGCACTGGACATCTGCCACAAATGTTACATATTAGGTTGTGACATCATAACCTAAACCTCACTACTCCACCCCTCTGCCCCCCAGACCAACTGTGGGGAAGGGGGAAAAATCCACTCTGCCTTGGCCAATCTGGAGGTGAGGGAAACATTTGTTCCTAGTCCTTCAAGGAAAAGGGCAAGTAGTGTAATGCCACAGTGGGTCAAAAGGGGAGGGAGGGATAGCTCAGTGGTTTGAGCATTGGCCTGCTAAACCCAGGGTTGTGAGTTCAATCCTTGAGGGGGCCATTTAGGGATTTGGGGCAAAAATTGGGGATTGGCCCTGCTTTGAGCAGGGGGTTGGACTAGATGACCTCCTGAGGTCCCTTCCAACCCTGATATTCTATGATTCTATGAAAAGGGAACCCAGTCCTTTTGCTAAGTTCATGGGTGTGTGGGTGGGTGCTGCCAGCTCAATGCTAGTAAAGAGGGTCTTCTAGGACTGCATGGGTATAAATACCCGCCTACACACACTCTCAGTCAGCAGGAAAGGCAATGCAGTGATCTTCACTAGACCTGGCCCCAACTGCTTCCTGCCCTTTCTGTCCATCCTGGTAAACTTTCCTCCTCCTTCCTATCTGCTGTAATGGAGCCCTAAAGGTGAAACACCTCTTTTCTTCCAGCTAGCCATCCAAAGATCCATTTGCATGAAGGTTGCAGTGGGCACATTTCATTGCTAATCCTCCTATTTTGGTGTCATCCAAAAATTTGATCACTTTTCAATTTACACCAGATAAACACAGAATCAAACAAAAAACATGAAGTGGCTAAGCTGGGTGTCTGACAGCTGCTAGTTGTTGTTTAATGTAGTTAGTCAAACAAGCTGCTAGGAATCCTAGAAGAGCTCTTGACTTCCATTAGCAGGAAGTGTAAGTGCTTGAAAAATGCCAGAAGTTTCTCCATTATCACAAAAAACAGCTCCAGGAATTACCTGTAATGGCTCTGCAGACCCCCAGCAGTCTAAGAACCAGTTTGACAACCACTGATCTAGTAAACTCCATTGTCAAGACATATTGATTTTTCGTGTCTGCTGTTTTAGGAGACTTTTCAAAGCTAGTATTATACATTTAAAATCCAGTGATAGAAAATAGCTTTTTTTTTTAAGTCAGAATTTCCTGCAGTGAGTTACAAAACACTGTAGTGGAGAAAATGTGCCAGTGTATCTCAGGAAGAGAGTTTGTTGGGCGGGCTGACAAGCCTTGCATCCACTCTGCTCATATCTGCCTCCAGATATTCTGATCAGAGCTTTGTTGGCCAATGTACTTTATCCTGAAAGGACTTACTTCTTTCTAAAATGCTACACTGGATTTTTACATCTTGTCAAGTTGTGTTAGGCCAGGTTGAGTTAGTTTAGAATGTGACAACATAATGTACTTGCTGACAGGTCAGGCATTTGAAAACAGTTCTTTCAGATTAGATATTTTAAGTATACTCCTGCATTCACGGGTTTGTTCTTCCAGCATAGGAAGCCGATTAAGATAAGCCAAAAATCGGTCAATTTCTCATGAAGTCAGACCTACCAGGTTCGGTAATTATGTGGGTCTTGTAGTTTCCTTTTCCTGAGTGCTTAAACATTTTGTTACTCATTATTAGAGATTGGTCTGAGCCACAGAGTTCAGCTCCAGATCTTAACTTCTCTAGTCTTCCAGTTTGCTCTGATCCAATGTTTTCATTTGGGCCTCACTCTATTCATCATAGAGGGAGTGGCACTGGCCACTATACTTACATTGTCTAAAGCTTTCCGTTACAACAATTAGTCCGTTTTGAAGAGTGCTACTAGTACCTCCCCAGTGCCTGGCAGGAACTTGAAACTGAACATCAGGATAGTTATGGGCTCAGGGACATGCCTTTTGCTATCCCCCACAAAACTCCATTCCGATCTGGCCAAGTTATAAGCTCCTGAATATCATCATTTCCTGTCTGTTTGCCTCAACAGAACTTGCTAGAAGCTGGCTACAAAACTTAGTCAACGTGGATGAGATAGGTTTCCTGTAAAAACCATAGCATATGATCATGTAATTAAGGAGTGCACCATAATTCATATGCACAAGGGATCAGAATTATGGTTGTGCAGAGAACTTTAATTCTGGCATTTCCTAACTTTTGAGTTTTTAGCTTTGCATCCCAAACAATTATATAAAAATTACATTAAAAACATGTTACATAATACTGCAGAAGGGCAAAGCACTTTATATTAGTAAATTCTCCGTCCTGAAAAGCTTACTGTAATCTAGGAGCCACTTGTTAATTGCTTTAAACCTGCACAAGTGCCTCTGAAACTTATACATAGGAAGTAAATTAGTAGGAAGCTGTTTACTGGGGAGAATAAAGGGTCAATATGTAAGTAAAGGAATGAAATCAGTGCAAATTCTTTCACAATTCTACTCCTGTGACATTGATTTGCTGTATGACCTGGAGAAAAATCACTAAGTCTCTGGGACTCAGATCCTGTCTATGCTGGGGGTCAGCCTGATTTCAGCAATCAGTAGCCCGCCACTAATGTATCTGCGCTGGGTCAAGCCTAGTGTAGGCAGGATAAGCTGCCATTTGCACTGGTGCAGTTTATCCTGGTTTCAGGCAGATCACAGAATTAAGCTGAATCGACATAAGTCCCTCCACACAAAGCAGTTGCAGTGGTTTAATTAAATTAATTTGCACTGATTGAGTTAAATTGGTGCAATTTCTGTGTGTAGACTTGGCCTTAAATTAATTAATGTCTGTACAGCACTTTGAGATCCTCAGATGAGCATGTAAACATGGACAGGGCTTGATCCTGCACGGCACTGAGCATTCTGACCTCAATCCAGCAAAGCATTTAGGTACATGCTTGACTTTAAACACATGAGTATCCCCATGGGATTATTTGCATGCATACAGCTGAGCATGTGCTTAAAATATGTTAAATACTCAGTGCCATTCGGGATGGAGCCCATAATGATTATGTTTGCTAACTTTACTAGAGCTCTACTTTTGGAGGCATATCTTTTTATGGCATACCTCTGCCTTGTCCCCTACCTCCTCCCTTGGAGTAAATGGGGGTGTCAAATATAAAGGGAAGGGTAACCACCTTTCTGTATACAGAACTATAAAATCCCTCCTGGCCAGAGGCAAAATGCTTTCACCTGGAAAGGGTTAAGAAGCTAAGATAACCTTGCTGGCACCTGACCAAAATGACTAATGAGGAGACAAGATACTTTCAAAGCTGGAGCAGGGGGAACAAAGGCTCTGTCTATGTGATGTTTTTGCCTAGACCAGGTCAGGAATGCTCTTCAGAACTTCTGTTAAATAAGTAAGTAATCTAGCTAGAAATGTGTTAGATTTCCTTTTGTTAAATGGCTGGTAAAATAGGTTGTGCTGAAGGGAATGTATATTCCTGTTTGTGTGTCTTCTTGTAACTTAAGGTTTTGCCTAGAGGGATTCTCTAGGTTTTGAATCTGATTACCCTGTAAGCTATTTACCATCCTGATTTTACAGAGGTGATTTTTACTTTCTTTAATTAAAATTCTTCTTTTAAGATCCTGATTGCTTTTTCATTGTTCTTAAGATCCAAGGGTTTGGGTCTGTGTTCACCTATGCAAATTGAGTAGGATTTTTATCAAGCCTTCCCCAGGAAAGGGGGTGTAGGGCTGGGGGGAAGATGTCTCCAAGTGGGCTCTTTCCCTGTTCTTTGTTTAACACACTTGGAGGTGGCAGCATAGGGTTCAAGGACAAGGCAAAGTTTGTACCTTGAGGAAGTTTTTAACCTAAGCTGGTAAAAATAAGCTTAGGGGGTCTTTCATGAAGGTCCCCACATCTGTACCCTAGAGTTCAGAGTGGGGAAGGAACCTTGACAGGGGGGAATTGGACAGGGAAATCTGTTTTTCAGTAAGTGTGAGTTGCAAAAGATTCTCATGCATGAAGTTTCTCATGCATGCCAGGGTCTGTCCATCTTGCATCCACAGGCACTGGGACAGATTAGACTGTTTTAATCGGAACAAAAATAAAAGGAACCTTTTAAGTGCGATTTTGGAAAGAAGCTCTCCAGCAGTGAGTCATGTAAACAGGTTTAACTCTACCCACTTATCCCTCACTTGAATGCAAGACCTATAAGTGAGAGATACAGAATGAGAGGGAGACTAATTTTCTGTTGCTATGGTGTTTATGAAAGTGCAGAACTAGTAGCATTGGTAATAGTCAGACATCGGGGGTAGATGTTCTGTAAACGTTCTCCCCTAGCACAGCTTGTTGTGAGCGTGCAGTAGCCGCGGCAGTTCCATCCCTGACATCCCACGTAGGTTTGTTACTACATCTGAATACTCATTTACAGCACCCTGTTGTCCCTGGCCCAGTCTGAGACTACCAATCAGGCCAAACTGCATAGTAATTTGGGGATGTGAACGTGCGAGGAACTAATAATCTGAACCCTATAGTTCTACACACACCATAATCCAGATATGAATCCAGTAACATGGAGGCATTAACCCAATCTTTTCATCTGTGCTAAGGCAGAGTGGAGCTGGGGAGTGGTGGTGGGCAGAGGTAAACAGATGAACACTGGAATAATTTGGTCTTGTCTACGTTAGTCTTGTGGGGAGAAATGTCCCAACCAGAAGCATTAGTGTAGATGGGCACTAGCGTTCATCGTTTTTACCACTGTGTCATCTAGATGTGCTCTGAACATGTTTAGATGACATGGTGGGGAAAACACCAGTGCCCTAGCTGCATTATTATTATTACTCTTATTGTTTATATTCCAATAGCACCCAGAGGCTCCAATCAAATGGATTCCATTGTGCTAGGCACTGTACATACAGGTCAGGCTGGTCTGTGTACTACAGAGGTAGGTCAGCTTAACGACATCACTCAGGGCTGTGAAAAATTTCACACCCTATGCAACGTAATTAAGCCAAGCTAGGTTCTGGTGCAGACACCCTAGGTAGATGGAAGAATTCTTCCATCGACCTAGCTACCACCTCATATAGAGGTGGACTTACTACAGCAACAGAAGAACGCCTCTGTCACTCTAATAAGGGTCTACACTCTAGTGGCACACCTGCAGTGCTGCAGCTATACTGTTGTAGCATTTCTAGTGTAGACGTAACCACAGTAAGAGACAATCCCTGCCCCACAGAGATTACAAGCTAGGTAGACAAAACGGACAAAGAGTAGGAGAAAGAGAGAGACTTACTATCCCCATTGTTATGGAACTGAAGAACAGAGGGATGAAGTGTCTTGCCCAAGGTCACACAAGAGACTGTGGCAGAGCTGGGGATGGTTACCCAGATCTCCTGAGTCCCAGCCCAGGGTCTTCTCCACAAGACTATCCTTCTACTATTGTTGCTACCATTGGTACAGCTGCTGATAATGAAACAGGAGGCTATTTCCCTAAAAGGACTATGTGACAGGGTTGGGACTCACCACCACAGCACCTCCTGCTGTTGACTCCAGGAATTAGCTCAGTTCATGTAAAGTACCCTCTGCCACTGGTGTCCTGTCCATCTCTCGCCCTAGATTGGTGTCTTGACCCGTGTTGCTCCCAGCCTGCGGCATCCTCTTCAGGACACTGCCCTCCAGCAGCATCCACTGCTCTGGTCTCACCCCCTTCCAGGGGTTTGGTGTTATCAGCAGTCCTTCTCTTCACCCCAGCCACAATGGCCAACCACACCCCAAAGTCTAACCCCTTTTGGCAGGGGTCTGGCACAGTCCCTAATGGCCACTCCTAACAGCCAGGTGGAAGTGCAAGGGGGAATGGGGGAGACCCAGGCCCACCCCCTACTCTGGGTCCCAACCTAGGGACCCTTTGGCAGCAGCCTTCCTGCCTGCCCTCCTTCTCTCCCTTTGTCCATCTCTTCCTCGGCCATTTCCCCTTCAGCCCCTTTGCACCAGCTAGGCCCTTTTTCGCAGGGCCTGCAGCCCGGCAGGTTCTAGGCAGGAGTTCCCTTCTGCTCCCCCTACCTGCCTAGCACTGTGCTAGTCTCTTCACACAGAAGACAGACCTTCACCCCCTGAAGGCCTGGAAGAGATCACCTGCTCCCTTCCTGGGCAGCCTTTATATAGAGCCTAGCCTAGCCCTAATTGGCTGGCTGTAATACTGGCCCTGATTGGCTCTCACAGGCCCTCCCTGATTGGCTGCCACCTTGAGCAGCCGCTCTGGGCTGTTGTAGCCCAGTCTGGCATGGGGGTGGGGCACCGCCACACCACAGGCTAGTACAGACAGCCTTTGAAGAGGTGAATTTTTTCCTCCGTTAGGGCCCTGATTCAACAAGAGCCTTAAGTAAATTTGTAACTTTAAGTGCTGGAGTAGTCCCATAGGAGGCCAAAGCAGGGTCCTAATTCCCATAACCATGATAAATAAAAGACTGTACTCCAGAGTATTGCCTTTTTCCAAAAAAAGGCCTTTCTAAATCCATTAAATTGCTAACGTCCATGTACGCAGATCTGAAAGAGAGGTGCTGGATTGATGGATGTACTTGTCATATTTACGGTTTGTAGCAGAGTGATTAATGTGCTGTGTGGTTTATAATGCAGTGCTCATTTAACTCTCCTTTTTAGGATCATGGTGATTTATAGGATCCAGCATTGTTCTTGCATTTCAATGGGTTGACAGTGATATTATTATATCATGGGGGATTATCAATTAGCCTTGTACAACAAAATAAGGTTCCAAGTGAAGGAGTCTCAATTGGAAAGTTTGTGACCCTGATGAAAATGGAATTCTCATAGAGAAGCTTTAACACACATCTCTGTGGTACTAACTTGACTCTTTACTCTATTCTAGTCTCTAGTCCAGTGGTTCCTGACCTTTTCAGGAAGTTCTAGTTTATGGGACTAAAAGCAGTACCAGCTTTTCACCTTCAATGTGTGTTTTAACCTAGAATGGACCTTGGGCTGTTCCTAACTGGCTTAACAGACTCAAACCACTTACAGCTGAATGGGAGGCGCCCCACACAAACTATCCCTACATTTTCAAAGGTGACTAGTGATTTTGGGTGCCCACCAGGAGACACCTGATTTTCAGAGAGTGGGTGCTCAGTGCTTTCTGAAAATTGAGGCAACCAGAATCATTAGTCACTTTTGTCAATTGAGGCCTATAATACTAATGAAAGGCAGGGTGGTCTCATGGACCTGGCATGGGCTTCAGAGCCAGGCACTCCTGAGTTCAAATTTCTGCCCAGCCTGCATTAGGCAGGTCACTTTCTCCATGTGCCTCATTTCCCGCCCCCACATCTTAAAAAGGGAGTGAAAATACTTCTCACCTAGGTAGTTAATGATGGAAGAGCTCTCTGAAAATGCAAAGCACCACTGATGTGCTAAACATCTCCATATTAGTGCTGTATCCACCTGGAAGGAATAAGCCCATATATTACATAAAATAATACAGTACCTTTTTTGTTATTGTTGTATCTTCTATACCAATTCTACCTCACTGTGCTTTTCAGGGTTACTGGAAACACCGTTATAGAGTTAACTGCAGCATAACAGCAGAGTGGGAGGCAAGAAATTATGAAACATGGGAACATGATGGGACAGGAAAACCAATGTGCCTCATTCAGGTTTCCAGTTTCAGACTCTTCGGAATACGTTTGCTGCTGCAGCAACTATGACAGCTTCCCTTTGGGAGTCTATTACACACGTGAGTTACTCTGTTGGAAATGACATTTTAAGTGGCTCAAAAGAGCGAGAAACTGTGGGCTGAATGCATGGCTAGCCGGTGGCAGGGGTGCATGGGGAGGTCACGCGGCCGGGGTGCAAAGTGGCAGCAATTTTATTTCTGGAGAGGGGTGGGCATAATGGACCAGCACAACCCCAAAAGCTGGCAGCGTGGCTGAAGAGAGAGCATGGCTGGGAAGCCCACTGATCCTACAGAGCCATGATGTGAATGAAAGCTGCTCTGCCTGATGGAAGCCTAATGGAAGGCAGAAGCAGATGCATAATCTGCCCTCTGAAGGTATGAGCCCCCCTCAGCACCATGAGTTTAGTGGGGACACCAGAGAGTACTTTATCCCTCCCTGCACTAACTTTGCTGAATTCAGGTCTCAGCTTTAGGAATAAGGATGTCCTAGTAGATAGGACACTGGACTGGAACTCAAGAGACCTAATTTCAAATCCTGGCTCAGCCACAGGCTTCCTGGGTTGCTTTGAAGAAGTCACTAAATCTACCCTGTCTGCCATGTTGCCAACTCTACCAATAACATGATTTTAGCCCCTGCTGGAACCAGTCTCCCCATGACTCCAGAAGTTGCAGCCTTCAAGCAATTTTCAGCCTTGCGGGGAGGGGAAAGCCCATCTCATTTGCTGCCATCCCTGCTCCCCTACCTCCTAGGAAAGGGCAGTCCATCAGAAGTCAGAACTGCTGCAAGAAGCAGGGAGAGCTCACCCCCGCCTCTCAGGAACCAGAGTTTTGGGTAGGGGAGAGAAGAGGGAGTCGGAACCAAAGAGCAGAAAAAGCCCAGCAGCTCAAGGTGGCTCTGCTCCCCACTTACCGTCTCTGTGAATAATGGGTCAGTCTGCTCTGTGCTCACCTGCACTTCCCTTTGCAACCCCAGGCTTGGGAAGGAAAAGAAGGGGTGAAGAACCCCTAGAGCTGCCAGCAGAACAGATCTGCACTGAGGGGCTTGGGACACATGTGAGGTGGCAGGGGCAGAATTGATATATGGCTGGCAGGGAGACAGAGGAGTTGGGGGTGCATAATTAATTGCTGGGCTGGAAGGATGAATTAATTCAAATGTTGGGGTTTGGAGAGAAGCTAGAAACTCTGCACCAACAGGCAGCCAGTGAGAATCCTGCAGTGGGGATCAAGATCACCTTACTCATTGCCAGGTTTCAGAGTAGCAGCTGTGTTAGTCTGTATTCGCAAGTAAATTGGTTAGTCTCTAAGGTGCCACAAGTACTCCTTTTCTTCTTACTCATTGCATACATTTGGGTGAGCTGGCAATCCTGTAACACTCACTCTCTCACTCACACATGCACAGAGGGGATGGGCGGGGGGGGGGGGTTAAAAACTAGAAGACCGACCAAAAAACAACAACATAATCTTTATTTTTTTAAAAGTCTAATGATTGAGACTAATCTCATGATTTGGGAGAGGGTGTCTGACTCCTGATTTTTGAAGGCGTAGGATTGACAAGACTACCTGTGCCTCAATTCCCTATCTGTTAACATGGGGATACTACTTCTCTACCTCACAGCGGTGTTGGGATAATACGATCTGTTAATGAGTGTCAGGCGTTCAGACTCCATGGTGGTAAGGGCCGTAGGGATGGATAGACAGTATAGCAGTCAGATATAGGGCTCCAGCTGGCTAGTTCTCAGTTTTAGGCTGCTGAGCAGCTTCATACATTTATCTTTAAAAAATAAAGAAAAATTGTAGTGAATCCACTTACAGTCTGAAGGCATTAGTACCCTTCAGCATTAATAGATCCATCAAGAGGAGACCAATGTAACAGAATGCAGAAATGCATATTTGAGATGCTGCTCATTTCAATGAAGTACACTGCATGAATAGAACAGATATTGAATTTAACACATACTGGCATGAAATAATTTTTACTAAGTAGTGTCTGGAGTCATTTTTCAATCTAATTTTCGCTTTGTAGATTCTGGTATAAATAGTCTGTAACAGATCGACAAATTAATTTTTTTAACATGTAGCAGGTTTGCGCTGCATTGTGGAAGACAAGTCTGGTTTAACACCACCTATACTCTTATTAAGACGCTGCAATTTTCCTCTAGCTGTGATAAGTTGAAACTCATCTGAATTCCCTTTATCAGAGAGAAATTGAATTTCTAAGTGCTCCAGCAGGCTTTTGGAAGTAAAAGACTTGTGTCAAGGTTAATTGTTAGATAACATTGGAATAGTACCAATTGTGGCTCTATGCTGGTCCAACAGCGAGGACAGAATTGTCAGTACTGCCTCGTTATCCTAATATCATGAGAGTCCTGGGGCCATAGATCAGATGGTGAAATGGGGATTGGTTGGGCAAGCAGCATTGTGTGTCAGCATTTTGATGATTTACTCTTCTAGGTGAAATTCAATCCTGTGCAGATGGCCAGCAAAAAACTTATGTGCCCCTTAAGTCCTATTATAGCCTTCAAATAGGGCTTAAATAGGACTTTCATGTGCATAGACTTTGCCTGCCCCACCCCCCCACACACACACAGAGGTGTGAATTTCACATCCAGGATCCTGATGAAATTCCAAGGTGTTAAGGCCAGAAAAGAGCATTATGATCACTTAGTCTGACCACCTGCATAATGCAGTCCTTGGAATTTCACCCACTGATTCCTGTGTCAGGCCCATAATTTGTAGCTTGACTAGATCATATCTTTTAGAAAGACATCCCATCTTGACTTAAAGATCCCACATAGGGCTGCTTGCAAATTTTTCATCAAAACTTTTTGGATGGAAATTGCCTTTTCAAATGACATGAAATTTGCGGGGGAGGTTGGAAGGCTTGTGGAATTGTATATCGGCAGGGCCAATCGGCACAAATCTGTGGCTCTACTTTGTTGGGTTTCACAGACAGGAAGCCACAGTCCAGCACAAAGTTTATTGTTGCCACCCAACCTCTGTCCACACTGCTCTGCTCTGTCAGCTGGGATGGAGAGTACCTATTTTTAAGAAAGAGGGGGAAAAGTGATCCAAGAAACTACAGGTCTGTTAGTTTGACTGCAATTGTACGCAAGGTCTTGGGACAAATTTTGAAAGAGAAAGTAGTTAAGGCACCTTACATAGAAGTAAAGGCACCCTTACATAGAAGTAAATAGTGTGGCAAAATACCTTGTTCGCCTCAGCAGGCTCAGTCCTTTTTAGCCTTGGAGACTCAGATTTGGGACGAGACGAATCCTTAAAGGTGGCACAGGGTCCTGCTACTCGTCTCCTCAGTCAGTCCCTTGTGCTTATTTTCCTTCCCTTCTGGGGAGCGAGTGCAGCCTCCCTACGGGGAAGGTTTGGTGTCTTGCTGCAAACAGCCTACTGGTAGCTTCCCGGCTCCTCTCTCTCCCTCCTACCACCCAGGGGAGGGTTTAAAAAGGTCCCAAGTAGTTGGAGTCAGCTGAACCTAATTAGTTCCCTAACAACCCCTTTTTCAGCTGAACCTTATTGCCCTGTGGTTCTCTCTCCTCAGTGGATAGGGAGAGGCCTTTTAAACCTATGGGACTAACTACTACCCCCCTTTTGTAGCTGTTTGTCCTGGGTTTACCATATATTCCCCCCCGCTCAACACTATGGGGTTGGACTACGTGGGTCTCAAAAGGCCATCCGCATTGCCATGTTGGATTCCAGACCTATGTTGTACTCTGAAGTGGAAGAGTTGAAGCAACAGGAACCATCTCATCCCTCTGGCATTTTTGTCTTTATTTTGGTGCGTCCACTGCAGAGGGGCATGGTCCGTGACAAGGGTAAACCTCCGTCCCAGTAGATAGTAGCAGAGGCTTTCTACGGCCCATTTTACCACCAGGCATTCTTTCTCGACAACAGCATATTTCCGTTCCCTAGGCAGGAGCTTCCTACTGAGGAAGAGGACAGGGTGTTCGTCATCCCTGACCATTTGTGAAAGTACTGCCCCCAACTCTACATCAGAGGTGTTGGTTTGTAGGATAAACTCCTTCCCCCAGTCCGGGGCCACAAGTAAGGGGTCAATGCATAGGGCCGTCTATAGATCTGAAAAGGCATCTTCAGCCACAGTTGTCCATCTTACTATGTCTGGGCCCCGAGCTTTCGTTAGGTCCATTAATGGGTATGCCCTGGTGGCAAAGTGGGGAATGAACCGTCTATAGTACCCCACTAGTCCCAGGAATGCCCTGCCCTGTTTTTTCCGGAGTGGTCGGGGCCACTTCTGTATAGCTTCTAACTTGTTGAGTTGGGGCCTCCCCACGCCCCTCCCCACTGTATACCCAAGGTATTTGGCTTCAGCTAGCCTGAGTGAACACTTGGAGGGTTTGCTGTCAGCCCCGCCTTCCTTAGGGTATCCAGCACTGCCTCCGCCTTCTCCAAGTGTGTCTCCCAGTCGGGGCTATATATGATAATGTTGTCAAGATAGGCTGCTGCGTACTTGCCATGTGGTTGCAACAGTTTGTCCATGAGCCTTTGGAAAGTAGCAGGCGCCCCATGCAACCCAAAGGGGAGGATGGTGTACGGATATAGTCCCTCTGGAGTTGCAAAGGCCTCTTCTCTTTGTTGGCCTTGGCCAGCGGGATCTGCCAATAGCCCTTGGTCAGGTCAAGGGTAGACATAAACCATGCTTTTCCCAATCTGTCAATTAGCTCATCTATCCAGGGTATAGGGTACGCATCAAACTGGGACACCTCATTCAGCTTTCGGAAGTCGTTGCAGAACCTCATGCTGCCATCCGGCTTAGGCACTAAAACCACTGGACTTGACCATTGGCTTTGAGATTCTTCAATGACTCCTAAGGCCAGCATTTTCCTGGCCTCTGTCCTGATCTCCTCTCTTTTGGCCTCCGGGATCCGGTATGGCTTGACGTTCACCTTCACTCCAGGCTCTGTGAGGATGTGATGGTGAACCTCAGTAGTCCCGCCTGGCTTTTCTGAGAACACATCCTGGTTGCGTTTAATCAGGCTGATCACTTCAGATCGTTGCTCCGGAGTCAACTCCGGGGATATTCCCACTTGGTCGGGCTGGTTGCTTTTAGGGGATGGTGCCCCTAGCGCAACCACATGTGCTTCTCTATCCTGCCATGGTTTCAGCAGGTCTCTATGGTAGATCTGCTCCAGCTTCCGGCAACCCGGCTGTCGGACCTTATAGTCAACTTCTCCTATGGCTTCTATTATCTCATATGGCCCCTGCCACTTGGCCAGGAGCTTGCTCTCTGTCGTGGGTATGAGCACCGTTACCCGGTCTCCCACCTGGAACTTCCGGGTCATTGCTTGGCGATTGTAGTATGTCCGTTGGGCCCCTTGGACCTTCTCCAGGTGTTCACACACAAGGGGGGCGACTTGGGCTATCCTATCTTTCATTTGCAATACATGTTCAACGATGTTTCTCCCGGTGTTCAGCTGTTCTTCCCAGCCCTCTTTGGCCATGTCCAATATGCCCCTGGGGTGGCGACCACATAACAGCTCGAATGGGGAGAATCCAGTGGAAGGTTGGGGAACCTCCCATATAGCAAACAGCAAGTAAGGCAGCAGGGCGTCCCAGTCTTTCCCTTCGCGACTAACCACTTTCCGTAGCATGTTCTTCAATGTTCTATTGAAGAGTTCGACAAGACCATCAGTCTGGGGATGATAGACTGACATCCTGAGGGTTCGTATATGGAGCACTGCACATAGGTCTTTCATTAACTTGGACACAAAGGGGGTCCCTTGTTCCGTTAGGATCTCTTTAGGTATCCCTACTCTGGAAAAAATGCAGACTAATTCTTTGGCTATGGTCTTGGACATGGTGTTCCACAGAGGTATGGCCTTGGGATATTGGGTGGCATAATCTAGTACTACCAGAATGTACTGATGACCCCGGGCTGACTTCTCCAGTGGCCCTATGTCAAGGTTCCTCCCCCACTCTGAACTCTAGGGTACAGATGTGGGGACCTGCATGAAAAACCTCCTAAGCTTATCTTTACCAGCTTAGGTCAAAACTTCCCCAAAGTACAAAATATTCCACCTGTTGTCCTTGGACTGGCCGCTACCACCACCAAACTAATATTGGTTACTGGGGAAGAGCTGTTTGGACGCGTCCTTCCCCCCAAAATACTTCCCAAAACCTTGCACCCCACTTCCTGGACAAGGTTTGGTAAAAAGCCTCACCAATTTGCCTAGGTGACTACAGACCCAGACCCTTGGATCTTAAGAACAATGAACAATCCTCCCAACACTTGCACCCCCCCTTTCCTGTGGAATGTTGGATAAAAAGCCTCACCAATTTGCATAGGTGACCACAGACCCAAACCCTTGGATCCGAGAACAATGAAAAGCATTCAGTTTCTTACAAGAAGACTTTTAATAAAAATAGAAGTAAATAGAAATAAAGAAATCCCCCCTGTAAAATCAGGATGGTAGATACCTTACAGGGTAATTAGATTCAAAAACATAGAGAACCCCTCTAGGCAAAACCTTAAGTTACAAAAAAGATACACAGACAGAAATAGTTATTCTATTCAGCACAATTCTTTTCTCAGCCATTTAAAGAAATCATAATCTAACACATACCTAGCTAGATTACTTACTAAAAGTTCTAAGACTCCATTCCTGGTCTATCCCCGGCAAGGACCCAGCATACAGACAGACACAGACCCTTTGTTTCTCTCCCTCCTCCCAGCTTTTGAAAGTATCTTGTCTCCTCATTGGTCATTTTGGTCAGGTGCCAGCGAGGTTACCTTTAGCTTCTTAACCCTTTACAGGTGAGAGGAGCTTTCCCCTGGCCAGGAGGGATTTCAAAGGGGTTTACCCTTCCCTTTATCATAATTCTTTGGCTATGGTCTTGGACATGGTGTTCCACAGAGGTATGGCCTTGGGATATTGGGTGGCATAATCTAGTACTACCAGAATGTACTGATGACCCTGGGCTGACTTCTCCAGTGGCCCTACTAGATCCATAGCTATTTGCTCGAATGGGTTTTCAATAATTGGTAGAGGTACCAAAGGGGCCCTTAAGTGTGGTCGGGGCCCATGTAACTGACATTCTGGACGGGAGGTAGAATATCGCCAGACAGCCACATAAATGCTGGGCCAAAAAAACCTCTGCAGAATCCGATCAAGGGTCTTATCTACCCGAAGATGGCCCCCAAACAGATGGCTGTGGGCCAGATCCATCAAGCCCCTCTGATGCTTCTGTGGGACCAAGAGTTGTTCTACGACTTGCTCTTGGACCTGGACTACTCTGTATAGCAGATCACCCTTAATCACATAATATGGCCCTGGGCCCTTGACAGTCCCCTCCACGGGGACCCCATTTACCTCGACTACTTCTTTATGAATATTGCTGTATATTGGATCATTGGCCTGATCCTGACCAAAATTCCCGAGTGAGGTCCCCATTTGTCCAAACTCAGGGGGATCTACCTCTGTCTCCCCAGAACGAGGTCTGGCTATTGGGTCGTTGATCTCCTGCCCCACCCCGCTGTCTGTTGAACCACCTCTTTCCCCTATAAGCATAGATTTCTGGTACTGGGTCAAGATCCTCGTTCCCCTCCTTTTATCCACCCTCCATCACACCTGACCTTGCCAGGATTTCTGCCTTCAGCTGGGAGTAATCCATAGCTGTCTCTCTGGTCATGTCGAAATAGGCCTTCTGGGGCTCCCCACACTGAAATGGAGCCAGGATACCTGCCCACTGGTCTTGAGGCCAGGCCTCCCACAGTGCTGTCGTCTCCAAGGCGAGGAGATATGCCTCTATATTGTCATCCATAGCCATCTTCTGTAAATAGTTGCTTGCCCGCAGCAGCCGGATCCCTTGGGGCCCGTGTGTCAGCATGGTCAGGGCTTTTAACTGGTTCACTACTTCATTCAGGATGGCTCGATCTTGGGCCACCTGGTTCATCAGTAATTGGTTCGTCTCCCGTTGGACGTGTACTGACTCTTGCCAGGCAAGCATCTGCACCCTGGTAGCCTCTTGTTGGGCCGCAGTGGCCTGTACCAATGCCTTCACTACATCCTCCATATTTTTCTTTTGGTGATTTACCCTGCCCTGAGATGGCTTGCCACAGAGCCTACTCACTCACCACATCCCACTTCTGACACCACGTGTGGCAAAATACCTTGTTCACCTCAGTAGGCGCAGTCCTTTTTAGCCTTGGAGACTCAGGTTTGGCGCAAGGCGAATCTTTATAGGTGGCACAGGGTCCCACTACTCGTCTCCTCAGTCAGTCTCTTGTGCTTATTTTCCTTCCCTTCTGGGGAGCGAGTGCAGCCTCCCTACGGGGAAGGTTTGGTGTCTTGCTGCAAACAGCCTACTGGTAGCTTCCCGGCTCCTCTCACTCCCTCACTCTCTCCCTCCTACCACCCAGGGGAGGGTTTAAAAAGGTCCCAAGTAGTAGTCAGCTGAACCTAATTGGTTCCCTAGCAACCCCTTTTCCAGCTGAACCTTATTGCCCCGTGGTTCTCTCTCCTCAGGGGATAGGGAGAGGCCTTTTAAACCCCTGGGACTAACTATTACCCCCCTTTTGTAGCTGTTTGTCCTGGGTTTACCACAATAGTAATTCGGACATGTAACATTCCTTGGGTCTCAGGGACAGGGCACCACCTTTGGCAGTGGTGTAGAATCAGTGCTTGCACTCGGTGGGTTGATCAGGCATCCTGGTTTGCAGCCAAGCCATTGGGCAAGTGGTCACTCAGGCCTCCTGGAGGAGGCTAAGCAAGTAAGCAGTCTGTGGCTCAGGCCACCTGCCTGAGGGCTGAGCAGAGAAACAGTCGATAGCTCAGGCTACCCAGCTTAAGGGTTATGGCTCATCCAGTCCTGAGTGCGGGGCCAGGGGTCTGAGGATCCCGGCCCGCCCTGCTCCACTGGGTCTCAGCTAAGGGCCCGAGAAGTGATGGGTGGTCCAATCACAGGGTCAGCAGGGAAGCAAGGGGTCACTGTCTTGTCTCCCGGCAACAACCCAAGTCAATATCTTGCTTCCCTGAGCTACTTGGGGGAGTTGTCGTCTGCCACCGCCAGTCATGGGCTTCGCGGACAGCTCGGTTCCCTGCGAAGGACATCTGCTTCCTTCCCTGGTCTGGCTCCAACTGAGCTGCAGGGCCCTGCCCTTTTACCACCTGTCCCACCCCTGCACTTCCTGCTAGTGGGAAGGGGCAGGGTTAGTTGAGCCCAACAGGGTGAGCTAACTGCCTCTGCACCGGAATGAAGCCCCTCCGCTGCATTACTGGATAAAATACAACATGGATTTACAAAAAGTGGATTGTGCCAGACAACCTGATTTCTTTCTTTGAGATGATAACCAGTTTTTTAGACAAAGGAAATGCATCCTTTCAGGAAGGCATTTGATACAGTTCCACATGGGAAATTATTAGTTAAATTGGAGAAGATGAGATTAATATGAGAATTGAAACGTGGATAAGAAACTGGTTAAAGGGGAGACTACAACAGGTTATACTGAAAGGTGAACTGTCATGCTGGAGGGATGTTACTAGTGGAATTCCTCAGGGATCAGTCTTGTGACCAATCTTATTTTACATTTTTTATTAATGACCTTGGCACAAAAAGTGAGAGTATGCTAATAACATTTGCAAATGACACAAAGTTGGGAGGTATTGCCAATATGGAGGAGGACCGGAATATCATAAAAGATCTGGATGATCTTGAAAACTGGAGTAATAGAAATGGGATAAAATATAATAGGGCATAGTGCAAGGTCATGCACTTGGAGACTAACAACAAGAACTTTTTCTGTAAGCTGAGGACTTATCAGTTGGAAGCAACAGAGGAAGAGGGAGACCTGGGTATAGTGTCTGATCATAGAATGACTATGACAATGACAATGTGATGCAGCTGTGGAAAAGGTTAATGCAGTGCTAGGATGCATCAAGTGAGGTATTTCCAGTAGAGATAAGGAGGTGTTAGTACCATTATACAAGGCACTGGTGAGACCTCATCTGGAATACTGTGTGCAGTTCTGGTCTCCTGTGTTTAAGAAAGATGAATTAAAACTGGAACAGGTGCAGAGAAGGGCTACTAGGATGATCAGAGGAATGGAAATCCTACCTTACAAGGGGAGACTCAAAGAGCTTGGCTTGTTTAGCCTGACCAAATGAAAGCTGAGAGGAGATATGATTTCTCTGTATATATACATCTGAGGGATAAATACCAGGTAGGGAGAAGAGTTATTTAAGTTAAGCCCCGATGTGGACACAAGAACAAATGGATATAAACTAGCCATCAACAAGTGAAGGTTTGAAATTAGATGAAGGTTTCTAACCACCAGAGGAGTGAAGTTCTGGAACAGGCTTCCAACAGGAGCAGAGGGGGCAAAAACCTAACTGACTTCAGGACTCAGCTTGCTACGTTTATGGTATGATGGGACTGCCTACAATGGCATGTAGCCAATCTATGGCTGTTAGTAGCAAATATCTCCAGCGGCCAGCGATGGGACACTAGATGGGGAACGCTCTGAGTTACCACAGGGAACTCTTTCCCAGATGGTTCCTGTTGGGTCTTGCAGACATACTCAGGGTCCAACTGACTGCCATAGTTGGGGTTGGGAAGGAATTTTCCCCCAGGCCAAACTGGCAGAAACCCTGAGTTTTTTCACTTTCCTCTGCAACCTGGGACATGGATCACTTGCAGGTTTAAACTAAGGTAAATGGTGGATTCTCTGTAATTTTAAGTCTTTAAATCATTATTTGAGTATGTCAGTAACTCAGCCACAGGTTATGGGTTTGTTACAGGATTAGGTGCATGTGGTTTTGTGGCCTGCAATGTGCAGGAGGCCAGACTACTAGATGATCATGATGGTCCCTTCTGGCCTCAAAGTCTATGAAAGGAGGGGAGTTCTTCCCATGAGATGGGGGTGGGAATATAGAATGCATGCAGAACTGGTGTGTGTGTTTTGTGCAGTGTCATGCATGGAGATTTCCTGTTATAGCAAAGGAGGGGAAAACCTATAAAGTCCCTCAGCCACAGCCAGGATAACAGGGTAAGGGAGATACTGATTCTCCGAAGAGGGTGAGTTATCATTACTCAAGGATTCTCAGCACAAAGTAGCTTATGCGCCACACCATGTGACAATGGAGCAGGGTCACCATCCATCACACTATTATTTCAACCAGTACGCTGCTGGACTGGGGCCCTCTTCACCAAGGGCCCTTTCTGGCTGCAGGTTTGGCAATGAAATCTGAACCAGACCTGCTACTAGACATGCTAGGTTAGAAGCCTAGATTCATACTAGGTTAGAAGCCTTTCTAACCCAGTATGAATCTAACCCAGACTGCTAGGCCCCAATCCTCAAATGTATTTAGATTCCTAACTTTCATTGATTTCAATGGCCATGTTATCATCTGATGGGTGTTTGGGTCCAGTTCCCAAGGGACAAGTGTCCTCCTTGGAGGGGAAAAAACACTTCCACAGGTGACACTAATTAGCAACCTTACCATGGGCAGTCCCAGTGGAGAGGCAATAGAGGCTGAAAGACTTTCTCATCCTTAGAAGCAGTTCCTCTGTCTCCAGGGTGAGGCCCAGGGACATGGCTGACGGGAGAGGCTTGCATTGTTCTGTACCTATTCTGGGAGGTTTCAACAGTACTAAATTTACTGCATACACAAATAGAAACTTACATTTGCTTTCCTTCAGTGCGTGGCTATATCAACATACAACCTAGGAGTTCTATGCCTACCAACAGGCCCTAACAACAAAATTAGGTACAATTAAAAGAAGTACCCTATCCCTGCCATTTGCTTTGTCCCCCTCTCCAAGTTTGCTGTGCCTCTAACCCCCCTCTCATACCTAGAATAAGCAGGAGATACCATGCTGAGGCCATATTATTGTATAGCTGTTGTTTGTACAATCTGTTTGTGTGAGTTGTTCTTCAAATGATGCCCTTCCTTGACAGCATCAATATGGCAATTTCTCTTTCTACTGATAAAAGCTGTATCAGTCCAATTACTCTAGTAAGGTAATATCAATAATGCAACTAATTATGGCAATTGGATAATGGATCATTAGCCAGTGATTATGACTTTGTCAAGTGCTTGGCAATTTTATGCAAGAATCACTCAGTATGCATCATGGGAAAATTATCTTCTCAGCATTGTTAGTTTCTTGTCTGTGAATAGGGTCTTAAGTTTGGACTAACGACTGCTGGAAGTTTTAATAAAAAAAAAAAGATGGCCATGTGGTGTTTATAGCAATGCAGAGCATAGTGTTAACAGGGAGAAGGTAGGAGATCTCCCACCAGCTGTGGCTCAAAGTTCATTATTTGGAGCCCTGAAGCCATTCAGAAAACAGTAGCCTATGTAGATAAAATGGCCCTGGTGTACGCGAGGTGTTGACACATTTTCCTAACAAGAGACATTATCATTTTTACAGCCTCCCTGGAGAATCTCCGCATGTCTCATTTTATTTGAATAAATTATTAATTTAGTTTAATTGGGATCATCCACCAGCCTGGAGACAGATTTTACTAATTCAGGATTCATGTGTGGGTCTGAGTGCATAGGTTGTATCTATGGAAACAGGGCTTTTAAAAAAATTAAGGTGGGTGAGGGCTGGAGGTTTCCAGTGCCCATTTAGTTTCCCAACAAAAAGAGCAGCCTTTCTTCACCTCTGGTGGAATACCCCTGGTGGTCTAAAGACCTGTGTGTTCCAGAAATACTGTGTGTGGACAGCCCACAAGGACTTACAGAGTTCCCTTGGCATGAATCCAAGTGCATGCCTGTATCTCATTAATGCATTTTATGTGGGGGCTAAACTTCCTTTGCAGACCTGTGTGGAAGAAGCTTGCAGTACCTGCCCCTACCTCGGTTTAGCACTTGATATAAATCCCTCAATTTCTTGAATAATGACATTCACCCAGTCCCACCAAATTTTTATCAAAAGCAAAAGAAATGTAGGGATGTGAAGGCCAGAAGGGACTGTTGTGATCACCTAGTCTGACCTCCTGCATAGTCCAGGCCATAGATTTCCCCCTGTGACTCCCTGCATCAAGTCAAATCACTCGTGGTTGAACAAGAACATATCTTTTAGAAAGACATCCTCTCAAGAGGCCCAATCCTGCAAGGTGCTGAGATCCCAATGGTTGTGGAAGGAGCACGGCATTTCTCAGGGTCGGGCCCAGTGTAACACGGAGACACTGTGTGGGACTGTTTTTGTTAATAGACAGTACTGATGATAGTGGAATGTCACTGGGAAAGATGGGTATCCCAGCTTCATGAGCCTTGGGCTCTTTACCTCATGCTCCCCTCTAGCTCTTTGTGCCTGACATACTTGCGATACCCATGCAAAATAATTAAGGAGAGGGTTCAGCGCACTGGTAGGTTCTAACTAGCAGTCACTTTGGGTATTGGAAATAGAAAATCCTTCTTGCCAGTCTCAGCTTTAAAAGTGAAAGGCGTGGCAGAATTTCTGCTGAGCCGCTGGCTCACTGTGTGTCTTTGGACAAGTGGAAAAGGAAAAAGCCGGAACCTCATCAAAAACAAGACGTTGAATCTGAGCTGAGTCCCAGGGTGTAAATGTGGGGCCCAGAAAAACCAGCCTCCTCAAACAACTTCAAACAGCTACTCTCATAAACAATCTACATGGACTTCAACTCTGCTTATTCCGCAGCTGGCTGTAAATCTATGTGCTGAGCAATGCTGTGTTGGTCTACATACCAGGTTTAAAGTAAGTGGGAGTTGGGGATGAGGGAAGGGTGGTACTAAAGGTAGAGGGAGATCTCCCCCTCTTCCCTGAGTGTTGCAGTGAGAGTCCCTCCTTCTGTTTCAATCTTCTTCAACCATGCTGTACGCAGAACATTGGAGGGCCAGGTCCTGCCCTCATGTACTCCCAAACTACCCCTCTGATGTAGGGAGGTTGATGGGGCATAGCTGAGAGCATGGTTTGGCCCACAACTGTTTCAGATACTTAGCAGAAAGATGCTTAATAAGATTATAATGGATCACTGGAGGAATCCTAAGCAAGGCAAAATGTATACAACCCCTTCAGCCAAGACAGTGTCAAGATTTGTCCTCTTCCTTTTTAATACACAAGGAAGCTAAAAAAAATAAAGGCACCTTAACGTACTGTAATAATGCAGCTCCTGTCCACATCAAAGGAATAAAGGCAGGGGAAAGACAGATAATTCACCTCCATTTTCATTTGACAAGATCAGATTAATTGTGATGATGTCCAGCTTGGGGTCACAGGAGTAAAAATCTGTACGGTTTTTGTTCCATGCGGTCGGCATTGATTTACCCTGACTTGAACTGAGAGGTTATTTAAGCAGTAATTTCAGTTTCCTGAAACTCAGATGCAACAAATGGATTGTCTCTTGCATTTGGCACATTTTATCCAGCACATTCATGGGGAAGCGACTGTTGATTATACTCCAAGGCATTTGAAATAATAATTGTGATAACAAAATGTCACGAGAAAAATGTGCCATTTAATGGCTGTTCAGCAGACCCACAACTTTTCTTTTTTTCTCTCTCTCTCTCTTGCGCGCTCTTTTGTTTATACTCCCCTCCTCCTTCCTTTTTTAACACAACACACAGGCAGATTTCAGGGTAGAGGACAGCTGAGCGAGACTCATTCCATCTGGTTGTTTCTGATAATTGGGGGAACTGAGCCTTTCAGTTCATTAGTTAATATCTCCAAAGCCCTTTGAGAGCAATGAAAAGTGCTTTGTATAAAATGTAGTGTTATTTCATCTCTAGCTGACTGAGGGGCCATTTGTGGTTTTGCCGCCAAGTCCCTGTATGGGATGACACAGAGCTGAGCAGACTGAGAAGGCAAACTGGGAAACTAGGAGGAAGATTGTGACTCTGAATTGGAATCTACCACCCAGTTTCTCCCTGCCCGACAGGGGATGTATCTGTGCCTGTCCTGAACATATGGCCCGTGGAATATTGAGATGTCCCACCCCTTTCTAACCACTCCTGTTCCCATGCACTAGGGGGCAATGTAGTGGTCCCCTGGAGGTTGCTCTCCCTTCTACCCAGCTACCTGCAGTATGGGTAGCCAGCACAGGCGAGTTAGAGGGTATCTTTCTACCCTACATGGGCACACAGCGTGGGACATAATCTGTTCCTAAATTGGCCCAAGTTGAAAACAAAAGGCCAGAAATCATTCCCCCGACAGCTATTTAGTGGCTAAAGCAAAAGGAGCTGAACTTGATAGTGATAGTCCAGGGGCTAGTGGAAAAGTGGCAAGTCACAAAAGGCACTATCCCAGTTGACATCTTTGCTGACAGTCCCAGCACTGAAACCATGGAGCATGAAGATAGAACTGTGACAGGTTCCCCCCAGAGTGCCACGTGGAACTGGGGCACCACTGAGCCCTCTGATCCACCAGCCTGGGCTCCCTCTCACACTGTGCTGCTGTGACAAGCTGCAAAGCCCTCCAGCCTGCACTTTCACCCGCATTCACACAGGTAGAGACACACCCAGCTGCAGTTACATGCAGGCTCTCTAACCACTGCAGGCTCTCTAACCACCAGCTTCCCAGCCTAGGACCCCAGAGCAGTACCATCCTGCCCTGGTCAAATCTGGCCAGTATATGGGTTTAATATCCAGTCCGTCTCTCCCTCAATGTGAAGAGAACAATGCACACTTGTGGTAACCAAGCAGAGATTTTCCCCAAGCACTCCAGTCAAAGCTAGCTGGTTTGGATTAAAACATAAAATAAATCTATTAACTGAAAAAAATAGATTTTAAGTGGTTATAAGTGATAGCAAACAGATCAAAGCAGATTATCTAGCAAATAAACAAAAACACAAACTAAGTCTAAGATATTAGATTGGATATGAATAGCAGATTCTCACCCTAACGGATGGTACAAGCAGACTTGTAGATTCTTAAAGCACAAGCTACACTTGCTTTGCAGCTTAGAATCCCCAGGTGTTTCATACACAGGCTAGAAATCCCTTTAGCCTGGGTCTAGCACTTCCCCCAGTTCAGTCTTTGGTTCTCAGGTGTTTCCAGAAGTCTTCTTGTGTGAAGAACCACAGATGATGTCACTCCCTGCCTTATATTTCTTTAGCATATGGTGGGAACCCTTTGTTTCAAAACTTGGTTCCCAGACTGGTTTGCAGAAAAATACTGACATGCCAAGGTGGAGTCCAGAATCATGTGGCCTGGTCACATGTCCTTGTAGAGTCATAGCAGCCGTTCCTTACAGGCTGCCTATAGCATTCTTAGGAAGGCTCACCAGGTGGAGGATAAGCGTCTTCTAAGGCCTATTGTTTTTCCTAATGGCCCATTATCCTGAATAGGTCCTTCCCCACCCACTATGTAGACTGAAAGCATCATGTCTAATGGGTGTTGCCCAGGTGTAACTTCATTTGAAGTACAGATACATAGTCAGTATTTATAACTTCAGATCCAAAAACGAAACATGCATACAAATAGGATAATCATATTCAGCAAATCATATCTTTTCCAATGACACCTCACAGGACTTATCTTGTACAAAATGCATCATAATTATGCCATAATCCTATCATAATATTACTAAGAAGAATATGGGGTGCAACATCACAAGAACATCCCACCCAGCCCAGTCCCCCCGATCCAGCACTGATGCCCCTTGTTATGGGGAGGCGAATGGTGCATGGGGAGGTGTGCACTGCTCAGAGTGCACGGGTACTAGTTCTGTAGATTAACAAAACACTTCAGGCTCTCCAAAGCTGCCATTTTGGCACTGTTCACCAGCACTACATTCACTTTTGAAAGACGAGAACAAAAGGAATGAGCAACTCTGTTGGTTCCTCACGTTTAATCAGTGGAAATGACTTCACCTTAGTGGCACAGAATGGATGTAATGGTAACTTAAATACACTGCAAACAAAATAACAGCTTAGTCTCTGAGCCAATTTCCAGAATTATTCAGATTTTCTCAGTCATTTTTTCCTCCCTAAATGATTACATCTGCATTTTGTGACTCTGCAAGGTGCCTGATTGACAGCCCTAGAGACTGCAGTCCTCGGCTTCTACACAAAACAAGTTCAGTACAGACAACAGGCTGCCCCACATTCCCCTGCCTGTGAGCCTCAAGTCTGTTCTCAAAGGACCACTGAGGATGCTCCTATTCTAGGACATTTTGTAGCTGTTTTTCTCCTGGGAGTAAGTGCAAGCCCCACCATAAGTGCTTTGGTCACCATGTTATCTAAGCCTGTGCTCTGTCTACTCTAGCATTTACATGACAGGCTGAGCACTAGTGCTGAAAAACAGGTAGCAGGTTTTCTAATGTGCAGGAGGCCCTATGGGGTGAGAGGACAGTTCACTCTCCAGGTGCATTCAGTTCTTGGCCTTGCCACACAAACTTCCAGCAAAGAAGCCAATTGTGGTTTTTGGCATGTGGGCTTTTCTCCACTCGGCAGCTGCACTGAGACCACCGCCCGCCCATTATATGGTACTAATGTTTAGTCTGGTCTGAACTTGAACTAGCAAACTACAGGTGAAAGGCTCTGCTTCTTGCCGCCAATTCCCTAAATCGCCCTGTGTCACGCTGAATCTGTTTGTGAGATCCCTTGCTTGGCAGACTGAAGATAGCCACTCGTTACAATGTACAGATGGGTCATTCTAGCTGTGTGAAGAGATCTCCTGTATTTGTAGTTCAGGGACAGAATGGTGGAGTAGAGCTTGTTGATTATTCTGTTGTGGACAAATTATCGGACCAATGTATTAGTGCCTATGAGTCCTGTTCATGGGCAAGGACTCCATTGTGCTAGGCACCATACAAACACAGACCAAAAAGAGCCCTAAGGGGCTTACAATCTAAGCATAAGACAAGAGATGACAGATTGAGAGACAGATGGGGGAGTACAAGTAAACAAGGAGACAATATTGGTCAGCACGATGGGCAATTGTCTCTGATCATGAAATGCCTACAGACAGAGCTAGACTGTAACAAGATGTGTTTGTTACTCAACATTATTTGATGAATATTTTTGTGCAAGCAAGTTTAACCCTGTGTGGCTGGCCCACAAACTGATCACTGTGGGCATGCAGTATTCAGGGTTTGCATGCTGCCATTGGAGCTCATCCAGGCTTTGATTCTTTCAGGGCAAGGGTGAGGAAGGAGCACTTTTGGGAGGGAGAAGTTGCCTGGAGAGAAGCAGGCCTAAGAACATTTTAAACCTTGTCTTGTCCACAAGAAAGAGCATTCTAGTTGACTATGTATGTGGAACACGGATTTTAAAATAGCTTGGTTCCTTTCTGATTGAGGAAGGAAGACATAAGCCTGATTTACTGGCTGTATAGCAGACTTTACATTCAGTTTTCTCTTGTCACAGTCTCATAAGTAATTGTGCTTGCATGTAGGAGCACAGTCCTATTTGTGAAGGACTCACATACCTCCGTCTCCCTGTCTTTCACATTTGATTAATTGCTTTAGCACCTGGGCACTAAATAATAATAATAAATAATAAATAATTCAAATAATAAACCACAGAGGTTTAAGGAACAGCAGTTTAGTACAGTCACATATGTAGGCTCCGTCCCAGTGGCTAAGGAAGCAGCTCCAGACCCTCCTGGACTGTCTCATTTCTTCTCTCCTGGGACAAAGAAGGGAGAAAAGAGGAAAGAACCACATGTGACAGATGCTAGGCATATGACCTAATGCACTACTGTAAGGAGCTCCGATACCACAGTGATAGGTGAGGCCTAAGAACCCAAACAGAAAAGAATTTGATTAACTGCATTAGTGCCAGGTCACTAGCCTGGGGTTTGTAGAGCTGCTGTGTTAAATCTCCCATCTTATGCACAGTAATATTTTATCTACCTGCCAAGTCGATTGATTTGAATTTACTCAGCTCCCACTTTCTGTCACCACCTATCACTAATCATCCCAGTCACGGATGCATTATTAATAGTCCTCAGCTTGTGTGTGTGTGTGTGTGAGAGAGAGAGAGCAAGGAGCACTGCCTGAAAAGGGCACAGTCAGACGTGGGGAGTAGTGTCTGGGCAGGGCTGTGTCTAGGGGCTTGGGGAATATGCACAACAAGCCTGTCTCCTTGCTGTGTCAATGGAAGCAATGATCCACACCTATGTAAACTGCCATGGCTACTCAGCAGCACACCCAATGCACAAAGGAGGTGGCCCTGTGAGTGGCAGGGAAGGGAAAAATAGGGCTGGAAAAATAAATCTGTTTGAGCAGGAGGCAGAAGACAGTTCTAAGGAGCTCGGTAGGCAGCATGCTGCCATGCAGGGATTTTGTCGGCAAGGCTCCGCGTGGGCCGAGGGAGACAACAGCTTTGCACTGTCAGACTGGTCATGGAGAAGGCACTGGGTATGTCGGCACTGGAGCTGGAGGTTGTAATTTCCAGCTCAGGCAGACATGCCCGCACTAGATCTGGTCAAGGTAGGGCTCTAAAAATAGAGCGCAGCCAGGGCTGCATGGGTAGTGGGAGGGGCTAGGTGCCCCGAGCATGATCCTGTAGACACCCTAGGTATGTTCTCGGATGCCTGGCCCATTCCACTGCCCATACTACTGTGGCTACCTTCTTTTTTTAGGCGCTAGAGCAAGTATCTCTTCCCAAGCTAGAAATTACACCTTCCACTCCAGTGCAGACACACCCTCAGTGATATCCCGAGGCCCATCAGTGAGGTGACAACACGTGCTGGTGGGATGATGTTATTCAGTTGATCTGACCACTGGGGGAAATATAAGTTCTGTGGCTGAGCCCTGCAACAAGGGAAATAACTATGGATGACTCATGCTGTAGAAAAAACACAGACTGGTAGATGTGACGCTGGTGCAAAAACCATGAGGTGTCCTGATGGGTAACCGCTGCCTCAGAAAAACACATGAGCAGGAGCATTATAGGAAAGGCCCCGAGTATTGTACAATCCCAGCCATTTTTTTGGTGCCCCTACAGCACACCAGGTCACCACTGATCACCTTTATAGCCCGAGGACCTCCATATTTAGCCTCATGACTTAAGCACCTCCTGGGCAAAGCTTCCAGTCTCTAACACATGCTGTGTGTCACTTTAAAATAGCCAGATTCACTCCATCCCCCTATTTCTTTTTATTTCAAATTGCAAGGGAGACTTGGCCTCAGGCCCCCAGAAGTGGAAGCCCAGAACAGACGGCATTCCTGTGTGGTGTGCGGTAGCTGTGACATATTAAAAGGCTGTAATGTCATCCCTAGGGCGCTGCTGTCTCAATGGCTAGCATTTCATCCTTGGCAGAATCGTCCAGGGACACATGTCATAGCAGCTTTCCTGCGTTCCCTGGCCCATATTCCCCATTTCCCTGTGCAGCAGGAGCTTCATGGCCAGTGAATAATAAAACAATCACTTTCCAAAGGGCAAAAACATCATTACGGTTGTTACCACTTTTCCCCTGCTTCAGAAAGGACCAGACCCAGACAGTAGTGAGAGCTCAATCCGCCGTTTAATTCTGAACCCAGATTCCAGGAACTCTCAGGGTCATTCAACACCATGTTCCTGCTTTTGCTTTTATTTATTTTACTGTCTGTTTCATTTGTTTCTCATGAACATCAGGAAGTAACAGGATTCGGTGTAGGCAACTGCTCTGCAAACTTCCCCACACGCTTCTTCATGGCTCTCACTCCTGACCTGCACCTGCTCTCCTAGGCAGCTCTCTCTAGTGAAACTCAATCTTCCTGTCCTGCAGCTCTGCATGGGGCCAAACACAGATGTGATAACATAGAAGGACATAAGATTTGCCATAGTGGAACCAACCACTGGTATTCCATATCCTGCAGTGGCCTCTCCCTGATACTGCCAACGAAGGAAAAATAACCCCAGACGCTCAGAGTGCAGTGAGCCAATCATGCAGTGCTCTGCATGGGGAATTCCTTCCTACCCCACAGACAATCAGTTTATGCCTTGAAGCATGTGATTTGATTACCCTCCTCATTATCTTAGCTGGTTTAGCCACAAAAGCTATAAGCAACAATAAAATTAGCCATACCTCTTTAAAACCCAGCCACACCATTTGCCTTAAGGACCTTCTGGGGTGATACATTCCATAGGTTAACTGTACGCCGCATACAGAACTGTTTATTTTTATTGTTCTAAAGCGACTGCCCTTTAATTTCAGCAAGTGGCCTCTTGTTCTCATGTCACTGGAGATGTCATTATATGCCCTTTATCACTGAATGCCTCAGACGAGTCCGATTCGAACTCTTTATCTTTCGAGGCTAAATAGTCGGATATTAATTCAATCACACATTTATCTTCATTGACCTTTTCTGGACCTTTTCTGCATCTTTCCTCTCCTGAAGAGCAACCAGTTCTGACCCATAGCACGCCCCAATCCTGTTCCTCTCCAGAGTGAATGTCAAGTGTCTGTGACCTTCCTTTTAGTTATATAAAAGTAGCCAATCGGTGCGCTGTTTTCTAATGCGCAGTCTTTTAGTTTAGTCAGATTGTCAAGTCAGAGGCTGGGCTGGCAAAATCTCTGCCTAAAGCCGAGAAGAAAGCTTTCAAAGTGAATTAGTCTCTCGTTCCTGCTACTAACATCTGGCCAGACCTGAAACTTGACATTGCTGCTGTCAAGCAGTGAGACAAATCAGGAAGCAGATTTCATTGTTGTGGCAGCCACTTATTTTGGAAGCCCTTTGGAGTCTTGCTCAGCTTTGGTTAGCTGCCTTTAGGGGAGGAAACATGGCCCACTGGATCAGGCTGTGGACTAGGACTGAGGAGAGTTGGCTTCTGTTCCCAGCTTTGCCATTAGCTTGTTGGCTGACCTTGGACATGTCATGTCACCTCCCTGCACCACAGTTTCCCTGTCTGTAAAATGGGAATAATGACACTTCTTTGTAAACCACCTTGAGATCTACTGCAAGAAAGTACTGTGTAAGAGATAGGGATTATTATCATCAGCATCACACTGGCTTCCTCTTCATTGTGAACCAGTAGACATACCATAGGCCAGCGTTTCCCAAACTTCGGGAAAAAACCCTCCTCATCAGGAAAACAAAACCTATAGCACTCCCCCCTTCACCCTTGCAATGTGCTGGTAAAGGCCCTATCCAAAGTGAGTGATCATTCTGAGTAGATTAGGTAGATCTTCATAATATGGTCCTCCCTCTCTTTTCTCACATGGTCTGTGGAGCAGTGAAATATTTAATGCTATTGACATTTACCATCCCATCACTGGCATTGGAGTGGGGCACTTCATACCTCAGAGCTATTGTTTCAGGTTCCTTGCAAACTCAGGCAGACAATGCTGCATCGGTTACTCTCACTCAGTTTTCGAGGTTTGCTTGACAATCATAACAGCTAGAGCCTCACTTTTTTCAGGCAGATTGAGACTTGGAGAGCAACTGAGAGACCTGTCCATGTGCCCCATCCCCTGGGCTAGTCCTCTGTGCTGTCCAGGGAGCGTTCCCCATACTTTGGGAAACACTGCCATTGACCTGCAGGCAGTGTTTGACCTGCTGCGCCAGGTTTTGGAGCTCATGCTATGTACAGTTGCCCATGTAGTTTGAGCATTGGCCTGCTAAACCCAGGGTTGTGAGTTCAATCCTTGAGGGAGCCATTTAGGGATCTGGGGCAAAAATTGGGGATTGGTCCTGCTTTGAGCAGGGGGTTGGACTAGATGACCTCCTGAGGTCCCTTCCAACCCTGATATTCTATGATCTATGATCTATGTCACCCATCTCAGATTCTCCAGCATTGGTCAGAATTTCTCAAGGTAACACCCATCTCCCCCCTCTTCTCCCCACACACAGGGGCTCCAAATCGCTTATGGGGATTCCATTGCACGGTTGCATGAAAACAAGATGGCGTTTGGACACAATGACAATTGTCCCACTGGAGAGCCTCACGAAGACGGCAGGGGATGACTCCAGTGCTGTGGCTCATCTGTAGAAGAGTGATTCTGAACTTTTCCCCTTGTGATTCAACCACTTTTTCTCCCTCAAACCCACATCACAGAATCCTTTACAGCAGTCCCAGTAGCACTTCAAAGAATTGTTACAAGACTGTCGCTGCAACTTTATAACCCTCTTTCCTAGCTGGTGGGAGTAGGAAGGCCTCGTTGTACTTTGTCTCACACTGATTTCAGTGGATTTGGACTTTTCCCCAAATCCAGCACATTCCTGGTGCCTGACCCTTTGATCTAACCATTAGACCAGATGGCCTTCAGCCTATTGACAGAAGAGAGGACAGAAATGCTTATAACTGCTTAAAGCCACTGTCTCCCCAATTTTATCCTGGCTACTTTCAGAAGGGAATGTTATTATTCCCCACTACTGGCTGCTTAGAAAATAGGAAATCTCACGCTGTTCTTCTTCTCTCTTTTGCTTTGTGAGAGAAAGCAGGAACCTTATTCTGAAGTGCCTTTCTTGCGCTGGTCATACCACGTCCTGTGCTGCCTGACACACACATACAGTATCAGACAGGGTGCTCCTGTGATCAGAACTTCTCTCGCTGCGCCAGAGACCAGGAAAAGCTAATGGAATGCCTATCAGCAGGACCTGTGCTAGCAAAGAACAGGAAGCAAGCCAGTGACCCCATAAAAACCTTCTGGTGTTTCCCCTCCATTTCCTGGCCCACTGCTGGAGACCCGCTAACCTTGCAGATGAAAATAACCTGGAATTGAGCATAAGTAACTTGGGCAACTATGCGGATGCTTGGCTGTCTTTTTATATTTATATATGTAATAATATCATAGAGAGATATTAATTACAGAATTGTTTCCCTGTCCAGAGATTCTGTTCATACTACAAACCCCTGAAAGCACAGTTCAAGCAGTTTCTGGTCATCAGTGAAAGCCTGAAACTGGATTACAAGCATCTTTATTAATCTCTCCCTCTTTCCAGTTATGTTTTCATGATATCTTGGCGGGGGGGGAGGCACGAGAGAGAAAGTGCACAAAACAATTTTCTCCCATTTAAAAGATAACTACAGGGGAGCCGCTGGAGGTAGATGCTGGCAGGAGATTTTCAGCATCATGTCTGACATTTCTGCTCACAACTCACACTAACAATAAAGGGATTTGGGCAATAAGGAAACTATACCTTACATTTATACTCTGCTTTTTGCCCCCAAAGGAGCTCAATGTATTTTAGTCCAGTGGTTCTCAATCATCTGCTTCCACTTCCTCCCATCAGTTGTTTTTTTCTCCTGTGACTACCACTCCCCCACAACATCCCAGAATCCTTTGTGCCACTTCTTGGGTCACATCAGCTCTACTCTTTCTCTCTGGATTGCTGAGAGTCCGGGAACTCCTCTTTCTCTTCCTCACATCCTTCTGGCTGCTGGGTGGGGTGGAGGCTCCATTTTCCCCTCTTTCCTCCCTCCCCTCTAGGTACACAGAGGATGGAGATCCCACTCTCTTCCTATCCCTCTCTGAGCTTCCGGGCCTCATCCTCCTTAATCCTTGGAGGGAATATTCCCAGCCCTGCCCCGATCACTGGGCTGAGGGTAATCCATGCAGTTGTTTCTCTCAAAACAGCAGAGGAATGTGGTCCACAGGCAGAGAGTAGTGGCTTTTGATTATTTAGGGACCACTCTACCCACTGCTAAATTATAGCCAGCTCTGGGGTTGAACAGGTCAGCCATTCTGCACCAGCAAAACAACACAGCAGTTTTTTGAAGGGAAGGTGAAGAATGAGTGATGAAGCAAATTAATGCTTTGTCCTTTCAGCTCCAGCAAACAGGAATATAAAGTGAAGATTGTGCAAATGAAGGAGAATGACAGCAATGGCAACAAACGTTAACCTCTGCATTTCCAGAGCATTGTGTGGAGTTTCAGCCCCGGGTGGCGCCCCACACCGCATCGTGCTCATAGCTAGAGTGGGAAAGGGCCATCCCTACCCCCACAGACCCTGAGTGACTAGCTGGAGGACAGACAGGGGAACTGGCCCCAGACTCCTAGGAAATCCAACCCCTGACCTGATTCCCTGTGACAGTCTGTAACCCTGTGTTCAACCCTTTTTCAAGACTACGATAAATTTTGTACAAATTATGCCTTGTGAGGTATCATTTGAAAGCTCATAATTTGCTGATCATTATTGTCCTGGTAAAATATGTGTGGCCACATTGTATGTAAAATTATAAGATTATACAGTATGATGTTACTAAGACATATTCCAAATATGCGGAAGCAGCCACCAACCAGTTCCTCAGAGACAAAAGGCAAACTGATGCCTCAGCCAGGTGTCAATGAAATCAAATGGACCACCTCCTGGTTAAGTGGCCATTCTTTGGCAGGAAAAAGAGTGTAAGCAAGAAATTTACATCTTGGCAAAGAAAGAGCTGGAGGTTTCCATCCCCACAGACTTTCAGTCTCCTGAGCCCCAGCTGGAGAAAATTCTCAAGGAAGAGGAAAAGGTATAAGAAAGGGGAACAGATGTCCCAATTTATTCCTCCTTTTCTCTCTGCCCATGGCAACAACACCTGAAGGACAAGGAAAGTAACACTAAACTGGGGGAGGGGTCCTGGCTGAAATGAATCCAACCAGTAAGACTGCTGAAGCATGTGGTGAAAGATATTTCCTTTGAATTCATTTAGCTTGTTAAATTAGATATTAATTGCATTTCACCTTTTATTTGCTCGTAACCAATTCTGACTTTTATGCATCATTACTTGTAATCACTTAAAATCTTTCTTTCTGTAGTTAATAAATTTGTTTTATCTTGGATTGAAGTGTTTGGGAAACTTCATTTTGCGATAACAGGATTTGTGCCTATCATTTTCTATTAATAAGATGACAAACTTTGTCTGAGCGGGCTGGGCAGTATAAGACATAGATTTCTGGGGGCAAGCCTGGGACTGGGAGTCTGCTGGTGTTGCCTTGCAGTGTAATTCAAGAGTGGCTGGCCATAGCGCTCATACAGTACAGCTGGGAGTAATTTCCATGCTGGAGGCTGGGCGTGAACAGGCCAGGAATGGTTGCTCTCAACGCAAAGCAGTGTAAAAGGCACCCCAGGCTGGAGACTTGAGGGGACACCGCTGTTCAACAGTCTAGATTGTACCCTGGGTAATGTCACACTCCCCACCACCAGTCTGCCTCCCTGTTGGAGCTTAGCCCTGCCCAAATGGGGACAGCAGATTGGTTGCAGGCCATCTGGTTAGCTCTGGGCCAATTTGCTGGCATCAGGTGGGGCAAGGGGAACAGCCCAGGTCTGAGGGATCAGCCTATGAGGCAGGCTGGGAGCGTGGCTGCAGCCAGACTGAAGAAGCAGCTTAGACCCAGCAGAAGAGCCCTGACCATCATGGTGATGAACACAAAGTGATGTAGCAGAGGCTGGGATTCACCCTCAGAGCTTGTGCTCTGGATCAGATGGTACCTAGCACAAGGATCAGATGGTACCTTGTTTGGGATTAAGAGACTTGGGCTGTTTGGACTCACAATTGGGTTAGAGAATGTTAGTCTGTATGTTTAGCTATGGAGGCTCAGTAGAATGGATTATTGCTGTGGAGGGGGGTACAGATAGCTCCTTCTAGGGGCCTCTGAACGGTCCTTTGTACTAATTCAGGTTGTGTCTCTGCCCAGATGAAAGTGTTGGCTTACATCTAATGGCACCATTTATTTGTGGGTTAATTCCTGCCTCCTTCAAGGGAGTTAAGTGTTTTAGGCCTGGGAGGGGGGCAAGCAGAGTTCTTTCAGGCATGTGGCTTGGTGTTTGGGATTCACATATGGAACCGGGGTGCCCCCACCGCACATGTAACTCAGATTGAAATCAGCAGGAGCCATGCAGCTCAGCTCTTGAAAATAGAGTGTCAAAGAGGTGTGCTCCAGGTGCGCTATAGAAAGAGGTATTATGGTGGTGCATAAAGACTCCAAGTGAGATTGAGGCTCCATTGTGCTGGGCACTGTTTCTTTAAGTGTTAACCACCAGCTAAAGTGCTTATCATCTAAATAAATAGGGCAGACAAAGAGTACAAGGGGAAATGGAAATGAGGTGACTTGCCCAGTGTCACAGAGCAGGTCAGTGGCAGAGGCAGGAGTACAACCCAGGTCTCCTGTCTCCTGGTCCAGTCGCCCTATCTATTAGACAACATTGCCTTTGTGCAGTCATTCATTCACAAATGCTCTGTAACTAATTGTTCTGCTTCCCTCATGATATGCTGAATATGCCAGGAGGGAGAACTGATCCTTGTGGGACTCTGCAAGTGAGGGGTATAGTAGTGGCAGTGCATTTTCCCATCACTGTTTGTTGGGTGTGTTGCTCCAAGAAGGTTTTAAATAATTTATAGTGCATTCCCCTGGTCCCATGTGCATTCCCCTGAGTCGTACGGTAAGGAAGAGAAATAGCCTCTTGAACTTTCTAGAGGCCAATGCTGGGGAGAAGAGGAAGTTCCGATGCTAGACAAAGACCCTGCAGCAGCAAAGATCCAGCACAAGACTAAAGAAGGGTTGTCTACCTTTGAGGCCATCTCAGCGGACAAAAGGACACAGCCCTCCATCAGAAGACAGCGGGACACCACTCTGGAGGGGTGGCATTTATTTTTGTCCATCACACATTTACAACTTTCAAGCAGCTATGGCAAGACTGATTCTTTTTCTTTTCATTCTCCTCAGAAATCACAAAAGAAACTGACATCCCTTGTGTGAGGACACCAGGAGTTATGGAACATGCCAAGAGACCCACCATGAGGTATCTCCTGAGCAACTACAAGGTATGAACAATCACTTTCTAGCTAGTGGCTGCCATTCCCTGAGGTATTTTGTCCCTTTGGAGGCACACTTATCCTACACAATGCAGGGCACCTCTTGGGACCCATCATACCCTGTGCACCTCCTGCCCGTTGTTTTCGTTACATGATCCAGCCTCTCTCTAATTATCCTGCATAAGTCACACTCTGGACATTGACCCTGCCTACAGAACCTGAGCCTCTTCCAGACCATTTCTGCAAATACCTCATCCCTCCCCAGTGTATTTGTCCTATGTGATCCTGGCCCTCTGGGGCCAATTGTCCTGTTAGCTAGTCCTTCTCTGTATCCTTACATAGCATGACCCATCACTTTGCTGATACTTTCCCCAGTTTCTGATCATGTCTGCAGGACAGAATCATCTTAAGGAAAAAAGGGTATTTTTTTTATAGTAAATGCAAAAATAATTAGTGCCGCTTGCTAAATGGGGATCTGGGTGCCTTAAGAAAACATACTCTCGACAACAGTAAACCAACCCTGGGCACTTTCATGTTTTCTTACTATAAAAGTGTCTTAACTCAACTCCTGGGAAAACATTTATTCAGAAATGTTGCCACCTAAAAGAAGATTAATGTGTTTTGAGTGCTTTGCACACATAAGTATAAGCACATTTTATTTGTGTTGGATTTAGGAGACAATAAGAACTTGATAACAGTCTTCTCCACTTTCAGCTGGAGTGAAGATGCAGAACATTTCATGGACAACTTTGTGCTGCTGATTGCGGAGTGCATAACAATGAGTCAAATTTGCACAGGGACCACATGAATAACCAAAAGCAATGAGCAATTTTCAAAATATTTGAGAATATTGGGCTGTAAAGTCCTTAAGAGAACATAAATTAGACCAGCAGCAGTCATGGACAGAGCTCCAGTACTCTGACATCAGATGTAGAATAGCTGGAAGAAGATGTGTGTTTAAAATCAATATGATGGACAATAAGCCATATGTAGAGATTAATGTTTAACTTTCTATACTTTGTTTGTGCACCACCACCCCTCTCTCTCTCAAAGTACCTTCTCATAGGAGGCTAAAGATGTTTCCCTGCCTTGTGAAAAATAATAATGAAACAGGATTTCCATTTTTAGGTTAAGATGGTAAAGCTACAACAAAGCAAATATCTGGGAATTGATTTTTATTAATAAAATAACTATTAAATTACCTCAAACTCACATTTTTGCAACATTAAAATCCTTAGTTTAATTGGCTGCGGGGGCCTTAAAGATCCATGATCGCTGAGAGATCATCTCAGGGAATGCAGGGCTTGGAGGGGACCGATTTTGACTATATTTCTAGGAAAGTCACTTTTTAAACACTAAGTAAAATATTTTTCCTTTTAACTGTGAGCCATAACTTGTCTGAAAATGATCAGCTGAGACCAGAAACCCCATAAATAATGAAGAGAAGAATCCCAGGGTTTGGTTACAGAGTTCAGCGTGTGCTTGTCATGGCCTTTAGTTGGGGAATCTCTAGGATTCTGGAGTAGCCTAGGGTTTCACTTGTCCCCCCATCAGAGGCCTCTCATATGTGCAGTGAAATTGTGATGGTGTGTACTATCTCTTGCCCTGGAGAAATGCAGGCATGGCTCAGCTTACTGGGAGGGAAGGAGACAATGGAGTCTTCTTTGCTATTTATCATCTCCTGTGATGTGCAGGTGCTGATTAAGAAAGGGTATGTCTACACTACGGAATTAGGTCGAATTTATAGAAGTCAGTTTTTTAGAAATTGGTTTTATATATTCGAGTCTGTGTGTCCCCACAGAAAATGCTCTCAGTGCATTAACTCGGCGGAGTGCTTCCACAGTACCGAGGCAAGCGTCGACTTCCAGAGTGTTGCACTGTGGGTAGCTATCCCACAGTTCCTGCAGTCTCTGCTGCCCATTGGAATTCTGGTTTGAGATCCCAATGCCTGATAGGGCTAAAACATTGTCGCAGGTGGTTCTGGGTACATATCGTCAGGCCCCCGTTCCCTCCCTCCCTCCGTAAAAGCAAGGGCAGACAATCGTTTTGCGCCTTTTTTCCTGAGTTACCTGTGCAGACGCCATACCACGGCAAGCATGGAGCCTGCTCAGGTAACCATCACCGTATGTCTCCTGGGTGCTGGCAGACGCGGTACTGCTTTGCTACACAGTAGCAGCAACCCCTTGCCTTCTGGCAGCAGACGGTGCAATATGACTGGTAGCCGTCATCGTCATGTCCAAGGTGCTCCTGGCCACATCGGCCAGGAGCGCCTGGGCAGACATGGGCGCAGGGACTAAATTTGGAGTGACTTGACCAGGTCATTCTCTTTAGTCCTGCAGTCAGTCCTATTGAACCATCTTATGGTGAGCAGGCAGGCGATACGGATTGCTAGCAGTCGTACTGTACCATCTTCTGCCGGGCAGGCAAGAGATGAGGATGGCTAGCAGTCGTATTGTACCATCTTCTGCCGGGCAGCCATGAAATGTGGATGGCATGCAGTCCTTCTGCACCATCTGCAGCCAGCCAAAGATGTAAAAGATAGATGGAGTGGATCAAAACAAGAAATAGACCAGATTTGTTTTGTACTCATTTGCTTCTCTCCCCTCCCCCTCCCGGCCCCCGTCTAGGGGACTCATTCCTCTAGGTCACACTGCAGTCACTCACAGAGAAGGTGCAGTGAAGTAAATCTAGCCATGTATCAATCAGAGGTCAGACTAACCTCCTTGTTCCAATAAGAACAATAACTTAGGTGCACCATTTCTTATTGGAACCCTCCGTGAAGTCCTGCCTGAAATACTCCTTGATGTAAAGCCACCCCCTTTGTTGATTTTAGCTCCCTGAAGCCAACCCTGTAAGCTGTGTCGTCAGTCGCCCCTCCCTCCGTCAGAGCAACGGCAGACAATCGTTCCAGACCTTTTTTCTGTGTGGACGTCATACCAAGGCAAGCATGGAGGCCGCTCAGCTCACTTTGGCAATTAGGAGCACATTAAACACCACACGCATTATCCAGCAGTATATGCAGCACCAGAACCTGGCAGAGCAATACCGGGCGAGGAGGCGACATCAGTGAAGTCACGTGAGTGATCAGGACATGGACACAGATTTCTCTGAAAGCATGGGCCCTGCCAATGCATGCATCATGGTGCTAATGGGGCAGGTTCATGCTGTGGAACGCCGATTCTGGGCTCGGGAAACAAGCACAGACTGGTGGAACAGCATAGTGTTGCAGGTCTGGGATGATTCCCAGTGGCTGCGAAACTTTCGCATGCGTAAGGGCACTTTCATGGAACTTTGTGACTTGCTTTCCCCTGCCCTGAAGCGCATGAATACCAAGATGAGAGCAGCCCTCACAGTTGAGAAGTGAGTGGCGATAGCCCTGTGGAAGCTTGCAACGCCAGACAGCTACCGGCCAGTTGGGAATCAATTTGGAGTCGGCAAATCTACTGTGGGGGCTGCTGTGATGCAAGTAGCCCACGCAATCAAAGATCTGCTGATATCAAGGGCTGTGACCCTGGGAAATGTGCAGGTCATAGTGGATGGCTTTGCTGCAATGGGATTCCCTAACTGTGGTGGGGCCATAGACAGAACCCATATCCCTATCTTGGCACCACAGCACCAAGCCAGCGAGTAATAAACCGCAAGGGGTACTTTTCAATAGTGCTGCAAGCTCTGGTGGATCACAAGGGACGTTTCACCAACATCAACGTGGGATGGCCGGAAAAGGTACATGACGCTCGCATCGTCAGGAACTCTGGTCTGTTTCAAAAGCTGCAGGAAGGGACTTTATTCCTAGACCAGAAAATAACTGTTGGGGACGTTGAAATGCCTATATGTATCCTTGGGGACCCAGCCTACCCCTTAATGCCGTGGCTCATGAAGCTGTACATAGGCAGCCTGGACAGTAGTCAGGAGCTGTTCAACTACAGGCTGAGCAAGTGCAGAATGGTGGTAGAATGTGCATTTGGATGTTTAAAGGCGCGCTGGTGCAGTTCACTGACTCGGTTAGACCTCAGCGAAACCAATATTCCCACTGTTATTACTGCTTGCTGTGTGCTCCACAATATCTGTGAGAGTAAGGGGGAGACGTTTATGGCGGGGTGGGAGGTTGAGGTAAATCGCCTGGCTGCTGGTTACGCGCAGCCAGACAACAGGGCGGTTAGAAGAGCACAGGAGGGCACGGTATGCATCAAAGAAGCTTTGAAAACCAGTTTCATGACTGGCCAGGCTACAGTGTGAAAGTTCTCTTTGTTTCTCCTTGATGAAACCCCTCACCCCTTGGTTCACTCTACTTCCCTATAAGCTAACCACCCTCCCCTCCTCCCTTCAATCATTGCTTGCAGAGGCAGTAAAGTCATTGTTGCTTCACATTCATGCATTCTTTATTCATTCATCACACAAACAGGGGGATGACTACCAAGGTAGCCCAGGAGGGGTGGTGGAGGAGGGAAGGAAAATGCCACACAGCACTTTAAAAGTTTACAACTTTAACATTTATTGAATGCCAGCCTTCTTTTTTTGGGCAATCCTCTGTGGCGGAGTGGCTGGTTGGCCGGTGGCCCCCCAACCGCGTTCTTGGGCGTCTGGGTGAGGAGGCTATGGAACTTGGGGAGGAGGGCAGTTGGTTACAGAGGGGCTGCAGTGGCAGTCTCTGCTCCCGCTGCCTTTGCTGCAGCTCAGCCATACACTGGAGCATACTGGTTTGGTCCTCCAGCAGCCTCAGCATTGAATCCTGCCTCCTCTCATCATGCTGCCGCCACATTTGAGCTTCAGCCCTCTCTTCAGCCCGCCACCTCTCCTCCCGGTCATTGTGCTTTCCTGCACTCTGACATGATTTGCCTCCACGCATTCGTCTGTGCTCTGTCAGTGTGGGAGGACAGCATGAGCTCAGAGAACATTTTATCACGAGTGCATTTTTTTTTCTCTTTCTAATCTTCACTAGCCTCTGGGAAGGAGAAGATCCTGTGATCATTGAAACACATGCAGCTGGTGGAGGAAAAAAAAAAGGGACAGCAGTATTTAAAAAAACACATTTTATAAAACAGTGGCTACACTCTTTCAGGGTAAACCTTGCTGTTAACATTACATACATAGCACATGTGCTTTCGTTACAAGGTCGCATTTTGCCTCCCCACACCGCGTGGCTACCCCCTCAACCCTCCCCCCTCCCCATGGCTAACAGCGGGGAACATTTCTGTTCAGCCACAGGCAAACAGCCCAGCAGGAATGGGCTCCTCTAACTGTCCCCTGAAGAAAAGCACCCTATTTCAACCAGGTGACCATGAATGATATCTCACTCTCCTGAGGATAACACAGAGAGATAAAGAACGGATGTTGTTTGAACGCCAGCAAACATACACTGCAATGCTTTGTTGTACAATGATTCCCGAGTACGTGTTACTGGCCTGGAGTGGTAAAGTGTCCTACCATGAAGGATGCAATAAGGCTGCCCTCCCCAGAAACCTTTTGCAAAGGCTTTGGGAGT
Source organism: Lepidochelys kempii (assembly GCF_965140285.1). NCBI lineage: Eukaryota > Metazoa > Chordata > Testudines > Cheloniidae > Lepidochelys > Lepidochelys kempii. Next base: position 256,813,395 of record NC_136380.1, read on the forward strand.
ACATCCAGGAGAGCCGTGAATGCCAGGGCAAAGTAATCCTTTCACTTGCTTGCTTTTAAACCATGTATAGTATTTTAAAAAGGTACACTCACCGGAGGTCCCTTCTCCGCCTGCCGGGTCCAGGAAGCAGCCTTGGATGGGTTCAGGGGGGACTGGCTCCAGGTCCAGGGTGAGAAACAGTTCCTGGCTGTCGGGAAAACCGGTTTCTCCGCTTGCTTGCTGTGAGCTATCTACAACCTCATCATCATCAATCATCATCATCATCATCTTCTTCGTCCCCAAAACCTACTTCCGTGTTGCCTCCATCTCCATTGAAGGAGTCAAACAACACGGCTGGGGTAGTGGTGGCTGAACCCCCTAAAATAGCATGCAGCTCATCATAGAAGCGGCATGTTTGGGGCTCTGACCCGGAGCAGCTGTTCGCCTCTCTGGTTTTCTGGTAGGTTTGCCTCAGCTCCTTAAGTTTCACGCGGCACTGCTTCAGGTCCCTATTATGGCCTCTGTCCTTCATGCCTTGGGAGATTTTGACAAAGGTTTTGGCATTTCGAAAACTGGAACGGAGTTCTGATAGCATGGATTCCTCCCCCCATACAGCGATCAGATCCCATACTTCCTGTTCAGTCCATGCTGGAGCTCTTTTGCTATTCTGGGACTCCATCATGGTCATCTCTGCTGATGAGCTCTGCGTGGTCATCTGCAGCTTGCCATGCTGGCCAAACAGGAAATGAGATTCAAAAGTTCGCGGTTCTTTTCCTGTCTACCTGGCCAGTGCATCTGAGTTGAGAGTGCTGTCCAGAGCGGTCACAATGGAGCACTCTGGGATAGCTCCCGGAGGCCAAGACCGTCGAATTGTGTCCACAGTACCCCAAATTCGACCCGGCAAGGCCGATATAAGCGCTAATCCACTTGTCAGGGGTGGAGTAAGGAAATCAATTTTAAGAGCCCTTTAAGTCAAAATAAAGGGCTTCATCGTGTGGACGGGTGCAGGTTTACATTGATTTAACGCTGCTAAATTCGACCTAAAGTCCTAGTGTAGACCAGGGCAAAGAAGCAATGCATTCAGTCTCCAGCACCATTTGGATACAGGCCACAATTGCCATAACTGACCTGAGGTATTCCAATATTTCATTCACTTGTCCAATCTTCACACCCAAATCAATGCTCCCCGAACCAGAGCTGCAAATTACAGCTGCTTAGTCAGTGCCTGTTGATTGTGGCTTTGCCTTTAGTTGCTCAATATTACTTTGGGGAAGGAGGGCCAGCATTACTGAACTATTGATATCATCCTAGTTAACATTAGAATCATGTTTAGCCTAGCAACAGGCCTGAACCAAAACTTGGGATCCAAACACCCCAGAGTTTATGGGTGTGCATAGCAGGGGGTTGCAAAATTGAACAAGAAATCAAAATTTGTACCTTGGACCCATCAATACTCAAAGGCAAATATGCATCAAAGTGAAGCGCTTCAAACTGGTGAATCCCTAGTAAAAGCTATACAAATAGCTCTACTGGCCACGGTCCTGAGATGTCTACAAGTCCCATCGTTAGAAAGATTCCCCCAGCACAAGCCCCTCTCAGGCAGCTATTTCCTCCCAGTTTGATGTCAATGTTAAAATGTAAGTTAGGCTCCAGCACTGTAAAGTCCAACCTGTGCCCCTTGCTTTTAGCAGCAAACAGCACGTCATAATGGCCTTTCCTGTGAAATCGTGCTGTCTCTCAGAGCAGTTTGGCTTCATCACCATTCCCAGGGTAATCCTTGTGAGTGTTTGTATTCTCCTCAACGAGCCATCAGTGTTGTCTGGCTTTTTATTGTTGTACCTGAAAGGCTGCATGTTTCAGTCGCACATACGTAACAAAACTTTATAACTTCACATACAATGATAGCACATACTGTACAATTTAACAGGATATGAATGTTTAACAGATTAAGACTTTTCAAAAGATACCTCACAAGGCATAGTTTGTATAAAACATATCATAGTTATACCACCATGGTGAATATGGGGTGCAGAGTATCACTTTGCGGCACAGAGTGGCACAGATCCTTGTTGGAGCAATTGCATGAAGCTATCCCTGGACTGGTAGGGCTCAAAGGCAGAGATTGTTGCTACAAAATGTGGCTGGATGCTTCCCCAGCAAAGCCATTTCCTAAAAAACCAAGGGTGGCACAAGTAAAGGAAGGCATAAAGGAAAGACAATGGGATTGCAATAGATGTAATTGAAAGTATCATTTGTCTGGCATGTGTTGAAGTGGGAGAGGAAGAACTCAGCTTGTCTCTCAGATCCTAGGTTGAGTTGGCAGGACTAGAAGTTAAGAAAGACCTCGTTACTTGTAAACAGAGCACATTTTATATGGAATCAGTGAGATGCAATAAATGTGGGACCCCACAATGCTCGTCTTCGAATTGCTTGTCAGAGCAGAACAACACTTGAAGAGAAACGTCATACAGTTGTAACAGACTTGATAATACAGCTATTTGAATGCAGTGTATGGATGTTCTCATAACCTGCAGTATGGCTGACTTTGCAATACACGTAGCGTTTGAATGTATTGTACTCGATTGCCGATTGACTCTTTATTACCACCCTTCAGAGAGCCAGAAATCAAAAGTAAAATCTAGTTTACTATATGGGCAATGTCCAGGGTCCTGTCTTGAGTTATAGTTATATCAGATGCTTATTACTTTAGGCTTAACTGTAGAAAAATCAGTTTTGTAATAAAGCCTTCCAGAGTTTAAGACTTTGTTTAACTTGGTTTCCAAGTAATTTCTAGCCCCTTTATCCTTGATAAATCCAAGTAGAACTGGAACAGCAGGGATTTCTGGGGGGTTGCAAATATTAGCCAATGATTCTTTCCAGCCTATAAATGCTATACATGTATGTGGTGCCCTGGGAGTCCCTCTGTCATACATGATGTCTCTATAATGCCTAGGAATCAGGTGGGTCAAAGGGCAGTCATGGGCAGTGATCAGAGTTCACACAAGCAGTCTGCTCACCAGGAGATCCAATCCAAAGGGAAGGTACAGCGAGGTGACTAGCAGGGTTGGACAAGGCAGGCTCCGGTGGGTCTGAGTAGCAGCAGTGGGCAACGGCTTGTTGCTCAGACAAGGCCAAAAGGGAAGCAGGAAGTTTTATATATAATCACCAGCCAATCAGGGCCAATACCATGTGGCCCATCAGGAAGCAGGTCGCAGAACCCTGGACGCTCACCCAAGTCTGTGAATTCCCTGGTGATCTAATGTGTCAGGTTGGCACAACAGCCAAGGCTGCTTCCCAAAAACCTAGTGGATCCAACGTCAAGACCACAGTCCTGATAGTCTCTCTGTAACTTCACCTCTATCTACATCTCAGCCCTGACGTCCTCATATACCCGCTTGACTCTGCCTGGTCTCTCTGTCTAGTCCTACCTTTTCTTTTTCCCCCCCCCCCATGCCGCCCCTTGGGCTTGGAAATCTCCCAGGATTAGATCTTTGATCTCTTATCCCATCAAAATGTATTTAAAACCATACATGGTTTTAAAGCATTGTGTATGCTTCCTGGTGATTTGAGCTATCAGAATCTGACCTAAATCTTGAGCTGGTATAAATCAATGTGCTAGGCAGTTGTACCCTAGCAAAGAATCTGGCCCTGTGAACCAAATGGCTTTTGTTTGCTGAATAATCTGTTCATGAAACACCTTCTAGTACAAATAGACGTATCCACAAAGCACTCTCTCAGTTTATTGCTAAACTCTGAAATACGAAATGAAAGATTCTTTTAAAACCAAGACAGCTTTTCTACTTCAGTGTTACCTTAAAATAGAGCCACTTAGTAACAGGTTTTAGAGTAGCAGCCGTGTTAGTCTGTATCCGCAAAAAGAAAAGGAGGATTTGTGGCAGCTCAAATAAATTTGTCAGTCTCTAAGGTGCCACAAATACTTGTTTTTTTGGTAACATGGTTCCCCCAGCAAGCAGAGTGATAGGGCTAGAGACAGTCATCGAATAGCCAGCGAGCTGAAGGGTAAATGCTCCTAACTGTGTGTTCTGCATCATATTTACTTTTTAACATGCTATGATCTTCATTTTAAAATAGGTTTTATTTTACTAACAAAATGTATAATAAGAAAAGCTGTGCCTGAAGCAATTTAGGTTGGGATTTTCAAGGGAGCCTGAGAGAGTTAGGTACCCAGCTCCCACTGAATTTTGTTAAGTGTCTAACTCCCAGTAGTGCCTAAGCAAATCTTCCCCTTAACATTCTGGTCATGTCAGTGGCTGAGCCTTTAGAACCTGTTCCCAAAGTGTGGTGCTGAAGAGGATTGCAAAGGCAGAGCTGGGAATGTTGTCCTTGGGGTGTGGAGGCAAGATTCTGTAGGCGTTTCAGAACATCTAGAGTTGTGTGCGATGAGGGATGAAATGCAAAAAAAAAAAAAAAAACAACACACACACACAACACCCAGGCAGCTTCTCAGTGGGAGATTGGACAGGAAGCCTCCAGCTGTTGAGGGAAAAGGAAAATGTGGCTGCAACCATTGGCATGGGTGACTTTAATTTCATGTCAGTTATGAATGAAGAACCGGGGTGTCATGTGGAGAAAATGTCAATAATCCTTGCTTAAGAAAGAAGAACTGCTGGACCAGTAGAATTATGCCTGTGGCACAAAATGTACCAGAGAGTTCTTATGCATTTAGATTTTGGGAGCTTTAAGTAATCGTAAAATAGTGCTAGCTAGAGGCAAGCAAAGAGCAGGCAGTCATATTGACAACTTCTCCGACCTACCTCAGCCGAAGTGCCTCAGTCCCGATACGCAGGCCCCCTGCCATTCCTGGTATATACTTCTCTGGCTCCGTTCATGCAGCTCACTCCTGAGCTGCAGCATCTCCCATTCTGTTCACATCTGATGCTCCCACACTGTTCTGCCAATGCACTGCCAATCCTGACTGCTTCACTCCCTGCTGTTCTAATTCAGGGCCTCTCCTGAGCAGAGATTGTCACTGAGGTATCCCACTGTGCTACTTAGCATCTTTTCCCTCTGCCAACAAAAAGTTTTGTGGCACCATGAAAATGTTCTGCCTTATCCCAAGACCCAACTCTTTGTTGTAATGAGAACCCTTTTTAGTCACAAACCAGTTCAGCAGTCCATCCCCATGCAGCAAAGCTCTTAAGCACGTGCTTACCGTTAGGCACATGGTTAAATCCCACTGACTTCTTTAAAGTGAAGCATGTTTTGCTTAACAAGGACCAGATTTCCTAACAAAAGGAATAAAATGCTGTTCGAAGGGTTGTGGTCCAGAGATTTAAAATATATGTAGAGGAAACCTTACCCACATCATCCCCTCATTCATCTGTCCAGAAATGTTATCTGCTAACTTCCTTCTGTTCAAAGCCAAATTTACATTCCCTCACTTGCATGCTGGACAGTGAAAATGCGGCCTGATTTCAATCTGTGAGTACATCATGCCAATGTCCGCACTCTCACACCTGTGCAACCCTACTGAAATCAACAGGGCTCCAAGGATGTAACTGTGAGCAAAATTTGGCCCAGACAGTTGTACTAATTGTATGTGCCATGTACCCATACTGTCTCTATTGATAAGTGCTCCTATGCGAGTTGGCAACTCTGGTTGAGATTTACTAAAAATGTATTTAACTCAGCTTGTGTATTAACTGGCCATTCAAATTACTTTCAGAACTGTATTATGCACATTATCAATTTTATTTTCAGTGCAGCAAAAGGGATTTTTTTCCAGCCCGTTGAGCTACTGTCTATTTTTACAGAGTAAATTGCTATAAATTAAGTTAGCAGCAGTATAAACAGAGGTAATGGATCCCTGTCTCTGTAGTGACAGCTGACAGCATTATGTAAATGTTGAATGTCTATTTCTGAGTTTATTCTGATGCTGATGAGTTTGCAGTGATGTTCATCTTTCATTTCTCCCCCCCCCCCCCCATTTTATTGCCTCAAGTGCAGTGAATTTTCCCCCACAAGATTCATCGTACTGAGCTTTGATTTAGTCACTTGAGTCCCAAAAGGCTGTTTTTAACTAGAGCTATAGGAAGATACCTCAGGAGGTGGCATACTGGGCAATTCTTTCCTCTATGTTTTAATAACTTTATTTGGGAAAACAAAATGGCTGCTATGGAATATATTCAGTCCAGTAAAAGTACAATCCACTTTCCTCATGAAATACAGTAGAACGGATCATCTGCTGTTCTAAAGCCGCTGCAAATTTTCCACCCTGGTGGCAGACAGTCTGGCTAAAAATAGAAAAGAAGTGGAAAAGGAAGGAGGGAGGGCGTGGCAGGAAAGAGCATGTTCAGTGGGCATGTCATGAGTGTTTTTATGTAGAGGGTCTGATTATAGTTTACACTTTGGTCGGGTTGCCAATCCTTCTGGTTTCACTGGGAGTCTCCCAGAATCGGGCTCTATCTCCCAGAGCCCACTGATGCCAAATGGGAGGATTTCAGGTGCTAAAAGTCCAGCGTGGCAGCAGAACTAAGGCAGACTCCCTGCCTGCCCTGGTCCCGCGCCATTCCTGGAAGCAGCTGGCACGTACCTGTGGCCCCGTGGGGGGGAGGGGGGCAGGGAGTCTCTGCGTGCTGCCCCCACCTCAAGCGCCGACTCCACAGCTCCCATTGGCCAGGAACTGTGGGGGTGGAGCCTGCAGGCAGGGGCAGCATGCGGAGACCTCTTGCCCCCCCCAGGGACCACTGGGACCTGCTCCGACTCCTCAGCTCCCATTAGCCAGGGAACTGAGGCCACTGGGAGCTGCGGGGGGCAGTGCCTGTGGGTGGGGGCAGCACACAGAGACCCCTGGCACCTAGGAGCCGCTGCTAGAGGGATGTGCCTGTCACTTTCAGGAGCTGCCTGAGGTAAGCACCACCCCCCTTACTCCCTCCCACATCCCACACCTCTGCCCCAGCCCAGAGCCTGCACCCAAACTCCCTCCCAGAGCCTGCACCCCCTCCCGCACCCAAACCCCACACCCCCTCCTGCACCCCAACCCCCTGCCCCAGCCTGGTGAAAGTAAGAGAGGGTGGGGGAGAGTGAGTAACAGGGGGGGTGGATTGAGTGGGGGATGGGGCCTCGGAGAATGGGCGGGGTGGGGGCATGGCCTTGGGGAAAGGGTGGGGCAACGGTGTTTGGGTTTGTGCGATTAGACAGTTGGCAACCCTACACACCACTCTGCCAATGTAAAGGGACCTGAAAGTGAGGGTGAATTACAACCACTCAAAGGCCACTTTACACAACCAAAATTTTGTAAGTAGGGTGACCACCCATCCCTAATTGAGCAGGACAGTCTCGAAATGTAAATCTCAAGTCCCGGTCCTGGGCTGAATGACTCTGGGACAGCATTTGTTCAGGATTCCCCTTGACACAGTCCAAATGTACTGCTTAGCAACATTCAAACCATAGTCACTACAGTGCGGTGCAAAGCCCCACCACTACCGCATCATTCATGTGCTTATACAGCCCCAGAATGATTGACACATGGTGTAGCCAATCATATGACTTGTTACACTTCATGTATTCCCAAACAGCTGAAACTAATCTGCTCTGGTGATGGGGACAGAAAACAATTAATGCACAGTGGTATCATTATTTAAATTTCAGATCAAATCAGTGTTTTCTTTTTTTGTGAAATGGCCGACTCCAAAAGTGGAAGAGGCACTGAAAGTGATGCATCGGACTCAGAGAAGGAAGGACCCTTAACCGCCAGGACTCCGCCAAAATAATAAAAAAAAGAACCAAGCATCTATGTAAATTCAGAAAGGAGTTGATGAGGTCATACACATGGATTTGGAAAAAATCCAAAAAAGATTCAACTGCAGCTTTTTGTGCTTTACATAGAAGAGAGTTTGGAATTGACAAGGAGGTGAAAACGATATCATGAATCATTCAAAGTCAGATGGACACAAAGCGAACATTGTTTCTGATACCAGGCAGACACTGATGACTGCATTTGCTGTGAAAGCAAATGATGTAGACCAGATAAAGAAATGTTTGGCAGTGGACCAACATCACCATTCTTATAGATCTTTAAACCAGCACAAATCAGCTAGTTAGCAGTATGTTTCGCCATTCAGAAGTGGCAACGAAAATATCATGCGGACACACACAAACTGTGGCCATAACCAAAAATGGACTTATTCCATACAGCTTAGGGCTTATGCTAAACGAATTAAAGAAGACCTACATGTTTTACAGTGCATTTTGATGCATCAAATAAAGGAAACACTATGCTTTTCCCCATGGTATCTTGTACCAACACAGGGCATTCAGACAGATCAGTTGGATTTTTACAGTGACCACCATGAGACAACAATTGCAATTTCAGAGACGATAAAACATGCGCTAGATTCTAACAGGCTTGACTTATCCCTCATGTCTGCCTACTGCGCTGACAATGCCAGCGTGAATTACGGAAAACACCATTTAGCATATCAGTTGCTTAAAAAAGAAAACAGCGGGCTCATAACTGCCCAGCACATGACACAACCCATAATTGTGCAAAAATTGCTGCTGATCAACTGGAATATGATGTGGAGCCTGTGATCATTCAATTTTCCAACCACTTTTCAGTTTCAACAAAGAGAGCAGAGAACTTAAGGGAGAGTTTTGAATTTCTTGAGATAGAGTGGGTAGTCACTAAGACACATACCAACTCAATGGCTTGCCCTTGTGTGACGTTATTGACTTGAGCTGGGACCGTATAGAACATTGCTGCAACCAAGGTCCTGTAGTGGCACCAAATCTTGTATAAAGGGGGTCAAATAAGGTGTCTAGGATGAGGTTATGGTTTGCTATCTGTTTGCATGTATCATTTTTGTATTTAAAGATATAAGTATTGGCTCTATACTGTCTGTATTCCAAATTTATGCTGTGCTTCTGGGTGACACCCCAGCCAAGTTAGTGTCAGCTCTGCCTAGCCTGCTTGATGGCCCATTAAGGACCATCAGCTATACAAGTGACCCACTGAGAGAAGGCAGACACGCCTTGCGACTCAGCAAGGTATGCAGGGACCTGTCCATGGACAGAACTGAGGTTTTTCCAGGCCATATGATGGACAGCTTATCTTTGGGACAAAAAAAGGAGACCACATGGCAAGAGAATGGAGGAGCTGCAGCAGCTCCTCCATCTTGTCTTCAGTCCTGCTTCATACCTCTGAAGGGATTTTGCTACACTGAAGCTTTGAACCAAGGACTGAATGGCCCATCGCAGCTGTGGGTGTACTCCAGAGACTTGATTTGAACCTGCAGTTTATTCTATCACTGCTGCAAGCCTGAACTAATAACTTTGCCATGACTGGGTTAAATGGAATCTATTACACAAATTCTAGCTCTCATCTATATTTTTCCTTTTATGAATAAACCTTTAGAATCTAAAATCTAAAGGATTGGCAACAGCGTGATTTGTAGGTAAGATCTGATTTATATATTGACCTGGGTCTGGGGCTTGGTCCTTTGGGATCGAGGGAACCTTTTTTCTTTTACTGGGATATTGGTTTTCATAACCATTCATCCCCATAACAAGTGGCACTGGTGGTGATACTGGGAAACTGGAGTGTCCAAGGGAATTGCTTGTGTGACTTGTGGTTAGCCAGTGAGGTAAAACCAAAGTCTTCTCTGTTTGGCTGATTTGGTTTGCCTGGGTGGGCTTAGAAATCCCAGCCTTGGGCTGTAACTGCCCTGCTTTAAGCAATTTGTCCTGAATTGGCACTCTCAGTTGGGTCCTGCCGGAACCAGCCTCATTATACCTTGTACCAGCAGTAGGCAAGATTTTGAAGTCCTGGCCAGTGATCAACTCTTATTTCCAGTCACTGGGAAAGGAAAAGTGCCTCAACACTATCTGGAAGTTCATAGCCAATGAAACTGGTGAGCAAATTGCTACATCCATTCCAGAGCCTCCACATGCTGTTTCTGCAGCATGCGTTACAAATTTTCAAAAAAAAAAAAAAAAAAAAACACACACACATTCTTAAACTTGAAAAATAGGATGGACCCATCACTAGTTTGTACCGTGGAATGCAGTCATTAAGAAACAAACTACAGAGAAGGAAAGACAACAAATTATTTGGCTATTTGGTGAATACAGGTCTGGAAAAAAAAAAGACGATGCAAAAGAGATGGAACGTGATCTTCTTGGTTTTTACAATAGAGCGCTAAGATATCTTGAAAAGTGGTTTGACTTGTCAGATGCAAATCTCTTTAAAAAATATGAAGTACTGTCACTAGAAAAAGACTGCCTGTTGACCTGGGAAGACTTGTGCAAAGTTGCAGAGACCCTGAATTTGGCAGATTTCTTAAAGATTGATGTGGATGAACTTTACAAAGAAATTTCAAGTATTACACCAATACTTAGCTGTATTACAGAGACCACTGTTCAAAAATGAAAGAATGTCTTTGACAAGGCAGGCCCTGCAGCTGAGCAGAATTTGAAACATCTTTTAAAAATAGTTTCATTTGTACTCCGCATACCTTGCTCTAATGCCTATGTTGAGAGGGTATTCAGTTTGATGAATATGATTATAGATGATCAAAGAAATAGGTGTCCTGTGGATCTGGTAAAAGCTGAACTGCAAGTAAAACTAAACTACGAGTTCACTTGGGTTCTATCGATTTGGCGGATCAAATGCGAAACTCTTGGAATCTGCAAGGTGTGATAGGAAGTACACATTTAAATTGAAATGAACTCTGCTGGTTTTATTTTTTACATATGTAAGATAACTGTATCTTTTTTACTGCAAAAAAATACAAACTTTTGAATAAATACAAAATACAAAAAATACAAATCCAACAGAGTGAAGTCCAACGAAGACCAGTTGGTAAGTTCACATTTTATATTCTATAATGGTAAACAAGAATTAAATGTCAACATATACGATGCCCCTCCCCCAATTTTATTTAAATGGCATGTGTCCCATTTTTGCCTTTTGAAAAGGTGGTCACCCTCGCACTCATAAGGGTACCTCTGTGTAAATAAGAATTGGGCCCCAAATCTTGTAGAGGTTTCCAGCTAACCAGCTGATCCAAACCCAGTGAAGTTAATGAGTGTCTTTCCATTGACTTCACAATGCTTTGGATTAGGCCCTAAGTTAATAGTCACCTGGCTGATTCCTTCTATAATGCAGAATGTGTTCAGTTACCAGGAGGTTGAGGGTCTGTTTGGGAGGGTTTTCCTTCTCCCAATGTCTGCCAGGGATGCTTCTGGACAGCGTGAGGGCCGGTGGGGTGCTTTTCCACAAGTAGGTTTGGATATGGTTCCCTTGGGCTATCATCAGATCTAAGGCAGTATGTAAAGGGGCTCTTTGTGGGAAAGGGCTGTCTCTTTACTAGAGTTGGTCATAAAAATTCCAACAATATTGGGGGAGAGGAGGGAGGTTGGTCAGAAATTTCAAATTCAGGGAATTTGAAATGTTTCAAGGAGATTGTTCAGTTTTGACACATTTCCTTCGGAAACCAGGTAACGTTCTGTCCCTGCTAGACAGAGTTCTGCCAGAAACCTGCCTGGTGCCCTGCTAGCTCAGCACCCTGGGCTTCCAGGGTCTACAGCTCTGGGGCAGTCTGCCATCTGGACTGCCTTGGGGCTGGGGCTCCATCCCCTTTCATGGAGAATTCAAAAATATTGGAGGGGGGAGGTTCTTTCAAATCAGCATGAAACCCAATTCCAAAATATCTCCTCTAAATCTTCCATGAAACAGAATTACCTGTCTCCACCCAGCTTGACTTCTTACCACATTTGTATGACAATGGGCTGATTGGGGTCTTTTGGCACTACTGTAATATAAATGAATGGGTCTGCTACAGCTTCCAGCTACAAAACTAAGTCCTCATGCTCAAGCAGTAGAGTCTTGTGCTTTCAGTGCTGAAAGTCCTAGGGTCAATCACTGCTGATGGCCCAAGCCAGATTAGTTACGCTACCTCCTCTAGGACGGTCAGACTTTTAACATAGAAGAACATAGGGGATGCATGTTTGCCAGCATTTGGAAGCTAAAAGTTGGGATATGTCCAGACAATTCTAGCCTTTCTGGAGGCACCAAATGGAAAATATGATAAATAACTTGCTGGAAAATAAAGGCTGCAGCTCCTTGATAGGGATGGCTGGCTTGTATGCAATGCAGAATTTCAAATTGTGGCAGTTGTAGAGGACTCAGAGCATGATCTGTGATGAAATGTTAAGCAATCTTGGAAGAGAGATACAATTCTGCCATCTGGTGGCTTTAATGGCAACTACAGGGTAAGAAACAACAAAAATGTAAACGTTGGTAGATAGCACCAGCTGGTGGCACTGTGTATAATACACAAACAGCAATGGTAGTGAACTTTGATATAGTTGAGATGCAAAGTTCAGATCCAGACTTCCCCCAAATCTACAGATGGCCTCACCTCTAGAATACACTGACGCTTCATTGATAGTGAAGTGGAAACAAAGTCCAATGTGCATAGCAAGGTAGTTATTGCAATTCCAGTGAAAGTTGTTCTGTGCAATTAATAACTTTGTTACAAGAGGAATCCACTGTCATGAAGGCAGTGGGTTTGCAATCATTGTGATGCATAGACCAGAGCATTAACTTGTTAGAAAACATACCACAGTGATTAGGCTATAGGCCTATGATGAGTTCTACACCTGGTGGTCTTATTTTAGTGGGTCTTGTGCATCCATTTGCAGTGCAAAGGAACACAGAAACTGACATACTAGATCAGACTAGTGGGCCACCTATCCCGGTATTTTGTCACTGACTGTTGCCAGTACATCTGTACAATGTGTTTATTTATTGAACCTTCCTCTGAAGTAGCTGGTACTTCAGAGGAAGGTGCAATAAATAAATACCACCATAGACAGTTATGGGATAACCTTCCCCCAGGCAACAGTTCTTCCCAACCCTTAAGAGTTAGATTTTGGCCTCTGTCCTGACATGGGAGGGTTTTGATCACTTGTGTTTTTGTTTTACAATTATTCTGGATATTCACATTATCTATAAAAATGGCCAGTCCCTTTTGGTACCTTACTAAGATTCTGGACTCAATGATCTCTTGTGGCAGTGAGTTCCACTGGCTATTTGTGCCTTGGATGAAAGTGTTTCCTTTATCAGTTTTAAGTATTTTGCCTTTCATTTGCAGTAAGTCTCCCTTTTGTTCTTGTTTTATGAAAAGAAGTGACTAACAAGGCCTGATCTACCTTTTTCTATGCCATTCTTTATTTTATGTACCTTTAGCATACTCTCTCTGATGTGTCTCCTCTTTAGGTCAAACAATCCCAATCTTTTCAGTCTCTCCTGGTATGGAAATTTTTCCATGCTTGTAATCATTTTAGTTGCCTGTCTCTGAACCCTCCTGTGTGTGTCCCCGCGTTCTACTCTGAAACCTGTCATTGAAAAGGTTATAATCTACTGAATGTGTTTATCCAATTTGTATTCATTTATAATTTCTGTATCTGAAGTTAGGAATATTGACTATGTAACAATTACAACTGTGTGTGCACTTGGGGGAATGCCTACCGTCTGGGCATTCCCCCAAGTGCACACACAGTTGTAATTGTTACATAGTCAATCAGCCTGAATGAGCCATTTAAGGACAATAGAACTTTGGAGATACTAATCTCCCACCATCCCAAGGAGCTTCCTGGGATGTTGCTTTGACACTGCAGAATCATCTGATGATGTCACCTAGTACGGAGTACCACCTTGGACACTGCTGGTATTTTTCCACTGGAAAAAAAGGGTTCCCACCTTATGTAAATTCTATTTAAGGCTGGGGAGTAAGGCAAACAGGACTCTTCTCCATTGCCTCCCCGCCCAAGAAGAAAGATTGCTAAAAACACCTGAAGGGAAAGCCAGGGGCTGAGTCCAGGCTGAGACAGGGGTACGGTCTGTAAAGAGAAATAACTGGAACTCTAAGCTACAGAAAGTCTGCAACCTGCCTAAAAGAACATTTAGGGTGAGAAAATACATTTTGTAACCTGTTTGAGTGTATTAAGCTTAGTTTGCAGGTTTTGTTTTATTTGTTCAGTAATCTGCTTTGTTCTGTTTGCTATCCCTTATAATTACTTAACATTTACCTTTTGTAGTTAATACATTTATTTCAAAACCCAGTTTGTGCAATTCATATCTGGGGGAGGAGGGGGCAGACAGCCATCCATATATCTCTCCAAATCAAGAGAGGGCAAATTTTTATGAGCTTGTGCTGTGCTGATCTTTCTATACAGCGCAAGACAATATTATTTTGAATTTATACTCCAAAGGAGGTGTGCACGTGAGTGCTGGGCAATCCCAGAGCTGATTCTGCCCACACAGAGCTGATCTCAGTATCTGTGTCCATTTGCAGCTGGGTGTGTCCCTACCTGAGTGTGTGCTGGAGAAGGCTTGAGGGTCTCGCACACTGGAACAGGGTGAGGAAACCCAGGCTGGTGGAAAGGGTGGGCTCAGTGAGACCTCAGGTGACATCCTGGATGGGTGGGGGGGTCTAACCTGTCACACCCAGTGTTCAAAAGGAGAGCATACCATTGATTTTATGTAATGGCATTAAACTATGTTTACACATTATCCTTCATTCTATTCCTTATGCGATCTTAACATCTTGTTTGCTTTCTTGAACTGCTGCTGCCACCTGTTCTTAAAGCTATTCTTGGTTGTTGCGTGCCTCTCATGAAGGCTATATAAAACATCCATAATAAAAAAAATCTGTTTTCCTCTTTCTTTGCTTTCTGCCCACTCTTTGGATCTAATGCTCTCCTCATTCTCCCTCCCCTCAGAGCTCCTATTTTACATTTATACTGGAATAATAGGAGTATCCAAATAGTCCCAAATTTTGTCTGAGTATAATAGGACACCCAATCTGAATAAAAATCTAAGTTTTTGGCCCATTCCTACTAATTTTGCTGAAATTGTTTTATGGGGGTATTTGCAAATTTCTTGGTAATAATCATCTTATCTTCAGGTTCCTTCAACTGGAAACTAAATGTAGTACAGAAAAAACAGATCTGAAGAAAAACAGCAACAATGGAAATAGACTCAGTGGGGGAGATTTTCTGATTTGTTTATTTGGTCAATTTATTTCCTCCGAAAAAACTAGATCAGCTGAATAAAAAGAAACTCCTGGACAGTGGAAGGCTGTGGCGGGGCGATTGATGGCACACACATTCCAATTTTAGAACCAGACCACCTTGCCTCTGAATACATCAATAGCAAGGGATACTTCTCCATGGTGTTGCAGGCGCTTGTGGATCACCGGGGGCTTTTCATGGACATAAATGCAGGCTGGTCTGGAAAAGTGCATGATGCACACATCTTCAGGAACAGTGTCCTGTACAGAAAGCTGCAAGCGGGGACTTTCTTTCCAGACCACAAGATCTCAGTGGGGGGGGGGGGATGCAGAAATGCCCATAGTAATCCTGGGAGACCTGGCTTATCCCTTACAGCCCTAGCTCATGAAACTTTACACATGGCACCTGGACAGCAGCAAGTTATAACCTGGTGATCATGCCTTCCCAAGTTGAACATGTCAACTCCTATTTTGTGCTGTGGAATTGTGAGTTGCTTATGTAGTATCATTGCAGTATTGTGCAGTTCCTTCTGCTGGAAATCTCTGTACTTCGGCCATGTTCCCCACATCCTCACATTTCTTTGTTATCACTATTCATCTGTGGCCAGAATAGAACTTCTCTAGCTCTCCTTTTTGATCTGGTCGTTCCCAGATACCCTTTGTGTATTTGCCACAGTGATGGGAAGAAAAATACTGGAACCACCATGATCAGAGTTCCCTTCCAGAACACTCCTGCAATCACAGAGCTCACTTTTATAGTGGGACGAGAAAGGTGGATGGTGGTTTTTCTCCTTTACTTATTGTATTACTTTTTGCAGCATTTCATCTTTAGCTGTTTCTATCTCCAGTTCATTCCATATGCTTGGAGATACAGCACATGACACTTCTATCATATGCATATGTATGTTTACTACTTGTTCCAGATAATCAGTCTGTATATTGTCAGATGGAGCACGTGCTCTTGAGAGAGTGCCTGCCATTACAAAGTGGCATCCTGGTTGGAACTCCAGGGTCACATTGTGTGTCTGTATTTTCAGAAGCAGTCACTGTGTCTTTGGTGGTGCATCTCCAAGTCCCTTTTTGCTGTTGCAATCAGTGGTTTGAGATCAGTTTCTGTTTTGAAGTTACAACCATAGAGAAAGTCATTAAATCTTGTAAATCCATATGCCAGACCTAGTGTCTCTTTCATGTCTTTTCTGGAACTGTCATAGCCCAGATGCATGAGACTGGCAATCACTTACATGACACTATAATAGTACTACTTCCAGGCCTCCTTTTGAGGCATCTGTGGAGAGTATGATGTCTTTCAATGGGTTAAAAAATTGAAGCACTGAAGCTGATGTCAGAATGTTTTAAATCATTGAACTCTTTCGTTGTTTGGCATCCATGCTCATTTGCTGACCCTGTGGAGGAGATGTCTTAATTGAGTTGTGAAGATGCTGACATAATTCAACATGCTTAGCAGCCTTTGAAGTCCCATTTTATTTTCAGGTTTCTTCATCTTCAGTGTTGCTTGAATCTTTGATTCACTGGGCAAGATTCCCTTGGAGGTCAGTCTCTCCCAAGTATGTTATTTCTGTTCTTCTAAATTGACATTTGGCCTTAGTCTTTAAGGAACCTTAAATTGAACAACAGATTTGGCATAAGCTTTCGTGGGTAAAAAACCCACTTCTTCAGATGCATGGAGTGAAAATTACAGATATAGGCATAAATATACTGGCACATGAAGAGAAGGGAATATCATGAACAGGTCTGATTATGAACAGGAGGCTGCCAGGCAACTCTCCAACACCACATTCTACCTATCCTCCAATCCCACTGAGTACCAAAAGAAACTACACAATCTGCTCAAGAAACTCTGCCATAGCACAGGAACAAATCTACACAAACACACCCCTAGAGCCCCGACCAGGGGTAATCTATCTGCTACCCAAGATCCATAAACCTGGGAATCCTTGATGCCCCATCATCTCAGGCATTGGCACTCTTACAGCAGGATTATCTGGCTATTTGGACTCTCTCCTCAGACCCAATGCTACCAGCACTCCTAGCTTTCCTGAGAAACTACAATGCATCGGTGATCTTCCTAAAAACACCATCCTGGCCACCATGGATGTAAAAGTTCTTTACACCAATATTCCACATGAGGATTGACTACAAGCTGTCAGGATCAGTATCCCTAATGAGGCCACAGCACACCTGGTGGCTGAGCTTTATGACTTTGTCCTCACCCACAACCATTTCAGATTTGGGGACAACTTATACCTTCAAGTTAGCGGCACTGCTATGGGTACCCGCATGGCCCCACAGTATGCCAACATTTTTATGTCTGACTTAGAACACTGCCTTAGCTCTCATCCCCTAGCGCCCCTCCTCTGCTTGCGCTACATTGATGACATCTTCATCATATGGACCCACGGGAAGGAGGCCCTTGAAGAATTCCACCTGGATTTCAACAATTTCCATCCTACCATCAACACTCAGCCTGGACCAGTCCACACAAGAGATCTACTTCCTAGACAGTACAGTGCAAATAAGTGATGGTCACATAAACACCATCCTATACTAGGAATCTACTGACCGCTATGCTTACCTACATGCCTCCAGCTTCCATCCAGGACACATTACACAATCCATTGTCTACAGCCAAGCCCTTAGATACAACCACATTTGCTCCAATCCCTCAGACAGAGAAACACCTACAATATCTTTATCAAGCATTCTTAAAGCTACAATACCCACCTGTGGAAGTGAGGAAACAGATTGACAGAGCGAGACGGGTACCCAGAAGTTACCTACTACAGGACAGGCCCAACCAGGAAAATAACAGAACACCACTGGCCATCACGTACAGCCCCCAGCTAAAACTATCAACGATCTACAATCTATCCTGGAAAATGATCCCTCACCTCTCACAGACCTTGGGAGGCAGGCCAGTCCTCACTTACAGACAGCCCTCCAACCTGAAGCAAATACTCAACAACTACACACCGCACCACAGAAACACTAACCCAGGAACCAATCCCAGTAACAAACCCCGTTTCCTACTCTGTCCCCATATCTACTCTAGCGACACCATCATAGAACCCAACCACATCAGCCCCACCATCAGGGGCTCATTCACCCACACATCTACCAATGTGATATACGCCATCATGTGCCAGCAATGCCCTTCTGCCTTGTACATTGGCCAAACTGGACAGTCTCTACATAAAAGAATAAATGGACACAATCATCAGGAATGGTAACGTACAAAAGCCAGTAGGAGAACACTTCAGTCTCCCTGGACCTTCAACAGATTTAGAAGAACCCATCCTTCAAAAAAAAAAAAAAACACAAACACAACAAACAACCCCACACTTCAAAGAGAAACTGCAGAGCTACAATTCATTTGCAAACTTAACACCATTAATTCGGGCTTGAATAGGGACTGGGAGTGGCTGGCTCACAAAAGCAAATTTTCCCTCTCTTGGTAATGACACCTCCCCATCAATTATTGGGATTGGGCCACATCCACCCTGACTGAATTGGCCTTGTCAACACTGGTTCTCCACTTGTAAGGTAACTCCCTTCTCTTCATGTGCCAATATATATTTATGTCTGTATCTGTAATTTTCACTCCATGCATCTGAAGTGGGTTTTTGTATCCACGAAAGCTTATGCCCAAATAAATCTGTTAGTCTTTAAGGTGCCACTGGACTCCTCATTGTTTTTGTGGATACAGAAACAGGCTACCCCTCTGAAACTCAGTTTAAGATTGTTAGCTCTCACAAATTCCAGTATTCTCCTTGTTTATGATGTTCAATGGCAGTATTGCCCCAAATTATTATGCCATCAGTGTACACTTTCATGCCTGTTAGACCCTCTAGCATCTGGCTCTGTGTATGGTGAAATACTTCTGGAGCCAAACATATTCCAAAAAGACAGTCTTAGGAAAGGTTTCAGAGTAGCAGCCGTGTTAGTCTGTATTCGCAAAAAGAAAAGGAGTACTTGTGGCACCTTAGAGACTAACCAATTTATTTGAGCATAAGCTTTCGTGAGCTACAGCTCACTTCATCGGATGTATATATGCTCAAATAAATTGGTTAGTCTCTAAGGTGCCACAAGTACTCCTAGTCTTAGGAAACAGTATCTGCCAAATGGTGTGTTGAAAATGTAGACCTTAGAGCTCTCAGTGTCAAGGGAATGTGCCAAAATCCAGCTGATGCATCTAATTTGCTGAAGAATTTGGCTCCTGTCATCTCAGCCAACCGTTCACTTCTGGTTGGCAAGTGTTCTTTATGTTTTTGTTCAGTTCCTTAGGATCCATACACAGCTGTAGTCCCCTTCCCTTTTCTCTACTATTACTAAAGAGGTGAACCCCAGTCTGTTGGTTCTTCTGTTTGCCAAGTGTTATCAGTTGCTGCCATGTTTTGCTGCTCTTCTTCAGCCTGTTTCTTAAGGCTTGTGGAACTTTGTGTTGCATGTAGCACAGGTTCAGCATCATCTCTTGATCATATTATATGGGAGGCACTCATTTCCTGTGAATACATCTTCATATGATGCTATTAATACTTTCATATCTGGTCCTGTGTTGTCTGTTTATCTGTGGTATACATCCTCTTAACAAGACCAAGCACCTGACACGTCCGTAGGCCCAAGACTGGTTGCATACCTCGGTGCATCACCACAAGCTTGTGTTTTATTATTTCCCCTTTATATTTAAGTCTCAGTGTGCACTTCCCCAACACTGGAATTATTCCTCCATTATAGTCTTTCACATGTACTTTTATGTACTCCTTACACCACTCTGTTTCAAATTATTTATTTGTAGTGAATGTCAGTGTCAGTCTTGTATGTCACATATATGGCATTTTTGCACATTTTAATTAACCAGTCTTTTGAGTTTTCAGCCTCCTCCATTGTTGTGCTTAAGAACAGCTCTTCCTTTTCATTTGAGGATTTCTGCATTTAATACATGCACCTTCCTGTTTTTGCTACACATTGGTTGGGTTTATTATAGTTTCTACATATCTGCCTGAATGCTGGGCATTTACTAGACTCATGCTTGTTGCCATGTCGCTGGCATGGTTTCCTGTTTTCCATGTTTCTGTTCTTGACTAATTTAATTTCTATGAACTTTTCCCTTGCTGGTTTAGCTATAGGACTCACAGTCATGACCTGTGTGCCTTTTTCTAGGCTTTTTACTTGTGTTAAGTTTGTTCTGCTGCTTGACAGATACATATTGCCCTTTCTAGTTTCAGATCCACCTCCCTTAATAACTGTTCACAGACTTTTATTGCTACATCTCAGGGCAATCTGATTTTTAATTAGTCTTTTAATATTCCACATTCACAGGACTGACTTTAGTTTTAAGTCAGTGACAAACTCCTCTATTGTTTCCCCTTCATTTTGTTTTCTCATCCTGAACACACACCCCTAGTAAGTATCATTTTTTCTAGAAACACAATGATTCTCAAACCTTTTCATTATTTCTGCAAAGCTTTCTTTCTCTCTACCACCCATCTGTATGCAATGCACTGTAAGTCTAGGGCTTCTGTGCCTAGCACTTTTAAGAGCAGCACAATCTTTTGCTCACCCTACAGTTTATTTGCCCCAGAGGGATTCAGATACAGCTCAAATTGCTATTTGCACCATTTCTAGGCATACTCAGCATTTCCCCTGATTCTCAGGGCTAGTGGCAGAGTTACTTGCTTTTGCACAGACTCTGTAGCATCAATTGCAATATGCACACTCTCATGGGGTCTTCCAGCACAGCACACTGTACCTTCCACTCTTCAAACCATGTAGTATCTTACTGACAACCAGACCAGTTTCAATAAAGTGTTTATCTTATGAAGAGGAACCATGTTCAGAAATGAAGTACAAAAACCTTTCTACTACCCTGTGTAGCTGCAGCCTACGACTGCCCTGTCTTGGGCTTTTTCATTTCTGCCCCAGCAAGAAGTGTCCCAGGATGGAAACTAAAGATTGCATCTAGAGTGTACAGGAAGTCTAGAATCGCTGCACATCCCAAAGGATTTGCTCTAGTGCACATCCAAAACCTTGACATGTTGGATCAGTTAGAGCACAATACTGTTAGGCAAGGCTTACCTTTGCCACACTTTATTATTTGTACTGCAGTAGCTCCTAGGGGCCTTAATCATGGATCAGTGCTTCATTCTGCTAGGCACTGTACAAACATTTGGCCTCTATCCCAAATGAGTTTATAATCTAAGCAAGCACTTTTCCCTGCTGCAACTGCACATTGTGCAGAAACATCACTTATTTCACAAGTGTATGCTGTACACTCATGGACATAAGATCAGAGAGGCAGGATGCTGATGGAATGTGCAGGGAGGAGGCAGTTATGACTTGAGAAAGGGTCAGTGTTTTTAAGATTAGAATGATTATTTAGAGTAGGATTAGAAGGTGGCAAGGAAGCCATTAGGATAGCTAGTGAAGAGAACAGGTACAGAGCATGAGTTTGATCTTGTTTTGTTCCCTGGAATGAGACATGGTACAAGGTCCCCTGCAATTTAATGATTTTAGTAGCTGACAGTTTAGAGGTATTAGATTGTGCCTGTGATTGCATGGGGGGGGAATGGGGGAGGTGTATGTTTTCTATTCATAGAATCACAGAAACGAGCAGCTCTTTTGAGGCAAATCACTTTATTTATTAGTATTCAAGTCACTAAAGCATGATATTTGTACATAAAATCACTGAAGCACTAACAGCATTCAAACCTCTCCTGGTGACATCCATCCATGTTTCTCCCCCACTCCCCCCATAAGTGTTCTGAAAAAACTCATTTAAATCACTCCCTCTTTTCAGAACCAAAATGTTAAGCTAGTTGGCACAGACCATCACCATTTATTGCCTCTATTCAAACAACATTGCATAACCCTCTTTTAGAAAAATCACATGATCCCATTAGGATACACATCTGAGCATACAAATCATGAGGAGAAACAGCATGACAGTAGGAACTGCTGCGGTAGAAAGATGAGGCCACAAAGGGATTTACAGCCTGACACTTTAGATACCCATCCAAAATTTAGAACCTCAAAATCCCTGCTCAGCTGTCGCCTAATTCCATAGGCACCTAAAGACCATAGGACTCAGATTCTAAAAGTTATTTAGGTGCCTAAGTCCCACTGATTGCAATGTGAGTTAGGTGCCTAAATACTGTTGAGGATCTGGACTTAGATGCCTAAGTCCCCTAGGTGCCTGAAATTCTACTGCTGGGCATGCACACAGCTGCCTAAGTCCTGACACCCAGCTTATGCCTAAACCCAAATGGCATCATCAAACTAGGCCTTGCCCCACCTATCTTTCCCACGGGGCCCTGTCTGGTTGGCATTCTCAGGGTACATCTACCAGATCAGGCCTTGCCCAAGACACCAGAGAAGGAGGAGGTGGTGGTGGTGATAGTGGTGGGACTGAGAGCCATGCACCTCAGAATAGCCCCATGGTTAGGGCATTCACCTAGAAGGTGGGAGATTTGGGTTCAAATACTTGTTCCATATTGGGAGGGGGGATTTAAACCTGGGTCTTTCATCTGCTATGTGAGCGCTCTAACAACTGGGCTAAAAGATGGCACCTCCCTCCCCCTGCCTTTCCTCTTGTTAGAAACCAGCTGAGAATCCTAAGCAGATGGAGGCACCTCCCTCCAGCTTGGACTTTGGTGCCTATGTCCCTTTGAGACGTGGGGCTTAGGTCATGCCTCTCTTCTTGGCATTTCCTGTTGGCTATCTTACAGGACTCCTTGCTCACCATGCTGGCTTTTGTGGATCCTATTCTTAAGTGCCTCTCTTCATGCAATTTATAGGCAGCCTGGACATCACACTTGGGGCTGTGGACTTAATTAGGAGGGTGCCTACAAGTAAGGCATTGCAGTGTTGAGACTATGTCCCTTTTATGGATCTGGCCCTCAGCACCTCTCAGAAAATACTCAGCACTGGCAGAATCGGACCATTGTATTGGAGAAATTGTGAAAGATCACAGAGGCAAAGGGAAAAGCCAACTGCAGCAAAATTTCTCACTATTTTGACTGCTTCCTTACCTGAATCCCAGCATCAGTTGATCAAGGACTTTTGGGTGATGTTGCCTTCTTGATTTAGACTGAGAATATATCACTTGTTTCCTTGGGACTCTCATGACAATGAGATGCATATTGCCTAAAGTTAACCCACTGAAATGTAACATTTTGGGAAGCGAGTGAATAATTTCTACTGTTGATGCAAGAAATGCACAGATCCATAACAATGTCAAATGCAACATTAAAGACAGCATAAAGAGCTCTGCAGACATTTTATTGGTTCCCTCTGCCTTGCCTGCAAATTAAAAACCTCATTTCTTTTCTGAGCCAGTTTGGTTTTTCTATTCAGCAAACAAATAATTTCTCTCCCCTCTTCCTAAATTCCAAAAGAACTTGTATTAGACATGAAGCTGAACCAAAACCTCTGATCTCTGGATCTGTCTCCAGATCCCAACAGCTTTTGTTGTTGCTGCTGCTGTTTTGTTTGTATTTTGGACAATGCCACTCTTCTCTATGCCCACTAGAATAGAGATTAGTTAATGTAACGGAGTTCACTCACCTCTGTGGCACATCCTGCTGGCTGTCCTGGGGATTAGCTCGGCTCACTAGTGCGCCCACCTCTGGTGGTGCCTCGCCATCCTCACTCCTGCTCTAGGACCCACATCTCTCCAAAGACTGTGGCATCCTCTTCAGTGACACAGCCCTCCAGCTGTGCCACACACTGTGCTCCCCCCTTCTGGGGGCCCGCAGTCCACTGTTCAGCTACTTCCCTTAGTGGCTACTGCAGCAAATTGTCTGGCCATTTCCTCATGGCCCTAGCATCATCTTTACCCTTGCTTTAGGGCCTCAGCCCTGCAAACCCCAGCAACCAACCAGGAGCAGTCTCTCGCTCCCACAGTCCCTGCTTGTAGCACTGCTCTGTCCAGGGTGCTGGCAGTTCTCTCAGCCTTCCAGAGACACAATCCTTCCTCCCTGGGCCCCCAGCAGAGCACTGCCCTCCTCTGCTCTGCAGCTCCCTTTTTATATGGGCCTGCTTGGTCCTGATTGGCTGCTCCCTTCAGCCCTTCCCTGATTGGCTGCCTCTCTGCAGCCACCCTAAGGCTCTATTAACCCCTTAGAGGCTAGTGTGGGGCAGGGCCCCCATCACAGTTAACTTCTACCATACAGTCCTTAGGGAGCAAACTAATATCTTACATTTCTGTAGGTCCTACAAGAAATAAAATTATTTAAAAATTTCTCAGCAATAGGATTTAGGATATGAAGGTCATTTGCCATGAGGCCATAACAACCTTAGTTAGGTTAGATTTTGGGAGCAAATTGACTTGATAGCACCCTCTTTAATTTCACCAGCATTAGTAAGGTAGCAATTCCAGTTTGAATCCCAAGCCAGGAGTTGGTTAGAGGACAGATGCATCAAAAGAAGAAGAGAGGGAGAGAGAGAGAGAGAATGGGGTGAAGAAAGCCTCCTGAATATCACGTTGATTACAAAATGAAACTGTTTGTCTGATTACAAAATGAAACTGTTTGTCTGATGAACTGGGTGGAGCAGTAAGAGATTGATGAATTTTTTCTTCCTGCTCAGGAAGGCTATAGGTCATCAGGAGGGCAGCTGGGGAGGAGTGAGTCAGAGGCAAGTTGTCTGGGTGACACTGGGAGGAGTGTGGTGGTAGTAGAAGTTGGGAGTTCTATATGGCACCACCGAGCCTTAGCAACCGAAGCACTTACAGACAGGTATCCCAAGCACTCCATGGCCACATAAGGGGATTATAACACAAGACTCCCCGGCTGGATGACAGAATGCCAGAGTCCAGTAAATCTCCCTACAATTATCAGGATTCAAGAAGAGTACTAACCACTAAACAGCTCTCCTCTATAACACTATAGCTAAGCTTAGAAAGTTTAGATTTTTTTTATTGGTAAATGTCGATTTCAGCATATACACACAAACTGATGAAAAAATATTTCCATTGATAATCATCCAGATTTGCAGATAGGCAAATTAAGAAAAATGCTGCTTAAGAATTTATAAGAGTTTGATTTAAAGATAATGGCTTTGTATATTTTGACATGTGATGTTGACAATTTGTGTTTTAACCGTCATAAAGCTTTAACTTTTTGAATCTCAATGTCTGATTTCATTAAATAAATATTATCTGATCCCACTGTTATTGGATCCCACTATAATTTCACCCAATTCTGTAAATGTAAATCAATGAAAATCATTTTTAAAATTATGCTTAAAACCCATTTTGTTGCACGGCTGTGAAAATTTAAATCGATAAACATAGAAAAAATGCTTAAAAACAAACATCAATATTATGTCAAAACTATACCAAATAAATATTGATTTCTGCCAAGCCTACGTCTAAGAGAGACAAGGAGGGTGAGGTAATATCTTTTGTTGGACCAACTTCTGTTGGTGAGGGAGACACGATTTTGAGCTTCCACAGACCTGAAGAAGAGCTCTGTGTAAGCTCAAAAGCTTGTCTCTCTCACCAAACAAAAGTTGGTCCAATAAAAGATAGTACCTTGTCTCAGGCACCTTGTCTCTCTAATATCCTGGAACCAACATGACTTCAGCAACACTGCGTAAGCCTACCTATAGCTCGTTACAAGTCCAAACTGGTAGAAACTGGGCATTGAAAGAAAGAGACACTCCAAAACATGTGTGTGCTCCCTTTGGGTCCAGGTTCCACAGTATATCCAGAACCCAACACCCCACACTTATCTCAACCCCCTTCCCTTTTGCTTCTTCCCTCTGTTCTAGATTTGGTGTGAATCTGTAGCTGGCAAAAGGTACCAGCCTGACAGCCCATGAGAGAAGGTGGGTGGGTCCTCTATTTATCCCCACAACTGTCTATTTAAGGTACTTATATGGCTCCCATTACTGTAGTATCTGAGTGTCATGCCTGCATGCCAAGGAGGCCTGAAGATTATAATTTAAACCCTCCTCAGGGTCCTCATCACCCTAGTGACATCAGTAGAGTAGAGGTTAGTCTGAGGATGTCAGACATACTTATCGTTTCTGAATTTGGCCCAGTGGGTAACGATTAACTTCAGCGGAGGTGCCTCAGGTCATATTAGCCTTCACAGATATTTCAGTAAGTCACCCTCTTTCTCCCTCACCACAGCTTGCAGCCCACACCTGAGCTAACTGCCACTTCCCTGCTAATATCATCTCTAAGACATTATTTGAGCTGATGAAAGTAATAGCATGGCTCACCTCCCCTGTGTCTGGTGCAGTGTTGCCTCAGGCTGGGTGGAATCACACACCACTGTATGACAACAGGAAGTCTCTCCTCCAGGAGTCCGCTTTATTATCATACAAAGCATACCCCAGTACATTTACTGATTGTCCCTCCCTCTGTGTCTTGTCCTTTGAAGGCTTGCAGATTCCTCTATTATCCACTAAACTACTTCACAAGCCAAGTCCCACAAATACCCAGGCAGTCATTGTCCCTTTCCCGGGTTCTTGCCCGACAAGCCCTCTTGCCTTGGATCCCAGGCTTCACATTTCCCCTTCTGTCAGAACTCACCATCAGAGCCCTCGTCCCAGGGACCCATATAGTCTTTCCCTTCTCCCCTCTGCCCTTCCTCTCTAGATGCACATACCCACCTCCACTCCAGGCCCTTCCTTTCCTAGGATCTTCCCCTAGCTCTCTTTCAGTATGGAATCACGGCCCCAGCCAGCTACTGCTCTCACCAGAACCCCTCCTGTACAGAGCATTGGGAGGTATTATATCCTCCTTCTCCACAACGGACCTTGCTCATTCCCAGCTAGGTGCTCCCTCTGGGTACTACAACTGCCCAGGATGTCTGGTCTTAAGGGGCTCAAGATCCCGTAACAGTTGTCCTGGACCACATCTGCCTTTACAGGGCCAGCACACAGCATTACAGGGATATTGTTAAAATTTTTAGGCTTCAAACTTGATGCAAAGTTAAGATTTAGAATCCAAAGGTCACACATGAGTCAGTGGCTGAGCTAGGAATAGAACCTAAATTCCCTGACTCTCTGAGATTCTATCTAAGGAATCCTTATGGTCCCCATCTCTGTAGTATCTGAGTGCTCACACATTACGGTGGATCTCTCTTCCGGCTAGCATATGTACAGTGTTTCTCCTAAAAGACTCCACCTGTGGGTGTGGATCTTCTACTGAATCAATGGACATGGTCTGCACCATAGGCGCCGACTTTTGCTGGCGCCAGTGGGTGCTCAACCCTCCCCTACCCCGACTCCACCCCTGCCCCACCCCCATTCCAACCCCTTCCCCAAATCCCCACCCTGGCCCCACCTCTTCACCACCTCCACCCCGGAGCGTGCCACGTTCCTGCTCCTCTTCTTCCCCCCCCTCCCCAAACTTGTTATGCCACAAAACAGCTGTTTTGTAGCAGCAAGCGCTGGGAGGAGAAGCGCGGACATGGCGCGCTCAGGGGAGGAGGCGGAGACGGAGGTGAGGTGAGCTGGGGCGGGGCAGGGAGCTTTGTTGCCGGTGGGTGCTTTCCCCTGTGGGGGCTCCAGCCCCGGAACACCCACAGAGTCGGCGCCTATGGTCTGCACACACAGAGGACCTGCAGCACAAATCAAGGGTTCTTTCACTGATGACTGTCTGATTATATATTCAGCAGTTCAACAACAGAGTAGGTGGTTCTTTGGGGTCAAATTTGGATGAGCCACAGACATGGCTTGATTCTTGGTGTGATCTCGAGCAAGTCACTTGACTTCCTTGTGGCTCAGGCATCTAGTGAGAATAAACGTTTAAAAAGCAGGGAACTCACTGAAAACTAATCCATGTGCAGGGTCATAGGGCCAGAGTCCATCACCCTTACTATTCTCAATGAGTAGTGCCTTACTCCATGAGTAGACCTATCAATTTCAATGTGAGGAAGGGTGGCAAAATCTAGTCCATAGAGCTTGCAAAAGGCTCTTATGTCATCTAGGCCATTCCCCTGCCACTTTGGGATTGTTCCATGTACCATTGTTACATTGAAAGCTGCTAAGGACTGCCAGCAGGCATATCTTGGATCCAAGACAATCACAGACCTAATTACAGTCAATGGGTGTGCCTGGCACTCTTTCAGACTCAATGGAAGGCACAATTAAGCCCCTTTA
This sequence comes from Lepidochelys kempii, assembly GCF_965140285.1. Lineage (NCBI taxonomy): Eukaryota > Metazoa > Chordata > Testudines > Cheloniidae > Lepidochelys > Lepidochelys kempii. The sequence continues at coordinate 256,841,543 of NC_136380.1, forward strand.
TGTACAAGAGACAGTTACAAACAATGGAGGGACTACCCAGGGCAAATCAGAGCTAAACTGTGTGGGATTAGGGGTTTCCCTGATTACAAACACAGAGTCTGGGACACTGGTTTTGTAGCTTGTGTGTGTTAGATGAAGAAAGCCAGCAGAAGCAGATGTAAGTGTGGCTCTGACAGCAAGCAGAGGGCAGGGCTTATCGGGCAGAGAGCTCCCTGGAGTGGCAGACATGGGGATTTCTGAGCAAGGAAACAGCCTGTTGTTCGTTTCTACTGTGATCAGGGAAACAGGACTTTGTGTACAGTTTTTGTAAACTAACAAGATTACATTGAAGAATATACACATATTGATTTCTCCTCTTAATGGAGACAACCTGCAAGACCCTGAATACTGGCTAACTGCTTGGGCCAAAGAGGCAGATTTCCTAGTGTTTAGTCCAATGTCCATTTAAATGTCTCAAGTGGTGGGGGCTTCTATCGCTTTGCTTGGGAGACTGTGAGTCTATAGGCTTGTCTACACTGGCAAGTTTTGTCACCAAAAACTGCCCTTTGGCGACAAAACAGCAATAGCATACACACTGCAATGGGACTTTTCTTGAAAAAAAAAGCCCAGGTTTGGCAACAAAAAACTTCCACCCCTGCGAGAGACGTTTGTCTTTTCCCCTCCCTTTATTGTTGACAAACAACCAATGTAGGCACCATGCCTTTTTTTCCGATTTTACTGGACTCCAGAAAGTGTCCCACAATTCCCATGCTGCTGCTCTGGTCAGCGGTTTGAATTCTGCTGCCCTTCAGCCAAGCTGCCCCTCCCCGTTGCAAGCCCGGGAATTTTAAATCTTATTTCCTGCTTGCTGGCTTCCCAGATGAGCTTCCCAGGTGGCTTCCCAGATGAGCATGGCTGGCTATCGCACCAAACGCGCTCCCACTTGGACCACCACTAAGCTGTTGGATCTGATCAATATATGGGGAGAGGAGTCTGTTCAGTCACAGCTGCGAGTTACCCATAGAAATTGGGGCACTTATGGGCACATTTCTCGAGGCTTGTGCAAAAAGGGCTATGATCGGGACACGCAGCAGTACAGAGTGAAGATAAAGGAGCTGAGGCAGGCGTACCAGAAGGCACGGGAGGCGAACCATCGCTCCGGTGGTGCACCTAAGACCTGCCGCTTCTATAAGGAGCTGAATGCTATTCTCGGTGGTGACTCCACCTCCATTGCCGATAGCCCCGTGGATACTTCAGAGGCAGCAGAAAGAGGGGGCAACCTGGAGGCTGAAATTCTGGATGAAGAAGTGGAGCTAGAAGAGGATGTGGAGCTCCCAGCAGGGTCGCCTGGTGGAGCAGGCAGCCAGGAGCTTTTCTCCACTCCAGAAGTGCTCTGTGGGGAGTAGGAAGCAGATGAGATGCCGAGTAAGCTGCTGTGGCTTGTGTAGGGAATTGAAAAGTAGAAGGCAGATAGTGTTTTCTGTGAGCTGGACATTGCCTTGTGTAGCTAATCTGCATGGCCAAGCAGGGTGTCGATGGACATCAAGACCTGCAGGGAATCCTCCAGAGAGAGGCTCTGGAAAATTTCCAAGAGATACTTCTTAATCCCCTGCTGCAGATTCCAAGGGATGGCAGCCTTGTTAGTTCCCCCATTTTGGAAAATGTACCATGCCATTTGGCAATCACTGGAGCTGGGACCAAAGCAGCACATAGCTGAGCTGAATGTAGACCAGGGTGAAAGCTGCAGGCATGCAGTAGTTGTGCCCTGGTTTCCCTGCTCACCAGCAGCAGTGAGATGTCAGCAAGCAGGCTGGCCGCCTGTGAAAAAGTGTGTGATAATTTTAGAATGAGTTCCCTGCAAAGCCGCCCTGCAAGCCGTGACCATTTTGTCCATATGCATGACCATCTTCCCCCCACTCCCGACACTCACCATGATTGGGGTGCTCACGGAGCTGTGTGCCTGCCTAGAGTCAGTGAGAAAGTGATTGCTACTAGGTGCAAAAGGCCCTTGTTACTGAAATGTTTCAATCGTTTTCTGGAATGCAACAATCCCTCTTCTGTGCATAGTCCACAGCAGCTGAAACCTTGAGGAACATACCACGCACCCCTGCCGACCAGCTTCGGCAGATACGGAAGAAGCCGAGATGCAGCAAAGAAGACATGTTCAGGGAGGTGCTGCAGCACAATGAGAGACACATCAGGGAATGCAAAGAGTGCTGGGAAGCCAATGCAGCATTTGCTAGGCAAGCGACAGAGCGGATGATAAAAGTGATGGAGGATCAGACAGGGATGCTCAAGTCTTTGATACAGCTACAGACTGAGCATTTCCGTGGTCGACCTCCACTGCAGCACATGCATATGTACAATTCTTTGCCAACCTCCCCCCTCCATGCCCACACGTTCCTTTTCACTTCACAGCTCTCCTGAGTTTCCCCATCCCTCCGCCCCCGCTCACAGCTTGCACAACGATAGCTGGAGTGACACACTGTTGTGAGGTTTTACCCTTTTTAACAATAAATAAATGCAAAGGTATTTAATGACAGGTTTCAGAGTGGTAGCCGTGTTAGTCTGTATTCGCAAAAAGAAAAGGAGGACTTGTAGCACCTTAGAGACTAACCAATTTATTTGAGCATAAGCTTTCGTGAGCTACAGCTCACTTCATCGGATGCATACTGTGGAAAATACAGAAGATGTTCTTATACATACAAACCATGAAAAAATGGGTGTTTACCACTACAAAAGGTTTTCTCTCCCCCCACCCCACTCTCCTGCTGGTAATAGCTTATCTAAAGTGATCACTCTCCTTACAATGTGTATGATAATCAAGGTGGGCCATTTCCAGCACAAATCCAGGATTTCTCCCCCCCCCTTTTTCACACACACAAACCCACTCTCCTGTTTGTAATAGCTTTTCTAAAGTCATCACTCTCCTTACAGTGTGTATGATAATCAAGGTGGGCCATTTCCAGCACAAATCCAGAGTTTAACAAGAACATCTGAGGAAGGGGGGTGGGGGGTAGGAAAAAACAAGGGGAAATAGGTTACCTTGCATAATGACTTAGCCACTCCCAGTCTCTATTCAAGCCTAAGTTAATTGTATCCAATTTGCAAATGAATTCCAATTCAACAGTCTCTCGCTGGAGTCTGGTTTTGAAGTTTTTCTGTTGTAATATCACAACTTTCATGTCTGTAATTGCGTGACCAGAGAGATTGAAGTGTTCTCCGACTGGTTTATGAATGTTATAATTTTTGACATCTGATTTGTGTCCATTTATTCTTTTACGTAGAGACTGTCCAGTTTGACCAATGTACATGGCAGAGGGGCATTGCTGGCACATGATGGCATATATCACATTGGTAGATGTGCAGGTGAACGAGCCTCTGATAGTGTGGCTGATGTTATTAGGCCCTGTGATGGTGTCCCCTGAATAGATATGTGGGCACAGTTGGCAACGGGTTCAGCGTTTTTATTCTGTGTTCTACAAAAGTGTATAGCGATCCATTCACTCTCGGGAACAGGCTTCTGAAACATTTTGATGTATGGGTCTTGGGCCCCAAAACTGTACATGGATGCACCAGGGAAGCAACTCCAAAGCAGACATGTGTTATTGCCCCTCATTATCAAAGTGGCCCCTCAAAGCCTCTCTGATGTTAATAGCAGCACTCTGGGCTCCTCTGACAGCCCTAGCATCTGGCTATTCAAACTGTGCAGCCAAGCGCTCTGCCTCAGTGCTCCATACCTGAGCAAACATTTCACCCTTAGATTCACACAGATTATGCAAGTGCAGCACACGGCTATGACCATAAGAATATTATCCTCGGTAAGGTCTAGCCTGCCATTGAGACACCTCCAGCGACCTTTCAAACGGCCAAAGGCACATTCGACTACCATGCGGCACCTGCTCAGCCTGTTGTTAAAATGCTCCTTGCTGCTGTCCAGGTGCCCTGTGTAAGGTTTCATGAGCCAGGGCTGTAAGGGGTAAGCCAGGTCTCCCAGGATTACTATGGGCATTTCCACATCCCCCACTGTGATTCTGTGGTCTGGAAAAAAAGTCCCCGCCTGCAGCTTTCTGTACAGGTCACTGTTCCTGAAGATGCATGCATCACGCACCTTTCCATACAAGCCTGCACTGATGTCCATGCCTCTGGTGATCCACAAGCGCCTGCAACACCATGGAGAAGTATCCCTTCCTATCGATGTATTCAAAGGCAAGATGGTCTGGAGCTAAAATTGGAACGTGTGTGCCATCAATCGCCCCGCCACAGTTAGGGAAACCCATGTCTGCAAAGCTATCCACTATGTCATGCACATTTCCCAAAGTCATGGTCCTCCGCAGCCGGATGCAATTTATTGCCCTGCACCCTTGGAGTAATACAGCCCCAACAGTGGACTTCCCTACTCCAAACTGATTTGCAAGTGACTGGTAGCAGTCTGGATTCTCCAGCTTCCACACAGTGATTGCAATACGCTTCTCTACCGAAAGGGCAGCTCTCAATCTGGTGTCCTTGTGCCTCAGGTCGGGGGACAGCTCAGCACATAGCTCCAGGAAGGTTGCTTTACGCATCCTAAAGTTCTGTACCCACTGGTCTTCATCCCACACCTGCATGACAATGTGATCCCACCAATCAGTACTTGTTTCCCTAGCCCGAAAGCTACGGTCTACCGTATGCAGCTGCTCTGTGAATGCACAAAGCACTGATAAGTAGCTGCTGTCCATATCCCACTCAGGTGCCTGTGATTCCTCCTCTGTCAGTAACTCTGTGAGTAACTGTGCTGCCATGCGTGATGTCCTCACAACAGTTAACAGCACATAGGATGGATCCCGCATGTCTCTCCTTTCTCACTGCAGATGCTGGCACGCACTACAAAAGAATGACAGTTGGAAAAACGGCGCGAAAGGAAGCCAGAAACCATTGGAGAGCTGGGACACAAAGCGGTGCATGACGGGACATTTTGCATGTCCCAGGATGCACCACGCTCCGTTTCTGCATTCCCACAATACCTAGCCACAGATGGTGTCGCCAGGCACACCCACAGTCCATTGCTCTCACTGTCGACAATGGTGCCCCGAATGTGGACATGATCTGTCGGCAGAGGAAGCAAATCTAGACACGCTTTGGCAACTTTGCTTTTGTCGATTTTTCCTTGTCAACATTAGTTTCATCGACAAAACTTGCCAGAGTAGACAAGCCCTTAGTCTGGACTCAGCCCTTGCCTTTCCCACATGTCAATTCCTTTGTCTTTTCAGATACTATCAGCAGTCTTTCTTCTTGGGCAGGAGGGCAATGGAGAAGAGCCCTGTTTGCCTTACTTCCCAGCTTTAAATAAGATTTACATAAGGCAGTAATCTTTTGTTTCTCCGTCTTGACCTCCCTCTCCTTTTAGTGGCAAATTACTAGAAGTCCAAGATAGTGTTTAGTACCAGGTGACAGGACCATCTGACCTAGTAGTGTCACAGCTACAGCCCAAGAAGCCTCTCAGGAAGGAGAGAGATTAGTATCTTCAAAGTCTTATTGTTTCTTCCCAATGGCCCACCAAAGCTGATGGCCTGTTGTCTGGTGGGTGTCTCCCAAATGCACACACAGTTGTAATTGTTACATAGTCAATATTCCTAACTTTAGATGCAGAAATGATACATGCATACAAACTGGATAATCACATTCAGTAAATCATAACCTTTCCAATGATACTTTACAAGTCCCATCTTGCATAAAATATATCTCAGTTATGCCATATCCATATCATAAGCATATTTCCATAAAGGCTATGGGATGTAACGTCACAGAGTGCTAGGCGGGTTCTGGGTGTATGGGGTGAGGCTTGGCAGGGCTGTCTGGGTATGGAAGGTCCAGATGCACAGGGTTTGGGAGGATGGGGAAGCAGCTCCCCATACAGTGACCCCTCCCCTCAAAAGCTGAGGTGTGATGGGGCAGGAAGCAGGGGAGGATGTTGAACTTCCTGCAGCTGGGGGAGGTTTCTGGGGGTGGGTCTGACACAGCCCCCGCCACTCCTTGCAGGGAAAGAGGAAGTCCCGTCTTTTCCTGCCTTGAGCCCAGCTGGGACTAGCAGCTGATCCCAGCTCAGGGTAGGACCCACTGCCTGGGGTGTCCCCAGCCCTGGGGTGATTTACCTGCTCCGGATGCCTGAAACAATGTACCTGCACTGGTAGGGAGTGGTGTGTGACTGCTCTTGCGGTTTCCCTTTGCTTCCTTGTCAGAAAGTCATTTTTCTGTGGGGAAGCAAAGAAATCTGCAGGGGACATGAATTCTGTGCACATGCAGTGGTGCAGAATTCCCCCAGTAGTAGCCCTTGGAGAGAAAGCACAACCCAGGTGCTGACCTTTAGGCAGACTGGTTTTCTGAGGAGTTCACAGTGCATGGCAGGAGCTGTGCAGCCTTAAAACCTCCAGTCAGAAGGGAGTGGGACAAGTGTCCCTGCCCAGAGACAGGTGAGGCTGGAATTCTGAGGCATGACTGGGCACTCCTGGAGAGGAACAGAGAGGGAGAATACAGGTGCAGTAACCCTGAAACTGTGACAAAGGCAAAATCTTACGAAGGAATCATAAGCATCTGCTCAAGACACCTAACAGCTTGGACCCTGTAATTGACCATGAGGTTGAACAGTCTGTTGCAGACAAGGATTTGACTAGAGACATTTTGCAATACAGCAGATTGGGAAGATTGCTGAAATGACCTACGATACTGATCAAGACATGGTAGGGTTGTGTTTAAGCAACCTGAAGAGTTGTCAGTTATTGTATTTGCTATAGTAAGTTCTATAGCTTAATATATTGGCATTTTAGTTCAGTATGGAAATTTTAAAAGGGGAATCTAAAAATAGTGGAGAAGTGCTATAGAGTAAGTCCTTGAGGAAGTGTAGAGATGCCACAAATTCCTGTAAACTCTAGATGCAGTCTTTGGCTTCCGATGACACTTCCTGCTGGGGCAGAAATAAAGAACCGCAGGACAGGGCAGTTGCAGACTGCAGTTACACAGGGTAGTAATACATAGTTCTGTTCATAATAAAGCATTTACCTTGACACAGGTTTGCTCATTGGTAAAATACTACCCTGGACCAACTCATCCCCGGGGTGGCTACAAGGGTGGCAATGGGTGCTGGAATTCATCCCCAATGAGAAAGACACTACACTGGTCATGAACGGATGGACAGGAACACCACTGAAGCTGCTTTCACCACATTAGGAGATGTCAATGAGCAAAATCTAAAAAGGTCTTCACCCCTCTCTGTGGTAGGGGTTGGAGGGACTGCAGCATTTTTAGAGAGAGGCCTTCACTTACAGTGGGCTCAGGTCACAATATTCCTGTGTATGAGAACATCTGAATTAATACAGATTAAGGCCCCGATTCTGCAACCACTTCAGTGGGACCACTCAGGTTCAGATGAGGAAAAGTATGTACATGCTTTCCTTCTGATGGAATTCTGTGCCACTGCACAATGCTACAGCTCACTTCATCGGATGCATACTATGGAAAGTGTAGAAGATTTTTTTATACATACAAAGCATGAAAAAATACCTCCCCCCACACCACTCTCCTGCTAGTAATAGCTTATCTAAAGTGATCACTCTCCTTACAATGTGTATGATAATCAAGTTGGGCCATTTCCAGCACAAATCCAGGTTTTCTCTTCCCCACCCCCCCACACACAAACCCACTCTCCTGTTGGTAATAGCTTATCTAAAGTGACCACTCTCCTTACAATGTGTATGATAATCAAGGTGGGCCATTTCCAGCACAAATCCAGGATTTAACAAGAACGTCTGGGGGGGGTAGGAAAAAACAAGGGGAAATAGGTTACCTTGCATAATGACTTAGCCACTCCCAGTCTCTATTCAAGCCTAAGTTAATTGTATCCAATTTGCAAATGAATTCCAATTCAGCAGTCTCTCGCTGGAGTCTGGATTTGAAGTTTTTTTGTTGTAATATTGCAACTTTCCTGTCTGTAATCGCGTGACCAGAGAGATTGAAGTGTTCTCCGACTGGTTTATGAATGTTATAATTCTTGACATCTGATTTGTGTCCATTTATTCTTTTACATAGAGACTGTCCAGTTTGACCAATGTACATGGATACTTTGTGTGTATAAAAAGATCTTCTACACTTCCACAGTATGCATCCGATGAAGTGAGCTGTAGCTCACGAAAGCTTATGCTCAGATAAATTGGTTAGTCGCTAAGGTGCCACAAGTACTCCTTTTCTTTTTGTGAATACAGACTAACAAGGCTGTTACTCTGAAACCTCCTACTATGTGTTTGAATAGTGTAATACAGTAAGACCCCTGATCTCTAGACACTATCGTAATACAAATAAATAATAACGTGCTTAGATTAGAACCTAAAAGGGTGACTAATACAGTGCTGGTCTGTAAATACAGGTACATCCAGCATGTCTATATAGGATATAGCCTCTTTAATCTCAAGGTTTGCTGGGAATTGTAGTCTCTGGACAGAGCACATGATCAAGAAGGTCTCTGAGTAAGTATCATCATGTGACTGCCTGCTGGCAGCTATATAAAGGAAGGCTGCAGGACTGCTTAGAGAAAATGAGGGTGGAGGTAAGAATTAGAGGAAATTGCTATATGAGGCTCTGGTAGGAGAGCCTGGGAGGGTATGCTTTTCCTGCTAGGACAAGTGTCCTGAGTAGGAGATGACTAGTATCATGCACTCATGCAGAGGTTTTGAATGTGAAGCTTGGCCAAGTGTTTGTAGCTTTCTAAGGGGCAAATGAGTATTGATGGGATCCTGGAGGAGCTGTATGTGGGACCTCCTCTCTGCTGTGATTAGAACCATTTTTAAGTAGTGCTGGCTTCTGATCAACATCCTAAGGCAGCGTTAATGTAGCAGGAGCCCCGCCTGGCCAGCAACTAATATGCACTGCACAAAGGAACAACTCTGTGGACACTCACCTGCCTCAAAAGAGGGATGGGTGGAGGCCTTGCAGTCTTGAGTTTGGAGAAAAGGAGGGAATAACAGCAAACAGAGCTGAGGTGGTGCATGTAGACTGGGTGATGGACCGGGACGGGGGGAATGTGTGCGTGTGTGTGAGAGAGAGATGTAAGTAGGTTATGGACCAGGACCCAGGGCTGGGAGAGGTGTGTACACCAGAGAATGGACCAGATAATATTGCGGGGGGGCAGTGTGTGTATGCTAGGTGATGGACCAGGAGCTGTTGGTGGCAGAGTGTGTGTGTACACTAGGTGATGGACCAGGAGCTGTTGGTGGCAGAGTGTGTGTGTACACTAGGTGATGGACCAGGAGCTGGCGGGGGGGGCAGCATGTACACTAGCTAATGAACCAGGAGATATGTGGAGGGGAAGAGTGTGTGTACACTAGGTCAGTGGCTCTCAACCAAAGGTCCGGGGCCCACTGGCAAGCCCTGAGCAGGTTTCAGGGGGTCCACCAAGCAGGGCCAACATTAGACTTACTGTGGCCCAGAGCAGAAAGCCAAAGCCCCACTGCGTGGGGCTGAAGCCTGGGGCTCCAAGCCCCACCACCCAGGTCTGAAGCCGAAGCACCTTCGCTTCACAGGGCCCACTGTGGCGTGGGGCCCCAGGCAATTGCCTTGCTTGCTACCTCCCAATGCTGGCCCTGCCTTTTGTATGCAGAAAAACAGCTGTGGCCCAGCTGGGCCCTAAAGTTTCTATAGCACGGGGGGCTCAGAAAGAAAAAGGTTGAGAAGCCCTGCTCTCGACGATGGACCAGGAGCTGATGGCGGGGGGGGGGGGGGGTGAGTACATCAGGTGAAGCACCAGCCCTGGGCAGGAGAGGGGGGGTTGACACAAGGCGAGGGCCCAGCTGCGCTCCACCCTCTCTCTCTTCGACTGAGCCCGAGGCCTCCAGCCGCGGACCCAGCGCCTGGCGATCGATCGGCTCGGCGTTCCGCTACCGGCCGAGCGCCCTGCCTGCCTCCTGCGTCGGAGGCGCTCGGCGCTCGGCTGGTTCTCCCTGGGCGCCGGGTGGGTGCCTCTTTTCCCATTCGAAGATGGCGGCCGCAGGCAGCGGCGGAGGCGAGGCGGGAAGCGGCGGACCAGAGTGAAGCCTCCGCGGAGCCCCCTCTCCCCTGAGCGGGGCCGCCGCGCGGCAGGCTGCTCCCGCCTCCGGCCTGGGCCGCCGCCGCCGCCGCGGGGGACCCCGGGGCCTGCTCTAGGGGCAGAGCCGCGGGCTGGAGCGAGGCTGGAGCCCGCCGGGGTGAGAGGAGACGCGGGCAGGGGGCGGTGAAGCGGCCGGGCTGGTTCAAATGGAGGAGGCGGGAAAGCGGGCGGGGCGCGCGCGCGAAGCCCCGGAGGGGAGGGCGGGGCGCCGCGCTGGGGGCAAGTGCGAGGGTTGCCGGCAGGGGGCGCGCGCGCGCGCGCGGGCTGGGTGGCCGTGCGCCCCACCGAAATGCAGGGGGCACTGGCTGGGCGGATGGCTGCGCTGATAGCCCCGGGTCTCTGCACCGGGCCACTGAAACCGTGCTAATGGCAGTAATCCTGCAAGGCCATCGGCGCCCTGGAGCACCCACCGCTGCTGGGCCAGCCACAGGGGCGCAGCACGCACACAGCTGCCCGGGAAGGGAGAGACGGTCCCGGGCCCTGCCTAAGGCAGGGTGGTGCCCCGGAGGCTTCTGTTGTCCTCGTTGTTCCTTACACCGTTACCCTCCTTCCCCGTGGGCTGCTGTGAGTTCATTGCGTTGTCTGAGTGAGGGCCTGGTGCTGCAGCCCTTAGGTCCTCGGTCACACAGGTGGGCTTCAGTTGGACTCTTCGCATGGGAAAGGTTTGGAGAATGGGGACCCAAGGCCCCCGTCCTGCTAACGCACCTTCAGCACTACGTGTGCGTGTCCCATCAAAGTGCATAGGACTGCTTGTACATAAAGTTAAGCACGTGCTTTGCAGGGTCAGGGGCTTAGTTTGTGAGCCCTTCTGGGCAGGGACCTTGTCTTCTAAGCTCTACTCTTGTCTCTTCCTTTCTCTAATGGGACTAATAAGGTATGTGCATAACCGTACACAAATCTGTTTCCTCTTGGTGTTCCCCTCATCTTTCCCATCACACCCCACCGACTCTGTTGTCTCTTGACGAGCTGTATCTATGTTAGGTGCTGATCCTATAAACATTTACCATCAAGTATAATGCCTACTATCATGAGTGGTCCCATTGAAGTCAGTGGGACAGATCACAGAAATAAACATGGTGCCTTGTAGTGTTTGCAAGATGTAGCCCTTAACCTTGTAAGCTCATTGTGCGGAAAGGATCTTTTTTATTTTTCTGTAAAGGGCTGTGCTGTGGTGTTCAATAAATTCTTTGTGTGAAATGCCAAGAATATAGCAGTAGGGATATATTACCCACCACCTGACCAGGATGGTGATAGTGACTGTGAAATGCTCAGAGAGATTAGAGAGGCTATTAAAATAAAAAATTCAATAATAATGGGGGATTTCAACCATCCCCATATTGACTGGGTACATGTCACCTCAGGATGGGATGCAGAGATAAAGTTTCTTGACACCTTAAATGACTGCTTCTTGGAGCAGTCCTGGAACCCACAAGGGGAGAAGAAATTCTTGATTTAGTCCTAAGCGGAGCACAGGATCTGGTCCAAGAGGTGTATATAGCTGGACCGCTTGGTAATAGGGACCATGATATAATTAAATTTAACATCCCTGTGGTGGGGAAAACACCACAGCAGCCCAACACTAGCATTTAATTTCAGAAAGGGGGACTACTCAAAAATGAGGAAGTGAGTGAAACAGATTAAAAGGTACTGCGCAAAAAGTGAAATCCCTGCAAGCTGCATGGAAACTTTTTAAAGACACCATAATAGAGGCTCAACTTAAATGTATACCCAACATTAAAAAGTAAGAGAACCAAAAAAGTGCCACTGTGGCTAAACAAAGTAAAAGAAGCAGTGAGAGGCTGTTAGGGTTCCTTCCCCACTCTGAACTCTAGGGTACAGATGTGGGGATCTGCATGAAAGACCCCCTAAGCTTATTTTTACCAGCTTAGGTTAAAATCTTCCCCAAGATACAAACTTTACCTTGTCCATGAACAGTATGCTGCCACCACCAAGCGTTTTAAACAAAGAACAGGGAAAGATACCACTTGGAGACGTCTTCCCCCAAAATATCCCCCCAAGTCCTACACACCCCCTTTCCTGGGGAGGCTTGAGAATAATATCCTAACCAATTTGTTACAAAATCATCAAAGACCCAAACCCCTGGATTTTGGAACAATGGAAAAATCAGTCAGGTTCTTAAAAGAAGGATTTTATTAAAAATAAAGGTAAAAATCATTTCTGTAAAATCAGGCTGAAAAATATTTTACAGGGTATTCAGATTCAAAACACAGAGGATCCCCCTCTGGGCAAAACCTTAAAGATACAGAAAACAGGAATAAACCTTCCTCTTAACACAGGGAAAATTTACATAAAACAAAAGATAAACTAATCCGCCTTGCCTGGCTTACCTATACTGGTTGCAATATTGGAGACTTGGATTGGGATGGGTTAGAGAAGATGGATTTCTGTCTGGCCTCTCTCAGTCCCAAGAGAGAACAGCCAGGCAAACAAAGAGTACAAAAAAGCCTTTCCCCGCCCCCCTCCCCAAGATTTGAAAGTATCTTGTCCCCCTATTGGTCCTTTGGGTCAGGTGCCAGCCAAGTTAGCTGAGCTTCTTAACCCTTTACAAGTAACAGGATGTTGCCTCTGGCCAGGTGGGATTTTATAGCACTGTATACAGAAAGGTGGTTACCCTTCCCTTTATATTTATGACAGAATCAAAAAGGCATCCTTTAAAAAGTGGAAGTTAAATCCTAGTGAGGAAAATAGAAAGGAGCATAAACTCTGGCTAGCTGTTCTTCAAATTCTTTTTTGGTCTACTTAATTATATTTTTACACTTCATTTGCCAAAGACAAAAAATAACAGAAAAAAAACATTTTTAAGTACATCAGAAGCAGGAAGCCTGCTAAAAAATCAGTGGGGCTGCTGGGCGATCGAGGTGCTAAAGGAGTACTCAAGGACGATAAGGCCATTGCGGAGAAACAAAATTAATTCTTTGCATTGGTCTTCACAGCTGAGGATGTGAGGGAGATTCCCAAACCCGAGCCATTTTTTTTAGGTGACAAATCTGAGGAACTGTCCCTGAGTGAGGTGTCATCAGAGGAGGTTTTGAAACAAATTGATAAACTAAACAGTAATAAGTCACCTGGACCAGATGGCATTCACTCAAGAGTTCTAAAGGTATTCAAATGTGAAATTGCAAGACTACTAACTGTAATCTGTAACCTATCATTTAAATCAGCTTCTGTACCAAATGACTGGAGGATAGCTAATGTGACGCCAGTTTTTAAAAAGGCTCCAGAGGTGATCCCAGCAATTACAGGCCGGTAAACCTGACTTCAGTACCGGGCAAATTGGTTGAAACTATTGTAAAGAACAAAATTGTCAGACACATAGATGAACATAATTTGTTGGGGGAAGAGTCAACATGTTTTTTGTAAAGGGAAATCATGCCTCACCAATGTAATAGAATTCTTTGAGGGGGTCAACAAGCATGTGGACAAGGGAAATCCAGTGGATATAGTGTACTTAGATTTTCAGAAATCCTTTGACAAGGTCCCTCACCAATGGCTCTTAAGCTAAGTAAGATGTCATGGGATAAGAGGGAAGGTCCTCTCATGGATTGGCAACTGGTTAAAAGATAGAAAACGAAGGGTAGGAATAAATGGTCGGTTTTCAGAATGGAGAGAAGTAAATAGTGGTGTCCCCCAGGGGTCTGCACTGGGACCAATCCTATTCAACATATTCATAAATGATCCAGAAAAAGGGGTAAACAGTGAGGTGGCAAAATTTGCAGATGATACAAAACTGTCAAGATAGTTAAGTCCCAGGCAGACTGCGAAGAACTACAAAAGGATCTCTTAAAACTAGGTGAGTGGGCAACAAAATGGCAGATGAAATTTAGTGTTGATAAATGCAAAATAATGCACATTGGAAAACATAATCCCAACTATATGTATAAAATGATGGGGTCTGATTTAGCTGTTACCACTCAAGAAAGAGATCTTGGAGTCATTGTGGACAGTTCTCTGAAAACATCCACTCAATGTGCAGCAGCAGTCAAAAAAGTCAACAGAATATTGGGCATCATTAAGAAAGGGATAGATAATAAGATGAAAAAATATCATATTGCCTCTATATAAATCCATGGTATGCCCACATCTTGAATACTGCGTGCAGATCTGGTCACTCCCCTCTTTCAAAAGATACATTGGAATTGGAAAAGGTACAGAAAAGGGCAACAGAAATTATTAGGGGTATGGAATGACTTCTGTATGAGGAGAGATTAATAAGACTGAGACTATTCAGATTGGAAAAGAGACAACTAAGGAGGCATATGATTGAGGTCTATAAAATCATGACTGGTGTGAAGAAAGTAAATAAGGATGTGTTATTTACTCCTTATAACACAAGAACTAGAGGTCACCAAATGAAATTAATAGGCTGTAGGTTTAAAACAAACAAAAAGGAAGTATTTCTTCACACAATGCACAGTCAACCTGTGGAACTCTTGCCAGAGGATGTTGTGAAGACCAAGACTATAACAGGGTTCAAGAAAGAACTAGATAAATTCATGGAGGATAGGTCCATCAATGGCTGTTAGCCAGGATGGGCAGGGATGGTGTCCCTAGTCTCCAGGAGCTGTTAGCCAGATCTGGGAATGAGCGACAGGGAAAGGATCACTTGATGATTGCCTGTTCTGTTCATTCGCTCTGGGGCATCTGGCATTGGCCACTCTTGGAAGACAGGATACTGGGCTAGCTGGACCTTTGGTCTGACACGGTATGGCAGTTCTTTAGTTCTTATGCCATGTCTGCCAATGGCATTGTACACATTTTTGTAATATTGAGGGTTTTTAAAATTTCTGTGGTGGATGATTTTCTTAAAATATTTAAATGAATGCTGATTAACCTCTACCCCATGTGAATTGTAACAAAAATGTTTCCTACTTAGTTGGGGTGGTAGTGGTGGGTGTAGAGTGGTGGTAGGTTTGTTTTTTGTTTGGAAACCAGTAAAGCATGAATACATATTTATATTATAGTGTCAACACTTGTTTCTAAAGGCTGTAGGTATATGGAGAGCTTTACAAAACACACACAAGACAAGTTCCCTACCCCAAAGAGTTTAAACTCTTAACGCCAGTATGGTGTCATGTTTGTGTCTCAGCCAGTCAGAAAACCGGCTGCTTGGTCTCTTACTCACAGATGAAAAAAAAGTAACTTCAGCCAGGTGAGAACTGGATAATCCCTGGAAGGATAACCTGGTTTTAAAAGTTGCACTTCTACCAAGAAGCTGGTCTCTGACTGAAGAACACAAGTTGTTTTCTGTGAGATAATCTGAATTCAGCTATTCCACAATGACAAAAGGTGCAACCTCTTACCTGCACCAGGATCCCTAATAGAATGACTCAGTCAGGAGAGACATGGAACTTCCTGAGCTGCCAGAGGCTGGGAGTGCTGCAGAATCCCTAGGAAAAGGGAGTGCTTTTTCCTTCTACTTCCTCTCCTATCTCCCAAATTGGGCATCAGAATTGCTAAACTAGCCGGATGGGGGAATACAAGAATTTCAGAAAAGATGCACACCTCTACCCCAAAATCTCCAATTAATGTAGTAGATCTAAGGTCATTGAACATTGCACAGGACTGGTATCCAGCTGGGGTCCTCTCTCTCTCCACCCCAAATTCTTCATCCAAGATTCAGGGGTTTAGCATTTGTCTCTTTAAAGACCCCACCCTTTGCTACAATGCTGACAAGAAGGGGTCATAACACCAACTCTATTTTTAATTGTTTGTGTCAACATGGAAGCTAAAACAAGCCATTTGGTCACTCGTTTTACATTTTATTGAAATAAATGACATGATGTTACCAATTTGAGGTTTCATGAGGAAGAGGGGATCCTTGTTATCTCCCTGTAAAATCAAGCAACCCCTCCAAACTTTTAACATGTGAATCAGCTAAAGCAAACTACCCTGAAGTTTGATCTTTTTCTACCAATCTTCCCATCCCTTAGGTGTGAGCAAGAGCAGACAAGGAGGCACACTTCCTTGCTTTCCCTCTGCCACTTTCTTCCTGCGAGTCTCCATTCAGTTCCCCGTGGGAAGTTCCCTTTTCTCCATTATGATTCCACTTTATGGGAGGGTTATTCTCATTCTCTGTTTCTTAGACCTTGTCCTGTAGACGGGAACGGGGGAAGGAGCCCAGACGTGGCAACACATTCTCAGGCTCCTGCAGGACCACCATGGCTTATGATGACTCCAAGAAAAAAGAAGGTATGACTGCTTCATAATCTGTGAGGGTGTTCAAAAAGGGTACCCTCTACAGCCCCTGCAAGCCCATGGAGTTGAGAGAGTGGGAAAGGAAGCCGGTCTCCTGCATGGCAGTACAGAATGCAAAGCCCTAGGGCATCAGGCTGGGTTTCTGCAGCATTCCAAGTCTCTCGTGGCGTCAGGAAGTGAGATACTGGGACTAGAAAATGGGTTTCACAGGTGGCATTTCAGACTTCTGACACCTTCATTACTGAACTCTGCCCTTGCAGCATTTATTGTCCCTGTCAACTCCATAGAACAGGAATGGGGATAGAATTTAAATCTCCTTCACAGCAACATAGTAATCTCTAGACCCTGGTTTTAGTCTCAGCAGCATCCTGAGTTCCTTCTGTCTCTGGGGAGAAAGAAACCAAGACTAGGAATTGAACCTTGATCTCTTGTGGGGTACTGTACAGCACTGAGCCTTTTCCCTGCAGTTGGGGCAGCACAGCACACAAATTCCTAGTCCCCAGTATTCTTTTTTTTTTTTTGCTTGGTTGGTTGTTTTTTTTTTGTACATCAGTCTGCTTCAACTTTGGCCTCTGTGATTGTGTTGCATTTTGTGCAGAATGAATTTGCTTTCATTGTTCCTTAATTGGGTATCTTCATCCTTCCCTTTCTCACCACACTCACAAATGCTAGAGTGCTTAGAGGGTGACCGAAGCATTGACGACGTGGGGCTGGCAGCAGGTAGAACCCAGCGAGAGAAAAAACGCTCTTACAAGGATCTGCTGCGGGAAGAGGAGGAAATAGCAGCTCAGGTCAGAAAGACCTCAAAGAAAAGGTTGAAGGTGAGAAAATGCACTTAAAACAGCGGTTCTCAAACTTTAGCAACCCGAGGACCCCCATTTTGATTTAAAATTTTTCACAGACCCCCAAACCTCACCCAGGCCCTGCCCCCACTTCACCTCTTCCCGCCTCCACTCCACCCCTGCCCCTCCTCTTCCCCGTCTCTTTCCGCCCCTGAGTGCGCCCCGTCCCTGCTCCTCCCCCTTCCTCCCAGCGCCTCCTGCAGGAGGCGCTGGGAGGAGAGGGAGGAGTTGATCAGCATGGCTTGCGGACCCCAGTTTGAGAAACGTTGACTTAAAATCTTCTGCTGGGATTGGGGTGGGTGAATTTGCTATTTTCCTTTTGTAAAAATGGCCAGTGACGGACTATGGAAAGCAGAGGGAGTGCTTCACATCACTCATTGGCAGCACACACTCCTTCAAAAAGTGGTATTGATTAATTCTGAGAAGTAGTCAGGCCCAGTTATTATCTGTGATTTGTGGCCTCAGGATGGATGAGTGGGGAGTTCCTACCCCAGCCCTGAGAGGCGTGGGAGAGCAGGAATTGTAAATTTTCGTATAAAAAACAAAATTCTAGACCTTATGGTTGCATAGATAATTTACAGAATATGAACAGAATATAAAGTGATGCACTGTTGTCCTCTTGATTCTGCAGGCAGCCTGAAATGGTAGCTCTGAGAGGTATGAACTGCCCTATTCATCACCTGGAGGTGTTAATACTGAAACCTGATAGTAACCACTTTGAGCTGAAATTTCTGCTGCCTATTGTCAGTCCAGAGGTGACTAGTTTAAGATTGGGAGGGTTAAGACCTTTGCAAGTGTGGAAAAAATTGTTTTCTACTCTTTTTTTTTAATTTTCCACCACTCAAATGGAATTCCCAAACTTCATTTTAAAACTTCAGAATGGTCAATACACAGAGAATGTATTTCAGTGGTGGGCAATCTGTGGCCCTTCCCACAGCTCCCATTGGCTGGGAATGGCAAACCACGGCCACTGGGAGCTGCAGGCGGCATTGCCTGCAGATGGTCAATGTAAACAAACTGTCTCATGGCCCACCATCGGATTACCCTGACAGGCCGCAGGTTGCCCATTTAGTGACAAGAGTGGTTTCCAGAATTATCTGTATCAAGAGCCAGTATGAATTTGTTTTTGTTTCCTACTGGTTTTTCATCTCCTTTTCTTCTCTGATTTCAGGACAGCGACCTCTTCTTCTTGGGGACAGAATCTCATAAGAAGAAGAGGAAGCATTCCTCTGATGAGTTCTTCTACGGAGGTGAGAATAGGAAATATGTAGGATTGATGCTATGGGGCAGGAAGGCTGATCAGTAGGGCCCTACCAAATTTATTGTCCATTTTGGTCAATTTCGCGGTCATAGTATTTAAAAAATTGTAAATTTCATTATTTCAGATATTTAAATCTGAAATTTCACAGTGTTGTAACTGTAGGGGTCCTGACCCAAAGGGTAGCTGTGGGGGTCTCAAGGTTATTGTAGGAGGATTGCGGTATTGCCACCCTTGCTTCTGCGCTGCTGCTGCTGGCGGTGATGCTGCCTTCAGAGCTGGGCGCCTGGCTGGAAAAAAAAAATCCTGACATTTGAGAGTTTTATCTCCAGATCATGATGGTAGGCTCTGAGCAGATGTGGTGAGTGCTGGGAGGATGAACTGAGTAAGGTGTCACATGGAGTAGGGGGCCTGAAGTGATGGGGTGGTGATGATGGGGACTGGAGGACAGGATTAATTGCTGGGCAGGAGATGAGCAGATGTGGGGATGAGAGTTCCTGCAGCAGGGGCCAAAATCCCCTTATCCAGTACATGTGGGAGAGCGGGCAACACTAATTGTCACATGCACACACCCTGGGGATGGGCAGGCGTGCAAAAATCAAGAGACTGACCTAAAAACTCAATATAATAATTTTTTTAAATCTTGTGATTTTGGGGCCAATCTCATGATTTTTGGAGGTCCGACTCCTGATTTTTTATCTCTTGAAGTTGGCAATACTGCACATCCCTTTAGGTGGCTTTTGTGCTTGTTTTTTCTCTCTGAAAGATCAAGCTATGGATTTTCTTCGATCGTAAGCTCTTTGGGATAGGGACTTTCTTTTTGTTCTGGTTATGCAGTGTCTAGCACAATGGGGTCTGGTCCTTGACTGGGTCTCCTTGGTGCTACCATAGTACAAATAATAAATAATAACAATACTAATAATACTCAAGGTAATACTGGCTCCTCTGAATTTTCAGTCACATATATTCATGCCATGGGATGGTCAAACCAGGCTCTCTGAGTTTAATATGAATACTGAATTATCCTAACAGTTCATACTCGTAACTAAACAGAAGCCCACAGCTTCTGTTTCTCTGTAGCCTTGTTTCTTGTGACCAGCCTAGTGCCAGGCTTCCTTTGCAACAAGATTCAGAGGACTTCTCTCTAAGCCAGAAAGGTTTCCATTTAGCCCTGAGCACCAGGAATATTGTGGAACTCTGAACCCCTCTTCTTCAAGCCGACATAGGAGGAGATATGTCACATACAGTCTCCCCTCAGTTTGATTTATTTTGGTCTTTTTCAGACCTTTCACCTCTGGAGTTGCCATCAAAGAAGAAGAAAAAAGCAGTCTCAAGCCCAACCTCTTCTGACACGGCCATGGATCTTCTTAAGGCTATCACCTCACCCCTTGCCACGGGCTCCAAGCCCTCAAAAAAGACAGCTGAAAAATCATCCTTCTCTTCCTTTGCTGCCACTGGCTATTCAGAGAGCAAGAAGGAGCACCATAAGAAGAAACTGAGTGGTAGCAGTGGAGAGCTCACACTGGATGATGGTAGCTTCCACAAATCCAAAAAGATGAAGCCACTCTATGTAAACACAGAGACACTGACCCTGCGTGAGCCTGATGGCTTGAAGATGAAGCTCATCCTTTCACCTAAAGAGAAGGGGGGCAGCACAGTAGACGAGGAGTCATTCCCATACTCCTCACCACCAGCAGCAGCAAAAAAATCCTCCAAGAAATCAGGTCGAGATGAACAAGGCTCATTCCTCCTGGGTCATGAACTTCAAAGCTTCCTGAAATCTGCTCGGAAGAAGCACAAGCCACTGCCAGATGCACATCCACCTCCAATCCCCGAGGGATTTGTCCCTGACACCTCCCTGTTCTCAGAAGGTCATGGGAGTGAATATGACCTTTCAAGTATGGAGCCACCACTGGAATCAGGTTCATCATCTGGTGGGGAGTTGGAGGCCGGAGAGCTGGTGATAGATGACTCCTACCGGGAGATCAAGAAGAAGAAGAAGTCAAAGAAAAGCAAGAAAAAAAAGGACAAGGAGAAACACAAGGAGAAGAAGCACTCTAAGTCTAAGAAGAGTTCTGGACTCCCTGCCTCTGTAGCAGTAGCTGAAGTTATGGTGACACCACCGCCACCCCCTCCACCCAGCACTCCATTTGTCCTTCCTGTGCCTCCCCCCCCACCTCCTGTTTTCCACACAGATGGACAAAGTGAGAAGAAAAAGAAAAAAGAAGAGAAGGACAAGGAAAAAGCTGAGAAAGCAGAAAAGGATAAAGAAAAGGTAAAGAGCGGTAGCAGAAATTGTGATGTCTAAGACGCTGTGACATTGGGTAACACTGGATAAGACGCCCTATATTTTGGCCGCAGAATTAGCTACAGAACCATTGCCTTTGTTCCAGAAGCTGAGCTTTTGTTTAAAAAAAATATATTTCTAGTGCTCATTGTGATGAAAATAACCTTCAAAATTTGAATCAAGTATAAACTGAAACAGTAGGTCTCAGAGGCATGAGCCATCCTGTCCATGTCAAATGGTTTTTAACCCTGAAACCTAAAGAAGAAAAACTAAGTATCAACATAAATTGTTTCACTGTTGAAACATCAGTTATCCTGTGATATATACAACTATGCTTTAGGGCATAAACCATCCTCAGACTTTATCTAAAAGGAGAAGTAAGAAACTTCTTTTAACAAGTTATACCATAATTGCCCATTTTGGGGTTTCTCGCACCTTTTTCTGAAGCATCTGATTCTGGTTACTGCCAGGCAGGCTACTGGACCAGAGTGTCCACTGATCTGGTAAAATATGGCAAGGGAAAACAACTCTATGCTGAAGTTGAAGTATTTTTCCATTATCTCCTAAATGAAAGAAAAATAAGATATTAATCTTGTAGAAGGACCACATTCCCAGTTCCATCCTATGCTGAGAATCTAGGACATCAGGTGTCCATGGCTAATTTATAAAACTGCGAGTGGGGAAAACTTTTGACAGAGTATGAGTGGTGTGGCAGTAATCAGAGCAATGTCATCCTGCAGTATACTGATGGGAAAGATGACAGACTGGACATAGAGTAGCTGGATTGTGTCAAGAATTAAGCAGGAATAACCCAAGTGAACCAGCCCATAACCACTCTCGCTCAGTAAAATAGGCTCTAAAATTACATGTAGGATTTCACTGAGCACAGATTGGCAACTGCCTCTGCCACCACAGTTGCTGTACTGCTAGTGTCTTACTCCTGTAGAAATCCTAGGACTGGAATAAGAGATGGTGCTATTTGTCAGGACTGAACTGAAAGATCTATGTGACATCCTAGACCACATCTACACCACGAGCTTGGGGTTTACTTGGCGCAGCTCCGCCATGCCTCCACTGCCACTATCTGTGCTACTGAGGCCATGCTGCTATTTATACTCACACTAACTCAGTGATGGCTAGCACAAGCATGTATACTTTAACAGGGGAATTGCACCCCTCGCTCATGTGGTAGACATAGCCCTAGGAATGGAATAAGAAGTGGTGCTTCGTGTCAAAATTGAGGTGTGTCAGCAGAACTGGATGTTGATTCTGAACCAGAATAGCAGGGGTTGCCTCAGGTCAGGAATTAAATGTATTGGCAGAGATCTTGCAGGAGTAACACAGATTATCCTTAAATTTAAATAGGTCTCAGTATAATTAAAAATCTTCCTTGTTTTCTTTTCTCCTTGTGATTAGCCAAAGAAGAAGAACATGTCTGCCTACCAAGTGTTCTGTAAGGAATATCGAGTGACTATTGTGGCTGAGCATCCAGGGATAGGTAAGAGAATAACCTAGCCTCTTCTTCTGTTCATATACGTCTGTCACTGTGATAGTCCAGTCAGATTGGTTACCAGGGCGTATCCTTGTTTTGTCCCAACACCCACTATTGATGTTGGAGTGCAAAGAGTCTGCCAGGATGCTTTAAATAAGAGGCAGCAAAGTGAAAAGGAAAGGCTCCCATGATCTAATATCATGGTGTTTCAACCCAACTGTGAATTTGGATAACTTCCTTTTACTGTGAAACTGTCTCCGATAGTATGTTGTGCAGCCTCCCATATACACATGTTCCTCAGTGGAGGTGTATTTGTCCAGCATCCACCTGTTCCTTTTAGGTTGAGACTATCGGAAATAGTCTCCAAGCATGGGTAGTTCAACTGTGATACAGGCTGTTCACTAACAGCATATGCATGGGCCAGTTTCCTGAACTTTCAGTATTTATACAAACTTTCCACTGTCTTCTCTTTGTTGATTTTTATATTTGATTTTTTTATTAACCTTTCCCATTTTATTGCTACCTCCCCTTTTCCTCCTAGATTTTGGGGAGTTGAGCAAAAAACTGGCAGAAGTGTGGAAGCAGCTGCCTGAAAAGGATAAACTGGTACGTATGCCCCTGGATATATTTTTTTGTAAAATAAATTCTCTACACTAGCTGCCTGGATCCTCTCATGCTGCCAGCTTTGCTTTTGCAGTGTAGGTTCCCTGGGTGTTAAAGTATGGCAAATAAATGTGCAACCCCCTGCAGTAAGGGAATTGGGTGCTCTCAGCCCCATAATAACAAAAATGTCCAGTTTCTGCTTGTGAGACTTGCTTAGCCAGTCAACTATCCATAAAGTCACCCCATCTCTCAAATCCTGGCAGCAGGTTTGCCTAATGGTTTGAATCCTGCTTTTCTTTCCGTGTTCTGTGCAGGTTTGGAAGCAGAAAGCTCAATATCTGCAGCATAAGCAGAATAAAGCAGAGGCCACAACAGTGAAGAGGAAGGCAGCTTCATCAGAGGGTGCCCCAAAAGTGAAAGGTAATAGCCACACCCCATTTGCTCTAGTCCTTGGGGAAAGGGGAGAGTACGACCTGTGCATTAGGGTATAGAGAGAGTGCCTTCTGCTCTTTCCCTCCTCCTTCCCCGTGACTTTGGTGTGTGATTATTCTCTAACTCAAAAATGATCCCTATAGAGAACTGAGGAATGGTGTTAATAGGTTTCAAAAGGGCATTCTGACCAGCCATAAGCTATAAATATGGTACCATTCATACAGCACATTGATGATGGAGTATGTAAAGCAAGAAGGAACAGGAGAGAAGTTTTTGTAGGTGCTAGAGGCTGGAGTTAACAAAAACAAAGGGTATGGTTAGTTTAGCATCTGTTTAATGAGAGAATCTCCCACCACTTCTATATTAATATTAGTTATTAATACAGCGTCAAGAAGTGGGGTTGGTGCTTTGCATAAGTATGAGAGAGACCCCAGCTCCAAAGAGCTTACAATCCAAACAGACTTATCAGTAAAGGAATAAGAAAGAGGAGATGATAAGATTTTTTTTCCCCCATCTATTTTAAGCTTCCCCAGCAGGTATGCTTTCACCTCATAAGAAGTCCCCTTCCAGCACTGTGGTGTTATCCTCCTCACCAGCCAAAGCCCCTGATACAGATCCCATTGATGTAGCTGCACATCTACAGTTGCTGGGTGAATCTCTGAGTCTCATTGGACACCGACTGCAAGAGACAGAGGTGGGTACAGAGCCAGTACCAAATCAGGGAATCTCATTTGTAATCCCAACATAACGTGTGTAACCTGGACTCTAAACTGCATTAGGTTTAATGGGTAACAGTATAGTCTCACTCCCACTGTCCTGCATGCTTTATCACAAATAAAACGTATTTGAACTGCTTTTCCCCAGTGTCCCAACTGGGATTTTTGTACAGGGGAGTAGCTCCTGCCTCTGTAAAGGTGAAAACCTCTTCCTTCACAGAAGGATGTGGAAAAGTAATTCCCCGCTCCAAAAATTATGTTACCTTAGGGCAAGCCTAGCTACAGTCTTAGCTCCTTGAGCCCAGAGAGGCAATATTCTTCACTATGCTTCCTATTTCTGGGTTGGGGTTTAAGTATCTATTATCGCAATAGATGATAAAAATCATAAAAATTGTGACCCTAATAAGCTCCAGTACTCTGCCTTTAATTTACTCCAGTACTCTGCCTTTGTTTTCTGTTGTTTCCCACCCTTTTCCTGTATTTGTACATTGCCTATTGAGATCCTGTTGTAAACTATTTGGGTCAGTGATATATATGTATGAAGTATATCACATGGCTTTGTTATGATACAAACAATAGATAGAGAAGTGGGATTGGTGGATAAGACCAAGAGAGAGCTTGTGGTATCTTTGAGAGAATAGATTTTTATGGTGATGGGATTGCAGTCTCCACTACTTATACCCATTCAATTCCTTTCTCCTTCCTTATTTCCAGGGGATGGTGGCTGTATCAGGAAGTTTGTCAGTACTTCTAGATTCTATTATCTGTGCCCTGGGCCCTTTAGCATGCCTGACCACACAACTACCTGAGCTGAATGGCTGCCCTAAGCAAGTTCTGGTGAGTTCCTTGTTGTTCTTATTTCGGTGCTAGACCTATTTGTCTCCATGGAAAGAGAGCTGGAGTCCTGACTAGCATGTCTTTGTGACACTGGTGAGTCTCTACTGCTACACAGGTGGATAAATAGTTCTGCTAGTGCACTGTTACTATCAGGGCTTTGGAGAGGAGCCCGCGGAGCAGCTCCGGAGCAGTGGAGCTGCAGGTTTTTGCCTGGAGCTGGAGCGGAGCCGGAGCACAGCTCCAAAGCCCTGGTTACTTTGGGAAGGATTTATGTGTGGGGAATTCACTGATAATATGTGCTGTAGGATATTGTGCATTAGATTTTCAGTGAAAGATACAGAGATGCTAACAGTTCAAGGGAACTTAACGTAACCTTTATTCCATTTATTGCAGTACTTGCAGCTCCTGTTTCTCAATGACTGAAACAGTAAATCTGGAGCAAATAAAACAACTGTGCATGCCAGACATCTTAATAAGCTCCAAGTTTGCATAAGAATTAAAAGGCCCTCTCCAGCTGGTATATATAGATACACACATTCAGTTTTTCTGTAATTGTGTAAATATCATTCCAGTGACCCGCAGTTAACTCTTAAGACCAGAATTCCCTATGTGGAGGGTGGGCACCTCAAAATATGTGAGTAAACTCCCCCAGGCAAGGGAGGCATGTGGTCTGTTACTTACAGCTTTTGGGTTCAGAGATACATATTCTCTCCTCCAGTCCTAAACAACACTTCAAAGTGAGCCCTCGTTTGGCAGCGGGCAACTTGCAGCACCAGTGCAGCATGGTGGCAAATGCAAAATTAGAACGTGAAAGCAGAGAGAGGGACAGAAGTCACAGCACCAAGCAGGGGAGAAGACCAAGGCAGAGAAAAAGAGAGAAAGGGAAGGAACTGGAATCAAAAAGAGAAAACATACCCAGTAAAGTACACAGAAAATACTAGATGAAAAGCAAATCTGCCAAGGAAGAGAAAAAATATATTTGGGAAGAAAATGGAAGATAAGGCAAATTGTCCAGGGCATGATGTGAATGATCTTGGTTGGGAGGGTGGCCCAGACACTGACTCATCACAGGAAGGGGTCTCTAACAAAAAAAATAAAAAGGTGTGGCAGCTTCTGCTGTAAACTCCCACAGTGGCCATGGGCACATTGCCTAGTATGTCAATCAGGTGCTGCCAGCTCAAGCCATGGCTATATAACCGTTGGACAATGCAACCTCTTGCCAAAAGCGTTCTGAGCACTGGCACTCCCTCTCCACATCATTGATGGGGCTGGAAACTGGAACCTCTTTTTAGTTCTGTTAAGAACGAGGGAGCTGTAGGTAGGTTAAGGCACTAATCTTTCACTTCTGGAGATGTGAGCTCAGACCTGGTCACAAGTGCAATTAGTCTGGTAGTTCCAAGCTAGTTTCCTATCTAGACATTTGTCCACATCAGTAAACGTGCTTTCGCCACAGTAAGCTAGAGTTGGCAGGGTTTGTGTGTCGTGTAAGGTGCTGTTTATCTCTTCAGCCAGTAGGTGGCATTGCTAAATTTAGAACCGATCAAGAGACTGCCAAGATTCCAGCCCCTCGTTCTTCAAGCATTAACAGGAATGTGTATCGAAGATATTGCTACCTGAAATTTATCAGCCAAAACTTTTTCAGCAAAGGGTGCAGATTCGGCAACACTAAAACATTCTGCAAATTTACTGAATGATTCCTTTTTTAAAAAACCAGAAAGCGGCAAAATGTTTCATTTTGACATTTTCAAAACTAAATGCTTTGATTTTTCAGTTAGAAATGACTTTTTTCCAAGTATCCTTCAAGTTTATATTTTAAAAAATCCCAAACACTAAAAAATGATTGACATTGAAATGAAGCATTTTGTTTTGGATTGAATGAAATATTTCGTTTGACCGAAAATGACATTTTTTCTATTTGCTGAAAATTCTGAAAAAGCTTGTTTAGAGTCCATCCCAAATGACAGGTTTCAGAGTAGCAGCCATGTTAGTCTGTATCCGCAAAAAGAAAAGGAGTACTTGTGGCACCTTAGAGATGAACAAATTTATTTGAGCATAAGCTTTCGTGAGCTACAGCTCACTTCATCAGATGCATGCAGTGGAAAATACAGTGGGGAGATTTTATATACACAGAGAACATGAAACAATGGGTGTTACCATACACACTGTAAGGAGAGTGATCAGGTAAGGTGAGCTATTACCAGCAGGAGAGGAAAAAAACCTTTTGTAGTGGTGGGCCATAATCAAAGTGGGCCATTTCCAGCAGTTGACAAGAACATCTGAGGAACAGCCGGGGGGAGGGGGAATAAACATGGGGAAATAGTTTTACTTTGTGTAATGACACATCCACTCCCAGTCTTTATTCAAGCCTAATTTAATGGTGTCCAGTTTGCAAATTAATTCCAATTCAGCAGTCTCTCGTTGGAGTCTGATTTTGAAGTTTTTTTGTTGAAGAATTGCCACTCTTAGGTCTGTAATCAAGTGACCAGAGAGATTGAAGTATTCTCCGACTCGTTGTTGAATGTTATAATTCTTGACGTCTGATTTGTGTCCATTTATTCTTTTACGTAGAGACTGTCCGGTTTGGCCAATGTACATGGCAGAGGGGCATTGCTGCCACATGATGGCATATATCACATTGGTAGATGTGCAGGTGAACGAGCCTCTGATAGTGTGGCTGATGTGATTAGGCCCTATGATGGTGTCCCCCTGAATAGATATGTGGACACGGTTGGCAACGGGCTTTGCTGGGAGTGGATGTGTCATTATACAAAGTAAAACTATTTCCCCATGTTTATTCCACCCCCCCCCCCCCCACTGTTCCTCACACGTACTTGTCAGCTGCTGGAAATGGCACACCTTGATTATCACTACAAAAGATTTTTTTCGCCCCTGCTGGTAATAGCTCACCTTACCTGATCACTCTCGTTACAGTGTGTATGGTAACACCCATTGTTTCATGTTCTTTGTGTATATAAAATCTCCCCACTGTATATTCCACTGCATGCATCCGATGTAGTGAGGGGTAGCTCACGAAAGCTTATGCTCAAATAAATTTGTTAGTCTCTAAGGTGCCACAAGTCCTCCTTTTCTTCATCCCAAATGAGTTTCTTTTCCTTTTTTTTTTTTTTTTCCGGAATTGCCAGAGAACTGAAAAATCCATTATTCGCACAGCTCTAGTCTGAGGCTTCTTTTGGGTAGCCAGCCACACCTCTGGAATTACTGGTGTGCTGCAGTCATAGACACTACAGGTGAAGTCACTGGAACATGTTTACTGAGATGCTGAGGACCACAACAATGTCCTTTAGGCTGCCAACAGCATTTGCAAAGAAAATCCAGGAGCTAAGACAAACTTTCTTTCACTCTCACCTTATTTCTGAAATATTTTCCTTTTTTCAACTTTCATATTCCAAATTCTAGCAGAGTTTTTCATGAGTTTGTGTAGGCAGGGCATTTCTCCTGGATTCCCCTATTCCATCACCCTGGGTTGGGTCCTTCCTCACTGAGCTTCCCTCTGGTGGATGTGGGCTGGGTATGGATTGCTTCCCAATGCATCTACACTGCTCTTAGCACTGGCCAGGTGGGATGAGGAAGCACTATAACGCACTGTGAGTGTTTCCCTTACCTCCAGGTGCCCCACTGTGCTCTCAGTGCCTGAGACTGTCTTTCAGCTAGGTCTCCTTGTATTTCCAAAACGCCGAAGGTTAGCTAACAGTACTGGTAACTTCCAAGAGAATGACAAGATGAGGATCTCCACATCCCACAGCTCTGTTACACTGAAGCATTGTTTCTGTAGGATTTAGAATCACAACTGATTCTTTTAAAAAATGTTAAATGTTCTCTTTCCAGTCAAATACACTAGACAACATCGCCTACATCATGCCTGGACTCTGACAGGAAAGGACCCTGGGATGAACCTGCTTCCACGTTACCGACTTGTGTACATAGGCGCTATACCGGCACTCTCTAAGGGCTCCGTGTGTAGGGTTTTAAAGTTTTATATCTGTATAGTATATACATAGGATTGTAACTATTTTACTTTTATTAATTTTATGAAAAGTTGTGACATAAGCTGAGCAAATCCTTTCCTGTTGGTGGGAGAGACCTACTCAATGTATTCTCCAGTCAGAAGGTTTTTGCGTGGTTGGAGTTCATAAAACTTTTGATACATCAGCCTTAAATTTAAAGAAGCCTTTTTGGGGAATTGGCCTGAGCACAGACTGTCTGTTAATGGACAAGTGCACAGGCTTGTTCATTTTGGACCAAGCAATACTGCTGGACTCATCACCAGACCTGTTTCTAACTTTATTGAAATGCACTGCTTTGGGGGAGGACTGGATGGCTGTCAGAAGAAAGAGGCTTTGACCTCTAGGTCATTTCTTCCAACTCCCAGGTCATTAGTGTTACTGTCTGCTGACTGGCTGGTAGCTTGTGTTAAAATAATTGTGGAGATGGTGAAGAATCTGTACTCTTCTAGTGGACTTGTACCTACATCATCATCAACACTAGATGCCAACCTCAGAAAAGGGCCAAAGATTGAATGGACTGAGGAGAATGAACCACCCTCTTAATTCCTTCAGATCAGGGCTGTACCACCCTGATGGGGATGAGAGGGCAATAGGTGGGAGAAACTTGCACTGCCTCTGCCCATCTGTACCTGTTTTGTGGGAAGAGGACTTTGTTTCTAAGAGTGTTGATCCTATTTCACCAGCAGTATTGAAAAAGAGTTATGGAATCCTGGTGCTGCTGGATTATCTAGAGACAGTGCTTAATGTTAAAGATCGAAGAGATTCTTGCTGAGTGGAACATGGGTTGGGTGGCCAGATCCCACCTGAGCGCCTTCTCCTCTAAAGTGAGCTGCGGGAAAGCATTTGATTCTCACATAGGTGTGCGTGTGTATGTGTGGTGTATTTAACTTTTGCCAATATCTGTAATAGATTTTAATTTATCCTGTATATTTCTGTATATATATATATGTGTGTGTGTGTGTGTGTGTATATATATATATATATATATATATATAAAATTTAAAAACAAAATAGCTTTCCCTCCACCAATCGTTTGTGGAAAATATGAATCAGCTGTGCTCACCCCCCACCCTACAGGAATTAGCTGCTCCTGTTGTAGCAGGCATAGACTGTGCAAGAGGGAATAGCAACAACAGGATGTTAAGCCCTTGTGAAGAACAGTGTGTCCAGGGATGTTGGGTGGAAGCTGAAATGGAGACCTGTTTATTCTGGCCCCAGCCTCCCCATCCCTTATAATTTATAGGTTTTAAAGTAGCAGAAGGAGGACACTTTTGCTTCTGTTTTGAATTCTGGATTCTCTTTTCCGTGGCAGTTGGAAGTGAGCTGTATCTCAATATGGCTGAGCTCTAAATCTGTCACGATTAAGCAAATCCTTGGATGTGTAGAGGGAAGCTTCCACCCAATCCCCTCTACTGTGTATTTCCCCAGCTGCACGTACATGGTAAATGCTGTCTTGTAGGGCTTCCTCTCTTCCCAGTTCAGTGCTGCTTTGTTGATCAGTCAGTAGGGCTGGACTGGTGGGTGAAACAGAAGGCTCTTATAGAGCATATAGAAGATCTGGGCCTAGGCCTCAGACCTAGGCATACACATCTCAAAAATATGTGGCTAATCCCAAGCGGCATTTGAGGGAGGTAGGGGTGAGCAGAGAGATATTAGTGGGCTTCTGAACCCTCACCAAACCCTCTATTCTAAGAAATGGCATAAAACACCTGACTGTGTTTCTAGCTCTCCACAATGGAGAGCACTGTAGTGAGTGATAGATACTCAGATCTCTATCTAAGGAGCATAAGGGGATCAATCAACTATAGCTTTGCCATCTATATAACAAACTCTTGAAGAGTTTTAAAAAGAACCAACCACACACACAAACCCTAATGTATTGTATTTTTATTTAAAATTTGTAAACATTTGTATAATCTGTATCTTGTGGTATTTGGTATTAGAGGGGAAACTTTGGACTGAGACCTGTTTTTATATTTTTGTTATTTTTCTTGCCATTTGGTCCAGATTGCATTACAGTTGTATAAAGAAACTTTTGTACTGTACTTACATATAATTTTTTTAACATTTGGAGTTTGTGTCATTATTTTGTATTTATATCTGCATCTTCTCCCCAACAACACTGGCTACTAGTGTTTAGTATTACTAAATAGTGCATAGTAGTCTGTTTTATTAGCCTCTCCTGTTCTATGGACACTGTGTTCCAACACCTCATTTCTAATAGCACAATCTGCTTGATACATCTCTTGAAAATTACTGATAATTTAGACCCCCTACTCCATACTTCTTAGCGGCATCAATGAGAGACATGCCTGAGAGCTGTCATCTAGCATTGCAAATGTCCCACTACTGAGCCATGTTCCTGCCCCTGTGACCTTCCCTGCAGCTCAATTCATGTGTTGCAAGCAAAATAGTACTGGCGGTTCAGGATCAGTATGGTAAACCACTAGTTACAGGAATAGTAGGATCACATCTTGTCATTATATTCTTTAAAAATTCTGTTTTCGGGAGCTGAGAAACTCATGGACCAGTTGCAGCCTCAGAACTCGTATGTTGGGATGTCTCAACCCATGATGATACAGAATATGACACTTCACCAACGCAAACTGTATTTTGTATTTCAACACAAGTTGACAAGAGATAAATTTTAAAATACATAACCACCTACCCTCACACATTTCAACATTCCAGGAAAACCACATTAAAAGAACTATTTAATATGTTGGCGGGAAAAGACTTATGTACTGAAGGTGGTTGTCAGTTCCTCCTACCATCATGCATAAAACAGAAACAAACAGTAAAACTAAAAGATGAAGCACTTAGAACTGTTCTGCGTATGTTAAGTGCTGCAGGCTATGTTCTAGTTCACCACTCGCACTCACAACACAGCAAATGTAAACTTTGGAGCTGGGGTTGGCCAATTTAAAAGACCGCTCAGGTAGAAAGAGGGGTCCTAAACTCCCCAGCACAAGTCCCATAGCAAAGGAAGCAGTTTCGTCCATCACTCTTCAGCAGCCTCCACCCATGTCACCAGAGCCCACAGAAGTAATAAGCCTGGCTTGATTCAGAGGCAGTAGAATCCAAACTACTAGGTCTGTTTTAAAAATAGATATGACACATACACAGGGTGCTATTGTGAGTTCATAATCTGCATGGATTAATAAATCAGTACATTCAGGCTTTTGGAGTAACATACTATGTTAAAACAATAAATTGCATTTGATTACTGTCGCTCCAAAAAGGTGTTTTGATTCTAAGACATTTTATGGATGGTATTTGCTCCAAAAATACTTATTGGTGACTTTCAAATGGTTCCCTTCTATGGAATAATTACTACAGAGACATATTCTTTAGTATCCAGTACCCTTGTTGTCAGGAATAACAAATGAGGCTGGTATTTTGATTGGCACATCTATTAAAGTCTTGTTTTTTGGTTGAGTACCACCAGTGTGCTGGACTTAGTAGGAAGACTAGGCCCTCTTGCCTGAAATTTTCCATTTTAGGTCATTAGGGTGAATCAATTCCTGTTAGGGAATTCCCACTCTTTCCCCTTGTTCCCACACTGATACCCCCTAGAAGCAACATCACCCTTAGATCTGTGTATCCAGACAGAAATTGCACTGGTTTAATTTAAATCAGTTCAGTTAAACTGGTGCATCTGTTGTATGTGAACTCTCTTGTATAGGTTTCAGTTATATTGGTTTAGCATGCATTTGTAAATTTATTGACAAGCCAAAATGCAATACACCAGGTTTAATCTGATAGTGTCCACACACAAAGTTGCACCAGTTTCACTGACTCAGTATAAAATTAGCCCTGTAGATAAACAAATATAAGTTTTAGGTAGATCAGGCCTTTGTGTGATTGTGGAGTCTCTGAAGTCCCAAGACTTAGGAAAAGTAAACACAATTTCAAAATATTTAACTGTACCACTTAAAAATCTTTCCTGAAAGCCTCTAGTTGTAGGTTGGTGCAGGTTAACCCTTCAGCATGCTGACAGAACTCTTCAGTCTAATTTCCTCTACCAGCACACCTTTCATCTGCAGATTTCAAAAATATTAGGCAAATATGGGTATGATTCCATTTGGTAAATAGGAAAACCCAGGGGGCAGACTTGAAGTGATCTGACCAAGATTAAATGGGCAGTCAGTGTCAAAGCTCACACTAGCACTCCTGACTCCCATACTGCTCTAACCACCAGACCACATTTCCCACTGCCTGAAGTGAGGACAATTTCTGAGATGAAAAACAATCAGCATATCAGGTCAGGATGTAGGTGACTATTTTTGTTCACTCATGAGAGCACCTGCTTCGGCAGGGGGTGGACAGCACTGAGGTACCCCAGGCAGAGGAGACAGGCAGCTGTGAATTTAATAGGCATGTCGCAGGGCTATGATAAAAGCCCTTGCAATTTACTTTGGCAGGATCCAGAATTCTTTGGGGGCATTGTAATGTGATAACATGACCTTGGGTTCATTGTTGCCCCATGTTATGCCTTACCTTGAAAATAAGCGCGAGCCCTTGCCTGGCTGCAGTAACGTGGGGGAGGAGCAAGTGCATCCCTTGCATAGGAGACTGCTGCTCTGCTCTAATCCATGTGCCACACAGCGCTGGGGACAGAGGCCTAGTCTAGTCCTTCGGATGTGGGGAAAGAATGGGGGAGTGAGGTCTTTGTGGGTGCGGGTGAAGGATCAGGTCTGGGGGGTAGGTGGCGCTCAGGTCTGAGGGCAAAGAAAGGACAGGTCTTGTGGGTTGGTCAGTAGAGGGCTGGGGGGCAGAGGGGCTGCTGGGGGGATGGGAGAAGGAAGGAGCGGGGCGCAGCGCGGTCCTTCACCTTCCCAGTGGATATTTCACAGGCCCCTTGTGACCCTGCAGCACG
The DNA here is from genome assembly GCF_965140285.1 of Lepidochelys kempii. Lineage (NCBI taxonomy): Eukaryota > Metazoa > Chordata > Testudines > Cheloniidae > Lepidochelys > Lepidochelys kempii. The sequence goes on from NC_136380.1 coordinate 256,875,220, forward strand.
ATGACATGTTCTGTGACATCACACTGTGAGGTCACGGGCATGGCTGTGTGACGTCACTGTGGTGGCGAGCGCTACAGGCCCTCCCCTTCACTCAGCGACTCCCAGCGCTCTCCCCCGCGGCCACGCCCTCGAAGAACAGAAGGCCGCTTGCTTTCGTCACGCGTGGGCGGGGCTACGAGACACACCCCGTCCTGAGCCGAGGGGGGGAGGTCACGTGACGGGCGCCCGCGCTGTCAGCTGATTACTGGGCTGTGCTGCGGCGGCGGCGATGGAGTTTCTCCTGGGCAGCCCCTTCAGCTCCCCCGTGGGGCAGCGCATCGGTGAGTCCCTCAGCCCCCCCTTACCCCACGTCCCGGCCGCTCGGACTCCGCCGCCAACTCAGCCCCCTCCTCTGGGAAGCAGCGACAGCAGCTGGGTGCTGGGTAGGCGCGAGCGGCTGGGCGAGTCCTACGGCCTCAAGGCGGGATTGACACGGTTCTGGCCAATAAGGAGGCGAGGCTCATTTGTTTGACTGGCACCAGCGGCCAATAGGGAGCGGGCGGGGAGGCGGGCCCTGGGGGGGCTCCCCTTCCAGCCAATCCCCGTGCGCGGGGGTCTCGGAATTTTTCTTATTTAAAGGGCCCCGGTGGCGAGAGCCACGTCTCCTGCGAGGGGGCGGGGCTGGGAGCGGGTGTCCGGCCTCACAGCTCTCTGAGGCCGCCTATTGGCCGGGGCGGCGGCGGCGGCGGCGACCCTCCAGGAACAAACCTGGCGCCTCCCGCTGCTGGGCGCGCCCGAGAAGCAGCTCACCGGAGCCGGGCGCCCTCGCCTCGGTAGGGGTGGTAGGTGCCTGTAGAGGAAGGGAACCGCAGGAACAGCCCATAGGCGCTCGCTGTCGGGAGGGGAGCTGTAATATCTGCTCCCTGCCCTTGGAGCCGCCCAGCCCGACCGGTGCAATTATTGGGGCCCCAGCTAGTTTTGGGGGGAAGGACACATGCCCGTGGCAGCTTCACAGCCAGCCCTACAGGGCAAGGGTTGTGCATGCGTCTCTAAGTTTATGGCACTGTAATACATTGTAAGGAGAGTGATCACTGTAGATAAGCTGTTGCCAGCAGGAGAGTGGGGTGGGGGGAGGTATTTTTTCATGCTTTGTGTGTATAAAAAGATCTACACTTTCCACAGTATGCATCCGATGAAGTGAGCTGTAGCTCACGAAAGCTCATGCTCAAATAAATTGGTTAGTCTCTAAGGTGCCACAAGTCCTCCTGTTCTTTTTGCGAATACAGACTAACACGGCTGCTACTCTGAAACCTGTAATAACTGTATGCACCTGGCCCTGCCATAGGCTAATTCCTTACTTGGCTCCTCACACCCTCCATCTTCTCGTGGCGTTATCCTTCTCGCCCCTGCCACAGGCCACAAGACCCGTGATCAGTCTTGATAGAAATCTGTGGGAAGCTTTGGCAAAATCTGTGGAATTTCTAACAGGGAAGTCTTGTTTGTATTTGCTAATCTGTTTAACTGAGCTCTCTTAATTAGGGCATCTTCCCTAGCTGAAGAATAGGCTCGTTCAGTGTAAACATGTTATGTTTTAGTACTATATTGATTTCTACTCATTGAGTTAGTTATTAGTCGGAGTTTTTTTAGGATTGGGGCCTTTTCTATAGCACCAGGTATTTCCCCATGCTTTACAGATACGGCAGGGAATGTGTCTTCATCTATCAAGTTTTTAGAAAGGCAGGATATCTTAGACGTACATCACCTCTAAGAACTTGAGAATAAATAGCGTCCAATCCAAGACCTTGCAAATCTTGGAAGAACAGCATTCCTCTTAGTCTGTGGCTGAGTTTAACGAAAGGAAGAGAGGAAACTAATATAAAGATGAAAAAAACTAAGGGTAGAACAAGAAATTGGAAAATTGTTTTAGAGAGAAAGTGCAAGAAAGGACTGGAGCAACAAAGCAGGGAGGGATACACAGTAAGTTTTTTTTTTTTTTTTTTAAGTGTTTAACAAAGTTTTCTTTAAAAATATGTATAAAGACTGCCTGCTTGTGTCGTGTAATATTTTTTCAATTTTTCAGGGAAATCTTGTGTCCCTGGGAACTAGGCCTATCCTTGGTTTCTGGTCCTTTCCTTGTTTGCCTGTCAGTTCCACAGTGTTTTGTTTCAGACTTTTCAACCTTCTGCAGACTTTCTTTGACAGCCTGAAGGAAGTTACTCACTAATTGAACCCGTGATACTGATGACAGGCTGTTTAAGCACGTTTGCCACAGGAATCCCTGTGGCTATGCCACCACCACCAAGCCTCTGTCATGTCAGAGACCTACATTCCTCTCACCCATGGGTAGCAGCCGTGTTAGTCTATATTTGCAAAAAGAAAAGGAGTCCTTGTGGCACCTTAGAGACTAACAAATTTATTTGAGCATAAGCTTTCGTGAGCTACAGCTCACTTCATCGGATGCATAAAGTGGAAAATACAGTGAGGAGATTTATATACACACAGACCATGAAAAAATGGGTGTTTATCATACACATTGTAAGGAGAGTGATCACTTAAGATGAGCTATTACCAGCAGGAGAGTGGGGTGGGGGGAGAGAAAACCTTTTGAAGTGATAATCAAGGTAGGCCATTTCCAGCACGTTTCCAGGAGTTAACAAGAAGGTCTGAGGCACAGTGGGGGGGAGGAATAAACAAGGGGAAATAGTTTTACTTTGTATAATGACTCAACCACTCCCAGTCTCTATTCAAGTCTCTATCCTGTGGGGAGGCATAGAGGAGTGTAGTATTTAAGGAAGATGATAAATAGGAATAGCTAATTTTAGAGGTGGGGTGGGGTGGCAAAGGCCAGGGAGATATGAGGCCGTCCGTTGTGATGTACAGAGGTGAACAAAATATAATACACCAGAAACACCCTCTAAACACCCACCATTGAAAGGAAAGAAGTGAAACCAATGCAGCATCCCCTCCCCACCTCCTAGAGGTCCCTCCATCCCAGCTCCATGGACTTGGGGCTTGCAGTTTCAGGGGGTGAGAGAGAAGAGAATCGGAGAGCAGCCGTTCTCTTCAGCATGCCCCCCCTCAGAACCACACAGGTACCTGAAAGCTAATGCTGCTGTGATAAGCATTAACACCGCTTCAGGGCCTGCACCCCTTGGAAGAGCCCAGCACAGAACAGGTATTTGCAGTACAGCTTAGGAAACCGTGCTGCCTGATGGAAGGGGAGCAGGGGAAGAAGTGTAAAGGCCCAACTGCCCACGGGTTTGGAGCAGCATGTCTCTGTGGATCCTCAGCCTGGACATGGTTTTGAACCACACTCCCTCCCCTCTCTCTAAAGTGGAAACCCCTCCCTTTGAGGGAAGAATGTAGATAGAGTTTGAATTGTGGAGACTTTCCTGAGCTTGTATCTCCTCCCATAGGTTTCTTCACAGGAGGGGAAAGCATAGATCTTGATAGGGAGATTTTGTACAGGATTCTGAGTTGGACAGGAAGCCAGGGAGAACTTGGCTGGAGGGTGCATTGTCTCTGATGTCACTTTCTGCTGGATCTCCATGGTCATGATCCCATGAAATGCTGAGCACTCTCCACTCGAACTGAAGTCAGTGGGAGTTGAGTGCTCAGCCCTTTGCAAAACTTTTTAAAACTAGACTGAACAAAGCACTACAGGGAATGTTGGCAAAAGGCATAAGGATGAATTGGAGGAGGCTCTGGAGGGGATTATAGACTCTGACTTGTTACTGGAGAGCCTTTCAGAATATAGATGAAGAGAGGAGTTTCTGGGTGGTGGCTGACTTGTGAGGGGTTCTTCAATGCTGAAGAGAGGGAGGAAGGAGACAGAGGTCTTGGAGGCTGATTGATCTCTTCTGTCTCTAGCTTCTCCAGTACTCTGACTTGTTTGCCACATGACATCTTGCTGCCACAGGAATGGTTGTATGAGATCACAAATCCAGAACCGTGCTCTCCCCAGCAGGATTGGGAAGGAAGAGGAGAGAGACTGACAAATTAATAAAGTCCCTAGGTCCAATTCAGTCTTGGAATGAGCAGATGCACCTCCACTGTACTACTTATGCCAGGTCTGGAATTGACTCCCATCTTTAGAACACAAATAGCTTTGATAACTTAGTCACAATAAGCAGGAAAATTTTAAAGAGCAGGCGGGGAAAAAAAAGTGAGATTCAGTTCTTTGCTCATATATGCCTGGGCATTGGAGCTGCTGTTTGAGGGAAAAGAGGAGATGATTTGGGTTTGAAGCATGCCAGAATTCCCAGCAGCCTGGATTAACCTGACCAGCCCATAGAGCAATATGGTTCCACAAGGTTCAGTGGTTCCTCAACATCTGGAGCTAGATTAACTGCCAAAATTAAATGGCTCTGAAGTTTCTATGGGGCGGACGTGCAGTCAGCTTGGAATGTGCTATTGCCAATCAGATTCCAGCTCTTGGGAATGCCATAGGATATTCTCTGATGACCTCTGCAATTTGGAATGTTGAGTGGCCAATCGTATTCACAAAAAGAACAGGAGTACTTGTGGCACCTTAGAGACTAACAAATTTATTTGAGCATGAGCTTTCGTGAGCTACAGCTCACTTCATCGGATGCATGCAGTGGAAAATAAAGTGGGGAGATTTGTATACAGAGAGAACATGAAATAATGGGTGTTACCATACACACTGTAAGGAGAGTGATCAGGTAAGGTGAGCTATTACCAGCAGGAGAGCAGGGGGGGGAAATCTTTTTGTAGTGATAATCAAGGTGGGCCATTTCCAGCAGTTGACAAGAACGTCTGAGGAACAGTGGGGGGAATAAACATGGGCAATAGTTTTACTTTGTATAATGACCCATCCACTCCCAGTCTTTATTCAAGCCTAATTTAATGGTGTCCAGTTTGCAAATTAATTCCAGTTCAGCAGTCTCTCTTTGGAGTCTGTTTTTGAAGTTCTTTTGTGGAAGAATTGCCACTTTTAGGTCTGTAATCGAGTGACCAAAGAAATTGAAGTGTTCTCCGACTGGTTTCTGAATGTTCTAATTCTTGACATCTGATTTGCGTCCATTTATTCTTTTACGTAGAGACTGTCCAGTTTGGCCAATGTACATGGCAGAGGGGCATTGCTGGCACATGATGGCATATCTCACATTGGTAGATGTGCAGGTGAATGAGCCTCTAATTTTGTGGCTGATGTGATTAGGCCTTATGATGGTGTCCCCTGAATAGATATGTGGACACAGTTGGCAACGGGCTTTGTTGCAAGGATAGGTTCCTGGGTTAGTGGTTCTGTTGTGTGGTGTGTGGTTGCCTATAAATCTCCCCACTGTATTTTCCACTGAATGCATCCTGTGAAGTGAGCTGTAGCTCACGGAAGCTTATGCTCAAATAAATGTGTTAGTCTCTAAGGTGCCACAAGTACTCCTTTTCTGTTTGCGAATACAGACTAACACGGCTGCTACTCTGAAACCAATCGTATTCAGGCTCTTGTGCCTCCTGCCTTAGGAATCTATCGCTGTTCTGTGCAGTACTCGGGCTCGCAGGCATCAGATTTCATGAGGTGCAGACAGCTCATGTACTAATTACAGCTCATGAAACAGGGCCCTGCTTTTTGATCCTTCATGTGAGCAATAACAGACTTTGTTTTCCGCCAAAGCTCCAACAAAGCAGTAAAGTCCAGGATTTCCTGTCTCGGAGAAAACTCCGTCGTCTCGTATTGAGCTCAGATAGTCCGTTATTGCATAGGAGCCAGAAGGATTATAAGGGAAATAACTCCAGCTGTCTCAAAGAGCAGCCTGGATGTGCAATGCTGAGAACAGGTGTTTTAAAATGGTCCATCATGAGATAATAGAAGTTAGAGGCAGAAAAGGCCTGTTAGATCATAGAATCATAGAATATCAGGGTTGGAAGGGACCCCAGAAGGTCATCTAGTCCAACCCCCTGCTCAAAGCAGGACCAATTCCCAGTTAAATCATCCCAGCCAGGGCTTTGTCAAGCCTGACCTTAAAAACCTCTAAGGAAGGAGATTCTACCATCTCCCTAGGTAACTCATTCCAGTGTTTCACCACCCTTTTAGTGAAAAAGTTTTTCCTAATATCCAATCTAAACCTCCCCCACTGCAACTTGAGACCATTACTCCTCGTTCTGTCATCTGCTACCATTGAGAACAGTCTAGAGCCATCCTCTTTGGAACCCCCTTTCAGGTAGTTGAAAGCAGCTATCAAATCCCCCCTCATTCTTCTCTTCTGCAGGCTAAACAATCCCAGCTCACTCAGCCTCTCCTCATAAGTCATGTGTTCCAGTCCCCTAATCATTTTTGTTGCCCTTCGCTGGACTCTCTCCAATTTATCCACATCCTTCTTGAAGTGTGGGGCCCAAAACTGGACACAGTACTCCAGATGAGGCCTCACCAATGTCGAATAGAGGGGAACGATCACGTCCCTCGATCTGCTCGCTATGCCCCTACTTATACATCCCAAAATGCCATTGGCCTTCTTGGCAACAAGGGCACACTGCTGACTCATATCCAGCTTCTCGTCCACTGTCACCCCTAGGTCCTTTTCCGCAGAACTGCTGCCTAGCCATTCGGTCCCTAGTCTGTAGCTGTGCATTGGGTTCTTCCGTTCTGAGTGCAGGACCCTGCACTTATCCTTATTGAACCTCATCAGATTCCTTTTGGCCCAATCTTCCAATTGGTCTAGGTCCTTCTGTATCCTATCCCTCCCCTCCAGCGTATCTACCACTCCTCCCAGTTTAGTATCCTCCGCAAATTTGCTGAGAGTGCAATCCACACCATCCTCCAGATCATTTATGAAGATATTGAATAAAACCGGCCCCAGGACCGACCCTTGGGGCACTCCACTTGATACCGGCTGCCAACTAGACATGGAGCCATTGATCACTACCCGTTGAGCCCGACAATCTAGCCAGCTTTCTACTCACCTTATAGTGCATTCATCCAGCCCATACTTCCTTAACTTGGTGACAAGAATACTATGGGAGACCGTGTCAAAAGCTTTGCTAAAGTCAAAAAACAATACATCCACTGCTTTCCCTTCATCCACAGAACCAGTAATCTCATCATAAAAGGCGATTAGATTAGTCAGGCATGACCTTCCCTTGGTGAATCCATGCTGGCTGTTCCTGATCACTTTCCTCTCATGCAAGTGCTTCAGGATTGATTCTTTGAGGACCTGCTCCATGATTTTTCCAGGGACTGAGGTGAGGCTGACTGGCCTGTAGTTCCCAGGATCTTCCTTCTTCCCTTTTTTAAAGATTGGCACTACATTAGCCTTTTTCCAGTCATCCGGGACTTCCCCGGTTCACCACGAGTTTTCAAAGATAATGGCCAGTGGCTCTGCAATCACAGCCGCCAATTCCTTCAGCACTCTTGGATGCAACTCGTCCGGCCCCATGGACTTGTGCACGTCCAGCTTTTCTAAATAGTCCCTAACCACCTCTATCTCCACAGAGGGCTGGCCATCTCTTCTGCATTTTGTGATGCCCAGCGCAGCAGTCTGGGAGCTGACCTTGTTAGTGAAAACAGAGGCAAAAAAAGCATTGAGTACATTAGCTTTTTCCACATCCTCTGTCACTAGGTTGCCTCCCTCATTCAGTAAGGGGCCCACACATTCCTTGGCTTTCTTCTTGTTGCCAACATACCTGAAGAAACCCTTCTTGTTACTCTTGACATCTCTGGCTAGCTGCAGCTCCAGGTGCGATTTGGCCCTCCTGATAACATTCCTACATGCCCGAGCAATATTTTTATACTCTTCCCTGGTCATATGTCCAACCTTCCACTTCTTGTAAGCTTCTTTTTTATGTTTAAGATCCGCTAGGATTTCACCATTAAGCCAAGCTGGTCGCCTGCCATATTTACTATTCTTTCGACTCATCGGGATGGTTTGTCCCTGTAACCTCAACAGGGATTCCTTGAAATACAGCCAGCTCTCCTGGACTCCTTTCCCCTTCAAGTTAGTCCCCCAGGGGATCCTGGCCATCCGTTCCCTGAGGGAGTCGAAGTCTGCTTTCCTGAAGTCCAGGGTCCGTATCCTGCTGCTTACCTTTCTTCCCTGCGTCAGGATCCTGAACTCAACCAACTCATGGTCACTGCCTCCCAGATTCCCATCCACTTTTGCTTCCCCCACTAATTCTACCCGGTTTGTGAGCAGCAGGTCAAGAAAAGCGCCCCCCCTAGTTGGCTCCTCTAGCACTTGTGCCAGGAAATTGTCCCCTACGCTTTCCAAAAACTTCCTGGATTGTCTATGCACCGCTGTATTGCTCTCCCAGCAGATATCAGGAAAATTAAAGTCACCCATGAGAATCAGGGCATGCGATCTAGTAGCTTCCGTGAGCTGCCGGAAGAAAGCCTCATCCACCTCATCCCCCTGGTCCGGTGGTGTATAGCAGACTCCCACCACTACATCACTCTTGTTGCACACACTTCTAAACTTAATCCAGAGACACTCAGGTTTTTCTGCAGTTTTGTACCGGAGCTCTGAGCAGTCATACTGCTCCCTTACATACAGTGCTACTCCCCCACCTTTTCTGCCCTGCCTGTCCTTCCTGAACAGTTTATAACCATCCATGACAGTACTCCAGTCATGTGAGTTATCCCACCAAGTCTCTGTTATTCCGATCACGTCATAGTTCCTTGACATCACCAGGACCTCCAGTTCTCCCTGCTTGTTTCCAAGGCTTTGTGCATTTGTATATAAGCACTTGAGATAACCTGTTGATCGCCCCTCATTCCCAGTATGAGGCAGGAGCCCTCCCCTCACAGACATTCCTGCCTGTGCTTCCTCCCGGTATCCCGCTTTCCCACTTACCTCAGGGCTTTGGTCTCCTTCCCCCGGTGAACCTAGTTTAAAGCCCTCCTCACTAGGTTAGCCAGCCTGCTGGCAAAGATGCTCTTCCCTCTCTTCGTAAGATGGAGCCCGTCTCTACCCAGCACTCCTCCTTCATGGAACACCATCCCATGGTCAAAGAAACCAAAGCCTTCTCTCCGACACCACCTGCGTAGCCATTCGTTGACTTCCACGATTCGACGCTCCCTACCTAGGCCTTTTCCTTCCACGGGGAGGATGGACGAGAACACCACTTGCGCCTCCAACTCCTTTATCCTTCTTCCTAGAGCCACATAGTCCACAGTGATCCGCTCAAGGTCATTCTTGGCAGTATCATTGGTGCCCACGTGGAGAAGCAGGAAGGGGTAGTGATCCGAGGGCTTGATGAGTCTCGGCAGTCTCTCCGTCACATCGCGAATCTTAGCCCCTGGCAAGCAGCAGACTTCTCGGTTTTCCCGGTCAGGGCGGCAGATAGATGACTCAGTCCCCCGGAGGAGAGAGTCCCCGACCACCACCACCCGCCTTCTCCTCTTGGGAGTGGTGGTCGTGGAACCCCCAACCTCAGGACAGCGCATCTCATGCCTTCCAACCAGCGGAGCCTCCTTCTGCTTTCTCGCCCCAGACATATCATCTGGTCCACTCTCCGCAACGGTACCTGTGGAGAGAACATGAAAGCGGTTAGTTACCTGTGTCTGTGTTACTGGAACCCGGACATTCCGCTTACCTCTTCTGGAGGTCACATGTTGCCAAGCTTCTTCACTGGCCTCTTGGCTCCTCTGTGCAACCTGCTCTATATCTGTAGAGCTTTGTGCCCCTAGAAGCCTATCCTGAGTTTCGTCCAGGAAATCCTCAGTTTCCCGTATGCAACGCAGGGTTGTTATCTGTTGCTCCAGACCTTCAATCTTCTCTTCCAATATGGAGACCAGCTTGCACTTTGTACAGACAAAGTCGCTTCTGTCCTGTGGAAGAAAGACAAAAGAAGATCTAAAAGAAGATCAGCTAGTCCAGCCCCTACACTGTTTAGGGTTGTTCCTGGTGCTTTGTTTTTGGATCTGTTTCACAATCATACTCATATCTTTCCATGCACCCAAATTAGGGTTGGCAACTGACTCCATCCCCCACTCCTTCTGTCACTTGGTCTCCTACACCTAGGGTGACCAGATGTCCTGATTTTATAGGGACAGTCCAGATTTTTGGTCTTTTTCTTATATAGGCTCCTATTGCCCCTCCCCCACCCCCATCCTGATTTTTCACATTGCCTGTCTGGTCATCCTACCCACGCCCTCACTCACTCACTTTCTCATTTTCACTGGGCTGGGGCAGGGGGTTGGGGTGCGGGAGTGGGTGAGGGCTCCGGCTGGGGCTGCGGGTTCCAGGTTGGGGCCAGAAATGAGCGGTTCAGGGTGTGGGAGGGGGCTCTGGGCTGGGGCAGGGGGTTGGGGTGTGGGCTGTGGGCTGGGGCCAGAGATGAGGGATTTGGGTGCAGTAGGGGGCTGGGGGTGGAGCCTAGGGGTTCGGAGTGTAGAAGGGGGCTCTGGGCTGAGGCAGGGGGTTGGGGTATGGGAGGAGGTACGGGCTCTGGGCTGGGGCTGCGGGTTCCAGGGTGGGGCCAGAAATGAGGGGTTCAGGGTGCGGGAGGGGGCTCCAGGCTAGGGCACAGGGTTGGAGTGCAGGGGTGTGGGGGTGGGCTCCATGATGGAGTTTGGATGCTGGATGGGGCTCCAAGCTGTGGCAGGGGGTTGGGGTATGGGAGGGGGTGCAAGGATTGGGCTCCCGGTGATGTTTACCTTGGGGGGCTCCCCAGAGTGGCGACATGTCCCTTGCCTCCTAGGCGGAGGGGCCGGGCGGCTTTGCATGATGCACGCTGCCTCTGCCCGCAGGCGCCATCTCCACTGCTCCTATTGGCCATGGTTCCTGGCCAATAGGAGTTGCAGAACCGGCACTCAGGGCAGGGGCAGTGTGCGGAGCCTCCCTGGTCACCCCTGCACCTAGGAGCTGAGGGACATGTTGCCAGGATGCGCACGGAACCAGGTAAGGAGCCTGCCAGCCCCGCCAACTGGATTTTTAACTGACTGGAACCGGCAGGTTCCCTTTTCAACCGGATGTTCCAGTCAAAAACTGGACACTTGGCAACCCTAACCTAAATACTGCTCTCTACTCTGATTTTTTTTTTTTTTTTTGAGTGTGCATTGCATTTTTAGCAGGTGCACCACCTGTCATTGGCCACAGCCAGATAGGATGGCTGAATCAGTGAACCCTGGTGCATTCTTTTGTGGCCATTTGTGTACATATATGTCACCTATTTGGAATCCTCTCTTTCTGGTAGGTGAACAGCCAGCCAGAGGAGTGTATGCAGCTTGTTTGCATTCCTTTCTGAAACGTAAATACCCTCCCAGACCTTGAAAGGATCTCTTTGCATGGGGGTGATACAGCTCACTGTGTGAAATCAGGCCTAGGAAAGTGGGGGGAGGGTGCCTGCAGAGGCTATTCAGGGTTGAGGGACTCTTGCATCCAAAGGAAGCCAGGATGGTTGTGAGCAGCTTTCTTTCCACCCCCACCCTCCAGTTTCTCTTGTTGCTGAAGATTGTCCAGCAGCCCCATCCATTGCTGCCTCTTCTCCTGTGCACAAGTGAGGTGGCTCCCTTTCTCCATCCACGTGTGATTGGGTTTTTTTGTGAGGTGGGAGAATGGTGTGCTTGTGTACACGCCCTTTTCAGTAGAGTGTGCATGGTGTTACTTGTGCCCTTCGATGCAGGTGGACTGGTAACAGACAGTGTGGCAGAGTATGCAGCTGTCTTGGATTTTGTGCTGAGGTTTATAATGGGCAGGATGTACCCACCGGAGTACTGGGGAAGGGGGGAAAGGGGATATCTCAAAGACCAGCATTTTAAAACTTATTTATTGAGGTAAAAAGGGTCACCTGATCTGCCCGGAGCCTTCAGGGTACAGCAGTGGGGCAGGAGGAATCCACGAGCCAGACCTTTCCAGTGCTGCATTAAAGGGAGCAGATTGCTGGGCAATTGCCTGCCTAGATTTCTAATCTCTGAGGGATGCATAGCCATATACACAATGAAGGTAGCCATGGGCTGCATTGCAGAGTGTGTTCCCACTCCTGCATTAGTGGCATCATATCCAGAAATGCAGGGATTTTATTTTATTTCTTTATCTAGGAGTAGCAAAGACCTTCTCTAATCCTACCCCCCGCTGTCTTGTCCCTGCCCCCTTTCCAGTGCCAGCAGGGAGGGATGCATTGTAAGGGACTACAGTCTTCATCAAGACCATTAACTGTTGCTCTGATGATAGTAGAATGGTTGGGTCAGAAATGGGGAGGGAAGACAGATCTGCAGAGGTTCTGTTTCTGAAGGGGAGGGAGAGGGGCATCCACATGACTCGAAGGGCCCGATATTCCAGAGAGCTCACAATGCTGAGTGCTCAGCACTTTTGAATATCTGGCCTTTAATTAGGTGCCTAAATGGGGCTGAGCTCTTTTGAAAAACCAGGCCCAGCTTGTGGCTGCTGCACACTTGAAACTCTGTCCCTGAGCTCTTCTGAAACTCTGGCCCCGTGTGATCAGTGAGCAGTTTAGAAAATGGGATGGGGGGTTGGGAAAGATCCTCTCTGGTCCCTAGCACTTCTGTGTGTGCGGCATGCCGATCAGTTGTATTGTATTTACTTGTCTTCCCATGCCCATCCCTCAATTTCTCTATATATAGAGTCCCAGCTGCCTGTCTGCCTGGTTAGTGTTATTTTCCCCCTGCAAGCTGGCAGGATTCCTAGCCTATCCAGTCCTCTAACCAGTGGGTGCAGGGTGGGACTGAGGCTTGGCTGATTACAGGGTGGAGGCACTGGTAACTCTGAGTAATAGCAGCTTGTTGCTCAGGATTCAGCCATGAATAACATCATGGCAAATTCAGGAACTCCTAATTAAAGGAGACACAGTCAGAGTGGGACTGACATTGCCCCAACTTGGTGCTGGAACCCACTTCCCTTCATGCTCCTCACATTCTAAAGGGCCAGATGTTTTGGTTTCATGGGAAGAGAAACTTAAAAACTAAGCAGCTTTTTGTTTTTGTAGGGCCTACATAAAAACAAGGGGCGTGATTCTGCTCTCACTTAAAGCAAGAGTTAAACCAGAGAAATTGAGAGAAGGATCTGGCCCGGTGTGGTGTTGCTCCCCTTGCTGGCTGTGCAGCATTGTTCCCATTACAGTGTCACTGTATTTTGGAGTTCACTGGCCACGCCTTCCCATCTGAGCCTCTTCCCCTAAGTCTGCACCTAGTGTGAAGCTCAGTGAGGTAGTGAACAAAGTGGATGGGCAATGCTGACTTGGAGCAAAAACATTACTAACCAGTAAAGCTATTTGCAATAGTGCCACCTACTGGGCAGCAGGCTCCCCTCACCAGGCTGGGTTGGGATTTTACAGGGATATTCTGGCCACATTCCTTTTGGTTAAGATTCCTGGAGGGGCATCTTTTTGGCAGCCTGGCTCCCACCACCATGTGAGAGCAGCCTTTCATTCCTAGGTGTCCGCACTCCTCACATTTGACTACTGAGCAATAGTCAGAGGCAAACCAGGGCCATTCTTAGCCTTGTCCTGTTTTTCCTTTCCCCAGAGAAAGCTACCGATGGATCCCTGCAGAGCGAGAACTGGGCCCTCAACATGGAGATTTGTGACATCATTAACGAGACGGAGGAAGGGTAAGGGAGCTGGCCCCACTAAGCGGTGTGCACGTACGTGCTGCAACCCCAGAGTCTGCTGTGTATGCATCTCCAAAAACGCACACAGCCTGGACAGTCAGATCTCCTGGCAGCATGGGTTGGTGGGATTAAAAAGCTGGGTCACTGGACACTCCCAGGGTAAGGGCTTTGGTAGAGGGAGTTAGAGGGGCAGCCTAGCTAATGTCAGCTGCCAAAGGCCTCATTCATTATGCCCCAGAATTCCAGCATGGGGAGCAGTTTATCAAATGGGCCATCAGGTTCCCCACTTACACCCGATTCAAGCAAGTTCTCATCCCCTCTGAGGAAGCAAAGTTTAAAATTCTTTTATTCTGTTGTATTCCTTCTTTATAGCTTGCTGTTTCTCTCCCTGGGAGTTGTGCTCTCAGGTATTTTCATACACAGTAAGTCAGATCTATGCAAGGGGGTGGGAGGTCCAAGGTCCCCTCTCCCTGAGCAGCCCTAAGACAAGACATTCAGAAATCCAGGGAATGCCAGGCATGTTAACTCGGGACCCTATAAATAACCCTCAGTGGGTTTGCTGGTGAGCTCCAAAGGGGCCATTCCCTCTGGCTGCAGAGACGTCAAGAACAGTATGTAACGGGAATGATGCTACATGAAATCCAAAACGGGGGCTTCGCTGCTCCCTCTGTCCCGCCCACAGCAGCGTGGGATTGGAGCGAGAGCTCCTAGGATGGCCCAGTCTCCACTTACAAAGCTTTTTATTCTCTGAATCACCCATCTTTGTTAGCGCATCTCAGCAGCAACCTGTAGTATCTCTTCTGTTGCAGTCTTGGTGTCCTCACTGCACACACACTCCTAGCTCTCTCCTTGTCCCTCAGGCCTAGCCTGCAGTCCTCTTGCTGGTCCAGCTCTGGGCCCCAGACAGCTCAGCCAATGCACCTCAGTCCTGACCTGCAGCACCCCCTGTTACTCCCATCCCATCCCCCATAAAATGCACTTTATTCTGACCCTTCGGCACCACCTGCTATTACAGGCTTGACCACTGCCACTGTGTCTTCCCTGCATTGCAGCTGGAAGTTCATTCCATCGGTGGTGCTTTTCCTAAGGTTTCAGGATAACATCTCTGCGTAGAAGTGGAATTTCCCCCTTCTGGCACAGGATTTTGCTCTGTCCCAGCTGGTGAATCCAGGAATGTCGTGTTCCTAGCGCAGCTCCTTTTGTCTGCTCTTTCTCGCTCTCTCTGCCTCGCTCTGCACGTGGTGGATTGTCAATGGTGTCAGCACAGGTGCCCGTGGCTCCAGGAAATGTAACTTGCTAGTGTTAACGACTGCTCCCGAGGCAGAGCCACCACGGGGAGCCAGCTCACTCATTGTTGCTTTGGGCCACCGCAAAAGCCTGGGGGCAAATCGTTGGCTGATTGCAACCCTCACTGCAAGTCCCTGGAAGCTGGCAGACATATTGTTTTGTGTCTCTTCAGCCAGTGCAGCCCCCTGTGTAATCTTTCTCCAGGCCCAAAGATGCCTTCCGAGCCATAAAGAAGCGGATCGTAGGAAATAAGAACTTCCATGAGGTCATGCTGGCTTTGACAGTGAGTGGTGTGATCCCTTTCTCAGCTCCATGAACCCTGCTGTTAGGCTAGGTCCTTGGGTTGCTCTACCATTGGCCCTTGCCATCTCCAGGGGTTACCACAGTACAGCTCAATTGGTCACTGTTGGAACCAAATAAGACAGGGAGGTTATGGAGTTGTCTGTGGGAGTGGTATTCACAGTCTGGGAGTGGGGACAAGGGGCCTTGGACTAAAGTGTGGGATGGCACTGTAAAGGGAGTCTGGGATCTGGAGTCAAGAGGATGGTGCAGCGGGGACGCTTGCATCTTGGGAGCTGCAGAGTGAGTGACACCATGTGATTCCTGCTGTCTGAGTAGGGAAGGCCGGGGTTCCTGTAGGAGCCAGGGCTCCCCACGCCCGGGCATGTGGCAAATCTGGCAGGCTTTACTTCAAGTGCAATGAGGGATACCATCATGTGGGGTTTTCCTTTTAGAGCCCTGTGTACCAGCTGATCATGAAATGGCTCAGGTAAAGCCACTCCCCACCCTTCAGCTAGGAAGCTGAGCTAGCCAGCAGTTATGAGGATCCCACCAAGGTGAAGGGTCCCTCCCTCCACCCCCTCCTTCCTCCCACTTCTCACATCTCTACCGTGTGGACATTCCATCTCCAGATACCTGGAGGATGTGTGATGGAAGCGTTAACGCCTCCCCTCAAACTGAAAGGCGGGGACTCCATTCCTGCCGGTTAGAGGAGCGAGGCAAACTGGTTGGGATGGAGGGGCCTGTAACTAACGCCCCTGTGACTCTGCAGGTTCTGGAGACATGCGTTAAAAACTGTGGCCACCGCTTCCACGTTCTCGTGGCCAGCCAAGATTTTGTGGAAAGCGTCCTGGTGAGAATCATCCTCCCTAAGAACAACCCACCCACCATAGTGCATGACAAGGTGCTGACTCTCATACAGGTGAGTGAGGGACGAAAGGAGTCGGCAAGTCTGATTGCCGGGCAGGGCCCCTCTCTCTCCTGCCTCCAAGCACTTGGCAAGATGCTGGTCAGTAGGGGAGCAAGGAACCAGGGTATCCCACAATGCTGTGCTGAATAACAACTTCTAGGCCACCGGGCCTCACCCCCACAGCTCTTCCAGTTCCTGGAGCCGAGAATGGGATGTGGATCTCTGGCTCAGCAGTGCCAAGCACTGATCTCCAGAGCATGGGCCCTGACCTGGGTTATGTTGCCCTTAGGTGCTTGTGTGGAAGGGTGCATGCTTTAACTGCTCATGGTATGCACGTCTGCTTCTCTCCCCAGTCCTGGGCAGATGCGTTCCGCAGCTTACCAGACCTGACAGGCGTTGTAGCTGTCTACGAAGACCTGAGGAGGAAAGGCCTGGAGTTCCCCATGACTGACCTCGACATGCTGTCGCCCATCCACACACCGCAGAGGGTAAGGGGGGATCTCTGACGGGAGGAGATATGGCTGCTGCCATATGGGGGCTCTGGGGCTGGGGCATGGGACTGTGACTGCAGCCAGCCCACAGAGCTCACCTTAGGAGTAAGGATCTCTGATTGCAGTCTACATGTGGGGCCCTGTGTGGGTGGAAAGGGGCTGTGCCCAGAGCGCAGAAGCCATGGGAGTGGGGTGGTGAGGGGCACACAGGGGTCCTAGAAGATATGGTAAGGAGAAACAGGCAGAGCTGTTGGAAACAGACAGTGAGTTTGTATAAACATTCCTCTCTAGCAGCTGTGTCCTCTCACCTGTGAGCTGTCTGGTTCCTCTCTCTTGTGCTGTGCTTGTTCTTCTCTCTCTCTAGACTGTGTATAGCTCTGACTCTCCGTCTGAACAGAACTCGCCTGCTGGCGACTCCCCTCAGGGAGTAGACTCCATCCTGCATCCTGTCTCCTTGCCGGGGGGGCCGGGTGCCTCCAGCGATGCCCCCATCACACCCACACCAGAGCAGGTAAGCAGAACACAGGCCCAGTGCTGCTGCTGCTGCCGCCTCCCCTCACTTTGAAGCTCTTGGTCACAACACAGCTGCCCCTGGGCTCCCCCTTCCTCCGGACGGTGCTGCCACTCTAGAACGCCCTAGGGACTCAGTCACGCCAAGCTGCGATGTCACCAACACGGAGCAGTGACATCCCAAAGGAATCCGCCCAGGATGAGCTTAAAAAGGAGATGGCATCTCCTGATGCACAGCCACACAGGTGAGGAGTGGTGCGGGGACACAGATTTTACAGGAACAGGCTCCTGGCTTCCATTTCCTCAACGTCTCATCATGGCGACAGTTTGCTCAGCCAGTGCCTCATTTTCATCTCTCTTTGCCCCACTCCCAGCTGATTTTTCTCCACGTGTATGAATGACTCTCCTGGCTGTCAGCTCTGCCCGGGGAGGAAGTGTCCGGAAGCCAGTGATTCCACTCTTTTCCCTGTCCATGATCCTCCACGCTGCCATTGACTGAACATGACATCAGATTCTCACCTCCCTTCCCCTAGAAGGATGGAATTATCCAGCTTCTAGCAGACTTAGTGCCCTTGCACTAATGGGAGGTGAATTAACTGCTCTCCAAGGCTTATTAGCCACTTCTGTCACTCAGCGCAGGCTCACGCTCGGACTGAGGTTAATTTTGTTCACCTGCACTGTTCGTTTTGCAAGTGAGACTCTCTGAATGGTTGCAAAGGGGGACCTGGGTCACAACAGCAGCTTGTACCAGTGCATAAAATGCAGGAACTCAGCCTGGAGATTGAGGCCTGGCAGCAGAAGTTATTGGTGGTGGCCTGGGTTCTATCTCCAGCAAATGGAGCCCCGTGAGATGGTAACTAGAGGGCCTAGAAAATTCCCAGCTGGTAGAGCTCCTGAGACTGTAACCAAGGAGTCAGAGTCATGTCTGCCGCAGTAGCAGTTCTTTTAGCCCTTAACCCTGTAGCCTTCCTTAGCCCAGGCTGTGGGCAGTCAGATCCTGGTCAGCACTTTCCTCTTGCCTTTGCAGATTGGGAAGCTGCGCAGCGAGCTGGAAGTGGTGAACGGGAATGTGAAGGTGATGTCCGAGATGCTGACAGAGCTGATGCCCGGACAGGCTGAGCCCTCTGACCTTGAACTCCTTCAGGTAAGGAATCTCCAGCAGACGTCTGAGGCGGAGAGAGAAATACGAAGAGCTCGGCTAAGTGCTGGCTCAGTGAACTGAGTGGTGTTCACGCCCTGCAGGGAGAGAAATTGCACTTAGCTGCTAGGGGGCTGGGCATGTTATGGAGAGAATTATTTAGGGTGGGCTTTCACAGAGTATAATGAGGAGTGACAGGATGAAATTTAGAAAGGGGAAAATTTAGTCTGAACTGCAAGGAAAAGCTGCCCACCAGTGAGAGCTGTTAGGCCACGGAATAGTCTCCCAAGGTGGTTGACTGTCTATTTCTGCCTGGGAAATAGGGCATTTCTACTTAACCAGGGGCCCAGTCTTTAGCTTTCCTGAGCTGGGAGACCCAACCAGGCCAGTAACCGTAAGAGCCCCTCATGCTAGTATCCATGGGCTTGGCTTTTACCTTCTCGCTGGCAGAGACCCAATAGTCTTCGACTATTAAACCCAGAGCCCCCAATGCTGTGAACTCTCAGGCTACCCCTGTGTCCTTGGCCTGACCATTGCTGTTCCTTCTTCTCACCATGGGCAGGAACTTAACCGGACGTGTAAAGCGATGCAGCAGCGCGTGCTGGAGCTGATCCCCCGTATCCTCCACGAACAGCTAACGGAGGAGCTGCTCATCGTCAACGACAACCTCAACAACGTGTTCCTGCGCTACGAACGGTACCCCAAAGCCTCGTGCCCCCATCCTCTCCCTCCCTGCCTCTCACACAGCAGCCCAGCTCTTTCCCAAGGAACAAGCCACGGGCTCGTTCTCCCATGGCAGCTCCCATTCTGCCCCATGTACTGTCTGTGTCTTTCCGTGAATGTAACTGGCAAGGCCTATCAACCCGGGTCCGCCGTCTTCCCTCGACTCAAGAAAACACATGGTTGTCTCCACTCCAACTCGTGTTGGTTCATCTCTGTCCCTTCATGATGCTGGCCTTTGTGTAATTATTGATGGGACATAAAGAGATCTCTGCAGCACAGCCCTGAAGGGGCAGATGGGAGGAGGGATCTGCCTTTGGGCTGCACAGGAGAGCTTCAGAGCAGGCCCCCAAGCCGCGAGGCTGCTGAGTAGAACAGAGAGGGTAGATACCCAGACCTCTAGCATGGGCAGAGGCATCGGCCACTCTCCTACATTCCACCTGCCCCTCCTGTAATACTAGTAGGAGATTTGAATGAATCCTGGGAGGAAGCAAGGGGATTTCCCCCTCTCCCATCGAAAAGGAAAAGCTACTCCTGGGTCACTTGGGGTGGGAATACTTCCAGGGGGGCATTAGACCCTTTCCTGTGCCATCCGCCAGGACATGCCCCCTTTGGATTTCCTCCAGTATCTGTTACCTTGGGTCAGACTCAGGTCCCAAACAGGGGTCTCTCCTTCCTCCAGGTGTGAAGGGGCAGGCCGAGCCAGCCCTTGGAGTGAGGGGTTAAGCCAGAAGGATCAGGGTGAATAATTACTTGAAATGCTTGGAAGCCATGAAAGCTCTTGCGATAGAAAGTCGTCTCATTTCACCTCTTCCTTGCAGGTTTGAGCGGCTCCGGGCTGGCCAGCCCATTAAGGTAACTCTGAGCTCCCTTCCCGTGCAAGGTTCTGGGCATCTTGCAGATAAGAATGTACCAAAGCCTGGTTTGCATCCTCCATGCCCTGCTGTTTTTGGGTTGGGTGGAGGGAGAATCGCTGTGCCTTTCTCACAGGCTGTAAGCACTGCTCTGAAACCCAGCTGGTCTGCTGCACTGTCACGTGGGAAAATGTTTCATTCCCAATCCCAAAGTCTCGTCTAGGGCTGGCAGCAATGTGGGTGTCCAGCTTGGTCTCTCAACCTGGGGGTTGTGACCCCTAGACCGACGGCAGACAGGTGTCGGGGTAGCAACCACCACGCTTGTCTTGTATTGCTCAGCGATGGGCAGGTCCCTGCGTGGAAAAGGATCAGAGGCACCAGAATCAGCACTGCTGTGGCCTCTGAGCTAGCACCTGACCTGCTGGCATCCAGGAGAGATGGGAGGATGGTGACCTAGGGAGAATTTGCTTTGACACCATTCACAGCCCACTCCCTGCAAGGAGAAGGGGGCAGACCCTGTGGCCTAGGTCTCTTGCTGAGGAGGGCCTCCGTCTCAGATGCACGTGGTGAGGGGAACGGGCAGGGATCAGTGAGGGCTAAGCCCAGGCTTCAGGAGTAGAAAATAACTCTCCTCTCTCCCCAAAGGTCCCAATTGAGGTGGAAAACAGTTGGATCAACAAGGGGCCCAGTGCTCCTCTGATAGACAAGCCGCCCGAAGCTGCCAACAGCCTCTCCTCTCAGCTGGCTGGCATAAGTAAGTAACCAAGCAGTGGCCTCTACTGGGTGTGGAGCTCCCCAGGGAGGGGCACAGGGGCGTCAATTGGCTAATGTTTGTAGAGTGCTCTGGGGACAGGAGGCATGAGGGAAATCAGATGCATTGTTTGTAATTATTAGGGTGTGACTTAACCTGTCTTGAAGAGACATCACCCAGGAATCAGTGCAGAAAGCTGGTGAACCTGGTGCTCTTGATGGGCCCTTGTCTGAACTGCAAATGCATCCATTGAATAGCCGTAGAGATGGATTTTCCCCTGCAGCCAGTGCCCAGAAGGAGAGGAAGGGGGCCCCGAAGCAGAAGTTGAACATTTTTTAATTAGCATCAAGCTTTCAGACTAGCTCCACAAGCCTCCACGCTCTGTCTCATGGTGTGTCCCTTGTGCTGTGGATGTACCTTGCTCCCCTCTTGCCCCCGCAGATCTGGGCTCCGGCAGCGTCAGTGCGGGGCTGCAGTCCCTAGACAGCTCTGGCAAACTGGAGGAAGAGTTTGACATGTTCGCCTTGACACGGGGCAGCTCGCTGGCTGAGCAGCGCAAAGAGTGAGTGGCGGCTCCTGTTTTCTGCTCCCCTTCGTGTTCTCTGAGCGTGTTTGATTGCAGGGTACAGGGAGGAAAAGGATCACCTGTGTTGGGAGACCTGAGTTCCCAGCTGCTAATCGTTCCTGAGAGTCCTGAGGCTGAGGAGGGAGCCAGCGCTTTCCATGTACTATTGTGGGGCAGGGTTTCTGCTCTCATTGCTTTGCTCTTAGCTGTTTCCCCTAAGGCCTTTGTTATGCCCTGTCAGGGATGGGAGAAGGAATGTCTGTATGTCACTTGCCTGTTGGTCACAGAGGGGGTGGCTGGGCTGGGCAATAAGGGATGGATACATAGGACTGGAGTGATTGTGCCTCCTTGGCGCTGTCTGAATTTTTGTGTAACACAATACCCCAGGTGGGCTGGCAGCAACGGGGATTGAACTTGGGACCTCTAGATCTCAAACCATGAGCACTTAGCGGGTGGCAGTGTGACCTAGTAGATAAAGTATTGGACTAGGACTCAGGAGACTTGGTTTTTATTCCTAGCTCTGCCACTGGCCTGCTGGGTGACCTTGGGTAAGTCAATTCCCCTTTCTGTGCCTCAGTTTCCCCATCTGTAAAAGAGGAGGAGATGATGGCACTGCCCTCCTTTGTCAAGTGCTTTGAGATCCGCTGATGAAAAGCGCTGTGTAAGCACTATTGCGGCTTCAGCTAAAGAGCCCAGCTTCTGTAGCTCAGCCTCTGCCCTTGGACTAGCCACTAGAGAGCCACGGTCTTTGGTTAATCTTGGTTCTGGTGCCTGTGCTTCAAGTTTAAAACCATGAGCTCCCAGGCCCTAACCCACAAGAGCGCGTCGTGCTATCCTCTGTTCCTTACAGCAGACCGAGGGAGTCTTTAGGATTGATCCTTCCCCTGCCCAGTCTGCCTCTCACACTGCTTCTGGGAATTGAAGCTGCAGCAAAATAACTTACAGCTTTAACTGATTCATTCTTCGCAGCTTTAGCCAAGTGAGACGGAGTTTATTAACCCCTTGAGTGGAGCTGGTTGATATAGGAGCGTTGCTGATGAGGAGCAGGGCTCTGGATTAGGAATACAAATCACCCCACTAGGTGGGCCAATGCTCTGTGAAATCTCGCCCTGGCCTGCTGTACGGGTTTAGATCCTTGATCCATCTAGCCTGCTGTCCTGTTTCCAGGGAGTCCAACCGTGAAACATTCTGGTTCATTTCTGGTTCATGTTCATCGATATTTCCTAACTCTCTGGTTCAGGAGTGGCAGAAGCACCCTAAAAGTGGGAGGCCACAGGTGCCCGAACCATGGCCCCGCGTCCATGCCACCCTCAAGGCCCTGCCCCTTCTTCCCGAGGCCCCACCCTTGCACTTCCTTTTCCCTCCAAGACCCTGCCCCACCTCGTTCCACTCGCCCCCTGTCGCTCGTCCTTACAGCTGGTAAAAAGCAGGGGGGCCCCTGCCCACCGCCCCCATTCTGGCACCCCTGCTCCAGTTTGCCTCTGGTTCAGGCACTAACTTAGAATGATGGTTCAGTAACTGGTTCAACCACGCTGAATCTGTTTGAACTGGTTCAAATACATTCCTGCGGATTAAGGTCACGCACTCTTATGTTGCCGTTGTAACTCCTAGCAAAAGAATACAGTGATACATATTTCTTTCACTGTAGAAAAACGATTTTTTTTTAAACAAGTTCTTTGCACGCACTAGTACAACATGGTCCAGAACTCTGTCATATTTCACCGCTGAGGTGACAAACTGAATGTCAGCCCAGAAAATGCCCTATCTTGCCCTATCTTACTACACTGCCTTGTGTAGCAAGAACAAGCAGGAGGAAGGAGGAGGCAGAGAGGGGAGGGAGGTGTTTTGGGGGTTGTAGTTCCCTTCTGTGGGAAGTCCTCTACCTGGGCACAACAGCCAAGAGAACTACCCATCCCAGAACCTCTCTCTTGGCTCATCTCCTCCTCTGGCTTCCTGGGAAGTGTAGTCTCTCCCCCTCTCTTTAAGAGTGCAGCCAAGACAGACCCTTTCTCAGTACCCTTCTCCCCCGAAAATGCTCCCTCATTGTCTGATTATTGAACCTGTTGTTTTGAACCAGTTACCGGGTTTTGGTTTTTTTGGTTTCAATTCCAATTCGGGCTCAATGTGACTGAGAGGTTTTCAGGTCATAGTTTATTGTGGTTCACTCAAAGCACTTCTCTGAACCGATTTTCGGGTGCGGTTCAACTCCCTGCCTGTTTCTGCCGGTGGCCAGTGCTGACTGGACCAAAGGCCAAACACTGACTGCCTCTTCTGCTAAGCCAGTTCCACCTGCAGAGCTTGCCAAGTGGACGTGAAAATGTGCAGTTGTGTGACAGAAAGCCTGGTTCCCGGGTCGATCCAGGCAACATTTTGGCTTGGTAACTAGCTCTCTCTGCTGCCGCTGGAACACATGTTGTTGAGGGGGTTGTGCTTGAATACAGACACCGATGAAAACTCGTCTGGGTCCCAGGATGGACGTACCTGGCACAGCACTTAGCACTGAATGGTTTAATAGCTGTCACTTTTACCAAACGGTGGTTGGGCTATAACCTGAAAGCAACCATGTGAGGACGAGGGTGCACAGGCTGTGCGCGTGATATGCTGCGGGCAGAGTGCTTTCAACGGGCCATCTGCAGAGAGCTGGGGTGCAGTGGAGCTGCATGGACAGAGGCAGGATGGGGAAGGAGCATCGTAGCCAACAGCACCTGATTTTGTAATGAAACCTGATCTCCTGGCATGTGCTCAGTGCGCTCCCTTCCCCCACCGTGCTGGACGGCCGTCTAGGGGCTGGGCAGGAATGGAAGTGTATCCTCGCCAGCATAACCCGATCCTCCAGGGACAGGGACCTGTGATCGTTCCAAAAACGAGGCATCTTCTATTTATTTCTCGCCACCCCCTTCAGCCGGCTCTCGCCGCCCTTGCGCTTGCTCTCCTGCCAGCCAGCCTCTGCACTTGCTGACTCAGGCTTCCTGTGCCACCAGCCCTGCGTCTCCCTCTCTCTGTGCTGAGCTGCTCCCCCGCTGCTGTCGGACCAGGGCGCCTCTGCAGGAGATCCCAGCAGTGGGGCCGGGGCATCCCCCTGGCCCCGTGACTCATGAGTACCTGGGCTCAGCAGTTCTGGAAGCACCTCAAGCCCTTCTTGCCCTTCTTTCTCATCAGCGGCATGGTGGCAGTGCTCTACTTCATCCTCAACGCCATCGTCCACAGCGGGCCCTTCACCGACAAGAACTTCTTTGAAAAGTTTGAGCGCAAGTGGCCCAAGCCCTTGCCCTCCAATGAGAGCAGCTAGATGACGGGAGCTCCCCAGCTCACAGGCCTCCAGCGCTGGGACGTCATCCAAGGTGGCTTCGTTCTCCTGGAATAGGAGCTAGTCTCTCTGGCCTGCACTGGTCCGATGAGGACTGCAAGCAAATTGAGAGGGAGTGACGTAGAGGAGGAGGCAGATAGGTGGTGTGTGTCTGAAAGAGAGAGAGAGAGATCTTGGGTGAGATGTGTTTGTGTGTGGCAAGGTCGTTGTATTTGCACACTCATGGGTGTTAAGGCCAGAAGAGACCATTCTGCTCGTCGGGTCTGACCTCATGTGTTACACAGTCCGTGGAATCTCAGCCGCTAGTGGGTTCATGACTGTCAGTGAGGGTGTGATGGGTGGGGTCTGTTTGGGCGACGTGTTTGCATGGGGAGGGGTGAGGTGGGTGAAGTGTGCTTGTGTTGGTGCGGGTTTTTGTTTCGCTCTGGGCCCTTGTACAGCCATTGTAACCCACTGGTCGGTGTGTATTGTGTTCCCCTCTCTGCCCAGTCCAGAGAAGATGTCCGTCTGTTCCAGATCTCAGGCTGGCTCTCCAGCTCTCGCTTTTAGCTCTGGAGGTCCCTGGTTTCATCCTTGGTGTTGGCCAAGATGGTGGCCCAGCCATCGTACAATAATGTCCCAGTACCTTCTTGTGGTACCTCACAATCTTGCTGCAGTGTTTGGGTTGGACCTTACTGTAGTGTTTCTAACAAGCCAGTGTTTGCACGCATCTGAGATCTCCTAAATCTCTCAGGGAGATCTTCAGGGTCGCAGCAAGCAAGCTGTAGTGTGGTCAACAGCCCTGAATATTTATATGTATGAATTCCGCTAGGAGCTTGCCCCCTTGTGTATTCCTGCCACTTCTATGCGTTCACTTTAGCCTGCTGCTCTCTTTCAGGGTAAAGTATGAAGACCCCCAAGCAAACAAAGGGCTGGCTGGAGCCCTAGATGCCCGGCAGCAGAGCACAGGAGCGGTAAGTGGCCGTGGGGCTTTCCACACCCCACCAGTAATGGGCCCATCCTTCCTGCCCAACGGCAGTGCCAGTCAACGAGGTCCATTAGGGTAGAGCCTCCCAATGTATTTCATGCAAGCCAATCCTTAACCAGTGTGATGGTGGTAATTTCCAGTCGTCGCTAAACCTGGGCCTGGATTGGATTTGGTCCCGGAGTGGTGTGAGGCTCCCTATCCCCTTCTCCAAGCCCCCGAGCAGAGGTGGACTCCTTCTTTGTCCTGTAGACTCCTGCTCCCCACCCTCCTGGAGTTCTGGATGGTCAGGGATTGACTTGCTCTGCTCCCATCCTCTCCTCAACCTCCCACTTCGAAAGCAGCCCTCAGTGCAGCCTCTCTCTTAAGCAGATGGAACCTAGAGCTTCCATTGATGGAGCCCCACTAACTAACTGGATGGTGCAGCAAGGAATGGTGAGGAGGCGCATAGCCGGTGGAGAGCAAAGAGAGCCGGTGCTGCTGGGCTAGGGTTTGAAACTGGTACAGCGTCTGGGCACACACTGCAGGCAATGGGAGAATGGCTGGGCAATGAGGAGCCCGGCCAAACCCCAACATTCCTGAAGGGCACCCTGGACTGGGCAGGTAGTAGAGACTAAGAGGAAAGAAGCCAGAGGCTGTGGCTCCTCACCTGGTGTAGTCATGCCCTAGGAGAAATCTGTAGGGATTGAACCCAGGACCAAAAGCATAAGCATCTATCGCTTTAGCGAAAGGGCCGGGTCTGGATAGGTGCGCCAGTCTGGTGTTCCGTCGCTGTCAGCCTAAGCAAGGGCATCATGATGAGTGCTGGGATTTGAACGGCTGCTGACCTCTGATTCTCAGGACTGGGGAGAGTGCAGTGCACATTACCCCAGTGTGGCGTGTTGTCCCTCTCTGGTAGCTGGACTGTGTAAATCGGTTTGAGGCTGCTACTGCCTCGAAGCTACTGAGCCTGGTCCTTCAGCTCAAGCAGCAGGGCCTGTGCTTTTAGACCCAGAGGTCTCAGGTTCAGTCCCTGGGGCAGCAATACACTCACAGGGCTTCTCCTTTCAGGCTGAGGCTTCAGGCTTCCTAGCAGCGCCCAGCCCAGAGAAACCTCTGGTCTGGGAAGTCCCCACACGCTGTCCAGTTAGCTTGTAAAAATCTCTACTCTCTATAGCCTTGGGGATCCCGCTCAGGACAGATTGAAACCTCCATAATCGCAGCCTGCCCCCCACCAACCATGGTAACTACCTGAGGGCTTCTCCTCCCAGAGGAGCTTCATCTTGACACCAGGGAGGCTGTGGCAGTATCTGTCCAGAGGCAAGGGACTGGTTTGGAGGAACCTGCTCTTGGGAGGAGAGGGTTGCCGCTGAGCTTGGCTTTGCTGTTCCTTGTGGAGGGTTCCATGAATTTGGGAGACGAAGGGACAACAGCCTCCAAATGACCACCTCCTATTTCTGCTCGGGGAACCCGCAGCTGCTGCTTCTCTCTCAGCTGGTCCTGGGGCATGGTCTTGGGATAAGGATCTGAGGCTTTGGGCTCCTCTCCCCTTCCACAGTGGAATTGACCAATGGTGAAAGCACATCTGAAAGAGGCGCTTCCATGGGGGAGCCAGCAGTCACGTATCTCCACCTTAACTGTAGAGGAGTTTTCCCTCCTGTATGCATTTCCACAGCTTCCCCTTTGGCATCTCCAGCAACCTTCCCCTGCCCCTTCATTCCACAGTGAGCCACAGTTACACCTGGGCCTTCCTTCTTGCCAGGCTCACCTCTTCCTCAAATCTGACCCCACAGCGGTGATGTGAAGCCAAACCTGTGGCAGCCCCCTTGTCTGCAGTGTGGTGGGCTGTGATGTCACATGCTGTGGAACGGCAAATCTCATGCTCTTTGGGTCAGAATTGGCAGTGATAGCAAGGGGAATCCAGAAAAGTACCGCTGTGGACGTAGCTTCCTGTCTGAGCAACCTGGCTGAGTTTGAGCCAGTGCTGCCCTTCCAGACCGCGCTGTGCTGGAGAGGGGAATGAGCCCTGTAAAGGGAATAGGCCAGTGTCAGTACCCCAGCACCAGTCTCAAACCTCCAGCTCCCTCAGAAAGGCCCATGTGCTAGAAGATACGTCTGTGGGTAGGGAGAAGGCATAAAATGACACTGTTGGCTGGAAGAGCTGTGGTGGGATTGGCCAGTGCAACAAGGGGCTGGGCTCAGTGAACCTTGTGAGAGGGGGAGAGTTTCTGCCAGGATGGGTTTGAGAAATGTCCTCTCTTTCTCTGCTTCATTCCTCTCTCTTCCTTCAACTCCAGATCCCTGTCCCCCAGGCTGGCTTCATGGAGGATATCGAGCAGTGGCTTTCCACTGATGTGGTAAGTGAGGGGCAGAACGGGGTGGTTCCTTTGGCATTTCACTTACTGCTCAGGGCTGGCAATGAACTGTCTCTCCCCCTCGGCCCCAGGAGAGGCTCAAAATTCCCTGGATGTTGGCGATGACCGTCCAAGGCTCTTGCAGGTGGCAGTGCGGAACAGGTCGATGTGGGCAGGGGTTTCCCTCATGCTCCCTTCCTCAGAACACACCCCACTGACCTTCCCATGCTCCTTCATTCCACACTGCCATCCTCCTCCCCACCTCTCCGGATGGCCACTATGCCCAACCACCTCCTAGAGCCTGATCCTGCAACACTGAGGCGCGTGCTTAGCTCGACGTGTGTGCGTCGTCCCGGTGAAGTCAGCCAGGGTCTTGGAGCAGGACCTCCTGACTGAGGGGAGAGGGTGGGTAACAGGACCGGGAAAGGCTGTGCAGCGTGCCCCCAGTGCACTGCTGGGAGGGGGCAGCTGAGAGACAGCAGGGCGACCCAGGTGACCAAGGCTCTCCTGGCTGTGTGGTGAGCAAGGGGATTGGTGGGGTCTCTCATGTGGCGTGGAAGCAGAGGGTGTCTGTCTGCAGCCACAAGGCTGGCAAAAGGCTTCCAGGGAAATCTGATCTGGGTGAAGAGTTTTCTTGCCCTCCTGCCAGCTCTGTCAGCTGTTCCTGCTGGGGGTTGGGTAGAGAAACCTCCCCCTTTCCTGTCAGTAGGGGTGAGGATTGCAGTCCCATCTGCCTAGGTGGATCGGAGCGCTGTGTCCACCTGGGGTGCTCAGGCCTGCTTCCCAACATGTCTGTCTTCTCCTTTCCCAGGGGGAAAAGACGGAAGAGGCAAAGGGCGTCACCAGCGAAGGTAAGAGCCGCCGGCCCCTCCTTCCTCCTGAGCCCTTCTCAGAGCCCTCCTCGGCACTAACTCTCTCTTCCTGCCCCAGAGTTCGACAAGTTCCTGGAAGAGCGAGCAAAGGTGGCGGACCAACTGCCCGCACTCCCCAGCCCCCGAGCAGGGCCACCTGCCGCCTCCAGTCCGCACCGGAAGCAGGAGAAGGAAGACGACACTATGTTTGCCTTATGAACCCTATGGACTGGTGTGCTGTGGAGCAAGAGGACACACGCTGTGGTGCTCCATCCCTGCCAGGGGCCGGGAGAGGAAGGGCCCTGCGCCCCCATTGCTCTCCTCTCACTCCTCCCCTCCACTTACCAATCTTAGGCTGCTTTGGGGTTAAGTTAATTATTGCTGTGTTTTGGGGACATCATGGAGTAGGCCCACGAAGAGCGCTGGTGAAGCTGCTGGAGATGTTGCCAGACGAGTCTGGGGGCCCTGGGGTATCTTATTGTGATGGGGGCAAGCGGAGGGCTCTCCCCACCCTTCTTTCCAGTGAAATCACTGTAACCCCTCCTGAGAACTGGCAGCCGGGAGGTGTCCGCATCTGGGGTCTTTCCTGCATCTCCCACGTCTAGCTGGGGCGCTCTGTTCTAGGCTGCTCTCCAGATTGGGTCCCCTCCCTACCTCCCTGCTGCTCTCAGGGCTGAGCTTTGCCCATCCCCTGCTGCAGTGGGACGCGCAGGGGTGGGGCGATTGCAGTGATGGGGAGAGCACTGACAGCAGGGAGGCCTCTAGTATTTGTTTCCCTGTCGCACAAGCACATATATGCAACACCCCCCTTGTGCCCCCAGAACCCTACTCGGGGGCCGTGTGATTTTGTCACCCGTAGTCCAGGTACCGAATCTCATGGCTGGAGATGGGGAAGGGGCTGCAAACGGTACCAAATCCGAGGGTGGAGGGGTGCGTGCAGTCCCACTCTGGAAAGGGGGGCAAAGGGGCAGATGTGCCTTCAGCAAACGCTTTGAGGTGAATTGCTTTGATTCTTGGATCTCCTTTAGTCTCCGTCCCCCCGCCCCGGACTTAACTCCCCCCATGACGTCCAGCTAAGCCTCCCCTTGTTCCCGCTGTGGAATGGGGGGGGGTGAGAGGAGAGTGTCTCTGAGAGAAAGAAGAGAACACTTTAAACAAACAGTGCATGCTGCCCTATGCAGACATGGCAGGGGAGGAGCGTGCAAGGCCTGGGGCTAATGCTGATTATTCCTGTAACCTTGGAGACTTGCCTTTTGTATCGCACATTAAACAAGCAACGTCCTGACCCTCTTGGAGAGTGTGTGCTGCCGCCCTTGTGGGCAGAGGAACCTGGGGAGCCAGACTGCTGAGAGCAGGAGCGGACACCGGCTCGGGGTAGGAGGGGAGCGGGGGGACCATGACTGCTGAGAGCGGGCACCCTCTGAACCTTCATATTGTGATCACCCTGATCAATGTCCTGAACCTGTGGGAAGCGTCAGCAGGAGCTAACCCCTCCTGTCTCCAGCAGGTAGCTGCTGCTGGATCTGCTCTTTGTTCATTTAAAGATTTCCACTAAATAAAAGCTCTGCCGAAGCGGTGGGGAGGGGAGTTCCCTCTCCAGCCATGCACTGCAAGCTGCTAGACGACTGGCTCGCTTGGAAGCAGCGCAGGGATGGGGGTCACTTAAAGGGCAACTGAATAAACTGGACACTTTCCTTTTGCCCCGCTCTGTAGGAAAGGGTTAGATCAGTGGAAGGTGTTTGAACCTGAAAGCCTTTCTCCACTAACCTGGAGTCTCAACTGAACACCTCAGAGGCAGAGAGAAGGAGAGTACAAGAGCTGGGAGTCGAGCTGGTATGTGCTTGTATGTACCTGTGCTGGAACAAGTTGGGTGGCAGTTCAAGCTACCCTCCCCCTTTGCAGAGCAGCTGGGCTTAGGGTTTATTACCTGGCCTCTCCAGCTTTCCAAGATGATGGGAGCATCTCAGCTGGGTTGTCCGTTAAGCCTATGAAGCAGGATATCTCATTCCAGTGCCCGCAGCTGCAATGGTGACCTGTGTGTGATTCTGGAGGAAGGAGGAGTAAAGGACCATGGGTGGGAACTCTCCATCCAGCTGCTGTAGAGTGGGTTTAGACAGGAAGGTTCAAGTTGTGCAGCAGATCCAGCCTCCTATTCTCTCTGAATGCACTTTCATCTCTGACAAGTTGCCATCCCTTTGAGCACAGGTAGGTCCAGCAGAGAGTGGGAAGGAACTGCCAATCACCCTCTGTCCCAGTTCTACCTGATGATGTCTTCATTTAGTGCCTTACTGATGTCTGGAAGCAAGGAGGAAGTTTATTTGTCATTGCTAACTCCCTCTGGTTGTAATGATTTTGGGTGTCCCAGTCAAGTCCCTGATTGGGACAGGCGTCCACATCACAAAAATGTACATGACGTACCTAGGGCATTGTAGAGGTTAATCAGGTACGGTTTGTAAAGTATTCTGTTGGAGTTGAAAAGGGATATGTATGTGCTTTGTGTCTCCATTATGCTTATTATTGGAGGGCTTATGGGTGCCTATTGCATTGCAGGAAGAGCTGGTCAACGTCCCCCCAAGACTAAAGGCCTGCACCTCAACTGAGGCAAAGGAGCCACAGAGCCCAGAGAGTAACTGATTCCAGAGGAATCAAATGCAAAAACAAGGATGGGAGTGTGCAGGTCACAGGGTCAGAACCAGGGATCCCACGGGGGACACCAAGCAGAGCATTCTGTGCCCGCGGCTCGTCAAAGGAATCCAAGGAGCCAGTGGACACCACCAAGAGGAACTCACCCCAGATATGTGAACCATCAAGGGAGCAGAAACAGGCCCCTCAGTCGCAGAGCACTACCTCCATCAAACTTCCTCCTCCTGGTCTGATGGATGGCTGTCTTGGCTGTTGCCAGGAGCAGGCTGAGGAAGAGCTCTTGCGACTTTGTGGGGCCATGGCTGGCATATGCAAACCAAGGAGCTGCGGGGAACAGTGCAGGAGGAGGCTCTGGGGGAGATGGAAAAGAGGTGGCAGCAGGTTTGCAGGTAGTGAATGTTGAAGATAAGGCAGTTTAACAGCAGATTTCTATTAGGACCCCATTTTCACATGTTCTTGGTTTGCTCAAGCGTTCTCCCTTGAGGACTGAACCAAGGCTTGAGAGGCAACAGAACTAAAACGAGGGGGGATGCTGTTTCTTGCAGAGATTAAGTTGTTAGAAGAGCTCTCATTCTAGTCTCTGTTGTAGCCCCTTTTATGACAGCTCAGCCACCACCCAAGAGCCTCAAAGCCCACTTAACCATGAATATTGCCCTCCCTCCCCATGCAACCCCTGGTGTAGGAGCAGGAAAAGGAGGCAGGGGTGTGGCTGGAGTACTCCGCACTCTGCTATTCTGGGCTGATAGAGCAATCTGTGGGGTTGCTCTAACATACACTGAGGATGTCACAAAATCAGGGCAACGGCACCTGTATTTTCCCATTGTGGTCCAGACAGGACACCCATTATCATGCTTCCAGTTCTCCACCTGTTGCCTCTCTTGGGAGGAGGCCTGCATTTCCCTCCCTTCTGACCAGGTGTTTCCAGGCTGCACACGTTCCTGCCTTCACTATGTTCTTCCCAGCAGAGACAGGCTGCCCATGGATACCTGCTTGCTTTTCCTTTAGAGATGGTTAACAGGTGTAATTGCCACAGTTATGTTACCCACGCAGCACTTCCTACGCAAGCCTACTTTAAGATAAAGTAAAAAGCACTACAGCAAAAATATTAAAAACAATAAAAGAACCTGCATGCATGCTAATAAGCTTACCAGCAATCACACGGACTCTGGCAGCAGCAGGCCTTCAACACCCCCAGCTGGGGGGTTTCCTTTGTGATTGCAAGTTCATCATAGCAACAGCTCAGAGCAAGCACCTAATCTTATGGGGCCTCAGCCCTTCCCTAAGGATTAGGACCCTCCATAGACCAGGGGTCCTGTCTGCCCAATCAGGAAGAAGGCCCTGAGCCAGTTTAAAACCAAGCTATTTGTCCAAACCCCTTTCTGTGTCTGTTGGTCCCTGGAGAATTCAGTTTGAGCTAGTGTATGCATCTGTCTCCGGGGAGAGTGGCTTCAAAGAGCTGACAACAGATGCATACACTAGCATCCCTGCCCCTAGAGAAGGTACGTACAATGCCACAATAACACATACACAATTGCATTTTTAACATAATGGACTTCAAAGGTATTAACCCTAATTCTATAAGGTTTATCTTAATTCCATAAGGTTTGTCCAGAATATTACAGGATATGGTCGGTCTGTCAGAAGGGGCTGGGCCCAGAATTCCAGAGGCACAGAGGTGGCGTAAAGCTGCTTTCTCCAACCACCAAGCTGTACTTCCGGAGAGATGCAGCTCAGAATCTGGAACGGAGCATCTGCAGGCTCTTGCTGCCCCCATCCAGGGCTGCCTGATTGAAGAAGGCAGTATAATGGAAAGGCAGCTGTACCCTGGCCAGAAAAGATCAAAGATCAGCACTCTATCTGAGCTCCCTATCTAGAATAGCCAGAGCCTGCAAGATAGAAGGCCAGAATAAAAGAACTTGGATGCCCTGGGAGATGGTCCCTCAAGCTGAAGACCCAGAATACTATAGTACAATTGGTCCTCATACAGGGCTCTGTGTCTCCTTACTGTCCTGCTCACCAGCTGGTTGGGTTAAGAAGAGTTTCTTCTTCAGAATAATGACAGGTTTCAGAGTAGCAGCCGTGTTAGTCTGTATTCGCAAAAAGAAAAGGAGTACTTGTGGCACCTTAGAGACTAACCAATTGATTTGAGCATAAGCTTTCGTGAGCTACAGCTCACTTCAATCCGATGAAGTGAGCTGTAGCTCACGAAAGCTTATGCTCAAATCAATTGGTTAGTCTCTAAGGTGCCACAAGTCCACCTTTTCTTTCTTCAGAATACGTTTTGTTGTGAACTTAGAGCTTTTGAAAGGTGCCAGGCTATCAGATGACTGGGAACGCTGAGTGGAGTCCAAACACTAAAGCAACACAAGGCCTGGCCCCCTCAATTGAGGGAGGGGCCACGGAGCCCAGGCATCAACTGTTAGCCCTGGAGAGTTAAGATGTTTTATTTGTCCAAAGAATATATGCCATCCTGGCAGAAGAAGTGCAAGGTTCACACTACCCTACTACTGTGCCTTAAGTCTGAGCTGGAGGGCCCACCTTTGGCCTGTTTGTTCCTTGGTCTGTCTGTTGAGACTACCACAATTATAAAACTCGAGCAGCAATGTTTATGAAAACACCTGTCCACTGGGCTGATGCTATCATTTCTAATTTAACAAAGCCCAACAGATGGTAATAACGTATAAGCACTGCAAAGCTGGAGTCTATTGGACGCAATGACCTACAAGTGAAAGGTTCTGCATCATGTTACCAACACCCTGAGTCAGGCAAGTCCCTCAAAGTCTTGGTTCTGTCTAAACGATGTTCTGTTTAGGCTCAAAAATTAAACCAACAGCAGAGATCAGTGTTGGTTTAATTTGTGACTTAAAGAATGAACGGGCAGTAGATTTGATTGGGGGTTTTGGGGTTTTTTTCCCCGTACAGTATGGAATAACTTGTGTAAGTCTCGTTGTGTTCACCAAAGTAAAAGGTAAACAGAGGAAATGCTCCTAAGCTAGTGTGAAATGTTGCTTTACTATCAGCTGATCCAGAAGTACCTCTGAATTCAGATGGAATTGTACAAGGTCTGTTTTTCTTTTCAGATTCCTCCCCAAAATTGTGAAGTTACCCATGAAACAACTTAAAATGCATTATTTCAACATTATGGCTATAAAAAAGACAAACTTAGACCACATTTAAATTAATTAAAAATGAACTTTATACACTTGCATTTTCGAATATTGAGCTTTTTTTTTTTTTTTTAAGTAACTTGATTATTTTGTAAAACAAGGTGACCACTAGAGGTCAGGTCAGCAGCAAGCTACTGTGCTCAGGACATGCTGTCTAAAATCAGACTGAAAATCTTTCAGGGTTTTGGTTGCCAAAGACCTAGTTAGTGGTTACCGAGCTGTGCAACCTTATGAAAACTCAGTACAGAATGTTACTATATTCTGTGTATTCACTCCTACCATAAACTCTTACAAAGATTCCTAGGGTGACTACTATAGAATTTACTTACGCTGATCTTTTGACCAAATTATGCTGTCTGGGCATATTTAGCCAGGCTGCAAATGGCCATAACATATTTACACCAGATCTGAATTTGGCCTGTGTCTGTAGAGAGTTACTCTATAAAGCACATACTATTCTGCATTATGTTCACAAGAATTTTACTCTCATTTGTATGTGTGTGGCTGTTAAAATATCAAAATCACACCCCTAGAAGCATGAAAAATTAGGGCCATTTTGTATCTGATGATAAAATCCAAAGAGTTTTAGGCTTTTTTTCAAGGACTTTTAACTAAAATACATCCTAATTCCCCAGTGATTGCACTGTAGTCTTGAGAATGTATTCAAAGGTAACCCCTTCCATGCATGCTCCTATCTCAATTTAGTATGGCTTTCAGGTGATTTGCCATCCGAATATTTCCCTAAAAGTGCTTTGTGATGGGGTGTGCTTGCCCTGCACTGGACAAGGAGGGCTTAACCCCATACTTTGGGCAGAGGAAGCCACGCCCCCTTCCCCTGCTGGGCATGCTCTAACTGGAGTGACAGTATAAAAGGGAGCAACCCAGCTCAGTCAGGGCTGACTACCACTGAAGAGGGAGGATGGCTGCTGCAGGCTCTTGCCTGGGAGCGGCTGGAGTCCGAGTCTGCAGAGGCGAAGCCCGCTGAAATCTGGACAGATACTCAGCTACCTGTAGATGCCCAGGAGACGTCGGAACTGTCTGCAGTTTCACAGGCTGGAGACACAGAGACCATGTTGTTGGAAGACAGGGCAGGAAGTAGCCCAGAGGGACTAGCCATTGACCCAGTTGTAGGACGAGGAACTAAGTCAGTGTATTTTCGTTGGATCCCTGCTGACCTAGGGTTAAGTATGCTCACTGCTGACTGGGACCTGGTGGAGTAGGGAGAGCCTGGGTCTCCCTACTCTGCCCACCACATGCCATGTGGTGGCCCATCCCCCACTAGCCATTGGGATACTCAGCCCTGTGAGGGAAGGTAGCTGTATTGAATCTGGCCACTAGGCTGCATAGCCCTGCGAGGGAGGGCTGCTGTATTTACTCTGGCCCCTAAGCCATACAGCCCTGAGGGTAAGGGTGGTTACACTCAGCCGTGGGGCTATAATGCCCCTCTCCCTGCCCCAAAGGGGGATGGGGTATATTTCTCTGTAACATGCTTATTTTAGAAAAATAAGGGAAATTATTTTCTGATGTGAAATTAAAATTAGTTCTGATTTCCTTTAGGTGATTCCTCCAAGGCAGTGTCCTGTGTTAAATACTTGATACCTTGTAAAAGGCTGACACTTTACTGGTGAACTCTTTTACACCTTGTTGGCTTATATACTGTACAGTGGCCAACTTTACTCCTGAGGGCATTCTGTGCCAAAAAAAATTAAATTCTGCACACAATATTTTAAAATTCTCCAAATTTTATTTGACAAATGTGGAGGCTCCAGCATGGCATTGAGGAACACAGGTAACTGTGCAGCTCCCCGCACAGACTCAGTGGTGAGGCTGCACCCAACTGTGGCACAGTGCAAGGACTGGGCCTGCCCTGGAAACACCCCAGGACCCTGCCCCTCCATGCCAGGTGCACCAGGTGTGGGCAGGCAGGCTCTGCAAGGCAGGATCTAAGTGTGGAGGGGCTTATTGTGGGGGGATCCAGGTGTGAGTTGAGAGGGTTCTGTGTGGGGCAAGCTGGGTGCAGGCAGCTCAGTGGGGGATCTGGATGCATAGGGGCTTGTTGTGGGGTTCTGGGTGCCATGATAATGGGACTCTGCACGGAGGTCCAGGTGAAG
Source organism: Lepidochelys kempii (assembly GCF_965140285.1). Lineage (NCBI taxonomy): Eukaryota > Metazoa > Chordata > Testudines > Cheloniidae > Lepidochelys > Lepidochelys kempii. The sequence goes on from NC_136380.1 coordinate 256,911,603, forward strand.
GTGATTGGGGCTCAGCAGAAGGGGGGCCTATGTGTAGGGAGGATAGAGCTTGGCAGGTGGGGTCTGGATGTGGGGGGGCTTAGTGGGGGGTCCAGATGCTGGGGGAGTGGGGCTCGGTTGGGTGGGGATCTGGGTGTGGGTGGCTTGTTGGGGTGGTGCAGAGTGAGGCTTGATGGGAGGGTCTGGGTATGAGGGGGTCTGGATGCATGGGAGTTGGGCAGATGGGGGAGCAGCTCCCTGTACAGCAAACTTTTGGCCCGAGGGCCACATCGTGGTGCGAAACTGTATGGAGGGCCAGGCAGGGAAGGCTGTGACCCCCCGAAACAGCCTGGCCCCTTCCCCCTATCTGCCTCCTGACAGGCTCCCCAGGACCCCACCCCCTAACCAACCCCCCCCCCGTTCCCTGTCCCCGGACTGCCCTGACCCCTATCCGCCCCCTCCGACAGGCCCCCTGGGACTCCCATGCCCTATCCAACCCCCCTGCCCCCCCATTCCCCGACCCCTGACTGCTCTGCCCCATCCAACCGCTCCCTGTCCCCTGACTGCCCCCCAGGACCCCTTACCCAACTCCCCCTGCCACCATGTGTGCATGCTGCCGCCACCCCCTTACCATGCCGCTCAGAGCAGCAAAAACTCACTGCCCATGCGGCGGCGTAACTGAGAGGGAGGGGGGACAGCAGGGGAGGGGCTGGGGGCTAGCCTCCCCGTCCAGGAGCTCAAGGGTTGGGCAGGATGGTCCTGCGGGATGTTGTTTGCCCACCTTGTGCTGTACAGGGATCCCTCTGCCTGCAGCTGAGGTGCAGGAACCCTGGGGTGGGGGGATGGGGGGAGGTTTGCAGAGCTTCCTGCAGCTGGGGGAGAAATCTGGGGGTGGGTCTGACCCCGGATGCCGTGCAGGGGAAGAGGAAGCCTTGTCCTCTCCATCCCATTCCAGACTAGCAGCTGAGTCTGGCGCAGGATAAGAGCCACCAGCAGGGTTTTCCCCAGCCCCGCCTCCTGCCCCACAGTGGTTTACCTCTCTGCCGGCTGCCCTGGGCATCTGAAACATACTGTTGAGGAGGGTCACATGACCGCTCTTGTGGCTTCCCTTTGCTTCAGAAAGTCATTTTTCTTCAGGAGCAAAGAAATTTGCAGGGGACATAAATTCTGCACATGTGCAGTGGTGCAGAATTCCCCCAGGAGTAAAGTTCAACTTGTATACATTAACAACTGAACTTTAATTCCTTCTAGACTATTTATATTGCAAGTTTGTGCCATGTGTCATTTGAAAGGGAATTTACCTTGTGTTTTCAATAGTCTTCGATTTAACCTGTGACCCAAGGTATTAACCTCTGTGGGAGCAAACAGACCCAGGCTGCTTGTTGCTTTAGTAAAAATTGTATTAAGTTAGAAGGATAAACTAAACTAGCAGAATTGTTCACTTTTCATATTTTACTTGCTTCCACTGACTATATCCATTTCTTAGCTGGGGAGCTCCAGTGCTATTAGATCCAAGTGATATATATATCACAAGATCCAAGTGATAGTACAAGGCAGAAGAGAAGAGAATTTTTATTTCTGTAGTACTCCTTGCCAACTTGCAGAGTGCACCAGTGGGCAGAGTCCTTTCTGGGAGAATATCCAGCTAACAGACCCTTTTCCAGTGTCTGGGGATCCCCTGGTCTCGGCCTTGTATCCTGCAGCAGGTGCTACGCGGTGCTGTTCCCGGAAGCACTGGTGGCTGCCTTGCTATGGTAACAGGCAACAAGGCTAGGAGAAAAGCTGTATATTCCTATCAGCCAAGGGAAATGGAGATGTACATCTCCACCTGCCAAGGCACAAGTGTGGGACATAATGTGTGACAAAGGCCCAGAACATGGGACACAAAAATATTGTCATGAACCTGCTGGCTCCTCACTGGGTACAACACAACATCCAGCCAGGTGGCATAATCCCACCCTCCAACAGTGATGGCTCATCACCCTAAACAAGTGAGGCCCAGCCCAATCAAAGAATTCAGAAGCTAACTCCCCAAAGCTACGTGTGTGTGTGGGCTCAAATCATGGGCCATGGAATAGTGCCTTAGGAAGCTGTCTTGTCACCATGACAATTTACCAGACCCTGGAATCTGTTTGAGTGTTGCTGTGGTAAGCACGGCTTGGTGAGGCTGGGACAGGATTGCAGCAGTTAAGGCCAGTTCTGACAGCAGGGCTGAAGGGTGCTCCCTGCACATCTGAGGGGGCCCAAGGCATAAGTTGCACAAGAGGCTGCAGTCATCCTGGCCCAGCAGAGCAGAGACCCCCGCAAGCCAGGACTGCAAGGAGGAGGACCTATATTGAGACTGTGATATGTGCCTGACCTGCCAAAAAGTCACCAGCTCCTTGGGTTGCCAACTTTCTGATCCCTGAAAACTAAACACCCCTTGCCCTACCCCTTCCCCTGAGGCTCTGCCCCACCTGTTTCTCTTTCTTCCCCCTCCTCCCCCATTGCTCAATCACTCCCCCATCCCCAGGGATTCCCCTACTGCCTGCAGAGCCGGGATGAGAGGAGCTGACGCGGAGCCTGCCTGCCCAGTCAGCACATGGCAGGGGGCAGTCCCCAGAGCAAGGGGCCGGTGTGACCAAACTGGGGCACAACAGAGCAAGGGGCCGGGGCAGAAGGGGGGTTGGGGTGGGGAAATTAGAGCACAGCTGGGTGAGGTCTGTCCCTGGAGCGAGGGGCTGGGGAAATCGGGGTGGGTGGGGCAGACAGGTTACACTCTCCTTCTCCATCCCCCAGATGGGGCCAGTACCTCTGAGTTCTCTCTGTCAGGCTGTGGGGTGGGAAGAGAAGCAGCTTCTAAGCAGAACCACTCCAGCAGCTGCTGCTCCTCCCACCCCTTAGTGGCAGAAGCCAGTTAGTGCAGGTCACTGGACTTTTCGGTCTGGTCAGCTGTGCTGACCAGATGCTGCCAGTTTCCCTTTTTGTCCGGAAACTGAACACCTGGCAACCCTAACAGCTGCTACTGCCCCCAAACCAGAGGTCAGAGGGTACTTGCTCCAGGAGGGAGCCAGAGGCTGCAGGAGAGCAAGCCAGAAGCAGCAGCCTAGGAGCTGGTTGTGGAGGGAAGGCCAGCAGCTGGGACTGAAATGCTCAGAGCCAAGCTGGGAAGCAGCCTGGGGCTGGCAAGGGGACTAGCAGTTAGGGTTGCCAACTTTCTAATCGCACAAAACCGAGCACCCTAGCCCCGCCCCTTCCCTGAGGCCCTGCCATGCCCCGCCCCTTCTCTGAGGCCCTGCCCCAGCTCACTACATTCCCCTTCCCTCGGTGGCTCGCTCTCCCTCGCCCTCACTCACTTTCACTGGGCTGGGGCAGGGGGTTGGGGTGCAGGAGGGGGTGAGGGCTCTAACTGGGGGTGTGGGCTCTGGGATGGGGCCAGAAATGAGGGATTCAGAGTGTGGGAGGGGGCTGCAGGTTGAGGCAGGGGGTTGGGATGTAGGATGGGGTGAGGGCTCCAGCTGGTGGTGCGGATTCGGGTGGGGCTAGGGATGAGGGGTTTGGGGTGCAGGAGGGGGCTTCAGGCTGGGGGGTGGGGCCAATGGATTTGGAGTGCAGGAGGGGACTGTGGGTTGAGGCAGGGGGTTGGGGTGGGGGGGGGTGAGGGCTCCAGCTAGGGGTGCGGGCTCTGGGGTGGGGCCATGGATGAGAGGTGTGGGGTGCAGGAAGGGGCTCTGGGTTGACGGGGGAGCGGGCTTACCTCAGGCGACTCCTGGTCATTGGGAGTGCGGAGCCCGTGCTTGGGGCGGGGCAGTGTGCAGAGCCCCGTGCCCTCCCACCCCTTCCCCGCCTTGGAGCCAGACCTTGCTGGCCACTTCTGGGGCTCAGCGCAGAGACAGGCTAGTCCCTTACCTGCTCTGCCTTAGACCCGCAGCACCACGACTGGACTTTTAATGGCCCGGTTGACAGTGATGACCAGAGCCACCAGGATCCCTTTTTGACTGGACATTCCGGGTCAAAAACCAGATGCCTGGCAACCTTACTAGCAGTAGTCATGACAGGTAGCTGTCTACAAACAAGGAGCTGTGTGGAGATGAGCCTGAAGGAGACTACAGGTGCTGGACAAAAGGACTAGAATCTGGCCAGTGGATTTGCAGGCCAGTGCATGAGTGCTGTCGAAAGACAGGTAAACTGGGGCAAGAATCCCTGGCACTCTATGTGAGGAGCCCTATCTTCATAGCCTTGGACTTGACTGACCCTAGGAGCTATGGGGGGCACCTGCTGTGTGTGGTGTCTTACCCCATTTTGTTTGCAACTTAAAAGCAGTTTCCAGAGGGATAGCCGCCTTCGTCTGTATCAGCATAAACAACGAGGAGTCCTTATGGCACCTTAGAGACTAAAACATTTATTTGGGTATAGTCACCTACTACAGGACAGGCCCGCCAAAGAAAGTAACAGAACGCCACAAGCCATCACATACAGCCCCCCCAACTAGAACCTCTCCAGTGCATCATCAAGGATCTACTACCTATCCCCACACTCTCTCAGTCCGCATATCTATTCAAGGGACACCATCATAGGACCTAACCATATCAGCCACATCATCAGGAGCTTGTTCACCTGCACATCTACCAATGTGATATATGGCATCATGTGGCAGCAATGCCCCTCTGCCATGTACATTGGCCAAACTGGACAGTCTCTATACAAAAGAATAAATGGACACAAATCAGACATCAAGAATTGTAACATTCAAAAACCAGTAGGCAAGCACCTCAATCTCCCTGGATATTCAATAACAGACTTAAAAGTGGCCATTCTTCAACAAAAAACCAGACCTCAACGAGAAACCGCAGAACTGGACATCATCAAATTAGGCCTGAATAAAGACGGGAGTGGCTGGGTCACTACAAAAATAATTTTTCCTCAGTTGATACTCACACATTCTTGTCAACTGTTGGGAATGGGCCACATCCACCCTAATTGAATTGGCCTCGTTCGCACTGGCTTCCCCACTTGGTAAAGCAATTCCCATCTTTTCATGTTCTGTGCATTTATACCTGCCTACTGTATGTTCCACTCCGTGCATCTGATGAAGTGGGTTTTAGCCCACGAAAGCTTATGCCCAAATAAATTTGTTAGTCTCTGAGGTGCCACAAGGACTACTAGTTGTTTTTAAAGCAGTTGTACCTAGGGTACCTACCTTGTTTCTGGGAGCCCTAGTAAAGCAACCCTTTATCTTTCCTCTGACCCCTACAGCCCAAAGGGTCTCATGCTTTGAGTGCCTATGGGACTTGCTCCAAGCAGACATGCACACTACCAAGCCTCTAGGGGGCAGGTGTATCACAGCACTTGCTGTGAATCTCTGCATTGGGTTATTTACAATATTACCCATGAAGGAAACAGAAGCTGCTATGGTTTCAGTTCCTTTAATGTCAATGATTCTATCCATAGCCTCAGCTCAAGGATGGTTTATTTCCGATGTAAATAACTTCCTCAAATAAGTGATGGGGGTACCAAATCTTTGTGGAGTGTAGGGGACTTTGGGATTAAAATGAGGGATATTGGAGAGCTATGTGCAGAGAGGTTCATATGAACGGCAGTGGCCTAGCTGTAAAAGGAGGAAGGCAGAATGGGAAAATTTTGAGGGGAGAGGCAGAGAGGGAAAGCAAAAATATTATAACAGGAAGGGAGGAAAAGACACAGAAAAGGAAGAGTGAGAAAATATACCGAAAAGGGGAGAGGATTGTAACTGCACTGAGGCTTGGGGCAGGAAGATTCAAGGGGCACACGGGCCAATCGACCACATGGGGGTACTCTAACAAAAAAAAGGGGGGGGGGGCGGAAGCCCCTATTGTAACTGGGAGGAAAGACAGGTCCATCCACTAAGTGCTCACAGACTGTAGGAATGGATGGAGGATTGGATGATCTACCCAAATAACGTATCGCTCTCCACCAAAAATAAATTCCAATAGTCCCTCGCTATTCCTGATAAAAGAACAACACAAAAATTCTATCGTGACCACCTTTCTCAGGAGGCACTAGTGTTAGAAGGCTTATTCCTTCACCCTCTTACTTCCCTGGTCCTTTTCGCATGAACAGAGAGCAACAGTACCTGAAGTCTGAAGGTGAAAACAATTCAATGTTTATTGGGGTGAACTTCCAGCAAGCAATTATTTTAATTTCCTTCCTCAATGTACGCACTAGCTCCTGACCAAACCCTGTGAAGGTTAAGTATTTGGTCTCTTTGGATTGAAAAAGGTAAGCCTATGATTGCAATTATTTGCGTAACCTATGAAAAGGGGATATGCCTCAGCCTAAATCCCAGTGGACTTTTGATAACCTGCATGTCTTTGGTTTTTGTTGGGTTTTCTGTGTGTGTTTTTTCACCTTTTCCAAGTCAGTCCCTTTTTGGTTGTAGGCTCTTCATTCAGCAGATGCCTGAATCACAGCTTGAGACTGTCTGCTGAAATAGAATTCTGGGTTAAGCGACTGGTCTGAGCTACTGGGGAAGAGCACTTGTTGCTTAGCCACGTATTCCCCTGCTGAAGCTTCACCAATGATGGCTGAAATGTTCTGAGGAAAAGCTAATCTGTGTGCCATGTCAGGTTGGAATGATGTGCCGAGAATAGTATCAGCCCCATGAGGCAGTCTCCACAGACCACAGGCTGACATCTGTAGACATTGCTTGTGAGTGGAGGTTGGTAGGAGGAAGACTTTGAAGGTACTACAAAGGACCTTTGGACTTTGAGGGTACTTAAAAAAAACAAAACCCCCAAAACCATAGCCTGTCCACTAGACACCTGGGTATTATACTGCTCTGACTTAGGAAATCTGGGGTAGGGAGCAAGGGGTTGTATAGGCCCTGCATTCCCATCCCAGCACTTCCTCTTTTCCGTCTGTCCTTTGCCTTACAAAATCTTGTAAACAGGGGGCAACTTCTGATTCTGCTTCTCTCTGCAAGCATCTGATTGGATTCACTTCCTTTTTCTGACCCCTAGGTTATTCAGAGTCACAGAGCCAGAAAAGAGAGGGAGCAGGTGATCTGTTTATTTCAGTCAAAAAGTTCTTCCTACACTGGTGTCTTTGGGAGAAATTCCTCTTCTGCTCCACTTATGAAGGGTTGCTCTTTCCGTGTCTCTTCTTTTTCTCCAGCTCTTAAAGTTCCTTCTGTCTCTGCTTGCCAGTCCAGCTCGGTATGGCCTGATTTTTAGAAGTGCTGAGCCTTCACAAATCCCGTGGAAATCAACAGGAGCTGCTGGTGCTCAGCACCTTTGAAAATCAGGCTGTTAGTATCTAGAGGTCTGGAAGGCCGTGTTAATGCTCGTCACAGCTAAAGAAATTCTCTCTCACTTTGGGGGTGGAGCTCCTGCTTTTGTGTAGGGATCCATCAGGCCTATTCAATAGTAAGAGGTGCATAACCTCACTCTGCCTTTGGTTCTTTCCAGTAGGCACAGAATTGCGTATTATTTCAGATACAGAGATTTCTCTTCGTTGTAAATTCAAGTTAGAGATTCTACCCTTGAGCTCTCCACACCCTCCAGCTTTTCCAACACTGGATATTCCTGGTGCTGTTTTTTGGACATCCTGTTCTGAGAGTATGAAAGACCCACTTTCAAGACTAGGTGGTCATGCTCCTTGCTTTTTGCCCTTATTCCAACTAGAATTTTGTCCAGCATGGAGGGTTTGGGGACAAATTCTTTGAATGACCACAAGTTCTTTTGCCGGGTGGTACAGACATTGGGGTAAATTCTGATGACTTCTCACAGCTGGCCTATTATTGGAGACTTTCAGCGCCTCCCTGGGAGAGGGGAAGGTGCTAGCATCTCTTGCAGGACCTTAACAATTCTCCTGTTTGATAAAATCGCTCTTGACATACATTGATAATTGGTGAGGCTGCCCATCTTGACTCTCCTCCGTCCCCCCACCCGGACTGGGAAGAAGGAAAATTATTGAGAAAATTGTTGGGAAGCAATTCTGGCTATATTAAGAGTTTTAAGAGTTCTGGGACCAAAGTCAATCCAGTTTTAGGCTTGGGGTATGGTATGGAGACTCCACTGGTAGATAACCTTCTGATGGCAGGGCTTTCCCAGTGAATGATCCTTGACTCTGCAACTCATTTCCGAGCCTTGGTCTGAAAGAACCCAGATTTGCATCTCCAAGACCTGTGTGTTTTCCCAAGCTATCCCTGCAGGGAAGCTTTGATTGGGGTATGAGGTGACTTGAGGGGGAGGATACTGTTTGGTAGTGTGTTGGGGTGAGCTCCTTTTCTTGGGTACTAGCCACATGGGATAACTATCTCTGTTTATAGCCCTGTCAATCCCGGGATATTAGAGAGACAAGGTGGGTGAGGTAATATATTTTATTGGACTGACTTCTGTTGGTGACAGAAACATGCTTTCAAACAGCACAGAGCTCTTCTTCAGGTCAAGATTGTAAAGACTGTGAGGCAGCTAGCAGTGATTCTCAAACTTTTGTACTGGTGACCCCTTCCACACAGTAAGCCTCTGAATGTGACCCCTCCCTCCCTTATAAATTAAAAACACTTTTTATATATTTAACACCACTATAAATGCTGGAGGCAAAGCAGTGTTTGGGGTGGAGGCTGACAGCTCGCAACCCCCCTGTAATAATCTCCCGATCCCCATTTTGAGAACCCCTGAGCTAGAGTTTGAGAGAGGCACTCTGCAACTCCCAGCCTTTATGTACAAGGGAACAAGGGGAATAAAGTGCTATTTCAATTCAACAGGATTTGAGCATCTGACTCCCTTGGGTCCCTATGACAATCCCAGTCCAAGTAAATGAAGCCAGGGCCTTTCTAAGAGCAGCAGCTCCAGCTCTCTCACACATTCCAGAGGCTCTGATTCCAAGGACCGCTTTTGCTTCTAGAACCCCCTGTCACCTTTACTTCAAGTTTGTGAGTATACATACCCTGGTAGCACTGTCTTTCCAAGACCTCTGCCTCCAGCTCCAACTGGTATAGAACAGTATGTATTGTGCACTGATGAGGGTCAAGGGAGAGGAGTCGGTTAGTCACAGCTTAGGCTGCACTCTTGCCATTCCAGTAGTATCATAATGGAACCCCTTATTAGGTTAGTCAGTCCATCCCCTGCTAGTGCAGGGCCGTTCCCTACAGAGCATTTTCTAGTGCTTGATCCAGACTAGCTTTACAAGTCCCAAGCAAGAGGGCTTCCCTTAGGATACTATTCCACAGCCTCATTGACACTCTCAATGCCCAGGATTTTCCCCCCATATTGGTCTCAGTTTTCCTTTTCTTAATCTTCTCCTATTGTTCATAGTCTAGCTTCCACCCTAAATAAGAATTTAAATAATTCATTGGAATTAACAACCATCAAGTAATTGTAGGCTATTGTCATGTACTCCCCTTAGTCATTGGTTAGATGAGCTAGTCCTATTTATGTCTATTATTCTTTCCACCTGAGTCACTGCCTCCAGTCCCCAGTTAGCTTTGGTACGTTTCTCTGAACTCTCTTCAATTTAGAGAGACAAGATTGGGGAGGTACTATCTTTTATTGGGCCAACTTCTGATTGGGAGAGAGACAAGCTTTTGAGCCACACAGAGCTCTTCTTCGGGGCTGGGAAAGGTACTCCCAGCATCACAGCAAAGTGCAAGGTAGAACAGATAGTTTAGCGTTAAGTAGTTAGCACATGTCATAAGGGACCATTTAAGGTAGAGTGGCCCATTAACACCTCTGCAGTCATAGGACAAAAAAGGGGGTTAGTAGGTTACAGATTATTGTAATAAGCCACACATCCACTGTTTGTTCAGTCCATGATTTTTAGTGTCTAGCAGAGTTATAAATTTACACTTATTTTACGCTCACCTTTTCAAAGTGTTGTGCAGGTTTCCTTTGAGGATGAGGACTGCTGGTCAGATATAGAGAGATTGCTTTGTGGAAAGCGTTCACCCACAAGTGATAGGATGGTTTTGTCTTTTATCATCTTTCTGCATGAGTTCATTTGAAAGCTTAGTAATTGTCTTATCACCCACATATTTGTTATTGGGGCATTTGATGCACTGGCTGAGATACACCAAATGTTGTGATAGGCATGTGTAGAACCCATGGATCTTGAAAGGTGTGTTGTGCTGGGTGTTGATCATTGTAGCAGTGGCAGGTTTTGTATCTGTTGTTCTGGCAGGGTCTGGTGCTGCTTTGAGTTAGTGTGTCTTGGTCTGTGGGGAGCTTGAATCTGATGATGAGCTTCAAGAGGTTGGAGGGTTGTTTGAAGGCTAAAAGTGAGGGTTATGGGGTTGTAGTTTCAGAATGGGGTCCCCATTGAGTATGGGTTGTAGTTGTTTAATGATACCCTGTGTGGATTCCAGTGTAGGATAGTATCTGACAACCAGGGGTGTTTGGTCAGAGGGGATTTTATTTCTGTATTGAAGCAGGATCTCTCAGGGTATTTGGGTGGCCCGTTCTATGATGCAATCTACTTCTCTGGTGGACTGTCCTTGTTTGAAGGTAGTTTTATTGTTAAAGTGCATATCCCGGACTTTCTCCTCAAAGCATGTTCTGTGGTATGTAAGTGCCTAGCTGTATATAACCAATTTCTTGGTGTGTTGGGGGTGGTTATGGGATCTATAAAGGTAGGTGTAGTGATCTGTGGGTTTCTTGTATATGGTTGTCTGTCGGGTTCCATTGTTGAAGCTGATTGTGGTGTCCAGGAAGTTGATGCTAGTGTGGGAGTTGTTGAGAGTATAGTAGACAGTGATCATCGTGTGATGCTGGAGAACATGGTGAGAGTCTCGCCATCCAGAGAATGGAAGCAACTAACTCTATCTTAGATTTATCTATAGCACCAATAAGTGCAGTATCTAAGCGCTGCTGTCCCTGGAACTTTTAGGCCTTAAACTCTGTTTAACAGTGAGACACTCCCTAGTAAGTCTTTTGTGGGACTTTGGGGCAAATTCAAAGATCTCCATGAGATCCTCCACTGGCTGCTCACTGAATAATATGGTATGTTCCTGATGGCTTTCTGCCTTTCTAGTCTGTGGTAATATTACTTAATAATTAGTATTTATATCGTATTTTTAATCAACAAAGCACTTTACAGATATGAACTCAGCCTGGCAAAATTACTCCTGTCTGCTTGTCCAAGGGCAAGTATTTTTAATACACAAGTAAAATAACATTTCTGGCCTCTACCACACACTTCCTCAGTAGCCTTATGCAAGTCACTTAATCTTGTTGTGCCTCAGTTCCCATCTCTAAAATAAGACTTCCTTTTCCTCCAGGGCACAGACTGTATTTACTATGTATTTATACAGCACTGAACCCAGTAATAATAATTCCACATGCTTATCAACCATAAATCTCAAAGCATTTTACAAACAAGGGTGGTATAGTTCTCATTTCTCAGATGGGGAAACGAGGCACGGGAGTGGTGAAGTGATTTGCCAAAAGTCACCCAGCAGGCCAGTAGTAGAGCCAGGAATAGAACCAAAGCCCCCAGAGGGCTTGTCCAGCTCTATCTACTAGGCAGCACTGCCTCAGCAGGGCTCTGTTCTTGGATGGGACCTTTAGGAGCTACTATAAATCAAATAATAATTATGGTTTGTTATCCTCAGTGATCATGGCAAAGAATTGATGAGTAGCTATTGTGCCTGCCCTGGCAAATTTTGAAAAGGGGCATTAACTAATCCACTGCATCTGCTTGTTCAATAATCCTAGCATGTAAGACCTATTTTCTTGTGGTTGTTACTCTTGCTTCCTGGACTGTCACTGCCTGTTAGACATTCTGGACTTCAGCGTGTCAGAGTCCGTGTGAAGCGGTGGAAACAGCTGTAAGCATGGCTGAGAGCTCTGTTTGTTCAGAATAGCACCAGCTTCAGTCATCACTGGGATTCACAGTCTTTTACCATCCAGTTTTTAGTTCTCAGCTATTTTGAGTTTACGAATTACACCCATATGTCGTACAGCTACAGTAAGGCCTGTATCTAGAAGAGTCCTAGACCACTGTGATATCCAAGGTAACTCAACCAGCTACCACCATTGTTCTGCAGCTAATTTGTATTCAACGGTTTCATTGGTTGAATGAGGGAGGCCGCACAGACAGTGGATTATTTGGCCCAACAGCCACATATGTGGGCCCAACTGCCATCTGCACAAATCAGCACAAATCTCCCAGCACACCCCACTGACACCGATCAATCCACACAACACCACAACAAGCACACACAATAACTCCAAACACATACACAACCCCTCACTGCAGCACGCACACCTCATTCGCCACCCGCACAAGTCCACACAACTCTCCCAGCCAGCTCAACACAAACCAAACACAAATCAACACAACCCCTCACCACAACACAACGAGCATACGCAATAACCCCAAACTGAAGTCTAGAATGTCTGCTGAGTCAGTGTGAAGCAAAGGAAACAGCTACAAGCATGGCTGAGAGCTCTTTTTGTTCAGGATGTCACTAGGTTCAGTCAGAGCTGGGATTTGCAGTCTGTTACTGTTCAGGTTTCAGAGTAACAGCCGTGTTAGTCTGTATTCGCAAAAAGAAAAGGAGGACTTGTGGCACCTTAGAGACTAACCAATTTATTAGAGCATAAGCTTTCGTGAGCTACAGCTCACTTCTTCAGATGCATATCGTGGAAACTGCAGCAGGCTTTATATATACACAGAGAATATGAAACAATACCTATTCCCACCCCACTGTCCTGCTGGTAATAGCTTATCTAAAGTGATTTCCAGCACAAATCCAGGTTTTCTCACCCTCCACCCCCCCACACAAATTCACTCTCCTGCTGGTGATAGCCCATCCAAAGTGATAACTCTTTACACAATGTGCATGACAATTAAGCTGGGCTATTTCCTGCATAAATCCAGGTTCTCACATCCCCCCCACCCCCATACACACACAAACTCACTCTCCTGCTGGTAATAGCTCATCCAAACTGACCACTCTTCAAGTTAAAATCCAAGTTAAACCAGAACATCTGGGGGGGGGGGGGGGTAGGAAAAAACAAGAGGAAACAGGCTACCTTGCATAATGACTTAGCCACTCCAAGTCTCTATTTAAGCCTAAATTAATAGTATCCAATTTGCAAATGAATTCCAATTCAGCAGTTTCTCGCTGGAGTCTGGATTTGAAGTTTTTTTGTTTTAAGATAGCGACCTTCATGTCTGTGATCGCGTGACCAGAGAGATTGAAGTGTTCTCCGACTGGTTTATGAATGTTATAATTCTTGACATCTGATTTGTGTCCATTTATTCTTTTACGTAGAGACTGTCCAGTTTGACCAATGTACATGGCAGAGGGGCATTGCTGGCACATGATGGCATATATCACATTGGTGGATGTGCAGGTGAACGAGCCTCTGATAGTGTGGCTGATGTTATTAGGCCCTGTGATGGTGTCCCCTGAATAGATATGTGGGCACAGTTGGCAACGGGCTTTGTTGCAAGGATAAGTTCCTGGGTTAGTGGTTCTGTTGTGTGGTATGTGGTTGTTGGTGAGTATTTGCTTCAGGTTGCGGGGCTGTCTGTAGGCAAGGACTGGCCTGTCTCCCAAGATTTGTGAGAGTGTTGGGTCATCCTTTAGGATAGGTTGTAGATCCTTAATAATGCGTTGGAGGGGTTTTAGTTGGGGGCTGAAGGTGACGGCTAGTGGCGTTCTGTTATTTTCTTTGTTAGGCCTGTCCTGTAGTAGGTAACTTCTGGGAACTCTTCTGGCTCTATCAATCTGTTTCTTTACTTCTGCAGGTGGGTATTGTAGTTGTAAGAAAGCTTGACAGAGATCTTGTAGGTGTTTGTCTCTGTCTGAGGGGTTGGAGCAAATGCGGTTGTATCGCAGAGCTTGGCTGTAGACGATGGATCGTGTGGTGTGGTCAGGGTGAAAGCTGGAGGCATGCAGGTAGGAATAGCGGTCAGTAGGTTTCCGGTATAGGGTGGTGTTTATGTGACCATTGTTTATTAGCACTGTAGTGTCCAGGAAGTGGATCTCTTGTGTGGACTGGACCAGGCTGAGGTTGGTGGTGGGATGGAAATTGTTGAAATCATGGTGGAATTCCTCAAGGGCTTCTTTTCCATGGGTCCAGATGATGAAGATGTCATCAATATAGCGCAAGTAGAGTAGGGGCTTTAGGGGACGAGAGCTGAGGAAGCGTTGTTCTAAATCAGCCATAAAAATGTTGGCATATTGTGGGGCCATGCGGGTACCCATAGCAGTGCCGCTGATCTGAAGGTATACATTGTCCCCAAATGTGAAGTAGTTATGGGTAAGGACAAAGTCACAAAGTTCAGCCACCAGGTTAGCCGTGACATTATCGGGGATAGTGTTCTTGACGGCTTGTAGTCCATCTTTGTGTGGAATGTTGGTGTAGAGGGCTTCTACATCCATAGTGGCCAGGATGGTGTTATCAGGAAGATCACCGATGGATTGTAGTTTCCTCAGGAAGTCAGTGGTGTCTCGAAGGTAGCTGGGAGTGCTGGTAGCGTAGGGCCTGAGGAGGGAGTCTACATAGCCAGACAATCCTGCTGTCAGGGTGCCAATGCCTGAGATGATGGGGCGCCCAGGATTTCCAGGTTTATGGATCTTGGGTAGTAGATAGAATATCCCAGGTCGGGGTTCCAGGGGTGTGTCTGTGCGGATTTGATCTTGTGCTTTTTCAGGAAGTTTCTTGAGCAAATGCTGTAGTTGCTTTTGGTAACTCTCAGTGGGAGTTTTTCAGTTTTTAAGTGCTCAGTCATTTTTGGCTTTTTTACACACATGACTTTACGAATTACTCCTGTGCACCATGACAGGCTTTCAGCTACTACTGTACGTCAACATAATAAAATTAATCTTTTGGTGTATTGTGGTCTGACACCGCAGGCACTTAAGAATGAGTAACTTCACTCATGTGCGGAGCTCCATTGAGTTTTTACACTGAAGATGCAACACCATGAATTCTGCTACTTTGAGGCAATGCAGTAATTTGCAGCTTGTTCTGGTGTAAAATAGAGTTGTAAAGAGCAATGGTTCTCAACCATGGGTCTGGGGCCACCTGGGGGGCCGCGAGCAGGTTTCAGGGGGTCCACCAAGCAGGGCCGGCATTAGACTCACTGGGGCTCAGGGCAGAAACCCACCACTTGAGGCTGAAGCCTAAGTAGTGTAGCTTCATAGGGGTGCCTGTGGCATGGGGCCTCGGGCAATTGCCCTGGTTGCTACCCCTAATGCTGGCCCTGGCTTTTATATGCAGACAAACAGCTGTTGTGACACAGGTGGGCCATAGAATTTTTATAGCATGTTAGGCGGGGGGGGGCTCAGAAAGAAAAAGCTTGAGCACCCCTGATCAAGAGGGTGGGGAAGGCAGGTGGTGATAGATTTGTTTTTAAATGTTTCTTCTAAAAGCTCATTTATATTTTATGTGGTGCTCTTTTGGTGGGGAGGAAATTTCTGATTTGCCTCTTTTCACAATCTCCTGCCATTTGTGAAGGTGAACAAAGTAGTATTTTATTTAGCTGGTCTTCCCCCCTGAACTGCTGGTAACTTGGGGAGCTGTGTGTCGGTCAGAAAATCCATCTGTTTTGTGAACTCTGACCACAGGAACAGCAAATGCCCAAAATGCACATAGCCCAGGAGCCAAGTTGTCTGGATTATGCTAACTAACCCTTTCAAGGGACTCCAAAATCATGTGTTTGGCTCCTCATTTTGCTGAGTCACTGTAGTGTTTGTTTGCCTCTCCAGAGTGCTGTGTCAAATTTCAGTCCAGAGGCTTTTTTTTGCTGAGTCACGGCAGTCAGAGGCCCATGTGAGGCTGTGTATTAATCAAGCAGTTTCCTGTTCTCTGGCCTGAGATTGCAGCTGCTTCAGCTGGCAACACTCCCATTTTGGAAACAATCAGACCTCAGAATTATCTGGAAATACAGCTAAGCCTTAAATCCAGGGAGCCCCTAATTACTGCTTCAGGGGGAAGGGAAGATGAGTGATAGATACCCTTCGAGCAGGAAGAAAATGGGAGCTTTGGTAAAGTGGAACTTGAAATCTAATTCCTGCAGGTTCCCCTACTCTGAGAAAGATACACAACTCACCAGACAGATTTACCAGTTTGTGTATGGGGTATTCAAATGCTGCTGTTCATGCTTAGGCCCCAGTCTTGCAAACACACACACCTTTCACTTTAGACACATGAGTAGTCTTGTTGATTCAAAGGGACAACACAGTTAAATGCTAAGGGTTTGCGCTGCGGGATCGGATCATTATCTTATTTTCTGCGGGTTGACTATGTGAGTTTCTGCTTGCTCTCTTTCCCCCCCTCGGCCAGGTGTATTTGTGACGGTATAGGGGACTGGAGGTCATGCACAGCCCAAGTAGTTGATCAGCACAGTGCGCATGCTGCACAGTTTATCAGTAATGTGCACTCCCACTCAGGGGTGAAAGTAAGCCTGGGGACTTACTGGTACGGGGCTGGGCTGGGGCTGGCTCTGGCCCCCGGAAGGGGCAGGGTCTCAGGCAGAAGGGGCGGGCCTGGGACCCTGTACCGGCAAGTGCCTCCTTCCCCCTCCCCGGGGTAACAGCAGCAGCCGGGGCCTCTGGCAGCGGTTTAAAGGGCCCTGGGCGGTAGTGGTGGCCGGAGCCCTGGGCCCTTTAAATCGTCCCCGGAGCCCCGCCGCCGCTTCCCCAGGGCTCCAGCAGGCTCCAGGGGCAATTTAAAGGGCCTAGGGTGGCAGCGGCGGCGGGGCTCCAGGGACGATTTAAAGGGCCCAGGGCTCGGCCGCAGCTACCGCCCCGGGTCCTTTAAATCGCCGCCCCAGCCCCGCCGCGCTACCCCAGGGCTCCGACAGCAGGGCTCTGGCAGGAATTTAAAAGGCCGGGGGCTCCAGCTGCTGCTGGGAGCCGCAGGCCCTTTAAATTGCTCCTGGGGAAGCCGATCCACCCCAGTACGGCGCACCAGCTCTTGCCAGTATGCCGTACCGGGGCGTACTAGCTTACTTTCACCTCTGCCCCCACTCCAGTACGTGCTCCGAAGAGCCTGTCAGTGCTGTACGTGCCCTAAGGACTTTAATTGTACTATGTGCTCCCATCAAACTCTCACCAGAATTTGTTGATACTTTGGGCTCCCATTGTGTGCGCTACCAATATCCTAAAGAGGTCATTGCTTTCTATATTATAGGAGGCATAAGAGCATATGCCCTGGGGAGTTTTTCTGTTATCCACTCTTGTCACAGCCCCTGGCATGTGTACATATCACGTGTGTGCTCAGCACACCTGCCAGTGCTCTGAGCTCTTGAACATTAGGAACAAGTACCTGTACTGTGCACTTCTGTCATGCTTGGAGCATTAGTCATGGGAATTCACCTTTACCTTGTTCTTCTGTCACCTTTGGAATGTTTGTCTTAGGAGTTCATCTGTGCTATGTTCTCCATCATCCTTCAAGCAAGTTGTCCTAGGAATTCATCTACACTATGTGCTGTCATCTTGTTTGGAGCATTTGTCCTTGGAATTCCTCTGTACTGTGTGAATCCGTTACTCTTGAAGTATATAACCTAAGAATTCAGCCACAGTGTGTGCGCACCCCTCACCTTAGAGGTATGCTTCTGTAGGAACTGAGCTGTACTGCATGTGCACCCCTCACCTTAGCAGGGTGCATCACAGGAATTCAGACATACTGTGGGCACATGCCCGTCTCCGCCCAGCCCTTTTTCTTCAGTACTGTGCATTCTGACTTCTGACCTGTGATTTCAGACTTTACATTTGATCTAGGCTTGTCAGACTGCCTACACCTGCACCATACCTGTACTGATCGTAGGTTTGACCATCCTGCCCTTGGTAAACGTCAGTGAATCCACGTGAATAAAATTATCTCACCCTGGTAATTGCCAGCTAAGGTGTGGGGTGGCTATAACCCTGGTCTCCAGATGGGTCACGTTCCTATTTTGCTGGGGAAGGTTTTAGGCTCCATAAAGCTCCTGTCATCTCCATTAAATCTTTTAAACTGAATATTAACTGCTTTCTGATACACTACAGGCTACCACCAGGCTGCATTCTGCTGTGTCACGGCCTGGCAAACACTACTAATCCCTTGTTTACATGGCAACAGTAACTTTTCCTGAGGACCGTGTTCTCTTCTGAGCCCAGCCTCCGGCATTACTCACTGCTGCCCCAGCAGGGACAGCACATCTCACAGAGAAGTGAAACTTTTTAGGATGTGTGATTTCACGTGCTCTAACTGGAAACATAACTTCTACTTGCAGAATTTGCTGTCAATCCTATACAAGGCCAAATGCTCCTTAAGTTCTCCTTCTCCATCCCATTTACTGGTCAGTAATTCTTTATCAACTGCTAAACCATCTGACTTCTTGGTGTAATTTGCTCATCCACTAGGATTCATAGATTTTTAAGATCAAAAGCAATCATTGTGAGCATCTAGTCTGACTTTCTACCAGGCCATAGAATTTTACCAAGTGATCCCTGTATCAACCACAATAACTCACAAATGGAGCAAAAGCATCTCTCTTAGAAAGAGACTCCATCCCGATGGAAAGATTTCAAATGACGGAGAATCCACTACGTCTCTTGCTACGTTGTTCCAATGGTCAATTAATCCTTAGTGTTTAAAAAAGTGCACCTCATTTCCTGTTTGTATTTTTCAAGCTTCAGTGTCCGGGCATTGGAATTGCTTCCTCCTGTGCCCCTGCCCTTTTTGGATGTTGAACTCAGAATAGGAAGAGAGGAGCCATTCTCAAATCTGTGCCAACTCACTGGCATGCTCAACCCCCTTGTCCACTTCCACAACATGTCATGTTGGCAGCATGGCAGAGGTGACCAAACCTCTCTCCCAACAGCAGTGGAGCTCAGCGATGTCCAAGTCCTGCCACTGCAAAGACTGGGCCTACGTAATTTTCAGATAGTTCCCCAAATATCCTGATTGTTCCCTCCCTGTTGTACATCATCTCTTTAGATATCCACAAGCATGTAACATAAGCATGTAACTTCTGGGGTGGAGGTGCTCCTGGAAGGAAGGGGCTCTTTCATCACAAACAAACCTCCCCCTCCGCCAGAGCTAGAGGTCTGATTTCTTGCATCCTCTATCTCTTATCAGGACTCTTTGAAGACACCTGAAAGTTCCACATGACCCTGAGGACAATGTGAGAGAGAAATGGTCATTTTAAGGACACCACCTTTCCATCCTCCACGAGGTGGATCTCTGAAGAAGGATCCTGTATATGCAGACCTGCATAGTAGCGGTCGCCCTTCAGGACCCCTATGTCACAAGCATATTTTAGGCCTCATGATGTCAAGTCTTGATATGAGGATGCAACATGATTTCACAACTCAGATGTGAGACAGTTATTTTATCCTGCAGGATAAATGCAGAAGAATAGCAGCACCCCAAGTGTAATGACATGTACGGTGTGAGGGAGGAAGGGAACTAGAGACTATGCAGAAATGTTCTTGAGTGTTCCCATTGCTTTAAGAGAAAAAGGGAAGGCAGGGAGCCCAGATGAGTCAGCTGCAGAAGTGCTGTGTAATCTTTCCTGAACACTCAGCCTCCTAACTGCAAATGTCTGACTGAGGCGAAAACAACAAATCCTGCCAGCTGGCTTCTATATCCTAGTACTGGCACGGTCCCCAGTCAGTGTTATAAGGTGTGGCCAAAGGTCTGGGGTGAGAGGCTCACACCACAGTGCCCTCACCAGGACCTGGGTCCCTTTTTTAACTGTACCCTGCCCTGTTTTCTGGTTGAAGGAGAATGTTCTGTTTGCCAAAAAGAAAGCCAATCGATGCATTTTCCACATCCAGCTCCACACTAGCAGGCTGAGCTTCTAACCCACCTAAAGCCTGACGAGAACTCCATTTTGGCCCCATGAGTTCCTAATTATTCACCAGTTACAACCGCAAAGGGGCAGGTGCCAGCAACTACTGCCAGGAAACCAGTCTCTAGACAATCCGGTTCTCTTTTGCCCCTAGACCCAGGTTTGTATTTCAAGGTCTCTGCAGACCTCCACCAGAATTTCCCCTAACCCAGGTATAGTTCACCATCCTTCAGGTCCAGGGATGTGCACAATAAACGGTGGGGCACAGAGCTCCTCCGGCCCCGTGGCCGCGCTGGGGAGAGCAAGCGAGCAACAGAACATGCCCCTCCAAAGGCAGTCACATTTTTATTCTTGCGCATGCCCTTGTTTGGGTCTTTAGCATGTACCTTCTCTGTGCCATGTACCAAGCAGTTACTGTGTGGGAACTTAGTACCCTTGAAGCTGCCAACCATCATTTCCATTCACTCCTCCTCAAAGTCTGAGCTCCATGTTATCTGAAAGGGAGGACATGTACAGATAGACTCTGAGGGCTTGTCTACACGGGGAGTTATTCTGAATAGCTAGTCTTGATTTATTGCAGAATATGAGCATCCACACAGGGAATTAGAGTGCCTTATTCTGAATTAGTTAATCCACTTACAAAAATGGATTAAACTAATTCGGAAAAAGTCACCCTTATTCTGGAATCAGTCTCCACACAGGGAGTTGATCAGGACTAGAGATTGCACTTTAAATTCACACCCTGCTTTAATCTGAATTAATTTCCCAGTGTGAACCCCTTAAGCATTAGTGAATCGTCCCAAGCATTCACACTGGAGCGTCTTAGTTCTCGGTGCTACCAGCTGGGCAGAAAAAGGGTTAATAAGCCTGGGCAAACTGCCCAGCATTCTGTAAGGAGACATCTTTCAACATCCTGTTTTTGAGCTTCATTGTCAAGAGAGGTCAGGAGACTCCTCCCTTCCCTGGAGGAAAGTGTGTATGTTGCAACAATTACACCAGGGTCAGCTGTTTGGTTGCTCACGTGATCTGAGCCAAGTATAAAGCAGGATGCAGAAGGGCTGCTTAATTCCAAAGCTTCCCAGAGCCCTGAGAGAAGAGAGGACAAAGGGGGACAGGAGAGAAGAAGACAACAGAAGAGTGAAAAAGCGAAGGAAGAAAAGAAAAGAGAAATGGAAGGTTCCAAGACACACAGCTCTGAAAGGT
The DNA here is from genome assembly GCF_965140285.1 of Lepidochelys kempii. Classification (NCBI taxonomy): domain Eukaryota; kingdom Metazoa; phylum Chordata; order Testudines; family Cheloniidae; genus Lepidochelys; species Lepidochelys kempii. Next base: position 256,932,534 of record NC_136380.1, read on the forward strand.
GACAGTGGGGCTAGAATCCAAGGGAAATTATCATAGAAAGGAATGGCATTTCTCCCCACCTCACTCTTTGGGTTGGGATTCGGATTGCTGCTCTCCACCTCTACTCTACTGGGAATGGGAGGATCCTTTTCCCTTTCTCCTCCTTTCTACTTACAATCTCTTCCCCCTCTCCTGGCAGAATTTGGGATGCTGATGGTCCTTCTCTTTCCACTCCCACCCTGGGATGCTTTTTCTCCCCACCCCACTTGTTGGGAAAGAGCTAGCTTTTGTTTTGGAGGGGGTGGTGAGATGTTTCTGACACTGATGGGCTTTTTCCTAACGTTTTCCCAGCATGCCTGGAGACTTATCAGAAGCCCTGAAGGAAGCCACCAAAGAGGTGCATGAGCAGGCAGAGAGCACAGAGTTCATGAAGAATTTCCAGAGGGGGCAGGTGTCACTCCAGGAGTTTAAGGTAACCCTGCAGCGCTGCTGGAGTGGATGGGGAAAACTGGGCTCTAGGGAACCTCTCGTGTCTAATTCAGAACAGCCAAGCCAGGGCTCCTGAACGGGAAAATCTTTGGGTCATGACAACGTGGCATCATTGTGTCACTCATCACGCCAGCATCTGGCCCCAAGTAACTTCAGGGCTCTCTCAATGTCTTGCAAACTCCTGTTGCAGAATGTGACACAGAGCTGTGTATTTCTGGGTGGGTACCGAAGCTACGCTTAGTGGGGGTGTGCCTTGCTTTGCTGAGGCTACAAGAAAGGGCTGAAGAAATTGATTTGTGAGGAAAGATTAAAGCAATTAAATGCCCATGTGTTTGATTATAGTCAAATGATGATTGATGGAGATATAATTGTGTACAAGCATATGAAGGGTTTAAAGCCACCAAGGAGGGTGACAAATTATTTAGAATGATCGAAGTGGGTATACATGGAAGTAACAGCAGGAAAGAGACAAGGAAAATTCAGTCTTGATATTGGAAGTCATTTCCTAAAAGTGAGGTCTGCCAGGCTGTAGAATAGTCTCTGGTCCTGAAGGTTCCTAGTTGTTTCCTCTGTAATATTAGAATTATAACTTGGTTTTGCACTGGACCTGAGGACACGACCATACAGTTAATGGATTTGAGCAAACAGTGTCATTCACAAATATGCAAGAGCTAATCATTGCTCCAGTTGAGTGAATGAATGAATAAATGCTAATTACCTTATGGAGCCCTTTTTGCTCAGCTTGAGCAGGACCAGTTATACATAACTCTGCAATTTCTATGATCATACAATATCTAGGCGTAAGTTAACCCTGGAGAGATAATGGGGTTCCCAACAGCTGAATCACATAATAAACAAAGCCATAAGGAAAAACAGGAAAGCCAAGTGAGCTAGAAATTCCGGAGAGCCTTGAGGATGTGACACATGGATTGTCATGCCACAGGTGTTGATTTGATCTAGCATGACTCAATCATCCACCAATTTCTGAAAGTAACTACAGTGCCAAACTCCTGCAAATGGGGATGTGGCATTACCTAGGCAATGAACTTCAAAGGGGGGTAACAGTAACACTTTCCACCCCCGCCCCCCACAAGTCATTCCTCAGAGACCAAGGGATTCAGGTCAGTTTCTGAGAGGATAGTGATCTGTTGTCAGGGAGAGTCAGAAGTAACTATGGGCTCCAAAAGGTAATGCCGACTGGCTGCGATTTTCAAAATCAACTGGGGGATTTAGCCACACAACTTCCACTAAAGCCTCTAGTTAGCTTTGAAAATATCAACTATTCTAGTTAAGTTTTCTTAACTTGCCATGCAATTTTCCTCTATTTTGTAACCAAGCTTCCTTTGGCTGTTACCAGACATTTCCAAGGATTTGGCTAATGGGGTCAGTGTTTAAAATCCTTTTTATTTCTGTTGCTAACTTCCCTGTAATATACAGATCTCTTCTGAAACATGACTATGTAGAAATAGCTGCTGACTGTAGTGGGAAATGTAGGAGTGATTACTTTTTGCTGCTGTCAGCCCTGTAGAAACAACACAGATCAGGGAGAGTGAACTGGTTTCTTTTCTGGTTTTTGTATCCACAGCAGAATTTTTAACCAAGCCTGAGCCATCTGTATCACATTGCCTTCAGATTCTGCCCTTAGTTACCCCTGAGCACCCTGACTGAAAAGACAATGGGACTGTACATGTGTTAACGAAAGCAACATTTGAGCAGCAGGATCTTCTGGTGATGATGTACAAGAAGGAAAGAGCCCAGTTTAACTGTCAAGCCCCAGTTTGAAGGGCTGGCAGTTAGAAAAAGCATCTTGTAAGAGGAGAAAATGTGAATTGGCAATAGAGACACAACAAATACACAACCTCCCAATGATCTTTTCACAAAGTCCCTTTTCAGAGATGGAATGTGCTTCCTGTCCTCTTTTATGCCAGGAGTGACCTTGGCTGCCACGGTGGGTGGGTGTTTTTTGAGGATTACTAGCTGAATGTCTCTGAAAAGATGTTCCTATCTGGTCTCCTTGAGGCAACCAAAGTGAAAGGAAAGTAGCCACCCTATTTACTGACCTTAATGAAGGGATAGGGGCTGCGGTTCCAACATCTGTGGTGTCTGAGCAGAGGTCTGCCCTTTAGATGAACAGATCATAAAGTAAAAAGGTTGTGTAACAGTCTGTCAGGGCCTAGGAAAGGGATAAGTTCCCCAATCTCTTGAGACAGTCAGAACTGAACAGTGCACTGGAGAATGTACCTTTTGGAAATCATCCCTGTATGGGGAGCGGTGTATGGGGGAATAGACTAGATGTGACCTAATAGGATTCTTCACACTCTAATTTCTATGATCCCAAGGTCTGTCTTGGTGAAGGTGAAGTTGGGGATATGGTACGACCCAATAACCAGTGACACATACACAGTGTATATATGCAGATATGTTGTATTAACGTGAAGTGCACATGAAGCTGGAAGGCGAGAGACCCTGTCGCTGACTTATTCCTTCCCTTTTACTGCAGATGGTTATGGCTTCTCTGTACTACATCTACTCTGCTCTGGAGGAGGAGATTGAGCGTAACAAGGATCACCCAGCCTATATCCCCGTTTACTTCCCAGCTGAACTGCACCGTAAGACTGCCCTTCAGGAAGACTTGGAGTATTTCTACGGCCCACTATGGAGGGAAGAGATCTCATGTCCCGAGTCCACTCAGAAATATGTGAATAGGCTCCACTATGTGGGCCAGCATGAACCAGAGCTCCTGGTGGCCCATGCCTACACTCGGTACTTGGGAGACCTATCTGGTGGGCAGGTGTTAAAAAAGATTGCCCAGAAAGCTCTCCACCTACCCAGTACTGGAGAAGGACTGGAATTCTTCACCTTTGAAGGGGTGTCCAATGCCACAAAGTTCAAGCAGCTGTACCGCTCCCGGATGAACTCCATCGAGATGGACCCAGCCACCAAGAAGAGAATCTTGGAGGAAGCCAAGAGGGCATTCTTGCTGAATATACAGGTGAGGAACTAGCCCACATTCCCCACTGCCTCTCCCACCTAAGGTACAGCTGCTATCTCCACATAGGCGAGGTGGCATTTGTACTGATGAACTGAAGGGAAGCTGCGGGCTGGCAGGAGTAGTGAGAGCTGTACTGAACTTGTCCTGTGTGAAAGTTGCTTTTATGAGCCTCCTAAGAGACTGGATACTAGAAAACTTTTTTTCCTTTGGGCAATGGATCCTCTCCAGGATTTGAATGCAGGCTCTTCCTTTGCTGCTCTTGTTCGAACATGAGTGTTTATTTGGGGGCAGGAATCAGAGTCCACATATCCCTTTATCCTAGTATTTCCACATATCCCCTCCCTCCCCTACAACTCTTCTATGAGAACACACACTCTGCTTCCCCTCTGATCTGGAGGATGAGCATTGGAGCACAGCTTCCTATTGAATTGCCCTGGGAAAGCATTTCACACACTTCATACTATTAAACAAGCAAGGAGTATAGAGGAGTTCAAGAGAGACCCTTAGGTAGACTCCTTTCTGGAGAAGGAAGGACACACAGGATCAGTGGCTGGGCCAGATGTCTTTCTCTAGTTCCCAAAATCTCTTATGCAGTAAGAAGGGGCTCAGGGAGGAGAGAAGACAGCATTTCAGGTAATGCGGTAACTGTGTGTGTGTTTCTTGTTCTCAAGGTGTTTGAGGAACTGCAGAAATTCGTGTCCCAGTGCCATGAGAACAGTCACCCTGCACAACAGAAGCCGGAGCTTCGCACAAGAGGCACAAGTGAAGCACATGAGCAAGGTAAGAACCTTCCTAAAGTCAATTTTTAGTTTCCTTTGGGGTTTTTTCTTCCCTTTACCTTTTCTTGCTGAGTGGTAAGAAAGAGGAGTTGGCGCCAGCTGTCCTTGTGTCTCTATTTCCACTCCACTAGTGTTGGCTAGTGTAGCAGACGATTGTGTGAGGAAACTGCTGCTGAGAGCCTCAAAGGAGGCCGGAAGCATGTGGAGTCTTGTGAGCTCTGCAGAAATAAAAATTCGCCACTTTTCTACAGTGCTTTTCCCCAGTAGGTCTCAAAGTGCTATCATCGTCCCCCTTTCACACATGGCAAAACTGACTGTTTGGAAGGGTTACAATGAATGGGCCTGATTCTTCTGGTCCTCTCACTGGTTTTACACCAGTGTAACTCTATTGGCTTCACTGGAGTTACGCCGGCCCAACTGAGACTGCTTGCATGAGCAAAAGCTGCAGGACTGGGCGCAGGGTAGCATGGTAAGGGTTGATGCGACAGCCCTGACTGAGGAGGCACTCCCATTATAAGCCCCTTGACATGAAGACCTACCCAGACTCCTGTCTTTTGGACTGAAACTTTTTGTGCTTGTTGTTAGTGCATATTTATGGAAAGCAAGAGAAAATTCTCTTTTTCTCCTGAGTGTTGGGAAAGTGCTGCTGTGTGGTCCCTGCAGCATTTCCTTACTATGAAATATAGCAAAGTCAGAACTACTGGTATCACCCCGGGGCTTGAGATCTTGCAGCTGCAGTATCCGAGGGCGACTACTTTCCCACTCCTCCATATTCTAGTCTAACTTTAGAGCTGAAATGGCTCCATCTACTGACAAGATGCTGTCATTGCAAGAATGACATGCTGAGGTTCAAAGCGATCTCCAGCCATTACAAACCAGGCTGTTATTGTGGGGTCAGAGTAACTATTCCGTAGCAAAGATTGCTTCCAGACTTCTACTGGAGAAAGTGACTTATCTGAGAGGATGTGGTTAAAATAAGAAAGTTCTTGTAACCTAAGAATTTTGAAACTAGCAAACAACGCTTTCATATGGTATTCAGTTGGGTCGCCTTAATTTCAGCATAAGGAACATTACTCTCAATTTCACCCTTGTATGTAGGTCTCTCTACACATTCAAGGATGGGATAATTTTCACAGAAATGGCATGAAACATTTTTAATGCATCTTTTGTCATTCTGGAATTTTATCCCCCTCTTCACGATTGAGCGTGGCACTCTCAAAAGCACTCAGCGTTGGCCTTTTGAAAATCCCACCCTAAAGGTTTTTTTATGTCAAGTGCTTACCTGCATTCTGCAACTGCCAGGAGTTGGAGGGGCCTATAGGGGAGTATTGAACCAGGGTGAGGAGCTCAGGGATACAAAGAGGCAGCCAGGAAAAGAGGGAGGCTCCCATTACTCTCATGCAGGCTCTTTTGACCACTGGCAGAGCTGCTAAGATCTGACAGAGAGGAGCCCTGCTTCAGCAAACCTTCTATAGTCCAATGTATATTCTGCCCTCATGCAGACCCCAGAAGGAAGAGAATGGACTGGGGCAGGGTACAGAGGGAGCAAGGGTTGGGTTGTGAGTCCGAGCCAAGACTGGGCCATGAAGTCAGGCTGGAGCCAGGGAATGAAGAGTGGCTGGGGAACACAAGGCTGGAGACTGTCTGAAAGGCTCAGGCACTGGGCTTTCCAGGAAGCAAAGCCAAGGAGGAGATGAAATAATCTTAGGTGCTCCAGAAAAATCTTTTCACTGAGAAAGCTTTAACCAACACTCAGGCTTTCTCTACACAGCGCACTGAGCTGCTCCTAGGAAGCAGAAGGAGCCTGGCATTGTACTAAATTTGAGATTTACAAAAAGCAAAAGGAACCAAAACACATTAAGTTACAGCAGTGAGAGGCTACCCTGCACATCTGGCATGGAGGAAACCAATTGAGTGCACTTGCAGGGCAGTGAGGGTTATTAGACTGTACTACATGCCTGGGAGGGATGTGAAGATTTACACCACAAACCCTGCCCTTCTGAACTGGTTGAAGGTACTTGACTACTGACCTTGAGTCTCACTAGCCCACCCACTTGTGGTGTACATCTGGTGTACCCCTCCACCATTATCCTGTGCAGTTGCTCACTTTGGCCGCAGTTTAGCGTGCTAGGGGATAACATCAGTGCATCTTTGGAGATTGATATAAAACTAACATAGAAACAAACCCTTCCTAGCCTGATTCCTGCTCTTAAAAATTTGATTTCTGTTGATTTAGGACCAGCTCCTGTGAAAGAAGGTGAAAAGACATCGATGAAGCACACAGACATGCTGCCTAGCACTCCACTGGCACGGTGGATTCTTGTCCTCAGCTTCCTAGTGACAACGGTTGCTGTGGGCTTGTTTGCCATGTGAACAGAAGGGCCCTGCCCTCCTGCCGCTCCCTCCCCAAACTAACACACCTAATGCCGTCCATCCAGCCCTCAACCCGGACACTCTGATCTTGGCTGTGCCACTAACGCTTTTCCAGTGGATTCAGAGCACTCTGAAGCCTTCGTGTGAATTCTCTCTGATCTGCGCTGAGAGCATTTCTGAACCCGCAGACTGAACTCAACCAAAAAGCTGAGGCAGAATCAGAAAGGTCCTGAAAGGCCCTGCTGGGACCTGGCACTGCTTCAAACAGTTCCTGCAAAGAGCCCCAGATGTAAAGCACAGGCCTGGTAGCTTCCCTGCTGCTTGGGAAAAAGCCTTACTGGTGCTTTGTTCACTCCGTGTTTTGTACAGCTGGCTGATGCAGCAGCGATTGCTTCTGTGGAGTGATGAGGCTCCACTTGGATTGTAGACTGTTTTTATATGACACTATTAGCCCATTATAGCATATTTTCCCAATCATGACTTCAGATCAGTTGTTGAAAATACAGTGTTGTCCTTGTGTCCTGTCTGTATAATTTATAGACTAACAATAAACCTCAAAGTAAGAAGACTCTGCTGTGTGTTTCCTGGGGTTAGTGCCTTTTCTGGTCTGGGGGAGGAAGGAGGTACCTTTCACTTGTTGTTAATGCTTTGGGAGGGGCTGGCTGCATGGCTGCACGCTCAGAAAACTGACATGATGAGGCACAGAATGGGGAGTTAGCAGATCGGGGCTCTGTTCCCAGCTCTGACACCAATTCATTGTGTGACCTTAGGAAAGTCTCTTAACCTGTCTGTGCCATGGAGATAACTACACTTACCCATCTGCATGAAGCACTTTGAGATCTATGGATGAAAAGCTCTCTGGAAGAGCGAGGTCTGTTAATTATAAAATGTCTCTGACATTAAAGGAAATAGTTGGTGAGCCAAAGCCCCTCCACGTTTCCTGGGCCTGAGCCTCAGCTGGTGTCAATTGGCGCAGCTCAACTGACTTCATTAGAGCTGTGCTGACTTTCACCATTCATGAGGGCCTGGCCCATCATGAATCCATTCACAGTTCCTGGCTGAGAACTTCACCTTGGATTAGAAAAATCAGTATATTTTAAAACCAAGAAGTTAAATTCCTGATGATAACACCAGACTGGCTTTTAATTATACAGAGCAGAGCTAAAAGAGACTGCAAGCATCTAATTGCACAACACAGCATAGCTAACAACCAAGGCAACACCAGCTATTAGTCACCAGATCTGACACATGCAGTGAGGTGATAAAGACAGCACCATAACCAGTATCGCTACAGCAACAATTATGCAAAGGATTCTCTTTTCCCCTTCCCCTTTCACTGACTGAAACCTGGCTAGCAGCTATTACAGTTGCAGGCTATATCACTTCACATTGTGATCTTATTATAAACAAGCACTTGCAGAAGATGCTGTCTTTCAGGTGGGACATAAAACAGAGGTGTTGACAACCTTTGGTCATCCCTTTTCCACTGCAGGTCCCCTCCTTCTTCCTACCTGACAGTCCTACTGTCTATCTGCTGTTGCCAGCTCTGGTTCCCTCTCTGATCATGTGGTAGTGTACCCCTAGGTGACCTGTCTGCTAATTGCCAGATCCTGGTCAAATAGCAGTTAGAAGGCAGGTCTTGTGGGGAATAAAAATTGTGGAGGGCCTCCTGAGAAAGAGGGACCAGCTTCAAACTAAAGTTTCAATCTACCCCACCTCTCAAAACCCTACTGGATACATTTACCAAGCCTGGGAAAACACCAATTATTTGAAATTGGCTCATTTTTAAGGTTTGAAAAGTAGGAATGTTAATCTTTTGATAGCTGACCAAATTCCAATATTTATTCATTCACACTTGTTTCATGTTCCACTGATCAGGTTTCTGTAAGTATAAAATAATTATAATTGCACCATTAATTCAAAAATGTTAAACAGAACATGCACACAAATGTGCACAAATCTCAAACAACATACTCTACCCCAACATCTTTCCCATTTCCAACTCATCCTTCTGTCCAAGGACAAGCATGGGGAAACAGGTAAGTCTTTGATTTTGCCCATAAAGTCACCAAATCTGAGTTCAGATAGACACGGAGAAGGCCGTGCTATAAGCCCCTTCTATTAGTGTCAGGGGAGGGCTTGTGTCTCAAAAGATCACAGCCACTGTGGTATTGCACCAAGAGAGGTAATCCTTCCGGTAAGCTTGAACCCAAATCATTTAAGGTGTTGATTTTGACCTTTTAAAGGCCTAAACTTTATCCATGAAGATCAGATGAGCAATTTACATTCTGCCCCTCTAAAATCCCTCTGCAATTCCATTTACTCCACACATTCAGTCCTGTGCTATTAAAAAATTGCCTCCTTCCACCCAAGCAATGTCTTCACTTCAGTGATGGGCAAATTCATTTGGAAACCATTTTGCAGTGAATTTTTAACGAAAAATGTCTATCTCGATGTCAATCATAATTTAGTTGTGTACATGACTCATTGTCACTTACACAAGTGATGGGATAAAAGACTTTTAAAAGATTGTTGTCCTAAGCCAGAGCTGAATCAAATAGTTTTAATTATGTAACTTAACACCTTACATTGAATAAGTGCTATACAAACTGTGACTAATTAATCCTCACAATAACCTTGCTAAGTAGGTCTGTATTACCCCTTTTATAGACCTAAGGCGGCAAGGTTGCCAACCCTCCAGGGTTGCCCTGGAGTCTCCAGGCATTAAAGAATAATCTTTAATTAAAGATTATGTCATGTGATGAAACCTCCAGGAATATGTCCAACAAAAACTGGCAACCCTAATAAGGCCTGATCCAAAATCCAGTGAAGTAAATGGAAAGATTGCCACTGATTTAATGGGGTTTGGATTAGGTCCATAGTGGGGATACGTGACTTGATTAAGGTTCCATAATGAGTCAATATCAGAGCCACTTTTAGGGTTGCTAACTTTCTAATCGCACAAAACCAAACACCCTTGCCCTGCCCTGCCCCTGCTCACTCCATTCCTCCTCCCTCCGTTGCTCACTCTGCCCCATCCTCAGTTGTTCATTTTCACTGGGCTGGAGCAGGAGGTTGGAGTATGGGCTCCAGCGGGGGGTGCGGGCTCCAGGGTGGAGCCAAAATGAGGGGTTCAGGGTGTGGGAGGGGGCTTTCCGCTGGGGCAGGGGCGAGGGAGGGGGTGAGGGCTCTGGCTGGAGGTGCATGCTCTGGGATGGTGCCAGAGATGAGGCATTTGGGGTCCAGGAGGGGGCTTGGGGCTGAGACAAAGGAGTTTGGAGTGCAGGAGAGGGTTCGCAGTGGGGGGCTCCAGGCAGCACTTACCTCAGGTGGCTCCTGGGAAGCGGCTGGCATGTCTCTCCAGCTCCTAGGCAGAGGCATGGCCAGGCAGCTCTGAGCACTGCCCCTGCCCACAGGCGCTGCTCCCACAGCTCCCATTGGCTGTGGTTCCCAGCCAATGGGAGCTGTGGAGCTTGTGCTCGGGGCAGGGGCAGTGTGTGGAGTGCCGCCACTAGGCCTAGGAGCCGAAGGGACATGCCAGCCACTTCCCAGGACCTGCATGGAGCTGGGTAGGGAACCTTCAGCCTCACGCCAACCAGACTTTTACCTGCCCTGTCAGCAGTGCTGACCAAAGCGCCAGGGTCCCTTTTCCGCTGGGTATTCCGATAAAAAAATGAACATCTGGCAGCCCTAGCCACTTTGAAGTCAGGAGTTCCTGGTTTCCAGTCTAATATTTAATCCATTAGACCAGTGGTCTCCAAACTTTTTTGATCGCGTACCCCCAGGAAAAAAAAAATTGATGCAGGCGTGCCGCCGAAGAAAAAAGAAGGGAGGAGCTGCTATGTAGAAGAGCTGCCGCAGGCACTCGCCTCCTGCCGCCGCAGAACCAAAAGTAGAAGAGCTGCCGGTGGCGTGCCGGCGGCGCTCCTCCTGCCGCACACCCCCAGGGATGGTCTTGCGCAGCCCACTTTGGAGACCACTGCATTAGACCGTGCTACTTTATGCAACTCTTAACTTGTCTAATATAATCAAGTTGGCGAAAGTCGTGAGAGATATTAGAGAAAATAAACTATGAGTATAACTTGGGTGTTGACCTGTAGGGCACACTATGAGGTCGATCTATATAGCCAAAGTTCTGGGGGGAGAGAGTCACGATAATGAGGACTGATGTTTGGGGAGAAGAGGCTATTGGTTGGATTTGATTTATTGCAGCTGGAATTTTTTTTGTCTTGGCAGTAAGATGTGGAGGTGGTCTGTTTTATATGACTGTATTCTAATTTTTGGCAAAGAGCTAGAGCTCTGGATAGGCACTTTTAAAATATATTCTAATTTGAAATACATAGGTGCTGAAATATTATGGGGAAGAGTTCCATAGAAATACCTATTAATTAATTACTTATGCAGAGTGTATGTGTTGGAGGATATTATTAGAGTTCTACTTTCTTTTCTAACTTTTTAAAAGTGAATTAAATTCTGGTGAAAGGCCCCAGACCAATGGCCTTAGAGATGACTGTAAATTGACAGAAGAGATTACAGCACAGACACCAGACCTACATTTATCATAGAGTCACAACAAAGCCAGCTGATCTGGAAGGAGTACTAGAACAGTCAATACAGACACAGACTAAGAAGTACAGCAAGAGCCTAACAACCAAGCAAATAGGGTGCATGTGTATGAAAATAAGAAAACACAGGAAAACTTACTGTAGAGGGTCATCTCCCATCCATATATTATTCATGGTACAAGAACTCATGCACAATGTACTATTTAGGGTTGCTAATTTTGGTTGGGCATATTCTGGGAGGTTTCATCACATGATATGTTCTTTAATTAAAGATTAATCTTTAATTCCTGGAGACTTCAGAACAATCCTGAGGGCTGGCAACCCTAGTACTGCTCTCTGCATGAGAGCTTGTAAATTTGTAATATAACCAGATGCTTTTCAACAGCAGCCTTCTTGGAAGTATCTTCTGCTCCCTGGAGACCCTTAAGGTGATCTGCTGCCAGGGGTCTTAGCAGAGCTCAGCAGAAAAAGGCGACACTGCTCTGGGGCCAGAACACACTTTTATTTTTTAAACTGAATGCAAAAAAAGAAAAATTACTTTAAAAGCTAGCACTATGTTACAGTAGCACTGGTGCCGGGCAGGATGGTTTCTCTTGGTGCAGTATAGACCAGGGGATGGTTATCAAGGAGCCAGCCTGCTGGGGTGCTGGAACAATTTTTATAGTGGGGGTGCTGATGATGGAACCAAGTATTTGGTGTATGGTATTACTACTTCAAGCCAGGGGTTGCAGCAGCACCTCTAGTTCCAGCACCACTGCTAGGCTGGATCACTATACTTCTGGCAGCTGGCAGGAGCGGACAGGCCACATCAGAGCAGTATGAACCAGAAAATAGGGACTGAGAGGCCACTTAGTGTTACTACAGCATTTGGCAGTATCGGTGTGGTATGGACCAGGGGATACTTATTGAGGGGCCAGCTTGTGTGACTATGGCACTGGGGCCCAGCACAACAGGCCATATCAGTGCACTATAGACCAGGGAACAGTTATTGAGCGGCCAATTTACATTATTGCAGCACTGGGGCCCAGCAGAATGACCCATATTGGAGCAGTGTAGACTAGGGGATAGTTATCTAGGGGCCAGATTGTATTACTGTGGCACTGGATCCCAGCAGGATGGGCTGTATTGGTGTAGTATGGACCAGAGGCAATTTACCGAGGGGCAACTCTGTGTTACTAAGGCCCTGGGGCCCAGCAGGACGCGCCATATCGGCACAGTAGGGACCAGGGGACTGGGCCCCGGTCACTGCAGCTGTTTACAGGCCTGATCTGCGCTGGCTGCGCCCTGTGGCTGCCCTTTGATTCCCTCAGGCCCAGGCCCCCCTGGAGCGATGGGCGGCTGCCCAGCGGCCCCGACCCGAGAGGGCTGATAGCTCCGCCCGCCCACCCGCGTCGCGTCGCGTCGCAAAGACAGAGCCACGTGCAGGGGTATGAGCACCCACCTCGCTGCCCCGCGCCCGGCCCAGAGCGGCTCTGCCCGGCCGCCATCTTACCCCCTCCCCTCCACTTCCCTCCAGTCGGGTTTTCGCGCCAAACGGCGCCTGACCACACGGGAGGGCGGGAAGGGGGCGGGGCTTCAGCGCCTCCTCCAATCCTCTTCCGTCTCCATGGCGACTCCCCGCTCGCTTCCGGTTCGGGCTGGACGAGGCGGAACGGCGCCGGGCCAATCACCGGCGTCAAGCTCCAGACTGGCCAATAGGGGCGCGCGTCTCCTACCCGGGTAGAACGTGTCTTCATCCCGCTCCCCTCCGCCCCCTAGTTTTGCCGCGAAAACCGGCTGGTCGGCGCGTGTCCGCTGCTGGGGCGATACGAGGTGACTGAGCCGGGCTGGGGGCCGATGCGGGGGAGCGGCGCGGCGCGGCGGCCCTGGCGGGGCGGCCCTGGCGGGAGACTGGGGGGGCGAATCAGGAGATCGTGGGGGGCGGTGAGGGTCGGATGGGGGAGGCCCCCGCGGGCTAGGCCGTGGGGGGGGTCGGATGCGGGATTCCCCCCGCCCGCCCGGCAGTCGGATGGGGAGTGGGGGGTAGATGGGGGTTATTGCGGGGGGGTGTCAGACCGGAGCGCTCTCTGGGGAGGGAGCTGGGCTAATTTATCCCCTTCTCCGCGGCTTGCTCAGGGCGGCGGCGCAGTCTTCGCCATGTCCGGTTTTGATGATCCCGGCATTTACTACAGCGACAGCTTTGGGGGCGACCCGGTGGCAGATGAGGGCCAGGTCCGGAAATCCCAGCTGCAGAGGCGGTTCAAGGAGTTCCTGAGGCAGTACCGGGTGGGCACGGACCGGTCTGGCTTCACCTTCAAATACAGGTGCTGCTGCTGAGGCAGAGAGGGAATTCCTCCAGCCAGCTCTGCCTTTAGCTGTCCACCTTCTCTCCTCCCTTTGGAGGGACAGCTGGTCACTTTCCTTCTAGTTTCAGAGTAGCAGCCGGGTTAGTCTGTATTTGCAAAAAGAACAGGAGGACTTGTGGCAGCTTAGAGACTAACCAATTTATTTGAGCACAAGCTTTCGTGAGCTACAGCTCACTACGTGCCTTCGGTGAAGTGAGCTGTAGCTCACGAAAGTTTATGCTCAAATAAATTGGTTAGTCTCTAAGGTGCCACAAGTCCTCCTGTTCTTTTTCCTTCTAGTGTGTGTCCAATCTAAATAATCGTTAGCGTTTACATACTGCTTTCACCTGTAGCTCCCAAACAGCTTTTTGCTGGATGGTCAGTGTCATCATGGCTGTTTGTGCAGGTGGGAAAACTCAGGAACCAAGATGTGTAGTGATTTTCCTGGGATCACACAGCAGGCCAGTGACAGAGCAGGGAATGAAACCTGGTTCTCTACACTCCCTATCCAGTGCCCCATTCCCTGGATTATGCTGCCCTCCATGGGCTGCGCTGCAAAGTTTGGCTCTAGATCTGAATTTCAAGTTCCCAGTTTCATGTTTCAGGGTGTTTAAATCTGGGGTTTAGTTTGGGGTTTCTCTTGATTGTAAATCAGTAATGGGTTTTTATCCTATGTGTTTTGAGGTCTGTGAGGATCCCTCTGTGAATTAAATGTATTTCTACTTCATGTCAGGTTTCAGAGTAACAGCCGTGTTAGTCTGTATTCGCAAAAAGAAAAGGAGTACTTGTGGCACCTTAGAGACTAACCAATTTATTTGAGCATGAGCTTCATGTATTTTTAAACTGCAAGGTCTGTGATTCCTTTGTGTAAAGAACAGGTGCTGAATTATCTGCAGGATGCAGGGAAATAAACAATGGGCACAGATCACCCAAGAGACTGAGAAATAACCAACTATCCATCTTTTATTTCCCTTCATCCTGATTTTTAAGGTGAACATCAACAACTGTTATGACATAATTTGGGTGTGATGGACCTTATCATTGGCACTTGAAGCATGTGAACAGCCTATGTAACTCCGATAGCACATTGGCATTAAACATTATGTGTACCATTGGGGCCAGAACTGGGCCAGGTCTGGTTCCATTTGAACACAATTTTAGAAAGGGGATTTGAATGCCCTGGGAAAAATCTGCCCAGCAGTCTCCATTTCCACTGTATCCCTTATGGATCTCTTGTCACTTTCCCGGATCACGTTCCTTTCCAAAGAACCTACAAAACCTGTCCATTCTGCTTCCAACTTAGCCAGGTCATTCTGAACAATGTATAGGGTGGTCACTGGGTCCCTTCTGTGGTTGTTCCTTGCCCCTAGGCTTGCTGACTACATGCATTTGCTAAGATTTGCATGATGTTTTCTGCTCTTCAAGTCTTACTCTTGTTCTCTTGCAGGGATGAGCTCAAACGGCATTATAACCTGGGCCAGTACTGGATCGAGGTGGAGATGGAGGACCTGGCCAGCTTTGATGAGGACCTGGCAGACTACCTGTACAAGCAGCCTGCAGAGCACCTGCAACTGGTAAGTATGGGGGATACCATGGAAAGGAGGACATGGAGGACTACTGTAAGAGTAGTCTTAGAACTGGCATACTGCCAGCTAATCATGGGCAGTCAGGTAACCACAATAGCCCCAAGGATTCTTCTTGGTGTGAATGGCAACTTGAGCTGTGTTGTTGCCTCCCCAGCTGGAGGAAGCAGCAAAGGAAGTAGCAGATGAGGTCACCCGTCCTCGCCCAGCAGGGGAGGAGACACTTCAAGACATCCAGGTCATGCTGAGGTCAGATGCCAATGCAGCCAATATCCGTAGTCTGAAGGTGAGCTGAATCCACTCATAGTATGGAGCAGTGGGGACAGGAATTGTCCACTGGTGGATTTGACTGTGGCGAGAGCTGCTAGAACCAGATGACTTGCTCAAGGCTTAGTTGGGGGGACTGGGTTGGATAAATGGTTTGGGTTTTGACCCATCTCTGATCTGTTTATCAGGATGACACTGTACGAGACAACGCGTATTTGACTTACTGTGCTTGATGGGACTCGTTAGTCTTAGGGCTGCTTTACACACAATTGTTGTAACACTTGAACATTGATTTGAGCCGGTATAGTTAAAGCAGTGCATCCCCTTAGTGTGGCTACATTAATGCCGGTATAAAGGTGCTTATATTGCTATAGCTAATCCCATAAATTTAGGAGAATAAGCTATACTGGTACAAGGCACCTTTATGCAGGTATATCCATGTCCATGCTAGAGGTGTACCAACGTAACTACTTCAGTAAAATATCCCCTTCCCCCGAGTTGAAGTACTTAAATTGATACCAAATGTGTGTATACCAGGTCTTTATAGCTCTGGTTACTGTTTTGGTGGCAAAGTGTCAGTGGATGGGTATTCTGATCTGTCTGTTCATTAGGTGGTGAGAATTATTTCTGCATCTCTGAGGGTCTTTCTGGGGAACACTGCTTTCTTCACCACAAACTTCTCTCTGATCAATACAATGCAAAATGCTGCAGGAAGAGACATAGCTATCGAATAATGAAGTTTCTTGTTAAAAACAACACAGCCCCTTCCCTGTGGCTGTGCAGTGCCATCTGCTTTGTCTGCATGTGGGGAATGGCTGCTTCCCTGAGATGCACACCGCAGCTTTGAGCCCTAATGCATTACAGGAGAAGGGCTTGGAAAGGGCGCAGGCCCTTGTGGGGAGGGAGAGCGAGGAGGGGTTCAGCAGAGCACTGTTAAGATGACACTCATAGCACATACTAAAATCCACTATTTCATTTGCAAATGGAACCAAGGAGAATAACCGACCTGGTAGGCTATTGTATGGATCCAAACTACTGACCTAAAATATTCTGTGGGGGAGGTGTGTGTTGTGAGGATGGTCATGGTCATTCCATACACTCCTCCTCGATTGCCTATATGGGCAGCTTTCCCCATGTTTCCCACGAAGCATCATACCCATGATCCTGGCTGCTTTGTGCTTGAAGGCTGCTGCATTTCTCCCCTCCCTTCTCTTCCACCTGCCCTCTCTACCATGTTGGGGTTTCCCTTCTTCCTGTGTGAGATGTTTTCTTACCACCCCCAACCTCTCCTTCCTCAGTCTGACCAGATGTCCCATCTGGTGAAGATCCCCGGGATCATAATTGCTGCAACTGCTGTGAGAGCTAAAGCCACCAAGATCGCCATCCAGTGCCGCACCTGCCGTAACACCATCAGCAACATTACCGTGCGCCCCGGCCTGGAGGGTTACGCCCTGCCCAGGAAGTGTAATACGTAAGCAATGGGAGTCCTTTCAGGAATCCTGGGTAGCGTGGGGGAGACCAAATTCCTACTCTGTCTTCCTGGGAGTCCCCCTGGCTGTGGATGCTGCATGAGTAGGTCTCACCTAGTGCTCTGTGCTGGGATCTCGGGGATGGTCATCCCTAAGTCGGTGGTGACTAAGTCAGTTGAGCTGTGAGTTGAAGGCTTTGCCAGGTCTGCATGTGTTGGGGGTTAGGGTGGTTAAGGCCAAATGTTAGCTACCAAAGTAGCACAACCATACTGAAGTGCGGTCTCTGCCCACCCCCGAGCTTAAATTAAAGGGAGCAGTCACACATACGCTTCCCTCCCTCAGCAACTCGCCTTCCCCAAAAGTCCTCTCACTGCCTTCGCAGAATCACAAAAGTCCTTAAGTACCTCCTGAATACCAATGGGCTGCTCACCTGGCCTGAGCTTTAAAAATAGATGGTCCTTGTCTCCAAGAGCTTCCAGTCGAAAAAGACTGGCTTTTTACTGATACTTCTAATTGCTCAGTCACCAGACAACACATACCATTCGTGTGTGTGTTTGTGTGTAAAGATAAATGAAATGCCCTGCTAGGTCATCTGATCCATGTAATTAATTAATTACCCTCCCCTGTCCCCAGTGAGTGCATTGTTCCTTACAGTAAGTCAGATTGTGATACACTTTCTCACACTGAGGCTATGACTACACTACAGTTTGTCGGCAGAACTTATGTTGCTCAGGGATATGAATAAATCGCCCCCTGGGCAACGTAAGTTACACTGACATAAGCTCTGGTGTAGACAGCACTATATTGGCAGGAGAGCTTCTCCCACTGACGTAACTTCTGCTGCTCACGGAGGTGGTTTTATTATGCCGACGGGAGAACTCTCTCCTGTTGGCATAGAGCGCCTTTACCAGATGCGCTGCCACGCTGTACGTGTAGACATGCCTTGAGTAATACCTTACTCCACAGTATCCCCGTTGACTTCAGTAGGGCTATTTTGGTGTAACGTAGCATTCAGCATGAATAAGCAGATCATGAAATGGCGCTATGCACTTAGGATGGGATTCCCAAAGCCACTGTTCCAAGGGATTTGGATGCCCAATTTCCATTATAAATGAACAGGAGCCATGTGTGCCAATCTCTAGGCAGATGTCAAACCCACGAAAAAAATGCCGAAATTGGGCTTGTTTTTGGCTTAATTGGCCTGTGAGTTGCTTGTTGCTTCTTTTTTTGATTGGCTCCTGGCAAGCAGGGGCAAGAGAGGGATAGAGTTAGGGGCGCACAGCCAGTCCACCACAGTCCCAGACTGCAGGCCAGGGGGATCTAGTCACATAGTGTTCGGGTTCTTAGGGATAGGCTTGGTTTGGCCTTGTTTTGAAATGGGATTAACTTGATTTTTGGATTATTGTGAAAATCGGGGTGCTTATTTACCGTATGAAAGTTGGCAACTATGTCTCTAGGTACCTTTGGAAATGTCAGCTTTGGTTGAAAATGACTTCCACGTCCCGTGGGGGACCATAGACCATGCTAACAAATCTCAGTGTCAGGATGTTTCCCTGCTATTTAGCCTACAGTTTTCCTTTTATAGTTTATCCCACTAACCTTAACTAAACCTCCTTAGACAACTGTAAATGGCTCTTCTCTTCCTTTGTGTTATAAACTCGTAGGCTTTTGTCCGCACTTAGTTGTTACTTACCAAGCTAAGCATATTTAAACCTCTCAAATCTTTCCACTTCAATCCATCATTTTTCCCTTAATCTATTTTCTTTTTTCTGAGCTTTCCATTTTACCTCCCTTTGTCTGTCTAGCTCTGTGGGGGCAGGGACTGGCTCTTGCTGTCTGTCTGAACAGCACCCAGTCCAATGAAGCCCTGATCTCAGTTGGTGCCTCTAGCATTATTCTTGTACAAATAGCCTCCACCAGTTTGTCATGGTCTTGTCAGAATTCAGCATCGCAGTCTAAGATGAGGTAGCTTTTCACTTACCAAATCTGCCCACTTTGGGAGCTTCTCTGGGGAGACTTTTCTGGGGGGAAGCTTGTGTGTCACTAGGCAATGCTAAATAAAGGCAAAACTCAGCCTGTGTGTTTACAGGGCACTATTCTCCATGGCATCACTGGATGCAAATAGAGCTTCCTGATGATCTCTCCTGACTCCTAATGCCACTAACTAGCTTTCTAATGATCCGTTTCTTTAACGTTCCCCCTTTGCTTAGGGAACAGGCTGGCCGCCCGAAGTGCCCCCTGGATCCATACTTCATCATGCCGGACAAGTGCAAGTGTGTGGACTTCCAGACCCTGAAGCTCCAGGAGTCTCCAGATGCTGTACCACATGGGGAAATGCCCCGGCACATGCAGCTATACTGCGACAGGTAATACCAGTTTCCCTTGCTGCCTGTCCTGAGGGTTGTTTCAAGGAGAGTCAGTGGTAGATCCAGCCATTTGCTGGATGAGGTGTTTATCTGGGTTTGGATGTATGTGGGGGGTGCTGTCTTCTCCCCAGCTTTTTGCTGGGGGGAAGGATTGGTTGTGAATGGATATAAACAGGGTTTTGGAATCTTAGGTATGTAAATATGGATCAACTAACTCGCAACAATTCCATGAGGCTTAATAGTTTGCAAAGTGCTTTGAGATCCTTGGATCCTGTGTGCAAAGTTGCTCAGGTACCATCATGAAAGAAGAGGTAAACTGGAGCAGAAGAGGTTTTTCTTTTTTTTGTTGGGCTTGAGGTGAAGATGGTGACTTTTGGTGTGTGGTTCCTTTATCTTGAGCAGCAGCTTCCCTGGTTCTCCAGTGCCAGGAATCTAAACCTCTTGTCTAAGTTTGGATGGGAAGGAGAGGAAGAGATGAAGGGGGTTTTCCCATCTTCAGTAGCCTTCCATCCCATCCCTTTCTTATACAGAACTAACACTCCTCTCCCCTTCCTCCTCTCAGGTATCTGTGTGACAAAGTTGTCCCTGGAAACAGAGTTACCATCATGGGCATCTATTCCATCAAGAAATCTGGCCAGACCAAGAGCAAAGGCCGGGACAATGTGGGAGTGGGGATCCGAAGCTCTTATATCCGTGTGGTGGGGATCCAGGTGGACACCGATGGCTCAGGTAAGACCTTACTTTGGTTTCCTCTCTGGCTCAGGTTATAACATGGAGTTAGAAAATCCTCCATTCTGAACAGCTGTTACCCGTGACCTCCAGCTAGTGATGCCATGGGTGAGAACTGCCTTTCTGTAGCAGCACACGTCCATCAATACCACTCACGTAGCAACGGTCTCAGACCGGTCCAGAGGGGATATAGCATTAGTCCCAGGTTCCCTGTGTATATGCACTACTGCTTTCTTACACAGCTCTGCACTGCTTGTGCTCGGTAAAATTAAACAGGAAACCTCATCGGCTTTAAAAATCCAGCTCATGTTTCAAAAGCACGCTCGGTTTTTGTTCTGCTCCTGATTCTCCACCCACCCCCAAAGCATCAGGCATAGCTTCCTCCTCCAGATCCTCATTTTCCTCCCCCTAGCATAAGTCAGGCCTCTTGATCCTTCTCCCCACATCCAGCAGTGATCCACGTCACTCTCCTCTTTGACTGTTGCTTGGTTGACATCAGCTGAACCAACTTTAAGTGTTACTTCTTTATTGCGGAACAAAACAAATGCTTCTACTCAGGGCTGCACTCTCAGGTTTCAGTAGCAAACTCCAGTCCCTGCTGTGTATGGTTAACTCCGCTCTCCTTTCCGTGTGAACTCGTAACAGTGTTACTAAAGTAATTCCCAGACCTGCAGGTGGATTCTGGAGAAAACTCTGGTGGCCAGCCAGGCTTGATCTAGGTTCATCTCTGCTGACAGATTCATTCACAGTTTACTTCCCTCCACCCTTTCTAGGCCGCAGTTTTGCTAGCTCTGTGACTCCACAGGAAGAGGAGGAATTTCGCCATCTCACTTCCATGCCCAATGTCTATGAGACTATCGCCAAGAGCATTGCGCCCTCTATCTACGGCAGCACTGACATCAAGAAAGCCATCTCCTGCCTGCTGTTCGGAGGCTCCCGCAAGAGGTCAGGGAAATGAATCCAACTGGGCACAGTGGGAAGGGAGCAGGGGCAGAGATGCAACACAAGTCGTCGTCTTCTGGGATCAATCCTTCTGGGATCCTTTTTCTGTTTCCTAGAAGCAGAAAGTTGCATGTCAGTGATGTTTTTGCTTGTGCATTGTCTAACCAGAACAGCCCTCACCTCCCCCCTCCTGCCTTTCTCTGCAGGCTTCCGGATGGGTTAACCCGCAGAGGGGACATTAACCTGCTGATGCTGGGAGACCCTGGCACAGCCAAGTCCCAGCTCCTGAAATTTGTAGAGAAGTGTTCACCCATTGGGGTAAGTGTCCTACGTAACCTGGGTTACTACTTTACCATCAGGCAGAGACTTTGTATCAGGGCGAGTCAGTTTCTTTTTGCTTCATGTATCCTTGAGAATTGGAGCCAGTAGATGATTCCATTGATGGTTCATGGGGCAGAACAGAAGCCAGAGTGTGCTCTGCAGGGCTGATGAGCTCGTGGGCCTGTTGATCACAGTCAACAACAGAAAAGTAGGCATAAGGAGTGGGCAAATAATGGGTCGGAACCAGAGAGCACTTCTCACAGGGTCACTTTCTCAACCTAGCCATGATTTATTGGAATATTTAACTGGGCATATTTTCCCCAGCCTGTCCAAGCTGGCTGAGCTGCATATAACAAACTGAACTAATGGGGAAGTTGGAAGATAAAGTGAAATAATTCTGATTGACTGCACCTGTCAGACACAGAGGTCCAAACTGAGACTGAGTGTGGAATTTTATTTCCATCCACGTTTTTCTGCTGTCTTCATCGACACTTGCATCCAGGCACCCTTCTTCCTCTCGAGTGAAACAAACATAACTCTGCAGCCCACTGAAGTGATCAAATAAGTTACTCTCTGTATCTAATAGCTGCATCATCTGTCTAGGAGCCCTCTAATGCTTTGTAACTACTTAGCCCAAACCCTGGCTAAATAAAGTCCCCTTACTCTGTACCTTGAAGGCTGTCAAGGCTGGATCTTAGTGTGTGCATGCTGAGGAGGTACTTTCCAGGGCTCAATCTCATCTCGCAGCTGCTGGGCTGGCCTGTAGCTATTCTGTGGCTGAGGTCACAGCCCTGCGCTGGGTTTATTTCATTCCGGGGCCGAGTGAGGCAGACTCGGGGTTCTCCTGGTGCCTGACCTGTTGTCCTCTTCCTGTCCTTCCCTCAGGTGTACACCTCGGGGAAAGGCAGTAGTGCAGCCGGCTTGACAGCCTCTGTGATCCGAGACCCCTCTACACGGAGCTTCTTCATGGAGGGAGGAGCCATGGTCCTGGCGGATGGGGGCGTGGTCTGCATTGATGAATTTGACAAGGTACAAACATAGCACGCAGAGGGACAGGCCGTGCAATGTTCTCTAAGGGTGGTGGGAAGGGAGGAGCCATGGGGGGGGAACTGCCGCCTTCCCTCGCCTGCAGGGAAATGTATGTGCTGCTACAGGAAGGGCAGGGAGTTCCCCTGGAGGGTGATGTTTTGTGCTGCAGTGTGGAAGGGCAGGGGTTGTTTGCGGTGGATGGAGACCTGTGCCTTATGTGGGAGGGCAGGAAAAGGAGCTGGCATCAGGAGGCAATTGCAAGAGAAATCTCAGTTTGTGTGCATTAAAAATACGTGAAACGTGAGTGTGCTGGAGGAGGAAACCGTGCTGGCTACATGAGGCTGTCCTGCGAGCCCAGGCCTCAGAAAGGGATATTCAGGTATAAATTTTATTTTTCTCTCTCCACCCATTAACAAGATGCGGGAGGACGACCGAGTGGCCATCCACGAGGCTATGGAACAGCAGACCATCTCCATTGCCAAGGTGAGGTGCCAGCAAACGGCACTGGCCTCAGCCTGTATCTAGCCCTCTGTGAAACTGCAGAGCTGCTGCTGAGACTGGGGGAATGTGGGGAGAGAAGAGGAGGGGTAGCTGTAGGGATAGGCCCCTGAATCCAGCTCAGGGCTTCTTGCGGAGCAGAGTAACCAGCTCTCATGGACCCAGGGGCCTTTGCCAGAAGGTGGCTGAGCCTCAAGGGTTGCCCTGGGTTCCCTGCGAATCACTGCTTTGACAGATTGTATGGGGTTTGGAGCTACCGACTGCTCTGGTCTGGGAGCAGCAGGCTCTGCTCTGGGGCAATGTCCCTGTCCGAGAGAGCCTAAAGGAAATCATTCTCCGGTTCAGCATGAGTGGAACCAAACTCCCTGTCTTCCCTCCCAGCCACCCTTTCTGCTGGCAACTCTGCCATGCCCCTTGCCACTCAGACTCATGCCTCGGTGTAACTCCTGACTCCTCCCTCTTTCTCCTGCTGCTCTAAACTTGTGACTTCTCCTATCGCCAGATCAAACTACTTCCCTGCACTGCATCTCCACGAGGCACCTGTTCCTCTCCATTGCCATCATTAAACTTGTGATGGGACAACTCTCTCGAGCACATCCGGGGTGTGCCCCGTGGCCTCTTCGCCTGTCTATACAGCACCTCTCATGCTGTTGGCATTATGTATTACATGTGGCTTCCACCGATGGGGGACTTTTAGGGAGGTCTTCCTCAAATGAGGCTCATGTGGCTGTGCTGTCCAAATCCCTATGGTTATCCTGCCAGCCTCCACCTCCCCCAGCAGGGACCCTTCCTTGGCCAACTGGATTCCGCTTATGGGCCCTTATTTAAATGCTGGTATGTGTGAGGTTTCCTCAGTGCTCTGAGAACCAGAGATAGAAGAAATGGTTAAATAGCTTTCCCTACCCCCTGCCATCCCGGGATGCGTCCGTGTGATCCTGACAATGTACATTGCATTAGGAGCCAACAACATGGTTATTGTGTTGATGTGGGGCTTGACCTCCACTCCCCCTTCTATTTCTCATGCAGGCTGGTATCACAACCACTCTGAACTCCCGCTGCTCAGTCCTGGCTGCTGCCAACTCTGTCTTCGGGCGCTGGGATGAAACCAAAGGCGAGGAGAACATAGACTTCATGCCGACAATCCTGTCCCGATTTGACATGATCTTCATAGTTAAAGATGAGCACAATGAGGAGCGAGACGTGGTGAGGGCAGGCGGTGGGCTTGGTGTTGCGACTTGCCTGGGGTGGATAAGACACATGCAGGAGGATTAGCTGGGAGCAATGTTGGGGCAGAGGATTTGTGGAAGGGGACAGTGGAGGAAAGTGTCTGCCCAGCTCACCTCCCAAGTGTGTCCGGTGCCAAGTGGGTTATTTGATTTGAAGTACCTTGCAATGGACCTGCTACCTGTTGCCCTTCTTTAGCAGGTCTGAGTACAGCTCAACCACTTTGGGCCTAGGGAAAGGAAAGTAAATTTGGCAGGGACTGGAAGACAGAATTAAAGTTGTCTCCTGTGGTCCCAAACTCTGTGCACTTAAGCACTGTTGGGTCAGAACTTTAGAACAAAGCGCAAGGCCCATCTGTTCTCCTGACTTGCCCCAGATTAGAAGCGTGGAGTTGGCTTGTTCTCTTTTGCCCTGGTACCAGCAATGGGCAGAATTTCTGTCTGTAGCATTTGAAGGGTGGAAGGAATTCTGCTATCCACCTCTTCTCTGCACTGTTTCCAGACTCTGGCCAAACACGTGATGTCGTTACATGTGAGTGCCCTGACGCAGACCCAGGCAGTGGAGGGTGAGATTGAGCTGAACAAGCTGAAGAAGCTGATCTCCTACTGTCGAACGTAAGTCTGCAGCGACTCTCGGGTGACATGACGACTGGGCTGGGCAGCAGAACCATGGGCAGGCTGCAAAGCTTGCTGGGCACGTCCTGCTTGGTGCCATGCTGATGTGTTCTCTGCCACTCTCAAACTCCTGCTGGGACTTATAGTTACGCTCAGCAATTCTGGACCTGCTGCTGGGCCGGTCGCCTCTTTGAAGTGGCTTCACTTAGATGGGCCCAGTGTCAGACCTTTAATTCCTTAGTGGGGGCCATCAGCACTCCTTCTTCTCTACAGTCAGCCCCCAGCATCTTGGGTTATTTCCACCCCTGGCTCTAAGGAGGGGCATGGTCACCTCTGAGGTTCTGTTTGAGATGCCAGCTGGGTAAATTCTCACCAGGGCCTGGATTTTCACAAAATCTGGCCTGGATTGTGGTGGCAGGGGAAGAGGCTCCACCACTGCACTGCATAGGTAGGGGGGTGCCACTATGTCTTTTCCCAAGTACCGTCTGGTTCATGGCGCTTCCCGTTCCCTTCTCACAGGAAGTGCGGCCCACGCCTTTCGGCAGAGGCTGCAGAGAAGCTGAAGAACCGCTATGTCCTGATGCGCAGCGGGGCCCGCCAGCATGAGCGGGAGAGTGACCGCCGGTCCAGTATCCCCATCACCGTCCGGTGAGAGCACGCGCCTGGCCGGGTGCAGGGAGGGACACAAAGGGGGTGGGAACCCTAGATGCTTGGAGTAATCCTACAAAGGGAATATGGCCAACGCTGCACAAGCCCCCTGAAAATGGAATAGGCTCCGGGTGAGCCCAGGCCTGCACTGAGCTGGACCCTGTTAAAGCCACCAGAGCGAAGTACATGCTCTAAGGCTCTTCTGTAAGTGCTTCACTCCTAAAGATGGCTGCTCCCCTCTTCTCCATCTCTCCCTCTGCCCCCCCAACTGTCCTTACCGTCGCTGCCTTCTGCTGGCGTGGGGACCACGAGGCTCCGGTGCAGGCTCTCACTCACGTGG
This sequence comes from Lepidochelys kempii, assembly GCF_965140285.1. Lineage (NCBI taxonomy): Eukaryota > Metazoa > Chordata > Testudines > Cheloniidae > Lepidochelys > Lepidochelys kempii. The sequence goes on from NC_136380.1 coordinate 256,958,065, forward strand.
GGTAGCATCGCACAGACCTGCGACTTCCATTGTTGAGAGCTTCACTGGAGGCAGCACCACTTAAGGGAAGGTGGCTAGGGCGGACTAATGACCTACAGATACCAGAGCGTCTCCAGGCTGCACCTGGGTCTCACTTGTGGTGGGAGTGGAAAAGGAGAAGACTGCTCCTTCTGGCCAGAATTTCCCCTTCCCACCCATTTCCCTTCTCCCCCATTTTTAATGGAGAACGGTGGCCTGAGCTAGCAGAGTGTCTGCTTAGTGGGAACTGTGCACCACTATCTAGTGGATGGGGAGAGCCCTGCCTTGGGTTGGGTGTTTCCCTTGGGTGGGAGTGGGAGTCATTGGGGCAAGACGTGGGATTCCTAGATCCCGAGGCTAGAAGGGACCATTGTGTTGCTCTAGTCTGCCCTCCTGTATAATGCAGGCCAGAGAACTTCCCCCAAAATAATTCCTAGAGCAGATCTTTTAGACAAACAGCCAGTCTTGATTTAAAAATTGCCAGTATGGAGAATCCACCACAGCGCTTGGTAAATCGTCCCATGGGCAAATTGCTCTCACTTAAAAATTTACACCTTAATTCCAGTCTGTGTCCAAGCGCCCCACTCCCGTTAGATAGGATGGGAGTGTTCTGCTTTGCACAGGTGGGGGTGTCTGGGATGTGTTGACCCTTCCCCAGCTGCTAAACGACTGTTTTACTCAGTGCTTTGGGATGTATGCAGCAGGCGGTGTGTGGAACGGAGGAATTTCCTAACCGAGGCGGGAAAGGGTTCTGGGGGAGTGGAGGCCCATGGTGACTTTGTTAGAAAGGGCTTCCCTGTGGTTCCCAGGCAGCTGGAGGCCATTGTGCGGATTGCAGAGTCCCTCTGCAAGATGAAGCTTCAGCCTTTTGCCACCGAGGGAGACGTTGAAGAGGCCTTGCGGCTTTTCCAGGTGTCCACTCTTGATGCAGCCATGTCGGGCAGCTTGTCAGGTGAGGCCCTGAGCGATCTGTGTTTCCCCTCTTCCCCCCCCGGAAACCTCTTGCAGTGTAAATCATCTTTTTTGAGCCCACTCCCTTCTGATCAGTGGGTGGAGAATAAACCCCACCTCTCTTGGGGGGGAGGGCGGGGGCGCACCACAAGGCAACCTAACCTGGTGCTTCTGGGTGGCTGTGGTGGTGACTCCCCTGGGCAGGCCAATGCACAGGGCTGCAGGTGCCCCTCATTCATTCTGTGGCAGGTGTCGTCCTGTCACTGTAGTCCAGGCAGAGGGTTAGTGTAGTGCCTAATGCTCCCATCTAAATGGGGGCGGGGGGGGAGCATGAACTCTCCCAAACCCCAGAGGAGGTGCTGAGTCTGGGTGTTTCCTGGTTCAGACCAGCAAGCCCAGGAGCTATGGGGGTGTGAGGGCTGGATGCCCAGCTCCCCCATATTTCCATGGGGAGCGATGGGAAGTAGCCCTTCGACCATACTGTTCCTTTCGGAGACAGAGGCTTACCCAGGGGATTTGCAGCGTGGTGTGGTTGTCAGAAGTTGAGATGAGGAGGATTCAGTCTGGATGTTTTGCTATTCGGTCACCTTTTTGGCTTGCCAAGGGTTGTCCAGTCTCTCTTGCTTTTGTGGGGAGGGGGCAGCTCGTGCGGCATGAGCGAGGCCTTCGGAGGAGCAGGGGTCTCTAATCCAGCGTCGTCTCCTCCCTAGGAGTGGAGGGCTTCACGACGCAGGAGGACCAGGAGATGCTGTCCCGCATTGAAAAACAGCTGAAGCGCCGCTTTGCCATTGGCTCCCAAGTGTCAGAGCACAGCATCGTCCAGGACTTCACCAAACAGGTGAGCCTAATGGGTGTAGCCCGTCCCTGGTGGGGACAGTCTGAAGGGCTGTGATACCAAGACCCTACAAGACAGCTATGGCCATGAGGACTCTTTCCTGAAATGTGGCCAGGCTCCTGCTGCTGCTTGTGTACCTTCCCAGTCAGCTGGGTGCCAGGGAGTGGTGTGAAACCAGGGAGTGGTGTGAAACCAGGGAGGTGGGTGACTGTCTACGGCAGGGGTCGGCAACCTATGGCACGCGTGCCAAAGACGGCACGTGAGCAGATTTTTAATGGCACGCTGCTGCCTGCTGGGTCCCAACCGCCGGTCCTGCTCGGCCCGCTGTCGAACCCAGGCCGGGACCCCAGCCGGCAGCAGTGTGCCATTAAAAATCCTGCCCGCCCCAGCCTGCTCTTTTCCCCCCGTCCCCCATGGGGGCAGGGTAAAGAAACTTGGTCCTGCTGGCTGCTGCTGCAGGGCAGGCAAGCTCCCCCCTCTCCTGCCTCTTCCCCCAGCGTGCTGGGTTCCTGCCCCTCCTCTGCTCCCTCCCTGCCACTGAGTCGGATGGCCCTTGCAAGGGAGGGGGAGAAGCAGAGCCGCAGCGCGCTTGTCGCTCCGGGGAGGAGGTGGAGAAGAGGTGGGGACGGGGCCTTGGGGAAGGGGGGGTGGGATCAGGGCATATCCCCTCAAGCCCCCTGCCGTGAGCCGCTCTGGGCAGGGAGCTGGGAGCACCCCCCCAGCCCTCTGCCCTGACTCCTGCACCCCCCATATTTCCACCCCCACCCTGAGCACCAAACGGGAGCTCCTGCGCGCGCGCGCACACACACGCGCGCACACACACTCTACCTGCACCCTCGCACCAAATGGGAGCTCCCCAGGTAAGCGCTCCACACCCAAACCTCCTGCCCCAACCCTGAGCCCCCTCCCTCATTCTAGCTCCTAGCCAGACTCTGCACCCCAACCCCCAGCCTGCTCCTTCACCCCCAGCCCTGAGCTCAGTGCACTCCCACCCTCAGCTCAGTGCAGAGAGAGAGGAAGAGAATGGGCTAGAACCAGGGAGAAGGTAGGTACCCACTTTATATGGGCAGGGCCGGGATCCCAGACCGGCAGCAGGCTGAGCGGGGCCGGCAGCTGGGACCCTGGCTGGCAGGAGCTGACAGATGGAACCCCAGCCCGGCAGTGGGCTGAATGGCAGCGGGATGAGCCACTCAGCCTGCTGCTGGTCTGGAGTCCCGGCCACTGGCCCCGCTCAGCCCGCTGCCGGTCTGGGGTTCTGACTGCTGGCCCCTTGCCAGCCGGGGTCCTGGCCACAGGCCTGGCTCAGCCTGCTGCTGGCCTAGGTGAACGGAACCCCAGGCCGGCAACTGGCTGAGAGGGCCGGCGGTGTAAGATCAGCATTTTAATTTAATTTTAAATGAAGCTTCTTAAACTTTTTGAAAACCCTGTTTACTTTACATACGACAATAGTTTATATATTCTATAACTAGACTTAGAGAGAGAGAGCTTCTAAAAACGTTAAAATGTATTATTGGCACGGGAAACCTTAAATTAAAGTGAATAAATGAAGACTCGGCACCCCGCTTCTGAAAGGCTGCCGACCCCTGGCCTAGGGAATGCTGTAGGGGTTCTCCATCCTGTGCAGCCCAACTGCCGTTCCAGCTCCTTCCACTGTTTCCACTGATATTGGAACAGTCAGAATGCCAATCGATGACGCAGAGAAGAGTTCATCCTGTATTACAAGCCCCTTCTCTATGTAAACGTCTGTCAGTCTGGAATGACTTCAGTGTTTGTTTCTCACTGGGCTACGGTGAACTTTCCTGGGTGGGCTGCAGCACCCACAGCTCATGGCTGTACTGTGAAAGGCTCATATGGGATTGTCATTCTCCTGCTCCGCTTTCTTCCAGAAATACCCCGAGCACGCCATCTACAAGGTGCTGCAGCTCATGATGCGGCGTGGTGAGATCCAACACCGCATGCAGCGCAAAGTCCTCTACCGCATCAAGTAATCTCGCTTCCTCACCCTCTTGCCGGTGGCCAAAACCATCCCGGGGAAACCAGGGCCAGCTGCTGCGGATGAGGATGCTCCTGAGTTCCAGCAAGATCTTAATGAAGAAGGCCCTGTAGTGCTGGCCTCTCCTGTGCATGGAAGAAGCCTCCAACTAGGCACCTAAATGGGAGGGCACCTCCGGTTTTAATCAGATTGATGGCAGGAAAGGCTGCTTGTCTTGTATCGCAGCTGCTCTGGGGAACATCATGATGACATTTTAATAAAACATTACAAAGCTTTTAGTTGCAATAAAACTTCAAATAAAAGATAACGTTGGTACCAATGGCTCTTGTGGCGCTTTGAAGAGAGCGGAGGGATGAGTTTCGTGACTATGTGGGATTCTCCATTGCCTTGTGATCTGTTCTGCTTTGCTCATGGCTATGCTGGGACTTCCATTTGCATTCCCTGGTAGCTGAGCCATTGGACACGTTTCCTCCCTCAAAATGGGCCTTCAGCCCTGTTGATTGAGGTCACACACACAAATGTAACTGCAAGGAGTGGCTTTCCAAGAGAGTTGATCTTTCCCATGAAACATAAATCTCATTAGTGCAGAGGCACATTATGCAGCCTGCAATGTTGGGTCGAGACATGCTGGCAGCCCATCAGTAACTGACTAACCACCGGATCCTGTTGTTTCTCCCATTTCCCAACAGCAAAGAAGGAAATCTGTTGCTTCATACAAGAGGTGGCTTGTTAAGCCCTTCTTTCAGTGTCTAAATGTATGTAGCTGTGCTGGGAGGATTAGCTCAGGTACAGAGGCAACTGGCTTAGATTTCTGCTGCAGCCCCTGCCTATGTATTGAGGATCACCTCCTATCATTACATATGGTGGCAGTCTTGATTCCACACACACAACACAATGGGTTTATCCTGCACATAGGGTCTTTCAGTATAGTTCTGTCCTAAGACAGTGTGGTAATTCTGCATCTGACACAAATGGAGTGATAGGTCTCCAAGCAATCACTTGCTTCCAGGGCCAGCATAAATAGGGGTGAGAATCTTGCGTGCAAGACTTAAAGTCCTTGAGGAAGAGTTAGACTTCTAGCATTTTCAGAATAGAGACACCTTAGCAAGAAGGTTGTACCATAACCTAGAAAGCAACTTTCAGGCACCCACACAATACATACTCATGGCCAGTAGAGGCCACTAAAGACCCAAGAAGCCCCTACGGTCATGCTGCAACCCCAGGACAGCTCTGGGCCATAACTGAAATGGAGAGGTGGAGCACTGTATTTATGGAAAAAAGAGTAAATCCTCTTCAGTTGGAGGGTTGCTAGTCATAAACTCTTGGCATGTGATTGGTCACATGGCACCTTTTGGCTAGGGAAAGGTTCTCTAGTTATTCCTTTTTTTGGTCGTGAAATTCTAGCTTAGTTATATTTATTATGCTTCCTAAGAGGCAGCGAAGATAGAGGAAAGGCCTGAGTTACTGTGTTTGGATCTGGATTCTACCCACAGTCAGGAGAGTTTGGATCCAGGATTTTGGTTCAATTAGGAGCTAATCTTGATCTGATCCAGATCCAAACTTCCCCAGCATGCAGGGCTGTTCTGGGTGTGTCTCTAGCTCAGTTTCCTCCCCTCAGTCTCCTCTTTATCAGCCATGTCAACAGGACCATCCCATCCAGGCAGTCTCAGCTCCTTCCTACCACCATCACCATGTGCTATCTCCACAGCACTCCGCATCCCACCAATGAGGCGGGACTGGAAACAAGCACTGGGAATGGAGCCCGTCTCTCCCTTACAGCAACATAAAGCACTGCCTATTGAACAAGAGTGTAGTGGGCTTTATGTTGCCATAAGGGAGAGAAACTTAAAAGGCTCCCAAACTTTTTCCACAGATAACATATTAGCAGGTTGTCATCACATGGCCCGTTTCCCTTCCCCCATAGTCACCCAGCCTACCTCCTCTCCTGTGTGCAATCGTAATACCTCTGTGGCCATGACAGCCATTCTTCCACACAGAAAAGGATTTTTAACTGCCTTGGGTGGTGGTCCATTTTGAAACATACATCTCCCTGTCTGCTCTGGTCTTTGTTTCATCTCCCCTCACATCTGTTCTGTGCCTCTGAGAGGCAAACCAGGAGGAAAGCTGGCAGCAGGTGCACATCAAGTGGCCCACTGACCATGGTTTTAATAATGGTCACTGCCCCGAGCTATCTCTCAGGTATTTCTTTGGTTCACCTTGAAAGCGGTTTCCCTGCTTTGCCAGCCAAAGGCCTATGAAGCCCTGAGACCATGCCAAGAGGGATTTCAGTCTGATGGGGTTCAAGCTGTGGCCTCTGACCTGGTGTAGGTGCCAACCGGGTACGGATCATCCAAAGGCAAATCATAACTACAGGCGAGTTCTTGTATATTTTGTGGCATGAACAAGTCCAGTTGCAGGGTGTGGCAGGAACCTGCCCAGCCAGCTCTGCTGTAATGTCTGTCCTGGAGAGGGATGATAACTAGCAGCTTGTAATGAAGGTGTGAGGCGTGGCTCCTGGGTGCAGGTCCTGAACACAAACTTCCACCTGTGCCTGGCTCTGCCAGAGGGGGTTGGAGAATGCGCCCCATTCGCTCAGCTGGTGGAACTGCTACCTTTGTGCCTCACCAGGCTCCCTGGTAGGAGGGTCTGCTGCCACAAAGGGCAAGCATGTGTCTGGCTACATCCCAGGGTCACCCTAGAGTCTAGCCACCAGCTGGCTGGTACAGCTGTTCCCTTGCAGTGAGGCAAGGAAGGTCAAAAGGCAGAGTGGCACCTGCACCAGTGTGGCTGCCGGAGGCTGAGGAGCAGCACCCTGGGGCCCAAGGGTTGGAACAAAGGAAAAGGTGGGGGGGGAGGGCTGAGAAAGTGGCCCAAATAGGGACTGACTCCATACTGGGCATGGCATGCTCCGCTCTCCCGCAGGAATAGGCTGAAGCGCTCAGCTTGAGTGGAGACGCAGTGTCCAATTACACATGCGGTGCCTTGCTGACATTTCCCAAATGGCAGCCTCCTACCCTGGTGCTCCGGAGGGGAAAGAGGTGTGGTTAATTGGCTTGACATTCACAAGCGGAGGGAGGTGTAATTGATACAATTAAGAGCCTGCCGGCCTCCCTGTCTGAGTGTACAAGAGGCCAAAGGCAGGGTCAGAGTGACTGAACCCTTCCTGAGAGCCAGCAACGGTAGATGTGGTCACGTCCTGGTTAATGGGCGTGAACGAACTGCAAAGCTACTGCTGCAGCTAAGACCAAGCGCCACGAATCTTCAAAGTGGGCTGTGGCAGTGGTAAGGGCTCCATAGTGGGCTCCGTCAGCTTGCAGGCTGAAGTGCTCCTCGCCTCTGGCATTCAGGGTTGAGACGTTGAGCTCCCAGGTAGCAATTCAGTATGCCCTCAGCCTAGAAGTAAGGGGTGGAGGTGTGCTCCTGGGCTTCCCATAGGGCAGTGCTATATGCTAACCGCATCCATTTAACCCACTGGAGGCCAACCAGTAACACTCAAAGCCAGCAAGAGGCAGGCATGGGGCGCACCCTGGAGCCCAATGGTGTTGTGAGAAGCAGGGAGTGACAGGGCCCAGGTGTTCAGGGGCAGAGTAGGACTCCTCTGGCCGATAGTGCTGTTGCCATGATGACCAGCAGCAGCTGTGTGAGCTCTTTTTGCTCTGCTTATTGATAGCCTTTGCTTTCTAAGGGGCTCCTCTTGGATTTGACAGCTGGACCCAGCAGGGACATGACTGGATGTGAGGGTGGGAAGAGGAATACAGGAAGGAGACAGGTTAGGGACCTCTGGTGTGGAGAGGACATGGGGCAGTGCAGCTGGGGCAAAGGCTCCACCAGGTTTAGCTGGCCAGTACAGCAATGCCATCCACTCCAAGGCAGCCAGGCGCCTGTTGACACCACAGGCCACGTGCTCCTCAGGGGGCTGTCCCGGGGAGGCAGTCTGCTGGCCATCGAAGCACACGCAGGCCTCATGCTGAGCCATTCATGCTCCTCTCCCTACTCCCATTTCCCAAGGGTGCCCTGCCCTGGAGTCAAGACCAGCTTGAGTTTTCTTATTTGTTTTTGTGTAAGGGCTCTGATAGCCGAGTGCTGGCGGTGACATGTTACGCAAAAGGAAACGTAAGAGAGGATGCAGGGGTGCTCATTGCAAACCATTTGACCTGACGCGGAGCTGACAGCATGTAGAAACCACAGCGCTCTTCCCAAGGGCTCCCGTAGTTCTAGGGGCTGCTTGGAACAAGCAGGGGTTAAAGCCAGGGACAGTACAGAGCCCCTTCCCTAGAAGCATGAGACCTCCTCTGTAGCCGAGCTGCGACTGCTAGCAGCAAATATCTTCAATGGCTGGTGATGGGACACTAGATGAGGAGAGCTCTGAGTTCTACAGAGAATTCTCTCCCAGGTGTCTGTCTGGTGGGTCTTGGCCACATGCCCAGGGTCTAACTGATCACCATATTTGGGGTCAGGAAGGAATTTTCCCCTGGGTCAGATTGACAGAGACCCTGGGGTTTTTCACCTTCCTCTGCAGCGTGTGGCACAGGTCACTTGCAGGTTTAAACTAGTGTAAATGGTGGTTTCTCTGTAACTTGAAGTCTTTAACCATGATTTGAGGACTCCAGTAACTCAGCCAGAGGTTAGGAGTCCATTACAGGAGTGGGTGGGTGAGGTTCTGAGTCCTGCAATGTGCAGGAGGTCAGAATTGATGATCATGATGGTCCCTTCTGGCCTATGAGTCTATAAGCAGAGCTATACCTCCCCTCCCTTTCCCCAGTTTGGGCGAGTGCTGTTCTCCCTGGGGCCCCGATCCTCTCTGGTTGATAAAGTGAGTGCTCCTCAGGCAGGGGAATTGGAAGTGGGAGCAAGAGGAGATGGTGCCTGGGTGGGATGGCCCTGGGATTCCTCACTTCCTTTCAGGGTGAGCACTGAATAGCACCTGAAGCTGGAAGAAAGGGAGATGTCCCAGCCAGGAGTCCACCTATCTGCCTCATCCAAAGTCAGTGGCTTCAGTGGGCTTTGGTTCAAGCCCAAGGAAGAGCTGTCCCTGTGCTCACTGAAGGGAGAGGGAAAGGAAACCTACTTATGCCAGCTGCTTTCCCATCTACAGCAGGGTGGTGGTGGGGAGAGAAACATATTTCACCGCCAAACAACATTGTTAAAGAGTTCTGGGTGAAAGAGTATGCTCCCACCTACTGCACTTTCGTGACAAAAACTCTACTTTAATAACACCTTAAGCCTTAGAACGTCTGGAAATGAATGGATCCCATCAGCTCCTCACTGCGATATAATCCTCACTCACGCCCTTCCTTCCCACCTGACTCACCCTGCCCACACACCCTTCCTTTGCCACTTGGTTTGTGCTATAATCGCAAAGTGCCACTGGATTTCTCCTGTTGACTTTATATATTGTTTACTGAATGTGCAGTTCAGATTGTGAAAGGGGCACAGTCCCAGGGTACAGCAAGCTAGGGCAGCCTGCGACGGGCTCTCTCTTTGCGTGATACGTTGGAGGAGCAGAAGAGTATTCCTGTGACTGGGGTGGAATGATTGATGGCTTTGGGGGTTATGAAATGTGTTGATTACAGGGTGCTGGGTTATGTAAGAGTGACTAGTATTCTCTAGCTACTACTGGATGGAGTTTTGTTGCAATAAGGAGTGCTGGGGTGTACATTACTGTTACTTTGTCTTGCAAATGAAATTCTGTAGTTAGTCATTTGTTTTTTTGAACATTGCACTTCTTTGGTAAATTTTGGGGGGCAAAATTAAGACTGGGTGGGAAATATCAGATGGGTGGGATGAGATTTATTACAGTAGTGCTGTATAGCTATTAAGAGATGGATTGTCCAGTGGTTAGAGCACTAACCTAACACTTGGGAGATCTTGCTCCCTGGTCCACCAGAGATTTCCTGGGGGACCTTGGGCAGGTCACATAGCCTGTCTGTGCCTCAGTTCCCCATCTGTAAAATGGGGCTAATAATACTTCCCTACCTCACATGAATGTTAACATTTGTGAACAGCTCAGCTACTAGGATAATGGGGACCAGATAAGTAGCTATATAGGAAGATGATCCCTACCCTAAAGACTTTAAAATCTAAGGTCAATTCAAAAGTGCTCGTGGTTTTGGGTGCCTCCAGTTTTAGGTACAAAGCTTGACATTGTAAAGAGGCTTGATTTTTAGAGCATGGGGGTGACTCATGGCTGGGACACGTCTCTTTCATCAGCCCTGGAATTCCAGGCTGCTGTGGTTTGCAGCATTGCGACAGTTCTGGAGTTCTGAGATGGCCCCGGAATGCTGTAATAGGGCCATATAGCCGCACCCAATTCATGTTGTACCTAGAGGAAAATGGTTGGCTCCTTTAGGATAATTCTGCAACAAGAGTAGGACTGCCAAAGCCAGAGAGAGCAAACAGTCACCTGAGAGCTATCGTGCGGCCTCGGATTGCCCCCTTTACAAGTTTGTGCTCAGACAGGAGCACCCAAATTTTGTCATAGTGAGGGCCAGGGTGCCAACTTGCTGAGGATTGACCTGATTTGTTTAAAACGAAGCCGGTGCCTATATATATAGGTTGGACATTAGGAAAAACTTCCAACTGTCAGGGTGGTTAAGCACCGGAATAAATTACGTAGGGAGATTGTGGAATCTCCATCACTGGAGATTTTTAAGAGCAGGTTGGACAAACACCTGTCAGGGATGGTCTAGATAATACTTAGTCCTGCCATGAGTGCAGGGGACTGGACTAGACCTCTTGAGGTCCCTTCCAGTCCTATGATTCTATATTTCATACCGAGGAGTGCTCCCTGGATACTACAGGTGCCAGCATGCAGATTTGTACCAGACTGTTTGGCTCCCCATGGGGCACTGAATGCAAAGACCGGTCATCTCTGTGAGCCACACTGGGTGGCAGTAGCCAGTAGCCTCACTTCAGGCTGTTGTGACTAGGGGAAACTCGCTGGCCTGGACTCTCCACACGCTTACCCTTCAGTCAGGAGTCTCCCCACTGAAACACGCCAGCGGAGCTACACTGCTGTAAAACCAGCATAGCTGAGAAGAGTGGCTGAGTCATGTCTGCATCACTTAGCTGCTTCCCATCACCAGGCCCTGCACGAGATGTGGCGATGTGGTGACGTGACCTCTGCAGGAGACTTAAGTGTCATTTAATTAAAATAAATAAATAAACTGTGGAGTCATGCGAGCTGTTGCTACAGGCGGTGAGACAAACAATGGAAAAGAGGAAATGCTGGTTCTGATGCTTCCAGAAGCAGCGTGATCCAGTGGGTCAGTCATTGGACAAGGACTTGGGAGAGATGGGTTCTGTTCCCAGCTCTGCTGCTTGGTGACCTTAGGCTAGTTACTTCACATTGATCTGCCTCTGTTTCCCCTCCTGCTGTTTGCCGTTGTCTTCGTTGTCTATATAGATTGTAACATCTTCACAGCAGGGACTGCCTCTTGCTCACTGTGTGTCTGCACAATGCCTGGCACAGGGAGGCTCTGATCTCAGTTGGGGGTCTAGGTGCTACGGTAATAGAAACAATAAATAACAGCAGCACATGTAGGGGTCCGCTCCAGTTCTCAGTGTAACCAGCAGTGGGAGATCGGGCAGTCTCATCACAGTGGGACTCTGGGAAGCCGAGAAACTTTCATTCATTCCTCTGTGAAGTGCCAGCAATGAGAAATTGGAAGAGAGAGATCTGTGGGGACTGCAAACCATGGGGATTTAAGAGTAAAAAGTCATTCTGGTTTGTGGCCAAAAATACAGCCAGGCCCTCAGTGGCATTATACTGTGGCTCTAATAGAAGGAGCTGTTCATATTAGCCTTTTGGTTAACCATGGGACAGTTGTAGAGTTGCAGATATATCCTTGGTGCCAGAGCTGACTAACTGAAAGCCAAGAACAGAAACCTGCTCTGGTGTTGAAAACAAAGTTGGTAACTAACTCCCACAACTGCCTCCCTGTGATCCCCTAATTCCAGGTCTATTTCCCTCATAATTCCAGATCTCGCTCAACTCCACAAACACAGACCCCTCTCCCTCTCCCTCCTCTGTTGTCCAGGTCTCTTCCTCCCCAGTGCTCCTATCAGTTCTCATTGTGTTCCCATCCTTTGTGATCTTGTTCCAGATCTCTTCCAACAAACTCCGTTATTCCCTCTTTACCTGTTTTTCCCCCACACACACTCCACCCCCGTGTTCGCCTTGTGCCAGGTTCCTATTAACTTGCCTTGTGTCAGGTCCCCTCCCACACACCTTTCTGAGTTGGGCTGTTGGCCTCTGGCTGCCTTACAGAATTCCCAGCACAGCCCATGGCTTCTATGTTCAGGCCTGCTGGGTTTGCTCAGGGGCAGGACAATGAAATGGAATGCTCTGTATCGATTTTTACAGCTGGTTATTAGGAAGTCCCTCATGGGCCAAGGGACACATGTCCGAAACTGCCCCGTCCAGCCTTGTGCTCCCCCTTGGCCCACTCCCCCTCCAGCTCCAGTTCAGCATGGCCACCCCCTCGCCGCTTCCTATTCCTGGTTTTCGTCTCTGCTTCTTCATTTTTAACACATTCTGCTTTCTCTTTTCCCTCATTCTTTCCCTTTGCCTGGCCTGGTTTCTTTCCTTTGCTACCTGCCCCAGTGGTAGAAATGCAGAACCTCCCCCACCACCCCATTTTATATTGGCCTCCCATCTATTATGTCCTCGAAATTCTACCCACCTACACAAATCCCCCCAGTCTTCCTGACCAGGACCGTGGAACTAGCAAAGCAGGAACTGTCCTAACCTCATCCAGTCCCCCGCGGGACAGACAGAGCCTGTTGTGAGTGGACCCTATCACTGCATCCCACATGCTTCCAAACCAACTAAGCCTGGGCAACATCTGGTCGTTGTTTCTAGCTCTGGGACTATAGGACATCCTTCCTTAGGCTATGGTGCACTGCTGGCCATCTGCCCTAACCCTGAAACTGGTATCTGAGACCTCTTAAGCCCCCCCAGTCACATATATATAATCCCCCAGAGCTCCGCCAAGGCTGTAGTCACTCTGGGCTTCTAATTTAACCCCTTCAGGGAAAAAGTGGCAGGAAAGCAAGGGACACAGGTTTAGCAAAGGAATTTCTTAACCACAGAGACTTTACTCTTAAAGCACTTGAGAGTTACAGATCTTTGAAAATGGCATAAGTCCTGGGATGCCCCCTTCCCTGGTCTGAGCTGACTCCTTCCGTGAGTCCAAGGTCCGTTAGTGTTTCAGGCTGGGAAGAGGCCATCCTGCCCTCTTGTTCCTGCAAGCCCTTCAATTCTGTGTTGATGGTTGGGCTCCCTTGCTCAGAGCAGCACCCCACTAATAAATTGAGTCTCTGTCTCATTGCCATGTGCTCAGATGGAGAACTCCAGCTGCTTTCTTCCCTTGTGGGTCCTCTGTGTAGAAAGCCCATTGTTCCATGGGCCAGCAGCTGAGAGATAAGCAAATCCGAGAGCTCCAGATTTCTGTCTTGGTGGCTTCTCCATGAGAATTCTTCAGCAAGGCGTCAAGCACCATTCCCGGGCAGGGCTGCTGTCAATAGGCTTGCCTTGAGCAAATTCAGATGCGTTCAAAATGTAATACAAAATGGAGCTCATCATCTGATACGGACATAACCCACTCTATCACAGGGACCAGAAGCCACCCTTTCACACAAGATTCAGGGCATGCTAGCTGTGAGAGTTTTAACTGGCTATTTGTGGATGTCTCCCTAGAGGGGACATGATCAATAAACCTGATGGTTATTTACTTTGATACCAGTTCATCCTATGGTAATCCTAAACTCTCAAAATTCAAGGAGACACATTAGCCCTACTCTGTTTCTTGAGGATCTCCTAATATCTGTGAATCGCATTTGCTCTGTAGAAAAAATGGGGCTATCCAGAGCTAGTGATGTATGTTAGTTCATGCGCGCTCACCACCTGTGGGCCCACAGATCTTGTATATATCAGCTCCCTGTATTGTGAGTGTGCCCCGCTGGCCTCTGCTGGATGGAATCTATCAGCTTTGACAATGCGCCTAGAAAGCACTTAGGACAGTGCTGTCCTTACCATAAACAGAGGATCATAACAATGATGTTCAGAATATCATTAAGGCTGAAAAGTTAAACACCACAAGGCAGGATAGTAAACATTTACACTTCTTAGCTCAACCAGGGCTGGTTCATCTCGTGGACTTGCAATACCTACCCGTTTCCCTGTATATCCTGTTACATTTGTGCCTGACATACTGTAGGTACAATTATTTTGTTTATTAATAATAATTTATTTGTATTATTTGCACCACAAAGCCCCGACTGAAATTGGGACCCATTGGGGTAGGCACTGGACACAGCAAGGCACCGTGCCAGTCCTGGAGAGCTCACAATTCAAATAGACAAGACTGACAAAGGATGGGTGGGGAAACTGAGGCACAAAGGACACAAATTGCCAAGGGTTACCCAGCAGGCAGGGCTGGATTCAGCCATTACTGGGTCTTAGGTATGATGAGCAGGGATTGTGGGGGAGAGGTGATCAGGCCACATTTGAGCGAGTGGCATTGCAACCTGGCACATGGGGTTGCAAGACCACTTGGGTTTGGCCCAGCCAACCCTCCGTCATGACGGAGGGGCAGCCAAGCAAAATATCAGTGAGTAGCATTGTGCCCTGGTGCATAGGGTCACAGCACTGCTTGGGTTGGTCAATCCTCAAATCTGGGCCCTAGGCACATGCCTAATTTGGGTCTGCATTCATCTGGCCCTGCCAACAGATCAGTGGCACAGCTGGGAATAGAGCTCAGGTCTCTTGATTCCCAGGCCAGTGCCCTGTATGGCAGCGTTCACGTTGCTATGGAAACAATAATGCTGGCTTTGCCTTAGAATCATAGAATCATAGAATCATAGAATATCAGGGTTGGAAGGGACCCCAGAAGGTCATCTAGTCCAACCCCCTGCTCAAAGCAGGACCAATTCCCAGTTAAATCATCCCAGCCAGGGCTTTGTCAAGCCTGACCTTAAAAACCTCTAAGGAAGGAGATTCTACCACCTCCCTAGGTAACGCATTCCAGTGTTTCACCACCCTCTTAGTGAAAAAGTTTTTCCTAATATCCAATCTAAACCTCCCCCACTGCAACTTGAGACCATTACTCCTCGTTCTGTCATCTGCTACCATTGAGAACAGTCTAGAGCCATCCTCTTTGGAACCCCCTTTCAGGTAGTTGAAAGCAGCTATCAAATCCCCCCTCATTCTTCTCTTCTGCAGGCTAAACAATCCCAGCTCCCTCAGCCTCTCCTCATAACTCATGTGTTCCAGTCCCCTAATCATTTTTGTTGCCCTTCACTGGACTCTCTCCAATTTATCCACATCCTTCTTGAAGTGTGGGGCCCAAAACTGGACACAGTACTCCAGATGAGGCCTCACCAATGTCGAATAGAGGGGAATGATCACGTCCCTCGATCTGCTCGCTATGCCCCTACTTATACATCCCAAAATGCCATTGGCCTTCTTGGCAACAAGGGCACACTGCTGACTCATATCCAGCTTCTCGTCCACTGTCACCCCTAGGTCCTTTTCTGCAGAACTGCTGCCTAGCCATTCGGTCCCTAGTCTGTAGCTGTGCATTGGGTTCTTCCGTCCTAAGTGCAGGACCCTGCACTTATCCTTATTGAACCTCATCAGATTCCTTTTGGCCCAATCTTCCAATTGGTCTAGGTCCTTCTGTATCCTATCCCTCCCCTCCAGCGTATCTACCACTCCTCCCAGTTTAGTATCATC
Source organism: Lepidochelys kempii (assembly GCF_965140285.1). Classification (NCBI taxonomy): domain Eukaryota; kingdom Metazoa; phylum Chordata; order Testudines; family Cheloniidae; genus Lepidochelys; species Lepidochelys kempii. Next base: position 256,973,599 of record NC_136380.1, read on the forward strand.
CGCAAATTTGCTGAGAGTGCAATCCACACCATCCTCCAGATCATTTATGAAGATATTGAATAAAACCGGCCCCAGGACCGACCCTTGGGGCACTCCACTTGATACCGGCTGCCAAGTAGACATGGAGCCATTGATCACTACCCGTTGAGCCCGACAATCTAGCCAGCTTTCTACCCACCTTATAGTGCATTCATCCAGCCCATACTTCCTTAACTTGCTGACAAGAATACTATGGGAGACCGTGTCAAAAGCTTTGCTAAAGTCAAGAAACAATACATCCACTGCTTTCCCTTCATCCACAGAACCAGTAATCTCATCATAAAAGGCGATTAGATTAGTCAGGCATGACCTTCCCTTGGTGAATCCATGCTGGCTGTTCCTGATCACTTTCCTCTCATGCAAGTGCTTCAGGATTGATTCTTTGAGGACCTGCTCCATGATTTTTCCAGGGACTGAGGTGAGGCTGACTGGCCTGTAGTTCCCAGGATCTTCCTTCTTCCCTTTTTTAAAGATTGGCACTACATTAGCCTTTTTCCAGTCATCCGGGACTTCCCCGGTTCGCCACGAGTTTTCAAAGATAATGGCCAGTGGCTCTGCAATCACAGCCGCCAATTCCTTCAGCACTCTCGGATGCAACTCGTCCGGCCCCATGGACTTGTGCACGTCCAGCTTTTCTAAATAGTCCCTAACCGCCTCTATCTCCACAGAGGGCTGGCCATCTCTTCCGCATTTTGTGATGCCCAGCGCAGCAGTCTGGGAGCTGACCTTGTTAGTGAAAACAGAGGCAAAAAAAGCATTGAGTACATTAGCTTTTTCCACATCCTCTGTCACTAGGTTGCCTCCCTCATTCAGTAAGGGGCCCACACATTCCTTGGCTTTCTTCTTGTTGCCAACATACCTGAAGAAACCCTTCTTGTTACTCTTGACATCTCTGGCTAGCTGCAGCTCCAGGTGCGATTTGGCCCTCCTGATAACATTTCTACATGCCCGAGCAATATTTTTATACTCTTCCCTGGTCATATGTCCAACCTTCCACTTCTTGTAAGCTTCTTTTTTATGTTTAAGATCCGCTAGGATTTCACCATTTTCACCAATCATCACCATTTCGCCTTACTTCTGTGCATTTCATTTCTAGAGTCAGACAATTAAAACGTGGCTCCACAGCAATGCGACCGCGGCCACACTGCACCCGCGGCAACATACCGTACTGCATTCGGGTACCAGAACAACAGCATACACCTCAACGTCAGTGTTACATGCGTGCAGCCTGCTGCTGCCCCAGGCTCGGGTGGCACTGCCCCTTATCCACAGAGTCCGTGGCCATCGAGTCTCATTGCGTGATTCTTGCATCTAGCCCAACAATCTGAATGGGGGAGGGGGTGTAAATTCATCACCATCATAATACAATTCTATTTGTATTGCAATCCCACCCTTGCAAAAGTGCCCAGGGTGCTGATCAGCCATCATAAAAACAATTTCTCCTTCATTAATAAAAGAAGACCCCCAACAAAATTACAGACAAGGCAGGTAAACAAAACCAGCCACAACAAAACAATTCAACAACAGCAACTGTGGCAGTCATTTAACAACACCTCTGAAAAACAAATGTGAGGTCAGTCTCATACAGAGCTTTATAGACCAATAAGGCTCATTTATACCGAGTCCACCATTGAACAGGCAGCCAATATAAAGAAAGCAACGGGGACTGAATGTGATCATGATAGCTGCAACACATCAGCAACCAAGCTGCTGCATTCTGAAGGAGCTGCAAGGGGCAGAGCAGCACACAGGGAATTCCAATAATTGAGCCCGTAGGTCACAAGGGGAGGCATTGCCCTCACCATGTGCAAATTCTCAACCTTCATGCTGCACTAGTTTTTCTTTTTCATTTAATTGCCCAGTTTGATTTTCAAAGGGGTGGAGGGAAAAACAAAACAAAAAAATTGATTGAGTTTTTTCCCCCTCTAAGGAGACAAAAAAAAAAAGAAAAGAAAAACTTATCTTCAGGCTGAGAATGAACATGAGAAATTGCACCCAAAGGGGTAAACTTTTCCTGATAAACACCATAAAATTGGGGGGTTGGATGAAAGTACATCATTAGCCAGGCCTCTTATCCAGCGTCACTAGCATGAAATTAACATGCATGGTTACCCAGAATCAGACAGGACAGACATGTCCCAGGCTTCCATGTGAGCTGGGTGCATGTGAACCATAAGCCCATTGGAAGGCAACTGCAGGGGCAGGGTAACAGCTCTTCCTCTTGCCATGTTACTTGGCTTTCTTCCTGCAGTGACTTCAGGGGTGCTGGAACAATTTGTATCAGTGGTGGGCAACCTGCAGCCCATGGGCTGCATGCGGCCCGTCAGGGTAATCCACTGGCGGGCCGGAAGACAGCGTTTACATTGACCGTCGGCAGGTACAGCCGCCTGCAGCTCCCAGTGGCGGCGGTTCGCTGTTCCCAGCCAATGGGAGCTGCGGGAAGCGGCGGCCAGCACATCGCTGTGGCCCGCGCCACTTCCCCCAGCTCCCATTGGCCGGGAACGGCGAACCACGGGCACTGGGAGCTGCGGGCGGTTGTGCCTGTGGATGGTCAATGTAAACACTGTCTCATGGACCACTAATGGATTACCCTGACGGGCCATGGGCGGCCCATGGGCCACAGGTTGCCCACCACTGATTTGTACAGTGGGGATACTGAGAGCCGTTGAACCAAACTGTAAAACCAACTGGAACCCACTTCAAGCCAGGGGGAACCCCTAGTTCCAGCACCTATGTGACTTTACTTCAGTTTTGAAGCCTTGCTGGCAAAACCAGGCATTCTGGGCTCTGGATATTTGTCACCCTGCGCCGGAGAAAGGGTGATTTCAGACCAAGAAACAGACCCATGAGCAAGAACTCAGCCATTGGGTCCCTCATCTATGAGAAAAAGGGAAAATCTACTAGTCTGGAACTTGTGCTGCTTGCCTAAATCCTGGACACACAACCTAAAGAATTGACCCTTTCACCTCCTTGCTCCTCAGAGGATAAAACTGTTTCCTGTTTATTCTGGGGACAGCTGTGCGTTCAGAGGGGAGAGCTGATGTACTATGACTGCCTAGGCTGGTGTTTGGAGTTGTTTTTCAGGGATTATTTGTCTGTTCGCTTGGGCTTTCAGCAGCTATTAACATTTATCCCTTTAGGAACTTGGAACTCCCAGCCAGCTCTTGGATGCCTGGGTCCAGGGAACACTCACTGTCCCCTCAGCCTGATTACCTCTTACATAAGGGACCTTTTCAGAGGAGAGGCAGACTCTTTGGGCCAGATGGGGATAGACCCTTGTGTAGGAATGCAGCTGCATCTAAGGAGCCTCCCTACCCTTGTGTACCCTGTGCAAGGGCCTTTTGCAGTGGCAGTCCCTGTGCTCCAGAAGGCCCCTTGGGGCGGCCGGCTTACACTGCACCAAGGTGGGCCAATGCCTAACAGGCATGATAAAGGCCTTTTGCAGTAATGCTGGTGCATTGCATGAAGAAAAGGGAAAGCCTGGAGCACTGAGGGAAGCTCCCGTGCAGTCAGTCCCTGGGGAAAGGTGAGCCAAGGAATGGGAGGGAGGGAAATCATCAGAGAAGTATCATCAAGTCAGGGGCCCAGTTCATTACTGCACCACATCCCTTTTATGATGTCTCTACTGGAGTCAAAGGGTCAGAAATAGAGTGGACCCAGCCCTTGGGTAATTCCTGATATAGGGGGTTTCCCTGGCTAGTGTACAGCCACCGTAGCTGGTCCTATGCCACCCTCACAAGGGACGCTTTAGCATGTTGGGTAGGAGAGGATGGGGCTGAGGCCAAGTGCTGCTTCACTCCAGGTATTCCCTGTGGCCACAGTCGCCCCTTGGGCAGAGTGCCATTGGAGACAGCCTTCAGATTGCTATAACCTGCACCAGAGGCCAAAATGACGTTCCGGTTAGAGGAGGTGCAAAGGTGACTTAAAACCACCTTTGCCCGCCCCCACCCCCCACCCGCAGGCTCACCTCTCAGCCTTTACATAAGAACAGACATATTGAGTCAGACCAAAGGTCCATCTAGCCCAGTATCCTGTCTTCTGACAGTGGCCAATGCCAGGTGCCCCAGAGAGAATGAACAGAACTGGTAATCATCAAGTGATCCATCCCCTGTCACCCATTCCCAGCTTCTAGTAAACAGAGGCTAGGGACACCATCCCTGCCCATCCTGGCTAATAGCCATTGATGGACCTATCCTCCATGAACTTATCTAGTTCTTTCTGTTATAGTCTTGGCCTTCACAGCCTCCTCTGGCAAGGAGTTCCACAGGTTGACTGTGCATTGTGTGGGGAAAAAAAACAAACTTCCTTTTGTTTGTTTTAAACCTGCTGCCTATTAATTTCATTTGGTGACTCTTAGTTCTTGTGTTATGAGAAGGCATAAATAACACTTCCTTATTTACTTTCTCCACACCAGTCATGATTTTATAGACCTCTATCATATCACCACCCCCCATAGTCATCTCTTTTCCAAGTCATATTAATCTCTCCTCTTATGGAAGCTGTTCCATACCCCTAATCATTTTTGTTGCCCTTTTCTGAACCTTTTCCAATTCCAATATATCTTTTTTGAGATGGGGGCAACCACATTTGCACACAGTATTCAAGATGTGGGCATACCATGGATTTATATAGAGGCAATATGATATTTTCTGTCTTATTATCTATCTCTTTCCTAATGATTGCCAACCTTTAGCTTTTTTGACTGCCACTACACATTGCGTGGATGTTTTCAGAGAATTATCCACAACGACTCCAAGATCTTTCTTGAGTGGTAACAGCTAATTTAGACCCCATCATTTTACATGTATAGTTGGGATTATGGTTTCCAATGTGCATTACTTTTCATTTATCAACACTGAATTTCATCTGCCATTCTGATGCCCAGTCACCTAGTTTTGTGAGATCCCATTGTAACTCTTCACAGTCTGCTTTGGCCTTAACTATCTGGAATAGTTTTCTATCATCTGCAAATTTTGCCACATCACTGTTTACCCCTTTTTCCAAATGATTTATGAATATGTTGAACAGTACTGGTCCCAGTACAGACTCCTGGGGGACTCTCTCCATTCTGAAAACTGACCATTTATTCTTACCCTTTCTTTCCTATCTTTTAACCAGTTACTGATCCATGAAAGGACCTTTCCTCTTATCCCATGACAGCTTACTTTGCTTAAGAGCCTTTGGTGAGGGAGCTTATCAAAGGCTTTCTGAAAATCTAAGTACACTATATCCACTGGATCCCCTTTTCCACATGCTTGTTGACCTCCTCAGAGAATTCTAGAAGATTGGTGAGGCATGATTTCCCTTTACAAAAATCATGTTGACGCTTCCCCGACAAATCATATTCATCTATATGGCTGATAATCCTGTTCTTTACCATTGTTTCAACCATTTTGCCTGGTATTGAAGTTAGGTTTACTGGCCTGTAATTGCCGGGATTGACTCTGAAGCCTTTTTTGAAAATTGGTGTCACATTAGCTATCCTCCAGTCATCTGGTACATAAGCTGATTTAAATGATAGGTTACATACCACAGTTAGTAGATCTGCAATTTCAGATTTATGTTCCTTCAGAAATCTTGGGTGAATATCATTTGGTCCTGGTGACTTATTACTGTTTAGTTTATCAATTTGTTCCCAAACATCCTCTAATGACACCTCAATCTGGGACAGTTCCTCAGCTTTGTCTCCTAAAAAGAATGGCTGAGGTTTGGCAATCTCCCTCACATCCTCCGCTATGAAGACCGATGCAAAGAATTCATTTAGTTTCTCTGCAATGGCCTTATCGTCCTTGAATGCTCCTTTAGCATCTCGATCATCCAGTGACCCTATTGGTTGTTTAGGAGGCTTCCTGCTTCTGATGTACTTAAAAACATTTTTGCTGTTACTTTTTGAGTCTTTGGCTTGCTGTTCTTCAAATTCTTTTTTAGCCTTTTTAATTATATTTTTACACTTCACTTGCCAGAGTTTATGCTCCTTTCTATTTTCCTCACTAGGATTTAACCTCCACTTTTTAAAGGTTGCTTTTTTGACTCTCACTGCTTCTTTTACAAAGAGTCCAACTCTGGTGTGGGAATCAGTTGGACTTCAGGGATGTATTTGTCCCTCCCCAGCTCTTTCTGATCACTCCATTTCCCAGGAACAAACAAGAGATGTAGGTTTGAAAGACACCGCTCTTTGGTTGTAAAGAATCAAAGGTAATTTCACACAGGAGGGAGACGGCACTGCCACCTCAGATGTCACTGTACCTTGCTTCTCACATCAGGGTGCCTCTCACAAACACTTCCTTTCCCTGGTCTTGCCTAAAAGGACTGTGTTCTTCAAGTGTGTTGTTGTTTCTAGCCAAATGCCGCACTGACCCAGACTCAGAAGCAGTGGTGGCCAGTGACCCAGGAGGCGGATTTGTACACAACACAGCTTGTGCAGTTGACTATGAATTGCTGTGATGAAATAAAAATCAAAGCCTGACCCCCCACCCCAGTGACCCACACTTGGCCACTAGAGTCATTAGCAGCCTGGAATTGGGGCACCAAGATGTAGCGTGTAAAACAGAAATGTGTCTGGCTATCCAAATGAATCAATTGCAACATGCAAACAAGCAGGAGTCAGCCCTGGCTTGCAATCTATTAATCAACCTTATTTTCCAATAGCTTCTGTTATGTTCAGCATTCCCCAGCTGTGTGAGATTAGGGACTCACAGGGATATCTTACCGCACACAGGATGCAGCGGTTTGGAGTGTCTGGAATGTCCCCGCTAAGCATCAGCTGCTCATGCCTGGTTTTGGAAGAGGATGGTTGATGCATTAGCTGAGAGAATGATTTTCTGTACTTAGTCATGCCTCACGTATGCCAGATCCTACTGTACTTCATGTTATCCCACCGTGAGCTTCACCAGCACCTCCTTATCTATCAGCCCTTTCAGTAGGACAGATACGGATAGCAGGTTTTGTGGGCTTCATTGTCTGAAGATGAAAGTTTGGGTGGGTGGATTCTGGTGCTCAGAATTGGAACAGCTGGGGTGCTACACGTCAAAACTGAGGTGCACTGACACCCATAGAGATAGGGAGGTAGGCTAAGACTGACATAGCGGGGGATGCTGCAGATCAAGGCTGAGGTTCATTGGTAGAGACAGAGGGGAAGACTGAGGGGCATGGACAAGGCTGGAACAGCAGCAGGGCAGCAGTGAAGAGCTTTTGCAGAGCTGGGTGGGGAAAGCATGTGCAGGGTCTGTCTACACTATTTGTGGGTCTTAGCAGAGCGGGGCAACACTTTTCATGCAAAACTTTGAAAAATGCAGATTCAGGTTGATTGCCACAATTTACGAATTAGGTCAATCTGGGTGAATTTTTGTTGGAAAGAAAAGAAAAAAAATATGGAAGTGTTTCAACTCTATATTAGGATCCTTGCAGGAAAGGGTTGCTAGAAGGATAAAGTATTATTTTTCTATTATTATATTTATTATTCTTTATGATATAATATGTTATATTTTTCCCATGTTCTAACCTTGGGGCCACCCATTGGGATCCTACTGCATCCCCCGTCACATTGTACCACCTGCCACTGCAGCACTGTTTCCTCTTAAAGTTCCTTCATCCCACCCTTCCTTTATTACAAATATTCTTTAGCATTCCTGATCTTCATCCCATTGTACTATGAGCTCCTGCAGAGAGCAGACCTCATCTTGCCACATATGCACACAGCCAAGCACTTCCATGTGAAAAGAAATGTTGTTACCTCGGCAACAAAAGTTTTGAAGTCAGGGAAGAGTTCCGAACAAACCGATTGTGATGGAAAATGACACCTGGAATGAATATGCCATGTTGCTATGGCAGCCAGAATACTTAAGTGGAACTTGGTGTGTTGAAAATATAAAAAGATTATGTTTAAGCAAGTCCAACAAATTTGCAGGGTAGCTGCATAATGCCAACCACGTGACATTTATCTGTCACACATGGCTTGTGACTGAGCATAACACTTCCTAAACGTCGCAGGGCTCTTTTATGAATCTGGCATACGGCTAAATGAGATTGCAGTTTTTGTTAGACACTCTCCAGTATTATTGCTCTGCGTTTTGGCTAGTCCACATCTGCCCCCCCATCTTTGAGGTTCCTCAAGTTCCTTACTTGTCTTGGGTTTTGTTGGTGTTTTTTCTTTCTGTTACCCACTGTGCTTTCCTCCCAGAGGATCAGGGGTTTTTAAAACACCTGGCGATTTGTTCAAAGGACCTGGATTTTTCACCTGCTCACTAGTAATTTATACTTTAGTTTTTGAACATTGGGTGTGTGAGTGGTTTTAAGAACCTGGCCCTGCTTCACTCAGCTCATTGTCCTGATCCAGAGATGCTTTTTTCCCCCACTACCTATAAACATACTCTTAAATCATCTGGAAGGAGGCAGGTGCAGCCTGCATTGGAATCCTCTGTCCCCTGGAATGGACTGTGGGTGCAGCCCCGGGGAGGGAGGGGGCAGGGAGGAAGGGAAGAATCCTGAATTGAATTCCTGTGACCAGCTGGAACGGATTCTGGAAGAAGATTCTGAACTGGAGCTGTGTGCCCTGGAATGAACTCTGAATGCCAGCTCTGGGAAAACCTGGCTCTAAACTGCCTTTCTGCAACCACCTAGAGTTGCTTCCTTTTGCAACAAATGGGGAGGAAAGACCTGTCACTGGATTATTGTGCCCTGTTGTTACTCTTTATATGAACGATCAGTATTTATTTACTTTGTGCTTCTGATAATGCTCACAACTTGCTCTGAACTTTCAAACACAAAAGGAGGCATCCCTGCCTCAGAGAGCTCACACTCTAAAAATGCAAAGCCAATTTTAAAAAGGGCTGCAACATACAAAAAAAGTGGCCAGGAGATGATTAGCCATATCGTGATAAGATGAAGTTTTAGTGGGACAGTGGTGGGAGGGTATTTAATGTTATACAATCTTAGTGTTATATTCATGGCATACAGACAGAGAAGTTAGATAAAAAGCATAAAAAATACTCTTTTAGGAAGGTTGCAAAGTAACACTTCTTTATTGCTTAAAACCCAGAACTTTTATCACTGAAGAACCAAAACCAGAGAGAGACAAAGTAGGCTGCTCCCTAAGGCACAATTAGCCCCATGTTGCTCAAGGCTGGCTCTTAGCACCTTGGCTCTGCTAGATCCAGATTGCTCACTTCTTACAGAGACCTCTAGCCTGCAAGAAGGACGAGGGCAAAACGCATTGCATTTAAAGCGATAGATTATGATTTTAATACAGCTTTCTGTGCACCACACTTAGGCCCAGATACTGCAACTAATTCCATATGGATGGACCCTCACAGACTGCAGGGCACAGGATCTGCTCACACAGGTCTCATTGCAGGGTAAATGCATTAGATTATCCTACAGCCATTCCATCGTAGTTGCTGTAGAGGTAAGTCTGCAGAAGGGATCTGAAGTAGGAGAGACCTTGTGGAATGAACTCTGGGGGGAACACCCAGAGGGAAGAGGGATGTGGATTTCTGTGGCTTCTTGGCATGTGTTGAGACCAGATAGATAGGATCAGGTCCATACACACTGCAGTGACTACTGGCTCCCAAATCTTCCAGCCCAGCTTTAAAATTCACAAGGGTATCTTTTTCTCTGAACAAAGGTTCCCGAGCTGCTCCCGTTCTGTCTCGGTTGAGCTAAGTGCACACCTCTCCCTGAAATGTTCCTCTTTAACTAGAGAATGAAGGACACCGTTTATGTTGAGTGGTTTGGAGTGGACGTCACCATTTAAATTCTTAATTTAATTACTTTCCCTTGCAATGATTTCTGGTGTCTTTTTTTTCCCCTTGACAGTTTTATTATGGAAATTTTTTCCCCCTCTGGGCTCTCTTTTCTGCCTCCCTGCCGCATTTACAATAGGACTTCTTGAGGTTTTATCTCAAGTAGGTCAACAGAGGGGTTGGCTTATACAAAACATTCAGTTGGCTCTGAGGAGACAGATGGGGTAAAAGAAAATGTTAAATATTTCATAAAGATACATTGTGTTCTGTTCCAGTCGCCTCAGCTCTCCCCTCCCTCCCCCACCAACCTTCTCTTTTGTTTTTACTGCCTTTGATTCTGTGACAGCGCAATGAGAGGGTACTGATTTTTCTGTCTCATACACTGGCACTGCAAGCTTCCTCATAGCAGCGCTCTATCAGCGCCAGCCTCGGATTCTCCTGTCAGCTGAGCTTCCTCACGCTGGTGTCCGGCCAGTCCCCGCTCCAGACTCTGGTGCTGCAAGCTTCCAAAACAGCAGTGCCTTGTCAACGCCAGCCCTGAACTCAAGAATGTGAGCTTCTTCAACAATAGTGTTGTCACTGGCTATTGGGCCTCTTGAAATCTGAGCTTTCTTTCTAGTCTGCTTATTATTTATGGCTTACAGAGCACCCTGGCTATGTATGGTGCTTACATCACAGATAAAGATGGCTTCCCTTGCCCAAAGAGCTTACCATTCTGATTGGGGCCTCTAGGTGCTACCTCCATACTAACAATAAACAATCCTAAATTAAGGTGAGACCAAAAGGAGGAGAAGGTAGTCCAGAGACAGGTAGGAGAAGGGAGAAGACAATGGGATAATGTGGTCACAATCATCAGGGCTAGGTACATATGTAAACCCCAAAAGTTTGGGGAAATAGAACTCCCTCTATAGGGAAAAAGAGGAAAATCCTGTTCTGGCCAATGTCATTTCCATAAAATATAATCTTACTTACCCATAATTCCGTATACTGTGTTTTGCTGATTTAGCTGGAATGCCCCTGTTCTGCCTCCATATAAATTGATTGTTATGGTAATCGTACTCCTGAAAGGTAACAGGAAATGTGCAAGGTATGCCCTGGAATAAGTGGGTCACCCTGACTCTAGAGGTAGTGGGCCCTTGTTTGGGAACAGGATCCAATTCACCCAGAGATGGCGGAAGGTTTTGCTATAAAAACTAGAGGCTCTACTTCCGGCCCTCAATCTCAGGGGTCTGTACTGCTCTGGGTTCTACATTTGAAGATTTTGATTCCTGTGTGGAATGGTTCTGAAGGGCTGGACCAAGCTGAAGTTCAGAGCGGGGTGCAAAGCTGGCTTTGCTGCAGAGCCTGCCTGGACCAGGGTGGCTCGGTGTTGGTCCTGTCTCAGCACAGGGGGCTGGACTAGATGACCTTCTGATGTCTGTTCTAGACCTACATTTCTATGATTCTCTGCAGGGAGGCCTAACTGGACCGGTGGTGGCAATACACAGGTGACTCCACAGAATTTCAACAGGCATCATTGTAGAGATTATTGCATCTAGGACCGACCAGACCCACCACAACAGAGCTGATGTCATAGAGCTGGACCAAGTGGTATGGCGTCATGATCTGGCCTTCTCTGGTCTGGAGCAGCTGGTGAAAGAGAGCTAGCCCCCATGATAGCCCTTGCTACTCCTGCATCTAATTAGACCTGTGACTGCAATTTTAGAGGAGTGGGGGTTGCTGTGTGGCTAAAAGTTCTGGACCCAACAAGCCAGATAATTAATACATTGGAACCGTGGGGCTAACCAAATTCGTGACACACCGATTGGATGTACATACATACATACATAGGGTTTCTTTGTTTGGATTTTTCCTTCTCCCCTACAAATAAAAGGTACTTGTGGTTCCATGTTCCCAAGCACTCCTGAGTGCCTGCAGGTGGGAAAGAGCCACCTGCAATGGCGACCAGGGAAGTTGGATTTTAATTTCCCAGAGCCAGAAGCAGACAGGTCATGGCTCTAGGCGAGGCTTGAGATATCCTTCAATTTATTTTAGAAAAACGCCCCTGCACTGACTGTACCCAGCCCTACTTGATTCTATTGGCACCTGGCAGAAGGGCTCCTCACACCTCCCTTTTACATGAAAATTAGGTTTTGCAAAAGTGGAATCTGTCATGGGGGCCAGATCATTACGTGAAACAGGTTGGATCCAACCCACAGACTGGGTGTTTGACACCACAGTCTGAGATGCAGGTGAGCTGAAACTGGAAGGGTTTAATTATAGAATCTATGTGGGAGGAGATAAAGAGAGAGAGGAGTTGAAGATGACACCAGGGTTTGGAGCCGATGGGACAGGGAGGATGGCGGCATAGTTAACAGTTCCAGACAAAGGAGAAGGCGAAGATTTGGGAGGAATGATGAGGAGTTCAGTTTTTGCTTAAGCTGCTTGTATTCACTTTCAAGACCCTTCACAGTCTATCCTCACCCTCCATATCATCTCTCATTCGCTACTGAAATGTCGATTCCCACCTCTAATCAGTCCATGATACCAGCCTCCACTGCCACGCGTTAAATTGTCAAACAAGCACCTTCGTGCTTTCTCCCATGCTGCACCCCCCCCACCCCAACACACACACACAGGAGTAGCTCCCTGCAAACATTCACAGAGCTGCCTCATTATCCTCCATCAAACCCCTCCTCCAAACTCTCCTTTGCCTACAAAAGAACTTGACAACAGTTAGGTTGCTTGTAGTTCTGCCCAATACTGTCTCACTGTACTCCCCCACCTGTCTGTATCCATCTGTTGTCAATTGTCCTATACTTGAATTGTCAGCTCCTTGGGGCAGGGACTGTCTTTTTGTTCTGTGTTTGTACAGCGCCTGGCACAATGGGGTCCTCCTAGGCACTATGGCCATAATAAGAATTAATAATTATATAATAAATAATTGATAGGTTGCAGTGGATCGTCTAGGAGGAGATATGAGAGATGCAGTTGGAAATACAAACCTGAGGAGAGGGGGAGGAGTCAGGGTTGGAGAGACAAATGTGAGAGACATGGCGAGGGGTGGTAATTAAAGCCATGAGAATGGATGAGGTTTCCCAGTGACTGAGTATTGTGTTGAGGAGCAGGAGGGTGGGCAGAGTACAGACCCTTGTGGAACAGCGTCAGGGTTTAACCCCCATCACACCTGGAAGGTAAGGGATAAAACACCGATTAGTCATGCTTTACACCTGCGGGGGAGGGGGAAGGGGCTGATTAACTAATTGCCTCCTGGCAAGAAGAGGCGGAGCTAGGCCTTTAAGTAGACTGAAGGCACTCCCTTGAGAAGGGAAGACCCTCCCTCTCCCTGGGAAAGGCTTGTGGGAGGCAGGCTAAGGAAGGCCACAGGGACAGGATTAGGCCCTGTGGTGGGGCCTAGAAAAAGGGAGCATGATTTAGGGAGAGACAGTGGACAAGGCAGGACTCTCCTATGGAGGGACACTCACAGGGAGCAGAAGAGGCTCCAGGGCAAGGGAGTCCTGAGATTGGGTTTATAAGCAGAGAAGACTTCAGTAGGCCAAGAGGGCTGAAGACTTATTCAGTTTCATTTACGCTTGCTTATGATACGCCAGAAGGGGTCTGAACTTGGGTGACTTGGCTAGAGAGCTGAGCCACAGAAGATCTGGGGCCAGAGGCAGGCAGCCTGCAGAATGTTCTGGAACCAAAGATAGCAGCAACATCTCGCACCAACACAAAGGGGTGCTCCAAGGATGAGTGAGCCCCACCACAAGAACCCAGACATAGCGAGAGGGAAGAGCAAGGAGAGCCACAAAAGGAGACAGTGAGGGAGAGGGTGGAAAAAAACCAGGAAAGCCCAGTCTCTCTACAGCCAAGGAAGTGGCAGGTTTCTCGACTGGAGCACCTCATGCAAGTAGAGTGAGAAGGATGAGAACAGTGAAGAGGCCTTGAGGTGGTCACTGGTACCCATAGTGAGCATGGGTTCAGTAGAACGTAGGGGATGGAAGCCAAGTTGTAGGGGCTCAAGGAGCCTCAATGCCAGCAGGGAATTCAGTGCTGTGAGTCACTGGTCAGGAAATGGCTTTTGTTCCCATGAAAAACTTCAGCAAAATGTACAAACTAAAATTTCTGTTAAAATTTTACTTCAAATGTTTTTGCCTGTTTGTCAAAAAAACTGACTTCTGGGGGAAATTTTTGGGGAACAAAAATGAAAACTTTTCCATCTTTGATTTTTCAGATTTTTGACAACACTCCCCAAACTGTCCCTGACAATGGATAGTTCCTGTGGAAATTTCCATTCTGACAAAAAAGCCATTTTTCAGCCATAAACGTTTTGAACAAAAAGTTTCAACCAGTTCTAGCTGTGAGTCTCTTCATAGCAGTGCTTTGCCAGTGCAGAGCCTGGAGCGCTGAAACTCTGAGCTTCCTCATAGCCTGTCTTGTGTCTGACAGCCCAGGACTCCAATGGTGTGAGCTACCCCATAACAGTGCCAAGAGATCAAAACATTTCTTTTGGGGCATTTTTCTAAAAGTATCCCCCAAGAAGCTTCAGGGTGCTCTCCACCTGGTTATATAACTCTTCGCTGAGTCCAGAATGCAGTTTGGTCATGAACTCCCAGACTTAAATATTTACATTGGTGCTTCGCGTGGAATGTTTATTCCTGCTTCTCTGAGTTCCCTCAATTAAACAAATGGATATCGCTTAATGAAAAACACGCCTCAGTACAACTCCCTTTGCACTTATCCCCAGGTGTGGGGTGGGCAGGGGGAGGAAGAAGGGAAAGAAGAGAAAAAACAAGGGTGAGAAATATATCCTTGTCTTTTAGAACGGCAGTGTTGTAGTAGGGCCATTGTTGCATGTGTCTGTTAGCCCTGGCGCCGTTTGACTCCAGAGTTAACATTTATAAACCAATCTATTTATGTTAAAATTCTCACACCCATTATGGAACAAAAACAGAGCAAGATGTTTCTTCTTGCTGTGTCACCATGAGAAGTCCAGGTTTTTCCACTGTACTGTAGTGGGAAATGCTTCTTACCAAGCCCCTCTCTTGCTGCAGCAGGCCTTACTGGTTTAGGGTGGATGACAAGAACTTGCCCTCTGTACTAAAGAGGAGCCAGGGGCTTCAAGGATAGAGCTCATTCATGTTGTCCCATTGCAGCAAGTCTGGATTCAAGAGAAGCCTGACTAATATTACAAGTGACCCTTTAAATGAAGGTTCCCTACTTCACCGACTGAATAAGACTGTTATGGCATATTAAATAAAGACATGTTGTTTTTAAACTACACCACGGCAAGTTCCATGCATTGCTGAAAGCTCTTTGCAGGTGTGCTGTGGGTCCATGAGAATGACTGCAGTATGTGCAATATACCCAGCACAGCCATACGGGGGGATGGAGGACAGGTGCGTTGTTGGATGTGAGCTTACACACTTGTAGGGCATGAGAAGGGTTAATAATTGGAACAACATACAATAAGCAATCTGTTAAAGTGCAGTTATAATCAGAAAAGTGAATCTAGGAAAGGACAAACAGATCTGTTCCCTGTGTGTATATCTGCTGACTTCAGTAACAAAAATAAATCAAGATTTTCAAATATAGACACTTAACTTTAAGCTCCTAAAACTATGCTGAAGTCAGCGGAAGCTGCTGAGTACTCAGCACTTTTGAAAATTAGGCTATTAATTTAGGAGCCCAATTTTATGCATCTATTCTTTGAAAATCTTGGCCAAGGTTTGGTTTTGTTGGTTTTTATTATTTTTTAGCCCTGTTAGTCATGGAGAGCTAACACAGATATGAGAGAACAGTTTGGATTCTATTGTGCTAAAGTCAGAATTGTGAACTGAGTTTCAGTTCTGGTGATGATGCATGAGCTAGACAGAACCCAGGTTGAGTTTGCCAGGCTTGTAGTTAACAAAAATAAATAAACAATCCTTTTTACTTGTAAACTGAGAAATATTGATGCGGAATCCTTGGAAGACAACAAACACCGAACCCCATGATGATTTTATTTCTAGAGTAACGTTGTAAAGTACTTTAAATTTAATAGTAAAGCATGTGACCTCAACAACAACCAAAGAGAAAAGGAGGACTTGTCGCACCTTAGAGACTAACCAATTTATTTGAGCATAAGCTTTCATGAGCTACAGCTCACTTCATCGGATGCATACTGTGGAAAGTTTAGAAGATCTTATTATATACACACACAGCATGAAAAAATACCTCCTCCCACCCCACTCTCCTGCTGGTAATAGCTTATCTAAAGTGATCACTCTCCTTACAATGTGCATGATAATCAAGTTGGGCACAAATCCCAACTTGATTATCATACACATTGTAAGGAGAGTGATCACTTTAGATAAGCTATTACCAGCAGGAGAGTGGGGTGGGAGGAGGTATTTTTTCATGCTTTGTGTGTATATAATAAGATCTTCTTCTAAACTTTCCACAGTATGCATCCGATGAAGTGAGCTGTAGCTCACGAAAGCTTATGCTCAAATAAATTGGTTAGTCTCTAAGGTGCCACAAGTACTCCTTTCTTTTTGCAAATACACACTAACACGGCTGTTACTCTGAAACAACCAAAGAGCATCCTGGATTCCCCAGTTCTGAGTGATGGAGCAGGGCAATTGTTGAGAAAGGGAATTTGCTAGTGTTGGAATGTTCCATTAGAGGTGGTTTTTCTCTACCTAAAAAAAATTATAAATTAAACATTGTAGATATATAATATATAAGATAAGATAATATATCTGGAGAAAGAAATATAAGAATGGACATACAGGGTCAGACCAATGGTTCATCTAGCCCAATATCCTGTCTCTGACAGAGGCCACTGCCAGATGCTTCTGGCAGACAGAGGTTTAGGGACACCTGGAGCATGGGGTTGTGTCCCTGACCATCTTGGCTAATAGCCACTGATGGGCCTATCCTCCATAAACTTACCTAATTCATTTTGGAACCAGTTATGCTTTTGGCCTTCACAACATCCTATGGCAATGAGTTCCACAGGTTGACTGTGTGTTGTGTGAAGAAGTACTGTCAGGAATGAGGATCTGCAGTTGTGCCTGCCCAGTCACCAAGCAGCCAAAGAGCACCACTGGGTCATAGCCGAACTACCTGATTGGCTAGGGCAGTCAGGTGGCTTGTTCTTAAGTTCATCAGCTGCGGTGGATAAGCAGCTGCTCAGTGCACATGCTTGTGCATTCTCTGCCTTCTTGTGCTGGCCTCACTGCTCCTGCACTTCTGCAATCTGGATCCTGCCTTGCACCCAGCCTTGTTCTAATTCTGTCCCAGCCTTGCTCCTGCCTTCCTTGTCTCCAGGTAATCCAGTTCTGACCCTCAGCTTTGATTCCTCACTCTGACTCTGTCTTGACCCTTGGCTCTGGCATTTGGATTCTGACTCCATTTCTGACCCTTGCTCTGATTACTAGACCTCATTCCTGCTCCAACCTCTAGGCCAGATTGACTACACCCCAGTCTCCTGACAAGTACTTCCTTTTGTTTGTTTTAAACCTGCTGCCTACTAATTTCATTGGGTGACCCCTGCTTCTTGTGTTATGTGAAGGAGTAAATAACACTTCCCTATTCTGTTTCTCCACACCAGTCATGCTTTTATTGACCTCTATCATATCCCCACTCAGTGGTCTCTTTTCTAAGATGAACAATCCCAGTCTTTGCAATCTTTCCTCATATAGAAGCTGTTCTATACCCCTAATCATTTTCATTGCCCTTCTCTGCACCTTTACCAATTTTAATAGAGCTTTTTTGAGATGGAGCAACCAGAACTGCACACAGTATCCAAGGTGTGGGTGTACCATGGATTGATATAGTGGCATTATGATATTTTCTGTCTTCTCATCTATCCCTTTCCTAATGGTCCCTCACATTCTCTAGCTTTTTTCACCACTAGGACACTTTGAGCAGATGTTTTCAGAGGACTATCCATGATGACTCAAAGGTCTTTCTTAAGTAGTAATAGCTAATTTAGACCCCATCGTTTTGTACATACAGTTGGGATGTTTTTTTCCAATGTGAATGACTTTGCTGAATTTCACCTGCCAATACAGAAATAATTGGTAATAAATTACTGCTTATGGCTCCATGCACCATATTATTGTTGCTGTAGTGCAGGGGTGGGCAAACTCACCTGGGGCTTGCCCCGCTCTGGCGCTCCAGCCAGGGCACTGGGTCAGGGGCCGCACCACACAGCTCCCAGAAGCAGCTGCATGATCCCGCTCCAAGGGTCGGGGGCCCCTCCCTGCACAGGAGCCAGAGAAGGGACATGCCACTGCTTCTGGGAGCCGCTTGAGGTAAACACCTCTCAGCACCCCTGGGCCTCCCCCTGTGCCCCTGCCCCAGCCCTGATCCCCCTCCCACTCTCCAAACCCCTCGATCCCAGCCCGGAGCACCCTCCTATACCCCCAAACGCCTCAGCCCCACCCCAGAGTTTGCACCCCCAACCAGAGCCCTCCCCCGCTCCCGCACCGCAACCCCAATTTTGTGAGCATTCATGGCCCGCCATGCAATTTCTATTTCCCGATGTGGCCCTCAGGCCAAAAAGTTTGCCCACCCCTGCTGTAGTGTATACGTATGGTCCTTGAATATCATCTTGTTTGCAGTATGGGAGCCATCCTTTTTGGTATCAGTGAGTAATCCTGTTTGCTCTCTGAGAAGAGCTTGGTTTCAATATGCTCTCATCCACGGCCACTCATGAAATGACCCTCTGACTTCATTCCACAGATTAATTTGTAATACATGTTCTGGGAGCTTCGTACGTAAATGTTATCCAGAGTCTTATATAAGGCTTTAATGTACTTCTCTCCCACCATGCACATCCATCTGGGAAATTATTGATGACCATTTTGCAATCCGTGAACAATGATACAATTTGGCTGATGAATCAGAAGTTTGTTTTAGTTTTAGGCTATGTTTGTGTCCGTCTCAGTGGAGTCTGTCCCTCTCCTCTCCATGGTAACAGCTCTGCCTCTGACATCACCAGCCAAAATAGGACATGGAGGTTATAAAATCCCGTGGGGATCAGAATGTGGGAGGGAACTATGCAGATAAAATGGGAATAAAACTCGAGAGGAACTTTTTAACTCTTAGAACGCTGAGCAGCATCAGGCAAAGGACACCTGGAAGTTGTGGGTATTAGGGTTTGGCAGCTGGATAAGGTAGTGGGCGCTAGTCTGGATATTGAGCAAAGTTTCTGGCAGCTGGGATGAGGGGCTTGTGGGGGATCCTCCTCTAGAATGAGTCCTGATCCGCTCCGCTTCCCTGGTGCCAAAACCCTTCCACCTCACACTGATATATGCTCATGGTGAGTCCCACAGTTGGGGGCCTAAATTGTGGGGGTGGGATCAAGAAAGATAGTTGACAACACGGGAGGATGAATGAATGGCAGCAGAGGTAAGGGGTAAGCATGCTGGATATCACTGTTCCCAACTCATGATTTTTTTATCATGCATATTGCAATATTTGGTGCCTTCTTAAAGCCCCAGCTCCTGGAGGCAAGTGATTTATGTGAGCATCTCAGCTTTCATTTATAAAAGAGCAAATATCTAACCCTCATGGTTACAGAGAAAAGCCTGAAAATATGACCTGAGTGCAGCTTTAAGGCTCAGAAACCGGACGGTAAATAAAAAGAATCCAACATTTATTATCTGGCTTAAAAATCATTATTTGGGTTGGGGGAGCAGGCTGGCTCATGATTTTAGAAGACTTGGGATTGGCAATGCAGGGATATTGAGTAGAACTGGGCAGGAATGGTTTTTCTGTTCTGGGAAAATATTTTGAGATTTAGAAGAAATTCTCCTTCTGAATCAGGACAAAAAATCAAAATCTCAAAAAAAATTTCAAACTGACAAACCAAAAATAAAAATAAAATTCAGTTTAAGTCAATCAAAACATTTCATTTTGACACTTTCAAAACATTTTGTTTAGTTTTCAGTCATTATTATTAATTTCACTTTATTTAGCCCAGATTCCTAAACAAACCAAAATTTTTCATTTGAAAATGTCAAAAAAGGAGGTTTTGACCATTTCAGAACTTCTTTCCCAACATCTTTTCAAATCAAGAAATTAGTTGAAACTGACCCTTTCCTGTGAACAGATTCTGTGTCAACAAATCAGCATTTTTTGGTGGGAAAATGACTTGTCAAAAATTTCCACACCAGCTCTCCTATTGAGGATGTTGTAGGACAGGAGAGCTAGGATGAGTTCTTGTGTATTGTAAGACAGAGAAGTCAGAAGTTGGAGGAGACAGAGGAGAAGAAAGAGTCAGGAGGATGTTTAGACTTATCTCAGTTCCTCAATGCATTTTACAGAGTCTCTTGGTGTTCTAGGAGTTAAACATTTCCAGAGGAATGGAAACTCAATTTTAGCTTTGTCGGAGCTCTGTCTCATCAACACACTTTAAATAAATAGAAGCTGAGGATTAAGATGCTGCACATAAACAGAGATCTGTGTAATGTTGAGATAATATTCTGTTCACCTCACAATACTTTCCAGTGATGACCTCCTGCTTTGGGCATTTACCTTGAATTCCATGTTTCTCAAACATACCCGAACAGGGGCCTGAGGTGGCATGGAGCAAGACAACAGCGCTGGGGACACTTCAAGAGCAGAGTGGGAGAGGGAACAGAATAGGCATAACAAGGGAGGAGAGTCAGGTGTGTGTGTGGAGGGGGATATGTGGACAGACATATGATCTGAGGGAGGGATGCAATAGAGCTGTAGGGGAAAGGAGCTGTTGCTCCAGTCTAGGGAAAAGGGGATCATATTATGATTTCTAAAAGGTTGAGGAGAAAGGACAGAGATAGGGGTAGGGCTTGATGAAACATTTCCATCAAAATTATTTTTTACTAGAAAATGCCTCTCTGAATTTTGCTGAGAATTTTCGTTTGTCATTCTTTTAAATGAAAAATCAACCCCCAAAAATGTTTGGTTTTTGGTTTTTCAGTTTCCCCCCTTTCTCTCCATTTCCCACCCCCACCTTTTCCAGTGGAAATATTTTTCAAAAATCAAATGTTTTAATTTGGGCTTTTGCCTTTTTGCATCAAAAGAACAAAAAATATTTGTAGGAAATTTAGAAAGAGATGAAAATTTACCACCAAAATAAAATTTTCTTTTTTCAACCAGCTCTAGATAGGAGAAAAACACCACAAATGAGGGAAACACTATGGGCAACAGAGGAAGAGAAAATGAAAGTTAGAGGAATAGGAAGAAAAGAAAAAAGGGAACAAGGAAATGAGGGGGAAAGAGAGGAAAAAGCTAAAAGAAGCTGCATACATCTTTTAGGTGAGGGAATTTTATTTTATTCTTTTTTTTACATTTTATAAACTGAATTTTAGCTTCATCATAGATATTGGTACAATAGAAAACAATTTTTTTGACAGAATTAATGGAAACTTACAAAATAATTAAATGGGCTTATGCCATCTGCAGAAACAGATGGTAAAGCATTTATTTATTTAAATGATTTTTATGTACATAGCCATGGTATCTAGGCAAAACATATGTAAAAAGCAGCCTATGCATTAAATGACACTACCCACAACAGCCTATGCAAAGACATCCTATCTCTGTACTGTCCCAGCCCAACATAAGGAAACTCTGCCATTGATAAACCATCGAGGCCAACAAAGGCTTTGACCAAAAGGTTATGCCTTACACCATTCTCTGAGGGGGCCCTATCCTACTCCCATTGAAGTAAGTGGGAGTCTTTCCACTGATGTTAATGAAGTTGGCTCAGAGCCACAGGCAATAAACTCAGTGAACAGAGACTGTGAATTCCACCACAGCCAGGGCTTCCCACGTCTAGTGAAAATATCTTGCATCCCGTCCTCAAGAGTGTACATCTACACACTGTCAGCAACAGCATCTCAACTAATGTCAGCTGTTGTCAGAGTGTGTAACTACAGGCAGTCTCTGAGGTAGCCAGGCCCTGAACCATTACAATCAACACCTTGATTTGCTCCCAGATAGAAACCCACTGCAATTCATGTGTATTTGTGGGGGCGGGGGAGGGGGCAGGGAACAGTCTTCATGAGATCATTCAGATCTGAGCAAGGTATGCCCAGAAGTGCAATCAATAGCAATAGTTCATAGATATGAAGAAATCTGTGTAGCTATTTGTAGGTCAGTGTGTTTCACAAATGGAGGCTGAGTTAAATATGGAGAGGGGCTTTCAGAGAAGGGAATGTACAAGGGCCAAAAATGAAAGCATGATGAGGCCACTATCTGGGTGGGCTTTCAGGAAAACCCTACTGTTAGCTTTTGTAAGTACTTAGAACAAACTAATAGTTGAATGCCATGGTGTCACACAGCTGGGGCCAAGCAATGCACCATCTATGCACGCTCCCTCATACAAATAATGAAATTGTTGCATGCAAATTAGTGGTAGAATAAGGGTAGTGATTGGCTGCATTACCTCTGATATCAGAGTGGTTTAGGACTCTTGGCATGGCATAGAAACAAGCCTTACTGTCGCTGTACACCGCTCTGGTGTAATTGGTAAAGTCAAAATGTCTGGGAACTTAAATTTAGACTGTAACAGATTGCGAACCCAGTGATGATTGAACTTGGTGATACTCTGAACAAAAAGCTCTCAACTAGGCTTGTAGCTGTTTCCATCATTTCACAATTACTCCACAGATGTTCTAGGCTTCAGAGAGACACGCAGATGGAGTGACAATCCTGGAATCTTATTATATACGTTACTGTTGCTGGCACTATACTCTGGACAGTGTGGTTACATTATTACGGCTTCTGTGGCTTGAGTGCTCCTCTTTCTTTTAGTCAGGTAGATAACAGTCAGTGCTCAGGTCCTACAGAAAATAGTAGACATTTTTGTGTTTGGTTTTCTTTTTAATTGTGGACCCGGTGGATTTCCCCATGGTTTCTGGAAGCTGCAGTCATCTCCATCCACAGCAAAATACAAACTTTACAATATGAGGGGAATCCCAGGTGCTGACTGCTTGGGAGGAGGCACTTCAACATACTGAAAGATTGTTGATTCTGATTGGCTGAGGGGGAGAGACTTCCAAAAGCTGGGAGATTCATGAGTGTTGACTGGGTGAGGATGTATTTCAGAATAGTGAGAGAATCCTGGGTGCCAATTGGTTAGAAGAAGGCATTTGAGGGATCACTGAAGTTGATTGGTTGGGGACCCGGTACTTCAGAATGCTGGGAGAATTCTGGGTGCTGATTGGCAGAACATGTTGTATAATAATTTTGCTCATTGCATATCAGTACAACTTGTATCTGTTATTACAAAGAGCTAAGAACTGTAAAGCTACTACACGTGTTGTGTGATTTAACTGAAACTCCTTTTACAGAACTTCAGTCATTTAGAACATTTTTTATCAACTGGTATGTTAATTATGAGATGATGATAAATTTCATCTAAAGAGCGATAAAGGCTTTTCAAAGATATGACATGCAAAATGTTGCTAAAAGAAAATGTGACCTTCGGGAGCTGGGATTCTGGCACTAAATAGCTAGAAGGCTACTAGAGCTGACATCAGCCAGGACTTATGGCACACAGCCCTAATAATGATTCATGGGGTCTTGTCTTCCACATTCCCATAAAACATACACAATTTGTCTGTCTTTTCTGGGCTGTCTCCCAAGTGCTCTCTCAGAATTTCCATGAAAAGAAACTTACAGCATAATGGAAATATATTTTAAACAATACATGAAAAATCTTACTTTTTTCCACAGCTGGAAAAATTTTTTTTGCTGACTTTGGCTTTGTTGAAAAGTGAGGGTCATGGTGAATAAGTGACCGAGCTGGGAATTTTAATTTGGGGGCCCCCAGAGAGCCATGCATGTTATTTTATGGAAAAAACACCGCTTGCTAAGAATTGCTATCGATGGCCTTGCCCATATTTAAAAGTTGTACCAGGTGAACTTTAAATTGGTTTAAAAATCTACTTAAAGTTTAAATTGGTGCAAAACCTGTGTGGGGCCAAGGACTTCAAGCAGCAGCATCTGAAGGAGGTGACATCCAATCAGCATACAGAGACTGGGTAGATGGCAAGATAAGGACCTAGGCTGAAGTGCTGTGTGGAGTTCTGGAAAAGGATTGGAGGACCAGCAACAATCGACTGGTGGGTGGGGACTGAGGCCAGTGTTCTGACTGGGGACACGTCAGGTTAGCAAATACTGAGCCAACCTAATCACAGTCTGGACTAAACCTCAGAGCAAGGCAGCTGCCTGATTGTGTGCCACAGCCAGGACACAACTTGTGGAGGTTTTGAGTCTCGACAGGGATGTGGGGGTAAGTTAACAGGAACAATCAAGAGGAATACTGAGTCTGTCCTCTAGTGAAGACAAGCCCATGTTGATTTAGCTTAACTCAATAAGGAGCTGAGTTAAACTACATTGATGTAAGGCAGGTTTAAATCAAATTAAGAGCATCTACACAGAGTTTTACACTTGTTTAATTCAGTCAGTTTAAGGTCGTGCCTTTGGATAAACTGCTAGAAACTGGAACATGAACAAGATCAAAATGAGAAACGGGAGGAGAGGGAGGGGTGGCCAGCAGCAGCGGGAAGGGGACAGAAATTGCTCTGTGTTGATATGAGCTGGTTGAATAATGAGGAAACATATCTGTAAAGTGATCTCTAAAACACACTGGCAATTCAAGTAGGCCATATTCATGTCCCTACAACTAAAATACATTTCATTGTGAAAAGCTAATCCTCCCTTGATCTAAAAGCTGAACTTTGCTTTTCTACAATGTGCCCTGGGAAATTCCAACTTCCCTTTATGATGTTAGAGGACAAACATTATAAAAAAGCATAGGATGTAAACATACATCCATTCCCTTTTCATCACATGCCACTTATTGATAGAACCTTTGTGTTCAGACACTGGCTTGGTTCCATCTCAGCCCTTCTTCTCCTATGCCTTTATGCCTTCCCACAGTGAGGTCACGATGCTGGATCTATGACGTTTCAATCATTTCCATGGCAGCAGAATGTGATATTAGAGGGAAAAGGGGGATGCTTCACTGGGAGGGAGCTGTGAAACACAAAGATCAGAAATGACAGGAAGGTGCTGCAGGAAAAAATACAGTCCAAATAAAATACATTGTTTGTTCCACCCTTATTCTTTTCTTTCAACTTGTCTTTCTGTGTAGGCTGTAAAATCTGCAGGTCAATGACAAGTGTCTTCTTCATGGGATCAAACAGCGCTGAGCAAAATGTTGGAACTTAACAATGAAAAACACCAAGCCAAATGCTAAAGAATTGAAGGAGCCCAGGGGAGCCTTTTCCTCCCACCAATTATTTAGCGATCAGACTAGCTTTTATTATAAATGACTGTAGATCTGTTTGTTTCACGTTTGCTTTATTCTGTGCTGTTCTAGCTGTAGATGTATTTCCCTGGGAAACAGGCTTTGGCAGCACAGAGCTGCCAGGGTGCTGTGGGGAGCCCACACAGTTTAAATGCTCCGCAGAGCTTAAGAATTCTAGGGGAGCAGCACGTGAGATAGGGGGCCACAGCAGCAGGGTAGAGGCTTCTACTTAAAGAACAGCAAATGCCTCCCTGTCTTCCCACAGGAAATAGAGAATTACTTCTAAGAAATATTTTTCTTATTTACACCAACCGAGGATATGCCCTCTTATTTCTATTATTTCCAAGGGGGACTTTGATGCCAAAGTCCAACAGTTAGGCAGCACTGGCATTCACAACCCCCTACTCCGCTACTCCCTACTCCCCCTACACTGGCATTCACAACCCCCTACTCCGCTGCAACCTAATCCTAAGGTGCCTAAGGACTAGAACCCATTCTCCTCAGAGAATGCCATAGCCCTTGGCCTGTACGGCATTCTGGGTTTGGTCTCTCAAGCTCTTCTGTTGAAGCTATTCCACTTTGTATAAATAATTACATATTCATTGGGCCAGAGAGCATGTGAGAATGACTCTATAGCACAGTGGTTCAGGCCCCTACCTGGGAGAGAGGGGAACTGGGTTCCAGCTGCTGCTCCACTAAAGCTTTCTAATGCCGCAGTCCCCCTTGTGAATCTAGCCCCTAGTCTTTCTGTGCCTCAGTCTCCCATCTGCAAAATGGGGATAGAAGCACTGCCCTACCTCAAAGGGGTGCTGTGAGGATAAATACATTCCAGATTGTAAGGTGCTTAGGTACTGTGGTAACATGGGCCATCAAAGTACCTCAGCTAGCTCACACACCTGGATATCTGTCTTTTAGGTTAGACAATATCTTATTTAAGTGCTGAGTCACTATGGTTACAGATAAATAATGAACCTTACTAAGCAGTTGTATTGTTAGGGTACAGTACAGGACATAATCAGCATACATGGATAACTAATATCCACATCAATGCTGTGCATTATAGAGAGTTTAATCACCCCTCCAGTGCCTTCCTGAATATCTAGGACCCACTTAGCCCACAAACTGACTAGCAGCTTCTGGGAACATGAAGCAATAAGAAAATCAATTTTGTTTTGCAAACATTTCTGCTTTTGAAATCCAAATTTTTTTCTAATGCAAGTCATGACTAGCATTAATCCCAGCCACTATCCTGGAAACATTTCTTTTGAACACCTCCGAAGTGATTTTCTTTTTTAAAAAAGAGGTATCTGTGCATAGTCTTGAACTCGCTCCCCATTCCATTAGATCTCCCTTTCCCCACTCGGTCCTGGAAGACTTTTGTAAGTTGAAAGCAATGCAGGTTATTAACCATGCAATATGCTTCTTACCCACACATTTTTTCCAGTGATAAAAATCTTCCTGATACCGAAGTGGGACAATCAGGAAAGTGAGTCACTTGTAGAACCTTTGGGGATGCAACTGGAGGAGGCAGCAAGGTCTATCAGCTGGGGCACTAGACTAGGTGTTACACCCTGGCTCTACCATCGACTTGATGTGTGGCCTCAGGAAAGTCATGTCATCTCTGTGTCCCCTTTCATCCTTTGTCTTAGCCTGTAAGCTCTTTGGGACAGTGACTGTCTCTCCGTGTGTGTGCACAGTGCCTACTTCAATGGAGCACTAAGTTCAATGCCTCTAGGTGCTATAGCAATACAAATACTAAGCAATAATCATAACCTGCTTAACAAAAAAAATCTTCCAAATTAAGAGTCCTGTACTCATCAGGTCCTGGAAAGCCACTAGTCTGATTATGTCAGGGTGTAGTTTATTCTGAAGAGGATCTTCTTTAGCTGTGTCCTCCAAATCCTGAAACAGCGCATCATGGAGCTATGGGGGAGGGGGTGGCAATGACAGTGGCAGCCTTCCTATCCCTGCCAGATAATTCAACATGTAATCTTTTTTTGTCTGCTGCAGTACTGGTTTCCTGTAGCAAGCCCAGTGTTCTATTGCAGCCTTATTTGAAGTGATTAAGAAATTGCCAGAGTTAAAGCCTGACTCCTGAAGTGGATCCTCAAAGGTACAACCCCCTTGTGTCTCATGACACATTCCCCCTAGACTGCAGTCGAAAAGGAAGCGGTGATCGTTGTTTGTTTGAAGTTGAATTTTATTTCCCTTTGAGCATCTGAGTCTCTTATCAAAAGTCAGTTTCCTGTTGCCTGATGCACGCTGAGGAAATACAAGCTAAAGAGATCAATCAAGCTAAAAATCAGTGCAGACCAGGAGCTGTACCTTCTCAGGAGCTCTAGCTTGAAGTAGTTTGAGGCACATCTTCCATTTTAGGAAAAGCTCACAGGAAATTTCCATCTTAAAAAACAACAACATGCCTTTCTATAAGGTAGCAATAACATCTGGTGTCTCCATGGCATATCTTCTCCCAAAGGCTTGCGAATAGCTTTACAGTCCATACACTCATGTTCCAAAATCAATAACAAGTATTGCCTTTGATTTCAATGGGCTTTAGATCAGGCCCATATATGCAGAAGGAATTACTTCACCCATTACATTCACCTTCTGGGGTGAAATGTGTCATCTGCTTAACAGCATGTGGCAATGTTGAATAGTGGTTTAGGACAGGAAGTGAAGGAGAATACCACATCCCAAACTGTGGGAAAAATCTATGTAAAAAGATTATAATTAACCAGATTGGAATTTGGCCAGGATACCATGGTTCACGCCACTACTCTTTCAGAAAGTGCTGTTGCGTCTTAAATGACCATAAGTGGTTAGGATTAGGAACTTGGTTTTATGTCTGATCTGTAGTTCAGGAAGTTTCCAGATACCCAAATGTCTCCTACTTTCCCATCTGAATCATTAAATTCAATAGCTGCTCTAAGCAGCTGAGGAAACGTTAAACTCATGACTCCTTTTCTCTCATGAATCAGCACTGCACTAAAAAAAAACCAGTAATTTTTATTAATGCTGTGAGCGGAAGTTGATTAAAAAAAGAGAAACATTAAAACAAAAGGCCAGAAGTTGTACACAGCAAGACATTTCACAGATTGTTTGTTTAACTAGGAAACAAGAATCTTAATAAATCAGGGCACATTTTTAACCTTTAAAAAGTTATTCTATTCCATCTGTAAATGGTTTAACAGGGGAGACAAGTCTATACTTCCCATCCCAAATTTCTGTCAGTTCCCTATGAAAAAGACCTCATAAAAGATTTTCTCATTTTAATGTTTCATGTGACACCAGTGTTTATGAAAGGTACCAGACAGGCAGCTCCAAAGAAAGAAATCCTCAGTTTATGCATAGAAGAGGTACGTTTGAGGCGGCATCGCAGTGCAAACTATTCCAGGTTTAACCTGCCTTGGAGAAAATACATATAACGATGTGAAAAGGGGATTTCATTCCTTATGGCCCATTCACTCCTTGGGCTCTCTGCTGAGAATACCAACAAGGGTGCCAAGCGCTACAGCGGCTTTTGATGTGGCCACCTATTCACTGACATTCGGCTCGAGACCCACCCCCTCTCTCCATTCACATGGCTCACCAGAAAGTCATCCTACTTCCAGTTATTCCCAACCAGGGCTGGATTTGAAGCAGCGACTAAGGCCCAGATCCTCAAATGTATTGAGGTGCCTAACTCCCTGAGTCAGACATCTCAATACCTTTGAGGATCTGGGTCTAAGGGTTTATCAGTCCCCACATTCAGTCCATTCACAAGGATTCATTTAGAAGTTTATTCTGTTGCATTTCTGTATAGCTTTGGATTTGGCTGTATTTTCAGTGGACAGCACCAAGGAAGGAGGAAATGCATTGTGGGAGGCATATCATTATGGAATAATTATACTAAGATATATTGTGTGGCTGTAAGGAAGGTGGATGAGACTAGCATCCAGCCTCTATGGCAATGGCTGATCAAGGAGACCAGTAAATGTTGTGGATATACAAAATAACCAGCAAAGAGGCGAGCCTCCTTAACTGTTATTCTGAGGAGACTGTTATGGACAGTGAGACATATGAGTTAACAGAAGGTAAAGCACGATGCTGAGGTCTTGTAGAAACTATAGCCAGTTTGGTTAGGGCTTATCCAGAAATCTCTCCTTGTTGGAAAAGGAAATAGGCCTGATGCTGATACATTAGTCT
This sequence comes from Lepidochelys kempii, assembly GCF_965140285.1. Lineage (NCBI taxonomy): Eukaryota > Metazoa > Chordata > Testudines > Cheloniidae > Lepidochelys > Lepidochelys kempii. Next base: position 257,002,837 of record NC_136380.1, read on the forward strand.
CAGGTAAATGATGCAGAAAACACAGTAGTACTGACCAGGGTGCTCCTAAGGATGGCAGGGAAGGAGCAGCACTGAGCCAGCTAGAACGGCCTGAAGCCAGAGCCGCTGTTCTTTCCCCTCCAATAGTAGTAATAGACAGACATATACAGAATGCATTTCCATAGCACTTTCCCTTTGAGGATCTTAAAATGCTTGACAAACATTAATGGGCTTCATTCTCATTTACACAAAGTACTCCTGTGGGAATTCTGCGCCATTGCACATGCACAGAATTCATATCCTCTGCAGATTTTTTTTGCTTCCGTACAGAAAAATGACTGACAGGGAAGCTGCAAGAGCAGTCACACACCCCTCCCTAGCAGTGCAAGTACATCCTTTTGGGCACCCAGAGCAGCTGGCAGAGATGTAAATCATCACAGGGCTGGGGCCACCCCAGCCAGTGGCTCCTACTTGTGCTGGGATCAGCTGCTAGTCCCGGCTGGGCTAGAGGCAGGGGAGGACAAAACTTCCTCTTCCCCTTCAAGGAGCACATGGGGCTGTGTCAGATCCTCCCCCAGAAAAACCTGCCCCGTCTGCAGGAAGCTCAGCATCCTCCCCTGCTTCCTGTCCCCATTGCTGCTGCCCCATCTGCCCGACCGTGGTGCAATCAGACCCCTGTACCCAGACCCCCCACCAAGCCTGAACCTGTACACCCAGACCCCCCCTCCCCCAGCCCTCCATCCTTAAACCCACCCTGCTGAACCTCAACTCCTGCATCTGGAGCCCCACTCCTGCACCCAGACCACTCCCCACTGAGCCCTCTGCACTCAAACCCCCACCCCTATGAGTCCCACCCCTCTGCAACTGGACGACCCTAATGAGCCCCACACACCCAGACCCCCACACCACTGAGCCCCAGCTAGCTGTACCCAGACCCCCACCTCACCAAGCCCCACTCCCCCAGCACCCAGACCCCCTCATTGAGCCCCAGCCACCTTCACCCATTGCTCCTGCACCTGGAAGCCCCCTCAATGAGCCTCTGTGCATCCAGATCCCACACACACCTAGACCCCCAACTGAGATGCCCACACCCAGATTTTCCCACACAGAACCCTCTCAGCCCCACACCTGGGTCCCCCCCAACACTGAGCCCCTCCACACTTGGATCCTATGTGGTTGACCCTGCCTGCCCCACATCTGGCATGCCTGTTGTGGCAGGCCAGGGCCCCTGGGTGTTTCTGGGGCAGCCCAGCCCTTGTGCTGTTTCAGGGTCAGGTGCAGACTCACTGCCAAGTCCGTGTCCTGGAAGGGAGGAGGGCTGCAGGGTGATCTCCCACCTCTGCGCAGCTAGTGGCCTGTGCTTCCCACTGCCATGCTGGAGCCTCTGCATTTATTTATTGACAAATAAAACATGCAGAATTTTAATATATTGTGTGCAGAATTTTTATTTTTTTGGCTCAGAATTTCCTTAGGAGTAACTAAGGTCACTTTACACTGCTCTAGCAAATCAGATCAAAACTCTAACAACATGACGACAAAAATACAATTATTTCTAGCTTACTTGACTGCAGGGTGAACGAAAACTAAATGCTACATTATAAAGCAGCTGCTGCACTTGAAAGCCAATTTAGAATCCACAACGTACAGATCTCTGCTTTACCGAACAAGGATGGAGAGGAAGATCTGGGCTTATTTTTTTGCAGAAACAGCTCCCCAGAAAACAGCAAAGAGCAAACTCCGTACAAAAAGACTCCGTACAAAACCTCTACAATTTTTACATTTCTTGTCTTGCATCCCAGTATCCAGGCAACAAGGCATGCTTTAATAACAGGGGCAGAGTGTAGGACATGTATGGACAACGTAGAAAATGATGAGCAGGCCAAGGAGTATGAGGGAACCCAATCCTGTATCACTGAAAACAACAGTTTATTCTTGCCTTCTAACAAGAGAGAGGCCGAATAGGGGAGTGTGTAGTTTAGTGCCATGCTGAGGATCATATTTTAAGGGTATGTCTTCTCTGCAGAGTTTACCCAGGCTCTTACTCAGGTGTTGCCCCTAACTCCGCCTCTTGTCCACACACAAAACCCTTTCCCTTGAGTGTGGTGGTGCTTTTCAAACCAAGGCCAGCTGGCCCAGCTGGGGATACAAACTAGAGCTTAGTACCACTTTTGCTCAGGCTGGTAACCCACCCTCTTTGCAGTGAGGACACAGACTAAATCATGCCAGTGCTGCTAGTCCTCCAATTCCTTCCGCCAGTTCCTCCATGTGCACAGAAGGATGGACAAATTCTTCCACAATTCACTTGGAAAGACTCATAGAGCTGCTCGGCTTACTCCAGCACAAGGAACTATAGGCTGTGCCCCCAGAAGTCCTAGCGACACACACCGAAGGGCAGTGCAGCACCAGTGAGCATGCAGTAACTCGGGAAGGGCTTTGCAGTGTGGCTGCTCATACTTGGGTGCCAATCACCTGAGTAACACAGCAGTGACAACAAACCTTTAGACTCAGTCTCCTCAGATGTGCCCATTTGCCCTCACCACACACACACCTGCCCTCTTTTTCACTCCATGTTCTTGAGCGTAAGAGAGCATGTGTGCAAGGTAGATTTGCTTCTGCTCAGCAAGGTTAACTGTATTTCTGTCCATCCATAACCTGTGCTTATACTCCTGGTTCTGTACCACACCAGGACTTGGAGGATCAAGGTTCACACAGCCCATTATAGGAAAATGTCGGGGTTGCAGCCCTTTGGTACAAAACTCAGAGTACAGCACAAAGGCAAAATATGAGATCCTAAGCAAACCAGAAAAGTACTGCAGATGACTGAAAGTCCCTCTCATCAACTCCCTTTCAATTCAATGGCAGCACAAACGTTTGATGACCTGAACTATGTTGGAAAGATATGTAGGTTGTGTCTGTCCTTTGTAAGGAATTCCCAGTATATTCCTTTCAGAAAGGGAAAATTTAAAGGAGTTAAAACATACAGTTGAAATGCTGCTCAACCTTGATTGCTTCTGATGGGTAGGTTTGATATTATCCTCTGTTAATGCTGTTTTGTTTTATTTACTAGATTTAGGTTTAAGCAGGGGAATAGTCCTGCTATTGTGGGGAACTTTCCTGGCTTCTGCACTACCCTGGTGAAGTGGGCTAGCGAAAGGATCCGAGTCCTCGCTCCCACTTCTTTTACCCAGTGGCCTCCCTGCCCTTGCGGACTCCCCTTCCACTCTCCTGACTGGCAGAGTCCTCGTAACCCCAACAAGGTAGGACCCTTCTTCCCAGTGTCGCCCCCACCCTCTCGGGGTTACGATCCAAGCCTGGCCTGCAGAGCCTCTTGGCTGAGGTGTCTCCCTGTGCTGGGCCCACTGCCCAGGGTCCCCCTCACTCTCCCCAGCTCTGGACTGCTCCAGCCCCAGCTCCACCACTCTTTCTCAGCACTACTACTGCTGCTCTGCCTCCAGCTCCCTGGGCTGCTTCTTTGGCCCTACTGCCTCTGGTTGCTGCAGTTCTGCTCCCAGGACAGGCCTGCTCTTTGGGCTGCTTTTGTGGCCCCTCCTCCCAGCACTGACCTGCTTCCTGGGCTGCTTTTGTGGCCCCTCTGGCTCTGGTTGCTGCAGCCCTCCTCCCAAGGCAAGTCCGCTCTCTCTGGGCTGTGCCTCTGGCTTTGGAGCTGCAACTCTGCTCCCAGGACAGGGTCTGCTCTCTCTGGATCTGGCACAGCTCTGCTCCCCACCTCAGCTTGCACCGCTGCTTTCTCCTTAGCTCGGCCCCACTCTGTCTGACCCAGGCAATTCCAGCTCACACAGAGGACAGGACCCCCGCTTAGTCTCCTGACTCCCTGATTAGCCTGCCCGCCCTGTCAATCAGGCTAACCTGGAGCATTGGCCATTCCCCATTGTTCCTGGGGACTGTCAGTCTCAGGGTCCTGATTCCCCATTGACCCTTCCCCTTTGAGTACTGGGAGCTAGCAACTAAAACACCCCCACTGAATGTTAGTAAGGAGGCAACAGTCCCCTTACATAGGGTTTGATCCTGACTCAGCGAAGTGAGTGGTAATACCCCCAATGGGATTTCAGTAAGGCAGGTGCAGGCCATTCCTGACAATCACTTTCCCATCATCTGAAATTCCCAAAGAACATTTATATTACTGCAGAAAACAGAGATGCAGAAAAAAAATTGTCATGTGATCCTACTTTGGCTGACTAGTTTGCTTCTGAAAACCTGCCTCAGGCTGGCTGACAATGAAACACAAAGGGTAACTGAATGATTAGCCTAACTAACTCAGAAACAGAGCTCTCAGTAGTGGAAGGTGTGACCCAGGAAAACCCATAAGTAGTAGGAGTTATCCTGTTTGCAAGTGGAAATGATGGATGTTTGGAAGTATAACTGTAGGTACAGAGACTCAGTGTGCATTTTTCATCTAGGAAGTAAGCGGATACTGGGCTTGTTTCGTGAATGGAAGACCACAGCCAAGTCTGGCTGTAATATGCCGGAAGGGTTTTGCATGAGCTTTTGCTCTGTATGATAGGACGATGTCTTGTCAATTAAGTGTAAGTGTGTTATGATTTCATGTTGTAAGTAACCCTTTGTTTCCAATATTTCTGCTTGCTGTCATTTGAATCTCTGCTCTTTGTTAAATAAACTTAGATTTGATTGTAGAGAAAGCAAGTCTAAGTGCTGGGTGTTAAGTGGAGCTGTGTTCTACAGCAGAACTAGTAAGCTGGGTTGTACTGTCCCTCTGGGAAGAGAGGATATGGGAATTCTGTGAGTGTCCAGTGGACCAAGGGCTGGACACTCCAAGGAGATGCTTGGAGGACTCAGGAGTTGGAATGAGCTTGTTGCTAACCTGTAAAGAGAAAGCAGGGCCTGCAGAGGCCTAGAGGGGAGTGCTTGTGTTGCCAGAGACTGTTGGTGTTGGGGAACAGATCCACGGCCCTCAGACACGGGTTCTTCACACTAAGGGCAGGTGGTAGCAATGTGCCTCAAAGCCCTGCCTCCCCACCCCCTCAGGCAGCATCACAGAAGAATAGTCTGGTGATTAGGGCAATTAAGATGGGATTTGGGGGATGTGGGTTCAAGTCCCTGATCTGCCACAGACTTCATGTGTGACCTAAGGCAAGTCACTTGAATTCAGTGGGAGCTAGGCACATAAGTACCTTTGAGAATCTAGGTCTTAGTGTCTCTTTGCCTTACTTCCCAGGCTGTAAACTGGGGATAATAGTGCTTCTCTACCTTAGAGGGGCATAATGAGGGTAAATACATCAAAGATTGCCAGGCACTCAGATACTACAGAAATTGGGGCATACAAATATACATAACCAGAGAAGCAATATAGAGTTTTTTCCATATGGTTGTTTTTGAAAGCAACTTCAAAATAACTATCTCAATCGGCTGGAAGTGAGAATATAGAAAGGTCTGCAAAGATGCAAGTTAGTCAAAGTGTTCTCCAGCGTACTAAAGTAGCAGTTAATAGGGGTTAGTACAGGAATGGGCAAACTTTTTGGCCCGAGGGCCACATCAGGGTTGCAAAACTGTATGGAGGGCTGGGTAGGGAAGGCTGTGCCTCCCCAAACAGCCTTGCCCCTGCCCCTTATCTGACCCCTCCCACTTCCCACCCCCTGACTGCCCCCCTCGGGACCCCACCCCCTGTCCAACCCCCCCTGTCCATCCACCCTCGTGAACCTCTGCCCTGTCCAACCACCCACATGCTCCCTGTCCCCTGACTGCCCCCCAGCCCAGGCCCCCTTACCATGCCACTCAGCGCAGCATGTCTGGCAACTGTGCCACCCGGAAGGAGCCAGACACGCTGCCGTGCTGCCTTGCAGGAGCACACAACCCCACCTCCCAGAGTGCTGCCCGCACGGCGGCATGGCTGTGGGGGAGGGGGAACAGCAGGGGAGGGGCTGGGGGCTAGCCTCCCAGGCCAGGAGCTCAGGGGCTGGACAGGACAGTCCCGCAGACCAGAGTTTGCCCACCTCTGGGCTAGTATGAGCGTGACATAGATTTCCTGAGTGTTCTACAGGGAGGGAATGCCTGGTAATTCATGCTATCTCCCCCTCACTAGGGTTCCCTGTGGCATGTAGTTGTGGGATGGCTATTCTACTTCAGCACTGCAGTTAGGTCTCAGGAGCTGTGTGGACACAGACAGACAACAGCTGTTACCTCAAATATCAGGCCAGATTTTATGAGCAACAGGTGGACCTGAAGGATGTGGGAAAAACTTGGCTGTTTCCAAATGGGAAGAGGGGTTGATGCCTAGGAATAATGAATGGGAGTGGGGGAGAATTCTGCTACCGAAGCCTGGGACTAGACACAACTACTGCTACCTGGTGGTTGAGGTTGGGGGAGCACCCTTAACGGGGCAGACTGTGTCCCCCACAAGCTGTCCCATCTGGTGGAGAGGAGGAGCTGGACTGGAACCATGCTGATGCAGCAGCTCCTCGACCTGCTTCTGCTCCAAGTGGTGGTGGGATGGGCAGCCTTAAAGGGACAGCCCATCATCCCCAAGCTCTCTGAGCTGGTGTCATGGGGGCAGGGCTAAAGCCACTTCTAAAAATAAGGTGCCATAGTCTGCCACCTGTTTAGCCTACTCCTAATGGTGGCTCTGCTGCTGCCTTGAAAATAACATCTTATTTTGGATCTCCTACAGTAGCATGCACAGGATAAACTGTTACTAATTGTACTTCTTCCAATGCTGAGAAGCCAGTCCAGATTGGCCAGCTCTGTGGTATTACTCCAAGAAGTACTGACTGCAACATCATGCTGCCCTTAACTCATGGCTTCCCCACTACACTTGTCCCTCCACAGCTGATTCCCATGTGAAATCCTACAAACGCCAAAGCATCTGCTGCATGAAGTCAATGTGCCATGTTTAGTTGATGTTGGGGTTTTTCACCCTTCTTCAACAGACTAACTAAACCAACATTGAACAGAGCTGTTCCATCTATCAAACCCCTGTATTTATTTTCATTTGACAACAGCCAAATCCCAGTTCTAAGTTTCCCAGAGAGATCAGAGTCTGGATCCAAGCTTATAAGCAGGAACAGGAGTAACTTTTATTTATATTAGAAATATGTGGTTTTGTGCATGTGGAAAACAAAATGTCAGGGTAATCCAAGGTCCCATCTGTACTGGAAGTTTTTACCATATCTGTAGTATGGTTGACTCGACCTCCAGTCCATGCCCACACCACCTGGTTAACATGTAGTTTCTAACCATGTGGAAGTGTTGTGTTTCAACCCTCTGCTAGAGATCATTTATGAGTGCCAGAGGCCTGAAAGAACAGTTTGATTTACTTGGGCACAGGTGGTTCTGTTAAGACTAGTTGAGCTGTAATGGTGAGGGCAAACTAGGCCTACCTGTGGATGGTCTGAGCTGTACCTATGCTTAGGACAGTAGCTATAAAAGCCTCTGAGTAAGACAAAAGCAAGAGACAGTTTTCTTCCCTGAAAGTTGTTGGGAGAGCTGCTGGCTGGAAAAGCTGGTTATAAAGTGAGTGCGGAAAGGCTTGAGCTGGGAGATGCTTTAGTGAGGCTAGCTGAATGCCCTGTGGAGGGGACTGGGCTCTCCTGGTGTTTGTAGGTCTCATTCATTTTCTCCAGGGAGAGGTTTAGAGACCCTTTCTTAATGTTTTATGGATAACTTTTAAAGATGGTTCAGTATGTCCATTTGTGTATCCCTTTGGAGCATGCTTGTGCTCAGAGGGAACGTCCCATGCCGAAGAATGGGATCTTGGAGTAGTTTTTGGACTACTTAATCCATGCATACTGCCACAGGCCCCGCTCATAAATGGGGCCATAGCAGAGCTGTCAGGCTGTAAAGTTTTAATGTGGTTCTTCTGCTGTACAACTGGGTTAGCTAGTCCTCCTACCTCTCGGATCCTTGTACAAGGGGACATTCCAAAGTGCTTTGCTCTGTCTGAAAAACACCAATGATCTTTTGCCATTGAGTACAGAATTTCCCAGAATGCATTGATTGCCATCCATAAGTGAGGGCAGTGTTGGAGCCTGGATGACAACTATGTCAGCTTGTCCACATCTACCATAAGAATTGCCAAAGAGGGTCAGATGCAAGGCCCATCTAGCTCAGTATCCTGTGTCTGACTGTAGCCAACACCGGACGTAGGTGCAAGAAACATCCTAATCCCCAGTAATTAGAGATTGTCTTAACGTGTCCTCAGAGATATTAAATGTCATGTTTCAGGGCTTAACATGGTTGATGCATAGGCTCTGATTCTGCCTTCACTTGCACAGAGCAACATCTGTTAACTTCAGTGGGGAGTCGTACCTTGTAAACAAGGGAAGAATTGTATCTGCACTTGTGTCAAGAAAAAATTTACTGTGTAAACATACTGAAATGAGTTTGCTTCATGTCAAATGGGTGTACCTGGTCTTTGATACACCCAACATGGTTCCACCTTTAAGGTAGACAGGATCTAAGGATTTTATATCCACTCTTTGGCCTTCCAAAATGTCAAACTCTTGCTGTCGGGCTGTGTCAACAGTAGGCCGTTGTTCAGGAATTCCCATTGGCGCTATCTTTGGTATAGATATTTATTATTATTTCCATTCTGGCAACAGCCCACGATGTCCTAGATTAAAGAACTGTCTCAGTCCCAAGGAGCTCACAGTCTAAAAATAAAGGTTAAGAGAAAGAGGCCCAGCAGATCAGGGAAGAAATCAAGGTGGTGACTGGCCACGATATGGTAATATAAGATTATATTAACAGAGGGTTGTATGTCTGAGTGTAGGGGGGCAGGGGAGGAGGGGTAGATTATGTAGATTACCTATCAATTATCCCAAATTACTCCTGAAGATTATCAGTGTAAGGCAATGTGTATGTCTTCAAACTTCTGCTGACTCAAGTTATGTCAGCATAAAGCTGCCACAATTAGTATATTGCTTAAGAACATAAAAACAGCCGTAATGGGTCAGACCAAAGGTCCATCCAGCCCAGTATCCTGTCTGCCAACAGTGGCCAATGCCAAGTGCCCCAGAGGGAGTGAACCTAACAGGTAATGATCTAGTGATCTCTCTCCTGCCATCCATCTCCACCCTCTGACAAACAGAGGCTAGGGACACCATTCCTTACCCATCCTGGCTAATAGCCATTAATGGATTTAACTAACTCCATGAATGTATCCAGTTCCCTTTTAAACCCTGTTATAGTCCTAGCCTTCACAACCTCCTCAGACAAGGAGTTCCACAGGTTGACTGTGCGCTGAGTGAAGAAGAACTTCCTTTTATTTGTTTTAAACTGCTACCCATTAATTTCATTTGGTGGCCCCCTAGTTCTTATATTATGGGAACAAGTAAATAACTTTTCCTTATTCACTTTCTCCACACCACTCATGATTTTATATACCTCTATCATATCCCCCCTTAGTCTCCTCTTTTCCAAACTGAAAAGTCCTAGCCTCTTTAATCTCTCCTCATATGGGACACGTTCCAAACCCCATGTGCGCATGTGTGCTAGGCTCCTTGTATTGGTGCTGCACGTAGACTTCAGGAGTGCTTGTGTCGATGCAGAGTGCAGTGCATCATGGGTAAGTATCCCTGTGTGCAACTTGTCACCATCCAGCACACCGTCTTTTGCAAAGTTTTGGCAATGCATGAGGCACGCAAGGCCAATTGGGAGCAAGAGGACCAGCATGGACCTTTCTCCATCACATCATGTCATCTATATCCCATAATTTTTGTGCCTTTTTAAAAAATCCCACAAACCCACTTAGCCCTTCTCGCTGTCCACCATCTCTGACAGAAGCGTGGAGCCTGCACAGCTCTGTACTATTGTCATGAGCATTGCAAACACAGGTTGTAAAATCCTCCAGTATTTGCAGAGCTGCAAGAACTGAATCAGTGGGGAACATGACTATTTTGTGCAGGACAGATAGCTGTGGGACATAGTGAGAACTAGTTCAAGGCTGTTGGTGGTGGTCCCAGAGCAGCTGCAGATGATGGGGCACCACTTCTGGGGCTGAGAAATGGGCACTGCCTGGTGGGATCACATCATAATGCAGGTTTGGGTGACGTGCAGTGGTTACAGAACTTTTGGATGTTTAAGGCTACATTTCTGGATCTGTGTGCTGTGCTCACCCCAGCCCTCCAGCGCAGGGACATCAGAAGGAGAGCTGCACTGACAATGGAGAAGCAAGTGGTGATTGTGCTGTGGAAACTTGCAAAGCCAGGTTGTTACTAGTCAGTGGGAAATCATTTTAGAGTTGGAAAATCCACTGTGGGAGCCGTTGTCATTCAAGTGTGCAGGTCCATTAATCATCTTCTGCTATGCAGGAATGTGACTTTCAGTAATATACAGGACATAGTGGATGAATTTGCAACAATGGGGTTCCCAAACTGAAGTGGGGCAACAGACATCACTCACATCCCTATTTTGGCACCAGACCACCTTGCCACACAGTACATCAAGAGAAAGGGCTATTTTCTATAATTATGCAAGAATCACCAGAGATTCTTCACCAACATCAGTGTTGGCCGATCAGGGAACATGCATGACGTTCGCGTCTTTAAGAACACAGTTCAGAAAGCTACAAGCAGGGACCTTCTCTCCCCTCCCCCCCCCATGGTGGATTACCATTGGTAATGCGGAAATGCCACTAGTGATCCTGGGAGACCCAGCCTATCCCTTGCTCCCCTGGCTCATGAAGCCATACACCAGCCACCATGATAGCACCAAGGAAAGGTTTGTCTACCAGCTCAGCAGGTGCAGAATGACAGTTGAATAGACAGTTTGGTAGATTGAAGGGATGCTGGTGTTATTTAATCAAAGATTGGATCTCAGGGAAAAAATATCCCGGAGGTTTTAGCTGTCTGTTGTGTTCTGCATAATATCTGTGAGGCAAAGGAGGAGAAGTTGCTGCCAGGGTAGAGGACAGAGGTGGAGTGGCTGTTTGCTGGATTTGAATAGTGAGCCACCACAGCTATAGTGCAGAACTATACATCTCAGGGAGGCTTTGAAAGAGTGCTTGAACAGCAAACCACAGTATTGCCTTGTGGTATACCGTGCTCTACTTCACCCTGCTGTTTCAGGAATCCTGTGGTGATTGGTGTAGATCAGTGGTTCCCAAACTTGTTCCGCCGCTTGTGCAGGGAAAGCCCCTGGTGGAGTGGGCCGGTTTGTTTACCTGCTGCGTCCACCAATCGCAGCTTCCAGTGGCCACGGTTCACTGCTCCAGGCCAATGGGAGCTGCTGGAAACGGCGCGGGCTGAGGGACATACTGGCTACCACTTCCAGCAGCTCCCATTGGCCTGGAGCAGCGAACCGCGGCCACTGGGAGCTGCGATCGGCCGAACCTGCGGACGTGGCAGGTAAACAAACCGGCCCGGCCCGCCAGGGGCTTTCCCTGCACAAGCAGCAGAACAAGTTTGGGAACCACTGGTGTAGATCTATAAATATAACACTGTCCATGCAACGTGCTTACTGTACGTTTACAATTATTACAGTTTGTCACCGATCTTATGAGTTGTGTCACACTGTATAATAACAAATAAGTGCGTGCTTTCAGTACCGCAAGGCATTCTGGAACATATATGGGGAACTAATAAAGATGAATTATTGTCCAAACTACAGAATTTTAGTAACAAAATAATGCAAAAAACTTCTGTACAAGTTAAAAGCAAATACTTTAAAAACTTAATACATTTATGGATCAGAACTTAAGAAGGAGAAAACATTCATTTCCATATTAGCTATGCATACAGCAACCATGGCTTTCACTAGTCAGTGTATGTGACGCCATGATTGTCCTTAATGTTTCCCTGTGTGGAGTGGTGGGGGTAGGCATGCAGCCCCTGATGCCACATGGAATATTGAGGAGGGATGTAGGTGTGCTTAGATGTTTGGCAGCATGTGTGTGTTCTTTCTGTGTGTTGTCCCAGCTTTGCACAGACAGTTGGCACAGCAGACCTTGAGCAAACCGCCCAATGACCACAAGATCCGTTAAGGTACGAAGGCACCCAGCCAGGTTTATTGTTGATGAAGCACAGTACTAGTATCCTGCAAACTTTACTGGACCACTAAAACAAAGAGAGTGCAAAAGTGAAGAGAGGTGGAGGAAGGGGGGTGAATATGAAGAGCAACCTAGGAGAGTAGGGAGGCATGATTTAAGAGAGATTAACTCTATTAAGGTATTTTTAAAGTGTAGGCAGCAGCAGCGAGTTTAGCAAACTGAGAAAGGATATAAAAGAAAACGTAACTGGTATGTAAAAATATTTGAGAAAGAAGGTTATATTTTTTTAGCTATGATCATGGAGTGTAATTCTGTGGGTCGAAGCAGTGGGGAACCTGCAGATTTGGGACAGCGTTGGCACAACACCATAAAGGATTTGAAAAGGTGGTAGGTTATTACAGCAAAAGTCTTTGTTGTGCACAGAAGAATTATTACCATCCCTGCTGGGAACTTCTGTCAGTAATTAAGTCTATAGACCATTTTCACTGATATCTGAATAGGAAAAAAATTGTGATCAGGGCAAACCATCGCAGTTTACATTCAAGAATCCTGAGGGCAACTGCTCAGTTAGCTGGCTATTGCACACACCATCTCTTCTTTAGACACTGATTTTGAGATGGGCCTGTGCCATTCTAGCAGTGTGCACAGCTTCAGTTAAATCAAGCTCAGCTCTCTGCTTATTATGGTAAATTTGTTCCAAATGCTTCCTGTCCTGAATAATTTCATCCACATTCATAAATGCACAGTCGTTAGTCAGCAATTGTAACTCTGTCACTAATTGTTCTGCACCTTCATGAGGGCCTTATGCTCTGTTATATAACTTTTTGCATACCAGTACAAAGCTGTTGGTGTGACATGTTCATGGCATCTATTGTACTTTGCCGTCAGCTCCTTTTTTCTCTCTAGCTGACGTATCACCTCACCCAGAATATTTTCAGGCTTTCTGAGAGGCATGTGGTTTTTAAAGGTTTAGCATTTTTGTAAAGAAGATATCCTTGCTTTTTGGTGGTAGCTGAAGCCCAGTGAAACACAATTTCAACCTGAACCCTTTATGTTTTTTGTTTAGGAAGTTCCCTGGGTTTTTTTTAATAAGGGCCAAAAGTTTAAATTGAATTGCTGCTGTCAGACTCTTATGGGTCCCAACAAAGATTCAGCAAGACCCTACAGTGGATGTACATGTGAGTGAATTAAATCTGGATGAGATATGGCAGTAAGTGGGTAATGGGGAGGTGGAGTTGCGGGGGGGGTGGTGACTTCTATCCTCACTCAAATATTAAGGTCTAAAAGTCCATGGGAGCTGCAGGCACTCATCACCTCTGAGAATCAGGCGTTAGAGAGAAATTGTGCCCTCCCTCCCCACCCCCTTGCTCCAGCCCCTGTATGCTGCTGCAGTGGTGTAGGGATTGTAAAGGCGCTACAAGTGGTTGGGGAAGAATTGGCCCCATACCAAGCCCCTTGCCAGCCTCAGTCTATGGTGATGGGTGCAGAGCCAGGGGCAGGAGGGGGGAGTCTGAGTAGTGCCCATTGCTACAAAAGTCCCGGGCTGTACCGCAGCCTGTAGGCAAACACTGTAAGGCTGCTGTAAATTAGAGCAACCACAAAGCCTGCATCAGACCACAGTCAATCCTTGTCCCCCTCTTGCCCTCCCAGTCTGCACATGCCTGTGCTATGCCTGCCATGTGGTGATAGGCACGGAATAAGAACCAGAATAAAAGAGACCAACAACGGGTAAAATAATGGGGAGGGTGAATCCATCATGACAAGCTGAGTCAGAGAGTGACTGATGTACTGCTACAGATCTGCCTATAGGAAAAAGAGAACAGGATGCTGAGAGTGAGCGAGTGAGAGAGAACAGAAGAGTGATCATCTGGGGACATGGCTGTTGGTAATTCTTCCCTTTTTTGGCAATGCTGAAGCATATGGCACTGGAGTGGGGCCTCCTCACTTCTTTGGTATTACGCTCTTACAGAGTTCCTATAGTTCTTCCTCCTCGGGGCGGTTTTTTGATCTCACTTTGGAAACCAGTCCAGCTCACTGGGGCTAGCAGGGTGGAGCCTGGAAGTATAGCCACAGGAGAACAAAGCTTGCGCGCCAAGGGAGCAGGGCCCAGAAGTAGAGAGAGGCTTATGCTGTAATATAAAAACAGGACTTCGTGGATTTTGGAGAAGGGATGAGGAAGGAACATTCTGGGATTTAGGCAGTGGGGCATGTATAAGATCAAAAAGCCAAACTGCAAAGTGGAGCAAAATGCAGGAGGAATAATCTGTACAGGAGGATGGGTGAGCACTGCAGCCCTTATAAGGAGACGAAGTTGTCTGATAAATGAAGGGCCAGCGGGACCTGCGTTCAGTTTGAAGGAGCTCCATTTAGTGAATTCCAGGTGGGCTGAAGCCAGGACATGTGGGAAGTGAACCAGAATACTGTCCTGCCTTCTCTCTAGCTGCCCATCGTGCCACCATAGCAAAACGGTCTGGAAAGTCCCACCCCCATCCCCATAGGACTTTAGAACAGCTCAAGGAGAAAGACACCCTTCCCCAGGTTTTACATGAGACCCAGTGCATACTGGGGGCAATCCTAGCTAGTGCTGCATAGACCTCCATCGAGGTCAAACCTATTCAACAAAGTTGCTAGTGCTTTTCGTTAACGCTGAGCATGTTAGCAAGGGTCCCAGCTCTGAGGGCCACCCATCTACTAGGTGTAGTGAATTGAAGGGATCAAGGTAAAAAATAGGGTCATCAGCGCTTCTTCTCCGAAAACCTTTACCTACAAAATGTTGTGTCTTTCAAAATCCAGTTAGCCAGCCATGCTGTGATGAAGTATACAAACCCCACACTGGGCCCAAACGTGTTAAAAAACAATACTGGGCCCAGGTAGCCCCGTTGCTCCGGGCCTGCCGAGCATGCTCTGACTAAAAGAGCAGGTTAAAAGGTGCTCAGAAGCCCAGGCAAAGAGTGGTAACAGGCTACAGGAGATGGGAATACTTCTCCGGGAAGCCAGACAGAAGGTTGAGCCTGAGAGGGGACCACAGAGTGGGTAAGGCCCCCAGGCAGAGCCTTCTCCAACCACCTTCAGGCATCGTCTCCATGCTTCCTGGAATATTCATCCAGTATCCTAAACTAGAGTGGCACTGGACCTCAGAACAAAGAAGGAAGTAGAGAGAAAACTCTTCAAAGTAAGAGTCCTAGTTATTGTACAGCTTAAAAGGGGAACCTGGGCATTCCTTATTTGTAAACTCCTCTTTCCTTCCCTGTTGTTTGTAATAACCGCTGGGCAGATTAGAACCGAAATCTGGTTTTATTTAAAGTGCTCACCGGCTCACATGTTAGTTTGTTGCTTCAGGGCTGTATTTGAAGGCTGAGCTGCACACTGCGGCTTGTTTTTGTAGGGTTGCTTATGATTGTTGGGTTTTGTTATTCCAGGGTTGCTCATGCGGGCCAGAGCTGTGTGTGTGGTGTTGCTTATTTTGGGCTCATGAGGGCTGGAGTTGCTCGTGGTGGCATGTCCTAGAGATAGCAAGAGCCCATTTTGATCTTAAAGTCAAACTGCTTGCCCGTGGAGGATGGTTCCATGCATTATATGTTCTGTTTTATTCTGTCTAGTTTTTAAAATCATGCGATGGACCTTCCACCATTTCGCTGGGGCGATTATTCCACAACTGAACAGATGTCACCGTTGGGAAGACTTCCATGATAGTCTGTCCAAACTTTCTGTTAATTTCATTCCAAACAGTTCCTCTCTGTCCTGGGTTTCCGCACCCTTCAGATATTTTCAGATTGTGATGGCCTCTATTGATCTATCTGCCTAGGGCCTTATCTCCACGGGCCCTGTTATACAGATATAATTGCCTGTGTGGACACTCTTTAACTTAAATGATGATCTTTAACATCTTAAACTTCTTCCCATAAATTAAGCAATATAAACTAAGGCCAGGTCTACATTGCAGACTTATGTCAGTATAACTACATCGCTCGGGGGTGTGAAAAATCCACACTGCTGAGAGATGTAGTTACACTGACCTAACTCCCTGTGTAGACAGTGCTATATCGATGGGGGAGCTTCTCACGTCAACATAGCTACTGCCTCTTGGGGAGGTGGATTAACTATGCTGATGGGAGAAGCTGTCCCGCTGGCATAGTAGCGTGTTCACTAAAGAGCTACAGGGGCGCAGCTGTACCGATGCAGCTGTAGCGCCGTATGTGAAGAACAAAAAACAACCAAAACAAAATGGCACTCTTGCATAAGAGCATCCAAACAAGGGGCTGTATTAGTATTACCGAATTGGTTTAAATTCACACCTAATTTATAGGGGTATAATTTTCCCATGTAGACCAGCTCTAAATTTTATACCACACCCTTCTCTATAGCAGTGGCTCTCAACCTTTCCAGACTACTGTTCCCCTTTCAGGAGTCTGATTTGTCTTGAGTAACTCCAACTTACCCACTTCACTGTTTGCCAGAAGCTGGGAATGGGTGGTAGGGGATGGATCACTCGATGATTACCTGTTCTGTTCATTCCCTCTGGGGCACCTGGCATTGGCCACTGTCGGAAGACAGGATACTGGGCTAGATGGACCTTTGGTCTGACCCAGTATGGCTGTTCTTATGTTCTTAAAAATGACTTCTTACAAAATCAGACATAAAAATACAAAAGTGTCACAGCCACTATTACTGAAAAATTGCTCATTTTCTCATTTTAATTATAAAATAAATCCATTGGAATATAAATATTGTACATACACTTCAGTGTATAGTACATAGAGCAGTATAAACAAGTCATTGTATAAGCAGCCAAGAGTCCTGTGGCACCTTATAGACTAACAGACGTATTGGAGCATGAGCTTTCGTGGATGAATACCCACTTCGTCGGATGCATGGAAAGCTCATGCCCCAATACGTCTGTTAGTCTATAAGGTGCCACAGGACTCTTTGTTGCTTTTACAGATCCAGATTAACATGGCTACCCCTCTGAAGCTTGAAGTCTTTGTATGAAATTTTAGTTTGTACTGATGTCACTAGTGCTTTTTATGTAGCCTGTTGTAAAACTAGGCAAATATCTAGATGAGTTGATGTACCCCCTGGAAGACCCCTGCATACTCCCAGAAGGACACACACCCCTGGTTGAGAGCCACTGGTCTATAGTAACACTAATCATTTCTAGCCATACAATCCTTTAGCTAAATTGTGTTGGTGAAATTCTGGGCCCATTGAGATCAATGGCAAAACTCCTACTGACTGCAATAAGCTAGGATTTCACCCTATGTACTTAGCACACTTAGGATCCAGGCCAGCTCCCATGCAAATCAATGGGAAGTCTCCCACTGACTACAATGGGAGCTGGATCAGGCACTTAAGCTGAGATTTTTACAAGGGACCAAAGGAGTTACATACATGACACCCATTGAATTTTGATGGGAATTGATTGCTTAATTTCCTTAGGCCCCTTTGAAAATCTCAGCTTTAATTTTTCCTTATTAATCAATACTTACAGCACCTTAAATCACTTCTGTTGTTCTTCTCTAAACACCCTCCAAATTCTTTCTGATAATGAAGTGACCACACCACAGATGAATTCAATATTCCAAGTGTAAGTGTGCCAGAGCCATGCAGAGAGGAATTTATTAATTCTTTGTATGTGATTTGACGCCAATGTGTATTCAACCCAAAACTGAATTGCCCTTTTTCTTCCTGGCTGCCACATTTGAATTGTAAAGCCAAGACTGACTTGCAGGGCCGGCTCCAGCTTTTTTGCCACCTCAAGTGGTGAAGAAAAAGAATAACAAAAAAAGAAAAACCCGACTGAGCTGCCGCTGAATTGCCGCCAAAGAGGAATAGAGGGAATGAAGGACCCACCGCCGAATTGCCGCCGAAGACCCGGAAGTGCCACCCTAATAACGCACGGAGTGCAACCCCTTTCTATTGGCCGCCCCAGGCACCTGCTTCCTTCACTGGTGCTTGGAGCCGGCCCTGCTGACTTGCCACCCACGATTTCTCCTTCATCTCTATTGCTTTGGGGTTCTCCCTCCCATTGAGCATCTGTGTTTCATATTGCTTTCCCGCAGGTGTATTAGATAGTATTTTCCTACATTTAAACTCATGCTAGTTATCTTCTCTCCAGCCACGTATCTGATCTGTTTAGGTTCCTCCTGACTTGAGCCCTAAAGCATGCATTGGCACATGTGTTAGGCTCATTCATAACTGAGGGTTGGGGTTGGTATGGTGTTTCTTTTGAGTGCTGGAGATGTGTTAAGCCCTCTTTCACTCTGGGGTTTCATAATGAATACATGAATATTATTAGCTTGCCCAGGAGGAAGGATCACGGGGTTACAGTGGTGCCAATTAGCACATCTTGTGTTTAAAAGTATTCACTGCCCATATCTGAGGTGAGAGAAATCCCTTTTTGTTAATGATGCTTTTCTTTTGAAGCCTGGCGGCTACCGCAGCCAAGTTGGTTTCAAAGACAGCCAGGAGAAGCATCACAGCTTACCTAGGGGAAAGGTGCCAGGCTGCAGCAAGGGACAACACTAGTCATCACAGCACCAGGAGGCAAGAGCAGAGTTTGGGGAGTGGAGCAGAGGGGAAGGAGATGGGGGAAGTAATTCAAAGAGCCCCCAAAATGCTATTGGAAGCAAAGTCTCTGAAGAATCCTGTTCTGTATGGTGGGCAATGGAGCATCTCAAATAAAATCTGTCCCATTCTCAACATCTGGAGACAGCTGGGAATGGTGGAGCTGTTTGTGCCTCAGAGCCTGTGCTTGTGTGTCATTCTCTACAGCACCTGCTGCTGGGAGAAGCTGGGATTGGAGTAGGTTCCTGCACAAACAGTGCTCCCACACCATTCCTGACAGGGCTTCATGCTAAGGGACGTCAACTCTGGAATGCCTACGAACCAGCCATTCCCTGCAGTGACGGATGTGGAGCACTGAAGCTCACCCATTCCTGAGAACGTTCTCTGCTGACATACCCTACTGCTCATGACAGCTGCAGACGATGGAACACAACAGAGAGGTAAAGCAGCCCTGCCAGCCTCCCATCTCAAGGAGGCTTTAGAAATCAAGGTAAATTAAAGAAAATGGCTGGTGTCAAGTGCTTGTAAATCACTGTGTGGATGGGGAGATTTCAGGGCATTCAGTAGAGAGGCTGGGAAACAATGAAAAGAACTCTGATGGCTCCCATGTAATTCCACAGCAAGACACCCAGCTGGAGTGCAATTCAGCTGGTTCTGAAGTGCATCTGATGATGAAATTCACCCACAGGGTTTTGGTTTTTTTTAGGACTTGACGCTTCTATTCCCATGGAAATGAAACACGCGGAAGAAGAGTTTGAAAAGTCTCATCAAATTCTCCTGATTCTTAAATACGCACAATCTGATTTCCTTATTATGCCCGTGTGCCGGTTCAGGGTTTGCGGCAAGTCACTGTGGCTCTTGATTGGTGATAGCCAATGAGGAAGAGAGCTCGATGCAGAAAGATGGCTGACGAGGAAGAGGGCTTGATTCCTCATGTGAGGAATTCGTCGGTGATTCCTCCATCCCCATACTGACATAAGATAAAATTTCAGTACCACTTAGATAATGGTTCACAGAAGCAGACTCACTAAAGAGAGGAGTTAGGACAGATACTTACATGTTTCTTCACTGTTTCCAACTTAGCGTGATAATGCAGTCATCACTTGTGACACGTTGCAGTATCACAGCAGCTACTTGTGTCATCAGTCTGTGATCGCCACTATCGTGATGATGAAATGGCCCCTCATGACACTGCATTTAATTCTTGTGGTTACCCAGGATGTTCAGATTAGTGTCACAATTCAACATTGGTCACCAAGGCCACCTCAAGGAGAATGTATGGTGCAAGAGGCATTGGGTCAGAGATCACCTCAGCTCAGGTCGGGCTGAGCTACCACAGCTGCTGGCCAAAAAATTTGCAACATTCCTTCAGCCTCCCTGCAAAAGTAAGCAATGCTTAGCCACGAGGAGCAGCTGTGCTTGACAACTAAAACCTCCCATCTGTAAGTGATTAGAGGCTCAGCAGCTGTCCAAGGCAAAGGCTTAATTGTCTTTGGCTATTGAGGGCATAAAATGAAGAGGCCTACTTTGTGCCTTTAATCGGCAGCCTTCAGTAAAGGGTTGTTCAGAGCTACCCTGCCCTAGGGGGAACTCTAAGGATTGTACAAACCCTTCCTAAGCTGCTTGGTGCACAGAAGGAGGATAGTGCAGCCTGCTATCCACAGTAAACCCACTCTGTTCCAGTGGGTAGTGCAGAGGAAGGCAGGGCCATGGTTTTCACCCCTCTTTGCCCTTATAAGGTGATGACGTGCTCCCCATGGAGAGTAGGGTCTATTGCAGACTGGCCCCCTTGTGTAAGGAATGAGATATGTCTCCTTGAGTCCCCACCTGTGTTGGCCCGGAGACGGGAATCAAACAAGGAAATGGGGAACAGCTGCATTTCTCTCTCTCTCTTTTTTTTTTTTTGCTTTCACACCTCACCCCTTCCCATGTGCTGATCTCTCTCTCCCTCCCTTTCCATTAGCTTCTCCTCAGGCCATCGCACCTAGGTCAGGTTGTGGTGTTACATACATTTAATTTCACTTCCCCCTTCAGCTGACATTTGTGATGGGCTTGGGAGATTTTTGCTAGCTGTTATTGGATGCTTTTGACAGTTTGTTTAATGCTGCTCTGTTTAGATGAACATGTGGACTTACATCTCCAGAGCAGCCTATGTCAGCTTGCCAAGTCCTCTCTGTCAGCTCTCTCCCTGCAGAGTATAGCCACGGCCTGGAAATACCCAAAAATTCTTTGCAATGTGCAGCGTTGCTGTAGGGTTTAACTACAGAGACCATCCTGGTAAATGCCCATGTCTGAGTGCTGACAAAATGTCCTAGCCCATGGGCTAGTGATTATTTTTATAATGGAAAAGATCCTTACCTGCTTGCAGGTAAAACTTTGGGTGGAATCACCACTTACACTGGAGAGACCAGAAGGTTTTCCTCATGCAAATACACAATATTGCTCTAGGACTGACCCTTGCTTAAAGGATTGATGGCTTATCCAGTCAGCAAGTGGGCCATGTTCACTGAATATATAACTGAAAGCAGGGTATCTTTGGCAGGCCCTTTGCACTGAGGGATGTTACGATATTACAATTAGGAGAGAGAAGGCTTTATGCATATGTCATGCCTATAAAGTCCTACACCTCCCCTTCCTGTAGTGGTCAATGGGTTGGCCAACCCCAAGCATTCAAGGAATCAATTCTGAAGCACTTAGAGGAGAGGAAAGTGATCAGGAACAGTCAGCATGGATTCACCAAGGGCAAGTCATGCCTGACTAATCTAATTGCCTTCTATGACGAGATAAGTGATTCTGTGGATGAAGGGAAAGCAGTGGACGTGTTGTTCCTTGACTTCAGCAAAGCTTTTGACACTGTCTGCCACAGTATTCTTGCCAGCAAGTTAAAGAAGTATGGGCTGGATGAATGGACTATAAGGTGGATAGAAAGCTGGCTAGATTGTCGGGCTTAACGGGTAGTGATCAATGGCTCCATGTCTAGTTGGCAGCCGGTATCAAGTGGAGTGCCCCAAGGGTCGGTCCTGGGGCCGGTTTTGTCTATATCTTCATAAATGATCTGGAGGATGGTGTGGATTGCACCCTCAGCAAGTTTGCAGACGACACTAAACTGGGAGGAGAGGTAGACACGCTGGAGGGTAGGGATTGGATACAGAGGGACCTAGACAAATTGGAGGATTGGGCCAAAAGAAATCTGATGAGGTTCAACAAGGACAAGTGCAGTGTCCTGCACTTAGGACGGAAGAATCCAATGCACCGCTACAGACTAGCGACCGAATGGCTCGGCAGCAGCTCTGCAGGACCTAGGGGTTACAGTGGACGAGAAGCTGGATATGAGTCAACAGTGTGCCCTTGTTGCCAAGAAGGCCAATGGCATTTTGGGATGTATAAGTAGGGGCATTGCCAGCAGATCGAGGGACGTGATTGTTCCCCTCTATTCGACACTG
The DNA here is from genome assembly GCF_965140285.1 of Lepidochelys kempii. Lineage (NCBI taxonomy): Eukaryota > Metazoa > Chordata > Testudines > Cheloniidae > Lepidochelys > Lepidochelys kempii. Next base: position 257,024,782 of record NC_136380.1, read on the forward strand.
GTGAGGCCTCATTTGGAGTACCGTGTCCAGTTTTGGGCCCCACACTACAAGAAGGATGTGGAAAAATTGGAAAGAGTCCAGCGGAGGGCAACAAAAATGATTAGGGGACTGGAACGCATGAGTTATGAGGAGAGGCTGAGGGAACTGGGGGGTGTTTAGTCTACGGAAGAGAAGAATGAGGGGGGATTTGATAGCTGCTTTCAACTACCTGAAAGGGGGTTCCAAAGAGGATGGCTCTAGACTGTTCTCAGTGGTAGCAGATGACAGAACAAGGAGTAATGGTCTCAAGTCACAGTGGGGGAGATTTAGGTTGGATATTAGGAAAATCTTTTTCACTAGGAGGGTGGTGAAACACTGGAATGTGTTACTTAGGGAGGTGGTGGAATCTCCTTCCTTAGAAGTTTTTAAGGTCAGGCTTGACAAAGCCCTGGCTGGGATGATTTAATTGGGGATCAGTCCTGCTTTGAGCAGGGGGTTGGACTAGATGACCTCCTGAGGTCCCTTCCAACCCTGATATTCTATGATTAAAAATCATGAGTCAAGTCCCCAAAAATCATGAGATTGGCTTAACAATAATGAGGTTTTAAAAAAGGAGATTCTTCCTATTTATCACCTGGTTTCTGAGCTTCTAGGGTGAACCTGGTGTGAGGTGACGCTCCATATTCTTTATAGAAATATGCTTATGATATGAATATGGCATAATTAAGATATTTTATGCAAGATGGCTCATGTAAGATATCATTGGAAAGGTTATGATTTACTGAACGAGATTATCCAATTTGTATGCATGGATCATTTCTGTATCTGGCATTAGGAATATTGACTATGTAACAATTCCATCTGTGATTATACTTGGAGACACCCACCAGACAGTAAGCAATCAGCCTTAATGGACCAATAAGAAAAAAACAATGAGTCTTTGAAGATGCGGATCCTCCGTCTTCTGGGGGTTCCTTCCTATGGACATTGCAAATAAACCTGGTTTCATGGTTGCTTTTTCACGGCAAGGTCAGGTGATAATGTCACCTGGTAAAAAGTACCACTTTTGACACTGCTGGTACTTTTCCACTGGAAACAAAGGCTTCCCGCCTTATGTAAATTCTATTTAAGGCTGGGGAGTAAGGCAAACAGGACTCTTTCTTCCCAAGAAGAAAGACTGCTGAAAGTACCTGAAGAGACAAAGGAAATGAGCTGTGGGAAAGGCAAGGGCTGAATCCAGACTAAGACAGGAGTCTAGTCTGTAAAGAGAAATAACTGGAACTCTAAGCTACAGAAACTCTGAAACTTGCCTAAAACAACATTTAGGGTGAGAAATTACATTTTATTATCTATTTCTTGAGTGTATTAAGCCTAATATGTGTGTTTCGTTTTATGTGCTCAGTAATCTGCTTTGTTCTGTTTGCTATCCCTTATAATCACTTAAAATTTACCTTTTTATAGTTAATAAACTTATTTCTTGTTTATAACATAACCCAGATTGTGGAATTCCTATTGGGAGGGGGGGCAAGAAGTTGTGCATAACTCTCCACATTGAGGGAGAAGGTGAATTTTTATGAGCTTGCGCTGTGCAGATATTTCTATATAGCACAAAACAATATTATTTTGGGTTTACTCTCCAAAAGGGGGTGTGCACTTGAGTGCTGGGCAACTTCCTAGCTGAATCTCCCCATAGAGAGCTGCTTGCAGACTGTGTGTGAGTCTACAGCTGGTGCGTCCCTGCCCTTGTGTGTGCTGCCAGAGGCCGGAAAGCCTGATTCAGCAAAACAGGGAGAGGGAGCCCAGGCTAGTTGAGCAGACAGGTTCAATGAAACCTCAGCACATCAGCTGGCATCCTGGACCAAGAGTGTGGGGGGGTCCAACTGTCACACTTGGGTCACATTTCTAAGCTTTTATCTGAAACCATTCTGTCTAGACACCTTGTTTTTTAAATGAAAGCTGAGATTCTCCTCTAATCATGACAGGTTTCAGAATAACAGCCGTGTTAGTCTGTATTCGCAAAAAAGAAAAGGAGTACTTGTGGCACCTTAGAGACTAACCAATTTATTTGAGCATAAGCTTTCGTGAGCTACAGCTCACTTCATCGGATGCATGAAGTGAGCTGTAGCTCACGAAAGCTTATGCTCAAATAAATTGGTTAGTCTCTAAGGTGCCACAAGTACTCCTTTTCTTTTTTCCTCTAATCATATGAATCTAGAGGCTGGGACTTTATGAAAAGCACCAGATATTGCAAGACTTGCAGTAAAATCACAAGAGTTTGCAGCATTGCTGTGTTAATGTTATGCTGAATCTGTTTTCTCTGTATGGTCCTTTAAATCTCCAAGAAGGCAGCCTGGTTGTCCATTTTAAGGTTATATCCAGAGTTGTGATACTCTCAGTACATTTCCCAGATCTAAAGAAGAGCTCTGTGTAGCTTGAAAGCTTGTCTTTCTCACCAGCAGAAATTGGTCCAATAAAAGATATGACCGCACCCACCTTGTGTTTTCATTTTGAGGCTGTCCATATTGGAGATCAGTTTTAGCTTGGATCAGATGCAGGGCCTTAGAGTGAATCACTGTATTCCCTCTGTCATGGTGACTTTGGAATTCTTCTCCATTTATTTTCTTTAATCTGAAATAATATTCATCTAGATACAGACAGAGGCTCCCAAGTCTCAAGTGGCTCTTTAATGGGTCTCCTGCAGCTCTTTACAGCACATGATATTACAACACGTTGTGATTTAATTATTAACCAGTCAGGAGGCTTTTACTATGCTGTTAACCAATTGTAGTTGATATAATAATACTTGGTCAGTCATTTTGCTGTGAGAATTACATATAGAAGCTAAATATTTACCCTGTCATACTGTTTAAATAGGAATATATAGCACTATAGTAAATGAAACAATGAATTCACACTACTGTGACTTTTCTGGGTAATGCTGATTGCTAATTTGGCTCCTGAACCACTGAGGTCTGAGTATCGCTGCTCTAAAACAAAAGATGCAGGTTGTTCTTCATGTCTGAAAATACAGAACAGACACCCCCAAGGATGCAGTGAGCAAATGTGGTCAAAGAAAGCAAAACACGGCTCACACCCCTGGCACCACCATGCTCCAGCAGATCCACTTGGAGAGAAATGTCCCTGGCCTCTCTCTGCCTTTCTCCTTTGTGCGGGGTGGGGAGAGAAAACTGCTTCTTTGCTGTTTTAGTGTCTAAATCGTCAAGCTTCCAATTGGCAAGGAGAGCGAAAAACAGTCACGTTTACTCCTAGACCTTGTGCCTTGTGTCCTCAGAGCTGCAGAGCTGCATTTCAATGAAGCAGTTGCAGAGACTGGTGGCAGTAACACACCCACCTGGTCCAACAGCATTTCAGTCCAGCCTCACCACAGTGGTGTGGTTTTGTTTTTTTTGTGTGCACCTGTTTAAGCGGTGTGACACTTGGCTGTGGATGCTCATGTTTGGCTGATGGTGTGGTGGGAAATGGCTTGCCTGGATGCCCTTCCAAGAACAGGGCTGGTCTGTTAGCAGAGGGTGTTGCACACACAAGCTTGCAATCCCGCCATGCAAGCGGCAGCGAGATGTGAATGAAGAGGGCAAGGGCTGTGCCGGGAAGAAAGTGCTGTAGCTCTGGCAAACAGATTGCCTCAGTTTAACCCCACAGCATGCCTTTGAACTGTAACTAACTAAAGCAAATCTTCTGCCATAAGCCAAGTGCCCCACTGCACCTTCCAAACCTGCTTATGGTTGCATAAGACTGGAACTGCAGAGTCGGAGGTTGCTATGGCAACTTCCATCCCCGAGTCTCCGTCTCCCTCATGATAGAAAACTTTGTGTGTGTGTGTGAGAGAGAGAGCACACACTGTAGTGATGGACAAATAACTCCCTTGTTTTGGGGGGGGGGGGGGGGGCTGTGATGCTCCCAGAGTTGTGAGGCACCTTACCACTACCTGCCCTTTGCATGAAGCAGTCCTCTCTGTGCTTGCTGTGGGTCAGCTTCCTGAAACCAAGAGCCTCTGTCAGCACAAGCAGTGCCTTCCAGGCCTCTGCAGACCTCACACTCTCCATACAGGTCGTGACAGGCACATGCCAACCCCTGAATACTCGGAGGATTCCTTGCAGTGTCCAGCCCCTCATCTACTGAACACTCTCAGAATAACTGGGCCTCCTGTCCCCCAAGGAACAATACACACCAGCTTGTAAGATTCAACTCTGGACCAGCACTTCGCTTAGCAGCACAGCACTGAGATGTATTTATTGTGAAAACAAGAATAAGTTTATAATCAAAGAGCAGAGTCAAGTCATAAGGAATACCAGTGTTGGCAACAAGTGGTCACATGTCAAATAAAATCATAACACACTTTCCTGTCCAAAGAAATGTATCGTGTTTTCAAGCTTTGCTTTGCAACTGTGAGGGCTAGAAATATAAAATTTAAAATTAAATCTGAGGCTTTCACATCATCACATTAATAAAAATTAGGATCTGGGGCTTTAAGCAAAGCACCAAATATCCTGCAGCTCCCAATAAAATTGCAAGAGTTGGCAACAATAATGTCAGGTGGCACTGCAAAGTTGGACTGAGGTTCATTAGCAGGGCCGTATTTGTGAGCTGGAGGGTTCTGGGAAGGGGATTAACAGGGGGTGATGCGGGTGAGGATTTAAATGTACTGTCAGAGCTGTTGGGGCAGGGGGCGTTTCTCAGGGGTAGAATAGCAGGGGAACTGCAGGTCATGATTTAGGTGCACTGGTAGAACAGGGAGGGGTACCCAGGATTGAATTAGCAGGAGGCTGGGACAGAGGTGCACTGACACGGTGAATGGGAAGTTTGTATAGTGTCTTTCCATCTGGGCTATTTGCTACCTCAGTTTCATGAGCATCGATTTCACCTCAACATTCCAAGTAGCATGTCCTTTGCAGATGTCTTTAGCTTTCAGTCCTCATTGAGCAAGTATTGTCACCAGCCAGGGGGAACTGAAATGCAGTATGTATCTCTCTGTATCTTGGTGTCTCTTTCTCTGGGATTAAAATAGAATAAAGTGCTTTTTAAAGAAACTAGCAAGGACAGTGAGGTTTTTTTCCAGGTGGTTATATAAGCTTTCTAGAGACAATCTCCCCTCACCACCACCCCCTCCCCCAAAAAATCAATATTAACTTCGTCAACTTTCTTTCTATAGTCTTTTCTTAAGGCAGGGACAGGGAAGTAAACTGCAAATGCCCAAATGGAGACATAGAGTAAGGCAGTAGGACCCTTGACGCAGAGAGAGAATTCAAGGATAGTTTAGCTGTGTATTATGTGGAGCAGAGTAGGGTTGCCAACTGTCTAATCACACAAACCCAAACACCCTTGCCCAGCCCCCTTCCCCGCCTCTTCCATGAGGCCCCGCCCCACTCACTCCATCCCCCCTACTTCCATCGCTCACTCTCCCCCACCCTCACTCACGTTCACAGGGCAGAGGGTTGGGGTGCAGGAGGGGGTTGCAGGCTTTGGGCTGGGGCTGAGGGGTTCAGAGTGTGGGAGGGGGCTCTGGGCTGAGCCTGGGGCAGGGAGTTAAGTGCAGGAGAAGATGCGGATGCAAGCTCTAGGAAGGAGTCTGGGTGATGGAGGGGGCTCAGGGCTGGGACAATGGGAGCTGCAGAGTCGGCGCAAGGGGCAGGGGCAGCACATGGAGACCCCCTGCCCCCACCACCCCCAGGGGCCGCAGGGATGTGCCGGCCACTTCCAGAAGCAGCGCAGGGCCAGGGCAGGCATGGAGCCTGCCTTAGCCCCACTCCGCTGCCAGACTTTTAGCAGCCTAAAATCTCCTGGTTTGGCTTCAGTAGCCTCCGGGAGATAAAGCGCGATTCCGAGAGACTCCCGGCGAAACTGGGAGGGTTGGCAACCCTAAGCAGAGGTGAATATACACAGTTCATGGCCTAATTAGCTATAAAATAGTATCCTACAGTGCACAAATGCTCATAGTTTCCCTCTTTCTTCTCCTCTCCTTGTTTTGTTGGAGAGTTCTAATCCCCATATAAATTGTAGCTCACTTTCCCTGTGCTCTGGCACTGCAAGGAGTGGCACTCCAGTTGGTTAGTTTGATACTAATTAAATTTGTTTCCGCTGTTCATTTCACAGATGCAGTCCTTTTCTACTTTTAAGGAGAGTGGTGGTCACAGCCAGTGGGAGCTTGTTGCTAATTGGATTATTGTGGGATTATTTGGAGAGGAGAGAAGCGTCTCAAAGCAGAGGAAAGTCAGGAGGATATGGAAGTGAAAAGAAGGTAACAATAACTTTGTACTACACATGTTCTGTGAACTTTGATCCAGAACACATAGAAAGCACCTTGGGTCTGATTCCCTATGGCCCTGCACCTTGTATGGTCACTTACACACATAAACCACTGCTGTGTCAGAGTGGTAGCAATTTGCATCATTCATACAGGCTCTAGTTTGATCACAAATTATTGGGGCTTGATGCAGGAATCACTGGGTGTAATTGCAGAGCGTGTGTTATGCAGAAGGCCCAATTGCATGATCAGAATTGTTCCTTCTGGCCTTGAAATCTATTCATTTAAAGAGCGAGGTGATGGTGAAGTTGGCCCCATGTCAGCACAGCTGTTTGTAGCTTTCATTATGAAACCTGAAACTGGGCCATGTTCATCCAGATCTGAATTTCATTCAAAGCTTGAAATTCAGACCAGGCTTGCACACAGGTTCAAAAACAGTGGAGCAGCCCTGGTTCCTGAATATTAGAGCTTCCAGATGAGCTCCACATTGAATTTTGGGGCTCGTTCAAACTTGAGATCAAACCCTGGGGGAAAACAAATTCACACAGTCCTTCTGGTAGGTACCCTACATCTTCCACTCAACAATACAGTGCTCTGTTTTAGCACTGCCAGCTCTGATTTTATTGCACATCTAGTGATATTTGACATTTCACTTAAAACCCCAGCTTTTTTAAAGTAAGATTTTAGCCCTTTTATTTTCAAAGCAAAGTTTTAAAATGTGACCCCAATGTATCCTAAAGGCTTAAAAATCAAACAATAAAAAGAACCCAAAATATTTTTTTATCTCATGATTTTCGGGGAGGTTGACTCATATTTTTTGATTGCTTGTGGTTGGCATTGTAGTTGACAATGCTGCATTTATTACAACTGGACAAAAATGGCTTTGTTCCATATGAGTTATCAGTTTCCCCCCCAAAAAAACTTTCATACCACATGGACTGTTATTCACTCATGCAATAACTCACCTCCCATGGTAAGCGTTCAGACTTTGCAATTAGCTTTCCTTGTATCCTCTCTCTGTGCTGATTATGCCTGGTCTGATGGTTCAGACCCAGCACTGGCATGGTTGGAAAACAAGGTTTCTATTTCCACTTCTCCCACTTGATTCACTGTGCGACCTTGAACAAAATAGCTTGCCTCTATGCCTTAGTTTCCCCATATGTCAAAAGAGACAAATATTTGTGTAGTTGTCTCATAGGAGCGTCTGAGGCTAAACTCATGGGTGTTCATAAAGCATTTTGTGGTATTAGTAAAAGATTATAGAAGTTCAAGCATTACTATTATTTATTAGTATGGCTGTCATTTTGCATCTTGAGTACATTATTGCTATGCTTAGAACAAAAAGAGAAAAACAGGGTGCGGAGAACAAGAACAAAAAAATGGACAAATGTTAATTCTGAGCTATTCTTTTTCCAGGAATTATAGTTAGTCACAGACTTCAATTAAAAAACCCAGAGGTATTTAATATCGTGTCAAAGTAAGGAGGCATTTATTTATCCCAGAGGCCTCCTTATTTTCATAATAAAAGTTAAAAATGGTAGGGAAAGAACAGTTGTTGTGATTACATAGAAATGGCACAGCAGTGAGATAGTCCAGCAGTTCTATGGGACAGGAAAGGGCGGGTAAATGAGACATTCACCTAAATCACTGAGGCATTGGGCCTGATTCACTGCCATCTATTTTTACCCTGGTGTGACTCCATTGAAACCAAGCGCCAAGGTGAAATCCATGGATCTGCAATAGTATAACATTGGAGCAACATGGTGGTGAAGCCAGCTTCAGGGAGGAGGCCAAGGGGGATAACAAAGGGATTAATTATCTTTAATAACGGGGAAATCTGGTCCTGAAACACTGACTTCAGGGAGAAAGACCAAGGGAAGTGTCAAAGGGATTAGCCCTCAGTTGCACCTTCCACCAGTGAGGTATCAGCTCCAGAAAGCAGAGAATCAGGGTTGAGAAAAGTCCATCTCTCAGGCACAAAGAACACAGATTTGGCAGCATTCGTGCTAGAAGAAACGATCTGCAAAGTATTTTCTGCAAATACTGCTCCCACCATCTCCTGAAGGCACAGGTGGGGGTGAACGTGGAAAGGGTTTTTTGAATAGATTTTAAAAACCTAGATCCCAGAGAAGCATTTTTTTGTAAGCTGCTTCCCCACCCCGTAGTGCTCCATCCAGTTTGCAAGGCAGATGGAGCCTCAGAATATGAGTATTTACACTGTCCCAGTTTATGTAGCAGCAGCCAGAGCTGCCTGGGCTATAACAGACGTTTCTTAATGGGGACCAAAATAGAACTACCTGCCAGAGACAGCATCACATGTGCTGCAGAAGGCTGTGGTGTTTTACTCAATGCTTCATGCATTTTTCATGTATTTCAGCTTGTTTCTATGCGGTTTGTTTTGTCTCTGTTTTCCCACCTCCCCTCCCATGTTACCAGGCTTTATTATGCTTTTGTTCTGATGCTTTCAAGTGGTCCCCTGTATTCACCTCTTCACCCCACTCCTCGGTCAGTTCCTCACACTCCTGTTGTAACTAAACATTTTCTGGAAGGTTCCAACCCTGACAGGAGGTGATTGGGAGGGAGGGAGAGGGAAAGTAGGGTCATAAAATGGAGAGCCAAGGAGAACCCAGATACTGTAGAAACAGAACTGTGGAAGAGGCCAGGTAGCTGCCATTTCCCCTCTCTGTATGCAGCTCCTAGATGGAAGAAGCCATCAGGACCCCTAGGGAATGGAGTCTGTGGTACCCCTCATACCATGCTGCATACCCACTGTCACTGGCCTGCAGGACTCAGGAGGCAGAGGTGTGCACCCCTCCTTGCTCCAATATGCACTATTGTCTGCCTGAAGAAATGGGTGTGGGAAAGAGATCCAAACTCATGACTTGTGCCGGCTCCTCCATGTTCATGAAGGGTTTTTATACAGTACAGTACTCTGTACTCAGTGTCAGAGGAGAACAGGGCTTTCCTTCAGCAGAGAATGCCTTAGACCACTCTGTTTTCCTTCATCAGGGCAGGGGAGATTATAAACCAATTAACTTGGTCCACCAATGGGAATATAGACACTGACTTCTTTACCCTTAGCTGTACAGCCCTCCCTAGGATAGGGGAAGAATAATACTTTGTATTTCCCTGGCACCTTCTATCCAAGAACCTCAAAGAGCTTTACAAACATAAAGGAATGTAGACTTGCAAGTAGAGATGGCTGAAAACTTTCAGTCACAACTTCTTTGATGAAAAATGGCTTGTTTCAAAATTGAAAACTTTTGCAAGCAGTTTTTCCATTTTTTCCATTTTTTTTTTACCAAAACCACATATTTTGAATTTGTTTTTTTTTCTCCCAGTTCAGTGGGGGTTTTTTCCTCATTTTTCTGTTTTCTTCCCATTTTCCACTCTGTAACCTTTCTGAATACTCAAATGAAACTCTAACTCTGCTACTTGGTAACTTTTCAAAGATGCACAAAACATTTTGAAAAGCTAGAGTGGCAAAAGGAAAAAAAGACTGTCTGTGCACTTTGGGGAAGAGGTAAAATCTGGGCATCCTTCATTTTATGCACTCAGTGGCCAAGTGAGAGAAACAGGGGCAAATGAAAATTCATTTTTGTTGAATGAAAAATTGTTCAATTTCAAACCTCGTGAATGAGAAACAGCTTTAGAACTTTCACAAAATTGTTCCTCCATTTTTCAACCAGCTTTATTCAGTCTCCCTGTGAGAAGGGTAACTATTATTCTGTTTTACATCCAAGGCCAGTAAGGCACTGAGAAATCAAATGACTTATCTAAGGTCACACACAAAGTCTGTGGCAAGGCTAGGAATAGAATCCCGGCTGTCTCCCAGGCTTGCATCTCATCCTTCCTCCCATTCTAGGTTAACGCTGTTGATAGCCGCTTATTTCCCCATGTTCATGACTGATTGTAAACTCCCCCCTCCTTGAGTGTCCTTCACTAAGTTGAATTAGCTGGGGGGTGGAGGGAGCTCTCATCTTTAGGGCTACCCAACTTTGTACTGCTTATAGTAAGTGTGACATGTAGGGTTGTCAACCCTCCAGGATTGTCCTGGAGTCTCCAGGATTAAGTCTGAAACAGCTCCAGGAATACTTCCAACCAAAACTGGCAATCTACATGGGGTTGGGGAAAAGAGCTGCAGCTTGCTGTCTCCTGCATAATAACTTTTCAATTATTCAGGGAGGGGCCACAAGCAATTGAAGTGAATACGAGAGGGGTGGAGGGAAGAACAAAGATGGTGGGGGAGGGAGAATGAGTCTGGTACATTGAATAATGAAGGAGATTAAAATGAATTGGAGAAGACAGGAAAGCTGATTTAAATATTTAATTTCTCATGTGCATTGAAAAGGAGACAAAAACCTTGGAACATCCTTTGTCTTGAACTAATTGTGATCAGAGGTGAGAGGCATGCGATTGTCATTTTCCTCATATCCTTGGTTAAGAGAGAACAGATGAGTCTCATTTCATCAGACCACTAGTCCATTAATTCAGCATCCAGTCTTCATCAGTGAAGTATGCAGAAGTAAAACAATAACAATTATTGCACCTAGCCTATTGTCCAATGGTGTATGTTACATGGGGAGGGGTCCCATTGTGATCCTGAAGCAATCAGTGTGAGAGGTGATGCAACCATCCTGTTTTGGGAGCACTGCATCTTTAAAAATGGAGGAGCCTCCCTGCAGCTGCCATCTTGTGCTTTGGTTCAAATGCAGAATATTACAGAGCAAGTCACTTTGCTTTCTGTCTGTCATTTAGATTTGGAAGCAGTCAGTTTGAACTGCACTGTACTCTGGCTTTTCACTTCTCCATGCCCCCTCCTCCTTTATTAGTAAAGCCTCTGGTGAAGTTGGAACATGGAGCTTCTCCCATCACCATGTTTGCTCTCCTTCCTTTGACCCTTATTGGTAAATTTTCCTTCTCTCCTCTGCTGACCTATTTTTTTCCCGGTTGATCTGAAATGACCATGGCACTTTTGCCCATCAGCAACCAGTTCATCATCTACCGCACATTCTGCTGTAGAAACAACTTCATTTATACACCAGCATCAGTGAGTGATCTTGGACTCATAGGACAGTGTATATATGTGCTCATTGCTGCAGAGCCAGTATATGGAGGAAGAAACATTTTTGTGGGCCCTGACCAAATAATGGCTACTGTTTTTGTTCAATTGATAAGAATCTGAAGCACTGTTCCTTTTTCCCTACCTCTCTTACACTTTAACCCCAGACTTGTGCTCCACGTCACAGACACTGTCAATATGAACCAGGGCTTTGGAGCAGAGCCCGGAGCTGGAGCACGGAGCAGCTCCGGAGCAGTGGAGCTGCAGGTTTTTGCCTGGAGCTGGAGCAGAGCTGGAGCACAGCTCTAAAGCCCTGATATGAACAAGGGGTAGGCAGAGCTCCCTCCAGAACCTGTTGATGCTAGTTGCTAATTAGCCAGAGAGAGATAGAGAGCTGTTTGATATGTGCAATTTGGTTTCTCTTATCTTGACCATAACCCAGACTTCTTTCTTTGGGCTCTACACTGCTATGGGATCTGTACCATAGTGAGTGTGCTTGCATTCAGTATCATGCAACATGGTTTTCTTACACACTTTAGCTGGCTTCATGTTCTGGATTACAAATCAACTATGTACTTATACAATGCACTTATATGGCCCCCATTACCATAGTATCTGAGCACCTCACAATCTGTGAGGTGTTTATCCTCACAATACTCCTGGGAGGAAGAACAGTGCTACTATCCACATTCTACAGATGGGAAATGAGGCACAAAGGGAGGGATCCACAACACATTGCAATGCTGAGTGTCACAGCACTTAATTTATAGGCACTTAAAACAAAACAACAAAAATATCACAGGAACAACACAGTGATCCACAAAGTCTGAGTTAGACAGCTGAGCTCCCTGTATAATGACTGGGGAAAGAGAGGCACCTTAGAATCTGATCCACAAAAGCCAGCAAGCTAGATGGGGAGCCACCTAAGCTAGCCAATGGGAAATGCTGATGAGAGGAGTATGTATTAAGCCGCACCACCTTGCAGACAATGTTGTGAAGGCCAAGACTATAACAGGGTTCAAAAAAGAACTAGATAAGTTCATGGAGGATAGGTCCATCAATGGCTATTAGCCAGGATGGGCAGGGATGGTGTCCCTAGCCTCCGTTTGCCAGAAGCTGGGAATGAGCGACAGCGATGGATCACTTGATAATTGCCTGTTCTGTTCATTCCATCTGGGGCACCTGGCATTGGCCATTGTTGGAAGACAGGATACTGGGCTAGACAGACCTTTGGTCTGACTCAATATGGCCGTTCTTATATTCTTATGAGATAGGCACTTACCTCTGCTGGCAATCCATGAATGGGAAGCAATCATCGGGAGTCAGACAGCGTAAGCACCTAAGACATTTCTTGTGGGAATGGGTTAGGCATCTGCTTTGCTCTTCACTAAATATCCAGAGGTGGTGGTGTCCACCTTATAACTTTAGACCAGTGGTTAGAGCGCTTACCTGGAAGGTGGGACCCAGGTTCAATTCCCCCATCTCTGCCAGAGCGGGAAGAGAAGATTTGAACAGGGGTCTCCTACCTCTCAGGAGAGTGCTCTAAACACTGAGCTAGGGGATATTCTGAGTTAGGGCTCCCTCAGTCTGTCCTGTTGCCCTGTGGATATATAATGAGTGATTGGAGCAGGAGGACTGGTCCCTTCGTCTCCCATCTCCTAGGCAGGTGGACTACGGAGTCATTCTCACTCTCTTGTTGGCTCAATGGCTCTTTAAGTATTTATCCACAGTGGCACAGTCATTTGAGGTGGGGAGAGAGAATGAATGACTCTATAGACGGGCTCTCAATCTCCTGTTCAATTCCTTTTCCCACCCTCTGGCAGAGAGGGGAAATTGAATCTGGGTTATAACGGGATACGAGTTATGAAGTGAGTGGTAGCCAAATGCTCCTGGTTCGTGCATCATTCTGGGGCTTAGGTGGGAGAGGTGTCTGGATGCCTAGAGTAGGGCAGCAGTGTACATGCCTTAGGGTCTAAAATTTTGGTCCCTAGGGAACTTTGACAGCAGAAAGTTAGGCACTAAGTGAGTTTAGGCAGCAGCCAAGCAGCAGTTTTGTGGGTCACAGTGGTTTAGGAGCATACAAGGATTTAGGAGCATAACTCTGGTGCCTAAATTGCTTCATGGGTCTCATACAGAGAGATTAAGTGACTTGCCCAAGGTCATACAGGAAGTCTGTAGCAAAGCAGGGACTTGACTCCCGGTCTCCTGAGTCCCAGGCAAGCGCATGAACCACTGGGCCATCTTTCCTCTCATGAACTGTGTGACTATGCTAGAAAAATATAAATAAAAATCATAGTGCTATTCATAAAGCAATTTGAAGATTTATAGTTTATTTTTACTTTATTAATACAATTGATTGTTTTATTACCCATTTGGTGAAATCAAATGGATCCAAGGGCACCTGACAAAATCTGTCCAGATTATCTCTTGATATAATTGCAGGAACTGATTTGCAAGTCTGGAAATCTTTTATCTTATCTAGGTTCCCATCCAGCAGCCATCAACATGGTATCTGGGCACCTTTCAGAAAAAGATATCCAAGTCCAATTTTGGTTTTGGTGAAGAAGGCTGGGTAAGTCTTTCAGGCTGTAACCTCACTTTTGTTTCTCTGCGTCTTCATCTTCACCTGCATTAGGTATAGAGTGACCTACCTTGATTAGGGTTAGACATCATGGTGGTGATATGGCCTGCACCCTGTCTACTCTACAGCTTCTGCCTTTGATAACATTGGTGGAGATGCACCAGCTCAGAGAAACTCTTAGAGATATTCTCTGGGTACATGCACTCTGTGAGTGGAAGGCAAATTCAGCTTCCATAGCCGATCCAGTCCTTGGCCATAATACTGCCAGTGACAGGTATAGAATCATCGAGTTTAAGGCCAGAAGAGAACGCCAGATCGTCTAGTGTGACCTCCTGTATATCACAGACCACCAACACCAGACAGCACCCACACAATGGAAATGAAACCAAAGCATTACAGCCCACGTGAGACTAGACTATTATGTGCCACAGGCAGAGATAGGAGCGTCTGAGCTACACCAGCACTTGAGGCCCCCAGCAGTGGCAGAGAATTGATTGAAAGACACCCAGATAATCCTGGCAAGTGGCCCACACCCCATGTTGCAGAGGAAGGCCAAAAAAACCCAAAGTCACTGCCAATCTGACCTGGAGGAAAATTCCTTCCCAATCCTACATATGGTGATCACTTAGACCCTGAGCATGTGAACAAGAACCGTCCAGCCAAGCACCTTGGAGAAAGACTTCTTGGTGTCACCTCATTGCACTGGCCCATCCCACTCTGTATCCCATTTCCTCCAGCCTTGGCCATCTCTGATGCGTCAGAGGAAGGAGACCAAAAAAACCACCATAATACACTGGGGGGGGGGGAATTCCCTTCCTGCCCCCTGTAGGTGATTGGCTGAAGTCCTGAAGCATAAGCTTTAGGAAAATAAGACATAAACCAGAAGGGACATCCCATCACAAGCAACCCCGTCATACAATCCCACTCAATTTTGTCCAGCTATCCCTTAAAATGAATTAAGTTGTTTGCCCCCACAACTCCTATTGTGAGACCATTCCAGAACCTCACCCCTCTGATGGTTAGAAACCTTCTTCCAATCTGCAACCTGAATTTATTGCTGGCCAGTTTATATCCTTTTGTTCCTGTGTCAGAATTGTCCTTTAGTTTAAATAGCTCCTCACCCTCCCTAGTGTTTATCCCTCTGATATATTTATAGAAAGCAATCATATCCGCTCTCAGCCTTCTTTTGGTTTGGCTAAACAAACCAAGCTCTTCCCGTTTTCTTGGGGTGGTGATTTTGTGCTGTTGATTCTTATCTGCTAGAAGCTGGGTGGTGGGGCCCTCATGCTCATCTTATTTAGACCACGGAACAGCTATCCTATAGTGACAGCTTTTGGTTCCTGTTGGCCTGTATTCAGTTTGAATTGGTAACCTAGCGGTAAAGGGCATTATATCCCAGTTTTAGAAAAAATTCCCTGAGCTATCCAGTCTCCACCCCTAGTATGTGTCAAGATGCCAGGGGAGACCCGGTAGTTGAAGGAGCCCTGGTCTTGCTGTATGAAAGGAGTGTGAAGGATTGGGCCCTCTTCCGGTTGAATCCAGGCTGCAAAGCTAGCTCCCTCCCTGGGGAAATCCTGCTGGGGGAGCCTCTCACAGAATCCAGGCAGAGTAGTCTCCATTCCGATTAATTGCTGTGGGTTTTATTTCATGCCTTCTTAATGAAAACAAGATCAAAGTTTCATAGCCTTTCCCCACAAGGTCTGTACAGGTTAAGTCCCTTCTCTCTCCACCCCCCAAGTCTGTCTCTCACCTTACGAGTTGCTCAACCCAAAGTTCCTGGCTCTTTACCTCTGAGCCCTTTGCACTAACAGGACTTTTCCAAGTCTCTCTTCTCTCCCTCTGTTTCTTGGAGCTGCTCCTCCCAACGGTTGCTCCAGCCTCTGGCAGGTATGGCTGACCCCTCTCCCATTTCCTGCTCTTCTTTTTATAAGGATCAGCAAATTCAGTTGCTGGTCATTTTTCCAGGTGAAGCAGGTGGGGCTACTTAGCCAGCCAGCCATCTGGAGGCCTCTGTCCTCAGAGGAATACTATCCCTTATACTTTCACATATCACCTGTCCTTGAGAGGTCCTGTCAGGCACTCACCACAGGGCCCCTAGTAGTCTTCAGTTCGTGACAGGAAGATGGTATTCTGATGATCACTCTCGGGTTAATGCTCTATACAAAACTGAAAGGGTTGTAAGGGTAGGTACCAGTATGTCACATGGGCATTTGAGTTTTTCATGGTTTGGAGCCACCTTAGAGCCGCATGGTCAGTGACCAAGACAAAGAGTTTTCCAAACTGTACCTCAGTGCCTTTACAGCCCAGTGTATGGTCAGGCATTCCTTCTCAAGGACCAAGTATCAGGTTTCCCAGAATAGGAGTTCTCTACTTATATAGAGGGTAGGGTGTTTTTGTCCATGGAAGGTTTGGGATTACATTGCACTCACAACGCGGTGCAAGGTGTCAGGGTGTAGAATGAATTCTCGAGAGAAACTGGGGCTGTGCATTATTGGCTTGTTGCATAGAAGCTGTTTAATTTTTCCAAAATGCTTGATCACACTGGGAAGACCACATGACCTGTCGAGGGGCTGATTTTTTAAACAAGATCATAAGTGGTGCTGCCAATTGGGCAAAGTTCGGTACCAATCTTCTACAGTACCCGGCAAGAGCTAGGAAGAACTAGACCTGCTTTTTAGTTCTTGATATGGGAGTTTTGCTAGGGCCTCAACTTTGTCCACTTTGTACCTTTCTGTTCCCTACTAGATACCCCAGATATTTTGTTTCCCATTTCCTCACCAGGCACTTTTTTGGATTTGCTGTGGATGGCCTCCTATAGGGCTTGAAAGACACCTGCTAGGTTTTGGTGAGCCAGTCCCGACAATAGAACACCATATCATCAAGGTAGGCTGTAGCATAGCAATGATGGGGCTGAAACTCCTGGGCCATCAGCCTTTGAAAGGTAGCCGGGGCCCCATGCAATCCAAAGGCCATGCTAATGAATTGGAATAGACCCAGTGGGGTAGAAAAGGGAGTAAGAGGAATTTGCCAATAGCCCTTAATTTGATCTAATGCCATGATAAAGCAGGCTTGACCAAGGCAATACATTGACTTGGAGCATCAGATATGCATAATCTTTGACAGAAATCTACCCAAAATTGGGCAGTCCCAGCTTGCTTTGGTACCAAAACTACCGGACTACACCAGGGACCACTAGACTCCTTGATTAATCCCAATCTTAACATTTCCTGTTTTTCCTGAACTAACGGGTTTTATGCTGTCTGGGATGGGATGTGACTTCTGGAGGGGCTTGCCCCCCCCCGGCTCTATACGATGCAGTGAATTACTAAGGAGGTTCATTCTGATAGTGGGGAGAACACTTCCATGTAAACTTTCAGGAGGTTTTTTGCCTTCTCTGCCCATCAGACAGTCTGTCCCCAAGTGGCACCTCTCCTATCCCTATTTCAGCTGGTGTAGGGAGCTGAGAATCCAGATCCTCTTCGCCCTCCTTCAGGCGGATGAAGAGACATTCCTGGATCTTCCAGGATTTTAACAGATTTATGTGATAAATCTACTTTTGTTTTCTCCAGTCAGGGTGATAGATTTCATAGTCTACTCATCCCACTCAATGGAGCACTTCATATTATCCCTGCCATTTGGCCAGGTGCTTGCTCTCTGAGCTGGGAAATATTTGGAATTTCCTGGCTCTAGACCCCTTATTTTATTGTTGCATCTGGGCCTGTTGGGTCTGCCTTTCCCTAGTTTGAATAACGTATTGGAGGTTATTGGTAGAGCAGGAGGGGTGAGCTTTCCAACACACCCTAACTATGTCTAACGCTCTGCTAGGCTGTCTCCCATAAAGGAGCTCCAAAGGGGAGAAGCCTCTGGAGGCCTGCAGTACCTCCCACACTGCAAACAAAATATAGAGAGGCAGTTGGTCCCAGTCTTTGGCTTCTGTTCCACAAATTTTAACATATCGTTAAGGGTCTTATTGGACCACTCTCCATGTCAATCTTTTTGAGGGTGGTAGACTGAGATCTGGAGTGGTTTTACTTTCAACAGTGGCCACACTTGGAGCACCTGGGATGTGAAATTCATTCCCCGATTAGTGAGGATTTCCACAGGAAGATCAGCTGAGGAAAATGCTAGGGTGGAGGCAAAGGAATTTCATAAAGGAATTCAGGTGGCGTAGTCCACAAGTACCAAAATAAACTTGTGACCTCAGACACTCTCCTCCAGAGGGCCTAGTAATCGATCCCTACCCATTCAAAGGGGTTTGCAATGTTGGGTAGGGAGTTAAGGGGCCCAGCCCTGATTTGTTGGGGTCACTTTTTGGTAATTGGGACACAATACACAGAAATCGCCTACTTCTTTATGTATCCCTAGCCAAAAGAATAGCGCCAATAGAAACACTCTTTTTTGGGTTTTCACCTTACCTAGGTGTCCTGCCATGGGGAGTGTATGAGCTAGTCATAGGAGTTCATGAGGCAAGAAGTTTGGGGATGTGTCTCTACTCAGTACAGGATCTCCTCCTGTAATTCAGAGGGGGGGAACTGGTGAGATGCATCTTCAGAGACGGCCACCCCATTGATGGCAGCAAACTGGTTGAAATATTCCCAGAGCATCTGGTCATAGTGTTGACCCACCACCACATCAAAGGTGTCACTTAGGGTGTTATAGTAGAGGATGGGATGGGCTCTGTGGTATCCATGGATAGGGGATATCCCAACAATCAGTAGGCTGTCCCCTCACCTGGGTCTGCTTTTTAGGAAGATTCTTCTCACAGCTCCATCGAATCACCTCTGGCTTGTCCTCCCTTCTGAGACTTCTTGGGCTGTCTTTGCAAACCTTGGGATCATCGTGGGATTTCAAAGAAGTCAGATTGAGCAATGGGAAACAGATCCCAGATATCCTCAGTGGGGTTCTTTTCTTGCCTCTCTAAAGTGTCTGGCTGCAGGGACTTGATTCTTCTCCCGGGAGAGTTGAAAGAGGTTTCCAGCCATAACCCAGGATCATGGGCCAATGTAGGCAATCTGCCACTCCTACCTGGAGGCGCCATATTTGACCTGCAAAACAACAGAGGCTGTTAGGTATGCATGGATTTCCCCATGAATGCAAGAAATCTGAGTAGGTCTGGAACTCTGGAACCAGTGATGGAACCAGGTCTTACTGAAATAGCATTTGCCCACACCCTGAGTTTATTAATTCCTCCATCATGTTTGGCCCTGTCTTTATTGGGACCACAAGGGGCCTCGCGCTCAATTCTATGGATTGGCTTGGAGTCTCCCTGGCTTGGACAAAGAGGCATCCTAAATAGTCACATTCCATCATAGGGCATTCTGGTCAGATGTGCCCATGTTGCCCACAGCGGTAACATACCACAGGCCCTTTGAGGGGGGGAGTAGTGGCCCATGGGAAGTCTGGAACTTTGAGACCCTTGCTGTGAGTGTGGGAGACCTGATAGCGGTAAAGTTTCGATTGGGGGGGGTAGGTCATAGTCTCTTGCTGCCTTTCTAAGTGAGACCAGCTGACTGAGAGGCTGTCCTTCCCACACCTCGGTAATTCAGCCGCCAAGAACCTCTCCATTGTCTCAACAGCCTCTGCAGTGCATCCAGGCTGAAAATGTTGAACCCAGGTGTGTACCACCTTAGAGAGAATGTTGTCCATGAGCTCCACTACCATCTTGGGCTCTAGGTTTAGCCATTGGGTAGTCAACTCCAGGAGCCATTGAGCTACTGCCCAAGGGTGCGCCCTTTAGGGAATGGCTCCAACCAAAATTTCTTTCAATAAGCTTCTATAGAGAGACAGAGGAGGTCCAGGATGACTCCCCTTTGCATTGCATAGGATTGTGCCTCATCCACACGCAGGGCCTGATAAGCTGCTTGGGCCTCTCCAATGAGGTATGGGGCCAGATGTGCCACCCAGGAACTCCTCTGCCAGCCCACTGTAGTAGCAACACATTCAGAGGTGGTCAGGTAGGCCTCAGGGTTGTCACTGCTGCCCATTTTGGTCAAAGTAAGACTGGGTGAAACTCCAGAGCTGGCTTCCCTCTGTGGCTGTTCCTTTCTCCCGCCAGCCATCGTGAGAGCAAGCGAGGCCATTTCTATCTAAGAGCTGTCTGTTCTGCTCATGGTCAGCCAGTTGGCCTTCTTGCAGGTGCTGTTGGGAACCAAGGAGAGCCTCCTGGAACTGACCGATCCTTTTATTCTCCACATGCTTTTGATTCACCATTAGTCAGAGTATCTACTCCATTGATGGAAAGGGCTCAGATTGAAAGGTCCCTGTTCAGGAGCCATATAAGAAGGACTAGGCCTACCTTGTAGCACCCTCTTCCAGCTGGACCCAGGCTGGTGCCTGCAGAGCTAGCTCCCTCCCTGGGGGAATCCTGCATGGGGCCTCTCACAGAATCCAGACAGAGTAGTTTCCACTCCCACTAACTGCTGTGGGTTTTATTTCAAGCCTTCTTAATGAAAACAAGATCAAAGTTTCACAGTCTTTCCCCACAAAGCCTGTAAAGATTAAGTCCCTTCCCCAACCCCCAAGTCTGTCCCTCACTCTATGATATCACCAACCAAAAGTTCCTGGGTCTTACCTCAGAGCCCTTTGTGCTAACAGGACTTTCCCCAGTCTCCCCTCTGTTTCTTGGAGCTGCACATCCTAACCTCTGACAAGTATCGGTGCCCACTCTCCCATTTCCTACTCCTCCTTTTATGAGGCTCAGCCAATTAAGTTGCCATCTTTTTCCCAGGTGTAGTGGTTGGGACTAATTAGACAGCCAGCCAACTGCAGGCTAGGGTTGCCAGGCATCCGGTTTTTGACTGGAACACCTGGTCGAAAAGGGACCCTGACAGCTCCGGTCAACATTGCTGACTGGGCTGTTAAAAGTCCGGTCGGTGGTGCAGCGGGGCTAAGGCAGGCTCCCTGCCTGCCCTGGCTCTGCATGGCTCCCGGAAGCAGTTGGTAAGTCCCTCTGTGGCCTCTAGGTACCAGTGCAGCCAAGGAGGTTCCGCATGCTGCCCCTTCTCCAAGTGCTGGCTCCACAGATCCCATTGGGCAGGAACCGCAGCCAATGGGAGCTGCGGGGGTGGTGCCTGCGGGTGAGGGCAGAGCACAGAGCCACCTGTCCATGACTCCACCTAGGAGCCGCAGGGACGTGCCGAGTTAAGTGCCACCCAGAGCCTGCACCTCCCCCCACACCCTGCCCCAGCCCTGAGTCCCCTCCTGGACCCAAACTCCTTCCCAGAGCCTGCACCCCCTCCAGCACCCCAATCCCCAGTCCTGAGCGCCTTCTCCCACTCTGAACCCCTCGGCCCCAGCCTGGAGCCCCCTCCTGCACCCCAAACCCCTCATCCCCGGCCCCACCCCAGAGCCCACACTCCAGCCATAGCTCTTGCACCCAACCTCCCTGTTCCAGCCCTAAACCCCCTCCTACACCCCAAACCCCTCATCCCCACTCCCAGCTGGAGCCCTTACTCCCCCGCCTGGTGAAAGTGAGTGAGGGTGGGGGAGAGCAAGTGAAGGAGGGACGGGGGATGGAGTGAGCAGGGGCAGGGCCTCAGAGAAGTGGCGGGGCAGGGGACAGGGAAAGGGTGTTCAGTTTTCCGCAATCAGAAAGTTGGCAACCCTACTCTCACCCCAGACGAGGAGGTTAGGCAGGGAGCTAACCTGATGCACTGATTTATCCCCCATTATTGTAGGGTACCATCATTGCCTAGGGAGGTTGTGGAATCTCCATCACTGGAGATTAAGAGCAGGTTAGACAAACACCTGTCGGGAATGGTCTAGAAAATACGTAGTCCTGCCATGAGTTCAGGGGCCTGGATTGATGACCTCTCACGGTCCCTTCCAGTCCTAGGAGTCTATGATTCTATCATACAGGAGTTACGAGGGATGGCTGAGAACCCAAGCCCCAGGGCTGGAGCCCGAAAACTTGACACAGTGCAGCTACATTACTCCTGGAGGAATTCTGTGCCACTGCATGTACACAGCATTTATGTTCCCTGCAGAATTCTTTGCTTCCCTGCAGAAAAATGGGAAGCAAAGGGAAGCCACAAGAAAGGTCATGTGACCCTCCCCAGCAGTATGTTTCAGGTGCCCAGGGCAGCCGGCAGAGAGCGGGGAGGGCAGGAGGCAGGACTGGGGAAGACCCGGCTAGTGGCTCCTACCCTGCACTGGGTTCAGCTGCTAGTCCCGGCTGGGCTGGGGAGGATGGGATTTCCTCTTTCCCTGCACAGCATCCGGGGCCAGGCCAGACCCACCCCCAGATTTCTCCATCTGGATCCCCCACTGAGCCCACCCTCAGACTCCCTCCCACTGCTGAGCCTCAACCACCTTCACCTGGACCCCCCTGCAGAGTCCCATTACCATTGCACCCAGAACCCCTCAATAAGCCCCTGTGCATCCAGATTCCCCCCCACACACACACCAGGATCCACTGCTGAGCCACCTGCACCCAGATTGTCCCGCACAGAACCCTCTCAGCCCACACCTGGATCCCCCCACATTAAGCCCCTGCACACTTGGATCCTCCCTTGCTGAGTCTGCCTGCCCACACAGAGGGGCAGGGCCCTGGGGTGTTTCTGGGGCAGGCCACGTCCTTGTGCTGTGTCAGGGTTGGGTGCAGCCTCACTGCTGAGTACGTGTCCCGGGGGGGAACTGCACAGTGATGGCCCACCTCTGTGCAGCCAATGGCCAGTGCTCCCCAATGCCATGCTGGAGCCTCCACATTTCTATGATAAATAAAATTTGCAGAATTTTAAAATATTGTGCACAGAATTTTAATTTTTTGGCACAATTTTTAAAATTTTTTGGCACAGAATGCCATCAGGAATATCACATGCACATTCAGCAGTGGGTGGGTATGACCAGCAGTCCTCTTCCTAGGAAGCGATTAATCATTTGTAGAGCTAAGGGGTGTGGCTAAGGAGGGAGGTGGTTACAAATCAGGGCTGCCAGCAGCAGTAATGCCGATATGCAGTCTATGGAGAAAGTGGTCTTGTTGCAGCAAGAAGAGGTCAGGAATCCAAACATGAGAAAGCAGGCGGGACCACAGCTTTTAGAGGGGAAATTAGCACTGTCTCTGGGTTGATCCAGAGCAAAATGAAGTTGCAAGCCACTTAACATTTGTAGCCTGATTTGTAGTTCTAGATCAAAACCAACGAGCGTTCCTAACAACTGCAAAGTGTCTTGGGGCAGGGGATGCTATATCTCAAAAGAATCATAGAAATTAGGAACAGAAAATCCCTATTTGGTTAACCGCTCAGTCCATCTCTGTTTAGCAGGAAACATTGGAAGGGGAAAATAGTGCTTTTAAAAAGTTCATGAGTTTTCAGAGCATAAAATATAATAGGAGTAAAAAGGATCTCTCACACACGATCACAGATATACACACAGGTCTCTTGTGGAAAGAAAAAGAATTTGCAATCTGGAATGTGAAAGAATTTTGTGTTTAAAAAAAAAAGCCCTTCAATAAACATAAGATCCCACCCCCTTGGCAACTCTTCTTCCACTGTCTCTGACTTAAAGGGAGGAGTGAGCCAATTATTGGTGAGTTCTGCAGAAGGAAAACCTGCAACTTACTAGCTGCTGGGGGAGAGAGACAGTGAGAGAGGCAGGGAGGAAGAATCAATAGACAAATTCTAAAATGTAAAGAAAAAGCAAAGCATTTTAAAACAAATCTCAGATGAGGTGGGGAAGTCTATTTTATCTGCCAGGATTTTTTGCAGTGCAAGAGTGAGGGTGTACTTTCAAACCTGCTATAATAAGAAACTCCCAGGCCCCCCTCTTAACCCCTAATTTGCTTCCCCCTCTTTATTTCACAGGGTCTACATAAAAGCACTGTGGGTCAGCTGAATGCACACACTAGCCTTGACAGCTAGGTGTCGCACCAGAGGCCACTTCCATGCAAATGAGTCTACGAATTACAAGTTGCAAGACAAGAAAGTGTGTGGGAGACCTCGTGAACTGAGACTACCAGGAGAAGAGCAAACCTCTTCAGAGGGCAAAAACTACTTCTGGTACACAGAGCCTACTTTGGATCATGTCAATCTTCTGACCCAATAAAGATCACCCATGGGGAACCAGCCCCTGGAGCGCTCTGGTCTTTCCCAGTCCAGCTAAGGTCCAAAGTGGTGGAGAAGAGCCCAGCTCAGTGACTTGGGATCCAGAAAGGAGCAGCAGGAGCAGCAGCCTCTGAAAGCCATCAAGACAGCTTCATCCACGGCACTAAGATTCAGGACTTCTCCTCCAAACAAAGAAAGGTAAGGGAGAGGCACTGAACTTGAAATTAAAGCAACAGAAAGGAAGAAAAACACCCTGCAGAAATAATATCAGTGTGCATGAAAATGAAAGGTACTCCAGGATTTTCTAATCAATGACAGGTCTGTAATGCACAGTTTGGTTTGCTTCTGCCTATGTCTCTTTTAGCCAGATGCAATAAATCATTTAGGATTAGTATAGAGAGAGAGATACTGTAACTGGTGACTGTAAACAGTGGCATCTCAGAATGTTTTTATGTATGGTCAGTGGTAGGGAGCATACTGCATGCAGTAATACTCAGCATTTGGGTATTGAAAGCTAACATGTAAAAGCTCCAGGCAGCAGGTTTTTTATCTTCATTATGTTTTTCTGTAACTGGTGCATAGGATCAGACTTTTCACCACCTCACTGGAATTTTGGCATAATCTGTTTAGTGCACGTGTGGATTTGCAAAGGCAGATGCATTATAATGTAGTCTTAAATTTGCAAAAACAGCATTGTCTAATGATTAGAGCAAGGGGCTGGAGTCAGGAGACTTTGGTTTTAATGCTTACCTTGTCACTGGCTCATGGTGTGACCTTAGACCAGTCGCTTTCTCTCTCTGTGCCCTGGTTTCACAGAGATAGGGATAGTTTTAAATTTACCTACCTTTTGTGAAACAGTTTAAAATCATTGGACAGAAGGTGCTCTAAAATTGCAAAATAGTATAAATCAGGTGTTTTGTTACCCTCAGGTCAGTGCAGGAAGTTAAAGACAGAGCAGGGAACAAATCTATTTTTAAACCTTTAATAAACTTGAAGGAAGAGTCATAGATTCAAACCAGCTTGTGGTGTGTGTTTGTCCTCTTCTGATTGATTTTTACTTTATTTAGTAAATAACCATGTGGTCTCTTTCTGTTTCCTCCTTACTACCTTTAATCTTTCCGGTGTATGGCTCCCTGTACCCCGCAAGGGGCTTGAACTTGGTCTCTTTCTCTGAGTAAGAGAGGAGAAAGATTTGAGTCAGAGAGAAGCTGTGATGATTTGAAGAGCGTGAAAGACAAATGAAGGTTCCAGGTTATGCCGCACCCTGCAAGTCAGGTGCACAGGGGAGGCAATGAAATGAATAACAGCTACAGGAATTAGAAGTGCTGAAAGGATCTATTTACTGTGCACTAGACCAAAGGCAGGCTGCAGAGCAAGGGAGCTCCCTTAAAGGAATAATCTGACAAACAGAACCTCTCAAGGGCACCATAAGGTGACATTTTAAATGAATATTGGGTGTGATGGGGGAGATCTGTTTCCAGTTGTCACTTCCCCTAACCTTGCACAATAAGGGTTTGCCCTGCTCAGGTTGGCAGGCAGTGTAGCCTAGTGACTGGAATTTGGGGCACTCTGAGAGCCAGGAGACTTGGGTTCTGTTCCCCACTTTGCTACTGACTTGTCTGACCACTTCCCCTAACCATGCACAATAAGGGTTTGCTCTGCTCAGGTTGGCAGGCAGTGTAGCCTAGTGACTGGAATTTGGGGCACTCTGAGAGCCAGGAGACTTGGGTTCTGTTCCCCACTTTGCTACTGACTTGTCTGACCTTGGTCAAGTCACTGAGCCGCTCTGTGCCTCATTCTCTCCCTCTCGGTAAAATGGGGATGATAGTACTTTTCTCTCAGGAGTACACTGAAGGAAAAATTAACAAAAAGTGCTTTGAAGTCTCTGGATTGAAGGTGCTGTGGAGATGCAAAAGGGGTATTGATTTATTGTATTTTTCATGGCCAGTGCATCTTTGAGAGGAAGGAGAAAAGTTGGAGCTGCCCCAGCCTGTGTGTATGGGAATTAGAGAAGGCCCGTATGTTTTAGGATTGCTCCCAACTGTGCACTCTCCCATGCTTCATCAAGCTTGTTAATTGGCCCAAGCCATAAGGCTCCTACCAGTTCCCAAGAGAGACTGTTCTGCAGATTCTGTGCCCCGATTGTTAGGATGAATATGAGAGAAAAATTCCTAAAAGTCCTGTGCTAGGCAGGATGGACAGAAAGTGGATTATTTTTATTTTCAGTGGAAGAATGTGTGCTGTCCCCTTTTGGAAGAGAATGGACAGAGAGTTGTAGGTGGCTTGTTATCAATAAAGTGATGTGACAAATCCAGAGCAGTGTGAAAAGCCTGCACGTGTAAAACAAAACTGACAACATGTGTATGCTCCCAACCAGACCCAAAACTAAAATCATACTCTTCTGCCCCAGTTCAGTTGTTTGCTTCTTGTTCTCAGCATGTTCTGAAGGATTCAGGGTTTATAGGGTTTATATAGGGCCAGTATGAACTTGGGGCCAGCTTTGCAGATGTACATCATGCACAACTGGGGCCAGATATTCCAGTGCTCAGATCCCAACAAAGAGCTTTGCTGAAAATCTGGCCCTATGTTCTATCACTTCCTTCAGTGCTCAGCTGAGGAGCGTCTGTTTCATCCCCAACCCCATAGAACCCCTGTGGTGGGCCATCTCTCAGAGCCGCTTTATATTATGATCCATTAGATTTGGATAGCCCCAGACTTTGACCACTTTAAAGCTGTTAGCCCAAATGAGTATTTCCTCCACGCACTCAAATATAGAAGAGATGATGCACACGTGCAGCTTGGCATGTCTGTATGATAGATGCAGAATTCTCCTCCCACCCATTGAAATGAGACACTCTCCTGCTTGCTTTCTTGATGGGACTGTATATCTGTGATTTGCTGCTAGTTCACGCAGTTGCCTTTTGGCCAGTATTTATTTATTTATTAGTTTATATTACGGTAGCACCCCAAGGCTGCAGTGAGGATCAGGGCCCTGTCATTCTGGGCACTGTACCAAACACATCAGATAACACCGATAGAGTTCCGTATTTGAAGAATGCTACCGTATTCTAACAGTATTCACCCTGTAGCAGCACAGCTGCAAGACACTGGGCCAGATCCTCAGGTGGTGTAAATCAGCATCACTCCACTGAAGTCAGTGCAATGACACCAGTGTACAACAGCTGAGGATTTGGCCCTATGTACAGCATCAGACCATTATGGCAGGATAATGTCAATCTTTTTTATAAGGATTGTCTGGCAAAACTGATTCTCCTTTTTAAAATACCCCACCTTACTAAACAAAGCTCAGAGAGCACGGGGGGCGGGAGGGGGGACTTCTGCCTAATCCCAAAACAGATCAGTCCCCATCCATTTGGTGCACAGACCCTAGAACCTGCACATCCTAGTGTACAAAGGAGAGTACAAGGGCCAGCGAACACCACTGGATGTCAGTGTTTCTGAGGAAAATTGGTGACTTTGCACTGAGAAGGTACAACCTGTTCCAAATTAGACACAGTCCAAACATAGGGCCGGATCTTGCCAGCCTAGCCTGGCACAGCGCTCACATCGACAGAATTGGACCCATGCTACATGTGCACAATATTACGTCCTGATTTTACTGCCTGATTGTAATTTAGGCTGTAATCCCCTTTGAGTGTAATTTAGATTATAATTTGCCTTTGGGGCAAGCACTGCATTTTCTTTTCTGCTCCTTACAGAGCTGAGAATGCTGTCAATGCTCAGTAAATAACCATAACGATGAGTAGTAATGTTCTGCTAGTGCCTTAAGCCACAGCACAAAGCCAGTAGGGATACTGGCTTGGACTTCTTACAGGCTTCTTTATTTACAAAGAATATTTCGTTACTTCTGCTTGGTACTTAACACATGTAAAACATTTTCAGTGATTTTCTTGGCATAAATACCAGATACATAAAGGTTTGGGAGATGAAATTCACATGGGGAAAGGATAGTCATCCAGATCTGTACCCAGAAATAATCTCTCAGTGTATATATAAATACTCAAAACCTATCATTCAGTAAACAACACCTACATTTAATAAACAGCACAATGGGAACTTGATATTTCTTTCATACGCTCCTAGTAACCAAAATAAACTGTCCAAATGTGTCTGCTATGCTACGACAGCTAGTTTTCCACAGTGTGCCTGTATTTTTCTTTTCTGTGCACAACATATTTGATCTGAAAGATAAAAAATGTCTGTGAAATCCATGTTTTTCTATCAAGATTTCCTGTATCTTTCTGCTGTGTCAAAATGTAATCTCCGGGGTCTGTAGACTCACTTTAGTATTCACCTTGCCCTTTGGTTATATCAGAAAGCTGCCCTCTTCCCCCACAGTCCCTCATTTATCTCAATACAGCCAAGGACTGCCAGAACCGAGGACTAACATGTGAATGTAAAGAGTGACACATCCATGAAAAACAAAACTAGCATTTCTGCAGCTCCATCCACTACCAGCCATCTTGCTGCAAAGCAGCAGTATTTGAGATGCTAACAGTTTGGGGGTGAGGAGCTCTGGCCTAAGAGATTTGTTGGATAAAAATCTGGTGTCAGAATTTGAAAAAGAACATTTGGGGCCCAAGTCTTTGAAGCTAGTGTCTGATGATGCAATTCTGTGCCTGCAATTACCTGTACCAGCACTTTAGGTCACTTGGACTCTAAGTATCTGATTGATCCTAGAAAGCAGGTACTGTGAGCAGCTCCCATTTAGATACCTAAAGGGAGTGGCTAGATCTTAATGGGAGCTGCTCAGTGCTTCTGGAAACCCGGCTGCTTCATTGAGGTGTCTAAACGAGAACTGAGCTCTTTTGAAAATCAGGCCCCAAATTTCTAAGTGGCTTAAACTGTGGGTATGAAACTGGAGTCATGGCTAGAGCCAAGCTGATAAATTAGCCCTCAATGTTTAAATAAAATGGCAAATTGTAGTTCAAAACTTTATGTTCAAATATAAATTTCTTCATTTTGGTGTGACTTAGAAAAGAAAATTCTCCTTAAATCAGGCTAAAAAATGAGACCGTTTCCCTCATGTAATTTCCTTATCAAGATTTCCTATATCTGCTAAGCAGACCTGCTAACCAGAACCAAATGCTGTATCTTACATCATGTAGCAATCCACAGTGATCTTTGAGTTAGCTGTAAGAAAACACAGAGGTCTCTCCACTACAGCCTCACTCTTCTTTCCTTTCTCTCCACCCCTGCCTGCTTTTATTTTGACCCTTTCAGCACCAAGCAATGATGAAGACTGTGTCCAGTGGGAACTGCACCCTGAGCGTGCCAGCCAAGAACTCCTACCGCATGGTGGTGCTGGGAGCCTCCAGAGTGGGCAAGAGCGCCATCGTCTCACGCTTTCTCACTGGCCGCTTTGAGGACCAGTACACTCCCACCATTGAGGATTTTCATCGCAAGGTCTACAACATCCGGGGAGACATGTACCAGCTGGACATCCTGGACACATCTGGGAATCACCCTTTCCCCGCAATGAGGAGGCTTTCTATATTGACAGGTGAGAGGGGTGGGGTGTGAGACAGAAAAGGGTGTCCTACTGAGGGATGGTGGGTCAAGGATCCCAACTGTGGATCTCTGCTTGACAATAATAACCAGGACACCATTCTTTCCTAACAAAGCACTAGTTATGGGAGATAGATAGAGGGAATGATGGGTAATGGGATGTAGCTTGTTATAAAGATGCATCTTTTCCCCAGTGACATTCCCTGACTGGAGCACTCCAGATGTCATCAGGGAGTACATCACTCACCCAGGAATCAACTTGGAGATGTTCAAAAATTTGAGTTGTTTTGCCTAATTTATTCTGCTCCCCTCACCCCCCGTGTATAATACGTATGACTTGTGTTTTTTAACTGCGGTGACAAGTGAATGGTAAAATCAAAATCTCACAGGTATAAAGAACACCAGGAGAAAGAGGAAGTTTGTCACCACCATGCACAAGCAATGTAATACAAATGTAAAATATACACTGAGGGATTTAAAAATGACTTGACAAGGTTTTGAAAAAAAATTTTAAACTAGTTTCCTGCTTTTGGACAATTAAAAATTCCAGTGGAATGCATCTCCCTAAAGTCACTCCCTCCACTCTTACTATTTCTGCCTTCTCCTGTAGTCACCCAGAATGAAGTAAACCACATATTAGAAGAATGGTGGCCTCATATGGAAAGTGTTGATAAGCTAGGAGTTCCTGTTTTCAGTGGGTGCTGCTGTGCGTGCACTTCTGAAAATTAGACTGTGGGTGTGTACATGGCTGAATATACAGCCATAGTTCATAGCCCACCTGGGTTAAGTCCTACTTGCCCTACTATCCAGTGAGACCCCAAGTCTATATTAGGTAGCGCTTGATACCAGGATCTGCATCCTACATGATGCAGATGCCAAACTCCAGGATGTGAGTGGGGGTAAGCTTGGGTCCATGAAAGATCTCTTTCTCAGTTCCATGTAAACTGCACTTAACAGGCTGTTAGTTTGCTTTATCTTATATTTGTACAAGAAAGATTCTCCCAGCATTGTAAGTAGATTGTGCAAATTGTCATTTGCACTTCCTTTTGTACTCTGTTTCTCTTGAGCCAGTGAAATTGTAGCAGAGCACTGGATTCTTGGAAGCTCAAACTCATTTCTCAGATGCTCTGAACAGACTGGCTTGTGGGTCTTGTGGTCAAGTGCTGCTCCTGTTCTTGTATATTGAAAGGGTCGAGGTATCATAGCTACTGTTTTCTGCTCTTAGGAGTTGCTAAACGGGTGGTGTTTTTCAGGAGAAATGATTGGGGGGTGGGGGGGAGGAGTGAGTGACCCAGAAGAATTAAGTCAGAAGATTGTTGAAAACACATGGTGCAAATAGGCCACATCAATAAGTCAAATGCAGTCTAGGATAAGACAACAGGATATGACTGAGGAAATACTTTGACCATAAGACGTTTCTACAGCTGTGGGAACAAGGGAGAAGGTAAATCAGAAGGTGACCAGGAACACTCCTTAGAGAGTGTATAGGATCGAAGGAGAAACAAGCAAAGAGGAAGAATGATGGGTGTGTAGGGGGAACGAAATCTATTGTTTTAAATAGAGAGAATCAAGATAGGTGAGGTAATATCTTTTATTGGACCAACTTCTTTGGTGGAAGGGAAGTAGACTGCTCTGAGATGGATTCTAATAAACAAATCCTCTGGCTTTCTTTTTAATTACAGGGGATGTTTTCATCCTAGTGTTCAGTTTGGATAACAGAGACTCCTTTGATGAGGTCAAGAGGATCCAAAAGCAGATCCTTGAAGTCAAATCCTGCCTGAAGAACAAGACCAAGGAGACAGCTGACCTCCCCATGGTGATTTGTGGCAACAAAAATGATCATAGTGAAATCTACCGCAAGGTGCGCTCGGAGGAAGCAGAGAAGCTTGTCTCCAGCGATGAGAACTGTGCCTACTTCGAAATCTCAGCCAAGAAGAACACAAATGTGGATGAGATGTTCTATGTCCTTTTCAGCATGGCCAAGCTACCTCACGAGATGAGCCCTGCCCTTCACAGGAAAATCTCTGTCCAGTATGGTGACGCCTTCCACCAAAAATCCTTCAGGATGCGCCGGGTCAAGGAGATGGATGCCTATGGCATGGTCTCCCCCTTCGCTCGCCGACCCAGCGTCAACAGTGACCTGAAATACATCAAATCCAAAGTTCTCAGGGAAGGCCAGGCAAGGGAGAGGGAGAAATGCACTATCCAGTGAAGGGGTATCCATCATTCTGAGTGAAATCATTGTGTTGGTGCAGTGCCTTAAAGTAAAAGGTTTGAGAACAGGTTCATAGCACCCACCTGATGGAGGATGCCCACCATGGCCGTAAGCTTGGCTCTTCCTCAGACCTCCACAGCATCGCTAATGTAAATAGTAAACTTCCAAGCCACCTTATAAACAGTTGAGGAAATCCGAGGTCTGAAAGGTGACTAGCTTCTTCATTTCTTAATTAAGTTTCTTTTTGTTCTTCTCCTGTCTGAAGAACTTGGACTTGTAAAGAAGGATTTGCTTCATGCCTACCCAGGGAATAGGTCAGCAACACAGAGAAGGCATTGGATATATGTAAATAACGAGTAACCCATCATTCAGCCTCTGCTGAGAAAAACAAATGTGTGTCTTTTTTCAAGCACACTTTAAAAATGCTCCAGTTTCCCCATCTTCATCCAACGGATAATGGTATTAACCCAGGCTCCCAGGACTGAGGGTGGACTTGATACATGGGAATGCAATTCTGACTGGCCAGGTAGATGAGCTCTGGTTTGCTGTATCTTAGAAAGTCTGGGAGCGATGAAATTTTGCTGTACAGGTGGCAATTTCTAACAGCCATTGTCGTAAATGTCACTTTTGTATTATAGCTTTAATCTTGTTTTTGTTTTGTTTTTTCAAGTGAAACCAGATGGCAATTGTGTATTTGAAATGAAAACTGTGTCTGTGTTCTAGACTTGCCAAGTATTTTCAGTTTTAAGGTTACATAATATGTACAGTAATTGAAAGTGAAATTGTTGTACTGTAAAGCCAACACATCTGACTGCTAGCTCTCCTCATGTGTGATTGCTTCTCAAAACAAACACAAATCTGTTACAGGTACTCACTCACTCTGCCCCACCTCTCTATCAGAGCAATGGTTCCTTCCTCGTGTCTTTGACAAGAGCTGGACCTGATTTGAATTTTGGCTTGAACCATTATAGAAAGAGGTTTGGACCTTCCTCTGAAATTCAAGGGTGACAGGACGTGGGGAGTTGATTTGGAACCAACTCTGCTTGGAACCATCCCTTCGTTCCAGAGTTCTCCTTGTTACTGGTGGGGTTTGCCCCTGAACAGAGGATGGGCATAGGTAGCACCACTAAAGTCCCTGACAGCACAGTCCTTGTGCTAGCTCTCTGCACAGTGTGAATTTTGCCACTGTGATTAATTTGGAGTTGAGTCACTCTTTCCCATTCCTCCCTTGCCCTGGTCCCTGGCTGCTCTCTCCCTGTCTTTTCTATTTCAGCATCTCTTGTTTGGTGTGCTGGGGCCCCTGTGTGCACTCAGAAAGCCAGATGTATTCCCTTTGATATGAGCATGCCACTCCCATTGACTTAAATGGGAGAAACGCATACATAGCTGTGGGTAGAATCTAGTTCTAAAACTGTAAGTAACAACAGTGCATATATTCTTCCCATGAGTGTGTGGTTTTTATATATACACCTCATACCAGCCCTGGCATATTCCAGCCCGCCCCATCCCTCACATACTGCCCCTGTATGTATTCATCTCGCTGTGTCCTGGCTGGAGCTGTGGGCTGAATGGTAGTTCATTCTGTAACTTGACAGGTGACAAAAAATGACAGATATTTGCTAGAAATAGCCTCTGAGAGACCCAATCCTGTCTCCACTTGTCCGTCATTCCATCCTCTCCTTGTATTCACAGGTAAAACGCACAAGTGTTTGATTCCTGGTGCCATGGCAACACCCTATATTATCAAGTCTCTCTCACTCTTTATAAATATGTATACTGTTTATGATTAAACCTGATTGATTTATTAGCAGTGTCCTGCCTGATTTTGCTTTTAGCAGGAGTAATTAGGAAGGCAGTAGGGTTTTTATGTAAGGTGTCAGGTGATTTTTGAACAGGGGGCTTCAGCTGAAGTCTTAGAAAAGGATTCTCTTTTCCTGACGGGAGCATACATTTAAAGGGATTTTCATAGCCCTTTCAGACTTCATTGACCTGCTTGGAACAGAATATTTTATTTTCTCCAGAAGGCTCCCGCTACATACATACATCCCTGACAGAGCTCTGAGGATGCCATAATTTTTGGCAGCTCCTGAGAAGGGGTTGGGTTGTTTGGGTCACAGGCCGTGGTGCTATGCTACAAGCACAAATGAAAGGGGGCCCGTATCTCCTCCAGAGCACAGGCAGCTAGCTATGCTCCCCACATTGCTCACGGTGCAGGGAGCCAGCCGCTCTCTCCCTCCTCTCATGAACTGAAAACACTGTCCACCCCTTCTTGGATTAGATGCGAGCTCTGTGAAGGAAAATTGTCCTCTGACCCACCATTAGAACTGTGAAAATAACTGATTTTTTGTTTGTTTGGTTTGGTTCTCTGGCAGTTCTGAAAAATCAAAGAAAAAGGTAATCAGAATTTACAGCGTATTGAAAAAAAATTGGAAATTTCATTTCTGGTCAAATGAAACGTTTCACAACCTGAAACAAAATGTCAGGTTAATTTTCTTTCTTTCTTTCTTTCTTTCTTTCTTTATTCATGCGCGGGGGCGGGAGGAGGAACGTATTTTTAGCCTTTTGTTTTGTAAGCAGGGTCTGAATGTACTCTCCCCTGACAGCTAGCTCGGGAGAGGGAGAGACTTCAGGAGCAAACTGTATTTACATGAACACACCCCTCTGCGTAGGTATCTAGCAGACAGGAGTTGTGTAGCTCCAAATAATCAGCTTTGTCTGATGCTTGGTTACAAATCACTTTAGTATTGAATGCAGGGGTAGAGAAATGTTATCAATGTTATCTTCATTGTATGACTAAAGGGGAGCAGAACTGAACATTGTCCAATTGAGTGGCCATCCTCAGCTGAAAGGAACTTGCTAAGCCAGGGGCTCAAATGCCAGACCTCTGTGAAAGTCAGAGGGGTGGGGACAGGTGTTCCCAGCCGGAGGTGTGGACTCTTCCTAACGGTCCCTAATCTGGTTTAACCTGATCCTTCCCACTGTTAAAAGGTAGAGCTAAATAGACTTCATTAGGAGCCTTTTGTTATATTAAAGAGCTCAAATGAGAGCTGAAATCACTTGGGGGGCGCAATGTTTCTGTCCAGCCTGCTATCACTAAGAGACTGATGTGTAGAGGTCACAACAGAGAGGCAGGTGGTAGCAGAAGGTGACTGACAGCCAGCGAATGAGCGGCTGGTGAGGCAACAAGTGGCTGGCGAAGCAGCCAGACAGTGAGGAACTGCGGCTGGCGAAGCAGCCAGCCACAGCAAGTGCTCAGATGGTGAAGCAAGCCAGGTGCCTTCTTCCTCAGGTGGGAGGTGAACTC
Source organism: Lepidochelys kempii (assembly GCF_965140285.1). Classification (NCBI taxonomy): domain Eukaryota; kingdom Metazoa; phylum Chordata; order Testudines; family Cheloniidae; genus Lepidochelys; species Lepidochelys kempii. The sequence continues at coordinate 257,059,754 of NC_136380.1, forward strand.
ACACAGATGCGCCTCTGAACCCAGGGTCCTCGCTGATCAAGGACAACCACAGTGAGTGGGGTATGGTGAGGGAACAGAGAGGGACACAGTAAAGGACCTTTTGGGTGTCGAACTCAAGAACATGAGGTGGAAGGCACTGCCCCACGCACTCTGGGGTGGGCATCCTGCTCACAGTTTTATGTTTATGAATCCTGCTTGCAGCATTTTCCCTAATTAATGTCGGGTAACTTCTTTCATTAAATGTTTCTTTTCTACACTCAGGCTCTGTGCTTGCGAGAGGTGAAGTATCGCCTCTCAGAGGCGCCCAGGGTGTGTGTGTAATTTTCCCAGGTTACTGGATCGGGGCTCGAGCCAGTTCTGTGTTGTATTGTTGAAAAGGAACCCCTAGATAGCGAACCCGGCCCTGGTTGCTGATGGCTCCACCTGGCAGAAGGGTTACAGTTTTAACAGAAGCAAAAGGCATGAAGGGCTAGATTCATGGAGGAGGCGGTGTCCCCCTTTTAACAAGTAGCGCAGTCATTAAGGCACTCACCTGGGATTGGGAACACTTGAAATCCAGAGCAGGGATTTGAAACAGGTTTTCCCCCCTTCTAGGTGAGTGTCCTAACCCATCAGGTTTCAGAGTAACAGCCGTGTTAGTCTGTATTCGCAAAAGGAAAAGGAGGACTTGTGGCACCTTAGAGACTAACCAATTTATTTGAGCATGAGCTTTCGTGAGCTACAGCTCATGAAAGCTCATGCTCAAATAAATTGGTTAGTCTCTAAGGTGCCACAAGTCCTCCTTTTCTTCTAACCATCAGGCTATTGGCTAAAAGGAAGGCATGCACCACAGTCACTACCACCTGCTCTTCCTCAATTTTGTGACTAGTGCCGAAATCTCCTTGTGAATCTAGCCTGACAAATCAAAATGGTTTGTTTCAATAATTTCAAAGGCACGATCTACAGCTGTATTTAGGTTGGGGCCAGCTGCCCACGCTGGGCCTCTTGGCAGCTTTCGGGGTGGTTGAGTCTGTGCTGTTGCCTTGGCGTTCCAAGGAATGTTGCTGATGTGTGTGTGGAATTGCTCTCCATTGGTCTGAATCACACCTGGAAGGCAGGAGTCATTGGATGCTGATAAACAGTGAGTCCGATCACAGCTATTATGATTTCATATTTGTCCAGTGCCCATAGTGTGCCAGGCACTTTACAGACTAGTAAAAGGGGAGGGGGCTGTCCTGGGGGCGCATACAGCCTTAGATAAGGAGACATAATGTAGGGAAAGATGTCCAGATAGTAAGGGGCATGGGAGGAGGGTAAGGTGACAGCAGTCAGACATAGGTGAGGTTTTTCGCAAGAGTGGGTGGGTGAGATTCTCTGGCCTGCGTTGTGCAGAAGGTCAGACTAGATGATCATAATGGTCCCTTCTGACCTTAGTATCTATGAATCTATGTGACTGCTTTGGTAGGTTCTCCATGCTTGATGAAGGGCTACTAATGTTTGTTAGTTGCCAGTGTTGCTAGGCCAAAGTATGTGTGGGAGGTTTGTTTGGGGAGGTGTGGGAAAGATGCTGAGGGAGAGGTGGGTGTGAGAAGGGAGAAGTGAAAGGGCATGGATGGGATGAAGTCACACAAATTGATTCCGAGCTGGTTCTTGTAAAGAGCTACAGGCCTGGGTTATTTCAAGACCTTGTCTGTGGGCCTCCTCTGGATGGGTATCTGACACTAGTTGCCATCTAGGAGCTCAGCCGTTACACCCACGGCCGGTCACTGATAGAGGTGTTGCTGAGGCATCTGCTGGGAACTGACACCTTTTTCCCTTTGGTATCCTCCTCAGTTTGTCCTTCTGCACCTATAAGAACCATCTGAAAGTGCTTCTTTTTGCTTTTTTCTTCAGTTTTAAGCTCTGTTAACCCTTGCATAGGCCCCACCCCTCCATCACTTTTCTGGGATTGGAATCATAGAATCATAGAATATCAGGGTTGGAAGGGACCCCAGAAGGTCATCTAGTCCAACCCCCTGCTCGAAGCAGGACCAATTCCCAGTTAAATCATCCCAGCCAGGGCTTTGTCAAGCCTGACCTTAAAAACCTCTAAGGAAGGAGATTCTACCACCTCCCTAGGTAACGCATTCCAGTGTTTCACCACCCTCTTAGTGAAAAAGTTTTTCCTAATATCCAATCTAAACCTCCCCCACCTCAACTTGAGACCATTACTCCTCGTTCTGTCATCTGCTACCATTGAGAACAGTCTAGAGCCATCCTCTTTGGAACCCCCTTTCAGGTAGTTGAAAGCAGCTATCAAATCCCCCCTCATTCTTCTCTTCTGCAGGCTAAACAATCCCAGCTCCCTCAGCCTCTCCTCATAACTCATGTGTTCCAGTCCCCTAATCATTTTTGTTACCCTTCGCTGGACTCTCTCCAATTTATCCACATCCTTCTTGTAGTGTGGGGCCCAAAACTGGACACAGTACTCCAGATGAGGCCTCACCAATGTCGAATAGAGGGGAACGATCACGTCCCTTGATCTGCTCGCTATGCCCCTACTTATACATCCCAAAATGCCATTGGCCTTCTTGGCAACAAGGGCACACTGCTGACTCATATCCAGCTTCTCGTCCACTGTCACCCCTAGGTCCTTTTCCGCAGAACTGCTGCCTAGCCATTCGGTCCCTAGTCTGTAGCTGTGCATTGGGTTCTTCCGTCCTAAGTGCAGGACCCTGCACTTATCCTTATTGAACCTCATCAGATTTCTTTTGGCCCAATCCTCCAATTTGTCTAGGTCCTTCTGTATCCTATTCCTCCCCTCCAGCGTATCTACCACTCCTCCCAGTTTAGTATCATCTGCAAATTTGCTGAGAGTGCAATCCACACCATCCTCCAGATCATTTATGAAGATATTGAACAAAACCGGCCCCAGGACCGACCCTTGGGGCACTCCACTTGATACCGGCTGCCAACTAGACATGGAGCCATTGATCACTACCCGTTGAGCCCGACAATCTAGCCAGCCTTCTACCCACCTTATAGTGCATTCATCCAGCCCATACTTCCTTAACTTGCTGACAAGAATACTGTGGGAGACCGTGTCAAAAGCTTTGCTAAAGTCAAGAAACAATACATCCACTGCTTTCCCTTCATCCACAGAACCAGTAATCTCATCATAAAAGGCGATTAGATTAGTCAGGCATGACCTTCCCTTGGTGAATCCATGCTGGCTGTTCCTGATCACTTTCCTCTCATGCAAGTGCTTCAGGATTGATTCTTTGAGGACCTGCTCCATGATTTTTCCAGGGACTGAGGTGAGGCTGACTGGCCTGTAGTTCCCAGGATCCTCCTTCTTCCCTTTTTTAAAGATTGGCACTACATTAGCCTTTTTCCAGTCATCCGGGACTTCCCCGGTTCGCCACGAGTTTTCAAAGATAATGGCCAATGGCTCTGCAATCACAGCCACCAATTCCTTCAGCACTCTCGGATGCAACTCGTCCGGCCCCATGGACTTGTGCACGTCCAGCTTTTCTAAATAGTCCCTAACCACCTCTATCTCCACAGAGGGCTGGCCATCTCTTCCCCATTTTGTGATGCCCAGCGCAGCAGTCTGGGAGCTGACCTTGTTAGTGAAAACAGAGGCAAAAAAAGCATTGAGTACATTAGCTTTTTCCACATCCTCTGTCACTAGGTTGCCTCCCTCATTCAGTAAGGGGCCCACACTTTCCTTGGCTTTCTTCTTGTTGCCAACATACCTGAAGAAACCCTTCTTGTTACTCTTGACATCTCTGGCTAGCTGCAGCTCCAGGTGCGATTTGGCCCTCCTGATATCATTCCTACATGCCCGAGCAATATTTTTATACTCTTCCCTGGTCATATGTCCAACCTTCCACTTCTTGTAAGCTTCTTTTTTATGTTTAAGATCCGCTAGGATTTCACCATTAAGCCAAGCTGGTCGCCTGCCATATTTACTATTCTTTCGACTCATTGGGATGGATTGTCCCTGTAACCTCAACAGGGATTCCTTGAAATACAGCCAGCTCTCCTGGACTCCTTTCCCCTTCAAGTTAGTCCCCCAGGGGATCCTGGCCATCCGTTCCCTGAGGGAGTCGAAGTCTGCTTTCCTGAAGTCCAGGGTTCGTATCCTGCTGCTTACCTTTCTTCCCTGCGTCAGGATCCTGAACTCAACCAACTCATGGTCACTGCCTCCCAGATTCCCATCCACTTTTGCTTCCCCCACTAATTCTACCCGGTTTGTGAGCAGCAGGTCAAGAAAAGCGCCCCCCCTAGTTGGCTCCTCTAGCACTTGTGCCAGGAAATTGTCCCCTACGCTTTCCAAAAACTTCCTGGATTGTCTATGCACCGCTGTATTGCTCTCCCAGCAGATATCAGGAAAATTAAAGTCACCCATGAGAATCAGGGCATGCGATCTAGTAGCTTCCGTGAGCTGCCGGAAGAAAGCCTCATCCACCTCATCCCCCTGGTCCGGTGGTCTATAGCAGACTCCCACCACTACATCACTCTTGTTGCACACACTTCTAAACTTAATCCAGAGACACTCAGGTTTTTCTGCAGTTTTGTACCGGAGCTCTGAGCAGTCATACTGCTCCCTTACATACAGTGCTACTCCCCCACCTTTTCTGCCCTGCCTGTCCTTCCTGAACAGTTTATAACCATCCATGACAGTACTCCAGTCATGTGAGTTATCCCACCAAGTCTCTGTTATTCCGATCACGTCATAGTTCCTTGACATCACCAGGACCTCCAGTTCTCCCTGCTTGTTTCCAAGGCTTTGTGCATTTGTATATAAGCACTTGAGATAACCTGTTGATCGCCCCTCATTCCCAGTATGAGGCAGGAGCCCTCCCCTCACAGACATTCCTGCCTGTGCTTCCTCCCGGTATCCCGCTTTCCCACTTACCTCAGGGCTTTGGTCTCCTTCCCCCGGTGAACCTAGTTTAAAGCCCTCCTCACTAGGTTAGCCAGCCTGCTGGCAAAGATGCTCTTCCCTCTCTTCGTGAGATGGAGCCCGTCTCTGCCCAGCACTCCTCCTTCATGGAACACCATCCCATGGTCAAAGAATCCAAAGCCTTCTCTCCGACACCACCTGCGTAGCCATTTGTTGACTTCCACAATTCGACAGTCCCTACCTAGGCCTTTTCCTTCCACGGGGAGGATGGAGAAGACCACCACTTGCGCCTCCAACTCCTTTATCCTTCTTCCTAGAGCCACATAGTCCGCAGTGATCCGCTCAAGGTCATTCTTGGCAGTATCATTGGTGCCCACGTGGAGAAGCAGGAAGGGGTAGCAATCCGAGGGCTTGATGAGTCTTGGCAGTCTCTCCGTCACATCGCGAATCTTAGCCCCTGGCAAGCAACAGACTTCTCGGTTTTCCCGGTCAGGGCGGCAGATAGATGACTCAGTCCCCCGGAGGAGAGAGTCCCCGACCACCACCACCCGCCTTCTCCTCTTGGGAGTGGTGGTCGTGGAACCCCCAACCTCAGGACATAGCATCTCATGCCTTCCAACCAGCGGAGTCTCCTTCTGCTTTCTCGCCCCAGACATATCATCTGGTCCACTCTCCGCAACGATACCTGTGGAGAGAACATGAAAGCGGTTAGTTACCTGTGTCTGTGTTACTGGAACCCGGACATTCCGCTTACCTCTTCTGGAGGTCACATGTTGCCAAGCTTCTTCACTGGCCTCTTGGCTTCTCTGTGCAACCTGCTCTATATCTGTAGAGCTTTGTGCCCCTAGAAGCCTATCCTGAGTTTTGTCCAGAAAATCCTCAGTTTCTCGTATGCAACGCAGGGTTGTTATCTGTTGCTCCAGACCTTCAATCTTCTCTTCCAATATGGAGACCAGCTTGCACTTTGTACAGACAAAGTCGCTTCTGTCCTGTGGAAGAAAGACAAACATGGCACATCCAGTGCAGGTCACAACAGCTGAACCCCCCCCCCCCCTTCCATATCACCTTCCTACTATGAGCTTCCTCAGAGCAGTTTGCAAGACGTAAGCCTCACTGGGCTCACTCCAGGTGAACTCCCAGGCAAACTCCTGCTGTGAGCTGCTCTGCTGTCCCCTGCTGCTCAGCTGGTTCACGAAGCTCTGGCTATTTTTAAACAGCCAGGCTTCCCTGACGCAAACAAACAGACACCCTACTGCCCGCCCCCTGCAGGCTAGCAGCCAATCAGACACTCACTCAGGCTCTCACACTGCCCTCCCAGCACACACACGCTCGGATACTTCCTCCGCAAGCAAACACACACACACTCAGATACTTACCAGTCCCAGGCAAACTCCTGCTGTGAGCTGCTCTGCTGTCCCCTGCTGCTCAGCTGGTTCGCCGCCGCTCAGCTGGTTCCCGAAGCTCTGGCTATTTTTACACAGCCAGATGGGCCAGAGATGCTTTAGAAATTAAATCATTGTAGTAACCCACCTAGCTGTGGAATTAGATGAAAAGGTTTCCTTGAAACAGGTCTAAAGTGGGATATAATGTATATTTTCCCCCTGGTTTCCATAATGACTGTCTCTTCTCTCAGTTCACAGTGACAACAAAAAGTTTGCAGTGGTTGAGGTATACAAAGGCTGATCTACACCAGTTCCTGTATATATTGCCTCTTAGTCCTCATGGGAACGTAATGTCAACCCTTCAGAAACCAGGACAAGGGGCCAGCCCCCATAACATACCTTCACTGATGATACTTCCAGCAAGACACATATCGAGAAGCAGGGTGCAACTGCTGTTCTATATAAGATATCAACTTCCATGCAATAACTATAAGACATGGTGCAGGGATATTTGATCTAGCCATGTTGCAGGCCAACAAAGTGGGTGGATTTTAGCTTTATTTCCCATCTTTGGGGCCCAAGCACCAGACTCCCTCACTCCCTACAGAATTGCCATCTGGTGGGTTCAGGGGATGAGGCCTTCCTCCAGGAAACATTTGATGCAACTGGGGGGAAAGATCATTACGCCATCAGCCCAGATCCTCTCCTTATTTCCCTCCCACACACACAGTCACAGGCTGATCCCAGCATTTGGGCTATGCAATGGCTATTGGATACTGCTTTACTATACGGTTATTGACAATGTAGACTGGGAGTTAGGGCACAAAAATGATTATGGGGCTGCTACAGAGAGTGACTTTTATAAGGATTATGGAAAGGCTGAAAGAGCTAAATATGTACATCTTAGGCAAACAATCTCTAAGGGAGGTGATGGTATGAAAACTTGCTATAAGTAGTTGAAACGTGTAGACAAATCAAGAAGAGGAGTTACTTATGGTTGGAAGGGAGCCGTTGCTGCGAACGATCTCCAATGGCACAGATGGCTTCAACCTCCATGATGAGAGGGTGAGCGTCCTGGCTTACGCGGATGACCTGGTCCCGACCGTGGACGACCCAGAGAGCCTCCAAGGTATGCTAGATGCCACCAGTAGAACTGTCGACTGGATGGGGCTCCGCTTCAGTGCAAAGAAGCGTGCAACTCTCCACATTGACGGCAGCAAAAGGGACTCGGTGCACACGATGGGGTTCCAGATCCTGGGCGAGCCCGTCATCCCCCTGGCAGAGGGACAGGCATACCAGCACCTTGGCACGCCGACGGGTTTCCATGTCTGGCAGACACCCAAGGACACCATCCAAGAGATCTTGCAGGATGCCGCCAAGATTGACGTCTCCCTGCTAGCACCGTGGCAGAAGATAAACACTTTGAACGCCTTCCTGATCCCGCGCATCCCATTCATCCTAAGGGGATCTGCCGTGGCGAAGGTACCCCTCAACAAGGCAGACAAGATCGTCCGGCAGCTGGTGAAGAAGTGGCTGTTCCTTCCCCAGAGAGCCAGCAACGAGCTGGTCTACGTCACCCACAGGCATGGCGGTGCCAATGTCCCCCACATGGGCAACCTGTGTGACATCGCGGAGATCACCCACGCCTTCCGCCTGCTGACGTGTCCCGACGCCATGGTAAGGAACATCGCGGCAAATGCCCTCCATGACGCAACAAAGAAGCGGATCAGCAGAGCCCCCTCCAACCAAGACATCGCCACCTTCCTGAGCAGTTCCCTGGATGGCGAATTTGGACGGGACAGGCGCGACATCGCTTTGCTGTGGTCCCGCGCTCGCAATGCCACATGTCGCCTGGGGAAGTGCATCGGCTGCCTCTGGGAGTGGTGCGAGGAGCACCAGGAGCTGGGAGTTCCTGGTGCCGCAGATCAGGTCCACCGACAACACCTTCATCACCCAGAGCACCAGGGGCATGCTGGAGAGGACCCTGAAGGCAGCCATTCACTCACTGTACATGGAAACCCTGAAGTGTAAACCAGACCAGGGTAAAACCTTCGAACTGACCATTAAGTGGGATGCCAACAACCACTTCCTCACCAGGGGCAGCTTCACCCGTTTTGCCATCCACCATGCCCGGCTCAACTGCGTCCCGCTCAACGGAGCCGTCCACCACGGGAACCAAGACAAGCGTTGCAGGAAGTGGGGCTACTCCAATTAGACCCTGCCCCACATCCTCTACAGCTGTAAGCCCCACTCCAGAGCCTGGCAGCTGCACCACAATACCATCCAGAACTGCCTGGTGAAAGCCATCGCATCGTGCCTCGGGGAGGTCGCCGTGAACTGTGCCATCCCCGGTACCGACAGCCAGTTATGACCTGACATGGTAGTCACCGACGAGGCCCAGAAAAAGATCATTCTCGTCAACGTCATGGTCTCCTTTGAGAACAGGACCTCAGCCATCCGCAAAGCCCGAGCTCGTAAGCTGGAAAAATACGCCCATCCCCCTCCCCCTGGCTGACACCCTGAGAGCGAAGGGCTACGAGGTGCAGATGGATGCCCTGATCGTTGGAGCCCTGGGCAGTTGGGACTCCTACAACGAGCGTGTGCTGTGGACCTGTGGGATCGGTCGACACTACGCACGGCTCATGCGGCACCTCATGGTCTCGGACACCATCCGATGGTCCAGGGACATCTACATCGAACACATCACCGGCCACCGACAGTACCAGGAGATGTGAGGGGGTATGACATCGTGCATCAACTATGAGAAAGGGACCGAGAGACTTTTTCCATTGGACCACATGAACTGGAGCCATAAACTCACTGAACATTAAATGTCACCAAATGAGGGTAACTCCATCCTCATCGTCATATCCACTCATTATACTCCACACCTGAACATAACCATTATATGGACAACATACCCCCATATCTCAATGTCTGTACTTTGACCCGTTAACCTTTTACCCCCAATCGGGGAGATTGCAGATTATGTATTCCTTACGCCACCTTGTTCCTAAACCGAATTCGCACCCCTTGATAATCTGTACCTTATTCCCTGATAACCAGAAACTTCTATGCTTCAACTCTGTACCATTTTCTTTTTATTTCAACATCATCTTAATAAATTATTAAATCTAACTGGGAATAATGATGTAAGCAAAGTCAGGATGAGCTCTACCCTGACATCTGGTGGTGAGTTGTGGCTGGTTGTGGAAAAGAACTTCAGGGGCTGATCTCATTTGCATAGGCACACCCACCCTGCCTAGATGGTTACTTTGGCTGCTGTAGGAGCCCCAGTTTCTCTGTTATTGGGGAAGGAATAAACTGTTATTATCCTGATTATGTGAATCAAGGACAGTGGAACTATACTTGGCCTTTTGTTATGATTGTGGGACTCTCCATCAACTAAGCAGCACTCTCTAGGCAAGGGTCATGGGCTCCAGAGCCCAGTGAATGGGGAGAGGTTGGGGATATGTATTAATATCTGATGGTATAGGCTCCCTGGTGATGGCTTAAAACACCAATTGTACCTTTTCATCTCACTACTGTGGAATATCAGAGCTAATTTTGATTCCCTTAGGAGTCTAGTTACAGGCTGCTGAGCTGAACTTGATTTGGAATAATGGTGCACCAGTACTGAGGCTCCCCTACTACAAGTTGAAATCACTAAAAAGCTAAAATTACTGAGTGCTGTGTTAAGTAGTGGGGTGGGCTCTGAAGATATATTGCAGGACGGCTGGTGGAGTGGAGCAGCTCATGGGATGGCTGGTGGAGTGGAGCGGCTAACAGAGTGGAGCAGTTTGTGGGATGGCTAGAGCAGCTCATGGGACGGCTGGTAGAGAGGAGCCCCACGGAGAGGCGGGGCAGTCGGCTTTGGACCACGTAAGGTGCCCTTAACCCCCCCCCCCATTTCCACCCAGGCTGGGAGGTAAAACTCTGCAGATAAACTTTTGAACTCTGGGGATGCACTGACCAAGGACAGAGACTTTTGGGTTGTTGGACTTTTGGGACTTCGGGTGATTTTTGGGGACTCAAGGACCAAAGGGAAAGGACACAGCCCAATTTGCTGGGGTGGGTTTTGCTCATGGTTTGTGTTACAATTCCTGTTGGTGGTGTTTCCCCAATATAATGCCACATTGTTTCTCTCTGTTGTTAAAAGGCTTTTGCTACACTCAGCCTCTGTGCTTGCGAGAGGGGAAGTATTACCTCTTGAAGGTGCCCGGGGGTGGTTATCCCGGGTATGTAGTTATCCCAGGTCACTGGGTGGGGGCTCGAGCCGGTTTTGCACTCTGTTATTGGAACAGAACCTCTAGATACTGAACCCGGCCCTTGTTGCTGCCAACTCTGACAAGCAGAAGGGTTACAAAAAGATTAAGTTAAGAAGGGGAAAATTCCTGACAGTGGTATTTATTGGTATAATCTCAAGTCATGGAAGTCTCATTAGAACTAGATAGGGATAAACACTAGAATATATACTAGCTTGCAAAGAATCATTCTGTGCTGGTAGTGGGATGGACTGGATGACAGAATAGGTTAGTTATCTCCATCTCTAAGAGTGTCTCTGTGATGGAACATGAGATGCCCAAAGTCTGCATCAAAGAGGTCAGACTAGACCATCACAGTGGTCCCTTCTGGCCTTTGAATCTGGTATCTATGAAAAATCTCCCTAAATTTCCCTTTACTTCCAACCCCCTTCCTTCCACACACTCTCACTATGCCACTTGGAGGTTGGGTAGTTCTCTGCTCCCCTTCAGGCAGATTAATATTACAAGGTAGACCTGATGACTTGTACTAGACCCCATTTTGAGAGCATCTTCAGAGGAGCTCAGTGACCTATTTGCAGCAAACAATCAATGAATTATCCATGAAGAGACACTGGCTCTTACATATGTGTTCATTATTCAAAAGTATTTGATTAATGATTTATGCAAATGTATTCCAGCCAGTGGGTGGACGGTGGCTGGATCATTTAGATTAGACGAGACGGAGAGGCGGGGGTGGGATAAGGTCACCATATTTTTCAAAATTAAAAAACAAAGCAGGAAATTTTTGTAACAACGTTTATGAAGGGTGTGAAATACTCAAGTGCTCCGCTGATTTCCAATGGGAGTTAGGCACCTAAATGCTGTTGAGGATCTGGGTCTTAGTTTCTGTGCCTAAGTTCCCCACCTGTGAAATGGGATAATAGCACTGCCCTACTTCATACGGGGGGTTGTGAAGAGAACTATGTTACAGATTGTGGGGTGCTCAGATACTATGGTGGTAGAGTTCCAAAGAAATACCAAAAATAAGCTATCGCCTCATCTAGTAGCTGAACTACTGCAAGGCCAACAGTGGGGGAAAGGAATTGCATTTCCTAGGAGCTATATACCACTTTTAAACTGAGGTACGCAGACTATGCATGTCCTCCTGGCAGCCTAGAAAATCCTATCAGTTTAAGGATTAAAATCCCTCCACCCCCAGATCAGTGCACTGTGGTGTGTGAACCGGGAGTGGATTGCAGACAGGTAGGAGCCCAAGAGCCTGTTGCACTGGCAGAGGGTGACCAGATGTCCCGATTTTATAGGGACAGTCCCAATTTTGGGGTCTTTTTCTTATATAGCCTCCTATTACCCTCCACCCCCTGTCCCAATTTTTCACATTTGCTGTCTGGTCACCCTACACTGGCATGGAGTATAAATTACTCATCCATCTCCTAGTTGTTTTGGAACCTAAACCCCTAATGCAAACACAAGTTGATTACAAAATAGTGTGTGTTTTGATAAAGTGGCACTGGCTAGGGAGTGGTGACATGGCAGGTGGCTCTCTGACTGGCTGATACAGGCGAGTGCCCCACACGCAAGGGAACAGTTTGTTCCAGTCCTGGTGGCAGGCTGCCAACCAAAGAAATACAGGTTTCTAAAAAGAAATAAAATAAAAAGGAAAATAAACACAGCGTGGAAAAGTGTTCTGCCAAGTGACAGGAGGTTTGCCTGGGAATTGCATGATGGGGATGAACAGTTCTCCTTGGAGCCTTCATAGCCAGAGCTCGGCAGCAGTTTTCAGACACTTTTTATGAGCTGCTGCCAGCTGGGAGAAACCTACATTTTGGCAGTTATAGAAGAGAACAATTCTAGCCAGGCACACCTCTGGCAAGATGAACATTCTCCCCTTACACAAACACAATGACTCACAGGCTGTGCAACTCCCTAGACTTCAGTGCAGTTACACAAAGGCCAGTATTATTATTATTACCAGGAACTGAAAGCCCTGGTGTTGCATAGGTATGGGAGTTGGGCCAAGTAATCCACCATCCGTCCACACTCCCTAATACAACGAATGAAACTGTTGCAAGCAAATTACCTGTAGAGTGAGGATGGTGTTTGGTTGAGTTACCTCTGATATCACAGTGGTCTAGGACTCTTGGCATGGCATAGATACAGGCCTTACTGTAGCTGTTCACTGTACGGGTGTACTTCATACATTCAAAATGGCTGAGAACTTAAACACTGGATGGTAATAGACCGTGAAGCCCAGTGATAACTTAACCTGGTGATATTTGGAACAAAAAGCTCTCAGCCATGCTTGTAGTGGTGTCTATCACGTCACACTGACTCAACAGGCATTCGAGGCTTCAGAGTGACAATCCTGGAATCTTATACAGACTATTATTATTTTCTGTATTAATTACTTGTGTGGCAGTAGTGCCTAGGAGCCCCAGTCACTGGGCCAGGATCCCATTGTGCTAGTATAAACACACAACAAAGAGATGATCCCTGCTTCAGAAAGCTTACAATCTAAATGAAGGCCAGGGCAGAATTTGGCTGACAATAGCCAACTGTACTATAGCCATACTGTGCCCATCACAATAATAATGAGGAGTCCGGTGGCGCCTTAAAGACTAAAAGATTAGTCTTTAAGGTGCCACTGGACTCCTCATTGTATTTCTGGATACAGACTAACACAGCTACTCCTCTGATACTTGGCATCATCATGATGTCTGTCCTATGCTTTATTCATGCTGACTAGTCATCTGCACAACCCTTGTCTCTCAGGCATTCTCCCTGTGTGGTAAGCTGAAATGGGTATGGTTGTATGCATTAGAAGTCAGCCACTGCCCTGGTTAACATTATAAATAAGTGATCAGTATGTCTGTGAAGACCTAGTAACTATTATATTCTAATAGGTAGCAGCACTGATAATTTGTGTAATTTTAGGGACAATGTTTCTTCAGCTGGACTTGCTAAGACACAGCTGGAGAGGACAGAGCTCCCATACAGTCCTGCCCAGAAGTCGTAGGGCCCTAGTTGATTCTAGGGCAAGACAGGAAAGCCAAAATTAGAAATATTGTCCTCTCAGTCCTGGGGGCCTCATGTTTTGGGTGCCCAGCTTGTTGATTTTCAAAGGTGCTGAGCCCCTACAATTCCAACTGAAATCAGAGAGAGCTGCGGGTGCTCAGCACCTCCGAAAATCAACAGGTGTCTCAAGTTGGGCATCCAAAAATCAGCAGCCACTGTCGAACATATTGGCCTACGTCACTCCTGCAGTATTCTCATGGAGGGCTGTTCTAGGGATTGCTAGATCACTTCGCTCCTTAGCTGACTCATGAGTGGTTCTGTAAGATGTAGCCAACTGGGTGCTGAGTGTGGGAGAGGAGATGTTTGTACCCCATCACTGAAGGCGAAGTAGTGAGGAGTGTGGGCAGCAGGGGGAAGGATTCTCTTCTCTACGGCTCCCTTGTACTGCTGCAGAGTGTAGCAGAGCCCTGCTTCCAGACAGGAGAGAATTCTCCTCCTCCCCCTATCCCCCGCACAGGCTTGGGCAAGGCAGTTTACATTGTCCTAAAAGGCCCTGCTGCAAGCCCCTCTGTTGGGTGAGCGTTGGGGGCAGGAAGGGGTCTCACTGGCTTCTACAGCTGCTCTCTGGGAGCGCACTGGTTTCTACAGCAGCCTGGAATCAGGAGGGCGCAAAAGTGGCTTATAGATTCATAGATATTTAAGTCAGAAGGGACCATTATGATCATCTAGTCTGACCTCCTGCACAACGCAGGCCACAGAATTTCACCCACCACTCCTACAAAAAAAACCTCACACCTATATCTGTGCTATTGAAGTCCTCAAATCGTAGTTTAAAGACTTCCAGGAGCAGAGAATCCTCCAGCAAGTGACCCGTGCCCCATGCTACAGAGGAAGGTGAAAAACCTCCAGGGCCTCTTCCAATCTGCCCTGGAGGAAAATTCCTTTCCGACCCCAAATATGGCGATCAGCTAAACCCTGAGCATATGGGCAAGATTCATCAGCCAGATACTACAGAAAATTCTTTCCTGGGTAACTCGGATCTCACCCCATCTAATAGCCCATCACAGGCCACTGGGCCTATTTACCATGAATATTTAATTACCAAAACCATGTTACCCCTTCATACCATCTCCTCCATAAACTTATTGAGTTTAATCTTAAAGTCAGATAGCTCTTTTGCCCCCACTGCTTCCCTTGGAAGGCTATTCCAAAACTTCACTCCTCTGATAGTTAAAAACCTTTGTCTAATTTCTAGTCTAAATTTCCTAGTGGCCAGTTTATATCCATTTGTTCTTGTGTCCACATTGGTACTGAGCTTAAATAATTCCTCCCCCTCTCTGGTATTTATCCCTCTGATATATTTATAGAGAGCAATCATATCTCCCCTCAACCTTCTTTTAGTTAGGCTAACCCAGCCAAGCTCCCTGAGTCTCCTTTCATAAGACAAGTTTTCCATTCCTCTGATCATCCTAGTAGCCGTTCTCTGTACCTGTTCCAGTTTGAATTCATCCTTCTTAAACGTGGGAGACTAGAACTGCACACAGTATTCCAGGTGAGGTCTCACCAGTGCCTTGTATAAGGGTACTAAAACCTCCTTAAGGCTTAAAGACTTCTTAGCTCCTTCTCCCCGGGCTGGGCGAATTCTCACCCTGGCTTGTTTCTCAGCGTTCTGCCAAAGGGTGAAATTTTCAAAAGCACCTAATTGACAGCGAAGCCTTCAATCCCACTGACTTTCCATGAGGCTCAGGCTCCCAGATCACTTGGCTCCTTTTGAAAATGTTCCCTCAATTGTCTAAGTGTAGAGAGGGAGTTTGAGGTCTGATGTTTATTAAAGAGCAATGTTGTTTTGAACGGGGTTCCCATTCAAAGGAACAATAAGTGGCTTTCCAGGAGAGGGGTTTAAGCTGAGAACATTTCCTCGGTCAAATGGCTGAGAGAGGTCTTTATTTTCATTTGATTACATTTAGAAAATAGGGACGCTTGATTTCTGTTCAAACAGTTGGGCAAAGGAATGCATTCCCGGGGACTGCATTGACTCAATGACAAAGGTTTCAGAGTAGCAGCCGTGTTAGTCTGTATTCGCAAAAGAAAAGGAGTACTTGTGGCACCTTAGAGACTAACAAATGTATTTGAGCATAAAAGCTTTCGTGAGCTACCGCTCACTTCATTGGATGCATTCAGTGGAAAATACAGTGGGGAGATTTATATACATAGAGAACATGAAACAATGGGTGTTACCATACACACTGTAAGGAGAGTGATCACTTAAGGTGAGCTATTACCAGCAGGGGGGGACGGACGGGGACTTTTGTAGTGATAATCAAGGTGGGCCATTTCCAGCAGTTGACAAGAACGTCTGAGGAATGGTGGGGGTGGGGAAATAAACAAAGGGAAATAGTTTTACTTTGTGTAATGACCCACCCACTCCCAGTCTCTATTCAAGCCTAAGTTAATTGTATCCAGTTTGCAAATTAATTCCAATTCAGCAGTCTCTCGTTGGAGTCTGTTTCTGAAGTTTTTTTTGTTGAAGAATTGCCACTTTTAGGTCTGTAATCGAGTGACCAAAGAGATTGAAGTGTTCTCCAACTGGTTTTTGAATGTTATAATTCTTGACGTCTGATTTGTGTCCATTTATTCTTTTACGTAGAGACTGTCCAGTTCGACCAATGTACATGGGAAAGGGGCATTGCTAGCACATGATGGCATATCTCACATTGGTAGATGTGCAGGTGAACGAGCCTCTGATAGTGTGACTGATGTGATTAGGCCCCATGATGGTGTCCCCTGAATAGATATGTGGACACAGTTGGCAACGGGCTTTGTTGCAGGGATAGGTTCCTGGGTTAGTGGTTCTCAGATGTTCTTGTCAACTGCTGGAAATGGTCCACCCTGATTATCACTTCAAAAGGTTCCACCCCGCGCCCCTGCTCTCCTGCTGGTAATAGCTCACCTTAAGTGATCACTCTCCTTACAGTGTGTATGGTAACACCCATTGTTTCATGTTCTCGATGTATATAAATCTCCCCACTGTATTTTCCACTGAATGCATCCGATGAAGTGAGCTGTAGCTCACGAAAGCTTATGCTCAAATAAATTTGTTAGTCTCTAAGGTGCCACAAGTCCTCCTTTTCTTTCAAGGACAAAGGTTGTTTGTTATTTTCCCAGTTAACATCTTTTCATTAATCAGGGATTAAAGTAAGAAGGATCTCAGGGGCTCACAGGTTGGTTCACCCTCTTTTGGGCATGGAGAGCTCAGCTATCCAGCCCTCCACTTCCTCCTGGCTCTTCATGGGCTGGTGAACAGAATCTGAAGCAGGGGCAGCAGGAGGGGCTGGTTGGTGTCCGGCTGGGGGCATTTCTGGGGCTCCAAGCCTTCCTGTCAGTAGGTGGAGCAGCACCAGCACCTGCTAAGAGAATTATCCAAACTAGGAGTCTCTGATCAGCTTTCTTTCTTCTACAGGATGATCTGTCCCCCTGCTGGTTCCTCCTCCCTTATAAGGGGGCAGAGAGGGAAAAAGGAGAGTTTCCCACTTCTAGGCCTCCCTTCCTTCATTCCTCACCAGAATGAAGGAAAACAAAATGACTGTCAATACCGTGTCCCCTCTTGGTACTCCACTGTGGGGTTGTGGGTAGACAAAGTTTGTTCCCCTACACAACTGCACACTCTGCATGTGCACACATGCACAGTACATTTATTCCCTTAGCTCTGTTTTCTTCAACATGTCATGTCCCATCTGACAGGATATTGAAGTATCACTTCACTACATGATGTCAACTTGCACAATAACGTGCATCCACCAGAATGGGGGAGGTTCTCCTCCTACTTTGATCTTTTTCAGACACTGAAGGACCAGCAGTTTGAATCAGTAGTCTCAGAGAGACCTGTCCATTGGCATCATCCAAACAAGGTAGAAGTGCTGAAGAGGTAACCTCAGAGACTCTTCTGTTTAGACAGCAGCCCAGCTTGCTAGATGAGTGAAGCCAGTGACCTCACAGAGGCTATGACATCATACCAACTGGCTAATGCTGCTGAGCTAGTGACCAGCAAACCAGGGATGTTTGGTCAGTGAGTTTACAGGGACCTGTTCCTTGACATCACATAAGCAAGTAAGCGACAGCAACTTAAAAGAGGCCTATGCCTCGATATCTATCATTCCAGCATTGTAGAGGTACTTAGTCAGTAACCTTGCTGTGATGGGATATATTACATACCTGGGTCCCAAGAGGGGTAGGGAGTGACCTATTTAGAAAGCTTTGTGGATCCAGTCAGGAAAGCAAGGGTTAACCGGCAGGCTCACAAAACAGCTAAAGTCCATTTGCCTCTCAGGAAACCAGCCTGAGACACCTAAGAGGAAGTACAAGCTAGTATAAGCGGGGGAATGGTCCCGCTGTTGTGGGGAAACTTTCCTGGCTTATACACTACTCCGGTGAAGTGGGCTAGTGAAAGGATCTGAGTCCTCAGTCTCTGCCTGACCTCAAGGGCTCCCCTTCCACTCTCCCCCGTGTGGCAGAGTCCTCATAACCCCAACAAGGCTGGGCCCAGGATTCCTGGGGGGCTCAACCCCCAACCTTGTTGTGGTCACTTAGGGCAGGGGCTAGGGTGTCCCCACTCCTGGGTGCTCTCTCTGCACTAGATGCTTCCCTGACCCACTGATCATTACATACAGTTCAAAGCAAATACAATTTATTAAACAATCAATTTAAAAAAATAAGGAAAAAGGGGAAAGGTTAAAGGAAAACGTGTCACCCCGCTCTGTGGCATGGGGACGCCACAACCAGAGTCTCTAGAATGTCAGGGCAGTTCACAGTCTGTTCCTCACACGTCCCAGGCCTCCTTCTCAGGCCCTGGCTGTGCTGCAGAGATGCTGTGGGTTGGACACTTGCTCTGGTGGTGGTCACACACCCTCAGGCTCTAGGCGGCAGGACCCTTCCCAGTGTCGCCTCTGCCCCGTTGGGGTTATGATCCCCCTCCAAGTCTAGCCTGCAGGGCCTCTTGGCTGGGGGCATCTCCCTGTGCTGGGCCTGCTGCCCAGGGTCCCCCCTCGCTCTCCCCAGCTGCTCACAGCACACAGCTCTGGACTGCTCCAGCTCCACTCTGCCTCAGCACAGCTCCTGCTGTGCCTCCAGCTCCCTGGGCTGCTTCTCTGGCCCCTCTGGCTCTGGTTGCTGCAGCTCTGCTCCCAGCACAGGTCTGCTCTGTGGCCTCTTCTGTGACTCTGCTCCCAGCACTGACCTGCTTCCTGGGCTGCTTCTCTGGCCCCTCTGGCTGGCACAGCTCTGCTCCCCAGCTCAGCTCGGGGCCCCTGCTTTCTCCTTAGCTTGGCCCCACTCTGCCTGACCCAGGCAATTCCAGCTCACACAGAGGAAGGGACCCCCCCTGGCCTCCTGCCTCCCTGATTAGCCTGCCCGCCCTGTCAATCAGGGTGACGTGGAGCATTGGCCTCTCCCCATTGTTCCTGGGAACTGTCAGTCTCAGGGTCCTGATTTCCCCTTGGTACTGGGAGCTAGCCAACCCAAACACCCCCACTGAGTTTTAGTACTAGGAGCTGGGGCAAGTGGAGCAATCGCTGGAGACTGTCTGCTCATCACAGAGGCAGCACCACCAACTTCAGAGTAAGTCTGTTTTGCTTTTAAGTGGTATTTGTTTGAGCCTCTTTTAAAAGCTTTAATTTCTCTCTGTGCTCTGAAGAGGATCAGGGTCCAAAGTCTCTGTGTGTTTTCAGGCCATCGGAAGGCTTTACTCCCTTTGTCCTATGGAGATAGAGCAAAGACGTGATTGAAAGTAGTCTTGGAAAGCAGGGGTGTTTGGGTAGCAAACCCAGACCAATGCCTCGAGTCCAGAGCCCGGACCCTGAATTCCAGAGGGTGGGGTGGGCTAGGCTAGAGTTCCTCTTTTCATCAGCACTGACCGACTGCTGGGAGGCTACTTTGCACCACTCTCAAAGACCTCTCACATCAGCTCAGCTGCTGAGCCCGTGGCCTCACAAAAGTCTGGGCCTTAAGTGTTAACCAGCAAGCTAAGTGCTAAGCCAGTGAGCTCACAATAGAGGTGCTGTGCAGTGGTTAAAGTAAAGAGGAGCATGTGGGAATACGGTTCTCCTCTTCTCCTGGCCCTGGGAGCTCTCAGCTCCCCCACCTCCTGCCTCTTCACAGGCAGGTGCAATAAGGACTCATCAGGCAGGAGAATCAGAAGTGGGAGTAACAGCAGGAGCTGTTCCCTGCCTGGAGTATTTCTGGGCCTCCATGGCTTTCTGTTAGTAGGTGGAGCAGCACTGGGCTCTGATGGGCAGAGAAGAATTGTCCAGGCTGGTAGTTCCCTACCTGCCCCCTTTTTCATAGAGGAGGATCTATTCCCCTGCTGGTTCCCCATCTCCTCTAGGGGGACAGAGAGGGAAAGAGCCAGAGCGTGGTGCTTCCAGCTCTCCCTCCTCTTTAGGGCTAAAGGAAACTGTGTCACAGGCCTCCCCTCCCCTAGCCAGAATTCAGGAGAAAAGGTGTGTGAGAGAGGGGGAATACATTTTGATTTGGTGACATATTTTAAAGGGAGACATTTTCTTAAAATGAGGAAGCAAATGTTTCTGATAGGCAAACTGTGCCCTTGCTGCTTTCTACAGCAATATCACCAGCAACAATGTGACAGGCACTCAGCCCACGAGTTTACTGAGATGAGGCAGAATGGGCTTCAATGCTTGCTCTTCTGAAGTGATATCAGCTCTTCCGGGATGAAGAGAGGAGGAGGAGAGTCCTATCCAGCCAAGACTTTGGAGGTGTGCAGGGATGGGGGTGGGCAAAAGAAAGGAAAAGAGAGAGAGCAGTTTTAACAGCACCAGCTTTCTTGACCTTAGCCATGCTTCAAAAGACTAAGGGCCTGATTCCCTCTTACATGGCCCTGCCAGCCCAGTGTAAAAGACCTTAGGGTAAATGAGAGAGTCAAGGTCCAAAACATCAGCTTCATTCATCTGTCGCATCAAAAAGACTTGGCACGAAACAGCGATAAATTAGTGCCAGCTTCCCTGCTGAGATAATTCAAGGGATCTTTCCTTCCACAGCAGGGACCAATTTTCCTGTTGATTACATATTGTGATTAATATAGGGAAATTTCTTGATTAAAAATGTCACTGAGTTAGGCCTTTTTTGCGGTAACTTGCCCTGTTTGTTTCTGTTCACAAAGTGAGCCCTTTGTTTCAGCGATGGGCGTGGTATCAACGGGTTAGATCTATCCAGTGGGTCTTCAGGTATCCACTGCTATACTGAGTGAGGCTTGTCAATCACAGCAATGCTAATCTCCTCCTTACCTCCCACACCATTGATTAGTGTCACTCATCCAGTGAGCAGGGAGAGAGAGCGGAGGCAGGTTCTGCCAGAAATAAGTGACTCGCTGAAAATCTAATCCATACAGTGCAGCCTGAGAATCATACCTCGTAGGTGGAAGAAAGAGGGGGAGGGGGAAAATATTTTCCACTTGATGATTGTGTGGCTCCTTTTTATTGCTTGTAACAGGTGTAGTTTACAGAGCCAGGGGAGAAAGATGGCTGAGTTTTTGGAAATGTTGTATAATGTCTAAGCAATTGTACGGAGGTTGCACTGGACAACTGTGCACCTTGGGGGCATTTGTGAGGCAGGGGGCCAAAGTAGTACCTGTGAGATCCCTCTGCCCCATTAAATGAAGGTATCCTGTGGGATCAGTCCCACATGCCAGGAGATGGAAGAGGCTTTGCAGTACAATATAGGGGCGGGAAGGGGTAGTCTTGTCATGGCTGCGGGTTGACAGCAGCATCTTCTGCACTGGGCTTTTAGAGGCAATCGCTCCTGGGGCAAGGGCTGGTCCCGGGGAGATGTGACGTCTAGTCCACTAGAGGTGATTCTGAGCGGCAAACATCAGATCTGGACCTCTCCAAAGTTTGGGAGTGACTAGATCCAGGGTTTTGGTTTGGGCCCTCTGTTTTTGGTTCCCAGTTGAAATCTGGTGGAGGATTGAAAACTCTGAGTGGGAAGATCCAAAGTTTCTAGTTAAAATCTGGGTGAGACAGAATCAGCACCATTGCTTATTGGTTAGCTCAGTGGACTTGGAGGCAGCTCTTCTTGGTTCTATTCCCAGGTCTGCCACTGACTCTCTGTCTGAATTTGGGCAAGTGACTCTGCTTCAGCTTCCGCATCTGCAAAATTAGGGTATAAATACTGTATCTATCCCGGAGAGGTGTTATGAGACCTAGAAATGTTCACAAAGTGCTTTGAGATCCTCAGATGAAGGGCAAAGCGTTGTGGTTCTCTCTCATGGTACAGGTATAGTACTAAATAACTGTTGTTGTGACCGAACAGTGACACTGGAAATTGAGGACTCCAGAGGAAAGGTCTGTGAGGGGAAACAAGTATCCAGATCCCCAATGCGTGTAATTTCAGTGGGAGTTAGGTGTTGTGTGTGCCTGTGGACAATCTCCCCCTGCATGGACGGGGGCTTCACCCATGGAAAAGAAGAGGCTGCATTTGATCTTTGTGACACCAACTCTCCTCTGATTTCAAAGCATTTGGGGCTTCGTCCTGCTCGGTGCTGAGCTCCTCACCATCCCCACTGACTGGGACCGGAGTTGAGGAAGTTCCCCACTGTGTAAGATCAGGTCCTTAAGAGAGAGGCAAAACCTGTCACTTCAGTCTTGTTCAGAGCTCCACTCACACCTGAACTCCCCATCTCTCTCCTAGTCCCCCGTCTAAATCTGGGACTGATTCCTTTTAGGAAAAGTGAAGGGGCTAACAGTCCCAGGATACAGCAAATATATAATATGCTTGTTTGATGACACTGACATTCTACCCTTTTCACTGAAAAAATGTACAACAAAAAGCCACCCCATCCTCCTCCTTCAAATCCCTTCTTAAAACTCTCCTGTGCCATGATACCTACAAAAAATAACCCTTGACAATGGTTAGGCAGCTGCTCATTATCCTGACCACTATTGTATCATTGTTTCCATGTGCTCACCCTTCTTGCGCTGTACCCACCTCTTATCCCTTGTATGATACTTAGATTGTCAGCTCCTTGGGGGAAGGACTGCCTTTTAGTGCTGTGTTTGTACAGCACCTAGCACAGTGGGGTCTCGGTCCATGACTAGGGATGCTAGGTGCTATGGTAATACAAATAATTAATACTAATAATAAATATGAGAACAGCCACACTGGGTTAGACCAGTAGTTCTTCTAGCCCAGTATTCTGTCTTTTGACAGTGACTAGTGTCAGATTCTTCAGAGGGAATTAACAGAACAGGGCAATTATCAAGTGATCCTTCCCCTGTCATCCAGTCCCCGCTTCTGGCAATCAGGAGTTTAAGGACACCTAGAGCATGGAGTTGCATCACTGACCACCTTGGCTAATAGCCATTGATGGACCTATCCTCCATGAATTTATCTAATTCTTTTTTTAACCCAGTTATACTTTTGGGCTTCCCAGCATCCCCTGGCAACGAGTGTCCCAGGTTGAGTAAGTACTTCCTTTTGTTTGTTTTAAATCTGCTGCCTATTAATTTCATTGTGTGACCCCTGGTTCTTGTGTCATGTGAAGGGGAAAGTAACACCTTTCATGATTTTATAGACCTCTGTCATATGACCCCTTAGTCATGTCTTTTCTACAGTGAACAATCCCAGTCTTTTCACTCTCTCCTCAAATGGAATCTGTTCCATACCACTAATCATTTTTGTTGCCTTTCTCTGTACCTTTTCCAATTCTAATATCTTTTTGGAGATAGGGTGACCAGAATTGCACACAATATTCAAGGTGTGGGTGTATCATGGACTTATATAGCAGCATTATGATCTTTTCTGTTTTATTATCTATCCCTTTCCTACTTGTTCCTAGCAGTCTGTTTGTTTTTTGACTGCCACTGCACATTGAGTGGATGTTTTCAGAGGACTGTCCACAATGACTCCAAGATCTCTTTCTTGAGTGTTAACAACTAATTTAGACCCCATCATTTTGGATGTAGAGTTGAGGATTATTTTTTCCAGTGCACATTACTTTGGATTTATCAACACTCATTTTCATTTGCCAATTTTGTTGCCCAGTTTCCCACTTTAGTGAGGTCCCTTTGTAACTTCACAGTCAGCTTTGGACTTAACTATCTAGAGTAGTCTCATTTTGTCTGCAAATGTTGCCACCTCACTGTCCAGCCCCTTTTCCAGATTGTTTATGAATATGTAGAACAGCCTAGGTCACCATACAGATCCTTGGGGGACCTCGCTATTCAATTGTTTCCATTGTGAAAACTGACCATTTTATTTCTACCCATTGTTTACTATCTTTTAACCAGTTACTGAACCATGAGATGACCTGCCCTCTTGGAAGGCTAATATCAGATGATATATTATCAACAGGGCTCATTTCTGCTCCCCTGATAACAATTACAAAAACTCCTGCAGAGTAGGATTGGGTCCAATTCAAAGCAATCTTAAGACTCTCTTTGTTGATGATCATGCATGGTAACATTTGAAAAAACATTTCAGCTATCCAGTTCAAGCCATAAATCTGGATTACATATATAAAAAAAGAATCTATTTAGAAGCATATGTCCAATTAAGGGGGAAATGTTTCCAACTCTTGTCTCTTGCACTGACTTTAATGTCAGTCAATTTTTTATGGTTTATTTGACTCAGTAAACTCATACACACTGACTGCCTGTGCTTAGTAGGACTAGTCCCTGCTTTTTTTCATAGCAAAAAACTATCCTTTTTCTATCTCTGTCCATCCCCAAAACTTCTCCCAGGCCAGTGCAATTCAATGGCATTTAAAACCTGTCTTTAATGGAAGTTTAGTGAGTTAGACCCTCTCTTTTAGTTAGCTTTCATATGCTAACAAGCATGATACACTTAGAGAGTTCAAGGTGAGATGTGACCATTGTGTTCATCTAGCCTGACCTCTGTGATAACACAGGCCTTAGAATTTCATTCAGTAATTCATGCATCAGGCTAGGGGTGCCAGAACGGGGAGAGCAGCAGGGCCATGGCCCCATCACTTTTAAAAGTGGGAGGGATATGCCCTCCCACTTTTTACCAGCCCTAAGGGCGAGCAAGCTGGGGGGAGAGGATTGGGGAGTAGATGTGCCATGCAGGGGAACAGGTGGCATGAGGGCTGGGGCTCAGGGAGAAGGGGCAGTGTGGGGGGTGTGGCTTCAGGGCTAACGGATAGTGTGGGCACAGGGGCGGAGCCACCGTTCAGGGGCTGGTGACACCCCCCCACCACACACTCTCTCTCTCTCTCTCTCTTACTTACTTTTAGGGAATTTCCACCACTCCTGCATCAAGCCAATAATCCATGCTGGAGTTAGTACATATCTCTAGTTGATGGCTGGCAACCAAGATCCTTCCTCCCATCCTATGGCATTAGCCCAATAAATATGAATTGCACTGTACAGACAGGAAGGCACAATCCCTTCCTCAAGAATAATAAATAGACCAATGGAGAAGTATAGGAGGGCAAGAGGGGAGATAACAGAAAATGAGAAAAGGAAAAATGGTTTGGGGAGAGTGAACTATGAAGAACTGAGATTGTTCTGTATGTTATGGTTCCATGTTTCTTTTCTATTTTTGTTTGATTTTAATGTTGGTGTGGTGATTTGGGGAATCTGTATGATTTATGAGCTCTGTGTGAGATTATGAACTGTTCATCTGTATCTGTGTCAACCTGCTGACTCCATCTTGGCTGTGGGGTTCTTTACCTACTCTGTTACCTCTGTACCACCAAGTTGGACTGAAATTCCAACAAGGCAGTGATACAAGGCTGACAATAGCAGGATGGTAAATCCGATTGGCTGACCACTGAAATGGAATAACTGTATACAGTAGCCTGGCTCCCAAGCAGGAGAAATGGTTTATCACGGGAGAGGTCACCTGGCAATGAAGTCAGCTTGGTAAGGGCCTGTGGATCACCTGAGTAGGCTGATCAATGAGTCACTTGACAGAGGGACTGGAATACTCTAAAGTGCAGGAGTTGCTCAGTCTATTGTCTCTCTCTTTGACAATTTTTCATGAGCGTAAGATCAGGGACGCTGCTGTGGCTGGGACCTCCGTGTATCTGGAAACAGATAGGACTCCAACGGGAAGGGTTGGCTAGAGTGAGGAGAATTGTCTGTGGGGTTTTTATTTTGTTAAGCGCTGTGTAATTCTCATACTATTAAAGAACAGCAGCGTTGTAGAACTCCAGGCAAAATGCATGCGTATTGTATGCTGCATCTACCATGTGCAACCCTGAGAGACTAAAGTAGTAACCCAGATGCCTCACACCTTTTGGTGGATTTCTGGAGAAAGGTGTATTGAAGCTTGGGGGAGCCTGCGGCGTCAGGTCTGGTAATAGGGCTGGGCAGGGGACAGCAAGGTCACCGCTGTCAGGAGGGAGTAGCATTCTGTTCAGACTCGGGAGCCTTAAAACACCCAGGGATCAAAAGGTTTGGACTTCTCCACAGCCATTTGGTGGGCGGCCTGCAAGAGGGAGTCTGACCAGATCAGCGACAGGTTATTTGTTTCAATTAATGATGTGGTCAGGTGGGAGTAAGGTTGCTTATGATGCCAGTGCTGCTGTCAGGGAGTGAAAGAGAGCCAAGAAGGGATTTAGAGAGGGAAGGTGTTCAGTGCTCAAGGGGATTGAGGCTTTTCCAGGCATAGGGCATGGCATCAAAGGTGTGCCTGGGAGAAAGACACCAAGGGGGCATCAAGTAAAGACAAGTGGGGGTAGAGTATAGGGAATGCAGGGGAAGCAGGCGGAGACCAGTTTGAGGTGTTAGGAGAGGCAGAGCTTCAGAGGTAAGAATGAGAAGGAAGATTCTGATCTTGTTTGCATTGTGTAAAGGCAGACTCATGCCACCGTTGACCTCACTGCAGTCACTCTGGATTTACATCCATATATGTGAGAGCCGTAGGCTGTCTTGAAGAATTTAAATGTGAATGCTCTACAGCCGATCAGCTGGGGAGATCTCCTGGAAGATCTGTTGTGTTGGGGATGGTATGACTGTAGCTTAGCCACCTACATGCACCCTACTCTTCCTGATAAATGCCCAGCTGGTGGGATGTGAGGCACAATGATGCCATCTTGTGGCCAGTTACAAAAAGTGTCAGGTCTTGAGTCCCTACAGACATGACACCAGATGCTGTATGTGCCACCTGGCTGGCATAATAAGTACTATACATCTTCACATGTGTATGCACATTACTTTAACCCTCACAAGCCCTCAGTCTGATAAGCAATTATTCCCATTTTACAGTTGGGGAAACTGAGGCACACAGTGGTGGATGTAGGATTGCAAGTACAATCCAGGAATTTGTGGCTCCCAGAGTCATGTAAGTTCATCTGTACTTTGAATCCAGCCCCATGAGGACGGAAAGAATTTGAAGTGGGTGCCTTTCAACAAACTGGAACTAAATTTCTTTTTTGGGATAGAGGGGGCAAAATGTTTGTTTATTTAGTTTAAAAAAAAGATTCCTGGCCAATGGGTGCTGTAGAGCCAATGCTTAGGGCAGCACGGGGAGCCCCCTGGATCCCCCTACACATAGGAACCAGAGGGGGACATGTCACTGCTTCCAGGAGCCGTGCAGAGAGCCTACCTCAGCCCCGCTGTGCTGCTGACCAGACTTTTAACGACCCGATCAGTGGTGTTGACCAGAGCCACCAGGGTCCCTTTTCAACCAGAACGCCCAGTCAAAAACTGGACACCTGGCAACCCTAGCCTACGTGAGAGTTATTTTTATGAGACTCTTTCTGACCCAATAGGCAATTGCTGTACAAATGCAGAGCTCATGAGGCAGACTTTACTGCCCTGTCAGTCTATTTGACTGTCTATTTCCAAACCTGACCTTGGCTTTTGGTTCCCAGGAGTATGTCCCTCCTCCCACCCCATGAATCGCTAACCAGCACCGTGACAGTCTGAGGGAATACGTCTGTGTCAACTTGTAAATGCCATTTTGTTTTGTGAAAGTCCTTTTACATTGTATCCTCCATCTTGGGTTAAGACATAAAGGTGGCGTTGGACACACTGTGCTCCTGCAGAGGGCATGGGGGCACCTCCTAGAAAGCTGGCGCTGACAGAGCCATCAACTGTGTGACTCTCCCCTGCTGGGACACTGGGCTGTCTGCCAGTAAGGTCACTGACTTTGAATAGACTCTCTTCCCAGAAACCTTTCTGGGGGGGAAGGGAGGGCTGGAATCCCCAGGTCTGAGCAGATGACTGGGAGAACTTCAGCTTCTCTGCTTGAGCACCTGGCCCAGTGGGGTAACTCTCTAAACCAAGAAAGCCTTTTCATTCCCAGAAACAGAAGACTTAGCTGGAGGAAGTGGAGAGAGGAGGGAATGGGCCTCTGCTGAAGGAGGTTCCCAGCCAGTGGGAGCTGCGGAGCCAGCACTTGAGGTGTGGGGCAGCATGCACAGCCCCCCTAGCATAAGAGCCAAAGCGGGGACATGCCGCTGCTTCCAGGAGCTGCACAGAGCCATAGCAGGCAGGGAGCCTGTCTGAGCCGTGCTGTGCCGCTGACTGGATTTTTAAGAGCCCAGTCAGCAGTGCTGACCAGAGCTGCCAGGGTCCCTTTTCGACTGGGCATTCCAGTCGAAAACAGGACACGTGGCAACCCTATGCAACACTCAGACTCAAGGCATCTAACCTTTTTAGGCACCAGGAATACCACTGCGCTCCACAAAGAGTGAGTTAGGCACCTGGGCTGCCCATACAATGAATGGGGAGAGAGAGGTGCCTTGTGATGATCCACAAAAGTTAACATGTTAGGCAGGGAGCTGCCTAAGCTAGCCCATGGGAAATGCTGACCACCAGTGTGTTGTAAGACCCTTCCCTCTCACCTGTGGTTAGACACCTACATGGCTCCACACAAAATTGAGGTTGGTGGGACTAGGAGCAGTGCCAGTGCCCACCTTATAACTTTTAGCCAGTAGTTAAAGCATTGGCCTGGGAGGTGAGAGCCTAAGATTCAATCCCCGCACCCCGTCAGAGGACAGGAAAGAATTTGAACAGGGATCTCCCACCTCTCAGGAGAGTATCTAACCACTGAGCTCTGGGATCTTTTGATGTAAGACTCCCTCAGTTTTGCCTGTTGAAGCTGTTCCCCTATGGATAAATAATAAGAGTAGCTGGAGCAGGGGGGACTGGTCCGGGGGGCCCCCCATCTCCCAGATGGGTGCCCTGACCGCTGGACAACAGAGTCATTCTCTTGGTGTCTGGCCCAATGACTATTTAGAATTATCCACAGTTGAACAATCATTGGTCCAGCGAGAGAGAGATTCTGTAGTCCAATGGTTAGAGCACCCATCTGGGTGCCTAGAGTGAGGCAGCAGGATGCATGACCAGAGGCAGAAACTTGGGTGCTGAGGGAATTTTTACTTTCAAAACTTACCTGCTGAGTGTTTGGCAAAAGTTTTGTGGATCGAAGTGGAACCTAAACCTGGCACTTACATGCCTAAATTTGGGCTTGGGGCACCTAAGTACCTTTGTGGAGCTGGGCCATAGTATCTAGTGTCCTCCTGCTGTATGCTGTCACCACAAGATGATGCAACATCTGTTCACCACACCAAATGAAGATGTGGGGTGACAGCCATCAGAACTGGGCTGCGAGGCCTCCTCTTTTGTGCAAAATGAACAGAGTTTAAGGCCAGACAGGTCCATTAGCTCATCTAGTCTGTCTTCTTGCATAGCACAGGCCATTGCAGTTCATCCAACAGTTCCTGTACTGAGCCCTGTAACTTACCGTCAGCTCAGTATGTCCCATATTCTTTAGCTGCCATTGAATTCCACCTCACCACTGTGTTCATATCCTTCCCCTAATCTGACTACCGTGATGCTGCCCCTAGCCCTGGAACTCCCTTCTTATCAGAGTTCACCAGGCATCAACCGTTCGCGTCTCAGGAGCCTGCCACCACAGACAGACACCAGTAAGAATGCTGAACCCATTGCCTCTCAAACCCAGGAACTACGTGAACACCAAGAGGCTGGAGCTTGGGTGTGCTGTGTCTGATTGGTGGGCTTTCTTCTGACGGAGTGGTTAAAGCAGACTAAAGTAAGAGCTAGTCCATTGCATTGGCTGGACATCGTGCTGCCGGCACGGGGTGCTGCTGCAGTTCCCGGGAGAGCCCTGAATTGACGCTGCATGCCTGCGGCTCCTGTCTGGGGTCTGCACGGTGGGGGCCGCCAGACGTGCTGCTCCTTTCGCCGCTGTGGCTCCCAGGAGAGCTCTGCGATTCAGGGCTCTCCCGGGAACTGCAGCAGCAAAAGGAGCAGAACCTCATGCCGGCAGCTCCTCCGGCGCGGCTGTACCGCCCCTAGCCTTGCCTCCCTGGACTCAGGAGACACAGCTACATGAAAGGGCCTGGGGGTGGTACAGCTGCGCTGGAGGAGGTGCCGGCGCAGGGCCGCCTGCTGGCCCCACGTTCTGCGCCTTTCCCCACTGCATTTCTGGAGAACCCTGCGGTTCAGAAGTTTCCAGCCCAGCGGGAAGAGGACAGAGCCCCCCCAGCTAACATGGGACGGATCATGGGGAGGGGATGGGGAGAGCACAGGGCCCTGGGCTGGGGCAGGGTCACATGAGAAGTCATGTGCGGAGATTCCCCCCACCCTTTAGCTGGTGCAGAGTACTGGTAAAAAAGGAATTCTACTTGCACCACTGCCTGTCCCCAAAGCGGGTGACAGCCAGCAAAACACCTGTGGTGTTTGCCTGCCCGTTCCTAGGCAGTGGGTGGAGCTGTGAATTGTTTTCCCAGCTGCCCTCCCCACCATGCAGTACCAGGAAGGGAGCAGGCACTTATAGGGCCATTTGGTTTCCCATGGACTCTGCCAGTGGTAAGATCTGTCCCTTTACTCCTGGGAAGAAGGGACAGCTGAAAGTGGTTTCCTTTCTCTTTGCCCCTCTAGACGGATGAGGAAACCAGATCTTCCTGCAGGAGAGAGGAAACACATAAGGAATTCCCAGTGGTCAAGGTTCCTCCCCCACTCTGAACTCTAGGGTACAGATGTGGGGACCTGCATGAAAAACCTCCTAAGCTTATCTTTACCAGCTTAGGTCAAAACTTCCCCAAGGTACAAAATATTACACCCGTTGTCCTTGGACTGGCCGCTACCACCACCAAACTAATACTGGTTACTGGGGAAGAGCTGTTTGGACACGTCCTTCCCCCCAAAATACTTCCCAAAACCTTGCACCCCACTTCCTGGACAAGGTTTGGTAAAAAGCCTCACCAATTTGCCTAGGTGACTACAGACCCAGACCCTTGGATCTTAAGAACAATGAACAATCCTCCCAACACTTGCACCCCCCCTTTCCTGGGAAATGTTGGATAAAAAGCCTCACCAATTTGCATAGGTGACCACAGACCCAAACCCTTGGATCTGAGAACAATGAAAAAGCATTCAGTTTTTTACAAGAAGACTTTTAATAAAAAATAGAAGTAAATAGAAATAAAGAAATCCCCCCTGTAAAATCAGGATGGTAGATATCTTACAGGGTAATTAGATTCAAAAACATAGAGAACCCCTCTAGGCAAAACCTTAAGTTACAAAAAAGATACACAGACAGAAATAGTTATTCTATTCAGCACAATTCTTTTCTCAGCCATTTAAAGAAATCATAATCTAACACATACCTAGCTAGATTACTTACTAAAAGTTCTAAGACTCCATTCCTGTTCTGTCCCTGGCAAGAGCAGCATCCAGACAGACACAGACCCTTTGTTTCTCTCCCTCCTCCCAGCTTTTGAAAGTATCTTGTCTCCTCATTGGTCATTTTGGTCAGGTGCCAGCGAGGTTACCTTGAGCTTCTTAACCCTTTACAGGTGAGAGGAGCTTTCCCCTGGCCAGGAGGGATTTCAAAGGGGTTTACCCTTCCCTTTATATTTATGACACCCCTCTAGACGGATGAGGAAACCAGATCTTCCTGCAGGAGAGAGGAAACACATAAGGAATTCCCAGTGTGAGTAATCCTCTCAGATGCCAGTGCTGGCACATTACCAGCAGGAATGCGTGGAGCCCCCGAATCTCCCCGCTAGAGCTGGCTGAAAAGTGCACATGCAGTTTTGTGGGAAATGCTGAAGCTGTGTTCCTTTGGCAGGGCTCTGCGCAACCTTATTTTTAAAAAAAATCCTGAAAGCTTTTAATGAAACATTTAAATCCACACACTATCAAAATGGTTCTCGAAGTAATTTTTTGTTTAAACAAAAAATGTCAGGAATGTTTGGGGTTTGTTTTTTTTTTTAATCAATTCTGATAAAGTCATGATTGGTGAAAAACAAAAAAAGAATGTGGAAAATGGTGACAGTTTTTCATTAAAATGCCCTTTTTTCAAAAAAAGGCCAGTTTTCAAGGTGAAGGAAACTTTTCATTTAAAAAATTTCAGTCAGTTCTGCTCCTGGGCTCCCACTTCAGAGTCCCTCACCTGATGAATTCTCCCTTCCCTGGGCAAAGAAAGGGAGATGCTCTGAGAAAGCTGCTTTCCGAGGCACTGCTGCTTACTTACCCTGCCACTTGGCTCCCTACCTTGAAGGGCTGATGTCAAAACACAGACCTCTGCAAAGGCACTCTTGTGCCTCTGCTGAACTGCTGGCTTATTTGAAGACACAGGCCTCTGTGGAGTTATTTACCAGTTAAGCATCTATACCTTATTGGATTAACATCATGGCATAGGCCTCTGAGCTCACTGGTTCAGTACCTCTAACTTGCTGGCCTTATGTTAAGGGACAGCCCTCTGTAAGGTCATTGGATCAACATTGTTAGTTTTTCTGGCCTTACATGAAGGCCTGGACATCTGTAAGGTTATTGACTACGTCAGGCTATCTTGCGGGGCTATTGTTGAGGCAAAGTTTGAAGTTCTTGGCTCAGCATCTCAAGTTTGATGGACTAGCCTCTGAGCTAACACTTGCTCAGCACTTCCACTGTGTTGGTCTGATGTCATTAGCATAAGCCTCTGTGATGTCCTTGGCTGTGCTGACGTCTGTGAAGAGGAGTCTCTGAGATTACAGTCTCAGCACCTCTAGCTTAGTGGTCTGGTGGCAAGGCATGGGTCTCTCTCAGTTCCACTCGGTCAGCAGATGAGCTACTTGGAGCAGAAAACTTGTCATCTCTTGTCTTGTACAGTGCCCAAGTACATGGTCTGTGCTTAACAAATTATAGCTATGACAAGGCCTCTGACAGAAGCTGCTCCTTGCGAGATAAGGGAGGGCAGTTCTCATTTGCGTAGTAGGATGGTGTCTCATGGGAGGTTATGAAAGAGTCTGTGTAATGGAAAATATGAGACCAGACACAGTGATCCCCATGAGGTGAAATGGAGAATTTCATACCAATAGCTGCTTCCAAAGAAAAGGATCAAAAAATGGAGGGTGGGGAAAGAATGACTCTGGAGATCTCAAAGCACTGTTGTCATTATGACACACAGCTATGCATAGATACTAACTGTGCAGGCAACTATTATGTGGTCCAGCCATTGCTCATGTAGCCTGATAGACAACAAAATCTGTTTGATTAGGATACCAGTCATGGCCAGGACCTCTAGCGTGCATATAACAGTTTGAAAGTACCCTAGGCATTTTAAGGTCTTGTGTGCAGGACAACTCCTCTAATCCTTAGTTTTGTACTGGGACACATTCTGAAGGGAAGTCTGTTTAACATCGCTCCCTCCAGATGGTGCAGCTGTCAAGCCGCTAAGAGCAACCAAGGGGAAAGCACTATTTAATCCTCTGTTTTCTTACCACTGCTTGTTTCCACCACACATCTCTTCCAGGCACTCTTGCTAGAATTCCATGCTCTGGGATACCCATATGTGACCACAAACTCAGGCTCTGTGAGAGAACTATTCTCTGAGCATTTTAGCATTGAGCACTTAAGCCTCCTCTCAGGCTGGAAGGGTGGGTGTCTGTTTCCCCCAGCCGTGGTTCTACCTCAAGCTAAGAAGAAATGGTTCAGAATGGCTCCCTAAAGAAACTAGTGATGTAATTACAATAAGTCCTGGCTGTGCTGGAAGTCACATTACTCAGTAAAAAGGCAATTTCATACTAGACAATTGTCTGTAGTTTAAGGGGCAAAGTCACATGACCTCAGCCTTCCTATCCAGTTATGAAAGCAACAGAGAGCCAACTTCTTCAGAAAGGAAGCTGGGAAAGGTCAGCCGGCGCTCCTCTGAACCAATCAAAAGCCGAAGGCAGAAGCTAACACGGAAGGCAATGGCAGCTTACCCAAAAAACTCAGTTGTCTCCTGCTTAGCAGTGTATAATTTGGAGACTTAAGGGACTGATTCTCAGTTACACAACGATTGGTAGAGTGGAAACAGCACTCTGAGAATCTTCTCTCAGCAAACATGTAGGTGGAGTGGATGAGGCAGTAGCATTAGATGGGGTTATTTGTTTGACTTGCTTCCAGATATCTTACTCTCTATACTCGGTGCTGAGAATGGTGATTTGGAGTCTGAGCACTTAAAGAGATCACAGTCATTGCCATCAAGGACTCGGGGTGCAGTAGGTTAATACACAGAGGCCTGGTTTCCCCTTTCTGTTACATTGCAAGTGGAACATGTTGAGTGGTCTCAAGCCAGTGGCTTTTTGTGCAAGGCAGAGCCAAGAGGAGAGGTGGCCAGAATCCATCACACTCCAGCGGCTGCTCTAGCTTGCATTGGAGAGCAGGCAGGCCGTTGGCTATCCCACAACACAGGGAGCACAAACCTAACTCAAAGCCCCTTTTCTCCTTCCCTACCCCCATTCCTGCCCTATCCTCTGTACCCGCAGGAACTGAGTAACTGAGCATCAGCACCTAAGCTGAAATTCAAAACAAATGGACTTTAGTCCTGCTTTAAACCGAAATCTCTACACAACCTTATCTATGGAGCTCCTACGGGGCCTCCATGATATCCTGGTTGTTACATATATTGTGCCAGGAGAGAGAGCAGCTTGCTTTTGTTGCCTTTACTGGACTCCTTACACTCGTGCATAGCTCACACTAATAATATTGCTACAGCACTATACAGAGTTAGATAAGAGGTTGTGAAAATTGAAGCTAGTTCTCCTATAAAGCAGGCTGTCCAAGACCCTTCTGTTCCCCACCATATGTATGCACCCTCCCCATGCTGTTTAAAGCTCACCTGTAAGGCCAAACTGCTGATCTGAAAATGAGTGCACTGCTGTTAAATCAGAGTTCAGTCTGGCAGTCATGCCATGTGGATTTAGTCATGATGTCTTTGTGAATGTAGATCTAGTCAGTGGGATAGGACCATCTCCCTCTCCCTGGGGATAAATAAAGGAGAATGACGCAGGCATACAAATCACAGCACAATTTCTCCAGGAAATCCAGCCTCCCTTCCCCATAGCCATAACACACTAAAGCCAGAGACCAAGTCATGCCCTCAAGTGGCAGGGTCTACTAACCACTGCCAACCAGGATGGATACCAGCATGGGGGTGGGGGAGGGATGTCAATTTTTTTTTACTTGCTCCCATTGATACCTTACTCTCTACCCCTGCTGCTGGGAACTGTGATTTGAAGTGTTGGTGTTTTAAAGAGATCACAGCCGTTGCCACAAAAGGGACCACTACTGGGGACTCGGGGTTCGGTAAGTTAACACACAAAGGCCTGGTTTCCATTTTCTGTTACATTGCAAGTGGAGTATGTTGAGTCGTCTCAAGCCAGTGGCTTTTTGTCCAAATCCCAGCAGGTATAGTTCAGTCTGACAGCAGGAACGCTGTGCACTGATAGCTCGGGGCATG
The DNA here is from genome assembly GCF_965140285.1 of Lepidochelys kempii. Lineage (NCBI taxonomy): Eukaryota > Metazoa > Chordata > Testudines > Cheloniidae > Lepidochelys > Lepidochelys kempii. The sequence continues at coordinate 257,094,994 of NC_136380.1, forward strand.
GCTGATGGTAGCCTAAAAGCTCCCACCAGAATCCATAGCACCTTATGCGGAGGCTAAATGCAAAGCAAATGGATCTGAGTGAAAAGGTGATTCCTAATTGTACCCCAGATGGCTGGCACCCGCTGTGCCCTCAAAAGATAGGCTGCTCCCTTCTCTCTGTTTGTATATATAAATCTCTAGCTTAGTGACTCCAGGGGCTTGGAGTGTTCTGCTTTGGCCTGCCACTGATGTTCACAGCACCTGTGGCCATTTTCTTTGCAGGCCAGGGCTTTTTCTTTGGGAAGGAGAAGACTAAGCCACTATACAGAGTTCTAAGGATAATAGTGCGTATGTCTCCAGAGCCTTTTCTTCCAAACTAAACCCAAAGCTCTTAACCACACTCTGTCATCTAATCTAAACTTCAAGCTGGAGGTGTCATTTCCAGCTCCAGGAGTTATCCCTGCACTAGCTCTGATGAGCTAACACTATTTTCAGTATGTCGCTGTAACGGCAGCCACCTGATTACATACCTAGCGTCGCGAATGTGCCGCCTACAGATTTTGGGGCCTCTAGCCCCTCACTAATTTTTAATGCACTAGCTCAATCAGAGTTAGCATGAATCGATCTCCTTTAGCTGGAAATTACACAACTTGAAGTGTAGATATACCTACAGACAGCATCTGTAATCTGTCTGGTTAGCTATACCGGATCACTGGAGTAGCTGCACAGCTGGATACAGGAAACGTCTCATCTACCAATTAAAGGTGACCACCTCGGGGATGGAATTGTTTAAGAGCACATGGGACTACAGCCCAAGTCGTTCTCTGCAGGAAGTGAAGCGTCCTAGATCTAAATGAGACAGCAATAATATAATGAATAGCAGGAAGAAGGCTAAGCAGGTGTGCCCATTTACTAAGTCATGCTTCAATAACAGATGGGTACTCCGATTTAAAAACAATGGATTCAAAATAGATAATAAACCAGAATACCTTATCATTAATTAAATACTCATAACGTGCTCCATCCCAGACAAGATGCACAGACAGACAGCAATCTAAAACAGACCTAGGAAGAATGTGCTGGAAAACCACAGGAGGAACAATGTTAAGGATTTTTTTAATCTATGTATGTGCATCTGGTGGCTTCATGAACTGGGACTAGGAGGTCATTTCATTTACAGAGGGAGCATAGAAAAAGTCATAGGGACAAGAATGGAAGGAGACCAAGCCGGTGTCAAGCCTGCCTTTTTTGATAGACCAGGGAAGGGCCGGGAGAAGAGCTTACAATAAGTTGAGTAGGTCTGAGATGTTGGACACAGAAGAATTATGTAAGAGCAGAAAAGTGAGGATGAGCAGTTTAAACTTGATGTGCTATGATTAACCTGTGGAACTTACTGACACATGACAATATAGAGACAAAAAGCATATAAGATTTTTTTTACAAGGGTAATAAGAAGACTAGCTGCTGAAGTGAGAGTAGCCATACTAAACGGTCTCAATAGCTCCCTGCAACAGATCATAAATGAATCATCAGTGGGATCAGGACATGTTCCTCCCCTCCTGCCCACTGTAAAGCAGTGAAAAATTATGAGCAACTTTTTGAAGCTCATGGAACTAGCTATTGTCCAAGGGAAGAGACCTGGCTTGATAGCCCATTGGTAGCAATTTCTGCAGTTTTCTTTTCTTTCCAGCTGTGCTTTACCTTCACTCTTTCTGTCCCATTTAGTTTTCCCCCTTCTCTGCCCGCTCCCAGTAAATACGTGACATCCTGCATCCCCCAAAGGGTTTCCTCTGAGTAGCTTGACTATTCCTGTATATGTTCATCCAGCGGAGGGGGTGAGTGAGAAGAGACAGAACCATTCTGACATATCAGCTACTCTCTCGATAACCCAAGAGCTCACCAAGAGCCTGCAGGACGGGACTGCTCTCACGTAGACCCAAGGCAGAGCCCCCCCCCCCCACACACTGCGTTAGCATGATGTCAACACCAGTAATTTTCCACGCCTACGGTGGGATTGTGGGAGAATCTACTGTGGAATTTGGAAGGGGGCGGGGGGTGGAGCAGATGAGAAAGGGACAGAGTAAATGAGGTTCCCGTTCTCGCACTAGGAGTTCCAAACAAATACCACTGTCAGCCCACGGAGCTGCTGTTCAGATAAACAAGGAGGCATAGAGAAAACACCAGAACTAGAAGCTAAGAGGTCTTCCAGCCCAGACTATTCAATTGATTCAGTGTGTGACCGGGCCACAACAAGGCTGTAATATTAGAGCAGGGCCCCCGCATGCTATATTTGTATTGCGCTTCCCGGGGAAAACAAACAGTCTCGGAAACAATCCATCACCAACTAGTGCAACACTTGGTGCTACTAAATCTCCATTTGCCCCAGCAAGAGCTGAGGCAGCAGGATCATTTGGATGAGGGAGATGAGGCACAGCTATGGCTGATCACCATGACCCGAACATGCACCGTAGTTTGAATGCATGGCTATTGTGCTGGAAATCACCGTAGTGCTTGTGGACACATGCAAGAGCCTGGACTGCACGACATACCAGGGAGGTGCCTCTGTTTGCTACAAAAGGCAGCTTCAGTGCTTCCTGGGGTGGCAGAAGATGCTTGTTTTGCTTGTATCTTTATGGAGTGAGAGCAGCCAAGCTGGGGAAGGACCTTGGTGCAACTCAGCCAAGCGTCTATAAAACAGCTCTTTAAAAAGCCACAAAGTCACCTTTGCTGACATTTGCAAAGGGATTATATGCAAGTCACAGGACTGAGAGATGGACCCTGCCATGATTAGGGTCACAGAGGCAGGGAGTGAATTTATGTGCTAACAAACGGGCCTGCATGGCTCTCTCTTCTCACACATGCTCGGCTAGACACATTTATAAGCCTTTGTGAGACAAGTCTGACCTGGACTTCTCTTTCCATTTACTTTGTCACTTCTAGGACGGACACATGCACCCCTCTGCCAGTCCCCTATAGCCTCTGGCTGGATTCTCCACGTCCAAGGCAAGTGACCATAACCTGTAACTATGCTGAGCTGGCAGCGTTTTACATCACTTTGCACTGGGTACAGAGCACTGGGGTGGCACCCTTTAGTCTAGCAACAACCATGGTGCAGACTCTGTGCTCTTGGGACATTGCCCAGACCCCAGGCAGTCTCAGCATGTTCAAATATCCTCAAATGGATGAGGGTTTGGGTGTTTGGGCTGAAGAAATGACTGATGTTCTAGGCACTGTTCCTCACATCAGCTGCACCTGGTGGGACAAAGCCGGGTACAGTGCCCACGAGAGGTGTTTTATTGTTCTCGCCCTATAACATAATTAACCATCTCCATCCTCGCCTGCAACGAGCCAGTGATCAACATCGCAGCATTTAGTCACTAACGTGCACGCCAGTGCTACCAGTTACTGGAGGGGGAAATCCACGAAGCAAGAGGACTGGCCATGTGGTGGGTGAGTGAGGCCCAGCAATCGGCATGCTGGATAGGATTTAAAGCGAAAGCTACCACCTTAGCCTGTCCAAAATCCTAAGTAGTGAACACTGTGGGGCTGGGACTGTCTTATCTGTACAGTGCCCAGCCCAACACAGCCCTGCTCACCAGCTGGGGGTGCTTCCATGCTACCATACTACAGACAAATGGGTGACTGGCTTTCTGCCAAACCAATAGGACACGACTGAGGCGAGCTTAGCATTGTTCCCTACTAGCTTGGCTGGGGAGGGTAGAGACTCACCTCACCCAATAGAACTGCAGCTTATGCTGAGTATGCAGCAAGTAGTCAGACACAACACAGCCAGCAGCAAGCCCCACTCCTCCATTACACTGCCCTAAATGAACATAGCCATAGATGGCTGCTGGCCCACTTGGACTGACATAAGCAGCTGCCATAGCTGCAGAATTTAGCTCCCCACCAAGCCTAGCTTTATAGCCAAAAGCAGCGGCTGTTGTCGCTGGCAGGGAATCCTGTTGTGTTCAGCTGACAATCCTAGGCCCATATTTAATATGCTGCTCTTCCTGCAGCAGCTGCTATACCCTGAGCCAGAATGCGCAAGCTGCTAGTGGTCTGACTGAGACAAGGGCCAAGTAGACTGTAACCTCATCTAGGTGGCAAGAGGGAGTTCAGTGACCCTTCCAGCTAGTTAACAATGCCAGATTCTGAAAGGTTGAGTTCCCAGAGAATGCTGATCATGACCAAAACTGGAGTGGTGGGGATTTATAAAGGGAGCAAAGTAAGAAATACTCCCTGTTCCATCAAGGACTTTACCCCTATTCTCCTCTGAGTGGCAGAGGGTTTTTGGACCTCTGAGCTGAATGGAGAAGGAGCAGGACCACCTCAGCTAGTCTTCTGTATTTTAAGGAAACTGGGGGCTTAGTCACTGCTGATTTCACTCACACTGAAGTAGGGAATGCGCTCTGAAGTATTTAGAGCCCCTATTACTATCATACTGAGCCTCTCGCTATCTTCAGCATATTTGAACAGCTCTGAGGTAGGGAAATACTACTATCTCGAGACACAGCGAAACTAAGCGACTTGCCCAAGGACACACAGGAATTCTGTGGCAGAGCAGGGAATTGCACTCGGATCTTCCAAGTCTTAGGCTAACCACTGGCCTGTCCTTCTTCCATTGCAGGTTTTAACCACTTGCCTGCCAGCTGCAGCCCCCTATTACCCTCTTGAGCTAGAAGTTGCATTTCTTTTGTTGCCATGTTTCGGTTTACATAAGAAATGTGCTGCCGTTAGAAAGTAGAGTACAGTGTCACCTTCAGTTCTCTGCAGAAGTAGCACCAGCTGAGCATCTGTGAAAGGAAGAACCCGTGCTGGGCCAAGGAGAATCTCCAGCCCAGCAGTGGCCACAGAGTTTGGTCAAGGAAACCACACAGCGCAGTCAGGGACCCAGAATTCAGCTGAGGTGGAGTTTTAAAGGCCGATAAGCCTGTGAATCTGTGCTGGTATTTGAGCAATGACAAAGCTGAGGGTGTCTCCCCCATACACAAATATAAGGGGCTTTTATTCCTCCACAGGGCAGCTTGATTTCCACTAAAGCATACAGACTCCAAGTGCATCTCAAGACGTAGACTGGTACCACAGGGGCAATGGCCTGTGATTGTCACAGAGAGGAAATGTTGGGTGTTTGCTACTCTCTCTTTTTCCCACCTCCCCTGCTTCTCACCTAGGCACTTCTCAAACGTAAGAAGCAGACACAGACTCCGGTACATTAAGCATATTTATTTACTGTGAAACACACTATTCACAACCCAGTGCGATGGAAATTCAAATGCGTAGCAGCAGCTGCTGGGGATCAAGGGAGTCCTACACTTTCTCTTGAGAGCTTTTGCTAATGAGAGTTTAGCAACTAGTGACACACTTGCCAGCCCCCAGAAGCTGAAGGGCTGTGCTTATCCCCAGAATTGGCATAATACCATTGGTAGCAATACGAGCTCCCCTCTAACCTGCTAACATGTCTCATCCCTGCTCTTGAGAGACTGTCACCCCCTCTTAGGGGGAGGTGGGACACTCCCCACAGCCCATTCACTCCTTTGGTGGCTCAGGTGAGGCTGCTAAGTTCTTCCAAACTAGTTACTGTGACACCTTATGGAGGCCTGATTTTCAGAGGGCAGGAGCTCAGCACTTCCTGACAATCAGGCCCATTTATGGCATCTCTGGTTGGGCACCTAAAACTCCTAGTTCCTTTTGGAGACCTTGGCCAAGGCTGTCCCTCAGTGCCAGCTGTGGTGTCAATTCTAGCAGCGGGCAGGAGAGTTCTTAGTTCAAGCCCAGTTTCTCCTTCCCACACACATTCTCAGACATCTATTCTTAAACATTCTCCTACTCTCTGGCTCTGCTATGAGATGGGGTCTTTGGGGCCGAGCTCAGGGGAGAAGGTCTCAGGTCATTCCGTAATGAACAAATACATTATTTTGCTAAGAAAACAGATTTCTCCTCTAGGTGAAGCCAGATATCACCGTGAGCACCTCTCTTTGGTGAGAGACTGAACACTGCTCTAATCAAAAGCGCCCCCTCACTCTTTGGATGGTCACTTAAGAGGCACCCAAACCGGGGCTTAGGAAGCTATTCTAAGATGCACTGCTGGGCCTCCATGGAGGTGTCGCCTGATGTGCACGCTAGCCATGGAAACCGAACTCCTTGTACTTGCTGGCCATATCATTTCGGAACAGCTCCAGGGCCTTCTTCATCGCAGCCTGGGAATCGGCCCCAAAGTCCGAGGGATGCTTCTCAGCAATGACCTTGACAATGATTTCACAAATGAACTGTCAAGAAGGAGAGGGGGGAGGGAAAGGAAAAGGGACAGGTAAGCATCACTCACAGTAGGGACCTTTCAGTAAATAATTATTTGCAGATAGGGGTTGTCTACACAAACACTTAGCTTGTGGCAAGCAGGGGTGTAAATCTACCCCGCACAATCCTGCTGTGCACTGAGTGTCCATGTGGACCCAGGTGCCGCACACTAAAAGTTCTTTAGTGCGCTTTGATCTACCCCGCTTTGAAATGGGAGTAGATCAAAGTGCATCAGGGAGCTTTTGGTGCATGGCAGCAGGGTGCATACAGGCACTTAGTGCGTGGTAAGCTACTGCAAGATAGATTTACACTCCAGCTGGCCACAAATTAAGTGTTTGCATAGGCAAGTCCTAGGACTGAATTCAGTAGTCCTTCCCTCAGCCATTTGAGAGGCATCGTGGCCTATAAAGCACTAGGCTGGGACTTCGAAGACACCTGGGTTCTAGCCCTGGATCTGTCAGTGACCTGTTTCGTGATCCTGGGAAAGTCACTTCCCCTCCCATCCTTTGTCTGCCTTGTCCATTTACACTGTAAACTCTCCCTCTGTGTTTGTATAGTGCCTAGCACAATAGATCTCCGATCTTCACTGTGGCCTCCAGATGCTGCTGTAATACAAAGAAGTATCTTGGGTGCTGTCACTCACTGTTCTAATATGATCTGGTTTCCACGGGTGCTGCCGCTGCACACACTGGTTTGTTATTGTTAAGGGTTGCGTGTGAGCAATGTAAACATGGGGACTCACACCCCAGGAGCTGAGCCTTCCAATATTACAGTGGCCTCCTACATCACACTGAGCTCATACAGGTCCAACTAGATATCAGTGAGCAGAGGTGCAATCCGTCCTCCCACTCAAGCCCACATTCTCTACACACACTCAACCCCTCTCACCCGAGAAACCCTCTCCAATTCCCATACCTCCAAGTAGTTGACAGGGATTTTATGCTTGGTGGCATGGCTCTCTGCCAGTGGCTTCAGCTCCTGTTCATGATTGTTCTTCTGCTTCAGGATCCTGCCCAGGGCGGTAAGGACGGTGGTACCGTGCTTCTTCACTTCTTCTGAGCTCTTCAGCGCATCGATCGTTGTCAGGGTTTTGAACTTGGCAAAGCGTTCCTGGGTCTCGGGGTGAAGCTGAAAGAGTCTGTGAACAGAGGCAGGGAACCCATGAGGTGCAAAGGTGGGATGGGGAAAAAAACAGGAATTGCCAGACTTGATCAAACCCCATGTCCATCTACTTCAGCATCAAACCGATCTCTACACTGCAGTATGATTGCAGCTCGAGTAGACAAACCCAGGCTAGCTTTAATCTAGCTGGACTGTTTACTGGAGCAGTGAAGCTGAGGCAGAACAGACATCAGCATGGGCTAGCCATCCAAGTAATTAACCAGGGTTCTTGGTAGGCTTGCAACTGTGGCTTTGCTGCTCTGGTATCCAAGCTAGCTAGAGATTGGGTATCCCTATGCACACTGCAATCACACCGCCGATTGCAGTGTAGGCATACCCTTAGACAGTGGCCAGAACCAGATACTTCACAGGAAGGTATAAGAACCTCATAAGAAAGCAGATGTGGGATTTGCCTCCCATGAAAGTCTCATCCTGGCCTTCAATTGTTTGAGATTAGTCTGACACTTGAAGCAGGGGCACTGGAACAGTTTGTATAGTGGGGGCACTGAGCGCCATTGAACCAAACTGTAAACCCTGATATGATGGAAACCACTTCAAGCTAGTGGGTGCGGCAGCACCCCCGGTACTCCTAATTCCAGCACCTGTGCCTTGAAGTAAGAAGTTTTAGATCCTTTCCAAGTTTTCAGTAATAACTATGACAACTCAGGCTATTCTTGTTGTCCACATAAATACCTAATCCTTTTTGGAATTTTGCTAAGTTCTTAGCCTCAACAACATCCTGTGGCAGTGAGTTCCACAGTCTAATTACACATTGTGTGGAAAAGTATTTCCTTCTATCCACTTTGAATTTGATGGTTTTACATTTCATTGCACATCCCCTTGTTCTTGTGTTATGAGACAGGGAGAACAGAAGCTCCTCCCCTGGACCAAGCATCATTTTTTAACATTTAATCCTGTTCCCTCATATTTGTCTCCTTTCTAAGATGACCGATCCCAGCCTTCTCCATCTCTCTTCATGAGAGGCAGGCAGGCAGTGCACTTAACATTTTCAAATGATGTCACAGAGCAGGTGCCCATCTTACTTGTTTTTCACAGCTGTTTAGCCCTTTGGCACCAGTCACCTGGGATTGTACCAGCGTATTAGGATCAGGGTAGGAGTACAGGGCCAGCCAGGACACGAAGGAGTGACTGACATTTGTCTGAGAAAACCCTTCTTCCCTCACCTGCCATGGAGCTCTGAGGATTCACACAATTTAATGCCTTGGCTGCTTCTTCAAGCTCTGCTTCATGAGGCATTACAGCCATTAAATTCTGAGTTCCCATCTGAGCCCATCAGCGCTGCTCTTAAATTGACCAGGAGGGAACAATATTAGACATCTCTCTCTCCCCTCCCTCCCACCCAGGGGAGCCATGTACAGCACTTAAATAGAATGGTCAAAGGTGCTACCAAAAGCCTTCCAACAGAGAGGTGTAGATGCTGTGCCAGAGTCCTGTGTGTGTGCAGACAGCAGTCAGCACTCCCAACACCATGGCAGAGAGTGTGTGTTAATTCCTACCGCTTCTCTCACTCATCCATCAGCTAAGCCTGATACCTGACAGCACGGTTCTGCCACTGTGCACTGTTAGAGAATGGGGAGCAACTGGGTAACAAGAGCTGGAGGAGCACAAGGTCTGCAGCCATCCCAGGGCCGGCAAGTTTCCCACACCATCCAAAGCTACAAACAGGAGCTCTGTTTCCTGAAATGGAGACGGTGGGAAGGTGGTTAAAAACCAGACCTGTCACCATTCCTCCCCTGCTGAATTTACTGGGGGTTGGAGACAGATACCGCAGGCAGCCAGTCCTGAAGGAAACATCACTTTTGCCCCACGCTCTACAGTGACAATGAAAGGGGAATACTGGCTCACATTGCTATTATTTATTCATATCGTACGTAATAAGTATGTATCATTTGTGTCACAGTAGCACCAAGATCAGGCTCCATTGAGCTAGGTACTGTACAGACACAGGCAAAGAGGCCGTCCCTGGTCTGAAGATCATACACTCCAAATAAACAAGGCAAATAAAGAAAAGGCAAAAAATTATTGGTATCCTTATTTTATACATGGGGAAAAGAGGCACAGAGAGGTTACATGACTTGCCCGAAGAGTCTGTGGAACAGCCAGAAATTGAACCCACATCTCTTGAGTCCAGTGCCTTCACCACCAAACCATCTTTCACAACGTGATGGCCACCAGGTTTCACTGCCATGTGGAATGATGCTATTGGCCAGTAGCAGGTATGTCAGTCCCTCCACCTTTAACTAGAGACCCCTTAGAGGGCAGTAAGAAGGGAATTCTGCTTCTATGGGCCATTCAGTCTCGTGCCAGATTCTCAGTCTTACGACATCATTATATTAGATTAAATTGACAAACACCCCGAGTATATGGATAATAGGAACAGCCTTGTAGCAAAAAGATTCTTTATGTGGGTGACCATTCTTTAAAGGGCTTTCATTTAAGAAGGCACCAGTGTTACCAGAACAAAGGATTTCTGTGTCAATTTTGTCCTTTATCAGGTACTACATGTATCAAGATGGGTCTTTTCCTTCTTGTTTGTTTCCTCCTCACGACCTGGTTGGTTTCAGAAAGAAATGACTGGCACAGAGGTATCTCTTAGGGAAGGACATGCAACAAATTGCTTCATTTAGTATCATTTGAACTATATGCTATTGTAGTTTATAAGCGAAGCAATTTGTTGCAGACACACTCTCCACCCAGTGCAATGTAAGGAGCCTATCAGGACCAATTAGCCTTGTTAAAATGCCACTGCTAAATTGGAAGAAAAGTTATGATTGTTCTATGCTTCTGATGGATCTCCCTTCACCCTCTGCCTGGCTATGGCTAAATTATGCCTGCCAAAGATGATATATCTTTTGGACTCCTAAAAATACCTCTGACGAGCAATTTTTGTTTTGCTTGAAATGCATCCAGCTGCATCAAGTGTCAAATATTTTCCAAAAATATTCCCAGGGGATGATATCTACCTACAAGCTCTTTCCCTTAGCACAAGCTGAACACACTACTATGCCAACAGACGTCTGCAAGGCCTCCCTGTATTCAAATCCCTCTTGATCCTACAAGAAACCAGCTGGCTGATTAGGTCTTGGGGTAGTGAGGGATAATCTATGTATGTTATGCAAAAAACAAACACCCCTTGCACTTCTTCCCCATTATGTTATTAAAACACTGTATTGCCAAGATGTGGCTATACACCACCATGGCTGGCTTTTCTTATTGTTTATGCTGTATTCATTTCCCCTACCCTCCCTCTGTCTGTCTTTTCGGTTGTGAGCTCTTTGGAACAAGGACAATTCCTTCTTTTCTGTTTGGAAAGCGTCTAACATACTGTGGCTGCTACCAGAACCAAAAATTGTCATACAAGAATACTACACTCAGGATATTTTTCAAGAGCAGAGTATAGACCTTTCCAGTGAAGGGCGCTGAGTATGGATTTGCCAAGCAATGTTGCTCCCCTCCTTAGCTATGCTTAAAAGAAAACATTCTCATTCAAAGAGGGGAAGCAGACCGATAGATTCTCCAGTCATCTGCCCCACGTCCTCCCCTGGCAAGTATACGCCATACCTCTGGTATATGGGATTTAGCACCGGCTAAGGGAGAAATCTGGTAGCAGTCCCTTCTTAAAATATCGACAACGTCATTGGCGCCACTTTTAGTTAAGATGACCTTACCATAACACAAGTAAAGCACTCAAAGCAACTTAACCAAGAACATGTTTATGTGCATCATTTTTTAGCATGTTCCTATGGGGATTGGTGACCTCTGGAACTGGACAGGCAGAACTGATACGTAAAGGGGATCTCAATTTACTGTTAAAGCTCATGGTGTATGTGACTTGAAACACGGCACCCAGGGGAATCAAAACCCAACATGTCCATCCCACTGGAGGGGGACCTCAAGGTCATTGAAATGCTACTCACTGCTCCATCCCCAGATGCTCAAAAACTCAGTGTTGTGGGGCCTCCCTAGAGCTTGGCCTGGGGAGAATTCCCACCCTAACCTCAGAATCACACACTCCAGTGGAGGAGGGTGGGGTGGGAAAGTGCCCCATCTCAGACCAGACTCAAGCTGGGCTTTGGAAAAAGAGCTTGGGTCCTACCTCCCACCTTTCTAGATGGTTTGTCCTGAGGTTGTGGCAGGCTGGAAGAGGACTACCGAAGAGGAAACAGAAAGAAATGATTAGGCGGGGGGGAATTTGGTGGGGGGAAATCACAGGTAATCACAGCAAATTTGATGAAATCACAGATTCCATAAAAATTGGTCACATGCAATTTTTCTCTCATCTCTTCCCCTGACCCCTTTTTTTGTATCCTCCCATGCTGTTTCCCCTCCCTACCTCCGGAGGGACTAACTGCAGAGAATTGGAAGGCCCGGGAGGGACACCCACCTCACTCCAACATTTTGCTTCTGACAGTGGGGACCTGGAGTTCAACTTCATTAGTGGGCTAGCTGATCAGGGCAAAGGGAGTAACAAAACCCAAGACCTTTTTTGGGGGGGGAGCCGGGGGGAGGGTAACCTTAAAAAGTTAATGCTTTTGACCCAGAAACCATAGTGATGGGAAACCCACTGCCCTAGAAATGATCAATAAAGAAAGAAGTCAGTTCATAAAAATGCTAGAGAAAACTAAAGCCCCAGGGCTAATGAGTCACAACACCCTCTTTACTTTCTCACCTGTACACCTCTAAAGGATGCTCAAAAGCATATTATTCCTAAAGTCCAATGCACCAAGCGCTTGAGCCATGCTCTCTCGCACGCTTCCATCACCAGTTTCATGCCTACCTGATTATAACTTCCTGTCCATGGGCCGAGAGGTCTGGTTCCACCTTCGCCCAGATGCCCAGGACATGGTTCCATTCGTCATCACTGAGCCCCATAATTTGTTGGTGCTTGAAAAAAAAAAAGCGGAGATGAGGTTGTTAGCAGCCGAATGCCCTGCCTCAGAGTGCTGCTAGCGAGCTCACTCCTGCGGTTTATAATCCCTCCTCACAGACAGACACCTGTCAATTGTCAGCTGGAGTTTCGCTCTCTTTCAGGCTAGTTTAACCTAATCTGCCTCTCTCTTTCTGGGAAGCTATTTTGGGTCAGGTGCTATTGTGGCTGCCACTGATGGAATAATTTCTGCTTTTCCTATTGGGTTGGCACATATCCCATTGTGGCAGAAAGGACACTGCTGGAGTGCAGTGCCAGGAGCCTGTCACAGAGCTGCTGTCCCAAGGACCCGAGAGGCAGAGTCAAAATTTCAAGCTGTAGATTTCAGAACCACACTCTTGGCGGCGCCGAGATGGACCACGTCTGTCTGTAGTGACCCATTCTCTGCACCTCTATTCATCCCCCCAGGATGGGCAACAGGGGAAGTCCCAGCTGTCCTGTAGAACTGGTTACTGATTACAAAAGTATTTCCTTTCCACTGCGGATCTGGGATGAGATTTTATATTTCTTTTTTAATATTCTTATTTTCTTCTCTGATAAAAGCAGGTGATTCTCTTTTAGAAAATCACACAGTCTCATGGAGAAGTCTCCTCGAGAGCTTTTAGTTCCTCTGGGTCCAAATGCCATGTGTTCCCCTCCTCACTCTCCAGAACCAGGAAAAAACCAAGGGGGATATAACATTATAGCACTGAACTGCTTGAATGTTGCAAGGTGGTACCCAGAATGTCTCACATAGCCCCCAGGTAACCATTTGTCAAATAATACAAAACCTGATGCTTCAGGGCTCAAAACAATTTCTAAGTATGAGAGGCCAGGGTGAGACCTACTGTCAGGGGCAGATTATCCCACATCTGCATATTTCAGGGCTCTGAAGCGTCTGAGACAGGACTCTGGTCTAGATAGACCCAGGGTCTGATCCTGTCTGATAATGTTCCCTCCCCTAATCATTAACTAACTGTCTGTATCCCTACATTCAAATAACTGTGTGTTTGGAGAAATCCGGGGGGAGGGGGGGAGGGAAGAACAGCGCTGTGTTTACAGTTTGGGAGACTTACCAACCTTCTATATAGCTCCATAGAGGGAGCTGGCCAGGGAAGGACAGACAACTGGCAGGCACACTGAAGTGCTGATTTATTCCCTCCCAGGTTCAAGGAATCCTTATTGACATGGTCAGAACATGTCCTGATAATAAAATTCAATCAACAATTACTGTTTAATATGCACCCGTATCTATGGCTAAGCAGAAGTGTATATGCACAGAGAAAGGGAACTCTTGTTAGGAGATGAAAATTGGCACCAGCCTAGGACTTGGGAGATCTGGGTTCAGTTCCCTGCCACAAACTTCCTATGTGACCTTAGCAAAGTCAGTAAGTCTCTCAGTGCTTCAGTTTCCCATAGTAAAATGGGGGTAATAGCAGTGGCCTACTTCACGGTGGTGTTGTGAGTGTAACCCAGCCCTGGGGTGTGGGTATGGGTCCTGGGTTCAGCAACAAAGGCACCTTGTGCCTCCACCCAAGGAAACCCCTCCTAGTGCAGAGAACATAAGAACGGCCATACTGGGTCAGACCAAAGGTCCATCTAGCCCAGTATCCTGTCTTCCGACAGTGGCCAATGCCAGGTGTCCCAGAGGGAATGAACAGAACAGGTAATCATCAAGTGATCCATTCCTTGTCGCCCATTCCCAGCTTTTGACAAACAGAGGCTAGGGAAACCATCCTGGCTAGTAGCCATTGATGGACCTATCCTCCATGAATTTATCTAGTTCCTTTTTTAACCCTGTTATAGTCTTGGCCTTCACAACATCCTCTGGCAAGGAGTTCCACAGGTTGACTGCGTGTTGTGTGAAAAAATACTTCCTTTTGTTTGTTTTAAACCTGCTGCCTATTAATTTCATTTGGCAACCCCTAGTTATTGTGTTACTGAAAGGAGTAAATAACACTTCCTTATTTACTTTCTCTACTCCAGTCATGATTTTATAGACCTCAAACATATCCCCCCTTGTTTGTCTCTTTTCCAAGCTGAAATGTCCCGGTCTTATTAATCTCTCCTCATATGGCAGCCATTCCTTACTCCTCATAATTTTTGTTGTCCTTTTCTGAACCTTTTCCAATTCCAATATAACACAGAGGGCCTGTTCCTTGGGAAAATATTTACCACCCAAACTCATACAGAGGAGCATTAGTCAGAATACACAAAAATAAAATAGCTATATCAGTTCCCAGAGTAATAAAACAATAACCAACAAAACACAAAATTAGTCATATATAAATTCTACCGCCCACCCAACATTTACAGCCAGTGCAAACCACACTACTTCCTCTCCCAGCAGCTAGCATCTGCCGAGGCAAAAACTGAGTTCAGGCTCAGTCTTTGATGGATGGTGCAGCACTGAATCAGTGGCTCGCTTAAAACACAATATCAGAATAAATAAACAAGGGTGTTTTTACAAACTACTGTATTCACACCAAGGAGATTGTCATTGTGCCTCTCTGATCTGGATTTAAGTGTGCAGTTAGGCTGACTTTCAGTAGCCTGACTGCAACTTGAAGTCTTCTGAGTTTTTGATTTCTGCTGAGATGACATTGTCCTAGAAATTCCAAAAGGTCTTCAAATCTTCCCATGGGTGGGAATGTGGAGGGTAGAAGGGTCCTTCCTGGCTGTGATGCTACTCTCCCTGCTACGCTCCAAACACAAGCAAAAAGCCAGAAGTATAACCAAACCCTTTGCCTCTGAGTTTTGGCTTTTGATTGGTTCTGTAGTACCTTCCAGCTTGTTCGATCTCTGCCCTGGACTCTAGGCAGTCTGGGGAATAGGATCCTGATCCTCTGTTGCCACTGCTGCTGTAGTGTAGAGGCAAGTCCCCTAGACCAGTGGTCTCCAAACTTTTTTGATTGCGCACCCCCAGGAGAAAAAAAAATTGACGCAGGCGTGCCACCGAAGAAAAAAGAAGGGAGGAGCTGCTACATAGAAGAGCTGCCGCAGGCGCTCGCTTCCTGCCGCCGCAGAACCAAAGGTAGAAGAGCTGCCGCAGGCGTGCCGGCAGCGCTCCTCCTGCCGCACACCCTCAGGGATGGTCTTGCGCAGCCCACTTTGGAGACCACTGCCCTAGGCACTCAGTGTAACATGTTCGGAACAATCCATTCAAGAGGGGGTTACACACTCCCTCACCTGGGAAAACTTGATGTTCCCATCAAGAATTTCAATAGACATTTAAAATGATATGTAAATTCAATTTCATTAATGTACACAAATACGCTGTCCTACTACAACCTGAGGACAACATTAATGGTGTAAGGCAGTCGCAGTTGTCCCTCCACCCATCTGGGAGGGAGGCCATGCCCCCTCGCTACAAGGCCTCTGGGAGGGTGCAGTTCCAGACCTGGGGTCTCTGCCAGTCGGCGGGGTAGAGCAGTAATGTCTATAAGCCCCAGGTGGGGCAGCACACAGTTGGGGTTCCTGGCTCTGGCAGACCACCAAACAAACACAGGTCTCTTGGCCTAGAGTGGGGTGGCAGGAGGACCTGGGCCTGCCTGACTACACTGGGTCCCAGTTCAGGGCCCTAGCAGTGGTGAAGTGGTCCACCGCTGGGTCAGCAGGGAAATTCAGCCACAAAACGTTAGTCGGATGTCAGTCAGCAACACAGCCGAACTATATTCGGCTCCCCTGGGCTAATTCCTACACTCCTGTTCAGGGGGGTGTACCTGGGTCCCAGTGTCGTCGTTCGCCTCGCTAGGATAAACAGCTAATGGCAACTTCTCGGTGTCTCCAGCGACCAGCAGCTCTGATAGTCACTCCGGGTCTCGGGCACTGTAATGTTTGCTGTCAGGTCCGAACTCCAGCAACTGGTGGGAGACATCTTCTCCTCTGGCGGCTTCTCCCCAACTAAGCTGAAGGGCCTGCCTTTTAGATTTCCAGTTCCTGTCCCATCCCTCTGTTTCTGGCGAGGTGGGCGTGGGTGTCCTGGCTCTGCCCACCATGGGGCTCTCACAGTTGTCTCTCCAACCGTCTGGGAGGGAGGCCACACCCCCTCGCTACACAGTGGGTTTTAATATTGGACAGCATGCTCCTGACACCCACTTATACAGCACAGGGAGAAGTACACTGAAGGAGACACCAGGGGAGTCATAGATTAACTTTATGACAGGTTTCACCTCTTGACCAGACTGTCCGGGTACAGCTGTATCCTTGGCAGCAGTAGGGCATGCACTTCTCACCTCAGGCTCCACACTTGGGTCTGCAACTTCTCCCTCAGTAGGATTTTTCTCCATAACCATGGCCATATCGTCTTGATTTTGTGGTGAAATGAAATGTTCAGCCAAAGGGTTTAACTTACCTATAGCAGTAAGGTTTTGTTGAAACTAGGGTTTTCATTTCATTATGAGTCTTGTTCCTTCCAAACGTCATCAGATTGATGTGCTCATAAACCATTTCCCCACATGGGAAACTATACTTATTATCGTCATTAGAAGCAACAGGTTTCCCCTTGGCTGTCACTGAATGAGCTATATTGAGAGATGGCACTGGAGACTGAGATTAACTTGCTGTCTTCCTGCTCCAAGTAACAGGAGGTCTTTGGACAGGTGCTGGTACTGCCGTGTTAGTACTGGAGTCTAGCTGTCCAGTGGGCAACAGTTGGTTTCCGCGGAGAATCTTGCTACGTTCTCTCCCCTCCTCAGGCCAAACTTTGTAGACAAGAAGGCCTGGCACCTTCTCTTCTGTGATGTAGGTTTAGCCTGGCAATGGTCAGCAATCTTATGTCTTTCCTGGAGCCCAAGATTTTGTGTCAGGATCTGCTCTCTGGTTTGCGGGTTTGATCCCTCACACAGTTGTTTTATTTGCTTTTGTTGGACTCTCTGCCTTTTTCTTTTCTGCTTCTGTGGCTATTTTATAGGCCTTTTTTAATGCTTTCTTAGTTGGATGACACACTGGAGGTAGATTTCAGAGTAAGCTCCATCAGCAGACACTCCAAAGGCTAAGTTCACTGGCAGTCTGCCTCTCTCCCAAACGTTAGGTGGCATGGGGAATACCCAGTGGGTTTTTACTTGTGCAATTTTAGGCAGGTACTAAGAAGCTGTCATGCTGACTCCATTTGAACTTTTGATTAGGATTCAGGGTGCCTAACATGTTTAACAAGGTCCTATTAAATCTCTCTGGCTGAGGGTCTTCTTGGGGATGGCAGGAGTTGTTTTGGATTTCCTCATTCCTGTCATTTGCAATAGTTCTTTAATAAGCTGACTTCTGAAATCTTTTCCTGGATCTGAATGGATTCTACAGGGCAATCAATAATGCACAAAGAACTTTTCCCACAGCACCTCTGCAACAGTGGCAGCTTTCTAGTCCTCAGTGGGGAAGGCCTGCAAGTATTGGGTGAAATGGTCCTTTACCAGGAGTATGTTTTCAATGTTCTTAGTATTACTTTCCAAACTTAAAAAGTCCATGTGTACGAGATCAAGGGGTCCACAGCTGGTAATATTAACTAAAGGGGAAGATATCTTTGGCAGTGTTTTTCTTTGTGAATGTAACCCTTCTGACAGTTGGAGCCAGCAGCAACCAGGGCCGGGTTCAATAGCTAGGGGTTCCTTTCCATCGATACAACACAAAACCGGTTTGAGCCCCCACCCAGTAACCTGGGAAAATGACACATCACCCCTGGGCACTTCTGAGAGGCAATACTTCCCCACTCGCAAGCACAGAGTCTGTGTAGAAAAGAAACTTTTAATAAAAGGAGGGAAGTAACTGGGTGTTAATTTGGAAAAACTCCGCAAACAGGGTTCATAAACAAAAACCATGAGCAAAAGACCCACCCCCAAATAAGTTGGGCAGTGTCCTTTCCCCTCAGGTTCTTAAGGCCAGGAACCCAAAAGTCCCTTTCACGTGCCTGACCCTTCTCTGCACCCCACTCACAGTTGCTGTACTTGGTCAGTGCAGACCCAGAGTTCAGAGGTGCATCTGCAGAGTTCACCCCACCACACCCAGGGTGATGGGAGGGTAAAGAGGCACGTTAGTGCTCGAGCACTCGCTCACCACCCATCTCTGCAAGGCTCTGCTGTGGCACTCTCTGCCAGCCTCCCTGCTGGCTGCTCGCTGTGCCTCTCCGCCTCACCAGCCACTCGTTCACCAGCCAACTGTCAATCACCTACTGCTGCCACCTGCTTCTCTGCTGTGACCTCTGCACATCAGTCTCTCAATGATTTTTAGCTCTTAGCATGCAGGGCAGAAACACAGTCCTACCACAACTGATTTCAGCTCTGACTGAGCATTTAAAATAACAAAGAAACTCCTAATAAAGCCTATTTAGCTCTTTCTCTGAACAGTGGGGAGAAACAGGTTTAACCGTCCAGGAAGGACTTTTGGGGAGGGTTCTCAGCCTCTTGACTAAGACACCTAGCCCCACCCCTCTTTCTTTAACAGAGCTCTGGCATTTGAGCCCCTGGCTTAACGAGGTTCTTTCAACTGAGGGTGACCCTCTTATTTTGGGACAGGTTAAGCACAGTCCCGCTTTCCTGTATTCCTACTACAATTACAACATTGGTAAGCATATTTCACCACTCCTGAATTCAGATTTAATAATTTTATTAAGATGATGTTGAAATAAAAAGAAAACGGTACCGAGTTTAAGCATAGAAGTTTCTGGTTATTAGGGAATAAGGTACAGATTATCAAGGGGTGCAAAGTTCGGTTTAGGAACAGATGGCATAAGAAATACATAATCTGCAGTCTCCCCGATTGAGGGTAAAAGGTTAACGGGTCAAAGTACAGACATTGAGATATGGGAGTATGTTGTTCATATAATGGCTGTATGCAGGTGTGGAGTATAATGAGTGGATACGATGATGAGGATGGATTTACCCTCATTTGGTGAGATTTAATGTTCAGTGAGTTTATGGTTCCGGTTCATATGGTCCAATGGAAAAAGTCTCTCGGTCTCTTTCTCATAGTTGATGCACAATGTCATACCGGCTCACACCTCCTGGTACTGTTGGTGGCTGGTAAGTGATTTGTAACCCAACACCAGCCAAAGTTGATTACTTTGACACCACTCCATCTGCTGAATATATAAGCAATGCAGGAGCAAACTGTATTTACATAAACACACCCAAAGTCTCTCCCTCTCCCAGCTAGCTGTCAGGGAAGCATTCATTCAGATCCTGGTTACATATACATCTAAAGCAAGCCTTGCAATGTTTTTCCACTTCATGAGCCATACATGGCCAACAGAACCTGAACTTTACTAGGTTAAGAGTTTTGTTTACTCGCAAGTGCTCATTTTCGTAATGGAGGAAATGTAGGACAATACTCCACAGTTTAAAAGGAAGCACTAGTTGTTTCTTTGGGGCCATTTAACCTTGGCTTATGCGAAATAATAGGCCATTTATTAGAGTAAGCTTACTCCATTTTTTAAAAAAAATAAGGGTGCATCTTGGTGAGGAGACTTGACTGATAACTCTCACAATCCCTTTTGCAGAGTATGAATAAAGTCTTTTAAACTGAAGTCGGTTTTCTGAGCTTTTCTCTAGGCAGACTTGCAGTAAAGAAGTTGTATCCAAATGGGTGAAATGGGCTTAACCCATAGAGATAGCTTCTGGAGGGGCTCCCAGCTGGTTGGCAGCCCTCTTCAGGTTGGTGGTCGTTTTGTCTGTAGAGACTAGCATATGGCATATAGCCTTTACACCAGGGTCAAGAATAGTCCTCCAGAAATCTGGTGTGTTCTGTTCTGTGTGAAGGTGCTAAGACACAGCACCATCATTAGTGTCGTTCAAACTGAGCCGGTGCTGAAGTCATAAAGGGACAATGCTGAAAGCCATCGGTGTCCAGTAGCATGAAGCTTAGCTGATGTTAGCACATAGGATAACAGGTTGCTGTTCGTACATACCAGAAACTTGGCTGCATAAAGATAGTCATGAAACTTTTTCACTGCTGCCCACTTCAATGCCAGAAACTTCAACTTGTGAGCAGAATAGGTTTTTTTTCCTCTACTTTCAAACTTCTGCTGGCAAAGGCAATGGGTTTTAACTCTTTATCATTTCCTTGATAAAGAACTGCTTCCAGACCACTACAGCTAGTTGGATAAGGGGGGGGTTGGATAAGGGGCAGTGGGTCCCGGGGGGGCAGTCAGGGGACAGGGAGCAGTTGGATGGGGCGGAGGTTTGTGGGGGGGCGGTCAGGGGACGGGGAACAGGGGCAATTGGATAGGTGTGGGAATCCCGGGGGGGCCTGTCAGGGGGTGGAAGTTTGGACAGGGGTTGGGGCAGTCAGGGGACAGAGAGTAGGGGGGTTGAATACGGGGTGGGGTCCCAGGCAGGGGGTCCCGGGTGGGGGCGATCAGGAGACAGGGAGCAGAGGGTTTGGATGGGTCGGAGGTTCTGAGGGGGGAAGTCAGGATCGGGAAGTGGGAGGGGGAGGATAGGGGGCGGGGGTACAGCCTTCCCTACCCGGCCCTCCATACAGTTTCGGAACCCCGATGTGGCCCTCAGGCCAAAAAGTTTGCCCACCCCTAGGCTAGTACCAGCCAGGGCCTGTGTCAGGCACTGGATGATCTGCTGTAATGTCTCGTCACATTTGGGGTCTCATCGGGCTCTGAAAGGTTGAAACTCCTTAAAATAGGGTTTTTCTTTAAATGTTTTCTTGCCAGTCCCCTCAGATCTGGTAGGGGCATATCCCTGTGTTAGTTCACGCAGGGGTCTCACAACTAATGAATAGCTCTTGACGAACCTGCAGCAGTATCCACATAATTCTAAAAAGAATAGTAGGCTTCTTAAATTGCATGTCTGAGACCAAGTAGCCAAAGCACTTATTTTGTCAGGCCTGGGAGATATTCCTGGTTCAGACATGACGTGTCCCCCATATTTGATGGTGGTCTGGCAGAAAACACATTTGTGCAGTGATAATTTCAGGCCACATTCCTGCAGACAATCTAGGACCTTTAGCAAATGTGTTTCATGGTCCTTTAAGGGCTTTCCGAAGATGATGAGGTCATCTAAGTAGACTAGCAAAAGTCTTCCCTTGGTTAGGAACATGGAGGATAAAAGGGTCCTCCCTGGCTGTGATGCTTCTCTCCCTGCCATACTCCAAACACAGCCAAAACCCAAAAGTGTAACCAAACCCTTTCTCTCCGAGTTTTGGCTTAAGATTGGTTCTGGTAGCTTGTTTTATCTCCACCCTGGAATCTAGGCAAAGAGTCCTGAGCTTCTGTAGCCATTGCTGCTGTAGTCCAGGGGTAACCCCCCTAAAGGCTTAGTGTAATATGTTAGGAACAAACAATTCCAGAGAGGGTTACAGATACTACAGTGAGGAGGGCAAGCTAAGTATCTTCAAGAGGTGTGTATGACATCTCTGAATAATTCATAGCCATAGAGGGTTTGTCTTGACTAGGAAAAGTGGCAGGAGCCTAAGCTACAACTTGACCACCTAAAACTGAGGCTAAAGGTGTTACCCTCCAGCTAGCCTAGGGGAAAGGACAAGTTTCAGTTGGGCTTAGCTAGTACGTTGGTCAAGACAAACTCATATTTGTAACCCTTCTGTTACCTTTCTCCGATTATCCTTTCTGTCCCCTAAATTACAGTTTGCTTCCTATCTTGTGCCTAGCTTATTACACCACATATCACATTTCAGACATCATGAGTCAATCCCAGGTACAAAATTGCTCTGGAGAAGTGTGGTGTAAAATGTGCATATAATTTTGTACTGACTTTCTGTAATATAAACCAAGTTGAACTGTATGATTCACCATGATAACCTCATACTAAATTTTGGCCATCAATTTTCTGCCAGTAAACATCCACCCAGACTTTGGATCTAATCAAAGACTCAATTTCATTTCAGAGTTTCTATATGGAAGGGGACATTTACGTTAAGGGTGGGGAGTATAGAGTGTTAGGTGACAGCTGTCTGATTGGTATAATTTATCATGTACTTTTGACCACCTCACCTGCACTCAGCTCACTAAACCATCTTGCTGGGACATCTAACAACACTCCAGGCTACTCTACTTTTTTTTTAAAAAAACAACCTGGCACAAAAGGTCCTCCTCCCCCCCAGTCGCCTCCACCCAAATTACACAGACACTAGGCCAGGGACAGGTCAATATTCTGTTTTAGAAAAGTGAGAGATTTAAAGCTCCGATAACTCATGATCCACTGGGGCTAAAAATAAGAGTTATAGTGTAAGCAAGCCAGAAAAGCCTCCTTTTCAATAAGATAAAACACTTTTCCAAAATCTATTTGTTCTAATTTTCCTCTTCTTCTGAGGTCCAAAAAGTTGGTCTCATGGTATGAAAGGGAGTCTGGTTTGACAAGTAAAGGAATATAGAACTATTAACATTTTATATAACTCTAAACTTGTTTAAAACAAAGTTTTCCTGAAAAATATGGGGCAATTACAGATACATGATCATGTGATATGGTATAAAAGGTCTTATTAGCACTCATCT
Organism: Lepidochelys kempii; assembly: GCF_965140285.1. Classification (NCBI taxonomy): domain Eukaryota; kingdom Metazoa; phylum Chordata; order Testudines; family Cheloniidae; genus Lepidochelys; species Lepidochelys kempii. The sequence goes on from NC_136380.1 coordinate 257,117,805, forward strand.
GGGATAACCACATAACTCATGGGTAAAAAGGCTTCATTCTGCTCGGAGTAAAGATTCCATCCCAAACTCAGCCTATTATTAATAATTATTAGTATTGTGGTAGCATCTAGGAACCCCAGTCAGAGACATGGACCCCATTGTGCAAGGCACTATATGAACACCAAACAAAAAGACACTCTCTGGCCCAATGAGCTTACAATCTAAGTAAAACCCTAAAAAACCCAGTAAAACCTTTCTATCACATTGATCTCTCTGTGGCTCAGGTCCCCACCTGTGAAATGGAGATAATACTTGACCATCTCACAAGGCTAAAATCCATTAATGTTTGTGAGGACCATACGCATCTAGATAGATCCATTAGGCTAATTAAAGAGACATGACATAAATCATTCCAAATAGCTTCTAGCCCTCAGGAAAAACATTCTACCTGATTAGATCATCTTTGTAAATCACAGTATATAAGTGCTAATGATTATAACGCTGTATAACAGAGTGTGCTGATGAATATGAAAAATCCACCCCCGAGAGACGTATCTGTACAGTAACTCCTCACTTAACATCCTCCCGCTTAATGTTGTTTTGAAGTTACGTCACTGCTCCATTAGGGAACATGCTTGTTTAAAGTTGTGCAATGCTCCCTTCTAATGTTGTTTGGCTGCCTGCTCTGTCTATTGCTTGTAGGATTCTGTGGAAGAACAGCAACTTTACAAGGGAACATTGCACAAGTCCCTCTTCTCCGCCTCCTCCCTCTCCCTCCCAGTGCTTCCCCCACCGCCAAACAGCACTGTCTCCCCACTCCTCCCCCTCCGCCCCACCCCCCAGAAAGTCCTAAGCATTGCCAAACAGCTGTTTGGCATCAGGGAAGCGCTGGGAGGAAGCGTGAGGAGCGGGGACGCGACATGCTCTGGGGAGGAAGTGGAATGGAGGTGGGAAGAGGAGGGCCTGGAATGGAGCAGGGAGGGGAAGAGGCGGGCCTGGAGCATCCCCTGGCAAAGTCGGCACCTGTTCTTCCGGGGGGGAAGCTGCCGCTGCTGCTGCTGCTGCGCAAGGTGCTTCCTCGTGTCCTTGCCTACCTCATTGTCTGCAGCGGGCTGTGCCTGTGTAGGGTAAGCCAGGGGTACCTCCCAACCACAGTACAGTACAGTATATAATGCCTTTTGTCTGCCCCCAAATTTTTTCCTTGGAAACTAACTCCCTGCATTTACGTTAAATCTTATGGGAAAATTGGATTCGTCGTTTTACTTAAAGTTGCATTTTTCAGGAACATAACTACAACGTTAAGTGAGGAGTTACTGTACCAACCTAACCCCCGGTGTAGACTGCGCTGGGTCAACAAAAAATTCTCCCATTGACCTAGCTACTGCCTCTCCGGAAGGTGGAATACCTGCGCCAAAGGAAGAACCCTTCCTGTCGGCATAGGTAGCATCTAAACTGAAACGCTGCAGCTGTAGCGTTTTAAGTGTAGACAAGCCCTGAGGCAGGATACATGACTCAATGGGTCATTGACTAGCTGGGACCAAACAGATGCTCTGAGGTTCAAAGCAGAATACTGGTGACCCCTCCCCCCAGCCCTTTCCTTCCCTTCTCCCCTTTAAAGTCCTAAGGAGTCCCTCTATTTTCCTCTTGTGCCTCCAAGTCATCATCAGTGTTCTTCTGACTGGGACTCTCCCTCAGAGTCAACCCTGTATGTTAGGCAAGTGGGGAGGAGGGAGGTGCAAGTGAGAGACACAGAGAGATAATGCCATCATCTATATTACAGGAGCCTGCTGCATGCTCATACATACATCCTGCAAGTTCCTAGAGCTCAGCCCAAACTTGAACCTATTGGGCATGACCTGCTGCCACCTAGTGGCTCTGGATGAGTAATGCAATAAGTGCAGCCTCATTCATAGCAAGATCACAGTAGGATAATCCCAATGGCAGGAGCCAGGGATTTTAAAGAATTCTCCGTGTGGCAGTGGGGAAGAAGAGTGCAGATTATGGTCCATTGCTAACTAAAGCATGACCAATGTCTGTAGGAAGAGCCCCATGCTAGCAGGACTTTAAATATAGATTGCTGCTTCTCCAATTCAGCATTAGCTATCGTGCTCTGATGGGGACAAGTTACAAGATCGTCACGAGAGCAAAAGGAGCTATCAGATAGTAGCTGCCATTTTGGATTCTCACTTCTGCAACATTCCAGTGTGTAGCTGGGCATTTTATAAAAGGGAGAGGCAGGAACTCAAAAATGGCAACTCCAAGAAACATGTCTGGGACACTGCAAGATAAGAGCCCTGCAGCGGGACGGGGAATCTCGTGGGTCCCACAGGATCCACTGTCATAAAAGCAGGAGTGGGTAAAATGTGCTTTGTTGTGGGCAGGATTGGGTGGGCCAAGAAAAAAAAAACAGACTACGGTAATTTGCAGGAAAACACTTTCAGTGATGTAAAGCAAGTTTTTCTTTTTTTTAAATAAAGGTTTTAATGTTTAAATTTAAACAAGGGCTCGAAAGAGATTTGGTATCTTTTCTAACAGGAGTTAAAATATTTTTACATGGTTTAAGCAAGATTTGTTTTATAATTTCAGTGGTAAAAATTGTGTCTGAATTACGTTTATATATATAATATGTTAACTGACTGCGTTTTGTTTTGTTTTTTAGTAGCATAGGGAAAACCTGTCTCTCTTGCGGGATTTGGCAGATCGAAGGTTTTTGCAGGTGGGAGCGAGATAAAAATGCAAGAAATAATGTGGGAGCAGGTGGGAGTGGCAGCGGGATTAAAAAAATAGTCCCACACAGGGCTCTACTGCAAGGTACAGGATGCAGCGTTCCTGGATCACCCACACTTGATAGGGACTGGCCTCCTTAAGGAAATTACAGAGCAACTAGAGAAACTCAAATGAAATTCATTGGCAGTACTCAGCATCGGAAGGTTCTGTTGGCAATAAAAGGGGGATATGACCATGTAATATTTTTCATCTTTCTGGCGTCTTCTCTGTGAGGATGTCAAAGCACTTTACAAGCGTTAAGGAATTAAACTTCACTTATGAAAGGCAATTACTGCATTATCATCTCCATTTTACAGATGGAAACTGAGCCACACAGAGAGGTTATATGACTTGCTCAAGGTCATGCACAAGGTCATTAGCAGAGCCAGGAAGAGAACCCAGTTCTCCCAGTCCACTGCTCTAACCTCAGGATCCTTCCAAAGATACAACAAAGGCATAGATTTAGCTCTAGAAACTACAGCTGTTCCTTAGTTACTAAGATGGGACCTATCTGTAAAAAAGGAGCCATGAGATCCCCTAAGAATTATGGACCAGTGAGCCATACGATTGTATTTGGACAGGGGCCAGCGGGAACTAATTCCAAGTGATTTGCACCCAGTCCAAACTTTTCTTGTGATGACGTTACTGTGAAGAGAGACTCATCTGTAATCTATAAAGTCATCTCTGGGTCTGGTGACATCAAAAGCTTCACTCTTCTGAGGTCACTATAGTTCTTGGCACCTCACTTTTGCCTCTGGATTTATTCCCTGAATCCACAATGCTCATCCTTTTGAGTCTTTTCTCTACATCCAGGCTTCCTGAACGCATGCAGTAAAGGCCACACTCAGGACAGAATTGCTAGTAGAGCTGGCTGAAATTTTTCGTTTGAGATTTTTTTCTTCATAGAAACAAACATTTCCATGGAAAATGTTCATTTTCCTCAAGTTGTTTTGAATTTTCATTAAAAAAATGAAAACCAGAAAATTCATTTCGTTTTGTTGTGTCTTCGCTTGCAGATGCCGAAAAGGGAAATATTTTTCATGTTCAGCTTTTCAGCAAAACCCCAAAACGTTTGGGCAAAAACAAAAAAAATCATTTACATTGAAATTTTTTATTAAAATAAAATGATTCTGTGACCAGCTTCAGGCCATCCTGGGTATTACACCTTTATATCATGGATAGCATTGCAGGGTCACATTACAAGCCTATCAACAGCAGAGTATCAAGGTGGCTCAGGTAATCTCTTTTATGGGACCAATGTCTGTTGGTGAGAGAGAGAAGCATTCGAGCCACACAGAGCTCTTCGTCGGGGCTGGGAACAGTACTAAGGCCTGGTCTACTCTATAGAGTTAAGTCGGCACAAGGCAGCATACGTTGACCTAACTCTGGAGGTGTCTACACTAAATTTCGCTCCCGCCAACGTAACTTACTAACTCCATCTCCATGATCAGCAGAGAGTTTAGGTCAATGTAGTTCGGTCGAAGCAGTGACAGTGTAGACACTGTGTTACTTACCTTGGTTGTCGGTGGCCTCCAGGAGGTATCCCCACAATGCCGCTCCTTGACTGCTCTGGTCACCATTGTGAACTCCACTGTCCAGCAGCCAGGTACACAGGAAGCCACCCCTCCCCTTTAAAGCCCCGTGAATTTTTGAAATTCCATTTCCTGTTTGCCTGGCTTGGAGAGCTCACCAGGCAACTGACCATGCTGGCTACATGCTACAGACGTGCTCCTGCCTGGAGTACATGGGGGACGGGGGGGTCGGATCTCATGGGTCTGTCAGGAGAAGAGGCCGTACAGGCACAGCTCTGATCCAGCCACAGAAATATCAACATCTACGAGCAGGTCGCTTGAGGCATGGAGGAGAAGGGGTACGACAGGGACCAGCAGCAGTGATGCGTGAAAGCCAAGGAGCTGCGGCAGGCATACCAGAAGGCAAGGGAGGCTAACCATCACTCTGGTGTGGACAATACTTAATTTGTGCCAGGCCTGAGCCCCTGGCACCTCTGGGCATGGCAGTTCATAGCCCCAGCACTTCTGGGCTTGCTGCATCAGTTATGAACATAAAAAAATTGCTTGAGCCCCGGCACCTCTTTCATTACAAATTAAGCACTGGCTGTGGAACCACAGACCTGCCGCTTTTACAAAGAGCTGCACACCATCCTTGGACAAGACCCCACCACCATCCCCAAGAGCCCCCGTGTATATTTTGTAGGACCCCAAGGCAGAGGCCCCCGCCATGAACAGGGAGAAGGAACGTGGAATACAGGAGACAGATGACCAGGGGATCCAGCAGCGCAGCGACCCAGGACCTGTTTTTGACTCCAGCGCAGTCCAACCAGTCCTAACAGTTGAGTACGGATGAGCCTGATGCAGGGGAAGGAACCTCTGGTAAGTATATGGTTTGCTTAGAAATTACAGAGATGGAACCCCCAAAGTGGCAGGACACATCCATTGATTTACTCTTTTTTACTTATGCTAGAAGAGGTAGTGAAACAACAGAGTCAGAGTTGCTATCCACTTCTCATCCCCCTCTAGAGTTAGGGCAGAGGGGGCCCCCGCAGAACAATTTGCTTATGTGCACTGGGATATCCTGTAAATCCTCCGTAGATATCTCGATGAAACTTTCCTGCAGATAATCTGCAATCCTCTGCTGAAGGTTTCTGGGGAAGACTGCCTTATTTCTTCTACTGCGGTAGGACAGTTTCCCACACCACTCAGCAATTACTTCAGCAGGCACCATTGCAGGACACAGGCTAGCAGCGTACTGCCTTGGTCTGCAGCTGGACATCTGCAGGAGTTGTTCCCTTTCAGCCTCCATTACCCTCAGGACTGAAATATCGGCTAAAATCCAGCTCCACCTATGGAAAATGGTGCCCGTATTCAGTTCAATTGCCCTATGCACATATACTCATGCCTGTGAGCTATCTCCCCTAATTTCCCCAATTTGTCCCCCACCCCAGGGCCATACTCACCATGGCTGGTGCTGTGACTGCCATCATGCTGTATAAACCCCAAGGAGAAGCGATAATGGAGTGCTTAAAACTTGTCTGGATCAAGGGGAGTGAGTTCAGTATCCTAAGTTTCAGTTTATCTCGTGAATACATTGACAATGGTACCTCTGTGTACTGTATCTTCAGCAGCTGCAAATGTGGCCTTCGGGGTCACTCCATCCACACCAGCAGAACGGCTGAGCCAGATAAGGACAAAGAGAAAGAGGACTCAGGATGACATGTTCCAAAAAATCCTGCAAGCCTCCGCTGCTTCAGATAACAAGTATAGGGCTTGGAGGGTCACCCTTGTGCACAGTCTGGCCAGACAGTCAGGGAGTGCAGAGAGAGGTGCAGGAAAAGGAGAGGGACATGCCGCAGGAGATGCTAGTGCTTCTCAGGCAGCAAACAGACATGCTGCAGACTCTGGTGGACCTACAGGTTCCACAATCCCATGCTCGCCTCCCTCTGCATTCCATAGAGAACTGCATATCAGGATCTCCCTACAGCCCCCCTCCCCCCCCCAAAAAAAATGTTCCACACAGCACAAGGGGCCGCTGCTCTACCCCTACCATTCCACCCCTTGGGGACATTAAAGACATTCACAGCCGCACATACACTGACCTGTGAAAGACACGATTGGTGTATGTGCAGCTGAGATGGAAATGACTGTTCTTTCCCCTTCATACATTCTTTTCCCTTAATGTGTTATGTTCTATTAAGTTATAAATGTTTTTCTATTTGCATTGTTATGGAGTAAAAATCTATTTTGGGAAACAAATGCATTTTTATTTGATCACAACATATGCTGCTGCCATCCTTCACAGACAGTATGGGTGCACTGGCCGTGTTATTTTACTACACACACAAGCACTCACCAAAGGGTTCATAACAGAGCTACAGGAGAGCAAGGCCAGGTAGAGCGCACTACAGCAACACACTACTCTGGCTCACTATTAAAATGGTCTTACAAAGCTTCCCTGAGCCTAATAGCTCCGCACTGTGTTCTTCTTGAAGACCTGATCTCCAGCTGCTCAAAATCACCGGACAGCTGCTCCACCTCTACTCTTCACTCCTTGGAAACTTTGCTCCCTTTGCTTCACAGATATTATGCAGGACACAGCAGGCAGCTATAACCATTGGGATATTTTTTCATTGAGGTCCAGTCTCATGAGTAGAGAGCGCCAGTGACCCTTCCAATATCCAAAGGCACATTCAACAGTCATTCTGCACCTGCTCAGCCTGCAGCTGAAGCACTCCTTGGTGCTATTGAGGTGCCCAGTGTACAGCTTCTTGAGCCATTGGAGCAAGGGGTAGGGCTGGGTCACCCGGGATGACCATTGGTATTTCAACATCCGCAATGGTAATCCACCAGTCGGGGAAGAAAGTCCCTGCTTGCAGCTTTCTGAACAGCCCTGTGTTCTTAAATATGTGTCATGAACCTTTCCTGACCAGCCCCCACTGATGTCGGTAAAGCATCCCTGGTGATTCACCAGAGCTTGCATTACCATAGAAAACTAGTTTTCTCTGTTAATGTACTCTGTGGCAAGGCAGTCTGGTGCTAAAATAGGGATATGCATGCCATCTATTGCTCAACTGCAGTTTGGGAACCGCATTGCTGCAGTGCCATCCACTATGTCTTGCACATTGCCAAGAGTCACAGTCCTTCCCAGCAGGAGGCAATTAATGGCCCTGCACACTTGCATCACAACAGCCCCCCTGGTGGAATTCCCAACTCCAAATTGATTCCCAACTGATCAGTAGCAATCTGGCGTTGCAAATTTTCACTGTGCAATTGCCACTCCCTTCTCCACTGTCAATGCAGATCTCATTTTGGTGTCTCTGAGTCGCAGGGCTGGGTCGAGCTCTGCACACAGATCCTGGAATGTGGTCTTGCGCATCCAAAAGTTCTGCAGCCACTACTCATCACCCCAAACCCCCGTGACAATGCGATCCCACCAGCCAGTGCTTGTTTCTTGGGCCCAGAACCAGCTCTCCACTGTCTGAAGCTGCTCTGTGAATGCTGACAACAACTTTGAATTGTTTCTATGTCCCACAGCCATCTAGCCTCCAAGAAATCATCATGTTCCCTGTGGCACCTCTTGCAGCTCTGCAATTACTGCAGGATCAGGTGGCCCGTGCTCATCGCAGTAGTGCAGAGCTGTGCAGGCTCCATGCTTCTGTCAGAGATGGTAGACAGCGAGGAGGGAAGCACGGGTTTATGGGATGGAGAATACTGCATTCTGGGAAGTTGAATCCACGCTCCCAGTCACCCCTGCATAACTGGTTTCATCCCAATGCAACATTATGGAAACTTACCAGAACACCCTGCACTGGATGGAGGCGAGGTGCACTGTGGGATAGCTGCCATGGTGCACTGCACCCTGCATCAACACAAGCACTCCTGGTGAGGACACGCACCGCCAGCACACGGAGCGCAGTTTGGACGAGCACAAACAATAACTGCTGCAGCTGTATGCCAATGTAACTTAGATCAACATAATTTTGTAGTGTAGACTGAGAGTGTCCCAGCTAAATACAAGATCAAACAGATAGTTTAGCATAAGTAGCACATATTCTAAGGGACTATTCAAGGTGAAGTGGCTTATTAACACCCCTGCAGTCATAGGACAGAAAGGAAGTTAGCGGGTTACAGATTGTTGTAATAAGCCATAAATACAGTGTCCTTAGTAAGACCATGACTCTAGACTGCTAAACTATCTGTTCAATCTTCTATTTAGCTCTGACACTCTAAGTACCTTTCCCAGACCTGAAGAAGAGCTCTGTGTCACTCAAAAGCTCACCTTTCTCACAAACAGAAGTTGGCCCAAGCTATTACCTCACCCACCTTGTCTCTTTAATATTCTGGGACTGACATGGCTACAACAACACTGCCTACAACAGGAGAGTGTAGCCAGCAGACAAGCTTGCTCTTTGACAAAAAAATGCCCTTTGTTTCACTCCTCCCACTTTCCTTCATAACAGGTTATACTGAGTTACTCCACCCTTGGTAAACACACACTAAGGGCCTTGGTGAGTATATTTGGCTTCTATAGGACATATTTTTTAAATCCACTTCTGAGAAACTCCTCTCCACTTCCTTACAGGAAACTGTGCTTCAGTCTTCACAGACACCGCCCTATTATTTCTCAGGCCGACTAGCGAAGAGCAGCCAGAGAGGTAAGGGTCATAGCGTTTCATCAGGGCTTTTGATCTTGCAGACCTTATATCGAGGAAGGGGATATTGTTTTGCCTCCTGCTGGCCTGTGGGCAAACCAGAAATTCCCTGTAAAATGTAAACTATTTACTATTGAAACGTGAGGTGGTCCGGTAGGGATTGTGCAGATCCCCTTTGCGCTTATGCTTAAATCTTCCCTTCCTCTTAAATGCTAGGTTTACTACCTCATCTCTTGACACCGACAGATTCCAGCAGCAGGGAGGTGGGGCTGGGCTGCCTGCTGAAAGGGGGCTGGAAGAGGCACATATCAATATCAAGAATAACATGGCAAGAATATAGCTGGAAGAGGGGTGTGTGGCGGGGAGAGAGAAGCATCTGTGCAAAATGTTGGGTCATTCACCTGTGTAGAGACCAGTGTAGTGCACTTTACTCATCAGTACGCTTGTGTGAACTGTTCTAAAGGCCACTAAAATCAAAGGGAGCTTTGCCATTGACTTCAGTGGTCACAGTCTGAGGCTTTCAAAGACAGCTAGCTAAAAAATTATATAACCTGATTGCCTTCTTTTGGAGAGTGCACAAGTCAGTGTTGAGACATGGTGTGATGGGCACAAAGCTGTTGTGTAATAATCTAAGACCACCGGTATGTAATAATTTTCTGTACACTGTATTACTGAGGTTATTGGTTATTGAGATAGACTGTGTAACTTACACTGTGGTAGTGGAATGTTTATTATAATCGTATAATGCTCAAATTCAATGAGGACTGTGGAAAAACAAGCAGGAAAGAAACATAATGGTCCCACATAAGAACAGAGCTTATATCTTGTCTCTAACAAAGATGCAAGACTTATTCTGCAAGGCTAGGAGACTAGTGATCAAAAGGTCTATAAATAGGGGAGTGATCAAAACACTACGCAGTCTTTAAAGGTGACGCTCTCTGAAGCAGGGGGAGAAATAGTTTGTGAGCTAAAGCAACAGATTATTCAGGCCAGACCTTAGAGGTTTCAGGGTTTCTACAGGAAGCTTAGACCTATCTACCAAGGTCCTCATGTGGAAGAGTGTTAGATACCTGGTAAGCTAGACATGCATTAGTCTGTTTATTGTTTTAAGATTTGTTTAATCTGAAAAGCTTTGGTTCTAAATAAATAACACTCTGCTTTAGAAAGCCTGTTCTGTTACTGGGTAGCGAATACCATTGTCATTGGTCACACAGGGGACAGAAATGCAGGCACTGAAAATAAGTCAGCCCGCTGAGGTAATCATGGCTAAGGCTACATTTTAGTCATGGGTATTTTTAGTAAAAGTCATGGTCAGGTCATGGGCAGTAAACAAAAATTCATGGCCAGTGTCCTGTCCATGGCTCGTACTATATACCCCTGATTAAAACTTGGGTGCTTTTTGGGGGGTTATGTGGCCCATGGGTGCAGCAGGTGCTCTGGGGGGGGTGGTCTGGGGGCTCGCAGCCCAGGACTCCCACTGTTGCAGGGGTGAGGGGGGGCTGGCAGGCTCCCTACCTGGCTCCACACAGTTCCCAGAAGCAGCCGGTCTGAACCGGCAGCCCCTAGGTGGAGGCGCAGCCAGTTGGGCTCCATGCGCTGCCCCCGCCCCGAGTGCCCAATCTGCAGCTCCCATTGGCTGGGAACTGCAGCCAATGGGAGCTGCGGGGGAAGCGCAGAGCCTCCTGGCCACGCCTCCGCCTAGGAGTCGGACATGCTGTCTGCTTCCAGAGAGCCCCCCCCAAGGTAAGTGCCACCCAGAGCCCTCACTCCCTCCCACGCTCCAACCCCCTGCCTCAGCCCTGAGCCCCCTTCCACATCCAAACTCCTGCTGATGCTGAGGGGGAGGGGCGCAGTGGCCCGAGACTACCACAGCAGCAGCCTGTGTGGCAGCCCCTGAGCCAGCCTCATCGGCCACTGCAGAAGTCATGGAGGTCCCGAAAAGTCACAGAATCCACGACCAGGGCTGGCCCACAACATTTTGGTACCTGAGGCAGGGAGCTCAAATGATGTCCCCATGCCCCCTCGCTTGGGCCAAAACTTTGAAACTCTGGGTCCTAGTGGCTCCCTCCCCCCACAGGCTGGCACCTGAGGCGGTCACCTCAGTTTGCCTCATAGTAAGGCCAGCCCTGTCCATGACTTCCGTGACAGACCCACAGCCTTAATCATGGCTGATCACAGGGGACTGCAGCCAGGGCCTGTTCTGAGAGAGATAGAATCACAGGATTCCACCCTGAGAAAGGCAATGGCATCAGGCCCAAGACCAGAGCAGGGTGCACGCGAAGAAAACAGGTGGGAGTCAGAGGTGCAGTTAGTCCAATGACTGTGGCATGTGGCTGTACCCCCAGGCAGGTTAAATTGTGCTGCACAGCTGCCACAGTTCCCCCCAGGAGCTTTCTGTTCTGTACTGAAACAATACAACAAGAAGAAAACAGTTTCACTCCCTTGGAACGCCCACCCTGCCTAGTTACCAGATCAGTACTCTGACTCGAGTGCCTCCCAATGACACCAGCAAAATGGCAGAATTCAGCTGAAGGCCACTTGTGGTGGGGAAGGGGAGATAGGCAGGGAGGGGAGATTGTCCTACCACGGTGCCTGGGCCAACATCAGCTGAACAGCATGTGGTCAGTAGTCACATTTCCCAGCTAACACCCATGCCCGGTATAAATACAGTGTCAAAACACGAGCCTGAGGCCCCGACCCAGGTACTGTCAGTTGGACTGAAACTGCAGAACAGGTTGCTTTTGTTTGCCAAGCAGGAAATTAGGGCTCTTGCTTCCTCAGGGCCTGATCCTGACTGGTGCTGAACAGCTCCGCTCCCCTTGAGTTCAGTGGCAGATGAGAGTACCCAGCCTCCAGCAGGAAGCACAAGGCACCTCCCAGGACAAGGCATCCGGAACTATTCCTCGTTGTGATTCCAGCAGGTCAGAGCTGCTAGTGCAAGGAGAACAAGGCTGCGTCACAGTGTAAACAAACACCCTTTCTGTGTCGCTGAATTTCTAACATCTTTGGGGAGGAGTTTGTACACTGCTCCAATGCTGCAGCAATGCAGTTGATGAAACTGAAATTAAAATTCTTCTATTTTCATTTTAGCTGCTCTTTGGAGACAACAGATGTAGTAACAATAACCCAGCGCTTTGGGCTCATATCGCACATTTCATCTGAAGAGCTCAAAGCTCATCAAAAGGAGGCACAGGGATCACCCCTATTTTTGCAGATGGAGAAAACGAGGCGCAGAGCAGTTAAGTGACTAGCCGAAACGCACGCAGGATGGCCAGAGTGGAATCACAATCAGGACCCGGGTCATACAACTCCTAAGTCCCTTTCTCGTGCTGCCTCTCCAGCATCCAGTAGATCCGTCATCCCCATTTCTTTCCCATGGCTGGGTTGCTGCCCCTCCCCGCATCCTTCTAGGCACTCATTTGATTTGCAGAGTGACAGATGCTAATTACAGTGAGGCACTTGGACACCTCAACAGGGAATTTTCTTACCTGTAATTTGAGCTCTGCTCATTTGACCAGCAGAGCTGCCCGACCTTTGCAGTGCAAAGAGCCATGCTCGCTGCTAGCCAGGAGCCCCAGTGCTATACCTAATTTCCATATTCATGTACACAGAATTTTAATCAGCTCTAAAAATAACCGTTTTAAAAAAAATTTTAAACAGAGCCCAGTAGATGTGCACGGCGCTTGACAAAACACAAGGACCAAGATTTAAAACATCTCAGACTAGCGCTGCTGTCCTTGGCCAAGAGCTTCTAAAGCATCTGGTGATTTTGTGAGTGCAACTTGCAGTCCCTTAAAGGGGCTGGATTTTCACAGGAGGATGCTCAGTGCTTTCTGAAAATCAGCCCCCTTAAGGCATCTCATGTTGGGCCCCCAAAATCACTACTGAAATTCTTTGCCCAAAGAGACTAGCACTGAGCTGAGATTTTAAATCCTCCGTTTCCTACATTCCATTATAGATTATTATTTGTATTACGGTACAGCCTAACAGCTCAAATGAGATCAAGACCATGCTGTGCTAGTCACTGCATAAATGCATAGTGAGAGTTTATAATCCGCTAACTATATAGACAAGATAGTCAAAGGGGAAACTGAGGCACGGGGGTGTGACTTGCCCAAGGTCGCCCAGCACAACAGTGGCAGAGGTAGGAATAGCACCTCAGTCTCCTGACTCCCAATCCAGATCCTCATCTACTAAACTAGAATTTCTCTGCTGAGGGATCAATGACCTTCAGGGGAATCACAAAAGGCAATCAAGGTACGATGTGAAGCACTGAAAACTTAAAGCTCCTCCAGTCCCCCCACCCCACCCCCACGCTTACCCTTCAAGGTCAAATATTAAACATCCTGAAACACACATATGGATACATGATGTAGGCTTGGTATTATCATCATCAATATAGCTAGTATAAAAGTAAGAGTAAAAAAATGTAAGGGGGGTGGTGGTCAGGAAAAAATTTGCATTTGAATAAGGGGTTGTCAACCTGAAATAGTTGGAAAACACTTCACAAGAGCATGCTTCCACCCCACCAGCAGAATTAGACCTGTTTAAACCTGGTATATGTGAGAGGAGACTCAGTCCGTGTATATGCAGTTCGCCTCATCTTGATCTAGATTAAAATGTCACTCTAGATTTTAGACTTTAATGAAATGCAGTTTGAACAGGTCAGAATCTACTGTATGGAAAATGCCAACTATTAACAAAATCCATTTTTCTATCAGGAAACAACTATTGCTTCAAACATCAGCTGCAGACTCAACACTAATGTCTACACTACAAAATTAGGTCAATTTTATAGAAGTTGATTTTTAGAAATCAATTTATACAGTCGATTGTGTATGTCCCCACTAAGCGCATTAAGTCAGCGGAGTGCATCCTCAATACCATGGCTAGCATCGACTTATGGATCGGTGCACTATGGGTAGCTACCCCACAGTTCCCGCAGTCTCTGCTGCCCATTGGAATTCTGTGTTAAGCTCCCAATGCCTGATGGGGCAAAAACATTGCTGCGGGTGGTTTGAGTATATGTCGTCAGTCGCCCCTCCCTCCATGAAAGCAACGGCAGACAATCGTTTTGCGCCTTTTTTCCTGGATTACCCGTGCAGATGCCATACCATGGCAAGCATGGAGCCCGCTGAGCTCACCGCTGCTGTTGTGAGCATTGTAAACACCTCATGCATTCAACCAGGTGACCATGAATGATATCACTCTCCTGAGGCTAACACAGAAAGGTATAGCCCGAATGTTGCTTGAATGCGACCAAAACCCAGGACCATTCACTGCCATGCGTTGTGCTACAAGGATTCCAGACTACTTGCTACTGGCTTGGCGTGATAAGGTGTCCTACCGTGGAGGACAACATAAGGCAGCCTTCCCCAGAAACCTTCTACAAAGGCTTTCAGAGTACCTCCAGGAGAGCTTCATGGAGATGTCCCTGGAGGATTTCCGTACCATCCCCAGACATGTTAACAGACTTTTCCAGTAGCTGTACTGGCCACGAATGCATCCCAATTCTTCAGGGCGAATCAAACATTAAACACTGTTGCTTTTAAACCCTGTACTGTAGTTACAAATGTGCACTCACCAGAGTTGCCTTCTCCAGCTTCAGGGCTGGGTATCCCGCCTTGGGAGGGTCCTGGCTCCAGGGTGATGAAAAGGTCCTGGCTGCCAGGGAGAACGGATTCACCGCTTTGCCTGCTGCGCATTCTCCTCCTCCTCCTCATCCACAAAATCCTCCTCCCTGGTGCATGAGACTTCCCCCTTGCAGGTGTCCACGGACAGTGTTGGTCCCCCCCTAGAATGCCATGCAGCTGATCATAGAAGCGGCATGTATGGGGCTCTGACCCAGAGTGACTGTTTGCCTCCTTTGTCTTTTGGTAGGCTTGCCTGAGCTCCTTAACTTTCACGCAGCACTGCTGTGTCCCTCTGGTGTAGCCTCTGTCCATCATGCCCTGTGCGATTTTGGCATATATATTTGCATTTCTTCTTTTTGATTGGAGTTCTGCCTGCACAGATTCTTCTCCCCATACAGCAATCAGATCCAGTGTCACCCTTTCGGTCCATGCTGGAGCTAGTTTGCGATTCTGGGAGGACTGCATGGTCATCTGTGCTGCTGAGCTTGTCACGCTGACCAAACAGGAAATGAAATTCAAAATTTCCCGGGGCTTTTCCTGTGTACCTGACTAGTGCATCGGAGATGTAAGTGCTGTCCAGAGCAGTCACAATGGAGCACTCTGGGATAGCTCCCGGAGGCCAATAACGTCAATTTGTGTCCGCACTACCCCAAATTTGATCCAGCAAGGTCGATTTTAGTGCTACTCCCCTCACTGGGGAGGAGTATGGAAGTCGATTTTAAGAGCCCTATAGGTCGATGGAACGGGGTTAGTTGTGTAGATGCATTCATTTTAAAATCGACCTAACGCAGCTAAATTCAACCTAACCCCATAGTGTAGACCAGGGCTAAGGGCCTTTGCATCCATTCAAATTGCATCTTGGTTCTGGCTTTTACAACAAAGGTAAACCAGATTTCATGCTTTCAAAATTCACGATCCTGTCTTCTTAGTGACCCAATTTTACATTGTACATTTAAATGTAATAATTTATTTACCCTTTATTTCTGACTAATTCTAATTAACCTAACTCAGGGGTTAACCTGAGCCTGAGAAGGCATCAGAATTTACCAATGTACATTGCCAAAGAGCCACAGTAATACATCAGCAGCCCCCCCATCAGCTCCCCCACCCCCAGTCGCCACCCCCAGCACCTCCTCCTCCCTCCCCGTGCCTCCTGCCTGCCGTGATCAGCTGTTTTGCAGTGTACAGGAGGCTCTGGGATGGAGGGAGGAGGCGCAAGGGTGCAGCAGGCTCAGGGGAGGGGGCAGGAAAGGGGGGGGCCTTGGGATAAGGGGTGGAGTGGGGGCGGGGCTTGGGGTTGAGCTGAGGAAAGTTAACACCTGTAGTCCAGCCCCAGAGTCAGCACCTATGCAAGGAGGCGCATATTAACTTCTGAAGAGCCGCATGCAGCTCCGGAGGCACAATTTGGCCACCCCTGACCTAACTACTTCTAGATGTACCTACTATAAAGGGTGACCAGCACATCTCTTGGCCCGCGCCAATTCCTGCAGCCCCCATTGGCCTGGAATGGCAAACCATGGCCAGTGGGAGCTGCGATCGGCTGAACCTGCAGACGCTGCAGGTAAACAAACCGACCCAGCCTGCCAGCGGATTTCCCTGATGGGCCGCATGCCAAAGTTTGCTGATCCCTGGATTAGCCTCTCTTCAAGCCAGGAATAGTCATTTTAAATTCACAGGGATATTTAACATAGAGGTTATTAAGAGCAGTATCAATCCCCTGCATAACCAATTGATCGCAAGTTACCAATAAAAGCGTTACAGGTTTCAAGCTGTTAGCAACATCAACAGCTAGATTTCCCACAACATACCTGCGGCTGCCAACAAAAGGGAGAATTTGTGCCAGTTATGATGGTGATTTTGTGATGGCTGGGCATGTTCCAATAGCAAACTAAAATGGGACCCTGCCTTCCCACTAAACTCATTCCACATGCAACACTTGTTCCTTCTGTTGATTCACTCTGAACCATGTTTCCCTCCTACTCTTCCCTTTACCAGGGTGGAAGCCACTCTTTTTCTCTGCATGAGAGGTGCTGAAGGACTGCAATGTAAACAAAGTCACAGAGATTGCACCTGGTATTTTCACCCAATAAGATGGCCTCGGAAACATTCAGTACTTACGAAGGTATCCCTGCTCCTTCCACTGCGCTATTTCTCTTTCCTTCTGTTTTCATGATTCAGAATGGGAAATGCATGCATCCTTTTAAAAGTAGGTCTGAAGACACTCCAGTCTGATGTTGTTTTTAATCTTAGAAAACACTGATGACCACGATTTTCAATATGATGGCAGCCTGGGGATCTCAGAGCTTTTGCAGGAGAAAATATACAGTGAGGAGCTGCAGAGCTTGTTTCCTGAGGGGTACAACTATGAGGAAATGTTGCGGGATGTGATGGACCTTGAGAGGTAAGCAAGAGAAATGTTGGTCAAAAAAGAATTCTCACACGCAGAGGCTGGTCAGCTGTCTCCTGATAACACCTCACCCCCCAATTGAATGGCACCAAGGTCCCTTCATCCATGACAGCCCCGGGTGTTGCCTCCATTTTATTTGTTATCGGTGAACAATTTCAGATTTATTAGCACCAGTGAGGATGTATAAAGCAGAAACGGTTCTCTGCCAGCAGGCTCAGTTCAGGGAAAGGATAACCTTAATCGGTATGCAGAGCAAGAGAGAGGAATAGAGGGTGCCAGAGAGAACAACCCAGTGCCTCAGAGTAGTGATTCTCAACTTTTTTGGGCTCAGGACCCATTTGTAAATGTTTATGCCCAGTCGTGACCCAGTAAATAGTCTGGGGCCTGGGGTGGTTTTGGTCAGGTCCTGCACCCCAGGGGGTTGGGTCCTGCCCAGCACTCACCCCACAATGGCAGCTCCTGCACCTCCTATGCTGTGGGGCTGGCTGGGCTTGGGTCTCCGCTCCAGGCATTGCAACCTCTGGGGTTGCAGCACCACTCAGGTTTGGCCCCGCACCTCTGACTAGACCAAATTTGTCTGAATGGATTTGTGACCTGCTTCATGGGGTTGTAGTGCCACTCACTCAAATTTGGCCTCCCATCATCATGACGGCTGGGCCAAACCTCCGTGGTGCTGCTCCCCCAGAGGCTGCAGTGCCGGGAGCAGGGATGCGAGCCCAGCCAGCCCCGTGAGACAGAAGCCACAGGAGCTGCCACATGACCCTTTGAAACATTTTAGTGACCCAATTTTGGGTTCCAACCCACAGGCTGAGAAAATCTACCTCATTGGGACTAAGGCTGCAGCAGTTTCAACATTTGGCAGGCAGGACAGATCAGTGATCCGAGGGCCGTGGGGTTTGGGAAGGAAGAGATCCCTGTTGGGGTATTATGGAGGCAAAATCTCACCAACAAGGGATCTGGGGAGCAGAACTCCCTCCTCCCCCAGAGACAATGAAACTGTGTGTGGCTTTCTCCCCTCTTCCCCACTTGTGCCAGGCCCCTCTGTCCAGCCAAACAAAAGCGGGAACAAAAAACCCCAAAATGATGAGGGTTCCCCCAAGTCACCCTGAAGGATGTGGTGTAGGGAGGATAAATACATTAAGAATAGGAGGCACTCAGTGCTATGGCAGTGGAGGCCAGATAAGTATGTAAGGGATAGCGTCTATGTCTAAACTTACAATGTTGCAGTTGCACCACTGTAAGGTTTCAGTGTGGACACTTACTACAGTAAGGGAGAGGCTCTCCTGTTGCTGTAGTTAATCCACCTCCTTGAGAGGTGGTAATTTGGTGGACAGAAGAATTCTTCCATCAACCTAGCACAGTCTACACATGGACTTAGGTCGGCTTAACTCCATTACTCAGGGAGATGGATTTTTCAGCTGGGTTGATCTAATTTTCTAGTGTAGACTAGTCCAGGGATACTTGCTCAGTTTACAAGACGGGCAGTATCGTTATTATTTGAATTCTAATAGCGCCTAGAGATTCCAGCCAAGACTGAAACTCCATTGTGCTGGGCACTGTATCACAGAAGTTAGCAGACAGTCCCTGCCCCAAAGAGATTACAGTCAAGGCAAAGGGTGGTGGGGAAACAGAGACCCAGAGGTAAAGTGACTTGTCCAAGGTCACCCAGCTGGTGAGTGGCAGAGCCAAAATAAGCATCAGGTATCTCCCAAGTTCCAGTGCAGTACCTTAGCCATTAGAACACACAGTCTCTTCACAAGTCAGAAAATATTTTCATTGCCATGAATAGCTATGACTCTGATACATACAAGGGAACAGATCTGCTGAGGAAGAAGGGGCCATTTTTAACAGTCACTTTTCACTGCACAACTATAAGGTCTCTTGCAGTGACCAAAATATACCTTTGGCTTCTAATAGGTCTGAAGGAATCATCCCCTGGGAAGAGAGTGCCAGTGAAGATATCATGGTCTTTCTGAAGCAGTTCCCTGACCAGAGAAAGGAGATAGAGAAGTGTATCCAGTGCCTTAAGGATATGGCAGACAGCATTGATGAGACCCATAAGAACTGCACCATTGCCAACATGGCCGCGAACTCCACAAGCCTGGCGTCCGGCATCTTGACCATCCTTGGGCTGACCTTAGCACCACTGACGGCAGGGGGGAGTTTGGCTCTCACGGCAACTGGGATTGGCCTAGGGGCAGCAGCAGCAGCTACCAGCATTTCTGTAAGCATATATGAGAACGTCAGCAATTTGAAGGAAAGGAGCAAAGCCAACGACCTGCTGGTGGAATGCCAAAGCAACCTGAAAACACTGTCCCTCCCCGACGAAGTGGATTTCAGACCCAAATTCTCTCCAAAGAGCGAGGCCATGGTCGAACACCTGAAACCCGTCCTTTCCACCGCTAGTAAAATTCCAGGGGTAGTATACAAAAGCGTTAAGGGGATAAGAACCAACGTAAGAGCATTCAAAGTGGTGAAAGCTAACCCTGGTTTGAAGGCCTTAGCAAAACGGCTCACCGCGGCTGGGAGTGCAGCCCGAAACTCAGCAAAGGGGACCAAGCAAGTGCAAAAAGCGTTAGGTGGGACCACCCTTGCCATGTCCAAAGGTGCGAGGGTGTTCGGTGCCACAGCAGCAGGAGTTTTTGTCTTGTTTGATGCCTACAGTCTCGTGAAAGACTCCATCCATTTAACTGAGGGGGCAAAGGCGGAGGCTGCAGCAGATATAAGAGAAAAAGCTAGCTACCTTGAAAAGGACCTTCAGAATCTCAGCGAGCTGTATGAGGAGCTGAAAGGCATGGTGTACCAATAGATGAGACACAAGTTCCCATTTCCAGCACTGGGCCAGGAGAGGAACCGAGCCACAAGGGGAGGGGAGATCATGGTAGGACGTCAAAGCCCCCAAAAGCGACACATGATGCCAACTAATAAGGAGATCCCAGCTCCACTTTGACCAAAAGCATCAAACAATCTGAACAGTTCAAAGAGACTGATATGGTAATTCAGTGAAAGGATCGGGAGATGTCGTGCATTTTGTTTGTACAGGACCTGGGACACCGTGAATCACCCTGCTAGGAGTTTACCCTGTTTTGCCTGTGCTTAAGAGAAAGTAACAATATCCTGTACGCATGTGAGAGAGATCTGCTCAGGAGTGAAATTACAAGAGCAGTACCTGCTTTTTAGATGAACTTGTAAAGCATTAAACTTCTTCTTCCTTTCTGTTTTGAGTGTATTAGCTGCCTTGCCCACATCTGTAATACTCACTGAAGCATTTTAATTCACCTCAGCAAATAGATAGAAATACCTGAGATATTTGTGCCTGGCCACCATTATTTTTATATTAGAGTAGCACCTACTTGCCTCAACGGTAGGTGTTGTACAGACTCAGTGGAAACTGGGGCTGGGTGCGAAGAGAAGGCATGAGGGAGAGAGAAATTTCTCCAGAGTTCTGAAACTCACCCCCATCTGCAAGAGCATCCGGAGAAGGGGAGATTCCCCCAACTCCCTTCACTGGAAATTAAAGCCATGCTGTGCAGTCCTAGCAGTTCTAGGTTAACCAACCACACAGCCATGAACTAGCATGGAGAGTAGCAAAGCAGTGTTTCTGGAAGGTGGAGGGTCAAAACTTTTACATTTCAGGGGAGGGGCACACCCTCACTCTAGAAGAGAAGAGGCTAATGTGTTCTTTCGGGCTCAGCCAGCACTAACCAAGAACCAATATACATGCATCCATACCCTCAGGACCAGGGTACCAAGAGGGAGCTGAGAGGATGTACAGACAGTAACTTAGAGAAAAAGGAAGGCTGTATCAGCCCTTGAAAGGAAAACAAGAGAAAGCCAGTGCCCTACAGAATGCACCCTGTACAGCAGCTGTGACATTGCTCCCATGTCCTGCCTTTGAGACCAACAGACCAGGCCTGGCAAAAGAGGGGTTTATTGGTATTTTATGCCGTGAAGAGTTAAGACCAAGCAGAGCTAGCTTGGCAGCCATATGAAACCCTAGCTGTGCACATGTATTTCCCATTCGACACATGCAGTTTAATTCCTGACTCATTATGAATGATTTAAAAATGTGTCTGAAAAAAATTAATCCAACTGGAAAATAAAGCTGTAGTCTGAAAGGTGCAGACATGGAAATTAAAAAACGTTCTTTCAAAATTACTGATAATATAAATGGAGGAGCACTGAGGGCATTGCGTGCACTTTGTTTCCCATTTAAAAATACACGTTGCAGTGGCAAAAACCTACACATAAACCCCCAAAGCCAGCCCTGCCATTCAGAAAGCGCATCCTAGAAAATATGATTTATTATTTGTACTGCAGTAGAGCCCAGAGGCTCCAGAACAGGTTCAGGCCCCCACTGTGCTAGCTAGGATCAATATGGCAAAACACACACAATTCATATGATGGCCATTCCCAGAACAGATTGCCCAGATGGTTGTGACATTGACGTGACATGCCAAATCCAAGATTTTACTGCACACTGGGGGAGTAGGAGAGGGGAGAGTTGGGGAGGGTGACCCATGGCCTGACCTTCAATTCCTAGCAGGCCGAGGAGGGAACTAGTCAGACTGTTGGTACATTCAGAATAGCTAAGTTATTGTGACATCAAAATCATAGGTGAAAGCCAGGTTGCAAAGAAAGGGAGAATAACCTTTCCACCAACACATGATGGGAGCTCATTTCTGAACATTCACACACAAATCGAACCAGAGTCAGCACATTCTACTAAAATATTTAATTTCAAACACAGCATGTCCCGCTTTCCCTGCTTAGGCAGCTTCCCACACACAGGAACTAGTAATAGGCCCAAGCCAAAATCCTAGACCCAACCGTCCACAAACTCCGGAAGGCCAGCTCCAAGTCTGCAGTTTGGGGAGGCCTCCAGCTCTTTAATGAGCTGAATTAAAACCCTGGATCCAAACTCCCAGAACGTCGTGCCTCAGGCCCGTAACAGCACTGGGCTCTTGTGTCGCTCTCATACATTCCACAGTCCGACCGTCCAAGTCCCCCACCTCCAAATAACCATGTCTCCTGTCATCTCCCTTTAGTCTCATTAGGCTGCCCAGAATAGACTCCGGTCTCTCGTAAGGCTTCACATTAGAAGTTTTCACATCATGTGTCTAACATTTCCCCAGTTGTGTGTATCTGACCCTAACAACTATCGTACTGAACTGAACTGGCAGACATTGAAGCTCTTCCTGCATATTCAAATGTTATGTTCCTGCTGGTATCTCTGTTGTAGTCCAGATTTCTAGCCACTGGCATGATCTGAAGCCATCTGGTGGCTATGCTTGAAAAAATGCTTTAAGTGCAGATTCATTTCATGCTAAAACCGACCAAGATAATCTCTGCAACACAGACAGTTCTGTGCAGTGACAAAGCCAGGGATGTTAAAGATGGGTCCTGGTAACAGCACAAGGGATTCACATGCTGGTGCAAATGCGAGGCTCAAAAAACCCAGCAACGACAGCAGGTTCCACTGTGCCAGGACCCTTTGTAGCTGAATCTTCCTCCAATTCAGCACATGTCCACACTGCACTGTCCCTCGGGGAGCAAGGCAGATCTTCCACAGCTCTGTAAGCAGAGCTGAGGATTAGAAAATGGCAGCCCCCACACGTGAGAGCTGTACTTTGCAAGCCACGGGACACTGTATCCAACCCTAGTGCAGGGCGTCACTGTGGATCACTGACTTGTAGGGATCTGGTATCACACTGGGTGAACCACACCCCTGGAGGTGAATGGTTTGGATGCTCCAAGCACTGAGTTCTTTCAGCTCTAGCCCTCGGGGTGAGCGCCCATTCACTGTGATAACATGGAGGATAACTAGGGCTGAAGAGGTAAGGTGCAAAGACACTCCGCACAGTTGCTTTAGTCACAGGCAAAAGAGATGATAAATGATCAGCTCAGCAGCTCCTAACTCAGAGTCCCCAAGGCCAAGAACAACCCAATATGAGGTGATGAAGGAAAGAGTCTTGGTGTAACCTCTGTACCTGATGTACCCCTGGCAGCAGCTCGTGCTTGTCCCTTGCCAGCGACAGGCTGTGATTTGATCCCGCCTTCCAGCCTCAGCTCTCCAGCTGCCTGGACTTCTTTCAACAGTCAGTTCCTCCCACAGGGCCCTCAGCTCTCTTCTGAGCCAGGTCCCCCAGTGACCTCCTCCTTCCCACTCCTGTGCTGGACTCTAGAAGGATTAGAGAGCCGTCTGCTGGCTGAATGTTGAACTGGGTGGTAAGAGGTGCCCAGGAGTTTCATGCTCAACCCTACATGAACTTTTTCTCCACAGACAGGCTATCTGCATATGATGAAAGGCAATTCAATGCAGAGTTGTTAACCAGAGCCCCAAGACCTTAATTTAACCTGGCAAAACACGCACTAAATCCCCATCGGATCTGCTTTCGGTTTCTATCTCACCGGTTTCCTGGTTCCACTTTCTTTTGAAAGCTTTGTTCTTTGTCCTCCCACAGCACAGCCAGGGCATCAGTGGAGAGGGAAAGCCATGCAAATCATGACACAGACAAAGAAGTGGCAGCCCGAGAGGTAAGTGCGATAGGATTTCATTTGAATTATTGATTTAGATCTTCTGTATTTATCAAGCAAGGTGCTATTGTTTTGTCTCCTGCTGGCAAACATAACACACTGTAGTTGGAATTCTTAGTAAAACGTGAACTGTTTACTAAAGAAAACATACAGCAGACTGTTTCTGATGGTCACAGCAACCAGATTCACTTTGCTTTCCTTCTCTTAAATGGTTGTCCTAATGCAGTGCTGTTGTTAATATTAACTTTACCTTCCTTACTGCGATGTGCTCTTGAACCCAAACCACATAGTTACCAGAGCGAGGACACACTTACAAGGCTCTGAACAGGAGCTGTTAAATTAAATTACTGAGTCCAAGCCAACTAGCCGCCCAGAGCACTTTAAATGACCAGTTTTTAAATTAAGGGAGCAAAGAAATTACAGATGAAAAAGATCTACCAAGGTAATTGAGTCCACTCCTCTCTCGTGGCCTGCTAGCACAAGATTGTTCCTCATAATATATTTTCTAGTGCTTCATCTAGCATTTACAGATAAGAGTCCACGTCAGAAATGTGATCGGTTTTATTTCTACTGCAAAGAAGATTCTGCAGAGCACTAAAGATTTATTAGTGTTCTTCCTTCTACACACTGAGAAAAGCCTTATGTTTCAGCCAAATGGCATTTCAAACTGACATTTGCCAGATTAAGGCAAAATAACTAACTAACTGAAAGACAAGGTAATATCTTTTATTGGATCAACTTCTCTTGGTGAAAAAGACAAGCTTTTGAGCAACAGACAGTTCTTCCTCAGGTCTTGGAAAGGTATTCAGGGTATGTTTACACTCAGAGACCTGCCCTTTGGGGGGCAGGGCAGAGTGAGGGCAGCAGCTTCAGCAGATGTTACTGAGCATGTTCAGTCTGTGAGCATGCTCAGTACAAGCAAAGCAGCAAATCGGGCGGTGGGGGCGGCACATGACCCCAGAGGCCGCCCCACCAGCTGCGCCGTCATAGTGCTTCAGTGTAGACACCTACCTACACTGACGGGAAGGGTTCTCCCATTGGCGTAGTTAATCCACCTTCCCGAGAGGCAGTAGCTAGGTTGACAGAAGTGCTGTCTACACCAGGGCTTCAGTATAGCTACACCTCTCAGGGGTGGGAATGTTGCCCATGGAATCCCTGAGGCTACCAACAAAGGGTCAGCTCATGCCAATTTTGACTCCACCGATAGTTTTATAATATGGGCACCTGTTCCCACTAGGGACTAGATTCTCAGTCATTCCACAAGCCACATCAGTCTCCTCTTGAGTCACCTTTAATAAGATACCTCTGAAGGGTTCAACAGAGAAGATGCAGAGAGTATTTTCCTCCAGGATATCTTCAGGAGCATCCAGTATTTCTGAAGGTACCTGAATATCTGCTGCAGTTCAGGCTGCTTCTCAATCTCTATTTTTCACTGTTCAGAACTAGTGCATCACACTTAAAACACCCTTTCAGGGCCAGGGGTTCCTGCTTTCCTCTCTCATCATCCTGTTGGCTGTGAGAGTCACCCTAATCAGGGTCACCAAGGTAACCTGTAGAACACTCCCAGTTACACTTGACCTGCAATGAGAGAGCCTGGGACCCAAATCTGGGTCTTCTACACGATTATGAGGAGCATTTCCAGGACTTGAGAGTCCAGAGAATGAAGGATCAGGACTTGGAACTGAGTTCTAATCTCCTGTAGCTCAGCACAGTGCATGAACCACTGCGCGTAGCTTCCTGCCCCTTCTTTGTTTGACTCGCATGCAAAACACAAGGGAATACTTGGTTTAATTATTTTAAATTTGATTTAGAAAATCTTGATGACAACCTTGAAATATCAAAGCATCTAAAGAGGACACTGGTAGACAAGATTGTCACTGACTTGAATGCTGAAGATTTGATGATGGTCAAGCAGGCCTTGATATATCTTGAGAGGTAATGCACGGCAATTTTGGCCAGTTAAGAATTCTCGCGAACAGAAGTTAACCAGTTGATCTGCTTTAATTTCCTTCCCCTTTAGTACGACACAATGTTCCGTGTTATGTGAAAAATGCAGGCTGTGATATTCCAGTTCTAGGCATAGGTGCAGTGTCTGTGAAACGTTTCTGATGTTTGTTGTTTTGTTTTTGTTTTTTTTAACTGAAAATGTATTCGATCTGCCTTGAGCAGGGTTACAGGACACAACATTAAAGCCAGCAGCATGAGTCCTGAGCTGGGGCTCTCCATGTTACTAATGTCTGTGAAGCTGAATTGACAATGGACAGAGTGGGAATTTTTTTCGAAAATTTCTCGACCATAAACAGGGCTTCTGAGAATTAGTGACGAGGGTTAGCATTTTTAAGGCTATCCTTTGCACTCAAAGTCCATCAAAGTCCAGGTTCCTTAGCTGGGGAGTGACACAGTCTCCAGGTGCCAGTTATGATAGAAAGAAGTCCCCTTCTCAAGCTTTAGGGCATAGGACAACCTCTAACTATTGTGGTTTAGGGGGAAACTTTCCCTGGGGGCAGGTTATACCAGAGCTGCCTGCTGCAGGAGTTTTTTTACCCTTTCCTCTGAAGCATCTGGTGCTGGCTACTGTTAGGGACAGGATACTGAACTACTGTAGATGGACATCTAGGGTATGATCCAACCTGGCAATTCCTATATCTCGCAGCTGTTACACATTCAGCCTGAATTCAGCTTTCATTTTAACAGTTAAGATTCTGGCCCTTTCTCTGTTCACTGTTTAAAACAAACAGATCATTGAGGTGGGATGTAGGGCAATGATGGGAAATCTTAAGAAAACGTCGAGTGCAGACTCAACCTAAGAGAGATTTAACCAGTAAAGCAGAGCCACTTACTTCCTCCTTTGGTGCATGTGACACACTGATTTACACCGTTCAGGGTGGTATCTGAGAGCAGTGCTGCATGGCTGGCTCGTATCCTGTTTGTTAGGCGTGAAGTGAATCCCAAGCTGGGGAAGTGGCTGGAGCATCCTGTGGGTCAACAGCTTTGCAGGTTTTCCAAGTCAAGGGAGAGTGCTGCTCACTTCTGCCTCCAGTGACTTTTCAAAGTGCTTCAGAATACATCCCAACAGTGCTTCCCCCTCCCCAATATCAAACTATACTTTCCATCTCAGTAAATGTAGGCACTGCGTCTTTTGCTCCTCAGCCAATAATGACACAAAGAAACCACATGGGCACAGTTGGGCCCTAAGTAACCATGTTTACTAACATATACAAACATGGCAGGCAGCCTAGTCACGTACACGCTGCTGCTCCGGCTGGTGTCCGGGGGCTTCTAAAACACAGAACGCAGGGAGTGCCACTAGAGGGCTCGCGGACTGTTAAAAGGGATACGACCCTAGTCTGATATATTGCAGTGGTTCAAATAAGGTCACTCACTTTTTAAAATTCTCTCTCCTTTGCCAATGCCTCAAGGAGCCGAGCTATTTTGGGACCACTAGCTGACAAGGGGCTGGGTGCTTTTGCTCAGCTGGGTTCCTGCTGAGAAGCAAATGGAGCGTCCCCTCCTCCCTTCCCCCATCCTGCAGACAGCAACTGAGGGGCAACATGTCCTGATTCTAGAAGTTGACACCTTACTTCCCCCTCCAAACAAGGAGCCTGCGTGGGCTGGGTGTCCAGGCACAGATTGTCCTGTGCACAGAGTCTGGTTGTCCGGGCATCTCCGTCAAACTTCTGGGCTATCAACAACTCCTCTGCACTAACACCCCAGTGGCTGTCTAGGTCTCAAGCACACGGGTAGCAGGTAGCTTCAAGTTCTTGTTCATCCTACCGCTCGCTGCTGATTCTGTGCCACTGTCTGCCTGGGGGAGCTCTTGTCTCAACCCTCCCAAATGACAAGAGAGCTACAATTATTGCTATTGGGGTAGTATCTAGATGGCTCGGGCAGGGTTTGGGTTTCCCAGGCACTAGATGTAGCACATATATATAAATAACAAGGTAACCCCTGTCCCAAAGAGCTTACAACTTCAGCGTAGAGGGAGAACAAGTGGATACAGCAAAGAGAGAGGGGGAAGGGGAAGGTAATACTGCAACGAGCATGTTCAGCAGCAGTCACTGCACACCCACCACTTAACCATCATTGACTGTTCTGTAGGCACTCCGTCTGAGGTCGGTTTTAGAGGGGACTCACTGGGAGGCATAGGTGCTGGAACTAGGGGTGCTGCCGCACCCTTACGCTTGAAGTGGTTTCCACCATATCTAGGGTTTACAGTTTGGTTCAATGGCTCTCAGCAGCCCCACTCTACAAATCATTCCAGCGCCCCTGCCAGGAGGAGAAGCTTCAGAGAATCCCACCCTCCCCCAAGAGCGACGTCTCTGCAGTGTATTACCTCCTGTCATTCCAACATCTTCATACAAGGTGAGGGGTGCTGCAGTTTCCACGATATGCATCCGATGAAGTGAGCTGTAGCTCATGAAAGCTCATGCTCAAATAAATTGGTTAGTCTCTAAGGTGCCACAAGTCCTCCTTTTCTGAATAGAACAGAGTTTCACTGGGGCACTTACTGTCCATGAGTAGCCAGTATTCAACTCTTCTGCATTTGTGTATTTGGTTATTCCAGTCAAGCCTTTACCTTTTAGCAGCTCTCATGTGTTGACTGACCCCGTGGCACCAACTATAAACGCATGACTTTGTCATCCAACAGGAATAAAGAAAGTATCGGTGACTTCCTGAAGCAGTTTCCCGAGCAAAGAAAGAAGGTGGAAAGCTTCATACGATGCCTTGAGGAAATGGTAGACACCATGGATGACGTCCATAAAAAATGTGCCACGATACGTACTGCAGCAAACACCATGGGTTTTATTTCAAGCATTTTTAATCTAGTAAAACATGGGGGCCGTCTCGGTCTTGGTTGGGAGATATTAGGTGATGTTGCAAATATTTCCAGACTTGTATACAAAAATCATAACAACTTCAAGATAGAGGATAAAGTTAAGAAGTTGCTACAGCAATATGAAAACAGCCTGAATTATCTGAAAATGTCCAATGAAGAGGATTGTGAATTAGAAGCTTTTCAGAAGACGGAGGCCTCATGCAACTACTTGAATGATTTCTTGTCTGCTGCTGGTTCAGCTCAGGGATTATATAGAAACATTACAAAGTTAAACAAATCAACTCAACAAAAAGCTAACCCTAGTTCAAGGTCAGAAGAAAGCAGTATCCCTAGCAGAACTAGACAGTCTAAGGCAATGGGAAGCGGTTCAGCTGAAACACCACCTGCTGCGTCCAAAGGAAACTGGCTGGATGCTGTAATAGCAACACCAGCCATCATAAACAAAGCCTGTGTGATTAAGACAGACGTCACACATTTAGCTGAGGGAGGTAAGGGAGGGACTGGAGCTGAAATAAGAAAAATAGCTGAGAAGCTGAAAATGAAACTTGAGGCGATCAGTTTGCTGTATACAGCGTATTTGGAATTGACAGATATGGCAAATTAGCAAACTTTTATGTATAAATATACCATTCATGGCATACACATGGAGAAGTTAGATAAAAACCAAATACTCTTGCTAGAAGGTTGCAACATAACACGACTTTCCTTAGGGAATGTTTACACTGAAAAGTTACATGAGCATAGCTACATCCCTCAGGGGTTGGAAAAATCCACACCCCCAAGAGACAGAGTTAAGCCAACATCACCCCCAGTGGAGCTGATGGCTAGGTCAATGGAGAATACTTCCATCGACCCAGCCACTGCCTCTTCGGGAGGTGGATTAACTGCAGCAACGGGAGAACCCCTCCTATGACTCTCGTGAGTGTCTACAGTGAATCTGTGCAACTGTGCTGCGGTAGCGGTTTAAGTGTAGGCTTATCCTTAGAATCATGGCATTTAAGGCCAGAAGGCACCCTAGATCATCTAGTCTGACCTCCTGTATAGCTAGGGCCCTTCGTTTTCAGTGTTCATTCTCCCAGGAATTTAACAGTGTTTATTACCATAACAACAAAAACTGGTGAAAATCAGTGCAAAAGACTATTCATCATTTTACTGGGTAAATATCGGGGTTTATTTTGGTGGATGGAAAGACGGTGGGGGGGAAGTATTTAGTAGATTAATGCTTTGAATTCCATTAGTCAATGTGCGTTTGCTGCAGAACTAAAACAGAACTCAAAACATAATGCTACCTCTGAGTTTAAGAAAACGATATATCTCTAATCCCCAAATAAAACTTTTCATTTGAATAAACAATGGACTGCTGTAGACTTAGAACTATTAGCCTACAAATATTTACATTTAATAATTGGGCTATACCATTTGCAGTGCATACACTCAACTTCATCCTTTTCTCCCGTTTTTGTTTTTTTTAAAACTTTCGAATACTTCCTTGTGTTCTGAAACATAGTCTGATACAGATTTTTGTTTTCTTCCCATTTTAGTGTATCAAATCTTTAAACTGTTATCTGCTCACAGCTTGAAACATGTACATGGTCGACGTGAAATTCATCGGTACGTTCAGACACGCATGCGCTTCAGAGCTTGTGTGCATGCCTGTTTGTTGTGTGTATCTTCTAGACCAGGGATCTCCAAACTACGGCCAGTGGCTTCAATTTGTCCAGCCCCCCAACCAACATCGCATCGGGCAGCCGGACCCCGGCTGGCAGGAGCCCGTGGCGGGAATCCCAGAGCAGCAGTGGGCTGAGCAGCTCAGCCCGCCACCACTCTGAGGTTCCCGCCGCGGGCTCCTGTCAGCCGGGGTCTCAGCCCACTGCCAGCCTGGGTTCCTTCACCCAGGCCAGCAGCGGGTGCTGGGTGCAGGCAGCGGCGGGACCCCGGCTGGCAAGGGGCCAGCAGCAGAAACCCCAGAGCCGCGGCAGAACTTCATTACGTCACTGCATTCCTGCCAGGGTCGCAGAGCCGATGAGCACACAGTAGGTAGGTTAGTAGCGGCAGAAGGAACTGGATGCGTGATGAGTTGTTGTTTCCCTCAGTTTTTGTCTTAGCGCGTGTCAGACTATTGAGAAATGTATATTCGTTGTGTTTAAGTCTGTTGCTACTGGGGCCATTATGTCGGGAAAAGGACAGAAGAGAAAGGTTGATTCTGAATGTCGCGTGTTTAAAGAACAATGGAGTGTGGACTATTTCATTATTGAATCAGGTAGTAAAGCATTGTGTTTAATATGTAACGAAACTATCGCAGTGCTAAAAGAATACAACGTTTGTAGACATTATGGAACTAAGCACTGGTCGAACTACTCTCAATTTACGGGAAAGCTACTTTCAGATAAATTAGAATCCATGAAACATGGCTTATCGTCACAACAGTTTATATTTAAGAAGAAGAAAACCGAGAACAAAGCTGCAACAAGAGCCACCTTCCGAGTGGCACAACTATTAACAAAATGAAGAAAACCATTTACTGATGGCGAGCTAGTTAAAATATGTATGATTCAAGCAGCCAAAGAAATATGCCCAGAAAAAGTAGATTTATTTAAGACAATTAGTCTTTTGGCAAACGCAGTTGGTCGCAGAATCGAGGACATTGGCAGTAATATAATTTTCCAGATGAATGAAAAGGCTAAGAAGTTTGAGTGGTTTTCCCTCGCACTTGACGAGTCAACTGATGTTTCCGATACTTCGCAGCTGCTGTTGTTTATTCACGGGGTCGGCAGTAATTTTGAAGTTATGGAAGAACTAGCCTCTGTGCACAGTATGCATGGAACAACCACAGGTGAAAAGATTTTCAAAGAAGCTGAAAAGTCACTTTCTCAATACAACCTGCAATGGAAACAACTGAAATACATTACAGTTGATGGAGGTAGAAATATGTGCAGTTCCAAAAAAGGTTTGATTGGACAAATCTACAAAGCTTGTGAAAGTGCGGGCCTATGAAACCCAAGCCTATGATTCTTCATTGCATTCTTCATCAGCAAGCATTGTGTGGGAAATACTTGGATTTGTCATGTGTTATGGAACCCGTAGTTTCAACCGTGAATTTCATTCGCTCGCATGGACTCCATCGTCAGTTCCAAGCATTTCTGGTGGAAATAGAATCAGAATATCACGAGTTGCCCTACCACATTTCAGTTCGATGGCTTAGCTGTGGAAAGGTTTTATCGTGATTTTTTTAGCTTAGAACTGAAATTGAAATGTTCTTAAATTTAAAAAAATGACCTCTACCTTTACTCACAAACAGTGAATGGGTTTGGAAATTAGCTTTTTTTCAGGTTTCAGAGTAACAGCCGTGTTAGTCTGTATTCGCAAAAAGAAAAGGAGTACTTGTGGCACCTTAGAGACTAACCAATTTATTTGAGCATGAGCTTTCGTGAGCTACAGCTCACTTCATCAGATGTATGCCGTGGAAACTGCAGCAGACTTTATATATACACAGAGAATATGAAAAAATACCTCCTCCCACCCCATTGTGCAGCTGGTAATAGCTTATCTAAAGTGATCATCAGGTGGGCCATTTCCAGCACAAATCCAGGTTTTCTCACCCTCCACCCCCCCACACAAATTCACTCTCCTGCTGGTGATAGCCCATCCAAAGTGACAACTCTTTACACAATGTGCATGATAATAAAGTTGGGCCATTTCCTGCACAAATCCAGGTTCTCTCACCCCCTCACCCCCCTCCCAAAAACCACACACACAAACTCACTATCCTGCTGGTAATAGCTCATCCAAACTGACCACTCTCCAAATTTAAATCCAAGTTAAACCAGAACATCTGGGGGGGGGGAGTAGGAAAAAACAAGAGGAAATAGGCTACCTTGCATAATGACTTAGCCACTCGCAGTCTCTATTTAAGCCTAAATTAATAGTATCCAATTTGCAAATGAATTCCAATTCAGCAGTTTCTCGCTGGAGTCTGGATTTGAAGTTTTTTTGTTTTAAGATAGCGACCTTCATGTCTGTGATTGCGTGACCAGAGAGATTGAAGTGTTCTCCGACTGGTTTATGAATGTTATAATTCTTGACATCTGATTTGTGTCCATTTATTCTTTTACGTAGAGACTGTCCAGTTTGACCAATGTACATGGCAGAGGGGCATTGCTGGCACATGATGGCATATATCACATTGGTGGATGTGCAGGTATACGAGCCTCTGATAGTGTGGCTGATGTTATTAGGCCCTGTGATGGTGTCCCCTGAATAGATATGTGGGCACAATTGGCAACGGGCTTTGTTGCAAGGATAGGTTCCTGGGTTAGTGGTTCTGTTGTGTGGTATGTGATTGTTGGTGAGTATTTGCTTCAGGTTGCGGGGCTGTCTGTAGGCAAGGACTGGCCTGTCTCCCAAGATTTGTGAGAGTGTTGGGTCATCCTTTAGGATAGGTTGTAGATCCTTAATAATGCGTTGGAGGGGTTTTAGTTGGGGGCTGAAGGTGACAGCTAGTGGCGTTCTGTTATTTTCTTTGTTAGGCCTGTCCTGTAGTAGGTAACTTCTGGGAACTCTTCTGGCTCTATCAATCTGTTTCTTTACTTCTGCAGGTGGGTATTGTAGTTGTAAGAAAGCTTGACAGAGATCTTGTAGGTGTTCGTCTCTGTCTGAGGGGTTGGAGCAAATGCGGTTGTATTGCAGAGCTTGGCTGTAGACGATGGATCGTGTGGTGTGGTCCGGGTGAAAGCTGGAGGCATGCAGGTAGGAATAGCGGTCAGTAGGTTTCCGGTATAGGGTGGTGTTTATGTGACCATTGTTTATTAGCACTGTAGTGTCCAGGAAGTGGATCTCTTGTGTGGACTGGACCAGGCTGAGGTTGGTGGTGGGATGGAAATTGTTGAAATCATGGTGGAATTCCTCAAGGGCTTCTTTTCCATGGGTCCAGATGATGAAGATGTCATCAATATAGCGCAAGTAGAGTAGGGGCTTTAGGGGACGAGAGCTGAGGAAGCGTTGTTCTAAGTCAGCCATAAAAATGTTGGCGTACTGTGGGGCCATGCGGGTACCCATAGCAGTGCCGCTGATCTGAAGGTATACATTGTCCCCAAATGTGAAATAGTTATAGGTAAGGACAAAGTCACAAAGTTCAGCCACCAGGTTAGCCGTGACATTATCGGGGATAGTGTTCCTGACGGCTTGTAGTCCATCTTTGTGTGGAATGTTGGTGCAGAGGGCTTCTACATCCATAGTGGCCAGGATGGTGTTATCAGGAAGATCACTGATGGATTGAAGTTTCCTTAGGAAGTCAGTGGTGTCTCGAAGGTAGCTGGGTGTGCTGGTAGCGTAGGGCCTGAGGAGGGAGTCTACATAGCCAGACAATCCTGCTGTCAAGGTGCCAATGCCTGAGATGATGGGGCGCCCATTTGTGTGGGGGGGTGGAGGGTGAGAAAACCTGGATTTGTGCTGGAAATGGCTCACCTGATGATCACTTTAGATAAGCTATTACCAGCTGCACAATGGGGTGGGAGGAGGTATTTTTTCATATTCTCTGTGTATATATAAAGTCTGCTGCAGTTTCCACGGCATACATCTGATGAAGTGAGCTGTAGCTCACGAAAGCTCATGCTCAAATAAATTGGTTAGTCTCTAAGGTGCCACAAGTACTCCTTTTCTTTTAGCTTTTTTTCATAGACTTAACCAAGCACATGAATGACTTCAATCTTAGACTACAAGGAGAAAATGGGCTTATCTGTGACATGTACACCCAGGTGAAAGCATTCAGGCAAAAACTAGTTCTTTTCGAGTCCCAGCTGATGAGGGACTGCTTTGCTCATTTTACATGTTGTGAAAAGTTCAACCAAGTTCAACTGAATCACGATTCCCAACTATGTTTGCACAAGAAATCATTTCTGATCTGAAACTACAGTTTCAGGAGTGTTTCTCTGACCTTGATGTGAATGCAGGAGAAATATGGATCTTCC
The DNA here is from genome assembly GCF_965140285.1 of Lepidochelys kempii. Taxonomy (NCBI): domain Eukaryota; kingdom Metazoa; phylum Chordata; order Testudines; family Cheloniidae; genus Lepidochelys; species Lepidochelys kempii. Next base: position 257,152,096 of record NC_136380.1, read on the forward strand.
AAAACCCATTTCATTGCGATCTCGAAAAACTGCCACCTGAACTTCAAATGGAAGTGATTGACCTGCAATCCAATGATTTGTTGAAGGACAAATATAAGGAAGGAAATCTGGTAGAGTTCTATAAATGCCGGCCAAGTGATCAATATGCTCATGTAAAAAACCTTGTCTGTGGATTAATGTCAGTGTTTGGCACTACTTATGTGTGTGAAAAAACATTTGAGATGATGAAATATGTGAAATCCAACTACAGATCGACCTTGTCTGATGAACATGTACAATCAATTTTGATGATCGGGAACACTAACTTTGAACCACAGCTAAATGCAGTTTTGTCAGAAAAACATCAGTACCATACTTCTCGCTAATCCTAAAATAATATTTCTTTTTTTTAACGATTTTGCATATGTTTAATTTTTTCACAGTCGCTTCATCCCGTGAAGGCCCTTCAGAAATCTAATATGGCCCTTGTCTCAAAGTTTGGAGACCCCTGTTCTAGACGAATACATAGCTTTACTTCAACAAGCAGCTTTGCATATACACACAGACTAATGTACTATCGTAATACATATATCTCATGCAACGTATTGTATTTTCCTAATAAAAGAAGTTTTTTTTATATATTTGAATGATAGAAAAGTAAGGTGAAAATCTGTAAAAAAAAATGAATAATACTTTTTGTAAAACCCAGGAATTTTTTGGTAAAAATCAGATTAAACTGAAAACAAAGGGGCTTCTGTATAGCACAGGCCACCAGCATCAACCAGCACCTGCACTCTAAACCCAACAACTGAAATGACACCAGAGTATTGCAGCCCACAGGAGACTAGACTATTATGTGCCACAGGCAGTGAACAAGAGGGACTGAGGTGCCCTGGTGATGGAGGCCCCAGCAACGGCAGGGAAATGATTAAATGAGATATACCCAGAGAATCCTGCAAGTAACCCATATCCACACAATAACAAAAGCCACAAAACAGAGAGAGACAAAGCAGGCTGCTCCCTAAAAACAGAGAGGCACAACTCACCCACTATACTCTAGAGTCTGGACAGACTGTCTGCAGACTGACTGATCACATGCTTTCCTACAGCGTCCTGTCAAAGTCAGATTCAAGACTCACTGAATTTGTCAGACCACTCTGTTCATTAGCAAAGCGCTTTGCCAAGGCACCCAGATATATGTGAGCCTTCTGCAAAAGCTCAAGATAACTTATTTATACAGATAAGCCAAAGCCAATTTAACATAGGAGACAAAAGGAAGCAGAAACTGACAAATATACATACATATCTTATTTGCATACTAATGTTTACCAATCTCCTAGCTCAGTAGGAGCTCTAAGTTAATTAGTTTGAGGACCCATTGTCTCACACTCCTGAATGTTTCTCTTCCTGACAACTATATTTCAACAAACTCTTCAAGCAGCATTTCTTTAATGAATTATAATTTCAATATAATTCATTCTACTTTCACAGTCCCCTAGCTCGCAAGCAGGACCAGGAATAAAAACCTGAAATTTAAAGTCACCGCCTACAATTTTAACAGAGTTTCAATACACCACAAATGAAGAATCATACACTGAAATATCCCCTTCAGTTTATTCGTGCAGTAGAACTGCTGGCTGAGGTGAGCAATGGTTTTATATGATCAAAGGCATCTCCATTTTCAACCAAGATGGCATTTTATGCAGATTTATATGTATTACGGTAGCAGTTAGATATCTCCAAATGCACATGAAATATCTGAAGTGCTCCAAGGTGGGAGAGGCACCTGACCTTCCTAAATATAAACCATGGTATAGATCAGTGGCTTTCAGCCTTTCCAGACTACTGTACCCCCTTCAGGAGCCTGATTTGTCTGGTGTACCCCCAAGTTTCACCTCACTTAAAAACTGCTTGCTTACAAAATCAGACCTAAAAATACAAACGTGTCACAGCATGCTGTTAATGAAAAATTGCTCGCTTTCTCATTTTTACCATATAATTATAAAATAAATCAATTGGAATATAAATGTTGTACTTACATTTCAGTGTATAGTAGATAGAGCAGTATAAACAAGTCATTATCCGTATGAAATTTTAGTTTGTACTGACTTTGCTAGTGCGTTTTATGTAGCCTGTTGTAAAAGTAGGCAACTATCTAGATGAGTTAATGTACCCCCTGGAAGACCTCTAATTACCCCCAGGGTACACGTACTCCTGGTTGAGAACTACTGGTATAGAACAATGCTTTCCCATTAAGATTTGTGGAGGATCACCTGGGAGGTATGGAATGCTTTACATCATATTCAACGTGCTCTTTATAAAATTGAGCCTCTACACAGATTGGGGAGATAGCTTTTGTCCATCAATCAGCGAAGCCATTGTAAACTGTTCCCCCCAACCACAAACATGGATTTGTTTGTGAAACTCCATCCCTTTCCCCTCTATGCCCCAGTCACAAAAATAAAAATATTTCAACCTAGCCTAGTTCCATGCAGTTTGTCAAGGTTTATCTGATGACTGGCTGGCATTTTCTATGCTGATGTGCTAGGGTCCCTTAAGATGTGCTTTTTATGTTGATGTCATCTTCATTCCAAATTTTTTTGCTTACTTTCAACTAAGGCATGGCTTGAAAAAACATGTGTGGAACTAATGTTATTCTCTTTCCCCATTTGAATCAATTATCCAATCTACTGGCCTTTGCAAAGGTCTAACTTCAAGTCTACAAAATGTTGAATAAATCCAAACCACTTGTTGTTTCCAGTGTTGTTGTAGCCATGTTGGTCCCCGGATATTAGAGAGACTAGGTGGGTGAGGTAATAGCTTTTACTGTGAAGCAGCAGTTGGTCCAATAAAAGCTATTACCTCGACTACCTTGTCTCTCTAAAACATTTATCAGTAATAGAGCACGGAAAGCCTTGGAGGTTATCTGCAAAGGCAACTGTGAATACAAAAACAAAAGAACATAATCTAGAATGTCTTGGCTCTCTTGATTAGGTCCATAAAATCTAGTACAACAGTCTTCATAAATTGTATATGACTTCAGCTCTTAGAAGTCAATTTGTGATTGCAGCTGATTCACTCCCTCTTAAAATATGGAGGAAATCCAGCCAACTAATCTCATTACTAATAGGCCTACCTAAGTATCTCCATCTTCTGGGACAAACTTTGACACTCTAATGAGTTGGCCATCACGTTGCATTGTTCCTCCTCTTCTATCATTACCAAGTAATATATTGATGATTAATTCCTGATTCTTCCCCAGATGATGCCATATGTCTCACTCTGAGCTGGCTTGTCACAAACAAACAGATACATTATGTCAGGGGTATGGATGCTTCACTCACTTAGTGATTGAAGACACACAAAATGAAACACTTTTTTATTAAGGGAAAAAAGGCTATTTATGGATAAAAATGAGTTTTCTGATTTTTAAGAAGAGTGGAGAACATACCCAAGAGGAGGAAAAAGACCAGAGACTCTGATTTTAAAGGATTCGGTGTGGCAGCTGTTCCCAAAGGAACTATTTTTTCTCTTCTAATGTATTGGGTTATCATGTAGGATTTAAAATCATTATAAATAATATAGGTACGCAAGAAGATGTTTGAGCTTTGGATATATCCTTTTCTCTTTTTCTTTCTACCCTTCTTTCTCATAGGAAAAGGTTGATTTGACTGGAAAACTTGTTCACTTTATTTTTACGGTCAATGTGATTCTTGTTATCTATATTCTTGTTCTGGTAAATAGGTTGTATCTTGGCATACGGCCCTTGGTGTTTGCTTTTTTATCTGCATCCAAATGTTATAATCTCAGACTCTAACAATCAGGAAAAAATGGCTTTTTCTACATTTTTATCATTCTTATTCATCCATTACCATGTGTTCTGATTAATGTCTTATACATTTTCAGTACACTAGAATAATTAAATAATTATTTGAAAAAGTTATTTCCCTCAAATGGACATGCACGGAGTGTCAGAGGGCAGAGACACTGGTCTTATCATGGAGCGGGATTCATCTCTTGGCCATATTATTCCCCAAGTAACTAGATCCAAAGAGGAGGCCAGAGAAATGAAGGATAATGTGGTCAATTTAAGAGTCTGATTACACCCGGAGTAGGACAGAATACTAATTCCTCCACCAACCTATAATCCCTATATCGGGCAGTTTTCACTGTTCAAACATATGTACTCTGATCAGGTATTGTGGTGACGTTTTATAAATACCAGTGGATTAGATAGCTCAGAAGCTGTGAAGGGAGAAGGAAAAAAAAGAGAAAAACTGGTACAGGTGCATAGGTTGTTAAAAGTCAGGCGGCAGGACACCGATTGGGGAAACAAAACTTGAGGTTGAGAAATACTCTGAACGTGGATTTCCCAGTCCAAAATTGTTTGTTGCTCCCACAGACTTCAACGGAAATTTGGATCTCTCAGAACCTCTGAATATCAGGCCATTTCTATTTAGGTGCCTAAATATGGATTTCTGTGATTCATTGTATACTCCCTAGTTTGAAACTTTTTGCCAGTGTCTAATTTCACAAAAGGTGGAGTCTCTTCTCATGCCTGACAAAGCTTTTAACAGGGTGGAATGGGGTTGCTGCCACTACTTTTAACTTGACAGGCCAGATTCTTCTCTTAGCTGCAAGGTGTGGAGCCAGAGTATCTCCACGGAAAGTACTGGAGTTATACAGCGTAGCTGAGAGTAGAACTTGGTCCTGTAAATGTGGATTTGGAGAGCTACATTTTGCTCTTGCTTTCATTAGTGCTGAACTGAGGCCTTGGCTGTATAGGCAGTAATGGATTTTTTCCCCCAGCCCCTTTAAACCAGGTTGTGAGTCATGACAAGGATGCCCTCTCTCTCTGCTCCAGGTTGACAAGTTTTTGGATCCATGGCAGTCACTATTTGACAGAATCAGGGTATCCAAGGTACTAAGTCTAGAAATACAGTAGTAATGTTACATGCAGGTGAGTCTCCTCCTTTTATTTCTCCACCAAAAGTATCAGTCCCCTCCTCTACTGCCACTTATTGAGACTTTTGATAAATTTATAATAAAATGGACAAAAATCAGAGCTGCTGCTTCCCTTACAGTGTTGTTCAAAAATAACCTGGTGAGCACTGGAATGTCAGTGTCTTAAATACCTAATGATTTGGACATCAACCCTGCTTTCAGAGGCAAGGACCTGTAAACTTGAATGCTCTGTAAGGAACAATTATTTCTGACTTGAGAAGGTGACAGGACCTGACCCTTCCCTCTGCAGTCTTGTAAATAGTCTGAAAAGAAACATTCTTCCCTGTCTGCTTTATGCCCCAAGGCTCCAATCCGGCACAGACTTATGCATGGTCTTAACTTTACATACTGGCCTCAGATCATTCCCTGTTCGATCTTCCTTAACTAGTTTACTGAAGTTAACAAGCTAGTTGAGCTTTTTTGTACAGGAAGAAGGCTAAGGGGCCAAACTCTGCTGCTAAATGGTACCTCACTTACTCTAAGGGAAACTTTATGCTTCCCTGCCCAGTGACGATACATAATATGCACCCTTCATGTTGAGCAGACCTTATGTTGGTATCAGGATATCACACCTGTTAACCAACTTGGGTAAACAGAGCAGGAGCTTACTTGATACCTTCCACTGCTGAGCATGCTGGGCTCCTGCTGTCAGCCCTGTGTACTGGAAATGTATAGCACTGCTAGAATTTCAGCAGCTGTGGTCACAACTCCAACTGTTAGAATTAGGTGTAGCTCCAGCAAAGACGGTATAATTTCACCTGCTTCCAGTAGCTCTAAATTCAGCCTCTAATTCCTTTCTCTCTCTAGGGCACTATTTTCCACTGACTATGCTGCAAAATTCTTGGATTAAAAGAACGGGGGTATTTTAAAAATAGACTAAGTTAAAGATTTTTCCAAAGGGTGGCGCTTTGGTAAAGGAAGGCAGGTGCTAGACTGAGGAACAAAGAGTGACCACTCAGAGGTACACACCCACATGGTAACACCACTTATCACGCCATGTGAAAACCCAGTACTACTATTGCAAAAGCCAAGAATCTGTTACTCACCAGATATGTACAATAATTGTCGTTCTGCAAGACGTATTGTGCACACATACGTTCCATGACCCTACAGTGGAATGCGTATTTGCACAATCACTGGAAGGAAAACGACAACATTGTATCAACTTGGGACAAAAGCTCTGGGAAGTACTGTACCCAGTCAGTCTATTGTGCACACCCACATTATTTGGATCCTGAGGTTACATGGCAAATCTGTAACTTTTTGGAAAACGTAGGGGAAATTTCCTGATGGCTTGTGGTAGTTAAAATTTCCTTGAATTGCCTACTGGCTCAAGGGATCAGTCTGGATCCCTCAGGTTTCAAAATGGCTATGCCATTATGTCTAGTACCTAGGCCAAATCCAAGATCACATGTCTCAGGTGAATTAACTTTCCAAAGAAATAGGGTGAAAAAACTTAGTTCTTCATCAGCAAGGAGCCCGTGTGCAAACACGCACAATACAGAAAATAGAAGGTTTGTTCCTGGGTAGGGAATTCCTGCCCTGGGAATGCAGAATGTGGATTGTGGGCATCGTGCATGGGAGCACAGGCCTACAGCTAGTGGAGGCATGGAGGTATGGGCCCTGACTGGCAGGGGAGATATGAGGTACCATCACAGGTTGCGGTCTAAACAGGGACAGGACCTATGAGCACAGCGCCTGTGCCCATGAGAGCACACAACCAGGAACAGGGGCTGTAAACGCTCAAAGTCCTGGTAGGGAAAGCACAGCATGTGAAATCCTGGCCCCAGTGACGTCAATGTGAGTTTTGTCATTGCATTCAATGAGGCTAGGATTTCACCCAGGGTGTTCATGAGGTTCTGGGGAGCTTAGGGCCTGGACGGCTCTGGGACTTCAAGACTAGGATACACAGATGCATGGGGCCTGAAAAGGTGTGTGTGGAGGAGGGGTGAGAAGGAGGGGAAAACCTTGCATTTGGCTCCCAAGGCACTATTGTGCTTTCAGGGCATTTAGCGTTGTGTCTTGGAGCACTCAGTGTTACAGCAGCATTTCCATTGAGTGCGAAAACGTATCAATTGCTTAGAGCATTAGTTTGTGTCCAGTTTGGGACTTGAGGGTATTGACAATAGGCAGCTGCAATGGATAATTTCATATTGCCCATAGCTGTCCAGTAATAGCCAGCAACAACTACTTGATGGGGAGGGCCTTGCACCGGTGCAGCTCTTCTGGTGAAGACGCTCTAAGCTGACGGGAGAAGCTCTCCCGCTGACATAACACTGTCTACACAAGCGCTTAGGTCGGTATAATTTATGTCACTCAAGGTGTAGATTATTCACACCCCTGAGTGACGTAATCTGTAGCACAGACACAGCCTTCATCACTAGAGTCAGCAGTAGTTATTGGAATTACATCAGTGATGGATTTGACCCTCTCTGTGTCTTCAGAGACCTTTTTCTCTCTCCATCGAGCTTTCACATCTTTCTATTGCTGCTCCTCCTGCAAAGCCAACACACTATGGGACAGCAAGCTGGATTTGACTCTGGTTCACACATCATTGACAGTATTCTTAACTAAATTATAATAAACTAGAATATTAATTGCCTTTATCACAGCCACAAAGAACTCTGCTTGACGGCCAGAGCCCACGATGAGTTTGCAAGGTTGGCAGCTAGAACCCCTCCCCCTGCTTCCTTCCTAAATATAAAATGAGTTAATTGAATTGAGTCATTGAGACACAAATATGTAAAATCCATAAATGTGGAGTCTCGTGCCATATTTACCAACATTTTTTGTAAGCTTTGGGTGGGTTGCCCCTTCCCCCCCACCCCGCCCCTTTTCTTTCTACTGTGATAGACCCAGGCCAGTTGGGTAGAACAAAGTAGTAGAAGGCAGATATACTGGCCACTGGATTAGCAGTTTTCTGTTCCCTGAGTGACCAGAGCAGGGGCTCCAGGCTAATGAGAACACCTGACTCCAATTAACCTGCAAAGAATCAGGTGAGGCCATTAAGGTAATGTGAACACCTGACTCTAATTAAGGCCCCTCTGATACTATAAAAGGGCTCACTCCAGTCAGGCCAAGGAGAGCCAGAGGAAAGGAAGCACGGCTGAAGGGCTGGTTAATGAAGACACCCTCAAGCCATCGGTAAGGGAGCCCTAAGGTAAGGGTGAAGAAGAGAAGCAGGAGAGCTGTGGGGAACTGGCCCAGGGAAATGTAGCAACTCTGGCAGTGAAAGGTCAGCTGCCAACAGCTGCTACCATTAGGGTCCCTGGGCCGGAACCCGGGGTAGAGGGCAGGCCCGGGTTCCCCACAACCTGCCACTACAGAAATACCTCCTGGAAGACAGGTCCCATCAGGACAGGAGGCTAAACTGTTCGGGTATGAACCCATAGGGACAACAGAGACTGTGGGAGATCTCTCATCAACCTCCTTGCTGGCTTATGATGAAAAGGGCTCAGTAGACTGTAACCCTGGCCCTAGAGAGAGAAGGGCTATGTGGAGGGTCACAGTGAGCCTCTGAGGCTAGCATAAACTGCCTAGAAGCGTGGGACCCACGGGTACAAAGTCGGAGCTCTGCCACATTACCCTCCCCCAAAAGCCCTGTATCTGAACAGTCACAGAGTTCAAGGATTCAGAGTAGCAGCCGTGTTAGTCTGTATTCGCAAAAAGAAAAGGAGTACTTGTGGCACCTTAGAGACTAACCAATGTATTTGAGCATAATTCCACAGCTGGTCAATGTTGTTCCTGAGCCGTGGGAGGGTGCCGTCTCCCCTCAAATGATGAGAATGCTGCGACCCCTGCAGCTGTTGAGTATGTGACTGACTTTGTGCTCTGTAGAACCGGGGCCTCTGAGACAACTGTCAATTGCACATGTGAAATGTACTTGATCAATTTCGTGAGATATTTATGGAGTCTGAATTCCTTCCATGTGGACAGAGGAGAACCAAGTAGTAGTAAAAATTTTAAAGAGCACTGCTGCTTTTAACTCCGAGATCTAGGGTTTTTAGAGCCGAGGCAGAGGGGACGGGGTGGAATAGTGTGGAGCGGGGAAGGGGTATAGTGCATCGGCAGTGCTAGACCTGCCAATCATGGAAAAGATCATTTGATAGAAACAAAGATTAAGTGAAGATATTTTTAAAGAGCTCCACAAAATCAGTGGCTTCTCAGCTGAGTTAGGCTGAAGGGCCGCACTTTCCATACAAAGCAAAGTGACTTTGTAGCTTTACATTTCCTACTGACACATGGAAATGTGATTTGTGATTGAAAAGATGGCGAGTTTAATCACCAAAGGGAGTCGGGACAAAGCCTGCCATTTGCACACGGAGGAACAAGGCAGATGCAAAACAGATGTATTTATATCCTTCCATTAATAAAACAAGCCGAGTCAATCCGTACCGTTGTGCTAAAGTTAGAGTGCAGCACTCAGCATGTCCTTAAAAAGACAAAGTACCCACAGACTGGGACAGCTGCTCTCCGTGCAGGCACTGCACATCCTCTCTCTCCCAGGTGTGCCCAAAATCTCGAGACCATTCCAAGGGTGATCAGCTCACAGCAAAGCAGGAGCCGACTGTCACATGATTTCTCAACACAAAAGGTCAATTCCTGCCTTCTGGCAGCCATCTTGGGATATTGGCCACTGCGCTTTGGGTGTCAAGAAAATGCTTCTGCCTCCACTTTCACCAAAGAGTAACAGAAGCAGAGTGTGCATGGTTAGAAACCAAGCTCTCCTCAGGTCTATCCCAGGCCTTTGCAGACTCACTCTTGAACAGGCCTTTCCAAACGCCAGCTGTCGGATGGTGTGATCCTCCAACCTGCTCATCTAGACATGAATTCCCAGTATGTCTTTGCGAGTGCACTTCCGCTCTCTCGTGCAGGTTGTGAGCTCTTTGGGGTAGAATCCATTTCTGTCTGGATAGAACCTAGCACAATGGAGCCCACGTTTTAACGGGGGCCCCTCGAGGCTAATGAGATGCAAATAATACAACCCAATGCTGTTGATAGCCAGTGTGAGGCCAGAGGTTGAGACAATAGGACTGGAGAGTGAACCTGGAACATGTGGCCCCACCGTGCAGAATGCACCCAGTCTCTCTGCACCAGTCCGGAGAGAGACTTGCCATGGGAAATAAACCCAAGAGGGCAAAGTAGTAACCCCTCGGCCAGTGCTCCAAAGTCAGTGCTTTTTGAATCTCAAAAAGGGGCTCCCCAAATGGAAACACTGTTTGTGAAAAGAAAAAAAGAAAAGGGTGCTCCCCACTGGGTCCCAGAATGTTTCAGAGCCATCACTGTTATCTGGAATAACTGCAGTTTTCCTCAGCCAGCCACTAGAGGACAGACTGGCAGCACCAAAGTGCTGTGAAAGCAAGCCCATCACCGATTATTAAAGAGTTGGCATCACAGTGCAGTAGAGTCATAGATGTGAAAGGCCAAAAGGGATCATGGTAATCATCCAGTCTGACCTCCTACCTAACACAGGCCATAGGACTTCCCTAAATTAATTCCTTCATCAAGTCCAATAGCTGGGGTTGAACTAGAGCAGATCTTTTAGAAAAGCACCAATCTTAATTTAAAAAATTTCAGTGATGGAGAATCCACCACAACTCAAGGGTAAGTTGTTCCACAGATTAATTTCCCACATTTTTTTTTTTAACAGTGTGCCTTATTTCAATATTGAATTTGTCTAGCTTCAGCTTCCATCCATTGGAGCTTGTTATACCTTTATCTGCTAGACTGACGAGCCCTCTTTTTTTATCAGATTTGTTTCCCATATAGGTACTTATAGACTGTGATCAACTCAGCCCTTAACCTTCTCTCGGATACCCTAGACAGATTTAGCTCCTTGAGCTCTCTCTATAAGGCGTGTTTTCTAATCCTTTTATTGTTTTTGTGGTTCTTCACTGAACCTTTTCTAATTTTTCAAGTGAAGTGTGGGCACCAGAACTAGACACAGTATTCCAGTAACGGTCACACCAGTGCCAAATACAGAGGTGATATAACTTCCCTACTCCCACTCGAGATTCCTGTTTACATAGGCAAGGATAGCGTTAGCCCTTGTAGCCAGAGTATTTGATCACCCCTAGGTCTTTTCCAAAGTCACTGCTTCGTGTATGGCCTACATTCTTTATTCCTTGATGACCTTACACTTGGCCATATTTGAAACATACATTGTTCACTTGCACCCAGCTTACTAAGCAATCCAGAATACTCTGTATCAGTGACCTGTTCTCTTCATTATTTGACTCTCAATCTTTGGTGCATCTGCAAACTTTATCAGTGTTGTTTCTGTGTGTTTTTTCCAGGATGAAATTGTTGAATAGCATAGGGCCAAGAACCAGCCCTGCAGACATCAATAGACACACACCTTCTCAGTAATGATTTTCTGTTTGAGACCTATCAGTTAGCCAGTTTTTAATCTATTATGTATCATGTTGATTTTGTATTGTTCTAGTTTCTTAATCAAAATGTAGTTGGGTACCTAGTCAAATGCCATACAGAAGTCCAAGCGTATTACACCAACACTACTGCCTTCATCAACCAAATTTGCAATATAATGAAAAATGGTATCAACATAAACTAGGGGTGGGCAAACTTTTTGGCCTGAGGGCCACATTGGGGTTCCAAAACTGTACGGAGGGCCAAGTAGGGAAGGCTGTGCCTCCCCTAACCCTATCTGCCCCATCCCACTTTCCGCCCCCTGACTGCCCCCCCCTCAGAACTCCTGACCCATGCAACCCCCCCCACTCCTTGTCCCCTGACCACTCCATCCTGGGACCCCCTACCCCTAACCGCACCCCCCCGGGACCCCACTCCCTATCCAACCCCCCCTGCTCCCTGACTGCCCCGACCCTTATCCACAGCCCCGCCCCAATAGGCCCCCCTCTAAAGCTTCTTTCAGAATGCGGCCCAGCGAACATGGGTGGAGGACTCAGGAGGAGCCGTGGTTTCCCCTTCAAAGTGCTGCCTCTCTCCAGCAGGCTGTGCGGTGCTCCTCCTGAGTCCTCTGTCTGCGTTCGCTGTGCTCTCGCCACCCGCCTGCCTGTTCCCCTGTGGCTGCAGGTGAGCCTCCCTTCCTGCTCTCCCCTGCCCCTGCACTGCAGCCCCCTCCCACGCTGATGGCGCAGCGAGCTAAGGTTGCGGGGGGACAGCAGGGGAGGGGCCAGGGGCTAGCCTCCCCAGCCGGGAGCTCATGAGCCGAGCAGGAGGGGCCTGCGGGCCGTAGTTTGCCCACCTCTGACATAAACCCATGTTGACTGGTATGAATTGTTTTACCCTCTTATTTCTTCATTAATCAAGTCCGGTATCAGCTGTTCCATTATCTTACCTGGAATCAAAATTAAGCTGACACTTACTTGGGTCATCCCTTTTTAAATACTGGCACATCACTGGCTTAATTTCCAGTCCTCTGGAAATTCCTGTGTTTTAAGACCTACTAAAAATCAACATTAATGGGCCAGAATGCTCTTTGCCCAGCTATTTGGAAACAAGTTATCTGGATCTCCTGATTTAAAGAAGTCTAACTTTAGTAGCTGCTGTTTAACATTCTCCTTAGTTACTGGTGGAATGGAAAATATTGGATATGAATACGTTATCTTGCTTTTGCTCAAACATAGAACAAATACTTATTGGACATTTCTGACTTTCTTCATTATTATTGACAATTCTACTATTTCCATTTAGAAATGGACTAATACCTTTGGTAGCGTTCCTTTTGTTCCTGATGTACTCCAGAATTCTCCTTCTTTTCCTTAATCCTGCTGGCCACAGATTTCTCCTTGTATTCTTCTGCTCCCCTTGTCAGCTTTTACAATTACGCGTAATTCTGCCAGCACTATGATTTATTATTTCTCCCTCATTCTTAGGATCATTAGCCTGGAAACACATCTATTTCAAGGGCTAATAATAATACACTTGCATGATGTCTTTCATTTCAGTATTTCAAAGCACTTTATAAAATATGAATGAATTCAAACCTCAACACTTGTGTGCAATAATAGTATCCTCATTTTACGGGCAAAGAGGATCAGAGAGTTTAAAATTACTTGTCCAGTCTCCCACAGGAAATCTATGCAGAGCCAAGATTAGAACCTAGAACTGCTGACTCTGAGTCATGTGCTGAGGCCATGTGAACACAAATGGCAGGGTGGCTGGGTACACAGGTTTAAGGCCAAGGGCCCTAAAGACACTCTGGGCTGAAATATTAGCCTTTCACCCCCTAAAACTGGGTTCAGCTGTGGATTGCTTATAGGTGAAATAAAGTCTCAAATCATGTCCACAGTGAGTGGGTTTTTCTGCTTTTAAGAAAACACAGGATATAGATAGCAGGGAGTGCGGTAGAACAGGACTGGGAGATACAGACAGCTTTGGGGGCCCAATTAATGAACATGGTAGGTCACGACTGAGGTGCATCAGCAGAGCTGTGAGAGCGCCTCTCCTGCATCCTGGCAGTATTCTTGGCTTGACTTTCCTGAGCTTTACATTGATCATTTTTTAAAAGCGCCTCTCTGCCCTCCAAAGTGAGAACAGTGAAAGGGGAATGGGCACGAAAACCAACAATGCTCACAACAGAGAACCCGTAAACAAACACTCAGGACACATCCAACTGGTGTTTCTCTTTTATTTAAAAACAGTGCTTCATTACCATTTGCAAAGGGTGAGGAAGGGCTCCTCCCTTGCTTAGAGTTTATAAAAGCCAGCAACATGATCAATAATTTATACACATGGATAGTAATACAAAAAAAGGAATAAAAGCTAAAGATCTAACTACTCCGACCTTCACAATTCCAGCTACTTGATAATAATAGGAGTAACCCAATGAATACTGTATGGTCTGAAAGCTACTATACAATATGATACTTAATGAGAGGGGGAAGGAAGTTAGAGACGGTCACAAAGCCCTGGGATGCAGGTACTGCTTCTCCAGAGTCAGCAGAGAAATGGGACCCTGAACAAGCAGCTTGGGCGTCCTAGGAAATGATCCAGGGGAGAGGAAAGCATCTAATTTTGATGCCTCCTATGCCCCAAGGGTACCTGGCAATGGGAAGGTGGTGGGGAGACTGCATGAAGGGGCAAAGTCAGTCATTGCCACTGGAGGTTCCGTGGAATTTTAGCCTTGCATTGAAAAGCTCCAAGTCTCAGGCAGATCAGCCCGTGAGGTCAGTAAACTCTCCACCAGCTCCATATCGCTCTACAGCCCTGGTTCTCGTTTGCTATCGGCCCCAGGTTTTTTTTTGCTCCAGCTATTTACAAGCAGAATTGATAACATAAAAAGAAAAACAAATCCTATCCCCTGGGGTAAAAGAGGATTACTTCGTCACTTGAGAATGCAGCCAAACTGAGCTGCCAAAACTACAACACGCGCGCACACAAAAAATACTGTCAAGAGAAAAACAGAAGAAAGTGACTGAAGCTGAGATTATTTATGTGGGAGGCCAGATTCCCTTTACGAGATCACTCCTCAGGGAAGCAACAAACAGACCCCTCCCACCCACCCACCCCCAAAAAATATCTGGCAAAAGAGAGACTTATTGACCAGCTTTAGAATCAATCCTTAGATCACTGGCACTTTGCAGATTGCCAGCCAAATGAATACTCAGGTGGACGGCTTTATACATCAGCAATTTCCCTAAAGGCAAGGTTTTGGCTGATGTATTCTTACTCTGCTACCAATCTTTGCCGACTGGCTGCACTGGCACTGACCGTATTTGTCATCTTCCTGTGTAAGCTTTCACTGGTTGCTGCCAGAAACATGGGTAGGACAACAACTGCAAGTGGTTACACCACTTCTGGAATGTCCCCCTCCACTGTTCGTGGTGGCAACCGATTCTGGCATTGGACGTCTTAGTTCAATTTGCTTTGTAACCGGTGTGTGTTCTGGGAGGGGCGTTATATTGCATACTGCAAGCTACAGGAAGGACTCCACCCTGGAGGACACCCAAAGCCTACTTGGAAAGGACCCCATTTCACACACTGGCTATTACATTCCTGCATGCCTTGTCGACTGGTGATTTCATTATAGAATAAAATAAGTTGGGGTGGGGAGGAGATCAGTGGGGTGGGGGCAAGGAGGGAGGAGCTTTTCAGACAGTAACATCACCAAAAAATAGTGTTTTATGCAACAAAGAATCAAGTCTCACTCGTGTATACTACAAAATGTTTGACATTTTCAAGAGCATGACAAAATAAAAACACACCGAAGTTTACATTGGATGTTCACCTTGTTCACTAGTTTGTTTTTTTCTCCTATTTTAAAACAGTGCAAACAAGTAACACACTCTTTAAAAACCACTTCCCCCTCCGCCAAGGCATGGACTCCTTAGACGTGACCATACTAGAGGGGCGCAAGCAGCAAGTTATTCTCCAAGCTGCTTGTGTGGTTTCCCTTTGGAGCTGGACTCAGCAAAAGAAGAGTTCCCCAGAGCCAATATTTCTTTCCCTTCTTGAATTCCTAAGTGCTCCCCACACCTATTCTCTACTTGTCTTTTCCTTGGGGATTGGAGTAGAAGGGGGATATATGAAGATTTGCAAAGCCCCCAGGTGCCCACATAGCAGAGCTCAAAAAACCACAACAGCCAGGACCTCATTTAAGAATGATTCTCACCAGAAAGCTGCTAGGCTATGAAATCGTTTTATAAACCATTTTATATCAGTTAGGCCCTACCTATACTGGGATTTGAGACATTACTTAGATCTCATATAGAACTTTTCATCCATAGGTGTCAAAGGGCTTCACAAAAGGAGGATAAAGTATCACAATCCCTGCTTTGTGGATGGGGAAAACTGATGCACAGGGAGATGAACAGACCTGCCCAAGGTCACATGGCAGGATCATCGGTAGAACCAGTCTAGAACCCAGGTCTTCCACTCCCAGCCTAGTGCTCTATCCCACTGGACCACACTACTGTCCCCATAGCAGTGGGCTGTCTAAGCAAGAATATAATTTAAAAGCATGGCTTTGGCTAACATGGTTGAACTCTACTGTAGACAGGACCTCCATGACTGCCTGCCCTGTGAATGCCTGGTTATAAGAAATGGGTAACTGGAACACTAAGGGCTTGTCTACACACAAAAGTTGTATTGCTTTACCTACGCCAGTGTGGTTAAAGTCACACAACACCTCTACCGCGGACACAATTATATATATGTGCCTTATACTGATATAGCTTATTCCCATGTGGAAAGGGGAATAAGCTATACTGGTATAATGCACCTTTATACCAGTATAACAGCACCCACATTTGGATTGTACCAGTATAACAATATCATTAAAATCACCCCTCTAACCAAACTAGTTATACTGGTACAAACACTGGGGGACAGACCAGACCTAAGTGGTTAAGGACCTGAGCCAAGTCCTGTGTGACAGAAACTCTTGAACACTGATCATTACAGGACAAAAGTACTAGATGTTCCCAGTGACAAAAGCCTGCTCCACTTTTGTACCCCCATTCCCCTCATCCCTGTAATAAAAAGCCTGAATATAATTAATTCTGCATAGGAAGATATGGGCCTTCCTCAATCTTTGGAGAAATGGATACTTCAAACCAGCCAAGGCTTGGCTAATTTGAATGGAAATAGGTCCTTCGTATCATGAGCCAATTCATTAAATATCATCTGTGGAATCAGAGTCATTGTGTTTGCCAAGAGGGATGAAGGGAGGGATGAAAGGCTCTTGCTTGCCATGGCACAGAATTCATAGGAGCAACCATGCTGCAAAAATCCAGCTGTGGTAAAAGCTGTCTGGGAGGTCTTGGTTTTGGAAAGTATCACCTGGACTGTATGGATGGTAAATGTCTAAAATTATAGAACCAACTCCTGTAATCAGCAGGACAAAGGGATTAGCTTCCCCCCAGCCCGGTCACCATGGAGTAGGAATTAGGGAAACCCAGGTGCTAATACACTGAGGGGCCTAGAACAGTGATTAATAGATCAGGGCAGCCCCCACTGATGCATTAGGGGACTGGCCTTTGTGGATCAGAAGTTGGTGACAGTAGGTGGTAAAGCATTAGGTGACCCACCCCCTGCTGAACCCAGGCACTTATGTGACGAGAACCCAGATTCTCAGCACTAAGCAGGGTTATATCTGTCAAGCACAGACCCTACTTAACAGCAGAAATATGTTCAGCCTTCCCTACAGATGGAGAAGCAAAGGGGCAACCAACCACATGCTGCGCCGCCATGGTGCAGGAGGGCTCTTGAGAAAGTGGAGCTTGGCCTTTCAGAAGCTACAGTCAGAACCAGCTGAACTGAGACACATGAAAGCGGCCGAAGCTCAGGCTCCTGCCACTACAGCGCTAAGCAAGCTGTGGCCCCTCACCCTCTCCCATTCTCTGGCCCTACAGCATCAGCAATTTCTCCTTCCTGAGAGTAAGGAAAGAGACATCCTGTTTTCACTCCCCCCGCCACCCTAGGTGTGGCTATGATGAACTCCATTTGAGGCTTTTGCTGCGTCTCAGCTCCAGAAAGGAGTCTCCCACTCCCATCTGCCACAGGATGGAAATTGGCTTCCCTTCAATATGACACTAGACGTTCTACTGGAAAAAAAAAAGTTTCCCACTCAACCAGTAAAAGCCAAAAATCCCACCGACCCCTCATTTCCTTGATTTTGTGAAAGCCCAACACCCCACTCCCCCACCCCGTTTTCAATCTAACTAAAATATTTATATACAAACAACAAAAATTGTCATAACTGCAACAAACCAAACTTTGGCTTGGGGGAGAAAAAAAAACAACAACGAGAAAAGTGGCCAACAGGCTGGCAGTTTGGTGTCCCCTTGTTCTAGCTATTCCTCCACAGAATCAATAGCCTTAGGGTCTCTAGCTTAACTAATGTCTCCTCAGTCCTTCCCATTTCAGGCACCTCCTCCCTGCCAGGCACAGGGAGGACATGTGCTGAGGGGAAGAGCAAAGATGTGTGTTGTGCATGGTGGGTCAGTGCACCTCCCAGACAGCCCTGCCCACTTACAATGCTTAAAGTTCAGCGCATCTGCTTTCCTATTCTGATATCAACTGTTGACAGCGAAGCAAGTGTATGGTGGCAGGAGTTGAAAGGCTCTAGCTACAAATCCACACCCCACACAGCCCTTCTGGGAGTGAAAAGTCACCCCTGTACCAGTTCAGCTAGACAAGGGAGCCAAATGGAATTGTGCTTCTCTCTCTGTTTCTCTAGTGTCTAGGGTTAGATAAAGCTTCAGAGAATCTGCCTTTGATTGCAAGAGTTGCTGGGAGCATAGCAATAACTAACAACTGGAGGGGAGACTATTCCTCTGAGTTCTAAAATCAAGCTCAGATGTTGACAGCAACAACTCCCTGCCACAGTGTTACTCCTTGCAGCAACCTAAAAAATGCCTGCTTTTTAAAATAGAAGAGTCACTCCAGTTAAAAGAGCAGAAGGAAGATGGCCTTGGGAGCCATGGAGCCCTTCTAAATAGTCTGTAGTGTAAATGTGGACTGAGCAGTCCAGGTGCTCTTTGCAGGATACTAAGAGGCTGGGCAAATGGCCACTGGGGCTCTAGATTAAATATTTAAGGGCCTCAAATAGATCTAGCAGATGGGAGGTTCCTATGACTTCAGAGCTTGTACAAACGGCTTCTGCCTACCTCCAGACATCTGAGCTATCCAAAATCACTTCAGGAACAGCGTTCTGAAATAAAACACACTCTCTTCCCCTCACACACACTCCCCTGTCCCTCTGCAGCTGCTCCATGACTCATTTTTTGTCTTCACACTACTTTAATGATTTATTTGCAGCAATGCCGAAGTGGCTCATGGTGAATAGGGAGAGGGACCTTGAATGCTGAACCTCAGAGCAGCTCAGTGTGGCACCGATGCAGGGTTCTTCAGCCAGCTTCCTTCCCCATAAAGCTGCAAATGCTCGGTAAATCTAACCACTCCTTGATGTCCGAGACACAAGCACTCTCAACCATTGCCTCAAGCTCTGTCCTTACTGGCCCACGTTTTCAGCATCACACCAACCAATCCTCAAGGAAAGAAGGGAAAAAGAGGGGCAGTAAAGGAGAAAGACCTTAGAAAGCAGAGGAAGGACAGACAATTACAGTCCAGTAGTGGACAACAATCAAGGTGTGTGTGTGGGGGGAGAGATATCAAGAATTCATTTCAAAGTCTTGTCCCCTACTGCAGTTAATCGCCCAAGTCTTTGGGCAAGTTTGGGGAATCTTCTCTCACCAACTATACAGTCCTGACACCCCTGAAACTGTTCCAAGTGTGTGCGTGCCAGATGGTGATAAAATGCTGGAAGTCTCTGCATCTCCCTTCTTTTCAAATACAAAGAACTACTTCTCACCAGCATGTGGGTTCCAGCCACAGCCAATCAATGTGTCCCTCCAAAGGGCAGAAACACAGCAGGAAGAGGCTCTCCCTCACATCCTCCTATCTCACAGGTGCCAAGCACCAGACCCAGGTAAGTAACTTTGTCCACGATTAATTGCATGATATTGGTTCCTAACATCTTTCCTTATCATTAATTGCCTCTTCCGTGATTGGTAGGATAAGCTATGCACCAACATACAGACACGGAAATGCATTATTTTTTACCACAGTTAAAAAACAAAAAACAAACAAAAAAAGCACAATCTTTGGAACAAAAGAATTAAAGGCAGAAATTTAAAGGAAAAATACATATTCAAAGAACATAGTGAGGTATAAAAAAGTATTTTCTCTTTTCTTTTTTTGTTTTTCCTCCTCATCTTGCTATAGAGTTCCTCTACTAGTAAATATTGCAATAGCCAGGCCTCATGAACTGGGGGGGCTGTCCCACTTGCAGGGGCTCACGTCACTTCAGTAGGGGGCGAATCGGCTGTAGCCACCTCGGTATAAACTCGCCTGCAGAAGTTAAAGGATAAAAGAAAAGATGATTAGGAGCTTGGGGAGAGAAACATTCAAAGCAATGACAAAACCTCCATGAAAGGGATTGGAGTGAGTGCGCCCAGGTGTTGATCTACCATCTTTGGAGACTCCCACTGGCAGATGAGATGGGAAAGTCAGAAAAAACAGACACCAGGCTCAGGTGGGACAGCCTCACAGACAACCAGTTAGTTGAAAGTAGAGTTGAGCAAATCTCCGAATCCAAACAGCTCCAAGGATCTCAGAGTACAATTCTATGTTTCCTTTTTGGATGAACCCACTTGCATTTCAATTTTCATAAGAGCAGAGATACAGTATTGACTGGAAGCAGAGATGGTGAGGGTGAGTTCTGTGCAAGCTGCTCCACTCACCTCATTCCTGACTGGAAAGACAGGTTAGACCAGGTCATGTCCCCCACCACAGCTCTTCCCCAGCATCTCACTCCTAGAGTGACCAGATGTCTCGATTTTATAGGGACAGTCCTGATATTCGGGGTTTTTTCTTAGATAAGCACCTATTATCTCATCTCCCTACCCCTTGTCCTGATTTTTCACACTTTCTATGTGGTCTCCTTACTCACTCCTGACCTGGAACACCCCTTGCTGTTCCAATCCCAGGAATTCCACACCCCCAGGCACCTCAGTGTTGGTCTGCAATGCTTCCAATGCTCGAAGGCCCTCATGCTCCTTTCTGTAGGGGGTTTCCTCCCATTCTGAGCCCTTAAACATATAGAACTTGGGATTTAGAAATGCAAGAAGCACTGAGGATAAAGGAGAGCCAAGCAAGCCATCTAGGTCTGTTCTCTGCAACGAGTCCTTGATCCATTCACCTACCATCTTTCCTATATAGTTCTGCTTTGCTTTACAGAGCAATGCAGGGGCAGAAAAATGGCTCCTTCTACCTCAGCTAACCTGCTCTGTGTATGTATCAGAGTCAGATCTGACTTCAGTAACAAAATAAACTTTTGCTACTTTTTATTCCTCTGAGCCCTACAGAGCTGAGCGATGGAACTGGAATCTCTTCCTTCTTGTACAAAACAATGGTATACTAAGTCCCAAGCAGTGACACCTGTGGAAACCCACGGAAGGCAATGGGTGCAATGGCCCTGAGGGCCTAATTGTTTACTGACTTTCTTTCTGCCATAGCTGACAGGTTGCACTTTGCCAATCATTGTGTTGCTCCTCAGCAACCTCATTCTAGTGCCCAGGGGAACCAGGAACAACAACTCCATTGGCAGCTCTCTTGAGGCCCATGAGAGACAAGACCTTATTCTACCTCCCCTACCAAGAATTCGTATTCTTGACATTTAACACAGTTTTTAAAGTTAAGGGAAGTGGTGGTGAAAGGATGCCTTGTGCTTTCAAGCTTTGCCACAACAGTTTCTAGAGACTCCATCCAGTAGAAGCAGAAGCAGCCAAAGTGAGGGCGAGGGGGTAAAATGGGCCCAACTGGGGGTACTCCTGTCCTCAGAATTGTGCAGGCGAGATTGTCCACACACTCTGGGGGCACTAGGACCTAGGTGTGTCTTTCTGCCCTTCCCCCCACGTGGGCTTGGAAGAAAGCTATAGAGCAGGGCTGGTTAAGGGCAGAAATAGCCAAATCAGAGACCTTTGGTCCATAGGTTACGTCTACACTGCAATAAAAGATTCGTGGCTGGCCCAGGTCTGCTGACTTGGGCTCATGGGATTTGGGTTGCAGGGCTATAAAACTGCAGTGTAGACATTCAGGTTTGGGCTGGAGCCCAGACTCTGAGACCCTGCAAGGGGGGAGGATCTCAGAGTCCACGTTCCAGCCCAAGCCTGAACGTCTACACTGCAATTTTATAGCCCTTCAGCCCAAGTCAGCTGACCTGGGCTGAGACTCAGTGCCGTGGGTTTTTCACTGCATTGTAGACGTATCCTGGGAGAACTTTCTACAGGTTTGAGTGGACTTTTTCCACCCTGTGCTGATTGGCTGTTGGCTCCAACCCTTCCTCCTCCCTCACACTCTCTCTGCCTCAGCATCACCCCTGTTCTCCTCTTCTCCCCTCCCTTCCCTATTCCCCTCATTTCCCTTCCCTTCAATGTCCCCCTCGCCCTTCCTTTTAATTATCCCATCCTAACTGCACCCACCAAAATAAGGAAAAAAGCACTAACGTGCTGTTTGCCACCAATACATTGTTCACTCTGATTGTGTGAGAGACCCCTTCCCCCACCCTGTTTCTGTGTTGTCTAGTTAGCCTGCAAGCTCCTCAGGGCAGGGACCATCTTTTAATTCTGTGTTTGTACAACACCAAGTACAATGGGATCCTGGTCCATGACTCGGGCTCTTAGGCGCTATGGTCACACAAATAATAATAATAAAGCCACACTAACAGATATCACCCTATTGCTCTCCCCATCCCTCTCCTAAGCACCAGAACAACAAGACACTGCTCATCTCCAACTGCAGTAACAGATCTGTCAGGCAATACAGACAAGAGGGCATGGACTAGCTGGAGAGCTTCCTTGCAGTGAGAGGCCTCTTGACTGAAGAGAAAAGGTGGTCGATGGAGACTCATAGCAGCTCCTGTGCCCTGGGCAGCTATTCACCATAGCAGGAATGAGAGAAATGGCAGGAGGATAGAAAGAAAATCATACTTACCACAGCGCCAACTCCGTAGCTAGCGGCAGGGGCAAGAGCGTGATAAGGGTCTGCTGTGTACACCCTGCCATACCTGAGGGAAGGGGGAAAAGAAAAAATGTCACTCCACAGAGGGATTTAGATATTACTCTTTGACGAGAGGAAGTGGAAGGGTCGGGGGGGAAATGTTGTGCCCCCGCCCACACCTGCTTGAGGCAGCCCCACTCCAGAGAGCATCTATGGATACGTTGTATGAGATGGGATGAAAGAAAGGCCTGCAAGGAAGAGACACACAAAAGCCATATTCTCAATTAGCAGGAGCGTGGTGAGAACAGCTGGCATCACATTTAGTGCCCCTCCTACCTCTAGTGGTGCTATTTTGGAGGAGGGCAACTACTGGTATTAGGGCAGCTGCCATGATTATAGCAACTAAATGGAAGGGAGAGGGGAATTGTCCAGAATATGAAGACAGGAGTGCAAGCTTTAGAGCTGGATGAATTAGGGATTTTTCAGTTCGCTGACAATTCCAAAAAAATTTAAAAAATTAGTTTCAGGTCAAACAAAACCTTTTGTTTTGACTTCAAGTGTTTTTCTTAAAGTTTTTGCATTTTCAAAACTGAAGGAAATTTTCAAAATAAAAAGTGGTTTTGAACCCAAAATTGAAACATTTCAGTTTGAAATGTCAAAACAAAACATTTAGATTTTTTCAGATTTTTGGGAGGGATGCGGGGGAGGAGAGTTGGCCAGAACAATTTGGCAAAACCAACATAAATTCATGAAATGTTTTGGTGTTACTGAATTTGCATTTTTGACACCTCCCCTGCCCCTGCTTCCCCTCCCCCCCAAAAGTTTTGGTTGAAAATTTTCCCCCAGCTCTAGTAAGACTGAAAAGTCCCACCATGCATTTGAATTAATATGCAATTTTCACTGTACAGGGAGGTAAAAGACCTTATGGCAATTACTCTGATAATAATCCGAATAATTCCTTGCACTTATATAGAAGTTTTCATGAAAGGATCTCAAACTACTTTACAAGGTCATTTTTACCATTTTACAGATGGGGAAACAGAGGCACTGAGTGATTCAGTGACTTACCCCACAGTCACAGAACAAAGAAATTGGAATATAAACCATGTCTTGTGACTCCCAGTACCTGACCCTAACCATAAAACCATGTTGTCTCTTTTGGCAGAGGACCAAAGGGGTAAGGGAGAAACCAGGTTTAGTGCCCTAGTCCATATATCTGACAGCTACAGAGCCCAAGCCTGGAATGGGCCAACTGGACATTTTCCTCTAAAGTGTGTGTGTGTGTGGGTGTGGGTGGATGGGGGGGTGTCTTTGGGGGTGGGGGAGGGGGAATGAGCCAGAGTAATGAGATAGAGGAGTATTTAAAAGGAGTAGCAGTGCTCCACGAACCCCTGAGCATATCCAGTTCGCCCCATGCCTCCTTACATACCCATCGCTGTAAGCTGCTGCAGCGGCCGCAGCGGCCGTGGCTGCTGTTGCAGTAGCAGGCTGTGCATATCTGTAGGCGGCATATCCACCCTGCAGGAGAAAGGAGAACTGACTTTACAGATACCTGTCCACCAACAGAAAGCAAAACTCACACACACCACAAGGAGAGGAAGGGTTTCAAACTGCATCAGCTCCCATGTTACATCCATCACAACAGAGTCACCCTCTAACCCATCTGTGTTCTACCCCTCAGTAGGGTTGGGGAGAGCCTTGAATCAAAGCCTCAGTAGGCAGTTTAGTGAAAAGCATAGGCCGAAGGAAATCTCATACGGTCATTCGTGTGGGAAATTACAGCTGGTGTTGGGGAGGGGAAAACCAGGACAGAAAAGAGCTAAATTTGGCTGTTGTACCCCTATATGCCCCTCTGCCAGAGTTGGGGGAAGCTGCCTAAGAAGGGAGGTGTGGGCTGTGGGCAAAGGAACATAACAAGGTGTTCTCTTTTCCACCAATATGCACTTCAGAAAGAAAATCACCCAGGGAAACTCCTGCTTTTGTTTCTTTGCTGTGAGAGGAACAAGAAGTTTAGATATTCACCTGGTCCAGATACACAAAAGAATGATGAGTTAGCAAAACGCCCAGAAACTGAAGCAGGTGCCACTAGCTGGCATTCTCAGCAGAGGCAGCAAGGATTAAACGTTTACAGAGACTGAACAGGCCTTTTGCCACTTTGGGTTGGCCCCTTAAAGTAAGACTGAGGCATGTGGGGGACATCTGGGCATTATGTCAGGGAGGCGTGTGTTGTTGCTGTGGTCCATGCTATAGTTGCTCTGAGAATACACAGAAGCCTTTTAAAAGACGCTGAGATGCTACAGATCATGGGAGGTTGTTCAGAGAGTTAGTTACAGCTCCCAAGGAATAGGCAAAATTCATCCTAAATTCTGAGCCAAAGAAAGATTTGTGGGTCTCTGAGTGGAATTCCGGAAAAGCACAGACACAAGCAGTTCCTTCCTTTTCCCCCTTCTCGGGGCTGAGAGGGACCTGAGTAGTCAGGCAAGCGGCTTTCTATATCTTTCATAGGGCAATTAAAGGTAAGCTATGGATGGAAAGGTATATTCCCAATCAGAATGGAGACAAAGACCCGTCCAAAGAGGCTTCTAGTGTCAGAAACCAGGATAATGAACTTGGTGAAATGGGGATTCGATCTGCATTTACTGTATAACTTTGGACATGGCTTTTGTTAACCATATGGGAATAATATGGCCAGTGACTCCAGCTTGAGCTATTACTAAAGCCAGAAAACCTCAGAGACAGTTTTCAACATTTACGCAGTTGTATAGGACCAAATGCTGGTCTTACATCCTTCATCTCTGGATTGGGTTAATGACAACTTTGCCATCATTAGCTGACAAACTTTTGGCAAGAGGAGGGCAAAAGCAAAAACTCAAGCTCATATTCAATCTGAGGGAAAATACATGATCCTTCTCCTTGTGAAGTTTGTCTCAAAGTTTTCTTTTTAAAAAGAGGCAATTGGCTTTTGTTTAGTTTCCACTGCCTTAGTGGAGCTACTCGGAATGAAGGGTGGGGAGCTGACTGGAAGACAAGTTTGCAGATGCTTTCTTACTCTGGAGGAGGTGAAGATATAATGTCTAGGGTTAAGTTAGGATCTTCCTGTTAATGAGATATAGCATATTGCAAATCGTCACCCATTAAACCTTACATCATCTTTTTAAAATGGTGTGATGTCACTGCTTTTACTCTCCCACTCTTACCTGGCTGTTTTTAGTCCCTCCACTTAAATTTGCTAGGTTTTTGTACTTTACTGCTAATCCCCAAACACAAAAGAGAGAGGGTGCACGAGGCACAGTGAGACCCAGTTCATCCATATTAACCTTCGCCAACAAATGCAAGCAAAACTTCAAATTGACACCACCACTGTACTCTCCTAGTTTATGAGATTCCTGAATTCTTGGTATGTCTGATGTTCAGGCAGATGTAAAATTTACCCAGTTCCACATGTTAGTATCACATGCAGGGCAGCCTGCATCAGAATGTGCCCAGATTCTCACTCTCCCGAACATTTACTAGCCACATTGGAAATCGGCAGCCATGTTTAATGAGTGGAGGTTATTGTGAACATAACAGCAAGATGCAGTTTGAAACCAAAAAAGGTTTTCATTTATTCTCTTTTAACTTACATGTCATATAATGGGAAAAGGGACAGAGGGACTGGAATCAGGTGTGGGAAAGGTAATGGCGTAACATCTATTAATCAAATTAAAAACTAAGCATGCTGACAACTGGAGCTAACACAACCAGCAAAATCACCACGTTCAGACTCATATTGGCTAGTTCTATCTATCCCAGCATTCTCTTGGGACAGCGGTTTGTCCTAGGCTTCTACCACAAGCTCGGTGAAGTACACAGCCTCAGTTACTAGAGCGTGCAGCCACAACGACCTGCTATTACGGAAACAGTCAGTCACCACTGGAGCTAACATTCCAAACCCTAACCCTAACCCGCCCCCCGCCCCAAAATAAAAATGTCTCCCGCCCTAGCCCTAGCCCACGCCACAATGTTAATAATTATAACAAGCAATAACCCATCTGTTATATCAGAGAAGGGAACAGAGACTCCACTGAGATTTAGAGCGAGATGTTAACATTTCTTCTCCAACTGCACAACAAACAAAAAACAGGAGAAATATTTCATTGGAGAAATGAAGTTAAGAAACAGCTGACATGTGTACTGGTTTTAACCATGCACTGATGCAAAACGGAAGCTACTGTTAATTAAAAAAAAATTAAAGGCTACATGTATATACACACACAATCAGACCTGTGATCTGGAGCCGTTTACATATTCTATGTGTGTGTACAATAAATAAAACAAAAAACGAGGACTAACCTCACTATGATATGTTCCTGATCTAGGAGCAATGAGCATGGACCACTTCTGGGGATTCAGACATCTGGATATATCTAGCATTACCTAAGCAGGTCCGAATACACCAAAACAGGGGGAAAATAAAAGGTCCCATTTCTCACTCCTTTTCATTCCTTAATAATTTCTGGTGAGTTTTAGGACGTGTGAAAAACAAGGGGAAGCTCTGGGGGAGTTTCCTTCTTCAGCAGCAGTCCCTGCTTTTCCAAACCCAGGACCCACACATAGCTCCGTCAGTGCATCTCAGATCCCACACAGCTTGTCCAAAGCACATACAACGTCTCCATCCTGCTATTCCTGCCCACACACAACTTTGCCTGAAGAAAAAAGCGAATCTATTAACCCACTCATAGGGACGTACCCCCCATGATTTCTGATGCCACTCTCATTAGGTATTGTAGCTTATTTAAATTGCGTCACTACAGGATATTTTCACTGAACTTGCATGTTCATAAAAAGAACAGGAGGACTTGTGGCACCTTAGAGACTAACAAATTTATTTGAGCATAAGCTTTCGTGAGCTACAGCTCACTTCATCGGATGCATCCACTGTAGCTCACAAAAGCTTATGCTCAAATAAATTTTTTAGTCTCTAAGGTGCCACAAGTCCTCCTTTTCTTTTTGCGAATACAGACTAACACGGCTGCTACTCTGAAACCTTGCATGTTCACGTTACCCTATGAAAAAGACACCTCCTGAATAGCTGCTCCATACTTCTCCAGTGCTGCAGAGGGACCCTAATGGAGCCTACCCTTCAATGGCATAGTCCCTAAATACCCAAGGCAGCTGTGCAATCTCCACCAACCTAGTTAGCCTTTTTTAAAAAAACCATCCAAACTGTGTCTCAAAACAAATGAATGGGTCTGGACTTGTGAGAATGTGATGCCAGATACCTCCCTACCAGCAAGGCAGTAAAAAAGCTCTGCCATAAGAAGAGAGGAGGGGCAAGGAGAAGGGCTGTATGTATTTAGTGAGCATTCAATTGCAAGGAGAAGGCTCTTCTACAGCAGGTATGGGGTCTTTAGAGTGCATACTATTTTGGCTGGGTTGAGGGAGATGTGTGAAGACTGATGAGGACAGTCTAAGCACTGCTTCGGCAAAGTGCAGATTAGCTTCATTTGAGTTCTTTTACTCCCAGTATGTCTCAAATGCTGAGAGAAGTTGTCTTTAATGAACCTCTCCTCTTCTGTGGCTATATGGAGGGCCCTACAGGCTGATTCCATTGTCCTCATTTGTCAATCTGACTGGATTTTCCTAGGTTTGTGGCAGAAATCCCCTGACCTCAAACTGCTTTTCTGAGGGCCAGAGGACCAAGATAAGCAGATACCAGCCATGGCCCAGCAACAGAAGGATAAGTCAAAACATTCCCTTTGGATTCCTTTGCCAAAATTAAAATGTGGATTTTTTTCAGTATTCGTTTGCTGCTGCAAGTATCTGAAAATTATTTGATAACTGATGTAAGTATGAAGCTGCTGTTTGAACTGAAACAACATTTCAGCTGTCCACTGAAGATTCTAAAGGCAGATAGCAAGTGTTTTCAGTTGCCTACACTGCTCTTCAGCACAAAAAAACACACTCTCTCTTCCACGCAAAAGAGCCATATGGGGCAATCAAACAAAACAGACCATAAGGAAATCCAATTACACCTTACAACAAGCTTCCTCTCTCCTCTTTCAGTGCCTTATTATTCAGGCATATTAGCAGATGCCCTTTCTCTGGAGTGGCAGAGGACACGAGGGAGTGAGCAGAGAAGCGTGTTGCTGAGGTTCAGTACTATGGAGCATACCTCTAGGTGTCAGAGGTATTTCCAGAAACATGAAGAAAAGGACAGTCCATGCTGATGAGTGTGTCTATATACTCACTACCCTATCAGTTTTGGGGTTGCAAGTCCAATTTTAGGAACCCTTTGTTTTCTAGGCCTGGCGCGTCTTTTCTCCATTCCCCAATGCCTCTATAATTGAAGGTTAAAAAGCAAAAGGGGCTGGAATTAATTTCTAGGATTTCAGTATTACAAAGCTGGCAGGTAAGCACTGTGGATCGGCAGGTGAAAGAGGTGACAGGACAACAGCATTCACTGCACCAGGAGAATCTACATAGTAATGGGACAAGCATGACCTGTATTAACCCTTCCACTTAATTTTTGGAATGAAAAGCCACTTGGTGTGAAACCTGAACATGTGCAGCCCAGAGGTAGCAGGAGCTTTGATCACACGCTCACAAGTCTGCACTGTCCTAAAAAAAGCCTCTGTTCCCATCTCTAACGTGGCGCTGGAATGGTTAGTATAATTCAGTTTTTTTCCACTGCAATCCACAATCTGATTGGTTGGCAGGTCACACTGGCTCTCCTACCTGAGGTATTTTAGCGCTAATGATTGGTTCCTGTAAGACTATTCTATAACAGAACACAGGAAGAGCAGTTCAAAAAACACAGCTGTGGAAAGAAACAATCATACAGACACAGCCCACCGAGGGGCTCACCAGCCTTTTCTTTCCAGTGGATGCAAGCACGCTTTTCATAGATGGGAGTGGTCTTTATGGGTGGTTTGTTATCCCAGACTGACCCCATTGTAGGAGAAGCACTGTCTTTCCTCATGGCCAAAATGGAGCTATTATCCCCCAACACTGACCCTGGGGAAGGTTACTTTATAAATTCAGTTATTTTGCCAGACAGGAATGAGTCCAACAAGAGATGGAACCAGCCCTTTTAATAGAAGAAAGTGGCTAGCAGGATGGTTGCCCCAGAAAAGAAGAGGAGGGAGGAGGAAGAGGAAGACCAAATCAAAGTGTATGATACCTGTGTGGGAAGGAAAAGCAGCCAAAGCCTGGAACAACCCTCTTCTCCCCCTACTCACCCCATCCTGCCAGCTGCAGGTCCTTCTCCCCCCTGCTTTTCCCTCAGCCCACCCCTATCAGTTCAGCAGGTGTGAGGGCTCTTCACCTTAACTTCCGCCATCTCAACAACTAGGGAACCCTCTTTCCAAATCAGCAATCAGTGGCGGAAGAACCCTGTTCCTTCATCTGAAAGTTTAGGACAGCCCTCATACAGCAACTAAACGAATACAATCCAGTGGGAGATGAGGCACCAGCACCCATTCAATTTGTGCCAATCCAGAGTGGAAAGTGGGGTAACTCAGAAGTTCAGGCCGAGATGCATCTCTCTTGAGAACTCTAGCAATAAAAAGGAAAGGGATAAACCTGGCCGACCCATCTTCAGAGAGGCCCTATACTGAAGTCCCTGTTTTCCGTATTAATGGAACCTGAACTATTTATAGCAAGATGCCAAATAAATGGTTTTATCTGAGGGTTCTAGTCCCTTTTTTAGCGCTTAGACACATTAAATGCTGAAAGCGGAGTGTAACATGAGGTGGGCGTGGGGATTCTCTGCACTATTAAAGTTGCTGTCAAGGTGTTAAATGAGCCCCTTTTATGCATAAAAGGTGCAAGTTAAAGATCTGAAGGAACTTTCTGAAAAGAATCGGGAGATAACCCCAGTCAACATTTCCCTCTCAACAAGGCTTTAATGTGCTAGCCTGTGCAAGAGAAGCCACCAAGCACAGAATAGCTGCCCATTTACCTGCTTAGTCACTGCAAGGTCAGCCCCAAACTCATTGATCTACATAGATTAGAGTAAGGCTTTAGGAGTGACAGAGAAAAAACAGAACTCTTTCCTACATCCTGAAGTATTATTATAATGGAACACTTGACCAGGCAGGTCAGTTCCTAGGTGAGCATATGTGCAAGAGCACATGTGAATCAGGAAATGCATGTGTGTGCGCAGGCATGTACATGTGAGAGCATGTGTGAGAGTGTTTATTTGCAGACAGGCAAAGTATATACATAACACTAAGTTCCTCAGTGTTTAGATAGAATGTTTTCTAACGGTTGGGTTGGGAAAAGTGTCTTTACAAGGTCTGAAGCTCCATATAGACCAGAGAAGCCCAAAGGCAACCCTATCCATTACCCAGGAACCAACCTCTAGATGTATATCTTTGGATGTTCGGGGCACCATCTCCTAAGCAGTATGGAAACCAAGTTCAGCTATTCTGGCAACTCTACCCACAAACAAGACAAAATTCTTGGTAACTCCAAAGATACATCTCCACCTATTGAAGGAAGAGCTTTGCTGGAGCCCGACAGTTTGAGCAGGATGAAGGTGGGGACAATGAATGTAAAGTTCTTTGGTCTGGAGAGCACATTCCTATAGTGTGATTGTTATAATGGAACTTTCCATCCAAAGGAAAACTGCTCTCCTTACCTACCAATAAGAACAACCCCCCCGCCACTCCCCCCATGGTGTAGGAACACCACCCTCAATCAGTTCAAACATCAGTGCGCTAAGAATTCTGGATACAGATATGCTGCTGAAGTCACATGATAGGGCAAAGCCTTTTGCGGTGCTTGAGAAATTTACCAGGAAGCAGGAGGCTGCTGATTCTTCCATCTAAACATCCTCACATATACGTGCTCTACAACTCCCCTGGGGAGAAGAAAGAGAACCCTTATTCTATTTAGGTACCATTTCAACTAGTAAAATGAGATGCCAACCTTCACTCCAGTATCTCAGACTCCATTTTTAATCAGCCCCACGTCTTCTCCAGAGGAGTGACATCCACATCCCAATGGTACACGAGCTTTTGTAAACACAGAGCTCAGTTAGCTTAGTGCATGGTGCACAAATCAAGCCTGAAAGGGCCCCAAGAGGGGAGAAGAAGGGGGAGGGGAGAGGGAAAGGGAACATCTGAGGCTAAACCAGTCCTGTTATTTTTATATCCAAATTATGCAAATGAGAGAAGTATTGAGAGAAATTTTAATTTGCTAATCATCTCTCAGGTTGATTAGTAGCAGTGTGCATGTGGGGAGAGGACACCCAGTAAACTGACCCTGGCAATGATCAGGAAACCCATAGGCTTAGGTCTTGCACCCAGGGGCAAGCGCAGTGACAGAGAAGCATGCTTGCATTCTTAAATATATAATATATATATCCACAAGGAAGAAGAAAATCAAAGTAAATGATATTTAAAAAAAAAACAACAAATCAAACCAACCAAATAAACAAACAACAAGAAGAACAAAAAAGGCTGGCTTGTTGAAGGTTGGGGATGAGAAGGCTCCGGTGTGTGTACTTACATAGAGGTCAGCACCGTAAAATCCGTCCTGGTAAACCACACTGCAGAAAATCCACACAAAAACAAAAAAACAAAAACAAAAACAAAAAGAACAGAAAACACATTCCGGTTATTGAGGACGGCAGCATGCACATGCATTTTACACAGGCAGGTGATGTATGAATCCACAACCTGGGCTTTCTGGCAGGAGCGAATCAGCAAGAGAATGTGTGTGCGCACGTACCCATGCGGCCCCATGTCATCCTCCATGGCATGCAGGCGGGGAGGGTGGGGGGATGGGACAGTATGCATAGGGTGGGAGGGAAACAGCCTTCATATTGTATAATAAAAATAGACTCAGAAAGACCTGATGCCCTGAAGAGGAGAAACATGGGTTTAGGAGCCTCCACCCTGGTTATGATCCTGGAATTACTTTAGTTACTCCCTAAACACATGGAAAGACTGGCTTCATGGAGTGGGTTTCACATGGACTAAAGAAGCCCTTTAGAAGCAGTCCCACAAGGGCTAGAATCCACCTAAGTCAGAAGCACATTGGAGAAAGCTGTGTATAATTCTGTATGTTAAGTTTTACAGGGCTGCATGACTGTTTCTGATATCCATACATCACCTGTTTTTACCCTGCACATTAGACATGCGATAAGATTTGGCTGATCACACAAGCATGCAAAGTATTATTATTCAGCATCTTAAAGAACCGATGCAACACCTCAGGAAAACAAGTCAATCAATTCTGATCAAAGTAAACACAGAGAAATATAATTCAAAAGAAAAAACCAACAATACCCACAATGCATTGCTTTCACAAGCAGAGATAATGAGCTAAAAAGGTTAAGTGATTGGTCCAAGGTTCAAGAATTGAAAGGTGCAGTGGGATCATCCCTGATAGTAACGACACATTCCACAGCAGAGAGGAGCAACTGGAAGGATGGAGTGGTGCTCTCTTTGCTTTATTGGTAACTATTAGTTTCTCTCAGAACTTCAAGCCGCAAAAATGTCAGACCAGGGTCTGTGGTTCCCAAAGAGCCACTCTTACCAGAATATTTGGCAGTGTAAGGTTGTAATGTAGCTTGCTTTGGGGATGAAAATTGGGGAAGGACAAGGAAGGAAAAAAGGTATTCTCCAGGCCGCCCCGCCGCCCCCTCCACTCCTTGATATAAACACACGCTTTCATATTATACAACTTTCTCCTGTTTTGTCCTCTGGACAGTTCAGTCCTAAGCCACCCACACTTTAAAAAGCATTATCTCCACCATCTTTGAGACTGATGGGGGCATGTGTATAACTTACCAATAGCATTACCACAAGCTAGAAAGAGGTAGGGAACATTAGCTGTAATTTTTTTCATAGTATCAGCTGGAGTGTAAAATGCTGCCAAAATCCTGACACCCTGATTAAAACACCCATCTATTGTAAAGTAGAGAGAGAGGGGTCAGGATATCTTGCAAGCAGACTGTAAGTTATCATTAAAAATAATGGAGCAGTGTTAGCTACAAGTGAAGTCTTTTGGTAAAATTTTGTCTCCTCCAAGACAGGTGCAATCCATTCCCCATGGACAGAGTTGCATTGGTCTCTAAGTGCACTAGATGTGGAGATGAAGAGACAAGATGATATACCTCAGCAGGAAGAAGTGGGTCATATGGTGTTTGTAGGAACCAAACTCTAAAACCACAAAAGTTTGGTTTCTGGGGCTGTGACTTAAATTGTTAGATTTTCTGTTGTCAAATGTGTTTTATTAAGCAGGTCCCCACTCCTGCATGAAGGATAAACACTTGACAGAGACAGTGATTGTTTTATGAATAGGTTACCATTTTAGTAAAAATATTTTGGAGTTCATAGGAATTGCCATACTGGATTATATCAATGGTCCATCTAGTCTAGGATCTTGTCACTGACAGTTGCCAGCACTGGCTGCTTCAGAAAAAGGTACAAGAATCCATGTTGTGGGATAACTTGTCACTAGAGAAAGTTCTCCTCCGTAATCCCTAATAAATTGAGATTGGTTTATAACCTGAAGTTTGAGGGTTTAAATCCCTTCCAAAACTCTTGGTATTTTTTTCCTCCCTTCTTAGTATTTACTATAACAACTCTGGTTATTGAGGCTAAAAACTTAGCAAGATTCGAAAAGGGACTGGACATTTATATAGCTAACAAAAATATCCAGATTTATTAATTCATTAATGCAAACAAATTTTTGAAGAGATATTCATATATTTTAAGGCCGGATGGTCCACTATGTTTATCTACTCTGACTTCCTGCATTACACATACCACAGAATTTCACCAAGTGGTTTCTGCTTCAAGCCTATAACTTCCATTTGAGTCATAGCATATCTTTTAGAAAGACTTCCACTTCTACCTGCACCATCACTTCTTTGGTCAGGAGCACAAAGGACGATACTACGCATGTGCAGGTCAACCGACACTGCTTGGAAAAACTTGCAGATTCAGCCGCATAGTGCACGTGCGTACCCACATGTGGAATACACATTGGGCCCAGCATAGAAGATGGAGACTCCGTCACATTCCTAGGTAAATTATTCCAGTGGTTAATTATCTGCACTCCCTCCCGCCCCCACCCCCCAAAAAAAGTGCCTTATTTCTAGTTTGGATTTGTCTAGTTTCAGCTTCCAGACACTGGATCTTGTTATGCCTTTGTCTGCTGATATTAAAGAGCCCTGTACTATCATAAATTATTTCTCCACATAGGTACTAATAGGCTGTGATCAAGTCACTTCTTAACCTTCTTTCTGTTAACCTAAACAGATTGAGCTTTTTTAGTAAGATGTGTTTTTCAATTCTTGTAGCAGCTTTTTTCTGGGCCCCCTCTAATTTCCCAACATTCTTTTAAAGGCATGGCCACTAGATAGGGACATGGTATACCAATAATGGTCTTACTACCATTTTATACAAAGGTCTAATATCACCTCCCTACTACTTCTCAATATTCTTGTGCTTGTACACTCAAGGATTCCATTTGCTCTCTTAGTCCCTACGTTATACAGTGAGTTCATGTTCAGTTGGTTATCCATTATGACCCCTAAATGTTTTTCTGGTTCACAGCCTTCCAAGATGTAGGATGGGGAACTGTATGTGTAACCTGTTTCTAGTCCCTACATGTATGACCTGCAATTAGCAGTATTAAAATGCATGTTCATGCAAATTTTATTAAACCTTATGCTTCAGGTCTTAAACCAAATCTGTAATTACTAGGGATTAGGAGGTTTCTTGCCCCTTCCTCTGAAGCATCTGGATCTGACTACTATCAGAGACAGGATACTGGGATAAATGGCCCTTGATCGTGATTCAGTCTGGCAATTCCTATTCTTGTTATCTGTATAAATGTCTTACCTTTTTGAATCCTGCTAAGCTCTACGCCTGAATGATATCTTGTGGCAATTATTTCCACAAAATAATTGTGTTTTGTGAAAAAGTATTTTCTACTATCAGTTTTGAATTTTCCACCTTTCAATTTTATTGAATGTCCTCTTCCTAAGTATCCATTTTATTTTAGTTACTCAAGGCTTGGTTCTTGGTTTCATGGTCTCATCTTTCCATTAAAAGGGTAGGGGGAAGTAACTGATGCATGATTTGGTGCCAGGAATGTATGCATGACACTAAGCATTCACGGTCAAAAGTGGCCTGATGTAACTTCAGTTGTAATACTGTTTCTCTCCTACTGTTTTTTACAACATAAACTGCTCCACATTTTAAACTCTACAACGAGGAACCACCTTCCTCTGTAAGACATGCAATGTTGGAGACCCAGTCTGTGAAAACAACAAATGTATTAATTGAAACCTCATGTTTGTGTCTAGCACAATTCAGGATCATTTGAGAGTGCAGCTTGTTTACTGCTGTCTTCCAGTTGTTTGCTGGACAATTCACTGCACATGAAGACACATGAGATCAATCTGTGGTGTCAGACAAACTGAATGAATTGCAAGTACATACAGTCATGAGATATTATTTAGAAGGGATGGTCACTGGTGCATGGCCTGTATTCCAAATGTAAATAACTCCTTTGTACAAAGATCGGGTTGGACTTAACCAGTCAGTCATAAGTGCAGAAAAGCTATAAGGAGTGTTCTCCCAGTGTACCACTGATGACAGCCTCTTGCTAGGAATGCTCCAGCCGTTACTATCAGGGATAAAGAATAAAAGTCCTTCCTAAAACAGGATAAAAGTCCTTCTAGACAGTAGCACTTAGCTCAGTTTTGCTTGTGTGCTTCACTCTGGAGCACTTCCTGATAAAACAGGACTGGGTCATTATTACAGTAACAAAGATGGACAGAGGTTGTAGGTCAGAGGCCAGGGTTAGAGAACATAGGATATAAACTTGTAATGGCAATGGAAAGAGACGGATCTGTGTAAGAGGGATGATCATCTGAAAACTCAGTGAAAAGAACACCATTGTGAACCCCCATGTGCTCAGGCAACAGGTTCCCCACCCCAGGTCACTGGACGTACTAAGTCCAAAATATTTATTTGCATAATGTAGGATGCAAAGCCATTCAAATTATTGCTATATGTTATTGCTGTAGGGTCGATGGATGTCTAGCCACTCCAACTCGCTTCATTGAGCTCTATTTTAAATGCCAGATTGGACTCTGCAAAGAATGGGCACAGTAACCCCCATCTTAATCTATTACACAAGGTCCCCCACGCTGATCAGTGCATCCAAGGGCAAGGTCCAAATGTACTGTGGTATTAGGAGACTTATGGTCTATGCTCTCCCCCTCCAGAGCTGACCTAATGAGGAGAAATGGGAGTTAGTGTCCAACTTTCTTGCTCTCTGGGAGGATTCTCTCTCACTCAGATTCCCTCTGTGAAAATGTGAGGATGTTGCCTTGAGAACCGGGCAAACAGGCTATAGGGGTAAGTGATGTGAATGAGGCATCCTCAGATTCAAACCACCCAAATAAATCCAGCAATTTACACCTTTCAAACAGAATAATTTGTTGCTACGGAATTCATTCCACTACACAACTAATGAAAATCAGATGGTGAAGGATGCTAGATCACACATCCATCAGTACTTTATACCATTCTTATTATTTGAAGCATACTGCCGTTTCATTTTCCCTATACTCCCTCTCTCCCCACCTTAATTTAAATGGACTTGATTGATCTTTGTTTTAAACCTTTTTAAACTGTCTCCAACAAAGAAAGCAAATCCATTGTGGGTAACTGGCTCTCCTGTGCCCTACTCCCAGATGGGGAGGCATGAAGGTAGCGGATAATACTCCCCAATCCTGGATAACAAAATACAAAGGAGTGAAGAAAACAGAACCTGCCTCACTCCACAGACTTGAGACCCTTTCTTTGTCCTTTTTCATAGTGTCAATGCTAGATGAATTCCACATGGACAAACTGCTAATGCATAAGAGAAGGAACCTGCTGGTACCTTACGCAGTTGCCATTAGTTACTAGTGTGTCAGGATACTGAAATGAAGTGTAAAGTATCTAACACAAAAGATTTTAGATCTGCCTTTTTTTGGTGTCATTGGGTGCAGAATACTCTGGTGTTGGTGCATCCTGACTCTCACCATCCAACAGAGCTCTGATTTTTATCCTTGGCCAATCAGCTGTCTCTCAACATGGTGTAGATCACACTGTTTTGGTGTCCAGTGCTTACCCTGGGTAGGCAGGGATGGCCGTGGGGGGTACTGCTCGGACTGCACCGTATACTGTCCGTCCTCGGCCCCTCAGGTGTGCTCCCCGGAACGCAGCTGCTGTGGTGGCTGCAGTTGGGTAGGGGAAGCCTGGAACTGTAAAGACAGATAAGGAGAAAGATGAGAGGGATCAGAACTCCTGCCCAATTCAAAACTATCTGTTTTGAACAAAAATAATACAATAGGCTCCAGAGTTATGGGATGTTCCGCATCTGTCCGGCAAAGGGGCATACTTACAGCCCCATAGAAAGAATGTACCTCCTGCTACATCACGACCCAGAAGGAGAGGGGGGCTGCAGAGTGGCCTGGCATGCAAGGGGTTAATGTTGTGTCATGCCTTGCTCATTGCAAACGTGGTACAATTTCCCTCCACCCCCATTTTTGACACTGCCATGCAGTCTGGTTAGAAAGAGCCCGAGAAGCACAGAGAGTTGCTACCAATATAGCAGGCGACTCTTCTACATTTGGATGTGGCTCTTTGAAATAATTCAGCATGAGCCCCTTAAATCAGTCAGTTGTCCTCTTCCCTTCCCCCCTTTGCCATCCCCTCCCTCCCCATGTTCAATTTAAAGCCAGAAAGACAGGATAACCCCCATGTAAGGCAGCAGAAATTCCCCATTAAGTGCCAGTTTACCAAGAGCCCATCATCTTCTAGCAAATGTGACCAGTAACCGGTTCCATGTGTATTGGGCCCTGTTTTATTACACTTCATGCTGGAGTAAACTGGCTTCGGGGCAAATTAGGTCAGAATCTCGGAGGCAGCTACAAACAATGCAATAACAGATACCCAGAAGGAGCCAGTCGCAAGGCACAAATTCAACCCAAGGTGCTTCCAGGCGCATGCCCTAGGGGGCTTGCAGTCGACTCACAGTTTAGCAGCTTGTATAATATGTACTTTGGGGATTTGTCTGTTTGGTTTCTTTGGTTTTGAAGTACAAGCAGTGGCACTCTCTTCACACTCCCCTCCCTCCTGCTCTGCACCTTCCTTATCATTTCAGAAGCCCCTGTCAAAAGCAAGCATGGAAATGCACTGCAAGATGAAACGGTCATGGCCACTGCCCAGCGTGGGGGCTCTGGCTGGTGGCAAATCTGTCCCCAACAAAACCCATCCTTTCAAGTATATATCATACAGGCTGGAGAGAAGAGGGCTAACAGATCATTGTTTACTCAAGCACAGTAACAATACAGGGGCCAATTGGGGCTACTTACTGATTAAAGGAATGTAAGTGTTAATACCCCCCCTTCCTGACAGGGGCACTGCGGCGTCATTGCCCAGCGAGACATCTGCTTGAAAGCTGGATGCTAATTTAGTTTTAAAAAGAATAAAAAATGTAAAAAGGTTATAAAGAAACAGCAGACTGTGAACACAAACAAACACCACTGCAGTTAAATGGCAGAAATGGAAGTGTCTACTTAAGTTCTACCTGCGTATAACTCGGGGCCGTACACTGCTCCAACCACAGGGCTCAATTTCCAACCTGAAAGAGCAAAGATGGCAATGAGTGCTGAAGTCCATACCAGGAAAAACAGTGGAAAGGGTGTGGGAAGAAAATGAGCCTTGCATGTGAAACTCAGCTTTAGGCACTTCTCCCATTACTGCTTCCACCGAGGTCCCTGTGCTTTTGAACAGAGGCAAACTACCTTTCCTAATGCCAGTGTCCAGATATAGACCGTTATATGGGAGGTATAAGCAGAACACTAGCTGATCCACTGCATAGTAACCTCTGGTCTAAGCTATAAGAAACAAAACTGAGCAGAAAGCCAACTGCCTTATACATATATTCACTACAATCCCCATAGTTGGCCCACAAGACGCGTTCTCTCTGTGAATCTTCCTGTCAGTTCTTATTATTCTATATGTTCATTGGGAATCTTGAAGATTCTAACTATGTCTAAACCACTGGCTCAATCGGTGATCTCAGGCAAGTCACTTTACATCCCAATGTCTCAAATACACTAGCTATGATATTTACTGGAGTGTCACTAAAGACAGCATGGCAATTGAATGGCGATTTCCCAGGTAACAATCACACAGAATATGTTGCACAAAAGTATTTCAAACAAACAAGTTTGTTCATTCCACATTTTCTCTTCTCAGTTTTATTTATATTTTGCTGCTTTCTCCATGTTGCATCCCCCAGATGCAATCTTTCCCAGAGAATCATTTAATATAATCTGTACAATGGGCAAGTATTGAAAATCATCAACACAAATACACAAGAGAGCAATGGTTAAATAAGCTAATAATGAACCCGGTGAAAAGCCTGCCATTGTAGAATGGACATGAACTGAGGCACTTTTCCCAAGTGAGCAGAGCTGGAAAACCTGTTTGTCTCCACCCATACAAACCAAAAAGGGAAGAGAACTGGGATTAGGGTGGGCCCTTTAAAATGATCAGGTCTGATTTCCACAGAAAAGTCTTTACTTTTCAGGGCAGGCCTCATCTATTTACTTAGTTATCATGCAGGTTTTACTAATAAATATCACATATCCTTCCTCCACAGGAGTCCTAACTTACCACACTTTAACTACTCAGCCCCATCTTTGAGGTCTTACAAATCACCTTTCTGGTGTGATTTGATCACAGCCCACCAATGTCACTACTTAATATGCTGGGGTGTAATGCTGAATGATGTAATGCACACCCTCTTTGCAGCACTGGGCGTATTACCTGTGCACTGCCAACTTTGTGAGCAAGAGATTAAGATGATGGGTGCTAAGATAAGAACCTGGATAGACAGACATGGATTTTAATTCCCAAACCTAGTCTCTCTCACATGGCAGTGAAAAGCACTAACTAGTACACTCATAAACTGCCCAAATACCATACACCTTTACATTATTTTAACGTAGACTTTATGGGTTGACAAACCAAAAGGATGCTCTTGCCAGTCACCCTGGTCTACATGTCATTACCATGTAACCCTATACATTCTCTGTCCCTATTCACTGAGTAACACAGCACAACCACTTTGCACTTCCATAGTGACTTCCCACCACAGGATTTCAAAGCTCTTTACAAACATTTATTGAGCCTCACCACACTTGGGAAACTGACACAACACAAATTAAGTGACTTGCCCAAGGGTACATAGTAAATCTGTAGACGAGGCAAGAATAGGACCCAGATCTTCTGATTTCCAATCTTCTGTTTTAACCACCAACCCATGCTCTCTCACTATCTACTGTATGTTTAACTTGAAACTGCACAGAAGCTGTTTGGGAACCTTTTCAGTGCAACTGGGGACCATTCACTATGTTCCAGGACAACTTTGTGTACCTCAGTCTGTCCCAGGACAACTTTGTAAACTCCACATTTAATTTCACTGGGGGGTGAGATTTAAAATATACAGCTTCCAGTATAATGGTGCTCAGTTCTCATAACACAACATGTGCACTGTATAATAAGAATACTGCTGTTTCTATACTATGCTACATAGAGTTGCTGCAGAGAGATTGGTAGACAACAGACCCAAGACTTCTAATCAAGACAGAGTTCTTCACTCCACAAAACAGCTGAGTCATTCCTTATTCAAGTTCCTTGGAAAACTGTTGACAATAGGCAAGTTCTGTGAAAGACAAACTGTTTGGTGCCCCAGCTTTCCTGGCTGCAAGGAGAGAGTTATATTTACAGCTAAAAGTAAGGCCCAGATTATTTTAAAAATGAGCTCCTAAAGGTGGGCTCCTAAATCCACAATTAAGCATCTAAATAAGTGACCTGAGTTTCAAAGGTGCTGAGCAGCCAGAGATCCCACTGTAGTCAAGGAACAATGAGACCTTGTAATAAGGTCTTGAATTTGAGGCTGTAGAGTTTGTCATCACACCTGAAACCTTTCAGGTTAGGATTAGCGCAAACATTCTCTCTTACCATTTGCATATGGCGTGACCATCTTCTTATTGGTCATCACTCGCGCTGTTGCATTATTCACCTAAAAGTAAGAAAGGGGCGGGGGAGGAGAGGGAAGGAAGCACAAGACGTTAGGGAAAATTATAACTTCCTCTCCAATATCACATACCCTATACATCTTTGAGCAAAGAAATCAAACAGCTACTTTTATAAAAATGTAAGATAATTTAAATTACTATTAGAAGTTGTCATTTAATTGTAAACGTTACAGCTAATTGTGGCACTTTATGCATTTAAACAAAAGGCCAACGAGAGTAAAGTTGGGATTCTCAGACATCCTGCCACCATTAAAGCACACTGGGTATCTGCAGCTCACCAGTTGGATGGGCAAAAATCTAATCTCAGTCCCACTGGAGTGGTAAGGATGGTGATCTCTGCAGCTGAGGCAGAGGACAAACAAAGCAGGTGATGAATAAACTAGCTTCTTTTAGAAGCCCACCATTAAATGTGCTAGACCACAATCATCATAGACAAACAGGTCTTCACGAAGAAGAGTAATCTGGATTCCAGTTGTCTTGGATTTAATCTGTCTAGGCCAAGAGAGACTTTTGGAATCCTATGAGACATTGGCCTTCAACCTAGTTTCAAGATGCCCTTGGGTTACTACTTTGTTTATCTCTGATTTTAAAATTCTCACAAAAACCTCCTAAAATAAAATGCAGGGGTGTAGATGGGTCTCCTGGTTTCACTATACCCTCCACCCTCTTTACAGAGCTCCGTATAGTTCCAAGCATTCTGAGTGCTACAGCAAGTGGGTGTTACAGCAGAGGTGGTGCTGCTAAAGAAAGAATGGATGGGGTTTGAAAGCCAAGTTACTGCAGCCCTGTGTCAGACACAGCCTCAGAGTTCTTGCAAGGAGGGTGAAGCTTCTTAGCAGGAATCAATGATCTGTCAAAATCTCAGGCCAGAATGGAACTGAGAGGCCAGAGGAATGAAAGAAGCCTGCCTTAAGGAACCCTTTGGAATTTATGGAGTGGTGAGCCTGTGCAGGCGAGGGGAGCCTGGAACCACATTTACTCTAGTTTTGGCCCAAAAACAATATAAACATTACACATTTAAAAAAGAAAGAATGGGAAACAACAATGATGAGACTGAGAGCATGCAGTTAAACACACACAGATAAAAGAAAGGGGAAAAAAAACAATTGACTGGGGGGGGAAGGGAGGAGAAGAGAGGGTCTCACAGACAATCATTAAGATGGAGCCAGTGCCTGAAATCAGCTGCTACAGCAAAGTGCAACACAAGCACTTAAAGGAAAAATTGCCAGAACCAATCAGAAACCACCAGTCAGCAAAGAGAGACCAACAGCTGCATTTAACCGAGTAAAGAAATAAACTGGGGAGGGAGGGCATGTGGTGGAGGGGCGCGTAGAGAGAGAAAGAGAGAACAAACAATCACAGCTACAAATAGGTCTGGGAAAGACAGAGCAAGAGAAAGAAGGGGCAGGAGAGAAAGAGGAGGGGATGGGTGCATTAATAAAACCAGCCAAACTGGAGTTCAGTAACTCTGAGTAAGATGTGCAAGGGGAAATCACCATGAAGTCAGTAATCAAACAGCTCAGACTGCTACAAAACGATACGTACATCCAAAGTCCAGGCGGCATTACTCAACAGCATTGAAAATAAAAGAGGGGAAAAGGGAAAGGAGGCAGGTGGGGACAACAAGTCAAATCACATTTTGTAGTGTTAATGTGAGATGGCAGATGGATTTTTTTCTTTCTTATTTAATTTTGTTTTTGTAACTTTAAGAAAAAATTTAAAAATACAAGCTTCTTCTCCAGTGCTTTTGTTTCACTTACCGCCAACTCGTACCATCGCCAGCATTGTGTATAGTTACCATGGAAAGAGTGAGTCAAGTGAAGGGCCCTAAACGCTAAACCATCGAAAAGGGAAATAAAAAAAACAAAAACAAAAAAAAAAGCAAAATATGCAGACATCTTACTCAAAACGGCGGCTTTTATGTTTAATATTTTTTAATATTTAGTACTTTTTTGTTGTTGTTGTTGTTGTAAAGAAAGAGGGAGAAGGGGAAGGGGCCAGTTAGCCTTCAACAAGGTGGAACAGAAAATTGGTGAGCACCATGCAATGGCCCCATATGTAGCTACTTTGGCCAGCCACTTAACCCTTCTATTGAGAGCTCTCCTTACAGGAAGTTTTAAGAGTTAACTTTAATTGACTGCAGACAGATCAAGAAGGCAGCAATAGCAGCCCAATTAGTGCCTCTTCCCCTCTACCCTGCCCTCAACATCAGCTCACACTCATATGAAGGAGAAC
The DNA here is from genome assembly GCF_965140285.1 of Lepidochelys kempii. Taxonomy (NCBI): domain Eukaryota; kingdom Metazoa; phylum Chordata; order Testudines; family Cheloniidae; genus Lepidochelys; species Lepidochelys kempii. The sequence goes on from NC_136380.1 coordinate 257,195,909, forward strand.
TGGCCTCTGAGGAAAAAGGATACTTGCTGGCCCCCTGCTTTATTGTCAGACACAGAGTTAGAAATCAGACAGTACTTTTTTAGTTACTTTTGTTCAGGCCTGATAACAAACAGGAAATCGGAGCCTCACAAACTGAAGCAAAGGAAAATCAAGACAGCAGAAGGGCAAAAATTTGGAGTGGGTGGGAAACAAACTTAAAAAAAAAAGAAAGAAAAAGAAAAATACTCAAAATCAAAGATTTTTTTGGGAGGGGATGTCACTTTTGTACACTTCAGTGCAGTGGGGTGAAGGACACAGAGACACAAACACACGCACACACAAGACAGGGATCCAAATGTGAAATAAGTGAGGCAAGACACAAAAAAGAAATAAAAAGAATAAATATAAAGAAGAAATTGAATTACTGAAGACATGCACCTCGATTTTACGGCCCTCTACCACGGTGCCGTGTAATTTCTCCCTGGCCCTGTCTGCATCAGCACTATTCTCGAAAGTTACGAACCCGAATCCCTGCATGCAGCGGGAGAAGGGGGGAAAACATGCACATCGTTATATATTGAAATACTGATCTCTAGGTAAATAGAGAAAAAATATCACAGTATGAAATTGACATCAGCACAACTCAGCAATACTCTCCTAGAGTCACATAGTTGGTTCATGCATGTTTCATAAATAAAAGAAATTCAATTCAATAAAATAAAGGAATTTTAATCAGAATATTAAATAATAATAATAATAAATAATAATAATAATAATGAAAAGAAAATGTAAAAGCAATTGAGGCCAGACCAAAAAAGAAGTACAAAGTTACTCGAGACAAATTTTCTTAAAGGTAAATCCTAGGCCCTACTCTATTCTGATGTAGAGAAGCTGGTGAAGCCCAAGCTGGACATTTCATGCCATTGCCAATTAATGCCTGTGATACTTTGTGGACCTTTATTTGGTATTGAAAGGCACCTGCTAGTTTCAACAGTCTCTTGCAAGAGAGAGGTGTGGGTTGAGTTAAGGATTGGGCACCAGGAATTCCTGTGTTCTGATCCTGGCTCCTACATTGACACCACTGTAGCTATGGGCAAGTCACCCTCTCTGCTTCACTTTTCTCATCCGTAAAATTGGTACAATAATATTTACCTACCTCAGATAATTGTTGTGAGGATTAGATGTTTGTAAAGCCCAGTGTAAGGTCTCCAGGGCAGAGATCATGTCTACCTCTATGCCTGTACAGTGTCTAGGACAGGCCCCTAATGCTAACTCAGACTTCTAGGCAGTACCAAAATATAAACATGTAAAGCACTATATATTATTGTCAGAAAAAAACAGTGTAAAATTTTCCCTCTGTGACTGCCATATCAAATCTATATAGCATAATAAGTATGAACGAGATTTCTATGTGCATTAATGTCATAGGCCAAGACAGGATTTAGCTGACATCCCCTATCTAACAGCTGCTTCCCTCCTAACTTATTTACATACCTAGACTACTATTTTAACAATTCCTACTTCAAAGGGGTATCCCGGTTTCTTCTCAACTGTATGTAGAGACAAGTGGGACCACTAGGTGGGCTTGAACGCTGAAGCTGGAGAAGAATGGTTTTACATTGGCCTGTTGGCAGGGGCACCGGAACAATTTATATAGTGGGGGTGCTGAGGGTCACTGAACCAAACTGTAAACTCTGTAGATGATGGAAACCACTTCAAGCCAGCACCTATGCCTATTAGGGTAACTATGGTGGCCCAAGGGCTATTATAACATCTCCTTACATGCAAAGCCCTTGGTCTACTTAGCCCAGGCCACCCTGAACACACATACAGAATCTCTTTCCTAAGAAGTCTCCACTCATTCAACCATAAAACAGTACAATGTACGACATCACACTGAATCCTATGGGGATGAACTGCACTGTCACATGGATGGACTAACTTGACTAAATGAACTAGGAATTTAACTAGCAGCAAATGATACATTCTAACAGACAGCTCTGATGATTTGGACATTTTTAATATAAAAGTCTAGTGGTCAGGGACCAAGGTGAAAATTTCACCTCAGATGGCTTTTAAGATCTTTTATGAACAGGAGAGGGGTACATAGTTTCTGTGGCTTGGTATAAAATGAACACCAGTTGTGCACAGACAGTAATCTGTGCTGGAACCACCCTGGGGAGCAGGGAGAACAAAGCTTGTGTTTGATTTAATGGAAAAAATTATATTAAATAGAGACCCAGGTAATGTGAGTGATGTAAGACTATGTCTCTGCAGGGAAAAGGCATCTCGGCTCTGCAGCCCCCTTCCTCAACACACGGGCTGAAGTGGAGTAGCAGCATCTTGATTTCTAAACAGGCTTAATGGCAAGAGGCTAGTGGGCCATCATTTTACAAGAGCTTTTTAAGGTTTTATAATGAGAACCTTCTAAGGTTTGAGCTATTTGCCATTCCAGTAGCCTTGTGCATAGTAGCCCTTATCCTTCACAACTGGATTTCCAGTACATTTGTAAAGCAGGGTTTTTTTGGCAGTGTTGGTTGTTTTTTTGTTTTAAGATCAAGAAAAAAAAATCATAGTTAATGATTAAATTGTTACGCTAGCTTCTGTAAGAGAATCTCATGTCTCCTCTTACCCCAGGAATCTAAACTTCCAGCCAATTACATTTTCCTGGTTACTAAAAAAATAACAAACTATATGACTAACAAGTGTCTCCCCTTTCAAAGCAGTTTGAAAGTGTGTTGCTGAAATGAGTCAAATTTAGACCACATGGGGGGCAGAATCAGGGATGACAAATTAGTCTGAATTGATAAAACCCTCTTGAACCTTGGCTCAGACATGCTGGAGCTGAGCTGGCTGCCAAGAGAGGCTAGACCATAGGTTGCCTTTAAAGGCAACTTGTGAAGGTGGGAAAGTTATGGTTGTGCCCCTCTTTGCTCCTTTATGGTGTATAAAGGCAGCCTGAAAATTTGTTGTAAAAAAGTTAAAAATAAAAACTTGCTTTTTCATTAAAAACATCTGTAATTATCTGTCCTGGAGTTTATGAAGAGAAGAGAATTGAAGAAATTATGACATCATAAATTACATAAAACTGAGCAACAGGGAAAAGGGATTTTTATGGCTTGTCTATACACAAACTGGAACCAAAATAACTACACTGGTTTTACTTCTAGACAGTGTAAATCTGCATGGGGACTCTTATTTTGGAATAAGAGTTCCCTATTTCAAATGAACTTAAGTAAAAACAAATTTGAAACCAACAACTAATATCAAACTGGGGCACTCATTCTAAAATGAATGCCCACAAACAGACTTGCACCAAAATAACCAAAGGTATGAATTAAAACGGATTTAGTTATTTTGGTTCCAGTTTATGTACAGACAAGCCCTCAGACTGTATCCCTCTGTTGACACCTATTTAATTCCAATACCCAATTAACTCTTTGGAGTATGGATGGTGTTAAAGATTCAACACCTATGCACCCTCCATTAAACTGTGAGACCACATGAAGCACATCTGAGCCTTTCAACTAGTACTCCAGAGGCAACTTCTGTTGGTCCAATAAAAAATATTATCTCGCCCACCTTGTCTCTCTAATACCCTGGGACCAACACAGCTACAACAACACTGCCTACAACTACTAGTCCAGTAAAACTAGACCAGACGTACCTGACATTACTACTATTTCTAAGGTTTAAAAAAAAAAAAAAACTTGCAGAATTTTTATTTTCTTCATTTGTTTTAAAAATTTCCATGTGGGAGAAAAAAAAAGCACAAAACTGATTTTTAAAAATCCTTTTTAAAAAAGGTGACCTACAAAAGAATGGAGATTAGTTTGTACCTAAATGCATTTATAACAGTCTTCTTTTTCCCTCCCTGGTAATTTCTGCTCACACACAAGACTGTCTGCTTTACAAAACAATACTTGTTTCAAGCAAAAAATATTTGCTAACCTGGATCCACAATGGGCAAAGGCTCTCCTTACCTCAGAAGGCAGAGGGCCAGATCTAGGGAGGATACAGGGCTGGGTCAAGAGAGATCTAGGGTTTTCTAAATATTACAAGCAGACTAAGTTTAATAGGACTGTTATGGCTTTCCACCCCAAAGTCAACCTTGCCAGTAGCTCAACCACCAGTAGGAAATAAGATCAAGCTTAGACAGTACTGGGTACCCCCAAAGAAACCTCTCTGCAACATTTGAGCAATCTGCAGCCCAACAGTATCCCTCTCTTTTTCCCCAAAGGCTTGTTTGAGGGCCCTGAAGAGACCGAGTAACTGTCACCCTTTTAGTCTGGCCTCAGATTCTGCAATAAATAACAAGCAACAGGATGAGCGGTGTAAAAAATAGATAGGTAGAGATATATAGTCTTTGAATGTTTCCATCTCTGAAGAATGAGAAAGAAAATTTACCATGTGACCGTAAAGGGAGAAATCAAAAGCAGACGGTTCTCCTGGGTGTGGCCAGAACACAGAAATTAAAACAAAACAAAAAATAAAACAACAAAAAACAGAAAATAAAAACCAAAGGAAACTAAACCAGTCCCTTGAAATCCATGCATTGTTAACTCTTTGTTTTCCACTGTGCTTAGAACATTCACCTGAGCAGCAGTAATTTTGTCTTGTGTTGCTAGAACACAAAGCCTCTGAAGGGCATTTCCTTAATTTGCTGCTACATTCAAAAATTAATTTTTACCAAAAATAAGTTGTTTTTCTGAAAATAAACCCTCTTTATAGATACAGTCAAGACACAGAAGCATAGAGACATGGCCAGGAAAGTCCAGCAGTATGGGCTGTCTGCTTCCAAGGCTTTAGGAAAGATTAGGGGACCTTTCACCTTCCTCCATAATCCACCTGAGATGAGTGATTGGAATGCACCAACAGCAACAGAGCAGGAGATTCAGAAACAAGCACACACTGTTTAAAGAGTGTACGCACATTCCCCAAACCCTGCAGGAGGAGAACGGTAGAACTTCTGGTCAGTAAGGAAAATCAAACTAAGGGCTTGTCTACAAGCAGAATTGCACTTAGGTGTGATTTTAAATGGATTTAGTTAAACCAGTACACAAATGGCTGTGTGAACTCTCTTATTTTGTTTTACGCCAGACTTTGCTCAGTTTCTCTCAAACTGATTATGAATTGGTTTAAACTAAGCTGAAATTAGTTACTGGTAAGCAGAAATAAAAGTGTGCACACCAAGGTTTGTCCGGGTTCAAGACTGTGCGTGGACAAGGCCTAAAATTGTAGCTAGACAACTAGGGGGAAAGATCTTGGCTACATCTCTTTCATTCTAAGTAATTACTAAGGACCTTGCTGACAAAAGAAAGTGGCAATGATTTAACTTGTCTGTTTTTAAACCAATTTAGTTCAATCAATGCAAACCTGTGTGGACACACTTATTTCAGTTTAGTAAGAAAATAATAATGCACTATGTCTACGCTGGCACTTGGTCGATGAAACCTTTGTCAGTCAGAAAAAAACACACCCCTGACTGACAAAGGTTTCACCGACAAAAGCGCTGTGTGGACAGCACTATGTTGGTGAGAGACGCTCTCCCACCGACATCACTACCACCATTTGTTAGGGGTGGTTTAATTATGCAAGCAGGAGAGCTCTCTCCTGACAGCATAGAGCAGCTACACAGGAGACCTTACAGTGGCGCAGCTGTAGCAGTACTGCTGTGAGGTCTGCAGTGTAGACATAGCCTTAGTGACTTATTTTGATTTAGTTTAAATTGACTTAAACCAACATAAGAGTGTCCACACACCTTTTGCACTGGTTTAACTAAATGGGTTTAAAATTACAGCTTTAGTTAAATGGGTGCAACTTTCTTGTTTAGGCAAGCCCTAAGCTAGTGTGCAAAAACATTTTTAAAAAACAGGAGTGTGCTTTCTGCAACTATGCTGGGCTATATAAGTTGTATGAACAGCGTGAGATTCTCCTACCCCCGCCCCCAGCTTTCAAGGGCATAGCAAGCAGTAGGGATGGGTGTCTGCTCTACCAGTGTTTTGAAGCTGTTCCTTGTCTTTTATCATAAGGGTGAAATAGCCTCCACTTGGGCTGCTGATGCTGACAGACCAATTCTGAGCCTGGAGTATGGGCAATATTATGATTTTGAATATATGAATTCTGGTGTGGTGCTTCAAGAGGTAAGGAGCTTGATTTTCTTTTCTTAGTTTGTTTTGTAGGTGCACTAATTGTTTCTTCACTTGGGTTTCCCTCTTAAGATTCAGGGCTTGGATGTGGTCCAGTAAAAGGTCTGAAGAGGTGATGTCACCCATCCTCACCTCTAGCAGTGAGGCTCCAGGAGATGTGTTTCAGTCCTTGGGGAAAGAAGAGGTGATGACCGGGTGCTGGAGCAGTGTGTGAAAGTAAGAGGATTTACTTGGGGATAACAGAGGAAATGAGAGAGAGATTTGCACATGAGTGTCCTTTAAGTAATCATCCCTTTTTGGTTTCTCTGGTTTAGATCTCAGGAATGTAGGAGATGCTGTTGCTGCAACAGAGACTGCCATGGCAACCCTCAGTACTGGAAGTCCATAAAAGGTGGGTGGATGTATCAGTGTGCCTGCTAACTACCTCTGCCTGTTTTCTGCATGAATTGCCATAGGCCAGAACAAAATTTACAGAACGTGTATAATATTTTACAAAATGTTAAAATGAAACATACAACTACATGGGGGCTTGAGTGGTGCTGAGCAGAGCCCAGTGTGAATTAAATCGCTCTGTGAACCAGAACCCTGTAATCGAATACTTGGCCAGTAGCCTAGGTCACCATAGTAGTAGTGTGCACTAAGGACAGCTAGCAGCTAAAAGTGGAACTCTATAGATGTGATCAATGTGTATTTCTCCAACAAGCCACAATCCCTTTTGGGGTTAAGCCCCATTGGATTTGCTCCTGTGGATACTACCTTCTCTCCCATAAGAAGTTCAGAACACTCTTCAGGACACAGGGCTAACTCCTTTTTGATGGGTCTGCGTTTCCCTCATAAAAGGCAGCGGGGGACAACATCATTTACATAATTCTAAAATCAATGGCATGTGAGATCTGTACTAAAACTGAACATTTTACTATTTTTTGTAAATGATTCCCTCATCAGCCAATCAGCAGCCAGGATTCCTCGTTCAGAAGCAGTCTTATTTTGTTATCATCATGTGCACAGCTCTGAATGCTGCATCTTGAATGGCTGATGAAGAGAAAAGCACTAAGTTTCCTTCTGGTGTAATGTTCCGTTATAACTTTTGGGAACAGGAAATGGGGGGAGCAAGTCTCAATTAAAATTCTATGGTTAAACTAATATGCAGATGGCATTAACTCTGCAAACACACACAGCTGTTCAGCTGGTATACTAATGTTGGGACATCTACTAGAAGAGGTGCCTCCTCCAACAGGTGGAGCATCGTATACCCTCACCTACTCTGGATATATTCTATTCTTGGTTCACTAAAATGCATGGTGAATTGGGGATGGGAGTGTTGTACCATTTACATGAACTAGAACTTTAATGGTAAACTGTGGGGAAACAAAAACAAACAGCTAGTTTCCTTGGGAACAAAAAAATCCCATTTAAGGGAAATCTGAAGTCATTCTGTTTGGCAAGCTGAAAACCACAAGAAAACCAAGAGGCCTTATGACAGGTTTCAAAGTAGCAGCCATGTTAGTCTGTATCCGCAAAAAGAAAAGGAGTACTTGTGGCACCTTAGAGACTAAATAAATAAATAAATCTGTTAGTCTCTAAGGTGCCACAAGAGGCCTTATAACATTCATTTATGCTTTCGAATGCGTACCAGCACAGCATCAGTGTAAAGACCACCAGAGGCAACAGTGTCATTTTATATAGTCCCAATCAGAGGAGCACTCAGATTAGTTTGGAATCCAAATCATGTGACTAGAGGAAACCACCAGGTGACTTGGAACTAATTCATCCCACCCCACACTTCAGAAAGTCAACAATGCAATTTTTTAAGATAAGTAACACAATCCAGTTGTTGTGCTGTAACTGTATTGTTCAGGACTCAGTGTTATTTCTCAGGTGTTCAGGGGCCACAATCACTTGCCCTGTTGAGTACAATTCCTCTCAAAATGTATAAAAAGATCACCCATCTAAGTGAATTAATGATGCAGAAAGAAAAGTTATCAGTTCATCTCAGGTGGATCCAAAAGGAAGGATATAAGTTGCTCATTTTCTCAAATCCCTACATTTACCAATCTTGGAGCAATTTCTGGCAGAGACCTCTGCCATCATTAGACAGGGACAAGAGCTGCTCAGACCATGGAAGAGTTTCCCATCACACACTGGGTGCGGGCAAAACCAGGGATATTTGGGATTTACCTTTATACCTTAAATATTTACCAAACACACATACAAGCTACACCCTTTAGGAACTCTGGGAAGGGGAGGGGAGCACTGAGAACACAGCACAAGGCAGGCAGCAGGAGCATCTGCTTTCAGATTCCCAAGAGAGAGGAGGAGGAGAAGAGAGAGGTTTCATATAATTAGATTACAAAGGAAACCACAGGGCAGGAGAAATGCATTCAGATTTTTAATTTATTTCAAATTTTATTTGGGGGGGGGGGAGACCCAAGAGTGAGTAAGGGACCTCCAGAAAGATCCATTTCCTTTGCTTCACCATCAGGTCACCAAATTGTTGTTTTTACATTATAGCGTGAATACCAGGTGGTTCGTGCAGCTATACCCACTCAGTAACACTTGGGCTTCCCATTTTCACACTAAGTAGGAATAAGTTTGGCATTTTTAAAAAACAGTAATAATTACTTTGGGTAGAGCAGGATGCAAACTCTCATGAACAAATATTCTTTGGGTGTATTCTGGGTCCCATCTCTGAAACAGCAAGCATCAGTTTTGCAACTACTCATTGCTATGAAGTTGACAAACAGCAATAGGAAACTGGATATCCAGAATATTATGTCTTTGGGTTGTTTTCATTTTTAAAATATTTACTAAGAATCCAGGGCAAAATTCTGCAAAAAACTCTTCAGCAAAACATGGGTTTTGTTTTAACTGAAAATCAGAAGCCTTGGGCTCATTTATCTTCTTGCACAGCTAGTGTTCATAATCAGAATTCAAGGATTCACAGAAAATCCCCCATGTTAATATTGTTGAAATGGGAAAGGGCAGGTGTGGGTGTTTAATACAGGGCTGGTGGAGGAGATGGGGTGTGTATGGAGGTGGAAAGGCATATAGAACTGTAAAGCACAAATACTGTGGGGGAAGAGGTATATAGCTCCACAGTTTTTTTGACAGGTCAGTTGAGGGGGTTTTTTTGGTTTTCTTTTTAAAGAGATTACATTCAGAAAAAGCAGAGATTTTGCTAAAGGCTGTTCACAACACCCAAGAGAAATGACTAAAATCAAGGATAATTCACAGACAGCTCTGGCCTACAAACAGAAGAACTGTGCAGAGCAGAATAAATATTTACAGATTCAGCCATAGCTGAATGTTTCTGGTAAAAGCATGTAGGGTTTACTGTATCTATAAAGAGAAAGAAAACTCCCAAACTAAACTATCCAGAAACCTATTTACCTAGACTGGATTATAAAACACACAGAATGGGCAAAAATGGGTGGAGTGATGCGCTGTTGGGAGTGGGGAGTGAATCTTGGTTCTTTTAGATATAAAACAACCCCTTGCCTGGATTCCAGAGAATACATGGAGAGATTAAGGAATTTTAAAATGCAATTTAGGGAACACAGGTGAGAATTTGTAGAGAACCTTGTATATCAGTATATTGCTGAAGGAGCAGTGAGGCCGCATAGTGCTGTGAACTTCAAACCCAAGGGAAAGGCAGGATTTAAAAATATGAACTGCTTAGCTGGCTTGCATCTCCAAAATCTCATGTGAGAGAGGAAATTTTCATTTTTAATTGAAAATGGGAATCGTAGCACTGATTAAGTCAAGCATAGTATAGACATGCACTGTGCAAGCTTCCCCCACAGAGCTCTGCCAATGCACCTTGATCCTGACCTGCAACACTCCCTGCTATTCCAGTGCTGGACCTCCTGGGCAGAGAGAGAATCACATCAATTTGTCATTGTGATGATCTTGGTTATGAGATGAGACCCAACTGCCAGTTAGGACAAAGAGCCCTGAAATTCACTACATTTGACCTGAGCAGCATTTGAAGCCTGGACTCCAGAGAGGTAAATTGGCATCAATGCTGAACAAAACCTCCCTTTTGATGCATCTTAAAGGTGAAAATAGTTGCGCAAATAGAAATTCAATGGGGAAGGGTTCATATTGGGGGAAATTGTGGGTACTTAATTTAAGCATTAGATGTCTCTGTCAAGAAAGGTCAGTATTTCTCACAACAGCCTATTAAGTTTTCAAAGGCGAGGAAAAAATTCCTTGCATATGTGAGATATTCCAGTTACTCTCAATAAGCACTTTTTTATGTAATAAAAACCATTTTATGGATATCAATACATAACACGTAGTGTCATCTTGTCTTGCCTTCCCCAGAGAACACCACATTGCTCTGCAGTGAAGAGGGTTCAAATGACTCCCTCCTTCCTCACAGGGTTGGGGAACCTGATCTCTCATTATAGAGAGGAATGTTTGGGAGCATTTGGATGTGCTGCCCAGAATTGGCCATGCTCAGATTCTGGAGTTAGAAGAAGCAGGAGAGAGTCCCAGAAATAGCTTCTCCATTTCCCCCCATCATACCAGGTCCTCCTGATCTCCGCAGAGCATGTTATTTGGCCAATGAACTGCCTATTTCTCTGTGCAAGCAAAACAACAAGAGAAACTGGATATAGAAACAGGACTTACCTTGGAGCCACGTTCATTAAAGATTATTTCTACATCAAGGATTTTGCCGAACTGCTGCAGAGAGACAAGAGAAGAAAGATTTATTCCTTGCTAGCCACTTTCCCCCTCTCTATTTTTGTCCTCTTTACACATGAAAGAAGGGAGATGGGAATCCTTCCATTTCTGACTCAGAAGTGAGAGCACTAAATCCCAGGGACAACCCTAGGGCTGCCCCAATTCTCTGGGGCCCTCAGACTCTCTCTCGGTCACAGGCCCATTGGTTTCTCTTGACTTTTTTCTTCTCTCAGACTGTATTTCCATAACAGTTTTATGGTCTTGTCCTCACTCATATTTTCAACAATCTCCCTCCTCTCCCATTCTACTGTTTCCCCTCAGGACTAGCAACACCTCCCAAATGTAGTCACATCTTGCCATCTGCCTCCTCCTGAAAGGGCTGCGACAAAGAGAAAGTGAATTGTAATCCTACTTCTCTGAAGAGGATAATCACACAGGACTCCTATACTTGGGAATCATCTCCCTGCATAAGACAGACAGGAACTTCCCTAAACTCTTAGCTATTTTCAGGTTTGGCAACCATAAAATGTTCAATAGTCATGAGTAAGACTGTAGAAAATAATGAGCTTGAAATTTTTTTAAAAGATTAAATCATGTTTTTAACTCCCCCGCCCACCCTCGAGGCATGTGTGAGAGACCATCAGTGTTGCTAACGCTCGCACATTTATCACGATTTTGACCCCTGCGGCAGGAACCCTCTCCAGAGGGCTCACCTGAGATCAGGGCGGTGCTGTACAAATTCACTTGCTAACTAGTACAAATGATAACGATAAGTGCAATGTGGGAGTTGGAACTGGGATGCACTAAATTATATTTACACACTCTCTGATTACTTCCAGGGGAAAGGCACTGTAGCTCATTAGCAAAGCCCTAAGGCATCCAGTCCTCCAGAAATACTAATGTTACACTTCTAGAATGAGGCTTGCTTTCTGAAAAGTTTATTAAATCAATATCTGACCTCCCAGGAACATACAAAGGCTGGGTCTTCCACTGTGTGGATACAGGCAATATCTCTTACACAATGCTCTCAAACACACACGACAGTAAAAGTGCTCTCCCCATCTCGTCCTTTAAGGGACAGCTCAAATCAACCAAAATACAAACACCAAAAATGCAATAAAAACAAACAAACATCCAAACTCACTTCTGAATATAATGTTTTGGCATATTAAGTAATTCTCACAATTACAGTCATTCCAGGGTCCTTACATAACTATATATTGTATTGAAAAATTCTCCTGAATAACCATTACATTCCAAAAATGTCAAAAAAAGTTACTGTTGCAAAATCAGTCACTCAAAAGTTAGGAAATGCCAGAACTAAGTTGGCCTGTATAACTTTAATTCAGCCCCCTTGTGCATATACATTATGATTCAGTCTAATTATGTGATCTTTTACTGTTTTTTCCACAGGACCCTTGCCTCATTCAACCTGGTAGTTAATGAGGCTGTTGTCTATATGACCCATCTCATTTGTTGCAGAGTTAGAAGGTATCTAGTGAATTTTCTTGGTACCCAATTTGAGAGACCTGGGGACAGATTTGCAGAAGTGTTGAGAACTCACAAGAGCAAGAGAAGGTGATTGGAGCTGTGCTTTGAACATATAAAGTGATGTAAAAATGCCAGGTACCCTTAAAAATCAGGCCTTAGGTGTCTCAACTTGTGCACACGAAATTAGTGGACATTTCTGACAATTTTAGACCTCTCTCTCTGTGTGCCAGTTTCCCATCTGTAAAATGGGGATGATAACACAACTTCACTCTACAAGGGTGTTGTGAAGATAAATTCATTAATGTTTGTGAAACACATAGATAGCGTGGTGAATTCACAATAGGAATGGGCATGAGGAAATTAATTTTGTATTCACTGCAAAGTTTGGGTGTGTGTTAAATAAGGCTTGGGCTATACACTGAAGGAGGAAGACAAAAATATTTAACAACTCCCCATACATTGGGCAATGTCCACCATTTTGAGCACTGAATAAGGCAGGGGTGCTTTGGAAAAATGTGTAATTAATTAGGGTTGCCAACTTTCTAGTCTCACAAAACAGAACACCCTAGCCCTAACCCTTTTCCGAGGCCCCGCCCCCACACACTACATTCCCCCTCCCTCAGTGTCTCGCTCTCCCCCACCCTCACCCACTTTCACTGGACTGGGGCAGGGGGTTGGGGTGCAGGAGGGGGTGAGGGCTCTAACTGGGGGTGCAGGCTCCAAGGTGGGGGCTCTGGGTGGGGGCAGGGACTTGGGGTGCGGGAGGGGGTGCAGGCTCTGGGGTAGGACTGGAGATGAGAAGTTTGGGGTGCAGGAGGGGGCTCCAGGCTGGGGGGTGAGGCCAAGAGAGCTGGAGTGCAATAGAGCTAGAGTATGGGATGGGGCTGCGGGTCGAAGCAGAGGGTTGGGGTGTAGGAAGGGGTGAGGACTCTGGGGCGGGGCCGTGGATGAGGGGTTCAGGGTGTGGGAGGGGGCTCTGGGCTGGGGTAGGGGGGCGGGGTGAGGACTCTGGACTGGGGTGCAGGAGGGGCCTCCGGGTTTAGGGGGTCTCAGGGGCTGGGGCGTTGGCTTACCTCCAGCGGCTCCCAGACAGCGGCACAGCGGGGGGGCGAGGGGCGCTAAGGCAGGCTACCAGCCTGCCCTGTCACTGTGCTGTGCGACCCCCAGAAGCAGCCAGCAGGTCCAGCTCCTAGGCGGAGGGGCCAGGAGACTCCACGCGCAGCTCTCACCCGCAGGCACTGCGCCCCCCAGCTCCCATTGGCCAGGAACCAACAGTGCTCGGGGCAGAGGCAGCACATGGAGCCCCATGCCCACCACCTAGGAGCCGGCTCTACTGGCCAGTTCTGGGGCACAGCGTGGTGACAGCCAGGATAGATAGGGACTAGCCTGCTCTCGCGCTGCAGCACCTCTGACCAGATTTTTAACGGCCCGGTCAGCAGTGTTGACCGGAGCTGCCAGGGTCCCTTTTCAACCAGGTGTTTCAGTCGAACACCCTATAATTAATCAGGAGAAAGATGAGATATATGCTTTGCCAGAGGGTTTCACAGCTATTTATTGATGGCATAGAAATGTAGTGACTCAGGTATCCAGGGTTCAAATTACAAGTTCTGGAGGGATGCATACACTAAATAGTTATAAACACTTCTGCCCCCACCTTCACCCCTAGCTTCTGCACCCATCCATGTCCCCCGGTCCTACCCTCTTCCATGCCTTTACCTATACACCCTCACCCTATGGTTCCTTGCCCCCTTCACTCTCCCCAAACTCCTGCTCCTCAGCCCTCTGCATTCCAGTCAGGCTGTTTCTTCCTCCTCCACACTGCCCGGACGCTGGTGCAGGAGGGAGGACAAAGAACAGCACCACTGGCTCCTGGGAACTAGGAGGCGCCATTGAAAGAGAATTGCAGCTCAGGTGCTGCAATCTTGGGACGGATTGCAGAGTAGATGGAATCTTCAGAAAAATTTATCTGCCAGCAGCTGACAAGTGCTTACTGAGCTTGCATAAACTGCAGTTTCCAGAGGCCTATAACTTGGCCCAGGTTGGGAGGATTTTCATGAGATTGTCAAAAGACATCTCTGACACTTGCACAACACCCCCTGCCAAATTTCAAGTCCCTGCTCCAGATATACCACAAAATGGTTGTACAAATTTTGTAACATGGGCAATACAACATATTTTTCCTGAATCTCATTTTTGGAAACAACTACACCATTTTAGCTGAAACTTTCACAAAAATTCAGGCAGTCATCCAGCCTACATGGTAAAAGTTTTGCAAAGTTATAAGCAACTGAAAATAGGGTCTTATACTGGAAGTGTTAGGTGAAGATGGTAGTGACACCTATTATTAAGGTTGCCCGTAATATATGTGTACATAAAACACACACAAAAGAACATTATTTAGGTTGCAGAGTCAAGCACTTCACAGGAAATGCCAGATTTATGGTTGCCCACTCAAACTTAATTCTGTCCCCCTGTGCATCCATCCTGTGCACTGAATGGGGCAGGTGTCCTGTAGGGAAAAGATATGTGATCATGTAATTAAAGATTGGCATAATGCATAACAGAAGGAAGCAGAATTAAGGTTGTGTGAGCAGCCACCAATCTGGGATTTCCTAATTTTTAAGTGCTTCATTTTGCAACCTAAATAACTTTCTCAAGATTTTTTTTTAAATATACTAATGTTCTACATTTTTTAAACAGAAAAATAAAAGCAAACAACATTCTGTGCAACTGTAACCATGCCTCATCAGCAGGGTTCAACCTTGAACATTCAGCAGTACAGCGCAGACTGCTACCACTTGAGCTACAGGCCTAACTACATAAGTTGTCAGCAGCAGAAGGCTGTTCTCCTAGAGGGAGTATGGACTGCTAGGTCAAACGCTGGGTATCCAAGCCTGGCCCACTCCTATCTTTCCCACTTAGAAATGGTGGGGAATGCCTACTCACTGTATCTCCAGAGGTGCGGGGGGATTGGCTGCTGAACTGGAGGGAACCTGGCCTGTCTTTTTCTCCTTCCCCTGTGGGAAGTTGGAGGAGCTCCAACCTCATTTCGTACCTGGGGCCAGGTGCAGGGCTAGTGGAGGGAGAGGAGAAATGAGCCTAGCTAGTTCCTGCCTCATGTGGTGCCCCCAGAGAAGGGTATGAGCCACTGGGGCCATGAGCTGGATGAGCCATGAGCCCAGCCTTAGGATGTTCAGGTGTTTCATTATTTTTTCATACTGTCAAAATTATCCTGAGGAATGAAAAGCAGAGAAGTGAAATGGTGAATTTTAACAGTTTATATCTCAGCAAAAGGTTGAATAGAACCTTACAGAATATAGAAAAGACATTTCTGTAGCTGGAGAGTGTTCCTCCTGCCAAATATCAACAGCTTTCTGTAAACAATGGAAGAGTGAGTGAGTTTTTTTATAATGGAAAATATTAGGCAATTTAACTATAGGGGGTGTTACCAACTCCCCCATCGTGTTTTTTTTTTAAGTTGTAAACATGTGACCTTCTCCTGGGTGCTCACTCACCGCCTCAGAATGGCCTACATGGAGTCCCTTGCCTCACTTTCCCTCTTCAGGGGACTTCCTCAATAATTCAAACACTTCCATCCATTCCCATCCCTTATCAGGTTCTGCTTTATTACCTTAAACATTCATAATAAAGTTTTCAAGTCCATCCATTCTCCAAGGCCTTTCCAAGTTTCAGGTTTCTCTGCTGGAGCCTAATCGCTCCCAGCAGCCTCTCTTCCCCCTGAGAACTCTCTCTGCAGTTTCCTCCTGCTCTTATAGGGAAATCAAGTGATTCCGCCTCAGGTATGCTTCCTTAGTAATCAGGGTTGGCTGACCCCCAGGCCTCTAGCCCTTAAGGTGTAAGCCACCCTATGGTAGCACAATGATGCTTTGGTTAATAATAAGGCCTGTACCAAAGCACAACCATATTAACAGCAGTCAGCTGGGACTACAACACCTATTCTTCATAGAATCATAGAATATCAGGGTTGGAAGGGACCTCAGGAGGTCATCTAGTCCAACCCCCTGCTCAAAGCAGGACCAATCCCCAACTAAATCATTCCAGCCAGAGCGTTGTCAAGCCAGGCCTTAAAAACCTCTAAGGAAGGAGATTCCACCACCTCCCTATGTAACCCATTCCAGTGCTTCACCACCCTCCTAGTGAAAAAGTTTTTCCTAATATCCAACCTAGACCTCCCACACTGCAACTTGAGACCATTACTCCTTGTTCTGTCATCTGCTACCACTGAGAACAGTCTAGATCTATCCTCTTTGGAACCCCCTTTCAGGCAGTTGAAAGCAGCTATCAAATCCCCCCTCACTCTTCTCTTCTGCAGACTAAATAATCCTAGTTCCCTCAGCCTCTCCTCATAAATCATGTTCTCCAGCCCCCTAATCATTTTTGTTGCCCTCCGCTGGACTCTTTCCAATTTTTCCACATCCTTCTTGTAATGTGGGGCCCAAAACTGGACACAGTACTCCAGATGAGGTCTCACCAATGCCGAATAGAGGTAACTGAGGAGTTGGCCCATTTTATTGTATTGATCTCTTTCCCTATGATTTATAAACACACCCATTCCAACGTGAATGGGCACATCCATACAATAACCGAGGCTGTACGTTCACTAGGGCAGGGACTGTCTGCTTCTCCCTGTTTGTGCCATGCCTGCCATAAGGGGGTTCTGATACTGGTTGGATGATAGGCACTGCGGTAATAAAGCATGGTTAACATGAGTGGTGGAGGGAGAGCTGGTGGTGGTCCTTTTTGGCCGTGGAATCTATAATTCCCCTGTTCATTCCCTCCCTTCATTCCCTCCCTGGGCCACAGGAAGAACAGGATTGCCTGCATTGCCCTCAACATGTTCAACACTTTCAGCTCTGTACTACAACAATGACTGTAATCAAATCTCATGTTTCAGGGCTTCAGCTGGTCACCTGCAAGGGTCAGGAAGGACATTTTTCCTGACGGTGCACAACTAGCCTAACTAACCTAACTAGCTGGGGGTTATTTAGCTTTTCTCTGAAACATCAGAGATGGGCCAGAGCTGAAGATGGGATATCAGATGGGGTGAGCCAGTGCTCTGAGGTGGTACAGTGAATCCTCTTTCTTAGGCCTGGCCTACACTTGCAGTGGCATGTAGGGTACAAATAGCTGCATGCGGCAGTGAAAGGCTCTGGCATGGGTGACGCAGCAGGGAAATGGTCCAGCAATGGAGAGCTGCAGGAGCCTTTCCCCACTGCCAGAGTCTTTCACTGCCACATGGGTTCTTCTTTTGGCTTGCAGCTTATGCACCTGTGGGGAAGGGTGGGTGTGTCTTTGTGCCTCTCATTTTGTTTCCCACCCAGAAGGCATGAAGACAGGAGCTTTTTGTGAGAGTTCTTGTGGCAGAGGCCAAAACTGCATTATTTGTGATAAATCTGAGATTGCCTTTTGACACACTGGCAGTTTAGTATGGCCCCTCCCTTGTATTCTGTTCCAACTGGCACTACCTTGGCTCATTCTCTAGAGCAGTCACTGTCCGTTTCAAAACGTGCAGGAAAAAAAAAGAGATAGCTCCCCTAAAAATGAAAACCATAAAAATCATAAATGTGAGTTCTCCAGAATTGGCCAGATGACAACAAAAGGGAGAAATAATGTAAGGCTCGACAACCTTCCACCACCACAGAACAAAACTCCCCCTCCCCTTGGAGAACACTGTGTAGGGCCTGCCCCGTCAGCACTCACAAAAGGAATCCATATAATTCACATCACCCCCTCTCTCTACTTAATCCAGCAAAAGGTGGAGTAGCCATTAGAGACCAAAGCCCCTACACTCTGTCACACACAATCAAAACAACTGATAAACTGACTTACTACCTGTGAAATAATAGGAGTTCCCAGGCTTGAAGTGACTCAGTTGGAATCTCCCACACTCAGTCAAAATAGAATACCACATTTTAAAAACAGGATGACAGAACTGAAAAGGATTAAATACTTGCAGGGCTGCAACTCATTATCAACTGAAGAGACAGTAGGTTACCTTCAACTAGTCATGCTCGGACAAACCTCTTGCTCAACAGAACCTGGAAGTTTTCTAATAGGCTAGATCCAAATAAGGAAGCCACATAGACAGTAGGGTATGCAGACCACAACTGTCTTAGAAACCAGAGCGATAGGAAACTTCATATAAAAATACTGTTTCTTGGTAACCTCAGCAGTCTGAAAACTGCCAGCGAGGTAAAAAGCTCTTGGACTACAAGACAGTGAGCTACACAGACGATTGATTAGAACCAGGGTAAGTAGAATCTCAGTTTGATTGGACTGGCACCTGTGGATAGAATCCATATGTAACTGGATTTTAAAAGTTACAGGTTCACCTAGTTTCATATAGACCTTAGTGTAGACTTTCCCTGCAACTTAAATAAAAGCTTCAAAGATGTCTCAGCCAGACAACTGACACTCACCACTGCCTTCCACTAGAATAAACCACACAAGACCCTATGCATTCCAATGTGCAGACACAATTTTTGTGCAGCACAAACAAATGTCCCCAAGCAAGAAAGGCAGCACAATAGTTGTTGACAGATGCACTGCTACCATTGGCTTAGGACAGATGCTTCTAGTCCTAGAGTTTTAGTTCTAGGGTATCCATTTGGACAAAGTCTGTTGCTCAAGCAGCACTGAACATACAGTTCCCAGTTCAAGGTCACTCTAGAAAGTATATTATTGATGCAAGATGTCAAGATAATGCCAGTGCCTCCTGTAACAGTAGCCACGAGAATCAGCAGATACTGACCGCCCCCTTCCCGCCACATGACAGGGAGGAGTATGACCTTTTGCAACCCTGACCCTTAGGGCCAGGAAATAAAGAGCAGTCCCTACCAGTACTACTGCGCCACAGCTTTTATTATACCTCCTTGCACCTATATCCGAGACTGTGGGAACAGAGTCAAGTACAAGGAGCATGTCCAGGGTGGGGAAAGATACCAGTGTCTTGACATCCTAAAGGTTAGGAGCCCCTCCATAAGGATGTCTAATGGATGCAGAGCAAGAAGTTGGAAGGCCCTTGGACAGCATCTGTACTTTTCTTTGTTTTCAGCTCCCACACTCCTGACTGAATCAAGACCTATAATTTAGTTTTCTCTATCCCATTGTTTCCCCACTGAACTGCACTCAGCAGGAGTAACACTTCTATCTTCACCAGTTGTGAACGCAAAAACCTTCATCATACTAGGTGTGAATTTAGGGTCATTTAGTGGAAAAGAAGAAGAATGGTTACCTTGCTGCAACTGTGGTTCTTCAAGATGTGATGCAGATGTGTATTCCAAGTAGGTGTATGCGCACATTGGAGCCAGAGACTTTTGCCTAGCAGTACCTGTAGAGCGGCCGTGCACACGCCCCGAACCACCTTAGTCCTTTCTTATCCAATGTCCAGGGAAAGATTCTGATACAGAGGGGATGGCATGAGGGTTGTGAAATACACATCTACATCGCACCTTGAAGAATCAGTAATAGTAAGCAACCGTTTCTTCTTCAAGTAGATGCGGTTGTGTATTCCAAGAAGGTGACTAGTGAGCAGTACACCCAACCGGAGGCTCAGCTTGGAGTCTACCTGAAAAAGATTGCAGGACCGCTCTTCTGACATTAATACCCACTCTGAAGGAAGCAATGATCGCATAATGGTCTGTAAAAGTACGCATGAACGACCCCGTGGTCACCCTACCAATGTCCAGTATGGACATGTCAGGGAGGAACGTCACGACGTTGCCTGTGCTGTTGTGGAATACACCCGTGTCTGGTCAGGAGGTGAAGCTGACACTCTCTTGTATGCAGTTTTGATGCAAGATGTTTATCCATCAAGAGATGGTCTCCACAGTGACCACTTGTCCCTTCCGGTCCACATACGATATGAAACAGGCGAGGCAAAGCACGAAACTTCCGTCCTGTTCAGATAGAAAGCTAGAGAGCGTCTGACGTCTAGCAGATGGAGGCATTGCTCTTCCAGGGAGGAATGTAGCTTAGGGGAAAATACAGGCAAATATACCACCTGGTTCAAATGAAACTGAGAGACCATCTTGGATACAAACTTTGGGTATGGCCAAAGCATAACCTTGTCCCTGGAGAACTGTGTGTAAGGAGGCCCAGCCGTCAGGGTCTGCAACTCACACCCCCTCCTGGCAGAGTTAATGACTATCAAGAATGCAGTTTTCTGAGACAGGAGGGACAGTGGGCAGGAAGCGAGGGGCTCGAACGGAGCTGCTAGAAATGTGTTCAGGTCCCACAAGAGGACTGGCTCTCCATTTCCAGTACATGCTGGCACTTTACAATGAGATGCTCTGGAGGCTGAATCTGACAGGAAATCCTTCAATCCCTAGCTTTCATTAACAACAGTGGTTTGGAAAGGGTTAAATGGTTTTCCCCACCCATACTTCATTGAGGTTCATTTCTATGTCTGCTCCAGACTGCACGAAAACATTAGCTGATGCTTCATGCCTGGGGACAGAGCTGACCTCTGGGTTGCCATTCTATCCTTGAGGGACTTCTTCCCCAGCATCACATTCATTCCTTCCCCCCCATTCAATGCTGTCTACCCAATTTCACTCTTTGCACAGTATTTTTGGAAAACCACTCGAGGCAAGGGCTTTGAGTCTCTCAGAGATTATGTTGAGGCGATCAGACCTGACACACAAAAAGGGGAGGGGGGAGGAGGAGGCTGCCACCCACAGCTGAAGACTCAAACAATCATGAGTCCCCTGAAGGAGACAGAAGGTTTGTTTCAATATGAGTCACCTAAGGAAAAGCCTCCTGCTTCCTGTGATGGGTGGAACTGAAGCCCCACATTACTGCTCCAGGCTGTGAATGTGAGAAGCAGCACTGACAGGGAAAAAGGGAGCAGAGGAGAGTCATTGATTGTTTCTCTGGAAAAGCTGCAGAGTTTCTCAGTGCTGAAAAATGGCATGTAACTGAATTTGTGCTCAAAAGATACAGTTCTGATAGACCACTCCTGAAAAGCTCATACCTTTCTCACTGGACATACAGATATGCTGAGCACACTGGCACTGAGATTTACCAGTCACAATTCTCCCTTAAATCAATGCCACTGAGCTGGCTCTCTAGCTGTTGTTACTGCTGATCTAAGGCCTGGTCTACAGTATGCAGTTATTTCAGAATTAGCCAAGTTAATTCGAAATAAAACTAATTCCGTCCACACGACCAAACCGTTTTTTTTCGATTTAAAGGGCTCTTTAATCTGATTTCTGTACTCCACCTCGGCAAGTGGAGTAGGGCTAAAATCGAGATCGCAGTTCTGGGTTACAGGTACTGTGGATGCAATTCGATGTTATTGGCCTCCGGGAGCTATCCCAGAATGCTACCTTGTGACCGCTCTGGACAACACTTTCAACTCCGATGCACTGGCCAGGTAGGCAGTAAAAGCCCTGGGAACTTTTGAATTTCATTTCCTGTTTGGTCACCATCAGCACAGTCCACTATCACAGGCAACCATGCAGAGTCCACCATCACAAGAGACCACACAGTCCCGGATTCGCAGACGAGCTCCAGCATCGTCCAAATGGGAGGTACTGGATCTCATCGCAGGTTGGGGAGACGAATCGGTTATGGCAGAACTATGTTCCGAAAAAAGAAACGCAAATACGTATGCTAAAATCTCTGGAGCCATGACGGAAAGAAGCTACTCCAGGAACACAGAGCAGTGTTGTACAAAATTCAAGGAGCTCAGGCAAGTGTACCAAAAAGCCACGGAGGCTAATAAGCGCTCTGGGTCACAGTCCCATACATGCCGCTTCTACCGTGAGCTGCATGCAATTATGGGGGGATGACATCACCACTACCCCACCACTGTCCTTGGACGCCTGCAAGGGGGCAGTTGCATGGAGCGAGGAGGATGAGTTATTGGAGGACGAAGAGGACGACGACGACAGTGCACAGGCAGCAAGTGGGGAATCCGTTTCCCCCCTTAGCCAGGAACTAGTCTTAACGCTGGAGACAATAGCCTCCCCTCACTCCCAAGGCGGGCTCCCAGACCATGACTCCGGAGAAGGCACTTCTGGTGAGTGGAGCCTGATCGGAGCCACACTGTCGGGGGTGGGGGGACACCCAGCCGCGCTGGGCTGTTCGCGTTTAGTTTAAAGGGCTCATCCCTGCTCAGAGCCTCATCGGAGCCACATGGTGGGTGGGAGGAGGTGCTGTGTGAAGCTATCATCCCAGAAAGCCTGAAAGCCCTCCTTTTATATGGCAAACCCACCAGGCATTGCTTGCTATGGGAAATGGGGCCCGGCAGTTTGAAAGCATTGAAATGAATGCGGAAGAAGCAGAACCCCGCGTGTCTCTAGGGCTTACCGTGGCTGCCTGCAAGCTGAATTCTGTTGCCCGGCCGCGTGTGATGGCTTACTCACACCAAAGTGGCAGGTACTTCAGTATAAGAGGCAAAATGTGACCTTGTACAGAAAGAACATGTGCTGTGTACTATGAATTGCCTGTTTCACTAAGAAAGAGTGTCCCCTTTGTTCTCTAAAACGTATCTTTTAAAATACTACCCTCCCTTTTTCTCCTCCCACAGGTGCAAATGTTTCAACGTGGCCCCTATCTACTCTGTCCCAGAGGCTGGTCCAGATTAGAAGGCGGAAAAAACGAAGTTGGGACGACATGTTTGCTGAGATCATGCAGTCCTCCTGCACTGACAGGGCCCAGCTGAATGCATGGAGGCAAACAATTGCGGAGTCCCATAAAGCGTTAAATGAACACAGAGAGAAGGGACGCACGCAATGAGAGCAGGTAGGATGCTATTGTCAAGCTCATGGGGGAGCAAACTGACATGCTTCGCTGTATGGTGGATCTAATGCGGGAAAGGCAGCAAGACCACAGACTGCTGCTGCAGCCCCTGTATAACCGCCGTCCCTCCTCCCCAAGTTCCATAGCCTCCTCACCCAGACGCCCAAGAACATGGGGCGGGGGGGGGAAGAGGCTACGGGGACCCACACCCTCAATCCCAGAGGATTGCACAAGCAGCAGAAAGATGGCATATCTGAAACTTTGATTTGGTTTCTGGACTTGTCCTTCCCTCCTCCTCCACCCCCCTAACCCAGTACCCTCCCCGCCCCGGTCTACCTTCTGATTTCTCTCAATGTGTTTCAGAGTAACAGCCGTGTTAGTCTGTATTCGCAAAAAGAAAAGATGCCACAAGTACTCCTTAGAGACTAACCAATATATTTGAGCATAAGCTTTCGTGAGCTACAGCTCATTTCATCGGATGCATTTAGTGGAAAGTATGTGTTGTGTTGTGCAACAAATAATAAAGAACAGTTTTTAAAAAATTGTGACTTTATTTCCTTTCATATATATAGGGGATGGGTAACTTCAAGAGAGAAAAACACAACTGTCACACTGTACCCTGGCCAGTCATTAAACTGGCTTTCAAGGCTTCTCTCACGTGCAGCGCACCCTGATGCGCTCTTCTAATCGCCCTGTTATCTGGCTGTGCGAAATTGGCAATCAGGCGAGTTGCCTCAACCTCCCACCCTGCCATAAACGTCTCCCCCTTACTCTCACAGATATTGTGGAGCACACAACAAGCAGCAATTACAATTGGAATATTGGTTGTGCTGAGATCTAACCGAGTCAGTAAACTGCACCAGCGTGCTTTCAAATGTCCAAAGCACATTCTACCACCTTTCTGCACTTGCTCAGCCTATAGTTGAACTGCTCCTTACTACTGTCCAGGGTGCCTGTGTACAGATTCATGAGCCATGGCATTAAGGGGTAGGCTGGGTCCCCGAGGATAACTATAGGCATTTCAACATCCCCAACAGTAATTTTCTGGTCTGGGAAGTAAGTCCCTTCCTGCAGCTGTTCAAACAGACCACAGTTCCTGAAGACGCGAGCGTCACGCACCTTTCCCGACCATCCCATGTTGATGTTGGTGAAACATCCCTTGTGATCCACCAGTGCTTGCAGCACCATGGAAAAGTGCCACTTGCGGTTTACGTATTGGCCGCCCCAGTGTTCTGGGGGCCAAGATAGGGATATGCGTTCCATCTATTGCCCCACCGCAGTTAGGGAACCCCAATGCATTAAAGCCATCCACAATGGTCTGCACATTTCCCAAAGTCATTACCCTTGATAGCAGCTGGTCAACGATTGCGTTGGCTACTTGCAGCACAGCAGCCCCCACAGTAGATTTGCCCACTCCAAACTGATTCCCGAGTGACCGGTAGCTGTTGGGTGTTGCAAGCTTCCACAGGGCTATGGCCACTCATTTCTCAGCTGTGAGGGCTGCTCTCATTTTGGTGTCTTTGCTCTTCAGGGCAGGGGACAGCAAGTCACAAAGTTCCATGGAAGTGGCCCTATGCATACGAAAGTTTCGCAGCCACTGGGAATCATCCCATACCTGCAACACTATGCAGTCCCACCAGTCTGTTGTTTCCCGGGCCCAGAATTGGTGTTCCACAGCATGAACCTGGCCCATCGCCACCATGATCTCCCAATCGCCACATGCCGTGCTTCTAGGAACGTCTGTGTCCATGTCCTCATCAGTATAGTAATCGCGCTGTCGTCGCTTCCTCACCCAGTTTTGCAGGTACTGCACATACTGCTGGATAATGCGCAAGGTATTTACTATGGTCAAAATTGCAGTGGAGATCTGAGTGGACTCCATGCTTGCCGCACTATGGTGCCTGCAAGGGTAATCCTGGAAAAAGGACGCAAAACATAGGAGAGCAGAGTGGCAGCACAAGAGATGCTGTTTGGTTCATGATAGCTGAAAAAAGGCGGGAAATGGAGGTCTTCTGTGGCTTTCACAGAGGTGGTAGCCCAGGACAGACAACATGGAGAAGCTCGGTAGTGCAGCAAGAGCGGGAGAGCAGAGTTGGCAGCGGAAGCTGTGCTGCTCTGTTCACGATGGCCGACCAGAGTTGGCAGCGGAATTGGAAGAGATGAGGAAGAGAAAGAGTAGATACTTATCGAGGTTACATAGAAAGACGAGAGGAAATGCGAGGTGGATTCATAGTACCAGGAGAGAAACGGTGCACCATACTGCACCGTCTGCTGAAAGCAGTATGCCATCTGCACGCCAAAAAGGCATGAAACGATTGTCTGCCGTAGCTTTCATGGAGGGAGGAGCGACTGACGACACACACCCAGAAACACCTGCGCGAATGTTTCTGCCCCATCGGACCCCGGCAGACAGCAGCGTGCCATTTAAATTCCTGCCCAGCCTGGCCTGGTCTTTTCCGTCCCCCGCCCACTGCTCTCTCCTTGCAGGACAGGCAAGCTTCACCCTCCCCCAGCTTCTTCCCCCAGAGTGCTGGGTTCCTGCCCCTCCTTCTCTCCCTCCCTGCAGCCAATCCGCAGATGGCCTTGTTACGGAGGGGGAGAGGGAAAAGTGGAGCCGCAGCGCTCTCTTCTCCGGGGACCTTGGGGAAGGGGGGTGGAATCAGGGCATATCCCCTCCAGGCCCCTGCCGTGAGCCGCTCAGGGCAGGGGGCTGGGAGCACCCCCATGACCCCAGCCCATGACCCCAGCCCACACCCCCAGCCCTCTGCCCTGACTCCTGCATCCCCTCACACACACCCCAGCCCCCTGCCCTGACCCCTGAACCCCCCACAACCCCCAGCCCTCTGCCCTGACCCCTGCACCTACCCCCCTCAAACACCCTCAGCCCTCTGCCCTGAACCCTCCTCACACACACCCAGCCCTCTGCCCTCACTCCCACACCCGCCACACACCCCAACCCCGTGCCCTGACTCCTGCACCCCTGCACACAACCCCAGCCCTGACTCCGGAACCCCCCACACATACCCAGCTCCCTGGCCTGACACCTGCACCCTGCTCACACACCCCAAGCCCCCTGCCCTGAGCACCAAATGGGAGCTCCTGCACACACACACACCTCACATTCCCACCTGCACCCCTCACACCAAATGGGAGCTGCCCAGGTAAGCGCTCCACACCCAAACCTCCTGCCCCAACCCTGAGCTCCCTCCCTCATTCTAGCTCCTAGCCAGACTCTGCACCCCAACCTGCTCCTTCACCCCCAGCCCTGGTCTCCGTGCACTCCCAGCATCATCTCAGTGCAGAGAGAGGAAGAGAATGGCTAGAACCAGGGAGAAGGTAGGTACCTACTCTATGTGGACAGGGCCGGGACCCCATGCCGGCAGTGGGCTAAGAGAGACCGGCAGCCGGGACTCTGGGTGGCAGGAGCCGGCAGACGGAACCCCAGCCCAGCAGCAGACTGAGTGGCAGTGGGCAGAGCCACTCAGCCCACTGCTGGTCTGGGATCTCGGCCACCAGCCCCATTCAGCCCACTGCCAGCCCGGGGTTCTGGCTGCCAGCCCCTTACCAGCCAGGGTCCTGGCTGCTGACCTAGTTGAATGGAACCCCAGGCCGGCAACTGGCTGAGCAGGCTGGCGGTGTAAGATCAGCATTTTAATTTAATTTTAAATGAAGCTTCTTGAACGTTTTGAAAACCCTGTTTACATACGACAATAGTTTAGTTATATAATAAATAGAGCGAGACCTTCTAAAAAACGTTAAAATGTATTATTGGCATGTGAAACCTTAAATTAAAGTGATTAAATGAAGACTCGGCACACCACTTCTAAAAGAAAAGGAGTACTTGTGGCACCTTAGCGACTAACCAATTTATTTGAGCATAAGCTTTCGTGATGCATCCGATGAAGTGAGCTGTAGCTCACGAAAGCTTATGCTCAAATAAATTGGTTAGTCTCTAAGGTGCCACAAGTACTCCTTTTCTTTTTGCGAATACAGACTAACACGGCTGTTACTCTGAAACCTGTCACTTCTAAAAGGTTGCTGACCCCTGCACTAGAAATAAACCCAGGTTATCTGCACAGCAGTAGATTGTGCTGCCATCTACTACATTAACTGCCTGGAACTCAAAACCAGGTCTCTCACAGTGCCTACTCCCATCCCAGTGCAAGAAACCAGGACTAACCCTTATCTTCCACAGTACACAGCACTCCCAGCTCCTACTGGTCAGCAGAGTTGAAGACCAGTGCTGGTTGTTTTAACATTTTGGCACATTTCATTCACTTCACCCTGGTTAACATGTGAACTGAGAGCCCACTTTTGTTCTCATTTAAACCACTGTTAATTAAAAATCCATGAATTTTGGAGATTAACAATATTGTAATTGCTAATGACACACAAACCAGAATCATAGAAATGTAGGGCTGGAAGGGACCTTGAGAAGTGGCAGGACTAAGTAAACTTAGACCATCCCTGACAAGTATTTGTCCAGCCTGTTTTTAAAAATCTAGTGATGGTGATTCCACAACCTCCCCTGTAAGCTTGTTCCAGAACTTAACTGTCCTTCTAGTTAGAAAGCTTTTCCTAATATCTAACCTAAATCTCCTTTGCTGAAGATTAAGCCCGTTACTTCTTGTCCTACCTTCCGTGGACATGGGGAACAACTGATCGCAGTACTTTTTCTAGCAGCCTTTAACATATTTGAAGACTGTTATCAGGCCCCTCCCCTCCGTCTTCTTTTCTCAAGACTAAACAAGCCCGTGTTTTTTACCCTTTCCTCACAAGTCAGGTTTCCTAAACCTTTTATCATTTTTGTCATTCTTCTCTGGACTCTCTCCAATTTGTCCTCATTTTTCCTAAAGTGTGGCACCCAGAATTCGACCCAGTACTCCAGCTGAGGCCTCCCCAGTGCAGAATGGAGCAAGACAAGTACCTTCCATGTCTCATACAAAACACTCCTGTTAATACACCCCAGAATGTTATTAGCCTTTTTGGCAGGTGCATCACATAGATGACTAATTCAATTTGTGATCTACTGTAACCCCCATTCTTTTCTGCAGTACCATCACCTAGCCACTTAGTCTCCATTTTGTAGTTGTGCATTTGATTGTTCCTTCCAAAAGAAGTAATTTGCACTTGTCTTTATTGAATTTCATCTTGTTGAATTCTGACCAATTCTTCAAATTGCCAGGGTCCTTTTGAATTCTAATCCTCTCCTCCAAAGGGCTTGAAACCCCTCCCAGCTTGGGGTCATCTGCAAATTTTATAAGCAAACGCTCCACTCCATTATCAAAGCCATTAATGTAAATACTGATGAGTGCCTAACCCTGGAATGACCCCTGTGGGATCCCATTAGATATGCCCTCCCAGTTTCACAGTGAACCACTGATTATTATTAAGTATGGTCTTTCAACCAATTGTCCACTCACCTTATAGTAATTTCATCTAGACCACATTTCCTTAGTTTGCCTATGAGAATGCCATGCAGGATTATGTCAAAAGCCTTACTAAAATCAAGATATAGCACATCTACTGATTCCCCCACATCCACTACATCAGTAACCCTGCCAAAGAAGGAAATTAGGTTGGTTTGACATGATTTGTTCTAGACAAATCCGTGCTGGCTATTCCTCATAAAAAGCAGCTACTCACTCTGTACTGTAACTGTTGTTCTTTGTGATTTGATGCAGACATGCATTCCATGTAGGTGTGTGCACTGAAGCCAAAGAACTTTGCCTAGCCTGTGGCACTAGCCCCTCTCCTGGCTAAATAAGGGCGGTGCTTCCCCAACCCCCTTCAGTTCTTTCACACCAAATAACAAGAGTACAGACTCTGATGCAGAGGGTGGGTTGTAGAGTACAGGTCTGTATCACATCTCAACAAACTGCTGTGCAGATAAGTAACCGTTTTTAATTCTTCGAGTAGATGCAGCCATGTATTCCAGGCAGGTGACTCACAAGCAGTACTCGTGGGAGACAGAGTTCAGAGTCTATTTAACAAGGACACCAGGAATGCCTTCCCAAAACTTGCATCTGATCTAGATGCAGCTGAAATGGCATAATGGCTTGTAAGAGTACGTACAGAGAACCAAGTGGCAGCCCTGCCAACGTCCAATATAGGAACGTCACTTAGAAATGCTATCAACATTGCTTGGCCCTTGTGAAATGAGCTTGCACCTTTTCAGGAGGCATAGTCTGAGCTATTTCGTATACTGGCATGACACAGGAAGTACCACCAGGAGATTGTCTGTCAAGAGTCTGCTTGTCCCTTCATTCAGACCGCATCTGAAACAAACAGATGAGGTGAAGAATGGAAAAGTTTAATCCTATCCAAGTAAAAAACAAAACGTCACCTGATTTCCAATGTGTGACGATGCTGCTCCTCTGGGGTGAATGCAGCTTAGGGAAGAATACGAGCAGATCTATAACTTAGTTCAAATGAGACTGAGAAACCACATTAGGAAAAAACTTAGGGTACAATCACAGATCACTTTATCTTCGGAAAATTGTGTGTAAGCAGGCTCTGCCATCAAAGCTTGCAACTCTCTCCTTGCAGATGTTATTGCTTCAAGAAAAGTGATTTTTTGACACAGAAAGGAGAAACGTTGCCAGAGGCTCAAATGGAAGTCCCAAAAGAACCACTAAGAGAGCATTAAGATCCCACAAAGGAATCAGTTCTTTACCAGGTGGGTGGAGATGAGTGACACTTTTTCAAGAACCTCAACACCATGGAGTTTGAAAACAACAACTTCCGAAGGATGGATGGATGGATGTGTTAGGATATAGATATTCAGGCCTGTCTGCAAAGGCCTATACTTTAAGAATTTAGGGGCATTCTTATCACTTGGCTAGTTCTAGAGGTATAAAAGAAAGAATCAAAATCACTGTCTGCTGGTGTAAGGGCCTTCTCTTACTGTGACAGTGTGAGGCCCTGTTCTTAGGCTAAGGCCTTTGGCTAAGCAGCAGAGGCAGCCATAAGCTAGGAAGCGAACAGTCACATCCTCACATTCCAAACTAGTCACATTGAAATAAGGTGCTATTGGGCTGTCAGGCACTATCAGGACAGGATTGTATTCCTATCACCTCCAGAGAAAGGGAAGTGCCTAGAAAATGTAAAAGGAAACTTAGTTTGATAGCATCCTGTCTGGCAAGAACTCACTTATCAATAGCTGGGATGTGAAATCCTCACTTCTGTATTGTTTTGTCATTATAGTTCCCACTTTGCTATTGTTTGTCTGTATAATCTCTGTCTGGTTCTGTGATTGTTTCTGTCTGCTGTAGAATTAATTTTGCTGGGTGTAAACTAATTAAGGTGGTGGGATATAATTGGTTAGCTAATCATGTTACAATATGTTAGGATTGGTTAGTTAAATTTCAGTAGAATGATTGGTTAAGGTATAGCTAAGAATAATACTATATAAATTAGGGGCAAACAGGAAGTAAGTTGGGATTCGAAAATAAGGAAAAAGGAACTTGTATTTAAGTTTGCTGGAAGTTCACCCTGATAAACATCGAATTCTTTGCACCTTCGGACTTCGGGTATTGTTGCTCTCTGTTCATGCGAGAAGGACCAGGGAAGTGGGAGAGTGAAGGAATAAGCTCTCTAACAGGATGGAATGCTGAAATTGCTGCCAGAGACACTTTCAAAGAAATAAGTCCAAGACCAGAAGACTGAAGGTGTAACAACAGGTCCTGGATACAAGCCATCATTGACTGAACTCCTCAGGTTAACAACCACACTGAAATCCACTTCGACTTGGCCAAATAGGGCACTTTGGTGGAGGGCTTTCTACTACTAAACTTGTTGGACCATCTGCGAACATCCTTCCTCCTTCTCACCTAGTTGCAGCATCCATGCTGTGAGATGAGCTGAGTGCTGGATGCAAAACCTGACCATGATGCTGAGTCAGGATATCAAGATGAAATGGAAAGGATATGGGAAGCCGTAACAATAATGCGAGGAGGTTGGAGAAACAACACTGTCTTGGCCATGCTGGAGCAATAAAAATAAGCTTGGCAGTGTCCAATTTCAGCTTGAGAATGGCCTGCGAGATGACTGGAATTGAAGGGAAACCACATAGGGATGACAATTCCCAGCTCAGGCAGAAAGGTCAAGGAGCCTGGACAGAAACCCCCTCATGGGCAAAACAGCTGGCATTTCTTGTTGTCTTTCATAGAGAACAGGGCGACAGTTGGGATGCCCTAAAGTGCAAAGATTGACCACAGAACTCTGGGCTTTAGGGACCATTTTCTGTTGAGATGATCCGTCAGATGATTCTGGATCCCACGAAAGTGATCGGCCACAGGGGTAAAGTTTTCCCTGATGCAAAACTGTCAGAGCCTGATCGCCTCTTGACACATCATGTTGGAGTGTGCTCCCCCATGTCTGTTCACAAACAGTAATACATTGTGGTGGTATTGTTGGTAAGGATGTGCACTGCTGAGTCCCTGATGTGATCTTGAAGTACCTGACAGCCATTGTAGGTGGCATGAAGCTCCAGGACATTGATATGCAGAGAAGCTTCCTCCTCCAACCACAGTCCTTGAACTTTCAGCGACCCCAGATGTACTCCCCAATCTATTAAGGAGGCAACAATGACAAGAGGCCTGGTTGGTGAGGACAGAGAGAAAGGAACACCCTGGCACACTTTGTCCTGAACCATACACCAGTGGTTCTCAACCAGGGGACTGGGGTGGTTTCAGGAGGTCACCCAAGCAGGGTCAGTGTTAGACTCGCTGGGACCCAGGGCAGAAAGCCAAAGCCCCACTGCATGGGGCTGAAGTCCATGCCCTGAGCCCCACCACCTGGGGATGATGCCAAAGAAATTGAGCAACTTAGCTTTGCGGGGGCCCCTGTGGCATAAGGCCCCAGGCAGTTGCCCTGCTTGCTACCCCCTAATGCCGGCCTGGGCTTTTATATGGAGAAAACCAGTTATTGTGGCACAGGTGGGCCATGGAGTTTTTATAGCACGTTGCGGAGGGCTCAGAAAGAAAAAGGTTGAGAACCCCTGCCATATACCACCGTAAAGAGTCCAGGATTGGCAGAGGAAGTTGAACCAGTCTGTCCAAGAGATGATCGTTTGGATGATACACCAACTTCAGCCACATCTAAAAAGGATGAAGGCACAACCTGGCATATTGGACTACCTATGTGCATGCAGCATATGGCCTAGAAACCTCAGGCATACTCAAGCTGTGGTTGAGGGTTGAGACTGCAATTCCAGACAAAGATGGTGAATCATGTGGAACCAGTCAGTTGGTAGAAACAGTCTCAAACTCAGAGTCTAGCGGGACCCCAAATAACTCAATTCTTTTAAAGTTTGAACCAATGCTGACTTCCCACTGTTTAGGATGAGACCTAGATGACCAAGTAAGCATAGCATGAACTGAAGGTGACAGGATTTCGTCTCTGGACTTGCCCTTCAGTATCAAATCGTACAGATACAAGAAGCTAGAAACTCCCCTCTTCCTGAGGTACACTGTCACCACAATCATGCACTTGGTAAAAACCCAGGAAGCAGAAGACAGATGAAAGGAAGCACGGTGTACTGATAGTGCTGGTCTACCATGACAAACCTGAGAAACCTCCTGTGGCTCGAAAGAATTGCTACATGGAAATAAACATCCTGAAGGTCCAGGGCAGCAAGCCAGTCATTGTGATTTAACACAGGGAGAATGATTGCAAGGGTGACCATACAGAATCTCACAAATCTTACATTCTATCAGACAACAACAAAGAGGAGGACAACCCCAATCTGGATATCGAGGAGTTCCGAAGATTCTGCAGTGAGAACAGAGAGCCAGCCCCAATGGGGCGAACAAACAATTGGACTCATCCGAAGCCCAACACGGGGGCCAGCATTGCTGCTGAAGAGGAATGGGGAATCAACGGTATTGAGCAAGACACACTCCCACTCAGTACTGGGAGAGGCACCAGTACCAAGGCCCAGGTGGTACCAAACTCGACAATGGGACTTCCTAAAAGTGCAATGACGGTGTCAAAGGACACACCAGCAGTGAGGGGGCCTTTGACACTGGGCCCGGCATCAGCCTCAACTCCACAGTTTGGGACATGGGCAATGCATGCTGCCGTGCTAACGAACCCAGCACCTTTGCAACATTGCCAGAATGTGCCGAAGACATAATGGAGGACAAAGTGGTAGAAGCTATGGCACTTGAAAACTCCTGAAGTAGTGAAGAGTTAGGGACTGAGCGGCAAAGCAGGTCTGATGTCTGCTGATATGCCACTGGTGTGGAGACAGTTAACACTGGTGCCAACATCATCAGTACCAGATTCAACAGACACCCCGTGGCTGGAACCAGGGAGTCAACAGTACCGGCTCTCGCTGATCTCAGTGCAGTACCAAGGACTGGTTAGACGACCTGCTCCATCCCACAAGCACCGTCCCTGCAGGTACTGCTAGGCAATGTTCTCCGGCTTCAGTGCACTGATGCATGCACATGCCTACATGGAAAACAAGGCCACATCTACTCGAAGAACTACCTTATTATCCTCCAAATGCTTACAAATTGATTGTTTAATAATTTGGTTCCAGTATCTTTCCAGGTATCAAAGTTAGGTTGACTGGTCTATAAGACCTTGGGTACTCTTTGTTCCCCTTTTTAAAAAGAGATACAATATTTGCCCTTCTCCAGTCTTCTGGGACTTCACCTGTCCTCCAAGAGTTCTCAAAGATAATTGTTAATAGTTCCAAGATTGCTTCATCTAGTTCCTTAAGCACCCTAGGATCAATTTCAGCAGGACCTTCCAACTTGAATACATCAAATTTATCTAACTAGTCTTCAACCTGTTCTTTTCCTATTTTGGCTAACATTCCTTCTCCTTCCCCCTTGTTAATATTAATTGTGTTGAGTATCATCTGATCACCATTATTGTTTTAGTGAAGACTGAACCAAATTAGTCATTAAATACCTCAGTTTTCTTGATGTCATATGTTATTAGTGTTACTTCCCCACTAAGTAGTGAGCCTACACTTTCCTTTGTCTTTCTCTTGCTCCCAATGTGTTCAAAAAACTCCTTGTTGCCTTTTATGTCCCTTGCTGGGTGTAACTCAAAGGCTAAATGCCTTCGCCTTTCTGTTTTGTGCCAACATGCTCATGCCATTCTTTTATACTTCTCCTTAGCAATTTGTCCATATTTCCACTTTTTGTAGAATTCATTTTTGATTTTCAGGTCATTAAAGAACTCCTGATAGAGCCAAATTGACCTCTTACTATTCTTATCTTTCCCTTGCATCGGGATAGTTTGCTGATGTGAATTAGGTATGGTTTCATAGGACACCTGCCTCATTCAGTGAATACTGTTCAAGCTGTACAGTGACTGAAGCAAGAGTCCTGCAGAACCAGTTGTAGGTGACGATGCACTTAGAAATGATTTACACATACACTCAGGGAACAACTATCAAGATTTCATGAGCAACCTTAACATTGTATTTCCTGTCTTGAGCTCTTCAGTCTGCAGCCTTAGCATGCAACAAAGTTTTGTTTTGTTTTATTAAATAGAATTCCCTAGATTTTGTTAAAAGAAAAACAAAACATTTAATTACACGGAACTATTTGCAGACAACACTAGTACATTGTCAACCACACAGGATGAGCAGCCAACAAGCCAAAGGTTCCTGTGGATCGTATAGACACTTCACTTGAAGCACAGCTCTTGCAAAGCCTTGTATCATCCTTTGAATTCGTGTGTGTCCATGGTGAACTAGTCCCTGGCCATACATATGAAGACAGTCTCTGCCCCACAGAGTTTACAATCTAAGAAGACAGGTAATGTACAAAGGCTGGAAGGATGGGGGAGCAGGCTAAAAGATACAGTCAAACTACACACAATGTGTATGTTATATACTTTTAAAAATACTATCCCCTCACCAATGGCGCCTCAAATATTATTTGGCCAATTTCTTCACAGGAATGTCTTCATAAGGTCCCAGAAGTGGATCATAAGGAGGCCCTTAAATGTTTCAGAAAGTTTGTAACCAACTGAAAAATAACGCTTTAGAATGGAAACACTAAATCAACCTTAGCTATGAAGCCTTATTTTCACTAGGCAACAAGGCAGAATTTTATCCATTGTTTGCTAACACATGATAAAATCTTAGTGCAGAAAGGGCAAGTGATAGCAAGTAGAGGTAAACCCTACCTAGTGCTTACCTCGCCCTGCTAATATGTGAAAACTACAAATTACCCTGTTCACACTGGGATTTTACCATATTAACGAATATGTAGTAAAAACACCTTTTTTCCTAACATAGACACACCATCAGTGTCACCATGTACTGTACTTATAGTGAAGTAGAGTCCATTGTTCCTTAAAGGCTTCAGTAACTTACCCCAAACATCTGTCGGAGGTCTGGATCCCGGAAACGGAAGGGAATGTTAGAGACATGAAGCCGCTTTGGAGTGGACTTGCTCTCAGTATTCTCACTGCTTTGTGTCTGTGACTGCTGTCCATCTGTCTGTGCCCCTCCTTCTGTTTGCTGAAATCAAACAGTGACAAAAAGAGAAGTGAAGAGAAATCATACCAATTCCAACCAACCCTTATGAGGTA
Organism: Lepidochelys kempii; assembly: GCF_965140285.1. NCBI lineage: Eukaryota > Metazoa > Chordata > Testudines > Cheloniidae > Lepidochelys > Lepidochelys kempii. The sequence continues at coordinate 257,231,548 of NC_136380.1, forward strand.
GTCTCTGCCTATGTATTTACACTACACTTGTAACCGTGACAGTAAGTTTGATAATCCCAGCAAACAACTGATCTTTTATTTCTCCCTCCTTTCCATGAGCAAATAGTAAGAGGATCTTAGACTTCTTTCTCTCCCCTTCTCCACCAATATAATATTTTAGCTTAGTAGTGTTTTGTTTTGTTTTTTTAAAGTAGTTTCTCCTCTCTTTCCCTTGGCTTTTCTTCCCCCTTGTTACCATGGGAAACCTACAGTGAAGAGGTGGGGTCTTCTTTTTTGTCCTGATGCTGGCAAGTAATATTATTATTCTAATCTCTTATAGCAGCATGTTGATGCAATAATCAAAATCCCATGACTGAGGTGCAGCTTTCCAACAGACTGATGTCAGCACTGCACCCCCAGGCAAAACTGCATCTGTTCTGCTGTGTTCCATTCAGAGAAGTACCACCTCTAAATATGACCTATACTAAAATGGTTCAGCCCACAGGCAATGGCTATGCATTCTTATGTTTAATTTATTTTAGTTAATTTAAAATCTACTTTAATTTCTTGAATGAATAAATAAATATCACCATTTTTAGGTTCTACTAAAACTCAAAGAGCCACACTCCTTTTTTGGCTTTGCGGTCAAAATATACGTGCTGCCCCAAACGTGTTTTGCATCATAGATGAGATTGAGGCACAAATGAAGATGTCTTGGTAGGAGGTTTTAACATTGAAATTGAAATAGCCAGATTTATTTAATCTCCATTTGAATCTCTCCTCCAGGAGACTCCACAAGCTGTGTTATGACTTTGTTAACCCCAGCATGGGGGAACCCATCCCTTACTCTGAGACATGAAAAATGTACTCACTGACTCACGCTTGCCAGCAGAACAGCGAAATTGATAATAATCTGATCAGTTTTATTGCTGTGTCCCTTTCCAGCAGCTGTGAATGGTATGCCAGGATAATCACCAGAGCGCTTATTCACCCCTTCTTTTGTCACCTGTCTCAGATGAAGGTTTAATGCTTTGGCTGGATGTCTAGTAAATTTCTTAAGCCCAGCTTCACTCTCTCTCACATGGTGTGGGCTTACTTCACCCCTTCACCCACAGCAATAGTGAAAACCTATTGCATGGGAACTCAAAGGGCTAGCAAAGACTCTATTCAGCCTGTTTTAAACACTTGCAATGACATATCCAGGCCCTAACAGCTTAAAACAATCAAGTGTTTTACTGATGCTGGACATCCATTTTGTCTATCAAATGTGCAAAGAAATTCTCCCAGGGGACTTAACCAAAGACTGTGCTCCTCCACCGCTGGCTGGACTTACCCAGAGCGTCCTGCACATTATGCAGCAAAGCCTTGAGAGCCTCCCAGGGTATATCTACACAGCAAAGAAAAACCCATGGCTGGCCCACGCCAGCTGACTTGGGTTTATGGGGCTCAGGCTGTGGGGCTCTTTCATTGGTGTGTAGACTTCCAGGCTTGGGCTGGAGCCTGAAAGGTGGGAGGATCCCAGAGCCTGGGCCCAGAAGCCTACACAGAAATGAAACATCCCCGCAGCCCCAGTCGGCTGGTATGGGCCAGCCATGGCTTCTTCTTTGCTGGGTAGACATAGTCCCAAAGACCTGAAAAGGGGCATCTCTCCATTGCTATACAAAATGAGCAGCAGTAGCACTGAAATTCTCTCAGCCAGAAGTCTCTCTCTCTCGGACACACATACGAGTTATACGGGACTGACAATAGCATGTTAACAGTGAACACTGTGGCTGCGGCATGCTGATCAAAGCAACAGCAGCTTTCCATTTCACTTCACTTAAGCAATGCAGGCAGTACAAATGAATGTGATCCATTTGGTATAAACTAGCCGTGATGGGGAGAGTGGAATGGCATGGCTATGCAAGCATCTCTGTTCACAAGTTGCAGTGAAGGGGACAGCAGAGCGACATGAGCCCACCACAGACTGGACAAAGTACACCATTTACAATCAGCCATGGTTTACCCACCCCCAAATATCAGATAGACAACATCCTGACAGATATCATATCTAAAATGTACCACTTCCAGATGCCTTTCCCTTCCCTCACCCCATGACAAAATGCATCTCGAAACACGTGTGGTGCACCCTAGGGGAAGAATCAATGCAGTCAGCTTGTGATTAAATCACACCATGCTATTTGGCAGTTTTATTTTTATGACTCCATCAGAGTCCTCTGCTCCCCGGGGCAAATCTGTCCAAGGAAAAGGACAGAATACATGGCAGCTCATCCATCACCAGTGCAAACAGTGCCTAGAGATTAGCGTTCCAAAACCACCCCCAGAAATCATTAACTCCCCCAGTGCTACTGAGTTTCGAAGGGAATCTCTCTTCAGTCAGGTTTTATGCATACTCTGGAGTCCCACTAACGTAAATTTCCAAGCCCTGTGCTTCCCGCAACAGATAGTAAAAGTTGCAGGTAGACACATGCCCCACCAGATAGGCATGCACCCTCTGTCCATCCCTCCCAAGCATGACAAGTGTAGACTCCACAAAGTGAGGTATGTCAGCACAAGTTTAAGGACTCTGAACAGTTTCTGATGTAATCTGCCAAGGAATAGGTCTATTGCTTCAATAGGCATGGAAACCATGAGGCTGTGAACTAGTGGACCGAGGAGAATATAAACACTCAGAGGCAGGAACTCATGTCTTACTAAGCCTGTACTATGTCATACAGCGGCCTGTTCAGAAATCCCTCACAGCTGTGCCTGCATATGGCAGCGTGCTGCTGCCATACAAGAGACAATATTTACAGCATGCTAGCTTTGTACAGTGAGATAAGGCTTCAAACAGGGAAGACAAGAGGTCTTCTGTCAAACCTCACCTCGACTATGATAAGACTCCCAAGCTCAGAGACAGGTAACACCAATGTGGAAGGGTACATTCTTCTACATGAATTCAACAGTTTCCTGCTAATGTCAGATATGTTCCCTCTCTGAAAGCTATAAACTACACTTGCAAGGGGATGGGTTCATCAATCTAATGGTTCTTTCCCATTTCTAACATCTGTGACCCTAAAGTGAGGTTCAGTCTTTCAGCCAGCATCGGACTGGCTGGATACATTTGTGTATTGCCATATATTCAGCCACAAATACAAATGGAAGAAATGGCTTCCTAAGGTCTTGTTTTTCTTTTTTTGGTCATTCCTTGACTTAATTCATCAGGAGATAAAAGGGAAAGACCTGGAGCTTGTTTAGAGGCAGCATTTAATAGAGACTCATGGCAGAAAGTTACCCTGAGTCACATAATAAAAAACACTCTTCACAAACCAAATCTCTCCTCCCCGCACTAACTCTCACTTACTTCATTCTAGACTGATAGCAACATCTGACAGTGGGAAACCGCACTTCTCCCTCCTCAAGTCCGAGATACGTACTACAACCTGTTGTCAGTTCAGAACAGTGGGGTGCAGAGTCTCTTCATGTTCCTTAAATCTCAACTGCCAGCAAGGAGGCAGTAACAAGGAGACTTACGCTGTTGCAGAAATTCTGGAATTTAAAATGCTTTTAGTCCCATCCTACACTCTCACATTAGTCTGTGTAATTTACATTGATGGTAATTAGAGTGAGAAGGTGGTGACCCTTTTTTGACTCTTCAGGTCTGAGCTCTGTGTAAGCTTGACTCTCTCACCAACAAAAGTTGGTCCAATAAAAAAATAATATCTCACTCACCTTGTCTCTCTAATATTCTGGGACCACCACAGGTACAACAACACTGCATACATTGATGGTAAAGTCACCTGGCACTATGCTTATGGTCCCAAACTGTTCTGAAGCAGCCAGTTCCACAGACTGCATGCCCAAGTTAGGGTCTCAGTTAAGATTTCGGCGAAGCAGGGGATCTATACTGCTTGAGCCAACAGTGAATATTTATCTGACTGGGTGAGCAGACATAGGGTGGACAGACAAAGTGAGACTGCCAACAGTCTACAAAATCCACCTGCTGAAGTGAAAACACGGATTGACAGAGCCAGAAGAGTACCCAGAAGTCACCTACTACAGGACAGGCCCAACAAAGAAAATAACAGAACACCACTAGCTGTCACCTTCAGCCCCCAAATAAAACCTCTCCAGCGCATCATCAAAGAGCTACAACCTATCCTGAAAAATGATCCTTCACTCTCACAGATCTTGGGAGACAGACCCAGTCCTCACTTACAGACAGCCCCCCAACCTGAAGCAAATACTCTCCAGCAACCACACACTATACAACAAAAACACTAACCCAGGAACCTATCCTTGCAACAAAGCCTGATGCTAACTCTGTCCACATATTTATTCAAGTGACACCATCATAGGACCTAATCACATTAGCCACGCCATCAGGTGCTCGTTCACCTGCACATCTACCAATGTGATATATGCCATCATGTGCCAGCAATGCCCCTCTGCCATGTACATTGGCCAAAGCGGACAGTCTCTCCACAAAAGAATAAATGGACAAAAATCTGACATCAGGAATCATAACATTCAAAAACCAGTAGGAGAACACTTCAACCTCTCTGGCCACTCAGTAAAAGATTTAAGGGTGGCAATTTTGCAACAGAAAAGCTTCAAAAACAGACTAACGAGAAACTGCTAAGCTTGAATTAATATGCAAACTAGATACCATTAACTTGGGTTTGAATAGAGACTGGGAGTGGCTGGGTCATTACACATATTGAATCTATTTCCCTATGTTAAGTATCCTCCTCACATCGGCTTGTTAACTGTCTAAATGGGCCATCTTGATTATCACTACAAAAAATTCTCTCTCCTGCTGATAATAGCTCATCTTAATTAATTAGCCTCTTACAGTTTGTATGGCAACTTCCACCTTTTCTGTATGTGTATCTATCTATATCTATCTATCTTCTTACTATATATTCCATTCTATGCATCCGATGAAGTGGGGTGTAGCCCACAAAAGCTTATGCTCTAATAAATTTGTTAGTCTCTAAGGTGCCACAAGTACTGCTGTTCTTTTGACAACAGCAAAGAGATCAGCCAGCACAGAAACTATAAATACGAAGTACAGTTTGTTTCTCTCCCTCACTTGCTTCTTCAGATGCAAGTTATGGAAAATTAAAACGTTTGGAAATAGAAGATCCAGAATGCTGTGTAGCCCAAGAACAAGGGTAGACTGTGGGTACAGTCTATTTACAAAACAGACAGAAAAATGTAAACTATTAATGCCTGTATTCAGAGGGGAACTAGATTGGCTTATGAGCTTTGGAGTTGAGCTATAGCATTTTTTGACTCCACTAGTTATAGTCTGGCCACAGACCAGGAAACAGCTTGCGGAATGACTGAAGGCGGTGACTGAAATTCACTACTATTTGATGGCTATGTACCTACAGAAATGGAAAGTTGCTTGTTGAGGTTTTTGGGGGGTGGGGTGAGGATGGAGGGGTTTCAGTCCAGCTTCCAATAGGTTCACATCACAAAAGCTACCATCATAACAGACACCCTAGGAAGCAGTTTAAGTAGAGGTACGGGTTAAGGACTTAAAAGGGCCATGGACACTGAATCCCCCTCACTCCTATAGTTTGTTCCTCCGAGTTAAGGTTGAATACACAGTCATGGGCAGTGGATGTGGGAACTTGAATGGTCATTGCCCATGCTGTACCTGTTCTGAAGACAGAGGACTTCCAGTGCCAATTGGCACTTTTCAACAGCACTAAATTTCATTTTTAAAATTAACAAATCCATTTCCATTTGTATTCTTTACCTTAAAAATAGGGAGCCCAATTTCCAGAGACGGCAATATGGATGTCTAAATGCAACTCAGAACATGCTAGGAATATAATAAGAAAGGAATTATTTTGGGAAATTCTGTGGCCTGTGTTATACCAGAGGCCAGACCAGCTGATTACAAAGGGTCCTTTCTGGCCTTGGAATCTCTGAATGTATTAAATGTTTTTCTATGCAACGATGACATGCAGCGTCCAGACAGGATTGTTTTGATGGCCACCAAGCCAGAACCTTCATGAAAGTCTCTTGGGACCAAATGCATCTTTTATCAAATAGGGAGGTTTTGGCACACAAGCCAGAGAAGGTGGTGGCGAACAGCTGCCATGCTTAGACATTAAACAGTGGTTTGTAAGTGTGGAAAACTGAACTAATCTGTTTCATGGTCAGACCATGCTCTCAAATTCAAAATTTCATATTTAGTTGCCCAATGGTTTCCAAACTGTGGACCATGGAGTGGTCCACAGAGAGCTGTTCGGTCACATAGTGATGGCTTCTCCTCCACCTGTTAAACTGCATTAAGAGACACCTAAAAGTAAACATTACATACTTCCTTAATATTAAATTTCCTAGGTACACAATTGCTGTAGTTACCATAGGGATTTTCCATTATTATTTGAGGGAGAGGGGGCAATCTATACAACAGCAAATCAGAGAGGAGACATCCCTGGGCCAATCCTTCTGTTAAGATGCAGTTCATGCTATAAAAAAAAGTTTGGGAACACCCTGTCCTAGGAAAACCTTGCACATTCAAAAACATATGTTGCATATATGTTGCATTTAGATGCATATAATACACCCAGAAATTTGAAAGTATAGTCCCAATCTCACCATTCACACTGACTAGGGTACATGGATCCCACTGTGAATGTGATTCCTCATTCGCCAATAAAAAAAGGACATCTGTATTCCTTTGGAAGATGTGCTGCATTTACTAAATGTGTTTAAGTGACAGTACATCAGAGACTTATCTCAGACACTGCTCTCTGCAATGAGATTTTGTATTGTACAGGTTCATGATATAATGCGAAAGGCAAGCTCTCAACACCTGCCATTTATGAGGCTGCATCAGGAACATTCATATAAAGTGATTTACATATGTCTATGTCTGTACAGCTATACCTCTAGATATAGAGTTTTACACAGAGACACACACACACCTTCTTCCCACTATTCAGCTGGCTTCTTTCATCAGTTTTATTCACCTTATAGGGAAATCCTCTTGTTTTCTACTGTCAAGAAAGCCATTTTAGTTCACTAGATGGTCAATCATTCCTCTAAATAAGTCTCTCCACCTTGGGCTGTCTCAGATTGAGAGTCCTCAGGTTGTTTTATGTCTACCTCTGTAAACTGATAAAAACTCAAGAGTCATACCACTGACAAACTGAGATGCAAGGTATCAGTCAGGGAAAAAGACTTCTGCTGCAGGTTGTTTTGCTAAGCCACGTTTGAACTGATGTCCCTGTCAATTTTTGATCCAGCTCTCTCAACTCTGCTTTGGGCATAGTTTGGGAAGAAAGGCCAGCTGCTTTGGAAATAGACTCATAACCCCAAGTACTGGGCAAGAAACACAGCCCAGCACATGAAGTCTGATCCTCAATAAGTGAGGGGCCAATACCACAAATTAAACTCAAGCATAATATGAGCAATTAATGTGCAAGTTCCTCCATCCACAGTTCTATTTCTGTGCTTCTCAATCCTGACCTATAGCCATAAATATTATTTAAGTCCCAGGTTTCTCCTTGGCTGACAAAACAATCATGCCAGAATGTGCGTTGTTTTTATAACGTAGAGCAGGAGTAGTCAATAGGAAGACCACAGGCCAAACCCGAACCGCCAGACACTTTTAAAAGAACCCCAAAATATTTGTAGTTTACTTATTCTTTTCTCTGGAGTCCGGACCTTGACTATACCCGGACCAAGAAATCTGGACCTTGACAAAAAATAACTGATTACCCCGATGTAGAGAAATGTCCAGTCTGGAGCGGACCTTGACTCATGAAGTTTATTTCATTTGCAACCAGAGCTAACATTTGAACTCAGGTGTCCAGACTGTGTTAAATTAACTCACTTTGCCACTGTCAGCATCCTCACATCAGCCTGTCTGGCTTGTGTGCCAGAGCCTGACTAGCTCATAAGAGACGAAACTGGATGAACTCATTACACTGTCGCACAGGCTTGTTATCAGTCAGATGTAACCCATCCAAAACCAATTCAGAAATGACACCCTGTCTTCTCAGTTTAACATTTCTGCAAAAACCTCAGCATCTGCCAGGCTGAAAAGCAGGAATTCTAAGCTCTTCCTCCCATCCCCTTTTTGCTAACTGACTGTGTACTGTACCAAATGGACATCAGCATAAACTCTGATCTTAAAAGTAGGGAAAGGTCTCTTTTCTCTGGTTAAAGGAATTCCTGAAATGCCCCTGGGATTCCAGGCTTAAGATCACAACAGCAGGGGAATCTGCAGGCCTGTTGGGTTTGGGATCTCACTTGCACACACGTGAGGGCAGCTGCTCTTGTTGACTGCTGTAGCAAGAGGAGAGCATTAGAGGCCCTAAGACAACTTTACACAGTATTAGGTTAGTAGAGTCCCATGGGCCAGAAGACAGGATTAGAAAGAGGGAGAACCTGTGTGTGACAAATGAGTGCACACATGCAACATACACACACAAGTATGTATGTAATAACTGGCACATGTGATGGACAGTGCCAGTTATGGGTGTATTCAGAAAGGTAGTATCATCTACCTGGTGTGTTGTATTCTAACACCCACCTTCGGCCTGAGTAACTAAGCCTCCTACTTACAACACAATACAGTGAGTTTTCCTTGGTTCCCACATGACTGCTCAGTGTGTTGAATAAAGAGTAAAGCTAAAAGCAAATATACCCCAAGGCCTATATTCCATGGAATCAAAAGAGCTTCATACTAAGATTCCACTAGAGGGATAGAAAGGGATAAGTGCAGAAAGATTCAAGGCCCAAAGCATGTAAGACAGGCTAGGAAAGCCCTCAGCTACTTTGTTCACTCCCTTTGGATTTCCATGAAACACACACAGTGGCTTACCACCAACTGGAATCCTTTCAGGTTAAATAATTCTGGCCAAAACTGCCACCACTAATGTGTTCATGTGTTTTCTTGAAGGAATTTACCTTTACCCGTTCCTGGCCCGCTCCAGTTCTGTGCACTCTACTACTTCACAGTGTTCACTTGCACACCTTTAACTATGTTAAATAGTTAGAGCAGACATGCCTACTGTTCCCAGTAGTTGGTAGAAAAGTTACATGCTAGCCAACCTATTGTCTAAGCTCTCCACAGACTCCTGACAACAATTCTCCCACTCACAGCAGGCACCCAGCAACACACTCCTTCCCACGCGAGCTTCTATTCTCTCCTCATAGGCTACTAAGTACCACTGTCTCACCCTGCCAGAGCACATATGCGGACTCCTATTCTTGTTCTTTTGGCTCTCTGGAGCTTGTATTAGTCAATGAAACGCAGAGCTCTTCCCCGCAATGCAGTGGAGATGGTTCCTAATATGGAATAGGAACAGGAGGGTTGGCAGCAGCTTACGTCCAGGGTCAAGGCTCACATTATTCATTTCCATTTTAAAAAAAACATTCTTAATGTCTGGACAAAGATAGGAACTACATAAACACGTGGAAAAAGCAGACGAACAAGGAAGCACTCTGCACTGCCACGCAGGAGACCTAGGTTCTATTCCCAACATCCAGCTCCATCACTGAGCTGGTAGTGCTTAGTATTGCTCTGCATTGCCAGGCAGGAAACTAAAATCCCAGTTCCTGTGTTGTGTTCACTGGATGGGTGGGAGATGGGACAGACAGCTCAGTGTCATAATGCTACTTACATGGCTCTGCACTTGCTTGCATCAGCCTTGGGTTCCATTTCCAGTCATGATCTGTCATGGACTAGGATTGCATTGCCCTGTGACTTAGTAAGGTGTCTGAAGTGAATTGAAAGCATGGTCAATGTACTTTACCAGGCTTATACCCTTTCCTTCTGCATAGTTGTGAAAGACAATCCATTCATCTTGTGAACACCATAGCTCGAAGCACCTCCCAAGGTCAAGACTAGTGCTGTGAACAGGGCAGTCATGGCCCATCCCAGAGAGAAGGGTGCTACACGCTGCGCATCCGTACACACTTGAGCTGGCACTATATCAGCCCTTCCAATCACTGAGACTAAATTCACTCCGTACTTATAGGGAGAAAAAATGATCTCTAGCAGCCAAGCACCTAACTACAAGGAAAACTGAAAGCATTAGCAGATTAAATCCATCCCTTTGCACTGTAGGCTCTAACCATAAGGCTCTTTATTAGGAAGTTAAATCTTAACAAGTGGCTTAAGGGATGGATAAAGCTTTCCCTGGGATAATCTGCCAGCATGTTGTCCAGTTCCAGTTGCAGGCTATGGGAAGATGAAAGTGAACAAAGAAGACTGTGAAAGTCTTTGTTCAGTAAATGGCTGCATAGCAGCCAAAGCTTGTCTCCTGCCTAGGTCTGCCCCCCTGCACCCCCCATTCACACGGTCATCTTCAAAAAGCCAAAACGTCTCCCCACTCTACCACCTCCCTGAACTGGGATAATTCATCTGTATCTACTAATTATAATCCTATCTATAATTTCAGCTTTTTAAGGCTTGTTTTCACTCCGTTTTTTTTTTTTTTTTTTTTTATAATTTGATTGCAGATTAACTCAAAGTAGTTAACATCTTTGTAAAAGCTGGACATCCCTAAATTACTGTTCTAGTCTACAGTTCAGTCACAACATTTAAGAACGCCACCATAAACTATCGCTACTCCTTGTTGCGACAGAGGGGATATTTCTCTCTTCACAAACACATATTTATCAAGAGAGTATATCCAAGGGGGAAAGAAGGTAGGAGCATTGCACTGGGATGTGAAAGCCACGGGGCTTTCATAATTCTCTCACTTTTGGGATACAAGCGGCCTACCTCTGATACAAGAGCAACATTACCTACGCACTTATGAGACATTAGGAATGGGAGAGAGCTATCAGGTAATCTAACCTAAAACAGTTTCAGGAAACGAACTGTACGAATGGCACTGTATTGGTTTTCCCACTCTGCAACTGGCTGTGCATACCGTAAGAGATCCATTCTGCGTGCTGGGCGTATTCGTGCTCTGCTCTCCATGCGCCTGCGTACTTCCGTAGAGTGTCAGATTGTGCTCGCTGGTCTGGCCTGCATAGTCCTGAGTGTGTGGCACCCCATACTCTGTGGGGATCCCATTCTGTGGGGGTGGTGGGAACGGGATTGTGGTGAATGGCTGGACCATTGCATCAGGAGTGGCTGTTGGCTCCTGGTTACCCTGGAGAAGGGGAAAGGAGAAAATGGATTTAATATGCTACAAATGATGGACCAGCAGTCCAATCTAAGAAGAGCAAACAGGGGTCCAATCCAGCCCAGCTCAGTATCTCATTCATTGTCACTACACTACCACCCAAACAAGTCCTCTATTGCATTTTATACAGAAGGAACACTCCTCCCCAGAGAGCACAGATTCTCATTTTAAGTTTGCTTTGGCAGCTTTGAGGATACTGGACAGGAATGAAGGGGCCATATTTGCGGCTCAGGACCTACACACCCTTGAAATATCACAGGATCCCCTAAGTCATGTAAGGTGTATCTCCGGGGCCTGACTGGCTTGCATCTCCTCCTCAGGCCCAAATTACAGAATAGAATTCTCTTTCTGACTTTTCCTGAGTGCTCCCAGCATTCCAGTGCGGGTGACATTGGTCCTAACACCCCTATAAAATGCTAGTGTACTTGGCTGGCACATCCCACTTCTCCCAGTCCTCTAACCATTAAGATATTTCTTGTGATAAACAGCATCCTCATGGCACTGCCCCCAAGTACCTCTGCTTAGGGCAGTATTCCTTGCTATTATACTCTAGTAAAAGAGAGCAGAGATCTGTTTTCCAGGACAGATCTGTGCAAAACAGATTACCCAGATACCCAATTACTGGAATTCATGCTTCTTGCCTACTCCTCAGAAGACAGACAGGAGCCATGGGGAACTGAGAATTGAGAATACAGGCTTGCAGCACTTGCTCTCTCCCAAGCATTAGCATCACTACCTTCAAACAAGACGTTAATTATACTCCTCCCTCAACTCAGGGCATCCCACAGAGATTTCTGTGCTAGGACAATTGGCTTTTTAGCAGCTTTTGGCACCATTTGATGCCAACTGGTTGTCTATTAAACAGATACTCCACCAGACGAAAGGTATCCCAAAAAGGGTAAAAATCCCACACTGCCATGCCTCCAGAGGGTCCTAGCACTTCCAAAATCATCGTTATAGCCACTCTGCCCAACTGTCAGGGCCCATCTATATGCCCTCAGGGAAGGGAGGGAAGCATGGCTGGAAGAATTCAGTCACCTGGGGTAAAGGAAGAATGGCCCATGACATTCAAGTCTCTCTGACCTTAGAAGACTGGACTATTGCTCTGTTTCTATTGCACCCATCACCCCACCAGAGAAAGCCAAGGAATATTCTCAGGCTAGGAGGTTGCTCACCACTGTACTGTAATCCCGATTTTAAGTTTCACCTGCTACTCCAGACATGGGCCCTCCTCCCACAACACCCTGAGGTAGTGGAGCCTGTTGTAATATCGGTGTGCTTACATCAACGGACAAAAGGGAAAACAGTCTTGTCCCCAAATGAGGCAAAGGGATCTCTGCTGGGAAGGGATTCACCAAGGGGTAATTGCTGCAGGAAATTACATCGTAGTCGTTCAGCAGAGAATAGAGAGACACTGAAGGGAGCTCCGCTGAAACTGGACAAATCTTTCAATCCAGTTATCAAAGTGCCTGCAGCTCCCTTCCAGAGCGAATGAAACAATGAAATTCAATGCAGCTCCAGCCAACACAGGTCATTCAGACATTGGCTGAATCTCAAACTTGTTCTGACACTAGCATATCTGGCCTGTGTCCCCTGCGGACCAGATGATCATGCACGCCTGTAGCTGGCAAGAAGGTGAGGAAAGGGAATTCAACACCATTCAGCAGTGCAGAGCTGCAGCCACGGACCCTATGAAACCACACCGCCCGTTTCACTTACTGAAGTCCAGTCCCTACACAAAGCTGCATATTAAACACTGCTGCTTGCAGAAACAGAACTTGGAACCCTTATCAAAGGAAGAAAAATCAGTAGTCGTGTTTCAGCAACTGTCAGCAGCACTGTTAAATTCACAGACGCAGACATTTTTACCACCATGTCGTGAAAATGGCTGCACCACCGCTGGCAGCTACTGGAATATACAGTCACTCCTCATGTCCCTTTCGTTGTGACCTTGCGGATCAAGTAGGGAACATGCTCGTTTAAAGTTGCGCAACGCTCCCTTATAACGTTGTTTGGCAGCCGCCTGCTTTGCCCGCTGCTTGCAGGAAGAGTGGCCGGTTGGAGCTAGCTGGTGGGGGCTTGGAACCAGGGTGGGCCGGCAGCCCCCCATCAGCTCCCTGCTCCCCTAAGTTCTCTGTGCAGCAGCCGCCCAGCAGGCTACCAATTGCTGGCAGTTCAGCTGTCCCTCCCCCCACTGCCATGTATTGCTCCTGGGAGCCTCCTGCTTGCTGTGCAGGGGAGGGGGAAGAGGAGGGCTAATGTCAGGGTGTCCCCCTCCCACCTACTCCTGCCCCCCTTACCCCTTCTCCATATAGAGCAGGGTGGGGACAGGACAGGGAGCTTGCTGCCCCAGCTGCTGTCTCAACTTCCTGATTTTTTTTTTAAAGGCAATGTACTTAGAATGGGGTCAGTGTACTTAAAGGGGCAAGGCACATCTCTCTCTCTCTCTCTCTCCCCCACACACAGGGTGTGTGTCTCTGTCTGCCATGCTGCCTCCCCTCCCTCCATTCGTGCTGCCTTGTAGAGTGTAAGGCTACATTAACAACGTGTTAACCCTTGAGGGCTCAGCCAAGTGCTAGTTCATCGTTTAGCAGTAAGGCATTCCCTGGGAAATATCCCACCCTCTTCCACTCTCTGACTCCACCACCTTAACCAAGCTTCACAATCATCATTGCGATGTACAGTATTAAACTGTTTGTTTAAAACTTATACTCTGTGTGTGTGTGTATATATATTATATTAATGTAAATGGGGGGGGGGGAGGTTTCAGGGAAATTTTTTTCACCAGACAAAAAGTATATTTTATTTTTATACAAAAATAAAACAGTTTTTGGTCTGGTGAAAAAAATTTCCCTGGAACCTAACCCCGCCCCTATTTACATTAATTCTTATGGGGGAAATTGGATTCGCTGAACATCTTTTCGCTTAAAGTGCATTTTTCAGGAACATAACTACAATGTTAAGCGAGGAGTTACTGTAGCTGCAATTATTTCCAGTGTAGACTCACTCAATGCATCATCTGTGCAATGCAAGGTTTCCCCAAAAAGCCCAGAAGAGTGGTAGCCCCACCATGCTTTAATTTCTATCCAATTGCTTCCCTTACCCTGACAAGTTCCCTGTCTTTGAACCTTTAAGTGAATCTAAACTAATACAATAAATAAGTTTAGTTTTTTGAAGGAAGGACAGGCCTGAAGACTTTATTTTTAAATGAAGATTTTAAAGAAACACCATCAACTTAATTATGTTTCTGTCTAGAATTTTTTAAACTTATCATTGAGAGAGACATCTCTGATTATTATAACTGAAAGTTTAGAGAAAAATCATTTTAATATTTTTTCAGTTTATTTTCCTTGTCCGTTTGACAGCTGTTTGTCTATAGTTAGTTTTAATGTAAGTCAGTTCCCCATGACTGTGTAGGTTTTTCCATTTTTAAAATAGGAACAAAATAGGAAACTGTGATTGTAAAACTACAAAAACTGGCAGCAGGACTCCGGGGAAGGCGCAGTATCTAAAACAGTCGTTCCCAAACTTTAACAACCTGTGAACCCCTTTCACTAAAATGTTGTGTCTCGCGAAGCCCCTCCTAAAAATGAATATTTCCTGGGATTTTCTCCTTTACCTGAGCATAAATTATAAAAGCAGGGACCTTGGAAATATAAAATTTGTTTTTATGACATGCTTATTACATACTATTTATCAATTATGATTTATCATTACAGTATTTTATTACATTATGAAAACGGCAACACTCTTCCAAGATCTCACTTTCGTAGCTTTTATCACTATGAAGAAGCCTGTTATAAGACAAAGCTCCTGTGTTTCATCAAGGAGTATCTGATGTGAAACAGCATGAAGGTATTTAAGAAGCCAACTTAAAGAGTTCCTCCTACACAAGCATTCAGGTCTTGAGCAGTCCAGGCAAACAACGCACAGCATTACAACAAAGCTTAAACTTGTTCTTCATAATAATTTTAAAAACAATACTAGCTGCCTATTTAATTTAAAAACAGCAAAAAATATCTACCTCCCTTTCCATTTCTTATAAGGAGTCTTGAAGTTTAAATCTCCTCAGTGTGATAGATATGCTTGTTTTGATCTGCTTAGCTCTTGGAAGTCCAGGGGCTCCAGGCTGCTGGCCCCATGCTGCCCAGGGTCCCTAGGACGGCTCTGTCCGTCATTAGGGAATTCTTTCCAGAGAACCCCCTGTAACATTTCGCCAACCCCCAAGGGTTCACAAACCCCAGTTTGGGAATCACTGATCTAAAACTACTTACTTATTTATTTTTAACTGACTAGCTTTCAAGTTGACAATATCTCTAACACTGAGAACAAAATGCTAATTAGAAAGCTTTTAAAAACAAGTTGGACAAACATCCGTCAGGGATGGTCTAGGTTAACTTGGTCCTGCCACTGCGTAGGGACCCAGACTTGACTTCTCAAGTTCCCTTCCAGCCCTTCATTTCTAGGATTCTATGAATAAGACCTATTAGGTCACACAGTCTATCCTCTTGATAATGCAGGATTGTTCCCTGCAGGACATATTCTATTGTTTTATTTAATCTTGTTTTAAAATGACCCAAAAAGACTATCCTGCAAACCTAACAATCTCATTTTCAGAAGTTGTTTCCCTTTTAATTTCATTTTATTCCTTTCTTCCTATCTTACACGTTCATCCACTTGTACCATCCTAAATAAATACGCTTCCCACTTTTAGTCACTTACAAACATTTTAAGGGTGAAAATAGTATGTTCCTTCTAGCCTCTTAGTGGATGCTTAGACAACACATATATATTTAGCTCTTAATCTTGCCTCATAAATCCAACTATGATCATTATCATCCTCTCTGAACTTCCCAAATTTTTCAATCAATTTCTGGTGCTGAATACAGTACACCAGATGAAGTTGTCCCAGAGCAATTTAGAGGGGACTATCACCACCCTGCTTTTTGACTTCACGTCCAAGTAATTCAGTTCAAAACCATATTTGCTGCCACACTATTGCCAACGCATTTTAAATTTGATGTTTCCTACTATCTTTCACCAGTATTCTTATCCAGGTTTCTCCCTCCCACTGAATATTTGTATTTCAGATTATTTTTCTCCAGATGTATTCACTTGCACATTTCCTGCCTGATCTCATTATTCTCTGCCCATATTTCTAACCTTCGTGGATCCCTTTGTATTATTTCTCTGTCCTCACTAGTGCTCGTAATACCTCCTATTACGCTATCTGTGAGTTTTATTATTGTCCTGTTATCATCTAGATGTTCAGCGAGTTTCACCTCTTAATACTTGTTCCACTATTTTACTACTACTAATTCTTAGCATGTACAGAACACTTTAAATCTTCTAAGTACTGCACATAGTACAGGAAACACCAACAAGACCTGAAATTACAATTCAAATATAGAAATTGCCAGGATTGGGCTCCTCGCCCTCCCTCCCTCCTAAAATGTAAATACAATTCTAACAGCAGTATTTAAGCAAACTGATTCTCCCACTTCCCAGGTATGAACGACATGAAGAAATGCAAGAGTCCTAACAATTACAAGCAGGAAGAGAGGTGTGAATGGATGGACTGAAACTGCATTGCCTACCCATCCTCTCTACAAACTGTCTTGAGAGTCTTGTCAGCAATAGTGTGTTTCAAACTCTCTTCTGCAGATGACAGCCATCCCAGACGAGCCGAACAGGGAAGGGTTGTTCACGAATAGCAACAAGCACTCCAAGTGCAGTGGTAGCTTGGCAAACAGTAAACACAGTGTATGGTACTTTTTTTTTTAAACACAGTGTACAGTACTTTTTAACCTGGAGTTCAGCCCAAGAAAAAAATTCTGCTCTCTTCCACTAATTCATCCACAACCAGGGACTCAAACCAATTCCCCTCTCAAAACAGATGAACAGATTCCTGCATCTGATTCATTGACACATATCAGACCCCACTCCCATAAAGATACAGGGAACACCTCCATTGCTCATAAGAAAACTAAGGCTCTGTTCAGAAACATAACTGAAACAGTGGTCAGAGCACAAAAAGGATATGGGATTAATGTAACTAAATGCAGCTTGAACCCAGTCCCCTTGGCTTGTAAGGTGTGATCCAGAGTAGTGCGTGGCTCTGTGGAGGCCAAGTAGAACACTAAAGACAGAGACCTCCTTCCCAACTTAGATCTTGTACACGCACTTAACCAATTTATCTAAAACTGTTTAAAAATTTGATTTAGTTTAATTGCTCAAACCCCTTTTGTGGAAACTTATACCAGCTCACACTGGTACATCAGGAAATTTGGTTAAATCGGTGCGAAAAACTGCATATAGATCAGCCTTTATAGAAATGTAATAGCTTATAAAGATGTGGAGCTGGGGACATTCCTCTGAATATTTACTAAACTACTTTACTCTTCATTGCCATGTTAATTAGGTAAATTCCTTTGGCAGTCAGTAGGTGGTGAACCAAGATCATGACACTGAAATGGAGCACGGCTACTAGAGAAACATTGGCCTGGTCTACACACTTTTTTTAAACCAGTACAACCATTTTGGTCAGTTGTGTGAATTTTTTTTTTTTTAAATAGTTATACCAGTAAAAGCCGTCGGGGGAATACATTTATACTGGTATAACCATGCCATACACCAGGACAGTTCATTACCCTTCCTGTATAGGAATAAGCTATCCTGATCTAAGCACATGTACACCTACTGAACTGCGACTACCCTAGGGAGGTTGTACCACTTTAACTATATCAGTATAATTAAAGAAGTACAACTTATGTGTGTAGAGAAGCCCATAAAAATTGTCCTACTGGATCAGATCAGTTGTCTATCTAATCCAATACCCTGTATGAAAGTAGCGAGCATCATATGCTTTAGGAAGGTGCAAGAAACTCTGTGAATAACTTGCCCTTGGAGGAAGTTTCCTTCTCCTGTCAGGTTGTGGTTGGTTGACGTACGTCCTGAAGTACTAGGGTTTATATCCCTCATTTAAAAACAACAAACCAAGCAAAACAAAACAAAAAAACAAAAACAAGCCACCAAGCAAAAGCCAATGCACTCTTCTCAGTTGTAATGTCTACACTCAAACTTGTGGCAACTGATTACCTGTTAACTTGAGGTAATTAACATGTTTGTAAAGGCTAGTATGATCCAGGCTATAATTGTTTGTTCTTTATTCTTTATCCGGGAGAATAGACTAGAAGTAAAGAACAAACATTTATAGCCTGGATCTAAAGAGTATGTATCTAGTAAGACAAGCCCACAGAGGAAGGCACCAAGCACATGACAGCTTTCCAACCTACTGATGTTGTCTGCTGAATGGTTTGAATGAATGGAAACATGAGATAGGGATCAAGGAATTGTCGTGCCCTCTCCCTTCAAACCCAATGCCAGAACTATGGTCTTACGGGTCAAGTAAAGCTGGGTAAAACTAATTCAGAACCTGACCACACAATTCCCTTGGTGAAATAAGCCATGAAGTGTTGACCAGAAGAAGGTCTCCAAACAGTTTCTTCTTGAAAAGAGACAGGAGCAGGACACTGCCCTGTCAAAGCCTTCTTTCCTTTTAGTATGAGTTCAGAAGTAAAATATCATAGCAGGGGAGTCCAATAATAAAATCAAGACTTTTGAATTTCACCTCTTGTCAAAGAAAAGAAGCCAAAGAAAGCACACCTAGTACTTGTGGTATGAGCCAGCTGAAGAACAGCTACATGACAGCAAGGGAGACCAGAGATTCTGATGTCTGTCACTACAGGGGTGGCAGCAACTCTCGCAGTCTCTTCCTGAAATTGGGGCCTTGTCTGGGGGTAGTCAATAGGCAGCCTGCGGTCCACATCCAGACCGCGAGGGTCCCGGGGGCTCAGGGCTTCAGCCCTGCAGGAGGGTGTTTCAGTCCCGAGGTGCTTCCCACAGGGATGACCCTAGGATTTCTGGTGGGGCTGAAGACCCAAGCCAGGCACGTGGGGACTTGGGGCTTCAGCCTAGCAGTAGACACAGGGGGGCATTCCCGAACATTTATCCAGCTCTAATCTTGTGCACCTGAACTTAAACCATGACAGTGGGAGCCTGCCCAGGGCTGACAGCTATGTAGCCCCTGGAATGCTACCCACCACCCCAATCAAAATCTAAAATAGTACACCTGGGCACAGACCCTGCAATTAAACTGTCCACAATTCCACCCAAGCTGCTGAGGCTGCATATTTCCTGTCTTGGAAAAACCTCTTCTGGTTGACTGTTTTTTCCCTTGCTGCCAAACAGGGCTGATGGAGGAAGAAAGGGAAGTTATTCATATTGCAGTAACTGAAGTTCGAGATGTGTGTCCCTGTGGGTGCTCCACTCTAGGTGTTGATGTGTCCCAGCGCCGTTGATCAGAGATTTTCAGTAGCCGTGCCTGGTTGGGACACAGGCGCTCAGTTGGTATCTCCCGTCTCATTGGAATCTTCCTGAGCACCTGTGTCCCGCACCCCCCTCAGTTCCTTCTCTACCGTGGAGTGATTATACTAGTACTCCAAAGTAGAGGGAAGGTGGGTGGGGAGTGGAGCACCCACAGGGACACACATCTCGAAGAACTTCAGTTACTGCAAGGTGAGTAACTTCCCTTTCTTCTTCAAGTGCTGTTCCTGTGGGTGCTCCACTCTAGGTGAATGTGTAGCAGTACCCACTATGGTCGGTGGGACTTTGGAGATGCAGCAGTGAGTACAGTAGAGAGTACTGTATGGCCTACTATGGCGTCTGCCGTGATATCTTGTGTGATAGCACAGTGTTTGGCAAACGTGTGTTCAGGTGACCATGTAGCCGCCCTACAGATGTCAGAAATGGGTACGTTATGTAGGAAGGCAACGGACATTGGAATGGAACGTTCGAGTGGAATGAGTTCTAATGCCTTCGGACGGTTGAATATTTTGAATACGGTATGAGGATCTGATGCAGTCAGAGATCCACTTGGACAGACGTTGTTTAGAGATAGCCGTACCTTTCGATCTTTTGATGATGGAGACAAAGAGACATGGAGATTTACGAAACGGCTTAGTCCTGTCCAAGTAAAAGGCGATTGCTCGCCTGACATCGAGAGTATGTAGGGATGCTCTGTGTGGAGTCTTGTGAGGTTTGGGATAAAAAGTAGGCAAGTATATCGGTCTGTTAAGGTGGAAGGTGGATACCACCTTAGGGAGAAATTTAGGACGTGGTCTCAGAGTGACTGTGTCTTTGGAGAAGATTGTGTAGGGAGGATGGGCCATCAGGATGCTTATTTCACCTACTCTCCTTTCTGATGTTATTGCAACTAAGAAAGCTACCTTCATGGACATCTGGAGAAGAGAGGAGGTAGCCAAAGGCTCTAATGGAGGTTTCATGAGAGCGTGAAGAATGAGGTTAAGATCCATGTAGCTGCCATTGGCTAAATTTCAGGGCAGAGATTTTGCAGGCCTGTGAGAAATTGTTTTATGGTGGGGTGGGTAAAGAGTGAATAACCTTCTAACAGGTCATGGAAGGTGGTAAGCACCACCAGGTGTACTTTGATGGAGCTGAGCGAAAGTCCATCCTGTTTTGGTCTCAGGAGGTAGTCTAGAATGTTAGGGAGGGTCACTATATTGGGCGTTAAGTGATTACGTGAGCACCAGAGGGTGAAACGCTTCCACTTCTGCAGGTAAGTTTTACAAGTGGAGTCTTTTCTACTGTGCAGAAGGACGTATCGGATTTGCTCGGAACAGGCTAGTTCATGGGTTTGGAACCATGAAGGAACCAGGCTGTCAGGTGGAGCTTTTGGAGCTGGGAGTGAAGAACCCATCCGTTGTCCTGGGAAAGGAGATCTGGCCTATTGGGAGAGCCCGTGGATGACAGGAGGTAAGGATACCACGTCTGTCTCGGCCAAGCCGGGGCAATCAGGATGACCAGGGCCTTGTTGTCTACGATCTTCCGAAGAACTGTGTAGCAGAGGGATTGGTGGGAAGGCGTAGAGGAAAGAGTTGTTCCACAGGATGAGGAACGCGTCTTCTAGGGATGCAGCCCCGAGTCCCACTCTGGAGCAAAACAGCTGACATTTTCAATTCTGGGGTGTGGCAAACAGGTCTATTGACAGGGTGCCCCAGAGGAAGAAGAGCTGTTGAAGTATTGCAGTTCCCATTCGTGTTCTGTTGAGAAGGGTCTGCTGAGTGCGTCGGCAGTAGTGTTGTGGCAGCCTGGTAGGTAGGAAGCGATGGATTTGTATTTAATGTTGTATGCACCAATTCCATAGTCAGATGGCTTCCATGCAAAGGGAATGTGATCGGGCTCCCCCTTGTCTGTTGATGTAGTACATACATGCTATGTTGTCAAGACCCAAATAAATTTGTTCTTTATGAGGGGAAGAAAGTGAAGGCATGCTCACCTCACTGCTCTGAGCTCTAAGAGAGTTATGTGTAGGTGCGTCTCTAAGGCGGATCACCGGCCTTGTGTCCTGTGACCCCCGAGATGTGCTCACCAACCGATTAAGGAAGCATCTGGTGAGCATGAGCACTGGGGATCGTTGCTGGAAGGAAACCCCCATGCAGAGATTTTCTGGTCTTGTCCACCAGTGTACGGAAGCTAAAACATTGAGAGGAAGAGTTAGCAGCGACCCTACGGTGTGTCTGTTGGGTTTGAAATTGGAATTGAGCCAGCCCTGAAGACATCTCATGTGTAGCCTGGCATACTGGACCACGAAGGTGGTGGCTCCACATGACCAAGGAGTTGTAGACAGATTCTTGCCTGTGTCCTGGAACAAAGAGTGTGTGCGTACGAGCTGCGTGATAGCGAGGAATCTGTGATATGGGAGCAAGGCTCTGCTCTGGATTGAGTCGAGATGAGCTCCGATGAACTCGATCTGTTGTGTAGATGTCAGGGTGGATTTTTGGATGTTTATTTAGAGGCCTAGGCTGTGAAAGAGGGAGATGGCAAGACAGATAGCTTGAAGTGTCTCGCCATAGGAGTTGCCTTTGATGAGGCAATCGTCCAGGTAGAGGAAAAGCGTGATCCCATGTTTGTGGAGGTGAGCCACGACCACGGCTAGAGTTTTGGAAAAGACTCTCGGCGCTGTGGAGAGGCCAAAAGGAAGAACTCTATATTGAAAATGGTCATAACTGATTGTGAATTGTAGGAAGCAACTGTGAGCTGGATGAATTGATATATGAAAATAAGCATCCTGTAGGTCGAGGGCTGTGAACCAGTCCCCTTGATCCAGTGTGACCATCTTGAATTTTTGTATCCTCACGAATTTGTTCAGTCGGCGTAGATCTAGTATAGGCCTCTATCCCCCAGTCCTTTTCTGGGTCAGGAAGTAATGGGAGTAGAATCCTTTCCCTTTGATGTTGTGTCGGCACAAGTTCCACTGCGCCTAGCTGGAGAAGGTGAGCCACTTCTACGCGAAGTAGGTGCTCATGGGAGGGGTCCCTGAAGAGGGACGGGGAAGGGTAGGAGGATAGGATATGAATGGGATAGAGTAACCGGACTGAACTATTTTGAGGACCCAGCAATCCTGTGTAATACACTGCCAGGCATGTTGGAAACTCTGGAGGCGGTGGCCAAATGGGCAAGTAGGCTGTGGAATCAAGGGGTGGTTGTGCAGACCCTCGACCAACATTTCAAAATTGTTGTTTATTCCCGGATGGGTGGGAGGTGGTTGCTTGAGCTTCATTTTGTCTGCACTTAGGGGGTCTAGAGCGATTCCTATTTATGTCGTATGGTTTGGGTTGAGGCCGATAATATTGTTGTGTGCATGGTCTTTGGTAAGGTTGGTATCATTGTCTCCTGGGAAGAGATGGGTGAATACCCAGGGTGCACAGTGTCACTCTAGAATCTTTCATAGTGTGAAGTAGTTCATCCATTTTTTTTTTTTAAAAACAGTTTGTCTTTGTCAAAGGGGAGGTCCTCCACTTTGGTCTGCAGATCTTTAGGGATGCCAGGTGCAGAAAGCCATGAAGATCTGCGCATAACCACAGCAGTTGCAATAGTACGGACTGCTGTGTCTGCCATGTCTAAAGACGCTTGTAGGGCCGTTCTGGAAATCAATTGGCCCTCGCTCAGAATTGATTTAAAGTCCGCTCTCCTATCCTCTGGAATGTAGGAGGCAAATTCAAAAAGTTTATTGTAGTTATCAAAGTCGTAGCTGGAGAGGAGTGCAGAGTAGTTTGCAATCCTGAATTGAAGAGTGGAGAATGTGTAAACCTGTGTCCGAAGACGTCAAAGCGTTTAAGGTCCTTGTCTTCCCGGGTGGGCCGATATTGTGGCTGTTTCGTGCTTTGTGCAACCGCATCCATGACGAGAGAGTTCACTTGTGGGTGAGAAAATAGGAAGTCAGCATCCTTAGCAGGAACATAGTATTTATGTTCGGCCATTCCGCAGGTAGGTAATAAAGAAGCTGGAGTTTGCCAGAGTGTCAGCTGGTTCCAGGAGAGCTTCATTTATAGGGAGCGCGATCTTTGAGGGTGCAGAGGGTTGAAGGATCCTGAGGAGTTTGTGTTGTGTCTCCTTAACCTCTTCTAGGGGGGATGTCTTGACTGAGTGCCACCCTCTTGAAAAGCTCTTGAAATTGTTTACAGTTGACCACGTTCTGTGGAAGCGGGGGGGAGAGGGCTCTGTCTGGAACAGATGGAATTAGGGGTCGGTGAGTCAGGATATGGTTCGTAGCTCACGTTCTCAGGAGGGGGTTCAGGTACTCTAGAAGTGGACAGAGCTGCAGATCGAGGAACAGAAGCAAATAATGGTTTCGTGGAAGAGGTCTGAGGATGAGTGGTGGGAGGATGTGGCCAAGGGTACCACTGGGGCCCAGGCATAGGGTAGGAGAACCCAGGTGCCGTCCATGGGGAGGCAAAATAGGGAAACTGAGGCTGGTGGCTGAGGACTATAGCCTGAGGTGGAAGAGGGTCCAGTGGAGGAGGAGAGGCAGGTGGGGGGGAACGCCATCTGCTGCTGTAGATCGGGTTCGCTGTCAGTGAAGGTAGCCAGTTCAGGTGGTGAGAGTGGCTGTTCGAAGAGTGAGCCCTTTGTATCCAGGAGCGGTGAGTTAGGCTTAGGTGGCACTGATAGGTCACATTCAGTGAGGAACTGCTGCTCCTGCTCCCTGGGCTGCCCTGAGCCTGGACTGTGCTCTAGCGCATTAGCAACTGAAAGAGGAAGTGTCAGCGGTGCCGTGGGTCTGTTGGAGGTGCCCTGAAGGGGGTCTGCTGCAGGTGCTGGGACAGGACGCAGGCTTGGTGTCGACATTCTTCCCGGCACCGGGGCAGAGCGTTCAGTCGGCACCATGGATATTTTTAGTGCTGAGGCGCTCGGTGCCACGGAAACCTTCCCGGTACGGGAAGTAGGGTTCCTGCCTCTGCGGGAGCCACGGCTGAGGCTTTAGAAAGGGCTGAGGCGCTGTCAGCACAGAGGGTAAGGATCTCGCGGGAGACACTTTACCCTTGTCGGAGTCTCTCCCAGGAGACTGCTGTGCTTCTTGCCTCTGCTCCAAAGAGGGTGACGCAACGCTCCCCACTGATTCGGATCCAGCCAGGGAGCATGTAGGAGCGGGTTTAACTTTCCCCGTCTCCGAAAGCGGCTGCAGGGATTTTTCCATCAGACGCATTTTAAGTCGCAGGTCCCTGTCGCACCGAGCCCTTGACTTGAGGCTTGTACAGTGGAGGCACTTTGCGGGAATGTGGGTTTCCCTGAGGCACTTCACACAATGTGAGTGCCCATCAGACTGTGGCATGGAGTCCTGACAGGAAACACACTTTTTGAATCCTGAAGCCCCTGGCATTCTGAACTAGAAATGGCAGGGGAGAGTGTCTCTGCAGGAGACAAGCCTGAAGCAAAAAGGTGTGTGTTTGTTTTTTTTTAAACTAAGTAACTAACTATGTAACTACACTAAAGGAAGGGAAACAACTGGGATGTAACTAATAACTATTTCTATAGTCTTTGATACTTTTTTTCCTACTGAGAACAGGGAAGAGAAGTAGCACTGCCCCGAGTCCCGTCTTCAGCCAGGGTCGATTGAGAAGGAACTGAGGGGGGTGCGGGACACAGGCGCTCAGGAAGATTCCAACAAGGCGAGAGATACCAACTGAACACCTGTGTCCTGACCAGGCTCTGCTATCGAAAATCTCCGATCAACGGTGCTGGGACACACCGACACCTAGAGTGGAGCACCCACAGGGACAGCACTCGAAGAAGGCAGTGGTCTTTGCCTCTGCCCCTCAGCAGGAGCCATTTTTACAAGAAAGAGGAAAGAGTTCAATGGCTTGTGGTGGCTCTGTTCTTCCCTTCCGTCTACTTTTGGGACAAGGAGAGGGCTCTTGTGCCTCTCCCTCTTCTCCTCTTCCCCCCGCACCCCTTCAGCCCCGCCGGGAATCGTGGCGTCAGCCCCGCCGGGAATCATACCAGTACTCAGAGCTTCAGAGCAGTGAAGAGCCCCAAGAACTGCAGGAGGAACAAAGGTGAGCCAAGGTAGTCCCACCTCCAGTGCTTTCGACATTTAATGGCATGTGTTTAAAAATGTCAGGGAAAAAAAACAAGGAAGAAAATCAACACTGAAAACCATTCATTTAAAGACGAGTGGACCGATGCTGATTGTTTTATTTTGCCACAACACCCAAAGGGTCAACCAGTATGTTTAATTTGGACAGAGACTGTGGCTGTTGTTAAAAATGGGAACATCAAACAATGAAGCACATGGATTTTGACCACAAATATTTGCATCTGTTTGACATTTTATCCAAGTAATTCTCAAAGTCTCAGATAAATTACTTCTTTCTTGGAGGTTATTTTTAGGTTATACAGTGGTTTGATTTTATTTTTCATTTAATGCAGTAAAAATATATGCAATATAGGCCCTGGGTATATTGCACAGCATTGTATGTGTTCACTGAACCAGAGCACTTGTGGTGTGAAAAATGTTTCTCTGGCATCCAGACCTTGACTTTATCTTGACCAAGAAATTTGGGCCTTGACAAAAAATTATTGACTACCCCTGGCCTTGTCTATACACAGTCTTGCAGAAGTTTAACTAAAGGTGTGGGTTTGAACCAATTTAGTTAAATGGGTACAATTTGTGTGTAGACATTCTTGTTTCGGTTTGAGGCTAGTTTATCCGGTTCATTTTTAAATTTGGATTAAGCTAAACCAAAATAAGACACTCTTAAAATGAAAAAAAGAAAGCATCTATGCACAAACTTACTCACTCGTTTAACTAAATCTGTTTAAAAACACACCTTTAGTTAATCTAGTGCAAATCTATATAGAGAGAAGATTTGGCACTGCCTCCTAATGCCAGATATGTAAAACAGGGATTCACATTCAAAATGCAATATACCTTCCTATAAATACTGTACTATTCAAACTCAACCATAATACAAGCGTGAGCCTGTGAATTTTTGCATGGACTCCAAGGTTCAGGGAAGCTCACAAGAATAGAGAAGTCAAGGAAAAGGAGCAGAAAGAATCACTTGCATATTCTTACACATTATTTCAGTCTTGCAATATTCTACTTTCCCATTTGCCTCAGATAAGCCATTTTTTTTGGATGAGTAAGGAAAATAAAATTTCACTTTCCCATCATCCTCATTGACAAAGGTATTTTGCACCTGAACAAGAACACCGTCATGATAATTGTGAAAGAATGCCTTATTTAGCAGTGCTTTTATAGGTCTCTGGTATCTGATAAAATAACACAGGAGATCTAGCCTGAATTATGTATCTCCCTTCTCCCCAGGATAAGTCCTCAAATATCCATCATATCAGCTCATGATCAGACGCTTCTCCTTTCTGGGGACTGTGTCCTGTTTCCTTCTCCTCTTCTCTGTGGAAATGACAGGAACTAACAAAGAAATCCCATGGCTGCCTGCATCCCTACCACTCAAAATCCAAGGTGTTACAGTATTGCTCAAACACTGTTGATCTCCCAAGATCTAGAAAGCAGCTTGGTGGCCAACTGGGAAATGAGACAGTGAGCAGAAACGGGAACTTGTCTCTGTATATACAGGAAGGAAGGAAGTTCTTATGTAGCTCTAACACTGTTCTCAAGAAACCCATAAGACAAACTGATGAAACTGCTTTGGACAGGAGACTCCAGCCTTCAGTACTTCACAGAGAAATGGAAGTCTCTTCTGAGTAGGTTTCAGATGTCATGATGGAAAAAGGTAATTCAAGCAGCATCACCTACCCACATTTGAAACTCCAAAGAGAGGCCTTTCAAATATCTCACTAATATAGGATTCAAAGTCAAGAAGCAGTATTGACCATTTACATGTACATAGTGAGAGCATAACTCCAGCCCCACCTGGAGCCAGCCTCATATCCTAGTTGCCCTGAAGAGTGGAATTCGACATACATACCACAGCCCCATATTGGGGAAACTGGATGGGTTCAAAGGACTGGAAATGAGATACAAAGCCTTTTGTCTCTATTTCACTATTTCCAAATGGCTCTTGTTGGAAGTGATCAAAATCTATCACCTTCCAACAGCTATTCAGTGGGGTAGGTGCAAAGGGATGGGGGCACGCAAGGGGCCTGAAATCAGCTTTTAACAACGCAGTTGGAATGACAATGTATACAAGTGTTGCCAAAATTAACTTTCAGTTCTGTTCTTAGTTGGCTGGTATCCACAACACAAAAATGCAACCACAACTGCTTCCTTGCTAACACTGCCAACACAGGGCAAGTACTGAATAAAACATGGAGACTGAACACCAGTGAGAGTTAGATGGAGGGTATGGAAAGCTTGCATTGCTACCATATCTGTTCCATAAACAGAGGTCTTCAGCACCCAAGGCTGTCCCTCTAGCACCTTTCACTAGCACTAAAACTGCAGTGGATAAAAAGAGACAGGACAGAGTACTGACCTAGTACACAGGAGATGTGGGTTCTATTCTTGGCTCTGCCACTGGCCTACTGGGTGATCTTGGGCAAGTCACTTCACCTATGTGCCTCAGTTTCCCAATATGTAAAATGGGGATATACTGACCTCCTTTGTAAAGCACTGTGCAACAGGTAGGTATTACTACCACTGTAATACTAGAGATTCTTTTGTCTGAAGGCTCGGACATTTATTCTTCCCATCACGGCAGCTTGGTTTACACTGGAATTTTTCAGGCCTGTAATTCACAGTAGGTGCAGTTCCACTCATGAGAGCACTCATGGAAGCTGTATTTCTCAGAAGCCTCCTATGTATTCAAGCATTTTTATCACTATCATCAAATGGTGAATAACAATGTGGTGAAAGTGCTTGAGCTCACCTGAGCCTTGTCTAGCCCACAGAATCCACTGGTTCTAGCACTGGTTTTTCAGAACACCATGAGAATTATAGGTCTGAAAAATTCTAATGGAGACAGGCAAAAGAAATTTGAGACACGAAATTTACCCCCTGGACTTCTTTTTAAACACATCATATAGAAGGAAGCCAAACCCCGCTGCTGTGGGAAAGGAAGAAAAGAGAGATCTTTACTTTCAAGCACCTGAAAGACAGCACACACCCCCTGACAATCATTGTTCCTAACACCAGTTAACCTTCACTCTATTCCTGTGCACAAATTCAAGCTCTCTGTGCTGAAATGGACAACAACTTAGCCAAGAATTAAGCCTAATCACCTGGCTGAAAATACACCCTTGCTCTGAGCCATACCACCTTCTGCCCAGTCTCCCAGTGGATTGGTACTCTCCACTGCTGGACGCCAAAACACTGGGTCTGCTGCTGCTGAACTCTGCATCAACTGCCTCACCATAAAAATCTATCGTCATTGACACACCCTAGAAATAAATTAATGCTGGTTAGTGATCTCCAATCATTCTATGTTGGCCTCTGCTGAAGTGGTAGGAGGGTCCCCATACAGAAGCAGAGTCCTCTGCTGGGATGGTTGGAAGCTGAGGCTTCGCTTCCGGATTAGAACCTAAATCACCCAACACAAGGGAGCAGCAGACTCAGGATAAGGGGTTCCTATACATGAGCCCACTACTAGAGAGGCAGATAGAGGGCATGCCATCAGTGGCTTTCGGACTGACTTCCTGACCCTCAGTCCACTGTTTCCTCAATATCACACCACAAAACAAAGTTTTCTGTGTGGGGGAATGGAGTGGGGAAAGCAAAATCTTTGGTTGAATGATATGATAGTGCTGGCAGGGGCCACTGCCCACACAAGCTGGATCTCCTGCTCTAAGCAGTGCCACCCATTCCAGATGCCTCTGTTCCAAGGGGTAGGGAGGATGACAGCCCTACACAGGGCACCATACTCCTACAAATAGTGACCGGGGCACTCCATCCCAGCTACTTCACAGTGGTAGTAACCAGATTCCCCAAAAATGGCACTGGAGCTAGTTCTGCAGATTTAGGAAGACATCACAATAAAAACTAGAATTTTTTTTTTAAAATTACAGCTTAAATCCTAGAGAAGCTGATGCCCCGCACCCAGAAAAATTCCTACTCATTGTAGGCAAGTGGATTTTTCAAAGCCTTGCCTATTGCATGTGTCTGCCTGCAATGGGAGTCACATGCAGCTCTCTCAAACTGGTGCTTCTCTGGAAAGAATTGTGGAGATCCCTTTGCAACCAGAAGCCAGGCTTCCTTTTCTCTTTCTCCACAGCTGAAAGAGGAAAGTAGGGTGGTACCGAACTGTGCAAAGTAACTGCCTACATCATGATTTTGATGGTAGAAGGATGCACATAAACATTAAGGACTACAGTCACAGCCAAGTCAAACATCTAATTTCACTTACATAACAAAATCCACTCTGATTCCCCTGTTCCAGTGGCTAGCAAAATCTACCCCCTTGCCTGCACCTCCTTTCGCCAAATCCAGCACCTCAGGATGAAAACCAAGGACAGAGCAGCAGTGTGCCAGCCGGATGGGGAGGGGGAGGGGAAAGGAGGGAATGCTGGGAAAGGGAAAAACATCTGGAATCAATTGGTAGGGTTTTGAATGCCTTGGAAGGAACTGCAGAGCTGGCAGAAAACACAGTTAGGAGCTGTATGTACAGACACGACTTTGGAGATGAGATGTGGGGGAATGCATAGAGAGTATTTATATATAAAGCACAACTCCTCTTGAGATTCTTCATTATATAAGCAGCTAAAGTTGTCAGGCTCATACCACTTTCACTGCAGACTACACATACCACGGGTCCATATGAATTCGTCCTGTGCATGGAGAGAATTCAACAGCAACCAGACTGGCTCAGATGCGCACAATCCTAGCCAAGGCAAACCAGACTCTCCTCTGTGTTTTAAATGCCAGGACTCAATAGCAAAGCAACAATACTGTAACAATCTGCCATGGGGGTGTGGATGGAGGAGAGAAGTGGCAAAGGAGATCTGTGATTGACTTGGCATGTTATTTTTAAGGAGTTTGGTGGCTCAGGAATCCAGATTGGCTCCCACATTGGCTCCTCTAACTAATATAGTTTCCTCTTGCCTTGTTATTCATTTTTTCCAAGACCAAATTTCCATCCTAAAGGAAGGTTTCATTCTGTATTCTGGAAAGCACTGACTGTGCAAAGGATTTAGGGCTCAGTGAAAAAGCAACTCAACATAAGCTCTCAGTGCAATACTGTGGTAAAAAGGGCTAATGTGATCCTTGGATGTGCAAGCAGGGAAGTAGTGAGATGATTTTACCTCTTTACACAGCATTGCTGCGACTGATACTGGAATACCAAGTATAGTTTTTAAAAGGATGTTGAAAAACTGGAGGGGTTATAGAAAAGATCCACAAAAATTATTTTGGAGCTGGAGAAAATGCTATACAGTGAGAAACCTCAAGTGCTCAATCTACTTAATTTATCAAAAAGATTGAGAGGTGATTTGATTACAGTGTATAAATTCCTTCATGGGGAGACAATATCAGGTATTAAAGGCTCTTTAATCTAGCAGAGAAAAGCATAAAAAGAACCAATGGCTGAAAGCTGAAGCCAGACAAATTCAAATTAGAAATTAGGCACAAATTTTTAACAATGAGAGGGATTAGTCACTGCCACAAGCTCCTAAGGGAAATGGTGGATTCTTCACCTCTTGAGATCTTCAGCTCAAGAGTGGATGCCTTTCTAGAATACATGCTTTAGTCAAACATAAATTATGCTTTAGACAGATACAAGTTACTGGGCCCAGTACAGGGGTAACTAGGTGAAAATTAATGGCTTGTAATATACAGGTGGTCAGACTAGATAATCTAACGGTTCCTTCTGGCCTTAAACCTCTATGAATGTCTGACATACCTGTAAGAAATTTCTACCTTATTGCGGAATCTCTTTGTAGACCTGGGGGAGGAGAAACCTCAATTTTTCATATACCAGTTTGTAACCCACAAGTCTGCACTAAATTCTGCTCTATATCACCCACAGATATTGCTCAGAGATGCAGCCCATCTAGCGACATCTTCTCTACACTTCCACTCTCTCAGTGAGGTCTCAGTAAACTTCGGCCTTGATGCCTTCAGATGGAACAGCCCCCCAAGCTTTCCAAAGGCAAGATGCTCATTCCTATCCTCACCCCACTAAAGTCTTGTCTATACTAGAAAAGTGCACCAGTTTAAAGAGACCAATTTAAAAACTGATCTTGTTAAACTGGTGCAAACTCCTAATATGCAGACATACTTTTAACTGGTTTAAATCCTTCTGTAAGCTAAACTGATGTCAGGGCTTCTGTGAGTATCTACAGACTCCCAAAGATTGCACCTCAGTGAATCCCAACAGATTTCTGCCACCCACAGCAGTGTACTAAGGGATGAATAGATACAATTTTTCCTCTTTCCATTAGTCTGCCACCATACCAGAAATACAAGAGGCTGAGTCACATCAAACTCAAACCATTTCTGCCAACGGGTCCTACATATAAATGCCAGGCTAAACAAGGCAACACACCCTAGGACATAGGCCTGGCAGTAAGAATGAGCATCGGGCAGCCAAGAGAGAGAGACTCTAGGATATGCACCTAAGAACAAATGCAAGCCTCTGGTACTCAGAGGAAACACCAAGATGTAAGCCCGAATGCTAGTATGAATCTTGCAGTTGGGGAATGCCTTAAATTTACTCCATTTTTATCTTATTTCTGAAAGGAATTGCCAAGGAGCATTGTAGCCTACCCGTCTCCTAAGGCACCAGTGCTGCCATGATGCTGTACTGCCTTTGGAGCAATGAATATTTAAACAGGGCAATAAATATTTCAGAACACATTCATCCTGACGAGAAGTCTATTAGGATAAAAGAGAAGACATAAATACTGCAGGGCCATGGCCACTCCTTGTCCTGTTCCCCCCTCCTTCCCGAAGCCTCCACTAGGCACCTGAGAACTTCAAAGATTAATGAGCATAGTTTCAGTTACTTTCCAAACAGCAAAAGCCACCACAAAGGAGGAAAGAGAGGTGTGTCCCATATCCCAGGAGGATGGGACCTCAAAATGATCACCAGCTTCTGGAGAGATGCAAACTTTTAGGTGATATTATCTTGTTCTGGGGGAAAATAATTGCTTTAAGTCCCCTCAAAGCTTTCTTAGACTCTGCTCTTCCACAGTACATCCTGAAACAGTAAGACATGTTGAGGGCCAAGCTCAGTGCCAGGTCAGCCAGGTTCAGCTGCAACCCCTCTCCTTAGTTTAACTGTTGAGTTTACTCTGGTGCTTTTTCTATTGCTAGCAACTCCTCTCCCTGCTCTTAGCCCTCTGTGGGATGTAACAGTTGCACAGAACTTTGCAATTTCTGATAAAACATGAAACATGAATAAGAATGGATAGAAAACAAATTTTAGAATACTACAGAAAATACATTTGTTTAATGAGTTCATCTTCTGCATACCTTCTTCATGTACTGGATTTTAATTTTCAGAACTAGAAGTCTTTCCTGTCCAAGGCCTTGATTATACTTCCAGGGTTTGGTTCCTTGGAGACCAAGTTCCTTTTTAAAGGGGTTTTCCTGTACTGGAGGCTACAGTCCTCACTAAATTCTGAAGCAAATGTATAGAACACCAGCTAAGGGCCATATTCACGGCCATAGATATCAGCCTTGGGCCTGATAGGTTTCCCACAAAACGTTGGCTGCTTCTAAAATTCAAGATGGATAACCCGAAGCTCCTCTGAGAATGCTAAGAAAGCAGAAGGCATATTTTGGGGATGGGGCATACCTGCATTTACATCATCATTGACTTTCATATGCTTAGATTACAGGAAGAGGATGTGGAATTCATGGTCTCCTTACAGAAGGGGTCATATATCAGCGACCACCACTTATTCACCAGGTCATGAAAGATCCCATTTAAAATTCTAAACAGATATACAATATTAGGAAAAGCCATTCAGGATGCCATTTAGCCTTACACTGAGTGAAAGGAAATCAGCGGAATACCAGTTAGATTAAAACAAACCCTCCTTCTGGAGGCCTGCGTGAATGTTACCAATTTAATAAATAAAAAGTCTGAGAAAAGCAGTATGATTCCCATCTCCAAATGATCTAAAATACAGGATGAGCCATCATGACTGCAGACTAAAGATAGAACAAAAGTGGTGGAGTGTAGATACCTGCCCTCTGTTAGAGGGTGAGGGGAGAAAAGAAACAATGCTTTCAGATGGGATTTTAGGAAGAGGGAATTTGAAGCCCATTGGAGTGAGTAGTTCTTTGAGCCATCTCACTGACAACACTAGTGACAGAAATTTACTCCACCAACTGCCTTGCAGCAGGATGGTCATATGCTTCCCCATCTCATCCCCATACCCACTCTGCACAAGCACGGATTTGATTAGTCTCCTGCTGATTAAATCAAAGGGGATACCCCAATCTTACTGCAGAAATGCATCTTTCTACTCCTCAACAGTATTTTCAGGTATATGGGAGAATTCTATGTTACAAGTCACACTCACACAGGAATAGAGTAGTTCCAGCTGGTACGACTGTCCTGACAAGTTTCAGAAATCTAAAGGATAAACTTTGCTTCCTATTCCTTATTTTTGCCCCCTGTTTAGTGTTTTTTCCCCTAAATGCCAGGATAACTGATCCTGGGGGAGAGAAGAACGTGTTGGGTCTTGGTCTTTTGCTTCCTGGAGGATAAGAACCAAAGAGAAGGTGCAACTTGAAGCTATCCCTCTGAAAGCTTAATCTTATCAAACAAATCAGCAACAACAGAAAATGAAAGGTCGAAGTTTCCATAGACAAGGGGACTTATATCTCCCAGGAACCCTTTTAATGCAAGTGGGGCTTTACAATATGCCATTAGCTCTTTTTTTTTCTTGACTAAAATGTCTGAATGCTACTTGGTCTGCTCTGGATGGCCAGTTCCATATTAATGAAACACCCTCTCCTTCCCTCCCACTCCATGGCATGAATTGGCTCCCATATGAAATATTGAGCTGTCAAATGGCAAAACCTCTCTCCCCATATAGAATTTCAGGGAAGTGAAGCTGTGTATTGAATTGTTAGATCGATCACTTGCTGCCTCCCTCCGTCCCTGCAGAACTGAGGCTCCAGGAGGGTTCGCAGCAGCCACTACTTTTGACTATGGTCAGGGGGCAAGGGAAGAGATCCTGTTTACATCAACATTGTAAGTACTATAGCAAAGTGGTTCCAAGGGCAGCAGCAATTTATTTTACCCTTGTTGAGAGCTTGGATTTTACATTCCCACTCCCATCTCTCACTGCAGTCACCTTTAGTATTGACAGACCCCTCACTAAGGAGGGCGAAAGGATCTGGGGAACCCCATTAAAAATCAAACACCTGATCTGACAAAGAAGAATGACTTGCACCTTTCAGTCCTCCAAACAGGCCTTGCGAACACTCAAAGATATATAAAGGAGGCTTATGGAGACTCAGTGGAGATCATGAGTCCACAATTAAAAAAAATATATCTACCCCTTCATTGAGAAATTTAAAGTAGTTGCCACCATTTTGCAGGACACATCAAAACTAGTGAGAGCTCCCTCTGCTTGCTAGGTAGTAGTCTAATACTATTCCTGGAACTGTGCATATGTACACTAGTGCACAAAAAAGGCAGTGGTGGGGGGAGGGTCATATTAATCTGATCCAGGATGACAGAAAACCAAATTAGAAGTTAAATGTTTACCAAATGGAAAAGGAGAAATACAATAAAGAAATAAAAGAAAATTTTATTCTGTATTTTCTAAGGATAGATTTATTTCCAATTAATGGAGATAAGCGGATGACAAACTTTAATTTTGGATAACTGCAGCCCTAGTGGCAGGAAGGTCATGCTGCAGCCAATACTGGTGATATTCCTCATGGAGTATACTAATTTCACTACCAATTCATCCCAAAATCCACATGATTGCAGCAGAACCTGTCATGAGCATCTTGAACAAGAAGATTTGAAAGATGCTTGAAAGATGGGATACGAAAAAGCAAATTAAATACTAATGGAAGACAGGAAAGGAGAGCAGAGATACTGTCGTGTGTGAGCATGTGTGTGAGCACATGTGTTCAAGTAAGTATTGTAGGAGGAACAGAATTTCACAGAATGTTAAAGGAGCCAGAAGCACAAAGGGAAGCAAAGGTGAGACTGTCTCAGTGCTAGGACCAAAATTTTTCTGACATATAGTGGGGACACTGGAAAATGCAATTTACTCTTCGCTCACTGAAAGTCCCATACAGAACACAGAGAAAGATAGTTTTCTCCATCCTACAGACATGTTCCTTTGAAGCAGATGGCACTTTGCAACTGAACACATTCATTGCTTTAGAAGCAGAAGCCCCAGATTGCTGGATAGGTTCCATACAAGCCTCCCCCAGATGGGCCAGCACAGCTCACAAGACACACTTTATCATTGTCAAACTCCAGAAACCTTCCACAGTACAGAGCCCTGGGCAGTTTGTTTTAACTTATTTTTTTTAGAATAAAGGGATTTGGGCTGGACTGCTTCTCTTTGCTTGAAGGAATTCTGGTCAGGTGCTAGAACAAGATTGCATTAGTCCTGCAAAATCCATTTTCTACCGTGTGTAGTTCCTTCCAACTCCATGCATCCAGACTGGTAGCACTTTTGAGGAACTAAGCTTTACTTTCTTTCCCCAAAATTGTGGGATGAGTTTACTGAATTTTAATACTCCCAAAATGGCCGCAGATTGTTAAAAGTACAGCTCTGCCAGCATACCTTAGTCTAACCTGCCATACCCTTGCTATTCCAATCCTTTCCAGAAGCCAATGTAGAGTAGCAGGCTTACAAGAAGAAGAGGCTTACAAGAAAGTAAGTACTTGTGGTCATGGTGGATAAAAAAAATCAATTTTTTTTTAAGTTAAAAACAATTTAAATTTAAATTAAATACTTTTTTCTTTTGAAATATAAAACTTTTAAATTAAATTTAAAATTATGACAACCTATGTTAAGGTCTAAACTTACTATCATCTATTACAATCATTTAATTACAAATACTATTAAACAGAATATATATGTTTGCTGCCAAAGTTTTAAAGAAAGTCAAACCATTGAATTGGTGGAAGTCGCTGGCTACACAACTGGAACCACAATTTGTTGAAGTGCTAAAACCTGCATTTGACAGCAATAGGCTTTTCTGCAAGTTCAGAGAGAATATTTTCTTCAGGTTTCAGAGTAACAGCCGGGTTAGTCTGTATTCGCAAAAAGAAAAGGAGTACTTGTGGCACCTTAGAGACTAACCAATTTATTTGAGCATGAGCTCTCGTGAGCTACAGCTCACTTCATCGGATGCATACCGTGGAAACTGCAGCAGACTTTATATATACACAGAGAATATGAAACAATACCTCCTCCCACCCCACTGTCCTGCTGGAGCTATTACCAGCAGGACAGTGGGGTGGGAGGAGGTATTGCTTCATATTCTCTGTGTATATATAAAGTCTGCTGCAGTTTCCACGGTATGCATCCGATGAAGTGAGCTGTAGCTCACGAGAGCTCATGCTCAAATAAATTGGTTAGTCTCTAAGGTGCCACAAGTACTCCTTTTCTTTTTGCGAATATTTTCTTCATTTCAGTTTATTCACCTAGTTCAGTTCAATGCATAGTTCATTCCACTTTAAGAACTCATTGAGAGTGAAAAAGAAGGAAAGCTTGTTTTCCTCTTCCAGTCTGAATAAAAACGAGGTGCAAGAGGATGAGATCTATTAGTTCTAAAATCTTAAAGGACAGGACAACCAGAAACAAGCTATTGAGTTCATTAACTACAGATTATATTTATTATTATTATTATTGTTTTGTATTATTGTAGCACCTAGGAGCCTTAATCATGGCCAGAATCCTTTTTTTAAAATAATCAATTAATTTTAAAAGCAAAACATGCATTGATAAACTTTTTTTTTTAATGTACTCAGTGTATTTAAGGTACTTTCATTTAAGTAATAAAAAAAAAATTTAAAATGCTGTTTTTGTGCATTTTAATTGAATTCCAATTTCAATCCAAATAAAGCATAACACAAATGACTAAAAATTAATCTAAATAAGAAATGCATCTTTCACCATTTTCTAACATAATAAACGTGTAAAAATTCAGAATCTGAATAAATGTACAGTAAGCCATACAGCTGCTTAAATAAATGTGTATTGCTAGATACACTAGATCGTCCTGGTTAGCAAAAAGTAGTATCAATTTTGTTGTAAAGCTATATTTAATTACAAATCAACATGTTTTAATGGTTATCAAGTAATGAGAAATCAACCTCTATTTAGGAAAATAATTTAAAAGTACAAATGTAAAACAAGACTAAAATTGATTATTTAAATCAATCCACCCTGCTTGTGGAAGATCTACTTTCAATCCAGGAATTAAATATTGACATTTATTTAAATGTGTGATTCTCCAAATACACTTAAGATAAGATGGGATGACATAATACACTGCTTTT
This sequence comes from Lepidochelys kempii, assembly GCF_965140285.1. NCBI lineage: Eukaryota > Metazoa > Chordata > Testudines > Cheloniidae > Lepidochelys > Lepidochelys kempii. The sequence goes on from NC_136380.1 coordinate 257,269,448, forward strand.
ATATCTTCCTCTAGTTCATTGCCAGCGAGTTTAAGCATTTTCAGGAATCATGGCAAACCACCTACCTTGTCTCATGATTCCTTGTATACTATCACTCATCTGCCAAAATTACCAAAATGTTAGCATGGAGACTATCACAGTTATGCATTTACTATGTTACCCTAAACCAGCTTTCTCTGCCATCAGACTCTTTCCCCCCAGGCTTCTGCCAGATAGTAACTTGGCACAGTTGTATGGCAATGTACAGTATCCTCCTGGCTAACCTTGGGGAACATTTCAAATTTTGAAGTCACTGCTGCCTTCTAGGATCTGTCTGAATCAATAAAAGCCATCTCCCTTTACAGCCCCCACAAATATTTGAAGTTCTCCATTACTTATTTAATCATTAGATATTTCTTTTCCTTTGTTAATTTCCCAGAGTTCCCTCCCCCCCCAACACACACACACATTCACTCACTAGGCTTCTTTGGCTACTTCAGCTTTGGTCAGAGGTTTGGCTGAGGGATACAGAATTCCTGATGGGATTCAGTTGCTGGAGAGGACTTCTGGCCTCACATCAAACAGTTTTTTTGGGGCCAATGGACTACCTAAATTCCTGACAATGAATCTGGAGTCTCAAACTTCTGGTTCATCTTTCTCCCTGCTTCCTTTCTCAGACCTTCAATAACCATTGCAAGAGGCCGCTCAATTTCCAAGCTAATTAAGAGTCTCCTTCTCAGATCTCATCTTTAAACCTAGTTTATTTAGATTTAGCTTAATTTGGTAAAACCAGGCCTTCAGAACGCCTAAGACCTCTGTAGTTTGGTCTGCATTTGTCTATCTAATATGCTTCCTATTGGGTAATCCTGCCCTCTCAACACTTATGGCACGCCAACCTGCAATATCTTGGAAGTTCTGGGGTTACTACAGAAAATGGGGATCTAAACTGTTCCACACACAGGGGTCAATTCTGAGCACAGTGACACAGTGAATATTGGGCAGGGCATGGGATCGAAAAATAGCTTTAAACTACCTTTGCACTCACTATATTCTTGAGCCATTTGAGAAACTGACTGGGCCCTGGCATGAGGGTATCTTTATTGCTGCTCTAACTTACACTCCATTTCCCATGTCCTCATAAAGGCCATGGGGATAGGGTTGCCAGGTGTTCGGTTTTCTATTGGAATGCCTGGTCGAAAAGGGACCCTGGCGGCTCCGGTCAACACTGCCGACCTGGCCATCAAAAGTCTGGTCAGTGGTGCTGAGGGTCTAAGGCATGAAAGCCCCTACCTGTCCTGGCACCACACTGAGTCCCAGAAACAGCCAGCAGACCCGGCTCCTAGGCGGTGGGAGGGCCAATAGGAGCTGGGGGGGCAATGTCATGCCTGCAAGAGCATTGCACGGAGCCTCCTGGCCCCCCGCCTAGGAGCCGGACTCGCTGGCCACTTCCGCGGCGCAGCGCGGAGCCAGGACAAGCAGGGAGCGTGCCTTAGCCCTGCTGAGCCGCTAACCGGGAGCCACCTGAGGTAAGCCTGCGCCCCAACCCCCTGCCCCAGGCCTGAGGCCCCCCCCAAATCCAGAGCCCCCTCCCACACTCTGAACCCCTCATTTCTGGCCCGGAGCCCCCGCCCCCAGTTAGAGCCCTCACTCCCTCCCACACCCCAACCCCCTGCCCCAGCCCAGTGAAAGTGAGTGAGGGTGGGGAAGAGGGAGGGCAAATATAGTGAGTGGGAGCGGGACCCCAAGGAAGGGGTGAGGCAGTGGGCCAGGCCTCTGGGAAGGGGCAGGGCTATGGTGTTCAGTTTTAGAAAGTTGACAGCCCTACATGGGAAGCAGAGAACAGCCAAAGCATAGTGTGCTTCCCACCATGCCCCCTCCTCAACTCTGATCAGCCCCCTTTTCTCCCTGTCCTCTACTCTAGGGACTACACTTGTGTAGCCCCCTTACATGGAGGGAATTCCCCAGAGTAAAGTTCTGTCCCTTTACACTGCCATGATGACATTGAGGGGCTTCAGCTTAACAGAAAATGAGCTTCACAAAGTTGCATTTGGTAAATACAGCAAGGCGAAAGATGGTGTTTAAAGACCCACAGAAAGAAAAACGAGGAAAACTTACACCAACATAGTGTGAATTAAATACGGACAGTTAAACACTAAACAAAGCTAATGTTCCACAAAATCTCACCAGTTCACAGGGAGTCAACAAGTTCCTGGATCCCTCAAGAGCCACCTTCCCCTCTTCTATTGTCTAATCTAGTCAGTCTGGAAGAAATTCCTTGTAGGAAACTATGGATATCAAATTCAGCCTATTTAAATGGCTGACTTTTGTTCCTGTCTGTACTACACTTTCCAATTAGCGCTACAGAGACAGATCTTTCTCAAAAAGGGGGCTGGTTGAAAAACAAATGCCTTTCCCACTCTCCTTAACTGTGCTCACTTTGAGTAGTGTGTTCTGTTTTGGTCATCGCACTTCAAATGTTACATAGGACACAACAAAAACAAGAAAAGATCCAGAGAAGGACAACAAAACAAATTAAAGACAACATAAGTTTTAGGGATATGTGCACCATAGAGGATTGATGCTGTCCAAAAAAACGTGAGCCCAGTCTTAGGTGAGCCTCTCATACTTCTTGCAAATATTTTAAGCCTAGCAACGATTTAGGGATTGGAGGGTGAGAGGCTTTTATACAAGGAGAAGATAAACTCAAAGGTGAATCGGAGTGGTATTGTATGTACTGCTTAAGTCAAACTCTGATGTCTAAAACTCGATCAATCAAAAACAGTTATCTGGAAGTCAAATTTGCTCTCCAAAATTTGGAAGCTTTGTGGGACCAGGGCCTCACCGTGCACAACTTCTAAAGTCTGCAGGACCACAACTTCAAAATCTATGAACCTTAAGGAAGCAGAATGGCTCTAACTGCACTCAGGGTTCCTCAACCTAAGTGTAGTCCTTAAAGGTTGCTAGCTAGGCTGCCCTCCCAATTGCCCTAAAGTTGTAGTGTCCCCTTGCACTCTCAGATAACTGGATTGTACTTTACAGGCTATATACAGTACTCTGGGACTATAGTAGGACCTCAGAGTTAAAACTGACCAGTCAACCACACACCTCATTTAGAACCAGAAGTACACAATCAGGCAGCAGTAGACGCACCCCTCATAAAAAGCAAATACAGTACAGTACTGTGTTAAACAAAGTACTAAAACAATTAAGGGAAAGCAGCATTTTTCTTCTGCATAGTAAAGTTTCAAAGCTGTATTAAGTCAATGTTCAGTTGTAAACTTTACAAAGAACATAACGTTTTGTTCAGCATTACAAACGTTTCAGAGTTATGTACAACCTCCATTCCTGAGGTGTTTGAAACTCTGAGGTTCTACTGCATTTGAGGTAAAAGTAATTATAGACGGTCTTGAAAACATTAGATTTGTATTGGTAAATGTTGATAAATGTCAATTTCCCTGTACACACAAACCAATGAAAATATATTTCCATCAATAATCAAAATTTACAAATAGGCAAAGTAAGAAAAATCTGCTTGAGAACTTAGAGTTTTCTTTAAGGATATTTGTGTTTGTTTTGACATGTGATGTTGATAATTTGTGTTTTTAACAGTTCTAAAGCTTTAACTTTTTGAATCCATGCCTACTGTCACTAAATAATTACTGTTTGACACCCCCCAAAATTTCCCACAACTGTGAACATTTATATGGATCAACTTGGGGAAATGCTTAACACACATATTTTTGCACAACTGAAAATGTAAAAAGATAAAAATAGGGAAAAAAATTAAAAGTAAACTATTATCCATCAAAATTATTTAAAAAATAAAAATTGAATTTTGCCAAGCCAATTATAGGCAAGGCTAGTACTAGTGCCTATCATTAAGGCTGCCCAGCACTTCCCATTATCAGGCCCTGTCTTCAGTTACTTATAACTTTGCCAAATTAACTATTTGAAGTTTTCCATGCCACATGTCTGCCTCAGGCTGAATATTTTTGAAAGTCTATTCCATTCCTTTGAAAATCCATCCAATCTTGGCCAAATTATAGTCCGGGGGGAGGAATCACAGTTGGCACATGCTGGTTTGAGAATTCTTAGATTTTAGCAACTAAATTCCAGGAAGATTCCATCTGCAATAGGCATGCTCCAGCCTGGAGCAGAGCAGGACCTTCACTGTGATTGCAGCTCTCAACTGTTGCAGGCCATATGCTGGGTCTGAGTCCAGCTCTCGGCACCTGAAGAGATAGCAGGGGAGACCCTCGTTCCTGTGTTCTCCTTGACCCTTCTACCGGGCCCAGGCAGAGTGGAGAAGGAAGCTGCCTGATTAGAATGCAGAGGGGGCAAGAGCCAGATCTGCTGGGGGAGAACAAGGGAGTGAGAGTAGATTGGTACAAGGAACCGGGGGATGGCAGACAGAGTTGCGGGGGAAGACCGAAACTGGCTGAGCAAACAGACTAGGACAGGAGTCACAATGAGAGACTGGGGCTAGGAGTCAGCCAAGGAGACTAGGAGCCGGAGAAGAGGGGAGACATTCTGAAATTGGACAAGGGATCCAGAGAAGGAGAATGGGACTGGAAACCAGTGGGGATGGGGAATGTGGGCTGGTGGGGAAGAGAGCCCCTGGTGACTGGAAGCGGGGTGGAGGAGAGAGAGATTGGATCAAGGAGCCAGGAGGAGGGGAACTGGGACTGGCTGGGCAGCAGGGATTGGGATTAGTAGCCAAGGGTGGGGCAGAGACAGGACTTGGATATGGACAGGCTGGAGGGGACAAGGTAGAAGGGGTCATGGTTGAGGAAATAAGCATTAGAATCTGCGCCCGCTAAAGCCCCCACCCCTCCAGAGCCTGAAACAGAATCCAAGATTCCTGAGTCCACCATTCCTGTGCTGTCAGCAAATAGCTATGAAACCCACTGGCAAAGCCTGTGTCTCATTTCCCTCTAGGATTGGTCCACCTACTACTGGTATCAGTTACTCCCTTAGCTCAAGTGGCAGAGGTCAGAATGGTAGATCTAAAGGTTCCAACGTGATCCATTTTTGCGTCAATATGATCCCACATGATGGAATTTTGTTGGTTTTTTCAAAACCTTCTTTCTCTTTTCTGTGGAAAAAATTGTATGAGATCACGTAGCTAAAGACTGTTTCATAATGCATACTGTACAAGGGAGCCAAATTAAGTTTGCACAAACAAACTTAACTCTGGTATGTTGTGATTTTTGAGTGCTTGACTTTGCAACCTTAATATTGCTCTTTTAACATTGTTTTTGTGTGAAATATTAATATGAATTACATAAACAGACTGAATTTGGTAGGGCGAAAAGAAATCAGACATTTTGAAAAAGCATACTGTCACTGAACAGGCCTGATATTGTCCCAACTGATTTCTTTTCCATTTATTTGCAAAGTCCATTCAATTCTTTATTTTTCAAAAAGTTTCAATGCTCTTTTTTCTAGAAGAAAACAAGTCAGCATTAGTAGCTCTCGTATCTGAGAACAACCCTACAGAAACAATATATGCAACTCCCGCTCTCACAAACCACAAACCAACATTCACTAGCAAGCCAAAAAAAAAAAAAAAAAAATCTGCACAGCATAGAGATCATAGATAACCCTACAACAACAAATCAGAGCAGTTTCACATAATGTAGATGGAAAACAGATGTAGTACGAAGGTAAGATTTGTTTTCAGGTTCCAGAAAAAATGAGAAATAGGGAGAGCACCTGACTACATTCCTTTTAAATCTATGAGGTTTTTTTTAACAAGCAAACTTCTTCCATCTGTGTGCCCCACCATGAAGCCATTTGATTGCTTCTACTCCCTGTACTGAAACCTGAATTCTGTGACCTAAGAAGCCAACTAGTAAATGGTAACAGTGAGGGTAAGAGGAAAGAAAGGAGAATAGAGTATACTACTTTGTTCTACAAATCCACAAATGAACAGATGCATCTCCCACTGAAATTGTCTCCAGAATCTGACGCATGAGCTCTATCACTTTACCTGTAAAAGCTAGTTTGAAAATGGAGTTCATCCTCACACAAATGTCTGTTAGCCAGGACATTCTGCCTTCTCATTATTTCCCTCTGGCAGCAGTAGGTCCTGCTTTGCAGTAAGTAGATGTCCAATACTAATTCACTGAAATTCCACTCATCACAAAGAGCTCATGTTTTGTTCACATGGCCAAAAGACATACAGAAGGCACCAAAGGGTCCCTATCCTCAAATGGCTCTTGCTAACTCACCAAGCCCAATAAGCAATACATTTGGATCTTTCATGTTGGGACCACTTCTTGAAGTAATAACAAAAAACAATACTTTGCGTTTACATAGCACTTTTAATCTGATAACAATGTGTTTCACCATGAGCCTAAGAACCCCACTCTCCTAATTCGCTATCCTGGGCACCAACCACTAAGTCACCTTTGTCTTCCAAAGTAGAAACGTGCTAAATGAAATAGTTAATTCCTGAGACCAGGAATTGAGCAAATGGTATGGCTGTATCAAATTCCTCTTCCCACCACCTCACTGCTTAGGGATGATTAAATGCAGCGTCTGCCATCCTGAGGCTGCTAAGTGAGTGCCTGGAGCAGTTTGCACTCTGCTCAAATGTGCCTGAAAGTCCTCAACGGGGTGGTGCAGAGAATAGGTCTTTCAATGCACTCTCTAGGTTCCTATAGGCCCCACTGATTTTTAAGTTCTTCCTCTAAATGCAATAAACACTCTATAAAATATTCCTACACCTAAGGAAACAAACCAAAGGCCCATATACCCAGCAAGTCGGACCCTACACCAGGAAAGTGAGCTGAAGATTCATTACTAGATTCCTCTTTGGGACGTTCTGTTGGAAAAATGACCTGCTAGGACTCCTATTCTCACTCACACGTGTGCGCGGGTGTACGCACATACACATCCCTCCACTGCCAACATTGTCTCTGCAGCATTTGAAAAAAGTCCTAGGACAAACCAGGGAAAATGAGGAGAGACAAGGAAATGCCACAGGCACAAAAGCAGTGTATATTTCAACGGGGACCGTTTTCAGGACAAAAAGAATACCATGAACATGAGCCCTAGAGACAAGAGAAGTACAAAGGCTTTCAGATAGTCTGTGCACATGGTGAAAGAGACCCCAAACTGAACAGCAGAGAAGAGAGCTTGCCCAGGGGAGATGGAGACGCCGACGCCATACAGCAAAAAGGGTGCGGGTAGGCTAGAGGAGAGCAGTAATATCATCTAGGGAGGGGCGCTTGTGAAGGAACAGGGAGAATTTAAAGCCATTCACCATACAAGAGGGGGGAGAAGAGGTGTTTAAAGGGGGGAAAGAGGGATTTGGCAGCTTACAACTGGGGGGGGGGGGGATCTCACCACACAGTGTAAGAGAAAGTAGAGTTGTCCTAGGACTGAGTCTTCCTTACAGACAGTTCAGACAAAGGAGGTCCATTTTATCTGGTCATTACTGTAAGGGTGGGTTGGGAAAGATAGGAAGAGAGATTGAGGCAAAGGAATGAGATGGGCACACAGAGAGAGGCCTTTAATGAGTCAGAAAGCTGCTCTGATTCAAATACGATATCCATTTAAGGAGCTCTGGAATTGTTTTCAAAAAAAGCAGAGACTGGGTGAGCAACTTCTGGCTGCAGAGGGCTGTGTCTCAGACTGGCGTGGCGCGGGCCTGGATAGGAAAGGGTTATAGAAGGGGGAAGGGAAGGAACAATCTCTGGAAAAAATGAGGCTGCTGCTAGTCCGTTTTAACAGGAACATAAATTAGTCTCAAACCCACAAACCCCACCACCTCTCTGAGTCCTGGACAGAGCGGAGTAAGTCAAGCCCATGCCAAGATAAACGGTGCTAGCTGGAGTCTCAGAGGGGTCCTGGGGGGGGGGGGCATGCTGGCAGAGAATGGAGTGAAGTCACTTCTGATGGTGTCACAAAATGGAGACTAGTAATCCTACAAGGAGATCCAGGACTCACACGAAAAAGAATGCCAGACCCTCAGATGCTACTGCCTATGCTCGCCACAAAATGCAGAGCTGCCACCCCCTACTCCATGACATGTTGAGAGAGAAAAAGGGGCACTGAAGTTCGAAGAAAGCAGCTCTCTTGTGTCTGGCTTTAATTACAGCAAACATCCCCTCCCCCCACCTAGGAACACAAACCATGAGCAAGCAGCAGCCCAGGTGAAAGGCTCCATCCCTCCAAGCTACAGAAGAGGGGGGGAGCAAACAATGGAACGGGTGATTCATTACAAAGGAATACACTCCAGAATTGCCTGCTGCCACATGGGCTTGCCGAACTCCTTAAAGGGACAGCAGCCCCCTTTACTCTTTTCCCAGATGTTCAACACCTTCCCCCTCTCTCAGCCCTGATGGGAAACAGATTCTAAGGAAAACGCCAGCACGGCACAGGGCTGTCCAAGAAAGGGAGGGCTTTGTGTTTCACAGAAGCTAGCAATCTTACCATGCACTGCAGAGAGAAAAGCCCTTTAACATATAATCTTTTCCTCTCCACCCAAGACTTTCCCTTTCATCTGCAATTAGCACATGACATACTGGGCCTGGTTTATACTCATTTTCACTGATTAAGGATTAAGGGAATCAGGGCACATTCTGCTAATGAACTGGAGCTTAAATTCTCATTAGCAATCTTGATTTCCTATTTTAAAAGCATACCAGAATCTCCTGTTTCTACCCATCACTATTTCTAGCCCCGATCTCCTCCCATTTTTGTTTTTTTAAATGGCCCTTCATACATCTAATCTCACTCTCGCACTTCCAGGGAGATTGGGGAGCTTGTTCCCTAAAATATAGCAAACCACACTACACTGTTTTGAGATGTTCCAAAAAGCGGGTGTGCAGCAGATAGTGTGTGTGAATATGACAGCTCTACACAAAGAGACTGCTATAAGTTTAACACAAATCACTTGCTTTTCATACACAAAGGTTCAAAGTCCCACTGGAATAAACAGGGCTTTCACTCACAGGCTTTGAACAGGGTCACTGCAATACACAGAACCTGACAACTCAGTAAGAATAATGTGGGCGAGGATGTTGTTCTGTATGCCAGGTTATTCTAGACCATAAAAAGAAAAGGAGTACTTGTGGCACCTTAGAGACTAATAAATTTATTTGAGCATAAGCTTTCATGAGCTACAGCTCACTTCATCGGACTCAGTGAGCTGTAGCTCACGAAAGCTTATGCTCAAATAAATTTGTTAGTCTCTAAGGTGCCACAAGTACTCCTTTTCTTTTTGCAGATACAGACTAACACGGCTGCTACTCTGAAACCTGTCATTCTAGACCATGTAACTCCCCAAACCTGCAGCAAAGTAACATATAGGGCCAGATTTTAAGCAACCCATGCAGTCTCCCTAAAATATGGCAGTACTTAATGGACAAACTTACCCCACTGTTCCTACATTTCAGTAAATCGATACCAATCATTCAGAGACCCTCAGAGAAAGATGAAGCCTGAGCTTTCAGACCCTTCTGGTTATTTTAATTTGGATTTCTCTCATATCAGAATGTAAACATGCAACTTACACCCAGCAAATGTATCCTTGAAATTACACACACTTAAGACATTGTAATTCAAGGTCAACCAAGACTAGTAATTCATGAGTTTGACATCTTCTCCCACACGCCTGTGAATTAATGGTTCTTTGGGAAAAGCAATAGGCCAGACTTCCCCCATCTGGTTTACTAGGGTGTCCCCAGAACCCGTTGATAGGTTTATAATTTTTCTGTTTAACATTGTATAACAAGAATCCTATCCTTCCAAGCTTCTGCATATCTCTATGCCTACGTTCCGTCTCCGGTTTTCTGGTCATATGCACACACTTACTGTACACACTTGTAATTGGGGGCACACATGCACAACTGTACATACACACACACAATATAGACACAGACTACGTGCACAATAACTACACATAATAAGGACACATCACATACACACAAACATGGTATCCCCTCTCCCCACACATACACGGAGGAACACAGGCTATGTACATACAACTGTACAATAACTCCACATTCTACAGGCACACCACAGCTACACACAACTGGACACTGACTGTTGAGGCACAGTTTTAGGACCATTCAGTACCTACACCGAGGCAGAAAGTCTCAGGAGATCACTGGAAACCCTGGTCTGAATGAAAGGGCACACTGATGGAGATGCCGACTATGACAGCGAAAGCAGAAGAGAGGACTGGGGACTGGGAGCCTTCAAAAATGCCTTAGAGTGGACAGAGACCTTCCTATCTTTTAGCCATTGACAGTCAGTGCAAGGCGAGAGAGAATGAAGGGGTCAAAGCTGGTATCACCACTTCTTGTGGCTGTCCCATACTAAGCCAAATATCTATGAAATGTCCCCTTGCGTTGGGACAGGCACAGTCTCAGCAATGTTCGTAACAAACATGTATCCAGTTAGAGCTAAGGGGAGCAAAGAATGGATGTGTACATGTGAAATTGGAATGTTTTCCAAATAATGCAAAGCTCCAAAGAAAAACGGTATTCACCAACCCCAGATCTGATGAAAAGTTCCCTCCGCTAGACCTCTCCTCCACCCCCACTCCCGTTGGGAATATCCCCCAAAGGTTTCCGGCTCTGCATGGCACTGCAGGGCATTATATAATGTCAAACGGTAAAGGATTCCAGCTCCTGCGATGCCACTTCCTCCCTCCCTCCTCTTCTCCTTACCCTCTCCCTACGGCGGCGACTTGGTGATTCCATGCCAAAAAATCCTAAAACAAGTAGTGGCCTTAAAAGGTGGGCACTGTCTGATTAAATCCCCTCACAGGGTGGGAGAAAGATGATGGCTCCAGACCCTGGGTAAATTCCCTCACAAATGTCAGTTGCCCTCAACACAAGCACGTTCTCCTTCCTAAACTGTAATCCGTCCCATTCCCATTTTTACATCCCTTAAAGAAGGGTCCATCGCTTGGAGGGTAACCAGCAGAGCCACCTGACGACATGGTGGGAGGGGGATGTTTACCTTTCTGCTTGTCAGAAACAAGCCATTAAAATGCAGGTTTAGCCTAGCTTGAAAGAAGATATACATATGCCCGCCCCCCATGCACTCTGCTCTCTAGAGGGCACTAAAAAGCTAAATTAGTTGTTGAAGACAAGGGGCTTCAAATCCCCTGCCCCGTAAATACGCAGAGGACCCCCATCTGCTGGGGCCTGTGCTGCCAACAGAGCCAAAAAATGAATTGCTCTCCACAAGACACCCCAGCCATTGAGTGAAGGAGTTAAATTCCAGCTCCCAAGCCAAAATAGGAGCGGTAAAAGGGAGTGAGGTCCTACTCATGCAAAATCTCCTGTGAACCTGGAAAGCGAAACCCCTCGTTCCATGGCAGTTCTGTGAGAATCCCTCCGTACCTCTGCAGTCCCTCTCCCTCCCTCTCAACATCAAGACAAAGAGGTAGACAAATCCCCACAGGGTCTTTCCTGAGCTGCAGCTGCACAGCACAGGAAACAGGAATCTGCTATGGAGCAGGGGTGGAGGGGGTAGCTACACACACACACATGCAGCTCAATCTGTCCTGCAGCTCAGCACACTAAAAGCTGCTTTTTCCAGCAGGCGAGAGCTCTGCAGGAAGACTCTTAATTCCCCGCTATTCAGAGTTGCAGGGGGAGACAGTAGACAGCAGCAGGGAACACAAACCTTACCTGAGTTACCATTTTCTTTTTCTCCATAAACCAAACCGGAGTAGAGACAAGTGGGAGGAAAAAAACGTTCGAGCCGGATGCGGTAGAACCTCCTTGGCTCTTTGCTTTTCACCCTGCCCTCGTGTGGCTCTTACGAGCTTGTGGGGTTTTCCCTTTCGCCCGTTTTCCTCCCTTTCTTCTCTAGTGTTTCTTCCTTTCTTTTCTCTTCCTCTCTGGCTGCCTCTCCCTCTCTCTCTCTCTCTTCCCCCCCGCCCCCCAAGCTCCCTCCCATATCTCAGCCAGATGGCTGATGGAAGCCCCACCCCCGAATGCCTAAGGTAATTAATCAGAGCAGGGTCCCGCCTCCTCCTCCATCCCCGCCTGGCCTGCTGACACATCCAACTCAGAGACACAGAGAGGCCTTTTGGAGGCTGCGCCTCTGGAAGCTAGTGTGCGCGCTCTGTGTGTGGGGCTGGGGGAAAGAGGGGGGGGGTGTATATGGGCATGTGTGCGCTCAGCTATTGGGCGGGTGCCCATGTAGGCAAGCGGAGATGCACCAGGAAGGTAGGCTAATCACTGAAACAGAACGAGCCTGAGAACTGCACAGGGTGGTTTCCCCCTCAAGTACAGTTTCTCTCACAGTGAAGAGCCCACTGCCCTGAAGGTTACAAATGTTGCAGCTGGCCATATGAAATATTTATTTACAGTCAAGCACAGGCCTACAATGTTGTCTCATATTTCTAATGTGCCTAGAAGATGGTATTTAAGTGGCAAGGATTCCCCACAATAACCAAGGCACAACTGCCAATACACACACTTCCTGAGGTGTGTCCCCTATAAGGCCTGCAGAATCCCCATAAACAAATAGGGTAGAGGTGGCACTGAAAACTATCTGATCCTTAAACAATGGGCACATCTGGAAGAAGAGAGAAAAATCTAGCAGTATGGAAACAAACAGTATCGTACAGAACAAAACAAATCTTTTTTTCCAATATGACAAAATGTGACCCATGAAAGTGAAACTAAAATATTGTATATCATAGAATATCAGGGTAGGAAGGGACCTCAGGAGGTCATCTAGTCCAACCCCCTGCTCAAAGCAGGACAAATCCCCAACTAAATCACTTGTATCCATGCCCACTTGTACCCATGATTTCAAACAGTTCCATGTTAGGCCAGGAACTACCACTTCTATTTTACCAAGCCAACCTGAGTCCTGGATCAAACACAGCTTGGCAACGTGAGATCACGTCTGAAAAGCTATTGTTTGACAGTCTGATACTTTTACACAGACCTCCCATCACAGAAATTAAAGTGACTGGATTCGAGATTACACATGAAACTGGATGCAATGCCAAAGAAAAAGTCTGCATTAATAGTATTTCCTTCATACTATGGACATCACTGAATTATTTCCCAGGCTTCTTCATCTATCTTAGGTGTTTATTTGGCCCCCTTAGCCACAGTAGCTGAGTGCCCCATAATTTTTAACATATTAATCCTTCCAACACCCCATGTGAGATACCATAATCCTCATTTTACAGAAAGGGACCAGAGGCAGAGAGCAATTGATTTGCCCAAGGTCACATAGGGAGTCTGCAGCAAACCAAGAATTGAACCTAGGTCTCCCAAATCCCAGATTAGTGTCAACCACTGAACCATCCTTCCTTATCATCGTACCACTTTCACCTCTCCTCAAGAATAAAACCAACAGGGCACCAAATCCCTTCCAAGCCACCACAGGCACCAACTCCATGGGTGCTCCAGGGCTGGAGCACCCACGTGGAAAAAATGGTGGGTGCTGAGCACACACCAGCAGCCTCCCCATCAGCTCCCTTCCACACCTCCAGCGCCTCCCACCAGCTGGTGGGCCACACTGATCAGCACCTCCCCCCTTCCTCCCACCCGCCGCAAACAGCTGTTTGGCAGCATGGAGGAAGGCTGGGAGGGAGAGGGGAGGAGCAAGGACACGGCGCGCTTGGGGGAGGGGCGGAGTGGGAAGACGCAGGGCAGGGGTGGGGCCTTGGGGGAAGGGGTGGCATGGGGGTGGAAAGTCAGTGCTTGTGCAAGCCACTCCTTCAAACAAAATATCTTATACCCAAGACCCCATGCACTCTGTGGTAAAATGGGAGCAAATTCCACCGAAACAACCTCTAAATCCTGCAACAACATTTGTTCATTCTTTCATCCCCATCCATTCACGTTCATGCTAACACACACAATTATGGCTTACGGTTGGAAAATACTTCTTTCTTTATCCTCCTACACTCTCAGGTGTATAGGGCATCCACCAGCTTCCGCCATTTATTTTGGTCTTCTGCTGGTCTGTTTGGACTTCTGAGTGTCATGGTGATGCATTTGGCTTCTCTCTCTATTGTTCTGCATGTTTCTTTAGATCACTTTTTTCCTCCTTCCAGGCAGTACCTAAATCATCACTTGATGTGGAAGTCATCTCAGTGGCATCCATAAATCATGTCCTAAATATGTCTGTCTATCATCATCATCTTACCACGTTTGATGCTTTAGGTTGGTTTGATCTACTTGAGTTGCTTGCAACATCAGAAATTCTTTTCCATTGCCCTCTGAAGGTCTTCTGCAGGCATTTACTTAGAATGAGTTGATCATCTTATCTTCTCTCTGTTGTAGATTTCCATGACTCTGCTCCATATGGAGGACAGACATGATGCCAGTATTTAAAATTCGTATCAGCGCCCATTATGCTACTTTTCCAAATCTTTTCAAGTTTATGAAAGTTGTTTGCTGCTTTTGAGATATGTTGATATATAACTTTGGGTCACCATCATTGTACATCTCACTCCCTAGATAAGGCAGTCATTTTACCTCTTCTAGTGTCTCTCAGTCTATTCTGAGGGCTGCTTTTGGGACACTAATAGCTATTATATATATTGTGTGTACATACACACAATCTTCCAGTTGATAAACAAACCAACCTGTTTTGCTATGCCTACCAAAAGCTGGGTCTTCTCTTCCATTAAGCAATGTGTTGAACTAAGCAGGACACTATCATCAGCAAAATGAGGTAATCCAATTGTGCTTTATCACTTGTCTATAAAATTCTTCATTTGCCTTCTGTTGTTACTTTCCTCATGACATAGTCAATGACTAGTGCAAACAGCGTTAACAAAATACACCCTTGCTTTATTCCAGGTGTCACTGCAAACCACTGACTAATGTTACCATCTCTGACTGTACATTCGGCATCATCATATAGATAACTGATTATTCCAATTATTTTTGCTGGTGTTCCCTAATATGCCATAATTCTTCAGACACTGAAGAATTGAAGTGTACACTGTCAAAGGCCTTCTGGAAATCTATAAAATTGATCTTAAGAGGTGCTTGCTGCTCCACACTTAGTTTTATAATATGCCTGAAAACAATATGGTCTGTAGATGATCTCAATGGTCTAAAACCTGCTTGTTCCTCTATAAATTGGAGATCTATTTGTTCCTTGAAACATTGAAGGATGATGTGGCATGTGATTTTTCCCAGGCATTGAAAGTAATGTGATTCCTGTCCAGATATTGCCATTAGGTAGATCACCCTTCTATGGCAATTTTACTCTGAGGCCTCTCTTCCCCTGAACTGGGGTCTTTTCTTCATTCCATATTCTAGCCAAAACCACAAGACTGGAGGGTTGTTTCATCACTTGCTTTAAACATCTCTCTTCCAGTATTGTGATCTGTCTTCTCCAGCTGCTTTCCCATTTTTGAGTTTACTTATGACTTTTCTAATGTCTTCCATTTTAATATCACCTAAATCAATATCAAGCTCCAGTGGTAAATCTTCATCACATATTT
Organism: Lepidochelys kempii; assembly: GCF_965140285.1. Classification (NCBI taxonomy): domain Eukaryota; kingdom Metazoa; phylum Chordata; order Testudines; family Cheloniidae; genus Lepidochelys; species Lepidochelys kempii. The sequence goes on from NC_136380.1 coordinate 257,284,884, forward strand.
CTAGTAGTTCGCTTGGTCTTCATCTGTTTAAAACAACCTGAAAATATTGTGACTATCTTTTCCTTTGTTGTTCTTCTGTACTAAGAGTCTACCTATTTGCGTCTTTCATAGGGCCTCCAGTATTGCTAAATTTTCCTGTTAGCTGTTTGATTGTCTTATACAAGGTAATACGGCCACCTCTTTGGCTAGTATCTTCAGCCTCTCAATATTTTCTATCAGTACATGCCCTGTATCCCTCCTGGCTCTCCTTTCTGTCTCTCATCTAGAATTCTGTATTCTTGCTATTTTACTCCCGGGGGAATTCTGCAACAAAAAATTAAAAATTCTGTGCACAATATTTTAAAATTCTGCATATTGTGTCAAAAACAACACAATATAATCACACCAGTTTCAATTATTTTTGGTCATTTATTTCAAAATACCTGTCAGCAAATATCTGTAACAATACAGACAACAAAAAAAGATTCAGGAACTGTTTATTGACAAATAGATTCCTTACGCGTATTAATACAGAACTCTGAGTAATAATTCATTTAAACTACAATATAGAACCATATTTCCCACACCCCTCAGAAGCAGTGCAAAGGCTTGGGGGAGTCAGGGGTAATGGAGGAGCTGAAGGAGAGGGAAGTAAATTGCTGGGAAGGAGCCTGGGTGTGAACTTGGAGAGATGTTAGGTATGGGTGGGGAAAAGTATGGAACAGAATTTTGGTGGCAGGGAGGGATTATTAGGGAGCTTCCCCCATGCAGATCCTGGCTGACTCCTAGCCTCTCCCATTCAGTCAGGCACATCTGCCCCTGTTCCCATGTATTCCTGCACCCCCATGTGTCCTTGGACCCCCTGTTCACATGTGTCCCTCCTCCTCCACTCAGACACCCACTCCCCCCATCCCCACGTATCTGTGTCCCCACTCAGCCACTCCCCTGTCCCCATGTGTCTCTGTACCCCCACTTAGCCACCCCATCCCTATTAGCTCTGCACCCTCTCCCCCATCACCATGTGGCCCTGTACCTCCCTCCCCTCTGTGGCCCTGTGCCTCCACTCCCATTCAGGCCCTGCCCCAGTCTGTCCTCTCCCACTAGCCCTTATGAGCCCCTGTCTGACCATCATCCCCAGCACCGCACGCTGTCTGCCTCCCCACAGCCCCTGTCTCCCGACCTGACCTGACAGGTGCTGCGAAGAAGACCGGCTCTCTCTCTTCCCTAGCTGGCCGGGAGTTGCTGCTTTGTTCTATCACCACAGCACCTTCTGGTAGGCAAAAGGCGGAACTGCAGAAGTTATTTTCTGCTGGGAGCTGCTGCTGTTCTTGTGCCACAGCGCCCTCCGGTGGTCACAAGATGGACCTACAGCAACATTTCAGCAGAAGCTTTTTTCTGCACAAAAAATTAAAGATATGTACAGCTCATTAATTATGCACACACGCAGTAGCACAGAATTCCCCCAGGAGCACTATTTCCTTGTCTCTGCACATATCTTAGCATGCGTGTGTTTTTGCTTTGTATTACTTTTCTTTTCCACTGCTGCCCATGTAGCATTGCTAATCCATTCTTCACCTTTAGATTTCATTGTCACTAGAGTTATCTTTGCACTTTCTAGATAGCACAAACTGAAGTTTTCCCACAGAGTATCAATTACTTCGTTTTCATCAGTTGATTCCATTAGAACACTGAACCTGTTCTTCACCTCAAGCTTAAAGGCACTTGTTGCATTTGAATCTTTTAACTGTGCACTGTTGATGCATGGTCTTCTTTTAACTTTCTTCATCCTCTAAATTGATCTTCAATTTAGCAATATAAAGTAACTACATTGACCAAAGAGCTGCAAAACTTTCCTAAAATGCAGAAATGATCTATCTGGTTCTTTGTAGCACCATCTGGGGAGTTCCATGTCACTCCACGGATTTCTTTATGAGGAAATATTGTTCCATCTACCACTAGTTATTCACACTGTAGATTTCCATTAATCGTTCACCATTTTGGTTCATGTCCAAACCCCTGCTGCACTTGCCCATAACTTTATTCAACCCATCATTGTTGCTTCCAGCCTTTGCAGAAAAATCACCCATAGATAGTCACTACCATATCATGTTTATCATGGGAAATACTTATTGGAGTAAATGTCATCTATAATTATTTGAGGGGATTTTGCTTTTGTCACTGTTATTTCCTATATGTGGCCTGGCTTCATTCCCCTGACCTTGGCTCATACAATGCTATCCTGGAGCCCAAATTCAGAACCATCTTCAAGTTTACCAGTGAAAGCGGGCACGGGGGGGGGGGGAGGGGGAGGGGGGAGAATATCTGTAAACTGACCTGTCTCCTTGGCTTTCTAGGTTGCTGCTGCTGCACTGTTCTTCAAGCTGCCTAGCTCACCAGCCTACACTACTTCTGGGTGCTCTGGCTTCCTCACCATCTACTGCTTGCTTGAGTGGAACAGTGCCTGAAGCATGCACTGTAATCCAATTACCTCCCTCTCAGAAATAAAGTTGGAGAGCAAGAGGCAGTTGTTGGCAGGCACAACCTGGCAGGGCAGGGAGGCAGAAAACAAAATGTCAGGTGGGGTAGTTGCAGGAAAATGGTGAATTCTATGACATCTTGGAAAAGAGCCAAACTCCATAGCTGCGGAACTCTTGAGTCTCAGGGCCCTGACTGAGGTGAATAGGGCAGTTCACGCCTCTCAAAGCTATTGTTTCAGGATGTCTGCAGACTCAAGCATAGCACATTACACTGGTTTATATTTTGTTTGGATTTCCAAAGTTCTCTCTGAAACTGTAAAGGCTAGAAACAGACTTTCTTTAAAAGAAAGCTCAGATTGTGAAGCACAACTTTGGCAGTTATCTCTAACCAGACAATTTTAACTAAAATTAGAAACTCAGCCTCAGAATTTAACATTTCAGTATTCAAATATTCCCCAAGTTCTCCACCTCAGGCAGAAGCTTGAGAGAACAGATTGGCTTAAAATGGGCTCTACTGAATCAATAAAAAAAGTATACTCCAAAATCAAAAGTCCTCTACTGAAAGCACCTTGCTGTCAGCCCCCAACATTTAAAAAATGTTATCCTAGGCACTTAGCTGATTTAAAATATTGTGAAGGGACAGAGAGAGTAAGGTGATTTCTTGGTTAACCAGGCCTCGAAACACATAGGGATTTAAGGGTCAGTATCAGCACTCTGAATTGAACCTAGAAGTGAATAAGAAGCCAATGCAGTCTGTGGAGCACTGATATAATATGCTGCCTATGGCAATATCTGCTAAATAAGCAAAAAGGTATATTCAGCACAAGCTACAGTTTCAAAGTGCTTCTGAACAGTAGTCCCATGAACCATATTGCAAACTGGAGGTCACAAAAACATGGATTATTCAGCCACAGCCATGTCTGAGAGAAACTGTTACATTAAACATGCTAGAGATAAGGACATTTCCAGAGAATCACTGCCACCACAAATTCTACAAAGGGAATAGGGGCAGACACCCCTGACAGGAATAGAAACGAATCCAAATCGACCTCCTACAAATATTAAGAGTACTTGGTTTCCTGTGTACAGTCCTGTGTGTATCACAATTCACCATACATCAGTCCAGAATACTACCTAGAAAACCTAGAGAACAAACCCTGCCCCACAAAGTATAGTCAGCCTCCCAAGCCCAATAGCCAGCTTGACTCATGCATTTACCCTGCTGTAACTCATAAACCCATGATATCTTGTAGTACACTGCAACAGATAAATCACATGTATCGAACAAGTGAGGTGATGGTCATTTTTACAGTCAACTCAGAGACAAACGTTCATGTTGTGGAGCCATTAACACAAAGGGGTGACAGCCCCAATCACTGGGGCAGTGTCATGCCTTTGATCCATTTAGATTTTCACCTTACAAATTCCTAGAGATGTTCACTAACAAAACCAACCTCTGAAAACAAAGCAACTGCTCATAACCATGCTGTTCAAGCACTCTGCATCCTGCCACTTCCTTGGTACAACCGCTTTACACATGCGCCAGAACAAGGGGCACACCCATAGTGGTGCCCAACTGCTGCCTTCACCTCTTACCCAAATGAACTCTTCACAAGATAGAAACTCTAATTCCCTTGTTTGGCATACATCCCACCTTATCCACCATCACTGCTCCGCTCTGACCGAAGAGGAATGCCACCCAAGGGCCAATGCACTCTCTGGTGTGGCAAGAAAGGAAGGTTCTCTTTAGGGGTTTTGACCAATACAAACAAAAACAACATGTCAAATAAGAATCTAGTATAGAATTTCAAAAGCTTCGAGAAAGCCGTGGAGGTGAGGATCAGGCATGCTAACATAAGTCATTTCTTCATTGTGCTCTTCTGGAACCAGCAAGGGAGAACTTTGTGTAAGATGAACAAGATCCATGGGATAAGTCGGTTTCGTCCATTCACTCTGGGGACCTAGGTTCAAATACTGCCTTGTAGTCAAGTGAAGTAAGATTGTTGGGCCTCCACCTAGCATCTCATTTGAGCACACCATAGAACGACAACATAATTTAGCATAATTGGCAGTCATCTCTACTTAGGAAAAGCCCCAGGTTGAAACTACTGGGGATGCTGCTAGATGTGATAGAGGTGCACAAGCAGAGCTGTGTGGGAACCTTACATAGCACTTCCCTGCCCTACACCCAGCTCTGTATGATCAGATCCTTATTTCCTAGTCACCAAATTTATTAAAAATTTAAAAACCGAAACAAAACATATCTGGATACCGGTACTTACAAGTTCTCATCATCTTGTGTGCATCTTGGTGCAAGTATGCACGCGGAACTTCATTTTGGTGTTGGATAAACAGCATTCTAAAGTAACCATGGGGAAATTTAACCTGTCTCACATAGTGGCTAAACAGACATGCTTTGTTGTCCTACAGGGCCCCGCATCACACCTGGGCATTTCCACCCATCCTTAAATTCCTTTATAACCTCAATGCACTTGATGACTTCCATCAGCCCATGTCATTCAATTCCAAGGGAAAGAGAGGCTGGGAGGAGAACGATTCAACTGCAGGTGACAAAGGTGAAGGCGGGCATTGAAATTACAATATTAACATTGAACAAATAAAGCAAGGGCTAACCTTTGGTTTGGATAACTGGTTTGCAGTTAAATTAGCCACCGTGGTTGAAAGGCTAATACACCATGGGCAGATAGAATCAACTGCTGCTCTCCTTTCACTCCCCATTTCTTTACTTCAAGTGCCCCCAGGGTTAGTTTTAATTTTGCTTTGCTATCCCTGTAATTCTCCCTTGGTGGAGTGGAAAGAGAACACACACTTCGATTTTAACATCCCATTATGTACATTTCTGTGCTGGCTCAAACTGAGATGGAACAAACCTGCCAGCTGGACCAGAGCCAGATAAAAAGTTTCAAGTGCAAAGAACCACATTTATCAGGGACAAATCTTAACAACCAAGAGACACACTTCTGGTGGCGGATTCTTTTCACGTAGCGTAATAAGAACCCCAATGCAAAATAACCTAACAAAACACTGACTATTCAGTGGCCATTTGGGCATTCTCAGGGCACAGAATCTTCACCCAATGTTTCTTTATTTTGTTTGTTTGTTAAATTTTGTGGACGAGTTTAGTGCTTGTGAAAATGAAGGGCTGCTGGAGCTGGCTAGATAGGCATGGTGCAGAGTATACCATTCTCCACATAGCTGTGCCAGAAGCACCTCAGTTCTGACCTGTTGCTTCAGACCTCTTCAGGCACACCACAGGTCTGAGTACTCATTGATATTCCGGGCCCAGGCTCTCCTCTGAACACAGGCCAGCAAGCCTGTTTTAAAGTGGACAAATGTCCACTAACTACTAGCCTGAAGCCATCAAGTCATCACACCTACAGCCTAATGCAGACTTTAAGACAGATCTTCAGAAGTGAAAGGCAAATGCTCCACAAAACCTAACAAAATCTAGTTAGTTACAAGTGAGGGGCGGGAGAAGCAGCTCCCTCCGCTGCTTGCCATCTCTGAAATGGACTGCCCCCAGATGATGCAATGAGTCACCCAATAAGAAAGAGATTCAGTTCACAGAGCATGAAGGTTTTATCAATTCAAAACCATTTCCCACCCTTCTTGAAAAAATAATAATCCAGGAAACTGCATCTGGAACAACTGAATCTCCAAAGTTTAATGCTAAACCCCTCAACAGGGCCCCCAAGCAGTAAAGCTCACAGTTCCTGCTACAGCAAAGCTCAATATAGAGCCCCTGGAAAGCTGAGGCCTGATCAGCATCACGTGAAGGAGCAGAGCTTAGAAGGCTATCACCCTTCCATAAAACATACACCTAAGCATATTTTAGGAATAAATGGAAATGACGACGAGGCTATTAATTTGCAACTGTTCCTTTGCTTACCTGGACAACTGGGTATTGATAATCCATACAATACACACCATACATAGCCAAAGATTCTCCAATTAAAGACCAGCTAGGCAGAGAACTGGAAGCTCCAAATCTGCGTCTCCGTCTTACAGTCTTATGCAAAGGACTCTGGCAGCACTGTGCAATGCCTGGCTCAGGACTCTGGGTCTACTCAGGTTGATACTGGCTCAGCTGAAAATGAAAAGGAGCTGCCTGATTCAGTTCAGATCAGCCCCCCTTCTCTCCTCTCCAGTGGTAACCAGCACTGCAGAGCCAAAGTGCACGGGGTAGAGAGGAGGCTACTAAACTGGGATTCCTGAACTGAAAACTGAATCCTCAGCTGACACCTCTCCTGCAACTCAAGAGGGGAACATAGGCACTTCGCAGCAACAGACAGAGATGGGAGGAAGCAAGCAGTATTTAGGAAAGGGCATAAGTTCTGGGCTTTAGGTGCGTCAGAAGGAAAACTCCCAATCCAGGACAGGGAAAAGCATGTGGGACTGTTTCTCCCCCTATTCAGAGATCCTTCTTAGTATCCTAGGCAGGGACAGGTGCTGGGATTAGCACAGAAAAACTCTTTGGTGATGCAGAAGGGGGTAGAAGAGAGAAGCCACATTGATATCTGCAGTGAAGGGATTTCTTTCATGGCAGAATACATGCTTGTATCGTTTAACACCTCTCTCTCTGCATTAACCCAGGCAGAGACAGCTGCCGGAACCAGCACTGGGGTGGGGCGTGTGTGAAGGGAATGGGGCCCCAGCTCTGGGGCAACATGAATCCACTGAGAGGCCTTGAAACATGCCTGATGCACGCTCTCAGCTGTTCCAATCAAACTTAGGAGGATTAACTCTGGCTGTCAGCAAAGGGGATAGTGAGGGGTGGGGAAGGCAGCTAGGTCTGGAAACCCAGTTGCTCTTCCCGTTTTAGGAAACTCCCTTGTACTTTTCCAAACGCACACACATTCCTACAAAAGGATACTGGATGTGTAACTGACATGGACAGATGCGGAGTTAATCTGACAAAGGCCAGCAGGTTCAGAAGTTCCTTTTAGAGCCCTGGATGCCATATGTGTTATCTGTAACCGGAGAACTGACCAGTGATTTAGAAGACAGAACATGGCCTGAAAGGGAGTGGGGAGGGCGAGAGAGAGAGAGAGAGAGAAGGGGACAACTCCAGCAACAAAATACATGAAATGTCACTGGGTTCTACTCCAAAGCAACTAATCTCAATTTCACACATGAACCCAATGGTTCAAACATTTGTTTAACACTTAGAAAATAGTGAACAATTCCAAACTCCTCTTTGACACCATGAACCCTCAGCCTGAGAGGTCAGTAACAGTATCCCTCACCTTGGAGTTTCAAAAAAATGAGACAAAGCTGTGGTGATCAAAAGCAGTGTCTATCTCAATTCCCCCTACTGTTTTAACTGGCTATGGATTTTTTTCTACACTTCTGATCTTGAACTTTTATGAAGCGTTTCTGTGCACTGTTAAATAACTGCTATGTCCTACCTCTAAGGTGGCTGCATTTCCGTGATCAGTGAAACGATTTCTGCATGATAGTATTCAAAGTAGTGACCACTATAGTTAAGGATTAGAATCCATCACTTTATCCCCCGTCCTACCCTGTGTTTCAAGTATCTTAATTTACCTGCAAAAACCTCAATTCAACAGATGAAGCTATAAACTTTGTATCTAGCATACCAATAACCCTTCTTGCAAAGCAAAAATCAAGCTAAGTTTGAAGAAAATTGACTTATTACTTTGAAAGTTATGAAGGTTTAAAATACCTGATTTACACAGCACAATTTATGTGCATGGTGCTTTATAAACTGGATACTTTGAACATATCTATGCAGAAAAACATTTTTCATTCAGTATTTAAGTGCACCTTAATCTGAAAGTGCCATAGAACGATGGGTGCCCTCACACATTTGAGAAGTGCTTCAGCTTTAAAGCACAGGGGACTTATTTACACTATATCTTTTTGTCAGTTTCCCACTGTTGCTACCGCAAGTGCAGCTCCCCTGGTGGTGGTGGTGCTGGGGCTGACACAGCTTCTGCAGCTACCGGCATTTTAAGCCTCATGTTGCCTAAACCACACACAGAACTTCTACACGACACAGCGCTTAAAATAGTGGCAGCCTCTTCTACACTTGTGCTCCCACTGCTGCTACCACCAATGGAGCTGAACTAGTGGTAGCAATAGTGGGTCATTTTTTTTTTTAAACTAAAAAAAGACCTAGGCTACACTACCTTTAAGAATTTCACCAAAAGCATAACCTTAAAGTATTTTAGTGCTGAAGGGATGACATCGACATTATCATTATTATTTATATTCCATTAGCCTATAGAGGCCCCATTGTGCTAGGCATCATACAGCGTAAGAGACCATCCTTGCCCCCAGAAACTTACGACATGGGTCAGGAAAAGGAACAGAGCCCACAATAAAATAAAATAAAAATCCATTTTTAAAATGAGTTAAAAGCAGTTTCAGGTATTACACCTGCCCCCGAGTGCCCCACTCCACAAATTCTGGTGGTTATATGATGACGTTTTCCCACTTTTAAAAAATGTTTCTACCCCCATAATTGCTGTGTGAAAAGACCTACATAACAACAGAGAAACCAGCTGGTTTTACAGGGGGAAACAGTGAAACTTACTATCCATAAAATGCTGTGAAATGGAGAAAGAAAACAAAAATGAAAAAATAGAGGAAACATTTTCTTCTCTAATCTTCAGTATTACTTGAACTATAATAGGTAAATAACTCCAGACAGAAGTGCAATGTTTTAAAGTTGATATCTTTTTATGCACTTAAGCTTGCTAGCATTAATTCACTTCAGTGATGAAGCGGTTCCCCTCCACCCTCAGAAAAGTACAGTTAAATTACAAACCTATTTTCAGATCACTGCACCAAGCCACTATTCTCATGCACAAAAAAGTAAAAATATGCACTGTTTATTGACCAGTATCAAGCTACATGGACTCCCATTCTAGAAAATGCTGTTATTATAGGGCTATTCGTCATGGCTGGCTTGTTACTGTAGAGTTGCTTGTGAGCACTGGGCCAGTTGCACAGACCTTTACTGGGGGAGATGGCAGAGGGAGTTTGTTAAATGTTGTCCCTCCTAATACCAAAAATTACACTTTGCACTTTGAGAAGAGACAGAGGCTCCAACTACATTACCATGTGACACGCTAGGAAATGAGAGAGAGAGAAAGTTTTAAAAATTCCGCTAACACGATTCATGACACTGGTGTGGGTAGGTAACTACCCTGGCCCTGATCCTGCAAACTCTTTGTAAGGGAGTAACTAAGATGATGAGTACTTCCTATGGGTTACTCACAGGTGTAAGTGCTTTCAGGACTGCAGACTATTTTTAGAAACTGTGAGACCAGGGCCCTCTCTACACTGGTCAACAGTAGGTCATTTTCTGATACACAGTCAAATCAGATCTCTCCCCTTCCCCAAAACTGGGCTGCTGGAGTCAGCATGGCCAAACTGTTTTCAGCACTGGCTACAGAAAGCATGCTAACTCAAAAGTACAAACCAGCATAAGTTAGTTATTACTGTATCAACGCTTCTGGCACAATCATAGTAGCTGAAATCATTTCCTACAGAAGTTTTTTAAACAGCTTCCTAACACTGCATAGACATGGCCAGAGAGACAGACTGCATACAGCATCTGGGGTTTTTTCTGTGTTGCACAATGATCACTCCGTACTGATCTTTACTTAGTAAATTACATCAACACACCAACTGTTTCACAGTAAACAGAATTTAATCTTATGTCTTATGCTAAATTCTTTCCTCTGGAGATAGCAGAATAATCCTTAGGCTCATCTTGTATTCCCACTACTGACACTTTCCCCTCCACATATTCTAACTATTTTCATGTTCCCTTCATCCCAGGAGGACTGGCTGGTGCACTTGCTCACACCCACCCAAACTGGCATCTTTAATAACTACACAATTGCTGCACCTGCTAAACTGGGTCATGAGAGCTCCAGTGAGGAGCTCGGGATATGTTTATGCTTTTTAAAGACTAGGGCAAGGTAAGAAACAAGCTAGCAAGCAAGGATGCATTTTCTGGTGTGGTATGTACCCATTTCCACAGCAGCTAAATAGTCCAAGGGGCCTAGTCAGCTCTTACAAGTGTTAGACAAACTGACTGGGAATAACATTTCCAGATAGCACCTTATTTAGACATTGTACGTGCCATTCCGTATCAATGCAAATTATATGGCCTGTGCGTGAAGGTGGCTTTTGCTAGGCCAGAAGGTGACTTAGTGAACTCATACCAGGACTACACCTCGTTTGTAGTGCAGGGCTCCATCTCCTGGGCTAGCAACATACTCACTAGAATGCTGGGTGGGAAAAGGAAAAACATTTTCTCAAAAATTGTTATGAATTCTTCTCCTCCCAATTTTGTCAAAAACTCTTTTTGGTGAAAATCTCCTAGCCAGCTTTAGTATCCACTAAAAACTGGAGCAATTAAGGTAAGCCTGACTATCTGGCCCTTGGGATCATCATACACTAAAGTGGAGAGGATATCAACTGAATTACAGCATACATCAGGAGGTGCTCAGTAGTACAGTGCAGGGCGCAGAGCTCAATGCTGACTGCTCTATGAGGGAATAAAGTGTATTAGGGTATAAATTTTTTTTCACCTCTAGAGATCTAGAAACGTTAGATATCTCCTTTGGTCACAAGAGCAAGAAGATTTGGCAGTCTCAACAAAGCGCATAGTGGACAGTTTATCTGTTGCACAAAACCACCACATAATTTGGCATGATGGGCACGTCAGGAATCAGGTATACTAGCAGAATTATAAGGGAGAAGCTTGCATAGTACCTACCTGGCCTGAGCTATGCCTGACTAGCCAATGCTACTGATACCTCAATGTTCACAAGCCTTAATACACTCAAGGCATTTGAAAAGTTATTAGGGCTAGAGTCCCTGAAACAACACTAATAAGGGACCTCAATTGTTATCCATCCTGGCTTTCATGGATGTGATCCAATATATCAGGAGGATGTTAATGGGTTTGATATTGAAACAGAATTATTTAAAGAAATGGAAATTCAAAAATTGTTACTATATATTCCCTTTCCTTCTCAGAAGAGGCTGGAGATTCCTCCTATTTGATCTTCTTCTGCCATTTTGCTCAGTTTAACTGGGTTTCCAAGACAATGCCTGTAAAACTATTATGTTCAACTTGCCATATACTCATCTCTTTAACAGTAAGTCTTTACAGTCTAATACTTACTTCTGGGTTTGTTAAGCACATTAGCATTCCACATCACTCGAACCTCAAACCAGATTTTAAAAGCACAAGACAGAAATATTCAAAGAGCAATTCTGAAATTTAGAGACAAATATTGTAAGAATTGGTGACAGCAAGGGTATGTCTACACTGCAATACAATGATATCTGTATAAGCCGGACCAGGGGGATGAGGTAGATGAGGCTTTCTTCCGGCAGCTCATGGAAGCTACTAGATCGCATGCCCTGATTCTCAGGGTGACTTTAATTTTCCTGATATCTGCTGGGAGAGCAATACAGCGGTGCATAGACAATCCAGGAAGTTTTTGGAAAGCGTGGGGGACAATTTCCTGGCGCAAGTGCTAGAGGAGCCAACTACGGGGGGCGCTTTTCTTGACCTACTGCTCACAAACCAGGTAGAATTAGTGGGGGAAGCAAAAGTGGATGGGAATCTGGGAGGCAGTGACCATGAGTTGGTTGAGTTCAGGATCCTGACGCAGGGAAGAAAGGTAAGCAGCAGGATACGGACCCTGGACTTCAGGAAAGCAGACTTCGACTCCCTCAGGGAACGGATGGCCAGGATCCCCTGGGGGACTAACTTGAAGGGGAAAGGAGTCCAGGAGAGCTGGCTGTATTTCAAGGAATCCCTGTTGAGGTTACAGGGACAAACCATCCCAATGAGTCGAAAGAATAGTAAATATGGCAGGCGACCAGCTTGGCTTAATGGTGAAATCCTAGTGGATCTTAAACATAAAAAAGAAGCTTACAAGAAGTGGAAGGTTGGACATATGACCAGGGAAGAGTATAAAAATATTGCTCGGGCATGTAGGAATGATATCAGGAGGGCCAAATCGCACCTGGAGCTGCAGCTAGCCAGAGATGTCAAGAGTAACAAGAAGGGTTTCTTCAGGTATGTTGGCAACAAGAAGAAAGCCAAGGAATGTGTGGGCCCCTTACTGAATGAGGGAGGCAACCTAGTGACAGAGGATGTGGAAAAAGCTAATGTACTCAACGCTTTTTTTGCCTCTGTTTTCACTAACAAGGTCAGCTCCCAGACTGCTGCGCTGGGCATCACAAAATGGGGAAGAGATGGCCAGCCCTCTGTGGAGATAGAGGTGGTTAGGGACTATTTAGAAAAGCTGGACGTGCACAAGTCCATGGGGCCGGACGAGTTGCATCCGAGAGTGCTGAAGGAATTGGCGGCTGTGATTGCAGAGCCATTGGCCATTATCTTTGAAAACTCGTGGCGAACCGGGGAAGTCCCGGATGACTGGAAAAAGGCTAATGTAGTGCCAATCTTTAAAAAAGGGAAGAAGGAGGATCCTGGGAACTAAAGGCCAGTCAGCCTCACCTCAGTCCCTGGAAAAATCATGGAGCAGGTCCTCAAAGAATCAATCCTGAAGCACTTGCATGAGAGGAAAGTGATCAGGAACAGCCAGCATGGATTCACCAAGGGAAGGTCATGCCTGACTAATCTAATCGCCTTTTATGATGAGATTACTGGTTCTGTGGATGAAGGGAAAGCAGTGGATGTATTGTTTCTTGGCTTTAGCAAAGCTTTTGACACGGTCTCCCATAGTATTCTTGTCAGCAAGTTAAGGAAGTATGGGCTGGATGAATGCACTATAAGGTGGGTAGAAAGCTGGCTAGATTGTCGGGATCAACGGGTAGTGATCAATGGCTCCACGTCTAGTTGGCAGCCGGTATCAAGTGGACCGACCCCAAGGGTCGGTCCTGGGGCCGGTTTTGTTCAATATCTTCATAAATGATCTGGAGGATGGTGTGGATTGCACTCTCAGCAAATTTGCGGATGATACTAAACTGGGAGGAGTGGTAGATACGCTGGAGGGGAGGGATAGGATACAGAAGGACCTAGACAAATTGGAGGATTGGGCCAAAAGGAATCTGATGAGGTTCAATAAGGATAAGTGCAGGGTCCTGCACTTAGGACGGAAGAACCCAATGCACAGCTACAGACTAGGGACCGAATGGCTAGGCAGCAGTTCTGCGGAAAAGGACCTAGGGGTGACAGTGGACGAGAAGCTGGATATGAGTCAGCAGTGTGCCCTTGTTGCCAAGAAGGCCAATGGCATTTTGGGATGTATAAGTAGGGGCATAGCGAGCAGATCGAGGGACGTGATCGTTCCCCTCTATTCGACATTGGTGAGGCCTCATCTGGAGTACTGTGTCCAGTTTTGGGCCCCGCACTTCAAGAAGGATGTGGATAAATTGGAGAGAGTCCAGCGAAGGGCAACAAAAATGATTAGGGGACTGGAACACATGAGTTATGAGGAGAGGCTGAGGGAGCTGGGATTGTTTAGCCTGCAGAAGAGAAGAATGAGGGGGGATTTGATAGCTGTTTTCAACTACCTGAAAGGGGGTTCCAAAGAGGATGGCTCTAGACTGTTCTCAATGGTAGCAGATGACAGAACGAGGAGTAATGGTCTCAAGTTGCAGTGGGGGAGGTTTAGATTGGATATTAGGAAAAACTTTTTCACTAAGAGGGTGGTGAAACACTGGAATGCGTTACCTAGGGAGGTGGTAGAATCTCCTTCCTTAGAGGTTTTTAAGGTCAGGCTTGACAAAGCCCTGGCTGGGATGATTTAACTGGGAATTGGTCCTGCTTTGAGCAGGGGGTTGGACTAGATGACCTTCTGGGGCCCCTTCCAACCTTGATATTCGATGATTCTATGAAGCCCAACCAGATTCCTGGTTAATGACTAGAGTGGCTAGCCCATGCTCCCATGGCTTCTCTTCTCCAGCATTCAAGGTAGCTAGATTTAAGCTAGCTCAGATGTATCTGTGAGAGCTGTAATCACACCCCATGATTGCAGTGTAGACATATCGCAAATGAGAGAAGCATCCAAGTGTGCATCCCACAAGAAGTGACATTGCTGACACAAGTGAATGGGCACCAGTAACAGGCAGTGACACTAAGCTTTAGTGCCCTCAATAGGTAACCACTTTCTGCTGTCATCTCCAAAAAAAAAAAAGTTTTGCACTCAGCCAGTGACCAGTAGCGAGCTCAAGTCTTCCCAGCACAGCTATGGCAGACTCACCTTCAAGTCAAGGCAGACTCCCTGGGGATCACTGCTTTACCGGGAAAGAAGTGATGAGGCAGCTTTTGGGACTAATGGGAATGAAGCCATTTCTGAGATGTATGAAATGTTACTGTCACCTAGCTCTGTAAATCATCTTCAAAATTGCTCAGAGATGCACTCATTTTTATCCTGGCACATGAGAAAAAATATGTGCACTTCTGCGCCCACGACCAGTAAGCATCTCTCTTGTCTGGGCATCAGCACACAGGTCAGACAGCTCAGGAGATTTCAATGTCCTTGTTACAAACGATTACTGGACAAATGCAGGGTCTAGGCATGGCGGCCCGTCAAAGGGTGCTTACAATGAATGGAGCTCTTCCCATATGCTGCCTCTGCCACTCTAAAGAATTCTAAGCCAAACTGAGTAATGCTGGAACCAACGTAATGTGGCTTAACCACTAGGGTTAAACTGTAGTTATAGGATACCCTGCTCCCATTACTGTCCACAGTTCCTCACTGTTTCATCTACATTTAATTATAATACACCAGTGATTTGTCTAAACTAGGAAAATAAATGGTGTTTGAAAGTGTGTACAACACCACAATTTTAAAACACAACTATGATGGTAAGGTAGGCAGTCCAAGTTGGGTTTAAAATGGGTAAGTCTCAAACAACATATTTTCCTACTCTCGACAAATTTTAATAGAAGAGGTGGGAGGAGGGAGAATCAGTGTGGATGTGCAAAGGCAATACGTTCCAAGACACTCAGGTCACTGGAGAGTAACCTTTGCTATCACATGGAATTGCCTCTGTACCATAGGAAACTGGCAGACAACAGCAATCAGGTAGGAAAGTTAATGGGAGTTTTAACTAACGGTTGAAGGACTGATCTCTGAGCATAAGCATCCAGTTTGGTTAAGGGCATTGCAAGTTCTTCAACGCAGGGACCTAGTGTTTTATTTAATTATTAGGAAAGCACCTAGCCCACTTTGGGTAGTATAAAAAGAATAATTATAACTGTAAATAGGCTCCAAAGTAGAGAGAGTACTTCTAAGAAAAAGTGTGAATTGAACTCCAAGTTGTGGCCTTATAAGTCATCAATATGCATGTAACATAAAAGACCTAGGAAGAGACTTTCTTTTTAGATTATGGACTGTGCCTCCAAACCCAGGGCTCTACCATAAATGATAATAGTAATCTTCCTCCAATGGAGCAGATACCAATGGACTGGAACTCCTGCCTATAGTAGGTTTGGTAAGTATTTATCAAGGTGGGCAGAAATTAATTCCTTAAACGCACCAATAAATGTGAAAGGGCTTGGATCCTTTCCAAACAACAACAAAGCTCTTTGCCCACCCCATCTATGCAGTCTAGCTTTCCCAGGCACATTGTGAGACTTTGGGAGGAAAAAAAGTGGAAGAACAAGGAGTCCTGATTCTGCAATGAGATCAGTGAAGACAGACCTCAGCTAAAGTAAATGGAACTCCTCACAGCAAGTGGTCTGCTCGAACAGAGTCAGCTGAAGGACTGGGATATAGGTTTGGTTCAGGTGAAATTCAGACATTGCCGTGAGGAGAAATTTCAGATGGACACACTGCATTATCTTAACTTTGTGAAATACTCCATCAGGAGAATCTGCTACCAAAGCTTGGATTTTACTCATCGTCCTACCTAAACAGATAACTCCCAGGAAGACAATTTTAATGGAAAAATAATTTTAAAATTCATTTAAAAGGTTAAAGTTGCAAAATGAAGCATAAGTCAGGAAATGCCAGGGTGTATGTTGCACACATAACTAACTCTTCTCCACTTGTGTACATATTATGATACCATCTTTAATTAAGTTATCTTGAGATAGTGCCAGCATACCTGAGTACCATAACCTGGCCAACCTTTCGGAACTTCCAATTTCACAGCAGCTCTGTCTTGTTTTATTTTCCATAAGATACAAGATATCAATGGGAAAGGGAGAAAAATGTACACAGAAGCTCCAGACTCCAGTGAAGGAGAACTTTTCTTCTCCAAGTGAGCTGGATCTCCTCAAAACAAAATTTTGAGCACTTGGCATTGCTTCAGAAAGAAAATAAGCCTTTTGGGTTACACCACTTGGGGAAAAATGTGTTCATAACATAGCATTGGTGTTTGATTTGATCTTGGCAGTTCTAGCTGTCCATACAGAATTCGGCTGGCCTGCCATGTGAAGAGCAAAAGGAGCCTTCTGGCTACATTATTTCACCAGATCACTACAGAGGAGAAAAGAATGAACTTCCTTTTTCATGGTTTAGACCAATGATAGTTATACCTCAGTGGTTCAGGAGCCAAATTAGTGATGAACATTACCCAGAAGAGCCACAGTAGTGTCAATTCATTGTTTCATTTACCATAATACTAAATATTAAACAATATGACAGGGGAAATACACACACACACACACACAAAATGACTGATCAAATATTATTTTATCAACTACCACTGGTTAATAAGTAAAAACAACTTGATTAACCAACCTAAGTTATTAACCAATTAAATCACAGTGTTTTAATATCATGTGCTGCAGAGAGACACATTAAAGAGCCACTTGTAGCTCTTGAGCCTCAGTCTCGAGTATCTTTGGTTTAGACATTCATGATAGCCATGTTGCCTTTTAGCATTTCTTTTTAAGAGAATATGACAGCAGCAACAACGGCTCTGAAATAGACCAAAAGATTTTTTTCCCTTTGTTTGTGATAGATCTAGCAGCTTCCTTTCACACATCTGTGGACCCTTAAATACAGAAGGCAAAGTGGGCATGTCCTCCTCCAATACAGTAGAACCTCAGAGTTACGTACACCTCAGGAATGGAGGTTGTTCATTACTCTGAAACGTTTGTAACTCTGAACAAAATGCTATGGTTGTTCTTTCAAATGTTTACAACTGAACTCTGACAATATAGCTTTGAAACTTTACTCTGCACAAGAAACATGCTGCTTTTAACCATCTTAATTTAAATGAAACAAGCACAGAAACAATTTCCTTACATTGTCAAATCTTTTTATTTTATTTTTTTAACTCCCCCCCTCCCTTTTTCTTTTAAGTAGTTTACATTTAACACAGTACTGTACTGTATTTGCTTTTCTTCTCGTTTCTGCTGCTGCCTGATTGTGTACTTCCGGTTCTAAATGAAGTGTGTAGTTGACCCATCGGTTCGCAACTCTGGTGTTCGTAACTCTGTACTCCCATTTCATTCTCACTCTGAGACTAACGGCTGCACAACGTGAGTATCCTCAAGGGGAATGACTCTCTCAAAGGTGTTTTGAGCTCCTAACGTTCAGTTTCACGACAGGAACATTATTCTCACATGAAATACAGAACCTGAAGCCTGTGCATTTCTCCAAATCCACCTGAACTGGATTCCACGCTAATCCTATTAAAACTAATCTTAAATCCTTATTTAAATAACTACCTAAGAATAAATTGTAATATTATTGGAAGTCACCAGGCGGCACTATCAGAGATACTCTAACAAAAATCTTTTTAATTGAATGAATAGTAAAGTAGGGCTTGTCTACATGGGAGATTTTTCCAGTTATACCAGCATAGTTAACCACTATACTTATACCAATTTAACATCTCTATCTGGAGACTCTTATTTGGGAAGAAAAGTGGCTCCTTTTGGTTGATGGGGGAGGCTTATTTTAAGTCACTTCCAAATGACATGTGCTAAACCAGAAAAAGGCACTCTTGTACTGGACTAAGAGCACCCCCATTGGGAGATGTACCAATGCAACTACATTGGTTTAAATTCATACCCTACTTTATATTGGTATAACTTTCCTGTGTAGACAACCCCTTAGAGCTTCAGAGAAATACTGTGTTAGCTGTGATGTAGTTCTTTTTATACAGGAGTAAAGCTATTTATTGCTTCAACTTCTTGGACTGGAAAAATTTCTTCGGTTCAGAGCAGCTGTAAAATGGTTACTAACCTGTTTGGTAACTGTTGTTCTTAGAGCTGTGTTGCACATGTCCATTCCACTCCTGGTGTCAGTACGCCCAGCTGTCGGAAACTTTTTCCCTCAGCTGTACCCATTGGTTGGCTCAAGTTCCCACTGTGTGCAGGGATAAAGGGCAGAACTCCCCCAAGCTCCTTCAGGTCCTTCTTGCCACAACTCCAAAGTAGAGGGGTAGGAGGACGGGTCATGGAATGGACATGCACAACACCTCTTGAAGAGCAACAGTTATGGAACAGGCTAGTAACCTTTTTTTCTTCAGGTGATTGCACATGCACATTCCTCCTGTGGTAACTCACAAGCTGTAGGAACAGGAGGTGAAATCAGAGTCTATTTCAATAAAGACTGGAGAACAACTCATCCAAATCGAGCGTCATCTCTGGGGTCCTGAGCCACAGCATAGTGGAAGGCAAACAGGTGGAACTAGTACTACGCTACCACTCTACAGCTGTGTGCAATTGGAACTTGTGCCAAAACGGTTGTCAGGGCCAATTGTGACCTTGTTGAATGAGTTCTGACTCTGTCAGGTGGAGCAACATTAGCCAAGTCACAGCACAGGCATATACAGGACATGATCCAGGGAGAAATTCTCTGGGTAGAGACTGATTGATCTCTTATTCTGTACACCACAGCTGTTAACACCTAGGAGGCTTTACAAAAGTGTTTGTCCAGGTAAAACACTAAGGCTCTCCTTACATCTAAGGTATGCAAATACTGTTCCTCCCTGCTTATATGTGGCTTTGGGTTAAAATGGACAAATAAGTGAGTTGGTTGATATGGGAAGAAAAAACCACCTTTGGGATGAACTTTGGATAAGGACGCAGGTAAACCTTGTCCTTAAAAAGATCATATATGGAAGCCCTGACATTAATGCCCATAGCTCCCCTACTTTTCTGGCCAAGGTAACGACCACCTATAATGACAACTTCATTGACAGAAGCAGCAGAGGGCAGGGAGCCAACAGCTCAAACAGGGAACCCATAAGTCTTGACAACACTGAGTTTAGCTCCCACAAGGGAATTAGGTTTTGTACCTGAGAGTATAATTTGAGGAAGCCTTTTAAAAACCGTACGGACATGTCACTGGAGAAAACAGAGCAATTGTCCACTTTAGGGTAGAACATGGAGACAGTTGCCAGATATTAACTGAATTAGCCACCAAACCTTGGTGTTTCCAGTATAAGTAGTACTCCAGAATATGTAGAACTGAAGAATTGGTCAGTGACACTCAAAACTGGCAAGACCAGACAGAAAAATGCTTCCATTTAGAGAGGTAAGTAGCTCTTGTAGAAGGCTTTCTACTATTTAGGAGGATCTCTAGAATGTCTTTCTCTAGTGTCTAACCATGGAGCATCCATGCAGTTAGGTGATAGGATTGTAGGCTCGAGTAGAGTAGGTAACCATAATCCTGAGAGATTAGGTCCAAGTGTAAGGGAAATTAAATTGGAGGTTTCACTGACCCAGTGCCAGGAGAGCACAGAACCAGAGCTGACGGGCCCATACTGGAGCTATAAGTATGACTCTGGCCACTCTTATCTTTAGTAATACCCTGTGAATGAACAGGACTGGTGGAAACACACAGAGATGCCTGCCTGTCAGTAAAAAGGTATCTGTTACGGAACCTGATCTGTGACACTTTAGGAAACAGAGCTGCTAGCACTTTCTGATAGACTTTGTCACAGATAGATCTATGTGGGGAAATCTCCACTGCTGGAAGATGTATCGGGCCACATCTGGGGGAAGAAATCACTCGTTGTGACTTGTAAACAATCTGCTCAAGTGATCTACTGGTCATTCTGTCCTCCTGGCAGGTAAGATGCTTCTATATCTATCAAATTGTCAATACAGAGCTCCCAGAATAGAGTCACTTCTTGACAGAGTGGAGAAGAGTAGGCTACCTCAGATTATGAGGTAGAACATTGCTGCTGTGTTGTCTGTGAGGACTAACAGGCCGCTTCCCTGGATCTGCAACAGAAATACTTGGCATGCCAATCTGACTGCTTTCAGTTCTTTGACAGTGATGTGTAAAGCTAAGTCCTCTGAGGACCAAAAACTCTGTGTCTGTAGAGAACCCAGGTGAGCAGAAGCATCTGTCACTAGCATGAGAGTCAGCTGTGGGCAGGCAAACAGAACACTGACACATACATTGGCTGGATTTGTCTAGGGAGGTGAGGACATGGGAAGACACCCTCACCACTACATCTAACTGATGGTACCTTGGTGAGTAAACGGATACCAGCAGCCCTACAGAGTTCTGAGATGCAGGCTGGCATATTGAACTATGTATGTGCAAGAGAGCATGTGACCCAAAAAACTCACACAGTTTTGTGCTGTTGTGACCGGGTAAGCCTTCAAACCGGTAACAATTGATCAAATTGCCTGGAACCTGGAGTCCAGAAGAAAGGCCCTGGCTTAAGATGAGTCCAGTGTAGCCCCTATAAGCTCTATCCTCTGAACCAAGGAGAGGAGAGATTTTTCTGTGTTGCTTAACAGTCCCAGAGCATTGAATGTTGACTGGATCAGGGGCAACACTGTTCTGTACTTGCAATTTGGACCAACCCCTGAACAGCCAGTCATCCACATAGGGATAAACCAGAACTCCTGATCTTCAGAGGAATTTAGCTACTACTACTACCATGACTATTGTAAAGACCTGGGAGCTGCTGAGAGGCCAAAGGCTGTACAATGAACTGGTAATCATTTTACCAGAAATCAAAGGTACTTCCTGTGAGCCTGATCATCACATGGAAGTAGGCATCTTTTCAGTCAAGGGCAGCATACCAGTCCCCAGCATCCAGGAAAGGAATAACAGAAGCTAGGGTGACCATGAAAAATTCTTTAAAAAAAAAACATGAGTCCTTGTGGCACCTTAGAAACTAACAAATTTATTTGGGCAGTCTCTAAGGTGACACAAGGACTCCTCGTTTTTGCTGATACAGGCTACCACTCTGAAACCTATCTTTTTAAAGAATTTGTTGAATTGAGACAAGTCTAAAATTGGCCACCCCCCACGCCCCCCCCCTTCACTTTTGGGATTAGGAAATATCAGGAATAAAACCCCTTCCCCTCTCAGACCATTTGGAACCTCCTCTATGGCTCCCAAGCAAAGGAGTGGTTGTACTTCCTGGATAAGGAGTTTGTTGTGAGAGTGGTCCCTGAAGAGGGATGAGGAGGAAGGGGTAAAAGCAAACTTGAGAGTATATCCCACTTCCACAATGCTCAAGACCAATTGGTCTGAAGTAACACGGGACCAAGCACTGTGGAAGAGGGACACATGTTTTACAAAGGTGAGGGAGTTTGGGTCTGAAAAGATGGAGACTGGTAAGTTGACCTTGACTGACCCATCAAAATGATGGCTTTGCACTTCCTGGATGTCTTGAAGAGTGTGGAAGCGGAGCTGAACCTGCAGGAGGGGGAGGCATAGGTCTATAACCCCAGGAACTCTTTTTTTTGACAAGCTCTGTTGAGGAGCGGAATGGGGGAGGGATAACTCAGTGGTTTGAGCATTGGCCTGCTAAACCCAGGGTTGTGAGTTCAATCCTTGAGGGGGCCATTTAGGGATCTGGGGCAAAAAATGGGGATTGGTCCTGCTTTGAGCAGGGGGTTGGACTAGATGACCTCCTGAGGTCCCTTCCAACCCTGATATTCTATGATTCTATGGTCAATGCATTTGCCGGGGCTGATAGTGCTTCCCAACCGGGCCAGCTGTGTACAGACCTAAAGACTTCAAGGTGGCTCTAGAGTTCTTAAGTCCATGGAGCTTGCTGTCCATCTGGACCAAGAACAGAGAAGGACCCTCAAATGGCAAGTCCTGGATAGTGCTCAGTATTTCATAGGGAAGACCAGAAGACTACAACCAGGATGATCTACGCATTGCAACGGTGGAAGCCACGGTTCTAGCTGCTGAGTCTGCTGCATCCAGCTCCGCCTGCAGCAAAGTTCTTGTGACTAGTCTGCCCTCATTGACCAGGGCAGAACAAGAGTTCTCAAGGAGTAATTCTCTGAACTTTTCCATGGAGCACCACAATAAAAATCATACAGCCCCAACAGAGCCTGCTGGTTAGCAATATGCAGTTGCAAATATGCGGTCGAATAAATCTTTGTGATGAATAAGTCTAGTCTCTTAACATCTTTTGATTTGGGGTGGCAGCCCAGTGCCCTGTCACACTCTCTCATTAGCTGCTGTGGATCACTGTGCCACTTCTGGCACTGGGCTTGATGGTGCTCCTTGCAGCTCCGGAGCCAACTTAGACTCAAGTTTGGAGGAAGAGTGCTTAGGTTTTAAGTGCACTCTACTGAACTCCTTCTTGCTCCTTTTACCAGACTTGAGAGGATGGAGACTTTCCCCTGGCCAGGGCTTCTCTAGAAGTTTTGTATTTCTTCCATAGTACAGGTGAAAGAGAAGACAGTCTGGATTCCATGAAAGCTGCAGGCATGCTTCTCACTGAATCTGCAGCACTCAGCATTGAGTCAGACCAGGATGGCTCCAACGGTGGCCTGAACTCCACCTCCCTCAGCAGGAATGTCAGCCTAGCCTCCCTATCCTTCTTTGTCTTAGCTTTGAACCCCCTGCAAATCTGGCGCTGGTCCTTTATGTGTTCTTCCCCCCAAGCACTTCAGGCAGCTATTGTGCAGGGCACTCACTGACGTAGACCTTTATTTTTATTTTTTTTTAAAACAGCACAACTAAAACTTACTAACTACACTGAAGACTAGATTACCTACACACACCACAACCTATGTACAACGGCTGAGAGAAAGACCTGTTTGGTATTGAACAGAGTTCCAACCATCATCGTGGGAGGTAAGAAGGAACTGAGGGTGCCCTTTATACCTCTGTGCAGTGGCACACAGCAGCAAGGGGAGCTCCAGCTACCTAGCAGGTATCGCTGAGGGAAAAAGTTTCTGATGGCTTTGCACAGGGCACACCAACACCAAGAGTGCAAAGCACATGCACAATGACTCGAAAAAGAACTGCAGGTTATAAGTAGGCGAGCAAACACACGTTACTTAAACTAATCTCTTAACTGGAAATTTAAGCTAAATAAACAGCACAGTCAAAGTGAGGGAACTGGTTCTGACACTACACTGACAATGGAAATAGAGAAACCAGGGAATGTTGTACAAGGGGGACCTTTATAACTACAGCTGAAATATATTGGTGCACACCTCACAATACTTAGATTGCTTTTGCAATGGTTCTTGGTCTGCAAAATATAGCATGTGACAGGTAAAGTCAAAATCAGCAGAGGCAATTTCAGGAGGGAAAGCTATACATGTCCTTTAATCTCTAGAGATCCAGGTTTAAATTTGACTTAGGTTCTAAACTTCAGACCATCAATCTTGTTTCATTCTATACCCATAAAACAAACAAAACAAACTCAGCCTGCTAGTCTACTAAGGAGAGGCTCAGGAGCAGAATACCAGAAGTGCTGCATGTTAAGAATTAGGTGAATTTGCTTAGTTGTGTGGAAAGGATTCAGAAATCGATTGCAGAAATATTTGGCAAGAATGAAAAGGTTTACCCTGAAAGAAGAAAGTCAGACTTGCTAAATGAATGGTGACAGCAGCAAGTCATGCTTTAATGCAGGGCGTGACCCCAGGGACTACTTTTCTTGGGGGGATGAGGGGGGAATACACTAGTTATTGCTGTGGATATTCTGCACACGTTCTTGCGTTTTTCTCGGACATAGGGTGTGCCTGTGTAGATTAGAGGAGCTTCATCCAGACTGTGCAGTCAGTTTGCCAACCCACCAAAAGTAGTCTTCAGGTCAGTTTCTGCCTCATACTAAGAGAAAGGGGAAAAGGGAGCAGATGAAAACAGCCAGAAAAAGTCAGTGAGACCTACAAATAAATGCAGCATGTGTGTTTGGAGAGGGTGTGTGTGTGTGGA
The DNA here is from genome assembly GCF_965140285.1 of Lepidochelys kempii. Taxonomy (NCBI): domain Eukaryota; kingdom Metazoa; phylum Chordata; order Testudines; family Cheloniidae; genus Lepidochelys; species Lepidochelys kempii. The sequence continues at coordinate 257,309,446 of NC_136380.1, forward strand.
AGAAGGGGATTGCTCTCACCCTGAGGCAGACAGGTGCAGGGATCCACTATCAGCAAACCAAGAAACTGAAATATTTGCATTTTCACAAAACCCCATGAAATAGGGCACAAAATGGCACAACATTCTTCTACTGACTCAAGGCTGGTGGGCAAACAGACAGGCCAGAGAAGGTAGAATAAAGCTCCCAACAACTGTTCAGTCCAAGACCCTTCCCGCAGGGCTAGCTTTATTTTCAAGTAACAGTTTTAAAACAAGAGCAAATAAAATCAAAACACTGGATATTAACCACCCAACGTTTTCCCAGCTTCCACAAGCTGGGAGGTGAGAGGACCACACTCTACCCCTTTAGCAGCCTCCTTGGCCACTATGAAGAGACTCACACTACAGCCTCCCTGACCCTGAGTCTCCCCTATCTGCTGTCCCTGCGCCAGAGGCAGAAAGCATTAGGCCTGGTCTAGACTATAAAGTTAGGTTGGGGGTTCTCAAACTGGGGGTAGGGACCCCTCAGGGGGTTGCAAGTTTATTACATGGGGGGGGGGTTGTGAGCTGTCAGCCTCCACCTGAAACCCCGCTTTGAATCCAGCATTTATAATGGTGTTAAATATATTAAAAAGTGTTTTTAATTTATAAGGGGAGTCGCACTCAGAGGCTTGTTATGTGAAAAGCGTCACCAGTACAAAAGTTTGAGAACCTCTGAGTTAGATCAACCTAAGTGAACATGTGTCAACCTGGTTGTAATGCATCTACACCAAAATCTGTCTCCCACTGACATGAGTATTGTTTAGGAATTGTGGAAAATTGATAAGGGAAACAAAAGAACACAAGGAGATCTCTATGGCCAGAGTTAAAGACAATATGGAGTTTTTAAAATATATTAGGAACAAAAAGAATCCTGACAATGGTATTGATCCATTACTATATGGGAATGGTAGAATTATCAATAATAATGAAGAAAAGGCAAAAGTGTTCAATAAATATTTCTGTTCTGTATTTGGGGAAAAAGCAGAATATAGGCTCATCCTATGGTGATGACAACACTTTCCATTCCACTAGTATCTCTGGAAGGTGTTAAACAGAAGCTACTAAGTTAGACATTTTTAAATCAACAGGTCACTAAATCTTGGAGCACTGGGGTAGTTCCAGAAGACTGGAAAAAGCTAATGTTGTGCCAATATTGAAAAAGGGTAAACAGGATGGCCTGGGTAATTATAGGCCTGTCAGCCTGACATCAATCCAGTGTAAGATAAGAGAGTAGATGATATGGGACTCTATTAATAAAGAATTAAAGGAGGGTAATGGGATTAATGTAAATTAACATTAGTTTATGGAAAACAGATCCTGTCAAACTAACCTGATGCTTTTTTGGATTAAATTACAAAATTTGATGGATAAAGAGAATAGCATTGCTGTAACATAGTTAGACTTCTGTAAGGCATTTGACTTGGTACAACACATCATTCTGATTAAAAAACTAAAACAATATAAAATAAACATGGCACACATTAAATGGATTAAAAACTGCCTCAAATGTAACTGTAAACAGGGAATCATCATCGAGCGGATGTGTCTTCAGAGGTGTCCTGCTGGGATCAGTTCTTGGCCCTACACTAGTTAATATTTTTATTAGTGACCTAGAGGAAAACACAAAATCATCACTGATAAAGTTTGCAGATGACCCAAATTGGGGGAGTAGTAAGTAATGAAGAGGACAGGTCACTGATTCACAGCAATCTGGATCACTTGGTAAACTGGGCACAAGCAAACAATGTGTGTTTTAATACATTTAAATGTAAATGTATATATCTAGGAACAAAGAATGCAGGTCATACTTACAGGATGAGGGACTCTATCTTGGGAAGCAGTGATTCTGAAAAAGATTTGGGGGTCATGCTGGATAATCAGCTGAACATGAGCTCCCAGTGTGATGCTGTGGCCAAAAAAGGCTAATGCAATCCTGGGCAGCATAAACAGGGGAATCTCAAGTGGGAATAGGGAGGTTATTTTACCTCTATATTTGATGCAGATGTGACTGCTGATGGAATACTGTGTCCAGTTCTGGTGCCCACAATTCAGGAAGGATGTTGATAAATTGGAGAGGGTTTGGAGAAGAGACACGAGAATGATTAAAAGGATTAGAAAACATGCCTTGTAGTGAAAGATTTAAGGAGCACAATCTATTTAGTTTAAGAAAGATTAACGGGTGACTTGATTACAGTCTATATGTATCTACATGGGGAACAAATATTTAATAATGGTCACTTCAGTCTAGTGGAAAAAGGTACAACACAATCCAATCACTAACAGTGAGAGTAATTGATGATTTGGACAATTTAACAAGGGTCGTGATGGATTCTCCATCACTGATCATTTTTAAATCAAGATTCGATGTTTTTCTAAAAGACATGGTCTAGGAATTATTTTGGGGGCGTTCTGTGGCCTGTGTTACACAGAAGTTCAGACTACATGATCACAATGGTCCCTTCTGGTCTTGGAATCTATGAAGTGCCCAGTTATGATGACACAATAACACTACCTCCTTGAGCAACACAGAGCCACGGCTGACCTACTTAGGTTGACGCAGTGCAAGCGTAGCCACTGTATTACCTGTGCCTCACCAATCTATTAGAAATCTTTGAGGGAATTAACAAGCATGTGGACAAGGGTAATCCAGCGGATATAGTGTACCTGAACTTTCAGAAAGCCTTTTACAAGGTTCCTCACCAAAGGCTCTTAAAGTAAGCTGTCATGGTATAAGAGGGAAGGTCTCTCATGGATCAGTAACTGGTTAAAAGATAGGAAATAAAGGATAGGAATAAATGGTCAGTTTTCACAGTGGAGAGAGGTAAATAGTGGTGTCCCCCAAGGTTCTGTACTGGGACCAGTGTTGTTCAGCATATTCATAAATGATCTGGAAAAAGGGGTAAACAGTGAGGCAGCAAAGTCTGCAGAAGATACTAAATTATCCAAAATAGTTAAGTCCAAAGTTGACTGTGAAAGGTTGCAAAGATTTCACAAAACTGGGTGACTGGGCTACAAAATGGCAGATGAAGTTCAGTTGATAAATGCAAAGTAATGCACATTGGTAAACATAATCCAATTATACATAAAAAATGATGGAGCCTAAATTGGCTGTTACCACTCAAGAAAGAACTTGGAGTCATCATGGATAGTTCTCTGAAAACATCTGCTCAATGTGAGCCAGCAGTGAAAAAAGTTAACAGCATGTTAGGAACCATTAGCAAAGGGATAGAAAAGAAGAAAAAGTATCATAATACCACTATATAAATCCACAGTATGCCCACACTTTGAACACTGCGTGCAGTTCTGGTTTTCCCCCACCCCACCCATCTCAAAAAAAGACTAGCATTGGAAAAAGTACAGAGAAAGGCAACAAAAATTATTAGGGATATGGAATAGCCATCATATGAGGAGAGATTGAAAAGACTGGGATTTTTCAGCTTGGAAAAGAGACAACTAAGTGGGGTTATGATAGAGGTCTATAAAATCATGACTGGTGTAGAGAAAGTGAATAGGGAAGTGTTATTTACTGCTTCTCAGAACACAGGAACCGGGGTCACCCAATGAATTAAGAGGCAGCAAGTTTAAAGCAAACATAAGGAAGTACTTCACAGTGCATAGTCATCCTCTAGAACTCGTTGCCAGGGGATGTTGTGAAGGCCAAAAGGTATAAATGGGTTAAAAAATAATTAAATACATTCATGGAGGATAGGTCCATCAATGGCTAATAGCCAAGATAGACAGGGACACAACACCATGCTCTGAGTGTCTCCAAACCTCTGACTGCCAGAAGCTGGGACTGGACAACAAGGGATGGATCACTTGATAGTTGCCCCGTTTTGCTCATTCTCTCTGAAGCATCTGGCACTGGTCACTAGTGGAAGACAGGATACTGGGCTAGATGGAATATTGGTCTGACCCAGTATGGCCGTTCTTATGTGTCAGCCCTAACAGTCCTCCAGTAGCTGTCCCACAATGCCCCTGTCCCCACAACAGAAGCCTCTCTGGTCACAATTCTGAACTCAGCTAGAGGTCACAGAGACCTGGAAGCCTGTCCCCCCTCTAAAACCACCTTTTATATGCCTTTTCCCGATTGTCCACCTTGGCAAGCACACCTCCCAGCTCACCTTTGTTGCGTGCATCTGTCCATGCTCATTCCACATGCACAGAGCACAACTAGACATGCTCATGCCTGGAGCAGGCAAGAAGTCTTGGATCTCCTTGGCCTGTGCAAAGAAGAGGCTGCCCAAGCACAGCTAAGGAACACCTATACAAATATTGACATCTATGTGCAAATTGCACAGGCGATGCTGAAACTGGGACACAACCGGGATGAGCAGCAGTGCCACATGAAAGCAAAGGGACTTTTCCGGGATAACAGCAAGCAAGGGAGGGCAACAAGAAATCTGGTGCTGCTGTGAAGACCTGCTGCTTTTACCACAAAGTGTATGCCATATTGGCAGTTATCTCGCCAACACCCTGCATTTGACCGTGGACACTTTGCAGGAGCCACTCCTGTCATGATCGGGCATAGAGGGGGGAGCAGGGGACTCAGACCATGCCATGAACCAGGAGCTGTTTGAAACTCCACTGCAGTCTACCCAGTCCCACTGGGCAAGCACAGGTGATGAAGGGGAAGGGAGCTCAGGTAAGTCTGTATGCACATTATTCCTTATAATCATTTTTTTCCTTTTTGTTTCCTGAAACCTCATCTCTCTCCTCTCTTTTGCCTTTCTTCCCCACTGAAAAATGGCACCCGTCCTATCTGCATGTATAGGGAGCAAAGGCACTGACTTCCAATTGCTTACTTTACTAGTATAATGTTTGAAAAAATCGAATGTTCGATAATAAATTTTTTAAAAAAAGTAGTATGACAGTTTGATTACATAAACCACACCAAGATCAGGGTCCTGTGCTTGAGTAGAGATAGAACAAACACGGGTAGAGTTGGAATCCACTTTAAATTCTTTGATTTGTTGCACTGGCGGTGGGGCACTTGTGGAGTACTTTGCTTATCTTAATAGGGATGTCCCTTTTATCCTACCGAGAAATATCTATGAAACTTTCATGGAGATCCTCTGCAATCCTGTCCCGACATTTCAAGGAAAGGCAACCTTGTTTCTTTCCCGAAGATAGGAGACTTTCCTACGCCACTCTACTGCAGTGCTGCCAGAGGAACTGAATGCAAACATGCTAGCAGCATGCGGGCTCAGGCGGCTTTGGGACACCAGTAACAGCTGGAGTCTCTGACTTTGTCACCCTCAGGAGTGAGGTATCAGCCAAGAGCACCATTGCCTGAGAAAATACTGCCAATATTAAATGCACTTGCCCTAAACCCAAACTCTGGGGTACCCACTCTGCAGAACAATCCCCTTCCTTCCTGCTAGAGCAGACATACTATGGTTTGACCTGCAAAGTGGTGCTGTAGCAAGGTTTTCCAAAGCAGAAGTGTCAATTAGCATTTCTCATGGTATTTATGGGAATAATGTTTAAAGGGAGTTGAGACTTATCGTTCCTTTTCTGTTATGACTGTAAATTTAATGATGTAGCTGTCTTTTTAATCACCAGCCTCTGGGATGGTGGCCTTGAGAGGTGGCCCCTTCACGCCTGCTGAACATCTGACCATGATCAGAAGAAAGAAGCAGACTAGGGAGGATATGTTCTGTGAGAGCCTTGAATTCTTTATAGCACCAGACCGTGAGCACAGAGGGGTCATATGACCTCGACCCTAGAGAAGGATCAGCAATGGAGGGAGCGATTGATGCAAGAGAGGAAAAAGAACTTAGAGACCCATCAGAAAATGTGCAAGGACATCATCAGTTTGCTCAGGCAACAAACTCAGATATTGCAGAGCATTACTGACCCACATGCCTAAAGACCCCAGACTCATCCACCTTTCCAATCTTTGAAAAACAGCTACACATCCACCCACGTGAAAACCACAGGATCTGACACAATACTCTGTAGTCAGGTTTTACATACATGAACCCTAATATTCACTGTTTATCTCCATTTTCACTTGGTATTTTAAAGTATGGTTCACCCTGTTACAGTGTTGCTAAACAGTTTTTACATTGTGTCTGCACTTTAATTTTGTTCCCTGCTGCTTTGCACACAATGAAGTTCTATTTTTGGAAACTCAAAGTATCTTTACACCAAGCATTACAGAATTCATAGCGAGAGGCAATAACCCATCCATATTTGATCTCCATACACACCACAGACATTATTTAATAAAAGCATCAGACATCATTGTGACTGACTGTTAAAATGGACTTTTACGGCCTCCTTAACCCATATAGCTCCATGGTTGGCTCTTCCAATAGCCCTTGTATCTGGCTGTTGAAAATCAGCAGACAGCTGGTCCACCTCACTCTGCCTCCCTGCCAGTAGTTTTTCCCCCTTTGCCTCACATATTATGCAGTATATGACATGCACTTATAATAATGGGGATGTTTGCCTCCCTGAGATTCAAGTGAGCAAGCAAACAGTGCCAGTGTCCCTTCAATCTACCAAAAGCACATTCAACTTCTGCACCTGCTGGACCGGTAGTCGAATTTTTCTTTGGTGCTGTCGAGGTGGCCAACATACAGCTTCATGAGCCAGGGAGCAAGGGATAGGCTGGGTCACTCAGAATCACTACTGGCATTCAACATCACCAGTGGTAATGCGCCAGTTGGGGAAGAATACCCCTGACTGCAGCTTTTTGAACAGTCCTGTGCTCTTAAAGATGCGAGCATCATGCACCTTCCCTGTCGAGCCCACACTGACAAAGGTGAAGCATCCCTGATGATTCACAAGTGCTCATGTAACCATGGAAAAGTAGCCCTTTCTGTTGGCGTACTCACTGGCAAGGTGGGTTAGTGCCGCAATAGAGATGCCCTCTATCGCTCCACCGCAATTCGGGAACCCCATTGCTGCAAATCCATCCACTATTTCCTGCACATTACTGAGAGAGACAGTCCTTTGTAGCAGGAGACTCTTAATGGTCTTACGCACTTGGATGACAATGCCCACCACTGTGGCTTTTCCAACTCCACATTGACAGCCCACTGATGGACAGCAATCCAACATTGCAAGCTTTCAGAGCACGACTGCCACTCACTTCTCCACTGTCAATACAGCTCTGAATTCAGTACACTGGAGGTCTGGGGTGAGCTTGGGCACAAAATCCAGGAATGTGGCTTTTTGCATCCAAAAGTTCTGCAGCCACTGCTCATGATGTCAGACTGCATTAGGATGCAATCCCACCCATCAGTGCTTGTCTCTCAGGCCCAGAAGAGGCAATCTACCAAGTGGAGCAGCTCTGTGAATGCTAACAGCAACCTGGCTTTTTTTTTTTTTTCATTGCATCCATCAGCATCCAGTTATTGTGCTTGAACATCTCCATCTCTTCCATATCATACTCCTGGTTGTAGTAGTACTCATTCAAGTCCTGCAAACACAGGAGAATCATGCGTCCTCTATTAGCAATGCTCATAAGAACTATGCTGAGCTGTGCAGAGGAGGGTCCATGCTTCTATCAGAGAGATGGCAGAGGACAAAAAGCAGTGTGTGGGACTGTGGGAGTTTTAAAAAACAGCACAAAATTTATGGGGTGGGGAAAGAGTTATGGGATGGGGAAAGTGGCATAGCAGGAACTTGACCCCTAGCTCCTAGAAAATCCTGGGTGATACCAGAATCACTTGTATCCCACAAAAGTGCAAATGTCCTACAAGGCACCGACTCATCAGGCAATGAGGGGCACACTGGGCTACCTACCTGTGCTACACCACATTTTAAAACGATGCAAGCACCCAAGTGTGCACATGCCCGAGCTATATACAAAAGTCAGCGGCTGTGCACGGACGTAACTTTCATCGACTGAACTTTCATACAGCCTTATACCTGGTTTTCTGTAGGTCACATACTGATGTGCCCTATGACGATGGGTGTGTCTTCACTGCAGAGTTAGCTTGAGTTACCCCCTCTCATAGATTCAAAGATTCCAAGGCCAGAAGGGACCCTTGTGATCATCTAGCCTGACCTCCTGCATAATGCAGGCCAGAGAACGTCCCCAAAACAATTCCTAGGACATACCTCTTGAGTTAGCCTGGCTCAAGTTAATAATGGCCACACTGCAAAACAATACTTGAGCTGTAGACTGACTGTATTAGCAGTACAGAGTAGCTGTGTTCCCACTGCATTAGCAGCTTGAGATGCAGCACTCAAGCTTCGACCCACACCCCTGATAGACCAGCAAGCTGGAGTTTAAAGCACCACCTAACTCAAACTAGAAATGTGTGGTGGGGGGGGGGGGGATGGGAGTCCGGTATGGGGCAACACTTGAGTCAGACCTCAAGCTAACACTTCAGTGAAGCAAACGCTGTAGCTCCCCATTTTAAAGAGCCTAACTTGCACACATGTTGTGATGCCTCTGCATTACACCACTTCCAGGAAGCTCATTTGAGCCTTGAGAATTTAAATTGCTAGATGTCTATTAATTTCTTCAGCAGACAGACCTGGCTGTATTGTTCTCACATACCAATTACCCAGGTCCTATGTACAGATTTGACAATGAGACCTTCTGCTGGGGATGAGGGAAGTGGCAGACTGAGAAATTCCTTGGGAAGTGTACCTCTGGAAGTGACACACTGCCAAAGGGATATATTGGGGGAGAGGAAGAGAAGAGGGGTTGCCACCAGACTGCCCCTAACTAGCTGCAATGAAACTGAAGTTCTCAGAAGTGCAGTTCACATCAAGATGAAAGCAGAGAGAATGAAAACTAAAATGGAAAGGGAGCTTTCTGCAAAGACTGCGACTCACCCATCCTCGTTAGTACTAAGAGACAGTTCTAATGGTGACCTTGCAAACCCAGCTGTCACATTTCAGTAGTTCTCCAATTGCCTGCAAGTACTTTTAAGCCCCCAGTCAGTCCCCAGACCAAAGGTCTCAGGGGGATGGGGCACTCCTAAATCTCACCAGGCGATACTTCCAATGTTAGAACTTACAATATGAAGATCAGATGGTCTGGGACGCTTGTAGACAGGGTCAAGACAAAGGAACAAAAAGGGGAACATCCAGGTCTATAATTAAAAATAGTTGTGTGGTTAATGTTTAGAAATAATGCACAGAGTTAATGAGCTGCACTTGGCAGAAGGGGAAGCATAGGCAGGGAAGTCACAGATGGAAGGAAAGATTCTCTCCTGCACCCAGGGGAAGGCAGAAAGATTGACCAAGCTAGAAGTTCCCTGTTTCATTCATGGTTCTGGGCAGGGAGAGACGGCACAAATCAAGAGAGAAGAGGAGAGCTTTCTTCTTGCATTCAAGGAGTGGGGCAAGGATTATTGGATGAAAGGGATGGAGTGTCTCTAACGTATCTCGCGGTGTGATACGGGGAAAGGGGAGGATTCCTGCTACATATGGAAATTAAGAAAAAGGAAAATAATAAGAGAACACACCAGTAGCTTGGGTTGTTTGAAGCATGCAGCCTGCCACTCCTCCTAGATTATGAGGAAGAATCCTGCCCTATTAACAGGGAAGGATCGTTGGAAACCAGCCGTCCTTCAACCCTTGACCCTCACTTGGAAGAAGGAGGGGTCCCCATATCAGCCACTCAACAGCATAGAGCTCCCTGCATTGGCACCAGTCGCCTGCCCAATTCAGACCTGTAATCTCCCCCGACTTTGATTTAATGTAGCAATTACTGGTAATGTGGTTTGAAGGAGATAAATGCCTGGTACGGGGCTGGCTGGCGCTGACGCTCATTCCGCTCATGATGCAAGAACAGTTTTAATTAAAATCCCCTTTATGATAAAGGAACTGCTTGACTGGATGTTTCTGTGCAGCCCTGATACAGAGTTTCCTCCAAAGCGGATTAGAAATCAAAGTTTCCCCCTTCTCACTACTGGCAACACACAAAAAATATGGAACACAATCACCATATCACCCCTCAGTGTGATTTCTTTAACCCTAGAAGTGCTGGGATCATGTCAGCATTTGCTTAAAACGATCGCCTTTTATCACAGCTTTAAACCCTTCCTCCCAAAAAACTAAGTATCAGGGACCCTTTAATTAGGAGAGAGAGAGAGGCAGCCAGAAAACCCATCTTCCATGAGCCAAAAGGGTTTTCCCTTTATTTGGTTTAAAATGGAATTATGCTGGCTTCCTATGTTGCAGGCTGTCATTGCAGACTTTATTCTTGGTGAGGAAGTATATCAAGACTGAGGTGTACTGGCAAAATTCTGGGAGATGGGGGCCTGGTTGTTGGACTGGAATAGCAGGAGATTGTTTGTCAGGAGGGAGGAGCACTGACTAAAGAGAAAGAAGGGGGAGGGGAAACACTGGACTAGCAGGGCTCCAGCCAGATGAAGGAGTTGGATTTGGAACAGCTACCAGAATCCCTGTACAGACCTGTTCTAGAAAAAAAAAAAATCTGTCAGTTCTTCATGAAATTAGAACAAAGGGGGATTTTCTAGTTTGCTTTTTTTCTTTACAGTATAAAATATACTAAAAATGAATATATTAAACCCAGCTAGTTTCTATTATTGCAAGTGCTAAGAGCAGACTGTCACAGAGAGAAACTCGTTTTGTGCATTATGCAGAAAAAGCAGCACAGGGGTTTGCAGCCTACAGACTGTGCAACTTGAAGATAAAGAGCCGTAAGTCTGAATGCACGTTATTTCTCTCTTCTCCCGGGGTTACCTTAAGCCACAGAATATATGTCAAGATAAAAAAGCTGATTTAAGCAATTGGATTTCTGCCTGGCCTTTGGAATATGTCATCCAGGGATCTTTTTACCATGGGAGTGCCTACCTCCAGTCCAGGGATCCCTGTAGTCAGAGCCTCAGCAGGAGACATCACTACACCCAGAGAATCCTCCTGTATCCCATGAGATTCCTTTCCCCCACAGGTATCCTTGATCCCATCTCTGGCATTCCCCTTTCCTAGGGATTTCAGAAGAGCCTCTTCCCATCAGATTCCTATTTCCCTCTCAGAGGGCCCAGGTGTTCTGGAAGCACTTCTTCCTTCAGAGGATACCCTATCATATGACAGAGGGGGAAAAAAACTTTCCAGGAAGAAGCTAGGAGGGATGAAGCAGAGCACCCTGACATAGTTCTAGCACAGATACCACCTGTAGCACAAGCATCTGAGAAAGTGAATCTGAGGCCATGGTGGGTTGATACAGTGCTACTGTACTGGTGAAATCAGTCTTCAGAAACAAATAGTAATTCAGCTCTCCAAAAATAAAGGGAAAATCCCAGGTCAAAGAACGCAGCATGAAGGCATAATGTGGCCATGCTGGTCCACAGGAAAAAGGCCTGGTGTAATTAACAAGATTAAAGGGGGATTTAGGATCAGGACAGAGAGAGCAACAGGCTAGATTGATCCTTGCAGGATTAAAACTGGAATCCTACTAATAGTCCAGTGGTCGTGAGATCAACACTACGTAATGGGATTAAATCAACAGCAGCTTTTATTTTTATATCTGAACCACAGCGCCTTCACTGCCGCCACTCCAATTAAATAGCAGAGAGGTTGCAATACCACTACAGGATTTGTGGGAAGGATGACAGAGCACTACCAAGTTCAATCCTGTAACTGTAGAAAAACCACAGAACAGACACTGCTCTTCACAGAAAGCAAAGGGACGACAATAATAAGCTGCCTGAGCACGGAAGACACTCTGAAGTTTACCAAAGCAGTGTCCTGGGGCCAGCCATAAATCTTGCTATAGTGAATTTGATTGGGTTGCCTCATGACTGATGAAAGAGAAAGGCTAAAGTGGAAATGCCTCAGCTGTACCCAGACATGCTGCAGATCGGCAGTCAGCTTTTGAAGGTGTCCATTGACCATCAGGAACAAAGAGAGCAGTATACTAGAAGGGACATATCAGCAAACACACATTTAAGAAAAATTGTTGCATATCCCCATTGTACAACAGAACCCAAGAATCACAAAAGAAAGAAAAGCCTGTCTCAAAAACATGTCACTGGCATTACTGTGGGGTAGCACATGCAGGCCAGCTGCTCCTCCATTCCAATGGTCTTTAAAGTTTCCAGCACTTGTGCTGGTAATTTGAATGGATATTGTGGAGAGGGAAAGAAGACAAGGCACCCAGTTCTCTCTAGACATTCATATAACATATCCAGAATTTTTAAAGCCTTTTTTTTTTTTGCACAAGCTGAAAAAAAAATTTTTAAACTGTCACACCTACCCCGCTCAACTGTCACAGAGCACAGCTATTCACAACAACTAAGCAGCTGCACAGGGGATCTACACCTGAGACACCTGAAGAAGGCATTACATCATCTTGCATTTTCTACTGCACTTTTTATCCTGAAAAATCCCAAACAACTTTAAAAACAGAAATTATACGAACACTCTATATTTATAGACACAACAACAACACTACATTAAAGCATTCAAGTGCCGTTAATAACATTTACCCAACCCCATTCTCTTCTCCAGTTCCTTGAAGGCATCATGCTCCAGCAAAACACCCAATTTCACAATTCAGTTACCTGCCATTTCTCACAAGGTGCCACCATCACCAATCTCACCTACCCTGCACCATCTGTCCCACTAGCTGAAATGGACAAAGCAAGGACTAATCCTAGTTATCCCTCCCCTTTGCCACACCTCTGCACTGAACAGTCAGTCAATCTCCCAATCTCAAACAGCTCCGAGAGTTTGGAATCACATATATCACTGGAGCGCTGGGACTGTTACAGCAGCCACCCCTGAGTGCTATTAGGAGACAGGGCTACTGGAATCAAACACCCCCAAAATCCTCGTTCTGTGGGTATACAGAAGACAGAAACTCAGCTAACTCCTGCTGCCTAAAATATTGCAGTGAAATCTCTCCTTCCTGAAGGAGGCTGAGACCATCCTTAACAGGCCACTTCACCCATGAAATTTCCAGGAAGGCTCAAGCTGACATGGTTCTCCTGGAAGGGGAGGCTACTGCAACAGAAATGAGAGAAAAAAAGAAATATAATAGACCAGAGCATGCTCATTTGTCAATTTCAAGACATATGCAGTAATTTAAATTTTTACATTGTTTTCCTGCATTTAAATTTGTTTGTACTCTTGGTACTTCCGAAGTTGTGAAAATGTTCAGAAGAATCTCACCGTTGTCCATCATGCATCAGAAAACCGCCTTTAGCATCATCCTACAGTAGAGCCTTACAGCAAGATGATTAATCTCTTACAGAGTAGCTGAAGTTCATCATTTGGTCAGGACAAATTCAAATAATTGTCTTGATGTCTAGGCATGAATTAGGACAAAGGGGTAGGGGACAGGCTGCCTCCTAGCTCATATGAAACATGGAAACTGTCTTTGGCCTGAATTCAACTAAAGGCCCAAGAATAACATCAACCTGGTGGAAAATCATATCTTGCAGACAGAACCTTAGCCATCAGAAATAGGATACAGAAGGTATACAAATGAAGATTTTCCTGAAGGGCTGTGAGAGAACAATGAAAACCAGATTTAAGGGAGGGACAGGCGGCGGCCTAATTACCAGTTTTAGTTTCTTCGCAGATTTGAGAAACTTGGACACACTTGATTGACGGCCATAGCAATGTTAGCGTTTGTTAGGATCCTCCAATCTGTGGGCTCTAGAGGGCATCCTTTGTTGGTTTATTTCTTTTCTGCCAGCAAAAAAGGGAGATCTTTACTTTCCCTGTGATTCACCAGCTGCCTGCACTAATCTCTCAACTCTATAATCTACTTCAGAGATTCTGTGAACCTTAACAAAAGTTTACTCTCTTCAATTCCAAGTCTGTGACTGGGCTGCCTGCTGTTCTGCACAAACTAAAGTTAAGTGGGCCCTTGGTCCTCTCTCGTCCTCCAAGACTGGAAGAACAGTTTCTGTTTACAATAGATTAAAGGTTTCCTGCACTCCCTGCCTTCTCGACAAGTTGATGCAGAGCAACTCAGCAGAAGAGTTGCAGGAAGAACTCACACTGAACTCTATAGTATGTTCAGTAGCTAGAATCTACCATCCAGGACCCTGGTATTCTTTTATTTAGGCTCATTCAGGAAACAAATGAGAACGTTACTCAACTTGTGCAGTAACTGAGGTTCTTTGAGATGCGTGTCCCTGTGGGTGCTCCACTTCAGGGGTTGGTACATCCTGGCACCAACAATCAGAGATTTACGGTAGCAGTGTCTGCGCGGATCACGCATGCACAGAAGGCATCTTGCGGTGCCATTGGTGCCGTGTCTAGCGCGTGCACGACCTGAGCCCTCCCATTCCTTCTCTACCGCAGAATCCTTACTGCAAACTCCAAAGTAGAGGGGAGGAGGGTGGGTAGTGGAGCACCCACAGGGACACACATCTCAAAGAACCTCAGTTACTGCACAAGGTGAGTAACCTTTTCTTCTTCTTCGAGTGCTGTCCCTATGGGAGGTCCACTTCAGGCGACTGTAGAGCAGTGCCCCTCAGAAGGCAGCAGGGATTTCGGGTTCATTTGAATCATAGAGGTAAGTACGGTTAGGCCAACTATGGCGTCAGCCCTGGAGTCTTCAGTTATTGCATAGTGCTCAGTGAATATGTGGGCAGAGGCCCAAGTGGCTGCCCTACAAATCTCTAATATCGGAACATTGTTAAGGAACGCTATCGAGATAGAAACAGATCGTGTGGAATACACTCTGATGTGCATAGGAGGATCCGTGTTCCAAATACTATAGCAATGTTGAATGCATGTGAAGATCCATTTAGTCAGTCTCTGAGTGGATATTGCACAGCCTTTCAAATGCTCAGTAGTAGAAATGAAAAGTCTAGGAGATTTCTGGAAAGGTTTGGTCCTTTCTAGGTAAAATGCTAGCGCACACTTGACATCCAATGTATGCAAGACAGTCTCTGTTGGAGACCCACGAGGCTTGGAATAGAACATAGGAAGATGGATTGGCTGGTTAATATGAAAGGATGATGTCACCTTCAGTTGAAATTTTGGGTGCAGACGTAGCGTGCCCTTGTCCTTGAAGAATACTGTGTAGGGAAGATCGGCCATGAGAGCCCCTATCTCACTCACCCGTCTGGTGGAAGTAATAGTGACCAAAAAGGCCACTTTTATGGATAAATGTAGGAGGGAACAGGTGGGTAGGGGTTCAAATGGCGGTCTGGTGAGGTATTTCAATATCAGAATGAGGTCCCAGGCCGGAGTAGGTTGGCGAACCTTTGGGTAAATGTTCTGGAGGCACGCGAGGAACCGTTTAGTAATGGGGTGCGCAAAGATCAAGGTCCTGTCAATTTCATGATGGAATGCAGTAATGGCCGCGAGATGGACTTTGATCAAGCTCATTGCTAAACCCTGGAATGTTTCAGTTCCGGTAGGTATTCCAACACTAATGATAGCAGTGATGGGGAGTCCATCACATGTTTTTAATGACACCATGAGGAGAATCTCTTCCATTTTTAAAGGTAAGTATCATGCGTGGTCACTTTCCTGCTGTTTAGTAACAGGTGTTTAACTTGTTCCAAGCAGGCTAGTTCACCATAATGGAACCATGCAGAAGCCACGCTTGAATATGGAGTTTCTCCAAACTGGGGTGAACAGAGCAACCATTGTTCCGAGACAGCAGGTCCGGACGGCGAGGGAGAACTTGAGGGGAATATATTGCCATGCGCATCAGGTAAGGGTACCATGCTTGCCTGGGCTATGTCAGGACTATGAGGATGACCTTGGCTTTGTCTAGTCACATCTTGTGTATCATTTGTGATATCGGGGAATCAGAAGGAATGTGTGCATGAGTTGTGCATCCCATGAGAAAGACATCCCCCAATGATCGCGGTCCTATTCCCACTCTCAAGCAGAACATGGCGCATTTGTGGTTCATTGAGGAAGCGAGCGATGAGGGGAGTGCCCCACTGGCAGAATGTCGATAGCAGCACTCCCTTGTTCATTTCCCATTTGTGGTCTCAAGAGAAGGATCTGCTTAGCATGTCCACCGTCACATTCCGACAGCTGAAATTTTTACATTGAGGTGTATGCACCAGTTCCACAGTTGCATGGCTTTGGTGCATAGCAAGTGAGATCGAGAGCCCCCTTGGCGACTGGTGTAAAACATGCAAGCAATGTTGTCGGTCAATATGCAAATTGATTTGTTCTTTATGTGACGTAGGAAGTGTCTGTTAGTGTTGCGGACTGCGCGTATCTCTAGTAGATGGATGTGTAACTGAGTCTCTGCAAGAGACTGTGTGCTGATACATGTGGGCGCCCCAGCCTATCAGTGACAAGTCTGTTGTGATTACTATTGATGGGGGATCCTGTTGGACTGGAATACCCAAGCATACATTTTCTGGTCTTGTCCACCAGTAGAGAGAGTCCAGGACGCGGGGTGGTACTGTAAGTTGTTTGTGCAGGCTGTGTTTGCTAGGTATGTATACTAAGCTCAACCAACCCTGTAGGCAGTGCATATGTAGTCTTGCGTGTCTGCCATGTTGTGGCTGCCATGTGTCCTTAACAGTTGCAAGACAGTATGAGCCAGTATTTGGGGGCTGACTCTTTCCTCTGAGACGAGGTTTGTCAGCATTGTGACTTTATTCAGGGACAGGGATGCCTTGGCTTCTATGGCATCAAGATGTGCCCTGATGAAGTCCAGTTGTTGAACAGGGACTAAAGTGGATTTTTGTTCATTTATCTGTAGCCCTTGATCCCTGAACAGTGTGATCGCCATCTGGACAGTGTCCCGTGCTTCTCGTTGAGTAGGGCCTTTGAGAAGGCAATCGTCCAGGTAAGGGAAGATCATTATTCCCTGTTTGCGTAGATGTGCCGCTACTACCACTAGGGTTTTGGAGAAAACTCTTGGTTCAGTGGATAGGCAAAATGGTAGTACTCTCTACTGGAAGTATTCATGTCCTATTGTGAATCGCAGGAATTTCCTGTGGGCAAGGTATATTGTAATATGAAAATAAGCATCTTGGAGGTTGAGGGCTAAAAACCAGTCCCCCTTTTGCAGCGCTAGAAGTATCAAGCCCAGTGTGCCCATCTTGAACTTTTGAGAGCATACGAACTTGTTGAGCTTCCTAAGATAGGTCTCCATCCCCCATTCTTCTTCTGCGTCAAGAAGTAGTGGGAGTAAAACCCCTTGCCTCTGTATTGCAAAGGCACTTGTTCCATGGCACCTAGCTGTAGAAGATGATTGATTTCTTGTTGTAACAGGTGCTCGTGGGAAGGATCCCTGAAGAGGGAAGGGAGGGAAGTAGGGTCGGTGGTTGGGAGGTAAAGGGGATGGTATATCCCGATCGTACGAACACCCATTGGTCCATGACACCCAGATAAAATAGAATGGGTGAAGACGATGACCAAAGCATGGGGATGGATCGGGTGTAAACGCTGCCTCGTGAGGGAGGTTGTCCAGACCCTCGACCAAAACTTCAAAATTGTGTCTTGGACGGAGCCGATTGAGAACTCAACGGTTGAGACTGAGGTGCTCTCCATCGCTGCAAACATTGACGCTGTCTTTGGTTCTCGTATGGTCGTTGCTGTTGTCAGTTAGAAGAGGAATCTCTGGATCTCTGATAAGGTTACATCCCACCTGTCTCTTTGCAGGTGGGATGTAAATCCACAGAGTGGCTCGAGAGTCTTTCATCGAGTGGAGCACTTCATCTGTCTTATTCAAGAACAGCTTTTCTCGGTCAAAAGGTAGGTCTTTGACTTTCATTTGAAGTTCTTTAGGGATGCCTAAGGACTGCAACCAGGATGCCCGGTGCATCACTGTGGTCATGGCCGTGTTCTGGCAGCTGTGTCCGTGACGTCCAAAGACGCTTGGAGGGTTGTTTTAGCGATGAGTTGACCATCATTTACAATCATCTGAAATTGTGATTTTTTTCCTTGGGAAGCTCCACTGTGAACAAGCTAAGTTTCCCATAAGAATCATAACCGTATTTAGCCAACAAGGTTGAACGGTTGGCAACACGGAATTGTAATGTCGCTGAGGAGTAAATTTTTCATCAAAGATGTCAAGCCTCTTGTGTTCCTTATTTTGTGGGGTCGATCTAAACTGTTGTTGTTTGCCATGCTTATTAGCAGCGTTGACCACCGAAGAGTTGGGAGGCGGGGGTGAGAAGAGGAAGTCCACCCCTTTGGCAGGGACGTAATACTTCCTATCCGCCTTTTTGCATGTCGACAAAATTGAGGCCGGTGTCTGCCAGACTGTCTGCTGGTTCCAAAATGGCATCGTTGATGGGCAGAGTGATTTTGGAAGTAGATGAAGGTTGAAGAATTTGTACCAACTCGTGCTGGTTTGTCTGCACTTCCTCCAACGGGATGTCCTGGCTTTGGGCGACCCGCTTAAACAGTTCCTGGAACTGCTTGAAGTCATCCGCTGAGGTGGACAGCAGTGACACGATTGCCTCATCTGTGGAAGAGGAAGAATTGTGAGCAGGAGATGCAGCTTCCTGATCTGTGCCTGTTTCTGTGTCATCCCCAACATCCTGAGCTTCTGTTGGCTGCAGGGTGGGGGATGTGGGATTAGACCTCAACTCGCCTTTATGAGCCATGGATGGCCTGGAGTGGGGGCCCCGATAAGTTGCCCAGGGTTCCCAATGTGCCCATTGAATTGGGAAGGCCACTGGTGGATACATCCATGGCAGTCCATAACACGGTTGAGCTGTCTGGTTGTAAGGGTATTTGATTAGCATCCTTTTGGTGATGAGTGGTGTAGCGAGAAAATGGATGGTTCCTGCGCATCATCATCGTCTTCACTGGATGAGTGCACAGTGTCATGAGAGGTATGGGGATCTCCTCTATAACATACAGGAGTGCCCTCTGCAGCAAGTAGTGGGGACTGTTACAACACAGTCTGTATCAGTTCTGATGTCGGTACAATTGGTTCCAATGGGGGTGCTCTCATCGGTGACAATGCCGGTGCCATCAGATGTTGGGGCGGTTCAGTCGGCGCGGTCTGTGTCAACTTAGTTTTCTCAACCGGTACCAACCGCAATGTCGGTGCTGGGGGTGGAGGCAAGGTGCCTGAGGAGATGCTCAACACCGGAGTCCCTTACAGGTGAATTTAGTGCCATGGAGAAGGCATGTCTGTGTCTGTGCCTTGACTCCGTCTCCTTCACTCAGGACTCGGCGGTGCCGGAGGTGCCTGGAGCATCAAAGGTGTTCACCTGAGCATGCGTCGGCATCAGGGGTAGCGACCTGGCAGAAGACCGCCTATGTTTCTGCGGTGCTCTTTGCGGAGACGTCTGCACCCTCTTCCTCGGTCTTTTAGAGGAAGGCATGTCTCCGGTCCCTGAAGGGGGCGGGTGCCCGGAAAGGAGGTCTATTGGTCAGGCTCTGGTTGAAGAGATTTCTCCATTAGTATCATTTTCAAGCAGAGATCCTGGTCACGCCGGGCTCTCACTTTCAAATTACTACAGTGGGCGCATTTTTGTGGGATATGCACCTCACTGAGACATCAGACACACAAAGAGTGCCCATCCAAAACGGGCATTGCCTCGCAGCAAGAGCTGCATTCCTTAAAACCTGGAGAGCCAGGCATCCAAACAGTTAATAGACCCCGGTGCAGGGAAACTACAGGGAGGGTAAAACTGAGAAAAGTAAACTTTTTTTTTTAAACTAAACTAAAACTATTACTATTACTAAAACTAATTATAACTTTCAAATGACTAACTAGCTACTTACTGCTATTTCTAAAGATTTGGCAAGAGTGACGAACACTGCCCCAGAGCTCCATCTTCACCAGAGGACAGTTGAGAAGGAACTGGAGGACTTGGGTCGTGCATATGCTAAATGCGGCACCAACAGCACCGCGAGACACCTACGGAGAAGACACTGCTACCGTAAATCTCTGATCGATGGCGCCGGGATGCACCAATACCTGAAGTGGAGCACCCATAGGAACAGCACTCGAAGAAGAATCTTTATTTCTTCTGACTACAATGGTATTCTGTGCACTGGCCTCCATATGAGGGATCACCCTGATCCCTAATCCCCCGCTTCTTTGAACACAGTGTTGCTTCATTTGAAATGACCTCTCCTATTGAACTGGGATTGTGGTCTCTGGGTAATAACTTTGGTTTCTCTGAGTCTGTTCCTGGACGAGTTAGAGCCTTACTTTAGGAATCATGTAAGGCCCTCTAAGGAGAGAAACACTGAGTCTTCATATGCACTAGCAACTACTGAAACTTTTCAAGCTCCTCCCCCACCAGGAATATGCTGTGAAAGAAGAGAGATAACTTATCTTTTAAGGAGTGGCCAGTGGATCACTGCTTTGGCCACAGTGATGACTGACAAAGCCATAGAGCCACATGACATCACAATGTAGATAAGCTCAAATCAAGGTAGGGCAAAGTCTTGACCAGGTCTTACTTCATCTCTGGCACAGGAGATTTCCTCAGTTTCTGGAGCCTGCTAATGGCTCCTAATGAACCAGTTTATAGAGTGAAGCTTACACAGAAAGTCTTGAAGCTGCTCTCCTCACAAAGCTTCCATCTTCCTGTCCTCTGACACTTTCCTGGAACTGTAACTGCACAAATCAGCCAAGCTATACCGAGAGAGTTGATGAATTGACCTAAAGGATCATGAGCCCAAAAAAGGCAGATTCACACCAATATGTAGATAAAGCTTGTCATAAATATAAAGGGAAGGGTAAACCCCTTTGAAATCCCTCCTGGCCAGGGGAAAGCTCCTCTCACCTGTAAAGGGTTAAGAAGCTAAAGGTAACCTCGCTGGCACCTGACCAAAATGACCAATGAGGAGACAAGATACTTTCAAAAGCTGGGAGGAGGGAGAGAAACAAAGGGTCTCTGTCTGTCTATATGCTGTTTCTGCCGGGGATAGACCAGGAATGGAGTCTTAGAACTTTTAGTAAGTAATCTAGCTAGGTACGTGTTAGATTATGATTTCTTTAAATGGCTGAGAAAAGAATTGTGCTGAATAGAATAACTATTTCTGTCTGTGTATCTTTTTTGTAACTTAAGGTTTTGCCTAGAGGGATTCTCTATGTTTTGAATCTAATTACCCTCTAAGGTATCTACCATCCTGATTTTACGGAGGTGATTTCTTTACTTCTATTTACTTCTATTTCTATTAAAAGTCTTCTTGTAAGAAAACTGAATGCTTTTTTCATTGTTCTCAGATCCAAGGGTTTAGGTCTGTGGTCACCTATGCAAATTGGTGAGGCTTTTTATCCAACATTTCCCAGGAAAGGGGCGGTGCAAGTGTTGGAAGGATTGTTCATTGTTCTTAAGATCCAAGGGTCTGGGTCTGTAGTCACCTAGACAAATTGGTGAGGCTTTTTACCAAACCTTGTCCAGGAAGTGGGGTGCAAGATTTTGGGAAGTATTTTGGGGGGAAAGACATTTCCAAACAGCTCTTCCCCAGTAACCAGTATTTGTTTGGTGGTGGTAGCAGCCAATCCAAGGACAAAGGGTGGAATATTTTGTACCTTGGGGAAGTTTTGACCTAAGCTGGTAAAGATAAGCTTAGGAGGTTTTTCATGCAGGTCCCCACATCTGTACCCTAGAGTTCAGAGTGGGGAAGGAACCTTGACAAAGCTCCTATTAGGCTCTGAAACCTAGGCTAGTCTCACCTTTGTTCAGGCCTCAATGATGTGCTCTACTTGTTGGAAACAGAAACCACCAAGGTCTGAAAGCCAGTAAAGCACCTACATGGAGAGGGGAACTATATCAAAAGACCCAGTTCTGTCGCCATCTGTTGGCTGGGAAGAACTATACCCATGTGTCTGGACTGGCACAGAATATCAAAGAAAAAAGATGTGGGTTACTATGGTAAGATGTAAATTCTTGGCTAGTAGCAGATTTAAAAAACAACAAAACGTGTCAGGCACTGCTGTTTTCTGAAAATCCCAGAACAGCAATGAAGCCAGTTGGACTTAGAGGTTGTGAACTAACTGAGCAAAAGGTGTACAAACACCCTGAAAACGTGTTTATTTTGATACAGATACCTCCTCCTTCCATCTCTCTCAACACTTCTTGTCCTGGTAACACCACCACTTCTATTTTACCCAAGTTAAATCACAGCTGTGTTGTTTTCCTCCAGATCCCAACTTCTATCATATACTAGTAATGTAATAAGACCAGATCCCTTTGGGGACAGCGCTGTCTTTTTGTTATATATCTTAATAGTGTCTAGCACAATGGGGCCCTGATCCTTGATTGGGATTTCAAGACGTCAACAACAAATAAACAAAATCTGGGTTCAATGAAAAGATGACAAATGAGTAGCATCAGCATGGTAACCACTCTGCATTTACCAAGGGATGGCCGGCAATCACGTGGGCGCCAAAAGCTTTGGTGGCCTGATAAGCTCATCAAAGACTGCCTTACGGACCTAGTTAGGGATTGATCCGGGTGGTGCTCGATCTCCAAGAAGACTATGTCCCTTTGGGATTTCACAAGAAGATGATAATGATATGAAACATCTCATCCTCTCTCTTCCAAGTGGCTTTACACATACGTTGAACAGGAGGATGACATGATGACATTTACTAAACTGACCTTCAACCAAAACCATTCAAAAGTAATCTCCTAGAATTGAAATGCTCCCACCTGAACTTGGCTAGCAGATTTCTTTCCCACCTCTCCCTATCACAGTTCCCAAATAACTAGCTTACCACCAACCAATAAGTGTTCAAATTTCCCCTCTCAACTATTGTAAAGCTATTCTTCTCTTGCCACTTTCAGGAATAAAACAGAAACAGGAAGGGATCCTTTAAAAAGGAACAAGCAGAAGCCATTTAAAACCAGAAAAACAGGCAATGTTTATTAAAACGTTGTATATTTTGGACATCAAATAATGCAAATTGTTAGACTATATAGCACCCAGTATGATGGGGCCCCACTCCTAGCAGCTGCTGCAATAATTATTAACAGCAGTACACTTCCTGGCCAATGGCACAATGGAAAAATATAGTTTTTTGTTCCTGCAATTTGCTTGGGGGGTTAAGGAGCTAGGGAGAGAGAAGAGGTTCAACAAATATATCTTCAGAAAATGGCACAAGACCATGCTGGGGGAGGGGAACAGAGGAACACTGACTGGGTGAGCATTGTGACTCATCACAATGTAAACCCCAGAATTAGAGTTTTCCCCTTCATGGTTTCATACATGTAGGCTCAGATGAGACAAGGCACTTCTTATCTCTTAAGACACAGTACTCCCTAACACTCAGTTCTATATACGTTCTTATACTGCGTTCATCACCATAGTATCTGAATGCCTTCCAGCAGTGCATTAAACAACATGCCTAACATCAGTTACATGTTTGTTCTCTCATCCTCTCCGCACGGGAGGAGCATGGTACTGTGGATATTTTTATTATTATTTTATAAATGGGGCTGGTACTATCACCTATTATTAAGGTTGCCCAACACCTCCCATTATAACACCTTGTCAGTTGCTTACAGCTTCGCCAAGCTATTGTTTGGGCTCAAATTTTCCATGTCGGGTGTCTGCCTCAGGCTGACTTTTCTTTATTTTTATTATGTTGGGGGGGGGGAGACACACGACACCACTTCAGGTCAAACTGTTCCACTGTTTCTGAGGAAGAGCCTAGAGAAAAATGTGCTGATTTGCCCATGTTAAAACATTGGCTACTTTTTCTTTGAAATGGAATAGCACCCTCATGCTTTGGAGCAGGGCCCAGAAATTTGGCAGGGGGTGGACTATGTGTCAGGCCTATACCTTTTGTCATCCTTGTGAAAATTCACCCAAATTTGACAACGTTATAGGCTTTTGAAGAACCATAGTTCCCACATGCTCAGCAGAGACTTCTTACCAGCTAAAACCTCCAATGATTCTGTTCTCACTGAGCATGTTACAGCCACTCTCAGCAACTAGGGCTGACCAGGCCTTGCACATGCCATCCACACAGAATAGCGGAGCACGCTCCAGCCCAGTGCCACAAGGGCAAAGCTGGACTTTCCCTGTAATAGCTGTTCCAGGCTGGGGTAGGACTGGCCACCCAAACTGAAAGCACGGAATCTGGCTCAGCTGCACTCTCAGCTATTCCTCTGCTGGCACCCTGGCAGCATGCAGAAGGAGAGTGCCTGATCTGAATGCACAGGGAACAGAAGTCAGACAAGTGGACAGAGAAAGGAGGAGGTGTGGGACAAGAAGTCTGGTGAGACTAAGACTGGAGTGGGAGTCTGGGGGAAAGAGAAACAGACTGTGACTGGCTGGACAAGGTGGCTGGGACTGGGAGGTGGAGGGAGAGGAGGCTGGTGATGGAAGTGTGGGGACTGGGAGCCAGTTGGGGGGAGGGACACATGCAGAGATCAGACAAGAAGTTGGGACCGGTGGGGGACACTTAGCTTGGCTGTACAAGGAGGCTGGGACTAGGAACCTATATGTGAGGGGAATGTGGCAGGGAGAGGGCAGATCGAGCTGACAAGGAATTGAAGCGCCGGGGCCATGGGGGAACAGAACTGGGACAGGGACAAAGAGCCGGGATGGGAAAGAGGGAATTGAAACTAACTGAGCAAGGATACGGAGTGGCGAGGAGGAAATTGGGACTCCGACAATGAATCCGGAAGGGGAGACTAGGATTGGGAAAAGACACTGCTATAAGAAGTCCGGTGAGGAGAGACTGAGACTAGGTAGACAGAAGGAGAATGAGCCTGGCATAAGGAACTGGAGTAGGAAGAGACTGGGCTGGGGACAAAGGGCTGGGACAGAAGGGGTCAAGTTTGGGAGGTACAGGCACCAGAGTCTGTGCCCACTAGGGCAGTGGTTCTCAACCAGGGGTCAGAGGCCCCCTAAGGGGCCTCGAGCAGGTTTCAGGGGGACCACCAAGCAGGGCCAGCATTAGACTCACTGGGGCCCAGGGCAGAAAGCCAAAACCCTGCCGCATGGGGTTGAAGCCCGGGCCCTGAGCCCCGCCACCCGAGGCCGAAACCGAAGCCTGAGTAATGTAGCTTTGCAGGGGCTCCTGTGGCATGAGGCTCCCCAGACAATTGGCCTGTTTGATACCTCCTAACGCCAGCCCTGTCTTTTATATGCACTAAACCTGTTATTGTGGAACAGGTGGGCTGTGGAGTTTTTATAGCATGTTGGGGGGGCCTCAGAAAGAAAAAGGTTGAGAACCCCTGCACTAGGGAACACTCATCTCTTAAGCCTGGAAAGGAGCCTAAAGTCTCACCATTCCTTTATTGTCAGCATAGATCCGTGAAATCATCTGGCCAAGCATACGTCTCATCCCCTTTCTAGTGCTTGTCACAATCGTGTTCTGCTATCAGTTACACCAAGTGACAGAGTAGCTCAAGTGGCAGAGGTCTGTGCTCTGGCTCTATAGATTCCAACCCTGCCGATGAACCACATGGGTGCCAATAAGATTCTACAGGATGGAACTTTTTTTTTAAAGTTTGCTTTTTAAAAAAAAGAAGAAAAAAACCTAGGAAATTACATATAAAAATGATGTTAAAAAGTTACTGAGGTGTTGCAATGTCAAGGACTCGAAAGTCAGGAAATATCAGAATGCAGGCTGCCTGTGCAACCCTAATTCAGCCCCCTTGTGCACATGCATTATGATACAGTACATGATCACAGAGTTTTTTCCCCAGAAGACCTTTGTCTCATTCAGCACACAAGATCACAGGCAGACTTTCTGATTTCCCCAGGGGAGCTCAACCCCCGCTCCGCCCCAAGCACCCCTACCCCACCCCTTCCCCGAAGACTCCACCCCACCACGCCTCTTCCCGCCCCTGCTCCGCCCCCTCCCTGCCTCTTCCCGCCTCATTCTGACCCCTCCCCCAAACGCGCCCCGCCTCTTTCTGCCCCTGCTCCTCCTCCTCCCCACCCCGGGCCTCCTGCCCACTGCTGAACAGGAGGAGGAGCTGATCAGCGGGGCCCACTGGTGGGAGTACCCACAGAGTCAGCGCCTATGCACAAGATGGACCTGCTCTGGAGATGAATCAGGTCTGTGTAGCAAAGGAAGCTGTTGCCTGTAGAACCCTTAGCTCATTTGTTGCAGAAGCTGGAAGGTGTGTAGTAAATAAGGCATGGGACTGCAGGAAGAGAAAGAAGGGTCTCATGGTCAAGGCAGTTGAATGCTGCCCTGGAGAACTGGATTCTATCCCTGCATCTGACACACAGTTTCTGTGTGATGTTGGACAAGTCACTTTAACCAAACTTTTCACAGGTGATAACGGATTGTGGGTTCCTCATTTTCTGGGTGCCCGAACTGACACCCTAGGGTCTGATTTGTAGAAGTGCTGAGCTGTAACTGAAATCAATGAGAGCTGTGCTTTGAACATATTAAGTGCTACATAATACTAAGTAATGGAAATAATAATACCTCCTGCACTTCACAAGGGTGTAGTGAAAAATCAAATGACTGTGATGCACTCAGATACTACATTAAGGAACACCACAGAAAAGCCCATAAGGAAATTAATGAACAATGAGGATAAAACAAAATATTGAATAGCTGCTCAGAAACTGAATGAGAATGGGGTTCTGTGGATCATGTGATCATGTAATTAAATGTGATCATGTAATTAAAGACTATCATAATGCATATGGCTCAAATTAAGGTTCAAATTCTGGAATTTCCTAACTTTGGGGTACCCGACTTCGCAACAAAGTTCTATTAATGTAGCTTTCTGTAAAATATTTATGCGCACGCATACAGAGTTTACATTAGAGTAGACAAGGTCTAAGAAATATCTGATCTATGCCCCACTTTCAAAGATCTCATTTAATTGGTTATTTTGAGAAACACTTCTTCTGCCCTTAGTTCACTACTCAAAGAGAATAAATAGAACTATAATACAGTATGTGTTTTATAGATCAGCATTTACACATTTAACAAAGCCTCATGAAGTTCCAATATTTACAAAGATCCAGCCCCTAGCACAGGAAAAGTTCAGAAGCAGGGATGGTCACTTGCTATGTGACTGTATATATATTGCGTCCTGTGAAAAACATCCTGTGCTGATCATAGTATGCACTGGCTCTAACCAACCTCATGCAAGAGGTTGAAATGAAAGAAAGACATGGCATGAGCAGGAGTATGTTGCTAAGGCCCAGAGCTGGCAGCAGAGTTGGGTTTCTAGTCCCTAGGGTGGTAAAGCTGATGAGCTCAACGCCTAGAGAGAGGGAAAAGAAAAATGATTCTATGCAATCCAAAGAGAGACTCTACAGCGAGCTCCCCTTGCAGTGAAGGCAAGGCAAATGAAAGGCAAATCAAAAAGAAAAAGGAGACAAAGGCAGAAATATTACAAATAACTTGGTAAGCTACCTGGCACCATTCCTGCTTGTAAAGCAAATAGTCAGAGGTCTGAGGAAGGGATTCATTTCCACAGAGCTCGGGTGAAAGAAATCATTCTAACTGCACTGGGAAGCCAGTCCTCTCACAAACACTCAGCATGTACCCTGTGCACAGCTGGGAGAACCGAGGAAATTACCTAGAGACACTATAATCCCTTGGAGATCAGAGCTTTGAATCCAGTGCTTTCCTATCAGGAGCCTAGCAACAACATGGACCTTCGCTCCATTAGTCCCTCCTGTCTTTGATGGCTTCAGCCCTCTCAGAGAATGGAAGGAAGGGTAGATTGATCAAATTGCTTGCTGGGGTTGCTGCTCCTTCTTCTAACCTTTCATATTCCAACATACATTCAGCAAGGCAGCATCTGTGTAACTCTTGAGTCTACATCCTGCAATTTATAAAGCACTCCTCAAAATAAAGTGAGCCTACATTTGTACCACGTGATTCATTGTATACAAAGGGTTAGGGGCCATACCTCTGACATCTAATGCGAGGGTAAGGCTTTTCTATTTAAAAGGCAACTAAGGACTGGTCTACACATAAACTTGTATTGGTTTAACTACGTTAATTTCCAAAAATCTCTTTGTTTTGGTGCAAGCCTGTGTTGACACTTATTGTGGAATAAAATTTGATTGAACTAAACATGGGTCAGATTGAGAAAAAAATATGATACACTCTTCCAAACTCAGCCCACAGAATAAGCTACCTCCACGTGAGAGACTGCTCAAAATAGACTGTACAGAAATTCAGAATATGATTTTGCATGTTCTTTGTGCTCCTTTGGGTACAAAGAAACCCATGGACTTTGCTGTGCTCCTTGGGCTTGACTTCCCATTGGTAAGGACACACCCATTGGGCTTTTTGTACTGGACCCTCCCACACACTTTGGAAGGCCTCAGATGTCCTGCTCCTTGGGTTTAGCTCACTCTCAATCAGTGTGTAGGACAAAGTGTGGTGTCTCCAAACCGACATGTTCATGGTTCAAAAATGAGCTGTCACTCGCAGATCTTCATAATATGATCTTCCCTTTCCTTTCTTACTTGCTTTGATGAGCAGTTCAGTAGTTAACACTTTCAATGGCAAAATATCACTGGGTACCTCAGTTAGCCCCCACTGAGATGAATGGGGCAGTTAACGGCTTTCAGAGTTATCATTTCAGATCGAAAATACAGGTAGACATCACTGCATTAGTTAGCCTCAAAAATCTGAGCCAAGTATACCTCAATAACCATAACAGCTAGACACTTGGGACTTGTCTACACTTGGAAATTTAACAAAATAGCGATTCCAGAATAGTTATTTCATTATAAGCCCCGTGTGGTCACACTTATTCCAGAATGAGTGTCCATACAGCAGCTTATACTAAAATAACTATTCCAGAACAGCTATTTTGGTAAATTTTCAAGTGCAGAGAAGCTCTTAGTTGCACTTCAAGTGAAAGCTTAAATTCAGGCAAAGAAGGCAGCAGCAAGACATAGGGGCTGGTATGGTATTCTGGCACACAACAGGTGGATCTGAGCCCCAATGCTACAGTCAGTAGCACAAAGCAGCCTTAGCTAGATTGATCCTAGCCATTTTTGTTCTAAAATACCCAAGTATCCAGACAGGGACTCACACCAAACTAAGTCTGGTTTAATTCACACTGTTTCTTATTTCGGCTCAAGGGCGCAGAAGGAAAAGGCTGAGATGTCGGGGCCACCAGCACGTCTTTCCCCTCCCCCACCACAAACCTCCTGTGGACTGCAGCCGCAGGGGCTCCCATCAGACTTCACCCATGGCTAGTCCTTTCTGAGTTTGACCATTATGTGTTCAGGAATATTAAAGTTAAAAGATTTTCAGTTCAAATACTGAAAACGACAGTAGGCATCTTTTCCTGTATTTTGATCCGGGCAGTAGCCTGCCCCTACTGCCGGAGCCTCACAGCAGACTTCGTACAACTGCATACCCCACACTGTAACACTGCTAAGGTAAACGGTATTTCTTACTACTATAACTGTGCAGTTCCACTGTTAGCCTGCCTTCTCAGCTTCCGACACCATAGCCAGCTGTTCCGCACAGATTAGGTCATCACATCAGATTTTAAATTTCCCACTCTCTGGATCTCTTGCAGCCCAGAATGCACTGTATCTTACAAAGGCTTTATTTAAAATATCCTGTGACACATTACACGCTAGAGAGTACAGATCAGCAAGCAGGAAATTTAATTTGAATGTGGAATATGATGGCTCATTCAAAGGAGGCGGCAGTTATAACCCCCAAGCTATTGCGTTCTGGCTACTGCACCATTCTGGGCTGGATTCTTCTCTGCACCCACAGTTAGAGAAAAGTGCAGTTCCTTTGTATTTTATTTCATTGCATTATTTACCAAATAGTATGTGGCAATGTCCAGTGTTGCAGGATCACTTAAGAAAAGATCATACTGTAATGTGCAAGCACAAGGGACAATGTTAAGGTTCCCGCAGCAACCATAACTCTGGATTTCCTGGCTTGCACATTTAAAACCTCAAATTTAACATTGTATTAATGTAGCTTTATACACTAAATTAAGGAATGACTCAGTACAAAACTCCATGGATCTACAGCAGTTCCAATGTTCTATGGACAAAAAACACTGAACAGAGAAAATACAGCACAGGGAACAGAAAGAGCTGTGACCACAAGCACTGAAGCAAGAAACCAGAGCCCAATTACAGTATGGATGTGGCACAGCCGACCCAGAGTCAAATCAGACAGGCAACTCTGGGTTCCTAGTTTTTGCCACTGAAGGCTACACGGTAAGTCAGTGAGAGACAAAAGCATAAGAGGGAACGTAGGATGCACTGGGAGGCAAAGGCTTCTGTGAAGTGGGAGAGAGAGACACCTTCCCCAAAGAACCAGGGTCGCAGAAAATTCCCCACACTTTGTGCCGGAAAGAGAGAAGAATGTTACCAGTTACCCATTTTTGAATTAACATACTTGGTGCTGGAAGGAGCCCTTAGCACTGGTTAACAGCAGTTAAAACCCTTTCAACACCTCAGTTTAACTATAATCCTACTAAAGCAATAGTGGATCTGGGAGTTTGGGGTGGAATTGGGAGGAAGAGTAGTACATACAGCATAAAGGAGGATACTGTTCTTCAGTCTGCTGGGAAACTGGCCAAAACTAAACCTTCTCCCAGGATCCACAAGAGCGGCAATTCACAATCACTCCTGTTAAAAAATGAAGCACACCGCTAGTATGAGTCTCTCTTGGCTGACACATTG
This sequence comes from Lepidochelys kempii, assembly GCF_965140285.1. NCBI lineage: Eukaryota > Metazoa > Chordata > Testudines > Cheloniidae > Lepidochelys > Lepidochelys kempii. Next base: position 257,339,932 of record NC_136380.1, read on the forward strand.
GCAGGCCATATCCCTTACACCTAGAACTGTTACACACACACACACACACACAGGAAGGAGAGCAGGGCTACTGATGTCCGCTCCCACACTTTAGCCAATTTACACTGGAGCTGGAGGTGTAATTTCCAGATACACATGTACTAGTTTTGATCCAGCTAACGTGCTAAAAACAGCAGTGTAGCTGCAGCAGCATGAGCTGCAGAAGGGGCTAGCCATCCAAGTACCAATACAGGGTGCTGGAAACAATTGTACTGGAGCTGGCTAGCTATCCTGCTGCCTGCACCACTGGGGCTATGCTGGTACTTTTAGCACACTCAGTTGATCAAAGCTAGCATGGGTACTATACATCTACCTGAGCTGGAAATTACAGGTCCAGTGTAGGAACACCCATAGTCAGTAGGGAACTATCACACCATTGTCACTTATTAGCTAAAATCAGTACTAGCACCAATGAATAGCTTCTCACTTCACCACATCCAGCAGATTTAGCAGCAGTCTTATCTGATCCGCAAGAGAAGGCCTATCTAGCCCTCCTTGGCAAAAATGGTGGCCATATTCAAGGCCCAGAATATGTGGTTGGAGAAGAAAGGGGATTTAAAAGTTGAAATCCATCTGCTAACAGGGACAACCCTATAAAAACAAGCAAGTGTGCATTGCCCAGCATATGTAAGTTACCCTATGATTACAAAGCTAGAGTGTGTGCACAATGGAAAAAAGTAAAAAGCAGCAAAACGCCTCTGTGTTCCAAGGCTTCCTTTGTTTTCTAAATAAACTGGAGGGAAGGGCTGGGGAAGGGGGGATGGGAGTTAAAAAATGACAGTGACAGAATCCCACAACTTCCCCAGTAATGAATATATTAAACTTTTGACCTGATTATCCTTAAATCAAATGCAGGAGCCTGCAATCTTGGGCATATGGGTAACAGATCCAAGGACAAAACGACAGATTTCAAGGGTACCAAGGAGCAGAGAGAATTACACATCCTAGCCGAGCAGCCTAACAGCGGACTACTCCAGAGAAAATTTAAGAATTTGTTCAGAGGATGAAAATTTATGTATATTTTATAAAGCTAGCTAGATATTTATCATCTCACACGCATTTCTCCTGTCACTATATCCCATAATCCACTAGAAATTCCTGTAATCCTGGCACCTCTGATAAAAGCATCCTTGCATCTGGCCACATACTCCCCAATTACAATGCTAATTCTCCCTGATCATATTCTCTACTCCTGGCATTTGAGGATCAAACTTATTTCTACCACGTACACCGCCAGGGTGCCCCTCAGTCATACCAAAATTCCACAAAGCATAGGAAGAAGTCCAGGAACAGCACAGGTCCTACAGGTGCTAGAAAATGAGGATAATTCCACAAAGAATTCTCTCTCTGAGGCACCTGCTGAAAAACATACAAGCTCAGAGGGATCTTGCTGCAGGAAAAGTCTGTTTAAAATTCAGTTACCAATATAATTTTTTAAAGAATTTTTTAAAATGGAAGCTAAAGCCTACTGTGTGTAGGGGCTGCAGAGAGCTGAGCCCTAAGGGGAAGGCCGCTCATGCTAGTACAGAATCCCTCAGCTTTCCACTCCTTATATGTGCAAAGCGTGTAAGCCCTCACACACACAGCCCTCTACTCACCCAGAGGTACATCATGTCAGCCTGAGCTGTTCAAACCCAGCAGGGAGGTGATCCGGGAACGCAAAAGGCTCCTCAATAAAAAGTAGAGACAAAGGGTTTAAAAAACAAAATCCAAATTGCTCAGTTTAAGGATTAAAAAGTGTCTCGCCTCTTCCTCCCCCCCTCCTCCTCCAACACTGTTTGGCTGTTCTGTGCTTTCTCTCTCTCTCTCTCACTCAATCTCTCTGGGAGTTCCCAGCCTTGTGTGTCTGTACTGGCGTGCAGAGCACACACTCTGCATTTGCCTCCAGGGAATTTCTCTCTGTCATTCCGCTTCTAAAAACACAATCAGGGCCTCACAAGATTCTTGCAAAAGGCAGGGATGGGTGGGGTTAGTAATAAATGCAGACCAACTCCTAATACCAGAGTGTGCTTACTTTAGAAATGGGTTCTTTAAACATGAATGAAGCAGAGAACTACTCTTCAAGGTCAAGGAGGGTGAGAGCAAGTCCTCCCCTCTCTACAACTCCCTTCCCTTAGTTCCCGCTCCAGAAGTCATCCATAAACCTAGAAACTGTGCAGAGTCCTATTCCTGCAACATCTTCGTCTGCAACCATTAGCCAACGTTAGTCAACATACAAAGCTTAGTCATAATTCAGTAGCTATATGTATTTATAGTATGCCACTTGCAGGGACCAAGGCAGAGAACAAATCTTGGGAACCCTGAAGCTCAGAAGATGGTGTATACAGTGTACCGGGCACCCCAAAGTTATCAACAGAGAGAGAGAGAGAGAAAGAGAGAGAGAGAAGATCAGGGTGGGATCAGAAGGGGAGAGAATCAAAAGATAAAAGGGTTTAAAAATCTTTTGCAGGTGGCTTTCTACGTGAATATTTTACAATCTCTGATATCACTAAAGGGAAAAAAGCAGCTGGCTTGGCTCCTGATTCATGGAGACTATGGAGTTCCCACTACCTAGGGGCCCTGCTGAAGTGAGGGTGAGCTGAGATTAGCTGAGGTGAGCATCCTCTTGCTTACTGCATTCAGATCCCCCATCCTCAATTTCAGTTTTACAAACCCCATCAATCAGCAGCAAGCCCCGGCAGAGGTGCATGGCACAAAAGACCCTCTTCTTGAGCTCCCAGCACAGGTCTGAAAAGACATGAGCCAACAAGTCCTTCCCCTCCACACAATACCCCCATCCCATCCCCCATGCTCATAGGACAAGTGTCACTTCTCATCTAGCTAACCTGTTAAAACTGCTGTTCCAAACTAGGAAAATGGGTTTACCTCCCCGTCTCAGGATGCAAAATTTCCTCGATTCCCTAGGCCACAAATGATAAGCCTTACTTGGCCTCTCTTCTAATGCAAGAGCCTGTATTTTAACTGAATGAGGTCAAGAGGCAGAGGCAATGTTCTCCTTGGAAATGTGTGTTTGGAACAAATATTTTTGTCTCGGCAGAAGGAATAGAAATCTCACACCACCTCTGCTCCTTATCCTTACATATAAATTATATACATAAATAGGGCTCAAAGTGGAAACAGCAGCGGTACTCTCCCAACTCCACTCCCACAAGAGCCACCTATCTAGGGTGACAAAATGAGATGCCACCAGAGCAATTTGTGAAAATGTTCAAAGTATGCTCACATATGCTCTCCTGGGCTGCTCACACTTGACTCCCCCTCAACAGGGTTGAGATACACCACGGACTAGGCTGGATTAAGGTATAGGCACAACAGGCACGTGCCTAGGGCCCTTTCTCCCAAAATCATAGACAGACAGACAGAGATAAAAAATAATATCAAAACCTCAGAGGGGTAGAGCATTTTGTTTCTGACCCTCATGGCTGCAAAGAAAAGCCTGACAGTGTGACCGGGATGGAACAAATGCAATGATTTCTCAGCAGCCACTAAAGCCAGGGAGGAAGCCACCTGGCCCAATACTCGCTACTGGAACACACTTTGTGGAGAAGGTGCACAGGGTTGGCCCAGGTAGGCTTGTATGCCCCACTGGGTTGTGCACAATTGGCTCCCCATTGGTGTGGCTAAAATAATCCCTTGGGCCTTGTGACTCCATAGATCAGATGGGAGAATACCACCTTTTTCCCCCCTCCAATCACCACCCAGTCATGGCACCAAACTGAGCTGTCACTCTCAGAAGAAGATATTATAATCTGCACTATGACCCTTCTGCTTCTTTCTTGTATGCACTGAATAGCAGTGAAATAGTTAAAAATGCTCACATTAACATCACTGGGCATCTCAGTTAACATTTCACTGACATGAATGGAACACATTTACACCTCTGGGAGATATTATTCAGGCTGTCTGCAGATTCAGGAGGGCATCCCTCCACTGGTTTGCACGTGGGTCACATTTTCAAGATTTTATTCACAACCATGACGGCTAGAGACTTACAATTTTTTTAAATGAAAGCTGGAGATTCTGGAATACAATAGCACAGCCTCAAAAAACACAAAGCAGTTCACTGACCCAGCACAACCCAGGGAAATTCAAGCTCCATACAAAAATGTATTTTTAGGAGAGATTTTAAAAGACGAGTGCCTAAAATTAAACGCCTAAATAGGTGACCTGATTTTCAAAAGTCCTGAATACCCAATAGCTCTCTAAGGCAAAAAGCTACCCTGCATTTTCTCAGCCTGTCTCACCCCTTAGGTCCGTTTCACAAGACAGGGAAGGTAAGGGAAAGCCTGTGCCTTGAAAGCTGGATTTCAATTTGATGGCTGGTTTCAAGGCAGCTCCATAACTCCACTGCTGCACAGAGCACATTCAGCTTCCAAAGCAACATCTGGAACTTGTCTTAAACCCCTTTTTCCACAACTATCAAATAAAGAATCATCCTGCCACCAGCAGTACTCAGTCAGAACCTCTCCACTGGAGGCAAACTGGGAGGTTTTTTTATGGCCAGTTGGCACCTTGTCACCAAGGCCTCGTAGGGCCTCACCATTGTTTATTGGGGCTACAAAATCAGGTTTCACTACCCACTTTCCATGAATACTATCTGACACCTTATCAGGAAAAGATGATGTAAGAAATCCAGACCCTCCTGGCAACAAAGACACCCCTGGAACTAGACCCAAGAGGGATACTTCCTGGTAGCCAAAAAAACAGGAGGGCTCCAGCCCATCGTGGATCTCAGGTACCTAAATCACTATTTACTCAAGGACAATTCAAGACCATCACCCTGGGAGATATGCTTCTTTTAGAAGAAGGTGACCAATTATTACGTGCTCTGGACCATGCGCACAAAGATAATTCTTAAGCAACAGAAGTGTATCAGATTTTCCACAGCACAACACCACTACCGTTTCCTGTTTTGCCTTTTGGGGTGGTGGCAGCACTCCATGTTGTCACAAAAAGGTTGACTGTCATTGTGGCCTGCCTACAATGGCTGGGTGTGCATGTTCCACACGATATTCTTGATTACGAAGTACCTACCAGGGAGGGAGGGAGAGTGACTGCAGATTGATGGAGTTGCCCCATTACAAATACTCATGAATGGTCTCTGGATCAGGGAGTCATGGGATCAAAACTTACTCAAGTGGTGGGATACTTGAGGTTTCTCTGTGCCACTCACGTTACTCATCTACTCATGGCACTGAGTATGCCAGGTTAACAAGGGTCATCCACAGTGGAATCAGGCTACTGTACGATGGATGGCTCTTAAGTATGGTGTTGGATCATCACAGTTTACCAGGGCACGTCACTCCCTCCTAATGTGAGAATTTTATCCCTTACAGCTAAACTCCTATGTGTCTCAAAATCTGTAGGCATGGTGTCTCCACCCCATTTTCTTTTACAATGCTGTGACTGATAGGATTGTGTCTAAATGGCTATGATTGCATTTATGACTTCACTGGCCAGAAACTAAGCTATACCACTGCTCGCTAGATGCAAGACCCAACGGTTTCCACTGCCTGCCTCAAAGATGTTTCCCTCACAGACCCACTAACATGGTTATATTTACAGTACATATGAGAAATAAGTGACTTACCGAAGATCACACAACAAGACAGCGACAGTTAGGAAGAGAATCCAAGGTCTCCCTATTCCCAGTCCCAGGCTCTACTCACTAAACCACACTACCTAATTATTTGACAGCCTCTCCCACCCCAATACAAGAGAGAAATTGAAAGATTAATAAGAAAAATGAGGGAAGAATATAAAGAGGATTAAACAAATAAATATTTTATATTCGTATAGCATCTTCTGTCCTGAAGGATTCCAAAGGATTTCAAAGCCAAAGTTTCACATTCTCTGGCTGTGAAATGCAGCCATCCTTGGGGTAAATTCCAGCAGGGAGGGCCATGGCCTTATCACTTTTTACTGGTCATAAGGGCAAGCGAAGGTGGGGGAGGCGCGGCGGAGGGGAGCAAACAGGAGGCAGGATCTGGAGGGAGGGAGAAGTGCAGAGGTGGGGCCTCAGGGGAATGGGTGGTACAAGGGCAGAGCCTCGGAAAGAAAGGGAGAGGAAGCGCTAGGGAAAGGGCCACAGTTCTGGCACCAGTGCGCCCCCCCCCCTTTTAGGGAGCTTCCATTGCCTCTGAATCCCAGCAGCTGTTTTAACACCACACGTGAACCCCACTCAACATTTTACAACAGGACACAAAGCAGATCATATTTTATTTGATATTTAGGTTGGCAGAATGTAATGACCCAAATGGGAATATGGCCAAGAAGTGGACAGAGTTGCCACCCCTATTCTTGTAAAAAATGTTATGGGATACTTAATCAGGAGAAGCAGTCAGCCTTTGTGTTGAAAGGCCCTGTTTGCGCAACAAACATAACCAGATCAGGGTGCCAAGATACAATATTGTTGTCCTCTAATCTAGGTAAAATCTGTAGAATAGAAGGGACCTAACCACAATGTATATACACAGATTATTTAATCACGTTAAAGATTTGACTACATCCAGGTGGAGGCCCATGGACACATCTAAGGTTTTAGCTGAATTACATGACCTGTTTACAACAACCATAATCCCTATCTACACTACAAAATTTTAACTATAACGTAGCCAGGTCAAAAAGTTCCACCATGTTGTAGCCAGGCTCCCTGATGTGGTTATTTTTTTTGTATCTCGGACAGGGGCTAAGTCTTAGCCAAATTAAGACATCTCCATCAGCAGCCCCATAGGGACACATCAGGGCACTGGTTCAGAACTGAGTGAGGAAAATACTACCATTGACAATCACCAATACCACTTTCTACAGCACCTAGGAACATAACCCAGCCCAACGCTCTAACGTTGCAGGCCAAAGGAGAGAAGAAATGAAGGTGGGCCAATCAGATGAAAGAAGGTAAAGGGAACGAAGATGCAGTAGAAGGCATAAGGGAGGGAAACAAAAATAAATTGCTGTCCCAGAGAGATGCTGCTAATGCACAATCATTCTTGGGATGGAAAATTCTGGTCAGGGATGTATCTGCTTTTGTTAGCAAATAAGACTTGTCTGAACCCTCTCCTGTAAGATAGGATTAAAAAGTAGTTAAATAAGGATGACCATGTCCTATTATGGTTAGTAAATGTTACTAAATGTACTGGTGTTCCTACACTGTGTTGTATTCCTAGGGCCAAGAAGTGGGAGGAAAGGTGTGTATGTCTTGGAGGGGTAAGGAAAGGGAGAATTTCATTTCAAACTGGGGAAACTGACTATTTTCTAAGCCAAAAGTCCGACACAGGATGCCACAATTTATGCAGAAACAGTATACTGATCAAGGATGGAGAGTCGTTCATTGTCCCACCACGATAAATACTTCAAGGACTATCTACAAAGGTCTGAGTGGAGATGGGAAGGGAAACGTGCTTTGCAATTGTCAAAGGGAAATTTCTATGACTAAATGGCTGTGTTCTTGGTCTTATCTGACTCTGTCAGAACGTCCCAGCAAGAGAATTTGTAAATCAGAGTCTCTCAGTTTTGCTTCTTTTTTTTTAAAAAGTAAATAAATAAATAAAAGATTGATTAATGGGATGGGAACTATCTGGGGAGGGACACAAAAGTCTCTGGGCACACCTGCAGTTCCTGTGAAGATACGCTGATCTTCTTTGAGGCTGGTTTACTCCTTTGGGTGCTGCTAGAGACTCTAACCTTATAAAAAAGAGTACATATTCACTCTGAACCTCTCTTCCCAGGAGTCCTGCATTATCTACAGGTATCAGAATGTCTGAAGCCACAAGGTAAGTCTCATCTCAGTGTCCAAGGCACCTGGAAATGTTTCTTTCTGCACCAGCCTGCTTGTGGAAAAAGTTAGGAGAATACAAAGTGTGTACACTAAGCCTCCCAGAAAGGTCCCTAGGGTCCTTTAGAATGTCTTATCAAACAAGTAAGCAAAACACTGGCATGTTTCAAGAGAAAACCCATTTTGTTACAGTGCAAAGGAGACACTGGAAAACAGGATTGCCTGTTCTTCCTCTGGTAGGTACAGCTCAGCTATACATTACCACATGAAGCAGGCTTCTGAAAGGGATTACTCTGTGGAGGCAAACTGCTTAGGATGACAGGTTTTAGAGTAGCAGTCATGTTAGTCTGTATTCGCAAAAAGAAAAGGAGTACTTGTGGCACCTTAGAGACTAACCAATTTATTTGAGCATAAGCTTTCGTGAGCTACAGCTCACTTCACTGGATGCAGGAATGCAACCGATGAAGTGAGCTGCAGCTCACGAAAGCTTATGCTCAAATAAATTTGTTAGTCTCTAAGGTGCCACAAGTACTCCTTTTCTTTTTGCTTAGGATGAGAGTACCTCCTGTTAAAGGGAATGCGTCAATTCAAACAGCAAGGATATCCCAACATGTGGATGGAACAAACTATTTCCAGGAACATTGCTGGAGATGTCCACCACTGGCCACACAGGAATTAATTTTCTGGCCTTAAAATATACTTCATGTAGATTCAGGCCAGAAAGGACCATCGTGATAATCAAATCTGACCTCCCGCACATTGCAGGCCACAGAACCTCACCCACCCACTCCCGTAATAGACCCATAACCTCTGGCTGAGTTACTGAAGTCCTCAAACTATGATTTAAAAAGATTTCAAGTTACAGAGAATCCACCATTTACTCTAGTTCAAACCAACAAGTGACCCATGACTCACACTGCAGGGGAAGGCAAAAACCCTCTAGGGTCTTTGCCAATCTGACCTAGGAGAAAATTCCTTCCTGATCCCAAATATGGCAATCAGTTAGACCCTGAACATGTCAGTCAGACCCACCAGCCAGACACCTCGGAAAGAAATCACTGTAGTACTCAGAGCCCTCCCCATATAGTGTCCCATCTCTGGCTGTTGGGGATATCTGCTACTAGCAATCACAGATGGGCCACGTGCCATTGTAGGCAATCTCAGCATACCAACCCCTCCATAAACTTATCAAGCTCACCTGTGAAACCAGTTAGGGTTTTTGCCCCCACCGCTCCCCCTGGAAGGCTGTTTCAGAACTTCACTCCTCTGATGGTTAGAAACCTTCATCTAATTTCAAGCCTAAACTAGTTGATGGCCAGCTTCTATCCATTTGTTCTTGTGACCACATTGGTCCTTAACTTAAATAACTCCTCTCCCTCCCTGGTATTTATCCCTCTGATGTATTTATAAAGAGCAATCATATTTCCTTTCAGCCTTCATTTGGTTAGGCTAAACAAGCCAAGCTTCTTAAATCTCCTCTCGTAAACCAGGTTCTCCATTCCTCTGACCATCCTAGTAGCCCTTCTCTGCACCTGTTCCAATTTAAATTCATCTTTCTTAAACATGGGAAACCAGAACGGCACACAGTATTCCAGATGAGGTTTCACCAGTACCTTGTACAATGGTAATAAATACTTCAAAAGATCTCAGCTCACAGCCTTACTGTCCAAACCTGCAGCCAAAGAAAGTGAAGTCCTTAGCAAGGACAAAGGAACCAAGTATTGAGAAATATCTTTTAGCTGTGGAAAGTACATCCACAGGCATCCGATGAAGTGAGCTGTAGCTCACGAAAGCTTATGCTCAAATAAATTGGTTAGTCTCTAAGGTGCCACAAGTACTCCTTTTCTTTTTGCGAATACAGACTAACACAGCTGTTACTCTGAAACCTGTCATTTTTTAGCTGTCACTCCCAAATTAGTAGCTTAAGTAGGGTGAATATAAAGCCAGCAAGGCAGTCTTTGTAGTTATTCCCAAAGTTATTTGTTAAAGTGAGGTTAAGATTGAGAGAGCACATAGTGTTAGCAAAACCAAAATTTAAAACTCAAGAAATTCAGAGTTAAGGATAATGTTGCAAGAAATGCAAACATTTTGAAATACAGTCACACACCAGATAGCTAATGTTCTGTGGTGCTTTTTTGGTATTCAATCTGCCAAGGATGGTGTCCTGCCAGGACACAGGTAAATTAGTTTGGGTGCCTTAACTGTGAATCTCCATGCTTTTAATTTAAGAGGCTCACGGAAGTAGGACTTTACCTGAGTGCATCAACCTTCTGGTGAGCCTTATGAGGTTTGTCAGAGACACCCCCAAAACCCACTTCCTGAAAGGCCTTGGGATTTGTTAAAAAAAAAACCTCACCCTATTTGTGACACTGTATGGAATCGAGACACACTTTATATTATTATTATTAATACCAGTATTATAAAATTGCAATGAATCGTGCTAGATATGCCATGAAAGGTATCTGTGAAAATGTTTTATACTTGGCAAATCATCCTGATTATATGTTTGTACCACCTTTGTATTATGAGTTACAGATATGTAGGGTATATCTGTATTTCCAAATGTGTGCTGTGTTTCTGGGTGACACCCCTAGACAGATTGGCATCAGCACTGCCTAGCCTGTTCAGTGGCCCATCAATGGTCGTCAGCGGTACAATGAACCCATAGAAAGGTGCCAGGGGATACACCTTATGAGTCAGCAAGACTTGTAGGGGCAGGCCAGTGAACAGAGAACTCTGAGGCTTTTCCATGCCATGTTCTGTGAAGCTTGTATTTGGGACACAGGAAGTACAAGCCACATGGCAAAAGAATTTTAAAAGGCAGTAACTTCTCTATAAACTGAAGATCTGAAAAAAGGACTGAATGATCCATCCAAGCTGTGGATGTGTTCCATAGATTCATAGATTCATAGATATTTAGGTCAGAAGGGACCATTATGATCATCTAGTCTGACCTCCTGCACAATGCAGGCCACAGAATTTCACCCACCACTCCTAAAAAAGACCTCACACCTATATCTGTGCTATTGAAGTCCTCAAATTGTAGTTTGAAGACCTCAAGGAGCAGAGAATCCTCCAGCAAGTGACCCGTGCCCCATGCTACAGAGGAAGGCGAAAAACCTCCAGGGCCTTCCAATCTGCCCTGGAGGAAAATTCCTTCCCGACCCCAAATATGGCGATCAGCTAAACCCTGAGCATATGGGCAAGATTCATCAGCCAGATACTACAGAAAATTCTTTCCCGGGTAACTTGGATCTTACCCCATCTAAAAACCCATCACAGGCCATTGGGCCTATTTACCATGAATATTTAATTACCAAAACCATGTTATCCCATCATACCATCTCCTCCATAAACTTATCGAGTTTAATCTTAAAGCAAGATAGATCTTTTGCCCCCACTACTTCCCTCGGAAGGCTATTCCAAAACTTCACTCCTCTGATGGTTAGAAACCTTCGTCTAATTTCTAATCTAAATTTCCTAGTGGCCAGTTTATATCCATTTGTTCTTGTGTCCACATTGGTATTGAGTTTAAATAATTCCTCTCCCTCTCTGGTATTTATCCCTCTGATATATTTATAGAGAGCAATCATATCTCCCCTCAACCTTCTTTTAGTTAGGCTAAACAAGCCAAGCTCCCTGAGTCTCCTTTCATAAGACAAGTTTTCCATTCCTCGGATCATCCTAGTAGCCCTTCTCTGTACCTGTTCCAGTTTGAATTCATCCTTCTTAAACATGGGAGACCAGAACTGCACACAGTATTCCAGGTGAGGTCTCACCAGTGCCTTATATAACGGTACTAAAACCTCCTTATCCCTACTGGAAATACCTCTCCTGATGCATCCCAAGACGACATTAGCTTTTTTCACAGCCATATCACATTGGCAGCTCATAGTCAACCTATGATCAACCAATACTCCAAGGTCCTTTTCCTCCTCCGTTACTTCTAGTTGATGCGTCCCTAGCTTATAACTAAAATTCTTGTTATTAATCCCTAAATGCATGACCTTACACTTCTCACTATTAAATTTCATCCTATTCCTATTACTCCAGTTTACAAGGTCATCCAGATCCTCCTGTAGGGTATCCCTGTCCTTCTCTAAATTAGCAATACCTCCCAGCTTTGTATCATCTGCAAACTTTATTAGCACACTCCCACTTTTTGTGCCCAGGTCAGTAATAAAAAGATTAAATAAGATTGGTCCCAAAACTGATCCTTGAGGAACTCCACTGGTAACCTCCCTCCAACTTGACAGTTCACCTTTCAGTAGGACCCGTTGTAGTCTCCCCTTTAACCAATTCCCTATCCACCTTTCAATTTTCCTATTGATGCCCATCTTATCCAATTTAACTAATAATTCCCCATGTGGCACAGTATCAAACGCCTTACTAAAATCTAAATAAATTAGATCCACTGCGTTTCCTTTATCTAAAAAATCTGTTACTCTCTCAAAGAAGGAAATCAGGTTGGTTTGGCACGATCTACCTTTTGTAAAACCATGTTGTATTTTGTCCCATTTACCATTGACTTCAATGTCCTTAACTACCTTCTCCTTCAAAATTTTTTCCAAGACCTTGCATACTACAGATGTCAAACTAACAGGCCTATAATTACTTGGATCACTTTTTTTCCCTTTCTTAAAAATAGGAACTATGTTAGCAATTCTCCAATCATATGGTACAACCCCTGAATTTACAGATTCATTAAAAATTCTTGCTAATGGGCTTGCAATTTCTTGTGCCAATTCTTTTAATATTCTTGGATGAAGATTATCTGGGCCCCCCGATTTAGCCCCATTAAGCTGTTTGAGTTTCGCTTCTACCTCAGATATGGTGATGTCTACCTCCATATCCTCATTCCCATTTATCATGCTACCATTATCCCTAAGATCCTCTTTAGTCTTATTAAAGACTGAGGCAAAGTATTTGTTTAGATATTGGGCCATGCCTAGATTATCCTTGACCTCCACTCCATCCTCAGTTTTTAGCGGTCCCACTTCTTCTTTCTTTGTTTTTTTCCTATTTATATGACTATAGAACCTTTTACTATTGGTTTTAATTCCCTTTGCAAGGTCCAACTCTACTTGACTTTTAGCCTGTCTCACTTTATCCCTACATATTCTGACCTCAATAAGGTAGCTTTCCTTACTGATCCCTCCCTTCTTCCACTCCCTATATGCTTTCTGCTTTTTCTTAATTACCTCTCTAAGATGCTTGCTCATCCAGCTTGGTCTACAACTCCTGCCTATGAATTTTTTCCCCTTTCTTGGGATGCAGGCTTCCGATAGCTTCTGCAGCTTTAATTTAAAATAATCCCAGGCCTCCTCTACCTTTAAACCCATAAATTCTTCAGTCCAATCCACTTCCCTAACTAATTTCCTTAATTTTTGAAAGTCAGCCCTTTTGAAATCAAAAACCCTAGTTGCAGATTTATTTTTGTTAATCCTTCCATTCAGTTTGAACTGAATTAGCTCATGATCACTTGAGCCAAGATTATCCCCTACAACCATTTCCTCTATGAGATCCTCATTACTCGCCAAGACCAGATCTAAAATGGCATCCCCTCTAGTCGGTTCAGCAACTACTTGTTGAAGGAACCCATCAGCTATCGCATCTAGGAAAATCTGAGCCCTATTATTATTACTAGCACTCATCCTCCAGTCTATATCTGGGAAGTTAAAGTCTCCCATGATCACACAGTTTCCATTAGTATTTACTTTATTAAAAACATTAAAAAGGGCTCTATCCATATCCAAATTAGATCCCGGTGGTCTATAGCACACCCCAAGCACTATCCTAGGGGAGGCTCTAATAGTTTTCTTCCCCAATTTAATTATTGCCCAGACAGACTCAGTCATATCCATTTCATCGCTTCTTATTTCTTTACATTCTATCTCATCATTGATATACAGTGCTACTCCACCACCTTTACCTTTATTTCGGTCTTTCCTAAACAGCACATACCCTTCAATACCTGTAGCCCAGTCATGACTACTATTCCACCAGGTCTCTGTTATACCTATAATATCTGGTTTCACTTCCTGCACCAGTAACTCTAGTTCCATAAGGCCTTTCAAGCCAGCAAATTCACCAATACTGCTAAGAACCTGATATATGGACTCTGAAGTCTCTGTATGTATCTGATTACTTTACCATTTAACACTCTTGTTGTTCTTTTTTCTTTATACTAAACCTTTAGTTTTAGATACTAAAGAATTGGCTAGCAGCATAGTATTTTGGGTAAGATCCAAACTAATATTGACTTGACAAAGCAGCTGGCCCTTTGGGGTCAGAAGAACATTTTGTATAATGAGCAGAATTTTAAATAACTTCTCACTATAGTGGACCTATGTGCTGACTGAGAGCCAGAAAACTGGAATGCAATAAGGGGGATATATGATTTCTTTTTTAGTTTCTTGATAACCACTGTGGGGAATCAGGAGCACAATTTTTGACTGATTGGTGAGTCTAACTTCAGTGTTAACCACCAGTTTTGGGAAAATCTGCTCTCCTTTTTGCAGCCTGCCCTGACCTTGGCATTTTCAATGAGAGCTGCCCCAGGCCACGCTATTCCACTCCCACACGAAGGTTATAGGAGGCTCGCACTCACTATCAGGAGCCTTAGGAAGTCAGTATGAATCCACTGCCCCCCAAATTCTGAAACACTTTTGCGGCTCTAGTCCCCCTCATTGCCCAAGGCTTAGGAGGCTCAGTGGAAAATCCCCACCCCCATGAGTGTTAGGAGATGTAGAAGAGCAGTAGGAATCCCACAAACATCCACCCTCATTGCAAACATTAACACATACTTCAGACCCAAGTCCTGATACTTCCCTCATAACCCTTAGGAAATTCAACTGTCCATAATGACCCTAAATAGGATTGTCAGTTCCGCGACAAACCTCTGTAGCTCCCAATGGACCTACAAAGACTTCTCAGCACCTGCAGACCTAATTAGGCTTCCAGGGAATGTGGGATGGTTGCAAGAACCCCAATGAACCTATTAAGTCTTGTAGTGGGGCGAGGGGGTGCTAACAAAGTTTTAGGGGAGAATGAAGAGCCAACCAAGCCTAGGGTCTGGAGTATAGGTGGAATCTCCCCACCACCATCATCCCTAAATTCTCCTTTTCACTGCTTCAACCCAAGATCCATTCCCTCCCCACCATCATGCCATAACTGGAAGACCTACTAAGGGCCACAAAAAGTTAGTACATTTGGAGCTGCACGGGAGGGGGTTGCTAGGACTGGCATGAGGCACGGATATTTCAAAATTTTCATAATTTTTGAAGTTAGAGTTTAATCAACTAAACTTTAATCCTATGCTCATTATTTTGACTGGGGGAGTCCAGAAAATTAAGTTGGAATTCTTTCCCCCGTTGTCCCTATAAAGCAGCAAAAAGCATTAAACGTTCTCCAGAGTTCAAATGCTGTTCTATTTTTAGTGTGTCAAATCAGGAACCCCATATTGGATTTAAATGAAAATGGGTAGAAAAATTACCCCTCCCCCTGATTTAATGCATCAATGCTGAGGCTGGTACACATTTGTTTGTGGATTTTAGACAGGGCACAAATAGGGCTTATAAAATGGAAACTCAGGGCCAACCTCAATGACAGAATGGTCACCAGTGTTGCATAACTGTGGCCACATCCAGGTCAGACAGGCAATGTCAGGGGTGTTGCCTTGATTGAGGCATAGGTGGTTTGGGTGAGGAAGAAGGGAAGCTGCTGCTGTTCTGAACCACTAACAGCTGAGGTTTTTTTCATTGGTTTTGAATCAGGAATCAATTTTTTTGCCTCCATCTCCCACTACTGCAGGCTATCTTAACACATTAGCAACTCATGAGCGTGCACACACAGACCATCCACTGAATTCAGATCAGCTGTATGTGGAGCGATATTACAGCAGTATGTGTGGGAAAGAGGGCAGCCGAGTTCTCCCCTCTGCTCCAGGAAGTCATGTTAAAATTCCACTACAGAATTTTGGCTTATACCCCATGTTGACACCTCAGGACAGAACCTAGGGAAAATGCCGTCCTTTACAGAAGCTAAAGGAATTCCTTTCTTCTTCTCTGTGGGAGAAACCTAAAGATACTAGGGCATTAATCAAAAAGTAGGAGATGCTCTCTTGTCCAGGCCAAATTCTTTTTCAATAAAAGAGATCCTAATTTTCCAGGCAATATGACAGTACTGACGCTTGTTAGCTATTACGTTTACCTGTGCCAGCCCCATACTGCTGAGATCTAATTCAATATTATGTAAAGCAGTTTACAAGCCCTGGGATATGGATGTAACTGGAGACAAGAATTTTATTCTGTAATTATAAGAGCCCCTTGAGCAGCTGAACAGATTCTGAACACTCCCTTTAACAGTGTGCAATGATTTCTCTCTTCCAAGAAGATCCAAAGATTAATAAATCACATTGAGTAAATTTAAAAATACACCTAAAACAGCACAGAAGTCCAACTATTTTTCAAATTCTGCATTATACAGACTCATGATTGGCTAGCTGCATCCTATGTCATGGTTCCTTTAATTTTTCTCTGTGTTCTTTTCTTATAAACTAATTATCTTCTTTGTGGTGATCCCCTATAAAAGAAAAAATTCAATAAGGTTATACAAACACGTTATGTACCTAAAGCAAGACAAGTTGTCTGGATTGTCAGCTCGTTTTTGCCAACAGCATGCCAGTTACATGGTTTTGGTGTGAGAAGGGATCCTGGAGAGACCAATACACGAGTACATAATTCACAGGTAGGAGAGGAATGTGATCAGGAACAGTCAGCATGGATTCACCAAGGGCAAGTCATGCCTGACTAATCTAATTGCCTTCTATGACAAGATAACTGGCTCTGGGGATGAGGGAAAAGCAGTGGCCGTGTTATTCCTCGACTTAAGCAAAGCTTTTGATACGGTTACCCATAGTATTCTTGACATCAAGTTAAAGAAGTATGGGCTGGATGAATGGACTAGAAGGTGGAGAGAAAGCTGGCTAGATCGTTGGGCTCAACAGGTAGTGATCAATGGCTCCATGTCTAGTTGGCAGCCGGTATCAAGCGGAGTGCCCCAAGGGTCGGTCCTGGGGCCGGTTTTGTTCAATATCTTCATTAATGATCTGGAGGATGGCGTGGACTGCACCCTCAGCAAGTCTGCAAATGACACTAAACTGGGAGGTGTGGTAGATACGCTGGAGGGTAGGGATAAGATACAGAGGGACCTAGACAAATTAGAGGACTGGGCCAAAAGAGATCTGATGGGGTTCGACAAGGACAAGTGCAGACTCCTGCACTTAGGACGGAAGAATCCCATGCACCGCTACAGACTAGGGACTGAATGGCTAGGCAGCAGTTCCGCAGAAAAGGACTTAGGGGTTACAGTGGACGAGAAGCTGGATATGAGTCAACAGTGTGCCCTTGTTGCCAAGAAGGCCAATGGCATTTTGGGATGTATAAGTAGGGGCATTGCCAGCAGATCGAGGGACGTGATCATTCCCCTCTATTCGACACTGGTGAGGCCTCATCTGGAGTAGTGTGTCCAGTTTTGGGCCCCACACTACAAGAAGGATGTGGAAAAATTGGAAAGCATCCAGCGGAGGGCAACAAAAATGATTAGGGGACTGGAACACATGAGTTATGAGGAGAGGCTGAGGAAACTGGGATTGTTTAGTCTGTGGAAGAGAAGAATGAGGGGGGTTTGGTAGCTGCTTTCAACTATCTGAAAGGGGGTTCCAAAGAGGATGGATCTAGACTGTTCTCAGTGGTAGCAGATGACAGAACAAGGACTAATGGTCTCAAGTTGCACTGGGTGAGGTTTAGGTTGGATATTAGGAAAAACTTTTTCAATAGGAGGGTGGTGAAGCACTGGAATGTGTTACTTAGGGAGGTGGTGGAATCTCCTTCCTTTGAGGTTTTTAAGGTCAGGCTTGACAAAGCCCTGGCTGGGATGATTTAGCTGGGGATTGGTCCTGCTTTGAGCAGGGGGTTGGACTAGATGACCTCCTGAGGTCCTTTCGAACCCTGATATTCTATGATTCTATGACTCCTCCAGTTAATTAAGGTGCAACACTAGTGGGGTCTGAAGGGAATCCCCAGAAGGAAGGCTGAAATTAAAACAATTGCTAAAAGACTTCTGTGAAGCATAGTAACAATTATATTGTAAGTAGGGGAAGGAGGAAGAAAACCATATACAGATTTAAGGGAAAGCTGATACCTGTAGAGCATTGGAGTAGAGAAAAATCAAGGGGAGACTGCCATTTATAGAACTAAAAGTTTGTGATATGTGTATCCACAGCTCTCAAACCACATACAGAAGGACCAAAGTGGGATATGTCCCAAACCATACCTACACTACAAACTGTAGTCGACACAAGCTATGTTGGTGTACAGCAGCCAAAGTTGGTATACCGCTGGGGTGTGTACATACTTGGCTACTTGCGTCAGCACTGTGCATACTCACCAGGAGTGCTTGTGTTGATGCAAAATACAGAGCACTAGGGTTGGTCTCCCAGTGTGCCCCATGTCACCGTCCAGCATAGTGCCTTTTGGGAAATTTTCATAGTGTGTTGTGGGATAGAAATGACTCACCCAGGGATTCTTGTGTGCTAAGGGTCAAATTCCCAGCATACAACTTTCTCCATCCCATAATGCCATCCATATCTCATCAATTTTTGCATCTCTTTTTAAAAATCCCACAAACCCGCATCTCTGACAGAAGCACACACCACTCTGCATGGGTCTCATGCGCATGGCAAATACAGGATGCACAGTTCTTCTGTATTTGCAGACTCACAGGGGCCATGATGCTTTCTTTGAGGATAGTTTGCTGTGGGACACCGGAAAAACAACTCAGGGTTGTTGGTGGGAACACAGTGGAACACCACTTCTGGGCCTGAGAAACGAGCACGGACTGGGCGCGCGGGGGGGAGTGTCTCATTGTAACGCAGGTTTGGAATGATGCGCATTTGCTGCCAACTTTCGGCTGCACCAGGCCACATTCCTGCATCTGTATATCGAACTCACCCCAGTACTCCAACACACAAATGCCAGAACGAGAGCTTCACTGACAGAGGAGAAGAGAGTGTCAATTGCACTCTGGAAGCTTTCCACACTGGATTGCTATTGGTCAGTGGACCATAAGTTGGGGTTAGAAAATCCATAGTGCAGGCCACTGTCATCCAAGTATGCAGGGCCATTAATCGTCTCCTGCTATGCAGGACTGTGACTCTCAGCAAAGTGCAGGAAACAGTGAATGGATTTGCAGCAATGGGGTTCCTGAATTGTGGTGGGCCAATACAGATCCTTACACTGACACCACTCCACCTTGCCACAGAATACGTCAACAGAAAGGGCTACTTTTCTACAGCTATGCAAGCATTGGTGGATCACCAGGGACACATCACTGATATTCAGTGTGAGCTGGTCAGAGGTGGTGAACGAATTCACATCTTTAAGAACACAGGACTGTTCCGAAAGCTGCAGGCAGGGACATTCTTTCCCAGCTGGTGCATTACCACTGCCAATACCGAAAGGGCAATAACGATTCTAGGTGACCCAACCTACCTCTTGCTCCTGATGTCATATGCTGGCTACCTCAAGAGCACCAAGGGAAGATTCGATTACCAGCTCAGTAGGTACAAAATGACTGCTGAATGTGTTTTTGGTAGTTTGAAGGGATACTGGTGGTGTTTACTTACAATGTTGCATCTCAGTAAGAAAAATATCCCAATGATTATAACTGCCTGATGGGTCCTGTATAATGTTTGTGAGGCAAAGGGGGGAAAGCAGCCACCTGGGTGGAGGGGGAGCAGTTGTCTGCTGACTGTGAACACAAGGGCTATTACTAGAGCACAGCATGGAGCTATGCAGTTGAGGACGGCTTTGAAAGAGTACTTTAGTGGTCAGCCATAGTGGTGTTCTGTGCTCGAGCGTCCCCTGGCCTGGAGCTTTGAGTGCTGCTGAGACCATGTAGTGCTTGCTATACATTTAGAAATATGTCTGGGTATTTTCCTGAAGCTGGTTCTGTGGTGCTTAGTGTGCATTTACAAGTACTGTTTCCTTTGACTAGCACTATGCATTCTACAGGATTTCTTGTACACTAATAAACAATTTGAGTCTTGAAAAATAGAACTTTATTGAGTAGGAAAAAACAGGTCAGAAAAACCAATGTGCTAATAAAACCACAGGCAATGATATACAAATTTTAACAGTGCGAAAAATTAAAATTAGAAAGGAAATAAACATTTACATCCATTTGAATGCACAAATGTTGTCCTTTAGGGCTATACATACACCAGCCGTGGTTCTCACCAGTCAGCGCATGTGAAGTGGCGGTTTTCCTTGCTGCCCCCCAGTGTGAAGTGGTTGGGGTAACGACCACCCTGGGATGCCACATGTTCTGATGGAGGTGTAGGGAGCAGTGACGATGGAGTTCTCAGAGGACTGCAAATGGCGGAGAGTCCAGGATTTTTGGACCTGTCCTGTAGATCAACCAGGGTCTGGAGCATTTGGATTTGCTACCTGAGAAGACCCATTACTTCCTAGTGCACTTCCCACTCCTTGTCCCTGATGGAACTCCTGGGCCTATGTCCTGTTCTCTGTCTTTTTCCATGCTTTTGGTCATATTCCCCACCCAAGCCCTTTGTTTATGGTCTGATCCAGAAAGGGCTTGAAGGATCTCACAGAACATGTCCTCCCTAGTCCTCTTCTTTCTCATCTTCATCAGGGTCAGGTGTTCTGTTGGTGGGGAGGGGGATCCCCCCCCAAAAGGCTACCACACTAGAAGCTCCTGATAAAAACAGATGTGCCTCTGGATTTACAGTCACAAGGGGACAGGGAAAGATAAGTTTCAAAATTCCCTTCCCCTATTCCCATAAACACTTAAGAAATGCTTATTGACACGCCGGAGCTTTGGAGTACCTCAGCACAACACTGCTCTCCAGATCTACCTGTGGTAAGTATGGCAAGGGTGTGGGGGGGAGGATTTTCTGTTGCATGAAGATATAAAATTCTGTTCCCTATTCCATGGGTAGGAGCACAGGGCAATGGCATTGAACACTGGCACTAGTTTAGCAGATATCTCACTCCTGAGGGCTGCAGACCCACAGAGAGCACAGCTGCTACTGGCACCCAGAAGACCCCCAGGCCCAGATGCTGCTAGCCCGTTTACTGCAATGGTGCCAGCCAAACTCATCGCAGAGCAGCGTGTGGAAGTGGCCTACTGTGGAGAAGGAAATAAGGCAGCCATCCCTAGAAACCTTCAGTCTGCAGTCCTCTGCTATCTCCTTGAACGTTTCATTGAGATCTCTCAGGAGAATAAAAGCAACATCCCTATGCACATAAACAAACTGCTCCATGTATCCCCTCCCACCTAACCCAACAGGTGAATGAAAGCAGACGCCAACTTTCGTTCTGTTTGTTGTACCAATACCTCTTCTCCTACAAGTAAAACAATGAAAATTCAATACCTTTGTCTTGTTAACTGGGGGATGGGCTGGCACCATCTTTAAAATTAAACACTGTAAGGGAAAACACACACTTACCAGAGTTCCTGTCCGCTTTTTCAGGATCATCTATGCTTGCTCGGGAAAATTGGCTACATTGTGACAGAGTCTCAAACAGGACCTGGCTTGCAGCATGGCTAGGGTCTCCTGCCATGTCTCCCTCCTCCTCCTCCTCGTTGTTCACAGCAGGGACCTCTGTCTCAGGCTCCTCCGAGTAGTCTGTGGGGTGCTAGCAGCGTCTCTGCCAAGTAAGGCAAGCAGTTTCTTATAAAAACAACAGGTCTGCAGTGCAGCATCCGATCTATTGTTGCATTCTCTGGCCTTGTGGTATCCCTGACAGAGTTCCTTCGCTTTCACGTGGAATTGCTGCTGATCCCTGTCGTAATCCTTTGCCTGCATTCCCTCATACAATCTGCTTGAAGATGTCCACATTTCTATAGCTGGTCCGTAGCTGGGCTTTGTGACACAGACAGTACCCAATGTTCACCACTTTTACAAGACTATGATACATTTTGTACAAAGTATGCCTTGTGAGGTACCATTTGAAAACTCATAATCTGCTGAACATTATCGTCTTAGTAAAATGTGTGGCAATACAGTATGTAAATGTATACGGTTTTACTGTATGATTTTAGCAAAGCATATTCCATATCTAGGGAAACATCCCAAACCAGTTTCTCGGAGACAAAAAGTGAGTCAGCACCTCAGCGATGTGTCAGCATAATCAGATCACCTGAGTAAATGGCCATTCATTGGCAGAAAGAAAGGTGTGAGCGAGAAATTTACCTTTTGGCAATGGAACAGCTGGGAGTTCCCGTGTAACAGACTGGCTGTTGCCTGTACCCCAGCTGGAGATATAGCTTTCTCTCCTCTTGGAGGATTAAGAATAGAGGACACAATATAAATTACCTCTCTCTTCCATTCCTCTCTCCTCATGGCAGCAACTACGCCTAAAGGAACATTAAACTGGGAGAGTGGTCCTGGTTGGGATGGAATGCAATCTCCAGCCAGTAAGATTGCAAAAAGCTTGTGGTGAGAAAAACCTTTGCTCTGAATTCATTTAATTTGCTAAATTTTGGATTAGTTTGTGTTTTACCTTTTATTTTCTTTGTAACTAATTCTTACTTTTATGCTTCATTACTTGTAATTACTTAAAATCTTTCTTTCTGTAGTTAATAAACTTGTTTTATTGTTTTATCTAAGCCAGTATGTTTTGATTAAAGTGTTTGGGAACCTCCACTTGAGGTAACTGCTTGTGCATATCATTTTCTATTAATGAAATGACGGACTTTCTATGAGCTTGTATTGTCCAGAAGGAGAGAGCTGAGCAGTACAAGATGCACAATTCTGGGGGAAGGTCTGGGACTGGGGATTTGCTGGTGTTGCCGTGTAATGTAATTCATGAGTGGTTAGCTAGAAAGCTCATACAATATAACTGGGAGCAATTTACATGCTGGAGGCTGTGTGTGAGCAGGCCAGGAATGGTTGTTCTCACAGTGAAGCAGTTTAAAAGGCACCTGAGGCTGGAGATTTGAGGGGACACAGCTGCTCATCTGTTCACATTGTACGAGGGGAATGTCACAGGCTTGCACAGCCTTCTCCCCCTCAACAGGCCCAGGATCCCCAGTACTTCCCCTTCTACTCCAGGCAGGAGTGCATTTAGTACCCCTCTCTGTGAAAGAAGCCAGCATGGATAGTTGCACACAACAAGGGTGAGCTTCTAGGTGGGCTTGCCAAGGAGGGCAATCAGGAAAAGGCATTTCCAAAACACTGTGGGGGGGAGAAAATGGGGCTTCCAGTCTCATGACCCCTGCGCAGTGGAGTTTAAAATTGTGACCAGAGCAATTGCTGTCGCAGGAAGTGGGCCAGCTGCTGGAGGACTGTTAGGGTCAACTCAGGTCATTCAATGTCTACACTAGCACTGCAATGACTTAAATAGGTTGGCCATTGCTCTACACCATTCAGGGAGGTGATTTTACTGTGTTGCTGTAGTGGGTTGCTTACACTGGGTGGGGGCAAATTTGAAGGCAGACACATGCACAGATAGGTTGACTCAAGGGGACAGATGACCAAGGGGGAGACCAAAGACTCGGTACATGTATCAGTGAAGCTCAGAGACACCAATCGGCACAACAGCCTGGTGCACAATGATGAGTTTTAGAAGGCGGCTATAAAAAGCCACCAACCCCAAACAGGAAAGTGGCAAGGAAGATGAGAACATTAGGTCTGCCCTAATGCTAAATCTGAAGGACAGTTAAAAGCTCCAAATTATGCTAAATGCAGTTGTTTGCCCTTTATGTAGCATTGACCACTAAGAATACATTACACCTGTGTTGCGTATTGTGAAGTAATTAGATTAACTTTTGAGTGAAAAATCAAAGTGTTGGCTACTATCTACAGAGCCCAAAATAATTTGGACTGTATCTCAGAGACCAGCACTCCTTCTGTGCCCAACCACAACCACCGCTCTCAGAGAGAGTGCATCAGCTATTTGTCCTTAGGATGAAGCTCACAGCAGTCAGCTCTGAAATGCCAATCAGCAGGAAACACGACAGCCCAAACCTGGCCCCATACACCACAACATATAAGACATCTCCTTCATCCAAGCTTTCAACAGAAAGCTTTTGAATCCCATAACATTTACTCTTCTGGCTGCTAGCCATCTTCTCAGATCCTTGCAAAGGATCAGAGTTGGTTGCTACACAGGTTTGGAAAAGACACGTTCCCCTATCACGTGAAATTGTTTAGTACTATTTTAAACCTATATCAAGTATGCTTAGGTGCCAGGGTGTTAGGTGCCTCGTAAATACAGATGACAATCATGAAAAGTAATAGGCGTTTCCCATGGCTGCTTTGTTGACATGTAAAAATGTGTAACCCAGGCATCCAGGCTGTAACAGGGGAGTGATGATGAAGCCCAAGAGGTTAGGACGTATTACAGAGCAGTTACTTAAGCTTCTCCTCATTATCATCCTTGTGGGATTTTCAACTGGACTCATCAGCAACAAATCATTCAGAAAATCTGCATTAGACAGAGAGCAAATGCAGCTCAGCCCCACACAATCAACAGTGCAGCTCATCACCATTCAAAGCCACCGAAGAGTTAAAAAGTCAAATTCCTGCTAAAACCGCCAAGAGCTACAAGCCCGGCTCCTGTGTGGGTGGTGGCAGCAGCAGCTAAATCCACTCCCCAATGATTGGCTGGCCTAGTAAAAAGGGGGGGTGGAAGAAGAGATGGGTCCCCCCGCCCAGTAAACAACTACATGGCATCTGCTCAAATTTTCAGCTAAAATCTGCCAGACAGTTCTGTTCATTTTACCGCAAGTCTCAGGAGATAGCAGCCTCTGACCTTTGTTAGAAAGAGAACCCTTGTCCTCTAATTACAGACTTCTTGAAAAACATAATCCAGCCGGCAATTAATGCAAAATAGAGAAATATTTTTTTTCTATATCAAATTAGCACAGCAGACCACACTCCACGGACATTAAATGTACACACACACCCCAGCAAAATGGCAGCAGAATCAAAGCACACTTTCACCTGCCACGTCACTCCTACTGACAACGCTTAACTGGACTGTTTTCAAAGACGTTGCCTTTCAACTTCTTTCCTCCCGCCTGCCATCCCACAAAGACATTGTTGCTTGTGCCAGCACCTCCTGAGATCCATTGGGAAATGTAGGAGAGTTAAGCCAGGACATTGCCGATTAATCCACTAATGGAATGAATCAAAATAGTGTCTACAGCAGTTCCCCCACCACACACACACACAGAGTAACTCCTTGCTTAACATTGTAGTTATGTCCCTGAAAAATGCGACTTTAAGCAAATCCAATTTCCCCATAAGAATTAATGTAAATAGGGGGGACTAAGTTCCCGGGAAATTTTTTTCACCAGACAAAAAACTATTTATATACACACACACACAGCGCGTATAAGTTTTAAACCAACAATGTAATACCGTACACCGCAATGATGATTGTGAAGCTTGGTTGAGGTGGTGAAGTTAGAGAGTGGAAGAGGGTGGGATATTTCCCAGGGAATGCCTTACTGCTAAACGATGAACTAGCACTCGGCTGAGCCCTCAAGGGTTAACACATTGTTGTTAATGTAGCCTCACACTCTACAAGGCAGCATGAATGAAGGGAGGGGAGGCAGCATGGCAGACAGACACACACACACACACACCCTGTGTGTGGGGGAGAGAGAGATGTGCATTGCCCCTTTAAGTACGCTGATCCCATTCAAAGTACATTGCCTTTAAAAAAAATCAAGAAGTTGAGACAGCAGCTAGGGCCAGCAAGCTCTCAGGAGCCCTGTCCTGTCCCCATCCTGCTCTATACGGAGAAGGGGGGGGCAGGAGTAGGGGGAAGGGGGACACCCTGACATTAGCCCTCCTCTTCCCCCTCCCCTGCACAGCAAGCAGGAGGCTCATGGAGCAGCTCCAAGGCAGAGGGCAGGAGCAGCACATGGCAGTGGGGGGAGGGACAGCTGAACTGCCAACAATTGGTAACCCGCTGGGCTGGGCGGCTGCCGCACAGAGAACTTAGGGGAGCAGGGAGCTGATACGGGAGCTGCAAGTCCACCCTGGTTCCAAGCCCCCACCTGCTAGCTGCAACCGGCTGCTCTTCCTGCAAGCAGTGGACAAAGCAGGCGGCTGCCAAACGACGTTATAAGGGAGCGTTGCGCAACTTTAAACGAGCATGTTCCCTACTTGATCCGCAAGGTCACAACGAAACAATGTCAACCGGGACGACTAAGTGAGGAGTTCCTGTACATCCAGAAATCTCTGGGGAGCAGAATCCATCTGGTAAATGCCTGCTCCAGGCAGTGTTATCCTAGACCCTAACTCTATGCTGAGAGCAACCCTCTCTTTTAGAAAGGGCATGAATATCCTGCATCCACTGTTCTTTCTTAAGAAGCATCTGTTTAGTGACAGGAGACCGGATTCTTAAATGCACCATCTTGCACCAGCAAATGCAGAGTTGCTTTTTTACCAAGCAGGAAAAGTAAGCAGAATAGCTGTAGTTAGGAAATTCCCATTCATTTCATTCTCAGGGTAGTACAGCAGCATGAGGTGCAAGAGGGAAAGGAAGAGGCATAGAGCAATAACTATACTGGGGGTAACATGGTGTCCACCTCTGGCAGTTCCCAATAGCACATGGGTAAAAGCAAGCAACAGAGCTCCCTGGAGTGAGGAAATACTGATGCTGAAGGTTGTTGGTCCAATTTTATTTGTGTAACAGGAGATGGGGGCAAGGCTACATATGGTGAGAGGGAGGAATCCCTCTTCAAGTGAGCTAAAGAGATTAAATTCTGTCCACTGAACCGTATGGGGGAGTCGTACAACTGAGCTGGTTTCTGGGGTTCACAGCCTGGCCCAGCTTATCCATGCCAGGCAGAAGAAAGGCCTGTAACTGGAGTCCAGAGCTTCCTTTAGCCCTCAGGTATTAAGTCAGGCAAGGAAAACACAGAAAGCTGTGGGACAGAGGTCTCAAAGAAACGACCCACCCAGCTGCCTGGCACCTGGATGGACACATCATATGTCAGCCACAGGAGACCTCCAGTATTACAATTAATAACCCAGACAGAAGGGCCTTAGCCTTCAATCTGTCATGGCTGTTATGATATAGATGGAGACACCTGTTTTCATACCACTGGAGAAGGGGTTGAGGAGTGGGAGTCCTGTTCCCTCTTCTATTCCTATAAATGGTGTTATAGATTACGGTAGGCTGATTGCAGTGGAGAAAGTAGGTGTTCCCTACAGAGTGGTCTCTAGGGAAACTAGGGTGGTTAGGGGCCTGAAGGGAGATGTACCTAGATCAGATCAGTGACTCTCTCATTATATATAAAACACTGAGTAGGAATGATGCTTGACAGCACGCTCAAATATTCATAATGATAATGCAGGCTCAAAACCAATAGCATGCTAAGTTCAGAACAGCCCTGGTGCCCAACCAGCCTCTTTCCCACAAAAGGGTCAGTTGTCTATTCCCAACATTTCTCAGCAAGACCCTCTTGTATTTTCCCCTTTGTCTACCACCTTGGACATATAGGTATTCGGCAACCAGATAGAGACTGTTCCATGATTAAAACCTTTTCTTACATACCTTGCCAGCAAAAGCGCTCACAGCTCCTCAGATTAAGTCTCTGTCCTATTCCAAAACAGATTGTATTTGGGGATAACAGACCCATTATCAACCAATGCACACGCAGAAGCCTGCATTGGGTTCTCCTGGCTCTGTGCGGAATTGGTCATAGCATTTTCTTCCCTCCTCCAAAAATAAGATTTCTCTTGTCAAGATTTGCCTCCTACACATCCACAGAGAGAAGCAGTAACTAAATGCTTACTAGATGTTAGTACACTTACTTTATCATGCCTTTTCCCACTTCCTAGTCACTAACTCCTTCACACAACCAGTCAGCTTCTACCCTCTACTTTCCATCTTCTCCCCAAACCTTACAACATTCCTGTTCCACAGCAGTAGTTACAAATTTTTGGTTGACACTCTGAGTATATTTCCCAGACCTGAAGAAGAGTTCCATGTAAGCTCGAGAGCTTGTCTCTTTCACCAACAGAAACTGGTCCAATTAAAGAGATTACCTACTCATACTGTGTCTCTAATATCCTGGGACTGACACACTACAACAATACTGCACACAACAAATTTGTAGTGACAGAAGAGTCTAAAAGACTCACTTAGAAAATGAGAATGGCTTTCAGGAGAGGAAGGAGGAATCTTTGCGCTCCTACTCTTGGCTTTTCTATACATCCATTCTGTAGACAGATCCAGCTCTGGAGTCTTGAATTGTTTCCACTTTTACATTTGGCACTTACTGTGCACTGGGTGCCCTCTTCTGGCAAAACACAGATACAGCCACACGGATCAGCTATCTCCTCCCACGTGGCACACAGCAGGCCCTTTATTGGTTCTGTTCAGTAACAGTTTTCCTAATAATGTAATGACATCAATCCCATATACAGCCAGAGGTGCCTCCTCCCGAAAACTCCTTTTCTTTGTGCCGACTGCTGTGCGGCTCACGTCAGAACTGGGACTTCAGAACTAAAAACAAATGATCTACTGCTGTGTGGTGTAGCAGCATCCAGTTTAAAAAAACGTTGCAGTCAGCTATGTGGTTGTTGCTGTGATATGTGCAGATATTTATAGAGATCCAGAGAGGAAGTCTGTAAAGTGTCTTGGGATCTTTCAGAATCAAAAATGTTAAATAAATGTAAGATATTTAAGTGATTTTTTTTCCAGTTCAAAAGATATCAAATGATAGGATAACTACAGATACACAGGGAGCTGACAACTTCCCATCTCCCATGGGGTTTTGCTCCCCTCACTATCACTCTAAATATTCTGAAGAAAAAATATCCCTACACAAGACAGACATTAAGTTTGCACATTTTTAGTTCTGACCCCATGAGCCTCAGACTGATCACCTTCTGTCAGCCTAGATTTCCCTGTTCTCAATTTGAGCTCAGTACTTCTAGTCAGACCCCCCTGTTCCTCACCTTCCTTGGTGTTTACAAGGGGGTCTAACTAGGAGCATGAGCTCAGACTGAGAACAGGGAAATCTAGGCTGAATACTCGCTTTCTGACAGTGAGCTCTATTCGTCTAGTTTCTCAATAGAAATCATGGTTGTCCCATTGTTTGGGACATGAAAGGCTAGACTCAGAGCACTAGCACTGGAGGGAACACTCCTGCGTTGGCAGGGAAATGGGCTGGATGGTCCAATGGCTGGAGTAAGGGTTTGGATTTTACATGGGTCCTCCTAGTATCCCCAGAGGGATCTCCTCTGCACAGTTCTGGGTCTGAGAGTAGGTGGCACTGGAGGCGAAGAGGTAGGCCCAGGTGGGTCCCATCTTTCCTCTTCCCCTTCTGCCCTCACCCAGGCGGCTACACCTGCTTAAAGTGCCTCAGCATGTGCTATACCAGCTTCAGCCTCTGCCTGGCTCTTCCCTATAAATTCTTTCCTTAAGGAATATTTGACTCTTACTCTTCTTTCATAGCTTCATAATTTACGTTGCTTTTAACGCCTTCCAATCTGTCATCTTTCCGACACGGAGGTGCACAGACCTGGACATATTAAGCCGCGTTTGTGTATGAGAGATGTCTCAAGAAGGTCTCTTCCCTTCCAACTCTGTTAAAAGGCTTTATGTACGCACTCTTAAGTTACACTGGTTTGTTGTTGCGACCATGCTACATTTTAATCTCATGTCTACCACATCAGTCAATATCACTCCTTAATATCTTTCACCACCACTGCTTCCCAGATTTCTCCCTTCCTTTAAATTTCTCTTTCAGATTATTTTTGCCCACATATTTATCTTGCCGTTTTCTAAACGGAATCTCTATTTTCTGCAAGAAGTTGCACGTTAGGTCAACAACAGACCACGTTACCGGGCCTGTCTAGTACAGAGTACGAACATTTTACTCCTTGCTGACAAAAAGCTGGAAAAGTAGTGAAGTAGAAGGTTTAACAACTCTAACCTCAACGCATCTGATCTTATGTGCAGGAGAGGATTTTATTGCAGATGGAGTTAGTCAGGAATAGCTATCCCAGAATAACTCCCTGTGTAGACAAGCCCTAAGAATGTAACCTCTTTGCTCTGTGTTTGTACAGAGCCTAGCACAATAGGGTCCTAAACTATGACTGGGGCTCCTAGGCACTACCATGATAGACAAGACAGATAAGGCTGAACTATTCCCCCACTCCCTTTGAATCTCAGATATTTTCCTGCCCCAGTATTGTCTTAAAAAAGGCTAACACCCAATGTGGAATCCCAACTCATATTGCTACACTTCCCACCTTCCCAAAAGGGAACAGGACAACCAAGGTACAGGAAACAGACCCACACCAAACCAGTCAGAGAGCAATGGGGAGACCATGCTAGCTGCCCCATTTCCCAAATGAAGAAGGCATGAAGATGCTGTACACAGCAGAGACTCCCCCACTCCCCCCGACAGGTAAAGTATCTGTGAGGAGATTACACCAGGAAGCTTGGCTGCTCTGCAGTGCACTTCCCCTGGGAGAGGCAGCAAACTCACTCGATTTCCTCACTAAGAGCCTTCTTGCCGAATTCCACACAACACAAGGGAATGGGAGGAGGCGGAAGGGCTGTGCTGAGCCTGTAAGAACCAGGCACAGATCTGTGAATTTTCCAGTTGCCAGAAAGGGATCAAGCAGCACAAAAGACTGCCTGTTTTCAACACTTCTGCCAGTGATGCATGTCTCATCCAAACCAGTTCATAACCATTAGTAGGAGCGAACACACAAATCTTTTTGGCTAAGTTGCTCAGGAAACTGAATATACATTTTAAAACAATAAGTGAATAAGAATGCAAGAGGTCAGTGGCTCAGTTAGAAATGGATTAGATCAGTGGTTCCTGGACCCGTCATGGATTATGCAGGGTCTGTCCCTTGAAACAAGGCTGAAACGTGTCGAAACACTGTTCAAGAACTTTTGCTGTCTGGAGGGCACCATTTTGTTCTCAAAATAACGTCCTCTGCACAGCGTGACCTTGCACATTCCAAGCACAAGAGGTCAAGCTGGCAACGGTACTCCCACTCTGGCGGTGGCTTTCCAGTAATACCAGAAACGAGAGACATTTAGTCAGATACCAAAGAGAAAAAAGGATGAAAAATGTTTGGGAACCCCTGGGTTAGATAAATTTTACCCCGAGGTTGAAGCCAGCTCAAAGGGGCAGTGACTGAAAGTTGTTTCTAGCAGTTACCATATGCAGCCATACTACCTTGGACTATATTCTCATCTGTACTCATAAGAAGAGTAAGGTCAGACCTGGCAAGTACTTGGATGGGAAACCAGCAAGGGAAATTGTTCTACTGCATGAAGTAGCCGTTGTGATAAGATAGATGGCACTTTCCCCTCCAAATTAGTATGATGTTACAACTCTGTATTCCTGGAGGTGCAATCTTTTAAATGAGGCTTCAAACTAACACTCTAAACCCTAGCTCTTTATGGTAGCTGAAGATCACTTTTGTGGCCCAGTTCCAATTTGTGCAATTACATTCTGCCTGTAGAATATGGCACATAGCTATGCTACTCAGCAGTCTGGAACAAAATGAGGAAGAGTACCATATTCAATTGACACTGGGGAAAGGGCATACTTCACCCCAGAAGTGGCTGAAGCAAATTCTAGATATTGTTTATAAAGCACTTTGGCATGAAAAGCACTAGAAAAATACAAAGCAGGGGAACTGACTGGCAGAGTCACAACAAAATAACTATTTGGAAGTAAGTGGAGTAATTTGGAGTAATTATTCTGGAATAAAGTCACATTTATTCCAGAACAGAGTGTCCACATGGGGAGTTATTCCACTATAGCAATGAAGGTCAATTTCCTTGTGTTGACATGCCTATAGTATCTAAGGGACATTTAGCAGGACACATGAAATGCGCTCTGGAAGTCTCAGTTCAGTGCCTAAGGGGCAAGTATTTATATCACAGAAACCACCACAATTGGTCCCTTTGTTGGCAGACTCAGCAGAGGGGCAAGGGCTGAACAGCACAGAGAGCAGCAGTTCTCAAACTGGGGTCCGCGAGCAGGGCTGGATTAAGGCAGAGGCTGATTAAGGCAGGGGCTTTAGGAGCTGCAGCCCAGGGCCCCAGCTCAAGGGGGCCCCTGCAAAAATAAATCACAGGCAACGATCTCTGGGCCACTAAAAAGGGTGCTCAGGCAGGGTGCCTGCATGCCGTGGCCCCACGCTGCTCCCAGAAGTGGCTGGCTGCTGGCATGTTTCTCTGGCTCCTGGTGTGGGGGGAGGCAGGTCTGTGAACTACCCCCACCCCCAGCACTGTCCCCGCAGTTCTCATTGGCCGATTCCCAGCCAATAGGAGCTACGGGGCAGTGCTTGCAGGCGCAGGCAGCGCACAGATACATGCTGTCCCACTCCAGCCGGGGGCCGCAGAAATGTGCCAGTAGCCAGCCGCTTCCGGGAGCGGCATGTGGCCACGGCATGAAGGCAGCCTGCCTGAGCCCTGCTGCACCGCTGGCCGGGAGCTGCCTGTGGTAAGTGCCTCCCAGCCAGAGCCTGCACCTCGCACCCCCTCCTCCACCCCAACCACCTGCCCCAGATCACAATCCCCCTCCTGCACCAAACTCCCTCCCAGACCCCGCACCCCCTCCTGAACCCTAATCCCCTGGCCTTGAACAGTTACCTGGAAGGGAGGAAGAAGGAAAGGTGACAAAACTGAAACAGTCAAGAATGTATGGATAAGGTTTATCCACTAGATGGTGTAAGGACAACACAGTGAAAGGTTTACAGATGTCAATTAATGGCACTTACAGTTCAAAGGTGTAAAAAAGGCATACAGGAAGAAATGGAAGAAAGGTTGAGTTATCCCTGAGCACTTTTATCCAGAAAGTAAAATTCAGTTTTGCCATTTCTGATAAAAAATGACTTGGTAAGAAATCAGCACAGTTCTTAAAGAGAAATAAATGTGACGTCTCAGAAAAGAGTTAGCTATGCAGCTTTTAAACACTAAGGCCCGGATACATAAAGGTATTTAGGCACCTAACTCCGAGACTTATGCTCCACTACGATCTACAAAACTCCTGCCTGGCTGTCGCTGAACCCTGTACCACGAAAGCTTATGCCCAAATAAATCTGTTCATCTTTAAGGTGCCACCGGACTCCTCGTTGTTTCTGTAGGCACCTAAACTCTTTTGCACCTACATTTTTGAAGTAAAAGTTCAGCATTGCAATACCTAAATCCCTCTGTGGCTCTGAACCTAAACCACCAATTCAAATCCAGCTCCCAGTCAGAGTGCGGGGAGAAATCTCATTCAACAGACCAAATTGCTGCTTCTGCATCTCAATTACTTTAGCATGGAGCCTGAATTACTAAACCTAACCTCCTTTGCCCTGCGCTGCAAAGAACCAGGTGATAGGTTGCACACCGCCGTCTCTGCAACACCAGACCCAGCCTGTGGCTACAGAGGACTTTGCTTTCTACTGCTATCAGATTAGAGGCTCCCAATCAGATTAGCTAAAAGCTTGAAATCTCATTAGTTTGAAAGCCAGGTCTGAATTTCATCTGCCTCAGAGCCAAAAGCGAGACTAGGAAAAAACCCTAATAGATCAAGAAATAACAAGGAGCAAATATGGAAGGAAAATCATTTTACAGAGAGATTTACTAAAGTGAAAACGTGACCGTTAAAAAGTGAGGTTGCCTGGCTTGCCAGGAAACCTCCATGAAGTAAATTGCCATCTGAAATGCCTATACACGTTTTGGCTAATATGTTGACACCTGTGCGCACCTTCATGGAGAGGTCATGACTGGACTGTGTAGAGTTGCCAGCACACACACTGGCTGATCCATTCGCTCCTGTGCCCACCTGCAGTGTCCTCGTGATCTATCAGGGTACAGCTGCCATAGCAGGCCCTATGATTAACTGATGCTGTTTATGTAGAAGCTGAAATTGTGACCCAGTGTCCATGGCCTCACAGGGTATATGGTATTTGCACCTGGTTCACATTTTTTGTTTGTCCCAATGGATCCTCTGAATAATTCTGTCCCGTATGGGAATTTGCACATGCCTCATGAGGGCCAAGGATTAGTTTCACAGTTGCCAAGCTCATGGTATAGTCTCACCAACCTCTCCCCCAAGCTGCTGCCAGATTTACTCTGGGCTCAAGCTACGATAGACACTACCTCCTTTGGGTAACCGTTCTTGAGGAAGTTCTTTGATTTGAGTCTGATTATTTATTCAATAACTCATTTTAATTTGTCGCATGATTGATTTTCTGTTCTTGTTTGGTTGGTGTGTCACTCACCTTAAAAGAAAAAACCCAGCCACCATGAAACCTACTACATTTAGCTATTACCCTTGTCTTCTCCCTTTCCCCCCCTCCCTTGCATTCAATACCCACCTTCACACCTTGACCTTATTTAGATTGTAAGCATGTTGGAGCAGAAGCATTCATTCTACATTTGTACAGTGCCTAGCACACTGGATCTCCATCTTGACTGGGGCATCTGGGAGCTACTGTCTCATAAATAAAAGAATAATGCAGTTAAGAGATGGATTTGATTGCCAGGATTTGATTGCCATCAGGAAAGTGCGTACAATAGGGCATGTGCATGCCTAGATTGGCTGCTGAACAGCAATTGATTTTTGTCCTTTGTTTTTCAGGCAAATCCTCATGAGGTTTAAACATGTTCAGGTTACAAAAGCTGTAGTTTAGTGTTTTATTTTGTGTGTCTCCCATTGCTGTCCCAGGGTGCAGAGTTTGGGTGCAGACTGAGAGAGAACATTCAAAACTGTTCATATAACGTCCCAGGTGCTGTCAGGATGGCCCTGAATGGCAGGAGTTGGAAGACAGGACGGAGCATAGCTGAGAGCAGATGAGTACCTATGCATGTGTTCTCAGACCCACATGCAGCCAAAAGAAGAGTTGCACGAGAGAGGACAGAGCCAGTATTCTGAATGGTCAAATCTACTATTGAGTGATGGGGCCAGGAGCATTGTAACACTGCACTGGCAGAACTAACTCAACCACTGTAGCTATAACACTTATATTTTCTGTTTATTTCTCTACAACAACGTAGAGAAACCCAGTGTAGGATTCAATGGTGGCAAGACTTGTAATTGTACTTTCTCTCAGCAAGGGTCTTGAGAGTTAAAATAAGGCATACAGGTGGCTGCAATGCCAAAATACTGTAGCACAGACAAGGCTTTTCTTTTTGCGATGTAGCTGGGAATCCCTTAACTGGTATGACTGGTCCACATGTTTTTTCCAGAACTTTGTGCAGTAGGAGATCACAGACTACGCTACACCACAGGCTCTGGTGTGCCACTCTATATGCACTTGCTCTGGTCACCCAACCCAATCCCCACACTCCTATGGAACCACTGTAGGATAATTTACCAAATTCCCCGGGAATGCATAGATACAAACAGTTCAGCAGCATGGCAAGCATGGATACAAACTCAGCTAACACATGAATGTGGTGTTTTTCTGTTTGTTTGGGCGCGTGCGGGGGAGGTTCAGTGCAACACAACTGTGTTTGTTGAAACAAAATCAGAGCACGTGACACACTGAATACATAAAACATAGCTGTACTTCTACTGTGCATGTGCCCATACTCCTTGCTTAGGACCTTCAAAAATCTCCATAAAATTCAATTCCAGAGTTAGAATAAAGGTTTCAGACAAGCTTCAGGACTTCTTCCTGGACAATGTTGACTTGTAAGCTGCAAGGGACAAAGGGTGACAAATATCCTCACAATGGAAAGGTAGAAAGAATTTATGATGGCCCTCTCCTTCCCTGCTCTACACAGACTCATCAGCTGGCGTTTCCCACCTTCTGTGGAGTGGGAAGGGGATGTTGAGATGGCTGCAATGGACCAAACCGTACCATCTTTACTACTATAAAATTAAAACATCCTCAACTGGTGGATGGGGCATGGACCCTGCAGGACTCAAAAAGCACCAAGGCAAATTCACAAGAGCTAGAAGCAACCCATCCTGGCCCATGCTGTTCTCTGCTCCAGCAGCACTGCAAGGGAAGAGACTTCTCAGACAAAAACTGTTTCTCATCTCTCCTCAGCTGCTAGAGTTACAGCAGTAAGAACAAAACAGAGCGAAGAGTTCACAGACTGAACGTCTATACTGAGCAAAACTGAGGAGACCGAATAGGTATTTGGGATGCAGATCTGAAGTCCCGTTTTAAGAATAGCCAAGGGTCAGGAAATTCTTTAATGAGAACCAGAGGGATCACATTTAACCCATCATGCATGCAGCCACATTCCATATGTGGCATGGCCAAAAAATGTATTTAATTTACTGTATACCTCTGTAAGCGTTCAACCAGTGAAATAAAACAGTCCCCATTCCAAAACAAACAGTGTCAGGAAGCCATCTGCCAGAACATCCACAAGCAGACAGACACGCACACAGTTTACTGTAATCGGACTCTTACTTGATTATCCCTCGCAGGGTATCCATGATAACCTGAGGTCAGAGGCTCATTCTACAAGAGAACAGAAAAGGTGAATGCAACGACTGTAAGGAATAGAAACAAGGGGTTATAAGTCTACCCAAGTCCAGGTGGACACAAGAAGCTGCAATGATTTGGGGAAAGAGGATGGTAACATTAAAATTTCCTACTGATGTCCTATTTTCTGTGTGAGTCAATGCATCTAAATACAGACTAGTTTGAAACTACATATTCCAGAGTGCATGGAAGAAGAAAATACAGGCATGAAATAATCAAACTATTCCTACTCCATCTCCTGTCAGATGTGTCTATAGTTTTTGCTATTTTTCACAGGATTTTTTTTTTAAAACGTCTCTTTTTCCATTGTGGAGATAGAACAATTATAGCGTAAACGTCTATGTGCTGCTGCCCAGTTAACCCAGTCTCGGAGAAAACTCTCTCCATCTAAACAATGGCAACAAAGGTGTGCACTCTTTCCTGAAAACCGTGCTACACTGTGACATGTGAACATAATGTTAGTTACCATTTAAATGATAACCTTACTAAACTTGGGCGAAATATCACACACACTCCCAAAAAGAACCAATGTTCTAGCTTCTCTTTTCTCACCCCCAAATTGCTCATCCTATTTCCTACATCAGCAATTCTGTCACACTGCCTTGACTGGAAGGATATGTGAGTTTTCTACGTCCTATTCATCCTTGGAATTTCTTATAATTTCCCAGCCTCTCCCCTATTCTAGCAACTACAGCAGAGATGAGGTGAACATATCAATACTTTATTTTTACTCTTCCTGGAGATAGGAAGAGAATCTCTCCTACACTTGCAAATTCAAATTGGGGGAGAAATTAGGCAGTTTCACCTTACACACACCTCTTTTCTTTGACAAGGTTAGGGTAGGGAGTGAGTAAAAGTGAATAGGATTGCTTCAGTTTCATTCTGCTCCTGCTGCTCCCTCCAGGGCAGACGGGGGAAGTAGTTGTATGCAAAAGTTATAAAATGCTGGCCATAAAGAAAGTAGCAATCCCACACTCCTGCATAGAGTTTGTTTTTAAACTGTTGCTACACACAGCAGTAGGTATTGTTTGGCAAGGGGGTGTTCTGGAGTCTTAACAAGCCCTGCATGTTATCCCAGCTGTTTGTTCCTAGAGGAAAAACTAGGCAAAGCTGACCAGACCAAATTTGTTAAAAGCAAACCTATGCCAGGACTGCTGTTTCTGCCAGTAGTTGCATTGTGGGAAACAGCTGGAAGTTAGATAGAGAGACTTTGTAGACCTTGACTGATGCTGGAGTATTCAGCTCAAACTGGCCTCTGTCCTACAGAGAGCATGAGGTTGAGGCTATGTTCTCACAATGATCTCTTGGAGTCAAAAAGATTATATAGTCTCTGTCCAGAGACTGAACTCCAGGACCACAGTGCTTGTTAAGACAAATGCTTCGTGGCAAAAGGTGCTCGATTACTTCCATCACACATCATGACTATCATTACTATTTTAAATAAATAATCACGCTCTTAAACGACAATAGAATACCATTTAATTTAAATATTTTTGGATGTTTACTACATTTTCAAATATTTTAATTTTAATTACAACAC
The DNA here is from genome assembly GCF_965140285.1 of Lepidochelys kempii. Classification (NCBI taxonomy): domain Eukaryota; kingdom Metazoa; phylum Chordata; order Testudines; family Cheloniidae; genus Lepidochelys; species Lepidochelys kempii. The sequence goes on from NC_136380.1 coordinate 257,377,807, forward strand.
AGAATACAAAGTGTACAGTGCTCACTTTATATTTATTTTTGATTACAAATATTTGCACTGTAAAAAACAAAATTGCGATTTTCAATTCACCTCATACAAGTACTGTAGTGCAATCTCTATCATGAAAGTTGAACTTACAAATGTAGAATTATGTACAAAAAAACTGCAATCAAAAACAAAACAATATAAAACTTTAGAGCCTACAAGTCCACTCAGTCCTACTTCTTGGTCAGCCAATCACTCAAACAAGGTTGGTTACAACTTGCAGGAGATAATTCAGCCTGCTTCTCGTTTATAAATGTCATCTGAAAGCGAGAACAGGCATTCGCATGGCACTGTTGTAGCTGTCGTTGCAAGATATTTACATGCCAGATGCGCTAAAGATTCTTATGTCCCTTCATGCTTCAACCACCATTCCAGAGGACATGCATCCATGTTGACGATGGGTTCTGCTTGATAATGATCCAAAGCAGTGCAGACTGATGCATGTTCATTTTCATCATCTGAGTCAGATGTCACTGGCAGAAGGTTGATTTTCTTTCTTGGTGGTTTGGGTTCTGTAGTTTCCGCATCAGAGTGTTGCTCTTTTAAGACTTCTAAAAGCATGCTCCACACCTCATCCCTCTCACATTTTGGATAGCACTTCAGATTCTTAAACCTTGGATCGAGTGCTGTAGCTATTTTTAGAAATCTCATATCGGTACCTTCTTTGCGTTTTGTCAAATCTGCTGTGAAAGTGTTCTTAAAAACAAACATGTGCTGGATCATCATCCGAGACTACTATAACATGAAATATATACAGAATGCGGGTAAAACAGAGCAGGAGACATACAATTCTCCCCCCAAGGAATACAGTCACAAATTTAATTAACGCATTATTTTTTAACGAGCATCATCAGCAATGAAGCATGTCCTCTGGAATGGTGGCCGAAGCATGAAGGGGCATACGATCGTTTAGCATATCTGGCATGTAAATACCTTGCAATGCTGGCTACAAAAGCACCATGTGAATGTCCATTCTCACTTTCAGGTGACATTGTAAATAAGAATAAGGCAGCAGTATCTCCCGTCAACATAAACAAACTTGTTTGTCTTAGCGATTGGCAAAATAAGAAGTAGGACTGAGTGGACTTGTAGGCTCTCAAGTTTTACACGGTTTTGTTTTTGAGTGCAGTTATGTAACCAAAAAAAAAAATCTCCATTTGTAAGTTACACTTTCATGATAAAGAGATTGCACTTCAGTATTTGTATGAGGTGAACTGAAAAATACTATTTCCCTTATCATTTTTACAGTGCATATATTTGTAATCAAAAATAATAAAATAAAGTGAGCACTGTGCACTTTGTATTCGGTGTTGTAATTGAAATCAATATTGAAAATGTAGAAAAACATCCAAAAATATTTAATAAAATTTCAATTGGTATTCTATAGTTATAAGTGCAATTAATCACAATTAATTTTTTTAATCACAGTTAATTTTTTGAGTTAATCGCATGAGTTAACTGTAATTAATTGACAGCACTAATTTTATTTGAGAATTTTCTTCAATTTTTACTGATTTTTATTTTTACAGTTGCTGGAAATTAAGGAGCAGGAGTGGGGTTAGAACAGCACTGACAGCAGGACTGCAGTGTGCTCTGGGAGGCTCTCTGCACAACTGAAGGGCCCAAGACACAGGGGTGCAAGGTGCAGGGAAGGATGCGGTCCTAGCCCAGAAGAGTAAAGAACGCCCCGCCTCAAGCCAGGACTGCAAGGAGGAGGACCAGCAGTACTCTGTGGCCAGGGGTTCAATAGTTCCTGGCCAGGGACAGCTCCCACACTCCCAGCTGGTGAGCAGGGCTGTGACAGCAGAGCTGCAGAGGGCTCCTTGCACAGCTGTGGGGCCAGTAGCACCTCATCCCTGCAGGTGCAAGGTATGGGGAAGACTGCAGTCCTCATAGGACAGAGCAGAGACCCACTGGCAGGGCTGTCAAAAGGACAACGACGAGCCATTCAGCAGCTAGGTGGCCTCCCCTCACAGCTGTGGGCTTGTCCTTCTCCTGCTGGCCCTGGCCACAGCCTTCCCCAACCCGTGCACCTGCAGGGGTTGGGTGTCACCAGCCCTGTGACAGTACACGGAGCCCTCTGCAGCCCTACTATCACAGGAATGAGGGAGCAGGTTCACGAAAACAGGCTGCAGAGGGCTCCCTGCACTGCGACAGGGCCAGTAACACTCGATCCCTGCAGGCACAATGGGGTGGGGGCTGCACTCCCGCTGTTACAGCTGGCTACTTTTTTCATCAGTTTCAATGTGTCAGCTGAAATTGACATTTACCATTCAAATTGAATCCTGCCGAGCCTACACTCGAGTCAACATGTGATGTAGTTGTGAAAACAGCAAATACCAATCTGGGGTGTATGTAATACACGGGAGGTAAATGTCCCATTCTACTGGGCACTGGTGAGGCCTCAGCTGGAGTACCGTGTCCAGTTCTGGGTGCCACACTTTAGGAAAGATGTGGACAAATTGGAGAGAGTCCAGAGGAGAGCAACAAAAAACAATAAAAGATTTAGAAAACCTGACCCATGAAGAAAGATTACAAAAGCTGTGCATGTTTAGTCTTGAGAAAAGAAGACAGAGACACCTGCTAACAGTCTTCAAATATGTTAAGGACTGTTATAGAAAGACGACAACGATGAATTGTTCTCCATGCCCACAGCAGGTTGGACAAGAAATTATTGGTTTAATTGCTGCCAGGGAGATTTAGGTGAGATATTAGAAAAATTTTCTAACTAAAAGGATAGTTAAGTACTGGAATTGGTTACCAAGGCAGGTTGTAGAATCTCCATTACTGGAGGAATGCAAGAACAGATAAGACAAACACCTATGAGAGATGGTCTCAGTTTATTTGGCCTTGCCTCAGCATGAGGGAGGCGGACTAGGTCAGTATTTCTAACCTTTGGTACCAGCGACTGACTTGCTGCCTTCCTAAACTGTGCCAGGGAGTTCTCTGGGACCAGCACCAGCTGACAGACTGGTCGTTGAGGAACACTGGACTAGATGACCTCTCAAAGTTCCTTCCAGCTCTACAATTCTAGTATGCTATGATTAATAATGGAATAATAGACTCTTCGAACTCCCCATATTATTAAATATTAGTAAAAACTCATGAATAGGCTGCTTTTGAAGAAAGTAGGTGCAACTAAACAAAATGATCAAGGATTGCTGTATTTAATTGTTATGGTTATACGCAGAGTCATATCAATAGCTGAGGACATTCAGAATATCATCATGACACTTGTGGAAGCCAGAGAGAAGATATTTGCTGCTATCAAGGCAAGACACATGAATGCAGCAGTAGAGTCAATGTTGCAGATGTGTTGCATTTTTATAGCTCTTCATCTTCAAAGGGTGTTAGAAATATTGACTACATTCTCAAAGCACCCTTGAAAGTAGAAAGATTGGCAGACAGAAGATGTGGGAAGGAAGGAAAGGGCAGGATCATAGACAACTCCAATGTGATAGGCAGTGGAGGCAAATGGGATGCACAAATCAAGAAAAGAGGGGGACAAAGTTATTTGAAGGATGCACTTGTTCACATCAGACATTAACTAGAGGAATTACTTGGACAAGAGGCAGAAAGGGTAAACAGAGACCACTTGTTATAGAAAATGAGAGCTTGGTATGCACTGTATATGACCAAAATAAAAAAGCGTTTGAGAGAAAGTAACCCAAAGTGAACATAGATTGGTTTGGCAGGGACATGGAAGAGAGCCAAAATTAAGCTTTTTGGGACTTGTAAGTGAAAGGATTTTGATGCAGAAAAGTCATCTCCAGAAACAGAGTGGTTGGACAGTAGGAGCTCCATCAAGAGAGAAGGAAGTCAGTCAGAGATGGCTTGAGAGTTATGCGGCTGGTCCAGGATTCAAGACGGCACTGAGGTCAAGGAAACCCATGCAACAAAAAGGTTAACTGTATGGTGGGAAGTTTCCACTCTATGTCCGAAGTGGGGGAACCCACACAGACTGAACACAGTCAAGGATATTGTTGTACAAGAAGTGACTGAAGAAATGAGAAAAAGCTACTTTCTTAAGCAATCTGCTGAAAAAGGAGGTTAGAGAGTGGGCAGCAGCTAGAGCATCAAGGTCACAGAAAGGTCAAAGATACCTTTCTGACTTTCATGCAGAAATAGTGCCATGTGGCACTGTACTGTTTGCAAATTCCCTGCTGTGCATGTTGTAGCTCTAATTGAACTTAACTCTCCAGGGGGAGTGGGGAAGCGCCTGGGGAAAGCTGGCTCCTGCCAATAGTCACTGGTGCTGCCAATTTTACAGGTCACTAATTGTGAATCGAGGAAGGGCCTTGCTGCATGATTATTCTGTACAGAGTTTGCTATTGTTGAAGACGATAAGGAGCAGGGAGTGAAAAGGTTAGAATGGGTTAAACTCCTATGATTGGAACAGAACAATCCAGTTAAACCAAGTGGAGAGAAAATCCCAATAGCAGATCCAAAGGAGAAGGGGAAGCAAAGACTAAATGCAGAGCAAAATATGCCGTACTGCCTACACCCAACAAAACTCATTCCAAAAAAGACTGTGGAGAAAGGGAGGTTTAATTAAAAAAACCTCACATACACCCCTCCTCAGGGAGGAAGAAGAAAGCGTCTGCCTTCCAGTAAGAGCAACACAGCCTAGTGAGACCGGACAACCCCAGCTTATTCCAGTTCCCTCACGACTCCCTCCTACCAACACCAAATTAGTTTTCTCTCCCCATTTCCAGAGAGATTTAGTTAGGATGTGCTAGCCAGTGAAATCAAATCAAACTGCCATGGGGCATTTCATCATTTTGTTTACTGCTGAAAGGCACTTCCTGGGTGCTCAAGACCTGCTTTAAAGTGGGGAGAACAAGGTGAAGAGAGGGGAGCACACGGGCATTAGATTTCTGATTGTCACAGGCATCTCACTTTTTTTTGACTGTCTACTAATCTCTCACCCATGACTCCCTCACTCCCACAGTGTTTGCAACTACAGCACAGAAGTAATAGTTACAATACATATGCCAGCCCTGTGACTTACCCCAACAACTGCTCCCATGAAGTCCATGCTAGACTTTTACACCCTGCTTACATCAGAGGGTTTTGGTTTTGTTGTTTTTTGGTTTTGTTTATATTTCCCAGTCTTGCTAGAACAAGTTCACTTCCACCAACATTAGCAAACTAAGAGCTCTGGTGCAGACAGCTCACAAACTCCCAACGCCATTTCCAGCATCCACGTCATCTAACCCAACTGGGAGCAAGTCTAATTGAGACGGTGCTGAAAATGATGTTGGCGGTCAGACCACCCACACTGTGGAACTGAACCTTACTAACACTGATGAAGGTGAACCTGAGTTAGCAATGATGGAAATTTTAAAGAGAGGTCTCTAGACAAGACAAGATTTAAACATAACTGAGGGAACAAACTCTACATCAGCTCCTCTAATGAAGTCAATTTACTCATATGTTTGATACAGTAAACAACGTCCATGTGTGGGAGCCACATAGAAGAAGGACTCAGCTCAGGGCAAGCTGCCCCACGCTTTCCGCTCTCTGCACAAACATACAATCAGCATCCAAGATAGGAAATACCGTAGTCCTCACACATACTGAAAGGCCCATAGTTCCCCTAATTTTTCTCTATAAAACAAAGAGAAATTGGAGATTGAAAAGATCTTAGTTTTCCTTTGTCCACCACTATGGTCAACACAGGATAGTTCCCTGGCAGTTTAGTTGTAAAAGGAAGCAAGTGATGGGGTGGCCAACCATTTCCCTTTTGACTGTTCAATGGTCTAACAGACTTCTGTAGCAACTGTTTCTTGACCTTCAGCCTGCAGCTTGGGGACTGCAAACACATCATGGGAACTTAACTCGGTAAGAATCCCAATACCATCCTCCTTACCAGAAGCTGGCGGATGCACTGTCCTTTTACCTCACTGTTGCACCTCTCCCACTGTTTTAACCTCCAATCTTTCATATTAGTGGCCCTGTCTTCAGCAGGAAAAAAGGCAAAACTGTCCTGAAGATAGACATGTAATATGCTGGATGAGGAAAAGGTATTTTCTTACCATGTTAGCTAACTGAAGTAAAACACTAAGACAAGACAGTTTTAGTTTTACCACCAATTAGCAGGTTGAACACATTTGGAAACTACAAACTGCCTTGTCTTCCCTAGAATTTTATTTCGTCTTAGTTACCATGTATTAGCTAACATGGTAAGAAAACCCGTTTTTTCCTAGCATGGATGCACCCAATACATTAGGTCTGTCTTCACTGCTGTTTGCAACACCTCCTGATCTAGAATCGCCTGTGAATACAACTAACGTAAAAGTAGTGTCTAAGGCTCAACTACCAGATTACTCATGAAAAACTGAATTAAACTGGTTTTGAAACTGATCTCTATGGCACCTCAACTGGATACTTACCCCAATTTGATGTATGGCTCTTTATTACCTCCTGCTATTAAGCTCCAATAACATCATGTATAGAGTAGTAAGCCTCCCTCTGGCTGTCTTCCCTCTTCCAGTTTCATTTGGTTCTGGGCTTTGGCCCATCAACAATCCTACAAACATCATTTGTTTACTAGAAGATGTTCCATTTATTTGCTGCCTCATTAGTGCACTAGCATGAACATCTCTACATACAGAGTTGTAGGCTATTGAGAATTACACCACTTCCTCCCAATCCCATCATTATTTTTACAGGACGTATTTTGAATGTAAAAAGGTAATTTTGGTCAGAGGTATCACTCTTTGATATTAACTATACTGTGCACCACTGTCCTCTATTGCCCACGATATATACTCCTGCCCATATGTATAAAAGTTTTCCCATTTGGTTAAGTTAGTGGAGCTGTTTCTTTAGTTCACCAGGAAGAGATGTCCAGAAATGCAGTCAAAGGCCATATATTCTATTCCACAGAGGCATGAATACGTGGTGAGCTGACAATCACATTTTCCGTGAACAGATACAGTTATGGATTGTTACATCACCCTTTTTTTCTTTTTAACCAGAAGAAAATGCTTTATAAAATACAGGTTTCAGAGTAACAGCCGTGTTAGTCTGTATTCGCAAAAAGAAAAGGAGTACTTGTGGCACCTTAGAGACTAACCAATTTATTTGAGCATAAGCTTTTGTGAGCTACAGCTCACTTCATCGGATGCATACTGTGGAAAATACAGAAGATGTTTTTATACACACAAACCATGAAAAAATGGGTATTTATCACTACAAAAGGTTTTCTCTCCCCACACCCTACTCTCCTGCTGGTAATAGCTTATCTAAAGTGATCACTCTCCTTTTGTAGTGATAAGCACCCATTTTTTCATGGTTTGTGTGTATAAAAACATCTTCTGTATTTTCCACAGTATGCATCCAATGAAGTGGGCTGTAGCTCACGAAAGCTTATGCTCAAATAAATTGGTTAGTCTCTACGGTACCACATGTACTCCTTTTCTTTTTATAAAATACAGTGTATATACACACACACACTATACATTCAAAAGCACTCAGGGTATTGACCTGACAAGCATTTATAAACAAATTCAAGGTGATGTTTCCAAATGAAACATCTGGGGCCTTTCTGCATGACCGACTGCACATCCTTGATGTTCCTGAAAAAAATACGCACACCCACAATCACCACAGTGGTGCCTGGGCTGGTGCATGAAATATGATGACATCACTTCCTCTTCCTTCCTGGAATTCTAAACCATGCTGTTCTCCCCTTGCACACAACTATCATCTCCATGGTAACCCTCACCTCCTCCTGCTTCTTTAGTGGCCTCACAGAGCAGGATACAAGGTTTCCCGTTCACCTCAAAAAAAAATGATGCTTTCAACAAGAAGCAGAGCTAAATTTAGACATTTGGGATATGGAGTCTTGAAATTAAGGAAACAGCTCCATATTTCCCTCCTCCCCTCAGAATTCAGACGAAATGGGCAGTGCCTATGGAATGTAAACAACTGGGATTGCCATAAATATCAGCCCTGAACACAAAATGGAAAATTCACCTCATCCTTTCTTGAATAAGATAAATAATTGCATGGGACAAAAAAAAAACAAACACAACCCCAGGACACTGGCCACCTGAATTCTGAATCTCACCTAATTCCCAGCACGCTTCAGGGCTTACTTGAACATATGGAGGAAAGTAGTATTTTTTAAATTTCGTAAGGAACTATGTCCTGCACTTCCCCACCCAGAAATACATATTTCCTTGAGTAGTACAATGAGATTAGAGTTTTAGTTAGTTCCCAGGGAGCAAGGAAATATATCTACCTACTGAGAAGCAGTTCATATAAAGTGTTGGAGACACATATACATATTGCCTGGTAAAACTACAACAGTGAGACTGCCACGTTCCCCTCCTCCCTCAAACGCCAGCCCACACTATGGACCCTGACTTTCAGTGCAGTCATGTATTTCCCTGTCATAAGCAAAACGCGCATCTTTATAGTAATAATGCAATATTCTATAGCCCTGTTACTCACTACCTCAATCAAGTGGTTCTGTTCTATGCTACCATTAATGGACAAGGCACCAATTATAACCAAGTAAGAAATGCCCCCGAACTGGTCAGAGCCTTACAGAACAGAAAGAGTACACTAAAGACAGACACACCCCAGAGAGATATATTTTCAATATGCAGGGCAGAGTCTCAGTTCAAGTATGTTTTACTATCCAGGGAGATAGGAAAGGCTGCAAAAGACAAGAAGTGGAAGTGATGTAAGATTAATCAAAATAGCCTTCAGCCCTAATCAGAATGTCAATAATCTGGAGCAGTTAGCCAGACAAAACATGCAAGGCAGCCAGGAGCCATTAAACAAGGCAGCCATAAAACAAGGCATGCAAGCATCCATAGGGAGCTTTACTACTGTCAGGTAAAGCAGTACTGAAATCAGACAAAGCTAGCTGGAGTTCATTGGCCCCAAACTTTTTGGTGTGGTTTTCTGGCCCGAAAGAACAGGTGTCACATCTTCACAATTCCCTGCCCTACCTGCACATTCCTTGATGTGTTCCCTTAACTCCCAGTTTGTCATGCTGATATCTACCACAAATAGATCACAAATAAAGGAAGAAAGTTTATCAAATGGAGATCATCATCTTGAAATCTAAGTTTTAGAAGAATTAAAAGTGGTTTGAGGCACTTAACTTGCCCCTTAGTCCCTCTGAATTTTGTATGGTTTTACAATCACATTTTTCTATTTTTAAAAAGTGTTTATCTCAATATTTATCTTCAACTCCAATCCCTATTCCCTGGCCACTGTGGAAAAATCTCACAAACTAGAAGGGAATTAATTGACTGTACAGCAGAAACAGTGACACTGACTACAGTGCCACCAAATACACTATGTAAACAAACAGAAAAAAAGACCAAAAAAGAACATCTCTAATCTTTCAATTCTACTAGTAATCTCAAGTGTTAATAGTAACAGAAAGTAAAGTTTTAAACATAAGCACAGGTTTTAAACTGAAAGTGTCCCTTTAAAATAAACATACATGGAAAAAGAACGAGAAATATAACTTTACAGAGAGAACCATGTGAAAGCCATGCCGTCATATGGTTGTAATTCATAAAGTGTAAAAAAAAAACCAAAAAATGGATGAGAATGTAAAAACCGGATGGTAAAAGACGTCAGATTGCAGTGAGGATAGAACTGCTTGACATTCTAAACAAAGAGCTCTCAACAATCCTTGTAGTAGAGCCCTGCATAAAACTATTTTTTTTAATCCTGATCCCACCCACAAAAACCTTAGATCATGCAAAAGAGACTGATTCCCCCATGCTACTAAAACAAAAACGGTCAGTTATATTTATTTATTTATTTATTTAGTGGTAAGAATCCTAACAAATCTTTCTTAAACCGGGTAAAAAAAATATTTTAAGTCCTGTTATAATAGATAGCAAATAATTCTATCCCTCACTTAAATTTAAGTATTAATACTGTTATTTAAAAAAAAGAAAAATTTGCTTTACATTGCTGAAACTTTGAATTTGAAACATTGAAACAAACTGCTGTCGTATGTATCACAGTTGTCAAAACAAACTGCACCACAATTTTGCCTTAAAAGGTGCAGATTTTTTTAATGATTATAAAAAGGAAGTTGTTTAAAAAACCAGGAATTTTTTAAACTGCTTAAGCACCATTTTCGGAACTTTGAAACATACCATTCAAATTATTTATATGTCAGAATTATTGCTTTTTGAAAAACATTTACCAGAAAACTGCTCGCGGCACTGACAGCAAGCTGATACAACAGTGACAGTCTGCGCATATGTGACATCACAGAACAATAAAACCAATTAGTGAGATTCTCTGACCTGACTTGAGCCAGTGTACTACACCAGATTTGGAGCAAGGAAGATAAACATGTATAGGAAAAAGAAGCTTAGACAAAGTAATTAGCAATTTCTCAAATAAGATATTCTTGGTAAACTAATGAGATATTTAGTGTTTCCCCACAAATTACCACAGTCTGTATTTTTTTCCCCACTAAATCCCGCCCACAACAAAGTACATTTTACCCACTCTTGCTATTATGGCAGCGGGTCCTGTGGGACCCATGGGACCCCAGTCCCACTGCAGGGCTCTAGCTTGTAGACATTCTAGGCTTCAGAGTGACACCCTAGAATCGTTTTTTGGTTTTTTTTCCTTTTAAAAAGTTTTTATTCAGTTTAAGATGTGTTTCTTAAGCAGTCATTATGCTGCTATCACAGATCTTGTTTACAAGATTGGAAAATTTTTGCCAGAAAAGAAAACCACAACCAAAGGAACATCAGAATTTTTTTTTTTTTTTTGGAGGCAAGACATTGAGCAGATCATGATTCATACGTGTCAAAGTGAAAACATCACCCAATATAAATGCTTCTATTACAAAAACCTCTCTAAATAGATTTTATAAAAAAAAATAAAATTCAACTAAATGAATTTAATCTGTTTCTTTTTCAACGTATTTTTAGAATTGTTAAAGAAACGTACGTTTCTGCAGAATATTTTTTTCAATTTAGAAAGCGTAAGGGGTTTAAATTTATATAGTAAAAAAACCACTGAAAGCAGAATTTCTTTATAAGATTGGCCACAGCTCATCTTGAGCTGAAATACTTGCGTTCAATTACCATCATAAAATGTAAAGATAAAGATCATTGCTCTCAAACACATGGGATAGCCATCTTACTTATGCACAATATTTAAACAGCTAATTGGCTTAGAGCCCCATGGTCAGTACAACTTGCTCAGACAGGAAAGGATGTATGACATCCATTATATATGCATCCACTTTGAAAGTATGTTTGTCTTATTAGACAGATGGTGAGTATCTGTCAGTGGAATGAGCCAATGTATTTAAAGAAAATCTAGATGGCTATATGGACTCTAATACATTAAAAGGTGTATTAGTCAGTTTTGTGCTTGAGAAGTAGCCATCTATGTTTTCTGGAGGTCAGGAAGGAATCTTCTGCTAATTGTGCTTTTCTCTCCCCAGTTCGGCTATGGAGATTTTTGCTTTAGGACATTTTGGCCTTCTGGAACAAAGAGACTAAAAAAAATTCAATTTATTTAAAGCAACTTTAAATCTGAATTTTGTTAGAAGTTATATAGGCTAGAGATGACAGTATTTTCAATGTATTTCAGACCTCAAGGGCCTATGGCCTGCTTCTGGTCCTACATGAACTACGTTTGCATTATCAAGCCCCTGAGACTACTATGTGCAATGTGACAGCTATATACCAGCAGATATAAGGACATGCTGTAGGCACAAAAGTTAGCAGCACCGAATTTTTGGTAGACAATGGCGTTTCAGAAGTACGTCTTTTCTTCACTTTTATTTCTACTCATCAGGAAACATCTAAGGGTCCTACACAGACTTTAAAATCCAATGTTGAAATCACCTTTTGATACCAAGATCACATAGGGTTGATGATGAAGCATCTTGCATTTTATTTGCACTGTAATCTACCTGTCAGAGTGGATACACCTACACTGCAGCTAGGAGGTGTAATTCCCAGCTCGGGTAGACATACTACGCACTAGGTCTGCTCAATCTAGCGTGCAACAGTACAGCAGTGTGGCCGCAGTGGCCCAACACACGTACCTAGGATGGGATTGCACTGAGGCACCAAGCCTGAGCTGCTGCCCATGACGCTGCAACCACACTGCTATTTTTAGTGCACTAGCTCGAACTGGGAATTACATCCCCCAGCTGCAGTGACACTCACTGGGTTTCAAAACTCCATGTGCTTGCTCATCCACAGCAACTAGAAATTTTGGCCTAGCAAGCAAGACCAGGGAACTACTAACTCCTTCCTTGGAGAATGTGGGGAGGAAGAAGGTGGAAAGGCAGCAGAACAGATCAAGTGTTACTGCTCATTTTCTCAGAAGATTGAGGGGAGAGGAAAAGGGGAATGGGGAACAGAAGCCCTACTTGCAGAGGGGTGGCCAGGAGCACAAGGACTTCCTGCATGATCAGGAGAGTGGCAGTCCTACAAAGAAGCAGGGCAGAATTAATTCATAGTGTGCTGTGTGTGAGAGAGATGAATTGATTTATTGGTGGGAAATGAAGATGGGACAATATAAATTAAGCAAGCAAGGCTTTGTTTTAGAGTGGGTTTTCTTTTGTGTGTGTGGGGGGGGAGAGAGACGTAGCACAGACTTTTTTCAACAAGACTAGTAGGTTTGTCATAAGAACGGCCAGACTGGGTCAGACCAAACGTCCATCTAACCCAGCATCCTGTCTTCCGACAGTGGCCAATGCCAGGTGCTTCAGAGGGAATGAACAGAACAGGCAATCATCAAGTGATCCATCCCATCTCCCATTCCCAGCTTCTAGTAAACAGTGGCTAGGGGCACTTCAGAGCATGGTTTTGCATCCCTGCCTATCCTGGCTAATAGCCATTGATGGACCTATCCTTCATGAACTTATCTAGGTGTCAGGGAATTTTCCAAGCCCAGGATATTCTGAGCTGACGGAATTAGATTGCCATAAATAACTGGGGTGTCATTTTCACCGCTTCATTTTACACACTAACTTCTCCCCCAGAAACAGCGATCTCCTTTCCAAATACTCTATACCAGTGGTTCGCAACCAGGGGTCCAGGGCCCACAATGGGGCCGCGAGCAGGTTTCAAGGGGTCCGCCAAGGAGGGCCAGTGTTCAACTCGCTGGGGCCCAGGGCAGAAAGCCGAAGCCCCGCCGCATGAGGCTGAACCCTAGGCTTCAGCCACCTGGGGCTGAAGCCGAAGCCTGAGCAACTTAGCTTTGTGGGGCGCCAGGCAATAACACCAGCCCGGGCTTTTATAAGCAGAAAACCTATTACTGTGGCACAGGTGGGGCGTGGAGTTTTTATAGCATGTTGGAGGGCTGTGAGGGAGCACTCAGAAAAAAAAAAGGTTGAGAACCTCTGCTCTATACAACCTGAATTTCATCTGTTGGATACCTAACCGGCTACAGTTAACAGGTTAGATCTGAGGAGGGCCGCAAGGCCAGAATTGAAATGGTAAAGGGCTAAAAGGGGTGGGAGAAAACATGGAGCTCAGAAGGTTGGATAAAGAAAAGAGAGCCTTATGTGAGTTCCAGCGGCAAGGCTGGTTCTGATTAAGCTCGTATGATCGTGGAGCCACACAGGAAGCGCTCAGGGGGCCCTCAGTCAGCACCACCCCAAACACACTGGAAATCTTTGTGTTCCAGCAGCACCATCTGGAATCAGTCAGAACCAAGCAGCTCCCAGGCTCGCCCTAAAAAAATCATTCCCTCTTTTAAAACCACTGAGCCTGGCCCTCTTCATTCCCCTCCTGGAAACCTCCTCTCCCTGTGGCTGCAGCAAACAAAAGGGCATCTATATGAGAGAATGAAACCCCTCAAGTGAGGCTCACACAGTGCAAGGGCCCTCTCAGCTCACAGGAGTCATCACGAGATTGCAACACAAGGGGAAGGAACAAAGATAGACAAATCATTAAGGCAGAATGGGTTATTTCTCAGATCAACCATCAGTCATCTGTAAGAATCACTTCTTCAAAAGTAACATTAGTAACAAAGTGTCCAGTGCACTAATCACTTATAAAAAGATAAAGAGAGAACTTGGACGCCAATCCCAACTGTCTGTCAGTGGATACAGCAGCCCTAAAAAGGAATGAAACACCCAGAAGACCTCTCACACTGCTACTTGCTCTTTTGAAAGCTCCGGGCCAGTGCCAAATTGGCATGCAGATATGAGAAAATCCACTTAGCTGAACATAAAGGAATATTCTGCAGTATCTGCATAAAACAGAGTCTCAGTTCAGTTCTTTATGGAATGGATGATCATATAAAACCGCAGACACACACACGCACCCACCCATTACAATTAGCACTAAACTGGCAGTCTCAACAGCAGTACCAAGGACTGAAAGGGTCCATGGAGAGTGAACTACCCCTTCTTACTCTTCGAAAGGTTCCTCCCAATCAGGGCTGGGATATGCTGGCAGGAAGTGGTGTGGGTGCAAAGCTGCTTGTAACTGCTAATCCTTTTATATCCGCCCTGTGGATAAACAGACGACTTCAATCTCCAGGACTGTTAATATTGCACCTTTCACTAATACTACATTCACATGTATTAACTTGTAACATGTAGAGGGATAGCTAGTGACTGTGGCATTTTACCCAGCCAACAAGCTGTTATGCATTGACATACTCAGAGAGGTAATTCCGTTTTACAAGTTTGTAACAGTTTACTAGTTCCAGAACAAAGAAACACATGCCTTGCAATCTGCCCCATTTTCATTCAACTCCCTCCTCCAGATCAACTTTTTTCAATTAACTTTCCAGAGCTGACCCTTATTGCTAAATTGCTAGTTTAATGTAAGAATTTTTTTCAAAAACATAGCTAAACAAAAATAAAGCAAAAAACAAAACCTACCACCTGTTTAGATACCAAACCAACTGCAAACAGAAACTAACATAACTAACATCACAACATTCTACAGAGTAATCTTTGCCTTCCCCTTATGTCCAGCCTCAGATTTGGTGCCATTTAGATTGTAAGTGGCTTGTGCCAGACCCCACGTCTTACTGTTTTTATAAAGGCACCAGGCCATATACACCAATTGTGCTATGTAAAAATGTTTTCAAACACGCCCCCAGAATTCTTTTGGGCACACTTCTGTCTTTCCAACCTCTTCCTCCTTTACAAGACTGGCTGCTGCTAAACACAATTAGCTCCTCTGCCCTTAGATCCCTATACTGGAAGAGCACGGGGGGGGGGGGGGGGGGGGACATGTCCCCACTGAATAGGTCATGAATGAAAAACACCAGCCATAAATAGATTGTCCATTATGGCAGGTTATAGTCAATAACCCATTAAATCTAGTAATTGCCCCTCGCTGAGACTAACTAGGTCTTTATGCAAAGGGCAGGACTGAGTCACCACAGAGCATATGACAGCTGCAGCCACTACAGAGTTAAAAGCAGGAAAAGCCACCAACAATATTATGGCTGTCTCCCCCACTCCCATAGGAAAAACACCACCTCCCCAGAATTGTTTCAATCAAACTGAAGAACAAAGCATAAAATTCAAAGGAGGAAAACAAGACCAAAGCTTCATTCACGGGAGACTGCACGCAAAGCAGAAAGGGAGTGCTGGGAGCAGGGAAGAATTCGAATAAAGCCTGCTACAGGGAAGAAGTGCCTCAGGGAAGCAAGACAGGCCACTATAAGGAGAGTTTGCAGGGTGCCAGCAGCCTGAGACCTAGAATCTTGTCTTCACTGCTTTTAAAAAAAAAAGGGGGGGGGGGGCGGGGAGGTTTAAACCTTGTGATAACTACATGCATGAGCTCTCTCAAGGTTAACAAAAAAGGCACTTCAGTTTTACTGTGAGGTAAACTCATCAACCCTATACCCCTGCCTGCTGTTGCCCTTAGAGAATTTATCTTGCAGTAAAACTAAAGTGCCTGGTTTTCACTGTTTTTACACCTTGGGATAGCTCATGCACATTAGTTACCACAAGGTAAAAACACCAAGCTTTTTAGCAGTGTAGACAAGCCCTAAGAGAAACCATATTACAAGTGGAGAAAAGTATCCACCGGGTAACTATCCAGCCAACCAAAGCAGGACTTTTCTCATGTTTGGATCTGCACAGGAGTGCTAGTCTTGCTTCTAAGGGAAGAACAGCTGCTGCTAGAAATTCCAAGGAGAAAGCCCAAGAGATTGATTCAGAGGTGACAAAGAGACTGGGGAAGGAGATAAGAGACTACCAGTGGCACAGGGGAGGTAGTGTACTCTCCTCACACCTCTAGTCCAAACCCTGTAGACTGCAAGAATTAAAAAGAAAAAAAAAAAGGCAAAACTAAACCTAGTTAGAGAATTCTTCACAAAATTAATGCTGTTTGGCACAAATTCTGGTCTTTGGAACATATCAGGATGGGAAAAGCAAAGGGTAGTGATGGCCAGATAGGCATTAAGAGGATCTCCACGGTTAACCCAGGACTGGAATGCCAAGCAGCTGCACCGACAGAACTGCGTGAAGGCTCAGAACTGAAGTAGTAAGGAGTGCCATAGGTCAGGACTGAGGTGCAACCAGCAGACAAATTTTGTACGGTTCCTGCTTGCATCACATGTCAGTACTATCAAGCGTTCTTTTTTTACTAGCCCTAAGATTTGACTAATCTTCTCATTAATAAATGGATTTCCATACTTGGTCCAAGTTCCAGTCGCCTAACTTTAAACACACCAGAAAAGAGAAGAGATTTAAAAACCCCAGACTCCAAATTCCTGCAAGTACTGTACTGCTGAAAAGCTTCAATATTATTTTGCATCTCCCTCCGGGACAAGGCAAAAAAAAAAATCAATCTTCTAAAATCCCTGGAGATTTATTTGCATCAAGAGGTTAAATCCCCTCCCTGAACATACAGATGAAACACAAGAGAGAAGAGTTCTGAATACACTAGGCTCCTGAAATTAAAGCATCGTATTTCCTCCTAGAATGTGGCAAGTTTATCTGGAGGAGACAGAAAAGGGAGCTGGCCCTCTTGATACATACACAAACATCTTAAATTAGGTACAGAGAATTTGGCAGGACAGCAGACTCCAGAACTGGAGCAGCCACAAGACACCATGGCAAATAGCAGTTGATGGAGCCAATCTAAACTTCAGGCCACAACAAAGCATCATTGCTTTTTAAAAAACAGTTTTGTAAACATAGCCAAGGTTTTTATTCAAAGCCCTAGACAGTTGCAGTCATGTACATTCAGCTTACTTGCTCTTTCTTCTGCATGGCTGGTAAAAGATGTTCAGCCCAGGGAGCAAGATACTGGGACTCAATGTTAGGTCAGCCACCTGGTGGTGTGGAGTACCAACCACTAAACCTCCTTCTTGGAGGAATCTATCTACCCTTACCATGCATTTCAGAACAATTTCCACTGGGCCCCTAAAACTGCTTCAGGTTAAGATCAAGGACTCTATGCTCTTCTGCAATTCATTCATTCCATGTGACATCATCTTTCATCTCAGGCAAAGAAAAAAAGGAATCTACTTCCCTCCAGTCACATTTCTTGGCTTCCCTCCCTGTGCCAAGACACTCCCAATCCAACCCGTACTGTACAGAACCACCATGTGAGAAACATATCTGCTCATACTGCTCCTTCCCCCCTCACCATAAGCAGGGGACAGCTGGATACAATATAATGCAGCTCTATCAAGGAGTGGAGGTGCTCAAACTGAGTGAACTCTCATGAATGGAAGGGAATGATGTCAGCAGTATCTCTGACCTCAGCTGGGTGCCAGGAACCAAGCTCTGTTGTGCTCAGTTAATTATTGACAGAGCCTTGAGCATCAGGAGGAAATGGGCATTTCTATCAATTAAATCCATCGACACTTGGGAGTTTATTTCCAGCTCACCAATCAGCAAGGGTCCAGGGGAAACTGAGGCTGCCAGTTCTGCACTGGATTTCACACATACACACAGATTTCCTGCCTTTTGCTTCTTCATGATTATGATAGTATTATGGCTTGTTTACCAAGCACCTAGAGTACTAGCCAAAGCACTGAAGTTTCTAGCCAGCAGCTAACAGGATAAATGGCTCCCCAAGCTTGAGCAGGGATCGGTAGCACTGATTTGATGGGAACGGTTCAGAAAATCCACTAACTCATGGAGAGAGAGTTTTTTTTCCCCCTAGTAAATGGTCACGGCTTAAGCTATCAACTCCTGCATTCGCAGCATTTAAAGGTTCACATTAAAAAGTAAGGTTCTAGTCCTTCAGATTGAAAAAAATCTCCCAAACACCAACCAAATAGAAAGAGAGCACTGCATCAGATTGAATCTACTGAAAGACAGCTCCAGTCCCTGGCAGGATGGTCACACTTTGCACAGCAGCAACAGAGTGAAATTTAAAAGATGCTAGTCAGCTGACAATTTTATTACAGCTGTTCAGAATTCTATGGGTAGCAATAAAACTGCCATGAATCAAATACATTTTACACTGATGCTACTGCTGAGAAAGACTGGAATTATTCAGGATGAAAAGGGACTCAACCCATGCAAAATACAGACTGAGGCAGACTGCTCCTCATTCCCATCACCCTTGAAGCATCTAGAAGTATGTGGGGGGGAGGGAGTAGGAGATCTGCTCCTTCCTGGCTTTAGTCAGGAAACTCATGGAGACAGAGGAGGGAAGGAGGAAGAACAAGTTCTTCCTTTCTTCCAGTTAAGGCGGGGAGGGAGGGAGGAGCTTCAAAATTTAATCAAAAAGAAAAGGAGTACTTGTGGCACCTTAGAGACTAACCAATTTATTTGAGCATAAGCTTTCGTGCGCTACAGCTCACTTCATCGGATGCATCGAAAGCTTATGCTCAAATAAATTGGTTAGTCTCTAAGGTGCCACAAGTACTCCTTTTCTTTTTGAGAATACAGACTAACACAGCTGCTACTCTGAAACCTGTCAAAATTTAATCAGACACCTACAGCTAGAACCTGTACAAAAGACGGAGCAAGCAAAGTCCAGGGACAGCATCCTAGTAGCAGTCCCAGCACTCTCCTACTTCCTAGAACCTGAATGATAAAGAGGCTAAGCTTCTCACCAGGGTATTGCACCTAGACCTTGCTAGTGCACAGCCCTTTCCCCCCACCATCTTTTGCATTTACTTCTGGCTAGGACTAGTACTTTTATATGTTAAGTGTCTAATACATCTGTTAAGTCCTGATAGATAATAGGTAACCAGATCCCCACCCATTTCTCTTGGCTGTTGTGAGGATGGCAGCATTGTGGATTTCCCAGAATACTGTTTCTACAACCTGCTGTGCCCCTTTCCACTCTCCCAACTTTTTTCTGTTGGGTGGGAGGGAAGGGTTGTGCTTAACTGGTCTCAGAGAGCAGTAGTTTTCCTGTGTTTGGAGGTCCCCCTTCCCTCTATATAGTTGGAAAAGAAATGGTGTTTCTCTCCACCCTCCTCTCAACTCCTGGTTGTTAGAAAGCGTACAGGGAGAACCACTCCCCATTCTCCTGCTTATTTGGCTCTTTCTTCAGCAGTCTCTTCTCTGTAGATATATCTTACCTTCCACTCCTTTTTCTGGCTTGTGCTTTGTTACCCTTCACACAGAATCATATCTAGCCTCCTCTGCTGTTTGCTACAGACCATCATAGCAAAGTGACACTAACATGATTTTTTCAAAAGCAACAGCATCCTCCAGTGGTCTAGGGACAGGAGTGGGGAAGGAAGAAAAAGGAGAAATATCTCTTTCCCCACCACCTCCCTCTGGATTCCAAATAGCAGCAGGAGACTGAATCTAGTCTCTGTCGCCCCTGTTTACAATTCTGATCAATTTTATCATTGCCAACGGGGCCCCATGCACCAGGAAACCTCTCACCAACCAGCAGAAGAGTACGCTTATCAAGAATGGCCAACTTACTCCCAAAAAAGTTTGTTTAATTTCCATTCTGTATTTGCTTTGATGTGAACGGTTTGGATTCCTCTCTAGGATAGACTTCCATTTTCTCTAGCACTTTTCATACCCTGGGGTCCCCAAAGCACTTTACAAATCACTGAGTAAGAGCTCAGCAGTGCAGCAGCTGCACAGACTAATGCATCAGCCGTTCTGTGCTCAGAGATCATTCACACATCATCTCAAATATTAGAATCTGTTTTACTGAGAGGGAATATTGGCTGTAACCCTGGGGGTTATTCCTGTTTTATTCTTGTCAGAAATACCATAGACTCTAAATTCCACACTGGCAAGACTGATAATATATCAATTCAATGTCTACATGATGAGCCCTCTAACAGCGCAGCTAAAGGGAGGCTCTGGACAAAGAGGATGAGGCATACACAAAGGAAGGGTTGAGTTACATTACGCACTACTTTATCTGAGCAGAGGGAGGGGCCTGGAGTTCCCTCTCCCTCTGCTAGCATTAGCCAACATCTGAGAACAAATTCAGGTCACAGATGGCTTCTCCAGGAATATTTTGCAGCCATCTGAACATTATTGATAACAGTCAGAGGGACAAGGCAAAATAGGGACCACTGAGTGACAAAGATGACTCCTAACACGGCTGCTACTCTGAATCCTTTTCTCTTTGTTTCCCCAATGGCTAAGTGCATCAGTCTGGAAGTTCCCAGCAAGAAAAGTGATACTCATCACAAACTATAAACTGCACCCCTGTGAAAGTAGCTGGGAACGCTATAGCCCTTTTGTGCTGTGATCACCGGACAATTAGTGGACAGAATAAGAACTTTAAAGAGGAAACATTTAACAGTAAATTTTTTCAGACTGCTAAAACCAGCATTACAACTGATGGGAAACTGTTTCCATTTCACCAGTAGGGGAAACTCTCCCACCAGATCAGAGATGGGTAACGACCGAGGCTGCTTTGTAGCACACTGGCCCTTGAAAACAGGGGATATGTGCAAGAGATGCATCATCTCAAGTTGCAATTAAGGAATGACAAGGATAGGCTTTACAGGATAGACTTTGCTTCAAGGATAAAATACCTGCAACATAGGGTGTCGTGTCAAGTGAGAGTACAGAAAGTGGGGAATTATGGTAGGAAGGAGTGAAGAGCATGCCTCAGGAATCCAGTTGGCCTTCAGAACAAAAACCAGACATGTGGTCCTTGCTAAAGAGGAAAGTGCACCTTTATCCACCAGCCTCTTTACACAGATCAAGAGATTAAAAGGATATCAGATCTTTTTTGACGTATAGTTGAACCTCAAGTTGCATACTCACATGTACAATCAATCAAATGACCCACCATCATTCTCCCCCCCCCCAAAGCTCATATACACAGAGCACTGTGCCTGCACAGCACACAAAGCAATGGAATCAATCACCCTAGGGCCTGGCAAGATGCCCCAGAGCCACAGCGGGAATTCAATATGAACAGCAGGACAAAAAGGAGTGAATTATTCAGACATCCCGATGCACTTACAAGAGGCTGTCAAGGCAAGATAAAACCAACGTAAACTAATGTCAGCTATCCCATAATAATTTGCAGGTAGGGGTTGAAACCTGAAGTGTGGGGACACAAATTTCAAATGGAGTACTTGTTTCATTTCACTGCAGGGAGCCCAACAAGCCAAAGAAACACTTCACTTTCCAGGAGAGGAACTAAGCGTGACAGTCCTGCCAGCCAATGTGTTCTGAACCAATGCACTTACAGAAACCAGCAACCCCGACTGCCTACCCTACTATAACAACATCAGAGTCCCTGCTAATTACATACAGCTGGTTGTTCCCTCTGCACATAGCTTCCTGGGGCTTACTGCAAGGGGAAAGAGACTAAATCACGTGTTCCTGTACAGCCCAGTCTCTAGAGCTTTACACAGAAAACAGACTATTCCTAGTCATTCTCCCTCTGCAACCTACAGCCCTTCCATGTGGAAAACACAGCTACTCTGCCGCTCCAGTAAATATGGGAAAATCAGGAAAAAAAAACTGTGACAGGAAGGGAGAAGATGAGGGAGGGAAAGGTTCAAAGGACAGAGAAAGGGGAAAACAGTTTCCAAATTTCAACCTCAGATATAGTTATTACCTGAATATGGCACTATCCTGCAAAGGGAATTGAGTTTCTAGAAAAGAGGCATTTCCCCAATCACCACATTGGGCAGTCACAGGGGGACTGGCCCTTTTATGCGGTTCTGGGGAAAGTTATCGCAGTCACATGACTAGTAGGCCCTGTGGCTAAATCAGTCCCAGGCCTAGTGATAAAAGAGAAGTTTCCAGAGAGCCAAAGGAGGAAAGAATGAGCAGACAAACAGAAGCCTGCCTGCCTAGGAGGAAAGGACAGATGTCAGCGGGGCCAGCTCAAAGAAACTGATCAAGGGCTGCAGCCAGCCGGAGTTGCCGACACAGGCCCCAGAAGGGGAGCTGTAAGACTCTTGACCCAAGGAAGAGAACCTTTGCCTTGATCATAGCACAGGCCCCAAGGAGGGCTGTGGGATTCCTCACTTAAGAAGGAACAAGGTTAGGGACTAAGGAGCCAAAGGGTCTATATTCTGATAAGACTTAATAAATAAGACTCCACAAGGGGGATCCTACTTTAAGTATTCTGGCACATGAACCCTGAGAAAGCCAAGGGGAGAACACCTGCAGAACTATGGCGTGACACCAGAGGGCAAGATTCAGAATGGCCCCCCAGTTGTGGAGCAGTTATATCTAAGTGAACATGACTGCATACAAGTTTGGGATGCGAGAGACTCCAGCCTGGGTACTCTGCCCTCTCCACTCAGGTAGTCAGGCTTAAAGAGGGTGACTGCCCAGACCCCAGCACATCCCAGATACCTTAACTAATGGAATTAGTTGTAATTCTGCCTCACTGGTAAGGATGCAAGGACATTCAGAAGTGGTCAGCAAATGTTATGATGTCTCTAGAACTCTCTTCTTCTCTCCCTCTCCCCTCTGCAATGGACCCACATCTGGAAATATTCCCAAAGGTCTGGATTCTTAAACCCAGAAAAGTTTAGACAGTTCCAAGTTTCCAGGCACTCCCACCTTCAGTGTCTATTCAACTCAGCACACCCTGCCACATCTGCTACTTGCAGAGGTGAAAGCAAGCCAGTGCGGTCCAGTACACCGCTGACCATACCGGCTTCCCCAGGCCGGCAATTTAAAGGTTCTGGGGCTCCCAGCAGTGGCCGGAGCCCCAGGCCCTTTAAATTGCCAACCGAGCCCTGGGGCTCCAGGCCACCTCCGCAGCTGGTAGCTCCGGAGGTGATTTAAAGGGCCTGGGGCTCCCAGCTGCCGCTACCACAGCCAGAGCCCCAGGCCCTTTAAATCTCAATTTAAAGGGCCAGAGGATTTAACGGCCCCGCTTCTTCGCGTTGAAGCCCTGCCCCTTTCCGGTTGAGGCCCCGCCCCCCTGCTCAGGACTCCAGCATACCAGTAAGTCCTTTAAGTTACTTTCACCCCTGGCTACATGACAAAAGTGCCTCAAGGATTTCATGAGCTAAGTCCTTCTTAGCCCACTCTGGTTGCCATGCTTTTACATATCCCACGTTACTACAGCAACATGAACCAGCAACCCTCGTTTGGTGAGACGATGCGCACAAGTAGCAGTTATAGCAGCTGAAGGCAAAAGGTAGTGCCTCCTCACCAGGTGCTGAACCGATAGCCTCAAGTTGGTCTTGGCTGGAAATAATTGTTTACATATCTTATGCCCACAATGACTCTTCTATTAAATTGTTTGTGAATGAGTATTTTAAACCACGGTGGCACCAGGCTTGTGTCAGTGACCTATACTTCTCCATTTCCATCCCTGACACAGTACAGGAATAATCACTCTTCTGTATACACAAACACAGACTCCTACTCTAGCCTCTGTCCGGAAAGTGAATTGGTACCAGAGAAGTGCTGCTGAACGGGCAGGTGAAAGTGGATGGGGTCCATTGTACTTGCTGGAAGCTCTAGAGAAAAGCTCATTCTCCACCTTCATCCCTCTACAAACAGCAGACTGACAATGCACTGCAGTTTGAGCACAGATGTCCATCCGGTTGTGAAGATTCCTCTGGGGCCTGAAAGGAGCTGGGTTGCAGTTCACTGGACAAAAGAAATCCCAACCTGATCTCGAATCCACAAATAAATCTCTCTAAAATAAGAAAGATAAGGAAGCTCTCTCTGGAATCCTAAGTATTCCCTCTGTTGATTGTTATTCTAGTTTTCCAGGGCTATGGCCCATGAAGAGTTGTATAGATCTTCACAGGATCTTTGGGAAACAGCCAAGTCCATGTAAGACTGAAAGCACTAAAATTACCTTTGTAAAAACTGAACATAAAATTGATAATTTGCACATTTAGATCAAACAGTTTGAAAATTTAGATTCTACTGCAAGAACAGCAGCCAGCCTATTACGTTAACTCTTGAATTGTAAAGGAGGGGGAAGAGAAAGGAATGGGAGAGGAACACAAAGCTAACTTCTACTTTGGAACACACCCACACCCCCCTTTTAATTAACAGGAATTACTGCATCACTACATCCAGCAGTTTCTCAAATGGCATGTTGAATGTTCCTAAAGAAAAGAAAGAACAGACTTGCTGAGGGAAACAAGGAAGCTTACTCGTATGGAACTATCCCCACCCCTGACCTTTGCACCACTGCCTCCTGAATTATTATTCACTAAGCTCATCATCCATATTTGCTACCAGATCAGATCCGGGAGATAAAAACCTAAACGTAGAGAGGAAAGTACTTTTTCAAAAAGTAAGAGCAATCCTAACTAAGAGATTTAAAACAGGACACCAAAAATCTTCCTCCTCTTCCTGATGTACTCATCTCTAAGAAGCAAGAATTAGACCTTCTGTGGAAGTCATCCCAACTGAGTGAGTCATTACAGCCATCCCAGAAGGGTAAGATCCAGAGGGCAGCTGGAAACAGCTGTTGTGAGAACAACTGAAATGGGGAGTGGATAAAAAGGGAGATATCTAAAACAGAAACATGAATTTAAGGTCCAATTTTGCCCATTCTGAGAGGGCTGTATTATTTTCTTGCTTTGGCAGAAAGATATCCCTTCCACAATCCCCAGGATTGTTTCCTCATCCAAGCGGAACAAAACCGTCAAGTGGAACAAAACCATCAGAGCTGACACCATGATGAATTTCTGATCCCAAAAGAAACTCTCACACGATGGGCCTTCTGCCAATCAGAGGAGACCTCCTCCAAGTGTCTCAGAGTCATGAAATGGCATCAGTTTCCCAGAAGAGAAGGAAGGAAGAACCTTCAGAGAAGTGAGGGAAAGCCAGTGTTTTGATATCTTGAGGAGCAGGGCTTTGACAAGTGTGAATAAACTACTTCCTGTATATTACAATTCTGGGATAGGAAGCCGAGTTTCCACACACACACACACATACATTTTAGGGAACTATTGATTCTTTATAGTTTAAAGCTGTCCAGCACATGGCTCCGATTCTGCTTCTGTATATTCTCTTAAAGTCGGAAAGAAGGAGAGTTTACTATCAAAAGCATCAGGAAAAAATAGATATTGGTTGCCTTTATGACCACATGTGATCTGTGGAGACACAGAGGACTACAGTCAGCAGTGAAGGTGTTTCAGCCTTCACACACACGATACCATATCAAAAGTCTAACAGGGCTAGAACAGGCTGCTACTGGGGACAAGGCGAGCTGCCTGAAACACCCTTCTATTCCCAGTTCTCACACGCCACTGTTTCCATAATAAGAAAATAGGAATTAATTTTCATTATAACCTTCAGTCTGTTGGGCACAGCAAAAGAAGAGAAGAGGGATATTTATGGAGAAGAGGAGATGGCTGGAAAGAGGCCAGGTTCATTTCTTCAACATGTACAAAGTTTTCAAGACTCAGTTTTTGATGATGGTTTAGTAACAGAGTCAGATGAGCAGATCTGCACTGGACGGAAGTAAATCTGAATCTAAAATGAGAGATGTCCCTTCTTAATGAGAGGGGTGTGAATCTTTCCATTTGGATTAGCGCTTGAGCTGGAAAATATAACACACTCAGCCAAACCTTATTAGAAGATATCGCCAGCCTCTCTCCCCCCCATGGCTTGTTCTCTATGACAGCCAGTCTATCAGTCACACAGCTAATCAGTATGGGATACTCTCTCTCCCTCCCCCATCAGTATGCTCCTCCGACATGCAGCAGTAATTGCCTTTCCTATTAGCCCACAGCGACAACGGCTGCCATGGCAACTAGCAGTGATTTTAATAAGTCCAGTCTGTTTTCAAGGGCAGCACGCGCGTGCCGGCGGACAAGAGCATTGCAGACATGCGCTGAGGGGGAGGGGAGCCTGTCATCGGCTGGAAGGTCAGAGTTTAAAACTCAAAGGCAATCAGGGCAGCCACCAAAACAAATATTTTCTCCTCTTTTTCCACAGAGGGAAGAAGAGAGTCCAAATAACATTTTTTTTAAATATAAAGGTGAGCAGAGGAATACCAATGCCGAGTGAGCGAGGAGCCTCTGCCTACAAGAGCTATGCCCCACCTCCATTGTTCTGCACGGAGGCTAAAACCAGTATTCAGCTGTGCTGAGTGTACACACACACCCACACCCACAGAGTAAGTGTAGATACCGGTTCTCCAAACACCACCAAGAAACAGGAACTTTAAGCACTTTTGGCAGAACAGCCTCTCTTTGTGAGGAACAGCAGCGGCCACCTGGGTAGTAGAGATACAAATTCTTCAATGGCCTCTCCTTATGTAACACTACAAGAGAGTCTCTCCTTTCACTCCCCAATACTGCTGGGTTTCTGAAGTCCAACATGCACTTACTTGTTAAGATCACAGAGGCAAGGGAAGACTGTCACTGCACAGGCCTGAAATATATTGCTGCCTCCTCTCTACCTCCTGCCCCATCCCCCCACCTGTTGGCTCATGTTGCCTTTCAAAAACACAGGTATGCTGCACCCTCTCCTTCCATCCAATCCTCTGCTACAGCCAGTTCACTTGGGGGGCGGGGGGACGGGGGAGAGACGGGACACACACACATATTTACTCTTTGTTGACCATCACTCTAGGTACTCCAGACTGAGTTCTTTCAGCTTGCTTCAGCCTCAGAGACATAGCACGGCTTCTGTGGTCAGTGTTCCTAGCACTAGTGTGTGAATGCTCAAGGACAAGCCTCCATTAAAGCTTGGTCTACACTAGGGATGTTTTCCAAAACAGCATCAGCAATGTTAGGAGCGCTAGTGTAGACAGCCCACTGACTGCCACAACCATATTAGCCACATTATCAATCCTGAAAATGTCATCAGCAGCCAGTAGACCGTCCTACACTAGAAACCTTGACATTGCTAATGCCCATGTGTTGATATGACATTAACTATGGGGAGACATTTTTGAAAGATAGAGCCTTCTGGAGCTTTTGCCAGCCCATCTGTCAGCTGCTATAGAGGGCCATTTTCTGCTGTTCAAGTTGCCACTAATGTCTGAAAGTCTAGGGGCTAGAAATGGAAGAGGAGTAAACATGGAACTGGAATAAAGTGGGGAAAGTACACCTGTAAATCAGCCATGGGGTTGGGCAATTGCTCCAATCTCTTAAAACCTGAACAGCTTTCCTATGCAGAATACTCTGGCAGAGAGCAAGGAGGAAATGGTACAACCTTCTCCATCTCACCATCCATTTTTCACTTGGAAGAGAAATGGAGAAAGTCTATACACACTGCATTCTTTTAATTAGTTACCAGGTTAGAGAGATGAAACAAGCAATCTCTAGGGATAGGGAGCAGTTCCATTATATGTATTTAGTTTTAAGTGAATTTGGTGCTGGCAAGAGTTGCTGGATTTGTAGCCCCTGGAGAAAAGAGTCTTCTATTTATGCCCTGGACAGGTACAACACAGGCAGCAACAGTGCAAGCACACAGCATCCTCCTCCACTGTGTCATCCATCACTGAAGAATCACCTCTAAGAGCAAAAGGGGCTACTCACCTTTCCGTTTCTGCAGACAGTCAAAGGCGTCATTAGCGCACGTTAAGAAGAAAGGCTGGCCCAGTGTTTAAGATCCAGCCTAGGACTCTGGAGACCTGGCTTCAATTCCGTGCTCCATCACAGACTTCCTAGGTGATTCTATTGCGATCCAGGAAGTGGACGGGCGGAGCCCGCCCACTGCTAAAGGACCCCCACTCGGCCTAAGGGGAGGATCCACAGGACCTGGAAACCAAATAATTCCAGGGGACTAATGAAATAACAGAGACAGGAGCGCGGTCAAAGGGTCAAACGAAGGGAACCTGATGCGGACACTGAGCAGAGAACCCTGGACAGCGCCCACTGCTCCTCAAAGGCATCAAGGGAGCCAGTGGATGCCACCCAGAGGAACTCTGCCCGGATGCGTGAATGGAGTTAGGTAAATCACTTAGATGCTCTGTGCCTCTCTTCCCCATCTATAAAACAGGGACAACAGTACCTCCCTACCTCACAAGGGCATTGTGAGGATAAATACATCAAGATTGTGAGGTGCTAGATACTATGGTAATGGGGACCAGGCAACTACCATGGATTAGAGTAGGGGGTGGCCAAACTTACTCAGCCTCCAAGTCGCATACAACAATCTTCAGAAGTTCAAGAGCTGGGGTGTGCCTGCCAGGGCTTTAGCCCTGCAGGGAGGCAGGTCTCAGGGCTTCAGCCCCATGGGAGGTGCCTGCCCAGGCTCCGGGCTTCAGTCCTGCTCCCGCTGAAGCCCCAACAGACATGCCCTATGGGGCTGAAGTCCCAAGCCCTCCCTCCCCACTGGGCAGAAGCCAGAGGTGACACGGGGGAGGGAAGAGAGAGAGACATGTGGGGTCATGTGCCCCCACACACACACACATTTTTGCCAGGATTTGCTGGCCCCACTCAGTCACATGGTGTCGCCAGGCCCCCTCCCTGCAGGGCAGCTGCTGGAGCTGGCAAGCTGGGAACTGTGGCCATGGGGAGAGGCAGGGGCAAACAGCTGGGAGCTGCATGGATAGCTGCTGCTTTTGTTGCTGCCTCTCCCCCCAGAACTAATACCTGGGAGTTGCAGGGAGGTGCCACTGAGGGTAAGAGGGGGAGCGTGCCTGTTGGGGCATCACACAAGCTATTGGGGGGAGCATAAACCTTTAAATTGGGGCCCCCCCAAGCAAGCACCAGTTGTCTCTGGCAGAAGCCCCTAGCCCCACCAGCCCGCTGCAAGGCAGAAGCTCTGAGCTCTTCTCCTCTCCCCCTCCCCGAGTCTGGTAGATGGAGAATTGGTGGGGGGTGGGAGGGGAGCCTTGGAGGGAAGCGGTCCGTGAGCCGCACTTTAACTGTAAAAGAGCTGCATGTGGCTCACAAGCCGTGGTTTGGCCACCCCTGGATTAGAGGGATCTAAAGTGTTACAGTTTTTGTAATGTGGACAATGGCTAACCAAAAAGTGGACCAGAACAACCAACTCACTGGGGTTGAAAATTTTACTAAATAGAGGATTAATCCTACTAAGAAGAAGAAAGAAGCCTGCAAGGAAAAGGGAGCGTACTGGGATTCCTACTGTGCGGCTGTCCCTTAACCATGCTCAAAGGCTCCTTCAACCTCTGGCTAGTAGGTACCTGACAGAGGAGAGAACTGTCTCCTGCCCCAAAGCCTCAACTCCTTTAGAAGCTGATAAAGGAAAAGGAATTCAGAGGACCTCCTCTACTTTACTGTTCCCCCTGCATCCATTTTTGGATTATCATCCTCTCTCTTGAATGGTTACACAAGGGCCTCCCTTTACTGCTGTCCCTCTGCTTTACCCACAGCAGTATGAGTGTCATGCAATTATTGTCAGATTCACTGCTGCCCAGAGGGTTCTCAACTGCAGCAATGAATTGACCAGTTTTGTTAATTTAATTCTGCTTCATGGGCAAGCTGTAAGCAAGAACAGAAGCAATGGAGGTGTCTAGCAGCAGACTTAACAAGACCATACTGTATAGATTCATATTTTGTGGGTTATCTTCACAAACATAGTAGCTAGAGACTTTCTTTTTCATTCAAGTTTAAATTCTGAGGGATTTAAGGATGCAAGTCAATTTTTAAGCCCTACCAAGTAATTTCACATAGTGGACTGAACTGCCATCAGACAATGATGACTTTCAATGACTACTAATCTAGGCCTAATCTTAATTGGCACCTCGAGGTGAAAGTCTCTGGACTCTGAGTTCTATCCCCTGAGCAAGCTGCACTACCTGACCTGGCGTTCAATTGGAAAGTAGCAACCAAGAGATGAAAGGTGCCATATCTTATTCGTAATCCTGTGAGCTCTCCAGTCCCATAAACCAGCAGTTCTCATCCAGGCTATTCACAATCAATTGTATTCTTTTGCAGTATCTTGACAGTGATAGTTGCCTCCGTGATTAAATGACAAACTATATAAAATACTATGCTGTAAAGCTTTACACAACAGAGCCTGCAAAAAGACTGAGGTCCCTAGCCCCAAGATAGACTAGCCCCTGCATTAAAAGAGGACCAAAGAGGGAAGGATTCCTAACTAAGAATCGTCCATAGATCTAAAACACATCCCTTCAGCAAGTTCGTTGATTTACAGTTCAACTGCAAAGCTCACCAAAACCACACCCTGTGTGCCCACTTATGCAGAAAACCTTACCAAGGTCTGAATTCACACACTGCCCCCCAACAGCAGCAATGCCCCATAGCCACTCTTGCTGAAAGGAAGAAACCAGGAATTTAGGCCTGGGCCTTAAAATCCTGCCTCACAGTGCAAGTAAAATATTCTAATAGAAAGACAAACCAAGTAACACTCTGAACCTCTGAACTCTGCTCAGGAATTCAAGAAACACAGGAATCCAGAAATAGTCTTCTCAAAATAAGTGGAAAGGGGGAACTGATGTAGGATAATGACTATTTTAAACTAATCCAGAGGACAAAGGATGAGTGCAGAATACACGTTAGGAAAACATTCAGTTTATACACTCATGTGTGTGTTTATTATTGTAGACAGAGTTGATAGGAATGCCTATAGTTAAGGTTGCCTAACACATTCCATTATAATTAGACTTGGAAGGATCAGATTTGTATCGGTAAAGGTCAGTAAAAGTTGATTTCACTGTACACACACCCCCCCCCAAAGAAAAATATTTCCCATCAATTATACTTGAAATTTACAGATTGACAAAACAAGAAAAATGTTGCTTGAGAACTCAGAGTTTGATTTAAAGATATTTACTTTGTATATTTTGACACGTGATGTTGCCAATTTGTGTTAATCGATATAAAGCTTTACCATTTTGAATCACAACATCTACTGTCATTAAATAATTATTGTCTGACCCCTTTATTATCTCTCACCACCACAATTTCCCACAACTGTGAAAATTTAAAATCAACAAAAAAATAAAATGCTTAGAAACAAACATTGATATTATCCAGAAAAATTACCCAAAAAAATCAAATTCTGCCAAACCTAATTATAAGATCCTATTTTCAGTTGTTTATGGCTCTCTCAAAATGTAACTGTTCAGACTGAAATTTTCCATGCTAGATGTCTGCTTCAGAATTTTTAAATTTCAGCAAAAATGGTTCAATCATTTTCTAGGATTAAATTTGAGGAAAATATGTAGTTTTGTCCATGTTAAAAAAATCCATAGACTTTTTTTGAAAAGCAGTAAAGCCTCCATGCTTTGGAGCAGTCTTGAAATTTGGCAGGGGCTTGCCCTTGTTTCAGGGATGTGTATTTTGCCATCTCATAAAAATCCACCTAAATTTGGCTAAATTACAAGCCTCCAGAAAATCTGAGTTCAGTAGACACTTGGTAGCTTTTGGCAACTAACTTCTCCAAAGACTCCATCTGTATTAAGCATAAAGAAAAGGAGTACTTGTGGCACCTTAGAGACTAACCAATTTATTAGAGTATAAGCTTTCGTGAGCTACAGCTCACTTCCTCAGCATCTGAGGAAGTGAGCTGTAGCTCACGAAAGCTTATACTCTAATAAATTGGTTAGTCTCTAAGGTGCCACAAGTACTCCTTTTCTTTTTGCGAATACAGACTAACACGGCTGTTACTCTGAAACCTGTATTAAGCATGCAGCCCAGGGGTGTAGGGGCTAAGCAAGACTCTCCCTGCAACTGCTTCTGGTGCTGGGCCCAAGGAATGAGACCAAGGAGTCTCTCTCTCCTGTTCTCTCAGTGTTGCGCTTAGGCAGTGAGGAGGAGAAAGAGGAAGTAACTTGGCAGTAATTGCAGGGGGTGAGAAGCAGAAAGGAGATAGTGACACTCAGGCTGTAATTGGTACATGCTGGGGACAGGGACAGAAGAGTCTGTAACGACCAGAGACCACCCATTCCAGAACCTGAAACAAGATCCAGGATTCCTGAGTGTCAACATTCTTCTATTGTGAGCAAATAATCGTAAAACCTACTGGCAACCTGTCTCTCTTCTTCCCCTCTAGTGGCTCTGGTCCACATAGAGGCTACCAGTTAGTTACTCTGTTAGCTCAAGTGGCAGAGGTCTTTGCTGCTGATCTAAAGCTCCCAGCATTGGAGATAGGGAAAGTCCAGTATGATTCCACATGACAGAAATTGCTTTTCCAATCTTCTTTTTTAAAAAAAAGTTATGAAATTACTTCCAAAAATGCTGCATTAGCAAAATCTTAAGTTGCAAAGTCAAGAATTCAGAAGTTAAGAAAATGCCAGAATTAATGTGGTCCATGCAACCTCAATTCAGGAGCCCCCTTATGCATATGTATGATAAAATCGTTAATTACATGATCACATGCTACTTTTTGCACAATATCCCTGCCTCATTCAGTGCACAGGATGGACGGTGCTTTGACAATGAATCATGGCTGTGTACGTATATGAGGCCAGCATCCATAAGACTCTAGTTTGTTGCAGAAGTTGGAAGGCAAGTGGTGAATGAGGCAGGGGATTGCAGGAAAAGAAAAGATGACTTTGTGGTTTAGGTGTGCGAATACTGCCCTGGAGAAATAGATTCTATCCCTGCCTATGACACAAAGTTTCTGTGTAATGCTGAGCAAGTCACTCAAACCAAACTTTTCACAGGTGGTCACTAATTGTGTGTTCCTCATTTTTTAGGTGACCAATTTGAGACAGAGGATCTGATTTGCAGAAGCGCAGAACACAACTGCAAGTGAAGCTGATTAGAGCTGTGCATTGAACATAAAAAATTCTAAGTACTCTGAAAAAATCAGGCCTTAGATGTCCCGAAGCAGACACCCAAATTTAGTTCACACTTTTGACAATCTCTTTGTGCCTCAATTTGCCATCTGTAAAGTAGGGATAATACCTCCCTATGGCACAGGAGTTGCTGTGAAGATAAGATCATTAATATCTGTGAAATATTTAGACACTATGGTGAATACTTCTATAGAAAAGCCCATGAGGAAATTAATTTTGTATTCAGTGCAGGGTTTGGATGGTGTGCAATAAATAATACATAGGGCCACACAATGGATGATGACAATAAAAAGCAATATTGAATAGCTACCCCTTCAAGATCTGATCCTGCACCCATTTTAGTCAGTGTCACATCTCCCACTGATTTCAGTGGCCCCAGTGAACACTGTCCAAATAATATGTGATCATGTAATTAAAAGTGTACCATAATGCATACACACAAGGGAGCGGAATTAAGATTGCAAAGGCAACCTCCATTCTTGCATTTCCTAACTTCTTAGTGCTTGACTTTGCAATTTTAACTTTTGTTCACATATTGCATACAAAAACACTATGTTACAATGGCAGAGTTCCAAAATCATGCTTTTCTTTAGTAAGACATTCATGGGATTCAGTTAGCAGCCAAGCCATAAACACATGTGTGTATGCATCTGTGCTCCATTACAATAGTTTCAAAACAAATGCATCATCTTGCTACTTACTTCACACAATCCCTCACTGCTGGAGCCAGTGTGTTATGATAACGGAGATTTCCTCAAGTTCCTACAAGTTTTCAGGTCTGGACTAGTGGGAGTTCTGGCATTCTATATAGGAGACCCAAGTTCAAGCTCCAGTTCCACATTTCCTGGACCAACATGGACTGGAAATAGACTGTTCTCAAACATCCCAGATCACCCAAGGGTTTGAGCACTCATGTTAGAACCCCAGCCCCTCACTGACTAGATTGGCAGAAGCTGCAAGTGCTTGTTGTGAAAGTTAACAAGCAAGTCTTCACTCTGAGCCCAGAATCCTGGGGGAGTGCCACAGAAAGAGACAGTTTCCTGAGAATCCCCCAATACTCACAAGAACGGAGAGGTGCCTATGCAACATCCTCCATGCCAATGAGCATGAGGCTTTCACTCAGAAGTAAAAAGGCAGCAGAGGAAATTGGAGAATCCATACACAGGCTGACTTGGGAGGGGGAGACCTCATCACCAGTACCTTTTCTGGGATAAGACTGATCTAGAGCACTGGTTCTCAACCAGGGGTAGGCGTACCCCCTGGGGGTACACAGAGGTCTTCCAGGAGATACATGAATTCATCTAGGTATTTGCCTAGTTTTACAACAGGCTACATAACAATCACTAGCAAAGTCAGTACAAACTAAAATTTCATACAACTTGATTATACTGCTCTATGTGCTACATACACACACACTGAAATGTAAGTACAATATTTATATTCCAATTGATTTTATAATTATATGGTAAACAAGAACATAAGCAATTTTTCAGTAATAGTGGTTGTGACACTTTTGTATTTTTATGTCCGATTTTGTAAACAAGCAGTTTTTAAAGTGAGGTGTAACCTGAAGGTACACAAGCCAAATCAAACTCCTGGCAGGGATACAGTAGTCTGGAAAGGTTGAGAGC
Source organism: Lepidochelys kempii (assembly GCF_965140285.1). NCBI lineage: Eukaryota > Metazoa > Chordata > Testudines > Cheloniidae > Lepidochelys > Lepidochelys kempii. The sequence continues at coordinate 257,412,509 of NC_136380.1, forward strand.
CACTGATCTAGAGGGCAGTGCTGAACCCTCAGTAGTCTATGGCCATCATCTTCATCATCATCATGTTCCCATTACGCCTCGGATGTTTAGGGCAGCGACGAAGCTCCTCCACCCCTGTCTGTTTCTGGCAAGTCGTTCAATGGTTCCCCAGCTGCGCCCCAGGTTTTTCAGCTCGGCTTCCACAGCTCTTCACCATGTTGTTTTCGGTTGGCCTCATTTTCGCTTGCCTTTAGGTGTCCATCTTATTGCTACTCTGGCGTTGGAATCAGTTTCCATCCGAAGCACATGGCCAATCCGTCTCCAGCGCCTCCTGGCAATGATGGTGCTCATATTCTCTTGACTGCACTGTGTCAATAGATCTTGGTTTCAGATTGTTCTGGGCCAAAAGATACGGAGGATTTTTCTGAGACAGGTTGTATGGAATGAAGATAGTTTGGACATGTCATACTTTGTCATTCCCCCGCATTCTGCACTCTAAAGTAATGTTGAAAGTACACAGCTCTGATAAATCTTGAGTTTGGTTTTGCTTTTGTATGGTAGATGCAGCATATTCTAGATTAAAGCTCCATTCCCACCCCCCTCAGAGAGGAAACTGCAACCACAGACAAATTATGTACCTGTGGTCCCAGTTACTGCCTTTTGCTATTATACTCAATACTAAATTAAGACTTAAGTGAGGCCTTGGTGGAACTTCACTCCTGGGCATCACCCCTGATGGTGGCAATTACCCCAGATGTCTGCAAAATTCTTCTAAAATAACAGAACAGGAAAAGCCTTGCAGAAAGCCTCAGCTAACAGAATGCATTCCAGGCCCTGGGAGGAGCCTGATCTAGATCCAGATCCCAGAATCTCAAGCGCCTCTAGGGAGGATAATTTGATATTCACAACACAGAAATGCGATAAGATTATTTCTTTAGCTTTTCTGTTAGGATTTTAGCCAAAAATAGAGGGAAGGGAGAGGTTTCAAAACCATCCCCCTCCTCTGCTTTTTAGTAGTATGGGTTTGTCCCATCTTTGCACTAAATAGTATTTTTATTCCAGTTGAGGCAATTATGATCAGGCAAACCAACAAAGCCATAAAGGAAAATAAACAGTACTCGTCTAACCTATGTCCCTGGAAAAAAGCATCCCAATTATCCTGTGCAAAGAATTCTCCCTTGGCAGAGGCAACAGGGACACACACAATCAATCACACTGGTAAGCAAGGGGCGGGGGTGAGGTGGTTAGTCTGCTGTAGAGGAGACTCATCCAAGCAGAAGTCTGAGTCCCACACTTCCTAAGTCACACAGACTGGAAACATCCTGTTCCCACATACCCCAGATTACCAGGAGGTGCTAGTATACTTGATAGGGTCCCAGTCTCTCAGTGACTGAGCCAGCAGAAGCTTCAAGAGCTTTCTTTGCACTGCCCTATAGGAGGCCCACCTTCAAATCTGGATACCATTCCTCACAAAATAAACTAGGAGCATCTTCCACAACTCCTGCTGCCTTAACACATGTTAAGCCACTTGAGCATATCATATCTTTCCCATACAGCTACTGTCCCATTCCAGTCCAGTCCAACAACAGAAACACTCTGGTAGCGTTCACTAGGTACAGTAGGTCTGCATGACAAGGCAGATGACGATGGTACTGGGATCGTTCACAAGCTTCTGCCTAAAAATATGGAGACAGCCCACAAGTGAGAATCCACATTACAAAATGATCAGACAGACTCTTTTTAAGTAAAGCCCAGTGCATACAAGGGTTGCGATAGGTTGAGTCAACATAGCCATAAGTATAGAAATGTGTGTGTATCTGCAAAACTGATACAAAGAGTGGGGGGGAAGTGTTTTGAGAAAATGCATACACACATACAGCTGATGCACATCTTTCAACAGAGCATTTTTCTTGAATTCAGAAGTGACTGTGGTCAAAATGAAATTCACTGGAGAGCAGAGGGCGTTAATGCCCAAAACTCAGCCAAACAGCTTTAATCCCTAAACTGTGGGATTATCTCATGACAGCTACACTCCAGAGTCACCTCAATACCACTGCAAAATGTAGATCAACAGAATGCTTCACTGAACTGGAACTGGTTAGCTCTAATTGCCTCTCTCACTTTACTTTGGGATGCTCTTTTAATCCCTTAGCTGAAATATCTCAGAAGAGGCTTTTTACACACACACATAAATGCAGTCAATTAATATTTCATATGGGGAAATTAAATATTAGGTTGCCATGCCACCCAAAGCACTTGCTAATCTCCTCCCAGACCTTTTGCTCTCTTACTTTTACACCCAGTTATACAGGACAGCTCAAACTTTATCAGACTCACCAGTTGACTGAATGAAAAAGTCTTGCCTATACTGAGAATTTTCAGCACTTCTCCCACCGTTAGTCCAGCCCCAGTTTGATCCTAGCAGTACTAGCAACAGTGGAATCACTAGTGTATACTAGGCATTTGCATTTTTTCAGCTGTGTCATCTGCACCACATGTACTCTAATGTTTTCACTATAATGCTAGACCAACAATGGGAAAATCCTCCGTGTAAATACAGCCACAGATAGAGATTGGAGTAAGGCAGGAAGCCAGCATGTCACTCTGGCTTCTTACAATCCTCAAGTGACTAGCGCAGGGGTGGGCAAACTACAGCCCACGGGCCGGATTCAGCCTGCCAGCCATTTTAAGCTGGCCCTCGAGCTCCCACTGGGCAGGATCTGGGACTTGCCCCGCTCTGGCGCTCCAGCCAGGGAGCAGGTTCGGTGGCCGCTCTACACGGTTCCCAGAAGCTGCAGCATGGCCCCCCTCTGGCACTCCAGCTGGGGAGCAGGGTCAGGGGCCGCTCCATGCGGCTCCTGGAAGCCATGACATGGCCACCCTCTGGCTCCTATGCACTCCAGTGGCCCACTCTGACGCTCCAATGGAGAAGGGACATGCTGCTGCTTCTGGGAGCCACTTGAGGTAAACGCTGTCTGAAGCCTGCACCCCTGAGCCTCTCCCCACGCCCCAACTCCCTGCCCCAGCCCTGATTTCCCTCCCGCTCTCCGAACCCCTCATACCCAGTCCCACCACAGACCCCGCACCTCCAGCCAGAGCCCTCCCTCCCCTCCCCCAGCACCAGAGGGGCCCCCCCATCACACCCTGAACTCATTTCTGGCCCCACCCCAGAGCCCACACCCCCAACCAGAGCCCTCATACCCTCCCACACCCCAACCCCAATTCTGTGAGCATTCATGGCCCACCATATAATTTCTATTCCCAGATGTGGCCCTCGGGCCAAAAAGTTTGCCAACCCCTAGACTAGTGCCTCCTTCTCAACAACAACTATAAAAACTGTGAACTCAAGTATATTGTGAAATGGAGATTCTGCAAATGAAACCACTGGAAATAACAGAGTAGCACTCACAGGGGAAGCCTGGAAGGCCAGCATCCTGGTCGCATTGTGCTACCCTGGTTATGAACCTCATTGGCTAAGTGGGCAATAAAGTTTTCAAAATGACCACAGTGATCCCAGGATTTCTGTAAAATGCAAACATCCAGCTGTTTCTAATTGGAAATATTATAAACTAATTGTTCATAGAGCACCCAACCATATATGGAAAGAAAACAGCCCCCAGAAGAACCAGACCTTGATTTAGCTTCTAGACTTGCAATTCCAGCTATCACCTTTAAACATACACCTCTAAAATCTAGATAAATAATGACATACTCTCTTGGTGTTCTACTGCATCAATCTGATTTGTGGGGGTGGGAATTTCCTATCTTCCTGAATGAGGAGGGAAAGAGCCAGCTATAAAGAGCTCCCGGCTTCTCTACTGGTCACAGCCTTCAGTCTATTCCCAAAGGTTCCCTTTAAACTTGGGGAAGAATATATAAAACCGTCCCAGGTTTTCACCTATGAGGCAACTATTTAAGCTCATACCAAAGTGGACACAAGAACAAATGGATATAAAGCAGCCATCGGGAAGTTCAGACTTGAAATTAGAAGATTTCTAACAGCCTTCCAAGGAAAGCAGTGGGAGAAAAAGACCTATCTGGCTTCAAGATTAAACTCGATAAGTTTATGGAGGAGATGGTATGATGGGATAACATGATTTTGGCAATTAATTGATCTTTAACTATTCATGGGAAATAGGCCCAATGACCTGTAATGGGATGTTAGATGGGGTGGGATCCGAGTTACTACAGAGAATTCTTTCCTTGGTATCTGGCTGGTGAATCTTGCCCATATGCTCAGAGTTCAGCTGATCACCATATTTGGGGTCGGAAAGGAATTTTCCTCCAGGGCAGATTGAAAGAAGCCCTGGGGGTTTTTCGCCTTCCTCTGTAGCATGGGGCACTGGTAACTTGCTGGAGGATTCTCTGCACCTTGAAGTCTTTAAACCATGATTTGAGGACTTCAATAGCTCAGACATAGGTGAGAGTTTCATTGCAGGAGTGGGTGGGTAGAGATTCTGTGGCCTGGATTGTGCAGGAGGTCAGACTAGATGATCATAATGGTCCCTTCTGACCTTAATATCTATGAATCTATGAAACTGTAACATCCATAAAGAGATTCTAAAAAAACCCAGAGAACAAAAGTCAACAGAGAAATAATTATGAACCAGAGGAATTATTATGCACCTCCACATCAGCATGAATATGACTGTCCACATCCAAAACCTTCTGCAAACCCACAGTCTCCCAGTTAAACTCCCTCGACATCCCTCACTGAATCTCAGACAGGGGTTATTACAGAAAATGAAACTCAGTTCTATCGTAGAATATTCTACATTCCTGGTATTCCTCATACAGAGATGGCCACTGACTAAGTGACAAAAAGGAGGAAAGTCCAACCCCAGTGTGCACCTTCTATAGCATCTCCTTAAACCATCTGCTCCTCTTTGTAGGAGTTAAGAGGACCTGGTAACCAGCCAGTTTCCTAGGAATGAACCCATACCATAAAAGGGTGGATCAACCTGACTCTTCCTACCTATTACAGTCCCAGTCAACTTTTCTCCTTCAGAATCCAACCCAGTCTTTGGAAATTTGTTACCAGAGATGCAAGAATGGCAAGAAGGAGAAAAAGCATCATTAGCATTGAAAATATCAGTGGCCTGCTTAGCACACACCTTACTTAAAGATCCATTAACGCCCAGTTAGATTTATAGCTGACAAGAGGCAATTCCTTTCACGTGCCGCAGAGAGATACGGAATGCACGTGACATATGGGTCGTTTCCAAAAGAAATGTGCTGTAAAATAAAGTCTCCAGCCAGACTTTAGTAGCAGATTCATAGTACCCCCACCGGTACCAGGTTCCTCACCCACAGAAGCAAAAATATTTTAATTCACAAAACAAGGCATGTCCAGATAGAAAGTTTCCCCCAGATTAATTGGAAAACACAAAAGGGTGGCATGGGTGAGTAATTCAGCCCCTTCACAGGCCAATCAGAAGAGAAGCACTTGGACATTTTCTCCAGCGGTGGCCAAGAACCTATGCATCCCACTCAGCTGGCATCCCTTTAATGCCACAATGAAGAGGGCATGGAGGACATGTCCAACCCAATGTTTTCCATGCTAATGATGTTTTTCAATTCCATTCTTCTCCCCACATTTTCTCCTAGAGAAGGAGAAAGAGTGCACACTTCCCAGTTCAATGCCCCATTTCTCTCCTCCACCCCAGCACAAAAGTAAAAGATGTGCTTGTCTCAGTGGCACTCTTCCTTCAATCAGAACAACAGGCAACCTCTTGGAGAAGTAGTGGACCAAGGTGTTTCAAAGGCAACTTCAGAGGGACTGGTACTCAAGTGAATCAATGAATCACTTCTTCAGAACAGCAAAACCCCCAGAAAAAGAGTTACATTCTTACACCACAGTATTTAAATGGTTAATAGACAATGCAACAATGCACTTGGGACTCTGTTTAAAAAGTTTGCAAACGCATCCAAGCCCTCCCAGAACACATTACTGGTCCAGTATAGCAGATTTGCCACTTACAGGCCACAGGGAGTTTGACAGAAGCAGCTTATGTTGGACCTTCTGCTGTGGCTAATTCTTTCCCCCTCCCACAGCCTCATTAACAGAAATATGTCCCAGATTCAGATACCAGCTATGATCCGATTTGTCCCAATCCCAGCTCAAGCGGCTTTACACCACCCTACTAACAAGATCAGCACCGGCCAAACAGGGCTTATCCAGGCTGATCAGAGATGGATTAGATAATGAAACCCTAACTGTATAAGTGGTCTGCTAGTGCCAGGGTTGAAAGAGAGTGAAGAATAAGAAACTCAACATACTTAGGGGTTACATTAGCACCTAACGCACACTTTGTCCCCAGTATTAGCCTCTCAATATCCAGTTACTATCTTGAGTCTCTCTTTGTGACCTAGTTTTTCAATTCTATATACACAGACAAAAAAGCATCATTAAGTTTATGGAAGAGTTAAGATTTTTCAGTAATTGGGAGTTGATTTATTACAACATTACATTCTTCTTCCTTATTCACTGTCTTCCTAATGGTGACATTAATACATAATGCTCTAGCATAAAGGAAACTGATAGATATGGCAGTTCAGGACTCCTTCACAACCTTTACAAGCTCTACAGGCACAGAGTCTCAACGTTTTGAAGACAGCAGCTGCTAAGCTTAGTACCTCTCGAATAGTAACTAGAGAATGTAAAAGACCCGCAGGAGCCACAACGTAAGGTCACTGGCTTCAGATTATAGCTTCCATAAAACCTCCGATACTTACAGATCCGATATATGTGCAATTCACAATTCATAATTTCTGCAAGCATCATACCTAACTTATACATGGAGGATTTTCTAAAAAATTAGTGATTTCAAAAATTAAAAGTGTCTGGGCACTCTTTCTCATGATGGAAAATCAAGTATTAAGTTTTTATATTAAGGCATTGTAGTTATAAGGATAAATTTCCAAAACATTAAGAACCATCAATTTTTCTAAAAACAATAACGCAAAACTTACTTGTCTGATTAGCCTCAAACTTTCTACTGGCCCAGTCCCAACTACCAAAAAAACCTTCCAAAAAATAAACAAACCACTCTCCTCTGGCCTAAAAATAACCATGTGAAACTTCAGACCAAGAGGACTTTAACTGTAATTTTTTTCCTGTGTTGCTAGAATTGTATGTCTGCCTACATTACCAGTATGGAAAACATTCATATCTATTATTATTCAATATTTTTATTGTGGTAGCACTTAAAGGCCTCAAAAAGGGAATAAGGTCCTATTATAATAGGCACTGTACACACACAACAAAAATACATTCCCTGCACAAATTTAGGTAGGTCTTTTTCTACACAAAAGTTGCACCAGTTCAATTTAAAACCTGAGTTTATTTAATTTAGTTAAATCAGAGCAAACTCCTGTGTGAACAAACATATTGGTAAACTAACTGTAAACCAAATTAGCCACCATTATTTAACCAAACCAGTGCATCTCATGTATGTACACGAGACCAATGACATATGCCCTGGCTTTCAACTCCTAAAAGCTAGAAGAAGTTCATATCAGACTGTTCACGTATTCATTCATAATTACCAAGCTACATGCAACATACAAGGTTCCCTTCTATTCTGAGCAGCTTTTCTAGTGCACTCACGCATTGTCTTCACACTTCAAGACCTCTATACCAGGTAAAATATCATTGCAACCAGGGAGAAAGAGGTAAGTGTGTGCTTCCTGGCAGCCTCTGGAGGAGCAGGGGGCATTTCAAATTGAATGTGTGATGTTCCAAATCAAGTTCAGTTGATATAATGGTGTAAGAAAGGAGGGATATGAGGGAAAATGGGGGGTGTGAATGACGAGACAGAGAGAGAGATAAGAGGGTAGGGCCAGACACACAGGAGATCTCCAAACAAATACTTCCTGCTGCAAGGTAGTTTAAAAAAAAAAAAAGCCTCCAGCATCCGATCTGGAAATAACCATAAAATAAAAGTGAAGAAAAACCTGTATTGGCACTTGGGAAGTGCTCAGGAGAGAAACATGTTATCTCCCTTCAGAGACTATTAACAAAAACCACAAACCCAAGCAGGAATGAGAGCAGAAAAAAATATGATGAATAAATCAGGTTGTTTTCAAAGAGCTCCAACACATCCAGTGCAAGAAACAGCAGCAAGAAGCACTGAGACCACCCGCTTACTTCTCTAGCAGAAACGCATTGTGTAAAATATCTCCAGAGAGAAAATAAAAACACTCCAAACAAAAAGAAAAGGAGTACTTGTGGCACCTTAGAGACTAACCAAAGCTTATACTCAAATAAATTGGTTAGTCTCTAAGGTACCACAAGTACTTCTTTTCTTTTTGCGAATACAGACTAACATGGCTGTTACTCTGAAACTCCAAACAAATGCATCTGAAAAAGGAGAGAACATTTCATTAATGATAATCAAAACAAAAAGGGGCAAGAAGATAGAAGAATCTTTCATGTGCTGACATGTCTGCCTTCAAACTCTAATAATAAGAGGTAGCGCTCTTTTTGCCAATCTTGGGAACAACCCACATAGGATGGTCTTTTGTTTATCAGCTGCACCTCCAATTAGTCATTATTTACAAACACACAAGAGCAAGATATGGCTAAGTGTAATTGATTATTAGAAATACACATGCAGGATGGCAGAAACATTTGCCTTTGCCACTCCCGTCTGTAGCATCTCCCAGGGCAGCGCTGCCATTACACAGTATACAGAAGCTACAATCAGATACAGTACACAGAAGCTACAGTCAGAGGGAGATATCCAGCCATGTGGGAAGGAAAGGCCCAGTGAAGAACAAACAGCAACAAGACTGTCCCCAGGAGAAATGTACCCTTGATAAATTAAAATAGTTCATTGTGATGACGTGCCCATGTGAATTCATAAACTCATGCCCACCTATACCTATGGGAGAACAGGCTCTAAGATTACAGACCAGATCCTCCTTGTTCCTTCATGTTATCCAAGACACCTCTGCACCATACACTGAATACTCCAACCCCAAAATCCCTCTTCCAATCCTGTAAACTAGCACTGAACTCTTATTTTCTATATTCTCCCATTCATTAAAAACTGGAAAAAGCAGAACAAACAGCAACAACAACAAAAGTAGTAAATGAAGTCCACAATCAGCAGCTGTCACCAATCTGAGGCACCCAAGATAGAAACAAGCATCCAGTGACTCAGTGCAACAAACATAGTGATTTGGCAAAAGAAAATATGTTAAAGGAGGGCAGCCCCCACACTGGATGCCAACAATTCTACAACGTTCTTTGCAGTTTTAGATATTACTACACCTTTAACATAGGAAAAGTCAGTACTTAAAAATCAAACTATGGGACAGAATGGCATATTTTTAAGGTTGTGTTATTTTTTTAATAAATAGGCATCTGGAACAGTAAAAGAGATCAACTTGAAAATATCAGGTCTGAAAACCCTATACATTCTCTTGTTATAATAATAATCTGAGGTATTATTTAATAAATAGATTAACAAAAATATGTATCTATTTTGTTTACATTGTGCATTTGAAATCACTTTGCATCTAGTCAGTTTCACAATTTCTCTTGTATAGCCCCCTCAGTTTCTTCATTGTTGAGGAGACCCTTACAAACATCGGGGGAAACAACCAACCAAACAAAAAACTGTATAATTTGTTTTTAAAAGGAATTTTAAAAAAATAAGCCCATTTATTTAAGAGCGCACTAGCAAAAATAACAGTTTGAAAAGTAAGTGTCCCTTTAATCGAAACACTGAAATCCTTAGGGCCACACTCCAGAACCAGCGTGTATTATTCTCCATTAGAAACAGTAACTTTTTGGATTCTGTTCGGCACTGGGACAAGGAAGGGCGAAAACCGCTCTCGGAAAACTGGCTTCATTTCTGCTGTAGGGACCATGAAGCTGCGGGTGGGGAATTGACCCACGACCCAAATCAATCCCACGACCCAAATCAATCTCATTCCCCTACCTGCCCAGGGCCAGCCCATGGCCCCCTGCTCCGGAGAGCGTCCCATCCCTGCCCAGGCCGGCGCCCTGCTCCTCCAGCACCGGCTTCCTCCTTCCCGCAGCCTACCTGGCCGGCTGCTTTCCCCCAGCTCTCCCGAGCCGCTCCCCCACAGGATCTGGTCCCGATCCCGCCACTCCTCCGATGCAAGGGTCTCGCTGACCCACACAACCCAGTTACGGGTCCCCGAGCTGGCGGGCGCCCCCCGGAGCCTGCACCAACCCTCCTCCCGCTCCGGCTCCGCCTGCCGGCCCCCCAGCGCAGCCTGCCCGGGCCCCGCTACCTGCATGCCGCCGCCGCCCGCCTCCGCCTCTGTCCTCAGCCGCTTGCAGAGGCCGGTCTCGGCGCCGTCCCCTCCGGGCATGGGCTGCTCCAGCTCCGGCTCCCGCTTCACGCCCCGGGGGGCTCCGCCGCCGGGGAGAAGCTGCTGCTGCTGCTGCTGGGCCTGGGTCCCCTCCGCCATCCGAGCCGGACCCCCCGGCCGCCCCGCGTCCCCTGCGGGAGCCGCCGCCGCAGCCGCGCACGGGCGATAGGGTCCCCGCTTGTCGCGCTAGCCCGGTGGCGCTGCGGGCCCGGCGCAGCCGGGGCAAGGGTCAGGCAGCGGGCTCCGGGCGCTCAGGAGCAGCGGGGTCCGTCCCGCGGCAGCCGCTCTGCCGAGCTACTCAGGCACTGACTCGGGCCGGCCACTGGGGAGGGGGCGGGGGCGGCGGCGGCGGGAGCAGCAGCCGGGGAGGGGAGGGGAGGGGCCGGAGCCCCTCGGCTCTCTCCGGAAACGCCGGCTCGGGAGCCGAGGCGGCACGACCCCCGCTCGGCAACCTTCGGGAAGGGAGGGGCGGGGCCTCGGCAACCTTCGGGAATGGGGGCGGGTCCACACACGGGGCAGGGGGTACTTCGAGCCCGGGTGCCTAGAGGGCGGGGCGGGGCAGGGCAGCGGGAACCTGGGCCAGCTCTGTGGCCCCAGGGGCGGGGTCTTCTCTGCCCCATCAGGTTGCCCGGCTCAAGTCCAGCACCGGCGCGCTCCGCCGCTGCTTTGTGTCATGCTCCCTGCACCCCACTCAACTCTTGGGCCCGGGAGGGCGGAGGGGGGTCCGTGCCTGCCTGGGGGTAGTTTTCAAGGTGTGTTGCCTTTTAACCTCCTGGCATATGTGCATGCTCTCACGTTATGAGAAACAGGAGCCCCCCACATGGGCCTAGCTTATTATTCACTCGTATGTGTATCCCCCATTGTTTGTCTCCTGGCTGGACTACACAGTCCCCATCTTTTCAGTCTCTCTTCATACATAAATCTGTCCAGGTCTCTACTCATTTTCACTGCCTGGCTCGGAAATATCTCCCTTTCTGCTACATCTGTTTGAAGTAGGATGACCAAAAGTGAACACAGCACCTTAGGTGAGGGCAAACTCTCAATTTACATAATGGCATGAAAATTGGGGCTGTCAATTAACCACCATTATCTAAAGTGAAACAAATTAACTAGATTTTTAAAAGTTGCAATTAATCACAGTTTTAATTGCACTGTTAAACAATAATAAAATACCCATTTGCATTTATTATAAATATTTGAGGTTTTTCTACCTTCTTATATCTACTGATTTCAGTTACAACACAGGATAAAAGTGTACAGTGCTCCTTATATTTATAGTTTTATTATAAATATTTACACTGTAAAAAAGAAAAAAGTGTATTTCAATTCACCTCATACAGGTACTGGAGTGCAATCTCTATCGTGAAAGTGCAATTTACAAATGTAGAAATATTTTTTACATAACTGCACTCAGAAACAAAACAGTGTAAAACTTTAACGCTTACAAGTCCACTCAGTCCTACTTCTTGTTCAGCCAATCACTAAGCCAAACAAGTTTGTTTACATTTACGGCAGATATTGTAAACAAGAAGCAGACACCATTATCACCTGAAATCAATCAATAGATTTGAAAATGTAAAAAAAAATCAAAAAGAATATCAAATTAAATTTGATATTATTGTTTAACTGTGTGATTAAAACTGTGATCAATAGTGACTTTTTTAACCTCACAATTAATTGTGATTATTCTTTTAATTGTTTGACAGCCCTAATTGAAATATTTTCAGGCCTGTTCTTTATATGATACGACTTTACTTGTTTTTCTGTCCACTGCAACACATTATGAAGAGGTTTTTGCTGACTATTCATAATGACTAGATCATCTTCCCATGTGATTTAACAGTTGACTTAAAACCCAGCAATGTGTATGAGTAATTCAAATCATTCCTTCAAATTTGCTTCTCCTGGCATTTCTTAATATTTAATTTCATTTACCACTGGGCTCCCATTCACCTGTCTTTGTTAGGTACATCTGGAGTTTGTTATTCTTATCTAGTCTTGACTAGGTAGTCCTGAATAAATAATTTTACAATCAGGTGCAACATTTGCCACCTCACTGTTCATCTCCTTTTCCAGATAATTAAACATTGAACCTAGAAAGAAATCTAAACGTGTACCAGTGTTAATCATTCGTCATCTTGAAAACTGACCATTTTTTTCTACTCTGTTAGCTGTTGCTTCAGGCTTGTTGACACAGGAAAGTTTTATCAGTTATATTGGTATAATTTTACCAGTACACTTATATCAGTATAGTTATACCAGCACAACTCCATGTGTGGACACTCTTATTCCAGTTTGAGAGTGGCTTTTTCTGGTTTATCTTAAAACCCTTTCTAAAATGACATAAGCTAAATTGGAAAAAAAGCACTGTTAGGCCTGGTCTACACTTAAAACTTCTATCAATCTAGCTACAGTACATAGCTCAGGACTGTGACAAATTTCATGCCCCGTGCAATGTAGTCAGGACAACCAAATGTTCATTGTAGATGCAGCTTGAATTCTTCCATCAACGTAGCTCCCAACTCCCAGAGAGATGCATTAACTACATCTATACTACTACAGCAGCATAACTATGCTGCTGTAGTATAGGCATATCCTTACACTGGAATAAGCGTGTCCATACAGGGATTTATACTAGAATAACTGTATTGGTTTTAGAGTGGCAGCCATGTTAGTCTGTATTCGCAAAAAGAAAAGGAGTACTTGTGGCACCTTAGAGACTAACCAATGTATTTGAGCATAAGCTTTCGTGAGCTACATGCATCCGATGAAGTGAGCTGTAGCTCATGAAAGCTTATGCACAGATAAATTGGTTAGTCTCTAAGGTGCCACAAGTCCTCCTTTACTTTTTTGTGTATTGGTTTTAAATCTCATTTTAGCGTTTACCCGTATAACTTTCCAGTGTGGATTAGTCCATAGGCCTTGTCTACATGAGAGTGGGTTGTTTTTTTAAAAACTGGGTGAGGCCAGAGCTTCCCACCCATTCTATATGCTATTTGATAAATTGTCAGATTGATACCAGTGGAAACCATGGAATTATTTACCCTTTCTTTTGTTTCAGTATCTGAATTTGTTGCAGAGGAATGTATAGTTTTGGTACTGGAATAGGTCATTGGTTCATCTGGCTGGGCATCCCACCTCTGACAGTGACCACTCACTGATGCTTCAGAGGAAGGGGGAAAAAAAAAACCCTATAATGGACCTAGCCAAGAGTGCACGTGGGTTTGAGAAGAAGTCTTTCTTGACTCCCCAGATATCAGTTTATGCCCTGAAGCCTGAGAATTGATTATCCTATCTCAGCATCTCTCTACAACTGTTACTATTGATCTTCATGAAATTATCCAGCCATTGGCTTCTGAATTCCAACACTTGACTCCAGCCCTCCCATGCGCAACACTTTCCCTGATCCAGAAATTGTTTTCAAGGTCAAGTTAAACAATAATTTCAACTAATACATTTTTGTTGTGATGTCCCAGTTTGTGAGGACATGGTAGTCTCTGTATTCAATAGCAGTAAATCTACATGGAATAGTGTGTACCCAAAGGAATCTTAGATGCAGTTTCTGGCTGCCAGCATGCCAAGGGTAACTGTTTGGCCCAGTCGTCTTGATTAGATTCCACATGAAAAGGCATGTCGAGGAAGATTCAACTAAAGTGTTCGATAAAAGCCTTCTGATATAGGCCAGGAATGGAGACTCTAATCAGTGGGCCACTACCCCATTCAGAGAAAAAACACACAAACTCTACCTTCATCCTACTTTTATGCACCATTCACAACCAATTTTAAAGAGATCTTCCCGATGAAGAATCCATGTAAGGACGTTCCACCAGGGAGCTCTGAAGTAGCAGCAGCTGCAGGACTTAATTGAACAGCCTATCAGCCACTGGATGGCACTGAGGGGAACTTTCCAAAGTGCCCTCAGTTAATGAGCACATGCAGAGCTAAGGCAAGTTACTGTGCTCTATCTAAAAAACTGCCACAGAGCTACCACTAAATGACACCCTCTGCTGTTAATAATATTTCTATAGCACTTTCCATCCCATAATTTCAAAACCCATGAATTAACCATCACAGCGTGCCTGTGGGGAAGGTACCATTGCCACTTAACCTCATGGTGCTTGAATTTCTCCTTCAGTTAAGTGACATTCCCCCAAGTCACTCAGGAAGTCTGTGGCAGAGCTAAGACCATAACCCAGATCGGTTGACTGACTGTCACACAATTCAATCTCCTATTTATTGTAGGTAACATGTGAGACTTACCAATACTTCCTCTTCCCCCAGTACTTTCACTACTGCACTTGCATCATAGGAGACAACAGAAATGCCCCGTCCAACATGTAAAATGCTCAATCACCACAACTTTGCCTTCAAGAAATGAGCAGGTCACTTGTAAGTAAATCATTACACCTGCAAAGGGCTCATGGCAGGCTGGTGTGAAAAAACTCCTCTGCCTGAACATATCCAGTACCTTGTATAGGTTTGCTATCATGTAGCTTTTCTATGCTGGAAGGCTCCACAAGAAAGGGCTAGAAGGAATAAATTCTGGGATTCTACCAGACATGTATCAGAGATTAGACAGCACCAAGACACCAGTGGGGAGTGGCGGGGTCGGGGGGAGGGGAGCACAATCTGTGGAAAGGACAAAAACCTGAACTCCACCATACACTGCTTGGAGGATGGGAGTGGGGACACTGACTTTTGGGAGCTCTAAGAAACAGTCCTGAACTGAGACGCTGCTAATAGCAAATGCAAATTCAGTGATCAGTCTTTGATCCCAAGTGTGGAGATCATCAGGCAATAGTTCAAAGCGAGCCTTTCCCCTCCACCACCACCACACTGAAATGTCCTTTTTCCTGTGCTACTTTTGTCACCACACAAGATGTGTCTCCTAATTCAGCCCACCCTTTCCTCAATCTCCTATCTCAGTCCCTGGTGGCATTGTCTCTCTCCTCATTCCCAAGTTCTTAGTGGTGCTGTCGCTCTCCTCAGAAGACCAGTAGGGAAGTAGTGCTTTGAACCACTCTGCTTGTTGCTGCAATTTCTATCCTGCAGGTCAATTAGAAAGTGGAGGATGGACAGCTCTTGGGCCCAGATCCTCAAAAGTTATTTTGGCACCTAACTCCCGTTGAATTCAATGGAGACCTAAATAACTTTGAGGATCTGGGGCTTTGGAGCTTGATGTCTCTCCCTGTGGCAGCAGTAACTGCTACAGAGTTCTCAAGCAATGCTGGGCCAGCTGAGGTGCACTTTATACCCATGCTTTGACCTTTGTAACTGAAATATCCCAATCTGTGCCAGTGCAGCTTCCCTTAGCTAAGCATATGAATAAATGCTTTTTCTTTCTTACTTTAACTATGATTCTTACATCTTTCTTACCTGTTGGTTAAATGCACCCATACTTGGCATTTGATTGCTGATTGGCCTGGACCTGTAGGCTTATAAATTGTACCACTTCAACTATACTGGTGTACTGCTTTCATAGATTCATAGAATATCAGAGTTGGAAGGGACCTCAGGAGGTCATCTAGTCCAACCCCCTGCTCAAAGCAGGACCAATCCCCAATTTTGCCCCAGAACCCCTTGAATGGCCCCCTCAAGGATTGAACTCACAATCTTGGGTTTAGCTGGCCAATGCTCAAACCACTGAGCTATCCCTCTTTCATTATAACTCCTCCCCCCACAGTGTAGATGCAGTTATATCAGTACGATGGTTCCTTGCACCAGTATTGCT
Organism: Lepidochelys kempii; assembly: GCF_965140285.1. Classification (NCBI taxonomy): domain Eukaryota; kingdom Metazoa; phylum Chordata; order Testudines; family Cheloniidae; genus Lepidochelys; species Lepidochelys kempii. The sequence goes on from NC_136380.1 coordinate 257,428,569, forward strand.
TATTTCTGTAGTGGAAGGGGAATAAGCTATACTTGCGTAAGGGACCTTTATACTGACTGCATCCACGCAGTCAGGGGCTGTATCAGTATAACTGTCTAAGTAAGCCATCTCACATACATACACACCCAAAATAGTTATACCGGTACAAAAAGCGTGTGTAGACCACTCCTGGGAAATGAAAGATCCTCAGGCTAGAGGAAATGGAGTTGACCGGATCGCATGCACTTGAGTTCAAAGCAAAAGGTATCAGGAAAGACTGTGGTAGCTAGCCATGTAGATGCCACAACTGGTGCACTAGTTGGCATAAATTGAACCCTTTCCCATTCAGGGTGCCAGGGAACAGTGCACAATAGACTACCTGATTTTTCCTCACAACAGCTTGTCAAACCTGTAATGGAAGGTCCTGGGGTTTGGGGTCTGTTTTGAGGGGTTGGTAGTTACCAGTATTGAGGCAATACTTTTCTAGTTTGGTCCAACCCACTTCCTCTGCCTAAATATGTAAACCAATTATGTTTACATTCTTATTTCTCTGCAGTGCCTTTAAGATGAAACACCTTTTGCCTGACATTCCAAAGTTTATAGTGGCTGGTTTGTTGCAGTGTGCAGAGCTTCTGTTTACATGGACTTCCAGGAATACACAAACCAAACACTGATCCGTATTAGTTATTGTCGGTTTCCAATAATGCCCACAATGCGGTAGGCACTGCATAAATAAAGGCAGGTATGTGCAGAGCTTACACGCTACGATCCAACAATCAAGCAAAAGGAAGGGTACAATATACAAGTAAGATGGTCAAGATGATGGTCGGCCAAGTTATAACAGAACGTATTTGATCATATAATTTTTGTATGATTTAAGACCTCCACACACTCACTAATTGCAAACCAACCTCACCTCTATTATTAATTGGCCTATTTCTTGAACTAGTATGTTTTTATCATTTGGTTTACTGAACAGGGTCTTAAAGTGCACCAATATACATACAATGTTGTTCAGATCTCTCTGTCCTGAAGCTGACTTAACTAGCTACAGAACAGCATGGATTTCCTTGGGTGGTGTAGAGCTGCCACAGCCAGAGCTGACAAGAAGGGAGGAAAGAGGGGACAGTTGTTCTGGGCCCCCCCGCAAAACAAAAAACTGTAAAGTTTGTATAAATAAAGTGAAATGAAAGGGGATGAGGCCTCAACAACCATTATGTACCAGGTCCCCAAATTTCTCTTGACAGGGCTGTCCTCAGCAGTTCCTTCCCTCTCTGCGGCCAGTGCAGTCTGGCTGGGGCATCCCTGCAGCCTGAGGATTCTAGCTGCCACAAAAGCCCCTTCAGGTGGTAGGCAACCATTGCAGGTTACAGGCATACAACTTGTGCCTGGGGATCAGATTAGCACGAAGTAGCCCCGGTAGTGGGGCAGTGCAAAAGCAGCTTAAAGCCATCTTTCCATGCCCCTCCTCAGCTATGCTAAACCCTCCTCAGCTGCCTGAGAGGTTCTGAGTCTTAATCTGCTCCACACTCTCACACATTTCCATTTACTCTTCACATACTCCTCTGAAACCTATTCAACATTCCAGACCATGCTGTATGCATTATAATGATTCCACCTGTTGGCTATTTAGCAGTCCAGCAATCACTCAATGCAACTACTCACATGAGAAACTTAACTCCTGTGTCTACCTGTTTGCAAGATCGGGCCCTTAGATTGTAGGCTCTCTGTGGCAGGATATCAGTCATCGTTTACACTGAAAGTGCCCTGTGCATTTATAATGCTGAAGAAGAAATGTTATTAGAAGCCGGGGATGGAAGGCACCAAGAAGTACTAGAGATGCGATCTTATCCATTGACAAGTTGATATGTCGCTTGTACAAAACGTATTTCAAGCTATTTGCAAGTTTTAAATAATTACACACATTTTTAAACAGCTCTCTCCACTCTATACACAGTCACACCCACCCCTCACCCAAACATATGCTGAAGAACAGGAGCAAAACCCCCAACAACAATTCATGTACAAGTCAAAGATATTCTGGGCAAGGTTTTCAAAGATGAGAAAACTCCATTCTATGTACACAATCACACATGCCTAATTTATTTACATAAATACTATGAATGCACATAAAAATTGGATGTTTGCATGAACACACAGTGAGCTAGGGATGTAGCTAGCAAAGTGTATGCAGAAATCCTTTGGCTGCCAATTCAGCAAGGTACTTAAGCATTTGCCTAACTTTAAGCACATAAGTAGTTTAACTGAAGTCAATGGGATTATTCACATGCTTAAAGTTAGGCATGTGCTTGAATACTTTGCTGAATCAGGTCCATGATTTGTGTGCACATCTGGGTGTTTGTACACAGATGGCAGGCATGCAAAATTGCACACATCTGTCTTGGAATATGTGGTCGTCTCTGCTGATCATCAGTGCTCTCTTATCTCCAACAGAATGAGATTATTTCAAATGCAATTTACAATCCCCACCACAAAAGTCTGTAACTACCGTTCTCCCTGAATTTATTGAAACTCCAGACACTACATAATCCCCTGTAGGAAATATGAAAGGCTAATGAAATTTTAAAGACACTTCAAACATGCCAGGCTTTCTAGCCCCAATAATGTGTTGCAGATTTCCCCACAGAAAAAAAAAAAAAGTGGGGGAGGCGGGACCTGCCTGCAGCTCTTCATGGTTCTCTTCAAACCTTGGGATCTCCAGCTGTGGCTGCTGGCAGGGAGGGGCAGCTAAACTAACAGTCTGTAGCAATCGGAAACCCAGTCATATTTAGTCATGTTTTCCAGCCCCTTCTCCTCTCATTTCTTCATGCTGAACAGCCATCTGGAAGCAGATCACAGCTCCATATCCAAACCAAAAATCAAAACGTTATCAGAAATCAAAAGAAGATATCTCACGTCTGTGGAGCTGCTGACAAAACTGTAGTGGAATCTCTGACTGACATGGAATTGGGACACATGCCTTCTGAGGTTATGGGCCAAGTGTACCAGATATCTTTTCTCTGACTCATGATTATTACTGCTATGTACACCCGAGTCCAGCCAGGGACTTGCCTCACACATTGTTATTTCTTTTATTCCAAAACACAAACTATGCTCAAGTGGAGTTAAGATGAAGTCGACATATCAGTAATTTAAGGTAAAATACATTATGGGGATGTTGCAATAATCCCTCAAACAAGCATTATAAACCCAGGAAATTCACCATGCAGGTGATTCACCATTCACCATTGTAAGAAATTTAAATATGTGATTTAGCGATAAAAATAACTCTGCCCTGGAGTGATCAGATAGAATAACCATGTGATTGAGACTGAGGCATTTTAGTGTTTGTGTTCTCAGGATTCAACTAAACTGATTTTTAAAAGCACAATCAATTTTCAAATGTCCTCCCATTGTGTTGTCACTACAGGTCAGAGTTAAGGTTGTTTGAGCACTTAATAGTGTATTTCTTACTTTAATGGGGTTAGGTTTAAGTTGAACCTTAACACTGAATTTCCTGGGTTTGTAATGCATGGTTCAGGGCATAATGACAACAGTTCTACAATGTATTTCCCCCTAAATTGTGCCAATTTCACATATAACATAAACCCATACAAATACGAAGAGATACAAAAAAACCCTGGAGACCTGCTCGCTTCACTCACTGTGGCTCGTCTCTGCTCCTGGCACCTGGTGGTTTCTTGCTGCTCCCCTCTCCCAGAGACTCTTCTCTCTGGATGGGGCCAACTGCCCTACGGCCCACTTGGGGCCTGTTCCTCATCCCCATAGCAATGGCAGAGTCCCCTTCCCAGTCTATAGGCACCTCTGCCAAGAGAGGGGCTCCTTGGCCTTCTCCCTGAGCTGCCATCCATGACCGAGGGCCTCTCCCTGCTCCTAAGGGGCTTGTCAGAGACTGGTTGCTGTGAGGTCCTCTGTGGTTTTGTGGTTAGCCTGGCAGACTCTTCGCTGGCAAAATCCCTCCTCTTCTCCATGTCATCACCAGTCTCTGGCTCCCTGACCTGTCACATGGGGTCTCCTCTGCCCAGGGAGCCCCTCCCTCAGCCTCGGCTTCTTGGCAGCCTGGTTCCTCCCAGGCATGGCTCCTCCTGCTGCATTTAGCTTGCCATCGCTTTATCTTTGTTTCCTCCCCGTCCCTATTGATATTACAATCGGTGTTTCCAGGGGAGCCACTGCAAGGCCCCTAAGGACAAGGAGGAATAAGAGGCCAGTCACAGGTGCTCACAGCAGTAAGAGCCACCTGGGCACCGATTTAGTCCTCAACTGCCAGTGCCTTTTAGAACCTCCCAGAACCATCAGGAGCCACCTGGGGCTCCCTGCCCGGGTTCTGTCCTTTCAAGGATTCTACAATTGACCCTCACCTTCCACAAAAGGGATTATTACAAAGCACAAACTCTCCCGCCTTCCCCTGCCAGCTCACGTTACTACTACTGACTCACTCGTGATCTCTGGCAGCAAGTCAGGCTGTTCATAAACACACACCCTGGCCCCTACTTCCCTCTCAATGGGAGAAACGTCTCTCATTTTAGCCCTGCATGCCTCCAGCCCACACAGATCCTGAGGGCTGGCTCTTTCAGTGCTCTGAAATACATTAGAAACGATGAACCATGAAGTGAGGCTACTGCAATGTCATTTGACTTGAGCATTTCTTGCTGCAAGGAGTTTTCAACCTATTTCAGGGCACACTTCCTGGGGCTGAGCACACTGCCAGAAAAAGAGGCGCACACGTGCCATCTTTCCTGATCAAATGCTCTAAAGTAGACTCCAGATTTAAGAGGCTCTCTCTTCACAGTCTAGTCCCCGCAAAACAAAGAAGTTAGTTAGCTTGGATATAAGGTAGGTAGAATGCAAATCCCACACAACAATCACTGAAAAGCAAGGAAATCACCAGCTAAGGCAATCTTCATTGACACACCTTAACAATCCTTGCCCAAGCACACACACAGACTTCTCACATCCACAACATATAATGTATAATCCTATTCCTCTTCATCAGAGGCAATCACACAGCCTTAACTCCAACCTCCTAGCTTTCCCCATGCAGCTAATACATTCGCATTATCAGTGCACATGTTTCAAGAGAATACATCATAATCTAGCCATGGTCAGAGGTAAGGCTGTGCCTTACTTGGGTGTGACCCAGAAAATGTGATACTCTACTAGACCACATGGCCCCTCCCATCTTGATACATAGTTATTTATCAGTAGACAGTTATCCCCTTCTGCCAGTTTTCATTCCACAGGACATTGTTGCCGTTAGAACCAACTGTAATTCATTTAAAAGTTTTTGAACAACACTAAGATTCTTCACTTAGATCCAAATATTCCATCTATAACTTTCTCTTTGTCCTCGAAAATTGTAATTTAGCAAACAAAGCTCACCAAAAACATTGTCTGACACTTGGGCGTAGACAGCTGGGAACAGGGAGGGGCTGTATCCCCTCCCCCAAAGATTTTATAGGGATTTCCTTAATAACTAATGGAAACACTAAATTTGGGACAGAAATGCATTTCTCACTTCGTTAAACGTGGACACATTTAGTCATGGTACAAAACTACTCAAAGTGATATTCAACAGCTACTACTGTATTATTTTTAACTCTAACCTCTCCAAATAAAAAAGGTGTCTACGCTCCTGTGACAAGTTTTATAAACCTAAGCCAGACAGAGGTAATGGTGTCCTCTTTCATATTTAGTGTAGTTTTTCCTCCTAATATTTATTCCATTATTTTATATGGGACAGAAGTTAGAATTATGGGGCAAAGCATTACAAAGGGATCTCACAAGACTGGTTAACAGGCACCAAAATTACAGTTGAAAGTCAATGTTGATCAATGCAAAGTAATGCACATTGGAAAATATAATCCCAGCTATACATATAAAATGATGGGGTCTAAATAAGCGGTTACCACTCAAGAAAGATCTTAGAGTCATTGTGGAGAGTTCTCTGAAAACATCCGCTCAATGTGCAGTGGCAGTCAAAAAAGTGAACAGAATGTTAGGACCCATTAGGAAAGGGATAGAAAATAAGACAGAAAATATCATAATGCCCTTGTACAAAGCCATGGTACGCCCACACCTTGAATACTGACTGCGTGCATTTCTGGTCATCCCCCTCATCTCAAAAAAGATATATTAGAATTGGAAAAAGTACAGAGAAAGGCAACAAAAATGATTAGGGGTATGGAACAGTTTCCATATGAAGAGAGCACAAAAGAATTGGGACTGTTCAGGTTAGAAAAGAGAAGGCTAAGGGGGGATATGATAGAGGTCTATAAAATCCTGAATAGTGTGGAAAAAGTGACTAAGGAAGTGTTATTTACCCCTCAAAGAACACAAGAACTAGGAGGTCAACCAATTAAATGAATGGGCAGCAGGTTTAAAACAAACATAAGGAAGTACTTCTTCACACAACACACAGCCAACTTGTGGAACTGCCATGGGATGTTATGAAGGTGGGGCCAAAAGTATTACTGGGTTAAAAAAAGAACTAGATAAATTCATGGAGAATAGGTCCATCAAGGGCTATTAGCCAAGATAGTCAAGGGTGCAACCCCATGCTCTGCATTTCCCTAAACCTCTGACTTCCAGAATCTGGGACTGAATGACAGAGGATGAATCAGTCAATAATTGCCCTCTTCTCTTCATTCCCTCTGAAGCATGTGGCATCAGCAGCTGTTGGGAGACAAGCTACCGCAGAGCCATAAGTAGGCATTTTAGTGCCAGGGGCGAGTAAGCATATTTGTGCCCCCAGAGGCAATGCATGGGGGGCATGTGAGGTCACGTGCCCTCTCCCCCTCCCCCCAGATTTCTGACTTCCATTTAGCACAGAGGTTTTCAAATTGCACCTGGTTCTTGGAGGGGAGAGGCAAGAACACATCAGGGGCACAGCTCAGAGTTCTGCCACCCGCCCTGCCTATGGAGCACCTGGCCATGCAGAGGGCTCCCACAGCACAGAGAGTCAGGGGCCCAAGCAGGCAGAGTGGCTCCCACCAGCTTCCAATGCACCAGCTCCTGGTAGGAGGCAATGGTTTTCAAACTGTGGGGCGCCTCACAGTTCGAAAACCTCTGTGCTAAATGGAAGGCAGAAATCTGGGGGAGGTACATGACCCCATATGTCCCCTTCACACCACACCATTTTTCCACCCCTGCAGCTTTACATCCTGGACCTCTGCCCTGATCGCCCCAACCTGATTACGGCCCTGGCCTGCTGGGCAAGATGTGACCCAGTATGGCCATTCTTATGTACCTCCCTGATATGTTTAGATGTTGGTAACACAATAAAAATGACTAGCCATTTATATACTCACCTCTCAGCCGAAACAATGGTTGTTAACCTTCCTTATGACCAAACTAGATCATAACCCAGCCTGGTACAACCTGTGGGGACAGGGCCTAAACCTGTTATAACTAGAACAAAAAGAAGAGAGCACATTAATGACAGCCAGGCTGAAGAAAGGCCTCAGTTAATGCATGATTTTGTTGGTTGAATCTGCTTATAACATTGCTCAGCCCTGCTGCCTGTTTCAGCCACAACTGGATGTTTAAGTGCTGTTAGGCCCTCTTTGCACTTGGAATTAGCCCCAATTTCAGCCATTGGCGCAGCTGCACCAGTGCAAACCCCAAGTGTAGACAAGGGAAGCAGTAATTTGCACTGGTGGACTACCCAGGTGGCTTTAATCGAGGCTCACTCCAAGTACAGACCAGGCCTAATGCCTTTGTTTGGGAGGGTAAGACTTGTGCATTTTTCCATCCCTTGTATGCAGTTACAACAAGAGGTCTCAAGAGGGCAGTGGTTACCACAATTATTTAATGATTTATACATGACATTTGCAAGCATCAGGTGCTTTAAATAGCTGCAGCTGTTGAGGTAGCCAGTGATGTGCTGGAACCTGGAAGGACTCTAAAGGCTCCTGGAAGCTGCCTTCACAGGGGTTAGAAGGGCAGTTCACCACCCAGCAGACATACAGGCCAGTTGTACCACCAAACTGCACGCAGGAGGGCAGGGATGTGGACTACAGGGGATGGATTACTCAATAATTGCCCTGCTCAGTTTATTCCCTGTGGGGCACCTGGCACTGGCCACTGTCAGAAGCCAGGATACCGGGCCAAATGGACCTTTAGTCTGACCCACTATGGCCGTTCTTATGGTGACTTCTGTGCCTCTGATTTGCATGCATCCCATGAGGAGACTGCTAAAGAAGAGAGCAGTTTCTGGTCTTCGGAATGGCCTAGATTGCACCAAATGGAAGAGATTTTCTAAACATCTCTCTTCATCCCCCTCTCCATTCAAATAACACAAGCAGGGCAGTCAGCTCTAACACTGTCATTTTTTTCAGGAACAAAGCATAAGCATTTCCAGCAAAGGCACTTAATGTATATGTGCTTGCCAAGGGCTATTTGCTCCTCCCTACCTATTGTAATGAGAGATTTTCAGTGCAAATGGGGAAAATATGAGTCCCTTCCCCTGTCCCTCCCCACAGTAGCCATACTGCTGGTACACAGAGCTTGCCACTGGCAAAAAGGGACCTGGTTTGGGGAACCTCTTGTTAAAACTGGTCTGTTTGTTCCCAACTCCAAAGCACTTCTCTTTTGTATAAATATTTATTAGCTGTTTTAGAAGCTAGAAAGTCCACATAGTGTTAGCAGGAGTTTCCCATTGCAAGATTTTAGGGTCAGAGATCAAATATATGATTGTTATTTATTTGTATGACCGTAATGCTAGAAGCCCTCGTCCCAGACTAGGACCCCATTGTGCTAGGCGTCATACAAAAACAGACCAAAAAGACCAAAGAAATGGCAATTTAAGTAAGTACAGTTTTCTTGCTATTCTTTCACTAGCTGATTTTGAAGGGAATCCCTCTTAATTTCAGAAGTCTGGGCTGTTCTAAACTCACAGATGTAAGCTTGGTACATGTGCCACAGGGTGGATGGGTGAGTATGCGGGGTCATTAAGATTTAGAAGAGGTTCGTTCGCTTTGTGAAGTGATAGTTTGTGGAAAGTGGAGTCATCTGTCATTAGTAGAAGTGGGTGGAAAATGGTAATTCTGTTCTGTGGAGGATTAATAGAGATGCTAGATTTGGTTTTGTTCCGTTCCAGTTTGGTCCCACAGAACATTTTGATTTTGATTGGTTCCACGGTCTCTTTTGATTTTGATGAATCGGCAAATTCTGATGAAAGAATGATTTGTCAACGTTTTTCCCACCAGCCATAGTCATTAGCGCAGCTTGTCTAGCCATGCGGTGGATGCTCCCGGCTTAAAGCCTTTACAACAAGACTGGGTGGCTTTCTGAAAGATATTCTCTAAGTTCCACCCACAAGTTATTGGGCAAGGGGCAAGCAGTTGCTGGGTGTGGGTCTAGGGCCTGTGTTATACAGGAGGTCAGATTAGACAATCTACTGCGGTGGTTCTCAACTAGGGATACATGTATCCCTGGTGGTACACAGAGGTCTTCCAGGGGTCTTCAACTCATCTAGATCAGTTTCTCAATCTGGGGGTTGCGACCCTCCGGGGGGGGGGTGTCACAGAACAGGTTTAGGGGGGGTTCCACATGCAGGGCTGGCATTAGGGGTTGCAAACAGGACAATTGCCTGGTCCCCATGCCACAGAGGGCCCCGCGAAGCTAAATTACATGCTTCAGACCTGGGCGGCAGGGCTCAGGCTTCAGGGGTACAGTAGTCCGGAAAGGTTGAGAACCATGGATCTAAAGGTCCCTTCTGGCCATAAGCTCCAAGCAAACAAGGAACCTCCATTGTCGTGAAAGTCAGGCATTCAAGCAGGTTTGCTCCCTGTTCCATAGGTGCCGGAATCTGAGCACATGCTGGTGCTGCTGGCTCCAATTTGTTTATCCTCAGTGCTAGGAAGGTGCTCTGTCTCTTTCTGGTTTTGTGCACATCTAAGGGTATGTCTACACTATGAAATTACCTCGATTTCTTAGAGGTCGATTTTTAGAAATGGATTTTATACAGTCAATTGCGTATGTCCCCACTAAGCGCATTAAGTCGGCTGACTGCATCCTCACTACCGTGGCTAGCGCGACTTACGGAGCGGTGCACTGTGGGTAGCTATCCCACAGTTCCTGCAGTCTCCGCCGCCCACTGGAATTCTGGGTTAAGCTTCCAATGCCTGATGGGGCAAAAACATTGTCGCGGGTGGTTTTGGGTACATGTCGTCAGTCGCCCCTCCCTCCATGAAAGCAACTGCAGACAATTGTTTCATGCCTTTTTTCCATGGAGACACCATACCACAGCAAGCATGGAGCCCGCTCAGCTCAGCTCACCGTCTCTGCTGCTGTTGTGTCCTGGGTGCTTCTGTCAGCAGACGGTGCAGTAGGACTGCTAACCGTCATCATCCACTGCAACTCTGCTCTCCTGGTGCCATGAATCCACCCCACAGGTCCTCTCATCGTTCTGTATAAATATTTATTCTTGTGGCATCCATTGTCATCCACTGCTCCCGCTGAAACTCTGCTTTCCTGCTCTCCTGCAGATGCCATACCATGGCAAGCATGGAGCTCACTCAGCTCACCGCTGCTATTGTGAGCATTGTAAACACCTCACGCATTATTCTGCAGTATGTGCAGAACCTGCAAAAGCGGGCGAGGAGGTGACGACAGCACGATCGCGATAGTGATGAAGACATGGACGCAGACTTCTCTCAAAGCATGGGCCCTGGCAATTTGGACATCATGGTGGCAATGGGGCAGGTTCCTGCCATGGAACACTGATTCTGGGCCTGGGAAACGAGCACAGACTGGTGGGACTGCATAGTGTTGCAGGTCTGGGATGATTCCCAGTGGCTGCGAAACTTTCGCATGCGTAAGGGCACTTTCATGGAACTTTGTGACTTGCTTTCCCCTGCCCTGAAGCACTAGAATACCAAGATGAGAGCAGCCCTCGCAGTTGAGAAGTGAGTGGCGATAGCCCTCTGGAAGCTTGCAATGCCAGACAGCTACCAGTCAGTCAGGAATCAATTTGGAGTGGGTAAGCCAACATAAGCCAAGTAGCCAACACAATCACTGAGCTGCTGCTATCAAGGGTAGTGACTCTGGGAAATGTGCAGGTCATAGTGGATGGCTTTGCTGCAATGGGGTTCCCTAACTGTTGTGAAGCGATAGACAGAATGCATATCCCTATCTTGGGACCAGACCACCTTGGCAGCCAGTACGTAAACTGCAAGGGGTACTTTTCAGTGGTGCTGCAAGCATTGGTGGATCACAAGGGACATTTCACCGACGTCAACGTGGGATGGCCGGAAAAGGTACATGACCCTCGCATCTTCAGGAACTCTGCTCTGTTTGAACAGCTGCAGGAGGGAACTTACTTCCCAGACCAGAAAATAACTGTTGGGGATGTTGAAACGCCCATAGTTATCCTTGGGGACCCAGACTACCCCTTAATGCCATTGCTCATGAAGCCATACACAGGCACCCTGGACAGTAGTAAGGAGCAGTTCAACTATAGACTGAGCAAGTGCAGAATGGTGGTAGAATGTGCATTTGGATGTTTAAAAGCTCGCTGGCGCAGTTTACTGACTCGGTCAGACCTCAGCGAAACCAATATTCCCATTGTTATTGCTGCTTGCTGTGTGCTCTATAATATCTGTGAGAATAAGGGGGAGACATTTATGGTGGGATGGGAGGTTGAGGCAAATCTCCTGGTGGCCGATTACGCACAGCCAGACACCAGGGAAATTAGAAGAGCACAGCTGGATGCCCTGCACATCAGAGAAGCTTTGAAAACCAGTTTCATGACTGGCCAGGCTACGTTGTGACAGTTCTGTGGGTTTCTCCTTCATGAAAACCTGCCCCTTTGGTTGACTCTACCAGGAGGGGTGAGTGAGGAGGATATGGAACTTGGGGAGGAGGGCAAGAGGTTATACAGGGGCTGCAGTGGCGGTCTGTGCTCCTGCTGCCTTTCCTGCAGCTCCACTAGATGCCTGAGCATGTCAGTTTGCTCCCCCATTAGCCTCAGCATTGCATCCTCCCTCCTCTCATTGTGTTCGTTTAACACTTTCCTGGACTCTGCCATTGTTTGCCTCCACGCATTCTGCTGAGCTCTTTCAGTGCAGGAGGACTGCATGAGCTCTGAGAACATGTCATCGCAAGTGTGTTTTTTTCGCCTTCTAATCTGCACTAGCCTCTGGGATGGAGATGATAGTGGGGGGCGTAGAAACATTTGCAGCTGCGGGAGGAAAAAAAAGGGAGAGTAGTATTTAAAAAGATACATTTTAGAGAACAAAGGGAAGACTATTTCACACTGAATCAAGCGATTCACATTACATTTTGTCTCCTATATTGAGTGCCTGCCGGTTTGTTGTGAGACATCACATATGCTCGGCTGGGCAACAGAATTTGGCTTGCAGGCAGCCATAGTGAGGCAAAGAGTTTTGGCTTCTTCAAACTTCATAACATGTGGGACTGGTTTCAAACAGCAGTGCCCTCCTTTCCCATACCAAGCAAAGCCCGTTGCGTTGGCCATTTCAAAGGAGGGGCTGCGGTTTTAGGGTGAATGTGCAGCACAACCCAACCCCCACCCCCAATTCTTTGGGATGATCGCTTCACACCCGCCCCCGCCCCCCCCCCCACCACATGGCTAGTATCAGGAAAGATCCCTGTCAGCCAAACACGAACAGCTCAGCATGAATGGGCTTCCCCACACCGCATGGCTAACAGCGGGAATTATTTCTTTTCAGCCAAAGGCAAACAGCCCAGCAGGAATGGGCACCTCTGAATATCCCCTTGGTGTGGTAAAATGTTCTACCATGGAGGATGGAATAAGGCTGCCCTCCCCAGAAGCCTTCTGCAAAGGCTTTTAGAGTACCTCCAGGAGAGCTTCATGGGGATGTCCCTGGAGGATTTCCACTCCATCCCCAGACACGTTAACAGACTTTTCCAATAGCTATACTGGCCACGAATGCATCCCAAGTCTTCAGGGCAAATTACTCATTAAACATGCTTGCTTTTAAACTCTGTATTATATTTACAAAGGTACACTCACCAGAGGTGCCTTCTCTGGCTTCATGGTCCGGGAGCCCGCCTTGGGAGGGTATTGGCTCCAGGGTGATGAACAGTTCCTGGCTGCCGGGGAGAAGGGATTCTCTGCTTGCCTGCTGTGCACTATCCTCAACCTCCTCATCTTCCTCATCCACAAAATCCTCATCCCTGTTGCGTGAGACTCCCCCCTTGCAGGTGTCCACGGACAGTGGTGGGGTAGTGGTAGGGGCGCTCCCTAGAATTGCATGCAGCTCATCATAGAAGCAGCATGTCTGGGGCTCTGACCCGGAGCAGCCGATTGCCTCCTTTGTTTTTTGATAGGCTTGCCCGAGCTCCTTAATTTTCACACGGCACTGCTGTGTGTCCCTGTTGTAGCCTCTGTCCATCATGCCCTTGGAGATTTTGGCAAATATACTGGCATTTCGTCTTTTGGAACGGAGTTCTGCCTGCACGGATTCATCTCCCCATACAGCGATCAGATCCAATACCTCCTGTTTGGTCCATGCTGGAGCTCTTTTGCTATTCTGGGATTGCATGGTCACCTCTGCTGATCAGCTCTCCACGCTGGCCAAACAGGAAATGAGATTCAAAAGTTCCTGGGGCTTTTCCTGTCTACCTGGCCAGTGCATCTGAGTTGAGAGTGCTGTCCAGAGCGGTCACAATGGAGCACTCTGGGATAGCTCCCGGAGACCAATACTGTCGAATTGTATCCACACTACCCCAAATTCGACCCAGCAAGGTCAATTTTTAAACCCCTCGCCGGGGAGGAGTACAGAAATCGATTTTAAGAGCCCTTTAAGTTGACAAAACTGGCTTGGTCGTGTGGATGGGTGCAGGGTTAAATCAACCTAACGCCGCTAAATTTGACCTAAACTCGTAGTGTAGACCAGGGCTAAGTCACAGATTGTTTTTCCCACAGAAACATGGCCAGGGATGGTTCTAGGAACACAGGAAGTAGCACACTGGATTAGCCCAGGGATTTTCAAACTTCATTGCACCGAGACCCCCTTCTGACAACAAAAATTACTACACGACCCCAGGAGAGGGGACTGAAGCCTGAGCCCCGCAGCCAGGGAGCCAAAGCAGAAGCCCCAGAGCTTCAGTCTCAGGCAGGGAGCCTGTAAATCTAAGTCCCGCCACCCAGTGCTGAAGCCCTCAGGCTTCGGCCCCAGCTGGTGGGGCTCAGGCGTCGGCTATGAGCCCAGATGGTGGGGCTCGGGCTTCAGCTTCAGCCTCAAGACTCAGCAAATGTAAGCCAACCCTGGCAACCCCATTAAAACAGGGTTGCAACCCACTTTGGGGTCCCGACCCACGGTTTGAGAACTGCTGAATTAGACACAAGGCCCATCTAGCCCATTATCATGTCTCTGACAGCGGCCAGGACCAGATGCTTCAAAGGAAGGTGTAAGTACCCTGCAGTAGGCAGATTTGGGATAATCTTCTACCTACATTAGGTCATATTCTGAGTTAGAGAGTGGTTTAAGCCCTGAAGCAGGAGGTTTTATACCTCTGCCAACATTTTTATCGTCAAATTATAACAGCTCTGGATATTATCTTCTATATACATGGCCGATCCCTTTTTGACTATCATTAAAGTCCTGGATTCAGTGACATCCTGTGGCAGAGAATTCCACAGTCTAGTTACATGCTGTATTAAAAAGCATTTCCTTTGATTCATTTTGAATTTCCCACCTTTAATTTAATTTAATGGCCCCTTTTTCTTGGGTGCTGAGCCAGGGAGAACAGAAGTTCCTGATCTACCTTGTCTGGCTAGTCATTATTTGATATATTCCTATCATGTGTCCCTCTTATACAACTCTTCTCTTCCTATGAGAGCGGTTCCAAGCCCTTGATCATTCTTTGAACCCCCTGTAATTCTGCACTATCATATGTGAGATGGGGTGCACATAGGATGACCAACTTTTTAAAAGGCAAAGCAGGACACATGCAGGAGCCCCGCCACTCTCTATGGCCCTGCCCCTCTTGTTCCCCCGAGCCTCCCATCCCTGCTCCTCTTCATCCCAAGGCCCCGGCCCCCAGGGCAGATGGAGGGTCTGGGGCTCCCCACAGCGGCCCAAGCTCTCTGCCCAGCTCCGGCTTCTAGCCTGGAAAGGGGTTGAGGCCTTGTGGGGAGGAAGGACTAAGGCTCACCTCAGCCTCCACCACCAGGAAGAGGCTGGTGCTGCCCCTGAGCCTCAGGCAGGCACAGAGCAGCACCACAGGGAATCTGGGACAAATGCTGTCCCAGAGTCATTCAGCCCGGGACTGTATCTTGAACTCTGCATTTTGGGACTGTCCCACCCTATTTGGGACAGGTGGTCACCCTAGGCCCACACAGTAAATGAGAAGAGGCTGCACCATTTGCCATTGTGGAAGCCTATGTTGGTTTAGTGTTCTACTGTTTTGATGGTGATTTTGTCAGCCAGAGCTCAGTGTGAATGTGCCTAGCTAGTTGGGTCTGTAGTACCTGACCTCAGATTAGGACTCGCATGCTGGATCTGAAAAGGGCCCCACCAGTTGTGGCGATCTTGCTCTTGGACCATCCCCCGTTTTCCCACCTCCACACCAAGGGAGTGGTTTTGTGAAAGTGTTACTGAAATCAGAGGTGGGCAAAATGTGATGTGAATGTGCCATCCCCCTCTCAGGAACAGCTGCTCTGACTCGCCCGTCCTTCCTGGAGACAACCACTCACCCCTCCTGGAAGGCTGCACATCTCTCTTACAAAGGAACTTCGATGTAAGAAACTCACATAAGCCCACCAGCGAGAGCGAGTCAATGCACCAAGGTCAGGCAACTCA
Source organism: Lepidochelys kempii (assembly GCF_965140285.1). NCBI lineage: Eukaryota > Metazoa > Chordata > Testudines > Cheloniidae > Lepidochelys > Lepidochelys kempii. Next base: position 257,444,360 of record NC_136380.1, read on the forward strand.
CCGATGAAGGGTCCATGGCTGCTTTAACTCCTACATCAGATATATAGGGCATAATTGAACCCTGGGGGCATTTGGCTCAGCAGGACATACATTTGTTAATCCTGTTGTGATAGCCGCCCTGTAGGTCTCCTTCTACTCTGATATGGAGTCCCACTGCAGAATTTACTGAGCACAGACCACTACGGGCATAGGGAATATTCTTTAATCAGGTCCCCAGAAATTCCCCAGATTCCCGGCTACAGGAGAAACAGTGAGCTACTCTTCCAAGTACAACGTGGTTAAATGGCCGATCACGTCCCTCACACACAGGGAAACAGTCTGACTTCCACAGCAAGGTGCACAATGCTTCTGATAGCATACACTTACAGCCCTAGCAGAAAGGATCCAAACCCACCCAGCTAATTGGTTTCTCTTGTTTCCACCCTTTTTGGCTGGTCTGCTTCAAAGCCTGAGGCAGTTGATAATGACAACATTAGCACTCCTTGTGGAACGGGGCAGGACAGGCCCCACTTCTGAGCCACCTTGGACTCCTGGCGTGAGAGCCTCACCTGGGCTTCAGGCCCTGTTTGCTAGGGCAGCCTGGCTCAAGCATAGTTTCTGAGCGGCTCCCCAGTGAAGAGAGAGGGTGGTCGCTAGGGAAGCTGAGAAAAAGGACCACATGCTGCTGCCTAGAGACCACTGCAATGCATGCTGGGGGGAGAACTTACTCCCAGCTGCTAAGCAGCACTGGTGGCTAGTGGAGGTGGCTCATGCAGCTGCTGAGATGAAGGCCACAGAGGCAGGAAAAGGCCCATTAATCTTCCATAAGGGGCCGTGGCATTGGTCCACGGCCTGTAGGGTACAGCCTTGTTGGTATCTCTCTCTCTGATGCTGTGGTCCTACCAGAGCTAGAGTCAATAGAGCTGTGTGGCCCTCCCACGGCTCAGAAGTTGGGATGCTGTCTGCAAAGCTGCAGCCAAGGGTTCCCTTCTAGGCCCCTGGTACCTCCGTCCACTTCTGGTAGCCCTAGCAGCAGCATAAGCGAAGCTGAAGCAGGGCCAGAGCTTGACCCTGGCAAGGCTCAATGCCAAAGTGCAGTAAGTGAGAGGCTGGAAGCTGGAGTGCAGAGAGACTGCTCCTGAGGGCAAAAGTTACCTTATTCCTCTGGCTAGCAAAGCTGCAAGGAGCTGCACGTGAGACTGTCAGTTCTCATCCTGTGCTGGAGATAGGGGAAGAGCAGCTGCTGCCCACCATGCAGCAAACTCCCTTTAATCTGAGAAGAGCTCAGAAATTTGCCTCTAGGACAAGTATCATTCAGCACTTCTGGCTGATTCCCTATGCTTTGTCAACCATGCCGTACAGCGCCCACCCCAATGGGGCCCCAATCTGGACTGGGGGTGCCCCTGGCCACACCTACAAAACAAACAGAGCTCAGGGAGAGGAGGATGGGTGGAATACAGCTTTTCCCTGGCTAGGAGACAAATTGAACTGGGATGGGTTCAACAGGGTTGGACAACCACAGAGAGAAGGGAAAACCCAGTGGTAGGTGCAGTGAGCCTGCCTGAGAGAAAGCAGATGCCTGAACAGCACTGTTAGCTGGCAAAAGCAAACAGCTTATCAATTCTAACGTGTCCCGGCAACGTCACTTACAGAACTTGAGCTGAGTAGCAGCATGTGTTTGAGTCCAACCAGGAGCTCTGCTTCACAGCTCACGTCTAGACCCCGCTTTGGCTCAGCCTTCCCCTCCCCTCCAACACGTAGTATCTTGTGTTGAGGTTTTCAGTCAAATATCACCCATTCTCCTTCCCCCTCCCCATTATACATGGCAGCCAGAAGTCAGACAGACTGGAGCCACTTCATCTATATTTATAGTTCAGGCAAAGGGGAACCATTTGTAACCTAGTACATCCCAAAGCAATATCGCCTTTTGAATCAATGGGGGGTGGGGGGGTGGAGGTTGTTCAAATTCCTCACCTAAATCCCTTTACCAACTCATTAAGGCTGTCTAAGGACCTTAAACCCCTAGTGCTACCCCCAGTTAAACTGCCCCCCCGGAAGCCCTAGCACAGATGAGGCTCTGATAGTCTCAAGTTCAGCCTTATCGGGTAGTACAATGGCAGAGCCTTGCCTAGGCTGGGCCTCCTACCAATGCAGTTGAGCTGGTGGTTGCAATGGCAGGAACTTTCTCTAATATTTCCCAGTGCAGACAGAGAAGGAGAGCGTCCTGCTGTTTCGAGGGCTAGTCCTTCTACAATAGCTGAGCCAAGTCTCGTGCATTTCATTGTGCTGCAGCTCCTGCTTGGTGCTATAATAAAGCAATGAAGTCACTGGTAACCATTCATCCGTTGAAGATGAATGGCAGCTTTAGCATATGTCTGCACAGGCCTAGACACCTGCAGCTGGCCTATACCAGGCCACTTGGGCTCCTAGGGCCGGGCTGTTTCACTGCTGTGTAGATGCCCAGCCCGTCCCAGAAGTCTGCACAGCACTGAAACAGCCCCATCACTTGAGCCCTGCAGGCCTGAGGGAGGAGAGAGACAGGCCCCTGGGGCTGTATTTTTGGGGCTTTAGTGAACCAGGTTACCATTATTCCCCATATAACCACCAGAATGTATCCCAGGCTGGACACATTTAAAGAAAAAGTCACCCCTAAATACATGCAAAACTCCCTCTGTAACTAGGGGTGCAGCCATACCCCAGGCTTGAAGTGCTTTCCATCCTATTACAGTTTGGTTCAGTGGCTCTCAGCACCCCCCACTCTATAAATTATTCTAGCACCCCTGCCTCTGGGCCTGCTGTTGGGAGACCCGCCACACTGCTGAGACAACCCTAGTCATGTTCTTAATGGAGTTAAGGGTACCAAGGGCTACTTACGTTGACTGCTTTCCTTTAGAATCCAGGGAGGGGTGAACTATGCCCCACTCCGGAGCCCTGCTCTTATAGGCCCAGCTAGTCTAAGGGTAGGAATGTTAAGGCTTCTTCTGAGCCCCAAAGGGCCCCTTTACCTTGATAAGATCAGAGCTTCACTTAGTAGGAAAGAGTTTGGGCAGGGGTGTGGCACTGAACATCACCCCTCCACACTTCTCCTGTCAGCAAGAAGCCACCACAGCACTACCCAAGAGGGATATCAACCAATGGGTGAAATAGGTGTGGCAGAGCTCCTTGACCCTGTAGATCCCACGCTTCCAGGCGGTTTATGCTAGCTTCACGGAGCCCTTCTCTCTAGGGCCAGGGACTCAGTCTACCGAGCTCTTTTCATCATAAACCAGCAGTGGAGGTTGGTGAAAGAATTCCCAGTGTCTCTGTTGCTCCTATGGCCTCATGCCAAAACAGTTTAGCCTCCTGTCCTGATAGGGGCCTGTTTCTCCTCCCAGGAGGAGTTTCTGTAGTGGTGGACTGGGGGGAACCCGGGCCCGCCCTTTACTCTGGGTTGCGGCCCAGGGACCCTAATGGTAGTAGCTGTTGGCAGCTAACCTTTTACTGGTAGAGTTGCTACATTTCCCTGGGCTACTTCCCCACCGTTCTGCTTCTCTTCTTCACCCTTACCTTAGGGCTCCCTTACTAATGACTTGAAGGTGTCTTTGTTAACCAGCCCTTCAGCTGCACTTCCTTTCATCTTTTATATGATCAGAGGGGCCTTAAGTAGAGTCAGGCAGTCACATTAGCTTAATGGCCTCACCTGACTCTTTGCAGGTTAATTGGAGTCAGGTGTTCTCATCTGCCTGGAGCCACTCCTGCCCTGGTCAGTCAGGGAACAGAAAACTGTTAATTCAGTGGCCAGTAGATCAGCCTTCTGCTCCTCTGCTGTACCCAACTGGCCTGGAGGGAGGAGGGAGATTACTGCTACTGGGCCTTGGGCCCTTGCTGCCACTGCCCCTGCTGCTCCCCTGGCTGGGCCGGACACAACCCACCCCCCTTCTCTGCTACTTGGTTGCTGGCTAGCTGCTGGACTCCCCCACCCACCCTTGGGTGCTGCTGTTACTGCTCCAACTACAGCCCCTTTGCGGGGGGGCTGCTGGCCCGCTCACCAGAGGGGGGGAGTGAGGGACCCCTACCCCCTGCCCTTGCTACTGCTGCTGTGGATGACGACACCACCACCATCTGTGAGGGGTCCTCTCTGCCTACCTGGCCACCGGGCTGCTGCCTGGGACTGCTGCTGCCTTTGCTGCCTGAGAGCTGCTGGACCCCGAAGGCGGAGGGGACGAGGCTATCTGCTGCTGGGGGAGCGCACAGGGACTCTGTAGACTCTGTGTCCCTCCCCCAGGGCATACGCCCAGGTAGCGGCAGCCCCCCCGCCTGCACTACATCATCTCTCCCGCCCACTGCTTCTGCTACCAGCTATAGTGGCCGGGGCCCCTTCCCCACCATGACCAGGAAGCATGGCGTCCGTTGCCTCCTGGTGCCCGCCTCGCCCCACGGGGAGACGTTCGTGCGGGCATTGGGGCCCGCAGCCATTGTGGTGGCCTCTAGAATGTACGGGAAGGTGGTCTTCTTCCTGGCATCAGAGGCCGCTGCCCAGGAGGCGGTGGAGAAGGGCCTGGCGGTGGGGGGGCGTGTTCGTCCCCCTGGAGCCGCTGGACGACCTGGGCATCCACGTGGTTCTGACTTCCATCCCTCCCTTCCTTCCCAATGCCGCCCTGTTACCTGCCCTCTCTACCCTGGGGAAGCCCATCTCTGTTCTGAGCCCTCTCTCACTGGGCTGCAAGGACCCCGCCCTCCGTCACGTCCTCTCGTTCTGCCGGCAAGTGCAGCTGCAACTGCCGCCGGCGGCGCGTGACAGAGAGGCGCTTGAGGGGTCCTTTTGGATCCCCTACCAGGGGGCCCATTACCGGGTGCATTATTCCACGGGGGAGGCCCGGTGCTACCTCTGCCGGGCGATGGGGCACGTCCAGAGGGACTGCCCCTTGGCCTGGCATGGAGAGGCATCCGGGACCTCCAAGCCCCGGCGGGGCACCGGCCCCATCATCGCCGGCGCCCCTGGCTGCCCGGCGGCCGAAGCCGCCCCTCCTCCTACTCAGTCCATCACTGCTCCCGCTTGGGCCCAAGGGGCGCTCCCCCCAGCACGCCCAGACGAGCAGGAGAGCCCCACCTCTGCTGCCTACGATCTGGCAGGGCCCCTAGAGGAGGGTGCAGCAGGGATACCCCTGAGCATGGGAGAGGGCCGGGCCCAGGGGGAATCTTCCCTCTCTCATTCTGCCCCACCGCTGCCTCCCACGGTCCCTGAGCCATCGTCCTTGCCCCCCGACCCGACCCCTGTTAGCCGGCCCCCCGATGATGCCATGGAGGGCTGGGCCCTAGTCCAGGGCAAGCGGAGGGCTCGAGCTCCACTCCTTTCCACCGATGCAGAAGCCCCCCAGAAGACCAGAAAGGGGGGCGCCGATGCCAAGCCCTCTGCCTTGCCTGCGGGCACGTGCCATCCCCTGGTGCTGGCTGGGGAAAAGGTGGCAGCACGGGAGGGCAGTACCGTCCCTCCGTTGGAGTCCCTTCCCTCCAAGGCCCCCGATGGAGACCCCCACCTGCCCCCTTACCATCTGGAACCCCCGTGAGCCCCGGGGTGAGCGTCGCTTCGGGAACTGGTGGGGAGACCTCCGGGGTGGCGGAAGGAGAGCTCCCCTCCATTTATAAGGAGATCGAGGCCCTGGGTCTGACCCCAGTCACGCAGCGGGAGGACAACCCTCTGCTAGCGGGCCTCGATCTGAGCGACCTCACCCCGGCGCCGCCTTCTCCATGTTCCCTGCCCCAACCGCTGTTTCTGCTCCCGCCTCCGAATGTTCCCCGGGCTCCTCCATCTGCCCAGCCACAGGTGGCACCCTGCCGTTGGCCGCCGAGCCCACTGAGGCGACCGCCGGTGCTGTGCGGCTGGGACCCGAGCCCCATGGGCTGTCCCTTGTGGGCGTAGGGCGATCGACCTCTTTCCTGGGCGGGGACCCCACTGAAGGTGCTGTGGCTACTATGCCGGCCGTGGTTCCGGAGCCCAGCATCACGGAGGGCCCCCTGCCCCGCTCCCAGAGCCTGACCGAGAGGGGCCATTTCCCAACGGCCTGGCTACTGGGGCCCAGGATCCTGCTTTTGCCCCTCTCCCTGACTCTGCACCCGACCCCTGCCTTGCCCCTACTCTGGATCCCTACCCTGCCCCTGATGTCAACTTCGTCCCTGTCCCCTTCATCTCCCGCGATATCATTGCCGCCCCCTGGGGCCGTCATCTCCTCGCTCCTAGAGGATAACCCCCAGGGAGCGACCTCTGTATTTCCCAGTCCCGACTCACCAGGGGCTGCTATCTTCCCTCCGCCACCCCCAATCAAGCTGGGGTTTGAGGGGGAGTGTGTGGGCTGCCACGTCGGGGGTCCTTGCCTGCCTGTTTCGATGGGCCACGGGGATGTGTCAGTGGTCCCTCCAGAGGAAAGCCGGGGGCTACTGACCCTGGCCCCCGATACACTGCGAGAGGAGCTGCGGGAGTTCCTTGAGGACGTTCGGGGCTCCCATAACAAGGTGCAGCTCGCCCTGCAGCGAGGGGGGGACTTCCATCAAATCCTCCGGGCCTTGAGGGCCCTCATGGGGGAGGGTAAAAGGACCGGGAAGCAGGCCGCCGCGGCCTACCAGCAGGTCCACCTCTTCCGTGACTCCCTACTTACCTACGGGGTAGGTCACGGATTGCTGCGTGGCCCGTTGGGAACTATGAGCGTCTCTGCCGGCGAGGATCCCCCCCAGCCCTCCTCATGGCACCTCTCACCATCACAACATTAAACACCCAGGTCTGTAGGATGGGTCTCTGCAGGTACCAGGTGCTCTCCTTCCTTCGGGAGGGGTATACTCTGTGGTTTTCCTGCAGGAGACCCATACGGATCCGGCGGCCAAAGATAGCTGGTGGCTGGAATGGGGGGACAGGGTCTACTTTAGCCATCTCACAGTTCGTATGGCTGGAGTGGCGACCCTGTTCTCCCCCGACCTACAGCCTGAGGTGCTGGGGGTCGCCGAGGCTGTGCCAGGCTGCCTGCTGCACCTCCGGGTCTGTATGGAGGGGCTCGTGGTCAATCTTGTTAACGTTTATGCCCCGACATGGGGCCCGGAGCGGCTGCGTTTCTTTCATCAGGTATCCACCTTACTCGGCACCTTGGATCCTCGCGAGTGCCTCGTCTTGGGCAGGGACTTTAATACTACCCTCGAGGAGCGGGACCGCTCGGGGACCGAGCGGTGCCTGGCCGCCGCGGACGTCCTCCGGGAGATAGTCGACCATCACGCCCTGGTGGACGTCTGGCACAACCACCACCCGGATGACGTCTCGACGTTCACTTTTGTCTGGGTGGAGGCCCATTGGTTGCGCCACTCCCGGTTGGACTGCATCTATTTATCACACTTCCATCTTTCACAGGCCCACTCCTCCAGCATCCAGCCGGCACCATTCTCCGATCATCACTTGGCCACCGTGACGGTCTCTCTCTGCGCAGAGAGGCCGGGGCCAGCCTATTGGCATTTTAACAACAGCTTGTTGGAGGATGTGGGCTTCGTGGCGTCCTTCCGGGAGTTCTGGCTGGCCTAGCGAGGGCAGCGGTGTGCCTTTCCCTCGGCACGGCGGTGGTGGGACCTGGGGAAGGTGCGCGCCCGGCTCTTCTGCCGTGACTACAGCCGGGGCACCAGCCGACGGAGGGATGCGGCGATAGGGCAGTTGGAATGGGAGGTCTTGGAGCCGGAGAGGCGTCTGGCTACCAGCCCCGAGGATCCATCCCTCTGCGGGGTGTGCCAGGAGAAGCGGGAGGAGCTCCGGGCCCTCGAGGACCATCGCGCCCCGGGGTGCCTTTGTTCGATCCTGCATCCGCATCCTTTGGGAGATGGATCGCGGCTCCCGCTTCTTCTATGCCCTGGAGAAAAAGAGGGGGGCCAAGAAGCACATCACCTGCCTCCTCGCAGAGGATGGCACCCCCCTCACGGATCCAGTGGAGATGTGCGGGAGGGCCAGGGCCTTCTACGCAGGCCTTTTCTCCCCAGATCCGACCGATCCTAACGCTTGCAGAGTGCTCTGGGACGAACTCCCAACGGTCAGCGCGGGCGACCGAGACTGGCTTGAGCTGCCTCTCACTCTGGTAGAGTTCTCGGAAGCCCTCTGCCGTATGCCCACCAATAAATTTCCGGGCATGGACGGGCTGACCGTGGAGTTCCACCGCATGTTCTGGGACGTCCTCGGCCCAGACCTATTCACCGTCTGGGCCGAGTCTTTGTAGAGCAGGGTCCTCCCTCTTTCGTGCAGGCGAATCATGCTCGCCTTATTGCCAAAGAAGGGGGACCTCTGCGATTTACGAAATTGGCGTCCCGTCTCGCTCCTCAGCACGGACTACAAGGTCATATCAAAAGCCATCTCGCTGCGGCTAGGGTCCATGCTGGCGGACGTGATCCACCCAGACCTACACCATCCCGGGCCGCACCATCTTCGACAACCTGTATCTGGTCCGGGACCTCTTGGAACTCGGGTGTAGGGATGGTCTGTCGTTCGCCCTCCTGTCCCTGGGTCAGGAGAAGGTGTTCGACAGGGTAGATCACAGGTATCTCCTGAGCGCTCTGCGAGCGTTTGGCTTCGGACCCCAGTTTGTGGGTTTTCTCCACGTGCTGTACGCCTCCACAGAGTGTCTGGTCAGGCTCAACTGGACCCTGACCAAACCAGTCAGCTTCAGGTGAGGAGTAAGGCAGGGGTGCCCCCTCTCAGGCCAGCTGTACGCTCTGGCAATCGAGCCCTTCCTCTGTCTCCTCCGCAGGAGGTTGATGGAGTTGGCGCTACGGGAGCCGGAGCTGTGGCTGGTCCTTTCAGCATACACCAACGATGTGCTCCTCGTGGTCCAGGACCCAGGCGATTTGGCGCGGATGGAGGCTTGCCAGGCTGTTTACTTGGCAGTCTCCTCCGCCCGGGTCAACTGGGTCAAGAGCTCTGGCTTGGTGGTAGGGGACTGGAAGCAGGCGAGCTCCCTCCCACCCGCACTGCAAGCCATCCGGTGGAGCACGGGTCCGTTGTTCTATCTTGGCGTTTACCTTTCTGCCACGCATCCATCTCCGCCAGAGAACTGGCAGGGTTTAGAGGGCAGGGTGGTAGAACGGCTCCAGAGATGGACAGGACTATTCCGGTGTCTGTCCCTTCGAGGGCGGGCACTGGTGCTCAACCAACTAGTCCTGTCCATGCTCTGGTACTGGCTCAACACCCTGGTTCCGGCCCCGGATTTCCTGGCCAACCTCCGGACATTGATTCTGGAGTTCTTCTGGTCAGGACTGCACTGGGTCTCTGCAGGGGTTCTCCATCTACCCCTGGAGGAGGGAGGGCAGGGCCTGAAGTGTCTCCGCACTCAGGTCCATGTCTTCCGCCTCCAGGCCCTGCAGAGGCTCCTTTATGGTGCAGGTAGTCCGGCGTGGAGCATACTGGCGCACGCCATCCTGCACCGCTTCCGAGGGCTCCGATACGACCGGCAGCTCCTTTATCCCCATCCAAGGGGTCTTCCGCGAGACCTCTCCGGGCTGCCGGTCTTCTTCCAGGACCTCCTCCAGACCTGGAAACTGTTCACAGCGATCAGGTCCGTGGTAGCCTCCGTGGGGGAAGATCTCCTCGCGGAGCCCCTGCTACACAACCCCCAGTTCCGTGTGCAGGTGGTGGAGTCCCCCTCGGTGCGCCAGAGGTTGGTCCTGGCAGAAGTTACCAGAGTCAGAGACCTCCTGGACTACGACCAGGGAGACTGGCTGGATCCCCTGACGCTCGCTCAGCGCATGGGGCTCTCCAGACCTCGTACTGCCCTGCGCGTACTTCAGGAGGTGAGGGCCGCTTTGCTGCCCGCTGCTCGGGTTTACCTCGACCGGGTCCTGCGAGAGGGCGCGCCCCACCCACCCTCCACCCCAGGCCCTCCAGACCTTTTCATCGGACCCCTTTCCCGTGGACCCGACCGACACCCCCTCCCCCCCACCCCTTCACCGTGAGCCGGCTACGCGAACTGCAGCCGGTCCGGTTCCAGACCGCTCCAAGGAAACATCTCTACATGCTCATGCTCCACACCCTTCATGTCCTCACCCTCGCGTCCCGCCCTGACACAAAGTGGCAGGACCTCCTGCCACCTCTAGAGGGTGAGGAGCCCTGGTGGGCCAGCCTATATTCCACCTTAATCCCAAGGCCTGCCGGGGATATCAGTTGGCGGTTCCTTCATGGGGCCGTGAGCATGGGCATGTACTTGGCGTGGTTCACCCCAATCCCGGACACCTGCACCTTTTGCGGCGTGAGGGAAACCCTGGTGCACGTCTACCTGGAGTGCGCCAGGCTGGAGTCCCTATTCCAGCTCCTCACGAATATTTTGTTATTTTGGTTGCACTTTTTCCCTCACCTCATTATCTATACCCTCCCTGTCCGTGGCCCTGCTAAGCCGTGGGACCTCCTCGTCAGCCTCCTCCTGGCCCTGGCTCTGGCTAAAGTGGCCATCTATAAAACCAGGGTGAGGAGGTTGGCTGATGGGGTCTCCTGCGACTGTAGGGCCTATTTCCAATCCTCTGTCCGTTCATGCCTTCGGGCAGAGTTCCTCTGGGCAGCGTCCACTGACTCCCTTGACACCTTTGAGGAGCAGTGGGCGCTGTCTGGGGTCCTCTGCTCAGTATCCCCGTCCGGTTCCCTTGGTTTGACCCTTTGTCTGACTCCTGTCCCTGTTGTTCATTAGTTGTCCCCTGTAATTACTTGGTTTTCCAGGTCCTGTGGACCCCCCCCTTAGGCTGGGAGGGGATCCTTTAGCAGTGGGGCTACTCTGCTGTACCCAACTGGCCTGGGTCTATCACATAGGCCGTTAGGGACTTTTTCAATGTATTTTCCACAGGGAAGAGCAAAGAGATCCTCCCTTCAAACACAAACACGCCGAGCCCTGGGAAAGCTGGACTGATGGGCTGTCAAAGGGTTCCAGGAGATCCACAGGGTAGTGAACTCCAGCATGTGCAGGCTGAGGGACTGTGACCAACCAGCAGCAAAGGGGGAGTTTGGTAGATCAAGGTTGCACTCTACAAGATTCAATAGCCAGGATAGGAAAATTGCATGCTAAGGGTTAAACCCCACCCCTCTGTGGGCTTGTGTACAAATAGGGGAAAAGGTGTAGGAGGCAGTTGTGTTGCCAGGGCAGGCAGCTTGTGCTACACAAAAGAGCACCTGGAGGAGGTGGATAGGCTCCAGCCTGGCTTGCACGCACATACATTGCTGGCAGCAGCCAGTACTGGCTGACAGCGACTCTTCATGTTCCCAGTCAGGTAGCCTACCCGAAGCCAGCCTGTACAGTCATGCTGCACATCTACCACTGTGAGATATGCCATCGTGTGCCAGCAATGCCCCGCGGCCATGTACATTGGCCAAAGCAGACAGTCTCTCCACAAAAGAATAAATGGACACAAATCTGACATCAGGAATCATAACATTCAAAAACCAGTAGAACACTTCAACCTCTCTGGCCACTCAGTAAAATATTTAAGGGTGGCAATTTTGCAAGAGAAAAGCTTCAAAAACAGACTCCAATGAGAAAAGGAGGACTTGTGGCACCTTAGACTAACAAATTTATTTGAGCATAAGCTTTCGTGAGCTACAGCTCACTTCATTGGATGCATCTGATGAAGTGACCTGTAGCTCACAAAAGCTTATGCTCAAATAAATTGGTTAGTCTCTAAGGTGCCACAAGTCCTCCTTTTCTTTTTGCGAACACAGACTAACACGGCTGCTACTCTGAGACTCCAATGAGAAACTGCTGAGTTTGAATTAATATGCGAACTAGATACCATTACTGTGGGTTTGAACAGAGACTGGGAGTGGCTGGGACATTACACATAGTGAATCTATTTCCCTAAGTATCCTCACACCTTCTTGTCAACTGTCTAAAGGGGCCATCTTGATTATCACTGCAAAAGTTTTTTTTCCTCCGGCTGATAATAGCTCATCTTAACTAATTAGCCTCTCACAGTTTGTATGGCAACTTCCAACTTATCTGTATATATATAATCTTACTATATGTTCCATTCTGTGCATCCGATGAAGTGGGCTGTAGCCCATGAAAGCTTATGCTCAAATAAATTGGTTAGTCTCTAAGCTGCCACAAGTACGCCTTATCTTTTTGCGAATACAGACTAACACGGCTGCTACTCTGAAAGCTAGGAGCATGTCACTATCCCCACTGCATCAGCTTTCCTTGATTAGAGCCATAGGTGCTGACTTCTGCTGGTGCCGATGGGTGCTCGACCCACCTCTGCCCCCGCCCTGCCTCCACCCTTGCCCTGCCCCCATTCCAACCCCTTCTCCAAATCCCTGCCCTGGCCTCGCCTCTTCCCCGCCTCCTCAGCTGAGCATGCCGCATTCCCATTCCTCCCCTCTCCCTCCCAGAGCTTGTTATACCACAAAACAGCTGTTTTGTGGCAGCAAGCGCTGGGAGGTAGGCGGAGAAGCGGGGACACGCACAGTCAGGGGAGGAGGCGGAGGTGGAGTGGGGAGGGGAGCTTGACTGCTGGTAGGTGCAGAGCACCCACTAAATTTTTCCCTGTGGGTGCTCCAGCCCCAGAGCACCCACAGAGTCAGCGCCTCAGAGTACAGCTGGCTGCTGCCCTGGTTCTTCCCAGTCGAAGCATTGATACACAGCTATGAACATATCTGGTTTGGCAGTGAGCAGTTTAAGTTTGGTGAAGGCAACAGCTACATATTTGAACCAGTAAATTCCCTGATTGTATTATGCAAAGCGAGTGAAGTCTTGGTTTTAATGCTGATTTGCTAATGTCTCATGGGCAAGTCTTTCACAGACAGCAAAGCTTGTATTTCATGCAGCGTTTGCACTGTTGTGCCCCCTTTGCTCTAGGCACTCTCATGGGAAATTCCTGCTCATGCTTAGTAAGTATTCATTGTATTTGTAAAATCTGATCAGCCCTGTGTTTGAGCAATGCAGTGGCAGTAAGCGCATTGCTAAAGAGTGGTCTCCCACGTGACTTGTCTTCTCTCATACAAGGCTCCAATAATACAAGCCTGAAGGATGCTTTTAACTGGTTTTCACAAACAAAGGAACTTCTCATCCAAAATACAAGCATTACATGTAATGCTTTCAAGTTTAAGTTTGCAACCCCCATTAAATTGTATAGAATCTAGTTTACAATCAGTATTGATTTGTGGGATTGGGCCCCACTTCTGTAGTGGCAGATGTGTTGCTTTAGAACAAAGGTGGGCAAACTACAGTCCATGGGCCACATCCAGCCCACGGGACCGTCCTGCCCAGCCCCTGAGCTCCTGGCCCAGGAGGCTTGCCTCCAGCCCCTCCCCCACTGTTCCCCCTCCCCCGCAGCCTCAGCTCACTGCCCTGCCAGCACAATGCTCTGGGCAGCAGGGCTGTGAGCTCTTGCCAGGCAGCGCAGCTGCACAGCCAGGGCCTGACCTGGTGCTCTGCGCTGCACGGTGGCGTGGCTGGCTCCAGCTGGGTGGCATGGCTGCCTGTCTTGGTGCTCTGGGCAGCACGGCTGTAACGCTACCAGCCACTGGTGCTCCAGACAGCACAGTAAGGGAGCAGGGAGCAAGGGGGCTGGATAGAGGGCAGGGGAGTTTGAGGTGGTCAGGGCACAGGGGTGTGGGTAGGGGTCAGGGCTGTCAGAGGGCAGGGATTCTGGGGGCAGTCAGGGAGAAGGGTGATTGGATGGGGTAGGGGTCCCGCAGGGCAGTCAGGAATGAGAGGAGGGGTTGGGTGGGGCAGCAGGGGGCAGTCAGGGGCAGGGGTTCCAGGGGCAGTCAGGGGGGCAAGAAGCAGCAGGGGTCTGATAGGGGGCTGGGGCAGGCCATACCTGGCTGTTTGGGGAGGCACAGCCTCCCCTAACCAGCCCTCCATACAATTTTGGAAACCCGATGTAGCCCTCAGACCAAAAATTTGCCTGCCCCTGCTTTAAACCTATTGCCTCTTCCAGTGGTTGCCTCTGCTCTTTCCAGGAGGATCAACCCCCTACTTTTCACTACTTGTGTCGACAAGAATCCCCCCTCCTGCCCTTGGGCTCTAGTCTCCTGTGCTCCACTGAGCTACAGCTGCTTCCTCCCTCCTGTTTGTCCTAGCCACACTTTGGTCACTCACTTCCCCCTCTTTGCAGCAGCAGCTGGCAATTTCAAAACGCCATCTGCTGGTTAACATAAGGCATGTCCCCTGGATCTTGCAGCCACCACTGTACATTTCAGTTCAGGATGTAAGCCCACCTCTTAAGAGCAGCATCCAGCCGCAGGTTTCTTTTTTATCTAGGCTGAACCCTTTGGCATTTAATAGGACAACACAGCAGTGATTAGTATGATCAGAATTCTGAAGTGCCACTTGTACTAACAGTGACTTTAGAGTCACTCCTCCAGACATCATGCATACCTAGTACCTAGGTGCATGGAGACCTGTCGTCCTCAATGTTATTTTCTGTCCCTGTGCCCCGCTGTAGGGTAGCTTTTCCCTTTGCACACCTGGATGTACCATGTCCATCAGTAAAGACACACACACACACCCACCCCCAACCTGCAGAAATATTCAACGTTCAATACAACCCAAAAGGAGAAGGCAGCTCATTGTAGCATGGACACTGACTCCATCCTCGAGATTCTTGTATCACATCCATTCATCTCTGAACAGCCAGGGCAACTGGAAGGGTGTGGGAGGAGAAAAACAGTAGCCACAAGTGCTGAAGCCCTTCCCTGGGGAAGGGGTGTAAAGGTGTATCTCCTTTGGAGCTGCTGTTCGGAATAGGTTCTTTGGGAGGCAGGGTGGATGGGCAGGGGAGGAAAGAGGAAGTTAAAGGAAAGTGGGGACTCTACAGAGCACACTCGCCACACTAGTAAGGTTTTTCTATCCCTCTCTATTACTCCTCTGCTGAATTGACCTTCCTATCACCCCGCAACCCTGTAGGAGAAGTGGGGAGGTAGGTAACATATACATACATTATTTCAAAGCTTGGACATAGCATTTCTACAATTACATCCTCATTCTGCAGGCCATGAACACAGCCAGTTGGGTCAGGCAGAATTTCACACATTCCCCCACCTGGATCTAGTCTTGCATAGTTAAGGTGTTATGTCCTCCTCCGGCCACTGCTGGAGAAAGGCTCCCAGCCCAGAAGTCTCTTGGGGTACTGTAATGCCAATTTGTACTTGATAGGAAGGTGGGCTAAGAAGAGTCACCTGGTGCCTACGTGCTCCTGAGGTGATACTGACAGGATGGACAGACGATTTGATTCCATAGGGCTGCTTCCTTTGGCAGCTCCACAGGCTTCCTCCACTGCGTTCAGGAAAGGTGGAACAGCAACACAAGCACACGGATTGCAGCGCATGGATCATCTTTATTGGTAACATCAGTGGAGCACCAGTAAACCATCACTGACTGTAGTGGGGACACAGCTGAGGCACATGCTAAGGCACTTTTATATAAAAAAGGTTTTAAATCCGGTGTGACCGCGATGGGGACGTGGTGCCTGAATTTGGAGCGCTTTCAGGCATACAGTATTGGAGCTTCATATTTTTAATTATTTTTCTTTGCTCATAAGTAAGTCTAAATGCAGCATATACAATATGGTTAAGAATACAGGTAAATCCAGCAACCAGTGTATGATGTAGAAAAGTAAAGACCATCTCTATATAACCAAGGTCCCAATAGAAAGGCAGTGATAAAGACCTTTATTTTTTTCTTAATTACTTATTACAAGAGACACAAAGGCCCTTTACGTATATCTGTGCAGATTAAAGGGTTTTTAATATACTCTTAGTCAATGGTGCCGAATAACTAACCCCATCCCCTGGTTACAGAGCAGATAAACAAGAGGCTTGGACATGTCAATAAAAAGAGGGATTCTCTTCCCCTCCCACCGACACCCATTAAATTCCACTAGATTCTGTCCATTACCATTCAATATATTTGGTCCTCAAGAGATTCTCAGACAAGCACACAGAGATTCTTCTGCTTTCTCTGTCCCTGTCACCAGCTACTGGTCCACGCTACCTTAGCTAAAAAGCCAATCAGACAGAAGCAGAGACACTACCAGGACATCATTGCACTTCCGAGATCTGGCCAGACAGTAAGAACAAGAAAGAAAAAGTCTTTGGCAAGTCCCGCAGGTGGGTGATCCTGAAAGATGCTTCCCTCCTTCACCCCTGCCTGTGAACTGTGGGCTCTAGAAAGAAGAAAGGGTGAATTGCCATGGCCAGAGCACCCCGTTATTCCTGAAACTGCTTCCAAACCATCTGGGTGGGCAGATTAAAGAGGCAGAAGTCTGAGGTCACTGAACATGATTGCCAAAAAGCAAACAAAGAGGGAGGGGTGGGGGAAAAGAGTAGAGGAAGGGGCTCTCTCTGCATCTATCAAACTAGGATCTGAAGAAAAAGTAGATTTACAGCAAAAAAAATAAAATAAAAATCTTTCCCTAACCCCTCTCCTTCCAAGTGTAAAGATTCACCAGCAGCCATGGCATGGACAGTTCTACAGGTGCATGTTGTCATGAAACTCTGCTGGTCAGATTTTAGAGTCCCAACTCTTTGGCATTAAATACAAAGAGAACTTGGAAGCTGGGAAGAGGAGGAAATGAGGAACACAGCTGCCCAATGGCTCCAGATACACAACACACTTGTTGGATGGGCTCTGTGTTCCCCAGGAGGTGGTTTGCAGGAAGACCACTGGAGGAGGGGTGGGTAGGTCACTCCGTCAGGTGTAACCTGGGTCAGATGAGAAGACTTATTCAGTAGCTTTGGCATCGCCAGCATCTGCCTTGCTGTCTGCTTCCTCATCGGAGCATTCTCCTGTGCCCTTTCTGGCGATCCGGCGCGGCACGACAAATGGCAGGTCCCCACGCCTAGAGAGGGATGAACAGCACATCAAGGCAACAGAATTCATTGACCGTCTGTCAGACATTATGCTCTGGGGGAGGGGGGGGGGCAAAGAAGGACCTGCCGCACTGCTTCCTTGGAGAAGATGCACATCTGGTCACTGAAGTCTCTGCTTTTGGCTAAGACAGAAGCTTGCTGGGGTGGGAGCCCATTTCTCAAGCATAATTGATTTCCCTTACCTGAGTTTGCTCTTGAGGGAGCTGACCTCTCTATTCATTGCATCAGCTGTTTCAGTGGCATCCTCTAGCTCACGCTGCAGCTTTCTGCGGGATGCATTGGCTCGCTGGGCCTCTTCCTCTGCTTCCTCAAGCTGGCGCTTCAGCTGCTTCAAGCGCACGTTCGCCTTATCTACCTGCCGAGCAGAAAGGAGCAGTCAGCCTTTCAGAAAGCTCACTCCTAGCCCTTCGTGGGGGCTCGAGCGCTGCAGCAGGGAGTTACACCAGAAGGAAGCTGAGTCCTTAATGGCACCTACTCTTACTCTCTGCTCCCTGAGGTTAGACACCTGGACTTGGGATTTATTTTAGTTTTAAGCTTTTCCTTCTGCTGCTTCTTGTTCTTCAGCTTGTAGTGCAGGAAGTGTTCTACACACTGCCTCTTTCATACAACAGGGTCAGATGTTTCAGCTTGGGCTCACTCAGTAGGCCAACAGCCGGCACCACCTGCCACCACTCTCCTTCCACCATACAGAGGAGACCACACAGGAATCTGCCTCTGGGATTTGAAGCGGAGGAACAGAATTTGGATTTTTAAGATGCCAGGCTGAGCTGACTCAGTTACAGAACATCGTTCCAACTTATGCTACACAGATGAACTGTAGAAGTTACTGAAGGGGAGAGGCTGTTCTTAAAGCATCACCCTTTCAGCTGTACCGGCCATTAAATGGGACAGAGCTAAGACCATGGGCAGCCATATCCTCAGTGTAACAGCGAGTGGAAAGTCTACAGAGAAAATAATGCCACTATTCTGTAACGGATGAAGCAGATGTGGCTTTAGGTAGGAGAAATCCACCAGCTACAAGCCAAACTACAGACCGCTACGCTGTGTAATTTGCGCATACCTGATCTTTGTACTGCTCAGTATTGCGTCTCTCATCATCCACCTGCAACAAGACATCCTTCAGCTTCTTCTCAGCACGGCGCACCTGTTTGCCTGCAGCCTGGCGCTCCCTGTGCAGAAACAGAGTCAGCTCAGGTAGCAGATTATCTCTGGTGACCCTCTGGGCACCATCCCCGACAAAGTACTCATGTATGTGGGTTAGGAACAAGACTTCACTAGTCATTGCACCTCAGGGGAATGAAAGGAGACAGAGCTCCACTCAGGATGTTGGCAAAGCAAAAGGGACAGAAGTCAGGTTTCCTGGAGATGCCCAGGGGGCACTAGCTAGTCAGTCTGATCTCTTTGCCAGAGTTTGAGGGGTATGCTAAGGGGTCACTGAATTAGAGCTACAGTTCCTGGAATGGCAAAGCTTGGTAGGCTAGGAATTAGGGGTGTTTGCTGCGAGAACAGGGGAGGTCAGTGGAGCTACTCTTTCCTGATAACCAGATGGAGCACTCATTGCAAGAGGCTGGCACACAGCACTCAAGAGTAGGATTTTGCTCTGTGCCAGTACATCAGAGGGGCCAGTGGCCTTTAACATGACAGGAGGTTCTGCTAGAACCTACTTGGTCTCCGAGTCCAGCTGCTCTTCTAGCTGTGCTATCTTTGCCTCCAAGGCAGTGATGGAAGCCTTGTACTTGGACTTCACTGCACTCTCCATCTCCTGCAGCTTGGCCTTAAGCTCCTTGTTCTGACGCTCCATCTGCTGGCGAGCATTTTCGTTCTTCTGGGCATTGCTGCGCTCGGCATTCAAGTCAGTATTTATCTGATCGATCTGGGGAGAGAAGAGACTCAGCATGCCAAGAGGGTTCTGGGCTGGAAGACTGATTTATTTCTACTCGCCAATGGACGCTTGTCAGGAAGGACCTCTAGCGTGAGCAGAAAAGCTTACATTGTACAAGTCAAGCTTGACTAACTCTGCACCATGTAGCACAACGCTCTCCATGGTCACAAAAGGACACACTCTCCCAGAAGCCTGTTTTGGTTTGCTCAAGTTTTCATCCAAGAAAAGCCCAGGGCTGAACGGATTGAGAGTTAAGTCTGCTAGGTCCCCTTCTCTGAGGCTGGTTTTGCTAGCCAAACTCAGCCATAGGCCATGTGCCACAGCAGTGATGGTCTGCCCTGCAATGTAGCATCCAGCTGCCCCCATAAGAAAGGTCTGCCAGAAATCAAGTGCCAGAGCCACATGCTTAGGACAGACTCACATTTCAGCTACCCAGGAGCACCCTGGAGACATTTTGTTTTCAAGGGAACAGTAACAGAAACTGAAGCCACCTCCAGCCCAGACCTCTGCCTGATACATAGTCAGTGCTGACTGCATGGCATAGTGGGGACTGCCTCTGAAGATCAGACACTCCTTTACATCATCAGTCCACTGAAGTGAAAGATATACCAAAATTCAGCTTTCACTAGCTACTGGGCCAAGAACCAGACAGAATTAATCATAGAATATCAGGGTGGGAAGGGACCTCAGGAGGTCATCTAGTCCAACCCCCTGCTCAAAGCAGGGCCGATCCCCAATTAAATCATCCCAGCCAGGGCTTTGTCAAGCCTGACCTTAAAAACTTCTAAGGAAGGAGATTCCACCACCTCCCTAGGTAACCCATTCCAGTGTTTCCACCACCCTCCTAGTGAAAAAGTTTTTCCTAATATCCAACCTAAATCTCCCCCACTGCGACTTGAGACCATTACTCCTTGTTCTGTCATCTGCTACCACTGAGAACAGTCTAGAGCCACCCTCTTTGGAACCCCCTTTCAGGTAGTTGAAAGCAGCTATCAAATCCCCCCTCATTCTTCTCTTCTGTAGACTAAACACCCCCAGTTTCCTCAGCCTCCCCTCATAACCCATGTGTTCCAGTCTCCTAATCATTTTTGTTGCCCTCCGCTGGACTCTTTCCAATTTTTCCACATCCTTCTTGTAGTGTGGGACCCAAAACTGGATACAGTACTCCAGATGAGGCCTCACCAATGTCCAATAGAGGGGAACGATCACGTCCCTCGATCTGCTGGCAATGCCCCTACTTATACATCCCAAAATGCCATTGGCCTTCTTGGCAACAAGGGCACACTGTTGACTCATATCCAGCTTCTCGTCCACTGTAACCCCTAGGTCCTTTTCTGCAGAACTGCAGCCAAGCCATTCGGTCGCTAGTCTGTAGCGGTGCACGGGATTCTTCCGTCCCAAGTGCAGGACTCTGCACTTGTCCTTGTTGAACCTCATCAGATTTCTTTTGGCCCAATCCTCCAATTTGTCTAGGTCCCTCTGTATCCTATCCCTACCCTCCAGCGTATCTACCTCTCCTCACAGTTTAGTGTCATCTGCAAACTTGCTGAGGGTGCAATCCACACCATCCTCCGGATCATTTATGAAGATATTGAACAAAACCGGCCCCAGGACCGACCCTTGGGGCACTCCACTTGATACCGGCTGCCAACTAGACATGGAGCCATTGATCACTACCCTGCTTTCTATCCATCTTATAGTCCATTCATCCAGCCCATACTTCTTTAACTTGCTGGCAAGAATACTGTGGGAGACTGTGTCAAAAGCTTTGCTAAAGTCAAGGAACAACACGTCCACCGCTTTCCCTTCATCCACAGGGCCAGTTATCTCGTCATAGAAGGCAATTAGATTAGTCAGGCATAACTTGCCCTTGGTGAATCCATGCTGACTGTTCCTTATCACTTTCCTCTCCTCTAAGTGCTTCAGAATTCTAGGATTTGGCTTCTGTACCCCCACTTCCTCCCCCCGCTTCTTTGCCCCCTCGACATGTACTGGAAGCTGACCAGGGAAGTGTGGCTGCCCTCTTCCCACAGTAGCTGTGTAATGGCCAGCTCAACTGCTCCTCCTTTTTTAGGTTCTGAGCATGCCCTAGCATCCACTCCCTTGTCATCTCCCTTCCTCCTATGACCGGTCATGTTCTCCCTTCTCACCGGTGTGCCTCTCTCCCCGCTCCCATTTAGGAATGAACCTGCAGATCTGCCTCTAGCGAAACTACTAATCTCACTCACTTTTGCAATCAGGCAGGTTATTTTAACCCTCTAGGTAAGGTGGACAATATATATCATTTGTATTGCAGTAGCAACCAGGAGTCCTAGTCATGGACCAGGGCCCCATTGTGCTAGACATTGTACAAACAGAATAGTCCCTGCCCCAAAAAGCTTACAATCAAATATATGCCAAGAATATTCAGATTAAGGTCTTGATTTAAAGACACTACAATGGACTGATGCACTTGGTAAGGTTAATCATTTTGGAGCATGCAGTGAAAAGTGATTTTCTATAGAGTGGGACTGTTCCAATATATTACAGAGATAGATAAGAAGCAAAATATTTAATGTTGATAGGGAACTATCAGTCAAAGGGTGACCGGACAGGACTCTTAAGAGTTTGGGGGACACTCCCAGCTACTTTCCTTCTCTTACAAAGAGGTTTTAACATCCCAGGGTCAGTATGAGCCATCAGTGAGCACTGAATGACTATCCCATTTTATCTTCAGCAGTGCACAGACACTGCTGTGTAAAGCGCTTTGGGAATCTGTACTGTTTGGAAGACGGGAGGAAGTTCATCCAGAATTCAGTTTGGGAGTTTCCAGAGCCAGCTGGTGGGAAGACTAAGCAGGTACCTGAAGGTTTGCTTTCTTGAGGCGGTCATTGACCATCTCTGTGTTGCTCTGCTCCTCCTCTAACTCCTCCTCCAGCTGAGCTATCCGGGCCTCTAGACGTCGCTTTTCCTCCAAGGCCAGGGCTCTAATGAGGACAATAAGAATTAAGTCTCTGGGCGGTGGTGATGCAGTGCACTCCCTAGAGAAAGCTTACCAGTTATAGCCTTACAAAACAGTAAGCATCTAACAGACTATTACAATACAGGCTAGAGTATATGCTTATGTAGGGCACCTCCCCAAATCAGTTTCTCCTCCCCAGCAAAGGGAGCTATTACCCACCCTTTGCCACTGCTGTTGGCTATCTCATCAGCCAACTCATCCCTCTCTTGCTGGGCCTGGCGCTTGGCACGTTCAGCAGCTGCAAGTTCCTGGAATGAAAATGAGACGGTCAGTGATGCAATGTGAAATTAGCAATTAATGCAGCTCAGAGGACAAACAGCTACTAGTAGTGAGCAGATTCCAAGAAGTAAGAGGACTAGTGTTCTGTACTTCCATATGGACTTCCTGTGTTTGAGTCACTCTTATTCAACTAACAAGAAAGGGCCGAGCATGTGGAGGAAACTGAGCCTAGTACTGTGGGGGGTTACTGTTGTGCTCAGAGATGGCTTGTGGAGCTGCACAGTGGCCTACTCCTTGGCTAAAGTAAGTGAATAGGCCCTCCTGCCTGAATGCAGGCTCCATTACCTCCTGCATTTGCATCATCTCAGCCTCCATGTTCTTCATCTTTTTCTCATTCTCTTTGGCTTGGACCAAAATCTCTTCTCTGGAGGTGCGTGCATCATCCAGCTCCCGCATATAATCCTTCATTTGGGCCTGCAGAGATAACAAAACGGTGACTTCAGAGAACATCCTTCATTCCTCCCATTACATTACACAAGCAGTGGTAAAAAGTAAGGAAAATTTGCTCTGGTTTTGCAACACCAATAGGGGAATAAATTAATGGACTGACACAGATCGGGGTTAGAGAGACATCTGAATTGCTGCTGAACCTTTCCAACTGAACTGTTGCATACATCAAGCTTCTAATGCTGTGCCACACCGCTTGGGTGATGAAAATGCATGAATCTGACAGGGAAAACCAAGTCTCCACCCCATGCCCCCCACATAGGCAGCAGGCACAGGACTGAAATCCCCCACCTGCAGTTTGCGGAGCTGTTTGATGGCTTCATCACGATTCTTGTTGGCAGAGTCTATCTGGACTTCCAGATCCTTCAGGTCCATCTCCAACTTCTTTCTGGCAGCCACAGCCATGGAGCGCTGTTTCCTCTCATCTTCCAGCTCCACCTCCATCTCTCGTACCTGGTGGGACAAACAAGGCATCAATGGAAACCAAACAAGCCAGCATGAACCTTTCATCTCCCAGAAAAAGATAACCAGAGGTCATTCTCTCTCCTGGTGGGGACGGAAAGAAACAAGGGAGAGAGAGTTAAGACAAAAAGAAAAGGAGTACTTGTGGCACCTTAGAGACTAACCAATTTATTTGAGCATAAGCTTTCGTGAGCTACAGCTCACTTCATTGGATGCATACTTTGGAAACTGCAGAAGACATTATATACACAGAGACCATGAAACAATACCTCCTCCCACCCCACTCTCCTGCTGGTAATAGCTTATCTAAAGTGATCACTCTCCCAGTGTTCCCTCAGCAAGAAAGCACTATTCTGGTTTCTTGGATTGACAGACAGTGCAAGTGCTGTGACAATGGTACATGAGGGGCACACGCCAGGGAGTGATTTGGAGCTCTAGCAATGCCTCCCAATGATAACAGGAATTCCTGGAATGGCACTGGCTAGATCTGGAAAGGCACTGTCCAGCTGTCCTAGGGCAGATGGAGAAGCAGTTCCCTTTGAGCAGACAACTTCCAGGATTTGTGGAGTGATGCTGACCTGTCTGATCAGTTGTTTCCTCTTCTCCTCATTCTGCTCATCCCGGCCCTGGAGGTCACGCTCAAACTGTGCCTTCATGGCTTGCTGGTTCACTTCCAGCCGCAGCTTGGCATCCTCTGTGGCCTGCAACTCATCCTCTAACTCTTCCAGCTGGGTCTTCATCTCCTCCACCTGCTGCTCCAGAGCTCGCTTAGATTTCTCCAGCTCATGAACCTGTAGCATGAACACACACATCAGATCACCCAAATAACACAGCCACCAACTTCACCCACCCCAAAAGCAGAGAGGCATCCAGATGCATCAATAGGGCAGCAGCTCACTGAGGAAACGATGCAAAGACCCTGCTGCCCTTCCTGCCACATCACCCTCAGTTTCCTTGTACTAGCACCATGATGCCCCCTTATTAAGGCTAAAGAAAGTTGCTCGCATACTTGAGAGCCTTTAATCTGAACCTTGACCTCAGCTCAGGGGGAGGGATAGCTCAGTGGTTTGAGCATTGGCCTGCTAAACCCAGGGTTGAGAGTTCAATCCTTGAGGGGGCCATTTAGGGATCTGGGGCAAAAATTGGGGATTGGTCCTGCTTTGAGCAGGGGGTTGGACTAGATGATCTCCTGAGGTCCCTTCCAACCCTGATATTTTATGATTCTATTGCATGTTCCTGTTCCCTCTGATCAGGCATCCTGGGAAAATTTAAAGGAGAAGCATGTGTTAGGCCAGTCCTGATCTCACTGCAGCATGAAACACCCTCGTGTCATGTTGCCGGAGATGTGGAAGTGCTTCAAACTCCCTTTCAAGCCTCCCCCTGCTTTAGCACGAATCTTTAGCATCTTCAGATCTGGGTCAATCTCCCATTCTCTGGCTAGCTCCCTATATTTCAAATGCCAGGCTCACCTGGCACCCTCTCGTCTCTCCACAATGGGTAGTGGGCTTCTCTTAGCCAATGCCCAGCTTGCGCCTTTAATCTCTCCTTCCTGCCTTTCACTCACCCTCAATAAAAACAAAACAATCTATTCCTACTCCTAAACCCACGGCATGTGTTTAGTTTTCCCAGTTGCATTCCTTTACAGAAGCTCCTATATTGCAAGTTTCTCAACGAATCTGCTTAACAGGCTGGCATGCAGGTGACACACTGACAGGGAGATGTTTTAACTGTATATTTACACTCTTGCCAACATCATCCTTGGAACTCATCAGGTCCTCCATCTCTGTGCGGAACTGCTTATTGAGCCGCTCCAGCTCTGCCTTCTGCTCCATGGCTTCTTCCAGGGCTCTGGCCATGGACAGGGATTTGGTCTCCTTCTCGCGGGCTTCTGCCTCAGCTCGGTCCCTCTCCTCTGCATACTTGGCGGAGATGTTCTTCTCCTCTGCCAACAGCTGAAGGAAGAGAGAATGACTACTATGAGGTTTCCTGAGCTAGGCTTATCTCTAAGGGCCATTCCAGACAGTGTCTCAGATTTGGGCGGAAAGGGCAATGCAGAGAACACGGGTCTTGAGAGCCAAGCATTTGGCTCCCAAGTTGACTGGCAGGGCTGGGACTAGAACCCTACTGACTATAGACTTCTATAGTAGTCACAGTCACTACTTACAAGCAAGTCCAAAAAGAGACAGCTGCAATTGCCCATGACCTGGGTCTGCTCCCAAACACTTATACAAGTTAGATGAGGCTCAAAATTTCAGTCCCCCTGGACAAGAGGTGACACTAGAATTCACATGCAAGGAACATGAATTTTCACCAGTGCCAGCTTCCTCCTCCCCACCCCCATTATGGTTCAGAAAGGAATATGCATTCCCTAAACAGATGTCTACATTGTGGCAGGCAGTATTGGGAAGGAAGATCCTCCCATTGTATATCCCATGATTGACACTACCTGATCAAACTTCTTCTGCTTCTTCTCCAGGTTGGAGACTATCTGCCGCTGGTGATCAAGGTCCACAATGAGGTCATCCAATTCTTGCTGCAGCCGGGTCTTTGTTTTTTCCAACTTGTCATAAGCAGCTGCCTTCTCCTCATAACGCTGGCTCATGGCCTCCAAGTCCTTCTGCAGCTTCTTCTTGGCTTCCTCCACTGCCTCCAGGCAGCCCAGGCCATCATCCATTTTTTTCTTCGTGTCTGCTACCTGGGGGAGGGGGAAGAGAACAGAGATTAAGCCAAACCACAGAGACCTCTAGTGTGGATGGGGGAGGTAAAAAATTGTTCCCTTAGAATTGAAGTGATCATGTTAGTCAGACTTACGAGGTGTGTGGGATGAAGAGTCCCCCTTCTCCTCAAATAGCTACAGAGGTGTTTCTAGGGACGATTCTCTCTGATTCATTACTAAATGTTTCAGTTGCCTGACCCCTGCAAGGTCACTGCTTCCTTAGGATAGTTTCCTTTGCTAACAAATCCAGATTGCACCAGCATTCTCCATCTGAACTAGATTTCCTAGGAATCAGCTTCGTGCTCGTTATTCCCCTCCCGCCCCCCAGTACGAAGGTTTGTTCTAGGACAGGGGTCAGCAATCTATGGCACGCATGCCAAACATGGCACACAAGCAAATTTTTAGTGGCACACTGCTGTCTGCCGGACCCAGGCAGACAGCAGCATGCCACTAAAAATCCTGCCCGGCCTGCTTTTTTCCCCCGCCCACTGCTCTCTCCTTGCAGGGCAGGCAAGCTTCTCCCTCCCCCCCAGCCTCTTCCCCCAGCATGCAGGGTTCCTACCCCTTCTTCTCTCCCTCCCTGCCACGGAGGAGGAGAGGGAAAAGTGGAGCCGCAGGGACCTTGGAGAAGGGGGTGGAATCAGGGCATATCCCCTCCAGCCCCCTGCCGTGAGCCGCTCAGGGCAGGGGGATGGGAACACCCCCATGACCCCCTCCTCACCCCCCCCCAGCCCCCTGCCCTGACTCCTGCACCCCCCACACATACCCAGCCCCCCACACCCCATGCCCTGACTCTTGCACCCCCCACATCCCCACCCCCACCCTGAGCACCAAACAGGAGCTCCTGCACACACACACACCCACACCCCCATTTCCACCTGCACCACTCGCACCATATGTGAGCTGCCCAGGTAAGCGCTCCACAGCCAAACCTCCTGCCCCAACCCTGAGCCCCCTCCCTCATTCTAGCTCCTGGCCAGACCCTGCACCCCAACCTGCTCCTTCACCCCCAGCCCTGTTTCAGCACACTACCAGCCTCATCTCAGTGCAGAGAGGAACAGAATGGCTAGACCCAGGGAAATAGGTAAGTACCTACTCTATATGGACAGGGCCAGGACTCCAGACCGGCAGCAGGCTGAGCCGCTCAGCCCACTGCCAGTCTGTGGTCCCAGCCACTGGCCCCGCTCAGCCCACTGCCGATCTGGGGTTCTGACTGCCTGCCCCTTGCCAGCCGGGGTCCTGGCCGCAGGCCCCGCTCAGCCCTGTGCCGGCTTAGGTGAACGGAACCCCAGGCCGGCAACGGGCTGAGCAGGCCAGCAATGTAAGATCAGCATTTTAAATTTAATTTGAAATGAACATTCTTAAACATTTTGAAAACCTTGTTTACATACGACAATAGTTTAGTTATGTAATATATCGACTTATCGAGCGAGACCTTCTAAAAAACATTAAAATGTATTACTGGCACGCGAAACCTTAAATTAAAGTGAATACATGAAGACTCTGCACCCCACTTCCGAAAGGTTGCTGACCCCTGTTCTAGGAGATGCAGGTTCTGTACCTGCAGCTGAAGGGCAGAGATCTGTTTCTCCAGGTTCCTCTTTGCCTCCTCTTCTTCCTCCAGCTGCTCTTTGAAGCTGTTCTTCTCATCCTCCACGTTCTTCAGTTTGGTGCTGAGGCTCAGCTTCTGGCGAGTCTCCTCCTGCAGAAGCTCCTACACAGCAAAGACATTGAAATGTAGAGCCTTTCGTTTAAGGAAGCCAAGGAACTTTACAAGCCCCAACCACCCAACACAGATGTCAACTCAGGAGATTCAGCTGAAGAATCCTACTTTCAAAGAGAAAACAATAGGGTTTAAATAACTGCTTAATGTCATTCAGCAAGTCAGTGTACAGCCAGGGAGAACACCCACAACTCCTATTTCCAGTCCTACTCTAAAACATCGAAGGGCACTCTTTTACTATGTACAGCTGAGATGCACAAGTGCTAGCATCTGCCTCCCAGCTCAGCCACCCCATAATCCTTTCCCCAGGGTTCTCTGCAAACAGCACACAAAGCTTTTCAACGCCTTCAACAGTTCATGCTGGCAGTTAGCTGTATTCTGCCATCCCCATTTCATGATGGACTTTAATACTGAAAATCAGAACAGGTTAACTATGTTAATTCACTCTTAAGCAGCTGGTGCCTTTCACACGCCTGCTCAGAGAAGTGATTGTGATCTACAAACTGTCCTAGGGTAGTACCCACATTGACAAAATCATGCTGCCACTACTTGGACTAGTTGACCTAAACATATTGATCTCTTCAGTCTCCCTGCCAATGCACAATTGTTCTGTGGTGTATTAATATTGGGTCTACTTTACTTTTACGTGTTCCAAGAACACAGGTGTCAACAACAGATGGAGCTTAATTCAAAAACTGACGGGTCTTACAGCCAGCCCCCAAATATTCAACCTAAGCTTTTCCCCTCAATGTCATCAGACCATTGACCACTAAATAATTCTTCTCCTCTCCTTAGCATTTACACCCCCAAATTTGTAGGCTCATCACACTCCCCACTTAGGCAAGTTCTGCATAAGACATCCCATCCAGCCCCTTAACCAGTTACTCTTCTGAGCAGTCTTTAATTGGTCAATCTTTCTGGTAAAGAGATGCCCAGAGCCGAATGCAATAGTCTAAGCATGGCTGCATCAGAAGCATATCACAGAACGGGGAGGTGATAGAGATATGCTGCATCTGCATACAAAGCCCCAAACTACACTGGCCTTTTGCTGCCATTCATTCTGTTCTAATCAGAGGTCCATATCAACCTTTTCAACAGTAACTTTGGATAAGCTATCTGTATTATAGTAGCACCTAAGTCACAAGCAAGATTGGAACCTTTGTGCAAGGTGCTGTACAAATAAGAGAATCCCTGTTGTGAAGAATTTATAGTCTAAGGCCAGAAGCAACAAGTACTAAGACTATTTTCTAATTTGCCCCTTCCCAATTAATCCTTTCTGGATTATGATGCATCCTCCCTGTTGTTCAGTGCCTTCCAGTTTAGTATACTTATATTTCATCTACACACTGTTTACTCTGCCAGATGAATACTGGATCCAATCTGACCACCATCATTCTGTAGGGTATCCCCAGAACTCAACCCTTTGGCTGCAGGCCCATATACTTAAAATGGCACTTATATCCAAGCCCATTTTAACGGAGTAAGATTTTCTGAAACATTCAAGTGTATTTGATGTACTGCTTTTATCTTCACTACCAAATAAGGCTACTTTGTGCCAGTCACTATGGAGTTCACAGGAAACTACAAATGGAAAGTAGTTGAAAAATGAAGTATGCACCAAGTATGCATCATGATGTTAAAGTGAGAACATTGCATTGGCAGCACACAGCACTCAAGTGGAAAAGTGATGGGAATGGTTCTAATTCTGGGGTAAGGGAAGTTAAGTTTGTTCCATCTACTGATGGAGAAGGTAGAAGACAGAGGGATTATTCCTGAGGGGACCCACTCAGCATATCACATCAGCCAGAAACACCTGATGAGCAGAAGTCCATGGGCATTTAGTGCAGAGATCTGCTCTGTGCTCTACTACTGTGGCAAGTATGATGAATACAGTACATAAGGATGCTGCAACTCCCACTCCTCACCTGGGTATCCTGAAGCTGTGACTCCAGAGCAGAGAAGTCTTTCGCTAATTTGATTGACTTGCTGTCAGACTGATTCAGAAGGCCTGTGATGTTGTCCAGCTCGACCTGCAAGAGAAGTTAGAGCATGCCAGTTATCAAATGGAACCACAAACAAACAAACTAGGAGTAGATGCGCAGCTTTTGACTTGCGAAAAAGCCACCTTCTTTGCTGCAAACAGGATGTGTTCGATGTCTAAGAGCGCCAAGGATGAAGACTACCCTAATGGAACCTCAATTCAAATCTCCCCATCTGTGAAGGCCTGCACTGGCTATCCATTCTGCTGCAGCCCATGGGAGATTTTACACAATTACTCAAGGTTACAGAAAGGAATTGTTGATATTTTGCTTTCTTACACCCACCTGCCCCAAGACTAGAGATGCCAGTTCCTCAGCACCACGTCTCTGCTCTTCCTTGGATCACAGTATGCCTTCCACCCATTGCACTCATATTTTCACTAGGTATCCCTACATGATGAAGGCACCATGAGGCAGTGTCCACTTTGAGTGGGAGGGAGGGAAAGGTTTACCCCTCCCTTATGGAGTCAGCAGCAATAGTTTAAGCAGTCATTTTCCACCTTTCCCATAATATACCCCCATATTATAAACTTTTTGGGCCCGCCCTCTCCTAATTCGCCACACAGAAAGGGAGTTGTGACACCACCACCCCCACGATGCCCACATTCAGAGCCCGTAAGTAATGGAACCCCAGCGTAAAGAAGCTTCATGTTAGGAGTGGAATTAACATGGACACACAAAAAACAGTTACCTTTTCCATAACTGGTGTTCTTTGAGATGTGTTGCTCATGTCTGTTCCATATGAGGTGCGTGCACTCACCACATGCACTGAAAATTTTTCGCTCAGCAGTGTCCATACAGGACTGGCTCTGGTGCCCACATGGCACGGTACAAGGGGTGCCGCTGGCTCCCCCCACCCTCAGTTCCTTCCTGCCGGAAACTCCGACAGTGGGGAAGGAGGGCCGGTCATGGAACGGACACGAGCAACCTCTCAAAGAACACCAGTTACAGAAAAGGTAACTGTCTTTTCGAGCGCTTGCTCATGTCCATTCCATATTAGGCGACTCCAAAGCAGTACCCCTGGAGGCGGGTAGGAGTTCACAGACATGTTGATTGCAACAGAGCTCTGCCAAATCCAGCGCCATCCCTGGCCTGCTGAGTGATGGCATGAGGAGTGGTAAACGTGTGAACAGAGGACCACATTACAGCTCTATAGATGTCCTGGATAGAGATGTGCGCCAGGAAGGCCACCGAAGATGCCTGCACTCTCATTGAGTGGGCTCCGACAATCGGGGGCGGCGGAACCTCCGCCAGGTTGTAGCAGGTGCTTATGCATGAGGTAATCCAACTGGAAACCCTCTGAGATGGAACCGGCTGACCCTTCATCCTATCGGCTGTAGCAATGAAGAGTTGAGTCAATTTATGGAAAGGCTTGGTACGTTCTAAATAGAAAGCCAAGGCCCTCCGAATGTCTAGGGCATGAAGACGCCTCTCTTCACTGGTCTTGTGCGGTTTGGGACAAAAAACCGGGAGGAAGATGTCCTGATTCATATGGAAGGTGGAGACCACCTTTGGCAGGAAGGCCAGGTGGGGCCGCAGCTGAACCATGTCTTTGTAGAAGACTGTATGGAGCTTTTGAGGTCAAGGCTTTAATTTCAGAGATCCATCTCGCTGACATCACTGCCACCAGGAACGTGACCTTCCATGACAGGTGGGAAAGGGAGCAGGAACCCAGCAGCTCAAAGGGCGGGCTGGTGGGCCTAGAGAGGACCAAGTTAAGATCCCACTATGGGACAGGGGCCTGTACCTGTGGGAAATCTCTCTCGAGCCCCCTCAGTAATCTGACCATCATGTCATGGGAAAACACTGTCCTTGGATCGGTGGGTAAAAAGTGGAGATGGCCGTGAGAGGCACTCTAATGGAAGAGTGTGCCAGGCCCTGGTTCCTCAAATGGAGCAGGTAGTCCAGGACAGCCTGTATGGAGGAACGCGAGGGAGAGATGCCCCGTTCAGATCCCCAGCAGGAAAACCTCATCCACTTGGCCAGTTATATCAGTCTAGTTGAGGGCTTCCTGCTTTCCAGGTGGACCTGTTGGACACCCCTTCACTGTCCAAAAGGTGGAGGGACCTGAGGCTGAGGTGTAGGAGTCGACCGTGGTCCTGTGACAGCAGGTCCGGTCGGTTGGGTAAGGGCCAGAGAGAGGCCGCTGAGTTTCATGAGTGTGCTGAACCAGTGCTAGTGAGGCCATGTCTGGGCGATCATGACGACCTGCACCTTGTCGCTCTTGACCTTTGCCAGGGCCCTGCTGATTAACGGAATGAGGGAGTGCATACATCAGGCTCCCTGACCACGACAGGAGGAAGGCATCGGAGAGGGAGCCTTTGCTCAGACCTTGCTGAGAGCAAAACCAGTGGCATTTCCTTTTCTGTCTGGTAGTGAACAGGTCCCCTCGGGGAATTCCCCACCTTTGGAAGATCATGCAGTCTACCTCTGGATTGAGCGACCACTCATGGTGAGAAGTTCCTGGTGAGCTGGTCCGCCAGCGTATTCCTGACACCAGGAAGGTGACAAGCTTCCAGGTGGATCTCATTGCTGATTCAGAAGTCCCATAGACGGAGCGCCTCCTGACAGAGCCAACGAGCGTGCTTCCCCTTGCCTGTTGATGTGGATCATCAAGGCTGTGTTGTCCGTCAGGACTCGTACCACCTTGCCCAAACAGTCCTCTGCATGCCACGCCAGACTGCTTGGAGCTCTCTGACGTTTGTGTGCAAGCACGCTTCATCCAGGAACCACATCCTCCGAGTCTGGAGGATGCCGATATGTGCCCCCCAGCCAAAGTCCGAGGCGTCTTACACCAATTCGATAGAGTATGAAGGATTGTCGAATGGAACCCCTTCAAGGACTTCTGCAGTCGGCCCACCGCAGCAGTGAGGTAAGTACAGTAACTCCTCATTTAACATCATCCTGGTTAATGTTGTCACGTCGCTGATCTATTAGAGAACAAGCTCATTTAAAGTTGTACAATGCTCCCTTATAACGTTGTTTGGCCGCCTGCTTTGTCCACTGCTTGCAGGATTCTCTGGAAGAGCAGCCCATCCTCATGGGGGCTTGGAACCAGGGTTGGCCAGCAGCCCTCCTCAGCTCCCTGTAAGTAGGTGTGGGGCTGGGCTGCCACCCAGCAGGCTATCAATTGCCACAGTTCAGGTGTCCCTCCCCCCACTGCCGTGTGCTACTCCTGACCTAAGCCTTGGAGCTGCTCTCAGGAGCCTCCTGCTTGCCGTGTGGCCGGGGCGGGGGGACGGACAGACTCACGACAGGACACGACACACAGGAAAAGGAGAAGGAGAGCGGTGCTGATGTCAGGGGGTCCCTCCTCCCCCCGCTCCTGTATCACATCTCCACGGGGGGAGGGGGGGGGGAAGGGAGGGGAAACACAACAAGGCTCAGAAACACAAGTCTCAGGACAGAGGGAGCTTGCTGGAAGCTGCTGCTGTGTCTGAACTTGCTGATCTACTTCAAAGGGCAGCATACTTAAAGGGGCAATGTGTGTCTCTGTCACACACACAGACACAGACACACATGCACCCCGGCACTTTGGAAAGTCGGCGCCTGTGCAGCCATGCATGGGCTGTCCGGAGGAGGGAGTGGTGAGCTCCAGCCGGATAGTGAGAGTTCATCATCATGTTCAGTTTCCACAGGGAAGTGTTTGCAGCCACTGCCCTATGTCTATTGTGTTTCCTCCCTCCTGCCTCCCTCGGTGCTGCCTTGTAGAGCATGAGGCTACAACAACAAACAACAACAACAACAAGTTAACCCTTGAAGGCTCAGCCGAGTGCTAGTTCATCATTTAGCAGCAAGGCATTCGCTGGGAAATAGCCTACCCTCTTACCCCACCACCTCAACCAAACTTCACAATCATCTTTGGTGAGTATAATATTCAATTGTTTAAAACTTTTACTGTATATGCATATAATGTCTTGTCTGGCAAAAAAGTTTCCTGGGCAGAGGATGAAGGTGGGTGGCTTGGATGGAGCTTGTAGCCATTGGCTCGTTTATGGGGCTGCTCCTGCCAAGGCTGGCTCCACTGGCTCTGCGGCTGCTGCTGGGTTTGAAACACTTATGTGCCAAGGCTGGCACGTAGAGACCCAGGGTCTTCAAGGTGGTGTGGGAGTCCTTGAGACCATACAATTTGCTGTCTGTTTGCTCTGCAAATAGGGCCCGTTTGTTCAAGGGCAGGTCCTGCAAGGACTCCTGGGCCTCAGTGAACAACTCAGGAGCAGCCATGAGGCTCACCACATGGAGATAGTGGATGCCATGGTGCAGGCAGGAGCATCACCAGTGTGACGCCGCCTGGAAGGCCACCCTGGCCGCAGTCGTGCCCTTATTGAGGATCGCTCGGAACTGCTTCTTGGAAGCTGCAGGGAGCGACCCTTCAAACTTGGCCCTGGCTTGCCACATGTTGAAGTCATACCGGCCAAGGAGGGCTTGGTGGTTAGCTACTCTCAGCTGAAGGCTGGAAGATGAATAACCTTACGCCCGAAAAGATCCAGCCTCCTGGAGTCTACTTTTGGGGGTGGCCCTGGGTTGTCCCTGCCTCTACTTGTGGTTAACCGCCTCAACCACAAGGGAACTAGGGGCTGGGTCGGAATACAAGTACTCATGCCCTTTGGCTGGCATGAAGTACTTGCATTCGGCCCTTTCAGAGATAGGGGCCAGAGAAGAGGGGGTCTGCCACAGGGCATTAGTGATCTTGGAAACCCCTTCATGAAGGGTAGAAGCTGAGGAGCAGAGGATGTCAGAGTCAGAGGGCTCCTCCAATTCCTCTCCCTGAAGCTAGAAGCAACTCTTCAAAAGTTTCTGGTGCACCTTGGCGTCATCCTGAGGAACTGGGTGAGGGGACCCCATGATAGCTTCGTCTGGCGACTAGGATGATGCCAGTGCCACGGGAACAACCACGTCCATTGGTGGTCCAGCAGCTTGCTCCTCTGGGTCCTCCTGGACCTGCGGGGTCTTATCCCCCAAAGTCTCCAGCACCGGAGGGGGACGGGATACTGAGGCTGCTGGCCTCTGAGGCTCCAGACACCGATCGGCCAACCTGGGAAGGTTGGGTGAACCCCCAGGGTTCCACAGGTACCATGGTGCCGGCCACTGTGCTTGGGGCCATGGGACAGGTTTCAGTGCAGATAATGTCGTCAGCACCGCTGGTACTGGGGCTTGTCCCACAGTTAGGGAACCTCGCTCCATACCGGAGCTACCAGAAGAGCAGTTGGTACTGGGTGACCAGGATCAGGCTGAGCAGTGGCTCTCGTCCGACTGGTGCCAGTTGCTGCGTCCCGAAGCCTACCGGTCTGAGTGAGACTGTCTTGGTCATGCTCTTGGGGACCAAAGGCATTCGGCAGATCTGCGTTGGATACCCGGCAATCCGTGCCTCATGCTACTCAACCAGTACCGGGACATCGAATGGGACCAGGAGCTACTATGGGCCGGTTGCCAGGAGGATCGTCCTGATTAGGGCAACCTTCCTTTTGGAGACGGGCGATGACAGCCCGGTGATCGGCATTCTGTGGTGTCTGATCAGTATCAGGCCCTTGAAGACGGCTGGGGCCGGTCCCAGAATTCTTGCTGGGTGGCGTGTGCCTCAGAGGGTCTGTGCCAATCTACCACCGAAGTACGCCTTGAGTCCCTTGATTGGTGCCCCTGATGCAGGGACCGAAGAGGGCTCCACACAGGTGAATGCTGGAGCAAAGTCCCTCTCGATGCTCGATACTGCTGAGGTGGGGATACATGCAGAAGTTCCAACGCGGGTTTTCCCCAAGACCAGGGTACTGCCAGAGCCAGCGAGGGTGCCACTGGGAGCCAAAGGATCTCCTGAGCTGCTTGAAAGGCTTCAGGTATTGACAGCACCCGACACTGGACGGGGCCTACACCATCATCCGGAGTCACAGGCAAAGGATGGGATGGGCTGCACTGCTTGACTTGAGCTGGGGCCTGACTTCCCGAAGGAGACATTGAGCTGCCCGACACAGGTCTTGGTTCCCCCCCCAAGCCCTCTCCTTTCCCTTACAGGAGGTAGGGGATCTTCCCCTCAGTCTTTTTCGGCTTCTTGACCGGAGCCATGCAGGGAGGCCGGTGCCAGTTCATGGACAGGGCTGGCATAGCCCTGCGCACGGAGGCCACGGTGCTCAGTGCAGAGTCGGACCGCTGCTCCAGTGCCAGAGAGTGAGTGACGACTCCATTAGGCGCACTCTTAGACGGATACTGCGCTCTTTCTTCATCCTAGGTTTGAAGGACTCACAGATACGGCACTTGTCACTTATGTGCCCTTTGCCTAAGCACCTTAGGTAGCTGGCATGTGGATTACTGACGGGCATAGGCTGTTTGCAGTGACCACAGGGCTTAAAGCCTAGAGACTGGGGCATGCCTGATCCCCCAGCTGAGTCCCGTTCGGGACTAATGAAGCGTTCAAGAACTACTACTAAGGGTAACTATATTACAGGTTTTCAAAGTTTGCAAGAACAGAGAACGAAACCACACTAGCCAAAGCAGCAGATGTTCCAGCACCATCACCGGCAGCAAGGAGGAACAGAGGGTGGTGGGGAGCCGGCGGCGCTCCTTATACAGTGCCATGCAGGCACCACTCTAGAGGGTGCCAGAGCCAGTCCCTTACGGATATTGCTGAGGGAAATGGTGCATGTGGCAAGCACACACACCTAATATGGAAGGACGTGAGGAAGCACTTGAAGAATCCAGATTTTTCAAACCCTCAGAAACGATGATTCAATTATTGAGTCACTTCACCCCAAATGGATGTACGTCTGCTCCTTGTAACCCTCCTTCCAATAGTTGTGGAGTTTGCACAGCCCAGGAGGAGGTATGGCTCCTGTAGGACATATTTACTATCTGGCCATCAGCTAGGAAAAGCAGATGTGGCAACCCACTGCCCCATACAGACAGAAGTTCCACTAGCCTCCTACCTGCCCCCAGCTCTGTGCAGACACAGAAGCGAAGGAAAACTCACGGACCCTTACCTGGAGTTTGGTGACTTTCTCGGCCAGCTCTGTCCGCACTCTCTCACCATCTGTAAATTTCACCTGTAGTTCTTGGAGCTGGGCCTCTACTTTCTTTCGCTTGTTCTCAGAGTCCCCTTTGCCTTGCAGAAGCACCTTCACCTCATTGGACAGCTCAGCACGCTCACTCTCCAGAGACTGCTTTGCCTTCTCAAGATTTGTTTTCACCTGAAGGAGAAAGAGCAAATTTTAGATGTAGTGGACTTTAGTTTCACTGAGGTGTTTATTCTGATAGCCAACAAATAGTAAGTGTTTCACAGTTAGGCCCTGTCTGCTTTCTCAAATAAGCAGATCCCATAGTTAGAATTCAGCACCCAGTCACTGAAAAGCTGCAGACATTTACCTACTCAAAGTAGTAACAGTCATGGGGAGAAGCTAAAACTGAGGACAGTCTTGTAGTTCAGATTACCACAGTAAGAGCAGGGACCAGAGATCAGCAAGTACCATCACTGAAAGGAACTAGAGAGTGTCACAGTACAGTACAGTTATATTGTGGGAGGGAGGGAGCACTGAGTGCAACATATTAAGGGTAACTATAATGCTTCAGGGTATATGCTGATCAACTGGGGGTGAAGGGCACCAGCAAGAGGGGGGTGAGAGAAACACAGGAGACAAATTAGTTACCACTCTATAACTGACCAGGTGTATTTCCGTAGTCCTCTTAAGCTTTAAATATTGGCCCCTGTTGTACACCAGCTACTGTTCCAGAGAGATTGTCTGACGCGGCACTATGACTCCCGTTCTCTTACATACCCGCTTGGTTTGTTCCAGCTGCTCTGCCAGCTCCTCCAGTGCCTGTGAATGTTTCTGCCTTATCTCCTGGATTTGTGCCTCATGGGTCTTTGCTTCATCATCTAGGGTCTTCTTCAGAAGAGTCACTTCCTGTTCCCGTTTTGACCTGCAGAAACCACAGACGTTTTTAATGGACAAGACCAAGGAACATGCATTCCCCTGTAGCTTGGCATCTTTGACAGAAATAACCAGGTACTGGTTAAGAGACCCAAGCTATGAAAAGATAAAACAATCCATGAGTTATCAGAGTCCAGCCTTACCCACCTCTAAATTTTGTGAATCTAAGCTCAGAACAAAGCATGGAGAGTCTGTTTTGCCCATTGGCTGCAGGAAAATATCAGCTTTCACAAATCTTGAGAGAGACTGCAGTCTTAACCAGACATTTCACTCTAGCCTCTAAGTCTCTGCAGCTGCTGAAGTATTCAGTCTTCTCCTCCCATGGTGAGGATGCTAGCACCTGGTTTACCTCACCAAGCACCACTGTTTTTGAGTATTGCAGTTACCTGAGTTCCTGCTGTGCAGCAGTTGAATCTAGCGTATCCTCTAGCTCGGTTTTCAGTGCCTCCAGCTCCTCTCCCAGATCCCGCTTCTGTTTTTCTGCTTTGTTCCTAGCTGCCCGCTCAGACTCCAGGTCTTCCTGCAGTTCAGTGATCTGAGATTCCAGCTCCCGGATCTTTTTCAAAGCCATGTTCTTCTGGGCTGCCTCCTCCTCCATCCTGCATAAGACACAGCAATAGAGTTCTAGCCACGTGAAGCTTGAGTGACCCCCCACCTGTCTCCAGAAAAGTCATAACAAAATTGTGAACAGGAGAAAGGTTAGTGCTCTGCATTCGTCTGTGAGGCCAAGGTCCCAGTTTCTGGTCTTATTCCCTCCAGTTAAGGTTCTAGTTCCATCTGCCACTGATTTAGAGGAGATTATCTAGTTCAAACTGGAGGACAGAGGAATGTTGACATGGTGGGAGAAGACAGAAGAGAAGGGGCCACGTACTGTATGTTAATTTGTAATATAGAACGCAACTTAAACGTTGACTTTTCAAGGTTGATTTTTGTATCTGTTCAGTAAACTAAGCTGCCCCTGCTGCTGCTCATGTCAGCCCCCCTTGATGTATTACTGTCCCTGGGAACATGGGCATTTCACAGCTTGTTCATATTCTACTGCTGCACGAGTCTGTGGCAGGAATCAGCAGTCAAAAAGCTATAGAGTTAAATGCATTGATTTTACAGTCAAATAAGCTAGTTTACAAGAGCTGCCTGTTCCATTCAGTTCCTACTCCAATAAGCAACACAAGACAAGAATTTTGTCTGTGATCAGGTGGTGAGGCCTCACCTAGCCAAGGCTGCTTGTAGTTCTTCTTCCTTCTTGGCCAGCTGCATTTTGAGTTCTGCAATCTGAGCCTGCAGCTCAGCAATCTGGTCATGCAGATCAGTGGAGTCTCCCTCAAGCTTCCTGCGAGTCTTCTCCAACTCCTGCCGCTGCTTCTCTTCGCGACGCAGACGTTCTGAAGGAGACAGACAATAGCATAAATGAAGATATTTATTCTTAGGACACTGCATGATGTATCAGCAAGAGCAAAAACTGAGTGACTGAATCTTTTCTAACATGGCATCTAATCACCACCCTGCTGGATACTGAATGTTCTTCCAATGACCTGTAGCATACGCCCCCAATCTTGCACTCCTATTAGAAGTGAGATCTAGAAGATGTTTCAGGTTCTTACT
Organism: Lepidochelys kempii; assembly: GCF_965140285.1. Lineage (NCBI taxonomy): Eukaryota > Metazoa > Chordata > Testudines > Cheloniidae > Lepidochelys > Lepidochelys kempii. The sequence goes on from NC_136380.1 coordinate 257,483,252, forward strand.
TTACAGCCAGCTTCCCTTATTCTCCTCCATCAAGAGGATACCTTTGCCAGGTAAGACGGTGCCATGCTCCTCCCAACCTACATCTCACTGCACATGTAGCTACAAAGTGATGCTTAGCAATAGCTCCCCTCCCTGCACAGAAAGGGAATGGGCTGCTCCAGGCTGTGTTTCTCCCAGCAGTTTTTCCACAGAGACCAGTCAGAGGTGAGTAAAATCTTTAAATCTGCACCCTGAACGGCACTAACAAGGAGACACTCTGGATCAGCAGCAGCACTAACCCCCGTGTACAGGTACCACTGGAAGCAGAAGAGCAGAGACACTTCCACAGCACGAAAAGAAATCAAACCAGTCTCTCTTTGCCATTAGTCTGCTGGTTTAGAGGATTTTATTTAGACCAAAGCTCAGCTGACAAGGCATATAACCTTCAGCCAGCCAGCCGCTGAATGGTTCCATCAGACTGATCAATAGCATCCCCGCTACTGCCCCAGAATATTAACCCTTTGGTAACTGGAATCCCAATGAGGCCATAGACCTAGAATCAGTCTGAGATTCAGGAAATCCTGACTGACAGGAAGACTAATACTAAATAAGCAAGTTCTTCCCAAGCCCCCTCTCTACCTTCCAGATCTGTAATCATGGCCTCATGTTTGTTCTTGAGTTTAGCCAGACTCTTTGACTTCTCCTCTTCCTCAGTTAGATTGGTTGTGAACTCAGATATTCTGTCTTCCAACAGTTTCTTCTCCTGCAGGATTTAAAAGCCAGTGTCAAATCTGGTGCTAGAATTTGGATGAACTCATTTGTATAGATTGAAATAGGCTATAATCTGTTCATATGTGCCAACTCCTGCCACAGAAACAAACCCCAAACCCCAATCTTGGATCTGGCTAGAGAAAGTGGTGGCTGACCCACACTTCCTGGGTTTCCCAAATCCTATATATAGCATCATCCTATGACCAACGATCTTCTGAGGCTACAGCATAAGGGGTTGGATATGGGGACAGTGTAACCCTTACACTTTAGTTTCCTGGATTAAGAATTAGGATACTGTTTAATTTAGGCCAAGAATGTTCCATGGCTTTTTCACTGGGCTGCACAACTCATTCTAGGTTGACAATGCTTGAATGACTGTATCAAGTCCAACTGTTTCATGTATACCTGATTAGAAGTAAAGGAAGTCTGACACCCTCCTGCCCCCATCCTCCCCACCACACCTGGAACTAGTCATATAACCCCAGTTTGTTTTCCCAGCTTCTTGGACTTGAAGCACTCTTTTCTTGGAATCCAAGCGTGGGTGGGGGCAGGAGTCCTCTGGGCTCTCTAGCAACCATACTTCTGCAGGACACAAGGAATGAGTGCTCACTGGCTTCAGAGGGAAGTTCACTGACAGAGTGGGAGTGGAGACTGATCTCCAGGTTTACAGGACCATTCCCTGGAAGGAATTTTACACTGACCAAAGGGAGATAAAAGTTGGTGATAATAGAGACTTCAGGATTCAGTGTAGATTCCAAATACTAGCTATTTTTAAAATAACTGATTAATATTTGATAGCCCTTCAAAAGTGAAGAGAGCTCTTTAGGCTACGTGCTGCTCACCGTAGGCAATATAATTAGACAGAACAGGCCACTCAAGACTGCTTGAGCACAGTACCAGTCTCTGCATATTGACCTGTTAACTGGCAGCTAATTTCAGGAATGTGTTCAGTTCAGGAAGTCAGCAAAGTCACTGCAGACCCAGTTTAGCCCCTCCCTTGACAACATACCAGGAGTGGCTACAGCTGACTTCCTGTACCCACCAGACCAGCTGGGCACCCCAATGCTGTTGTGTGCACTTTACCTTGCCCAGTTTGAGATTCTGGTCTTCCAGAACTATCAGATCTTCCTCCAGCTTCTTCAGCTTGGCCTCTGTGGTCACCTTCTCCAGCTGCAGCTTCTGCCTTGCACTTTCCTCTTCCTCCAGCTGCTCCTCTAGTTCCTGAATAAGGCCCATGACATGTTATTCATACTGCTCACGTGTCATCACTATAGTATTAATACAACCCTCAAATTACAAATTGACCCTCAAAATGAGGGTCTCCCTATCCGCCAAGCAATCCCCAATATATCAGAATTCTGTAGCCACTAGTTGGATGTAGCACACTGCATTCCCAGCTATACATATAATCAAGTACATAAACTTATATGCAAAGTGGCACTGCTGCTTCTGCTAGAGCGGATATGTAGTCTCCGGACTACCACTTTAACCAAGGATCCACCCAACCACCTAGAGCAACCTCAGATTCAACCATCACCTAAGAACTGGGGAAATTATCTCAGATAGCTATATGCTTATTAGGCCTAGCTGACCCCAGAACTAGAACTGTCCTATTGCAGTCTCCTCAGTCAACAGTCTGTGCCAACGTCCTGAAGGCACGAGTGAGATAACAGACCCTAACAATTTAAAGTGGAGTTCAGACCCCCTCTTCCATACCATTATTTTTTGCCTCCTGTTCTGTTATCTTTCCCACTGAGAGAGTACCAGTACTCTGATACTCACCTGCCACCTCATTCACACACACTGGTGCCATTCCCAGGATGTTACCTGAATGTTCTGCTGCATTTTCTTCTTCTCAACCTGCAGGTGTTGACACCGTTCCTCCTCTTCCTCCACCCTGGCCTCCAGGTCATGACAGATTTCCTCCAACTCTTGTTTCTTTGCTGTTAGACGGGCCCTTATCTCCTCAGCCTCAGCACAGAGCTCAGTCTCTGCCTGCAGCTGCTCCTGAAGCTGCAGCTTCTCTGCTATTAGCTACACAAGAGAGAAACCCAGGATCTTTAAGTTCCAAATCACAACCTTTTGGTGACTTTACTTTTGTGCTAAACCCCAGGTTTAAACCTCTTCCTTAGATTTTGCAGATATGCTCTTCCTTTTACATGGACTCTTCTCAGTGCAGGACCAGGAGTCTCCTGATGCTAGTCACAAGCCAAAGTAGTCATGTCATGTTTTAAGTTTTATCCTTTTGCATAAGCTTGTATAGTGCAATCATGTTACATCAACCCTTGAGATGTCTGGGGACTGCCCTTCTTGAGTGAGTGAGATTTCCTCCTCCCTCATAAAGAACACACACATGTTATCCCTAAACAACAACAAAAAAAATCCTTCTCTACTCCAAGCCAGAGACCATTAGTGACCTCGTTCTGTTTCTGTGACTCTCCACAATACTCAGTCAATGGAGATTTTAATCCAAATGATGGCTGTAGCGGAGCAACAGCTGTTCACTGTTGCAGAACTAAGAGAAGAGTGCTGGGGTGCTTAAGCCAGAGAGAACTAATCTATACACTTAAGCAGGAATCCTGCAGCTTGTAGATCATGGACCAGCTATGTGAAAGAACAGCCATATAGTAGTTTGACTAACTGGAGTTCTGTGAGGGAGATTCACCTGTGTTTGGAGGGTCTCCATCTCAGTCAGTCTGTTTTCTGCAGCCAACTGCCTCTCCTTGACCTTCACCAGCTCTTCTTCCTTGGCCATCATCTCCTCTTCCTGCCTGCTTACCTGCAGCAGGGGTTTCACCTGCAAGGAGAAAATTAATGGAACGTAGAGAGAGTCAACAGCAAGAAAAACAACAGGCCAGTCCCAACACAAGCTTGGATAAGGTTTCTTTTAAGTCTAAAGGACTGGTCAATTGCCAGAGTTTTGTTGGGGACACTAGAGAATGCCATGGTAGGAGAGGTGCTGCTGGGAGGCAGAATCACTGGAGACTCTGTATAATCTATCCTGCCACTAACTCTCAATACCTACCCCACCCCTTTCTTCAGGCCAGGATACAGCAGGAAGAAGTAAGTAACATCTAGGTGAATGGAGAACCTGGTGCTGAGCCAGGAAAGACAGCAGGAGAGAAGAGCAAGAGTGCAAATCCCTCTGCATGTTGGTGAGGGATAATTCACAGAAAGGTCAATCAGAAATCTCATTTCACAGTAGGGAAAATTGAAGATTTACTCAGCTCAAGAGCCTCATTCCTGCTGATGCTTCAGTTATAGGCCAGAAAATGGAGTCTATTGGTAGAGGATCAGAACCTCAGGCACGCCCCCTCTTCTACTGCTCTGGGGAGGGATGGGGAACCCCTCAACTCTAAACAACTCCAGCAACAGCACAGATCAGCTATACAACGAACAGCCCGCCTCTTGGAAGGGTGCAGAGGACAAGACTCTTCTGGGTTTGGAGGACTTGGAAGATTACTTTTGCCTTTTCCACAGTGTTACTAGATTCCTATGCAACAGTGCACCTGAGGCATGCAGATATCCTGCATAACTACACTGGGGACAGCTCAGCTGGCATTATCCAGCTGCAACATGGAGCAGAGACTCTGTACGGAGAAGTTTTTGTCTTGCTGAGCATGGAAAGCTCCAGTTTCAGCTATTAACCCTTTGCCAAATAGCCAGATGAGAAGATGTACCTTGGTGAACAGCCTCCACCACTGCCAATTACGCAGCTTCAAGTAGGCAGCACAATTCCTCTGAAGCACCTTCATTGCAGTTAGTTGCTGTTGACGTTTGGCAAAGGCCCTGAAAAATAAGAGTGGTCAGACAACCAACAAGCCACAGGTGCCACACAGACATCTACATCAAGTCAATCCTCAGCCACTTCCAACTTTCATTTCCAGATTGTCCTTTTTAAACCTTTCATGAGCTTTCTTTATTTCAGACCTTGACTATGCTGTTGAGTATACATGGGCTGTCTGTCCCTTCATTCATTTTCTTCACCAGTGAGGAAGCACCTTCTCTCCAACTTCTGCCATGAGGAACAATCCTCCCTGCCTCAGTGACTCATTACTCACCATCAAGAGATCTTTGTTCCCTTTCCCACGTCTCCCTTCACTATTGGTTTGATGTCTGTTTGCTCACCATACCATTTGTCTGCTTACAGAAGTGTGCTGTAGTTTACAGAGTTCTCTCCACAGTCACAACTCTAGAGTTTTGAGAGGCAGATACACACAAAACATTTGTATTGCACTACACGGTCTCTATGTTGATGGCAGAAACCCTTTTCAAATTCTCACATCTGCCGTTTGTAGTTGCAACTGCTCTAGCAAGAGGCTTCCCCATTGCCTGAAGTACCTATAGACAAGAGTACGCTTTACAGCCTATAAAAATTAAGGAGGATGTAGGATACTAGCTCAAACACTTCGTTGCAGAAGTCTTTACCAGGATTTAGCCAATGCATTGCAATTTCACTCTGGGTCAAGTTTATACAAGCTGTACTTGAGTTTTATAAATGCCTTAAACATCAGCTGTTGTGTTTTGAGACTGAATCATCAGATAAGAGTTAGTCCTTTCTGAAGGGAATCATTTTTAGCTGGCTTTGTAGAATATAAGCTTGACCCAACAAGGATGAGTATGCATTTGACACATGTACATCATGGAGCATGGTCCTTACTTTCTGGCTAGGTATCCTCTGCAGCATGCTTGGAACTCAATAATGACATCTGTGATCTTCAGGTCTCTTTCCTCCTCAAGGTGAGCGAGGACTCCAGCTCTGAAAAAAACTTTACTCTGTCCAATTCGGTACAGGTTTGGATCCAGCTCCAATGCTTTGATCTAAAGAGGGAAGATGCACCCGTTAGAAATAGGAAAACATCTTATTGGAGCTGCACTGGGACTGCTCTGAGTGATGTGTCACAAGAAATGACCATTTACAATGCTAGAAGACATTCCTCCCCTGCACTGAGATCTGGCCAGTTGACAGCTGGCTCTAGAGCAGTGGTTTATAACCTCTGGTCTGCGGAGCACTGGGGGTCCACAGACTAGGTCTAAGATCTCCAAAGGGGCCCACACACTTCCATCTGAAATTTTCTAGGAGTCCACAAATGAAAAAAGGTTGAAAACCACGGCTCTAGAGGAAGTCTTATCCTCAGCTGGATGCACAGGATGGGATGGAGAAGCAGAGAGGAAACATGCAGTCAGGTTCAGTACACCACACTAGAGCATTTAAGTCTACAAGAGTGCTTTAGGGAACATGTCCAGGTCTGACCACTTGTGCATAAAAGACATCTTACTAGCCAGTTTAAGAAGCTACAATGATAATATTGTGCTCCCACCCTCTGCTAGAGGTTGTAGTCGGATTTGAGATTAACCCAGTATATTTAAATATATACTGTGCTTAACCTTCCTCTTCCCTTCCTAAACAGCACAGACTTGTTGAACCCTCCCATAAATGATACAACTCTTTCAGCTTCTTTACTCTTGCCAGAAGAAGTGCTCCACCTAGTTTCCTCTTCCCCTAGGAACTGCTTAGCATTAAGCATTTAACAGCTGGGGAAAAAAAATCAGCCACATTCTGCATGTGACAGAGTGGATATGGCATCCATTACACACTAGTTCAGTTTCAGTCTGAATGCTCAATAGCCACTTTGCGACAGACATTCCTGCACTAGCCACTTGGACCTGCACTAAAAGCAGCTATCGCTACAGGCCATTCAAAGAAATTTGTCTTGAAGTACATGTTCAACTATGCATCAAGAACAATTTTACGGCCAGTGAACAATCCATGCAGACCAGAACCACTGCCATCTTACACGGTGCCATGTGTTTGAGTCTCAGCTCACCAGCATGAAAAATCCCAATATATCATTTGGTTAGCAGAAGGTCCAGAAGCATTAGTCATAGGGGCTTTTACTTTCTATAGTCCTCTGCTACTCTCCCTCATAATGGACCAGACATTCCAGTTGGAGAATTCAGGTCCGTGAGCACAATGGATGTATTTTGTAATACACCTAGAAAAGGAAGGTCGGTCTGATTTAGACCTTCCTCATCTCCTCTCCAGCCTCAATGCATACAAGTAAGGTTTACGATGTGGCTTACCATCAGCACACAGGCCTGCTTTCCATCCATGAATCCTTTGGGAATTGAATTTGGAGTCAGGATCTCATATCTGTAGGGACAATCTGTGTGTTAGACCAGTTTGACAGATCTCATACAAGTTGCACTAGACACTCCAATGAAGAAATCTGGGAGAGAATACCTGTAACATATTCCTATGGAACTATGAATTTGTATAGTTTGTACCTCTAGTGGATTACAGAATACAGTGTTTATGCCCTTTGGTATTAGATGATAAAACCAGTCTTGGCTGAGGTCTTCTACCCATCATATCAACTACAGGTTTACCACGTAAGTCACAGCTGCTGTTGTGAGAGAAGCAAAGCAGCCCAGATCCAACAGATTACTACAACCTCTAGAGACCTTGCTGCCATAACAACAAGTGGCGAACTCCTACATCACTGCCTTTGCTATTTAAGTCCCCTGCCATTTAGAAGCAGGGGCAATCAAATTATGATTAAAACAAAGCAGCTCTTATGTACTGACCATGCATTTAAACTGGTATGATTAAGAGGCTGCTTTTATGCTCTGATCAGAACTTTACCTTTGTCTGAACTCCTGGAAGACGACTCTATTGGGAAAGCCCTGTCGGCAGATACGGATTCCCTCCAGCACTCCATTACAGCGGAGCTGATCCAGGACTAAATGGGGGTCCAGTTTGCCAGCCTAATGAGGGAAGGTATTTAGCAATGTTAAAGAACTTTACAAGAGCTGTAAAGAGAGACTCCTACTCTGCTCACTGAGCTCAAAGTACCCTTTCCAGGGGAAGTCATAAGGAAGGCCCTTATGCCTTCTTACTTTAGAGGCAAACAGAGATCCACCTCCAAAGTTAAGGGAGTTATAGGATTCATTCTTAGTGCTCTAAAACAGTCTGGCTACTATTTAATTAAAAATCATATATCTGTGAGCTTCAGGGAGGTGTTAGAAGTGGACTATAACTAAAATGACATCAGAGATCTAAGGGTAACAGAGAGAGGTTACTCTGTTACTTTGCTGTGCAACAAATGCAGTCACCAGGGAAGGAAACTCTTCATACCCCTCTACAAAGCCTTGCAAGTGACTGAAGCCCATAGTTGTGTCCCTTGCAACAAGCACGTTTACCAGTCATCCCCTCACTCTCAAGACACTGCCATTATTTTGCTAGCCCAGCCAGAGATCGTCCTTCACCTTCTTCTCATGATTGGGGATGATGCAGCGGACAAAGTTGGGGTTGGTGTTCCTCAGGGTAGCCATCAGCTTGGATAGCTGTTCTTTGTAGAGCTGTCCCACTGTTCGGAACATACCCTTCCTGGTTTTAAAGGCTCCTGGCAATGCTGTATCTGACATACCAGCCACCTGATCCAGCCCAACTATACGGTCAACTAAACAAAACACAGGGAGAGAGTTAGAACTTCCACTAGAGTCTGGTAGGTGAATGTGTGCAAAGAACATTTGGGCAGAGCAGGATAAGAGAGGAGCTGCAGGATCCTTTTTGCTTCTTCTCTACACAGACGTAGAAGTCCTGTCCAAGACTTGTGCAGGAATGGGGCAGGAAGGAAAGAAAGCAGCAGCTCACTACTGGGTCTCTGAGTGATGAATTGTTGTGTGAGATGGACCCAACTGGCAGTTTAAAAGAGCAGTTGTATTGTGAAGAGCAAACAAAAAGTGGCATAATGGATTTTGTGTTTACTACCTCAGATTCCACACCAGGCTTGGTTAGTTTCCAAGTAAAAAGATGACACTTCTAACAGATTCAGCCTGAGGTCTTTCCTTCCTACACAAAGACCAGCAACCCTGACACAAATGGAGCTACAAGTTCAGCCAGTTACTTGCACAGCAAGAACTCTGCTTGACCTTGCAGGGCTGGCAGTTAGAAAAGCCACATTCTTAACCGGTAAACTGGGCAAACCTGGAATGGAATCACCACAAACTTGGAACACCAAAATACCATTATTTGAGTCACTTTTCAGAGGACAAGTATACTGTACATTAGATACGAGAGTGCGCTACACTTCCAACAGCCTTGGGGGGAAAAAGTTGTTAGAGATCTTAACAGCTCCCTTTTGTACCACAAACACTGTACTCCAAGTAATTGAAGAAGACATTAGACACAGATTAACAGAGTTTCTCCATTTTTGAACTGGGTTATTTTATCAATAGACACTGGCCAAACTTTGGGGGAAGAGGCCAGGAGAAGCTATAGCACTTATCTTCCCAACTTTCCTACCCAATTTCTACTAGCCTGCAAAACTAAGACAAAAATTCCCTAAGCTCCTAATCACAGTGGCTTGGTAGCATCATTGCTTCTCTGATCTTAGAATCCCAAGTTTAGATGCCAGGTAACAGCTATTACCATGTCAATGGGCAGGGAAAAATCACTCCAAGAAGATACATTTAACTTGAGTACAACCTTGCTTTGGGGTAAAAAAACCTTGTTGTTAAGATGAGACACCCCACAAAGAGGCAGGCTCTGCTATTCAGCAAAGGCAACGTTACAATCTGCCACCCCTACAATAGCTACTAAAAATAGGGTCAAGTATTTCTAATTAGGGAGAAAAAGGCTATGTTTCTGGATGACATCATAACAGTATCCCAGATTCTAGCTGGAACAATCCCCTTAAACTCTTGATCCCTACAGTCTACATGAAAACAGTAAAAATGACAATCATTTAAGACAGAAGCTTCAGCTAGGAACAGTACATGGGGACTGCTCAGCTGCATTCTGTCATTTAATGACTTCTGCAAGCCTGATGCAGTACAGCATTCACTAAACAGGCCATTTTCCATGCAGAACAAGTCACATGAGACTTGGTCTCGACGTAATTCTCAAATGGTTAGCAGCTGAAGTCAAATCATTCCGCCAGAGTACTATTCAGCTGAAGTTCTGTTTTTATAGGTACCATCTCAGAAGCCATCCCTCAAAATCCTGCACTGAAATGCAGCATCACTGTGTCTGTATTCAAACAGGCGATGGAAATGTTTGCTTTTTGGCTATTCCTAGGTTTCCTTTCTAACTGTTCCTATGCATGTGCTATCCATGCACTGAGGAGTGCATGGATAGCACATGGATGTGCCTGCATTTTCAAGTATCTCACTGCAAGATATGAGCTTTGCTTTTGTTTTTCAAGCCCAAGAGGGGTTACTAGCATGAAGCAAAGGAACTGAACAAAGAGAGAAGCAGGAGTGGCAAAGGGACAGAAGAATTAACGGAAGCATTTCTTGCATGGCTCTAGGATGCGTTACACACGACACGACAGCCGGGTTTCTCAGTCACCTGGTTCTAGATGAAGAATAGGAAAGTGTTGATAGAAATAGGCTCTCTGAACGTTCTGCATCTCTGCAACAGACAGAGACGTCAAAGAAAACCCAAGGGAAAAAAAAGCGATAGTAACAGTAAGAGTCAAAAGCAACAAACACATCCAAAGAGGAAAGAGTAAAATACCTAATGACACTGCAGCAAGAACACACTAGTGACAGAATTAACTATATTGTTTCACCCTCTGAGATGTCATCTTTGAAGGTTGTAGCTACCGGCTACATGTTGGCAGATTCAGATTTTAGCCTGGGATTCCTTGGTTAGAGAAGTAGCTGCAGTGCATGCACCAGACTATACGCCAATGAATGGCAACCCCTCATTTCAGCTAGAGGGGATATTTCTCTTGTGCAGTATTGTTGCCTAAGCAAAGCAAGGCAGATAGCAAGTTCCAGATTAGAGCCCTGCAGTGGGACTGAGATCCCTTGGGTCCCGCTGCCACAACAGTGGGAGCTAGTAAAACATACTTTGTTGTAGGCGGGATTGGATGGGACAAAAATATACTCCCACCCCAAAAACAAAAACTACAAGATTACAGTAAATACTAAATCTCTAGTCAGTGTGTCAAATAGAATTTCAGCAATGTAAAGCAAGTTTCTTTTTTTAAAGTTTAAGTATTAAAACGTTTTTTAAGCAATGGATAGAAAGATTTGATGTCAATTATAAAAGGAGTTAAAAGTATTTTTACGGGGTTTAAGCAAGAAGTTTTACTCTTAGTGGTTAAAAACTCTGAATTCTATTATCTAGAACAACCAATTTCTTGTTTTGTTTTTAGTAGCATGGGGGAAATCTGTCTCTCTTGCAGGATCTAAGGTTTTTGCAGGTAGGAACAGGATAAAAATGCAAGAAACACTGCAGGAGCAGATGGGAGTGAGTATTGCGCGTCAGAATTAAAAAAAATAGTCCCACGCAGGGCTCAATTCCAGATCATGCTGATCTCTGTTCTCATTCTAAGGGGGAAAAGCAGCACATCTTGTTGTAGAGTTTTATCAGATATCAAATGATGTTAAAGGTCAATTCTTCTAGTAAAAACTGCTAACAGGAAAGAGGTTTAATCACATACCATCTTTCCACAGCTCAGACACAAACTTGTCCGAGGACTGGTGGAGAAGAGTAGCAATGTTATCATTCAGAGGATCCATGTTCTTCATCAGCCACTCATCTGCTTTGTAATCCACCTAAGGAAAGAATCATGTCAGTCACCAAGAAATTGACTGAGGGTTTCTAAGAATGCAGGATCTAGTAGGACCCTGCACAAGTCTAAAACCCAACATTAAGGATGTTGTTAATAGACAGTGTTTGTGGGTCTGACCCTCTACCCCCACTCTGCCTGCTCTGAGGTACCTAGTGAGCACATCTGCAGAATCCAGTTGAATTGCTATAGTATGTGCTGTTAAGAGCTAGGAGTGAGGCTGCAATACCAGTATGCACCACCTTGGCAGTGTCACTCAACTGAAGCGGAGCATCACTCAACTTGTTGACTCTTGGTGAACAAATATTCGAGGTAGGTCATCCTAGTCTCAGTTTGGAGTTTGAGTCTAGCAATGTTTACACCTACTATTTTGTAGGCAAGCCCTAGCCCACAAGGAGGATGCATTTGGTAGGGTCACCTTGGTCAGATACCTGAGTAATTATAGAAACTTCTTTCATTGGTGTGTGAAGCATCAGAATTCTAAAAACAGCTAGATCTAGTTAGATTTGTGGAAGAATCCAGCAGTATGTTCTGGATTCACTCCACACAGCAGCCTCCATGAGTATTACCTTGCCAGCATAGTGAATAATGCAGAAGTCAGCTTTGTCTTTCAGCTGTTTTGGCTTCTGGAATTTGGGGTGGTTGCCTTGTTCCTGCACCACCTTTTCCACAAAGCTTCTGTCAGTCGCTTTTGGGAACCAGCACTCTTCATCCAGCAAAGCCAATATACCAGGGGGCCCCGCCTAACACAAGGGATATACCAGAACATCTCAAAAAAGACACAAATCAGCCCTACTGCCAACATTAAAACACTTCGGGAAAAAAATACCCAGCCACCAAAAGCAGCTGTATTAAAACCAGATCCCCAATAATACAGAAATGGCTAATCACAGAATATCACCTGTAACTCCCCAGATTCTGTTATTTCCCCTGGATTCTGGAGTGTCCCTTTCACTAGTAAGGCCCCGATACAAGACTAGGATTGTCTAGGGAGCCTTAGGTGACAGAATGCTTTTGTAATGGAAGGAGAAAAGCTACTTGGCCACTCTCCTTACAAAGGGCATTAAAATACAGAAGGTCATCGCAGGAGATTGCACAAAGCACATTAATTTAGGAATGGGTACTGGTATATCTGATCAGCAGTATATTTGGAAGTAAGATGGAAATAAGTGCCCATGTTCACATCTAAGTAAAATCACTTAAAGGATTGCAGGAACTGGAAGGCCAGTCCCCAAACTGTCCAAGAGGCTGTATGCATGATAGCACAGAAGGCAAAAAAAAGCATGTAATGCAGCCTCTCCTTGCTGCTCAGAAAGGGTGTGCACATTGTATTTTTACCGGCTTCTCTATGAGCTCGATGCAGGGCTGTAGGTCCAGGCCAAAGTCAATGAAGTTCCATTCTATGCCCTCCCGCTGGTACTCCTCTTGTTCCAGAATGAACATGGTATGATTGAAGAGTTGCTGCAACTTCTCATTTGTGTAGTTAATACACAGCTGTTCAAATGAGTTCAGCTAACAGGGAGAAAAAGGGGAGAAGTTAGAGGGACACCACTTGAATGGTCACCTTTGTTAGAAGATTTACTTACTATTTTTCTATTACCATTTAGTATCACTTCTATAACAGATTAATTTGACAAAAATGTTCTGTGTACGCTGTACATCCGGTAGCACCATGTCAATCGCTCAGTTATACAAGAGCATCACTTATACACTCTACAATACAGCAGAAGAGTTGAGAAACTGCAGCAATCTGGGACCAGCAAGGTCTCCCCTTTTCCCACAACCTCAAAGTTGGGAGCTCCCTTAATAGATCTGGGGAGCAATGGGAACCTAGACCCTTCCCTCTTCTCCTGACCCTCCCCACCAAGTTTTTGCTCAAGGAGCAATGGGAACCTGGGGTCACATGGGAGAGGGTATTCTTCACTCTCTAGAGACTTCTGCAGGTCCTAGGAAGGAGTTCTGGAGCTGGGATGCCTTACCCGCACGTTGCTGAACAGGCTGACAGGCAGGAACGCACATAGGCTACAAAATGTCTGATGTTTGCATCTGATCCACTCTCCCTTGCTTCTAAGAATATTTTTAGCAGCACTTCATAGAATCCAAGGCCAGAAGTGACATAAGAATGGCAATACTGCGTCAGACCATCTAAGCCAGTATCCGGTCTTCTGACAATGCCCAATGCCAGGCGTTTCAGAGGGAACGGATAGAACAGGCAATCAAACCATCCATCCTCTGTTGCCCATTCCCAGCTTCTGGCACACAGAAGCCAGAGACATCATCCCTGCCCATGCTGGCTAAGAGCCACTGATGGACCTATCTTCCATGAACTTATCTAGTTCTTTCTTGAGCCCTGTTATAATCTTGGCCTTCACAACATCCTTTGGTAGAGTTCCACAGGTTGATTGCGCATTATGTGAAGAAATACTTCCTTTTGTTGGTTTTAAACCCACTGCCTATTCATTTCATTTGATGACCACTAGTTCTTGTGTTATGAGAAGTAAAACATGTCCTTATTTACCTTCTCTACACCAGTCATGATTTTATAGACCTATCATATTCCCCCCCAAAACCCCATCATCTCTTTTCCATGCTGAAAAATCCAAGTCTTATTAATCTCTCTTCATAAGGAAGCTGTTCCATACCCCTAATTATTTTTGTTGCCCTTTTCTGTACCTTTTCCAATTCCAACATATCCTCTTTGCGATGGGGTGACTAGATCCGCATGCAGCATGCAAGATGTGGGCATACCATGGATTTATATAGAGGCAGTATGATATTTTCTGTCTTATCTATCCCTTTACTAATGATTCCCAACATTCTGTTTGCTTTTTTGACTGTCGCTGCACACTGAGATGATGTTTTCAGAGAGCTATCCCCAATGACTCCAAGATCTCTCTCTTGGGTGGTAATAGCCAATTTAGACACCATCATTTTATATGTATAGTAGGGATTATGTTTTCCAACATGCATTACTTTACATTTATCAACACTGAATTTCATCTGCCATTTTGTTGCCCAGTCATCCAGCTTTGTAATTCTTCACAGTCTGCTTTGGACTTATCTTGAAGAGTTTTGTATCATCTGCAATTTTGCCATTGGTCCTCTTACTGTGTTTTTTAATGTGGGGTGTACATTTAAATTGAGCAGCTATTATGGTGTCTTGAAAAAGTTCCCATGCAGCTTGCAGGGATTTCACTTTTGACACTGTACCTTTTAATTTCTATTTAACTAACTTCCTCATTTTTGTGTAGTTCCCTTTCTGAAATTAAATGCTACCATGGTGAGCTGCTTTGGTGTCCCCCGCCCCGGGATGTTAAATTTTGTTTTGGTCACTAACTGATAACCAAGCGATTCAGCTATATTCACCTCTTGGACCAGATCCTGTGCTCTACTTGAGACTAAATCAAGAATTGCCTCTCCTCTTATGGGTTCCAGCATTAGCTTCTCCAAGAAGCAGTCATTTAAGGTGTCAAGAAACTATCTCTGTATCCCATCCTGAGGTGCCACGTACGCAGTCAACATGGGGATAGTTGAAATCCCCCATTATTATTGAGTTTTCTATTTTTATAGCCTCTCTAATCTCCCTGAGCATTTCAGTCACTATCACCATCCTAGTCAGGTGGTTGATAGTATATCCCTATTGCTATATTTTCTATGGTACAGTTTGGTTCATTTAAGATTTTTACTCCATTTGATTCTACGCTTTCTTTCACATAGTGCCACTTCCACACCAGCATAACCTGTTCTGTGCTTCCGATACATTTCGTATCCTGGTACTACTGTGTCCAACTGATTATTCTCATTCCATCATTGTAATCATCCAGTCTGACGTCCTGTATAACAGACCATAGAACTTTCCTAAAATTCCTAAAGCATATCTTTTGGAAAAACTTCAACAGATCATCCTTTAGTGTTCTGAAACATTTTTAGTCAATTTCAAAACATTCAAGTTGACAGTGGCCATTAATTCCACATTGCAAGAGACACCAAAAGTCATTAAACTTCAGCCTAAAGCTAACAAACATTTGGACTCTGATCTATAGGAGGAAATCAAGAGATACAGAACCATACAGATGGTTACCGTGGTATCCACAATGCACAATCCAGAAACGAGGAGAGCCTCAGAACATATTATAGGTAATTTAAATATTTGCAACAAATTTGAAATACTAAAGAATTTAACCTTTTGAAACAACACCTAGAAACTAGCCAATTAGTGGGGCAGTGAGGTTCCCCACTAAGAAAGATTAGCCCCTTTTTAAGACTGAACTGGACTTGTTTTCCCCAGACCTCAGTGATATTCTGCCAAGGAGCAAGGGCACAGGAACATGTTGCATTGTATGCAGGAATAGAATACTTCCTTACTTCAAAAATCTCAAAGCCGGCAATGTCAAGGATTCCTATGAAGGATGCCCCCTGCCTTTTGGTCTTATCCAGGGCCTTGTTGATGCGCATCACCAGCCAACGGAACATACGCTCATAAGTGGCTTTGGCCAGTGCCTCGATGGCAAAGTCAGCCTGAGTAGGAAGGAAACAAGAGTTATATTGTAATTCAAAACTGAATAGCTCAGTAATCTGGCACACTGGAGACTCAGGTTGAAGTCAGTGACCTGACTGGCTTAGTGAATGAGTCAGTCATTTTGCAGACTCTTCCAGATGAACAGGAGGGACTCAATGCATGGAGGACTTGCCATACTGGATCAGAGTCCAAGTCCCAATTCCAGCATCTTGCCTCTGGCAGGAGCCAATACCAGGTACTCCAAAGGGGAAATTCTGTCTAGTCCTCTCATAAAGGTCAATGACTACCATGGTGACTTTTCAGGGTTCCATAAGGGAACCATAGGTATTTGTTGAGTCTGGAGCTTGTTTTCTCAATGCCCCTCTTCCTGGAAGGTCAAATTCCCACATCAGAGGCAGAGAGTTGTATATTGAAATGGGAGGGCACCTCAAGGATGATTAATAGAATCTGATTGGTATCCTTCCTTCCCATCACCTCACTTTTAAAGAGGACATTTTTATAGCACACAGAGACCACAGTGAAGTGGTCATCACAGGGCAAGTTGAGAAGTGATACTACACAGAGTGCAGGCCTGATAGCCCTTCGGCAGAGGCAGCCAGTTTCTAGGTCAATTGCCACATATAGCCAAGGTAAAGGCCTAGCATGGTCTGCTCCATTTTACAACTAAATTTCTGCACTCAGAGAAGCCACAGGGCAATTGTCAACACTGAGGGTGAGTATGAGTATCACTATCTTTGCACCTAATGTGTAGGAAATGCCATGTAACAAGCTGACTGGCCCTTTACTGGGCTAGGGAACAGATTGCTCCATTTAATTGTTACCTATTGGCCCCATCAAAGCTAGGCACATCTATGAAGGCCCGAGAGAACTCATCTGGGAGAGACAAGGTGCAGAAGGGTAGCTGACTTCTCTAGTAGGCTCTGGAAAAGGATAACTCTCAGACAGCCTAGAGGGGGGACTGGGGATAGTTGCAACAGGAAAGCTGGCTTGCTCTTGTAACTGGCCCTGGAAGAGGGAGCAAGCCCTGAGAACCAGAGCTCTGCAGGAGAATGGGAAAGAACCGAGCCCAGGAGGGCACAAGACCCTTTTTGTTTATGTTGCACTTGGGACTATCACCTAAATGGGTTACCGGTGCCTTGCCAGGTGATGCAGAGAGACAACTGCCAGGGAGTTTCCCGGGGAAACTGGGGCAGAGCGAACAGTGCCATGGCAGGCCACAAAGAGTTACCACAGAGGCTGACTGCCATGTGCCAGCTTTGGATAAGACGTTGAGAGCCCCAAAGGGAATTCACTCCCTAGAGACAGGGAGCCATTTTCATATTTCCTTATCACAGGCCGCACAGTCAATATACATGGGAAATAAGAGCTACCTCACTCTGCACCACCACCACAACCTTCTATATATTGTAGATCACGGGAGCAAAAACTAAAGCAGTTTCCACGCTCAATTGCTTACATATCTGAGTCAATTAAGATGCTATCTGAGGCTATGGAAGTCTTTAGTGCATACAATAATCTTAGTACCATGTTATTACAAGGGCTCACTTACTTCTGCAGAACACATACCTGCTCTTTAGTCTGAGCTTTCTGGACATAGTCTCGTCCCACCTTGATACGAGGGCTTAGGATTCCCCTGGTGAAGTCTGTCACATTGATACCCAAAAGGTGGGATACTTTCTGAGCAGCTAGAAAGGAGAAGAGGAAGCAAAGAGATGTTCACCTTAATGCTCCTTTTGCTTCACAGGGAAATGACAAAAGGAGAAAGATATTCCCAGCAATCTATCCCTTAGAGAGAGTCAAATACCAGCATGGAATAGCTCTTAACTGAACAGGTTAACGAGACAATCAAAGAAGAGATCTAAAAACACTGGAGTGTGTTAAATTGCTTCAGGAAACACAAGGGTAAATTTTAGGTGATATTACAGGACCACTGGCCTAGTGGCACTATCAAGTTAACTGCCTGCACCCACTTTGAGGATGCATTCAAGTAGCTGAATTATATAAAAGGAATCCCAGCTAATAAGCCTATCTACACTGGCTGAATGGCCTCTTCAGACAACTGTAATCAGTGTAAGAATGTTTCACCTGGTGTGAGAAGGTCCTCTCTCCTCTCTGGAGGGAAACCATTTGAAGTGGATTTGCTAAATTATGACAGAATGGTTGAAGGTATAATCCAAAGTCTATATTTTAAAGGTCCTCAGCAGCCTCCTGTGTACTGGCCTCTTACTATAATTCATCAATTCCAAGTCCAGAATTATGATCATCTAGTCTGACATCCTACATAACATAGGCCATAGAACTTCCCCAAATAATTCCTACTCTTTTTTTATTAAAGAAACATCCCATCTTGATTTAAAAGTAGTCAGTGATGGAGAATCCACCATAACCCTTGCTAAATTGTTCAAATGGTTAACTACTCTCACTATTACATTTATGCCTTATTTCAAGTCTGAATTTGTCTAGCTTCAGCCTTCAGCCATTGGATTATATTGTACCATTCTTGCTAGCTAGAAGAGCCCATTATTAAATATTTGTTCACCATGTAGTTACTTAGAGACTAATCAAGTCACCCCTTAACCTTCTCTTTGTTAAGCTAAATAGATTGAGCTCCTTGAATCTATTGCTCTAATGCATGTTTTCTAATCCTTTAATAATTCTCCTGCCTCTTCTCTGAACCCTCTCCAATTTATCAACATCCTTCTTGAACTGTAAGGATCAGAAATGGACAGAGTATTCCAGGAGTGGTTGCAAACACAGAGGTAAAATAACCTCCCTTCTACTCTAGATTCCCATTTATGCATCCTAGGATCACATAAGCCCTTTTGGCCGTGGCATCACACTGGGAACTCATGTTCAGCTGATTATCCACTACGAGCCCCAAAACTTGTTCAAAGTCACCGTTTCCCCAGGATAGAGCCCCCACCATCCTGTATTCTTTGTTCCTAGATGTATGTTTACATGTAGCCATACTACAGTGCAAATTGTTTGCTCATGCCCAGTTTACCAAACAATCCAGATTGCTCTATCAGTGAAATGTCTGCATTATTTACCACTCCCTTAATTTTTGGGACACATGCAAACTATCAGTGATGATTTTGTGTTTTTTTCTAAGTCATTGACAAAAGGTGTCAACTACTGTGGAGTCAAGAACAGATCCCTGTGGGGCACCACTAGAAAACGCACCCACTTGATGATTCTCTTTTTACAATTACATTCAGACCTACCAGGTTTTCATCCATTTAATGTGCGCCATGTCAATTTTATATAGTTCTAATTTTTTTAATCAAAATGTCATGCAGTACCAAGTCAAATGCCTTACAGAAATCTAACAATATTACATCAACACCATTACCAAAACTTGTAGTCTCATCACAAAAAGATATCAAGTTAGTTTGACAGGATCTATTTTCCATAAACCCATGATGATTGGCATTAATTATATTACCCTCTTTTAATTCTTTATTAGAGTCACATATTAATCAAATTGCTCCATGATCTTGCCCAGGACTGATGTCAGGCTGAGAGGCCTATAATTACCCAGGTCATCCCTCATCCCATTTACCCTTTTTAAATGGAGCAATGGAGAGAAGTCTCCCAAGCATGCACTAACAGGGTGCTAATTACAGCTATTTACAGAGAGAACACTGTAGCTAAGGTACATGTATTATTTACCCATCACCGATCTGCCCATTCAAGCCTTATCAAGCGGAATTTTAACTGAAACAGACTATGAAGGGATATTTCCTTAAATCCTTTGAGCAAGGGGCATAATTTTGGTAGAGAATAGGTTTTATAGGTGTTCTGATACATCTGACCACAGGTGAATACTCAGATCACATGGCAATAGCATAACAGTTTCAGCTAGTTGCCATGTTCACTTCCTGTCCAACAGCACAAGAACACTGCCACATTCCTGCCCAAAGGTGGCTGCAGTTAGGCACTGAATAAAATGATTTGTACATTTATGTTTTGTTAAAGAACTTGGGCTCATTTTATAAAGTTCTGTACTTTCCAAAGGTGATCCCTTATCCCCTACATGTGTGATAAGAAGCTCTTGTAGGGGAAGTATTGGTGGTTTTTGTGGGTGTGGTTACCTGTATTGTCTGGCATAGAGGCTTGGTCTGTGTTGCGCTCTTTCTTGAAGACTATGTTGCCAAGCTGAAGAACACCCGAGATCACTCTCAGCAGACCTTTTATAGAGCAAAGAAAGGTCAGATTTAGAAAGAATTAAAATTGCATATTAGCAACACGTGTAAGGCAGGTATGAGCAGCATGCACTGACTTTTTCCCTGATCACCTCAGGCATCAGATTAAGAGGATGAAAATTTCCACTGTGTAACAGTAATCATTGAAAGGGCAAAGCCATGCCTATATTAGGGTGTGAGCCAGTTAAGGTTGGGCAGGTCTTTGTTCTTTTCATCCAGCACACTTTCACCTCCCTAGCACAAGTGCTATAACGTCTCCATTTGTTGGAACATACATAGCGTGGCAGACTACAGGTATCCTGATGTCCACTGAAGTACCTGTACCACTGTGGACAACATACTGAAGCACCCCCTTAGCCCTTCAAAGAATCAGCGTCAGATGCTAGAACAGAGGGAGAATTTTCAATACGGAATACTGAGAAAAGTGTTGATCTGATGCCATCTTCATCTCAAGACTCACTGACAGTAAGTTTGTTAGTGGTACTAACTAGTTAGCTACCAACTGGTCACTACTTCCTCTTCAACTGGTCTCCCTCTCTACCTATTATAGCACTAGGTAGTTTACAGCATGTCTGTAAACACATCCGCAGTGAACAAAGCCTCTACAAAAAGAAAAGGAGGACTTGTGGCACCTTAGACTAACAAATGTATTTGAGCATAAGCTTTCGTGAGCTACAGCTCACTTCATCGGATGCATGTAGCTCACGAAAGCTTATGCTCAAATAAATTGGTTAGTCTCTAAAGGTGCCACAAACACTCCTTTTCTTTTTGCGAATACACATGAACACGGCTGCTACTCTAAAGCCTCTCCTGCCAGTCCTGAAATAATATCTGTAAAGTAGCACACATGCTCCCATTGACTTGACATGAAATCTGACAGCCCAGTGACTGAATCTGGAGACCTGGCACTCAAAGAGAAAGCTTATTTTTATATGGTCTCAACTAAAAATATGGTTAGTGTGTTTAGACTTTGCATTCAAACCAAATGTACTGTTCAACCAGCTGCCATATGTATGTTTCTCATAAGCCTAAAAGAACATTTAGCATCTCTCACACCCGGAACGGAGGGGAAATGGCGTTCCATGCACCTCTGCAAATCAGCTGATGGAACTACTTTCATTTGCCAGTAAAGATGTGCCCTACAGCATAACTTACGAAGCGGACATCAGATCTCTTTGGCCATACATTAGGTAGCCAAATCCCTAACTAGACCTCAATGCAGAGTTGTCTTTTCACCCACACATTGGTTCCAGCCTCCTTGACAGATTTAGGAACTGGAGGAGGACTTAGTCTAAGATGAACAAAGGATACTAAATTGAGACGTTTGAAACTCTAGAGAGAAGACAAAATAATGGAGATTTGGCCAGTCTTCAGAAAGTAGATGGAGGAAAAAACACTTTCAGAAAGTGCCTTAGAAAAGGCAATCACTATGGTATCTAGATGTTGGACAATATTACTTTCTGGTTAGCAAGCTGTGCAGTAAGCTGGAGAGAGGTACACTGCTTTGTGCCACTGTTTACAACTAAGTGACTCCAACCATTGGTGGAGTAGATACCCCTATGGCGATGGGCCCAAGTCACATATTGAGAAATCTAGAGTGAATGAATGTCTTGCAGTACATCCCATAGAAGGCCAAGTCTTGCCTCTGGCAGACCGCAGAGAGGAGCAAATGCTAGAGATAACACCATGATAGGCACCCATTTGATAACTCAATGAGGGTTTTACAGATAAGCACTATGTATAGCACTCCAACAGACTGGGACAAGCATGGGACATGGCAGTTTGTGTAGTGACCTGCTGCATTCTGCACTAGCTGAAGTTATGCTTGTGAATTTTGAGATGGACCACTCCCATACCACCAGCAGCCAGCTTGCTTCTCAGATATCACTAATTGACTTGTGTAATTAGTATACTAGAGGCTGCCTTCCCCTCATGTGTTTTGAATAGGACCAGACTGTTCCATTCTTTTTAACCCTTTCCCATGCATTTCCAAGCCCTTCACCGGATCCATACCTATCTGCTCCTCATCTGGGATGCTCATGATTTTCATTGCCTCCAGCGTCTCCTGAAACATATCCTTGTCTTGCTGACCCGGGATCGTAACATGCCCATTTGAAAGGAATCTGTACTTGTTGTAAGGCTCCAACAGCAGATCAGCTTAAGGGGGAGGAACAGACAAGGAATGATTGTAGCCTTCATTATAGAGAACAAGCTAGCATTATTTTAGGCAGTTAAGAATGTATGCTTTCCCAAATCTACCAAAAAATGAATTACCTCCTTTGTACACGCTTCTAAGAAAGTCAGTTATAATCACCTGCAGTCTTGATTTTCATGACGACATTTGCCAGTTTCAGCTTCTTTAAAAAACACTCCCAAACATCTCCCCTCCCACCCCTGCCAAACCATCAACATGGAAGTCAAAAATATCCAGCAGAGACAGACAAGACAGCTTTTGTTTTTCTGGCCTCTTTCACTAAAGCAGCAGTCCCCAAACTTTGGCGGGCCATGCCCCCCTTACCTATGTGCATGCCCCTCCTGCCACTGGGCCGTGGCTTGGGGGAGGAGACGGAAGAGAGGGGAACAGGCAGGGGTAAGGGGGCTGAGGCTGGAGCTGCATCTGGAGGTGGGTCTGGGGCCAAGAAGGGGGCCATGGCCAGGGGTCAAGACTGGGGTGGAAGGGCCAGCAGCTGGGGACCTTTCCCCCAGCTTTGGCCCAAGGCCAGGAATGTAGCCATAGTCAGTTGCCAGGGCTGGCGCAGGGCCAGGAACGAAGCAGTGCTGAGGCTGGGGATGGAGCCAGGTGCAGGGCTGGGAGCCGGAGATGTCACTGCAGGCAGGACTGGAGCAGAGTTGGGGCAGGGAGGGGATGGGTGGCATTCCCTCCCCACTCTGGTGGGGGGCAGGGCTGGCCTGGGCCTCACTGTATCCCCGCCCCCATAATGTTCCTCCATGCCCCTCTAGGGGGGCACACCCTATACTTTGGGGACCTCTGCACTAAAGCCTCAGGGTCAGATTTTCAGAGGTATTCAGGAGCCTAAAGATGCATATAGACGCCTAGTGAGATTTTTCAAAAGCACCTAAGCAGGTTAGGTGCCTGATTACCTTTAAAGATCTGTCCCTCAGTTCTTTTCCTGTCCCCAGCAAGTGAAAACAGTCTTGCTGAGTGAACCAGGGTTTAGGTTTAGATCAGTTGTCTTATGTTTTTCTTGTAGCAGCATTTCTGTAGTTACAGCTCAGAACGCTCTTCTGCCCAGACTTTTTTCTTTCCTCCATCCCACCCCCCCGCCCCGGCACATTGCCAAACCAGCCCCAGCAGTTCTTGGATCCTGCTTCCATTAGAAGAAGAGACTGTCCTGCAAGTGCATCCACTTTCAGGTATCCTGTTGTTTCAAATCAGTTATGGAGTTCACCACCCAGCTCTGGGAACAGTATGTTCTGCCATTAACGCTGTGCAGATGGTTATGAAGTGAGTTCTCTCCCTGCCCCCCCAGTCTGTCTGCCCTCTCCCACGGTGTGAGTTTAAACTGCTTTCTTAACAGGAAGGTTAGATTGAGATCTTGAGGTGTTATGCTAACAGAGCACAGGCACACCTAGTGCTGCATAGGTGCCAAATGTTATTCTGTATTTTGTTAATTGCCAAGTTTATAAGAAGATTGTTCCTGCCCTGAAGAACCTGCACTCTATTAGACCAGACTAAACATGGGACAATAGTTCAGATAAGGAAGGGTGTGGAGACATCACTGGCAGGGGTACCAATTCAGGAAGGAAAAAAAAGTTTTAAGGAGATGATTGAAAGGAGAGGTCCTGGTCAGAAAACAGTGGGAGGCAGTTCCAGGCTTTGGAAGAGGGGAAATAATAGGGCCTAGACTGCAAGTGTGTGGAACAATCTGGCAGTTAGGGGAAAGGGACTCTAGTTACAGCACAAGGTACTCACTTTTCAGGTGCTCCCCTGCTCCAGACAATAGATAGTAGAAGATATGGAAGGTTCGCTCGTCTTTGGCTTGACGGATTGCACGTGATTTCTCCAAGAGATCTTTACAGAGTAAAGGCACAACAGAGAGACTAACAAGTAACTTCCCATTCCACTCTCATCTGAGGAAAGGAGGTTCTATTTGGTGTCAGTGCCCTTTAAATTGGTTGGCGTGACAGGCAGCTTAGTGCTCTGCATTGCCCTTTCAGAGTTTCAGGTAGTGCCATAGGCTGACAGCAACCCACCCTTCAACAACCTCAGTGGCTGATTAAGTTTAAGATGTACTTCTGGACTCCTGAGTTAATCCTCATTCCAAGGGTAGGACCAGTATGCAAGATTGAGTTGTGAATAAACAGGGGGGAAAGACACTTGCCACAGTCCTCATTTCCCCTGGTTAAAAGATGAAAGGGTCATGGAATCCCAAGTCTACTCAGCGTATCACAGCTTAAAACGCCACTTCTATCCCATAACATTAGAATTATTTCATCCAGAAGGGATTCTTGCTATAACCCCAGCATAGGTTCTGAAATGCTGTACCATTTAAATAAGATTCCCTTTTTACTTGCAGACTAAACTAGAGATCTTAACATGGATCTCTTTAGCCTAAGATGACAGGTGTTGACAGAAGTCTATGGATCCCTCTGACTTCATTGCTGTAAGGTAGCAGACACTATTTGGCTGTATATAGGTAGATAGTTAGGTATGCACGTTCCCACTCCCCATAATTTATTTCCATTAAGCGGCTCCGTGGAAAGGATACAAGTCTCAATATTGGCTCCAACAATGTAGCCATTGACATCAAAGTTGATTCTTATGAACTTGCCCTGAGAAAGAGGTTAGCAGAAATATTAGTGTTATCTTATGCTATCATAGCTAGAGCAAAATGGTAAAGGTCCCAGTATAGGCCTTTCTGCTCCAAACAACATAATTACCAGCTAAGACAAGTTTTAAACAGACCACAAGCCCAGCCAGCTCACAACCCTCACTGATCATGGAGCAGTTTAACATCCTTGACACCATAAATTACTCCTATGAGAGTCAAAGGGCCATCAAATTAGATTGAATTTCAGATTGCCTAGGCATCAGGAAACATGTTAAGTTTCATTCTGAAGTGGATCCCCTCCACCTCAGTTCCGGGTGCCATAAGCAGAGACTGCATTCTAGATTGACCACCACCACAGCTCAGCCCCTCTTCAACCATTTACACTTCAATTTGGCTTCTAGTGTAGCTTCCCCGGCCCTTAGAAGCTTTCTGCTGCCCTCCAGAATTAATCCAATACGGGACACTAATCTCTCCTTGGGAGAAAAATGAATTTGACAGACAGACAATGGCACAGGGAGTCCTGGCAAAGGTTCAATATCTTGCAGACCAGGTACTCAATCCCATCAGTACTTTATGGATAATTCACTGACAAGTGAAAACTGTGTCCCAGTTTCACTCAAGGGAAGCCAGTTACAGAAAAGAACATCCCAAGACTGCATATCAGGCACGAAAGTAAAGCAAGACTCCCACAACTCATTCAACTAGTGGCTTCTCCCTCTGGAACACTGGGGACACCAGAACTCATGCAGGATAATACTCACAAATCTCGAGGAGTTGTCATTCTTCACTGTCTTGGCATTTCCAAAAGCCTCCAGGATAGGGTTAGCCTGAAGCAACTGCCTCTCAAGCTCTCCCTAGACAGAAAACCAAAAGTGGATGAAGACAGCAGCTTTTAACACCTTCACCTAGAGGGTCCACGTTTCATCTCATCAGCTTAGCATCTATGTAAAGAAGCCACATTAGATCTTTGGTGATATTCCCCTAAACAAACATTTTAGGGTGCCACGGATTCTTCTTTTGGCAAGACTGAGTTCATTTCAGTATGTAGAAATATTTTCTCCTCCCCAGCCAGTCAGCATCAGTGCAATATTCCTCGCTTCTGGTGCTGGATTTCAGTTACCAGTAGGCAGTCCTGTTTAAGTGTCTTGCCTAAGGCACATCCCACAGGCTTTCTGGGAGCAATGAGAATGGAAAGTTCTTCCCCCAGATCACATCCACATCCCAGCAGCATCCTACTTCCCAGGTGGAAGAACAAAACAATCCTGGCTTTCAGTTGGGAGGGAGCCCTGGATTCTGCACAGAATGAGCTCACCAGTAATAGATGAACAGAATCACAAATCATTTTGGGGACAATAATCTCTGCTTGCACTGGGGCTCTCATCTCTACACAGACCAGCAAAAGCCTTCTCTGTGGGGATGCAACAAAAGGCAACTACTGGTATTTGAGTCAAACTGTTTTATCCACTGTCTTCCACTTCCACACACTCCTCCTCTCCATAGGCAACAGAGTTTTGGGGTGGAGAGACCAGCCAGAATTGCTGTCCCTACTAAGTACTCAATCTCTGGAGCATACACACATTTTCCAGAAGTCTGTAGGTGGTTACTTGAACTGACTGTCCCTTCTCTGTGCTAGAAGTAGGGAGTCCTAGGTATTTCAAAATTAGCCATAGGCAAAAAACACTCCATCCCAGATATCAAAATTGACAACTGGGTTAAGGTTTCTCCTTTTAGTAGTGGAGACTAAGTCTTCAGGACTTCCTGATGCATGGGAATAGAGCCCAACATTTTTGCCCATGAATGCCAATCCCAGAAATCAGATTGCAGAGGGTGTGTTTACATGACAAAGTACTTTTACAGCTCCTTTAATTCTCAAAGTGCATTTACAAACATTAGTCAAGCCTCATGTTGCCTCTAGCAGTGGATAAAATAAATATTAGCCCCATTAATGATGGTAAAAATGAGGCAGAGCTATGAAGTGACTTGCCCAAGGTTAAAACCTGGAATTAGAACCCTGGCATTTCTACTTCTTATTGCTGCGTTCAGGTTACAACACTCCTTTACAAGCCTAAAGTACGGAGTCAACCATTTCTATTAGTCTGCAGAGTTACACACAGAAGACTCAGCCACAACTAAGTTTTTATTCACTTTGTCACAAGTGCGTATAAGATGATTTTTAATTTCAGGAAGGAACAGGCTGGGATAGCAGCCATCCATCCCATAAGGTCACACTTGGCTGTGCGGAGAAGAAAACCTCAAACTTGCTATAAAAAGTCTGTCAGTAATTTTGCATTTCTCCTGCTATTCTGACATGTGTGAGCTGCAACACCCACGCCTACTCTCCAACAGTTCCCATCCTGTCTGAGTGATCCTGCAGTGCAGTCCTAATCCTGTTTAAGACTGCAATCTGTTGCTATGGAAATGAATGATGTCACAATTTTAACATTACAACTTCGCTGCAGGACTAAGGAAAGATCAAAAGACTATTTAGAAGAAAAACAGCACTTAGACTTTGGCATTAAATATATTTAATTATTCAGATAAAAATATCAAACTGGCAAGGCCAAATTTAGCTACACAAGAACTGGAAAATGACAGTTAAGAGTCTCACAGCAACATGTGTATTGTGGGCAAGTTAATTCCTTCATGTTTTTTAACCTCAGGAATGAAGGGTGCAATTAGTGACACATGGAAGTTGGTGGAGCCAGAAGCAAGTAGAAGGGGAGGGTTAGGATAGCATGATCTAGCGGGTAAGGAGACCCACAATAGTAGAAGGCATGTAGAAGGTCACAATGGTAAGTGGGGGTTGGAGGGGTGCACAGGGTGAGAGGAAGAGGGGAAAGGCTAAAGTTAATCAAATCAGAGATGGATCATGGGAACCAGCTCAGTAGAGTGTTGCAGTGCAGAAGGAATACCAAATCCTTTGCAGAAGCACAGTCTCAGTATGCTACTATAATGCTGCATCTGATTACAAGGTTAATGTTACCAAGAAAGCATTAGCTCCTTTCCTCACTGAGGTTTAAATATGTAAC
The DNA here is from genome assembly GCF_965140285.1 of Lepidochelys kempii. Taxonomy (NCBI): domain Eukaryota; kingdom Metazoa; phylum Chordata; order Testudines; family Cheloniidae; genus Lepidochelys; species Lepidochelys kempii. Next base: position 257,511,134 of record NC_136380.1, read on the forward strand.
CTGAACATTGACTTAGCATTAGTTTTAAGCAGAAAAAAGCATGCTTGTGATGTTGGTATTTAAGTAGCCCATGTAGGGTTTCAGGTCATACCTCATAGGAGGGAGCATTCACACCTCTGCAGCCATTGTTTGACTGAAGACTTTTTGCATGGCTCATTAGCAAGGTAGAAGCAGCCGCATACTTAGGACTATCTTTCCAATACGAAAATAAACTTTTCTAAACTACGAAACCTTACAATGTGCAGAATTCAGCAGGAACTGCTGAGATCCTGTAATTAAGACACTGCCAACCTTTCTGTACCTACAGCTGCAGGTCCTGAGCTGATTTTTAAAGAATTTTAAAAAAAGATTCTGTGTGCATTTGAGATGGATACAACATCCCCCTTCCTCCCATGCAAACTGTTGCAGTACCAGCTTCTAGGTCTGCTAGCTCACAGTGGGAATGTGCAGCTGGGTCCTTAGCACCCCCTCTCTCCATGACTGCCTATCAGTTTAAGTCATCAATGTCTTTGATGCCCACTGAAAACTCAGAATTCCTCCTCATATGCTCCCAACGTCAAAGAGATTCTTTCCAGAGGAGGAGCCGTATGCAAAAAATAGGAACCTTGCCAGCCCCCTGTTTAAAAATAAAAGTCATGAGGAAAGACCCAGAAAGTCAGGAGATTAACTTAAAAATCATTCAATTTAAAAAAGTTTTGGTTTCTTATTTTCTTTCTGGTTTGTGAGCCTTTACGGCTCACGACGGCAAGCTTTTCTCTACAGCCATGAGAGCTACAAGCTTCCTTTAAAAATAGGGGGGAAAAAAGGATTCTCAAGAAACATGATTCCAGCAGCTGGAGCTTTAAGAAAACAGCACCAGGCACCACATCACTCATGATAAAAAACTGCCAGAGTTGCAACATGGCATTTGCATTTCTGATTGCAAAGAAGTTATAAACTTAGTTTTGAAAATAGTACTCTCCTCTCCTATGATTTGAAACAGGTGAAGCGAGGTAGACAGCAAACATGGAATGCTTCAACCACAACTCAACTGCCCCATTCCCCAATACACAATTTGATTAAGTGAAAACAGGGATTTTAATGGAATGCTGTATGCCCTAAATGCAGCATCACCCTGCCTAGTAGTACTTACCACCATAAATGCAGTGATTTTCTTTTTCTTTTCTTTTTTTTAGGGGGGGGGGAAATCACCTAAAACATTAATCATTGCTTTAGAATCTTTGCAGCTCAATAGAAATTGGAGGAAAGGGTCCGTCCCCCCTACTGCAGCTGAGAGAAGGGTTTCAGAAAAGCTGTTTTTGTTTGAAAAAGTAGGAAAGCAGAGACTTGAGTTGTAAATTTAATCTCTTGACCAAAAGATACTAGAAATGCAAAAGGCTCTAGGCTACCAAATGTCACCCCATTATTGTATTGCACTGCCCATGCAGGAGATAAAGATTCATGCTACATCCTCAATCTAATGGTGCCAGCAGCAGGGCCTAATCTAGTAGCCTTGGGGGTTAGCACAAGCAGAGTCTGTAGACTTGTTCCCTTGGGTAGTGATAGGTCAGGGTGGGCAAACTACGGCCCACATCCAGCCTGCCAGCAGATTTAATCGATCCCTCAAGCTCCTGCCGGAGAGTGGAGTCTGGGGCTTGCCCCACTCTGATGCTCCAGCTGAGGAGCGGGGCTGGGGGCCACTTGGCACATGTGTAGCGTCGCACCACACAGTTCCCAGAAGCAGTGGCACGTCCCCCTTCTGGCTCCTACATTTAGGGGCAGCCAGGGGGCTCCACACACGGCCCCCAGCCTAAGCGCCACCCCCACAGCTCCCACTGGCTGGGAACTGCGGCCAATGGGACCCGCAGGGGTGGCAACAGCAGATGGGGCAGCGTGCAGAGGCACCTGGCCGCACTGCCATGTAGAAGCCAGAGGAGGTACATGCGGCTGCTTCAGGTAAGCGCTGCCTAGAGCCTGCGCCCCAACCCCCTGCCCCAGTCCTGATCCCCCTCCCACCCCCTTGATCCCAGTCCATAACACCCTCCTACACCCCAATCCCCTCAACCCCAGCCCCACTCCAAAGCCTGCACCCCCAACCCGAGCCCTCACCCCAACCCCCTGCCCCAGCCCGGAGTCCCCTCCTCCACCCTGAACTCCACATTTCTGGCCCCACCCCAGAGATCACCCCTCCCCAACCAAAGCCCTCAACCCCAATTTTGTGAGCATGCATGGCCCACCATACAATTTCCCTACCCAGATGTGGCCCTCAGGCCAAAAATTTGCCTGCCCCGTGATAGGTGAACAGATGTCTCAAAAGTTACTATACTAATCTGTAGACAAACTGAGTTGGAATCTGGAGTCAGGCCTAGGGAGTGTGAAGGTCAGCAGGGCTGCAGAGAGGTCTCATTACCATCTAACACTAAGGAACCTGAATAGTTCTAATCCTCATTGGTAAGGCTGGTAACCAACATGGAGCCACCAGAGTTAAAAGTGAGCTGCAGGATTCCTTAAGAGAATCTTCCAAATGGAGCTTGAACTCAGAGAACTCATGTGTTAAGCCCAGCTAAAGGCTGGTTTATACCGTAACCAGATCCTTGGTCTGCTTAGATGACTGAAGTTTCACTTGAGAATAAGCAGAAGAATGCTCAACTCCCAATCCCATGATCCTTTCACTTCACTCCCCACCCCTCCCCCTGCAAACATACACATTCCAAGAAAAAAAAATATAAAAGCAAAATGTTTCTAAATACAGCTACTGACAGGCCACGGCAAAAGCTTTTGTATATCTCAAAGTCTGGCACATGGAAGCTATGTTTTTGTTTTGATTCCAGAAGCCACTCATTAGAACAGTGTGCTTACACAAACATACACATCTGCATGCAGAGAGTATCCTTTTCATATACCCTATATACAGACACAGCATGGCTATTGTTAAGTTTCTAAGAAGAGGTTTCTACATAAAGATATTGAAGATGCGCTTGGCATCTGGGTTTTGTTATAAAGCTCAGAAGTTAACTGCATTTCCCATGTGTGTAACTCTGGCTAACAAGCTCATTGTGTTAGAACATCCAGTACACTCAGGGCAGCAGCTTCCTGACCTTTCCCAGCAACTGCACCCACAGCTAACTTGCTGTGGTGAAAGGCTAGACAGCCAGTCAACTCCATCTGGTTAGGAACACCATGCACACCAGAGGCTCTATATGCAGTTCTAGGAAAGCCAGGTTCAGTTCAACTCCCCTTCACTATACAGGAACAGTTTCTCCACAGTGTACTTGGGAAGTTCTACAAGAGACCTTGAGTGCAGACTAGATGAGTGAACTTGACATAACTGCAATCTCTAATTGATAGCATCTCACAAAAGGTTATTGTGCATCATAAAAACAGAACTGTGAGTTGTCTATGGGACTGTTCTAGCTGCAGAAAGTGACACTGGTGTGAAGTGAAAAGGTGCTCAAGTCACACAATGGGACAAAATGCATTCCTGGTGCAGAACGTGCAGTAAACGTGCAGCTCACCTAAGAGGATACAACTGATGAGTTCGGTCATAATCCATCAAGGGGAGAGGGAGGGGAAAAAAATATAAGTGAGACAACTGCAAAGACCCCTTGTTCTAATGTATTTAGATACTTTTCACCCATTTAAAAGTTATAGTTTCAGTCAAGTCTTCAGCGCATATCTATGAACCTCTCCAAATTGGAGAGACTGCTTACAGAACAGATTTCACAACCAGCCCCAAGATACAGGGGAGTAGAATAAAGGAGACCACATCTCCAGGGAGTGGGTCACTTAAGTTGCTTGGATTGGTCACAAATTATATGAACGAGTCAGAAGACCAATACGTGATGGTTTGTAAACTGTGCCCCTAAACACACCCACCTATGAAACCAAAACGCTCTGAAAAACTGCTGTATCTCCACTGAAGTCAATGTAATTATGAGGGAGAATGGCGGCCCCTGACTTGTGAGGTTTTTAAAGCTACACACAAAATTGTCATGGCTCCATAGTTCATGGTCTCCTCACTCCCCTATGCACAAGTTGGTACCTAGTGTTTTATTCAGCCAGTATTAACCAAGGTATCTCCTAGCGTACCATAGCTTGTAGGTGCTTGGCATGACAGTGCAGCATCCTTGTAGGGAACACAGGCACTTACCTGGTCTTTTTTACTCTTGTGTGAGGAAGCAACATGAGCCAAATACTGAATGACCTTCTTGGTGTTCTCTGTCTTACCAGCTCCTGATTCACCTCTGCAAAGACAGAGCCTGGGATTAATTCAAGAACAAGATGGGGGAAAATGCATTCACCTTTTTAAACCTAAAATGCTTGTCAGCTGATCAGTGCTTTTAGTTGCATTCTTGCCATTAAACATTGCTTTGAGATACCTGCCCTAACAGAGAACCTGAACACATTAAGTGAAGAGTAGAGCAACCAGTATTGTGCTCTAGTCCTATTGTTCAGCCAGTTTCTCGTGACTTTGGGGGTAGGAGGGGTGGGGAAGGAAAGAATAAAGGTAATTTTCCAGTCACTTGGCAGCCTTCACATGCAAGTGGTTGAGGAATAATGGGGGCAGGGGAGGAGGGGGGAGAAGAGAACCACGGGACAGGACACAAAGGCAATTAAGTGAATTACTTAAAAGGAATTTCCCTAAGCAAAAGAGCTGTAGTTAACTCCTTCAGAACCAGAAATTAACAGGGTTTGGGGGGGGATCAGTCTTACTTTTAGGCTCAACAGAGGAAACTGCAGTGTTAAATAGGCACATTATTCCCTACAACCTCAGCCTAGATAACATGAATGAGAGCACATGGCTGTTGACTGTATATACACCACTGCTACCCCAGTTCTTCCAAAGTCCTTTCCAAGCATCAATAAAGTAACATCTCCACTAGGCAGTCACCTTAAGATCACCTGTTTCCTGCTCCTTCATGCCAGAGACAATCCTTGTGCAGAAAGAGGTGAGATGTGGGCAGGGAAGGGATGCTAATGGTAGGATTTAAACAGGCAAAATGTTCCCTAGCCTCTACAGTATCATGTGACATACTGACTCCAGTAAACCCCCAATTAAGCCCGCCAGCAGGATTTTAACAAGAGCTGACAGCAAGACAAGCTGAAGAATGTAAATACTCACGTGCACAGAATGGACTGATCCTCTCGATCTGAAATAAAAGAAACACACAGAATCAGAGAGGCCAAAACTCACTTCTGCCTCCACTACAAAAGCTATTAAATTCAGAGGGTATGCTGGCACTCCCCAAAACATGGAGAGCAGAGGCCACTAAGCATCCTCATGCAAGCATCTTCAGAAGTATGACCAGTCACCTCTAAATCTTGGCATAGTTCCTCCCCTCTCCCTAAAGTCCTAAAGGTAGCACCATCATTTTAGTTTTACCTGTCCAGATGTATCTGTAGTTCAGCACAAAACAAGGTAATTGTTATTTTGCTTTTTCCAGGGTGTGAAAAGAACCCCTACTCCTGATTTGTTCCTGTGCCTCCTGAACTATTTGCTTCCAAATGCAGAATAGGCCCTGCAACTCCAATCCTGCCACAAGGCGATTACGGACATTGACCTATCCTTTAAAGCAAGGGAGGCCTAAGCACTGACTACAGCTTTAGCTGTGATGGGGATGCTAGGGTGAAAAAAATGTGGCTCAAGGTTTTTGCTTTAGCCATTTCTTATGTGGCAAGTTCAGGACTGAGGCACTGTACTTATACAAAAACCCACTGCATTAAAAGAACATTAAGGTTGCAATGTCAAATACAGGAAGTACCAGAATTAAGGTTGACCATAAACCCAAACTTGGATCCCTTGTGTATATGTACTGTGAGTATTCAATTACATGAACAAACACCATCCTCCCATCTCTCCCTCTCCATCCCACCAACACACACACAAACCCTCATTCAGTGCAGAATGGATGGTGCTCACTGAATGGGTAACTATTTAACACTTCAATATGTGGCCGCATGTATAATTTACTGCGCACCATCCAAACCCTGCATCGAATACACAACTATTAGTTTCTGCATAGGCTTTACTATGGTGTTGTCATAACATCTTAGATTTTTAAAAACATTAGTGAATTTATCTTCACAAACACCCCTATGTCCCAGCCTCTTCCCTTTCCTCTCCCCCACCCCCAGTTTCCACCTTCCTTCCCTGGCTCCTGTTCAAGGTTCCCCCTGCATCCCTACCAGTCCTATCCTCCCCTTACATGGCTCCTACCATTCTTGTCCCCATATTCACTTCCTATTATTATCTTCCCTCTCCACCCCCATTCCTGTCTCCACCCACCCTGCCCCCTCTCCCTCCCCCCCCCCCGCCCCCAGCTCCTATGCTTTCTTTTTCCCCTCCACTACCCAGTATTTAATCACTTTCCCCTCCCCTGTTCCTCATTTAGGTAGCTTCCTCCTCCATGCTGGCTGGGTATCAGTAGGGGGAGACCGAGCACAGGACAGAGCGTTTCCATGCTCAGTTGGAGTCCAGTGCTATGGAGTCCAGTTGGAGTCAAGAAAATAGGGTCTTGAAATTAAGCATCTGGCAACCTTAACCATAGGTATAACTACCTATAATGAAGTGAAAAGAAAAGGAGTACTTGTGGCACCTTAGAGACTAACAAATTTATTTGAGCATAAGCTTTCGTGAGCTACACAAAAGCTTATGCTCAAATAAATTTGTTAGTCTCTAGGGTGCCACAAGTACTCCTTTGCTTTTTGCGAATACTAACTAACACGGCTGCTATTCTGAAACCTATAATGAAGTGGCAGACTTCAGTCACTGAAGACTTAAGGTATGTTCAATGTAGTTCTTTAAGAAATCCACAGCTGAATGACAGGTATAAGGACAGACCTCTAAGCAGTTCAGAAGGCCACACCCATTAAGGTCTCCAGGCGGTCAATGGATCACCAAGGTATGCACCAGGATTCTGCATGACTGGGCACTTGGAGGGTTCATCGGGGAATAACCAATGACTAATCTGCACATAGCCCCAGGTGTTGTATTCAGTAGGGCAGACACCTGGCTGGTTTTGCAGCACATTCATATGTAGCTATGGCCTTTTGAAAACTTGATTAAGTGATGAGCAGCTCATTTGCTGGAAGAGCTTATTCGGGGGCTCATGTAGGAAGCCTGTTTGAGACAAAAAGGTAATATCCATATCCTTCATGATAAAACAGTGGCAGTAGCAAACAGCCACATAAGCCAGATGTCAAATAGAACAGAGTTGATGGACACTAGAATCAAACTTACACAAATCAAATGCCCTGGCAGACACTTTGTCTGGAGCAGCTGTTCTCAGACTGTGGGTTGGGACCCCAAAGTAGGTCATGACCCCATTTTAATGGGGTTACCAAGGCCAGCATTAGACTCACTGGGACCCAGGGCTGAAGCCGAAGCCCGAGTGCTTTAGCTCTGAGCAGTGGGGCTCAGACTCTCCCCCCACCTCTGGGTCATGTAGTAATTTTTGTTGTCAGAAAGGGGTTGTGGTGCAATCAAGTTTGAAAACTGCTGGTCTAGAAGAATGTTTTAGAATCTCATATGAGGGAGGGAGGTGGTGACACAGCAGCAGACTAGTTAATATCCTCCACAGGTGGATGGTAAATAGAGTTTCTCCTTTTCACACCTTACTATAGAAATAGACATATCAGTTGGTGACCATCCAGGAAAAACCCTAGACAGTAAGGGTGAACCCTTTCAGTGCTATGTTACCCACTCCCATTTGCTTTCCCCATGACCAGCAGCAGCTGTGAGTCACCTCCGCTTTAAGCCACTAGGAATGTACCTGCGAGTGCAGGCAAGTCACAGCAGTATGCAGACACTACCATAAAAGGAAACATTCCAGTTTGGAATCTAAGGAGAAATTCCTTCCCAGCACTGCAAAACAGCCATCACTGGGATAGCTGGAATTCTTCTAATTGTGTACGGACAGAAGACTCAAATGCTGTGCTGAGCCACAAAAAGTAGGACCCTAGCAGAAGGCCAAAAAGTTGTTAAATTGCTACAAAAGCAGCAGCTCTTAGAAGTTTTTCCACTTTAAGAGGCACTTACTCTAAATTCCAGGATGTTACATATTCCATACAACCCTCTCATTTTTCTTGCATAACCACGGCCAAAGTCAAACTTCAGTTGCCAGAACTAGAAGCATCCATTTTCTTGGAGGCCCACCTCCCACATCTCCAAAACTGGTGGCACATGCAAGTTACTCATACTGGGTAACAACTTCAATTGCTTACTATAGGGTAATTGCCTGAAAAGCAGATTATTTTCAAAGTCACTCCTCTGAATTACATATTACATATTTAATAAGTAAACCATTAGTCTAATTGCAGCAAAAATTCTGTACTTTAGACCAGCTGGCAAAGAAATATTTCTATCTAAGCTTTATTTAGTTCTTATTACCACAGTATCAGAGTACTTACAAAGTAATCTCAAGGATCCAGAAAGTACAGTCTTCAAATTCAAGGTGTACAGTAATACTCTAAGTGCATATTACATACATTTCTTTTTTTGCCTATGCAAAAAAAGAACCATTCTTAACCTCTGTAGTCCCCAGATATCAGAGTGCATTTAGGTTGGTTCCAGGATCTGAAAGCATTCGCACAAAAATGTATCATGAAGCCAAAAGTTGATTTTTACAAGAGATGTATGTAAAAATCCTCAATGAAACATTGTACTGTGAGATAGCAAATGGACTGTATGAGTTCTGGGACTGCTTTTGCATATGCTAGTACAATGGGCAAGTGGCTACAACCTCAGCTCTCAGAGCAGCAGCCGTGTTAGTCTGTATTCGCAAAAAGAAAAGGAGTACTTGTGGCACCTTAGAGACTAACAAATTTATTTGAGCATAAGCTTTCGTGAGCTACAGATCAGCTTCATCCGATGAAGTGAGCTGTAGCTCATGAAAGCTTATGCTCAAATAAATTTGTTAACCTCTGCTCAGGTGGTTTTGTTTTGGAGGATTTGGGGGTGTGGAGGAAGAGAAATTAGCAGGCTAGAACAGAACATTCAGTTTATGCTAAACATTTTAGTTACAGAACATCCTAAAAGGCCTTTATCACCCACTTCCTCTGCATGAGCAACTCCGATTTTGAGCCTGTACATCTCCATAAAAGGAGAAGTAATATAGCTTTCACACAATGGTGACATCATCTTTCCAGCTAAGAGGAAGTGTATCTGAAAGGCAATGGCTTGGCTTGCAATCCCCAGCCTATAGCTGACTCATTAAGGCAAAAAGCTTAACCATTGCTAGATGGTACCACCCACCTCCTAACCACTGAACATAACGTCTGGCAGAAGACAGGCCAGAGAAAATGCCTAGTCTTCTTCGTTTCCATTACTAAATGCTCCTCTGACACTGCTGCTAGTGCATGCAGACCAATTTAAGCAACTGACAGGCTGACCAAATGAGGGGATTGAGCTGAAGTGAGAGCGCAAGACTGATTTAGCCTTAAATGAAAAGGTTTGATCCATGAAGCACTTCAGTCCTGCACCCTCTTCACACACACCTGATTTTACCATGTAATCTTATTACAGCCTCCCCCCCCCCCCCACACACACACAGAGCAGGCTCCTTTAGGGCTCTTCCCAGTGGCCTTATCTACACTTGCATTTTATTTCAAGTTTCTCCCCACAGCCACTCCATTGGTGAGAGTGTAGCACAGCCCGACCAGTGGTATTTGAACAAGCATGCCATCTAGCCATGTTGCAAGCAGGGTTAGAAGCACTGTGATTAAAAAGCCAGCAGACAGTCTCTCTTATCACTCCAACTGGGAAAAAAATTTGGAAGTAAAATGTTCGTGTAGACAAAGTCAAAATCCAAGATCCAAAACCAGAATTAATATGAAAGTGACCCTGGACAGGGATAGCAACAGAACTTCTAGGGAAGAATGGACAAGGGAAGAATCAGCTGAAGTTAAATCTCAGCTTCATGCTATCTGACGCTGAAAGATTTGTACGAAAAAGTTAAATATACACAAATTGTTCTATATATTGATGGAAACATCTAAGCTTATTTCCCCAAGACATTCTTGGACCAGATCCCAGATCCCCTCCTCCAGCGTTCCAGACCTGAAACTGGAAACAGCAAAATGGGAAAATAAAAAGGTGTCTACCTGAAATTTTAGGTTACACAAATGTTTGGGGAGTTCTGAAAGGAAAAAAATTGTATGCACGCTCCTGTGCTCATGGTGCCAATACCATATTTAGCAGAGGGGCTGACAGTCTGGGCTAAAGTGCCACATAAACTGGCTAAAATACTTCAGCTTTGGTTTATAAGAACCAACCAAAAGGTGCGTAGTAAGCAGCACAAAGCAAATGGGTAAAGAATTTTCTATGTTCTTTGCTTGAATAGAAATGGTGTTTCAAAGCAAAAGAAGACACTTCCAAATTGGTTATGACTCCTGAGTGCAATCTGAGAGAAGACAATCCCCTATAAAAAAACATTAAACTATGGAAATCAAAAGCTACATTAGCCTGATCACCCAATTCACATGTAGACACCACTGAAAAGAAACATTCTGTATGACAAGCAAGCAAAAACTTAACAATGCCTCTTGCTTTGGATTATTGTAGAGCCATGCACAAATTGCTAAAGAAATCACTAGTAGTTTTCCTTCCATTTTAGTGGGAATTTAACTGGACCCTTCCATGCTGTTAAAAAACCAAACCCACACACAACAACTAAAACCCACACTCAGTCTCCCATAACCCACAGTTCTGCTGCCACCTCTAGCAACTGAACGGCTATGTCGCTGGTGGAGAACCAGTTCAGATATTTACTGCATAGCAGTCGCCAAGCGTTAAGCATCCAGGGACACACAGGGGGAAGAGCTCTCTTAGGGGAGCAGACAGTTCCAAACATACAAGTTTGACAAGAAGATGAAATGCTGGTTGGGTCAGTCCAGTCAAACTAAGCAAAGCCAGAAGCGTCCCTGTTGACTCAAAATTTAGGAAATATGAAAACACCTGAGAGTTATAAACTAAGTAAAAAGAACAGGAGGACTTGTGGCACCTTAGAGGCTAACAAATTTGAGCATAAGCTTTTGTGGGCTAAAACCCACTTCATCGGACGCATGCAGTGGAAATTAAGTAAGAAGATTACACACACAGAACATGAAAAAACGGATGTTGCCATACACACTATAACGAATAAATAAATAAAAATAATAAAATAAAAAATAAAAAAAATAAAAACAAATAAATTGGTTAATCTAAGGTGTCACAAGTACTCTTTCTTTTTGCAAATACAGACTAACAGGGCTGTTACTCTGAAACCAGGTGAGATCAGAGAGGTGAGCTATTATCAGCAGGAGGAAAAAACCTTTTGTAGTGAAAATCAGGATGGCCCATTTCCAACAGTTGATAAGAAGATGTAAGTAACAGTGCGGGGGGGGGGGGGGGAGCATGGGGAAATAGTTTTACTTTGTGTAATGACCCATCCACTCCCAGTCTCTATTCAAGCCTAATTTAATCGTGTCCAGTTTGCAAATTAATTCCAATTCAGCAGTCTCTCGTTGGAGTCTAATTCATGCTCAAACTCTACAGTATCAGACCAAGGGGACTTGATATTTCCTATGAAATGTGGCAACTGGGGAAGGGCCTCTGAAGAGCATCCATCTCCCTTCCCAGAGAGCAATAAGGGTGTTAATACACCAGACCCTCACTAGAACACGGGATTTGTGATCCATGTGCGGTACTGCATTAACATGGGGACCACATTAAAATGAATTGAAATTAAACTAATTAAAATTTGGGATCCATGGCCGCGACCACATTATATGCAAATTCACGCTATACAGACGTGCGTTCTAGCAAGGGTCCGGTGTATTGAGTTTAAACACTTGTGATTCAATTAATCATCCATTTATTCAAATCCGTGGAACGGCCACTACAGTATTTTCTTTGTCTTAAACTCTAGAAGTGCCACATGTAACGTAAGAGTGACATTACTTGATCAGTTTAGCTCTCCTACAATCCAGTTTGACAGGCTATTTTTCCCACCCACTTTGTGCCTCTTAGTGAGCCACATGCAACAGTGTCCTCTTTAAAAGGAAGCTTCTGCACAGCTCTGATAAGACTCCCTATAGAATCTAAAGAGGTTACATATACTTCTGCACTAGGACAACTTTAGGTTCTAGTTCAGACTATCTAGGGGCATTCCTCCCCTTAAGGTAAAATTTCATTATTTGTATCCGAAGCTTCAGTACTTCAGGGAACATTTACACTGCAAAACATGTCCACGACAGTGAACATCAACTGACTCTTGTTCATACTACCAGGCAAAATAAAAAATAAATAAATAGCAATGTAGATGTTCCCATTTGGGCTCTGAGACCCAGGGAAGGGGATGGCTCTCAGAGCCCAAGCAGGAACATCTACATTGCTATTTTTAGCCCCATTGCAAAAGCCTGAATCAGTTGACCCAGGCTCTAATACTCATTGCTGTGGGTTTGGTTTTTTAATGCAGTGCAGATGTACCCTTGGATATTCCAGTCCCTTTAGCCCTTAGATTGGCTAGCTCCCGAGTGACTACCAGCAGTAAACTGGCTATTTAAAAATCACTGGGGGCTAATCTATGGAAATCAAGGAGTGTTTAATATGCCCCATATTTTTAAGACTCTTGTCCAATCTACTGCTAAAAACCCAAATGACCGCTGAGACGTGTGGGAAACGGTCTCTCCCTGCTACTTGTTCTGCCTGCTGAAGTGAGACAAGCTGGCAAGGAGGGAATAGACAGATCCAGACCTGAGAGGTGCATTAGGAGCAAAAAGCAGCAACACTCTTCTAGGGAGAAGTTTTGAAGAAGCCATTAGGGACTAATTGTACTCCCTGTGGAGCCCAAATGTTGCCAAGGTTTAGTGTGACATTTCAACAGCCATTTTGTGTGGTTCTTTAGACACTGGTGTCATGTCAGTATTTCACAGAGAAGATTCTTCACCAGCATCTTGAGCAGGTGAACAATGCTTCCCACTAGCTTGAACAGACTCCATTCCAACAGCTCTGAAATGCCTTTTCCAAATAGATCTACTGCAGATGCTACACAATTGTTTATAAATTCTTTTATCTGCCTTAAATTTCTACACACACATACACTCCCTTTTATGCACATCTGCTGCATTAGAGTAATGCTATGCATGCTTAAGACCTCTCCATATAAAACCATTATCCTTCAGCTCTTCACTGCAATAAAGCCACTTTCTCTGAAAGAGCGGCAAAGAGTCCTATGGCACCTTATAGACAAAACAGACATATTAGAGCATAAGCTTTCGTGGGTGAATGCCCACTTCGTCGGATGCATCAGACGAAGTGGGCATTCACCCACGAAAGCTTATGCTCTAATATGTCTGTTTTGTCTATAAGGTGCCATAGGACTCTTTGCTGCTCTTTCAGATCCAGACTAACACAGCTACCCCTCTGATACTTCCTCTGAAAAAATTCAGACCCTTAGGTACTCAAGGTGCCAGACACCAGGAGAATTACAGCACTTGGGCACCCTGGGTATTTCACTCCCACACACAAATATGGTAACTATTACAGAGACTTCCAAAGTTTGTCCACAAGAGCAGAATTCTGAGGTCCCCTCTAGGCCCCATAACAGAGCAGATTGGAGATAAAAACAGCACTACTTTAAATATGGCAATTTTTCCACAATGCCTCTAGGTCACAGCAGTGCCCTGGATTAGGATTAAGTTGCTTGTGGGAAACTTATTGAACATATAGGCACTGGTGCACCTTTGGTACGGGGGCCTCGACAGCAGCCTGCCAGAATGCCCAGTTCTGAAAGGTAGTGCATCAGCTTGAACACAAAACAAAGAGTTAAACAATTTCTGGATTAGTTTAAATCAGAATAAAAGCAATCCTATCCCAACCCCTAAATCTGAACAGGCTGCTTATTAAGATACCATAAACTCAATGAAACCAAAAAAATCCAGAATCCAAACAAATTTACACGTAGGCATTTCTGCTTTATCAGCGGAATGGAGTACAGTTACCTCTTGAGAGTTAACAGCTTGCTATCTTTCTCTAAAAGCATTCATACCATGAAGGATTCCCTGCATATTGGGCTCTGAAAGGAGAAAGGGGCACAACCATTAATCCTAAATGCCTCCAGTCCTTGCAGAGCACTGGGCTCTTTCATCTTCTGTTCTCAGTGCAGATTCCTCCCATACTACTGGCTGCTGCATCAAACCTCCCCCACAAGCTAATCAAAATGGGAGAAAGCCAAACAGGAATGTTTTCCATTGCCCAGGAGGCTGGCTGGGACCAGAAACTTTACAACAGCCCTCCATCCTCACCCCCAATAGCAAAACCCCAGTGTCATCCCTACAATTTAGTGTTTCTGCCATTTGGGATATCTGAAGAAGGAGACTGTTGCTTTAGAGTTACTTTGCTGCCAATACATACACTTTACAAGACACCGAAACCCACACTCAGAGCCCACTAAAACCTTGTTAAATAGATAGTGTGGTCACAGCCAGCTAGCCCATCAGTTGGGAATGATTTCCAAGCCCAGCAAGTGCACAGAGGAGGGTGGTTATAGGCCACAGTTATTCTGGACTAGATAAAGAGGACCTGGAGCAATCAGCTAGTTGGACAAGACTGCCATATTCATCATGTTAGATTTATTGTGGGAAAGGGGCAACAGCTGAGAGCTCTTTGCCTCAGGGCAGGACTGTAACCCTCTTTCCTCCACTTGTTACCTCTTCCCTTACAGCCAGGCAAGGTAAATACTTAAGCAGAACTCAACACCCCCCTCCCAGTGCTAAGAAAATAGACAGACGATCATCCTTTAGCTTTGTGCAGTGAATCAACAATGCAAGTCTGAGATTTCTGGGTTTCAGACAGTTAACACTCTATCAAAGTCAGGAAGAAAGATGAGGAGAAATACTAGTGACCTTTGGTTACAAACCACCACATGCAAGGGAACTTCACTTATCACTTCTAAGCCACAATTGTGCGGTTCTTCACAGAACTAACTTGTGTAACTGGCATAGATTCCATACAGGATGCTTGCTCTACATCCTTCAAGTGGTTTCACTGTTAGTTATCAGAGGAAGCCTCTTGTCTTCCAGAATCATGTTACAATAGCATCAAAGGAATTGCCTCCATTGTTGCATAGAAGTGGAGGTGCTTCCCACAAACTGGAAACTCTGCTAGGACAAGTCAGTAGCTTGTTTAAAGAAAACAGTTGTTGGCACTGTTGCTGACAAGGAGTAGGCAGGGAAGAGAAGGAAGCAATAGAGGAAGTGAACTGGAGATAAGAAGTTTATGGGCAGTCATGCTACTATGTAGTGAACAGAAGGCACATTTGTCCTGTTATTTGTGCAAAGAGTTTAGAAATTCCTTTGTTTAAAAGAGGAAATGAGGTTCCTTAAAGGACATGTTCCAGGCAGTGTTCTCTGGATGCAGCAAAGCCATTTTAGAGTGACCGCTAGGAAAGGTATTTGTATTTCTCAGCAGGGAATCATGCTCTTTAACAAGAAGCACTGCCTTCCTAACTCCTGGAAGTCATTGCCACCCTGCTTCCACTACTCTATGACCCCCTCTTCCAGAAAGCAGTTTTCCACTTCACCTTGAGTTATCTGTCATGCCAAATCTCCTGTGGGGCTGTACTCCAGCAGCCTTTGTTGGCATTCCTCCCTCCACCTATAAGTTTTGTTGAGTCACTGATCTGGGCACAAGGAAGCAGTTTCTTCCTGTTCCCTTTCCCCCCACACTATCCCACTGTTATAGCTCAACTATGCTGGAGAGTTTCTGAGAAATGGAGGTCATTAACTGTCAAGCTACACAAGTAAGGCCCTACCAAATTCACAGTCGTGAAAACCGTGTCACGGACCATGAAATCTGTTCTTTTGTATACCTTTACCACATACTATACAGATTTCACAGGGGAGAACAGAGTTTCTCAAACTGGGGGTCCCAACCCAAATGGGGGTCACAAGGTTATTGGAGGGGGGGTCATGGTATTGCCAGCCTTACTCCTGCGCTGCCTACAGAGGTGAATGGCTGGAGAGTAGCAGCTGTTTCCCGGGCACCCAGCTAAGAAGGCAGTGCCCCTCCAGCAGCAGCACAGAAGTCAGGGTGGCGATACCATATTAGACCATCCTTCTGCCCTGCTGCTGGAGGTAGTGCTGCCTTCAGAGCTGGGCTCCCGGCCAGCAGCCACCACTTTTTGGCTGCCCATCTCTGAAGGCAAGCACTGCCTCCGGCAGCGGTGCACAAGTAAGGGAGGCAATACTTCGACCCGCCCCCCCCACCCCAACAACCTTATGACTTCCCCCCCACCCCGTCACAACTCGCTTCTGGGTCAGGACCCCTACAGTTACAAAACCATGAAATTTCAGATTTAAATGTTTGAAATAATTAAATTTACAATTTTTAAAATCCTCTGATCGTGAAATTGATCAAAATGAACTGAGAATTTGGGAGGGCCCTATACATAAGACCAGATAACTGGAAACTGACCAAACAGAATTTTCTTCAAAAACAGAAGGAGATACAAGTTCTGCCCCTCTAGGGGAAGTGACAGAAATCCAGATTTTTAATAGTGAACAGTTCCTTATGAGATAGGGGAGTTTCAGTCTCAACCCTACCATGCTGTCTTGTCCCAAAGTGTCATTATTTCAGACTGTCCACCATCTGCCTTAGGCACTTCTTGTAGCTTTGCTACTTCTGCATCCATAATCCAGATACCAAGACAGGAAGAGACAGAATAGAGCTAACTCTATATACATCTGGGCATTTTACAGGATCCCCCAACTGTAGGCTTTGATTCTCTAAAAGGAGATCACCTTACTGAGAGGTGGGATGCATACAGGATCTTCAGAGCTTTACATAAAGGATCCCCAAGTGACACCAAGAAATCCACTGGCAGTTTACCAGGAACCCATAAACCACACCTGGTTTTGCATTAAATTCTTTATATCTGATGATACTATGTAGGCATTCTGCTAAATATAATCAGGAAACTATTCTGGTCAATGTATTTATTTTTAAATTTATGACCAGCCAATACACTGTGTAGTACTAGCAAATAAGTGTTTATCCTCCTTGACAGGATAGAACTTGATTGAGCTTTCATGCAATGAAAAACTAGTGTTGATCAGTACTCTACATCAAGGTTTCAGACCACACTCTGCTCTCAGCACCAAAAATAGCTCTAGGTTTGTCCTCAGTGAATTTCAATAGTTTTATTATAAGCGTACACACACACCTGCCCCTTCTTAGAAGGGGGACAGGAAGTTACACTGCCTAGTGACTCCTCTACACAACACATCCTCAGAGAGGTTTGCGGTCTTTTACAGTAAGTCCTCCCACTAGGTCTTGAATACCATTTTGACTTCAAGATCTCACTAAGAAAGTCACTGTCCCATAGTTAGCACTCACCTTGCATCATACTCCTGTAGGCAGTGTCTGTGATTGCATATATGTGAGGAGGCATCTCATGCCTCTTTTTGCCTTTATACATCTCCACAATCTCCTCGGAATATATGGGCAGGTTCTTGTAGGGATTTATAACCACACAGAAAAGGCCTGAGTAGGTCTGCGAGAAAAGACATCAGTTAATAGTAGTTAGAGTCAGACAAATCTTTGTTCGTTTAAGGTTTCTTGCTTGGAGGCAGTCCCCCTTTGAGAGGTTCTACTGGGGCAGTGAAGAGAGACAGGTAGGCACAAGTCAATACTGGAAACTGGGCAACAGCTAATACCAAGTTTACCAGTATGGCACATTACCTCCTTCAAGCTACCCTACTAGATACTCCATGCTATCAGGATGCTGTTGGGCAGCAACTGATCTATACTGGCTAGCTCATTCCAGTTAACTGCAGGGTCCATCAAAACTAGTTTCCCTGGCTTTCAGAGATCTGAAGTTTAAACCAAGTCTACACTTGACTGTAGAAAACTTCTCCCAGAAGCCTGGGAGCACATTTTATTGTGCGCTAGCTCATATTTGTAAAGCCTGCTTACTATAGTTGTCCAGAGTATAACTGAGACCCCTGTGATCAGCTACACAAGGGAACATAAGCTGATGTAGGGACAAGAAGTAATGCGTTGCATTAAGCACCATGGGCAGGGAGGTAAGCATTTTTCTTAATATATCACAGGACACCCATTAAAATGCATATGATCCCCACTGTTCATATGCATCAGTTCTTAAGTAGAGCTATCCTTTGCCAAGAAGTGTGAAGTACAGAAGTCATGCTATCAAACTGATGTTCAGCTGGAAAGAAGGCATACATTTTTAACATTGAGTAATTAACCATTGGAACAATTTACCCAGGATCACGGTAAATTCTCCATCATTGACAATTTTAAATCAAGATTAGATTTTTTTTTTTTTTAAAAAGAGATCTGTTCTAGGAATTTTGAGGATGTTCTATGGCCTGTATTATACAAGAGGTCAGACTAGACTATCATAATGGTCCTTTCTGGCTTTAGAATCTATTGCCACTGCTTGGTTAGGATCCTACAAAGTTGCTCATTTCCAGAAGAATTCCCAGTATGGGAGTCACCAAGGATTTACTTTCAGCAGTTTCTCCCTATTAAAGTTGCTGTAAAAAATTGACAGGCAGTACACTTCCCTAGATAGGAGAAAGGGAAGGGGTAGGAGATGGGGAGAGGCCCTCCACACTAAATCCTTGAAGGAGTGCCCAGTAAACTATTCTTTGGATTATTTGGTGGACAGCTGATACTTCCTCCTGACCCCTTCATTCAAAACAAGACTTTGATTCAGAGGTCGAGGCAAAATTGGTTTCTGAGAGGAAATATTTTGAGGAGCCACTTTAGTTCATTCACATACAAGACACAAACTTGTCTGGGGCTGCATTTAAAACAAGAGAATCACAAGTCCAACGTAGCTTGGAATTGATCAACATGTAAAACTGTTTTGGAGTCTCCCATTTTAACAATAAGGAAATACTTGCCACCTTCACTAGCATCCATCACACCAAACCCAAATTTTGGAATTTAGTTTCAACTGGCTTTAATCCTGCAGAGTTCTGAGGCAAGACAAATGTCCAGACACTTTTACTGCAATTTTAAGAGACCTATCTCAGAAAGACAGGTGTCAAGACAAGAGGAAGACAGAAAGTGTTACAGGTTTGTTAGTACCCACGTCTCAGAATGCCCTTTTTAATTGGAAACAGTATTTTGGACAGAAGGAAGAATGTCTTAGATATTTTAAGAATCCAAACTTTTCTCCTGAGGTTTGTAGTTGCTCAGAGAGCGTATAGATTTTATTGGCATGTGTTTGATTCATAAGGCCACACTCTCATCCTATCTTAAATGCTACAAGAATAGGGCGCATCTTGCACTTCCCCCACTTTCTCAAAGAAAACTGTTTTGGTGTAGTAAAGAGTCCTTTACTCTAAGCACAAGAGGCATTTGATCAGATTTAGCCTCTTCAGATGGTTCACAGTAAAGATTAGACTACTGGCAATTAGAAGGGTGGAGATAGCATCGGTTACACAGTTTATGGTCATAACCCTGATTTACTGGATGTTGCTTTCATTTTTAATAATTAGCCCTACCTGTGTGTCAGACTCAGGACAAAGGTGTTCAGGCATGCGATTTTAATCCCACACCCCATCAGTGGGCATCCACATCCATTTTCACATGGCTATAATGGAAGTCTGTGCACCAATTAGACACCCTGCCCCGCACCCAAGGAAAGAATGCCAACCAAGTTTTCCTGTGTGTATGGAGGTGGTTTCAGAATTAGTCTTGCATTGGAGGACACAAGACAACTTTTGGAAACTATTCTTTAAATAGTGTGCAAGAGAAGACCCCAATATTATTGAAGCATCTCTCCAAGATGGGATCCTACCAAAGGAGTTAGATAAATTTAGCTACCTGATGGGTTAGTAGCTCAATGTTAAGAGGTATATAAGCGAGACCAAGAGAAAACTGACAAATGGGCAATCATTTCCATGCTTAGATAGGTTCACTGAATTTTAGTGAGCTGACTTAGCTAAGTGGGTTGTTCTGCCACAGTAATACCAGCAGACATTGGCGCTGATTCTCTGCGATGTCCAATATAGCGTTTGGACATACAGACTATAGAGAGCTGGCATGGCTCCCAGGTGCAAGTGGAAGATAATAGGCGCCATTATGCTCTAATTTCCTCCAGTGGTGTAAGGTCTGTTGCATACCTTACACCAATGGTGGATCAGATGCAGTGAAGCTCTGTTCCACCACACCTGCCCACAGAATGCCACCTGGCACACCTTTTCTTTTCCCCTAATACCAGGTGTGGCTGATGCAGCAAGCAACCATGCTGTTAAGGGACAAGTTATAGTCTAACTGGAACTTGCACAGTTGTTTTGCTGGAGTTCAAAGAGATGTTATATTGTAAACTATGCTGCTGCTTTTCTTGTGAACATCCATTGTTGCTTATAGCCACTATATGGCTATTGTGAACAGAAATAGATTAGAAGAGAATATGCCTGTTAGTCTCCCCCAGTAAGGAAACAACATACTTCTGGAGACAAACTTTCCAGACTGTTTGGAAGAGGTACTAATAAGTTAGGGAGGCAGCGATTTAATAGTTTGTTTTGTTTTATTGCGGAAAGGGGTAAAGAAAAAAATGTGAATAAGTGGCAGCAAGTAATGCTGAAAGATTCAGCTATGGATTTAGAGTCTGCTTGTGTCTGTATGAGTACAGCTTCCTACGGAGGAGTGTAAGCTGGTGAAGTAGGACTGCCCATATTCCAAGCAAGAATAGCCTGGAGGTCTGAAGCTGGATGGAAGCAGTCTGCAGCACAGGAAGAGCAGCAGTTAGCAACAAAAAGAACATTAACGCTATCAGACCAATGAAGCCATGCAGCAAGGAGAAGCTTGTCGTCTCCTCCTTCCATCACCACTACCAACTGGGATTGGGGGTGGGGGGGAGGAGAGAAACACACCTAAGGGCAGCCTTTTGCAGAGCAGGTTTCAGAGTAACAGCAGTGTTAGTCTGTATTCACAAAAAGAAAAGGAGTACTTGTGGCACCTTAGAGACTAACCAATTTATTTGAGCATGAGCTTTCATGAGCTACAGCTCACTTCATTGAAAGCTCATGCTCAAATAAATTGGTTAGTCTCTAAGGTGCCACAAGTACTCCTTTTGCAGAGCAGTAATTCTCTAAGGCAATAGTTAATTTTATCCTTTTAAGTATCTGAGGTTCATGGAAGAGAGATACTTATTACACAGCTCTACCAATGCACACCCCTCCTAATCTGCAGCCCCAACACAGTGATCTCACTCACTTTGCTACTCCACTCTGAGTCTGCCAGCCTTACCAAGGAGTTCAAAAGTCATCTTAGTCGTTTTGGGAATGTCAATTTAAATTTTCATTTGTGTCCCAGTCTAGGAACTGAACCCAAGTTTCCAGAGATTAAAGGCTAATGCACAAAGGTGACACCTAACAAAGTTGTCTCCACTGCAGCTCTGCTTTGCTTCAGACATCACTGCTCAATATTATAGTTTTGGACTTAAACCTCACTGGTGTTTTGGTTGATGCACAGGGCAGACTAGAATCAGGTTTACTCTTTAGCAGTTAATCTCCTCCTGTCAGCCTTGCAGAGATAGTGTAAGCATGTTTGACTCAGAAGACAAGAAGAGTTTAGGAAGGAAAAAAGTTTTTCCCAGGGTCTAGCCTCTGCTGATGTGGTTGCTGGACTGGAATACTTGTAAGGTTCTGGATTTACATTCTGCTCTGGATCCAGGACACACATTTAAGGTGAGCAGTGAGTTACCAAGATGAGCCAGAGAACATGCTTAGTCAGGAAGGGTTAAAGTCAAGCTCAGTTCAGAGAATGAAAGCAGATAATCACAACCATCAGCAAAGTCATCTAAAACCAATCATCACTGTAGAAACAAATCTCTTCAGTCTGTGACACTGATTTGCTGTTTCCAAGTTCCTGAAAGGTCTGCCACTCCCTGAACAAACGTCTTAGGATATACCTACGCTGCCCACGTTACAGCGCGACTGCAGCAATTAAGAAAAAAACAAATGAGGGGTTTAAAATTTAATTTTAAAATTTAATAGCTTTATCGCCAGGGGTGCGGCTCCCAGTGTTAAAGCGTCGTCTCTACTGGCACTTTTCAGCACTAAAACTTTTGTCGCTGGGGTGTGTTTTTTCACACCCCTGAACAACTAAAGTTTTAGCGCTGAAAGTGGCAATGCAGACACAGCCTCAGAGTCCCCACTGTAAACTTAGTCTCAAGCTTTCCCATCCCCCTTCAGAGGAAGGATAGGGGAAACACCCCCTCCCCCCCACAACTTCTCAGAAACAGAGCCCCCACCTGCAGGAAGAGGCAGAAGCCAAGAACAACACTGTTATGTTTATGACCTTTCCAGAGATCTTTATACCAGAGATAGTTTGTGTTTGCTCTCTTCCTGTCAAGAAGATTAGTGCCCAGCTGCTGTCCAGTGGAAAGATTTTAGCTCTTCACCTTAATCTCCTGACTCACTGGGGAGAGCTGCTGGCCAATCTGATCAGCTCACTTCACTAATGGGCAGACTCATGTTTTTGGATAGATTGGTAGGACCAAGTTTCACTCTTGCAGAACGCATTACTAGTTAGGTTTAAGAAAATCTCACTTCCACAAATATCCTTTATGAAACTGGTTATATTTCAATTTGTTACACCTATGGATCATGTGACCACCTGTCTGACGCATCACTGAGGGGAAATCTCAACACCTGTGAAATGGCAGCCTATTGCAAGGCAAGTGAAATATTTAACTCACTTGACTACCTACCACTAGTTTTAAGATTTGTTAATTTAATTTAGGAGGGAAATATTACCTAGGATACATATGATCCATTTACACTTTATTTTAAAATTTAATAGCTTTATTAGGAAGGGAAAATATACCCATTTCTCAACAGTACAAGGCACAAGTACCGCTTTGATTCTGAGCTGCACAGCTCAGAAGTCACAGCCTCGGGAGGTCGAGGCAGCTGTGGTTACACACAACTACCAATCAGCTATTCAGCAACCTAGAATAACGAAATGTACTGAGCTCCAGCCAACACCTCCTCATCATGCCCCCTGACATCAGGCAGGGAGAAGGCTGGCATGGAACTTTTACACCAGTTCTATACCTTGAAGAACTCCCACTCCAAAAATGGTATTCTGTAGCAGCTGCCTATGTCCCCTGTGAAGTGGCCACAGCATCAGCCAGAAGTGGAACCAAAGACTCTAGGTTAGGATCGTATTACCTAGATCAGTGGTTTTCAGACTCTCAATTTGCGGATCTCTAAACAATTTCAAATGGAGGTGCAGACTCCTGTGGAAATCTGAGACAGTCTGTGGATGCCCTGGGGTCTGAGGACCACAGGTTGAAAACCACTGACCTCGAAGTTGGCAGTTCAACGGAGTTCTTACAGAGGTACATGGTGGGAATGAAGATGCACCATTTGCTGTCCTAGATTAGATTGCTTATCTCTGCTAATGGCTACAGAGACCCTCTTTGTCTTGCCACAGAAGAGGCGAGGAAGAGGACTAGGCCTCTTTGGATGACTAAGTAGCAGGTATCAGAGAGACTATGGGAGACTTATTGTTAGAAACATGCTCTGACATTTGGAGAGATCAGACAAAGTACATAAGAGGTATGAATGTTACTAGTGTTCAGAAAAAAACAATAATCTAGATTTTCTTTAGAACTACAGTAACATTAGCATCCTCAATAGGTCATCGGGCAGCAGACATAACACACTAAAGAATCTACTTCACATTGCCTAGAGACACTGAACATCAGGACTTAATATCTCCATCTCCAGCTCTGACCATTCTGCTATCATTCTGTATTGTCAAATAAGGACTAGACTAGGACCAAACAAAATAGGAACAAAATTTCTCCAGAGGTAATCAGCCAGTGAATTAAAAAGTACATTACCACTGAGCCTAGTTCATCCTGTGCCCCTTGACAGCCTCTGCTTTAACAGGGACTTAAGGAATAGACTTGTGTGCTGTTTGATGCAAGTCACATTAACAGTGACATTTCAACAGGAACTACAGAACCAATGCAGATTCCAAATCCTTATCCTCTAGCATGCCCCCTTTGGGCTCTTGTACCTTATTCCTTATGATTGTGCATGACTGTCATCTACAGATATCACTGTCATTTCCATGGCAACAACCCAGTAAAAGGATTATGCTGTTCTTGTAAATTTTGGTGGGAGGGAAAAGACTAGAACCTGGTAGTTCAGATAAACATCCTGTACCCCAGAACAGTGTCTGTTACTGGAGAGGGCACATGTGCTAAAAACCTGAATCTCAGAGGGAGATTAGAGCCAGCTTGGCATTAGCATTCCCTTCCATTGAGGTTCCAGATGTGGGAAAAGCAAGCCAGATGTTAGGTATACATCCAAAATGGGGTTTGTTATTATTTAGTACTGTTTTAATCAGGCTTCCTGCTTTCCAAAGTCTCTTTTTTCTAGCCAAAAACAAGTTAATGATATTCAAAACATACTCCAAACAACGACACTCAAATGCCAAAGTCCAACCATTTCACCACAGCATTCCCTGAGATCCATTCTACCCGGGGAGAGTTGTGGGGCTGAAGAAGCAGCGGTGTCACATAAGACTTTCATACGGGGCAGTGTAAGGTTAACTATAAATGTTTGGGAGAAGTTGGTTGCAGCAAGTTTACATGGAATCCCCATAAAAGCCTTCCCCGCCCCCCTCCCCAAATACAGAAGATTGTTACTTACATAGATGAGCCCTGAGTAGTATCTCTCCTTCAAGTTGTGCAGCACAGAAGCCTCATTCAGGCAGGTCAGCTCTGCCATATCTTCCACTTTAGAGAATTTGGGTGGATTCATCTTCTGGATGTCATCTTTGTTTATTCTCACTTTCTTTCCATTTTCTGCCAGCTCCACAATGGCCTCATCTCCCACTTCCTCCTTCAGACTGGCCGCCTCAAATCCATTCTTCTCTGATGGGACCCACACCAGTTTCTTGGCTGCCCAGTCAGCCTGAGCCAGAGGGTTGTTGATGAGGTTTTTGTCCACGTAAAGGTACTTATCAACGTCTTTTTGAGCCATGGTGATTTATAACGAGGGACCTGCCAGAACAAAAAAAGAACTCAAGTTTTTAGAATTTAAGCAGCATTATGAACTCTTAGAGGCAAATGGACTCTACGCTGGCTTAGGTCCCTGGCTATCAGGGCCTCCCCCACCTTAAGCTTATTTCAGTAATCACAGGTGGTTTGCGGGAATTACACACAAGGTCAGGGTTTCTCTTCCTAAAATGACAGGAAAAGAACAGACTGTTCAAACATTGTGAGTATTTAGCATTTGGAAAATATGTATTTTCTATTCCCTAGCAAAAAACAAGTTAAACTGAAATTAAGCTTGTAAACATGTTAGACAATTCGGAAGCAACAATCCCTATAGTAACTTACTGACAAACACCTAGATAACTACTTGTTTCGCATTGCAGTTAAGATCAGATTTCTTGACTAATATCACCACTATCTAGGCTGTTGACAATTCACTGCAGAATAGTTTTAACCAAACTTTTTAGCTCTCTCCTCAAAATGGAGGGGGAGTGAAGTCTTTTTGGTATTTCCTGGTTCACTGAAAACGTGATATTTGATGTACTTCAGCATTTACAAATGCCATGGATTGCCTGGGTTGAGCTGTCAGTTACCCTTTATTCCCTGAAGATATCCCTAAGTGTCCCAAGACACATTTTAAGAAGAAGAGAATTTAAAAGGCGGATTAAGAATACACCAAGTACTCCCCATAGCCAGATTATGGTACATACCCAACACAAATCTGGGCTTAACTCAGTTTATTTGTGCTCTGTAGGTCATCCTTACAGGAAACTGTTGAAGATGTTAGTTATCAGGGTACAGAACCTTTCTGGGTTAAGAAACATTATGGTCACTACTTTGTTTAAAGATCGTGTTTTTGTAGCAGTGACATAACTGAGGCCTAGTGATGGAGAGATCACTGACATTGCATCAGGGAGAACGTTGGGGATTTCTAGGAGTGTGTATAAAACAAAGTAATTGGGATTTAATCTTTCATCAGAACTATCAGAAATGCTTCTGCCAAGAGGTTTTCGGTTCCTAAAATGGGATTTATGTAAGGCACCATTTGGTTGGTGAATCAAGATGCTGGTGCACTTCATGCACCAGGGCTTATTAAACCAAAGAAAGCCAGACACTTCACAAAAACACCAAAAGCCTTACCCCCTAGAATCGGTGCTCACCAGCTTGTCAGTCACTTAACTCACTCTGATTTTATGCAACTTTGTCAGAAATTTTCAGTTAGCCAGAAAAGAGAAGACAAAAAGGAGAAGAGGCAGGATGGTCTGTGCATGCAATAGGAGGCTGTCAAATACTGTTACAACAGTTCCTCTTCAAGTATATAAAGAAAGCTTGCAAAGCCAACTAGGCAGCATTCCGGCACAGCAAGAGTTTCCCAAAAAGACAACAGGAATTAAGAGCTTCACTGCAGGAGCAATCTGGCCCCAACATGCATTGGGATCAGCTTAAAGCATAGCATCCCAGCATTAAGCACATGTAACAGCAAGAAAAGTCTGGAAAAATGCCAATTATGGTACAGATCGGCACTGAGGCCCAATCCAGCAATGTGCATGCATGCAGGGAAATTCCTTTTATCAAATGGATAACTGCACTCTTGCTTTGTACTGAATGCTGTACTTGTTCCTGCTCTGCAAGTTTTGTAGCCATCAATAAGGATCAAGTAGTCCACATATAGCAATATCACTTGAACTCTGATTTAAAATCTACATCTTAGACCATGAATGCAAGGAATACACTTGCGTCTAGAAGACTAAGACACAAGCAGGGCCCTTGTGATTTGATAGTATTTTAGGTTTATTTCTGCAGCAAGACAGGTACAACCTGCAGTAGGGGCACCAAGGAGACATCCCATTACATCCACTGTTGGCTAGATAGCAGCAGGAGCAAAGGTAGAGTAACAGTGTTTGCAATCCTACAGTGCTTGGACAGCGCACACCTGTAAATGAGGCCATCACTAAAATGAGAGCAAGTTGTCATTCCATTCTAGAACTACACCACACTCCAGGACATCTGGCCTGAGTGAATACACAGGAAGGGGAAAGGAAGTCCAGGATCTTTGAAGAATGGGTTGGTGATTCAGCATGAGATCTTGCAAATCTCAGGTGGCCTTGGATATTTGCTACAGACTGTAGGCCAGCCAAAGGGTTAAAGAGAGAAAAAAGGAACTAAAACGTTCATTGTGTTCATGATCATATCAGGTTTGGCAAGGCAACAGATGTATTCTAACCTCCATTACACAGCTTCCTGCAAATGTAACTCCCAAGAATTTAACCAGTTTCCTTTTTTGGCTATAATCAAGCAGGACACCAGAGGCTGAGTGCTTCAGCTAAATTAGGATTCCCCAGGAAATGATTAAACTGAACGTAATTAAACTATCTGAAGAGCTCTACATTCAGCCTAAAATACATATTCCTGACTCCCTTTTCACGCAGAAGATACATTTGCTACAGTCTGGAGATTTTTCTGCCTCACATTTTGAGGTAGAGATGAACACCTTTTGGCTAGGAAATAGGACCACAGGTCAAGAGACACCTCACCCAGGTATGGACCCTTTCACACCCAATGAAGAGGATAGCCACATTAAGGAGACTGGTCAAAATCCTTATTTCAGGGTTTCTCCTCCTCCATCCCACACACAGTAAGACTACACTCTTCAGCAGGGAGAGATGGTTAGAGTGTACAATACCATTTGATAACTAGCCCTCCTAGCCCATGGCTTCAGCATGTACTGTACACTTCTGCCTCCATCAGTCATTCCAGATTGTGCATTGTGCAGGAGGGGAATGTAGAAAAATTAGGCCTCCTGGAATAGCCATATTACTCACACAATACAGAAATTAATCTGATGGCCAAACTAGGAGCAAATCCATTCCTGTGCTGGTGTTAACAATAACGCCAGGACTAAGAGGAGGCTGTTTACACCTCTAATTCCAGGGCAACCCTTAGCACTGCCCTACCTTGTGCTTCCTACCACAACTATGGGGCTCACAGGAGGAGGGAATTGCCTAGACAAAGGACTGCCCGAGTCACATCACCTACTGCCCCCATCCAATCCTTCACAGCTCCAGCCGGCTTCTGACAAGCACCACAGTATCTCCTGGACCTGGGACCTCTGTGACTACGTCTACACTACCGCGGTAAGTCGACCTATGCAACGCAACTCCAGCTATGTGAATAATGTAGTTGGAGTCGACACACCTTAGGTTGAGTTACCATGGGGTTGACTTACCTTACTCTTCCCATCGGGGGTAGAGTATAGGGGTCAACTGGAGAGTGATCTGCTGTCAATTTGGCAGGTCTTCAATAGACCTGCTAAATTGACCATAGGTGGATTGATCTCAGAGCATCAATCCCTGCTGTAGTGTAGACATAGCCTGTGATAATGCAGAGGTCCCCTGGGCAAGTGGTTATTCCCTGGGAGCCTTAAGCTCCCAAATTCTTTGCAGTGGTGAGGCCATGGGTAACTATGAATTTTTTTGGCCAAAGTGTCTGCAAGTCTGACACCAGCAGAAGATCCTAGTTCAGAGAGGGATGTAATTATTGAGGCCAGCTGTGTACAAGTACCCAATGAACTTCAATACTAAGAAATCCTATACATGGCTGAGTATGACATAAGAAACTTTATATATTCATGAGCATGGCTATCACAACACTCTGCTGTGACTATAGGCTGATTTCCACGTTCTGAATCCTCTTTGCAACAGAAGCTGATCTAGTCATTAGAGCTAGAGCATCAACACAGGCAGTCAGGTTTAAAAGCCAAACAATTAATGGTTGTGGGAAAGACACCAGCTAGTAGTGTTGCTCTGCAAGTGGTTTGTTTGCTCAGTAATTTGTTTTGGGTGTTGACATGATTGTGTGAGGCATTGACATTTATCTATACATGTATATTGGGCGATAGAGGGGATTATTGTTTGTTGCAATACAGCCTATAGACAACAGCACAAAGTGTCATGATCAAGATTTTTTATTTTTTTGGAGTTTAAAATTCTCCTTCCTAGTGTTTTCAGAAATAGTACAGCTCTATTAACACAGTAGTTCCCAAACAGTGGTCCATAGTAGTCTGGAGAGCAGGTTAGTCAAGTGTTTGCTTTCTTTTATCCAGGTGCCAAATCACATTGAAAGTTACAAACACATTCTTGTCATGTAAGTAGTTGTGTGATCACCACAAGGATATGGTGCAATTTCAAGCGGAGGAGAAGTGGTCTCCACAGTCATGAAGGGAGGGGAGATGCCCACAAGATATGAGGGTAGTCCATACTATGAAACAAAAGTATGAGAACCCTGTATTTATGTACTTCCGTCCAGATTCTTTTGAGCTAGGGTGACTAGACAGAAAATGTGAAAAATTGCGACGGGGGCAGGGCGTAATAGCAGCCTATAAGAAAGAGACCCCAAAATCGGGACTATCCCTATAAAATCGGGACATCTGGTTATCCTGTTCTGAGCTGACTGAACCAAACATTGCTTTTTAGTTAAGACGCTATCTGTCCCCCTTAGGAACTAGGAGGAAACATGCATTTGTCTCTTAAACACTTTGGTCTACACAGGAATCACACATACTGAAGTTTGCTTTAGGCTCTGTACACATTACCACTTACCGTGGTACAACTTACATGGCTTGGGGTGTGAACAAGCCACCCCTGGAGCAAAGTAAGTTGCACTGACCTAACATAATGTTGTCCACACCAGCGCTTGGCAGGAGAGCTATTGCTACCCACGGGGGCTGAAGTAATTAAGCTGACAGGAGAGCTCTCCCCCACTGGCTTAGTGCATCTGCACTAGTGGTGCTACAGCGGTGCAGTAAGCTCTGTAGTGTTGCCATAGGTTTAGTCTTCCCATGGATTTGCAGCTTTAGGGTTTGAGAGTTAAGGAGGTTCTCTTCCCCACAGCCCTTTACTCCAGTAGGACTATCAGGTGCCAATAAAGCAATTCTACAAATTGAAACTCACCTTGGCCAACCTGAAAAAGATCTAAAAGTTGCCCCCTTGCTGAAAGCCATTGCCTCTAAGTTTCAGAGCTAAGAACTGTTTCGAGACCTTTCAAAGAAGCCAGCATTATCTGTTTGTAATTTAATCTTCCAGAACTATTTGCATTACCCCCACTCCCCCAGTGTTTACTTTGTCAGCAGCCACAGAATTGTTATTTTTGGGATTGAGCTATTGCTCACCAAGATGGGCTTGGACTACACTGAACTATCTAGGTAAAAGCAGAAGTAAATTAGACTGAAAATAATCAAAGAGCACTAACAGGAGTTTTGCATCAGATTTACTGTAGTACTTGGAGTGCTGGTTAAACAGCTAGTATTAAACCAGGAGACTTCTGGTTTGAGTCTTCCAAAGCTTTCACTAACTGGAGATTTCCAGACCAGCCCCATAGGTGCTAAAACAGAATTTCTAGGGAAAAGGATTTACCATGGTGAGGCAGATTTGTCTCCTTTCTTATTGGAGAATAGCAAATAAAGGGAAAGAGGTTGGTCTTGTAGTGTAAGTCTTGGACTGGGACCAGTTCCTGGATTTGTCACAGATCTCCTGTGTTGCCTTAGGAAGGTCACATGTACATCAGCTCTTTATCTGTAAAATAGGAATACTACTTTCCTACTTTAGAGCCTTATCAGGATAACTTCATTGATGTTTGTGAGGTGCGCTGGTATGGGGCCATAGAATACCTAGGTAGAAGTAGTGGAGTGTCTGAAACAGCTCACTGTAACAGATCATCAATGTACATGCTCATGATTGGAGCTTGTACTTCCCTTTCTACATGCAGGAATGATTTGTCTGGAAGCTTACCTTTTGATAAATTTAATAGTGTCTTACTAGAGGACTCAAAATTTAATGGGAAATTATCCTGACAGGTGTGTTTAGTGACCTTTATGCCAGCATCATAGAGACAAGATTAGAAAGAGGGGAAAACAAAGATTAGCTTGTTTTAGGTAAGTGTCACTGTCTGATAAACATCCACGGTAAACATCTGATGAAGTGAGCTGTAGCTCACGAAAGCTCATGCTCAAATAAATTGGTTAGTCTCTAAGGTGCCACAAGCACTCCTTTTCTTTTTGCGAATACAGACTAACACGGCTGTTCCTCTGAAACCTGTCTGATAAACAGACTCACTTTGTGTATGCAGTTCACATTTTTAAGTTGTTCATATATTTGAACAAAATTCACAAATGCAAGTCATCAGTTCTTAGTTGAATTGGCCTACAAACTACTCTGTAGTTACAACCCACTAAATACATCAGCTTAGGACCTTCTATCAAGAAGGGCAGAACTCCATGTCTTGTTGGCATGACAAGACTCTGTCATTAGAGAACTAGTTTTACCGGCTGATGAAGATACAATTCAACCACAGCTAAAAATCTCTTCCCAATGGGAGAACTTGGATACTCTTTCCTAATGTAGAATTTTTAAAGAATCTGACCTTGAATAGCCTGGCTGATCTGAAACATTCATCAATAGACATGATAGGAGTCCCATTCAAATGCATGATCTGAGCAGTCTGTTCTTGCCTCGGTTCTGCTGATAGAACTATTTCTCTGTCCCCAGCCATCTGAACATAGTTTGTCAAAACCAATCACTAAAAGATAACCATATTTAAGAGATCTAATTATATAGCAGATGGTGCCGAACTGGAAAGTGCAGTATGTAGGTTAAGCAAGTGGTGAGAGTGTTAAAATGCATCATGTGACTATGAACTGAAAGCACCTTCTTGCAAGACTGCAGCGTCTACTATTCATTGTGAATGTTCCTCTGAATTTGCTGAGGAACTGTTTGGCCTCAGATCCTTAGGACTGATTAGTAAAGGCATAGAGGACCCAATGGCTAAGTGAGTGGAAAGATGAACAAGGGAAGAGCAAAAACAAGGTTATACCCAAGTTTGTAGGTAGGATTTTAGCTTGAAACCTCAGTTATCACTGAAGAAGCTACATTTAGTATTTCATGTCTGTTCCTAGGAGAACAATTTTCTGGATCCAACTACTAGCCCATCAAATCCAGTATGCTCGATAACATATATAGCCTGATGCTACAGACAAAGCCAAAAAAACACAGTGCACTCAGTCAACTATCTAATGCTGTAGACCACAGTGGGGGTGGGGGCAGGAATTCCATCTTGACTCTACTACACAGCCTCCTTAGAATTTAAGAGGTTCTTCATTATGTTCTTTGTACTACTGCACATTAAGTGCAAGGCACAGCATTAATATGTGCCCCTCTGCCCATGAGAAAAAATAATCCAGAAACTTTGAGGGCATTTTGGCATCACATATTCAGCTGGATAGAGTATGGGAGGATGGGGCAATAAATATGCGCGGTATCAAGAATCTTAGTGACAACAGGTTAAAAGGAGTTGGATTAACTGGAGGAGAGGGTTAAACACCAATGAGAAATTTTAAGTTCTTGGGTCCAAATATGGCAACTTCAAGACACTGAACCACTCCTACCCAGCTGGAAAATTAGTTCATTTCATATGTGCACTACCTGATTTATACAATGTTTAGGTAGTGAATGGCAAACTGGATTCTGGAAGTGAATAGTCATGTCCAGAAAAGAGACTTCTTTCAACCTTCTCTCTACCACACAACAAGGAATTTCTCGGATATGTAAATCTGAACTAGTTGATTGTCAAGGTCAATCATGAGATAGAAAGACAAGAATTAGTGTGTGTCTTACAGGTTCACTTGAAAGGTCTCCAGCAGGTATTTTCAGAATGATGAATATGGGACACATGCTTTTGGATGACCACCTTTAGAATTCTCTTAATTTGATCTCAAGCAGTATCTGGTAAGTGCATCAAGCAGCATTTCCTCACTCTAGAATAGTCCTTGTCACAGGAGGGTTGCTTTGGGACAAAGGTTTTAAGTAGGAATTCCCAAAATACACAAGTCATATAATAGTAAGACACTACCATCACAACTTATCTGGGTGATGGCAATGGTCAGTCACATTTCCCACCCCACGCAACACTGTTCAAACTAAGTCATATTACACTTTATAGTTGAGATAGTTGAGTCAAAGCTAAATAGGGCTTACAAAGCACACGCTGGGGTTTGAATACCAACTGCTGCTCACAGGGAGTGGCCTTGTCTTAACTTCAAGATCAGTCCTAAATCCAGCAAATCTAAGCTGGCTGCCACCCAACACTGTTCACTTGAAATAAATATTCCAAGATCACTATCGTGCATGATATGCTTTCTGCAACTGTTGTTTCTTATTAGTGATATACTGTACATGCCTTCTCAGCAAAGGACAGAATCCCTCTCCCAGAGACAGAATGCCCACAAGGAAAACATTCCAGAAGGAGAATACATACTTCATGACCACTGGACAGAGTAATCCCACTTATAGAGACAGCAGTAGTTTAGAAAACTGCAGCCCATCCCTGCTGTTCAAATGGTTTTGCTGGGGGATTGTTGCCTCGAGAGTCAGAACAAACAGCAAGAACTTTGACCAGACGTGTAGAATTCCTCAGGAATACTGCATTAGAGGGTGTAAGGACTTTCAGACAGTTTTAGCCCCTTGTTATCTCTGGGTCACTTTTCTCCCTTCTCTAATACTTTGCATTAGGCCTAATGAGAGTCTTTGGTGCTCAAAAAAGTTTAGTCAGATGCTTTAAGCCTGAGAACCCTCCAGCTGCTCACATTATAGTAGTAAATACACACATTTGCTTGTCACAGGGCGGGGCGGGCGGCAGGGATTAAGTTAATTACATCTAGTTTGAAGACAGTGAAGAAAAATAAGGTTGGCTACTTTTTGTGAAGCTATAGGGCACAAGGTCTTACCAATGAAAATATTGGTACAGCCTTATCATCCTGGCCTGTAGGTACAGAAATTGAATGCAACAGCATGTCAGAGAACTTGTTTTTACCATCCATACCAATAATATTTCAAATAAATATTTTAATTTTTCCCCTATCCATATAGAATGAAAACTTGAAGTTGTTTGGCAGCCATGTTCAAATGTGATTTCTACAATGGAAACAGAGTCTACGTCTCACCAGAAACACTATGGCCAGCTTGCTAGTTGGTTCTACTACACTATGACAGTCTATATACTGGACCTTTGTACCAAAAGTTGCCCACCTCTGTTTCAAACGGCTCAGCTCCACCATTGATAGCAACTGTGGAAATGTTGGACAGAAAAGCCTAACATAGCTAAGGCTTACAAGATCCAAGTTTGATTCTCAACATCACTCCCCATTCAGGCAG
The DNA here is from genome assembly GCF_965140285.1 of Lepidochelys kempii. Lineage (NCBI taxonomy): Eukaryota > Metazoa > Chordata > Testudines > Cheloniidae > Lepidochelys > Lepidochelys kempii. Next base: position 257,545,350 of record NC_136380.1, read on the forward strand.
AGATTGGGAGACCCTCCCTTGGAAGCAGAGGTGAGCTCCAAAAAGAGGACTCATTAAGTATCTTCTGGCCAGGAAAACAGCCAAGATACTTTAATAGAAAATACCAAGCAGCCTTGAGGCTCAACAGGTATGTAGGGGCCAAGTGAAAACAACTTCAGCACCTATAAATACTGAGGCCCGGTCTACACTACAGAGTTAGGCTGATGTAAGGCATATTAGGTCAACCAGCTCTGTAAGCGTCTACACTAAAATATAGCTCCCACTGACGTAACTCGCCCACTACACCAACTTAACTCCACCTCCATGAGAGGTGTAGTTCTTAGGTTGATGTAATCAGGTCAACACACAGTGTCAGCATAGATACTGCACTGCTTACATCGACTGTTGCTCCCTTTCAAAAACAGTCCCACAATGCCCATCACTGGCAGTTAAATCCTGGTGAGGCTGACACAAGGCGTGTAGTGTGGAGGTTTAGAACCTGTTCAGTTACTGCAGTGGCTGTATGTCCATGTAATTTAGGTCAACTTAATTTTGTAATATAGACTTGCCCTCACACTCTGAAGACATATCTAACACCTGCAAGGCTTTGCACTGCTCCACCCCTGCATATTTATCTAGTTGAACCCTGTGTGCACCCCACACTTCGCTATTTCCACTTGTTTCTGCTATATTGAGCTTTCCCCTGCCATGACCTTAAGCTAACTTGCTTCTTCTGGTTAGTCTTCCAGCCCTGACCTTTGCCTTTTCCCTCCTTCCAAAGAGGAAAGGATTCAATTTTAATAAGGAGCCTAGCTGTGCACACAATAAGCCTCTTGATCTTTTACTGGTTTAGAACCTGTCCTCCCAAACCCTCCTCTTAAATGTTTTAGAGCAGTGGCTCTCAACCAGGGGTGCACATATCCCTGGTGGTACGCAGGTCTTCCAGAGGGTACTCAATGTATCTAGATCAGTGTTTCTCAACCATGGGAGTTGCAATCCCCACGGGGGTCATGGGACATATTTTGGGAGGGGAGGTGTTGCAAGTGCAGTCCATGTGGTATCGTGGTGGTAAGCAGAGCAATTGCCCAGGGGGCCCATGCCAGAGGGGGCCCTGCAAAGCTAAGTTTCATGCTTCAGCTCTGGGTGGTGGCAGGTCTCAGGCTTCAACCCCACCGCCCAGGGCTCTGACTTCAGACAAGGCTCACATGTATCATGCTGAAATGTAAGCATAAAATAAATTGATTGGAATATAAATATTGTAATCATATGATGAAAATGAGAAAGTAAGCACTTTCAGTAATAGTGTGCTGTGCCCCTTTTATTTTTATGTCGGATTTTGTAAGCAAGTAGTTTAAGTGAGATGAAACTTGGGGTACACAAGACAAATCAGACCCCCTGAAAGGGGTACAATAGTCTGAAAGTTGAGAACCACTGCTCTAGGGCACTTATCACCGTAAATATTTGAGTGCTTTTCCCACTTTGTCACCCCTCTTATGTCTCCTTTACTCTGGAAGCTCAGAGCAGGAAACTTGTTTTTACTAGTCTGAAGTGCCAGTGCTGCTCATAAGTAATGGTCTCCAAGTACAACAACATGGGGAGGGATTCAACTCCAGCACCAGGAAGTAGCTAACTCATGCTCACAGGAAACATGTTCCCCTTCCTGTAGGGGCAATAATTTGGAAAATATAATGTACCAGACCAAGTTTCAGTGACAAGTATGAGAGCATTCTCACTCCTCATAATCAAGGAGTAATAGCCTTCCCACATGGGCCACAATAAACTTACCCCATCCACAATGCTTATGGTGGAGAGGCTAAAGTCTACACGATTAATACTCCCAGTACCCAAACAAGCAAGAGACTGACAATTACTACATCTACCTTACAAATACAGAGTAGAGACATCACCCCACCATATTCTACCAATATCAGTTTCAGATACTGCCTTTTTGGCCTATATCGAAGAATCATAGTCCATACTGTCATAATCAGAGGTCCATAAAGGAAAATGTGAAGTATTTTACATGGCAATTACCAGTGGGGGCGGGGGGGGGGGAGGAGGAGAGAGATGGTTGATACAACTACATATTTCCAGATTTAATATTTACAATGCAATACATATCTCCATATATCAATGTAACGTTATTAAAAATCACATATTAAGTCTTAATGAAGTTATTTGCGAATTCCACTTTTAGGTGGCTGAATCATAACCACACACGAGTGTCAATATTACGTGTGTGTACACGCATTTCACGTTGCCTCCCATACAATGTCTTAAACTGCAAGCTCAAATTCTTCTGTACAAGACTTGTGTCAGGAAGTTAAAATAAAGCAGATAAAGAACATTTTAGCATGCAATAGAAAGTTTAAACTTTTATGATGTTCTAGTATTAACATTCATACTGCAATAGCACCTAAGGCAATAACCAGTTTGGCACCCCATTTTGCAAGGCATTCTACAGATACAGCATGACAGTCCCTGCCCAACAGAGTTTACAGCCAAAAAGCCCTCACTATTTCATCCTAAAGTTCACTTGGGAAACCATACCATTTTATAGTCAGTTACCAGCTACATTTTGGGGAAGGGGGGATTAAATAACTGTTTTTGTTACATTTCAGAGTACAAGATTAAACCATCACCATGACTATTACAGTGTTGCTGTAATATCAGATTAGTGACTCCAGTTCACTTCTGCTCAAAGCAGCACCAAGTATGCCACTAAAACCACTCAGACGCAAGAGCAGCCATCCTCTTAAGAGGAAAAGAGCCAGCATTCTAACAGTAAAGCCACCTGCATATCCTAGACATCCAGGTTGGTCAAGAGATAGCATAAACTCAAGTAAACAGGTGAAAACTCAAGGCACATTTAAGGAAGTTATTGTCTTAAATTGTGTTGTATCACTAAACCCAATTACAGAGAAGTAAACTACAAGAATATATTTTACTTAAGAATAAACAGGAAATTGCAATCTTGACTATCTGACAAGAAAAGCAGTTCCTATCTGAATACAAGAAACCAAAGTTGTAAGCTTTGCCTACACCAAAGATTTTTCTATCAAAAATAGAATCTGCCTTACATCCGCTTTGCATGCATTCAAATGAGAATTATAGTTCCTGTGTCTTAACCTACATCATATGGATTTCTTGCTGAGATTGATCAGTAAAACTGTAGCTTTTGATGAGCAACAGATTCATTCCGATCTTGATCATGACAAACGTTTCTAAACTGTTAAATTTCTCTCAACATATACTACTATTCATTTGTTACGGATTGTTGCTGGTCACCCATCCACCTGGCTCTAGAGTCTAGTCTTTACTAAAGTGCCTAAATAAGCTGCTTGTGTACATTTTAACTAGATACTAGTTTTCTTTTTGAAGGAAGATGAAACCTCAACCCCGAGCACAGAGCTCCAGCAACACAAATCCCACAGGAGTTATGAAATATGCCTTTGCATACCCTGCTCATACCACCTTTCCTCATCCAACATAATGCATATCTATTGCCTGTGTTTCCTGCTACTGTATGCAGTGTTGTTGTAACCATGTTGGTCCCAGGGTACGAGAGAGACAAGGTAGTGAGGTAACATCTTTTATTGGACCAACACTGGTTTGTGGAAGGTACAAGCTTTTGAACGATACAAAGCTATTCCTCACATATGGGAAACTCTTATTTCAGATACATATGCCAGGGAGTTCTATAGTTACAATTTTGTTGTGCTTAGACACACAGGTGACATTGACATAAGCAATACATAATGCAAGAGCAAAAGAACTAGTTTCTAAAGTAACTGGCAATGAAATTGTTCAGAGTTTCATTAATGGAAAATTGCAAACTCCGCTACCTCTTTGGTCTTCTTTAGGAAGCTCAGGGAAAAAGAAGCATGCTGCCTGGGACAGTAACAAAGTCAAGAGGCAATGACTGAAAGCAGGTATATGGTGTATGCTGTGGAGGGAATCTGGGTTGGTATCAGATCAGAGGTTGCTATGCCACTGCAGTACTCTTGGATAACAGAAATCAGTGTTGAGAAGATGAACATTTTGGGAACTCAGTACAACTTCCTACAGCCACTAAGTGACTTAAAAGGGTAAGTGTGCATGAAAGATAAACCATAATTAAACGTGGGCATAGAGATTAACTACAGGTTTGTGTTAATGTACTCCTAATTTACTAGGACACACCCATCAGTAATAACTTCCAGGGTAGACATTGCATTTGCAGGTGACTACATATAGTTGGTGTTATTGGATACCACTCCAAGATAGGTTGTTAGTTTCCACATCCTTTTGCACCAGAAGACTGAATTAGTCCTACCGGACAGCATGCTCAGACCAAAAAGAAACTGAGGATGCAAGGTCACCTCAAGCCAGCACACAACTAGATTGATTGCCAGCAAAAACAATGCTGCTGCAGGCAATGCAATACTATTACAGCTTTATCCCAGCCCACAGGAATTACTGAAAATTAACACAAGGAAAAACACTTATTATGCAAAAAGAAAAGGAGTACTTGTGGCACCTTAGAGACTAACCAATTTATTTGAGCATGAGCTTTCGTGAGCTACAGCTCACTTCATCGGATGCATACCGTGGAAACTGCAGAAGACATTATATACACACACACAGAGACCATGAAACAATACCTCCTCCCACCCCACTGTCCTGCTGGTAATAGCTTATTTAAAGTGATCATCAAGTTGGGCCATTTCCAGCACAAATCCAGGTTCTCACCCTCCGCCCCCTCCCCCGCCCCCCCCCCCCCACAAACTCACTCTCCTGCTGGTAATAGCCCATCCAAAGTGACCACTCTCTTCACAATGTGTATGATAATCAAGGTGGGCCATTTCCTGCATAAATCCAGGTTCTCTCACTCCCTCACCCCCCTCCAAAAACCACACACACAAACTCACTCTCCTGCTGGTAATAGCTCATCCAAAGTGACCACTCTCCCTACAATGTGCATGGTAATCAAGGTGGGCCATTTCCAGCACAAATCCAGGCTCTCTCACCCCCCCAACCCCCCGGGAACACACACACACACACAAACTCACTCTCCTGCTGGCAATAGCTCATCCAAACTGACCACTCTCCAAGTTTAAATCCAAGTTTATGCTGCTGTTTGCATATATGCTTTAAATTGCAAATAAACATCAGGCAAGTGGGTTAACAAGATATCCACATTAGAAGTCAGGAGGAACCCTCAGGGCCATCTAGCACCCTTCGGATTAAGCACTGCACTTACAATGAACAAGACCATGTTCAATTTTACATTCAGTCTGGAGGATTCAGACATCTTTCAGAAGAGGTTCACATCAGTTTCTGGACCTTGAAGTTTAGCTGTTAGAGAGCCTCTCCAGATTTTTGCACCATAACTCTTATTTAAAGAGGCATTAAGTCCTAGATTAACCATAGGAGTGTTCCTGTACCTCCAGCAGGTCCATTTTATGATCTCACCATGGTAAAGTCATACAGATTCCTAAAAGTTACATAATCCTGGGCAAGAGAAAGATTCAGAAGGCTACTCATACTCAAGAGTCTTAAAGTCATTCCAGCCTAATTAGAAGGTTAGAGGTAGCAAAACTCAGAAGAAACTAGTCACACCGTTCATCTCCCAGCAATTTAGTATATTGAGAAGGTCATGAGACTGACACCTCTCACAGACTGGTGTCCAATCAGTGTCTAAAATATTTCAGACACTATAGCAGCTCTCTCTCTCACATTTTCAAACAGCAAGCCATGCAGGCATGTACACTCATGTTCTCACCTTCATGGAGATAGTTTGGAAGAGAATTATCCTATGAAATAGGATTTATTGCATCATTTAATATGGCATTTTAAAGCAAGACCAATAAAATAATGCTTTGTGCTTTCATACTGCCTGTTACAGTACTAATACTAGGCCTCAGCAGTCAGACTAGGAGCATTTGCATTATCAGTACGCTTGACTGCTTTGAACACCTGCAGCTTTTGACTACACAGAGAACACCAGAAAAACTTACAACTTAAGAGAAGTACTAGTTACCATTTACTACAGAGTTTTAACACCAGACCTTCAGTCCCCTGGCATTTTTCATACCAGGGAAACAAATGCTTAGGAGGACATATGGGATAGGTTTACACTGCAATTAAAAACTCATGACTCACAGGTATGGGGTCACAGGACTCAGGCTAAGGGGCTGTTTAAGTGCAGTGCAGACACTGGGCTGCAGTACAGGCTCTGGAACCCTCCCACCTTGCAAGGTCCTAGAGTTCATGTCAAGGTTCCTTCCCCACTCTGAACTCTAGGGTACAGATGTGTGGACCTGCATGAAAAAAACCCTAAGCTTATTTTTACCAGCTTAGGTTAAAACTTCCCCAAGGTACAAACTATTTTACCTTTTGCCCTTGGACTTTATTGCTGCCACCACCAAGCGTCTAACAAATATATAACAGGGAAAGAGCCCTTTGGAAAAAAGTCTTTCCCCCCAAAATCCTCCCCAAACCTTACACCCCCTTTCCTGGGTAAGGCTTGATAATAATCCTCACCAATTTGCATAGGTGAACACAGACCCAAAACCCTTGGATCTTAAGAACAATGAAAAAGCAATCAGGTTCTTAAAAGAAGAATTTTAATTGAAGAAAAAGTAAAAGAATCCCCTCTGTAACATCAGGATGGTAAATACCTTACAGGGTAATCCCTTAAAACCTTAAGTTACAAAAAAGGCACAAAAACAGGAATATACATTCCTTTCAGCACAACTTATTTTATCAGTCATTTAAACAAAACAGAATCTAACACATATCTATCTAGATTACTTACTAAGTTCTAAGACTCCATTCCTTTTCTGCTTCAAAAAAAAAAAAAAAACCACACAGAAAGAGAGAACCTTTGTTTCTCCCCCCCCTCCAGCTTTGAAAGTATCTTGTCTCCTCATTGGTCATTTTGGTCAGGTGCCAGCGAGGTTATCCTAGCTTCTTAACCCTTTACAGGGGATAGGGTTTTTCCTCTGGCCAGGAGGGATTTAAAGGTGTTTACCCTTCCCTTTATGACAGCTCAGGTTTTTAATTGCAGTGTGGACATACCCATAGATTACTGATGTCTCCAAATTGAAGGCATATGTACAGTGCCTTCCCTAATGCTACATAGTAGATAAACCGTTTCCTGGCCTTCTCATTATTTACGAGCTGCTTTACAATGTAGGCTTAGTTGTGACAATACATCGACTTGTTTTCCTTAGCCCATTCTAAGGCAGCCAATGAGAAAAATTATGTATTCTCAACAGCCACAACCCCCGCCTCTCCTAGGATAAAGATGTCAAGCTGACAAGGGTCTAACTACTTTACTGAAGGTTTAACTTGAACCAAACATGAGGTAAGCAGAACCATACTCCTAGTATCAATGACCTAGAAAGTTTCCTCTGGAATAAGAGTAATCAGCAAAAAAACCTAATACAAGTATCAGTCATCCTATTATTTATATAGGAACAGATGTGCACTATATGGCCATGCAAGCCTGAGGACAAGGTCAGTACCTTCTCCTGAAAACTTACAATATCATTTCTTGGCAAGACAAGTTAAACATTGAGAGAGAGGACATTACACAAAAAATTCAACCTTGTTAGTCATATCCAGTTTAAAAGGTCCAGACATTTCACAGCTATTTATCTGGTACCATTCATGAGTCTACACTGATTCCAACAAAACTACTGAAAATCTTAGACAACTGATTTTTTGGTAGTGTCTGCCTGCAGACTATACATATCTGTTGAAGTAACCCAAGCTGCTCAGGAGAAACAATCCACTCCAACTAGCCTCTCTTGATGTGAAGCTTCCATGACTTAAGGTAAACTGTACAGTTTACTACAGATGTAGCTTCAGAGGCAATTTCACATGGCCAGAATACCTAGCCCAGTAGTATCATGTGCCTATCTACGACTGTTAGCATTATCCTGCACAACTTCGAAGTACTTAATAACCAAAGTAGCCCCACTTACTTTTATTAAGTGTCTTTTCCTCCAAATATTACCTCTCAACACCCCATGTAGCAGAAACATCTGTTTATCTCATCTCAGCGAAGCATAAGATTTTGAGTGCTACAACTCCAGAAAGTGAGCATATGAATCAATACAATGCTGCATCAAGGTTTGCAGCTTTCAATGGAGTGCCACAGATAAATTAACTTAGTCACATTGTTCCCTGGAGACTAAGTTAGAAAGTATCTTTACACAGGCAGAAACTGATTACAGGGCTTTTACTTTTAAGTTAAAAGTAACTCAAACAGCATCACACCTATGTGTAAGGGAAGAAATTGTATTTTAAGAATTACGGATGTGTGTTTTAATCTTAGAACACCATGGTTCCTCAAGCTCCACACCTCAATGCAAATTACTCTGCACCTTCTTTACAGAGAAGGGCAGGGCACCAGGGCTTGCTGGTTTGGACTTCTTCTAGGATAACATCCGTTCAGCTTCGAAGTTCAAACCTATCATGCGTTACTTAGCACATCAGTTTAGATAAGAGAGACCTGATAAACAGTTTTCAGAGTAACAGCCGTGTTAGTCTGCTCAAATAAATTGGTTAGTCTCCAAGGTGCCACAAGTCCTCCTTTTCTTTCTGATAAAGAGTCTCTCCCACAAAAAACTAGATTCTTAGCCCACTCTGGGTGCGGCAAGGCCAGAAAGACAAACAAGAAGAAAGCAATGCAGATAAGCACCAAGGTGATTCAGCAGGAGGACGGGGCTGGAAGAGGGTACCAGTAGCCATTGTGAGAACAGCCTCCTTAACCTGACCAGCGCACCTTGTTACCACGAAACTACACTGTGTATTCGGCAGAACAAGATACCGCTGCAAGGCTCATTTCACACCGCGTCGAGGCAGATCAGGACAGGAGCACTCCTGATTAAACCCACTGGGTACGTATAGGTTTCACCCACAAGGGCTGGGGAGCTGGTTTCTTTCTACGCCTAGCGGAGGCAGGTGGGTGACAATGCGGGAGGGTCCCCCCCGGTGCGCTGGAATGAGCTAGGAAAGCGCCGCGCTCTCCAAGCCTTTGCAGGCTGCAAGCTTCATCTTGCCCCTGTCCCTCCCTCTCCGCGGCGGGAGCAGCCGGAGCGAGGCGAATGAGGAAGTCTGGCTCGGAGGGCGGAAGCCAAGCCCATTGCAATGTCTGCAGCGGGACTGTCAGCCCGTGACTCAGGCGGGAGCCCTGACAGCTGCCAAACGCTCCCTTCGCCCGCCCGTTACTCGCGCTGGCCGGCGGGCGGGCGGGCTAGGGGGCAATGGTGGGGGGGGGGGTGAAGAGAAAAGTTACCCCGCGCGAGCGGCACTCCCCCACCGCCGGGCAGGGGCGGCCCAGCGCCACCCCTCCGCCACCCCCGCCGAGAGGCGCGCGGGCACGTGCTTCGCTGGCCCTGTGGGCAGGGCTGCCGCCGCGGTTGCCCTGCACGGGGCGGGGGCGACCTCCGTGCCCCCAGGGATGCCCCCTATCCGCTCCCCGGCCGACGGGGAGAGGCGGCAGGTAAACGGCTCTGTTGCCAGGCCGGGCAAACCCACGGCCCGGGCCCCAGTCCGCGGGCGACGCAAGCGGCTGCCAGGCACCGGAGCAGACCCGCCCGACCCAGCCCACTCTCAAAGCCGCCAGCGCCACCCTAAGAACCAAGCGCGAGCGCTGCGTTCCTCGTCCCCGCCCGCACCTCACCTGAGTCCGGCCAAAGCCTGGGAAGAGCCGCGGCGGCGGCGCCTACTCCTTGCGGTGAGAGACTGGTCCTCAGGGCCGGTTCCTTGCACAGACTCAGCGCTCACCCACCGCGCTGCTCCGGCTTTAACACCTCTAACTCCCCGGCACTGCGAGGTTTCAAGCCGGGCGGAGCGGCCGCGGCCAAGGAGCAGCTCCTCCCCCTTTCCATACAGCCCACCAATAGAAACACGGGCTGCTCCTGATTGACTCCGACCATAACCAACAGCGGTCGAGGAGGAGAGCGGCGCCTCTAGGAAGAGGGCGTAGCGTTCTTCGCTAACGCTCGAGAGTGAAGGGCCCAGCCAGTGGGCGCTCAGTCAGGGAGGAGCGCAGATTGACAACTAGTCCAGCCAATGAGAACAAGAGTAGGCCAGCCGAGAGTGTCCTGTTAGCTCGGGGAAGATCAGAGGAGCTGTTAGGCGGGGCAACTGTACGGGGCGGGAGGGGCAGAGAGTAACCTCCCATCCGTGCCCACAGTTACCACAGCCACACTCCCACAATCCCCTTCACCATCCCACACAGCCCCTTGGTGGGCAGTGCCAGGCCCCTCCCATGGCCCTTCACTCCACCTGCCTTCCCTCTGGCATCTCCTCCACCAGGGCCACCTGGGAGATCCCTGGGCCAGGTGCCACTGGGCCCATCCTGGAATTCTTCATCTGTATAAATCACAATTCTCTGCCAGTCGCTTTAAAAACTACGACCCACTGGCCAGTGCCAGCCGAAGCAGACCCTTTCTTTCACTGGGTGGTTTCCAGTGCCTTCCCTTTCTTACGCTGAGTATGCCTCAATATCGCCTTCCTTCTTTCTCACTTGGGGGCTGAGAGAATTACAGCCCAGGTTTCAGCCTCCTCTGATGGGGTATATTCCTGATCCTCCAAAGTTGTCTAGGAAAAAGATAGAAAGCAGAACCTAATACTTCTAATGTGAAAATAACTGGCTTTACATATCAGATATTTTTTACCCATTATTAAGGAGCAGGAAAGGGCACAGATATATGTTTTTTGTTTTACAATTAGTCTTTAAAAATAAGGAACCTTGAAAGGGATTAAGAAATGAATGGGGAAACAGAGCTCTGGAAGGATGGCGGTGATGTGACTGTGCTTTCTTGTGCATGCAAGAACATAGACAACAACACCCTTCACTTGCTGAAATGTAGAGAGCTGGGATACAGGGAGGCCACAGAAAAGGGGGATGTAATAGCCAAGATGAGAGGCGAGAAAGAATGGCTAAGGCTTTCAGAAGACAGTAGCAGTGAACCAAGAACAATATTGCAGAAGTATTGATAGGAATACTTAGCTATTAATTATTAGGGTTGGGGTTACTATATATGTGTCAGGCACTTTATAGGTAAATACAAATACAAGGTACCACCCATACGGAGCTTGTCACAACAGCCCTGTGTGGTAGGAAGATTCACAGGCATGGGCAATGCAAAATAAAGAAAGGTCAAGGGTCATCTAAGCTTATCTACAGGAGAGGCAAATGAGAGAGGCTTCAACTGAAAAAAGAAGTAGAAGAAATGAAGATGTGTTTGAGCAAGCATTTCTTGCCCAAGAGAAGCACTTCTCTCTTAGATTTATCTGAAGGAAGTTGGAACAAAGCTACAAGTTTACTTGATCAAGACACAAAAGGTGGAGTGGGAGAAGTCAGTAAAGGTGGTGAAAGATATGTACAGCTAAGTAACAGATATAAAAGTGGTATTGTTAACGATACAGAATGAGAGAGAAGAATGCTGGTGGAAAAGAATAGGAGGGCTGAAAATTTAACTCTGTGGGACCTCATACAGGACAGGTATTGGTGCAGAAAAAGAGCTACCAGCAGAGACAGAGAATGCAAGAGAGGTAGGACAAGAGGGAACCAGGGACATATCCATAATCAACAGTATTCATGTGGCCCAAGATGATGTCCATTATGTCCAAGGATACATGTAGGAAAGAGAAAGAGCCATCAGTAGCAGCATAAAAAAGGCTGTTTACTTCTGGAGAGTAGTTTAAATTTTGTGGCTGGAGTGAAACTGAGATTGAAAATGGTCAAAGATACTAATGTGCAATAGGCTATTAAAGAATGAGAGGAAGCTGCCTTCTCAGCCACTTGGCTGAGAAAGGAAAAGATTAGAGAGGGGAGAGTAGTTAGGACCACAGTTACTGCACTTTTGCGCCCTCTTTTCCCTCCTGGAAAAATGTCTAATTTCTTTAGAACACTCTTAATTGTTCTCTAATGCTAATATTTCTGTGTGTAAGGTGATTCAGATTTGAAATGGCTAGTTTCCTTTGCTTGGTTATTTGTTTGCACCAGATGCCAGTTACACTGTACAGAGGCGTTTGTTTTGTGGTGGCAGCAGTCACCCTGAAAAGGAGGCATACATATGAAAGTGTAATCAGAAAGTTTTCCTGTGAAGCCATGCAGGTTGAGGTGCACCTGTTATGTCCTAAAAGCTCATGAGAGTTTTATTTGATCCTTCTGACCAGTTCCAATTATAACGTTTATTGATGGACAATATGTGCAAACAGCATCCATTTGGAAGAACAAATCTGCCACTGTCTTTATCTGAATTCTAAGTCCTCACCTCCTCAACAACTAACCAGTAGTATCTAGAATTACCCAGTGTCAGGAAACACCTCTTTCCTAGTCAAGAAAGAGGTTCTAGAATTCCAGGTTCTAGAATTCGGAAGCACATCTTCTCCTAGGCAATTAGCACCCAGAGTTACAATTGTCTCCTCACCAACCAATCAGCTTCCAGGGCATTCCAAACTATCAGGGATTGTGAATTGTTCAAAACATTGTCTCCTCTCACCTGTGTTCAGGAATCAAACCCAGGTCTCCCACATAGTGCCAACCCTGTACATTTTGAAATGCAATCACATCATCTATGCAAGATTTCCTGTCTAATGTGGTGAATGTAATCTTCCATACATATTGACTGTCAGGGGGTACTCCATGGTCATTCTTTTTTCAACTGAAGTATTGCTCTGCATAGAAAATGGAAATACCCTTTTTCCTTCCCTTACAGACACAAATCCTGCCCAACTCTGATTTCTCTTTAAGCTTGCCCTTCAGTTTGCTTTAATGGATTTGGCACCATGGTGAGTGATCCAGCTCTAGAAGCACACTGTTCTGGGGGTGTTTTGCTCGGCAATCACTTGATTGTTCTCTGGAAGTCGGTGACTATGCTCTAGACCAGGTGTGCTCAGTGCATGTAATGAGGCAGGCCACCAGACATGCTCTGTGCATATCCTGCACCAGGTCAGATATCTCGATGGCTTTAATGTGCTGTGACAGGCATGTAAGGCACTGGGCCCAATATTTTAAGTGCAACAGTTTTTCTTAGGCTAATCTAGGATAGCTCAGGTTTGAGGCTCATTGGCAAGGCACTCGTGTGTATGTAAACTTGCACTTCTCTTGCCCAAGCTGTACCATTCCTGAGATAAACAGGGGAATCAGTCTCCACACCTGTCAAATAGGCCAGCATCTTTGGCCAGCAACTAAGTACACTTTAATAATGAAAACACTTTCCTAATGTTTTGCAGATAAAATATCTGCTTGTATTTTGCCGTGTTTCTAGCCAAAATTTAATAGAATAAAAGAAGAAGAGAGACAAGGGAGTAAAGTTGTTTACCTCAGAGAAGGCGTATTGCTAAATGCTAACCACAGGGACTTTGTTAAGAAACCACATGTGCACAGAACTACAGAATGTCACAACGTAGTATTGGTAAGAGCTCTGTGGCATCTGAAATACCAACAAAGGGAGCTTCACTGAAAGTCCAAAATTAAGGTCCCTCAAGAATGCTCAGTATTGGCTTTATAAAGCTGTAGCAAGTGCTGGTGGCTGCTATTGGTGCAGCTTATAGCTTGAGTTCACACACCATAACAAAAGGAGACAGCACTTTGGAGGCAGATGCCTGGGAGAATGGAACAACATGCATTATGGACTTCTTCGTTTACTCCCTCTTTCCCTCTGTGCCCTGAACTGTATCTATTCAGTGCCAAATCTTTTTGGGAAATAGTCATCACTTGTTAGAGAGCACACAACTTCTCTTTCCTATATATGCCCATGCCTCTCCACTCCTCTTCAGTACAAGAACCAGATTTCAGCTCTTTGATCATTGGCGGAGGAGAACCATGAACTTAAAAACAAGAAACAAGACTGGTTCCATGTCCTAGAGGTTAGAGCTTTAGATGACCTAGGTCACCTGAGCTTGAGTTTTGGTTCTGCTCACTTGAGTTATGGCAGGGGCCCAAGAGCACTCTGCAAAGCTGTGCAGAAGTTGTGGGCTCAATGGCTTGTCCTAGTGTGTCACTCTTGAGGCCAGAGGGAATGTGCATGATGCGCTGTAGTTTTAATGCAGTATACTGCCTATAAAATACAGCTGCTTCATGCCAGTCTATGGTAAAATCCTATCAAACGTGCCCCCGCAATCCACTCACTCTTGCACTAAGTGAATGAATAGAAAGATTCTTCATAACCTGCTAAACTCCTACCCCATCACCACAGTTCCTGCTTCTGCTTTAACAAAGAAGAAAACTGTGGTCATTTTCTTAACACATTCGTGGCAAAATCCACAGCAGAATATCACATGCAGGCAACATCTCTGCTCTCAGTTGAGTGGGATGCAATTAACAGGAGAACCTCGTTGTTACATGTCTAGAGTGTTTCCCCTGCACCCCAGCAGTCCTCCCCAGCAAATGACACATACTGCAGTGTAGAAACTACCATTTTGGGGGATAATGTTACAGCACAGTTGTACCTTGACACAACTGAAACATAGTTTTATCTTCTCCAGAAATGTATCTAAATGAAGGCTGTATTCCCATCTCAGGCAGAGGACAATCTTGTCAGGTCTGATGACCTGAGCTCTGTTCTTGGAGTTTATGATTTCCTCCAAATGCTGTGTTGGGATTATAACTGCATGATGTGAAGCTGGAGAGACCACATTCCTGACCTAATACACTCACAAGGATGTCTCAGAGCATGCTTACAATCTAAACTACTCTACAAATTTCTAATGTGCCCATTATTGTAATTTTTAAGAGCATGCACAGTGCTTGTTTTTTACCTCAGTTTGTCCCCCTCCTTCTCATTTCCAGCTCCTCTTGCCCCATTTTCTTCCTGTTCAGCATTTGCTACCTGGCTTTCAATCTCGTGCAAGGCTGTCATCCAGTGAAACTGCACAAAAGGTCCAACAGAGGTGAGAATCACTCCGCAAAGGTATCTATGCGCCAAAGACTAGACCTGTGAGCTGTCTACCTCTCTCCGGTTCACCCAGACCTCACCAGAACATCTCTAGAACACATCCTGTTGCCTACATAAGACAAGAATAAAAGGAGTACTAGTGGCACCTTAGAGACTAACCAATTTATTTGGTTAGTCTCTATGGTGCCACTAGTACTCCTTTTCTTTTTGCGAATACAGACTAACACGGCTGCTACTCTGAAAAGACAAGAATAGTGACTCTTTACTTCTTAATACTTATTTTAATAGCAAATTGGCCAGTGAGAAACACTCTAATCTTAGGCCTATACGTCATATCCTCATCTCACCACTGCTGTCTCACGCTTCTGTGGCTTTACAATTGTTTCAGGACCTTTCTCAGCATCTCAGACACCTCCTCTTCCTCCTCCCCTTTCTTGGAGGAAGTAAGAAATGCTTCAGATTCCTGAGTTTAGAAGGACGTGGGGGCATTCTTCTTACTCAGCAAAGGGATAAAGCTGAGAAGAGCAGAATAATATCCTTCCCAACCCTCCTGCCGCCCAGCCATCATGTTTATGGAACTGGAATGGCAAACAAACTTGCCTGCCTACACAGGACACTGAGAAAAATGACTCTTAAAGTAATTGTAAGATCCAGCTAAGTGCTGCTTCTCTCGCTTCTGCCTTGTTGAGCTATGTGGAGATTTCTGTCAGAGACACTACCTTTCTTTCTAGGGATTCAGGCTGAGTCTTGGGGGAGGTAAAATGCAGCAGAATGAGTCCAGTCACTAGACTGGGAGACTCAGAGAATTGGTTAAAGTGGTGCCATTTGGCAGATATAACTGTGCTCTTTCTAGTCCAACAACCCAGTAACATGAATGGTGTTTAACTATTTCTTACATTGTTTTGGTGCTTTTAAGTCTCAGTTATTTTCTATGGGCCTCTGACTGAAAGGCTAAGTAAGGAATCTAATTGGAGACTGTTGGGTTTTTTTTAAATCTCTTTTCTTTCTTCCCAAGGTTCAAACAGTGGGAGCAGAGGAAAAGAAGTTAGTCCTGGGATTCAGTGGAGTGGAAGGAAGGGTGCCCCCAGATTTGGTATGGCACCTCTCCTTTCTTAGGTTGCCATATGACCATTTGTTCTGTTGACACTGCTTTCCCAGTTAACATTAGGTTTGGTGTTTGCCTTGGGCTTAACCTTCAGTGGTAATTAAGACCAAATATTTGCTCACACTAAAATGGCTCTGTGGTTTTCATTCTACCCTATTGACTGGGGACAAAATGACAATAGCCTGAAATATTCTATTGTGTCCCAAAGGTCCCAGGAGTGAGGAATTTTCCAGTACTGTAGGAGTCATTTTGAGTCTTATCATGACTTTGCTGTCATGCTGCGGATCACAACCTTGGTAGCTTATAGCTATCCTCAATTAAAGAGACTGCGTCTGGCTGCCAGCGATCAAATTGGTCCAATCAAAGCCATTCTTTTTGGCTTTGGATATAGTACCAAAGGTGGAGCTACAGTTCTGGTAACCAATGAGTGTTGGTGTGTGGAGAGGTGGTTCAATATCCCTTCCCAGTAAGTATTCACCCTCATCTATGGGAATTATTTAAGCTGCATTCTTTGTTTATCAGGGATGCTACATACTTTATGCATGCAGCTCAACTGCTTATGCTGCAGGTCTTATAAACACACCCACCAACCCTTGATATCACACATTGCAAGCTTTATGCATTTGGAGTCACTACATGCTTTGTTCAAGTATCCCACCTGCTTCTCTGCCAAGATTCCCTCCCACATTTGGGACTTTTCTTCTGCTCTCTAGCAAGCCTCCTCGAATCTCCTACTACATTGCCAGCTTCTCCTGACTCCCACTATCAGCTTGGACCATTCTGTACTGCCCAGCCATCTATTCCTCGCCCTGCCTTCCTTCTGAAACACATGGCCAGAGTGGAGAGCTGAGTACAGCTGAGCTGCAGCACCTGTTCCTTGTTCTCTTTAACTCATGTGTGCTGTCAGATGGGCAGAGGCAGCCTGGGGACAACAGGTGGTTGAACTGACAGTATTCCCATCCGAGGCAGAGGCATTAGCACTGTGCGAGGTGGAAAGATAGCTCTGGAGACTCACGGAGGAGTTATCACTTTAGGAGGTGGGTGATATTGATGGAGATACACAGAGGTGTCTTCCCCTGCAGGAAGTTATCTTTCAGCAGAGCGGCAGACAGAAGCTCCCATTAAACCACCTGATCTTTTAATTCCATTCATCAAAGCACCTGCGGCTTCCATTTCCAGCGATAAGCCTAGAATGAAGAAAGCATCCTGAGTGTTTTAATAAACACACAGCCCCAGTAAAGAGTAGTGAGGAACCCATTGGCCCCTGGGCTGGCACCAATTCCACGTGTATTTCTCAGATATCAGGAAGTATGAGAGTGTTGGATGAACCAAGGCCACAGACAAGATGGAGTCGGGGCCTTTTGTTGGGCTTGGGACATTCCACAACTTGAAGTGGGGGAAGCAGGTGAATGGACTCCTGCCGGGACCAAGGTCTGCTACTTTCTACTCTGGTTTGTTAGAATGATAAAGGTATTTGGGGAGATTATTCTTGGAGCTAAGGAAAATGTGGTGAAAATGCAAAACATGAAATAAAAAGATAAGCCAATTCCCCTCCACCCAGTGAATCAATAGACCTAAGTCAGGAAATATTCTTGTCCACTCCCTTTTTCCATTGTCTGTTTATTCATAACTTACACGTATGTAATGCATGCTGAAACCACTTGTTATTCTGCTGCTCTGCTTCCTATAGATGCAGTTTGACAACCATGAAGTCTAAGTACCTGCATGGTTTGTTAGTTTCACAAAGGCCTATACTGCTCTTTGAGTCTTTATAAATAAATGTAGATGTATAAAGACCTATTGTCTTGCTGCACAGCTTCTGAATTTCAAAAAACTACTCCTTTAGATGTGGGAGGGAAGAAGTAGAAAGATGAAAACAAGGGATTCAACTTTCCCACAAAGAGTCTCCTACCAAACACCACAATCCAGAAAACCATCTACAGCACCCCCCACACCACAACCACTGTGTGAGGTCCTACACATCACAGAGAATGAGCCTAGTGTTAAACGGGCCCCGCAAGAGACATTTCAAACATTGGGGTTGTGCTATTTTGTGCTTAAGAAAACAAAGGTCTAAAAGGATTCTTCCTCCCCTGCAAAAAAACCAAACCAAACCAACCAACTAAACAAACAAAAATGGTGTGTGGGTTCCACTTCTTTTTTTACCTTAGGTATATTAGGAATGCCGAGGCTGTGATCTGGTTTTGTTAGAGCAGTGGTTTTCAACCTTTTTTCATTTGCGGACTCCTTAAAATATCAAATGGAGGTGCAGACCCCTTTTGAAACCTTAGACATAGTCTGTGGCCCCCCAATGGTCTGTGGCCCACAGATTGAAAACCATTGTGCTAGATGATCTCTTGGATATTTCAGAGCATGTTCAGGTGGGGTGTGGAACCTCTAACAAAGACTTCCTTGTGGCGTGTTCATTACGCACTGGAATTCACAAATAGACATAGACTCTTAAAGAGTATCCTTTCCCCTCTTAATAGCTTAACTTTCACTTTCTTGTGATGTCATTATGCTACTAGTCCTCCATGCACCATAGAGTCTCCAAAGGCAGACAAGACAGGGACGTGTAACGTAAAAATCAAGCAGAAAAAGAAAGGACAGGAAAATTTTAAAATTCCCTTTTACAACATAAAGATGCACAAAAGGATTCAGGCTCTTTGCAGGCCACCTTTAAAAGTCTCCTTTCAAAAGAGAATCCTGATTTTGTGTTTCCTGGGATGGACTCTGTGAGGAAGGGAAGAACCTGCACTAGATTTCTGTGCGCCTGGGATGGACTCTGGGTGCAGCCCCCTGGGAGGAGAGGCAGAAAACTAAGGGTGGCTGAGAGCTGTGACCCCTCCCATCACTCTCCATTAATTGGGCTTTTAAGGCAGAGTGCCCTGCTTGGCGCCCAGTGTATTCCTTTCATCTTCCCTGCTCCCTGAGTGGCTGCTCAGCATGCCTTCAGGCACACAGCAGCACAGAGCTCCAGCAGGGAAAGGCGCGGCCTCTGCCTTCCCCCTGCAAACTAAGCTTAATCCTGATAACGAACGATTACCTCACCGTTTGGCACCAGACCGTCTAAGGAGCGAGGGGCCAGGCACATGCACATTAGCACCCCCTCCCTCCAAGCGAGGAACTGGGCTCACAGTGGTGCAGAGGGTGGGGCTACCTATGGGCTCAAAGGGGATTTTTCCTCCCCTCACCTGAAAGCAGTGCCCTGCTGCAGTGACTCCAATGCCAGGAAACCTGGATGAAAGCTGCCAGGTCCTAATGCTAGGTGTATTCCAACCTTGGTTTATGGGAAAAGGCGGAGCGATGCCCTTTGACCCAGGATCATGAGGGAGCCGCTTCATGATTCAGTCAGGAAGAGAGGATGTGTAGCACCACACCCTGGTTCCCAACTTCTCTAAGGACACGTTTCCAAAGACTCCTGTATGTGGGTGCCCCAAACAGCACAAGTAGATGCAACGCGCCCACATCTGAGCTTTTGGGCTCAAAAAGTTCCCTTTGCATCCATTCAGCTGCCCAAAAAGCAGGGGAGGAGTGAGAGAGAGAGAGAGAAAGTGTGTGTACACAACATTCAGCACAATAGGGCCTTCAGCCTGGTTAAGGCCACTGGGTCATAATAGGATCTATGGCTTCTGGACTGCAAGAGGATATGGAAAGGATTATTATTTAAGCTTAGGGCAAACCCATTATTCACAACATCAGAACTCCCAAGTAGGAGCATTCTTATTCTTCCCTCTAGTTAGGGTGTGTCCCATTGTAAACACCCCTGTCTTTCCCTGAGCAGAAGGTTGACCCACTGCCTCCCCCTATCAAGACAATTCCCATTCCTCCTTGTATTAGGGCACCTATGACATGAGCACTTCTGTCCCTGCTTGTATGATTATATGTATTACACTAGCATCTGGAGACCCTCCAGCAAAGTTCAGGGCCACATTGTGCTTGGTGCTGTACAAACATAAATGAGGGAACAGTCCTTCCCCAACGAGTCTACAGTCTAAATAGACAAGACAGATAAAGGGTGTGAGGAGAAACAGAGGCACAAAGAGTGGAAGTGACTTGCCTTCGGTCACACAGCAAGGTACAAGTGGAGCTGGGAATACCACCCAGGTGTAACAGTGCCCTGGTCCTGGGACACATGCATGTGACCCAGCGGCCTGGTCAATGCTCTGACTGACTGGCTGAGTGAGGTAACCAGGGGTCACATGACAGCTTGGTGGCAGGGAGATGCAGGGCTGGGGTAAGGATCC
Source organism: Lepidochelys kempii (assembly GCF_965140285.1). Lineage (NCBI taxonomy): Eukaryota > Metazoa > Chordata > Testudines > Cheloniidae > Lepidochelys > Lepidochelys kempii. The sequence goes on from NC_136380.1 coordinate 257,565,587, forward strand.
GGAAGAGACTTTTGGGAAGATCAGGCAGCAGGCCCTGACTATCAAGGAGAAATTAGAGAGTCTAGGAAAGATTTGTTTTGAGATGTGCTGACACTGTTTTGTTACAGAAAGAAACCCCAAAGAAGAGGACAGAAGTTCTGCTGCTCTTGGGAACTATATTTGACATATTGGCCAGTGAGTTGGCCCACCAGGTCTCCTGACTCCCAGTCCAGTGCCCTGTCCACTAAACCACATTGTTCTCAGACTACACTGCCTTTTTGTTATCTGCATCTGGCACTTATCTGGCCACTGCTACCATAGCATCCAAGTGCCTCGCAATCTTTAGTGCCTGTCTCCTCACAACACCCTGGGGAGGTAGGGCAGTGCTATTAGCCCATTTTATAAATGGACAACTGAGGATAAGTGACTTGCCCAAGGTTACACACGACATCTGTGGTACAGCAGTGATTTGGACAGTTTCCCAGGCCCAAGGCTACTGCATTAATCACTGGACCATCCTTCTTTATTGGAGTGTGTCCTTCCATGCATACAGGAGGTCTCCTCTATACTTGGTCACCCCTACCAGGAACACACTGCATCTTCAAAAGAGGGATAAGCCTTTGGGGAGCATATTTTCCTTTGCAGGACTTAAGGACTTGTTATTTTCTCTCTCTCTCTCTCTCTCTCTCTCTCTCTTCTCTGCTGTCCAATTTTGTGCCTGCTGAGCTTTTTCCTTTCTCTTCCTGTCCCCTCCCCCACAAGTAAAACAGCTCACTTAAAGAACAAAAGCGCCATCCTTGCCAGTGGCGAAAGGGCAACAGGCACCGCAGCCGCTGAATAAAAACACAGTAACCATGTGAGAGAGTTACTATTGTTGAGGTATTGACCCCAGCAAAGAGAACAGAGAATCAGGATATGTGTGTGTGTGTAATGATTGCACAAGGCAAACGGCACAGAGAATCAGGCTCTGTGTGTGTGTGTGTGTGTGTGTGTGTGTGTGTGAAATGATTGCACAAGGCAAAGAGAACAGAGAATAAGGCTGTGTGTGTGTAATGATTGCACAAGGCAAAGGGCACAGAGAATCAGGCTCTGTGTGTGTGTGTGTGAAATGATTGCACAAGGCAAAGGGCACAGAGAATCAGGCTCTGTGTGTGTGTGTGAAATGATTGCACAAGGCAAAGGGCACAGAGAATCAGGCTCTGTGTCAGAGAATCAGGCTCTGTGTGTGTAATGATTGCACAAGGCAAAGGGCACAGAGAATCAGGCTCTCTGTGTGTGCATGCACATATAGACATGCTATTTTGGAAAATACTGTCTTCATGGAGCATGGGTGGGGAGAGGAGAGTAGGTCACTCCAGACAGGAAGCAGGACCTGACTTGGAAAGGTGCCCTAGTTAGTTCATACTCATGAGGAGGCAGGTAATGACAACACAACTGTTTATGGTTCTTTGTGACAACTGTAGCCTTATATGGGCAAGGGAGACTTTCACAGAGCTCAGCAGAGGCGGAGCCTCAAGGGCCACTATTTGAACATGTTGCTCCCATGCTACATGTTTGAGAAGCCCACTGACCTCTTTCCTGGGAAAATCCCTGGGAACCCTCACTGAATCCAGCTGTTCAAATCTCTGAAAGTACAAAGAAACCACCCATCCCTACTTCCCCCACTTCTTCCCCCGCATACCTCCGGCAGACTGCAGCTACATCGCAGCAAAATGACCTCATCTGTGACCTCCACAGTATCTGGGGAAGTGGGCTGGAGAGCACCCAGCATCAGAGATCGGAAACCAATTCCCATCTGGTCGTGATCCTGGGTTAACAATCACAAGGAAAACTTTTCAGACACTTGCGACCCAGTGCAGGGCTACAGCCGGCAAGCTGACATACACGCCCACATCCTAGCTGATCCACCCCTCCTGGCACATGCCTGCAGAGTCCTCCTGATCTCCCTGGGCACATCTGCCATTATGCACACTTTGACCCTGTTCCTGCTGGCCGACCAAACTGTGCTAGAGACGAGTTACAAATAAATACAAAGACAACAGTCATAGTTTTCAGAGTAGCAACCACACACCATACAACAGAACCACTAACCCAGGAACCTATCCTTGCAACAAAGCCTGTTGCCAACTGTGTCCACATATCTATTCAGGGGACACCATCATAGGGCCTAATCACATCAGCCACAATATCAGAGGCTCGTTCACCTGCACATTTACCAATGTGAGATATGCCATCATGTGCCAGCAATGCCCCTCTGCCATGTACATTGGTCAAACTGGACAGTCTCTCCATAAAAGAATAAATGGACACAAATCAGACGTCAAGAATTATAACATTCAAAAACCAGTTGGAGAACACTTCAATCTCTCTGGTCACTCGATTACAGACCTAAAAGTGGCAATAGTTCAACAAAAAAACTTCAGAAACAGACTCCAACGAGAGACTGCTGAATTGGAATTAATTTTCAAACTGGATACAATTAACTTAGGCTTGAATAGAGACTGGGAGTGGATGGGTCATTACACAAAGTAAAACTATTTCCCCATATTTATCCCCCACTGTTCCTCAGATGTTCTTGTCAACTGCTGGAAATGGCCCACCTTGATTATCACTACAGAAGGTCTTCCCACCCCCCACCCCCCACTCTCCTGCTGGTAATAGCTCACCTTAAGTGATCACTCTGGTTACAGTGTGTATGGTAACACCCATTGTTTCATGTTCTCTATGTATATAAATCTCCCCACTGTATTTTCCACTGAATGCATCCGATGAAGTGAGCTGTAGCTCACGAAAGCTTATGCTCAAATAAATGTTAGTCTCTAAGGTGCCACAAGTCCTCCTTTTCTTTTAACAGTCATAGTGAAGCAGGTACTGTTGCTACACACAGAACATGCCTGACTAGGGTTGCCAGCAGTCCCCCATTACAAGGGACGTCCTTTATTTTTTAATCTCGGTCCAACAAGATCAGGAGTTGCTGAGTGCTGCAAACAGACATACCCCTGCAAATGTAGGTGAGTACTGCTTATTAATTATTATTATTATCATGGGTGGCGGGTGAAGCTTCCCTTGGGGAGATTAGCCCCCTGACCTGCCTCTTTGACCAAGGCCATGTGGGGAAGGGCTGAGAGTTCCCCCTCCCCCCGCACACTGGCAGGCCCTGGCTGGGGGGGTCGGGGCCACAGAGGCGGGGGGGCTGAGAGCTCTGCCCTGGGTGGGATCAAGCTCTGAGCCCCAGCCAGGATCACAGTGGAGCTCTCAACCCCGGCCAGAACTCCAAGTCTGCAGTTGCTCAGTGCTACAAAAATCAGCAAGACAAATGTAGGTGAGTGCTGCTTATTAATTAATTAATTCATCATTATTTTTATGGGTGGCGGAGCCCTTCACCCAGGCCAGGGGGCCGCAGCAGCGGAGCTTCAAGCTTGGGGCCCCTCCCCCCGTTCTGCCCCTTCCCCTGTGGCCCTGCCCCCATTCCACCGCCCCTCCGCCCCCACACTCCCTTGAGGGCCCTCCTCGCTGCGGCCCTGAGATTGGAAAAGCTCAGTGTGAGAGTTCCTCCAGCCCCAGGGCTGTGGTGGGAGGAGATTTTTCTGGGACCCCCACATTGACCGGGCCCGTGTGATAATCTGCCATGGCCCCGCCCACAGCGGTGCGAGGTTTGCAGAGGCTTAGCTACCCCGCACCTCCATTACACACTGTCCATGATCACTTTAGATAAGCTATTACCAGCAGGACAGTGGGGTGGGAGGAGGTATTGGTTCATATTCTCTGTGTATATATAAAGTCTGCTGCAGTTTCCACGATATGCATCTGATGAAGTGAGCTGTAGCTCACGAAAGCTTATGCTCTAATAAATTGGTTAGTCTCTAAGGTGCCACAAGTACTCCTTTTCTTTTTACACTGTCCATTATTATTATCAATAATAAGAATAATTATAATAATATAATATCAGGAGGCGGTGTGGGGTGGGGATACTATAGAAACAGTCCCTTATTTTTGAAATACAATGTTGGCAACCCTATACCTGGCACAAACCCATAAAAGCAAAGACTGAAAAGTTAAACCACCTCAACGGTACATACTCTCTACTCCTCCACCCACAGGCACACACCTACCATAACTAGTGTATGCTATAAACCACACACTGCAGCATTAACTCAGCCCCCTAGCACTTCCTGTACCAAACAACCCTCTCCCAGCAGAACACACTAGTATACCAAACACCCACAACAAAATGTGTAGGAAGTGGTGGAAAGCTTGTGCAAAAGGGGAGCCTGAGGGCGATCTAGTATGTTTGGTGGGGATAGTTTGGTAAAGGGGGTAGGGGAGGGCCAGCAGGAGGACGGAGTTACAGGTCCAGCCAAAGTGCTTTACAAATATTCATTGATCCTCAGCACCCATGCTGCAGATGGGGAAACTGAAGCACAGAGTAGAAGAAGCGTATTATAAAAGTGCTATCTTAGACTTCTCTTCTAGCTACTACAACACTACAGCTGTCCAGGACTTGCTCTTATGATACAGGCTGTAGCCTTTAATGGATACCCAGGTTTACACACCATGGTTGCAGAGAGCCTGGATTGGTTTAAATTTAAACCAATAAATCTGCGATTCAAATGTTCTCCTGCGTAGGCTAACAAATAAAGGCTAAGAGGCACCTGCAGTGGATACACTACGGTAGCATGCCTTCCAGAGGCATCATGTGTAAATTCCTTCAAACAGTGCTGTCACTAATGATGATAGACAGAGTCAAATTCTGTAGGTGGAAATGTGGATTGTAGCTCCACACAGCAGTTCATGGAAGCACTGGAGTGAAAAAAGAAAAGGAGGACTTGTGGCACTTTAGAGACTAACCAATTTATTTGAGCATAAGCTTTTGTGAGCTACAGCTCACTTCATCAGATGCATACCGTGGAAAATACAGTGAGGAGATTTTTCCACTGAATGCATCCGATGAAGTGAGCTGTAGCTCACGAAAGCTTATGCTCAAATCAATTGGTTAGTCTCTAAGGTGCCACAAGTCCTCCTGTTCTTTTTGTGAATACAGACTAACACGGCTGTTACTCTGGAGTGGAAAAGTGTTTGAGACCCATATCTGAATTAAGGAAAGCCTAATGCCAGACAGATAGGGCTAGATAAATATAAGGACCATTCTGAGAGAAGAGAAAATGAGAGAAGTGGCGTAAATAATTTTTGGTATACATCTCCTCTTGCCTAACAACATATGTGTCTGTATATGTGCACGAGAGTGGCTTTGTGAATATGTTTGAGTGTGTGCATACACAGTATTTATATGTGTGTATGTACATGTGTTTCTTTATGTGTATACATTATACAGGTGTCTGTCTTGGTGCTTGTGGATATACTGTAAATCTTGGGCCAGATCTTCAGCAGCTGTAAAAAGGGCACAGCTCCATTGAAGTCAGTGGAGGTGTGCCTGTTTATACCATCTGAGGCGTTGACCCTATGGACGCTGTGAATGCATTCGGTATTTCAGTATGTGCATATATGAATGTCTGTGCATGTTCTCTCTTTTCAGGCTGTTCTGCAGCTGAACACACAGAGATCCGGTTTTCTTTTGTTACCTGTGGACATGTTTCCATACAGGTTCAAATCTAGTCAAGTAACTTCTCAATTACTCACCTGTCAGTTATTACTATGTTCCAACAACCCTGAAGCTCAGAGAGACAGCGCATGCCATACTGTGGCTGGGGGGGCCATGGGAGAACAGTCTTCCCTGCATGGTGTCACCAGAGAGTGACACATCACTGCTGTGATGTCATAGAGGACACACAAATGATTCATGGAGTAACTAATAATTTCAATGCCATTATTTTAAAAGAAAGAATCCAGAACTTGTCCCAGGTTCTAACTCACGGGGCGGGGAGGCTGTGGGTTAAATAAATGCAAAGCAGTTGTGTTTCCTGTGATGTCCTGGTCCCAGCAGCACAGAGAATGAACTACTACTGATCACTGTCTGAAAAGCAAACACTTACAAAGTCATCATAAAGATTTTTCTCTCATTTCTCTAGCAGAATCCTAGGCAATTTGACCCCAGGGAAGCTAAAAATGGGAGGGACGTGGGGTTAGTGAAAAGAGCTCAGGGGGAGGGGAAGGTTGTGGATTCAGTGAAGAAAGGCTTGGGGTCAAGGTTCTGGGCAAGAGAAGACAAAGTGAGGAACTGGGAAGGCTGAGAAGAGCTCAGAGCTGGAACTCAGGGCAAGGGAAGCACAGGGTGAGAAGGACAAAGGGAGTGCAGAGTGGGGATTGTAGGCTGTTAGATACTATGGGGATGGATGTGGCATAGAACTAGACAGATGCCACAGATCGTCCCTCCAGGTTGGGAGAGACTGGACAGGGGCAGGGAGACTACAGGGACTTATAGGTCTCAGAATATGTGGAGTTCGGAATCAGAGCAAACTCATACCAAAGGGCTGGGGGATTGTAGGAATAGAGGGTCCTGGGGTAGAGAGGTTACCTGGAGCTCAGAGCCAAGCAGAAGCTGGAGACTGTTTAAAAATGAGAACAAGGTTAAACTGGCCTCTGTAAGGATGCAGGGACACAGTTCTAGGAAGCGCAAGGCAGGGCATGTCAGGCTCTTGGCCATTTCAGACCAGGGAAAAGACTGAAAAGAACTGATAGGAAGCTTCTATAGAAGAAAAACAATAGTGCAATAAAGCAAAGTCACATGGCACTGGTTTTACAAGTGACACAGGGAAGTTCTTCAGGGTGCAGGCAAACAGCTTCATTCTAGTCTGATCCGGACATGTTAGAAACACTGGCAGCTGAATTTTTGGCAGCTCAGCTTGGGTGGAGAGGGAGGGGGTAACAACACAGTTCAGGTGTGAAACGCCAAACCTGAACCCTGGCACAGTGGCCATATGCCCCACACCAAGAACCCTTTAACTAGCAACCATGTGAGCATAGAAGGAATTCCTAGCTCCAAACGCCCACGCTGTCCCATGTCTTGGATCAACCAGGTCCACTGTGTTTGGTCGAGTGCTGGATCAAATGCAAGACTTTAGGCCACAGTGAGCCGCCTTGGGCAACTGCTGTTGCAGAAAATGGACAGCAGGAGCCAGAGTATTTGCACAATAACCACAAACCAGGGGAACCTCTTGCAGAGGGTGATGGCACCAGGATGGCACTTTGGGAGAGAGAGTGCAGCACCCGGCCATCAGAACCAGTCCTTGGAAGCCATCACCAGAACGTTTGACGGCACCGACTCCCTGTTCTGGGGAGGGGGTCAGGAGCTATAGCCAATCCCTTCCAATTCTGCCGCTCAGGCAGTAACAGCGGGTGCTGTACAGCCCGCCCACCCTCCAGCTGAGAGCCAGATTTCCCCCTTCTCCCAAATTCCCGTTATTAATTATTAATGATTATTAATTAAAAACCAAGCTCCATTGAGTCTGGTTTGATTTTCACAGAGGTTAGAGGGAGGTTAGAGTCGACATCTGTGCTGGAGATGACATTCCTATCTAATTAGTGGGCTGCCAGCAGAGAGGGCCTTCCTGTCCCATCCCCCAAACACAGGAGAGGGCAGAGCCATCTCAGACAAGGGGCGGAGGGAGGGAGACGGACACTCATTCACTGGTGCTGGAGGCTCTCTAGCTGCCAGTAGCATACAGTGGAATTCCCCCATCCCAGGATCTTTTGTTTTCCAGTCAGGGTGAGGCACAAGTTTGCAAATGTAATTCAGAAATGCACTTGGACAGGAGGGCGAGTAATAAAGGGAGTGGAAACTAAGAACTCCTAACTCTGGCTCTGCCAGAGCGCTCTCCAGCCTGACTCTTCAAAAGCTGCCCCTATTTCTGGGTGTCCAACTTAAGGCATTTGGGGCCAACTTTTCAATTGCTCAATACCCACAAGTAGGGTCAGATTTTTAAAAGAGCTCCGGTCCCTTTAAGGTACCAAAATAAGGGCTACATTTTCAAAAGTGCTCAGCTCTCAACATGCTGCTCTGTTCTGGAAACCTGGCCACATCTTTGGGTGCCTAAAACGGAGCTGAGCTCTTTGGGAAAGGTATGAATTAGAGCTCCGGGCAGGTATGAATTAGAGACCTTTGCGTATCTATTCCAGCAACGACTCAGCTGCAGGGGCACTACACACTAGTTCAGACAGGGCCCAGCTTCATTTTCCAATCGTGGCACAAAAATCTGAGCAGATTTTAATGACAGGGCAGCAGAAGTACCTGAGACTTTTCTACACTAATGCGAGCACAAGTGTAGTTGCCCCATTCCTGGACTAGAGGGACACTAGTCTATACAAGGTACTAAGGCCTGATTTTCCGTGTTGCTGAACACCTGCAGTTCCCGTTGACTTCAGCTAGTGCTCAGCACCTCTGAAAATCGAGTCCTCGGACCCACATTTCTGTAAGAGTGGCCAACAATTTTAAGTGCCTCAGGCCATGTCTGCACAAGAAAATTTAACAAATGTAACTAAGGCAGTTTGAAATGTGATTCGGCTGAATCAGTGCAACCCACGTACGTGGTTGCTCTTATTTCTGTTCAGCAATGCGTTATCGGTTGATCGTAAGCTGATTCCTTACTGAGGCAAGGTAAACCGATATAAGGCACTCTGGAACCAAAATAAGAGCCACCACACAAGCGGGATGCACTGAGTTAACTAAATGTGGCTCCGAACTGATTTCACTACATTGGTTCAGGCTTCTTGGGTAGACAAGCCCTTTGTCCCTGGGAGCCCAGCTTGAGAAGCTGCGAGCCTAATTCTTAGAAGTGCTGTCCACCCACCACTCCAGGAGGAGCCGCTTGGCACCTCCGAAAATCAGATCTCTGAGTTGTCTCAAGTTGGTCACCCAGAACCAGGGGTCACGTTGAAAATCTCGGTCTTTGTGTCTCCAGTGGGGCATCCAAAACTAGATGTACCCAAAGTGAGTGGAGACTTCTGAAAATTGGGGCCTTAATCTCTCTGTGCCTCAGCCTACTGGACAGGGGTATTGGGGTGATTAGTGGGTGATACTGCACACCACTGGTCAGTGCTAAATGTTACTTTATCACCTCCCTCCCTTCATGTAGAAAACAGATTTAATTTATCATATTACAGAAGAGGGAGAAAAAGCCCCTTCTGGCCTAAATAGCTGTTTTTTCCTTAGAATGGATCACTCATGTCCTGAAGAAAAACAAGAGAAACAAAAGACATTATTTTGATGGGGTCTGCAGAAACCCAATGTGCAGTGGACCCCTGTTGGTTCTGCATTACCGAGGACTGAGGGCGGGAGGGCAGGCTTTCCCGTGGTTGGGCTGATCTCATTAGGCTGTACCTAAGAGACCGTTTGTCATCCTCTCTTCCCCCTTCTCTTTCATTTGCTCCCCTTAGAGATAATAATTAACTTTTCTGTATCGCCATCCAGCTCAATGTACAGTAGCAACTACAGAGACACACCTGGAGGCACAACTCCGTTGATCAGTGTAGCATAGCCACCGCTGGGGTGGGACAAGGCAGCTGTTTAACTACCTACAGCAGGGGATGGCAACCTTTCAAAGTTTTTAGAAGGCCTCTTTCTGTAAGTCTATAATATATAACTAAACTATTGTTGTATGTAAACTAAATAAGGTGGTGCTGGAACAATTTTTAAGGCGGGGGTGCTGAGCTGCGCCCCCACTTGCCCCTGTCTGCACCCCTCACTGCCCCAGGCTGGGGCCAGTGGGCCACAGCTGGGGGCAGCTGCAGAGCCCTGGGCCGGCAGCCAGGACCCCAGGCTGGCAGCAGAGCCCCCAGGACCGGTGGCCAGGACCTGGGGCCGGCAGTGGGCTGAGCAGGGCTGGTAGATGGTACCCCAGCTGGCAGGGTGCCGGCAGCTGGTACCCCAGGCCAGGAACGGAGCCCCGGGGACCGGTGGCCAGGACCCGGGCGCCGTGCCACTGAAAATCAGCTCGCGTGCCGCCTTTGGCGTGCATGCCATAGGTTGCCTACCCCTGCCCTACAGTAACAGCACACACAGGGAGACACCACCACCCGACCCAAGTGCACTTGCATTTAGGGAGGCAGGATCTAAATAGCCACACTGAAACTTAGCCAGGACGCCAAGGTTAACACATCCACCTCTTGCCAAAAAAGTGCCCTAGGAGCTGTAACAATGGCAAGTGGTCACACGTCCCTGTTTTTATGACTCGTCTGAAGCATGGCACCCCATGCAGGGTCCAGCACATCAGCACCATGCTGGGACATAAGTACTGACTCAAAAGGGAGAGACGCTCCTACTGAATCACCCGCATTTCCTGCAGCATCTGAGTTTTCCTTGCAGCTCTTCCACCAAGTATTGGCTTGGCCCAGCCTCGGATTACAAAACCCAATGAGATCACAAGGTGAGTTAGGAGCAGACAGCCCCAGAAAGCTGAATTTGCGCCGGGTATTTCTGTATGAGATTGCAACAGCCTGCTCCTTGCTGATATCCAGTGTCCGCAAACCACCTGGCCGATACATTTAGCCATGCCCATCACCTACAATCCTGTGTGCACTGCATGCCACCGATGGGGTGGGAATCTTAGCAGCAGGACGGTGGGCACATTGGCGAGGCAGACGCTCTACTCAACAGCCAGTGCTGCCTCTATCACAGGAAACAAAACTGCCTGGCCATTCCTTAGAGGGGAAGTGACCTATGTTCCTGTCCTTGGGTGTGAACACTCTAGTTCCTCAATAGGGGAGGGGAAAAGGAGGCACAGAAACAGATTCAGGAGTGAAAACTGCTGGGGGGCAGAGATTGCTTTTTTCAGCCACGATGCCCCCAGTGCATATGCTGTGCTAGGAAGAACAGGGCTGGAGGTTGTGCTGTTGTTTCACTCCCACCCACAAACAGGAAGCAGCAGGCAGATCCTTCCCCAAGGCTGTGGGAAACATCGCCAGTGAAACAGCAGCAAAAGCAAGGAATCAGGAGCAAGACCGGCTCTAGGCACCAGCAAAGCAAGCATGTGCTTGGGACGGCACATTTTCCAGGGGCAACATTCCGGCCATCCTTTTTTTTTCTGGAAAAATCCACCAATGTACGAAAAAAACAACCAAACATGAAGATCAAAAAAATCTCCAGTAGTGCGATAGGAGTGTGACGTGAAAAATAGCATGTCACGTCGTGACACGATTACTCATAATGTGAACGTGCGTAAATGTGTAAATGTTAATGGTTATTGATTAATTAAATCAGGAATCATGATTACTTGTGTGTACTGTTCCGCCCTATCGGCGCCATTCGTGCCAATTTCCGTGTTGCGTTGGTGCCAGTGGTTATAGGGCTAAAATGCCAGGACAAAAATGAAAACGCCTTTCCGGTGGTGCCTACTGGCAACAAAGAGAGAAACAGCAAAAAGAATTAGAAAAACTATCTCGTACTTCAAATAAGTATTTTTAAAAAGTTGACAATCAAGGAGAAAGCTCTAAGCAATGAATTGAAAGTGATAATTCATCAACTGATGAAGACCAATTGAACCAAAGATTATCTTTGTCAGCTGATAAAGATGAACAACAATCCGACCAAAGATTATCTTTGCTAACTGATAAAGACGAACAATCACAATCCATCCAAAGATTTACTTCTTCAGCTGAAAAGTCCAGAAACGAAGAACTGTTATCCAAATCTAAAACTGAAGAACAATTATTGGAAGGTGGAGAGACTGACATAGGATCAGATCCAAGTACATCGCCGACAATAATTACTGATGCAATGCTAATGATTATTGTGAAAAAAGGTCCTTCAAAACTAGATCCTACATTTGAATATCCATTTAATGAGTCGACTCGTCGATTTATGCCATCCAGTATGAAGAAAAAAAATGAATTAATAGATCGTGGTTAGTGTATTCACAGACCAAAGATATAGTTTTTTATTTTTGCTGCACCAGAAGACATTAACGTTTTTCATTACAGTGTATAGTTGAACTCAAATGGTTTGTAATTGTGATTTTGTTAAAATTAAATGAGTACACAAGTAGGAAATTGTTTTATTTCACTAACTACAAATTATCTGTTTTGTTTTGTTTTTAAATTTTAAACAGTCAAAACAAAACAAAACAAAAAAAACATTGCAAAGTGCAAACGTGTAAAAGCCAAAAAAAAAAAGGGGGGGGGGGGCAGGGGCGGCCAAATTTTTTTTTTGCTTGGGGCGGCAAAAAACCTAGAGCCGGCCCTGGTCAGTAGAGGAGAGATACAGGGAAGAGAGAGTGATTAAAGGGATCTGCTCATGGCACATTTTGTGCCGCTTCCCAGGGGGAACCCTGGGCACCTCGCTACCGCCTGCTCTTCGTGTGAAGAACCAGTGTCTGTGCCAGCCTTGATTCTGTTCCCCAACATCACCAGCCTCTGGCAACACAAGCATTCCCCTCTAGGCCTCTGCAGGCCCTGCTCTTTCTTTACAGATTAGCAATAGGCTCACTCTAACCCCATCTTGATTATCACTACAAAAGTTTTTTTCTCCTGCTGATAATAGCTCATTTTAATTAATTAGCCTCTTACAGTTTGTATGGCAACTTCCACCTTCTCTGTATCTATATATGTATCTTCTTACTATATGTTCCATTCTGTGCATCCGACGAAGTGGGCTGTAGCCCACAAAAGCTTATGCTCTAATAAATTTGTTAGTCTCTAAGGTGCCACAAGTACTCCTTTTCTTTCTTCTAACCCCTGAGTCCTCCAAGCATCTCCAGTCCCTGGGCCACTGGACACTCACGGAATCCACAGATCTGCTACTTCCAAAGGAAGAATAGTACGCTCCAGTTTACCAGTTCCACCACAGAGCACCGCTTAACACACAGCATTGAGATTTGTTTATAGCAAAACCAAGCCTATGTTTATTTAACAAAGAACAGAGTCTCAAATAACAGCGAGCAGAAATACTGGAAACAAAGAATTACATATAAAAGAATAACATGTACACTAGAGCCTAAACTTAACTAATAAGGCATTCCCCTCTCTGCGAAAGGTTAACTCACCCAAAGTTCCTTTCCCTGCTTCAAACAGCCAGACCGGCTGTGATCCACCTTTTATAAAACAAGCCAGCTGGCAGCTTGTCCCCCTGGGGAAGCACACCAGGGTGGCCCTTTGCAACCCCAGATATGTCAAAACAATTCTGTTCTCTTTTATCCATAAACTGACATGCTCCTGCTGTTTGTTTCTTCCTGTAGATTTTGCAATTGCTTGTTAATTACTTAATTTTGAGTAGGTGGTGGCTCTGTATGCACATAGGTATCCATTGTGAAGTAGACCAGTGGCTCTCAATCTTTCCAGATTACTGTACCCATTTAAGGAGTCTGATTTGTCTTGTGTACCTCCCAAGTTTCACCTCACTTAAAAACTACTTGCTTACAAAACCAGACGTAAAAATACCAGTGTCAGAGCATACTATTACTGAAAAATTGCTTACGCTCTCATTTTTACAATACAATTATAAAACAAATCAATTAGAATTGTACTTACATTTCAGCGTATAGCACATAGAGCAGTATAAACAAGTCGTATGAAATTTTAGTTAGTACTGACTTTGTTAGTGCTTTTTATGTAGCCTGTTATAAAACTAGGCATATAGCTAGAAGAGTTGATATGCCCCCTGGAAGACCTCTGCGTACCCCCAGGGGTATACATACCACTGGTAGGGAACCACTGAAGTAGACAATGCTCAGTTTGAATATAACTAGGCAGATAGATAAACGTCTCCTGCCTGTCTGAAAGGAAGACATTTGTCACCTCTTGGTGACCTGATTTAACTCACTGACCTTAAGAACATAATTTCTAGTATAGATGCATAACTCCTCACATACAACCCGTACATACATTTTGCAGGGATTATGATGCCCAGTGTGTTACTGGCTCTGAGCAGAGACCTCATAGGCCGCCCTTTAGTGAATTAGTATGTATATAACTGACCAAGGGGTTCCCTGTAAAACTCTGCACCCCATGTCCTCTGCCAGTTGGCATCAAGAGATTTCCAGGTCACACACATACAGGCAGCTACCCACGTAATTCCCTGCCGCTGAGTGGGTTTGGGGTATTTCTTAATGAAGTTCTGAGGGTCCCCCTCAAAAGGGCTACATCTTTCTGGCCAAGGACTTCACCAGTATTAGTCTACAACCACCCCAGCTGGAGAAGAAACACCTTCCCCCAGCATGCTCTCTGTGCAGCACTCCCACCTCCTGCCAAGGAGAGGTGGACTGGGAATAACACCTGAACTGGCCTGCATAGCAGTGCTAATCCTTAACCCCAAGGCTATCAGGCCTTCCCAGTGCAGCAGGCCAAGCCTCTGCTGGCCTTGGCAGGAAGAGACCAGACCCGGAAAATGACTCTAGATCTCCTTAATGGCAGCGAAGAGCATGAACACTAGACCACAGCTAGGCCTGAGACTTGTGGCTGAAGCCCTGCTAAGAAGAAAGAAGAACAGGAGATTTTATTTGGTTGTTTCCTGCCACTGGCCAGACTGTAAAAATCATAATGCAGAACAATAACCCCTCACATCTCAGCAGCTACCTGAGGAATTTCCAGCAATCAGTGAGTTGAAGGACAACAAGAACGTTGCATGTTTTTTTCTGGGTGTTTTTTTATCTGCACGATTTACATTGTGGATAATCCCCTCTGTCTCCTGCAGAGCTGAGCTCTTGCTGTCAGAGAGGAAGATGTGCTAACCCAGGCCAGCCTCTGGTGCTATGTGTTCTCATTTTTCACATATGTTGCTCTGAGCAGCGGGAGGTTGCTTTTCTGTAGGAACCCTGAGTCACTCTTAGCCTCCTGCAGAGAATATTTCACCCATGTTTATCATTGCCTTGCTGAAAGCACTCGCCCTATACCCAAGTTACAATGTTGCTGCAGGACAGATTGTCTAGCCAGGAAATTATTTGATTTGTAATAGCCCCATTCAGCATGAAGGGACTCAAAGCACTGTACAAATATATTCTAGCAGCCACTGATCACACTTATAAGAGTTAAAAGTTGCAAAGTAGTTTGCATTATATTTCCCCCCCCCATCTTATTTTCAGAGGATCATAACTTTCCAAAACATTCATTTTGTCAGCTGAAACTTGCTATGCTTGGTTTCTCTTCACAGGTGAATATTCCTGGAAAGTTTGGGCCAAACCTATTCAGTCATTCCTGAATTATGGCAGAGTGAAAAAAAAAGCCATTTTTGCACCACCCTATAAAGAAAATATGTTGGCCTGTTGCAACTGTTCCTTTTCCAGCATCACTCAACACTGGCTAAACTTTGAAAGATTAAACTTGGCGTAAGCAGCGTCCCTAATGATCAGAAAGGGCTCTGGCAATTTGCTCAAAAATTCAGATAAAAGAAACAACACAGTTATATAAACATTAGAAAACACGCTCCAGCATGTGCGCTGCGTAACACTCCATGAAGGGTGACTCTGCTCTGTTAGCCAGGCCTGTGGAGCCATTATCTGTGCAGGGCCATGTGCTCCGAACCAGCGGTTAAAGCTGATCAAAGCAAGAGTGGGAGCTCACCAACTCTCTTGTCACCACAGGTCTGGGTGTTAAGTGGCGAAGCAGCAGCGTCCCGCCCTGCAGTAGGGGAAAGGGAACAAATGTAGCCAAAAGAAGTTCCTCCCCTCCCCCCTCCAGGCCCCATCAGCCTGCCTAAGCCCCTTGTGCAGAACTGGTTTGGGCACATCGGTAGTTCTCCGATCTATGTCCAGCAGGATAGAGAATCTGTGTTGATGTAACACAAACAAGCCTAGGAAGTCTGGGGGCATCTTCCCTGGAAAGTGCTGGTGCATTTTAGACAATGTTAAGTTGATTTTTAAAAAAGGTTTTATGTAAAACCCTTGTTTTGTGTATTCCTTATCTGTCCTTCTCCCTGGGGGGAAGACAGAGCTAGTGTAGGGGAGGGGAGTAGGGTTCTCCCACAGAAGAGGAGCTGGCAGGAGATGGATCTTCCCACAGAAAGGAGGCATGTAGGACAGGGTCACCTTTTCTTTCCCCATCAACTGCAGCTGCTCTACCCACTGGCAGAAACGGCTGTGTGCTTCCTCATGGTCACCGATGGTTAAAAGATAGCTCCAGGGACACTCCTCCATAAAAGCAGAGGGCCATGAGCTGCCAGAGGGTTGTGAGCAGACGCCTAGTGCATTTTAATTTAGTTTTATGACAAATATCTTAATCATCAGGGTCTTGGAAGCTTTGGGGTTTGAATCAGCACTTAGAAATTGACATGTTCCTCTGACGCTGTAGGAACAGCACCAGCATCCCCTGTACCAAGTTCCCAAACTCCCTCCTACTGAAGATAGGAAGCAGCTGCCCAGTGGGCTGCTAGTGCTATTCCTTTACTCCAGCATCTCCATGGAAGGACGGCAGGCCTGGCTCACTCCCCGGCATCCTTAAGGAGCATTTCTCCCTAAGAATGAGGTGAGATGGAGGGATGGATGCGGCCTCTCCCCGGCACTCTTGCTCTCTGGGGTGACTGGAGAGAAGCACATTCTCAGGCTTGTCTCCTGAAGGCCTCATGTTTCCACCATTTGTTTCCTCTAGCTGTAGGGGAGGGCTGGGGGCTTTCCTCTTTGGTGTCCTGCCTTTCCCTCCTCCTATCCCATTGGGTCCCCCTGGCTCCCATGCCCCTTGGGGAGGATGATCCCAACTGCTGCAGCTGCATTGAATGACAAGACAGAGGCAACTGCTCCCTACTCTGATTCATCTCCTCTACGCTCACAAGGGAGCAGCAGAGGTGGGGGGATGAGCCACACTCCCAGGCACAGCAGCTCCTTGTGGCAGGACACCATAACTGCAGGTGAGCTTTCAGGCAGCTCCAGGCCACAGGCTAGAACTGTAATTTCCATGACAGGAGAGTAAAAGCCTGAGGTCCTGGCCAGATCAGGACTAATAGCAGCTGTTTTCCAAGCTGTAAAAAGGGGATATTTATTTACCTACATCACAGGACAGATTGCACAGAGTTCTGCAAATGGTGTTGGTCTCTTCTGTTCAGCCTTTGCTTTGTAACCACAAAGTACTAAGTGTTATTACTATATGGCAGGAATGCTGAAAGGATAAACATCTCCCTGTCCTGCAGCCTCCCAGAGAGCCCAGACGGGGGGTGGGGGGTGGTGGTGGAAGATGACCAGGGGACAGTTTAAAGAACGGAAGCGAAAGGAAGGACAGAAACATTTGATGTGAAGAGACACTCATGTAGGGTTCATTTAAAGTCCATGACTCCTGCATTTTAAATATAGCTGTATAGTTATAGCACATACACACGACTGTGGTGCGGCCACTGGTAAGACAGAGCACAGCAAAGGTTTAACAGAACAGAGCAACACCATGCATGTTTCAAAACAGGAAGTGAAGAACACAGCATCCCTGGTGCAACAGAAACAAAGGGAAGCATTTTAGCCACTAATATGGAGAAATCTGTTAGTGCTGTGGAACAGCCTTTTGCATTAGCCCCTTTGCAACAGACCATCATGTTCAGTGTGTGTGAAAACTGCCATATAACACCCTGACTCAGACCATGTGCAAACCTTCCTGATGACACCAACATGGGGAGATTGTTATTAGCAGACATCATTAGCACGTAACAGCTTCACTCCGCAGAGACAATAAAAAAGGGATTAAAATTAAAGTCCTGGACCCAGATTTTCAAAGGTACTTAGGCTCCTAACTGGCATCAACATCAATGGAAGTGAAATATCTTTGAGGATCAGGGCCTGCTGCCTAAAACATCCTTGCACTTCTCTGCCCTTTTCATTATTTCTCTACTGGGTCAAAGGTGTGCCCAGGCATTTTGGGACTTCAAGGGAGAATCAGATGCACAGAAAACGCTACCCTCTTCCCGCCACTGAAAGTGGTGCTTCGTAGGGGTGGCTAAAGAGGGAAATCTCTGAGCATATCAAATACTTGGGTACTCAGTATTCATGTTACAGAAGCAATTGTACATATACCCCCATCGTAAAGTTTGCCAGTAACTCTGTGCTTTGACACTGGAATACCACAGAAATCCCAAGCTAGACTTTTCCCTTGGAAGGAAATGGTAAAATAGCTAATTTATATTGTCTCCTGTACACACAATGCAAAGTCAAAGTCTGTTTTTTCCTGTTTTAGGGTGATGGTAAGGCATGAAAGTTAACTATTATAAGAACATATGATGGTGCTCCCCTGTTTTTCCTGCATATGCTGGAAAATGGACAGTCTTTACTAGAAGTGAGAATACTGTAGTGAACTGGTATTGCCAGGGGAATTTAAAGAGGCATGGCACTACTGCCAGGATTAAAACCCTTCCATTTCAAAAAGTTGGCAGGGGCTCTTTAATGATCATACGTGGCCAAGAGCTGTTTTAAATCTCATTCAAAAGATGTCAGCTCCAGCAGCAGAGCTACAGAGCGACACAGCAAAGCATTAGTTCAGCATTGGCCCAAAGTGAAGAGTGCCCCCTACTGGACCACTGGTATCACTTCCTGCAGTGGAGCACCCAGTCTTACCCCGCTTTGAGATAAGAACAAAACTGCCAGCCATATCGTGGCTACAGCCCAGCACCTATGGACTTTCATCACCACTCCTTAAAATGTACTGCTCGTTATAAAGTGTGATGGCACTGCTGGAGGAAAATGCCTTAGCTGGTTGTAATAATGTAAGTGCTGGGAGAAGACTGAGTTCAGAGCCAAGGCGGGGTAAGGGAGACTGAAGACAAACAGAAACAAAAAGCCTATAAAGGCAGTAAATATTGACAGTATTCTGAGGCGTGTGGCATAAATGCACTGAAATTAAGCCTCTTTGATATCCAGGAAAAGCCAGGCAGTGGCCCTAGGTTTCATCCTGAGAACACTAATTTGCAGTTGCTGGATGGGAGTAGCTGAGGGAGAGGTTAGGGAAGGTGGCAGCAGCTGCTGCTACGCAGGTAGGATGGAGGCAGGTGCAAGGAACAAGCAGAAAGGGCAGGCAGGGTGGGGAGAGGCAGCTGAGAGGGACTGCACTCAACTAGAGTTATGAATGTATAAACTCACGACCATCGTTTCAAGGCCAGCCTAGTTAAAGTCCAAAGGCAGAGACCCCTCCTCATCACTTCCCTCCACACCACCATTTTCCTCAGCAGCTAGTCCCTGCAGCCTCTTGTGAGGGTTCTGCACCAGAGTTCAGTGATAAGAACAGCTTCAATTATGCAAACAGACAGGAAGTAGAGGAGGGGTGAGAACACGCTGTGGTTCATTACTGGCAGGAGCCAACATTCCTCCTCGATCAGGAGATGCATCAGCTTTCTGGGTCTCAGAATCCAGCAGCACCTGAAACAAGTCCCACCAGTCCATAGACCCAGAGGAGCTGTGCTGGGAGCTGCACAGAAATAATGGTATTAAAACAAGCAAGTGCATTAAGTTTTAATACTGATGAGTCACTCCCAACATTCTTAAATCCCACCTGCACGCCCACCCCACTGTTTCCATCTGGGGAGCCCCCTTATCTATGCTCAGCTATCACAGCAGCATCATCCCTTACTACTCCTCCCTCCTTCGTGGGCAGGTGAGAGTTGCCCCATGATTTCAGAGAGGGGTTTTTTCTACAGAACTACACAGAAGTGATTAATAAAGTTCTCTTTATTACAGACCTACAAAAGCCCCCCCCCCACACACAAATGTTTCTCTTCATAAATCAGCAGCAGGGGAGAGTGTGGCATAGGCTCAAGGAGCCACAGAGGATTCATACTTGTCCCAGCAACATGAGGACAAGGATGCAGGTATCATGGATGAAGCAGAGCAATCCCCGATTTTAACAAACCCACCCAGAGCAAATATGTGTCCACATCCTGCAGAGAGTAACCACCCAGTGCTCTGGGTCTGGATAGTAGAGAAACTGATAAACACACCTCTAATTCAGCAGCTGTCTCGCTTTCCCCACTGCCAGTTCTTTGCCGACAGACGGAAGCCCAATTCCAGCTTCTCCCCACCCATTTTGAGGATGAGCGGCCTTACTTCTCACCATCCCTCAGAATTGCTCAGGACTACTGCTGTTCCAGAGGAGAAGGTGGGCCACACCTACACACAAAAAAGGGCACAGATTCTACAAGGCAGTTCAGTTTTGCTTCACGCCTCCCCTGGCAAGAGAACGTGCAACATGACCAAATCCAGAGTCCTGGGTGCAGGTTTCTCTTGTTCAGGCTCCAATGAGTTTCTTAAGGAAGGCCTCCAGCTGATCCTCATCCTTTATCCCCACAAACTTATCCACTACGTCTCCGTTCTTCATAGCCAGTACAGTTGGCACAGCTGAGACCTGGAAGGCAGAGAGGGCACAAACAGACACACAATAAGCTATGCTGGGAAGAGCCCAGCTGCACAATGGCTTTGAAGGATGACCTGCAAAGCACACACACACACACACACACAAAAGGCTTGGGCCTTTCTGTATAATTCATAAAGGACTGAAAAGTTTTCGGGGTTTTATTTTTCCTGCTTGCTTTTGACATTAGAAATTCAGGGCCTCTCTAGTCTAGAACAGTGGTTTTCAATCTGGGGTCTGGAGCCACCTGGGGGGGCTGCGAACAAGTTTCAGGGGTCCACCAAGCAGAACCAATGTTAGACTTGCTGGGGTCCAGGGCAGAAAGCCTAAGCCCTGATGTGCAGCTTAGCTTTGTGGGGCACCCCATGGTCTGGGGCCCTGGGCAACAGCCCTGATGGCTACTCCCTAATGCCAGCCCTAGCTTTTATATGTAGAAAGCAGGTGTTGTGGCACAGGTGGGCTATGGAGTTTTTATAGCATGTTGCAGGGGCCTCAGAAAGAAAAAGGGTGAGAACCCCTGGTCTAGACAATCATAGGGCAGCTGGAGAACATGCTCAGCGATTTAATTAAGGTGCAAGAGCTAACAACGAACATTGTCCAAGACATCCTCCAGCAAAACCATGGAAGGCATCGATGCTGCTCATGTTTTTGAGCCTTATGTATGCACTGATTTAACTAAAATCAATCCATGCAGCTTTTGTAGTTTAGACAAGACTCAAGATTAAAAATGCAGACAAAATACCTATTTCCCCCCCAATAAAAATAGTAACCTCTCCTCCCACCACCCCTTTTATCTCATCACAAGGCAGTGCAGGAGGGAGCAAACCCAATGGTTTAGAAATCTTTTAAAGTGCCCTATAAAGTATATTTTACACTGGGTAGTTGTTCCCTACAATTCAACGTGGACCAGAGTGGAACTGCACCTTTCCGCAGGTAGGAGAGGATTCCTTGTCCTCCCCCTCCACCCTTGGAGAAGTACTCTTGTGTTAGCTCTAGACTGTGTCCCTCTCCCCCCCCACAATCCATCTCTTTCCTTCTCCCTGCTCTCACAGCTCATGGCTTCACTGATAGCGTGGTCAGAGACCACCACTTGCTCAGCCTTGCTGATTAGGTAGGGGAAGAAAAGCGCTCAAACTGAGCTGGCAGCCACGTAGTGGCTTTGGGTGTTACTCCCTCAGATGATCCCCCACAAGCTTTGTTCAAAACTAAGGAAGTAACTGTGCAAAGGATGGCACTCAGAATCAAAGCAAAATCCACAGGGACTCAGTCAGGGGGATGAGAAACCTTGCGGCCCTCTTTTAGGGAAGGCGTAACTAGGCTCAGACCAGCATGGAATGGCAAGGGAAAGAATTTGGTAGCATTTCAGAACAGCCAGCCACATACCTCCTGCTACTTCATGGCCCTTAGCTGTAGAGCACTTATCTCCTGGAATGTGTCCCATCCTTATCTTGTAGGCTATCCATCCTGGGAATGCATCCACTCAGCAAGTACATTCCCAGCTGCACTGTCTCTTGCTGCCATCAGGGATCTGCCACCCACACAAATCCTCCCCACAGGAAATCCCTCTGAGATCTGGCTCTTCTCTCACCAGCAGTTTGACATAAAAGAGGTTTTGTTCACCCTGTCCCTCCCCCACACCCATCCAGAACAGTTCCCTGTGTATATCCTCCAGGGCTTTGTACAGACCAGTTTTAGATAATTCAGGCACTGAGGCTCCTACCGCCACTTGCCCAATGCCTGCTTAATCTGTGTTCTTTAGCACCCCCTAGTGACTAGTTGTAGAAGTGCACTGTAGCCCTGGAAAGCTGCTCACCGTACACATGGTGTGGCTGATGTGCCGGTGTATGAATTTTTTTCTTTTTCAGGAAGAAAGGATATAACAGGGGAGCACTGAGCTTGCCTTCATTATGCCCTCCCGGGGCAACGTAGTTGTTACTTTTCAGGGATCCTTCCTCATGCCCCTAATGTAGATTAAACAGCAAGTGGAGTTACACGTGAGGCTATTTTATAGACGAGTTTGGTTAACTAACCAGCCGCTTTAAAGGTCACATGATCAAAGCAAGCGCTAG
Organism: Lepidochelys kempii; assembly: GCF_965140285.1. Classification (NCBI taxonomy): domain Eukaryota; kingdom Metazoa; phylum Chordata; order Testudines; family Cheloniidae; genus Lepidochelys; species Lepidochelys kempii. The sequence continues at coordinate 257,587,828 of NC_136380.1, forward strand.
TCCAAGCGAGGAACAGCGGCAGCCTCCAGAGCTGAAGAGGAGCAGTTAACTTAATGCTGAGTTACAAGCCTTTGTGCGTGGGCCAGCATGAACCTCACGTGCACCTGTGGCTGAGCCCTCCCTCTCCTCCCATGCACCCTGAACCACACTCAAAATATCAGCCTATGTACAGAACTGGCAACGCGCACGGAGCTAAGCGTTTCTCGTCCCTGACCCTTCCTTGGGGTGGCAGCAGGAGCACTGGTCTCCACACTAGATATGCTAGTGCTGGGCTGTGCCTCTAAGGGTATGTCTACATGGCAGCCGGGAGGTGGAGCGAATACGTACCCAGGGGCTCAGATGGGATTGTACCTGGGTGGCTAGCCAGAGCCGCCACGGTCACGCGGCTATTCTTAGTATGCTAGCTTGAGCAGAGCTAGCGCATTTTCATCTCCTCGAGCTGAGCATCTCCGCCCAGCTGCTGTGTGCGTGGTCTCTAAGGGACACGGCCCAGAACTCACAGCCTTTTTTTGGGGGGTGAGGAAGGGGGAGAGGAAGCAGCGCAGAGGGAGGGGACAGCTAGAGTGGCTTTCAGCTACTCTGTGCTTCCAGATGCTGAACTGCTCCAGGGGGGCCGAGCGGCTCCCAGCATAGCTTAAAAAGTCTCATGGGACCATCTAACTTACAACAGCATCCCAGGATGTCTTATGGGCAGCCCCTATACCAGGGCTGGTCCGCAAGTCCTCGGGTTCTGTACTGCCTGCACCAGGGAAAATCTCCCCCAAACAGAACCAGGGCTGTTAGGCCTCCTTTACACCGCTCCAGCACTTTTACGCAGCATAGAGAGACCAGAGAAGAAGTGAGGATTTCACCAGTAAGTTTAGGAACAATGTAGGGAACTCTGGACAGGAACAAGCTACTACTGCAGCAATGTCTCCAGCCAAAGGAGTCCCCCTGCTAGCTTTCCAAAACTACCACACCAGCCAGTCTATGCATTGACCAGCAGCAGTGTGGGAGAAGGGGCTGAGCTTTCCCAGCTAGGATTAAAATGCATCCTGGCAACAAGCCAGTGCAACTGAAAGTGAGAGAGAATCCCACACAGAGCAGATCAAAGCCAAAGTACTCCCCTCTCTTTGCCCTTGTGGTTAAGAAGGGAAGCGACAGTGGGGTGGAAAAGCTGTGTTCTGAGACCTCCTGAAAAGTGGGTGTTGGATGAGAAGGGACTGAGAATCTCAGGAGAACAGATTATTGTCTTGGGCAGAACTGGATCTGCAAGGTTTCTAGCGGTAGGAAATGCCTCTGCCTCTGGGACGTGTGCTCTGCTGGGACAGCCTGGAGCCAAGGGCAGGCAGGGACCCATGTGAAGGAATGCTCAGGCATTCCAAAGCTCTCTGAGGGGGTCTCTCTCCATCCGCAGCCCCCAAAGAATCCACTGCAGAGAGGACGTTGTGCAATCTCAGGCTGGGCAGCCGGCCAGGGTCTGCATGTGAAGGGGAGGGAGAAACGTGGGAGGAAGCTGGTTTTCTGGCAGCTAGCAGGGGAATTGTGGGGGTGAGAAAAGGGCCTTGAAAATCCCAGGACACAAGCAGAGAACAATTTGAGAGTCCTGGATCCCAGGTGGAAGAGCCCTCAGTTCGTGTTCCTAGAAGAGGATGCTGCTAGCAGGGTACTTCAGATTTCCTGCCCCAGTGTAGGTCGATTTCCGACCCCCTACCCTGAACACCATAGCGTCCTCTTCTTTTGTGCAGACTTAGAACAGCATGGAGCCACTCTGGCCAACCCCTCCAGCTGGTTTTCCAGTTGTCTGGGACTGCTCTGGTATAATTGGAGCAGAAGTGCTACCAGTTACCTATAGCAAGGCTTGGAACAATAATGATTAAGCTATTTGATCCCTAATCTCTTATCTGTGGACAGCACAATCCTTACCCAGTGCCTGGTGTACATCTCTTGGCTTCAAATACTTCACTGTTTAAAAAAATCGCAACCTCTCCCAGTGTGTCCTCATTAGCACCCTCAAACACATCCTCCATGCTTAATGACAACATTCCTCAACTTTGGTCTGGGCATGTATGTCCGGGCACTGTCACAGAGCAAAGCCCCCACCACCGACCTTAACAGAGGATGCAAGCTGTGCCGACCCTCCACGCCTGCTGGAGAGTTCTGTCACTTTAAAGGGAGAGGGAGGGAAGAGACTGGCTCCACTTTGCCCCAAAGGCTTACCCACTGCAACCTGGGAGTAACAGCATGTGACACCCCACCCCCCACTCTTGGAGAGATGACATTCCCCAGAGGCTGGTTGACAGCTGGCTGGCAGGTTTTTTTTTGAGCTCCTTGTCCTAGCTTCAGCCCTGGCTCAAAGATGTGAGGTTTTAATCCCTAAAGGGAAGGAGCACAGCTCTCCTCTCCAATGGGAGAGTGAATATTAACCCTTTTTTGCTGCAGGGTCTTATTGTAGACTACAGCAGCAGTGTTCTTTGTCCACTAGGTACTAGGAAGGGGAGACACCAGGTCCCTAGGGCCGAACTGGGGGATTTTTCAGTTTCTCAAATGAGCTTTTTTTTTTTTTTTTTTTTTTTTTAATAAAAAGGCCGAATCCTTCTCTGTGTTCAGTTATTTCCTCCCAAAGCACCCGGTGGCAGTGCGGAGGACAGAGAGTTCACATGCATAGCAGTGGAAAGATGGGTTAACCTAAGTGCTGAGGACCCAACCTGCCAGAAAATGGATGAGTTTATTCCTCCCGCCACATACATTCCCTTTCCCTCCCCAAAAAAACAAAGCCGTATGATATAGCTTGAGGATGAGACATTAACACCTATGGAATCCTTTTATGGCTTGGGAGGGAGAGCCAGTGAATGAGAGGGGCTGGGAAGGGATTCAGCCCACTCTGCATCTTTAGGGCAAATGGTGTTGATCACATGACACAGGTGTTTAAGAGCACACTGGGCTAAATGTTAGGCCCATCGTTCCATGGCTGCCTTGCATTTGGAGTGACCTGCAAGCTCTCCGCGTCGCTGCCTGTCCTTGTGTTATACATCTGTACAGTGCTTTGCACCATGGGGCTTGGAGTCTTTAGGCACTATCCCAATACAAACACCAGCAATATTCAAGAAGAGCCTGAGAGCTACAAATAGAGATGACTGAAGGCTTGGGGTGTGTATCTACTGACACACATAAAACAGGAGTCCCTAAGCAATCACATACCTCCTACCCCAACATGCAGCTGCACTGACAAGTAGGGCTGTCAAGCGATTAAAAAAATTAATTGCGATTAATCACACTGTTAAACAATGGGTTTCAGAGTAACAGCCGTGTTAGTCTGTATTCGCAAAAAGAAAAGGAGTACTTGTGGCACCTTAGAGACTAACCAATTTATTTGAGCATAAGCTTTCGTGAGCTACAGCTCACTTCATCAGATGCATATCGTGGAAACTGCAGCAGACTTTACATATACACAGAGAATATGAAACAATACCTCCTCCCACCCCACTGTCCTGCTGGTAATAGCTTATCTAAAGTGATCATCAGGTGGGCCATTTCCAGCACAAATCCAGGTTTTCTCACCCTCCACCTCCCACACAAATTCACTCTCCTGCTGGTGATAGCCCATCCAAAGTGACAACTCTTTACACAATGTGCATGACAATCAAGTTGGGCTATTTCCTGCACAAATCCAGGTTTTCTCACATCCCCCCCACCCCCATACACACACAAACTCACTCTCCTGCTGGTAATAGCTCATCCAAACTGACCACTCTTCAAGTTTAAATCCAAGTTAAACCAGAACATCGGGGGGGGGGGGTAGGAAAAAACAAGAGGAAACAGGCTACCTTGCATAATGACTTAGCCACTCCCAGTCTCTATTTAAGCCTAAATTAATAGTATCCAATTTGCAAATGAATTCCAATTCAGCAGTTTCTCGCTGGAGTCTGGATTTGAAGTTTTTTTGTTTTAAGATAGCGACCTTCATGTCTGTGATTGCGTGACCAGAGAGACTGAAGTGTTCTCCGACTGGTTTATGAATGTTATAATTCTTGACATCTGATTTGTGTCCATTTATTCTTTTACGTAGAGACTGTCCAGTTTGACCAATGTACATGGCAGAGGGGCATTGCTGGCACATATCACATTGGTGGATGTGCAGGTGAACGAGCCTCTGATAGTGTGGCTGATGTTATTAGGCCCTGTGATGGTGTCCCCTGAATAGATATGTGGGCACAATTGGCAACGGGCTTTGTTGCAAGGATAAGTTCCTGGGTTAGTGGTTCTGTTGTGTGGTATGTGGTTGTTGGTGAGTATTTGCTTCAGGTTGCGGGGCTGTCTGTAGGCAAGGACTGGCCTGTCTCCCAAGATTTGTGAGAGTGTTGGGTCATCCTTTAGGATAGGTTGTAGATCCTTAATAATGCATTGGAGGGGTTTTAGTTGGGGGCTGAAGGTGACGGCTAGTGGCGTTCTGTTATTTTCTTTGTTAGGTCTGTCCTGTAGTAGGTAACTTCTGGGAACTCTTCTGGCTCTATCAATCTGTTTCTTTACTTCTGCAGGTGGGTATTGTAGTTGTAAGAAAGCTTGACAGAGATCTTGTAGGTGTTTGTCTCTGTCTGAGGGGTTGGAGCAAATGCGGTTGTATCGCAGAGCTTGGCTGTAGACGATGGATCGTGTGGTGTGGTCAGGGTGAAAGCTGGAGGCATGCAGGTAGGAATAGCGGTCAGTAGGTTTCCGGTATAGGGTGGTGTTTATGTGACCATTGTTTATTAGCACTGTAGTGTCCAGGAAGTGGATCTCTTGTGTGGACTGGACCAGGCTGAGGTTGGTGGTGGGATGGAAATTGTTGAAATCATGGTGGAATTCCTCAAGGGCTTCTTTTCCATGGGTCCAGATGATGAAGATGTCATCAATATAGCGCAAGTAGAGTAGGGGCTTTAGGGGACGAGAGCTGAGGAAGCGTTGTTCTAAATCAGCCATAAAAATGTTGGCATACTGTGGGGCCATGCGGGTACCCATAGCAGTGCCGCTGATCTGAAGGTATCACAGTATGCCAACATTTCTTACAACTTTTCATGCCTTTACAACATTTCATGCCAAGCTTTCTTACAACTACAATACCCACCTGTAGAAGTAAAGAAACAGATTGATAGAGCCAGAAGAGTTCCCAGAAGTTACCTACTACAGGACAGACCTAACAAAGAAAATAACAGAACGCCACTAGCCGTCACCTTCAGCCCCCAACTAAAACCCCTCCAATGCATTATTAAGGATCTACAACCTATCCTAAAGGATGACCCAACACTCTCACAAATCTTGGGAGACAGGCCAGTCCTTGCCTACAGACAGCCCCGCAACCTGAAGCAAATACTCACCAACAACCACATACCACACAACAGAACCACTAACCCAGGAACTTATCCTTGCAACAAAGCCCGTTGCCAATTGTGCCCACATATCTATTCAGGGGACACCATCACAGGGCCTAATAACATCAGCCACACTATCAGAGGCTCGTTCACCTGCACATCCACCAATGTGATATATGCCATCATGTGCCAGCAATGCCCCTCTGCCATGTACATTGGTCAAACTGGACAGTCTCTACGTAAAAGAATAAATGGACACAAATCAGATGTCAAGAATTATAACATTCATAAACCAGTCGGAGAACACTTCAATCTCTCTGGTCACGCAATCATAGACATGAAGGTCGCTATCTTAAAACAAAAAAACTTCAAATCCAGACTCCAGCGAGAAACTGCTGAATTGGAATTCATTTGCAAATTGGATACTATTAATTTAGGCTTAAATAGAGACTGGGAGTGGCTAAGTCATTATGCAAGGTAGCCTGTTTCCTCTTGTTTTTTCCTACCCCCCCCCCCCCCGATGTTCTGGTTTAACTTGGATTTAAACTTGAAGAGTGGTCAGTTTGGATGAGCTATTACCAGCAGGAGAGTGAGTTTGTGTGTGTATGGGGGTGGGGGGGATGTGAGAAAACCTGGATTTGTGCAGGAAATAGCCCAACTTGATTGTCATGCACATTGTGTAAAGAGTTGTCACTTTGGATGGGCTATCACCAGCAGGAGAGTGAATTTGTGTGGGGGGGTGGAGGGTGAGAAAACCTGGATTTGTGCTGGAAATGGCCCACCTGATGATCACTTTAGATAAGCTATTACCAGCAGGACAGTGGGGTGGGAGGAGGTATTGTTTCATATTCTCTGTGTATATATAAAGTCTGCTGCAGTTTCCACGATATGCATCTGATGAAGTGAGCTGTAGCTCACGAAAGCTTATGCTCTAATAAATTGGTTAGTCTCTAAGGTGCCACAAGTACTCCTTTTCTTTTTACCGTTAAACAATAATAGAATACCATTTATTTAAATTTTTTTGGATGATTTCTACATTTTCAAATATATTGATTTAAATTATAACAGAATACAAAGTGTACAGTGCTTACTTTGTATTTATTTGATTACAAGTATTTGCACTGAAAAATAAAATAAATAGTATTTATCAATTCTCCTTATAAAAGTACTGTAGTGCAATCTCATCATGGAAGTTGAGCTTACAAATGTAGAATTATGTACCAAACAACTGCATTAAAAAATAAAACAGTGTAAAATGTTAGAGCCTGCAAGTCCACTCAGTCCTACTTTTTGTTCAGCCAATTGCTCAGACAAACAAGTTTGTTTATATTTGCAGGAGATAATGCTGCCTGCTTCTTGTTTACAATGTCACCTGAAAGTGAGAACGGGTATCGTCATGGCATTGTTGTAGCTGGCGTCACAAGATATTTATGCGCCAGATGCGCTAAAGATTCATATGTTCCTTAATGCTTCAATCACCAATTCCAGGGGACATGTGTCCATGCTGATGACGGGTTCTGCTCGATAACAATCCAAAGCACCGTGGACCAATGCATGCTCATTTTCATTATCTGAGTCAGATGCCACCAGCAGAAGGTTGTTTTTCTTTTTTGGTGGTTCGGGTTCTGTAGTTTCCACATCGGAGTGTTGCTCTTTTAAGATTTCTGAAAGCATGCTCCACACCTCATCCCTCTCAGATTTGGAAGGCACTCCAGATTCTTAAACCCTGGGTCGAGTGCTGTAGCTATCTTTAGAAATCTTGCATTGGTACCTTCTTTGTGTTTTGTCAAATCTGCAGTGAAAGTGTTCTTAAAATGAACAACATGTGCTGGGTCACCATCCAAGACTGCTAGAACATGAAATATATGGTAGAATGCTGGTAAAACATAGCAGGGGACATACAATTCTCCCCCAAGGAGTTCAGTCACAAATTTAATTAATGCTTTTTTTTTTTTTAAATGAGCGTCATCAGCATGGATGCATACCCTCTGGAATGGTGGCTGAAGCATGAAGAGGAAAATGAATGTTTAGCATATCTGGCATGTAAATACCTTGCAATGTCGGCTACAAAAGTTCTGTCTTAACGACTGGCTGAACAAGAAGTAGAAATGAGTGGACTTGTAGGCTCTGAAGTTTTACATTGATTTTTTTTTTGTTACATAACTGTATTAAAAATCAAAACAATCTCCATTTGTAAGTTGCACTTTCAAGACAAAGATTGCACTACAGTACTTGTATGACATGAATTGAAAAATACTATTTCTTTTATCATTTTTATAGTGCAAATATTGGTAATCAAAAATAATATACACTTTGATTTCAATTACAACACAGACTACAATAAGAAAAGGAGAACTTGTGGCACCTTAGAGACTAACAAATTTATTTGAGCATAAACTTTCGTGAGCTACAGCTCACTTCATGCTCAAATAAATTTGTTAGTCTCTAAGGTGCCACAAGTACTCCTTTTCTTTTTGCGAATATAGACTAACATGGCTGCTACTCTGAAATAGACTACAATATATATGAAAATGTAGAAAAACATCCAAAATATTTAATAAATTTCAACTGGTATTCTATTGTTTAACAGTGCAATTAAAACTGTGATTAATTTTTTAAATCACGATTAATTTTTTTTTTGAGTTAATCACGTGAGTTAACTGATTAATTGACAGCCCAACTGACAAGCCTTTCCTTAACATAAGGATACCCTTATGCCCCCGCCTAGCCACCGCTGGAACAGCGTCCTCCTGCTCCTGGCCCATACCTCATATTCAATGGCCAGGTCTGTGTGATCATCAATGTCCACTTTCGCCATCAGCACCTTCCCCTGCTGCTTGGCCACCATCTTCTCTAACCTGGGGCCCAGGATCTTGCAGGGGCCACACCACCTCACAGGGAAGAAAAAGAACAGGCATTACACAAGAAACTGCTAGGCATCCATAGTTTGATTCACACCATTCATGGTATTTCACAGGCAACCTGATCACCACCTAACCCCTCCTCCCTACACTGACCTTTACACTATGGGAAATTACCACAATTTAAACACCAAGGGTGAACATTAACCAACCGCTTTTGCAATCGTTAGACTCAGAATCACCGTCAGAAAGTAACACAGGTTCTGAGACGGTCTTCGCTATGGAGCCTATGTTGGCATAGCCCCTTAGTGTAGACACAGCCTACTCTGAGGGTATGTCTACACTACAACAGCACAGGTACAGTGCTGCTGCTGTAACGTAGATGCTTCCAACATGGACAGAAGGGTGTTTTCTGTCAATGTAGATAATCCATCTTTCAGAAGCAGCAGCTACGTCGATGGACAAATTCTTCCATCAAACTAGCTGTGTCTACAGCTAGGTCGACTTAACTATGCTGCACAGGGGTGACAGTTTTCACAGCCCTGAGTGATGTAGCTAGGTCAACCTAAGTTTCAGGTGTAGACCAGGCCTGACAAAAGGAGTTTTTCTCTTGGTATAGGAACACCACCTCCCTGAATGACATCAGCTAAGCCAACACAAGCCCACTTCTGTTGACATAGCTGCATCTACACTGGGGATTTTGTCAGCAAAGCTATGCCACTCAGGGGTGTGGGTTTTTGATACCCCTGACCAACACAGCTATGCCAACAAAACTATTAAGCATAGACCAAGCCTGGATTGCAACACAGTTTAAAGAGAGGCTTCCATAAGAAATAATTAAATCAGGGGAAGATGAGAAGAGGCTAATATTCAGTGTTAGCCCATTACTCTTGAAACACCTCAGTCTCCAAAGTGGTTGCTGTGTTTACCTAAGGGCTCTGTTTCACAGCAAAATCACTGTCACTGAGAGGTTGTCTCTATTTAAAAAAAAGAAAAAAACCACAACAACAGACACTCCCTGTCCCAAACTCTGGTATTAGCAAGAGTTTGAACAGAAGCTATTGGTGCTAATCAAAGTGCTGAGCTCTTCCTCTCACTGCACTTGGAGTCATACTGCCCAGCTTACACTGATCTCAATCCCTCCTACCCTCACAAAGAAAAGACTAATAAGTCCCAAACCCTTACATCATGCTTTAGATTGAAACCACAGCTGATTTTGCTCCCTATGCTACCCCCAATAGCTTTTGGTCTCTTTATCTGAGGACATACAAATTGATCCTCCTTCTCACGGCCCCAGTCATCATTAGTTTCCATTTCAGTCTGTCGCTCTTGTCCATTTAGATTGAGAGTTTTCCAGACTCTATGCTCTGTGTTTGTATAGGACCAAGCAAAAAAGGGGGCCTTTATGTTGCTTGGGGACACTAGGTGCCACCAGACACAAATGAGACAGAAAATTATTACTACTATAATTTAGCAGATAACATCTTGGATCTATTTCCATTGTTAGTCAATGGCAAAATCTTTATCAATGCCAACTGCTGATGTTAGCAAAAGCCTTTGCCAATACCAACTCATTGCTACTGGTGAAAGTCTTTTCTCAGTGTAAACAGCATTCAGAAAAATGGGACAGACATTATATAATTTGATTATAGATGAGACTATGAACTTCTCAGCAACTACTTCTGGTCACCTGGGAACTAGTAGCTGCTAAAGAAAACATGAAGGTAACAAGAGGAGTATTTGGAATGATTTAAAAATTGCATGGAGATTAATTTGGAGGACACAGATCACTTGTAATACACAGCTTTCATGCAGCCATTTGTTCTAGTTGTCTGTTTGGGCCTAAATGTCAATAAAGAAAACATAACGAGCTTGTGCTGCACATTTAATGCTAGCAAGTATCCTTATGACACAGTAAGAAGAGAACCTCATGAGCCATAATGGGAGAGAGCTGAACTGTAGGGCAGTAAAATGTAGCAATAAAATAGATTCTGGTGTTTGTCGCTGTCAGACTGTGGGCTGAAAAAGGTGGAAGCCAAAATAATATTAAGTAAATAAAAAGCTTACTAAGACCGGGGTTGTTATGCGTGTTCATTCTGTTACTGTGATGAAGTGGGAATCTTCTGTAATATTCTTATGAATGATATACATGACAGTGACTTACTTGAGTAGGGATTGGCACCCCATAGGTGTAGAGCAGTAGACATGAGGTGTTGGGTCACCTAACTGCCTGGGGCAGTATGAATGGGTCCTTGAAGGACTGGCCAACACTGACCCATATCAGTGAAGGATTCAGAAAGACTATGGTAATCCCAACAACTGAACAATTGACAATGATCCACAGGAACTCCAGCAGGCGCAACATGTGAATTCAGCAGGAGGAAGACAATGGACCAAGAGAGGAGAAGATGCTAAGATACAAGCTGGTCTTTGGAGAGACATGGGATTGACAGGCGAAGAGACAAAAACATGGAGAGAGAGTGGAAACGGATTCCACAGCCGCTTTGCTGGCTGATTGCACTGGCTCGGCCAGTATGAATTATGTCTTAGCATAGAGACTTAAAGGTTAACTTAAGGACTTTCCAGTGCTGTGTTACAGTTGACTAATAAAACCTACTCTGTTTGGAAAAGGCTGCCTGGTGTCACTGCAAATATTGCTGAGGTGCACTGGTTCTGGAAGACAGGAAATGTCTCTGATAACGAGTTATCTAAGTTGGATTTGCTGAGTAGAGCTCAAGAGCCCAGGTGCTCAGTTTTGGAGGCACTGAAGCCGTGTGGCCTACCTTTAAGGAAGAATGGGCACCCTTCAGGATCTGGCACACTGAAAAGGTTCCTCTGTGTGTGTGTGTGTGGGGGGGGCAACAACAATGCAGGGTCACGTGCCCCCCCCATATTTCTACCAGCGTTTGCCAGCCCTGCTCTGTCACATGGGGTGGCTGGACCCCATCCCTGCCCAGCAGCTGCTGGGGGATCCGGTAAGCTGAGCTCTGTGGGGAGAGGAAGGAGCAACAGCTGGGAGCTGCAGGGAGGGGCCACTGCTATGGGGGGGACCTGCTTGGTGGAGTGCCATGACTCGAGCTGTTCTGGGGGCAGCCAAATATTTAAACTGTGTCCTCTCCTCTCCCCACCCCAATCAGCAGGTATAGGTCATCTCTGCATGCAAGGGACTGTTTAAAGCTGGGCATAGCACAGATGCTATGGATCCATAACAATGACATAATCTATGTTAACATCTTGGTGAAATACTATAAGCGTTATGTTTTGTATACAGGTATTGGTAGCATTCTGTATTGTTGACCAAACTTGCTAAAACCTTACAGAGAAATACTCTTGAGTTTAGTGTGTTTATGTCTGCACTACGAAACCGATGCCAGCACAGTCCCCTAGTGCAGAAGCAGCCTACATGAGAGAAGATTTTCTGGTGGTGTAGGAACACAACCTCCCTGAACGACAATAGCTATGTCAACAGAAAAACTTCCTTCAGCTGCCTTTACACTGGAGTTTTATCGGCTTAGGTGTGTCAGTCAGGGGTGTGATTTTTCCACTCCCATGAGCAATCCAGCTATGCTGATATAACTTTTAAGCATAGACAAAGTTTAATTCTTTGTGTCACGCAACAGCTTCTGAATGCTGCATTCAATCAATTCCAAAACTCCAGGGAACGTTCTAAGCATCAGTAGCCAGAACTCTATTGATTTGGGGGGCGGAGAGGGGGAAATAAATAAATCAGAAAACCAGAAGGGGCATTGCGGGGGACACCTGAAGCCCTGCCAGCTCTTTACCCAGTCATAACAACTTCTCCAATTGTCTACAGCTCAAAAGAACTGGTTGATGGTAGCCATTAATGTCTTCTAGCATAACATACTCTGTCTCATCTCTGTTCATTCTCCCAATAGAATTAAACACATTGACATCCTGAATGACTTCTCTCCCAGAAAGAAAAATAACAGTGGAGGAAACAGGACTGTGCACACAGCCTCTGGCATGGTGGGGGAGGAGAATGGGGGACCCTGGTAGGTGGGGGAGGAGAATGGGGCACACAGAACCCTTGGTGGTTGGGGAGGGAGACTGAGGGACCCTGGTATGTGAGGAGGGAGAAAGGGAGACACAGAGAGCCGCTAGTTTGGGAGGGAAGGTGGGAATAGGGGGCATGGGGTAATGAGGGTGCACACAGAATTCCTGCAATGGTGGGAGAATGGGTGAGAGAGTAATGGGGGACACACAAAACCCCTGCTGAGGGGGAGGCTGGGGAATGCTTTGGAATGAGTGGAGGGGATAATGGGGGACATGGAGAAAAGGGGCCACACAGAGTGTCTGTCATATAGGGAAATGGGAATAGAGAGCTGCTGGAATGGGGGGGTTGGGCCGAGGGAAATGAGGGGAACACAGAAACCTTTTGCTGATATGGCTTATTCTGTTCTAGGAACAGGTATGAATTATACCAATAAAAGTACTTTCGTGTGGGTAGAAGCTGTCTCTCCACTGGGAGGGTTTGCCGGTATATCTATGCCAGCAAACATGCTTAAGTGTAGTGCTGTTATGAGGCCAGGTCTCTCCCTACATGGATCACAAAGCACTTCAAAAAGATAGGAAGGCACTCTTATCCCTATTTACAGAGGCAGAAACCAAGGCAAAGAGAAGGCAAGTAATTTGCCCAAAGGCACAGTAGCAGAGGCTAAATAGTGAAGAGTGTTACTTGTAGGATGTAAGAGTGAGAGAGAGAAAGGACACTCCAGAGGGGCTCACTGCTCCACACCCAATACTCACTGTGCATGAAAATCTACCACCACCGGCTTCTGGCTGTTCACAACTCTGTCCTGGAAGTCAGACCCATCCTGGATGTTAAAGGTGGCCCTGCAGACAGGTGTGGTAGAAAATGTCCTAATGGAAGCAGGCACAGTGATCTGGGTAAGAGGGACAAGTGATCTAGGGTAGCATGGTGCTGCTGACACCTTGGAGAGGATCGACACAGGCGGCACAGAATGCTTTTTGGGGGAGATGGATAGAAACCTCCTCAGCGCGAGCCTCTGGGCCATCTGTTTAATGAAGGGGAAAAGGAATTTGGGATCAGCCCATGCCATGGCGGAAAGGAGAGCGGAAAAACAGCATTTCTGGGTATTATGCTTCTGAACAGCTCTCCAGCCCCAGCAATTCCACTGCTGCTTTCCTCCCGGTTCCTACAGCTCAGCCAATGCCGGCCCCCCCCCCCCGATCATGCCAGCCCTCCCCACAAGTGCTCCTTCTCCATGCCCTGCCGCCCCCTCTCTGCCATGCCAGCCTCCCAGTGCTCCTCCCTCTTATCCACAACCCCCTACCATCACAGCCCCTGCCCCCCCATGTCCTGCGCTCCCCCTCCCCCCCGTGCCCCCATGTCCTGCGCTCCCCCTCCCCCCCGTGCCAGCCCTGCCCCCCATGTCCTGCGCTCCCCCTCCCCCCCGTGCTAGCCCTGCCCCCCATGTCCTGCGCTCCCCCTCCCCCCCGTGCCAGCCCTGCCCCCCATGTCCTGCGCTCCCCCTCCCCCCGTGCCCCCATGTCCTGCGCTCCCCCTCCCCCCCGTGCTAGCCCTGCCCCCCATGTCCTGCGCTCCCCCTCCCCCCGTGCCCCCATGTCCTGCGCTCCCCCTCCCCCCCGTGCCAGCCCTGCCCCCCATGTCCTGCGCTCCCCCTCCCCCTGTGCCCCCATGTCCTGCGCTTCCCCGGCCCCCATGCCAGCTCTACCTCCCCGTACCAGCCCTGCCACCGTGCTCTGCTCCCCCTGCTCTGCGCTCCCCCCGCCAGCGTGCCAGCCCTGCCGTACCCCTCCCTCACTCACTCCCCCCCTCCCCTCCGGCGCAGTCACCCCGCGCGCTGGGCCCGGGGTCCCCCACTCACCTTCTCGGCGGCGGAGGTGACGCAGACGCTACCGAGGAGCAGATTGGCTGGGGCGGCCGAGGCGCTCCAGGAGCGCAGGGCGACCCTGAACAATGGATTGGCTGAGGAAAGCCAATCTGTCACAGCTTCGCGCTGATTGGCCCTTGAACAGCAACTCCGGGCCGCTGTTTTCTAGTCCTGGAACATGATTGGCTGGCGAAGATGTCCTTCAGGCCCCTGCGTGTAGTTCTAGGCTTTGGTTGGCTACCTTTAGAATACAGGGTGGGCTCCTGGGTGCTGATTGGCTGCTGAGAAGGGGTGTTCAATAGTATGACCGTTCTACCGTCCTCCACCCGCTGCGCCCATGAAGGGCCGAGCTCGGCAGTGCCTCCCCCCCGCCCATCCCGTGAGCCTAGGGCGCGCGCGGGCTGGCTCCTGCACGAAGGGGGCAGCTGGTGCCCCTTGCCCGGCGTCACAGCGCAGACCCTGCGTGCCCTGGTGTGGGCCTGCACCTTGCTGGGGTGACCAGATAGCAAGTGTGGAAAATCAGGCGGGGGGGGGGGGTAACACAGACGCCTGCATAAGACAAAGCCCCAGTTATCAGCACTGCCCCGCTAAAATCGGGACATCTGGCTACCATACACCGTGCCCCTGCGAGGCCACTGCCAACCAGCTCAGAGCCATGGGTCAGCGAATCCAGAAGGCTTTTGAGAGGCGGCTCCTGGTCACTGCGACTAAACAGCTGAAAGAGGAGTAGCGGATCCATTGCTGCTGTTGCTTAATTCACCCTGCTCCTTCTTTAAGATTTAGACCTAGAAACGTGGGCCTGGATGCATCAGTCAGGACTGGGACCCCCTTGTGCTAGATGTACAAGCATACATTATGGTCAAATTCAAGTGTTTCAAAATCATGAGTCAGGTCCTAAAAATAATGAAAGTGGCTGAACAATCACAAGTGATTTTGTTTTTCAATATATATTGGATTCTTTTTATTTCCCTTTGGGGTTCTGAGCCTTGTTTTCAAGCTTTGTTTCACAACTATGACTTTCACTGATTAAAAAGTATGTTGCAATTCTCATGCAGACTCTTGAGTTCAGGAGATGGAGATTTAAGAAAAACAAAACCTCCATAGAACACCCACACTCCCACATTAAATGATGTGGACAACCCAAAAGTGTCATTTTTCCTTATGAGTCAGTACAGACTCTAGTACCCCACCACAGTGGTGTGCAGCATCACAAGTGCAGAATGGCCACTGTGTTTCAGATTGGGTCCAAGGCAATTTAGGATGATGTGAATATCAGATGATTATCATCCCCCCTATTGTCTTTGTGCCAACAGACTGATAAGCCAACCCTTAGCCTACTACCTCACTGTACATTGAAGTTGCTACTGGCAGTGATTTCTGCTACAAGGTACAAAAAGGCAAAAATTTTCAAGCCAATGATAGTCATTACCACAAATAAAATCTTGCTAATTGTGGCACCTTCATTCTATCCCTGTTTATTCACCTGACAGATGGCAAGAACAGTCTTACCATATTGTTTTCAGGTGTTTTTGTGGCCCACTGCTTTACAATGGGTACAAGCTGGGGTAGTAACAAAGCAAAATCATCCCAGTTTTGTGCAGTGAGCTCTCGTAGTCCCTGCTAGTTGCAATACAGCAACATCCCACTACTTTGGAAACAACACAATCTATTCTCGGTCTTTGTTAAACTAAAAGATCTAAAAACTGTCAAAGGGCAGGTGGGGTGGGAACTGTCTGTTGGGGTCCCAGAGCATGGCCACTAGTTAAGTCAAGGGGATGGAAGACCATGAGTGACGAGGAAGTCTCTTTGCTCTAGCGACTGAGGTGCCCTTCTCAACCCCCCTTCACAGAATTCAGTCCTGGCTGGCCTGAGAAAGCCCGTGTACTCCCCAAATAATGCTGCAGCTGCAGATAGAGCTGTTTTTTGTAGGTTTTGCTGGCACCAAATTAGGATAATGGCAGGAATCAGCTACAAGGCCATAACCGCTTATTTGCCTCATTAATCGCAAGGCTAAGCAGACTGTGCTGTTGTTTTGAATTGCTAAAATGCTTGTTAAAGGTTGCCGGAGAAAGTATTGTTGTAACCCATATAAGGCAAAGCAGTTTTACGTGGCTGATGTGTAATGCAAGAGAGATAAGGAGTATAAAGGTATGTGACTCTGCCTGCTCAGTGTGCAGGATTTGAGATTCTTTTCTCTCTGTACCTTCTTTAGAGCTCCAAATAAACTTTTCTGCTTCTCCACCCCATTGTGTTTATTGGGTTACACACACCAGGCAATGAACCCCTGCTGTTGCTTGCCTCTGGCACTGGGTGCCAGCAACATGTCTTTCACAGCATTGTGGGGGAAAGGCTTTTTAAAAACACTGAGCTTAGATGAAAGGTGTTGTTGGATCAACAGCTTTGAAGACTGAAGGCACCTCTTTAGTCTCAGCTAGAGCAGCGGTCAGTCACTCACTCACACACACCCCCTTTCTAGAGCACAGTGTTTGTGAGTGGGCCAAATTTGGGCTGTGCTGGGTGAGGACTGTGTGTTGCTCCTGTGTCCCAGAGGGTGAGAGCAAAGGCAGTGCTGTGATTGGGGAGGGTAAATGGCACTGGTCAGATAAGTATTAGCCTTACAGTTTATTTGTCCGACAAGCTCCTTTTGTCCAAAACCTGTTGAACTAGATTAAAAAAGGATAGAACCCCATAGCAAGCATATGGGGGTAGGATGTAAGAGTGGCTTGTTTTGCTGTTAATTGCTTTTCTCAGATCACTAGTCAGTCTACCTTTGCATACTTTGAATCCTTTACTCCCTTTATGGGTCGGATCTAAAGCTCACTGAAGTTTGTAGAAAAACTCCTATTGAGTCTCATGGTTATGGCCATACCTGCATGTATACCTATCTCCTCTGAGCAAAGGGTTAAAAAGCCAACAGGGGGAGCGGTGTAAATATTTCTTTAAACTGCACTGGAAGAATATAACCATACAAAACCTATACAACCAATTACAACAGGCAGTAATCCACTTCAACAGGAGATACAATAAAATTAAATTGAGCATCGGTATTAAAATGAAGTTCTGCTATGAAAAGTCATTACAAAAATGGCACCATGGAAGTTTGTGTTTCTTGCTCCTTTGTGACGTCCAGATCCAACTTGTCTGCTTTACAAGTAGAATGGTTTTCCCGACTACCATTCCTGCCTGGGATCCCAGAGGGACAATGGATTTGGATTGGTTCAAGTGCCACCAAAGATGAAGTTAGGACTTAACAAATGTTATTGATTACGTGAGAGTCAGAATGAATCATGCCCATTCTCTCAACTGTTCTGGCTCTGCATGGGTAGCAGGAGTAAACAGTAAAACCTTCTGACATTGAAGTTAACAGATCTGATTCAGACACACAACAGGGAGCGCACAGGTGGAGAAGATGATACCATTTTAAGTCACTTTTCAGAGCAGAACTGCAATCTAAGGCAACCCACACGCTAGGAATTTATAGTCTTACGATCTTGAGTGGGGATACTACAGAGCGTGCTTTGTGTGTGTGTGCACGCATGCATGTGCGTACAGTGGGCCTGCTCTTGGCTTTAGTATTTCATAGACAATGAAACTGAACCTTTAGGTCAGACAGGCGCGTTAGCATTCTTACTGGCCCTCCTAATTCTACCCCCCTTGGATAGTCCACATGTAAGAAGCCCATGGTGAGTTTTGTGGGCTGCTTGGTGAGTACAGACTGTTCAACCATCTCCCTCTGGGCCAGATTCACATCCGGTGAAAATGGATGTAGTTCCATTAAAGAGAGAGAGTGGAGCAATAACAATTTACACCTTCTGAGATGCCAACCCTGTTTCTCCCGGTAGCAGCTACTAAGAGGATCCTTTGACAGCAGCAGCATTGTCACCAGTGTTCCCAGTTAAGAGTGACACTCCTTTCAATACCTCACTCATCTCAGTGCTCCCCAGCCTCCAGCAGCAAAGAGCTATAGGAACTGGGTCTTTATAGGAAGCGAAAGAAAATTTAAGGGGTCCCTGGGAAAGGCTACTTAGGAATCAGCTGACGGGGAGGGAATATTCAGGTCCACCCTCTCCTCCACCCATCTTACCAGGAAGCACAAATGTAAGGTATTCTCATGGATATGGGGAGAGCAGGAAGCATATTCCCATCTGCCCCTCCTCTACCTCACAGAAATCATGGGGACAT
Organism: Lepidochelys kempii; assembly: GCF_965140285.1. Lineage (NCBI taxonomy): Eukaryota > Metazoa > Chordata > Testudines > Cheloniidae > Lepidochelys > Lepidochelys kempii. The sequence goes on from NC_136380.1 coordinate 257,606,074, forward strand.
AGGAAGACTGAGCTCAAACTCCTTGCTCTGATTAGTGGTTTCCAAGAAGTGAGAGGTCTGTGCCTATTAGGGAAGGAGCAATAAAATGCAGACAATTTACCATACAACATCTGAAAGCTATAAATAGAAACATCTGGGAAGAAAACTAGGAATACACATTTTAACTGGAGTGAAATGCACAGGAAGCTTTTTGGAAGGACATAGAGCAAATAGGACAGATATTTTGCTAAAAAATACAGGGACTATCCCTTCTAAATAGGAGCAGCTGGCACAGAATACCAACTCCACCAAGTAAAGGAATGGATAGGGTAGCAGGGCTAATTTAGTGACAGTTCACATTGGGTCTAGGCTTCCTAGGCTAGCTGCTCACCATTAGAGAGGGAGATGGCTTTTGGGACCCGTGTCCATGCAGTGACATTATATTGCCCTGCACTAAAACTAAATATACTGGCATGCACCTCATTGTCTCTATCAAAGGGCACGAAAAACTTTGCTTCTGAAGGTATCGCTTCTGAATTCAGTGGACATACAAATCTTCAAGTATACACGAGAATGTGCTGGACACAACATCCAATGATCAGTCTCCAACCTGCCCTCAAGACATGTAACTGTGTCACATCAAAACCGAAAATATTTCATGGTAAGCCATCTATGCATCTCTTCTCTCTTTCTCTCCCCATATCTTTGATCCCCAAATGTTGCCCCAGACATTGGTCCATAAGATAAATACAACACTGTCTTCAAGCACCGTGGGCTCTGCAGGGACAAAGGAGAAGCCTCCGCCTCACTGAATCTCAGCTTCTAACTTATCCTCCACAGCACATCAGGCCCATCAGTCACAACAGATCTGAGCAGGTCTTTGGCAATATGTGGACAGCTGGAGGGATGGGCAGGAAGCCAGTGTCACATGAAAGAGGTTGGAATCTTGCTGCAGATGTGTGTTACAGTATTGTCACAACAGTCCCCATGGGTTTCAGTATGAATTGGGAAAGGTTAAAATTCATCCTTGGTATTCACAAGATGATGTAGGGGGCTACCTGGTATCATGTGATCCTTCAGCAACTGGTCACATGAACCTCTCTGGCCACCAAGCAGTTCATCTGTAGAGTGCATAACAGTGTGGTCCTCCAGTAGGCCGGCTTCCACTGCATGGTGCCTAAGTCTTTTGTTACCCACAAGCCCTTGCATTCGCAGGTATCCCTGCTGACAAAAGGGAGGCAGCTTCCGGTGAGTCAGAGCAAACAGGAAACAGGACTCTACAAATAAAAACAAAAAAAGATTATGTAGAGATGCTCCGTAAATGCTTAATAATTCAGGGTCTCCCAACAAGTCAATCATTCGGAACCAAAAAAATAAAGGTCAGGGACAGTGACAGCACTTCGCCAGCAAGCACCCTGACTTGATTAATCCAGAGTAATTAACTGTCTCCCGCAGAATCTGTAAATTCAGAGACGGAGGAACAGAATTTGAGGTCGAAACCTGGTTCTTCAATTTGGTAGCTCAGAGGTGCTTCTCTCTATGGCCCCATGAAATTCATATATAGGTTTCCCAACCCAGGAGGTGAGAGACTAGTTTTCCAGCTTTGGTATCACAGAGTTCTCATCTCTCATTCCACAAGCTGTCCCTACTGTTTCCAACTGAAAGCAGCTGTGGTGCTTGTCAGCACAAATCTCATTTCAGATGGAGGAGTGGGGAAGCTGCAGCCTGTGGGGTATTGAATCAAGACCTAGCATACACTCCCAGGAGAGAGGACCTGCCAAGGGGCACCCTGCTGTCCCTCTGCTTCTTGGGGCAATTAAGATCATAGGCTATTTTGGAATGGGTGAGCTCCTGATATGACCCAGCACTTCTTCCTGTTTCATGGAGTGCATCCAACTAGTAGTAAGATTTCCCAGCTGCCCAGTAGTCAGAGGGATCTTTCATGTTAACTAAACTGTTGGCCTGCTACTGTCCTATCTGAGTCAGATGCGTCTCCAAACCCCCATTGCCAGCTAGCGTCCAGCTTACCTGCAAAGAAGCTGCGCAGGTCAGTTTCCAGACAATTCTCCAGGAAGCGTCTAAGTGGGAGGATATGGGCATTTGGGGCAGTCCAGTCTGTCAGGAAATCCTCCACAATATGATGGACAGCATCTGGGCGGGGGAGAGGCCAGTCTGGAGGACAGAGCCTCATCTCACGCTCTGTTGACAGAACAGATCATATTAACAAAGGAGAAAATGTGCTTTTGTCCTCCTTTTCCAGAATCAAAATGGAATTCGGAAGAGCTCAAGGAGATGGGATGTTAACACTGCAACAGCTATTCCAGCTTCCACTCCTGGCCCCCTAACTTGCAACACTGCACCTCGTTCTGATCTGCAGCATGAATCTCAGCTATTCCAGTCCTGGACTGACTCTCAGCTCTGTCAATGCCCCTCACTCCTGGCCCTGCAGCATCCCCTGCTTTTCCAATCCCGGATGGACGCGGGGGCGCGCGCACACACACACACACACACACACACACGACACCCACCATTACTATTTTAGCTCTGATTCCTCTGAACCAGCCAGTCATGCCAAACTGTGCTTAGGCTTTATGTTATTATTAACCAAATTCACTTCCCTTGTGACCCATGCCAGAATCTGAAGCTAAGTCTCTGGAGGTGAAATGTCAACACTCTAATCTTTGGATCCTCCTAGGGAAATTCATTGTGTGCATTTTTATTTGCTTTGATGTTACGCTGCTTTTAAATCTTGCTCTTGGCTTCCTTCATCAGAGCTGGGGGTTCTCCTGTCAGTATATGATGTCTCAGAGATGGGTAAACCACAGGAGAGCAGTTGACTTTTGGCAACAACACTAGGCACCGCAGTACTTACACAACTCAGAAGTCACATGGCACCAGACAAAGGAAAACCATGCACATCGCTTCCATGGGATACCGGATTCTTCTGGACAGTTGAAATGTTTCCTCAACACCCCTTTTCTGGAACCAAACTTGAGGTTTCAACCACCATCTAGCCACTTGTCACAGTTTCAGGGTAAACACACCTGTATTTCCCTCTCTGTGGTCCCTCGAGGGCACCCACTTAAAGATTTCGGTCTCCCAACTCCCACCTCTCCTGGGCAGTCTCACTCAGTTCTGACCGGGGTTTTTAGGCTGCACAGCAACTTGATCTCCACTGCAATATCTCCAGAAAGCCAGTCTGCCCAAATAGCCAGCATCTGCACTTTGCCTTCTCTCTGAGGGCTATTACCAGTGTATTGCCAGCAGTTACAAGTCACTACACAGCTCCCTCCAAGCAATCACATTTATTCTGAAGGTAAAAGCATTACAGAGAAAGCACATAAAGACAATAAAAGAACCTACACACATGCTTAAGAGCCTACCAGAGGTCACCCCCGAACTCCCAACACAGGACTCTGGTAGATGTCAGTTCTTCAAACCCCACAACTGGGTTTTTCCTGTGGTTACCCGTTCATATCAGTCTTTAGACCAGAATGAAGGCCCTGAATCGGTTTAAGCTTGGGCTATTTATCCAAAAGTCCTTTATTTGTCTGTTGGTCAGTGGATTTGAACCAGACTATGTGAGCCTTCCCAGGAAGTGTTACTTCTCTAGAAATGTTATAATCAGTGATTTCCCTAAATCCTCCTCTACTGTGTTCACTTCCTGGAGGAGCTGTTGTAGCTCTTCTCTATCACACCCTTCCATGGAGCGTATACAATACTTGGCCCACAATGATACATAAACCATTTATGCACTTAATACAACTGGTCTCCCAAAGATATTGCAGGAAGTTGCCATATCTGACGTGACTTCTGTCTTCTGGATGACTGAAGAGCAGCGCTGATGAGTTCTACAGAAACTTCCCTTCCCTCTTCCATTTCTTTATTTTGTATTCTTATTATTTTTACTACTGTAGGGCCTAAGGGCCCTAGACATAGACCAGGACTTCACTGTGCCAGGTGCTGTACAAACAGACGATCCCTGACCCAAGAGGCTTACAAGGGTCAGACAAAAGACAACAAATGAATATACATAGATGGGGTGGGTGGGTTACAAGTACACCATTAGCACCTACAGTAGTGGCTAGTATACCACAGGGGAGCAACTTCAAAGAAGCAGGGGAAGTTGTCTAGGATAGACTCAAAATTCCCTCTTGTCCTGAACCATCCTTAACTTTCCATCTTGTATATATGGGATAATCAGGATACAAGGGTGAGGAGGGCTGCTTGTCAGCTTACCTGTGGGGAGTCGTTTGTAGTAATAAATAACAGGATGCAGGAAGTTAGACTGCCAGGCATGTTGTGCCTCCCCCACTGCTCGGTTGTAGTAGAAGACATCCTTGTCAGCCCCAGAAAAATTCTTCCCATACTCCATGATGACAACAAAGAGCCCGTTGTGGGCCTTTCTCCCTGTGTGCAATTCCAGCTCTGCCAGGATCCCGACTGGATACTCCTCCAGGTACTCAAATGCTGTGGCATTTCTAGGAGCCACAACCACATTCATGAGATCTTTCTACAAGGAACAATCTAACCAGCCAACAAGGGATTAAGGCAAATACATAGCACCCAATATATCCTCATAGGCTGAGGCCAATAAACGGTCATCAGATGGTAATGACTTTCAGTCATTATCCATCCAATTTGGACCAGACCTAGTGATGTAGGGATTTAAAAAGCTCAGTATCCTATTACAAGTCTCTATTATTTCCAGACAAAGGGACCCTTCTCCCCAGGGCTTAAATTCAGCCAAAGCCATCCGGTGCAGAGTCCTGGCGTACCCCATGGGGCTGGAGCCCCGAGCCCTGGGGCTCCGGGAAATATTTAAGCCCTGCTTCTCCCCATCCAAAACTGAGACAGCATATCTCATTGAAAGCTTTTCACCAGGGACATTCAAAGGGGAATCTAGGAATACAGTTTTGACTTCAGCAGGAGGTTTTGGTTTGTTTTAGCCCCCAAAGAGAAGGGACTTATTGATGAATCAGAGGGAATAATTACTCACTCACTCTCTCAGCAGAATGATGTCACCCAAGACACTGAACATCTGGTAGAGTCCAGACGCCTCATTCACCCGTTTGATGATGGAATTTGTCAGTTGTGTAATGGGGTAGACTGATGCTGGCCAGGGGACTCCGTGATGACGATGTTCCAACAAGTGATGGACAGCACGAGCTAAGACAGCAAGTCAAGAAAGAAAAGGCTCACTTTAAAATACAGCTCATACTTTTAAGATACTGAATCGCACAACAAGGAGACACATACAAGCAACATCATGACACACAAGATAGATTCTAGACTATAGCAAATCATGTGATCTCCACCTCAGCCAATCAGCACTAAGAATTCTCCCTAGGGTCACTCACACCCTGAGTGGACAGTCCTCAGAAAGCTGAGGTGATCCTAACCGGCTAGGAAGTAGGGGAGTTCTCTTAATGAATCATTTCATTAAGAGTGGCAGTCTCTCTCAAGTATAAGAATTTTCAAAAAATATTAAGGCCTCTGCCCAAAACTCTGCTCCATAAAACAGACCTCTCACCCACAACCAGTCACAAGACAATATACCTGATGGCAAGAACTTATGTATTGTGTTATATAAATAAGAGGTAGAAGGCAAGAGATAGGAAGACAAACTCACAAACAAAGACAAAAAACAAAAAATGACATAACAGATATGGGCCAAAAATCTTTTCCACAGCCTGTCCTTCACCCCATACCTTGCTATGCAATCACAAACTGGATATATCACATTCTCACAATGAGGACTGTGTGATATACTAAAGACTGAAGGTGATCTAGTAACATTCACTAATCCACTACTAGCCAGTGAATTGTTCCGTCCCACCTCAGCCCTTCTTTCCCAACTTTTGCCCATTCTGTACATCCAACGCTCACTTGTATATCGGAATCCATGGATAAAGCCCCCAGCAGATTTCCTGAAGTCGATAGAGTGGCTAGCAGCGCCCAGAACAAAGAGCCCCAGGGTGCCTCTTGACTCATAACTGGGTTTGATCAGAGGATACTTCTTCTTATTCCCTTTCCCTGGCATCAGCCTAAGAGATCTGGGTGCACAAAAGAGCAGATTAAGCCAGTCAGGAAGGGGAGATTTGAGGGTAGGTGGCTGAGCGTGTCTGGAGGGGCATAGGCTATGCTCTGGTCATTTTGAAAGATCTTGCTTCCTGCTTCCACTGCCCTCAGAAGGTTTTGTTCCTTCTCCAGCCAGGAGCACACAGGGAATTTTATTAGAAACCAAGAGTATCCATTTTAAGGTGGTTTTGGGTGGGGTCATATTTGGGTCTGAGCCACTTGACACAGTAACAACCCGTTTAAGAGGAAAGCAGAGTTACTGATATCATTTCCAGTCTGTATTATGAGATAAGCCAAGGCAGAGAGTGATGAGGATATGTGCTGAGGATGAAGACTAGAAAAAAGCTTCACTGTATGGATCTGTATCTGTACACCATGGATGCAGTCACCAGCTGACAATACTCACAGGACATCAGGGACTCAGGGCCTTCAGCTCCAGAGACATAGGCCTCTCCCCAGGGAGTCAAGGAAGCAGGTTTACAAATTCAAACTCCTCCACTCACTCAGGTCTGACATCCCATCTGTTAGAGGGCAGTGGTACATGCTCTCTCACACACCCACATACATAATCCACTTTCTCTGTTCCTGCCTCCTCCAGGCCCTGGTTCACCCTCACCTGTTGTAAATGGAGAAGTCAAACTTCCAACCCAGGCAGCGGATGACACGGTCGTAGGGTGCCCGGGTGGCAAAGTTGTCCAGCTCATCCTGTGGGAGAGTGATGGATTCTGCACCTGCACTGCTGTTGCTGTTCTCCAGATAGAATTTGAGAGTGATGTGCAGCTTCCCTTTCTTATCCTTGACAATAGCCAGATCTTCCAAGTCACCCTCCAGTAGCCCGTCCAAAGACTTCAGCTGGTATGTATCTAGAAGGCCATTGTTAATCGCTCTGAGAAACAGGGAGAATATAAGAAAGAGGAGGCATCTGGGGTTCAAAAACTGCTCCTGGAAACATGACAAGTTTATTACGCATCCTCCAATTCTGTCCCAAAGCACACTATACCTATCTCACAATTGGTGCCTTTTGTGTCTGTGGGAATTTGGTGCTGGTGAGACATGCCAGACTGACAGTGCTGGAGACAGACATCCTTTATGTACCACCCAAGCAGGTACAATGTAGATAGTGGCAGTACACGTTTCCTCCAGACTGCCTCACCAGTACACCTCACAGCAATAAAAGGAGAGCTCAGTCTCCATTCTATCTATGACCCCCATTCCCAGAGTATCTGAGTGTTTCATGGTCATTAAGGTGTTCATCGTCCCAACACCCTTGTGAAGTAGGGCAGTGCTATTATCCCCATTTTACAGATGGGGAAGCGAGGCACAGACTAAACTTGCTCAAGGTCACGCATGGCATCTGTGGCAGAGAAAGAAATTGAACCTGGGTCTCCCGAGCTAGGGCCCTAACCACTGGACTATCCTTCCGTGGTCCAGTCAATCCTGGGCCTCCCGTCTGAGGTAGCAAGCAAGGGGCCAATTAGTGATTGTAATGATGACAGATTTTATGATTTGTTTCCATTAGGAACTGTCAGAGACTCTCCCTACCAACTCATTTCACAGCCATGAAATAGACAACTTTCAGTAACTGCAAACCTGGGCTGGATTAAAACATAGGCCTACAGGTGAAAGGGCCCATATCCCCTTACTCATCCTCCAAGCTATTAGTCTGCTGTACCAGTCCTAACGGCCAGTCTCACCAGACAATGGCAATTTCACTTGGTTAATATTCAATTCACATTAAAACCATGAAGGAGAGCAGCCTCATACCTTAAATCTCCAACATAGTGGGTGGCCCAAGAGAGGCGAACGCGGGAGCGGCTCACCATGTGTATGAAATTGGTGACGCCCAGAATGTTCTCGGCGGTCTCAAAGGCAGAGTTCCCCCGACCCAAGATCAACACAGTCTGGCCAGCAAAGTTCTCTGGGTTGATGGACACAGATTCATAGCCCTCAACATATTCCGAGCCAGGGAAGTTTACCACATTGGGAACCCATGTTCCAGTGGCTACCAACAATAGGCTGCAAAGAGACATGATAAGAAAGCACTGTCAACATTAGGGAATATAGGAATTGCCACATAAGATCTCATCCGCCATCTCACCTCCTGTAGTACAGGATTACACTACTGCTACCTTGTTCAGTGTAATATTCTGCAGCCTGCCATACTGAAGCAGCTGTTTAATGCATTTTTACTGCTCAGTACTATACAGCATGGGTGGAAGCATCTTCCCTACTTCAGTTAGTGGTCTGCTTATTCTCCATACCAGGAGGGTCAATAACCCTTGTAATTTTATTCTAGCAAAGGCCATTGCAGATGCTATACGTAAGTGTCTAATCTTCAACTCTCCCTAAGCTTTTCGTATTAAAAAACTAATGCCAGTGAGTTTCACAGGTTAACTATATGGTGCATGAAAAGTATTTCCTTCTACACATTTGAAATGTGTTGCCTTTCAATACAGTATATGGCGTGCTCCCTGTCATTTTATTATGGGACAGAAAATATCTCAATTAAAAAAAAAAGATGATAATAAGATAAGCAGAATCATCTCACAGGCCATCTGTTCCAACTGTTATTTAATGTTAGGGCAACATCTAAGAGTTGGAAAGGAATATTGGGTAATCCTGACTGGCAACACTATCTGCTGTTCCAGTTCTGAGCTGTCCACACAACTCTATGACAGCATCTCTTCCTAACTGGTAGCAACCCATTATTCCAGTTCTGCCCAAATCCATCCTTCAGACAATGCACCTCAGACCTGACCTGCTAGTCCAGTTCTGGGCTCCTAAAGAGCATCTGGAAACATATAATAGGGTTTAGAATACAATCATCTCAGACTCAAAACGTTCATGGCTTTATGCCCAAATGGTTGTTTACTGAAACTGCTTTACCACGGGAATAGAAATAACACCTGTCAGCACTTCAAACTTCTGCAGTGTGATGTTGCTCAAGGAAGGTGGCACTTTTTCAAAAATAATGTCATGTCACCTACAACCAACAGGTAGCTACGTACTAGGCTCGTGGAAAGCTGCATAGCCGACCAGGCCCACTTTGCTGGTTACCTGCATCTGTAGTCCTGGCTGTTATGGTCTGTAAGAATGAAGTAATGGCCATTCCATGCCTGTGAGTCCCTCTCCAGTCTCACATGGATGATGGCAGTGTTGTACTGAACCCGGAGCTCCAACATGGAAGCAAAGTCTTCAAGGTAATGCACCATGGTGTCAGCCTCAGGGAAGAAGTCATGAGAGTAGTGTTGGAAAAGCAGTCGGCTGTCATGGCTGAGAAGGGAGTTCCAGTCATGGCGAAGATTGAACTCGCTGTTGGACTTGCCAGTGTGTCGTTTGTTGATGCTGATGAGCTTGCGATGGCGTGGATAAAGGGCAAAGAAGCTGCCAGGTGCATGGCTACGCTCAAAGACCACATAGTCCCGGCCTGCACGCTGGAGGAAATAGGCCATCTGCAAGCCTGAGGGGCCAGCACCAATGATGCAATAGTCGTGGTGTGGAAGGGCAGAGGCACTGTCAGTGCAGGAAGAGCCCAAGTAGAAGGCAAAGGTTAGGAGCAGGCCCCATGGACACTGGGCGGCAGGTGGGGCCATCATGGGAACAGCGAGGCCAGCTCTGTTGAAAACGAAATCCAGGCACAAGATACTTGCAAGAGCCCGGTGGGGCTACAGGTAAGTCACTCCAGCGCTCAGCTTTGGGGTGAATCCACCTTGGTGCCAGCACTGCAGGCCCACCAGGCGCTGCTATGGATGCGCCTAGTCCACAGCTCGCCACCTCCTTGCCCAGTCTCTGGCGCTAAACCCTTTCTCCTCCCTGGTACTCCTCCATCTTGGTAGGCCCCACATGACCGGGGGTCACAGCCCCCAAAATAGGGAACAGGGACACCCTAAGTGAACTCCCCCCAACTCAAAGGGAAAAGGGGGTATCAGACACACTGCCCCACACCACCGCAGCCAATGGGGAACAGGGATGTGAAGCCTCCAGCCAGTGGGGTGAATCACCCCCTTGCCCCACTCCATCCCAGCCAATGGGGTGCCAGTGCTCCGCTAAGCTCCCTCAATGGGGACAGGTGACCCGACCCCACCCTCACCCCTGGCCAATGGGCGCGACCCCACTGACCCTCCCCCACTCCCACCCAATAAGGAAAGAGGCGTGACCGGCGTCCGTGGGATGCGCCACATGTGACGTATTGACGCACCTAACACGTCGGGCTGTAGCCAATCGATCCAGGCAGGTCCCGTCCGGCTGCCCCGTAAACACCAAACTCGGACTATAGAGCCCCGGCGGCTGCGGTCCTCCTGCGGCGGATAGACTATACCCCACCAACGAGAGAAGTTGCAAGAGCGGCTATTCCTCCCGAGGGAGAGGCGGGCACTGAGATCGGATCGGCGCTACTCAGCTGCCCGGCGGAGCCGAGTCACGTGATGTAGGAGACGCGCTCCCTGTCAGCCGGGCTGTCGCCCCCGTGTCACGTGTCGGGGGTGAAGCTGCCCAGCAGGAGTCTTAAAGGGACAGGCCCAGATGAATTCCCCCCGCTGGCTGGGAGCTGAGCCAGGCCAGGCAGAGCCCAGGGTGCCCGGGGTGGGGGATGAGCCCCAGGGCCAGGAGGTGCCCGTGTGGGCGCCTGCCTGGGGCACTGACACCTTGGGTTTCTGTCACAGGGCTGGGCCAGCCCCCCATGACCTTTCCCCTAAAACAGCTGCAGTTCTCAGGGCCTTTCGCTGCCACCACCCAGTGTGGTGACGGGAAACCCCCTCATCTGACAGGCTCCCCCCCCCCCCCGCACGGGGGAGTCCCGGCACCACCACTGCAGCTACCGGCCGCAGAGACCGGCAGGCTCCGGGGCCCACGCTCGTTGCTGTGGAGTGCAGCGACCGCGGGCGGGGAAAGGCTCCGGCAGGGGAGGCACTAAAGCCCTGGGAGGCACAGCGTGGGGGTGCAGAGAGCCATTTAGGGTATATACCCTGGGGTTCAGGTGTGCAGGGCACTCTACTCTCCTAAGCTGCGCTTCACGGTCTGCACTGCTCTTTGTATCTCTGCAAGCTGGCTGTGCAGTATCTCTACTGTACATGCCACTGTACGGGTGAACCTACCTCTAGCTGGTGTTAGACATAAGAACGGCCATACTGGGTCAGACCAAAGGTCCATCCAGCCCAGTATCCTGTCTGCCGAAAGTGGCCAATGCCAGGTGCCCCAGTGGGAGTGATCCTAACAAGTAATGATCAACTGATCTCTTGCCTGCCATCCATCTCCACCCTCTGACACACAGAGGCTAGAACCATTCCTTACCCATCCTGGCTAATAGCCATTGATGGACTTAACCTCCATGAATTTATCTAGTTCTTTTAAACCCTGTTATAGTCCTAGCCTCCTCAGGCAAGGAGTTCCACAGGTTGACTGTGCACTGTGTGTAGAACAACTTCCTTTTATTTGTTTTAAACCTGGTGGCCCCTAGTTCTTCTGTTCTGAGAACAAGTAAATAACTTTTCCTTATTCACTTTCTCCACGCCACTCATGATTTTATATACCTCTATCATATCCCCCAGTCTCCTCTTTTCCAAGCTGAAAAGTCCTAGCCTCTTTAATCTCTCCTCATATGGGACCTGTTCCCTAATCATTTTAGTTGCCCTTCTCTGAACCTTTTCTAATGCCAGTATATCTTTTCTGAGAGGAGGAGACCACATCTGTAAGCAATATTCAAGATGTGGGTGTACCATGCATTTATATAAGGGCAATAAGATATTCTCTATCCCCTTTTTAATGATTCCTAACATCCTGTTTGCTTTTTTGACATGGTAATAAGTGTCCTTTCTGGGGAAATGGAAAAGAGTTGAGATGGGCTGGAGCTGTTGCTGAAGTCTGATCCTGTTTCCTTTAAGACAAAATAAGACCACAGCACAAATGGGGAGAATAGCAGCACAAATAAGGGAATGCAGCTTCTGTCTCTGGTGCCAACTTTCACTTGCAACCTCACTGCTGCAGAAACACAGGCACAGCACAGTGTCATCAACAATGGTGAGACTGGCTTTTAAGGCATTGCTTTGAGTTGCCTTTCTAGTCATAGGGTTGCAACAGTGTTGCAAAAGATGGAATTGCCTCCACTGCCTAAGCCAGACTCTCTTTAGACAGAAGAAGGCTGAGAAAGAGAAGAAATCAAGTGGGTAAGGAATATGATATGAGGGTGGGGGTGATATCAGGATCCCATGTGTCTCACATTCAAGGTGTTGTTTGGGATTTAGCTCTAACCAAAGTGTGTGGGGGAAGTCATGTTATCTAGGTCCCACTCTCTGGCCCAGTTTGGAAGTACCTCAAGATCCAGAAAGCCCCATGATGTGATGGTGAAGCTAAGAGGCAATGGAATCTACAGTCAGAAAGCTTACTCCTTCCAGTACTTGCATTCCCCCTGCTTGCTCTCATTTACTGAATCCCAAATAAACAATGTCAAAAGAGTGGTAACCTCCTCCCATTACCACTAACCAATCAAAACACATCAGTGATTAAACTATAAATGTTTTCTCTAATTTCTAGACTTTGCTCATTCTCATATGACCTCAACTTGACCCCTTATCGCAGTTCTTTTAATGTAAACAAGCCAGGTTGTACTAGTCTATTTGTGTCCAACTTTTGCTGACTTGGAAACAATTGTATGTAACAGGGAGAGCTGGACTTTTGATACCTTGGACAATTGATAGTACAGGCCTTTGCATAGCACTGCCCCCCACCCAATAAGACTAAGGGGGCAAATGCTTCTTTCCAGGAAGAAGAGGAGTCTAGGATGGCTCATGGAGAGGGGGCACAGCCTGATGCATCTGGAAGGGAGCTGAATTCCAGGCCTGTGTGAAATCCCTTTGCAGGATTCTGAGAAGTAATTCTTGCTGGAAGAGATTGGTGCAGGGAGAGAAGAGCAGACTAGCGTTCCATCTATATGATCTAAAGCAAAGGAAATACTGTATACACACCTGGTAGCAAATTCAGGGGAAGTAGTTTGCCGTAGGAGGTTCCACTATAGCTGTAGCCACACTGATCAAGGTAGGACTGGTAATACATTGCATTATTAAAAGGGTGGCAGTATTGAATAGCAGAGAGAGTTAGGCCTCTGTGGCAGGCAAAATGAGTGCTATATATTAAATTGAAAAGCACTTTGGAATCAAAAGTGCTAATGAAATGGTATTTAGTACCTCCCTCCACTAATACACCAGTGCATTAGGAGGCAGGGGAGTAGCAACCTATTGACAGTAGCCTGTCCTCATCATGGACCTAACCACAGCAGCCACACCATCAGGGGCTTATTCACCTGCAATATCTACCAATGTGATATGTCATCATGTGCTAGCAATGCCTCTCTGCCATGTACATTGGCCAAAACGAACAGCCTCTATGCAAAATAATGGACACAAATCAGACGTCAAGAATTGTAACATTCAAAAACCAGTAGGAGAGCACTTCAATCTCCCTGGACACTCAATAACGGACTTAAGTGGCAATTCTTCAACAAAAAAAACTTCAAAAACAAACTGCAGAACTGGAATTAATCTACAAACTGGACACCATCAAATTAGGCCTGAATAAAGACTGGGAGTGGATGGATCACTACGAAAAGTAATTTTCCCTCTGCTGATACATCTTCTTGTCAACATTTGGAAATGGGTGATGTCCACCTTGATTGCACTGGCCTCCTTAGCACTACAAAAATAATTTTCCCTCTCTTGATATTCACCTCTTCTTGTCAACTGTTGAGAATAGGCCAGTTCCACCTTAATTGAATTGGCCTCATAAGCACGGACCCCACACTTGGTAAGGCAACTCCCATCTTTTCATGTGCTGTAATATTTATGCTGCTTACTGTATTTTTCACTCCAGGCATCTGATGAAGTAGGTCTTAGTTCAAATAAATACATCTGTTAGTCTCTAAGGTGCCACAAGGACTCCTAGTTGTTTTTGCTGATACAGACTAACACAGCTACCACTCTGAAACCACTCCTCATTTTCTACACTTACAATCTGAAGATTAGCATGTTCTTTCCCCTGCACCAGATAAGACATAAGGCCACAGGGAAACTGGTGGGATAGATTTCAGAGTAGCAGCCGTGGTAGTCTGTATTCGCAAAAAGAAAAGGAGTACTTGTGGCACCTTAGAGACTAACAAACTTATCTGAGCATAAGCTTTCGTGAGCTACAGCTGTAGCTCACAAAAGCTTATGCTCAGATACATGTGTTAGTCTCTAAGGTGCCACAAGTTCTCCTTTTCTTTTTGGTGGGATAGAGAAAACCCTGCAGTACCCTCATCCAACCAGTTCAGCCTGCCAAAACTATTAGTACCACCCCCCTCTGCAGAACTGAGACATCTACATTAGCTTGATTGGGAATTCCTTCATGGGAGAAACCCCAACCTAGGGCACTTTTTGATGTTCCAAACTACAAGCTGTCAGAGGAGCTAATACTCATTGTGGCTCTATACCAGCGTGCTGTCAGTCAGAAAGGGATACCAATAATTACACATATTTCAGATGCACTGAGGTCTCTGATATCACCACTCATTGTACCCGGGAGAAGAGGAAAAACTGTTTAACCTCTATTTCCTTTACTGCAGTAGAGAAGAATACTTACCTCTTCCCAACTGGGTGAAGCAGGAAAACATTAGCACAAAATGGTGGCAGAGAAGACATACAAAATAGTTGGAGGTGGTAAACTTTTTGTAAAGCAGCATACTTTATTACAACAGCTCACCTGCCATTTCAACAGCTGCTTTCCTCCCAGGGTTTCTTTTCACACCACATTTGTAAGGTAGGTTTCGGTGTACAGTATATTTATCCATAAGACAATGAACAACAAACTCATTAAACAGAACAAAACTCTTTATTCTGTTAATTAAACTTGTAAATGAGCACGGTGCAAAGGTTCAGCTAAGATTCCACCCACAACAACACAGGGGTGGGACGAGCGTTTGGTCACTGAAGCCCCTGCTCCCTGACCACAGGGTTTAGCTCTCTTCCTCTGAAAGAGAGAAAAGAGGTTGTGGTGGGACAATGTGAAGCAGCAGACACCCCATCCCCTGAGAAAATGCCACAACAACAACAACAAAATATCTTTTACTCTTCATGGCGCAATCTTGCCTGCCCTTTTCACCCAGTACAAGACTGTTCATTAGGGCCACATCTACAACAAAACAACACGACCACATAAATTGCTACAAATTATTTTTGTTGCTGCGTGATTCACTTGAGAATCTTAAAAAATTTAATTAAAAAAAAGTCTTTAGGTATTATGACTGTTCAGAAAACCTTCAAATAGTGAACAGATCCAAGTCCAACAGATCTGCCCAAGTCTACGAAGAGCTTAAAACAGCATTCACACCTTTTTAACATCCCATGAACATGAGCTTCAAGTTGGCTTGCCTCCCACAGTGGAGATAGAACATGAGGGGCACATGCCAGGGATCAGGGATTGTTTCAGGTAGTGGGGAGGCGAGCCAGCACTTGCCCCAGGATTTTCCTTCATTGTAGAAAGTATCCCAGTCTGCATGACTAGTGCACCCACACTCACTTTCCAGTCATCCATTTGAAATGGACTCATTAGCTTAATTGGTCTAGCCGCTCATTTTTAATGTCTCACTTTGGATTTGCTCCTCTTTATCTAAATGTCATGATAGTGGCTTGATTCTCAGTAGCACTGAGCACCTGCCATTTGTGCTGAAATCAGTCCCTACCACCCCCCCCCCCCAATGTCACAGTATTACTGAGCTGAGCTTTCCTTTCCAAGTTACTCCCCCTTCTACTCAGGGTTTCAGAATATGTTTTCCTCTCAGATGAATTAATCCCCGCCCCTCCCCGCATGTGAGACTCGTTGCAACTCTTTTCTCATGTTTTTAGATCTCTCTAGATTCCTTTGTATTTATTTCATTAGTCTTCCAGTCTCTGGGAGTAGTTAACAGGTTTACTCTGCTTTCACCACTGATCGAAAGATCCACAGTGACCGTACTCTCCACACACCACCTCTCACCTTGATAGGCAGCTTGGAAATTCTGAGATCTAATCCCCCAGTTACATTACCCCCTTTCTCTCAGGCCTCAGTCACTGAGCACCAGCGCCACTGAGCATTCTACAGACCTTCCTCTTCCTCCTCCTCCTCTTCATCATCATCCTCCTCATCGGAGCTGAAGGTGCCATCAGGGAGACTGTAAACCCGGATCACTTGCTTGTTGGGGTCTTTGAGGATGAGGTATTTGCCCTCATCTAGTTTCATGCAGACATCAATGACACAGCGCAGGATGCCCCATGCGTTCTCCATACTCAGGTTAATCTGGCTGGCAAACTCATTCGGCTTGAACTGCTGTGTGCCCAAGATCACGTGGCGTGCAGAGTCCTTTACGTGGTAACGGGACACGTACCTGGGGAGGAAAGGCAAAAAAGGTCAGGAAATTCAATGCCCCAGCCCAGACTTCATAGGGAAGTCACCAAAATGAGGTGATCACTTAGATTTTAACTTCTGGGCTGAGCTGCAGGAATCAACACCCCCCACTTCAAAGGGGAAAATGGACAGGACTCCCTTCTTGGGAGCCAATCCTGTGTCTCAGACAGTAACTGAGGGCTTGTCTACACTACCAAATTAAGTCAAGTCAGTGTACAGCCACTGCAGTAATTAAAGCAGTGTTTCACAAAACACAAAAGTCCTTCTGTCAGCAGTGTGTCCCCTCATCAGGAGTGCTTCCATTGACTTAACTGTGTGGGGCACTGATGAGTGGAGTCCCGCCGCCCCGCAGGCTCACAGCTTGGAGCCCCCCTGCCGCCGAGGCTCACAGCTTGGGCTGTCAGTCCCCGGCAGCAGGGGGGCTCCAGGTGTGAGTCCCAGGTGAGGCAACGTAAGTAACGCAGTGTCTGCATGGACACTATGTCACCCTAACTACTACACCTGTCACGGAGGTAGAGTTATTAAGTTGACATAGTGGTGGATTTACATCACTGGGAGCTACATTGTAATGTAGATGCTTACAGAGTTAGGTCATAAGATGCCTTATGTCAATCTAACTCCGTAATGTAGACCAGGCCAGAGTAAAACGGATAGGGTTGCTAAGCCAAAGAGAGCAGGAACTACACTTCCATCGTCCAAAACAAAAGAGGTGATAAAGGAGATGATTCCCAGGTCCCACAAACAGGAAAGACAGAGATTTAACAATAGAGTCCTTAGCAGGGAGTTCTGATTCAAACAACAAATTAGTCTGAGGCAGCTGCACATCACATCAAGTGGACTGAAACCAGAGAGATGGCAAAGAAGCTAGATTTGAAATATCAAGCATCTTATTTTAAACACCCAGTCACCAGAGATGAAAAAAGTGTTCGAGAAAGTGTGTCGCAGCAACAAAGTTGATTTAAAATGTCAATGAAAGAGAAATATACATGGTACAAACCAGCACCCAAAGCTTCTGTTGTGCAACTGACTAGGTCGGCTGGCCAGCAGAGGGGGGTTCCAATTAAGAGAACTGCATCAACTCTGTGCCAACATTTTGAAATAAACAAGGAAAAAGCCACTTGGCTAAGGTGCTTTGGGGACTGGAAGAAGGAGAGGCTAATATCAGGAGTGGATTGCTCAGGAGATCAGTAATGGGACATAGGGCCATTCACTTTTAAGTTGCCAGGTTCAAGTCACAGATCCCCCGCCAATACATCTCTCGACGATGTGCCAGGAGTCTCAGTCAAGATCTAAACGGGTCACCACATTAACCACTATAATTATGTCCTATGTTCAGCAGACAAGCCAAGAACTGAATGGGCCATGGAGAATGAACTCCACTGTCACATGTACAGGTGGTCAGTCAGCAGGACATTGTGGGGAAGCAGCTTGCCTCAAACAACAGTCTGCATTGTACCCCATTCTGCCCCAGTCACCAATGCTAAAATATATTCAAAAGTAGGTTTTGGTTTGCCAAACGGAATAAAAATGGGAGGGAATTCTGCTCCTAAAACCAGCTCTCCCATACATATATACCACCACACGACAGCAAAAGCATTCAGAAGGTACTTGACAGACAAATCCTATATTGGTCTCACCCAAGTTTAAGATACTCCGATCCAGCCAGCAGTGCACAACACGTCCAACGGGCTAATTTGTAACTGTTGTTTTTCAGCTCGGTGGCAATCACAGCTCCTCTCTGAGAATCTAGCTTCTGACGCCAGTCCACTCCATTGCAATGCTGAAAAGAGAGGTCAAACTGACAGTCAACAAGCCATGGGTGTAATTATCTCTGCAACTATGATGAGAACATATAGGGATCACCTGCGAGCTACCCAATTATACTATGCAGAGAAGAGATGGGAGGCTTAAAAGGACTCCTTGATTCTGGAGGGAGTGATACGTACTGGCCAGTATACAGGGTGCTGGCCGGGGAAAAAAGTCAAGGGAGAGCTCCATCGGACTGGCTATCACATGAAATGCAGGAGCCTGGAAGAGGGTTCAAACAGACTACCCAGCACTTGGGAGACACGGAGTCAGTTTAGCTGGCACTGATGGTCCTCCGCAGTCACTGTTTTCTGATGGGATGTAATGACATAACAGACACATGGGGTGACGCAAGAGGCTTGTCTCACGTCTTGCCTGCTGTACCTGGTACATCAGACAGCAATGGAGGACCTAGAGAAGTTTGGTATCTGGTTCTTCCTCACCCTGGAATCCCATTCGTTCAGTGTTTTGATGTTGATGAATGATACTTCTCCGCCAGCTCCTGTCATCACTCCGTCGTGTTCACAGCGGACAATCAGGTCTATGTCATCTCCCAGTTTCCACCTTCGGTACCTGCAAGCAAAGAATCTGCTGTGTTATTTTCCACCCCCGCTCCTGGATCCACTTAAGCAGTCACAAAAGCCAGACCCTTCCTCCCCTATCGGCCCACAGTGAGGATTTCACCCCGCTCCTTTCAAACCCAGTATGAAGGTGAGAGATACCACCCTGAAGCATAAGTCCCAGAATCTCTCACATCACAGTGTGGCAATGCCCCTGGGAAATAAAGCTTTAGTCACACTACCACTAGCAAGCTGTTAATAGAAGTCACACTCCACCCCCTTCTGAACCTCCCTCCCCAAACCTATACACATGCTTGAAGCAAACAACACACCGGTACGCAACAGAGGCCACTTCGTTCTTATCCATGTCATCCTCCACAAATGGGTTTGGGTTGGGAAACTTGTATTTTTCCTTCCCCTGCAGAGAAAGCCAGGACAGATCACGAGAAGCCCAACAACTTGAGAGAATTAAGGCAGCTAATCAGAAACACAATCATAGATATGAATAATAAAATCATAGAAATGTAGGACCAGAAGGGACCTCAATAGGTCACCTAGTCCAGTCCCCTGCTCTGAGGCAGTACTAAGTATTATCTAGATTAGACTATCCCTGACAGGTGTTTGTCTAACCTGTTCTTAAAAACCCCCAATGACGGAGATTCCACAACCTCCTTAAGTAATTTGTTGCAGTGCTTAACTACCCTGACAGGAAGTTATTCTTAACGTCTAACCTTAAATCTTCCTTGCTGCAATTTAAGCCCACTACTTCTTGTACTGTCTTCTGTGGTGAAGGAGAACAATTTATCACCTTCCTTTTTATAACAACCTGTTATGTACTTGAAAACTTTGTCCCCTGTCAGTTCTCTCTTTTCCAGACTAAACAAATCCATTCCACCCCCCCCATCTTTCCTTATGGTCTGAAAAATGTGACCTATTAATCATTTTTGTGGCTCTTCTCTGGACTTTCTCCAATATGTCCACATCACCAGCAGCCACTCACCTTCCATCTGCCCTTGGAACTAAAGTCTCTTTCCCTCAGCCAATCAGCATCCAGCATTCCACAGAGCCTTTTAATTTGCCTCAGTGCTGTCACAATCCTGACTGGTTCAGTGATGGGGTGGGATTTCCTCTTTATGGAATGCTCCATGAAGAAGAAGAGGGGTGTTCTCTCTACAAACCCCCCCACCTGCACAAAGTTAATCCACACATCCAGAACTGGAATGATTTATATGTAAAGTAACACTGCAAATAGAGGTGCCTGTCGCTCTAATAAGAGGCTGCTCCAGCACCGATATTAATAGTAAGTTCCAGACCTGCAGACTCAGTCTTCCACAGTACTGTCTGCGTGACAGGCCTTGCTAAGCCCACTTGCCTCTTACCATTCTCAGACATTGCTGGGAGAAGTTGTGGTTGATGTAGGTTGCTTCCATGGCCAGGTTGCGAGGTGAATTAAAGGAGTTGCCCTCGTCCTGTGGTGGTTCATTAGCAGTTTCGCTCACTGTCAGCAGGTCTGGGAAAAGAGTCAAGTTCAAACGATCATCAGGAGGATAGTTACCCCTCTGAAAAGGGCACTCAAGCCTCATACTGTGCACCAAATCTGTTCAAAGCACATGCAAGTAGTGCAGCTGTTGGGTTGTTTCAGACACAGTGTGGACACTTGAGAGGTAATATTGACTTCAAGGGGACAAGGAACACTAAATGCAGAAAGCTGTAATTTGTTCCCTTGCCCAACCTTGATCCTAGCAACCTCCTCACCGAAGTCAGAATTGTCCCTCTTGTCAAAGAAGAGCTTGGATCCAACTCTCTGGACAATGATATCCCAGGAATACACAGAGCGAGTACAGCTCATCAGTGTGGCCAGGATGGCGTCTGTGGCAAACACATTTCCCTGGGTCTTCGCCAGCTGCAGACAGAGGGAAGAATGTGAGTGAAGACAGCATACATTCTTCTCCCCACCACCCAAAAGTAAACTGCAGCCTTAGCAAACCAGACGCTGATTCCCTTCTTCTAGACTCTGGAGGCTGGGCTGATACAAGACTCTGACGCACACCAATGACATCTGGACACAAACGTGTCAAATGCCACTGATCCTACCTGAACTCATTCAACAAGTTGGTCAGCCAAATGCTGCCCAGAAAATCCAGCCCTGAAAATGCCCCAACAAGTTGGGGAAAAAAGACAGAACTTATAACAGAGAAGGGATATCTGCATCTGCAAGGAAGAGAATAAGTTCTTCATCCTCTGTCCCTGACTTCAGCAACACTAAGAATTATCCTTTCCTCTCAAGACCAGAAATCTTGGGAATCAGATCTGTGACCCTGACATTTCTCTTCTCCTTCATCCTTCTTGCCTGTAGGTCTGCCTATCTGCCCATCCACAATAGGGCTTTCCTTTGGCTGATATCTATCCATGTGTTAATCAGTTCTGCCTTGGCCAATACCATTCCCTTTGGTATGGAGATCACAAATTTCTACTGTCTAAAGAGCAGGGTCCTGGGATATTTCTGTTAATCTCTTCTCACTCCAGGAAGCAGGACCATCTTGGACCCCTTGGCTTAGGACAGACAGGGAACCGCACGGTCCAAAAAATACCACACAGTAATATACATACTAGTGTATCTTGTGAGCTGATGGGCAGGAAGGACAATAATACCTTGCGAATGACTGGGTCATCAGTAGTGGTGACAGTGTGAAAGATGCGCTTGATGCTCCGCAAGGACTTTTCATTCCTTGTGGTAATGCGGTCAAAGGCTTTGTCATAATATTCCAAGGCGCCACAGCACTCTCTGCAGACATAACGAGTAAGTAGTCATGAGACACCAGCACAAATAACCCCATCTCAGAGTGCCAGGGAGCCACAGTGATTGGCAAGAGTATTTCTACTGACTTTGTGCACCTCCCCCAAAAGGAACTTCATAAAACTAGATCACAAGCCAGTACCCATCCCTTTCCACACACAGATTATGTCAAAATAAATACCCACAGGGGCCTCAGTTGTCTTGAACTCACATGTCCTGTGGCTCTGACACCTCCAGATAGCGCATCTTCATCAGCCGAGGGAAATCCATCTCCTCCTTCACCTCCCAGTCACTGCGAACTTCAACAGAGGAGTCGCGAGGCTTCTGCTGTGTGGCCAGAGGAAGGGCATATGGACAAAGAAAGAAAGGAAGAGACACAGCACATCAGGATTCGTGTGAGCACAGCAGCAGGAGGAGGGTGTTAGAGGAATGCTACCACAGGGAACAGGGTACACTGAAGTCTGTATAATAAGAGCAGCCAGAGGAACTGATCAAACAGCACAGTTAAAAATCAGTTACTTTACCTGTGATTTTTGGTCCCATTTCTGCCTCACTCCAAACTGCTTCTGAAATTTCTTTTGTAGACGTAGACGGTCTCTGTAAATAGAGGAATGTGACAACCTCATGAGACACAGTTCCATCAGCGTGTCCCCAGCACTCCCATCTTCACAAGTCACTGCTGAAACCACTGGGCTCTCAAGTCCCAAGCCACTCAGAGCATCTGCTGAACTACTGGACCCCACAGCAGGCTGAGGCACTGTATGCTCTCAATGACTCTTTGAAAATGGCAACAGCAGTTGGACAACCCAGCCTTTGAAGATTGCACTACAGCTCTTAGAAGGTGCACATGCTGCTTTTACAACAGTAATTTATTTTCCTGAGTTTGGCTTAGAAAACCCTGTTGGTTCCACAATCATCACATGAAACCATTACTTCAAACCACAGCAGAGCCTAGCAAAAGACCTGTCTTGGAAGTCTTGGGTTTTTGTTACAAAAACTCAATTGACAGAAGCCAGTTAGCAAACCTAGACACCTGATCAGAGATCCAATACCAGCAGAGAGTTCAGGTTTGGGGCCCTCACCTCTCCTTCTGTTTGGCGCTCTTAGGCAGGGTCTGCATGTTGAACTGAAGCATGTTCCGGCGGTCCTTGTCTCGCCGAAGGTTCCTCTGAGAATGAGGAAGAGAAGGGAAGGGATGTTCAGGTTATAAATGATATCTTTACAGCAATTCCACTGTTTCAGAAAGGGTTCAGGAAATGTGCAAGATACCTGTGCAAATCTCATACGATTCCTTTGGTATGCCGTCTTCTGTGTACGTGCTGTGTCCACAAGCTGGAAGCTGGTCTCATCCTCCTCATGAAAATACGCATACTGGCTTCCCCCACCAAACTGCGATGAGTACTTATCTGAGGACACAATGACCCAAATTAGCTTACTGCTGGTTTGTAAACCATGCCTCATGAGAAGAGCTCAGCGTTAGCACGCCTACCCTGTCTGTTGGCTCACCCGAGCTTGAAATCAGAGGTAGGGCTTTTCTCTTAGAGCAGTCCATTGTGGGAGGGTCCCCCATCCTCCCAGACAAGTTCCTTTTCACAAGGAAGCTCAAAGCCAGGAGAAACCCCTAAGGATGGAGACAGCCCCAGGTGCCTCTCTCCAAGGGTAGGGCACACTTCTGAGTTCAAGAAACTTCTCTCACTTGGTGGAGATCTGTAGGACATAGGTTTCATAGACACTACTAAAGACAGCGATGAGGGAAGGAAGCATCGATGATGACAGAAGAAACCTCACGTGAAGTATCTCAGACAAGAGCAGCCACCAAAATAGCACTTACTTGTGTATCTTTTGTCCTGATAAGTGGCTCCTGTCCAGTCTGCAACCTAATAAAAAAAACGAGGAAAAGTTGATGAGCGTGTGTCAACCAACATTTTAAACTCGCTCTCCACAATCTCTTAATCCAGATGCCACTCATTGAGAGAAATTAGTGCTTTATGTTCCAGAGCCTACCTTACAATCATCTTATAACTATCAATATTCTTTCAAACTCCCTGCTCTGCATACACACACTATCAAGAGGTCATGGTTCATATACCACTTCTTGCAGCACCTGCAATATGGGAAAAGGAAGCTATAAGTAGCGGAGCACCAATGGTATGTGTGAGTGTGCATGTGGGGGCACTGTAGGGAAAAGTACAGGACTCAGACAGCCCATATGACAAGAACAGCTAACAGGAATTGCCACGCAGATGAATACATGGGCATTAACTGATTGCTCCAGTGATTCATTTAGCAGCATTAGCACAGGTACCTTTCCCAGACGATCTCCTTTGCTGAAGGGCTGATATGGCATATCTTTGAACTGCTCAGGAACAGCACATGGACCCCAACCTGAGGGGTTGTCCTGGATCACAGGCGTCATGAATTTAGCCATCTTGTAAAATCCTTTAAAAAAAAAAAAGGGGATGGGGGTGGTCAAGTGTTAGGAACATTTTAGCCCTACAAGACTGAAGATAAGGCTGCTGGGAAACTTCATCTGACAGTGACTGGGCAATGATGCCTATTCAAAAGACAAGAGAAGGCAGCACCATTTTTATTGAGGCCACACACACAGAAAAGTTTCCAGGGTCAGGGTCATTGCCCAGAATTTCTGGGGTCAAGGAAAAGGTGAAAGTCTCAGGAGCTCTGACAGCATTGTCCGTATGTAATGTAATAATTACTTTCCTTTGTAAGAATCTTATCAACTGAATTGTTAGACAAAAAAAATAAAAAATAAAAAAAAAAATCAATAGTCAAGTAACCTGCCTCTGCCAATGACAATATAAAAAGCCCCAGAAAAAAATGTTTAATATCTCTCTTTACTGTGCATAATAGCACAATTATTTTCCCTGATGGATGTTTCTTTCTGACCACAGCTGGAGACCACTTTATGCCTTTATGCTTGGGGATCTGCTGTCCTTATAGTTCTTTATTGTCCTAGCTAATGTCAAAGAAGCAGCTACCCTTATTCACAGAAATGTCTAATCCTGTGTCACTAAGACCCAGTTCCTCAAAAGTATTTAGGCACCTAACACTCAAGCAAATCAGCGGGAGCTAACCACCTAAACCTTCGAGGATCGGGGCCTACATGCTGGGCCACGGCTAGTTCCTGCAGCAGCGAGTCCCGCAGGTTAGCGAGAAGCGGCGAGCCAGCAGCCCCGCTCCGCACATGGTCACTCGGCTCGGCGGCGCGGCAGGGCCCGGCTCGGCGTGTGCGGGAGCCGTGCCCGGCAGCCAGGGTCCAGCCGAGCAGCCCAGCGGGGAGGCCGGGCCTCTGTCCCAGCCAGGGCAGACGCCGCGCGGGCCGAGGCCCCAGCAGGCCCGGCGAGGCCTGGTCTCCCCGCGGGCGGCGGCCTCTGGGCCGGGGGATCCCGTGTCCAGGCCGGATCCGGGCCCGGCAGACTCCGAGCCGCGGGGCCCCGCGCGCGCGCCCCCCCCCTCACCTGCGGGGGCCCGCGGGTCTCGATGGAGGCAGATGCGCGCGGGCCGGGGGCTGCCGGCTGCCGGAAAGACTGGGCTTGGGCGGCGCGCGCACAGTCACAGACGTCATCACGCCGCGCCCGCCCCCGGACGAACTGTCGTAAAAGCAGACAGGGCTGTTCCGTTTCCGCTCGGTGAGGGAAGACAAGTGTTGCCGTAAAGCACAAAAGTCCACCCGGGCTGTCGTAAACGAAAAGAACACGCGTCATTGTAGGACGTCAAAGAGCGCCGCGAGCTAGAAAGACCACCCTAGTCCCGAGGCTGATTCCAAGTCGGGGAGAGAGAGCGCGCGAGCGCAGTCAGTCCCTCAATTTCCCACAGTGCACCGAGCCCCGCTCGGCGCCCAGCATATCCCCCAGTGTCCCACAATGCACTGCTTCCTTTCCGCTCGTCCTGCGCTGCCGTGGGGCCGAGCGGGTTGAGGCTGCGCCCGGCCGTGGGCCCTTGGAAGGCTCAGCTAGGCCCCGAGCTGTTGGGGCGAGGGCCTGATCGAAGCCCCTAGGATGGGACCCATAAGTCTGGCGGCACCACCACATCCTTGTGTCTCAGAGCTAGGCCTTGCCCCCCGTATGCGTTGTTGCTGCAGGGCATTGCTCAGCGTGAAAACCCTTCCCCGTGGCCCCTGTCTGCCCTGGGCTCTACAGGGGGGCGGGAGAGACGGAGAGCCTCGTCCGAAGAAAAGAAGGGGGGGGGGTGTTATTTATCTAAATCTGAACTCCGGCAGTGCAGGTCTTCTGCTGATACCATGCTGGGACGTGAGTTGCCACAGGAATTAGTTCCTTGGGGCGGGTGATGGGTGGCCTCTTAGATTGCTCATCTGTAAAGTGGCGCTATTGGTAAGACTGGCCATACTGGGTCCGACCAATGGTTCATCTAGTCCAGTGTCCTGTCATCTGCAGTGGCCAGTGCCGGATGCTTCAGAGGGAACGAACAGGCCAATTTTAAGTGATCCATCCCCTGTACCCCAGTCCAGTCCCACCTCCTAGCAGTTGAACATTGAGGGATACCTGGAGCATCTTGGCTAATAGCTATTGATGGACCTATCCTCCATGAACTTGTCTAATTCTTTTTTGAACCCAGTTGTACTTTTGGCCTTCACAACATCCCATGGCAATAAATTCTACAGGTTGCCTGTGCATTGTGTGAAGAAGTACTTCCTTTTGTTTGTTTTAAACCTGACACCTATTAATTTCATACCCTAGTTGTTGTGCTGTGTGAAGGGATAAATAACACTTCCTTATTAAATTTCTCCAGCTCATTAATGATTTTGTAGACCTCTATCATTTCCCACCTTAGTTGCCTCTTCTCAGCTGAACAGTCCCCTTCTTTTAAATCTCTCCTCATATGGAAACTGTTCCATATTTCTAATAATTTTGATTGCCCTTCTCTGTACCTTTTCCAATTCTAATATATCTTTTTTAGATGTGACCAGAACCGCACACAGTATTTAAGGTGTGGGTGTATCATGGAGTTATACAGTGGCATTATAGTATCTTCTGTTTTATTTTCTATCCCTTTCGTAATGGTTCCTAACATTAACTCTTTTGACTGTCAGTGCACATTGAGCAGATATTTTCAGAGAACTATCCCCAATGACTCCAAGATCTCTTTCTTGAATGGTAACAGGTAATTTAGACCCCATAAATTTTTTCTAATGTGCATTACTTTGCACTTATCACTGAATTTCATCTGCCATTTTGTTGCCCGGTCATCCAGTTTAGTGAGATCCCTGTGTAGTGCTTTGTAGTCAGCTTTGAACTTAGCTTTCTTGAGTAATTTTGTATCATCTTCAAATATTGGCACCTTTCTGTTCACCCTCTTTTTCAGATCATTTACAGTTATGTTGAACAGCACTGGCCCCACTACAGATTCTTGGGGGACCCTGCTGTTTACCTCTCTCCCTTCTGAAAGCTGACTATTTATTCCTACCCTTTGTTTCCTGTCTTTTAATCAGTTACTGTTCCATGAGAGCACCTTCTCTTTTATCCCATAACTGCTTAGTTTGCTTAACAGCCTTGGTGAGAGACCTTGTCAAAGGCTTTCTGAAAATCCAAGTACACTATATACACTGGATTAGCCCTGTCCACATGTTTGTTGACACCCTCAAAAAATTCTAATAGATTGGGGAGGCATGATTTCCCTTTACAAAAGGCATGTGGATGCTTTCCCAACATATTGTGTTTAGCTATGTGTCTGATCATTCTGTTCTTTACTATAGTTTCAACCAATTTGCTTGGTACTGAAGTTAGGTTTACCGGTCTGCAATAGACAGGATTGCCTCTGAAGTCTAATTAAAAAAGTTAAAGTGCTTAATAAGAGCTTATTAATGACCTTTCCTCCATCATCCACACAATTTACTGCAATATCTGGGTTTTCCTTAATTTTCTGTTTATTCTTCCCACTACCTACACTGCTGAATTCTTCAGAGCAGTTCTTCCAGTACTTTAGAGGACATGTGTGGATCTCCTTTCTCCTCCCAGTCTTACTTCCTGAAAAGAGGGGAGAATCCCCACTTGGTATAAAAATCCATTGTTTATCTTGTGCAGTCCCTTGGGATTATGCTCTGTTTTATTCTGCTATCCTTGTACCCTGTCATAGCAAGAACATTTATTTAATTTAAATCACCCTTTCCCTCTCCTCTTAGCTACTTGAAGGAAAATATGAGGGGGTCTGGCTTTTTACTGGTGCTCTAGTAGTAAATTAGTCCCATATATTCTTTATTATCTCTAAGGTGTTGGGCACTCTACCTGATCAGCACTCTGCTTACCCTCTGATCTCAGGAAGATTGCTTTTTGCACTGAGGCTTTCTTGATAGTACCCAGGAGACCCTTTTCTGTCTAAATCAAACAGAACAAAGAATGCTGATCCACCCTGCTTAATAAAATAAATATTCACACTTGTATAGTATTCTCTATCCAATTATCTCAAAGTGCTTTTGTCAGGGTTCCCTCCCCACTCTGAACTCTAGGGTACAGACGTAGGGACCCTCATGAAAGACCCCCTAAGCTTATTTCTACCAGCTTAGGTTAAAACCTTCCCGAAGGCACAAATCCTTCCTTGTCCTTGGATGAGTACTGCTGCCACTACCAAGTGAGTTAGACAAAGATTAAGAAAAAGGACCACTTGGAGTTCCTGTTTCCCAAACATATTTCCCCAAGGCCCTTCACCCCCTTTCCTGGGGAGGCTTGAGAATAATCTACCAACCAGATAGGTAAACAAGGTGAGCACAGACCAGACTCTTGGGTTTTTAGGACACTAAAAACCAATCAGGTTCTTAAAAACAGAACTTTATTATAAAAACAAAATAAAAGAAGCACCTCTATAAAATCAGGATGGAAGGTAATTTTACAGGGTAATCAGATTCAAAACACAGAGGATTCCTCTCTAGGCAAAACTCTAAAGTTACAAAAAAAACCCCAAACCAGGAATAAACCTCCCTCTTAGCACAGGGAAAATTCACAAGTTAAACAAAAGAGAATCTAACGCATTTCCTTCCTATTACTTACAATTTGTAATCACAGATGCTTAGTTCAGATATGGCTTTAGGAGGTGTATTTTCCCTGCTGTGGTTCCTCCCTGAGCCAGAGAGAACACAAAGAAAGCACCTTCCCTCACAGATTTGAAAGTATCTTTTCCCCTTATTGGTCTTTTTGGTCAGGTGCCAACTAGGTTATTTGAGCTTCTTAACCATTTACAAGTGAAGGAGGGATTTTATGCTACCTTTAGCTGTATGTTTATGACAGCTTTACAAATAAGAATTAGGCTTCACAATGACCCTGCCTGGTGGGAAATATTATTCCAATGTTACAAATAAGGAAAATCGAGGTATAGACAGGTTAGACTTCCAGCAGCTCACACAGCAAGTCTGTGGTACAGTGAGGAACATAATGCCGGTCTCCTGACTACATGTGTATCATGCAGTGTTGTTGTAGCCCTGTTGGTCCCAGGATATTAGAGAGACAAGGTGAGAGAGGCAATATCTATTATTGGACCAAATTCTGTTGGTGAAAGAGAGAAGTTTTCAAGCTTACACAGAGCTCTTCAGCCCAGACCTGAAGAAGAGCTCTGTGTAAACTTGAAAGCTTGTCTCTCTCACCAACAGAAGTTGGTCCAATAACAGATATTACCTCACCCACCTTCTCTCTCTCTATGTGTATCAGGCAGGGCAGGATAGGAAGAATATTTTTTCTCAACCATTTGGGGTTGATAACCCCTTATTTGAAGCCAAAAATTTCTGTGACCCTCTAACATTTACTATAGAAGATTTAAAAAAATCAATAATAATGCTAATCCTATTTAGTTTGTGTGTGTGTGTGTGTGTCTTTAGAGGTTGACAGAATACTTGACCTTGAAGGGTAAGCATGTGCGAGAAGAGGAGGAGCAAAATTTTCTTTGCTTTAGGATAAAATTTTGAATGCCAATGCCACTCTGATTGCCTTTCATGACCCTCAGGTTGAGAAATATTGGTCTAGTGGATAGGACACTGACCTCAAGAGACCTGGTTTCAATTCATGGTTCAACCACAGACTTTCTGCAGAATCTTGGGCAAGTCACTTAATCTACCTGCATCCGATGAAGTGAGCTGTAGTTCATGAAAGCTTATGCTCAAATAAATTTGTTAGTCTCTAAGGTGCCACAAGTACTCCTGTTCTTTTTGCGAATACAGACTAACACGGTTGCTACTCTGAAACCTGAAATTAATTTACCTTGTGACTCAGTTGTCCATCTGTAAAGTGGGGAGAGTACTTCTCTGCTTCAACAGATTTTGGGGATAAAAGTCTATTAATGACTGTGAGGTGATTAGTTAGAACATTGATAAGGGCCACAAGTACCTAAATAGATAGAGCAAGACCCAGTCCACTGAGGACTGCAGCCCCACAGGCTGAGATCCATTTCTTTTGAGATTTCCCACTGTAAGGTCACTGGAAGGATTCTTAACTCGAGAAGAGTCCACACTAACAGCTTTATTCAGCCAGAGGCATGCAAAGTTTTTCCCCTACCTAATCCATCACTGCTAAACCCTTCCAGAGGAGAGGGAACAGAAGTCACATAAAAAACACAATATACACTCATCAGCCAGCAGCAAGATTACTTCAGCACCCACTCAACCGTCAGATAATATGCCTATAGAAATATACCCTATAAAACACGAGCAATCAGTAATTGTACTAGACCAACAATCAAGCAGCCTTCACAGGACAAGTGCAATGGGCAGATCCAGGGAACACATTTCAGTATGTTGGTAGTAACCCATTAACAGTTTGGTGGGAGCCTCACCAAGCCCAATTCCAGCTGTGTCATGGCAACTTTAATTACATACATTCTTTTGACTCTGCTAATGCACCCGATGAAGTTAATGGGAGTTTTGCCAATTGACTTGAGCAGGAGCAGGCCCTAAGGCCTTATCCAAGTGGCCTGGTAATAATATAGCCCATAACTAAGTTTTTTATTCCCATTAAGGATGAATGAATACACTTTACCTAACTTAACGCTGTGGGTTCAAGTGGAACGTTATCGGGTTAACATTCTGCATAGGAGAGAGAGTGGTGAAAGGAGTAAAGGGACAAGATCCAAAGCAGAAAGACAGGGTGAGAAATGGAGCAGAGAATGAGCAAAGCAAAAAAAAGAATGTGAAAAAGGAGCAGAGAAGAAACAGCAATATCCTCTGTGTGGTGCTTAGGAGGGTGAAGCAATGATAATGTCTTCCAGCTCTGCCAAATAACTTGTAGGTCAGGCCCAACATCACAGTATTTCTCCAGTCATGAGAACAGAATGGGTGCATAATTTACTTCTGGGCCAAAAATTTAAAAATTCTGTGCACAGTACTTTAAAATTCTGCAAATTTTACTTGTCAATAAATGTGGAGGCTTCGGCATGGCAGTGGGGAGCACAGCCCACTGGCTCCATGAAGGTGGGAGATCACCCTGCAGCTCCACCCCCACCCCCAGTCCCCGGGACACGGACTCAGTAGTGAGGCTGCACCCAACTCTTACACAGTGCAAGGGCCACGCCTGCCCCAGAAACATCCCAGGGGCCGGCCCCTCCATGCCAGGCACACCAGGTGTGGGCAGGTCGGCTCAGCCCGGCAGGATCCAAGTTTGGAGGGGCTTAGTGTGAAGGGATCCAGGTGTGGGATGAGAGGGTTCTGTATGGGGCAATCTGGGTGCAGGTGGCTCAGTGGGAGGTGCAGGGGGGATTGGGAGTGGGGCTCTGGGTGCAGGTGCAATGGGACTTTGCAGGGGGGTCCAGGTGAAGGTGATTGGGGCTGTGTGGGGGCTCAGAGAGGTCTGGGTGCTGCGGGAGTGGGGCTTGGTGGGGTGGGGTCTGGGTGTTCTGGTTGAGGCTCAGTGGGGTTGGGGAGTCCAGGTGTGTGGGGCTTGCTGGGGTGATCCAGGTGCCTAGGGGGTGGGGATTGCTGGGGTAGGAATTCGGGTGCAGGGGGCGGTTTCCAGATGTAGGGGGGTGAGGCTGGGGTCTGGGGCGGGGGGGGGTCTGGATGCATGGGGGTGGGCAGATGAGGGGTGGGTGTTACCTGGCCCCAGACGTGTCTGACTCAGCACCAGCTGGTATGTCCCCAGTGATTTGCCTCTCCACTTGCTGCTCCAGGTGCCCAAAAGGATGCGCCTGCACTGCTCGGGAGGGGCAAATGACTGCTCTTGCATCTTCCCTTTGCTTCCCTGTCAGAAAGTCATTTTTCTGTGGGGAAGCAAAGAAATTTGTGGGGGACATGAATTCTGTGCCCGCACAATGGCACAGAATTCTCCCAGGAGTAATAATATAACCCAAATGAGAGAACGTGGAACTGAAAGAGTCCACTGTACATGATGAAAGTAGCTTGGGCTCCGCTATAACCTTTGCATTTCCTGCTGCCAAGTCATTGTGGTTACATATCTTGCAGTACCAAGGAAATCTAAAGCCTCATCTGTTCTTGCAGAGGGTATGACTCCATCACCACATGTGGTGATCTGTTTACCCAGTACTCCATTTCTCCAAATGACTTGGGAACTCCTGATAGTCAACATCCTCATTCAGGCTCTTTAGTCCCCTTGCAGGCCATGCCATTAATACCATGTCAATGACATCTCAGGGTTATTCAAACTACAGAGTCACTTGCAACCGACACCAAAGCAGAGGTGAGAAGAGCTAACATCGTTTGACCCTTAGCTCCAAGTATGGCCCCACTGTTTCTTCCTAGAAGATGCTTATAAATTCAGCAAGATTAAACTACTCAAGGGGTTTGTTTGATTCCTTGTGGGATGCATCCTATACTTCTCTGGTCCCTGTTTCTCCATTTTTGGGGCTACAATGGCACTGGCAAAGTCAGTGAAAGTCAAAGGGATTGCTCCAGCACTCTGGGCACTCCTGCCCAATGACATCCTTGCGGCCATAGTTTGTTATTCTCTTTGAAAGGCTCTCAGTCCTCCATGACAATTCCAGGGCTTGTACAAGAGCAACTGTTCTGCCAAACTGGCTGTATGCCAAGAGGGCGTACACCATCAGGGCTGGCGGTCTTGCTGAGCGAAGTAGAATAAGGCAGTAACCATTAGAAGGTTACTTTGATTTTGTAACCAGCCTCTTGAAGTTGTAGGCAATGACTCATCTCATTCACCTGGTCTCTGACATCTTTTCAGGATCCTTATCAGCACCCAATCACCTCTGTTGGGAGGCAAACGTCATATCTTCATCCCAGGAGGCAACTCTGGACCACAGCAGAGAAACCACCACTGGGATTCATCATCCACAAAACAGGGCCTCTGACGTAATCGCTAGACTTGTTTCTTGTCTACTTCCCTCCCATAAAGTTCCATGGTCGACAACCACAACGTAAGCAATGTAAATGCCTGAGCAGCCGCATTCCAGCTATCAGAGAAAGACTCTTCCCTTTGTGTCTTTCCTCACTCTCTTGTAGTTTTTTCCATCATTGTGGATGTACGTTGCTGAGAATCAGGCTTGAACAGAAGGAACGGAATCCAGCTTAACCCTGCCATGCCTGCAAGGCCCTTGTATGGAAGAATCATTTCCCTTGACCTGACTGTAGACAACCTGGAAGGTCTTGGGGTGAGGACCGGTTTCAGCCGTAAGGGCCACTAGTTCTCCATGTACTCTTTCCCTTCATGGGGGAGTGCTGATCTGACAGATGGAATGGAGTTGGAAGACTAGCCATCACATTACACAACCATGTTCCAACAAGTCCTTTCCCTCTTATTTTATGAACTACATTAATAGCTGATTTTAAAAAAAGTAGACAACCCTCCTTCCTCTGCTGAAAGTTTTCCACCCATAGGTACTGTAATGCTGCTCATGTACAACCTCTCATTCCTCTGCGCCTCTCTACAAGGCCCAGAAGTCAAGAAAAATAACCTTGATTTTAACTCCCTCAGCTCACCACAACCCACCCCAAGTCCCATAACCATAGTATTTACAAAGTTATCCGGGTCATATTTCCTCCCAGCTCTCTTAAAAACAAAACTCCTGCCTCCCATGCGCCCAATCTAGCCACTCTCTGCAATATACTTTCAGGCCACAGACCATCAGCCATTTGGCTGCTCAGCTGTCCACAAGCATTATAATCCACACAAAGCGCTCTGCATCCAATGCCTCTTCGCTCTGCTGTTCGTGGGCCGAAGCTCCCCTCCACCGGCTTCCCAAACCAGTGCTTTCCCTGCCGCAACCCTCTGGTTGCAGCCTCTAACTGGCTACTCAGGGTGTTGTTCTGTCTGTGCTACATGCACTCTGCTTTCTACTGCTGCCGGGGGCCATCTTTTCCTACACCTTCCTGGAGCTGCCTGGAAGGCTGCTGATCATCCTCCAGCTCCTTGAGCCACCAGCTTCCAGCTCCAGAGTTTAGCTCTGCTGGCTGCCTCCCCAGCGCTGCTAGGACAAGGGGTCGCCCTTCCCGAGGATATGTAGCCCTGTGCAGGGTACAGGTTTCTCCTGCGGCTTATCTCACAGACTTGAGTCCCTTCTGCCACCCTAGGCTTAAAGTGTCTTCCTTACCGTGGCCTGTATACCCCCTCCTTCATAACAGCTAGAAAAAGGGGTGGGCAGAAAGGTCTAGGCCAGGCTGGGACACGTGGTCAACCCAACAAAACTTATCTCCTCCAGAATTAGTGCTCTCCACTTCCATTCCCCTTGCCTATTTTTATTTACAGTGGGCACCACTGTAAGATCTCTCATGGGGATCTGTAACCTAAGAGGTAAGAGTCCAGACAATGTATGTTATTCAGACAAAGCTTATCTAGACTCCTTTGTTCCTCAGCTGTTGAACTCCCCACAGATTTCCAGAGCCTTCATCAGGGAACAGGGTCTGAACTCATTCACAACTCCCTGCCCACAGACTCCTTGCTAGCTACCAGGAGGATCATTATTTTCAATCTGTACTATGCACTGTATTTTATTCCAGCAACCAGCAGGCTAATTATCCACGTTTACAGCACATGGTTAAACTAGAAGACCAAGATAGGGATCCATGAAGCGATGTGGGTGTTGAGATGCTGATGCATCTCTAACTTTTAGAGGCCTAGAAAATCAAAGGGAAAACACTGCAATCCACAAAGCCTGAGTTAGGCGCCCAGGCTCTTATACAATGAATGGGGAGAGATAGATGTCTTAAAATGTGATCCACAAAAGCTAGCCACTAAGCTAGCCAATGGGAGACACCAACGTCAGGGTTGTGTGGTAGGCCCCACCCCCTCCTGGAGATAAGGTGCATATCTTTGCTTAGTGATCCCTGAATGGGATCCAGTCTCTTGGACCCAGGCAGCTTAGATGCTTGAGGGAATGAGTTAGGTGTCTACCTCACTCCACATAAAACAGCCAGAGGAGGAAGTGTCTACTAGTAGCCCAGAGGCTAGAGCGCTCATCTGTGATGTGGGAGACCCAGGCACTGGGCCAGAGAGGGAAAGAGAATGGGAATGACTTTGTAGTCCAGCGGTGAGGGCACCCACCTGGCAGATGGGAGACCCAGGTCCATTCCCTCTGCTCCAGTCACTCTTTCATTATTTATTCACAGAGGAACAGCTTCAATAGGATAGACTGAGGGAGTCCCACATGAGAATATCCCATAGCTCTATGGTTACAGCCAGAGTTGGTGTTAGCCCATTGCGGGTCCTAAGCAAGAATATTTTTGGGGCCCTCCTCACAACAAAAAGTGAATGGGGACCACCTTGAGCTGCTCAGGGCCAAAAGCAATTGCCTAGTTTCAGCCCTGTATTACAGCAGTTTGCTGAGAAGTAGGAAACCCCTGTTCAAATTTTTTCTCCTGCTCTGGCAAAGAGGGGAGAATTGAACACCTGAGTCTCTCACATCCCAGACTTACTTACATAGAAAGTCCTGTGCCTAGGGGCACAAGACAAGCCATTTTCCCCACTGCTGTCTGTCCAGAGCAACATGTCTGATTCCATTGTAAGTTGTCTCCAAGATGGCAGCATCCTTTTTGATCGTCCTGCAATAGGTCATTCTTTGTCCTCCATGCTTTCTCTTCCCTCCAGGTGAAATCCAATCTAAGACATACCTTGTGCTTCTGTCACTGGGTAACCCGATGACATGGCTGTCTCTGTCTACTTATTGAGTCTGCAGTCTGCTGACCCATATGGCACAGCATTTTCACATTTGTTATACAATCTCTCCAATGAATTCCCAAGAGTCTTCTTAAACGCTAGTGGTGCATCCAGCTTCCTCCTGTGTATTTCCACCAGCTGCCATGTTTCTGAGGCGAACACTAGTGTGGAAGGACAGTAGCACTGTACAATATCATTTAACTGTGTAGATGGTTCTTCTTACTCTTCCAGATGTTTGGCAAATGGGAAAATAATCCACTGGCTTATTCTTGCCTTCACTTCTTTAGTGAGCTGGCCATTAGCGGATATTTAATTTCCAAGATAGATGAAGTCATCAACTTTTTTGTACTCTTCCTCATCGTACATCTGCCAGTGTTGACAGCATTCACTCCTATCTCTATTATCTTGATCTTCTGCATACTGATACGAAGTCCCCCTTTAGCAGCTTCTCTTTTATGGTCATAAAGAGTCTTTTTATTCAGTCCAAGCTGGTATTCATTATGACTATATCATCTGCAAAAGTCTTGCAGCTTCTCTCTTGTCCAAACAATACCAGTGTCCTCAGCAGCAGTTGCCACTCATCTCACCACAAAGTCTATGACAATGTAGCAGAGAAGTGGGGAATAGTATTCAACATTGCTGTGTGCCAGTAATAATCGTTAACCATGCCAGGTCTCCTCTCTCTGTCTTGATGCAGCACGCAGACTTGTCATACAAAGCTTTTATCAAATTAAAAATCTTTGCTGGAATTCTATAGTGTCTCAGGATTTTCCAGAGAGTTTCTCTGTGGGCATGATCAAATACTTTCATAAAATCAAGGAAGTGAAAAGCTTTCTCAGTAAGTCTTCTTGAGGTGAAAATCTGGTCTGAACACAACCTGAGCCAGTTTGTTCTTCCCTGAGTACTTTATCAGCAGCAGTTTTCATCCTATTCACAATCATAATGCAAAACATTTTTTGAGGTACAGATAGGAGTGTCACCCCTCTCTGGTTATCACAAATATGCTTTTTAGGAATTTTACACATGACACCTCCACTCCAATCTTTAGGACAAATCTCCTTTTCCCAAACCCTTCTGTACAATCTGCACATGTAATTCACCAGCACTTCCACTCAAGCTTTTAACAGTTCAATATCTATTTTATCATAGCCGGGTGCTTTACTACTATTCAGTTGATATAGGGCCTCAGGTACTTCCTCAGAGCCGATTACTTCTAGTGAGATAGGTAGGTCCGCTGTCTGCAGGATTCAGCTGGAGTTTTGGGGATTACAGTGCAGCCAAAACTGGGATTTAGGTGCCCAAGTACTTTAGTGGATCTGAGCCCAGGGACCTGCAGTGTTTCTATTGGCTAGGAGCCTCTGAGAAAAGAGAAGGTATCGTGCAGTGGTTAGGGCCCTAGCTTGGGACTCAGGAAACCCCAGTTTAATTCCCTTCTCTGCCACAGAGTTCCTGTGTGACCTTGAGTAAGTTGATTTCAGTGGGTGTTAGGAGCCTAAATATCTTTGAGGATGTGGGCCATATCCTCTCAGTTCCCCATCTGTGAATTGGGGATAATAGCACTCCCCTACCTCACACGCGCATTGGGAGAAGAACTACATCAGAACTGTGGTGCTGTGGAATTGGGTGGCACATAATTATGTAAGAGGCACAAGATGGTTAGTGTTCTAGCCTGCCCCTTTGTTTCATTAAGTACTCTGGAGACAGAGTTGTATAGATAGCAGCAGCGGCAGGGAGGAGAGTGGTGGAAAGGCTGGTGATGTGATCCTTGCAATACTTTCTCTGTTTTAATAGAAGTTGGCCCTTTTGCGGTGGGAATCCAACCTGGTGGTTCTTCAATACACAAGTTACATCAAGTGATATCTTGACCCTGCGTAGTTTGTGAGCGCTGATGGGATCACAGCACGACGTAAAATGACTGCAGGCAATACATGTAAGGCACAGACTTTCCTGACTGAAACACCACCTGTCACAGAAGCACTCAACTGACCACACACATTTCCCCCCTTAGTATTAATCTCAGTAGTATTAATGGTAGCACCTAGAGGCCCCAGTCAAAAGCCGAGTCCGTTGTGCTAGGTGCTGTACAAACACATGGTATGAGACAGGCCCTGCCACAAAGAGCTTACTCTTTAAATAGATGAGACAGACAAAGGGTGGCATAAAGGGAACAACATCCAAGCAGAAGATTGGAAAGGGAGGCAATAAAGGGAGATGAAATAATTTACCTCAGGTCACACAGGGAGTCTGTGGCAAAGCCAGGGATTGAATCCATATCTCCTAGGCCAGTGCATGAACCACAAGGCCATTTTTTTGTCACCTGCTTTCTGTCTCCAGGATAATTACACAAACACAGGTGCAGGCTACAACATTAGTTGCAACACTTATCCACTGCTGCGTATTCCCAGTTGCTTCAACAGTGGTGTCATCCTCCTCTTCTCCCCCACCCCGTCCCACCTTCCGAATACCTTCCCTGCTGCCCAGTCTCATCAATCTCCTGAGGACGCACAGCTACTGCAGCACTGGCTAAGCCAGAGATGGGTTCAAGAGTCTGTCTGGGGGAGGGGGAGTGTCCCTCCATTTAACTCTAACCCTGCCCACCATTGCTTATCTCAGCTGGTGGTGCAGCAAGCTTGTTGGCCTGAGTGAGGAAAAAGTGGAGAGAGGATACATAGACCCACACCAGCCAGTGGGGCCCAGAACCCCACCCTGAGAAGTTAGAGGAAGGAGTAGCCTGCTGCTTTGGGCCTGGGGGTGTACTAAGGCTTCGATGCATGTGGTTCTCAGGGCCTACAGTGTTCTGAGCCTCAGGGTCCCTTCTCTCTTCTTGAGCAGATTTCAGCACCATCTGCTCAGTTCTGTCTTTGGAAGAGTCACCCATGTGCTTTTGTCTCTTCTGGCAAAGCCTGACTACATATGTCCTCCACTAGGCCTCACAGACCCTGAGGTAGCAGGAAAAGAGGAGGCATATTCTCAGCCTTGCACTGCAGCAGCCCAAGACACAGCCCCCGTCTGGACTAACGCACTTCCCAAGGTCGCAGCTGATGCTAGAGGTCAGATCTGTGCTTTGCCTCTGAACTGAGGCAACCAGCTGGCCTGGACTGTACACGCAGCACCACGCAGGACAGCGCAGAGGGGGTGTTGATGGGTTTTAATATGGAGGAGATAAATTAGTCTGGGATGATGGAAAGGGGAGGTTTCCTGAACTCCCTGACGACTACAGTGGAACACTGCAATTGTGAGCCATTGTGAGAGAGCAGCCGGGGTGGGAAAGGCACGTGATCCCACTTATTAGCTTCTAACCAGCAGAACTGG
The DNA here is from genome assembly GCF_965140285.1 of Lepidochelys kempii. Lineage (NCBI taxonomy): Eukaryota > Metazoa > Chordata > Testudines > Cheloniidae > Lepidochelys > Lepidochelys kempii. The sequence continues at coordinate 257,645,088 of NC_136380.1, forward strand.
CGAGCGGGATTTTATCAGCATACTTGAAACGTCCCCAGATTGTGCTGTGCCTCCTGAACAAACCCTTCCGTCCTAGCCCCACCTTTGGCCTACCAAGCTCAACATCTGCTGGGGCTTGCAGCAGCTACAGCCCTTAGCAGAGGTAGAGCTGCCTTGCGGCTGTGCTTGACTCCGCTTCTTGGGATACACCTGCCACCCAACAATTCCCCCACTGAGTTTAGCGTAACAGTTTTGTGTCGGCTGCACTGCTGGCCAAACAGCAAACTTTAATTACCCATCCCTGCTAAACACCTGGTCTCCATTGCTAATGCTGTACACACTCACAGGCTGCCTGCACTGGGTCTTGCGCCGCAGTGAGCAAAACACATACTTAAATAAATAAGATTAATTGTGTCCAGGATGAGACCTCTTGCTGAGGGGAAGGGAGAATGCCAACAGCGAGCAGCTCCACTGGGAGAAGCTGGAAGGGAGAGCTGGGAGCCAGGCTTAACTGGAAAACGTTCTTTGCAAATCCGATGGCAAATACAGGCTTCCCTCCTTCATATGAGGTAATGTGGTCTAGTCAGTGGACAGGCACTGGACTGGGAGCCAGGAGATCTTGGTTTATTCCCAGCTCAGCCCCTGGCCTGCATTGTGACACTGGGCAAGTGGCTTCCCCTCTCTGTGCCTCAGTTTCCCTTCCTCTTTGTCTGTCTTGTCTATTTAGACTTTAAGCTGTCTGAGGCAGGGACTGACTCTGACTGTGTTTGTATAGTGCCTGGCACAATGGGGGCATTGAACTCAGTTGGTGCCTCTAGGTGCTACTGTAATAATAATTTTAATAAAATCAATTTCTTGCATTTCAGTTATTTACGTCTCCTCTTAATGACCTAAGGATCATCTTAGATTGGAAACTCTTAAGGGCTGTATAGCCAGCACCTGGCACATGGTGGGTGCTAGAGAAATATTGGGATTGGAGTCAGGAGGCCTGGGTTCTATTCACAGCTCTGCTACAGGCCTCCTGGGTGACCTTGGGTAAGACAGATCCCTTCTCCGTGCCTCAGTTTCCCCACCTGTAAAACAGGGATGATGACACTGCCCTCCTTGGTAAAGCGCTTTGAGATCTACTGTTGAAATGCTGTAAGAACTAGGTGTTACTGTTATTCCTGTAAGAGAAGGATTGGAGAAGGGGAGCCTCTTCCTGCTATGCTGAGCTTATTCCACTGGATGGCACTGCCTCCTAAGGAATTAAAAGACCCAGGGCCCCAACACTCTTTAAATCAATCAATAAATACATTTAGAGAATTAAAAAAGAATGAAGAGAATGAAATGGTGGTGAAAGGTTCCGCTTGACAGGTCCCTGGAGCATGAAGCCCTGTACTTTATTTCCAAGACAGTTGCCGAAGGGGTAGGGCCAGACACAGAGCAAGCTTCCTACGCACCGTCTCCCTTGCCAGCCCCTTGCTACTGTCCTTGAGGATCCATCCCTAGGGGTGAGCTCATCTCCACAGCCACCTTAATCCTCAGCCTCTGTCCTGAAACTACCCGGGCCAGGGCTAGTTAGCGCCAGTGGCTGTCGGACCTTCCGCACCGCCAGCACCCAATCAGCACAGAGACCTCCCCACCCTCATTTACAGAACAGCTGTCACTGCGGTACAACATTGGCACTACAAGCCCTGGGCCTCCCTGGGACTGGGGACCTAGACGCTGAAGGCTCTGCACGCCACTCCCACTCCCCTGTCACCCCAGCACTGCTGGGCATTGATAAAGACCAGCAGGCTCAGTCTGGGGTCACGCACCCTTTGGTACCCAGGAAAGAGACCAGCTCCTCCCGTTGGCCCAAGAGGGAGACCTGCCAGCAGGATGACAGAGCTCTGTGAACAAGTTAACTAGCATCAACTCTGCTACTGTCAGGAAATAGCTGGGCTCCACCCTAAAGCACAGACTTGGTGAGAGCGCTGACCTCATGATTAAAAGACCTCAGTTCAAGCGGATACAGGTCCAGCTTCAAAGGCAGAGCTAGCCCCGATGAGCATGCAACAAAAGCCGGTGCTGCAGACACACAGACATCACGATCCCCAGCCAGGGGGACAGATTCCAGATCCATCATTCTACTTCAAAACCAGAGTTCGCTGCCTCTTGATGAAAGAGAATCCCCATTCACGGACAAGAGTAGCGGAGCTCTTACGATGCTATATGAGGCAGTCACTAGAGGGCAACCTGACCCTGTGTTTAGCCAGTAGATTATAAATGCACTGCCTGAAGCAGCATCGAAACAGGCTTTAGGAAGTACTGCAGCAATAGCTGTGCGGTTGGCCTTTGTTGCTCACCTCTGGAAGAATGAGTTCCCTCTCTCTGTGATCTAACATCAGACATACTCAGCACAGTGGTGTTTAATGCCCTGGAATATTTTAATATCAAAGTCCCCAGGTTTCCTGCATGCCCGGCCGTTAGTGTAGATCACACAGAAATGAGAACAAACAGTGCTCCAGGCTCCCAGGACCACACTATGGAACATTCACCTAGAGGGACATCTGAGGTTGAGGAGAGTTAACATTAACATCAGAGCCTTTATAGCCAGAAGCAAACTCAGGCACCACCCAGGGGCAGGTCTACAGCCGCTCACACTAACTTGCCTTAGTCGTGCATGCTCATATTGAAAGTGACCCTCAATTCTCAGCTGCAGCTGCCTGGCTATTCAGGGAAGGCGATTGCTGCTGCTTCTTCCATTTGCACCCCCGCCCCTACTAGAACTTGCCCTATATAACGTGGAACATTGGAGTGGCTGCCTTTATGTGAGTCCTTCAGCTGGAAGAGCCGTCCTGTTCCATGGCCAGCTAGGAATGGTGCACAGCACTGGGCCAAGGGCACATTCGTATTACATGGATTTTGTTCTCTCATGGTTTTGAGAGGGGCAGTGCCCCAGTGACATAGTTCCAGCTCCTCTTCCCTCCCCCATCCTAATTCAGGAGCCCTTCCCACTTCCTCAAATTCCTCTGCCCACCTGACTGTACTGGGAAAGTGCGGCCTGGAGGCACTCAGGTGGTTCCCAGAGTTCCTCCTGTTAAAGCGCCCTGTATGGCCCATGGCACTTAAACTGAGGAAAAGAAATCCCCCCGTGACAGACCTTTCATAATGCAGTGCTGTGGGCATGGAGCTCCTCATGACTATGTTCGTCCTATTGGGGTCAGAGGTAGCATATCACAGCTCCACTCCTCCTGAGTTATGAATGGTCTGCTAGCTGACCCAGTCCTCTTGACTCCCTGTAGGGGTGGGCCTTGAGACCTGCTGGGCTTGCCAGCTGATACTACAGTACATTGATTGATCTCAGAGTAAGGAGCCAGGCAGATTTATCCCTGCCCTGCCCGGCCAGGCATGTATCCTCAGAAGGGACTGCACCAAGCCTGCAGTTGGAAGCTATCACGGGAAGAGGTGAGGAAAGCAGGGTAGATGAGGCCAATGCTTAGACAGAAAATAAAGAGGAAGAGGAAAGCTGAGGACTCCCAGACCCATGTGAGCAGCCACAAGTCATCTCCCACAGGGCAGTGCTGTCCCCTCAGCCTGGGCACCATTAACCCTCCGGGAGAGGCTGCAGGATTAGGACCCTGCAGTGGCAGGATACCTGACACAGAAGTGAGTCAGTGAGCAGTAGACAGGGTAAAGCACAGCTGATTGCTGCCAGCTGGCCATCTGCTGCCCGCACAAGACCTAGAGAGGACATGCATCCTAAATCCATGGTGCCCTCCTTCACCCCAGTACCCCACAGATCACATCCCAACATGACCTGAGGGACAGTGGGGGCAGGCAGGCAGCATCTGGGAAGTATGACTCTGATTAGGGTGGCAAGGGTAGCACACAGTGCCAGTGACCCAAGGATTTGGTGGTGGTGGTGGTGGTGGGAGCTTGGGGAGGATGGTTTTGAGGGATCAAGCCCAATATAGTCTTAATACACCCCTGGAGACAGGGGAAATGTGATCACACCCACCCAAGAGCCATTTGCTTTCAGCTCTAGTTAGTGATCAATGGCTCCATGTCTAGTTAGTGATCAATGGCTCCATGTCTAGTTGGCAGCCGGTGTCAAGTGGAGTGCCCCAGGAGTCGGTCCTGGGGCCGGTTTTGTTCAATATCTTCATAAATGATCTGGAGGATGGTGTGGATTGCACTCTCAGCAAATTTGCGGATGATACTAAACTGGGAGGAGTGGTAGATACTCTGGAGGGCAGGGATAGGATACAGAGGGACCTAGACAAATTGGAGGATTGGGCCAAAAGAAATCTGATGAGGTTCAATAAGGATAAGTGCAGGGTCCTGCACTTAGGACGGAAGAACCCAATGCACAGCTACAGACTAGGGACCGAATGGCTAGGCAGCAGTTCTGCAGAAAAGGACCTAGGGGTGACAGTGGACGAGAAGCTGGATATGAGTCAGCAGTGTGCCCTTGTTGCCAAGAAGGCCAATGGTATTTTGGGATGTATAAGTAGGGGCATAGCGAGCAGATCGAGGGACGTGATCATCCCCCTCTATTCGACATTGGTGAGGCCTCATCTGGAGTACTGTGTCCAGTTTTGGGCCCCACACTACAAGAAGGATGTGGATAAATTGGAGAGAGTCCAGCGAAGGGCAACAAAAATTATTAGGGGTCTGGAACACATGACTTATGAGGAGAGGCTGAGGGAACTGGGATTGTTTAGTCTGCAGAAGAGAAGAATGAGGGGGGATTTGATAGCTGCTTTCAACTACCTGAGAGGTGGTTCCAGAGAGGATGGTTCTAGACTATTCTCAGTGGTAGAAGAGGACAGGACAAGGAGTAATGGTCTCAAGTTGCAGTGGGGGAGGTTTAGGTTGGATATTAGGAAAAACTTTTTCACTAGGAGGGTGGTGAAACACTGGAATGTGTTGCCTAGGGAGGTGGTGGAATATCCTTCCTTAGAAGTTTTTAAGGTCAGGCTTGACAAAGCCCTGGCTGGGATGATTTAATTGGGGATTGGTCCTGCTTTTGAGCAGGGGGTTGGACTAGATGACCTCCTGAGGTCCCTTCCAACCCTGATATTCTATGATTCTATGATTCTGCCCCTTTAAAACATTCCTTACTACGACAGATTCATTAGTTAATGTTTGTAAAGTGCTTTGAACAAACAGTACAGTGTAAGTGCTTGGTTATTTATTGTTATTTCGCGCCTGCCCCTGTCTGCACCCCTTGAGGCCTGAACTAAATTCACAATGTTTGGCCCTGGAACCTTATCCCTTTCCTGTCTCTCACTCTCAGTCCCCTATACCTTAAAAGCACCTCTGGGTAGAATAAGCACCCCACTCCATAGTCCTAGGAGGGAACCACTGATCCACGGACCCCAGGCAGGGAGATCTCTCCCTGGCAGAGAATCACGTATCCCTGCTGGACAGGCCACATCCCAAGGAGGAATCCACAGCTCAGAAATGATGTGGTCCCCCACCACCATAGCATGAGTGCATCACACTTTGGAATGGATTTTAGCCTCCCAACACCTTGGGAGCTAGGAAAGGATTATCTCCATTTTATAGATGGCGACTTGAGGCAGAGGATAGATTGGCCTGCCCAAGACCACACAAAGAGTCTGTGGCTGAGCCAGGAACTGAACGCAGGTCTCATGGGTCCCCATTCAGAGCCCTATTTGCTGATCCATCCTTTCTTGCCATGATTGTCCCTTCTGGGAGCTGGTCCAGGGCTATTTCACTCCTGACTCTACTTTCATATGACACTATTATTAATACCTAGCTCCAACCTGCTAGTGCTTTGCATAATTGCCTTCTTCTGTTCTCTGGCTCCAGGAGTGTTGCAAGGTGCTATGCTACTCTGGTGAGGGGGACCTTATAAGCCCCTAGCTCAGAGGATGGCTTTTCCAACCAGGGAGAATTCACTCCATCCTTCTCCCAGTCTGTCTCAGGCCTGGCCATGCACAGCCACCAAGGAGAGGCCAGCAACTTCCGAGAGCCACCAAGGGAGTGGGCAACAATTCAGTGGGGATGGAGAAGCCACTGGCTCCTTCGGCACTTCCCAGTCCCATTCTTCAGGACTGGGCAGCTCAGGCCTCTCTGTCCTGGTGAGGCTGGCAGGAACCAGGACGGGGAGGGGGACAATGTCTCACCCTAGAGGAGAAGCAGATGGAGGAAAGAGTAGAATGGGAGGATGATCATGCCCCGGAAGAGCATGCCCATGTGCAGACCTGCCTTGCTCCTGGTACGTGTGTGTGTGTGATGCCCATCAGGGCCCTCAGCTCTGAGACTGTTCTCTGCTGAATGGGCTCCTGGCCTGCTCTGGAGCTCCATCCCTGCCTCGTGCCCTCGTTCTCCATGCAGGCCCCTTTGCTGCTGCTTGTGGAAGGGATCCCTGGAGGATGAGTGGAAATGGAACACCAGGCGTCTGTAATTATCTCTGTGATGAGACATCCCACTGGCTTGTTCTGGCAGCTTGAAACACGCAGATCAAAGGGCCAGTGCAGGCTTCCTCTGAGCTTTGATACCAGCCTGCAGGAGGCAGCAGTGCCTGCTGTGCACCATGCCAGCGTGGAGCAAAAAAGGGAGAAGAGCAGGGGCTGAGAGGGAAAGGAAGAAAAAAGGGAAAGAGGAAGGATGAGGTCCTGGTGCCCTGCAATCAGCTCACTGCGCTGCCAGGCCATTTCGGATCCCTGGCCCCATCGCGCTGCCAGGGTCCAACACGAGCTGAATGAGCTTGAGATGAATGCTCCTACCTTGCCAAGTAGGACTCGGGAGATCTAGGTTTAGATCTCCAGACCCAGCCTCTTGTTCTCTGGGCTGGTGGGGGCCGGGAGTGCTATGAGGACAGCAGAGGGCACAGAAGGAAATGAGCACCTATCTCCCATTGCTGACTCAGGAGTAGACAGCCTTGACTCCCCTAGCCAGCTGCATCTGCTGGCTCTGTCCCCCATACTGAGAACCAATGGGTAATCTCTCTGCTATTCCAGCAGTGTCCTCTGCTCAGGGCATGGGGTGAGGAGCAGCACTCGGTCATACTCCCAGGTTCCAGGAACCTGCTTCTTCATGCCATGGGCTGCCATTTCCACCTGTCGCTAGGTGAATCCCATTCAGACTTGGAAGCGCCTTACACAGAAATGCCTGCTTAAGATGCAGGGCAATGGAGAGGCAGACCCTGGAAATCTGGAGGATAGTTAATTAGCAGAAGGATTCTTGCTGGGATGAAAGGACAGGGCAAGTGGAAGGAGCTAGGTGGGCAGTGTTGGTGGACTGCTGGGTGTCCGCTGAGAAGCAGAAGTGAGGAGGTGGAAAGGTGGGAAGAGGAACAGGACAGGCATGGATTGAGTGAGGTCCAGAGGGGGAGGGAAAGCGAAAAGAGCTACAGGGAAAAGAGTAAGGGAGAGAGGATAGCTCTCACTGCCCTGGGAGTGAATCCAGAGAGGGTAAACTAGAGAAAGGGCAGCAGAAGCTCAGCAACCCTAGGAGCTCCAGCTTGATACAACATCTGTGACTCAGTGTTGAACGAAGGGCCGTATTCTACAGCCTGGTCAGGTTCAGTCTCCCAGCACCCCAATGCGGCACTAGGGGGAAAGAAGGGGGTTGTGGTGCTGTGTCCTTCCTAACACAACCATGCTGCATCACCCCATGGCTTTGTGTGTGCGGTGCTCCCTGGGGACTTACAAGCCATGCCCTTTGTACTTCAGGGGAGTGAGTGATATGCAGCAGGTTGGGGGAGAGCTTGGCCCCAGGAATGGGAAGTAGATGCTAATTCAGAAGACTGTGGAGGAGGGAAGAAAAGGAGTGTAAGAGAATTGGGGGAGGGAGACAGCTAGCTAGCGAAAGGGAGGAGAGAAGAGCACACTGGGGCAGAGAGGGTGTTTACAAGTGACCAGAGGAGATAGCTGTGGAATTTTAATGCCAGGCCCCAGTATTGATCAGTGCAAGATGCAGCAGGCGGGTGCGAGAGTCAGAGGAGAGAACTGCAGTGCTATTAATACAGAGGACATACTGTAATCCATCAGTGTCAGCCCGGGGAGAGCCAACCTGCTGCTTCAACCCCTTCATTCCCAGAGCGCCGTTCTGCCTTTGGCCCAGTCGCACAGCAGAATTAACCCTGCTGCTCCCACACATCAGTTCAAAGCATCTCCGTCGGCAGAGGAGGGGTGGGATTCTAGCCTATCTGGAGTGGCAGGTTCCAAGCCGGCCTTCTGGCGAACACTGCTACACAAGCCAGCCAGGTTTTCCTGTCCAGACTGCTGTCCTGTGGGAGCAGGTGGGTTAGGGGCGCCAGTGGTTAGTGCCCTGCGCTGCCAATGCAGGAGACCCGGGAGGCGTCACAACCTGTCTCCTCCGTGCTGGGTTAGCTGCTGAGGCTGTTCACTCAGGCTGAGGAGGAGCAATGGCTTTTGCCATGACCTTTCCAACAGATTCAGAGACAGCTGGTTACCAGCTCCCCCTTCAATCCAGAATGGGGCAGCTACAAAATAGAAGTACTGCGGCTGCAAGTCTGTCTTTTTTTGGGGCGGGGGGCTGGGACAAGGAAATTGGGCCTGGGGGGAAGTGTAACAGTCCCTGCAGAAGCCAGGAATTAGTCACTCTGGTGGCACCTGCACTGTCAGGCACAGGGCACCGGCGACCCCAGCACGCTAACTCTTGTGTCGCCAGGTTGTGGGCACCGAAGCTCTGCAGTGTCATGGTCATCCAGCCCCGAATCCATGAGCCTCCAGGAACGAGCCATGATAAGTCCCCTCCGCCCCGCCCCAGCATCTAGGCTAGGACTAGGAGCAAATCTAATATCCCCCTCCCCTATGAGATCGTCTCTGGGTTTTTCTTACTGCCACTTTCTCTGCCATTTCCCCTACCTGCCTTGCCCCCTTTTCCTCCACAGCCCACCCATGCCGCTGTCAGGATCTGTGCCTTCCAGAGTACTGTTCCTCACCACTCCCTCCACAGGCATCTGCAGCCCCCTTCCCCCCCCCCCAGCCCCAGCCCTCACTTGCTTTGGCTCCTCCTCACAAGCACATTTCCTCTGACCCTCCCTGTGGGATTCTGAACCCCCTGCAAAGGCTTTGTTCATATGCTGGCCGTCCTGTTTCTGTGAGCCAGGGGTTCAGTTCCACTCCTTCTGGTTTGGCTCTTTCACACAATATAGCCTAGTGGTTAGAACAGGGGACAGGGAGTCAGGAGAGCTGGACTCTATTTCAGGGTCTGCCACTGCCTCACTGTGTGACCTTGAGCAAGTCTCTTTCCTCACGTGCCTCTGGTTCCTTCTCTGGTAAGGAGGCCTACAGAGACTATGGCACAGGGAGACTGGGAGCCCACAGGTATTACTGTTTGCAAAGTGTTTTCATGTCTTCAGATGGGAGGGGCCAGAGAAATGCAAAGTGTTCGTAACCAGCATCATCAGTTTAATATTAGCAGGGCTCTGGACGCACACTTCCTCCCCTCCCCATTGGTGCTATTCACGTACCTGCGGGGTTTTCACTTTTCACCAGCACCATCCTTTCCCCTTGAACAGCAAACAGCAGGGATGCGGGCTTGCCCACGCCTGCATGGCCTCCGAAGCCTGCCCTAACCCAGCATCTCCTTCACACAACAGCCCCTTTTTCTTGCCGATGGACGTGCTGGATCTGCCCTCTGCTGACTTTGCTTTACCCACTCTGCCCTTTGTGTTGGAAGGGACAGGAACCCTGTGTCTCCTCCTCACACTTCTCATCACTGTCTGTTTAATTTCTCTGGCTGGATTCTGCCCTTTACTGGATTTTCTTCCCAGCTCTGGTATAATCAGGAGCTATCTTCCCACTACCTTTTGCTGCCATCCAGCTGCTCTCTATTTGCTTAATGCAGAGATTCTTCCTTCCTGTTTAGCTGTGTGTCACCTTGTTCCCCGGCAGCCCCTACTCAGCATCAGGCAAAGCTCCGGAAGGCTTGGTGGTAGTTAAGTCACTCAAAGCACCTCCTACTTTCCTGGCTGTGTCACGTCCAGAGCCCTCTTGTCAGGCCATTTCCCCTCTCCACTACCTCCTGGTTCCAGCCAGGCCCGCGGTCCATAGACAGCAACCTTTCCTTGCAGGGTTTTAGCACTGTTGCTTTTAGCTGGAACCAGGAAGCAAAGAGCCTGCAAAAGTGAAATTGAAAACAAAATGACAATTAACTAGCCCCATCAAAGTTGTGTGTGTGTGGCAGGGGGAGGGAGATGTTGATGATATTGGGGGTTCCTTTGAGTTTAGGACAAAAGTTTGAGGATCCGGTTTGAGTTCTGGCTGCACATCGGGGAGCGGGGATGGGGTGAGTTTGAGTTTTGGGCACAGACTTGGTAACTCAGTTAAATTTCTGGTGAGCCAGTCCACCCCATCCTTGTTCCTCTGCCTCATTCCCCTCCAGCGTGGAGTTTCTTTTCTTTAGACACTGACTGCCAAGGGCAGCTGATTCCACTCACACAGGCATCCTCCCTCCTCCCAAATTGCCCACAAATATCTATCCCCATCTCTGCCCCAAATTTTCCAGTCATGCTTTGGACATCTGAAGGTGCCAGGATGTAACAGGCCCAGACAATTAATACAAAGGGTGTATATCTGAGGAGGCTCCCCTTGGGGTCTGGTCCCAGCCCCATTTCCTAATTCCTTGAGCCTGCTTGCAGAAGCTTTAACCCTACTGCCTCTCTGCCAGTCTAGTATTGCCAGCTTCAAGCATTCAAAGATTATGAGTCAAGCACCCCAAAAATAATGAATGGTTTAAAATACATGAGATTTTTTTTTAAAGTTTTTTGTTTTTAATTTGCCTTCTGGTTTTGGGGCTGCATTAGCTCCATATTTGCAGACTTTTCTCCATAGCTACAAGGGCTAGAAACTTTTTATTTTGAAATGAAAGCTGAGATCCTCATATAATCCCTGGACTCCAGGAGCTGGGGCTTTAAAATACATTACTAACATTGCAAGAGTTGGCAACACTGCCAGATAACTGGCCTGTCATCAGGATGCTTCAGAAGAAGGCAGGAAAAGTCCACAATTCACCTGGCCTCATGTCTGCTATTCCAGAAAACAAACACACAAACAACTCCAGTTTAATTGCATTTAGTTCAAACATAAGGATGGCAAAACCTATTCCCCCTCAGGCCCCCATGTTGTCCTTTCTTCCTGGGTCACAAACATGTGGGAAGACCAGACAAAGTGGCAACATCAGCCAGAACTCCTAACTGGACCAACGCTTCCCTTCAAACTACTCTGTGTCACTGTTCCCCCGAGGGACTCCTCTGGCAGGCCAAGAATTCTTTTCTTCAAGACTTCGCAATAAAGCCACATAAACAAGGACCAAGTTATAAAAAAAAAAAATCTTTATTTCATGTACCAGGATTTTTTTTTTGTAATTTTCTGTTTTTAAAATTTTTTTCTTTTTAACAGTCTGAAAAAAACCCACAAAATAAAGAAAATGGAGGTTGGTTTCTTGAACTGGTTTGAGCTGGACATGAGCAATATCCTTAGAAAAAGCTTCCCCTCCAATCCTAGTCCTCCCCCTTTTCTCTCCCTCTCTCACACCCAGGTGCTCACTCATCTTCTCATTTCACTCTGCGAATGCTCAAGAACTCTGTGGGCATCAAGTTCTCAAAAGCAGCTTCGGATTTAAACCAAAACACTGTACTCTGTCTATGCCGGAGTTTGGGAAACCAATTTTAACTCAGTGCTTGGAGGTGGAGGGTTTTTTTTTAATTTTTCATCTATTATTTTACATTTTAAAAGGCCTGGGGACCAGGTGGGGATGGCAGGCTGGGAAGTAACTGGAATTCAGCAGGAATCCCAGACACCCAGTACAGACTGAGGCATGCCACCTAGATGATCAGTTTCATCTAAGCTTTCTCTATGCTTCTCCGTCAGCGTCAGACCTTCCCCTTGAGACCTAGAGAGGATTCGTTTCACCTTGGATTTAAATTTCCCACATGCGGCTCCCCAGCCCTGCCCTGGAAGGACCCCACTTTCCTGTGCTGAGAGGGAAAGTAGGATAAAGCAGCAATATCTGGGGCCAGGAATCCTTTAGGAACAGTGTCTACACTCCAGTGGGAGCTGAACCATTGGACTTAAAGACCTTTAAAACTGGAGCAGCAGGAATTGGAACAGAGTCAAGGGTGGGGCTGAGCAGCTGAAAGGGTCAACTGACCCACTCAATGAACCCGCAGCCCTGGACCTGCCCCTGGATGCAACAGAAGGGATTCTGTTGTCCGAACGTCCATGGAGAATTCTCTCAATCTGTGCTGGTCCTGGGCTGGTCTGCAGCTGACTGAGTGACACACAGAGGCATATTGATAACTCTCTCCTTCTGTTTGCTTTGCCCACTCTCCCTACCATCCCTCTCTGTGTCCTGGTAGCAGCATTATAAAGGGAGCTGAATTACAAGTGGTTTCTAGGACCTCCTGGGCACATTTGATTCTCCTCAGCACAAAGATTTGGTGCTAAATGTCAGGCCAAGTTCCCAGTGCGTGTGTTAATTCCCGGGATGGATGGGTGCTATAGGCGCCGGTGAGGAGGTTTGCAGGATTTACATATTCGAAGGAAGCAGGGAGGGGTGGGCAGATGGCTGCAATGGTGTGGTGGGACGAGTGTGTGTATGAGTGGGAGACTGTAGGCCTGATTCTCCTCTCATGCTCCCAGTGTAAACCAGGAGTAACGGAGTTATCTGGAATCAAACCAGCAGGAGAGGAGAATCAGGCTCAGTGTGTGTATGAGCAGGAAGAGGAGAGCATGTATATAGGAGTTCAAGGGCCTCACTGCCTTGCACCTGTTTTAGTCACTGCCCTAGGGCAGAATGAGTGTAAAACACTACCACAGGGGCAAGCGAATGGGGACCTCTGATCTGGTAACACTTTGCACTCGCCCTGCTGGGTGTAAACGACTACGCAGGGGCAAGGCAGTGGGAAATCAGGCCTTGTACCTGACGAGATCTGTCCAAGACTTGGGGCCCAATCCGATGCCCATTGAGGTCAATGGACAGACTCTTGCTGGTTTCAGCGGGGGTGGGGTCAGGCTCTTGGTGATGAGGCAAAAGTGACATTTGAAGGTATATACAGCAGTAGGCATCCCATGTCTGTCTACCCCAGGGAGCATCCACTGCATGAATGATGGGAGTGTGTGTGTGAGTGCTCGTCTCCTTATTAGCATATAGTCCTTATGCTGTCTGCCACCCATCCCCCCAGTAGCAGCATCTTCCTCTCTTCAGGGAGAGATGTGTGTCTAGCACAAAGCCCTGTGGCCAGCGGGGAGCCTCTCCCCTCCTGCCAGCTGGGTGAGCTCGGCCTCTCAGTGATTTTCATTTTGTTAAAAGGATTCAATTTCCGTTTTCTCTTTACAAGGCCCCCCACCCCGCTAATTTGCATTTCCCTCCCTCCCTCCCCCCAACTCCCACGTTTTCACAGTTTAAAGCTGGAGAAAACAAAAATGAAAAGAAAAATACTATCTGGTTTTCTTCCAAGTAAATCCACTTACTGTATTTACATTTATTTATAGTTGGTTTTGTTTTATTAAAAAATTGCCACTTATTTTTTAGAAACTTTTTTTTTTTTTTGCAATGTTGCTGTTAACCACAGGATCACCAGGGACTAGTGGGTCCAGGTTGGTCACCATTAACTCCCTGGGAGTCCTGGGGACCAGGGAATCAGCATTAACCCCTGGGATTCCCAAGGACAGGAAAGTCAATGTTAACCCTTCAAGGGCCCACGAGAGACACATGAATCACCTTTGATCCCAAGGGTCTTGGCAAGTCTGAGCAGGTCACAAGTAACCCCAAGATCTCCAGGGTTGTCACGAGCCTCTAGAACTCCCACAGATACACTCATCACTGCTAGTCCACCCCCCTCACCCGCCACCCCCGGAGCCTGTGAGTCCACATCGGGTTAAAACTGAACAGAACACAAACCAAAAAATGAAAGAATGAAACCTGAAAAAATCCAAAGAGCTGCCTCCTCCTCCCACTTAATTTTTTGTTGTTTTTTTTGTTGTTGTTTCTTGGTTCCCTTTTTTAAATTTGTTTTTATTAAATGTTAAAATAATGGTACATGGGAAATCATGCATTTTCTTTTAAATTTATTTTCTATTTTTTTTTAAATCTCTTGGTTTTTAAAGTTTTTTCTTTTTTTTCTTTTTTCTTATTTTTTTATACTTTTTTGTCATTGTTGTTTCTTTTCTTTTGTTTCTTTTCTTGTTGATGTTGTTTTGTTTTTTGCTTTTGGAAGGTTTCCCCCATGGTTGCTTTCTCTTCTCCCTCCCCTGCCCTCCCTGTTGCCCCTGCTCCTCCTCTTCCGTTTTCTCCCCACCTCCCGCCTGCTCCTTCCCCATTTTCAGCTCCTGGTTTCGGCTTCATACCGGGGTGGTCCGGCGGTTGGCTGTGTTAGTGTGGATAGAGTCCTTGTTCTCTTTCTGGATACAGTTGTGAACCTGGAGGAAACTGTTATCCCTGTCGGAATTGTAGGTGGCGGTGGGGGTGGTAGCAGCCTTCAGGGGGTCCCTGGTCAGGGTATACATCGAGATCTCCGTTGATGGGAGGGTATTGAACCCTTTGATCCCGACGGGCGAGGCATCCCTGGAGTGTGAAGGCTCAGTGGAACGGGAGCTGGAGCGACTGCGTCTCTGATAGCGGTAGCGGTAGCTGGGGATGCGGGTGATGGCGGAGGACTGGAGGTAGTCCGTGGCACGAGCGTTGGCACGCAGCTGTTTGTGCCGGTCAATAAACATGTGGACGGCCAGCACTCCCACCATCTCAGCTATAATGAAGGACAGGGCCCCAAAGTAGAAGGACCAACCATAGGAGTAACTGTTCTTCTTGGAGTCACTCTTTGAGGGGTCTCCAGCGTTGGCTGATATGTACACAATGATGCCAATTATATTACTCAGACCTGCGGGCGAGAATAAGAGAGAGAGAGGAAAACATTAGAGTATCCTAGAGGGAAAGGACGGTAGGAGGTGCAAGGTTAAAGCCTAGGGTCCCACCTGTCTTCCCAAGAGTAGTCCAGTGCTGGTGAGGGCCCGGTTGCCTGTCTGCTCACAGCTCCCAAAACGAGCCTCCAAACCTGCCCTGCTTGGAGCCCTCTCTAGGGATTCTCAGGTGAGAGAACAATTCATTCCACATGTTCACTGAACCCTAAACTTCACCCCACTACTGGCACCCCAGTCAGTCCTGCCAGTCTCTGTGAGACCCGCTCCCCCAGCAGATGTAGAGAGGAGCTCAGTTTCCATGTACATCCAATTCTGAGATCCTGCCTTCCCAGCCCTGCACCCCAACAGCGCTCTAACCCCAGGCTGGAGAAATTTATTTCCTATATTTCTTTCACCCAAGGTGGTTGCACCCTATTGAGAAGTCATCAGGGACTCCATGGCTCCATCTGTCTGATGTCAGAGTCTGTCCAGTGGTGGAGGTAGCCACGTAACTGAAGGGAGCTGGGGCCAGTGTGTTTTTGTTTACTGCGTTTGTACATGTAGAGGAATCTCTCCGCAGGGAGCAACTGCCATTTTGTGTGTCAGTTCAGATACAGAATGTCAGAGTGAGTCACTGTGTGCTCTCTCTCACACACACAGAGAGACTTTATATTTACTCTTCCTGGTTGAATGTTTTCATTCATCTGAAATAAAGCTCATCTAGACTGAAAAATACATGTTGCCCTTTTTGCTTGTGCAAACATACCACCTCCTTTCCCTTCTGCCCTGGCTGCTCCATCACCTGGACAGCCTGTCACTGAGGTATCTTCCTCGCTATTGCTCTTAGTCTTCCATCCCCCCAGCCCATTTGTCCCTCGTCCCTTTACCTGCAGACACGAAGAAGATGCCAGCACTAAGGATGATGTTGTGTCGGGTTTTGTAGAACTCGCTGGCTGCAATGCAGAGTCCACCCATGAAAAGCAGAATCACACTCAGGATCGGGAAAATACTAGAGGCCCTTACAGCCCCTGTGAAAAAGAGAGGGAGAGGGGGAGAAAGAACAGCACAGGTAGGAGACAGAGAAAAGGGAGAAGAGAAAACAATACAGGAGACAAAGAGATGGGGCAGGGAGGGAACAGATACAGAGGGAAAACAATAGCATGTATTGTGTGGGGGAGAAGGAGAGGAAACAGAGAAGGGAGAGAAACATGGAGAGGGCAGAGTGATTCAGGAAGGAATACAGAGAAAGAAGGGGAGGGCGAGAGGAGACAGAAGGAGAGAGTGGTCACAAATGGATCACCCATGTGTTGGATTGTCATTGAGACGATCAGAAGCCAGTAGCATACTCAGGGGGCCTGGTGGCAGAAGTTTACCTGGGAGTCGGGACTCTTTCATAACCTGAACCCCCTGAAAGCTTCTTACTCCCGCTTTTGTTCACACCGTGTGCCTGAGTAGGGCCCTTCAGCTATTATTCCCACCTATAATGCAATGCAGTGCCAGCGTCCCAAACGTTTCACCCAAAAAGTCAGTCAATTGCACATCATTTGGAAAGTGAACTCGCCTCCTAAGGAGAGGTTTGTAGAGAGGGAAAGCAGCTACCGAGGCAGGGTGACAGTCTGTGGCTATAAGCAGAGGCTGCACAACCTAATCCTCCAGAAGCACAGGACTCCCAATGGCAAGCTAAAGGTGCATCTCCACAATCTCATGCATATTCCATCCAGTAGAGAACAGTGCACACACGTGTGCAAACACTCCCCCTCCCCCCCCGGGAGGAGCTTTCATTTATTTCAGCCAACAGACGGTGGTGGTGTGCGTTTGTGCACCCCTTGCCCCTCCCCACCATATTCTGTCCAGCAGAGAGCAGTGCGGTGGACTGGCACATGCTGCACGATACATCACAGCAGATACAGTCAGTATTTTTATGAGAGGTCGCTCCTCTCTTCCCAGCAGAAAGAAGAGGCTACAGTGTGAAACAAACACATGGCTGAGAAAGAACATGCCTCAATGCAAGAACAGCCCAATGCAAATCTTCTTTCAGCGCAAAGGTGGGAGAATCAACCTGAATAAAGCAAACAAAGACAGCAGGGACAGTCAGTTCACAGGCCCTGGGGGAGAATCTACCCCTCATATCAGGCACAGGCACTGAATTCTTGCTGGTGCCGACTCCAGCACAATCCCTCCATGCTATAAACCCAAAGGGGTGTGAGGAACCTCTTGGCTGTTCTCCAGTCCTACCTAGCTCTACTTCAGGGAATGGGATGGGAATAATCGTGCTAATGGTTTGGGGAAAGTAGGGGAAGATTGAACAGTGGGGAACCAGGCGACAGCAAGCAAATGCCAAGTGGATGCCTGCTGTATGGAGGGGCCTTGTGGAGATTCTTAGCATCACATGCTGGGGAGAACACAAGGTCACAGTGTGAAATTGGGAGCAGAGGACATGGCAAGGGGTGAAACCAGGATTCTCTGTCCTTAATCTCAGCTCAGTTGCCTTATTCATTTCAGAAGTTCCACAGAGTCAAATGACCATGGAAGAGAGGGGCTGTCACTGAACCCACCATACCGACCGTTCCAGAGTCCAGTGCAGATCCCGCTGTCTGAAGGGGAGAAGAGCTGGTAATGTGTTAGGAATGGCTTCTACCCAGTCTCAGAGTCTTGTGGCAAAGAAACACACTGACATTCCCCCCGTTTCTCCTGACATCGGCTGTTTGATTGCAAGGAACCCGAGCCATCTTATCTGAACGGTCAGCAAAACCAAACTGAGTCCTAATCAGGCTCCCTGCCATCCCAATCTCCTGCCCACTCTGACCCAGGCGACAACCTAATCTAAAGATCAGAAACAACATCCTAGACAGTCATGCCAACACTACCAGGCCCAGCTCAGGTGAAGCCTCAACAAGCTCCAATTTGGAAAAAGTCCTGGGAAGAACCTGTCCAAGTCAGGCCATCTCCAGTCAGGCCAAGCTCAGCATGAGGCTCCTTCTACCAGACATGACCCAGCAAGTACCTCATTAAGTCTGACCAAACCCCAATATCCTGCTTCAGGTCATTGAACACTGCTCTTTTCTAAGGGATTCCACCTTGGGGATTTGTTTTGAAGGGGACATTGTCAAGGCTTTGACCTACACTTGTCTCCTCTTGGAGGAGACAGTGATCTGGAGCCCTGTGTGGGCTCTTTCCCCAAAACAAATGCTCCAAAGCTCTGTTTGCTAAAAAGAGACCAATGCCAGCAAACAATTCTTCACTAGCAAACCTGTGCTCAGAGGTAACTCTACAGCAACAAACCAGCGTGCCCATCCCTCTGCTGATGAGCGTCACCTGCATTTGCAGCCCTGGCACTCAAGCTGTCTGGCAAGCAATGCAACAGAAATACATTTTAAGGAAACCTTCTCCATGGGATTATTTAAAACCACAGCAGGTGGGCAAATATTTTAGAATTGATGATTAAGTCCTATCACAGTCTCCCTGTTTCATCCACATAAATGATCTTGAAAGAATCCCAAATCTTCCTAACTCCATTGTGCTACTGGGCCTCTAGCATGCTCCAAACACACATGAGTCATAGCTGGTGACTCCTGGAGATCCCCAGCCCCAGCAGATCCCTGGTGCTTAGCCCACACAATTAAAAGCCGCTTCTTTTGGACTCCTTTAGAGCAAAGATCTCCTCTCTTGATGTCAACAGGAACTGTGCTCAGGGAGGGACAGCAGGACATAGAGGTGGAGCTTAGCTGCGGGGACCTGTGCATCTGTTGTAAAGGAAGACCGAGCCTCTGCTTTGCACTGAACAAAAGTGGTCTCTTTTCATCAGTGAAAGTTTTACGGACCACAGAGAACTGCACAGCTTTCCAGGCCGGCTCCATCTACCCGTACATGGGAGTTGTGAACTCTGCCCTCATGCCCCAAGTTGGGCTCTGATCTCTGCTGTCTCTGCTTTCCACTTGTGTGCTCCTTCCAGAGACACACCATGCTCTAAGTGCAGCAAGTGGCCTTGGTACATGCTCTTCAGTCTTTTCTGTGCTCCAGAGAGAAGTGTTAGCTCCGGCAGGCTCTGTTCTTACCATGCAGCTCCCTGTGCCATCCGCTCTCCAGCTGTTATTCACAGCCCACTGAAGTGAATGTTCTGTCAGCAAAAGGTGTGTCTGATCAACAGCTCTGTTGACAGAAGCAGGAGCTCCTCAGAGCTTGCCCATCTAAGCACTGACCAGCACAAACCTACTCAGGTTTTGAAATTGGATATGATCACAGTATAAGAATTCAATATATGAACCCCTACCAAGGGGGACAGCAGAAGCAGAAGTGGTGTAAGCTTTCGTGCCCCTCTCCCCCAAGCGCACACACACACATACACACATGCGCGTGCGCACTATCCCAGCCTCCCCACTAGTGTGCCTTCCACCCCTCATGGAGGGGCTACTACATCTAAAAGAGGTCAATCTTTATGGCCCATTCAATCCTCTGTTGCTCTGCTGAGACTGCGACCAAGGCTGCTAATTAGTGTCTCTCCTGGTGATGGTTTCTGTGAGGTGACTACTTGCTCCAGAAATAGACTAAGACCACTAACTCATTTTATGTGGATTGACAATTATCAGAGGGTAATGACTCCTGGTCACAAATGACCTGGCATGCATTAGATTCAGTGACTCAGAAGTGAAAGGCTTGCGACCCCATACCCAAACCCTCTAATCTCCTTGCCTAGGGACCAGATGGAACAAGTGACTTGCAGTTTATGTACAAGTCTCTAATACCTACCCTCAATCCACAGGGTTACTCAGTCCCTCCCACCTGAGAGATGGTTGCAACTGGTGACACAGTTAGTGCTTCTGTCGTTTCCCCTTCTCCTTAGAGTCATTTTCATTGGAAGCCTATTCTCTGTTTTGCTTTCCAAGCTAACGGGACGCTCTCTTTGCATCTTGGAAATGCTTCCTTCTCCTTGTCAATATCTTTCTAATGTATTTAGAGTTGGGGGTGAGGCTGAGGGGCTACAGAATTTTATCATAATTAAATACCTTTAATTAAAAAAACCTTTCATTGCCAGTGCAAGTTTGACTCTAGCAGGATCCGGTAGATTTGGTCTTGTGGAGGTGGGAGTGGATTCGTTAGTGGAAGGCAGGGGACCCACTGAGACAGATATTCAGAAGCTCTTAGGGATGCCCCCCAGTCAATTCTTCCAGATTTTGCCTCATCTGGCATGTTAATCCTCAAGGGAACCAGACTTTGAACAGTGTCATCTACAGGAAGCAAAGGGCACCCAGCGCTTGCACCCACAATCAGTTCCAAGGAAAAGAGCCTGCAGACTTACGGAGGAAATATTCTGCTGTGTCAGCTTCATAATCTGTATCCTCAGGGAAGTGATCGATTTGCTTACACAGACCTTTAAAATTCCCTGCAAAACAAGAGAAGAAAGAACAAATGAGAACATCAGAAACCAGCCACGGCAAACAACTCCCCACGGGGTCATTTTTTCTGCCCTCTCTGCCTCCTTCGCAGGCAACACACACACTCACACCTACCCTCATATTAAGCTCTAGAGCACTGTCTCCTATCCTACACAGAACCCTGCCCCCTTCACATCCCCATAGGAATATGGGAACATAGGAATTGCTGTGTCAGACCTAAGAGCCATCTAGCTCAGTAGCCAGTCTCAGGCAGTGGCCAGCACCAGATGCTTCAGAGGAAAGGGTCAGAACTACAAAGTAGGTAAGTGTGGGATAATTCCCCCCATGTTAGGTCTCATCCTGGTCCCTTACAGAGACTGGCTGAAATCTTGAAGCATGCGGTTTTAGACCCCTTCCATTTTTTTTATTAGTAGTAACTTTGCTAACTCTGGATATATTTAGAATCATATAAAATGTCCACACCCTTTCTGAATCTTGCTAAATTCTGGCCTCAATGACTTCCTGTGGCAGTGAGTTCCACAGTCTATGTACACATTGTGTGAAAAAGTATTTCCTGTTATCAGTTTTGAGTTTGCCATTTCATGTCCCCTTGTTCTTGTGTTACAAGACAGGGAGAACAGACGCTCCAGATCCACCTTCTCTAGATCATACATTATTTAATGTATTTCTATCATGTCTGCTCCCATTTGTCCCCTTTCTAAGGTGAACGATTCCAGTCTTTTCAATCTCTTCTTATAGGAGAGTTTTTCCAGGCCTTTAGTCATTCTTGTCAACCTTCTCCGACCCCCCTCTAATTCTTCAACAGCACCTCAATTCCACATAAATGGTAAGGAATCCGGGAGCTACATCCAAATCTAATGGGCACTGGTTAAACTGCACACATGCAGTTTTGGGGTGTACAACATGTGACCTTCAGCTTCAAAAACCTCAGGATTTTAGCATTTGAGCTGAAGGAGAACCACCCTTAACTGTCAATAATAGTAGGGCTCTTACCCTTGCTAGGCCAGCCAGGAAGCAGCCGTGGTACAAGTAAGCCCTGGCCAATACATTACAACATGCACATGCACACACAGCTATCAACATGTCCCCATACTTCCGACCCCACACTCTACATTTCGGTGGGTGGTGGTGGCAATCCAGCTCCCTGATCCCTGCTGACACGTTGGAACAGAGTGGAAGCTGGGACAGACTAGAAGAACCGTGGTTACACAGCACTGGGATCACTCAGCCCCTGCCTCCTGGCATCAAGACATTCACCCTATTGCAAAACAAGACCATGCAGAAGACCATCTCATTAATCCCCAGGGGTTCCCTGCTCTCCCAGTGCAGTGCCCTCTCTTTTCCCGGGATTTACCCGTACAGTGGTGTCATCCATGTAAAACGAATGGCCCTTGACTAGCCGAGAAGGGAAGTTGCTGTGTCTGCACAGTGCCTGAGGCAATTGGGCTTGGGGGACACCTGTCCCTTGGGCTCCAGAGCAGGAGTTCAGCCAGTGCAGAGGCATTTGTGCAGGAGACCTGGGCCCAGATTCTTTGACTTTATGGATTAGCTGCTCTAGGGGGTTACGCTCCTGGCATTGGCACCCCCAAATTGGGATGGGCTGAAGGGAGGAGAGCTTTCACAGCGATTATGGAGAGTGAGGAATCCTGGGAGAAGCTGGGGAACTACATTGCCTTACAAGGAACCATCCTAACAGTGCCCAGAACACTGACTGGAAGCTTCAGGAATGGAGGATGCGGGGCCCCTACAGCCACCGCAGTCCTAGCTGTTGCACAGAGCGAATGGTGTTGGTTGTGAGGCGCACCCAGCATACGCCAGCCCCAGACTTTTCCAGCAGGACGCCATGCAAGGAACAATGCAGGTGTCCTGGTTAGAAGAATGTCCTGGGAAGATTCTCTCATATTCCTGGACAGGACTTTGGGACATTTGAAGAAGAGACCAAGCACAAAGAATCCATCCCAGGTTTTACTCGGAGCCCAGACTCTGCAGGAGCAGAACTTGGGGCCTTTAATGCAAGTCCTTACCATGTAACTGTCCATGCAGTACTGATAGTTATACTCCTCACTATCACATCTCCCTGCTTTGACCCTATCTATCTGATCTGCTGATCTTCGGTATTTTTTAAGGCACCATAGTATCTAACAACCAATAAAAGGAGCTCCAATTAAGGAGCTGGGACACAGCAGCGGTTAGTCTAAGACCTGAGTATATTAGGAGGTAGGAACACAATATCTTTGGGTGCTGCCGAAGTTTTCGATCCTCACTAATTCATACTCAGAGCAGTTGATTCCCTTCTGCCCCACCTCTTCCTGTGGCTGCAGGGGGGAGCCACTAAGCCCCTCTCACCACACTGAGCCCCACATTCAGGAAGTACCTGCTCTGCAGCCATGGTTCTCCTAGAAAGAATGCCTCACAGCCATGCAAATCAGCTGCACCTCCCTCTCCACTGCACACACCTGCATGGAAGGCAGGTAAAGCTTGAGGCACTTGAGATGCCTTTGCCCAGGTGTGTCACAAACCCTTCCCTCTGGTTTTTATGGATGCCTGGACATAGTCCGTGAATGGCCAGGTTCCGCTGACTCACCCTTTACTTCTCTCCATGTGACGTGCTCCCCTTTGCCATGGGAAGGCCGTCCTTTCCTCTCCTTGCTCCTGACTGCTTGTGATGGCCAGCCGTCTGTGAAAGAGGAGCACCTCTGGCCTAGCACCTGTCTGCTGGGTCCCTGGCTGGGGCTGACTGGTCGACAACCCCAATCTCCTCTGTTTTCCCAGACTCCAGAAAAGCAACTCTCACCCACCACAAGTGGCATAATTTTGCCCACAGAATTGCAGGGGACCAAGACTATGTTGTCCCCACTATAGTTATGTCTCTACCCCTTTCCCTTTTCCTTGGTCTTAAATTGCCCACCTTCCACCTCTCGTTAGCTTGCAGCTCTAAACCCTTTAACATGGCCACGCTCAGTGACACCTCAGCTGGCCGTCCCCTTTCACTTGGCGGCACCAGAAAAGCCTCCAGCCGTAGCTTTCACATTTCCCACCTGGGATGGAACCGCCTCCTCGACAGGGAATGCCCCCTCCCACCACATGCAGAGTCAGTGCCCCAGCAAATGAAGAATAACAGATGGCCAGGAATGAGCCCGAGACACTGTGTGTGTGTGTGTGTGTGTGTGTGTGTGTGTGTGTGTGTGTGTGTGTGTGTGTGTGTGTGTGTGTGTGTGTGTGTGTGTGTGTGTGTGTGTGTGTGTGTGTGTGTGTGTGTGTGTGTGTGTGCATGCAGAGAGAACCCTGTGCTTCCTGGCACACTTAGGCAGCTATGATTCCCTGCCCCTCCTTCCCACCCAGTAACTCCTTGCTATCTTTCAGCTTGGTTAATCCCTGTGTGAAAATTAGGCTGCTTATGAATGATGCTGCATCTTGTGCATGACAGTTTTCATACGGCTCCTTTGGGTACCCTACAGAGATTCTGGGCACTCAGAGTCTGTCTACACACTACAATTAGACACCTGCGGCTGGCCCACGCCAGCTGGCTCGGGCTTGAGGGGCTCAGGCTAAGGGGCTGTTTAATTGTGGTGTAGATGTTCGGGCTCCAGCTGCAGCCTGAGCTCTGGGACCCTCCCACCCCGCAGGGTCCTAGAGGCTGGGCTCCAGCCCGAGCCCAAACATCTACATCTCAATTAAACAGCCCCTTAGCCTGAGCCCCCGAGCCAGAGTCAGCCATAGGTTTTTAATTGCAGTGTAGACATACCCTCAGACAACAAGGGCAAACTTCAATGTACCGTATGGGGCAGTGCTTATTCTTTGAAAATCCACTTCCAGTAATGGGTGCCCAAGGGGTCTGGGTGCTCAGGGTCAGCAAGTGCCCAGCCACTGGGATGTTCAAACCCTCCCTGCTGGATGACACTCTGCCCCCTCCAGGCATTGCTGTTCCCACTGTGTCTGTACCAAGCTTTAGTCTGAAAAATGCCTACGACTGCTGCCATTGGTTTAGCTCCACCAGCGGCAGGAAAGCTGGGTGTGCTCATGCACACAGGGCTCCAGGTGTCTGCTGTCATTTTAACCACTGTGCTGTCTAAACCTGCTCAGAGCATATCGACATGCTAAGGAGGTAAGGACGCTGCTGGCCGTCAGAGCTTTGTCTCCACCAGCACCCCAGCTGCTAACACATATGGAGCCCAGCCAGATGAGAGGAAGGATATTGCAGCGTTCAGGGCACAAACCTGGAGTCAAAAGACCCAGGTTCTATTTCCTGCTCTGCTACAGACTTCCTGTGTGACCAAGTCACTTAGAGGTTGTCTACACTGCAATAAAGCCCCTGCGGCTGTCCTGGGTCAGCTGGCTTGGGCTGTGGGGCTATAAAATTTAAGTGTAGACATTCAGGCTTGGGCTGGAGCCTGGGCTGTGGGACCCTCACCCCTTGCGGAGGGCCACACCCCTAGGGTATGTCTATAATGCAATGTAAACCCAGGATTTGAACTCAGACTCAAGCCTAATCCCCCTTCTATCTACAAACAAATTGTGCTAACCTAGAGCTTGAACTCAGGGTCTCAGAACTCCACAAGGGTGGAGGGGACACACCTGAGTCGAACTGGAATCCAGGGTTCCTGCCATATTGCTTTGCAGTGTAGATGCAACCTCACTGGACTCATGCTCCAGGAGTCCACCAAAAATATTCCAGCAATCCCACAGGCCAACTTTCTTAGTTCTCTGGACTGTCAAGTTTGGTGGACAGTCAAGTTTTTCTACACTGCACTGCAAAGAGCTAAAGCAGCTACATTTTGGGAGGGTGCTAGGAAGTGTGGGCTATGGGTGGTTGGATTCAGGCCTGCATAATGCAGTGTAGATACTGGAGCCCCAGGTTGGGACCCGGGGTTCAATAATGCCTAACATGAGGTTGCAAATGTGTGTAGATGCTCAAGCCCTAGGTAACAAACCCAGGGTTTGCTAACTCGAGTTCTGCTAACTCTATAAACTGCTTATATTGCAGTTTACACTGCAGTTTACACTGTCCACTAAGCCCAACTCTGACTCAGGTTTGAGTCCAAGCTCCCCTTCTGTCCACACACAAATCAGTCTGACTTGGGTCAGCAAGCGCTCAGGTCCCGAGTCCTAGGACCCTGCTAGGGGGTTGATCAGAGCCCAGTCCTGCTGTGACTCGAGTCCAAGCCCTGTCATTCTGCAGTGTGGATACACACAGCTCAAGCCACAGACCCGAGTCAGAAGGTCTGCGTAGCGCAGTATGGACGTGTTAGCACGGCTGTGAGACTTGGATTCAGCAATTGTAAGCCCAGGTTTACAATCCAGTGTGGATGCTCAAGCATGGGCTTGGAAACAGCCATGACACAAGCCAGGTCCCACAGACATCGCTTTACAACGCAGTACAGACATACCCTTGGGGTGAGATTCACAAAGACACGTAAGTGCCTAACTCCCATTGGTTTCACTAAGAGCGAGGTGCCGACATATCTGCGCAAATCCCACCCTTAGTCCCTCTGTGCCTCAGGTCCCATTGGTAAAATGGGGACCAGAGCTCTGCCCTCTCTGATAGGGGCATTGCAAGGATCAGCACATTACAGACTGTGAGGTGCTCAGGACGATTCGAATGGGGACTGGATCGGTGCCTGAGATGGACTAGCAATGGTGTGAAATCTTTCAGAAAAAGCCTGGTGTCGAGAAGGCCTATATGTCCCCTCCATTGCTCCAAGGTCACTCAGTGATTCTCTACTGGGGCACCTGTAGCCTACTGAGACTGGAGAACGACCTCCCCTGCACCTGCATTGATAGCAAAGCCTCCAGGACACGTGGGATGGGGGAGGGAATTGGTCACCTGTCTTCCCGAGTGCTGTTCAAACAGCCTTCCCCAGTCTGCACTCAGGAGCTGCAGGAGTGGGATGCGAAGCAGTGAAGGGGCCATTTCTATACCCTGTGGCCAACACTTTCAGAAGGTGCTAATAGCCATTTGGGTGCCCATCTATGGGCCCACGACCTGGTTAGAAGGACAAGGGCAACTTCTCCTCTGAGCCTGGTATTCCCTTGCCTATCACCTCCCTTCCCTGAGTTGTTTAATGAGAAGCAACCCTAAAGTGGGCCGGTTCTGTGCTGTCTCCCTGTTCCCCAACCTCGCAGTGACCTGCCCCTTCTGAAGCCCTGCTGTGTGAGCCACACTTTCCATGCCTCCCCGACACATTTCCTATTGGTCCTGTCCCAATCCTGCCTCTGCTCTTCCTTTCTAATGTGAATTCTATTCACCATGTATGTTTAAAAGTCCTCCGTGTCTGCGGGAGGAGATCCGTTGAATAACAGTGAGTTCCTGCGAAAGAGACACCCCTTTCCTGCAGGGTAGGAGGAATTTTGAGTGGCCAGGACTGTACATCTGGTGAGAGAGAGCCTGAGGTAGAGGGAAAGACATCCGAGAGCAACAAGCAGACAGAGGTGGAGCCAGGGACGAAAAGCCTCCTTTCCCAGAATGCTTTTGGATATTTCTTTCTTAGCACAGGTTTTGGGGAAGAGGGCTTCTGGGGAGATGTACAAAGGGAGCTGGATGAGATTGCTTTCTTCACCAGAGGGGAAGGATGGATGCAGTAGTTAGAGTGCCAATCATGGTTCACTTCCCTGCTTTGCAACAGATGCTCTGTGTGACGTTGGGCAAGTCATTTACTCTGTGTGTCTCAGTTCCTTATCTGTAAAATGGAGATAATAGTCCTGTCCTACCTCACAGGGGTGTTGTGAAGATAAATACATTGTGAGAATCTCAGATACTATGGTAGCAGAGGACATAGAAGCTAAATAAATAAAACTAACCAGGTTTAGACTTCCTGTTTTATTAGTAATCCCGATCTCTGATGAAACTGGTATTTAATATTTACCCACGAGAAAGCTGCCAGAAACAAAGTGTGAAAGGGGTAGGTAAATCATGTTGTGAAAGAGAGAGACATACACATTTCTGTCTGTTCCAAGTCCCCATTTCAGAGCTGAGTCTGTTTGGGACCAGCTGGCGAAGCAAGGCTCGGAGCCAAAGTCTGTGCACAGATGAAAAATAGCAGAGAGCACCATGGGAAACTAAGTGTGGAGTTCACATTTATACATATCGGTAGAGACCTTCAAAAATTGGAGACGTCCATTACCCATCACTGTCGACAGGGACTCGTGAGTTTGGGTGTCCCCTTTTTGACTGCCTAGCCCGAGACCCCTGATTGTCAGGAAGTCCTGAGCCCCTGCTTTCTGAAAATCCGGCCCCTTTAAGGCATCTCAAATTGGGCAGCCCAGAATGAGGCACTCAAAGCTGCTAGTCACTTTTGAAAATCTTGGCTTCAGTTCCTAAATTAATATTCAGTCACCTAAATGCGTGGCTGGATTTTCAAGTGCTGACTGTCCATTAGCTCTCATTGACCTTTATGGGAGCTGTTGGGTGCTCTGCACTTTTGAAAATTAGGCCACTTATTTAGCTGTTTTGATATGGATTAAAAAGCCGAACTTTAGGGTCCTATTTTGGAAAGTCTTGGCCATGGTGCTAGAGGGGACTGGGCTGCAAGAAGTAACGCTGGGGATTCAGCAGTTGCGGCTTGAACACTGAGTGAGAAACAGTGTCCCAGCACGGTGCAAAGGGTTGGCTGCTATACTAGAGGAGGTACCACCGTGTAGGTGAAAGGTAGGTGAAGTGCTACCCGTGTACTCCACAGCGCTGCTCCTCAGGCACAATGGAACTTTCTATCATAAGGGAAAGCTCGGCTGGACAGGAGACAAAGCTTGGGCGGGGGGCGGGGGGAGGGAGGGCGCTGAACCAAGACTGAGAAAGAAGCTCTGACAGGAACCAAGGCCTGCGACAAATTTCACCGCCTTCCACTTCCAGTGCAAGGTGCACTTCTTCCAGCTGGCCTTCTCTTACATAAACACATAGCAGTGTGTACATTCAAAACTAAACCCTACCAAACCAGGCAATACAACCAGGCACAAAACAATTCTCCCTCCAGGGATAGGATGAAAGAATGAATGAACCAAACGTGACAGCTGTTAGTCACATCACTAAATGCCATCCTGGAAGGGGCTCACATACAACAGTGGTTAGTGCGATATAAAAGGCTATATAGGATAGAAATAGAACTTGTGATTATTAAGTGCCCCCCATCCCCGATAGGACCATTAGCCTGATTCTCCTTGCCACATTACAGTTGGACTGATAACATTCTGCCAGCCTAAAATTCAGTCATTCATTGGATATGGTATTCTTCTTTACTTCCTATCCTAAACTGTAGAGTAATGTTGCTGTGAGTTGTTAAATAGGTGATGCATTCTACCTCAGAACTGACTACTGTTATTTCTGTATGTACGAGTATAGTATCCCTGGTAGCAAAACCTATCATTAACATATAGATGGAAATTTTCATATAAAAACACCCTCTTTCACAGGGTCATAACTTTCTAAAACAAAAATGCCTTTGCTTGAAATTTCCCATCATTTGTCTCAGCCAACAGATGGATTTGTCTAGAAAAGTTGAACAAAATCTGTACACCCATTTCTGAGATTTTAACTATAAAAATAATTTAACTCAGAAATGTTTGAACTTTACAATTGCTAGTCTTCAGTCTGATTTAAAATGTTAACAAGTAGCACGATCATAGAAGCAAGAGAAAAATCCATGTTACACATGCACAGGACAAACTTTCGGCTCTGTGTAGGGTTGTGACACTTTTCTGAACTACAGCATAATGCATCAAGCCTGGAGATGAATCTCATTTGAAAAAGCAGTGTGGAACCAAAAGGAGGAGTACGTTCACCAAAAGAAATGTGGGACTGTTGCCCTTCATTCTGTACTTGGTGCATTGACACAACGGTGCTGGGCATACTGGAATTAGAGCTAGATTTCAAAGGAGAGAAGAGATATTAGTTAGGTAGGTCTGGTTTTCTGCTGCTATTTCATTATGGAATTCCAAAGTTGTAACTATGCAAATTGTGGAGGTACTCAGAAAAAAAATCAGCAGAGAGCTTAGTTATTATTTCTACAGCATTATAATGTTCTCGGCTTTTTACAGACATAAAAGGGAAGGTCCTGGAGTGGTTTGTGAGAAGGCGAAAGAAACAGACATCAAGGTGTGTTTTGAAAAGATAGGGTACACAGGAGAAAACACAGGCAACTAGAGAGGAGATATAAGCAAGGGCAAAGCTATGCAAGGTGAGACTGGGAACCAGGTCAAGTATTCAAGAAGTGGGATGGCATAGCTAGATGGAGTGTAAGGAGGATAATTTTAGCAGCAGCATGTTGAATAGACTCCAGGGAAACAACATGAGAGTTGGGGAGGCCAGGGAGCAGCTTGCAGTAGTTAAGGCAAAAGATGACCAGGGCATGAGGAAAAGTTTCAGCAGTATAGATAGAGTAAATGAAGAATTTCAGAGCTATTACAGAGGAGGTACATGCAAGAGTTAGCAACAGCCTTCATATGTGTGGGAGGGGAATCAAATGTGACACCAAAACTGTGAGGCTAGTAACTGGAAGGGTGGTGTAATTATCTGTAGTGAGAGAAATGAAGTGGGTAGGGTGTGGGGAGGAGATAAGCAGTGCTATTTCCACCATGTGTAGTTTGAGTTGGTGGCTGGACTTTCCAGGAGCAGATATCCGGGAGGGGCAGAGGGGAGATGCAAATGGCAAACTGGAGGGCAAGAGTTAGTATTGAAATGCTTTTCTTTTTCTTTTTTTTTAATTAAAAATAATAATACAATTAAGGAAACCATATTCATGTCACCATGTTAAGGTTACAATATTCAACCCTCAAAAGTTAGGAAATGCAAAAATTCTTATATGGTTATTATTAAGGCTCTGTGACTGTTGCAGCAGCTGGTGCTGGCTCAGGGGCTGCCCGAGCCAGGCATTCCCTGGGCCAACAGCAGCAGCTGCAGTTTGGGTGTGTGAGAGGGGGCTCAGGGCTAAGGGCAGGGGGTTGGGGTGCAGGGCGGCACTTACCTCAGGATGGGCGGTTTCCTGGCTCCCACCGGCATATCGCTGCAGCTCCTAGGCGGAGGGGCTAGGTGGCTCTGCCCGCTGCCTATGCCATAGGCCCCACCACTGTAGTTCCTTTTGGCTGCGGTTCCTGGCCAATGGGAGCTGTGGAACCGGCGCTTGCGGTAGGAGCAGCACACGGAGAGCCCCATGGTGCCCCTCCCCCAGGAGCTGCAGGGACACGCGGAGCCGGGTAGGGAGCTTGCCAGGCCCGCCAACCCTTCCTCCCCAGCAGCAGTGGGGATCCCGGGCCGCACACCACCACCCGCCCCCCCTCCCAGCACCAGCAGGGGTCCCGGGCTGCACGCCACCCACCTCTCCTCCAGCAGCAGCAGGGTCTCTGGCCACACCCCAGCACCTGCGGCGCCCCCACACTGGCCCCCCCAGAGTGCCATAGCCCCCCGCCCAAATTTTAGTTATGGGTATATAGTAAAAGTCATGGATAGGTCACGGGCGGTGAATTTTTGTTTACTGCCCATGACCTGTCCATGACTTTTACTAAAAATACCTATGACTAAAACGCAGTCTTAGTTATTCTTCATCCATACTGTGATAGTTCTCAAAAGCCCCAATGAACAGAGCTGTGCTAGGCTCTGGAAAAATGCAAGTTAGAGACCCCAAAGAGTTTATACCTTAACTCAACATATTGGACTAAATTTTCTCCTCAGATCTATCTGTGCAATTCATCTGGGGGTGTAGATATATATTTGAGGGCAGAATTGGACCCACTCTATATAACAGGGAGTATTTGGAGGACTTCATGTCACTATGGGTGACTGAAGGTTGTTGTGAGAACTTTAGCTTTTCTGTTTCCCAACTTTTGAGGGTTTAAATTTCCAACCCTAACATTATGGTCTTGTCACTTTTCATATGAAATCTCCTTGATTGTTTTTTAAATTAGACAGGGAAAAGTAGATTCAAATGCTCATCTCCTCCATCCAGTCCACATCTGCATCTCTCTCTCTCTCTCTTTCTCTCTGACATATCCTTTTGGGTCTAGAGAGAGAGATTCTGGCCTCAGTTATACTGGCATCATTCTGGTGTAACTTCAGTGACGTCTGTGGAGTTTCTTTACATTTATATCGGGGTAACCCAGAGCAGAATTGGGCCCATAGTAATTAGTTTATAAATTATGTAAAGTGCTTTGGGGTCCTTCAGAATGGAAGGTGCTATATTAAAGTTATTTGTTATCAATAATTAAAAAAACCCTTAAAGCCCATGGGAAATAATCCAGAGAGTGTAGCAAGCCAATTATACAAGCATCGTTCAATCCAGTCCTCCCGTCCTCTTCTGAGCCACTTTAATGCTCCTCCCTCTATCCAGCCATAGTAGGAAGAGATCCTGCTCAGTGGTGTCTACTGATCTTGGGTGCACAATCTAGGATTACGCAGGACCGTCAGCATGATGGTGGGGTCGACACAATTTGGGAACATCAGGCCATTTGAATTCCTAATCCCCCGCCCCACAAGATGACCCTTCTCACATCAGATACTGGCCCCTTTCATCTCATTGCCCTTGCGTCCTGGGGAAGAGGACAAAGCAGCTAGGGACTGCCTGGCTGCTCTAACGTTTTCTGGGTGGGTGTCATGGGAGTGGATGCAGGTAAGGAGCAGAGTGAGATGAGGTGGCTCTCTTCACAGAGACTCCAAAGCTGGTCTTGCTATTCCATACAGCACGTCTGTGTCTGGATTTTATTTGGGGAAGAATCAGAGTTGGGATTCCTTGAGCACTTTTCATACCCCAGGGAACTCAAAGCCCTTCATGCTACGCTAAGAAAGGTCCCCTGGTGCAGCAACTCCACAGATGAACATGGCAGCCATCATGTGTTCAGTGATCACGCACGCACCCCCCCTCTAAGAACAGACCCAGTTTTACAGGGACAGGGAATACTGATTATCCCTTACTCTGTTCAAAAAGCGCTCTGGGACCTTTGACATCCCCCTTGGCAGCCCACTAGAGATGGTCGAAGGGAACTTGGTTTAGTATTTCTTTGACAGGATGCTCTGCCAACAGTGCAGCATTGCAGATGAGCACAACTCCTCGGGTGGAATATTAATCCACAGCGCACTGGCCCAGAGACAAGAGTGTGGCTTGCTCAACCGCTCTCTCTTAGTGCCCACTGCATACCCGAGCTGGGCCACATGGAGTGGAATATGCCCAATACCATTATTTAAAATGCAATGGTGTGGATTTATTTCTTTAATTTCGCAGTTACATCTAGCAACTCCTGACAAGTCTCATTCCGTGCCATGGCCAGTACTCAGCAAGAACACTACACGAAACCAGCACTCCAGAGCTAGATTATATTAACACACCAAACAAGCTCAGGACTCCTGAAAGTCCCGACACAAATGTCAGCATGCAACACTGGTCCTCAGGAGAGACCCTAGAATAACAAACTGCAGGTACAGACCCACTGTTCAGCACTTCAGGGTGTCCAGCCCCAGCAACTGGACTGCAGTAAGCTTTTGCCAACAGCCCAGGACCAAAGGATAATAACCAGTGTACTCCCTGAATGGAACTGTATTGCTAAGGTAACAGCTGTTCCAGATGGGAGCCTTTGGATTTGTGGATGGTGCCTACAAGAAAAGCCAGGTCGAGGTCAGTGATGGAAGGCTGGCCAAAAGGAATGAGATTTGGAGGACAGAGTTGAAGGTGAAGTCTGAGGTTTCCTGGTGCACAGGAGGAGGAAGGATATTACTTGGAATAGAGGGGAGGCTGATTACTGCAGTTGGATAATAATAACCCCTTGGAAGTTTGATTCTAAATATTTTAACTTTCCAGTATTTTTTCCATCCATTGAGCACATTGGTTTGATACTATAGAGTTGATCCAGAGGCTCGCACTGTGTGGAAAAGCTAATCACAACAGCATTGTTTGCTGCTCTATGCACTGGTTTGTTACTGTAGGGTCACTCATGGAGATGAGGCTGCACATACTGAGGTGGAGTTTACATGAGACACTAGACTAGGGCATAGTTTTCCTCACGTGGCTTGACCCATCGTCTTCTAGGCCTGCCAGCACAGCTGTGGCTGCTAAGCACACAGCTGGCCAGCTGCTCCTCAGGGACTTCTTCACTCAGCTCTCTCAGCTGTTGTTGCTCCTCTGTCTGTTTTTTCAGAATGGAACTTATAGAATCACTGCACCCTTAAGTCCGGACCTCAGGGGCCTCTTGGTTAACATCCTTGACCATTGCTGGGTCTGATTTTGGAAAGCCAAAACTAGACACAGTCTCCAACCAAACCTCCAGATTCAATCAGCCCTATCTTTGGGGAGGTTGGAATCCAGTACCAAACTTTACATCTTGGGTCAATCTCTAGTAAAAAACCCCTGTGAAGTTTGGCCAAACTAGAACCAAAACTACCCTTGGCTTTGTTCACCTCTCCTCCCACCTGCCATAACAGATACATGGTGCAAATTAATCCTCAGGGCTGGCTCGTGCCCCTAATGAAGTGCTCCCGTTTCAGTGAAATGCCATAACAGTCTCCAGCAGCACAGAGGCAAACACCTCAGCTGAACAATGAGAGACTTTGCTTAAGCCAGAGGGATTCTGTAACAAACCCAGCACTGGAAGATCTCCTGCAGGGGGCAGAGGAGAGAGCATTGGTTGCTTCGCTGGGAGTGCTGTGTAGAATACCTGCCAAGACAGGCAGAGAGAGACAGAGAGCAGAGACTGGATACAGTCCAAAGTGCCAAAGCAAAACTGAGCCGCACTGTGGAGGATGCTAAATTTTAACAATGGGAGAGAGGCAGATACACAAAGGGAGAGTAGGAGGGGAGAGTGGGAGAGACTTTCCCTGCTAATGCTGTATTCTCAGAAAGTTAAGCATTATTATGCATTTCTACAATGACAGGTGTGTGCATGGCTCTTTAAAGGCAGTTACAAAGACAGGAGCTTGCCATAGGGCTCTTACAATATTAGGACCCCAAATTGTGAGGTGCTGAGTACTTGAAACTTAGTAGGAATTGAGGGTGTTTTGCATTTCGCGTGAGGCACTCAGCCTCTTGCAGAATCAGGGCCTTAGTTAGTCACAGAACTGAAAATGATGAGATACAGAAGTTTGGATCCTGCTGCTATTAAAGTCAGTGGGAAAACACCAATTAACTTTAAGAGGAGCAGGATTGGGACCAAGAGGTTGGGGGCTAGGGTAAGGAACGGATAGAGGTTGTGACGGAAAAGCATCTTGAGATGAGCTATTGTATGTTCACATCTTGTTTGTTCCTGGTTTGAATTGTGTATATTTTCTGGCATTTTCCTCCCTTGGTATTCTACTGTTAATTTAATTGTCTCATTAGCACTGACCCCCCCACTTGGTAAGGCAACTCCCATCTTTTCATGTGCTATAATATATATTCTGCTTACCATATTTTTCACTCCATGCATCTGATGAAGTGAGTTTTAGCCCACGAAAGCTTATGCCCAAATAAATTGGTTAGTCACTAAGGTGCCACAAGGGTTCCTTGCTGTTTTTGCTGATACAGACTACCACTCTGAAACTTTTCTGGCATGGTTTCTCATTCTAAAAATACAAGATATTAAATTCACTGAAGGAGCAAAGTCTGTCAAGAGCAGAGGCGTGGCGGAAGAACACTAGGGTAGGAAAGCCAGCTGAAATATGTGAGTCCTGAAGGGGGGTCTGAAAGAAGAGAACGAGGTTGCATGGTGCACCAGGAGGCCGTTCCAGAGAGAGGGTGGCAGGGGAGATGGTGCAGAGTCATGGCTGGAGGGAGAAGGAGCTCAGGGAAGTGCTGAGGCACGCTAAGTTAGCACAGTAAAGGAGGAGCTGTAGGGACTAGCAGAGCAGTGCAGGGCCTTGAAGATGAAAATGAGGAGTTGGACATTGGTGTGGAAAGAGATCGGAAGCCAGTGCAGGGATTCAAGGAGAGATGATGACACAAGTGGAACAGCAGGCACGGAAGATAATTTAGCTGCAGCATGTCAGATATATTCATGCAAGCATTCAGCATACTCCAGAGTCCCAATGGGGTTCTCTATTGCTGAGCATTGCTTGTGTGATCTAGTCTATACTGCAATAAATCAATAACATATGAGGAGACCTAATTCTATACAACTGGGCCCTGCCCCAGGGAGCGGCCCACCTTACCAGGTTCCATTGTCACAGGTACAGGAACTCCACACTGAGGGAGTGACGGCTTCTCACTGTCCCCGACACAGGGGCTCTGCCACAGATCCTCCCTGTACGAGCGGCAAATGGTGGTGGAGCTCCTGCTGTCCCAGCGCCTCCCCACAAAGGCGGTAAGGAAGGGTTCCCATTGTCACAGACACAGGCTGCCCTCCACCCTCTGCAGATTCTTGAGCAGATTATGCTACTAGCTGTAGGGCTACTGGGCCTACATCCTTCCAAAGGAACCCTCCGTCAGCCTGGGGCTAGTGCTGGCTGCCACGCTGAGGAAGAAACCCAGCTAGCTTGGTGATCTATTCCCCACAAGGACTCCCTTCATCCTTCCTCACCCTCTGCCACTGGGAGAAAGCTCTAGACCTGCTGCATGGATAAGCAGCACTCACAGCTCTTTTTAGATATGGAAAGAGACGAAATTACAGCTCTAATTCCTGAACCAACAGAGAGCCTCTCCCTGGTGCAGAGAAGGTGACAGCCAGCTGCAGGAGTGGCTCCAGGGAAGGCAGGAATGGAGGTTATAGTCACATGAGATCAGTGCAGGGGAAGAGCCTGACTCGGACATATATGTTTGCAATTTAGTTCTATGCACAATTATCTCATTGTGTAAGGGAGGTCATTTTCTCAAGATGGCATTAGAACCCTTAGGCTTTGAAACAAGATGGACCCAGATACTGGAATTGTGACTGGATCCTTCTTTTAAATTCTCTTCTCTTTCCTTGGAGTACATCTGAATCTCTCCTCCTTCACCTTCCCTACTCTGTCAGTCTTTTGCAGTCTGTGGTATTTTGCTACTTCAAGTATGACTCTCCCCTGATTAATCTCTTCTCCTTTGACTTCACTGTGCACCTTGATGTCCTCCTTAACTTTGTCTCCTTTAACTTCCTTGACTCCTCTAATGCTGTCTAATGTTCCCCCTTTCTCATCCTTACCCACGGCTACACCACTTGATTTTAGAATCCCCATTTCCTGTTTCCCATTCTGCTCATGATCTCACCTCCACTGACCATTCTTTGGTTGTATTAACATTCTCTCCATTGCCCCATCTATGATACTCGTAATGCTGTCTTACTCTCCACTCGTAGCCAACTTCCTATATTCTCCCATATGAAAATCTACCCTATTTCCATCATTTCAAGATTTTCTTATATACAGTGCAGCTATAGATCCTCAGTCACACAGGTCAGCATTTCATCAGCACTTCAGAAAGCAGTGGTGCATGTCCCATCTCCATGTCCACTATGAGATCTAGGAAGCTATTCAGATACTCTTACCGAGGTACTCTTATTTCTACTCCTCCCTCATTTCGAAAGGTCCTAGTAATCTTTGCTCCCTCTTTCCATACCATTAATTCTCTTCCAGCTCACCCAGATTGTCTTTGCCTGCTGGTCTTTCTCCAGACAAGCATGAGAAACTTGCTTCCTTTTTTCAATGTAAAATGGACCCAATATGTGATAATAGTTTGTGTAGGCTCAACACCTGCCTCCACTGATCCTTTCTTATATCTCTCTTCCCACTCACTTTAAGACCCTTGAAAGCTTCTGACATAAGTCTCCTCTCAAGACTTCTCTCTCACACACCGGGTGGATTGATTTAAATTGAAGCAATATAAAAAAACGATTTTAATCATGATTTAAATAATCAAACACAGAAACCCTTGATTTAAATAATCAATTTTGATCAAGTTTTGCATTTGTACCTTTTAGATATTTATCTAAAAATAAGTTGATTCTCATTGGTTGGTAATCATTAAAACATATTGATTTGCAACTAAATACAGCCTTTACACTAAATTTAATGCTTCTTTGTGCTAACCAAGAGGATACAGTGTATCTATACACATATATTTAAGCAATTATATAGCTTAACTTAAATTTGTTCAGATTCTTAATTTTTACATTTTTAAAATCTTTTAGAAAATGGTGATGGATGCATTTATTTACTAAATGATTAATGTTTTACTTGTGATTTCTGTCAAATTCCATTTGGATAGAAATTCAAATTCAATTTAAAATGCACAAACCAAGCATTTTTAAAATTAAGTAAAACTACCTTGAATGTGTTGGAAAGTATAAGGAAAAAAAGTGTATCAAAACAGGTTTTGCACTTGAAACTGATTTATTGAACAAAGGAAGTATTATCTGTAGTTAGTGAAGTGAACTGATTATTTCTGGTGACCATATCCTTCAAGATTAAACTAGTAGATCTCATCCTCTAGTTTTTATTCAGAGATTGGAAGAGGAAAACAAGCTATCCTGCTTTTACAGTTTCCAGCTGGTTTTTTAACTTTGAATGAAGTATTGATTGAACTGTACTAGTAGAATAAACTGAATTGAAAAAAAAATAGTTTCTCTCCATCTGTAGAAGAGGCTACTGCTATCAAAAACTAGTTTAGCACATCAACCAACTTTGGTTCCAGGTGCTTAACCAGTGACTTCCACCAGTTCAGTTGTCTGACTTTCTTTAAAATTTTGGTAGCAAATATGTACTACTTAATATTTTTTTTGTATTTAAGTGAAATGACTTTGATAACTTATAATAAGTTTAGGCCTTGACATAGGTTGTCAATTTCAAATGGGTTTATTTTTTTTAAATAAACGTGTATTTAATGAACATAAAAAACTACAATTTCAAAAAAACCCAATTTTAAAGTCATCCATTTTTATCCAGCCTGCTCACAAATGTTATCTTTGCCCCTTTTGAGTCTTTACCCTGACCATAGCACTGAAATCTCATAATCTCCTTCTATGAAGCCTCCCTACATTCTCCTGGGCTTCATGATGGAAGCCTTTGACACAGTGGATGTGGCCCATTCCATCCTTCTGGGGCATATCAATAGTTATGAAGGTATCTCTGGTTTCTTAACAACCTTTCACCTGTCTAACAGTTCTCATGGTGGAGACTCCTCCTCTGTACCAAGAGCCCATTTCCATGGAGTAAAGGTCTTTTTGACTTTTTCCAATAAAAATCATAATGACACATAGCACTTATATGGTACTTTTCATCCACAGAGCTCAGATCATCTTACAGGAGTGGGTAAGTATTATTATCCCCATTGTATGGATGGGAAAACTGAGTCACAGGGAGATTAAGGTCAGCATTTTCAGAATGTTCACTAATTTTGTGTGCCTCCATTTTTGGGTGCCGAACCTGAGGGGCTTGATTTTCAGTGTGCCTTCAGTTGGGTCTTCAGCACCCTTGCAAGTCAGATGCAAAGTGTCTCAAGTTGGGCACCTAACAATGAAGCCACACAAAGCTAGTGAGCACTTCTGAAAATTTGGCTGTATGTGACTTGCCCAAGGCTGGTACCATAGTGAGTCGGTACCATAACTGGGAACAGAATCAAGGCCTGCTCATGCTTAGTCCACTAAACCACACGTGTCCCCTAGTCTACATCTTCTTCCTACCTTAAATCTTAGCTACCACCTTTATGTTGATAAGCCTCAAGTGTAAATGTTTTTAACACCTTTATTGGCTCTTCTCTGCTCATCTTCTGTCTCTCTTGCCCATGTAAATTTGTGGCTTTGTCTCAACTTTATTCAGTTGGATGCTTCAAAGGCATTCTTAATCAAATATATCTCTATCCCTTCTGTGTCCCTCTCCGACAAAGATCTCTTTTGCCTCCTCTATCAGTAACCTGAACATCATCCTTGACTGTACATTTTCCTTCTCCTCCATCATCTCCTGTGACTCCAAATCTGCCTATCACCGCTTCTGCACAATTGCCTATGAATGTAACTGTTTTGACGTTCCCCCTGCTGAACTCCTCCTCCCTCCCTTTCTTTCCTCTTACCTTGACCTTTGCCACTTCCTTTTATAGCCTCCCAAATCCCAGATCGCCAGGCTCACATGATGTCCATTTTCTCACACATACAACAAAACATGACAATATCACCCACTCCACTTCCATTCTCAGACACCTCTCCTGGCTTCCCAAGGTCAAGTTTCAAATTCCCCTCTTTCATTTTTTAAACCTTACATGAACTTGTTCCAGCCTGAATTACAGACCTTACTTCAGCTCATAGCTCAGATAGTCCAACTTGCACCAGTCTCCTTACTCCCCCTTCTCATAACATTGCTACAGGTGGCAGGAGATCCTTCTCCACTGCAGCTTCCCAGGCTCAGAATAATTTTCCTGTAACTCTCTGCTTCTTTGACTCCCCATATCTGTTCAAATCTTATCTGAAAACATCCGCTTTGCCAATCAATGCCCCTTAATTTATCTCAACTGCTATCTTTTTATTTAAAATTGTGACTTTGTTCCTGCACTGTTTTCTCTGTTGCGTTTTGAGCTACACGTTGCATTAGAACTTCGATACTAAATACAGTTGTATTGTATTTTCTGTCAGTCCAACCTGGGTTCTCCAAATAGAGATGCATCAAATACCCCAGACAAGAGATTACAGGAATTAAAATGACAGGTTTCAGAGAAGCAGCCGTGTTAGTCTGTATTCACAAAAAGAAAAGGAGGACTTGTGGCACCTGAGAGACTAACACATTGATTTGAGCATAAGCTTTCGTGAGCTACAGAAACACACTTTTGAGTAAGATCAACAGAAAATAAAACTTTCTGGATACTTTCAGCTAGGGATGAGGGAATTGTTCACCATAAGGAATTTATTTGCCATATTTAACCCTGATTGCCTTCTGTTTTCAAACTGTCTACAAAGAAAAATTGCAATCTCTGCACATTGGTTGAAATTGTTCTAAGAATGTTTTATGCAAACACACTTGAGCATATGAATTCTTTTCAAACCTTCTGCTGCCAGTATTGCTTTAAGTGTTTGAGACTTGACCGTCAGTTCCGATTTGATTGGACACGTGGGTCAGACGGTATTGGAACTGGAGCTGGTCAGAAAAATGTTTATTTTTACATGGAAAATGTTTCCATTTTGTTGAAAAAAATTCTGAAAACCATGTTTTTCTATTTTCAGCAGCTGAAAATTGAAAATATTCAGTTTCCTGGAACACTTTGATCTTCCGATGAAATTCTGAAAATATTTGAGGAAACCTTTCCACAGACATTTTCAATATTTTAAAAAACTAATTTTTCATCGAGAAAACAAGTTTTGAAAATTTTCAGTCCACTCTAATCATAACTGTTCGTATCAGATTTCCCAAGGAAATATCTTGTGATTATTAATTCATCCTCAGCTCTCTGCAAATATAGACACTGTAAATCTTCTGTTTCAGTGAAAATTCCAGCCAGGAGATTTGTTTGTTAGAATATTCACAAAAAGCAAACAGAAACATGGTGTGAATACAACTGAAGTAAATTTGTTGAAAAGTTAGACTGAATG
Source organism: Lepidochelys kempii (assembly GCF_965140285.1). Classification (NCBI taxonomy): domain Eukaryota; kingdom Metazoa; phylum Chordata; order Testudines; family Cheloniidae; genus Lepidochelys; species Lepidochelys kempii. Next base: position 257,685,754 of record NC_136380.1, read on the forward strand.
CTCATGAATATTTGATGTCATATTTTCTGGAGTTTTCCCCCTTGCACATTCGATAACAACAGCTCACTTTTCCCACACAGCCTGATACCGCATCCTGACATCCCACCCATCTCGGTGGAACCCCACTCTTCAAATGGGAAGGATGGGGTTTAACATGTCAAGTGTGCAGGGTGACTGGCCTAGTGGATGGGGGGAAGCAGTAGATGTGATATATCTTGATTTTAATAAGGCTTTTGACCAGAGGTGAAAGTAAGCCGGTACGCCCCGGTACGGCATACTGGCAAGAGCCGGTGTGCCGTACCAGGGTGGATCGGCTTCCCCAGGTGCAATTTAAAGGGCCTGTGGCTCCCAGCAGCGGCTGGAGCCCCCGGCCCTTTAAATTGCTGCCAGAGCCCTGCTGCCAGAGCCCTGGGGTAGCAGCGGTGGGGCTGGGGTGGCGACTTAAAGGGCCCGGGGCAGTAGTGGTGGCCAGAGCCGCGTCCCCAGAGCCCTGCTGCCGGAGCCCTAGGGAAGCGGAGGCGGGGCTCCGGGGACGATTTAAAGGGCCCAGGGCTCTGGCTGCTGCTACCGCCCAGGGTCCTTTAAACTGCTGCCAGAGCTCCCGGCTGCTGCTGTTACCCCGGGGAGGGGGAAGGAGGCACTTGCCGGTACAGGGTGGGCCGGGGCCGGCTCTGACCTCCCTCAGGCCTGCCCCTTCTGCCAGAGGCCCCGCCCCTTCCAGGGGCCAGAGCCGGCCCCAGCCCAGCCCCGTACCAGTAAGTCCCTAGACTTACTTTCACCCTTGCTTTTGACACAGTCCCACATGATTTTCTCATCAGCAAACTGGGTAAATGTGGTCTAAATTAAATTATTATGAAGTGGTGTACAAATGGTTGAAAAACCAAACTCAAAGAGTAGTGATCAATGATTTGCTGTCAAACTGGAAGGATGTTTCTAGTGGGGTCCTGCAGGGGTTATTCCTGGATCTGGTACTATTCTATATTTTCATTAATGACTTGGATAATGAGGTGGTGATTAGACATAAAATTTGCTGGTGACACCAAGCTGGGAGGGGTTGCAAATACTTTGGAGGGCAGGATTAGAATTCAAAGGGACCATGATTAACTGGAGAACTGGTCTGAAATCCACAAAATGAAATTAAATTAAGACAAGTGCAAAGTACTTCACTTAGGAAGGAAAAAAAAATCAAATGCACAGATACAAAGTGGAGAATAACTGGCTAGGCGGTATTACTGCTGAAAAGAAGCTGACGTTATAGGGGGGCACAAATTGAATATGAGTCAACAATATGATGCAGTTGCTAAAAAGGCAAATGTTATTCTGGGGTGTATTGACAGGAGTGTTGTATGTAAGACATTGGAGGTAATTGTCCCACTCTACTCCACACTGGTGAGGCCTCAGCTGGGGTACTGTGTCCAGTTTCGTGCACCACACTTTGAGAAAGACGTGGACAAGTTGTAGAGAATCCAGAGGAGAGCAACAAAAATGATAAAAAGTTTAAAAAACTCAACCTATGAAGAATAAACATCTCTGCATCTAGAACCTGGGGTGGGGTGTGTCCTGGGCGACCAATGCCTCTACATCACCACTGGGGAATGAGCCCTCAACAACTACTAAAGTGTTAGGCATCATAGGAAGTACCACTTGAAGAGGCCAGAGTGGCAGAACCATATGCCAACCATTTGTACTGATAGTTGATCATAGAGTATCAGGGTTGGAAGGGACCTCAGGAGGTCATCTAGTTCAACACCCTGCTCAAAGCAGGACCAATCCCCAATTTTTGCCCCAGATCCCTAAATGACCCCCTTGAGGATTGAACTCATAACTCTGGGTTTAGCAGGCCAATGCACAAACCACTGAGCTATCACTCTCCCCCACCAGGAAGCTACCCCAGGAGCCTCTGAGCAACAATGCTGACTCTGGCTTGTGCCCTGCCTTGCTCCAGATTCTTGCCTTTGACCCTGGCCTGGCTTGACCTTGGTACCCGTTTTCTGACTCAGCTTGCTAACTAGTCTCAACTACTACCTTTGATCCCCGGCACAGCAGACACTACTGGTTTGGCTGCTTATACCCTGGCCAATACAGGAGGAAAGATTTTACAAAATGGGCATGTTTAGTTTTGAGAAAAAAAGACTGAGGGGGACCTGATAGTCTTCAAATATCATAGAATCGTAGGACTGGAAGGGACCTCGAGAGGTCATCTGCTCCAGTCCCCTGCTCAGGGCTGTAATAAAGAGGAGGGCGATCAATTGTTCTCCATAGCCATTAAAGGTAGGACAAGAAATAATCAGCTTAATCTTCAGCAAGGAAGATTTAGGTTAGATATCAGAAAAAAACTTTAACTATAAGGGAGGTTGTGAAATCCTCATCATGGGAGGTGTTTAAGAACAGGCTGGACAAACACCTATCGGGGTGGTCTAGGTTTAGTTGGTCCTGCCACACTGCAGGGGCTGAACAATATGACCTCTTGAGGTCCCTTCCAGCCCTACATTTCTATGATGCTATGATTAAAGAAGTTGTCTTCGGAACTACTTCAAAATTCAACCCTGACACATTTCACTCCAAAAAAGGTGCAGAAATTCTGCCCTAGTTTGATCACAACCACAGAATGTTCCCCTGATGAAGCAACCCTTTCAAACTAGAAAATAAGTGTCTAGAGAATCATTACGTCAGGATAACAGGGTACAGGGTGTGAATTGCTGCCCTCTCTTGAAGGGAATATATCAGCTCTGGCTCACTTCTCAGTTTGTGTGTCTGACTTTCCTCTCCCGGCTGATCGAGGCATGTTAGACTTTTAGGTGTGGGATGGTCTTGTGCGTGTGGTGTATCTGAGCATGTGCACCACTATCCTCTACAGGATAACATGGACCAGATTCAGATGGGAGTTTAAGTGCACCTTTGATGTGAATTGCATGCTGACAGAATAGAGAAAGGTGCAAATGACACCTGCTCAGATTGCCTTTGGTTCACTTAGACTCGCCTCCTAATTCAGCCTGATATGTAAGACCTATTGGTATTAACATCAAATATAAAGTTCTCTCTTTCCTGTCAGAGCCAGTGAAGCTGCTCTTTTATCTCCTCAGCTAAAGGCCTGGGTTTCAAGAGGAGAAGATGCTGAAGTATGATTCCCTGATGACATGCGTGTGATGAACATGACTACTGTGCAGAGACATGACCGGGGCTTATTGCAATGATAACGAAGCCTGTCTTGCAAACTTCTGGGAGAACCCTTTAACAGAAAGAGAAGATACTGTCATCACAACTAGCTACAGATCAATCAAACTACCCTATGCAATGAAATAATTAGTACATAGATTGGAAACCAGCCATGAAACGGGGAAAACCCTGAGAACCAATAACGGACCCCTAGGATCCTACACACACTTAAAATCATATTTAATCCATAAATGTTACATACTCTGCCATATGTAATAAAGCAACTATGTTCTACCTGAGGGCATAATAGAGACTATGAGAGTACTGCTTAGCTTGCCCAGTGTGCATTGCATTGGGTATGGTTCAGGCAACTTTGGGGCCATCTGCAAAGCCATTTGATTGGGCTCCCGGCTGCAAAGCTCAAGCTTGGGAGTACAGTATTACCCTCCTTCTGCATGCCAGAAATTCCTATGCCATGCCAGCTGGAACAGGTACTCAGCTCCATCAGAGCAGAACAAGTTAACAGAGAACTGGTGTATGTTTTTGAAGGGAGTATAGGGAACAGTGATGTGCCCAGGCAGGGCTGCAATAAAGGGGGAGAAATCTTGAGCCTACAGGAAGCCCTAGCTACCACCAAAGAGCTAGGTTAGCATGAAGCCATTTGCACTCCACAACACATGGCTCTGGAGCATCAGCTCTGAAGCTCACACCAGAAGTTCAGCCTGTCCCTAGAGAAGGGGGGAACCAATGACCCAGAGGCATCCTGCAGCGGCAGGTTTTGGCAGCGCTGTCTGAACTGGCCGTAAGAGGCTGGCCTGAGCCGTTTTTATCTAACACAAGCCCCTATGGGAGATGGTACTTTATGAAATATTTATTGTATATAATTACACCCTTAGATTACCCAACACAATCCAATTGGTTGATATAGGGTCATGGGACCTCAAATCCTTTAGTACTATTGCTATCGCCCCCATAGCTGGCCAGCAGACTATTGACCTGCTTTGGCTGAGACAGTCACATGTCCCTGTGACTTCCAGCAACAGACCCTCAGCACCTGGTAACTTTGATGCCATAGCACAGTTAGGGCAAAAAGACCTTTTTAACGGAGATATCTAAGCATGTTGCTCTCCAGTGACACAGAGCGTTCATTTCTACTTCTGAAGGGACAGATTCCTCACTAGCACAGCCTTCTGTTGTTCCTCTTGTTTCTTTCCCAACGTCAACTTCTCTGTTTCAGTTTGAGCACAGCTGGAGCTAGAAGGCAATACTCTGCCCTCGGAAAGCATAGAAAGCAAACTTGAAAAGTATATACCATGAGGATGGGCAGACCAGAAATACCACCAGCAATAGTTATAAAACAAGCAACTTTACAAATTCAGGAGACATCAGCTGCCAAATTCATGTTGCAGCTAAAACGAAAAAAGGAAAGATAGTAATCAGAATGAGATAAATCTAAGGGCAAATATCTCGTGACTGTCCACAGCTAGAGATTGGTTGCTGGAGCATTACAAATGCTTTCCTTACCAATAAAGAAAATCATCCAGATTAGCCCAAATGCTCATGTAATAGGGTGGCATAACTTTGGTATTGATCCACCCCAGAGGCAGAGGATAGAACCTTGCATAAAGCTCGGAGCTTTTGCTGCCATGCTATGGCAGCAGTAGCTCATTATAATGGAGGAGAGGTGGTTTTCTGGGGAGAGAGGACGGGGGAGCCAAGACGGAAGCTCTTGGAGGGAAACCCCAGGGACAGCCAATCTTGGACGGAAGTTTCTGAACTCTTACTGTTTTTGAGTTACCAACAGAGCCATATGACAGGAAGGGGGTGAGTTTGAGCACTAACTCAGGGTCCGTGTGCTTTTTGAAGACGCGGGGCGGGGGGGGGGGGGACTCTGGCTGGTTCCAGAAGCCAGATTTTTCAGTAACCCTCTGACAAAGGAGGAAAATGGAATTCCTGACAAGGCTGGTGGAACAATATTTACAGCACAGCAGACTGCCATTCTCCAGCAGCAGCAAGCAGGCAAGGCTTTAACACACTAGACCTTGCAGCGATTTATAAAGAAGAAGCAAGCCCTACTTGCAGTTCAACAGGCTTGGCAGCAACCATTCAAAAACCAGCTGATTCAGAAACTTACTAAACTGGTGGCACTTCCTAGGCTGCCAGTAAGTCCAAGCCCTTCCCTGTCCATACTGTGATCAGAAACTGTCCCACAAGCAGGGAGCTCCTGCAGATCAGTGGGTCTGGCTTATCGGTTTGGTACCTTTTCTGATAGCAGAGGCACAAACTGCGTTCCAGTCCCTCCGTGAGGATGTTGCTACAGGCCGTGAAAGTAGCTATCTTGGACCAGCTGAGGGTGTTGGGGGAAGTAGTCCAGCGATGGTTTGGAGGTCAGCCCTTGGCACCCAGGAATGTGGCTGCACACCTTCACCCTTGATTTGCTAGATAACTTGTCTCAAATGCAAGACTGTCACAGGAGGGGAACTAATGGCCTTCATAATATTGGAGCTGTACACAGAACGTCTCCCTGGGAGGGTGCAGACTGGGGTGCACTGCCACTGTCCTGCCACACTGGTGGAGGCTGTACAGCAAAGGGAGGAATATCTGGTGACGGAGCCACTGACGATGTCATCCTGGCCATAGCTGCATTCTAAATCGGAGGGACACTCCATTAGACAGGCAGAGGAGTGATTAAAAAATATTAATGGACAAGAGAAGAAGCCAAAAATAGACCCTGGTCCCAAATTCATGGGGAACTCACCAGTTAGGTGATTTTGTGTCTTTCTTGTGTGGGGACACTGAGGTGCAACAAGAAATTTTGCTCTAATAATAATTGTGACTAAGGAGAGACATGGGTCTGGTTGAAGACTCAGAGACCAAGAAGTGTACTGTGCCCAGGCAGCTAGAAAGTGGAGACTGTGTCCAGCTTAGTAGACTTGGGACACACCCACATTAGTATGGGAATGTTAAGTTAGAGATGAGCTGCTACAGATGCCAAAACTTATTCTGGTAACCTATGTCTGTGAGGCTTCCTGGACTTATCCCCAGGCTGCAATCTTCCAGTGAGCAAGGGGAAATGTATGTCAACTCCAGATGGGGGGTGGGGGGTCAGGCTCATTACCTGTTGAGGGACGAGACTTAGAGCACTTCCCACCATCGTAGATTCCAAAGTTTGGTCATGGACCTAACCCTGTGCTGTAGCCTTGGAAAATCTGTAGGCAGCAAGGAGACCAGGTCTCCTAGGAGCTATATGATACTTTAGGAGCTGAGGCCCAGACCCACTGAATCCCAAATGGGTTGCACAGGGCACAAAACAGGTAGGTGTTGGTTGGTGGGGAGGAAAAGGGATGTACCAGGATCTCCAGCTGACACCCCCTCCTGCCACTGCCAGTAGGTGTTAGAATCCTGCATACAGCTGCGGAAGCACTGCTGACTCGTGGCAGGGGCACCTTGTTAACTTGACCCTGGATATAAGGGAGGTAGGAATGCTCCCCCCCGGGTAAGGGAAACTAGAGAAGAGACATACAGAAGGTCTTGGAGGGACACTCAAGGAATAGCCAAGATCAGGGAGGGGGCTTAGGCTGAGATTTACACTGTGTCATAGTTTTGAGCTGCCAATAAAGCCAAACCCAGGAAGGGCCTGGGTTTGAGCATTAGCCAAAAGTCTGTGTGCTCTGGGGAGGATGCAGTAGGGACCCAGCTTATTTATATAACTGAAAAGGTTAAATTAAATAAAATGGATTCACTTGGTTCCCCCCAACCCCGCGTAAGGTCTCTAAATCAACCACCTCTGAAGCCAGCCTCCCTCATCCATGCGATCTGTGATGAGGAGACACTGTGCCCTACATAATCATTAGGAAATATCACAAATGGAGCTGGCGGGGAGAGCACAAAGGAGCTGTGGCGGCCTTTCATCCAAACCAGAGCAGCGAAGAAAGCTAATCCCCGTTCAGGACACAGCAACAGCTTCAGAATTAGACAGACAGAAGAAGATGGGATGGACTGAGTGATTGCTCATTTGCTCACTGCAACTGAATGGGACTTTGATCCTGGGGAATATACCCTCCTGAACCACAATGACAGTCCCTGCTCTGTGCTTGACGGGAAAGTAAAAAACCCCAAGGTCCTTGTCCATATGTTTCAGGGTGAACAGATTCTTTCCCAAACTTAAACCCGTGGGTCAGTTCCACCCCATGCCTGTGAGCAAGCATCAAAGTGGTGAAGTAAAGCTGTCATCAGAAGGAGTGAGAAAAGGCTCAGGGATTGACCTTCTCATCAGATCTCTCAGGGAGAAGATCTCGGGGAAAACCAACTGTATTAATAAAAACCAACTGGAGCCTGATAGGAAAGTAACTCTTCTCTCTTCATCATGGTTTGGAACGCAGGGACTTATGGAAATACTCCATCTGTGTAAGCACGTCTAGGGGCATTGGGCTCTCTCCTATGAGCTGTGACATGCACACACCTTTTGAGGGTTCAGGCATCTCTCAGGGCCCAGAGTGCACTTGCCTTCTCAGATTGCTGAAGGCTGTTACTGGAAGACCAGCAAGCTCTGGAATCTGCTGTGTACTGGACAAGAACAAAAGAACACTGACACAGATCTTGTCCTCAGGCAGCAAGGGAGCCAGAGAAGTGGAAGGGAAATTCAGGTCACTAGCACTAATCACATGCACCTATTCTAACCAAGTCACCAGCGTGCTACAGAGCATGGGGGAGGATGGACATGGAAATTCTCACAATGGGATAAACTGCCTATTCCAGAGGATGGCATCAAGACAATCCTGGGGAAAGTCTTTCCCAAATCATTAAAACAGGCCGCACTAAATAAACAGCACCCTAGAGTATAATAATCTCCATTACACAGGGCCTACTCCTCTACCCTGGGGCACAGCAGTCTAACCCTCTTTTTAAATTATACACTGCATGCCCCCTGTTCCCCTGCAGGGCAGAAAAATGGCGCACTGTCAGAGCTGGGTAGGTGCTCTGGAACTGGGAGAGAAGGGAGCTCTATGCCGACCCTACATTTTTTTCAGCTGAAACTTTTTTTCTTGCCAAAAAATGCAGATGTGGGTTGACCTGAAACATTTTGTGGATTGGTGATGATTTGGGCAAATGTGTTTCAGTGTAAAAAAAAAAAGAAAGTGGAAAAATGCAAACAACCCTTTTTGATATTTCCAGAATGTCTTCTTTTGCTTTTTTTGGGATAAATTCACACCCCAAAACAGGGAGGAGGTGGCTGTGCCCCCCCTCATAACATTTAACTGCTTGGTTAGTGCACTCACACGGGATGTGGGAAACCACGTTTGAATCCCTGCCCAAGGACTATTCAAGTATTTCACACAAAGCGGAACCGCTTCAATGGAAGAGATTGAGGGGGCCCATCCTGGAATACCTAATAGCCTTGGGGTTAGGGCATTTGCCTTGAAAGGGGGCGGGGGGAGAGACCTGCATGCAAGTGCCTGCTCTAGAGCAGCGATATGAACTGGTAGGTCTCCCACATCACAGGGGAGTGCCCAACCACTGGGCCACAGGGCAAACTGGCAGCTTCTCTTTCTCCTCCGTTTTGTCACTCTAGCCCTTCACTCCATTTGCTTTTATTAAAAAATAGCTGAAACAAAATGTTTTCAACTTTTCCAACATAATGAAAATTCTGAACAAGGTGGGTTTCGGTATTTAAAAGCAAAAAGAGGGCAAAGCTCAGCAGTAGGGGAGGATACAGGTATCAGAAACTAAGCAAATGAGGAAAGAGCTGAGGAAAGAGCAGCTATAGCATGTGGGTGTCCATCTGTTCCTCATTAGCCAGATGTCTTCCACCCACCCCAGGAAGTTCCATTGACTGGGCACTGTCCTGACAAGAAAAGGGGGGGAGGGAAATGCCACTATGCAGCAGACATCCATCTAGCAACAGAAGTCCTGCCACACAGCTTTCCCTCCATTTTCCTTCCAAACTGAACCACGCTCCCTTCTCCTAAGCAGATTTTAAATAGTTACATCTTCACAGAGTTTCTTGCTTTCTAATCACCATGTGCTTGACTCAGCTCTGTAAATGACATATCATTACAGCCTTATAGACCACAGTGCAGTGTTTACTTCCTGTTAGTGAGCCATCACTTCCTTCAACAACCCAATGTTTAACCAGGGGAGCTTGAATTTTTGGTTCAGAGTTATTTTTCACTTGCTAAACGTCACCATATTAAGAGCCAGAGCGTTCTTGGATTCATACCACCACCCCAAGAGCCGAGGGGAGGACTTTACAGAGGATTCAACCCATGCAAGGTTATTCAGAAGGGCAGGAAAAGTGACACATTTTTTGCTCGCCATTGAGAGCCAAAGATTGTTTATAATAAAACCACACCCAAACTGTCCACCTGCCAAGAATGTATTTCATGTAAGGTGACCAGATGTCCCGATTTTATAGGGACAGTCCCAATATATGGGCCTTTTTCTTATATAGGCTCCTATTACCCCCCACCCCCTGTCCTGATTTTTCACACTTGCTGTCTGGTCACCCTAATTTCATGTGCATGTTTGTGAGGTGGAGTTTTGTCTGGTAGCTTAAACTTGACACCAGAAACCTCCCCCTGCCTCCTATGTCTCTGATAGACCCCCAGCCCTCTATTCTCCAGCATATACGTCAAGCTTTCACAGTGCCTCAGAAACTGGAATAAGTGAATGGAACATTAACTAAGCCACAACATCTGCTGATAGTATAGTCTTCATATTTCCTTTCTTTAAATGTGCGTGTTACACGGTCCTCCAGGATCCTATACCCCCCTTGTTTCTTTGCCTGTTTGCCAGAGTAGAATCCAGTCTATGTCTCCTCCCCACTCCTCACGCCACTCCGAAAGAGTTGGAGCTGGTAGAAGAATTTCAGGCAGACAAGTGCTGGCCTCTAAAAGTAGCATAAGTTCCAGTGGGCAATGCTCGCCAAGTAGCCAACAACTACTAGTGTAGTAACGGGGCTACAGATCACTTCCCTGGGCACTGTAGCATTTAGACCTACACTGTGACTAGAAGTGTTTGGACTGGCATGGTGCCATAGGCTAGTCCTATATGGCTCTTATCCAGGTGTGGAGCTTTTGATCACTTGGTCCTGACCCTGCTCAGTCATATTCTGTTCAGTCATATTCAGTAGGTGCCTTTTTAGCTCTACAGCTGACAATAGAAATGATCTGGGATATGCTTGGGAACTAAAGGCACCCACAGTGCATGAATTAGTAGAAAGAGAAGACATGCAGACGGAGAGAGAAATTACATAGACAAGGGACCCGGTGGATTGTTGGTTCAGTGTGTGGGAGAGAGAGAGCGGTGATCGGAGATGCCAAATCCCATTTTCTCCTAAGCAGTGCAATCCACCTAGAGCCAGACCTTTGTGGCAGGATAATCTTGATGCACTTTTGTGTCTTGCTGGTGCAGCGGAAGATCACACGTGGCAGCCTCTTCATAAAGTTCACTACTCCTGTGGAAAATTGGGCCTAGCATTTCATGCAAAGGAACACCTCTGGTAACTGTTCTTACCAGACACAGCAGAAATGAGTCAAGCTGAGTCACCGAAGAGTGGTGTAGTTTTGTGTTGTCAGTCAAGCCAACCCCCGCAATTCACCCTGGCACTGTCACCCATCTATCCTGGCAATACCTGCAAGCCAAATCCTGCTCACATCACAAAGGCCAAACAAGAGCTACTGGATCAGACCCTCAACTGGTGTAAACAGGAGTAGCTCCAGTAAAGTCCACAGCGTTACACACATTTATGCTAGCTGAGGATCTGACCCATTCTGTCAATTGCAGGCTTAACTTCTCTGCTCGTGCTAGAAACCCCAACTACCCTAGACTTCAAGAGGAAGGATTCTCTCTCTTTCTTTTCTTTTTGGCTTCTTCTAATGTGAAGTGTTTGGTGTTTTTATTACAAGACATAAAATCTTTTTCCAGTCCCAAATATGTCTGAATTTGCAGGAAGAACAATACCCCAGTGTCCTCTCTTCCCCCTTTGGTTCTAGCAACCTCTGAGTATCAAACCGTCTTTGCTTTGGAGAGTAAAAAGATAATGAATGACTTAAAATAGCTCTGCTGAAGAAAATGTGGGTTTGATTTGAATTGCAGAGGGAATAACTTCTTTCTGGCTGTTTCCTAGAGAAGGCCAGCAGTATCTGCTGCGGCTCCTACAGAGTCCTTCTATGTTCGGACAATCTAGGCACTTGCAAGAAGTACTGTAAAACCCAAATGAGATCTAATATGCAAATGATTGTGATCCATGACATTCCTGTAGCACATTATAGATTATCTATATACATCTCATATATCGTACGGATAGGCAGGCAGTACACTGATAAACTGCAGAACCAGGAGACATAATGCAGTGTAGCATGTTAGGAAGGCTGGTGCACTGGTCAGGGTGTTAGCTTGAGACTTGGCAACCTGGGCTCAAGTCTTTGTTCTATCACCAACTTCCGGTGCGGCCCCCGTGCAAGCCCCTTAGTCCCTCTGTGACACGCCTATAAGATGGCGATGATAAAACTTCCCTACTTCAGAGAAGTAAATAACTAAAAGTGGTGAGGTGTGCAGATACCCTGGTAAGGAGGGCCATATAAGAAAATTGCTTTATGGGCCTGAGTGGCAGACGGCTGCAGTATTCACAGAGATAATTAGCTAAAGCATTTTCAATGAAATTTGTGATGCCAAATGGGCCATTTATTCAGTCTTTGTTTTCCCTTGTTCTGACCAGGTGCATTAGAGGGATCAGCCTGATTGGTGCCAGTGAAACCTTTATATCCCCCCTTGTCATTCGCTAGTCTGTAGATGCCACATGCGTTTTGCAGAAAAAAACCCGGTTTTATCAGCGTTTTAAGAATGTTATTGGAACTCTTTTTTATCCCTCCAACAGTAAAACTAGGTAGCTTAGTTCCTCTGAATCCAACCATACAGGCTTCAGAGGAAGCCATAAATACCTCTAAAAGTGACGTCACCTCGCTTTCATATACATATAAATGTCACAGTTTTAAATTCTATCATCTTACGTGGGTGCTGGGTCCTATGAGGAAGCTGGGAACCTTCAGCCTCTCAATGCTATAAAGCACCTGGCCCTAATTGTCAGGTCTGGCTGAGCTGTACTTGGAACAGGACAGATGGTGTGGTGGTTTAAAGGTAGCTTTATGCTGCCTTTGTGTTTTTCTGATCATTGGGAAAGCAGAGGCTGGTTTGGTCTGTGGTGCAACTTAGAGTGACCATAGGGCTGCTCTAAATTCTGCCAGACTACTCATGACCCGAACAAGCTGTTGCAGCAGCTAGGAATTGTTGTAGAACCATGACAGTCTGGCAACACTCTTCCCTTGCTCATGTCTCGTAAACTAGGGGAAGCCAGGTGGGTGTGGTTATGCAGTTCTATGCCACCCAGGAATTCTCCTACACCAGGGCAATCTCCAGGTAGCCAGCTGAACCATCAATGTACAGCAGCCTTATCAGGGGACAGATTCTGGGCCTCTGTTTTTAACTCTGTGGAGTTACATGGCAATATAATGAACTTTAAACTCATACCCTTTTTAGTTATAAGAAAGTCACTGGCCCAGGAATGTATTTTACCCATCCTGGGTCTTGGGCAAGTTTAATTTGCAGGGGTTGGGGAGGGACAAATTTACTCTTTGAAGAGGAAGGAGCAAATATCTCTTTGGCTGGATGATGCTTTTTTAAAAAATGGTGGCTATTTGACGTTGCCCAGGGATTTAGAGTGTTCGAATGAGAGACGTAGTGAGTGAGCAGGCAGAGGCCAGATGAGACAGTCAAAGGTGCATGATAACTTCATTTATCACATTGCTGTTCCGTCAGCATACAGCTACATAATTTTTCACATGGATATCATCTTCACGTGTGTAATGCACATACAGCGGATGCCCTTAGGACCATGCTGTTTCCTACATTTACCGTTATTTAGAGTACCGATAGGATTCACTATATGTAGAATGGAGAATTACCACAAAAACTGCAGCAGCTATTTAAACAACTAAATGAGGTAAATGCACATTTTTAAGGGTACGCAACATACAGAGATCCACAGATCCCTGAAAAGCTACCGCATGCGGGGTAGGAAGCAGCAACCGGTTTGCGCTAGACATGCTACACAACATACCATTATCATTATCCCCTTGAGATAGTCCAACAAAATTCCTGACATTTTCAGTTCAGCCCTGAAGAAGTAGTATCTCAGGGGAAAATGCATAGACCATCTAGATAACATAGCATGACCAAATGACCCAGCAAAAACCAAGACATCACACAACAGTACCTGATATAATCAGGGCAAAATTACCAGTAAAACCCAGCATGACCCATTAGAATGACCCTGTGACAACGATTATTGCCTATGATACAGAGTTAATCATTCTCACCAAAGGATGCCGAATGACGCAGCAGAGTGTTGCTCACTATAGCTTTATTGAACTGCCCCTCTGTGATTGGCTTCTAGAAGACACCCATTAAGTGATTCAGCCAATTAGAGAGCAGCTAATCCACCAAAGTGTAATTAAATAATCTCTATTTTATTGTAGCATTTTCTGTCAATCCATTTACATTTTTCCGCTGCACTTATCACCCTGGTGTATGAGCACATCATTCTCGGTAGATTGGCTGCTCTTTGGTGGGCTGCAGCTTTTTCCTAGTTTCCTTGATTTTTTTTATCAGGATATAAATGTTCTATCCTCCAGTAACTGGACTGGCTGAGTACAGGTTGGGTGTTCTCAGTTATAATTTAAGTTGACACTTTTAAGAGAGCTGTCTGATAACACAACGATTGTAACAGTATAGTGTGAGGTTATAGGGATCATCTTTGTAATGTTCTGCAGAACATAGGACAGACAAGCCCCACCCAAAAAATTGTCATGAGACAATTTGGCAACCCCTCCCCCCCATTAGAATCCCACAGATATTAACACAAACCAGCTGATACTCAAATTTAGTGCCAAATCCTCTGGTTCACTCCAGTTGCTCTAGGCCACTTGGTGGCACAAAGCAGCCATAAAACTGGTTTAACTGGCCACCCGAGGATTCCTCCAGTATGAGGGAATCCCTAAATGGCATAAGCCAGCCTAGCAGCTCCCTGTGGCACCCCCCACTGCAGAGGAGGTGGTCAAGGAAAAGGTAAAAACAATGATCCCCTGGTGACCAGAATGGTCCCTTGGTGCCCACAGGCAGCTAGGTTACTCCCCAGCCAACTTCAGGATCAGAGGAATGTAAAGATAGCTTAAAACTATTTCTGCTCCACCTTTTTGGTCTGGATCAAGTGCAACTCTGCTAGACCAGAGTCCATACGGTGAAGGGAATCAGAAAATTAACGGGATCTGTTGTGAACAAACCTATCTCAATACCACAATTCTAACCCATACACCTGATCTACTTACTCCTCCTCCAGCCACTCCCGACACTCCCTTTCCAAATTCCTCTACCTTCCCTTCCATGCCCCAATACTCTGCTCTTCCATCCTCTCACATATAACCTAAATCTCCCTTTATCCCCATGGCCTTGCCCATTTTCTCCCCTTGTGCTTTCTTTAACCCAATCCTAATCCCCCATCATTCCTGCTTCGATGTGCTCTAATCCTAGTTTCCCCATCATCCTCTCCCTGCCACACACCTGAACTAACTCCCACTCTCCTTCTCATACACCCCCACACAGATCTGAACTAACTCCTCTGATCTCACCCTCTTCTCCTATATACCCAACCCAGTTCTTAAGACCGAGTTTAGTGTGGCCTCAGCCAGTAAGTAGCTCATGAAAAGTTGGGGAGTGACCCAGTCACTGCAAATCAGTAGTTGGGAAAAGGAGTTATTACAATATTCTTAAATTAGGTCCTGAAAAGAACAGGAGGTCCCATCCTGCTAACAAGTGGAAGATCAAGGGTCGCTCCAGGGAGTGCAGGCAGATAGCAAAAGTCACAACATTGAAAGCAAAGTTCCCTGTTGATCACCTATCAAGTGTTTATCACTATCCCGATGATTACCGACCGCGACATTGTCACTTTATAAAACACAAAGCATAGTTCATAAAACACAAGCAGTGCCTTGCGCTGTTCCTTCCATATGGCTGACCTGATGCTCCATTGTGGCCTATTCTTAGTATTTCTGATGAGTACGTTATTTGGGAAAAGCTACTGCCGTGAAGGCCCAGTTCCTCACGCCAAGTCCAGCGGAAGAGCAGGGCTGGAACCCACGGCCCATTCTCTGGATGAGTGCAGCACCCTCCCTGATGGAACGATGTGGTGGCAACTCCGTGAGGGGTTCGCCCTGGGGATTTCCTCTCCTTGAGCCCCTTCCGATGGATTTCTCACTGGAGAGGGGCCAACTGGCTCATGAGTCTAGTTCCACCCTTTCTTCAAGGAAACAATTATGTCAATGCCGGTATCAAGAGCCACAGAAGATCCAGCATGCTCAGTGAGAATGAGCAAGGAGACCCAGAATAACCAACGCTGTGAACAGCTGAATAGGCGGCTATGTCCAGCTCAGCTTTTTGTTTTTTTCACAGAAAAGCATTGCTTTGCCAGGAACTCCTGCACTATTTAGTTTTCATAAATGGAGTGAGTTGACACTGGTCAGTCGTGCTGTATGGACAGCCCTGGAGACTGCAGCTCTCTGCTTATCCCTAGAGCAGCAACAGCCTGGGCAGCAGCACTTGCCTCTCCAGTAAGCCTCAGCCCTGGCCTGGAGGGACAATGTCTAGAGGCGATATGGGAGCCTGGGCTCTAAGGCTCATTCAGTGCTTGGCCTCTCTCTGCTGAGACGACAAAGGAGAGATCCAGTTGTGATGGTGGATTCACATCCCATGGGGCCCAATTTTCCAAGTGCTCAGCACTCAGAAGTGGGGACAGATTTTGAAAAGCGCTCGGCTCCCTTTTAGGCTCCTAACTAAGAGACCTGTCTCACTTGGCACTAAAGTGAGATCAGTCAATTCATTTCACACAGGGCGCCAAACAACTGTCAAATGGGAACAACTTTCAACACAATCAATCTTGGGAAAGGGATCAGAGGCTAACTAGTGACCTATTATTATTTGTTCAGATTTAAGGTAGGAAAAGACTCTGCATCCCATTCTCCACTACCCCACAGGAGGAGGAGTAGTCAGTTGTAGTTGAAATACTCTTTTTATTGATGTAGAAAACAATGTATATAAATATGTATATAGTGTCTATCAGAGTGGTACATATGTTGGTTGTATCCTGCTTTGACACCCGAGGTATGGTGCTTGTCATCTTAGATTGTAACTTCTTTGGGGTAGGGTCCATGCCTCCCTGTATGTTTGTACAACACCTAGTACAAAGGTGTGCCGACCGCGTCTGGGGCATGATGGCACTGCTGCAATAGAGATAAAAGTAGCAATAATAATGATACTATAATCATAATAATGAGCCCTCTGGTCCTTAACGAGCAGCACATGAAGGGGAGCATCAAGCTTTGCTTCCCCTGTTTAATTGACACTGCATGATCAAAGTCCTAAGTAGCTGTTACTGAAGTTACATCCCAGTCTCCCAGCATAAAATTCTACTGAATTATACCAGAACGAATCAGGGGAGAGTGCAGGCAAGAGGTGGCTATGTTCATATGAAGTTTGCTTACATGGACATGTATGTAAAAGGAATGATTTGGGGGCAGTTCTATGGCCTGTGTTATACAGGAAGTCAGACTAACTGATCTAAGGGGTTCCTTCTGGCCTTGGAATCTCTGAATCCTGCAAATGTCCCTGTCCCCCATTTCCCTGTCTGCTCCACTCTGATCTCCTCTCTTTCCTCTCCCTTCACACTCTCCCTCCCCACTTAGATATTTCTCCTTTACAAAAGGGAAGGGATGAGAAATAAAGAGTTTGCTGCTTTATACTCCAGGTTCTGAGGCTGGGGATGTGTCTGGTAAATGTCTTCTAGGAAAAAGATAGGACCTAAATATTTTAATTTTAACTCCTGTGATTTACTTTTCCTTCCCCCCTGCCCCCCTAGTCCTTCCTGTTCTTGTAATAGGCACTTAGGGGCAATGACAGCCCCACCCACTAGAGCACGGTCTCCAAAATCCCCTTGCCCATGGCAGACTCCAGGAAGGAGGTAGATCCTGCTGCCTTGGGCATATTTTATGTGTCTAAATGAGGTGCCTCTCCTCTCCCCCACAGTGAACTGGACCTGAGGCACAGCCCCCTTCCCATCGTTTCTCTCTGATCATGGTGTCTTCCAGTCCCATCATGCCACCTGCCTCCTAAAGGGAACATCACTCTGCCAAGGTTTCCCTCCTGCTGTTTCAGCCAATCCAGTTCTAGAAAAGTCTGATCTACTCAGTGTGCGGGGGCGGGGGGAAACTCTCTCCACCTCTGGGCTTGCTTCTCCATACACACAGTGTTCTCTGAAGTTTTGGTTCTCTTGTAACTTTCTCCCCTTGCTGTCCTTGTCATGTGCGCCCACTTATAATCACTCTGCACAAAGAAACACACCTGTCCTGTGATCTCACTCCAGCCCCTGAGATTAACTCCTAGGAAACCATTTCTGTCCTTCCACAATCACATATTCCTGTTGCTACAGGAACAAAGTGGCAGTTCATACAGTAGAACGGAGAGGGTGCAATGGTCAGGGCACGAGGCTATGACTTAGAAGCCCTGAGTTTACGCCCCTGCTCCACCACAGACTTCCTGGGTGACCTTGGACAAGTCATTCAGTCTCCCTGTGCCTCAGTTCCTCATCTGTAAAATGGGGCTAATAGCATGGCACTACCTCACAGGGCTGTTGTGAGGAGAAATCCATTAAAGACTGTGAGGTGGTCAGATACTACAGAAATGGAGGCCATAGCAATGCCCCAGGCAGATAGAACAAATGGCCCTTCTTTCAGCTTCTCTAATCTTCAAATCCCACGCAGGTCTATTACATGACCCCGAGCCCTTGCTCTCCCAGACACACACCCTTGCTGTCTTTGCCTTCCTTCAGTTTAATCACAGTCTCTATTCTGAACGCTCACTGGTCCGGCCTGTGAAATTCCTCTTCATTTAAAGGGATAAATGCCTCCTCCTCCGGAAGACACTGGCGGAGCGAGAGGGGGACTCGGGGCACAGGGATGCTGTTAAACCCCGTCGTGTCTGGCAGACATGCAGGTGACTGGCTCTAGTAGGTTCCTGGGGGAAGAGGTACATCTCTCCCTCTCTGACAGTCTAGGGGCCAACTTCACAAGTGCCCGAAGCCTGGCTCCCTTGGGCTAATTGTGTGGATACAGCAGGGCCACTAGACCAACACAGCACTGGTGCAGGGGGCTTCTATGCCAAGCTGTGCTATCTTCCCAGAAGCACTAGGGTCTTCTGCGACTGGCTGGAATAGGCTAGGGTGCGACAAAGACAGGAGGAGACATGGCTGGACGGTCCTGTGACCAGAGCCCCTTAGTCTCTCCTGAATTTCCCCCTTTCTCAGGCTGTGTTTCCAGGGCAGGGTTTTTTTGGGGGGGGGAATGTCTTTCCCTCATTCAGCTGCCTCCTGTCCACACCCTGTGGGCTGAGCCTCAGGTACAATCCTTGCCCCACACCCCTCACTTAGCTGTTTCTGCTGAGAGCCAAAGTCACTTCCCAAAGGCAAGGGAACTTTCCAGTCCCACCATTGCGTCTGCCTCTTAAGAGGGCCGTCACCTAATGAGGCTTTGCCAGGCTGTTTTAGCCACTTCCTATTACAATATATCCTCTCTCTAAACCATTCCTCCCGTCCCCAGCTTCTTCCAGTTCTGCCGCCCCTTCTTCTTTCCCCCTTTTCTCTCTCTCTTTGCCCCGGGGGACCGTTATTTATGCATTCTTTTTGCCTTGGTCCCCTGACCTCCAGCATCCCCATTCCAACACCTGTCTTTGTGCTGGTGTTGGTGACCCCTTAAGGGACAGAGGCAGCTGCTCGTAGAAGACGTCTGCCTCTCTTTTCTCTGCCACCTTCCCACGCATCTCTGGCGATGTACGGAACCCGGCTGGACATTTATCACCATTCATTCACTCTCCCACTCAGAAATAAGCATGGAGAAAAAATGTTTCCCACCCTCTCTCTGCCATTGACCTTCAAAAAGCCATGACAATACTAATTATACTAATAATACTAATGCCCAAATTGTTTCCCCTTGGGCTAAGGGAAAAGGTAATGCTCAGGATCTAAATGAAGCAGCGGTAATTATTTCTGGCAGACTACTTAGAACCCACCCAAGCTGGGTGAAGTTCTAGGGGGGAGTGTGCCCTTGGAAATGAGGGCAACCCTCAGCCCCCTAACCCTCCACCTTAATAGCAGGGCTGTCAACTCATTTGTATTTTGGAAGAGGACACCCCCCCAAATTTGTGGCATCACCCACTCATTCAGCTGCATTTGGAGGGTGAACAGGACCCTAGCTCTGACCCCCCACAGAGGACCAAAGAAATGTTGGGTCAAGAGAACCAAAGTTGTGTGTGTGTATGTGGGGGGGGGGAAGGGGGAGGAGGGTATGTATCAGAGAAGGTGGAGGCGGGGATAGTGGCACAGAGAGAACAAACAGTTAAATTTAAATTAGATGTGGATTGGTGGTTGTGGTGGTGGGAGTAGAGAAAAGTTGATTCAGAAAAGAAAAAGTTTTAGGCACTTTCTTCCGTCAGAAATAGCACTGTTTCAACGGCTGGTTCTCAGCAGTTGGTTTAGCTGCACCAGGACTAGCCGCAATTTATCTGTGAGTGTAGACAATCCATGATCAACAGTGGCTCAGCTAGCTGTGTTTTACCCCTGGTTTAGCTGAACTGGTGCTGCCCAGGATGCGTCCTTCTCTACACTCACAGCTAAACTGTGATCAATCCCAGGGCGACTAAAGGCATAGCGTAAACAAAGCCTTAGAAAGAGAGACGGTAAAATGTGGAGACAAATTGGTAGGAAGGAAACACAGACACTGAAAAAAGGCACCGGGGTATGGAGAGGAGAAAGTGGGGAATGGGAAGAGAAGAATGAAAGGGCAAAACCCACCCAGGGGAGACAGCTGGCGAGTGTTATTTTTTTATTTGACAGAGTGTTCGCTTTACACGACATTTTGAATCTTTGATTTATTGGTGTTTTTGCTGCTTCTAGCCAAAACAAACAAATCCCTAGCTTTGGACAGGAAAGACGTGACATTATGGGCCCAAATCTGATCCCTTTTAGATATCACACTCCACAGATCATCCTCATTTTGTGTTTTGAAAAGCTGGTGGAGCGTTCATGGTCAGAGACTCAAAGCCAGACTGTTCCATCTGCCATTTTGCATATTCTCAAAATCAAACTGCTGATCTAGTAAAGGAATCTGCACCTGGAAGAAGCCAGTTTGTTCTAGGCTCCTTCCGAATTCTCTAGACAGGGTGATTGGCACGAAAATAGAAGTAGCTCCCCAAAAGTGGTAGTGGGAGTCCAATTTACTGCTGATATAAGGGGCTGTGCAACTCCATTGACTTTATTGGCGTTGCATCCACTTACACCTGCACTGAATTTAGCTCTGGGTCCCTAAGGTGTGCTGGAAAGGGAAGGGAACAGAAAGACAGCGGTGGAGATCCCTGTTTCACTCACTAAACACAAGTACTGCATTGTATGGGCCTGATTCTCCTGTCACTTGCATCTGGTGTAAAAAGCAATACAACTCCACTAAGTTCAGTAGAGTTACTCCAGCGTTACATCAGGGTAAGTGAGAGGAGAATCGAGCCCTTCGCTCTTGGGTATGAAAACAGTACGGCATTATACGGCATTGACCGCCAGTTCAGTGATCATTCCCACAGAGGCAAGAGAAAGGAGAGCACCTCATTTCTAGTTCAGTCATTATGGCATCAAAGCCTATTGCTTTCTCTTGCAGCCAGGAGTCTGATAGGAATAGTTCTTTGCACATATCTAGTATCTTCATTGCTGACTACTCATTTTATTCAGTAGGGTACAAAGGAAAAGACTCTCCTTAATTCCATATACCCTCAACTACCCTCGATCCCTGGATCCTTCCCAGGGAAATATGATAAAAATGACCTAGTCTCACTGTCAGTTTGTGAAATTAGGGCAACCATTGACACTAGCAGAAACACAGGCTACTTCAAAGCCTATGGGTGCAATTGAGCAGGGCTAGCATTTAGAAACGTAGGAATTTCCATACTGGAATAGACCTGTGGCCCACCTAGTCTAGTATCCTGTCTCTGACAGTGAGCAGCACCCATTCTTCAGAGGAAGGTGTAAAAATACCATGGCAGGAAATTGTGGCATAATCTCTCTCCATAAAGGTCTCATTCTAGTTTCTAACAGTGAGAGATTGGCTTAAGACTTTCTGAAGCAAGAGGTTTTAGATCCTGTGCAAAATGGTTATCATAATTAATTATCACAATTCTGGATAGTCCTGTTAGCCACATAAACGTCCATTCACTCACTGAATCTTACTAGGTTCTTGGCCACAACAACTTCCTGTGGCAGCGAATTCCACAGTCTAATTACAAACTGAGTGAAAAAGTATTTCCTGTTATCTGTTTTCATTTTGCTACCTTCAATTTCATTGCATGGCCCCTCCATGTGTCACAACAGGGATTACAGACGCTCCCGACCTACCTTACCTAGACAAATCATTATTTCATGTAATTTAATCATGTCTCCTCTCATCCATCTCCTTTCTAAGGTGAACAATCCCAATCTTTTCAATCTCTCTTCACATGGGAGGTTTTTTTCATGCCCCTAGTAATTTTTGTCACCCTTCTCTAAATCCCGTCTAGTTCCGCAATAACCTTAATGAGATGAGGTGACCAGCACTGCACAGTATTCCAGAGAAGGCCGCACCATTGATTTATTTAAAAGCATTATCATTTCCATATTATTCTGCATCCTGTACTTTATGCATCCTAACATCTTGTTTGCTTTTTTTGTCTGCAACTGTGCACTGAGCAGACGTTTTCACTGAGCTATCTGCCATGACTACCCAGTCCCTTTCCTGAGCGGATGCTGTTAATTTAGAACCCTGTAAAGGTGTACGAGTGGTCCCATTTCTTTCCCTCCAAAAGGTGCATTACTTTGCATTTATCCACACTGAACTTCATTTGTCATCATGTTGTCCTTTCATCAAGCTATTCATTTGGGGCTCAAGCAGCAGCCTGCAGGCATTGCCCCCGCCCCCAAATCCTTTAAATGTCAGTGCTCATCTCAGCTTTCATTTCCTTTCTTGCAAAGAAAAACCTCCCCAATATAAACAAATGGCTGGGAATGAATGTTTGCCCTGGCATGTCTCCCTGACAGTCACAGATTAGTCACAGCACAACAGTCGCCCAGGGCTGTGGCCACGGCACCCCTTATTTTTTGGTAGGCCCCTGGACTAACTCTTGTCTGAAGGCTGCCGTGAGCTGAGCCCGATCCTCTGCCGAGCTGCCAAGGAGGCCTCCAGTCACCAAGAGCTGGAGGCAACGAAGTGGAGGAACGGGCTCAACTGCAGGCAACTAGCAGAAGGGAGCGGCAGAAATGGGGGCCCAGGTCTCAGACTGCCCCAGTGGCGGCAGCATTCCCTCTGAGGGAAGAAGAGGAGGCAATGGGGGAAGGAGGGCAGGGAAGTGTGGACTCTGGCTTCCCCTTCACAACAGCAACAGCTGTCAAATTCCTTGGTGGAGGAAGGGAGGATAGCAACAGCTCATGAGGGTGAAAGGAAGAGGGAGGGGAGAGGGGAAAAAGAGACATTTTATAAAGCTGGGGGGAGCTGGGACAATTCAGAAGTGGAAAAGGAGGACCAGATTTCCAAAGGGTTGGGATCCTTCAGTGAGGGGAGATAGAGAAGAGACAGAGATGGGAGAGGACCCAGAATAAATAATGGAATAGAGGAGAGGAGAGAGGACAGAAAAAGGAGAATGCAGGAGCAAAGGCTACGAAGAACAGAGCAAGGAAAGCAAGAGGACAAGATCATGTAACCAGAGAGGGGGCCAGGGGGATGGACAACAGAGAACTGGGAGTGAAGATGAGAGAAGCAACGAAGGGAAAGGAGAGCTGCTTTTTAAAGAAAGAACAGAAGGAAGAGGAAGATGAAAAAGAAAATAAAAAGGGAAAACAATGGGGAGAAATGAGAACAAAATAAAATGGAGATGGCTAGAATGAATCAAAGATGGAGGGAGAGGAAAAAGCTGGGAACAGAGATGTAGAGGTAAGGTCACATATGCAAGGAAAAACCCCTAACTTTGAGGTGAATTTTCTTTAACGTCAGTTCTACGATCCCCCTGACACACCCTAACTCGCTGAACATTTGGGGGAAGGAAAGGGGTGGGGAGCAGCTGAATTCTCTAGCGAAACACACTTTCTTCTGTGAGCCCTTTGGAATGGCAGGACCTCACGTGTGATGTGCGGGAGCACAGTTCCTGTCAACTAGCGCAATCTGGAGGGCAGAAACGGCACAGAATGGAGGAGTGATGGCTTCCCCCGGGGATGGAAAGGGCATGTTCAGTTGGGAACCTGTTCTTAAAACAGGGGCAGTGATCAGAGATTCTGAAGCCTGCTCCCAGGCTTACCATTGCTTTTGGGTTCTGTTTTTAATGGTGCTGATGTAAAACCTCACCAACACCCCTGCCTATTGCTCCCCACCCCACTGAAGAACTCTGGATTAGACTATTCCAAACTGGAATGGGTAAAGCAGTGCACAGAGAAATGCATGGGTTAAAATGGAAACATCAAACAGGAATAGCTCTCTGTATCCCTGGAAAAGAGAACATTTATCTTATCCCCCATGTAATTTCTTTATGCGTTACTGCTGCCACACTACATCTTTGTGTCCCTCCCACTACATTTCCCACCCACTCCCTTCAACAAGGCAATTCCTGGTGTATTTCAGGACAATATTAACTCACTGCTACCTCTCTCTCAGTAGGAGGATTCATATTTGCTCTTTTAGAGCTATTTAGAAGTCAGGGCCCAGCCATTCACCATTGCAGATGAGCACTAACCTGTCATAGCTCACAAATGAAATGTGTTTGCTGGTCTCAGCCTGTTGGATATTCACCCACATCATAAAAGCTCTGCACAACTTGCCATGATTTACAGTCAGCTATGAATTAAGTCTATAGGAGGACTAAAACCACCAAAGCTTCAGGGCTCCATGGGCAAACTTCCTGTCTGCTGTCCCTCACCCTAATGAAATGTGATCTTTCCCCCACTTTTGAGTCCTTGATCTTTTTCACAATGAAGATGCAGCCAGCCAGCCCAGACCCTCCCTCCCCGTAGCCGGTGAAAAGCCAGCAGCAATCAACTATGTGCTGGGCCATCGCCTGCTGCCCTGGCTCAGGCTCAGCACTGCATCTAGGCCTCCTGTGATTCTGGACCTTGAAGGTACAAGGACCTTGAGTTAATTTGTTGCTGTTTACAGCATGTGCTCAGAGGAGGTCCAGGAGTAGAACAGCAAGGGGTACTACTAGTCAGGACTGGGGGGCACTGGCAAAGCTGTGTGAGCCAAGGATTAGAGTAACAGGCAGTTCTGCAGGGCTGAACTGAGGGGCATTGGCAGAGCTGTGTGGGGGTACTGGGACCAGGACCAAGACAGGAGATTGAGGAGCAGATCATGATCAAGGTACAATGACAAAGCTGCGAGGTGGCCCAGTACTGAAACAACAGGGAGTCTACACAGGTCGAGGATGAGGTACGTTGCCAGAACTGTGTGGAGAAAGCTTACCCAATGTCTGCCTGCACCCTGCTTTATTTTGCTGTCAACCCTTCCTTTTCACAAAGGCTGAAATTGCACTACACTCCTATGCACTGTTCAGGTATAACAAGCTGGAAAGAGAAACAGATCAGCTCATTAATTTTCCTCAGGAAGGGTCTCTAGGCAGGAATTATTTTCTGCACCAACATCCATTCAATTACTTGTCTTCACACCAGTGAGATCTACAGGGATGTCTAACCCTGTGCACATCACTCATGCCTTCTCTCACTGGACTGTTTTCTCCCTCTTCTCCAGTATAAAAAGCCTTCAAGAGCTGTTCCTTTTCTAATAATAATGACATGACAGAGCCAATAACAATACAGAAATACAAAATACAGTTCATTTCTATTTAAGAACATAAGAGCTGTCAGACTGGGTCAGACCAGGGTCCATCTTACCCAGTATCTGTACCAGAGCTTCAGGGGAACTGCATAGAACAGGGCAATTATGATCCATCCGTCTTCCACTTCTGGCTTCTGATAGTCAGAGGCTTAGGGTCGGTCCGAGCATGGGATTCCATTGCTGACCATCTTGGCAAATGTATTTATCCAGTTCTTTTGTGAACCCAGTTATACTTTTAGCTATCACAACATCCCATGGCAATGAGTTCCACAGGTGAGTTGTGCGTTGTGTGAAAAAGTACTTCCTCTTGTTTGTATTAAACCTGCTGCCTGTTAATTTCATCAGGTGACCCCTGGTTTTTGTATAGTGGGAAAGGGTAAATAACGCTGCTCAATTCACTTTTTCCACGCGACTCAGGATTTTGTGGGCCTCTATCATATCCCCCCATACCCCAGTTCTCTCTTTTCTAAGCTGAACAACCCTAATTTTTTTAAGTCTCTCCTGATATGGAAGCCATTCCACAGCCCTTAGCTGAAACTTTTCCAGTGCCACTATATCCCTTTTGAGATGGGGCGACCAGACCTGCGCACAGTATTCAAGGTGTGGTTACAGTCTGGATTTATACAGTGGCAGTGTGATATTTCTGTCTTATTTTCTAGCTCTTTCCTAATAGATCTTAACATACTGCTAGCCTTGATAAGGCCCCAATAAACTACTGTTTTTCCGGTTTTAAGATTCTATAAGAGGAGGATCAAATTAGTCCCTAGGAATAGAAATCTACAGTTAGACCAGAAGTATCATTCATAATAATAAATATACAGAAGGTTCCATGCAAAGAGGGAAATGGTTTGGAGAATCAGCAACTTTCTTAAAGGCAGAAAAGATGCAGAGTAGCAGATCTATGGGTGCAGTGAGTTTGCAGATCTCAGCTGTTTGATGGGTGGGTGAGCAATTAAAAAAGAGTGAGGTTTTTATATTAAAGGAGACAGTCTCTGCCCTTTTAAGAAAAACAGCACAAAGATTCTTGAGTGACATGAGAAATTGCTTAGACAGTGCAGCTCTATGAGAGAGAGGTACCTGGAGGCAGATCAGAAAACATTGCTAGTTTGGTACTTAACTTGAGCAGAGACTACATTTCTCCTCTTACCCTAGTGTAGGACTGGAGCTCATTGGTGGTCTGGAGAAAGAGGGGAAAGGACCCTCTGCAATGAAAGAACATTGAGATTTGAATCCTTATTCACTCCAGCACAGAAGGTCCTCCAGTATAAGGTTGGAAGTCCACTGTGGGGAGCCAAGCTACTGTCTGAAAGAAGTGGAACCCTCACACAGAAGGAACAAGGGGCCCAGATTTCCAAAAGGGACTAGTGACTTTGAGTGCTTGAAGATTTTGGTGCCTAACTTGAGACACCAAATAGGTGTTTGAAAGGATCTGATTTTCTGAAAGTGCCCCTGAAAAACACGCTCCCTCTTCCCCCAAATAACTAATCACTTTTGGAAATCTTGGCCGAGATACTAAGTTTCCCTCTTACCGTAGGATGAGGACTGGAGAGGTGGATCGCTGCAGGGAGCAGAATGGGTGGAGAGAGCCAAAAGCAAAATGAACATGGAGGCTGACAGGATGGTAACTGGGGCCAGATAAGTACCTGAGAGATAGATGGGGCCAGAGAAGGAGAGAGCTCGAGGTGATAACTGAGACTGATTGGTGAAGCAGAAAGACCCTTGAATAGCGGCATCCATGAGGATGCCCAGCCACACCGGGCCTATATAAAGGTAAATAACTACAAGAATATTTCTAAAAGAAAAACCCACTTTCAAATGATTACTACAGTACTTATCCACCACTTTCCAGCACCAGCCCAGATTTCACAGAGTCCTTGGAGGACTAAGGCAACCCCACATGCTAGTGGCATGTACAGTGTCCTTCTGCCAGTAGGCCAAGAACAAACATTGCCTACTTCCTCAGTTCTTTTCCAGCAGTATAGCTTCTCACACACCAATGGCCCCACCTCACCTTACAGGCCTGACCCAAAGCCCACTGAAGTTGATGGGAAAACTCCGACCTAACGGTGAGTGTGTCTCACTACAGTACACCACCACCCTGTAGATGTGGGGGATTCCAGCTGGAGGGTCCTCTTTGTCATTTCTACTCATTGTACACTTCATAGTATCATGAGGTTAGAAGGGACTGCAAGGGTCATCTAGCTGAACCCCCAGGTGAGATCTCAGCCTTCCGTCCTCCCAGGTGCCAGGCCACTGGTGAACTCTGTGGGGAAGGGAGGAACAGGTCCTGGCCCCCAAGCAGCCAGCTTTCAAATATGGTGACTGAGAGAAGTGTTTCTGATTCTCTCTCCAGAAAGGGCAGGGAAGCCAACTGCACTAATAAAAACCCCAGAGAGATGAGAGGCAAACACAAAGTTGCTTTTCATTTGCAACCCTTAGACAGCAGCTTGAAAAGGAGATTTGAAATATGGTCAGCTAGGGAGGGGGAATGAGAAGAAATCCAACCCCGCAGAAATCCCTGCGGGGAAGACCCCTCCTAGGGAAGCATGAGGCACTGCTGACTTGTCCCAGCAGCAAAGGCCAATTCCGCTTAGAGTTAGTGCCCTAAAATCCCTCCCTTTGCACACACCCTTGGCCAGCAAACTGTGCTGCTTCACTAGCCCCCTGTCAAAGTTTTAGTGCAAACTCTACCTGGCCTTGCCGCTCGGGAAAGGCCGATTTTAGCAGCTGGGCTAGTTAATTAGCAACAGAGCAGTAGCTGTGCGCGCCACCCTCCCTCTTTGCCTCCGCAGTCCCCCGGAGTGGGGTGGGAAGCCTCATCTCCCGCTGAAGGTTCACACAGCTTGGCGGCAGAGCAATTAAACAAAGCGGGGATGGGGAGGCGGGAGCTGATTATTGCCAGGGAGCGGGGCGCTGAGCCCCCCCCCCCCAGCGCAGGCTGAGGGGGAGAGGGTCCTGCAGGGCCAAGCCAGCTGTCTGTCTGTCTGCATCTCGCACCCCCCTGTTGCAGGGCTGCAATTCCCAACCCTTGGAGCTCATTCACAGAGCGAGGGAGAGAGCCCCAGAGCGTGCTAGCGAGGGAGTGCACGGGGCTGATGGCTCCTTGGGGGACCGGATGGCAAGTGTGAAAAATCGGGACACTTTTCGGGGGGGGGGGAGAGAGATAGTTGCCTATAAGACAAAGCCCCTAATAACCGCAGGTCTGGTCACCCTACAGGGGGGCAATTATGACATTTTAATGTAAATAGTCCAGCTCTTGTAATCTAGGGGTGGTCCTAGCTCAGGACATGTCAGTCCCTGTGCCTTTCGGGGCCGGTCCAATGTGGGGGAGAAGGAATGCAACCTCTCCGATTTGTCCTGTGTGTGTCGTCCCCCCCGTTGTAGCCATAGCTACGTGCCTGTGGGTGTACACACAATCGGAATGCACAATATTCCCTACATCAATGCCCTCCCCCCCCCTTATCTCTCGCCTTCATCTCCCAGCTAGATCTCCCAGCCTAGGGACACAGATCACCGAGAGGCTGTTTGCCCCCAAAGCTCCCCCTCTCATTTCGCTTTTCTTTCCTTTTCCTTTGAAGGGCTCTTATATCAATGTTTAATGAAGTAGCTGTCTCTCTCCCCGCTTCGGATGAAAGCTCCCTGAGCGGCTCTTAAGGATGGGGTGGTGGGGGTTTGGGTTTTTGTTTTTGGGAAGGTGTGTGTGTTTAAAACCTCCCCGCTGAATTTACTGCTATTGATTTTCTGGCTTGGAGTTAGCACCGAGTATTCAGCAGAGAGCTCCTCTGCAGAATGTGTGAAAGGCGGCGGTTTGGATAGAGAAAGGGCACCAAATGCAGTATGCGTCAAACAGACCATCGCTCAATGAAGTCACTTAGCTATTCAAAACATGTCCAGCCATCACTCAACCGTTTGCACCAAGAACTGGGGGGGGGGGGGGGGGCATTCGCGCTTCTTCCCGGACCACAACCGTTTCCAAACAGCCTGGTTTGGTGAGAGACGTTAGGACACAACACAGGCTATTCCCTCCCCGCCTCCACCCCACCCCCAAAGCTCCAGGGCTGCTTTTAGAAAACCAATTCTGCGGTATCCACTTCCCGCTCCTCATCAGAGCGATCAAGGCTAATTCGATTAAGGTGGACCCATGGAGACATGGACATACGTGCACATTATCTGTGGAT
Source organism: Lepidochelys kempii (assembly GCF_965140285.1). Lineage (NCBI taxonomy): Eukaryota > Metazoa > Chordata > Testudines > Cheloniidae > Lepidochelys > Lepidochelys kempii. Next base: position 257,715,077 of record NC_136380.1, read on the forward strand.
GTCCTCACCCCACCCCCAATCGACCCTCCTGCTTAGAGTCTCGTCTGGAACACCGATTTTACGATGCACGGAAATGCTGTGTGTGTGTGTGTCCATAAACCACACATTTGCATCCGTGCCCCTCTCCTTCCAGGACGTGATTTGAAGACCCCCCCCCCCCATGCACACATACTCCAATAGCAATACAAAACAACACAGATTTAAAAGCAAAGTGCTGGCCTCCTCTCCCCACTCCCCCCCAACGTCTGAGTCCAGAGGCTGGCTGCATTGCTGGTTCTCCAGTGGCCATCAGACATGTCACTGTATGTGGGAGCTGAGTTGCTGCTCAGTTTCACCACATTATACTTAGGCTGGTTTTCTGTTCAAAGACTTATTTATTTTTAGACTTTGCAGTAACCCTTTAAAGAGAACAAACAAACAGGAGGGGGGACCCCGCAAAAACAAAACCCACCCCAGCAGCGTGTGGCTGCTCAGAGACATTACGAAATGCTCTTGAACTCTGCTTGAGCTGACTGGAATCATTCGGATTTTCCAAATAAGGCTGCTTAGACAGAACAAGATTGGGGGTTAGGTGTGTTTATCCCCCCATACAGGGAACTTGATATTTACATATGAGGTGTTTTGCCGTTTTTCCCCAGTTCCCAGACTTATGATCATCAAAGCAATTTGCAACGGAGAGCAATTATTTCACTCTGTTATTATAGCCAACAGTGCACCAGTTATGTAGCATTTCGCTTGCTTTCCCAGGCAATAATAATCCGGAAAAAGGCGGATCACACAATTGCTTTTAACAGGGTCTCTGGATGTTTACACAGTGCATAGATTACTCCAATTAGGAGGGGGTTTTTTGGAAGGGGGAAGAGGAAAGGATAAAGGAACAGAGTAGAGAGCATATTTTACCCCTCTTATTGCCTTTTCTTTCCTCAGCAACTAACCCAACCACCCGTGTTCCACGGTGGAAGTGAGAAAATGGTGGAATGTGGAGAGATTTATTTGGGGAGGGGGGAGGAGATCCGGAATCAAATACCTTCCAGGCAGCAGGTTCTCCATAATCCAGAATGGGTCATGACTTCCTCGTTCTTTTTGCTGGTTTCGTTCTCACTGACACTTTTAGTCTTGCAAACCCCTCTGGAGTAAAGCCAGTAGTCGGTCCCCACAGCTATGGTCATCAGGCTGAAGGCAGCGAAAGCACCAACGGTGGTTAAAAGCATCTGAACACCTCTGTCAAAGAGCCCCATAATTCTTCATTATACAAATACCCAACCGCCTTCTGATTCTTGGGGTGTGTGTGTTAATAAAATAATAATTCCACTACTAATATAATGGGTATATATATATATATATAGAGAGAGAGATATCAAAAAGGGAGGTAAGAAAGCCCACGGAAAACAGTGTAAATTATAAAGACCACACGGGAAGAGGCTTGCCTTTTAAATCAGAAACGTTCCGGTTGTAATATAAAAAAGAAAGAAAAAGAAAAGAAAAAGAAAAGAACAAAAAAGACTAAAGCGAGAACCCCCCCAAACTGAGATGCCTTAATCCCTTTTCCTAAAATTCTGGTCTCCAGTTTCCATATGTAATGGCTAATTTGGAGATGGCTTCCACAGTGAACAGGGGAGTAGCAGCAGCAGCATCCTCAACACAATCTCTCATTATCTGGACCTAGACAGTTAGAGACTGTAAGAGCAGAGATGCAACCTTCAGGCGTCTTGCTTAGCTCTGCAGCCTGCGCCATGAAAATCCTTTTTCTTCTCAGTTATCTTCCTAGGATTTTTGTGGTTGGCTTTTTGGGGGGTTCAAATTCTTCCTTCCTTTTCGTCCTTTCTTTTTTCCTACCACCAAACCAGACTTCCCAGTATACTGTGAGCCCTTGATTTCATCGGTACAGGTGCTGAGCTCTTGCCTTCCATGGCTTTCCCCACAGCAGCAGCGGCAGTTGTTGTTGTTGGTAAAGTGGGCAAGAGAGGGGGGGTTTCTCCCAGAGAAGCGAGACGGATTTCCCTCCTCCTCTTGGCAAAGCTTCTGAAAAGAAGGGAACCGGTGCCTTGCTGCAGGATTCGCTGCCTCTGTCTCTCTTCCCTTGTTAGTTCCTCTCCCACCTACTGCATTACCGTGGTGGTGCTGAAGTGGACAGCTCCCCTGCACCGATTTCCCCGCGGTGCTGAAGAACAGCTCCTGTGCCTCTTGCCCGGGATGCTAATGGGAAACTGGGGGGCAAGCGCTTCCTCTTCCTATATCCTCTTTTCCCCAGCGTCTGCAAATGCGAGTGACCCTGCTCTGCTCGGAGGAGCAGGGAGGGATGGGGAAGGGGTTGATTCGCCTTCCCACTTGTCCTTTCCTGTTTTTACCCCTCTTCTTCCAAACCCTGAAATGATAACTCCCCTAGGATCCAGGAGCTGAGAGAAAGGCGTAGCTGGATCTCGCTCGCTCGCTCTCAGCCCAGCCTCCTTCGCATTCCAGCGATACGTGCCCAGAGCTCCAAATACAACCCTCACATCACAATTAGACCAGCACAGAACTTCAATCAGCCGTTTCTCTTCCCAGGAGACGGGGGAAATGTAACGTGGAAGGGTAATTCAAAATTAAATAAAATGTTTTTTTTTGTAAAAGCACTTTTAAAAGCACTCCATTATTCTAGGGCTGGCTATAAGTTACATAGTGGGGTTTTCCCCCTCTCTCCTCTCGTTTCTTTGTCTCTTCCTAACTAATCGTGCATGAATCTCTGGGTGGCTTTCTCTCTCTTTGTAGCTTTCCTTGAAATCCCAAATGCTGCTCCAACAAGCAGACATTTTGAAAAGATTAGTAATGAAAAGGGTTGCTGCAAATTGAAGTGTCTCCTCTCAAAAAATAATGCTCCTTTCCTGCCTCCATTTGAAACCGAGAGGTGCGTTGATTGAGTCCATTCGAATCAAAGTCGGAATAGTTCATTGTATTTTTAGTTTCCTGTGTCAGACATAACTCGTTAGTACCGAATCCGAAAACATGTCTATAACATTGTACAGTGCTGACATCAAAGCATGTCATAATCCTTTCCCCCTTCATTACACTAAGTTAATTACATTATTCACCTCGCTCCTCATTCTATATGTGTAGCTGTTCTTTACTCTAACACCAGTAAAGAGAAAAATGACTTCATCTAATTCCTGATGCTACAGATTTAATTTCTCTCGGATCAGCTTCATAGTTCAGAGAACAAGAGACCAGAAGGGCTGCTTTAGGTTCACTGTTTTTCTGCCAGAGGGGGGATGCAGGGAAGTTGAATCAGTTGGAGCGTTTGAGACACGTTGCAATTTCATAACTCTCTCTCTCTCTCTCCTCTCCCGCCCCCCTCCGCTGAGCTCATGCTTATAAGACAATCTCTCAGAGGTCTGCTGAACGCTAAAGAGTTTGTTAAAAAAAAAGTGAATTACAAACCAGTTTGCACCGGGTAGAAATTGATCTCTAAGCGTCGCCTTCTGCTATCGAATACTGACTGACCTACAATAAAACACCCGCTTCTCAGCTTTGCAAGTAAATAACCAGACTACCTGGGTTTTAGCCCAATTTTCTAGACGAACCGTTTCTGCCCACACAGGCAACGACAGCTTTGCTGTAGTGTGAAGATCATACACTCTCTCTTCCTTTGTCTTCTGCTTTCCCCCCTTTTTCCTTTGCTTTCCCTCTTCACCGTGTGGCTCCGTTGCCGACGACTTCTGGTTGTCTTCTTTGGCCCAGTAAACACATTTAAACCCAGGACAGTCTACAAACGACGTTCAGCGCATAAAACAGCCCGGCCAAGCAAGGGAAAACAAAGTTTATTGACGGGGCAGCCACGTGGCTACATTGGGGTATGGGTGGGACAAGGAGACTCCCCCTTTCCCTACCAAAAAGCTAGCGTCTCGCAGCCCCGCAAAACCGGTGCAGGGCAAGCTCCTTCGGGCGGGGCAGGAGATCGCCCAAACCCCAGCTGTGCCCAGCCCTGCTCCACGAGCCTTTAGGATCCCACCCTGCCCCAATCCTATTTATTCCTGTAAATTGCTAACCCGGCCACAGCAGAGCAGCCTCGCCCCCGAATTCCCCCCTGGCCCTGCCCCTCCTCAGAGCACAGAACTGTAACCCACGACGGAGTAAAATGGCCAACACCCTCAGGAGGTTTTGTTTGTCAACCAATGACTGCTGATGTGGAGCACCATCCGTAACAGGAGCTCTGTTCCGCAGCTGCCGTTCCTCCTGGTGGGGACGAGGGGAAGGATCGGAGGACCGAGCGTGGTTTCATGACGACGTTTAGGCCTGTCTGGGGAGATCTCGCCCCCCGCCCCAGCCTGCCCGGTTCAGTCCAGTCCTACAGTGGGGAGCGGAATTGCGGGTTTCTTGATGCACAAAAGGGAGTTCCCCTGAGCAAAGGGCGTGTTTTGCTGGCGACAGGTGGTACCACCCCCCGGCTGCTTTTTCTGCACTGTCTTCAGCAGGGGATGGATGGGGCTGTTTCCCTCCCCCATTGGTGTTCTCTTGTTCTGGTCCTAAATAGATACTGGGAAGGCCAATAGCCTCAGAGATCCCTTCCTCCAACCTCCAGTCCAGGAGAGTGACTAGAACCATACAGGACAGGGACCCCTCCAGAAAGGTTGCGTCTACCAGAAAGGGATCTTTGGAGAGGGGCTATAATTGTGAGGAAAGTCTTGGGGGGCTTGAAGGTCGGAGACTAAGACTACTTAGGAGCTAGTGGGATTATCAAAGACGTTTTTCCCCTCCCCCAGGGTTCCATAACTGTGACAGGGGGCGGGTCTAGGAGGGGGTGTCTCTGTCCCTACATTCATTTTTCATTCCTTTCTCCTCCGGGGATCTCGACCCATCATGGAATGTTCCGTTACACCCAGAATCCACAATCGCTCTGTACAGGAGGTAGGAGAGAACAGAGCAGCCAGCTGTACCAAGGGCTCTGAGGCGTGAGCTCTGGTGAAGAAAGATTACTAAAGTTAAAGGTGTAGTTTAACATATAATCCCTGGGGCACTCAGATACCACAGAACATGCTCACAGGAGAAAGTCCTACACACTTAACACAGTTAAATCTGCCTTCACCAAACAAGGACACCTTCTTTGTCCTATAATTGCAGAGGTGTTAATTGTCTACTTCATTTTAAGTGGTTTCTTGCAACCCCTTATGCTTAACAATCTGTCCCACCTTGTACTTAGCTGTGACAATCTGGCTACCTTTTTCAGATCTGAAGAAGGGCTCAGTGAAGCTTGAAAGCTTGTCTCTTCCACCAAGAGCAGCTGGTCCAATAAGAGACATTACTTCACCTATCTTGTCTCTCTCATATCCTGGGACCAACTTGATTACAACACTGAAAATCAGTGGGAATATGATTCTGGAATATTAGGGAAATTAGGCAAAATTTCAAAAGCACCTAAAATGACTTTGTATTCTATGTCATATTTTCAAAAATGATAGTCAGGAGCTTTAAATGCCATTGACTTTCAATGAGACTTAAGTGCCTATGTCACTTGGTGCTTTTGAAAATTTTACTTCTGCTCTTTAGAAATGCTGAGCACTTGTAGCTCCAGATGAAGCCAATAGGAGCTGCAGCTGTCAGCACCTCTGCAAATTAGGCCCTGATTACAGAAAAGGGTGGTTTAATGAAGAACAGGAAAGATCGTTTGGTGCTATGATTGTTTTCCTAGGGCCCAGTTGTACAACCCTTATTCTTTGAATGACTAGCCCTAGCAGCCCTACTCATGAACTAGGATCCCATCATGCTAGGTGCTGTACACACAGAACAAAAAGACAGGCCCACCCCAAGGAGCTTAGGCCCAGCTCCTCAAAAGGTATTTAGGTACCTAACTTCTACTGATTTCAATGGGATCTGAACCCTGTTCATACAAGTGAGCATTTGACTCGAATGGAACTACTTGGGTAAGTGTTAATCATTGTAAGTGTTGCACAACTGGGACCACAGTACATAACTAGAGGACCAGAAAAAACAAAAAAACAAACAAAAACAAAATCAGACACCCCCACAACCAACCAAACTCAAAGCATAGATTTAAACTGAAACAGAACAATGCAGTTGAAACAGATTTATGTTTCTAATTATATTGATATTAGAAGAATCATAGAAGTCAGAGACAGAAGAGACCTACTGGGTCATCTAGACGATTCCCTACATCAGCAAAGGATCGTTCCCTTCATTGCATTTTCTAGTGCTTTGACCAATATAGTTTCAAATTACACAAGCAATAGGAGATCCTTCCCTTGGGAGACTATTCCACAATGTACTAGAGTGCAATCCTGCAGGATGACAAGCACCTTAAGTTTCCATGGACTGCAATGGGAATTAAGGGGGCTCAGGATCTAATATAGCTTCTCACCAAGTTTTTCCTTTCCCACTATCCTAGTTATATGCCTTTGGACCATTCTGAATAATTTCTCTACCATCCGCAATGACATGATAGAGAAATAGAACCAATTACAGCAAAGAGGCAAAGGAAACAAAATCACATAATCACTCAAAATCTTCAATGTTGCATACAGCTGCTGCTGCTCATACTTTGGCGAGATACAGTGTAGAGTTCATCTTTTATACAGAGAATCATTTTAATACAAAAATGCATTACAGAATAACAACAGTCGCAGATTTTTATAACAGAGCTACAATAAGATACTACTATATGCTTTAAACAGAACTATGCAATACAACTACAGATCAATGGGAGAGACAGTAATAGGCTATGGGAGAAAAAGGAGATCTGAATGCTATTTGAAATGAAATGGAGTGATAAAACAGAAAGATATAGGAAATCTGTCTAAGGTGGCAAAAGCAGAAGACAAGAAGGTTCTTGCACCAGAAGTGATGTGATTTGGGGAGGAGAGAGAAAGAGACCGTACTAGGTCAGTGAAGGATGTGGGGAAGGTGTAAAGAAAGAGACCAAGTGCATGAAGTGGGCTGAAGCAAGTTCACAGGAGAACATTAAAAGCAGACAGGGCAACTCTGAATTAGATTATGAAAGGGATGAGGAGGTGTTTGAGGACTGGGTGATCCAGTGGAGCTTTTTGGTAGGTGTGAGAAGGCAGACAGTGATATTCTGCATATGCTGGAATCGAAGGATCCAGGGAAGTCATAGAGGGAGGAGTTGCCAGAGCCAAAGTTGAGAGGAGATGTAAACATGGAGTAGTGATGGAGCTGAGGCAGTTGTATTCATAGGCAATGTGGAGATGGTAGTAGGCAGCAGCACAGATATAGGAGATGTGGGAAAAGGAGAATTCAGAGTCATGCATGATGCCAAGTGGACAGCGGAGACAAGAGGGAGATCTGAGTTGTGGAAGGGGATGAGTCCTTAAGAGGGCTCCTTTTATCCAAAAGATGCACTTCAGTCTGAGATATTTAGCTGGAGGTCAGGAAAAAAGCCATAAAAGGATATGGGTGAGACAAGCAGAGAGGCTAAACAGAGCAGTCATTAATGGTATCAAAAGCTATCTACAATCCATAAGTAACAACACTTCATTAATGTCTTTCATCTGAAGATCCCACAGTATTTTACAACCATCAGTCTCACAACATCTAAATGAGGTTGGGATTGTTATACACATTTTACAAATGAGTGAGCTGAGGAAAGAAAAGTTAAGTGTGCTTTTGCCAAGACCACACTGTGAATCACTGATACAGCTGGGAGAACCCAAGAGTCCTGACTCCCAGCCTCCTTGTCTAACCATAAAAGTGACTGAAGTGATTTAAGATTAAACATACGTATAAAAGGCCAAATTTGTCTGTAGTGTAACTCCATGGGCCAATATGACTTGGAGGAAGAAGGTGGATAGGAAAGAGGTCAAGAATTAAAACTTGTAGGACTCCATAGAGGAGTGATATTGGTGCAGAAGAAGAGCTATCTCCAGAGGCAGAGGAAAAGGTAATTTGTTCGGAAGGAGTGGAACCATGACAGAGGCAACTAGGTATCTGAGCAAAGGAAGGTGGAGTTGATAACACACTCTCTCACTAGGTTTCCATATGGCATCCATCACCATAGTATCTAAGTACCCCACACACGTTAATGCATTTATGCTCGTCCCACTCTCATAAAGTATTATTATCCACATTTTGCAGATAGGGGACTGAGGTATAGAGAGATCAGGAGCCTGATGCAAAGCCCATTGAAGTCTATGGGAGTCTTTCCATTGATTTCAGTGGGATTTGGATGAGGTTCTAAGTGACTAGCTCAAGGTCACACAGGAAGTCTGTGGCAGAGCTGGAATTGAAACTAGGAGCATGTCTACACTAGAAATGCTACAGTGGCACAGCTGCAGTGCTGTAGCTGCTCTGTAGTATAGACAGTGACAGAAAGGGTTCTTCTGTTGCTGTTGTAAATTCATTGGAATTCTTCTGTCAACCTCACAGTGTCTACCCCGGGGCTTAGGTTGACTTAATTACATTGCAGGGCATGAAATTTTTCACAGCTCTGAGCAATGTAGGTAAGACGTGCTAACTTTGTTGTGCAGACCAGCCGTCAATTTTCTGAATCCCAACTTCCATGCTTCAACTCCAAGACCATCCTTGCTCTCCAAAGTTTAAGTGGGGTCTCACTGATCTGTGATTTTAGGATTCTATTCTCTGTTTGTTCTACCAGATCAAAGAACAAAATAAATCTCCAAGGAAAGGATGAGTACTATGGTGCACAAACAGCACCTAGGGCTTCTGGATGGGATAAGGGCCGTATTGTCTTCCTCCCTTTATCTAATCACCTCCTCCCTCTCATCTTTGCCCTCATTTCACCTCCCTTGTCCTCTCCTAGTCATTGTCCCTTTTCTCCATGACCGTTACAGCTTGAATTTTTTGCCTCCACCTGATTCTTTCCAGTCAACCCTGCCCTGTCCTGTCCTGTCTTTTCCCAGAGTAAGAGGGGAATTCAGTCTCCAAGTTAAATTAATACTGGCATCCCCCCCCAACACACACACACAAATACATGCAAACACACACATTCCTTTCTTTGGTGGATTCTCCACTTTTCTTGGGATGAGATTTAAAAAAAACCAGGCGGTCTAAATGGTTCCTCGGTCCAGGAATTTCCCGAAGTGCACACACACTGCTCCCCAAATAGACCTTTCTGTGTTGTATTCATTCTAACCCCTTTTTAATCACACGCTGCTAAATGTCACCTCTTGGGCCTTGTGGGTGGATTTCTTCCACCAGAGAAATACTATCCCTCCTTTGGGTGAGACAGGCAGCAGAGATGGACAGGGTTTCTATAGCAAATTCTCCACAGAGCTGGCTTTCTGGGATGTGAACTGTTTTACCTCTGTCCCTCTTTCCATGCTGTGGTGGGTTTTGTATGTTCAGCAACTGCCTGATCAATAGGAATAGGAAAGAAATCAATGCATGTAACCCATTAGCTCTAACAGAGGGCAGGCTGCTGCTAAGTCACTCCAGCCAGAATTACTAAAGTATCCTTACCGAGGCTAACACAGATTTATTGGATGGGACTCGCAAAGAAAATCGGGGAGAACATTTTCCTCACTCCCACCAGCACATTTAACCCTTCACACACTGTTGCACAAACAGAGCACATGCCATGAACCCCATACATATCTAATCCTCCTTATGCTTCCCCTTAGTACCCAGCTTTGCACACCTCCCTGCACAACCCCCATCTGCCTACTCTTTCACACCGATACATGTACCTAATCCCTCCACCCACATACAGACCAATACCCCACAGAAATCCACCTGTCATAGCCACTCCTGGCCCCTACCCTTCTGACCAAATCCTCCATAAACACCTGCCCTTCCCCACACATCCACCCACAAGCACACAGACACATGCAACCATGGCATCAAATTCCAGAACCAGGTGTCATGCCGAACGGCTTGGGGAGGCCGCACACAAGGATGAGCTAATGTCTGAATTGCAAAGCTAGAAACAGCAAAGAAGGAAAAGCCATTTGCCCATTGTCGGCAGAGGGTTTGTGAATGGGATGTAGAATTATTCTGTGGTCAGGAACTGCTTTGAGTAGAAGGCACAAGGATGGGACCTCACTGGGGGAGCAGTGTATATGCACGTAAGGCTAGAACTGAACAACATTCAGAGACAGAAGGCTTAACCTCATTCCCACTGAAGCCATTGCCAAAACTCCCATTAATTACAATGAGAACATTCTCTAGCCCTGGATTCTTTTCACACTTCAGGAGGAGGGCTGGTCCCTGGTCCCTTCAGGTCAGATTTAGGGTCCACTGGTGAGCTAATGATTTCACAGGAAAAAAATATGTGAAACTCCAGTAGGGAAATACATTGCAGGAGTGGACTGGCTGATAAGGAAACATGGTCCCTGTTTTCATGCAAATATACCAGTAATCAAGAGGAAGAGAGAAAAACAGAGAATACGAGTGAGGAGAGAGGGAGAGAAATCTAATTGTACCTAAATGGAAGGATTTTGAAAGGCTTCCTGGCAGCATAAGCAGGAAAATGAATGGCAAGGGAAAGTGAGGCCTACAATGGGGATTATTCACTCTGACATTGATCAATATTTATTGGTAGCAGACCTTCTCCCTGTGTACATGGCAGAGAAGAACAGGTTAAAGAATATTTAGATAAGTTAGAGTTATCTAAGTCAGCAGGGCAAGATGAAATTCATACTAGGGTACTTAAGGAACAAGTCATGTCCATTGAAGGTTGGACAAGGAGTAATGGGTTTAATCTGCAGCAAGGGAGATTTAGGCTAGATATTATGAAAAACTTTCTAACTATAAGGGTTGCTAAGCTCTGGAACAGGCTTCCAAAGGAGGTTGTGGACTCCCCACCATTGGAAACTTTTAAAAACAAGCTGGACAAACACCTGTCAGCAATGGTCTAGGTTTACTTGGTCCTGCCACAGTGCAGGGGGCAGGACCAGATGACTTTTCAAGGTCCTTTCCAGCCCTACACTTCTATGATTATATTATAGTAGTGCAGAAAAAGCCCCTGTGCGGCCTCACCCTTTTCACTTTCATCTGCCAAAGCCACAGTCCACTGTTAACACAAGCACCCTCCATTTGATCCTCTACAGAAGCATCATAGAAACTTCATCAGCTGAATCTCATAAGGAACAGATTTACTTTCCCAGTGCAGCCACTGGAAATGATGCAGGCCTCTCTGCCACAGGCCACCCACATGTTCCTCTCTCCCCTTTAGGCCATCCTCAGCCCTCTTGCCACAAAAGACTGGCTAGTTTAGGGGATCGGCAATGACATACAGATCCTCTCACTTCTCTAACATCCAGCTGTGCGAGTCAGAGCTAATGATGAAGACAGGAAATTTTCTAAGAAATGTTATGGGCAAATCAAAAGTTCTGTCACAGTGCAAGATCCAAAGGGGAAAGCAGCTGACCCTTTGGAATTCATTAGTAAGCGCACGTCTGACATTGCAGAGGAACAAATCTAGAGAAATATACGACCTAAAGACTATTTAGGAACTTTGTGAGTACAGGAGCTCAGAGGGGTCAAACATATAGAAGCTCAAATCATAATGGGTGAAGCCCTGGCTCCTTTGAAATCAATGGGAGTTTTGCTATCTGTAGATACACAGCTGCTGTAGGCAACCCTGAAAATATTTCATATGACACAATCCTGTATTACAAATTTTAGGAACCATAAAGTGAACCCATATAGAAGAACTTTGCTAAACATGTCAGACTAAGCATGTCAGACACCACAGAGGCACTCAGACACCATGGTGATGGGCATAGTATAAGAACCTGTCATAGACAGAAGTCATAGATAGGCTAGGACTATTATTCTGTTCTTCAGGAATGAAGACCAAGATATTTTTTTTAAAAAAACCTGCTTAATCTCTTAACTTCATATTTAGGCACCTAATAAGTGGACTGATTTTCAAATGCACTGAGCAGACAGCGGCTCCAACTGTCTTTACAGAAAACTACAGAAACTCAGCACCTCTGGAAATCTGGCTACTTATTTAGGTGCCTAAATATTGATTTATAAGCTTAACTTTAAGATCCTATTTTTAAAAAATCTTAGTAGAAATTAAGCTAGGATTTCAGAGGCTATGATTTGGGTGTATAATCAAGGGCTATTATTATCTATCATCTACTGTACACTATGATGATGTGTGTTAATGTGGCCCTGTGTAGTATCTGGGAGCTGTCTGGAGGGAGAGAGGCATCTGTTCACACATATTGTGGCAAATCTGTGGCCAGCTAGGTCACTTCACAGTTGTCACTATGCTACACACCATGGCAGCTCAGGATTTCATGGTATCACCAGGGACAGAATTTGGTCCTTCTGCTCCAAAATTCCAGGCTCTTGCCACTTGACCTAAAGGAGAATCTCCACTAGCTGTTTTGGTCTTTGACACACAGTTGGACAGTTCTGATTCCAGCTAGCAAAAGGCAGCTTGAACACACATCCTAGCCATTTCATTGCAATATCAAATATGGGGGGAGGGGCTGTCTTTCTCCTCTGAGTGTCATTAACTAGTTTACTCTGCTTGTGGATTATTTGCTGCCATTTCTTTTGAGACAACCATCAGGCAGCACGGCTGAGGACATTAGGGAGGGGTCTGCCAGCAATGCCTCTGACCTCCATACTCAGAGCACAGGACAAGGAGCTGAACAGAAGAAGCAGGATTAGAACCAGCTGCCTGGAATTTCAGGAAATTCCCATAAACTCTCTGAGCTGGGGAGATACCTGGGAGAGGAGTAGCCAATTGCGCAGGGTCAGAGTCTCATCCTACTCACTATTAGTTGCATTCTTGGATGATATGGCTCTTGCCTGCTCATGTGCACTTGTGTGTCTGATCCATCCACCATTTGGGTAAAACTCTTCAGTTGCCATCTTTCCAGTATCTAGCCCAAAGTTACAAGCCACTCCTCTTTTACACAGACCACTGGGACACTTGTCTGCAACTGACCTATATTAGTCTAAAGCTCCATTTGCTCTGGCCTGAACTCCCCTCTCTTCCCCCACCCAGCACACATGCTGCCCCTCCCCCCAAACACCTTTATACATCCAAGGACATTGCTAAAATAAAATGATCACAACCTGGCCCTCCGGGAACTTCAGTTTTACAGTTTGCCCTGCTCTGATGCTGATAGAATTCACAACCTAGTTCAAGAGAGACAGCCAGAGAGTGAGAGAAAGGAGGCAGACAGCCAGGGACAGAAAGGGATAAAGGGGCTAAGGAGAGAAAACAAGACTTGAAACAGTCAATTAGAAGAAGTAAGCTGAAGCAAAAAGAGAAAGACCTATAATCTGGGAGAGAGAGAGTCTGGAACACAGAGAAGAAGGGACAGGGAAGATGAGAGGCTGACAGAAATCTAGAAGATAAGAAAGTCATAGAGAAAGAAAGAGACTGAAAAAAGAGAGGAAAAAAGAACAGAAAAGAGGTGATGTAGCCAAAAGAACAATGGGACAGTTGGAGTCAGATGGAGAAAGAGGGGAAAGATGGTGGCTAAAAGACCAGGAAAAAAAGAAAATGAAGATGGTGGCCATGGGCTCAGACTGGGTTGGGAGAAGAGAGGGTGCATGTCCCACCTGAGAACCCACACTGGAAGAACAGGGTGAGAAAAAACCAACACAACCATACTTGTTCTGTCATTTAAAACTCATTCAAACAACCCACCAGAAACTAGTCAACAGCTTGCAGTGTAATGCTCTAGGGCATCCTGAACCCTAATAAAGGGAAAGGGTTCTGTGCTAATGCCCAAGGAATGTTTACTTTTCTCTGCATCCTCAGGACTGGGAACACCTTTCTCTGTCTTGTCAGTTCACCCTAACCTAGCCTGAGTGCTCCTTGCTAGTACCAGGGGGACATTGCCAGTCTCCGAACTCTGCCCTGCAGTCTCCTCTCCCAGTGTGTGGTAAGGGAACCTCAAACCCCCACACATGGAAGAGCTCACACACTATTAGTCTCTCTTGTTCTTATATACGCCTAGGACCAGTAACCCCTCCCCACCACACATCCCCCCACCCCCACTTTCGCCCACAGAGCCTGTTGAAGATATCATCCGCCATTCAGATGGATGTCTCCTCCTCTCTTGCCACCTCTCTCTCCTCGCTCACTTGCTCCTTCTCACAGCCCCTCTCCCTTCCACTCACACAATATCTTTGTCACACTGTGTATCCATCTCCATCCATCCAGTCATCTATGGCCTTTCTAATGCACTCATTACTGTAGTCTCTCTCCCCACATTCTCTCCTTCATGCAGTCCATCTCTCTCCCTGCTCACAACTGCCAAATTTGCCTCTCTCTCTCCTTCACAGCTCTCTCTCTCTCCCTCCTCCAGCCAGTCCTTCTCTCTTTCCCACACACAGTGCATCTGTCTGTCTCTCCCTCCATCAGTTAATTTCTCTTCCTTGCTCCCACACACTGCCCATCTGTCTGTCCCTCCTTCACATGGTTCATCTCTCTCACCCTCACACACTGGCCCATCTCTGTCTCTCTCTCCCACCTCCACACAGTCCATCTCTCTGTGTCTCCTACACACCCAGGCCCATGCTCTCTCTCTCCCCTACTGAGAGGAGGCAGCGGCAAAGAATTTGCTGCTGACCGTTGCATTGCTAGGAGGCAAACACATGGCCGGCCTTGTGCAGGCCAGTTTCCGCCTGAGTGCCCCAAGTCACATATCCCCAGCATCATCTCCAGCACTGAGAAAACAGATGGTATAATAAACGAGTGCAGTCTGATGGGGGGGCAAAGGGGTGCCTGCCTGGAACCCCCCCCAGACAGATACACACCAAGCTCAGGCACTGTCCTGATACCAGCCCAGTTTCCTGCCAGACCATAGAGCCAACCAATGCTTGAACTCTGTGCTGGGCCCCAGGTGGACAGCGGCAGGCATGCATGCCAAGGGATAGGATGTGAAGTGCTTCTTCCGGGCTGTGGCTTTAGACTCCAGAAAGATGGGTGTTAGGTAGGTGCAGGAGGTGCAGCACGGGGGTGCAGGGCACAGGCAGCATGCCAGAGGTATGTTGGGACAGCCTCAGCGGCACAAAGGTGAGTGGGAATTGTGGGCAATGCTATGGGAGATGTTGGGAGGCAGCTAGATACTGAAGCGTATATAACTGCCTGATGTCCGGCAGCTTCCTCTTCAGCCACGTGCTCTGCCCCGTCTCTCCTGCAAGCTCCTGTCACTTCTGCTTAGCAGTGTCTCCTATCTTGGTAAATAGTAAAAACAACACCACTAGGCAGACTCGGGTGACAGGGTCGTCAGCAGTAGCCGTGACTCAATCCTTGCCCAAGAGAAACATCCTGAGGGTTTCAGTGGGTGGGCAGATCACAATGGATGAAAGGGCTTATTTATTCCTCTGAGTTTAGGGCTCTTCTGTGAGTCATAGCACCACGCATAGCACAGTTCTCCACCCCAAGTACCTCCACACAGATCTGAGTCCCACCCATGATGCTGGCCACAGTCCCCTGAATTCCACAGGTACCCAGCCCCAAGATCCCCATGCCGACCCATGGCCAACCTTGTTTCAGTCCACACTCCTTCTGTCCCAACAACCCATACATTTTCCTCAAGCCCAGCATAGTCACACTGACCTCAGCCTGAGTATCTTCATGTGAACATCAGCTATGAAACCCACCATCCCAACACCTCAAGGCTATCTCCTCCAGACCCCATGTTCTGACATCCCCATCAGCTGGCTTTGAGCGTGATGCCCTCCAAACGGCCCCTGAGCCCCATTACTCCCAGCTACAAAATGCTTAGGTTGAAACCCCCCCACCCCCACAAAAACAAGTCCTAGTAACATTGCACCAAGTCCACATGAAACTGATTAAATACAAAAAAGAGGAGTCAGTGATGCTTCGCTTAGACTTAAAAGACCAAACAACTGAAGCACACACAATAAAATACGTCTTTCACATGAAGAGCTGGGTGAATTATTTATGGCAAGTAATTTGCTCATTTAATTTAGCCATTTTTTCTGTTTGCAGAATGTCTATGTGGAGATTGCAATTTTCTTGAATTTGTCAATAGTTGTTGAGTTCTTTTGCTGCATGACTTGATTGTGAACAGTCTTTGCTGAGTATGCAACACAAAATTCAGGATGTTTGGGTTAGTTGTGATTGGTGACGAGTCATGTGGTTTTGTTTCTGCTCTCTGAATGGATGAATGTAACTTCTATATTCAGGTTGCTGGGGCAAATAATTCACACATGAATTTACAATTTACTTTCTGCAAGTGTTTGCACGACTGGATCACTGAAATCTTTGGGGAAAGAAAAATACAGTAGGGCTGCAGATGTGGCCAGAGATAACCGATGTTTTAATTCACACAAATATTTGCGGAAAATATTTTTAGGTATCTGTCCAGCTTTATCCAGGGACCTTGTATACTACGACAATGATTTCAATCCACCTCTCCAACAAAGCTACACTGACTCTCACCAGAGTGTCCTCAGCCCCTACCGGTGTACACTTTCCAGCTCCAGGTTCCCAGCATCCTATCCTCCATGCTTTGCTCCCTCGATCCTGCTACCACTGCCTGTAGCTCCAACTTCCCCATGTTGACCCTACTCTTGTTATCCCAGACCCACATTATTGTTCTTGATATGACTCAGGCCTACACCCTTGAGACTACATGCATCGGCTCAGCCCCACATCACCACCATAGTTCCAACACCGTCACGCTGACCCTTCATGGCCACCCCTTGCTCTGACCCTGGCACTGACATCTTGAGCCCAACCTGTCACTGCCATATCCTTTGCAGCTATGACATCCCCAAACAGACCCTGTTCCAGACATCTCAATCTTGAGCGTACCCTTGTTGAGCCTGACTCCAACATCAAAACCCCAAACCTCTGTCCTGTTTCCTGAAGCTCTCCCTCTTGCCAGGATGGAGGTTGGTCATTCCTTCTTCCATTCTGTTCTCCACAGTAAACTCCATGAACTGGGCAAATATTGGTATTTCCCCATGTCTCCTTCCACTCAATTCCTCTGGTGCCCTCAATGAGGTGGGACAGAGATTCACTCCTTCTTGCATATTCTCCTTCCCCTTTGCTCTTGCAATTCCCCTGGTTGTCTGAGACACAGAAGTTGATCTCTCCTCTGCATATTCTCCTCTGCCCACTCCTTCAGTGCCCCTTGCTGGCTGGGACAGGCATTGGGTATTTTTCCAGTACTCATGCAGAGAGATTACAGGCTCCACATTTCTCCAGTTGATGCATGTCTGGCTGGAGGGAACCTCATCAAATTGACCCCATCCCCGACCCCAGCCTGACACGCAAGGTCTGTCACATTTCCCCTATAAACATTGTCAGATTTGGATTTTATCTCAGAGACTAGGGAAAAGAGCAAATCCAGGCTTCACTGACAAATCGCTCCAGGGGAGGAGTTATGTGAGGCTGTGACAGAACAAGAGAAACTCCCCCAAGGGGAAAAAAAAACAACTCCAAGTCAGAATGAGAAGAGCAAGTGTCTGTGAACGTTACATTGCAGCAACTCCAGCAGAGCCAGGACTAGGCTGCCAGCACTTAGCCAGGGGCCATCCCGCCAGGGGAATACACCTTGGACGGAGCTACACCCTTGGGCTTTCAGGGCAGCCTGGCTGGGAATCAGGACTCGATGACCCCCTGAAGAGCATTTATTGGAAAGGACCGGGAAACCTTAACTGCGATGGAGCAGCTTCCCCCCACCCTCTTGTTGTTCTGGGTCAAGAACCATGAGCCAGTGGCCAAGAGGACAGGACTCTCAAGACAAGATGACAACAGTAGGAGGAAACAACATTCTGACTGTGGAGGGAAGATGGGCCCTCAGTGTAAAGGGGAGGATGGGCCTGTGAACACAGCCCTTTAACAGCTCCTCCTCAGTTCTGAAACTTCTGGCACTCCCTAAGTACATAACAGCACAGCCCAGGACCCTGTGCCTGGTTAGCCTGGAGTGCAGTCCACCAGATGGAAAAACTACTTGATCAGAACCGGCATAGTTGGCAGCTATCCATTAAGAGAGACAGGCAAGGAATCGGATATCTGCTCAGGTTGTGGGAGAGGTGACTGACAGTGCAGGGGGAGCGGAGTCCCCAGGACTGACAGTGGGAAGAATGGAAATGTCTCTCTGCTATCAGTAAGGGACTCATCACAATGGAGGTCCAAGCACAGAGGGACAGGAAGGCAGAATGGCAACTGGAAGCAATTCTCACCTGAATGTTTTAGGTGTGGTGCCGAAAGCAGAGCCCTCAGCCTTGAGCAAAAGACAGAAAGCCAAAGCTGCACAGAGACTAGAAATGCAGTGTTTCTCCCTGTTGTCAGCATCTGCATCAGGCTCGGGGTTTCTCTTGAGAGACAGTTCCTAATTGGGATGGATTATACATTTCTTGCTGGAGCCTGCCCAGCGCCCAGTTTAATTCCTATTTTACAGCTTAGCCCTTTTTGTACTCCCCGAACACAGTAACCTCTCCCTTTCCCTATTCCTTTCAACCTCAACAACATTGTGCCTTCTGCCATTCTTGTCTCCAGGGTCGATCCTGCCCAAGATATGAATTGTACAAAGGAACCTTACCCAAAGGAGTCAATGGACATAAAAGACCAAATCTATCCCTTGATGTCAGTGAAGTTATACTAGGATGAATTTGGGCCAAATAGTATATTAATGTGATATAATTTATCTACAAGATGTCCTTTCTGAATGCTTGAGACTCCCAGATTAATGTCTTGAAGAATCTGCTCTGACCTCCCTGTTTCAGGGTGTTCAACCATTTATTACAGAGCAGCAGGGACTGTTCCATTGTTGAGCTTGAATGCAAACTTCTCATTGTAAGCTCAGTTTTTACATTCCCACTAGCTTCTGCAAGAGAAGCTGATCTTCCTGAAATTTTACATGCTGCAGCTTATTCCAGAGTAGAATGTTTCTGGGAAGTTTGGTGAAAAATCAGGAGTTTTAACATTTTTCAATTTTACTGGAAGTTCACGTTTGAAAATGTGTGCAACCATTTTCGGCTCATCTCTCCAAAATGGTTTGGTCTAAAAACTCCAGATTTTTCTTTCATTAACCTTGCTGAGAAGCAATACCACTTGGTTTTCTGGGGAAATGACAAAGACAGATGACAAACAACCTGTGATATTTCATACTAAGGTGAGCAGCGAAAGAGCTAACGAGGGGCTCAGTGAAACAGGGTTATGAAAATGAGCCACTGGGAAGCTGAGAGGGGAGATTGAAGAAAAAGAAGTGCTTGCTCAGCCATGCAAGCAGATAGGAAAAAGGAGACTGAAGGATTATGTACTGTTGAAGGGAACTTGGTACATTCAGGACTATTTGATTTTTACCCTGAAGAATTTCTAGCTGTCCTGGTTTGGCTGGGACTGTCCTGGGCTTTCACAATCCACTCTGGGAACGGAGTCCTGCACAGTTGGAGGAAGCGGTAGAGTTGCAGGGAGACAGCAAGGTTTCTTGCTCAGCAGGCATTTCTCTGTTGCTCTGCTCACTGCTCTCCCCTCTGAACGCAAGCCATGGAACTGCGACAGGAGCACAAAACCCAAAGGAAGAGGTGACGGCAGGTCAATCCTCCAAAGGGAGGAATGTAGGTTTGACCATGATCACAGAAAGCGTGAGGAAACCAATATGGGCCCCAGACTCTTTCCTCACACATCCCATGCACCCAGCTGCTCCAGGCTCCCCCCATAGCTCACCTAGCTACCCCAAGCGCCCTTATGCACAGACATACTGAGCATCCACAGCCTCCCTGCCACAACAAACCCTCAAACCACCTAGCTCTCAGGCACCCCTTCTCCACGCCAATACCAACCTCCCCAACTGGGCCATGTTTACACTAGGGAAACAAGCTGACATGTTTTAAAATACTAGAGCAGACAGGATATAATGCCTTTGAAACGCATTAGCTGAATATAGTCAAACCAAAGTTCCTCCCTTTGGAGGACCATGACCAGCAAACATTTTAAAAGACATTAAATCATGTCTACACGAGTGCTCAAAATGTGTGTTGAAGCAGGTTAGGCACCATGTTTTAAACACAACCCGTTTTCTTCCTCTAGACAGGGCCTGTGGGAAGAGGAAAAGGAGCAGCAGATAAATCCCTACAGCTAGCTAGTTAGACTACACATTTGCACTCTCAGGCAATACATCTTTCCCTGAATGGGATACATTTTTCTTCACTAACCTATAAGAAGCAGCTACCTTATAAATCACCAATCAGCACCGTAAGCATTCTTCTAATTAGATTCTCCGGCTTTTGCTTTCATTCAGTGAAAAACATTCACCCATCTCCATTTTACAGACTGTTTATTAAGAGCTATTTGCAGTGGTGTTGTAGCTGTGTTGGTCCCAGGATATTAGAGAGACAAGGTAAGTGAGGTAATATCTTTTCTTGGACCAACTTGTGTTGGTCAGAGAGACAAACTTTTGAGCTTACACAGAGCTCTTCTTCAGTCATTAAGAGCTATGGCAGGTTTTTCTGGGGCAGACAGAAAGTCGTTCCCAGATAAAAATCACATGGGTTTCCCCTTATCTCCCATCCCCAAGGTATTAATCCTCCACAGATCATGCCACAGGTGGCAAAGACACACTTGGCAAAATATTTTAAATATGAAAAGATCCATCATGTAACAGAAGCATGTTACTAGTAAAACTGTAGGAGGAGCCATGAAATCAAAGTGAGCTTTTAGTTCTAAAGTTCTTTGACTAACTCAGCACAGTACTAAAAATAATTATATCTTATTCACAGCAGCTGGAGGTGGCTGGCTCCTGCCTCCACAACTCCTACTTAGATGCATTACATCCAACCCACCAAGAGCAGAGATTCCTGGAAAGCTTGTCTCAGAGAAATGACTCAGTGCACACCCCAGAAAAATCAGCACCCCTTAGCCAAGGGAAGATGTTGTGACCTTGGAAGCAGACAAGAATCTCTGCAATTGACCCTCTTCTGGAAGAAAAGAGCTACATCCTACCTTGAATTACACAGATGTTTTGCCTGACTGCAGTGCATTTCCTTGCACTGGAGACCTGAAAGGGTTCTCACACATGCTGTATCAGTATTATATCAGAGACAAGAATTCTACCTAGAGATGTTGCGCCTCCCCACACCAAAGTTAAGGAAAAGTTAGCATATGTGACTCCATTTTGGTTTGGGGCCCACCATTGTCTAAAAGCAAGCACATCATGCACCAAGAGGAGTGTTCCTTAGATACTGCATTCCTGTGAAAACCCTCCCCCTTGTTTCCAGCCTGTCTCGACTCCTGGTTTCTGTTCTTTGTCTGTTCCTAACTCCCTGCCTCCTGGCCTTGATGTGAGCCTCCCATCCTGATAAGAAAGGCTACTGATGCATTGCTTTAGGACCATGTAATGTAATTGAAGTAATGGTCTAGCACAGGGAATGTATCTAGCAGCGATAGGTGGTAGATAAGGCAAGGGTTTGTCTATTGGCTAAGGTTTCTGATGCACAAGGGCAACATGCTTTGCTAAAAGGTATATAATCTTTGTATAACCTGCATGCGGGGTCCCCTCCTGATTAGCGGGGGCACCACACTCGAGCGTAATAAACTTAGTATCTTTGGGAACTCTGCAGTTGTGGACTTTGTTCATGTGCCTCAGCCTAGACTCGAACTGTGCGTGACCTATCTGGTATAATTCGCAGCAGTTCCTGTGCGTGACCTATCGGGTATAATTCGTAACACCAAACCTCAACCTGGACAAGTCGCTCTGCTGACTCTCAATAGTTTAGAGCCAGGCGGCCTCTTTCTCCTCCTGTGTCCTGTTTGCACTAGTGATACCAGAACCAAGTGATCAGCTAGGAAATGCGAGAATGGATGGTGAAAATTGAACAACAAAATGAGGTTCTCATTTGACCAAGAGACTGGAAAACTGGACCTAGTAAGGAGGTAACGCTACTGAATTTACTTAGCAACACCCTCCACATCCCAAACACACAAAACAAAGGCAAGCCTGGGGGGAGCGGGAGAGAGAGCAGGAGAAATTATCTATTTGAAATCCTGGGTACTCCTCCTCGGGATAAAGGGCCATCCCTAGGGGGGGTGCGGGGTCCAGGGTGGAAGTGACGGATTCATCTCTTCTGGGAGTGACCGTGCCAGCCAATCACACCAAGTGCAGGGCCTGGAGTGGTTGCCCTGATTTGCCCTACCCAAGGGATGGCTCTGATCTGGGAGGTTGGAAAGGAAGATAGGAGCACAATTCTTGCTCACTACAACACAGTGGCATCTTCTTTGGCACGTCTGTGACCTGGGACCAGCAGAGGGCACTGCATTACCAAGTTATGAGAGGTACAGAGGAAAAGCTCCTGGCAGCCAGACAGCTTCTAAGAGGGAGAGAAAATGAGCCAAGTCAGAGTAAGAACTAGGCTCTGAGAAGTCAGAAACATAGATTAGGGTCACAAACTACATCAGCAGGGCAGTGGGCTCCAAACTGATGAACCTGGGAACGTAAGCCAAGCCCCAATCTGTAGGCACATCTCAGAACCATTCCTGAGTCAAGAAGAATCCCTGCAGATGTCACACTTCATGCCACAATTGCTGGACACATCTCAACAGACTCTGAGCCCAAGTCTATTCCAGCCCTGCTAGTGAATGTGCTTTCCAGGTGCAAGGCCCTCCTCAGTCCTACCCCCTTCAGATATATGTCAGTGCTGGGCTGTCCAATGTGAGACATGTCCCATTAGCCTCCCTACTCCTTCCCCATCTCAAAACCCCACCCAATCATCTGATCCGTGTTTCTAGCAGGAAACAGACGGGGCAATCTCAAAGCAGAAGGATGGCAATTTCCATTCTGTAGCTCCCAACTGTCCAACAGATTTTCATGGAGAAGAAAACCACGTCAGGAGACATGAAAGAAACACCAGGTCTCAACCTCAGAAATGCTGCCTTTCCCCATATTTATTTCTGGTTTAATTTGAATGGTCAGGAAATGGTCACAAGGGGAAAAAACAACAACCCATCTCTCACTTTCTCTCCATCTTCCAGTCTGTGGGATTCTAGGCATCAGGGTGTTTCCGGACTAAAAGAAACCCCACGGGGGCTAAGCAAGTTGCTATACCCAAGGCCCTCACACTAGTGAGTGAAAGGTTTCCACCTTCTCTCTGTAGAGACGGTGGAATGAGTTTGCCAATATGTGGAAAGGGGCTTCGATGTTCTCCATCTCCTTCTGTAAAGAGAGAAGCGACGTTGTGAAAAACGGACGGAGGAAGCATTGAACTATTTCTACTCTTAACTGCTTGATAAAAAAATCCCACATTGATACTGGGAGTGGATTAAATGATAAAGGATTGTAACAGAGCCCTCAAAAGAGAAGACACCCACTTCCACAGATGGAGAAGAGAGAAGACACTCACCACTGATGTCTCACAGTATTGCAGGCCATGGATCTCAGCCCACTCCTGTGCCCGTTTCTGCTCCACAACTCGTCGACCAATCAGGTCTGTTTTATTCCCCACTAAGACACCTACAAAAAGTGTGAAACAAAGGAAAAGAAAACAGAAATGCTGAATTGTTAGCAATAAATACCAGAAAACCTGGTGGGTGAGTTAGAAAACAGGGGAGGAAAAAAATTGGATTGCTTGACTTAAAGAAGGTGCTAGAGAGGACGGCAAGGAAATCACCTGGAATATGCTCTTCCCTGGTCTGTTCTACTCATAGACCGGGTGAGTTGGAGGAAGCCATGCCTGGCTTGGATTTAAGATAATGCTTTATGCCACATCTCAATGGGGAAAAGACGCTGCTACAAAACATGAGAATGGGTGCAAAGAATCTCACCATCTCCTACCTGGAAGGTGCATTCCAAGTGTCCGTGCCCTCAGCTTCTCCAGCCACTTGGCACAGCTGTTGAAAGACTGTTCATTGGTGACATCATACACAATACACAGGGCATTGGGCTGCTCCCACTGTACATCAAGAGAGAGATATTGTCAGCTCTAATTAAACTGATGTGGCCAATTGCCAATACATCCCCAGAGAAGACGTGTCTGTATGGGAAACACATTCCAGGACAGAAATAAAAGGAGTCTGATATAATGGAACCTCATGCTCAATTAGCTGACCCTATGCATCAAAATTAGATGATACAACTGAAAGGTCCCTAATGTAGGTGGGGACAGGGACACACTTGCTGGAATGTGAGAAGTCAAGGGAAGTTCTATGTCCCAACAGAAGGCAGAGTCTCTGTGGAACAGAAAGATCAGGCTGAAGGCAAAAATCTGATACACTAGAATTGGCAAAATGGAAGTTCCTCTAAAAACGCCCATAAAAAACCAAAAACATCCACACAGTTATCTCAGTTTAGTATTCCCATTTCTTTTTAAGAGCCAAAGGAGCTTCCTCTGGGATCCCACCTCCTTTCCTTTGGAACCGATTCCCTACAGTATTGTTCCAAGTTTCAAGATGTAAAGGAACAGGGGTCATAGGTAACCGAGAGGAATTTCTCCCACTTCCACTCAGGCCAAGGCTTGCTACATCTCCCAGACTGGGTAGCTCAGATCCTTTTCACAGCAAAAGCCCCTCTTTAGGAACAAGAGGACTACTACATGATACTTGCCAGTTTCTCTATCATCTCAGAAAACAGTTCTTTGCCCGCTGAGTCAAAAAGGAAGAGTTCCTGAAAGCAGAAAGAAGGTTTTTGCATGGAAGATCATGAAAAGGATTTGGGGGTTATAGTGGATCAGAAACAAAATATGAGCCAGCAGTGTGATGCAGTTGCAAAAAAGGCTAATATCACTCCGGGGCGTATTAACAGGAGTGCTGTTCGTAAGACATAGGAGGTAGCTGTCCCATTCTACTAGGTATGGTGAGGCCTCAGCTGGAGTACTGTGTTCAGAGAAGAGCAACAAAGATAACAGGTTTAGAAAACCTGACTATGAGGAAAGGTTAAAGAAACTGGGCATGTTTAGTCTTCAAAAAAGAAGACTGAGCGGGGACCTGATAACAGGCTTCAAATATGTTAAGGATTGTTATAAAGCAGACGGTGATCAATTGTTCTCCATGTCCACTGAAGGTAGGACAAGAAACAATGGGCTTAATCTGCAGCAAGGGAGATTTAGGTTAGATATTAGGAAAAACTTGCTTAACTACCCTTGTAGTTAGAAATAGAACAAGTTTCCAAGGGAGGATGTGGAATCCTCATCATTGGAGGTTTTTAAGAACAGGCTGGACAAATGCCTGTCAGGGATGGTCTAGATTAACATGGTCCTGCCACAGCACAGGGGACTGAACTTGATGACCTCTTGAGGTCCCACCCAGTCCTACATTTCTATGATTCTATTTGGGGAAGGGTTTGGGAGGTGTACACTAGAAGCTGTCACACTTGCTTCTTGTTCAACCACAGCAAAGTAGCCTGATGCCCCAGTGGCTAAGCTCACAACCTCCACAGTGCACCTACCCCAGAGAGCAAGTGCAAAGCAGTAGTTGGATTTCCTGCATAAACAGTGAAAAGGTCTTCCCTGCAGTGCACCAGGCCCGGTCTCCATTCCGACCTCCAACTAGATCTGTGGAACAAGAGACTGGGATGCTAACCTGAATATACCTATATCTTAATGGTAGTGCAGAGCATTAACACACAGCAGTCTGGATAGGGCCCAGTCTCCACTGTTTTGGGGAATTGGAATTATACCTGGGTATCCTACATGGCAGTGCAGGGCCCTAAGTGGATTGGTGAGAGCTTCAATTTAAGAAGTCATGTTGCTGCTGAATATGTAAACATGTATGTTTTAAAAATAAGTTATCACTGAAAAAAAATCAGCTAGTGTGCTTAATTATTTTAATTTATTATTTGTATTATCTTAGCGCATGATCAGTGTATCAGGTTTCCAACTTAATATCCAAGTAAAGCTCTGGTGAGTCCATCCAAGAGAATAAGACATGTCAGACATCCACGTAATAGATGGACTTTGTGCTCTGAAGATCTCCTTCTGTCCCTATTTGTGACACAGCAGGGCTCACCACACTATTACTTGTCTCTGGAACAGATACAGTCTTCACCAACAGTTCCACGCCTGTCGTCTGTCAAGCAGAACCAGGAAAACATTGATCAGCAGGGATTGTAGAGGACTGTCCACTTACACACTATGCTCTAGGGTGCAGCAATCACCTTAGATCACCAGAATACCATCAAACTAAGACCGTGGAGAACCAACTTCACAATAACACTTCCTAAAGTCCTAATGACAAACTTTCTTACATGTTGCAGGCAGTATTTTTCTAGCTATGTTCGTGCTAGGATATTAGACAGACAGGGTGGGTGAGGTAATATCTTCTATTTTGGTGAGACAAACAAGCTTTTGAGCTTATACAGAGCTCTTCTTCAGGACTTCTCTCTAAACTTTCTTACAATCTTACTGTCAACCCCTAGAGACTTGCTCACATGGGGAAACGCGATGGAAAAGAACCAGCCTCTGGAGATTTACTCATATATCAGGATATTGGTTGACAACTTCAGATCTAGAGCTGGGTCAAGACTCACTGGTTCCTCTCTGCTTGGTTGCTCCAAAACATCCCTCTGAATCCTCTGCACTGACCATGTGATCCTTCACAGGTGCTTTGCTGTACCTGGCACATAGGATTAGGGGGTCCTCTTTTTATGCCTGTTCCACTTTCTCTGCCCCTCCCCCAGCCTCTTTTCCTTTTTGCCTCTTCTATTTCTATTATCCAGTTTTCCTTTTGGTCTTTATTTCAATGTATAATACATAGGACAGGACTTATTTTTCATCCTGCTTCTATACACCTATCACCATTAATGTTTTGTATATAGAAGGGCTGAAAACTGCACCCTCTTCCTCTCGGAATGATTTCTTTAGATTTCAATAGCTTGGGGCCATGGCGCATATTTTCGTGTTTGTATAGTGAAGAGCATACATTCCACACTCAGATATTCTACTTGGAGTAAGCAGCTTCTTCCTGCAGCAAACCATTTTCCCTTGGAGCTCCCTGAAAATGGGAAATTGTCTAAGACCACACTAGCTTGTGAAGATTCTGATACAGAAGGAAACTACTGCAATTAGTTTACTGTGTGTTAAACTTTGAAGCCAACTCCCTAGGTATATGGAAATCTACTATGATGTTAGTCAGCTTCTCTTTACAGCCTGGTGTCTAAGTATTTTGAAAGAAAACTCTACTAGACACCCCCTTTAATGCATCAGTGTAAAGGCCTGTCAATAGCTAAAACCAGCCCTCAATAATTCATTCTGCCTGGAGTTTCCCATTCTTCACTCATGGAGCTTTAGAGAAGTCACCCGATGGCAGATTGAGCCCGGTGTCCTCCCTCAATCCCTGTCCTGTGTGTATCATCCCACAAAGCTTACCAGTGTGTAGTTTTTCTGGAAATGAGCTCCATCATTGCAGAACATCTGGGACAAAGCACTCTTCCCTACTGCTGAGTCACCTGCATGGCCAAAGCAACTTTGTTTAGTCTTGGATGGACAATCTCATTTCCCCTCCCCTCAATCCCATTCCCACCAAATCTTCAAAAGAGCTTTTTGTTACCTGCATTTGCAATTTTACCCATTCCAGTCACAACAGGCAAGAAAGCCAGAAAAATCAATAGGACAATTGTCTAAGTTGTGAAACGAGAGTTGCTATTGCATGTGCAGAGCTGGCTTTAGGTGTCTGCAATATCCATGGCTGAGAGGCCCATAAACATAAAGGCAGACTTGCCATTTGTTCTGAAATTCACGGGTCAGCCCTGTATCCTTTCTAGCCTGGGACAATTAAAGATTCCCAAAACTACTCAGGCATATCTCAATGTGAAGACAAAAACTGTGGAATAGGAGAGGAGAAAGGTCTGGATAGACCTTCCTCTCTTAACATTACAAATCTCCCAAAATCCAAATGTGTTTGTGGGACGATCAGGTCATTCATGCTACTGGAGAATTGCAAGAGGGTGGTAGCGTTGTCCTATGAACCCTCCCCCACTTAGCAGGTGTTGCCCCTGCTGGGAGATGCTAAGCAACTCCTGCTGCAGGTGGCTTGTTAGCTCCATCCTGGACATAAGTGAAGTGAGTGTCACTCTCTCGAGTGAAATCCTGATTCATACCCATAAAAGCCGGGTGCAGGGACAGTAGGGAGATGGCTTGTGCTGCCCCTATTTTGGGAATACCAGGTGCTGGTTTGGCCCCCGAGTGTAGGTTATCCCCCTGGGCTGCCCTAATTTAGGCTCCTGCTGCAACAGTCCCTATGGGCCATAGCAGTGGCACTGAATTGCTGGATCTTAAGACTGCACAGTATACTCGCTGGAATACACTCTACAACAGGATCTCCTGTGAAGCTGGCAAAGAGCTATCCTGGTGTTCCCACAGGATATACTCATACTTTCTACCTCCTTTGTGCTGGCCTACCCAGCGCAAAGGGTCTAGAGGTCTAGGCTGAACAGCTCATAAGGAGGGATTCTAGGAAGCAACCAAGCCTGGAATTAATATTGTGTGTTGAGTTACTTTGTTAATAAAGCTGAACCCAGGAAGGGGGTAAATTTTGACCTTACCATAGTATGTACACACTGTGTTTTGAGGCAGAGTGGGAAAGCTACACATATGTCTGGAGCACGAAGAGTATTCTGGGTAGTGACTCTTGCTCAGACTCATAGGCCAAATTTAGGCCTACAGTAAATATATTTCATACTAGTAGCTGAAAGCCTATGCTATTGCATGGGTATACTTCGTAGTCATGTGTGTAAAAAAGCTGAAAATGGAGCTCTTGTTTCATGAGCTGTGTTGCAATGAGCAAGGGTGCTATTTGTACATGTTCCCAAAGTTTGCGCTCACACCTGCTCCACCTCCTTGTTACCCCAAGTAGTTGTTATTCCCACCTTCTCTGATTAGCTGTCACATTCGGCTGCCACAGAACCTTTGGACTCCAACTTTCCACCTGGTTCTCACAGGGACCAGTACTGACTGAACCTGGTGAGATCCTGAACAAGAGCTCTCAGCCATGCTTGTAGCTGTTTCCTTTGCTTCACACTGACTCAGCAGACATTCTAGGCTTCAGAGTCACAATCTTGAAATCCTATTATATAGATAGCGGTATCTGCTTATAATAGGGCTGAATTGGGCCCACAAATTAAGATGGAAATGCCCTGTTAGCTCATGGAGTTCACTTCACAACTTCTTAAGAAGGCAGTACATGAAACAATAAAGTTTGGGAACCGCTGATCTAGCTCATCCTTGACCAGTTCAGGATTGTTCCCTACAGTATGTTCTCTAGTGCTTTGACCAGCCTATTGTTTCCCTGGGGAGGCTAATGCATAGTTTAATAGACCATTACCTTCTTTCAGAGTGATAGCCATGTTAGTCTGTATCAGAAAAAAAAAAAAAGAAGAAAAAAAAAGAAGAGGAGTACTTGTGGCACCCCAGAGACTAACAAATGTATTTGGGCATAAGTTTTCGTGGGCTGAAACCCACTTCATCAGATGTATGCAGTGGAAAATACAGTAGGAAGATATATATATACAGAGAGAACATGAAAAAATGGGTGTTGCCATTTTTACCTCCTTGTTTCATGACATGATGCTTCTTTACACCCTGTCCCAAACTGCAGAAAATTATTTTGTTTCCACCTCTCAGTGCAAATTCTTATCTAATTTGGTGTCTTCTTTCAGCTTGATTGCCCCATTAGTGAGACAAGGTAGGTGAGATAATAGCTTTTATTGCACCAGCTTCTGATGGTGAGAGACAAGTTTTCAAGCTTGCACAGAAGTCTTCTTCAGGACCTGAAGAAAAGCTCTGTATATGCTCCAAAGCTTGTCTCTCTCACCCTGGGCTCAGCTGACACAGTTCTTAGGAAAAAATTAAGCCTGAATTTAATGCAACTGGAAAAGTAAACTATGTACATTGATTTGTTGCTCTGCCCTTTGAGTACTAATTCTATTTCATGTATTGAAACAGGATTATTGGATAGTTTAGCAGCAGGGTTGGGAAAATAAATTGTTTTGAGAGGGTACAAAAGGAACAGAAGCTGGACCAATAAGATATTACCTCACCCATCTTGTCTCGCTAATATCCTGAGACCAACAACAACACTGCATGCCCCATTAGTGACATTCTTCTCTTCCCTTGCTCCATTCTTTCGCTGCACTCCAATCCATCATTATACTTTATTACAGTAATTTAACATTGCCTGCCTTTTTCCTTTAGTTTGGTCCTATCTTTCCACCATTGCTCCCTATGCTATTCCTAATGTTACTAATTCCTTTGGCCTCCAATACCTTCCCCATTCTTCTAAAAAAAAAAAAAAAAATCAAAATACTGTTTACCACCTTCTTTAAATACACTCCCTTCACCCTGTCTAACTACTGCCCTAGCCTTAACCTTCCCCTTTTCTCTGCAATTAGCTTACACAACAATATTCTTGACCGTAAATCTTCCCTGGAAATAACAAAGGAATAACTATATGATGTCCATCATATAGTTAACCATCTCTTTCTTTCTGCTAATGAACACTCTTTTTCTCTTCTCATTCTCCTTGACCTCAGTGCAACTCTCAGCCATGTGAGCCACTCTCTCCTCCAGATGAGTAGGTACATGTGAGTTTTTTGTTCCCTCCTCTGATGTTTATGCTCCTACCTAATTGTGTTCTCTTTCCCCCTTTAATCTGTAGTGGCTCCTCTTCTGTGTTAAGATCTGCCCGCTTTGGAGGTTCCTGAAGCCAGAGGGAAGTGAGAATCTTTCCTTTTACCTAGCCCCTTTCATCATGGGCATAAATTGGGGAAACATGGGGGGTGTTGCCCCCCCTCAACCTGCAAGCCCCAGCAGGCATGGAATTTGCCCCCTCTGCACAGCCTTGTTGGCCTGGCTGGAGCTGCCCCCCCATAAAATAGAAGTGAAACTACACCTATGCCTTTCTTATCTCTACATAAGATGTCTTGCTTCTATTATGCTTGATAGCATTCAACTGTACATACTTCTCAACAGTCTGTCATGGTCAAACAAACTTGCAGCTTTACCTCAGCTTCTTTCAGATCAACTTGTGCTTCTCTTGAGCAAGAGCAACCTCCTTGGACACATCTGCCTTTCTTTTATTTGCAACTAGACTAACACCATAATTTTTTTTTCTTGTTTGTAATCATCCTTATTCCTGACATATTTTTTTCCTTCAGCACTAATAGAAATGCTCCAGCTTATTTCATGAAGCTGGTCTTGGGTCCCCGCTCTGCTTCTCTTGACCTTCCTGTCACATCATCTTTCCATTGTTGTGAAGAGAACTTTCTCTTTCATCCTGCATCTTTCTTTTTCAGTGGCTCTCCATCATATTAAATATCTCATCTGAAAACATCCTTTTCCTCATCTGTACCTCTTAGTTTGTTACTTTCTGCTTTTTATGCAATTGTATTTAACAACAGTCTAACTGAAGTACAATTGATATGAAGGCTGCTGTACAAAATGAAGCAGTGTTGTTGAGGCACTCTGATCTAGTGGACAGGGCACTGCATAGGGAGTCAGGAAATCTGGGCTCTGTTCACTGCTCTACTAGTGACCTGCCATGTGACCTTGGGCAAATCACTTCCCCTCTCTGTGCCCCATTCCACCTTATGTCTTGTCTATTGCCTTGTCTATTTAGACAGCAAGTTGTTTGGGGCACGGACTGTCTCTATTTGCATGCACAACACCTAGTGCAATGCAGTCCTTATCTCGCCTAATGGACATTTGGGCTGCTACCATAACACAAATAAAAGCTAACAATAACAACATGGCGAGAGATCGGTGTAGGCTTGGCAAGCTGGTCAATTGACTGGTCAAATAACATCAATTCACTGGTTAGCTGATTGCCTAGTATTTGGCCACTGTCAACTATTTGAGCAAGAATGCCCTGCTGCAGGTGGTGGTCTAGCTTTTTCATTTGACTACTGGGGCAATTATTTATTGCATAGTTTGGAGTCAAGATAATTCAGCTGAGTAACTTGTTTTTTTCAAGTAGGTCTAAGTATCTAGGGCTCCTGGAGATCGCAGAGTCTTGCTGTCTTTCATTATCATTCTCATAAATCAGTGTTTTAAAACATTGGACCATTTTGGCCATTATTCAACCCCTCAGCTGACGCATTATTTTGGGTCAGGTGGAACAGCAAACCCCAGATGGACTCCAGCAATGCTTAATTTGTAATGAAAGAGGTGCTGGGGGTCAAGCAATTATTTTACATTTATAACTGATGTACAATTGGTATGAAGGCTGACCCCAGAGGTGCCGGGGCTCAGTCCTGGCACAAATTAAGCACTGGACTCCAGATGACAAGCTCACCTGTCAGGATGCACTTTGCAGCTAGTTTCACCATGCTCCGTGCTGCCACGAGGGGGACCGGGGACCGTTCCCGGGGGGGTTATGGTGATGATGGCTGCCTCAGGGGAGGGTGCTGGAGCCTGTGGGGAAAAGAGCCTTAAACAATCACTGAAGGGCTGAGCAGGGGCGAATCAGCAGGCGGGACCACGGCAGCGGGTCCCAATGGGGCAAGGGGGGGGTGCAGAGAGGAAGGGCAGGTCTTGGTGTGTGTGTGCCGAAGGAGGGGGTGGAGTGGGGGAAGGCAGGTCCCTGGGGGGTGCAGAGAAGGAGGGTGGGCTCCGAGGAGAGTGGGGTGCAGAAGGGGAGGCAGGTACCTGGGGGGTGCTGAGAGGGGGAGGGCGGCAGGTCCCTAGGGGATGCAGGGAGGGGAGGGCGGGCTCCCAGGGGAGTGGGGTGCAGAGAAGGAGGCCGGGGGTTGAGATGTGGGAGGCAGGTCCCTGGGGGGGGTGCAGAAGGGGGAGGAGGGCGGGCTCCGAGGGGAGTGGGGTGCAGAAGGGGAGGCAGGTACCTGGGGGGTGCTGAGAGGGGGAGGGCGGCAGGTCCCTAGGGGATGCAGGGAGGGGAGGGCGGGCTCCCAGGGGAGTGGGGTGCAGAGAAGGAGGCCGGGGGTTGAGATGTGGGAGGCAGGTCCCTGGGGGGGTGCAGAAGGGGGAGGAGGGCGGGCTCCGAGGGGAGTGGGGTGCAGGGGGAAGCGCGGGCCCCACCAGCTATACGAACTCGGCCAGCGTCGCAGGCCCCGCCGCCCTGGCCCTCCCCCTCCCCACCAGCGCTTCCCTAGCAACGCTCCGCCCTCGCCCAGCCACCGCCTTCCGGGGGGGGGCCGCCCCCTTCTGTGACACGCGATTGGCTGGCGGCGCTGTCCATCCACCGGCCTCTCGGGCCGCTATTGACTCCCTTTCATTGGGCTCCAGCTTTTGGGAACGTGGAGACGCCGGCACTCTGAGGCCACTGGTGCAGGAATATACTTGTCTTTGGGTACGAGTCTGCCAATCAAAAGAAATGCCCCGCTCATTGCGAGGGAAAAGCGGCCTGAGGCAGGCGATGAAGTCATTACCGCTGCAGTTCTTGGTGTGTGCGCGTGCGCGCAAGCTGTTTCTACCTAGCAACTAATAACATTTACACGGCCCTCTTTTTGATTGGACAGATCACGACGGCCTGTACTATCTCGGCGGAATTATTCTATAGCGAGGGTTAGGGAAAAACGCGACGGCCAGAAAGATGCGGACTAGCAGTACTTACCAAAATGAGGCGCAACTTCCTGGCAGAGTCCTGGGGGAAAGAGCGGGGAAAAAACTACTTTAACGGCGTACACCCTTCAATACATAATGGGCTCTTCCACGCAGCTCGTTCACTCAACGCCGAGTTAACCGCGCATGCGCACGATTCTCTTCCCTCTAAGTCGGCCCCCTCTGCCCCTTGTTCTCCGTTCCTGGGGTTGCGCGTGCTCTCCCTGGGTTCTGCAGCCGGCCCTGGCCTTGCGTGTGGGAGTGCAGCCCCCATGGGGGCGGGGACAGCCAGCCACAAGCCAGTGCTGGGGCAGCGGGTGCCTCACGCTGTAGGTAACCCCCAGTGAGAAAGAGGAGAAGGGGGTGATTATATTGCTCAGTTTGGTCTTAGGCCTGGGTATAGTACAGAGACTGAACTGGTGGTCTTGGTTAAGGATCTCTTCTTGGTGATGGAGGAAGATCAAGTATCCCTGTTGTTTCTTTTAGAGCTGTAGCTACCTTTGATACCATTGACTGTGGAGTATTTACTGATTCACCTGTAGGCATTTGAAGTGGTGTACAGGGACTGACACAGGTTTTATTGATGCAGCTACATGCATAAATGGGCCCACTTTAGAGTGGTGCTTTCCCTTTCTTTTTGTTTGATCTCAGAGGTTGCATTAGACAGCTGCTCAGAGGGTTGTCTTGTGGACTTCTGTGAGATTCCATTTTGTCACCACTTTGCACAAACTGCAGACGTGGCCATTAGTAAGGAAGTACGAGTTATGATGCCTCAATATACTGATGATGCCTAGCTCCATATTTCTCTCTCTTCAAGTTCTAATCCTGCTTGTGCAGTAGGATTGCTTACTCAGTATCTAACAGAGATTGAGGCATGGGTGAAAGCTAGCTGGCTGAGAACCAGTGGAAAGAGAGATGATTATAGGGTGGGAGAAGCAGCCAGAGAAATTAGTGACTGTGATATCCACGCTTTTGATTGTCTTGACATGTATGCCATGTGTTTCTATGGTATAAAAGTCGGACGGGTGGGTGGGATCCACACAGGGAGTTAGGTGTCACAATGCTGAGTGTCGTGGCACCTAGTTTTGAGGCGCTTAGAAAATCCCAGGAACAAAACTGCAATCCACAAAGCGTGAGTTAGGCCCTTGGGCTCCCTCTGCAATGAATGGAGAGAGGCAGGTGCCTAGAATGTGATCCACAAAAGCCAGCATGCTAGGTGGGGAGCAAGCCAATAGGAGATGCTGATGAGAGGGGTGTGTCCTAAGTCCTGCCCCTCTCTCAAGGATAGATGCCTAAATCTGGGCTGCAGGGGTTGTGCCTGTCCCTGCTTAGTGATCCACGAACAAGAAGAACCAGCTGCCTGGAGTCAGGTGTCTTAGGCACCCAAGCTGTTTCTTGCAGAAATGAGTTAGGTGCCTACCTTGCACCCTGCAAAATGGCTGGAGGAGGAGCTGAGCTTATAACTTTTAGCCAACTCAGTCACCTGGAATGTGGGAAAACCAGGTTCAATTCCCTCTTCTGCTAGAGGGAGAGAGGATTTGAACAGGGGTCTCCCATGAGTGTGGTCCAAGTGCTGAGCTATGGCCTAGTCATAGGTGGTGGGTGAAGCTTCCCCTCGGGGAGGCTAACTCCCTGCCCTGCTTCTTCTGGCAGAGGCCCTGCCCCAGCTCACGGCTCTCATCTCCCCGTGGTGAGGGGCTGGGACTGCAGTGGTGCTCTTGGCCCTGGTCAGAGCTTCAAGTATGGAGCCCCTCCCCCATTCCTCCCCTTTCACTTGTGACCCCGCCCCCATTCTGCCCCTACTCCGCCTCTTCCCCCCAGGCCCTCCCCCTTCACTCCCCCCCCTCCACACACCTCCCACTTCTGCCCCAAGACTGGAAAAACTGCCATCAGAAGCTCTCTTCTCCACACCATATCTGTTAATCAACAGGTGTTTGAAAATGCAGAATCTTTACCACAAGTATATGCAATGATTTATGGCCTAAGCTATTAAAAGTAAATTCAGAAGACCCACTGAAGGCAACCAAACTGCCAGGTTTGTTAACATCCCAATCCATTGAAGGAGCAACAGGCAAGAAAATAGAAACATTAGGAATAGTTCGCTCAAGGAGGCAACTGTCCAGACTGGCAATACTGCCCCGTGGAAGGGCTGATTCCACCTCTGATATAAACCAAGAAACCCAGCAGCGAATGGAATGAAAACCAAGCTTGACAGCCAGGATATGCACTGAGGCCCATGTCAAAGGAGTAAAATCAATTAAACGAACCCGTTTTGTTACACCTGCTGCAATAGGGGAGGAGACAAGACTCCTAGAAACAAGACTAGGAATCCTCATGGCAGGGTTATAAACAAGGGAGCCCGGGGAACTCCAGCTGCCTATCCTGTGACCTCAGCTTAAAAAAAAAAAATCTCCAACTGGGTAACATCTCAAAATTGAGGCAGCCACGGGCCATCAAAAAACGTTCCTGATCAAAACCCAACCCCTATCTGCTGAAGTAAAGCAAAGGCCTTTTGTTTCCAAGGAAAAGGCTCATCTCCAAATAATGGCTGCAGAGACTGTAACCAAAAAGTAGCAACTCTGCTCAAAAGATCAAGGAGACCTTCTACAACAGAAATAAAATACCCTGCCTCAATGATGCTTTCCCAGAAAAAGCCCAAAAGAAACTTCTGAACTTTTTCTAAAAAGAGGCAATTAAATTATTAATGCTCTCTAGCACCTGCTCTCAAAAGGAGAGTCAAGGCAAACACCATTTCCACCTTTGTAACCTCCTCTAACTTTTTCATGACTCCTTCCCAATTCCAACCCCAAATATCGGTCCTAGCATAATTCCTAGTGCTTCAAGCCTCAGCTCCACCTCTCTGGCAAAGTCGGTGGGGGAGGCGGAAGATCACCCAAGCCCCCAGCTAGAGTGTGTCACTCTTCCCCCAGTTTATGCAAGCTGAAGAAGTGTTCCTAAGAGAGTGCTGACATTCAGTCAAAACCTGGACATCACAATCATGAGTAATAAACACACAGTCACATAGTCAGCATAAAGACTTTCACTGGAATACAAGATGACCTAGGGAGGTGGTAGAATCTCCTTCCTTAGAGGTTTTTAAGGTCAGGCTTGACAAAGCCCTGGCTGGGATGATTTAACTGGGAATTGGTCCTGCTTTGAGCAGGGGGTTGGACTAGATGACCTTCTGGGGTCCCTTCCAACCCTGATATTCTATGATTCTATGAAAAAAGGAGAGAAAGGCCGGAAAGGTGCTTTTGCAATATGCATAACAGAGACTGGATAGCGCATACCCAGTAATATATATATATCTCGCAATAAGAAAAGCTTATAAAGCTTATAAAAAATGGACCTGTTGGGGATGCAGTTGATCTGATCAGGGTGCATGAGTAAACCATTCACAGTTTTCAGTCTTTGCCGAGACCTTTGAAAAAGTTTATAGTCGGAGTAAAGCAGGGACACAAGTCTCCAATTCTTCACCTTCCCAAGGTCCCCCTTCTTAGGCAACAGGGTAAGAACTGCTCGATGACAACTGACTGGCAATATCTTCACTCTGATGCTCTCCTGGAACAACTCAGGTCCAAGAAGGGTCTGAAAGCTCTTATAAAACTCCATAGGCAACCCATCAATAGCAGGTGCCTGCTCTGGAGCAAAGCCAAAACGGCAGAAGTCAATTCTGAGAGCATCAGGTACTGTTCAAGTCTGTCCACATTCAACATTGAGATCCTAGGAAGATCCTCAAGGATTCACCAAGTCTCGGATGGACACACAGACTCTGTGTATCACAGGGTTTACGCACCGCTGGTGGCCATTCTGGGGAATAGCTCCAGCCAGGTGTTGCATCCTCCCCTGGCAGTGTCTCCTGTCATCCTCTTGCCCTGTGGACCCCACTCACTGCAGGAACTGCAGTCTTCTCTTCGTGACTTGGCCCTCTGGCTGGGTCACCATCCGTGTTCCCCCCTTGTGGGGTAACAAAGTCCCTCTTGACAAATAGGTTCAGGCAGTTTTCCTGCTCACCATTCTGCTGGTGTCACTTCATCAGTGGCTGGTAGAGGCCCACCCTCTACTCCAGGCCATGACTCAGGGGCCTCTCATCAGCAACCAAGGTCAACCTACCCCCACACCTTGCTGCTGTCCCCCTGAGCCTAACCTACCTCTCTGGCTCTCCCCCAAGCCACACTCCCTCCTCACATGGAGTAACTGTAGGCTACTTGCCTCTAGCCCCAGGCACCTCTCCCTTCTTCCAGGAAGTGACTGAAGACTCCTTCCTTCCAGCACCTTCTTTTGCCAGCTTCCTGGCTTATAGAGGCCCCACCTGTTCTTGCCCAGCTGAGCCTGTTCTACTTAAATCCCTGTTTCCTGTCTTCTCTGGGTGCAGCCTGGGCAGTTCATTGGCCCCTTTAACCATCTTTACCCTTCTAGGCCTTGCATGGGGTGAACACCCTGCCACACTGAGGCATACAAGTAAGGTTGCCAGGTGTTCGGTTTTTGACTGGAACGCCCAGTCGAAAAGGGACCCTTGCGGCTCCAGTCAGCACTGCTGACTGGGCTGTTAAAAGTCTGGTTGGCAGTGCAGTGCGGCTAAGGCAAGCATGGCATTGTGCGGCTCCTGGAAGCAGCAGAATGTCCCCCCTACGGCTCCTAGGCATTAGGGTAGCCAGGGGGTCCACACACTGGCACTGCTGAAGCGCCAGCTCTGCAGCTCCCATTGGCCCAGAACCGTGGGCAATGGGAGCTGTGGGGGCGGTGCTTGCAGACGGGACAGTGCTCAGAGCCATTTGGCTGCACCTCTGTGTAGGAGCTGGAGGGAGGACATGCTGCTGCTTCCAGGAGCTGCATGAGGTAAGCACTGCCCAGAGCCTGCACCCTGACCCCCATCTGTGCCCCAACCCCCTGTCCCACCTTGATCCCCCTTCCGCCCTCTGAACTCATCGATCCCAGTCTGGGCCACCCTCCTGCACCCAAAATCCTTCATCCCCAGCCCCACCCCAGAGCCTGCATCCCCAGCTGGAGCCCTCACTCCCTCCCGTGCCTCAGCCCCCTGCCTGCCCTCCGGGCTCCTCGGTCCCAGCCCAGAGCACCCTCCTGCACCCCAGAGCCCTCACCCCCAGCTGGAACCCTCACCCCCTCCTGCATCCCAGCCCACTGCCTCAGCCTGGAGTCTCCTCCCGCACCCTGAACTCCTCATTTTTGGCCCCACCCTGTAGCCTGCACCCCCAGCCATAGCCCTCATCTCCTCAATCCCTGAGCCAGCCCAGTGAAAATGAGCGAGTGAGGGTGGGGGAAAGCGAGCGACAGAGGGAGGTGGGGATGGAGTGAGCAGGGGGTGGGGCCTCGGAGAAGGGGGGCAAAGGTGTTCGGTTTTGTGTGAGTAGAAAGTTGGCAACCCTACGTACAGGTCTGAGGAAAAATTCATGGCAAAGTTCCTAATCCCCACAGGATCTTAATGACATTGGCCTAATGGCATCTTGAAGCGGTCAATCATCTTCAGCTCTGCATGAAGAAAACCAAGAAAAACTTTCTTTCCAAGCCAAAGAAAATCTTAAAAGGCACATCCATTTGAGAAAGGCCCTGACATTGGGCCCTAGCCAGTGCATTCTAAACTTTGTTATCCAATAGGTCATGCAAACTTTATTTTTTATATTTCCAGCTCTCATGCAACTCAACATCATTACTAAGTCTTCTATAATCTATACTCCAGCGAAGGTCCAGACTTATCTGGAATATGTATTGCTGATAAATATATTTAATATTAACTTTTCCTCTCCTTGCGGCAATGATGGTAGGTTGGTAAACACCTGTTCAGGGAACCCAGGCTTCCCAAAAATAATTGAAAGAGCCCCAAAAGCGAACATCTTGTAAAAGGCAAATGTTAAAATGCCAGTATGAATGATGGTCTTGAGTAGAAGGAAGAGACAACACAAATAAGAGCAAATCATGATCTGAAATCCCAATAGGGACAATATAACTGGAAAGCAAATGAGACAAATGATGAGTAAAAACATAAAAACAGTCCAAATGGGTCATAGAGAAAGAGCTGGCACATGTACCCAACGAGGTGTACCGCACATAAGGTGAAAATGTTGCCACACATCAGTCAGACCAGAATCCTGTAAAAGTGTTGCAAGTCACTGAGCGGACAGTGGATGCAGTTCCAAACTATTCCTATCCAATCTCTTATTAAGAGTACAATTAACCCTCCCCCAAAAAAATTAAAATACCATTTGTCAAACAATTTGTCAAAAGAGCATCCAAGGTTTGAAAACACACACACAGTCTTTCCCTATAGTAGGACCATAGACATTAATCAAAAGAAGAGACTGTCTATTGACTGTTCGACCTCTTCTGAGCAGTCTGGAACAGCTTCCTGCAAAACCACCGAATCAGGCTTCACCCTGTCCGCAAAGAGAATGGCAATCCCTGCACTTGCAGTGGAACCATGACTCAGGAAAACCTCCCCTCTCCAATCAGCAAGCCAATCAATTTCGTTGCCTGCATCTGTGTGGGTAGGGTGATGTGAAAGTAGAATGAATTATAATTCATTAAAGAAATGCTGCTTGAAGGGTTTGTTGAAATATAGTTGTCAGGAGGAGAAACATTAAGGA
Organism: Lepidochelys kempii; assembly: GCF_965140285.1. NCBI lineage: Eukaryota > Metazoa > Chordata > Testudines > Cheloniidae > Lepidochelys > Lepidochelys kempii. The sequence continues at coordinate 257,755,081 of NC_136380.1, forward strand.
GTGCGAGACAATGGGTCCTCAAACTAATTAACTTAGAGCTCCTACTGAGCTAGGAGATTGACAAATATACATACATATCTTATTTGTACCAGTTTCTGCTTCCTTTTGTCTCCTATGTTAAATTGGCTTTGGCTTATCTGTATAAATAAGTTAGCTTGAGCTTTTGCAGGGGGCTCACATATATCTGGGTGCATTGACAAAGCGCTTTGCTAATAAACAGAGTGGTCTGACAAATTCAGTGAGTCTTGAATCTGACTTTGACAGTGACCAGACAGCAAGTGTGAAAAATCTGGATGGGGATGGGGGGGGGGGAGGGGTGCAGTAGGCTTCTATATAAGAAAAGGCTTCAAATATTGGGACTGTCTCTATAAAATCGGGACATCTGGTCACCCTATGTGTGGGTCTCTTGCAAAAATGAAATGTCCACCGTTTCCTGGGACAGGTAAAAGTATTATAATGTCCCTACACCCACTTATATTCAGAGAGCCACATACAAAATTATTAATAAGAAAAAAGATGCAGAAAAAACTCCCAGAACTTCAGACAGCAACACTGAATTCTCCCATATCCATTATTCCCCAACATTTCCATTGGTCAAAGGGACACGCACTTTGGTCATCAGTTTTTTCAGTCTGTACCATTTCTGTTTGTCAAACTCACACATAGAGACATGTCTCATAGTATGCTGAGCGGACAACAAAGACTGGTTTCCTGACCTTAATCTATCTGTCCCCCTCTACTTCATGTTTCCCATTCGTCTCATCCAGAAAACTCCCCTCAGGGAGTTCATCATCCAAAGAATCTGTGAGTTCATCATCCCCCACTCTCTCAGATTGAGTGTCACTACTGACCTCGACTGAGGGAACCTCAGAGAGACAAGAGGGTGGGGGCTGCTGGGACCTAGGGGGCAAAACTACTAGCTGAGAATTCTCCATGCTCCCAACCAAAGAACTACTCTCAGCAGTACAGTCAACAGCGTGCTCCCCGACTGTGCTGACCAAACCAGCCCGCTTCGCAGCCCCCTCAGAAGCTTGGAACTTCCTCCACCTTCAACAACCGTTTTTTATTTTGGGGCTTCGTCAGCAAACCTGATCCTCAGCCAGGGCCACGGATTCCATAGCAACAGGCTCAGCCTCCATTTTGCAGTCAGGAGCCACAGAACCAGTAATGCCATCTTCCCCAGGTGGTAAAGGGGGCACGAACCCCACCGCCCCAAACCAACTGGAGCCTGTTAGGAAACCCCTACATTCCCAGGGGCAGCCTGCCTCTTCTTAGCGCGCTGATTGATCAAATGTAGGAGACTCAAACAACAAAAACAGGCCATGTCCTCAGTGACAACAAACACAATGTACTCACACTCCCCAACGCTATACTTCAGAGAAACTTCTAACACTTCGGAAGCATAGTTTAATATCACATAAACCTGGCTATGAAAGGACAAGACATGCTGAACCTCTGGGGTTTACAGCCCAAAGGAATTATCCTAATAGGGCTAGTGAATCTTAATATAACTTGCCAGGTCTTTAGGTAGCTGCTTATTTCCTAATAAAAGAGGCACATTAGAGACAGTGACTTTAACAGCAGGTGTGGTGAGGGGCACAACAGGGACAAAAACACCCTGCAGAACAATCCCCTCCACAACCACCTGTTCAACAAGGCTAAATGCAGCAACAAACACCACAGCCTTGCTCGTGCGGGAGCCATACCTCACATTTTTAAATCTAGTCATCTTCCCCACAGCTGCAACCCACCTCTCCACACAGGCAGAATCAGAGAGTCTAGAGGCAAAATCCGCAACCCACGTGGCCATGGGTTAAACCCTCAAAATCCACAACAAACAGAGGTCTCTGTCCCCGGGGCCTGGCCATGCCAGCCCAGAGGGCAGACAAAAGCCTGTTAAAACAAAAGAAACCCTGAAATATAACATTCAGTGGCCACAAAGCTACACATACAAAATACCCAAAGTCCCACTTCCCCAAGAGAAAGAAATAGAGAGAACAGCAAAGGACACCCACTTGCAACCATCCTCCAAAACAGCAGTTCTCAACCAGAGGTCTGGGAAGCCATGGGCAGGTTTCAGGGGGTCCACCAAGCAGGGCCAGCATTAGACTCATTGGAGCCTAGGGCAGAAAGCTGAAGCCCAGATCCCTGAGCTCTGTCTCCTGGGGCTGAAGTTGAAGCCTGAGCAACTTAGCTTTGTGGGGCTTGTTGTGGCATGGAGTCCCAGGCAATTGCCCTGCTTGCTACCCCCTAACACCAGCCCTGGCTTTTATCCGCAGAAAAGGAGTTTTTATAGCATATTGGGGCGGGGGGGGGGAGAGGGGAGGCTCAGAAAGAAAAAGGTTGAGAACCCCTGCTCCAAAATACACGCACAATCCTCTGGGATAGAGAGAGAGATAGCCTGGTGGTTAGGGCACCCATCTGGAAGGTGGGAGACCCTGTGTCCCTGCTCCAATGACTTACCACCACCTTTTCCCCTGGTTGGACTTTGAATGGGACCTGATCTGGTAGGTGTGGTCAGAGCATGACTATTGGATCGAGGCCTTCAGGTAAGATAAGCAGAGGAGTGGCTATCTTCCCCTAGTTTGTGGATCATGCTGAGGTTCAGGTGGCCAGGTGCCTAGTGTGAGGCAGCACTGGACATGCCCAGAAGTAGAAACTTAGGCCCCTAGGGAACTTTTACCCCAACAATGTAGGCACCGAGTTTAGGTATCTATAGGGTAAGGTGATAGCTAAGTGGAGGTTTTGTGGATCACAGTGACTCTTAAATTTGGGATCTAGATGTCTAATCTGGGCTTTGGGCACCTGTAGTGGGGCAGCTACCCCACTCCAGCAGAACAGGGGTTAAAAGCGGTCCTGGAGAGGGCTGCAGCTGGGATATGCAGCGAGAGCAGCGGAGGGAGTAGCTGACCACAGGTGTGGTAAGCTCAATTAGGGCTCAGCTGGCCCTGATAAGAGGGCTCGGGGCCAGGAACTGATGAAGTCTCACTCCAGCCCTAGAGAGAGAAGGACTTAGCTGCCTGGGAGCTCAGGGTACCAAACATAGAGCAGTGCTAGGAAAGGGCAAGAGGAGCTGCGGAGATCCAGCCTGGTAAACCACCAGGCTGCAAGCCTTGGTGAAGGCCTACAAAGATACTGGGGCTGCAGAGGGAGGTGGTCCAACTTGGTGGTCTATCATTTGCCAGTAATGAGTGGCCATTACAGATGGCAGTCTGCCCCAGTGAATAGGGGCTAGATGATGACTCTCAGTAGCTACTGAGGCAAGGTTGGGATAGAGGGTTGGGGGTTCCCCTGGGAGGGGAGACCCAGAGTGTGGGGATTGCTGGGGGGCAGAACCCCTGGGTAAGGGGCACTGGGGTCTGGAAGGGACATAGGGCTTAAGGCAGGTGAGACATTGGCCAGAAGGAGGAGCTCTGGAGCTGGACAAGAGCTAATTCCAGGGATGAGCAGTGGGAGGTGCCGCACTGGTGAGTCTGTATGCTGCTACAGCACCTAAGTACACTTGTAGGTCTGGAGCTAAGTGAGTCTGATTAACTTGTTTCTATTAGATCACTAACTTAATAACACTGCTTGATAGTTCAAAACTTTATGTATTTCACTATCTCTTCAGTGGTGCCCATCCTGAACTTTAGGTGCATTACAACCTACTGAAAAATAAAACCAGTTAACAATGAAACAATCAGAACTTCAAAAAACCCTCCCAGCCAGCAGGCCCAAACACTGATAAAACTGCTATTTCATTCATTCCCTCCAAACAGCCAGTCAGCTCTCCCCACAACCGGTCCATTTTTAGGTATCTGACCTTTGTCCCTCCCCTGGACAGTTTCTTTTCTTCTTGGGGTTCTGACCATGACAGCACTTCCATTGGAGAAGATCCAGATTAACATATTCTTAACACCCAGGGAATTGATTCTTCCCTCTGTAACACCAGTTTTACACTCCTGTAACTCTGCTGAAATCAACTGAATTTCAGCAGTGCAAAATTGGTAACAGAGTGGAGAATCAGGCCCAGGTCTTCCACATTCTTTTGTTGTAAGGGTTGAGCATTCTGATTCGGTTGCTGTCAAGGTTCCTGTTCCCTTTAGCTCACATCTGCTTGGGTTTTAGTGCACTCCTTTAGTCTTCCAGCTCCCATTTTAGCTGGCCAGTCTTACCTACTTCTTGAAGCACCACCTTCTTTTCATTTCTAGGTTTCCTGATCCCATTGTTGCAAGCAGCTACCTGCATTTCCATTTTAGCTGCCTGGACAATGGCAAATTGGCCTTCTAGTACTTGGCTTTATATCACTTCTACATTTATGAAATGGTCTCAGATTAGATAGCTAGTAGCCCATGGCTAAAGACACCAGGTAACTCCCTTCTCTCCCTCTGTTCCCTACTTTGGAGAAAAGTTTCTAAAACCGTTTGGGGGGGGGGCAGGAGGTTCACGACAGTTTAGTGCCTGTTGGCGGGCGTTCTTAAAGTGAGTTCTATTCTGAAAAGGTAATGTGTGGTTTAAAAAAAAATTCCATATCAGTTGTGGATGGTTTACAAATAAAACAATGCATTCTCTAATTGTTGGCCCTATAAACTCCACTGGGGTCTGGGAGTTAAACTGGGTTCTTTTCTTTTTGCACATTATCGCCAGGTTCTGCATGTTGGCTTGTATCCTTAGTGACCCTAGTGCAAGCTCACTGCCTTCAGTGTTCAGTTAGTTTCCCATGTCCTCATCCTCATGAAGCAGAACCAGTAGCAAGTTGCACCCAGGACAGCAGAGGCAGATGAAGACATCACAGGCTGCTGCTGTTCAGTATCCGTTACAATCCTGGCCTCAGTGGAATCCTGTCAGGGCTTAGATTCCATAGTACAAAGGCCTTTATGGATACTTAAGATAGATATAATCTACACATGGGGTAGCAAGAGGAGAGTAAAACCTGCTCTCCCATCCTTTAAAATATCTTGTAGCCTGGGGAAAATTGGGAGAAGCACCCCCATCCCAGGCAAATGCTTTCCTGGCAGCAGGACAAACGAGCACAAACAGGTGGAGTCTTTCATCGTGTGGCTGAACATAATTTACCTATCTTAAACCTCCTTAAATCTAGGGACCAAAGCCTATTCAGATTCCTTCCATAGTGTCAATTCCATGTCTTTTTGCAAACATGCCAAGCCACTGTCAAGATGTATAATGGCTGTAGTGCTTATTTAAGGTTTATCCTCCAACATCAAGACTTTCGTTGGCGTTTGATGATCAGGGGAAAAAGATTATAGAGGACTTAATATTCAGGACAGAGAGGGAGGTTTTATCTGCAAATCATGAAGCTAAGAGTGAATTTAACTCTGCTGCCTTGCATAGGCACGTGACAGTTGTAGGGGCTTTCAGTATGTGATCTTACACCACAGGGCTATGTAGATATTTTATGTATGTAACAGGCATAGTATAATGTATACTCTGTTGCAAGGCTGACCTAAAATCTGCCTGTGGTCTCCAATCTACACTGTAAATTCTATGTCAGCATTAGATGCATTAAACAATTGAGGGTTTTATTGAATTAAATACGAAAATGGTTAATTCAGTCAGTACTGTAGCCCCTGTAATTGAATTTGATTGTTTGTTTATTTTATAGTGCCCCAAATGTTTATTTACAGCATGCTGCAGACTTTTGTATCAAAACTGTGTAACTGAATAATAGAAAGAAAAGGAGGACTTGTGGCACCTTAGAGACTAACCAATTTATTTGATGCATCCAATGAAGTGAGCTGTAGCGCATGAAAGCTTATGGTCAGATAATTTTATTAGTCTCTAAGGTGCCACAAGTCCTCCTTTTTTCTTTTTGCGAATATAGACTAACACGGCTGCTACTCTGAAACCTGAATAATAGAAGTAGCCAAGAGGGTGCTGGGAGTTCTTGTCACTTGACTAGCAAACAATTGGGGCTTTTGGCCCTTGCAAAAATGTGGATGCAGTTTGGGCTTACAGAGCAAGGTCAGTAGCTAAATGTTAAAAAATCAGCAGTGCAATAGTCAACAATACTTTGATAGTGAAATTTGTAGATGATCACACTTCATTGTGTCAGGCTGTTCAGACAGAAGTGGATATTGATTTATACTTGATTCACATTTGGAACATTTTTTGTCACAACCAGACAGGCTAGAAACTTTGTTCTAAATGAAACTTTGGATTTTAGAGCCCAAGTGAGCAACCGAAGGTTTATTCTGCAACGATTTTTTTTAAAAGTAAGTTTCTAACCCTCATGGTTACAGAGAAAAGCTGGAAAATGAGCCTTTAGGATTCATAAAAACCAGAAGGCAAATGTAAAGGATCCCAAATTCATTTTTACTTATTAAAAATCGCATGGTTTTTAAGCTAATGTCATGATTTTTTGGGGCGGGGAGGGACGGAGGCAGCACTGACCCGTGGTTTTTGAATGCTTGGGGTTGGAAATATTGCTGCCTTCCTGCTCTCTCACAGCTCATGCAGTAGAGATACCTGACGCTTCAGAGGTGTCCCAGGTTTGATCCTGGCCAAGGATGAGTCTGTGTTACACTTGCCTAGTGAGCCCCGTGATTACTCTACTCTCGGTGTAATTACATCTTATTGCCACTTGAGGTCAGCAGCTGCTGAGAAAAAGCCATCAAGTTAGCAAACACTATCTTGCTTTATTACTCCATTTTCATTTACTTAGACTTCATGAAGATGAATGTGTTCTTCACACCCATCCATCCGTTAGCATTGTAGTTCTGCAAAAGCAGAGGACTCCTTTTGTAGGAACACAAACTTCAATAAGTATGCTTCCTGCTGAGTCCACACGGAGCCATGTCCTGGGGAATGGCGCTATGGAGTGCGGGCTGGCTTCACAGAGCGGTGTTGGTCCCCACAGTACTGGAGGGTGTATGATGTGATGGTGGTGACTCAGGACCTAGTCCTAGTCGTAACACTTACATGATGCTCTTCATCACAAGTAGGTGTTTTAACGCCAGCATCGTGGCCCAATCTCTGCTGTTTGTTTTTTTTTTCTCCTTTTCCTCCTGTGCCTTCATCTGGTGAATCGTTTTTCGTTTCCTGGCCGAAGTCGCTGTGTAGTATTGCTCGTCAATACACGCTGCGCTCCATCCCAGAAAGGTTTGTATTTTCAGTGGTGTGAAATGATCCCCCTGCATGACTGATGCCAACCGATATTTCTGGAGAACCTTTCCTCCAAAGATCTCTAAGCACTGGACACATTTAACAAACGGTACATCTGGGGAGCAGTGTCTTGATCACCGAAATGAATCGGGGGAAAATATAGGCTAAATATTAGGAAATGCTTTATAGCTAGAAGAACAGGTAAGTCAGAGGAACAAACTGCCAAATGAGCTTATGGGATTGCCAGTGCTAGATATTTGTCAAGGCTTTGTATATGCACCCATCTATCAGAGATGGTTTAAGGAGAGTGAAATCAGTCTTACCCCAATGCAGGGATGTTGACTGAATGAGTCACTTTAGGTATATTTCACCCCCAAGTAATTATTTTAATGCTTTCCCACCTTACCCTAACCAGAGATACAATAGCAGATATGGTTTCAGCACAAAATCATAAGAAAATATCCCCTTCCTCTCAAACATACCCCAAACCTAAATGAAAGAAGGAACATGTGATAGTCAGAAAGTAGAGCCAAAATCAGTGACCTTTATTTTAACAGCATCTTTCAGCACAATTACAGAGTTACAAGGCTGCAGAGAACAGAGTGGGAGTATAAAATAACAAAAATAAATAGAACAGGAGCCAAGGAGGTCAGCAGGAGTTGGCTGGAATCAGGTGGTGAAGGGCAGATGGAAGGTTCAGATTGGTCAAAGGCTTTATGATTCAGCCACCAAAGTTATGAATTCTGGAGAAGGGAAAATTTGTTTAAATTAAGAAGCATGTTATAGAGGTTCATAGCATCACCGAGACAGCAGGGGCAACTTCATTAACAACCTTTTACAATAATTGAATGGCTTATAAACCAAAATGAATCAGAGGGTCAGATTGTGGGTCAGAAAACCTCACAGTGAAGCTAAACCATTTTTGAGAAGCCAAAGAGGGAATTCAGGATATGTCAATCCACCCAGACTGCCCGTTGGTGCCCGCTTGGCCAGTCTCTTTAGCTGTGCCATACTCCTTAGTCACAAAGTCAATTTCCTTTGTGAACCCAACAGACATCACCTAAAAGGAAGAAGGCAAGCACTGGATATAAATTTTGTAGTGAGGTGGATTCCGCTCTGTCAGTGGCTGGCAGCACATCTGCAAATACATTAATCATGGCTATAGCCAGATATTTTCTAAAGTAATAGTTATATTGATGCTATTATTGTATATTGTCAACATAGCTCAAAGCTATTTATTTATTAAAATACATTATGTATATGAATAACCCCTATATTTTACATGTCTGTGAATGATTCCTATATTCCCAGTATATCACATTTAAGTATTCTAAACAAATTCCAGAGTTCTAATTATGTAAAACTTATTTTCACTTTATTTTGAAATGCTCTTTGGACCATCAGCAGACTTTCCCTGAACATTGCAGAGGACCCAGCACAAACCCTGTGGTATTTCATTGAACTACCAAAGGTAATCTCTGAATTTATTATAGACTAATCATTTCTCTCTCCAAACTGGTAATGCATTATTTTGGGACACACGAGTGCAAAAGAGAAACTCATCAGAACATTTTTTACCCCCTCCTGATTTTTCTTTCAGTGTTGTGTGTGTGGTTTTTTTTTTTTTTAACTTGAGCCAACAAATAGTGGATTTGAAGTCTGAACATATTTCATGACAGAGTTCTGAGAAAATGACTGGTGGAATTAGAAGTATTCCCAGAACCTCAGCTGGAGTGGAGCGTGAATACATGTACTAGATAAAGATTGTGATCTACCTGAATAAAAGTTTGGCTCTTTTTTCCAATCTTTTCCCTGGAGAACATGGCTTCTGACATCACAGGCCTAGCAGCATCAGGCAGCTAGAGGAACTGAAGGGTATGATTTATTTGTCCAATAGCACATAAGAGGTCAAAAAATGACCAAGTACAAACCTTTCTTTTTTTGGTTTTCTCTTGTGCCCTGGGAATCTGAGCATGTGGTGGTGGTGATGATTTCCAGCTGAGGGACTGTGGAAGGCTAGACTCACCTGCCCTGAAACTGACTGTGGCCTCAGTAGCATTCCCCTTCAGTCTGGGAGATGAGGTCTGGAGGATGGTCACCCTCCTGGGTAACATGGACCTGGGCTTGGAGGTTGTTCTGGTCCCTCAATTTTGACTGGATCCAATGAAAGATGAAGGGATTCAGTACCTCTCAAGAGACAGGTCAGCACCTTGCAGGAGTAGGCCCCGTGTTTTCAACACTTCTAGATTGGCAGGCCAGCCCCAAAATATAAATCTTGATCCATTTAGCCAGAAGTATGGATAGATTATTGGAATAATTCCTGAATTGTGTGTGGAAGCAGAGATGAGCTCTGAACAGGAGATCTGAGAGATCATTCCTAATCTGACACATGATTCTGAAGGAGGCTCCATAGGACAGCTAAGATGGAAGCCTACAATGAAAGAACTGAGGAACAGGTGGACCTGGCATGCTCAAATAAATCTTTAGAAGGCAGGAATGCCAATCCTTCATCTCTCAGAACTGTTATGGGCTGCTGGGAACTAGACTGAGGGGATATCCAATTCATTACCATCATCTGTAAAAGGCTGGATCTCCATAGTCAGCTAATGATCAGGGTGGCGTTTGAAAACTTGACCCAAGGGATGGACCTGGGGTGAAGGAGGACAATTCATTTATTAGAAAAAAAAATCCAGTGTTTCTGTAGCAGAAAATATAGCATCAAAATTGAAAAATACCAAAGCTAAGAAATAGCTGTGGGAGTTCCAGCTGCTAAGGCTTTCATGGTTGGTGAATCAGGCATATTGTGAGACAGGGCAAAGTGTCTCAAACATGTCGCTTATCACCATTTCTCCTTGCTCTTTTGCTCTGTCCCTCACAACAGGTAAATTGCCACACGTTCCACGCCTCACTGCTGCAGCAGTTTGCTAGTAGAATGAGGCTTGGGAGGGAGGAGAGCTCTGGAATGTTGCTTGGTGGGGGTGTTGGCCAGAAGTGTGCAAGGAAAAAGAATCAGGGTCTTGATTCCCTTCGCACTTACACTAGGGTAAATCCACAGTAACTCCACAGAATTCAGTGGACTTTCACAGGTGCGAAACTGATGGGAGAGGAGCCTTGGCTGAGGAGATACTCCAGATTGCTCTCATAGAATAGGTCTGCTCGCAGGCATCGCTTCCCTTTTTTTTTTTTTTTTTTTTTTTTTTTTTTAAATGTTGGCCACACCATTAATTTTAAGAGATGCCAACACCCTTCTCTTTCATATAAGCCAAGATGAGTCTGAAACATTTCATAAGTAGAGGTTTCTTTTAACTCAACTGGGATTGCTCCTGTTTCGCAGCCGTGGAGTTATCACGTTGGCCAACCAACTATGAGCATCCTTACAAGGATCTTCAGATGACTTGACTCCTGTAAATTGCACTCCTGTCTAGATCTCTGGGAACCGAGCCACTGATTTGAGTGGGACTGGAAAGGCTCGGTCAGTAATAAAGCATGTGAAAGTATCTGAGATTTATGACCTAGAACCCTGAGTTCAAGACGGCTGCTAGTAATCAGCAACAGCTCGCTTTGCTCCTATGTCACTGTGACGTATCAGGGCCTGATAACTTAAGAGAATTTAGCCTGGAAATAGGCCCATAGACACTGTTCTACTGGTGTGCCATGGTCAGGCAGCTGAGCATATCTTATTTGTCACCTCTCTCATTGGGTAATTTTGTATGCCATCCCTTCTATTTCTACCCTATAAACTGTGAGATCATGTTAAGTAACCTCACTTTCACTTGTATTTTGCATACCATTTGAAGACCACACCTTTATAAATCCAAGAGAATGGATAATACTAAGACAGGACTATCTGAAGTTAAAATTGAGATGTTTCCAATTTTCACCCTGTCAAAGAGGCTGTCAGGATGATGGGAGGTTACAAAGTGATTTTCTACTGCTGAGCTGGCATAATGATCCAGCTAGAACCGCCCCCCCCCGCTTCCACCTCCTTTCTTATAATGGAGGGAAAGGATTCATTCAGACCTGCACAACTTCATATCTGTTCCAATGAGCCTCGGTAATGTGGAGGAGAGAAAGGAAAAGGAAAGGGAGAAATGCAGTCTGTGGATTATTTTGACAAGAAGTTGCCAGCAAGAGCAAAATATCGGTTTCTAAATTTCTAGCCATGCTGTGGACAAAAATGTGCCCCTTTCTTGTAAGCCTGATGCTATAATCTTGATGGTTAATGAAGTTAAATGACCGGTTTCCCTATCTTCCCTGTGAAGATTGTCGGTGGGAACTTGGATAGACAGTGAGGCTGCACAATGGACTTACTCAACACTGAATGTTAAGAATTTGCTTTGCTAAGCCATCAGAAGTCTTGCATCACGTTCTCATTTAAGTGAAACAGGATTTTTTTAATCAAGGAGAAATGCTGCTCTTCAGCTTCTGCTATGTCTCTCTCTTCCTGCCTCCAAATTCAGCTCCTGTAAACTCTGAGGGCCTGATCCTGAGCCCATTGCAACCAATGGAAATACTCCCCCTGACTTCAGTGAGGGTTGGAGGGGGCCCTTTATCCCTCCCCCCCGTGTGAGTGCCTTTGCTATCTCCCATCCTGTGCTAAATCTGGGTTTCTATGAATTCCTGCTCCCTCTAGTGTTGGGACTCAGCTTCTGCACCAAGGAAGGTACCACAAATTTAGTAAGCCCTGAAATGTAACTAAAGTCCTAATCTGCCCTCCACAAGGTCACAACTGGCAATGAAGCCTATGGTGCTTATACCTCTGTACTAGGGGCAGAATTTGACCCTCCTGAAACCACCTACCATCAATGCCGATTTTGCCATCGCCATCCTTATCTCCAGCAACCAGGAGCGCCTTGGTTTCTTTATCAGATAGGTCTCTGCCATCAGGGGTGAAGCCCTTCAGTACAAATCTAAAGAAAAGGCATGGGACAAAGAGAAGGCTGGGTCACTAGGGTTTAACGTTCCTGGTTTTTAGAGATGATGAGCAGTGGTGTTGACACATGCAATTGAACCCAAAGGCCTGGCCCCTGTTGGCGACCTTCTTTATCACACAGAACGAGTGCTCTCACCTGGAATTGTTTGAGATGGAGGAGTTGTAGTTAGATTACAGATCACTCACATAAAAGTTAGATACCTTTCTCTCGACACACATTTGATCCTACTTTTAACTGTTTACTCCCCCTGCTGAGCCATGCAAACAACCGGACACTGCCCAAGACAGGGCAATTAGAAGTCTGAATGGGACTGCGTTTTCGGGTGTGTTTCACTCAGATGAAAATATGAACACATCCTCTTAATGTAAGGACAGAGGGAAGACTTGACCTACTTACTTCAACTCATCTTCCTCAATGAAGCCACTTTGATCTTTATCAAGAATGTGGAAAACCTTCTTTACATCTTCCTGGCTCTTCTTTTTCAGCCCCATGATTTCAAAGAACTTCTTGTAGCAGAAGGATTCAGCAACTGCGGGAGAAGAAGAGTGAGGCTGGGTTAGTTGTAGGCTGGTTACTGAGGCACATTGGTATAGATATTCCTGGTTTTCTCTCCCTCTGCCACAAAGAACCTGCCTTCTTAATCCTACCCCTAGAGGCCACAAGGTCAGGGCCCCGTTATGCTAGGCCTTGTATATAGACAGAGCAATATGCAGTCACTGCCCCAAAGAGCTTAAACTCTGAATAGACAAAGGGCCAGAGACAGTGCCCCCACTGTACAGAAGGGGGGAAGTGGCTTACTCAAGGTCACCCCAAGAGGCAGTGAGGGAGTTGGGGAATTAAACCCAGGCCTCCTCCCTTCCTCTCCAGTGCCTACACTGCCAGATGTCCCAAAGAGGAGTAAGAGCATTCACCTGAAACCTGAACTGGAGTCAGACTGTACCGAACATATTTTTAAAACTTCTCCTTTTGGAAATCAGAGTTCTGCCCGGCTCAGCCGTGCAGGCTGACTCGAGAAGACCTGCCTCTAGTTTATGGTGACATCTCCCATTTCGTCATTCCCCACACCTGGCTTCAAAATGTCAAGTGGAGCATTTTAGGAGCCAAAGGGACAGGCAGAAGTAGTTTGTATTCTGGGGCAGGGTCGGGGGGACTGCTGTGCTGCATGGCCCCTGCAAGATCATGTGCTGCACAAGTAGGGGGGAAAGATGAGGTTATCTGGCCCACTTCTCCCTTCCCTCACCAGCACCTCCACCCCTAGGGAGCCCTATAACAGTGGGGGCTGGAGAGATGTCAGGGGAAATCAAAGTGCAGTAGGCTGCCCTGTTTGCAAAGCATCCTTATCCTAGTAGCATCTCTGGGTTTACAGCAACATAAGGGGGTTTGGGCGCGTGGGAGCTGCTTGAGTCCGGAGCCCTAGTTAATTCCACCAGGGGCAACTTTGTGGCTGTCCTAGAATCATGGAGGCAGCTGCCGCAGCGAAGAGAGCGGGGCCCGATGTCCCGTCAGCTCCGGGCTGTCGAGTTTCCCGGCTGTGCGCTCTGTGTGTGGGGGGGAAGGAAGTAAAAAGAGGCTCCCCCCTTTGCAGGCTGGAAAAGGGAGTTTTTGTTGGGTGGGCGTGGATCGTGTTCATCCGAGAACACAGATCCCGACGCTTGCCCGGCAGAAGCCCAATCCGCAGATGCAGCGGCGTGCGGTTTATTTGGGGGGTCACCTGTCGAACGCTGGCGGAGAGAAACGGGGGGAGTTTGAAACGGGAGGCATCGATCTGTGCCTGAAGTAAGGCGCACTGCAGCCATCTGTCCTGCGGGAAGCTTCTGCAACCCAGCAGGCTGAGCCCACTCTCTCAACTCCTCTTCAGCCTGAAAAGTAAAAACCCCGAACAGGACAGACCGCAGCAGTTGCGTCTGCCAGTGAAACAAGAATCGAGAGCGCTGCAACGCTGGGGACAGGATTTGGGGGCCGGGGGGTCCCCCAGGTTCTGTTCCCCCCCCCGGCATATCCTTCCCTAGTGTGGTTACAGCTTTGTTCCGTTTGGAAATATCTCGTGCCTAGGAACCGAGTCTGTCTGCTTTCCTACCTACTTCTCCTTCGAATGAATGGAGCGTTTCACGTCTCCAGTGGCCCGGGGAAGTTTGCAGGGGACACAGCCCTGGGTTTAATAAGCCCGACATGCTCACTTTGCACGTTTCTCCCCATCCCCATCGGATGTTTTATCCAGCCGGCTCCTCTGCCCTTCCCCGAGCGGAGCACAATTGCACCGCAGCCCCGCATGGGGAGAGAGGAAAAGCCACTCACCTGAAAAGGCTCCCACAGCCGCCTTGATCTCCTCCGTGCTGAGCAGGTCCGACATCGCCATCCTGCCGCTGGGTGAAGGGAGAGGCGAGTGCGAAAAGATTAAACAGTGCCTCTCTCATCATTCCTGCGCATATGACCCAAGCTGCAGCGCCGGCTGGGGACTGCACACCGGGAAGGGCTGGACCCGTGCCAGCGACCGCTCTCGAGGGGGAAGGGTCGCTAGCCGAAGTGGGCTGTGGAAACAAGCACTCTGGGGCACGTGCGTGTCGGTGTGTGGATGGGGGCTGCGGGGGGGGGGTGGTTCTCTGGAAGGCTGCAGACTAAGCCCCGTTGGAGCAGCGCCAGGGGCCGATCTAGGCTGGCAGAGGAGTTGTGTCAAGGGCAGACTCCCGGGTGCAGCGGGACAGAGCGAGTGGTGCAGCGCGGGGAAATCAGACGTGCGCTGTCCCGGTTCCACACGGCGGCGCGGAGCACGGCACTGCAGCAGGCGCCCCGCCTCAAGCCGCGCGCCAGCTGGGGTGGGGGAGCGGATGGAACTTAGCCTTAGCTGGAGACGCTTCTCCCTCCCGCCCCCCCCCCGGCACCTTTCAGCCCTCGGCTCTTTGGGAGCCCCCCGTCTTAACCCGCCCCCGGGCTGAATTCTTCACCCCCGCCCCGTAGCTGACCCACAGCCCCGGTCTGACGCCCAACACGCCAGACACGAGGGCAGCAGGGTGAAGCTGGGGGTGCCATAGTAACTATGCTGATGTGCGGTCCTGCGGGCGCAGGCTGCTCAGACTTTGGGCTGCGCTGCTCAGTCACCGCTGGGAGCAGCCGGCCCAGCCGCCCGGGAAGTTTGTCTGGATTGCCTGGTAAGCGACTTGCCCATTGCTCTTCACAGAAATGATCCACCCGACCTCCCTCCTCTGCCACGCAAGGTGCCGGGGGCACGAGGGCAGATCCGTGCGGGAGGAGCCGGGGGCGCTGAAGCGTGGGGACACTGGGGCAGATCCGTGCGGGAGGAGCCGGGGGCGCTGAAGCGTGGGGACACTGGGGCAGATCCGTGCGGGAGGAGCCGGGGGCGCTGAAGCGTGGGGACACTGGGGCAGATCCGTGCGGGAGGAGCCGGGGGCGCTGAAGCGTGGGGACACTGGGGCAGATCCGTGCGGGAGGAGCCGGGGGCGCTGAAGCGTGGGGACACTGGGGCAGATCCGTGCGGGAGGAGCCGGGGGCGCTGAAGCGTGGGGACACTGGGGCAGATCCGTGCGGGAGGAGCCGGGGGCGCTGAAGCGTGGGGACACTGGGGCAGATCCGTGCGGGAGGAGCCGGGGGCGCTGAAGCGTGGGGACACTGGGGCAGATCCGTGCGGGAGGAGCCGGGGGCGCTGAAGCGTGGGGACACTGGGGCAGATCCGTGCGGGAGGTGCCGGCACATTGGCTGCACGTCGAGTACTTAAACCAAGGGCCGGGCTGTGTCGTGCCTTCCAGCACAGCTGCGGGGCCCACCCCCACCACTCCTTCCCGTTGAAGACAATGGGGTGGCTGCGCTGCCTAAGATTTTGAAGGATCATCGGGCCCAGAAAGGAAACAGGCTTCGGGAGAAACTTTGTTCATCCTCTCAATGACTCCTCCTCAGCTGCTTCCTAAGGGAACATGCCCCTCCCTGCCCCAAGTCCAGGCCTAGTTCTGGTAGAAGGCCACTGAGCGCACCTGTGCGTGTGTGTGTTAAGATATTGGGGTCCTTTTGTTTAACAAGGGCCTCACCTCACTGGAGGCCGGAGGGTGGGTGAATCTTTGGCCCCTTCTTGTCCCCATTTGTTGTATTTGCTCCTGGCAGAAGCCAGTCACTCCTTTCTCCGCAGGTGAACCACAGCCCCGCACCCAGAGGGCGCCTGGGTGTCTGGGTCAAGCCCTGAGCAGCTCTCCCCTAAGCAGTGGCTAAAGCGGACCCAAACAGCTCAGGGCTTGTGCCAAGCCTAAAGTGCAGCAGCGCGGGTCAGACTCAGTTCAGTTTTCCTGTCCTGTGAGCCGACCCGAGCGAATTCTCTCGCCTCCCCCCTTGCCACGAAGACATTTGCCAGGTCCATCGCAGCTGCATTTGGCCTCGAGTAAACATCAAGAGGGTGACAAAGTCTTCCCCGAAGTTGGCTTGCGGAGCTCCGTGCCCACCCCCATCAACCGCGCCAACCCTTAGCCCATGGCACGCCTCCCTCAGGTTTCATCCCAGCGACCCCCAGCCATTGAGGAGAAACAGCAAAATGCCCCTGACATGGTCTTCGGAATTCAGCAGGTGCTCACATCCTCTCCCCCTCACTTGCATAACAGAGAGAAGCCCCTGCTTGTGTCCTGTGGGAGCGGGCCCCGGTGGACAGGCCCTGGAGGTTCTCTCCCGTCGGCTGCAACCCACAAAGCAGGGGGTGCGAAAGAGTGGTTTCTTTCCCCGCCTTGCAACTCGGGCTTTCTCCCCCACCCGTGGCTGCGGCTCACTGGTCCCTGGAGTCATAGAACCTGCTTTGGGGCCAGGGTGCACCCAGGGCTAGCGGCAGGCAGGCAGGCAGGCAACACGCCCCACGATGTAAATATAAAGTAACAATAAAGCCACCACCACCAAGCAACGCAGACAGCACCTTGGCAACAACAACCAGCCGGCCCCCCCTCTGCCCCAGGTACAGCAGCTGCTGGGCAGAAACCTGGGACTCTCTTGCCAGAAAGGATGGAGCACTCTGCACAGCATCCAAACGGCTGCCCAAGGGGAGCTGAGGTCGAAAGAGCCAATTTCCTTTCTGCAACAGGGAGCTTTGGTGTGTAAGGTTTGCTAGCGGGTCTTGCGGGAGATGCTGTTGTTTGCACCACCCTTCCCTTTCCCCCCTCCCATTTCCCCCTTGCTTTCCCTCCATTTCTCCTGACTATGTAGTCATTTCCCCCTCCACAGGGTCCTGTCTCTCCTCCTCTGGAGTCTTCCATCTGCAGGCAGTTGGCTCTGAAGAGGGGCTCTCTGCTATCTCCCTTTACTGTTATTTATGGGGGGAGGGGGTCAATTTCCCCCTTTTTCCCCTCAGGCTGGAGTCCTGCTCTCCTGCTCTGCCAGGACGAATTGATCCTTGCTATGGAAGTGGGCCAGTTGTTCGCTACTTACCTTCTGAACACTCCCAAGTGCTGTGGGAAGGGCTGTTAGATTTGGAGGGGGCCAAAGGAGGTGACAGCCAGGCTGGGAACCCCACTTATATAGGCTCCTGGCCTTTTCTATTTTTGGTGGGTGATACCCCCTCCTCACCGGTGTCAGCTACCCAGGGACACACTCAGTATCACATTCACCTCCCCGCTAGCTAATCAAGGGGCGCTATTAATAATCCTTAGCACCCATCTTCCCCTAGCTCCCGAAACCTGTTCCCTTGGCAGACTGGCAAGCGACGCTTTTATTATGGAGTTTGTAGTGCTAAGGGTTCAGTTTGACATCTGGGGCAAATGGCTGCCTTAGTGATCGCCGAGAGCCCTGCTCAGACAGGGAGCCCCAGGTGAAAGGAGGCCTGCTGTATCTGGGAAGGAAGGGGTGGGAAGACGTACCCTGCTCAAGGAGGCATCAGAGACTAAGGGGAAGCAGGTTTAGGGATCCTGTAACTTTCTTGTCTGCTGCCTTGGCAAATCCCCTCTCCGTACAAGAGGCAATAAGGTCTTCCCCTCCCCAAAGCTGGCCTGCACTGAAAGTGTTACCACTTAACCCTGATTTCCTTGCTAAGGTGGAATCCTGCTCTCAGACAAGACTGAGCCACAGGGAATAATCTTCTGTAAAGAGACAAGGTGGGTGAAGTAATATCTTTTATTAGACCCACTTCTGTGGGGAGACAAGCTCTTCTTCAGGCCCCCTTTAACACAGAAGGGCCAGGAAATGGAGCTGTCTCATCTCAATCCACTGCCATCTTCTGGCAGGTGCTCATTACTACTGATTTATTGATTGCTTTGTATAATTAGTAAAATAAGAATAATAATTAAGTGGCACTGAGCCCCATGTGCCCTTCAGTATTTTGGGGAGGGCACTTCTCTTTGCTACTTTCATTTCCCCTGGCGTTTTTACAGGGGCTCGCTAATCACACTGATCTATCTGCTGGATGTTTGTTGCTGAAAAAAAGGCATGTCTTTTTTTTTATTTCAGGGCTTGTTAGCCAACTGCTCTCAAGTGCAGAACCAACACAGATTGCTCGGAAATGGTCAGACACATCAGTAACACATCTGAAGCTCTCCTCTGGGGAGTTATTTTCCTGGCGTGAGTGCTGGATTCCAGAGGGGAGGGAACATAACAGAGGTATAGGCAAGGTGACTGGACCTAAATACTGCATCAAAGCCCTCTAGTTTCTGCATCACTCTGGTGCTGGATGTGGTGGCATACTGGAAGTTCTCCAGCAGCTTAAGGCAATTTCAAAAGCGGGCATTGTATGGAATCAGCTCTGAAGCTCAGTCGAGTGTCCCTTGGGTTATTTATCACATACTTACTTTCTTGTACATGCCCTTGAATTTCCAGTCCACCACAGAGTTTAGTTCAGACAATGGTAGGATGGAGATGCTGTTATATTTTGGGGGTGATCCTGAACTCCTTGTTCTTCCCTCCAACACCCAGCTGCCCCACTGCCCTGGCTTTGGGTGGATGAGACGGTGTATCTAGTCATGTTATGAGCTAGCTGAGGTTTATGTTCTTGTATGTTTCCCTCAGGTAGGATGGCTACTAAAGCAGCTTGGTCCCACAATGTGCCCTTTGCTTAAACCTGCAATATGGAGTTTGTTGCTCAAGTCACCACTTCCTACCCGACTGATGTGGTAACAAGAGTAATGCTGGTTTGGGGATGGCAGCATCCTCTTGGGTGTTTGTAGGGGGCTCTATTCCCCCTCCTCTTGGCAGCTAGCAGGGCAGCCTTTCCCTCTTATTTTCTTCTTTTAACTGGTTTGAGGAGATGAGGGCTGTATGCCTTTCCTCCTGGCCTGTGGCCCTGCCTTTCTCCTCCCTTCCATCTGGCCTGATGTGTGGAAATGTGTGTATTTGTCCACCAGTGGGGACCGAGAACCCAGCAGCTAATGCAGAGCAAGTGGAGTGCTAGTCAATGTGATTGCCTTGTTTAGTCCAGCAGTGGGAAAGCCACACAGATTAGAGGAAGAGACTGAAATCCTTTCTTATCCGTGGAGGTGGTTCCTGCTGAAGCCTATTCACAAAAAGGGAAGAAAATCCACACCCCTCTGTCAGAAGACAGAGAGCGAGGACTCTGTCAGATGCTAGTTTACCTGACAATAGTTCATTAGCTAATATTTTTTCCACTTGGTGAGCTTGAGATGCAGACCCAGACTCTTCTGGGTCACCGCTATGAATCCAGCCCAGGTCCGGAGTCACTGAATCTTGTTAGAACCTGACATCTGATCAGTGAAAGTTTGCCTATATGAAATTAGTTGGGTAGAGATGGTGTCTCATCACACTAATCAATAGACATGCAGCTGCCACCGCAGCCGGCTGTTTCAGGAGAGATCAAGAACTGAGTAGGCCTTGGAAACTGAATTAGCTTTTCTCTTTTAGAGTATGGCTTCCTTGCAGAGTTAACTTGGGCTCTTACCGGGGTGCTTCCCCTGGGCTCCCTACTGTCCGCACACACCAACATCTGAGCTATGTTTGGAGGTGTTTTAAACTGAAGTTAACTGGCCCAGCTGAGAGAAACCCTCAGGGTCAGGACTGGTGCACATTGGTAGCTCATTAGAAAGGAAGCTTGAAGTGCTCCCTGCTCTATCCGTTATGTGGATAAAAAGAGACTTCAGTCTGCAGGGCTGCCAATCTGACACCTTTCCCTAACACCAAATTCCCTTTCTGATTGTTTGCTAAGTGACTCACACGATCACTTTCTTTGGGAGAATATTGCCCAGTTTTGTAGCCCTCACTGATGGGAAATGTTTCCTGCTATTCAGCTTAAATTTTCCTTTCTCATCTTTATCCCATTATTCCCACTTCTATCTCCTTGGTCTACCCTGAACAATTCCTCTCTCTCTGGGCATGTGTACCCTTCAGATATTTTTACAGACAGTTATGTTATCCCCCAGTCATCAGTCAGCCAAGCTATGCATAATTAGTTCTTTTTAATCGTTCCTCATAAATCAGTCCCTCTGGCCCTTTAATCGTTTTTGTTGCTCATCTCTGAACTCCCTCCAGTTTTGTCGGCATCTTTCCAGTACTGCGGTGCCAAGGATAATATAGGATTGCTTTACTCTCGGAGCTCGTGGGCTATCCTAACTATCTGTGGCAGTTTCCATCCTGCCCCCAGGAAGTAATCCAAGAATAATAAATCAGGTTGAAGTTGCTGGGGGTAGGGGCGCACATAGGACATAGTGACTGAGCACAATGCCAATTAGATTTGAAAACAATCCCCACAGGGATTGTAATACTTAAAAGAATATCTTGGATGTCTGTAGCACGTTTCAATTAAAAGGGTCTCAAAGCACTTTATAGGGCATATGCTGTCTGTAGGGATCACTTCACCCATTATTGAAATGCAGCTCGGTGCTGATCTGACCTATTGTTAGAGGAAGGGTAAGACTCTCCTAGATGGCACCATTTTCTTCTGTGTCCTCATTATGAGTCTTGAGCTGTATCCGTCCACTTCCCCCTACTCCTCATGAGGCTGCAGTCAGACTCACCCTCTCTTCTCTTGAGGCTCCAGCTGATTCTCTTCCATCTTCTTCCTATTTAAAAAAGGGAAAAATACAGTATTGCCACTCTTCCCAGCCCTCGTGAGCTGTCTGCCAAAAGGGTGCCCCATGCAGCTACACTGCTTGCATGTCCCTGGGACCAGCTCTGATGCAGCCACATCTGGGGTGCAATGTAACATCTTTTCTGTGCCAGAAGCTGTCTACCAATACCCTTTTTTTGGGAGGAGAAGTGAAGAATAATTTTAACTAATTCAAGTGCAATAGGAATTATTAAGTAGGTGGAAAGTAATTGCCTGACAGGGGCTTTAGGGCAAACACCCTTGCTCTTACAAAGAGTACCCTGGAATCTTTAATGACAACAAATGGGGTTTTGTATCTCATTCGAAATACACATTGGAGTGCTAAAGGATGTTAAGCTTTAGCCTAAAAAGGAGTAAGCAAAATGCCCCACGGGTATTGGGTGGAGTAGGTGTGGGAAAGCCCACTCTGGTACGTGTGCATGAAATAGGGAAGGATCCGTTTAACAGACTGTGCATGAAATGTATCCCAATTAAAAGAAATCACCCATTTTTCAGAGCCTGCTGTTTGAAAATACATAGAGTGCAAAGCTCTTTTTCTCACCAGGAATAAACTTTCAAATTTGTTTCTGTATACCAGTGTTCTTTGCTGAGGTGTGATATCTTCTCCTGTGAGCATAAGCTCACGAAAGCTTATGCTCTAATAAATTGGTTAGTCTCTAAGGTGCCACAAGTACTCCTTTTCTTCTCCTGTGTGTGGGCACACGCATATTTTTGCACCACTACTTTCTGACTGAAATATGTCAATCTTTTCGTGTATACCAATTATCTCTATGATTTGTTTGTATGCCTTGTTACCCGGTACTGGATGTCAGACCTGCTCAAATATTTATTAGTTTCTGTTACGTCTTGTCAGTCCATGGAACAGTTCCTTTATTTTACCTGCTAGAACTCTATAATCCTTGAATCAAAGTTTGTGAGTTCTAGTCTCTGAACCCGCTTCTGTGAAAATTGACTCAGAATCTAGCAACTGTAAATGGATATTTGATGCTGGAACTAGGTCACCAGCAGGCCACTCCAGCGACGAGATCTGGGACCTTTGCTGCTCTTAACATACTGTAAAGGATGTGGAAAAGCAAGGGAAAGGTCTTGAGAGGTAACAGCAGAAGGAGAGAATACAAACCAAAACCAGTGATAACCATTTCTATATAAGCCCCTGGTGAGAGCTGGGTTCAGCTCACTAATCAAGAAAACAAAAAAATAGAGCCGAAGAAATAGATCTGTGTGTCATAAAACCTCCCAGAAACTCTCAGCTGGATATCTACAAAAGCAAAAATGGCTGTTAGCCCCAGTGGGAAGCCCTGAGCCCCAGGTTAGGGGAATGGAAAGAATCAGTTTTTTCTATAATAGGTAGTTGCATCTATCAGGCAGTTGTCGTAATTGCCACTGTGGTGTTATTCACACTGGGGTGGACAAACCCATATAATTATTTCCACAGGGGTTTATATACCGGTATAAACTAGCTCAGCAGAAAGGTGGCTACATTACCTATCCACACTTACACTAGGCTGGGGAGATGGGAGAACTGAATGGATTTAGATCAGGGTAAATGGCCTTCAATGAGACTTACCTTCAGTTTTAGCAGTCAGGGGTCTCGTGGTTATCTGGATCCCCAGACTATGTCCCCCAAATTTGGATTATGAGCATGCTTCCAAGTGGAAGGAATCTGGTTTTTGTAAAGATTTGCAGCTAATCAGATGTTTTTTGTCTGCTAACTCAAAGTGCAAAATGAAATGTCTTTTAATAGTCAGAAGTTTGTACAGGACTCATGTAGCTCCAGCTGTCCTGGGGCCGGGACGGAACTGGGGGAGGCAACATGGTGATGATCCCAGAACTTCATTCTGGGTTTTTTCCTGCCAACATATCATGGAAAAGTGCTGGCTAAGAAAGTCTATAACTAGCCTCAGACAGGGAGTGAGATTCTGTCAGCTGGTAATTTAAGTGGCAATATTTCATTATCTAATGGTTCCCCGCCCCCCGAGGCTACAGGATACAGACCCTGCTATCTTTTAGGTCAGTAGTTTGAATCCAGCCCTAGACTATAGTAGTAACTAAAAGTCATTACTCTGTTCAGTTCAATGGGCTATGTGAAATGAGCTGGAGGGCCTCAGCCCAGTTGCTTATGGACAAATGTCCACATCACAAAAACAGCCACCTGGTTTGACCCTAATTGGGTATCTCAGTGGAGAGTTCAAGGACTGAACAGGCCATGTACTGTGAACTTCCTTCACTCCTTGCTTTTGTTTCAGCAGCTCAGACGGTAGGGGGCAACGAGTGAGGGAGGCTTACACTGCTGCTGCCCATGCTGGACTGGCTGTAATGCCAGAGGACCTCAATCACCATTCAAGGCTGCCTGTCCAGCACCATTCTTCCCTTCTTCATCTGGGAGGCCTCCAGGTGAATCTCAGACTGGAGATTTGAAATCTTCAGCAGCATCCCTCTGATGCCCTTTCTTCTGATGAGATGTTTTGTCCAAGAGCAACTCCTTGTTGTCTCAGTATATTCACTCCTAGTCACCCAGTATACCACAATTCCCCCTTACAAAGCTTTGTTAAGCAACCCTTCCCATAATCCCTCCCTACTCCACTCACACCTCAACTGTGGGAAAATCCATTCTTCCCAGGCACAGGAGTCTACGACTTAGTAGCTACATTTTTACGCCCCCCCCCAAGACTCACAATATTATTTTCAAAAGATGACACCGCTTTATCAGCTGCCCTATAGAGCTCTACACGGCCTTGCCTCGAGCCTGCACCTTGAAACTGCCTCGCCCTGTAGACCTACATTTGCTTCTGCCCAGTAGCATCATCTCTCCTTTTTAAGTGGCAAAGAGGACTCTTTGCCATTTTTACAGATCCAGACTAACACGGCTACCCCTCTGATACTTGTCTCTTTTTAAGGGAGTTTAGTGTCGAGTATCTCCCAACAGAAGTTAACGCATTGCCATGCCCACCAGAGACATCCTCCCTTTTAGTTCTCCTGCCAGAACCACCGTTTGTGAACCTCCCTGGACTAGATAAGGTCCTTATACAGCCACCCCGTTAGTAGGGCCTCAGTACCTTACAATCTTTAATGTATTTATCTTTCCAACACCACTATTATCCCCATTACAGAGAAAGCCTGTGACTTGTGTAAGATCACTCAGGGAGCCTTTAGCAGAGCAAGGAATTGAACGGAGCCTCCTGAGTCCCAGACCCCCTACCAATGGATCATTCTTTCTCTCTTCTGGTGAGCTGAGTCATGGCGGTCACAATGCATGAACCATAGAAAGATAGCACCTCTTATGGGGTCACCCCCACTGCTTTCACTCTGAGTGCGTTGGAGGACCTCGTCTCATTGGTTAACCACTTCAGTAGCTGGTACATCACATATGAAGTGTCCACCTTCTCTCTCTTGAGGTGGGCCTCTTTTGCCTTTCTCAGGTGGAGTGGGGATTTGATTCTCTCTAGTTATTCATATTAGTCATTGTCATAAATATAAAGGGAAGGGTAACCACCTTTCTGTATACAATGCTATAAAATCCCTCCTGGCCAGAGGCAACATCCTGTTACCTGTAAAGGGTTAAGAAGCTCAGCTAACCTGGCTGGCACCTGACCCAAAGGACCAATAAGGGAACAAGATACTTTCAAATCTTGGGGGGGGGGGGGAAGGCTTTTGTTTGGGCTCTTTGTTTACAGGGTTGTTCTCTCTTGGGACTGAGAGAGGCCAGACAGAAATCCATCTTCTCCAACCCATCCTAATCCAAGTCTCCAATATTGCAACCAGTATAGGTAGGCCCGGCAAGGCGGATTAGTTTATCTTTTGTTTTATGTGACTTTTCCCTGTGTTAAAAGGGAGGTTTATTCCTGTTTTCTGTAACTTTAAGGTTTTGCCCAGAGGGGGATCCTCTGTGTTTTGAATCTGAATACCCTGTAAAGTATTTTCCATCCTGATTTTACAGAGGAGATTCTTTTACCTTTTCTTTAATTAAAATTCTTCTTTTAAGAACCTGATTGATTTTTCATTGTTCTTAAGATCCAAGGGTTTGGGTCTGTGTTCACCTGTACAAATTAGTGGGATTATTATCAAGCCTTCCCCAGGAAAGGGGGTATAGGGCTTGGGGGGATATTTTGGGGAAAGATGTCTCCAAGTGGGCTCTTTCCCTGTTCTTTGTTTAAAATGCTCGGTGGTGGCAGTATACTGTTCAAGGACAAGGCAAAGTTTGTACCTTGGGGAAGTTTTTAACCTAAGCTGGTAAGAATAAATTTAGGGGGTCTTTCATGCGGGTCCCCACATCTGTACCCTAGAGTTCAGAGTGGGGAAGGAACCCTGACAGTCATAAACCTGTATGCCATGGCAGTACCCAAAAGCCACAGTCAGGATGGGAGGATGTCTTTTTTCTCCTGAAAAGGAGAGGGTTTTCTTCTGTCTCGGGATGGGCTGAGCAGAGGGTTCTCTTTCAGGTTACATGCTATTAATGCTACACAGACACAAGACACACAGAGACACACGCACACGGGATAGGGAGATAGCTCATTGCCTGACTGCATTCTTTACACTGTGGGCATCCTTTATACTTCTATGGGTACAATCAGGTGACTTGCTCGCTGTTTGTCCTATTTCTTGAGTGACATACATTCCTGAGAGTGATACTTGGCCCGATCACATGGCTTTGGCTAGACCCCTGCTGTTGATTTTTCTACTCAGCATGGTTGGCGGGTGATGGGGGGAGGAGGGCAGTGAACTAGCATCTGTTTCTCTGAGTGTTGTATCGGGGTCTGTTCACCTGCCTGTTTATATGCTGTGTAGACTGTGTTTTGTCCCACTTCCCTTCCCAGTTCTGTGTCTGGTAGCTGTGGGGATATGGGATCGCAGAATTTCAAATTCCACATGCCTTCCCTTTTCCTTTCCTAGGAAAAAGTTAATACTATGCTGGGAAAAAAGACTGATAGCCTCAGAGAGAGAAATCTTCCATTGTCTGCAGAGCAGGAACTGTGTGGCCTCTGGCAGCACAAGCTTCCCCATACTGCTTCACCAATGTACCTTACCCTTGTCTTGCAGGGACCACTTCTAGATCATAAGATGGGATTTCAGTCTCCCTTGCCCTGAGGCTAATCCATCTCCCACTAAAGCCAATGGAAGTCTATCCGTAGTCTTTAATAGGAGTTGGATCAGGCCCTCAGTTATTGAGACTACCAACAAAGGGACTGATTAGCACCAACAGGTGTTTATTTTGTGATCAGAAGACCTGTCTGCTAGGAAGTTGGCCATTTTACATGGCCACTGAGCAACTTTTAGATAGCCATGACTTTTGACCTGGCTTGAATTTTGAACAGGTGACCTAGAGGTGAAAGGCCTGTATCCTATTCCTCTTTCTCTTAAATGTCCGTATTTTTTTCTAGGTATTTTTAACTGGAGAAGTCCTCTGTTGTACCTTGCCTGTTTTTGTGGCATATGCGGGTCAGTAGCTGTGCCTCTTCGGACATTGGGATGGCACAGAACTGCACAGTTCTGGAAGGTGGGGGAACATGACGGTGTCACAAAACCCAACCAATTCTTTATGTGGATTGTGTTTGTAATGTTTGTGTGAGTCTCTTTATGCCTCGCTGTCTGGGCTGAGAGCAGCCGTGGGGGTTGCAGAGGTGACAACTGTGACAGATGCTGCGTGAGAGAAAGAGAATACCTGAAGGTAAGTAATGGAGAGCAGACACACACACACAAAGATGTATACCACGTGTATGTATTGGCACAAACACCTCAAACGTGCACACAGCCATAGCACGCATCCCCTCCATACATGCACACAACTGCACCCGCCTGCACGCATACTCACCCTTGCTGTGTAGTATGGGTTCAAGTGGCAGATTGCTTCCTTGGATCAGTTTTCAGTGGTGAATGCTGTGTCGGTCTGGAATAGCTGAAAGCGCTCTGAGAAACCTCATTAGAAGGACGGGTCTCCTGGCATTTGGTAACTGGGACATTCGGTGGTTCGCAGCTCCACCGAACTTAAGTGCATCTGATACACTGTACATGGGATTCCAAAGTTTAATTTAGCTTAACTCTTGGCTGCAATCAACAGCTGATAAATTTAGTTGGGGGATTAAGAAATCTTTAAGACTAATAGCTCCTTACAAGGAGCCTAAAGATGGGAGAACAAAACACAGACATATTCTCAAAACCTGCCTTGAAAAGTGATGCACAATGCAGTCTTATCTTTGCAAAGTAAAAGGATCATTTTTGGGACTTTGCAGGAGACCAGCATGCTAACAGAAGGGCAGGGAAAGGGAGGTTTAGCAGAATGGACCTTTAAGCCAATTGTTTCCTTTGCAAATCTAGGCCAAGGACATTCTGAGTGGAACAAGCTGGATATAATAAACATTCTCCTCCCAAAGTTGCTCCAGATAGTAGTGTGCTAGTCAGCTCTTTCCTTCAGTGTCAGACTAACCATGACCGTGTTATCATAGAATCATAGAATATCAGGTTGGAAGGGACCTCAGGAGGTCATCTAGTCCAACCCCCTGCTCAAAGCAGGACCAATCCCCAATTAAATCATCCCAGCCAGGGCTTTGTCAAGCCTGACCTTAAAAACTTCTAAGGAAGGAGATTCTACCACCTCCCTAGGTAATGCATTCCAGTGTTTCACCACCCTCCTAGTGAAGAAGTTTTTCCTAATATCCAACCTAAACCTGTTATGTGTTATGTCAGGGATAATCTTACCTTTCTTGCCTATTGTAACACCTAAGCAGTCTGTCCTGTCTGGGGAATGTCTTTCTCCCCACTCCTTCTGGGGCAGCATGCAGATAGGTGTACATGTGTTTGTTCTCAGCAGAGCAGCTGTGTTCTCTGAACACTGCCTGGGTGTAGCAGCGTAGAGAGGGCGGGGGTGAGGCGGTGACTAGTACTGTGTGTATGCAATCAAATGTAAAGATACTCACTACATCAGCGCTAGGGAGGTTCAGCCAGACATTTCATTGGTAAAGGGACTTTAACTGATCAGCAAAAATAACGAGGAGTCCTTGTGGCACCTTAGAGATTAACAAATTTATTTGGCCATAAGCTGTCATGGTTAGAACCCACTTCATCAGATGCATGGAGTGAAAATACAGAAGCAGGTATAAATACATGAAAGGATGGGGGTTGCTTTACCAAGTGTGAGGTCAGTCTAACGAGATAAATCAATTAACAGAAGGATACCAAGGGAGGAAAAATAACTTTTGAAGTGGTAAGAGAGTGGCCTATTACAGACAGTTGACAAGAAGGTGTGAGTAATAGGGTGACCAGACAGCAAATATGAAAAATCGGGACAGAGGGTGGGGGGTAATAGGAGCCTACATAAGAAAAAGACCCCAAAATCGGGACTGTCCCTATAAAATCAGGACATCTGGTCACCCTAGTGAGTAACAGTAGGGAGAAATTAGTATTGGGGAAATTAAATTTAGGTTTTGTAATGATCCAACCACGCCCAGTCTCTATTCAGGCCTAATCTGATGGTATCCAGTTTGCAAATTAATTCCAGTTCTGCAGCTTCGCGTTGGAGTCTGTTTTTGATGGTTTTTTTTGTTGAAGAATTGCCACTTTTAGGTCTGTTATTGAGTGACTAGAGAAGTTGAAGTGTTCTCCTACTGGTTTTTGAATGTTATGATTCCTGATGTCAGATTTGTGTCCATTTATTCTTTTGCATAGTGACTGTCCGGTTTGGCCAATGTACATGGCAGAGGGGCATTGCTGGCATATGATGGCATATCTCACATTGGTAGATGTGCAGGGGAACAAGCTCCTGATGGCGTGGCTGATGTGGTTAGGTCCTATGATGGTGTCCCTTGAATAGATATGTGGACAGAGTTGGCACCGGGGTTTGTAGCAGGGTTTGGCTCCTGGGTTGTTTTTTTGTTGTGTGGTGTGTAGTTGCTGGTGAGTATTTGCTTCAGGTGGGGGGGCTGTATTTTCACTCCATGCATCTGATGAAGTGGGTTCTAACTCATGAAAGCTTATGCCCGAATAAATTTGTTAGTTTCTAAGGTGCCACAAGGACTCCTTGTTATTTTTGCTGATACAGACTAACACGGTTACCACTCTGAAACCTTTAACTGATCAGAAGGTTGTCTCTTGGAGGCCTCTGTGTTGCTGTTGTTTGCTATTTTTATTGTTTGACAGTAGTGCCTGGCGGTTGCAAGCAAGAACGGGGCCCTGTTATACTAATCATTGGAGGCCCCAATCCTGCACAGACTTACACCCCTGCTTAACTTTAAACACTGTGAATGGTCCCATTGAAGTAGGAGCTGGGGCCGAAACTATAAATGAGTGATTGTTCCATGGTTTGATTTTGTTTGTTCGTTTGCTTGTGTTAACTCTCAGTTAAACTTTATCTTTCTGTATCACCCAAAAGAGCAAGGAAAAAGGAGCTTGGTGAGAGGAGAGATGCTAAAAATTTATGAAATACTTAATGGGAGGGAGAAGACCAGCCAAACTCTTCCTATTTATCCTTAGCCAAAATAAAGGAGAGACACTTGATAAAAAACATTTCAATGTGCATAAAAGGAAATGCTTTTTCACACAATACCTAATTAGCTTGCGGAACTCACTGCTGCATGATACTGTTGCAGCATATAACATAGTGAGTCCTGAAAAAGCACTATACATTTATATAGTATATATAATATTATATAGTATACTATTCTGCCCTGACACTAGCTAAAGGTATCAAGCCTGTAGTGCATAAGCTGATCACCAGCAAGGGTAAGAAATTGCTGTATTGCAGAAATGTGCAGATGCATTTTGTTCTTAACCATGCTCTGAAACATCTGGCATAAACCACTGTGGCAAATGGGGTACCAGAGAAACACAATCGGTGTGCTTTGATGTGTCAAGAAGAGGGATACTGGAGTGCTTGCACCAAAAGCCTGTTCTGATGTAAGAATTCCTGTGTAATTAAACTAGCTGGTTGATTACATGGGTAACAAAGCTGCACTGGTCAGCCCTAGCAATGCTTTTTAACTGTGTGCAACAGTGACTTTTCCATAAGTGACCACAAAATGTCAAGAAACTTTCAGACAGTATCTCTGAAGTAGAAGTCCTACTCAACTGGACAGCTGGCTGATGCATGTATTGATGTCCTTATGCTTCTTGTTGTCAGATCAAAGTATGTTTGTGACCCTCTGCTGCTCTCCTGAGCCTCACTGGGCATGAGAGTTCAAGTCTCAAATCACATGGAATTTTCTCCACCTCTTTTTTGCTTTACTGTCAGAACAGCACATAATTTGACACAGCCAGTCTCTATAGGAATGACTGGGGAGCAGTGTCTTCAAATGTGTCAGTTTCTTTCAGCGAGACCCTTTGAGGTCTGGGTGCGAGGGGGGTAAGGTGGGTCTGTGAGTGGCTGAGGTGGTGGCTAAGGTCCTGAGACAAAAGAGAACACAAAGAGAGCCACATTCACTGCTGGTAAAAATGGAGCACTTCTATTGAGTTCTCTGCTTGCGCTAGCAGAAGTTTGGTCCAAGTCTTCATGTTGGTGGTGTCTGTTCCCACTACTCTCTCCCCCATTTACCAGCACTGAACATGTGCAATGTTGGACATTATTTCGGGGGTGGGGGGAAAGACGCTTCAGACACTAAACTCTGCTGCTTATTTTACAAGAATAATTAATACAGACCTGGCTTTCCCTAGGACTACCAGGTCAGCCTGTGGATTTCCTGGCTCTCATTTCAAAAACTTCCTCCCATGCTCGGCATGCCAGTTCACAAGAGAGAGCCATCAGGGCAGGACCTGGCCAAAAGCCAAGTCATTAGCTGCTATTTGGGAAGGCGCCTTGAGGAATTCCATTCTCTCTTTCAAGGTCAGAGATGTGGTACAGGGTGGAGAGACGGGTGGGATGGGGAGCAAAGGAGAGGATAGAAAGGAAGAAGGAGAGTGGGGAGGAAAGTAGGTTGGGAAGATGATGTGGGAGGGGAGTAGGATGAGGGGAAAGGGAAGATAGGAGGGAGAAGATTAGGTTGGAGGAAAGAGGAGAGACTTTCCAGAGGAAGAGAGGGGAGTGAGAGAAGAAGGATGGAGAGACAGTTTATTCTTTCTGACTGGCATCCTACTTGTAGAATCTCCATCATTACTTCCTGCTGGGTGTTAGTAAAGGTAACTTTCCTGGATGCTTCATTTTCTTAGGAGAATTCCCCCGATGTCTCCTCCCCTTCCCTTGAAGCCCTCCCCAGATATAGGAGACTAGATTCTCTACCCCCATACCTGGCCGTGACCTCTACATTTTCCAAAGGAATGTGGGACTTTTTAATTATAGGTCAGTGGACCATCCTGGACATTTCAGGATGGATGGTGTCTACTAGCCATATACTCTAAGGGGACTTCAGCCAGTTAGGAAAGACATCCAGTCAGTGTCTGAACATACTGTCAGAGGTCTTGTCTGGACTAGAAAGATCAATCGACTGTCAAGTCCATTGTGACGGTGCCCCCCATAAGGCTTAATGGAAATATGCTTATGAATGTATATATGACATAACTAGAATGTGTTTTATGCTACATATGCCATGTAAAATATCTCTGTAAAGGTTATGATCTACTGAATCTATTAATCCTATGTGTATGCATGTATCATTTTTGTATTCAAAGTTATGAATATTGGCTGCATACTGGTTTGATTCTGAGTAAGTTTTAGTGAAGCAGTTGGTCAGCTTCCTGAGAAAAGGCTAGGCTCAGTAAGTGCCCAATCAAGAAGCCCGTAAGCCAACAATGAACTTGGAGACGCCAATCCACATCTGGGCTTTCCCAGGAATGTGGCTTGGCTGGTAAGGAACTCAGTCATGCATGGACATGTGACTTGCCCAGGTGACTCCAAAACTCCATTTTGTAGCGGACTTTGCATAGGAGAGAGGAGGGGGTCTCCACCCACAAGAGAAAGTCTATTTAAGCCAGTGGGAGACCCCTCCGTTTTGCCTCAGTTGGCTAAAGAGAGAGCCTCTCCACACCCAAAGATACCTGAAAGAAACTGGAACAAAAGTCAGTAACTACAGGGGATGTGAGTGATTGCTGGACCCAGACTAGAAGGAGATTAGTCTGTAAAAGGAAGCTTACTGGAACTGGTGAGGTTTTTATCTATATTCAGTTTGATTAGACGTAGACTTGAGTGTTTTATTTTATTTTGCTTGTAATTCACTTTGTTCTGTCTGTTACTACTTGGAACCACTTAAATCCTACTTTCTGTATTTAATAAAATCACTTTTTACTTATTAATTAACCCAGAGTATGTATTAATACCTGGGGAGGGGGAGGCGCAAACAGCTGTGCATATCTCTCTGTCAGTGTTTTAGAGGGCGAACAATTTATGAGTTTACTCTGTATAAGCTTTATACAGAGTAAAACAGATTTATTTAGGGTTTGGACCCCATTGGGAGTTGGGCATCTGTGTGTTAAAGACAGGAACACTTCTGTAAGCTGCTTTCAGGTAAGCCTATAGCAGTTAGGGGATGTGGTTCAGACCTGGGTCTGGGTTTGCAGCAGGGTAGCGGGTCTGGCTCAAACCAGGCAGGGCACTGAAGTCCTAAACTGACAGGGCAGGAAAGCAGGAGCAGAAGTAGTCTTGGCACATCAGGTGGCAGCCCCCAGGGGGTTTCTGTGATCCAACCCATCAAACCATGCACAAAGGCACGTTCGTCGATGGTTAGGGAGGTAACAAGCCATTGAAGTTGCCCTGCTAACTTGTCGGGATAAAGCCTCAGTCAATTGCAGCTCAATCAACTAAGTGCCAGCATTGCCACATCCCACTGATACAACCAGCATAGTCATCTCTGACAGCTTTCTCAGCTGGCGAGCCTCATTCATTGCTGGCTGAGAGGTCCCTCTCTACCCATCCTTCTGGCCAGCGCTTAATTTGTAATGAAAGAGGTGCCAGGGCTCAAGAAATTATGTGCTGGGGCTCAAGCAATTTTTTTTATATTTGTAACTGATGCAGCAAGCCCAGAGGTGCCAGGGACTACGAACTGCCAAGCCTAGAGGTGCCATGGCTCAGCCCTGGCAAGCCTTGGCATAAATTTAGCACTGCTTATGGCTGCCCCCCCCGAATAACCCTCCTCCCCCCAGAAATGCTTTCCCTCCCTCTTCCAAATGCCCTCTCCCCAGCTAGGAAGGCAAAGAAAGACAGGAAGAAAAGAGAGATGAAGATAAGAAAGAAGGATGGTGACAAAGATGAAGAAAGGGAAGGAGAGGGAGCAGGTCATTTAGGATTGTTGTTAGACTGTGAGCTCTTCGGGGTAGGGCCTGTCTTGCATGATACATTTGTATAGTGCATGGGATGGTGAGGCCCTGGTCCCTGACTGGGTCCTCTGGGCCCTACTGTCAGATATATGAAAAATAATAACAAGAGAGAGGTAGAGAAGTGGAAAGAGAGAAATGAAACAAGGGAGGAAAAAGGAGAGAGAGGGAGAGGAGGAGGAAGGTAGACAATTGAAAGGAGTGAAAGAAATGGAAAAACAGGCATTGGAGAGAGCGTCTGGAACAGCAGGATTGTTAGTACCATGGAGATAAAAGCGTGTTGAGGAGGGTGGGAGGGTGCAGCGGGGGGTCAGGCAGTGGAAAGATGCAAGGCTCCATTACTCCTGTATCAGAAAGAACTAGGGAAGGATGAGTGTCATCTCACGATACCTGTAGATCTTGGAAGCCTAGAGGACATATCTCAAGCAATGACTCAAAGAAGGGGAGGCTCTGGGTTCTGACTCACTCAGCCCTCTCCCCCTCTGCACATCTAGTTCAGCATGGCTTAGCCAAGAGGAGTGATTTACAGCCCAGCTGCTACTTGGTCCAATTTTGTGCCTCTCATAAATTAGCAAACAGGACATGTGTAGTCAGGTTTGGAAACCCAACACATGCCTTTGGAGAAGTGGATGGATTCTCCCCTTCCTTCTCTGTACTTTATCTTTTCCCACATCCCGGTCTTTCTTCTCCATTCATGTTCTTCTTTCCTGCTTCCCTCTTTCTTCCTTGTCCGTTCTCCCTTTCTCTCCTCCCCTGCGCCCCTCTTTTTCTCCAGTCAACAGGGTAGCAGGTCTCCCAGCAAACATGGGCATTTATCTGTCTATTCTATCTCAGACATTTATTTATACCACACTCAGGATGAGGAACGAGTGACCATGTTCTTCACCCTAACCTTTTCCTCCCTTGCATCCCAGGTTCAAAGTTCACAATGAATGGAGAAGGGAATTACAATGACTGTGCTTTGAACATTAAAAATCTTTACAGTCTGTTACCTATGACCCCCAAAGATGCTCTAGGTCTTACTTAGAGAGTGGTCAGGAGAGGGTATGTTTGGTCTCAGTCAGGTCCCTGTACTCTAATTTCTCTTGCTGTGTGTAAAGGTCTGGAACCAGTTGTATAAGGCCTGGTGCCACAGGGTGACATCAACCCTATGAGAGGAAAGAGGCCAGTACACCTGTGACTTGTCCGCTGCCTTCTGATTGGGTTTTAAGAGAGGGTACCTGGGCTGTATAAATGGGGGAGTGCCTGAGGACGGTTAGTGAGAGTAAATCAGGAAAAGGGGCAAGTGAGAGCTGCCTGACAACAGCCTAGGAGAGTCAGAAAATTGGTAGGTGGAAGCCGCTAGAAACCAGGAGACTGTGGGAGGTCCCTGAAGGAAGCTGTGAGGGGGTTCCTATGGGGAAGCTGAAGGCAGGGGAACAGCAAGAGGGGTTTGCTGGCTGACCTCCCTAAGCCAGAGAGGCAGGGCTGGAGAGCGCTGAAAACCGGAGAGCAGCCCAGGGTGTTCCTGATGACTTCTAAACTGGACAGAGCTGAAGGCGGGGGAGCAGTAGTGGGG
The DNA here is from genome assembly GCF_965140285.1 of Lepidochelys kempii. Taxonomy (NCBI): domain Eukaryota; kingdom Metazoa; phylum Chordata; order Testudines; family Cheloniidae; genus Lepidochelys; species Lepidochelys kempii. Next base: position 257,789,930 of record NC_136380.1, read on the forward strand.
CTTACCTGCTGACATTATGTTGGAGAGCTGGAGCCAGACAGCTGAGGGATGCTCTCTTGATGAGGATGAACTCCCAGCAGCGGGGCTTTGGGGGCTCCCGCTGGGACGAGAGGAGATGCATTCCAGCTGGAAGGGCTGGGTGGCTGTCCTGGCAAAAGGACAAAAGTGGAGGGTGTGGTGGAAGATGCTGGAGCATGGTATGTGCTATATTGATGGACAAGGATATGGGATTTTAAGGACTACATTCACTGGGGGTGATAAATGGACTGTGTTTTGGGGCTTCTGTTATATATTGTGTGGACTATGTTTTGGTAATTAACTGTCCTCAAAGATGGGTATTACTGAGACAGAGAAAAAGCCTGGTGTGGAGTTACTGGGAACTCTGCAAGGGGAAACTGAGGCAGACAGGCCTGTTCAGTCACAGCCTGCTGCTGGAGGGTGCTCTAGGCGGGGGCCACCTTATCATAACTGCCTATACTCAAAGGCTCTGCTGGCATACCGATGTCAATCAGGAGTGTGAAAAAGTCACCCCCCAAATTGACATAGCTATGTCAACAAAAGCCTTAGTGTAGATGCAGTTATACTGGCAAAAAAGTCCTTGTGCTGGCATAGCTTATTTCATTTGGGGAACTGGTATAAGCTATACTGGCAAAAGAAATCTTTTGCTGGTATAAGCTGCATCTCCACTATGAGGGTTTGTCAGTATAGCTATACCGGCAAACCCTTTCTAATGTAGAAAAGGGCTAAGTGATCACCACTTTCTCTGAGTTCCACCATGATGGTTGAGAATAGCTGGGGGAATTTCCTGCATGGTTCTTGGATATTATTTATTCATGGCCAGTGGCAGGGCATTGTCAATTTATGGTTCTTGTCTTTAGAATTCACTTCCCCAATGATCTGCCTGGGATGATCTTCAGATAAAACTGCAAAACACATTTGCTCAACCAAGCCTTTGTTGGGATTTGTTTCTATTCTGGTTGGATGTTTGTGGCAGGTGAATTCTTAGTAACTTGTGGGACACTGATGGACATTTATTGGGTCAATGCCTGATGATTTGTGCATTTTATGGAAAGTGCTTATCTACTGTTGTGTTAATCACTAAGTCAATGAATAAATAAAAAAAATACATGATAGGATTTTCTCATAGAGACTCAATAGTTTCATCCAGGGGATATCATATCTCCTCTTCCTTAAGCAAAATCATGAGTTTACCCTAAATATCATTATTTATTTATTTCTATTACTGTAGCACCTAGGAGCCCCAGTCATGGACCAGGACCTTATTGTGCTCGGCACGTACAAACAGAACAAAAAACAATCCCGGCCCCAAAGTCCTTCTAATCTAAGCATAAGACAAGAGACGACAGATGGATATAGACAGATGGGGTAGTACAAAGGAAACTATGAGAAAATATTGTTCAGCATGATAGGAAATGGTCTCAGTGCAACAGTGGCCTAACTGTTGTCAAGTTTTTTGTAGGCATCACAGCACAGGAGAGTTTTGAGGAGGGATTTGAAGGTGGATAATGAGACGGCTTTGCAAATATTTATGGGGAGCTCCTCCCAAATGTGAGAGCAGCATGGGAGAAAACACAAAAGTGCTTGTTTGAAAATGTAACAAGTGTGTGACGGAGGCTGGTGTCCGGGGTGGGAGCTGACATTTCAATAGTGAATGAGAGATGGTAGGTAGGATGGGGAAAGGCCATGAAGGGCCTTGAAAGTGAAGACAAGCAGCTTGTGTCTGATGCAACAGAGAAGTGTGATCCAGTAGAAGAATGCAAAGAGAGGGGAGACATCATCAAGGCAACAGGCTAGGAAATGATCTTCACAGCAGAATTCTGAATGAATGTGAGCAATACAGGATTGCATTTGTGAAGGTCAGGGAGAAGGATGTTGCAGTAATCAAGATGCAAGATGATGAGAGCCTTGAGAAGAGTTTTAGCTGTGGGGATGGATAGGAAAAGCCATACTTTAGAGATGTCATGGAAAGAATGTGCAAGGTTTAGCCATAGCCTAGGTGTGAGAACCTAGAGATAGGTCCAAGTTAAAGATGATGCCCAGGTTATAGGCCTGAGTGACAGGCAGGATGGAGGTGCTGTCCATAGTGATGGAGAAAGGAGGTTGGGAGGAGTGCTTGTGAGGAGGAATTGTCATAATGAAGGCAACACCTTATTATTGCAAAGGATTCACTGCACTGAAAAAGGCAGGAAAAGGTTGATGTTTTGCCTCAAATGTACATTAATTTGATTTGATTTTTCCCCTGTGAAGGTGGGGAAGGGAGAGACAGCGTGGGTGTGCCTGGGCATTACAGCATGCAGAAGGGGCTGGCTTAGAAAGAATAAGAGAAGAAGGGAGATGATCTCCTTCCACCATTGCTGGTGGCTTTACTGAAACACTCTTGTATCTGTGCTGCTCAGATCAGTTCTTGGGCTGGTAGGGCCTAAAAAGGCCACTGGCTGGCCTGGAGGTAGCAGGTCAGAGACCTTGCAAAGTCCTGTAATCCATTTAATACTTGGTTGGCCAGCCTCTGAAAAGTGGCTCCTGCATTTATTAACCCAAATGGCATCACTTTCAATGCATACAGTCCCATATCAGTAATAAAAGCAGACTTTTTTTCTGTGCATCATCATTTAAAAGAATTTGCCAGTACTCCTTAACTAAACCAAAAGAGCTGAGATATTTAGCTTTGCTTAAGATATCCAGCATTTAATCAATTCTAGGCGTAGGATAAGCATCTGGCACTCTGACAGCATTGAGTTTCCTACAATCAACACAAAACCTCATAGTGTCGTCGTTCTTAGGGATCAAGACCGCAGGTGATGCCCAAGAGCTGGCAGACTCTTTAATTACTCCATGGTCCAGCATGCTTTGTATTTCTGTGTGAATTTGCTCTTGCACCTTGCTCTGCTGGGAGATGGCTATGCTCCTCCAGTAATGATTTTATCAATCAACAAGTGAGTCTTCCTCAGCTTGCTGGAAAACACTTCTCTGGGTTCTTGCAGCACAGGTAACACCTCTGCCTTTTCAACTGGTGTTAACTCACTGCAGATATTGATGCTTTCCAGAGATAAGTCAGTTTGGTCTTCAATCATCAAATCATAGAATCATACAAGATTAGGGTTGGAAGGAACCTCAGGAGGTCATTTAGTCCAACCCCCTGCTCAAAGCAGGATCAATCCCCAACTAAATCATCCCAGCCAGGGCTTTGTCAAGCTGGACAAATCAATGAGGCAGTGTGCCTCAGTTTCCCCTTCTACACAACAGATCATGCTATAGACCACCGGACCAGGGGGATGAGGTAGATGAGGCTTTCTTCCGGCAGCTCACGGAAGCTACTAGATCGCATGCCCTGATTCTCCTGGGTGACTTTAATTTTCCTGATATCTGCTGGGAGAGCAATACAGCGGTGCATAGACAATCCAGGAAGTTTTTGGAAAGCGTAGGGGACAATTTCCTGGCGCAAGTGCTAGAGGAGCCAACTAGGGGGGGCGCTTTTCTTGACCTGCTGCTCACAAACCAGGTAGAATTAGTGGGGGAAGCAAAAGTGGATGGGAATCTGGGAGGCAGTGACCATGAGTTGGTTGAGTTCAGGATCCTGACGCAGGGAAGATAGGTAAGCAGCAGGATACGGACCCTGGACTTCAGGAAAGCAGACTTCGACTCCCTTAGGGAACGGATGGCCAGGATCCCCTGGGGGACTAACTTGAAGGGGAAAGGAGTCCAGGAGAACTGGCTGTATTTCAAGGAATCCCTGTTGAGGTTACAGGGACAAACCATCCCGATGAGTCGAAAGAATAGTAAATATGGCAGGCGACCAGCTTGGCTTAATGGTGAAATCCTAGCGGATCTTAAACATAAAAAAGAAGCTTACAAGAAGTGGAAGGTTGGACATATGACCAGGGAAGAGTATAAAAATATTGCTCGGGCATGTAGGAATGTTATCAGGAGGGCCAAATCGCACCTGGAGCTGCAGCTAGCCAGAGATGTCAAGAGTAACAAGAAGGGTTTCTTCAGGTATGTTGGCAACAAGAAGAAAGCCAAGGAATGTGTGGGCCCCTTACTGAATAAGGGAGGCAACCTAGTGACAGAGGATGTGGAAAAAGCTAATGTACTCAATGCTTTTTTTGTCTCTGTTTTCACTAACAAGGTCAGCTCCCAGACTGCTGCGCTGGGCATCACAAAACGGGGAAGAGATGGCCAGCCCTCTGTGGAGATAGAGGTGGTTAGGGACTATTTAGAAAAGCTGGACGTGCACAAGTCCATGGGGCCGGACGAGTTGCATCCGAGAGTGCTGAAGGAATTGGCGGCTGTGATTGCAGAGCCATTGGCCATTATCTTTGAAAACTCGTGGCGAACCGGGGAAGTCCCGGATGACTGGAAAAAGGCTAATGTAGTGCCAATCTTTAAAAAAGGGAAGAAGGAGGATCCTGGGAACTACAGGCCAGTCAGCCTCACTTCAGTCCCTGGAAAAATCATGGAGCAGGTCCTCAAAGAATCAATCCTGAAGCACTTGCATGAGAGGAAAGTGATCAGGAACAGCCAGCATGGATTCACCAAGGGAAGGTCATGCCTGACTAATCTAATCGCCTTTTATGATGAGATTACTGGTTCTGTGGATGAAGGGAAAGCAGTGGATGTATTGTTTCTTGACTTTAGCAAAGCGTTTGGCACGGTCTCCCACAGTATTCTTGTCAGCAAGTTAAGGAAGTATGGGCTGGATGAATGCACTACAAGGTGGGTAGAAAGCTGGCTAGATTGTCGGGCTCAACGGGTAGTGATCAATGGCTCCATATCTAGTTGGCAGCCGGTATCAAGTGGAGTACCCCAAGGGTCGGTCCTGGGGCCAGTTTTGTTCAATATCTTCATAAATGATCTGGAGGATGATGTGGATTGCACTCTCAGCAAATTTGCGGGTGATACTAAACTGGGAGGAGTGGTAGATACGCTGGAGGGGAGGGATAGGATACAGAAAGACCTAGACAAATTGGAGGATTGGGCCAAAAGAAATCTGATGAGGTTCAATAAGGATAAGTGCAGGGTCCTGCACTTAGGACGGAAGAACCCAATGCACAGCTACAGACTAGGGACCGAATGGCTAGGCAGCAGTTCTGCGGAAAAGGACCTAGGAGTGACAGTGGACGAGAAGCTGGATATGAGTCAGCAGTGTGCCCTTGTTGCCAAGAAGGCCAATGGCATTTTGGGATGTATAAGTAGGGGCATAGCGAGCAGATCGAGGGACGTGATCGTTCCCCTCTATTTGACATTGGTGAGGCCTCATCTGGAGTACTGTGTCCCGTTTTGGGCCCCACACTTCAAGAAGGATGTGGATAAATTGGAGAGAGTCCAGCGAAGGGCAACAAAAATGATTAGGGGACTGGAACACATGAGTTATGAGGAGAGGCTGAGGGAGCTGGGATTGTTTAGCCTGCAGAAGAGAAGAATGAGGGGGGATTTGATAGCTGCTTTCAACTACCTGAAAGGGGGTTCCAAAGAGGATGGCTCTAGACTGTTCTCAATGGTAGCAGATGACAGAACGAGGAGTAATGGTCTCAAGTTGCAGTGGGGGAGGTTTAGATTGGATATTAGGAAAAACTTTTTCACTAAGAGGGTGGTGAAACACTGGAATGCATTACCTAGGGTGGTAGAATCTCCTTCCTTAGAGGTTTTTAAGGTCAGGCTTGACAAAGCCCTGGCTGGGATGATTTAACTGGGAATTGGTCCTGCTTTGAGCAGGGGGTTGGACTAAATGACCTTCTGGGGTCCCTTCCAACCCTGATATTCTATGATTCTATGTTTACCATGACTTCTCTGCTGTGATAAGCTTTAAGTTTGTTTACATACACCAGATGTGGGTCAGCATTACCATGAGGCCTTTTAACATGATATGTATTTTTATTCACTTCTTCTATCACCTGTAAAGATCCTTCCCAAGAATTTTGCATTTTGTATTTTTTTCACAGGGTTTAATACTAACACCAAGTCCCCAATTTCAAAAGACTGTTTACAAGTATGTAGGTCAGGCCACTCCTTTTGTTTGGACTGACTACCCCTGATGTTAGTCTCAACAATACCCGTAATATCTTTTAACTCTTTTCTGAACCTTTGTACATATTCAGTTACTGGTTTTCCCTTAGCCTCAGTGTCCTCTTCCCAGGAGTCTCTGAGGAGATCTAGGGGTCCCCTCACTTTCCCTTCTGTATAGGATATCAAATGGGGAGAATCTGCTTGTTTCTTGGGTCACCTCCCATAAATGAATAGCAAATAGGGTAGCATTTCACCCCAGTCTTGAACTCTCTTATTTGCATACATTCCCAGCATAGATTTCAGAGTTCCACTAAACCTCTCCACTAGTGCATTTGTCTCTGGGTGATGTGGTGCAGCTTTGATTCACCCCACACAACTTCCAGAACTCAGTAAACAGCTGAGACATGAAATTTGACCCACAGTCAGATAAAATCTCTTTAGGGAAACCCATTGTGCTAAAAATAGGGAAAAGGGCTTTTGCCACAGAATCAGCCCCTGTGTTAGAGCAACTGCTTCAGGATAGCTAGTGGCAAAGTTCACTACCACAAGGATACATTTCTTCCCTCTTTGGGTAGGATGTGGTTCCCAGTTGCCATTGATACTTCTCATAGCCTTTCTTCAATACAGTCTGTTTCTTTGTATGCAGGGCACAATGCTGGGGGTTTCTTGGGTAGGATTGATCATTGCTTGAGGATTGTCCACCCTTAGTTCCCACATCTTGATTTCACATTGACATTTCTTATTGTCCTCTTCTAGTTTCTTTTCATTCTCTTCCCATTCATGTTGGATCCAAAGGGTTTCCAACTGCAGTTTCTTTCGCTACTGCTGCATCCATTCGGGGCTAACTTGTAAGCCGGCGGATCTATTTCTTCCTGAAGCTGTAGACTCTGGGACCTCAGATGAGTCCAGGCAAGCTGCATGCCCTCCCTTGGCTTTGTCATAATCCATGAGGAGGCTTCTTAAGTCCTCTGGCTTTTTTCCAGCATAGAATAAGCAGTGATCTGAACACAATTCTTCTATTTTTTGGTGCATTTGGCATATGTTTATTTGCTCATCTTGCCCCTGCTTCTATTCTCTGTCTTTCATCTGAAATAAACAAACAGAAAACAACAAACTGTAGCCTTTCTTTGACTGTTCCCAGCCACCACACTTGAGACTCACTTAAACCGTTACATTCGTGCTTAAAGTGTAACTCTCAGTTCAAATAGCAAGCTGTATATAAATCCTGTTTAGACTACGCCACTATCACATTTCGGGGTGCAGTCCAGACAAGTGAGGGATTGTCACCAACTGCCCTGCAACCCGGGGTGCCTCACAATTCTTTGGTGCAAGTCCCACCTGGGTTCCTCATAAACAGCCAGCCAGCATGCAGGTCACACTGAGTATCTGTGGATAGCTACAGCCTGCCAGCAACACTGAGCCCAGCAGCCTCGGTTACTACTTGCAGGGTGACCACAACACACTCCCAGTTCTGAATTTTCCCCAAAGACATGTGTTCTGCACTGTCCAGCCCTCTCCTGGACAGTTCAGATATCATAAGTCTATTGCCCTGGTAAGGGGTCAATATACAACAATTTGCTACTTTAATTGGAGTTTCCCAACATTTCAGTTTAAACACAGCACTAGATTAGTTTGATTAAGACTAAAACAAGGGTTTTTATCTACAAAGAGAGAGATTTTAAGTGAGTACAAGTTCAAGCCATTAAAATCAGACATGGTTACAAGAGAAATAAAGATAAAATGCTTTCTAGTGGTAAAACTTAACAAGCTAAGACTTGGCTCAAGATAAAATCCTTACTATGTGCTCCCAGCAACAAGGATGGCCAAATTTCAGGTCAGGATCTCTCCCAAAGTGAGAGAGAGAGATAGGGAGAGGTACCATGGGGTGTTTTTGCCCCTCACTTTTACAGTGCAGTCACTCTTTCAAATGCATTTTCTTGAGGGTTCCCCCTAGATAAAGTTAATTCCCACTATGAGGATGCAGACAAAGAGTCTCATGGTGGAAGAGGTTCCATGCTGTTGTTTGCTAAAATGCAGGCCGGTCTGTTCCTGCCCCCGGCTGTCTCAAGCTCTTTGTTTACTACCTATACGTAAATTGAGGTAAACACACATTCCACGGTTTAAGATAGATCTGTTTAACCGCCCCTTCCTAATCAGAGCTATGTGAATTTGAACATATGCTACCAACATCATTCAGAGGGAATGCATAACTTTACATATAATGTTGCTACTCATGTCACCATGATATTATTGACCAGTGAGTTATTAGTTGTCAAATGATACCTCACAACACATATTTTGGACAGAGATTATTACAATGGTGTGTTGGGTGTGAATACAATGGTGAATTACAATGGTGTGTTGGTCACAAGGGCCTAGAATGGAGCATGTGGAGGGGGACGATTTGCTTCCTGCTACCTGAACAGTGCAAACCCATGATCTTTTTGGAAAGAAAAGGAGCCTGATACGTACCAACTGGGAGGGGACTGGGTGTCCCCTCCATTTCTTCTGCTGTCATGGTCTGTTTTCTTCTCTTTAACACGTCGTTCCCCTTTTCCATCTGCTGGCTGGTGCATTAAAGAGGAAGGGAACTGGGAGTGGGAAGAGGAGAGCAGTGCTGGGTGGTCTCCATTTTGCAGTGTCAGCTGCAGGGGAGGCGAAAGCGGTGTGGAATCTGGGTTTAATTCAGTGCTTCCTCCACTTTCCTAGAAAGTGTGGATCCTGCGTAAGATAATCAGCAGAGAATGGCAAGGCTGCTTGTCATGGAAGGAGGGGGACAAAGGCATAGGCGCCAACTTCTGCTCCAGCCGGTGGGTGCTCAACCCCCCTCTGCCCCTGGCCCTGCCCCCACTCCATTCCTTCCCCCAAGTTCCCATCCCCGCCCTGCCTCTTCTCACCCCTGCTCTGCTTCCACCCCGCCCCCATTCCACCCCCTTCCCCAAGTCCCTGCCCCGCCTCTTCCCTGCCTCCTCCTTTGAGCTGTTTGGGGGCGGACAGAAGTGCTGGGAGGGAGGGAGGGAGAGAGGGGGAGGAGCAGGAATGCAGCGCGCTCAAGGGAGGGGGGCGGAGTTTGGCTGCCAGTGGGTGCGGAGCACCTGCTCATTTTTCCCTGTGGGTGCTCCAGCTCCGGAGCGCCCAGCCTGGGAGGCCAGCCCCCAACCCCTCCCCTGCTGTCCTCCCTCCCCTGCAGCCTCACCTCACCGCACCGCCAGCGCTCTGGCCAGCCGCTCCTGCTGGGCAGTGTGGTGGCGTGGCTGGCTCTGGCCGGGTTGCGCGGCTGCGAGCTCCTGTCGCTCTGAGCGGCACAGTGGGGGGGCGGGGGTTGGATAAGGGGCAGGGGATCCCAGGGGCCAGACAGGGGACAGGGAGCGGGGGCGGTTGGATGGGGCAGAGGTTCTGGGGGCGGGGGCAAACAGGGAGCGGGGTGGGGGGGTTGGATAGGCGTGGAGTCCCGGGGGGCCTGTCAGGGGGCAGGGGTGTGGATAGGGGTCAGGGAAGTCAGGGGTCAAGGAGCAGGGGGGTTAGATAGGGGGTAGGGTCCTGCGGGGGGGTCAGGGGACAAGGAGCATGGGGGGGTTGGATGGGTCGGGGGTTCTGAGTGGGAAGTCAGGGGGTGGGAAATGGGAGGGGGCGGATAGGGGGTGGGGGCCAGTCTGTTTGGGGAGGCACAGTCTTCCCTACCCGGCTCTCCGTACAGTTTTGCAACCCCGATGTGGCCCTCAGGCCAAAAAGTTTGCCCACCCCTGCTCTAGACTATAGTCAGCCATACAGCCCACACAAGGCTTATCTCTTGCCTGGCTCCTTCCCCTCCCCCACTCCTGGGCAGCAGGAGTCACTTTGGAAGTGGTGTGCACCCTGGCTGACAGGCTTCTGGAGGAGTCTGTGGCCTCAAATTACACAGCAACAGAACCCTGGGCATAAAATTAGCAGCAGAGTTTTGTGTGTGAGGCACTGGGCAAAAATGTCACATTCAGCAGAACTCTGGGCAGAGAGAGAGGGAGCTGAAGCTGGGGGGCATTGCCCCTATCCCCCAACTCTCGCCTCCCTGCACTAGACGTGTCCACTTCCCAGGACTCCACAACCCATTGGCTTGAAATAAAGCCCTTTTGGGGAGAAGAGTCATTTCACTGTGTGCCTTAGGAACAGGATTATTTTGCCTTTTCCTTCCATCTCATTTTCTCTTTTCCCCAACCCTCCCATTCATTTCTCTCTTCTCATTCGGAAAATGCCTCTCTCTATTCTCAGCGCCTTGCAGGAAAATTCCCTTCGTGCTGCAAAGGATGCTCAGCACCCAGTAGGGTGACCAGATGTCCCGATTTTATAGGGACGTCCCGATTTTTTGGTCTTTTTCTTATATAGGCTTCTATTACCCCCCACCCCCTGTCCCGATTTTTCACATTTGCTGTCTGGTCATGCTAGCACCCAGCACGGAAGTATGTGTTTTTTTCCCTCCTTCCCCGCAGGCCTCGCATGATTCCCAGGTTTCAGAGTAGCAGCTGTGTTAGTCTGTATTCGCAAAAAGAAAAGGAGGACTTGTGGCACCTTGGAGACTAACAAATTTATTTGAGCATAAGCTTTTGTGAGCTGCAGCTCACTTCATTGGATGCATCCAATGAAGTGAGCTGTAGCTCACGAAAGCTTATGCTCAAATCAATTGGTTAGTCTCTAAGGTGCCACAAGTCCTCCTTTTCTTTTTATGATTCCCAGGGAGCATCTTATGGTAATAAACAAGCTGTTTGCCATGAAATCTGGAAAACTAAATAAAGCACTGGCAAGAGGGGTGAGAGCACCCAGGCAGACATTGGCAGCCACTCAGGGGCTGGGTTCTTCAGATACTATGCCAGCCGCAGACATCTCATTCAGAAAATATCATGGGTTGAGGGATTATTTTGGTTTCATCCTCACATCTTAAAAGGAGTAAAAGCCTTGGGATGCCAGTGTTGAATGCCCTTAAACCTGCGTGTGTGAGAGAGTATTCTTCAGGGGCATCTGTATGTAGCTGTGGATTGTCCAGAGGCAGTCGCCCAGGGACCCGTGTGTGTGTACAGATTCACACAATATTCAGAGTCTTGCCACATTTCTGTCGGGTTCAAAGCACTGGCACTACCGAGGTCCAGGCGATGAGCAGCTAGACTAGATATCTTTCAGGCACAGAGACCTGTGTTTATTTCTTCTCCCCATTTTCATTCTGCATTCCAGCAGACCCGTTAGTTCCCTTCATCTACCATGGTCTATAACTGAAGAACAGCATTCTCCTTTGGGGGGAAGAGGAATCAGTTCTTGAGCTTTGGTGTCATTCGCTTGCAAACACAGCTATTTTAGAGGACACAGTAAGGGTATGTTTGTAAAGAGCCAAAGCTTTTCCATTTTTTTTGAGCCTGAGTATGTTGCCATGTGGATGACTTCCACTGGCAGATGAAGCCAAGCTGATGATACTTGCACTCCTCTATCACCTTTTACCTGATTCTCTCAAAGAGCTTTCTCCAGATTTAGAAACTAACCCTCACAACATCCCTGGGAGGGAGGGATTATTATGTCCATTTTACAGATGGGGAAGCTGAGGCAGAGAGATCACAAAGCAAATCAGTAGCAAACTTGGAACAGAATCCACTCTGACTCCCAGTCCCCTGCTCTAAAACAAAGCCCAGCCTAGGTTTTAGACAGTAAGTCACCCTCTGCGTAGTAAGCTATGGGGGCCTCAGGCAAATTTCCACCACCCATACTTGTAACAAAAGTTTTGGCAGCTGGGAGTGGGATCAGGTTGTTTGTTTGGGGTGGATTCACTCACCAAGTTTATTTTCTCTAGCAGAGAGGATGAAGTCATGAAGGGGCAGCAGGTGAGGCAGGTCACAGGTGTATACTGAGTGCAATGCTGATAGAATAGGCCACACTAGAAAATTAGCCATAAGGCTTTGTAAAATTAGCAAACTGGGGCCTTTTCTGCACTTTTCTGCTTTGTCTATATACCAATATAGTGAGAGTGATTCAACATCCACTTCTCCCCAGTTCAGACAGAGTTATCCAGTACTGGTATAAAGGTGTTTATACCTGTATAGCTTATTCCCATATGGAAAGGAGAATAAGCTATACCTATATAAGGCACCTTTGTATTTGTATAACTGGCTTTTACAAGATAGCTAAAGACAATCTAAATAAGTGGTTAGGGATCGGGTGTTTTGATTTGAATAAAGTACCACCCAAACCTTGATCCTGTGAAAGTAGAATGAATTATATTAAAATTATAATTCATTAAAGAAATGCTATTTGAAGGGTTTGTTGAAATATAGTTGTCAGGAAGAGAAACATTAAGGAGTGTGAGACAATGGGTCCTCAAACTAATTAACTTAGAGCTCCTACTGAGCTAGGAGATTGGTAAACATTAGTATGCAAATAAGATACGTATGTATATTTGTCAGTTTCTGCTTTCTTTTGTCTCTTATGTTAAATTGGCTTTGGCTTAGCTGTATAAATAGGTTATCTTGGGCCTCAGAGAGGGGCTCACATCTGGGTGCATTAGCAAGGCTCTTTGCTAATAAACAGAGTGGTCTGACAAATTACATGAGTCCTGAATCTGACTTTGACAATTTGGAGATTGTCAAATATTCCACCGAGATGGCAACCGTCTTCACTGGGGCCGTGTGACTCCTGACTGTTCTTAGGACGGCCATGGCAAGCAGGCACCTGGGCATTTGGCCCGAGCGGTCCTCCGCCAGAACGGAAGGGTGCATGACCACAGTGAAGTCTACGCCATCAAACCTGTTGGTTCCCACTCTGTTCTGGTAGGGATCCCAGGATCTGACATCAGGAATCTGGTCAGGTAATTATTTCTGTGTTTTGTCCGGACTGAGGACTGTCTTGTCTCTGTGTCTATCCGTCCTCCCTATGGTGTGTTTGAGTCTGGGCGCTGTCTCTGTCTGGGGATCGGCTGACCGAGGGGTTCCTGTCCCCATGGCTCCCTTGCAAAACCTCTCCAGGAACTCACTCGATTCTCTGTGCCTGACCCCATGCCGTGGCCCCCTGAGGCCAATTCTGCTTTCGTTTCCCTCAAACAGGGTTTGGCTTCTGCCCCTGCCTTAGGGCTGCCTGACCATTCTAAGCCTTTTACCCTTTTCTGCCACGAACAATCTGGGTGTGCACTGGAGTTCTCACTCAGACGCACGGAGAAAAGAACCGCCCAGTGGCTTATTTCTCTGCCACTTTAGACCCTGTTGCCCAAGGCTTACCCCCCTGCCTGCGTGCTGTGGCTGCTGCAGTGCACCTAGTCGAAATGTCTGATTCCCTTGTTCTCTGCTCTCCTCTTACCCTCCTGGTCCCTCACTGACCTCACCCTGCTCCAAGACTCTGCCCCAGAAACCGAGAAAGAATCCTGGGTTGCCCAAGGTTGCTCTCTACATCCTGATTTCTTTTGGTGCTCGCCTGCTGGCGCCTTTGTAGCCCCCTTTTCACTCTACCCATCTCTGGCCGCCCTGCTACACGGTGTTTCGCATGTCGGAAAGGAAGGGATGGTCTCTGCTGTAACTAAGACAGGATGGTGCCCCCCCCCCATTGTAGCTCTTTTGCAACCAGCCACTGTGCAGCCTGTACCATTTGCCAAAGCCATAATATTGGTAAACCTGTAAAAGTGGCCCAGGGCCTGCCTCAAGCACCGTTCTTGCACAAATGCCGAAGTGTCAACAATATGAATTTATATTGGTTATGGTATGTTTATTCTCCAGTTGGATTGAAGCCTTTCCTTGTTGCAAGGCTGACTCACTGTTGCCAAATGTTTGTTAAATCATATTATGCCTGTCAAGGGAATTCCTGCTACTCTGTCCAGTGATTGGGGTACACATTTTACTGGACAACTTGTTCAACACCTGGACCGTATATTGCATATCAAACACCTGTTGCACTGTCCCTACCACCCACAGAGTGCAGCTGCAGTTGAAAGATGAAATGGTGTACTTAAGAATAAGCTTGCTAAAATTTGTAACTCTACAGGATTAAGCTGGCCAGTAGCCTTACCATTAGCCCTTACGGACATGAGATCCACTCCATCCCAAAGGCATAAATTAAGTCCCTTTGAAATTGTTATGGGACGCCCTATGCGAGCTATGACTACCATTACTCCCGTTCCAGATTTGAACTTGACTCACAGTGCGCTCCTTCAGTATTGCAAGGGACTAATGCAAGCTGTAAGTCACTTCCATTCACAGGTTCGAGTCGCCTGGCCCACGGAACCCACCTCCGACGCTTGCCACAACCTCGAGCCAGGTGATTGGGTCTACCTACAGCGCCATCATCGAAAGCACACCTTGGAGCCCCGGTGGAAGGGTCCTCATCAGGTACTGCTTACTACACAGACAGCTGTTAAACTATCTGGCATTGCAGCGTGGATACATGCTTCACAGTGTAAGAAGGCACCATCCCCAGAGAACCAATCATCACCTCAGGACAACGCAGAGTCAATTTTGACTCCAGAAGAAGACGTAGAGGAACAGTTTGCAATACCTTACAATCTACGCTCTCATAAGGGTTGCCAGAAGCAGACGCTGTTCCTCAGCTGCTGGTATCTTACGGTCTGGGGAGACCACGATGACAATTATTTTATCCAGCAGCAGGTGTGGATAGCTCAGACCCTTAATATTTCTAATTGCTGGGTCTGTAGCCACATCCCAGCCCACTCTCAAACTGGTATTCCTGTCCTGGCTATCCCACTCAAGTCCCCAGATCTCACTGGAGGGCTTCGTCCGTTTAACAAAATATGGATCAGCAATGACACTTGGGAAGCGGTGGGAATAAATGCAACTAAATGGATAAGTGTGGTGGAGGGAAAAGGTCATTGGTGTTGGGTGTGTAATGGGACAGGGCTGGATCTGGGGAAAAGCCGTTGCCTTCAGCATATTGTGGCCAATGGTGTACGGGATTATTCAAACAAAACTAAAAAGTGGCGGGCCGGGTATGGAGATATGAATTTTTTCTCAACCTGGGATCAAACAGAGAAACCAATCTCATATTCCCCCTACAGTAACATTAGTGAAAACAATACAATCTTTCAATGTCATGCAAATAACACCACTCCTCGTAAGGAGAATTATCCTGTACCCTTTAGGGGATACTACTCCTCCTTTGCAAACACCTATATGACAAATGGGTGCAACCGACCCTTCCTGGCCTTAATAGGCCATCACTGGGTGTGTGGGACCAGAGCTTATACCGCACTACCAGCTAATTGGTCAGGAATCTGTTATCCTGCCCGACTCTTCCCACAATTACGAGTGCTAGGAACCTTCCCTCGAGAATGCCTCCGCAATTTCAGGCAAAAAAGAAGGGACTTAACAGATGCCCAATGGTATGTAAATAACATAAGCCCCTTAACCTGGGAAGAGCAGCCGTTCCTTAATACCATTAGGGGGAGTAATACACCATGCAAAAAGGCTCCTAAGGTTACAAGCAGTAGTTGAAATAATGGCAAATGAAACCGGAGAAAGTTTAAGAGCCCTGGCCAAAGAAACAGGGGCAATCCGACAGATGGCCCTCCAAAACTGTCAGGCATTGGACATAGTGCTGGCGGCAAAAGTAGGGACTTGTGCTCTCATTGGAAAAGACTGCTGTGTGTATACACCAGACAACACCAATGAGGAAATAGATCGTGCTAGCCACTTAGAACAAATCGCATATCTTCCCCACGAAAAGCCAAGTTCTTTATGGAAGTGGCTAAGTAACCTTTTCAATTTCTCTGGCATAGGAAACTGGTTGTTTCAGGGAGCCCTAACTTTCCTGTTTGGAATCCTAATAATTTTTGTATGTTTTCAGTTACTTTCCTGTTGTATCCAAAATTGTGTCAGACATGCTACACAGATAGCTGCCCCAAACCAGAGTGCTAATTTGATGATTTTAAATATCACTGATGAACAAAGAGATAAAGAGCGCTTGATATGTGGAACCCAGTAATTGTTGGTCATTGTGTAGCTTGACCAAAAGGAGGGGTTGTGAAAGTGGAACAAAAGGAGGGGTTGTGAAAGTAGAATGAATTATATTGAAATTATAATTCATTAAAGAAATGCTACTTGAAGGATTTGTTGAAATATAGTTGTCAGGAAGAGAAACATTAAGGAGTGTGAGACAATGGGTCCTCAAACTAATTAACTTAGAGCTCCTACTGAGCTAGGAGATTGGTAAACATTAGTATGCAAATAAGATATGTATGTATATTTGTCAGTTTCTGCTTTCTTTTGTCTCTTATGTTAAATTGACTTTGGCTTAGCTGTATAAATAGGTTATCTTGGGCCTCAGAGAGGGGCTCACATCTGGGTGCATTAGCAAGGCTCTTTGCTAATAAACAGAGTGGTCTGACAAATTATGTGAGTCCTGAATCTGACTTTGACAATCCCAAACCTTTTTGAAGTGTGGAAAAATTCAGGCTGCTCTTTTGTTGTTCTGTTGGGTTTCTTTCAGCTGTGAGCCAGAAGTGTATCTGTTTCTGCACTGAACAACAGCCCTTTATACCGGGGGGGTTCCCTCGGTCCTCAGGTGATTACAGATAAATAAATGAATCAGAAGAAAGAAAAGACTCTGGCTGATGGGGTCGCTGTTGCTAGTGTACACCAGTTTGTGCTGTTCCTTAGTGAGGAGCAGTTGCTGGTGCACAGCGCACTCTGGGTTTCAGAAGAAGATCCCTGGAGAAAAATAAGAAGCTGTTTACCTTCTGCTCTGCCCACGGTGGCCAGATTCCGAAGCTACTATGTGCCTGGAGTGCATGGGCTCGGATCTCCCGCTCACAACCAAGCCATCTCCAGAGCCTAGTACAGTAGACAGGTCCCCTGCTAAATTTTGACAGGCCTAACTAAGGTGAACCCTTCGTGTGAGCAGCTCCTTGCTGTGTTGTCACCAAGGGTACCTCCACAGCACACTCAGATAGTTTCACTACTACTGCCAGGCCCACTCAGCAACCTGCCCTGTCTCCTTGCCTTCCCCTTTGCATCCTTTGCTCTGGAACTGGTAAGCTACCTCAACAAAGAAGCTAAATGTTCTGCAGCTGCTGCACGAGCCCCTGCCTTTCCCACTCAGCTTTACCTTGGGACTTCGTCCCCCTCTGAGTGCCATAAAAGCAACAAACTCATTCCTCAAGCAAAACATCCTGGTGTCATGGCAAGAAGTCTTGCAGGCCTTCGTCACCAAAGAGACCTTTTAACAAGGTCAAAGAGGAATCCATATCTCCCTTGAGGTTTCACAGGAACAAAAGGAGCTGTTATCCTCAGATAGGAGACCATATGATCCAGATGTCAGCACAGGGCAAGTAGTTAAACACCTTTATACCAGGCGGCTATAAATGAAAGCCATTCACTCTGTGCTATTAGATTTCAGGCTATAGATTTTACAGGATCCAGTCCAAGTCAGTTCAGACAGTGCTGTGATGGTGGCTAACCTCAATAATTCAGGAGGGACAGGGTAGCTTTGCTAAGGGAAAGATTACTCCTCTTGAAATGGGGAAAAATGGTTCTCTTATTTCTCAAAGCAACCCAGGTATTTGGGGAACCAACTCAGCCTCACAACAGATTGTGCCCGCTATTCTAGCATAGGTCCTGGAAAGTGCAATCTTAATTTAGAAATATTTCACTGGGGCCTGATTCTCTGACTCTTCTTCAATCTCAGTTGAGTCTTATTCCATGAGTAGTGCCATTGATTTCTGTGTGACTACAGGTGAAGTAAGGTGAGTCATGGAGAAACCAGGGTGAGACAAATCTACAGCAAGAATCTATGATAGACAGGTTTGCCACAACTGCAAAGTGCCTCTGTTCTACAATAGATACGAGGTTATACTGATAAAATGGTCTCTGTTGCTACAAATCACAGCCTTCTCTAGGCCTTTCCTTCTTTTATCTGCATTGCCAAGGTGCTCAGAAGACTAATGGGAGAGAATATAAACTGATTATCTTAGCCTCAGATTGCAAAGAAGCTGTTTTGCCTATCTGGCTCTGTTGACCCTAGCTATGCTCTGGTTTCTTCCTCACGTGGACAAACTGTTGTCTCATGGGCTGGTCTTCTACTGTATCTCAGCAGCCTGTCCCTGTAGGCACTGATTGTGAGAGGCTGAGTGAAGCCCCAAGTATAATCTGCCTCAGTCAATATTCATTCAAGTAATTCATTCAATCAGAAACAACCGACCAGTGATGAGCACTACCTTGTGTGAAGAACCTTCTCATGGTATGTTGATAGGTGTATTTCCTCCTTCATGTGCCAGATAGCTGAATTTTTAAAATTTCCCTAATGTTACCTAAAGAAAATTCTAATTCTTAGGACCTTAAAGGGCCAAGCTTCTGCATTTAGCATTATTAAAGGCTCTACTGATGGGGGCTTCTCTGTAGGACCTTTTGCCTCAGTCAAGAGTTTTTTATAAGCAGTCATGCATCTAAAGCCAAGATTCCATGGTAGTGACTCAGTCTGGTGTTCAAAAGACATTGCCACTCCTCCTTTTGAACTGAAGGTCACTACAATATTTCTTTAGGACATGGTTCTTCCATCCTTACTCATGTCAACTAGGGTCTCACGCTGGAAATAGCATCATTGAACTCAGTGTGAGGAACGGTGGCAGAACCAGGCCCTGAAACTTTCTTTTGTTCAAGGTAGTGTTTTTGGGTTGTGATTACCTTAGCCAGAAGCCTGAGAGAAACTGCAGTGTTTTTCTGCAAATTCCCACTAGCTGCATTGCACCCTGGCAAAGCAATCTTTAAAATTGTGCCCTGTGTCAACCCAAAGCAAAATTCCATCTTTAGTATTACTCAATAGTCCCTCATGTTTTCTCTTCTCCCAGTATGTAATGTAACATGGAAAGGATCATGCACTCGCTGCTTGATGCAAACAGAACCATTAAACATTACTTGAGGAGGACAAAAACATTCAGCTTGCTTGATCAACTCTTTGTCTCTTTTGGAGCAGCATACAAAGACAAAGCAGCTTCAAAAGCATGGAATCACTGGAAAAATCTTTAAATCAAGATTGGATGTTTTACTAAAAGATATGCTGTAGTTCAAATGAGAGTTAACTCAGGAAAGGTGTTATACAGAAGGTCAGACTAGATGATCACAGTGGTCCTTTCTGGCATTATGATTCATGAATCTATGATTTCTTGATGAACTCCTTCAGCTAACCTTGAAGCATATCTCCAAGAAGGATAGCCTGATTCTGTACCAGTGAAAGCCCATCAGACCAGCAGTCCTGGGCAGAATGTGGTGCAGTTTCAAAGCAGCCATCTGGTAATACATCAACTCTTCTACTAAGTATTGTAAGGTAGACATTACCAGCAGGGCTGATGCAGTTTTTGTCCAGCACATGCACAGAGTTATAATTCAGTGATCCAATAAAACAATAATTATAAAGATCTTCTAAACCTAGCTGGATGTGAAAGATCTTTATATTACGTAGCACAGTGGCTTGGGGAGCTGGGGCTATCAGTAGCTAGACAGTAGATGAATGGCTAACGGGAATGTAGTTCCAAATCTCAGGAGAGAGGGGGAAAAACAAAGTAACTGAGGCAAATCAGACATGGCTGATAAGAAATTATTCATCTATGCACGTATCCTGACAGCACAATGTATTATGTCTAATAGTGTCGTAGGTACAATGTTATTTTGGCCGTGCATGCTGGGGAGTGCTGGAATGCTGGCTTCTCTCTGCACATGTTGTTGGAAAAGCAGTGTATGGTTATACTCAGTCATCAAATAAAGAGTCAATACATTCAGCAACAGAGCAAAATGAACAGGGAACATATTCAGAAAAGAAATTCAATCCACTCAGAGACCAATTTGTAAAGAAAACAGTGCTCCCACATTCAGTTCAATATACCCAGTGATGAGCTGCCAAAAGCTGAAGAACCGGTTCCTTCACTTGCTCGGGGTCTTCGGTGGCACTTCGGCGGCGAGTCCTTCAGTCGCTCCAGGTCTTCGGTGGCACTGAAGGACCCACCGCTGAAGACCTGGAGCGAGTGAAGGGCCTGCCGCTGAAGTGCTGCTGAAGAGCCAGAGCATCGCCGGGTGAGTAAAAATTAAAAAGGGATTCTCAGGGGAGCCTACCCAGCCGAGAGCTCAGGTGGGCCAGACAGGACGGTCCCACAGGCCACGGCTGGAGTTTGCCCACCCCTTTAACAACCGGTTCTAAACCGGCTTCAAAATTTAGCAACCGGTTCGCGCGAACCAGTATGAACCGGCTCCAGCTCACCACTGAATATACCTGAACATCAAGTGGCATATATCCCAATGAATACTGGTTCCTTGTCATATGTATGGTCAGTATGATGTCATTATGGCAAGGGAACCTTAGATTATATTAACCACCAATACATCCTGTAAGTACCCAGAGTCTACCAACAACCCCAGGCTAGCACTGATATTGGCTGCAGTGCCACGTACAGCATAGTAAAAGTGCAGATTACAGTAGCCATGAGTAGGGTGACCAGATCACCACACTAAATATCGGGACACACTGGGGTGCCATCAGCCCCGCCCACAGCCCACCGCTGCTCCTCCCAGGCTCCGCCCCCACTCTTCCCCAGGTCCCGCCCCCTCCCCACTCAGCCCTTCCACTGCGCCCTTCCTCATCCCCCTGCCTGCTCCTGGCTTACTGCGTCCCTCCTCAGTCCCCCACCCACCGCTTGCCTCCCCGCCCGCACACCTGCCACTCACCTCTTCGCCCACCTGCCACTCACCCCTATGGCGCCGACTTCCCCTCTGCTGGGTGGGTGCTCGCCCACCCCCCACCTCTTCCCGCCTCTGCACCACCATCGCACTGCCCCCATTCCACCCCCTTCCCCCAAGTCCCCGCCCCTGCCCTGCCTCTTCTCTGCCTCCTCCCCTGAGCGCGCCGTGTACCCGCTCCTTCCCCCTCCCTCCTGGAAAGCGCTAAGCACCTCCAAACAGCTGTTAGGCGGCAGGAAGTGCTGGAGGGGGGGAGGAGCAGGGACACGGCACACTGGGGTGGAGAAGGAGGCGAGGGTGGGGGAGCTTGGCTGCAATTTTTCCCCATGGGTGCTCCAGCCCCGGAGAACCATGGGGTCAGTGCATCCCTCCCGCTTGCCTCCTTACCTGAATATCAGGACAAATGGCGTCCCCATCGTACATTGATCAGGACGCGGGACAAAGGATTAAATATCGGGACATCTGGTCACCCTAGCTGTGAGCAGTCTTGACTTGCTTTTCTTTTTTTTTCACTGTGGCTGGAGGGGATTATATGCGGTAATCCCTCTTCTCGGAAGGCAACATCCTATTGCACAGGAGAAAACTGAGTAAGCCATGTGTACCACATCATGCCCTCTTTAGGCTCCTTTGTTCCCCTGGGGTAGCATCTCTGGTCTATCTTACATGCCATTTGAGAGGATGAGATGTAACTTGTGTGTTTTTTGTCGAACATGGTTCATGCACCCAATGATCTCAAAAATACCCCGCCAACCCACTCATCCCTATCCAAGGGAGAATGCCCTCTACTGGTGTCACTTCCAATCCTTTGCACTCAGCCCTGGGGTCTCCTTTCCCAATGTACTGCCAACTTAGGTTCCCCTTTAATTTTTCCTGAGCCAACACAGGTTGGATCTTGTGACTAAGGCTTCTGTTCAAGGTGATCTGGCCTCATTTCCCTCTGGGCATCAGGAGGAAGCAAGAGGATGGCAGTTAGGAAGCTCCATTAACAGGCACCCCAGGGAAAGGGAAGGGAATGCTGTGTCTGCCTCCTCAGGTTACATGAGCACTGCACATGCAGCAGGGCTTGCAGAGAAAACAGAGCAAATGGCAGAGCATGAAGGTCCAGAGGGATACTTATGTGCAACACCTCTTCCCTGTAGCTATTGTACTCTCTGCTCATGCAAGCTGCACAGGGGAGGGGATTGCAGGGACAATCCAGCAAAGAACCTGGGGGTCTCTCTTTGCAATCCCCAGAGATGAGCAGCCATCAGGTTCTTCTAGCTAAAATACAACACAGTCCAGCTCAGACTCCTTGTAATGATGCTTCCCATTCATCTCTGGGAACTGCATCCAGGGGAGGGACAGAGTTCTCTTTACAAGGCAGATTCAAGCTTGACTGTAACAGTTGTAAGCAGGTTTCCACTCTGGAGCATGCTGGCTGGGTCCGTGCAAGCCACAAACTTTCTATCAGTTGGCCCTACGAGGATTAAAAGGAGCCAAATTTGTACTGAATTTGGAAGGAGAGGAGAGGCAAGGACTGAAACAAAGGAAGGCGCATGGGGAGGCAGAGAGGCTGTGTGAGGAAGTTATTTGATCAGAGAAGGGCCAGGATATGCTGCAACACTGCTGGAGCATTAGCAAATGACACTTTCTTCCTTCTCTTTTCCTCATTAAGGCTTTGCCAACCCACCTGCTGCAGGTGACGTGTCACTACCTCATGTGCACAGTGGTAGGGCAGGCAGGGTCCTCTTTGGGTGACAGGAGTCCTTGTGGCTAGGAATCTCAGCAGCAATTGCTGCTTTAGGCCTATGCAGCTGCATTAATCCCTGCCCTTTCTGGGGTCCTACTTCTCACTCCCACCAACCCATCATCCTGGCTGGTTCCTGGCCGTGATCCCCTTTGAATCTGGCACCCAAGGGCAGTGGCAGCAGGTGAGTTTCATAACAGCTCTTCCTACCCCTGCTTGGAAAGCTGCACTTTGGCTCCATCTCCTGGCCATATAAGGGAGAGTCCCCAAGGAGCCACAGAGCTTCATTCAGAGGTGAAGGATTTGCTACAGCCTGAGGGGGTCACTGGCAGGGAGGAGGGGGGGCTGTGGATACAGGGATGTGTGGGAGTTTGGACATCAGAGGGAAGGGAGGTGGACAGGCCCCTCATGGGTTATTTCACATACAGCCTCACAAAACCGAGGCCCAACTCTGTTCTCTGGGTGGCACGTGTCATTATCCAGAGAGGCAAGTGGGGTGTGGGGAGATGGACTACTTTTTGCCAGTCCCTGAGATCCAGATTTCTGCACAATGCCAGTCAGCCTTGCCCTGGCATTTTTATTGGGCCTGATTCTCCACTGCTCTGCACTCTGCAGGACACCAGTGCAAAGAGAGTGTAAAATGCTACCAGCCTGGTAGCTTGTGACAGTCCCTTTGCACAGGAGCCACAGTTTCTGTGTGGTGACTGGCAGTAATGAGTCAGGCTCATCGGTCCCTTTTGACAGTCTGCCTTTCACTTCCCTAACATGGGGGAAGTTTCGCCACACATGCTGCAGTCACAAAGCTGCCTGGCTTATGGGCTCTCTTTCGGTAGCACTTCCTCAATCTGGTGGGAGCGGGAAACGACAGGCTAACACTGATGTATTCAGAGTAAGATTCCTGAGGCCTTGCAGAGGGTTCCCAGTACATCCAGACTAACAGAGCTAGAGGGGTGGGGTCCTGTTTGCTCCCAGTCCACTAGAAGAAAGGAAGGGCTGGTCCTTTCTGGGGCTCACCTGGACACCAAGAAGCTGAAAGGATGTCTCTTCCCCGTCAGCTGCGAGACAAGAGGTGAGTTCCACAGAAACACTGCGATACCACTCTGCTCCTTCCCTTTTGCTTTGTCTGTGAAGAGACACTGCCTAGGTGTGGCTGCAGCCACCAAAACATTGGGCTTCCTTTGTGTGTGTGGGAGCCCTCAGTTTTTAAATAGGAATAGCCCCCCCTAGTGCTATCAGGGGCCCCATGGAAGGCTCCCCATCCAGGGAGGGCAGCAGGTATTTGCCTCTTTGTCCTTCCTGTAGTTCCACCAGGGGAGGGTAACTTTAAACTGCAGCTGGGGCTCCGCAGCAAAGGCTGGCTGTGACCCACGGGCACATCCCGTGGCCGCTCTAACAGCAAGTGGTGGCGCCTCCCGAGTTTGGAGTTGTGTTGACTAACTCCGGCAGAGCAAGAGATTGTGGGCACCTTGCGACACTACAATGCCCTTCTGTGTGGACTCTCCACCGTCAGAGGCCCCTTGTTCTGGGGTCTGATGGGAGAAGGGAGAATTGATCCCCCTTCCATACTCTTTGCTGAGTGGGAAAAAATTCCATTGCTAGAACTGGAAACCACCTTTTCCCCATTCCCACTGCTCCTCCACTTTCTTCTCCAGTATTTTTACTTCAGGATTAACACAGAGAGAGCTCTCACACGGTGGCATGTGACTGAGGCAAATGAATGTGCACCTCTCTGTTTTTATCAAGGGGGTTGGGCAGAGAAGGGCCTTAAAAGAAGGTGAAAATGGTCTGGTCAGACCTGTGAGCCCATTACTCTTTATTGTGTATACAGACAAAAGTGAGATAGGTGCCCATGCTCACCTTAGGCCAAGGCAGACTGGTCTACAATTATTATCCTAATGTAAGCGGGGGAATGGTCCCGCTATTGTGAGGAACTTTCCTGGCTTATACAGTATTCCAGTGGACTTAAGTAGCAGAAGGATCTGAGTCCCCACTCCCTTTACCCAGAGACCTGCCTGACCTCGAGGGCTCCCCTTCCACTCTCCTGTGTGGCAGAGTCCTCATAACCCCAACAAGGCTGGGCCCAGGATTCCTGGGGGGCTCGACCCCTAACCTTGTTGTGGTCACTTAGGGCAGGGGCTAAGGTGTCCCCACTCTGGGGTGCTCTTTCCACTCTGGACGCTTCCCTGACCCACTGACCATTGCATACAGTTCAAAGCAAACACAATTTATTAAACAATCAATTTTTAAAAAATAAGTAAGAAATGGGAAAGGTAAAAGGAAAATGTGTCACCCCACTCTGTGGCATGGGGACGCCACAACCAGCGTCTCTGGAATGTCAGGGCAGTTCACAGTCTGTTCCTCACACGTCCCAGGCCTCCTTCTCAGGCCCCGGCTGTGCTGCAGAGATGCTGCGGGTCAGACACTTGCTCTGGCCGTGGCCACACGTCATCAGGCTCTAGGCAGCAGGACCCTTCCCAGTGTCGCCTCTGCCCCGTTGGGGTTATGATCCCCCTCCAAGTCTAGCCTGCAGGGCCTCTTGGCTGGGGGCGTCTCCCTGTGCTGGGTCCGCTGCCCAGGGTCCCCCCTCGCTCTCCCCAGCTGCTCACAGCACACAGCTCTGGTCTGGTCTACTCCAACTCCAGCTCCAGCACGGCTGCTGCTGTGCCTCCAGCTCAGCTCCCCAGGCTCCTCCTCTAGCCCCTCTCTGGCTCTGGCTGCTGCTCTCTCCTTAGCTCTGCCCTTCTGGACAGGCAGCCCCAGCTCACACTGAGAAGGACGGGACCCCATGCTCCTGATTCTCTCATTGCCCTGCCTGCCTCATCCATCAGGCTGACCTGGAGCATTGTCCTCTCCCCATTGGCCCTGAGGGCTGTCAGTCTCAGGATCTTGATTCCTCTTCAGCCGTTCCCCTTTCTTTTGGTCCTGGGAGAGGGCCAACCAAAACCCCCATTACATTTCAGAAAGGGGCCAACAGTGCCCTTACACCAAGTTTTCTATATACTGTAGGATGGTCAAGAACGTGCCCCGTTGTCTGCCAGCAAAAGCGCGCTAACCCAGACCCTTCGGTGGGTAGCCCTGCTGGTGTGG
The DNA here is from genome assembly GCF_965140285.1 of Lepidochelys kempii. Taxonomy (NCBI): domain Eukaryota; kingdom Metazoa; phylum Chordata; order Testudines; family Cheloniidae; genus Lepidochelys; species Lepidochelys kempii. Next base: position 257,815,439 of record NC_136380.1, read on the forward strand.
CTGGACCTTAGAGCATGGGGGCAGATTTTCAGACTCACTGCATACCCACAGCTCTCACTGATTTCAGTTGGAGTTGTATGTATTCAATGCTCCTGAAAATCAGACATCGGAGGACTATACAGTCATCCTTGCAGTTTGTGGGACCCCAGGCTTCCAGAAAGAGAGAAATCGGGGCATGAATTGCCTTCTTCTTGCTTCTGTTGCTGTCTGGTGCCTGGCAGCAAGATGTTGCCTTCCCCCCCTGGCTCTACTGCCTGCGAGGGTGTTATAAATATAAAGGGAAGGGTAACCACCTTTGTATACAGTGCTATAAAATCCCTCCTGGCCAGAGGCAAAACCCTTTCACCTGTAAAGGGTTAAGAAGCTAAGGTAACCTCGCTGGCACCTGACCCAAAATGACCAATGAGAGGACAAGATACTTTCAAATCTGGAGGGGGGACAAAGGGTTTTTGTCTGTCTGTGTGATACCTTTGCCAGGAACAGATCAAGGATGAAAGTTCTCCAACTCCTGTAAAGTTAATAAGTAATCTAGCTAGAAAATACGTTAGGTTTTCTTTGTTTAACGGCTTGTAAAATTCGCTGTGCTGGAGGGAATGTATATTCCTCTTTTTGTGTCTTTTTGTAACTTAAGGTTTTGCCTAGAGGGATTCTCTATGTTTTGAATCTGATTACCCTGTAAAGTATTTACCATCCTGATTTTACAGAGGTGATTCTTTTACCTTTTCTTTAAATAAAATTCTTCTTTTAAAACCTGATTGATTTCTCATTGTTCTTAATATCCAAGGGTTTGGGTCTGTGTTCACTTGTACAAGTTGGTGAGGATATTATTATCAAGCCTTCCCCAGGAAAGGGGGTGTAGGGCTTGGGGGAATATTTTGGGGGAATAGGACTCCAAGTGGTCCTTTCCGTGTTCTTTGTCTAAAATACTTGGTGGTGGCAGCGTTTTACCTAATCCAAGGGCAAAGACTTTGTGCCTTGGGGAAGTTTTAACCTAAACTGGTAGAAATAAGCTTGGGGGGGGGTCTTTCATGCGGGTCCCCACATCTGTACCCTAGAGTTCAGAGTGGGGAAGGAACCTTGACAGCAGGGGATAGGACCAGCCCAAGAGTTGCAGAGCTTACATGGAGCCATTAGTTTGCTTGTGCCAAAGGCCAACACCAGCTGTAGTAACCCAGCTCTTTCTTCTCTTGCCTTCCAGTGACTTTGACCAGCTTCCAAATGAAGTGCCTGTCTCCGCTAACATTGCAGATGCCCAAGAGAAGAGAGGCTTCACCAGTTACTATGTAAGAGAGAGACTCTCTCCATGTGCTCACAGGTGTGACTGGCTCAGCATTGGGCCAGGGAAATAGGATGCAACGTGTCTGGCCTGATGCCGCTAGGCATGGCCTGCTGTGTATACAGCCTTCCGGTCTCCGTGTTGTTGGGTGGGGCTTGCCTCCCTCTGGAATGGGGCGGTGTCTGTCACAGGTGCACCCTGACAATCCAAGTAGCTGTGGGTGTGGCCTGACAGTGATGGGCTCTTTGGCCCTGCCTGTTTCCTAAGTCTTTCCATAGCCTTGTATAGGAGATTCAATGGGGATAGGGGGATAGACAGTCTGACAAGGAATAGCCCATCTTGGCACGTGCAAATTAGGAAGCTCCCTCCTCCACAGAAGAGGATGGGAGATCAGGACAGTGAATCACTGGAACACCAGGGAGGAGAACGGGAGGGAAGGAGGAAAGAGGGGCGTGAGATGTGCAAAGAGTGAGCTCTGGATGAGGTCTGCTCAGTGTGCCCTCTGCTGGGTAGACTCCTCTTGCCAGAGGCATTGACCACTGATCTCCCACTGAGGGTCTGCAGGGTTTAGACTCGGCTGCAATAAGTCTTGGCTACTATCTGCTTAAGTCTCCTTGGAGTGTCTGGGTACCAAGTGGCACAGGGTTCAATGCTTGGGAATCAGGCCGTCCATTAATCACAGCAGACCAATCTGTTTGGGAAATCAACGGGAGTACTGTCTGGTGGTTAGAGCAGGGGACCCAGAGTCAGGAAATCTGGGCACTGTTTCTGACTCTGCCACTGACTTGCTGCATGACCATGGACAAGACTCCTAGGCCAGAATGTTCAAACTTGTGTGCTTGAAATCAGCGAGAGTTATGAGTGCTCAACACCTCTGAAAACCAGGACCTTAAATTAGGGGCCTAAATGTGGATTTAAGATGTCCAAGGAACCCAAGCTTTAAAATATTATCTTTAATCTCTTGGGGGCATTAACTTCCCCATCTGTCAAATGGCAATCATAAAGTGGTGTTCTGCCCTCTGATGGAAGGTGTTATATGAGAGTAAAGTATTATTGTTAGCATTATCTAATGCCTCAGATCCTCCCAGGTTTGCTGTGCGCTTGATGGTGTGGTAGTAAACAATCACAGTGACTTGATCCATAGGAAACTTGGGGACACAGGCAAAATCAGCCTGGCGTAGTTATTATTTTATAGCACCCAAAATGCCAGATTCTTAACAGAAAGCTTACCTTCTACTCCAGCCTCCTGAAAAAACAGCCCAGACAGTGGACGGCTGGCTATATCCATCCGCTCTGTGCCTCACTTGCGCTCTGTAGATCTTATTAGGTATGCATGTGGCCCTCACTCCCTCTTCCCCTTCAGGTGTTTGTCATTGAGGTGAAGACAAAAGGAGGTGGCAGATACTTGATCTTCCGCCGCTACCGCCAGTTCTACGCCCTGCATAACAAGCTAGAGGAGAGATATGGGGCAGAGAACAAAAGCAACACCTTTGCCTTCACCCTCCCCGTGTTGCCAGGTAGGCTGTTGTCGAATGCAGCCCTGTGCCTGCTTGCAGACATCCTTGGTAGTTATTCCAATCTTAGCTTCTCCTAGTGGAGCTCATTGCAGGGAAGGGTGCCGGAGTCCTGGCTGTGAGAACCAGTTCCCAGCAATGGTGGTTGTAGAGATCAGTGCAGGTGTAGTAGTGGCTGGGGGATTTCCTCCAGCAGGGGTCACTGATGTGGAAAGCTGGAAATTCTTTTGCCTGTATTTCTTGTCCCAGATGCTACTGTCATATTGCTTCCTTCCCATTTTCTTTTTGGTAACTCTTATGGTTTGTTGGTTTTGTGCTTTCCAGGAAAGGTTTATGTTGGCGCGAAAAAGGAGATTGCAGAGAGCCGGATCCCTATCCTCAATATTTACATGAAGGTAAAGCTTGAAGTTAGAGTAGAGTTTGTTGTGGGTATACAGAGTCAATGTTTTGGATAGGTCCCATTTGAAATCATCTTGGATAGCTATGTCCATCCCAGCAGGGGGTACCTGGCTCTCTTTATGGTGCTCACCCTGAGACACCCTACTTCCCCGAGTCACCATAACACTGGGGAGAGAACTCCTTCGTGTGCAGGTTGATTATGGGCCCTGTATTAAATGAGTGGCTGACTGGGGCCTGCAGCAGCGGATGGGCTGATAGGCAGTGATGGGAGCCTGCCACTGCCCAGCTCTGCCCTCTCCCCACAGGGATTGCTGTGATTCTGGGGTGGGAGGATGACAGGAAGAGGGTGAACGTCCCTGGAGTAGATCAGGCATACCGGCAACACATTGGCCAAGGCCAGCAGTGAATAGAGGCAAAACCAGCAGCTGCTCAACCCTGTCCCACTTAGCAGGGGGATTTCTGACAGTGATGCACCTCCTTTGTGTGTCTGTAGGTTGGAGAGGTGTTTCCATTACCCAGGTAACATACAAAGCGGATCTCTCTCACTGGTGTTATTCTGCTCCCTTGTCTCCCCTGACACAGAAGCTGCTCTGCCTGCCCAGCTGGGTGCTGATGGATGAACACCTACGACTGTTTTTCTACCAGTCGGAGTTTGACTGCGAGCAGGTGCCACAGGGGCTGCGGCGGCTTCGCCCACGCACTCGCCGAGTGTAAGCCTCGGATGTGTTTCCGCCTGGGTGCCTGCTCGAAGGGAGGGTGTCCAGCGCCCCTTGAGGAGAGGGAAATTGGGGAGTCCCAATGTGTCCCCCAAATAAGTCAGTCAGATCCTACTCTACTGCTTGTCTGTGCCATGTAAACTGGACTGTTCCCACACTCAGTAGCTAACCCTCCAGTATTCAGGCTGCATTCTGTCTAAGGCCAGGGAAATGCTGAAAGGCCATTGGCACTGTTTTAAAATGGTGCCCCACTCATTGCGCTAGTGACTCTGTTCCAGTGATCTCTGTAGGGAGCTGTGTGTGGTGTGGGCAGGCCAGGACTGGGGACTTGATCCTGCACTGCTGAAGTCAATGGGAGTTTTGCCATTGATCTCAACAGCAGTTGGATCAGATCTTAAATGAATGTGGAGACTCAACTGGTCCCCATGCCTCACCTGAGCAGGGGCCTATCCTCCAGAGCAGCACTGGGATCCCACAGGAGAGCTGTGCTGTGTAGAGCAAAGGAGAATGAATTCCCCTCCCAACCCAGCAGCATGTGTGTGTGAAGGCCTGGATTGAATTAACACAATCCTTAAGGCTGAGATTTTTCCAAGGGAACTAACTAGCCCCCCAGGGCAAGTCTCACTTCCCTGCTCAGCGCAGCGGGAGAGAGGGATTCCTCCAGAGCGGGGTGGGTAAGGGAGGTCTAAGATTCTGAGTACACTGTTGGAATTCCCCTCTGTGCTCAGCAGAGGGCTTTGCCAGGCAGGGTTTGCTGCTGCGACACACGAGAGCTGAGAACACTGAGGTTAATGTAGTCGTGTCCGTGTCTATTTGCTCGAGTCGCATGTTGTGCCCAGATACTCTGGCGCTTTGTAAAGTGACTTGTGACTTGGATCACCTGCCTCCTAGATGGTGAGGAAGCAAAGACTGTGCTATTCAGCTGCTTTTCTTACCGCTAGAAAGGGGTGTTTACCTTCCCGTTGTCTCCTTCCTCTGCAGCAAAAGCATTGTGCCCCAGGCGCCCGGTTTTGACCGCATGGCAGCTCCGCGGGCTGAGGTGGGTACCCTGTGCAGCATGTAGCAGGTTGTAAACAAAACTGCTTTTCCACTCACGGATCTGTCTTATTACATCTGTGCCATTCTTGGGAGAGGTTCATGTGTTGGGGGAGGAGGGAAAATGGAATAAGCATAGATAGGAAATTCCTCTCACTTCAGTGCAGGAGATGGGAAGGGTAGGAGAGACTAGTGTGCGGTGAAGCAGAGGACTGAAGATATATATAGACTGAATCCCCCCCTCTGCTGAATAACAGGAGGGTCTTATTGGAGGATCAATATGAGCTGAATCTCAGAAATGACAGAACATAGAGAACTCAGTGCCAACTTTTCTGCATTTAGGGGGTGTCACCCATAGCCTCAGTCTCAGGCTCCGATTCAGCAAAGGACTTAAGCACATGCTTAGCTGGAAGTATGTACTTAAGTCCCATTGCTTGCTGTAAGATAAGCACGTGCTTAAATGCTTTGAATCAGGGCCTGCAGCATTCTCGTCACCAGGATTGGAAGAGCAGGGAAAACCAACACTCCTGTTCCAGCCTCAAGACCTAAGCTGGGAAGGGGAAACTCTTACAAATGGAAAGGGGTGGGGAGAGAACGTGAAAGAGTGGGGGAAAGGAGAGAGAGAGATAAAACACAGAAGGTAAAAGTAGATGGGACAAGGCTGAATCAGAAAAAAGAGAACGTTTCAATAAACTGAAAACTTGTAAAAGGGGGAACACTTACAGAACTAATAGTCCAAGGGAAAAGTTGGGCATTGGGAAAGATACACTCAAAATCCAGGAAGATACATGGAAAATAGGAAGAGCAAAGGGAAAAGAAGGAGAAGAACAAAGGAGAGGGCAAGTTCCTGACCCCACCCCCTTCTCCTTTAAGTGGATAGAAAACTTGTTTGATACAAGATTTTGAATCTGCCATTTGATGGCGATTTGGATGTTTCCAGCTGCTTTAAAAATAATCTTTCCTGGCTTTGGGAAAGACGAGTTGACACTCCTTCCTCAGCCCCAGCTCCCCTTGGGTATTTGTAAGGCTGACTGCATTCCTTTCTGTCACTAACAGGAAGTGGGGGCTTTTCAGGGCATGCGGCTGCAAGCCTCTTTCCTGTTTGAGCACGCAGAGTTGGCTCAGAGTTTTCCTGAGTTGGAGTGGTTATTTCCCTCTGTCAAGACACAAGACACTTGCACTGTGAAGCCGGTGTGGGAGGCCCTTCTTAAGAGACACACTAAGCTCCTTTTTTGGGGCCCCAGAGTAGAATATGCTGGTATGTTCTTGCTTCTCTAAGGCAAACGTAAGGGGACTCTTGCCCCTAACTAAAACTCAGTGGGGGTGTTTGGGTTGGCTACCTCCCAGTACAAAGGGGAAGGGTCAATGGGAAATCAGGACCCTGAGACTGACAGTCCCCAGGAACAACGGGGAGAGGCCAATGCTGCAGGTCAGCCTGATTGACAGGGCGGGCAGGCTAATCAGGGAGTCAGGAGACCAGGGGGGTCCCGTCCTCTGTGTGAGCTGGAATTGCCTGGATCAGACAGAGTGGGGCCGAGCTAAGGAGAAAGCAGGGGCCCCGAGCTGAGTTGGGGAGCAGAGCTGTGCCAGCCAGAGGGGCCAGAGAAGCAGCGCAGGAAGCAGGTCAGTGCTGGGAGCAGAGTCACAGAAGAGGCCACAGAGCAGACCTGTGCTGGGAGCAGAGCTGCAGCAACCAGGGCCAGAGGGGCCAGAGAAGCAGCCCAGGGAGCTGGAGGCAGAGTGGAGCTGGAGTTGCAGCTGGAGCTGGATCAGTCCAGAGCCAATACACTGAGCAGCTGGAGAGAGTGAGGGGGGAGCCTGGGCAGCGGGCCCAGCACAGGGAGACGCCCCCAGTCAAGAGGCCCTGCATATTATGTAAATGGGGGAATGGTCCTGCTATTGTGCAGAACTTTCCTGGCTTATATACTACTCTAGTGAAATGGGCTAGTGAAAGGATCTGAGTCCTCGCTCTCACTTCCTTTACCCAGAGGCCTGCCTGACCTGAAAGGCTCCCCTTCCACTCTCCTGAGTGGCAAAGTTCTTGTAACCCCGACAAGGCTGGGCTGAGGATTCCTGGGGGGCTCGACCCCCAACCTTGTCATGGTCACGTAGGGCAGGGGCTAGGGTGTCCCAACTCTGGGGTGCTCTCTCTGCACTAGATGCTTCCCTGATCCACTGATCATTACATACAGTTCAAAGCAAATACAATTTATAAGCAGCAATCAATTAAAAAAAAAAAAAAGAAGAAATGGGAAAGGTTAAAGGAAAACGTGTCACCCCGCTCTGTGGCACGGGAACGTCACAACCAGCGTCTCTAGAATGTAAGGGAAGTTCACAGTCTGTTCCTCACACGTCCCAGGCCTCCTTCTCAGGCCCTGGCTGTGCAGCAGGGATGCTGTGGGTTGGACACTTGCTCTGGCGGTGGCCACAAGCTCTCAGGCTCTAGGTGGCAGGACCCTTCCCAGCCTCGCCCCTGCCCGGATCCCCCTCCAAGTCTGGCCTGCAGGGCCTCTTGGCTTCCTGACTCCCTGATTAGCCTGCCCGCCCTGTCAATCAGGCTGACCTGGAGCTGACCTCTTCCCATTGTTCCTGGGGACTGTCAGTCTCAGGGTTCTGATTTCCCATGGACCCTTACCCTTTCTTTTGGTACTGGGAGCTAGCCAACCAAACACCCCCACTGAGTTTTAGTAAGGGGACAACACAAAGGAAAGGGGGCTGCAGCCAAGGGGAAATGCCATGGAAAGGTTTACCCAGAATGTGTTCTGGAACAGAGGGATTCCAGCGAGACTTTGCCTTTGAACTGCCCTGCTCTGGGGATGCACATTTCCATGCACATTTCCTGGGCACTAGCAGCTTGGAATGGTCTCAAAAGCAGAAATTGTTTGGGCCATGGTTTTGCCCTCTGGCAGATCTGAATGTTCAGTGTAAGGCTATTAGAAACTATGGGCTCAGTTGCTTTGAGATCCTTTTCAACAGCTGAAGACAGCAGCTCTTGGATCAATCATTCTCCATTGCAGCTGTACCCTTTTTTTAATTAATAGTTACTATAGTTTATGTGGTTTATGAAAGCCTGTTTAAAGAGCTATTTATATTAGTCACTAGTGAGAGGGGATGGGGTGTCCGTCCTCCATTATGAGAACCACCATCTTCTGAGATCTCAGTCTTTATTTGTTATTCTGAATAGCAGAAAAGATCTGAGGGGCTTGAGGCTCCAGTTCTCTATATGACCTTGTACAAACATTTGGATCTGTGATGGGAAGTGCATGTTGCTCCAACTCTCCTTGCTTTCCTGATCGCTCCAGCTCGCAGTGTGCATCTCAATAGCAGGGATCTATTAGGCAATATGCTCCCAAGAATGTGAGTTACAGGGAAATAACCTTTTCCTGTGAGTATGCCAGACAGGGAAAGCAGGAAAGCAGAGTTCTGTAACTCTGAATTTATCATTGAAATGGTGATTATTTCCCCCCAGGCACTGTTTGACTTTCTTGGAACCAGTACACTGGAGTTGAATTTCAAGAAGGGAGACTTGATCTATCTACTCAGCAGGATCAACAAAGATTGGCTAGAGGTAAGACTGAGGTTACTGGGGCTATGCTAGAGTTTCTGAGCTGTCAGTGTACAGCTGACATTAGTCCATGAGAGACTAAGGCCCAGATCCTCAAAGGTTTTTAGATGCCTGACTTCCAATGATTTCAATGGAAATTAGCAGTCTAAATAATTCTGAGGATCTGGGACTAAGCCTCTATCTCCATATTCCAGGGTCCTTCCTTTCTAGGCTCTGTTTGGATTTTAGGTTTCCTCTCCTTTGGTGCTTGTGTTTTACTTGTACTCTCTTTGCCTGTAGTGCGCTCTAGGGTATGTAGAGTGAGTAGAACACACACAGGCCACAGAAAAGAGAAGGAAACTCCTGTTCAGATGTGATTGCTTGTGTTTGCATTACTTGTGACACACTGCCCTCCAGCCCCACCTGCACCGCCCTGTTTTGGGGGGACTTGGGCACTATGAGGAGGTAACGAGAATGGGCTGCAGGAGCATGCTGGATGTCTGCTGATATGGTATCTCTGCTTTCTATAAGAGGACAGCCTTCATGGGGAAGTATCTGATGTCTGTATATCATACACTGCTCCAGTCCTTCTGTAGCCAACCACCCAATCCAATATTCCTGTTACAGGTACGACATCAGGTCACTTCCACTACAGTCATCTCATTATGTTGATATAGTGTACTTGGACTTTCAGAAAGCCTTGGACAAGGTACTATATCAAAGGCTCTTAAGCAAATTAAACAGCCATAGGATAATGAGGGAAAGTCCTCTCATGGATCAATAACTGGTAAAAAGATAGGAAACAAAGGATAGGAATAAATGGTCAGCTGTCCCAGTGAAGAGAGGTAAATATCTGGGTCCCCCAAGGATCTCTACTGGAACCAGTGCTGTTCAACATATTCATAAATGATTTGGAAAAGTGGGTAAAACAGTGAGGTGGCAAAGTTTGCAGATGATACAAAACTACTCAAGATACTGAAGTCCAAAGCTGACTGTGAAGTTACAAAAGGATTTCACAAAACTTGGTGACTGGGTGACAAGTTAGTAGATGAAATTCAGTGTTGATAAATGCAAAGCAAGGCACATTGGAAACTATAATCCCAACTATACATGCAAAAATGATAAGGTCTAAATTAGCTGTTACCACTCAAGAAATAGAGTTATTATTTATAGTTCTTTGAAAACATCTGCTCAGTGTGCAACAGCAGTCAAAAAAAGCTACAGAATGTTAGGAACCGTTAGGAAAGAGATAGATAATAAGACAGAAAATATCACAATGACACTGTATAAATCCATGGTACGCCCACACCTGGAATATTCTAGGCAGTTCTGGTCAACCCATCTCAAAAAAAGATGTATCAGAATTGGAAAAGGTACAGAGAAGGGCAACAGAAATGAAGAGAGATTAGACTAAAGAGATGTCTAAGGCGTGGTATGGCTGAGGCCTATAAAATCATGAAAGGTATGGAGAAAGTACAGAGGAAAGTGTTAGTTACCCCTTCACAGAATGAAAGAATTGGGGGTCATCCAATGAAATGAATAGGCAGCAGGTTTAAAACAAACAAAAGGAAGTACTTCTTCACACAATGCACAGTCAACCTGTGGAACTCACTGCGAGGGCATGTGGTGAAGGCCAAAAGTAGAACTAGGTTCAGAAAAGAACTAGGTAAGTTCATGGAGGATAGGAACCGTCAAGGGCTATTAGCCAAGATGGTCAGGGATGCAATCCCCTGCTCTGAGTGTCCCTAAACCTCTGACTGCCATAAGCTGACAGTGGATGACAGAGGATGGCTCTCTCAATAATTACCCTGTTCTCTTCATGCCCTCTGAAGCATCTGTCACTGGACACTGTCAGAGACAGGATACTGGGCTAGATGGGCCATTAGTATTACCCAGTATGGCTGTTCTTACATGACCATATCTGGGGAGTTCTGGCAGTCATCTCCATGGAAATGACTCACATTTCCACAGCAGACCACATGTAGCCAAAATAGTGCCCTCTTTGTCATTCTCTTCTTTCCACTTGTCCCAGGGAACCGTCCACGAGGCCACTGGAATCTTCCCATGTGCTTTTGTGAAGATCATTCAAGACTTACCCCCGGAGGAGGGCACTATCAATTGGCTGCGCTGCTATTACCAGGATGACACTGTCAGCAGCATCAGGTAAGGAGGCGATGCTTTCAGGTGATGCTGGAGAGATGCCCGCGCTCCTGCAGCCCCGTCAGGGAACTGCTCTGATCATGTGAGATGACGATATCTTTTCCCTCTTCTAGGGACATATCAGTGGAAGAGGACCTGAGCAGCACCCCATTGTTCAAGCACCTCATGGCATTAATGAGGTACAGCACAGGCAGATGGAGGTGCAGGCGCTACTGCATGCAGAGAGTCACTCCCAGGCATATTTCCTGAGTTCCTCCCGCTCCTGGCTGTGTTAGGGTCTGTCCAGCCACCCCAGTGTTCTGGGCCTGACATACTCCTCCCTATTAACCTGGAGAGTTGGCAGTTGTCACAACCTGGCCCAGGACCAGCCTGTGTGGTCCCTAGTCTGTTGTGAATGGACCCAATGACTGGGTCCCATGTGCTTCCAAGCCAAGTGGGCCTGGGCAGAGTCTAGTCATTGCTTCTAGCTGTTGGACTCTAGGATACACTCCCAGGCTCAGGCCTCTTGTCTGACACCCTTGGGATGTGCGGGACCAGTGTCCAGCCACCCTAGACAGTCATCTACACAGGAGAGAAAAGGTATTGCCACCACCCGTGGAGACATCTGCACGGCACATACTATGTTGTGTCCACACACAAAAATGCTCTTTATTTTTACAAGTGATGCCAGCATCATTGAGTGTGCACCTCCTCTGAGCAAGTCTTGATAATGTCTCTGCCCACCCTGTTATTTATGAGTGGTATTGCCGTAGTGCCTAGAACCCTAGTTATAGACCAGGACCCCATTGGGCTAAGTACTGAACAAACACAGAGTCTACCCCAACATCCTTGCCCACTGTTGCAAGTCCAGGGTGGCTGGAACTCACAGGCATTGCAGTCACATAGACATGGCTGGTTCTCCCATCTCAGCCCACCAATGCTTTTCTCTACTCAGCCCTAAGCTTGCCAGCCCTAAGCTTATAGAAATAATGAGTCCAGGCCCTCAAGATCATGAGATTGGCTTGAGACTCCTGAGACTTTAATTATAAATGTTGGAGGGTTTTTTTTTTTAATTTACCTTTTTGGCATTTGAAAAGGGTCACATTTTCAAATTATTTTCTCAAGCATGAGGTCTGAGATACCCATGTAATCAAATGACTCCAGGAGCTGGGGTTTAAGAAAAACTTGCAATAAAATTGAGAGACTTGGCAACACTACTGATCAGTGACCTCTCTGCACTCTGTTAACACCTCCCTTTGGTCTTGGCTCGCCTTGTTCTCTCCAACCTGGTTTTAGCAGGCCTGCAAGCCACTGAGCCATCTATCACCTGGCTTGTTGTGACTGACAATCCCACAAATAACAAGCTGGACACATGGCAATAGGCAATAGAATTTCACTATAGTTTTAAAACTTGGAGTATTAAAAATCAAACATGGGGGCCAGTTTCCTTCCACTCTTATAAAGGAAACAAACAAGGGGGAAAGGGGTTTTTTATGAATTTACCAATTTTATATAGGTTTAATACACTATTAAACCAGTAGACCAAGAGACCCAAGAAAGAACTCTGCGTGGCCTGAAAGCTCATCTCTCTCACCAACAGAAGTTGTTCCAAAATAAGATATTACCTCACCCACCTCGTCTCTCTCATATCTTGGGAGGAACGTGGCTACAACAACACTGCAAACAAATATTAAACCAATAAACTATTTTACTTATTGTAGAGCAGTTTTTTGTTGGGCCACTCATCTGGGAGTTGGTGGAGTAGCATCCCCTATGTTTGCCCAACCTCTGAAAGGGATAGTAGAAGAAGCATTATAACTTCATTTTGAATGACAGTGGAATTACAGATATACTCACTAGGCAATACTACTCCTGCCTCCTAACTGCTCCAGTTGCAAATTCACCTATCCCTGGCAGTCTAGCTGGGTTTCTGTAATGGTGTTTGAAACACTGGTTGTCTACTAGCAGCCAAACTCTATAGTGTGTCCCTAGTGCAGGGGGTGGGGCGGGGGGTAAATTACGGCCCAGAGGCCTCATTCGGCCCTTCAGACATTTCAGAGCTCCAGCCGGGGAGCAGGGTCCAGGGCTTGCCCTGCACCAGTGGGGGAGTGGGGTTGGGGGCTTGTTCCGCTCCGTGCATGCCAGGGCTCCATGCAGCTTCCAGAAGCAGTGGCATGTCCCCTCTCCACCTCCTATGCGTAGGGGCAACCAGGGGGCACCGCACACTGCCCCCTCAGCTCCCATTGGCTGGCAATTGTGGCCAATGGGAGCTCCAGGGGCAGGGGCAGCACCTGCGGATGGGGCAGAGTGCAGAGTCACCTGGCCACGCCTGTGCATAGGAGCCGGAGGGAGGACATGCCGCTGCTTCTGGGAGCTGCTTGAGGTAAGTGCCACCCAGACGCTGCATCCCTAATCCCCTCCTGTGCCCCAACCCCCTGCCCCTGCCCTGATCACCCTCCTGCCCTCTGAACCCCTCAGTCCCAGCCCAGAGCACCCTACTGCACTCCCAACCCCTCATCCCCCACCCCAGAACCCGCACCCCCAGCCGGAGACCTCACCCACTCCCACACCCCAACCCCTAATTTTGTGAGCATTCATGGCCCGCCATACAATTTCCATACCCAGATGTGGTCCTTGGGCCAAAAAGTTTGCCTGCCCCTGCCTCAGTGAGATGCATGCTGGCAACCATTTTCAATAAGTATTGGCCTAGTGCAGATGTACTCACAGAGGCCAGTGTTCGAGTGAAGGGCAAAGAGACCCCGGCCTCAGCTTCATATCTGTATAGTGTTAATACACAGCACGGTATGGGCACAGCTGATCTGACACCTCCCATTCATTGGCTTGGGAAGGGTTAAATATCTTCAAAAAGCTGGGTGTGCTGCCATTCTTTAGAGTTCTGCTTAGAGGGCTGCTGTCTTTTGTACACTAACATGCAGTATCTTCCTGGCATTGTTTGAACCCTAGGGTTTAATCCATTTTTCCTCTCCTAGGAGAGAGTTTGACCGTGATGACATTGTTCTGAATTACCGGGACTCTGAGGGTGACCTGATCCGTCTGGTCTCTGACCAGGATGTCGAACTCATGGTGTCTCAGAGCAGGAGACGACCCTCTAAGAAGCATTTTTTCCCTTGGAAGTTGCACATCACCCACCAAGATGACCTCAGTGTCTACAACACCAGCCCAGGAGGAGACACTAGTCAGGCACTAGAAATGAAAGGACGGTGACTGCCACAGGGAGCTGTTTCAACAGGTGGCTGCACCCCTCCATTCACTGTACCGACTGCTTCTTTTAACTAGGCTTGAGACAGGCAACAATCACAGCAGGTTAGATACTGGTGCCCCGGGACATGGAACAATCAGAACAAGTGGACCTACTGGCGCCTGAGAGCAGAAGTGCTGAGGTGTCAGGGGAGCCCTGCAAGCCCAGGCACCTCAAAGACTAAGTGGACATTGTTAGTAAATGTAGTTAGTAAGCTGGCTGTAAATAATTGTAATTGTGTGTCCGTGTTGGGTTTGAAGTGTTGTTTTGGCTGGGAAGAGAAGATGTGCTATTGTGGATTATGCCTTTAAGGGCTGAGCGCCCCAGCTTGAAATCTGGGGCCGACTGGAACTGGTCACGGAATAAAGCAGAGCTCTGTCTAGTGCCTTTAGCACTGAGTGATGACAGAACACCACAAAAGGGAATGGGAAGGATGCTGGGGGACCCCAAATGGCCCCTGGGATTTGCCATGCTGCTGGGTCACCCTACAGTGAGGAGGATAATTTCAGGGGCTTTTATGACAAGCTGTTCCTGCTTGTCTAAGCCCAATCTCCCATAGCAACGTCTCTCTGTGGGCATGAAGATGCCAGCATCTCAGGGTCCGTGTTCATAGAATCATAGAATATCAGGGTTGGAAGGGACCTCAGGAGGTCATCTAGTCCAACCCCCTGCTCAAAGCAGGACCAATCCCCAGTTTTTGCCCCATATCCCTAAATGGCCCCCTCAAGGATTGAACTCACAATCCTGGGTTTAGCAGGCCAGTGCTCAAACCACTGAGCTATCCCTTCCCCTGTTCTCTGATGTCTAGGTTCACTTCACAGATAGTAAATCCAAATGGGAATCAGAGTAACAGCCGTGTTAGTCTGTATTCGCAAAAAGAAAAGGAGTACTTGTGCACCTTAGAGACTAACCAATTTATTTGAGTGTAAGCTTTCGTGAGCTAGAGCTCACTTCATCGGATGCATACTGTGGAAAATACAGAAGATGTTTTTATACACACAGACCATGAAAAAATGGGTGTTTATCACTACAAAAGGTTTTCTCTCCCCCCACCCCACTCTCCTTCTGGTAATAGAGAAAACCTTTTGTAGTGATAAACACCCATTTTTTCATGGTCTGTGTGTATAAAAACATCTGTATTTTCCACGATATGCATCCGATGAAGTGAGCTTTAGCTCACGAAAGCTTACGCTCAAATAAATTGGTTAGTATCTAAGGTGCCACAAGTACTCCTTTTCTTTTTTCCAAATGGGAATGAATCCCTCAGAAGGGAGGAGATGAACCGTGGCTGGCGAGGGGGCATCACACAGTAACACTGTCCACTGGCTGGGGGTGCACTGGTGGTTTAGGATCTGCTCATGACTGTCCTGTCTGACATGGCTCCTCAGGGAACCCAAGGGCTTCTAGTGTTTGTTCCTTCCTGCTGGCCCTACACAGATCATCTACTTGCCACAGTTTGCAAGGGAAGAGTGTGACGTTCTGTACCTCATGGGAACACCTTACACCCCCATGTTCATCCTTATAATATGATTGTGTGGTATCTAATGCAAAGTTTGTCATGTCGGGTGTCTTTGGAAGGCTCATGGTGTACTGAGCATTGTTGTTATAGTAATGTTATAGTAATCGTTGTTATGGTAATGTTATAGTAATGTGATAGGTTGTAATTTCATGTATATAGTTATGAGGCTGTAACTGTGTCCTCATGGCTTAAAGCAAGCCAAGGCAAAAACTCTCCAAGAGCAGAGGGGCAGTTCACACCTTATCAGGGCTGAATGGGACAAACCCAGCCCAGCCTCACAGGAACAAAGGACACTGGCCTAGGCAACAACAAAGGATCTATTGGACTCTTGAGTGAGTCACCCCCCTTCCTTTGGTCAGTTTGGGATTGCAATGAGGTAATGCTCACCTGACTCTGAAGGGTGGGGGGGGCAGGGGGGCAAAGCCAAGAGGGAAGAAAGAACATGATAAAAAGAAGAGACGTTTGCCATGCTCTTCCTCTCTCTTCCACCTCCATCTACAGACATGACCACCAAGCGACTGAAGTGCTGCTCAAAAGAAAGAGCCTGGACGAAGGTCAACCAGCCAGCCTGTGGTGAGAAGCATCTAAGTTTGTAAGGGCATTGAAAGTGTTAAGATCAGCTTAAAATGCGTTTTGCTTTTATTTCATTTGACCAAATCCGATTTATTGTGTTTTGACTTATAATCACTTAAAATCTATCCTTGTAGTTAATAAATCTGTTTGTTTATTTTACCTAAAGCAGTGCGTTTGGTTTGAAGCATAAGAGACTCCCCTTGGGATGACAAGCCTGGTACTTATCAATTTCTTCGTTAAATTGACAATCTCATATAAGCTTGCAGCGTCCAGCGGGCATAACTGGACACTACAAGACGGAGGTTCCTAAGGTTGTGTCTGGGACCAGAGATATTGGCTAGTGTCATTCGGTTGCACAATCCAAGGAGCACCTTACATGCCAGAGGCTGTGCGTGAACAGCCCAGGAGTGGGGGTTCTCACAGCAGAGCAGGGTAAAGCTGGCTCCCAGAGCCAAGGATTGGGGTGACCTAGCAGATCACCGGTCCAGATAACACCAGAGGGGAACATCACAAAAGAGAGGGACTCTCTCTTTCCCCAGCTGCCCCAGCTCCACCCCCAATTGATTATTTTGCCCGCAGATGTGAACTGATTCTGGGTATGAATTAGGGCTGTTTCCCCACTATCTGTCCTTGGGATTAGGTCAGAATGAGCTGACTGCAGAGGAATGCCAGGGGTTTGAAAGTAGAAGAGGTTAAAATGTAATCAGTGGTAACTATGGGAGGATTATCTCCCACCCTCAATAATTAACCATTACAGGTTCTGAGGTTCCAGGGTACACGGTGTGGGGTAAAAATAATTACTCACTGACTAAAAAGGGGGGGACCAAGACGCAGGTCACAGAGATCTCCTACTGGGCTTTCTTCTGCTTCAGTACGGAGTGCACAGGTCTCAGCATGCAGCGCGCCATCTCCAGCCAAGTAGCAAGGCACTGTATGTGTATGTACAGCGCCGAGGCCAGTGGGGCGCCCTTTAGGTGCTACTGCAATACAAGTAACAATGACAATGTGAACAGCTCTGAGGAGCAAGGTGGGGAGGTGCAACCACCCAAAGTTAGTGCTAGGGCTCTTGGGGGTTTCAAAGAATGAACGATTTGGGCCCATTGGCCTGGCACTGGTTTGTTGCTGTGCCAAGATGACATGTTTCTGTGCTCCTGAAGAGATCTATTTGCATCACTAATTGGGCCTCATGCAAAACACATGGAACTCAGTGGAAAGACTCCCATTGACTTCATTGGGCACTATGATCAGGCTCACAGAGATTATCTGGGATAAAGAAAACAGGGCAGCTCGGGGGCGCAACAAATTGATACACATCCAGGCATCTGGGTACATGGGCTGAGTTAATACATGGTGTTTTTGTGGTCTCATTCTAATGCCTACATAGACACATAACAAAACCACAGCACAGACTGGCACATGTGGCCTTCTCTATTCATTCAAGGCCTGGGACTGGATTAGAAAGTGAGGAATGAGTTGGGCTGGGAATGCTTGGATGGCACCTATCTCCACTTTGGTCGGCCTGAGGCAGTGCTGTCAGTCCCTTGCTTTCAAGAGCAATGAATTCACTTTTCACATGTTTAAAACTAATGAGTTTATCAGAAATTAAAATATTCAAAAGAAGAATTGCAGTGCACAATGCAGGCCTGGCAGTGTTTGATTATCATAGTGGAAAAAACAGAAACATACTCCCAAACTGCCCTTTCCTCACCTCATCAGCCTTGTCACATGATGCCCCAAACAAGTGAGACTCCAACATCCCACCTGGTAGGTGACACATCTAAATCAATCAGTAATGGAGCTGACCAATGGATTGAGAGCTGACTTTTACCAGGTGTGATCATTGATTACAGCTCTGAGCAAATATTTTTTCCTTGCAATAGAGGAACTGGAAAGAACTGGCTTCTTTTTGTTTGGCACAGTTCATACCTTACAAGAAACTGCTCAGATCTTCACCAAAGCACCAGCTTGATGTTACCATCTTCCACAAACAGCCAATGCACTGGAAAGCCAGCAAATCGTAGTATTTTAGCAATCATACATTCATAGATTCCAAGGCCAGAAGGGACCATTGTGATCATCTAATCTGACCTCCTATATAGCACAGGCCAGAGAACTCCCCCAAAATAGTTCCTAGAATAGATTTTTGGGAAAACATCCAATCCTGACTGAAAAATTGTCAATGATGGAGAATCTACCATGACCCTCAGTAAATTGTTTCAGTGCTTAATTACCCTCGTTGACAAAAACGCCTTATTTAAGGTACGCCTTATTTCGAGTTTGAATTTGTCTAGCTTCAACTTTCTGTCATTGGATTGCATTACACCTTTCTCTGCTAGACTGAAAAGCCCATTATTAAATATCTGTTCCCCATGTAGGTACTTATAGATTGTGACCAAGTCACCCCTTAACTTTCTCTTTGTTAAGCAAAAAAGCTTGATCTCCTTAAGTCTGTCACTGTCATGCGTGTTTTCCAGTCTTTTAATCATTCTCATGGCTCTTGTCTGAACCCTCTCCAATTTACCAACAGCCTCGAATTGTGGTCACCATAACTGGATACAGTATTCCAGCAGTGGTCATACCAGTGCCAAATACAGAGGTAAAATAACCTCTCTACTTCTACCCAAGATTCCCCTGTCCCTGTTTATGCATCCAAGATTTGAATGAGCCCTTCTGGGTCCTGCATCACACTGGGAGCTCATGTTCAGCTGATTAACCACCATGACAAATCTTTTTCAGAGTCATTGCTTCCCAGGATAGAGTCCCCCATCCTGTAAGTATGGCCTGCATTCTTTTGTCCCAGATGTATACATTTACATTTAACTGTATTAAAGCACATATTGTTTGCTTGCTCCCAGTTTAACAAGCAATCCAGATTGCTCTGAATTAGAGATAGAAGAGACCAATGAAATCGTAGCTTGTCCATCTTAAAAGCCTCTTCTCCCCTAGCTTTCCCTGCAATAATGTATATTTTCCATTGTTTTCTCTGATCTAGTTTTTGTCTCCTATGATGGGTTTTCCACTGCTTTAAGGACATTTAAGGACACTGCTAATAAGGACATTATTCCACAGGATAGTAGATGTCACAATTAGGAAAGGTTTCCTGATCCCAGCCAAATTTCCCTGTTTCTGTTTCAGCCCTTATTCCGACGCACTTTGTCCCATACTCAACCATTCCAATCCTTCCTTGGTATCTACACCCTTCCAACACCAATTCTTCTGGATGAGTATTATCTCTCTAAATAAACTAGACTGTTTAAAGAATGTGAGGCATTTCATTCCAGGTGCTTGTGACAGAATCTTATCTGTGACATGACGTTTGATCATTCATGCTGTGAAGTTTGCATTGAACTCAACGTTATGTTCTGCACCAAAACCATAGCAAGACGAACATGGTAGTGGCAGAGGGATTAGAGTGTGTGTAATGAGCAGGTCTCTCCAATGGGGATATATTTTCTGGTTTCTGTATCCAAATATATAATACAGCTGAGGAGGACATGGTGCTAATTGATGTCTTTTACCCCCTTTGAGAGTGGAGAAGGCTGGAAAGAAGAATTGCAATTTTTGTTTCCCTGTGTAAGAGGGGTGGGGAACAGTGGGGAAAACAATAGTGATGACATGCTTTGAATGGTGGAATTTTCATCCAATCACTAGCTCTCTTGTCTTCACCAGTCCTCTTGCAGAGTTAGCAGAGTTCCCTGGCCCTGACAACTGGTTCCCGTCGTTCCCATAGTGGCAATGCAAAGTAAGCGTCACACTTTAGAGTTCTGATGAGCTGAATGGCCTGCGTGTGGATTTGAGGCTAGGAAAGAAGCAGTATTCCTCCATCTTGTGTAGAAAAACTGGCCCAGTGTCATCGGGGTTGAACATGACCATGTTACTCTCGTGCACAGGCTCTGCTTTAGAAGTATCAACCCCCTCTGACAGGAACAATCAGGAAACACTGATGGGTTCTGAGGTGCCTTGGGGGGCCTTGAGGAACGTTACATGACTCCCAAATGCATGCTGGTGCGCTCCAGAGGGAGTGGCTAATGCTGGAGATGGAACTGGGACTGCGACATCAGTTGTCTCAGGGCCCAATTCAGGGCTTGGGGTGCCCTCTGTGGCCTGGGCCGTCAGGGTTGGACGTCAAGACGGCGGCAGCAGTGAGCATCCCCTCTTGCGGGGCCAGTGCAGGGGACAGATGGGCAGAGTCTCTTGTCGGCATCAGTGACAGACCTTCCGAGGTGACGTATCCCACTGGCCATTTCCCATCATCCCAACTGACCAGAGTTGTTTAAGATGGCAGCAGTTGGTGATCTCTGACCTTCGGTGTCCCCTTGCGCCACTTCCCCACCTGCTGGCTGGCCTTGTGGCCCTTCTTGCCCTCCAGCAAGTGGCTGCTTCATCTCTTTCTCAGCAGGAAGCGAGATGAGGTGGAGCTGAGCTGCTCCTCTCTCCTCCCCCACCAGCAAGGTCTGGGAAGGGGCCCCCTGGGGTAGGGACAAGTTCTTCAGGGATGCTGGACTCCCCTTCGTTCCCAGTGGGGCAGCTTCCTGGTCCTGATGAATGTCAGGCAGGGAGCACCCCTGGGGGAAGTGCAAGTATGGACCATTAAAGTCAAAGCAGGACATGGGTGCCTGAGAAGCAGTGACCTTAGCACTGCTCCTCCAGGGGAGCGTGGCTGGTGACAAGGACTGACTGGTGCTCTGACTCAAACGGCAGCTAGCCGGGGCTGCAGGATGTGGAGCTGGAGTTGTCATTTCAAGAGCCTGATACGGGTTCTCTGGGTCCAGTGCACCAAGGAAGCACATCATCCTCTCGGCCACAGCTGCAGGGAGCTCTGCTGAACTAACTTTCATTGGTCTGCAAGGGGGAAACAAGAGTAATCAGAGATGGCACCCTGCAGAGAACATCACATATGGACAGGGAGCGGAGCTGAGGGCCCCCTGGGAGAAAGGTCTCTTGTGGGTTAGAAGGAATCTTTCCCTGGTGGAAGATTATCCCATAATTGCCTATAGCAGAGTTTCTTGCTCCTTTCTCTGGAGCAGCTGGCACTGGCATCTGCTCCTGGCAGGATCCTGGATTAGATGGACCATTGGCTGGACCCAGTCTGGCAATTTCTGTGTTTCTGGAGTCTAAGGGCCCAAGCAGCACATCACCCTTCAGAGACCGTGATCACCACCACCCACATTATATAGCACCAGATCTTTGCCTGGCACTTGGCAGAGATTGTAAAAAGACATGGCCCCTGCCCCAAGGAGCTTACAGCCACTGAGGTAGAAGCTAGCGAAAGGGAGGGGACAGGCAAGGAGTGATGGGGGTTCAAAGCAAATACAAATAATGGCCTGCACTTTCCAAAAGTGACCAGTGATGGCTGGGCACCCACCCATGGGTGGTGGGTATCAAAGGCCAGGGGAGACTAAGCCAGAGAAGGGGTACAGCTATAAGTGTCTCCAAGTTGGGACTCAGGCTATTCTAACTGAATACGGCCTTCCTCAGGCTACTCTTCTTAACCCAGAATCCCTCACAGTATAGAGCATGATGGGTACCCTGCATCAGCACAACCTCCCTATACCAGGAGCTGTGAGGAGGGCAGTCTTGGGCTTCTTACATTGGCCCCACACTTCTCTTGCACTGGGGGAATTATCCTATGGCCTATTGCAACTCCTACTGGCTCTTGTATGCTGCCAGAGCCAGAATCAGCCCCAAGAGTGGTCAGGGCCTCACTTCCAGATGACAGGAAAATAGGGCGTGTAGGGAAGGGGGCATGTATGCATCTTTGTGCAGGGGGTGCTTATCCACCTCCATTTCCAGGTTGGAAAATCAAGGGCATTGAGGCAAGCCCATTTCCAGAAGCCCCTAAACTGAGTGGATCTCAGTTTCAGTCAACTGCAGAGGGGTGTGGCCCAACCTCAGGGTCTGTGCTGAAGCTGACTGGAGTGTCTAACTCAGCAAGACAGGAGTGGAGGGGTGCCTGTTCTGGCAGGAGGGGGTTCCCTGTGGTATCCCAGCTCATCGAGTGTCAGTCTCAAGGGAAGACAAATGGAAATTGATGCGCAATTTGCCCGGAAAAGGCTGCCATGAAGGCAGAAGCAGCCAAACAAAGGGCTGCACACCAGCAAGTACTGGACTTAAAAGACAAAGAGATTGAAGCACAGAAAGATGCTCAGGAGGAGAAGAAAAGAGAACTGGGTAGCAAATGCCCTGTCCAAAAAAAAAAAGGGAATTTTAGATGTACTGTCTCCACCATGGTCAGTGTCGAAGTCTCTGGCAGTAAGTTCAGGAAGAGGGTGTGATGCTGCACTCCATATGATTTTATGAAAATATGCTAATGAGTGTGAATATAATGTAACTGGAATATGCTTCATGCAAAAGGTCTCTTGTAAGGTATCATTACAAAACTTATAATCTACTGAGTGTGGTCATCCTATTTGTATAAATGTATCATTCTTGTATCTGAAACTAGAAATATGAAATATAACTCTGAGGTCCTATTGTAATTATGCAAATTGTGGGCCATTGATGGTGGTTTGGAATCTTGATGGTTCCCATCAACTAGGACAATTGGTTGTAAACGACTCTGTTTACTTGCAAGCCTTCCTGTGAGTCAGGCCAGGAAGAATGAAGGCTTGGGTTCTCACAGGACATGTGACCATGGCACCTGGTACTGGAATCCATCTTTCACCTGATGCTTTTCCATTTAGAATGAGGGGTGGGACGCCAGAGAGAGACAAAGGATTTCTGCCTTGTGCCAAAGCTATAAAAGGGGGTGGAACAGAAGAAAGGGCTGCAAATCATGAGAAATCCCCTAGCTACCACCTGAGCTGGAACTAGGACTGTACCAGGGGAAAGGATTGGGCACAGACTAGAAAGGAGTCTAGTCTGTGAAAGAAGCTTATTGGAACATCTCTGAGGGTGAGATTTATCTGTATTCAGTTTCTTAACTGTATTAGGCTTAGACTTGTGTGTTTTGTTTTATTTTGCTTGGTAACTTACTTTGTTCTGTCTGTTATTATGTGGAACCACTTAAATCCTGCTTTTTATATTTAACAAAATCACTTTTGCTTATTAATTAACCCAGAGTAAGCAATTAATACCTGGGGCAGCAAACAGCTGTGCATATCTCTCTATCAGTATTATAAGGGGTGGACAATTTATGAATTTACCATGTTTTAGCTTTATTCAGAGTAAAACAGATTTATTTGGGATTTGCATCTCATTGGGAGCTGCGTGTCTGGGTGCTAGAGACAGGAGCACTTGCTAAGCCATTTTCAGTTAAGTCTGCAGCTTTGGGGGTGTGGGACAGACCCTGGGTCTGTGTTGCAGCAGATTAGCATATCTGGCTTAACAAGTCAGGTTTCTGGAGTCCCACACTGGCATGACAAATGGGCTAAGAGGTAATCTCAGCACATCAGGTGACAGTCCCAAGAGGGTTTCTGTGACCCAACCTGTCACACACCTCCATTTCCAGATTGGGAAATCAAGGGCATTGAGGCAAGCCCATTTCTAGAAGGAGAGATCAGGGAGAAAGGGCTCAGGGTTTGGGACTGGTGTTTCCAGGGAGCCAGGGAGAGCAGGGGCTGCAAGTCCATCCATTGACATTTCCAGATGGTCATGTGGAGGATGTGCCAAGGTTTATCATTCACACCAGTTACATTTGCCATCCGTCCCTGATGGGATCAGCCACCCAGAGGAACTGAGATGCCACCATCACCAAGCAACGTCTCAGAGAGTATCACCACTGAGCAGTGCACTGACCACTCACCCATCCAGCACTTGGATGCAGCTGGCCAGGTCCATCTTCTCGGAAGGGCTCTGCTTGCCAAAGTCCAGCTGGCTGCTCGGCAGCGGAATCCCAAGTGCTACTTTCTGAAAAGAGACAAGGGCAGATAGCACTCCTGGCAGACAGAGGGTGATTCCTTGAGGGCAGAGGGGAGCCAGAAGCCCCATAGTGGAGATACCACAGTGTGTGGTAGCACTTTAACCCCTCTTGGGGGCAACATTGCTCCTGGGGACTGATGGTTTGATGGGGGGAATAGGTCTGGAGGCCTCCTGCTGGAGGCCTTGTGGCCCTGCCTCATCACACCCCAGAAAAGAGCAGAGGAGAAGTCCTCCAGGCAATCTAGAGTGGCTGCAGGGGAGCAGCTGCTGGAGTGACCAGTCAGGGGGCAGAAGGGCCATATAAAAGGAAGCAGCAGGGACACAGCAGTCAGTTGCTGCCTGGAGCTTGAAGAGGGAGAAGTGGGTGCATGGCTGGCTGGAAGAGCAGCAGGACCATTGACAGCTCATTGCAGGCAGGACTGAGCCCAGGGAAGGCTGCTGAAGACCAGGTGCCTGGCTGGCAGGAAGAGCAGCAGGACCATGGCCAGCTCAGTGTGGGCAGGCTGAGCCCAGAACCTAGCCAGACTGGAAAAGGGTACCATGGTGGGCTCTGCTGATCTGGTTGAAGACTGAGTCCAGGGAGGGCTGCGGAAAGGACACCGACTGAGGGTACTGAGGTGGGCCCCTTTTGGGCCGTTAAAGAAGGCAGCACCTCCGGGGGAAACCTTGATGCTACAGCCCCATACCAGGGCCATGAGCAAGACCTAGAGACTGTACACCCCGGAAGGGGGAACAATGTGTATGATTCAGCTGGAGGGCTGAGCCATTGAAGAACCACCAAAAGAACCATTGGCTGAGGGCGTGCTCACGAGAGGCAGGTGCCACCCTGTTGTAAGAACTGAAAGAAAACCAGGCTCACACCCGACCAGGAAGGGGGCACCCACAAGAGGTGGGTGCTGCCCCGTTCAAAACTGAGTGTGATTGCAGGCACGTATCGGCCAGAGAGGCTCACAAGACATGGATGTTGACATTACAGGTGAGGTTTATTTTGTTCTCCCTAGGCCTTTCATTTCCCCAGTGCTGATCTCTCTCATTTAACTCCGCCCTTCGTCAGGTAGTGCCAGGTGTGTCATGGCAGCTCTGCCCAAGGAGTAAACGGCAACAGTGTGGGCAGGTGCAGGAGGGCAGCAAATCAACCATTGTGCGTAATGTCAGCCCTGCCCTGGAAGACTATGGGGATGCTGTAGGCAGGGACAAGGCCCAGGAAATCAGCCTGTGTCTATAGCATGAGAGCTCTGCCATCTCAGGGTGAGCTGGGGCACACCATTTCCTGGGATTTCCGGACACCTTTGGATCAGACACCTAATGAAACGTGACAGACACTTAAAACCATGGGGTAAGGAACAGAGTCCAACTGTGGATTGAAAACCAGCTGTACGACTGGGAACAAAGAGCTATTGGGAATGGCTGCTCCTCAGGGCGCAGAGAGCTCATTACTGAGCTGTCCTGGGGCCAGCCCTGGGAGCTGTGTGCATTATGGATTTGGACAGAGCACTGGGCAGCAGGCTGGTGACGTTTGTCAGTGACACAAGATTGTTTCAGTTAGAACTAGAGAGACTTGATAGCATCTCCGGGTGGATGTGACCCCTTCGAGGGAATGAGCAACACGATAGTAGGTGCAGTTCAGCTTGCACAAGATTAAGCTAAAACACAGTGTCAAAAATACTATCACCTGGGCTTCTCCTATGCACTGATGGGCAGGGTCCTCGGAGGACAATGTGTGATGTTATCTGATTAAGATAGGACCATATAGATCATTGTTGCAACCTCTGTTCTATATTTGCAACAAATCTCATACAAAATGTGGCATGTAAGATACCTATGAAAAGGTTATGATTTGCTGGTTCTGACTATGCTATCTGTATGCATGTTTCATTTTTTGTATTTGAAGTTCTAAGTATTGGCTCTATACCCCAGGAGCAAGCATTTGAAATCCAGGTAACTCCCACAAGGTAGTTAGCCAGCACATCTTGGAGGGATTATTCAAATTAAGTGGCTCATCAAAAAACACTTACTGGAAAATAGACCATGGGAGATGCTCATCTACACTGAAAGAACTGTCCTGCAAAGGTGCTCTTTGAGGTATAGGTGGTGGCTTCTTGTAGCGGGGTGGTCACCCCGCTCCGGTTAAGAAAGGGTTAAAGGCAGCCAAGGGAGGCTGGTTGGGTAAACAGCCACAGGTGTGGCCACACCCAATTAGGGTCCAGTTGACCCTGATGGGTCACTGAGGCGTGGTGGGCCATGGGGATTGGGGTTCCCCAGAGAGGGCTATAAGTGGTGGAGATCAGGAAGACACTGGCCAGCAAGAGGCGCTCCAAGGCTGGAACTGAGCTAATTCCTGGATGTCCAGCAGGAGATGCTGCAGTGGTGAGTGCCTGCCATGCTACACTTCTTCTGTGTCCAAACCTTCATGCATGGACATGTGACTTGCCCATGTGACTCCAAACACTCTCTTGTCACCTGTAATTTTCCAGTAGCTGTGCTGAGAGCTTTGTGTGAAATGATAGGTTCCCTCCACATGGCAGAAGATCTAAAAGGCCCTGGAAAGCCCTCCATTTTGCCTCTTTCCTGCCCAAAGCTCTGGACTATGAACTTCTATTAATGGAAGCATTCTAATGAAGGAATTGAGGACCTTTCAATGATTTGGAAGCAGCCAGAGACTTGACTTAAGCCAGTAGTTTATTCCATCACTGCTACAAGCCTGAACCAAGAACTTTGCAATTACTGTATGTATTTGATTCCTTTGAGCAATTTTAACTCTCACCTTTCTTTTTATAAATAAGCCTTTAGATTCTAGATACTCAAGGATTGGCATCAGCATGATTTTGGGGTAAGATCTGAGATACATATTGACCTAGGTGTGTGGATGGTCCTTTGGGATCAGAAGAACCTTTTCATTTTTTTTGAGACTGGTTGTAAAGAACCACTCCTCTCTAAATCCAGCGTTTTCGGTGGTGGTATAAGAACTGGAATGTCTAAGGAAACTGCTTTTATGACTTCTTGATAGCCAGGGTGGTGAAACAGAAGTTTACTTTTGTTTCTGGTTTGGTATATCTTATGGAAGAATACCCACCAGTTTTGGGCTGTGTTTGCCCTGTTTCTCAGCAGTTTGGCATTCTCAGTTGTGACCCCCTGCGGCACAGTTACACAATGTAATGGGGTATTTACTCTACAGGTGCTGTGAAAGGGTAAAGGCTTGAGAGGCCAGTTAACCTGCCTTCTTGAACTTGGAGGATGGGCCAGGACTAATTAGAAATAAAGCCCAGGTGGGGAAGAGAAGGGCTTGTGGCCACAAAGAGCTGAGTGAGCCTCGTGGGAGGAAGGAGACCCAGGGGAGAGGAGGTGGGAAGTGACCTGAGAGAAGGCTGAGAGGGAGGAGGCAGAGCAGATAGGCTACTCCAGGGGTGAGTGGGAAGCCTGACTGGAGACGTGGACCCTGAAGAGCAGTAGCTTGCCTGAGCCCCTGAGAGAGGGGAGGAGCGTGCCAGCCCCTGGACAGCGGGGCTGTTGAAAGCACAAGACCTGGAAACAAGCTGTGGGGATAAGCTACAGTGAATGAGGCAGGCCTGTGGCCACCTGAGCCCAGCCAGGCTGAGGGTTTTGTTTTGTTTACAGTTCTATCGGACTTGGTAAAGGAATCTGTTGGCCAGAAGGGGCAGGACTCTGTCAAGTCATCTGACCGGAGAGCCAGGGAACTCTTAATGGCTGGAGCAGGCCAAAGATTAGTAGGGGAAAACTAAGACAAAAGTTGCTGTACTGCTCCACCCAGCCAGGAGCAGGTGTGCTGTGGTGGCTACTTGCCACAGCCAAGCCTTCAGGAACAGAACAATGGAGGTGTCTGTCCAGTGGGGGGCAAAGCTGTGAAAGCTGATAGGTTGCATGGGAGCATTAAAAATGGAATGGAAATAGTGCCCTTCTGTCAGACCGGGGGAAGGGGGGGAGATGCTCTCCTTGGAGCACTACATTTCTGATCACCTCCCAGGATGGAGGATGTAGCTGAGATTGAAGAGCTTCAGAGAGGGCCAGTGGAGGTGGGTCAAGGTCTGGGCAGCAGTGACAGGACAGAAAAAGAGTGACAGATTTATTGAATGTCCTATTTAAGGACAAGGGGGCGGGGAATGGTGGCTAGTGTCAGGCATGGAAGATCTGGGGTTAAGTTTCTGTTTCTCTACAGAGTTTGTGCATGACCTTGGGCAAGCCATTTAACCTCCTTGCCTCAGTTTTCTAGCTGTAAAATGGGATAATAGTTCTGCCCTGCCTCATAAGGGCATCATAAGGAGAAATACAGTAAAGGTTATGAGGCACCCCATACTGTGCTGATAGGAGCCATGGAGGAACCTGGCATAGATTTGGCTGAGGTCTTTAGGAATTGTGTTGTTGGGGAGCGCCACCACTTCAGGGTGGGTTGGGGATGAACTGTGTCCCCTTGAGGGGGACCTAGGCAGGGGCCACCACCCTGTACGGTGATTAAACCTGCTCACCGGGGTGCAGTTGGTACAGAGGTGGGACAGGACCATGACTCAGCCTCCTGCCTTCCCCTTCCCCAGCCTTTGGGGGCACAAGGAGGGAGCAGTCCCTGCGCTCCTGCAAATCAAACACTGTGACTGGCCCTCACATGGAAATGCATGTAGCTGGGACTTGCCCTGGAAGATCATTACTAAGGGGACTGGGCAGACTGGGTGGCGACTCCTTTTTTTCCCTTCTCCCATATCAAGAGAGGGTCACTCAATACAAGTAACAGCTGATAACATTAGGGGGAGGGGAGAGAAGAAATAGATCTTCCCACACTGTATTGGAAATCTCCCTGCCTCCGAAGGGCAGAGAGCTGTGGCTTTATAAAGAATCATCTAATGGCATGGCTCATAACATGGGAAGTGGTGCAAGTTACACAGGTAGTAACCGAATCTCAATCATAGGGCCAGGAAGTAATTTCCCTATGCAGAATGTTGCACTCTTGACCACATGCATTCTGGTCAGGAGCTGGTTTACTTCTGGAGCATCAGGTTTTGGCCACTGAAGCAGGATAACAGATGGGAGAGACAAATGGCCTAATCTGCCATTTCCACTTTACTCGTAGTGCTCCCATCATCCCCCAGGCGGAGGCAGTGGTTTGATCAGTATTTACAGGTTCCACCTGGGCAGCTACACACTCAACAATAAACCCCAGGGCAGCATTTCCCCTTTCTCTGACCCATGCAGAGCTTCCACTTCCACTTCTCCACGGTCAGCAGTTCTCTCTTACCTGGAGGTAGCTCTGGAGCAGCTGACTCTTGCCGGGATTTGGAATCTTTTCCTCCCATTTTTTCTTCTTGCTGTAACAAGACAGAGTTTGCAGGGTCATTTCTCTTGGGAGGAGGCTACACCAGACACACAGCCTTACCCTGGGCCCCCTTGTCAACCCAGAGGTCCTGAAACTCCATGGCCCTACACTCAAGCTGCAGCCCAGGCATATCCCCAGCTGGACTAAGCCCTAGATCATGGATAGGGGTGTGCCCATGCAGCACCTCCCCCTTGTTTCTCTGCCCCTCCCTGCGCTCACACGATCCATTGTCTACAGCCAAGCTCTACCGCATTTGCTCCAACCCCTCAGACAGAGACAAACACCTACAAGATCTCTATCTATCAAGCATTCTTAAAACTACAATACCCACCTGCTGCAGTGAAAAAACAGATTGACAGAGCCAGAAGAGTACCCAGAAGTCACCTACTACAGGACAGGCCCAACAAAGAAAATAACAGAACACCACTAGCCGTCACCTTCATCCCCCAAATAAAACCTCTCCAGCGCATCATCAAAGATCTACAACCTATCCTGAAAAATGATCCCCCACTCTCACAGATCTTGGGAGACAGACCCAGTCCTCGCTTACAGATAGCCCCCCAACCTGAAGCAAATACTCTCCAGCAACCACACACCACACAACAAAAACACTAACCCAGGAACCTATCCTTGCAACAAAGTCTGATGCCAATTCTGTCCACAAATTTATTCAAGTGACACCATCATAGGACCTAATCACATTAGCCACGCCATCAGGGGCTCGTTCACCCGCACATCCACCAATGTGATATATGCCATCATGTGCCAGCAATGCCCCTCTGCCATGTACATTGGCCAAACCAGACAGTCTCTATGCAAAAGAATAAATGGACACAAATCTGACATCAGGAATCATAGCATTCAAAAACCAGTAGGAGAACACTTCAACCTCTCTAGTCACTCAGTAACAGATTTAAAGGTGGCAATTTTGCAACAGAAAAGCTTCAAGAACAGACTCCAACGAGAAACTGCTGAACTAGAATTAATTTGCAAACTAGATACCATTAACTTGGGCTTGAATAGAGACTGGGAGTGGCTGGGTCATTACACATATTGAATCTATTTCCCCATGTTAAGTATTCTCACACCTTCTTGTCAACTGTTTGAAATGGGCCATCTTGATTATCTCTACAAAAGTTTTTTTTCTCCTGCTGATAATAGCTCATCTTAATTAATTAGCCTTAGAGTTGGTATGGCAACTTCCACCTTTTCATGTTCTCTGTATGTATATATATCTTCTTACTATAAGTTCCATTCTATGCATCTGATGAAGTGGGCTGTAGCCCATGAAAGCTTATGCTCAAATAAATTTGTTAGTCTCTAAGGTGCCACAAGTACTCCTTTTCTTTTTGCACTCTACCAATGCATCTGGAGAATCTCCCACTCCCAGTGCAGACTTACCTGAGTAAGCCTCTATAACCGCACCAGCCAAATGCTATCAGCACGATGGTGAAGACTGGGACCAGCAGCGGGAGAATCAGTGGTGACCAGACTGAGACAGATAAATGAGAGAGAGAGAACAGCAACAGAAAATGGCTTCATTCTATATCAAACCTTATGTTGTGGATGCTCTTGAGGGAAGATATTGAGGTCAGGAAAATGTAGGTTGCCTATCAAGTCACATGTCCTAACTGACAGTTCTGTTCAACCATAGAATAGTTGCCCATGTGGGATAGACTAAATGTGACCTAATCAGGACAATGAATCTGTGAACACGTTTGCTAAATCCAACTCGTGATTTGATCTAGCCATGCCTGACCCCTTTCTGTTGGGTTTTCCATGACCATCTAGACAACCAGTTTACTTTTTTGCAAACATCTGGGGACGAGCTTGTATTTGTGTTTTTTAAAAAAAATGAAGAAATTCCCAGAGCAAAGAACTTTGTTAAAGTGAAGTTCAGACTGAGAGAACAGATCAGCAACTTCAGGGTGAAGATCCTTATGAGAACATGGCAGATATCAACAAAAAAAGAAAAACACCCAGTCATTAGAAATGCCAGGAGACTTGCAGTTGAGCGTGAATTTACAGGAAACATTAACATTTGAGTCTGTAAATTCACAATTAAGGCCTATTCAGTCACCTCTCCTGTTGGTACAGGTTCAGGAAGCCAATCGGAGACCAAGAACCGCACCATCAGACCTAGTGACCAACCACACAGTCTGAATTCCAAATGCT
The DNA here is from genome assembly GCF_965140285.1 of Lepidochelys kempii. NCBI lineage: Eukaryota > Metazoa > Chordata > Testudines > Cheloniidae > Lepidochelys > Lepidochelys kempii. The sequence goes on from NC_136380.1 coordinate 257,846,768, forward strand.
GAACAACACATCCATGAAGCAATGCTTCTCTGAATGACCAGAGAAACCCATGTAAACTCCAACAGATTTGCTTAAAATCAGTTGCAAAGAGCCCATCTTTTCATTATTTCACAAACATGAAAATGTTGTTCAGAATGAACAGTTCACCCAGCTCCACTGATTGATCCCTTTCTACCTTCTAGCATGGATCGTTCCTTCCCTTTTCCAGCCCTCCACGTAGATCCATGAACTTCTCACACTGGCTTTCAGCCCCATTTTCATCCTGAACATGCCCAGTGGGATCCAGTCTGCCTGGTTCCTCTTAAAGGTAGTAACCTGGACACCTCAAAGCTGGCAGTGCAGAGATACTACATGTAGGGGAAGATTACAGTCATTTTCCTGGGAATCATGGAACTAAAACCTCTGTATGACACTCTGATAACGTAGGCAGTTCATGCTTTTAAGCCTCCTTGTGGAGGCCCCGTTCTCTTCTCACGTAGTGCATCCACTTCCAACTCCTGATTTTCATACTGTTTCCTTGTTGCCATGGAAAATGGCAGCCCTGGGCTCCCATTCAGATAAGCCAATTATATTCCTTCTCTGTGAACTGAAGCATGCAGCCAGGTATCAAGGGGACCCCGGTCAGGCTCTTTGCTTAATTAACTGTATGAAACCCCAGTTCCCCTGAAACCCCAGCTAAAGGACCAGTTTCTCTAGGGAGGGAACTGACCCCCAACCCCCCAAGCCAGTAGCCCAGCTGGGATGTACCACTCTCAGTTTCCCAGGTGCACTCCTCACTCCACTCGCTCCAGGGCCCCAGGTAGCCATCCATGTGCACCCTTGCCCGCATTTTCCCCCTATAGTGTGTGGAGGGCTCCAGCATCTGAAGGGTGAAGATGAGGGGAGGCTCGTCATTGCTGATGTTTACACCCTGGGCATTCTGGGAAGAGAAAAGATGGAGGAGGGGTGAGGAACTCTCTGTCCCATCCACCCACCTCCCCAGCAGAGTCCTGGGCTCCCAGCAGTACCATCACCTACCTCCAAGGAGTCACCAGTCTTCCAATACAAGAATTCATATCTCTGGCCTATATAGGCATAGCTTAGGATCTGTTTTGTCCATCTCAGCTCATACTCCTGCTCTTTCCTCTTTGTCATTGTCACGTTGACAGGCGCAAGCGGCTTGACTAGAACACAAACAACACGTTAGGAATATGCATCCATCTCCCAGCTTATCTTCCTGCCCATTCCCTTTCCCACTCTGGGCTGTGGGCAGGACTAAGGATATGCTGGTGCGAAACTTGTTGCCTGAGCAGACTAGCACCAAGGACGGCTAATAGCAGTGTCCCCGTCTGACACATCTCATCTCCACATGCCCATTCTGTACCTCCGCGCAGCAGTGCTCTGTCGGTGCCAGTCAGGAGCTCCAGTGCTGGGAGCTTCCTTTACCAGCCATCTGTTCCACCCATGCATCACTGTCTAGCTCTCTTGTTAACCATTCCACCTCTCTGCCAACCCAAGCATTTCCTAAGCTGGAGGAGAAACCTCCAGATAACCCTGGGCAGAGGATCCAAATGGGTTCTCACTGTTTTTGTTGGCTTTAATCAGTTTCTCCTCCTTCTTGGGCCGGACAGTTATGAGGTACTGGCTCAGCCTGCTGGGGTTGGTGACATTGATCTCACAGCAGTGGAACAGGTAGTGGCTGCCAGGCAATTCCTCCTCATGGACTGGAGAGCATTCTGTCTCTCTGGGGAAGAGAGCAGCCAGGCCTGAGTGAGCAGGAGGGATGGCCAGATACAGGAGGACAGAAATACGCTGCCATGGGCAGGTCACTTACTCTGATGCCGGTGGGGTTCTGTAGAAGAGCGTGAACAAGACAGAGCTGGTGACCTCTCTCCTCACTTCCCAGCTGCACGTTAGCCGATCAACCCCATTGAAGAGGCAGCAAAGGTTCTTGGGCTGAGCCTCATCCCCTAGTGAGGAGCCAGTGGTTAGTGCAGCTCTGGGAGGGGCAGGGTTGGGAGGGATGGGGAGGACAGTGGAGCGGGGACTGATTGTGACCGTTGGAGGGAGGAAGGGAAAACTTTTACTTTCAGGGTTCTCTAGGGCAGTCCAGAGCATTATGCTGGTCCACTCATCCAATCAATACAATCCACGTATTGTGAGAGACAGAGACTGGCCTCTCCTGAGCTCATATACCAAAACCCACCATCTCTACTGGCACTCACTGGCCCTTTAGCTGAGAGGCCGGATACTGAGCACAGCTCTGACTTCTAGAAGGGCCCCATCAAGGCCAGGGGTTTGAGATGCCGTGGCAGGGGAAGAGTGCGTAAGGACCCTGTACTGCCCCTACCAGTGCTGCACTGGGACTGGTGTCGTGCTCCTGGGCCGAGCAACTAAGCAGAGTGCTGCAGTCTCTGTGGCTCCTGCTCTGCTACCTGTCAGTGACAGCAAATTCACTTCAAATAAGAGAGCAACAGTGAAACGGGACCATTTTCATCAAATTCCGGAGATTCTCCAATGTCATCAGCTCAGCCCCCGAATCCTCTGGAAGCGAAGCACAATATCCTTTTGCTGCCAGCATGTCCCTACTTCCCCTCACAACCCTTCAGCCTCCAGAATTACCTTCCTGGGACCTCCAGGACACGGCAGTGCTCCATTTGTTGGACTGCCCAGACCAACCAGCGCCCTGGCTTGGCTTGGATCGCACACGAGCAACATAGTTGCTGCTTGACACAAGGGCATCACGCCTCAGCAGGCAGGGGGAGGAGCTTGCGACTGACACCGAGGAAGATTTCTGTCAGTGGGGATGAGATAGCGAGAGGTGAGGGAAGGTGGAGGGAGAGAGAGAGACTTGTCAGAGAGGTTGGGGAAGGACCCTTTCCTTGGGAAATTCAGCTCAGCCAAGCACAGCCAGCGCTGTGATCCCTGGGTAAGGAGGAGCCAGATGCTCCTTGTGCAGGGCTCATTGTTCTTATAGCACACAGGCTGCTTTTTAATTGCTAAATCTCTGGTCTTAACCAGCCAAGGCGATGGCTGGATGGCACAGGACTTCTAAGATGCACACACAGCTAGCTGCAGCGTGCACGGACCCACGGTCTGGGCCATTCAGGTTTCAGAGGATTGGCTGGGTTCAGCGGTAGCTGAGCAGGTTTCAGAGGATTGCAAAGGGTTGTCTTCTGCAACCAAGAACAGCACATGCCAATGCCTAAGCATATCTCATGCCTACCTCCCAGGATTCACACTCCCACTGGTAAGTCATGTCAAGCTCCAGTGCATTGTGCAGCCAGTGTCTTCCCTTTCTCCCTCCAGCTGCTTCCCAGGCTACTTCTGTGACATTGATCCAATGCTTCTGAGGTGGGAGGGTCTGGACTGGAAATGGGAAGGGACAACATGGGCTGTGGTTATTAGTGGATGGGGAGAGGGCAGAGGGTTTTTCCAAGTTTTATTTCCATAAGGAAGGACCCAGATCTGCCTAACATCAGGCTTTTGTGTGATTTCTCAGGACTGCTGCAAAAAATAAATAAATAAATAAATAAAAAAATCTAAGGTCTGTTGGCACTTGGCAGTGAAAGAAATGAAGTTGACAAGGCCTTACAGAAAATAGCGATGAACAGAACAGAAGGAGAATAGGGAGGTGAGTGTTGTCAGGTAGACCCATAGCAGCCAGCATTCATTTAAAGATGGAGACATATTACTGTGTATTTTTCTGAGTGAAAAGGTTTGTTTGACATCAGTTTTTTCCTAATAGCAGAGAAACCCAGGTATAGCAAGGGTGTGGGTCAGTTGGGAGGAGTACATCCGCCTTTTCCATTGTAGGCAGGTAAGGAAGGAATCTATTTATCTATCTATCTAGAATCTTGTAAGTGAGAAGCTATTAAACAGGTGTCACAATGAAAATGAAACTCAGTTCCTAGCAGAATTATAGCTGATATGCAGAAGCAAGGTGAAGGGTTAGGGACAGGGTGAAAAATCAATTTTTAAATTAAAATTATTTTTTATTGAAATCATTTTTTTAGTTTTAATCAAATACAGCCTTTTTTTAAAAAAAAAGTCTATTTAAAATTAAATGTGAAATTATGACAACTATCTTAAAGCCTAAATTTACCATAATCTATTATAATCGCTTGAAGGATAACTCAGTGGTTTGAGCTTTGGCCTGCTTAAACCCAGGGTTATGAGTTCAATCCTTGAGGGGGCCATTTAGGGATCTGGGGCAAAAATTGGGGATTGGTCCTGCTTTGAGCAGGGGGTTGGACTAGATGACCTCCAGAGGTCCCTTCCAATCCTATGATTCTTTTAAGCAATACATATTTGCTGCAAGTTTTAAAGACTGTGAGACTGAACTGGTGGAAGTCACTGGCTAAGCACCTGGATTCAGAATTTGTTACAGTGCTAAAAGCAGCTTTTGACAGCAGTAACCTCTTCTGTTGGTGTTTAGAGAATATTTTCTTCATTTCTGTTTATTCAACTAGTTCATTCCACATTAAGAAACCAACTGGAGTTGAAAAAGTAGGAAAGCTTGTTTTGCTCTTCCAATCTCTGTATAAAAATTAGGTGTGAGAAGACGAGATCTACTAGTTTTAAAATCTTGAAGAATGTGGGGATCCGAAACAATGAATTAAAGTCACTTACTACTTCCTTTGTTTAACAATTCTGTTAATTTTAAATGCAAAACATGTTTTGACAAACATTTTTTCTTATGTATCCAGCACACATAAAGTAGTTTTATTTAACTAATTATAGTAATCCTAATACAAACTAAAATGCTGGTTTTGTGCCTTTTTAATTGAATCTGAATTTCTATCCAAATTGAGCCTAATACCAATCACAAGTAAAAATGAAACGTAACCTAGTAAGTAAGAAATGTATCATTCACCTTTTTGTAACCTAATACAAAAAAGTAAAAAGGAGGAATCTGAATAAATGTGTTAGGCTATATAAATGCTTTTAAAACATGTATAGGTATTGTGATGCTGGTAAACCAGCTGCCAGCTCCTGTAAAGTCTGTAAGCATCAGCTGAGCACTGACAAATTCATAGCTGGAAACCAGACCAGCTCACTTATAAGTTAGTAGTGTTCAAGATAGGTGTTAGACTTGTAAGGATGTGTTTAGACTATAAAATGCTTGTAAGTTGCTGCATACATTAATCTTACTTGTAATGTCTGTATTCCATGCTACAAGGTATATTTATAAAAATGCTCACTCTGAACTAATGCACTCAGATGAGAAGGGTAGCTCCCCCCACCTATCCAGGTGGACTATCAAAATTAAGTGGACCGTTGTAGCACAAAATTTGTTGATTGCCCCATCCACTCATAGAGAAGAATGTGCAGAAGGCCTTGTCCCATCGGTTTGAATGCTGGAAGAGGGAAATCAAGATAGTGGACATGAAGATTTTTCATCTCTGCTGTTTGGACTCTGACAAGGGCTGGAGCTAAGAAACAAAAGCCGAGGTCCCTAGGGTCAACCTTGGATTAGCCCTGAAAGACATTCAGTGCTGATCGATTACTACATCTCTGTCACCTTTTGAAAGGCTATATTTAGTTGCAAAGCAACCTGTGTTAATGGTTACCAACCAATGAAAATCAACATCTCTTTAGAAAAATAACTAAAAAAGTACAAACACAAAACAAAATTAAAATCAAGCATTTAAATCAAGGCTTGCTGCTTGCTGATTTTAATCATGATTAAAATGGAAATTGTTTTGATTTAAACCAATCCACTCTGATTGGGGATCAGGAGTCTTGGTTAGGGTTGGGGGACCTGCACAGAGGAAAAAGTATTCATTTCAGAGAATCAAAAATATTCCTGGAGAGAAGAAATGTGGAGAGAAGGGTGGTGTCTCGCCCTTACCATTCTGGAAGAGGCTGACGTTCAGCTCAGCCTGCAGCAACCGATCAGGTTTGAAAGTGTAATGGTCGTGCACCCCTAATCCAAAATCGGTGCTGTTCCTGTGGCAGCTCCAGAAGACACAGGAGTCCTGGCAGAACAGCAACCCCTCAGGTCCCTGAGACTCACATGGGATCTGTATGCTTCTCCTATGTGCAGAGAAAGAGGGTGAGGAGGTGATGTAGATACAGATAGCTAATCCAAAATAGGTTCCTGAAATCTTCCCCACATCTATTCTATTCTAATCAATATAAGTTCTTTTACTGCACTCATTGCTGTAGTATCTGAGCACCTTCCAATAAAGCCTTAAGAAATGTGAATATGTCTCTGCTACAGTTATTATCTTACCCTAGCCTCAGGGGGAGAGCATATACACATATTGCTTTGCATTTATATTATATTTGTATTAGAGAAGGCCGGTCAAAGAAATGAGCCTTGTAGTTGGTACAGTAGGTGGTGAGCCAGAGGTGATGCACAGGGGGGCATGTGGGGTCATGTGTCCCCCACCATTCCTGGGTCACATGGTGCAGCCAGGCCCTCTCCCTGCAGGGCAGCTGAGCCGGGGAGCTGTGAGCTGCACCTGTCAGGGAGAGCAGAGGCAGGAGGAACAGCTGGGAGCTGCAGGGAGGGGCCACTGCTTTCCAGGAGGAAGAGCTGCCGGAAGCAGAGGATGACTTGAGGTTTTTCTGGGGTTGTGCTACCCATTATCAGCAGGCATGGGCCGTCTCTGGCATGAGCTCAGCAATACTGGCTGAGGTAAACATATCAGACCTCTCCTCAGCTCTATACACTGGCTTTCCATAAAATGTCAAATAAAGTTCAAGGTCTTGGACCCTATCTTCATGGCACCCCATGGCCTGAGCCCAGGGTATCTAACAGATCATCTAAAACTCCAGGATGAAGGTCAACAAATCTACTCCTCGGGCACACAGGCAGGGCCGGCTCTAGGCACCAGCAAAACAAGCAGGTGCTTGGGGCAGCACATTTCTAGGGGCGGCATTCCGGCACCGGCCACGCCACCCCTAGAAATGTGCTCCCGCCACCCCAGCTCGCCTCCGCCTGCTCTCCTGAGCGCGCTGCCACGGCTCCGCTTCTCCTCCCTCCCAGGCTTGCCACGTGCCAAACAGCTGTTTCGCGCGGCAAGCCTGGGAGGGAGGAGAAGCCGAGTGGCGGCGCGCTCGGGGGAGGCAGTGGTGGTGGAGCAGAGGCGCGCTGGGGCGGAGAGCGGTTCCTCTACTCCCCCCGTTACTTCCTGTGCTCCCCCCACCCTCGCTCACCTCCGCTCCGCCTGCTCCCCTGAACGCACTGCCTCTCCCTCGCCTGAGAGGGAGGGGGGAGAAGCGGAGCGGCAGCGTGTTCAGGGGAAAGGGCGGAGCGGAGGTGAGCCAGGGCGGGGGTTGCAGGGTGGGGGGGAGCTGCAGGAAGCAAGGGGGTGGGGGAATGCGGCACGCCTGGGGGAGGAGGCGGGGCTGGGGATTTGGGGAAGGGGTGGAGTTGGGGTGGGAGCCGGGGGGGGGGAATGAAAAAAAGCAGGGGCAGACAAAATTTTTTTTGCTTGGGGTGGCAAAAATCCTAGAGGTGGGCCTACAGGAAGGGTAAAGTTGACCTGGGCAGAAGACCTTTCTCTGGCGCTACTGAGGCTGTGGAATGAACTCCCCCAAGAACTAAGGACCATCCCAAACCACATCACCTTCCACTCCAAGTGCAAGGTGAATTTCTTTGACTTACCTTCTCTAATACAAATACAGAGCAACATTTGTATATTAACACCCCTCCTCCCCCAAACAAAAAATGACTCAAACTGCACTGCACATGCTTCTCCCCCTGGGGGAAAGGATCAGAGAGCTAACCATGTGTTACAGATGTGTAGTCATGTTGGTTAAACGCGCTCCTGGAAGGCACTCAGATATGACAGTGATGAGGGAAGTGCAAAAACCCACATAGAACAGAATGCTTCCATTGACCCTGCTGCAAAGAAGGGAGGTGTGGAAGGTCTGTGAGAGCAGAGCCAGCGCTCACTCCTCTGCTGATGAATGAACCTCAACCCAGCTGTATTCTAATGCCTCTTTCTCCACTCCAGGTGCAGTAAGCTAACAGGCCCTGCCATCACTCACACCTGGGATCCCCCAGAAAAATCAAGGGAGAGTGACAGAAAAGGTAATAAGAAAAGGAGGACTTGCGGCACCTTAGAGACTAACAAATTGATTTGAGCATAAGCTTTCGTGAGCTACAGCTCACTTCATCGGATGCATTCAGTGGCAATGAATGTAATGAAAATAAACTGAGTAACGCACCCTCCTGCATCTCCCCATCCTCCCAATGCAGACCTAAAAGAGTCTCCAACTTCCACCTCCCAGCAGGGCCAGCACAGGTGTCCACGTGCACCTCAAAGCCTGGTTGTCAACTTGGATCCCTTTCCCGCCTCCCATTCCCACCTCTGAGGTTCAGGAGCCACAGGCTTCCTGTGTCCTTCTGCAGCAGAATCATAGAATCATAGAATATCAGGGTTGGAAGGGACCTCAGGAGGTCATCTAGTCCAACCCCCTGCTCAAAAGCAGGACCAATCCCCAATTAAATCATCCCAGCCAGGGCTTTGTCAAGCCTGACCTTAAAAAATTCTAAGGAAGGAGATTCCACCACCTCCCTAGGCAACGCATTCCAGTGTTTCACCACCTTCCTAGTGAAAAAGTTTTTCCTAATATCCAACCTAAATCTCCCCCACTGCGACTTGAGACCATTACTCCTTGTTCTGTCATCTGCTACCACTGAGAACAGTCTAGAGCCACCCTCTTTGAAACGCCCTTTCAGGTAGTTGAAAGCAGCTATCAAATCCCCCCTCATTCTTCTCTTCCGTAGACTAAACACCCCCAGTTTCCTCAGCCTCTCCTCATAACCCATGTGTTCCAGTCTCCTAATCATTTTTGTTGCCCTCCGCTGGACTCTTTCCAATTTTTCCACATCCTTCTTGTAGTGTGGGACCCAAAACTGGATACAGTACTCCAGATGAGGCCTCACCAATGTCGAATAGAGGGGAACGATCACGTCCCTCAATCTGCTGGCAATGCCCCTACTTATACATCCCAAAATGCCATTGGCCTTCTTGGCAACAAGGGCACACTGTTGACTCATATCCAGCTTCTCTTCCACTGTAACCCCTAGGTCCTTTTCTGCAGAACTGCTGCCGAGCCATTCGGTCGCTAGTCTGTAGCGGTGCACGGGATTCTTCCGTCCCAAGTGCAGGACTCTGCACTTGTCCTTGTTGAACCTCATCAGATTTCTTTTGGCCCAATCCTCCAATTTGTCTAGGGCCCTCTGTATCCTATCCCTGCCCTCCACCGTATCTACCACTCCTCCCAGTTTAGTATCATCCGCAAATTTGCTAGAGTGCAATCCACACCATCCTCCAGATCATTTATGAAGATATTGAACAAAACCAGCCCCAGGACTGACCCCTTGGGGCACTCCACTTGACACCGGCTGAACAGGGCTCAGGCACTTACTTGTCTATATTGTCCTCATAGTGAAGAGTCACACTGAGGAAGCGACGTGCCTCTGTGCACTCCTGCCATGTGCAGGTCGTCTGGGAGGTGTAGTCATTGTAGCAGCGTAGGCTCTGCATCGGGAGGCTCTCTGCAGGGCGAAGGAAAGCACAACGCTGCCGATGGGTCATAGAGATGGGCAGTGAGGAATAACGGGATGTGCACACCGGTGCCATGGCGGGAAGGGCAAAGATGGGGGAAGGAGGCGCGAAAGGGTAAACTCTCCCGGGAGTCCCTCGCATGTCAGTTAGCTCACGTGTCAGGGATGGCATGGACAAAAATCTCCCCCTCCCCGACACTCACAATCCAGAGGCTGGAAAAGAGAGATTTACTTACCAGGAGCTGTGGTAATGAGAGAATTGTCCCTGTGCATTCACAGTCTGGCTAACTTGTGTGAGTCTCTCATGCGTGTTGGGCTACTGAGTGTTTTTCTTAAAGCCCCAACGTCTGCATTGAGGTTATTATCCGAGAATCTCACTTTTCATGTACAAAAAATAAGTGTCTGATCTACATGGTTGGGAAGAGAAGCTTGAAGGATGAGCCCTAAATGCACCAATGACAAACGACAAATCACGCCCCTCCCCCCCCGCAACTGTATTCTCATTCAAATCTCATGATGTTGAAGTCACTCTCAGGATTTTTTGGGCCTGACTCTTGATTTCTGAACGCTGGGGGTTGGCAGTTCTGATTCGCATTGTGGGAGTTGTCCTGGTGGTGAGCACACACAACCCTCGTTGAAAGCCATGTCTGTGGGGGATGCATGAGCATCCTCACAGTGTCACGGGTCAGATGACCTCCGCTGCATACAGGAGTGCACCCACCAACCAACTTCATTCCTTCTCCTGAACCACACAGTCCTGATGTCCAAGGCCAGCTACGGCGCTGCAGGTGTGCTAGTGGAGGAAGATCTTATCCATGCAGGAACCTGCACTTTCCCAAAGGTGTAACATAGCCCTATGCACCTCTTCACCCACGGAGAATGTGTCTGTTTTGAGAGGTTTTTTTGACATCTTTCCCAGAGAGCTACAAATGTCTGTTTGGCTTTCTAACACAATGTCTAAGGTGTGCATACATGTTTCCTTGGGAGGGGAATGGGATCTAGGGAAGAATACAGTGAAGGAGATAGACTGTTTGTGATGGAAATCAGACACTGCCTTGTATTTAGCTGTGCCACTCTGAGTCCCTTTCCCAGCCCTGAAGAAGAGCGCTGTGTAGCTCAAGAGCTTCTCTCTCTCTCCCCAGCCGAAGTTGGTCCCATGAAAGATATTACCTCTCCCACCTTGTCTCTCTAATTCCCTTAGGCATGACATTCAACTGGGGCCTCACAATCATTTTGTCTTTGTGGATTGCTGGATAGGGTGGAGTGGAGATTATTGCCTGGAGTTCACTGGCCCTCCTAGCCGAGGCTATGGCAAATCGAAAGGCAGTTTTAAGAGATTTAAGGGAATGTGTGGGGTGAGAGAAACATTGATAAGGCCTTTTAAAAATCTAGCAAATGGAATGGGAAAATATAGTTCTCCCTTCGTGGTGCTGATGGGGAACAGAGATAGGTACTTGGTTCATTTTCTGAGAAGGTGCAGACGGTCCAGAGATCTCACAGGCAGCAGATAATCTACAATTGCTGGAATTCCAGTTTGAGATGCAATCAGTTCCTTATTAGTGGCTCAGGAGGGAAATCTTGTCCCTTCTGGTGTGTAAAATTTCCAGGTAGACACCACCCTTGATTGGAGTAAAATTGTCTGTGCTGTCTGTGAGCAGGGATAAAGCTGGGCCACACATGGAATTCCCATTGCATGGGACAGTTCAACATTACAAAATTGGGTTTCCTTCTAAACTGAAACGAAACCAAAGGCTTTTAAATTACTCAGCAATGGAAATTCTGAAGAGTTTGTTTTGCACATGTAGTACAAGAAAAATTTCAAAATTTTATTTTAAAACAAACTTTGCATTGAGAAACGTGTTTTGTTTTGTCACTGTTGTATTCTTTTTATTATTGTTACATTATTTCAGGAGGTGTCGCTGGCAGTAATGCACTGTAGGACATGTCACATGATGTCAAGCCATGCCACAAAATGCCTCTAAGGCCCAAGTGAAGGACTCGGCAATGAAGAGGGCTGTCCTGGTGTGAGCATGGGATTTGGACCTGAGAATAGATCACATAGCTTAATAGCCTCAGAGGTCAGATAGGCCTGGAGACTTGGGTGTCTTTCCCTGAGCGTGTGAGAGATGAAAGCCCTGCCAATAGCACATTGGGCTGGGGAGTGTGATTGCCCCAGCACATCAGACATCAGACATTCACATCCACCTCTGGAAAGAGAGATGTGCATGAGGCACCTCCTCTGAAACCCGTTTTAGGGTCTGTATGGGGTCTGGGCTTGGTGCAGAGCTGGGGCAGCAGGGGCTCAGAGGAAACATTGAGGAATTTGTAGAAATTCCTCCCTCTCTAAAGTACACTGACCTAGAAGAAAGCAACAAACAACTAGCTCTAACAGTGCGCAGATGGGAGATTAAACCTAGAAACAGGAGCAGTCAATGGACATGACAGAGGGTCCTGTTTGTTCTCTGCAGTGGTAAAGAAGGAATTAAGGCGGTTCAGAGGGATGGACACTCCTAGACATGGGCCTTTGACATTGACACTGGTGACTTACTCTGTCTCCCTGCCCCTCACATATTCCCCCCTCCTCTCTCTCACACACACCTCACACAGAGTCATCCTCCCATTTGTCCACATCTCCAAATGGATATTTGTTCACTTACACTCCCACCTGAATCTATGTGTCATTCTATCCCTCCACGCTCCTTCAGTGGTCTGTCTATCCCTGCACTGCTCCTCCAGTTCACCCACCTACTCACCAGCCAGCTTGTTCACACATTTGCACAATAGCCCACCTGTCCATTCATCCATCTACTCACTCTCCTGCTCTTCCATCCATCCATCCATCCACTTCTCCATTCACCTACTTCTCCATTCAGCCATTTCTCCATTCAGCCATGCACCCTCCCACCTGTAAGTCCATCCACATTTCCATCCACTTACCATACCATCCATTCACATAAACAATCACCCTCTTGCCTGTCAGTCTAGTCACCAACATACTCATCTGGAATGGCAGAGGGAGCAGTCGAGCAGAGGAAAGGGGGAAAGAAGGAAAGGGAATGGAGGAGAGTAAAGGGACTGGAAGGAGGGGAGGGAAGATGATAAAAAGGGCAGGGAAGAAAAAGAAGCGGAAAAGAAACTGAAACTGACCTCGAGATTCTCCGACCCTGAAAGCCCAGCACAGAGCCAGCAGAGCACTCCAGAACGCCTTCATGTTCATGCCAGCCTGAGCCCACCAGCTCAGTCTCACTCCCTGTGCTCTGGGCTGGTCTCCGGCCTGGGGTTCTTGCACTCACACTTGTTCACTGCTTCTTTGTCACCTGTTAAATGCGGAAGCCAAGCTGTGATGGTCAGGTGGGGGAGGTAGGGAGCTTCTGTGGGATACAAAACTTCCCCTCCCTGCACTGAGGGGACCTTTCACTGATCCATCAAGGCCACAAGGGACCATTAGGTCACCTAGTCAGACCTCCTGTAGGAGGGAGGATGGAGAATAAAATTTCCTTTGCAGGACCAATTAATTGCAGAGCAAGGTCCCCATCTCCTTACTGCGGCGTTGCTGAATGCCCAGAGAACTGAGAGGCAGTTGTGATCTATTTGACTAACAGGCATTGTCCCTATTAACCTCATCAGCAAGAAACAGTCCTAGGCTATGGAGTGAGGGGAATTCAGTCTCCATGTTCATTCGTTCCCCGGACTTCCCCCAAACACAGAGACACACACCCACACTTCCCACATTGGTTCCCAAGCCTAGCCTGGAGACACACCATCCTACCCTACCCCGCCCCATCTCCCCCACTCATATACATCTCCCCTCTCTTGGGATGAGATGGGGATTCAGTCTTCATGTTCCTTCAGTTCTGGGCTTCTACCCCATCTGCTTCTCCTCCAGCAAGCCCGCAGGTGAGAATTGCTTTGAAGTGATTCCAACTGGCAGTTTGCAGCCAGCTCCCCGGGAATTGCTTTGGGACGCTGACCCACAGGCATAATCCCAAAGGAGCTTTAGTGTCTCTTTTTGTGGGATCTAGCATTGAATTCAGTGGTGCAAAGAGCATGGCCAAATTCTCCATGGGGGTAACTCAACGGAAGTTAGAGTTGCACCACTGGAGAATGTGCCCCCATATTACTGCTTTCTAAAGAGCATGACAGACGCCCCCCGCCTTGGCCCCAGCCACAGAGCCATGCCTCTGTGCTCTGGCGATGTCTGATCAGTGGCTTTTTCCCACTTTGCGGGAGCATGGAGATGGGGAGCCATCCAGAACAACCCCCAGCTTCCTAAATGCCATTTCCTTTGATAGAATCTGGTGTGCTAGACAAGTGAACATTCACCACAGAGAAGAGATCCCACTGTGACTGATGGCTCCAGAGCTCGTGAGCCCTTGTCTGTCTGGGGACAGGCTCTCTTTGCCACGTACCCTTCCCCCAGTAAAGGCGGAGTTTCCTCACCTGAGCCAAGAGCTGCCGGTGGGACAGCCGCCTCACAGCAGGTGGATCGCTGGCCCGCTCAGTTCTCAGTTCCTGGCAGCTGGAGCGCCTTTACGCATACAGGAATCAGCAATGACCACGGCTGTCCAAAACTGGAATGGATCCCCATGGGAAATAATGAACCTGGGATGGACATTTTGCCCTCTGAGGGCTTCCACACCCCCATCTGCCTCCTTTCAAGGAGCAGATACAGCCCTGAACACCATGGAGCTGAAGTGTGAGACTCAGACTCTGAACTTCCTATTTTTGGTGTGTTTCACACCCACTGGGTCCCTGCCACTGAGGCAGCTCTTAAAACCTGGGAGGGGAAGGAAATAGATCTCATTTCATTGTGACTTTTCACTGATTCTTATTAACCGGTTTGGAGGAATCAGGACACATTGTTTTCTAGGAATCAAGAGGCTGGCCTTTGCTTCCCATCTCCTTGCCTCCATACCCAGTGAGACAGTTGCGAAGAAGAGAGAAGGAAAAGGGAAGTAGCGCTTGCAACAGGAGTTCTGTATTTCTCTCCCGCCCCCCCCGCCCTGCCGTATCTTACCATAACCTCAACTGTAAGATTTTGGGGGCAGTGACTGCTTTTCACGACATGTGTGTACAGCACCTTGCCCTCTGGGCTCTCAGTGATTTCAATCAGCTTTGGATCATGCCTCCAATAGGAACTCACTACTGCTTATTTCCCTCCCTTCTAAAACTTGCAGACAGTGTCTCCTACGCCTCTTTAGCATGTGTCCATCTGGAATGACAACATCACTGATGTCTGCGACCATTGTCGTCTATCAGAGATATGCACAGTGCCATTTTCACAAAGTGGTTGCAGCTCCCAGGCCCCCAAATTATATTGATTTTTTTCATTTTGCCTTATTTGTCTCTATGCTTCTCCAATCCCCAGTTATTCTGACATCAGTGTCTAGCAATGCAGGAATTCTTGTTTTTAGTTTCCTGTTTAACAAAATAGCATCAGGTGACAGCCTATGCTTCAGTGGTTTCATTCTGTAATTAAACAGTTCTAAGTAGGATCAGAGTCTGACTCTGCAGCCTTTTTCTAGAGGCACTTTACTATTTTGACTCAGTTTGCCACCAGCCCATTGGATTGGGGATAATAAGGAGGCAGTCACCTGCCAAATCCCCCTACCTTATTGCAAACTACTTAAACTCATGCCTACTAAACTTGGCACATGGCTGTATAATACTGTCAGATATATCCATGTCGAGCAAAAATGGAGTTGACATGCACCATCACCTGTTTAGCTGTAGTATCTTCTTATAGGGCTGTCTCAGGGATGTGAGAATAATAGTCTAGGACAAGTGGATAGTTTTTCCCCCCCTGCCAATAGAAACATATCTATGCTTTCCTGATGGTTCCAGATCTCAGTGTGCAGCTCAGTAGCAGGGATCTGCATGGGCAGTATACTCCAAGAATGCGAGCTACAGGGAAGTAACCTCTTTTCTGTTTGGAAGCAGAACAGGAAAACAGGATGCAGTTGTAAACCCTGAGTTTATTGTGTAAATGTTGGTTGTTTCCCCGGGGCACTGTTAGACTTTCCTGGAATCAGTACAGTGGAGCTGACTTCAAGAAGGGAAAGTTGATCTATCTATGCAGCAGGATCAACAGAGACTAGAGGTGAGACTGCGTTTGGATCACAAAGCTGTTGGGGTACATAAGACATTAACCTACTAGGGACTAAGCCTCCATCTTCAAATTCCAGGGTTCTTAGCCCTGGTCTACACTACGACTTTAGGTCGAATTTAGCAGCGTTAAATCGATGTAAACCTGCACCCGTCCACACGATGAAGCCCTTTTTTTCGACTCAAAGGGCTCTTAAAATCAATTTCCTTACTCCACCCCTGACAAGTGGATTAGCGCTTAAATCGGCCTTGCCGGGTTGAATTTGGGGTACTGTGGACACAATTCGACGGTATTGGCCACCGGGAGCTATCCCAGAGTGCTCCATTGTGACCACTCTGGACAGCACTCTCAACTCAGATGCACTGGCCAGGTAGACAGGAAAAGAACCGCGAACTTTTGAATCTCATTTCCTGTTTGGCCAGCGTGGCAAGCTGCAGGTGACCAAGCAGAGCTCATCAGCAGAGGTGACCATGATGGAGTAGCAGAATCGCAAAAGAGCTCCAGCATGGACTGAACGGGAGGAATGGGATCTGATCGCTGTATGGGGAGAGGAATCTGTGCTATCAGAATTCCGTTCCAGTTTTCGAAATGCCAAAACCTTTGTCAAAATCTTCCAGGGCATGAAGGACAGAGGCCATAACAGGGACCCGAAGCAGTGCTGCGTGAAACTTAAGGAGCTGAGGCAAGCCAACCAGAAAACCAGAGAGGCGAATGGCCGCTCCGGGTCAGAGCCCCAAACATGCCGCTTCTATGATGAGCTGCATGCCATTTTAGGGGGTTCAGCCACCACTACCCCAGCCGTGTTGTTTGACTCCTTCAATGGAGATGGAGGCAACACAGAAGCAGGTTTTGGGGACGAAGAAGATGATGATGATGATGAGGTTGTAGATAGCTCACAGCAAGCAAGTGGAGAAACCAGTTTTCCAGACAGCCAGGAACTGTTTCTCACCCTAGACCTGGAGCCAGTACCCCCCGAACCCACCCACGGCTGCCTCCTGGACCCGGCAGGCAGAGAAGGGACCTCCGGTGAGTGTACCTTTTAAAATACTATATATGGTTTAAAAGCAAGCATGTGAAAGGATTAATTTGCCCTGGCATTCACGGCTCTCCTGGATGTACTCCCAAAGCCTTTGCAAAAGGTTTCTGGGGAAGGCAGCCTTATTGCGTCCTCCATGGTAGGACACTTTACCACTCCAGGCCAGTAGCACGTACTTGGGAATCATTGTACAACAAAACATTGCAGTGTATGTTTGCTGGCGTTCAAACAACATCCGTTCTTTATCTCTCTGTGTTATCCTCAGGAGAGTGAGATATCATTCATGGTCACCTGGTTGAAATAGGGTGCTTTTCTTCAGGGGACACTCAGAGATGCCCATTCCTGCTGGGCTGTTTGCCTGTGGCTGAACAGAAATGCTCCCCGCTGTTAGCCACGGGGAGGGGGGAGGGTTGAGGGAGTAGCCACGCAGTGGGGGGAGGCAAAATGCGACCTTGTAACGAAAGCACATGTGCTATGTATGTAATGTTAACAGCAAGGTTTACCCTGAAAGAGTATAGCCATTGTTTTATAAAATGTGTCTTTTTAAATACCGCTGTCCCTTTTTTTTTCTCCCCAGCTGCATGTGTTTCAATGATCACAGGATCTTCTCCTTCCCAGAGGCTAGTGAAGATTAGAAAGAAAAAAAACACACTTGTGATGAAATGTTCTCTGAGCTCATGCTGTCCTCCCACACTGACAGAGCACAGACGAATGTGTGGAGGCAAATAATGTCAGAGTGCAGGAAAGCACAATATGACCGGGAGAAGAGGTGGTGGGCTGAAGAGAATAAGTGGCGGGCTGAAGACAGGGCTGAAGCTCAAATGTGCGGCAGCATGATGAGAGGAGGCAGGATTCAATGCTTAGGCTGCTGGACGATCAAACCAGTATGCTCCAGTGTATGGTTGAGCTGCAGCAAAGGCAGTAGGAGCACAGAGTGCTGCTACAGCCCCTGTGTAACCAACCATCCTCCTCCCCAAGTTCCATAGCCTCCTCACCCAGACGCCCAAGAATGTGGTGGGGGGGCCTCCGGCCAACCAGCCACTCCACCACAGAGGATTGCCCAAAAAACAGAAGGCTGGCATTCAATAAGTTTTAAAGTTGTAAACTTTTAAAGTGCTGTGTGGCATTTTCCTTCCCTCCTCCACCACCCCTCCTGGGCTACCTTGGTAGTCATCCCCCTATTTGTGTGATGAATGAATAAAGAATGCATGAATGTGAAGCAACAATGACTTTATTGCCTCTGCAAGTGGTGATCGAAGAGAGGAGGGGAGGGTGGTTAGCTTACAGGGAAGTAGAGTGAACCAAGAGGTGGGGGGTTTCATCAAGGAGAAACAAACAGAACTTTAACACCATAGCCTGTCCAGTCATGAAACTGGTTTTCAAAGCTTCTCTGATGCGTACCACGCCCTCCTGTGCTCTTCTAACCGCCCTGGTGTCTGACTGCGCGTAACCAGCAGTCAGGCGATTTGCCTCAACCTCCCACCCCGCCATAAACGTCTCCCCCTTACTCTCACAGATATTGTGGAGCGCCCAGCAAGCAGTAATAACAGTGGGAATATTGGTTTCGCTGAGGTCTAACCGAGTCAGTGAACTGCGCCAGCGTGCCTTTAAACGTCCAAATGCACATTCTACCACCATTCTGCACTTGCTCAGCCTGTAGTTGAACAGCTCCTGACTACTGTCCAGGCTGCCTGTGTACGGCTTCATGAGCCATGGCATTAAGGGGTAGGCTGGGTCCCCAAGGATAACTATAGGCATTTCAACATCCCCAACAGTTATTTTCTGGTCTGGGAATAAAGTCCCTTCCTGCAGTTTTTGAAACAGACCAGAGTTCCTGACGATGCGAGCGTCATGTACCTTTCCCGGTCATCCCACGTTGATGTTGGTGAAACATCCCTTGTGATCCACCAGAGCTTGCAGCACTATTGAAAAGTACCCCTTGCGGTTTATGTACTCGCTGGCTTGGTGCTCCGGTGCCAAAATAGGGATATGGGTTCCATCTCTGGCCCCACCACAATTAGGGAATCCCATTGCAGCAAAGCCATCCACTATGACCTGCACATTTCCCAGGGTCACTACCCTTGATATCAGCAGATCTTTGATTGCGTGGGCTACTTGCATCACAGCAGCCCCCACAGTAGGTTTGCCCACTCCAAATTGGTTCCCAACTGACCGGTAGCTGTCTGGCATTGCAAGCTTCCACAAGGCTATCGCCACTCGCTTCTCAACTGTGAGGGCTGCTCTCATCTTGGTATTCATGTGCTTCAGGGCAGGGGAAAGCAAGTCACAAAGTTCCATGAAAGTGCCCTTACGCATGCGAAAGTTTCGCAGCCACTGGGAATCTTCCCAGACCTGCAACACTATGCGGTCCCACCAGTCTGTGCTTGTTTCCCAAGCCCAGAATCGGTGTTCCACTGCATGAACCTGCCCCATTAGCACCATGATGCATGCATTGTCAGGGCCCATGCTTTCAGAGAAATCTGTGTCCATGTCCTGATCACTTACGTGACCGCGCTGACATTGCCTCCTCGCCCGGTATCGCTCTGCCAGGTTCTGGTGCTGCATATACTGCTGGATAATGCGTGTGGTGTTTAATGTGCTCCTAATTGCCAAAGTGAGCTGAGTGGCCTCCATGCTTGCCTTGGTATGGCCTCCGCACAGAAAAAAGGCGCAGAACGATTGTCTGCCATTGCTCTGACGGAGGGAGGGGCGACTGATGACATGGCTTACAGGGTTGGCTTACAGGGAATTAAAATCAACAAAGGGGGTGGCTTTACATCAAGGAGTATTTCAGGCAGGACTTCATGGAGGGTTCCAATAAGAAATGGTGCACCTAAGTTATTGTTCTTATTGGAACAAGCTGGTTGGTCTGGCCTCTGATTGATACATGGCTAGATTTACTTCACTGCACCTTCTCTGTGAGTGACTGCAGTGTGACCTAGAGGAATGAGTCCCCTAGACGGGGGCGGGGGCGGGGAGGGGAGAGAAGCAAATGAGTACAAAACAAATCTGGTCTATTTCTTGTTTTGATCCACTCCATCTACCTTTTACATCTTTGGCTGGCAGCAGACGGTGCAGAAGGACTGCAAGCCATCCACATCTCATGGCTGCTCAGCAGAAGATGGTACAATAGGACTGCTAGCAATCCATATCACCTGCCTGCTCACCATAAGATGGTTCAATAGGACTGACTGCAGAACTAAAGAGAATGACCTGGTCAAGTCACCCCAAATTTAGTCCCTGCACCCATGTCTGCCCAGGCGCTCCTGATCAACCTCACAGAGGTGACCAGGAGCACCTCAGACATGACGATGACGGCTACCAGTACTACTGTACCGTCTGCTGCCACAAGGCAATGGGTTGCTGCTGCTGTGTAGCAATGCAGTACCACGTCTGCCAGCACCCAGGAGACATAGGGTGACGGTTACCTGAGCAGGCTCCATGCTTGCTGTGGTATGGCATCTGCACAGGGAACTCAAGAAAAAAGGCGCGAAACGATTGTCTGCTGCTGCTTTCACGGAGGGAGGGAGGGAACGGGGTCCTGACGATATGTACCCAGAACCACCCGCGACAATGTTTTAGCCCCATCAGGCACTGGGATCTCAACCCAGAATTCCAATGGGCAGCGGAGACTGCAGGAACTGTGGGATAGCCACCCACAGTGCAACACTCCGGAAGTCGACGCTTGCCTCGGTACAGTGGAAGCACTCCGCCGAGTTAATGCACTTAGAGCATTTTCTGTGGGACACACACACTCAAATATATAAAAACGATTTCTAAAAAAACCGACTTCTATAAATTCGACCTAATTTCGTAGTGTAGACATACCCTTACTTTCTGGGCTGTTTGAATTTCAGGTTTTCTCTTCTCTGGCATTTGGTTTCACTTGTACTCCTTTCCTGTAATACCATCTGGATTTTGTAGAAGTGAGTAACACAGAAAGCAGAAGGAAACTCCTGTTTAGATGTTTTTTAGATTGCTTCTGTTTACGTGGCTTGGTATGTGCCGTACTTCATCCACTCTCACACCACCTTATCTAAAAGGGGACTTGGGCAATTCCGGAAGATTGTGGAAATGGGCTGAGGGTGCATGCAAGCTGATTGCTGATATAGTATCTCTGTTATGTGAAAGAAAACAGCCTCTGAGCCTATGAGTACTTGTGTATATGAGACACTGCCCCAGTTCTTCTGCAGCTGACTACCCCATCCAGTAGTCCTGTTACAGGGATGGCATGAAGTCACTTCCATTGTACTCTTCTCCTTATGTGATCATCGTCACAGATCCAGTCAAAAACCTCCTCTTAGCTGCCCTCCAGATTGGTGTGAGGGGAATTCAAGCCTTTGAATCTCTGGCTATTAAGCCTCCCTGAGATCGAATGGAGTCCAGGCCCTGTCCCTGTCTTGGGGCCTTGTGACAGTGACTCATCCACCTGGCTGGGCACAGGGGTTTTCCCTCCTTTTGTTGCCTTGCCAACCAGCCATTCAGGCTTGCTGCTGGTGGTCCCCTCTGTCTTGCAACTCAGCCTCCTCCAGCCAGATCACACTCTGTCTTACCCCGAAGGGGTGGGACTGAGTCCAGTCCAAAACAGTAACTCCCAGGACAGCGTTTTCTGAACTGGGCATCTTCCTTTTTAAGGCTCCTCCCCTAAGAATGACATACCTAACAGGTGCAGTGGGGTGGGGCTGCCCAAGCATCAAACTGCTCTTAACACCTTCTTGCCTAGGGTGGGGTTTGCACGCCCTGACACAGGTCCATAGGTGCTCCTTTTGGGGTGCAGACTCTGTGTTATCCCTTCCTGAGAGCTTAGATTTCCCCCTTCCCATCCATGGCTAGCTACTTACCCTCTGGGCTCATGCTGACCCTTCAGACTCTGCTGTAGCTTAAACACATCCTCTCCCAGAATCCCACCAAAGATATGAGCCTTCTGGGTTACCGTTAAGCATTCTCAGGGGCCCTGTGGTAGGTGCAGCATGAAACACACACACTTTGCACAGGTATAGCACCTTAATACTCTTTGTTTAGTAGCACAAGATATACACATACATACAAAATAACAGCCCTACTTGCGTTTCACTGCCTTACATTCTTCACCACTGCAGAGTATCCTTTGGGCTAGGGTCAGAGCCGTCTGAAGCAGTTGAGGTCCTGCTGCTGCAGAGCATGGCTTGGATTCCTGGAACACGGAGACTTCTTCAACCCCCTGCCACACCACCCAGCTTGTGTCCTGTGACCTTGGTCTGTCCACTCCCTTCCTTCC
The DNA here is from genome assembly GCF_965140285.1 of Lepidochelys kempii. NCBI lineage: Eukaryota > Metazoa > Chordata > Testudines > Cheloniidae > Lepidochelys > Lepidochelys kempii. The sequence goes on from NC_136380.1 coordinate 257,868,675, forward strand.
TTCCTCTTGCCCCAACTCCCTGTGTGCTTCACCCCTAACCTCTCTGTGGCTCTGTGTCCACCTACCAACACCTGGCTTTCTTTGTTCTGTTACGGTATCTTTCCACTGCTCCCAGAAAACCCTTCCCTCAGTTTCCTAGGATGCAGTTACTCTTTTGAATGACTATGGTCCACTTTAAGTATTCCCCTTTGTCCTCAGTCAGGGGAAGACATGCTTTCAGGCTTGTGGGACATGCTAGATTCATCTATGGAAGGGCATTCATGATACAGAGGTTTCATAAGAGCAATTCCATAATATTAACTACAATTTATTAAATTATACAGAAAGATCCTCAATCATCACAGTCAAACCTGGGGAGTTCTGGCAGTCATCTCCATGGAAATGACTCACATTTCCACAGCAGACCACATGTAGCCAAAATAGTGCCCTCTTTGTCATTCTCTTCTTTCCACTTGTCCCAGGGAACCGTCCACGAGGCCACTGGAATCTTCCCATGTGCTTTTGTGAAGATCATTCAAGACTTACCCCCGGAGGAGGGCACTATCAATTGGCTGCGCTGCTATTACCAGGATGACGCTGTCGGCAGCATCAGGTAAGGAGACGATGCTTTCAGGTGATGCTGGAGAGATGCCCGCGCTCCTGCAGCCCCGTCAGGGAACTGCTCTGATCATGTGAGATGACGATATCTTTTCCCTCTTCTAGGGACATATCAGTGGAAAAGGACCTGAGCAGCACCCCATTGTTCAAGCACCTCATGGCATTAATGAGGTACAGCACAGGCAGATGGAGGTGCAGGTGCTACTGGATGCAGAGAGTCACTCCCAGGCATATTTCCTGAGTTCCTCCCGCTCCTGGCTGTGTTAGGGTCTGTCCAGCCACCCCAGTGTTCTGGGCCTGACTTACTCCTCCCTATTAACCTGGAGAGTTGGCAGTTGTCACAACCTGGCCCAGGACCAGCCTGTATGGTCCCTAGTCTGTTGTGAATGGACCCAATGACTGGGTCCCATGTGCTTCCAAGCCAAGTGGGCCTGGGCAGAGTCTAGTCATTGCTTCTAGCTGTTGGACTCTAGGATACACTCCCAGGCTCAGGTCTCTTGTCTGACACCCTTGGGATGTGCGGGACCAGTGTCTAGCCACCCTAGACCCTGAAACTGGTGTCTGAGACCTCCTGAACACCCCAGTCATTTATTCCTGCTCCCCAGATCTCCTCCGAGATTGTGGGTCACTCAGGGATTCTAGTTTAACCCCTTAGGGGAAATGTGGCAGGAAAGCGAGGAACGCAGACTTAGCAGAGGAATTTCTTAACCACAGAGACTTTCTTCTTAAAGGACTCAAGAGTTACAGCTCTCAGAAAACAAAAGTCCTGAGACGCCTCTTCCCCGGTGTGAGCTCGCCTCTGCTGGGAATCTGAGGTTTGTGACAGTTTCAGGTGGAGCCGAGACCTACCTGCTCTCCCCTCCTTTGGTTGTGTGTGTGCAGCGATGATTGGCCCTCCTGTACAGAGCAGCATCCTGCTCTTACATAGATCTCTGTCTCTCTGCCCTGTGCTCCACTGGGAAGCTCCAGTCCCCCTAAATTCTTAAGCACAAGACTCAGCTTTTGAAGGAAATCTTTGTTTATCCTGGGGGTCCAAACCACTTTATTTCGGAGCCTCTTGCAGACAGAGACCTCCTCAGTGCCCAGCTGCAGGCTAGCCTCTTCTCGTAGCAGCAGCATTTACTCCCTCTGCACACCCAGTGCCCAGTGCAAATTTTGGTGTTTTTTACAATCACATTTTCCTGGGGTTTTTTTTAATGGCTTTTTTCTCTTGTTGCTGGGTGTAAAAGCCACACTAACAGGGGAAACTGATTAACTGACTAATAAGCTAATTCACTGTGCTTCCACATTAGGCTTAAAGGGACAGCTGCTATGTTGCTTATTATATATGCCTTGGTTGCAATCCCTCGGAAGGTTGTTACTATTCCTGTCACCGGGGGATGGCTAGGAACTCAGAGCTGCTCCTGGAAGCATTGAGGAAAATGTATTGTGCCAGTGCAGAGACTGCAAAGGCATTTTCCTTCCTCCTCTCTCCAGGCCAAAATATTTTAAGTTCCCTATCATAAAACCAGAGATCGTCAAGTTTCCTCCTTGAATGTGTTAAATCCCATGGCTTTCTGTAACTCTCACCACTTTTAGGAAATGGGGCGCATGATGATTGATGATAATTTCCATGACGTAGTTGCTCGATCAAATTTCACTCCTTCTCTGGCTTCCTCCTTTTTTAAGCAACTTTCGCAGCCTCACATGACAGAGCTACCAGCAAATTGCTACTATATCAAACCCTGCAATAGTTAAGAGTGGAAGCTCTAACTCCCTTTTCTCAGTCTCTTGTAACTTTCTGAAACTTTTACTTACGGGGCTGAAATTTCCCAAGCTTGGTCTTTGCCTGAAAGCGTACATTTTTTTTTGGAAAGCTTGAGCAAAATCAGTTTAGCCATTTTTAGCAGGAGGAATTTGGATGGAAGAAAACACTTTTATAAACATTTTCTTGCAATAATTGGTTTTCAGTTGCAGGGCTGTTCAAACAACAACAACAACAAACAACCATCCAAGAAAGTCATGTACTGCTCCTAACAAGGGCTACAAGGGCTAACAAGGATATATTTGAAAAATACTGTGCAGACCTGTAATTGAAGATGGTACTGTAATGTGCTTGCACCAGTGGGCAGCATGCAGCTTACGTGTGTAATTTTAAAGGGATGCCATGAATTTGAAATCTACGCCATTTGTAAAAACCCCAAACAAGTAAGAGTGGGTTCAGATACTTCACCAGCCCTTGAATCCCCTGCAAATTTTGGTGTTTTTTACAATCACATTTTCCTGGGGTTTTTTTAATGGCTTTTTTCTCTTGTTGCTGGGTGTAAAAGCCACACTAACAGGGGAAACTGATTAACTGACTAATAGCTGGATGAAAAATTTCACATTTTCCCCGGCAAAAAAATGCAGATTCTGTCACACCAAAATCTTTGACAAATTTATGTCAATTTCACTGAATTATTTCAGTGGCGGAGGGTGGGGGGATTTTTAAAGAAATACCCTCAAATCAAAATAAAATGTTTTGACATTTTTGAAACTAACTGCTTTGGGTTTTGTTTGAAACAATTGTTTCCAAATTCCCTCTAAGTTTATTTTTAAGAGGATAGATCAAAATGAAACATTTCAGTCTTGTCAAAATGTTTCATTTGACCCCAAAACAATTTTTTTTCAGCATTACCAATGAACCAAAATACCCCGTAATCACCCAGCTCTCTTGATTATACAGGGGAAACAGGAAAACAGACCACACACAAACTGGAGAAAAAAAGTAGGCAAGCTATTGCGTTCTCTAGTCTCTTTGTGTTCTTAGGTATTACTTGTAACAATGGGATATGCCCTTTCAACTAGGGCATTTCCTGACTTGTGCAGACAACTTTGGAGCTTGAATGTTCCATTAGACCCTGGTCCAGCAACGCACTTCAGCATGTGCTTAACTGCAAGCATGTGAGTAGTCCCATGGAAACCAAAGGGCTAACTCATGTGCTTAAAGTTAAGCAGGTGCTGAAGTGCTTTGCTCAATCAGGGCCTATATGTAGCTTTTTGTATGGGATTTTTCTATATTAACTGTACAGTGCCATCAGTGTGCTAGGTGCTGCTGGGCAGACAATATAAACAGAAATGCAGGGCTGGAAGGGACCTTGACAGGTCATCTAGTCCAGCCCCCTGCTCTGAGGCAGTACTAAATATTATCTAGACCAGTGTTCTTCATTGCAAGGCCCGCAAGCCAGTTGCAGCTCCCATTGACCCTATGTGTGGCTCCCTGTTGATTGCTAAGAGGCAGGGCAGGGGCAGGGACTTTGGGGAAGGGATGGAATGGGGGCGGGGTGAGGGCAGTGCAGGAGTGGGGCCAGGGGCGGGAGGGGGTCAAGCACCCACCGGGCAGAGGGGAAGTCGGCGCCTATGCAACCTGCAGCCTCTCGGGGCAAGCCCCCTATAGTGCCTCCTGCACCCCAAGCCACTGCCCCAGCCCTGAGCCCCCTCCCAGAGCCAGGCAAAGAAAAGACAAAGGTACGTGCTTTGGAAGATGAAAATTAAAAGTTTCAAGTCAACTGATGCATTTTTCTTTGTGCTTAATTAAACATGCATGCAACTTAGAATGCCATGACACAACAGCACAAAATTGCCCACCTGGAAGTAACCTAATGTAAGGGGACTGTTGTCCCCGTACTAGAACTTACTGGGGGTGTTTTGATTGCTAGCTCCCCGTACTCAAAGGGGAAGGGTCGATGGGAAATCAGGACCCTGAGACTGACAGTTCCCAGGAACAACGGGGAGAGGCCAATGCTGCAGGTCAGCCCGATTGACAGGGCGGGCAGGCTAATCAGGGAGTCAGGAGACCAGGGGGGTCCCGTCCTCCGTGTGAGCTGGAATTGCCTGGATCAGACAGAGTGGGGCCGAGCTAAGGAGAAAGCAGGGGCCCCGAGCTGAGCTGGGGAGCAGAGCTGTGCCAGCCAGAGGGGCCAGAGAAGCAGCCCAGGAAGCAGGTCAGTGCTGGGAGCAGCGTCACAGAAGAGGCCACAGAGCAGACCTGTCCTGGGAGCAGAGCTGCAGAAACCAGAGCCAGAGGGGCCAGAGAAGCAGCGCAGGAAGCAGGTCAGTGCTGGGAGCAGCGTCACAGAAGAGGCCACAGAGCAGACCTGTCCTGGGAGCAGAGCTGCAGCAACCAGAGCCAGAGGGGCCAGAGAAGCAGCCCAGGGAGCTGGAGGCAGAGCAGCAGCAATAGTGGTGCTGAGATAGAGTGATAGAGCTGGAGCTGGAGCTGGGGCTGGAGCAGTCTGGAGCCGGGTGCTGTGAGCAGCTGGCGAGAACAAGGGGGACCCTGGGCAGCAGGCCCAGCGCAGGGAGATGCCCCCAACCAAGAAGCCCTGCAGGCCAGGCTTGGAGGGGAATCATAACCCCGACAGGGCGGGGGCAATGCTGGGAAGAAGGGTCCTGCCACCTAGAGCGTGTGGCCACCGCCAGAGCAAGTGTCCGACCCGCAGCATCCCTGCAGCACAGCCGGGGCCTGAGAAGGAGGCCTGGGACGTGTGAGGAACAGACTGTGAACCGCCCTGACATTCCAGAGACCTGGTTGTGACGTCCCCGTGCCACAGAGCGGGTGACGTGTTTTCCTTTAACCTTTCCCATTTCTTGCTTATTTTTTTTTAATTGATTGCTACTTAATAAATTGTGACAGGTTTCAGAGTAACAGCCGTGTTAGTCTGTATTCGCAAAAAGAAAAGGAGGACTTGTGGCACCTTAGAGACTAACCAATTTATTAGAGCATAAGCTTTCGTGAGCTGGAAGTGAGCTGTAGCTCACGAAAGCTTATGCTCTAATAAATTGGTTAGTCTCTAAGGTGCCACAAGTCCTCCTTTTCTTTTTAATAAATTGTATTTGCTTTGAACTGTATGTAATGATCAGTGGGTCAGGGAAACATCCAGTGCAGAGAGAGCACCCCAGAGTGGGGACACCCTAGCCCCTACCTAAGTGACCACAACAAGGTTGGGGGTCGAGCCCCCCAGGAATCCTGGGCCCAGTCTTGTTGGGGTTATGAGGGCTCTGTCATACGGGAGAGTGGAAGGGGAGCCCTGGGTAAAGGAAGTGGGAGCGAGGGCTCAGATCCTTTCGCTAGCCCATTTCACCGGGGTGGTGTATAAGCCAGGAGAGTTCCCTACAATAGGGGGACCATTCCCCTCCCCACTTACACTAAGAAAAAGTAAAATTGAACAACTTGCTGTTTCACTAAAAGGCCAGCAAACAATAATACAGAGATCAAGGTCCATTGCAGGATGTTTGACAGGCGCATCTTGTGAAATCGCATGGATTTTAGCAAGACATAAAAAGGCATTTACTGACACAGAGGTCATTAAAGAGTGTTTTCTGGCTTCTGCAGAAATCCTGTATGCTGATTTCAATAAAAAAAATGCAATCCTAAAGCAAATAAAAGGGCTGCAAACTGTCTGACACAACCATAATGAGTAGGATGGAGGAAGTCAGAAAAGAAATCTGACAACAGTTAACCGCCAATATTTTGTCAGCACCCTGTTTTAGCATAGCAGTGGATGAAAATACAGATATATGTGATGTCACACAATTGTGTGTCTGGGTTTGTTTCCCCAAAGAAGAATTATTCCGGGAAGAACTGCTGTGTTTAATACCTTTGAAAGGTCTAACAAAAGGGGAAAACATTTTGACTGCCCTACTCGATTTTTTTGCTGAGAATAACTTGGACTGTGTACAGACAGTGCACCAAATATGCAAGGGAAGGAGAATGGATTGATTGGCCTGAAGAGGGAACAAAAGGAAATACCCAAATCGCCGTGTTTCATTGCATTATACACCAAGAAGCAATTGTGGGTAAACTAAAAAATAGTGAAATGCAAAGTGTCATGCAGTTGGTTGCAAAGGTGGTCAATTTTATTGTTTCAAGAGTGCTGAATCACTGGCAGTTTTGAGCATTACTGGAAGAATATAAGACAGAGTATTGTGACCTACTGATGCACAATCAAGTGAGATGGTTATCTTGTGGCAGGGTCCTTGAAAGATTTTTGTGTCTCCTTCTTCAGATTCATGAATTCCTTGAAAGCAAGGAGAAGAAGGAGAAAGACTTAGAAAATCCAGAGTGGATAATTAAGCTGGCATTATTGACTGACATCACTTGCCATCTGAATGCACTAAATCTCCAGTTGCAAGGGAAACAGAAACTTCCTAGTAACATGCTGCGTTTCGTAACTGCTTTTCAAAACAAGATTACGACATTATTCATTCCCGACACACAGTTTGTTCACTTTCCAAAACTCAGAGCAGTTACCTCAGAAAATCCCGAGCTTTTGAAACATTTCAATTACAATTCATTTGTACAAGTAGTGGGAGAATTGAGGGTGGAATTAGAGTCTCGATTCAAAGACGTAATGGAGTACAAGGAGTTTTTTCATTTAATTGAGAACCCCTTCCATGTGTCAGTGACATCTCTGTCACCAGTTATCATAGACATTTGTTCTGACTGTGCTAAACTGGGGAGTGAAATTGTGGAACTTCAGACAAATGACAACATGAAGTCTGAATTTAAGACAGGTGTTTATCATTTCTGGAACATGGTTCCTGATACACAATATCCATCTCTGAAACATCGTGTGCAAAAAATGCTGTCATTTTTTGTCTGTATGTATACCTGCAAATCCACATTTTCAACAATGAATATTATGAAAAGAAAACAGGGGAACAAATTGACCACGGAACATTTGGACTGTCTTACTAGGATTGCGATGACAGATTACAAATACCGCATGAACGAAGTCAAAGAAGAACAAGCGCACTTTCGCTCATCCAGTTTTTAAAGTAAGTTTTGCATTATTCTGCTCTTAAAAAGTTTACTAGCATAGGTGCCTTTTTAATTCCATATATTTTCCTGGTTATTATTTTATAAAAGGAATATCGTTTTATTGTACAAGTAGATTTTGTTTTAGTTACACGAGTGGCTCTGTAACATTACATCATTAAGGAGTAGCAAGCAGTGTGTTAATTTAGCAGTTGATGTGGCTCTCACATTGAAGGTTTTTTGCCAGAGTGGCCCCCACTTCAAAAATTGTGAAGAGCATTGCTCTAGCCCCTCCCTGACAGGTGTTTGTCTAGCCTGTTCTTAAAAATCTCCAATGAGGGAGACTCCACAACCTCCCTAGGTAATTTGTTCCAGTGTTTAACCATCCTGACAGTTAGGAAGCTTTTCCTAATGTCCAACCTAAACATCCCTTGCAGCAATTTAAACCCATTACTACTTGTCCTGTCCTCAGTGGTTAAGGAGCACACTTTATCACCTTCATCTTTATAACAGTCTTTTGCATACTTGAAGACTGTTATCATGTCCCCCTTTAGTCTTCTCTTTTCCAGACTAAACAAACCCAATTTTTTCATTCTTTTCTCCTGGGTCATGTATGTTTACTCATTTTTGTTGCTCTCCTCTGGACTTTCTCAATTTTTCCACATCTTTCCTGAAGTGTGGTGCCAGAAACTGGACACAGTACTGCAGTGGAAGCCTCATCCATGCTGAGTAGAGTGGAAGAATTACTACTTGTGTCTTGCTTACAACACTCCTGCTAATACATCCCAGCATGACGTTTGGTTTTCTTTCTTTCTTTCTTTCTTTCTTTCTTTCTTTCTTTCTTTCTTTCTTTCTTTCTTTCTTTCTTTCTTTCTTTCTTTCTTTCTTTCTTTCTTTCTTTCTTTCTTTCTTTCCAAGAGTATTACTTGTTGACTCATTTAGTTGATGATCCACTATAAGTCCCAGCTCCTTTTCTGCAATACTCCTTGCTAGGCAGTCATTTCCCATTTTGTATCTGTACAGTTAATTATTCCTCCCAAAGTGTAGTGCTTTGCATTTTTCATCCTATTTATTTCAGATCATTTCTCCAGTATGCCAAGATCATTTTGAATTCCAATCCTGTTCTCCAAAGTGCTTGCAATCTCTCCCAGCTTGGTCTTGTCCACTAATTTTATAAGTCTGCTCTCTATGTCATTAGCCAAATCATTAATGAAGATATTAAATAGAACCAGACCAGGACAGATCCCTGCAGGCAATGGCGCCGGAATCTATGTAGAAGTTGGGGGCCAAGGCCAAAGTACCCCTTCCTCTCTGGTTGGCGGTTTTGGTGGTGAGCCAGCTGCCCTCTCCTCTGTCACCACAGCAGCTCCTGGTGAGCCAAAGGTGTAATTGTAGCATCTCCCCTGCAGAATCTATTATTCTTGCAGGACCCCACTCGGTATGCCTTTCCAGCTAAACTGTGAACCATTGATAACTACTTACCGGGTATACTTTTCCAACCAATTGTGCACCCACCTTCTAGTAAGTTTGTCTAGGTTATATTTCTCTAATTTGTTTATGAGACGGTCATGTGAGACAGTATTATAAGCCTTAATAAAGCTGAGCATCCCTGCTCCAAAGGCTTGTTGCTTTGAATTATAAACACTTATTTCTCTTCTCTGAAGTTGGTCCATTGTGCAGTGGGGGAAGGGAAGAGAACTTCTGCTAATTAGAACAGCCTGGGGAGGGGCCATGGCAGATTGTGCTGGAAGTCTCTTCTTTGTTCCAACTTGCCAAGTGTGAAGGCGTTCAGCTGAAGGATCCAAGCACATCTGATTCCACAACCAATTAGCGTACACCCAGCCTGGACACAGGTGATGTCTTGTATTTTTCACGGACTGAAAGCGTGATGGAGATTGTGTCTTTTACAAAACTAAATCCAACTTCCACTTTCCAGGCCTTGCAGGGTTGGAGCGGGGAGGGGAAAGAAGAGGACTGAAATAACACGGGATGCGGTAATTGATTGGCTCACAATTTGTCCTCTGGGTGAGACAAGGGACCAGCCAGCCATCTGAAAGCTGATTGACGGGCCCAGGTTACAAAGCCCCCTAGAGGCTTAGGAGCTTTGTGCTGGATCACCTGTCACTTAGCCCTGGAGTTTACTTGAGCAAAGGAAACCTGAAGGTTCTTTTTGACTGGAAGAGACACATCCCTCCACCACCAATCTTGCAAGCCAATTCTGTGAATGCGGGGTTGTTTTGCAGGGGAAGGAAAGGGAGGGAGAATGACCTCTGGCAAACAGGAAACCTGTATCTGGCAAAAATCACCCTGGACTGTGGAGAATCATTTGATTCTGCAGTGTGATACAAAGCAAACCCTTCTTCTTCTGCATACGCTTCCACTCTGCTCCTTGCTCACATGCTTTCCTATACACACGCCCTCACTGCCTGGTCACAGACCCTTCTCCCTCCCCCTGTTCTCACTACAGTGAGGAACTCCTGTGAAATCTTTGCTACAGTACTGAAATTCCATGGACAGACGTCCCAACAATGGTACGGGTCTATTACTAGACAGCAATGGTAGAATTGTCAGTAGTACAGAAATGGCAGATGTTTTCTATGACTAGGGCTCTACCAAATTCACGGTCCATTTTGGTCAATTTTACAGTCATAGGATTTAAAGAATAGTAAATGTCATGATTTCAGCTATTTAAATCTGAAATTTCATGATGTTATAATTGTAGGGGTCCTGACCCAAAAAGGAGGGGTGGAGGGTCGCAAGGTCATTGTAGGGGGGGTTGCGATGCTGCTACTCTTACTTCTGTGCTGTTGCTGGCAGCGGCGCTGCCTTCAGAGCCGGGCAGCTGGAGAGCGGCGGCTGCCGGCCGGGAGCCCAGCTCTGAAGGCAGCGCCGCCGCCAGCAGCAGCGCAGAAGGAAGGATGGCATGGTGTGGTATTCCCACCCTGACTTCTGTGCTGCTGCCTGCAGAGCTGGGCCCTCAGTCAGCAGCTGCCACTCTCTGGCCGCCCAGCTCTGCATGCAGCAGCACAGAAGTAGCGGTGGCATGGCATGGTATTGCCACACTTACTTCTGCGCTGCTGCTAATGGGGCACTGCCTTCAGAGCTGGGCGCCATGCCAACAGCTGCCTCTCTCTGGCCACCCAGCTCTGAAGGCAGCACAGAAGTAAGGGTGGCAATACCACGACCCCCCCTAAAATAACCTTGCGACCTCCCTACAACTCCCTTTTGGGTCAGGAGTCCCAACTGGAGAAATGCTGGTCTCCCCTGTGAAATCTGTATAGTATAGGGTAAAAGCACACAAAAGACCAGATTTCACGGGGTGAGACCAGATTTCACGGGTCCGTGATGTGTTTTTCATGGCCGTGAATTTGGTAAGGCCTTATCTATGACCATTTCTGTTCTGTATTTCTGGGGGGGGGGGGAAGGCAGGGTGATGTATTCATATTGTATGATGAAGATGAAAGACTCTCCATTCTAATAGTAACTGAGAAGGATGTTAAACAGCAGCTACTAGACCATAGGTGCCAGCTTCCTCCAGGCCCAGGGGGTTCTCAACCCCCGGCTCTGCCCCAGGCCCCTCCCCCACCCGACCCGTTCCCCCCACCCCCCACCCCTTCCCTACCTCTTCCCGCCCCACATCTTTCCCACCCAGTTCTTCCCCTCCCTCCATCATGCCCCATCCCCACTCTTCCCCCTCACTCCCAGAGCCTCCTGCATGCTGCGAAACAGCTGATTGCGGCAGGCAGTAGATGCTTGGAGGGAGGGGGAGGTGGAGGGGCAAGAGGGGGAGCTGGCTGCCAGTGAGTGCTAAGCACCCACTAATTTTTATCCATGGGTGCTCCAGCTCTGGAGCACCCACAGAGTCAGTGCCTATGAGTTAGATATCTTTAAATCAGCAGGTCCAGGAATTTACAAGAGGTGCTTGAGGACGTCTGGGCTGTTAATGTTGAATTTCAGTAAGTCTTAGAACACTGGAAAAGTTCCGGAAGACAGGAAGTAACCTAATGTTGTGTCAATACTTTAAAAAGGTAAACAGGATGACCTGGATATTATAGGCCTGTCAATCTGACATTGATCCCAGGTAAATTAATGGAGCAGCTGAGATGGAACTCAATTAGTAAAGAATTAAATGTGAGTAATATAATTAATACCAATCAACATGGGTTCATGGCAAATCAATCTTGTCAGATTCGATATTTTTTATGAGATTACTAGTTTGGCTGATGAAGCTCTAGTGTAGATATAATATACTTTGCTTTCTGTAAGGCATTTGAATTGGTACTGCCGGATATTTTGATTAAGAAACTAGACTGATTCAAAATCAACACGACACATTAAATGGATTAAAAGCTGACTAATGGATAGGTCTCAGAAAGTAACTGTAAATGGGAAATCATCACTGTACTGCAAGTGGGGTCCATAGGGATTTGTTCTTGGCCCTACACTATTTAACATTTTTATCAGTGAACAATTTAGCAAGGGCTGTGGCGGATTTGCCATTACTGGAAATGTTAAAATCAACATTGGCTGTTTTTCTAAAAGAGCTGCACTAGTTCATGGAGGAATTTAATTCAGGGAAGTCCTATGGCCTGAGTTAGGCAGTCAAACTAGATGATCACAAAAGTCCCTTCTGATAAGCTATGCAGGGAACGATTCCCAGGGTCTTGTTCCCATATACTTTCACTGTGCCTAGGGTCTTGGATGGGTACGTACTGGGGGCTGCTAGCTCTTCCCATTGCTCACACTGCTGTCGGTATTGTCTTTTAAACTAGCATTAGTATGTCTCCTGGAACTGGGAATCACACCCCAGCTTGAAGTGCAGATGTACCCTGTAGCAAATGGAGCTCTACACTTGGGTCTGACTCATTCTGGCCCCTTGCAGCCTGTCTCATGGGGCTGCTGGACTACAGTGCGTCCTAACACTCAGTCTGATATAACCTTTTATAGCCTGCCATTGTCGCCAGTAACCCCACGCCGTGCCCCTTACACACAGTCTCCCTGGGCAGTGCACTGCAGAGTGCCCCATCCGTGGCCTATAAATGCCTTTACAACCAACCTCAGAGGAATGGTGGCCCCCAGTCTGCCTTCATGCCCCACCTTGACCCTTATAACCATGCCAAAGGGCTGCTAGGCTTTAGAGGGCCCCATCTTTGACACTCACAACTCTCCGTAGCCCACTTCATGGGCCTCTAGGTTGAAGGCTAATTGGTAGTTACAGGAAGTTGTATTTAAAACCATGTGGGATTCTTGGGTGAGTTATCCTACATTTCCACCCTCTAATTTTCTTCTAGCTCCTCTTGTGCTCTCTTTATTATTTAAAGTATGATCCAAAGCTCACTGAATTCACTGGGACTCCAGGGGTCAATGTAGTAAAGAGTAATCCCTTCCCCCAAAGATCTACAATCTAGGTTATGGGAAGATACAGCAGGTGGATGAAACAAACAGGGGACAAGAAGGGAGGGAACGACTTCCCTTTTCCTTCTGTCTTCTTCCCAAGGGTCTGAGGGGGTGGCGGGAGGGGGCAAGGAGGTAGGAAGCAAGGGCTAGCCTCTGTTAGCAGCATATTACTCTTGATTTCAAGAAAACCATGTCCCCTGATTCCTGGAAACTGTTTAATCAGAAACAATACAATATAACAATGAAAAGAGAAATACTTCCTTCCCCGCCCAGATTTTAAGAACTGCATCAGTAGGCGCTCCGAGGGTATGAAACAAACTGCAAAAATAGGAAGTTCAGAGTCTGAGTCTCACCCTCCAAATCCAGAGTGCTCAGGACTGTCTACTCCCTGAAAGGAGGCAGATAGGGGTGTGGAAGCCCTCAGAGGGCAAAAGGCGTGGGGAATACCCCAGGTTCATTATTTCCCATGGGGATCCATTCCAGTTTTGGACAGCCGTGGTCATTGCTGATTCCTGTATGCGTAAAGTCGCTCCAGCTGCCAGGAACTGAGAACTGAGCGGGCCAGCGATCCACCTGCTGTGAGGCGGCTGTCCCACCGGCAACTCTTGGCTCAGGTGAGGAAACTCCGCCTTTACTGGGGGAAGGGTACGTGGCAAAGAGAGCCTGTCCCCAGACAGACAAGGGCTCACGAGCTCTGGAGCCATCAGTCACAGTGGGATCTCTTCTCTGTGGTGAATGTTCACTTGTCTAGCACACCAGATTCTATCAAAGGAAATGGCATTTAGGAAGCTGGGGGTTGTTCTGGATGGCTCCCCAACTCCATGCTCCCGCAAAGTGGGAAAAAGCCACTGATCAGACATCGCCAGAGCACAGAGGCGTGGCTCTGTGGCTGGGGCCAAGGCAGGGGGCGTCTGTCATGCTCTTTAGAAAGCAGTAATATGGGGGCACATTCTCCAGTGGTGCAATTCTAACTTCCGTTGAGTTACCCCCATGGAGAATTTGGCCATGCTCTTTGCACCACTGAATTAAATGCTAGATCCCACAAAAAGAGACACTAAAGCTCCTTTGGGATTATGCCTGTGGGTCAGGGTCCCAAAGCAATTCCCGGGGAGCTGGCTGCAAACTGCCAGTTGGAATCACTTCAAAGCAATTCTCACCTGCGGGCTTGCTGGAGGAGAAGCAGATGGGGTAGAAGCCCAGAACTGAAGGAACATGAAGACTGAATCCCCATCTCATCCCAAGAGAGGGGAGATGTATATGAGTGGGGGAGATGGGGTGGGGTAGGGTAGGATGGTGAGTCTCTAGGGCAGGCTTGAGAACAAATGAGGGAGATGTGTATATGTGTGGGGAAAGCCCAGTGGTGAATGAACATGGAGACTGAATTCCCCTCTATCCTGCAATGAATCGGTCCTGGAAGTAAATTCTATTCTCCAGCCTGTGTCCTACAGGTGGTCTGACTAGGTGACCTAATGGTTCCTTGTGGCCTTGATGGATCAGTGAAAGGTCCCCTCAGTGCAGGGAGGGGAGGTTTTGTATCTCATAGAAGGTCCCAACCTCCCCCACCTGACCATCACAGCTTGGCTTCCACATTTAACAGGTGACAAAGAAGCAGTGAACAAGTGTGAGTACAAGAACCCCAGGCCGGCGACCAGCCCAGAGCACAGGGAGTAGGACTGAGCTGGTGGGCTCAGGCTGGCATGAACATGAAGGCGTTCTGGAGTGCTCTGCTGGCTCTGTGCTGGGCTTTCAGGTTCGGAGAATCTCGAGGTGAGTTTCAGTTTCTTTTCAGCTTCTTTTTCTTCCCTGCCCTTTTTGTCATTTTCCCTCCCCTCCTTCCAGTCCCTTTACTCTCCTCCATTCCCTTTCCTTCTTTCCCCCTTTCCTCTGCTCGACTGCTCCCTCTGCCATTCCAGATGTATCTGTTGGTGACTAGATTGACAGGCAAGAGGGCGATTGTTTATGTGAATGGATGGTATGGTAAGTGCATGGAAATGTGGATGGACTTACAGGTGGGAGGGTGCATGGCTGAATGGAGAAATGGCCGAATGGAGAAGTAGATGAATGGAGAAGTGGATGGATGGAAGTGCAGGAGAGTGAGTAGATGGATGGATGGACAGGTGGGCTATTGTGCAAATGTGTGAACAAGCCGGCTGGTGAGTAGGTGGATGAACTGGAGGAGCAGTGCAGGGATAGACAGACCTCTGAAGGAGCGTGGAGGGATAGAATGACATGTAGATTCAGGTGGGAGTGTAAGTGAACGAATAACCATTTGGAGGTGTGGACAAATGGGAGGATGACTCTGTGTGAGGTGTGTGTGAGAGAGAGACAGAGAGGAGGGGGGAATATGTGAGGGGCAGGGAGACAGAGTAAGTCACCAGTGTCAGTGTCAAAGGCCCATGTCTAGGAGTGTCCATCCCTCTGAACTGCCTTAGTTCCTTCTTTACCACTGCAGAGAACAAACAGGACCCTCTGTCATGTCCATTGACTGCTCCTGTTTCTAGGTTTAATCCCCCATCTGTGCACAGTTAGAGCTAGTTCAGGGGTGGGCAAACTTTTTGGCCCAAGGGCCACATTTGGGTATGGAAATTGTATGGCGGGCCATGAATGCTCACAAAATTGGGGGTTGGGGTGTGGGAGGGGGTGAGGGCTCTGGCTGGGCGTGCGGGCTCTGGGGTGGGGACAGAAATGAGGAATTCAGGGTGCAGGAGGGAGTTCCGGGCTGGGGGAGGGGGTTGAGGGCTCTGGGGTGGGGCTGGGCATGAGGAGTTGTGGGTGCAGGAGGGTGCTCTGGGCTCGGACCAAAGGGTTCGGAGGGTGGGAGGGGGATCAGGGCTGGGGCAGCGGATTAGGGCGTGGAGGGTGTCAGGGGTGCAGTCTCCAGGTGGCGCTTATCTGAAGCAGCTCCTGGAAGCAGCGGCATGTCCACTCTCCAGCTCCTATGCGGAGGCACAGCAAGGCTGCTCTGTGCGCTGCCCCGTCCGCAGGTGCCGACCCTACAGCTCCCATTGGCCGTGGTTCCTGGCCAATGGGAGCTGTGGGTGTGGCGCTTGGGGCAGGGGCAGCGTACAGAGCCCCCTGGCTGCCCCTACACTTAGGAGCCGGAGAGGGGACATGCCACTGCTTCCAGGAGGCACACAGAACTGGATTAATACATCTGAAGGGCCGGATGCGGCCCACGGGCCGTAGTTTGCCCACCACTGTTAGAGCTAGTTGTTTGTTGCTTTGTTCTAGGTCAGTCTACCTTAGAGAGGGAGGAATTTCTACAAATTCCTCAATGTTCCCTCTGAGCCCCTGCTGCCCCAGCTCTGCACCAAGCCCAGACCCCGTACAGACCCTAAAACGGGTTTCAGAGGAGGTGCCTCATGCACATCACATGCACATGCAAACCTTTCCAGAGGTGGATGTGCATGTCTGATGTCTGATGTGCTGGGGCAATCACACTCCCCAGCCCAATGTGCTATTGGCAGGGCTTTCATCTCTCACATGCTCAGGGAAAGACACCCAAGTCTCCAGGCCTATCTGACCTCTGAGGCTATTAAGCTATGTGATCTATTCTCAGGTCCAAATCCCATGCTCACACCAGGACAGCCCACTTCATTGCCGAGTCCTTCACTTGGGCATTTTATGGCATGACTTGACATCATGTGACGTCATATAGTGCATTACTGCTAGCGACACCTTCTGAAATAATTCAACAATAATAAAGCAGTTCAGGAGAAGGAATGGAGGCGGTTGGTGGGCACACTCCAGTATGCAGAGGAGGTCGTCTGACCCATGACACTCTGAGGATGCTCATGCATCCCCCACAGACATGGCTTTCAACGAGGGTTGTGTGTGCTCACCACCAGGGCGACTCCCACAATGCGAATCAGAACTGCCAACCCCCAGTGTTCAGAAATCAAGGGTCAGGCCTAAAAAATCCTGAGAGTGACTTAAATTTCATGAGATTTGAATGAGAATACAGTTGCGGGGGTACAGGTGGGGATGATTTGTCGTTTGTCATTGGTGTATTTAGGGCTCATCCTTCAAGCTTCTCTTCCCAACCGTGTAGGTCAGACACTTACTTTTTGTACATGAAAAGTGAGATTCTCGGGTAATAACCTCAGTGCAGATGTTGGGGCTTTAAGAAAAACACTCAGTAGCCCGACACTCATAGATACATAGATACTAAGGTCAGAAGGGACCATTATGATCATCTGGTCTGACCTCCTGCACAACGCAGGCCACAGAATCTCACCCACCTACTCCTGTGACCTCTCACCTATGTCTGAGCTATTGAAGTCCTCAAATCATGGTTTAAAGACTTCAAGGAGCAAAGAATCCTCCAACAAGTGACCCATGCCCCATGCTACAGAGGAAGGCGAAAAACCTCCAGGGCCTCTTCCAATCTGCCCTGGAGGAAAATTCCTTCCCAACCCCAAATATGGCGATCAGCTAAACCCTGAGCAAATGGGCAAGATTCACCAGCCAGATACTACAGAAAATTCTTCCCTGGGTAACTTAGATCCCACCCCATTTAACATCCCATCACAGGCCATTAGGCCTATTTACCATGAATATTTAAAGATCAATTAATTACCAAAATCATGAGAGACCCACACAAGTTAGCCAGACTGTGAATGCACAGGGACAATTCTCTCATTACCACAGCTTCTGGTAAGTAAACCTCTCTTTTCCAGCCTCTGGATTGTGAGCGTCGGGGAGGGGGAGGTTTTTGTCCATGCCATCCCTGACACGTGAGCTAACTGACATGCGAGGGACTCCCGGGAGAGTTTACCCTTTCGCGCCTCCTTCCCCCATCTTTGCCCTTCCCGCCATGGCATCGGTGTGCACATCCCGTTATTCCTCACTGCCCATCTCTATGACCCACCGGCAGCGTTGTGCTTTCCTTCACCCTGCAGAGAGCCTCCCGATGCAGAGCCTACGCTGCTACAATGACTACACCTCCCAGACGACCTGCACATGGCAGGAGTGCACAGAGGCACGTCGCTTCCTCAATGTGACTCTTCACTATGAGGACAATATAGACAAGTAAGTGCCTGAGCCCTGCTCTGCTGCAGAAGGACATAAGAGGCCTGTGGCTGCTGAACCTAAGAGTTGGGAATGGGAGGAAGGAAAGGGATCCAAGTTGGCAGCCGGCTTTGAGGCGCATGTGGACACCTGTGCTGGCCTTGCTGGGGGGTGGAATTTGGAGACTCTTTTAGGTCTGCATTGGAAGGATGGGGAGATACAGGAAGGTGCGCTGACCAGTTTATTTTCATTACCTTTTCTATCACTCTCCCTTGATTTTTCTGGGGGATCCCAGTTGTGAGTGATGGCAGGGCCTGTTAGCTTACTGCACCTGGAGTGGAGAAAGAGGCATTAGAATACAGTTGGGTTGAGGTTCATTCATCAGCAGAAGAGAGAGGGATGGTTCCCTGCTCCCAAACTTTCCCCTGGCTCTTCTTTGTTGCAGCGTCAGAAGGAACATAGCTCTGGTGAGGTCATGTCTGCAAAATAAGGATGGGTGGAGAGGCTGTGAAAAGAGAAGTGGTTATGCCTAGTTATGCAATTGGGTTTCCTCCCAGAGTGACTGGGCTGTGTACCTCAGCATCTGCCCACCACATCTGTTTCCTTCTGAGAGGGGAACTGAGCCATCAGGCCCCGAGTGATGTGGTGGGCAGAAAGGGAGAGGGACAGAAAGGGGATGTGTGGAAAGCAAGAGATGGGGAGATAAGGAAAATAGAGGTCAGGGTTTAGGAGTGGGGGGGAAGTGGTGGGGAATAGGAAGGTGTCATCTCTATTGTCTTTTGGGGAAGAGATGCTGAAATCATTAGTGGCTTGATCCTATGCCTATTGAAGTCAGTGGAGGGACTCCCGCTGACTTCACTGGGCTTTGGATTGGGACCTAAGTGAGCCCATCACCTCTGGAAAAAGAACCCGCACAAGGACTTGACCTTGGAGAGAATGCTCTGGAGTCCAATCAGAAGATGAGCTGTGAGGATGGATCCTGGGATGAGTGTGAACTAGTCAGACAACATGGACACTAGTGCCAGCAATATACCAATGAAACACAGCTCACTACTTACCCTTCACCGCACACAAGCACACCACTACCACCAAGACGTCCCAGTGCTTGGATGAGACCAGCTCATGGGTGAAGAACAGCTGGCTGAAGCTGGACTAGAGCAAGATAGAGGTGATGCTGGTGGGCAGAGGAAAGCATTTTGAAGAGTTTGCGCCCACAGTGCAGTCTCTTTTGGCTGAAGTCACATACCCACAATCGGTCAGTTCTGTCCATTGTTAAGGAGTACTCTTGGATTCCTTGCCGACCCTAAGCTCCCACATAGCAGCGCCAGCAAGTAACGCTTTTTATCATCTCTGGTTGGCTGGGAGACTCGGTCCCATCCTAGAGGACCTGGCTTCAGTTATTCACCCCTCTGTCACTTCTCAGCTGGACCACAGCAAGGCAAAGTACCTGGGCATGAAACCTTCAGTGTGTAGGAAACTCCAGCTAGTACAGACACTGCAATGTGTCTCCTCAGGCTACCAGGAACTCACCACCACTGTCCTCCGCTCTCTACACTGGCTTCCCACAGAATTTCAAATCAAGTTAAAAGAAAAGGCGTACTTGTGGCACCTTAGAGACTAACCAATTTATTTGAGCATGAGCTTTCGTGAGCTAGAGCTCACTTCATCAGATGCATACTGTGGAAAATACAGAAGATGTTTTTATATACACAGACCATGAAAAAATGGATGTTTATCACTACAAAAGGTTTTTTCTCCCCCCACCCCACTTTCCTGCTGGTAATAGCTTATCTAAAGTGATCACTCTCCTTACAGTGTGTAAATCAAGTTAAAGGTCTCGTCCTTATCTTCAAGGCTCTCCAGGGTTGGGGCGCAAGCCATCTAATGGGCCATCTAATGTTCTCGAACAAAAATTGTGGTTGACAACTCTGCTCCTCTGGCACAATGGAACTCTTGTCACTGAGAGTAATGCTCATCTGTGCTGGAGACAAAGCTTTCTCAGGGGCCAGTCTGAGACTGTGGAATCAACTTCTGTGGAAACTTAACAACAGTCACAACCTCACCTTCCACTCCAAGTGCGAGACTATCTCTTTGACATGCCTTCTTTAATATAAATACATAGCAACATGTGTATATTTAAAAAAAAATCCCTACCAACACGAGACACTGCACTTCACATGCTTTCCCCCCTGGGGAGAGGATGAGAGACCCAGCCACAGATGACAGAGGTGAAGTCACATTGCTTAATGATCTACTTGAAGGCGCTCAGATGCTACGATGATGAGTGCAGCAGAAGAATCTATATAGACTAGAACAGAATGTGGGGAAAGTCTCAGGAGCCTAATTTTGGATTTTCTATCTGTACCTAAATCAGCTTCTCCTAGGTCTCTCTTTTTACACACAGGAAAAGCATACAGATCCCATGTGAGCCTCAGGGAGCCAAGAGGCTGCCTGTCGGCCAGGACTTTTGTGTCGGCTGGAGCTGCTACAGGAACAGCACCCTTTTTGCTGTTGGAGTGCATGACAGTTACACTTTCAAACCTGATCGGTTGCTGCAGGCCAAGCTGAACATCAGCCTCTTCCAGAATGGTAAGGGCGAGACACCCACCGCTCTCTTCTCCCCAGGAATATTTGAGATCCTTTGAAATTAATACTTCTTCCTCTGCCTGATCCCCTAACCCTAGTCAAGAATCCTGATCTCTAACTTTGAACCTTACTTCTGTACGTCAGCCTATTATCTTGCCAGGAATAGTTTCATTTCCATTGTGAGGCCCGTGTTCCCATTTCTCACTTAGAGGATGATGGATGGACGGATTCCTTCCTTGCCTGCCTACAATGGAAAAGGCAGATGTATTCCTCCCAGTTGACCCACCTTCTTGCACTGGCTGAGTGTCTCTGCCATTAGGAAAAAACTGATCTCAAACAAACCTTTTTACTCAGAAAAATATTCATTAATATGACTTCACCTTTAAATGAATACAGCACTCAATTCCCTATTACCCTTCTGTTCCGCTCACCACCATTTTCACTATGGCCTTGGCAATTCTACTTGTTGCACTGCCAAGTGCCAACAGGCCTTAGATTTTTTTTTTTTTGTTGCAGCAGTCCTGATAAATCCCACAAAAGCCTGAAGTTAGGCAGATCTGGGTCCTTCCTTACGGAGATAAGAACTAGACAGGCCCTCTGCCCACTCCCCATCCCCATCTACTAATAACTGCAACCCATGTTGTCCCTTCTCATTTCCAGTCCAGCCCCTCCCACCTCAGAAGCTCTGGATCAACGTCACAGAAGCAGGCAACTTCTTGCTGGCCTGGGAAGCAGCTGGAGAGAGAAAGGGAAGCCACTGGGTATATGATGCATTGGAGTTTGAAGTGACCTACAAGCGGGAGTGGGAATCCTGGGAGGTAGGCATGAGATATGCTTAAGCATTGGCATGTGTTGTTCTTGGTTGCAGAAGACAACCCTTTGCAATCCTCTGAAACCTGCTCGGCTGCTGCTGAACCCAGCCGATCCTCTGAAACCTGAATGGCCCAGACCGTGGGTCCGTGCATGTTGCAGCTAGCTGTGTGTGCATCTTAGAAGTCCTGTACCGTCCAGCCATGGCCTTGGCTGGTTAAGACCAGAGATCTAGCAATTAAAAAGCAGCCTGTGTGCTATAAGAGCAATGAGCCCTGCACAAGGAGCATCTGGCTCCTCCTTACCCAGGGATCACAGTGCTGGCTGTGCTTGGCTGAGCAGAATTGCCAAGAAATGGATCCTCCCATGCCTCTCTAACATGTCTCTCTCTCTCTTTCTCTCTTCACCGCCCCTGACTCCTCGCTATCTCTTCCCCATTGACAGAAATCTTCCTCGGTGTCAGTCGCAAGTGCCTCCCACTGCCTGCTGAGGCGTGATGCCCTTGTGCCGGGCAGCACCTATGTTGCTCGTGTGCGATCCAAGCCGAGCCAGGGCGCTGGTTGGTCTGGGCAGTCCAGCGAATGGAGCACTGCTGTGTCCTGGAGGTCCCAGGAAGGTAATTCTGGAGGCTGAGGGGCCATGGGGGGAAGGAGGGACGTGATGAGATGCTGGCAGCAGAGGGATATTGTGTTTTGCTTCCAAAGGATTTGGGGGCTGAACTGATGACATTGGAAAATCTCTGGAATTTGATGAAAATGGTCCCGTTTCACTGGTGCTCTCTTATATTAAGTGAATTTGATGTCACTGACAGGTAGCAGAGCAGGAGCTGTGGAAACTTCAGCTCTCTGGTTAGTCCCACGGCACAGGTACCAGTCCCAGTGCAGCACTCGCAGGGGCAGTAGAAGCTCCTTATACACACTTCCCCTGCCATTGCACCTCAAACCCCTCGCTTTGATGGGACCCTTCTAGGTGTGCTCAGTATCCAGCCTCTCAGCAACAGGGCCAGTGTGTGCCAATGGAGATGGTGGGTTTTGGAATGTGGGCTCAGGAGAGGCCGGTCTCTCTGTGTATTGCAATACGTGGATTGTATCTTTTGGATGAATGGACCAGCTTAATGCTCTGGGCTCCTATAGAAAACCCTGAAACAGAGGGCATCTCTATACTACTAAATTATGTTGATCGAAGTTACGTTGGCATACAGCCTCCGCAGTAATTAAATCATTTGTGTGTGTCCACACTATGCTCTTTGTGTTGGTGGTGCGCATCCTCATCAGATGCAGAGAGCAGTGCACCATGGGTAGCTATTGTGATGAGTGTTGTGAGCACACGGCGCTTGATCTTGCAATGTTTGCAGAGCTGCCAGAGGAGCCGTGGGGAAACATAGAATCACAGGGTTAGAAGGGACCGCAAGGGTCATCTAGTTTAACCTACTGCCAAGATGTAGGATTTCTTGTATCTAAACCATCCAAGACAGATGGCTATCCAGCCTGCTTTGAAAACCTTCAGAGAATGAGCTTCCATTACCTCTCTAGGTATCTGTTCCATTGTCCTACTGTTTTTACAGTTTTTCCTGAGATTTAAACTAAATCTGCTATGCTATAGTTTGAACCCATTGCCTCTTGTCCAGCTTTTTGTAGCAAGAGAGGACAACCTTTCTTCATATTTTATGGCAGCCTTTCAAGTATTGAAGACCACTATCATGTCCCCCCTTATTCTCTTTTCAAATCTGAACATACCCAGTTCCTTCAGCCTTTGCTCATAGAGCTTGCATTCTATCTCTTTGGTCTTTGTTGCCTGCCTCTGGCTCCTTTCCAGTTTCTCTCCATCCTTTCTATACATTGGTGACCAAAATTGGACATAATACTCTAGCTGAGGCCTAACCAGCACCAAGTAGAGCAGAACTATCACCTTCCTTGACTAACATGCTACGCCTCTGTTAATGCAACCTTTTTCTGCAGCAGCTTCACGTTGCTCACTCATGTTGAGGCTGTGCTCCACCACAATTCCTTCTCAGCAGTACTGCTGCCAAGCCGGTTATCCCCAAGTCTGTATTTGTACATTTTCCCCCCTTCCTTATGTGTAGCACTTTACATTGTCTTTGTTAAATTTCATTTTGTTGTCTATTGCCCAATTCTCCAATTTATCAGGATTCCTCTGCATCTTAACTCTATGCTCCAAAGTGCTTGCAACTCCCCCAGCTTTTATGTCATCTGCAAATTTGATCACTATGCTCTCTATTCCTACATCCAGGTCATGTAAAAAGATGTTAAATAACACCAGACCCAGAACAGATCCTCGTGGAACCCTATTTGAGACCCCCTTCCAATCCGACATCATTCCATTAATTGTTACTCTTTGTGGTTGTTTAACCAATTATGCATGCACTTAATGGTAGTTCCGCTGAGTCCACATTTCTCCAGCTTACTTATCAGAATGTCATGTGGGACTGTGTCCAAAACTTTGCTGAAGTCCAGGTATATTATGTCCACTGCATTCCCCCATTCACCAAACCAGTTACCCTGTCAAAGAAGGAAATCAGGCTGGTTTGGCATGATTTGTTCTTAGTAAATCCATGCTGGCTGCCAGTGATCACCCTTCATCCTCCAGGTATTCAGAAACTGAATGTTTTAAATATTGCTCTAGTAGCTTCCCAAGAATTGAGGTCAGGCTGACTGGTCGATGGTTCCCAGCTCCTCTTTTTAAAGGTGGGCACTATGTTAGCCCTTCTCCAGTCTTCCGGGACCTCTCCTGTCATCCATGAGTTTGCAAATATTATCACAAGTGGCTCCTAGATTTCTTCAGCTAATTCCTACAGCACCTTGGGGTGAATAGCATCTGGCCCTGCTGACGTGAATTCATTCAAATTAGTCAAAAGATCTCTGATGTGTTCTTTATTCTGATCTGCATCCCTTCCTCTTTATTATGTATGGTAACTACACTAGTCATCCAGTCACATGTTATTTTCTGTGAAAGACTGAAACAAAGGAAGGCATAGCTGCTCAGTGCCTACTATCTTCTGTTACCAGCTCACCTTCTCCATTGAACAGCAGCTCACATCATCCCTGATTTTTCTGACACATTTGTAGAACTCTTTCTTGTTGTCTCTAACATTCCTTGCCAGATGCCATTCTTGCCTTGGCTTTCTTGATTTTGTCCCTACACACTCACACTATTCCCATGTGTGACCCTCCTTGGTGACACGCCCCTCCTTCCATTGCCTGGATGTGTCCCATTTGGTTCTTAGATAGGTAAAAAACTGCTTGTGCAGCCACATTGGCCTCCTGTGACTCATCTTATCTTTCTTCTGCATTAGAATAGCTGGATGTTGAGCCTCTAATATTACATCTTTTAGGAACCGCCAGCCCACTTTGGCTCCTTTTCTTCCTAATTGGTCTTTCCATGGGACCTTGCCTACTATTTCTCCAAGTTGGTTGAAATCTATCTTTCTGAAGTCCAGTGTTCTTTTTAGGCTGTTCTCATGTCCTCCTTTCCTTAGGATGTTGAATTCTATCAGATCATGATCACTTCCTCCCAAGTTCCCGGCCACCTTCATGTTCACAACTAATTCATCCCTTTTGGTCAATACCAGGCCCAAAATGGATGACCCCCTAGTTGTTACTTCAACTTTCTGAATCAGAAAGTTGTCCCTTACACATGCTAAGATTTCGAAGGACATATTATGTTTTGCTGTAATAGTCTGCCAGCAGATATCAGGGGAGTTAAAATCCCCCATTAATATTAGCTCATGTGTGTTAGCTAATCTTGTTACCTGCTTGTAGAATGCCTCATCCACTTCCTCTTCTTGATTTGGTGCTGTATAATAGACCCCCACCATAACATTGCTACTATGCTTTTCCATTTTTATCCTCGCCCAGAAACTCTCAGTATGTGTGCCATTCACTTCCTCTTGGACCTCAGAGCAAGTGTCTACATTCTTGATGTACAGCACAATGCTGCCTCCTTTTTTCCCCCTACCTATCCTTCTGGAACAAACTATATCCCTCTAATCATGAGAGGTGTCCTACCAAGTCTCTGTAATGCCAATTAAGTCATAATTTTCTTCACATACCATGACTTCCAGTCCATCCTGCTTATTCCCCATTCTCCTTGCATTGGTATACAGACACTGAAGATATTTTGCAGACCGCCCTGTTGCTTTTCTTCTTGCCTTTTTAATGCAGTTGTGGTTTCTATGATGATTCCTTGGAGGCTAGATTACTGTGGGACATAGAAAGAAACAATTCAAAGTTGTTGGTGCCATTTACGGAGCAGCTGCATATGATGGAGAGCTGGTTCTGGGCCTGAGAAATAAGCACTGACTGGTGGGATCACATTGTCATGCGTGTTTGGGATGATGTGCAGTGGCTGCAGAACTTTCGGATGTGCAAGGCCATATGCCTGGATTTGTGTACAGAGCTCGCCCCAGCCCTCCAACTCAGAGACACCAAAATGAGATCTTCATTGACAGTGGAGAATAGGGTGACCAGATGTCCCAATTTTATAGGGACAATTCCAATATTCAAGGCTTTGTCTTATATAGGCACCTATTGCCCTGCACTCCATCCCAATTTTTCACACTTGCTATCTGCTCACTCTAGTGGAGAAGAGAGTCATTTCAGTGAAAAAAATCCCAATGGTTATAGCTGCCTGCTGTGTTCTGCATAACATCCGTGTAGCAAAGAAGGGAAAGTTTCCACCGGGGAAGCGCGGAGATGGAATAGATGTCTGTTGAGTGGTGTGGGAAAATGTCCTACCATGGTGGAAGAAATAAGGCAGCCCTCCCCAGAAACCTTCAGCAGGGGATTGCAGACTACCTCCAGTAAAGTTTCCTTAAGATCTCTATGAAGGATTCCTGGGACATCCTGGTGCACATAAACAAACTGTTCTGTGGGGACGCTTCTGCCTAACTCTACAGGGGAATGAAAAGCAGATAGCAACACTACCTCTATTGGTTACTTCACTACCTCTTCTAACCTAAGTAAAAAAGGAGTAAATCAACAGATATGTCCTGCTACTTTGGGGGTTCCATCCCTCTAATTTCAAAGCAAACTGCAGCCTTACCAGAGGTTCCTTCCCCTGCATCAGACTCGCCTGTGCTGGACTGTAGGGACTGGCTGGACTGCCCAGGACTCAAAAACAGGTCCTGGCTCACTGTGAGGCTGGAACCACCAGTCGCCTGTCCCCCATTCTCCTCCTTCTCTTCTTCCTCCACCTCGTCTTCACTGTTCATGGCAGGGGCCTGTGACTAGGGCTCCTCTGAAATATCCATGGGGCTCTTTGGGGTGGTTGTGGGGTCTCCACTGAGGATGGCATGCAGCTCTTTGTAAAAATGGCCGGTCTGCGGCTACACACCAGAGTGATTTTAGCCTCCCTGCCACAGCTCCTTGGCTTTCACATGGTGCTGCTGCTGGTCCCTCCTGTAGCCCTTCTCCTCCATGCTCCAAGTGATCTTCTCCCAGATGTTGACATTTCTACGGCTGGATCAGAGCTGCGCCTGCACAGCCTCTTCTCCTGACAGACCCAAGAGATCCGACCCACCCCCCTGCATCCCAGTGTACTCCAGGCAGGAGCGTGTCTGCAGCATGTAGCCAGCATGGTCAGCGGGGTAGTTGCTAGGCATGCTCGAGAGTTGCTAGGTGATCTCTCCAAGCCGGGCAAACAGGAGAAGGAACTTCAAAAATTCACAGGGCTTTAAAGGGGAGGGGTGGCTTCCTGTGTACCTGGCTGCTAAGCAATGGAGTTAAAAATGGTGACCAGAGTGGTCAAAATGGAGCATTGCGGGATACCTCCTGGAGGCCACTAACAGCCGATGTAAGTAACGCAGTGTCTACACTGACACTGCTTTGACCGAACTACATCGACCTAAATTCTATGCTGCTCATGGAGGTGGAGATATTAAGTCAGCATAGCAGGTGCTTTAAATCAGCAGGAATGAAATTTTAGTGTAGACACTTATTTACTTAGGTCAATGTAAGCAGACTTACATCAACCTAACTCTGTAGTGTAGACTACGTCTAAAAGTTTTCCCTTTTTCCCTCAATGGTCACAATCAGTCCCAGCTCCACTGTTCTCCCCATCCCTCCCAGCCCTGCCCCTCCCAGAGGTACACTAACCACTGTCTCCTCGATAGAGGATGAGGCTCAGCCCAAGAATCTTCGCTGCCTCTTCAATGGGGTTGATCGGCTAACGTGCAGCTGGGAAGTGAGGAGAGAGGTCACCAGCTCTGTCTTGTTCACGCTCTTCTACAGAACCCCACCAGCATCAGAGTAAGTGACCTGCCCATGGCAGCGTATTCCTGTCCTCCTATATCTGACCATCCCTCCTGCTCACTCAGGCC
This sequence comes from Lepidochelys kempii, assembly GCF_965140285.1. Lineage (NCBI taxonomy): Eukaryota > Metazoa > Chordata > Testudines > Cheloniidae > Lepidochelys > Lepidochelys kempii. The sequence goes on from NC_136380.1 coordinate 257,896,190, forward strand.
TGGCTGCTCTCTTCCCCAGAGAGACAGAATGCTCTCCAGTCCATGAGGAGGAATTGCCTGGCAGCCACTACCTGTTCCACAGCTGTGAGATCAATGTCACCAACCCCAGCAGGCTGAGCCAGTACCTCATAACTGTCCGGCCCAAGAAGGAGGAGAAACTGATTAAAGCCTACAAAAACAGTGAGAGCCCATTTGGATCCTCTGCCCAGGGTTATCTGGAGGTTTCTCCTCCAGCTTAGGAAATGCTTGGGTTGGCAGAGAGGTGGAATGGTTAACAAGAGAGCTAGACAGTGATGCATGGGTGGGACAGATGGCTGGTAAAGGAAGCTCCCAGCACTGGAGCTCCTGACTGGCACCAACAGAGCACTGCTGCGCGGAGGTACAGAATGGGCATGTGGAGATGAGATGTGTCAGACGGGGACACTGCTATTAGCCGTCCTTGGTGCTAGTCTGCTCAGGCAACAAGTTTCGCACCAGCGTATCCTTAGTCCTGCCCACAGCCCAGAGTGGGAAAGGGAATGGGCAGGAAGATAAGCTGGGAGATGGATGCATATTCCTAACGTGTTGTTTGTGTTCTAGTCAAGCCACGTGCGCCTGTCAACGTGACAATGACAAAGAGGAAAGAGCAGGAGTATGAGCTGAGATGGACAAAACAGATCCTAAGCTATGCCTATATAGGCCAGAGATATGAATTCTTGTATTGGAAGACTGGTGACTCGTTGGAGGTAGGTGACGGTACTGCTGGGAGCCCAGGACTCTGCTGGGGATGTGGGTGGATGGGACAGAGAGTTCCTCACCCCTCCTCCATCTCTTCTCTTCCCAGAATGCCCAGGGTGTAAACATCAGCAATGACGAGCCTCCCCTCATCTTCACCCTGCAGATGCTGGAGCCCTCCACACACTATAGGGGGAAAATGCGGGCAAGGGTGCACATGGATGGCTACCAGGGGCCCTGGAGCGAGTGGAGTGAGGAGTGCACCTGGGAAACTGAGAGTGGTACATCCCAGCTGGGCTACTGGCTTTGGGGGGAGGGGGTCAGTTCTCTCCCTAGAGAAACTGATCCTTTAGCTGGGGTTTCAGGGGAACTGGGGTTTCATACAGTTAATTAAGCAAAGAGCCTGACCAGGGTCCCCTTGATACCTGGCTGCATGCTTCAGTTCACAGAGAAGGAGTATAATTGGCTTATCTGAATGGGAGCCCAGGGCTGCCATTCTCCATGGTGTGAAAGTAGAATGAATTATTTTGAAATTATAATTCATTAAAGAAATGCTACTTGAAGAGTTTGTTGAAATATAGTTGTCAGGAAGAGAAACATTAAGGAGTGTGAGACAATGGGTCCTCAAACTAATTAACTTAGAGCTCCTACTGAGCTAGGAGATTGGTTAACGTTAGTATGCAAATAAGATATGTATGTATATTTGTCAGTTTCTGCTTCCTTTTGTCTCTTATGTTAAATTGGCTTTGGCTTAATTGTATAAATAAGTTAGCATTAGCCTCAGAGAGGGGCTCACATATATCTGGGTGCATCGGCAAAGCGCTTTGCGAATAAACAGGGTGGTCTGACAAATTCTGTGAGCCTTGAATCTGACTTTGACAATTGGAACAAGAAAACTGTATGAAAATCAGGGGTTGGAACTGGATGCACTAGGTGAGGAGGGAAGGGGGCCTCCACAAGGAGGCTTAGAAGCATGAACTGCCTACATTGTCAGAGTGTTTTACAGAGGTTTTAGTTCCATGATTCCCAGGAAAATTAGAGGGGGAGGTGTGACATTCCTCTCTGGTGGTATCTGGACCGATAATCTGCTAGGTCACCCCAATCCTTGACTCTTGGAGTCAGCCTTACCCTGCTCTGCTGTGAGAACCCCCACTCCTGGGCTGTTCACGCATGGCCTATAGCATGTAAGCTGCTCCCAGCTACTTGCAACCAAATGACACTAGCCAATATCTCCGGTCCCAGAAACAACCCCAGGAACCTCCGACTTGTAGTGTCCAGTTATGCCCACTGGATGCTGCAAGCTTATATGAGATTGTCAATTTAACAAAGAAATTGATATGTACCAGACTTGTTATTCCAAGGGGAGTCTCTGCCACACTTCAAACCAAACGCACTGCTTCAGGTAGAATAAACAAACAGATTTATTAATTACGGAGATAAATTTTAAGTGATTATAAGTCAAAGCATAACAAGTCAATTTGGTCAAATGAAATAAAAGCAAAATGCATTCTAAGCTGATCTTAACACTTTCAATGCCCTTACAAACTTAGATGCTTCTCACTACAGGCTGGCTGGTTGCTCTGGAGCTAAAATGGGGGGCCCACCATCCTGTCTTAGTTACAGCAGAGACCATCCCCTCCTTTCCGACATGCGAAACATCGTGTAGCAGGGCAGCCAGAGACGGGTAGCGTGAAAAGGGGTCTACAAAGGCGTCAGTAGAGGATCAGGATGTAGAGAGCAACCTTGGGCAACCCAGGATTCTTTCTCGGTTTCTGGGGCAGAGTCTTGGAGCAGGGTGAGGTCAGTGAGGGACGGCGGCGGTATAGAAACAGAAAGGGAACCTAGAAATGCATCTGGGGAAGGTTCTATGGCAGCAGCATGTTTAGCAGAGGCATCAGCAAATGTGTTATCCTTAGCAACATCAGTATCCGCCACTGAGTGGCCAGGGCACTTAACAATAGCTAGGGCAGACGGAAGTAAAACTGCATACAGGAGGGCAGCGATGTAGGGCCCCTTTTTAATAGGGGTACTGGCAGAGGTAAGGAAACCCCGAGTTTGCCAGAGAGTACCAAAGTCATGTACAACTCCAAAAGTGTAGCGGGAGTCAGTGTAAATGGTGGCGGAGCGTCCCTCCGCCAAAAAGCAGGCACGGGTGAGGGCAACTAATTCAGCAACTTGTGCTGAGGTTACAGAAGGTAAAGGTGCAGCTTCCAGGGTTTCAGAGAGTGAAACTACAGCGTATCCTGCAAGGAGACGACCTTGGTCATCTCGAAAACAGGAACCATCAGTAAATAAAACAAGGTAAGAGTTAAGGAGAGGGACATCAGAAAGGTCAAAGCGCGGGACGGTGACAGCAGAGACAGTTGCAAGGCAGTCGTGGGGATCACCGTCATTAGACAAAGGAAGGAGAGTGGCAGGGTTTAACTGAGAACAACGCTTTATGGTGATATATGAAGCTGATAGTAGTAAAAATTCGTACCTGGTAAGGCAGACAGAGGAGAGGTGGCCTGTGTTACGTTGTAGCAGGAGAGTTTCTACAGAGTGAGGGACCAGGAGGGTAAGAGGAGAGCGGAGAACAAGGGCATCAGACATTTCGACTAGGTGCACTGCAGCAGCCACAGCACGCAGGCAGGCGGGTAAGCCTTGGGCAACAGGGTCTAACGTGGCAGAGAAATAAGCCACTGGGCGGTTCTTTTCTCCGTGCGTCTGAGTGAGAACTCCAAGTGCACACCCAGATTGTTCGTGGCAGAAAATGGTAAAAGGCTTAGAATGGTCAGGCAGCCCTAAGGCAGGGGCAGAAGCCAAACCCTGTTTGAGGGAAATGAAGGCAGAATTGGCCTCAGGGGGCCATGACATGGGGTCAGGCACAGAGAATCGAGTGAGTTCCTGGAGAGGTTTTGCAAGGGAGGCATATTGGGGAATCCATTGTCTGCAAAATCTAGCCATGCCTAAAAACTTCCGGACCTGGTGTGGGGAGCGGGGTCGGGGAAAGCTAATGATAGCTTGGACGCGGGTGGGAGAAAGTGCACGGGAACCCTGGGAGAGGAGAAAGCTAAGGTATGTGACAGAAGCTTGACAGAGTTGTAGTTTAGAGCGAAAAGCTTTGTGACCCTTATTTGCTAGGGCAGTAAGGAGCACTAAAGGATCAGTTTCAGAGGCGGACAATGAAGGGGAACAGAGGAGTAGATCATCTACATATTGGACTAGTGTGGACCTGGACGGGAAAACAAGGTCAGCAAGGTCTCGGGCTAATGCTTGGGAAAAATATGACGGGCTTTCAGTATACCTCTGGGGCAGTGTGGTCCATGTGTTCTGTTACCCCTTGTAAGAAAAGGCAAACAGGAACTGGGAGTCACGGGGAACCGAGACAGAAAAGAAAGCAGAGCACAAATCAACAACAGTAAAATGAGTTGCATCTGGTGGGATAGAAGCCAGAATCGTCGCTGGGTTAGGGACAACGGGAAAGGCAGGTATGACAATGCGGTTAATGGCCCAAAGATCCTGAACAAACCGCCACGATTTACCATCAGCTTTTCGAACTGGGAGGATAGGGGTGTTACAGGGGCTGGAGCAGGGGATAATAATGCCTTGTTCCTGCAGGGCGGTCATGACTGGAGCAATTCCAGCCTCTGCTTTGGGGTTTAAAGGGTATTGAGAGAGGCGAGACAGAGGTTTGGAGGAATCAACAATAATGTAGACGGGGTCAGTATGTAAACGGCTCACTTCAGACGGGTGGGTTGGCCACAGAGAGGATGGGACCTGTGAAATTAGGTGTTCAAGGGACAGGACCAATGGGCAGCAGGGGACCGGAGTGGAAAGGGGAGTTTCAGACAGCAGGGAGGCTACAGAATCACACAGAGAGGACTGGGGGATTTGTAAGTAGACACCATCCGGGGAACAGTAGATGGTACAGCCAAGTTTACATAACAGGTCCCGACCCAAAAAGTTCACTGGAGTGGAATCCGAGAGGAGGAATGCATGGTCCGCGGAAAGGGGACCAACCTGAACTGGTAGAAGTTTTGAAAGGGGATAAGGGGTTGGGAGTCCCGTAATGCCCACAGCGTATATGGTTTTTTCGGAGCGGGGAACCTCAGGCAGGTCGGCAGTACGAACCGCAGAGAGCGAAGCTCCCGTATCAACAAGGAAAGGGAGAGAAAGATCATTAATAGTCAAAACACATTCACCCGTGGGAGTGAGAGGTAGTAAAGGAGCTAAAATTTCCCGAGGTTCCCTGGTGTTCTGTTATTGCTGTGGGACAAAGTAAGTCTGGGGACTGTCGGGCTATGCCGACAGGGGGTCTAGCTGGTTGTTTACAGAGCTATTAGGCCGGCGCGGACACTCGTTTTTCCAATGTCCGAGTTGTTTACAGTAATTACAAACACCCCCAAAACCCGAAAATCCAGTTCCACGTCCCCTCCCGTGACCACGTCCCCCTCCCCGGTACTGTTTATCTTGCCCTGAATAATGCTGTATTTGCAGGGCCATTAACTTTTGGGAAGATTGTTCCTCCTTTCCCTTTAGAGTGTGATGGCAGTGTTCTGCCACTGATTGCAATTTATCCATGGTTTCCGTTTCCCACCCAACACTTATTCGCTTTAGCATATTGCCAATAGCAGGTAGGAGGCCATTAACAAACGCATGAGCCAGGGCACCCTTCCCATTTTCACCCGGTTGCTGTATACCAGAATGTTGCAGAAAAACGTCAGTCAGTCAGGTGCGATCGTCACCCGGACTTTCTCCCTGTCGCTGTTTACAGCAATGTATGTATGGCTGTCCAGTTTGTTTTTGGAGTCCATACTTGAGGGATGGCCTCATGTAGGTTTTTAGTTCGGTCTTTACACTTTTTCCGGTATTCAGTGTCAGGACCGGTGTCTGGTAGAGTTGAATGGCGCTCACTGATGGGCCAGTTGGCTGCTGTGAGCCATTTTCCATGCTCGCTAGGGGTTACAAGTAGCTTGCACAGCTGCAGGAGGTCTGCCTCAGAGGGTTCATAGGTGTCGCACACTAACAAAAACTCCTCTGCAAATGTGGTAGGATTTTCCAGGGGTTTTGGAAAGCCTTTTACAATTGAAAGGAGCTCTGTATGAGTCCAGGGTTTATAGCTCCAAGTGGGACTCTCTTGTTGGCCCCCAGTATGCAGGATTCAGAGGGGAGCCTGGACAGGTTTAGAGCCAGAGCGTAAGTGTTGGGCCCAATCAGTGTCCAGGCTATCTTCGTATGTATGGGGAAAAACAGAGGAGTCAGGCAGACTGGAGGGTTTTGGGGGAACGGGGGGTGGGTTTCTTTGTGGGTCTGAGTGGTACCGGAGGAATGGGCCTGGGCGGTATTGGACAATCCGGACTGGTCTGAACTGGAGACCCCTGGGAGTTGTTGTGACCGCCTATTGATCCGATGCAAGGATGCCAAGCCAATTAATGCATCTTCCTCATCGTCATCCCCAGAATTTAACAAGGGGTTTTCTTCGTCCTTTCCCACAATGAGATGGGAGTATGAAGGTGGATGGGATCGATCCTGGTTTTCTCGGAGAACGGGATAAAGGGGAGCGCTCGGTCTGGCAGCAGGAGAGGAGGCTTCTAATAAAGCTTTTAACTTATTATTTGAATCTTTGAGAAGGCAAGTTTTGATTCTGTCCACCAATGATTTGCCCACCACTGCATGAAACAACCAACCTTTCCTTTTGCCAATTTAGTTTTAGGTTGGCCGAGTTTATCTTTTAAGACATCTACTTGGTCTTTGTCCCAAGACCCTAACAGTGGCCACTGAATTTTGGGATTCTCCTGAGTTAGCCTAGACCATTTTTCCAGAAATTTACAGGAGTCCAGACCCTTCTTAAAATACATAAAATGAGCTGGTGTTCCTTTAGGGAACTGTCCCGACTTAGACATCTGGTTACCCATACAGGAGGACTTTACACACCAATCACACAAGAAGGAAAGTCGGGTTCGTCAGAGCGATACCCCGTGCAACACACAAAAGGAGCCCACAGGCTACTGCCTCCATCGCCCTTGCTTTCACACCAAGGGTTTTACCCAAGGCGCTGTGTGGCTGTGATTGTGCAGATTTCACTCACTCAGACCGTGGGGACAGGAACCCTTTGGTCAGCTGATCCCCGGACGAAGACGGCACCCAGACTCAGACACACCACAGGGAGGACAGATAGACACAGAGACAAGACAGTCCTCAGTCCGGACAAAACATAGAAATAATCACCTGACCAGATTCCTGATGTCAGATCCCGGGATCCCTACCAGAACAGAGTGGGAACCAACAGGTTCGATGGCGTAGACTTCACTGTGCTCATGCACACTTCCATTCTGGTGGAGGACCGCTCGGGCCAAATGCCCAGGTGCCGGCTTGCTACGGCCATCCTAAGAACGGTCAGGAGTCACATGGCCCCAGTGAAGACGGTTGCCATCTCGGTGGAACCTTCAAATTGTCAAAGTCAAATTCAAGACTCACTGAATTTGTCAGACCACTCTGTTTATTAGCAAAGCGCTTTGCCAATGCACCCAGATATGTGAGCCTCCTGCAAAAGCTCAAGCTAACTTATTTAAACAGATAAGGGAAAGCCAATTTAACATAAGAGACAAAAGGAAGCAGAAACTGACAAATATACATACATGTCTTATTTGCATACTAACGTTAACCAATCTCCTAGCTCAGTAGGAGCTCTAAGTTAATTAGTTTGAGGACCCATTGTCTCACACTCCTTAATGTTTCTCTTCCTGACAACTATATTTCAACAAACCCTTCAAGCAGCATTTCTTTAATGAATTATAATTTCAATATAATTCATTCTACTTTCACACAAACTTAGATGCTTCTCACTACAGGCTGGCTGGTTGCTCTTCAGTCAGGCTCTCCCCTTTGATCAGTGCTTCAGTTGCTTGGTGTGGTATCTGTGGATGTAGGTGGAAGAGAGAGGAAGAGCATGGCAAATATCTCTCCCTTTTATCATGTCCTTTCTCCCCTCTTGTCTTTGCCCCCTGCCCCCCGCTTCAGAGTCAGGTGAGCATTACTTAGTCTCTCCAAGCAAGGTTGAGCAATTCTCTTGGGTGTGGCCTCATGCAGGTGAGTCATTGCATTGTAGCTCCCTTGCTGAATAATGGCTGTTGATGGGTTTTTTGACACCCTGCCCAGGCGTTGGTTACTTTCCTTGCTGTTGCCTCTGGGGAGCTAATATTTGGCTGATTCCCCCAACTTACAGCATGTTTTAGTGACAACCATACTACACAATTCTCATAACTTCATATGCATTAATGATACACATCTATGGCTAGAGAAATGACTTTCAGCAGATCATAACCTTTCCCTGATACATTACAAGGCATGCTTTATACGTAAGATCACAATTATACAAAAATGAGGAATATGGGGGTTACAGCACGCTTCCCCAATGTATAGAATTTCACAGGAGGGTCACATGACTGTAATCTTCCCCTACACATAGTATCTCTGCACTGCAGCCTTTGAGGTGTCCAGGTTACTACCTTTAAGAGGAACCAGGCAGACTGGATCCCACTGGACGTGGTCAGGCTGAAAATGGGGCTGGAGGCCAGTGTGAGAAGTTCATGGATCTAAGTGGAGGTCTGGAGAAGGGAAGGAATGATCCATGCTAGAAGGTAGAAAGGGATTAATCAGTGGAGCTGGTTGAACTGTTCATTCTGAACAACATTTTCATGTTTGTGAAATAATGAAAAGATGGGCTCTTTGCAACTGATTTTAAGCAAATCCATCAGAGCCTACATGGGTTTCTCTGGTCATTCAGAGAAGCATTGCTTCATGGGAGTGTTGTTCAGTATTTGGAATTCAGTCTGTGTGATTGGTCACTAGGTCTCATGATGGAATTCCTGGTCTCTGATTGGCTTCCTGAACCTGTACAAACAGGAGAGGTGACTGAATAAGCCTTAATTGTGAATTTCTAGACTCTCAAATGTTTGTGTTTCCTGTACATTTACACTTAACTGCAAGTCTTTTTTTGTTGCTATCTGCAGTGTTCTTGTAAGGATCTTCACCCTGAAGTTACTGATCTGTTCTTGGAGGGTTGGTCTACACTAAAGCTGTAAGTCGACCTCAGTTACGTTACTTCAGTTACATAAATTATGTAAATTAAGTAACTGAAGTTGATGAAACTTAGGTCAACTTACAGCAGTGTCTACACCATAGAATTATAGGACTGGAAGGGACCTCGAGAGGTCATCTCTTCCAGTCCCCTGCACTCATGGCAGGACTAAGTATTATCTAGGCCATTCCTGATAGGTGTTTGTCTAACCTGCTCTTAAAAATCTCCAGTGATAGAGATTCCACAATCTCCCTAGGCAATTTATTCCAGTGCTTAACCTGTGCTTCCTAACCTGACAGTTAGAAAGTTTTTCCTTATGTCCAACTTAAACTGCCCTTCCTGCAATTTAAGCCCATTGCTTCTCGTCCTATCCTCAGAAGTTAAGAAGAACAATTCTTATCCTGCCTCCTTGTAACAACCTTTTATGTACTTGAAAACTGTTTTCATGTCCCCTCTCAGTCTTCTCTTTTGCAGACTAAACACACCCAATTTTTTCAATATTCCATCATAGGTCATGTTTTCTAGACCATTCATAATTTTTGTTGCTCTTCTCTGGACTTTCTCCAATTTGTCCACACCTTTCCTGAAATGTGGCACCTAGAACTGGACACAATACTCCAGTTGAGGTCTGATCAGCGCGGAGTAGAGCAGAAGAATTACTTCTTGTGTCTTGCTTACAACACTCCTGCTTATACATCCCAGAATGACGTTTGCTTTTTTTCGCAACAATGTTACACTGTTTACTCATATTTAGCTTGTGGTCCACTATGACCCTCAGATCCCCATGCTGTGTTGATGGGAGACGCTCTCTGGCCAATTTACCTTCTGCCTCCCAGGGAGGCGGAGTACAGATGTTGACGGGAGAGTGCTTTCCCATCGACTTAGTGTATCTTCACCAGACCCACTAAATTGACACTGCTGCACTGATCGCAACAAGGCCGATTTAGCCATAAGTACAGATAAGCCCTCAGTCTGAACTTCACTTTAACAAAGTTATTTGCTTTGGGAATTTCTTTAGTTTTTTTTAAATAGTCCTAACATGGGACTGGGGAGAACAGGGGCTTGAGGACTATATCCCATTTGGGGTTGACCTAATGAGATCTGTAGAGGAGAACCCCATTTCCACAGTACCTCCTGGGAGACCCTGTCCCTTGGAGTTATGCAGGAGAGGGAATTCTTTCTTGGAAACGTATGAGGTCTGTGAGCATATGAAGACTCACACAAATACAAGCTCGTCCCCAGGTGTTTGCACAAACAAACTGGTTGTCCAGATGTTCATGAAAAACCCAAAGAAGGGGCTCAGACCAAATCAAGAGTTGGATTTAGCAAATGTGTTGACCAATTCATTCTCCTGGTACTTTGCCCAGCTCTCCTGATTAGGTCACATCTAGTCTATCCCAAGTGGGTGAGTATTCCATGGTCTAACACACCTGTCAGTTAGGACTCGTGACTTGACAGGCAACCTACATTTTCCTGACCTCAATATCATCCCAAAAGAGCATCCAGAATGTAAGTTTCGATACAGAATGAAGCCATTTTCTGTTGCTGTCTATATCTCTCTCTCTCATTTATCTGCCTCAGCCGGGTCACCACTGATTCTCCCACTGCTGATCCCAGTCTTCACCATCGTGCTGATAGCATTTGGCTGGTGTGGTTATAGATGCCTACTCAGGTAAGTCTGCACTGGGAGTTGGAGATTCACCAGACACACCAATAGAGTGAGTGCAGGGAGGTGCTGCGTGAGCACATCCCTATCGTGGATCTAGGGCTTAGTTGAGCTGGAGATATGCCTGGGGTGCAGCGCAGAGCTCTCTCCATGTCAGACAGCAGCTTGAGTGTAGGGCCATGGAGTTTCAGGACCTCTGGGTTGACAAGGGGGCCCAGGGTAAGGCTGTGTATCTGCTGTAGCCTCCTCCCAAGAGAAGTGACCCTGCAAACTCTGTCTTGTTACAGCAAGAAGAAAAAATGGGAGGAAAAGATTCCAAATCCCGGCAGGAGTCAGCTGCTCCAGAGCTACCTCCAGGTAAGAGAGAACTGAGCTTTCCCCTACTACCCTTTGGCCTACTCCAGCTGTAAGAGTATCCCGGCCCTCTGGTCTGACGACTTGACAGAGTCCTGCCGCTTCTGGCCAGCCGAGTTCTTGACCAAGTCCAACAGAACTGTAAACAAAACCAAACCCTCAGCCTGGCTGGGCTCAGCTGGCCACCTCGGCCTCACAGGACCTGGGCTTTCAACAGCCCCGCTGTCCAGGGGCTGGCACGCTCCTCCCCTCTCTCAGGGGCTCAGGCAAGCTACTGCTCTTCAGGGCCCATGTCTCCAGTCAGGCTTCCCACTCACCCCTGGAGTAGCCTGTCTGCTCTGCCTTCGCCCTCTCAGCCTTCTCTCAGGTTACTTCCCACCTCTTCTCCCCTGGGTCTCCTTCCTCCCATGAGTCTCACTCAGCTCTTTATGGCCACAAGCCCTTCTCTTCCCCACCTGGGCTTTACTTCTGATTAGTCCTGGCCCATCCTCCAGGTTCAAGCAGGCAGGTTAATTGCCCTCTCAAGCCTCTATCCTTTCACAGCACATGTGGGGACACATTGTCTGAGGACCCTGCCCATTGGTGCATAGGAGAAGCCCAGGAGATAGCAGGATTTTTGCCACTGTGTTTTACCTTACACTTGTGAGCGCCAATACATGACTGCAATTACTCAGTTTTGAACAGGGCAGTACACACCTCTTGCAGGTGCCCCCTTCCTGGTTGGGTGTGAGCCTGCTTTCTTTTCAGTTCTTACAATGGGGTGGCACCTGCCTCTCATGAGCACACCCCCCCCCTCCGGCTGAGTCACACACACTGTCCCCCCTTCTGGGGTGTACAGTCTCTAGGTCTTGCTCATGGCTCTGGTACGGGGCTCTAGCACCAAGGCTTCCTCCAGAGGTACTGCCTTCTTTAACAGCCCCAAAGGAGCCCATCTCGGGACCCTCGGTTAGTGTCTTTTTGGCAGCTCTCCCTGGGCTTAGTCTTCAACCAGACCAGCAGGGCCCATCATGGTACCCTTGCCTGGTCTGGCTAGGTCCTGGGCTCAGCCTGCCTGCACTGAGCTGGCCATGGTCTTGCTACTCTTCCAGCCAGCCATGCACCCATTCTTCAAGCTCCAGGCAGCAACTGACTGCTGTGTCCCTGCGGCTTCCTTTTATATGGCCCTTCTGCCCCCTGACTGGTCACTCCAGCAGCCTCTCTGATTAGCTGCTCCCCTGCAGCCTCTCTAGACTGCCTGGAGGACTTCTCCTCTGCTCTTTTCTGGGGTGTGGTGAGGCAGGGCGACAAGGCCTCCAGCAGGAGGCCTCCAGACCTATTCCCCCCATCAAACCACCAGTCCCCAGGAGCAATGTTGCCCCCAAGAGGGGTTAAAGTGCTACCACACACTGTGGCATCTCCACTATGGGGCTTCTGGCTCCCCTCTGCCCTCAGGGAATCACCCTCTGTCTGCCAGGAATGCTATCTGCCCTTGTCTCTTTTCAGAAAGTAGCACTTGGGATTCCGCTGCCGAGCAGCCAGCTGGACTTTGGCAAGCAGAGCCCTTCCGAGAAGATGGACCTGGCCAGCTGCATCCAAGTGCTGGATGGGTGAGTGGTCAGTGCACTGCTCAGTGGTGATACTCTCTGAGACGTTGCTTGGTGATGGTGGCATCTCAGTTCCTCTGGGTGGCTGATCCCATCAGGGACGGATGGCAAATGTAACTGGTGTGAATGATAAACCTTGGCACATCCTCCACATGACCATCTGGAAATGTCAATGGATGGACTTGCAGCCCCTGCTCTCCCTGGCTCCCTGGAAACACCAGTCCCAAACCCTGAGCCCTTCCTCCCTGATCTCTCCTTCTGGTAATGGGCTTGCCTTTGATTTCCCAATCTGGAAATGGAGGTGGATAAGCACCCCCAGCATACAGATGCATACACGCCCCCTGCCCTACACATCCTATTTTCCTGCCTCCTGGAAGTGAGGCCCTCACCACTCTTGGGGCTGATTCTGGCTCTGGCAGCATACAAGAGCCAGCTGGGGCTGCAATAGGACAGAGGATAATTCCTCCAATGCAGTAGTGTGGGGCAAATGTAAGAAACCCAAGACTGCCCTCCGCACAGCTCCTGATGTAGGGAGGTTGTGCTGAGGCAGGGTACCCATCATGCTCTATGCTGTGAGGGATTCTGGGTTAAGAAGAGTAGCCTGAGGAAGGCCATATTCAGTTAGAATAGCCTGAGTCCCAACTTGGAGACACTTATAGCTGTACCCCTTTTCCCAGGGCTTAGAGCGCTCTCCCCTTCCAGGTTGGGGACAGAGGCTCTTCACCCTCCTTGAGCCACCCCGGCCACCCCAGCCCTGGGCTGCCAGCACCAACCCTGAGCTCCAGGCCACTGGAAGGAGCTGAGCCCCTGCTGGCTTAAGGGGAGAGGGGGAGTGAGGGCATGGCCTAGGGGTGGATCACTGGCAAGGCCACGGCCTCGGTCAGGGGAGGCTTAGTCTCCCCTGGCCTTTGATACCCACTGCCCATGGGTGGGTGCCCAGCCATCACTAGTCACTTTTGGAAAGCGCAGGCCATTATTTGTATTTATTTGAACCCCCATCACTCCTTGTTTGCTCCCTCCCTTTTTCTGTCTTCTACCTCAGTGGCTGTAAGTTCCTTGCAGCAGGGACCATGTCTTTTTATAAACCTTGCCCAGTGCCAGGCAAAGGTCTGGTGCTATATATAATGTAGGTGGTGGTGATCATGGTCTCTGAAGGGTGATGTGCTGCTTGGGCCCCTTAGACTCAAGAAACACAGAAATTGCCAGACTGGGTCCAGCCAATGGTCCATCTAGTCCAGTATCTTGCCAGGAATAGATGCCGGTGCCAGCTGCTTCAGAGGAAAGCACAAGAAATTCTGCCATAGGCAGTTATGCGATAATCTGCCCCCAGGGAAAGATTCCTTCTCACCCGCAGAAGACCTTTCTCCCAGGAGGCCCTCAGCTCCACTCCCTGTCCATATGTGATGTTCTCTGCAGGGTGCCATCTCTGATTCCTCTTGTTTCCCCCTTGCAGACAGATGAAGGTTAGTTCAGCAGAGCTCCCTGCAGTCGTGACCGAGAGGATGATGTGCTTCCTTGGTGCACTGGACCCAAAGAACCCATATCAGACTCTTGAAGTGACAACTCCAGCTCCACATCCTGCAGCCCCGGCTATCTGCCATTCGAGTCAGAGCACCAGTCAGTCCTTGTCACCAGCCATGCTCCCCTGGAGGAGCAGTGCTAAGGTCACTGCTTCTCAGGCACCCATGTCCTGCTTTGACTTTAATGGTCCATACTTGCACTTCCCCCATGGGTGCTCCCTGCCTGACATTCATCAGGACCAGGAAGCTGCCCCACTGGGAACCAAGGGGAGGCCAGTGTCCCTGGAGTACGTGTCCCTACCCCAGGGGGCCTCTTCCCAGATCCTGCTGGTGGAGGAGGAGAGAGGAGAAGCTCAGCTCCACCCCGTCTCGCTTCCTGCTGAGAAAGAGATGAAGCAGCCACTTGCTGGAGGGCAAGAAGGGCCACAAGGCCAGCCAGCAGGTGGGGAAGTGGCACAAGGGGACACCAAAGGTCAAAGGTCACCGATTGCTGCCGTCTTAAACAATTCCGGTCAGAAATTGCCACTGGGATACGTCACCACGGAAGGTCTGTCACTGATGCCAGCAAGAGACTCTGCCCATCTGTCCCCTGCACAGGCCCCACTGGAGGGGATGCCCACTGCTTCTGGCATGTTGTCATCCAACCCACAACTGCCCCATGCCACAGAGGGCACCCCTAGCCCCGAGTTGGGCCCTGAAAAACCTGGTGTCGCAGTCCCAGTTCCATCTCCAGCATCAGCCGCTCTCTCTGGATTTGGGAGCTATGTTATGTTCCCCAAGGCTCTCTGTGGCACTCCAGAACCCGTCGTTTTTTCCCCACCCATCCTATCGGAGGGGGTTGATTTTGCTAAAGCAGAGCCTGGGCAAGAGGATAATGTGGTCATGTTCAACCCCGATGGCACCGGACCAGTTTTTCTACGCCAGGTGGGGGAATACTGCTTCTTTCCTGGCCTCAAACCTGGTGAGAAGCCCCCCATGGGTGAGAAAGGCCCCCTGGCTGATCAGACATCAGAAGCCAGACAGGCATTTGGAAAGCCGCCCTGTGATGGAGGATCTGTCAATAGCAAGCGAGAGCCTGCTCTTCACATGCAGGCCATTCAGCTCTTCAAAACCCTGAAGTGTGACGATTACTTTGTGTTGCCTCCGTGGGCAGGACAGGAACCAGCTGTCAGGGCCAAGGAACTGTACTAGTGCTACAAGAGGACTGGTGAGGGCAAGAGAACAGGTGAATGGATTCGAGTCCCCCACTCGAAGCCTGTTGCCTCTTCTTGTCATCACTGTTTCCCCTCCCGAACCCAGGCAGGAAAAGCAAAGGGCAGTCCTTCTTCCCAGCCCTCCTTCCAAAGTGAGTGGCAGATGTCAATCAGCACCACATCCTCCTCAGCTGTATCAGCGTACTTGGCTAGAGAAACCAGGAAATCTCTCCCCTTTGGAGAGCTCTGCTCGTTACACACAGCTCTAATCCCCCTGCCATTATCATGTTAGCTTTGCCACGCTTCTGCTGCAATGTAATATTGAGTTCAATGCAAACTTCACAGCATGAACGATCAAATGTCATGTCACGGATAAGATTCTGGTGCAAGCACCTGGAATGAAATGCCTCACATTCTGAAAACAGATCTAGTTTATTTAGAGAGATAATACGCATCCAGAAGAATTAGTGTTGGAAGGATGTAGATAGCAAACCTGTCAAGGAGGGATTGGAATTGCTAAGGATGGGACAAGGAGTCAAGGGGTGAAACAGCAATGGGGAAACTTGGCTGCAGCTGGAGAAACCTTTCCTATCTGTGACTCTATCCTGCAGAATGATGTCTCTAGGGAGGTAGTGGAAGCCCCATCACCAGGACACGTAAAACCAGACTGGACAAAGCCAGGGAGGACATATATTATTGCAGGGAAAACTAGGGTTGGGGCAGGGGAAAGGTTATGCGAGTGGACAAACTATGGTTTAATGGATCTCTTCTATCTCTAATTGCTCAAATACTATGACATGCTGGATTCCCAGTACACTGGCTGTTTGTAGGAGATGATAGCAACTAGCTAGCTGCTTTGGTGAGTAACAGTGCCGGGGAAAGAGAACTCAGTTCTTTCCTGCTCCTTTCTGCAAGGGAACAACATTGACTCAGAGCTGCCACCCAGTGATCAGACCTAGCAAAATCATCTCTCAATCCATGGGTCAGCTCTGTTACTGATTGAGTTAGATGTGTCACCTACCACGTAGGATGTCTGAGTCTGACTTTGGTATATTTGTGTGACATGGCTGATGAGGGGAGTGTAGTGGGGTGGCTGCCCCACTCCAAATTAAAATGGATTAAGAGCAGCTGAGGGAGGCTGGCGAGATAGTTGGCCCCAGGTGTGGATGGCTTAATCGGGCCACAGCTGGCACTGATATGAGGGCTGGAGGCCAGGAGCTGTAGAAGTCTCACTCTAGCCCTGGAGTGGGAAGGGTTAGCTGCCTGGGAGCAAGGAACCTGAGCTGGAGCAGTATTGGGGAAGGCTGCAGGCCTTGCTGAAGGCCTACAAAGGTACTGGGGCTACAGAGGTGCAGCCTGGGAATAGGTAGAGGCTAGGATGACCAGATGTCCCAATTTTATCAGGACAGTCCTGGTTTTAGGAGACTTGTCCTGCATCCCGACCTTACATTGGTCGGGACGCCCTTTGTCCCTATATCGGGACCATCCGGGCCGCAGCTGCGGCACTGCCGCTTACCGCTTCCTGGGGCAGTTCCTGGTGCCCACATGCCAGCAGGAGCATCGTGCACTGCAGGGGCGGGGCTTGCAGGCACTGGGAGGGGGCAGAGAGCCCTCCGTGCCCCCCCCCCCCCCCCAACCTGTGACCTTAGGAGCCAGAGGGACCTGCCTGCCGGATGCTTCCCGGGATGGGAGCCGCCCCAGGTAAGCACCGCTGGGACTCCCCGCTTTGCCCCCAGGCAGGTCCCTCTGGCTCTTAGGGTGGGGGGGCTCTGCGTGCTGCTGGTGCCTGCAAGCCCCGCTCTGCAGCAGCTCCCATTGGTGCTTTTCCTGGCCAATGGGAGCCACAGAGCTTGCGCTTGTGGCGGGCGCAGCACGTGGAGAGTCTGGAGTCTCCCCTTGCCGCTCTTGCCCTAGGAGTCAGAGACCTCCCAGCAGGGCTGCTAAGTGTGGCCAGGGAAGGCAGGGTGTGATGGTGAGTATCTGGGAGGCGTGTGGAAGGCACTGGGCAGTGGGGGAGGTTTGTGTGTTTTGGGGTGCTAGACAGTGGGGTCCTGTTGGGGGGTGCTGGGAAGTGGGGGAGATCTGTGTGTGTGTCAGGGCAGTGGGGGTCTGTATGGGGCATTGTGTAGTTGTGGTGGTGGGGCTGTGGGGAAGGGCCCTGGGAGGGAGGGGAAATCTGTGTGTATTGGGAAACTAGCGAGTGGGGGAGGGTTCTGTGTGGGGAGCGGGGCAGCTGTAGTGGGGCTGTGGGCAGGGAGGTGCTGGGCAGGGTGTGTGTGTGCACAGCACTGTGCATTTGTGGTGGAAGGATTGTGGGGGGCTCTGGGCATAGTGGATCCAGGGGGTTCTGGGCAGGGGAGCTGTGTGGTGCAGCATGGGCGCATCCCCAACAGGAAGGGGAACGCTGGTAGCACCACAGGGCCAGGCGGACCAGTGTGCCTCCGGCTCCGGTCGGGGTGTGCACCTGTGTCTGTCCCTTCCCACCCCCCCTCGCCCAATGTGTCCTGGTATTTCACTCTTGCGATCTGGTCACCCTAGTAGAGGCAGCTGGTCCTAACCCCTTGCCAACGAGGAGTGTCCATTACACACTGCAGTTTGCCCCAGTGAGCGGGGGCTAGATGATGACTGGCAGTACCCACTGAAGCCAGGTGGGCTTAGAGAGTTGGGGGTTCCCCTGAGGAGGGGAGACCCAGAGAGTGGGGGTACTACTGGGGCAGAATCCTGAGGTAAAGGGAACTGGGATCTGGGAGGGACATGGGGCCAGCGGCAGGTGGGACACCGGCCTGCAGAGGGTGCTCTGTATGCTGGAAAAGAGCTAACTCCCAGATGACCAGCAGGAGGCGCTGCTATGGTGAGTCTCAATCCACTACAGGGAGGAAAGGGCAGTTCGGGAGTGTGTTTCTGTTTTCCCCGCTCTGTTAATTGGATGCTGCCAGGCCTGCATTGTTCAGTGTAATTCTTCTTTTGGATAATTAAAATTCTGATAAACTCATTTGTTTTTAAACTTTAAGATATGTGAATAGTGAATTCATTGCTTTTGAAAGCAAGGGGCCGGCAGGACTGCCTCAGGCTGACCAGAGCAGAGATAGGTGCCAGCCAAGCGTTCCCAGCCCAACTCATTCCTGACTTGTTGCACACCTT
Organism: Lepidochelys kempii; assembly: GCF_965140285.1. Classification (NCBI taxonomy): domain Eukaryota; kingdom Metazoa; phylum Chordata; order Testudines; family Cheloniidae; genus Lepidochelys; species Lepidochelys kempii. The sequence continues at coordinate 257,914,423 of NC_136380.1, forward strand.
GTTAATCCAGCCCTGAGCCTTTCGTGAATAGAGAAGGCCACGTGTGCCAGTCTGTGCTGTGGTGTTGTTATGTGTCTCTGTAGGCATTAGAATGAGACCATAAAAACCCCATGTATTAACTCTGCCCCTGCACCCAGATGCCTGGATGTGTATCAACTCGCTGCGCCCAGCTGCCCTGTTTTCTGTATCCCAAATAATCTCTGTAGGCCTGTGGGAGCCCTGTTGGCCTAGGCACTGTACACATGTATAGGGTGACACAGTCCCAGCTCTAAAGTGCTAACAATGTAATTTAAGGCAAGGCTCTACAAGCGTGAGACTAACTAGAGGCAGGAGGGACCGATAAGGCCAATACAGGTAGTAATATAAGCAAGCAGTTACATACGCCAGTGGTGTGCAAAACTAATCATTTGGACCCTTTCCTTATTTATATGAATGAATAATTATCAGCAATTCTCACTATCCGGCTCTCAGGCGTGGGCAACTTCCTGTAGGCTGCACAGGAGAAATTGGTTTATTATCCAAATCTCATGGTCTTGAGCAAACAGAAATGCATTGCTTCTATTTGCATAAAGCACAGGGCAGCGTCCTCGGCTGGCAGCAGACTCCGTTCTGATCAGGGCAGATGCTTGTCTGAGTTTCTGTTTTTGCCACGCTTGCTCACGTCGTGTGGCGCTGTACCCAATGTGCTATTCTAAAACTCACAAGTGGCGGGATCAGGTGCTGAGGTTTTACAGTCAGAGTGCTGAAGCAGCAGCATGGGCTCCACCACTAATTTGCTGGGTGCCTTGAGGGCGGCACTTAATTGGCACATGTAACCTCCTTCTGCATCAGCCCCAGCATACAGTGTGCAGAGTGGTGGTGTCCTAGGGTGCTTTGCTACTTGGCTGAGACCTGTGCCACTCCATGCTGAAGCAAAAGAAAGCCCAGTAGGAGATCTCTGTGACCTGCGTCTTGGTCCCCCCCTTTTTAGTCAGTGAGCAATTATTTCTCCGCCACACCATGTTCCTTGGAACGTCAGAACCCGTAATGGTTAATTATTGAGGGTGGGAGATAATCCTCCCATAGTTACTACTAGTTACATTTTAACTTCTTCTATTTGCAAACCTCTGGCATTCCTCTGCAGTCAGCATGCTCTGACCTAATCCCACTGACAGAGCATGGAGAAACAGCCCTAATTTGTGCCCAGAATCAGTTCATATCTGCAGGCAAAATAATCAGCAGTTCCAAGCTTGGAGGTGCGGCTGGGCCCAGGGGTGCTGGAACAATTTGCTTAGTGGGGGGTGCTCAGAGCCACTGAACCAAACTGTAAACCCTATAGCTGACGGAAACCACTTCAAGCCCAGGGGTATGGCAGCACCCCTAGTTCCAGCACCTATGGCTGGGGCAGCTGGGGAAAGAGAGGGCCCCTCTGCCCTTGCAAACTTTGTGGCAAGTAGGTGTTCTGTGGGGGGTCACCAGGAAGGAACAAGTACTAGAAGCCCCTGGGTTCTCTTAGGAGCTGTGTCAGACAGGACCGTCATGAGCAGATCCTAAACCACCTTTGCACCCCCAGCCAGCAGACAGTGTTACTGCGTGACACCCCCTTGCCTGCCACAGTTCATCTCCTCCCTTCTGAGGGATTCAGTCCTATTTGGATTTACTATCTGTGGGTGGACCTGGACATCAGAGCACCATGCAATGCTGGCACCCCTGCCCACAAAGAGACATTGTTATGGGGGATGGTGGGAGATGGGGCATAGACAAGAAACTTGTCAGAAAAGCCCCCAAAACAATCCTCCTCACTGTGGGATGACCCAGCAGCATGGCGAATTCCAGGGGCTCCCAGCGGTCCCTCTGCAGCCTTCTGGCTCCCTTTTGGTGGGATGGGCTTTTTGGCACTGGTTTGGGTTTTGGAGCTCCTGGGTTTGGCTGGGTGCCCTGCTGCCTCCAGTGCTGAAGTGAGTGCCGGCAGCGGTTTTCACACAGTCACTGTAGGTCATTGGCAATGCAGGAGCTCTCCAAGTGAGTCTCTGTCTAGCCGCCTCAAAGCAACCAGAATTATGAGAGGGAAGGAAATTGCCTCCTGCCTCACAGTCTCCGCCCCCGACGGGCACAAGAGTTGCACCTTGATGCTGTACTGAGAGTGACTGGCCCCCCAGAAACACCTGCGAGAAAGTGTTCCCACAGAAAGTGCCCACAGCCTGATGGCTTTCTGCCGGGTTTGTACCGCTCACCAAACAGCCAATGTGCTTTCCGCTGTGCAGGAGAACTGTGTACACAATCCAGGAGAGAGACGGAAAAGAGGCTGGCAGCCATCAAAGTGCCATCCGTGGCCATTCAGTCATGGGCATCCCGCCTCCGCCCGCACACATGCATGCACATATTCCAGCCTTGCTATTTCCTAAACACGGTCCCCAGTCTGCTGGATAGTCAGTCTCCTTGTCCCCCCCACCCCCAGTCTCACCTGCAGGGATTCCATGAGAACCGTTTCCATGGCCATTCAGTCCTCTCACACGCTGCTGCCCCCAAAGACTCTCCCTCCCTTTCCCTGTGATAAAAGGCTTTGCCATTGTGTTTCTGCCAGCTGATCGCCCAGTTCTCTTCCTGCCACTCGCATTGCCGCTGCTCAGCAAGCACACCGATCGAGGCTGCACAGAGGTTTATTCTAGCGTCAGGGAGAGCAGGGTCCCTCTTGGAGAGTGGCTCGCTTCTCTGTCTTTTGCCTTCTAAGATTTGGTACCTTTGGTCTTCTCCCCATATTTCTGCTCCAAAGCTTTTTGCAGGTTAAGGTTTAGGGCATTTTTCTGGTGCCATCGCCCTATAAAGAAGACAAACCACAGTTCAATCGCTGCTTCATTCCTAATGATACCGCTCTCCCTGTGGGTAAGAACCAGGCTTAATAACTTCCACCTGCCTGTGGCAGTGCTCTGCCCTAGCTCAATGGCTCTCCTCCTGTGACAATGCCCCTCTCTAACCCATTCTTAGTCCGAGCCCAGTTCTGAAGTGCATCAGTTGCTTGCTCATGACAGGAGCCTTACCTAGGTCATCAGTTTTCCTTCCATGCCAGTGTTTGGGGTCTCTGACTGCCCTTTGAATCACATCTGGAGTATAAGAATCCTTCATCAGGCTCTTACTCTCTATTGGGCCACCTGCAAGAAACCGAATGTGCAGGAATTTGTTACCACGAGCCACTCTGCTGCTGGCACCAGTGACGTGTACCCGCAGCCAAAGGGGGAGAGGAAGGGAGAGAAAAGGGATACACAGCTGACATTAGCACTTTCATTTGGATTTGACTCAGCCATGTGTTCTGATGGGGTCTGTGGTATGGCTCTGCGACCACTTGGCCTCTGTCCAGTGCATTCTTGCACTTTGTCTGCTAGTACTGCCTGCCCTTAGGTAGAGCAGGCCCATGATGGAGCATCATTTTGAGTCATGTCCCAAGGTCTACTTTTCCCTCAAGCACTTATGTGCACGCTCCCCTACTGCACGCTCCCTTACTGCTCCCAATACCTGGATGTAACTCACAAAGCCATCATCTGACCCTCTTAAATCCCTCCTTCAAACCTATCTCGGCCATGGGCCCTCCAGATCACTCCCATCTGGCCCTGGCTAGGCAATGGTGAGTTGTGACTTCTCTCGGTCCCTTCTAGCCCTGCTCAGCTCTTCTTGGTTTCATTATTCCCTCCTCCTCCCAAGCCACCCAGACCTGCTCTTGGCTGTTAGCCACTGGTTGATGCCAAGTGTGAGCTTCCTGAGGGAGGGACTGTCTTCATTTTACCTGGCTACACAAAGGTCCCAATTCTTGACTGAGATTCCTACATGCTACCACCGGGCACACTACATAATAATCATCATCCGGCTCGTGAGGCATTGGGTGCATGCACAAAAGGCACTCCAATACCATGCTGGTGAGAGCAGTATATCGCTCCCCAGTCTGATTTGATCAGATAGAGGGATCACTGAGGACTCTGGAGGCACAGTGACTTGGGGGAGAGGCTTCAGAACACCATGTCTGAGAAGGCCTCAAAGAGGAACAAGCGTATAATTTGAACTGGAGCTATTAACTTGAGACATTTGATTGCAAAAGCTACTATCCAGGCAGCTCTCGAATGGCGGGGAGATGGGTGGTCGTGCTGGACCCTCATGCCTCGCTGTTGCTGGTTGGAAAGAAGGAAGAGGGGGGGAAGATAAGGAAAAGGGGGAATGGGTAAAAAGGGGACCCATAGTCATCCCTCCTTTCCCCCTGTATCCTGCTACAGGAGTGCTCTGAACAAGAGGGGGGAGAGGAAGGGGAGGGAGAGGTATAGTTAAAGAGACACACAGACCAATGCAGGAACCCAGGGGCAATGCAAATAGTATAGGGACATCTAGGGGTAGAAATGGAAGGCCCCTCACCTTGGAAGATGTTTGACCTCAGGTTGTAACCTAGTTCATAATAATCAGCAAAGGGTGTGGTGGCCATGGGATTCTCTGGTGGTTTAGGGGTCCGGTTGCTGAGTCGTTTCTGCCCCTCAATCAGTCCAGCCTCACACAGAGCACGACGTGCCTGGCAAGCACAAACATCATGGAGTCAGTCTTGACCCAGAAACCCCAAGTGCACCCGACTCCCCGGAGGCACCTCCAGCCCTAAGTGCAGGCCCTGGATGTACCCAGGGGCAAGCGCTGTCCTTGAGTGTATCCCTCTCACCAATAAGAAAAGGAGGACTTGTGGCACCTTAGAGACTAACACGGCTGCTACTCTGAAACCTCTCACCAATGTGTACCCCGGTCTCTGGGTGTAGCCTAAATACATGGGCTAATTCAGACCTAGTATACATGGGTGCTGTTTAGCTGAAATCAGTGGAGTGTCATCTTCTTACAACAGGTCTGAATTTGGCCCAGGGATGGGTGCTATGACACACCCCCTCTCCCCAGCCTCTCACCCTCTAATGCTATTGTCTCTAATGGCCCTTCACCCTCTGCTTCTTCATCATGAGTGCAAGGAGGGAGAGAGATAATCAGGATGGGGAGACAGACAGAGAGAACACAAGACATGGTTGAATATCTGGTGCCTCTGGGTATGGAAGTTGTCACTGGACCTGCCCCCCAGTTACAAAGCCCAAATGCCTCTCCCTAAAACACCCTTCTCCAGGTGCTGTACTTCCAGTTACCCAGCCCTCTGAACCCTTCCCCCCAAAGTATCCTCCCCCTCCTCATGTATCAGTGTCACCACTTCTTCTACAACCTGCTCCTCAGTGACGAGCTCATCCACGATGCTGCTCCCAAACTTGTGTTTGATGTTAATTGGGATTATGCTGCTTTTCTTCCCCTGAAAGAGCTTCCCCTCTGCTTTCACGTCTTGCCCTATTGATGCTAAGGATTCCTTTGCACTTAAGCCATTCGGGAATTCCCTCGCCTCCTTGTGGCTGGTCTTGGTGGTCTTTCGGGGAGATCCAGGCACCCTGGGCCCCAGCGGTCGATGTTGCCCTGCTGCTGGTTCTTTGCCATCTGAGTAGGCTTGGACACTTTCTGCCTTCTTCTGGGTAGACTTTGCAAGATGTAGGAGACTTCCTGTCCTCCCTCTTTGATGTTGCCTCACTGCTGGTTCCTTGACACCTGAGACATCCCGGGCTGCTTCTCCTTCTTCTCTGGTGAGATGACGCTGTGCAAAAGGCATTTTGGGCTGGAGACTCTGTTTACTATAGCTTCTGGTGTGGAGATGCTGTGCAGAGGGGGGTGCCTGGGATTTGACTTGAGGAGAACTCCTGGGTGTTCCACTATCTGTAGGGTTCTTGGAGGTCTTCCAGGAGGTTCTACTGGAACTTTTCAAGGAGGTTCTCTTGCCACTGGCCCGTGCCCCAGCCAGGACATGCTCCTTGTTGCCATCTCCAGGTTCCACTTAAAGATAGAAGGAAAAGCTCAACCAATTTGCCATCATTTTGATAGAGGAGTGCGGCAATAAATGGTCTTGCACTGCACAGCATCATGGTTACACAAATGTACAGTGTACATAAGCTACACCCCCTGAGCTGGGTGGAGTCTGTGCGAGGAGCTCGGGTGTGCCTGTGATCACGTGTCCAGAAGCACGTGCGCGCACACACACACAGGTGTGGCTAGTCAGCCTGTGCACTTGAACCCAGGCTTGAACTTTCTCACACATCAGCAGGCATACTTCCTGTCACACACACACATCTGTTGCCTTTAATTGGCACGCACTCACATGAATGCCCTCTTAGGCACACACATACCTAAGCAGCGCAGGCTTGCTCGTGAGAACTCATTCCCACAGGTGTATGTAGCTAATCAGTTCACAAACCCACGTGCATCAACCTCTCATACACATGCATATCCAATCAGCACACATTCATGCAAATAAGCAATCCCACAGGAATACAGGGGTGTAAAGGGTGGAGGAAAACCCCCATGAATGTGGGAGCTAGGGCAGAAGTCTGAGTGCAAAGTGGGGGCTAGCGAACAAAGCAGCTGTTACACTGTGTCTCTTACCTGCTGGGCCGTTGGCTAGCACAGACTCATGTTTCGCTGCAGCAGGTGTAAGGGAGGCCGAGGTCATAGGCATCTCCTTGAAAGAGCAACAAAGGCGGAGTTAAGTAGGCATAGAGCAGGAGCCAAGAATGTGGGTTAGGCTGGTTGTTTGTCAGACGTAAGATATGGCACAACCAAATAACCTGGTGTGGCACCACCTTTAACATTGATCTGGTACAGCAAATTCTACCTAGGAATTACCACGCCAGAGCAGCCAATTACCACACCAGAGCAGTCCATCAAGTCCATAATCCTCTCTTATTAAAAAGCACTACCGTGTTCTACAGGACTGGCCCAAAAGGCTACAGCCCGTAATGCTGTATAATCAGTTTCTGTAGAATGCCATTTGCCATGGACATTATTATTTGTTATGTATATTACAGGGCTCAGTCAAGATCAGGACCCTGTTGTGCCAGGTACTCTACAAACACAGTGAGAGACTGTCCCTGCCCCAAAGAGCTTAAGGTCTAAACAGACAAAAGTGGGGAGGAGATGTGCATAGCACTGACCTGTGCAGTAATCATTTTATGCTTTGCTTTGACTACCCTCACCCAAGCTGTGATAACTGCAAATGCTAGTTGTCAACAAATTAGCCAGCCCTTTTGTTAATAAAAAGCAGCTACTGTATTTTACTCTGTGCCCTTCAATGGCAGCAGACTCCCCAGACTGACTGCATTCTGTGGGGAGGGAGCTGTCATGCAAATCCCACCCACAACTCTAACCTTTGTCCTTGCTCTTCTCTGCCCCCTATTCATCTTACACGTTGGATAGCCAAACCTGAATGCAGGGCTCCAAAGGCCCTGTTCCAACAGTCCATGGACAGGCTCCAATTGACTTTCTGGCCATTCGATCAGGCCCTGAGTGAGGGCACATGATTGCTCTATGGGACAGAATTAGGTTTTTTTTCTGTATTATTTTCAATCCCTTTTAAGAGCATTTTAATTGTATTTTTATCAGATTGCAGGACTCGGTGTTACTAAATGGATCTTTCCCACTTAGCGCCAATGTTAACTCCTACCTCCCACCTAGAGTTGAATCAAGTTACCACCATTATTGTTATGTCCATGGGAAGAGGGCGGCTTGTTCCCCAGACACGCAAGTCTCCCATTTGTGGGTCACCCCTTGACTCAGAAGGCTTGGGGCATTGCCTCCACTGCTTTCCTTGTACTGCAAAGCACATTCCTTAGTAACTCTGATTGTTCCAGCTTCTGGTGAGCTGAGTGACTTTACCGTTCACATGAAGATCCTCTTTTCTGGGATTTGAACTAATTACATATTATTATTATTACTATTTAATATTTTTCTGACAGCAGTGCCTAGAACCTCTGACTGAACTTGAGGCCCCATTCAAACATGGATAGCTCTTAAGTCCATAAGGGACTGTTCAATCATCTAGCCTGACCTCCTATATACCGCAACCCACAGAATTTCATCCAGAGTCTCCTACTATGCCAGGCACTGTACATGCACATGTTATAAAAAACAACTCCTGACCAAAGAGCTATAAAATGACCAAATTTTTTTCTCTGCCTTTTTCTGAAGACGCCAAATAAAGTATTAATGTAATTCCTCAGGTATTTTCACCGCGTTCAATACTTTCCTGCCATTCTGACTCCCACTGACCAAGGAGAAAGATGGGACTTGTCCCAGTGGAGCTAAAGACTAACCTTCTCAGGCTGCTGAAGGTATTGCTGTGCCATTCTCACAAGGTCTCTGGCTGGGAAAAGCACTGTTATTATTATAGATGAACTGTACACCTGCCAGAAGTGGCCTGGTATCTCCTGCCAAATGGGGCTCAGTATCAGCTGCCAGAGATGGCCAAGAATAGCCCCACATGCCTGCCACATGTGGCCTGGACTGGCATCAAAAAGATAGTACACTCAGTGTGCTGCCTCAGGCCTGAAAAGCAATGTGGCAGTACATATGAAATGGTGTTTTTGATTGGCTCATCCTTTCTTTGTTTGTGTGTGTGTCTGAAGTGGGGGGGGGGGGAGGTGAGGGGGGGCCGAGCTTCCAGATTGAGGCTCAGAGGTGAAGCCTTTCTTAAAATGTATCTCTCACCTGTTCCATGGTCTCAGTTGAGATGACAAAGTGATTCTTCTAACCAGGCAGGTCCTGCTGAAGTCCAGAAGTGCAGAGGTGGAACTAAGAGTAAGCCTCAGGGATGGTTGCTAGGGAACAACCCTCCCCATCTATGAGCTGTAGTTACTATGGGAACCAAAATAAACAAGGCACAGTTAGGTGTTATCTTTGGGGGGGAAAGCTCATGTCGCAGAAAGAGCACAGGCCCAACAGTTTTCAGCACATGTGTAGGGTTCCTTGGTGGATCTCATAATAAAACAAGAACAATTAATAGGACTTAGCACTTCTATTGCATCTTCCACCCAAGCATCTCCAGATGGTGTTAACTGTGCCTCATACACTCCCCAGGAGGGAGGCGTCATTACCCCCCTTTTACAGACTAAGACAGAGAGGTTAAGTGATTTGCCCGAGGTCACACAGTGAGTCTATGGCAAAGCTGGGACTAGAACCCACCATGTTTGATGTCTAGCCCTGTGCTTGCACCACAAGACTGTGCTCTCCATTTCTTTGGGGGAGTTGGTAACTTGGCTTCAGTAGTTCCCAACCCAGCTGGGATTTCTCAGAACCTCTCATGGGAGAGCCTAACTTTCCCCCAGGTAACGTGGCTGTTCTTCCTTCAGCTGCACATTGTAACATCACAGTATGATGAGGTCCCACAGTCACTGGGGAGGATTAGAGGCACACACAGACACGTAATCGGAAGGCAGAGATTTTATTCAGTGGCATCATTAAAAAAGAAAGAGACTAAAAACCACTAATTGTTCTTACAAAACTGGACTAACTGTAACATAGAATTTATTATGTTCCTTCCCCTCGTTTCCAGCTCCCTTGAACGAAGACAGTTGACAAACCCCACTCTCAATGAATGCTAAAGGACTGCATTGCAACCTCTCCCCCTTTATGCCTTGTTGCGCTTCCACTCAGAGAGCTTGTGCTCCGGCGGGGCCTGGCGGAACCACTCTGACCAGGATCCATCATAGATGGCCACATCTGGCTTGCCACAAAGGTATGCTGCCAGGGCGATGTGGCATGCCGTGACCCCCTTACGGCACGTGGCGATGAGTGGCTGTGAGAGGTCCACCTTCTTCTCCTGGAACATGGTCCGAATCTCCTCTGGGCTCTTCTCAAAGCCGGCTTCAGTGAGGAATTTAAAGAAGGGCATGTTCAGCGAGCCGGGGATGTGACCTGGTTCAAGCCCTAAAACACCCCCGGGGACAGAGGAAAGGACGTGTGAGGAGAGTGTTCAAAAGACATCCATATAACATAGCATGTTCATAGCCTATAAATCCCTTCAAGGGAATATTTCACCATCTGAGACGACATTGGGGGTACAGAGTGACAAGCCAGAAGTTACAGAAGTAAAAGCCTTGGCTAAGACACTATGGCCCAGATCCTCAAAAGTATTTAAGTGCATTGAATTCAAGGGGAGTTAGGCACCTAAATTCCTTTGAGGATTTGGGCCTAAGATTCTTCATGGCCAGAGGTACCATCACTGCTGAGATTCAAGAGCAGGCTAGAGCAGATATTGATGGACCTGGTGTAAAGAGAAACCTAACAAAATATGTAAGAAAGGTTCAGATTGGAAGATTCAGTGGCCTCTACCATTTCCTATATGGGCTAAATTCACAAGAGTTGCATGCGCTTATGTCAGTAGTGAATTTGGCTCCAAGAATCTATGAAATTATCTCTGTTGCCAGCAATGTTGGGTGAGGATGACGTGAACAGACAGGAGCCAGAAATATCATGAAAACTGTTCTGAGCCCAGCATTTAGGTGTGTCACTCACAGATGGTCTTCTAGAGAAGAGAGTTGTCAGGCCTGGAGCATTTAGGGTCACCACTGGCTAGTCATTTACAGCAGGGCCAAGTGTGGGTCAAACATCACCACTAGTGTGAGTGGAGAATTTAGATTTTTGTTGCATTTTAAATCCATTCTGCATTGATGTAAACGAGGGTCAGACTTTCTGCTGGCGTAAATTACTTCAAGGAAGCTCTGCTAATTTGTGCCAGCTGAGAATCTGACCTAAGGGTAAAGTCCGTTAGTGTGAGAGAGGCTTCAAAAATGATGAATGAGATTTTAAATGTCTCACTGAAACACACAGCAAACTCCATTACGGGCCTGATCCAAAGTCCATTAAAGTCAGTGGGAGTCTTTCCATTGACTTTAATGGACTTTGGATCAAGCCCTATAAGAGTAGGAGACTTTAAACACTGGCTTGAAATTAGTCTCCACTGAATGAGACTGGTTTGAATTTCTAAAGAGCCTGGAAGAGACAAGTCATGGGACAATCAGATAATAATCTACTTCTTAAAGACAGGTCGCCCCCAGTCCCAAAATCAGTGGGATGGTCCTGATGGTCATAGATTTGTCCCCCACAAAGACCGAGTCACCAATTAATTTCAGGCCTCACAATGCCCTGACCTTGCATCATAATGCAGCATCACAATGTTATGTCTATATGTGATGATGTTGCAGTTTCATCACTCATGGATGCAGCATTACAATGTGATGTTGCAAAGACTGTGGCAGGTTATTTTGTCCCACAGGTAAAGCTAGAGGGTTGGGAGGCAGAATCTGTGACAGTGCTAGATCCCTTTGGAAGACTGCTCTGTGATGGTGTGATCACCCACTGTTCCAGACGGACATTATTCGTCTCATTTGCTTCTTGATTTGTCTCCTCTGAGCTCCTTAGAAACTGGCTCCAGCTCCCAGCAGTATCCACGCACTTCCCTTGAAAACAGGCTCAGCATTGGCTGGCAAATGCTGAGCTGAGAACAATTTTCACTCCTGGCTTTTTTTAAATTAAGAAATATATATTGATTTGAACTGCTGTTTCAGTCCTTGGGTGTCTCCTGACCCAAGCCCACAGGTGGCCTACATCTAGAGATTTGATTTATTTTGATTTATGTTTTTAATTATTAAAACTGTGTCCTTCAGAGCAGGCTCAGTGTGCGTTCACACCTAGCAAAAACAATACAAAATGAGTTAATCAAATACTGTCTGAAAACAGACGCTCAATCCTCAAGCTGCTAAATAGCACAGAAATGTCCTCTTAGTCCATCCCTCTCTCCTCCCTGGGTCTTTCCGGGTGAGCAGAACGCAGCACGTGGAGCACAAGGAGCAATGGAATTCTGGAGAATGGGAGGGGCAGGGAAGCAGAGGAGTCAGAGAATACAGGGGATGGGGTTGAAGAGTAGCAGGAGAAAAGGAAAGTGGAAGGATGACAGGGATCTGCATGGGCCCGGGGAGGCTAAGCCTCTCCAAACAGCCAAGCTGTGGCCCTGCCCACGCTCCGCCCCGAGGCCCAGGTCCCGCATCCTGCTCTTCCCCTGTGGCCCTGCCCACGCTGTGTCTCTTCCTACCCTCATCTGCCTCTCCCCCGAAGCTGGTGGGGGCTTGGGGCAGCTGGGTACTTGGGGTGGCTGGGGCAGGCGGGCTAGGTTCGGCTCAGCTGGTCTCCTCTGGCCACAGTGGGGGCTCAGGGCTCCTCTGGCTCTGGCGGCTGAGGGTGAGGGGAGAGGAGGGTGGAAGCAGCAGGGTAGGGGTGGAGCCTCAAGCAGAAGAGGCAGCACAAGCGCTAGCATCCCCGAAGTGGGGTTCATGTGCCACCTATGGGGATCTGGGCAATAGTTCCTAACAAACAATTTATTTGGAAAGTTGACCCTCTTTTTCTGTTGTCTGCCAAGAAACAGAGAGAGTCTCAAGTGTATTTATTCACGAGTTCTTAAGCAAATAATTCTTGCTGGGCAGATGGTTTGTGCTAAATATTTTAAATGTGACATTGCTTGTAAATTAGTCATTATGATGATGATGATTATTGTTTATTTGATTTATGGTAGCACTGGGAGCCCCCACCCAAGATCGGAGTCCCATCGTGCTAGATGCTGTTTAAAAACAGTCCATGTCCCAAGGAACCCAATCTAACAGACAAAAGGTGGGAGAAAGGAGAGAATGATCCCCATTTTACAGAGGGGGCCTTGAGGCACAGAGAGGTGAAGTGACTTGCTTAAGGAAGATAATAGCAGAGCCAGTAATGGAACTTTGGTCTCCTAAAGACCAGGCCACTTCTTCAACCTCAGGAACACACTTCTTCTCTAAGCCAGATGCCCTTGTTTCAGTTCCCTGTAAGGGGAAATGAGGAAAAGAGTAACAAATGTGCCATAATTAATTAGCTGTTTCCTAACCTGAGGGGGTGGGACTAAAAGGTCAGGTGATAGTTTAATGAACATGTGGGCCTTATAAAAGGACTGAGAGAGCTCACTCTGCTGGTGGAAACACAGGGAGTGGGCAGGCTCCTATGGAAGGCCTTAAGACAGGGCCTATAGAGTTCAGGGAACCCAGTGCCCTATATCAGAGTAGGGAAGGCTGCAAGGAACAGAGCCCAGAAGGGACTGAGAATAGTATTTCAGGGGAGCCAGCCTGGGAGTGGAGGGCCCTATGCCAGAGCTATAAAAACTGGCCCAGGTAGCCCAAAAGGGGTTGGGAACAGAGTCCAGAGGCTGGGCTGAAAAAAAGCTCCTGAAGGGCAGAAGAGCTTTTTTTATTTGTTGGGCCTTTTAGCTGGTCTTTTGCTACCCTGTCTGTGATTTGGACAGAGGGCTATGCCACATCTCTAGACAGACTGGTGTGTGGAGAACTGAGGAAATCCCCCCTTGGGAGGGAAACTGAGGCAGGGAGTGCTGGCAGTGCTGCACTATGGGGTAGCTACGCACTATGGTAATGAACTGTGTAATCAGCCAACAACAGCAGGGATTTCAGATTGCACAGCTGAGTGTAAGTTCTTCATTTTACAACGTGCAGTTTGCACTCAGGGTGTTAACTGATTTGAAAACAGCTTTTAGCAACTTATCGAGCATGCCGTGCTGTGGGTGTGTATATGTGCCTGGAAGGCTCCTCTGCTGGAATACTTGCAGAAAGCAAACACAAAAGGGGGACCACCCGCTCCCAGGGAACTAATTCAAAACTAAGAATTAATAATCACTGAAATGTTTGAGTTATTACAGCATTTGCAGGCTGATGACAACTCCCTACTTCCACTCTAGGGAGAAGGAATATGGAATCCATCTGTCCCCAGCAAGGAGTATTTTGTGTGCATTTCAGATTGAATTTCAATCTCCACATACTGAACTCAGATGCAATCCCAGATCTTAATACTCTAAAAAAGGGAACTAACAACAAGCACATCTCCTGATTTTTCACTGCTGTAACCTTTGTCATGCCATACCTCCTCTTCCATCCTCATCCCACCTTGTGTTAGTCCTGCAATTGGATCCACATATGTGGAGCCTTGTGCCTGTGTACAGCCCCACCAAAGTCAATGAAGCTCTGGATGGGCTCAGGAGTCTTCCTGCATGGATCCGACTGGAGGATCAGGACCTTAGATTGTAATCTTTTTTTTGGGCAGGCCCAGTGCTTAATTTGTAATGAAAGAGGTGCGGGGGCTGAAGCAATTAGGTGCTGGAACTCAAGCAATTTTTTTATTTTCATAAATGAAGCGGCAAGTCCAGAGGTGCCAGGGCTATGAACTTCCAAGCCCAGAGGTGCAACCCCTGGCACAAATTAAACTCTGGGCAGGCTTCTCTCCCTTTCTAACTGTAAAACACCCTGCACACACGTCTGGCTCTCCAGAAATAAGAACAACAACAATCTTGGTGCACATGCACAACTTGACTGCTTTCTGCTCCATGTTCAGAAATCAGAAGGCGGAGCAAAAAATCCTGATATTTAAAAAGATCTTGTGATTTTTAAATTATTCCTATGATTTTGGGGGTTGTTTTTGTGCTATGTGAACTCTTAGATTTGGCAATAAGGATGTTTTCCTTTAACTTCAAATTGAGCAAAATTCCATTCCAGGCATGCGTCTATATAAACTCTCCCCAAACATACAGCCTCTCCCACTGCAGCAGCTCTATCCCTTTGTTCAGGCTGATAATGTTACAGTTGTACAAACCATGCCACTTGTCTGGAAAAGGGAGGGGAGGAGGGTCTGAGCTGCTGGGATATGGTTTGGGACTCTCTCTCTTTAAAATGGTTGGGTTTATATGGTAAAGATTCAAAGGGCAAACAACCAGTCACGCAAGTTCTCTGTTGACTGGGAACTTGATTTATCCCTCAAGGGAAAACAGATCTCTCATGTTACAAGGAAGGCAAAGTGCAAGCATGAAAACCAACCACGTGTGCATGTGTTAACATTAGATAAGGAGGCCCTATTCTCCCACATCAGCGGTATGATTAACTCTGCAAGGGGGCAATAGGGCATAGGGGAAAAAAACACCTCCAGACTTCAGGGAAGTTTGTGACTGGATCTGAACTTCACAGCTGCCCATCTTTACAACAGGTCCAAAGAAAACCCTAAATCTGAACAGCCCTGAACTCAGAATAGATTCAGATCTGTTTGCTGAAATTTGGGCACCGTGAGTGCATATCAGTGAGGAGAGGTGTGTGTTAGTGTGAGTTGCAAGCATGCATTACTGCAGGTGTGTTTGTTAGCAGGGAGGAGGGGTAGTGCCTGAGCAAAAATCCAGCTGTAGTTGAAAGAGATGCCATGTGCTGCTCCTACCTTCGTTCCCTGGTTCTGGTTCTGTCCCCCGGTACCTCCCCTCAGACCTGGAATCCACCACCAGGAACCGCTTGGATTCCATGTTCTCTACCATGTCTGTGTAGGTCTTCAGCAGGGACCTGTTCAAGGTTGCCTTAAACACTGCTGGCTCTGGCCGGCTGAGCTCCGATGTCACAGGGTGACCCTCCTTCACCCAGTTCTTGAACCCGCCATTCAGCACGGAGACTGTTCTGTGCCCAAAGACCCGGAACATCCACCAGGCTCGGGGTGCATAGAAGCTCCCCAAGTCATCTCCATCATACACCACCACATGCGTGTCATTGCTGATCCCCAGGTGCCCAACATAGTTGGCGAAGTGTGCCTCGCTGGGCAGCATGAGCTCATAGGGTGACGACTTATCTTTACACTCCTCGATATCGAAAAATGAGGCCCCAGGTATATGCTTGTCTCGGAACTCCTGCTGGGCATCCCTCTCCCCAGGAGGGTACCAGGATACATCGAGCACCTGCAGGCTGGGCCCAATCCGGTTGGCCAGGACAGATTCTGAGAGCCACCTGGTGGAGACCAGAGCTCTGTACAGTACTTGCTGCACCATTGTGTCCAAGACTGTGTTTGTGCTGTGAACTGAGAGCTTAGCACTGTACGTGAGTGCAGGAACTGTACCACCACAGGGGTGAAATGGAAGGAGCCAAGTCTACTGGAATCCCAGCTCCTGGTATCTGGTTCTCAGCCAATCAGCTGGCTGGATTGAGACAGCTCTAAAAACTCCACCCCCTCTTCTCCCTCCTTCCCCCCAAGCCTCCTCTCCCCTGCTAGCTGCCAGTCCCAGAACACTATTGCAAGCAACTGGTGGATTTGTTCCATATCCCTAATTTCTTATTTGTGGTACCAGCTCCTTATTTAAAGGTCAAAATTATTTTTAAAACATATCTATGTAAGGGTAATGTTTTAGATATGTTATCAAATTAACGTAATGGAATGTGATAAACATTTAAATTAGTAATTGGTACTGGCTGTATATGACAGACATTTCAGATCACCCCAAAATGACATGTCCCTGTGACCATCAAACTGCTATGAAGGAAGTGGGGCCTGGGACATGCCACTCACCAAAGATATGGGCAGCTGTGAAGTTCAGATCTAGATGCAAACCTCCCTGAAGTCGGGAGTTGATAGCCTCCTGTGCCCTAAATGGAGTGTGAATAAGGAACTGGGGTTTTGATTGTGTACGTGACAAAGTATGTTTCAGGTCACCCCCCAAGTGACAAGTTCCTGCAATTGTTATTTCATTATGAAGAGATGAGGAAATGCCATTCTCAGAGGTGACCCTTTATTTTTGGTCTGTCAAATATATTACCCCAATGTATTATTTTGTGTTATCTTTTTTAGTAAACATACAATATGCAGGTAAAAATCAACAAAAAGCAATATTCAGTCATGTGTTGCAAATCCAGCTGTGATGTTTTCACATAAATTATATGATAGTTACAAATGAAGAAATCGGTAGGAACTCTGGTGTGATAATAGAGGAATTAAGAAGCTGAAAAATAGCTAAATTTATCAAAAATCATTTAATTGGATTAGAGATATAAAAACATTTCTTTTGATTAGTATTGTGTCTTTTGCTCATTCTACAATAAAAATAATATGGAGACCCTACTTGGTCACAGCTGGCTCCCAAATAATCATGTTTATTACCTGCAATCATACAAGTTCTAGGTTAATACTATCCTGCTGCCCTGAGTGGTTTCTGGTGGCTTCTAAACCACAGAAAACAGTGAGCACCACTACTTAAAGGGATCCTGCCCTATACCTATATATGCTACAATTAGTCGAATCAGCCAGCGTTTTTACAGTTGCTGTCAGGCTTATACAGCAGCAATGTGGCTGGGTACACTTTAATGGAATTTGGGGGACTGGATTCTTTATCTGTGGCTAGAATATCTCTACCTCATTTCCTTTTTAATTCCAAAATTCCATCTTAGAAATGCCCGCCCTCAGTTTGACGAAGTTTGTGGAAAAATACAAAATGGCTCCCAGTGTTTTATGGTGTCCTAACAACTCTGGGCCTATAATAACAACACCTTTTCTTTTATAAACTTTACAGTTTATGCAAATAATTGTGATGACCTCTACTGAACTAATCAATATTTTAAATATGAAAGCTACATTCAAGTTACATGGAAAAGAGCTACAGTGAGGACAGATAATGGGGTTTTCCGAGGTAGGGGCATTTCATTTTTGTCTGAATAGTCGTTGAATGGTATATGAAAAGACCCCGGTCACTGCTTTGATTTGACTTCCAAAATGCATCTTGTTTTCTTTCAACTTATTTGCTATCATGCACAGAAATCTCTGATGGAAATAGCTATGGGTCAAAATTTTCAATCTTTCTATGATCAGACTAAATGCAAGTATAAAGAACAAGATGCATGGTTCACCATTAATGAAATGGCGTGTACTCAGCTGACACAATCCAGTGAACTTGTTCACTTTGACTGTGACATAAGTAAAGAAGTTGCTATTTATTATAATAAAAGAATGTTAATTAATTGAGCAATTGTTGCTGTTGTTAGTGCTGATCACTGGTGGCAGCTATATTTAAGTATTCCTAAAGATGTGTATAATAAGACCCTGTTTTGCACAGAAGGGAAGTTTCTTTGTGAATTTCTGCTTAAAATTGCTGCATAATTTGGTGCTGCCTGCTTCTCCACAAGGAGTATTTTATAGTCTGTAATCCTGGCACAATCAACCTACTGCACCAAACTTCCACGGGGAGGGGGAAACTTTGAAAAAGGTGCGTGTGCAGAAGGGCTTGTAAAAAGGCTTCAAAAATTCAGAGATTTTCAGGCCAGAAGTGACATTAGATCATCTAGTCTGCTTTCCTGTATCACCATAGAATTTCATCCTGTTAGCCTGTATTGAGTCCAGTAACAACTTGTGTTTGACTAAAATACATCTTTGAGAATGGCTTCCACCCTTGATTTGAAGAATCCACCAAGGGCATTGGTAATTTGTTCCAATTGTTGATCATCCTGACTCGCACAAATTTGTGAGTAATTTCTAGTTTGAATTTGTCTGGCTTCAGCTTCCAGCCATTGGTTCCTGTTCTGCCTCTCTCTGCTAGTTTAAAGAGCCTTTAGTATCCAATATTTTGTCCATGTGAAGTGGACCCCTGCACCTGACCCAAACCCGATAGGATCCGACAAGAAGTGTCAGGTTCGGGTCAGGTCAGATTGGAAAACAACCCAACCTTCTTGGGCTTGGGTTGGGTCAGCTCTGCTCCCCATTTCCTGTCCCTGCCTGGCCCGCTCCTTCCAGTTTCCACCTTGCTGCACTGTGTGTGCTGCGAAGTGAGCGTGCCGAGCAGTCACAGGGCTTGTGTTGACCGCATGGACAGGTCACAGGAGGTGGTGCTATCTCAGGTTTGATGGGTTGGGGTTGGGTTGGAAAATGACTTGACCCTCTTGGGGTTGGGTCAGGTCAGTTGGGCTTGGGTCCAGTTCAAGTCCAGTCAGGCTTAAAATTTAGGCCTGTGCAGACCTCTAATGTGAAGGTATTTATATACCATAATCAAGTCATGTCTCAATCTTCTTTTTGATACACTAAACAGACTGAGCTCTCTAAATCTCTCATTGTAAGGCACAGGCCTCTTCTACCAACTCTATACTTCCTAAACAGGTTATAACCATTCATGTGAATTGTCCCATCAGGCTTCAGTAATGCCAATTATATAATTTTTTTCTCCTCATTGAGAATTTCTACTTCCTGTTACTTGTTACCCAGACTCCTAGCACTGATATATAAGCAATTTAAGAATGTCTTCTCTTTGCGTTCTTTGCCACATCAGTCCAATTTTTTCAAGATGTCAAGTCTGAAGTTTTGTACTGCATTTGCCTCCTTAGCACCCTCCCCTTGCATTGGTAGTTTAATGGCCTCCTAGCTGCTCTAGTTCATCTGCATTTGAGAAGGTTAGCTCCCTACCTGTGAGATGCAGCCCATCCTGTTTGTACGGCCTCTCTCCCACTGAAAGGTTCAACAAAACCAACACCTTTAGCCTCACACCAATCGTGCAGCCAACAATTCACCTCCAGTATTTTCTGCCTTCTCTCATTCATGGGACCAGTATGATCTCCAAGAAGATCACTTAAACTTTCCTTTTCTTCCACTTGCTTCCAACATGTCTAGGGTCTTCTATAATAATTCTATAGTTCCATGTGATGCTTGTCATGGGTTCCAATGTGTATCATAATCAGTTGCCAGTCAACTTCATAAACCTGTCTAACTACAGTTACCTCTCATATCTTCACACCAGGGAGACAGCACACCATCCTATTGTCCTTCTGCCTCTTGTTTAATTTTCTGTCTGCTCTTCTTAATATGGAGTCACTGATGATGATGATTTGCATTCTTAGGATGACTGAAGAACTTCTCTTGGTAGCTTATTTCCTATTGTAAGGACACCCATCAGCTATGTCCCCTGTGGCTTTCTGTTCCATTCATCGGAGAAAAGGTTCTTCTATAGTAGATTTGCTACCTGAAAACATTTTGATACTTCTCATTGGGTTGAATGCCTCCTGACTCTCATTCCCCTCTTGGTCACAGACTGCCTCTTTGGTTTCTACTCTCTCATCACTGATCACCTTGTGGTGTCTGTGACAATGATTTCCAAATCTGGTTGTCCAAGAAGTCTTCATTGCCTCGGATAAATCTATTGTGGCTTCCAGCAAAGAGGAAAACATAGCACATCCAATGCAAGTCACAGCAGCTGTACCCTCATTATCCCTATCTGCTACCTTATGTAAAGACATATCCAGTGAAGAGCTGGCAAAAGCTGAAGAACCGGTTCCTTCAGTTGCTCCGGGTCTTCGGCGGCTCTTCGATGGCAGGTCCTTCAGTCACTCCAGGTCTTTGGCGGCACTGAAGGTCCCGCCGCCGAAGTGCTGCCGAAGACCAGAGTGACTGAAGGGCTCGCCATGGAAGTGCCGCCAAAGACCCGGAGTGCCGCCGGGTGAGTACAAATTAAAAAGAGATTCTCAGGGGAGCCTCCCCAGCTGAGAGCTCAGGTGGGCCAGACAGGATAGTCCCGCGGGCCGGAGTTTGCCTCACTGAGACCCAAAACCGGCTTTCAAAAGTTCTAAACCGGCTTCAAAGTTAACAACTGGTTCGTGCGAACCGGTACAAACCAGCTCCAGCTCACCACTGTACATATCTAAAACTGGTTTCACAATCCCTCTGTAAACTCCCAGTGAGATTTATCTGGTTTGTCTCTCCTGTTCACCTGGCAACTGATATATATTAAGCCTCACTGTTCACCTACCTCCCTCACAAACAGGGAGGGAATAACCACTCAGAGACATCAAACACTAGTTCTGTTCAAAATCCAGCCACCAGGCCCTCACTGAGACCCAAACAGATCTGTCTCACCCAGGCAGTTCAGGGACCCATAGCCCAGGTACACAACACTGATGGAGAACAAACAAACAGATGGAACAAACACAGCAGTCACCAAGTCCCTGTAGCTGCAAGCATAGGATCCACATATTCATCTTCTGAAATGGCCCTGTTTGCCATTCCTGTTCCCATTCCCTTCTAAAAGGTGTGTATGTGTTTGGGGGTCAGGGAGAGGGCTGGTGATATGGGCCACAATTTTTCTCATAGAAAAAGTTTCAAGTCAGGGAGTTGCATGTCTCAAATCCATCAGACCGGTTTAACAGTTGAGTGGCTGCGTCACCTGGGGTGACCCGAGACTTATTTTGTCAGGTACGCCCTGTCAAAACCCAGCTCCTTTTTCAAACTCCATATAGAAAATATAAGTAAGGTGGAGATGTGACATCTTATTGCACAATAACAAAGCTTCAGGTCAATGAATGGCAGGCCCCAGTTTCTTCAGTCTGACGGTTGCTGGGATGTATCACTTGGGGTGCCCCAAAGATGTATTTTGTCATGTACAGCCTGTCAAGCCCCAGCTCATTATTCAAACTCCATGTACAAAATGGAAATGGGGTGGGGGCATGACATGTGGCAGCATACTGCTGAAGAAGAACACTTCAGGTTGGCAAGCGGTGTGCCCCAGCTCCTTCAGAACAGTCTGACAATCATAGAGACATGTCACTTGGGGTGACCTGAGACTTATTTTGTCACGTGCAGTCAGTCAAATCCCAGCTCTTTATTCAAGCCCCATTTACAAGGTAGTAGTGGGGCAGGACCACGACATGTAACAGCATAAGTTGCAGGAACTACACTTTGGGTCAGGCAGCAGCCTATCCCAGCTCCTTCAGAACAGATTGTTGGTCACAGGCATGTGTCACTGCAGGTGACATGAGATTTAGTTTGTTATGTACAGTCAGTCAAATACCATCTTATTTGCTTATGTAATTAATAATTAACTAATGTATCTTTGTCACATTCCATCACATTAATTTGATGCCATTTCTAAACATTTACTCTTACCCTTCTATATTTTAAACAATTTTGGCCTTTGAATAAGGAGCTGGTACCACCAGTAAGGAACTGGGAATAAGGAACCATCTTCAGCCTCCTGTGGGGCATAAAACTGAAACCCTGATGGCAGGGGAAGGAGGTAACAAGGTGAAACCAGACTCCAGAATCATTGACAGTGCAGTCAGATGACTGGCTAAATCAGTGTTAGGGCAAAGGGCAAGTCTCAAAGAAGAAACTGTGAAGTGTTGCAGCTGTTTTGGTCCCAGGATATTAGAACAAGGAGTGTGAGGTACTACTATCTGTTATGGGACCAACTTCTGTTGGTGAGAGATGAGCTTTCAAGCTACCAGTACCAGAAGAACTCTGTGCTGCTGGCTGGAAAGCTTGTCTCTCTCTCTCCCACAGAAGCTGGTCTCATAAAACAGTGGGTTTCAACCCAGGGTACGTGTACCCCTGGGGGTATGCAGAGGTCTTCCAGGGGGTACATCAATTCATCTAGATATTTGCCTACTTTTACAACAGGCTATACATAAAAACACTAGTGAAGTCAATACAAACTAAAATTTCATACAGACAAGTGACTTGTATATACTGCTGTATATACTATACTGACATGTAAGTACCATATTTATATTCCAATTGATTTATAATTATATTGTAAAAATGAGAAAGTTGGCAATTTTCCAGTAATAGTGGCTGAGACACTTTTTTGTATTTTATGTCTGATTTTGTAAGCGAAATTAAGGACCTAAGAACGGCAATAGCGGGTCAGACCAAAGGTCCGTCTAGCCAGTATCCTGTCTCCCGAAAGTGGCCGATGCCTGGTGCTTCAGAGGGAATGAACAGAACAGGCAATCTCTGAGTGCTCCATCCTGTCGCCCATTCCCAGCTTCGGGCAAACAGTGAAGTGAGGTGTAACTTGGGAGTACGCAAGAGAAATCAGGCTCGTGACAGGGTTACAGTAGTCTGGAAAGGTTGAGAGCCACTGCCATAAAAGGTATTACCTCGCCCACCTTGTCTCACCCTAGAAGAAACTCTAAAGGGCTCTGCAGAAAGCTAGGACTGTGGTCTCAGGCAGGGTGAGGGTCACAGTACAAGTGTAAGGGAAGCGAGCTAAAGACCAGCTGACACCTCACTACACAGCAAGACCGGGAGACTCCCTCCTCATGAAGGAAACCGCTGGACACAAAGGCCTCCTGCTCTCGGAAGAATCCTGGTGATGGAGGAGCCGCTCCCAGCCCCCCCGCCTCAGAGAAACCCCTCAGGACTAAATCCCCGGCGGGAAACGCCCGCAGGAGGGCGCGCTCCAGAGCAGGATCCCGGGCCAGCACACGGGGCGGGGGGAGGGGCCGGAATCTGGGTTAAAGGGGTGTGGGTGGGTGTGTGTGTGGGGGGGGACGGGTTGCAGAGGGCAGCGTTGGCAGCGCAGCTCGCTCCGGAGCCCTGGGCCACGCAGCGCCAGTCCACACGCGCAGCGCGGGCGGGTGCCTGTCCCGGGCGAGGCCGGCCTTGCAGCGCCGCGCTCCCTCCGCATTGCACTCGGGGCACGCGTATTGCCCTGACTCGGCAGCGGCTCCCGGCGCCGCACCCTGGCGGCCACAAGGTCTCTTTGATTCATTTCCTTCTCGCCCCGCGGGCGGCTCGGACCATTGTTGCGAGGAGGGGGGGGGGGTGTGTGTGTGTGTGGAAACCCCCCCCCGGAGAGTGCTGCGCGGGGCCGCTCCCTCCGGCAAGCCCGCCCGCTGGTGGCTGGGAGCGGAGGGGAGCTGCTGCGGGTTGGCTCTGGGCTGGGAGGGCTGGTGCGGGGCGGTCCCTTCTGCCCCCGCCTCCCCCCACCCCCCCAGGAGTTGGTTTGGGCGGGCAGCCCTTTCCCGTATTGGGCAGCCGGGTGGGAGCTGGTGCTTCTCTCCTCCCAGGAGCGAACGTACGGAGGGGGCGGGAGCGCCGCGCATTGGGGGAGGCGGCCTGAAGCCCGTGTCAGTCACGCCGCTGAGCAGCCGCGGCCCAGCAGCGGGACGGAGGTCTGGGCAGTAGCCTGCTGGACGGGAGTCGCTCACTCGAAGGCAGGAACTTCTGCGGGCTCAGGGCCAGCGGCCCCCAGGCTCCCTAGGCTGAACCTGGCTGGTGGGCGCGGAGTGGTTGCGCCGATCCCCAGGCTCTGGGTTGGAAGGAGGCCGTGCCAGGCCTTGTTGGCACGCTGGCATGCTTTCCGCTGCTGCCCTGAGCGGGGGCTGTCCCTTAAAAGCTGATGGGGACCGTGCAGTTAGTGCCTTGTAGGGGCTGGTCAGGCCAGGGAGTGGCCTTGAGTGGGCATTGGCCACTCCTGTCTGCTTCGTGTGTAACACCCCTGGCAGTGGGAACCCAGGGTCCAGTACCGCCAGGGCAGGGGCAGGGGGGATGCTGCTGGCTCAGCCAGGTCCGAGGGGACAACCCTCTCTGCCTGGAGTTCTTTCTCAGCCTGCCGCGGAGGCAAGGGCTCTTCCCAAAGCTATGCTGCTTTCCTCTCTCGGGCCTGTGGCGTGGGGCAGGGAGTTGTAGGAAAGTCACAGTGCTGGCAGAGTGTGCAACAGCAAAACTTGGGCATAGGGAAACGAACAGCTTTTTTAATGGGGCGGTGGCAGTCCTTAATTCAGGACGCGGGACCCAACCATGCAGAGCTCCCTTTTGTGAGGTTCAGATTGCTGGCTCTGGTATATGCAGCAGGTGCCAGGGTGCCTCACACGCAGGGTTCTCTCTTCCTGATCTTGAATACAGGTTCCTGCCACATGCAGCTGACTCATCTTGGGGTGAGGCAGGCTCTGCAGATGTTCCTCTCCCTAGATTTCGCTCTCTGTCTTTAACTGGGCTCATTTCATGATCTCTGGATCGCCAAACCGATTTCTGATGTAGCCCCAGTGGTGTTACAGAGCTGACTTTACCCTGGTGTGAACACAGTGAAGCAGAGGTGGGGTTGTATTCTGTAACCTGGGGCCCAAGTTCTTTTCTTCTACTATTTGTATTATTGTAGTGCTCAGGAGCCCATTGTGCAAGGTGCTGTACACACAGAACAAAAGACAGTTCTTCCCCCAAAGAGCTCTAGTCTCTTTTTTCGCAGTAGCTCACCCTAATATCTCCTGTCACTAATTCCTGACTTTTCCCCCCTTCAGGAAACCCCAGAGACTGTCTGAATCTGGCCAGGACTCAGGAGCAATGTCTCAGCAGTTCCTTTATCGGGCACTGGTGTCGGCTAAGTGGCTCTCAGAAACCATCAAGTCCCCTCAGGCTGGGCAGGCTGTGAAGATCCTGGATGCGTCCTGGTACCTCCCGAAGATGAAGCGTGACCCCCGGCATGAGTTTGAGGAGCGCCACATCCCTGGTGCTGCTTTCTTTGACCTCGACCTATGTAGCGACCGTATGTCGCCATATGACCACATGCTGCCCAGTGCGGATGACTTTGCGGAGTATGTGGGCAAGCTGGGTGTGGGGAACGACTCCCATGTGGTCGTGTATGATGCCAGCGATCAGGGTCTCTTCTCTGCTCCCCGTGTCTGGTGGATGTTCCGGGCCTTTGGGCACCATGCTGTTTCCCTTCTGGACGGTGGGCTGAAGAACTGGCAGCGGGAGGGGTACCCACTGAGCTCTGGCAAGAGCCGAGCAGTTCCTGCGGAGTTCAGTGCCTCCTTGGACAAGTCACTGGTGAAGACCCATGAGGACGTAGAGGAGAACATAGAGTCACATCGCTTCCAGCTGGTTGATGCTCGCTCTGCAGGGCGGTTCAGAGGGACGGAGGCAGAGCCCAGAGAAGGTAACACCTCTGCTTAGCCATCGCTGTGACAAACATGGGGTTCATTTTAAGGCACAAACCCAGAACCATGACTCTCGTTCCCAGCTGAAGGTTGAGGCTGGAAACTCACTTTTTCCAAAGATGAGTTTCAAGAGGAGGATGCTTGGCTGATATCTATCCCTCTTTGTGGTTGCTGTCTCTGCTTACCTATGTCTATTTGCTACTCCCACTGTTCTGTTCTCTGTATGCTGCTGGAAAAGCTTGCTTAAAACACATTCACCCTGGGGCAAAGCCTTATGACACCAAATGATTAGGGGACTGGAACACATGAGTTATGAGCAGAGGCTGAGGGAACTGGGGATGTTTAGTCTATGGAAGAGCAGAATGAGGGGGGATTTGATAGCTGCTTTCAACTACCTGAAAGGAGGTTCCAAAGAGGATGGCTCTAGACTGTTCTCAGTGGTAGCAGATGACAGAACAAGGAGTAATGGTCTCAAGTTGCAGTGCGGGAGGTCTAGGTTGGATATTAGGAAAAACTTTTTCACTAGGAGGGTGGTGAAACACTGGAATGCGTTACCTAGGGAGGTGGTGGAATCTCCTTCCTTAGAAGTTTTTAAGGTCAGGCTTGACAAAGCCCTGGCTGGGATGATTTAATTGGGGATCGGTCCTGCTTTGAGCAGGGGTTGGACTAGATGACCTCCTGAGGTCCCTTCCAACCCTGATGTTCTATGATTCTGTGATTCAAACACAAGATGTTTAGTAGTTCAGCATCTGTGCCAGCAGTAAGCCCTGAGGACTTTAATCCTGTGTTAGGGGAAATCAGCCTAGTTAGCATATGTGACTCCATTTTGGGTTTCCTCTCGGCCATTAACTAGAAGCGAGCACATCACGTACCAAGGGAGGATCCTTCAGGGTAGACAGCTGGACAGTTTCAAGATAAGGGAAACAAAGGAGACAGGAACCAGCCGACATGCCTGAAATAGTTGCTAATTCAGCTTTTTTGCATGGGGAAGGTGGCTGCAGGGGATTGGTAATAGATAAGGAGAAGGCCTGTTTATTGGTTTAGGCCCCCCCACCGAGGCACACAGGCAGGATGTTTTGCCAACAGTATATAATCTTTGTGTAACCTGTAATCGGGGTCCCGTTATGCTCGAGCGTGTTACCGCTCTGTTAAGCGGAATAAACCTAGAAACTTTGAGATACTCTGCAGTCTGTCTTTATTTGGTTGCCTCAGCCTAGAAACGAACTGTACGTGTCCTAACTGGAATAATTCGTAACAGTTTTGGCGACCCAGATGGGACTCTAGGCTCGCCCTTGTAAGCGAAGCCGCACTCCTTCCCTCGGACAACTCCAGCCGGCACCGGATGAGTTCACCTTCGAGAACTCCGAGGAACGGGAGTGTGGGCCGTCGCTTAGGCGATAAGGTGGCACATTAGGCGTTCTTTTGGTAGCCCTAGAATGGGCTCTGGGCAGAGTGTGAGCAGGGGAACCCCTTTGGCTGAGATTCTTGAGAATTGGAAAATATTTCTGGCACCCCTGGGTTAGGTAAAAGGAGAGCTGTAATTTTGTGTAAAGTTGAGTGGCCAGCGCTGACTATTCAGACGCCCTTTGGATGGCCACCTGACGGAACTTTTGGACAGGATGAATTAACCTGCCTTAGACAACAACTGGAGGACAAGCATCCAGCTCAAATGGATTATTGGTATGTATGGGATAATTGGGCATACGCCCGAGATAAGGGGCGCCCCTCGACTTTGGGCTCTGGTACCAGATCTAAGGTTTGCATGCC
Source organism: Lepidochelys kempii (assembly GCF_965140285.1). Classification (NCBI taxonomy): domain Eukaryota; kingdom Metazoa; phylum Chordata; order Testudines; family Cheloniidae; genus Lepidochelys; species Lepidochelys kempii. Next base: position 257,941,560 of record NC_136380.1, read on the forward strand.
GCTTGCAGGTTCCGCTCCGCCCTATGCTGCTTTTCCTCCTCCGTCTCTTCCCCCTACTCCTCCTCCTGTTGCCTGTCTATACCCGTCTCTAACCCTACCCCCTGTTGCGCTTCAAGCGCCCCGGATACAACAGCCCGTTGCGACAGGCACTGACTGTGTCACTATGATCATGGTCCACCGCCCTTTTGGCCCTGGTAACCTGGCAGTCACAGATGCGGAGGTTGTGGGACAGTCCAGAAAGAGTCCTACAGATTATCCGTTCAGTCTTTACGGCATTTAAGCCTAACTGGGCAGACATCCAGGCTATTTTGCAAACCCTATTTACCCCCGACGAGAGGTATTCTATTCTAGACGCTAATCGGCGTTGGGTGGGGGACGCTGAGAATCGCACCCCTTGGTCCGAAGCCGATCCAGGTTGGAATCCTAACAACCTCAATGGCCGGGCCAGCCTCTCAGCTGCCCGGGAAGGGCTCCTGGAGAGCATCCGTAGGGTGGGTAGTAAGACGGCAAATTGGTCAAAAATTAGAGTGCCAGCAAGACCTAAACGAGCATCCGTCTGCATTTTTGGCCCGTTTGTTTAAGCAGGTTACAATGTATGGGGGAGGGGTGGAGCCAGAAGCCAAGGTTAGCCGCACGATGATGGTCTCTTACTTTGTCGATCAAGCGGCACCAGACATAAAGAAGCATTTAACTAAACATGTTCCCGATTGGCCAGGGAAACCCCTAAGCGAAGTAGTTCGCCTGGCCACTTTCGTGTTTAATGGTAGGGACGAGGAGAAAGCTAAGGAAAAACGTAAGCAAAAGAAGGAGGAAGTAAGGATGTTGGCAGCCGCACTGCAGGTTCCCTTGAGGAATCAGCACTGGCAGGGACACAGGAATACAAGAGGGAGGGGATGCGGACGCGGGACAGGATGGGGAGGAGGAAGGGGTGGGACAAGGAACAGGAACTGTAATTATTGTAAGCAACCGGGGCACTGGAAGAGGCAATGCCCCGTGCTTCCACAAGGGGCTCCTTGGCAGGATCAGCCGGAGATCGGTTCTTCCTTTCCCCATAACGCTCCCCAGGACTTTGCTAATCCCCAGTGACTAGAGGAGGCGATTTTGGGAGCCGTGGGAGAGTTAGAATGGGATCTTGGATTGCAGTCTCAAATTTACTTGAAAATTGGGGAAAAGTTTGTACCCTTTTTGGTGCATACCGGAGCCACCCTTTCCACTTTAACTTTTGTTCCGGGCTCTCTTTCTAATACCAAGGTCTGGGTGCAGGGTATTGAGGGCAACCCATGCCCGGCTCCCCTATCCTGCCCCGTCCCTGTGGAGCTGGGTTCTTTAAAGTTGTCACATAGATTTGTTGTCATGCCAGAAGGCCCCGCTAACCTTCTTGGGTGGGACGTGCTTAGCAAACTGAGAGCCCACATATATTGTGCCCCCAAGGGGCTTCGCATGTCCATCCCGGACTCGGCGGTTGTTTCTCTTATGGCCTCGATTCCCGATCTCCCCACAGAACTGTCCAGCTGTCCACCCTGAAGGATCCTCCCTTGGTACGTGATGTGCTCGCTTCTAGTTAACGGCCAAGAGGAAACCCAAAATGGAGTCACATATGCTAACTAGGTTGATTTCCCCTAACACCTGGCAGTGAAGATCTCCATCTGACAGCCAGATTTACTGTAGATTATAATTTGTATTATGGTAGTGCATAGAAGGCCCGATTCTGGTATGTGCTGTACAAACACATAGTAGGAGACAGCCTTGCCACAAAGAGCTTACAACCTAAATGGTCAAGGCAGACAAATGGTGAGAGAAGGGGAAGATTAAGAACGTAAGAACAGCCATACTGGGTCAGACCAAAGGTCCATCCAACCCAGTATCCTGTCTGCCGACAGTGGCCAATGCCAGGTGCCCCAGAGGGAGTGAACCTAACAGGTAATGATCAAGTGATCTCTCTCCTGCCATCCATCCCCACCCTCTGACAAACAGAGGCTAGGGCCACCATTCCTTACCCATCCTGGCTAATAGCCATTAATGGACTTAACCTCCATCAATTTATCTAGTTCTCTTTTAAACCCGGTTATAGTCCTAGCCTTCACAACCTTCTCAGGCAAGGAGTTCCACAGGTTGACTGTGCACTGTGTGAAAAAGAACTTCCTTTTATTTGTTTTAAACCTGCTACCCATTAATTTCATTTGGTGGCCCCTAGTTCTTATATTATGGGAACAAATAAATAACTTTTCCTTATTCACTTTCTCCACACCACTCATACTTTTATATACCTCTATCATATCCCCCTTAGTCTCCTCTTTTCCAAGCTGAAAAGTCCTAGCGTCTTTAATCTCTCCTCATATGGGACCTGTTCCAAACCCCTAATCATTTTAGTTGCCCTTCTCTGAAACTTTTCTAATGCCAGTATATCTTTTTTGAGTTGAGGAGACCACATCTGTACGCAGTATTCAAGATGTGAGCATACCATGGATTTATATAAAGGCAATAAGATATTCTCCATATTATTCTTTATCCCTTTTTAATGATTCCTTACATCCTGTTCGCTAATGATTCCTAACTATAATAACTAACTATTCCTAATTATGGCTGTTCTCCTGCTGGGAATCTGAGGCACACAGCGATTATGATACACATCTAAGGTCAAACAGGAAATCTGTGGCAGAGGAAGGAATAGAAATAAGATTTTCTGAGTCCCATTCCTTGCCTTCACCCTAAAACTATCCCTCCTCTCAGCTGATTCACCTGTTGCCACAGCTGAGTCCCAAATCAAGCATATAGAAGTGATGTTGCATACATTGTGACTAACACATGCGGCTGAAAGAGGGTGCTCCTATCCCTACCCCAAGCTGTTAGAGCTGCACCCCAGAAAGTGACTTTCCGTCCGTACAAGAAGTGAAGAAAGCTGTGTATTTTAGTATGAATGCAGAGTCCCATGGTTCAGAGGCAGCAGTGCACTCAATCTCTTGGGGACCTGGGGAGGCGGAAGAGAAGGTAGCTCCCACACACCCCATCACTTTAATAATATTTAGCTTTGATATGATGCCTTGTGGTCAAACATACAGACATTAACCCTCACATAACCTTGTGCAGTGGCTGTAGAGGGAGGGTTGCCAAGGCATGAGTATGCGTGGAGGGTAGTCAAGAAGGGGTTGTGCGATGGAACCCTCCGTGATGTAAAAATTAACTCCTGTCTGCGTTGGTCTCCTTCCTCTTCCTCCAGGAATTGAGCCTGGTCATATCCCTGGCTCCCTGAACATCCCCTTCTTGGATTTCCTCACAGAAGCTGGCTTTGAGAAGACCCCTGAAGTGATCCGCAGCTTATTCCAGGAGAAGAAAGTGGACCTCTCAAAGCCAGTGGTAGCCACATGTGGCTCGGGAGTCACTGCCTGCCATGTGGCCTTGGGGGCGTACCTCTGTGGCAAGCCAGACGTGGCTGTCTACGATGGTGCCTGGGTGGAGTGGTACATGCGGGCTCGGCCTGGAGAGGTCATCTCTGAGGGCAGAGGCAAGACCCTCTGAAGCAATGCTTCTGTCCCTGCGGTGCAGACAGATTGCCTTGGAACAGGCTTTGGGAGATGGTCTTAGCCTTTCCTGTTTTTAAAATCATAGTGGTATTGAGTGAAGGTCTGGGGTGACAAATCTAAACACATGGTTCTAGTCCCTTCCCCCTACTCCCCTCCCCCTTCTTGCCTACAACCCATTTTTCTGGGCATGGAAGATGCCTTTTTACAGCGTCTTATTAGGGGGAGGAAGCACTTGTTATGGGTTGGTGGAATAATTGATTCAGGCTGGACTCATCAGCTGGGATGATCCCTCCTGATTAGACACTGAGTGAGGAAGATGAGTGGAGGAGCAATTTAGGTTTCTCCTCGTAGTTGGACTCTGATTTGTTCTCAGCCAGTTCTGCATCCACCATTGTTCCTGGGGAACTTGAAATCCTGTTTTTTTTAAAAAGAAAGTATCTATTTAAAAGGTTACATAATAAAAACATTTAATGAGTTTAAAGGTTTTTCTCCTGAACTGAGCCCAGGACAGTATAGCTGGGGCTTCTCCTTCCTAGATCACAGAGGCATCTTGCTCTGTACCCCTCCACAGGGAGTGTTTAGTTACCACAGCTACATATATCCAGCATACGTCTACAGTGGAGCTGGAGCAGGTGTAAGGTGTGAGCCGGTACGACATCGTGCATCAACTATGGGAGAGGGACTGAGAGACTTTTTCCATTGGACCATATGAACTGGAACCATAAACTCACTGAACATTAAATCCCACCAAATGAGGGTAGATCCATCCCCATCATCGTATCCACTCATTATACTCCACCCCTGAACATAACCATTATATGGACAACATACCCGCATATCTCAGTGTCTGTACTTTAACCGGTTAAACTTTTACTACCAATGGGGGAGATTATGTATTCCTTACGCCACCCATTCCTAAACCAAATTTCGCACCCCTTGATAATCTGTACCTTATTCCCTGATAACCAGAAACTTCTATGCTTAAACTCTGTACCGTTTTCTTTTTACTTCAACATCATCTTAATAAAATTATGAAATCCAGCTCCGACAGACAGACCTGCACCAGCAGTGAAGCTGCAGCAGTGTGAGCAGCCAGCCCGAGGACGTACCTGCAGTTTCAGACTGGATCATGCTTGGGGCTGCTAGGCTGTCATGCAGTTTGTGCGGCTGCGGCTGCAGCTACGCTGCTGTTTTTAGCGTGCTAACTCGATCACAGCTAGCGCAGGTATGTCTATCCAGGTGGCAAATTACACTTCCAGTGTAGACATACCCTTATTCTCTATGAAGAAAGCTGTGCTGATGAAGTGACTGCAGTATTTGTTTCATCCTTGGTAGGTATATTTCAGTTTCCCTGGGAGAGACCTGTAGACCAAATAAGAAAGGGACAGCATACCTCTCTGTTGTTTGTTTCAGGCTGTTAATGTCCTGCAGCCATGCAATTGTGCAACTTTCAGATGCTATGTTCCAATTCAGCATGATACTTACACATGCCTAACGCTAGGAATGAGAGTACTCCCCCTGTAGGCAGTGTTGCTCCCAGGATATTAGCAAGACAAGGTGGGTGAAGTAATAGCTTCTATTGGATCAGCTTTTGTTGGTGAGAGAGACAAACTTACATAGAGCTCTTTTTCAGGTACTTGCACTGACTTGCATGGGACTGTTCGTGTGCTTACAATTAGTTATGTGCTTCAGTACCTTGCTGAGTTGAAGCCCTAGCGTAATGGCAGTCATTTTCACAAGGCCACCACCTTAAGTCTTGGAGCTGAAAATCTCCCCCAGCAGACATCAGGGGTATTTGATTCAGTGCATTCGGAGAGTTAATCTGCTCTTGGTTACACCTGTACAAGGACAGTGGCCTCAATATATTTGATTAAAGAAAGGTCCCTGTTGATCATAACACCCATTGTCCTAGACAGCTTGAAGAGAGAGGTGGGTGAGGGGGTGTTTGTCTCCTGATCAATTCCCAGGGAGCAGCTGGGATGCATTACATATGGTGGGTTAGGTGTTAACAATTTGCCCTTCCTTCCATGATGACTTCATTCTTGTGGGTGGGCCAGATCCTGACATCTGGGCAACAAACAGAGGCCAGTGCTGACAGAAGAACTCATGCTATGACTAAAGACCTTCCCTGGATCATCTGCAGCTGTAGAAGGAAAGAGATGGATAGGGAGTGGGGCAGAGAAAAGTGGGGAAAGAGATGCAGGCTAAGGAATTGAAGGACGGAGGCTGGAGAAAAAGGAGATAGATGGGGGGGATAAGAGGAAAAAATAGATGACAGACAATAAGGGTTTGGGCCTGAGTCTCCACTCTAACCAAGGTATGCCATATAGAGTTAAGGAGCAGGGGAGCAAAAGTGACTATGCCACCTATAGTTTATATTCTTTGTGCATCCAGGGGCCTGTCTATCTGTCTTCTCTTCTAAATTAGAGGAGACTCAAGGCTGTTCATATTTACACTCAGCAGTGGTGGCCTAGGGACTACTCAGCAGCTGAAAATAGCTAGAGGACAGCATATTCCAGCCACATTACCTCCTACCCCCGGCACACCCCCTTCGCTAGAGAGGAGTGGGGTAGGCTGGCTCTGTTTTCCAGGGAACCCCTTTAGACTTGGTTACTCACCTGTGGGGAAAACTGTTGCCTTTATGCCCCTTATATGGCATAAAGGGACTGAATTGTACCAGAGAACTAGCTCCCTAAATGGAATAAAAAAAAGAAAGGGTGTGTGTGTGTGTGAGACCCAAGAAAAGACCCAACTGTAAGGTTAATAGACGTGTGCCTACATTTCAGCACTGCACTTTATGGCTATTGCCCTGGCAGGAAAGGGTCAGGTACCTGTTTGGGCGGGTGGCTTTGGGCCAGTGTTAGCCTTTGGGAGGGAAGCTACCTGTGTTTTTCTGCCTGATGTGAATACTGTTTGAAATGTTGGCAAAGGTGGTTGCAGTTAATAAGTCAGATGACCTCTGTTGGGCATGGTAGAAGCATAGTTGAGGGGATAGATAAAGTTTGCGTGTTTCACCTGGGCCAGGGGTCATGTGCAACTTAACTTCCAAAAGGGCACCCTCTCTTCCTTCTCAAAACCTTCCCCCCTCCCCCGCCACAAATGGGGCACTCAGAAGAGACAGAGGTAGGTCTTGTGAATGAGTTAATCCCCTGGATGGGGGTGCGGGCAAGGCCTGGGACTGCATAAACATAGAGACACCCATCCAGGAAAGGGAGGTTTATGCAAGGCAAGTTTGGAGTTGGTGATGGGGTAGCAGCCAAGGGGAAAACTTGCTGACTAGGTGATCATCACTGCAGATAAATTAAAAAAACAACAACAGGGCTTTGATAGTGGACACTGGTCCCCTACATGCATGAGCACCCACATAGTCTCAATGACCAAAATAGTTCGAATCCTCTATGAGTGTCTTGCTGCAATAGCAGAGAAGTGAATGCTATGATAGTTGGACACCCTGCTGGGCAAAAGGAGAACATGAAAGAGATCTGGCTGGTTCAGCATTGGAAGACTGAGCCACATCCAACACATAGGCACAGAGCAGAGAACAGTTTTCTCCTCAACCCAAAGCACCACTGCCTGCAACACCCTGCTCAGAAGGTGTGTAAACTGCAGCTTCCAGAATCCTCTAGCACTCATCACCCCGTGCAGCAGCAGTGGCGGCATAGATAACACTGCAGATCCTGCGGCAGGCAGAGTGGGCTATGCAAAACTACAGCTCTCAGGATTCTTTGGTGAGCAATCGCAGAGACGATGTAATGTGGTCATATTAACAGGGTTTACATATTATTTCAAAGTAACCTACAGCTATCAACTGAACAGCAGCGACCAGAGAGAGGCCCCAAGGCAAACCCATTATCCTGGCACCCCTGGAATTTGGGGAGTGTTCAGAATGAGGAGCTGGGTTTTGTCCCTTGTGCCCATCGTTAGTAATAACAGACATGCCATTGATACAGAATCGTTCTTCCCCAAAGATCCCATAGCTGCCCACTTTGAGCACCCGTGAAATGCAGCCACCTCTGGGGTGGAGAGCACCAGATAAACTACAGGTCCCAGAATCCTCCAGTGCCCAACACCTGCAGGGGCGTCTCCAGCCTGGGAGGGACGGAGAGGGAGAGATGAGGATGGAAGGAGGAGGGGAGGAAACGCAGGCTCCAGAGAGGGTTTCGTTGACCTGGGAGAGCCACCCGCCGCAGCCCGCAAACAGCAGCCGGGCCAAGTGGGTCCGGCTGAACGTCGGGGGCACGGTTTTCCTCACCACCAGGCAGACCCTGTGCCGGGAGCAGAAATCGTTCCTCTGCCGCTTGTGCCAGGGGGAGGAGCTGCAGTCAGACCGGGTAAGCGGCGAGCTGGCGCCTGCTGGCCGCCCGGACCCGCACTGGGGAGGGGGGTGGCTGCGGCTGCGGCTGCGGCGCGCCCAGGGGGGCAGCGCGGAGCCCTGAGCTGGGTGGGATCAAAGCAGAGCGCAGGCCGGGCTGGGAGGAGCTAGCCCCGGCGGGGGAAGGCGGGGTCCTAGTACAGGGTCCAGAGGGAGCGGGATGGACGGAGCTGGGGAGGCAGCGGGACGGACGGCGCGGCGCGGCGCGCGCGCAGGGGTGATTGGAGCGAGACCCCGTCCCTCTCCCCCCCGGGGGACTCACTCCCTGCGTGCCAGCCAGAGCCTCTTCGGGGGGTGGGCCCGTCCCGTCCCCTCTGTGGAACGGGAGGAGGCTGTGGCTTAACAGTGGGGACCGAACAGGCCCGCCAGCCCGGGGCTGTGTGGCACACAGAGCACCCGTCTCCTCTGCCTCCCCGCGCCACCGGTCTGGGACGCTTTGCACCAGCCCCGCAAGAGGCGCCCTCCTTTCTCCCTCTGTCACACGCCCAGCTCCGTGGGTGGGACTCAGGCCTGACAAGGAGACTTGGCTTTACCATGTAGAGCCACAATAAGTAGCCTCCCGCCAGAGACACAAGGTGCGGGAGGTACGTTTTCTTTATTGCACCAGACAAGCTTCCCAGCTTACACAGAGCGCTTCTTCCAGTCTCCTCCTCCCAGTACAGGCTGAAGAGGTAGGAGCCCTGCTGAGACCAGAGTCCACATCACGTCTTTTTATTCCAGGATCTCCCTGCTAGCCTTATAGAATCATATTATATATAGGAAAGGCTTGCGGGGTCTGCACCTCAGGGATGAAATACCAAGACCTGGGGCCCCAGCAGGATCCGTTCAGCCCTTTGCTCTTTCAAAGGAGATAAATTGAGAGTACTGTGCAGTTTGCGCTGCATGTGTATTTAGGTTCTGCCTGAATGTTAGAAGTCCCAGGGTACTTTAAATTAGAGATGTTTCAGAGTAGCAGCCGTGTTAGTCTGTATTCGCAAACAGAAAAGGACTCCTTGTGGCACCTTAGAGACTAACCAATTTATTTGAGCATGAGCTTTCGTGAGCTACAGCTCACTTCATCGGATGCATTCAGTGGAAAATACAGTAGGGAGATTTATATACATAGAGAACATGAAACAAATTAGAGAATTGATTTAACCCATTGTACTTTCAAACATGCCTCTTCTCCCTACTGTTTTGCAGTGTGATGTGTATCAGCTGACTGCAGCCTTCCACCCCAGAGGTGGCTGCTTTTCTGTAGTACTATATGCATGTCGTTTGGGAAGTGCTTTGGGATCCTAAAGTTAGCTCTTATATGCTACTTTTAATATTTAGCTCTCAGATCACTTTACAAAGGTGAGTAGGTATCATTAGTAGATCAGGTCAGGGATTTTTTGATAAAATGGTTTTTCCTTGGAAAATGCTGATTCATCAAAACCAAGCTGTTCCTGGGAAAGGGTCCATTTTTTTGAATTTCTTGTTTTTCAGGGAAAAGAAACATTTTGAAATTGTTGAAATGTCCCACTTTGACATTTTCAAAATGGAAAATACTGGGTTTGGGATTAAAATTATGTTTTGGTTTGAAATTTTAAGTTATTTTAAGATTAAAAATGTTAAACAAATGACACAGTCAAAGTTGAACTGAAATGTTTTGATCTCTCTGGTTTGAATGTTTTTCTTTTTGAATTTTCCATTCATAATTTTTTGTGTTGAGATTTTGACTTTTCATCCCAATTTGGGGTGGAAAAAATTATTGAAATCTCAAAAATTCTCACAAGACTGGAAAACTGTTTCCTGACCAGCACTAATCATTATCCCCATTTTTCACAGGGAAAACAAGGCACAGAAAAATTAAGTGAATTCCCTAAAATCAACAGCCAAAAGGACCCAGGTTTCCTCATCCTCAGTCCTGTGCCCTGTCCACTGGATCAAAGGAGCTATAGAAATGTAACCCAGGATTACTACAGTTATTATTTTATTGTACTCCATTGTCTAGAGAAGTTAGGGTCAGTGGCAAGTTTCCCCCCTGGGTTCTTCCCATCATGGCTTGTCTCTATATTGTTAGGATGAAACTGGTGCGTACCTAATAGACCGGGACCCCACATATTTTGGACCTATCCTGAATTTCCTCCGTCATGGCAAGCTGGTACTGAATAAAGACATGGCTGAGGAGGGTGAGTGTTGAAACCCAGAAAACTCCCTCTTCACACCCAATCCCTCTCTTAGAGGTGGGTTACAGTAGGTGCTGTTAACCCCAGTCTCCTGACCATATCCAATTCTGCTGTCTAAAAAATTCCCCCCAGTGGCGGGCCCTCTCCCCTGTGCTAGGATTTTTGAGACAGCTATCTTTGGAGCCCACATCCCGGGGAACTCTTTGTGTCCCATTTGCCATACAATAAAATGAATGAGAGTTGGGAGAAAAAGCTTGCTGGAATTTCCCCTTATTCCTAGTGATGGTATGATATTATGGTAGGGTGAACTCATGCTGATTCAACCCTGTGCACACTGATTTCCTCACCCGTGCTCCACTACTTGGAGCATGAAGCTTTTGTCACTGGGGCTGGGAAAGGAGTGGCTAGGCCATGGTAGTGGTGGATCTCTGGTAGGTAGGATCTCTGATGAATTAACAAGTAAGAAATGGATGGCCTTCCCTGGTGTTAACCCCACAGGGTTTGAGCCCTAAGTGACTGAGAATGCTTTACAGTATTATTGATTTCCTCCCCAGCATGCCATTTCTCCCAGTGTATGTGAGAGAGGGACTAATGGGGTGGGAGAATGAGAAGCTCTGAGGGAATCTCAGAGTCTATCTATACTATGGAGACTATGCCAGCATGACAATGCTGTCAGAGTTTTTCTGTCATTGCAGGAATGCTGTCTCCCCGGACAAAGTTAGCTATGTTGATGGAAATCCACTTCTGTTGACAGAGCTGCGTCTACACTAGGGGTTTTGTCAGCATAGCTATGTCGGTCAGCTGTGTGGTTTTTTCATACCCCTGACTGACGTAGCAATGCCAGGAAACTTTTCAGTGTACCGTAGGCCTACGTGGGATGGTTAGGGGCAACTAAATCTCACCTGCTTGCCCTGTCTATGTACTGATCTCAAGAGAGAACCTGTGTAGTCACTGAATGCTGGTTCCTAGGCATCGTTCTCCCTTGTGGACCCATAAGGTGCCCCGCACCCTCCCTGTTAACAAACATGATCATGTTTGTCTCAGGGGAGCGGACAGATGCAGCTACTGTAGGTTAATGAAGTGAAACACACATCTTTGTTTACCTGCTTTGGGGTAAAGTGCTATTCAGAGATCAGCAACAGGCCCAGGATGGGGACCAGAAGACTAGGCTCAGTACCTACAACAATAAACAGGATTCGCTCCCAAGTGGATAGCACTCAGTAACTGAGGGGTCTGGGTTTAATCCCTGCTGAACAGAGCCTACAGGACAGTAACCAGCAGGGCAAGAATGAGCCCTTAAGTAGCTAGTGGCCTAAATTCACTCTAGTTCATAGACACTCTGGGTCAGTAATCAGGGTGCCTGAGTTCAGTGCCCAATAGGTAGAGCCCTGAACCCTCCCTGGGAAAATAACCCGCAAGCCTGGGATCAGGTATTAGTGGGTAGTGTCCTCCTCCTGGAATAACAGCCAGGGTAGGGATATAGATGCACTTCCCAGTAGGGTGAATCCTGGGAACATTAACCAGAGAAGAGTTAGGGTTCTGTCTTCACTTGTAGAGCCCTGACATCGTAACCAGGTTAGACACCCCTGCGCCTCCCCTTGATACAGTAGTAAAAGGGGCCTGAATTCAATCCCCAGGTGTAAGAGCTTCCAGGCAGCAGAGAACTGTTAATGTGGGATGTTGTGGTGTCCCTTCTCCCCAGGGGAGAGAGTTCTTGGTACAGGCATGTGAATTCCTGAAGCAGCCAGATGGGGCTTTCTCTTCAGGAAGCTCTGAGTACTGGGAAATGGGACTAAGAAGGACAGATACTTATTCCCATGTCTTTTGCGCTCTGGGTGTGTCTAGGGGTTCTAGAAGAAGCTGAATTCTATAACATCGGCCCTTTAATCAGAATAATCAAGGACAGACTGGAGGAGAAGAACTACACCATAACACAGGTCTGAGGGGAAATGGAGAGGGGCAGGGTGGATGGAAAGCTAGAAGAGAGGTCAAATAGGGGAGGGACAGTGGGAAAGTGCCGTGGAAAAATAACCCACTGGTGGGTGACTGTTACTGATCCCACTCTGTGCCTATCTGCAGAGGATATGAGTTGTTACAGCCCCGAGCCACAGAGCTTTAGCTCAAGCTGTAGCAGCCAAGGCTTTTAGTTCTGGAGGTTCTTGGTTCAATTCCTGGTGTGTCAGCCCAGCTGGCCCGGTCACATAAATGGGAGTTGTTTGTTGGCACATAAATACGCAGGGATGATTCCACTGATATATGCTGTGTCATGAAATCTTCCACCAGCAGGAAACCTTCATTGTAGTTAAAATAAAATGGAAGTCCCAGAGGTGGCACTGGATGCTGTGCTTTTCTGATCTGGAAGGGTGCGATATCCTGAACCTCCAGACAGGGCATTAGTTGCAGGGGCTATTTCAGTGTGGGAAGGGGATGGTTTGTGGAAGATGCATTGTCTGTGTGCTCCTGCAACTCCAGAAAGAAGCCAGCCTGTTCCTTTTAGTGCACTTTTAGTGCTCTATCACTGTGGGAGGCAGGGATATCGGTGGGGAGTCACTGAGGCATTAATGCTGTGGGAGGCGGAGGGGATGTCTATAGTGGGGAAGATCACTAAGGCATGACTCCTCCATCTTTGGCTGTGATTACCTCTTTCAAATCGCTCTTTAATACCCATTTCTTCCAGTAATAATAAGAGTTAAAAATTGTTTATTATTTGCAATACTGTAACACATAGACTCTCACACTGAAATTAGAGCCCTATTGTGCCAGGCACTGTACAAACACAGTCAGAGACAGCTCCTGCCTCCAAAGAGCCTGCAGTTTAAGTAGACAAGACAAAGGGTGGGAGAAAAACAGGCTTATTACCCCCATTTTGCAGATTGGAAACAAACACAGAGAGTGTTTTCCCCCCCAGGGTCACTCAGGAATCCTGCAGCAGAGCTACTACTTGGCTTCACCAGTAATCTCTCCATGGTCTCTTTCCCTGTGCACTGATCCCATGTCTGAACTTGCATTCCTTTTTGTCCTGTCTGCCTTAGTTTGTAAACTCCCTGAAGTAGAGACTGCTTTGCTCTGTGCCTCCACACTCGAGCACAGTGGGCATTTATGGCACTATATCAGAGGTTCTCAAACTTTTGTACTGGTTACTCCTTTCACACAGCAAGCCTCTGAGTGCGACCTCCCCTTGTAAATTAAAAACACTTTTTAAATATATTTAACACCCTTATAAATTCTGGAGGCAAAGCAGGGTTTGGGGTGGAGACTGACAGCTCACGACCCCCCACCTAATAACTTCCTGACCTCCAGTTTGAGAACCCCGGCCTTATATCAGTGGCGTTCATTAACAATGATAACAAATGCAAACTTCCTGTAAGAATGAGCGTGGCCTATGCTGGGTGCTGGACCCTTCCCCTCCTCACGGTAGATCCTTTTAATCCATGTGCTCTCCTGCTGCACCTGAGGTGTGATCCTGCAGAAACCTTTGTCCTCTCATACCACCCCTTTTTGGGCAGGGCAATATGAAGTTGGGTTGCGGGTGTACCTTTTTGTAGGCCCCTCATTTTTATAATCCCAGCCAGAGGCGTATCAGCTTTTGTCACAGAATAACACTCAGAATCTTTTGAGGGTATGAAGCCACTTGGCTCAATTTCCTGCCGGAACATCTGCCCCCAAGGCAGAGTTCCTCAGCAACGTGCCTCACTTTCCTCACAGGGGCCTCCGAAGCATGTGTACCGGGTGCTGCAGTGCCAGGAAGAAGAGCTCACTCAGATGGTTTCCACTATGTCAGATGGATGGCGCTTTGAGCAGGTAGAGTAGGATGTGTGGGCTAGAGAAGAGACAGGGAACGTGCTCGAACACCAAGGCACCAGAATACACCACTTCCCCTGTGGTATTGTTTACTCACCAGGTACAATGCCAGTAGAGCCAGTGGTGAGCTGGAGCTGGTTTGCTGGAACCGGTTGTTAAAGTTAGAAGCCCTTTTAGAAGTGGCTCTCCCATGAGGGACAACTGGTTCTCAAAGGGCTTCTAAATTTAACAAGTGGCCAAAAACTGAACTTCCTGCTCAGGCCCAGGGAGGCGGAGGTGAGCTGGGGCGGGGGGGGGGGGGGGGGGGGGCGTGAGGAAGGCCGCCTGCGCTGCAGCAGGTAACCCAGGGGGCGCGCAGAGGAACCGCTCCCCGTCCCAGCTCACCTCCGCCTCCTTGGGCCTGAGCGCAAAGCCGCCGCCTGCTTCTCAGCCCTCCCAGGCTTCCTGCCGATCAGCTGATTCGCAGGAAGTGGGAGGGGTGGCGAAGGAGGGCGGCGTGTTCAGGGGAGGAGGCGGAGTGGAGGTGAGCTGGGGCCAGGCGGGGAGCTGCAGGTGGGTGCTCTGCACCCACCAAATTTTCCCCGTGGATGCTCCAGCCCCAGAGCACTCACGGAGTCGGTGCCTAAGGTGCCACTTTTGATGTGATCATTGGGGGTGCAGCTGCTCCCCCTGCTTCCCCCCTAGCTTCGCTACCCCGCCCCTAGGAGCCAGAGGGACCTGCCGGATGCTTCCTGGGAGCCACCCCAGGTAAGTACCGCCGGGACTCCCCACCTTGCCCCCCGGCAGGTCCCTCTGGCTCTTAGGGGCGGGGCGGGGTGGGCACCCACTACTGTGGCCAACGATACCATCGTGCCCGGTTCTGAGGGCAGTCCGGAGACAGGGGAGGGGGGTGGATGGGGCAGGGGTCCCGGGGGGGCGGGCACGGGCCACAACCCCCTCGTGGGGAGAGGGGGGAACTGGTAAGATTTTGGCAGCTCATCACTGAGTCGATCTCATTTCTCTGCCACCTCTTCTCTGGGGAGCCTGAAGGAATCTGAGTGAGGTTACAGTTCTTTGTGTACAGCAGCTCCACCCGCAGGTCTCTGTGTCACAGCCTCTGTTTAGTCCTCAGTCCCTCTGGTTTCTTGATGGGAGTAGCACATAAGTATCTGACTCCATGCTCCCTAAGGGCGTTGTTTATATCCCTGTTCCCAGTGAGAAGTGGACGTGTAGCAAAGCATGTGTGAGATCTTTGACTTTGTTCCTTTTGTGATTTCCAGTTGGTGAATATCGGGTCATCCTATAACTATGGGAATGAGGACCAGACAGAGTTCCTGTGCGTGGTCTCCAAAGAGCTGTACAACTCACCCAATGGTCTGAGCTCTGAGCCTAGCCACAAAGCCAAGGTGAGACCAACCTGCACTTCACCGTCCGTGTTAATGGCTTATCTTCATCACCATAAGAGCCTCTTCTCTGTTTCCTCCCTCCCCCTCAGCGGTGAGCTAACCAGGTGGTGAAATGTCATGGCCTGTCCCTTTGTTCAGAGTCATAAAGTGCTACCTCCTAATGAACAGGACCTTGTGTGTGTGGCAAATCACTATAACAAGGTACCTCTGTCCTTCTTGTGCCTCCCCAGTCTGCCTCCTCATCTCCTACCCACGCTGAGTGTGTCACTATCATCAGACCCATCAGTGTGTGAATACCCAGAATGCTTTGCAGTGGGTACCTTTGTTTGCTGACTAGAGCACCATATCCTCTTTCTGGAGAGCGAGGAACGCTTTCTCCACTGAGTTGTGGTGTGTGGAAATGGGAGGCACCCTCCTCACCTTCAGGCCAGAGAGGGAGGTGAGAAACTCCCTTGGGGTATGCTTTCTTGGTAGACACAGAACATGGGAAGGACCAAAATCCATCAGTCCCTGACAACCCTCTGCATTTCTATGTGGGGAGACGTACCTGCCTGATTCCCATGGGCAATCTCCGGTCAGGGTTCCAGAGAGAGCCTGAATTTCTCTGAACCCTAAAGGTCTTCAGGCCGTTCCTCCCTATATCCAAATCTGGCCGCTGCTTTGAGCCCTTGCGCATGAACAAGAATCACCATGGCAGGTCTTGCAAGTGTCTCCGATCTTTCTTCCCTTTGTACTGCACGCTGGGCCGCAGAGCACAGAGGAGGATCCAGAGGAGGAAGAGCAGGAGCAGGAGGAGGAGGAGGCAGAGGAGAAAGGTGCATCAAATCCCTGAGGAAAATGATAATAATAAAAACCCAACCATAAAGCCGTCCGTTCCCGTCTGGTGAGAGTCCACACAGCTAGTGTCAGGGAAGCACTAGGGAAGGGGCTGAGGGAACCACTCCAGGGAGCAGGGGATGCAGTGGGGCTGAGGTCACAGTGGTAGAGGTGGGAGATCTATTACACATGGCTGCTACTTTATATTTAACTTATTGTTTTTTTTATTTTTATTTGCAGCAAATTAATCTACTCGGGATTCTGCTAATTCTTTCTCCTGTCCAGATTCCCTCTCCTGCTCCCTTCCCGCCCATGGGGTTCTTGTCACCTCTCTCCTACTTCCTCCCTTCCACACAGTTCTTTCCCCAAGAATCCCTCCCTCCACTCCCCTCTTCCCTCTCTCTCTCTCTCTCTCTCTCTCTCCTCGTGCACCTGGTTTCCTGCCTCCCCTGTCACCTTCCACTTCTGGGGTCCTGTGTGCTCCCTGCTCAGGATCCTGTCTCCTCCTGCTCCTCACTCTTCCTCCTCTGCAGGTGTGTTACCTGTCTGCACTCTCAGATATGACTCTGAGCTCTGCATGAGTGACTCTCATCGCCTCCCCTCTTATGGATCTGGCCCTGGTTTGTAGGTCTTTGGTGGGGGCAGGGAGTGGTTGATTCTTTCCTTACTCTGTGCTTTTCTGATTCTTTTTGTGTGTGTCTTACTTTTTAAGCAGGCCTTACAGTTCTGGACTAGAGGCTCTGGTAGCAGAAGGAAGAGTAAAGCTGTGAGACATTGAGAGGGATGGGAACAAGGGCAAGGAAGATAGATGGGGAGCTGGGGAGAATGCTGTATTTCTGCCTGGCATATGTGAACACAGGACTTTTCCCCAGAAGCTACTGTTTAATCCTCCTCTTGATAGATGAAAGAATATTTTGCATGAGGATTTCCATATATTTCCCTGCCTTTAAAAGCAACCTTTGCCAGGTGGGCGTTTCCCAACAGATTCTGACAGGGTAAGCGTTCTGGGGATGAAAATAGAAACTAGGCAGCTCTGTGTGAAGTGTGCCCCAATTTTTGGCAGAGAGAAAGAGAACTTGGGCTCGCTGCCCTAGTTGTGTGGTGAAGGGGGTGAGGAGGCCTGAGAAAGGGCCTTGCTTCAATCTTTTTAGGGTGTTTACAGGATTTGTGCTAAATTGGGGGTTCCTGAACCCCTCTTCCCACACCCCTTAGATTAGGGGGAGTCATTGGTTCTCTGGTATTTGCCAGGCTCTCTCCATCCCTCTGTTTAGGGGTCTCTCTGCCCTTAGCTGTGGGGCCTGAGAATTATACTGAGTCAGTATATTTTACTCACATGGATTTTCCTTCCTCTCTCTTTCTCTCCCTCCCTCCTTTTTCATGTCTCTTTCTTTTCTGTTCTCTCATCTCCTGTCACTTTGCTTTTCCTCTTCCTCTCGATTTGTGTTGCTCTCCCTCTCTCCTCCATGCTTGATTTCTCTCTGCCTTTGGTTTTGTTCTTTGTCTCTCTCTCGTTTTCTAGTTGTTACAAGCCAGAGGCCTCAGGATGTGATACCGACGATCAACTCCAGCCTTTTAATTTCCATTTAAAATCTTTATTTTTGTACTGTAGTTTATGGCAGCCCTCTGGGGGAAAGCGTCGCAGCGACTCCACTCCTCACCCTCAACTTGTTGCCTTTGTTTTTAAAGTTCTGTTTTGGAATATCGTTTCTGAAGCTCACACTCGCATCCCCCCGAGAAAGGCAGATACCCCCGTCTTTGTGTCTGACTTGCTGCAGGGGATGTAATCCACACCCTGCAATCTCCCCAGGCCCACAGGATTTCCCTTCCTTAGAGTCACAGTCAGTGCTTAATTTGTGCTAGGGCTGAGCCCCGGCATCTCTAGGCTTGGCAGTTCATAGCCCCGGCACCTTTGGATTTGCCGCATCAGTTTTGAAAGTAAATCATTGCTTGAGCCCCGGCACCTCTTTCACTCTAAATTAAGCACTGGTCACAGTGACCCCTGCTGGGGAGGACAGAACTCAGCAGCTACACGCTTCCTTCCTACCCCGACCTGCTGACTAGATTCAGGCCTGTGTGTCTGATTCACTGTCAGAGCCACTGTTGGGGAGGGCAGTTGAGCTGTGCTTGTCACCAGGGGGCAAATGGGGAATCCCTGCCTCTCTCCGGATAGCCTCTGTGCTTAGCACAAGGAGTAAAGGGGCAGCCTTGATCCTTTGCTGGGTAATACACACACAGAGGCCCTGCAGGGAGAGGTTTAATTTCAATGGGGGTGAAAGAGGCAGGAGTACGGCATGGCATACCTGGCTTCTGATGTAGCTTCTGACTGTTCTAGGAAGGAGATGCCTGCCAGGGCTTCTGGGCATGGGGTGTTTCTGCGGTGTCTGAGGATGCTGTGTTATAACTCCTGAATAAATGTCACTGTCCATTACTGGCTGTCTCCTCTCCTTTTTGCCAGAGCACTTTGGTGCTTGTGGGAAGGACCCGAGAGCTTGGGTTGAGGCCTCAGATTAACTGACATTAGCACGCATCCACTCAGGGCTAGTCTTCCTTCCCCACCCCTTTGTTCAGGAACAGCAGGTGCGGCAGGATGTGCGTGTGAGTGGAGTCTCTGTACCCAGCACTCTGTCGGCCAGGAGACTTATGGGTCCCAGTGGAATGATGCTGGGCTAAGGAAGCCATTTCCATTGCTCACGCGGCCCAGGATAAAATTCATAAACACGCATGAAACAAAAGTTGCTTGCTGGGTGTAGCTCAGCCTGGAGGCTTGGCCCTGGCCTGGGCTCCTGGTCACCTACTCTGACCCTAATGTACCTAAGTACTGATATTTATTGCATACGCATTGTCTTCCATTCTCAGGGGTGGAAGGGGATGTTCTCCTGGTTCCTGGCTAAAGTGACGGAGACATTCCCACAGTCCCAGGGAGCCTGGCTGGGCCTCCCTTTTCTGCCTGTAGTTCCCCAAGTGTGTATAGCAGGGCTGATGGGGGAACTTCTTTCTGTTGCAGTTCACACCACAGTGATGGGCACTGTATAAGCACCCACACAGATTACAGCTGGTTCATGCTGTCCCCAGGCTGTAGCTGAGAGGGAGGTGTTGGTCTCTTTTTGAGGTTCTCTAATCTGGTCTTATCAAGTTGCTTCGTATGGAATTCTAGGTTGGCAGACACATTCTCAACCCAGAGAGAGTTAAACAGAGAGAAAATTGCAGAGCAAA
Source organism: Lepidochelys kempii (assembly GCF_965140285.1). NCBI lineage: Eukaryota > Metazoa > Chordata > Testudines > Cheloniidae > Lepidochelys > Lepidochelys kempii. Next base: position 257,960,818 of record NC_136380.1, read on the forward strand.
AAAGTAATTATTTTTATTCCCAATTCCAGACATTGGCCCATAATATTTCTTTATAAATACATAGCCATCACCATCTAAAATACTTTGCTTGCTGCCTTCTCCCCTCACTTGCTAGCAACAGAGAATGGAAGTGAAGGAAGATCTTTTGTGTTAAAGGTATTAAATGAATTCAAGGGAGCGGGTAGGAGGTTGCACAGATGTTATGTACTCAGTGGCCAAGAATTGTGCCTGGAGGGAGTCCAATTGCAGCATAAAATGATGGTGAAATTACAGCACCAAGGCAGTGACATGTACTTGGGAAAAGTGATGGATCATGTCTTGGAGGCTGTAATAGACAAATAATTGCCCTGTTGAACCTAACTACACCCTCTAGCTAAAGAAAGAAGCAATTATAGAGATGGGAGAGGAGGAGGCGTGGGGGGAGGAGAAGAATGAATGGCAGGGAAGGAGAGAGAGATGGATTGATATCACAGTTACTGGAATCTCGTTTCTATCTACATCAGTCAGATTTTCTTGCAGCAAATGTTCCAGTGTTGGGACTGGGGATGAATCATGTAGTTCATGTAAAGTTAGTCTCCCCCATGCTCCTGTCCAGAAAGCATCTGCTCAGGGCCCCCATCTTTCCATCCTCCCTCCCCTCAATGCACCAGAGACCTTTGTGTGCCTGGCCTTAATACAAGACGGGGCATTTCTTGGAGAGGGTGGAGGGGCTTCCCACTTGTCCTCACATACCCCCAGGGGAAGATTTACTTTCACCCCATCCCAAAACATAATCTCTGTCTTTCTTAACACTCTGGAGACAAGTGATCAATGTCAGGAACAGGTAACAGAGCAGCCTGTGCCTAGTGGGGAAGGCACAGGGGGACATCCCTCAGCTCATTGTCTGTTTCATCCAGCCTAGCACCCTGGTGATCCTGGTGTAGACCCCGTAAGTATCTGGACGTGCGCAACCCAGCCCCCAGCTCACCAGGCCAGCCAGGAACCACCTGCCACTGGGCTCCTTGCAGACAAGGGGACCTCCGGAATCACCCTAGAGACAGAAGGAAACAAAGAACCATCAGAACACTAAAGTGATGGGGGTGGAGCATGATGAAGAACTAGCACGTACTTTGAGAATACATTTCCTCTACTTCCTCTCATCTTCAGGCTGCAATTCAACCCCTCCATCCCATTGCCCAAGGCCTCAGCAGCACCCCCAATGGAGCTAAGTATCTCAGGCAGATGAGTGTAGGACAGAATCAGAAACCCAAGACTTCTAAGAAAAGGTATTGGCCACTAGCACATCCTCGGCCATGTGTCCCCTTCCCCAATAAGTCTCTTGCTTATTCTTCTAGTCAGTGGAAGGGCCTCAGGAGGAAACAGGCTGGAGCAAGTCTAGGGAGGGCTTTGCCAATTGTAAATTTGAACTGGATCCTAAAATTAATGGAGTGCCAGTGGAATTCCCCGGGGATGAAGGGTAATGTAGGAGCAGGCAGAGAGCAGCAGCACCAATCAGCACATGCTGGGGTGGGGTGAGTTATGGGAACAGTCTTCAGGTAGATGACGGGGAAGTTGCTTGGAGTAGGAAAGCAGAGGAGTGGCTGAAGAGGACGTAATGGCCTGAAAAGGGAAAATCCAATCTATATTGTCACCAGCATTCCTGACTATGGGGAGGACCAGCAGGAGGAAGTGGATAATCTTCCCTATGGAGCTGTGTGTGGCTCCACCAAGGTTCCAGCACTATGTGGAGCTCATGGGAGACTGGATATAATCCTAAGAAACTGAAAAGTTTCTGTGTTTGCACCGGAGGATAAGCATGAGCAGGATGTGACCTGCAGTTGGGGCAAGAAGGTCTTTCTTCTAACCTCTTGGAATCAATATACACCTTATTCAAAGCTATAGCACATGTTCAGGGAAAAAAAGACCCCTCCCCAGCCCTCATCCATTGCTGGATGATCCCCCTTTAAGGTGGAAGTGTCCCACATCTCCTCTGTCACCTGGCAGGCATCCTTCTTGCCCTTGCGGTAGCCGGCACAAAGCATTCTGGGAGAGATCTGGTAGTGATAGGCCACACTGCAGATGTCCTGCTGGATCAGCTGCACATCCACCTTCTGTAGGATGTTACTCAGTTGCCCTAGGTATGGAACAAGAACAGTGGGTCAGTAACAGCAGAGCTCCCTGCCTCTTCTTGTTATCCCCAGACCACAGCCACATCTCACCTCTCTCTGTCTCCAGTTCATGGAAAGAGCTGCCACTTGGATCACCATCTTGTCCTCCACTTGCATCACATCTTCCCCCCTCCCCTAATCCTTACCTTAGCTTCTCACCTTTTACTTCTCACTTCACCCACAAGGCTCTACACAACTGATCCCTATTCAGCATTACCCTGCAGCTCTTTGCACCAGCAGGGCAGGAGGGGAGTAGAGCTGTTGGGTCGCCCTCAAAGTTATATAAGTATGATAGAATTATAATTATGTAGTAGTAGAAATAAAGATAGACAAAAGACTATATAGGTATGGTAAAAAGGTATGAACATCAGTTCCATGCTGTTGAATTTTGGCTAAGATCAAGTGTAGTATCTGTTCTTATCAGTTTAATATCTGATATGTCCTCTATCTGAGGACTATATATTAAATGGATTTTTGGAACAGGGAGATGGAATAGGAGCCTTGAACTCTGTACCATTTTTTATTTCAACATTATCTTAATAAAATTATTAAATCTCTTCTTATTTCACTCTGTAACAAATGCAAGGCCAAAGTGCTAATTATTTCAGGCTGGTACAGGACAAAGAGACTGTGCTGGAAAGTGATAAGAACTTTGAGGAAACAATGCTGTTCTTCAAAACAACACCCTGATGCTCTTCCCCCGCGGGGGTCCCTTGTCATGCCTATGTAAATCTTGGTATCCAAAGAGGGAAAAATAGATAGTGGGATAAAACTTGTTAAATGAATCAAGATTCATAGATTGTGTTGTTAAGTAAAATAATGAATGATGAGTGCATGGAATTGAGAGCCTGAAGCAGGGAAATAATTGGTTAGTAAATGGTGCCAGCCTAATCCTAAGAATTTCAACCTTGATATCGATGGGCCGAAGAATATGCAAAGTGGAGATAACCGGATGACCCCCCAGAGGGCGAACCGGAATCCACCCAAAACGCATCAAGGAAGAACGAGAAGATAACACCTCGCCGTCATGGAGCCGTCATGGATGTACCACCTGCTGATTGAGCTGATTGATGGTCATCTCAATTGTAAATTCAGCATGATGAAGCAACTTCCATAGACTTGTATTGAACCAGAGACCTATAAAAATTGGGTCCAGGGACTGTGTTCTTTGAGTCTGGTTCTACGACCACCCTCCAGGAGCATCGGATGCGCATCTGACAATGACTCAGCTCCACTCTCGTGTCCAGGCCACCTGGCCAGTGACTTGGCACGAGCAACATCTAGGCTGGTGACTATAACAACCTTTATGTAGAACCTGTGTGTGAATGTCTGTGTGTGTGAATGGATCTATATAGAAATTGCATATAGGAATATTTTGTTGTATTTACAATAAATGTGGCAATTTGCCTTGTCCCTCTTACAAGATCCTGTTGGTATCATTTTTATTAGTGTAACAGAGCTATCTGGAGGATGACAATTCCATTTTGCAGCAACTTGTTGCGCTTTCAGAACTTGTTTTCGTCCCACAGTGGATTGAAAACATGGCCTTCTGAACATCCCCATGAAAACAGAATTGTGTTGAACTGTCCGGTTTTGGATCCAAACCAAAACTTTTCAATTCAGGAAGTAGCGTGGGTATGTGGCACTGGCTAGGGAGCTGGGAGACTCAGGTTCAAGTCCCTGTCCTCTCTGATTCAGAGCAGAGGTTTTCATCCCAGATCTCTCTGAATAAGGCAGAATCTTTCTGATGAAAACTTCATCCAAACTGCTAAGTCTCCATGACTGTCCCAACCAGCTCTATGAGGGGAACAGGAGGCCAGGGCCGGTGCAAGGATGTTTCGCGCCCTAGGCAAAACTTCCACCTTGCTCCTGCTATCCCCCTCCCCTGTTACTTGCTGCAGGCGGCCCCCCACCCCTGACCCCAGCTCACCTCCACTCCACCGCCTCCTCGGAGCGCACTTTTGGCCGCCCCCAACCACTTGGCGGCTTAGGCAGCTGCCTAGTTTGCCTAGTGGTTGCACCAGCCCTGCAGGAGGCACATGGGCAATACTGTATGAGTGCAGCAGGCTGTAGTGACCCTCCCACCAGGGGCACAAGTTAGGACAGCCCTCAGGGGCTGCACTGGCTCCTGCAGCTGCTGATCGGAGGAAGTTCAAGCTGCAGCCCCTCCATCTGTCTGATGGTGCCTTATCCCTGCACAAGTGCAGGGCTATATCTGGGCCCAGTGTTGTCCCCGCAGCCAGCTCTGATCTTCTCAGGCCTCTCTCGTTATTGCGCTTTGGCTCCTTTTCTTGACCTCAGCTCCACACCTTCTCTCATGCCATCCCTTGTGTTCCAAGTCTGGAACATCTCTAGCCTTTTTGTCTGCCAAGAGAGCTCCTGCTCCTCCTTGCCCACTTCTTTCACAAAGCTGTCCAGCATTGATCTTCATGACAATATTGCCCTGGGAATTCTTTCTCCATGTTTCATACTTACCTGTCTGAATTAAACACTAAGCTCATTGGCAGGGCACTGCAACTGAAACCTGATATAACTGGGTTCAACACTCCCAAAGGAGTTGTACCAGTCTACAACAGGTTAGAATTTGGACCCTTTTCATCAGTCAGAGAATTATAGCTATTATATGGACGGAACCTGTCACTGTAGGTCATTTAGCCCAGTTCCCTGCCAGGGTAGGATTCTTCCTTACTATACTTTTACTAGTGCTTTGTCCAGTGTAGTTTTAAATGACCTAGGTTGAGGAGGGGTGACACCTGATTTTGGGTGCCTCCATATTTGGGATGCTCAACGTCTTGAAGGGGCCTGATTTTCAGAGGGCAGGAGCTCAGCTCTTTCTGACAGTCAGGGGCACCAGCCACTTTTGGCTTCTACTGCTTCCCTTGGGAGACTATGTTGTTGTGTGTGTAATACACCATGCACACATATAGCTCCCCGTAAAGAATTATAGCTACAAAAATCCTTCATGCTCCCTTCACTTGCTGACAAAGACCCTTCTCTAGGTCTTTGGACCCAACGCCTCCAGCTGAGAGCTGTCCCAGAGCAGTGCACCTTCCCATCCCAGTCCTCCCAGGATGACCCATACTGTCATGAGTTTGTCCTAGGTCCTGCAAGCCCAGACAGTTAAAATCTCTCATCTTTTGGGGGACTCGTGCTAGTCTGTCTTCATGCTGTGATGTTACATCCATATGTGATAATTCTGCATGATGCAATATGATGATCCACTAGGGAGAGCTGGAGGCACTATTAGGGTAGATTGCAGTTGCAGTAGGTAAAGGGGGAAAGGGCACTGACATATCAAAGCTTTCCATTATCTTTCAAGGAGCTTGGAACTGCAACATTCTCTGACTTTTGTTTGAGGGACCCCGCGTCAGATTCTTGCCAAGAACATTATGCCACACTGAAGCAACCAAGCCCTGAGGTGAGCCTCCTAGCGTCACAACAGAATTTATTTATTTGGGAGGAGATTTTCAAAGGCAGAAAGAGTAATTAGCCCAACTTTTCATGGGAGCTGGGTGTCTAACTACCTTTGAAAAATCCCCCCTTCCTCCCCCCGTAAATCCTGGAAGAAAGGTGGATCCTAACAAGAGCAGCAAACATCCTGCATGTACCTCCTTCCTTGAGAGCCCCCCATCCAGTGATCCAGCAACGGAGGCCAGGTTCAAAGAGGTGGGAGTGGGCGGGCAAGCAGATGGGCTGAATGAAGGACGAGTTGATAACTGGGTGGTCAAGCTGGAGCAGGGCCACGTCGTAGTCGTGGCTGTCCTCCTCATAATATGGGTGCAGGAGGAGGCGGCTCACCTTGAAGGACACCTCATTCTGGCTGCTGACATTCTGAAAGTACTTGCCCAGGTAGACAGTCCAGATGGATGGGGAAGCCAATCTACTGGGGGCAAAGGGAGAAAAAGTGTGTCAGTGTTAGAGAGACAGGTGGGGCGTGCAGCACAAAAAGGGAGAGTGAGAAATTGGGGGAAATGAAGGAGAGTGAGGGAAGTGAGGAGAAGGCTGGAAAATCAGAGAGACAACGGACCGGCAAAGGAAAGGAAGGGAGCATGGGGGAAGTGACAGCTCTGTGAAAAGGTCAGAGAGGGAGGGATGTAAAGGAGGGGAAAGACATAGCTGAGGGCTGGTCTACACTGAAAACGTAGGTCAACCTAGCTACGTCGCTCAGCAGTGTGAAAAATTCACACCCCTGAGAGACATAGGTAAGCCAACCTAAGCCCCAGTGTAGACAGCGCTAACTCAATGGAAGAATTCTTCTGTCAACCTAACTAGGATTTACTGCAGTGATGGAAGAACCCCTTCTGTCACTGTAGTGTCTACACTCCAGTGGTGCAGACATACCCTTCGGTTGAGCAAGGGTACATTACAAGGAGGAACAGCCCTAAATGGGAGCATAGATTAAATAGCACATACCTCCTACTGGGAAAAGCCAAGAGAGGTGGGGATTGGAGGTGGAGCAGTGGAGATGTTTAGATAGATTAGCTAGCATGCCTAAGGGGATGGGAGAGGGGAGAGCATGTTGCAAGTGGGAGGGTGAAGGGCAGAGAAGAAAACACAGTGGAGAAGACTGGGGAAAAAAAACTGTAAGAGGCCTATTGTTTGGACACACGGTCCCTTCCACCTCTGTGCCTTCTCCCACGCTGCCCCTAATGCATGGGAAATACTCCCTGACAAACGCTCCAAACAGCTGCTACCTTCAGGGCCGGCTCAAGGCACCAGCGTTCCAAGCAGGTGCTTGGGGCAGTAGTTAGAAAGGGGCGGCAGTGTTTCCACGGCGGCGGCAATTCGGCGGCAGCTCCTCTGTCTCGCCGGCCACGGCAGCAATTCGGCGGCAGCTTCTCCCTTTTGGCATCCGCGGCTGCAGTTTTTTTCACCGCTTGGAGCAGTGAAACCTGTAGAGCCGGCCCTGGCCACCTCATCCTCCAACAAATCCCTCCTTAAGGTTCATCTCTGCCATGATGCCTCTGAACCCCAGCCTGCTGGTCCTAGCTGGGCGCATGCCCAACTGTAACTATTCCTCTTCCCCTTTTCTTCCTCCCTACCTCTAACCCCAGGACAAAATAATAATAGTAATAAAAACAAGCCCCACCCTACAAAATACATAACTAGCAAAGCGGTGCTAGTGTTCCACCAGATCCATCTGCTGGACTGTTGTAGCCATTTCCTCTACCCTTCGTCTGTGTGTGTCTCCGGATGGTAAGCTCCTCTGGGCAGGGATTTTCTCTCTTCGGTGCTTGCCCAAGTTCCCAGCAAAATGGAGCTCCGATTCTAATTAAGGCCTTTGCGGACTACCATATATAATTATTTACTACGAGTCACCTCTAGAGGGCTGTGACATGAGTGACAGCAAAGCTTGAGGCCCACTTTAAATGAGAAAAAAGAAAAGGAGGACTTGTGGCACCTTAGAGACTAACCAATTTATTTGAGCATAAAAGCTTTCGTGAGCTACAGCTCACTTCATTGGATGCATGTAGCTCACGAAAGCTTATGCTCAAATAAATTGGTTAGTCTCTAAGGTGCCACAAGCACTCCTTTTCTTTTTGCGAATACAGACTAACACGGCTGCTACTCTGAAACCTTTAAATGAGAAGATGGGGTTGCAAGTCATCACTGGCCTAACACCTATCGGGTGAGGGGCCAATGTGCTGGTAGCTTGAGCTCCACCAATGCTCTCACCACATAAAGCTAGGCTGGGCTTCCCCCTGTGAGTCCCCATTTACTCTTTTTTCGCATGAAGGAGAAAAGTCCAATTGTGTATGTTTTTAGGGTTCATGACCATTGTGGAACCAGAGCCAAGCACAGAGCGGATGGGAGCTATGCAAGCTTCCCTCCCCTCTATGCCTTCCCAGAGCACCTCAGCACCTCCCTGCTACCACAATCTTGCCCTCATACACACACATCTCCAGCAGGGCTTCCCAGGCCTGACTTCCTTGTTCCAGCTCTGAGCCACTACCGTCAATGGTTCCGAAGTGAGTGGCCATTCTGTGACGTGGTTCCAAGTTGATTTAGGCTGAGACCCAACCGGCTTTGATGTGAAAGCAGTCTGAACTCGGTCTCCTCCACAGCGCTCTTCCCTCACCATTTACCTGTCATCCTGGAAGCAGTGAGCAGCCGAGACCACCCACCGATCGGCAATCAGCGTTCCACCACAAATATGGCTCCCGCGGACCTGAAGGCTAGCCTGCCATGGCCATTCCCCTTCTACAGAATTGGCGCCACCCACAATCCGGTTCAGAGGGGCCTGCCATCCACAGTCTAAGGAGAGGAAGACATAGGAAGACAAGGAGCAAAGACATCAAGTCTGCCCTTCCCCTTTGCTTTACTGACTTTCCAGTCTGCCATTTACACCATTTATACCCTTGGCCATTTACACCCTGCCTGGCACTGGCTGGAGCCATTTTATAGCATGTCAGGGCTGAGATGACTGAAAATTCCAGTGTGAGGTTTTTCCCTATTATTAACACAGGTGAACCCTGCACCACCTTTCCCACACGCTTGAGCTCAGTCAGCAGCAGCTGGGACACCCGTGCTGTGAGCCTCCTCTCAGCAGTGCCCGGTCTGTGCCAGTCAGTGTTCTGTTAATGTGAGCTTCCTCGGAGCAGCATCCCACTACTGGCAACCAGGACTCCAGCAGTGCAAACCAGGGCTCTGGTAGAGCGAGGTTCCTCACAGCAGGGCCCAGCCAGCACTGTTCTTAACTCCAGGAGTGGGAGCTTCCCCCTGGCAATGCCTAGGAGAGTGCCCTCCCTTCTCACTCCTCACCACAGTGCTTCTCATCAGACGAGTCCTTGCAGTCAGTGGTGGAGTCGCACTGAGGGTTGGGTTTCTTCACGCAGCTCCTGTCTGCACACTGGTAAGTGAAAGGCCCGCAGGGGACTCCTGGAAAGATGAAGTTGGTTGGGGGAGTAAAGGGGAGAGACTTGAATGAGGGTTGGGGGATTTCAGTGGAGAGCATGGGGCAGCCAAAAAACTCCACGTCAACCTTCTGCCTGGGTGAACCCCTAGATTAATGGGTGGGAGTTCCCTCAGTAATACCCCTGTATTAGCTGGTAGGTTAAGAGAGAGAATGTTACTAGCTGTACTTTGGTGTTAGCTGGTAGCAGGGTCCTGATCTGGGACTCAGCACAGGAATTTTATCAGTAGCTTATTAGAGAGACAAGGTGGGTGAGGTAACATCTTTGATTGGACCAACTTCTCACCAACAAAAGCTGGTCCAATAAAAGCTATTACCTCACCTCCCTTGTCCCTCTAAAATCCGGGTATTGACACGGCTACAACAACACTGCCTGCATTGTTAGCTGATAGGGGGAAATTTATCGCTACCCAGCAGTCTCCCCTCCCTACCTTCATTGCACTGCTCCTCGTCACTCCCGTTGACACAGTCCAGGTGTTGGTCGCAGACCTTGGTGAACTCTATGCAAGTGCTGTCCTCCTGACACTGGAATTTCGCCGAGCACACTAAGACCAAAGCACCCGGAAGAAACGGGTGGGATTCAGAAAAGCAAGGCAAAGGGAAAGAGTGGGTCTCTTATCCCTCAGCAATACCCACCACTAGTCACAAGGGGGCTTCAACTGGAAACACCATGTGGTAGAGGAGAAAGGGACTTTGGGTATGTCTGCACTGCAGCTGGCAGCAAGCCTCCTCACCTGGGCGGGGCAGTCAGACTCACGCTAGTGGGGCTCGAGCTAACTGTAAATAGCAGTGGGAACGTTGTGGCTCCAGCAGAGACTCAGGCTGGCGCCCCGAGCTCAGACCCAGGGATCACGTGGGCGTGAGAGCCTGATCGGCAACATCCACACCGCTACTGTTAGCACCCGAGCTCGGCCCCGCTAGCGCGAGTCTGTCTACCCAGGCTGAGAGGCCCACGTGGTGTGAGCGTTAAGAGACCAGCCCATTTTGCCTCTGGAGTCCTGGCATCAAATATAGGACAAGTCATGTGTGAAATGAATTGGGCGGGTGGGGAGGGGGACACTCAGCCTTGTCACATATTGTGCCCATCACACAGCCCCGTTTTTGGCAAAACTGGCCAGCTTTGTTTAAGAGAGACTAAGGGAGTACACGAGAATTTAGGTGTATCAGCAGAGCACCGATGTGGTATAGCGAACAGAGCACACCAGAAAGGTGCTGTGGGTCAGGACTGTAGTGCGTGGACAGAGCTCTAGGAGAGGCAACATGGACTTATGCACTGAGCAGAGGAAAGCAACAGAAAACAAAGTATGCATCTGATGAAGTGAGCTGTAGCTCACAAAAGCTTATGCTCAAATAAATTGGTTAGTCTCTAAGGTGCCACAAGTACTCCTTTTCTTTTTGCAAATACAGACTAACACAGCTGTTACTCTAAAAGAAAACAAAGAGTAGAAATACATGGGTAGCTTTTCATCATGGCAAAGGTTCCACAGAGTCAGCGATTACAAGGTCAGAAGAGACCGTTCTGATCATCTAGTCTGGCTTCCTGCATAAGACAGGCTACGGATTTTCACCCAGGGGCTCCTGCTTCAGGCTCAATAACTTATGGCTGAGCTCGAACCTATATTTTAGAAAGACGCCCCATCTTGATTTAAAGCAGGTTAATCACAGAATCATAGAAGAGTAGGGCTGGAAGGGACCTCGAGAGGTCACCAAGTCCAGCCCCCTGACAGGTGTTTGTCCAGCCTGTTCTTAAAAACCTCCACAACCTCCTTTGGAAGCCTGTTCCAGAGCTTAACTACCCTTATAGATAGAAAGTTTTTCCTAATATCTAAATCTCCCTTGCTGCAGATTAAGCCCATTTATTCTTGTCCTGCCTTGAGTGAACATGGAAAACAATGGAAACAATTGATCCCCGTCCTCTGTATAACAGCCCTTAACACATCTGAAAACTCTTTTTAGGTTCCCACTCAGTTTTCTTTTCTCTCCAGTTTTTTTAACCTTCTTTCACAGGTCAGGTTTTCTAAACTTTTTCTAATTTTTGTTGCTCTCCTCTGGATTTTCTCCAGTTTGTCCACATCTTCCCTAAAATGTGATGCCCAGAATTTGACCCAGCACTCCTGCTGAGGCCTCACCAGTGCCAAGTAGAATGGGACAATTATCTCCCATGTCTTACCTATAACACTCCCATTAATAGACCCCAGAATGATATTAGCCTTTTTTTCAGCTGCATCACATTGTTGATTGATATTCAATTTGTGATCCACCATAACCCTATGACAGTATAAGGGATACCATTCCTTTGGGGTCAGAGGCCTGCCGCTAGCTGACTGGCTGATTAGCCTCACCTGCTGCACCTGGGAAAAGAGCTGGACCGTAACTGGCTAAGCCTCAGAAAAGAGGGCAGCAGGAAATGGAGGGGTGAGATGGCCAGACCCTCCTGAAAGCTGAGGGGGCTGTGTGCTTAATACTTTCTGCTGGAGCAACTGTACAGAGGGGTTGCTCCAAAAACCAAATGGACAGAAGGGAGACTGTGTGAAGTCCTCCTATTCCTGAGGCTCTGAGGTAAGAGCCAGGAGAATGGGTTGTGGCACTTCCCGGTGTGAGGGATGGATTTGGGGAAGGGACTGCTTAGCCTTTGAAGGGGTTTTTGATTTGTTAAGGTGGCTTGAAATAAAAAACAACTAAACCTGCTGGAATCTGCTTCCCTGGATTCCTTGAGAGAGCTCAGACTGAATTACACTGGGGAGTGAACTAGCTCAGCAAGAGCAAAACCTGGCCTAGTGCTACCACCTAGGCAGCTAGTCCCCATTTTGTAGTTGTGCATTTGATTTTTCCCTTCCTACGTGAAGTCCTTTGCACATACCAACAAATGTAGTTCTGTGGCTTCTCTTTGAAGTCTGTTTTTAGAAGTTTTTTTTCCTGAGGAATGACTACTTTTAAATCTGTTATAGAATGTCCAGGGAGATTGAAGTCTTCTCCTACTGGCTTTTGTATGTTACCATTCCTGATGTCTGATTTGTGTCCATTTATTCTTTTGCATAGAGACTGTCCGGTTTGGCCAATGTACATGGCAGAGGGGCATTGCTGGCATGTGATGGCATATATCACATTAGTAGACTTGCAGGTGAATGAGCCCCTGATGGTGTGGCTGATGTGGTCGGGTCCTATGATGGTGTCGTTAGAGTAGATATGGAGACAGAGTAGGCAATGGGGTTTGTTACAGGGATTGGTTCCTGGGTTAGTGTTTCTGTGGTGGGGTGTGTAGTTACTGGTGAGTATTTGCTCCAGGTTGGGGGGCTGTCTGTAGGTGAGGACTGGCCTGCCTCCCAAGGTCTGTGAGAGTGAGGGATCATTTTCCAGGATAGGTTGTAGATCATTGATAATGTGCTGGAGAGGTTTTAGCTGGGGGCTGTTTGTGATGGCCAGTGGTGTTCTGTTGTTTTTCCTTGTTGGGCCTGTCCTGTACTAGGTGATTTCTGGGTACCCATCTCACTCTGTCAATCTGTTTCCTCAGTTCCTCAGGTGGGTATTGTAGCTTTAAGAATGCTTGATAAAGCTCTTGTAGGTGTTTGTCTCTGTCTGAGGGATTGGAGCAAATTTGGTTGTATCTTAGGGCTTGACTGTAGACAATGGATCATGTGATGTGTCCTGTATGGAAGCTGGAGGCATGTAGGTAAGTATAGCGTTCAGTAGGTTTCCGGTATAGGGTGGTGGTTATGTGACTGTCACTTATTTGCACTGTAGTGTCCAGGAAGTGGATCTCTTGTGTGGACTGGTCCAGGCTGAGGTTGATGGTGGGGTGGAAATTGTTGAAATCCAGGTGGAATTCTTCAAGGGCCTCCTTCCCGTGGGTCCATATGATGAAGATATCAATGTAGCGCAAGTAGAGGAGGGGCGCTAGGGGACGAGAGCTGAGGCAGTGTTCTAAGTCGACCATAAAAATGTTGGCATACTGTGGGGCCACGCGGGTACCCACACCAGTGCCACTGACTTGAAGGTATAATTTGTCCCCAAATCTGAAATGGTTGTGGGTGAGGACAAAGTCACAAAGCTCAGCCACCAAATGTGCCATGGATCTTGGGTAGCTAGTGCAAATTTAACACCATTAATTTGGGCTTGAATAGGGACTGGGAGCAGCTGGCTCACTACAAAAGCAATTTTCCCTCTTGGTATTGACACCTCATCAGGTATTGGAAGTGAACCACATCCACCCTGATTGAATTGGTCTTGTCAACACTGGTTCTCCACTTGTAAGATAACTCCCTTTTCTTCATGTGTCAGTATATTTATGTATGCATCTGTAATTTTCACTCCATGCATCTGACGAAGTGGGTTTTTTACCACGAAAGCTTATGCCCAAATAAATTGGTTAGTCTTTAAGGTGCTACCGGACTCCTCATTGATTTTGTGGATACAGACTAACACAGTTACCCCTCTGATACTTTGCACTTATCTTTATTGACTTTTATTTTGTTGAAATTGGACCAATCCTCCAATTTGGCAAGATCCTTCTGAATTCTAATCCTGTCCTCCAAAGTGCTTGCAACCCCTCCCAGCTTGGTGTCATCTGCAAACTTCCCACTCCATTATCCAAGCCATTAATGAAAATATTGAATAATACCAGATACAAGACTGACCCCTGTGGGACCCCACTAGAGACATACCCCCAGTTTGACTGCAGACCACTAATAACTACTCCTTGAGTACAGCCGTTCAATCCGTTGTGCACACGTCTTATAGTAAATTCATATTACCCTAGATGAGACTGTCATGTGGGACTGTGTCAAAAGCCTTACTAAAATCAAGATATACCATGTCCACAGCTTATCCACTAGGCCAGTAACCTTGTCAAGAAATAAATTAATTTGGTTTGGCATGATTTGTTCTTGACAAATCTATGCTGGCTATTCCTCATAATCCTATTATCCTCTAGGTGCTTACAAATTGATTTTTTAATAATGTGTTCCAGTATCTTTCCAGGTATTAAAGTTAGGCTGACTAGTCTATAATTCCTGGGATCCTCTTTTAGTCTTGTTCCCCCTTTTAAAGATAAGTACTATTTGCCCTTCTCCAGCCCTCTGGGACCTCACCTGTCCTCCATACATTCTCAAAGATAATTACTAACAGTTCTGAGATTACAGAACTAGCTGAAGCAATCACTTTAGAATGAATTTCATCAGGCCCTGCAGAAGAGAATGGCATGCCCAAGGTTCCATGCTAGGACTGGTGTTTAATATATTCATTAATAATTGAGGGAAAAGAGCGCAGTGAGGTGGCAACATTCGCAGCTGCTACAAAATTATTTTGGTTAGTCAAGACTAGAGAAGACTGCAGCAAATTTCAGAGGGCAGCTCATTAGCAGATTAAAGAAATTGTTAACAAATGCTCAGTAATGCATCTAGGAAGAAGAAACTTGATCTGTTTTAAATTCACTAACCATGCAAGAAAAAGTCTTGGATGTCACCTAACTAGCTTATTGAAAGCTTCCATTCCATGTACAGCCAGGCTCAAAGGGTATGTCTACACTGCATTGTAATCCCAGGTCGGTGGGACCTGGGCTTGTGGACTTGGTGTTACCAAGCCTGCGCTTGAGTGTCCACGCTGCATTGTAAACCTGGGCTTACAATTGCTGGACGCAGGTGTCTGAGCTGTGCTAATGTGTCCACACTGCACTACGCAGACATTCTGAATGGGGTCTGTGGCTTCAGCTGCATCTACACATCAAAATGACAGGGCCTGGATCTGAGTCACAGCAGGACTCAGACACTGAACCACCCCCCAGCATGGTCTTAAGACCCAGGTCCTGAGTGTTTTGCTGACCCAAGTCAGACTGATTTGTGTGTGGATGGAAGGGGGACTTGGCTGAAACCTGAGGTATAGCCTGGGCTTAGCATGCAGTGTGGACATACCCTAAAAAGACAAGCAAAGAGTCCGGATCTATCAGGAATAGGAATGAGAGTAATACTGAAAATATTCTAATGTTGTTCTATAAATCAAAGGTGCGTCTTCACTTGGAATACTGTACCCAGTCCTGGTTAGCCCATCTACAACAAAACTAGAAGACCACAAAGCCACTAGATTACATATCTTCAAATCCTTCCTTAAGCCCACCTTTGTCACACTGCCTGCAAAACACTCAACAGTGGCTCAGGCACTGGTAAGCACTGGCCACAGCACATGACATGTATTACGGTCGGCTCACTGTTACCTCGTGCTCCCCTTGCTGTTTGTTGCATCTACTTGTTGTCTTTTGTCTTATCATTAGATTATAAGTCCTTTGGGGGCAGGGACTGTCTGCTTGCTATGCTTGTGTGAACAGGCCCAAACTCAATGGGGCTGGGGCCTCCAGGCACTGCCTCCATATATTTATTATTTATGTAATAATTAACACAAGGAGTTCAGATGATTAGAGGCCTGGAAAAATCTGGAATAATAAAAACAGAGATTTAAAAGACTAGGGCTGTTTACTTTAGAGATGAGATGAAAAGGAGGGGGCTTGACAGGCACACAGGACAATGAACGTGGTAGAGAAGGTAAATTGGGCTGCTTCTTTTTATCCATTTTAATAATACAACGACACAGAGACATTGAATGAAACTGAAATGCAGCACATTTGGAACTGAAAAAGGAAATACTGTCTTTTTACAGCCAACTCATAATTAGCCTGTGGAACTCACAGCCACAAGATATCAGAGGCCAAGAACTCACAGACTTTAAGGCCGGAAGGGGCCATCAGGATCATCTAGTCTGACCACCTGCACGTCACAGGCCACAGAACCTGACCCACACACTCCAATAATTGGCCTTTAATCTCTGGTTGAGTTATTGGAGTCCTCAAATCTTGATTTTAAAAACTTCAAGTTACAGAGAATCCACCATTTACACTACTTAAAATCTGCAGGTGACCCGTGCCGCACGCTGCAGAGGAAGGTGACCCCCCCCCCGCCCCCGATCTCTGACAATATAACCTGGGGGAAAATTCCTTCCCAACCCCAAAAATGGCCACCAGTTAAACCCTGAACAAGTGGCGAGACTCACCAGCCCAGAAACCTGGGAGAGAATTCTCTGTAGTAATGCAGGGCCTTCCCCATCTAGAGTCCCATCACCAGCCTTTGGAGATATTTGCTAATAACCGTCACGGCAGTCTCATCATACTGTTTCTCCCCTGTAAATTTATCAAGATCAATCTTGAAACCTGTTGTGTTTCCCCTCTACCCCCCCAGCACTACTGCCCTTGGAAGGCTGTTCCAGAACATCACTCTGATGGTTAGAAACCTTCATCTAATTTCAAGCCTAAACGTATTGATGAATATTTTATATCCATTTGTTCTTATTGCCAACATTGGCCTTTAATTTAAATAACTCCTTTCTCTCCCGAGTGTTTATCCCTCTGATGTATTTACAGAGAGCAATCATATTTCCCCTCAGCCTTCATTTGGTTAAGCAATACAAGCCAAGTTCCTTGAGTCTCCTCTCATGAGGCAGGTTTTCCATTCCTCTGATCATCCTCATAGCCTTTCTCTGCACCTGTTCTAGTTTGAATTCATCTTAATAGGGTTCTAAAAAGGATCAGACATTTAGAGGATGAGAACATCCACAGCTATATAAGACACCAGGGAGGACACAACTAGAGATAACAAACCCTCTTGCTTCGAATCAAGCACTAACTGATGGATTTAGAAAGAAACTTCCTCCATGGACAGGTTTAGTCAATAACTTTCCACAATAAGGTTTTCTGTACCTCTTATTGAATCATCTGGTGCTGGCCATGGTCAGAGACCAGATCCTGGGGTAACTAGAGCCCTGTGAGACCCAGCACTGTGATTCTTATGTTCCTGTGAGCACAGGACTGTGAGTTTCATGGGAGGCCTGGAACAGCAGGGAGGGACTATTGCATGCCAGGACTAACAGGCATGGGCAGCGCTGCACAGAGGCACATAACTCCTAATCCCATCCTCAGGGCATGAGACCAAGAATGCCAGAGTTCTAGTGCTAATCCCTCCACTGATTTGCTGGGTGGCCCTGGGCAAATAATCTAACTTTCCTCTCTGTTTCCCCACACACACACACACACACACCATCTGTAGTAATACTAAGCATACTTCCCAGGGCAGCTGTGAGAGTTAATTAGGTGATATTTGCAAGTGGTTTGACAATACAAAGAGTTTGTGAGGGGGCTGTACTCCCCACACTGGCCCTGCCAGAGCTGAATTAGGCCAAGTGGGCCCAATCAGCCAATTAAACTGCAAACGACAGTGCTTTAAGCTGTGTGGAGGGAGCTATTTAGAAGGAAGCTCACCTGTGAGGAAATAGGTGGGGCATCTATAAAGACAGGAGGCCGGCAGCAGTGTGTGAGGACAACAGGGAGGAAGCCAGCCTGTAGTCCCTCTCCCTGAGGTAAAGGAGAAAGAAGGGGGAGAAGAAGCACAGTAGGCAGAAGTCTAGGGCTGAGAGCAGTAAGGTGGTGAAGATGCCCATCTTAACTACTTCACTACAGGGCCCTGGACTGGAACCCAGAGTAGAGGGTGGGCCTGGGTTCTCCTACCATCCACTGCAGAATGGCATGGTTAAGGGTAGTGGATACAAAGACTGCCGGAGTCGGTGTAGGAATGACTTAGTCAGGGCAGCAGTGTGAGGACTGCCTGACGCTGCTTGGGGAGAGATTTTGAAAGACTACCCTGGAAGAGGAAGATCTGAGTGAACTGGATGGAGGGCCAAGTCATGAAGAGGAAGCAGTAGCTCCTAGGTTGAGAGAAGGGTGCAGACTGAAAGAGAGAGATGGAGTGCAACTGCAGGAAAGGGTATTGGCCTGATGGAGCTAATACCCAGAATGGCCAGCAGGCAGCACTATCCAGTGGTGAGTAGAGTACTCTTACACAGAGCTCTGCTGTGCGAGCACTCCATATGTTATGGGTGGCCAAGACTGTGGTGTGTTGGCAGAGCAGCGTGGGACACTCAGGCCTAGAACAGCAGGTGGGGCTGTAGGCCAGGACTGAGGATCACTGGCAGAGCTGTGGTGGGAGAGAGGAGTATAGTTTTGTTTGGGGGGAGGGGTTGTTTTCAGGGGAGAGTGCGAACGCAGTCCCCCACTACCACAAATTATGAGGTCAAGTTTCCCGTATTTGGGGAAATTGCAGGGGTCAGCACACCTGCAGTGCAACAGATGAGCCTCATCCTTGGAAAACTACCTTTGTGGTCATGGCCTGCACTGTACTAGCAGTGTGGGGGTAGAGGAATGCTGCAGGTTGGACACTGATTTATTTGAGGAACTTGTAGATCTTGGCGTATGGAAACTGTTTCTACTGCCCCATTTTCTG
The DNA here is from genome assembly GCF_965140285.1 of Lepidochelys kempii. Taxonomy (NCBI): domain Eukaryota; kingdom Metazoa; phylum Chordata; order Testudines; family Cheloniidae; genus Lepidochelys; species Lepidochelys kempii. The sequence goes on from NC_136380.1 coordinate 257,979,192, forward strand.
GGGCCAACTGTCTCTGTGGGATATATGGCCTCGAGAGTGCGTGGAGGAGCCTGGTGCGCGTTGAGCTTTCAGTCTTGCTTCCTAACAGACTGAAGCAGTATGATTCTGGTGGACTGAAGACTGACTGCCTGCATGTAACCAGGCCAATGCCTTTGTTACTTTCACCCCCCTGACTGATGTAGTGAAGTCTCTGTGGGGTTCTCCTGTCTCCCACAGAGATCCCCCATTAGAGAGTTGGATTTGGACCATGGAGACCTACTCCTTTGTGCAGGAGAGGGTTGAACTGGGCTGAAAATCGCTGAGGAGAGACAGGGGGTAGAAATAATGGATGACTCACCACAGTTCCTCTCGTCCAGTCCATTGGGGCAGTCTTTGATCCCGTCACAGGCTGGGACGCACAGTCCATTGACAGAACAGAGGAACTCCCCGGGACAGGCTAAAAAGAATCACAAGGGAATGTTTAGTCCCCATTACAGGACCTCCTAAAAGCAAAACACTGAGGCTCAAAAGTGTGTGGCTACAAGTGCTATTGACCTTGCCAGCTCTCCAGGGATGTTTGCTCAGTGCTTGCTATGTTTCCAAAGTCCTGTGTAATGGCAGCCCCTGGACTCCGTGCATATGCACCCTGGCTAGGCAATGGGGGTATTGAAAGTTTGTAACCAATGCAGGTCATATGACAGGGTCCAGGAAATCAAGGGCAATCTCTCACCAGAACTCCTGGGGGCTACACTGTTATTACATCCTGCCACACCAGGCATGATGCTGGGAGGAATACTGGGATAGATTCCCTGGGGCTGTTGCAAAACCCTGGTCAGGGACATGAAAGAGGTGTCCCCATGACATTCAGGGAGTATGTAGAGAGGGACCGTGTACCCTGCCAAGTACTGCACAGTGAGACAAGACAGACTTGGAGAGAGAATGTGTGTGTGTGTCAGGCTTTGTTTCTCACACACACACACGGATTTCAAGGAAAAGCCGGAAATAACTCTCCAGGAGCCTTTGTGATTGAAACAGTCATTTCAAATTAAAATAAGCTAAGGCATCTAATTCCAAGGCCAGCTCAGTAAAACAGAGGCAGAGGTGAGTCTACCTGTGCCTAGGTGTACGGTCCCTCAGTACCTCTGTGAGCTGTGCATATGATCAAGTGTTGTGTGCTTGTGTGTCCATGGTTCAGAGTGGTGTATGCGCACACATTCATGAGGGTAACGTGCGTCTGTACCTATAGGTGAGCTTGTATCTAGGACTTGGCATGTGTGGCTCTCAACACGTGCCAGGAGCTTGAGAAACCTGCTGGTGACTGGGTAGCAGTGAAAGATGCAGACTACATTCTCAATCAGTGTGTCTAATCTATAAGAAGCCCTGTACTCACGATCAGATTGGTTATAGAGGCTGTAGGCAGCCTGCACTCCAGGTCCGGTTAGAGAGATCTGAGAGGTGAAGCTGATGGTGATGCCAGTAGAGGATACAACAGGAATTCGCTCGGCATAGGCTTGCAGGGTCCGCAGGCCACACAACCTGATAGAGAAGTACAGGCAGGATATCCAAGAGTTTGTATGAAGGAGAAAAAATGTCGTCCTCAAGGGAAAAGGGTGTTGGGGCAGGAAGGTTCCATGGCACTTGAGAATTGGGGTCTGGACCATGAGAAGGAGAGAACCACAAGGACTGGGATAGCAGAGATGGGGAAAAACTCTCTATGTTTTGGGGATGTAGAGTGATGATGCTCCTGGAAATGCAGGGGAAGCCAGGCTTTTTCAGCAGACAGGCCATCCAGCACCACGCTCTGCTCTCCACTGCACCAGCACTTAGCTACTTGACTGGAACGTCCTGAGGCCAGAGCAACTCTGGAGACATCACTGGTTTTACACTAGTATAACCAAGATCAGGGGCTAGCCCCGAGTGCCCAGAGAAAATGAAATGTGTGAGGAAGCAGCCCTAGAGACTGATGGAGGGAAAGGAAAAGAGACATGCTAAGGGTGAGATGGAGAGAATTTGAAATGATGGCGAAAGTAAAACACCATTTAAAGTTTGTGAGAGACATGTAATGGTTCTGGATGTTCCGGACTGAACAGCTTTGGGGAGAATATTATGCACTTGGTAACAAAAACCAGGCATAGGGAATTGGTGTCATGGTTGTCCTTCTGCAAACAGGCCATATTTTATACACAGGCCCAAATTCTGCTCTGCTACCTCGGCATAAATCCAGAATGATTCCACCTACTTTGGAGGCATTAATCCTGATTTAGACCTGTCTGGGTAAGAGCAGAACTTGTGCTTTCTAAACCAGTGCTATTTCTATATTGTCTTTCCTATGAACTCATGTCCTAGATCTTCACATGGCTAAATAAGAGTTAGGGAGGTTGGACTAGGGAGAAAAGAAGGAAAAAGTACATGCAAGGAAGGGATACAAATAAAGGGGAAGTTGGAGACATACAAGACAGCTGTTGCTGCTGATAGGCTGTGACACCCATAGTGGAGAGTCTGAGGTCATTGGAACAATTCCCTGGATTGGGTCCAAAGACAGAGGTGGCTGAGCTCAGGTGAGCAGCAGAGACAAGGTCTGCATGGTAGGTTGGAAAAGGCCCAAACAGAGTTTTAAAATAAGAGCACAATTTTGAACAGGCTCCTGAAACTAAAGTGGAGCCAGCTGGAAGGCTCTGAGAATGGCAGTGCATTGGCTGTGCTTCTTTGTACGTGGGAGAAAATGGGCAGCGGCAGGCAGTGCATGACGGCAGCTGGGCTTAGGGACGCCATAGAGAAGTCTTTATAGAAGGGAGTTTTTAATAGGCAAAGCAAGAAGAGGCAGAGACTCAGGCAGATTTGTGCGGAGGAAGATTTGAGGCAGTAGCACACAGACGATACTGCAGAGGTGGTGATAGGCACATTTGCAAACACAGGAGGTGTGGGAGGACGCCAGGGCTGCACAAAGTGGGGGAAACAAGACAATCTGCTTTACGCAGCACGAGGAAGAAGGGAAGTTGATAGCGACATTGGAGAGGTTTGAGGATGTTGCCTTTGCCCAAAAGAAGCACGTCTCTCTCTCTGAGATCCTTTTCTGAAGGAAGCTGAGGCAAAGCAATACATTGACTTGATCAAGATAGGCAGTCAGTGGACAAGGAGGAGTTACTAGAATATTGAAAAAGATATGGACAACTGAGTGCCATCAGCACAGTAGTAGCAGTTACGGTTAATAGCACAGATCAAATGACTGAGTGGGAGCAAGAAGATAGAAGTTAGAGCTGGCAAATGTTTCCTAGCAGACCTGGGGACTGGCTAAACCAGAGGTGTGGGGGCGAATTCAGACTCATGGAGAAGTAATCTGGGGTTGGAGATGGAGAGTGATAATCCAGCAAGAACATGAGCACAGACCTTCTGTTCTGAATAATCCACTGGCCTTGAGTACACAGCAGATCATACTTCTGTCTCCTCAGTGTGTAGCCATCAAACCATAGGACAACTCCGTAGTCGAGAGATGGGACCTGCATGGAGAGTGGTCCAAGAGCAGAGATGAGAGAGCAGCAGCAAGCTGTTTCCAGCCAAACAAATGGGACCCGTTGGCATGAAAGGGGCAAATGAACGCAAATGGGAGAGCAGTGAATTCACACAGTACCAAGCTGGCAAGAGTTAGGCACAGTCTACACAGGCACCAGGCCACTGCCCCCTCTGGCCACCACCTTAATCCTGAAGTGTGGCACCCTCAGTCATTCCAGGCCTGCCTCCCAGGCCTGCCTCCCAGACCTCTGCCAGAGCCCCTCAGTCATGGCCTCCAACACTCCCTGCTAGACCACTCCTACCTCTCCCTAAACACCTTTCCCATTGCACCATCACTGCTGGCTGTTCCAGCCCTAGATCCTACTTCCAGCCCTGCTAAAGCACCTCAGCCCTGCAGGAAGCCTGCTGCTCCAGTCCTGGGGCCTTGCACCTAGCTGTGCCAATGCACCTCTCTCCTCATCCCTGCTACTCTAATGCTGGGTCTTGGTTGAACTGAGACAGGCTGGATTTGAAGAACAGAAGGTGACTGCCTAGTGAGTTTGATAGTCACAAGTCCAGGGTGGAGATCTAGGCTGAGAGCCACAGCCAGAATTGGAAGTATTGTAAGGCAATGATTCCCAGCCGTTTCCTTACAGGAAACCTCTTCCCGCGCGCCTCCCCGCAACCTTCCTCCCATCTAGCTGGGGATCTAGCGGGGACTCCCTCCCATTTAGCATTACAGGAAGAGCTGTGATCTCATGACCTTCTGTTTGAGACTCTCTGCTGTAGGGTCTGCAGAGATGAAACTGCAGGGCACTCAACCCCCGCCCACACATCACTTGAGTCTGAGTGGAGAGGGCATTGCCACAGAGCAGTGGTGTAGGGGAAAAGGTGCCCTGGTGCTCTGTCTAAAGCCACTACTGTGGAAAGGTTTGGCTAGAGAAAGAGGAGGAGCCACGGGGGGTGGGGCTCACCGTCATGAGCCAGGTGCACTGTGTGTTGGGCGAGTAGTAGCTCGGGTAGTGTGGAGTGTTGATCTTCCCCTGCAGTTCCAGGCCTCCCTGCAGCGTTAGATTCACCTGGCAGTCTGAAAACACAGACACCCCCCCACACACACACACACATCACCTGGGAAAACTGGATCCTCAGAAAAAAGGGACATGCCTCACCCGCAAGAGAAGAATGGAGGAAGACACAGGCTACGCGTTTGCTAGAGACCCATGAAGCTGTTTGCTGTGCTCATGGTCTGTGTTCTCTGTGGGACCAACATCATGCTTTCCCAGCTGGGTTCACTGGGAGCACCAGAAACATCCCAGGGGAGCTACTTCCTGATGAGGGGGGGCCCTCAGAAGCAGACTGCCGAGACAATCAACTGCAGGTGTGGTTGCCTGCTTGGCTTCCTACATTGCTATGCCGCCTTCCCACAGTGCGTACGTGTCGGGAAGAGCTGGGGACGATAGGGTGAAGGATCATAGTGCAGGAGATGCCAAGAGACCAGAGCTGGAGAAAAGGGCAGTGGGTACAGCACAAAAATGAGTAAGTGTCTGAAAAAAGAGGAAAGGCCAACTGGGAAAGGCTACAAGCTGTGATCTCGTGAGCTAAGCCGGGGTCAAGCCTGGCTTGTATTAGCTTGGGAGACACAACAGAGAAGTGTCCAAAGCAGTGTTGCTGCTGTACCCGGCAGTGCTCTTCCCTCTGACTCTCTGCCATTGCTCCAGCCTGACGTTAGGGGTTACTGAGACATTAGTGTGGCCTTCTGTCAGTTGCCTTGGCAACCCCAGCCCTGACCACTCATGGTTATTAAAGTTCCCATGGCACTTCGTGCAAATTAAGGTTGTTAACCTCCTTCTCTTGGCCAATTTCGAATAGGAATCTGTTCTGCTGACCTAAATTCCCCTGTGACTTTAGCTGAATGCAGGACTCCTCACTTCTATCTATTGCCATCCTTCTTTTGGCTGCCATCACTGGAGCATCTAAGTGCCTCACAATCTTTAATGAATTCCTATTCCAAGCCATTGTGTGGTGGTTCTATGTGCTGTGAAACAGCTGCCATATTCCATCTCAATGGAGGAGTATCTTGTGATGGTGGGTGAAGTGACCTGTAGAATACGTGTGAGGCTAACTGACAAGGGGTCTGCACTGTGTGAGCTCTCCCAGCTCCTTCATTCTCCACGCTTTCCCTCCAGCCTTCCTCACCTTCAGAGGGCACAGCCTGGGCAGTGAGGATGAAAGGATCGTAGTAGCTGTACATCGCTTTCTTCCATACCACGGACATGACGTGGCCCGAAGAAAGGACTTCCACCATGGGCTCCTGACGGCTGCAGCCATAGAATCTGAGAGGAAAGAGAGAGCAGGAAGTGTGAAAGAGGATGGGAATGAGTAAAAGCAGTGAGGAAAGGAGAGGAGTGAAGTGGTGGTAAGAGACGGAGGGGAGAGAGAGGATGCGATTATTCAGACCTTTAACTTCAGTATGTTGCTAGACATTAAGGCCCAGATCCTCAAAGGTGTTTAGGCTTCTGACTTTCATCAAAATCAATGAACATTAGGAGCCTACATACCTTTGAAGCTCTGGACCTAGTAACCAAATCAAGGTATAGCACAGAGAAAAGGGCTCAGATCAGGGTGGGGGAACATGTCCGCACCCCTTGTTAGGATCTTCATCTTGTCTCAAACCAGACCACCTTCATGAGGACTCTGAGACCATGGGGTCCCCCTTGTGACGCTATGCCCCATATTCTTCTTAGAGAGATGCTTATGATATGAATATGGCATAACTAAGATATATTTTATGCAAAATGGATCATGTGAGGTATCATTGGAAAGGTTATGATTTACTGTATATGATTATTCATTTGTATGCATATATCATTTCTGTATCTGAAGTTAGGAATATTGACTATAACAATTACAACTGTGTTTACGCTTGGGGAACACCCACCAGACAGTGTGCAATCAGCCTGGATGGGCCATTAGGAAGGACAATAGGACTTTAAAGATACTAATCTCCCTCCTTCCTGAGAAGTTTCCTGGGAAGTTGCTTTGACACTACAGGGTCATGTGTTCATGTCACCTAATACTGGACACCATCTTGGACTGCTGGTATTTTTCCACTAGGAGGGGGTGGAGGGTCAAACTGGGAAACAAAGGATTCCTGCCATATGCAAATCCTATTTAAGGCTGGGAAGTGAGTTAATCTTGGTGGTTCTTCACTGCCTCCCTGCCCAAGAAGGAAGACTGCTGCAAACACCTGAAGAAACAAAGGAACCAAGCTGTGGGGCAGGGAGCGCAGGTGAGAAAGGTCTAGCCTGTGGAAAGAACACCTGGAGATTTAAGCTGCAAGCAGTGCAGCTTACTTTCAAGAAACTCTAATCTGCATGAAACAACATTTAGGGTGAGAATGTGCTACTATTAACTAGTTAATTTAGTATATTAAGCTTAGGTTGCGTGTGTTTTATTTGCTCAGTAATCTGCTTTGATCTGTTTGCTATCCCTTATCACTTAAAATCTACCTTTTATAGTTAATGCACTTGGGTTTTTTGGGTTTTTTTGTTCTATAACCAGTTTGTGTAATTCATAATGGGGAGGGCAAAAAGCTGAGCATATCTTCCTCCACATTGAAAGGGGGAGCGAATTTCATGACTTTATGCTGTATAGATCTCTCCACAGTGCAAGGCAATATAATTTTGGGTTTACACTCCAGAGAGTGTGTGCACCTGAGTGCTGGGCAATCCCTGAACTGAGTCTTCCCACACAGAGCTGATCTCTGTGTCTGTTTGCAGCTGGGTGTGTCCCTAGCTGTGTGTGTGCAGCAGGACAGGGTGAGGCAGCCTAGGCTGGTGGTACGCATGGGCTCAGTGGAACCGCAGTGCACCAGGTGGCACCCCAGAAGAGGGACCAACCCCTCATCCATAAATCAGTTATTTTAGACCCTTCAGGAGCCCTAGTTCTCCCTCTCATCTTAATTTGTGCCAGACCCCATTCCTAAGGAATCTTAGAGCCAGATCTTCAGCTGGTGTAAAATCAGAAGAGTTACACTCAAGTCAGTGCAGCTACACCAATTTATACTAGCTAAGGAGCTGACTGACCTTCTTCCTACCGCTCACTGTATTTGATATCAGTGTCGTACAAAAGCTACCTACGAGGTGATGAGATGGTTCTCCAGTGGCCCAGCTGCATCATACATGGCCAGCCGGTCCCTGCACTCTGGGAGGGTCCACTCCAGACGTAGTTTGATCATGTGGCCTTCGGGACCACGGAGGTGCCAAAGACAACTGGAGGCCAAGTAGTCAGGGCCCTTCAGCCTGAAGACTTCCTCTGCCCTGATGCGGCTGTACCTGTAGCAACCTGAATCCATGAGACAAACCGAACCCCAGAGTGCTGTTAGCTGAGTGTTGGAAGGGCTCTTGCCAACAAGATACCCTAATGATGACCAATACAAACCCCTACTACAGGGTTAGGTTCTGTGTTAGCCCAGTTCCTCCCAGTGATCTCAGTTTACTGTCACGCTTTACCCTAGTTCCTCCCCGTGACACCAATCCCCTCTCACTAGCTAACTCCATGCTAATTATCCCCTTCTTCTAGGCGAACTCTCACTCTCCTATTTCTCTTCTGTTTGACTCATTTTCCTTGTTCCCCTGGCCCCATCCTCCGTTTACAGTACATGCTGCCTGTTCTCCTGCTGCCCCTTCTAATTCTCTTTGCGTTGGCAGCTCTGAAGGGGGACGGTAAGCGAAGGGAAGAGCGTTTCCAAATGCACACATTCATGCATACGCAGCACCTGAGCGCAAATGTCCAGCTATTAGCCAGAGAGTTTGTGATAAGTGTTCAAAAGTACCTATGTGATTTAGGCACCTTAGCCCAGATCCTCAAAGAGATTTCGGTGCTTAACTTCCATTGAGAGATAAATACCTAACACCTCTGCGGATCTGAAAGTCACAGTGGTGCTTTTGAAAGTGTTCTTCACTGTGTGCAGCATCAGTGCTTCGTGAATACAGTTCTCTTCCTGTCATTTTCCTTGATCTCACATCTCAGGACAGTAAACAATAATTCTGGCCCCTCACCAAATCCCCCCAAACAAAATGAACTCAAAGAGCAAGGGAAAGGATGGCCTACCCCGAGTGGATTTCAGCACTACTATGTCTTTCACACTGGATTCTGTTGGAAAGGAAATATATAAAAGAAAGACAAAAACATAAGAATCTGTAGTACCTAAAATCTAAGCTGTAGGATGGGGCCCCTCTTCTCCTTTCTGTGCCCAATGGTTCTCTCTCCCCCCACATCAAGCACTACCCTGGGTGCCTTCGTTCCTTCCTATGCCTGTTATCAAGATCTACCTTGGTCACCTCCTCTAGCTCCCATTCCTCCTATCCTGGGCCCTGTCCCTCTTACCCATGATGCCTCAGCCTGCCATGAGCCTCTCTCCTTCTTTGCTTGCCCATCATCTGGTCCTCTCTCAAGTATATTCTTTCCTTCCCACACAAGTCAGTCATTAACCTAGGCCACCAGTCCTTATCCTTCCCCTCCTAACCGTGCTCATTGTCAAGCACTAGTACACCAGGGAAGTGCCTTGCTTCCCACACCTCCCAGGTTCTACCCTGGCTGCCTGCCTGTGACCCAACCCACTTTCCACCTTCTTTCTCTCTTTCTTTAGGTGGAAAGAAAGTTCCTTGGGGTGAGCAGAGATGTGGGGGTAGAAGGATCCAAATCCCAAAGGGGATTGGGCTCTTCTCACTCAGGGACTAAAGGCAGGAGGATTCTTTCCATTGACTTCAGTGGGCTTTGAATCTGCTGTCAAAGAGTTATGAATGGGGGAAAAAAAACCCCTGAAAATGTGAGGATAATAGGGAGGATTGGTACAAGTGACCACAAGGTATGTGAGTTTGGCACAGTGAATACTAGGTTAACAGAATACTGCAGTCCAAAAGGATTCTTTAACAAGAAAACCAGTTATGGGGAATTAAGAAATCTGGGCCCCTATTCTTCCTGTTACAGGATATGAATAACTTTCATTGGAAACAGTGGGAGTTTCTTGTAGTCTCTGAGAGACAGGGGTGGAGAGATAACAGGGCCTCCGGTGAGTGATGCCCAATGGATACTGCTTTATTAAATGTACTTTTAAAAAGGAACATAAAGAGAGGACAATCCACAAGCCTGTTTAAAAAAATAGTGTCATAGGGTGGTTGGCTCATTTAGGGGAGTTGGGCCCAGCCCCACCTGTGACTGATCAGCTGCCTCCCAGCTCATGCTAAGAGGCAGTGATCATGTGATAGCTTGTAGATCACCTGGTCCTCATAAAGGCCAGCAAGAGGTTTGTTGAGCAGAGGGCTGCTGAGGGGTGGGAAGAGTGTGGTTTCAGGAGTTCCTAGGGCAGGGAAAAGAGGCCAGGTTATATATGATTCCAAGGCAGATGGCCTGCTAAGGGTAATCCTATAGGGAGTAGACAGGCTCCTACAGAAGACCTTGAGTCAGGGTGAAAGGATGTGATTGATCTTTTTGAACCTGTGTTAAATAGATTTTTATTCTGGAGAAATAAAAATGAGTTCCTGAAAGAAAAGGGGCTGAAATCCTGTGGCTAGAGAGAGATTGCGGGCTTACAAATAGCTATTAGTAAAGTGAGGGAAGACTTGGACAATCTTACCACATACAAATCAGTGGGCTGATAAAATAGGCACCCCATGATAGAGAGGCAGCTAACAAATTTAGTAATATTAAGAGTCTTCACGTAGGAGCATTTGGTTGAGGGTTTTAAAACACTTTACCGCTGTCAATTAATTACACCTCAACAAGCTGTGAGGTTGGAAAGTGTTGTTAACTATCATTTTATTCCCACTTTACAGATGGGTAAACAAAGACCTAGATTAAGTGATTTGCCAAAGCAGTGTCTATCCCAGAGATAGAATCCTGGGGTCCAGATTTTTGCCCCCTGCTCTAGGTGCTAGGCATACTTCTTCCCAAACTGTCAAATCTTATTCAACTACAGACATTACATTTTGAAATTTCATGGAGAAACAGGGAAACCCCCATGGATGATCGTGGCAATTAGAATTGAGCAAATCTAACTTTAGACCCTAATAAAATAATGAATAAATGTGAAGGGGATGAGAGGAAAAAACTGAAAACCTTTAAAAGATAATGGTACTGACAAACTCAATTGCTAAATTACTAAATTAGTGGATAAAGGGAAAGCAGAAGATGCAATATAGCTTGATTTTTAGTGAATCATTAGGCATGTGTTTCATGAAATCTTAATTTAAATTGGCTTGAATGTGAGCACTGTCACATACAGTGCACCAGAAACTGAAAAGCTGCAAATAAAAAATAATTATAAATGGCAATTTAATAAACGGAGAGAGGTGTTCAGTGGGACGTTAGGTTTGGTCTTATTTAACATCCTCATTAATGATCTGAAAAAGGGAGTAAAAAGCATTTTAATGACATTCCCCAATACTAAATTCAAAAACAGCCATGAGAACAGAGAGAAAAGGACTGTGTGAAATGACAAATAGGGTAGGGATATACCAAAATAAGATTAATCTGGGGAAAATGCAAAATAATGTATCTAGGGGGAAATGGTTGGAACATATTATTTAATGAGAAACTTGGAACTGGCAATAGTGAAAGAGACCCTGGGAGTAACAGTGATAGCAAACTTACAGATGAGTTTGCAATGCAATAGGGCAGAATTTAAACAAACAAACAGTCATTGTGAGCTCTATGCACAGAGGTATCGCAGCACAGAGCAAGGAGGGAGCAATCACACCATAAGCCTGATCCAAACCCCAGTGCCATCAATGGCATTTTTTTCCATTGACTTAATGGACTTTGGATCAAGGCCTAAAAAGGACCTGAAATATCAAGGGCAGTTGTCAGGACCTCGTTCCCAGGACACTTTAACAAGCTGTGATCTCTATTTTGTGCACTGATTAAAAATAAAATCTTGAAGTCAATATAAGGAATTGAAATGATGGAAATATTACAAGCATCATGAAGCAGAAACAACTGTAATCTAAGTATGTTGCATTCAGTTCTGTTCTCAGTCTATCGGAGAGTGGAATAGTCTCCCAAGGAATGTCATGGAAGCCCAGTTGCTTAGGACACTGGAGTAAAGCTACAAAGCATATAGTGTAGGGAACAACTCAGTGTTTGCCAAAGTTGAAGGAGGAGGTAGAGGAAAGGACAAGATGCTACCTAGTCAGTCACTGCTATCTCTTACTCCATGAGTCTGTAATTCTTCAGGGGAATAACCAAACTTCATGAAAAGTGTGTACAAGGAGGAAACATTTGTAATTCATTCCCCTGTCCTGTTCTGTCTTTTGCCTTTCCCTCTAGCTTACACTCTACCCTTCCTCTCTTTTTCCCCTCATCCCCCTTCCTCTCCCTTCTTTAACACACTCCTCTCCTCCTTTCCTCTCTTCTTCCCTTTTAGTAATGCCATTCAGCCTAGCCTCTCAGCCTGCCGGCAGCAACTTATAGGCCTCAGCCCCTGATCCTGAAAGCTTAGGTCACACTTGGGTGGCTGATACATACCCAGCAGAACCAGAGAATCTGGATCAACCTTGTACTCTGTCTGGTAGGAGAGTCTGCCTGTACCATTGGCACTGGCGAGAAGCTCTCTGCAGAGAGTCATGTTCACCCTCTCAGCAGTCATCTCCTTGTGCTGACTCTTGGGGACTTGAAGGGCGAACCAGAAGAAGAAGGTCAGGGACCCCTCCCTAGCAGGGAGATAGCACATTAATTTCCTTCATCCTTTTCATTTCAAGTGAGTTCAGCCCTGGAGACAGATGTCCTCCTCTCTTTAGCTACAGATCAAGCACATCAGTGCAAATGTCCCAGAACACACTGCCCCACCAATGTGCCTCAGCCCCAACCTAGAGAGACCACCTTTAGTGGAAAAGAAGAGCCAGTGTATCAATGGTCCATTCAATAGTTGGTCTTTCTGCTGAGGAAGCCATCTTGTGCCACTGGGAATGGTGGGTTTAATGATCTGGATACCTGCCCCACTAGAAACTAAAATGAGATCATTTAAACTTTTTTATAATCCACTTGAATGTGCTTCAGGTGGAAATGACTTGTGGTCGCTGCTGCCATAGATTGAAAATGTTGACCTTTAAGGCTCCATGTCCCATCTCCCAGTAGTGACAAGTGACTGATTCTAGACTCTGTTCAGCTGATCAGAATGAGCCTTTAATCCTGTGCAGGGACCATTGATACATTGCAGGAGATCACAACTACTGTAGTTTGTCAGCTAAATGACAGAGAAAATGGACCAAGCCAGGAAGCCTGAGTGAAAAAATGTGAATGAAACATTCTCCTGCTGGAAAAAGGTGTTGGGTTTGGTTTTTTTTGGTGTGTTTTTTTTGTTTTTTTTTTTGCTGAAATAGACATTTTTGGTGGGCAAAGATCACTGTTGATGTAATTTGCCATTGGGAAAAGCAAAACAAAATGTCAGGATCGTGTTGACACTAATCTCCACATCTGTCCTAGCCACCACAGTGTTCTGTGGCAGTTGTAGGTCCAGGTCCCTCCTACTCCACTTCTCCCTTCCGGGCCCTGCCCTGTGCAGAACTACATCTCCCAGGATGCATCATGGTCTTTCTCTGTGGTATTTCATTTTGTGCTGACAGTACAAAATGAAACATTTCGATTCAAAGAATGCCAAAACATTCTTTCAAAAGAAAATGCTGAGACTAAACCTTTTGACATTTCTGAATTAATTTTCTTTCTGGACTTTTTGTTCCATTAGAAGTTTTGATATTTTGATTTTCATCTGAGTATGGGCTGACAAGCAATGTTAAATTATTGGAATTTCCTCTGGGATGGAAATTCCACTTTTCAATAGGCTCTAATCCAGAGCCCATGTGGAGTAAGAATGGAGGTTGCAGCAGCTCTTGTCTGATGAATAGATGGCTACTGAACAAGTTCACAACCTAGCTGTAACTTTCACATGGGACAGAAGAGACAGAGTCCTGAAAAGCAAACAAATGTGGAAGTAACACTCACCCGAAGGCATATACTGTGCTGGAGTTGTAATATGGATCCAGGTCCGTGACACGAATAAGTTCCCTCAGCTGTAACGAGAATGCCAACTGATAACTAGCCAGCAAGAGTACAACAGCAAACTTCCCAGGGAACCCACCCAGTGCTCCAGCCCCCTCTGTTTTGGTATAACCTGCTTAGGCTTCCATTCACAGAAGTACCTGTGGCCCACTTCTCCCACTCACTGACCTGCCTCAGCCCCCACACATGAAACCACCCTCACCATCTTCTGTAGCTTTGCTGACTCAGTCCAGAAGGCTCTGGATTCTGGCCGTCCAAGATCCAGGGAGTACTGACAATTGAGGATCCGGAGGCTGCCAGAGTAGAACTGCAGGACGGTTGATTCCAAGTGTCGTGGTCTGTAGTCTGACAACAAAAGACACAGACAGCTTAACCCATGGATGTGGAGGACAGAAGGCTCTTTGGCTGGGTGGAGGAACTTAGCTAGCTCCCTAGGGAATCAGTGCACAGATGGGTGACCCATGGCAACCCATCCAGGAGTCACTGATTCTCTTTGGCATCTAAATCAGCTTCTTCCTTGCTAGGACACATGATCACCAGTGTAAAAGACAAAACACGGTAGAACTGTTACCTAGGAAATACCAGGTCAGCACACCAGCTCCAGCCAACAGCACAAGGACTATCCAGAGGGGTGCATAGCGCAGGCAGTCGTGAGCCTTGCTCTTGGGTTCATCTTCAGATGGGGTGTTTGCATCTTCCTCCTGCTGCTCAGCCTCCATCATGGGCATCTAGTCAGGCAGCAGACCATCGGTGAGGCTGAATTATCTATGCATCCCTTCCTCCCTTCCTATGTGTCCTTTACCATCTATATGCTCCTCTTCCTATCTGTGTATCCCCTTATTATCTATGCCTAGGGCCCTACCAAATTCACGGTCGTGAAAAACGTGTCACAGACAGTGAAATCTGGTCTTTTGTGTGCTTTTACCCTCTACTATACAGATTTCACAGGGGAGACTAGCATTTCTCAAATTGAGGGTCCTGACCCAAAAGGGAGTTGCAGGAGAGTCACGGTATTGCCACCCTTACTTCTATGCTGCCTTCAGAGCTGGGTGGCTGGAGAGCGGTGGCTATTGGCTGGGTGTCCAGCTCTGAAGGCAGCACCCCGTCAGCAGCAGCACAGAGGTAAGGGTGGCAATGCCATCCCATCCCATCTCTGAAGACAGAACCCTGTCAGCAGCAGTGCAGAAGTAAGGAGGGCATAGTATGGTATTGCCACCCTTACTTCTGTGCTGCTGCATGCAGAGCTGGGTGCCGGAGGATGGTGGCTGCTGACTGAGGGCCCAGCTCTGCAGGCAGCAGCACAGAGGTAAGGGTGTCAATACCACACCGTGCCATCCTTCCTTCTGCGCTGCTGCTGGCGGCGGCGCTGCCTTCAGAGCTGGGCTCCCGGCTGGCAGCCGCCACTCTCCAGCTGCCCAGCTCTGAAGGCAGCGCCGCTGCCAGCAGCAGTGCAGAAGTTAGGGTAGCAGCACCGCAACCCCCCCTACAATATCTTTGAGATCCCCCTACAATAATCTTGCAACCCCTGAACAACTCCTTTTTGGGTCAGGACCCCTACAATTACTACACTGTGAAATTTCAGATTTAAATAGCTGAAATCATGAAATTTATTATTTTTAAAATCCTATGACCGTGAAATTGACCAAAATGGACTGTGAATTTGGTAGGGCCCTATCTATGCCAAATCCCTAGGACCTTGCTCATTGCTTTCACAAGCAAAACTCCTGTTGAAGTCCCGCAGGAGTTTATTCAGTCATTACTTAGGCAGCAGCTGACTGAGACCTTTAGGATCATGCCCTATCCATCCTCCTGCTAGCTCTGTGCCCCTAGTGTCTGTATGTCCTAGCTTTTTAATACATTCCCCAACATACCTGTGTCTCCCCACAAATCTCACTGAATGCAACAGTATCACCTTTGCAGACTGCTGAGCTCCAGGGTTCTGCAAGGCAACAGGAATGCTTTCAAATGTTGCAAAACCCACACTAAGGTACCTCCTTGCTACCCCACCTCTCCCCACTCCTCACTGATGGATACTAGGGAGCGGTGACCCCCCAAATGTAATTCAGCCCTCTACCTTCTACATCGCCATCTTTACTCCTCCTCCCACAACACTTGATTGTCTGACTTATTCCTGCCTTCTCCCCTTCCTGTAATCCCCCGTGATTCTCTGCAAAGAAGTACTGTAGCCTGCCAAGACTGGATGCTCCTGGGCTGGCCTCCTCGGACACTTTCCCTCTCCTGTCCCTTAAGAGGCCCTGTGAAAGTCCTGTCACACAATAACATACTAGCAGAGGCCAAAGGATTTGCATGTCTCCTTCACTGAGAAGCGATGTATGAGTGTGTGTGAACGTGAGGGGGTGTCAGAGAGTGCCTGAGTGTGTGTTAGCATGTTCCAAAGCCTGTTTACATGGTGCTCTGCCTGCCTGGAGGACACACGTGTGTGTGTGTTAGTGAGTTATGTACATGCATGGGACTGTGCCTGTGTGTGTTAGAGTGTAGGTGTGAGGGGTCTATGTGAGTGCCTGTTAGAGGAGGTCCCTAGGGGGTTGAAGCATGTGGATGCACATACATGTGCTCACATGGAAGTCTGTATTACCATGTATGCTGCATGACCACATGAGAACAACAAAGGACAGCCAACATTCCTTATTCACCCCGATACTGAGGCTCCTCCCAACCCTCAACTTTGCTCCTCAAATACAGAGACACATGTAAAAAGAACAGGAGGACTTGTGGCACCTTAGAGACTAACAAATTTATTAGAGCATAAGCTTTCGTGGGCTACAGCTCACTTCATTGGATGCATTCTATGAATTCTATGCATCCAATGCAGTGGGTTGTAGCCCACGAAAGCTTATGTTCTAATAAATTGGTTAGTCTCTAAGGTGCCACAAGTCCTCCTGTTCTTTTTGTGGATACAGACTAACATGGCTGCCACTCTAAAAAGAGACACATGTAAAAAATGTTAAAAAAAAAAAAGCAACTCAGTGGAAACATCTAACTTAACAAGAGTGGGCACAAAGACAACAATGAATCCATTAACGCCACCACTTCCTGTCTCCTACAACCCTCTCACATGCGGTAGAGATCGGAATACACCGATGTTGCTCTTCACTGTGGTCTCCTTTCAGCTGACGTTCCTCAGGGGTATCCCCCCACCCCAGAGCAGAAGGGAGGAGTCGAGGGTCTCTACTCCACCTTCAAGGGATTCCTTCAAAACAGCAGCCGCATAAAGAACCACAAACTGATCAAAAAGAGCCTCCCTTTGCTAGAAGATCAATTCTAGGCACTGGGGTTTCCCCCAGAGCTACAGACCTACCTTTGAAACCTCCAGCTCTGCGTGTGGCCAGGCGCACACACATTGGTAGACATGTGTTTACTCAAGCCCCTGGCCTCTCTGGCGATCAATAATCTGAGGCCATGTCCCTTTGTTTTGGCCTTTGCCCTGTCCTGCCCTACAGAGAGGGCTGAGCTTGCCCAGGAGAGCCACAGCTTTCTCTAATGGAGGATGACTCAGAGGGAAAGGAGGTTTGACAAGAGAGAGGATCTGCAGGCTGTGAAGAGATGATGCTGTAAACAGCCAGGGTAACAGTTCCCCTGTCCCCTGAGAAGCCTAACCTGGAAAGCAGGTGCAGATGGATCACAGATTCCCTCTATGGGGGCAACTAGTTGCTCAGCAACCGCTTTCTGTCTTAGTTACGCTCATGGGTCCCAGTGGAGATAAAAGGCACAAATGGCACTGAGAAGAAAAGACTTGTTCAGACAGGGTAGGGTGGGGGACGCTCTTGCTGAAAGCAGTGGGCTGTACAAAGGCGGGACAATGGGAGGTGGCAGGGGCTAGCACTGTCCAAACTAATAGCACTGGTAAGAACTAGGCAAAGCTTTATCCATGCCCCTCAGTCCTGTCCTGTAACGCTCCCTGCCACTCCAATTATCAGCCTCCCCCTGTCCCTTCTTTGCCAATTCTCCTCACCTTCACCCTAGAGCACCCACTGCTAATCCAACCCTTGGCTCCCACGCGGATTTGCCAGTGCCCCTCACTCCAGCTTGGCACATCCCATTTCTTTAGCCCCAGGCTCTCCATGCAGCTCTGACAATACATCTCACCTGACTCACCTTCTGGCGTACAGTCCAGGGACCCCACCCTACATGCACCCTTGTGCTCTGAAAATGTACCTCGTTTTTTTTTTTTTTTTTACCAGAAGTACCTATGCTTTAGCCATAAAGAAATAAAGGCCAAGGCAAATGGGGAGACAGTTATATCTTTTATTGGACCAACTTCTGTTGGTGAGAAAGATGAGCTTTAGAAGTTGGTCCAAGGAAAGATGTATTTTTATGTTATTTTATTGAGAAGAATAGATAGGCCTGTAACCAGAGCTGATCCAGAAAATAGGAGGGTGTGCTGTCTTCCAGGTGCTAAGATACGGGATGTAGACCTGAGGTTAAAAAGGATTCTAAAGGGAGCGGGAAAGAATCCCCTAATTATCCTTCATGTGGGAACAAATGATACGGCTAGATTCTCACTGGAAAGTATTAAGGGAGACTATGTTAGGCTGGGGAGGACGCTTAAGGAAATTGAGGCTCAGGTGATCTTTAGTGGGATTTTGCCTGTTCCTAGAGAAGGGCAACAAAGGTGTGACAAGATTATGACTATCAATAGATGGCTTAGGCAGTGGTGCTATAAGGAGGGCTTTGGGATGTATGGCCATTGGGAGGCATTCATGGATAGAGGACAGTTCTCTCGGGATGGACTTCATCTGAGTAGGGAAGGAAATAGACTTCTAGGATGGAGGCTGGCACAACTGATTAAGAGAGCTTTAAACTAGGAATTTGGGGGAGATGGTTGGGAGATGTCCAGGTAATCTCCACGCCAGAATTTAGCATAGAGTGGAAAGAAAATGAAGTAAGAGTGGATACAGCTGTAGGTAGGAGGAAGGGCAGTGTAGATACAAGTCTAATAGGTTATACTGGTAGTAAAATAACCGTGCCTAATAGGGTACAGAATGTGAGTGAGGCCAAACAGCAAAAATTAAGATGTTTGTACACTAATGCAAGGAGCCTAGGTAACAAAATGGAGGAACTAGAGTTACTGGTGCAGGAAGTGAAACCAGATATTATAGGTATAACAGAGACCTGGTGGAATAGTAGTCATGATTGGGCTACAGGTATTGAAGGGTATGTGCTGTTTAGGAAAGACCGAAATAAAGGTAAAGGTGGTGGAGTAGCACTGTATATCAATGATGAGATAGAATGTAAAGAAATAAGAAGCGATGAAATGGATATGACTGAGTCTGTCTGGGCAATAATTAAATTGGGGAAGAAAACTATTAGAGCCTCCCCTAGGATAGTGCTTGGGGTGTGCTATAGACCACCGGGATCTAATTTGGATATGGATAGAGCCCTTTTTAATGTTTTTAATAAAGTAAATACTAATGGAAACTGTGTGATCATGGGAGACTTTAACTTCCCAGATATAGACTGGAGGATGAGTGCTAGTAATAATAATAGGGCTCAGATTTTCCTAGATGCGATAGCTGATGGATTCCTTCAACAAGTAGTTGCTGAACCGACTAGAGGGGATGCCATTTTAGATCTGGTCTTGGCGAGTAATGAGGATCTCATAGAGGAAATGGTTGTAGGGGATAATCTTGGCTCAAGTGATCATGAGCTAATTCAGTTCAAATTGAATGGAAGGATTAACAAAAATAAATCTGCAACTAGGGTTTTTGATTTCAAAAGGGCTGACTTTCAAAAATTAAGGAAATTAGTTAGGGAAGTGGATTGGACTGAAGAATTTATGGGTTTAAAGGTAGAGGAGGCCTGGGATTATTTTAAATTAAAGCTGCAGAAGCTATCGGAAGCCTGCATCCCAAGAAAGGGGAAAAAATTCATAGGCAGGAGTTGTAGACCAAGCTGGATGAGCAAGCATCTTAGAGAGGTAATTAAGAAAAAGCAGAAAGCATATAGGGAGTGGAAGAAGGGAGGGATCAGTAAGGAAAGCTACCTTATTGAGGTCAGAATATGTAGGGATAAAGTGAGACAGGCTAAAAGTCAAGTAGAGTTGGACCTTGCAAAGGGAATTAAAACCAATAGTAAAAGGTTCTATAGTCATATAAATAGGAAAAAAACAAAGAAAGAAGAAGTGGGACCGCTAAAAACTGAGGATGGAGTGGAGGTCAAGGATAATCTAGGCATGGCCCAATATCTAAACAAATACTTTGCCTCAGTCTTTAATAAGACTAAAGAGGATCTTAGGGATAATGGTAGCATGATAAATGGGAATGAGGATATGGAGGTAGACATCACCATATCTGAGGTAGAAGCGAAACTCAAACAGCTTAATGGGGCTAAATCGGGGGGCCCAGATAATCTTCATCCAAGAATATTAAAAGAATTGGCACAAGAAATTGCAAGCCCATTAGCAAGAATTTTTAATGAATCTGTAAATTCAGGGGTTGTACCATATGATTGGAGAATTGCTAACATAGTTCCTATTTTTAAGAAAGGGAAAAAAAAGTGATCCAAGTAATTATAGGCCTGTTAGTTTGACATCTGTAGTATGCAAGGTCTTGGAAAAAATTTTGAAGGAGAAGGTAGTTAAGGACATTGAAGTCAATGGTAAATGGGACAAAATACAACATGGTTTTACAAAAGGTAGATCGTGCCAAACCAACCTGATTTCCTTCTTTGAGAGAGTAACAGATTTTTTAGATAAAGGAAACGCAGTGGATCTAATTTATTTAGATTTTAGTAAGGCGTTTGATACTGTGCCACATGGGGAATTATTAGTTAAATTGGATAAGATGGGCATCAATAGGAAAATTGAAAGGTGGATAGGGAATTGGTTAAAGGGGAGACTACAACGGGTCCTACTGAAAGGTGAACTGTCAAGTTGGAGGGAGGTTACCAGTGGAGTTCCTCAAGGATCAGTTTTGGGACCAATCTTATTTAATCTTTTTATTACTGACCTGGGCACAAAAAGTGGGAGTGTGCTAATAAAGTTTGCAGATGATACAAAGCTGGGAGGTATTGCTAATTTAGAGAAGGACAGGGATACCCTACAGGAGGATCTGGATGACCTTGTAAACTGGAGTAATAGGAATAGGATGAAATTTAATAGTGAGAAGTGTAAGGTCATGCATTTAGGGATTAATAACAAGAATTTTAGTTATAAGCTAGGGACGCATCAACTAGAAGTAACGGAGGAGGAAAAGGACCTTGGAGTATTGGTTGATCATAGGTTGACTATGAGCTGCCAATGTGATATGGCTGTGAAAAAAGCTAATGTCGTCTTGGGATGCATCAGGAGAGGTATTTCCAGTAGGGATAAGGAGGTTTTAGTACCGTTATATAAGGCACTGGTGAGACCTCACCTGGAATACTGTGTGCAGTTCTGGTCTCCCATGTTTAAGAAGGATGAATTCAAACTGGAACAGGTACAGAGAAGGGCTACTAGGATGATCCGAGGAATGGAAAACTTGTCTTATGAAAGGAGACTCAGGGAGCTTGGCTTGTTTAGCCTAACTAAAAGAAGGTTGAGGGGAGATATGATTGCTCTCTATAAATATATCAGAGGGATAAATACCAGAGAGGGAGAGGAATTATTTAAACTCAATACCAATGTGGACACAAGAACAAATGGATATAAACTGGCCACTAGGAAATTTAGATTAGAAATTAGACGAAGGTTTCTAACCATCAGAGGAGTGAAGTTTTGGAATAGCCTTCCGAGGGAAGTAGTGGGGGCAAAAGATCTATCTTGCTTTAAGATTAAACTCGATAAGTTTATGGAGGAGATGGTATGATGGGATAACATGGTTTTGGTAATTAAATATTCATGGTAAATAGGCCCAATGGCCTGTGATGGGTTTTTAGATGGGGTAAGATCCAAGTTACCCGGGAAAGAATTTTCTGTAGTATCTGGCTGATGAATCTTGCCCATATGCTCAGGGTTTAGCTGATCGCCATATTTGGGGTCGGGAAGGAATTTTCCTCCAGGGCAGATTGGAAGGCCCTGGAGGTTTTTCGCCTTCCTCTGTAGCATGGGGCACGGGTCACTTGCTGGAGGATTCTCTGCTCCTTGAGGTCTTCAAACTACAATTTGAGGACTTCAATAGCACAGATATAGGTGTGAGGTCTTTTTTAGGAGTGGTGGGTGAAATTCTGTGGCCTGCATTGTGCAGGAGGTCAGACTAGATGATCATAATGGTCCCTTCTGACCTAAATATCTATGAATCTATGAATCTATGAATCTATGTTACCTTACCCACCTCATCTCTGTAATATCCTGGGGCCAACATGGCTACAACAAAGTAAATGGAGTCACCTCAGTGATAATCATTAGTGGAAATTCCCTCTTAGCCGACAGAGGTTACCTTGATATAGCTCTCCCTTGGTATTGTCACTAGTCTGTTATTAGCTGGTGAGGAATAGTCTTTCAGCAGGAAGTCAGGGGTTCAAATCTAGCCTCGGGCCAGCTGAGAATGAAATCTGTTACTATACAGTGTCTTTACCGCAGTTTTTAGTGGACAAGTACTCAGATCACCAAAACTATGTGTTTATTATACAACTCTGGTCACTGTACTATCTGAGCACCTCTCACCCATGAATGAAATTACCCTCCCTACAGCCTGGGACTCAGGGAAGGATCATTATCACCACCATTTTACAGATGGGAAACTGAGGAACAGAGAGACTAAGGGTAAACATTTTAAAAGTGCCTAAAGGACTTAGAAGCCTAAGTCCCATTTTCAAAAGTGATTTAGGGTCATATTTTTAAAGGCATTTAAATGCTTAGCTGCCTTTCTAGGTACCTAATACCTTTATATATCTGGCACTTGAGCACCTAAGGGTAAAATTTTAGAAAACCCCTACATGGCTTAGGAGCTTAAGTCTTATTGAAAGTAAATGGGATGTGGGCTCCTAGGTGCTTAAATTCCTTTTGAAAATGGAACTTAGGCTCCTACATGATTTGGGTGCTTTTGAAAATTGTGCTCCAAGGTCACATGGGAAGTTTGTGACAGTGGGATTGAACCCAGATGTCGTGATTCCCAGGCCAGTGCCTTCAATACGAGATCATCCATCCTTCCTTCCAGAAAACAATTGCCTTGCCTTTGTTTATAGTCTTCGTAGAGAGGCCAAATACTGAGTCCAGGCTAATGTCTACATTACAATTTATGTCAGCAGAAATTATGTTGCACAGGGGTGTGTAAACCATCTCACTGACATAAGCGCCAGTGTGGACAGCAGTGTGTCAGGAGGTGGTTTTGTTATGCCAATGGGAGAGTTCTCTTCCATCAGCATAGAGCATCTTCACGAGACACGCTACTGCAGCACTGCTGCAGCACGGTACGTGTAGACATTAATCTAATCTAACCAATCTGAGTACCACATTCATCACTGTGGTATCTATGAATAAACCAAGAACACAGACCCAAAAGCAAATCTGACTTCAAAGGAGTTGCACCATCAAGGCTGAATTTGGCCCTGAATTACCACTTTCCCATGGTGCGGGATGGGGACTGGCTGTTGTGCAGTTCTCCGCAGGTCAGAAATGAGGTACGTTGGTAGGGATGTCAGGGTAGCGTGTGTGTGTAAACCTGCATTGCTGCTATCTATGTTGTACCTGTGCTCCAGATAGAGGACTCTGTCTCCAGGACTGCTGGCCCAGCACTTTTCACTGGTGCTGGAGTTCAGTTTAATAAGGAAACTATAATTGATGGACACTGTCCTGTGTTGTACTTTTTCTGTGGCTTTGTCCATGCTACATTTGGATCAGCTGGGGGCCCTTTAGACCTTCATGGCACTTCCAAGGAGTCTTCAGGACTCAGCAGAAAAGGGTCGTGAAGCAACTGGCAATGGCTCTTCTACGCCACAACTCAACTAATCTCATATCTGCAGCAACTTTAGACCACATGACCTGGTTTCCTGGAATAAAGGTCCAGTTATCTTCAGATCTTACGCTGAGCACTTCCTGCAACAACACATCACACATTCACACCCCAGAGTGGCTGCTGTCTCACTTCTAGCAGCTTACATGCTTGAAAACCATCAGCATTTTCAGAAGACATTTAGTTGGCCAAGTGATTCTCAGTGGCCTGCGGCAGTTTCGCTGCCAGCAATACTTCCTGAGTCTATCTGGAGGGGATCATAGTGACTAGGTTCTAAAATACAATTTACGTTACTTCTACCCTCCCTATTGCTGTCTGTGACTGAGGGTTAATTCCCCTGAAATGTCTTCCCCTTCCCCTGAAGCTGCTATCAATTACCCAGCTGTCTGTGACTGAAAACTATTCCTCCCGATGCCTCCTTTCTACTCCCTGAGCCCAGTGCTCAGCACATGAATGTCTGTGAATGAGGGTTCATCCCCCTGAAACTGCTATCTGATCCCTACATCTGCTGTCCAAAGGATCTAATTCAAAGCCCACTGAAGTCAATGGGAGTCTTGACATTCTTTTAATAGAGTCATAGAGTATAAGGTAGCCAGAAGGGAGCACAACTAGTCTGACCTCCTGTATAGCCCCAATACCAGCCACACCCTCACATTAAACCCAACAACTGAAATTAGACCAAAGGATTGCAGCCCACAGGAGACTAACTTTGGATCAGGCCCAACAGCTGAACTATCTATGAGTGAAGGACAATCCCCTAAAATACCTCCTTCTGCTCCCTGAGCCTAATCTACCAAGGTCCAACAATCTTTGGCTAAAGGCAAATTCCCTTTCTGCCCCCTGAACTCATTGTTTAGGCAGCAGACTATCTGTGACCAAGAGCTAACCCCCCTCATGCCATCTTCCTGATCCCTGAACTGTGATCAAGAACTAACTTCCATCCAACCAGTAGCATTTGTTAATATCCAAGTTCCCCTACCAAATGGCAAGGAAAAATGTACTATTTTGAAACTGCATTGATTTTTATTTTATTGACAAAAGGGCTGGTATTTGTTACTCATTTTAGCAGCAAGAATGATTAAAAAGCTTATGAAGAAATACGTAGGAACAGAGGAACCGCTATGGGATCATTGGCCATCTAAGCTAGCATTCAGCCTGGCAGTGCTTACTCTTTATGGTGCATCTTGAGAGCTTCCCATAGCACAGTAAATACACTGGGCGGCCTTGTCCTCACTCAGCTGGGAAGCAGTTGTTTCTTCTTTATCCCCAGTCTCTCTGAGATGGTGGGACAACAGGCATCCTGAGACATGTGCAGTGGTTTGGAGAAAGTGCTACAGGAACGGGTTGGCTCCCTGCAACCTTCTCACTGCTAACCAGGCCAGGCTCCATTCTATTGCCATATCAGCAGCACTTTAATGACAAAATCAAACCCAATGGACACCCATTTATCTGACAAGCACAGCGTTCAATTTAATAACTCAGGAGAATGAAAACTGGGAGAATAATTTTGGTGCTGAAACATGAGTACCAGGACAAAGGGGGAAACTCAACTCTAGTGTGGAAATGGGGAACGGTGAATTAAATTTGGGTGAATCTTGGAAGGTTTACAGAAGCGTCCTAAAGATCTGGATAAGTTCCTCAAAAGTTTGGATGCTTACCCAAATTTATTTGGTTTGGAAATCTCATGTGAGAGAGATCAGGTCTTTTTAGCATGAGGTTGGTATTTCCCATGTCTAGACAGGTCTGGAAAGATGGCAAGAAAAAGATACAATAGATACAAAGGATGGTCACAGGAATGGATGGACGGATACCATGGAACCAACATCAGCAGTCTTCCCTCTATCCCCAACCTCCCTGGATATTTCAGCACTTCTGTCCCAAATCAGAAAATATGGAGGCACTACAAAATGCTATCCAAACTTTTTTTGACCCAAATGAACGGACTGAGTTTTGGTTTTAGGCAAAGGTGAGGATCTGTAGTCATTTATCTGGAGCTGATTTACCTGCCTTTACTGCTAATTGGAGAATGATTCCCTCCAAACAAAGGAAGGAATGGGGATTACCAATTAGATGATTTCTACTTACTACAGGATGTGGGATGGACTCTTCCGCAATTATCTTAACATAGTCGAATGACAGGGTTTTGGTTTGTAGGGCAAAGAGGCTTTTGATTTCATTGAAAGATTGCAC
The DNA here is from genome assembly GCF_965140285.1 of Lepidochelys kempii. NCBI lineage: Eukaryota > Metazoa > Chordata > Testudines > Cheloniidae > Lepidochelys > Lepidochelys kempii. The sequence goes on from NC_136380.1 coordinate 258,004,796, forward strand.
CAAGAATGGGAAATGTTGTACTCTATTTTATTGCTAGCATCTCACTTGCTTCCCCCACACCTCATAAGATGGGGGAATTTTCCCCAGTATTTTTTGCCGATAGTAGTGATTGTTTTTTTTAATCACATCCCTTGCATGACTTGACTCATTTCTAGCTTTGAATTGTCTTTGAAGACCCAAGCCCAAACCCAGATATCTGGTTGGGACCAAGCTGATTAGAATATTCACTTCACACAGTCTGGAGTGGGAAGGATGCAGGAAATGAAGTAAACCCCAGGCCAATCAGTAAGGACCATCCTTAACCCCTTCCATCACCCCCATCTTCAGCAGCCCCCAGCACTCACTAGCAGCTTAAGTATTTCTACTCCCCTATAGATGCTTACATGCCCTGTAAATTGGTACTTGAGGAATGGAAAGTTTGGCTGCTCAGCCTCAGAGTTTGGTACTATCCTTAAGCTGAGTTGCAGAGCAATCCAATTTCTCTTTCTCCACTTGTCCTATGTACTTTAATAGTTGTAATGCCCCTTTCTGACTTTCTCAATTTCATCTCTATCCATCTGTCTACCCATTCATCTATCTAGTTCTCCTTCCATGGTATCCATCCAGCCACAGTATCTACCAAGATGTTAGCATACCCATGGTGTTGTAAGTACCACAGAATCCATCCATGCACACATCTCTCTTCCTGAGCATCCTTTTTCTTAGGTTTTCATCCCTTCATATGTTCACCCATCCCCAATCCAAAGATGATCTATTAGGGCCTTTACTTTCCCTTCAGGTTGTAGGTTTGGATCACGCTTGTTCCATGTGCCACTAAAGGTCCCATTCCCTTGCAACAGTGAAAAGTACAAGGGTCTCTCTCCACGCTAGTAAAAAGATAGGTCCCACTGGGTTTGTTAAAACTAATGTCCAACTTCTTGTTCTCTCAGACAGTTTGTCTGTTTGTCCATCCCTCCCTCCAGAGAAGGCCTCAAGCTCAGAAGGTTCTCGAGGCAGATCTTAGACCGAATGATGGTTGTATTGGCTTTGGAGCTCACTCAAAGATAGGTAGGCCTCAGTGTTTGGGACCTGGCTGGAGAAAGCTGTCCTGTGGAGATCATCAGTTTGACTTTGCCTCAGAGGCATGGGCTGGGAAAACAAAGAGCTAGCATCTGCCATAGTAGTAGTGGAACTGATTTCAGGGCCTGCGTCCCCAGCCTCTTCTGTGGTTTGAATGGCATCGTTGTCATGCAACCCTGGGATATCTGAGAAGACCATGCCAGGCTTCTGTTGGGATTCAGAGAGCTGTAAAACTGTGACGTTTCCATTCACCTTCTCATCCTGCTCCAATACCGATGCTGGGGATGAGCTCTCGGGTGACAGAAGAGCCTCAGGAAGTGCCCCAAGCCCATTGGTTGTGTTCTGTATCTCTCCCACAAAGGAACTGTTCTGGAAACCTTGGTTTGCTTCGATGCAATGAAGAAATCCGGAAGAGAACAGTGGCAGGTCATTCTCCAGCATGCAGAGATCTGGGGAAGGGAGTGCTCCGTAGGAATCACCATCTTCACTGCCACTGCTCTTCCGGGCGAAAGGCTCGTAGGTGAAATACACCTGGCAGGGCTCAATCTCATAGGAGTCAGGGAGGTGGAAAAAGAAGTAGCCTTGGTTGGTGAAGCAGCTAGTCAGTGAGTGCCCGCTGGTTTCTGGGGGGGCACCAGAGGTGAGAAAAGCCTTGGGAAGGAGAAGCTGGGACTCCTGTTTCTCCTTCTGAATTATCTCTAGCTCTGAGATCTCTGGGGAGATACTGCTCATGCTGAAGAGAGACGTGGAAAATGGAGAGGAGAGCCATTTCTGAAGCGGAAGGAAGGGAAACACAGAAGAGATATTATTATGTTCAAAGTGGCAGCAGTATAACACTCTCACAACAGAGACACAGAGGCCTAGGGTCTCTTTTCCTTCATGCCCATGATGAATACACTCCGGACATCTCCCATACAGAATATACGCCCTTATCATCACTCCTCTGGGATCTCCATAGGGAATAGGTCCCTGGGGATCCCTCGCCAGGCTCTGAGCCATTTTAAAAGAAGGAACCAGCCTCAAGAGCTTTCCATGCGTGATCTCCATAAAAAAAGGGAGGAAGAAAAAGAAAGGGATCTAGAAATAGAGAAAGAGAGAGAGTAGCAGAGAAAAAGAGAGGAGTTGAAGGGAGAGAGAGGAAGAACATGACTAACAGCCAGAGGAGGGACTAGAGGAAGTGAAGAAGAAGGCATAGAAGCAGGATGGGATGGTCTCCAAGAGCCTTGAGCTCTCCTATACTCCTGTGTGCTCTCTCAGCCCTTCCTGTCAGCAGAGCAGAGTGCTGAGGTTTGGTGGTTTGTACTTTCTTGGTTCTTTACTTAGAGATGCAGCAGCCAAGTGGCAGCTTAGAAAGGTCAAAAATAAAACTAAAGCAAATCCCCCAGCAGCAACCAGTGCTGGAGGGTCCAGTGATACACGCACACACTAGATCTGGGAGCCGGACATCCTTCCCATCCATCTGCAGCATGAGGGAGGCAGCCAGTCGTCTCCTTCTTTCCCTCCTCGTCCTTCTCTGACCCCCCTCCCATGAACAGCCCGCCTGCCCCTGGTCCCCATACCTGAACGTCGCCTCTGTGCACAGTGCTCAGCGGGGGAAAGAACTTGTCTGGGTCTGGAATGTAAATCTTCAGCACCTTCTTAAGCCTTCACCAGAGAGAGAGAGAGAGAGAGAAGTGAACGTGATATGTAGACCTACGGTCTTCCAGGGGCCTGACCCTCTGCTCACTGGCACCAGTGTAAATGAATAATATCTCCACTAAAGTCACTGGAGTTATGCTGGTATAAAAATGGTGTAAGTAAGGGAGAACCAAGCCCCAGAGCTCTTTATCCCCCATCCCGCACCCGTAGCCTGAGAAAATCTCTGCATTTGCCGATGGATGTATTAGGGACACAGAAATTGAGAGAGAAAATGGTATTGCAAAAGCTATTTCCCTCAGCCCTATCCCCAGAGCTGATAATGTCGCCATTCACCAACATCCTTGCCTGCCTCTCCCTGTTGCCCAGGCCTGTCCATTCCTTTCATTAGCTGCCAAGCTGGGAGAGTCGCCATCTTTGGTCCAAATTCCTGGTATGGTTTCCAAGGCCTGGTTGCCATGAGCTGATTGTGCCTCACTTGGTTGCCATCACAGCGATGCAGAGATTGCAGAAATTGCAGTGCCATCATGAAATGGCAGCATGAGATGGCAACACTACAATCTCCATGTCCTGTCATCAGGATTCAGCATGGCAGTGTTGTATGGCGTTCACACTGCAGCACCACTTCATGACGCCTTACACCATCATGACATAACAAGCTACACTGGTATTGCCAGACCATACCAGAGCCAAGTCATCCTGTCTGCTTTTCCTGTCTCTCAAAGTGGCCAATACCGAATCCTTCAGATACTTAAAGGTCTCCTAATGCACCTTTACTGTGCAATAATCTATGGTGAGGGGAATTCCTCCTGACCCCCTTCAGCCTGTGCTCTGAAGCAGGAGGATTTGATAGTCCTTGTACATTTATACTAGCTTGCATCACTGCAGATGCTATTTTCATTCCTGCATGACTAATCCTTTTCTGCACAGCATTATCCTGCATCATTGAGTTCCACAGGTTAATTATACATTCCGGGAAGAGGATTAGCTGTGTTTATATGTGTTGTAAACAGAGTGCTCCCTTGCCCTTGCATTATGACACAGGGTAAACAGGAGAGGCCAGTTGGCTTTCTCTAGTCCCATAATCATTTTACACACTCCTAAAATCTCTCCTCCTCTGCAAATGAAATAGTCCCCCTCTGTAATCCATCTTTATAGGCAAGCACCTCCCCCCTCTGATATTTGGATTGCTTTTCCCTGTGTCTTTTTTTATTCTGCTGTGTCCCTTTCTGAAATGAGGTGACTAAAACTGAAACCATTTTCAATGTCCATGATGCTGTCAGGCTATTCTCTATATTATTGTACCGGGTGCCCTTGTGCGGCATGTTCAGCATTAATTCAGAACAATATCAGGACAGAAATGATGGACAGGAAGAGGTTTAAATCAGCATCCCACCAAAAAAAGGTAGAACTATCCTGAGTGCAGGGGCCTGTCCCATGACCTATAATCAGAGGGTGAAATCCAAACCTTATGCAGTGGGCCTGCATGCAGTCCAAGCACTAGTCATGTCCCACTGTAGCACTGTTTTGAGAGATTAAGGGGTGCATAGGCCTTGTTCTGGTTCTTCTACACAAAGGTGAATTTCAGCTAGACGGTCAGATTTCTAAAGGTATTTAGGCACCTAACTCCTATTGATTTCAATGTGAATTCCTTTAAAAATATGGCCCAAAGAGAGAGTGTCCTGTGGCTATTTTGAGCTTGGTGATGTTATGACATCTCGCTGTGTCACAGTGTCTCAGCATCATGGTGCAAACACTGAATTCCCTCACTGTCAGGGCGTCCCTTGGGACAATGCCAGTAGCAACCCAGAGAGGCAGAATGACTCAGCTCCAACTCAGACTAAGGAACTCTGGCCTCATCTGAGAGACAGAAAATGAGGACAGAAAGGCACTCTGGGCTTGGGACAGGGTCTGGAGGGGACCATTCATGTCCCTTTTACCTTTTCAATGGCTGTGAGGTGATGATCAAGACAATGATGACAACAACGAAGATGGTGCAGATGGTCCCCACAAGGGCTGGCATCGTAAGCTGAAGGTCCCCCGGGGCTAGTTCTGCAAGAGGGGAGAGAGAGTTACTGGAAAGAGCCAGCCAGAACAGAGGAAATGGGAACCCCAGTCACTCCAGTTGGTTTTTTTTCACTTCTGAACAAAGAGGTTTGAGATCCAGGTCAGATAAGTGGGTGACTGGCCTTTATGATTAGGAACAGATCTGAGCCCCCCGAGCCTTGCCAATGCACCTCACAGCTCACCTGCAGCCTCTCTCTGCTATTCCTGTCCTGGACTGCCACACAACTGCAATGACCATGCACTTCATCCTTGACTTGCCACCCCCCTGCTATTCCCTCTTCAGCATAGCTCTACAAATGCACCTCAGCTCCGTCCTGCCCCACTCCTGTTACTCTTCATCTTCTGTCCCCTCTGCCAGGGCGCCTCATTTTGGACCTGCCGAGCCCCCTGGAATAGGGGAAAGGGTGCAGAGGAGAGAAGAGGGAAGGGAGCAGTGGGACACCTTTGGAGAAGCTTCTCCCTCATGTCCTTGAGATGTTAATAAGATCCCTTTGTTTCCTCCACCTCGGGGAACTTTGGCTCCCAGTTGCCACGACAGCTGGTTGTAGTTGAATCCTTTTCACTGACATCATATGCTATCAAAGTTTGATAGCCACAGCAAAACACTGCCCCTTCTAAACATAGCTGCTCCGTTTATATCATTACCTGCCTCAGCATGGGGGGACCCACGAGCTGCCTACTTCCTGTGAAGAAACTAAAACTAAAAGGAGCCAAGGACTCACCAGACACTCCTGCTGGAGATGGGATTTGCCAAGGCTGCAGGCTGCACAGGCTTCTGACTGGCCTGGACAGCTAGCCCTGCTCTGCACTGCCCACAGAGGAGTCCTGGGGTAACATTTTGCAGAAGCTGTTTAGACAGCTAACTCCCATTGATTTCAACAGGCGTTAGGCACCTCAGGACATTTAAACATCAGGCCCCACGGCACTTCAGAGCCTAGGTCCCACTGATTTTCAGTGAGCCTTAAGCACTGAAGGGCCCAAGTCACTTTTGAAAATGGGACTTAGGCTCCTAAGTTACAGGGGCTCTCTGGAAAGTGTTCCCCAGGCCTCTTGCTCCCCTGGTCAGGGAGTTGCTCTGCTGCACTTAGTGAGGGGAGGCCCCCACTGGAGTCTGTGACTGGAATCATGGCCCACTCCCATTGACTTTAATGGGGCCAGGCTTTCACTCTGGGGCTCTTGTGCTTTGGACCAGCAGGCCCTGCTCACCTGACCTGGGTCTAGGATTACAGGAAAGGCTCCTCTCAAGCTATTCCCCATCTTTCTATTGTACTTTGATTTGTGCATCCCTCCACTCCCCTACTTTTCCTGCTCCCACATAACTCCAGCCCTTGTTGTCCCCTGTGCCTCTCTCCCAGGGCCAGATTTAGAGGAAGGCGACCCAGGGGCGCCGGGCTTGGGGTGCTGTTTTTGTTGTTAGCGACAAAAGGGAAAATAGAATGTTTGAAGTAAAATGTTTCAGGTATTCCATATGTGGATTCATTTTTGACTGACCCTGTACAATGTTCTGGACCTTTGTAGAATCTCATGGAACATTCCAGACTTTCTGAGAACTACATTTTCCTTGAACATCCTAGAATGTCGTCAGCCGTGCCCTCGTGGGTATATACGGGATGGGGCATCGCCAGTCAGTCAGTGAGATATAAGAACGAAGGGAAGTGATGTGAGATCCCAGCTGCGATACTGTGAACCTTGTTTTATTGTGTAATTGTGAAAGTCTACTTTTGTTTTAAGACTTGAAGAGAGTAAGTAGCGACTAATAAAGGACATATTTAATGAAACATCAGAGATATCTATCAAACCCCTACCTGTAGGGGTTATAATATAAAAGAATATATTGTTACTTCTTTTGAACTAAAGGACTAGCGTTAATAGTCTAAGGCTGTCACCACTGTAACACTAGTTAATACTGCCCCATCCAATGTTGGTGCACTGTTCAATTTCTTGACGTTAGTACACTTCAGTTATTCTTAAAATTAAAAAGTTTCTATAAGCTCAGAGGAAACAAATGTTTTTATTTGCTTATATATAGCATGAATAAATACTGATTTATAGATCCTAGCTTGCAAATTTATCATTTTGTATGCCAGCGACAAATCATGCAGGCAAACCATGCATCAAAGTTATGATATGCCCTACACATTCAATAAAAAATAAGGTACTCAAAAGTTTAACAAAGGGGGGAGGGTGCACCAAAGACGCCCCTCACCTGGGGCACCATTTGGACTAGGGTTGTCCCTGCTCTCTCATCACCTATCTCCAAGCCCTGGCCTACCCACTCCTCTGAGTCTCATTACCTGAATATCCGCTATGATTAGTCCTCCATGCAAGCGTCTTGCTCCAGTTGCTCCACACACCATATGTGTTTGGCTTCACGCGAACTGAAGCCTCATACTCTGAGTCTGGCGAAAGGTTCTCAAGCCTCACCCATTCCTGGTCCTGCTTGATAGAGAGGAGCATGGCAGGCTGGAATGGAGTAAAAGTTACAGAGTGATTGCTATGTTCTCCCATCCACAGTCTACACCATCACACCTCTCCGCTGTCTAATCAGAACAGAATTGGCTCGGGGCCTCTCCCAGCCAGCATATCCTATATCCAAAGCTGTACCAGGAGGGCACCCCTTGCCCACATCAAAGCCCCTCTGCTCCACAGTGGGAGGAGACCCATTCTACCTTTTCCATCGCCGCAGTCTTGTCTGTCCCATACTGGGAGGACACCATTCTGATGCCTCTCATCCCAGCACTGGGCAGACTGGAACTTCCCTTTGCTTCCCTGCCGTCACCATACGCTGGCAGATAAAGCTGAAGTAGGAGTCACTGCCCCCTTTGGCCTCTCCTCTGAGGCAAGGGCATTGCAGCCATCTGGGGAAGGGTCTAGAGCACAAGCGGGAATAGCAGGTTCTTTGCAGTAAGGCGGCTCTGTCCTCCTCCACTAGTTACAGGCCTGAGGCCCATCAGCAGGAGAAGCTAGTCTGGGATCCTGCACTCACCTCCCAGGGCTTTGTGCGATCTCTGCACAACACTTCAAATTCCCGTTTCTTTTTTAAGTAGTGAGACGAAATAGGAATTCTCCAAGTTAAATTGTAGCTGGAGTCACTGGTGTTTACCACTTGGAGGTTGTCAGGTGGCCTCAGCTGTACTGGGGAGAGAAGAGTGAGAGAGGCATTGGGACACACACCATGGGAAACAAAAGCAAACGCTACAATAGCGTTTTGCGCTCTCTCTCTCTCTCTGTTATGTGGCTTCATTGGCAGACACCCCTCTCCGGGGATGATCTCTGGGCCGTTCCACTGGGTGTGCGCATCTGTGAACCCACCCCAATCATTTGTCCCAAACAATTCATTTTGTGAAGATTGTCTCTTTTCCTGTTCCCCAGGGCGCTCTGCTTCTGCCCCCATTGAAATAGATGGCAAAAGTCCCGATGACTTTAGTGGAACAGGATCAGAGTCAAGCAATCTGTAGTCTTGCTAGGATTTTTTCCCCCACTAACTACAGAGGGCCAGTTGCTCAGCTGGGGTAAATCGGCACTGCCCCATTGCAGGCAGTAGTGCTGCATAGATTGACACCAGCAAAGGATCTAGCTCAACTTTTGCCACCAAAGGGCACAGCTTTAACAGATGAAGCTCTTATCCCCAGATCAATGCACCCAGGCTGGGGGCAGAGGGTGGTTGGTACCAAGCAGTATGTCAGAGCCTGTGCCCAGGGGAGCGGCAGTGCAATGCTGGAAGCAACAGGAGGAGGCATGGCGAATCTGTGGCAGGTAGTGTGACTAGACAGCAAATGTGAAAAATCGGGACAAGGGGTAGGGGGTAATAGGAGCCTATATAAGAAAAAGACCCCAAAACTGGGACTGTCCCTATAAAATTGGGACATCTGGTCACCTAGTGGCATGGCGTGACCGAGTGAGCATACAGTGGCAGTGGGGCAGGGAGACGAGGCAAGCCTGAGATCAGGCATGGGGTAAACAGAAGGATGCCTGGGGCGGACAAGGTGGCACAGGGGACAGATCTAACCACAGACGGAAGCCTTGGAGGATCAAACACTGATTAACACTCACTGTTGTCCCATGGTTTGAATTCCTGCTGTTGCATCACAGTTGTCCAGTTTTCCCCAACTTGGCAGGACACAGTCAGGTTAAGTGAGTCTGCAATGGTGAAGACCTGCCACTGCAGGAAAATTTGCTATTCGCATTACTAGTCCCCCACTATGTATTGTTCACATTTCTAAGGCCTCTATCGTCACAGGGATGTTAATGCATGACCATCATGCCTCCCATCCTAAGGCTCTCAAAGTGCTTTTCACATCTTAATAAGCAGGGCAGTGTTAGATTAGCCCCACTGGGGAAACTGAGGGATAGAGATTAGATGAGTTAAATATTCAAGAAGTGTTATCTCTTTTTCCACAAGGAGTGGAGTGTAAAGCAGATTGAAGCTGGGTAGGGGTGGCAGGGGCTTCTCCTTAAGTACCATCGGTCCTGCAGGATGCGATAATCAGGTTGTGTCACAGCTTCTCTGCCTTTATGCCACAACAACGCAGCCTCAGAGAGCATCACCCTGTGAGTACACACGGTCAGCACCTGGGGAGGCCATAACTCTGTGGGCACCATAACAGACCTGTGACCTCAGGCTGCAAGGCTCTGGACTGACCCATGGAAACAGGCACTGGGGCCTGCGTAGTTCTTGATGGGCTATGACTGGCGACGCAAGGAAGGGAGCTAAATACAACTATAATAACAGTGTGACACCTCCTGGGGTTTGTAGCAGATTGGCTGGGACGGTGACTGGATACTGACCCCTTGGAACCCTGCCCCAAGTCAGGAAATAAAGTTTTCTCTCATAGCACCACTTCTGTGTGCCACACTGTTATTACAGTGATAACCCATATACCAATCACCCCCAGCCCCTTTTATTAGCCAGTACATTTCAGTTGGCTTACCTCAACAATGTCTTCACTGAAGGCTAGTTCACATCTCCTGGGTGCCATGCTAGGAAATTCACAACTCTTTAGATCCCTGTCAGAGAGAAGACCAGAATACTGCTGAGCTGGAGGGGCTTGTATGCATGTAATTATTTATTTAGATTGGAAATCATCACAGGCACCCATCCAAGGCATTAGGCACCCAGACATCCTTGCTACTCCAATACAACGGAATCCCAACAGCATTAAACTAATGGTAACAGGAACTCAGCCAGCCACCTATATCACCTTCACTGATGTGAGGAGCACACCCTCAGCCTCCCTCCAAAACCCATCTCAAACAGATGTCTTTGACAGCGTGCCCAGAAAGTCATCAGATTCAAAGTATTATGGACCAGGCAGGGGGGAAGTTGCAGAGTCCTGGTGCTCTCACAGGCAAAACCCTGCCAGCCACCCACTCTGTTTTATGCCCAGCACCGCTGTGGCAGCTGCTGCAAGAGGAACTGTCTCCTGCATCCCTCCCCAGTGCTGCAGGGAGCACTGAGAAGGTGAACCACATTTTCCCTCCTACACACCTTGCAAGGCACTACTGCAAGAGGAGGGGAGGAGATGGAGTCAAACTGCTGCTCTACTCAGTGGGAGTCCTCTAGCCACTGCCACCTGCCTCTCTCCCCACCGGTGCTGACCTGCCCAGTTCCTCACCCAGCTCAGAGTTCAAAGACCTAGTACTGGGCGGGCGCCTGGAGCCCATTTGCTCTGACTCACTGTCCCCATTCAAGGGAAACTTGCTCTGCTTTCCACCCCACACATCAGCCCTGGCGAGCCCACTACCACAGTGGACACACCCATGCAGTCTCAGGAAAGCCAACAGCCGTCTGTGGAGACCCACCAACCACAAGAACCAAAGCAGACCTGTTCCTCAAATGAGCACCCACCTAACCACCAAAGGGGGTCTGGCTCCTCACCTGACCAACAACCCCATAGCTATAGACCACCGAGCCAAGATGATAATTAGAGCCTGACATTCACTGGCTTTGCTAAATAATTTCAGCCACGTACCTCTCATCAGTGTGAAACAAAGCGTCAAGTTGGCACAGTGCTTCTGTGTCATTCCTGTCTGGAGCCCAGGTGCAAAAGAGAGTCGCCCGCGAGTCATAAAAACAAGTTAGATTTGAGGGTGCTATGAATGGAGAAAAGATGGCATTACATCAATCCTGTCATGACAAAGGCATTAAGCATTAATGATCATTTCATCCAGTTCCATGCAGTGCCCAATTCATAGGCTGGCTAGTGCCCTGAAGAAACATCCAAGAAACACCTCCAAACAAGAATGGAAGAAACCTATGGCCCTTCTCACTTCTTCAATGCCCCAGAATGAAGAACCCCCAATAGGAACATGTATATTGCGTCGCTTTTGCTTAGTGCTTCCTGCCCTGTTGCAAGACATGGACAAACCTTCAAATTTCAGTGATCTTCCCATATCACATAAGGATAAATAGTGTCCCCACCCGCACACATCCCTAATTCTCCTGCTGGGACATAGGAGGACATTTTCTTACCCTGAGTGATTTTTGATGCCAGTGAAACATCTAGAAGGATGGACAGCCAGAGGCAAAGCAGAAGGGGAGGAGAAGGCTTCATCTCTGCCGTACACAGGAAGGGCTCGCACTGGAAGAGAGAAGAAGACACACACCCCAGCACAGGTGAGGATGACAAAGTTCCACACTTCTCTGTGGAGGAGGTCCCTGCAATAATCTTCTCCCTTGGTGCTATTACCAGGAGTCTGAGGCACTTCCAAGGTCTGCCCCCAACTGAAGCTCTGCATACACCCCAAGCTGCCCATGCCTGATGCCCAGATTAAATCCCACTCAACAGATTGCACCTATCTCCATAATCTGACCTGTCTCCTTCCTTGTGTGCTTTGCTCCGCAGTGAAACACTTTGCAATGCTAGCATTTAAACTGATAACGAAGTCAATGCCTTCTTGAAATGAATATGAGAGCACACCACTCAGAGCTGTTGTTTCAGGGAGGCTGCTGACTCAGGCAGACAGTACTGCCGGAGTCGCACCCAGTTTACATTATGAAGGGGTTTCTTTTCAACCCTAAGAACTCGCGACTTCAGGGAGTGGTTGTAGTTAATTAGCTGTGGGGTCAGGGGCCTTCTGGGTGGTCGGGAGTGTTAGTGGAGGGGCTAGGGATTAGTGGACGGAGTCTGAAGAACCTGAGTGGGACAGGGAAAATGAGGGTCATAGAAAGGATTTCATGTTCGGTAAATCTAGGTTTCAACATACTGACACACCCCGGGTCTCCGTGTTTGGACAGTCCTGAGCTACACCCCACACATAGCTCCAAGGATGGGCCCCACCCAGCGCAGCCTCGGAAGGAGCATTCGCTCTCCATATCCGTACCGCCCCAGGCTTCACCCACACTCATGCAGCTCCTCCAATGGCACCCCATTTTGCCCAGGGTCGTGGCAGGGGGAATAGCCCTCTATGTGCTCGAAAGGGGAGCCCTGGGTTGGTTGTACAAAACGAGGCGGTGTCTTGAGCAAACCCCGGACCCTTGTGGGAGGGGGCAGGACCTGTGATGGCTTGCCAGAGGGCTGCCATAGGGCACGGTCAGATTCCAGTTCTGATAGAAGATTTCAGTTCAGAGAAAGAGAGCAAACAAACAACAACCATCCTGTTCTTGGGAAATGTGGGGCATGATGAGAGGAGGGATGTGGAAACAGAGAGAGAGAGAGACAGAGATAAATAAACGATCAGACCTGGCCAATAGCTAGAAAAATATGTCAGACTGAAACTCCTTCCAAGAAGCTTCTCAGTTCAGCCACCCCCGTGTGGGAGCCGCTTGACATCGCCCCATTACCTTCCTATGCGATGGCCTCCTTAGCTGTGCAGTCGTGCCAGAGATGGCCCTCGGGGACTGGACCAGTCCGTCCAGTGGAGCTCAGGTGCCAGCCTTCAAATGGCAAGAGGTGGGGTGGGGCAAGAGTGGCTTCCAGTTCAGCACATGGCACTGCTAGTGGGAATGGACAGGGGCCGGAGCCGGGCAGCTCTGCAAGCACAAAGGGCTTGCTAGCTATCTGTCATTTCTTCACCTTGAGCACAGGAAGCTGCATCTAGCTTGCCCCGTCAAAGCGAGACTAAGCTCCGGAGTCCCGAAATGGCTAGCGAGGCCGAGAATAAAAAGCCCCAAACCACGTCCACTTCCTGACGGTAAAGGTGATGAGAGGGGGTGGGAAGGAATCAGGTATGAGGCTGCAGCACTAGGCTGAATTGGAGACTGGTCTGTGCGCAGTGCTACGCGAAGATATATCTCTGGGTGCGTGCCCCCTGCACACAAACACGCCCACAGTGACACGTGGACATGCTGATATTGGTTTAAGACTAGTTACACTGGGTTTGCTTGCCCCTACACATACCCAATACCAAACCCGATATAAGCCAGGTGTAAACTGATTTAAAAGCAACCCCACATGCACACGTTATACCAACTTCACTAAATCAGTTTGAAATCATGCCTGTAGTTCAGCCTGTGCAACTTTGTGTGTCTAGAGGGCCTCAGAAACAACCTCCCCACTCACACACGCAGTTGCACCACACACAACTACACCCTTCCCGCACACACAACTCCTCTGCCCACACGCCACTCACACAAACAAACAGACCCCTTGCCCCACAGAAATAATGATGGTTGGCTCTGTGCGTCTACACTGGCTGCTACCTGAGGGGCTCAGTTAATTAATCCACACAACACAACCATGAGGCAAGGATAAGACCCATTTTACAGATGGCCCGGAGAGGTTATGAAGCAACTTGCTCACTCAACAGGTAAGCAGTAGTGCCAGGAATAGAACCCCAGGAGTCCTGGCTCCTTCTCCTCTGTAGTGACCAGGGCAGAAGGCTCCTTTCACGCGACAGCCCCCACAGAGATGGCTCCTTAAGATGCACTCCTGCACATTTTCACAACACCCAGATATTGCCTCCACCCCACACTACACACCCAGATAGACACAAACGCAACCCGATTCTCAAACTCCCCACACTTCACAACAAACACCGGCACACACGCATCCCCCGACGCCCACTCCTCCCCCCCGTCCCTCATACACACAAATAGCATTCTCTGAAGTACAACCGATCACATTTCCTGTCTGGTTAGGGCTGCACAAACATGGCCCATGGTGTTGGAGCCTAGCTGCGGCACGTCTGCAGTGATCACTGAGCTGAACACTCCCTGCGTCCAGGCCTCAGCACCTCTGAGGTGTGAGCACAGGTCCAGCAGAAGGTTTTGCTGAGCGTCTGGGAGATGAACCCTAAGTCACAGAGAGCTCCAGGATGGGCAATTTCAGAGAGCAGAATGCAGGGATGTTGTGGGACTGGCCCTCTGCGACGGCCAACCTGGACAAGTGGGTTCAGGGAGTGCTGGGGAGAGGGTTAGCTCTTTGTCACGGACAGGCCAGCACAGAAAGTGGGTGTGAGAGAGGTTAGCTCTCAAATACAGAGAATCCAGGAGTAAGACAGTGGTTTGAGGGAATGGGAACAGTTATTTTTACAGAGATTGCAGTTGAGGGCTGTGTGGGGTGTAACTCCTCACATGAATCCTGAGAGGGTAAATTAAGCCCAGCAGGAACAGGAGGGGCTTGTATAAAGCCAGCTGTTGGAAAAGGCTGCAGTCACTCCCCAGGAGAAGGGAGGAGTGTTTGGAGGCTGCAGAGCCATGTAGCCTGCAGTAGCTCTCTGGGAGCAGGGAGTGGTGAAGCTGGCTGACCCAGCGAAGGAAGGTTAGGAAAGGGATCAGGGAAAGGCAGTAAGGTCTAAGAGGGAACAGATCTTAGCTGCTGGCTAGAGAGTCCCTAAGCCGGAACCCGGAGTAGAGGATGGGCCCAGTTTCCCCGACCAGACACTGAGGGAGTGGCACATTGGGGCAGTGAAAGGGAAGACTGCCTGAGACTGCTCGGGAGAAGGGACTTTGTTACCCCGGAAGTGGAAAACATGTAAAATGACCTGGCCGGAGGGCTAAGTTATGAAGAAGAAGCAGCAGCTCGTGCAGTGAGAGAGGGGCCGCAAACCCAAAGAGAAAGGCGGAGGATGGGAAGGGGCATCAACCTTGCGAGCTATTCCCCAGAGTGACCAGGAGCCATCCTAGCAGGGCATGGAGCACCCTGTCACAGGGGCTCGAGGGCACCATTTCACACAAAGCATTACAGTCCAGACACCAAGGAGGCATCAAGCTCCTGGTCAAAATGCTGCAGTAGAGAACACAACACATCAGCCTCCAATAGAGACAATCTGCTGTGAATGCCATGGGTCGCAGCGCCCTGCTCCATATAATCTGGCAGTGCAAAGGGGCCATAACAGGACATAAGCTTGGTATTCCTGAGCCAGGGAAATCTCTGCATGGCATAGGCAGACAAAGAATCTGGCCAGCTACACCCTAGTGGAGAGGGTGTAGCCAAGGAGTGGGTGTGCGGGCTAAGTGCTACCACGTTCCAGCAAGCCCTAGCTCAAGGGTGGCCAACCTGTGGCTCCGGAGCCCCATGCGGCTCTTCTGCAGTTAATATGCGGCTCCTTGTAGAGGCACCGACTCCGGGGCTGGAGCTACAAGCGCCAACTTTCCCATGTGCTGGGGGGTGCTCCCTGCTCAACCCCTGGCTCTGCCACAGGCCCTGCCCCCACTCCCCCCTTCCCTCCCCATCCCCTGAGCCTGGCGTGCCCTCGCTCCTCTCCCTAACCCCCAGAGCCTCCTGCATGCCATGAAACAGCTGATTGGGAGGTGCAGGGAGGAAGGGGGAGGTGCTGATCAGCGGGGCTGCCGATGGACGGGAGGCGCTGGGAGCTGGGGTAGGGGGGAACTGATGCGGGGCTGCTGACGTATTACTGTGGCTCTTTGGCAATGTAAATTCTGGCTTCTTCTCAGGCTCAGGTTGGCCACCCCGATGAAGCTAGTGTAATGGCCACTTGGGGACTGTAACCCGCCAGAGTAAATTAGACTAGCCTACTCTAGGGGCTGAATTGCCCTGGAAATTGAGAAAAGACAAAGCTAGGGTGGAGAGCCCTTAATCATAATCAAATACTTTCAATATTTATGGTGCAGATGCCGAAACTCTTTCCCCACTTGGAGGGCTTTTGTTTGCACCGGTCGTAGTGAAATGGCCAGCATACCTGTGCTGCCCTGGTGAGGGTTGCCAACCCTTCACGGTTGTCTGGGAGTCTCCAGGAATTACAGATTAATCTTTCATTTAAAATCACATCATGTGATGAAACTTCCAGGAATAGATCCAACCAAAATTGGCAACCCTAGCCCTGGAGTAAAGCAGTGTTCCCTCGGCACAACTTATCCTGCCTACATTAGCGATTTTGTAACAGTGTCATTTACATCGGTGCAAAAATCTGTAATGCGGACAAGCCCCATGCAGCAGCCTACTCTGTGATTTAGTTCCCTGGGTATCAAGGGGACTGCCTGCAGACAAAGGTACTACTCGGTGGGAATAAAGGTAATGGAGCCAGGTCCTATGTGTTTGGACAGCACTGCAGCCAGGGCCGTCCCTAGCTATTCTGGGGCCCTACGCAGCCTCTGTGGGGGGGGGAGGGGAGCTGGCTTGGGGGGCAGGGGGTAACCACCCCCCAGCACTCACCGGCAGCGTGGCTGGGGCCGGGTCCCTGCACTTCCTGCCGCCAGTGAGTGCATGCCTGGCCGTGCTGCACTCCTCAGGGGCAGGAAGAGGCAGGGCTGGGGCGGGGGTGGGAAGAGGTGGGGCGGGGGGGGGGCTTTGGGGAAGGGGTAGAGTGGGAGCGAGGTGGGGGCAGAACAGGGGAGGGGCAGGGCTGGGGGGCCTGGGGCTAGAGCAGCACGCTGCTGCGCTAGGCACCTGGAAATCTGGTGCCCCAAGTTTCCTGGAGCCCTATGCAGCTGCGTACTTTGCGTATGGGTAGGGACGGCCCTGATCGCCGCTTTTTCAGTAGCAAAACTTCTTGCTAAACTTGCAATGCAGCATTTATTATACTCATCCTCTCCCCCAGTTCCCTTTCGGGCCGGGCCTGCTCTCAGCCCAAATATCAATCGCTTTGGAAAGTTGGAGCTCACAGCAATTTAAGCGAGTTGGCCATAAAAACCCTTTTTCCTCTTTCCAAACAATGCATACAATGTTAGCTGAGCACAGATGAGGCCAAGCAGAAGGGTAAGACATCCAGCTTCATGGGCAGTTAGTCCTCCATGAGGAGCACCTGCTGGGATGGCTGAAAAAAATACATAGAAAGTCACTCTTGTGCATGCATAGTACAAGAATTGAATCAGCTCCACCGTGGGCATAGTTCCATTGCCTTCAATTAGCTGCATTTGATTCACACCAGCTGAGGATCAGGCCCATTACCTTTGGTTGTTAGTTACATCATTTCCTATGAAATTGCGCTAATGAAGCTACGGGCTGTTTTTTTGTGAAGCTGAGCAACACTCCCATCCTCATAGAGCCCCAGTGAAGATGTTCTCCTTTTGGTTTCTTTTCTGTCTTTAAAACAGATTATCAGACATGGGAATTCAATACAAAAACCTTTGTTAATGCAACATCAAGGCTTCATATTTGAACATAGACGTGCAAAAAGTTGAGGTTCAGATTGGATGTATCAATGGGGCCTTTCCCTACTTAAGGGTGAAGCACAGTTGTTCGTTAAAAGCCTGGTTTTGATTCCCCCTTCTCCTACCTGACTGAAACAAACCAACCCCCCTGAAATTTCACATGCACAATCACATGTCAGTGTAGAATTTCTTTGGAATGAGAAGTCATTTGCGTGGTATGAGAGTGCAGAAAATTGCGTGCAAATTATTTGCGTGGAATTATTCTGTTCTGGGTGGTTGTCGGCTCATCATAGCATAAAAAATGGTTTGGCCTAGAAACTCTGCGTTTGTTTTCTTCTGTTGCCCTTGTGGAGGACCGAAGCCCTGGGCTATTTTTGGAGACGTTGAGTATGGTTTATTAACAATATCATCTACAGGGAGGTTCGTATGGCGGGCATGCCATTGGTGCATGACCATCACCATGTATCTTGGAGGAGAAGCTGGAAGTGTGAAGGACTCCTGAGCCTTCCTCCCACCCAAAAGCATTAGTGAGGTTTCTCGACACCCCTGGGGTTAGTTTTGGTACCTTCCAAAGAATGGGGTTTTTTTAAGTGTAACCTTTACTTTGAATTTCCTGTCTTTCAGACATTTACATTTCTTAAAACTACAACCTTCTGTCAAGCATATTTTCCCTTAAATTGTGGTTCTACTCTGAAAAGTGTCTCTGTTAAAATGGGGGTAAGGGAAGCTCTGCTTGTCATCTCAGGGAGGTCTATAGCGAATGTGCTCCCTTTACAGTAAAAAGATGCTTTGGTTTGTTTCCTAACGGCCAGTCTTGCAAACTCAGCTGTGGTTCTGAAAGTCAAGTTGACGTCTTTCCTTCTCGTGCGTCAGTCCCAGTAAGAAAGTTTCTGCAGGCCAATTATGCCCTCCGTTACACCTCTGCAATGCCACAGGGGCTGCTTGGTCCAGTAATAAGACATGAAACCAGATTCTAGTCCTGGTCATGGCACTGCCTCCCTCTGTGACCTTGCCCAAGTAACTTATGGCCAGGCTTGGTGCCTGAAGAACTTTCCTGAAAAGCTGTTGATAAAGCGGCATACGTACCTATGAGATGACCATCGGGTTTATGCAGCATTAACCTCTTGACCTTAGCCTCAATTACTCTACTGGAAAATGGTGATAATGACCCTCACCCAGCTCTGTGAAGGACTGAGACCTGCAGATGAAGGGCCAGATCCTGCATCACACTCAGCCCTCTTGTGCTGCTGCAGCTTGGACATTATTATTATTATTGATTTAAAAACTGTTCTAACCTGAGGATCCCTGCAGTGGGAGACAGCCTGGCTAGAGTGCCGCCTGGAACTTCCCACCTGGACCTGGACCGAAGGGTCCCACCTGGCAGCAGCAGCAGTACCAAAAAAATGGGTCCTGTGCAAGAGTCAGATCTTCATGAGATGGCCACAGCAGCTCCACACAGCTGACTTGCACTAGGAGGCCAGCATTGCATCAAAGCAGCACCGTAGCCACCTAATCAGTGAGCATTCCGCTGGCTGGTCTGGCGTTAAGTCAGTTACCTGTATTGCCCTGAAAGGAGATTATGATGACCTTGTTGCATGGATGAGTTTAGAAGTGTCAGGTGTGACATGCTGTACCTCAAAGGAGCATCCTGTAACCCCCATATTCATAACTGGTAGATGGTTGTGATATTTCATACACAGCATGCCATTTAAGACACCACAGGAAAGGCCATGATCTGCTGAAACTCACTGTTCTGTCAAAATATGTATATCTTTAGTATGTATGAAGTTATGAGCTTTTGCTATAGGGTTGTTATTGAAACATGTTGTGACTTTGGGAGTCGCCCACTGCTACTTCTCCAGTGACAACAAAGGAGGTGACCCACACCCAGGCGGCCGTAAAATGACCATTGACCAATGGGGGAATTGTAATCAAGAAATCTACAATTCAATTCAAACACCACACAAAAGGGATTTCTCAACTCTGTGACTCAGCAAAGCTCACCAGGACATTCCCAGGCCACTACCTTTCCAGGGACACAGATTAAGAGTATAAAATAAGGGACAGTGACATCATGAGACCACCTCTTTCCTCCAGCACCTATGCTGAACGCAACATAAACAGAGATTTGCTGTTGTTTCCCTGTGTATAGTTCATGAGTGGCGTGGAGAGTATTCATGCAAGTTAGCTGGCTGTGCCTCTGCATGCTGGTGGCTGAGTGATGATAGTGCCTGGAGGGGTTTGCTGTTGGTCACTGGCAAAGCAATGTCAGAGACAACCCAGGCTGGAGTGTTAAGGGGGCACAGTGGTCCCACAGTTCCAGGTTGTACCCCGAGGATCCTGTCACAGTGGTGCAGTGAGCAGGGTGAAATGCACAACCTGTTGTACTGAGTGAGATTTGCACTTTATGCACTGGTGTAGCAATTTTAAGTGGGATCTTAAATGTGGTGGCAGTCAAAAAGAAGGTTACAAGTTTGTTATTTTCTGTTTGCTTATTTCAGGGGAAAGAAATAGTGACAGAAAGGCATAAAGATGAGCGAGAGTGAAGCAGCTGCAAAGTTAGAGATATACCTATTACAGATAAACAACGAGGAGTCCGGTGGCCCCCTAAAGACTAACAGATTTGTTTGGGCATAAACTTTCGTGGGTAAAATGTCTACTTCTTCAGATGCATGGGGTGAAAATTAAGGATACAGGCATAAATATATATTGGCACATGAAGAGAAGAAAGTTACCTTACAAGTGGAGAACCAATGTTGAAGCCCAATTCAGTCAGGGTGGATGTGGTCCACTCCCAATAATTGATGAGGAGGTGTCAATACCAAGAGAGAGAGGGAAAATTGTTTTTGTAGTGAGCCAGCCACTCCCAGTCCCTATTCAAGCCCAAATTGATGGTTTTAAGTTTGCAAACGAATTGTAGCTCTGCAGTTTCTCTTTGAAGTCTGTTTCTGAAGTTTGTTTGTTGAAGAATGGCTACTTTTAAATCTGTTATTGAATGTCCAGGGAGATTGAAGTGTTCTCCTTCTGGCTTTTGTATGTTACCATTCCTGATGATCCTCTTTGTAAAAGGATAAATGGAACATACAAAAGCCAGTAGGAGAACCCTTCTATCTCCCTGGACATTCAATAACAGATTTAAAAGTAGCCATTCTTCAACAAACAAACTTCAGAAACAGACTTCAAAGAGAAACTGCAGAGCTACAATTCGTTTGCAAACTTAAAACCATCAATTTGGGCTTGAATAGGGACTGGGAGTGGCTGGCTCACTACAAAAACAATTTTCCCTCTCTTGGTATTGATACCTCCCCATCAATTATTGGGAGTGGACTACATCCACCCTGCCTGAATTGGGCTTTAACACTGGTTCTCCACTTGTAAGGTAACTCCCTTCTCTTCATGTGCCAATATATATTTATGCCTGTATCCTTAATTTTCACTCCATGCATCTGAAGAAGTGAGTTTTTTACCCACAAAAGTTTATGCCCAAATAAATCTGTTAGTCTTTAAGGTGTCACTGGACTCCTCATTGTTTTTGTGGATACAGACTAACACAGCTACCCCTGTGATACCTATTACGGATAGCGGAAAAAGAGAGAGACTGTGAGCGTCAGTTAAGAATGAAAGAACTGGAGATAAAGGAGAAAGAGAAAGAGGCTTCTAAATGGGAGACAGCACATCAGTGGGCCCTAGAGCTGAAAGCCAAAGAAGCTGAGGAAAGAGAGAGAGAATGAAAACACCAACTGGACTTGCTAGAAAAGCAGAACCAGAAATCACGAAACCCAACTAGTCCCATCACTCCAAGAATCCACAATTGGGACCAGTTAGGTCCTGCATACAAGGAAACAGATGATATCACAGAATATTTTACTACTTTTGAGAGGCTGGGTGCAGTTCATGAAATTCCTGCTGATAAGAAAGTCCCCACCCTGATTGCAAAGTTAACTGGTAAAGCTCTAAATATATTCAATGAAATGCCAATTGAGGCTGCTTTAGATTACTGCACATTTAAAAATACTGTTTTGCAAAAGTTTCAAATCACCCCTGAAATATATTGGGTAAAATGTAGAACTCTTAAGAGGGGTGCTGGTACGAATAATGGTGAATATGTAAACAGGATGAATGACTCAATCAGAAAATGGGTGAGGGGGAAAGGAATTGAAAACCTTGAGCAAATGATTGATCTCATTGGTCAATAACATTTCCTAAGTATATGTGAAGAGGATGTAAAACAGTGTTCCTGGGATACAGATGTGATCTCTGTGGAGGAGATGACTTCTCTAACTGATGCCTTTGAGTAGACCCAGGCATCTACTGAAAGTAAACAACAGAAAGAGGAGTTTAAACCAGTGGGAAGGGAGGTTCCTGTTTTACCCCTGGGAGAAAGGAGGGTGGCTGGGTATTCACCTTCCCAAAACCATTCCTCTAATCCCCATCTCAAACCTCCTTTGAAAACAGACAAGCCCAACAGGTGTTATCACTGTGATTCCACTGATCACCTGAGGAATAAATGCCCTGTGCAGGCAACACGTAGCCCATGTTAGTGCTGCTGTCCTCAGCACAGAAGCCTCTGAGGTGCCTGAAACTTATCGTATTGGTTTTGTGGGACTGGATTCTGCAGAACCAGACATAGAGCATATAAAAGTTGTCAACATTAATGGCAGGGAATACTTAGGATGGGAAGATACAGGTGCACTGATTTCTGTGGTTAAGCAGAGTTTAATTCAAAAAGGTGACATATTGCCAGGACAGAGGGCAGAGCTTTCATTAGTAGGAGGATTCAGGATTCTTATGCCTTTATCCAAAATGGACGTAGAAACTGATGGGTTAGAAAGTGAATTAAAAGTGAGAATAGCGGACAGTATCCCCATTGACATGCTTATTGGGAATGATTTTTCTGGGTAGCTCAGGCTGTTAAGGTGTTTGCCCACAGCAAGAAGGAATACTATGCTGTGACCCCAGAGGGAAAGAGTAAAGTCCCATAAACTGCTGAAGGAATGAGAGAAATTCCTCTGCAGTATGCTTCCAGGTGTGGGTGGGGGGGTGAGCTGAGACCGGCTCCTGCACCACAGCTAAAGGCAGCATCTCCTCAGGAAGGGAGATGGGTGGAGTACCTGTCGCTGTTCCAGATGTTAGTTGCGAGCCCTGCAGATGAACCAGGGATAGATCCCACTCTAGTGAGCATAGAAAGATGTGTCCTAGAGGGGGGCCCAGAGAAGGAAAACAGGGAAAGGATTTCTGTAGGAGATAACAACTCTATAAGCAATTGGCTTTGCCTAGCCAGCATCATGGGGAAAGAATAGTGAGAGCACATAAATGTCTCCACAGTGGTCACTTGGGAGAGAATGCCCAGGACAAAGTGGCTGATCCAGCATCTGTGCACCCACAGCCTGTAACTCAGCTTCAGGGAGGGAACTGTGTAACTGACCTTTCAGAGGGAAACAGTCACACAGCTGACTTCTCGGGGATAGAGAAGGGGTGATGGGTGGTGCCCCAATCCAGGTCCCAGTTTTCCAGGACACTGGTCCTGACATGCTTGTGGAAAATAACTGTGTCTCTTTAAGTCAAGATGCAGCTCACACAGCTGTAACAGCCGAGAAATTGAGTCCAGGAAGCTTCCAAGCATCGGTTGTCTGTGAGCACACAAATGACCCAGCTGGCCGAGGGGAGAGGGTCTTCCTCCAGGCTGGTAAGGCACAGAAAGCAGCAAAGGAAATGCTGCTGAGAACAGAAACATCTGGTCAAAGAGCAAACACTCTGAACCCAGAGAGCAGGGATCACAACAATCTAAGGAAAGGAGGTGGGGAAGGACTCAGTGCTGGGAATGGGGAACACAGGGTGATCCTAAGAGGGGAGATGGATTTTTTTTTATATGTACAGTCCCAGGGTAGGGAGACAGCACAACAAAGGGTCAGCCAATATGCAGGATCCCCCTTAACCCTTACTTCACCAGGCCCTGAGGTTCCAGAATCCCAGAGATATGAGTAGATTAAGAATCCATGCAGAAGGGGACATGGTAGTGAAAGCAAAGTCAGTAAATGATTACATGCAAAGGTTCAAGAAGGAGAAAAAGACACAATGGGTATTGAACAAACAAACCTCAAAACCAGAATGTCTGACCAGAAGGCATGGTATGATAAAGATACTTGTAAACACCCATCTGTGATAAAAAATATGGTATTAATGTTAAATCTTGTGATAAGGTATGGTATGTTATGCACAGTTTTTGGGAAAAGCCTTTGGACATGCTAGAAATGGTAACTGAGAACATATGTAATGTCAGAAGCTTACAGCCTTCTCAGCTACTACCTGTAAACAGACTTAAAGCTTGTCACAGCAGAGAAAACCATAATAAACCTGGACTGCTGTGTGGAAGGGAAAACTGAGGCACACCGCCTCATTGCTTTAGTGACTGGATGCCAAGATAACTACATGTTGGAAAACATTAATATCTATATTGAGTTAACACTAGTTGGGAAAGCAGAAGTGTTAGCAGTAATGCAAAGGTATAAAGAGATGCTTTTTAGTAAGCCAGAGAAAACACACTAGTTAACTTATGAGTTCACTAAACTAGTCAACAGAGTGCTAAAAAGTACACAAAACTTTGCAGGAGCATATGCGGTTAACACTACAATGTTTAGCAACACTTGGGAATTATGTTGTTAAAATTCAAAAGAACCTTAACACACACTGCCTTCGAGTTTGTCAGCAACTGACCATCTTGCAATAAAGTAAGGAGGGAGCTGTAACGTGCTATATCTCAAAGGAGCACCCTGTAACCCCCATATTCATCACTGGTAGATGGTTGTGATATTTCATATACAGCATGCCATTTAAGATACCACAGGAAAGACCATGATCTGCTGAAACTCATTGTTCTGTCAAAATATGTATATCATTAGTATGTATGAAGTTATGAGCTTTTGCAATACGGTTGTTGTTGAAACATATTGTGACTTTGGGAGTCACCCACTGCTACTTCTCCAGTGACAAAAATGGAGGTGACCAACACCCAGGCAGGTATTAAACAACCATTGATCAGTGGGGGAATTGTAAACATGAAATCTACAGTTCAATAAGAGACAGTTGGGTAAGCACCACATAATGAGAATTGCTCAACTCTGTGATTCAGCAAGGTGCACCAGGACATTCCCAGGTCAGTACCTTTCCAGGGACTAAGAGTATAAAATAAGGGACAGTGACATCATGAGACCACCTCTTTCCTCCAGCACCTATGCTGAATGCAACATAAACAGTGAGAAAACAAAGACTTGAACTGAGGAGACTGGTCCCAGGCTGAGAAGGAAATGCCACCTGTGTACTAAGAACTGTAACCTACCTGCAACATCCAGTGAGGCGAGAAAAGCTGTTTGATTCAACTTTTGCTTAGTCTAAAAGTTTAGGATTTAGAATGCCCGTTTACTTTTTATTTTCTTAAGGTAACTGTCTCTGACCTTTAAGCCTACCACTTATAAACACTTAAAATCAATCTTTCTGTAGTTAATAAACTTATTTTAATGTTTTATCCTTACCAGTGAGTTTGTCTAAAGTGCTTGGGAAATCTGCTCAGGTTCCAAAGGTTAGTGCATGTCCACTTTCCTTTGATGAAGTGGCAAACTATTTAATAAGCTTGCACTGTTCAAGAGACGGTCTTGAGCAGTGTAAGATGGTATATTTCTGGGGTGCAAGGCTGGGGCTAGGGAGATTTGCTGTTGTTTCCCTGTGTATAGTTCATGAGTGGCGTGGAGAGTATTCATGCAAGTTAGCTGGCTGTGCCTCTGCATGCTGGTGGCTGAGTGATGATAGTGCCTGGAGGGGTTTGCTGCTGGTCACTGGCAAAGCATTGTCAGAGACAGCCCAGGCTGGAGTGTTAAGGGGGCACAGTGGTCCCACAGTTCCACATTGTCCCCCGGGAATCCCATCACATAGGGTGACCAGATGTCCCAATTTTATTGGGACAGTCCCGATATTTGGGGCTTTTTCTTATATAGGTGCCTTTTACCCCCAAACCCTGTCCTGATTTTTCACACTTGCTATCTGATCACCCTACCGTCACACGATAGCCCCGGGATGTTAGAGCCTTGTGTGCTTACAGTAAGAATAGCTTGTATTCAACTACACAACAGATTTGTTATGCAGTAACAAAAGGCTCTAAGGCCTAATAAATTAAGATAATTTCAAAGGTTTATTGTACGTTCAAAATGACTTCAAGAAAGTACACGCTGCTTCAGGGAAATGCAATGGAAATAAACCCAGAGCAGTTATTACAAGGGCCTATTTGATGTTTAATCACACTTCCTTTCTTTCTCCAGAGGAGTTTTTCATTATAACCAGAGTCCCCTTTCTGCTTAAAACCTTCCTCCTGCCCCTTTTGTCCCATGAAAAGTCTCCCCCTCTATTTGTCTGTGGGGGCAGCTTTAGAGAGAGAAGATTAGACGGTTGGTTTCTGAATGGGGGAGGTGGCTCATGAACACAACTATTATTACTCTTAATGACATTAATGTGGTTGAATAGAAACTATTTATTTTCAGCAGTGCAAGAGGTGAGTGTGCCTCCCTGAAGCCCTGTGATTTGCACTGGTGGCTCTGAATGTTTTGCCTTTACGGCTCCTCATTGGTGCAGCCTTTTACCCACGCCACATAAGTCTATGGTTTTGCTAATGTAAGGGTGTGGGCTGTCCTTCCAGATTCCATCTGTGTTCTCCTAGGGCTCCCATCACTGCAGTATGGGAGCACCTCACAGCGCCCCCGGGAGGTAGGGAACTATTCGAAGGACAGTGTTACAGGCCACTCTGCAGGGACCTGGGAGGAAGAAATCAAGAAAGAAGCCCTGGGACAACGCACAGATCAAAGAGCTGAGTGGCCTGAAGACCAGTGGCATGTAGACCAGACACATCCTGCACGCCAGAGCCCAAAGGGCTTTGCCAGGCCAAGAAATATGAGGCATGAAGTGCCCCTCATTTGTCTTCAGTGCCTGCCCCTTGGCGGCACCTATTGTCTTAGTAGCTCTGCTGAGCTGCCGGAGGAGCCGCCTCATGGCAGACTTTTCCCGTGAACGACGCCAGTTCTCTGCCAGCGTAAATGGGTGTCAGGGAGCCAGTGGAGCTGCAGCAGGGAGCTGGGCCCTGGAACTCTACCGCTTGCAGCTGCACACGACATGACACGTTGCAGGCACAATGGCTACTGCTGGTTAGCCCTGAGTGAGTCTCTTTGCAGGGCCTTTGCATATGTGTCAGCTCTGTTGTGAGAGTGGTGCGGCTCCCAGGAGGAGAAGGCAGAAAGGGTGGGGATTATTTTTATCCACATGTGGTCACCGAGGAGCCTTCAGGCTCTGCTTAAGTGGAGGAGTGACATAGAGCCACTTGCAGGTAACATTTCAGGGGTATTATGCTAAAAACTGCCTAAAGTGCTCCACTCACCAGGCCCACTTCAGGGGAGCACCATGGGGGAGACTTGCAGGAGATGTGATTTGACCTTCAGGGCAAGGGGAGGCTGGGATGTTGCTTAACCCATTATCTGCCAGCTCCTAGAAGGTGGGGGGGGGAGGAGGTGTCTTTTGCAATGCCAGCATCCTATGAAGTGCTGGCTACTCAAGCGAGACAGGTGGTAAGTGACAGAGCACTGAAGCCGTTAATATCTCCTTCTCCCTCTACTCATAGCTCATCAGCAGACTGAGCAATTGTGTCCCCTGTGGCGCCCCCACCAACCTCTCTGTGGAGGTGATCACAACCAGAGGGATGCAGCCAGAGGGATGCAGTATGCCACTGAGGGTGGGGTGTGGAGAAGTCCTCCGGGGTCCCCTACTGTGCATGCGTACACACACGCACACCTGACTGGTGAGGGAGCATCAAAAAAGTTCAAAAGTTTGGCTCAGCTTGAATGCTTTGCTTGGAAACAGACCACGGACAGAATGAACTCTGGGGATTGCTCACCCTTTCTATGTGGTCTCTCCATGTCAGGATCGGGATTCCTTGGGCAGGGCGTGTGTGAGCACACTGCCACAGCCCCTGCCGCACTAAGCCCGGTACAGGGATCAGTCATGAGTTTCAGCCTCAAGGGCAGCCAGGCTGGAAACTTTCACCAGCACTGACCTCCACCCTAGGAGATGGGCCCATGCAAAATCAACACCCCCCCCCCCACTGAATGGGGATCAGGGTGAAGCTCTCTGCGAACTGTTTTTGTCCATTTGGAAGTGATGCCGGCAGCCTGGTGAAAAATCCCCCTTCCCCTGCTGTAAGCCATAGGAGGGGGAGGAACAGCGTGGGCGGTGGAAGGAGTTGTGGTTGCCAGATGTGTGAATTGCTGCTGAGCAGAACAAATGCAACCCAGCCACTTTAACCAAAGAGAAGCAGCTCAGGTGAGAGAGCTAGGTCTCTGACCCTTTCCTGTTGCTTTTCTCAGTCCTCATCTGACCCTCTGATTGCTCCCCCTCCACTTCACACCCAGGGCCCTCCTTTGAGGGTCTTTGAAATGACAGAGCCAGCTGACACTGGAATGAAACATAAAACAAGGGGAAAGTGGGCCCACCAGAATGCTGGCCAAGCAGAGTGCAATGCAAAAGAGGGTTCCACCCTCTCCCACCCCAAGAGCTGTCCTGTGCTTGTTTTTAACCCTGCAGGAGAAAAGAATCATGTGACACAACCGAATCGCACACCAGCGCCCAGGGCATTGTCATCACTTAGTGCATAATAATACTGATGCTGCCTCACAATAGGGGGAGGCTGGATTAAAGCATAAGTACCTCAGGCCAATGCCTGCGGCCCAGTTCCTGGAGTCACATGACAGCAGCAGACTCTCAGCTTTCATTAAAAAAGGTTCTAGCCCTCACAGCTGCAAAGCAAAGCTTGAAAATGTGTAACCAAAGCAGCACTGTCTGCCTGAGTCTGCAGAGAGCCTGAAACAGTCGCTCCACCTCAATGGCTGTTAACTCCAAGACCCACTGCTTAGGGGACAAGGCCAAGGACTCCGTGGGAGGAGCAGAAGGAGTGCTGCAAACCTAGCCCGGC
Organism: Lepidochelys kempii; assembly: GCF_965140285.1. Classification (NCBI taxonomy): domain Eukaryota; kingdom Metazoa; phylum Chordata; order Testudines; family Cheloniidae; genus Lepidochelys; species Lepidochelys kempii. The sequence continues at coordinate 258,033,052 of NC_136380.1, forward strand.
CAAAACGTACACCCCATTGCTGGGTAAGTGGGGGGTGGGGTGTGTGTGTGTGCAGTTTGCTGCTACCCTGCCTCACAGCCACCACTGCTCCATGTAGGGGGTGGGGCCACTGTCATGACTTGCCTGAGGATGTGTATTGCTTTAACACAGCCCCGGGAGGCCCAGTGTAGGTGTCACAACAACCAATACGCATGCTGGACTTTTTAAATGACCTACAAGCTGGGCTTGACGGATAGATGACAGGCCCCAGAAAATCGTGATTGACCTGCACGCACACACATACACATGTTTCTGTTGTGGTAGGGTTCCTATCCAGAAGCCCTGGAGATCTGGTCACCTCTGAGACTCTGCCAGCGGAACCCGGGACTCCTAGAGAGCAGTCCGTGTCAGAGTCATTTCACTATGTTTATGGAAACAGGCCAGAGTTAAAGTGGGAACTGTGGGGAGCTCCCCTCCTGAAAGCAGAGGGAGGGCTCCCTAGTTGAGATAAGGGGCACTGCCCCAAAGCTCCCCGTTCCCCTCAGACAGGGTCTGATCCTAAACCCAGTGAGGTCAGTGGAAAGACTCCCAATGACTTCAATAGATCAGGCCCGCGGTGTGGCAAGAGCCCCTCATTTTAGGTCAATCTACTTTAACCACTGACAATAGGGAATGAAAAGGGCTCTCAGTCTGCAGTGACGCCCTGGCAGTTTGTGTGGCAAGTGTCTGAGAGGCACAACAAGACAAGCCCGTGGGCTGCAAACATGTCACAAGCCTGAGTGCATGTCCTCTGTCCTGCCACTCAAACCTGGGCGAGGGAGAGATCAAAGTGACCCGTGGAGCCATTCACACAGCGCCCCAGCCCCTCCCCTGCCTCCTCCTCAAGTCGTCTCAACGGCAAAGCTGGGCTTGAAAAGGGCAACTGTTTCTGTGGGTAAAAGGTGAGATGTGTCCACCTGGGGATGGGAGATACCAGACTGCGGCTCCGAGCTAGACCCTGCAGTGCTGCTGGAGAGTCTGCCCTTCACCACCTGGCCGTGCTCCAGCCCCCAGCCTCCTAGCACAGGCTCTGAGCTGCTGCCCTGCTGCCCTCTCCCTCCATGGTGCGCAGGGTCACACTGCTGATGGAGCTGCTCTCTCTCTCTCACCTGCCACGGCCCACCTCCAGCAGCCCAGCCTGGTGCCAGGAGGGGGCGCTCTGCCGCTGGAGGCTCTCGCCTGCTCCCTGCGCTCAGCATGGAAAAGAGAAGGAGGCGAGCTGGGTGGTGATTAATTCGCCACAGGCACCAAGTGGGAACGTGCAGGGAGGGACGCTGGGGCTGCTCAGCCTGCTTTTATACCAGCTCTCGGGGCTGCTGGCCAGAGCATTCTTCCCTGCTCCCAGCTGTAAACCTCGCTTGGGTTCGAGCAGCTCACAGGGGCGGGGGAAGGGCAGGCTGGGCTGGAGGGAAAACCAGCCACATCACAGCACAGCTGGCCCCCACGCGGAATGCGCTGAGCAAAGCTCCCCGGCGGGCCTGTCAGTAGAGCCCATTGAACGCCCTGACACGCATACCAGTGCTCCCCTCGGGGCCGACCGCGATGCCCAGCTAGGCCAGGGGGCCAGCTGACAGCTGCCTTGGAGTTTGCAACAAGGGGCCTGTGGACCGTGTTTGGTGCTCCTCCTCCCCCCCACTGCATGTGTGGCACGGCTGCTGAAGGTGGTCCCCTTCTGGGATGCTCTCTTTGGTGCTGGGCTCTCTCTCCCTCCCCTCCCTGCTTCTCCCTTGATTTTTTTTTTCCATCTCTTTTTCTTTTTCTTGGGGGTGGGTAGGAAGGGGGAGTAACACGTGGCAAGGAGCTACTGCACAGCTCTCCAACTGGGCTGGGGCTGCAGCCACCATTTCTTCCTCCAGGATAGCCTGTCCTCACGCCTCTGATCTCTCACTTCCCCCACTTTACCTGTTAGATTACAAAAGGGGCAGGAAGCCAATTAAAGGGACAGTCCTTCGGCAGGCACCTTTGAACACTAACGAATAATAAAACCCACCTGTTATAGAGGGCTTTTCAGTCACCACTCTCAAAGTGCTTTACAAAGGAGACCAGTATCCTTATCTTACAGATAAGGAAACTGAGGCACACACTGACAGCCTGACTTGCACAAGCACCCAGTAAGTCAGCAGCAGAGTCAGGAACAGAACCCGCAACTCTTGAATCCCAGACGAGTGCTTTAACCACTAGGCTACATTGCCACTCTTTCACCACGTTATTCATGTGATCCCTCAAAACAGGGTGAGCCAGATCCTCAGCTCCTGTAAACCAGAACAGTTCCATTGAAGTCAATGCTGTTTACACTAGCTATGAGTTTGGCCTGGAGACCCTGAGGTGAGTCAGTGGCTGGTGAAGCAGCCTTGTCAGTGGGTCAAACAAGCTATTTGAGCCCTGATGCTCTGACAGGCACTAACAAAATACTATGGCTATGCAGCCAGCTGGGCTGTGAGATCCCTTTAAGGCTTGGTATCACTCATTCACCTTGTATATGTGGAGTCATAAAGGAAAATGCCATGGTCCACCTGAGATTAGGACACATCACACTGGCTAGTAAATGGCTGACTCACAGGCCAGCCCTCACTGGTGTGCTGGGCACCTTCCTTCTCAGTCAGTCAGGATGGCCCGTCACTCAGTGCCAGGTGGCCAAGCTAGCTAGGCCATTAATGCAGCTTCCCCTTGTGTGGAATGAAGTGGGGGTGATTAGCGAGGGAGCAAAAGAAAGGGCATTATTTGCTCAAATCACACAAAGGCTGAGCATGTCAGCCCCTCACCCCACCCTACCGAATGGCTCCTGCAGGGGCTACACTGGGGTGCAATAGACATAGCGATTCTAGCAGCATCTCCGCTAATGGCACTGAGATGTGAGCATGCTCTGCGCTTCGTGAGGATCTTCCTGTTTGTTTCGTTCTATTAAGGGTGGGGTAGGAGAGAAAAGCCACAGCGGCTCAGGCAGGACCTGGAGATGTGCAAGGTTCCAGCCTGGAGTCCGGAACTGGCACTGGGACCATGGAGAGAGGGAGGAGGAATGTAATTATATCTGCCCCATCCCATCCCAAATGAGTTAAAAACCAATCAGAGGCTCCTGGCACATGAGGCAGCTGAGACCAGGGTCTTACATAAGACCCAAAGCTGAGCCATCCCCAGGCCTCCACTTTCCCCCACAGATCTCCCCAGCCTGAGCCATCACCTCAACCTGGCTCTCAAACTCCCCCCTCACCCCGCCCCGTAACATTACCGACGTTTGTAAACGTTCATTCAATTACTTCATTTCCCTCCGCTATGGTTCAGACGTCACATCTTCCTGGAAATACCACAGGGAAAGCCCGTTCTTCCTGTGTAGAGCAACCAACCAGGACCAAGATCAGCAACAGCACAAGAAAAAACATCTGTTCTCTTACAAGCGACTTCCAGCTCCTTCCCCATGTTCAGCTAAAAAGACCCCTCAAACAACTTGTACTTTTCCCTTCGCTAGTAGTTTATTCTCCAATAACTCCTGCACTGTCTTGGAGCTTTGGTAGCTGAGAACATTTTCTATGAAGGATTAGAAATGTCCTACTAATGACAAATCTCACATAGCGCCTTTCATCCATAGATCTCAAAGCCCTTTACAAAGGAGGTTGAGCATCATTATCTCCGTCTGACAGATGGAGAAACAGAGGCACCGAGAGTCACTCAGTGGGTGAGTGACTGCGCCAGGAATAGAAGCCAGGTCTTCTGGCCTCCCAGACCAGTGGGGCCCCTTGCCTTAACCTGACTGGAGACAGAAAGAAATGATCCTATAAGGGAAATCATCTCAAAGTGCAAAAAAAGTTTTAATAAAACTGAAAACATATATACAAAAGTTCTTGGTAGTTTTCTGTAATGTAAAGCACCATTAAGTCCACAGTACTGTGTGTCTCTGCTACCCTGACACCCCACCCAGTAAGCACCAGTGACTCTTGAAACCTGGTTTAGCACCAAGGGGCTGAAGCTGGCCCACAAAACGCACATTCCCCTGCCCCCCAATGTATTTTAAGCACCGACCAGCTGCCCCTTTGGACTGTTTGAGCTGGCCCTCACCCTGCAGAAGTAAACAGTGACATTGGAAAGGGAGGGAGTTCAGAGCTCAGGTCTGGAAGTTATTCAGCATTAGAGATTCCTGCTGCTCTCTGGGGAGACACAGGGACGCCACACACTGTAAATACACAACAGCTGGGTTGGCAGTCTGTGGCTTCTAAAAAGAGAGGGAGAGGAATTCAATTGCTAGTTCCTTCACTCCTAAACCTCACCCCCAGCATGTGGCTCCCTCACGACTCCCCCAAGCCCGACTCTGGAGTCTTTCCACACTCCGCTGGGCCGGGAAAGGGGAATTCCAGTCTCCATGTTCCTCACACATCACACCCTGGCATTCCATCAGACACACGGGGCCCCTGATAGGACCAACCTTCCTTGGAGGGACCCTGCTTTTCATACCAGTTGTGCTAATGCAAGCGGTTATGAGGGTCATGTGGGGAAGGTCCTGAGACTCGATCCTTTCCCCTCAGCTCCTCATCCTGAGGAAATGAGGGGCAGCAATATGAACAAGAGAGAAACTGGCCTGCAGTGCCCTCGAGTTCACCTCTCCTTTTCTTTCCCTCTGATGTCTTTCTGGTGTGAGTTCCGTCCTGTGGAAAATGAACCCAGTGATAGCCTGGCATCTCATCTTTAGTGTGTCCTCAGTACACGTAGCGTGGGGTTTGCAAAAGCACTCAGAGCTGATTCTGCTGCTAGTGAAGTCAGTGGCAAAGCTCCCTTTGATGTCAGCGGGAGCAGAGCGAGGTCAGCACTGAGGGCCGCTGAAAACCCCAGCTGTCACGCACAGGCCGTGGAAGCACAAGCTTTGCCGTGCAGCCCTGCCAACGTGTCTGACCCGACTGCGAGGGGTGGGCGTGTATTTCAGTCTCCGTGGCTTCTCCACTGAGATCACCAGCAAAGGAGACAGAGTCAGAGGTGGGGATGTTTTTGATGATGTGGACACCTGTTCACTGGGAGCAGGACTGAGATGCCCAACTCACCTTGTACAGGCTACCAAGCAACCACTGGCTATCCCTCTTCCATTGGAGTAGCAGGGAGGTACTGGACAGAAGCTGACCCTGTGCATTAGTAGTAGAAGGTGTTACCTACCACCAGACTCAGCCAGTCCCTCCCCATTGTGTTCTCAAATGGATTGGAGGTGGGATTTTAAAGGAATGATGGTCTCCTAGCAGAGCTGTTCCAGTCATGCCCAGGGGACTGCGGCAGTGGAATCCAGTGGCTGACCACTGGGCCGGATTCTCTTCTCACACCAGCGTGCAGTAGGGGGAATGCTGCTGAAGTCGATAGAGTTACGCTGGTGTAAATCTGGTGGGGGTGGGGGAGCAGGTCTGCTTTCAGCCTCCAGAAAAGGAACAGTCCAAAGCTGGCATGGCTTTGAACCCGACACGAGAGTTGAGACTGGAGAGCACCCCATGGGAGGCTTGGAGGGGAGCTTTGCTGATGGCCGACAGGGTCTCGCTCTCTTTCAACACTTAGGGCTAGATCCACAGCAGGTGTAGCTGGGTGTGACTCTGTTGACTTCAGTGGAGTGACACCGATTTACACCAGCGGAGGATCCGGTCCTCTACGTCCCAGATGAGCGACAGTTTCCACAGCCGGGGACTGTACCATCACTCCCTTGCTTTGTATCAATTCCTGTGTCCCTACTGCTGTGTTAGGCCGTGGGAAGGCTCACATGGCCTAGCAAGACTAGTGGTGACCTGAGGCACCTTCTATTCAAGGCGAATGGGGCTATCCTGGAAGCCAATGACACACTTTGAATGAGGATGGCCCTGATTTGGAGAACTGGTGTTTTCTTTCGGGCTCCCTGGTGCCCTCCCACCCCATGACCCTCCCAGGGAACCCCCAGTCCATTTCCTCCCCTGTAGTTTGCAGTGATTATGGGCAGTGAAAAGAGAGAAGGAGCAAGAGAGAGAAGGACAGACAGGGAGGAGGGTGGTCATTCCAGGCTGGGTTTGATCAAATAGCCGCTGAAGGTGATGTAGATGTCCACATCATCACTGTAGATGGCGTTCTCCCGCTCCCGCTTGTAGAGGCGCACCCAGACCTCATCGTTTTCCCGCAGCTCCAGCATGAGGCTCTGGCTCTGCATGATACTGCGGTCGCTGGGCTGGGCATACAGGATGACCTGCTCCTGGTCGTTGTGCATGACGTGCATGTAGGTCTCCTTGAAGTTCCAGGTGTGGACGTTTAGGCTGAAGTAGTAGAGGCCGGCCGTGTAGCAGTAGAACTTGCCTTTGAACATGTCGAAGTGGCCGTAGAGGTTGACGAAGACGGTGTCGAAGATCAGGGCCTGGTAGCCCTCGCTGCTGTGCAGTGCCTTCTTGCGGCCCACCGAGAAAGCGGCATACTGGTGCTTGCAGGGATCCCCCGGGGCACCCATCTGCCCCTTGCTGCCTTTCTGACCCTGGGAGCCCCGCTCGCCTGGTGCCCCCTCTTTTCCCCATTTCCCTGGAATCCCAGGCTCCCCCCGATCTCCTTTGTCTCCTAGGAAACAAAGCAGAGGGATGCACTCCATGAGATGTGAAAGCTGCCAAGCAAGATGTGAAAGCTGCCAAGCACTGGGCTGTCTTGAGGAGGCCAAGGTTGTGGCCAGAAACTAGAGCTGTATACAGAGAACCTGATTCTTCCCTGTGCAGACACCAGCACAGGTAGTCTGTGCCTTCCCTGTTCAGGGGCTGTGGGGGCCAGTGCAGCCTCCCACACAGGCTAGGGCACTCCTAACTTGTTACCCTGTTTCACAGGCCTCTTTGGGCCTTTGCAGGAACGCAAACTTCCTTGAGCACCGGTTCCCCCGGCCACCCCCTCCCTGCTCTGTCCCCAGAATGCCCCCACTGCTGGGAGCTGTTCTGGAGGTGGTTCTGAGCACCCCTATGCCTAGCGAGCACAAAGGGGCTGCAGAGCAATGATGAACTGGGTCCAAAGAGCAGAATCTCCCATTCGGTGCCAGGACTCACCATGCATGCACATCCTATGCATTAAGCACAGCTGAGATTCAAATGGGGACCCTTGAGGAAGTAGCTGATCTGCACTGGGGAGCCACCCCCATTCCACCCTGAGCTAAGCCAGCAGGTCTGTGGCTGGAAGTCACACTTTGCAAATATGAGTGTTGGGGTGTTCATGCAACCATCCTCCTAGCTGCCTGGGGAGAAAAGTGAATGTTAGGGCTCACGTCATTCCCCTCCTCCCTCTCCCAGATGACATGAGATCCACAGAGATGGCCTCCCATTAGCCTTCCCGGCACAGGACATTAGTGCTGACACTGTGTCTTTGTTAACAGCACGCCCTCTCCTTCTTCCTGGCTGGGGAAAGACCCGCTGCTCCCTCCCTCTGCACTGCAGGACAGCCTAATCCTGAAGTAGGTTCAGATTGGCAAGAGGCAACTGCTGATGCTTCTCCCCCAGTGGCAATAAACAGGAGCCAGTGGAAAGCAGGAGAAGACGTGGCTCCCCTGAATTCAGAGGCTACAGCAGGACGACTGCTGGGTTCAGGGGAAAACCAACATTCTACAGGCTGATTGCACCTCTCTGGCGACATGAGCCCAAGTCTACACGTACCAGCATGGGCACATTCCCTTGATAATGACAGACAACTAGACGTCCATCAGTCTGGACATCAGGAACTGGATATGCTGGGGCACGCCCTTCAGTCTGGCAACTGGGAGTTTGATGGGTATAACTGATGCACTGGCTATGCTAGCATGTACCAGTTGCCCTTCTGTATGGTGACACTGAAGTCACTGGTAGTCTGTGGGCACTGGTATGCCAGCACAGAACCTTACCTTTCACTAGGGTGAAGCTGGTTCCCAAGCAGACCTTGGGTCCCAGGCACACCGGCTTGGCACTTACCCTTCAGTATGGTGATGTTGATGTACGGACGCACCTCCGGCATTGGGTACAGTGACGAATGGCGTCCGGCAGTGCCGGGGGTGACCTCTGAGGAGCCATGGGAATCCAGTGGGTCGCAGCAGCGTCTGCAGCCATTTGGGAGGGTGGTTGCTTCTTTGGGGTCGGGCTCATCAGCAGGTGCCCCAAATACAAACAGAGGGAGCACAAGGAAGGCCACGCGAGCTCGTAGCTGAATCATTACCATAGTGACCTGGAAGACATGAGCCAGTAAGAGAGAGAGACAGAAGAAGGGGATGACTGAGCCAAGGCAGAGGCCAACATGAAAGGGCAGGGCACTGCACCTCCATTCTCTGTGGCTAAAGCCAGTTCATTTCATCGCGGGAGCAGAGAGGGAAAGAAGGAGACAGAAAGACAGAGTTAGTAACTGTTCTGTAGAGAGCTGCTACTTTGGAATCTAATACATGGCTGTCCCTGGAGGGCTAAGGCTGCAGGCCAAGCCTCAGTGGTGTCATGGCTAGGGCATGCCTGACTCCCTGGAGTCCTGGCGCTAAGAGGAGGCCTGTCCTCCAGAACCTACAGCACCAGCACCCACAGTGCAACCAGTGGAACCCAGGGCACCAGTGCCTGGGGATTCAATCTTCAGGCTGCAATAAAAGGAGAAGAGGCAAATCCAGAAGCCCCTGGTGAGGAAAACAAACTCAGGTCTGAGGTTAGCTCTGCGATAAGGGTCGTGACCTTACAACACTAAAAACATCCTGCTTGGGTCATTTTCTCACCTCATACAGCTGGCAAAGCCAAAACCATACCTACTTCTGAGCTGATGCCCTGACATATTGGGGGGCGGAGGGAAAGCACATTACCAGGGTATTCCTGAGCGGTCTGCTGCTATCAGGACGGACAGGAGATCTTGTAGGGGAACGATAAACCTGTTAGCTCATGGGAGCCTCAAATCACCTTAAGAAAAGGAGGACTTGTGGCACCTTAGAGACTAACCAATTTATTTGAGCATGAGCTTTCGTGAGCTACAGCTCACTTCATCGGATGCATCCGCTGTAGCTCACAAAAGCTTATGCTCAAATAAATTTTTTAGTCTCTGAGGTGCCACAAGTACTCCTTTTCTTTTTGCGAATACAGACTAACACGGCTGTTACTCTGAAATCAAATCACTTTCTAACCTTGCGGGAGGGTCCCAGACAAACTTCTTGCGGCTCACTCAGCAATGGGTGTTTTCTTTCATTGGAGCCTTGCCCTAAATCCCATTAGAGAGCATCTAGCCAGCTCACGCCCCAGTGGGTACTGTTCCATCGCGGCCAAGGTCACAAGGTGCGGCCTGGTGACCCGCTCACAGGACTAGAAACCGCATGCTGCTGAGTCCTCTCCACTGACTGAGTCTGTGACCTTGGCCAAGTCACTTCCCCGCTCTCTGGCTCAGCCCCCCGTGGGGGAGTAGCAATATTTACATGCGGGGGGGAGCGGCGTTGGAGGCTTAGCTAGCAGTGGCCAGCTTCTGCTCTCAGCGGCACGAAGCCGGGGCAGGCAGCCGAGGGCCACCTCTGGCCCTGCGGTGCTCCCACAGCAGGAGCCTTCCGAGGGGCAGCGCGGAAGGGGCCGCGTGGTTGCTCAGCTCCGCCTGGCCGCGCCTACGCCGGAGCTGGGGGGGGCGCAAAGGGCCCCGGCGAGCCGCGCTTGCGATCCAACCCGCAGCCCTCGCCCCCGGCTCACCCTGGAGAAGAGGCGACAGGCCGCCGGCGGAAGGGTCCCCGGGCGCTGCGAGCCGCTCACGCCCCGCTGCTGGCCGGGCAGCCTCTGCTGGCGCCGCCCGCCCCGAGTCGCAGGGCGCGGGGAGCTCGCTCGCTCGCTCGCTCGCTGCCGCCAAAGGCACCGCAAACCGCTGGCTTCGGCGCAGAGCCGGTCTGCGCCTCCCTCCCCGCCCCCGGCGCGCCCCCTTCTCCCCGCACCGCCGCCTTTAACCCTTGCGTGCGGCTGGGGAAGGTTGGAAAGCGAGGAGACCCCCCCCGGGCCCTGCCTTCAAGCCCCCCCGGGGGCAGTGGCAGCAGCTCCCTGCTCGGGTTTGACACGCACAGGGGGTGTCCCTCGGGAGCAGGGGCATTGGGCAAGTCCCCGTCCATCACTTGCCCTTCTGGCCGAGACAGTCCCTCCAGGCCTGACCTTTCCCTGCCAGCCCCCTCTGCTCTGCTGCGGCACAGCGGGCCCCGAGCCCTGCACAAACATCCCCCCCCGCAGCATGACCCACTCCTCGCTACTGGCCTGCCCATGCATTAGCCCCCCTGCTGCCACTGGGGCAGAGCTGATGCTCACCCCGAGCCCCTACTGGGTGGCTAGGGCAGGCTTTCCCCAGTGTTCCCTCCTCTGCTCCATTTCCTTACAGCGCCTCCTATTGACTGGGGCAGGGATCTGTCTCTTCCCTGTTTTGGTTCCCTCTCTGGCACGCGGGTCATGTCCTCTGCCTGAAATCTTGCCCAGAAAGGGCGTCTCCAGCTGGAAACGCTCTGAAACGTGACCTCGCTGGGGAAAGCCCACACCACCAACTCTTCCCCAGCTAGCACTCTCGAGCCAGGTGTGTACATGGCTCTTTGTAGCCAGCCCTGGGCTAGCTCATCATGCCATCTGCAATGGGCCTTACGTGATGGGTCTGGGGCCAAGATGCCGTGCTGTTGCAGGGTTCCCTTTACCCTCAATTCCCCATGCAGCTAAGCCAGAGGCCTTCCAGGCTCCTTCTCTAGTCAGACCTGGCTCAGGCCTGCGGCCGCGTTCCTCAGGATGGACAGCCAGGGGTGAGCAAAGCGATTTCCCCCTCCACCCTGTGAGCATAAGTGTCGACTCAGCAGGTTTGCTCCACTCCTGTAATTCCAGAGGGAAGCCGGAGAATGTTTAACAGGCCATGGGAGCCTGAGGAAAGGAAAAGTTTTTCCAATTTGTTTAGTTTGGGAGTCAGAGGCGGTTACAGCCGGCTCGCTTCCCGAGGAGTAGCTGTGGCTTGGCAAGAACCCCAGCACCACTGGTAAAGCAAACGGAAAGTCTGGGGAAATATGTGCAGAGAGCGTGGGGCAAAGGAGGGAGGGGGAGCACTGGAGATGTTATTGCCCTGCCTATTCTACTGGAACCCCCACAAGTGAACGCACATAGACACATGCCCCTTTCGTCCCAGCCGGCAGGGTGGACTCACCAGGGCAGAGGTGCTCTTCAGTAATTCACAACAGTACTCCTGACTTCTAATCCAGGTTCTGCCATGGACCTGCCTGGTCACCTCTCTGTGCCTCAGTTTCCCCATATGTAAAATGGGGATGCTAGGCCAAATTCCCTGCTAATGGAGTTGTGCTAGTTGATAGTGACAGAGATTATGACCCTGAATTAGCTACCTCCCATATCTAGTGGGGAGGCTTAATTAGTTAATTTTTTGTAGAATGCTAAACATTATTATTCTTAGGGTTGGGAGCCTACTGCGGGGTGTGAAAGTGAAGCCACAGCACTGAGTGAATATGAAGGTAGAGCCAGTCTCCGAGTCATCTTGGCCTAGCTCAGGGGTAGGCAACCTATGGCACATGTGCCAAAGGTGGCATGCGAGCTGATTTTCAGTGGCACTCACCGTGCCTGGGTCCTGGCCACCGGGCCGGGGGCGCTGCATTTTAATATAATTTTAAATGAAGCTTCTTAAACATTTTTAAAACCTTATTTACTTTACCTACAACAATCGTTTAGTTCTATATTATAGACTTACAGAAAGAGGCCTTCTAAAAATGTTTAAATGTATTACTGGCACGCGAAACCTTAAATTAGAGTGAAGAAATGAAGACTTGGCCCCCTACTTCTGAAAGGCTGCTGACCCCTCGCCTAGCTCATCTGGGAGCTATTGACTATTTCCAAGTAGGATATTTTCCATCCCCTTTTGCAGCTCAGCATCTTATCTATGGGAGACATTTTTCCTTGGAGCAGTGGGAGAAGGTTGGCTTCCATCTTCTCTCCAGTCTTCTCGCTACACTCTTGTGAGCTAGCGGAGTGGGTAAAAACACGGTTTACATGGGCTATTTTATCGTCTGATCAAGAGCACATGGGGAATCCACAGGGCTTTGCGCACGCGCACACATATGCTTTCTCTCTGCCTTGAAGCCAACCCAGGAAAGCTCTTGCCAGATTGGATTCCAGTACTCTCTGCTGAAGTGCAGCTGCTCCCCTGCCCCCCACTAGACAAAACCTGGAGGGTGAAAGAAATGAGCTTCCCCACTGTCCCCTTCATTACATTGTCCCTCCCCACCCATCACATGCACGACTCCTAACCTATCTACAGAGACTGACCCCTGCCCTGTCTCCCCGCCACCCATCCCCTGCAAGTGTCCCCTAACCCATCGAGAAGGACTACTGTCCCCTCCCCTGCACTGACCCCTTCCTGGCCTAATCACAGGAGCTCCTCCAACCCCCTGCAGTCCAAGCACCACACGCACAAACACACGCTTCCTTGCATCATCCACAGTCACTGAGCAGAGCTGGCTCTTTCTCTAGGCTAGAGGCATTATGCATATCTGGAGGAAGGCAAATAGCCCCTTCCCACTTCTTCCCAGCCACTTATCCTTTATCATTAAGTAGCTTTTCTATTTCCACCCCTTCCCACTCTCCAGGTGCTTTGCCTTGCAAGTGGAAGACAGGGAACCCCTTACCTCTGAACCCCTTAAGAGAGGTCCTGCACTGAGCTACGTGTATCCTCAGCTGCTCCTTGTTAGCACTGCAAGAGGAGCCCCTGAGAGGAGGCCCAGCTGATTGAAACCAGCTGCTGGCCAAGGACTCTTATGTAATTACTGTCTTTTCCATCCTCCCTTGGAGGAGGGTCTGGTCCTTTGTGAGTCCCTCCCTCATGCTGTGGACTGTACCAGGCTAAGCAATCTCCTGCCTTTCTCTCCTCCTCCCCCCCACCCCGCCCCCATTACTTGTTCAACTCAACAGCTGATTCCCCTTTTAGAGCAGGGCCTACTCCTTAGAAGCAGAGCTAGCTCTGTCCTGGAAAGGAGTGAGTGCTTTCTAATAGTCAGCGTAGGGAGTTGTTAGTCCTCTGTTATCTTCCCAGCCCTGCCACTGACTCACTGTGTTACAGGCAAGTCACTTAGGCTCTCCTGGCCTTAGTGAAATGGGCCAATAGGCCAAGATATTGAAAAATGACCAGTCATTTTAGGTGCCTGAATATTTGGGTACCCAAAAGACACCATAAAGGGGCCTGATTGTCAGGAAGTGCTGAGCTCCTGCCTCTGACAGCCAGGCCCCTTTAAGGCAGCTCAGGTTGGGCCCCCAGAATGACTAGTCACATCTGATCATCTCAGCCCTAATTCTTACCTTGCAGGGGTGTTATGAGGCTAAATTACTTCATGTTAGTAGACCCTCCGAGGCCTGTGTTTTATGCACCCAGTGCAGTGCCATCCACAGCTCTGCCGGAGGATGAATTAAGGCTAGATGGAGCCTGAAATGACAGCGAAGGAGAGCCCCAGACTGGTCCATGTCCTAGGGAGGGCAGCTGCAGGATTTTAGGGCGCCTTTGGAAAATGTAAAGCACTGCCTGAGTCCAGGTTTGCTTCTGCTTTCGTCTGTTCTTCCTGTGCAGCAGCTCAGCGCAAACGCACTTGCTTCGTGGTGCGCAGACGGTGACGTTGCACCCCTGCGTCTGCCCCATTTGCAGGGCCTTTCGCCCAGGCCCCGCCAGCAAGGAGCACATTAAAGTCACCTAAATGAGAGGGGTCTCACAGATAGCTGGAGTGCAGGGCTGGTTTGGGTTGCCATCTAAGCCGTTTGCTCAGTCCTGACTCTTCACACAGGGGTCCCATTTGCTCACATGACCCACTCTCCTCCCACTCGCCTCATGCCCAGCCCCACAGTCAGCTGCCCTGCACAATTCCACATTTTCAGAGTGGAGGAGACTGTGCCCCTCCCAGCACAGGGCGCCTCCAGGTGGGGAGACCCCACTTCTGCAGGACAGAACTACCCACCTCCCACCCTGAGGAAATATTCTGCTTGCTTTGTGTTGGCCAGCACGTGTGGTAGTGTTACCTTGGCCACCGCTAGGAACTGTCTGCAAGGGAGTAATGGGAATCTCATGGTTTGGGCCTTGCTCACCCCTACTCCTGCCCCCTCAAATCTGCCTTGACAGCTGTGCTGGGAACTGGGCAGCCCCTGATATTGCAGGGGGGGGCAGGTGTAGCGGGATAGGGGCCAATGTGAGCAAATAGCTCCCCCTGCAGGAGAAACGGGGAGCAGCACTTACAGGCATGATTAGATTTTCTCTCTGCTTCAAGCCTTGTCCACACTGGCATGTTCTGGGCCCGGTTGTGAGCAGGAAGTGCAGCTGCCTGTCTTGGCAACACTGTAAGTCCTCTTCGCATGGGGCCCAGCCCAAATCCCACATGGTCAGTGGAAAGACTACCACTTATTGCAGTGAGTGTCGGATGAAGCCATGGTGCCCAAGCAGTTTAGCCCTGCCTACCGCAGGCCTTAAAAACATGGGTGCAGCTGTACCTATGGCCGACAACAGGCACAGAATGTGCTAGGCAAGGTGTCTTCCTGTACTACAGCCCCTTGCTCCTCACTTAACTGGAGATGCCGATATAACACCATTTGCAGGGAACAGGATGTGTTGCAAGCGTGTTTCTAAATGCCTGCCTAGGCACCATACATGAGTTAGCATGCACATATATGCTTTGAGCAGGGGGTTGAACTAGATGACCTCCTGAAGTCCCTTCCAACCCTGATATTCTATGATTCTATGATATGTTTTTACATGTATGCATCTGTGTGTATATTTTTAGGGTTGCATTTGTGTCCCACAGGGGGAGTGTATACTTATTAGATGGTACCTGTTACGCTGAGCGTGCATGTGTTTAGATGGGCGCTGCGTCTGTGTTTCTGTGCCGGGGGTTTTGTGTGTCTGGGTGTGAGATCTGTGCAAGGTGGGTGCCTTATGTTTGCATTTGCATATTTTAAGCTTGGGAAGGCAAAGAACACTAAGTTTTCATGAGCAAATATTTGCATATTTTCCCCTCGTTCAAGCAGATAAAGGGTTTCAGTTCGCTATTGCATTCCCCAGGAGATCAGGGAGCATCTAATCTGTTCACATCTCTCTGCATTTTTGTGTGTTTGGTTCTCCTGCATCAAGAACTGTTTAGAAACCACCCCCAGCCTGCAGCCTTGACCCATGCTCCAAACAATTCAGAAGCGAAGGCACATGCCATGTGCCTGCGTGGGTTTGCCATTCACCTTATCGGAGCTGCTGTTTTACCATACGGATCGTGTAAACAATGGCTTCCTGAAAATAGCTGAGAAGGATATCAAGTGCAGGCTGTGTAAGCAGCACAGCCTTGTAACGTGCCCTTCCCTCAGTGAGGCTGAACCCCTCCACGTGGCCCTTTTCATCTCTGCAAAGTTCTCTTCAACAAAGTTACAGCAGCAGGGTATGGTCGAGCAGGGAGTAGGTACAGCTCAGTGACTGTGTGGGTGCAGACTGTGGCTTAGTGGGGGTACATAGGGTGTTGTGTTGTGAGTATATTTTCAAGGTCAGTAATCAGAGCCCTGCTTTAAATACACACACGCATGCGCATGCTGGCAAGCGCACACACACATTCTTGCAGTGCCAGCAGAACGGGGTCCTTTTATTTCTAAGCACCCTGACTATGATCAAATACAAGCAGGAAAGAGGCATTGCAGGGGCTGCTGGAAGAGCTGTGGCCTCTGCTAGACTTGCAGCTCTAGTCTCTACGTGATAAGAATGAAACCCTTTGTGTGGCGGAGGGTTTGATGGCACCCTTATCTCTGTTTCTCTGCAGCCAGAATAGAAAAATCCATTTCCACGTCTGATTAGAACAAATCCCCCTGAACATGTCCAGAATTCAACTAGCTGCTGTGCATGACTTCAGCCCCTATCGTTCCCAGAGCCAGCCCAGTGCAGGGCCCAAACCAGAAGGGATGCACAGGGCCAGCCACATGAATGCAATTTGCACACGGCAGCACAAGCAGACTGCAGCTGTGAACTCAGCAGTGAGAGGAGCAGGGGCAGGTAGGGCTGTGGGACAGAACTAGCTGAAATTTTTCACTCCCCTACCCCCTCAATGAAAACCAGCCTTTTCATCAACAAGGGAAAATTCTGCAGACAATTTTTTATTTTAATTTTTTTTCTGACTTTTTGATGAAAAAAGTAAAAAAAAAAAAAAAAGGATTTGTTTTTCATTTTCTATTTGTTTTCTCCACCCCCTTCTCCCCCCCACCAATTTTGCAACTGGAAAAAAGAGGGGAAACCAGGAGGGAAAGGTAGAAAACGTGGGAGGGCGAACTTGTTTCCATGCAAAAATTAGAACGTGTTGCAATTTTTCACGAAATAGCTTGAAAAAATAAAAATGGTTGAATATTTCCCCCCAAACATACCGTTTTTCAACCAGCTCCATGTTGGGAGACAAAGAGCGGCCTTTCCAGTGGGCACTCTGAGTCCCGTCTGCAGGGCTGAGCAGCCTAGTGTTTCTGCACCTAGGGGTTGCAGGCAAAAATGTCTTTGAGGTTTCATTCCTGATCTCTTGTAGCAGAGGGGGCTGCAGAGGTTGACCATGAGTTCCCCCTAATCCATGAATCTGGCAAAGGGTTTCTACTTCATCCTATGGCCCAGGTGGCATGCATAGTACATTGATAATATAATTGACAGCCAGGGATCCCTCCCTCCCCAAGCCAGGAGCTAGAGCAGTCATGTAGCCAGTCTAAAAGGAGATGGGAAACCTTCATGTGTCTGCTCTCCATGTACTCTGAGCTGCCTCTCTCCTGCTGTGTCCTCTCCTGGCTGTTACACTCATTCCACTCACTGCTCAGAAATAAGCCATCAGCTGCCTCCCTTCCCAGAAGTCCAATGCTATCTTCACTACTGTCTTCCAGCAGTCCTTTTTGCTTCAGAATTACCCAGCATTGCCCTTGCTGTGATACCACCTAATAGCAGGATCAAGACATCTACCTATTTACCTCTCATAATGACAGGTTTCAGAGTAGCAGCCGTGTTAGTCTGTATTCGTGAGCTACAGCTCACTTCATAAGCTTATGCTCAAATAAATTGGTTAGTCTCTAAGGTGCCACTAGTACTCCTTTTCTATTTACTTCTATCATTGTGGAATCTAGGCCCTTTCCTCTCCAGTACCTGTTGTCTCTTATACCATGCCATAGACGGGAGCTCTGGAAGATCGTCATGGTTTGGTGGGGATCTCATGATCCCGTCTCTTCCTGGTGACCAGATGACAGCTGGAATTCTTTCCACAGTCAGAATGGCCTTTTTGGCTAGCCACTGAGATTGGCTAACTCCCTGCAATTGCTGTGGGTTTGCTCCTTAGACTGCAGACTGCATTAGAGTCCATGAGAGTGTATCTCTGCATGGATTGAGCCTCCAGAGATATAGGAGAAAGGAGGAGACATGAAGAGTCACCACAACAAGTGATTTACAAGGAAAGAGATCAGATGCTAAGGCCCTGAAATCTCACGTTGTGATATATACCTATCTTTATACGTGCACCCCTTTCCCAGCCAAGCAAAGGGAATGCATGTCACCAAAGAGAGTCTTGCAATATCTGGCACAAGGGTGGATGCTTCAGGAATCAGAAAAGGGGATTTGTGGGGATTACTCTTCACTCATGGATTGTCTGGTACCAAGACACTGGGTTCAAAGAGAAGAAACAATGGGCCTGGGGTGGGGGGAGGGTTATTACTCACAGAGAGTCCAGTGCTGGGACTGCAGGGTTAGGGGTATCAGCCCCAACCCCACCCCCAGTCACAGACAATCCAGCACCAAGACAGCTGGGTCAGTATCTGTTAACCCTCCTTGACAGCCAGTCCAGCTGGAAGACACCCACCCTAGTACACTCCTTGCCCAGCCCTGGCTGCTTTCCCTGGGCTTGGGTATCGCCACAGTGACCGACAAGTTCTCATTTAGCCACATATTGATTCTGAGTGAATTTGTTCCTCAGGAATGTGATTCCATTGTGCGGCTGATCTTACCATTCAAGCCTGCTTTCTCTGCTGTTCCCACTGCATTTTTCTACCCTGGCTTCAAATCTGTTCTGTGTTTTTGGTCTTGTGGCTGCTCCCTACGATGATACAACTAGCCCCTCACAGTCTTGCCCCCTCCCTCTCGGAGGTGCCCCTTGAACTGAAAAGTATTTCTGCCCCAGAGAGACACCGTTTACACATCCCGCAGGATCTTCCTTATCTCTTGGAGCACTTTCTCCTTTTGGCTGGTCTTTAACACACACACGCCCACACTGCCTCCAATTTCCCCAAAGCCGCCCCTGGAGGAAGGTGCCCAGAATCCTACCGAAGACTCTGGATTTAAAGTCGCTCTTACTGATTGCTGTATCTTAGCAACAGCATTTATAGAAAAGTTCAAGATATGGGGAGAGGCATTTATCAGAACCTGCAAGAATGGAGCAAGGGAGAGGGAGAGATGCTCACACATACACCCCCATATGTAGCCACCTCTCCACCACACACATGCAGATAAATCCACCTTCGTACCCATGCGCTCCCACCCCTGTACAGACACCCCACGGACACTGCCAGAGACAAATCAACCCCCTGCACCCATACAGACACCCCCACAGAGACAATCAACCCCCTGCACCTGTACAGACACCCCCACAGAGACACCCAAAGACAAATCAACCCCTGCACCTGTACAAACACCCCCACAGAGACAAAATCAGTCCTTGTACCTATACAAAAACCTCACATACACACACCCACGGAAAAAACAGTCCCGAACCCCTGTACACACACACACAAATCTGCCCACCATACAGCTATATGGGCATTACCATATTCTCAAAAATTCACACCCTCACTCCCAGTATGGTTGCCATCTTTCCAATTTTTTAAAAACCAGACACTACAGCCTCCTCCCAGTCGCTCGCTCCACTCTCCCATGGGACTCGTCTGCCACCTGCAGAGCGGGCTGGGAGGAGCTGACATGGAGCCTGCCTGCTTGCCCAATTGGGGCATGGCAGGGCAGGGGACAATCAGGGGCCCAGCAGAGGGGGGTGTCAGTCCCTGGAGCAAGAGTGAGGGGACATGGGAGGGTGGAGCGGGGCCCAGCTGAGAAGTCGGTACCTACCTCCTCTCCCCCGGAGCTGGGAGCCAGTTCTTAAGCTTCTCTCCAGTCCATCAACTGAGCTTTTCCAGCAGCAGCTGCTCTTCCCACCCACCCGGCAGCGGAGGCTGGTCAGTGCGGTAACCGGACTTTTGGTGTCCAAAACCCCCAGACACTGCACAGGTCGTCTTTTGACTGGACTTTCCAGTCAAAAGCCAGCCACCTGGCAACCCTAACTCCCACACAGCTGCCCCCCTGCCCACAGCCACCCCCGTTTTTCACACATGTGCCCTCATCCTCCCAGCACAATCATACGCACACCACACAGACTGATCCTTTGAAATTGTTCACGGGGTCCTAAATCTTTATGTCTATTCATGATAAGATGGAGGAGGGTGGTGGAAATTACAGCTTGCAGAACGCCCTGCCCCCAACCCATGGCCTCTTGGTCTTCTTCAGTCGTCCACCAGGGCACAATAACACCATGAAACCCTGGGATCTCGAGATGGGGAAGGGTGTGTCTCATACTCTGCCCCACTGTCCTAAACCAGCCCTATCAGAACAGTCTGCAGGTGGGACGTGAGAACCCTTTAAAGAACCAGGATATTCCATGCAGTTGAGACGGTATCAGATCATACAGGAGGTGGGGAGCTGTCCCCAAGAGATACTAGAGCAGCTGGGGAGGACAGTGGGGAGGGATAGCTCAGTGGTTTGAGCATTGGCCTGCTAAACCCAGGGTTGTAAGTTCAATCCTTGAGGGGGCCATTTAGGGATGGGGCAAAAATTGGGGATTGGTCCTGCTTTGAGCAGGGGGTTGGACTAGTTGACTTCCTGAGGTCCCTTCCAAGCCTGATATTTTATGATTCTATGACAGCCCTAGGGGGCAGACTTTATGTGTTTGTTGGGGGGTGGGAATTGTTCCCATGATCCTGCCCCAGAGTGTCTGGTTCCCATGGACACTGGAACAACTTGGGCAGTGACGAGGGCATTAGAGTAATTGGCAACCACTCATAATACTCTATGTGGGTTACAGGGGGATTCAGTGCTGGACTCCTCTCTGCAGCTCCCCACCCCCGTCTGCCCTTATCCGGTCCCCCTTCCGAGCCCAGCCCAGATGCTGTTGCCCCGCCCCTCCCACAGGGATTTCTGAAGTCACAGGAGGCGCTCTGCCCTTCCCGACACTCCTCGAGCTCGCCTCATCTTCAAGTGGAACCTTAGACCTTGCTGCCTCGCAGTCCGCAACCCCCCACAGATACAGACTGGAGTGTCCAGGAGACCGAGGGACAGAGCCTCCCCCTTCCGTTCTCTACAAATAACTGATGTGCAGTGCATTGGGTTTATCACAGCTCCCAGGCTCCTCCGGGAGTGGCTTCTGCTCACTGCCTCCTGCTGCTGCACTGGCCAGGGGACACTCCTGTCTGCCATTGCCATTCTGGGCAATCTTGCTGACCCCGCTCTCCTCCGCTTCCTCCTCCTCCTCTTCCGTCTTCTCTGGGGGGCGTGCCTGGCTCTGCACCTCCTGGCTCTGCACCCGGCGGGACGGCCTCAGGATGGCCCTGCGGAAACCCTGCTTGAACCGGTAGGAGAGGAAGCCGTAGATGATGGGGTTGGCGCAGCTGTTGGCGTAGGGCAGCACCACGACGAGGAAGTAGACCCCGAAGAGAGACGGCTCCTCGGGCAGCGGGCAGACCACGTTGATGATGTTGAGCACGTAGAAGGGAAGCCAGCAGAGCACGAAGACGGCCACCACAGCCACCACCATGCGAGTGACCCTGCGCTCTGACCGCTTGCGCTTGGCCGAAAGGGCCCGCACCCTCCGGCCGGAAGAGCGGACCTTGACGACGATGAGCAGGTAGCAGAGGCAGATCACTAGCAGCGGCCCGAAGAAGCCCAGCGCGGCCGTGTAGATGATAAAGCCAGCTCTCCACATGGAGGCTGGCTCGGGCCACTGGATGTGGCAGGTGCTCATCCCCAGGGGGACGTTCGAGAACACCACCACCGGCAGCACCACGACTGACGACAGCACCCACACCGTGGCGCTAACGGCCTTGGCCACGCGGGCCGTCCGCCACTTTGACGATTTCCCTGGGTGCACCACGGCCAGGTAGCGGTCGACGCTCATCACAGTCAGGCAGAAGATGCTTGTGAACTGGTTTATGGCATCCACAGCCATCACCAGGCGGCACATGAAGGAGCCGAAGGGCCAATAGGAGAGAGCGTTCTGCGCAGCCAGGAAAGGCAGCCCCAGCATGAACAGCTCGTCCGCCAGCGCCAGGTTGAGGATATAGACGTTGGTCACCGATTCGCTCACCGAGTGGCACAGGACCACGTAGATGACCAGGGAGTTCCCAACCAGCCCAACCACGCAGACAATGAGGTAGACCAGAGGGATGAGGACTCCGCTGACATCCATGCCCGGGCTGGCAGCTGTGGATAGGTTCCCTGGGGTAAAACTTGCCCAGCTGGTGGAGATGTTCCCCTCCTCAGAAGCCACAGGAGTGGGGAAGGCGAAAGCAGGAGAGTCCATGGCAGAGGAAGGATGGGGTGATCTCCCACTGGGTCAGCTGGAGAGTTGGAGGCAGGAGGAGAGGAAGAAGAAAGGTATTTACACTTTAAAAGTCAGAGCCGAACAAGCCACAGATAAAACAGCAGGCATAACGACACGTGGGCACAGCCACAGGTGGGAAGGAGAGGGGGGTTCAGATGCCAGAGTCTCTGGAGCACATGGGAGAATGTCAGATGTGACCAGCTGTTTAAGAACCACCATTGGGTGATCAGGACCAGCAGGAAAATGGCCTGGTATACAGCCAAGGGACTTCCCAGGGGAAAGAGACCAAGGGAGCAATCACAGGCCTCCGTTTCCTATTGAAAATGGCTCAGGGGCTGGTGAAGTTAGTTTCAGGGGGCCTGCTTCTCATGTATGCTGAAGCCTCTTTACACTGGCCCAGGAGCATATTCCTTACGTCTGTCCTGGGGAAGAACTCCCAGGCAGGGTCCCTCATTGGAGCTGCCCCACCCAGACCTTGCCTCCACATTGCCTACGTGCTCTCTGCATCAACACTGCTGCCTGGGCAATTGGACCAGGACATTATTGTCCACCCCCACCACTGAGGCTGAGAAATCCCCTTGAAGTCCAGAGCAACTGTCAGAGGCTTGGCTTAGTGTCCTGGAAGAAGGAGAGGCAGGTTTGCATCATCCCTGCACATGAATAAGGGAGGAGATGGAGTATTTATAACATTCCCATTGGAGGCAGATGGCGTTATACATCCAGTGACCACCCGCTCTCACTCTCCCTACACCGCAGCAGCAGCTCTCAGCCTTCTCGAATCCAAGTCCCTAATGGAAGGGGCAGTCCCTGCCTTACCACTCCACAGCACCAAAATAAACTTCAAGGGCTCTTAATCTTTTGATGCCCAATTGCCCATCACATCAGGCTTTGGCATGGAAACGCTTAGAGTGAACCCTGCACAAACAGGCAGCTTGTGTGTGTGCCAGATCTCCACCGACAATGGCAGAGATTGAACATGGGACAGGAGGGACACGATTCTTTGCGGCGGGGCTGGGGCCATGTGGGAGCCGCAGCCCAGCACAGGGCAAAGTGTGGAGACACAGCCTCTTGCCCCAAGCTATGCCAGAGGCTTCTATGGTGGCATGTCTGCGATGCTCTTGGATTAGCATCTGGAAGAGCCCCTCTGAGATTTCAAATGGCAGCCCCATGCCTTTGTCACCCTTTGGTGTATTGATCCCACTGCTTGGTTAGCTCCTCAAATAGCCATATTGTAAGTGGGGAGGACTTGCATGGAAGGGGATGGATGCTTAGCCCCAGGAATAGATGGCACCTTCCCCACCCCAGTCTCACCTGAGGGTCTGGGCCGGGAGACCCCTCAATGTTTCAAAGCTTAGCCCAGCTTTTCCCTAGTAACAAGGGCTGGGAATCTCAAAGGACACGATTTCCAATCCTACCCATCTCCAGCAGTTCAGAAATTAGCTAAGAACTATTTTCCCTCATGGTATTTTTCAAACTGTACAAAACCAGGGCAGGCAAAATTAGATATTAAAAATCTAAAACATTAATCAAACTTCTGGAAGCCTCAGGCAAAGTCTGAGGTTTGGGCTGGTTCTTATCATATCGGAATGTGTTGTGATGAACCTCTCAGATACACCTCCTCTGGTCACCACCGCGCCTCCCGTGTTTCACACCTTCTACTTGTGCCCACATTCCAGCAGACACCCTCTGCCCTGATTCTCTAGCAAACACAACTAGGACATCCTTACGTTATCCTTGTTATCTGTGTTGAATGAGCTTCTGGTTTATGACAGGGATAGAGTGGAAATGCCCAGAGAGGGAGCTGAACAGTTTAGGGAAGTCTAAGGGGGGTGTAATGGGATGAAATTGAACAATGGGAAGCTCAAGTTTCCTGACAGTGAAGTCCATTGGACTGTGGAATAACTTTGCAATGGAAGCCCCATCACTTGGGCCACTTAATACGAGGCAGGCAAAGCCCTGAGAATACACTGCAAGGGGCTGCCATGCGCTGGTGGGAAAGATGGACTGAATAGAAAGCTTATCCTGCATCTTGGCAGGGGGTTAGACTAGATGATCCCTGAGGTACCTTCTAACCCTCTGGTTTTATAATTCTATGATTCAATCCTTTCCAATTTCTAACCTTTATGATTCTTTGAACTCTTCTCCAAGCTTTTCCAGAGCCTTCTCAGTGGTGTATATACATGTTCATTTTTTCAGGGGAGTGGCAGGCATGGGGGCCAGGTAGAGTGATAGAGGGTATGTCCCCACTGCACAGTAAAGCCCAGGTCTGTGGGACCTGGGCTTGTGGACGCAGTGTTTCCAACCTCACACTTGAGCATCCACCCTGCATTGTATGCCTGAGTTTACAATTGCTGGCCCCAAGTCTTACAGCTGTGCTAACATGTCCATATTGCGCTACGCAGATCTTCTGACTCAGGTCAGTGACTTGACCTGCCTCCCCACTGCACAATGACAGGGCTTGGACCTGAGTCTCAACTGGACTCAGGCTCTGACCCACCCAGGTCCTGAATGCTTGCTGACCCAAGGCAGGCTGATTTGTGTGTGGACGGAAGGGGGCTTGGGCTCAAACTTGAGTCAGAGCCCAGACTTAGTGTGCCATGTAGACATACCTAGAGAATAGGAATAGGCTGATGGCAGGAAGTAAGGAGTGTTGAAATCTAAGTCCCATAAAGAGCAGCAGGTAGAGGCAAGGGATCTCAGTGGGCGCTCTGACTGCAGGCATGGGGATCATGGGAGTATTGGTGTGGTTGGACCTCTGGGAGGGGGGTGCAGATGTGGTGGACCCAATGAGGCTGAGGAAACTATTGAGGTATAGGATCAAAAACCTGGTTACTTAGCTTATAAGCTCTTTGGGGCCAGGACTTTTTGTACTGGGGCACCTGATGGGGTCTCTAGGTACTCCAGTAATGCAAATAAACAATAACAGTGGTACGAGTGTGTTTGTGCTGAGGGGTTGGGGACCCAGGGAGGTGGGGGTTTGTGAGGTAAATGCCAATTTCTATTTTTATCTAATAAATCCAAAGTCTTTAGGAATAAGAAACCTTTTTACTCCACATTGTCAGTGGGAAATGAGGAATCAGAGGGAGAAATTGGGGGGGGGGGAGGGGAATCACCCAAGTATAGATCAGCTTTGTAAGTGATGGGAAACCCACCTAGAATTCCCTGCAACAATGTACATAGCATCCCTCTCGAATCCTGCACCTTCTCTGTCCCTCCCACCTTGCCTTGCCCCCATTCATTCCTACTCCAGTTCATGACTCTCTCACCCCCTGCACTGGGTACAGACACCATGGCCGTCGCCAGCCCCCAGTCTGTGGGGACGGAGCAGGGCAGGGGAGGCAGCAGGTTCCATGTGGGGGGACGGCAGAACCAACTTCTGCACATGAGAGCGCCTGGAGGAGAGGGCGGAAAGAGGAGGCAGATCTGCCTGGTACTTACGCGTCAATGGAATTTACGTGTTCCTCCACGCGCAGGGAGAATGTGTGTCATATTGTTTCTTCTCCTTTAAAAACAATTTCCCAGTGAAATCTCTGTGTGGTTTGAGTCCTTGAGGGGCTGGAATTGCTTGTCACACTTCTCTCCAGAGGTGCCTGCTGCCCTCACCTCTTCTGCTGTTCCAGAGGTGGTGGGACTTTTCTGCCTTCCTCCAGCACTGCCTCATCTGGATGTTCACACTCTCCCATCTGGTCTCCAGGGCTTGCCTGCTGCAGGGACCAGACCCAGCTCCCAGCACCGCTCAGGGGAGCCAGGACTCACCTCTCCAGCTCTCCATCCACTGAAGTGGGGGCTTGGTGGACAGGGTTAGGTATATCAAGCGTGTCAGTTACTCCTGGGAATGATCCCATCAGCCAATCAGCATAGACTTGGTGGGGTGGGGGGGAGAGCGAGCATGAGAATAAGAGAGAGAGAATGAATGGTAGGGGAGGGAGAACGGGGAGAAGGAAAAGAGGGGAGTACCAGAGTGATTATGATGGAGAGAGAGAGGGAGGGAGGGAGAAAGGAAGAGGGGGAGGGAGAGAGAGAACAGGAATGAGGGGGTGGTTGTGACAGATGGTGACGGAGGGCAAGCCAGACACGGAGAAGGAATGAGGGGGAGTGGAGGAGAGTGAAAGCAGGAAAGGAGAGATGCAGAGAGCGGCTGGGTGCTGTGAGAACGCAGTGCAGGGGAGGCAGGCTGGATGGAGCAGGTGGCTGATCCCTACTCTCTAGGGGGAGTTTTTTTATAGGGCCGCAGGCGAGGTGGGGGATTACGGACGTGCAGCAGAGGAGTTCCCTGCCCCAAGGGGCTTACAGTCTAGGCAGGCACAATTGGTGCCCTCAGGGCTTCATCATGATCACAGCGCATTGGTATATGTAGGGGTCTCAGAGGGGGGCATGAACCCCAGCTTCCACTGCCACCCTTCTCCCCGCCTCTGTCCCACAAGCATCTCCAATAGGACAAGGGAGGGTGAATGGGGGAGTAGGGATCTTTCTGTCTCTACCACCTACCTATCTGAGGGCATATTCCATTTCCCTGCTGGAGCTCTCCTAGGGAACGAGACCCCCCCCCTTCCTCTGCCCATTGCCTCACCTCAGCAAACAGGTGATCGGATCTCGGGCTCAGAAAGGGATTGGCTCCAAGGGGAGAAATCCAGCCCCCTCTGCAAACACGTCCCTCTGGATAAAAACAATAACCCCACATTGCCAAGCATTGTTCCTTCTGCGGGCCTCCCACTAATGGCTTCTCTTTCCCTGAATCCTTTCCTCACCTCCTTCATGAGAGTGATTTCTGTTTGTTTCCTATTCCTCTCTGGGGGCGCATCTGAGATCCTGCTGGTTGCCACTTCCCACCTTCAATATCTGAGCTCCTAGGGCCAAATTCGGACCTGATACAAATGGGCACAAGTGCAACTCCATCGACTGAACATAAAATCACAGAAATGTAGGGCTGGAGAGGACCTTGAGTTGTCGACTCAAGTCCCGTGTCCCATGTGCTGAGGCAGGGCCAAGTAAACCTAGAGCATCCCTGACAGGTATTTGTCCAACCTGTTCTTAAAAACCTCCCGTGATGGGGGATTCCACAACTGCCCTTGGAAGCCTGGTCCAGAGCCTAACTACCCTTGCAGTTAGCAAGTTTTTCCGGCTATCGAACCTAAATCTCCCTTGCTGCAGATTAAGCCCCATTACTTCTTGTCCTACCTTCAGTGGACATAGAAAACAATTGATCACCGTCCTCTTTATAACAGCTCTTAACATAGCTGAAGACTGTTATCAGGTCCCTGCACCGCAAGTCTTCTTTTCTCAAGATTAAGCACGCCCAGTTTTTTCAACCTTTCCTCATAGGTCAGGTTTTCGAACCCTATCCTCTTTGTTGCTCTCCTCTGGACTCCCTCCCATTTGTCCACACTTTAGGAAAGAACTGGACACAGTTCCCCAGGTGAGGCCTCCCCAGTGCAGAATGGAGCAGGACAGTTACCTCCCATGTCTTACATACAACACTCCTGTTAATACACCCCAGAGTGATATTAGCCTTTTTTTGCAACTGCATCACACTGCTGGCTCATATTCAATTTGTGATCCAATAAACCCCAGATCCTTTTCTGCAGGACTACCGCCTAGCCTGTTAATTCCCATTTTGTAGTTGTGCATTTGATTTTTCCTTCCTAGGTGTAGTACTTGGCACTTGTCTTCATTGATGTTCATCTTGATTTCAGAGCAATTCTCCAATTTGTCAAGGTCATTTTGAATTCTAATCCTATCCTGCAAAGTGCTTGCAACCCCTCCCAGCTTGCTTGCAGCTTACAGTTTGGGATCCCAGTTCTGGGCTCTGCTGGAACCTTTTTGTGTCAGCTAAGCTGCAATAAAAGGACCGCAATGCTGGCTTAGGCCTGGTTTACACTTAAAATGTAGATCAACATAGCTATGGCGCTCAGGGGTGTGAAAAAGTTATTTGTTTAATTTATCGATTAGTTCCCAAACTTCCTCTGCCGACACCTCAGCCTGGGATGAGTCCTCAGATTTTAAGCCACTCTCATGATTTGTTGGGGGGAGGGGGAGGCCTGCCTGACTCATGAGTTTTGAAAGCTTGGGGTTGGTGATAGATTCTGGTGTTTACACCCCCCATACATATGCGTGTGTAGGGAACTTGAGACCAGACTCCACTGTGTTGTGCCTACCGCACCCACACCAGCTGTGACTTGGGCCCAGGCACTTCATCTCGCAGTGCAGGCATCTGCGGAGCCCACCGCCACTGAATGTTACCAGGAGTTAATGCATGAAACATAGTGCCACAGGCTGTCTCTGAGGTGCGCCTTGCCTCTGAGCTACCCCTGAAGTAACCTGAGGAACTCCCCACCACCAGGGTTTAACCCATGGAATTTTCTGTTACAGACCTTAGCTGACATTAACCTGTGAAACTCTTTGTTGCAGAGTGGAAAGCTGGTTCAATCCAGTCCCCCTGCCCTTTCCTATTACTGCCTCTGGATTTTTCTTTACCGTTTGCTTTGTCCTGAACCCTCCTCCAGCTCGTTAGACTCCTGGTAATGGGGGTGGGGAGAAGGGAAACCTGGGTGAGCCAGGATCTGCAGTGCTCGGGAGAAGTCTGCTCGGGAATCTGCCCTAACAGCCATCACGTAATGTTGCTTTCCCTATTCTTAGCAGCAGCCAAGGCTCCTGGTGCCCCTGCAGTGAATCAGTCACCCAGGTGCCGTCAGCTGCAGATTCCATCGCCCTGCTGGGGCAGCTCTCATCTGCTGGATTTCAGCAGATCGGTGGGCTATTTGCCTTGGTTGATGACTCATCCCCACCCCGCCCCCCACTTCCTGCTTACCGCTCTGTATGTCTGGCTATGTAAGTGAGTGCCAATGTATGTATAGGTGTGTGTATGGGTGTAGGCATAAGTGACGGTGTGTACAGGTCCGTTGAGGAAAGTATGTAAGCTCTGACAGACCGTATTAGCAGGCGCTCTAGAGGATCCATAAGTTCAGGTAGTCCTAGGCTCCCTTCCTGTGCCCCTCACAACAGACTTGCTAGCCTTACCTTTCCTCTGCCTTTGGGGAAGAGGCTTGCCTGGGCTCTGTCAGGCTAGGCCCTTTGGCTGATAGGTCCCTGAGGAGAGGAGACTTTCTCCCACAGAAACAGGCAGATCTGAAGGAAGGTTAGCAACAGCTAAATGCAGGCACCTACCAGCTCAGCCAGAGATAGGAGGCCACTCCCTTTCAGCTGACACTGCCTTCAGAACCCCCCGCCACCGCCACCGTCCCCAGCTTGAATCTCAGCTGCGGTGACGCCCAGCCAGTCTGACGGCTGCAGGAGGGATTCAGCTGGTTGGCTGTGGTCCCTCCGAGTGTCCAGAGATGCCACAGCCAGCATGGTGCAGCCACAGCATCAAACCCGGACAGCCAAGCTTGCAGCGAAGTGCCAGAGAAGGGACACAAGACACCAATGGCAGGAAGGTACAGTTGGTTTATTAACTCTCATTCCCTATACAGAAATTGACGGGAGGAGGGAGGGAGGTTGTGCAAATGGACAAATGAGTGCTACAGACCCATATTGGTCCTTCTAGGCAGCAGAAACAAACAAGCACTGTGACCACCAAGCAGTACCAAGGTCCAAGACGCTGAAACCTTCAACCACTGTTACATCAGCAGAGCCTGGTGTCATGAGCGAGCTGAGGACTGGGGCTGGAATCTGTGTATGGAATAACAAGAGGAGGCAGGTTGTGACACCAGCTTGTACCCTTCCATCCTGCCTTCCCCACCTCATCCATCCCTCCCATTCCAGCCCAGCTGTGGTGTGAGGAGAGAAGAGAGCCTTTTTTCTCCCTCACCTGGCCCTGATCAGCTCTGTCTCCTGTCCCTGGCCACTCTGTGCCTCTCTCCTGCCTCCCTGGGGTCTTATGCGGAGGGTGGGGGAAGAGCAGGGGAAGCAATGTGAAGGGGGAGGAGAGGCAGCGGCTGCCTGGTAATGGACAGCTACAAAGCAGCCCCTAGTGACCAAGCAGGAAAATTGCAGGGGGAGGGGCTTTTTTGCTGTTTTCCGTATATGTCGAGTTGATTTTTAAGGGGAGGGGCTTAAGCTCCACACCCCCCACAACAGGTCGCCCCTGTCTCCAAGGAAGCACTGAGGTCCCAGATCAGAGGCAGGTTTGGGGGTCCCATTGGGGGAAGCTGGCAACAGCAGCCTCTCTTCAGGGTAGAGTCAGGAAGTTCATGAGAGTGGTGCGGCAGGAAGGGGAGTCCTGCAAGGGGTCTTCTTCAGGGCAGAGGGCTCCCCCCAGGCAGCATCAGGGTCCTTTCAAGGGAGAGAAGGGGCGAGGGGGTTATCGACAGAGACAAATCCCCTTAGTGCTGATAGACTGGGGTCTGGAGGGGAGGGGAGCCATTTTTCACCTACCCCTAGAGGAGGCTGCACCCCCGTTTTTTTGGTCTGGTGGGCTGGGGACAGAGAACTGCTCGGATCGCCTCGTCAAACACCGTTTTCAGGCCACGTTGCGTCAGTGCCGAGCACTCGAGGTATTTCACAGAATCTGCCAGGAGAGAAGACTGCACCATCACTGGGAGGAAATGGGAGTGAATCCAGGAGGTCCCCAGCCCAGCCCTGCAACTCTGAAGGGTCCTCACCCAGAAGAGACGCCATCAATGAAGAAATCTCAGGGGCCAATGTCAGCCAGAACAGATGCATCCATCTGTCTCTCTCTGTCTGTCTGCTCTGGCCCCCAACACTGCCATGGCTGAGCATCTCACAATAAATAACACATCAATCCTCACAACACCCCTGTGAGGTAGAGCAGTGCTATTACCCCCATTTCACAGTTGGGGAACTGAGGATCAGAGAGACTGACTTGGCCCTAGCCCTGCCAAACCTGCTTCACAGCCATGTGAGACAGATTTGATGGATCCCCAACCCTGGTCGGGCTGTCAAGATATGTGGCCAGGCTGGTGGAGCGGAGAGCATCCTCGCTCTGAGAGGGGAGGATGAGGTGGCTGTGTGGAGAATGGGAGGTAGGTTGGGGGCGAGTGCTTGTGATTCGTCCCTGGGGGAATGGCTGTGCTTCACTGACTAGCCCGCTCTTCTCTGAAATCCCAGCTGAAAACACCCCATTTCTCCCTACCTTGTGCCTCTGCTTCTCACCCTCTCCTCTCACCTAGCTACGTCTCGGGTTCAGGGGCTACACGAGGCAAGGAAGTGCTGTACCGTGCAGCGGAGCAGGGGAAAGAGACACACACAGATGAACAAAAAAGGATGGGGCAGAGCTACCATCTTCCCCGAGTCACTCGCACAAACGCCAGATCACGGGGACAGGAAGAGGAAGCAGCGGTTGGGTCTCTCTGAGACAAATTAAAGACCTCACTGTCCCTCCTACTTCCGGACTTGGGGAGGAGGGTTCTGCCAGCAGAGCAGCTGTGGCTTTCACAGAAAAGACTGACCAGCTAGAAGAGGCCGGGGAGGGGTAGCTGGTGGGGGATGTCTCAGCAAAAGATCCTGGCCAGAAGAGGGGCAGAAGACAGGGAGCTGAGGGGTCGGACCCCTCACAAAGAGTGTCACAAAAAGAAAAGGTTGAGGCCATGTGTTGGGATGGGGGACGGGCATTTTCCGGGGCAGGTGTACAAGGCCCACTGAAGCACGAACTATTTGTAGGTTGGCCAATCTCCCCTAGATGAAGGTGTCGCCTCTATACACAGCCTGCCCTTCCAGAGCCCCCAATACCCTGTTCTGTCACACACCCCTTGGCATTTCTTCCAGGTGCCCGGTAGCAGCTCCCGCTCAGCTTCATGGGATCCTGCCCATGTTCCCCATCCCCTGCCAAGGAAGCGCGTGCCAAACTGGTGGAGAGCTTACACACACACACCCGTCCTCTCCCCCAGCAGCCTCGGCGTATTGCCAGTAAGGCCTTCTACCTACCGATCTCCTTGGCCAGCGCAAGGCCCTGCGGGTACGTGATGGGCGACAACTTCTTCTCCTTCAACTTCTCGATCGTATCCTTGTCATCACGGAGATCCAGCTTGGTGCCCACGAGGATGATGGGGGTGCTGGGGCAGTGGTGTCGGACTTCAGGGAACCACTAGAGGGAGGTCGAGAATGGGCCGGGAGGAGAGAGAGAAAGACACACACCCACACACCAAATAAAATCCAGCTGCCACTGTTTTCTCCTACACTGTCCTGTGTGGTAGTGTGGACAACTGCAGCCAGACTCCAATCAGCTCCATGGTGGGGTCCAGAGGCAAAGCCCCTGACAAGAGAGCCCAAAGTGGGACTTCCCTCCCCCGGAGCTGAGACACCGGAGTGGCAGAAGGGAGAGAGCTATGCAACAGCCTCAGGCTTCGCCCCCCAGCTGCCTCCCTCCCCTTTAGGTGGGAGCTGAAAGTTGCGGGGAAATACACTGTTGGTTCCCACCCCGCCCCAAGCTGAATGTTGGGGGAACGTATCCCCATGCCCCAGAAACTACCCACGCATAAGAGCTGTGCTGAGCTGGTCTTGGTTGAAAGTTGCCCCCTGAACGTGCAGGCTGCAGCAGTGAAAGCTGCTGGGGCCAGGGCAGTAAAGGGGCAGGAGTGGGGGGCGGGTGCTAAGGAAGCACCCAGGTGAGAACGGGGAACAGTGTGTTACCCACTCTCATGTCCTGGAGCAGCACAGTTGGTGGGCCCTAGAATCTAGCCCGGTTTGTTCGTTAATCTCTCTTGGACAACCCAGAGGCTGTGGTAGGCCAATATTCTAGCTACTCCTGAGAGAGACACAAAGAAAAATAGCTCTCAGGATCCAGCTAATCCATCAGCTGTTACCGCCCACACTCACTGCACAAACGTTCCTTTTTCAAGGCCAGCATCTATTTGTGCGGCTCTCGCTGGCTCCTTGAGCTGCACGTGGCGAGTTAGTGCCTACCTCGGCCCTCTGCGCACAGATACCTCCACACCAGCCACGATGCGCTTACCTTGGCGCGGACGTTTTCATAAGAGGCCGGGCTGACCAGAGAGAAGCAGATCAGGAAGACGTCCTGTAAGGACACAGCAGCATTCGAGGATTAGGCCGTGCACGTCGCATTGCGTGAGGGGGACCCCTCCCAGCACTATACTGGAGCATTCTGTCCAGCATTGGAGTGGGGGTGGGCCGGTGAAAGGGGCTGGATTGACAGCCCTGGAGACTCAAGCTCTCTTGTTATCCCCCCCCCCCCCAAAAGGTACCGCACCATGCACTTTCCCTCCATCCCTCCCAATCTGTGCAACTCAGTCCTGACATTTGTGAGCCGCCTGGAGGGGAGAGAAGGTTGTTCAGTCTCCTGGCGCAGCCAGCCCTTGGTAACAGCTGACGCTGTTACTGAGGGAATCTATCATTGCTAAGTGTGGCAGTGGAGCTTTTGTGATGGGGACTCCTGTCCTCCTGGGAAATGGACTGACGCCCCCTCACTCACTTCCCACAGATCATCAACCAACCATCAGATGGGGATGGTTTGGGTCTCTGCCAAGGTGGGGCCAGATTCAAACTGGTCACTATAAATGCAGGAGTGAGACCCAGTGGGTACTTGGGTACTCAGAAAAATACTTCTCTGGTGGCCCCATCACTGCAGAATTTAAGCTTTAGTTTAAAAACAACAATTCTGAGCCTATGTTTCTAGCCCTTCCAAGTTGTGAAGGAAACCTGCTGAATGTGAACTGATACAGTGTTGTCTTCCCGAATCTGCAGCCGGACTGCCTGGGGCAATGGCACTAATGTGTGTTGACTCTGAATCCCACTGATGACCATATCAACACAATTAACTAACATCATGCATCCGATGAAGTGAGCTGTAGCTCACGAAAGCTCATGCTCAAATAAATGGGTTAGTCTCTAAGGTGCCACAAGTACTCCTGTTCTTTTTACGGATACAGACTAACACGGCTGTTACTCTGAAACCAACAATTAACTATTTCACTCCTGATTGTTTTAGCAGCCTGTGGATGGAGCTTGAGTAAAGTACCACCATCCCCGCTTCTTAAAGGTAAGAAGCTCTGTTTCATGGACTCGGAACGCTCCAGTCTCACAATCAGGACACAAGAAGACATGAAAGTCTCCATACCTCATTTGCAAATCCCCAGAGTCATTCAAATCCTGTGAGAGACACCTTAATGCTGAATGATACCGTATGATATTTAGATGGCTCTCCAAAATATTCCCCATAATCCCTGCACCCTTTTGGACCCCCAAATGCATGCATATAAAATAATGGGGATGGGGTCTTCGGGGGCTGGTGAGCTCTGAGATAGGAGCAAATTAAGAGTGGAACTCTAGCTCCATCACAGGCCAATAGTAAGTCCGACTTCTCCAGCACAGGGAGGAGATGTTGCCAAGGGAATGTGCCCTGGATGCAATGAGTGGGGGAGCAGGGCACAGTGAGAAATGACCCACCGTCTGCGGATAGGAGAGGGGTCTTAACCGGTCATAATCCTCCTGTCCAGCTGTATCCCACAGCCCCAGGTTTACGGGCTTGCTGTCAACCATCACGTTGGCGGAATAGTTATCGAACCTGCAACGCAAAGAGAGAGAGAGAGTCGGTTCCTCAAACAAGGGAGAAGAGAGCTCAGGGGGCAGGAGGCCATGGCTACAATGCGCCTCTTCCTCATGCGCCCGGGAGGGAAAGAGACACCCCCCTGCAGAGCTCCGATGCTGCTGGCTCACCGAATGCCTGCACCCATCCCACCGCAACCTACCTCCCCATAGCCCAGCCGTCCCGAAATCCTTCCCAGCTCCAGCTTCTCCCACTGCCTTTGGGGCTCCATCCTGCCTGCGAAGTCCCAATCTCTTACTTCCCCTCAAGTTCCCCTCGCCAAGCTCTCCCCACGCCCCACTCCAGCTCTGTGCTCTCTAAGCCTTCGTCTGTACCCTTTTGTTTTAGAAGCCAGATTGCCCTCTTAACCGGATTCACGCCATCCGCCTTCTCTGTATCACACAGGACCGTGCTCCCTGCCAAACCCCCACTGGAACTGGGTCAGGACGCCATGGCTTGCACCCCTACTCGTACAAAACACGCTGTGGTATCTCTAATGCCTATAGCCAGTGAGGCTTTCCTGTCTTGGGGCAGAGCGTCCCCTGGCACCGTGCTGGGACACAGGGTCACTGGCAGCACAGAGAACAGTTGCCACCCACACAGGTGCTCCTCGTAGGTCTCCCATCCTGACCCCATTTGTTATATTTTTCCCTATGCAGAGAGCAACCACAAGCTCTCAGTCTAAAGTGAAGGAAAAAAGCAACAAGAAAGAACCAAAGTAAAGTCCCCGTGAGGGAGCACACCATGTGCATGTCTCCTCTGGAACAGGCAGCCCCAACTCAGAGAACAAAATGGCTGCCTCTCTCGGCACACAGGGCAGGGGTCCTAGATACGAACCGGTGTGGTGCACAGCAAGTAGAAGGAGTCGCACAGCTACACGCACCACACCGTTTGGCACGCAGGAGGTGACAGTATCGCAGCACAATCCGGCTGCCAAGAAGAGGCGGCTTCTCGTGGCCAAAAGCTCAGCTCAAACTGACCGTGCCAAAGGGCGAGGATTTCAGGTGCTCCCAGCCCTGTCTGCACAGTGATTTATATGCAGCTTCCCAGGACACTTTCCTTTGCTACTGTAGTATAACAGCAACACACACCTGGCTCTTCCAGGGAGCTGGAACCCCAAGGGCCAGATTCTGACACCCTTACCCCCACACACAGGGAGTAGCCCCAGTGACTTCAGTGGGACTTCTTGTGCAGTACGGTGCTATTCACTGAGAACAAGGGCACATGCCAGCGGTGGTGAAGGGAGAGAAGAACGTCAGCTTGCACCATCCCTAATCAAGAGCTGCTAGTAGCCTGTGCTTGGGGCCATCCTAAATTGCATCCCCGATTCAGTGGCCCCTAAAAGAGTTTGCAGTGGTGCAGATCTGTCCTGGCCTTGCACCTTGCTGCCTGGACACGCTCCTTGCATCCTTTACCCTGTCCCCTACAGCTAGGGTTCCCCCTGAGGCAGCACAGAATTGGCTCTGCACCAGGTATGAAGGCTCCCTGTGCCAGGGCTTATGTCTTCCTTGTGGTCCCTTTAGGTCAGGCTTCCTGGTGTAAAGGAGTCACAGGGCAATGATGAAGTGGGCCCCTTGTCCCTTTCACAGCTGGCAAAATGAAGGCTGGGACTATCCAGATGCCGGACAACCCCATAGCCTACAAATGAACAGCTTTCTGGTGTCGAGGCTTGACCCAATACTGACTTATGGGTGCAGAGAGCTGGTCCTCCCGATGGCTGTGTGTTCCTCTGCCCTCCTGCTTGCCCTCTGCCTGGCCCCCAGCCCTCCATCTGCTGGATACTCACACAGTGGGGATGTATTCGCCTGGGAAGGCATTGGTGGTGTAGCTGATGAGGAGACAGGTTTTACCCACAGCTCTGGAAGAGACAGAAAACACACCCAGGATCTGTTACTGTGATTCCTGCTGGGGGCGGAGGGGCGGGGGGGATGGATATCACGCCTTCCCTGGCCAGAAAGCCAGACATAGCAGAGGGCTGGAGGAGAAGAACAGAGAAACCAGATTCCCAGCCCTAATCACTGCACAAGCAGGGTTAGAGTGTTAGAGGGAAAGGGAAGGACAGAAGATGTTACATTGCTCTAGTGTTCTTCTAGTCTGAAAGCTGAGGCATTTTATAGACCTTACACAGGGACCGCTCAGCTGAAATGCAGCCGTACTGGGGTAGAGCACAGCAGCTGCTTTTCAGTGCACAGCAACAAAGAATTTCTGACAGGAGACGGAGGAGTATATGTGTCCGTTTGATACAGCAGTGACAACGTAGAGTAACAGAATGCAATTGCCCAGATGGCACCCCCGACAGGACAGCACCTTCTAATGCCACACTGGGACATGGCGTCAGTACGAGGGAAAGGACACCTCATGCTGTATGCGCACGGCACCATGTTGGCTTTCCTGAGGCTACCTACCAAACGTCATCGCTCGCTCCTTCCAGCTGACATGGCACTCGTGAGCTAGGCTGCCAGCAGCGAGGCTGCTCTTGGGGCTTCTGAGCAAGCAGCCAAAGCTTCCTCCCCCCTCCTCCCCTTCTCCTCTCATAGAGTCATAAGGTTTAAAGCCAGAATGGGCCATCAGATCATCTAGTCTGACTTCCTGTATAACACAGCAACTAGACACCTGCGGCTGGCCTGTGCACGCCAACTCAGACTCATAGAGCAGGACTGTTTCTTTGCTGTGTAGACTTCTGGGCTCGGCCTGGAGCACAGTGGGAGGGTCCAGAGCCCAGGGTCCAGCCTAAGGCCAGAAGTCTACACAGCAATGAAACAGCCCTGTAAGCCTGAGTCGGCTGGCACGGGCAACTACGGGTTTTTCTTTGCTGTGCAGACCTACCCTTGCAGGCCACCAGCACCACCCCTCTTTCAATGGAGCATCGTGGAGCACTAGGTGGCCAGAGCCACAACACATCCCAACCCATCCCAACCCCAGAAGAGAGTGCTAGTGTGAGAGAGACCAGGCCAAAGGGACTTCAAAGAAATGCAAAGAGAGCAGGGACTCGAACCTACGTCCCCCACAGCCTGAGTGCTCAAACCACTAGGCTATGGGATATTTGGGGGAAACCAGGCTCTCTTTGTGTCCAGAAATTCCATCCTGGACCCGAGACAGCGTTTCAATGAGTTGGTCACACAAAAAAAGGTTCCACAGAAAAGTTTCCAACCATCTCTAGTGAAGGGCAAGGGAGCCAACTGTGAAGGAAAAAAGAGATTACAGAGAGGGAAAGAAATCACAGCCAGGATAAACAGGGGAAGGATGGCCTAGTGGCTAATGGACTGGCCTTTCCCAGCTCTGACTCGCTGGGTGACCTTGGGAAAGTCATATAACCTTCCTGTGCCTCCATTTCCCCATCTGTAAAATGGAGATAACAATACTGACCTGCCTCCCAGGTGGATTGGCATCACCTTAAAGCAATGGAATTAGCAGAGTTCCTGAGGAGGGTTATAGGGTTATTGTGCTGGGGGCCGGTTATGGGGATAGAGCCGTTGAGCTGAAGGAGGGATATGGGGCTAGCAGAGCTATGGGGGAAGGTTATGGGATTATTGTGTTGGAAGGCAGTGATGGGGTCAGTGGGGAGGGATATGGAGCTAGCAGAGCTATAGGGGAGGGTTGTGAGATTATTGTGTTGGAGGGCAGTGATGGGGTCAGTGGGGAGGGATATGGGGCTAGCAGAGCTATAGGGTTTATGGGGTTAACAGTTATGGGGAGGCTCTGGGGGTGGTAGAGTTATGGGGCAGAGTACTGGCATTGTGTTGGGGGGTTAGCAGAGTTCTGGGGAGAGGTTGTGGGGCAACTGTGGGGTTAGTCCCAGGGTGTTTCCTGTGCAGGTGGTTTCAGGTACGGCTCTGTAGCCCTTAGTTTCTGGTCTTTACGGTATTTTTCTGGCAGGTACCAACATTTGTTTGGGGTTTGCCCTGTATTTCTTTGTCCCTCCCCCACCCTCTCGCCTGCCCCTGCCTCCAAGGTGGTTTCTATAATTTGATCGTTTGTTTGCAAACTTCCTCCTGGGGCCAGTTGAAAGGAGGAAGTGACTGCGGGGTGCAGGGCCTCTGTAAATGTCACTTCATATGCTACCGATAGCTGCCCCAGATAACAGCATCACCAGCTCCTAGCCTGGAAGTGGTTTAACCCTCACAGTGCCAGACACTACTCCCGCCTCGCAGATGCTCTCCTGGGCCCTGGCTGCTTGTCTCTTAGTGCCCCTGCAGGGGCAGTAGCCCACTGGGGCCCGCCTTGAGGAAGCTCCTGCTGTTGAAGGCCTTGGCCGGGCCATATCCACTGACAGCAGGGTGCACACTGGCCAAGCAATGGATAAGCCAGGCTACGATTATGCTGTGCTCAGATGCCCAGGGTTTCATTGCCTCACATACCTAAGGCAGACGGAGGGCATGGTGTGTCTCGGGGACGAAGGGGAAAGGAACATCTCCTCCCTGCTGCGTCCATGGGAGTCCCACTCAATGATCTCCTGGACAACTCATGGAAAGAGCATAGGTTCTGAGATCCACAGAAGAGGACCCACGGCGCTATCCATGCATCACTGCCATGTGTCAGTCACCCACACCGATGGCTTGTGGCGTGGCCCAGTAGAAGGGAAACCACAATTTCCCCCACTGTATGTTAAACCTGACTCCCATTCTACCAGCAATAGCTGCAGTGAGGGAGGCACTGTAGAGGCGACACCTTCATCTAGGGGAGATTGGCCAACCTACAAATAGTTTGTGCTTCAGTGGGCCTTGTACACCTGCCCCGGAAAATGCCCGTCCCCCATCCCGACATAACGCATGACCTCTGTCGCAGGCTGCCCTCCTGCATGCCCTGCCTGGCAGAGAAAGAGAGCGAAAGCAGTTCAGAGGAAGTCAAAAGCAAAGAAGGTGAAATGTCACCAAGAAACAACCTTCCCCCTTCTCTGCCCTCCCCTCCCCCACCCCCACCAAAAAATAGAAGGGTACGTACCCATCTCCCACCACCACACACTTGATGGCCTGCATTTCTCTGGCCTCGAGGAGGAGGGCGGCTCCTGGGGCAGGAGGAGTCAGGCAGAGCTAATGCTCTCAGGTGACCAGAGGAAAGACCTGTACAAATGTAATGTCAAATCTAGCGTTGAAGGGAGCAGCAGACCGTGGGGAGGGAGGAAGTGGAAGACAGAATGTTACTTAACCCTCCCTTTCCCATCAGTCCCTCCCCTCTGGTAGTCGAGGCCACTGGCTGAAGGCGGGGCATGTGCAAGCAAGCAGTTTGAAAGACAGTTTCATGAGCCAGATGACTCAAGTAATTTCTTTTCTATGCTTCCTGTCCCCCAGCTTTGAGCAGCAGGGGGTGCTGTGCTGCCTCCAACCAGGGGTTCAATTAAGGCAAAGAAAGAGGGAACACCATTCCCGCCCCTTTGCAGAGAGCAGAGGGTGCGGTCCCCCTTTTCTTCCTGTCTTCCCCAGTGCTCCCTTTCCTCTCGGGCGGGTGCAGTGAGGACTCAGCAGTCAGGGTAATCTGCTGTGGGTGCAGGAGGAGGAGCCAGCTCCTGACTGAGGAGTTTCAGGGCCTCCCAGTTGTCAGGTGAGAGCGGTAAAGAATCACAGAGAAAGCTGAACAAGGAACTTTACTAGAATCAGGAAAGCAGCATTATCCCTACTGCTACTCTGCCTCTCCCTCTGCTTCACTACTCAGCTTCTGCCTCAAACCTTCCCCACTCCCCCTCCTGCCCGGCTTGCTACTGTGAAGAAACAGCACACGTATCCTCATACTCACCCATACGTGAAGCAGCAGTAGCAGCTCCTGATGGAGGAAGAAGAAGTGTCCCAACCTAGACAAGTCTCCTATCCATCTCCTTTCACCTAAAGGAAGAGCTATCTGTCCCAGCTATGTTTTTATACTGTGCCAGTCACTGTAGTATCTAAGTGTCTCCTTGGCTAGCTTCATGATATATGGAGACCCAGTCCATCTCAAACAGGAGACTGTTATTAAACAAGTCAGCTACAACTACAGTACAACCAGGCTTCCCTGCAGCTTGAGCCCCAGCTTTGTCTCCTTTGTTTACCAGGAACTACTTCCCTGCCTGGAATCCTATACAATCCACAGAGACATCTAGTGGCTGAATAGCATAACTGCAAGTGAACATATCATTACAGACCCCCTTCCAGCCACTTTGTCCTGTGATCCTGAGCAGATGGTCTCCCTTCCATCCAATCTGCTTGCATTATTCTTAAACAAGGGACCCCCAGCTGGCTGGAAGGGATATGATCGTATAACAAAAGGGGAAATTAGCTTAGTCTGTGAAACACACGCACACACTCCATGGAGGGCCAGACTGTGAGCCATTCAATGAAAATATAACAAACCAAATAAAGGAGGGGTTGGCAGTTCACTAGCTGTATAAGCATCTCAGACCTCCTGCCATTGTCCCAGCCAGTATCACATGCCCTAACCTCCTGTCCAGCAGGGCAGGGCAGACCCTTGGACTCTGGGTCTCAGATGGTGCTCTGTGTCTCTCTCTCAGAGGGTCCAAGGACTCCATCCTGGTACTCTGTACAATGCAACATCTTGAGAACCAAGCCAGATGGAGGCAGGGACTGCAGTGTGACCACCTCTACCAGCCAGCCTTGCCACCTGCATTGGAATTTCAGCCTGGGATGGGTGATAGAGCTCCCTCTGATTGGCTGCTTCTGGGAAAGAGCAGCCAATCACAACTGCTGCAGCAAGCAGGCAGAGCTTTCCCCCTACTCCAAAGGAGTTTTTGGGTAGGGGAAGAGTTAGAGGGATTAGCCAACACCATTCTCACAGCAGGGGAGGAGGGACTAGAAAGCACCTAGCAGCTCAGGGCAGTTCTTCACCTTCCTCCCTCCCCTCCTGTGAACAATGGGTCAGTCTGCTCTCTGCTCCTCCTCCTGCACCCCCATTCCTAGTGCATTCCCAGGCCTGGAAGTGGGCATGGGATGCCTGGAGCTGCAGGGGGAGCAGTGGTTCACTGAGGAGCAAGGGGCAAGTGTGGGACTGGGGGGACACAGAATTAATTAATTATAATTTTGGGGCACCATCAGGCAGCCAGAGGTAGCCCTGTAGTGGGGACAAAGGCCATCTTAGTATATAAATTTACTGCACCCCATGCCCCCCCCACACACACACACACACTACACTGGGGCTGGGCCAGGGGAGTTCAAAAACCAGCAGGCAGACCAAAACCACAATATTAGCTATAAAAAACCTTGTGATTTTGGGGCTAATCTCCTGATTTGGGGGGCATCTGACTCATAATTCTTGAACTTTTGGAGTTAGCAAGACTGGGCTTGGGAGAGAATGGGGTCCTTGGGAAGGTCGTTCTCCAGTGTCCTGCCTCCCACAGCGGCCGGTCACTGATCTTTCCGAGGGAGGCGTAAGAATCCCAGCAGGGAGTCACGGGATAACCTGCCCCCAGGGGAAGTTTCTCCAGTTGCTAGAGGTTGGCATTAGTGCTGAAACATGACAGTGTGCAGCCCTTCCAAAACTCCTGGTTACTTATTCTACGTGGAGCTACCAGCTGTGGCTATGTCTACATTGCCGCTGGCCGGTGTTATTCCCAGCTGAGACATACACATTCCAGCTCACGCAGAGCTAGCCTGCTGACAATATCAGTGTGATGATATTGTCCCGTCGGAGAGCAGATGTATAGTCAGTGGGCTAGCCCAGCCGCTACACTGCTATTTTTAACACACTAGCTTGATCAAAGCTAACGCGTATG
This sequence comes from Lepidochelys kempii, assembly GCF_965140285.1. Taxonomy (NCBI): domain Eukaryota; kingdom Metazoa; phylum Chordata; order Testudines; family Cheloniidae; genus Lepidochelys; species Lepidochelys kempii. The sequence goes on from NC_136380.1 coordinate 258,074,806, forward strand.
TTTAGGGTGACCAGATGTCCTGATTTCACAGGGACAGTCCTGATATTCGGGGATTTTTCTTATATAGATGCCTATTACTCCACTTCACCCCCATCATGATTTTTCACATTTGCTGTCTGGTCACCCTATGTATACATTTACCTGAGCTGGAAATTGCACCTCCCAGGTGCAGCGTACACGTACCCTGTGGCTCCAGGCACAGGAGCTGAGAGCAGGGACCCAGTCCCTCCTACACTCTCAGTGCTCCCTCTGCTGGCACCTAGGCAGGATGGAGCAGAAGGAGGAAGCTGCCTGTCTCAAATACAAAGGAGTGGGGAGGGAGGGAAGTTGGAGCAGGAGCAGAGGGGGACAGATGTGGCGGGATCGGAGCAAGGGTGGGGAGGGGCAGGATCCAAGGATAGGGGAGGGTAATAGCATGGCGGAGGGGGACAAGAGTCATGGAAATGGGAGGATAAGAGTGGGGCGTGGTGGGGAAGATGTGCAGGAGCTGGGGACAAGGGCAGGAGTGGGAGGATGGGACAAGGGCAGGAGCCAGGGGAGGATTGGAATGGGGGGACAGGGACAGGAGTTGGACAGAGGGAGAGCAAGCTGCCAAGGGGGTAGCAACAAGGGAGAGGACAGGGGCAGGAATGGGGACAAGGGTAGAAGGGGACAGGGAGAGGCTGGGGGAAAATATCTGTAACCACTAGAGCACACTCCCCTACAGAACTTGAAAGTTTACAGAACCCAAGAGTCCAGAGTTTCACCATTCCTCTGCTGTCTAACAAATAGCTGTGAAACCCCCTGGCAAAGTATGTGTTTCCATCCCCCTCTAGTGGCAGGTCCACAGAGAAGGTAACAGACTTTTACTGCTACCAGTTACGCCATTACTTCCGGCCTACAGGACTGTGCTGTGAATCTAAAGATAACAACCTGGCTGATGACCCATAGGGAGGTGGAGAGGACAGTCAATATGGTTCCATGTGATTAAATTGTTGGCTTTTAAACATTTAAAAAGCTTAGAAATTTACATTCTGAAAAATCTGTGCTAAAAGAACATTAAGGTTGCAAAGTCAAGCACTCCAGCGTTAAGAAAGGCCAACACTAGACTAGGGGAATTGGTGGCATCTGCCCCCTTAAGACCTATTAGTGCAGGTGCCATGGGCTTGGAGGCCCATGGGAAGAAGAGGCTTATATCCTGGAATTACTTGGCGCACCTATATCCTCAGCATGCTATGATTCACCTTGTGCCCCTCTCCAGCCACCAAGGGGTGCTCTTGGCCAGGGTTTGCTGCCCTGGAGATGGGGGGGAAGGGGAGGCTGGCTTCCAGCATGTCTTGTTTCTCTCACAGAGTTTGAGGAAGAAGCTGGGAGGAGGAGGAAGAGGAATTTGTCGGTGTGATGGCTGCGCTCTGACAGACTCACCCAGGCCTTGCTGTATCGTCTCTGCAGCTTGGTGACCCACGGGAGGTGGGATTCCTGTGGAACCCAAAGGGGAGCAGGGGTCAGGTGGTGGAGGAGATGGGGGTTCAAATATGAGGCTTCCCCAGCCTACAAATCCAAGGGAAGGGAGAAACCTGAATTACCCCATTGCTCCCCTTTCCTGTCATCCCAGATGTCACCCTGCCCCATCGCCCAACTGTTGTCCCTGCCCTTCCTTCTTACCTCAGTGTACCCTGTCCAGTCATCCCCTGACAGCTCCCCAGGCCAGGAACAGCATCCTTCAGCAGAGCATGCATGGCGAAGAAGGGCTCTTCCGGGGGAATGTAGGAATGACTGGGAAGGGGAACTCCTAGCCCAGCACAGAGACATGGGGAAAGCAGGAAGTGGGAGCAGATGAAGAGGCCTGGACCCTAGCCCAGGAGATGGGAAAGGAACGTGGGAAGAGATGAGGAGGGGGTGTCTTGTATCCCGGCACAGGACATGAGAGAGAGGACTCTACCAATCAAGGGGGGGAAGATATGTGTACCCAGGGCTCAAATGGCAATTACTTCACAAGGAGGGATGCAGCCTTCCCACATCCCACCCCACCCCGGGAGACTGAGGCATCCTTGACTGCGTGCCGGGTCTGTGCAGAAGGGCAGGGTGATGGGTTCCAGCCCCAGCTTTATTCCCCTTTTGCCTGCCTCACTTCCCCACCGGCTCAGCTTCCCATCAATTGCCTCCTGCTTTTTGTTCTTCCTTTACTTCCTCCCCTCCTGCGGCTCTTTCCTGCTCGACCGCTTGCTGTCTGTGGTCTTTGATTGACTGACATGTTTGTTTCGCCTGAGTTGAATTCAGATATAAGGTCACTAGTGAAATGAGTGCAGGGGGTTCTCAGACCAGTCATTCCTGGATGTTTAGCTGCATCGCTGAGACCTCATAGGATTCCCCAAGACTGGCTGCCTCCAATGAGGAAGGAACCTGGAACTGGAATAGCAGAGGGGACGCTGTCAGAGCTGGTGATGGGGCCAAGAGTGGCAGAGTCTAGGGGCATTGGCTGATCTGTGTCAGCAGTTAGCACTGGATGAGCAGAGAGAGCTGCAGGCCAGGTCTGAGGTGCCTCTGAAGAGCCGTGTGGGGATCCCAGTACTGCGATAGGAAGGGGTGCTGCAGGCCAGGATACAGACTGGCAGAGCTGTGGGAGGACTGGAGAGCAGGTCTGAATGAGGCTTATTGACAGAACTCGGCCAGGGCCTCTGGGGCTGGAGCGACGGAGTGTGCTGAAGGTCAGGACTGAGCTGCATTGTCTGCACTGTGTGGGTCTCATGCAGGGGCTCCTCCCTTTGTATGGGGGACCTAGAAATCTCAACTTGCATTTAATAAAAGCCCCAAACAATAAGTTTCTAGCCTTTTGCCTTGTGAAAATGGCCTTGGACATGAAAACCTGCAAGTGGAGGGGATTTGTTACTGCTTCTTCCTAAAAATCGTGGGTTATTCATGGTCGTCCCCCACCCATGGCTGCTTGGGTTTAGTCTTTGGGATGCCTGTAATTCACAGCTGTGGGGTGCTGGATTTCTGGGAGGACCCCAGAACCCACCTGGGCTGCCACAAGCTCCCTTCCCCCTCAGTGAGCCCCAATCCTCCAGTGTAGTTGGAAAATTGTCCCTTGAAAACCTGTTTTACACGGTAGCAGCTGTGCAGGGAGTTCAGCCCAAGCGACCAGGCTGTGACACTGCAGCAGGAGGCCGAGGGTGACCTGAGGAGCTTTCCAATCTCCCCATTTTATATAAAATGAGTCCGTTAGCTTTGGGGTTGCCCCATGGAACCATCTTCCAAACCCTCCCCACAACCCTATGGCCAGTCCCGTGCACAGTGCAGTAAGTATAGTAGGCAGGGATTGGGGAAATGGCTTTGCAGGCGGCTCAAGAGAGGTAATGTTAAGGCAGTAGCAGGGGGTGCTCTTGGACCAAGGGGCATGGGCATAGTTGGTGGAGGGCAGAATTGGAACAGCAAGGCATGCAGCAGCGAGGTGCACAGGCAGAGTTGGGGTGGGCTCAGGGCTGGAATAGCAGGGGGTGCTGCAGGGCCGGAGTGAGGGACCCAGGCAGAGCTGGGAGGCAGAACTGAAGAAGCATAGAGTACGGCCGGGCAGGAGTGAGGTGCTCTGCCAGAGCTGTAGGTTGTGTGGAGGAGAAGCCTGCCAGACACCTGCTCAGGTTGTGCTCGGCTTCAGGACATCTGGCATTGTCTCACCATCCTCAGCCGTAAGCCTGACACAGAAGTGAGAGGAATCCTGTGGCCAGACCACCAGATCACTTCTACAATGAACTGTCCCTGTGAATCCCTTGCCCTGCAAGAGGAGCTCCGAACATTGATGCCAGCTGTCGAGCTCCCCCTGTGGGGACAATGCCCTCCCCTCCTTCCCCCTCACAGCATGTCAGGGCCATCACATAGCATAGACTTGGCAACCAAGTGCAATTACCTCAAGGGGAAGTGTGCAGCCTTCCGGGGCTGGGGGGAGGGGAAGAGAAAGCTTGACACTGACAGCCCTGGTGGTTAAAGTCCTATACTCTCCAGAACAGACACAGCACAGGCAGGGCCAGGGCAAGCTCCCGCCACTGCCCTGCCGGGGGCAAGGCTTCCACAAGGGAGAGAGCGACTCTAGGGTTGAGAGGGGAGCTCACTCTCCATGGCCCAGTCAATCCTTGCTGAGGAGCCTGCCCAAAAGGGACCAATTTGGGATGGGGAGAAAGGAACCTGGTCTGGATAAAAGACCATCAGCTGTCAGCAGGGGGCAGTGCAGGATCCAGCACACACCAATTTTGGAATTCTCACCCACCCACCACCTTTTGCTAATTTCTTTTGGGCGCTTAGAGCAGGGGCGGGGTGTGTGTGTGTGTGTGTAAATCTGTTTCCTTGCACAAAACCATCCACGAAGCAAGTTGGCTCTTTGAGTTGCCAACTTCCCTCTTCCTCACTCCCCAGAGTATGCTGGATCAAACCAGATGACAGTGAATCTCGAGACCAACCCCCCAGCAAAGACCTGAATGGCTGCCCATGTTAAAACAGCATGGCTTTTGCTCGTGGCTTGGTTCATTTTATTTTTAGGAAGTAACCAATAAGGGTTTGTACGCTCTGAGAAACATGAGTTCCTCGCTGCCTTCACCATTATGAGCAATGTGGGGAGGAGATGGGGGTGGAGCCTCTAGACAAAGCGGTCCATCCAGCCGACACACTTTTAGCTACTGGGTTGAAGTAGTGCTAATTGTGACAGGCACCCACAAGAGCAGTGGGGAAAGAGAAACTGACGGCTGTTGAAAGAATTCTCCTTTCAGCAGGTATCACGATGGATGTTTGTCCCACCGGTAAGTCTTTCCTTTGGCCGCCTCTTTCTCCTGTCTTGTTGCTGAAAGTGGTGCTAACCCACTAGGCTCTGTCAGGGCAGTGTCACCAGCTGGAGTGGGGTGCTGGGGAGGAAAGGGGAGATGAGGAGTTCCCCAGATGCTTTGGGTGGGATTTATAGCTTGCAGGTGTTGTGCTGTTTTCACCTCCCTCCATCCCTCCCAGTTATTCAGGATCTGTTCCGGCTCCCTGCAGATGTCACTGGGGGCCGACCCACTGACATTAATGGGACCAGGGTCAAGCCATTACTGAGCTTTGTACAGACAGGACATCTCTGAGGAGGAAGGTTAAATCCCTCATGTCAGTGACCCTCAGAGTAGCTAGATAACAAGGAGGCATGGAGTAAGCCAGGCCCATCCTGAGGCATCAGAGGTGCATGGTGTTTGGACTGAGGGTCAGCATATGACTGTAAACAACAGATTCCTTTGATGCAGCCTCGGTGTGACAGGAACAGAGGTGCAAAAGCATGACTTGCAAGTTCAACAGCGAAATTGTGAAAGCCTTTGCTTCCCTGCCCCAGCTGGGGCTAGTGCAAAGTGAGTGTGTGTAAACCCCCAGAGTTCTGATTGGGCAGTGCGTGGCAGGGGTGTAAATGACTCCCCATGGGGCACGGTAACAGTAAATCAGCCCCCTGAGCGGAGGAGAGAGGGAATGGCCCACTTGGAAATGGGGAGTGGGGGAGAGGGAGCCCAACGACCAGTAGCTCAGCTCAGCAATAAAATCAGAGGCCTGGACATATCCCTGTGAACCACAGAAACACGACGGATTCCAAAAGAAGTTAGAAAGACAGAAGTAGCCGAGAGGCGATGAGCAAGATAAAAACGTATTTCCTGGTTTGGTAAGTGGTGGGCAACAAGCGGAGGGAGCTGACAGACAAAGGGATCCTGGCTGGCCTCACGCTAGAAGGTCATTTGTCCAAGGAAAAGGTGGATCTCAAAACTGGTTGTCCAGCACGAAAATAGGGTTGCTCTCATGTTGTTAATAGCCACAGTGAGTTACTTGACGTTATGAATATTGTTGTGCTTTGTACTGTTGTGCTTCGTAGTAGTGCCTGGGGCCCCATTTGTGAACCGGGGCCCCAGTGCCGGGTGCTGTACAAACACACAACACAAAGTCCTTGCCCCAAGCAGCTTAAGTGGAGTCATTGTACTTCTGTGATTCGCATGGATGTATCCAGGCCTATGATTTTATTGCTGAGCTGAGCTATTGGTCTTTGGGCTTGGTTTGACACTGGCAGACATTTGGGGAAGGGTCTTCACTGGCAGGAAATCTGCCTTGAGGCCTTTGGAACAGTGACCCCCAAACCCACCTTGCCTGGGGACCCACGGCTGGCTGGCACTGGTTCAAAAGTCAGCTGTGCTGCCTGGGGAGGAGGCGTGGTCAGGGGGCCAAGAGTTTGCCCCTATTGAGTGTGTCCCTCAGGCAGCTTTCAGTGAGGAAGCTTCTGCAGTTTAAGGTTGCCCAGCACAACCCCAGTGAGGGGTGAGGGTGTGAATACTCCCTTGTCTTCTGTCTGGAGTGAATCCCACTGCGGCGCAGTGACCCCTGCTGGTGCTAGGGGATGCCATTTGCACCTCTCTGGGCCAACTCCGGGGAATTAAGCCCATTGTCTGTTTCTGTGGAGAAAATGTTCAACTTCCTCTCCTCCCTCACAGTCCATGGATGACTGACAGGGCGAGCCTGAAAGGTGGAAACTCCCACCCCTTTCCCTTGGGGGGGCAAGGTGAGCGACTTCATCTTGTGTGTTCCTATGTGGGAGAGAGCTATGCCGGCAGGGCCATGGGCTGGGCTGTGCGATGGAGCATGGGGAGATGATCATGTCAGAATCAGAACAGTGGTGAGGCTGGGAGAGAGATCCATGCGAGGAGGAGGGTGAGGAGCTCCAGGGTCTGCTGCCGCCTCTCACTGGCTGTAAACTCAGCCTCATGCCAAGGTAGACCAAAGGCTTGTGTACTGTGGATCCTGCATTTAGCCTGGCTTCTAGTATTGCCAGCACAGTTTTGTACCCATTACTAATGGAGGGAGGAAATTGCAGATGCAGTTGTTCGTGTCTGCAGCGGTATGCATTTAGATGCCTAGCTACAGTATGTGGTTTTCGGTGTGGCTGGCTAAACCATTGTGTTAATTATTTGGCATTTGTACTGTGTGGTTACCAAATTTGCACCATCCACGCCAGAGGTGAGTTTCGAAAATACAGGTCTGAGCATGTCTTGGGGAGACGATAGGAGCTCATGAACCTTTGAGGGCACTGACTCCCTGGGGCATTGGACTTGACTGAACTAATTCCTGTTCAGTGTGGGTGAAATTTATCCCTGGGCAGAGGGCCTGTACATGGTCTATACATCATTTAAGTCAAGTCCTCAACACAGGGCTTACGTGGAACTTAGCTGGTACCTAGACTCTGTGTGGCTCCTCTGTGCCAGATGTGAACTTCTTCACCCTCTGATTGCATTGCTACGCCCAGGCTCATCTTGGAGTGGAGTGGGCCAGTGAGAAGATCCACTGGGCCTCTCCCTTCCCAAGTTCCCAGGCTCCGTTTTCTAGAAAAGCAGGAATTGAAAGAAAGGGGAATCATTGTGCTGCTGTCAACCTCCTCTGCTGTTGGGAAAATAGAGGCCAGCTGCCTGCACGTTATTATTATTGATTACCACAGTGCCTAGGAGCACTAAGCATGGACCAGGACCCCATTGTGCTAGGTGCTATACAAACACTGAACAAAAAGACGGCCCTTGCCCCAGTGAGCTTATCATCTAAGTAGCATAATTGCCCTCATTTAACCATTCAATTGATTCAACGGATAGTTCTTCAAATGAACCACTCGATTCTGGCTCATTGCAGGATTTTGTGGGCAAAAGGGTGACTTTTAGGTTATATTCTCCCCTTTCCCCACCAATTTAACTATGGAATCCAAAGCAGGCAACAAAGGACTCAAACTAGCCGTCTCGTGTCTCTGCTACCAAAATGCAGAGGTTTGGAATGCCTGCTAGGGAAGCACAATGAAAGAGAGGCGCATACATTAAATTCACTTACTTATTAAGTTGCTTCCAATCGGAGTTAGGCACCTCACCTGCTTAGGTGCTTCTGAAAATCCCACTAGGCACCTCTCTGCATCTTTAGGTGCCTAAATCCCTTCGTAAATGTGACCCACCTGCCCCGTTTCTTGCTCACTCTCACCTTGATTCCTCTTGTCTCCCCTTCCATGTCTGAGTCAGTCTGCCCATCACTTTCTCCCTGCCCTCATCCTTGTCTACCCTTTTCTCTTCCAGTCAAGGCAATTCATTTGTTTCTTCGGCTGTTCGGCAGCATTCGCAAGGAGAGGGAGCCCTGTTATTTGCAGCCTCAGCTGGTGGGTCAGTGGATGTCCTCTGGGGGCCAGATCCTTGGGCTCGCTACATGCTTTAAGCTGTTTCACCAAAGCAAAGCAGCCACAGTGCCGGCTTCACTGGTCAGTGGAAGATACCCCCAGGTGATGCAGACCATCCGTAGCAGCACATCAGCTGTAACAGCACCACAGCCATCAGGGTATGGAGCAGAGCTGAGGGCGAGGCTAAGGAATATGTGCCCCCACTGCTCTCCTCGGCTGCCCAAACAGCCCCAGGCAAAGATTGTAGCAGCCCTGAGGTTGCTCTTGCTCACACCAGGGGCTGTCCTGGTCTCTTCTTGACCCTGGGATAAGGGGGCATAAAAGTGACATCAAGCCACCTTTGCCCCTTTCCCCTTTTGAGCTGCACTCGGCACAGAATTGGGGCTGGGATTTTGAATTGGAGTTTGGCAGCCCGTTTGCCAGGCAGTAAGCCATCATAATTCACTTGTCAAGCCTGCAGGTCTGGTTGGCACAGATTGCTAATGCTGCCCTAGGATGTATGACAGGAGGTGTTTCCAGTAGAGATAGGTAAGTGTTAGAACCGTTATACAAGCCACTGGTGAGACCTCATCTGGAATAGTGTGTGCAATTCTGGTCTCTTGTGTTTAAGAAAGATGGATTCAAACTGGGGCAGAGAAGGGCTACTAGAATGATCAGAGGAATGGAGAACCTGCCTCACGAGTAGAGACTTAAGGAACTTGACTTGCTTAACTTAACAAAGTGCTTCCTATAAATACATCACAGGGATAAACACCAGGGAGGGAGAGGAGTTATTTAAGTTAAGGGCCCATGCTGGCACAAGAACAAATGGATATAAACTGGCTATTAATAAATTTAGGCTAGAAATTAGACGAAGGTTTCTAACCATCCGAGGAGTGAAGTTCTGGAACAGCCTTCCACGGGCAGCAGTTGGAGGTTGCCTACAATGTCATATGGCCCATCCGTGACCACTAATTAGCAAATATCTCCAATGGCTGGTGATGGGACACTAGATGAGGGAGGCTCTGAGTTCTACAGAGAATTCTCTCCCAGGTGTCTAGCTGGTGGGTCTTGCCCACGTACTCAGGGTCTAACTGATCACTATATTTGGGGTGGAATTCTCCCCCTGGGTCAGATTGGCAGAGACTCTGGGGGGTTTTCACCTTCCTCAGCAGTGTGTGGCCCGGGTCACCTGCAGGTTTGAACTAGAGTAAATGGTGGATTCTCTGTAATTTGAAGTCTTTAAATCAAGATTTGAGGGCTTCAGCAACTCAGCCAGGGGTCATGGGTCCACTACAGGAGTGGTGGGTGAGGGTCTGTGGCATAGCGGTCGGCAGGAAATCAGATTAGATGGTCATGATGGTTAGCCTTCTGGGCTTAGAATCTATGAGTCTATGAGAGCAGGCATTTTCCCATCCTATCTTCGTTGCATGGGGGCTTGGACAATGCAGCTTCCTCCAGGTCCCCACCAAGGCTGCCTCCAGAGTTGGGGGATATGCTCCTTCCCAGTCCAAGTTCCTGTCCACACAGCTCTCCCCAGTCTCAGTGGCCTCAACTCAGTCAAGGCAATTTGTGTGCATGTGTACAACTGTCTGCAGGAAGCTGGCTCAGGGCTACTGCTTGGGGTGACTCTGCCCCCTTAGTCTGTGTCGGGCATCCCCAGGGCATGTGAAGCCTGGAGGGAAGCCAGTAGAGTTCGGTGAGTAGCACTGGGGGAGTGTAAGAACATGTGGTAAGACTCCAGTGGGGCTGCCCCGTCCCTCACTTATCTGGGACGCTTAAGGAAACAAGCCCCTGTGCTCTGAAATTACTGTTCTTTCTCCCCCTTCTCTTTTCTCTCCCCTGCCACAGCTGATTCCTTCCCCTTTTCCACCCTATTTTTAGACATTGTTCCGTGTGTGTGAGGCACACTCAGAGAGTTTCCAAGACAGCTGGTCAGACTTCCCCTTTCCCCCCCAGACAGGAGAGGCCCAGGGGATTTTGGTGTGTGCACCGACAGGGCAGGATACCTGCTGGACTGACCTGACGCAGGGGTGGGGGAAGGTGTTTGCCTAGAGAGACGCTCCTGGCCTGGGGCTGAGTGAGAGCTCTCCACACGCGGCCCATGTGCATGGGTTGATCTGTGGCTCCCTGAACTCCCTTGCTGCTGACGTGGGCTCTCAATTTCTGCTGCTGCAGCTTCCTATTTCTCCTCTGATTCTTGCTGAATGCTACGCTCTGGCCACAGTGTGTTTAGCCGCTCTGCTACCGTTCCATTTCTTCTTCTAGGTCTTTTATTAATCATTCTGCGGTCTTCTCATCTCTGTCATCACTTGTCTTCCTGTGAAGAAGAGGGGAAGCAAGAGCAGCCCTAGTTATATCTGTGTTTAGCCCGTGGTCATTGGAAGATCTTCCCAGCCCCATCACTCCTCTTCCTCAGACGACCCCCCCTCCAAATTCCCTCCCCTCAAAATGGCATCAACTTAGACTCTCTCTTAAACCATTTCTGTGTCCCATTTGCATTAGTTTCTTGCATCTGTTTCTGCATTTAATGGAAGGTCTTGAATTTCTGAGAGATTGAGAGAGATCAAGCCAATGGCTTTTGATTGGGTTAGATTTTATATTTAGGTCACTGCTTTATCAAAAAGAAAAGGAGGACTTGTGGCACCTTAGCGACTAACAAATTTATTTGAGCATAAGCTTTTGTGAGCTACAGCTCACTTCACAGACTAACACGGCTGCTACTCTGAAACCTGCTTTATCAAGTTCATTTGTCCTGATCTTGCTCATGCTCGTTTGTATGAGAAACCACGAAACAAAATTTGGCAAGATTGAACACCGCTACTTGGGAGAGTCCAGGGAGTGAAACAGGGGGGTTGTTGCAAGATCAGGGCTGAGGGACATTGGCATTGCGGTGTAGTGCCCAGGACTGGTGTGTCTGGGGGTGCTGCAGGGTCAGGAGAAGCATTGGCAGAGCTGGGATTGGGTCCCAGGACTGGAATAGGAGGGTAGGGTGCCGGGCAGGAGGGAGGTGCCATGGCAGAATGTTATGGGAAGGAGCAGCTCAGGACTGGAATGGCAGGGGTTGCTTTGTCCTGCCCACAATATTGTGGGGTTCCACTTGGCCTGAGACAGCTCCCGTTCTCACTGGCATTCATTTTCCTTTTGTATTTCCAGGGTCATCTGATCTGAGCGAGGCTGAAGAGGCTGAAATAGACACTATCAAGAAGCACAGGGTGGCACTCCTGGAGGACATTCAGGTATGGGCCATCCCGCCCCTTCCCGTCACTGGACAGACAGGTCTTTCCAGAACCTGCTCTCTGGGGGAACTTTTTACAAACATCCCATCCCATCTAGAACAGTTCCCTGGGCTGGCAGGAGATACTTTCCCAAGCACCATCAGATCTGGAATTCTGAGGTTCCAATGGCACCAGTCCCACCAATAAGCAGCCTCCAGCCTGGGGAACTCCCTGTTGCAAGAGATCATCCAGGCAAACACTATAATGGGACATTTTGAAAAGGCTGGCGAACTTTATGAGCGATATGATTAACAGCCCAGATCCTCAGCTGGGATAAATCGAGGTAGCTTTGTTGACATGAATGGATCTATGCCAATTTACAGCAGCTGTCCCAATATGTGGAGTTACTATTAATTAGCACGTATTACTTGTCTAGTACCATAGCTGTGCGTGGCAGCGTACAAAACCAAAACAGATCGTTTCTGTTCTATTCCATGCCCATTGTCATGGCATCTGAGCCCCTGCCCTGTGTCGGGCTGTCTGAAGTGGCTCACAAACGCAGGTGCCAACCTCAGGACAGCTACAAACCAGGGCCCAAACCCCAAACCGGTCGTGTGTTTCTAGCATTAGATTTAACCACCCGTCAAGTGTGAACTCCAGAGGCACTATAACTGCCTTAACAGGGAGTCACAGGCATGCCTCTTGGGCACTCCAGTCTATCTTGCCACCCAGGCAAGCCTGCCCTTGTGACAGACGGTCCCTAACACCAAAAATCACAATATTCAGGTTACTCCCAGTCCCAAAGGGCCAGTCACTTACCCCAGGTCATCTGTACCTTATATCCTACACCAAAGACAATGCTTTTAGCCAATCCTATATTTAGGGCCCTACCAATTTCACGGCCATGAAAAACGTGTCATGGACCATGAAATCAGCCCTCCGCCACGAAAACTGATCTCCCCTGCTGCTAGGAGCCTAGGGCTCTTAACTGCTAGTCCAGCCACGCTGGGGAGGGACAGGAGTTGTCCTTCCCCTCCACAACTGCTCTTGGTGGGGAAATCAGACCCACCTCCAGAGGCAGCACAGAAATGAGGGTGGTACACCCTCACTTCTGCACTGCAGCAGCCCAGGAGCTAGGCTCCAGGCTTCCATCCCCCGCCCTTCCCTCCCGCCCAGCTCCTGCCGCAGCATCAGATGCCAAGCTTGGGGCTTCCTTCCACAGTGGCTCCTGCCAGGCTGGGAGCTTTCGCTCACAGCAGCTGCAGCTGGGACAACCTGGGCTCTGGGCTTCTGCCCTGCCCTCCCGCTCCAGCTGGAGCTTGGGGCAGCTTGGGCTTGGGACTTCCGCCCCCCTGCCACTCCAGCTGGGGCTCGGGGCAGTCCGGGCTCGAGGCTTCAGCTCTGCAGCTGCAGCCATGGCTTGGGGCACCCAGGCTTGTGGCTTCTTCCCCTGTGGCTCTGCCAGGTCTCAGGGTGACCTGGTAGGGGCTTCTGCCCTGGGGCTTCTTCCAGGGCTGGGGCACCCATTTTTCCTGGGGGGGGCCTAAATTGGTCAGGGCCCCTGCCTTAATCTGTCCCTGGAGTGGACTAGCAGCCAGGAGCCCCCAGCTGGGGTGCTCCCAGCAGCATGGGGGAGATCCTACCCACCTCTAGCTCAGGAACCTCCTCTAACTGCAGGAAGCTGGGAGGGAGGTGCCTTCAGAGCTCAGCTCTGGAGATAGCATAGAAGTGAAGGTAGCAATCTTGGGACCCACCTACAACTTTGCAACCCCCCCCCGCATCCTTCATGATCCCATTTTGGGTGGGGACCCCCCATGGTTACAAACCTTGAAATTTCAGTTGTAAACATCTGAAATCATGAAATTGACCAATTTTAAAACCCTCTGGCCGTGAAATTGACCAGAATAGATGGTGAATTTGGTAGGGCCCTACCTATCTTAAACTAACTAAAGGTTTATTAACTAGGAAAAAGAAATAAGGGAGGTATGACAAGGTTAAAGCAGGTAAACACACACACACACAAGTTACAATTGTAGATTTCAAAAATAGAAGCTGCTGTAATGTTCAGGTTACTCCCAGTCCCAAAGGGCCAGTCACTTACCCCGGGTCAAAGGTGCTATCTGTCCTTTAGGGTTAATCCAGCTAAGCAGTTTGGGGATCCCTTGCTTATGCTTAGAAATACTGCCCTCTCCAAATTCCAAGCAGCACAGTGATACAGATTCTTCTGGTCAGGGATTTTTATTCCCTTCCCTCAGAGTTCAAACTGTGATGGGATGAGGGTTTGTGCAGTTCCCCTCTTCATGGGTGTGGGGGGCACAGTCAGCAAAGTCTTTTGTCCACTGATGTTCCACGGTGGTTCATCTGCTGTCTATAGGCCTTCTTCTGTTGAGCAGGAGATGACATCCTTTGTGGTAAACTAGTATTTTCATGCTTGGTAATGCTTCTTTCCTGACTGTGGGGGTTTCCAGTTTCTTAGCAAACACTTAAATATTACCTTATAGCATGGGGTACAGATAGTGCCAGTGAGATTAATGCATGCGGCAACTCACAAGCATTCCTTAAAGTCCAAACACATCTCTCTAAATCTAATACCCATATTAACAATACTAATACCCGAGTGAGTCAGACTGGTTTCCAGCTATGCATGTGTCAGTGTTCAGTGACGCCTAGGGGCCTCCCCAGGAGCTGGCACCTGGCCTGCCAGCATCACCTGCTGAAGAGCTTATTGAGCCAGATTGGTGGCGCTATGTTGACTTGCATCAGTTGAGGAGCTGGCCTACAATCTGCAGGTGTCCAAATGCCCAGGTGACGAGTGCAGTGCAAGGCCTTAACTAGGACAGAAGGTTAAGCCAATTATCTACCAGATAAATAATCCCATTTCATGCTTCTCGGTGTGAAGTGATTGCCACAGAGTCAGGAATGCAAACCCCCCACCCCCATTCCAGGTACAGCTTACATAATTGTCCGTTTGCATTGTTTGTTTGCCTTGCCACTGTCAACATAGGAGGCAGGAAACCTGAGTAGATGGACCAGAGGGCCGACCCAGTGTGGCAGGAGACAAGATACTGGACTCGATGGGCCAATAGTCTGAATCTGTCATCTCCCCAAAGCTGGTTGGTAACCAGTCACTGCCCAGTGGAGCAGGAGGTGCTTAGGTAACCGGGTCCCAGGATGGAGTTTCGTCCCCTGGAGAATTTCTGCAGCAATCTTAGTGCATTATCACTGCAGATAAACAGCTGGTAGATCTCAAATTGCCTATTGAGCAGCTGAAAGATAGTGCCAGGAAATAGTAATAATAACAGTAAATAATTTGTATTACAGTAACCAAGCTCAGGGCTCCGTTCTGCTAGGTGCTGTACAAACATGTTCTCAGGGACAGTCCCTGCCTTGAAGGCCTTAAAATCTAAATCAACTCACCAGGCAAAGGGTGGGAGGGGAAACAGAGGCATGGAGAAAACCCAAAAAACTTGGCTCCCTTTGTAACCCGGAGGCAGCCAACCAGGGGCCGGGATGTGTCCAAGTGTCCAAAGGAGCAGAATTCCATGTTTAACTGGTAGAATATAGTGAGGAGCAGCCCCACCAGCTCACCAGTCTGTGCGGCAACTGCTGAATGCCAGGGGCTCAAGCAGCTCCCTTTGATACAGGATCAGCACACCTAAGCCCAAGGTGACTCCCCCTGCTTGGTAGCTGGTTCCACTGCCTCTCTGCACAGCTTTCCTGGCTGCATGGCTCGGCTACAGCAGGGAAAGGGGCATGGAACAACACCCAGGATCCATTCCAGAGTGGGCACAGACATGGGTCCCTGTTCTCTTGCTCCCTGGCTCTCTCTGCACTCCACTTTTCAGCCACTTTTGACAATAGGGGTCAGAACATTTACTCCCCGCCCCTGCCTTCAGCCAGTGTCCAGCATGGGTGGAGAAGGCCACCTAAGATCAGCGCCCTTTTTGATAAGACACCCTGGCTGGTCCCGTGACAATGGCCAGTGACCTGGGCTGGCCCTGCCCACACCAGCCGGGCTTGGCAGCTGCCCAGGGATGAGGTGAGACATCTGGTCTCTCTCCCATCCCCTGGCTCGCTCTCACCCCCGTCTCTTCCTCCCACAGAAGCTGAAGGAGGAGATTGCGCAGGTGTTTGCAGAGATAGATTGCTTCCAAAGCACAGAAGAGAGGTGAGGATCCAGCCACATGCCTGCAGGGAGGTGGCGATTGCATGGGTGTTCCTCTGGTGCATAGGTGGCATGGCTCTTCTTCAGGGTGGAGAAGGAACCACCCCTAGCTGGATCCTTTCCATTGACATCAGTGGGCTTTGGCGCATGTCCCAGGAGAGAGGAATCTTTCTGGACACAGGAGAAATTATGGAGACAGCTCGCTTGCATGCACAGTCTCTCTCTCATGAGATTTCTCTTTACTAGAGAGCAGTGAGGTCAGTAAAACACCAGCCCCTTGAGAGATTCCAGGCTCCATGGGGGTTAACACCCCCTGCCTTAGGATGGACACATTCTAAGGCAGGGGGTGGCTTCTCTTCTTGGCCCTGGAGCAAGCCAGAGCTGAGATGTGGGAACTCCTGTTGGGAACTTAGCCCCACTCCTGCCCCACCTTGGAGGGGAATACAGCTGGCTGCTTCTCTTTGTGCCAGGCTTGATTCTCCACCTTTGCATCTGCAGCAAAATGGTCCAGAGGGACAAAGATCTGTGCATGGGCCGGAAGAAATTCAACATGGACCCCACAAAGGTAAGGTGTACTGTTCCGACTGCTGCTTGTTGGCATCCCATATGGACCCCTCTTTACTATAGATCAGATGCGAATTACCCACTCCAAAGACATTCATTCTGCCATCAGGGCAGACACACGTGGGGTGGGTCCCAGGAACGGGCGATGAGGTGGAGGTAAGCTGGTTTCCCAGCCTGACATAGCACGGCCAGGCCATGCCTTGCACCAGGATATCTTCTGAGAGCTCTGAGCAATGCTGCCTCCCCATAACACATTGTGCTGACACGTGTCAATCAAAGCACCCCCAAAGCAGAAGAGAAATGGGAGGAGGAGAGACAGGGCCATGGGATATTAGATGGGGTGGGATCTGAATTACCCAGGAAAGAATTTTCTGTAGTATCTGGCTGGTGAATCTTGCCCATATGCTCAGGGTTTAGCTGATCGCCATATTTGGGGTCGGGAAGGAATTTTCCTCCAGGGCAGGTTGGAAGAGGCCCTGGGGGTTTTTCGCCTCCCTCTGTAGCATGGGGCACGGGTCACTTGCTGGAGGATTCTCTGCTCCTTGAAGTCTTTAAACCACGATTTGAGGACTTCAATAGCTCAGACATAGGTGAGAGGTTTTTCGCAGGAGTGGGTGGGTGAAATTCTGTGGCCTGCGTTGTGCAGGAGGTCAGACTAGATGATCATAATGGTCCCTTCTGACCTTAGTATCTCTGAATCTATGAATCTAGGGCCAGACTTAATCCAGCCACTAACTCTTCTGTCTGTCAAGGGAGCCCAAGTCCAGAGAGCCCCCAGCCCAGGCTCTCTCACCCCCGTCAGCTGATTCCTCTAAAACCCATTCCTGGGTTGGGAGGGAGGTCACCCAACAGGATGTGAGGCTTTCTCGCACTCAGAGCAGGCCCAGCCAGGCCAAGCAGCCCCTGCTGCTGGCCTGGGAATGAGAGTCTAAGACTTGGACTGCAAAGCAAGTCTGGGTCTCCCACCCACTGGATAACTCCCCCCTCCCCCACCCCCGGCGCAACCCGCACTCCCCACCCCACCATCAGGGGACTCAGAGCAGGGTGTAAAGGCAGAGGTGAATGTGAATAACAAGAAGCGGCCGCTTTCTCTCCCCTCCCCTGCTCTGCTGGACCACTCAGTCTGCAAAGAAAACCACAAGCTGCAACAGTAATATCAGCCCCCATCATTTTAACCACAGCAACCGTCTCACTGGCTCCGGCTCAACCGCTGCTGCTCTGACCAACTTTCCATCACGCCTCCGCCCCCTCCAACTAGGACACATAAGAGGACCCTCCAGCAGAGCCGGTGCTAGGCAGACTAAGCAATTGCTTAGGGTCCTGAGCAGCTCCAGGGGCCCCCATATTCCCTTTTTATTATGTGTTGTATTGGGGGGGGGGGTATTCCTGCTTCAGCCCCCAGTGGGCTAACACTGCCTCTGCACTTCTGTACCATCACAGCAACTGTAGGCACCACCCACCAACCCACCAAAGGGTGAGCACAGTCTGGGTGACATTCACTCCAGAGTACCGGCAAACCAGCATTAGGACTCCTCTCTATTTACCTCCCGCCTGGCAATCCAGCCCCTTGCGGTCTCTTATGTAGAGTTAAATCAAGCCCTGTTTTGAGGCCCTACGTGGGACTTTAGTGATGCCTGGTCTTTGTCCTGGTCCCTGTGCGCAGAGGAGGATTGCACCCATAGCTAGTGCAGACTCCGCCCAGGGGTGCCAGGGCGGGAGAGGGGCAGTGGGTGTTACTCTGGGACAGAGATGTTTGGGAAAACGTAGAGTGAGCTGTAGCTCACGAAAGCTCATGCTCAAATAAATTGGTTAGTCTCTAAGGTGCCACAAGTACTCCTTTTCTTTTTGCGAATACAGACTAACATGGCTGTTACTCTGAACCCTGTAGAGGGAGCTATTTTCCATTGGAAAACGCAGCTCTGTCGAAATCAAAATGCTTCACAAAATCATGTCGATTTCATCAAAATTCTGTTTCAGAGAAAAAAAGGTGTGGGGGGGAAGGGAGGGGAGTTCCAACGGTGTTGAAACACCCCATTTGGACCCGTTCAGAATGGAATGTTTCCATTTTTCCTTTTGAAAAGATGTTTCGTTTCGGAATGTTTTAAACTGTGCATGGTGCTGTACATTATAATAGAATATGCCTTTTTAAAAACAGTCAGAATGGAACCAAACCAATTTTGTGGGCACGAAAAATTTTGATCGACCCAAAATGAATTTTTTGGGGGGGAGGGGGGTGTAATTTTCTTCTGCGGAGAATTTTGAAATTTTGGGGTTCCGTTGGAATGAAACAAAGACAAACTTTGAAATCTCAGAATCCTGTTTGAAACGGACTTTCCGTTCTCCGCACAGCTCTGCTCAGGAACCTGGCAGCACCCCAACAGTAGGTTTCTCGGGCCGGGCCAGGATCGGGAGGGGGATGGGTACAGCATTAGCACCAATGTGGAACATGAGGGGAGGGATTAAGATAGCAAATCTAGCTGTGTGCTCCCCAGCTGCGTTCCAAGGGGGAGGGGGAGTAGCTGGATTTGGGAGGAGGCCTGTAGAGCTGGGGAAACATGATGTCCAGAGATGACTGGGCTGGACCCCCCATTAAATTGTCCTTCCCCAGCCCCCCAGACCCCCCTCACTCACAGCCTGGGTGTGCTTTTCCCTCAGGGGATCCAGTACTTGACCGAGCACAAGGTGCTGTCCTCAGACTTGCGAGAGATCGCCAGGTTCCTCTACAAGGGAGAAGGCCTGAACAAGACAGCCATTGGGGATTACCTGGGAGAGAGGTGAGTCTCCCCTAGCTGATCCAGCTCTCTTAGGCCTTAGGCCCAATTTCTGCCGCCAGTGTAGCTGAACTGTAGCAACCCCTAGCGTAGACAGGCAGAGCTGCGACTTGCACGGAGGGAGCTCGGCCCTGCTTGAAAGGGAGATAAGCCCTGTATAGCTCAGCTTCCGGCTGTTTACCCTGTAGATCCAAGGGGTTAGCACTGGGGCAGCTGCACTAGTTGCTGATGGCTGTACTTGGGGCAAACCCCCCGGTGCAGAAAAGGCATCAGTGTAACAACGTTGCCAAGGGTCCTGGTGTCTTTTTGTGGGGGAAAGGGAGCTGAATTTTGAAAGCAGGGAGAGGGGGTGTGCAGAGCTGTTCCTGGGGGAATCGGAGCTCTGAGGGGTCTGAGCCCAGCTCTGCTCTAGGTCACATAGTAAGGCTGCATCATAAAGTCACAGTCTCCTTCTCTCCCCACACCCTCCCACTTGGCCCTGTTCCCTCAACCAGGGACCCGGCGAACCTGCAGATCCTTCAGGCCTTTGTGGAATGCCACCCGTTCGCCAACCTCAACCTGGTGCAGGCACTACGGTGAGTGAGCACACAGGCAGAGAGCAGCAGGGGCCTGGAGTGGGTGCTCAGGCGTGGCTGCAAAGGCAAGCGAACACACGCCAGAGGGACCGGGGCTAGGGAGACAGCTCAGAGCAGGGACGGAGCTTCCCAAGCATTTGTCTGGGAGGGGACCCCTGCCCCCATTTTCATACGTGGGTGTCCGACTGCACCAATGCAGGGGAAGCCACTTCCCGGGGCAGTGTCCCATTGCTGTGCAGTGCGTTGAGGAGTGTGACCCCCATTTCCCTGGGAGGATCTTGCTGCAGTTCCCTGTATTAGGGAAAAGCATCCTACTCTTTCATAGGTTGGCCCCCCTCCTTCCTCTTGAGGTGTCCCAGCATGGGGGGAGAGGGCCTGCTGTTTTCAGGGGTGGCCACGTGGGCAGTGTCTGTGTGCTGTGGGAGAGGGATCCCCCCACCACCACCCGGGCGTCTCATTGAGCTCTCACATTGCCCATGCGGGCTTCTCCTCGGGCTCTTGTGCACTACCAGCAGAGGGAGCCTGTGTCCTGAGGCAGGCATCTCATTTGAGGCTGTGCACTGGGGAGCGAGGTCCCCGTTTGCTAAGAGAGCGTCCTGCTGGATGCCCACGTGGTGGGGAGAGAGGCCCTGGGCTCTGGAGCAGGCGTCTTGTCCTGCTCCCTTGTTTTGGGGGAGGGTTTCCGTTTCTGAAGGACAGTGTCTAGTTGTTGCCCTAGGAGCTGAGGGAAGGGTTCCCCTGTTTCCCAGGCTGGGTGTCTCATTGGGTGCTGAGGGAAAAGCTGCCTGGGTCCTAGGCTGGGTGTCCCTAGGCTTGGGAAGAAAGGGGCCCCTGTTGCACATGAGGATGTCCTGTTGCCTTCCCTGTGTGGAGGGAGGACCCCCGCACATCCATGGGAGGAAGGAGGGCGCCCCAGTGTATTCGGGGCGTGGAGCCTGCCTGGCCATTCCGTGACTAGCCCACGGGCCTGGTGTCCTTGTAGGCAGTTCCTGTGGAGCTTCCGGCTGCCCGGGGAAGCCCAGAAGATTGATCGGATGATGGAGGCCTTCGCCAACTGGTATTGCCAGTGTAACCCAGGAGTCTTCCAGTCGACAGGTAGTTGCAGAGGTGGGGAGTGGGGATGAGCTGCCAGCATTGGCTCAGTTGTTTGCTAAAGAGGGGCCATGATCCACCACTCACAAAATATAGTGTTTGAGCAGTAGAGGCGGCACCTCCAGCTTTAGCTTCCCTTCGATCGGGTGATTTGGCCCCGGTCCCCTGTCACTTCTGCCAGTTCCTACCCTTAGGTGGCTTTTCTAGAAACAGGGGACAATCCTGCTCTCCGCTTCACTGACAGAAACCCACTGGGCCATGCGTGGAAGTCAGTCGAGTCTACGTGGATTGACCCCAGCTGGGGATCATTAATGATTTGGATGATGAGATGGATTTCACCCTCAGCAAGTTCGTGGATGACACCAAGTTGGCGGGGAGAGGTAGATACGCTGGAGGGTAGGGATAGGGTCCAGAGTGACCTAGACAAATTGGAGGATTGGGCCAAAAGAAATCTGATGAGGTTCAACAAGGACAAATGCAGAGTCCTGCACTTAGGACGGAAGAATCCCATGCACTGCAACAGGCTGGGGACCAACTGACTAAGCGGCAGTTCTGCAGAAAAGGACCTAGGGGTTACAGTGGGTGAGAAGCTGGATATGAGTCAACAGCGTCCCCTTGTTACCAAGAAGGCTAAAGGCATATTGGGCTGCATTAGTAGGAGCATTGCCAGCAGATTGAGGGACGTGATTATTCCCCTCTCTTCGGCACTGGTGAGGCCACATCTGGAGTAATGCGTCCAATTTTGGGGCCCCCCACTACAGAAAGGATGTGGACAAATTGGAGAGTCCAGCGGAGGGCAACAAAAATATTTAGGGGGTTGGAGCACATGACTTATGAGGAGGGCTGAGGGAACTGGGCTTGTTTAGTCTGCAGAAGAGAAGAGTGAGGGGGGATTTGATAGCTGCTTTCAACTACCTGAAAGGGGGTTCCAAAGAGGATGGAGCTCGGCTGTTCTCAGTAGTGGCAGATGCCAGAACAAGGAGCAATGGTCTCAAGTTGCAGTCGGGGAGGTTTAGGTTGGATATTAGAAAACACTGTTTCACTTGGATGGTGGTGAAGCACTGGAATGGGTTACCTGGGGGGGGGGGTGTGGAATCTCCATCCTGATAGGTTTTTAAGGCCTCGCTTGACAAAGCCCTGGCTGGGATGATTTAGTTGGGGATTGGTCCTGCTTTGAGCAGGAGGTTGGACTAGATGACCTCCTGAGGTCTCTTCCAACCCTAATCTTCTATGATTCTGTGATCTAGCTCTAGTTTGTAGTCTCTTACCTACAAAAGGAGTTGCCTCTTGTTGCCTTGATTTCCCGTTTCCTCCCCTGTTATGTCTGATCTCTTCTTCCTTCTTTCCCCTGGCCAATCGCCTCTCCTCCTCCTTCTTGCCACTCTCCTTCCTTTCCCCTC
Organism: Lepidochelys kempii; assembly: GCF_965140285.1. NCBI lineage: Eukaryota > Metazoa > Chordata > Testudines > Cheloniidae > Lepidochelys > Lepidochelys kempii. The sequence continues at coordinate 258,096,737 of NC_136380.1, forward strand.
ATGCCACACTCCATCATCACTGTCCCTCTTCAGGCAGTTGGCTCCAGAAGCCTTGCCAGCACCCGACAGCTTAGGATAGTGGCTCCTTGCCATCTGACAGCAGCAGTGCTGTTGGTGATCTGCACTCAGGTAGCTGAGCCATTATAAAGCCAGCCCAATCCATCCTGTCCCAGCAGCGAAAAAGCCTGTCACCACCATCAGGCTTGTGTCTTTGGCCCACAGCTCCACATCCTGGAATGATCGGCCCAGGCCACCCCTCTTTCAGTGTATTCCTAGCACCCACCGGTCATGCTGCACGTTCCAGCATTTCATACTGTGTCCCAGCGACTGTGTCCTCCCACCGCAACGCTGTCCTAAATCAGCATCTGTGCTGCAGGTCAGACAGTGGTTCTCAACCCATTTACCATTGTGGGCTGCATCCAATACTATCTGTGTGGCCCCGAGGATGTCATATGGCCCACAGCTGTGTGCTGATTGGGCCGCAAGCGGCCCATGGGCCACAGGTTGAGAACCACTGGTGATCATGATGGTCCCTTCTGACCTTAAAGTCTATGAGCATCGACAGCCACCTGTGCTAAATCAGTGTCTTCACATAATGGTGCAAGGTTAAGGAGGCAAATAAATGTCACACCCTCCACCTGGGATTTGTGTCCCCTCCACACGCACAATGCAGGCCTTTGACAGGCCCCGTGTGCCAGCCATCAGACCCCAGTGGGGTGAGCAGCCTCTCCCTGCTTTCCGAGGGCTCCATGGGATCCAAGTGCTCAGTACTGGAGACCAAAGGAACAGGCAATCCAAGGGCCATTAGCAGATCCCAGGCAAAGGGAGACAGCCTCCTCCCGCTGCAGGAGGAACCTTGCTAGAGCCCCAGTGGGAACGGTGAAGCCTCCCCTCAGAACCCCAGGAGCACGGTTCCCTCTGCAGGGGTGTCTGGAGTGGTGATGCTGCCAGGCACCCACACAGCCCTGGGCGCTCTCTCGCTCACCGGCAGATACGTGCTATGTGCTCTCCTTCTCCGTCATCATGCTGAACACCAGCCTGCACAACCCCAACGTGAAGGACAAGCCCCCCTTCGAGAGGTTTGTGGCCATGAACCGAGGCATCAACAATGGAGGGGACCTGCCTGAAGAGCTCCTGCGGGTAAGTGCTGCTGCCTGCTCACCTGGCCTGCTGCCGGGTACTGAGCTGGGAGAAATACCCAACCCAGCCAAAGACATCATCAATACCTCTCCCTGGGGCATCGTGCTGATTTCTGGGTGGCCCCTTCCTGGAGCATCCATGGTCTCCATGAGTGGGAGAGTCCATATATTCCTCCTTCCTCAGTGGTTCTGGAAGTGCAAGGAGACAAGGGCCTGCTAGGCCTAAGGTGCGTCACCCCACAGGGTTGCCAGGTGTCTGTTTTTTTACCGGAACTCCTGGTAGAAAAGGGACCCAAGTGGCTCTGGTCAGCAGTGCTGACCAGGTCGTTAAAAGTCCGGTTGGTGGCACAGCGAGACTAAGGCAGACTCCCTGCCTACTGTGGCTCCCCGCGGCTCCCGGAAGCAGCGGTATGTCCCCCAACCCTAGCTCCTTGGCGCAGGGGCAACCAAGGGGCTCTGCACACTGCCCCTGCCCCAAGCACCAGCTCCACAGCTCCCATTGGCCGGGAATTACGCAGCCAGTGGGATCTGCGGGGGCAGCACCAGCGGACATGGCAACGCACAAAGCTGCCTGGCCATGCCTTCACTTAGGAACCAAAGCGGGGACATGCCACTGCTTCCAGGAGCTGCCTGAGGTAAGTTCCACCTGGCGTCTACTCCCCTCATCCACCCCACGCCCTGCCCCCCGCCCCAGTCTTGATCCCCCTCCCACCCTCCGAACCCCTCGATCCCAGCCTGAAGCACCCTCCTGCACCCCAAATCCCTCATCCCCTGCCCCACACCAGAGCCTGTACCCCCAGCCAGAGCCCTCACCCCTCCACCCCAACGCCCTGCCCCAGCTTAGAGCCCCCTACTGCACCCTGAACCCCTCATTTCTGGCCCCACCCCAGAACTCACATCCCCAGCCCAGAGCCAGTACCCTCTCCCATACCCCAACCCCTTGCCTCAGCCCGGCGCCCCCTCCCATACTCTGAGTCCAAACCCCTTGGTTCCACTCCCCAGCACGGAGCCCTCTCCTGCACTCCAAACCCCTCATCCCCGGCCCCACCCCAGAGCCCGCACCCACAGCCAGTGCCCTCACCCCCTCTCACTCCCCAACCCCCTGAGCCAGCCCGTGAAAATGAGCAAGTGAGTGAGGGTGGGGAGAGCGAGCAACGGGGGGGGGCGGGAATGGAGTGAGCGGGGGCAGGGTCTCAGAGGAGGGGTGGGGCAGTGGCAGGGCAAAGGTGTTGAGTTTTGTGTGAGTAGAAAGTTGGCAACCCTAGTCACCCACTCTCCCATGCTGGGGGACCAGGTGTGCTCCAGGAGGGGGGTATGGGTGTCTGGAAGATGAGAGAATGTGCTGTGGCTGGTGGACAGGGAAGGTGCATTGGAGAGAGCCTGCCAATGTGGCCTTGCTGGCCAGGGTGTGCTGCAGGGCAGGAGAGTGTGGGGCTTGTGTGTGTATGTGACAGAGAGAGAGAGCATCGCGTGCGCATGTGTGAGTGTGGTTAGCGGTGGGTGTGTCTGTCGGGGATGTGTCGTGGTGCGTGTCTGCGAGTGTGTATCCGTGTGTGGCCATGCCTGCCTTTGTAGGGCTGGGACTTTCAATTTGCCTAATGGAGCGAGGCACCCAACGCACAGTAACTTGCCAAAAGAGCTGGGCACCTGACTCCCTTAGCCCCAGCCTTTGTCTGTAAGCTGTTCAGGGCATGGTGTGTGTACACAGCCCGGTGCATCTGTGGGATGATGATGATGATGATGATGATGATGATGATGATGATGATGTCATTGTGGGCCAAATTATGAACCCCTTACTCACACTGAGTAGCACCCAGGAACATCCCCATTGACTCCCAGGGGACGACTCACGGAGTAAGGTGCTGACGGGAATAGGGGTCTCAGACCCTGGCTCTGCGATGCCATGTGTCTTTGCTGAGGGGCATTTGCTCAAGGAAGGACTCTGGCGTCTCTTCTGCACACGTCATGCCATTTGTAGCTCAGGTTTCTCTGATCCCGAATGGCCTTGTGCCCCTGGCCCAGCCTCAGAAAGCCCCAAGGGATTTATTTTACATGGTGAATTCCTGCATTGCCCGAGGGCCATTCTCCCTCTCGCTAGGCCTCCCTCTTCTGAGGACCTTGGTGGCACCCCCTGCAGGTTCACCCCCTCTGTCTCCCTTGGCAGCATCAGTACCCAGACGGGGATCCATACTTACAAGAGAGCATCGTTAGGCTTGGGCAAGGAAGAGCCTTAATGGCCAGGTTTCTAAAAGAGCAGAGCAGCACCCCGTGGCCCTTGTTCAGGGGCCTAAATGGGGGCAGAAAGTCTGGCCCTAGGAGACCAAATGCTGTGTGCGTACCCTGCTTTTCTTATGCAATTCCCAGAGCTGTGGAGCCCAGCCACCGCATGGCTGAGTCTCAGGGAAGGCAGCATGACAGCTCCTCCCTTCTCACACGAAACCCGGGGGGGGGGTAGGAGGGGGGGGTGGAAGGTTTAGCGACTCCTGCTCAGGTTTAGCCTGCGGAGAGGGGCCCTGCACAGTGCCGCGATTATGACTCTTTCTTGGGTTGCCCAGAACTCTAAACCACTGTGTTACCCCCCTGTCTGTCCACCTCACCAACAAACTCCTCCAGACTCTGCCAGTCTTAGCCTGGCCTTGCTGGTAACATTCAGTGAACCCGTTCCCAAGCCCCCAGGAAAAGTGTTCCTCTGGAGCAACTAGCCCCGGCCCTGGATGCCCACTGAAATGCCAAGTTTGCTGCTGCCTGCAAAGAGATAGAATCCACACCAGCCAGCTGAGGACACTCTTCACCTTAATACGCAGCACTGAGCTGGTCTATAGGAAAACCAAGTCTAAGTGTCTGAACAGAGAACAGAGATTGAAGAGATCCTAAGCAAGAGGGAAAGATGGTTACAAACAAAACAAAAAGCTCACGTTTTTCTAGTGACTCAAACTTAACCTTAGCAAGCAGCGATCTTCGCCTAAACAGCTGTCACATCTCCCATCAAGCTATCAGCATCCCCACCCCTCGGGCAGGAGGACCCACCGTTCACAGGGTCAGAGCGCGCTTCCCCCTTTGTTCCCTAAGGAATGGATAATGAAAGAGGCTCCTTGCTTCTTTTTATAGTCCAGAAAACCTTTGAAACGTATTCTCTGAAAAGTAACCCCAAGGCTCCTCTCCTCAGCTGCTTGTTCTTTGGGGTGCAGGCCACAAGCCCGCTCCGCATCCTCTGGTCAATTTGCTTTCTCAGTTGGCTCACTCACTTTGGAGGCAAATGTACTTTCCTTGGCCTTTGCTTGTGATCAAGCCATGCTGTTGTCTCAGAGCTTGATCCATGCTGACAGGTAAAGCCACATTCCTTTCTCCAAAGCAGGCTTGCTTATCAACTGCCTCCACAAAATATTGTAAGAACGTATTGCCAGCATGCATACACAACTCTTTATACACAACTTGTACATACATCACAGAGTGATCTTCATGACCAGCATGGCATCAGTTTTCATATGATACCTTACAAGACAGTGTTTGGCTAAATAGTCTCACAGTCATGTGTTGGGTGTAGTGAGTTTGTCAGGCCTGCTGGAATTTATTGTTACATAACCATGCGCTCTTTGCTGGTTGGCATCAGGGCCCTTGTACAGGCCACAGTGATGATTTGGCATCCAGAACCCTGTATACTGCTCACGACACCCACCCACCCCAGCAGCAGCCCTGGCTTTGTTTAGCACCCCTCCGCCCCACTCCTCCCTCAGTGTGAAGGGCTCAGCTTTCTGGCGTCATGTCACTTCTTGACAGTTGTTTGGAGGAAATTGCAGGAACTTTTTACTCAGAACTTTGCATAATAAATGATGTCAAACCCCAGTAGCACAGTGTCATCCCCGCACAGGACGAGAAACTGGAATCCCCCTCCCACAGCTGGGCAATGCACTGGGGCGTGCCTGGTAGGTCACATGTGTGTTTGTGTCTGCTTCTCATTGCTACCCTCTGCGCTTGTGTGTCTGTGCAAAATAGCATGCTGGCCGCATAAGCATACGTGTGTGTGTGTACCCACACCTGATTGCTCACTTACAGGTGTGGGTACACACATTGAGTGTGTGTGTGTGTGGCACAGGAATGTTGAACGAACACATACCACTCCCATTTTGTCCCTGTGAGATGAGCATTAAGGGGTACCACGTAGCCAGCAACCCCTGTCCATCCATACGTAGGGAATGTCAGTGAGCTAAGTCAGGTCACCCTATGTCAGCTTTTTTATTTCTCTCCCTCTTTCTGTGGGGCAGAATCTGTTCGAGAGCATCAAGAACGAGCCATTTTCCATCCCGGAGGACGATGGGAATGACCTCACGCACACTTTCTTCAACCCCAGCCGCGAGGGCTGGCTCCTTAAACTGGGTACAAATCACCTCCTTGTGCAGCTCTCCCCCATGAGCGTCACCCCAAGGGTTACCTACGCATCCATGTGGAGGTCTGCAGCAGCCGCCCTTCCTTCTGCTGCCGCGGGCTGAGCCTGACCCCTAGGGTTCAAACCTCCTGGCTGTTCTCTAGCCAGCCCACGCCTGCGCCTCCCAAAGCCAGTCTGCTCAGAAGGGTGCCGCCCCTCCCCCAGTTCTGAGCTGTGCCAGCTCCCGGGGTGCGTTCAGCCTGGGGCGGAGGGTCTATCCCGGAGCACTGATCTCCAGGGGGTGATTGCAGTGAGCGGGGGCTGTCAGGGACTGACACGCTTTGAATCTTGCTGCCCCTAGGAGGCCGGGTGAAGACCTGGAAGCGCCGCTGGTTCATTCTGACTGACAACTGCCTGTACTACTTTGAATATACCACGGTAAGGCTGCACTCCAGTCAAGCAGATCTCTCCAAGGGGGGCTGTATTTTCCAGGGGTAATGAGGGATGGGGATACACCCCACTCTGTCACCCCTGGACTGCGGTCAGACTGAGTCCCCCCATTCCCACCCCCAGCCCAGGCTATGACCCACAGCTGCCATTCCAGACTGATTAGAATCAACTACATGGTACCTTCTGTCAGGCAGAACTCTAGCCAGGTATAGCCATGGGCACCAAGCGCCCCTTTGATTTGCCAGTGTGTTTCTGTTGGGGGCCTGCTTTGCCATAATGCTCTGGGGTGCATGCCAGGGCAACGGGGAGAAACACGTCATTGGGCTGGGTGCTGGGAGCATGTCAGACCCTCATACCTGCTTCTCATTGGCTTCCAGGATAAAGAACCTCTGGGGATCATCCCCCTGGAGAATCTATCGGTTCGGAAGGTGGACGACCCCAAAAAGCCAGTAAGTCTCCACCATTTGGTACCGCAACAAGCATGTGTCATCAGAGACGCTAGCCGGTTTATCTCCTCCTGCCCTGTTCAGTGGCATTGTCCCAGGCAGCGCTCTGCTGTCTTGGAAGGCAGAGTGTCTGAACGTTTTCCCCAGGAATTGAAATGGGGGGGGGGTCAAATTTACAGCAGGGGGCAGTCAGGGCCAATGAGGGGTGAGACCATGAGGGTGAAGGTGGGCTGTATGGCACCATAGTAAAAACTGAAAAATGTTTCATGAGCATTTTATTAGACTTTAAAATCATCACACAAATTAAAGTTGGCTACTCAACTTTATGAAGCACTACATCTACATCCTTCTTGGTTTCTTGTTATAATTTTGCACAACTCTGTTAATGAACTTCTTGAATGCAATGCATTCATCTTTGGTGGCTTCTCATGTGTCCGGTACTTCCATTCCTTCAATTGATATGCTCATTAGTTCATTCACATGATCAGGCAGAAGGCGACTTCTTTCAAAACACAAAATTCTATTCAATGATGAAAAAGAACGCTCAGCTGTAGCTGTTGTGACTGGGAGTAGCAAGAGATGAATTCCTACTTCTTTCAGCCCAGGAAACATAGCACAAAGATCGGGTTGAGACACTAGTGATGATAAAAAAGAAGTTGAAGTCAAATCTTCATTCACTCGTCGTATGATATTCCACTCTGTGTTCAAATTCTCTATTCTGTCCTGAGCCCATGGCAGCCCCATTGCTGGTAGTGCCTCACTCCACTCAGCTGTCGGTGTTTTATAAGACAGGGATCTGTTAAAGCTACGTAGAGGTTGAGTAGAATCTAGAAGTTGCTGTTGTAGATTTTTAAGAATCAAGTCTGTGTACTTTTTCAGTTGTCTTAACAAACACTTCTTGTCCTCTTCACTTAAGGATTCAATATAAATGCCTTCATTAGTCAACTTCTGGACTGAAGTCTTTGCTTCTTCCAGTACTTTTTCAATGGATAGCTCTCTGATTGATCCAAATGTAGCTTCTAGTGCTGGACAAAGATCTACTATTCTTGTAGCAGATGCCTGGATGACATTGTTTAATGACCCAAGTGGTTTCAACAGTAGACCTACAAATGAGAGAATGGCAATAGTCTACTCTGAACATAGTAGCAAAAGTAATCCACCAGCCTCACTACTTAGATCCATCCCATCTTGGTAGATACTTTCCAAAGTTAGTAATAATGGCTGGAGTAATTTTAAGACAACAGCCAAGGATCGCTCATGAGAAAGCCAGAGCGTTTTCCCAGGTTGGAGTAATTTGAACTTCAGTCTCAATGTATCTTCTGTATTTTCCAAGATATTCAGTCTTTTTGGACTCTTGCTGAAAAAAGAATATAATGAAGACATTAAATTTATAGCTTTTTAAATGTCTTTTGAAGAGTCTGCAGCTCATACTAGTGCTAGTTGGACTAGCTGGCCTCTGCAGTGTGTATAGGAGAGATTAGGGTTACACTTTTCTCTGAGCAAAGCTTGTGCTCCACCATGTCTTCCAGAGAAGTTTGCAGCTCCATCAAATGCACAAGCAGCCCTCTGTTTGGGGTCCAATGGACAAGCATTTAACTCTTCTAAGATGTGGGTTGTCACAGATGCAGCCAATGTGTCTTCTATAACTTGAATATCTAGAAATGCATCTACTGGCCTACCACTGACATCAAGATAACGTACACAGTGACTTAATACTTGATGCCCATTTGCATTGGTGCATTCATCAGCCATGTATGCACATTTTTTGAATGCGGTGAGAGAGTTCTTCACTTTTTCAACTGTAGAGTCTTTCACTGTTGCACCACATGTGTCTAGCCAGTCAGCTGAGTTTCTTGCAGACAGATAGTGAGCATTAGCTGGTCTTGTTTGGAACCGGTGTTCAACTTCAGGATGAAGAAGTGACAATGCACTTAACATTGGCCTCCAGTTTGTGGTGTGTGGTATCTCTTGCTTAAATAGAAAGTATGATGCCACGGCCATGTTTGTTCGCATGAACTGTCTTGTGTCTCCAGCTTTCTTAACAGCCTCATTAACACTCACCGGTGTTGTCCTTGGTCAGTGGAGACTCAGAGTTCAGAGGTGCTTTCCCATGAGTTCATCTCCCAGGTGGGGGGCAAGAAGGCACCTTGCTCGTTCCTCCAGCTGCTCACTGTTCGCTCTGGCCACTGTTGTTGGTTGTGCCACCGTTCACGCCATCGCTCTGTTGCCAATGGCCCTGCGCTGTCACCTTCCTCTGCCACCTGCCACTGTGACCTCTGCGAGTTGGTCTCTTGAGGTTCCACCCAGCTCTCAGTGATTTCAGCTGAGCTCGCAGTGGGGGAACCTCACTGCTAGTGCAGACTGGGCCGTCTCTTCAACAGAAACACTGTCCCACAGCAGGTCTAAGCACTTAGACTTGATTATAAGTGATTTCAGCTGTAGTGATCACTTAACAAAACAAAGACTATCTATGGAGCCTAATCAGCTCTGTCTTTAAACAGTGGAGAGGGGCAGGTACTTGTGACTCAGGCAAACCATCAAGCAAAACACTTGTCCCCACCCTCTCTCTCTCTCTCTCTCTCTCTCTCTCTCTCTCTCTCTCTCTCTCTCTCTCTCTCGATGTCCCTCAATCAGCACAGGCTAAGTGCAGTTCTACTGCCCTTTACTCCTACAGTAAGAATAACAACATTTCATTACACCTCCCGCCCCTCCCCGCATTCAAGTGATTTGTAACCCAACCCCAGCCAAAATCTATTACTTGGGCAACACAGCTCTGTTTGCTGGATACCTAGGTAGATTAGGTGTGAATGTAAATACAATCTGGTCCTGAAGCCTTTCCCCCCGCAGCTCATCACTGACTGTCAGGGAGAGCTCATTTAGACTTTGCTTACAAAGCATATTTTGAAATTATTAGGTTGGCCAACATCACCAAAATGAATGCACTGACATGGTCATAAACAGCTGTACAAGGAAGCTAGTTTATGTTTCAAATCTATTAGACATTTTCAGATACACATATTTTATCATACACGGTATATGCTTTTAAAGTGTGTATTAATGTTTCAATTTCCATTCAAATGTCCAAACAATCACTAAAGTGGCAACCCTGCATGTAACTAATTCACAAAACTGGGGTGGGGGGCGTTGGGGAAATTCAGGGGGGGTAAACACCCCCATGGGGGGGGTGTAGGGAAATCCCGCCCCGGGAGCCAACCCAAGGCAGATTCTCTTTAAAGCTCCACGTGAGTGCAGGTGAGAAACACGGGCTCAACAGCCGCAGAGACCAAGCCCCGCCTTTACCGCCAAGACAGGGGCAGGCCCAGCATGGGCAGCGGCAGGATAAACTTCCCACACACCTTAGCCCTGCTGATGTGCTTCAGGTCTGTCTAGGACGGGCTGCCACTACTGGTGACAGGGGGAGTTCAGTCCCCATAGCCTGCTCAGCGCTTGGCCTCTCTGCTGAGGTTGTCAGCGAGGCTGCAGTTCTAGTCTTTGTTTCGCCACTATAGACCAGCGGTAACGCGTGGAAGTCAATGGCCCTTTACTCGGGTTACGCTGGTGGAAAATCAGTCTCAAGCTCAGTACGATTGAGATGCCTATTGGCAGTCGTGTCCCTCTCTCCAGCAGCTCCTGGTACACTGGAGCGGGGACTGGAACAAGACCTGATTGCTCAAGGCGCAGGGGTCTTGACTTCAGGCCAGGGACGCTAGGGTTCTGTTAGAGCTGGGTGGAAAAATTCCTGTGAGGTTTTTCATGGCAATTTGCCAACTAGTTGAAATTGAACCTTTCTGTGGCGATGGTTCAATTTGGACAGAGTTCCTCCAGAAACCAGGCAGCTTTCGAAACCCGTCTGGCCATCCTGCCCACTCACCCACCCAGCATCTCTCCAGCTCACTGTCTATGAGTTGGGGACCCTGGGCTTTCCCTTTCTAGGACACTGCTGAAATGTTTGGGTTTTGTTCTGAGTTTGAATGGAACCAGATTTTGAAATATTGCAATCCTCCCCAAAACGAAACCACCTTTCTCTGCCCGGCTCTGGGTTTGGTGCCTTCATCAGGAGTTTGTGCCACACCACAGTGAGCTACTTTGGAGAAAGTGTATAAACTGGCCAGCAACAAGTTTAGGCTTGAAATTTGATGAAGGTTTCGTACCATCAGAAGAGTGATGTTCTGGAACAGCCTTCCAAGGGGAGCAGTGGAGGCAAAAAACCTAACTGGCTTCAAGACTGAGCTTGATAAATTTAGGGGGACGGGGGGATGGTGTGACAGGACTGCCTAAAATGGCAGATCTGCGACTGCTAGCAGCAAATATCTCCAACGGCTGGTGATGGGACACTAGATGGGGAGGGCTCTGAGCTACTACAATAGATTCTTTCTAGGGTGTCTGCCTGGTGGGCCTTGCCCACATGCTCAGTGCCCAACTGATCTTCATATTTGGGGTCAGGAAGGAATTTTTCCCTGGATCAGATTGGCAGAGACCTTGGGGATTTTTTTGCCTTCCCCTACAGCAGGGGTCCCCAATGCGGTGCCCAGGGGCGCAACGGCGCCCATCGGGGCAGTTGTGTGCGCCTGCAGGACACTGCACCACTGAAATGCCGCTGACGAGCGCGGCCGCGGGAGAACCGCCTGCTGAAATGCCGCCGAGAAGCATTGCCTTTCCTTGGCCGCATTTCGGCTGCGATGCTTCTTGCCGCTGCTGCTTCTCGGCAGTGGGGTGTCTGGCGCCCGCCACAGTCTTCTGGGAATAGGAGTATGCTATTCCCACAGAAAGGTTGGGGACCACTGCCCTACAGCATGGGGCACAGGTCACTTGCAGGTTTACACTAGTGTAAATGGTGGATTCTCTGTAACTTGAAGTCTCTAAAGCATGATTTGGGGACCCCAGTTACTCAGCCAGTGGTTAGGGGGTCTACCACAGGAGTGGGTGGGCGAGGTTCTGTGGCCTGCGATGTGCAGGAGGTCAGCCTAGACGATCCTGATAGTCCCTTCTGGCCTTAAAGTCTAGGAGTAAGAAATAGCGCTGAGCTATTAGAGAGGCTCCCCAGGAAAGCTTACCTCAACCTGCTCTCCTTTCTGTCTGTCCCTTGTGCAGAGCCAGTGTTAAGTGCAGTATGGCAGGTGATCCTGTACTGTTAGAGGTGCCCAAAAGCTGCTAGGCAATGTTCCTGTATGACTGTCTCTGGCAGGGTGCATGCGACGCAGCACAAACCACCGGGTGTTTTCCAGACTCTCGGCCATCGCTCTCACTCTCTGTAAAACATGGTTGGTGGCCACGGCGGCGCAGGCATCACTGAGTGCAGAGTGGGGAGGTTTTTACTTGTGACGCCTCTGAGCTACTGGAATCTAACTCAACGATGCTGAGATGCCTGGAGCATGACAGGCAAAATCCTGGCCCCAGTTCAGGAACAGACGAGCCCACTGCCACCTCTGCAAACTCCCTTAGCATGCCCTCCGGAACAATGGACTTACTGCCTGACCCCCTCCATGTCTCTCCCTGCAGAACTGCTTCGAGCTCTTCAATCCCAACTGCAAGGGGCAGAAGATCAAAGCCTGCAAGACAGATGGGGATGGGAAGGTGGTAGAAGGCAAGCACCAGTCCTACAAGATCTCGGCAGCCACAATGGAGGAGCGCGACCTGTGGATTGAGGCGATACGGTAAGGCGACGGGCCCTGCAGGAGACAAGAGGGCTCCCCCAGGCAGGGTGAAATGGGGTGGAGTGAGCTCAGGCCAGGGGAGACATGGCACTAGCAGAGGCCAGAGCTACCTGTGATGCGCCAGTGGGCAGAGAGGTGAATGGCTACGCTGTGCCAGCATGCAGAGCTGGAGGCCTCACCTTGCCTCTGGGGGGCACTTGGGCAGCAGCTCTTTTACATGCAAGGGAGCAGAGGGGCATAGGCCCCCAGGGAGATAAACGTTCACACTTGAGCACCTGTGGGCGTCCCTGACCTCCTCGCCTCTCCACACCTATGGCTCCAATGGATTAGCCATCTAGGGCCTGGAGGCCCTTGCTGTGAACCTTCAGGCTCCTCCTCTGGCCTGCAAAGCCTGACTACACTAGTTGGAGGCGCCGGGTGCTGCTGAGGGGCCTGCAGATCCCCTGTTCTGGGGAGGGAGGGGGTCCATTGTTTACAGGTTCAGAGAGACCCTTGTGGTTTTCCTTGTCATTTCCCAGCCCTGAATCTCTCTCTCGTTCCTCCTCTATCCAGGACCAGCATCACCCAGGATCCCTTCTATGACCTGGTCTCAGCCCGTAAGAAAAGGATCGCCAGCAAAAACTGAGCCAGCTGCCAGCCTGCTCGTTGCTGACCAGATGATCTTTAATCGCTGGGCCATCTCCTCCCCTACTGGGCTCTACCAGCGAAGGACGCTCGGGGACCAGCACCTTCTCCTACCTCCTGACGGGCCAGAAGATGACTGATGGCTGGCAAGCCCCATTTGGCTTCTCCCTTTCCAATCCGGGAGTTCAAATCTGAAGGGGAGTAGGTTGATGCAGATGTGGATCTGGAGGCCGGGGCTATGGGCACAGCCTCTCCCGCCCTTGAACTGACAGAGGCTCTACGACAAGACATAGCCTTATGTACACCTCACGCTGGCCTCCTCACGTTGGACAGGCTGCAGGGGTCTCCAGCCCCCAGCCTTGGCCAGGACAGTCCTGCAGAAGTCTGGTTTCTCAGACTCCCTCCCCAGCCACTGAGCTGGGCAGCAGGCCTGTGGGCTCTTCTGGGGGAATCCCAAGAATGTTTCCTCCCCCCCAGGATTGTCCAAGCCCGCAGCAGACTTCAAGAGCCAGCTGCATCTCTTCTACGCAAGTAAAAACCTGAGAAGTGAGAGGCCTGTGACCATGGAGAGGTCGTCACTGGGGTTCAGAACCCCTGTGTGAAACCAGAGCCCAAGGGACGTGACCCCGTGCACTGGGGAGCCCTCTCTGCACGCTGCCATTCCAGGTTCCTCCACACTGTGCCCCTGAAGACAGCAGTAATAGTCTGAAGTCCCCAATGTGTATATATGTGTACATTGATAATGGGTTGCAGGAAGGAAGCCAAGGGAGTTTGGTGGGGACAAGGAGAAATGGTGCACTTTGCTTTGCTCTTCTACCTCCCTAGTCTCTCGTACTCAGAGCCTGGCAAACAGGTCTCTGTCAGGGGCAGAGGCTCTGGAGAGAAGCCTTCAGGGTCTTCTCCCAGCCTGCAGCGCTCCCGGGGTTCGCTCAGCTGCACCGTTTCAGGGGGGCAGATCTCTGCATCCCAGCTGCCCCCAGCCAGAAGCAGGGAGAACAGGAATGCCCAGCACATACAGTGCCCTCGTGTTTTGAACTCTGGTCTCTTGTGTAAAAAACCCAAACAAGCCGCAGGGTGGAATGATCATTAAAAGGTAAGAATTGCACAGACGATACCAAAGGATGTCACGTTGCCTTCTCTAGTAAGCTGCACACCCAGGGTGATGATTCAGCACAGTATCGGGACACAGAAAGGCACTGAGCAGCTGGATGCAGGCGGGAGGGGGTGTGTGAGTGTCGTAACAGGCCAGGGGAGAAGTGGCAGGGAGCCATGGAAGACCATGATGCCCACTGGGAGAAGTCCCCACAAGCCAAGGGGTGGTAGGTAGGAGGGGAATTGCAGGTTAGACTCATACACGCTCCCCACCTTGTAGTTTGCAGGGTCCCTGTGTCTCTTCCTCTCTCCTACCATCCCCGTTTTCTGTAACCTCTCCATGGCTCCTTTCTGTGCCCTCCTTCCTCCCCCTTTCCTCCTGCAGGGGGCTCTGTCCACCAGGAAATCTGCAGCAAACCCAGCACAGCCAGATTAGTTATTTTGCCAGTGCACCAGGGATGGGGAATTAATTTCAAGAGGCAGGGACTGTATCTCGGAGTCGAAGCACGTGCTCACCCACGAGAAGGAACGTGAAGGTTTTTGTCTGGTCTCTTTTATTAATGTCTCCAGGATTGAAAGTCTGAGTTGCTCATCTGTAGGGGCTCCAGCATGGGGAAGGCTGGATCATGGGGGGCAGGGGTGGGGTTGGAGGGAGGGGCTTAGAATCTTGCCCTCAGCTGGCAACTTCTCCAAAAATCCACTGTGAATTTTAAAAGATGCCACCGGCTTCCCGGCCTTGCCCAGAAGCAGAGATTCTGGGGATCATTTTCAGTCCTTGTGCCCCAGTACCTGCCATATTCCACTCCAGGGGCCACAGGGCTCCAGTTCAGGTTCTGCCCCTCCTCCCGGGGGCACGGGCCCGACTCCATTCTAGGGGCACAGAAATCTAGTGCAGGGCTCTTATCTCAGACCTGGCTTGGTTAGCTCCTGCAGTTCCACTTGTGCTCCAGAGCTAGTTCTCTCCAGAGCAGGATTGGGGGGGGGGGGAGGACAGGGGGCAGAGTTTGTCATCCTTCCAAGGCTCCAGTGTAAAAATCTCATCTCTCAAGTCGTTCATGCACCACCCACTCTACCCAGCACAACGCCAATACACTACTCACATAGTGCATGCCACCCACCGACAACACAAGGCGCACTAAGTTCACTAGACAGGCACACTCGCTACCCACACACCCTGCCTGAACACATGCCTACCGAGAGCCCACTCCAGCCCCGTGCGCACACAGAATGGGCACAAGTATCAACATTGGCCCCCTGGTCTGGGCTGCCCGGTGCTGGATAGCCAAAACTCGAGTTCCCCCCACCCAAAATCAGCACACTGTTGGCACACACATTCACAGCACCCACAAACTCACTACATGAATGAGCTGTGTGGCTCCAACAGCCAGACCCTGGACATTTGCAGTGTCGCTGGCCACAGACACCCATACTCCTGCATCTCACTGCTAGAAATCACAGCACGTGCACACACGCCATTAGAGAATAAATCTGACAGACTGATGGCTAGAAAAACGCTCCGCTCGCTCGTCACCGGCGGTGCGGGTGACGCACATACACACATCCAAGCACACACAGAGGGAAGGCTGACACTTGTCCCCCCCTCCCCCGCCATCAAGGAGTCCTGCACACAGGAGCTGGTCATTTATTTTCATAATAAATGGCCATCGATCTTGGTAAAAGGCCAGGAGGAGAACAACGCAAAGTCAGGAAATATGGCAGCTCACTGCATTATGTCTCCTGCACCTGCCCCTCCCACACCTGTTTATCGGCTCCTCCTTGGAAGGATAATACATTTTAAACGGCTTTCTAGAAATCATTTGCAAGCAAGGGAGGTGAAAGCTGGGAGGGAAGCCAGGGGTTTCAGACACTTCAGCTTAAAGAGGTGTGTATAGAGCAAGTCACATAAAAAGCACAGCACAAAGGAAGGTGTGGGGAAGCTTATGAGTGCTGAACAGATGGATGGGCTCAAAACTGTATTCTGGGTTAAACTTCAGCTCCGGAGCCAAATGTCATTTGCACCGATCGCTATAAAAAGGCCACAGTGGCTCCTCAAGCCCAGCCATGCCTGAACTCAGTGGGGTTGGATTCTGAACCAAATTTAGTTCTGAGGTTTGTCACCAGGGGCCGTTTGTCCTCCAGTCTAATGAGCTGATTGGTGCATTGCTCTCTGAGGCCTTGCTATAGTGCCCCTCACTGCAGTATCTCAGTGCTGCTGTCGCATGTTAGCCCCCTATTGGGTGGAATCAGCACTGCTCAACTATGTGTCATATGCCCTATACTGCTGAAAACAAACAAGGCTTCTCCTTTGGCAGAGAGGTGGGTGCTTTTGGAGTGGGAGAATCTGAGTTTTAGGGGTAGCACAGGGGGAAGCTCTGACTGGGTCAGGGGTTGAGGGTGATGCTCAGTTGTACTATGAGCCACCCACCCTTCCCATTCCTGAATGTCACAGGGCCTGAGCGGCTTTCCCCACCCCACAGGGGAAGCTGGCTCCCGGAGGTGGGGGAGAGCCGTGCCCGAGGTTCCCGAATGGACAGCATCATAGGCGCCCACGCTCTCACACAGTGGCGAGGTGGCGGGGATCTAAATGACTGTGACAGGGATGGGCTGCAGTCTAATCTTGCCCTGCCATTTCCAATTCTTCCCTCACCCATTGACGAAGATGAATGGGGCCTGTCCCAGGGACTTACACGTCATTTCATTCTCGCCGGGCCAGAATGTGTCCCCTGGACCTTGTCCTCCCACCATGTGCTGCCCCAGGAGATCAACCGTGATGTAGTGGAAGGGGCGGGGGGAGTGCTTGGATCCTCATTAGCCACCCAGCACCCCCATGCTACCCAGGGTGTCTGGGTTGCCTGAATGGCCAGGAATAGCAGCAAAAGGCCTTCCTGGCTATGGGTCCTTCTGCTTAGCTCCAGCAGGCTGTGCTTCCCCAGGGCTTTGGGGCACTGTACAGACCATGAGACTGGGGCACCAGCCATAGCCTCCTCCTCCCAGCCTCTCTGTGCTCTCGGGGCTGGCTGGGACACTCCCTGCTGCCACCAGGGGCATTGCCATTCTGCAAGCGCTCGCTCCCCCCGCCCAGCTGGGGGCAGCCGCAAAACCAGCAAAGGCGTCACTGTACAGCAAACAGGGAAAGATTAAGAATGAGCTCTCAAAAATGGATACTCTCATAAAGAACCAACCTTCCACACAAACTTCCTCGTGGCTGGATTTTACTAAAACTAGACAAGCCATTTACAACGCACACTTTGCTTCTCTACAAAAGAAAAAAGACACTAAACTTTCTAAACTACTACATGCTACAAGGGGCCACAGCAATGGTTCCCTCACCCCACCTAGCAATATTGTTAACCTATCCAACTATACTCTCAGCCCAGCAGAAGCAGCTGTTCTATCTCGGGGCCTCTCCTTCTGCCCCTCCACCCCCACGAACATGATACAGTTCTGTGGTGACCTAGAATCCTATTTTCGACGTCTCCGTCTCAAGGAATATTTCCAAAATACCTCTGAACAACATACTAATCCACAGAGGTCTCCCTGCCAACACTACAGAAAGAGGGATTCTAGATGGACTCCTCCTGAAGGTCGAAACAGCAGACTGGACTTCTACATAGAGTGCTTCCGCCGACGTGCACGGGCTGAAATTGTGGAAAAGCAGCATCACTTGCCCCATAACCTCAGCCATGCGGAACGCAATGCCATCCACAGCCTCAGAAACAACTCTGACATCATAATCAAAAAGGCGGACAAAGGAGGTGCTGTTGTCATCATGAATAGGTCGGAATATGAACAAGAGGCTGCTCGGCAGCTCTCCAACACGAGTTTCTACAAGCCATTACCCTATGATCCCACTGAGAGTTACCAAAAGCAACTACAGCATTTGCTCAAGAAACTTCCTGAAAAAGCACAAGATCAAATCCGCACAGACACACCCCTGGAACCCCGACCTGGGATATTCTATCTACTACCCAAGATCCATAAACCTGGAAATCCTGGGTGCCCCATCATCTCAGGCATTGGCACCCTGACAGCAGGATTGTCTGGCTATGTAGACTCCCTCCTCAGGCCCTACGCTACCAGCACTCCCAGCTACCTTCGAGACACCACTGACTTCCTGAGGAAACTTCAATCCATCGGTGATCTTCCTGATAACACCATCCTGGCTACTATGGATGTAGAAGCCCTCTACACCAACATTCCACACAAAGATGGACTACAAGCCGTCAAGAACACTATCCCCGATAATGTCACGGCTAACCTGGTGGCTGAACTTTGTGACTTTGTCCTTACCCATAACTATTTCACATTTGGGGACAATGTATACCTTCAGATCAGCGGCACTGCTATGGGTACCCGCATGGCCCCACAGTATGCCAACATTTTTATGGCTGATTTAGAACAACGCTTCCTCAGCTCTCGTCCCCTAAAGCCCCTACTCTACTTGCGCTATATTGATGACATCTTCATCATCTGGACCCATGGAAAAGAAGCCCTTGAGGAATTCCACCATGATTTCAACAATTTCCATCCCACCACCAACCTCAGCCTGGTCCAGTCCACACAAGAGATCCACTTCCTGGACACTACAGTGCTAATAAACAATGGCCACATAAACACCACCCTATACCGTAAACCTACTGACCGCTATTCCTACCTGCATGCCTCCAGCTTTCACCCTGACCACACCACACGATCCATCGTCTACAGCCAAGCTCTGCGATACAACCGCATTTGCTCCAACCCCTCAGACAGAGACAAACACCTACAAGATCTCTGTCAAGCTTTCTTACAACTACAATACCCACCTGCAGAAGTAAAGAAACAGATTGATAGAGCCAGAAGAGTTCCCAGAAGTTACCTACTACAGGACAGGCCTAACAAAGAAAATAACAGAACGCCACTAGCCGTCACCTTCAGCTCCCAACTAAAACCCCTCCAACGCATTATTAAGGATCTACAACCTATCCTAAAGGATGACCCAACACTCTCACAAGTCTTGGGAGACAGGCCAGTCCTTGCCTACAGACAGCCCCGCAACCTGAAGCAAATACTCACCAACAACCACATACCACACAACAGAACCACTAACCCAGGAACTTATCCTTGCAACAAAGCCCGTTGCCAATTGTGCCCACATATCTATTCAGGGGACACCATCACAGGGCCTAATAACATCAGCCACACTATCAGAGGCTCGTTCACCTGCACATCCACCAATGTGATCTATGCCATCATGTGCCAGCAATGCCCCTCTGCCATGTACATTGGTCAAACTGGACAGTCTCTACGTAAAAGAATAAATGGACACAAATCAGATGTCAAGAATTATAACATTCATAAACCAGTCGGAGAACACTTCAATCTCTCTGGTCACGCAATCACAGACATGAAGGTCGCTATCTTAAAACAAAAAAACTTCAAATCCAGACTCCAGCGAGAAACTGCTGAATTGGAATTCATTTGCAAATTGGATACTATTAATTTAGGCTTAAATAGAGACTGGGAGTGGCTAAGTCATTATGCAAGGTAGCCTGTTTCCTCTTGTTTTTTCCTACCCCCCCCCCCCAGATGTTCTGGTTTAACTTGGATTTAAACCTGGAGAATGGTCAGTTTAGATGAGCTATTACCAGCAGGAGAGTGAGTTTGTGTGTGTATGGGGGTGGGGGGGGATGTGAGAAAACCTTGATCTATGCAGGAAATAGCCCGACTTGATTATGTAAAGAGTTGTCACTTTGGATGGGCTAGCACCAGCAGGAGAGTGAATTTGTGTGGGGGGGTGGAGGGTGAGAAAACCTGGATTTGTGCTGGAAATGGCCCACCTGTTGATCACTTTAGATAAGCTATTACCAGCAGGACAGTGGGGTGGGAGGAGGTATTGTTTCATGATTTCTGTGTGTATATAAAGTCTGCTGCAGTTTCCACGGTAAACATCTGATGAAGTGAGCTGTAGCTCACGAAAGCTCATGCTCAAATAAATTGGTTAGTCTCTAAGGTGCCACAAGTACTCCTTTTCTTGTCACTGTCAAAGTGCAGCAGAGAGCCAAGAGCTGGCCCCCTCCTGGCAAGGTGAAGGAATGAGGCTGGAAACCTGCCTGGCTCCACTCCTCACCCCAGCTCTGTCTGCGGGCCCAGACGCAGCTCCCGTCTCACCTCCCAGGGGGCTGCAGCCGAGGTGAGACTCACCCCAGTGCAGGAATGGGGAGTCCAGGTTAGTGAGAGGGCAGCTAGCGTGGGGCAGAGGGGAGTCAGAGGATATGTCTACACTGCAAAAAGGCATGGGCTTAACTCCTGAGTGGGGCATTCTACAGTGTAGACACATCCCAGCTGAGTTAGGTGGCGAGAGAGATCTATAGACACAGCACCATTCCAGTCTGGCACAGGGGATTCTTGGGAGGGGGCAGCTATTGAGACAGGCCTATTCCTGGTGTGGGGCCTGGGGGCTAGTCTGGGACAAGGAGCTGCGGGGTGAGAAGGTCCAAGACAGACTTTTCCTATGAGAGACAGAGACCTCCTAATAATACCAGCAGGAGAGACACTTCTTGCTGCTGTCTTTTCTCTCCGTGCGGGTCACAGGCTCATTGAGCTGGGTGAAGAGGAGGTGATTTGGGTTGTAATTATGTCTAATCAATTATATGAATATTTATTTATATTAAGCAAACTTGTCAGCTGCAGTCACAGCCCTGACAGGTTGGCATCTCACACACACACACAGCACGCCCCCTCCCCCCGACACACACTTCTCTTTGGGCAGCACAGGGGCCTCTGGAGGGAGGGGTCCGAGAGCTGTAACAAGTGTCCAATCTCCCCACATGCCCAGTGTGTCTGTGTGTGTTGGGGGGGAGGGGGTGGGGCTTTGTGAGCTGGTTGATGTTTGTGGTGCAATGAGAGTGTGTGAAAATGGCCTTTTTCTACATAAATTTGCATGTGTGTGTAAAATGGTTATTTTTTTTTCCGAATTTTTCTGCTCTTTTATCAGCTGCCCCATCCATTCCTCCCCCCAAAAATCTGGTTTTGGTTTGTTTTCTTTCCCCCTTCCCCCACTTCTCTCCCTTTCCCTGTCCTTTTTCAGGGGCAAATGAGAAAGGGAAGGATGGGGGAGGGAGAGAGAGAGAGAGAAAAAAGGAAACAAGGAAAAAATCTGGGGAAAATGTTTGGTTTCAATCATCAAACCAGGTTCCGTGCTCAAGGGGAGTTTGAACCAAAACGGGAAGTATTTTTGTCACGATCACTTTAAGAGAACAAGTGGCTTTTTCATGAAACACCCTTATAGTTTCTCCGCTAGCTGCTATCTCAAGAGTTTGTACCCTCTGCCCCCACCCCTCCACGGAGCCCCCTCTGGCCCCCCAGCAGGGGTGGTGCTGCCTAGAGCTCTCTGAGGTCACAGAAGTTTCCCCAAGCGGTCTGCATTCGGGGAGTGGAGGCCCTTCCTTGGCAGAGCCCCGGGAAAGCCCCCGATTATCGCCAGAAGGAAAGTCACTGAACTGGAGCCAGACTCCACAGCCCCGGCTGATCACCTGCAGCTCAGCTCTGTGCTGGAGGCTTTGCCAGCAGTCTGTTATTACCTCAATGGAAAAGATACACAGCTCTCTCCAAGCAGAAGGAAGTGGAGGCAGAGATTATAGTGATTTGTCTGGAGCCAGCAGGGTTCCTCTGCCTGAGCTGTTGCCTTTTGACTGGAGAAAACACCCTTCCAGAAGCCAGCACTGCACAGGGCTGAGCACCTGGAAAGCCCAGGCCTGCAAGCAGAGAGGGGAAACAGAGGGTCAGAGCGAGAAGGCCCCGAGTCTCATCTCCTGCACTGAGATAACCCCATTGACTCCTGCAGGGTCCCTCTGGATTTACACCATGGACCATGGCTAGGGTTGCCAGATGTCCGGTTTTCAACCAGAACGCTGAGTCGAAAAGGGACCCTGGCGACTCCAGTCAGCACCGCCAACTGGGCCATTAAAAGTCCGGTTGTCAGCAAAGCGGAGGCCTGGGGCTACGGCTCCCTGCCTGCCCTAGCTTTGCGCGGCTCCCGGAAGCAGCCGCCAGGTCCTTGCAGCCCCTAGACTCATGGGTGGACAGGGAGGCTCTGCGTGCAGCCCCTACCCCAGGGCTGGCTCTGCAGCTCCCATTGGCTGGGAATCGCACCCAGTGGGAGCTGTGGGGGAAGTGCCTGCAGGTTTGAGGGCAGTGGGCAGAGCCTTCCTGGCCACCCACGCATCTAGGGGCTGCAGGGACCTGGTGGCCACTTCCCAGGCACCACGGTAAGCACCGTGGGACCTGGCACCCCGAACCCTCTCCTGCACCCCAACCCCCTGCTGCAGCTCACAGCCCTCTTCTGCACCCCAAACCCCTCATCCCTGGCTCCACCCCAGAGCCTGCACTCCCAGCCGGAACCATCACCCCCCTCCCGCACCCCAACCCCTTGCCCGAGGGCCATGAAAGTGAGTGAGGGTAGGGGAGAGCGAGCAACAGAGGGACGGGGGATGGAGTGAGTGGGGCCTCAGGGAAAGGGGGGGGAGCAGGGCAGGGTGTTTGGTTTTGTGCAATTAGAAAGTTGGCAATCCTACACTCGGCCCAGGCCCCTCTCCCAGGGAAATGCAATGTTTGGGCCAATACTAGAGCAAGAAGCGAGGGGGGAGGGGTCAGGCCTGTCAGGTATGAAGTCTCTGAAGACATGGAAAAGGGATTTGTTCATCCTGTTGTCAGAAGTCATGGGTGTGGTGCTCTCCTCTGTTCAATGTTGAGAACTATCATAGAATATCAGCATTGGAAGGGACCTCAGGAGGTCATCTAGTCCAACCCCCTGCTCAAAGCAGGACCAATCCCCAATTTTTGCCCCAAATCCCTAAATGGCCCCCTCAAGGATTGAGCTCACAACCCTGGGTTTAGCAGGCCAATGCTCAAACCACTGAGCTATCCCAACAGTTGGCTGCGTGCGTGTGTTCCCTCTGTGTGCTGCCCCAGCTCTGCAGACCGCTAACACAGCAGACCCCGGGAGAACCCCCAGTGACCACAGACTCTGATAAGGTACGAAGGCACCCGGCCAGGTTTATTGCCAAATGAAACACGGTCTCTAGCTCCCCGGATCAGATATCTACAGTTCTGCTACTACTGTACATACGTGCTCCCAGACAATGAACCGGCTCAGTCAGTGGCAGGATTTACCACTGTCCCCTAGGCCAGACAAAGACATCCACTGAGGGATGCATTCTTATACACAGGTACAAACAAGTTACACATCACTCCTGAAGCATAGAGGTGCAACCCCTCTACATGTTAGGGTGCCGCCTCGCACAAGACAACTCTCCCATATTACCTTCCTGCCCCTGTCTTGAGGATAGGTCAGCCTGTTCCTGTTATCTGTGGGGAATCTGCTAGTACCGGAGCGTTCTGGTACCATCCTGGCACGTGTTTCCATAACTAGTGCCCAGTACCTTTTAGGTATGTGTATTTTTGCAACATCAGCCCTCTTCTTGCCAGATTCTGTGAGCAGGGCCTGCCTCTGGCTCACAGCTTAACTTTGCTTTAGGTTAGTGTAAGCAGAGTCAGGATGAGCTTTACCCTGACATCTGCTGGCGAGTCATGGTGGGTTGTGGAAAAGAACTTCAGGGGCTGGTCTCATTTGCATAGGCACACCCACCCCACCTAGATGGTCACTTTGGCTGCTGTAGGAGCCCCAGTTTCTCTGTTATTGGGGCAGGAATAAACTGTTATTATCCTGCTTATGTGAATCAAGGACAGTGGAACTGTACTTGGCCTTTTGTTATGATGGAGGGACTCACCATCAACTAAGCAGCACTCACTATGCAATGGTCATGGATTCCAAAACCCAGTGACTAGAGAGAGGCTGGGGATAGGTATTAATACCTGGTGGTATGGGCCCTATGGTGAGGGCCTTACATGTTAATTGCACTTCCTCCTCTCTCTGCTGTGGACTATCAGAGCTAATTTTGATTCCATTAGGAATCTAGTTACAGGCTGCTGAGCTGAATTCACTTTGAGCCAATGGTACACCAGCACTGAGTCTCCCCTACTACAAGCTGAAATCACAAAAGAGCTAAACTTACTAAGAGCTGAAATCATTGGGTGTTTAAGTAGTGGAGGAGCCTGCAGATATATTGCAGAGCAGTTTGTGGGACGGCTGGCAGAGCAGCTGGTGGAGTGGAGCAGTTTGTGGGATGCTTGGAGCAGCTCATGGGGGCAGCTGGCAGAGCAGAGTGATTTGAGGGACAGCTGGTGGAGCAGAGTGGAGCCCCATGGAGAAGTGGGGCAATCGGCTTTAGACCGCATAAGGTGCCCCTTAACCCCCACCTCCACCCAGGTTGGAAGGTAAAACTCCACAGAAACTTTTGAACTCTGGGGCTGCACTGACCAGGGACAGAGACTTTTGGGGTGTTCGACTTTTGGGACTTTGGGTTGCTGGACTCAAGAACCAAAGGGAAAGGACATGCCCCAATTTGCTTGGGGTGGGTTTTGCTCATGGGTTCTGTTATGAATCCTGTTGGTGGTGTTTCCCCAACATAATGCCACATTATTTCTCTCTGTTATTAAAAGACTTCGCTACACTCAGACTATGTGCTTGCGAGAGGGGAAGTATTGCCTCTTGGAGGCGCCCAGCGGGGGTGGTATATATTTGTCCCAGGTCACTGGGTGGGGGCTCGGGCCGGTTTGCATTGTGTTATTGGAATGGAACCCCTAGATACTGAACCCGGCCCTTGTTGCTGCCAACTCTGACGGGCAGAAGGGTTACATTGGCAAAGTCTTGACCATTACTTTAGTTCAGGCCTTAGGCTTCATACCAGGCCTCTGATGCAAGAGTTTATGTGTCAGGGCCTCACCTTACTACACAGCCTATTTCTTGGCCTTGTTTTCCATTGTGTTCCCTGCCAACCCGACCGCTTTGCTCTGGAGTCTCCATGTCTGTATCCAGGAGCTAATATGCTGCTTGACTTTTTCTCTGGAGGGCTCTCTGCAGGAGCCAGCATGCTTCCCTGTGTGAGGAAGCCCCTGCGACTCTGCAGGACAGGAGTGGGAGGTTATGGCTGCTCGGATACACAGACCCATTTAGCTAGGTGGGAGAAAAGTACCCAGCCCCATCATCTACTCAGGCAGCTCCTAGACCCTCTAAACACACACAACCCTGCAAATCTCCAATCACCCTGACATCTGCTGAGAGAGCAATACAGCAGGGCACAGACAATCCAGGATGTTTTTGGAGCATGTTGGGGGACAACTTCCTGGTGCAAGTGCTGGAGGAACCAACTAGGGGCCATGCTTGTCCTGACGCGCTGCTCATAAACAGGGAAGAATTGGGAGGCAACCTGGGCAGCAGTGACCACGTAATGGTCAAGTTCAGGATCCTGACAAAAGGAAGAAAGGAGAGCAGCTGAATATGGACTCTGGACTTCAGAAAAGCAGACTGACTCCCTCAGGGAACTGATGGGCAGGATCCCCTGGGAGGATCATATGAGGGGGAAAGGGATCCAGGAGAGCAGGCTGTATTTTAAAGAAGCCTTATTGAGGGCACAGGAACAAGCCATCCTGATGTGCAGAAAGAATAGCAAATATGGCAGGCAACCAGCTTGGCTTATCAGAGAAATCTTTGGTGAGCTTAAACACAGAAAGGAAGCTTACAGGAAGTGGAAACTTGGACAAATGACTAGGGAGAAGTATAAAAATATTGCTTGAGCATGCAGGGGTGTAATCAGGAAGGCCAAAGCACAGCTAGCAAGGAACATGAAGAGTTTCTACAAGTATGTTAGCAACAAGAAGGTGGTCAGGGAAAGTGTAGGCCCCTTACTGAATGGTAGAGGCAACCTAGTGACAGATGTGGAAAAAGCTGAAGTACTCAATGCTTTCTTTGCCTCTCTCTTCACAGAGAAGGTCAGCTCCCAGACTGCTGCACTGTGCAGCACAGTATGGGGAGGAGACTAGCAGCCCTCAGTGGTGAAAGAACAGGTTAAGGACTATTTAGAAAAGCTGGACATGCACAAGTCCATGGGGCTGGATGTACTGCATCTGAGGGTGCTGAGGGAGTCGGCTGATGTGATTGCAGAGCCATTGGCCATTATCTTTAAAAACTCATGGTGATCGGGGGAGGTCCCGGATGATTGGAAAAGCAAATCTAGTGCCCATCTTTAAAAAAGGGAAGAAGGAGAATCTGGGGAACTACAGACCGGTCAGCCTCACCTCAGTCCCTGGAAAAATCATGGAGCGGGCCCTCAAGGAATCCATTTTGAAGCACTTTGAGGAGAGGAAGGTGATCACAAACAGTCAACATGGATTCACCAAGGGCAAGTCATGCCTGACCAATCTGATTGCCTTCTATGTTGAGATAACTGGCTCTGTGGATATGGGAAAGCAGTGGACATGATACACCTTGACTTTAGCAAAGCTTTTGACGTGTTCTCACAGTACTCTTGCCAGCAGGTTAAAGAAATATGGATTGGATGAATGGACTATAAGGTGGATAGAAAGCTGGCTAGATCATTGGGCTCAATGAGTAGCGATCAACAGCTCAATGTCTAGTTGGCAGCCGGTATCAAGGGGAGTGCTCAGGGTTTGGTCCTGGAGCCAGTTTTGTTCAACATCTTCATTAATTATCTGGATGATTGGATGGATTGCTCCCTCAACAAGTTTGTGGATGACACTAAACTGGGGGGAGAGGTAGATACACTGGAGGGTAGGGTCAGGGTCTAGAGCAGGGGTGGGCAAATTTTTTGGCCCAAGGGCCACATCGGGGTTGCAAAACTGTATGGAGGGCCAGGTAGGGAAGGCTGTGCCTCTCCAAACAGCCTGGCCCCCGCCACCTGACTGCCCCCCTCAAGATCCCCAAGCCATCCAACCCCCCACTCCTTGTCCCCTGACCACCCTCCCCTGGGACCCACCACCCCTAGCTGCCCCCCAAGATCCCACCTCCTTATTCAACCCCCCCTGCTCCTTGATTGCCCCGACCCCTATCCACACCCCCACCTCCTGACAGGGCCCCCAGGACTCCCAACCCTACCCATTCCCTCTCCCCTGCCTGCCCCCCCCCAGAACCTCCACCTCATTCAACCACCCTCTGCTCCCTGACTGCCCCCCCCAAGACTCCCCACCCCTTACCATGCTGCCCCCCTTACTGTAGTGGGCAAACTACACCCCATGCTCCGTCACCACTGGCTGCTTACACTCCTACCCTGAGTATTCAGCAATCATGCCCCCCACTCCCAAATCCTGAGATTCATAGCTTGTCAGGTCTTTATCTTTGCCTTCTGGTTTCTGAATCTATAGGGTGCACTTGCTTCATGTTTCCAAGCGTTTCTCGGCAACCATCAGGGCTAGGCGCTTGCTTTTTTCTTTAAATGCAAGCGGAGAGTCTCCACTGACCCCATGACTCCAGGAGCTGGAGCTTTAAGAAAAACATCACATATCATGGCAGTCATGATAATATTGCAAGTGTTGGCAACACTACCCACACCTACTCTTGTGCCCTCCAAGCATAGCCACCCCTTCTGCTGACACCCCTAAAGACACCCAGTCCCAATGATACCTATGCCCCTAAATGGATGCATTGACACTCCTATACACTAAATGCATGCACTCCTATGCCTCTAAACACACATTTCATTCTAGGGGCAATCAAGAGCAGGACCTCGCTGTGCTGGGAACTGTACAAACAACAAGACACGGTCCCCACCCCAAAGACCTTGCAGGCTAGTCAAACAAAACAGGACAACTGGCCTCATGTTGCAGACAGGAATGTCCAAAGCCACTGCTGTAAGCACAAAGTCATTCCTTCCTCTCCCAGTAGCATTAGGCAGCTGGAGGCGTGGGACCCAGCAGGCAGCTCTCTGACCCAGGAGACGGAGGGTGTGAAATCCAGCCTGGGTGTGGGCCCATCACAAGTTTTGCAGCGCAAGACTGGGCAGTGCATGACCAGGCAGATGTTCCCCCCTGCTGCCAGGGGCTCCCAAGGGAGACATCTGCACTCCATGGCCCTGCCCCTCATTGACTTGATTTCCCAGCCACTGAGTGGGACTGTAGCCGAAGGGGAGCTGCCAGCACTCGGCAAGCCTGCATGTGTCTTTGCCGTGGGCGATATGCCCTGCGGTTCTCTTTGCTAGCCCGGGAGCTGATGCTCCCATTCCTTCCCAGCCGTGCTGTAGCCTGCCAGCTTGGAATCACCGAGAGATTGAAAACCTGTTGGTGTGAATTACAGAGGCGCCTAGCAGGGGCAGCTGGAGCAGCGAAGGGTTCAGTGTATTAAACTCACCATTAAAACCATAATGGGATTTTGCACGCTGCCACGACCAGAATGCCCAAGCCAGCTCAGCGGCTCGCCAGGCTCGTGCTGCGACAGCCGCAGCCCCCTCTGCAGAGTGTTCCTCAGCCACCACTGCTGCAGGACTGGGGGCAAGGAGACGGGACACCCTGGGGCCTGCTTCCCCCAGAGAACACAAAGGGGAGTCTGCTTCCTTCCTTGGGGAGGGTAATAATGGCCCGGGCATCATTGTAGGAAGTGGCGGGGGGGGGGGGAGAGACTCGGGGAAGGTGGAAGGAGAAAATTGTTCAAAGGTGGGGAGTGATTCTTCGGGGGGAGGGATTTGTGAGATACACCTGAAGGAATGTAGGGAGGGGTGTTGGGGGGGGGAGAAAGGTTACCTGGTGGGTGGGCCAAAAGGGGGAGATTCTCTGCAGAGAGGGCTGCTCCGGGGGGAGATGCGCTACAGAAGAGTGCTTAGCAGAGAGGAATGCGGAGCTCTTTCCCTCCCAGCTTCTTGCAGGGCCACCGGGAGGGAGGAAAACAAAGCACATCAGGCGGGGGGGGGTGTCTCGCTGCTCTCGGAGCTGGGCAGAGGGCGAGGAGTCCTGGCGCCAGCGCCCCACTGCGATCAGAGGCTTTGCACTAGCCCCCTGGAATGAAGGGGGGGTGCTGCACCCACTGCCCCCCCTCCGGCTCGGGGTGAGGGGGCAGAAAGAAGTGGGTGACTTTCCAGTCACACGTCCTGTACTGGCGACTCTGCCCGGGCCAAGCCGTGTGCGCTGGTGTCTGCTCCAGAGCCAGAGCGCGCAAGGGGCCAGGATGGGAAGCGACAGGGACGGGGGAGCCCCAAGCAGGTTAGTGAGGCAGAGGCAGGGCCCCAGAGGGGCTGGGTGACTCAAGACACCACTCCATGCCAAGGGGCGCACTGCGGCCTGCTTAGACTGTAAGCGTCTCAGGGCAGGGACCTTCTCTCACGCTGTGTACGTACAACACCTGGCGCAGCGGGGCCCCGATTGCAGCTGGGGCCTCTAGGTGGCGCTGCTGCAATACACAGACTAACAAGGGGGCTGCAGTTTCATGCATGGCTAGCTGTAGCGACGTGACAACTCACTGGCACAGCGCCACCTGCTGGTCGTCCTGGGAATTAGCTCTCCAGCCTCTGGAGCACCCTCTGCAGGCCAGTGTCTTGCCTGCTGCTGGCCCACCACGTCCCTCCCAGACCCCAGTGTCCCTTTGCCTTGGGTGCTGCCCCCTGCAGTACCCCCACAGTCTCTGGGTCTCCCACCCCGGGAACCCCCACCCTGCCTCAGTGACTACTGTCAGTCACTATCTAGCCCCTGCTCACTGGGGCAGACTGCAGTCTGTAAACCACTCATCACTGGCAAGGAGGGTTTGGACCTGCTACCTTTGCCTAACCCTAGGCTGCCCCTCTGCAACCCCAGTACCTGCTTCAGGCCTTCAGCAATGCCTGTAGCTTGGGGGTTCTCCAGGCTGGAGCAACCCTGCTC
Source organism: Lepidochelys kempii (assembly GCF_965140285.1). Lineage (NCBI taxonomy): Eukaryota > Metazoa > Chordata > Testudines > Cheloniidae > Lepidochelys > Lepidochelys kempii. The sequence continues at coordinate 258,126,246 of NC_136380.1, forward strand.
TACTCCTAGACACCCAGAGAGGTCCTTCTCTCTCTACAGCTAGAGGGAGAGTCCTTCTGAGGCCCTGGCTCACAGCTCTTTTATAAGGCCAGCTGTGGCCTGATTGGGGCATGGCCCCAGCTGTGACTGTTTCCCCAATCAGCCTAGGCTTTTCTCTCAGCCCCAGCGCTCTCCCAGGGCTGGCTTTTAACCCTTTCAGGGCCGGAGCGGGGTGACCCACCCACTACACTGGTTCTTTGCACTACAAAAGCTCAAACAATAGTGAGGTAAATCAGAGGCCCGGGGGAGTTCAGACCTCCCCACTCTTCTCTCCTTTTCATCTACCCTCTTTCCCTTTTCTCTTCTGCTATGCTTTTCTCACCCCCCTCCAGCTTTCTGCTCGCTTGGGGCTTTCCTCACTTGCGCTTTGACTTCCCCCCTTCTTTCCTTTCTGGCTTCTCTTACCCGCCAGCTCTCCTGAGGTTTGAACTGGGAGGGACGAGGCCGTGGTTCCTCGGCTGCTTCCTAATAAGCACTGTCCATTTAAGCTGAAATGAGTTCATTAGCCTTTGGAGGGGTCCTGGCAACTGAGTCATTCTTATCAAAACTAACCCACCAATCTGATTCAGGGCATCCTGCCCCAAGACGCTGGAGCTGAAGACTCCTCTCAGCCCATTAGCCAAGCCCAAGCCATCCTGAAACAGCACCACCCAAGCAGAACCTGACCCAGCTTCTCCTGATGAACCTCCCCCCGCCAGAAAACCCTGTGTTACCTCCAGCACAAGGTGGAGAGACGGATGCAGGTTAAAGTGGTGGGGGAGTGGTAGGCCTTCTTGTGCAAAGGCAGGAAGTAGCCTTGCATGGACCATAGGCAGGGGAATACCTATGTTGTGGCACTTTAGGCTGTAGCATGGGTGGGGTGTTGAGCGATGGAGAAGCTCTTCCATGCACAAGTCCCTCCAAGAACTGAGAATGGAGATCTTCAGCCGAGGTCAGCTGCCATCACTTGGGTCACTGACCAGAGCCCAGGACGGAAGGCTCTTTGGCTAACTGGGGATGGACTGCCTGACCTGCTCTCCCTAACTGCGGTGACCATGGCAGCCAGCCATGGTGAGGAGACATGGGGTCCAGAGATAGGAAAGCCAAGGGAGGCTGGGTGGAGACCAAGGCTGCTTAATGAAGGAGGAACTTTCCTGCAGGGGCTTTACTCTGACTCCTAGGAGGTTCAGTTCGGGATCCGCTCATGCTGATGGAACCCATTCAAGCTACCCCGCCGCACCCTTCTCTCTGACATTGAAAAGTGGGAGTGGGCAAGCTGGGTGGGACTCAGTCCTCCTTCAGCCTTTCCATACAGTACCCAAACTAGCCACTGGGTGTCGCCCTTGCTCCACTGTTAGCCCCAGCGGCAGGTGCAGTGTCACGGCTGGGCAGGCTGGAAGGGGTAGTTGGAGGAGGGAAATGGGGGCTGCTCATCCCTCCAAGAGGGTTCTTTGGGATCCCAATTAGTTTCTCCACCTCCCTCACCAGCTCAAAGGTATTACAGCCTTCCCCCCCGCCTCCATATGAAGAGCTCTGGACCAGGTCCTCTCTAGAACCCCTTGTTGCCCCTCCGGACAGGGTCCCGAGCAAGGGCCGGATGCTGAAGAACAGCAGTACATTGTCACCTAATGCTGTGCTGGGGAGCAGGGCGGGTAGTACCTCCATCCTCCAGGGCTGGAGCACACCCAGGTAAGGAAGAAGGCTTCGCCGGGCTCCCTGGCGGCCAACATGCCCAGGAGGCGTAGGCCAGCCACTCCCCCAACACTTCACTGCCTAACACCTTGATGGGGCGCAGGGAAGACAGGGCGGGCTACAGGCTGCCATTGAGAATCAGAACCTACCTCCTTCTTCCCCAGCTTTAGAGGGAGACCTGCTCGCCCTGCGTCTACCAGCCCAACCCACTGCCTAGGCCCAGGGGGTTGGGATGGGAGCAGAGACCACAGACCTCCAGCAAGGAGAGCAGCACCCTCATTCAACAAACCAACTGATGCACCCAATTGGCTGCTGCCTCTTCCTTTCCCCTTACTCCCCACCCCGCCCAGCCATCTCCCCCGACCACACACACAAACACACACACACACACACTGGATTTGCCATGGCAAGGTGGGGACTCATGCGAGTGAGCTCCTTGATGGGGTGGGAAGTGGCCTCTGCAACTTGCATGCACAAGCTACTGGCCCTTCTCTCTCCCCCTTCGGGCTCCACGTGCCAGGATGAGATGGATCCGGAGAGGTACCATTTTGCTAAATCTTGATGCCGACACTTTTAATATCCATTAGTGCCGCCACGCTGCCGGAGAGCATTAGCCGAGAGATACGGATGCCTCTTTCCCCACTCCCCTCCCCTCCAACCCAACAGGGCTGCGGCATCCCCTACTGATGGCTTAAGAGGCCTTGGTTATTTTTGACACCTGTCCCCAGCCCCCCCAGTCTTGTTTCGTCTCTTGGAGAAAGGCTGGTGCCCGCCTCCTCACAGCCTGAACGTGAGCAGGAAAGGGTAGCAGGTGGGTGGCACTGTGTGTGGTGCTCCATCCCCCCGGGGTGGCTGTTATTGGCTTTCAAAGATGGCCGCAGAGCTAAGGAGGCACAGGGCTGAGGGAGCGTGAAAGGAGCTGGGCGGCAAGGCGCCCTGGGAGCAGGGGAACAGAGGGTTCAAAGGGACGGAAGGGACCGATAAGGTCACCCGAGATCACACGCTGCCGCTCCTGAGCGTGTTTGGAAGCTAGAGGATGAGCAGAGAGGTTGCACCCTAGAGACTCAGCATTCCTCCGTTCAGTCCTTATTCATTATTTGCATTGCAGGAGTGCCCACAACAGAGACACCCCCTTCCCCCACCTCAGTGCTGGACACACACATAATCAGAGACGGTCCCGGCCCTGAAGAGCTCACAAACTAAAGAAAGCCTCAAGATTAGTGTCTTCTTCTACAAATGGGGAACAAAGGAGGACGTGACTTACCCCAGGTGGCACACAGAGTCAGTGGCAAAACTGGGAATTGAACCTAGCTCTCCTAAGAGCCAGTCCAGTGCACTAATCACAGCTCAGTCATCCTTTCGTTCTGCCACTGACCTACTGCCTGGCCTTGGGCACATCACTTAACAGCTCTACACCTCAGTTTCCCCCTCTGTAAAACAGGGTTGGTCTCACAGGGGTGTAACATGAGGTTGAATTTGGGCTCTCTGGTGAAAGCTGTCAGTCACTCTCAAAAGGCCAAGTGCTCTCTTGGTGACAGGAGAGAGTCCCAGATGCATTCAGGGAGGTACCACTAGGTGCAAAGGGCCAAAAGCATGAAGCAAGGTGCTAGGACAAGTGATTAAAGGTAGCAAGGAAAGGGAAAGAGTTTGAGAGGCTCCATTTGTTCAAACAAGGGGACTAGAAGGAGGACTCTCCAGCTGGATTTTCAGCTGTCTGGCTGACTCCAAGCATCAACACACATGCTCATGCAAGGCCAAGGAGGAGTCTGAGTCAGATACGCTTCCCCAGATGTCATTCTCTTCTTCTTCCTAGGCTCATCGATGAGTCCCTCCCAAGTGGAGGGTTTTATGAAGGCACTGGGGGACCTGCAGATGCTAGAGCCGGTGCAAATGAGGCAATAACCTTCTGTCACTAGCACTCGGCTGTAGTGAGACACCCCTGTAAGGTAGGGAATAGTCCCATTCTGGGGAAACTGAGGCACAGAGTACTGGCATGACTTGCCCAGGATTACACAGGGAATCTGTGGCAGAGCTGGGACTAGAGCCCAGGGGTCCGGCTGTAACCACCCTAAGTAGGCATAAAATCCCAGGTGTGTGCGGGCCTGACGGACCCAATCCCATCATCAGAGTATCTGAGCACTTCGCTTGGCAGCAGCTGCTGGGGGTGGGGGAGAAAGTACCGTCTTTCTCCTTCAGTTCTTGGCTCCCTGACACCCCCTGACACACTGACACCGTCCACCACATTCCCAGCCCACCAGTTTGCTCCGAGAATCTTCAGCTGCCTGGTATTAGCACTGCTGCTTCCCTACTCCCCCCCTCACCCCCCAGCTGGTGACAGAGATCATACTGCCGGGCTGGTGTTACCTGTGCCCTGTCACAGGCATAATGCCATCTGGGCACTGGTAATTTTAATGGCCTGCCTGGTGTCATTTTTTCTTGGCACTGTCCTCCCACAACACCTGGGAGCCCAGCAGCAGCTGCCTCCTTGCTCAGTGTTTCTTTTCCTTTGCAGCACTTACCCAGCTGGGGGGGGGGGGGGGCTTTCCACACTCGGCTTCTCTCTGACCTCTGCTGCCTTCCTTGGCGGTGGGACCGGTATGTTTGTGCATGTGACACACAAGAGCATGCAGGCATGGGAGAGATTGGTCTGTGTCAGTATGTGAGACACAAGGAGGTGTGCGTGTGCATGTGTTTGTGTGTGTGTGTGTGATATGTAGGACTGTGGGCAGGCCGCTGTGTATCTGAGTGGCAGTGGGGCATACATGGAGGAGGACCTGCGTGGGTCAGTTACTGAATATGATCCAGCATGAATGTGTCAGAGTGTATGTGATATGGGACTACATGTGGGCCTGTGGCAGTGCAGGCCTATGAAACGGGAGAAGGTGTGGGTGTGGCAGAAAGAGATTTAGGAGAAAATGCAGCTGTCAGCACACAAGTGCAGTATAAGGGTGGGAGCACTGGATTGTCAGTGTCGATATGAAACAGGAATACAAGCCTAATTTTCAACAGTGGTGGGCACCCACGGTTCCCACTGACTTCAGATGGAGTAGCAGGAAGCCAGGACGTCTGAATACAAGCCCTCCTGTATGCGTGTGCAGTACAGGAGCCCATGTGTGTTAGAGTTTGTGCGTGTGCGTGTGCGTGTGTGTGTGTGTGTGTATGCACCAGTGTGCGTGCCCCAGGAGAATGCCTATGCCAGTGTGCATGATGTAGGAGAATGTGTGTGTATCATTGGGGAAGATAAAGGACAACGTGTGTGTTTGTGTTAGTGTGCGTTTAAATACCTGTGTGTTGCACCCATGTGCAGAAGCCTTTCTCTCTGTGAAATATAGAAATACGTGACTGAGGGTGCCGGAAAATATGCATGTGCTTGCCTGTCATATAGAGGAACATATGTGCATGTCGGTGTCATTGTGTGTGAGACGCAGTGGTGCCTGTATTTGTCAGTGCTGTGCATTTGTACTTTTAGGGTATATGCCGCTGCATGTTACTATATGCATGTGATGTAGCAGAATACGCATGTGCAATTCAGTTTGCGAGGCGTTATTAGGAGAGCATGCACGGGCATGCCTGTGTGTGATATAATACATGCATGCCAATGTGTGTATTACAGAAGTGCATGCATGGATCTATGTGTGATATCAGAGTCAAAAAATGGCACAGGAGTGCATCTGTGTATTCAGTGTGCTGGGCTATAAAGGCACATGCAGGTGTGTTTGCAACAGAGGTGCATGCACGGGTATATCAACGTGTGGTTGTGTGATCCAGAAGTCCAGTGCATGTGTGTGCATGTGTTTGATACAGGAACATGTGCCTATGTGGATGGGGGAGAGACACTAGCATGGGCTCACAATTTGGCTCATGAGACCAGATGCATGATAGTGTCAGGCGCTGATTGAACCCCAGGGTAAGGCCCTTAAAGTATATAATTTCCCATATTGGCCCTGTCTCCAAAGCACCAATGAGTTATTTTCACCTTGTTATCGCTCCCAGACCTGATGAGATGATCACTGGGAGATAAGGGCCCCGTGTGTCTGGGAGACAGGCAGAGAGAATCACAGGCTGCAACCCATCTGCACAGCATTCTTCATATCATCTCTTGGGAAAACCCTTTCAAGGGCTTGGCTGCCTGGGATCTGATAACTGGTATAAAGTCTCTTGTGAAGCCTCAGCCTCAGCCCCAGGCGGATTGCTCCCCTACCCCCAAACCACCAGCTCCCTGTTCTCAGCTGCTGAGGAGCCTTTGACGCAGTTTCAATCAGGGAAGCTGTCAGTCACCCCATTGCTGGCGCTAGATGTAGAATTGTGCATGTTCTTGAGTCAGTGCCCTTCTGAGAGGAACTTAATAGCTTGTCAGAGAGTCGGCTTCACTGCTATGGAGAAGTCAACAGCTCCAGATTGTCTATAAGGAAGGAAATTACACCCCCACTCTGGGGGCCACCCTCAAACTAATCTAAATTTCAGTCTGGGGGGGAAATGTCATTTTCTTCCCGCCAGCTGATTCTCATAGCCCATGCATCCGGATCAAGGCTAAAGTACCATGGCAGAGCCAATAGCAGGGGATGCTGCAGGTCAAGATTAAGGGTCACTGGCAGGGTTGTACTGGGAGCCAGGGATGAGAATTGCAGGGGGAGCTGAAGGCTGGCATGGAGGTGCATTAGCAGAACTGTGGGATGGCCTGGATATGAAATGGCAGGGAGCTGCAGGGCAGAGGTAAGGGGCACTGAGAAAGAGGGGTTGGGCTGTGTCTCTGGTCTGGAACAGCAGGGGATGCTGCAGAGCAGGACTGAGGGGCATGAGCAAGGGGTGGAGGGGTGTTGATGGAAGCTTCTGAAACTCTTTGCCAAGCTCTAGCTTGACGGTAGTTTTTTGTTCACCTAACGCTATAGGTGGGTGTGGTGTGGTACAGAGATAAAAGAATACACGGTCCCTGCCTTGGAGAGTTTCCAGCCTCAGCCAGCAAACTGGCCCTGATTCCCTCCTGAGGCCTGTAGGCTGTACCACACCCCAGTTAATACCACTAGAATAGTAAGAATAACAATAACAGCCCCCCATCCTCACTCTCGGTCTCTGGTTTTTCAAATGTCCTCGGAATTCATTCCAAATGTAACAATAACCGAGAGGGAGGCAAAATCAAGGACAAAACCTTTTGAAGCAAAGGCAGCGCGTTGAGGGAGGAGGAAATTACCTGCGTGATCAACCCTGCCTTTATTTCAACACACTACCGTGGGCAGGGGAAAAGGTCCCTGATCTCTCCCCCACACATATAGACAAAACATGCTCATTTACCACCGGGGGTTTCCTAAGAAAGTGGGGGAAGGCCAATACCTGCAAACACATACACAAAACAGCGTTTGAGTTAAGCACCTGTCAAAGGCAGAGAAGGACAGTGACTCTGTCCTTGAGGGACAGCGGTTGCTGGGCTCTGCTTCTCGGGCTCAGCATGGGATGAGATTAATTCCCTGTTCATTTGTCCCCCAGAGGGGCGCTTTTAGCTGCGGACAGCCCCTTCCTCTCTTGCTTTTCTCAGCCCGCCTCTTGCGAGATGCAAATGGACTCCTGGAAACATAGAGAGCCCAGAGCACCAGTCAGGCTGTTGCCGTTGTGGACTGGTGCTGCAAGCCGGACCCATTGTGCCAGGTGTGTGTCTCCCCACCGTGCTGCTGAGTCGTGACACAGGCCTGTTCAGCTGTCCTAAGATGTGGGAGACAGCTGTGACAATGGAGGCGCGCCAGCAGATTTTGGGGACAGACGAAGGAGACGTGGATGGTTCAGCGAGATTTCTCCCTTGCTCACAAAAAGCCATGGAGCCATAAATCCATGCCTCAGTGACCTCTTAATGTGGCTGATCTACTGTGTGTCTGTCCATTGTGTCTGTCTAGGCAATCTAACCTACAGGAGTCTATAATGTGATCTGCCACCCATCTGAGTGTCTCCCACCACCATGGTATCCGGGTACCAAGCAGCAGTGCTTCCGCCACTCCCCAAAAGTGACTGCATCGGGGTTTGCTGCAGCCATTCCCACTCTAGCATCCTGCCATCCTGGCCTAGGAGAGACTCCGCTCCCCCAGGAAAGGCCACAATGAATCAGTGACTCTATGACATGCCAGAGAGCACTTGCGTAGGTTACATCCATTGATGGGCTGAACACTGTGGAGAGAGATGGAGGGGACTGGTTCCTCACCCGATATCTGTAAGCATTCATGCCACTGCTCCAGCTGGCCCTTTGTGTCTCATGCTGGTAGCGAGGATATTTTTAAGTGAGCCCAATTTACCCATCCACGCCCTTTCCCTTTGAATGATCTCTCCACCCACTCAGTGGGCTCTAAAGGCATGGCACACTCTGAGTGATGACTTAAGGACACCAGGGTACGATTGTGCCAGGTTTGTAGGCTGATGACCTCTGGTGGCAATGGGGCATGGCAGGACTTTGTGCCATGATGTTGTTATGAGGACAGGGTGCTGGCCGGCTCAAGGTGTTATGGGAGCTGCGGGACATCCCGGAATGCAGGGAGACAGCGTCTGGAGGCAGTGTGAGCGTTGGGGGGACATTGGCTCCTGATGGTGTAAGTAGAATATCAACTCCCACTGTGGGAGATATGGGAGTGAGGGGTGTCAGGTTATGGTGGTCACATAAGTGCAGGAGTGGCGACTTTGGGCGGGCAATAAGGGAGCTGAGGGCATTTAGTTCTAGCCATTTCATTAACATTATGTCAACCTCAACATGAGTCAGAAATATGATGCTGTTGCAGAAAAAGCTAATGCAATTTTAGGTTGCATTAACAGAGGCATAGCATGGGAGATGATAGTACTTCTCTGCTTGGCACTGATTAGGCCTCAGCTGGAGTACTGTGTCCAATTTTGGTCACCAATGTATAGAAAGGATGGAGAGAAACTGGAAAGGACCCAGAGGCAAGCAACAAAGATGATCAAAGGGATGGAATTCAAGCCATATGAGCAAAGGCTGGAGGAACTGGGTATGTTCAGATTGGAAAAGAGGAGATTAAGGGGAGACATGATAGTGGTCTTCAAATACTTGAAAGGCTGCCATAGAAAAGATGGAGAAAAGTTGTTCTCTCTTGTCACAGAGGGCAGGACAAGAGGCCATGGGTTCACACTACAGCATAGCAGATTTACATAAATCTCAGGGAAAACTTCCTAACTGTAAAAACTTCCTAACTGGAACAGACACCTAGGGAGGCTGTGGAAGATCCTTCACTGGAGGTTTTCAAAAGGAGGCTGCATACCCATCTGTCTTGGATGGTTTAGACACAACAAATCCTGCATCTTGGCAGGGGGTTAGACTAGATGACCCTTGCAGTCCCTTCTAACCCTGTGATTCTACATGCTCATAGAATGAGACCAGCTGGAGTTACCACCCACGGTGACGATGGCAGGTTGGTTCCTTCTCCTACAAGGCCAAGTCACAGGGCAAGTGAGTGCTTAGCTATTACAGTAAGGAGGTAGGAGTTATAAAACGAGATAGATAGACAAACACTAAACAGCCCTGAATTCACATCAAGCTTAGCAATATGCTCATTTTGGCCCCTGGATTTGCAGTGACTGGCTCGATAACACAACCCCGAGAGGTGAGTAATGGGCCTCCTCATGGGATCTCTTCTTTACCCAGCCTCTGTCTCTTCCTGCAGCTTTCACCCCATTTGAGGAATGAATACAATCTTTTATGATTGAAACAACGCTGATAAGAGGCAGGTCTTCAAATTAAGAATCTGAGACTTGATTGTAGCTCTTATCATATTTTTCCATTCCTCCCCCGCCCCCATTTCGCACCAGAAAATAAATTGCTTCAATAAATTACATCTTTAATCTGCACAGGGGACTAGCGGGCTGGGCTCTCCTTCTAACGTGCTGTATGGTGAGATAATCATCCCCTTCCTCTTGCTGCATGGAGCAAAGTAATAGATTTTAAACAATTCCATTATTTGACGATTTCTGCTTTTATTAATACAAATTGCCTCCACTCGCTTTCAATTAGAGGGTTTTTATTTTCTAATAAATCCCAATCAGATTCTCTTAAAAGCCACCTAAAAATGGGGAGGATACAACAGCTTCCAGTTAAACAAGGTGCCAATGAGATACTTGTTCCTGGCCGCCCTGCATTTTTCATCCCTGTTTTTCATTATTCCTCCACACACACACACATATGCCGTCTCTCCTTCAACTCTTCCTTCCTCTCTCAGGTTCCCCTACCCCTCGCCCCACCTCATCTTAACAGAACCCACTTTCTTCTTTTCCATTGGCTTCTTTGGAATCAAATTGTGTCTCCCTGTCTCAGATAAGTAAGTCAATAAGGTTCCCATTAACTCCATTGATTGCTGCCCTTGTCCATTATTCTGACTGGGTTCCCAGGAGCTCTGCCCACCAGATTGTGGCTTTTGTGCTGTTCTGTCAAGGTCCCCTTGGATGTCCTGATGTGAGAAAACTGAAAGCTTGGAAGCCGTGTTAACTTCCAAGTGATAGGTTCCTACTGTAGTGCTGCCCGCTTGGTTTCCAGCCAATGGTTCCCTTATTTCTTGGTGGTATATTAATTATTATTAATAACAATTCCAGTAGGGCCTAGAAGCCTCACCTGAAGTCAGGGCCTCACTGTACGTATAGGGTAGAAAGAGCTTACAGAGGGTGGAAGAAAGGAAGTATCCCCATGATTTGGGGTATGTTTACACTGGAGCAGGGAGGTGTAATTTCCAGCTTGTGTAGACATACCCGTGCTAGCACTGATCAAGATAGTGTGCTAAAAATAAAAACAGTGGTGCAAGGGGCTAGCCATCCTGAGTGTGGTCCCACCTGAGACCCTTGATAAGCACTCAGGTGACTAGCCCCTCCTGGTGCTCATGCCGCTACGCTTCTATTTTTAGCACTCTAGCTTGATCCGAGCTAGCACCAGTATGTATCCTCCCGCTGGGCATGACACCTCCAGCTCCAATGTAGACGTACCTACAGATGGAGAACAGAGGCACAGACAGACTAAGTGACTTGTTCAAAGTCACCCAGGGAGTCACTGGCAGAGCTGGGAATTGAACGCATGTCTCCTGATTCCATACAGTTGGATTGCCGCCTCACCTGGAGGTCTCAGGACAGTATTAGGCTGATCAGGCCTCAGCTGGAGTATTGTGTCCAGTTCTGGGGGCCACATTTCAGGAGAGATGTGGACAAATTGGAGAAAGTCCAGAGAAGAGCAACAAAAATGATTCAAGGTCTAGAAAACATGACCTATGAGGGAAGATTGAAAAAAATGGGTTTGTTTAGTCTGGAGAAGAGAAGACTGAGAGGGGACATGATAACAGTTTTCAAGTATATAAAAGGTTGTTACAAGGAGGAGGGAGAAAAATTGTTCTTCTTAACCTCTGAGGATAGGACGAGAAGCAATGGGCTTAAACTGCAGCAAGGGAAGTTTAGGTTGGACATTAGGAAAAACTTCCTAACTGTCAGGGTGGTTAAGCACTGGAATAAATTGCCTAGGGAGGTGGTGGAATCTCCATCATTGGAGATTTTTCATAGAGGTTGGACAAACACCTGACAGGGATGGTCTAGTTAATACTTAGTCCTGCCATGAGTGCAGGGGACTGGGCTAGAAGACCTCCTGAGGTCCCTTCCAGTCCTATGATTCTATTGTTGTAAATGTCCTATGTCCCATGAGCATGGGCCATTAAAGAGCCACATGTTAATGTAGTGCACTGAGTTGGTGTCACATAATGACTGTGCCCCAGGACACACAATAGTGTCCTGCAGTGAGGCATCATCGCAACTAAAGATGCAAAACAATGTAACACAGTATCATGGTACCCTGGCTATCATGCCAGCAGGATACGAGTACTTGCCATTGATGCACTTCATGCGTTGTGCTTTATAGAATACATACGTACAGACAGAGAAACCATTCATCCCAGCCTGAAATGAAGCTGCTTCTGGGGTGGAACTTGGCAGCCAATTTGCACCACAACGGTGTGACACAGGCGACAAAGTGAAAAATGTCTCCTCCTGTCACAACTGCAGGGGCAAGATGGGTCAGCAGGATGCAATCGCCCACGCTGGCCAGGACAGGAGGGTTAAGCAGTGAGGAAGTGGGCTCTTTAGTGATCACACATAGTCAGGACGTTGGTTTTAAGCTTCCTCTGAGAGATGGCAGCACCGTGTCCCCCAAGCATCATGCTGCAGCACTGGTTCAATACTGACTTTGAGGGAAGGACTCAGCCTCCTGCGTCACCAGCCCAGGAGCGAGAGCTCACCCAGGACGACTCAGGAGGTGTTTGGCCTCTCCTCTGGGGGGGGCTGAGTCCAGACGGAGGTGCTGGGTGGGTGTTCCAGGAGGAACGTCCCTGCTGCAGGCCTCTTCCTTCTGGGCCTGCCAGGGAGCATTGCTCAGCTGCTGCTGTTCTCCCCAGAGGTTCGGCCCAGCGAGTCGGCAGCTGCTATGGCAACCAGCCTTGGCTGGTGAGAGTGAGAGAGAATGAGAGTAGGGGTGGCAGTGGGGGGGCGGGGGGGACACAGCCTGCTTTGGGGGAATTGATATGCAGAGGTCGTTCCCTGTCACCATCCTCCATCCTTAGCACACCAGCCGGCTACAGGGGACGCGTGGCTGAATGTCAGAGGCAGGGGTGAGGCAATGCTGTTGGGAGCAACACGCGTTGGGAGGGGACACAAGGCTCTCACCCACCGACGTGCCAATGTGCCATAGTGCCCGTGGCCCACACCCCAATGCACACTCACCTACATCCCCCCAATGCACACCCCACACACACACACATACGCTCCCTGAAACACATGCACCAGCTCCATGCACAGACACACACCCATCTGCACACACCCACACATCCAGAGCCACGCAGTTACATCACTCACCTACACACACATCCCTGCACACTTCCATCACCTGCAGACACACAACCCTGCACCCCTACATTACCCACATATGCAAACCCCTCCACGCACACCCATGCACTTCCATCACCTGCAGGCACACAACCCTGCACCCATACATCACCTACATACACACCCCCCCTCCACATATACCCACACACTTCCATCACCTGCAGACACACAGCCCCACCTACACATGCATCTCACACACATGCACCCTCATAAATATACTTGCTTGTACACCCAGTCCATCCACAGAAAGACATGCACACATTTACACAGACCCCCCGCCAATGTTATGCACCCAAACACCAACACAAACAGACTTACATCCCCACATCCACCTTCACTCCACCCAGCTACAGCTGCCCACGCAGACACATACACTCCCCCACTCCCCCGTAGCCCTCAGTGAGCTGGTGGAGTAGAACAGATGGCTTTAGCAATGAAAAAAACAGTCATTCACTCCCCCGGTTCCTTCCTCCACGTTCTGTTTGTTTTCGGAGCGAATCCGCCACCAGAATAAAAACCAGACAAGATGGTCTGATACAAACACCCAAGCCCTGTTCCCACCAGGTGTGAAGTCCGACACCCCCCCCCCCCCCCGCGGCACTCTCTCCTTCTGGCTCCCAATAACTTCTTTCAGCATCCCCTCTCAGATCCTGGCTGCATCTTCAGCCCTCAGCCCTGCTTCCTTGCTTGCCACGGACTTGCAGGTTAACCCTTTGCTTGCTAGAGACCAGTTAGGGCCCGGGCCCTCTGTCACATCCTGGTGCCCACCTCCAACCAAATGGAAACTCACTCCAGCAGGTACAGACACGCACCCCATCCACTCAAAGACAGGCTCCTTCTCCTGCCCTGTCCTCTGTCCCAGCTGTCGCACTGTGGAATACAACCACACAACCCCATGTCCCCCACCCTTCTGACCATTTGCTTCTCACAGCAGACAAATCCCAACATGACGAGAGGCCCTGACCCTGTCCCTCTGGAGGGATTCTCCCTGAGTAGCAGTGGGACCAGGCGCAGGCCCGATGTTCATAAGTCCTTCTAGGGGGTTTACATTTGCTGCTGCTGACAAGAGATGGCATTTTTTGTGCCAATGGGTCCACGTGAGAGAGGAGACGCCAAGCTCCCTCCAGCTGCGAGGCTGGCTGTGATGGTATTGCCTCAGGCCTCCCGTGCCTCCCTTCTTTGCATTGCTGTAGCCGATGTGGTAGTCAGGCAGGGGTTAGTGTCCAGTCTCTGTCACTGGGGCACTCCCCCTAAGCGGGGCCATCGGTGGGCAATGGGCAGCCAGACCCCCTTCTGGGGCACTTTACCCCATCAGTGGGCCTGCACCCAGGGGTTTGGCTCCTAGATCCTCCACATTTCAGCAGCTGAGCCTCAGCCTCACGCAGACATACGCCTGTGGCAGGTGAGCAGCGAGGGGCGCCTCCCCTCCATCTCTGAGCCAGGAATCGAGCAGAGCACCGCCAGGCCCAGAATTCCCATGGGGACCTAGGAAATCCCCACCCTTCTGGGAGAGGGCAGGGCTTTGTCGCCCTCTAAGTGGCTGGTCCACAAAAGAGAGTTACGGTTCCAATACTGCCATGGCCTCTAGGGCTCCATTGTTTAGCTCAAGAAGTAAAGGCTCCTGCTTTTGGCACAGAAGATTGAGGGTTCACACCCCACGGGGAGCAGCATCAGACCCCGGCAGGCCAATTAACAAATTGTGTGGCTGTTTCTGAGTCGACACCTGACGTGAGGACTCAACTCAGGGAGCCCAGGAAGTGACAAAGAGCTGGCAACCATGTGGTAGGAGCTGCCAGCTGGGGTCGCTGTCTCTATATCTTCCTGGCTGAATCATCTCGACTCGCCCTCCTCCCGCCTTAGAACATGAGGCTCTGCTTTTGCCATGTTTCCTTATATAAAGGAGAGGCAAAGCTCCATTTCATCACTGAGAAAAGGGCTGATGTGCCAGAATGCAGCCAATTAAAAACTGTGCAACAGATAAACAGTCTTTGTATTTCTAGATGGGCCGGGGGGGGGCTCTCCCCCCATGCTGTCTCTCTCCTCCCCCTCCCCATGAAGGAAACAAACCATAAAAAGAAAAACCTTCTGAGAGATGAAAAAGAATTTTTAAAAGGAAGGGTGGATAAGGAGGTAATTGATAATACAGCTGAGGCGAGGCGCGGGTGGGGGGGGTTCGGGCAACATATGGTGTGGGGGAAGAGGCGAAGGTTGGAGTCAATATTTCATAAGGAGGAAGCAGGCCGGAGCTCTGTAACCTGGGATATTTGGCAGGTAATTAACAGCTGTCAGGGCAGGGGAGCTGAGAACACAAATTTGGATTGCTCTGGAAAGCAAAGCCCTGCAGAGAGAAGGCGTGTGGGAGAGGGAGGAGAGTGAGCGAAAGGGGTTGGAAAGAGGATGCGTGGGTACATTCTGAGGAATGGGCGTTCACAGTGCACTATCGGGGGGAGTGCAAGTTAACCCTAAAGAAAGGCCTCTGTTGCCAGAGCAACAAATATACCAAACCTATTTCCACCATATATAGAGATACATACAAGGACGATACACCCTCAGTAAAGATGTCTTTCCTACACGCCTGTGGACCACGTGTTGCTAAGGAAGCACGGTGGGTGAGGAGGGGGCATCACAGGTGGTCTGCAGAGCAATGAGTAAATCAGGACAGCAAACAGGCATCCTCTGGAGCTAGGGTTGCCAACCCTCCAGGCTCGGCCTGCAGTCTCCAGGAATTAAAGATGAATCTTTAATTAAAGATTATGTCATGTGATGAAATCTCCAGGAATACATCCAACCAAAATGGGCAACCCTATCTGGAGCTGTAAGATGCTAAAAGGGGACTCGGGAGCAGTGGAGGCAGGGGGGACATCTGAGAGTAGGCATGTGAAAGGGACCCATAAGGTTGCTGGCTCAATGGTGGGCAGTGTAATGACTAGTACATGTGTGTTACTGCTGTGTAGTGGAGGGGCTCAGAACAGCTCACCTATGTGCCATAGGCCTTCCATTGCTAGCAGCTAATGGTGCTTTTCCTTCAGATCAAGTGGCAGGGGCCTGTGCTTTTGGAGCAGGAGAATCAGAGATCTGTCCCTGCTGCCACCATGAAGCTGTGGGTCGTCACAGTTTGCGGCATAGTGACACCTGGGAAGTCCTTGGTGGCCACAGCTTTGTTGGAATTTGATGTATGAGAGTCACAACCGGGCAGACAATGGGAAGGGACAGGAAAAGGAGAGTCTAAGACCTCCCATACTTAATCCTGTTGTCATGTGAACAGGAGGCCTGGAAGAGCCAGGCCCTGCCACACACGCTTAGGATCCAGGGCCCATATTTTAGCTGGTCTAGGGAGGTTCAGACAAATGATTCCAGATGAGCCTTGTCTCTGTTGCTGGTGCAGAGTCTGACCTGCCCCTCAAATTCTGCTTTGCTCCTCAAATGCCAGGGACAGGGGGAGTTGTGGTTTGGCTGCTAGAAATGAAATTGCCCATCTCCCATCAACAGGGTGGTAAGAGGGGAAGAATGGCCCCAAGCCTCCACCAGGCACCGCAGGGGAGCCCTGAGGCTGCCCCATTCACACTTGGCCACACTTTGAGGGGTTTGGGCCATGACAAAGGCCCGTGGCAGAAGCCCCCACGTGCTGCAGGGTGGCTCTGTGCTTCATTTAATCCCCCTGTCAAGCTACGCCTCTGCCCCATGGCAAGATGGGGCACTGTCGATTCCTCTCCCTCACGGACTGCTCCCTACCCCATGCACAAGCATGAGCCTCCCCATGCCTCTGACTCCCAAAGTTCTGTCTGCCCCACACTAACAGAGGGCTCTCTCTCCACCCCTCAACCTCTGGAGTCCCCCTGTGGCCCACAGTGGAGTTGGGGGAAGGGCTGTCTCTCCTATCTGTCATGCTCAGAATCCCCTAGGGAGCCCCAGAACCCTGGCTGAGAACTGCTGCACCAGACGCCACTTTCCTTTGGGAGGCTGCGTTCATAAATCAAGATCTCACTATCCTGTGCTAGGCAAGGGATTCTTACCCATCCCCTTAGCCTCGCTCAAGGAGGGCACTGTTTCTCTGCCTCTCCTCTCTAGGTCACCCTGGGAGAGATCACAAGGAGTAAATTAACATGGGGATAGGCTTTCCCCGCTGCCTCAGCAGAGCATGTGGGTGCAAGCTGGGGGTGAATGCAGAAGATCCTTCTTCCCATGGAGCAGTGCCCTCCCCCCTTCTGTTAGCTCCCCATCTCCTCTTCTCCGGAGGGACTCCCTGCAGCTGGGGACCTGGCTCAGCGGGGTATTGATTTGCCATTTACACTGAGAAATGACCATCTCCGTTTTTTCCGGCTATTTATTACCGCAATGGGTCATTATGGATAATTGTTCTCACTGTGACTCCATTTACCAGAGCAAGGTGGGGAAGGAGCCACCCATTCCAAATGACAGCAAGCTCATCAGGAGAGATGTATGGGCCTTCCTCAATGTGCAGAGATGGGGCCCATGGCAGGCTGGGCAAGGGCAAGTCCTGGTGGCACCTGCAGGAGTGAGAAGAAATAGGGAGGTAGGCTGGGAAAGGAGGGATGGAGGGAACGAAAAGCAGGGGAAAGGAGGGGAAAGCAGAGAGCTGCTGCTCATACAGCCACTCTCCTGAGCTCCTAGTCTGCAGGGTGCTGCCTATCTTTGGAGGTTCCTGCTAAACTCCTAATTCTGGCAGCTTTTGTTTTGCACTGGGCTAGTGTGACCTGACAGCCCTTTTGGTGATGTTAATAAGCCCTTCAAAGCGGAGTGGTGGCAGGGCCCCTGGGGAAGCCAGCAAGGAATTTGACTCTTTCAAACATATGCAGGAGCTGCTCTTTACCCAGCTTGTAGGCAACGGCTTTCCCAGTATGTGCCTGTGTCTCTGGTCCGTGTGTGTGTGTGTCACTGGGCACACCTGCTTCTTGGGTGGCTGGAGGAAGGTACAAAACATGTGGGAATTTTGGTCATATTTGTATGGTAGCAATGTGTGTCTCAGTTTCCCTCTGTGGTCTGTACTGCTATGGACTGAGTGTAAACAGCAGGAGACCTCCATCTCAGTGGAAGACCATGAGACAATGGAAACCCCAATGACTGAACAATTGACTTGGCTAGGTGATCCTAGCAGGACAATGGGAGGAGATGATGACAGGAAGCGTTGGTAAGAACTGGGCTCACCCAGAGAGAGAGAGCTCTCCTAGGACTAAGACAAGGGCACAGACACGGAGAAAGGAAACTAAGATGGTTTCTAGGAGCCTGGCACAAGGGAGCCCTGGCTTTGGCCAATGGGAACTTTGTCTTAACCTTTGCTTCTCTGTGCTAACCTAAGAACAATTCAGTACTCATTCTGGTTGACCAATAAACCCTACTCTGTTCTGAAAGGCTGCCTGCTGTGATGCTGAGGTGCACTGATCCCTGAAGAGGGGGAAAGTTTCTGACCAAGAGTCTATCTTCTCAGTCAGACTTGCTGGGCAGAGCTCATGGGGTGTAACTGGAGTGCTGGATCCAAGAGGCTCAGTCTCGGAGGTGCTGAGGCTACATGACCTGCCTGTAAGAAAAAGTGTGACCCCCTTGGGAGTCTGGCACTCTGAGAGACCCTCCCAAGGGATTGTTAAAAAGCCAGGGCATAGCACAGATCATTGGATCCATGGCAGAAGGTAAAGGAAGAGTGTGGACATCTGTGCGCTTCAGTGTGGAGTTGTGAACTGCTGGATTCTCACCAGCCCCAGGGAATTTGGCAGACAATCACAAAGGTGACTTGGCCATCCAGTTAAACTTCAAATTCCACAGCGAGGGCCAGAATAAGACTTATGAGGAGAGGCTGAGGGAACTGGGGTTATTTATTCTGCAGAAGAGAAGAGTGAGGGGGGATTTGATAGCAGCCTTCAACTACCTCAAGTGGGGTTCCAAAGAGGATGGAGCTTGGCTGTTCTTAGTGGTGGCAGATGACAGAAAGAGGAGTAATGGTCTCAAGTTGCAGTCGGGGAGGTCTAGGTTGGATATTAAGAAACACTATTTCACTAGGAGGGTGGTGAAGCACTGGAATGGGTTACCTAGGGAGGTGATGGAATCTCCACCCCTAGAGGTTTTTAAGCCCCGGCTTGATAAGGCCCTGGCTGGGATGATTTAGTTGGCGTTGGTCCTGCTTTGAGCAGGGGGTTGGACTAGATGACCTCCTGAGGTCCCTTCCAACCCTGATATTCTATGATTCTATGATAAGCTGACCACGGGGGGTGTGGGGGTGGCAGATTCTGGCCCCGGGGGGTGGGGGAGAAGGAGAGAAGTCAGAGAGCATGTAGGTGTACTTAGAAAAGGGGTAGATCAGTATTTAGTTCAGTATCACCTACACCCAATACACTAGTTCCACTTCCCCCATAAAACCTCTCACTTCTCAGACAAGTCCAAATTTTCTTAAGGAGGCAGGCCCCAGCCTATGCCCAGCTCTCTCCAAACTCAGCACCTTTTCCCAAAAGGTGATTGCCTGGTTTTCCCTTGGCAATTCCTTCGGCCTCCCAGTCATTTTGGGTGCTGCCTCACCACCTCTCTCTCACACATGTTCCCTGGTTTATGTACACTCCAGACCACGCCCACTCCCAGCAGCCCCTGAGAGGACTGGTTCATTGGAATCAGCTGCTCCACAGGTAATTTTTTTCCTCCTCCCATGTGACAGTTTGCACTGTTACACGGGCATGTGCCCATCTGTGCATCCATACACTGGGTTGTGTGTACACACATCTCTGTGTGTGTGTCCATGCATTGAGGTGTGTGCATGTCTGTGTGCCCACGCATTGGGGTGAGTACAGACATCCACGTGCCCATGCGCTGGAGTGTGTGCACACGTGTTGACGCGTATACACACACTGCTGTGCCCGTGCATTGAAGTGTACAGATGTGACAGAAGTGGGAAGTGTCTGTAATAGTTTTATGACCTAGCTGTAGGACCCTGTACCTATCACCTTGGTATTGCTACCCAGAACGTGCTAAAGGGTTGAAAAGCTGCCCATTAGGGAAAGCAGGAGACCACCTGAGGGTTTTTTTTGTCATGTAAGCTGTCCGGGGTGATATGAATGGACCAGGGTCACTAAGGACTGGCTGGGCCCTTATGGAGACAATGGAAAGCCCAGTGACTGACCAATTGGCACTTATCAGCAGGAGGCTCCCAGCAGGATGAACATGTGAACTGGGCATGGCTTTCCAGCAGAACACGGGGCGGGGGTGACAGGAGGCGGTGATAAGAACTGGGCTCATGGAGACACAGTGACTATCTAGTGACTACCTGGGACTAAGGCTATGGGATAGTCTACACTAGACGTGCTACAGCGGTGAAGCTGAGCCACTGCAGTGTGCCTGGTGAAGACATTCTAGGCCGGGAGGGAGTTCCCGTCAGCATAGTAAAACCACCTCCAGTGAGTGGTGGTAGCTATGTCGGCCATGACGGATTAGCCACTGGGCCAACAGGGCCTGTGCCCAGGGACTCCAGCCAAGTGGGGAGCCCCAGAAAAATGGGCGCCCCCACACCCTGACCCACTCCACCCGCCCGGCGCATCTTCATGTGTGTAAACTCTCTAGTGTAGCCATCGCATCAGACAAAGGGATAGAGAGGCCTGCTCTATATTTAACATTTAGCTCAACATAATTATGTCGCTAAGGGGTGTGAAAAATTCACACTCCATGAGTGCCAGAGCTATGCCGACCTCACCTCTGGGGTAGACCCGGCTAGGTCAGTGGAAGACTTCTGTTGGGGAGGTGACTTACCTACAGCAACAGAAAAGCCCCTTCGATCACTGTAGGACACTTCTGCACTATGGCGCTACGGCAACAAAGCTACAGCACCGTAGCTAGGCCACTGTCACACCCGGAGCGTAGACAAGCCCAGATAAAGGCAACCAAGGTGATTCCTCATTGGAGCCCTGGCATCAGCCATTATGGACTGTGTCTTAACCTTTGCAGCACTGTGCTAACCTAAGGATTTCCCACTGCTGGGTTCCAGCTAACTAATAAACCCTACTCTGTTTGGAAAAGGCTGCCTGGAATTGCTGCGGATACTACTTCGGTGGGACTCACTGGGTGATGCTCACAGTGTGAACCAGGAGCGTTGTACCCTGGAGGCTCAGTCGATGAGGCATTGAAGCTGCGTGGCCTACCCTTACAGAAAAGCGAGACCGCCTCAGGGATCAGAACACTGCAGGGGTCCTCCCAGGGGACTGCTTAAGGCCAGGGCATAGCACAGATCCTGTAAATCAGACACATCTGTGTCCATGCACAAGGAGGTGTGTACATAGCTGTGTCCATGTGGGGGTGGGGGAGTGCACACATCTGTGTCCATGCAGAGCGAGGGTTCACACATCTGTGTGCCCATGTGTTGGGGGTGTATATACCCATGTGTTGTGGACACATCTGTGTGGCTGGGTGTTGGGGGTGTATTCACCCATGCGTTGGGGGGTATACACATCTGTGTGTGCATGTTTTAGAGAGTATGTATGTTCTGGGCTACAGGTGTGCTCATGTGAGATGGGCATGTGCCTATTTGGAAGGGGATGTGCGCACCTATGTGAGCACGCAGTGGGGGGTGTATGTATATCGGGGCTGGTACATGTGTGTTTATATGTTGGCAGATGTATGGGTGACAGTGTGCGTTTGGCCTCCCTCCTGTACCAGCTGAGTGCCCGTGGAGCTGCAGGGCGGATGATGTTTGGATGGCAGCGCTGCACTCACAGATGCTGTGAATGATACAGGCCGGCTTTGGCAGTTCTCTGCCGCTCAGGATGAGACGCTTAACTCACACAGACAGCCGGCGCTGGGGGCAGCTGGCAGGGGCTGGAGGCCGACTGGTTATGACAGGGCTCTGCGAGGGGTGGTTGGGGGCTTCTGCTTGTCTGGTTTCTGCCACAGACTGGTTACCTAGCATCAGGCTAACGGGGATGTCGCCGACTCAGGCAGCTCTGAGGAGACAAGTGCAGAGCGAATTAATCGGAAGACCATCAGGAAAACCAAAGCATTAGAGAGCCAAACGCTCCCCACTCAGAACACCACTGATCCCACCTCTCCCTCTGTCACTGGCCACCTCACCCACTGCTGCTCCCTCACTTATTTCTCTGTCCCTCGCTTCTTCCACTCTCTGCCTCCTACCCCAGAGATGCTCCCTCTCCCAGAGCCCCTCTATCCACCCAGCCCCGACACTGCCAACCTCTGAGCTTGTGGCATCAGTGGGACTTGTCCCTTCACTGCTCTTCGACAGGGTCTGTGTCTACAATAGGTTTCCCCATCACTGCCCCCTACAATTCCAACTATTGCCAGATCCAGTTCAGCTCCCCTCATCACTAGCCACGGTGGGAACCCTATTAACAGGCTGCCAGGTGTCTCTGCCGTTTTCAACACCCTGCCCTGCTCTGCCTGTGCTCTGGTGTTATTCAAGGTGGGCGGAAGTATCCCTGGGGAGGAAAAGCCTGAGTGTCTATGGGCCAGAGTCTGCTGAGGAGACCCCAAGAAGGGGTGATCCTCAATGGGTGTACAGAGGGTATCAAGGACAGGAATGGGACGGGCCCAGATCATACAGCACTCCAGTTGACTGCTGGTCAGCGCAGCCCTCCTTGCGGGACTGTTGCAGCCAGCATAATTAAAAACTTTAAGTTACTTTAAGTTACACCAAGGGCCATTTTGGCTCCCAGTAGCCCCAGGGTCAGGGAAGCGGAAAGGTGGCAAAAGCTCGGCCCAGCTGAGGATCTGGCTGGCTATTGATCACACGCTTTCTGCAGGGCGTGTGGGGTGGGATTGCAAATGTTTTTGTCCTTTCTACACTAGCAGCCAAAGTCCTGTCAACACCAGGTGCAGGGGTGCGAGGGGGCTCGTTGCTAACAACCCTTGTCAGTGATGGGAATGAGGAATGGAGGGAGGGATGGAAGGAAGGGGAGAGGCGATGGAGGGGAAGGGGAAAGGCGAAGGAGGGATGGAGGCAAAGGGGGAGGAGGAATGGTAGTCAGCCATTTTTTTAGTGTAGACCTCTTCCAATCTCACCCAACCCCTTTCCCTCCAACAGTATCCCCCCTCCTCAGGCCTCCATCCTTCCCACACATTCCCTCTCTGCCGTCTCCCTCATCCCACTCTCTCCCTCTTGCTCTCTCCTTCCCTCCATGAACGAACCCTGCGACTGCTGGTCCTTTCTCATCGTGCATTTCCTAGTTTGGCGGGGCATCCAATTTCTCCTCCCCAGTGTCCCACAGACTGAGAAAGAAAGGAAAAGCAGCAGAAAGCATGACTTGTCTGGGAGAGCGGCTTTGCCAGCCATCGCCTCGTAAGCCTCGTGTCTGTCGGAGCTTTTAGTGCTGGAGTCACTTAAAACTGCTGCATGTTATCAGGTTATATTGATTAAAGGTGCAAGGAGAGGTGGTGTCCAGAAAGCTCTGACGGAGGATTCCACTGGTCCTTGCCGACGGCAGAGTCCCTCCCTCGGTCTTTATTCTGCTTCCTCTCTTTGCCACCGCTGCCTTGTCTCTTTAAATAAGGAGTAAGTGCTGTCCAGGTTAGTGCCTGGAATAGTCAGAGCCCTTCCTCAGGGAGACCCAGATGGGGTTACGCTCATGTTCAAAACTGTTCAATAAAGAGGGGGCAAAGGTAGAAACAGTGCACGAGGGCTCACTGGGAAGGGATTTATGTGCCACCTCCCTCTCTGGGCAGCAATCAATGCCCTGTCATTGTGCCAGGGAAGGTTTTGACCCCACTGCAGCCAATGGGACCAGATGGTAACCCTCCGTCAGAGCTCACTGGATCCTTCCTCTTTGGTACATTTCAGGGATTTCTGCCTGATTAGATTTCATTGCTTTTTTGTTTCTGCACTCCTAATGGCAAAACTTCAGTATCGCTCTCTGATAATGTGAGATGCTATTTTCCTTGTGTTTTCCATTTCCTTCTGCTCTGGGATCAGACACTGCCATTTTTAGACTCTACCTGTTCCCTGGGTCTGGTCAAGGAGAAGGTTGAAATTGCCAAGCTGCAGTGTCCCTTGGTATTCCAGTCCTGCTCTCCTCCTTCCCCACTGCCCCCCTCCCACACCTCCCTGCCAGTTCATCTCACTCCCAACTTAGCGGCACCACCTTCTATCCCTGGACCCAAATCCCTGCTCTGCCAATGCCCCTCAATCCCCACCTGAAGCAGTCCCCACCCCCACTCACTTCCAGGCTTCTTCTGTGTCGTAAGTTTTTCAATGTAAGCTTCTGCTATCTCTTCCCTGTTAACGTCCCCTTTGCAAAATCCCCCCAGCCCTTGCATCATCGTTCTCACAGGTGCAGAACTAATTGGTGATCAAGATCACTAGTCACATTTCCCGCCTCGTTTCCACTGTGTATACAGGGGTCACAGACCTGAGCGTCATGTGGCAGCTGCCACCCACATTCCCCAGGAGACCTAGCCCCCACATCCCAAACACGGGTAGGAGCAGGAGACTGGATGTGCTGAGCTGTCCCAGAACCAGAGGCCAATGTGGTGGCTTGGGGTGGGGGGGTTTCAGAGGCTTTAAATTAGGGGCAGGCCCAGTCCCCAAGGCTGTTCTAATTTAACCCAAGGGCTGTTCAGGCAACAGGAGTCCAGGTTTGCCCCCTTTTGACTGGCCGTACCCCACTATTTTGGGGGACTCCTCTACTGATTGGTTTAAGATTTCTTTGTGTCACCAGACTAGCCTTAACACACTGGAGAATCCAGGCCAGGGTGTTTAGTCTAGTGGCCAAGAGGTCCCAGCTGGTAGCCAGGTTTCCTTTGGCTTAACAAAGGTTCACAAAGGCTGGTTGTGACCCTAAGAACCCCACAATGTCAACTGGCAAAGGGGTCATTGTTCAAGAACAGCAACTTCTGTCAGGCCTGACAAACTCACTACACCTAGCACCCCACTTCATAGCATTTATCCATAAAGAATGCTATATGAGATCTGGAACAAAAACCAGGATCACAATAGTAATTAATAGCGTTCTGAAACATACATACTGACACACTGCAAGAAGACATGTGTAGATATGCTGGGAAATGTGTTTTAAAGTCTGAATCAAGGCAGGGCTGACCAAAAAAAGTCTGCCAAATAGAGGCTGTGTATTCACCTGTCCACTTCGGTTCACATGTAAATTACGCATTGCAAGTCAACACAATGGATGCCCTGAAGTCAACATGAAGCTGGGAAATCAATATGGGGTCAGCACATCAAAGAATGAATCCCAGGAATCATCCTGACCCTGGTCAAGCAATGAATTTGGGAGTACATAAGGGAAAGGCAAAAAGCCCCCCCTTTATCCTGGACCGAGGAAGCAAAAAGGACAGCATTTTAGCACTCAGGAAAGCGGGATCCTAGCCTAACCAAAAGAAGGCTGAGGGAAGATATGATTGCTCTCTATAAATATATCAGAGGGATAAATACCGGAGAGGGAGAGGAATTATTTAAGGCTCAGTACCAATGTGGACACAAGAACAAATGGATATAAACTGGCCATCGGGAAGTTTAGACTTGAAATTAGGCGAAGGTTTCTAACCATCAGAGGAGTGAAGTTCTGGAGCAGCTTTCCAAGGGAAGCAGTGGGGGCAAAAGACATATCTGGCTTCAAGATTAAACTCAATAAGTTTATGGAGGAGATGGTATGATGGGATAACATGATTTTGGCAATTAATTGATCTTTAACTATTCATGGTAAATAGGCCCAATGGCCTGTGATGGGATGTTAGATGGGGTGGGATCTGAGTTACTACAGAGAATTCTTTCCTGGGTATCTGGCTGGTGAATCTTGCCCACATGCTCAGGGTTCAGCTGATCACCATATATATATCTTGGGTCGGGAAGGAATTTTCCTCCAGGGGAAATTGGAAGAGGCCCTAGGGGGTTTTCGCCTTCCTCTGCAGCATGGGGCACGGGTCACTTGCTGGAGGATTCTCTGCACCTTGAAGTCTTTAAACCATGATTTAAAGAAGTCTTTAAACCATGATTTGAGGACTTCAATAGCTCAGACATAGGCGACAGGTTTATTGCAGGAGTGGGTGGGTGAGATTCTATGGCGTGCATTGTGCAGGAGGTCAGACTAGATGATCGTAATGGTCCCTTATGACCTTAATATCTATGCGTCTATGTTGGTTGGAGATGCCGGGAGATTACCTTAGGTGAGATAAACTACTTTAGACAATGGTTGAGCCTCTTAAGTTTAGACTCTAGGAAGCACATTATTCTTTTGTTTTATATGGAACCATTCTGTTTCCATTATCCTGATTCACTAATCCCTTGAAACTTCGAGTCTCAACTCTTTGTTACTAAACTTATTTTTCTTTTCACTACAAACATATTTCAGTGCAGTGGCTTAAACAAAATGCTGCTGCTGGATTGAAATCCGTCTAGGCGGTGGGTCCATTCTCCCTTTGGGGACAGCAGGCCTGGTAGTTCTGAGCGTGTCTGGTGAAGGGGTCTGGACACTGCAGGGACCCCTCCAGGGACTCAGGGCCTGGGGTGTGCCTATCCCCTGAGCAAGTGAGGTCTGTGGGGGCCAAGAAGGCAGTGCTTGTGTTGCCAGGGGCTGGTGGTTTCAAGGAGTTGGGCTATTGCAGGCGCAGACAGGACTGCCTCACGCTACAGGCAGGTAGTGGTGAAGTGCCTCACAACCCTGGGGAGTGTCACACTGGCAATGTGTCCCCACTGTCACCCATCTCTCCTCCTGATTCTCCAGCTGTCAAGGCCCACGTGTGGGACACAGCCTATGCCGAAGGCCCAGCTTGAGGGACACACCACTGTCGCCCAGGAAGGAAATGTATCATACCAGGGGGCCCATTGCTTTTGTTGCCGGCACCCAGTGCCGAGAGGCTGAACAACAGCTTGAGTGGTTCGTTACCCGGTGTGCTACACCCAATAATCACAACGGGGTGGAGAAGCAGAAAAGTTTATTTGCAGCTGCAAAAAGGTACAGGGAGAATAAAATCTCAAATCCTGCACAACAGAGCAGGAAGTTACACAGGCTTTTATACATCCTTTTTCCCAGCATACTTATCCAATAGCAAGCTGCTCCAAGTATCCATATAGCCAGCCAATCCAGTTCCCAGCTAGTTCCCTGATTCTCTGTATCATTTGTTAAACTATACATAAAGCTGCTTTATTCAGCATTGTTCTTCCATATCTCCCCTGTTTGGCCTTGCTTAGTTTCAGGCAGTCTGACTCTGCAACATACTGTTGCAGATTCTCAGCATAACTGCTGTGTGTGCCTCCAGGCGGGGGGGCCAAGGACACTTGGGCCTAGCACACAGAGCTGCTGCGAGTGCCTCCAGGCGGGGGGGGGGGGGGCAAGGACACCGGGGCCTAGTGCGAGGGGCTTCATCGACACTCGTGGTCTTCCATCCCCTCGAGTTACCTAGTGGCCATGCCCCAGTGTTCCCAACACTTTCATGTCAGTGACACTCTACAGCCTCCACTCCAGGAGTGTCTATTTCTGGTGTAAATCATTTCCCACATCAACAGGGAGGGGGAAACCAAATCTGTGTGGGACATGGCGTACTTCGTGTCTAAAACGAGCCACCGCCTTCAAAAAGAGGAACGTTGGAGAGGTGTGTGAACCCAACACGCTCAACAGTGTCTAGGAGACGCTCTGGCTGGGCTGTTCAGAGGGGCCTACAGGATTCAGGTGCTCAGTTCCCACTGAAAATCAATTCCACTGACAAACCTTGCCCAATTTTCCAGAACCACTCAGGGCCGGCAGGCCACAATCCATTAGTGACTTGCTGCCTCCACTGGGGAAGTATGGTGGGAGAGAGAGAGAAGGGTGTGCTGCACTGTTACTCCTGGCTGGCACCCATGCCTTTTGTGCCTCAGAACAAGGGGAGAAATCTGGGGATCCTGCAGGGGGCACCGGGATATGTGGGAGGAGAATCAGTAAACACAGGAATCAACATACATCCTTGGTGCTTCAAGGGATTCTCACTGAGGCTTCTGATGGAACCGGAGGTAGTGGGCGAGGTCAGGGATATGTAGGATTCCTAACGCCACATGTCTTTAGCTAGCTGGGATTGATCCGATATATGCAATGGATGGGCAGGCTAAACAGAGCCGATAGGTACACAAGCAGATAGCTAGGAAGGATGAGGAAGTCAGACGATCCTGGGGAGGGGTGGCTAGCCATATCATTCCTCCCGCAATGGACCCCACTGACAGGCTCCTATGGGCTGTGTGGCACTATGGCATTTCTAAACACTGGCAGCGTTGATGAGTGTTTGCCACCCGGAAAGAAAGTGCAAGGAAGGAGGAGAGGGGAAGAGTGGAGAGGGGGACTGCCCGGGGAGCGGTGACTTCGAACAGCTGCTGCCCCCCTGTTCACTCTGCCTAGGTTCTGGGTGCGGAATAGCGGGACACACCTGAATGCAGAGCCAAAACCAAGCCACTCAGGTTAAATCTACACAGGAGCTGGGAGGTATAACTGCCCGCTCCAGCAGACACCCTGGTGTGAGTTCTGATCCAGATAGCACACTAAAAATAGCAGTGCAGCCAGGATAGTGCAAGCGGCGGGAGGGCCTAGGACCCCTCGTAGGATCCCACACAAACCTATGGGGTACTTACTCGGGCAGTTAGCCCTCCCAATGCTCGTGCTGCTGCAGTCGTTATTTTTAGCATGTCAGCTCAATTAGAGCAAGTGCGGGTATGTCTCCTCAAGCTGGAATGACAATCCCCATGTCGGTGTGGCCATACTCCCATATGTGGATACTCCCTGCCAGAGAGATAGGAGAGCAATAAAGTTCCCTTTCTGTCCCGCACATCTCTGCATGTCCCTATGCTGTGGCTCTGGGGTCAAACAGGCTCCCAGAGGTGCCTGCAGCCACTCCCTGCTCTACCTCTGGCTGCTTAGAAAGCCTCCAGGACTCCTGGCTTTCTGGAGGTGTCTGAGAATCCGAAACTCCAGCCCTGCACTTGAACATTCCCCCTCCTTTGTTTTCAGGATGTTCAACCTTGAATTTCCTCAACTATGCGGCAGGCGTTCAGTGGCCCAAGCCCTGACCTCCTCCATCTTCTCTCTGCTGAACGATCATATCTCTTTAACCAACTCGACGGAGCGCTGACTCTGAGGCAGGTGCTATAGGGAATGGGGCTGGAGCGCTGGCTGGGTGGGGAGTTGCTGGAGGGAATGGGGTATGAGCACTGGCTGGGGGGGGAAGGTCGCTGTTGGAAACGGGGCAGGAGCGCTGGCTGGAGGGGGGGGTCATTGTAGACCAAGGGTTTCTCAAACTGGGGGTCAGGACCCCTCAGGGGGTCGCAAGGTTATTACATGGGGGGGGTCACAAGCTGTCAGCCACCACCCCGACTCCCCTTTGCATCCAGCATTTATAATGATTTTAAATATGTTTAAAAGTGCTTTTGAATTTATAAGGGGCATCGCACTCAGAGGCTTGCTATGTGAAAGAGGTCACCAGTACAAAATTTTGAGAATCACTGTAAACGTAGACAATGGGATGGGAGCGCTGGCTGTGGGCGGGTCCCTGTAGACAGTGGGGCGGGAGTACTGGCTGGAGGGGAAGTCATTCTAGTTCACAATATGGAATCTCCACATATGGCCCCCGCTCCCATACCTCACGCTCCCCAGAGCTGTCAGAGGCCCTGCCGCAATCATGCCTTGTGCGCTGCACCGTGCGAAATCTCCATATCATTCCAAGTGGGTGCCTCCCCTTCCCCTTCGGCCATGTGCAATCGGCGCCGCGCACAGACGGTATAGGCTGACTCACTCCTCTTTATGTCACGGCTCGGGCTGCCTGGTCCATCTCCCCTGCTATAAATTTGATGAAGAGAGAACCAGAATTACCTCCCCTCCACTCCTCCTGCAAAGCCCGACTCATTTCCCCCAGTCAAAGGCGAGACCATTTGGCTTCTGTCTCTCCCTCTCTCCATCTCCAGGCCCCCCACCCCCACCCCTGTGCTATATTTTCTCTTCTAATGAGGACAACACCTGCTTCCCAACCGCGTTTCAATACCCCAGCAACCTTTCCCCATGCGTGTGAAACATTGCAATTGGAGCAGGGATCTGGGGAGAGATGGGGGGCTACCACAGTCTGCAGGATACTGCGGCATCTCAGGTGCCCCGTGCACGCACACGTCCAACACCCCTCCTCCTCTCCCCTCCCGCCACCCTGCAGCCCGGTCTGGAGCAAGCCTGCAATGAATTCCAGCACATGGAGGAAATAGGGAAAGGGAAAGAGAGAAAGGGAAGCTTTGTAACTAGCTTCCTGGGGAATGAGAGAGGTGGGGGAATTGGGGGTGGTTGGATCAAGGTGGGGGCAAACAGCACCAAGACAGGACTGAAGGAATAACAATGAGCTGGCCAAATCTGCGGGATACAGCAGCCTAGGAATGAGAGGTGGCTCGGTGGAGGCAGTGGTGAGCCCCATATGGCTCCACGAAGGAGTCTCATGGCTGGAGATGGAACCTGGGGTTAAGTTGCTGTGGGACTGGATATGAAGGGCTCAACTGCCTGGATGCAAAGCTCTAATAGTCCCACTGCCCCCAGCCTCCTGTGTCCAGTATAATCACCTACCTAGTAATATATAACACTCATGGTGCTCCATCTATCCCTCCCAGGCTGTTGTGCAGAGGGTGATGCCTCCTTATAACACATAGGGCCAGGTTTAGAACCCATCCAATTTAGGGGAGGCAGATTCAGGGTAAGCATCATATCTGCACATCTTGTGCCATCCTTATGGGAGATTCTGCATCTCCTCCACCTACCCCATCCATCTGTCCCCACTGAGGGAGTGCCATGCCCCTAGTCCCAGCCCATGGTTTGATGAGGCCATACTGCGGGCCAGAGCCTCTCGATCCTCTAGAAGAGAGGGGCAAGGAGACATGATTCAGTGTATGGATCACCCGTCAGGAGATGATGGGGTCACCGTTGCTAGAGGTGTCCCCAAAGAATCTGGGCAAAGCTAGGTTCTGAGGGCCAGCGGGGAAGCCTGAGGCAGAGCATTCATGGGAGTGGCATCAAGGTACATCAGTCCAGCAGTGAGCACCTGTCCAAAGAGAAACCTGGATCTTTCACTCATGCAGCACTCAAGGCAGCAGCTGCACAGCTGAACCTGGTGAGAGCGCAGGGAGAGACAGGCAGAGAGAGAATGATTGTGAGGGAGAGAGAGACAGAGGGAAGAAGACAGAGGGATGGAGAGACAGGCGGAAGGACATGCTGAGGGATGAAGTGACAGAAAGGCAGAGGGAGACAGAGAAGATGTAGTAAGTGAGCTAAGCAGAGAGTGGGGGAAGAAATGAAGAGAGAGGCAGTGAGTGAGGGCTGGTGTCATTGGCGGGGACTCTGTTAGGTTGCAATATAAATGGAAATTCTCTCCGAGCCGGATCAATGCGGCATTGGCAAATGAAACAAGGAGGCTGTAGAAACAAACAAAAACAAGAGAGCCAGGGCAGCCTAGCTAATCCCTTCCCAAGACCCCTCAGATAGCTTTGCCTCATTCAATTAGTGTAGCCTGTCGGGCTGAGTCAGTGCTGTCAGGGTGTGGGACACTGGCTGCAGATCATTTGAAGGGGGGGCAGATCATTGTCTCCTTTGCTCTCCTTATCGGTAGATCAGCGCATCCATCTACTGGGCTCCCTCTTCCTTTCTCCTTTTCCTGTCCCCCTCTTTCTTTGGTCACTGGCTGGCCAGTTCTGGTAACTATGACAATCCTGCTAGGCCTTACCCCTGCCCGCTTCAGCTGCTGCCCCTCCCCTACCTTCCACAGAATCTGTTATGCTGTGTTGGCGTTTCTAAATGGCTCCCTGGGGGCCCAAGAAATACACTAATGGCCCCTGGAGCTGTAGCCACTAATTATTATCCCTCAGTAATAGAATTAGTCCTTCCTCAACGGGTCCCCGTGGAGATGGAGAGGCCGGGCCCAATCGTTGCTCATGACACACAGAGTATGTTGCTGTCTAAAGACCAGGCGGTGCCTTGAGAGGAGCTGTAGTCAGTAGGATTGGTTGTGTACATGTGGGGGGGTGGATGGGAAGAAGATCCCTTCCAGTCTAGATAAGCTGACATAGCCCCTGGAAGACCTCTACATATCCCCAGGGGTACGTATATCCCCGGTTGAGAACCACTGGTCTAGGGCAGTGGTCTCCAAAGTGGGGTGCGCAAGACCACCCCTGGGGGTGTGCGGCAGGAGGAGCGCCGCCGAAGAAGCACCACCGGCACAGCGGCGGCCGCTCGGCCCTCCCCGCTCCGTCTTGGGCAGCGCGCCGGCGGCCGCTCTTTTTTTTGTTGTTGCTTCCCTAGAGCCAGCCCTGGGGGTGCGCGATCCAAAACGTTTGGAGACCCCTGCTCTAGAGGACCATGGTCCCCAGGTGATCTGGACCCTCACATCCTGCAGCACATTCACCACCTGATCTTGAAACTTGATCATGACTTTTTTCTTCTTCTCTCCTCGAGCTCTCTTTCCCCCTCCATCTACTCTTGCCCAATCCCCAGCACTCCCCTCTCTTCTAGCTTCACTCCCTGTTCAGCCTCCTCTGGGCTTTTCATCTCCTCTGTCCCACTCCCAAAATCACCTTTAAGCCCTTTCTCCTCCAGGCCTCCCAGCTCTTCCCTTTCCACTCAGCCCCATTCCTACTTCCAGGGCCACCTCTAGGCCTCCCCTCATCTCCTTTAGCCTCACTCCCCCAACCTTTCATTTTCTCTAGCTCCCTGTCTTCCATTATCTCCCATCTCCTGCCTGCAACTAATGGTGCTGGAGCAGGAGTTTATTGCATGGAACAGGGTGTGACGGTCATATGCCCTTGTCTCTCACACTCTCTAGCTTCATTAGCTGCTCATTCCTATAGGTGCAATCCTAGGGGAAAGAGGCATGGCTGAAGGAAAGCCATCACTGTGGCATTAGGGAAGTGGGTCTCACAAAGTTTTAGCCACCGTCACCTTTTCCCTAGGCTACAGCAAATTTGCACCTAGGCCTCTGGCAATGTAAGTCCCAGAGCTGGAATGCTGAGAGGGATAGGAGTCTCTGCTTCCCTGTAGAAGGGAATGGGGGAGTCTAGCTATTGGCAGGTTTTATTTCCATATATGAAAATGCTGCTTACCCATCATTCCAGAGGGCACGGGAGAGGACACGCCTTTAGCAGGGAGGTGTATGTTTTATTGGCGAAAGGATCCCCTCAGCCTAGGGTTGAGCCCAGCTCCAATTGCCGCCGTTACCACCTGGCAGAAGGGTTACATCAAAGTGAGGCCACACCAGTGAGAGTGAGGCAGCCTGCATGTCACCCCGATGGCACAGCCTGCATGATGTGCCCTGTGGAGTGAGACCCAGAGGATTCCCTCCCTGTGCCACTTCAGCCCAATAGCACCAATTTCACAGCCACAAGGCCTTTGTTTGCAGAAAGTCAAGGGAGATAACGGGGCAGGCATGAGCAAGGTTAGATGGAGTGGGCTTCCCCTGGCCAGGGACATGGATGCAGTGCCATGCTGAGGGAGCAAAGGCTGGTCAAAGGGAGAGGGGATCTGAGGGGGATTCATGTTAAGTGGCTGTGCAAGCTCTATCCTGCCTTAGGTAATCAAGCACCAGTCTCCCAAGTACAGTAGGATTTATTTCCGGGTGTCTGTAAATTGAACTCCACTCTCCCTAACGTAACAGGATCCACCTCTTGGTGTGCAGGGATTGAACCCCAGTCTCCCCTGTGCAGTAGCATCTATACTTCAGTCCCTAGGAATCAGCCCCCCGTCTCTTCGATGCTATAAATCTCTGCCCACAACCTGGAGGTCAAGTCCCAGTCTCTCCAGTGAAGTAGGAGCTCAGTCAGGAACCAAATTCCAGTTTGCCCACTTTGGCAGAAGCCCTACCAAGCCCTGGGAATCGAACCCCGGTGTATCTCCCCAGCCCTGCCAGCTGCCTCTCCGCAGAAGATCAGAACAGATTTCAGTGACTTTGGAGCTGTTTGTTTCTCTCTTGATTTTTCACAAGTGATTATGAGAGTCAGAATTTGTCACCCACACAATGAAAGGAAAATGAACCTTTAATCACAGAAACGCTGATCGACCAGCTGAGACAGAGAGGACGGGGGGAAGAGGGGGGAGGACAGAGCAGGGAGAAGAAGGGCAAGAAAGAGAGAGAGCAGAGAAGAGAAAATGAAACAGACAGCAAAGAAATGATACAGGGACGGGGCGGGGGGGAGTATAAAAAAGATCGAAATGGAGACAAGCAGAAAGGAAAGAGAAGGAATATAGTAAAAAGTGGACCAGATAAATAGATAGAATAAAGGCGAGAGAGAAGACAGTGCATAACATCTTGAGATGGAGCAGACGGAGTCAGTCATCATGTCCCTTCTGTTCCCCGACCTGGCCCAGCCCCCCTCTTGGCCCAGCTCAGGACTGGTCCCTGCAGCATATTTGTCAGTGCTGTCCCATCCGGTTTTAAATGCCCCATCCCTCCCCTGGCAGTTGTTCCTCCGGCTAACTTCTCCCTCGGGCAGGTGGTTCTTACTGCCCTTTAGCCTAGATGACTTCCCTGCCTGAACCCCCTCCCCCAGATACAGCCCCTACCCCCTGCACTGCCCTAAATAATCCCCCTCCCTCCTTGTTGTTCTCATCCCTCAGATGTGTAGATAGTTATCACACATGCTCTTAGTCAGCACTTAGCTGAGCTAAACATATTTAGCTCTTAATCTTCCCTGGCAAATCAGCCCCCCTCCATCCCCAATTTTGTTGCTCTTCCCAGAATGCTCTCCAGTTTCTCTCTGGTTCAGTTAATCAGTTGTCCAGCCATGCAGAGCCCTCTAAAGAGGGGCTCTCAGCTCCCTGCTCCGGGACCACGATGCTTGTGCACAGGCAGCCCCAAAACGGCAGCCGAATTATTGTGCCATCTAATTTGACATCCACAGCGTTGCCAATTCGGGAGATTGTAGCACATTCGCAATCTTTGTTGTTCTCCTCCAAGCCCCAAGCGCCCAGAGTCAGATGATTAGGTGAGACTCTCAGCTTTCAGTAAAGAATAGAAGTACCTTTTCTAGCCCTTTGATTTGCAGAGAGAAGCTTGAAAATGTGATCAGTGTGTAGTGCAGAGGCTTAGAGACCAGGAAAGGAAATATAAAGAACCCCAGATGTATTATTACTTTTTAAAATATCATGATTTTAAGCAAATCCCTTTTTTCTCCCCTTGTGGGGGGAGGAGAGAAGAATTACATGAATTTTGAGCATTTAGGGTTGGCATTACTGCCTCTGGTATCACCTTAGGCCTCTTTAGATCTGCCCTCTATACACTGCTCCATGGCATATGTTCAAGCTGTTCTGCCCCCAATACAGTCCCCTATTTCTGCTCCAAGCACAGGGATGGAGCACAGCTGCCAACTTTCATGTGGTAAATAAGCACCGTGACTTTCACAATAAACCAAAAAATCAAGCTAATCCCATTTCAAAACAAGACCGAAACAAGCCAATCCCTAAGAACCCCAACACTCTATGTCAGTGGTTTTCAAACTTTTTTTCTGGGGACCCAGTTGAAGAAAATTGTTGATGCCCGTGACCCAACGAAGCTGGAAATGAGGGATTTGGGGTATGGGAGTGGCTCAGGGCTGGAGCAGAGGGTTGGGGTGCAGGGTGAGGGCTGTGGTGCAGGATCTGGGGTGGGGCCAGGGATGAGGAGTTTGGGATGTAGAAGGGGCTCTGGGTTTGGGGGGGCTCAGGGTTGTGGGCTGGGGGTCAGGGATGAGGGGTTTGGGATACAGGCCGGGGTTCCAGGTTTGGGAGGGACTCAGGGCTGGGGTACGGGGCTAGGGCATGGACTTATCTCTGGCGGCTCCCAGTCAGCGGCGCAGCTGGGGTGCAGAGGCAGGCTTCCCACCTGTCCTGGCACTGTGGACTGCACTGCACCACAGAAGCAGCCAGCAGCAGGTCCGGCTCCTAGGCGGAGGTGTGCAAGCGGCTTCGTGTGACTCACCTGTAGGCACCGCACCCCCACCCGAGTTCCCATTGGCTGGAGCGTGGAGCTGGTGCTTGGGGCGGGGTCAGCACAAGGAGCCCCGTGGCACCCTCCCCTCCCCCAGAAGCAGGACCAGCTGCTGGCCGCTTCTGGTGCCCAGTGTGGTGTCGGAAAAGGTAGGCACTAGCCTGCCTTAGCTGGGCAGCTCCGGCGACAGCACGTTTTACGTCCCGGTCGGCGGTGCTGACCAGAGCAAGGCAACCCAGTGCCTGACATGCCGTGACCCAGTCCTGGGTCGTGACCCACGGTTTGAAAAACACTGCTCTGTGAGACTAGATCCCCCTGGCTTGCCGTCTGGGACTGTGGTGGGCCCACTGTGCACCCCTGACTCTCTCCCCCCTTACCTCTGCTTGCCAGGAGCCAATCAGAAAAAAAAAAAAAAAGAAGCAACAAGCCAAAAACTAGCCAACAAGCAACTCACAAGCCAATTAAGCCAAAAACAAGCCCAATTTCTGCATTTTTTTCGCGGGTTTGGCACATCTGGGATGAAGCAAATCGGTATCAGGGCCTGAGACAGGGAGCCAAACAGAGAAAGGGCTGGAGAGAAAAGAGGAGAGTGAGAGGCAGAGATGGAGGAGGGGAGTGGGACAGTGGGGAGGGCGATGGAGGAGATTTCTCCCCCCGCCCCGACAACAGTGCTTACAGTAGTTGAGGCTGTACTGACTCATTTGTCAGTGCTGTGGAAGACAGTAGCACATGGGTGGGGGGTGGACGGTCCCAGTCCTACTGCAAGCAGCTGAGGAGACTGGGAAAGCAATGAAGTTGATAATGAACTGTCATGGCATGAAGGGGCCGTGCCTCTGAGACACGAAGGGGACACATGAGCCAGCTGCTCCCCCTCTCCTTCATTCTGCTTCTCCTCCACAGAGCCAATCTCAGTGCTCCTGCTATGTTTCTCTCCCTTCAGAGTGGCTGCTTGGAAAGTTCATGATGAAGAGAATTGATCTTGGAGCTGGGATTCATTTTCAGAGCAGGGAGATAATTGCTCGGGGAAAATCCCAAGAGCCAGGGCTTGCTTTTCCTCTCACCTAGCCTGGGGCCCGCCAGAGTCCAACAATCAGGTCCACTGCATTACTCAATCTCTGTGTAACCTCAACAGCTTCAATAGCCTCAACAGCAGGATGCAACACAGAGACACTAACAAACACACCAAGGAGGCACACTCAGACCCCAGGCCCAGACATAGAGAATGCATACATCTACACAACAAAAACGCATAGCAGCATGTCATGGAGCAAACATACACACTGAAACCCGGCACAAAGATGAACACAACTAACCCTCAATCCAGACACACACACAGCACACACACAGAGACTCAGCACACAGACAGAATGCAATCACACATAACAATGCAACACCCAGAGCACACATTCTCTGAAACCCCATGCAAACACCCTGTGCTAACACCCGGAACAAATCCCCTGATACTCAGCAGGCCATCACAGAATAAAAACACAACCTACACAGGTGCAACACAAACACCAACACGCAAAGAGCAAACACATATCTGCACAACATAGAAAGTAAACACAAGTTCACGCACACTACAACCCAAACCACAACACAGTACAGATCATCAGAATGCATTCTAACACAGCACAATCATACACACATGACGCAAACACGAGGCAGCAGCACTACACACGCACTGACCCAACACACAACTACATTGGCAGGGCAAGGGTAGGCTCCATTGTGAAGAGCAGTGTGATAGTGACTGTAGAGGTATTTAATGATTGCTGCAGGGCTCGAATTACTGTTTTGTTCATCCAAGGAGCGAAGTCCCATAAGATGTCAGCTGAAGCACTTGTCTTGGGCCCTCATTTAGACCCCAGTTATGCTTATCATATGCAGCTCTCTCCTCCCCAGGTTCACCACTTCTGTCTCTTTGTCTAGCCCATCCTTTCATTTATTCCTCTCACTTAGTTAGTCTCAGGTGAGACAACATATGACTAAGCCAGACACTGAATCCCTCTCTTTTCTAAAGCCACCAGCCCTCTCTCCCCTCAATGCCCTCAACCTGTGTGTGAGGGGGGAGGATTAGCCACAAGCAGCCATCAGAGAACTTGAGCTGCCCATCCACCTCTTTTGCTGGCCAGAGGCAAGTGGATGGAGGAGATGGGCAAGTGCAGAGAAGGATGGCAAGAAAATCACTCCCAACTCCCACTTGCTCCCCATTGAAGTCAAAGGGAGCTTTGCTGTGCCTACTTCAATAAAAGCAGGAGCAGGACCCTAATTAGGAGCACGGCCTGACAATGCTAAACCATGGGTGCCCGGGGGCTTGAGGAGAGCGAGCCTGCCAAAGGATCCGTTTCATTAAGGTGAAGAATAGCAAAGAGCCCTTCCTGAACTGACATCCATCTGTCAGTGGAGCCTGCATGCAGAGACAGAGCTGACAGGGGCCCCAAGGAGAATCTCATTAGGAAGGTTCGAAGGAGCCTCCTGGCAAGAGAAATTGGCCTTGTTTTCCATCTGCAGGGGGCCTCTTGTGCCTGGTCAGTTTGTTCCCTTGCCCCGGTGGACAGGTAATACCGACGGAAGTCACGGGCACAGAAACGCAACCAAGGAGCGAGGAGCGTTGAGCTGGCTGGGACGCCGTGGGTGGGAATCAGAGGGAGACATTCCAAGGGTGCCCCAGGCCTGGCTCTGAGCAGACAGACTGGGCAGTGGTCTAGGGCAGAAAAATATGTGAGGCTGTCAGCTCCCCAGTGACAGTTTGTGCCATGAGTCCGGGCCACTGCGGGTGGACTTTGGCCCTGACAGCAGCCCCCAGTGCTGGCCAGCCAGAGATAGCTCTTTGCTCTCTGCTTGCGTGGGATGGGTATGTTCAGCATCCACAAGGCGTGTGTTGGCTCCGGGAGGTTTTTATACAGGTCTCCAGTTGGTTGGATCAGTCCAAAGCCCAGCATGGGGTGGATGGGATAGGTTGTGTGCTTGTTCCCCCTACCCGCCCCCTGCCCCCACCTCCTCCTGGATCAGAAATGAGGAGGAGCTCTTGCACTTCTTCTTAGTATATGTGCAACATGCCGCAGGTGACAAGGATTCATCACCAAATTTGTGCCGCTGGTTGGATCATTCGCTTCCCTGGCCCGGCTCGGGTACTGACAGGGAGCGCAACATGAACGCTGATCCACACCCCCTGCTCTTCCACTCCCTGGGCAGCAATGGAAACAGGGGGGGTATGTGCATGGACTCCCAGGGCTGTATCTCAGTGTCAAGGGTCTAATCCTTCTGCAGCACCCCTTGGGGCTGTGACAGGGGCATGTGCTCACACAGGCTCTCATCCATCCACACTGGGACAATTAGCATGACTGGCCCACGGGCAGGAACTCAGGCCTCCGGCTGCACCCTTCTGGAGCTTACCCTTGCGGTGCAGAGGAAACACAAAGAAAGGTGCAGGCAGGGATGAAAAGAAAAATCAGTCCCTGAGGAGCCACCAGCCTCTCTTCCTTCAGGTGGGTCTTGGGCAAGTCGCAGTCCAGCTCAACATCTTCCAGGCAACCACCAGAGAGTGCCTTGGTAATCCTTTATAGCCCAGCCCACCTCTATCTCAGGGAGCTCAGACAGTTTGTAGGCATGGGAGCAGGCTCCCCCTAGGAGATAGGGGCTTCTCCCAGCACTGCCTCCTACTGAGCTGGGCCTCTCCCTTGCAGGTGTGACAAGGCAGGACTACTTGAGCCCAGAGCATCTCTTAACCCCTTCCTGTCTGGTGCAAGGTGTGTACAGCCCCATCACACTCAGGAACATCTGGGTCTCGGGGCCTGATCCAAAGCCTGTCAAAATCAATGTGTATCTTTCAGTTAACGTGAATGGACTTTGTATCAGGCCTTTGTTTTGTAAGCCCTTTAGGTCAGGAACCTTAGCTTCTTCCAGGTTAGGACAGCACAGCGTGAGCACCACTGGAATACAAACGGGGAATAGTAAGCTGGGAACGTCAAAGCCATTCTACAGCAATGAGACACACATCCCCCATGAAAATTAGCAGGCAGGTATCTAAATCCCCTAGCCAATTTTGATCATCTCATTCATCATAATGTCTGCATTCACTGATGATGTCACCCCTGGGTATTTCTCTTGTGCACGCTGGTGATGTCATATGGATAGTTACATGGAAGGCTTGCAGGGAGGTTGTCACATTGGGACTTTAAATGGGTGCACTGATGTTGCCCTCTGGGTCTTAGGGCACAGTGGGTTTCCATGCAAATTAAGGGTATCATTTGGGGTCTCATCTAGAGGCTCACATTGGTGATGTCACTTGGTAGTTTTTAAAGACTTGCACTGATGGTGGCGCTAGGTGCTTTTAAAGTTTGACACTGACAATGTCTTTCTCTGTCTTGGAGAGCTTAGAAGCTGTACTCAGACAGTAATTATCAATGGCCAGTACCTGGTCCTGCCTCAGCATGGGGAGGTGCACTAGGTGACTCGTCGAAGTCCCTTCCAGTCCCACATTTCTACGAAAGCTCATGTGACAATGTGCCTAATACGTGTACAGTGCTTGCCCTTCTGGTTTCTTAGGGGCTTGCACAGATGAGGTCAACGTCTATAAGGGTCACTGCGGGCTGCTCCGGGGGCATATTTCACAGCGCGGTGGCTGTGAGACTATAGTTGAGCGGTCTTTTTTTCCCTCAGTCTTCCGTGGCTTGGAGAGAATCCATCTTGAAGCCCTGACCAAGACTAATGAGCCTCGGCACACCAGCCTTGAATCACTAACCTCCCACGAGCTGTCAGCACCGGTACAGACACAGGCGGACGGATCAGCGCCTGGAATGTAACCTCTGTCCATCAGCTGCTTTATCTCTGTTCTCTGAGGCCTTGGGAGCTTCCATCTCCAAATCAAACAAGCCGGGCGAGCGCAGGGCTGGGAAAGGTGATGCCAGCTGCCAGCACACAGCGAACGTGCTTCTCTGCCAGCTACCACACGCTTCTATCACTTATCTCCCCCAGGGCTCCTTTCCCCTGGTGCTGGCAGTGCACTCGGAGCCAGCAAGCGTATCCCTGCTACTACCCAGGAGACACCTCCATTCCCCAAACTCTGAGTCTCGAGGGACCACACACCCCACTCCCAGAATGCTCGTCAGATCTCATGCTAGTGGCTGGCCCATAAAGAAGATAAGGAACCTGCTACTACTGCTAGCGAGGGGTGATTGCTTCAGCTCAAGTGGTGCAGGCTCCTGCTTCTGGAGCTCAAAGACCAGGCCCATAGGCCCCAGCTCCCGTGTGACAAGTAGTAGCTGCGTCTGCACCTGGTGGATTCATTACAAGTGCAACTTGACTTAGCGAGAGTGACTCTGTGCTGACAGCAGGCAGCCTCTCCCGTGCTCTGTTCCCTCTGGAGAGGCAGCGGGAGCTGACTCGGTGATGGGTTATGGCCAAGCAGGTGTCGGGAAAGGACAAGACGTCCCCGCTTTCTAACCCTGGGCCGCCATGTCTTTTCCAAGCTGATTTTGCTCAGAGCAGGACCCGTATTGTATTGACTGCACTCGGTGCTCCTGCTGGCTGGGGTAAAGCAGAACCTTTCACCTCCTCCAGTCCCCGGGGAAGTGCACAGATTGCACACGCAGGCAGCCAGACGGGCAGTGCAAGCAGCAAAGCAGCTGCTCTCTGCAGAGGACGTGCGCCTCTGATCCCCTTGCCCTCTCGGTTCGGGGAGGGATGGGTGCTGTCAGCCTGCCACCTCCCTCCCCCCTTCGCCCCAGCCACCACTGCCCAGCTTTTTCTGATGCTGCATTGGCAGCGGCTGACATAACTGACTGGGCTCACAAAGAGCGAGTGCCTGTCCCTTGGGTCACCCCGTCCCCCTGCAAACTCCAGTCACCCACCACCGTCCTCAGCCCTGCGGTATCCTCGGAGGCCAGAGCGCGGGAAAGAATTCCTGTAACAGGTTCTGGCTCAAAAGCCATGCACCTCCTTCAGTCTGTCTCTTGAACACACGTGCACGGACAAGGTGTCTCCCTCTCCTGGGACTGTGGGTGCTTTTGAGAGCGAGGCCGGCTTTGGTAGGTGCTACGTGCTGTAACCATCTCTCTGCCGGTCTGCGTTCAGTTTGCTTCGTTCCTTGCTAGTATCATTGTCACTGGGGGGTTGTCTTTTCCCCTCCCCCCTTTTCCCAGGGGGCTGAAAGGGGACCACTGCAGATGGGGTCAGCACTCTGCCCCAGTTGCATGGGGTTCAGTGTATGCCTGCTGGCTCCTGCTCCAGAGAGAATGCATTGCTGAGCGTAGGTGAGGTTCTTGCCTGTACCAGTCTAAAATGTGCCTCTCAAAACTAGCAAATCTGGTTTAGGAAGGGGACTGGCTCAAGGGAGTCTTCTATTCCAGTTTTCACCCTGCTGGTGAAGTCATTTTTTCCCCAGTGTCGCCCCTTCTCCTGCAATGACACCCTGGCATCTGTTCTCTCCCACACTGGGAAGGTCGGTTCTGCCATTGGGATGATCCCGCTGAGCTGCGAGAGCCTAGTTCCCTAGAGGGAACGTTGTGTCCCTCCAATGGCAGGCTTAGGCGGAAAGTAACGCCGAGCAGCCCCTGAAGCACCACATGGATAGGATGGATTATGTGTTGTTTGCCACCCCTAGCACCTGAAGCCGTTTTTGGGTGGTGAGCTGGGTCGACTAAGAGGGTCTTGTCTGCTCAATGCTGGCTCTGGGTGAGAATATGGGATCCCAGGGGAGGGAGCTGGGACATCATGGAACCAGTAGGAGACAGAGCTTACGCCACTGAGACGTGTGCTCCCCCCTCCCCCTGTAAGGTCTGTTGTTCAAGGAGGAGCCCGCCATTATGATCCCGTTGCCTCCGCTTGGACAGAAGTGAGTCCTGGAGCCAGAGGCACACCTCTTTGTAAGCAGAGCAGAGACAGATGCTGGAGATGGGGGAAATGGCTTGGTGAGGAGGCAGATCCACCTAGGTCTGCTATTAAAAGGGCTGAGGCTTTGGAGGCCCATGAGCCGCCAGTCTCTAGGGAACAGGATTGTGCAGGGCTAGATGGTGGCTCCATGTCTGGGCCTCCCTCAGATATGGTGAGCCCTCTTGCTCTGCACCCTGCCTACTGCGGTGATGACACTGAGTCCAGCCCAGGGCTGCCCTGCCCCTCAATCCTGAGAGGACAGGTATGATCCACGTGCCAACCAGGCCTGTTGGGCCCGTCCCCCTCCTAAGCAATGTGGATACTGAAGCCGCAGACCAATGTTCTTTGAACTGGCAGAATCTGAAGGAGAGGAGGAGGATGACAACAACCCTTTTGACTCCTTGCTGGTCCCCGATGTCCTGGCCAGTAAGCTGGACCTGATGGGTGAGGACAACATGCAGATCGGTGACTTTTGAGACAGCACTAAGAGGAAATGGGGAGTCAAGGTGGAGGCCTATTCCCCCAGTGTACGATGCTTGGCCCTCCTGGATTCCCTCGATTTTGAGGGACGCCTCGTTTCATTGCCAGAAAACGTTCCCATCTCAAGAAGCAGGTGTGCAAGGCTCAGAAGCATACATGCGCTGTTCAGGGCACGTAGATTCCCCAGGCTCGCGTCTCTCCAGGTGACCACACTTCCCATCGTTTCTCTCTACTCTTTGGCATGCTCCTTCTAGAGCATGGAGGTTTTGAGCTGGAGGGGGCAGAGGACAATGTGGAGGGCGCTGCTCCATGCTGGCTCTTTTAAAAGTTAATGGGTGCCGGAATGACCCTAAAAGGCGCAGCTTTTTGAATTTCTCAGACAAAAAAGAGCTCCATCTTTTTCTTTGCAAGAGACATCTCATTCCCGATAACCAGAGGGACTGCTTGATGGAGTGGAAAGGGGAAGTGTTCTTGAGCCACGGCTCAGAATGTCAGTGCTGGGGTAACTGATCTTTTTTCCTGGGGGAGCCGGGACACCGCTCCTCTCTGCGAAGGAGATTGGAGGAGCCAGCCCTGCACAGGGAGGCACATGTTGGTGTTGTGGATTTTAATTTTTTTATACTGTCTCTGCCTCTGTGGAGACATTGTATTTTTGCAGACACTTGGTCAGCTTGGCTGTTACCCTGATAGCATTATTGTCCTGGGGTGTGGAGGGGGACTTCAACTGTACCTTTGACTATGTTTTAGATTGGAACTATACGGAGCCAGACCCTCACTCAGCCAGGGAACACATTGTCCCTGCACACCATCAGGTTAGTGGGTTCTCATGCCCTGTTAGGCAGTACTCCTGGCTGAAGGCCACTCCCAAACACATCTAAGAGGAAAGATACTCCTGGGGGAACTCTGTGCCAAAAAATTAAAACTTCTGCGCACATTTCAAAATTCTGCATATCTTATTTGTTAAAACAACAATATAATCACACCAGTTTCAATTATTTTGGTAATTTATTTCAAAATATCTGTCAGCAAGTATGTCTAACAATACAGACAACAAAAAAGATTAAGGAAAATTGTTTTTGACAACTAGATTCCTTACGAGACATATTAATACAGAACTTTGAGTAATAATTCATTTAAACTATAATACAGACTTCAAGTTACAGAGAATTCATCATTTATACTAGTTTAAACCTGCAAGTGCCCTGCAGCATGGGGCAGGGGTCAAGGCCAAAAGTCCCCAAGGTCTTGGCCAATCTGATCCAGAGGAACAAATATGGTGATCAGTTGGACCCTGAGCATGTGGGCAAGACCCACCAGGCAGACCCCTGGGAAAGAATTCTCTGTAGTAACTCAATCCTCCCCATCTAGTGTCCCATCTCTGGCCATGGGGGATTTTTGCTACGGGCAATTGCCGATGGGCCACATGCCATTCTAGGCAGTCCCATCATACCATCCCCTCCATAAACTTATCAAGCCCAATTATGAAGCCAGTTAGGTCTTTTGCCCCCACTGCTTCCCTTGGAAGGCTGT
Organism: Lepidochelys kempii; assembly: GCF_965140285.1. Lineage (NCBI taxonomy): Eukaryota > Metazoa > Chordata > Testudines > Cheloniidae > Lepidochelys > Lepidochelys kempii. The sequence continues at coordinate 258,170,622 of NC_136380.1, forward strand.
TCCAGAACTTCACTCCTTATGGCTGGAAACCTTCTAATTTTGAGCCTAAACTTGTTGATAGCCAGTTTATATCCATTTGTTCTTGTGTCCACATTGGCATTTAACTTAAATAACTTCTCTCCCTCCCTGGTATTTATCCCTCTGACGTATTTATAGAAAGCAGTCGTATCTCCCGTCAGCTTTCATTTGGTTAGGCTAAACAAGCCAAGCTCTGAGTCTCCTCTCATAAGGTAGGTTTTCTATTCCTCTGATCATCCTAGTAGCTCTTCTCTCCATCTCTTTCAGTTTGAATTCATCTTTCTTAAACAGGGGAGACCAGAACTGCGCGCAGTATTCCAGGTGAGGTCTCACCAGTGCCTTGTAGAATGGTACTAACACTTGCCTGTCTCTACTAGAAACACCTTGCCTGATATATCCTAGGACTGTACAAGCCTTTTTCATGGCTGCATCGTATTGACACCTCCAAGTCATCCTGTGATCAACCAATACACCCAGATCTTTCTTCTCTGTCGCTTCCAACTGATAAATCCCCAGCTTATAGCAAAAAGTCTTGTTGTTAGTCCTTACATACATGACCGTACACTATTCAATTTCATGCCGTCTCTATTACTCCAGTTTACAAGATCATCCAGATTTTCTTGCGTGATATTCCAGCCCTCCTCCATACAGGCACTACCTCAAAACTTTGTGCCATCCACAAATTCTATTAGCACGCTTACTCTTTTATGCCAAGGTCAGTAATAAAAATGTTAAATAAGACTGGTTCCATGACCAATCCCTGAGGAATTCCACTAGGTAACCTCCCTCCAGCCTGAGAGGGCACCTTTCAGTATAACCTGTTGTAGTCTCCCCTTTAACCAGGTCCTTATCCTGCTTTCAACTCTCATATCAATCCTCACCTTCTCCAATTTACCTCATAATTTCCCATGTGAAACTGTATCAAATGCCTCAGTGAAATCCAGGTAGATTAGATCTACTGCATTTCCTTTGTCTAAAAAAAATCTGTTATCTTCTCAGAGAAGATCAGGTTGGCCTGGCGTGATCTACCTTTTGTAAAACCATGTTGTATTTTATCCCAATTACTGTTCACCTCTATATTCTTAACTATTTTCTCTTTCAAAATTTGTTCCAAGCCCTTGCATACAATTGAGATCAAACCAACAGGCCTGTAGTTTCCTGGATCACTTTTTTCCCTTTCTTAAAAAATAGTAACTATAGTAACAATTCTCCAGTCAGAGGGTATGACCCCTGAGTTTACAGGTTCATGAAATTGCAAGCCCAATAGCAATGATTTTTAATGTGCCCGTTCCTTTAATATTCTCGGATAGAGATTATCTGAAGCCCCTGATTTACTGCCTGTTTGAAGTTGGGTTCCCCCTCCGACGTGGTAACTTCTACCTCCATATCCTTGTTGTCATTAGCCACCCTATCACTACCCCTAAGATCTTCATTAGCCTCATTAAAAGCTAAGGCAAAGTCTTAGTTTAGGTGTTGGGCCATGTCTAGGTAACCTTTTATCTCCACCCCATCCTCAGTGTTTAGCAGTCTCACTTCTTCTTTCTTTGTTTTCTTCTTATTTATATGGCTATAGAACCTTTTACTGTTGGTTTTAATTCCCTTTGCAAGGTCCAACTCTGCTTGGCTTTTCGCAGGTCTCACTTTGTCCCTACACTTTCTGACCTCCAAGCGGTATCTTTCCTTGCTGATTCTCCTCCCCGTCATCTTCCATTCCTTGTTGGCTTTCTGCTTTCTCTTCATCACAAGTTGGAGATGCTTGTTCATCCAGCTTGGTCTGCAACCCTTCCCTACAATTTTTTGTCCCTAGCTTGGTGTGCAGGCTTCAGATAGCTTCTGCAACTTTGACTTAAAGTAGTTCCAAGCCTCCTCCACCTTCAGATCCTTGAGTTCTTCAGTCCAGTCCACTTCTCTAACTAATTCCCTTAATTGTTTTTAAGTTGTTCTTTTGAAATCAAGGCCCCTTGTTAGCTCATGATCACTCGAACCAAGGCTGTCCTCTACAACCAGCTCTTCTATGAGGTCCTCACTACTCACTAATACCAAATCTAAAATGGCCTTACCTCTTGTTGGTTCAGTGACTATTTGGTGAAGAAATCTGTCAGCTATCACATCCAGGAAAATTGGGGCCTTACTATTATAAGTAGCACTTGTCCTCCAATCTATAGCACGTAGCCAGAGAGACCCCATATGGAGACATACCTAGCGCCTCAAATTGCCTTAATCCAGGAGGCTGAGTGTGACTGTTGCAGGTTGCGTTTGCCAGGTGGAACAGGCCTGGTGCTGTAGAAAGCGCACCTGGGAAGGATGAGAACTGGGGGGAGGGAGAGGACTCGGTCATAACCCCCCTCCGGATGCTGCCCCGCTCCCCACCACACACACACACTCACTCTTCCCCATGCAAAGTCCCTGTCTCATTAGGCTCAACTGATTTAGAGCTTGAAAGGCTTTTTGGGAATTAATGATCTGGGTCATGAATATTTCCCACTGTTTTGTTCTGAATGTGGGCCATGGGGAGCTGCAGTTACCACTCAGAGCTGGGGGGAGGAGGGAAGTCCCCGCCCCTTCTCCGAAGGCAGGCACTGGCCAGCGTCTGATAAGTAGTGAAGGTGAAGGGACGGGTCTACCGAAGTAACTACATTAATGAAGTATAACCCCGATTGGAGAGACCACCCAGGTGTAATTGACCCCAGTAACTGGTGTGTAACACGATGCCCTGACCAGTTGTCAGCAGTGGGTATGGAACCCAGGACCTCTAAAAGTATGAGCCCCTGTTGCCTGAGCTAGGAGGGCCTGCTCTGCCAGCTTCCAGGCACCCACCTCTGTGTGTGGCCCAACCACTAGAGGGGGACAGAGCACCACACTGCGCAAGCACGTGTTACCAGTGCAAGTACCACCTTATGCCAGTGCAGTGCATCTACACTGGGGCTTGCACTGACGTAGCTACATCACTGCAAAAAGACCCCAAACATAGGCAGGAAACGTGGCAGGTTACAGATGGGAGGGTTCATAGATGAGAGGACTCAGAAATCTCAGGGCCTATCTATACACAGCAGTTGCACTGGCATAGCTTACATCACGGCAGTTAAATTGATGCAACTAAATCTAGCGTGTGTGTTCACGCACGGTGCAAACTACATTACACGGGAAGCCACGTGTCTGCACAACAGCACCGCCTCAACTGAAGTGCATCTCCCTGTGGGGTGGGAGCCCACGTCACTTTTCATTGCTGCCAGCAGTTGCAGTATTCTGAGCAATTTTCACAGCTGAGTGGGAAGTATGTCCTGGAGGCTGGAGTTACTGTGGGAGAAGGGGCAAATCCCATGAGTAGGGCCCTACCAAATTCACCATCCATTTTGATCAATTTCACGGTCACAGGATTTTAAAAATCGTGAATTTCATGATTTCAGCTGTTTAAATCTGAAATTTCACAGTGTTGTAATTGTAGGGATCCTGACCCAAAAGGGAGTTGGGGGAGGGGGGTCACAAGGTTATTGTGGGTTGCAGGGGGGTGGGGTTTTGCAGGACTGCTACCCTTACTGGTGGGGCACCACCTTCCGAGCTGGGCGCCCAGCCACCGCTCTCCAGTCACCAGCTGGCACTCTCCAGCCACCCAGCTCTGAAGGCAGCACAGAAGTCAGGGAGGCCCCCTTTAAAAAAAACCCCTTCTGACCCCCCCCTTTTGAGTCAGAACCCCCAATTTGAGGAACAGTGGTCTCCCCTGTGAAATCTGTGTAATAAAGGGTAAAAGCACACAGAAGACCAGATTTCACGGTCCCGGACGCATTTTTCATGGCTGTGAATTAGTTAGGACCCAACCCATGAGCCCTCCTGCTGTACCCCAGAATTCACTTGATGCCCCCAGCTGTATCAGAAAAGACCTACGAGATCATCCAGTCTACGTCCCGATCTCCAGTGCAGGGGAGCGTGTGTGTGTCCGTCCCACTCTAATTTTAAATATCCCAAGTGATGATGTTTCTACCCCCACCCCCACCCCTTTGGAGAATCTAGTCCACAGTCTAATACATTTCCCCATTAGGAAGATTTTTCTGCTACTCAGCCTTAATCGGCCCTTTCTTCATTTCATCCCAGTACTTCTAGTGCAAACCCTGGGAGGTTTCACCAACCTAAATAACTCCTGTGGCTCCTCAGAGCGTGTGCCCTTGACATACTTGGTTGGGGCTGTTGTCATTTCCTGCCCCTTAGTTGTTAGTCGTTGCTGGGCTGATCTATCCCTGGGAATCTTTCCTTGTGTATCAGTCCTTCTAGTTTCCCAGTCAGTTTGGGTGCTCTCCTCAGAGCTCCTTTCAATTTGCTGAGATCTTTCTGGGCCCAGGACTAGGGACAAAATCCCAGGAGCGGCCACCCCGGAGCCTTATGGAGAGAGACTGTCCTACCCCTGTTCTGAGACAATGTCTCTGCATGAGCAACGAAAGTCTTCATTTTGCTACCCCATCCTGTTCTCCGGTCCCTGAATACACACTGGTTGATTACGTCTTCTATACCTTCCCAGCTGTTTAGTAGCAGGTGTTGTTCAGGGAGAAGAAAGAGAGCACAAGGAAGACAGCTAGACCTCCATCACAGTCTGGCACACAGCTGGCTAGTGGCTTCAGGCATCTCAGTCCTCACTCAGTCTTACAGACAGTCCAGCAGCAGGTTAGTGCGGTCAGGCCAGTGGCCATCAGCCCCCACCCACTCCCAGAGAGTCTGGTCAGGGAATGATGGAGGTTACAGTAGAAGTGCTAGGAACTGCGGGCAGTTGCAGACTCTTGGTGGGGACAGGGCTGGGTGTGCAGGGACAGCATCACAGTGGTTAGCGTGGCAGGCTCTCTGCCGCTCGCAGGCCTCAGCCCCTCTCGGAGGTCACCCGAATGTTTCAGCCGTTCCCAAGGGGGCTGATGAGTCAAGCTCTATTTCCCCTTGTTCAAGCACTTTCTCTCCGCAACTCCATGCCCAGCTCAGCTCCCCGTGGTGGCAGAGACGGAGCTGCCCGCAGCTTCCTCTCCAAGGTCAGAGCCATCCGTCAGCGCGACGCATGACCACGGCCAGGTGGAACATCCTCTCCCCCCTTTACTTTCCTCGCCCCACCCCCTTCCTCTACCAACCCAACATTAAAATTCTGCAGAGCCACCGCATCTGTCTGGCAGGCACATGCTGGGAGACGTGGCCCCCTCTTCAGCGAGCATCCTTACCGCAATGATGGCCCTCCCACCTTTTACTATCCATAAGGGCAAGTGGTGGGGGGGCAGAGAGGAGTAATCGGGGGATGGGACCTCGGGGGAAGGGGCGGAGTGAGGGCAGGGTCTTGGTTCGGATGCCACTTTTAGGAAGCGTTTGCCATCCTCTGGTGCCCACAGGCATGTGATAGAGGGCTCCCAGTGGAAAGAGGATGCCCACTGCTGGGGGCATGTGACAGGGGGCATGGATATTTGTGTCTCCGAGCCCCTTTCCAAACTCCTGGGGTACACGGTCTTTTTCTGCCTAAGCTTGTGTAGAAGGGGCTGAAGGATCCCCCCACAACACACACACACACACAAGAGCTTGCCACCCTGTGTGCTTTGGGGAGCAAGGCGCTGTTCAGCGTTGGCTAGCCACTGATCTGCCAACACCTACATGCTCTCTTGGAAGGATTTCAGTGACCTCCCTGCAGGAGGAGCCCCATGGATCCCTGGCCCTGTAGCCTCCTGAAGCCCCTTGTTAGAACTTCCATCTGCCAGAGATGCCCCTGCTAGGAGAACCGTCCCTGGACGACTCACGCCCATGCCTGATCTGACCTGCATGCCCAGTGCAGGTAGCATCATGTCCAATTGCACATGCCAGGGCCTCTCTGATGGCTGTGAGGAGGCCTGTCCTATGGCCAGCAGCAGTTTGCCCCATCCCCACTTCTTCCACCCCTGTGGAGAGGGAAAGAGCACCCTTTTCCCAGTTGCCACTTTGGTGCCATTAGCTTCACTTCTTCAGTGCCTCCCTCCTGCTCCATTCCCCGAGATGGTCCTGAAAGTGGGGGTATTATCTGCACAGAGCCTGTGTGGAAACAGAGCCCCCAGAAGCCTGTAATTAGCCCTTATTATCTAAATCACAGCTTCGTTCTGGCAGCTCCTGCCACAGAGTGCTCAGCAGACAGCATCACAAATAAATACCAATACCAATCACAAATACCTGGCTGCCACTCCAGCGCGTGAGAGAGATGGGGGACATGGGCAGATGGACAGCAGGGACATAATAACGAGGAATTGAGCCTGGGGTAAACTGAGGCAGCAACTCGCTTTTTCTCCAGGCAGCATGGGCTGTGACAGATATTCCCTGCCTCCTTGATGAGGGGATGAGGTGCCCCTTCACGATCCTTCCCCCCAGGAGAAGGAACCACACACAACAGCTTCTAGTCATGTTCAGCTAGACGGTGTTCAGATACTACCGTGATGGGTGCTGTATAGCAGCTTGACTAGAATCTAGACAGCAGAGACACCACTCTTCTGGATGAGGTAGTGGTTAGAACAAAGGACTCCAACTCTCTGTGCTACTGACCCCATTGGGTGACCTTGGGCAAGTCACTTCACTGTTCTGTGCCTCAATTTCCCCATCTGAAATGGTATTTCCCTACCTCACAGGGCACTGCGGGATTTAAGCAGTTAATGGGCCTTGTTCAGACTGGTGGAAGTAGGAGCAGCTCAGAGACTTTCATGGAGCTGGACTTGCTAATGCTGGATCTGAGTTTGGCCCAGTGCTTGTAAAGCACTTCGAGCTCCTTTGGCGGAAGGTGCTAGAGACATGCAAAACCACAAACTCTCCAAACGCTGCCCCAGCTTCCTGCCTGCCACCTGCTGGGAAATACAACACAGGACACTGATGTAGCCTCTACAGCCTCGTCTCCTGCATCCGTCCTCTGAGTCCATCCCAATCCCTTACTGCCCTGGCGAATCAATGTCTTGGGTTCACAGGTCTATAATAAATATTGCAGTGATCCCTACCTCCTAGGCATAACTCCACTGAGCCCCCAGCCCCCTTATACCAGCTGTGGATCTGGTCCCCACTTGGCACCATGCAGGCTGAGGCTTGTACCCATGATTATAAAAGAGTCCCTTGCCCTGTGTCTCTCTCCTCCCCAGATTGATCCAAACAGCCAGAAGCCTAAGGCAGCAAAATAGAAGGCACAGGAAAATGCCCAGTAACGGTTTGGGACTCCAAGCTGGTGGGGAAGATCTTTTCCTGTTTGCCAAGGGAAGCAGAGAAACCCTAGAACCAGCCCTACTCTTCCCCACTCCCTCGCTTCCCTGCAATTCTTGAGAGACGTCCCCAGCTCTCACTCAGTGGCATTATTCAGACATCTCTCCCCTGCGCTCCGGGCAGCATCTCTGTCTCCTCTCCCTTCCGAAGCCGGAGCGAGACAAGCGGGACAAGGCACTGGGCTGGAAAATTGAGTACACGAGCTGCAATGAATTCTTAAAGCTGCCCTTTTGGGCTCTCTAGCTGGAGAATACATCCTGGAAGGCGCGATTTTGTTGATTTGTTTTTCATTTTGTTTTTTTAAAGGGTTTTCTTTAGCTTTGTTATTTAAGAAGCGAGGCAGCTTTTGATTCATTTCCCAAGGCAGGACCGACTGGGCTTGGTCGCGCTGCCAGCCTGCCGCTGCCTGCAGGCCAGACGCCACACAAATGCTTCCAAGGATCTGTTAGCAAGAGGGAGAGTCACCGGCTTCATGGACTAAACTCATCATCCCACACACCATACTCTGTTACCCTCATCCTTCCCCACCTTCAGTATTTGTGTTACGGCCACAGCTGGTGCCAGGGCCCCTTTGTGCTAGGAGCTGTACAAAAACAGAGCAAGAGAGGATAGTGACAAAGGGCAGGGCAACAGCAGTGTCAGTGTCTCCGTTTTACACATACGGAACTAAGGCACAGAGAGGTCACGTGACTTGGCCAGAGTCAGACAAGGTGTTCTGTCACATAGCCAGGCACTCGGCACAGATCTTCTACATCCCCAGGCCAGTACCTTGACTGCAAAACCGGGCGATCCATCTGTGGCACTTGGATGCCTCTTCTAGGTACCCAGTCACTGGAGTATCTGAGCATCCCCCAGGCAGGGTAGTTCTCCTCACAGCTCCCTGGGAGATGGGGAATAACAGCACTTCCCTATTGGGCAGATAGGGAATGAAGGCACAATACCTTTGAGGCTGTGGGCCTAAGTGACTTGCCCAGGATCGTACAGGAGGTTTACAGCAGAGCAGGGAATTGAACCCAGATTTACCCCAGCTCAAGCTTGGCCTCTAACCACTGGACCATCCTTCCTTTCATCAGCCAGTCCCCATTCCCTTTAGATATTTAGGGATTTCTTCCCCACCCCCACCAATATTTGCTGCATGGGGATAGAAGTTAGACCAATACAGGTAGTTATTTTAGAGTTACCATATTTGAACATTCAAAAAAGAGGACACTCCACCGGGGGGGGGGGGGGGAAGAGAGGAGATTTGCTTGTGGCCCCCCGCCCCAACTCCACCCCTTCCCTGCCCCCATTACAACCCCTTTCCCCAAAGTCCCCGCCCCAACTCCACCCCCTCCCTGCCCCATTGGACCCCTTCCCCAAATCCCCCCAAGCCCCACCTCCACCCCTGAGCATGCCGCATTCCTCCTCCTCCCCCCTCCCTCCCAGCGGCACGAAACAGCTGTTTCATGGCGCAAGCACTGGGAGCAAGTGGGGAAAAGCGGGCACTCTCTCAAGTGATCAACATTCACTCTCTTTCTTGAATGATCAATTCTTCTTTGAAGAAAAATAATGGCAAAATCCCGGCCATTTTTAGATATTTAAAAATTCCTCCCAGACGGCGATTTAAGAACCAAAAAGCTGGACATGTCCAGGAAAATACGGATGTATGGTAACCCTCCTTATTTGGCAGGATCACTCCTCGGTCCTCTGCTGAAAATGGTTGTTGTGTGCATTTGTTTTTTGTGTACACCTCCAGTCCCCTCTAGAGGGCAGAGAACCAAGGCTATACCTAGACCTCTTCCCACACTAGAGCCCTGGGCCAGAAATATCCCTTCCCCCTCCAGTCCCTTATATTTATATAGGCTGCCTGGCAGCCCTCTCTGTATCCCCAGAGCTAGCCCAACATGGCAAGCATCCCTCTGCTCCACTGATGTGTCTCAGCCTTCAGTGGGCAGTTCAGTCTCCTTGACCAATTTAATCTTTGGCTTCCGTTTCTGCTGGCCAGGGACTCAGTTAGTGCTGCTGGTGGGGTGGCTGTGAGTTCCCAAGGAGCTGAAATACCCACCCATTTCCTGTAGGCCTCTAAAGAACCAGCTGAGGGTATCATACCTGGCAGGGCCAGTCTCAGGGGCATGTAATCAAGGCAGCCAGCCTCAGTGCCAACTTCCAGGGGGGGCGGGGGGGTTAGTTTTTACTCAGCCATTTGGGAGGATGCCAAAAACATTTTCCAGCCTGGCCAATGAGCTACGTAGGGCTGGCCCTGGTAGCTGCTGCTGTCTGAGCATGGAGGTGGAACTGATCGCGGGCCCCACGTCTTATTGCCGTTCCACTGAAACACACCCTGAAGATTCTGCAGCCTTACGAGTGAAACCTATCTCCGCGGGCTTTGGACACCAGACAGACAGGGGCGCACTGCCAGGCCTGATACAGTCCAGCCAGTAGAGGGCAACACTGCACACATCCCAGCACATTGCACACAACATTATAGCCAAGGGCCTGTGTAATCAGCAGCCATGCGACTTGCTATTGATTCCGCCCCTTGCCGGGGGTAAAAAAAAAAAAAGACACAAATTCTGGTGTTTGGTACGTTTCTAGCCCTCATGGCATGAAAATACCCTTGAAAACAGGAACTGAGTTCAGCCCGATGCAACACTGACTTCCTGAGTCTGCAGGCAGCCTGAAACAGTAGCTGAGACAACTGAATTCAACTGGATTGTACATTCCCCCCTGGAACCAAACAATGGCAATTTAGCACTGGTGACTGGTTCACTGCTGAACATTTAGCAGAAGCACTTGGTTCATGCGGTCACCCCATAATCCCAAAGTGACTCCAGAGCCTTCCTGGGTGCCACAAGCCATGACTGCCCCCTACTCGGTTACCAAAACCACCTGGTAGCTTTTACCATGCAGTTTATACAGTCTCCCTTGTAACAGTCACAGCCTCCAGCACACACCCTCACGGCGTGGGGTGGCCCTGCAGCACCTCTGCCTGAATTTCCTCTCTTCAGGGCTCCTTAGAAACACCACAGCCCAAGGCATTCAAAAACAAGACTCCGCTTCTGGGGTCCAGTTTATTAAGCCCTTACACAGTTTCCAGTTGCCCTCCAATTACTCGCCTCTGGCTCCATCTGGACTGGTACCACAGAGTCTGTCAAAACAAATGGAACTCAAAGCCAAGCCTTCCCAACAGTCCTTCCTCCGCAGCATCTCTGCTGGGGTACAGCAGTGTCTCCATGCTCAGGAGATCAAAGGTCAGGAGTTGGACCCCCCCCCAAAATTCATGAGTTGGGGGGTTTGGGGATTAAATTGTGGGGTTTGTTTCCGGTCTGTGTCCGATTTCTAAACTCCCCTCGCCCACCGTGCGCATGACAGTGCTGCTCACACTCCCAATGTTGCCGCGTAACAGGATTTCAGCCCCTACCGCAGGAGCTCTCACCCCATATCTGCCCATCCCCTGCCCAGCAATTAATTCTGTCCCCATCCACCTAGTTTCAGCACCTCCCTCAATACAACCCCCTCAGCCTCCTCCATCCCCAGTTCTGCCCCCATCAGCTCCTGCCTCCTCCAGTTCAGCCCCCCTACCTCACCTCTGCTCCTCCTGGGATTCTTCACCCTCCTTTCCCAGGCCTGGGGGGGCTGCAGCAGGGTCCCCTCTCCCCCTACCAAGCAAGGGGGCAGATCCAGGGGCCCTTTATTCCTCTACCCCTTCCTAGGCTGGGGGCTGTGCAGGGAGAGAGGAAAGGGGGGAAACTGTCCTGTCCCCATTGCACACAGGAGAGGAGGGGGTAGGAACAAAGCCCCCTGTGCTGCAGAACTCTTACTCTTTCTGCGTTGCATCCCTTCCTGCCAGCATAGCACTGGGGTGCTGAGGGGAGGGGGAGAGACAGACAGCTCTGCCTGTAGCAGTTCTGATCCATTGCCCAGTCCCAGAAGGCCAGCAGCAAATCAGAGGGCTCAAATTCCCTAGGGGGCTGGAGCTTCCCATACCATCCCAGATTGGTCAGCCCCTGCCCAGATCCTGTCACTGGTGAGAAGGAAAAAAACAATCAAGAGAAATGGCAACACTACAATGCACTGCATTCTGCCTACCTGCTGCCAGGGCTTGGAGGCCAGAGGCCAGGTCCCAGGGCAGGGCAACAGGCAATCAGCCTTCTCCTGCTAGCTCAAAGTCTTCTGCAGAAGCCTCCTTGCATCATCACTACCATAGCCCTCAACTTCCACCATGCTCTCTCCAGGTGTCTTCCTTATCCACCCCAGAGGCCTCACTGAGTCACCTGACCGCCTTCATTTTCCCCTCCTGGGGAGGAGAGTGGTTGGCAACACAGGCCAGCTCAGACCCATCTCGCCTTAAAGGGCCAGCCACCCTGTGACATGCTGACCCAAACCTCTGATGTACCAGACACTGAGAACGTGGGGCCAGCGTGAACAAAATCTAATCTCAAAATAAATGCCAGGGGGTACTGTACTGACTGGATTGTTAATGGTTATATTTAATTCATTAAACCCTCCCAGATGTGTCATTTAATAGCCATAGATCCCTCAGGCTCCCTAGTCTGCACCAGGTTTCAGAGTAGCAGCCGTGTTAGTCTGTATCCGCAAAAAGAAAAGGAGTACTTGTGGCACTTTAGAGACTAACCAATTTATTTGAGCATGAGCTTTCGTGAGCTACACTAGTGATGCAGAATCCAGGCAGCTTGTAACACCTTTCCGTGGTGTACAAAGGGCCTTGATTACACCCAGGCCTCCTCTTTCTTACGAGAGCATGCTCACCTCCTCGAGTCCTCCTCAGCCGGTCTCCCCAAGCCTGTCCTTTGTAGCTCTACATGTACAGAGTGATGTGGAGAGTTGAATTCTCAGAAAAACAGCCAGCCAGGTACCCTAGAAGGGCAGCCAGGGACTCCTCCTGACACAGAGGAATCCCTGAGTGAGGCACAGCTGCTGTAGCCCTAGTAACCCCCTCCCTACAAAGTGATGTCGGACAGGAAAGGAACTTATCTGGGGAAGAGGGGGGCGGAGAACTGCACATAACACTGTCAGTGTAGTGGCTGGCTGCAGAAGGCATAACGTAGAACATCCCCAAGGCTGCTCTGCGTTAGGAGGGAGCGGTGTCAGTCCCCAGCAGTCCTGAGATCGGGGGGAGCAGAAAGTGTGTTTGGCCCAACTTCCCTCCCCAGCCCAGGTTGTAAAATCTGTACATCTGAGGGCTGGCTCATTTGCTTTTGCTGATACAGATAGGAAGTAGAGGCTGCTCAAAAGCTGCTATTAGATGTGTGCAATCGAATCCACATGCATTTGAATAGTATGAGAAGCCCTAGAGAACACACAGACCTTGGAGAAATTGGACATGGAAACACAGCAGGAGCGGACCTGGAACGCAGGGGTGCAAAGTTACAGGGGGCAGGGAAACAAAGTGGGGAGTGAACTGGGTGTGGGATGGATGGAACAGAAAGGACCAGGATGCAGGATGGTGTTAACAAGACATGGAGGAGGTGGGACGTAGGAGGGAAACGGAGTAGACTTGGAGAGAGGCAGTGGCTAAATGGAGCAGATGCGGGGCAAGAGCAGAGATGGAGGCAACATGGGCATGCCTTTGTTCTCAGTGGACTCTGCTGGGTGCTAAGCACTGCTGGAAATTCAGCAATTCATCTTGCTCTTTCTGTCCCCCAGCTAATTTCTGTCACTCCCCACCATCACCGACTTTCTCAGCAGTGCATCCTATGGTCACTCCCCCATCCCAGGAAGCGCCCCGCCCCAACTCCATTCCACCCCAGGGAGCCCTTCCTGGGGGACTAGGGGGAAAGCCAGGCGGTGAGAGACAAGCAGACTCAGACACAGACTTAGACTTGCTCAATTCGTTTTGTTTGTTTTTTGTTTGCTTTTTTTTTTTTATAAGAAATTTATTGCAAATATAGAAATTGATTTTCTCCATACAGGAATCTCCGAGTTGAGGGAAAACGATTTCGTGCCATTCAGTTTAAAACAAGGGGGGAGGGGATAAAAATAAAAACAAGATAAAAATCAAATGTGTCCATACACAACCAAGGGTCACAGGGTCGTTACAGGAGGAGGGACAGGAGCTGCTGGCGAGGAACCAATCTGGGCAGCTGCCTCCGGATCTGCATTACATTCAAGGGACACATGGGGTGGGCACTGGAGAGGGAACCGCTGGCTCTCTGCCCTTCTCTGGCCCTCTGGTTTTGTTCCTGTGACAAAGCCATGGGGGTGGGAGAGCTGGGCTGACCCCTCACAACCAGCCTTCTCCCCAGTGTGCCCAGGAGCAGAGGAAGTAGGATTTCTAGAGCAGGGGTCACCTGAGAGCAAGGCCTCATGTGGGGTGGGGAAATGTAGGCAAAGGTCAAGTGTCCCTATGATGGTGCGGCCTGATGGGAGGAAGGAGGGAGCAGAGGAGAAGGGGAAATCCATCCCTTCCAGGAAAAGGAGAGGAGATGGAGGCACCCCACCCAGAGAGGGCTGGGGGGAGCAGCACAGAGACAGCCCCTGGCTGTGTGGGGGCAGGTGGTCTGGTGGGAGCAAGGTACAGAGACAGGCCAGTGCCACAAGAGACTTCAATGTGTCACAGCCTCTACTCTTCCCTCTTGGGGTAAAATGCCAGAAACCTCCGGGGGAGGGAAGGGAAGATTCTCCAAGACAGCAGATCCCCATGGGGAGATGAGTTAAGAACAAGCCACTCACCACCACCAGTAGCTTGCCTTGTTCATAGAGACATAGATCCTGAGGCCAGAAAGGACCACTGTGATCATGTAGCCTGCCCTCCTTATAACAGACCAGAGAACTTCCCCAGACTAATTCCTAGAGCAGATGTTTTAGAAAAACAGCCAATCCTGATTGAAAAATGGCCAGCGATGGAGAATCCACCACGACCCTCGGTAAGTTATCCTAATGGTCAATTACCCTCGCTCTCAAAAAAGTATGCCTTATTTCCAGTCTGAATTTGTCAAGCTTCCACTTCCAGCCATTAGATCGTGTTACACCTCCCTCTGCTAGAGTGAGGAGCTCATTTTCAAATCTGTGTTCCCATGTTTCTTGGGATGCCATTGGCCAGGAAGGGATGTCCTACAAACCTGGGCAGCTTCATGTGTGCCAGGCACTGATTGGCCACCCCAAGGTGCCTCCCGTTGGGTAGCAGGACTCGCTATGCACTCCCCATGCTGAGCTATGCAGGGGAACTCCCTACATCCCAGGCTGAGGCAGTGGGAGCTGCGCTTGACAGGTTCCAGATGGGAGGATCTTCACCAGCGGAGGCATCCACAGAGGGGGAGTGTTCCAAGATATGCTTCTAGCCATGGTTTGACTGGGCTGGCCTTCCAGTGACGCGCACTGTTGCCCCACTTGGCCCATTGCTCTAAGTGCCAGCTCCCTGCCACGCTGCTGCCTGTATCCAGCCCTACGAGGAAGTGGCACAGTACCCACAGAGAGGGGTCAGAGCCACCCCATCGACCCAGCCTCCTCGGTACTACTCCTCTGTCATCCCATCATCCACCGCTGCCTCTCAGACATCGTATCTGCTCCTCCATTCAGTCACTTCAGTCTCCTCCATCCCCTCTATCCCTCCTTCTCTCTTCCCTCTTTGTTCTCTCCTCTCCACAGTCCATCCCAGCCCTCTGTCACTTCCTCTACCCACCCGACACCCCTCCCCTAGTCCCACCTCTACATCTTTGCCATCCCTCCTTCCTCCTTTATCCTCCCTTTGTATACTGTAACTGCCCTTCCCCTCCATCACCCGAACTCCTCCTCCTCTCTGTCAACCTCACCTTCTCCCCTGCCCCCACCTGCTTCCTCCTCTCCAACATCCCCACCCTTTTCTCTCCTTTCCATTGTCCTGTCTCCCTCTTCCACTTCCTCTCCATTGCTCCAACTCCCCCACCTCCCGCTCTGCCACCTTCCCTTATCATCTCTCTCTCCCTCTCTTGTCTCATCCCATCCCTCGCTCCTCTCTGAGCCCATCCATCCCTCCTCTTGCTTTCTGCTGCCCACCCCTGCTCCCCTGTGCCCCTTCTCCTTGCGAGCTGCCTCAGAGAGGCTCTGGCGGGCAGGGGCGCTGATTAGCATTGCAAACACATGGACACCGCCTCAGCCAGCATTTCTTGACATTAATTTTCATTTGTAGTTCATGAATATTTCACAGCAGCCTGGGGAGGAATTGTACGACATAGGACGCAGGGCAGCGAGGAATGAGTATTATACAGCACAAGTGGGGGCTGAACCTAGCCTCTCTTGCAAGGGGAACAGCAATCCACTCAAGGTTCAGAGTCCCTCCCAGGGGCACAGGAATCCAGCTCAAGTACTTCCCCTTCTCCCCGGGGGGCTGCACCCAGCATCCATCCCAAGGGCAAAGGAAACCAGTTCTGCTCCAGCCAACTGATCGGAGATTCCTGTCGTCCCTGCAACAAATCCTGGGTTCTCTCCACCAGCACAGAAACAAAGCAAGAAACTAGCCATAAGCTTCAGGCTCTGAGTCTGCCCCAAGAAAACCCTTTCCTCTGAGTGGTTTCACAGCCTGGCAGTTGGAGGTCCAGGAACTCCAGACAGGGCAGGAGACTCAGGGTGGCCCCCTTAACACACCCCTCCATCCCAAAGGCATTAGCAGTTCCACCACACAGTGCCCCCCATCCAAGCTCCACCCTGCCAGCTATCTGAGGGGGGGGTGGAAAGGGTCAGCTCCAAAGCCCTCTCAAGTCAGCAGGAGTCTTTCCATTGACTTCAGAGATCAGGCCTGAAGACATCAGAGGGGTGCCCAAAGCTGGGGCACCCCAAACCAAGACTCTGTCTCTCCACTGACTGGCCTCACTCATGGGTTCAGGCTGGGGGCCTTGCTCATGCAAGTGGCTCTACTGACAACAGTGGGGGCCGAAGGAGGAGGAGGGGCTAACGACCACAAGAGTGAGCAAGGGCTGCAGGGCCAGGCCCATCACACCTGACCATGAGGTAGCCACTACCCTAACCAGGAGCTAGGAAACTTGTGGGGGATGGGGTGAGGGGGATGGATATTGCAGCGTGAAGGGCTGGGGCATCGTTCAGCTCAGGCACCTGGCTTGGGTTCTCTTTGGCGTCCGCTCCCTCCAGAGATCTTAAGTCTCTTGTCCAATCACAACAGGGTGAAGGTGGGGAGGGGAGGGACCAGGGAGAGGGAGGGGGTTAAATCTCAAAGAATGGCACATACACAACAGGTGTTTGCTCAGAAAAATACAGTCAAATCATCATGCAAAGATAAGGTTAGATCTGCTCATTTCAGTCATGGTGTGTGTGTACTTCGCTGGCGGTCCTTCCCATTCGCCAGCCAGCAGCGGGGAGGAGGGGCGGGCTGTTCCCCCTCCCATCCCCTCAGAACAGTCCTCTTGTGCAAAGCTCCCCCCCCCCCACAAGGCTGGGGGTCACTGTGGGGCAGGAGCTTGGGTTGCACACCCCTTCAAACCCACCCCCAACCCCACCCCAGGCAACAGGAGGAGTTTCTCCTTCTAGGAGACCAGCAGCAGCCCCCCACCGCTTCACCCACCCCCCTTATTCTCCATCTCCTTTCCTCCCCTGGGGGATGGAATGGGAGCTGAGATCCTGGCAAAGTACAGCCCCCCCACCCCCACCCCAGCTCACCCCACACCATGTGGCTATGTAGAATAGCTTATGGGACTTCCCAGGCACTGGCAGTACCGTTGAGGAAAAGCAGAGGGGAGGGAAACATAACAGGACAAGGTATACACAGGATTCAGTCCCGTCAGTCCCCCACCAGGTCCTCACCCTTTCCTGAAATGATGGGAGTCAGCACCATCTGACCCCTTCCCTTCATCTGCAGGCTCACTTGTTTTATGAGCCCCCTGGAGTTGGTCTGAACCCCAGATCCCCACTCACCCTTCCCCTCACTACTCAAGCTCGGGGGGCAGAAGGGCTGTGTTGCGGCCAGGGTCAGCGCAGGGCCAAAGAGCCCATGCTGCACGCTGACAAGCAAAGGGGTCTGAGGAAACACGAGCCTGGGGTTGCACTAGGATATTTAACATTGGAATCGTCATGGGGACTATATCCCGAGATTCCTTCCCTAGGCCCTTCCTTGGGATTATACCCCTGGGATCCCTTCCCAACAATCTCCATAGGGAATACACTCTGCGAGCTCCTAGGAAATAATCCCCTGGGATTTACCACACCGGTCACTGGATGGTGCTGTTGCCCACGAATAGCCGAGACTCAGTTTGACAAGACTAGGCGGGCGAGGTCGATGGCTCGAAAGCGGGTCTCTCTCACCAACAGAAGTTGGTCCGATTAAAGCTGTTACCTCACCCACCTTGGCTCTCTCCCATCCCAGGACCGACAGGGCTACTCCACTGCCGCATGTGAGAATCTGTTTATACTAACTAGCTCCTGCTAATAGGATCCAAGCTGTCTGACAGATACTGGTACCTGTGCCCAGTGTGGAGAGATACCCGGGCCCTATATCCTTGTCTCCCCTGCCCCCCAACCCTGCAACGCGGCCAGAGCCTCTGACCATCCCCTGGGCTCTGAGCAGCTCCTCAGAGGGAATGCCCCCCTCCCAGGCTCTGTGCATGGCCTGGGGCAGAGGCTGGAGCCAGCCACAATGCAGCCTCCCCCTGGAGAGACAAGCTCAGTGTTGGACTGGAGGGAGGGGAGACCTCGGCCTCTGCTTTGCTCCCACCTGAGAAAGGGGAAAGATTGTCAAAGGTTGGGGAGAGGGGTGGCCAGCTGACTTGAAACAACCCCCACCCTGCAAGCAGGCTCCCCAATAAAGGACACGGCCGGGGATTTGGTGGGTGCCAAAGATTGTGCTTTTGGTTTCTTCAGACAGGGGGAAGGGAGGGCAGTGGGCTATAGCCCCCTTCCCTACCTCTCCCCAGTTGGCGGGGAGCTAGGGCCCAAGTCGCAGGGAGCAGTGTGGGGAGGGGAGCAGGCTGGGCATGTGGGGTTTGCAGGCACGTTGGGGATTCCCTCTGATGGGTGGGCACCATGGCAAGTGGCACAGAGGACCAGCCCAATACGGAGGAGGAGGAGGAGGCCTGTTGGGAGTTTTGCAGAGGGCAGGGAAAGAGCTCAGCCCAGGAGCAGATAACTCTCCCATCCCAACACCACCTCCATGACAGAGCCCACAAAGGGAGGGCCCAAGAAATCATCCCCCAAGGCTGCTCCCCCCTTCCCCTTGCCTCAGAACCAATCTCCTGGGCTGTAACCTCTTTCCCCTGGCCATTCCCCACACTCTCTCTCTCCCTCCCTCCCATATTTTACCCCCTCTTCTCCAAGCTCTCGCCTATCTGTGGGAGGTGCATGTGCCCTATTCGTGTGGAATCCAGGTCCCCCACACTGTCCTCTCCAGACTCATCTTTTTACACATCCAGTGTAATGGGCAATAGAGAGCTGTCCCCGGTCCCATCCACTCATTCTACCCCCTCCCACCCAGGGAGAAGGGGGCCCTGCTCTGGTCTAGCTGGGTGGGAGGAGGCATAGGAGCATCCTGTGACTGTTATTCCTCCCCTAGGCCCTCCTCAAGGGTCTGATCCCCCCTCTTCCCCCACGAAGCACAAGGGGGGGTGCAGAACCTGCAGCACAAATGAAGGAGGTGGCAGACGCGTGCCCCTCCCCAGCTCTGGTGCAGGGCAGGGGTGGGGGTGAGAGGGGGAACCCTTCAGATCTCAGTGCAGTTGGGAATTCCCGTCTTCTTCCCCACTCCCCCATCGCCCTGCCGTTAGCGAACCCCACTTTGCCATGCCAGAGAACATGCTCCCCAGCATTTCCTGGAAGACAACTGGACTGTTCGGCTGGGGGTGGGGGTGGGGGGTTCCCCGGGGTCTAAGAAAGTCGGTGACCTCTCTTCTGAAATGCACCGGTGGCGGGTAGAGCCCTGTGCTGTGTGCCCTACCTCCCTTCCTCAGTGAACAAGGGAGGCTGATGTGGCCACAAGCCAGGAGACCCAAACCCAAGCTCAGGGAACCCTAATGGAGTCCGAGGTGGAGGAAAAAGAGAGAGCCTCCAGTTACATGCTAGAGTCTGTACAAACCCCACAAGTCTTGGGGGGGTGGAAGGAAGCCTTGAAGACCCCCAAACCCTTAAAATGCCAAGGAGGGGCTCTTTGTTTTGTGACATCCCCCATTTTCTCTTGGTGGGGGCTTCCCCCAAGGGAGCAAGCAGGAGCCCCACTCCCATCCTTAAAAACCCCCCACCATCTGGAACAAAATAACAACAGGAACATAAAAGCAATGGTTAGTGGTTTAGTCTAGGGCTGGTTAGCATCCTTCTCTGCCCCCTGCCCATGCCTAACCCCCTCTTCGTCCTTCCCTCCCGCTAGCCCGTCAGCATCATTACCACAGTGTCAAAGCAGGCGGCTCCTCCCAACCAGCTGCAGGAGGAACAGTGGTCCCCATAACACAGGAGAGACAATTCATTGCGGGACTTTGTTTTTTGTTTGCCTTTTTTTTTTTTTTTTTTTGTAAACTTTGTAAGAAACGGTTCTCGGTTCGTTTTTGTCATGGCGGGAGGGGCCTGTTCGGTTTTTGTTCACAGTCAAGTGGTTCTTCTGTTGGTGGTTGTTGGGTTTTTTTTCTTTCCTTTTAAACAGAGAGTCACAACTTCTGCTGAGCGGAGACTCCTTTCCAGTAATCCAGGATGTCGTGCAGATCCTCATCCTTGGCGAACTGGACTTTCTTCC
This sequence comes from Lepidochelys kempii, assembly GCF_965140285.1. Taxonomy (NCBI): domain Eukaryota; kingdom Metazoa; phylum Chordata; order Testudines; family Cheloniidae; genus Lepidochelys; species Lepidochelys kempii. The sequence goes on from NC_136380.1 coordinate 258,190,501, forward strand.
GCAGGGCGTGGCCAGCCGCCATGTAAACCTCCTCCCGGTGGTGCTTCTTGTAAGGCCGGAAGCGCTCCCAGATCTTGTGGGTGCTCTCGGACGAGTACTCGGGGCTGGAAGAGTAGCCCGAGAAGTAGTGTCTGGGGGAGAGCTGGGAGTACGTGGAGTCCCGCTTGGAGCGGGAGAGAGGCTTAAGGAACGACACCCGCTGGCTCAGGGTGTCGGCACTCTCCTCGTAGTAGAGGGCCGGGAAGGAATGTCGGTGCTCGCTGCAATGGTAGGAAGGTTTGACCTCCAGGTGGTGGATGGCACCTGGGGATACCAGGGGAAGACGATCCAGGGGGCTGTTGAGTGGGCTGCCTTTCTCAATGTACTTGGAATCTGACTTGCTCATTGGTGGGTGGTCGGGCACATCAAGGCTGAAGACCTTGGCACTCTTGATGGAGCCACTGGATGAGACGCTGCAGGTCTTCCTGGCCACAGCCGCATCCGCGCTCAGCTGGCGCTGCAGGGGGTGGTGGGAGCTCTCCTTGTAGGGTGGCGACAGGAAGCCGGGCCGCTCCAGCCCACCCGAGGAGCTGGCAGGGATGGACTGGCACTCAAATGCCATGTCCGAGTCGACACCACTCCCTCCTCCCAGGAAGGAGGCCGTGTCCAACTTGAGGGCGTCGATGCAGTTGTTGATGATCTGGTTGACCTTGTCCACCTCCTTGGCGATGGTGGAGATCTCAGCTGCCGAGCCCTGGCCGTTGTCGAGCTCACGCAGATCATCGTCCCGCTGGGCTCTCTCCAGCGCATCCCCGCCGCCAGTCCGCACCTCAATGTAGTTGCCCTTGGTGGTAACTTTGGGGGTCTCCATCCCAGCCTCCATTGACTTGGACGGGGGCAGCTTATCCCCCATCATGGAAGGGATGGAGGACATCCGCGAGACAGGGATGACGGGCGGCTCGCCCAGCTTCTGCGAAGTGTGGACGATGGAGCTGGTGTCTATATCCGAGCCATAGCGCATCTCCAGGATGGTCTTCTTGACGTTGAGGGACTTCTGCTTCTCTTCCTGCATCCTTCGCTTCCTCAGGCAGTAGTACACCACTCCCAGGACGATGACCATCCCAAAGAGGCAGCCCAGGATGGTCATGATGTAATGAGTGGTGGTGGAGGTATTGGGCACTGGGTCCTCCCTCCCCTTGCTCCTGGTGGCAAAGGACAGGCAGGTGTGATTGTAGCGCTTGGAGTTGCGGATGGAGGCCACACAGAAGGTATAGTCCGTGTGGGCCTTCAGCTTGCTAAGGGTGACAAACTCCTTCTTGTTCTTCAGGGTCGTGACATCAGAAACGTAGCTGTTGTTGTACTGGACCAGCACGTACATCTTGCTGAAGGGCGAGGGGATCGTCACCACCAAGGTGGCTGAGGTGATGGTTACGTGGTGCAGCTTGATGCTGGGGTTGAATGAGGAGTCGGTGGTGGAGGAGGCTGGGGGCTCGACGGAGAGGAAGTCCCCGGGGTTGAACCCCGAGTTCTCATCCAGGTCTCTCTGGGAGTCAGGAGTGTAGGGGGTGGGGTTGATCCTTGAGAGGGATGGGATGGTGCCTCCCCGGCACATGGACTGGAAGATGGTGATGGCGTTGCGGTTGTGGTGGGGTCGAGGCATCAGGAGCGGGTAGCCGGCGAACTCTCGGGGGGTCTCACACTGCAGCCGGTCATAGTTCTTGGTGACGTTATTGAAGACCACCAGCCAGGTGAGGAAGCTGTAGAGGCTACAGTCACAGTTGAAGGGGTTGCCAGCTAGCTCACACACCATCAGGTTGCTCAGGCTGGTGAAGGTGTTCCCCTCCAGCCTGCTCAGCCGGTTGGAGGACAGGTCGATGCTGATCAGGCTGGGGCACTCAGAGAAGGCGGTGGGTGTGACCACCTCGATCAGGTTGTGCTGCACGAAGAGGAACTGCAGCCGGGCCATGCCGCGCAGCATGCCCTCCGTCAGGTTGGTGAGCTTGTTGTAGCCCAGCTGCAGGACCTGCAGGTTGGCCTGGCCCATGAAAGCCCCGTCCTCAATGTAGGAGATCTCATTCTTAGTCAGGTTCAGGTCGGTGAGGTTGCTGAAGCGGTTGAGGGAGGAGTATAGCACCACCTTGAGCTTGTTCTCATTCAGGCGCAGGTCGTGCACTGTGCTGTTGATATGCTGGGGGATGGTCTCGTAGGGAGGCTGGTTCTGGCTGCAGATGGCCAGCCACACATAACCCTTGTCCCCCTCGATCAGCCAGCAGTCGCCACGCACCATGCCAGGGGAGAACACGCAGAGCAGGGCAGCTGCCCACAAGCCCAGAAGCAGCATGTTTGGATGCGGCACCCCCCCCTCCCCCTGCTGGCAAAAAGGAAAACGAGCCTCCGAAGAGCAAAGGGAGGGGACGAGAGGCGACGCTCCCTTGGTGGTTAGCGATAGGAGGGCACAGGCACCTCAGTTCTATCCGGTGCTGTCACCAACATTTTTCTTTCTCTCCGCGCCAACCCCGGGGTGTAGAGCAGCAGGGGGCAAAATCCACTCCTTCCTGCCGCTCCCAATCGGGGGGAAAGGGGGGGGGCGAGCGGAAATCTGTGCTTCTCTTTAAAACAAAACAAAAATTAAACAACTAATCTTCCTGGAGGCTCAGGAACGACACCTCCCCACACCCTCTCCGCCTTCCCCCACGACCCCCAGGTGTCTCGGAGGAGCTGCCTCTTCTGTCGCTGGGCTCCCTGGGTTGCTCCTCCTCCCCCTCTCCTGGGTCCCCTCCGAGATGCTTCAGAACTTCAGATCAAACATCTTGAAAACAAAAATATAGAGAGCTAGAGAGCTAGCGAGCGAGCGATCCATCTGTCACCGGAATCTGGAAAGGAAACACATGAGAGACAAGTGGAGGCATCAGTCAAGGGGGCTTTGAAATACAGAAAAAGACAGCTAGGGTTGTTAGTTTCTTGGGGACAGGGAGGAGCAGAAAAGAGAGCGTTGTGGGGGGGGGAGGTGGTATTGCCTGCTACACTGATAAGCCTTGGCAAAGGGATCCCTTGCAACATAATCTTGTATCGGTGATAGCTAGAAGGGTACTTGGGTTTCATTATGTAATGGAATCACAGCCTGGTTGCGGTGGGGGGGGGGGGAAAGGTGGGATGGAACAGAGGGAGGGACACGGCTGTGTTATGATCGGCTTAAAACTCCAGAGCATAAAGAAACACAACCCAAGCCAACCCAACCCCAAGGAGTTTCAGCTGGTGTAGAGAACGGAAATCGCGCAGTACACAAACGTGCGCGCGTACTGACGATAAATAAATAAGAATCCCAACTAAATGGGGTTTTTTTCCTTGATGCAAAATGATAAATAATTCATTGGTTGCATAACCGCTCTCGTTCCGAAAATAATTCCCTCGTCTCAGTGCAGGCGAGGGTTGGGGACAACGCGGCCTTTGCAAGCAGGGCTCAGAGAGGGAAGTCTGGAACCGGGGGAGAGGGGGTTGTGAGCGCCGGACACCCATGCTGGAGCAGAGGGCTGTGTTGGCACAGGGCGGATGGGGGCTGTCAGTCAGAGCCCTCCAGCAACGGTTGGCTGCTTTACTTGGCATAGGACAGGTATACAGAGCTGCACCCCAGTGTGGTGTGGGCAGCATGTGCTGTATTATTAATTTTATTTATTTGTGCTCTCTTGGTGCCTACTGCCAGGGAGGGAGACCAAACTATTTCCTGCCCAGGCTGGTTAAAGAATCTAGCCAGCTTCATTAGGATGAAGGGAAAGGATCATCAGCCGCTTTACCCCACCGTGGGAGAGCACCCCCTGCTGGTGGCAGGGAAACATTGCTGTCCCCCCCACTCTCAGGCTCGGAGAGTCATCCTAACCTGGAAAATAGCACCCCCTACTGTCGCCAAGCCAACATCCTCCCTGCTCCATCCTGGAGTCACCTCTTCCCAGGGGCTGCCAACACACCCCTCTCTTGTGAGAGATCCCCTGCTGGTGCCAAGGAGTCATTTGCAGTCTCCCTTCTCTGGCCCGATCTGCCCTTCTCCGTCAGCACCACCTGCTGACACATCCCCATTCGCCCACTGACCCCCTCTCCCACTATGCTCTCAGTGCATCCCCAGCCTTGGCTCAGTGCCCTCTGCTGGGGGCTAAGGAGACATTCCCATTCTCCAACTGGGGCACGGGAAGGGGGAGCTATAAGAAATAAGAGAAAAAAAAATGCATCTTAGTTATTTAAGATTAAGGATTCTGTCTTCACTCTTCTTTTTTTTTCCAGGGACGCTCACTAAAGATATTGCTAAACCCTTTGCTGCTAAAGCCCAACCAATTTCCAGTGCAGAGACCCGAAGGGCAGAAAGAAAGAAGAGGTGGCTGGGGGGGGGGAGCGGAGAAGAAACGCAAACCCTTGAAGGAGGAGGCTTATGTCTGTGGAGAGATCTGAGCTGATCTGGGGCTGCAGAATTACCAGGGCAGCCGGATTAAGGGATCAGAGATGGTGTCAGAGAGAGACATTTACATATTCAATAACCCAGAAAGGAAAACCAAGAGCCAAAGGGGAGGGCAGGGGGAGGAAGGAGTGGGGCAAGGGCGGAGGTTGAGCGGGATCCAAGCAACAAGAGGGAGGAAAAGACCCCTTCCCCACCGCTGCCTGGCTGAGGCCTCCACCCTTATTCCGCCTGTTACCATCATGCAACGGCCCCTGGCTGAAGTGCAGGTTTGCTGTGGCCAGGGACTGTGCTGTAGCCAGTGGTGCTGGGTTCCAAGGTCTGGCTCTTCTTGTCTTCAAGTCTTAATGTAATAATAAATAATGCCTTGACTCGGCATCCCCCTGTGGGTCAAGGGAAGGAGACTCAGCTGGCCCCAACTGGGTCACTGCTGATTTGCTCCTGTCGCTCCCTAGCGCTCTTCCCCACCTCCCACTGGAGCTGGCTGTCTCCCTACCTAGGTCCATCTGAGAGGTTTTTGCTGTCCCGCACCCCTACGCTGTTCTCTTTGGCCCTCCCTCTCCCTTAGCATGGCCTCTGGGTTCCCTGCTTGCACGCATCCAGCCAGCTCCACAAACACAAGGGAAAGGGATAAACAGACAGACAAATGTAGTTTCCAGAGACAGCCCCAGGAGCAAGGCTCCCAACACACCCTCAGGTGGACTGTGGGAGCAGCCCCTTGCGGGGAGGGGAAGAACTGAACTGGGTTTCTCTCTCACACACACAAGTACCTCTACCTTTGCTACTGTTTGGCTTGGCAACCTCCCCTTGGCTAGTTGTCCCCAATGCAACCCCCCACCCCTCTTCACCATGGATGCAGTGCCCAGACTCTGTTTAGGCCTGGCGCGCTGCTACTGGCTTCAGCCCATTTCATTATGTTGGCTGGAACTGACAGCAAAGCGGGAACTGCCGCAAGCTCCCACGCTCCAGTCGCCGGGCCAGCTCTGGGGTGCAGAGCCACCCGAACACTGGTGCAGGGTGGCGCCTGCACAGCTGAAGGGGAGGCAGCACCCAGGACAGGCCCAAGGTTCCTCTCTTGCAGAGGCAAGCCTGGTTCGGCCAACATGACTTGTGCAGAGGAGCCCCGACCCGTGCTAGTCAGATCTGGCTGGAAGAGAAGGAGGTGGCTGGTGGGGAGGGGGGATGAGGACGAGGTGTGCCTGTAAGGGCTGGGGGACACCATGGCACACTAGTCCCCTGTGGCCCCCCCATGTTTGGCTTCTACTCATGCTGGATCCCTATGCAGTCCCCCTCCCACGCAAAGGGACAGCAGCTTCGCACTCCCAAGGGTAAAGGGCACAGGATGGGAGAGGTTTTCCCAACCCCAGCTCTCCCATCTCCGTGCCTTGGCTCCTGGCTCATCCGTAGGCAGAGTTCCTAGCCAATAAATGGGCCGGTCGTCACATTCCTGCAGCAAGCTTCATCAGCCCCCTCTCTCCTCCTGGGGCGACCCCCTGCACTGTCCTTCAGGGCAGCACCCCACGATGCCTCTCCTTCCTCTGCCCGTTCCTGCCTCTGCCATCACAGCCAAGGCATCCGCCACTCAGGGGCGGGGAAGTGGACCATGGTGTCCTGCAGCCAAGCCCTGCTATAAATCAGCCAGCAGATGAGTCCATCAATCCCAGGAAACAGCAGTGTCCTCAGTATTGGCCGGGAGGGTGCTGACACCACACTTGGCCACAATCCTCCCTCTTGTTTCTCCGAAGCCCCAGCAAGGGAGAGAATGATATGCGCGGTGGGTGGAGGGAGCAGCTGCAGACTAGGGTGGGGAGAAGGGGCATGCTGGGGAAATGCAGGTAAGAAGAGAAGCCCCATGGGGCTGGTGTGGAAGGAACCTCAGGAGGAGATGACACCTCTCCCAGAGCAGAGGGTTGCGGCCCCCCAGATAACTTCCTTTGTGACAAAGTGGGAATTTTTGGTAATATTTTTATGAAGCCTGTGCATGCCTCAATTTCCCCTATACTTTGCATTGCTATCCTGTGGGGAGTGGGGGGGAAAGGATTAAATTTGCTCTCAGGGCAGCTAACAGACAGGGGTGCGTATGTGTTGCCGAGCTGTCTGAGCGGACTGAATGAGTCTGAGAAAGGACTGGCCTAGGCTGACCCATATCACTGGAAAACCCGAGAAGACACTGGAAAGCCCAAACGCCGGGCTGCTGACACCTAGCAACCAACCACCCAGAGGAAGAGTTCCCCGCCTCTCAGCAGGGAAGCTGAGCAGCTTGAGAACAAAGGCTGGAAAGGCGGGAGATGTAGGTTATGGAGGAAGCTTGGGGCTCTCTCACCTGGGAACTGACTGAGGAAGTCAGAGAGAGACCCAGAACCCAAAAATGGAGCTCTCGACAGCTGAGCTGGTGAATTGCTCGGGGCTGACCACAGAGGATTTTGCTTTAACCTTCAGTGCACTGTGCTAACCTAAGCACTTCCTATGCTGCGTTCCAGTTGACTAATAAACCCCACTGTCTTGACAACACTGCGTGAGCGTCACTACCAATGCTGGCTGAGTCCCTGACAAGTGCACAAGTCTCTACCAGGGGTCTGTCAGTCGGACTCACTGAGCAGAGCTCACAGGGTGAAGCAGGGGTGCTGAAGGCCCAGAGGGTCAGTCTCAGGAGGCTCTGAGACCGCGTGGCCTGCCCGGAAGGAAGAATGAGACCCCTGGGGGGTCTGGCATATCTAAGGGGTTCCTCCACCAGACTGTTCAAAAGCTGGAGGCGTAGCACTGATCCTGTGGATCCGTGACAGGGGGTCAGAGGACTGGGGGGTTAGTGAGCCAGGATGGTATGGAGGAATCGGGGGGTGTCAGTAAGCCTTTGGGGGATTGGAGGGGTCAGTGAGTCTGAGGGGATCAGGGATGTGGGTGGGGCTCAATGAGCCAGGGCAATATGAGGGGACTGGGGGGGGAGAGTCAGTGTTTCAGGGGGATTGGGGGTTTTAGAGGTCAGTGAATTGGGTGGATCAGAGGCAGTAAGTCAGGGCAGTTCCAGGGGACTGGGGGGGTCAGTGAGTCAGGGGTTTTAGAGGTCAGTGAGTTGGGGGGATCTGGGGGCAGTGAGTCAGGGTGGTGCTGGGGTATTCAGGGGTCAGTGAGTCAGCAGTAATGGGGGTTTTAGAGGTCAGTGAGTCAGGGAATGGGGTGGGTTCAGTGTGCCCGGAAGGTTCAGGGGGCCCAAGCGCAGGCCCCATGTGTCAGTGAAAGCACAAGTCACTAAGGGAAATCCTGGGAGTTGGGGCCTGCGTTGCCAACATGCCATTCGCATCCCCTCCCCGCGGGGCCCAGCGCATTAGGAAGCCGGCGTTTATTCTACCATCACATAAACGGTGCTAAGAGCCTCCCCATTAGAAATTTATGCTTTAAAAACCCACCGAACACTACTTGCTCCCTGCGGGACTGGAAATCCAGAAGCAGGCTGAGCCACCCTCCCTCTCTGCCTCTCCACGCCCTGTCCAGATGATTGCTCACCTCCACATACCTGCCTGCCTCTGGCTGGCTCTCTCTCCTGCACTGGGGCCTGCTCTGTTTTCAACTGGGCTCTCCTCCCCGCCCCCCACATTTCCCTCCCCTCTCTTTCGCTCTCTCTAATCCCTGTGCAGACTCTCCCAGTATGAAGCTGGCACTTATGCCCCCCAATATTGCTCTGCCCCACCAAGATTTGTTCAGCTTTTGCCCCGTGGCTTGTTATTTGAGTTCCAACCACCCCGAGTCAGTGACGTGCCGCCTAACCCCCGCCACGGCTCTGCTTGGTGGGTAGCTTCAGATCACCCCCTGCCCTTCTGTGCTGACATAGATACGGCCGGGTCCATATACGGCTGGTTTAAATGACAGCTCTCTCCCTCACCCGGGGCACTGCGGGCTGCAGGAGAGCTTCCACTGTCGTAGCCCCAGCTCACGTGGCTCTAGTCCTGGCTGGCACGGACAGGGCACTGCTATGAGGAAGCTCACAGTGCTAGAGTGCCCACTGGTACTGGGTGGGCGCTAAGCTGAGGAAGCTCCCACTGTCTGAGTGCCAGCACTCAGTGATGCAGGGCTTCCCAAGGAGGTGAACGTTGCAGAGGGCTCAGCTGGCATCGACAGGGCCCAGCTGCAAGGAAGCTGGAATCTTGGCTGCTAGAACTGAATGGGGAAGTTCCCACTACCTGCACCCTAGCCAACGGGGCACTGCCATGCAGAAGCTTCCATTGCAAAGGTCTGGGAGCACACAGATAGGCTACTGCTGCATAGACGCTCACATCACTGGCCCCGGAAGGGACACACTGGATCAGGAATCTGGCAGTGCAGGAGTATGGGCTGGTTCTAACAGAGTACAGCTGAGAGGCTGCCTCACGGTATTGGACTCCTAGCTACTACAGGAGGGCACTGTGACAAAGAAAGTCTCCCAGCGGGCACCGCTGTGAGGAGGTTCACGGGCAAGAGTCCTGCACGGCACCACTGTGGGAAAACTAACTCCTCTGAAGCTCTGATCGATATTGAAAGGCACATTGCTGTGAGGAAGTTCAGGGAGCCTGCACCCTAGTTGGCACTGACGGGGCACCGCTGTGAGGAAGCTCACGGAGCCTGCACTCCGGCTGCCACTGACAGGGCACCACTGTGAGAAAGCTCACAGAGCCTGCACCCTGGTTGGCACTGACGGGGCACCGTTGTGAGGAAGCTCACGGAGCCTGCACCCTGGTTGGCACTGATGGGGCACCGCTGTGGGGGAGCTGGTATGGCTGAAGGGCGGAGCTGGGTACTGCTCAAAGGAAGCTTTCAGCACAAGTCCTCCCCAGTGCTAATACGGAAGGGGCTGAGCTCAGCTGACAACCCAGAGCCACCCTCTTCTCCACACACCTAGCCTGAGGCAAAAGAACACATATCCTCTGTGGTGAGGAGCACAGGAAAATCTGTGCGGAGCCTAACATCTTCAAGGAAAAAGTAACCACATCGAAAGGAAAGGAATGATGTAAATAAGCCCTTTGCAGCGATTACATCCCTCATCTGTCAGACAGGAGGAAAGGGAAAGCTCTGGAGAGATAGTTAGAGCAGCTCAAGAGTTTAAGAGCACCACACAGATGAGGGAGCTTTCAAAGAGGAAATCTTATTTAGGAGACCTGAGGGCTGGAGAAATGGTCTTCCATGCAGGAGCCACTTCCCAGGCAGGCCAGAGAGAGCACCCTCTGTTTTCCCAAGTGACCTAGGCACTTTATATATTCATAGTACTACCAAAGGTTATGGGGAATTTGCATCAACTCAGTCCACCTGGAGAACCCACAGCAGCTCCCAGCAGGGAAGGGGAAGGTGGGCACAAGAAGGGGAGGGACAGGGCAACAGGAGATCAGAGGTTCTGAGAACAGTTATTAGCATCAGAGCTCTCTGCATCGCTCTGCCTGACAAGGGAAGGGAGGGCTTCAATGTCTCTCCTCCGTCTTATTCCCCTGGACTGCACAGGAGGAACCAATGTGCACAAGAAAGCAGAAAGTGCTGGCTTCAACAGGAGTCGCTGGAGGGAACAGGGTGGGAGCGCTGGCTGTGGGAGAGTTGCTGTAGGGAACGGGGTGGGAGCACTGATTGTGGCGGAAGACGCTATAGGGAACAGGGCGGGAGCGCTGGCTGTGGGCGGGTCGCTGGAGGGAATGGGGCGGGAGCGCTGGCTGTGGGGGGAGTTCCTGTAGGGAACGGGGTGGGAGGGCTGCCTGGGGGAGAATCATTGTAGGGAACAGGGAAGAAGCACTAGCTGAGGTTGGTGTCGCTGAAGGGAACGGGGAGAGAGCGCTGGCTGTGGGGGAATTGCTGTAGGGAACAGGGTGGGAGCGCTGGCTGTGGGGGGAGTTCCTGTAGGGAAGGGGGCAGAAGTGCTGGCTGTGGGGGAGTTGCTGGGCGGAAAGGCATGTAGGAATGATTCTACCACCTAGGGAGGTGGTAGAATCTCCTTCCTTAGAGGTTTTTAAGGTCAGGCTTGTCAAAGCCCTGGCTGGGATGATTTAACTGGGAATTGGTCCTGCTTCGAGCAGGGGGTTGGACTAGATGACCTTCTGGGGTCCCTTCCAACTCTGATATCCTATGATTCTATTCTATGAATGAAATCAGGAGGGCCAAATCGCACCTGGAGCTGCAGCTAGCAAGAGATGTCAAGAGTAACAAGAAGGGTTTCTTCAGGTATGTTGGCAACAAGAAGAAAGCCAAGGAGGGTGTGGGCCCCTTACTGAATGGGGGAGGCAACCTAGTGACAGAGGATGTGGAAAAGGCTAATGTACTCAATGCTTTTTTTGCTTCTGTCTTAACTAACAAGGACAGCTCCCAGACTGCTGCGCTGGGCATCACAACATGGGGAGTAGATGGCCAGCCCTCTGTGGAGAAAGAGGTGGTTAGGGACTATTTAGAAAAGCTGGATGTGCACAAGTCCATGGGGCTGGACGAGTTGCATCCGAGAGTGCTAAAGGAATTGGCGGCTGTGATTGCAGAGCCATTGGCCATTATCTTTGAAAACTCGTGGCAAACGGGGGAAGTCCCAGATGACTGGAAAAAGGCTAATGTAGTGCCAATCTTTAAAAAAAGGGAAGAAGGAGGATCCTGGGAACTACAGGCCAGTCAGCCTCACCTCAGTCCCCGGAAAAATCATGGAGCAGGTCCTCAAAGAATCAATCCTGAAGCGCTTACATGAGAGGAAAGTGATCAGAAACAGTCAGCATGGATTCACCAAGGGAAGGTCATGCCTGACTAATCTAATCGCCTTCTATGATGAGATTACTGGTTCTGTGGATGAAGGGAAAGCAGTGGATGTATTGTTTCTTGACTTTAGCAAAGCTTTTAACACAGTCTCCCACAGTATTCTTGTCAGCAAGTTAAAGAAGTATGGGCTGGATGAATGCACTATAAGGTGGGTAGAAAGTTGGCTAGATTGTCGGGCTCAACGGGTAGTGATCAATGGCTCCATGTCTAGTTGGCAGCTGGTGTCAAGTGGAGTTCCCAGGGGTCGGTCCTGGGGCCGGTTTTGTTCAATATCTTCATAAATGATCTGGAGGATGGTGTGGATTGCACTCTCAGCAAATTTGCGGATGATACTAAACTGGGAGGAGTGGTAGATACTCTGGAGGGCAGGGATAGGATACAGAGGGACCTAGACAAATTGGAGGATTGGGCCAAAAGAAATCTGATGAGGTTCAACAAGGATAAGTTCAGGGTCCTGCACTTAGGACGGAAGAACCCAATGCACAGCTACAGACTAGGGACCGAATGGCTAGGCAGCAGTTCTGCGGAAAAGGACCTAGGGGTGACAGTGGATGAGAAGCTGGATATGAGTCAGCAGTGTGCCCTTGTTGCGAAGAAGGCCAATGGCATTTTGGGATGTATAAGTAGGGGCATAGCGAGCAGATCGAGGGACGTGATCATTCCGCTCTATTCGACATTGGTGAGGCCTCATCTGGAGTACTGTGTCCAGTTTTGGGCCCCACACTACAAGAAGGATGTGGATACATTGGAGAGGGTCCAGCGAAGGGCAACAAAAATGATTAAGGGTCTGGAACACGTGACTTATGAGGAGAGGCTGAGGGAACTGGGATTGTTTAGTCTGCAGAAGAGAAGAATGAGGGGGGGATTTGATAGCTGCTTTCAACTACCTGAGAGGTGGTTCCAGAAAGGATGGTTCTAGACTATTCTCAGTGGTAGAAGAGGACAGGACAAGGAGTAATGGTCTCAAGTTGCAGTGGGGGAGGTTTAGGTTGGATATTAGGAAAAACATTTTCACTAGGAGGTTGGTGAAACACTGGAATGCATTACCTAGGGAGGTGGTAGAATCTCCTTCCTTAGAAGTTTTTAAGGTCAGGCTTGACAAAGCCCTGGCTGGGATGATTTAATTGGGGATTGGTCCTGCTTTGAGCAGGGGGTTGGACTAGATGACCTCCTGAGGTCCCTTCCAACTCTGATATTCTATGATTCTGTGATTCTATGAAAGGGGCAGGAGTCCTGCCTGGGGGACAATCATTGTAGGGAACAGGGCGGAAGCACTGACTGAGGTTGGTGTCGCTGTAGGGAATGGGGTGGGAGTGCTGGTTTTGTGGGGCGTCATTGTAGGGAACACAGCGGAAGAGCTGGCTGTGGGGAAAGGTCTCTGGAGGGAACAGGGTGGGAGCGCTGGATGCAGGTGGGAGAAGGGGGAGTTGCAGCAGGGAATGGCCAAGGAGCCCTGGCTGTGGCAGGGAGGCAGCATGCTGGAGAAGGCCAGTCTGCAATCCGGCATCCCCTGAAAACAATTCCTCCCACAGCACAGCTCTTGTCTTTGGGATACAAATAAATGAAGTTTGCCCAGGTTCCTCCACTGTTTCCCCCTCAATATACCACTCCATGCTTTGAGGTCTAGCAAATCCCTGACCTAGACACTCCCACTCCTCTCTCATGTTCCTTCTTTGTCGTTCCCTGTGAGAGGCCGACCTCCAGGAGACCTACTCCCATTTCATCCCTTCTAGGGCAGCGTGCAAACTGCAGCCCACCCATCTTGAACTCAGGTACAGACCCGCATGGGGAGAGGCATTGCTACCAAACTTGGTACAACTCTGCACATGCCCTGCTCATCATGGCAGCTAGACACATGCATTTTGCTCTGCCCCCAGAATCAGAGTGAAATTACGATCTCTGGCTCCAAAGCACAGACCTCTGATTCACCAGGAGCAGTGCCAAGCACCTATGCTCTGTGGCTCTGCCACAGAAGGGGTCACGTGCTCACTTGGCCTCATGAGTTACACTTACGGCTGCACCTTTGTTTCGAACTCACCCTCTTCCAAGGAAAGGGATGCAACCCTACTCTCTGCATCCTCAACACCTGGGCGGCAGCAGCTCCTAGGCACTGCTGGGGAGGACTTTCCCCCACCCACCAGAGAGCTAACACTTGACATGCATTTTGACACAGCCTTGCCTCTCTCCCTCCCCACCTCCACTTGCTTTAGAGCCTGGGTTTTTTCTTCCATTGCCAAAACACAATGACTGTTATAATTAACTGATTATCTCAGCGCGACAGCTGCAGTCCTTTGAAAATTAGGTTGAATAACAGGATCCCGGTGTATGGTAATTTCTTTTAGTCTCCAGAATATTTCTCTCTCTTTCTCTCTCTCTTTCCCTCTCTCGTCATTTTTTCCTTCCCTCTCTCACTCTCCCTGCTCGTCGGAGTTATTTCTTTGGGGTTAGGTGGGTTTTCTGGGTACGCTCTCCCTCTGTCAGCTTCCTTCAATCTTCTTTTACTATCATCCTTCCAGAGGAGACCAGGGTTGCAAACAGGAATGTAAACATGGTAGAAACAGAAGCACAAGTGGCACCCAGATACCAGGGTTATGGGCACATAAGAAAGCCCAGGCAGCCCACTCATCTACTAGGGTAACCAGCACATAGGAAAACCCAGGAAAGGAAGCCAATGGAACTGTATTTGCACCATATTTACAGACAGGATGGCTTTGGCAACTCAATTCTACTGTCCCCTAGGTACATCACACTGCTTCACTGATCAGTCTGTATCTACCCCAACCCAGCTGTGCCACCCACCCACTGAATCAGCAGTTGCACTGAGTCACCCTATCCCTCTCAGAGTGGGTACTTCCACCAAAAAATCCTAGGGTTCCTCTCACCAAGCGAGTGGCTCTCCCACTTAACACTGGCTTCAACCATTATCCACCTACATCTGTTTCTCTATGAACTACATCAGCTCACTCTATAATTGCCTTGAACCCATTCAAAATCCTCCACCTAGCAACACCATTCACTAAAACCACATGCAGGACTGACTCAACACTTCTCACTGAACGATGGCTCTTTCCTCTTCAAAAATGAGCGACTGCATGGAGTTATTCTTCCCTGCCTTGTTCAGTACAGCCCCAACACACTCACTCAAATAACCCCTGCTTCATACAGCCCAAACTCACTCACCCCCTCCATCTGAACTCAGTACAGCCACAACTCACTCATTCACTCATCCCTACACCTACGGAATACATCCCAACTTACTTATCCACTCCTCCCTACGTCTACTCAATACACCCCAACTCACTCATTCACTCCACTCCATCACTACTCAATACAGCCCCAATACAGTCATACTTCTCCCTACTTCTATTTAATACAGCCCCAACTCATTCTTCCAGTTCTTCTTACCCCTTCTCAGTACAGCCACAATCCATTCATTCACTCCTCTCTAACCCTACTCAACACAACCCAACTCACTCATCCTTTACTCCCTATACCTACTCAATACAGCCCCAACTCATTCAGCTGCTCCTCCTACCTCTACTCAATACACCCCCAACTCACTCAGCCACTCCATTTCACCCCTGTTCAGGAGAGTCCAAGTTACTCATTCATTCCACCCCTAATCAGTACAACCGCAATTCATTCATTCATGCACCCATACTCAATTGAATAGCAACTCTCACATTTGCACCATTACTCTAGGAAAATCAGAGTAATTCAATACACTGTCAGTCAGTCATGCTAATTCTGCAATAATGCTCCTCCTCTTCACTCTATAGTCTTCCTCTCATTTGAGTAAAGACCCTTGTCCTTCATTCCCTCTTTCTTTCTCTCAGCCCCAGGCATGTTCACTCCAGTTACTGAACATCTCCTCATTTATTCAGTGTTACTTATCCAAATATTCTCTTTATTTATGAATCTCTCTCTTCTTCAGTAATATTCGCTTGTTCAATGCTATGTGCCAGTGATACTCAGACTGAGGCTCGGGAGCTGCAAGTGCCTCTTGAACACGTCTCCTGCGGCTCCTTGCAGCACGGTATTAAAACACTGTGTGATTTAAGTATTAACCAATCTAAGTTATTAATCAATCAGGATGCTTTTACTATGTTATTAACCAATTGTGGAATACTTGGTCAGTCATTTTGATGTGAGAATAATATATTAAGTGAAACCATGAATTCACACTACTGTGACTCTTCTGGGTAATGCTGATTGCTAATTTGGCTCCTGAACCACTGAGGTCTGAGTATCACTGCTCCATAGAGTCTTGTTTACTTATCCAATAATAATGATTTCCTAACCAGTGATTCATACCCCCATTGGCAATTACAGTTCTCTTCATGCTTAGAAACATGCTTATTCATTTTCCTACCTACAATAACCTATGTCTACTCATTACACTACACTCCCTTCAAAAGCCATTCAAGGAACAGATGATCAGTGTAAAATAAATCAATAATGAAATAAAATAATAAGATTGATGTATATGTTTTTGCATCCCTTTTTAGGTATAGGGGTCAAATCCAAAGCTATTATTGCAAGTCACCCAAAAGTTGGGGGATTCAGATAGAAGGGGTCCCCAAATTCACATCCTCCTTAGTTTTGGTTTATCCCACTGTTCTGCCCTCTCTCAGCTCCTTACTCTCTATTCTACACTTTTTCCCATTCTTTACTGGATGTAGTAGTAGTAATGGTAATGCCCAGCTGAGATCAGGGTTCCATTGTACTAGGCACTGTACAAATATTGTAAAAGACAGTCCTTCCCCCAAAGAGCCTACAGTCAAAATATACAAGACAAACAAAGGTATCATAGAATCATAGAAGTGTATGACTGGAAGGGACTTCAAGAGGTCTTCTAGTCCAGTCCCCTGCACTCAAAGCAGGACTAAGTATCTAGACTATCCCTGACAGGTGTTTGTCTAAAAATCTCCAATGACAGAGATTCCACAACCTCCCTAAGCAATTTATTCCAGTACTTAACGACTCTGACAGTTAGGAAGTTTTTTTTTAATGTCCAACCTAAACGTCCCTTGCTGTAATTTAAGCCCATTGCTTCTTGTCCTATCCTCAGAGATTAAGGAGAACAATTTTTCTCCCTCCTCCCTGTAACAACATTTCATGTACTTGAAAACTGTTATCGTGTCCTCCCTCAGTCTTCTCTTCTCCAGATTAAACAAACCCAGTGTGTTCAATCTTCCCTCATAGGTCATGTTTTCTAGACTTTTAATAATTTTTGTTGCTCTTCTCTGAACTTTCTCGAATTTATCCACATCTTTCCTGAAATGTGGCCCCCAGAACTGGGCATAATACTCCAGTTGAGGCCTAACCAGCATGGAGTAGAGCAGAAGAATTATTTCTCGTGTCTTGCTTAGAACACTCCTGCTAATACATCCCAGAACGATGTTTGCTTTTTTTGTAACAGTGTTACACTGTTGACTCATATTTAGCTTGGGATCCACTGTGACCCCCAGATCCCTTTCCGCAGTACTCCTTCCTAGGCAGTCATTCCCCATTTTGTATGTGTGCAACTGATAGTTCCTTCCTAAGTGCAGTACTTTGCATTTGTCCTTATTGAATTTCATCCTATTTACTTCAGACCGTTTCTCCAGTTTGTCCAGATCATTTTGAATTTCAGTCCTATCCTCCAAAGCACGTGCAACCCCTCCCAGCTTGGTATCGTCTGCAAACTTTGTAAGTGTACTCTCTATGCCATTAATTAAATAATTGATGAAGATACTGAACAGACCCGGATCCAGGACCAATCCCTACGGGACCCCACTTGATATACCCTTCTAGCTTGACTGTGAACCACTGATAACTACTCTCTGGGAACAGTTTTTCAACCAGCTATGCTCCCACCTTATAGTAGCTCCATCTAGGTTGTATTTCCCTACTTTGTTTATGAGCAGGTCATGCGAGACAATATCAAAAGCCTTACTAAAGTCAAGATATACCACATCTACCACTTCCTCCCTATCCACAAGGCTTGTAATCCTGTCAAAGAAAGCTATTAGGTTGGTTTGACATGATATGTCCTTGACAGATCCATGCTGACTGTTACTTAGCACCTTATTATCTTCTAGGTGCCTGCAAATTGATTGCTTAATTATTTGCTCCATTGCCTTTCTGGGTACAGAAGTTAAACTGACTGCTCTGTAATTCCCCAAGTTGTCCTTATTCCCCTTTTTATAGATGGGCACTATATCTGCCCTTTTCCAGTCTTCTGGAATGTCTCCCGTCTTCCATGACTTTTTGAAGATAATCGCTAATGGCTCAGATATCTCCTCAGTCAGTTCCTTGAGTATTCTAGGATGCATTTCATCAGGCCCTGGTGACTTCAAGACATCTAACTTGTCTAAGTAATTTTTAACTTGTTCTTTCCCTATTTAACCCTCTGATCTTACCTCACTGGCATTCACTATGTTAGATGTTCACTCACTACTAACCTTTTTGGTGAAAACTAAAAGAAAAAAGTCATTTAGCACTTTTGCTCTTCCCACATTTTGTTTTTTCCCCCCTCATTGAGTAAGAGGCCTACCTTGTCCTTGGTCTTCCTCTTGCTTCCAATGTATTTGTAGAATGTTTTCTTGTTACCCTTAAGTCTCCAGCTAGTTTCATCTCGTTTTGTGCCTTGGCTTTTCTAATTTTGTCCCTCCATACTCGGGTTATTTGTTTATATTCATAAAGGACTGTTATCCCCATGTTACAGATGGGGCACTGAGGCACAAAGAGATTAAGTGACTCACCCAAAGCCCCACAGGATGTCTGTGTTGGAGCAGGGAATTTAACCTAGATCCCCTCAGTCACAGTCCATCTTTGCTCTCCGCAAAGCCCTCATAAAAGGCCCACATCCATACCTTATTATGCCTCTTGCTCATCGTCCAGTCCTCATTCCCTCTACCTCTGCTCATACTTTCGGGCCTTGAATCAGCAAACCACTGAAGCACATGACCAACTTTAAGCACATGCACAGTCCCATTCCAGGGCCCAGATGATTCTTTCTAAGCATCCATACTGATCCTACCCACATCTCCCAAACACAAGAGATTCTTCCTGCTTGGGCGCTCCCTCTTGCCTTTGAGTGATCCATCTTCTTTCTCTCTCTTCTCCTCTCCCCCTTGCTTCTAAAAATATAGTCTCCCATTTACTACTGACCGGACACTCCAGCCTGTCATGTCACCCTTCTTCCCCTTTCCCCTCTGGTGTTCCAAAAATACCTGATGTTCCTTTAAAGAGGGAAGTTAGGTCAGGGCACTGCTGTCCATGGTGCTGAAACAGAGCACTGGCAACAAGGTCTCTGGGGTGTGAAAGAGCAGGACTGTGGCCAAAACTATGAATTGCCATTGCTGATCTTAAACACAAAAAAGAAGCTTACAAGAAGTGGAAGATTTGACAAATGACCAGGGATGAGTATAAAAATATTGCTCGGGCATGCAGGAGTGAAATCAGGAAGGCCAAATCACATCTGGAGTTGCAGCTAGCAAGAGGTGTTAAAAGTAACAAGAAGGGTTTCTTCAGGTATGCTGGCAACAAGAAGAAAGTGAAGGAAAGTGTGGGCCCCTTACTGAATGAGAGAGGCAACCTAGTGACAGAGGATGTGGAAAAAGCTAATGTACTCAATACTTTTTTTGCCTCTGCCTTCACGAACAAGGTCAGCTCCCACACTACTGCACTGGGCAGCACAGCATGGGGAGGAGGTGACCAGCCCTCTGTGGAGAAAGAAGTGGTTCAGGACTATTTAGAAAAGCTGGATGTACACAAGTCCATGGGGCCAGATGCGTTGCATCCAAGAGTGCTAAAGGAGTTGGCAGATGTGATTGCGGAGCCATTGGCCACTAATGAAAACTAATGGCGATCTGGGGAAGTCCCGGACGACTGGAAAAAGGCTAATGTAGTGCCAATCTTTAAAAAAAGGAAGAAGGAGGATCCTGGGAACTACAGGCCAGTCAGCCTCACCTCAGTCCCCGGAAAAATCATGGAGCAGGTCCTCAAGGAATCAATCCTGAAGCACTTACATGAGAGGAAAGTGATCAGGAACAGTCAGCATGGATTCACCAAGGGCAAGTCATGCCTGACTAATCTAATAGCCTTCTATGACAAGATAACTGGTTCTGTGGATGAAGGGAAAGCAGTGGACGTGTTGTTCCTTGACTTTAGCAAAGCTTTTGACACTGTCTCCCACAGTATTCTTGTCAGCAAGTTAAAGAAGTATGGGCTGGATGAATGTACTATAAGGTGGGTAGAAAGTTGGCTAGATTGTCGGGCTCAACGGGTAGTGATCAATGGCTCCATGTCTAGTTGGCAGCTGGTATCAAGCGGAGTGCCCCAAGGGTCAGTCTTGGGGCCGGTTTTGTTCAATATCTTCATGAATGATCTGGAGGATGGTGTGGATTGCACCCTCAGCAAGTTTGCAGACGACACTAAACTGGGAGGAGAGGTAGATACGCTGGAGGGTAGGGATAGGATACAGAGGGACCTAGACAAATTGGAGGATTGGGCCAAAAGAAATCTGATGAGTTTCAACAAGGACAAGTGCAGAGTCCTGCACTTGGGACGGAAGAATCCAATGCACCACTACAGACTAGCGACCGAATGGCTCGGCAGCAGTTCTGCAGAAAAGGACCTAGGGGTGACAGTGGACGAGAAGCTGGATATGAGTCAACAGTGTGCCCTTGTTGCCAAGAAGGCCAATGGCATTTTGGGATGTATAAGTAGGGGCATTGCCAGCAGATCGAGGGACGTGATCGTTCCCCTCTATTTGACATTGGTGAGGCCTCATCTCGAGTACTGTGTCCAGTTTTGGGCCCCACACTACAAGAAGGATGTGGAAAAATTGGAGAGAGTCCAGCGGAGGGCAACAAAAATGATTAGGGGACTGGAACACATGACTTATGAGGAGAGGCTGAGGGAACTGGGATTGTTTAGTCTACTGAAGAGAAGGATGAGGGGGGATTTGATAGTTGCTTTCAACTACCTGAAAGGTGGTTCCAAAGAGGATCGATCTAGACTATTCTCAGTGCTAGCGGATGACAGGACAAGGAGTAATGGTCTCAAGTTGCAGTGGGGGAGATTTAGGTTGGATATTAGGAAAAACTTTTTCACTACGAGGGTGGTGAAACACTGGAATGCATTACCTAGGGAGGTGGTGGGATCTCCTTCCTTAGAAGTTTTTAAGGTCAGGCTTGACAAAGCCCTGGCTGGGATGATTTAACTGGGGATCGGTCCTGCTTTGAGCAGGGGGTTGGACTAAATGACCTCCTGAAGTCCCTTCCAACCCTGATAGTCTACGATTCTATGAAATACAACTCCCTGCTCCATATTAATTCCCCGCCATTTCCACAATCAGCTCAGCTCAGTTTTCCAGGTCAAAATGAGATTCTACTTCCCTCCATTGAGCCACCAGCATGGGCCTGAGGTCTGAAATTTATAATTCACATTGACAATACAGGCTGGGGTGGTCCTGCTGGCTTGGATAGAGGCAGGACAGCAAGAGTGGCTTCTGCAGAGCTCACTAAAGTGTTTTCTAAGTCCTTGGTTTTAACTGTAAGCAAAGCAGGAAGCACTCAGGAGGCAGACACACCTGAGAGATGGGAGAAGTACTCATGGTATCCCGGTCTCAGCAAGGAGCTGGAATCCCCTCATTATCTCCAGTTCTATGGAAACAAACAAGTGGAAAGAAGGGTTATAGCATGAGGGATGGAGACGGCTGTTTGGAAGCGAATCCATGGGATAATCCAGCTATCTACCCATATATTTATCTCTGTCTCTATGCCCTGTTGCATCAAACACCAATTTGAGTGGTTGGTAAACAAGTTAGGCTGTTCAGCTGTCCCATTAATTTGCTCCTTGCCTCACTAGTCTACCTGTAGTAGGGAAAAATGTATGTTTGGAAATTGGCAGTGTTGGGTATAGAATTACCAGGCTGGGGGTCCACTGACTGCTAGAGAAAGAGAGAGACAGACAGACAGAGAAAGATTAAATATTGCAACATCCATGCCTAGATATTATGATTATGGGCACATTAGAAAGTAGAAAGAAAAGAAAAGAAAAGAAAAAGAAAAAGAGTCCAAATTAATTTCGGAGTGATATACTGAAAACAAAACAAAAAAAGGGAAAGAATTAAATACGCATTGACGGGAAACTGGGAAAGAATATTTTTTTATGCACTTGTTAACATTTGTGAAGTAAAGTAACCCAAAATTTATGCCATTAATTTGCATGTATTACATTTTCCCCCCTGTGCTGCCAGTTTATAGTCTCTGTGAAACCTTTGAAAAGTTGTGGTTTTCCCCCTTCGCTTGTGTTAATTAACGCTTGTGAAATAGGTTTTTGTTTTGTTTTGTTTTACACAGCTGCTGTTGTACATCACTAAACTAATCATCAGATGATCCCTATGCCTTTTTCCATAGGCCACTTCTGCTGCCTCCCCATTCACTTGCATGGGAGGTGACCCAGGGTCCACTAAACCACATTGTTAACTAAGCGTGCCCAGAAGCAGGAGACTCATGCCAATCATCTTTCCAGTTTGCACAAATTGTCACGCAGAGGGGCTTTCACTGGGGATGGTCTCTGACAGATGAAGAGTTAACAGCTCCAAACCACTCATGCTATCACATTGCCATGCTGAGGCACACTGTATTTACACATTAGTAGTCACTAGGGTGCTTTGAAATCAGATTCCCGGGGGAAATCCAGCCAAAGACTCACTGAGACTCCTAATGAAACGACTGACGGCCACACCAGGAAAAAGAAACCAGTGTTTGGACTACAGCATATTCTCATGCTGGTGGTAGAGGAAGGATTTTCTCCTGGGTGTTAAGGACCCCTGCAAAGCCCGAGATCTGGAGCAAGCATTCAATAAATTCAATTCAGGTTCTTCCCCTCCTCCCAGGGGCTACCCCCAGAGTGCATTCCAAGGACCACAGCAGCCCTGTTCAAGTTCTTCCCCACCAAGGTAAATCCTGGTATTCCCATTGCAGGCAGGCATACATTATTCCCAGGGAGCTAGCAGAGTTGGAGAGACCCTTTTCTGCCTGACTCTAGCACAGAGTGTATCTGTCAGATCCTCTTTGAGCTCAGCAGGTATCCCAGCATGTGATTTTCTGTGCTCAGCTGGAGGGGAATCTTAGTCCTGGCCTCATTATGTCCTGACTTTCCCTGAATGTCTCTAAGGCCCCATCCTTACCGGTACTACAATGACTTGTGTTAAGCAAGAACACAGGTTTTAAGCTTGGTTTTGACACCGGTTGGTTCCCAGTCGTGCTGGCCAGCCAAACCTTCTTAGAAACCAGTTCAGCTAGGACCACGATTCCGCTGATGTTCAACATTGATCCTTGTGGGCAGGGCCTGACCCCCTCTCAAGAGGCACGGCCCCTTCTTGTGCAGCGAAGGCAGGGAACAACGTTGAAACCGTTAATCACTTCAACAGTGAAGATGCTTCCCCCTCCCCCACCCCACCCCAAACCTAATTCTCTGCTTTCAATCAACTGAAGGCTCTGGCAGGCACTTTATTGGTATCCAGGGGGGGTCTCTGTTGAATTGGAGCGGGAGGGGGGGGTGTGAACCAGATTTCTATTCTGACATTATTACATTGCGGCATGGGGGTGTTAAGCACTGGGGAGGATACTTTCATTTACTCGCTGGCTTTCTGTTGCCTTGGCAACACGAACAATGAATCCGAACCAGGACTCCAGCTACCATGTGGTGGTAATGGGGCGGGGGTTGGGTTCCCACCTGTCTGTTTGTTTGGAGGGGTGCAGGGCAAAGTGGTGAAGAGCGCCAAGGTGACAAAGGGAGCAGGGACGGACTCCTACACAGATACACACCTCCCGCACACGCCAACAACATAAACACAGACACCCATGCAAACAGACACACGGCCTCCACACTGAGAAATGCAACCACACCCCCTCCGGCGTCCATGCAGGCACAAACAGATACACAACAGGCACAAACTCGCAGGCACATTCACATGAACACACAGATACACCCTTGGCTTTTTATTCTTGCCATTAACTTGCACCCCCTGCCCTCCTGGACTACTGTAGCTCGTTTCAGGCACTTAGACCAGAGTGTCCCAGGCTTCAAACTCAGGGCTCTGAAGCACAAGGAATACAAGGGGGCCATCCCTGCTAGCTTCGCCAGAGAAGGGATTTTCCATCTCTAACCTGTGCCAAAAGGCAGCTGTGGTCTGCCCGCAGCCTACTCACTCTCCCAGGAGATGCCAAGCAGTTTGCGGCACGTGCCCGCTCAGCCCCTCCTCCTCTGCTAGGCAGCTGGCATCACCGTGCTCCCATTTACACCTTTCAGCACTTCAAACTAGGGATCTGGCTTGGACTAGTGACAGGCTGTTCCACATCTGTGACTCAAAGCCACCTGTCCCAGCCAGGAGCTGCCTCCCCCATTACAGTCCCTCAGCTGCTTCCCCTGCCTCCACCCCAGCCCAGCTGGACAGCTGAGGGCCCTCATAATCACGGCAATTCCCCTCCACTTCTCCAGGCCGGCCCGTCACAGACACAGCCTTCTGACCACGGGGAATGAAACGGGCAACTCACGGGAGCCCAGCTACACACCGCCAAAGGGGGGCACTGTACACCAACGCTAAGTGCTGCTTTGTTTCTTGGCCCCCTGGCACCACAGTTCTCCCAGCCTGGGCCGTGTTGGGTGTATCTCCCGCGGGATAGGCAAGAGTGGTAACCCTATGCACACCCTTCCCGGCTGGCTCTGGGGGAGCGAGCAGAGCAGTGAATTGAATCCCCGTCCTGTGTTCCCACGCAGCCTTTGGGCTGCTGCCACTCATATTCCCTTTCCCATAGCCCCCTCTGAGCCCTGGGAGCAGAGGACAGCTGTGGTACGGTGCCATGTGGGCATGCCCCCTCCCTGCCCTCAATGGACCCCTACACTGGGGGCTGAAGGCCGGGCTAGCCCAGAGCCTGAATGCCAAATCTGCTCCAGCCAGAGGGGAGACTGGCTTCATCCACTTCCAGGCTGCCAGAGTGATATTAAGGGGCCTTCGTGTGATGGGGAATCAGCCCCCCACCCTCAGAGGGGGACTCTGCCAGGGGCAGGATCGGGTTCCCGTGCGGTAGAGAAGGAGGCAAGGCCTGAGTGAAGCTGGAGACTGAATTCCCGTCAGGCCAGCAGAGCAAGTGCCTGGGGGTGAGGGGGTCAGGCCTTAGGGGAGCACTGCATGCAGAGGGACGGGAAGTAGAGAGGGGATGCCCCACTCAAGCCGGCAGGGGGCAAAAGCCCTTTGCATGGCAGAGCCAGGGTTTGTTGTGGCTGGCACAGCATTGTGTATGTGTGTGTGTCAGAGGGCGCTGCCTCCTGTCCACCCCACACCCACAGGGCTTTCGACGCCCAATTAGGCTCCTGGCTGCCTCCCATCCTGTGACTCCAAACTCTCCATCTGCTCAATTAAAAAAAAAACACCACAGGAAAGGAGAAAAACAAACACTTAATTTCTAATCTCATCAGTCCTCTCGCTAATTAGCGCCCTCTGAGCTCAGGCACAGGCTTCCTGAGACACCGGTGGGGACGGTAATGACCCCCGACCTGCGCACACATATGTAGGGAGAGGAGGGAGGGGGAAGGGGGTTTCCAATCCCTCCAAACAGTGTCGGGAGGAGGTCACAGGAGCGTGGAGGCCTTGTTTGCTGTTGGTTTGAATCTACTTTCATGCACTCTCTCTTTCCCCCCGCCCCCCTCCTGCCCCCCAAGTAAACCAAGAGAATGGGATTCTGGGGCAACGCCCCTTCTTGGCAGGATCCCTGGGGTGGGGGGGATGGGTTTAGGGGAGGGGAGGGGACTGGAGCAGATTCTGTCACTGATCCCACCTTGAAACACATGCTAATTTGTGCCTCCTGCAATCACGTCAGTGGTAATGAAGGGCTCCGTTCAGGACACGCGGGACACTAATTAGGGGGCTTCCAAGCCAGCATTCTGTGGCGTGCTCTCTAAAGCGGGGGTGTTCTCTGCTCAACGGAGGAGTTTTGGCTGCGGCTGCTGGGAAGGCTCTTCCCCCCTCCCTTCCCCCCCCCCATCTCCCATGGCAACTCTAACATGGTAGCAAGCAAGTTGCAGGTATCTGGTGTGAGCAACCCCCAGCCAGCCCGGTTGGGGTTTGGTACCAGGTGTATGATGCCAGGGGAGGAGTTACAGAAGATAGGTCCCTACTGCTCTTGGAGAGCTGGGGAGACAGAGGAGAGAGGGGGAAGGCGATAGAGGGCAGAGAACGAAGAGGAGGAGAGAGAGCATGAAGGAGTGAAGACAGAGAGAGAGATGGAAGATGAGCCGGACCACAAGTGAGGGAAAGAGAGGAAACCGGAAAGAAGAGGAGACACTCAGAGAGACAAAAAGAAGAGGCAGAGACAGCACGGTACTCATGCCTGCTGGAGCTGGTCACGCTTAGCTTGGTTCCGAAACCAGCCCCTGTATTTTGGGGAGCAAATAACTGCCTGATTCTGCTTTCCTCATTCTCCAGAGTGTTTGGACAAAGTGCTCTTAGCCTCTGGGTCCTCTGCAAACTGCGCACTCTGACTCGTCACTGGCAGGGCTGTGTGGCTGGCTGGTTGTCTACATCCCATCGCGTTACTGCTGCTCACCGATCGGATGGCTGACACGTTTTCAACGGGACGATATCAAGTAACGGATCAAGCGCTTGCCGCACAATTGTCTGTGCAACTTCAGGGACTCACAGGCATTTTCACAGACACCTGGCGCTCATCCAAATACTGATGACTAATGAGTTCCACAACCACACAAATCAGAGCAAGCCCAGCTCATGGGCACATCAGCCTGTCTATCTAGGCACCCATCTGGCCCATGACACCAGAGCATCTGAGCACTACACAGCACTCCCTGGGAGGAGGAGAAACACTTGGATTCCAGTTTTACAGATAGGGAAGTGAGATATGGGGGGGATTAAGTGACTCACCCAAGGCCACACAGCGAGTTTGTGGCTGAACTGCAAATTGAACCCAGGACTCCTGATGACTGGTCTAGGGCCCTAGCCACTAGAACATCCTTCCTACCCTAGGAAACCTTCATGAAAGGTTTGGTGGTAAGTATCACAGTGCTATTAAACAGGCACAGAGTTAGAGACAGAAGGAGAAGGACAGACAGAGAGAACTAGGGACAGAAGGAGATTCATGGAGAAGGAGAAAGTATGAGTCGGAGAGACAATGAGAGATGAGAGGAAAAAAGCATAACTTTCCATTGTCTTCAATGGGCTTTGGATCAGGCCCAGAGAAAGAGAGAGAACAAGGGAAAGAAGAGGAGGAGGAGAAGAGAAAGAGAAGGAGAGATGAGCAAGGGAGAAACCGAAAGAGATGAGAACTGACTCCGAGAGACAGAGACAGAGGCAGAGACTGAGAGGTGCAGTTTGACTAGTGCTGATCAGCAACGTGCGAAGTGCTGCTATCCAACGGGCCACAGAGTGGCACAGAAATCCCAACCAGCCTGGGCTAGCCTAGAGGCTGCCCACAAGCTGCTTTCATTGACTCCAGGGTGGGAGCCACACCACCATGTTCTGATGAGCCAGGACCTTGAATGTGGCTAAGCCAGCCCAGTGCTATCCTGCAGCCACCTCCTAGGGATGCCAGGCTGGACCCCCTGGGGGTGTCAGAGACCATCACTGCATTAGAGCCAATGTAATTTACACCAGCTGAGGATCTGGCCGTGCCACTGGGCTAGCTCTGGTGCGCCAGCCGCTCCCTTCCCGGACATGGCCACTCACTAACACTGCCTTCCCCAATTTCCACTGTAACATTTGCAAATTCAAATCTCGGGCTTTATGTAAAAAACATGGTGTTTTCTTAGAGCCAAATCTCCCAGCTAATGAGTCTGAGATGGTGATGAAGCCTCAGCATGCTAGGGAAAATGGCTACCCGCCCCACCACCCTTCACTCCCCATCACTCAGCACTGTACATTAGCAGCCCCGTTCTCTCCTTCATGCACAACACTTCATCCCCGCCCTGGCTCCGGCAGCCCCTACAAGTGCCCGCCCTTTCGGGAGACTCCAGGATTAGCCAGTCTCTCCATGTCCCTTGCTTTCTCTCTCCTTCCAGAGAAAGTACCCCAACGCATCCACCCACCACTGGGGCAGCACTGTATCATGGACAGGGCAGCCCTGCCTCCCAGGTGATGCCTGGCATCCCAATGCTTCCCTCAGAGGGCACTACCTACTGTCCCAGCAAACGGTATCCCTGTAGCAACATCCCCAGAGTCTCGGGGGAGCATGGGGCTCTGCAGCAATGAGTGTGGGACAAGGAGTCAGGACACCTGGGTTCTATTCCTACTGGGTTCTATTCCTACACCATCTCGCTGTGTGATGTGGGCAAGTCCCTTTGCCTCTCTATGCCACTTCCCCCCACCACACAGGGGTGTTGTGTTGCAAAGGCTACTGCATGTCTGTTCAGTGTATTGGAACAGGCGAAGTGACCTCTATGCTGTGAGTCGTGGTGTTACAGGAGATGGGCTCTCCCAGGAGTGCCTCATAGGAGACCTCAGGTGTTCTCAAAGGAAACACCATGCTGAGCTAGGAGGGGAATACCAGGGAACAGGGCACCACCACACATCCCCGCAGGGGTGGCAAAGCATCCTAACCTATTCCTTGCAGTACACGCCGCACTGACCCAAGGGATAGCACCAGTGGGACAGAGCTCCTGCCACCACCCCAACAGGAAACACAGACACCCCACTGACTGGGGTGGGCCTACCAGTTAGCAGCACCCCGTTCTCTGCTCCCTGGACTCTGCCTGGTTAGGAATCTCTCTCTTTCCCTGCCTCTGCCTGGTGAGGAGAGCTCTCTGCATCAGCAAATCCTCCCTGATCTCCCAGCCGGCTCTCCCAGACTGGAGAGGAGATAAAGATCTTTGAAGTGGGATTGAAACTACTCCTCCACTTGAGAACCCCTCACTTAAGGAAAAGCCTCCCTGAGTTAACCTGCATCTCTGCACACAACACAGCATGTCAACAGACAGCGAGGAGTCAGGAGAGAAACGACAAGGGAAGGGGAGGGAGAGAAACCAGTCCCACATTCTCCCGGCTTCTGCAGCCAAGGCGGAAAACCCTTCAATGGAACCTTGAGCCTCTCGGTCACCCCCCTTCCCTGCCTCCTTCCCTAAGCTATGTTACCCTTGTTCTCCTGACTGGCAACGCTGTCATGGGTCTCCCAACACCCAGCTCTGGAAAGGAATGCAAGGCCCAAATCTCCAAGGTCCCCCTAGAAACACGGCTGAGAAATGGGCAGGTGCTACTGTTTTGCATCTGCCTGCCCATTTGGCAGGTTCACTTTCCAGGGCAAGGTCAGAATGCAAGTCCCTGTGGGAGGAGACTGCACTGTGTGCACTTATCTAGCACATATATCTGTGCAGTATTTTGGAGGCCATGGGCTCCCAGGAGTGCCTTCATGTGCATCGGAGATTGTAAGGGCACCTACCTGCACTCTTACTCTCAGAGTTGGTGCATCAGAGGGAATATTCATGCACGTGTGTGGGAGAGTGTATTAGCATATGTGTGAGCATGTGTCTGCCCCAGTTGTTACAAGGCATGGAGGGTGTGTGAGCACTTGTGCACATGAGTGTGACTGCTTATTTCGGTGGATGCCTGGCTTGAGTGGGCCCACGCAGCTTATTTCGGTGGTGCAGGCTTGAGTGAGCCCAGATCCATATAAGCATGTCAGTGCAGATACTAGTATGTGAGTACACACGCAGAGGTGTGTCTGTGACTGGCAGTTCAGATCCATCAGAGTTTATCCGCATGACAAGATCACCTGTGAGCATGTGTGCGCGCACACACAGCAGAAAATGTATTATCCTTCGAATGTGCATAGGCATGTGTGGATATTAACATGCCCGCATATGTACACATAGAACAATGTACACCAGTGCCCAGCTGAGGATTGGGCAGACATATGCGAGTGTGAGTGTGTATGCATGAAACTGAGTGCAAACACTGTGAATGACAGCATGCCTGTTTGCTGGGGAACTTTCCATCTAAACCAGCTGACAGCTGCTCCCCTGAGTTTCCTGGACACCAATAACGTTTTCCCTTTCCTAATCTCCCTGATGTAAATCCATTCGCTGCGAGTGCCTAGAGACTTTTAATTCCATCGGCATTAAACTCACTAAAACCTCTATTACCAAAAGCTTTCAGGATTTTCCCCGGAATCTACAAGTCAGGTCTGTAACATGACAAACTCCTCTTCTCTGGGGCGTTTTAGAAATTAATTTGTACATTCTAAATGCCAGGACCACAATGGGACGATCCAGATATCCCCCTTCTGACTGTAAGCTCCAGCCACTGTGGTGTCCAGGCAGAAGCAGTTCCCAGGTGCTGTGCTGTATTCCTGCAGCTATGGCTCAGTGCTAGAGGTTCCCAGATGCCCTAATATACAAGAGCAGACATGTAGCAGACAAGCTGCCACAGTAGCTTGGTGTTGGAGGTCCCCAGAGGCTGTCAAATAGTGAAAGTGACACAGATATCTCTTAGTGCCAGGGGTTCCTTGCTGCTTTTATATAGCAGTGGTGATGTCACTGCATCATCGTGCTTGAGGTTCCCAACAAGGCAAAGATGATGAAGTCCTGTCACAACGCTGCAGGTTCCCAGTACTGTAATAGAGCAGAGATCATCCACTTATGTCTCAGTGCAGGAGGCTCCTGGACACTGTGATAAAGAGGAGGGGAGCCGGAGCGGTGAGTTGCTGATGGAGGTTTCTAGGCGTTGTAATATAGCAGAGGTGAGGCCACCAGGTCTCGATCCCAGAGGTTCCTGGGTGCTGGAATATAGAGGTGATGTAGTCGTGTCTCAGCCCCTGAGATTCAGGGTGCTATAATGGACATTTCTAAGTATTCCAAAATTACCTCCAGTGGTATCAGAGCCTTTAACCTCTTGAAAAGGTGAGATATACATGCTTAGGTCTGATCTCTTTTCATTTCCAATGGAAGCAACTCTGCGTGAGTCATCAAAGAATCAGGTAGCTCCAGCAGAGCAAGGTACTTCAGTGTATGGAATCCGAATGAGGGGTAAAGAGAGAGGAGTACAAGAGGGTTGCAAGAGTCTACTTCCCTTTGGCTAGAGAGCGCTGAGCAGCAATACCCCTCATAATTTTTGTTGCCCTTTTCTGAACCTTTCCCAATTCCAAGATTTTTTTTTTTGAGATGGGGCGATCACATCTGCACGCAATATTCAAGGTGTGGGCATACCATGGATTTATATAGCGGGAATATGACATTTTCTGTATTATCTATCCCTTTCTTAATGTTTCCCAACATTCTGTTCGCTTTTTTGACTGCCGCTGCACATTGAATGGATGTTTTCAGAGAACTATCCCCAATGACTCCAAGATCTCTTTCTTGAGTGATAATAGCCAATTCAGACCCCATCATTTTATATGTGTAGTTGGGATTAATATCAGGGGGTAGCCGTGTTAGTCTGTATCCACAAAAACAACAAGGAGCATCTGAAGAAGTGAGGCTTTTACCCACAAAAGCTTATGCTCAAATAAATCTGTTAGTCTTTAAAGTGCCACCGGACTCCTTGTTGTTTTTGTTGGGATTAATGTTTTCCAGTGTACATAACTTTGCATTTATCAACGTTGAATTTCATCTGCCATTTTCTTGCCCAGTCACCTATGGGAGCAGTGAACTAAGGTAAAACTGCTGAACTGGGGTACACTCTTCCCTTGGGAATGGAGAGCCTGGGATTTCTGGGGGTATCCAATGATAAGGGGCTGGACACCACAGGAGGACACTTTGAAGGCTCAGAGGCTGGGGAGCTTTCATAGTCAACCTGCAGGGCAAAGGCAGGGCCCGTACAGCCCAGAGGAGAGCGCCTGAGTGGCTGACAGGCTGGTTGTGTTAGAAGCTAATACCCAGCTGGCACAGGCAAGACGCGCTCGAGCTGGAGACTGCTGGCAACAAGGTGGCTCACAGCCCTGCGTGCCCCAAGAAGAGCAACAGTCTAATGATGCACTGTGTGAAAAAGTATTTCCTTTATCAGTTTTGAATTTGCCACCCTTCAGTTTCATTGCATGGCCCTTTGCTCCTGTGGGATGGGACAGGGAGAACAGAAGCTCCCCAGCTCCCATCTCTAGACCAGTCACTGCTTTATAGAGTTTAATCATATCCCCCTTTATTAATCTCCCTTTTATAGGTGAACAATCTCAACCTTTCTTCATATGAAAGAGCTCCCATTCCCTGGATTATCCTCTGAACCTCCTCTAATTCTTCACGGTCCTTTGTGAGACAGGGTGACCCGCATTGCTTACAGTATTCCAGAGGAGGCTGCATCACTGATCTATATAAAGCATAATGTTTTCCGTATTATTCTCTATCCCATTCCTTATGCAGCCTAACATCCTGTTTGATTTTTTGAATGCATCTGCATATTGAGCGGAGGTTTTCATTTAACTGTCTACAATGAAGCCACAGTCGCTTTTGTGGGTTGACACAATTAATTTAGAGCCTTATGAGGTGCACGAGTAGTTTAGATCTTCCACTCCATGGTGCATTACTTTAATCAACACTGAATTTCATTTGCCATTGTGTTGCCCATTCACCTAGCTTGGTTAGGTCTCTCTGAAGTTCCTCACAGCCCTCTCTGGTCCAGACTAACCTAAATAACTTTGTGCCACCTGCAAATGTTTTCTACCTCACTACCTCTTTCCAGATCATTAATATATTAAAACAATGCAGGACATAGTACGGAATCATGAGGTTCCCCCACTCTTAACCTTCTGCAATGATGAAAACTGATCATTTAATCCCATTCCTTGATTTAGTCTCCCAGCCAGTTAATGACCATGCCAATATTTGGCCTCTCATGCCATGCTTCTTTAGTAGTCATGTGTGTCAAAGGCCTTTTGAAAGTCTAAATAAATTGTCAGCCTGTTCTCCTTTATCCGCTACTTTATTGACACATTTAAAGAATTCTAAGAGATTAGGGAGACCCAGTTTTGCTGTGCAGAAACTGTTCTGATTAGACCCTATCAAATCATCATCTTCCAGATATCATCAACATAGCTTTTTATTGTTGTTTCAACCAATTTGCCAGGTACAGCTGTAAAGCTCCCTGGTCTATAATTCCCCAGATCACCACTAAAGCCTTCTTTAAATGTAGGTACAACATTTGCTACCCTCTGCCAGCGTGGCTGGCATTAATGAGAGATTGCATG
This sequence comes from Lepidochelys kempii, assembly GCF_965140285.1. Lineage (NCBI taxonomy): Eukaryota > Metazoa > Chordata > Testudines > Cheloniidae > Lepidochelys > Lepidochelys kempii. The sequence continues at coordinate 258,222,841 of NC_136380.1, forward strand.
GTTTTGTTAGCAGCTCAGCAGCTTCATACCTAAGCTCCTTCTGAACTCTTGGCTGCACCACCTGGGCCTAGCGACACTGATTTTTAAATTATCAGTTTGTTCCAGCACATCTTCTCCTCACACCTCCGCATCTGAAAGTTCCTCATCTTTGTTACCAGGCAAGAACAGGTCTGCAGTAGAACTCTCCCCAATATTCCCAGCTGTGAAGACTGACACAAGAGGAATCACTGAGCCTCTCAGCGACGTCCTTGGGACTGGGGCGCTGAGTCACTTTAAATGCACAAAGCATTTGAGGGTGATCAGTATGGATTTCCCTGCATAACCTCCATCCCAAACTTGCCTTGTTCTCTTTATCTGCTTGGGTCTGTTGCCTCCTAGTGAGTTCCAGCCTGACCCTGGCCCCCTCGCTGGAGGTTTCAGGGCTGGGGAGCGAAGGTTTGACTTTCTACAGCCCAGGGCTCAGTGAAGAGAAACTGACCTGAATGCTGAGGGCTGTGTGAACCTGGGAGGAGATGAAACCCAGAGAGGATGAAAAGGAGTAAATCAGAGAGGGAGATGAACAATGCAGAGCTGTTAGCTCCACTGATTGCCTTTCAGCTCTGAATCAGCCAAGAGACATAAAATAGGATGGGAAATGCTAGGAACTCAAATAAGAAGCCCCATTATCCAAGTATCCCTCTCTCAATGCCAGCACTGCTCACAGCCTTCTCATTGCTCGTACCAACTTCAAAGGGTCCTGGGGATCAGATCAGGCTAACACACACATGCCAAAGCACACATGTGTAAGAAAATCCCCAGGGTGCAAGCCACCAGAATACCTGGGTTTGCATGTCTGATTACCACCTGCTCCCGCAGGAAGCCAACCACACGCACACACATCCAAGCACATGGTCACATGCGCCACGTATCTGACAGGCAACGAACGAAGCCTGCACATGAATACACAAACACAACACACCCATTCACATGTTGCAGCTCCACGCAGCCTGCTCAGATCTCGACAGACTCACCCAGCCATAATATACATGAACCCCACATCCCTTCAGAGCACACTGTTCCATCAAGGATCCCCAAGTGAACATACAAGATACTTGATTCCCACTGTTGTTTCACAGGGACGATATGAAGCTAGGATTTCCGAGGCTGTGCTTTGGGTGTATAACCAGTTGTCATTATGATCAACCATCCACTGTAGACCCTGATGATGTGTGTTAATGTGGCTGTCCTCATTTAACAACGCCCCCTTGTCCCTGGATGTGGCATTGCAGGGGACTTTGCCTCTCGGACCCCCTTGGCCTCACAGCCAGGGTCTTCTCCCAACTCCTTCTATGGCTCAGACCTCAGGCCAAGTCACGTGACAATTCACTCTCCTTCTGGGGTAACTGGAGAGGTTCACAATGGCCGCTCTAAAAGTTCTGCTCATCTCGGACTCAACTGAAATCCTCTGCTTCCTGGCTCCGGCACAGATTCTCTTGGACCACTTCTTCCCCAGCAGGATTCCCCCACTGCTTCCCGTGGCTGGGGACTCCAGCAGTTTACGTCTGAGAATCTCCCTGTTCTTTGTAGGCCCTATCTCATGGCTCCCCCACAGGCACCTAACCTACTCCCATGGGTGTCTCCAGGCCTTAATTCAGGGCATCCCCTCTCCCTGACAGGAGCCCATCCTGCTCCCTGTGGGTACCTCAGCTTGACTTCCTCAGGGGAACTCCCCTTGTTCTTCCTTCCTGCACTGTGTTCCCAGCTCTCCCTGCTTCATTGCCAGGGTCAGTCTGTCTCATTAAGCCTCATTACGCCCTTCTGGGGTCACTAATTAGCCCATAGCTTACCAGTGAGGCTGACGGCTGAGCCCAGCTTGCCTCAAAGGGCCAGCCAGCGTGGGCCTGTGGCCCTATCTATTATCTGGGAGCTGTCTGGAAGCACAGAAACAGCTGTTCACACATATTCAGGCAAATCTGTGGCCACCAAGCCGGAGCCACTCACTTCACAGTTGTCACTATGCTTCACATCATGGCAATGCAGGATTTCATGGCACCTTGAGGGACAGGACTTGGTCCTGCTCCAAAATCCCAAGCCCTTGCCACATGAGCTAAAGGAGAATCTCCACTAGCTGTTATGGTCTTTGACACACAGCTGGACTGTTCTGATTCCATCCAGTAAAGGGCAGCCTGAACACACACCCTAGCCACGTCATTGCAATATCAAATATGGGGGGAAGGGGTGTCTTTCTCCTCTGAGTTTCACTGACTAGTTTATTCTGCTTGTTGATTATTTCCTGCCATTTCCTTTGAGACAACCAGCAGGCAGCACGGCAGAGGACACTAGGGAGGGGTCTGCCAGCAATGCCTCTGACCTCCATACTCAGAACACAGGACAAAGCTGAACAGAAGCAGGATTCGAACCAGCTGCCTGGAGTCTCAGGAGATTCCCATTAACTCTCTGAGCTGGGGAGATGCCTCGGAGAGGCCAATGGCACAGATTCAGAGTCTCATCCTGCTCACTACTAGTTGCATTCTTGGACAATACGGCACTTCCCTGATCACATGAGCCAGTGTGTCCAGTACAAAGGCTGCCATCTCCTTGGTGTCTGCCTCCCAACTATAATCTTTGTGTAATGTGCGGAGAAATGAATAACTGACCCCCACCTTGGACCTCTCACCAAGGCGGACCATGGCCTCACCTCCCTGAGGCGACATGGCTCTCTGTTTCTCTCTCTTCCTTCCTTTTCAATTGTTCTTTCTCTCTTACTCTCAATCCTTCCCTCCCTTGGTTATGCTGCTACCTCTTCACTAGGTATCTGCCTTTTCCTTTCACTCCCCTTCCCTCTCTGCCACCTAGCTCTCCACTTCCTTCTGTGTTTCACTCCCCGCCTCTCTCTGCTGTGTATCTTTCTGTCTCTCTTTTTTCCCATCACTCAGCCTTTCTCCCTTTCTCTCCCCCTTTCCCCATGTTCCTCTTCCTTCCACTCCCTGTACCTTTCTCTCCCACCGTGTTCTCCTTGGGTGGGTACTTTCTCTCTCTCCGTTATGTGTGGCTCTGTCCCTGGGTGTATCGCGGCCCCATGCTCAGCATCCCCAGCAGCGCGTGTGGGACAGGGTTGGCACAGCTCCAGTGGTACACACACAGCATGCCTGCTCAGTTAGATCCAGTTAAGACGTCTGTCCATCGTCAATGAATTCTCATTCTGTTTCCAAAGTGCAAAGCCACAAACTCCCTTTCTCTCTGCAAACAAACAGAGGCTTGAGAGTCTCGCTGCTTCAGCCCTGGCACACAGCAGACTTTCCATTAGGGATTCTCCTCCACACCCCTGCTGCATCCCCTTACCCAGGAGGGTGCCACCCAATTCAGTTTCCTGGAAGGGGGAGCAGCCACCTCTCCTGTTCATCATCCCCTCCCCCATAGCATTCATGCTTTGTAGACATTACCAAGACCTCACGTGTAAGCCAGTCATTGTCATCCCTATGTCACAGGTGGGTAAATTGAGGCACAGAGAGGCTTCCCATGTAAGGGGCTTCCCAGAGCAGAGAGCAGAACTCAGGAGTGTCTGGCTCCCAGACCCTCATTCCTTCCAGTACTTCATGCTGTCTTCTGACTTCACTGAGGGAACTGATTCCAGGCCTCTACCTCCTACCTCACCCGAGTGGTAGGCGCACACTGGAAACACCATCCCAAACCTTCTGGCCTTGGGATATAAAGGGAGATTGACATCCCTGACCCCCGCCGTTCAGCAGGATTTGGGGTCTCTCATTGGGGCAGCACGACTCTCTCTCGCTGACCAGCCCTTTGGGGAAAGCCCAGGAGGAGGTATTTCTGTAATCCAGCAGGAGATGCTCTTCTCTCTAAGGTGAAGGTCTGACGTGGGCTCTGATACAGGTTTAAGCCAAGATGCCCCTACCATCCACACATAAAGCCTTGGGACGTGTGCCCCCAGAACACGGGCTTCCTGACTCAGCTGGGCATAGCGCGAGCCCATGTTCCTCTACAGTGAATGTCTCAGCCTGCCCACTTTTGGGACGTAGCTAAAGCATGTGATGCCAGGCTCAAGTTTGGACAGTCCACCAATGTTATCCCACAATTCCCAGGGCCTGTGTGTTCCAGCCCTTCTACCTCCCAATTTCCCACTTGCCTCCCATGCACCAGAAGTAACCTGCTAGCTTAAATACAGCTGTTCAGCGTTTAACCCTTCAATGCACATGTTTTGCTCCGTTTCCAACACAGCGAAGCTGAGCTCGCAGAAAGGCAGGGGAAACTGCCCCCCGCTCAGCGCTGACCCCAATACCCCAGCCTGGTGCTGGAGGAGGCAGAGCTACTGAAGGTGGTGTCCACAGCCCAGCAGGAGGCAGTTGAGCCCTGCGGTGGGTGGTGCTACAGGCAGAGGTCTGCATGACTCAGGATGAGGCGCTCTTCTCGCTGAGTCACTGCCAAAACAGCGCCCCAGGAGGCTGGGTCATTTGACCAGCACTGAATGGCTTCTGATTTTCCACCTCACAGGGAGCTGGCTTTTTGTGTCCAAAAGAAATGACATCCATAGCAGAGAGCTCTCTGCTCACGCCTACGTCCCACCCCAAAGGCCCGCTCACACCCCAGACAGAGAACAACATATCAGCAATAGAGTCACCACCCTCTACAAAAGTGCGAACCAGAAGGATCTGGGGGAAAGATCGCCTGGAAATATTGTCTGCCTGCGAAAAAATTCACAGACATCCCATGCATTAATGAAAGCCCCTCCCATTCCACATAAACCAAGGGGGCTTGACGCAGGGAAGGTAAATGCTGATGGGGATAGGATCTACTGAAGAGAAAAGCCAGAGGGGAAGGTGCTCATGATATATGGAAGGAGAACATACCCATCAAATACACTTTGAAGGCTGAGCGCTGTGTAGCTAGGGTGGGGTTGGGTTTGGAGAGCTGAGAGGCTGTCTATGATAAGAGGAGTGTAGAAAGGGACTGGACTCATGTAGCACGTAAACCCACACACATACACAGAGGAAATATAGTGAACCATAACTAAAGGCTCATCCACCAGCAGCTGGGAGATGAAATGGGTTTAAGATATGGACAGTCTATCATGCAGCACAGTGCCCCCTAGTGCCATGCTGGGGATACCACCTCCAGCAGCACATTGCTCTAATCCAGCTGGGACCATAGCGCCACAAGGGATAGTCCCTTCACTCAGCCGCAGGGCGCCCCCTAGCGCCACGGGGACAGTCCCTTCACTCAGCCACAGGGCGCCCCCTAGCGCCACGGGGACAGTCCCTTCACTCAGCCGCAGGGCGCCCCCTAGCGCCACGGGGACAGTCCCTTCACTCAGCCGCAGGGCGCCCCCTAGCGCCACAAGGGATAGTCCCTTCATTCAGCCGCAGGGCGCCCCCTAGCGCCACGGGGACAGTCCCTTCACTCAGCCGCAGGGCGCCCCCTAGTGCCACGGGGACAGTCCCTTCACTCAGCCACAGGGCGCCCCCTAGCGCCACGGGGACAGTGCTTCCTACCACCAGAGTAGGAACAGCACTTTCAGCACCACAACGCTCCCTGCTCCTATTCTATTCTATCCCAGCTCCCCCGCATTCTGCAAGAGCCTGCTGGGAGTCGGAAGCCATGAAAGACAACTCAACACCCCCTTCCTAGCGCAGTGCCACGCGAGGGACAACAACTCCCTCAGCATGGCGCAGCCCATTGCCAAGCTGGAAACAGTGTCACTAGTATCTCTGGGTCCCACAACTCCGAGCAGGATGGGCCGTGGGATGGGATACGAAGGACGGATCTCCCAGCAACACAGCAGCCCCTGGCATCTGCCTGGGGAGATGGAGCCCATCCAGCTCACGAGGGCATGACTCCCCATTGCTCCAGGGGAACAGGTCCGGGTCTGGTAATGAAAGTCAGCCCCTGCAGCAGCACAGTGCCGCTCCCCATTCTGTGCTGGGGCACTGGAGCATGTCCAGATATGAAGCACAGCACAGCACCCCTCATCCCTGTGCTGGGGTGCTGGGAGAAGGAGCGTGGTCCTAACGCTGGGAGAAGGAGCACTAACAGACCGCACCGTCAGCACCACACCACCTGCAAAAGCTATACTGGGCTGCTCAGCGAGGGAATGTGCCCAAGCAGAGGTAAAGTGGGGGGCGGGGCTCGGAGCCAGGTCTGAGCCAGCCCTAGCACTGAGAAGGGAGTAAGGTCTAATGGGTTAAAGCAGGCGGGGCTCAGAGTCAGGACTCCTGCGCTCTATCCCCAGCTCCAGGAGGCCTCCCAGGACCAATCTGGTGTTCAAAGAGATGGAGCGCCCAGACATGAGGGAGGACAGCGCCTCCACCTGTAAGTGAGCCCTAACGCCATGCTGGGGTATGGAGAGCAAGAGAACATTGGAGTTTTAGATGGACAGTGGCCTCCAAAGCCCTCTCTCTCCCACCACCCAATGCCATGCTGGAACAGCACCTCCTGCAGTACAACACCCCTCAGTACGCTGCTGTGAGATGCATCTCCAGGAGCCAAATGCACCCCAACATCATGCGAGAGTGCACAGGGACAGCGGGTGGCTGCACCATAGACTGCACCCTACCTCTTTGCTGAGCAACGTAAAAATCTCTGTCCCTTCCACCGAGAAATGTGGGGGAGAGGGGAGCAGGGAGGAGACAGAGGAAGAGAGAGAGAGGCATATGTGGGGAGGAGGGGAGAGACAGAAAGCTCCGGATTACATACAGCAAACCTGCACCGCTTCCTCCTACAGATTTGCAAAAGACCCTCCCGTGCCATGCATGCATCGCTGAGATCAGGGGGTGGCATCAGCCCCTAACCATGGGTAACAGTTTAAGCATAGATTCAATCAACAATGTTGCAGAAACTCAGCCTTCACACCCCCACCTCTGGGGACCGAGTGACACAGAGAGCGACACACACACACACACAATTAGGTTTTCTTACCTCGGGATGCCGTGCTTTGAATGCCGGGGTACATGGAAATAGGGACAGGTAAATCCGCGCCCCCTCACGCCCCTCAGAGCTATATAACGGACTCTTTCAATCACACAGAAGAGCAGGCAGTGACTCATTGTTCCAGCTCTTTGATGGACCAAAGCTGCCACCGTTTCATTGCAAAAGTCTTCGCCTTTTGCAAGGAACGGGGAGGGGAAAAAACAGCTTAAGACTTGGAAGGGATATACACTTCTTTCTTAGGTTTCCAATGGCAACCGAATATACCACAGATGAATATCCAGAGAGAGAGAGTGTGTGCGGGTGCGCGCATAAGACGGAGACAGAAGGAGTGAGATGCACAGCTGCTGAGTCCACAGGCAGTGCAGGGTGTAACCTAGCAGGGGCATGTCAGTGCTCATGGGAAGAGACAAGCGGACACAGACAGAGGGGCAGACAGACGGTCTGAGGGAAAGAGCCTTGAAGCATGGAGGGGAACGTGGCCTCTACCCTAAGGCCTGAGCAGTCCCACCAGTGATAGGAGTGAGCCAGCACCTGGCAGTGTGGGAACAGGGAGGGTCTGCTGTCTAACTGATCCCCACAGGGGCAAAGTATAACTATATCTCCATACACACCGGCACGCTTGTAATCCCACAAACACACTGCACGCACAAACCCCACACACCAACTTACTGTGCACACGCACACCACCCTACACACACTCCATACATGCAGCCTCACACACCAACTTGCTGATACACACACACCATATACATACACCGCCCACATACACAGCCTCATACACCAACATACTGATACACACACACCCCCTCAGCCCCATACACATACAACCCCCTGCAGTGTCACCAATTTACAGATACACACACACCAGCCCCATACACATACACCCCCACAGCCTCACACATGAATTTACTGACACCCACATTTACACACACACACACACACAAACTCACACACCGCCCTACACATACCCCATATACCAACCTACTCATACATATACTCCACCCCTAGACATACGCAGCCCCCTCCACAGCCTCACACACCAACCTGTTCATACACAAACATACAAACCCAAACCTCCACCACCGAATGAGAGGCTCACCATTTCTCTCAATCATACACAACATGCCCACCCCACCACAACACACACACACACGTACACACAGCCAAACATATGCTGTCTTTCAGATACTCGTCACACAAATGCTCATGCATTCTATACATAACATACACCATCACACAAACACAAATACATGCCAAACACAAACACACCACCACACAAACATGCACCATTACACAACACACACCGACCACTTGAACACATACAACACCACACAAACACACTCCATTAAACAAACAAACATTCATACACAGAGATATGGATACATGTACAAACACCATCATTCAGACATGAATATCTCACAAATATACTATAAATACAAACCACACATAACATACAAACTTACACCAAAAATACACACCAAACACCACACCACAAACATACACCACCACACAAGCACAAATACACATGAACACACCTGCACAAATATTTGTCATCAGACACCACCACCAAACATACACCAGGAGACAAACAAAGACTACACACATAACACCAACACATCCCAGTGCATGCAAAAAAGTGACATTCTCCAAATAGCTGGTAAACAGGAACTTCATTTGGAAATCAGTGTATTGCTCTGTACACCTGTGCACTGCACACACTCACTCTCTCTCTCTCTCTCACACACACACACACACAATTGCATCTAGTCAGCTTTGACTGTCCCCCTCTTTTATCCTTTTATTCTGGTTCGGTCCATTTCTCCAGTCTTCCAGCGCTGTCCATCTCTCTGTTCACCAATAAACATTGCAGCTTAGTGACTGAGCATCTAGAGGAAAAGCATCCTACATACATTCACACTCCTCCCTCCCTCCTTCTTCCTTCCTCTTTTCCATTGGCATCGGATGGGTATAATTTGCATGCATAGAAGAGTGTGAGGTCCCACCAGCCCAGAGTGCTGTGAAATTGGCTAATAGCGGCATCAGGGGACGTGACTGCAAAGTCTAAACACAGTGAAGTAATGCATGAACCCTAATGGAAGGTGGGGGGATGGAGGGGAAAGTGACAGTTTTCTTCTAGGTCCGAGTAGGGACAGGGAGACAAGGGAACGGGTGGGACAGGGTGGCAGAGAGATGTAGGCAGGCTGGATGCCAGGGACATCAAGAATAGAGTTCTGTAAGGCTTGCTAACAGGCATGGTAATGCCACTGCGTGAGGTTCAGAGTTCATGACTGCGGGTGAGCGGGGCCCCGTGTAAGGTCAAGCGAGTGTGTCTGTGCCTCGTTAGAGAGGAGAATACCTGTCTGCGTGCGCGCATGTGAATGTGCACAGATGATGTACGGGGGTGTCAGGCTGGGTGTAGATGTGAATGAATGTGCGTGGATTGGTTCATGGGGGGAGGGTGAAGGAGCACGTACAGCGTACGGGTTCGGGTATGTGGCCGGCTGTGCATGAGTTTGTGTCTGTGTGGATGGTGTGGATGTGAATGGGCTTGTGTCCGTCTGGGAGATGTGTGTGTCCCGGTACCTGTACAGTATGCGTCTGTATGAGCAGAAACGCAATGCGCAGTGTGTGTAGGTGTGAGCAGGGAGCCCAGCGCAGCCCCGGTGTCAGCAGGGGATGAGGTCAGGGTTATCACACCTGCCTGCCCTGTGTGCACCTGGGTTTTTGTGGGAGGAGGCACAGGCAGAGCAGACGAATCCTGAAGCCTTTGCGCACGCAAAGCCCTCATTGAAGGCAATGGGCCACCTCTTCAACTCCTGGCAGTCAATGTGGGGGAGGCCACAGGTGCAGCTCCCCTCCCCACCCAGCAGTTCCTGGGGGGCTTGTGCTGGCTCAGGCACGGGAAAGGCCCCAGGCACTCACTACAGCACACGCTGTGCCACCCTTTGGAAAGGTGAAGTGTGGCCTACACCAGACCCTGTCTGCTGGTGTGGGCGAGGGGCAGATCCTGCCCTCCCCCAACTTCAGCTCCACAGACCGGAGGAGGAGTCCCTGGACTAGGAGAGCACAGGCCTTTGCAGGACACAAGCCTGCCCTAGTTTCAACGACTCCCTATCAAGGTGGACTTCCCAGTGACATCAGTGAGTGATTTCCCTGAGCGATAGCTCAGGAAAAATGGAGGAAGGCCACCAAGATACGGTCCTGTCTCTGTGTGTGTGTGTGTGTGTGTGTGTGTCTGCTCTGATAAGGTAAGTACAGACACAACCGACACACACAATCATCAACACAGCTACTGAGACACACAAACACTCTCCCCCACAAAACTGCCTAGCCAACACAAACACCCCTGCACCACACTCACACACACACACACCCCCACTCCTTAGCTCACACACTCCTCCCTTCCCCCTCCTACACACACACCAAACACAAACACAGGTTCTGATCCTGCTTACGCAGCCCCACAAAAGAGCATAGAGAGAGGGCTGGGGACCCCCACATTTCCACCCCCCCCAGCAGTACCAAAACTAAATCTCCCTCCCTGTGTGATGCCAGCTCTCTGGAGGAACCCTCTCCTCGCCCTCTGACCTGTAGGGGACCCACGGTCCTAAGGACCTGGCTTGCGGTGAGTATCCTTTCCTCCCCGATTGCACCTGTGTGCCTTCCCCGCCTCACGTTCTCCGCTAACATTTCTTTTGCATTACAGGTGATAAATAATGCAGGCTGCAAGGGGAGAGGAGAGACAGTACATCGGAGCAGGGGATGGCACGCCCGTGATACCGGAACAAAGCCGACACATGCTACCCACACTGGTGGCTGTTGCTGACCCCCATTACAGCCACACAGAGCTGACAGCTATTCCAGTGAAAGCGCTGTAGGAAGGGCACTTTAAAAGGGCTCTGTAGTCTGTGTTTCTTGCAGTAGCAGGGGGAAGGCCTCTCTCATGCAGGCGGCAAGGTGGATCTTCAGCTCTGAGCTAAGCACTGACAAGAGTTGCCAATGGAGCTGGGAGCTGTCACCCTAAACCTGCCCTTCTCACCATCCGCTGTTGGGCTTTATGACATGGCAAAATCACCTTAGCTTGTTAAACAAAGAATGAGAGAGGGCGCATGTATGTCTGAATGGTGTGTTTGTGGGGCTGCGAGTGATGTATGCTGTCTTCTGTGTATGTATGTATGTAGGTGTGGTGTCTGACATGCCCATGCACACACATGCACATGTACCAACAATGTTATGCCTGAGCATTTGTGTAGAATCGCTGTGGATAACTGGTGTGCGGCGTGTGCCTCTGTGAACGTTTTCTGCATGTGTGTAGCCTCTGCATGTGTGTGACATGTGAATACATTCTGAATGCACAGCACCTGTGCAAGTGTGGTGATGGGTGTGCAATTTGTGCCTACGTGTAGAGGTGTGTTCTGTGTGCATGTGAATATGTTCTGTATGCATCGCGCCAGTGTGAGCATGGTGAAGTGGGTGTAACTTGTGTGTATGTTGGGGGGGTGTTCTGTGTGCATGTCAGCATGTTCTGTTTGCATAATACCTGTATCAGTGAGGTGATTTGTGTGTAACTTTTGTGTTTGTGTGATGTGTGCAAATGCATTCTGTATGTATAGCACTTGTGTGCCTGGCATCTGTGGGATTTGTGGATAACTTGTTTTTGTTGTGTGTGGTTTTGTGCGTATGTTCTGTTTGTATAGCATTTGCATGGCTGACATTGTTAGGGTATCTGTGTACAATGTAGATCGGGTGTATCTTTACTGCATGTGGGTGCGTGTGGTTGTTCATAGGGTGTTCCTTTCTAAGGTGAAGCAGACAGTCTGGCTCTCCTCCCAGTCTCTGCTTCTCCTTCCTCACCCTCCCTCACTCGCTCGTTCTGTGACTGCAGCGTGCTCAGCCCTAAAAATCATTCCCCAGAGCTAGGTAGACCAATCCCCACAATCCCTGGTACATGCCTGGAACCCTACTCTCCCCTGGCTGGGGAGCACAACACAGACACTGCCAACAGGAACACAGAAGCTAGTTCCCTGCTCTTTATACTTAGACTGAGGGGACTGGGATGGGCGGAGGCAGGCTTGGAGGACAGGGGCTTGTGTTAGAGAACAATTCTGGTCTGGAGGATGCAAGGAAGAGACCTCCATGGGCTACCCAGCACTATCCACCCCTGGAACACACGACTCCCACTGATGAGGCAGGAGCCACGAACCAGACCAGATGAAAGAAGATCTGACTGAAATCTTCATCCCAACATGATCTGAACCATAAACCTTCAGCCACATGCCTGCATCAACATGCAACCCCCTTGAACCTAACCATGGCCATGAACTTCACCCAAACCCCTGAACCCAACCATGAGCCTGAACCTTCACCCAAACCCCTGAACCCAACCACAACCTTGAACCTTCACCCAAATCCCTGAACCCAACCACAACCTTGAACCTTCACCTAACCCCTGTGCACTAAAGCCTGAGCCTTTGCCTAATGCCTCTGATCTGAAGGAGGGCAGGAGCAGCATGGGTACTGAGCCTTTATCCAATATCAAACCCTGAACTTTTCCCCACAATCTCTTGGCCAAACTTCAGAATCAAGCAGCCCAGGAGTCTTCTTCCAAATGCTGTGATCTGAGCCCCTTACCTGACTCAAACCACCTCAGTGCCCTGAACCAAAATCTTGAGCCCCAAATGTTTGTCCAACACCCCAGTCTTTGTCTTTGCTCTGAACCCTGGATTTTCACCCAAACCCTCTGAACTGAGCCACTGAAACAAAATTGTAGCACCTGAACCAAACCCCCAAATGGGAACCTTCCCTCAAATCCCCTGAGCAGAGCCTCGAACATCCACCCATGCACCTGGAGGCAAGTCCCAAACTCTCACCCAAGCATATAGTTCAAGCCCTGACCCAAACCTTCGCCCAAAGTCCTTCAAATTGAACTTCAAGCCCTGAATCTTCCCCCATTCATCTGGAATCCAATCCCAAACCTTTGACCAAACCTCATGGAGAAAATCCTGAATCATCACATAGCCCCATTAATTGAAGATGAAGCCTCAAAGCTCCCTCCAGCCCTAAAACAAACTTATGCCCTAGAACTTTGTCCCAGGTCCCCTGAAATGATTCCCCATAGATAATGTGGTATGAACCTCAAGACCCTTCCTCATCAGCTGGAGGAAGCTTCGCTGCCCATCAGTGGGTCAATTAATCCTTTGCAGGTGGGAGAGTCCAACCTTGGAAACTTCCCTCTCACCAGTGTTGCCCACCTGGTTCAACAAAGCCTTATGGGAAAATCCTGGTTGGGTTCTTCTACTGCTCCTGGGGGGCTGCATCCAGAGGCCATTCCATGGGGCTCAGAAAGCTCTTCCCAGTCTTGTCCCCACATGGCCGAAGAGGCTAAAAGGAGCCCCTCTCCCAGTCTGACCCCAGTGCAAATTTAGTGAACATTTCACTGGTGATGCTCCAGCCAGGAAAACCTCCCTGTTAATATTTAAAGACACAGCTCAACCAGTGCCCTCTGAGCCTGGCCCCCAGCGCTACCTGCTATTCCACTCTTGGGCTCTGCCGATGTACCTCACTCCTGATCTGTGGCCCCTCTTCCCCCATGCCAATCTTGAGCGCCACACACAACTCTGCCAAGGTGCTTCAACCCTCACCTGCAGCCTGCCCTCCCCTCCCAGCTATTCCAGCCCTGGACACACACACGCCCCACAGCCCTGCCAATGCAGTTCAATCGTCCTGCCTTGCAGCATAACCTGCTGCTTCATTTCTAGGGCCCCCTTAAGCAGAAAGAGAGACCAAGTGTCTGATTGCCATTCTGGCTAGATTCTGATTACTATGAAGTGCCCCTCCAGAAGACACATTAATAGCCCATAAAGTTAACTTAATCCAACCAATCTTGTGTGGTCTCTGCCCGAATTCTTGATTAAATTAACATTATTGAATCTTAATTAGCATGTGAGGCAGAGGTGGCATTATTAATAGAGATAAAGCACAACGTTAAAAATAAACAGGCCGTCCTTCCCCCTGCCGCATATGCAAATGCCCTTTGGGATTGAGGTGATGTGAGATTCCCCCATGATAACCCATGCTGAGGGGAGGAGGTGCTCTGGGCCAGAACGAGTGAAGGGACACAGGGGCAAATCAATGCACCAGGGAGCGTCATTCCTTTCTGCCAACATCCAGCCCCTCATCCCTGGGGGTAAGTCCCAGATCACTGGCCTCGGAAGCAGAACAGCAGCTTATCCTGACCGGATTCTACCTCCACCACGATAGGTAATTCAGGGGCACTCAGATCGCTCAGGGAGTGAGAGTGCTCAGCCCACACTAATCCCTCTGGTCTTCCAGCTCACCCTCAGTGGGAGAGGAGGGCTAGTAAGCAAAGATCTCAGGGGGCCAGCACGGCACCAGTGGTGACTGCTCCAAAGCATGTGGGGTTGACACGGAAAGGAACTCAAAGGAGGCAGACAAGGGATCTCTGGGAAGATGGGATGCAATTCACACATGCATTTCTTGACCAGGTAAGGAATGGACTGGGGTGCTAGGTTAGTGTACAGAGGGATAGTGTAATGGGGGCAGGCTTGGCAGTGCAGTGGGTGGTTGCTAGAGGCTGGGGCTCTGCCCATGGCTTAAGATCACAAGTTAAAGGAGTTCAGTGGGTCTGAGCCTCGTCTGCTGTTTGTGCACGCTCAAACCCACAAGCCAGAACCAAGCCGCTCTGTTACTGCCAGACAGGACTGACTGGCTCTGGCCGAGAGATCTGCTGCAGTGGAATAGGAGAGGGGAGGCTGCAGGTCAGGAGAGGCCTGCACAGCCAGAGCTGTGGGTGGGGAGCCCTGGGCTGGACTAGCGGAGGGTGCTGAAAGCTAGGAATAAGGTGCATTGGCAGTGGGGGCAGAGCTGGGGGTGGGAGCTGAAGACTTGCACAGCAGGGGGCGAAGTGGGTCTGGACTGGAGCGCCTCAGCAGAGCTGTGGGTGGGAAGCTCACCCAGCGCCTGCCTACACTATACTGCCTCTAGACAGTGATTTCAGTCCTTTATTTTCATGGGCAGGAAAAATTCACTCACAAAATGTGAAGAGAAAAAAACTGAAGAGCCAGCGATGGCAAGGATGTCTGCACTGAGGGCCGTGCTGGGAGCATGTTGCTGGCACCCCCACAGCACGGCCTTGCCCCTCCCTCAGCGCCCACGGAGCGTCGCTGCTCCGAGAAACACACGGGGAGACTTTGTGGAGCTGCCAAGGCACATGAGAGGGGCAGCCTGGCACACTCACGGGTGCACGCCGTTGGATCCCTAGCACGTCACACATCTATCATCATCATGCTCTGGAGGAAGGCATGTCCCAATGGGCTGAAGTCGCCCCCATCCCTCTTTCCCTGACCGCTAGCACCCATAACTGCAGAGATGGAGACTTGGGGCCTGATCCAACGCTCACTTGAATAGAAAGGTTCCCAATGGGCTTTGGATCAGGCCCTGAAGCATCAGTATCTTGCTGTGGTGGAAGCTGGTTAGAGTCCCCATCATACACGGCAGTGACATTTAGCACCAGGGCTGCTCCCTGCAGCATTCCCAGGCCCCTGATGGTCCCGGGGCTGACAAAGCCACAGCAGGGACCTAGCTCTCCCACAAGGCAGTGCAGAGCACTCACCCCTCAGGCCAGCCAGCCAGCCCGCCCCACCAAAGCCATTCTTGCAATCATTCTTCTCTAATCCTGTTGAGCCATTTTTCAGTTGCTTTAAGGCAGAGATGAAAAAGTTGCTGCTGCCCTAAGATGTTTTCCTGACCTGGCGCAACTCAAGATAAAGGCTTTGATTTCAAACATTGCAGTGGGGTCTGTCAATAATCCATAATATGGATTAAGGAAAACAAACAGAGACCCATGGCCCAGCTGGCATTAGGTGAGAGAGTGGGGGTGGAGAAGACAGAGGGAGGAGAGAGAGCACAGAAGAGAGAGGGAAAGGAAGAGTGGAGAGCGAGGGAGGCGTAGGAGACGGAAGGGGGGAAGGAGGGACAGAGATGGAGCGAATATATTGCAGGGACTACCTACGGGTGGGAGAGGCTGGGCAGGAGGTATCTCCAGCAAACATAATGGTACCAATGGCAGGGATGTGGAAAACTCCAGGGACCCGGTTTTTCACCCCAAACTCCCTCTCCTTCCCTTGTGCCCCTCACCTACACGGCAAGCACGTGCTGCACGTGACTGTCCCCACCACCCTCCCTCTTGCTTGAGTCTACCTGGAAAGTTGCCTTTTATCCTGAAAGCTACAAAGAGGATCTGGGAAAGGGGAAACACCCACAATATTAACCCAGACTGCCCAGCCAGGAGGTCTCTGAGACTGGAGCTGATGATGAACAGAGCAGCCCCCAGTCTGCTCTTAGCGTGGGAGCCTGCTGGGAGAGGAGATGGGATACAACCCAGGAGATTCTCCTAGTTGGTTGTGGGTAGACTACAGCTGCATGCCATCCTGGTGGGTGCCACACTGCAGACGGGGCCTCCAAAAACTGGGCAGAGGGCCAGGGGAGCAGCCAGAGAAGCAATAGCTGAGGAGGACAAGGGGGGAGATTATGGGAATGAAAAACCAGAGGCTCTGCAAGGCAGTGATTCTGTAGTCTGGTGATATTACTGGATGCTACAGACAGAGCAGCTCTGTTCTGTGCCATAGATCTCCCCATGCTGCTCACCTCTGCTACTTCCTCCTTCCCCTCCTCCCTCACCTTGGGCCACTCGACCACCCCTCATCCCTCCTTCCCTCTCTCATCATTAAGTCCCCCTTCTTCCTCCCTACATTACAACCACTTTCAGTACCCCGCTTGCAGCTGGTCCCTTCCCCAGCTCTTCACACAGCCCTCCCTAGACCCTAACGGTCTCCATAACCCATCCCTAATTCTCCCTTTCTCAGCAAAGCACCAGGGAGAGCAGTTCTCTCACCAGCCACCTCACGCAGCAGCATCCTCAGCCCTTAATCTGGATGGCTTGAAAACCACTTTCCCTCCTTAGAGCTGACCTCCTTCTGTAGGCTGCTGCTCGCTCCTTTTTCCCACCTCTTCACCTCCATTGCCATGGACCACTCCATTCCCCCCAGACCTCCTCTAGAGCCCTGGTTTCCTCCCGTTCAGGTTCTGTCCCTCCTTAGCAATCTGCCCTGTTCCTCTCTGCCTGCAGGCCTATCCCCGCGGGAGTCTGGGGGAAAATTCCTTCCTAACCCCAAATATGGTGATCAGTTAGACCCTGAGCATGTGGGCAAGACCCACCAGACAGACACCTGGGAAAGAATTCTCCATAGTAACTCAGAGCCCTCCCCATCTAGTGTCCAATCTCCAGCCATTGGAAATATTTGCTAATAGCAAACACAGATGGGCCATATGCTCAATGTCTCAAAGACAGACATGCTCCTCTCGGAGCCTCCTCAAACACAGCTCCATCTCCTCTAGCTCCTTCCTTGATTCCTGTCTCCAACAATTAGTGTCCTCCTGAAGTTCCCATTTCCTGTGTCTGCAGATTTGCCTAGCATCACTTCCACAGCCTTGCCTGTATGTCCACCACTGCCTTAAAATTCCCATCCAGGTCCTCATCTCCTTGGGCCTTGGTTCTGACCTCTCTTCTCTCCAGCCTCCCCAGGTCCCACTCTCCAGGCTCCTGCATGTGCAGAATCACACTGCTGGACATCTCACCCATGCAAAGGAGCAGACACATCACTCTGAGACACCATCGGGTCCCCGTATATCCCAGAATGCAGTACACAAGCAACTTCCTTTTTTGTAAAGCCCTCTGTGATCTTGCTCCACCCCACCTCCTGGACCTTGACTCTCTCCACTGACCACAAAGCCCCCTCCCTGTTTCTTCCACTCATATCATACCAGCCTCCTCTTTGTCCTTTCATGCAATCCCAGCACTGTTGGCATGACAGCCTTCTCTGCATCTCCTGTTCCCCATTTCTCACTGCCATATCATTTCAAATCTCCTCTGCAAACACCCCTTCTCTCTCCGGCCTGTGTCCCTCTGCCATTATTTATTGTTTAATTCTACTCTGGCATATTGGGGTCTGGCGTGAATGAAAGACTCTGTACAATGCTGTGCTTTTTTACTGAGCAATGAGAAGAGTAGAAATAGCAGATTTCAGATGGAACAAGAAAGAAGGAAGTTGCAACTGCAGAAACAAGTTGTTTTTTACAACCAGATTAACAACGAAATGGAATCAAATTCCAGAAGGGGCCAGGAAAGCAAAATTGCCTTGAGATCTTCCATATGAGCCCATGTTGGGGAAGGGCTAACGACAGGTGCGACAGTCGGGCTCCAGATACCCCAAGGGGAGAGTAGGGGGGTTGAACCCAAAAGAATAAGAAGTCAGATCAACTGATTGTGTACAATAAATGCCAAAAAAGGGTCCAGCTAGTTCAGCAAGGTGGCGCAAGACAAGCAATTCACATGGTGGGTGTCAGTAGGGTCATCCCTTCCCTGCTATCTTGGGGCTGGACTGTGACTCAGGACTAACTGCTATCAAAGACGACTTTCTGTCATGGAGTTCGGGATGCAGTCCAGACCAGAGAGGCGTTGTGTCACCTCCTACCCTGTAACTCCCTGCCTGGGACGTTCACAGTTAGCAACACACGTGCATGTCACACCCTGAGTGTTTCTGTATAGCTGCAGCCCTGATCCAGCAGCTCTAACTCCAGCAACAAACCAGTCACCCTCCCTGGTCTCTACCCACCTAGGTTACTATCTGCAGGGTGACCCCAACACCTTACCAGTCCTGAATTTTCCCAAAACCATGTGCTCTACAATGTCCAGCTCTGTCCTGGATAGTTCAGAGAAATAATATGATTCTTTTGTTCTTCTGAAGACACAAAAGCACATCACAGCTTATTAACTTAACTGGGGTAAATACATCCTTCCCTTTAAACACAGCACTGAGTTGGTTTATAAGAAAAATAAAAAAAATTATTATCAAAATAGGCAGAGGATTAACTGAGTTCATGCATAACGAATGACAACAGAAAGCATTACAAGTAAAACAAAACAAAACAATGCTTCTAAAAGTCTAAAACTTAATCTAGCTAGATACAGGCTTTGTTCAAGATGGTTTCTCTCACCAGTCATTCTTCTTCCCAGTCATGGCTGACTTTCCCTCAGTTGGGATCTTCCACAGAAGAACAAGAGGCTGGTTTCCCTTGTCTTCCTAGGTGAAAGAGCTTTGCCTAAGCCTGTTTCTCACCTATATTCAGTTTCCAGACACTTCAACCCCCACATTGGTTGAAGGACCCATCTTTCTCAGCTTGCAAGAAGAGCTCTCTTCCCTTGTGTCTGCCTAGTGAGGGATCACCTAGGGGTTCTCTGCCCCTCCTTTTATAGTCCAGTAAACATTTGAAAGCATCTCTCTCAAAGTTCATTGACTTTGCTTCAGGATGACTTCATGCTGTTCTTCCTTCCTGAGGTCTTCCCACCCCCCTGCTAAATTCTCTGTAAATGGGGCTTCCATTGTTTTTGGCCACACCTTGCTTAATTTCTTTGGAAACAGGTAGATAGCTGTGACATTCAATCCCTCCTGTCTGGGAGAGACCTGTTTCTCCCTTTGGGTCACTGACTTTAAAGCATAATATCATTAAGTATCCATATTTCCTCAGATACCGTTAATATACACATTTCACAATTATATTAATCACCAGCGTGATATTAGCTTTCAAAAAAGACCTCACTCGATACACTTTTATAACACAGTAAGATTGTACACAATCAACATCACTTGAGATGCAGCCTCCCGGTTTTTACTGACCAGTAAACCTTTGCAACGTATTCTTTGAAAAGTAAAACCCGGACCAAGTTTCTCTCTCCTACTGGGACACAGATGCCACGTCGTCTCCTACCTGACTTGTTGGCTTGATAGCTTTGTTCACCTAATATGTAAAAAATAGACCTTCACTGTCTTTGCCTGAAGTCCCAGCTAGTCAGAGAACCAGCTACACATCAGTGTGTCTAATGTGCTTACTCACTGCTTGCCAAATACATTTTAAGAACATAAATCTAGGGCATATTCATAACTTTTTGTACACACCCCATGTATACATCATGCAAAAATATTAATGATCAGTGAGTTATTACTTTTCCAATGATAGCCTGCCTGACACCCTTTAGATACAGACTATAACCATAGTGAGTTGGAGTACACTGAATTGGTCAGGCCATCTGAAACCCATCACCTGCTACCAGTGAGCCCCTTGCCTTCTGGCACTGGGCTGCTCTTAGGGTCACACCTCCCCCCTTACAAAGTTGCAGGCAGGTTAGCCACTGGCTGACCCAGACACAGCAGGTCAGGGCCCTCTCTCCTGGACAGGGCATCTACCATGATATCTCCTTTGCCCTTTATACAGAAGAAACCTGTGTTGTCACCTTTGTCTGTTTGTAGTCTCCAGGACAGAATAGCAGCGAGAATCCATAATTACACCTACTGAGGAGTTACAAACATTTCACAGTGACATTAATGACCAGTGTGTTTATTACATTTTACACGATATACTACAAGTTACCTTTTAAATAATCAGCCTGACTCCAGTGTATGAGGTGTAAGGAGTATGTCAGGCCTGACAAGAGTTGCTGACACACCGTACTGACCCACAAATGGGTGTCTGTGTCACACCTTCCCTGCTCCGGAACCCTCTTAGGGAGAATGTCTGTGGTATGGAGTTAATTCCCCCGACACCTTACCTCCCCTCCCCAAGGGCACTCTTCTGGTGCCCGTCTGTCTGTGACTAAAACTTAATCCCCCTCAAATCCCCGTTCCCACTCACTGAACATGTTGTCCCCTTGCTAGATTGTCTGTGACAGAGCTAATCCCTCTGAAGTCCCTTCAACCTTCCTGGACTTCTATCCCACTGCTACACTATTAGCATCTCACAGCTAATCCTTTTATCTGACCCCATTGTCCTACTCTGTGACTGGGGGCTGATCCCCTTGACCCCGCTGTCCTGGTGCTGGACTTCTCTGTGAGTGGGGCAGAGCCAAGCCCCCTCGCCCCACTGCCCTGGTGCTGGACTGTCTGTGACAGGGAGGGGGGCTGATCCCCCTGAAATGGTCCTTCAAACCTAGATTATTCGAGCAAGTTTTTTTTTTGACACAGTTCCCATCTGATCACAGACCCACCCCCAAGGCCACTTCCTATACCATGTCTCTAGAACACTTGGGAGTGGGGGCCTTACTCCCCCTTGCAAGCTCAGTCTACAATGGGGCAGATTCCCTCTCCTCTGGGCTCCCTTGGCTTTTTCAACCATGTCTGCAGTTTTCCCCAGCAGCAAGACAGAAAAGCAATAAAATGAAAAACGCAGTCAGCCGAAGCACAAGATTATGCAGAAATTAGAGACGGAAAAGGCCTCTTAAGTCACATCCTCCTGACTCTACACCAAGGCAGGACTGTTCCCCGCAGTATTTTTCACCTGCCTATCTTTAATTGCCCCAAGCGATCACGTCTCCAACGCGCCCCCTGGGAGACCCTTCTGTAGCCTAACCGAGCCTCCCGGCAGGAAGTGTTTCCTGACAGCCAGCTGAAATTTTTCCCCTTTGCTCAGTTTCATTCCATTACTCCAATTTACACCATCTTGCGCCACCTTAAATAATTCCTCTCCCTCCTTGGTGTTTCCACCTCTTCACTGTGTGCAGACTGTTATCGTGTCATCGTTTAACCAAGCTCTACATATTTAGTGCATTTAATCTTAACTCATAAATCAGTCCCTCCAGCCCCTTAAACATTTTTGTGGCTCTTCTCTGAATTCACTCCACTTTGTCAACATCCTTCTGCTAGCGAGGCACCCAGGACTGAGCGCTGTTTTCTAGGCGGGTCTCACTAGAGCAGTGCAGAGAGGAACTATTAGCCACTCGCTCCAGGGCATGTCGTCTCTGGATGTTGTCATATACAGACACCATGAGAGCTAGCTCATTACATACAGCTGGCACCAGGGAATAGAATTCAAGAGCTTTATCTTTTGAAGCACAAACTCTCTGCCCATGGAGTTAAAGAAGCAGAACAGGAGCTCTGACAGGAAAGGGAGTTGATATATACCTGGGCAAGACTGATCAAGTCTAGGAGGGGGCAGTGGTTCATACACACGTGCCAGTACAAAGAGTAGCTCACAACCCTGGGTTTAGCAGGCCAATGCTCAAACCACTGAGCTATCCCTCCCCCCAACAACTAGCTCACTTAGTTCATCCAGGAGAGAGGACCTCAGATACCCCAACAACTCTAACACAGTCCCAGCACACAAGCCACAGAAAGAACTGATGTGAGCCCTGACATATCCCAAATAGCCAAGTGGACACAATCAGGGTAAGAGTTTGAATGTCTAGAGCATCGTCCATCCAATGATCTCAAAGCACGTCACAAACATTAGCTTGTACCAATAGTCATTAATGAAGTACAATTTGTGAGTGTTAGGCCCATATTTCAGCTATGGAAACTGAGGCACAGAGCAATCATGTGACTTGCCAAAGCTCACATAGGACAGCAGGGGCAAAGCCAGGAATAGGACCCAGGTATTCTTACTCCCAGCCCCCACACCTCACCCACAAGACAGGCCACCCACCAAAACCAAACACCCACACACGTGCCAGAGAACAAGCCAATATACGTATGTGCAGTGAATAGTCACTGCTCCTCCTCTACATTGGTACCCACCAGCACAGACACAACAATGCCGATAACGGCAACTTGCATTTATATAGACACTTTAAGCCAAAACTCACCGAGTGCTCTACTAAGATGAACCCATCCATGCCCCTCTGGATAAAATCTCTCCTATGAGAACACTGACCTCAAAATTGTTCTTCCCAACCCTGGTAACCTTGTGCTTTTCTATAGGTTCAACAAAGCTTCTTCCTGACTAAGTTCTCAGAATGCCTGAGATTCTTCAGATTTCAGCATGGTTGGACAAGACTCACTGGGCCTGAGGCAGAGCCCAGTAATAGGAGATGCATCCCCCATCACTAGCTGGAGACTGGGACGGAGGGGTCTTTGGACTCAGTTTCCAACATATTAGATTATGCAAGGTATGGCTAGATAGATAGATCTGGGTTTTCATACCATATTCATCACCATGGTATCGGATACCATTCCACATTTAGAGTGCTATTTAGCAACATTACCTTCCCAACCCAGGGCCACCTGTAGTATTAATTATCTTTGTGAGTATTGATGACCCCAGTGTAAACCCTAAGATCATTAACACCAGACTAATGGTTGATCACCTTGTTTCCCCCTAAAATACCTTGGGCCCAAGTCCCATCCCTCCTCCATACATCAGCCAGGCAGAGATCTCACTGTCTTTGAGTTTCTGTTGACTGGCATGTGTGGAGCACATAAAGCCAGTCTCCTCAGTATTAGAAAATTATTTTATGGATTCCATCTCTTATGTATTTTTATAGTTCTCCTCACTGTAGTACGTGGGCATCTTCCAAACCCCCATGACTCATGAGGTAGGTAAGTATGTTAATTTTCATCTTATAAATGAGGAACCAAGGCACAGATAAATTACTGTAGAACCTCAAAGTTACAAACACCAGAGTTACGAAGTGACCAATCAACCACATGCCTCATTTGGAACTAACTGGAAGTATGCAATCAGGCAGCAGAGACCAAAAAAAAATCCCACCACAAATACAGTACAAAAGTGTTTTAAACCATAAACTACCAACAAAATAAAGAGAAAGTTTTTAAAAAAGATTTGACAAGGTAGGGAAACTATTTATGTGTTTGTTTCATTTTAAGATGGCTAAAAGCAGCATTTTTCTTCTGCATAGTAAAGTTTCAAAGCTGTATTAAGTCAATGTTCAGTTGTAAACTTTTGAAAGAACAACCATAACGTTTTGTTCTGAGTTATGAACAATTCGGAGTTATCAACAACTTCCATTCCTGACATGTTCGTAACTCTGAGGCTCTACTGTAAGTGACACGCCTGACATCACCTAAGGAGTATGTGGTAGAGGTGAGAATTAAGCCCAGGTCTTCTGAAACCTAGTGCAATGCCCATAACCACAAGACCATCCGCCTGAAGCTCCCAACTGGCTATCCTACCGTTGATGTCATTCCTGTGACACCAATGCCAAAGTAGCATACCTGGCTCTTTTTTGTTATTATGTACAACATTAATCCTCTTTCATGTCGGTAGGAAAGCTCTCCCACCAGATCACCTCTGGAGAGAGGAGAGTCACTGACCTTCAACCTGGTCCCCCACCTCTGAACTCTTGCCTTTCAGCCCAACACAAGCCATTCTATAAACACCTTCTTTCTAGAAATGTGCTGTCCAGAATATTTTGTCCCTTGACACCCCAACATTCCATGTGGTGCTAGAATTCCTGTCTTTATGACCTGACTCAACATCATCACCGATTGAGGCTATGTGACTTAGTTGCAAAGCCTCATGTGAAACTGAGATTCCCTGACTGCCTGTAAGAATGCAGGCCAAAGCCAAGAAGACCATGACCATCCAGAGAATTTCAAAACGGTGGTGACCCTGGCTGGGGCTGGCCCAGGAGATTTTACCCCAGCTGCAGAAACTGAAGGATATGTCCAGGGGATAGCACTCCCTGGTTTTCTGCCAGCACCAGGGACATCCTGTCATCCTGGCCAGCGCTTCTGTTCTTTTGAAAAAGGAAACAAAACCATCCACACTCAATGCAATGGGGACTGCTCCCTGGACAAATGGCACCAACACCTCTCTATATGCGATGGCTGTACCACCTCGACCCCACACGGCCACATGGTCTACAATGGGCCAGGTTCTTGTTAAAGTGAGGCATTGCTCAGGTGTGTCTTTTGTCAGATGATGGTGTGAAGTGCTCTTCTGAGTTAAACTGGCTCTGACCCAGCTGCTAGGATCTACTGGAGCTTTCGAGGATCTAAACAGGCCTCCATGCAGCTGCTACGATTTTTAATGGCTGAAATGGCTCTGATATGGCCATTAAGGTCTTCTGACTGAGCCTAAACTAGTTTTGATGAGACTGCTAAGATCTCGCCTGCCTGAACTGGCTTTGGCATGGCCTCTAAGATCTCCCATGGCATGCTCCGGGGTGCATCCATTCATGGGGAAATGCCAAGCGGGAGAGAGGAATTTAAGCCACTTTTCACCCCTCTCATTTCTACCCTCATCTGATCAGTTTACCTATGTGAAATTAACAGTCTTCTTGTTTTAATCCCATCCTGCAATCCACTCTGTATGACACAAGCTGAACCCAATAACCCACCCAGAACCAGCCCTGCTCTTTGGCAGGTAGATCCCATGCCCCCAGTGCCTGGAGAGGTCTTCTCACCCACCCAGGCTCATCACCAGGGGGTGAGGGCCACAGACACAGCCCTGCCTATAGTGCCTTAGCTGTTGGCCAGGGCTGCCAGTCCCCAGGTTTGCACCCTTGTGGAGCTGCTGCCTTGCATGTGGAGGGGGCATATAGGGGGCAATCTGTTTGATGCGGGGCTCGCCCCTCCCTCTCCTCCCGCACCGCGGCCCCTGACATCTCCTCGCCTGTGCCTTCCTGCGGCGCAAACAGGGAGGGGGCGGCGAAGGGAGGCGGGGGGCGGCGGTATTTAAATAGATTAATAATGCATGTTCCATGCAAACGAAGCTTTCCCGGGCTGTTGCGTTAGCGCTGCCGGCAGGCTGCACCTCCCCCGGACCCACACCGGCGGGGGCTGCTCAGCGCAGAGCGCCGCGGTGGCCGCATCAGGCCCAGGCGCTTGGGGCCCCGCTCCCCAGCGATCCCACCCCTGCCCCGGGCGTGACACAGCGCGGCGCAGGCCAGCTCCCCCCGGGCATGGGCCCGGCCGCCCACCTCCCAGAGCGACCGGCCCAGAGCCCCGCTCAGCCCCCCGGCCTCGCGGGGGAAGGGGTGAAAATTGAACCACGCAGCGCTTCCAAGGCCCAGCCACACGTGCATGCATGTGCTGGGCACTCTCTCCGACCTGCAGCAGCCTGGCACCCGTGGGCACTCACACGTGCCCCCACGGGAGGACGCATGCACGTCCCGGGGCGCCCATGCCTGCATGCATGCTGACACACATGTGCACGGCGGCCAGCGGCCCCACGCGCACACAGGAGCAGACGCGCAGACAGCTCCTCCCGAGCGTGCCGGCTACTGCAGCACCGGCTGCTCTCCGGCCAGCTCCACGGTCTGTCCTGGGATGACAATGGGATGCGTCTGGTCCCTCTTGTTCAGATTCTCCTCCCCTCACCCCATGGTCCAAAGCAGGGGGCTGCTGACACATACAAATGTGGGCACACTTTCTCGGGTGCAATAAACCGGCGCGCGGGCACCCTGCTCCCAGCACACACACACACAGGCACCCGGCTCTCTGGGCTGGCCCCTGTGGCGCTGGCCAGCTGCAGGCACACACCACACGTTCCCGGGGAGCCTCCTGCAGCCAGTGGAGCCTGCCAGCAGAGCACGGGGGAGCCAGGCACAGCAGCCGGGGGCTGACTTTCCCCACCCACCCAAAACATACCCCCGCCACCCACGCACCCCTGCCTCTGCAAAGAATCCCCGCCAAAGTTTGCAAAGCCACAGAGGCTGGAGAAAAAGGTGTGTGTGGGGGTGGGTGGGGGACTACACAATCTCTCTCTTGCCCCTATAGTTGCCAGCAAAAAATTAAAACCTACCCCTCTTGCTCCCGCAGGGGTTGCAATGGGGAAATCCAGCCGACCCCAGCTGCACGCCGCCGACTCGGCAGCTATTCACGATCCCCAGGCACACAGAGAGACCACGGGCGTGCAACGCACGGCTCCCTCCCTCTCCTCTTCACGTGTGCTTCATCTGGCCGGCCAGCCCCTCGGAGCCGCTGCTCTTCCTTCACCTGCCTTCCCCCCCCCCCCCCCCGGCCCCAAAGCAGTGACAGCTTCGAAGAGAGATCGGAAGGGGGAGGGAGAGATGCAGAGGCGGGTTTGATCCTTCTCGCCCTAACCTGGCTGGGAGACACGGGGCGACACGAAGAGCCGGGGAGCCAGCCCCACGGTGCATGCACAGCCGCCGCCGAGCGAGACACGTACCTGCCGCTCCCGCGGGGAGACTCTCAGACCCCTCCTGGCTCCGAGGATCGCTCCTGCAAGGGCTGGCGCTCCCGCCGCGCGCGCGCCTGTGTGTGTGTGTGTGTGTGCGCGCGCGGGGGGGCCCCCTCCCCCGGCCTCACCCCTTTGCACGGTGGGTTCCCCTCTCCCCCAGCTGCTTCATTGCCCCGAGGCCCAGCGGCCGGGCTCACGACCCCCCGGCCGGGCGGAGACGGAGGCTGAAGCCGGGGCGGGCGGAGACAGGCGGGGGATTGGCCGCCGCTGCAGCTGCATCACGGGGAGCACCAGGCAGAAGGGGCCGTGGTGGCATTTAAACCGCCAGTGATGACTTCGGCCCGGGCTCTGGGGCGAGGCGAGGCTGCTGCTCCCAGCCGGGCAGGCTGTGACAAGCGAAGGTCTGTCTCCCCTGGAGCTAGCGCCCAGGCTGCACCGCCTTGCCCAGCCACAGCTCCGGTGCACACAGGTAAGGGGGTGGGCCTCCGTTAGATATGTTAAAACACACACATGCACCAGCTGCTGGGAGACTACCCCCTCCCCTCACGCGATCGCACACATGCAACAGCTGCTGGGCACTGCACCCCTCCCCTCACACGATCGCACACATGCAACAGCTGCTGGGCACTACACCCCTCCCCTCACGCGATCGCACACATGCAACAGCTGCTGGGAACGACCCCCTCCCCTCACGCGATCGCACACATGCACCAGCTGCTGGGCACTACACCCCTCCCCTCACACGATCCCACACATGCAACAGCTGCTGGGCATGCAGCTACATAGCTGCTGAGACACTATCGTTCCCCATACACACAAGCACAACAGCTACAGGGAAATCATCGTATCCCTCACAGAAACAGACACACACAAGTGGTGTAGAAAAATAATGCCTGCCTCCAACCCCCTGCCCTCCCACACCTAGATATATGCAGCAGCAGAAAGGAAGATAGCTCTGTTCCTCACATTCACAAACACCACAGCTGTAGAAAAACTGGCCACTCTCTGAGACACAAACACACACAGACAGACACAACAGCTGCAAAGAAACTCCTCATGTCTTTCGCCCAAACACACACATGCAACAATGGAAGGGAAATGGTCCAAGTCCCTCAAACGCAGCTGCAGAGAAACCGCTCACATCTCCTTCTCCCAACGCACACATGCACACAAAGAACAGCTGGAGTGAAACCAGCAGCTCTGCACAAATATAAACACACATACAACAGCTTCTGGAAAACTACTCATCTCTCTGTCTCTCTCTCTCTCACACACACACACACACAGAAGCTGATGGGAAACAACTGACATCACACACAAAAATGCAGCAACTCTAGAGAAACTACCCTGTTGATCAAACATATCCGCACAAGCATATGAAACAGCTATGTTATTATTAATTATTACTATTTGTATTGTGATATTACCAAGGCGCCCCAGTCATGGACTCGGAGCCCATTGTGCTAGGCCTGTCTAAACAGAACAATAAGATGGTATAACTACTCCATCTATCAAACACACACACACCACACGCAAGTGTGGGGAACAACTATAGAGAAACTCTCTCCTCTGTTATAATAATAATACTTAGCTCTTTTCAGCTATAGATCGCAAAGTGCTTTGCAAAGGAGGTCAGTATCATTATCCCCATTTTACAGTTAGGGGAAACTGAGGCATAGAGAAGTAAAGTGACTTCCCCGAAGGTAAGCAATTAGGCCAGTGACAGAACCGGGAATATAACCCACATTTCCTGACTCCCAGTCCAGTGCTCTATACACTAGGACACACTTCCTCTCTCTCTCACACGCACACACATACACACACACAAAACTATCCACATCCCTCCCAGTGGCACTAATTATGGAGGGCTGGGGGGCGAGGTTTTTACATTTGCTCAGAGTTCCACGGGGTAGAGCCGGGGCAGGGCCAGGGCCCAACCACTTTTAAGAAGTGGTCCAATACTAAATCAGAGCCACTGCTGCCGGAGTGGTTCAGAGCATCACTCCAGCTGTGCGGTTGCAACACTACTGAAATTGGACCCAGCCGCCCCATCTCTTAGACATACACAAACACAGGCAACAAGTGTAGAGAAAATAGCCCCTTCCTTTACTCTCAGATTCAAAGTTGCAGGAAAAGTAGCCCCAGCCCTCACATATGCAATAGCTGCAGAAAAGCTGTTCTTTCTCCCATACACAAAACACACAAGTACCCCAGTGCTAGGGAAACCAACTACCTGCACTCCACACACATATTGCATTGGCAATAGCCTCAAAGAATAATTGTATCTCTCACACACACGCTCTCTCTCTCTCTCTCACTCTCTCTCCAGCTTCAGGAAAACTACTTTATCTTGCCCAGCCACAGCTGTAGGAAAACCACCCACAGTGCACACACACAGACTTGAGAATCCAAGGGACTATGAATGGACAAGATATATTACGCCCCATCTGGTCCATCCCCTGGTCCAGTGCAGAATTCTTCCTTGCAATATATTCTTCACGGCTTTGTCCGCTGCATTTGTAAATGTCCGTGGGGGATTATCCCATGGCTGAATAGACTATACACATTAAGAATGTTTTCCACACCTTCGACCTAAGTCAGCTGTAGAGACAGTCCCTCTCCCAGTTCATCACCCAATAAGCAAGGCCTTCTCCTCTCCCCTGTCCACTGCCACATTAGTAGCCTAGCCTTCCAGACATCCCTCAGCGCTCAGTTTCGTAAACGTCGCCCTCCACAAAGATCAGTAAGCAGACAAGGGTGTAGGGTCTGGGCCCCATTAAGGCATCTGTATGACACTCTGGAGAAGGGGGGTTGAAGTAGCCCCATAGAGCCCCCTCAGGGTGTTTGGGGAGGGAAGGTGCAAGCCATTCCCAAAGGAGCATGAGGGGAGGAAGTCATTCAACCTATCTCCCCCCATCCCACACACACACACTTCTTGATCCAGGTGTGACCCCATGAGTGGGAAGGGGGAGGGGAGGAAAGTGGCTGTATGCACAGGGTAATCTGCCTTTGGAGCCTGGTGAGTGGTGGCAGGGGAAGGGGTCACATTGAGAGGGATTCTGATCACCATGCCAGCTGAGCTCTCTCTCTCCCTCCCTCCCTCCCTCCGTCTGTCCGTCTGTCTCAGTCCCTCATCCCGGGGCTGCATTCCGATTCCCTGCTCTGCGAGGGAAAGAAGGAGGGACCCATGAGGAGGCCAGGCTCAGCCTCTCGCTGCAGTCAGAATCTCTCCACTGATCTATAATGCGGTGAGCAGTGACAGATTGATTTTACAGCTCTCCTTGGAGCCGGCCGCTGGCCCTGCGCGTGGGATGAATCAGCTTTCTCTGGGCCTTGGCTTTTAGTTCATTATTTTCTCTGAACCTCCCTCGCAGGCAGCTGGAGAGAAAGAGAGAGGGAGAAACACAAAGTTGGCGGAAGGGTTTTTTTTGTTGGACGTTCCCGCACTCACAGCGTGGGGCAGGGACTCCAGAAGGTGGGAAAGAAGAGGGAGGGGGAAGGGAAGGGAAGGGAAGGGCCTGTTGTCCATTAACTGGTACCTTGTTCTGCACCTGCTGCCCTGTTCAGAGAAGCCAGGTCCATTTTACATGACTAACTAGTTGCTCCATGTACACTGTTTGGGAGATGGAAAGCACTACATAGGGCTAAGTAGTATTCATGATGATGATGATTATACCAGAGCCTTATTCTGCACTGAATGGAGCCTGGGTCTATTTTAATGTTACCAGTACTGGCTTCTGCAACACAGAGATTGGGTTCATTTGGCATAGTACCAGTACCAACTGCTGCCCTAACAGCCCTGTATATAGAGGCCGGTTCCAATGACATGTTACCGGCACTGGCAGACTGAACGTCGTCCCCTTGGCACGTCTATGGGATTGCTGACTAGCAGGCGCTCACAGGTGAGTTGAGTTGGAGAGTTCACTGCCCTAGAAATCAGCTCCCAGGGGCAGGGGTGGCAGGTTTGTAGAAATTTTGGTGGTGCCCAGAACCCGCCCCTGCCCAAACTCAGCCCCCCACCTGCCCAAGGCTCTGGGAGGGAGTTTGGGTGGGGGAGGAGGTCTGTGGTGTAGGCCCTAGGCTGGGGCAGGGGATTGGGGTGCAGGCTCTGAGAGGGAGTTTGGTGATGGGAGGGGGTGCAGAGGGAGGGGGTGTGGGATGAGGGCTGTGGGGTGTGGCTGCAGATGTGGGGTTTGGGGTATGGGAGGGGCTAAGGGCAAGAGTAGGGGTGTAGGGAGTGAGAGCTCTGTCTGGGGCTGGGAATGAGGGGTTTGGGATATGGGAGGGGCTCAGGGTGAGAGTAGGAGTGTGAGGGTGAGGGCTGTGTCTGGGGGTTTTGGGGGGTTAGAGAGGCTAGGGGCTCAAGCAGAGGGTTGGAGTGCAGGGGGATGAGGGCTATGGCTGGGGCTGGAGATAGGGGTTTGTGGTGTTGGAGGGGGCTCAGGGCTGGGGCAGAGGGTTGGGGTGCAGGGGGATGAGGGCTCTGGCTGGGGCTGGAGATGAGGGATTTGGGATGTTGGACGGGCTCAGGGCTGGGGTAGAGGGTTGAGGGTGCGGTGGGGAGGTGAAAGTTCTGGCTGGGGGTGTGGGCTCTGGAGTGGGGCAGGGCTGGGGATGAGTTTGGGGTGCAGGCAGGCTGCTCCGGGACAGGGGCCAGAGAGGAGGACTCCCCCCAGCCCTTTCCCTGCCGGCACCAGCGAGCTCTGGGGGAGGAGCCCCCCTTTCCTAACCCCCCCCCCGGCAGCACACTCACCCCCACCACTGTCACTGCATGTGCTCCTAGGACCCCTCTCAGGTCCAGGAATCTCCCTCGCCTCCCCCGTGGTGGGTGCCAGGGGGTGCTGCGTGTGCCTCCTCCCCTGCTGTTGCCCCTGACTGTAGCCTCACTGGGGGTGAGGGATGGGGCTGCCTCCTTGCCCAGCATGGGGCAGGAGAGGTGCCTGCACGCGGAGGGGCCCCCTGTGCTGGTGGAGGGTCCCGCCGGAAAAGGGGAGGGTCTGAGGTGGAAGGGCAGGCTCAGGGTCAGTGTGCCCTGGCAGCGGAGTAGGGGGCACTAGGACCCTGCAGCAGCAGTTGCTGTGGAGAGGCAGCATGGAAGAGGCAGAGGCAGGGACACTCTGCTGGGGGGCTCCCAGAGGCAGCAAGAGTCGGCGGGGGACACTCAGGGGAGGTGCAGGGGGGCAGCAGGTGGGGTCACCCAGCCCCAAATATTGGTGGAGCTGGGCCCCTGGGCTCTGAATATTGCTGGTGCTAAGGCACCACGTGGAGATATAACTCGCCGCCCCTGCCCAGGGGTGGGCATGGCACTGCTGGCATTGGCCAAATTACCCTTGGCAATCTGAGCCAGCCGGACTCATCGCTCAGTCCATTGCAAACCCCACTCAAGAGGAGAGTAATAAATCCCACTACCTAGTCTGAAGAGGCAGGATGAGGTCAGGTTTTCAGATATGTACCCAAGAGCATCGTGTACCTCCAGAGTCGGGAGGGAGCCATCAGGACCCTGCACGGAGCCATGGATTTGTGCAGGACGAGGGGCTCTGGGTGACGTATGCCTAATGGGAGGCAGGCACAGTTTGGTATCTAACGGAAGATAGGGATATTCCGCTCTCTGTCCCCAGGCTCCGTGTAATGAATTGGAGCTGATCTCTGCTACATCTGAATCTGAGTCTAGACCCACTGCTTAAAAGACATGTCAGAGCTGCCTATGGGCTCTAGGGAATGTCACCCTGATGGGACACACCCCTCCCACCTGGCCTGCAGGAGAGAGAGAGGAGAATCCTACCTCCAGTTCTTTCCATTCCAGCCTTCTTCCCACTCATGGCTCCCCCTGTCAGACCCCACCCATTCCTCCCTCTGCTGGGGTGAAAGAGGAGCTTGGCCCCAATGTTCAGTCTATCCCAGGCTTCTCCTTCATACCCTGCTCTCTGAATGGGGATGGAGCCCTGGGTGAGACACAGGCTGCCTCTGATCCTGGCATGTCCCAGGGCCTCCTTGGAGGGGACAGATTCCTGGACTTACAGGGGGGAATGAGGGTGTCCCGTGGAAGAGAGGAAAAGGAGTGGAGCTGGAGTCACAGGGAGCAGCTATACAAAGGGAGCTATGATATCATTATGATGGCTGCACCAATCCCAGGCAGACAGCTTTCCACATCAATCCCATCCCCCCCCTCGCCATATCTCCATCCTCCCCACCCCACCTCGCAAATGCCTGTTGACCTGCACACCATGTTTCAATCACCCCCTTAGGGGACAGCTGGACAGGGATGAGAAAGTGGCCTTCAAGACAGACGGACAGACTTGTGTACTTCAAAATCAAAAGTCCTTTTGATCTTCAAAGATCAATGGGAGATGAGACAGAGGAGGGTGGGGAAAGAGGTGGCAGGGGGAGACAAAGAGAGAGAGTGAGGTTTCCTAGATTTCTACCCCAGTGAGAGGAAGAGAGACAGCACATTCCGTCTCATCCACTTTGGGTAATCTTTTAATCTCTTCTGTTTTAATCTTTCACGTCAGGAATGAGATAAAATAAATATTAAAAAAGAAAAACCCACAGTTGGAATGGGGGAAGGAGGAGACAGACAAACAGACAGTGTATCCTTTCCAGGCCTTCTCTCTCCTTCCCTCCCTTTCTCCACTGTCAAGCAGGAGCCTGATTCAAGGCAGTGTGGGATAGTGGATCGAGCATCTAACTGACAGCCAGGATACCTGAGATCATGGCAGTACCATTGACTCACTGTGTGGTGTTGGGTAAGTCCTCACACCATTCTGTGCCTCAGTTTCCCCAACTTTTGGAAGGGCTGTGGGAGCAGGAGATGAGAAGCAGTAGATGTGGGAGCAGTAGATGTTGTTAGTGGGATTTCAACCCTCTCATGAGCTGAGGGTGAGAATAACAAATGAGCCCACAGTGAGCCACAGGGAAATAATCCCAGCCAGTGTGGCCCATGGAGGGGACGAGAGTGGGGGCATCATCAATTCCCAGGGCAGAGCTGGGAGATGGAGATTATGATGTGAAAAGGTCATGGCCCCTCCCCACCTTCTCCCATAGCTAATGGCAAAGGATCCAGTCCTGGCTCCCATTGAAATCAACAGCAAAACTCCCATCCATTTCAAAGGCAGCAGGATTGGACTCTCTTTATTTCTTCTGTGCCCTTTCTAGGCTATTGATTGACCTGTGTTTAGTGAGAGATAGCTAAGATATTAAATGAGACATTTGTTTAACAAAAATATAGATCCCAGAAGGAAAATTGAACAGACTTCTATAGCACAGTAATAGGTGCAGTCAAAAAACCAGAGAAAGAGAGAGAGAATCTTCCTATATGCATGGAAAGTGCTCAACACGTAGTAATGATGGTAATGCAATTATTATTAGATTTATACAAAAATATTGAAGGCTACAGATTTCACTGTCACAAATTATCAAAACAAATAACATTATGAATATTTTACATATCTATCTCCCTTATATACAATCCTAGCCTATAGAATGTCACTTACTAACCCATGGATCATAAATATTCTAAAGAACCGAAAATTGATACAGTATAAAATAGTAACTTGACGACAGACTCCACTTAATTAGAGCAGGGCCACAGGGATGCTGAACTGGCCTCGTGAACTCATATACCATGGGTAGTTCCTCCCTCTCTCTGTTAACAAATTAGCCCTTCAGCTGCTGCACTGAGGTGACAGCTGCTTCCCTCTTGGTGTTTGATCCTGAATGGTGCTGAGCACTTGGGGTGAGATCCTGGCCCCGCTGATGCATATGGGAGTTTTGGCATTGCCTTCAGTAAGGCCCTCGGCCCGTGCTCCAGCAGAGCACTCGAGCCTGCACAGGGACAGTTCCACTGAAGTCAACAGGACTGTTTGTGGGCATTGTTGGGTTGGGACCAGAGGGCTCAGCTCTTTGAGGATGGAGCCCTCAGTGTCTGGCTCAAAGCCCATGCCAGGTGAATGCAGTGTAAAGGTGGTTTCCACTGGTGCTGGGTGAATAATGCAAATACCTTTAGGCAGCTATTCAGGCAACGCTTTCTGTGGATCCACTTGGCCATATCCATGCCCCTTTCACATTCACTTTCCATAAGAGTTTGAGCAATAACGTTTTGCTCACAAAAATGTTGGCAGAATATGAATTTCAGAGTTGCAGCTGGTGTGAATACCATGGAGACCAAAATGACTGTTCACACACAAGTACCTTCACCAGAAATGCTTCTTGCATCTTCACTCAAACAGAGAGCAGGAAAGAATGCATGTGACTTATCTGACCAATCACAACTCAGCAATGTGGTTTGAATGTGGGATATTTGCAATCAACCTAACGAATGCAAGAAAATTGAAATAACATATAAATTGTGATCTGCAAGCAGAAAAAGAGGTTCCATTGGTTGAATGAATTATTCTTAACAATTAGTTGCTCACCTCTGCTTTCAGGATTCCAGAACTTAACAGAACGAGTCAAACTGGAAATATGGCCAGGAACTTATTAAAGGTTGCTCTTACTTCTTAGTCCAAACCTCATCTTCTGTTGTTTGTTACAATATTTCCTTACATCCTATCCATCTCATGCCTATTACTATCTATCCATCCATCTGTCAGGCGCCTGTCACTGGTACCTATGCAGCGCTCTCACCTGGTATCTCATCCAACTCCCACTGAAGTCACAGGGAGCCTTGCCATTGTCTTTAATGGGAATTGGATTGGGCCTCCTGGCCCTTTTCCCATAATTCCCCTCTCCAGTCCCTCCACCTGCCCTGCAATCTCCACCCAGCAGAGTTCCCCACCCTTTACTCCCTGAGGGCCACACTTTTGCCTTCACTTCCAGAATGCCAATGGATAAAGAGAATCTAATCTCCCAACCGACCCCATCTCCGCCCCATCGATAAGGCAGGAAGATGGCTTTAATGAGGAACAATTTGCTATTCAGTAGGTCCTTAATTAATATTAAAATCTAAGGCAGGTGTTGAGTTTTAATTTTAAATCTTCTCTCTTTTTTTTTTTACATTTATTTCACCTTGTTAACGCATTTGTGATTTAGATGCAGTTTCCTCTCTCCACCGTGCTTAATGAGTCGCAGGCTTTATTCCCTCTCACTCTTGTCCTCATGGGAGCATGCTTTGATTTTCTAGTGGGTGCATGAAAACACAGATTAAAGCAATTAGACAGAAATAATCTTAGGGAGAGGAGAGAGAGAGATCCAGAGCGCCTAATTATATCATTTTAATCAAGACACAATTATGCAGAGACTTTTATAGATGATAAATTAGCCAAACTCCAAAGGCAAAAAAGTATCATTTTAAATACTGTGCATTGCGCCTGTTGTTTCCTCTTTTCAAACTTTCCTGAACTGGATTTCTAGGGCTCATCTGTCCTGGGTTCTGGAGGCAGCCTGTGGGAGAGGGAGGCGAACCAAAACTGAATTTCAGTGCTCACTGAATTTGTTAGCATTTTACTGATTAGCTGAGGAAGTTGTGTCTGCTAACAGGCCACCGTTTACTGCAGAAGAATTCCAGCAGTTTATAAATCAGACAGAGCTTGGGTTTGGTAAGAAAAGACAGGGATCTGGATGCTTGCAACTTCACCATGTTTTATTTCCCCCAGTACACCCCAAAAGGATACGCCCAGCAGCTTCCTCGTAAGGATTCTGGGTCGTGTAGTCCAAGAGGCAATTTCCTGTACTATATGTTACAATTAGAACCACCACTAGAGGGTTTCCAAAATACTGTGGGCAAGAGTCCGCTCTGTGTTGCACTGTTATAAACATAGAGTAACTCCAACCAGTTTTACTCCAGTGAAACTGTGATCAGAATCTGGTACCATGAACGCATTACCGTACAGGATGCAGCCCCCCAGAAGAGGAGGGAGAAGTGGAAATGGAATGCTTTCTGGATGCAGCCTCTAAGACTAGGAGAGCCTGAAATGGATGTCAGGGCCCACCAGGAATGGATTCCAGCCTCATCT
Organism: Lepidochelys kempii; assembly: GCF_965140285.1. Taxonomy (NCBI): domain Eukaryota; kingdom Metazoa; phylum Chordata; order Testudines; family Cheloniidae; genus Lepidochelys; species Lepidochelys kempii. Next base: position 258,259,725 of record NC_136380.1, read on the forward strand.
CATGGGCAGTGAAGAAGAGGATTGTTCAGTCTCCATGGCCCATTCAATACTTGGCTTCTGCTGGGGCTGCCAAGAGAAGAATCAATCAACATCATTCATAATAGGGAACACCTGTCTACTAAAAAGAGACCCTGCCTCCTCACAAATCGAGTTTTTATTTGTATTATAGTAGCACCCTCAGTAGCAGTAGAGAGATTATTTTACCTCTGCATTAGGCAGCAGTGTGAGTGCTGCTGGAATACTGTGTCCAGTTCTGGAGACCACAATTCGAGGATGTTGATAATTGGAGAGGGTTCAGAGAAGAGCCACGAGAATGATAAAGGATTCGATAACATGCGTTGTAGTGACAGATTCAGAGAGCGCAATCTATTTAGCTTAACAAAGAGAAGGCTAAGGCGTGTCTTGATGACAGTCTATCAGTATCTCCATGGGGAACAAACAGTTAACAATGGGCTCTTCACTCTAGCAGGGAAAGAGAAATGGTTGGAAGCGGAATATAGACAAATTCAGACTAGAAACAATGCAAACATTTTTAACAGTGAGAGTAATTAACCATTGGAACAACTTACCAAGGGCTGTGGTGGATTCTCCATCACTGCCAACCGTAAGAGGCTAATTAATTAAGAGGAGCTATTATCAGCAGGGGGGAAAAAATTAACGTAGGTTTCAACAGAGACTGGGAATGGCTTGGACATTACACTAATTGAATCTATTTCCCCATATTAAGTATCCTCACACCTTCATGTCAACTGTCCGAAATGGGCCATCTTGATTATCACTTTAAAAGTTTTTTTTCCCTTGCTGATAATAGCACCTCTTAATTAATTAGTCTCTTACAGTTGGTATGGGTACTTCCACCTTTTCATGTTCTCTGTATGTATAAATATCTTCTTACTATATGTTCCATTCTATGCATCCGTTGAAGTGAGCTGTAGCCCACGAAAGCTTATGCCCAAATAAATTGGTTAGTCTCTAAGGTGCCACAAGTCCTCTTGTTCTTTTTGCTAGGTATTATTGTTTCTCTAGACCAGGTTTTACAGGTGAGCTGGTGGATCGTGTTAGCTAACTCAACCTAACTAGTACCTTTAGCGGTCTAGTCAAGACTAAGGTTGTGCTTTAGCACATGCAAGCTGGCCAAGCTAGGCTGTAGCTCAACTGTGTAAGACGAGTCTAGCAATAAGATCACTTCTGCGAGGGGTGCTGTGAGGCAGTACTTCTTTAACTGTCCAGTGCTTTCAGATGCTAGGAATGAAGGTGCTAGAGAATTATTAAATTCCCTCTCCACTTGCAGGCAGCTATAGTATTCTTCACTTCCTGGCCTATCTGGCTGCGCAGTGTTTCAATGTGCTATTAAGCTGGTGCTGCTCTCCCCCAGTGACAAGTAAAGGGAGTTCTCTCTACCCATTAACTAGCTCATGAGGATGTTGTGAGGTTTGAGTCATTAGTGCCCGATTCTGCCCCCCTTTCTCACTGAGTAGCATCTTACTCCATGAATAGCTCCACTGAAACCACTGGACCCACATGTGAAGTAAGAGCCTATGCAGTGTGAGTAAGGGGAGCAGAATCCAGCCCACAATATTTGTATGCACCCACCTCTGTGATGCCCGAGTGCTAATACCCGAGATGAGGTGCTTTGCATCCCAACCTAGGAGTGAAAGGCTCAGCAACCCATTCCACAATGCCCCCAAGCTGTTCCGTTTCCCAGACTGGAGTGGGTAACCCTAAGGTGAAAGGCTGTCCCTAAGATTCCATATTTACCGTACCCATCCTCGGAGCGTGTGTCTGTGGATGTGTGTGTGTTTATGAATGCGATGCCTTGATTTGCCATGCCAGGGAAGTGTGATTGAATGTTTATGTGAACCAAGACTGTGCGGGTGTGTCTGAGCGACAGCCTGTCTCCTAGACATTTCTCTCATACCACTTGTGTTGTCTATTACTTCATCTTGCAGAAAGTCAAGTGGGTTTGTAGTCCCCCTGCTGTGACTGGGAAGATCCCTGTTCACCACCCCCTCACCCAAGAAGACACACCCCACACCCGAGATCCAAACCACACAAACAGGCGGAGGGCCAGGGAAGGGGTAGTCAGCTTTGGGAATCTGCCTGCTCTCACAACCAAGAGCTCAGCCCTGAGGGGGCATTGAGTAAGTAGTGGTGTTGGAGTGCCCCCTGCTGGCACTCTCGCTGGACTGCCAGCTCCTTCACAATCCTCCAAACCCTGCACACTCCCTTACACATACACACATGGTTGGTAACTCTCCTGCAGATAGTCTGGCCTCAATTTCCCTCCTTCCCCCCCTCCTCCCCACACACATTGCTACCATTACAGTCACTGCTGGATCAGTTATGCAAATGAGTCCATCATCTGGCCAACCTCATCGCTGTGACCGCAGCAGAGCCAGTGCGTGAGCGTGATGGGAAATCCTTGGAGAAGCAAGGACATAAATAGCGATAAATCTGTGTCTGCCTCTGTGTGTGTGTGCTTCTCTCTCTCTCTCTCTCTCTCTCTCTCTCTCTCTCTCTCTCTCTCTCCCCTACTGTTGCTGCAGAGACACAGCAGGGACTCCCAAGGACTATTTGGATCTGTTCCCAGTCTCGGATGAAGGGTCCATCCCCTCCTCTTGCCTGCCCCGTCTAATCCAAGAATAAATAAAGCCAAAGAGGCTGGTCAGGGATGACCTGAGGCCTCTCCCAGGAGCCTGGGCATAATTCAGATTTCAGGCTGAGTGGTGACAGAGGGGAGATGAAGGCCTTGCCACAGAGTATTATCCTGTCTTTATGGATGTCTCCAGGACTATGGAGGCGACATCCCTCAACTGACCGCCCAGGACCCATTAGCAGGCCCTAAACAATGCCAGCACGCGCATGCTTTGCCTTGTCAGCCCAGCATGTTCCTTGAAGCTCCTGAAAATGTTTCCCCTGCCTGTATTCCCTGACTCTCTAGCACCACAGAGCGGAAGGGGCTGGTGCACCAGCCAGGGAGATGAGACAGTAAAAGGTCTAATGGTGAGAGCATAGGATTGGGAGCCAGGACTCCTGCATTCTAATCCTAGTTCTACTATTAAATACAAGGTCACATTGGGCCAGAGCCTTGGATGATGTAAACTGATGTAGCTCCACTGAAGCCAGCGTGGATTTACACCAGCTGAGGAGCTGATCCACAGTCTATTTGTGCCTCAGTTTTCCAATCTGAGGATAAAATCCTGACCTGACAGGGGCATTGTGAGGGTTAATTAGTATCATTTGGTCTCTTTGTGATCCTTGGAATTAAGGTGCTAGAGAAATGCTAAATAACAGTATTCATTATTATTATGAACAAAACAGAATTATTATTATTATGGGTAAACAGAAAGCAGGAGTGGGGAATCTGCCTGCCTCCTGGCTCAACACAGCTGGGATTTCTTGGCCCCAGAGGAAAGTGTGGGGCTTAGAGAGACTCAGAGATGGTTCCTGCCAGGTGCTGAGCATCCTTGTCTCCTCCGAATTCCAATGCCAACTGAAGGAGCTAAGTATCAGCTAGGATCAGCCCCTGACACAGCATTACCAGCTGGCATTTGAAAGGATGCAATCAGGTCAATTCAGTCCACAATTTAGGTTTGGTGAAACCCTAAACATCAATGGAAATGTTTTCAGGGATTTTCTTTTGTCAAGAAACAAACCCACCTTCAGTGAACACAGTTTGCTTTCAAAAGAATATCGTTTTCCTGCAGCCTCTGCAAGCCAAACAGCACAGGATCCTGTGAGCCTAGGAGAACTGGAGGGTGACACTGACCAGGCCTCCAATCCAGCCAAGTACTTAAGATGGCTCACAAGCAGTAGTTTAGTTTACTGGAGAGGGACAACTCCCCTGTTTAGAATTTCACATCCGCTTAATTGCCTTGCAGGAGAGGGGCAGGCACCTAGAATCAGAAGTGAAACTGACTGCTCTGTCTTCATCCTCCCAGCTAAAAGAAATGCAAAAACTAAACAAACAGCAGCAGGGGTGGAAAGTAAATGGGATTTTTTTTTTTTCATTTTTAGTTAGAGCTGGGCCCTAACCGAAACCTCCTGTATAGATACACCAACCTGATGATGAGAAACTGGAGCAATCTCCAAGCTTCGCTCACCTCTTGTTTTAGGCGTACCACAGGTTCGGAAATCTGCTTGGTAAAAATATCAGAATGCCAGCTTTCCAGTGCTCCCTTAAAAAGCAGCTCCCCCCAGGGAAAGCCCATCACTTTCACAAGTGACTTCTGGGCTGCACTTGAGGACGCAGTCTGTCTTGCTGAGATACTGGTGTTGAATAGCCTGGCTGTGCTGTCTTGCCAGACCCATCCGCTCACCCCTCCTCCTTGGTCCTGCTGCAGCAACCTAATGCTGACTACCCTGTGGTGCCAGGGGGCTGAGGAGGGCCTTGTCATCTGCATCACAACACTGACGGGCCCATCTTTAAAGAAAGCAGAATATCAGGCCCTGAAACCATTCCGGGAGGAATGGAAAGCCAGAGAAGAGCACCCCCTTCTGGATCTGTTAGGAAAAGGGACATGTAGTCTGGATCCCATGCTGAACTCAGCACTTACGTGTTACAGTCTGCTGAACACCAGGGAGAGGGTAACTGATGGAGGGTGGGAGTTGTAGGGGCTTTTGTAAATGCCCTTGGTACTCTTGCAAATGTCCAGAAACACAGGCAAAATGATTGGTTAGCCCTGATGACAATTTTTTCCAGGAGTCCACATAAAGCCTCAGACCCAATTCTTCCCCTACAGAATAGCTCCCACTGAAGTCAATAAGAGTTACGGGTATCCTGCCAGGGAGTGATCAGGACCCACTCTGGGGTGTATCTCGATTTGTATACTCTTGGAGGAAACGTCTGAACTGGATTCCTGAATAGGCTGGAATGGACTCTGGGAGGAGGAACTGGATAAGACTCCGAACTGGATCCCCGTGTCCCTCTGGAATGGCCTCTGGGTGCAGAACCCTGGTGGGAGGAGACTCAGAAGGGGATTTCTGTGGCTCCTTGGCTGGAATGGACTTTGGGTACAAGTCCCTAGGTACTGTTTCCCCCCTTCTGCTCCTGTAAGTGTCTGTGCAGTTTCCCACACCATTCCCATGCTACCTGTGTGCAAGCGCATATTATAATGCTGTTCAGTGAGGATTAGAGTTGTTATTAGAACCCTAGACGAATGCAGTTGATCTAATCTAATCTGCCTATCTATGGATTTTCTATAGTGCCTACCACCAAAGTCTCTAGGTGCCTGTGTCTACTCCCTCCTTGATTCCTTCTTTGTGCTGCTATTGGCCTGTATCATCCATGAGGTGTGACACTAGACTGACCGGGATGCAAGGGCTTGGCCTGAAAAATGATTAATGCTTCTGCTATGTATTCCAGGCTTCATCCACTGTAGGAGGGCCATGCCAGATAGGCCCCCACTGGGTGTTTTGTGCCTGATCTCTGTATGCAGGACTCCAGAGAAAAGAGGCAGCTCTTTGATAAACTCACAGCTCCTTGGAAATGAGCAGCTCAGAAGGGAGGGGTGAGAAAAGGAGGAAAGAGGGAGGGGGAACAGATACAAAGGAGATAACTATGGAAAAAGGGGAAAGAAGAGAGGCACTGCAAGGGTTAAGGAGAGAAGAGAAAACTGTGTATGTGGAGAGATGGTTATAGGAAAATAGACAGGAATCAAAAATGAGGGGAGAAGGGAAGAGATGCAGAGAAAGAGCTGACAGGGGTGAGGGAAAGAAAAATGCAGAGGCTGACAGAGAGAATGAGATAGTGAAAGACACAGGGAGCGAGAAAGAGAGGGCATTGGAGGGATTGTCTGATGTCAAATCTGATAGAAAAGAGGATTTGTCTGCAAAAAATAACCCAAATCTAAGCCGCAGCTTCAGAGCAGCTGCATATTTAGCGCCATCGACTCTGCATATTGGTTCATAAAGAGGAGCCAAAGGGCTGCAAAATGAAAGCCACTGCTGTTTAGGAAGCAAAACAAAGCAAGCAGGGATGAGTATGATGGTCCCTTCTCACCTAAAAGTCTATGAGCCCCAACTGGGTTGAATGAACCTCCAGAATGATCTAATAATGACACCAGCTGGGAGGGGATCTGCCAGGTGAGTGGGGTTAAAGCCACACTTGGCTGGGCTGTCCATGGTGCTGAATGGAGTTGGCTACTCAGTCTGGACTGGCCAAAAATGTAACTGGCGACTCTCCCCCTCTATGCCCTTCCACTCACACCCGCACGCTCTTCTCTCAGAGTAAGAGGCACCAGTTAGAGGGTGCAATGCACTGAGAAGAGGCTCACACATCTGTGACGTTGCACTCCATAATGTTTTTGGAAACCTCCTTCCTTAGAAGTTTTTAAGGTCAGGCTTGACAAAGCCCTGGCTGGGATGATTTAATTGGGGATTGGTCCTGCTTTGAGCAGGGGGTTGGACTAGATGACCTCCTGAGGTCCCTTCCTACCCTGACATTCTATGATTCTATGATTCTATGAAAAATGCTTATGAGTGTGAATATAATGTAACTGGAATATGCTTCATGCAAAAGGTCTCTTGTAAGGTATCATTACAAAGCTTATGATCGACTGAGTGTAGTCATCCTATTCATTTGCCTGTATTATTTCTATGTCTGAAGTGAGGAAAATAAGATATAAACTTGTATTACTGATGTAAACCCATTAAATGGAAACCATTAAGGGTGCTTCAGAATCAATTACCTGTAAATGGCTCTGTTTACTTGCAAACCTTCCTGGGAACCTGCAGGCCAGCCCTGGAGGAATGGAGGCTGGGGTCTTACAGGACATGTGAACATGTCACCTGATACTGGAATCCATCTTAAAGCTGGTGCTTTTCCATTTAGAAGGAGGGGTGGGAACCCAGAGAGACAAACGATTCCCACCTCATGCCAAAGCTATAAAAGGGGGCTGCCAGTCATGAGAACACCCCTGCTTTCCACCTAAGATGTCTGCTGGAACTAACAAGATGGTACCAGGGGAAAGGATTGGGCCCAGACTAGGTAGGAGTCTAGTCTGTGAAAGAAGCTTATTTGAACATCTCTGAGGGTGAGATTTTACCTGTAAATAGTTTCTTAATGTATTTGGCTTAGCCTTGTGTATTTTTGCTTTATTTTGCTTGGTGACTTACTTTGCTCTGTCTGTTATTACTTGAAACCACTTAAATCCTACTTTTTATGCTTAATAAAATCATTTTTTGTTTATTAATGAACCCAGAGTAAGTGATTAATACCTGGGGGACCAAACAGCTGTGCATATCTCTATGAGTGTTATAAAGGGTGCAAAATTTATGAGTTTACCCTATATAAGCTTTATACAGAGTAAAACAGATTTATTTGGTGTTTGGATCCCATTGGGAGCTTGATAGGTAACCTGCTGAGCTGTTTTTGGTTAAAGTCTGCAGCTGTGGGGGTGTGGACCAGACCTGGCTCTGTGTTGCAGCAGGCTAGCGTGTCTGACTCAACAAGGCAGTGTTCTGGAGTCTGAAGTTGGCAGGGAAAATGGGCTCAGAGGTAACTTTAGCACGTCAGGTGACAGTCCCAGGAGGTCTCTGTGACTGAACCTGTCACACACATCAACTTGGACAGAGGCAAAGATTGCCCACAAAGCAGGAATGAGTCCTGTGATGTTTCTAACAGCTTCTGTGTGAGAATCCATGGGTCTGGAACCCAGGTGTGCTGATTTCTGGGTGGCTGTCATATCCACACCACCCCCAACAGCTCTGGTGTAGTGGGGAACAGCAATCTAAGAGCCCTGTGGGTTCAGGCACCACTGGATGTCCTGCGCCCAGAGGTCCTGACTGGAAGAGCCTACCACGGTCTCTGATTGGCCCAAGCATGCTATTTAATAAACATCTGGAGGCTGTCTGTGCAACTAGGTGGATCCCTGGCTTTCTTCTGCAAACAGACCCTGCTGTGCATTCCTGATACCTTGCCTTGCTCCTGATTCCTGGCCCCAGCCTTGCTCTTGATACCTGGCCTCACGCCTAGTCCTGGTTCCTGGTTCCCTGCTCCTTGCTCATGCCTCACCCTGCCTCAGTTCCTAGTCCTCAACTCAGCAACTTACACCTTACCCTGCCTTTGTTCTGCTAACCCTACTTTGGCTGACTCACTTGGCTCCAGGCTGGTGTGGCCCATTGACCTTGACTCCAACCTGATGCTTTGGCATGGCATGGGTACGGCCTGCTGCTTCTGGCCTTGACCCTCTAGACTGAATTCAGACCATGTTCTTGAGTCCCTTCCAAACCAGGCCCCAGCCTCAACCCACACCCCTGTAGCCAGGGTCCTGACATCCTGATTTATACCTGGAAGGATTCCATTTCACTGCGCAGAGAAACAACATAGGATTCAAGGGGTAGAGGAGGACTAGTGGAAAAGATGCCCAGGAATGAAAGGACATGAAGAATGAATTCCCTTCCCTTTTTAACACTGGAGCAGGATCTATCTAGAGGCACAGTTGGGGGTCCCATTTGGTGAACAGTGTGTCTATGATCTCCCATTGGGGGAGAGGTGTGTATGTGTTTGCTCACACATACATGTGGGGAAGGGGCTTTCATGATGGAATGAACTGAACACATGGCCCAGATCCTCAATCATATTTAGGTTCCTAACTTACATTGAAATCAATGGGCGTTAGGTGCTTTAACACGCTAGAGATTCTTGGCCTTAGCTCCCCTCTTGCACTGGTAATCAGTGTCACACTAGGAAGGTGTGTGTTTGTGCATTGTGCAGGCACACAGTGGGGCTAGGGCTCTCCAGATGGGAGGAACATAGAATCCCAGCAGTAGATCTGGAAAATACCTTTTAAGTGACCTTTTCTCTCACATTCGCACCTCACCAGCCAGTGCATGATTGTTCCTTAGAGTACCAGCTGGGGTTCTCATGAGGGGCTGCATCCTGCCAGGTGCTGACAAATTTCCAGAGCTGTTGAACACTGAAGTCATTAGGAGATGAGGGCCATCAGCACCTCCAGGAGTAGCTCTGAATCTTGCAGGATTGGGCCTCAAAGAGAGCAGTGTCCATCTGCATCTGGGCACATATGGTATTGTTGCCCCTTCTTTCGATCCCAGTAACCCCATTGTTCCTCTGCTGAGCAGTGGCAGATATCGGGGGTCTTGCAGATCAGCCTCCCCATGGGGAATTTGGTGTACTCAAAGTGTAACTTGGCATATTTACACACATACACCAGTCCTGGAATAGAGGCAAGACAATCCCTTCTTTCAAGGCTCTATCGAACACCAATGTCTGGTTCCCAGGAAGTAACTCAGCCTCAAGAATGGACTCTAGTCAAAGAGCATGGCAGAGAGCTGACTCTCCTGCCACTCTCACAGCTCTCTCTACCCAGAACCTCGTGTAACCCCAACAACAACGCAACACACACTCATTTCTTCCAAGACTAAAAACTTGCTCACACACTAAGAGGAAAAACAGCTTGGAACACTGTGTGTAATTGTGACACCTGGCAACTCTCACCATAACAGTATGTTTTCTAGCCATGATAAGGGAGGGCTGGTGATGCTCTGGCAAACACAGCCACAGGTTCTGTGCTCACCATGTTGCTATGAAAGCCTGAAAAGTGCCTTGCAACAAGAAAGGGAGGGTCGGGTGGGGAGCAGGGAAGAGACCCATAAAAACTTGATGAAGGTCATGACTGATAGCGCCCACACAGGTGCCTCTGCCATTGGGTAGGTATCTGAGGCACACACCGTAGTGAGGATTGGCTCAGTCTTTCCCTGTAATTGAATTTCGACCCAGATGCCAACTGCTCCAGGGTTTACGGGCGTTTGGGACTTCAGTGTTTGGAGCAGCCCATTGCAGATCTGGGGCCAGTCTTGACCTCCACTCTGATTCAGAACCAGCTCAACATTCAGAGAGGTTTGGATGCAGAGCTTCGGCTTGGCCCCATCTCCACAGTGGATGGAATGGAGCCCAGCAGGGGGATGCAGGCTGGGTAGCAGCCAGTCGGGTCTTTTGCCTGCAGCAGGGGTGGCCAACCTGAGGCTGAGAAGGAGCCAGAATTTACCAATGTACATTGCCAAAGAGCCACCATAATACGTCAGCAGCCCCCCCTCAGCTCCCCTGCCCCAGCATCTCCCACCCACTGGCGCCAGGCTCAGGGGATGGGGAGGGAAGGGGGGAGTGGGGGCAGGGCCTGTGGCAGAGCCAGGGGTTGAGCAGTGAGCACCCCCCAGCACATGGGAAAGTTGGCGCTTGTAGCTCCAGCCCCGGAGTCGGTGCCTCTACAAGGAGCCGCATATTAACTGCAGAAGAGCCGCATGGGGCTCCAGAGCCACAGGTTGGCCCCCCTGGCCTACAGCGTGCACTCCATGTGCTTGGCCATCCCATTGCTTGGGACAATTGAAAACTAGACCTGGGAAAGCCCAGGAGGACACACTGTCCAGAACAACCCTGTACTGGCGAGGCAGGACAGACTAACTGCCCCACTAGGTCTTTCCCATCACTGCTCCCTCTGGTTCTAGCCGTGCGGAGCAGGCGCTGCTGTTCCCCTCCAGCGGGCACGTGGCTGCTCTGGAAGGGTCTTTTCCCATTGGATTATGGGTCAGAGCATACCAGCTGTTAGTTACCTTTGATTAAAACCAGGACTCCTCCCTCCCAAGCTGGAGAGACCTATGTCGCTGTTATTTACTCTGCTGCCAAGCCTGGCGTTCCATCTCTGCCCTGTGGCACTCACTAAAAGCCAAGGCAGGGTGGGAGCCTTGCGTGGGGGTGGCGACGCAGGCCCCGCTGTCCCATTTGTTTCTTTTGCAATCCGGATTTGGGTGGGAGAGTGAGAGAGACCTTCCAGGGCCTGCAGGAGAGACAGAAACGCGCTGCCCTGGCTGTCTGAGTGCGGGGCATCGGGGTCTGTTCCTGGACTATACTCTGCATGTTCCCGCTTCACTTCGCTCCTCTCTCAATTACCGCCCCCCATTCCAGCCTTCCCGCCTCGCTTGCCTCTGCTCTTCCCAGCCTCCTTCAGCTGCCTCTTATTCGCTCCTCACTCTTATTTCTGTGCTCTCCCCTCAGACTCTTTCTCTCATCCTTTCTTTCCTCTCCTCCTCTCTAGCTCATGTCTTCACCCTCCCTATGCTCTCATCCGCTTTCTCGCTCTCTCTTATCCCATTTTTCCTCTGCGTCACCCCACCCCCTGTTTGCTTTCACTATCTCCTTCATTTTTCTCATTCCCTCCATTCCCCTTGCTCGGGCTCCCTCTCCCCCAGCCCCAGCTGCTAGTCCAGGACAATAGAGCAGATGGCAGGCTGTTTGTTTTATAGGTCCCTTTGGAAACTCGGCTCAGTTTGCGAATCTGCCACTGTTTCTAAAAACAGACACTGTATAACGCTGAACCGAGCACCATGGGGATTGAGGGGGGGAGGCTCGACTCTCCCCCCACCCGCTGTACAGGGGCATCGTCCCTCTCACTCCTCTGGCCCACACCAAGCCCCTGGTAAAATAAGTCTATTGCAGGCTCCCTAGTGGCTGCAGCAGAGCACAGTCACAAGTGAAATGAGTCTGGCCAGCCTCTGCAGCAGGGATTCCAGTGATAGGAGACTGACTTTAAGGCCCTCTCACCAGACGTCAATGTTACTGGGTAGTGTGCTGGCTCCTTCCAAAGGAGTCGGCACTAGCAGAAGGCTCCAAGAAACTGAGCTGTGTTTCACACACCAACAGGTGGGCAGGACTCCGGCATTCGATTTCTGGCTCTGCTGTGTGACCTTGGCACAGCATTTCAGCTCTCTATGTTGTTGTTCCCCACACCTTCCCATCAAGCCTATTTATCTGTAAGCTCTTGGGGGTAGGGACAGTCTCTGGCTCAGGCCAAGGCTATACTGCATAGTGTTGCTGGCATAGCTATGCTGGGCAGGGGTAATCCCTGACCAATGCAGCTATGACAGCAAAAGGCCCTAGTGTAGACACCGTCTCACCAGCAAAGCTCTATTTTTGCAGGCCTACCTTATTTTGCTGCTGGGAGAGGGGTCCTGGAATAAGGAGGCCAGGCCAGGGCCCTGAACGTTTTCTCTCTCAGGTGCTCAGCTGGCTGCTTCTTGCTCATGTGCTCAGGCTCTAGCCACACATGTGGTCGAGAAGGACTCCTGCCCCAGGTCCCTTATGGGTCTTTCGCCTTTCTCTACAGCGGGTGGGTGTAGGTGTCATATCTGGGTGTCTCTCAACCATTTCCCTGCCACTGCAGGGGCCTCGGACACTGGTGCACCTCAGTTCCTCTGCTGCTCTGCCTGCAGCATATATCAAGTCTCCCACGGGCTGTAGCACTTTGGTCGAAGTTCGGCTGTTGGGTTTCGTGTGCGGGTGCTGGGGGCCTGCGATACGCAGGAGGTCAGACTGGATAATCGGGTGATGCCTTCTAGCCTTAAACTCGATGACGCTAATAAGCCACATCACCAGAAGTGCAGTTTTGCCCGCCCTGGGAGCCCCGTTGCTGCTGTAGCAGACCAGCAAAGCACTCCTCGCGCAGGTCTAGTCCATGTGCTTACACCGTACCTAGCACAACGGAGGCCTATAGGCGCAACTGCGGTACAGACAGTAAACACACATCAACCCTGGCGTACAACCCAATTGCAAATGGAACAGCCAGCGCGCCTAGCACTGGGAGCACATCGGCTCTTCTGAGCCCAATCACTGCTTGACCTCCAAGGACCGGGCAGGTACGGTGCAAACGTGGTGTGGGCGGCTATGAGGATGCTCTCCTTGGTGAGCCCAGTCCAGCATGGAATTATGACCCACTGGGATGGGGGAAGTCCTGTCTTTTGGCTGAGACATAAGGTCCTCTCCGCTCTGTTGGCCATTAAAGAGCCCAGCGCACTTTTTGTAAGAGCGTTCGCCTCGTTCTCCCCATCAAATTCCAACTCAGCTAATTACACTGGCCTGGATCCTCAAAGGGATTTCAGAGGACTTGTGGCACCTTAGAGACTAACAAATGTATCTGAGCATAAGCTTTCGTGAGCTACAGCTCACTTCATCGGATGCATGCAGTGGAAAATACAGTAGGGGGATTTTATATACACAGAGAACATGAAACAATGGGTATTACTGTACACACTGTAAGGAGAGTGATCAGGTAAGGTGAGCTATTACCAGCAGGAGAGAAAAAAAACCATTTGTAGTGATAATCAAGGTGGGCCATTTCCAGCAGTTGACATGAATGTGTGAGGAACAGTGTGTGTGTGGGGGGGCGGGAATAAACATGAGGAAAGGGATTTAGGCACCTACCCACCATTAAAATCAATTGGAGTTAGGTGCCTAAATATATATATATCCCTTTGTATATCTGGGCCTAAGAGGATTGGGAACTATGGGCCAGGGAGCCTTTCAATGCTTGACACTAGCTCTAATGACCAGCAAGCTGTCTCCCACGGGAGAAGCAGATCTCCAACAGCAAAAGTCTCCCCCGCTCCCTCCCACCAGTGGCCAGGGGAAGGAGAGGCAGCTCCCGGGTTTCAGCGTTACCCTTCTAGCTGCAGCAGGGCTGGACTGGCATCGGAGCTGTGGTGATCTGCCCTGGAGCAAGGCTGTTGCGACTCTCCAGCCTGCACCAGCGGGTGCTAACAAAGCGAGAGGCGTGCGTGCTTTGCAGATCACAGCTGTCCCGCCCCAGCCGCGAGCCGCACAGCCGTTGCAGAGGATGAGTATAAATAATGACAGCGGTGGCACAGGGAACGGCTCCCCAGAGCAAGAGAAGCACCTCGTCACTGAAGCACCGTCCGACCCGAGTGAGCGATGGAGACTGTTCTTAACTGCAGGATTGGCCTGACTGTCAACAGCGGGGACCAGCCTCTCTCCCTTTTCTCTCTCCCTTTTCCTTCACAGGCTGCCTCTCCTCCCCACACTCAGTCACGTGTCCTCACCCCTTCCCAATGGGACACATCCTCAGCTGGCATCAATCAGCAGCTACTAAAGTCAATGAGGCGACACTGATTTTCCCAAGCAGAGGATCTGGCCTTATCTCGGTCCCCCATTCTGGCTGTCTCCTCTTCCCCTCCCTTTCCCTCCTATGCCAGCAGCCCCTTGCCCCTGTTTCTTTATCACCCCATCTTACTGGCCTGCCCCACAAATGAAGCTGACTTTGGGCAGGGGAGGGAGAAGGTTGGCTCCTGCTGCCCTTCCCAGCCCTATCCAATTTCCCCACGCTGGGTTTCACTCCCAGACCCTTTCTCAATCTCACCCTTACTCCTTTGCATACCCCCAAAGGACACTGCCCCAGGGGCCTTCAGCAGAAGATCCTCTTGTCCCTGCCAGCTCTGGTTGTGATTACAAGGGGGTCACAGCAGTCTCTCCCCACCCCACAGGCCCCTGATCAGTCCCGTTTGCAGCAGGGTTGCAACATTTCCAGCAGGAGACAGGCCAGATTAGGAGAATCCAAGCACAGAGCGTCCCATTTAATTTTTCTCAAAGCTCACTGATAACAAGTTCTGGCTCCGGGAACAGAAAGCAATGGGTGCTGTAATGAGGTGCATTCAGACGAGATGTCTGAATAACTAACTTGGGCTCACTCAATCTTGGGAAGCAATTTAAACATCAGAGATAGGCAAATCACCCCATCTTGGGGTCCATAATTAATCGCACACATTGTAAACAGTGGAATGAATGAGTTTTTAGCTTTCTTGGAATTCAAGCTAGATCAAATTGCACCAGGCAGAAAATTCAAGTTGTCAAGGGACAGCAGTTAAGGGGCCACATCAGTTTAGCCACCACAGACCCCTCTGAGTTTATTTTACCTGCTGTTGTCACAAGTGACACCCCAGATGATAGTACCTGAACGAACAGAGGGGGCACAAATAGTTGTCACTAGTTTTCCCATCTTGTTTCAGTGCATAGTTAGTGTCACCATTTCCCCTCTTGGAGTGAAATCTTGGCGCCTGTGAAGTCAGAGGCAAAACTCCCATCGATACCAGTAGAACCAGGATTTAAACCCTTTGTGGATAGTCAGTTAGGCCCTGATCATGTGAACCGTGACACAGGGAGCCCCCACTCCAGTCCATGGGGTTCTGCTCCATCAGTTGCAGGCCTGGGGCCTCAGTCAGGTTCACCTCTTTGGGGGAGTGTCTCACAGCAGCCCATGAGAGACAAACATCTAATAGAGCTGGTCAAAACAGCTCAAGCCTCAAAATGTTGCCATGGAGAACAGTGAAAAAAATTCCACAAAAACTTTCACATTAGAGTGTTCCCAATAAAACGGGATTGTAAAACCCCGTCACAGGGATAGGGATAGTTCTCAAACCTGATTTTAAGACAAGGTTTTAACACCGATCAGATTTCAAGTTGCCAGTGTCCCCTTAAGCTGGCTTTTATGTGCTTAAAGAAATGCTCTTGGATCCCTGTGTCTGCTTTGAGGAGCCCTTTTCTTTCTAGTATAGTACCGGAACAGTTACCACAGGCCCTTTTGTAGTTCACTTTAACACAACCCTACTTTCCTCCACATCCTGCTCTTCTCATTAGTTTACAGGCTCTTCATGAGAGCAGATGTTCTCCACAGGAGCGGTGCTTGCTGGTACGGCAAGGAAATGTTCCACCAGTTTAAGAAGGTTTGGACTCACACACCTGCTGAAGGACTCGACCCTTTCAGGGCCCGATTCTCAGCTGGGGTAAATGGAGCTCTGCCAGTTTACACCAGATGAGGCCCTGAGCCAGCATTTTCCTCCTATTTCTGCAGCTTGTCTTCCCACAAGGCTCAGAGTGTGTTGTTTAGTCGCCCCCGCCCCCTCATCACCCACTGTGTTGTGCTGTGACTGCCTCTGCACCTGCTGTCACTTCTTCAGATATGATTGGCTTTTTCAATCGAAGCACTGAGATCTCAGACGTGGGCGGGAGAGAATCCAGGCACTGTCGACTCCTCTCTTAGGCGCTAGGCTGAATTAGGCCAGCCAGAAGCTTTTCCCTGTTCTGGTTAACTTGAAACCCCAAATCACTTCTCTTACCCCGGGGACTTCAAACTCATCCTTAATCTCATTGGATTGTCACACACTTACTCCTGCAGTGTGGGTGACTTCACTTTCATTGGCTTTGATTCATACGGTTACTGGGCTCCCCGTCACTGTGCGAGGAAACCATTATACACCCAGGGAGAGGTAATTGTTATCAGCAAGTCCTTGTTCCTGGTCATCAGAGAGGAGTTTCCAGATGAAAGGGTGCATTTCTTGTGACAGAAAACAGGACTTGAGAGTCATCTGCTTCTTCAGAAGTTGATCACTGACTGGAAGAAATGTTTGTATTGGAAAGTGACAAGAGGCCACGGTGTTCTTCTACAAAAATCAAAGCACGCTTTCAATTCTTGAACCGTCTCTGCCCAGGTGGAAACACCTTTGAAACATGTGATTTTTAACCCTTCAATATCCTACACAAGTGTCTGCAGTGCAAGCCGGGACAATTGTAGTTCCTTTGCAGGGGATTGGGCTGACCAGTTTGCAAAATGGTAAAGACACAGTGGTGCTCTCCATAGACCTCTACCACACTGACTGCAATAGATGCAGTTGTATTATCCCGTGTTAAAGATTTCTCTTCCAATCTGGATGACTCTGTAGAGAGACCACACCCACATTTTCATCTGCATTCTCACAGGACGCCAGAGATCCCCCTTGTACACCACTGGCTTTTGAAAAACACCTTCCCTTGAAGAGGCAATTACTTTACATTTCTTTTATTCAGAGCATCCATTGCCATTGAAAGTGATTTCTTTGCTTTTTAGCTTTCCCCCAGTCTACTCTCTCTGTGTGAGCAAGGACAAAACGTAACTGCTATTCATTTTCCATCAACTACGAGGGACCTTTGGGTAACACAACAAGCCCAGTCCAGGGCAAGAGACACTCCCCCCAGGATCTGGAAACACTTTGAACAGTCCGCAACGCTGCATGTCCCACCTCTCCCTCTCACTCCTTCTTCCCCTCTCTGCTGCACTGAGCAAGGAATGAGGAGCAGATGAAGGTGCCCCCTAGTGTCTGAGGGACTGAAGAGCAGGGGTAATAAGCTATTTGCCCTTCCGTTTTCACTCCATAGTGAATTAGGGTTTTTTGGCATGGCTCTTAAATCCACAATCTCCAATCTGCTCCTGTGCACTCCTTCACTATCTCCTCCTCCCATCTTCTACCTCATTCTCCCTTTCTCCCACTCCAAATCCTTCTTTAAGACTATCCTCTCACATCCCCTCCTGCCAGGTAGAGGCTGGAGTCTAATGTCAAAGAACAGGCTGGTCATTAGAAAGAGGGATTATCCCAATCCCCAGTGGAGCAGAGAAAAGGGAGAGTGCTCAGGGAGAGACAGAGAGATATCCCCACTTGAATAATGCACAAATCCACACACTCCTCTACCCGCCCATCTCATGGGAGACTCCTGGAAGGACCCAGAGCTCTGGCTCCTGGCCCCCATCCCCTTCCCAGGGCAGTCCCGGTACAGCGCTTCTCATGGGCTGATCTAGCACGAAGACGTGACCACAATGTCATTTTATTGAAACGGATTATCAAAGACTTGAGTTTCTGACTTGAGAATGTAGCCAAACTATCTAAGCAGAGGCTTAGCAAGGGGGCTGGGGAGGCGGAGTCCTGGCCAGCAGAGGCTCAACAAATGAGAGGACAGAAAAGGCTCTTGTCCAGCGTAGAAAACTTGTCAGGGAGAAAGGATTTGGGGGCATAAAGGGAGGAGAGAATCTGCCCAGCAGAGACTGAAGTGAAGGCCGGCTGGACACTCCGTTCACACGCGGCCCCACGCAGTCCGTGTGGCTCAGGATGCATACAGAGATATGCTCCATCCAGGCAGCAGGGGGCACCAGGTCTCCATCTATTTCTGCACAGCCAGTATCTGTGGCGCTATGTTCATGGAGGCATCCGGTTATCTCACCCACCTTGTCTCTCGAATATCCTGGGACCGACAGGGCTACAGCTACACTGCCTACATTACCAGAGGCACGTCGACTTCCCCCTCCCACCCATCCTCACCCCCCACAAGGGTCCCAGAGCCCGTGGGAAACTGGGTTGCATTTGAGTGTTCCACCAACGGTGTCCTTCCACCTTTTCACCTGGGCGCCTTGCTGGGGATCCTACCCGCTCACCCTGTGCCGTGCTCAGTGAGCCCTGACCCACAAAGCTATCGCTAGCTGCAGCAGGGTGGTCACTGCAAAGGAGAGGGAGCGCGCAGGGCTCCCTGAGTGCCCCCCCACACACACACACACACAACACGAACTGCGGGTCGCTGGCCTGAGTGGGACCCTTTGGGTGTGGGAGCTCAGACGGGCCGTGGGCACCAGGCAGTGTCCGGGTAGAGAAGGCAGTGAAGGGATTGGAACCTGCGGGAGAGAGGACGAAGGTTAGGCGTGCGCTGTCACAGCCGAATGAAGAGGCATGGGAGGAGCGTGTCTCCCTGGTGCCCCATCCCACACCAGATGCTCTCGCTCTGCACTGCAGCTAGTGATCTACACGTACGCCTCCAGACTCCAAAACTTCACAAGGACGTGAGGGCGGTTAGAGGTGAGCCCTGGATCCAGATCCAACCAGCGGCAAGATGGGCCCAGCTCCCGCCAGGGCCAAAGCAAATGCCACAGACAACAACAACAGGGAAGGCAGGATTCCAGCTCCAGCTACACAGCTCTGCCAACGCACGCACCTCACTCCTGAGCAGCAGCCTGCCCCCGCCCTGTTCCAATCCTGTTTTCATAGGAGACTCTGGGAGCAAGCCAAATGAGCCAGAGACTCAGGCACCCACCTGGAGGGGTCATCGTGCTGGGAGAAGGGGCCGGCCAGCTCAACAGTGTTGAGTTTCTTCTCGAAGACACCATAGCTGAGGGTGACCTGCAGGGAAAGACCATGAGAAAGGAAAGGGGGAAGTTAGGGAACAAGAGGGCAGCTTTGGAGGCTCTCAGCTTTTATGTGTCTGCGATATAGACGTTCCCATCATCCCCCAGCCGGGAACCACTCTACAAGCTTTGCATCCCACACCCAGATCCCCACTGCTTCTCCCCTCTGCCCAGGCTGATTTACAGGGCCAGGCTGCAGGCTTTCACCCCCACCTCACCTCCATTTCCAACACATCTCCAGCCCCCATCTCTCCTAAGCCTCTCCCCCTTCCTCCATGACATGCAGGGCTATATCACATGGGCCCCATGCGTGGGCAACAGTCACTTCCTCTGCCAGTGCTGCAGCTCCAGAGGGGAGGGCCCTCCCCCTGCTCTTTGACTGGCAGCAGTTTTACTGCCTAGTTAATTGCCTTTTCATCCTTTGCCCATCATTGCAGAGAAGCGTCTAGGGATGCATTTGTCAGGAAAACCTCATCGAAATAATGTGCGGTTGATTCAATCAGGGTCACAATTACCGCCGGAGTGACTCGCCCGCCTGCTCCGCTCCTTTCCCACTGCCCCCTCCAAATCTCTTCTCCAACCTCTCCTTCTCCCCTCACCTGCTGCAGGAGCTGGGGCCTGGGGATCAGCTGCAGGTTCTCCAGGTGAGAGTGGAAGAGCGTGTTGGGGAGCAGACGCCCGCCCAGTTTGCACTCAACAATGTAGCCCACGGTGCAGTCGTCCGGGAGGCGGATGAGCTCCGAGGTGCTCAGGAAGTTACTGCCGCTGGAAGAGAATGGGCTGCATTGATCAGTGGGGAAATACAGACATTGAATGGGATCCCCGTCTTGGAGCGGGATGAGAGATCAGGAGCCAGAATCATCACTGGGGTAACTCCACTGACCTCAGAGATTCACGTCACCCTGGCCATGAAGAGGCAGGTCGCTGCCCAATTCTGTCTGTTTGCACTGCAAGAACTTATAAAGAGATACCCACTTACATGCCAACTCAGCTCGAAGTGCATGCAGTGCCCAGCACGGGTTAGGCCTCTAGGAGCTACCACAACACAAATACATTCCCTTACCTACCTGCTCTTGCCCACTCACAGTTGGGTAGGCACACCCATACTGTGCCCTCTCTCGCGTACTCTCTGTGTGCTCACATACATTCCCACACCCCCAACTCGTGCATGATCTTCCATGACATTCTTCTGGGTTTCTGATGCTCGCAGATCTACTGGCTTCACGGCTCACCTGGCCCAAGGTGCCATCTTGACGGCCAGCCTGTGGCTGATGCAGAATCCCGCCCCTCCAGTAGCGAACCAGAAGCGCACGGACCTCTGGGGAGGGAAGAGCAGAGAAAGGCATGGGGCTGACCAATGGGTACCGCAGCTCCTGTACCTGCAGGTCTCAACACCAAAGCGCTGGCCATTAGATACACACACAGACCCAGCTACAGCCCACCTTCTGCACCACAACATGGGGTGGCACAGAGCAGAGCCTGGCTTCACGGCATCAGCTGGTCAAAAATGCAGGACAACTGTGCTGCTACCATAGAACCAGAATTCTTCCCTCAGCCCAGTAGCAAAGGGGGGCCCTCATATGAGAGATAAGGAGTCCAGAGATGAGGCCAGATTAGCTGAACATAGAGGTGGAATTCTCCCCTCACTCAGAGAAGGGGTGGTCCCTCTGAAGCAAAGGCGTCCTATTCGTAGTGCGGTATGGGATGAATCTCTTAGTAGATGGGGTTCCCACTGAGGAGCAGCATGTGTGTGACTGCCTCTCTCTGGGCTGTGCATTGCTCAGATTGAGCCTGCACATGCTGTCGTGGTTGTGTGACACAGGACCAGAAAGGGTTAAGCAACTTGCAAGTTAATTGACCCAGATTTAACCTGTAGAGACATATTAGTAGATAATGTTTCTGGTTTTGTGTGTTTACACAGATATTGCTAGAGGTGAACAATGTAACCAAACAGTTCCTGCCTATCACCTCAGAGATCAAAAGGAGATATTAACAGTTAAATGAGCTGTGACTGGAGTGATATCACTGTCTTGATTTCTCTTTGGAGAATATATCAAATCACCTGAAAATGGTGGGAGATAGGCAATTGCCTTATGTTAATCCATATAGCTAATTACCAGAGATGTTTAGGAAATAGGAGGTTACTTCAAAGACACTATTGTTCAACCAAGAACTGCATGCAGTCAAAAGGCTGCCCAGAAACTGTATAAAGGGCTCTTGGGATCTGATCCTTTTTATCTCAGATCTGCTTATGCTGCATCAGAGGAAATTTGAGCCACAAGATTGAGATCTCCAGTTCCATTCTGGGTCACCCCGATACTGAACATTGGATTGAACCTATGGACTAATTCTGAAAGAACTCTTTGCAATTCTAGAGCTCACCGTCTCTACTATGAACCTGACCTAAGGACACTATTCATGTCTGTATGTATAATGATCTTTTAACCAATACTCTCTCTTTTCTTTTTTTAATACATTTTAGTTTAGTTAATAAGAATTGGCTGAAAGCATGTATTTAGGTAAAATCTAAAATATTCATTAACTTGGTGGGCAATGTGTCCGATCCTTTGGGATTGGTAGAACTTTTTCATATGATGAACAAGATTTTCAATAATCCTCATCATATTTGACTTAGCTGTCTGAGTGGGAGCCAAAGGCTGGGTTGCTTTAAGGGAAATGTGTTCTTGGCTTCTGGGTAACCAATAAGGTATTATAGAAGCTGTTTTGTAGTGAGCTAAGTATTAGAATAACCACCAGTTTGGGGAATTGTCTGCTCTATTCTTTATAGTTTGCCCTAATTGAGAAATCTCAACATAGCCTCCCTGGGACTTTGGTCACAGGTTGCATGGGACCAGATTGGGTCCAGCGGAGGCCAGGCCTGGAGCCCTCCTCTTTTAGGGGTTTGACAAGACATGTGTTCAAGAACCATCAGCTCCCTTCAGAATCCCCAATGAGCCAGTCAGCTGCTTGGCCCCGTTGCTGCGGGGCAGGATTTACCGTCTGATTGTTGGGCATTGTTTCGGAGGCTTGGATGGGCCGATTCAAGCTGGGCTTCCCAATATAAATGTCCCGGGCTGGAGAGAAGGAAGACAAGAGCTTCAAGAGGGCCTGTGGGTTTAGGTAGTTATCATCGTCCAAGTGGCAAAACCAGCTGGCAACAGACAGTGAGACAGACAAGAGGAGGTTAGGTCAGGAGGCTGCTGCTGACTCAGCTTCACGTCACGGGCCTTATTGATAAAGGTCATGTGCAGCTACACGCTGATGGCCTTCAATCAGCACCTCTGCAAACTAGACCCTTCTTCATCCTTTCCCACTGGAACTCCATTCACAGCCCCCTCTTAGTCACACAAGCAGCCATCGGTTAGCAGTGACAGCTTCCCATCCCTACCAGCCTGCAGTGGGAAGTTCCCTCCCATGCCCCTGTGAGCAGGTGTGAAGGCCACCCCTGTGTACTCACCTGAGGCCGCTGGCCAAGAATGCATCAAACTCGGCTGCCATCTTGCAGGAGAGGGCTGGGTGGCTATGCTCTGCGGAGCAGTTTGTGAATACCACATGGTCACCTGCAGGGAAAAGAGACAAAGCTCCTGATCACTGCATTCTCACCCCACTCCACCCGCCTGGCCTGGCCTGGCCTGGCCAGGAAACCCCTCCGGCCAACGAGAGCAGGAATCAATCACTGTGTTAATTCAGTCCTGGTCTTCTCACATTCACACCCTGCTCGCCAATGGGGTCCCCACATCTCTCCTGCCTGTTCCCACCTCACCCTGCTCTCTGGATTCTATCTTCTTCCTATTCATGCAGCTCTTTGCTTCACAGCGTACATGCTGCTCACCTAATGGAACACCAGCCTTGCCCTGGAGGAGACCCCATCCCTTCTGCTGGGCTGAAAGGGGAAAACTTGTCTCTGTGGGTTTTCAATCCCGGACTTCTCCCCACACAAGCAAGACACCAGCAGGAATGAGTTCACTCCTCACTGATGGTGGCACTTAGTCTGCGCCACGCAAATGATCTGTCGCGGAGCTTGTACCACCGTGGCATGTGGGCGCCTCACAAGCATTAATGACCTTCTCAGGAAGTCAGGCAAGACGTGTGGCATTCCCTTCTGGCTGTAAACTCTCCGACAACAGCACTGTGATGCAAGGAAGTACCGTCCTCCCCATCCTGCAGATGGGGAACTGGAGCAGCCAAAGCGGAAGTGGCTTGACACAGGAAGCCTGTTGCAGAAGCAGGAATTGAACTGAGCTCTTCCAAGTCCCAGACCAAGGGCTTTAACAACAGGATCCTCCTATCCACCAGTCTCTGGGACAGAAGACAGGGGTGCCCGACCCCCGTGTTACCTCCCAGCTGTTCTTCAGGACAGCTGGAATCTCTGCAGCTTCTCCCGGCACGTGCTGTGCCAGTCTCCTGTCTCCCTCCTTTCAAAAGGCAAGCCCATCCCTCCGACTTTTCAGAAGAGAACTAAGCTTAGCTGAGCCTTATCCCCAGAGTGAATCAGTGTCACTCCTGCTGGGGGCTCTGCGGGGTTCATCCTATCACACAGATCCAGAAGGGCACCCTATTGTGTGTAGGAGGAGGAGAACCAGCCTCACTCAGGGCCTGATCCAAAGCTCACTGGAGCTGGGGAGTTGCATGATAGGAAAGACTGGATTACCCATTCTCTTCTGCAGGGTTTCGTCTTCTTCGTCAGTAAAGACATAGGTCTGAGAAAACAGGAGAGAGAGGAGAGGGCGAAGTTACTCCAAAGCCCGGCGCTGGCTAGATTTCTGGCCTCCCAAGCTGTCACTAGGCCTCCTGCCTCCCCATTCCGGCCTGTGCCTTTGACATCCTGCAGCTACCTCTCGCTAGGCCAAGGGAGGTGGGAGCCACTGCCCCAGTTCATTGCTCACCCACCTCTCCTGCTTCTCTTTCAGGGGTGGTGGGTGGATAAATAATCCTCTTAGAGCCCTGTGCCCTGCTCGCAAAAGGCAGGCACAGATCCTACAGCCTCCTCCTTCTCCAGTCGACACTAGCTGCAGGCCAGAGAGAGATTTCCCCTTGGTTCAGGGGAGTGAAGGAAAGGGGCTCAAATCCCAGGCTGTCCTCTGCAAGAGGAGCTGGGAACCCTGGAGGTTAGCTCCCCCACAGAGCTGAGACCCCCTCCTGTGTTCACACTGGGAAGGTTCCCTGACAGCCAGGGAACCCAGGAGTCCTGGGGTCAGACTCCCAGTAGTTCCAGTGAAGTCAATAGGGCTATGCTGATTGACACCAGCCAAAGATCTGGCCTGTGGAGTCTTGTTTTCTTCAGGGAGACTCCAAGTAGCTGGCCAGTGCAGCAGAGAAGCCTGTTCTGAGGGCTTCATTACAATATGCACCCTTGTTACCTGTAGAGTCTGGGGACCTGTTCTTGAGCAAACTCCCACCCCTCCACCCCACATGGCCCTGCCACCTGGTGAACGGAGAACTCGGGCAGCAAGCCGGGGGTGGGGAGGCCCAGCTTTGGGATTTGAACGATGTCAAGCAGCAGACGAAAGCAGCAGCTTTGTGGTCAAAGGAGACATGGGTTAAGAGGGGAACATCTGTTTGTGTGTATTGCAGTTATAGCCCCTTGCTGCTTCCCAGACCCCCCCCCCCACTTGGGTCCATCCACCTCCCTGCCCCACCAGCCGCCATTCTATGACACATCCCCCCACCCCAGAGGCAGAGGGGGATCACGGCAAGCTGAGAAAAGCTCCCCTCATGCGGAAAATGTGCTTTCAAGGAACTAAAGGGGCTGAAAGAAAGAGACACAAGCCTTAAACAATCTCCCCACCAGCTGTCCGCAGGCTGGTTAAACACAGCGCCTGGGCTGGGTGCTGGCGGGAGGAGGGGGAGAGTACAAGGGCATTCAGATGGGCACCTGAGAAAATGGCTCTGGCACTGGGCCAAGGGAACCCACACCCCACACCCTAGCTATCAGCCCGGGTGCCACATCCCGGCTATTGGGCAAGGCGCAGGAGGGCGAAGGGGCCAGAACGCCAAAGGGGGGAAGCCAGGTTATGAACACTGGAATGGGCAAGCCTGGGGGAAGGGATGTGAAGAGGTTGTGCTGAAGGGCAGCTGGCACCGGCCGATCCACCGGAGTGACAGGCTCTGAAGCAAGAGGGCGCAGGTGCTGAGAGTGCCGGAGGGGCGAGACGCCGGGGCAGGGGAGGGGGATCCCCCCAAGGGCATTAGGAAAGCTGCCTCCAGGAACACGTTCAGCACAGATGAGGGTGCACTGTTTGACGAGGCAGTGGTAGATGGGGGCCGCACATCTGTGGGGAAAGGGTAAGTGGGGAGGTCACCCTCCATCCCCACCCCAACTCTGCTGTGCCTTTCCAGCAGGACCTGGAGAAGCCACTCCAGTGGTGTCAGAGTTCTTCCCGCACTACGCAACCCACCCCCCTCACGCCCATTCATTCAGGTCTCTAGATAGCAGGGACCCTGTCCTGCTCCCCAGCCCTTGCCCTCCACTTGTGCCCGAAAGGTGACTGCAGCAGAAGAGCCAGTGTTGTGCCAGCTGACAGCTCCCTCCCCACCCCGCCACGCCTGGTGGAGTCACTGGAGAGATGGCCTGCCCTGTCTCCCTCAGCGGGGCTGCCCAGGAGGGCTGGGACAGGAGAGAGCCGGGAGGGCCCCCGTTAGAAACCTGGTAGAGGGCATTTGCTCCAGCCCAAAGGTCCGTCTCTCCAGGAGACGCCAGCCTCCGTTATCCACATTGAAGGTGTCTGGAAGGGGTTTGCTGGAGCCTCAAACCACATCTCCCTCCACCCCTGCCCCTGCAGGGGACACCCAGCCACTTCCAGACAGGGCCAACTTGGTGCCGCTTTTACCAGCTCAGCCGAGGGAGGGAGAAGGTTCCCTTTGGGTCCTCTGGCTGACTGCTGGGTCTGTCTAGGTTCGGACATCCTGCCGGTCGCCACGGTATCCCAGCACCTACAGACTGCCCAAGGGGCTTGGTCTGGCAGACAGTCAGGCGCAACAGAGCTGGAGTTCAACCACACAGGGCAGCCTACAACGGGGAGGCTGGCTGGGGGTGGGATTCCCAGCCCCCCGCTCTCAGAGCCCCTGTCTAACGCGTGGAGCTTGCAGTGGCCTTTGCCACTCTTCCTACAGTGGAGTGGGCTCGGGAAGGCGGGGGGGCTTGGATGCGAGTCTATCCTTCAGTTCTGAGGAGGAGCAGCAAAGGGGGGAAGGAAAACTCCAACTGGAACCCAAGTGCAAAGGAAAGTCTGGAGCCCTTGCTGCCAAACAGCCTCATCTGGCAAGCTCCCCCGGGAGCATAGATGCCCACGGCTGGAGAATAAGGACCAGGCTTTGGGCCTGCACAGCCCATGCTGCCAGTGTGTTCATTAGCAGCATTGCAGTAGTGCGTCAGGACTCCCACCCAGGCCCCATCATGCTGGGCACTTTACAGACAGACACAAGGACAGTCCCACCCCAGAGAGCTCACACTCCAGAGTTTAGACACCATGCAGCAGGTGAATAACCTGACAGGCAGGAGTGAGGGAACAGGCCGGGATCCAGGGGAACTGGAAATGTCAGGGCCACCATCAGCGTCCACCCTCACAAGATTAAATTTAGCTCTTCTCCTGGCAGAGCCAGCCCTGAAAACACAAACCCATCACCAGGGGTGAAAGCTTGTCACATATTAGCCCTCAAGAAAGGCAGCAAAGTCCAGTGAACAGGGGCACTGGGCTGGGACTCAGGATACCTGGGCTCTATTCCCAACTCTGCCACTGACCTCCTGGATGAGTTTGGGCAAATCACTTCCCTGCTCTGTGCCTCAGTTTCCCCTCCCATCCTTTGTCTGGGTTGTCTATTTAGGCTATAAATTTCCTTTGGGACAGGAAATGTGTGTGTGCAGCACCTAGGGCAATGAGGCCTGATCTTGGCTGGGGTCTCTAGGCTCTGCAGTTAGTAATAATAAGGATCACAGGTTATCCCGACTCCTGCAAAGCCACCCAGATCTGATCTTTGGGGCCCCATGGAACCAGGCTGGTCCATTTGAGAGGATCCTAAGCAGATTCTCAGCTCAACGCCAGCACCACCCAGTGTGGCACTGATAACACAGACAGTTGCTGTAAGGAGGAGGCTCTGCGGCTTAGCAGCCAGCATGTCCCCAGACCACAAGACAGGGAAGCTCAGTTAGCATGAGCAGCAGCTTGGTTTAGTGGAGTAACTGCAAGACTGAGAGCAAGTTACCCCTGCAGGTTAGTCCTAGTTCTGATACCAACCCTCTCTATGCCGATAGCCATGTCCCTGCCCTTTCTGCCTTCGTTTCCCCACCAGGCTAACGATACTTGCCTCCCTCATCGGCGTGGGTGTTACGGGGATGAATGAATACTGCGGAGTGCTAGCTGGGGGCTCAAATTCCCCAGAGTGCACCCAAAAGCCTTCATAGGATGGGGTCTGGTGCAGTGGGACACCTGCCCCTTGCAAATCGGACAGGCTGGTATTTATTGTGCAAAACTTTCCTGGGGGTAGAAAAATTCAAAAGCAAAGCATGTTTGATTTTGCAACATTTCTGTTTTGTTTCTAATGAAAACTGAAAGCTTTTGTGTTACAGTTTTTCCTTTCGCTCCCTTCTCCCCTCCACCGTCACCTTTTTCAATAGCATGGTAAAAGGGGGGAGGGGGACAAAGGGAGGGAAAAAGAGGAAAAACTAAAGGTTTTCAGTACAAAAAAGTCAACAAACAGCTCTTTTTGAAAACATTTTTTGAAAATTCCTCCCCTTCACCCTGCCCCCCTTTTTTTCCAGCCAACTCTACTTGAAGAGCTTTCCTCTGTGTTGGCAACTGTACCAGACCTCAGCACAAACAGTGGCGCTCCCCTTCTACAGCAGGACCCAGGGGGGTCAGGCACATATTTTATAGAATCACAGAGTCACAGAAATGTAGGGTTGAAAGGGACCTCGAGAGGTCATCGAGTCCAGCCCCTTGCGCGGAGGCAGGACCAAGTAGACCTAAAGCGTCCCTGACAGGTGTTTGTCCAGCCTGTTCTTAACAACTTCCAGTGATGGGGATTCCACAATCACCCTTGGAAGCCTGTTCCAGAGTCTAACTACCCTTACAGTTAGCAAGTTTTTCCTAATATCTAACCTAAATCTCCCTTGCTGCAGATTAAACCTATTATGTCTTGTCCTACCTTCAGTGGACATGGAGAACAATTGATCACCATCCGCTTTATAACAGCCCTTAATATATTTGAAGACTATCAGGTCCCCCCCGAGTTTTCTCTAAAGTTTTTTTTAACCTTTCCTCATAGGTCAGGTTTTCAAAGCCTTTTAACTTTTTTGCTGCTCTCCTCTGGACTCTCTCCAGTTCATCCACATCTTTCCTATAGTGTGACACCCAGAGGCTTCACCAGTGCCAAGTAGAGAAGGACAATTACCTCCTAAGTCTTACATACAGCACCTCTGTTAATACACCCCAGAATGATATTAGCCTTTTTTGCAACTGCATCATATTGTTAACTTATAGTCAGTTGTGATCCACTGTAACCCCCGGATCCTTTTCTGCAGTACTACCACCTAGCAAGCTATTACCCATTTTGTAATAGTGCATTTGATTTTCCCTTCCTAAGTGAATTACTGAATTTCATCTTGTTGAATTCAGACCAATTCTTCAATTTGTCCAGGACCTTTCGAATTTGAATCCTGCCCTCCAAAGTGCTTGCAACCCCTCCCAGCTTGGTATCATCTGCAACTTTTATAGCTTTCACAGAGAGAGAGAGAGAGGTTCAGGTAATTTGGGGTGCTCCAGAGAATCTTCTCACTCCCACTTCCCCTTCATTCTTGGCGTGGCCAGAATAGACAGGTGTCAGTTATGTTTGGGGTAAGGAAAATTGTTTTGCAAGCGCACTCAGAAACACCAAGGCTGGCTATAATCATAGTGCCCATGTGCCAGGGCTCAGGCCACCTCATAGCACGTATATGCCAAGAAGTATGGTATCCACTAAGAGTCATTAGAGGGTAGGAGGTAGAGCACTCAGGGCTTGGAGAAGCATGTCTAGAAGGGGAAGTATGATATTTCAGATGCTAACGCACATAGAGGAAGTGGGTTCAAAATAGGACATGGCTTCCTCTGACAAACCGCAACTGACTAGGTAGCGGAAAGCACCAGACAGTTACAGCTCAGCCTGTGGAAGGGAAAACTGCCCTTACCCAGAATGCCCTGTTCTGTCTCAGGTGCTCTTTTCTGCTGCACCCCCATAACCTAGCCTTCTCATTTAGGCCCCGATTCTGCAACTAGCTGTGCATGGGCAGACCTGTGAGCCCCCGCTGACTTCTGTGGGGTTCTGTGCAAAGCCACTTGCAGGATAGGGGCCTTAGGCTGCACCTGCACTTTCAGCACCACAGGGGAAAAGGGGACCCCAAAGCAGGGAAGCAGCAGTCAGAGAACCCTCCCAGCACCCCTTCAATTATCATGAGATTAGCAATGGGGCAGCCACTAGGCACTGATTTAGCGGTGGAAAAATGTGGTGATGCCATGGCCTCTACCGACTGACCTGTTTAAACATAGCCCAAGTGCCTGGAGTCTACAACGAGCCCCACGGGGGCTTTCCCCAGGCTTTCCCCATTACGGAGGGAGATCCCAGGTAGCAAACAGTATTTTCCCCCAGCCATTATTAAGTCCATTGTGGGTCACCAGTGTGCACTGACCTAATGCACCCCAAACCAGCTCTCCCACCAGAATGTGAAACTCTCAAGACTCCGCTGGGTGAAGGGGGAAGAACCGTCCAGGCACCAGTACCAGAACACAGAAACAAGAGCCACACACACAGAGCGGGGCCGAGGAATAGTCACCAGAGCGCATGTGAATGCATTTGGTGCTCCAGCATGCGAGAGACTGACTGCACTGGGACAGACATGGGGCGTGCAGACGCTATGCTTGCACCCACATGCAGCTCCACTGCACCCCTCCTGCTATTCCAGCCCTGGGCCCCACTCACTCAAACTCAGCTACATGGCACCTCTGTGCCCTCTGCTGGGCTAACCCTGGGCTCTCCCCACCCCTCAGCCAGGGCACAGCATCTTGTTCTCAGGCACCCGTGACCACTCCAGGCCCAGGCAGTCCTTCCTGAGCAGACACTGCCTAAACCAGATGTGGTTTTGTGAAGTGTACAAACTGTGTGAGACGGGAGGGAGCAGCTAGTCTGAAACCGCACAAACTCATTCCACTTGTGAGCAAAGATCAGCAGTTTGAATCAGGCCTCTGAGGGTGAAAGAGCAGTGCACTCAACCCTGCCATGCCCCACGCATGTTTTAACCCCAGCAGCTGAAGGGAGGACAGCTGTCACCTATGTGCAGCATTACAGTTTGCACCCCTAGTGTAGCTAGATTTAAAGGAGGGTGAACTGCCCCACTGAGGCTACACTTAGGTGAGAGGCTGACGGTCCCTGTCAAATATCACTCTTCTGCCCAACCCTGTGTGAACAGCCAGGATATACCCCTTTCTTTCTCTAGAGCGCTTTCCCCTGAGCCTAAAGCTGGTTCAGACCCAGTTAATAGAGCCCTCCACCCAACCAGGGTGAGGTGTCCCTGTCTCTCTGCACAGTGGAATAGACATGATGTCAGAGACGCACCGAATGGGACAGTTGTTCTTAACCACCTTCAGCATGACCCTTTCTTCAGTATAATGAGTCCTTATTCCTCCCTGCAGGCATTAGATTCCTCCTGTCCCCAACATGCCCACCAAGGAGGCCTCTGTCCCCACCTCCATACACACCTGCTCTTTTGCCTTGGATATCCAAGTGTCCAGCAGCAGCTCCAGCCTCGTTTGGTGGAACCTCTTGGTTGTCTTCACAGCAATGAAAACCTCTCCAAGCTCCAGGCCTCTCCTCACACTAGAGCCCACCTTGGAAGGGCCCGGTGGCTCTTTCAGCTCCTGTCTCCTGTTACTGTCTCCTAGCACATCTGCTGGGGATATTTTAGCCTGGTGCTCCGGGATATCTGATGTCCCATCACCAACCCCTTGGTAGCGGACCACCTCTTGAGTGCCATGGTGCCTCATGGAGAGGAAAGCCATGGTGACAAGGAGCAGAGCAGCTCCAGAAAGACAGCGGAGGAGATGCCGACGCATCACTGCCAACTTCCAATGCCACGGAGAGAAGCCCAGCAGGCCGAGGGAGCTTCTTCCTCTGCACCCCAGGATCTGTGAGCCCCACGCTGGCCTCATGCCTCCAAAAGGGGAGGACAGGCAGGCTGAGGCCCAACTAGGACATGGCCATGGAAAGTAATGGGAGGGGAGCAGAAAGTGGCAGTGAAATTCTTAGAGAGCCAAACACCAAGGCTGAAAGGCACTGTTGCCCCTGGGATGGGGGAAGCCTCAAGGAAAGAGACACAGGGACCAGGAAGACCTGATTTTCCAGCTGGCAGGACAGGTGACAGGCAGACACCTGCAGGCCAACAAATGACACAGCCAGAGCTGAACTAACCCAGACCCCAGGCTCTTAGCTGAGAGGCTGAGGGTCCTGGGCAGGTGCCTGGTCAGGGTGAAAGGTCAAAGGTCCAGGAGGAGAGTCCATTCCATGCAAGGGGCTGAGGGTCCCAGGTTTCCAGGAGGCGTGATGGGGGAATATCCAGGTGAGTGACTCTGGTTTCCAGTTTGCTGGAGGCAAAGGGGCTGACCCAGTGTCAAAGGATGCATCAGAACAGGTCCCAGGCTAGAGGCTGATGCAGGCAAGAGGCTGGGGATAGCCAGGTCCGGGGAACGAGCAAGCGAGCTGCCTTCCACCTGCTCTGTCTGTTCAGCTCTCACTGACTCCCTCTAGCTACAAGCACCAGGCTCCGCCCACCCCTCCCTTGGGCAGAGGGTAGGCGGGGCCCTTCAGCCTGTGGGGAATCCTGGCTAGCTGTCCCCTCTGCTCACAGCTGCTGCCCTGTGGGCTGCTCCTTGTGTCAGGCCAGGGGAAAGAGCTCCTGAGTTTAGTTAGACTAAACTGGGAGCCTCCCTGAAGGAGGAAGTTTCCAGGGGCCCAACTCTCATGTCATCAGCCTGAGGGGAACATGCTTCTGCCCCCACCCCCAACTCTCAGGGAGCCTCTCAAAACTGAACCAGGCTGTCCGGGGGTTGAGGGGGAATTCACCCCACACTGCAGCCACTTCGCAGTGACACTGGGGGCCCCAGCAGGCACAGAGCCAGCGTGACACCCCTGCAAAAGGCGATATGCTGGCAGGGCTGGAGGAGGCATGGCCAGGAGTTCCAATGGCCCCTTGGAACTTAGAATGGCCCATAGGAGCCATTGCAGACAGCATGCGAGCTGGGACAGCCCCTGGCCACTGAAGAATCAGGAGGCACATTGCCTCCCAGGTCAGTCTCTGTGCCAGGCTCAGCACCAATGCAGAGATGAATTCCCCACCAAGGGGCTTTCCCAACCCCTCTTCCCAGCTGCCAGGGCAGCTCCAGGTCCAGTCTCAGGTTCTGTAGGGTCCTATGCAAAGTGACACAAAGTAGCTAGAAAGCCAGCTTAACTGGCTCACTGCCACTCCTTGCCCTGTTTCAAGGGGGAAGGATAAGACATCCCTACATCCAGCGATCCCCAGCTGTTGGAACTGCCTCTTGGGCCCATGGAGCAGTTGGGCATAACTTAGAGCAGCCCCAAGGTTTACAGCCATTTGCGCTCTCCCCTGTTTCACATATCTCAGCAGCAGCTGGGGATCTAGCCCTTAGCTTAGATATGTTGCTCACCATGCCATCTAACCCTGCTCAGAGCAGATCGCCTGCACACAGTGCTTAGGCCAGTGGTCGGCCATGTACACTGCAGCTGCTGCTGTTAACCCCTGTGGCACTGAGCCAGCTTGAGCAATGGCAGGGAAGTTTTGCAAACTGCTCCTAGGGAAGGCTATAGCTAGTGAAGGACTTGAAGTCCACCCCCAGCCCCTGACTGCACGTGCACGCAGACACACACTCCAGCAGATCCCCTCCCCTGAGGACAGGCAGAAGAGTTTTTCTAAAGGAGTCTTTACATTGGGATTGTACAAGGCTTTTACAGCTGGTAATTGGTGCCCACGGCGGCTAATGGCATTCCACCTGTTCCTTAACCCGTGACTCATTCCTCTACAGCAGGCAGCGTTACCTCCCCGGGGCAGGGAATTCGGGCACCCCCCAGGGAGCAGTGATACAGTCCAGGGTGGAACCGAAGCCAGGGAACATTACTGGGTTAATGTTTACCTTGGATTCCTCTCTTCCCCTCCATCACATCTGGAACCAGCTGGAGCTGGGCTTGTGGAATGGATCAGCGTAGGCCAATGTGACCCCTGAAACAAACCAGGAGGGAATGGAATGACTCCTGGAAGGAGCCTGGGAGGGGCAGTGCTGTCTAGTGGTTAGAGCAGTGTGGTGTGGGGGTCAGGATCTCCAGTGTGCTATTCCAAGCTCTGCCAGACTTGCTTTGTGACCTTATAGAAGTCATCCTTGCCTCCGTTTCCCTATCTTTAAAATGGGGATAACGCCTGCATCTATGGGGTCCTATCTCATCCACATCTGCTGCCATATGTTCAGGTGACAGCAGTGGCCCCAATGACCGTTTATGTTCTGCACCAAACAAGAACATCTCCAAAGATCTAGTGTCTCCCCAGCTCTCGCAGGAGGCTCCCCGATGGCTGTATTTGTAGAACCCTTTGAACAGCAGCACACTCTTTGACGGATTGGTGGGGGCACAGCCACGGCATTCAGAGGTGCACCATTCTAGTTAGCCAGCCTGGGGATTACTGCCATGCACGCTCCATGGTGGCTTGCCTGGAGACTGTTCAGGAGCCGCAGCAGGGGCAGAAGGTAGCTGCCTGATCCTGAATCACTGTCAGGGATTTCCCTACATCCCGTACCCCCCAAACTCCCCCATCTGCCCCCCAGCGATCAACTAGTTATAGGCAGTGTTGCCAATTTAGTCATTTTTCACCCCACCCCCCCGTAAATTTGAACACCCCCTCTAATTTCAATTCCTGGGGGAAAACACTGTGTGGTTCACAGACAGCCCCATGGCACCAATGCTCCAGGAGCTGCACTGGCTGCCTGTTAGGACCTGGGTGCAGTGGAAGGTGTCGTTTTTGACCTCTAAAGCCCTCAGCGGTCTGGGTTCTGTCACAATTGCACTCAATGGCGGCACTTGAGCAACAGTCTCCCTTGTTTCAATGGGAGGGGGTTGCTAGCAGGGCAGTCTCCAGGATGGGTCACCCTTGGGCCTTGCTTCCACACTGGTCCAACAGAGGTCACTTTGCAAGAGGCACCCTGGTGGCAGAAGTGGCATCCCTGGGATGGGTGGGGTGAGGGTTCTGAGGGGGGTGGAGGGGGCACACGTCTGGACAAGGGTGAAGTCTCTGGCTAATGCCTGGGCTACGTTCTGTACTGCTGTAGGGCTGCTCCAGGAGGTTGCTCTGGGTTTTCGTGGCTGTAGGTAAAGACACAGGCACTGATGTAAGAACAAATTACCTCATCCCAGGGGAGCTGTGAGGATCAGTGAGTTCATCTTTGCCCAGAGCTGGAAAACCACAAAGCACTAGCTCAGGGCTAAGCATCATTATGGGGACACAAAGGGGACTTGGGCCCAGGCAGAGGCTGGGCTAGACAATGCCAAATACCCACCTCCTGCGAAAGCAACAAGCATTCAGCCTCTGCTGATCTCTGCCCCTCCCAGCCCTTGTTGGCCCAGTCCTGGTCTCATGCAGACCTGCATCCAGGGCTCTCCTCCCTTCATGCTGCTCCCCATCACCCCTAGCATGGGGCTGTGCTGGGGGGCTCCAGCACTACCTGGCCCACGCTTTTTTCCAGCCCTGTGTCTGCCTGCTCATACCAGTTCCAGCGCTGTCCACCTTCCCCCATCCTCTGCAGGTCCCCCAGCGCTCCCCAAGCCTCCAGCCTCTCCCAAGTGCTAAAGGACTCTGCAGCTCGGTCAGCAATTGCTCTGCAAAGCAGCCCTGGCACCGATGGAGGGAGGGTTCTCCAAGCTAACCACATGCCTGAGAGAGCTATCACTCCCCGAGGGGTGCTTCTAACACCAGCCACCCTCCCAGGAGTGTGCTGCACACACACTGCCTCCTGACCCCCTCCACTCCTCTCCTTCCTTCCCTTCATGTCAGTCTCTTCATCACTCTGCTTCTCTCTTCCTCCTTTTCCCTCAGCATGTGAGAGGAGGGGGCAGGAAGGGGGAGGGGGGCTGGATTTCAGGCACAGCTGGTGCCAGCTCCAGAGTCAGAGTGGCGGGGTGAGGACAGCCTCCGTTCGAAGGGTGAGGCAATCCCCAACCTTCCAGCAGCCCCGCTGGCTCGCCCCTCTCCTATTATTCCCCTGGAGAAGGACCCAGATGGCAGAAGCCCCAGACTCCCGGAGGTAACAAGAGCTACAGGAACAAAGGTTCTGGGAGACCCTGGCAACCTCAATGTTCCCCTGACTTTCCCAGAGAGGGACCAGCTGCCTGAGTCCGAGCAGGGGAGAGAGCAGGTTAGGAGAGGCATGAGGTAGGGATAGGAGAGAAATCCCCCAGCACCCCAGTCCTGCTGTTAATGCAAGCAGCAGCCCCTCCTCCGTTCCCATTATAAATGGTATTTAATTCTCTTTTATATACAGGTTTCCAATTAAAAAGGGTCCATTAATAATTTATACACTGTAAAGATTACAATTACCACCCATTGAGGAGGCCTGACAAACCCCGCGTAGTGTCGCTCTGCCTGCGGCAGGGAATGTGTACCACCTCTGCTTCCATCCGGACATCAGCCGAGGTAGACAGGGTGCCAGAGAGAGCCATGATGGGGAAGGGGAGGAGATGGGGTGGCAGGGGAATGGAGCAATAGGAAGGCAGAGAGTCTCTCACTCACACACACACACACACTTTCGCAGACTACCCTCTGTTCCCCTCACGTCTGATTCCCCAAATGACTGGGACATACAGAGGGTCTGGGTGCCAAGAGCACTCTTGGAGGAGCGGCGGCTGTAAGCTGTGAGGGGATTCTTGGTGGGAAGGGGAAGGAAATCCCTCCACTAAACCTGGACATGAAGGAAAAGGAGTCCGAGTCCGCATGTTACCCCCACCCTGGCCAGTCTCCAAGCAGCCTGAAGTGGGCCCAACTCCCTGACACATGAGGGGCCTCCTTGTTCCTCCAGACCTCCGCTGATGGCAAAAACATCCCACTGCAGCCGATCAGGGAGAAGTGGCATGCTGTTTCGGAAATAGTTTGGGGATGAAGGAGAGAAGCCAAGTGTGCTCCAGGCACCGCCCTTGGGAAAGGAAACTAGCGCCCCACTCCCCCATATGGAGCCTCCCACCATGAAGACACGGCCCCAGCTCTGCCGGGTGTGAGATCACAGCTCGCCATCCTCAACCCACACGACCCTGTTCTGCTCCTGGAAGACGCAGCGCCGCACCACTTTCACCAGCTCCTCAGCTTGGCACCAGGACTGGGCATCCACACAGGCCCACGAGCAGGGCAGGGCGTGGAGAGCCTGCTCGGCGCTCCGGCAAAGCTTCATCACATCAGAGTCACGCTGGCCTGGCTTCCGCAGTAAGCTCCTGACAGAGAAAGGGAAACAGCCATAAACATCATCCACCCAGAGAGCTATGGTACCCCAGTGTACCCCAGCCAGCACTCCTGCCCCCTTCCCTCCAGTGACTCCCCCTGCCCCTACCCAGGCAGCACTCTCACCAGGGTCAGACTACCCCCCAGGGGGCCTCGGCCAATTTGGGGGCCCCCCACAGGAGTGTCGGAACTCTGGCCCCGCCCCCTGCTCCTCCTCTCCCCACTCCACATCTTCCCACAATGTTCCCAACCACCCCCTACTTACCTCTCTACACCCCCGCATCTGAGGCGCCCCCGCCCGCCATTCCAGGAGCAAAAAGCGGGCAGGGGAGACCTCAAGGGAGGGGACAGAGAGGCACGAGTGGCGGACAGAGGGGTGTCAGGGGAGGGGGCTGACTGGCCAAATGGGAGTGGGGCCTGAGCGGGAGTGGGAGTGGAGCATGGGCAGGGCCTCACGGGGAGGAGGTCCAGTTGGGAGGACCTCAGGGCAGAGCCACGGTTTGGGCGTTGGTGGCCTAAGGTTGCCAATTCTCCTGGTTTCGCCGGGAGTCTCCCAGAATCGGTCTCTATCTCCCAGAGCCTACTGGAGCCAATCCGGGAGATTTTAGGCTGCTAAAAGTCCGGTGGTGCAGCAGGGCTAAGGCAGGCTCCCTGCCTGACCTGACCCCACTCCGCTCCCAGAAATGGCC
The DNA here is from genome assembly GCF_965140285.1 of Lepidochelys kempii. Taxonomy (NCBI): domain Eukaryota; kingdom Metazoa; phylum Chordata; order Testudines; family Cheloniidae; genus Lepidochelys; species Lepidochelys kempii. The sequence goes on from NC_136380.1 coordinate 258,296,705, forward strand.
GGCATGTCCCTGCAGCTCCTGGGCAGGGGAGCAGGGGGTTTCTGTGCGCTGCCCCCACCCCCAACACTTTGGCTGGGAACTGCAGGCAGGGGCAGTGCATGGAGCCCCCCGTAGGCACCGACTTAACCTCTGCCCTGTGGGTGCTCGAGCCCCCCTGGCCCCTGCACCACCCTCGCCCTGCCCCAATTCCACCCCCTTCCCCCAAGTCCCCGCCCCACCTCTTTACCACCTCCTCCCCCCAACACACTGTGTCCCCACGCCTTCCCCTCCTTCCCGGAAAGTCCTAAGTGCCGCCTAACAGTTGTTAGGGCAGGAAGCGCTGGGATGGGGAGCAGCGGGGATGTGGCGCGCTTGGGGGAGGAGGTGGCGAGGATGGGGTGGGGGCAAGGGGAGCTTGGCTGCCAGTGGGTGCGGTGCACCTGCTATTTTTTCCCTGTGGGTGCTGCAGCCCAGCTGCACCGGGCTGCAGGGACGTGCAAGTGTGAAAAAATCGGGACGGAGGTGGGGGGTAATAGGCACCTATATAAGAAAAACACCCAAAAATCAGGACTGTCCCTATAAAATCGGGACATCTGGTCACCCTACCTCTGCCCCAGCCCTGAGCCCCCTCCCAGAGCCTACACCCTGCACCCCCTCCCACACCCGACCCCTACCCCAGGCTCAACTTGGAGCCCCCTCCCACACTCCGAACCTGTCGGCCCCAGCCTAGAGCCCGCACCTCCTCCTGCACCCCAACCACCTGCCCCAGCCTGAGTGAGTGAGGGTGTGGGAGAGTGAGTGATGGAGGAAGGGGGGAAGGGGTGAGCGAGGCGTGGCCTCAGAGAATGGGCGGTGCAGGGGCAGGGCCTTGGGGAAAGGGCAGGGCAGAGCAGAGCAAAGGTGTTTGGGTCTGTGTGATTAGACAGTTGGCCCCACACATACACTTCTAGGGAGCTTCTGGTGCTCTTGCCCAGCCTCCTCAAATGCAGGAGTCACACACCACCCATGGCCCCGCCCCCTGCTCCTCCTCTTCCCCCTGAGGCTCCGTCCCCTGGCCAGAAGCCAAAGCCCAGTGAGCATATTGCCCCCACCCCCCGCTGGCTGAGTCACTGGCCCAAGCCCCTCTCCTCCCCTCCCCACCCGGAGGGCTGGGCTGAGCCCTGCCGCTCACCCTCCCGCTAAGCCCCTTTTTGGCAAAACTGGGCATTTGTCCCATTTGCAGTTGGCAAGAGCAAACGTGACAAATGCCCAGTTTTGCCAAAAAGGTCAGGGTGTTTGGGGCAGGGCTTAAAAAGAGGAGTGTCCTGACCAAAACGGGATGTATGGTCACCCTAGCCCGTAGTAAGAGCCACCCAGGGAGCCAGGCAGCTGTGGGGAGCCCCGGAGCCCCAGACCCCCCCACCTGCCCTGGGTGGGATGCCCGAGAGCAGCCCCCGGCCCATGTTCCTGCCCTCCTAGGCATGCTGTCCAGGGCAGGTGGAAGATCCAAGACTCCCCACAACGGCTCAGCTTCTGGCCAGGCAAGGGGGTGGGACTTGGAGGAAGGGGAGGAGCAGGGACAGGGCCCCAAGGCGGGAGGAGGGGCCAAAAGATTCTTTGTGCCCAGGGCCCCAATAAATCTTAATCTGCCTCTGGCTCCTGCCCCCTCCCCTCCAGAGACACCCCTCGCCCCCCCCCCGGCAGCATGCCCACTCCCTTCCCTTTGTCTCTCTTTGAACATGGGCCAGAGTCACTCTTTTTCCATGGTATGACCTCTGCTAGTCCTCTGAAGGGCTTTCCGTACCTGAGTCCCCTGACGTTCTTCTCGGTGACCTCCACGTGGATAATGATGGGGTATATTTCACTTTTAATTAGATCCCTCACCCTCTGGAGGCCCAGCTCCAGCAGGCAGTGTTTATTCTGCAAGGAAATTGCATAGATTTACTGATTTAAATGGAAAAGAAATAACCCAAAGTCCCTGACAGTTACATTAAATCAAGTCCCATACTGTGAGATATCATTGCTTTTCCAGTAGTAATTCCATTACATGTGGATTTACAGCTAGACCCAAGACAATATCAGAGAATTAAAGAGCAGGGTCATCTGATACATAAGGGACTGTGTGTCCAGCCTGGCCAGGGGGCCCTCGTAACCCTTCCCTCCCCTCACATATGTGCAGTGTGCATCTCCAGGCCTTCCAGGGCTTCCTCCACAGAGCCCACATCCTCCTCATTCCACCCCCTCTTGGAGAAGGTGAGGAAGGTGCTGGGATGGAGCAAGCTCCACTGATTAATTAGTGGTTAGCATCATTAGCATTAACACCTGTTGCTCCCCCTTTGATGTGGACTTCATAAAGGGACCAGATCTGACGCTTGATGGGGCCCCAGAGTCCTTTGAAGGTTCCCAGCATCCAAGTCATTGACTCCTTTCCTTCCCCCGACTCTCCTCCCCATTCAGTGGTCTCTTCCCTTCCTCTCTCTCCCCCATTCAATAATCCCATCCTCTTCCTAGTGTCCGGTATGACCTCCCATCCCTGCCCCAGGCCCACTACCACCCAGCAGGCAGCGTCCAGAAGCTGCTGCTCTCCACTCAGCACCTTGCTGATGCACTCCCGGATGGTGCGGATCCTCCTGCTCTCCGTCTGGTCCTGGAGGGAACCTGGAGCCATGCAGTTCTCCTGGGAAGGGGTAGCAGCTGGCTCGTCATTAGCCAGGGTCTCTGCAGAGGGAGGCAGAGTGGGTTGTCCATGATAGATATGGCAATTTTGTGCAGTATCCTAGACAAGCCTTACTGAATTACGTTAAACCTCATTGAATTAGGTTTCAGTATCCTAGGAGTTCATTGTGTTAAAAATGCAGCTGTTTACCAGTTATTGTGAGGTTGAATATAATGCCGCTAGGACACATGACTCCTGTAAACCCTGGGAAGTGTTATGAGTATCACAAGACTCCTTGAAACAATGTGCCAGACAAACTAAGTGGGATCCCTGGAAGATACTTGGGAGGAGGGGAGGACAACTTCTCACCTCTGGACCCAGCCTTTTAAAGCTGTGCTCTGAGAAGAAAGCCACTGTGGGCTCATCACCTGTTACGTGAGGACAAGATCAGAGGCCCAAACTGGATCTGAGAGTGACCTACAGATCCATTTGGGGGGGTGGGGGGAGGGCTTGTTCTGAACTAACAGCTGTAATGAACTTGTAAACACAGGGGAAAAACCCTTGGTGGGGATCTGAAAGGGTGTCACCAGCCAGAGCCCTTGTAAGTTTATTAGCATGCATGTAGGTTCTTTTCTTGTTTTTAATGTTTTCTCTGTAATGCTCTTACTTTAAGTGTGCTTGCTTAGAAAGAGCTGTGTGGTAACTTAACTGTGGGTAATCACACTGTGTATAGCCTCCGAGGAAGGAAGGCAAAGCTGGCTTGCTGAGGCACTCTGCCTTGCTGGAGATATCACAGTGTAGGCAGGGAGCTGTGCAGCCTGGAAAAACCCTGATCAGAAGGGAGAGCACTGCGGGTCTCTGTCCAAGAGAGGTTACAGCAGAGGAGCCAGGAGCCTGTGAGTGGGTGGACCACGAGGGGGAATACAGGTGCAGTTGCCTGAATTGTGGCATTGGCTATGTGGCGGGAAGATGTCCGTTAGACCCGCCTTCACCCTGGGCAAGGGCAGTCCATGGGTGGGGAGCAGGCTAGCCAGACAGGGAGCTTGTATCCTCACCATGGTTGATGTCCACAGCCCTTGTAAGTGGCTTTCATAGGGTCCCCCAACGCCACAGTGTGATGTAAGAGTGGGATCCAAGGGGTGCAGGACAGGGCACTCGCAGGACAGCACCCCAGCTGCACAAGTCACACGGCTCGTGAGTGGAGCTAGGCAGAACGTTTACTTTCAAAAGGTTCCTTTGCAATGGAAAATGGAGATTTTAACCCCCCCCCCTCCCATTTTGTTTTAAAATTTTCCAGTTTGGACATTTCTGAAGGGAAACGCCAATGAAAAGGGGTGGCGGTGGTGGGGGATTAATTCCCATAGAAATTTCTTGCAGAAAAAGAAATCGCTTCCCAACCAGCCATGCTAATTGTAAAACAACAAAAACTAGAGGGAGAGACGTCCTTAGGGGAACAAGAGCAAGTGCGCGGTGCTGCAGCTGGTTACAATGGTCACCTGGAGGGAAGCTAGGAAGAGCGAGCTAGCGACGCTCACAAGCTACACACCTTCAGGCCAAAGGCAGGGGGCTCCCTGGGAAGAGGGCTACGGACAGTCTGGAGGAACCTACTAGAGCGACCACCATGCAACCAAAGGAAGATGCTCCAGCTAGACCAAGAGACTGGCTGGGTCCCTGGTGGCACGGAAAAGCTCAGTGGGAAGCTGGCCCGCCAGAAGGCCGAAGACAATTGCAGACCAGATTACGACGGGAGGCATCAGGTGTTTCGGAGAGGCCCAAGCAAAATGGGACACTAGCTGGTTAGAAAGGCTGAAAGATGACCCGGGAAGAGCCAGAAAGCATTGCATTGGCTGCTGAGGAGGATATCGAGGCATCTTTCCCCATCCCTGAATGACCTGTAAGTGCACTCCTCAGCTCTCCAGGGTTCTTAGCTCCCACACCTGACTGGAGAGGGCCTCCCACGGGCATGGATATCACCAACTCTAGAGATAGGAACAACCTATCATAGGTGCAGGAACTAGGGGTGCTGGGGTGCGGCCACACCTCCAGGCTTAAAGTGGTTTCCATCATATCCAGGGTTTACAGTTTGGCTCAATAGCTCTCAGCACCCCCCCACTATACAAATTGTTCCAGCACCCCTATGACCTATCTTCAACATCAAATAAATTGGTTAGTCTCTAAGGTGCCACAAGTACTCCTTTTCTTTTTATCATCAAAGCCCTCTCCCTGGTAAGTGGCTGCAGATTAGCGGGAGGAAAAAGGCAATCCTCCCCAAAGAAAGGCTATGTGATTAGCGCAGGGACCGGGACTCAGTAGAGCTGGGGTCTGTTCCAGGGGGAGGCGTGACTCCACCACACTGCCTGTGGGATTCTGGGTAAGTCACCTGATTGCTCCTGCTTACTGGCTGGGCACACGTGAAAGTCCAGGCGCGAGGTAGGCAGGTCCAGCAGGTTCCTGATGAGCCTGGGTGCTATGCAGTCAGGGGAGAGTACCACCGGACGAGGGGCCTGCACCACCAGGGGGCGCACAAGGCTGTAGGGTTTTGGGCTCCTGTCTGAGTCTGGAAGACAGGTAGGTGAGTGAACAAGAGCTAAGAGCTGTCAGCAGCACAGAGATCATTCCTTTCTCCCCACGTCATGCCCACTCCTGCCACCTGCACCCCACCCTACTAGTACATACAGCCACCCAACCCCGTACTGCACCCACTGCCAGACCTACCTGTCACCCCAAACCCATCACCCCCACCCTGCCACTGTCCCTGACCCAGCACACCCACCTATCACCCCCACCCCGCTGCGCCCACTGCCAGACCCACCCACCAGTAACCCCATTGCTTCCCCCACACCCCTCCCAATCTCAGCCTGGTAGGCCACGAAGCTGCCCAGACCCACTTCCTGATCACTGTGCAGGGTCAGGGCAGTGACACACACAGGGCACTCCTCTCCCTCACCTACCTGCACAAACCCACTGCCCCCTGAAGCCCTCCGAGTCCCACAAGGAACCTGCTGGCCAGGCTGTCTGCCCTCGACCTATGATAGGGAAGATGGAGCCACGGGGGGAGGGGCTTCCCGGCTCTGCCAGGCAAACAGCCACAGAGGGGTCACATCAGGGACCCCCCAGGTACTATTCAGGGCTCACAGGGATTGACTTTGTCCCCAAGGGAGCCCCTTCCCCTGGGGAGCTGTACCAGAGGAGGGCACAGACAGAGCAGCAGCTTACCTGGGCAGCGGTCCAGCAGCAGCTGCTGAGGAGGCTCCCCGTGCGGTTTGGATTTCACCAGCCGCAGCTGGCCCAGGGTCCGTTTCTTCAGCTAAGGAGAATGGGGGAGAAACCAGGGACACAGAACCCCTCGCTCCGCTGCTCTCCACTGGCACAGAAAGGGCTCGCATTGGAAGGCAGACGAGCAGGGGAAGGTAGGGAGGCCCAGACCGCAGAAGGATCAGGGGCTCCGTTTAGAGGAGTATGCAAAAGCTCAGAGCAGCATTTCAGGCGTCCCCCTCCCAGCCACCTTTCCATGCCCGCTCCCTGACATGAGGCACCCCTTCAGCCCCCCACAGCAGAGTGCTGCCTGCTGAGCGTTCCCCCAGGCTGGCCGAGCCCCAGCCTGGCACACGCAGCCATACAGAGCACCCAGGTCTGGCCCCTGCAGCAGACCCAGACCCCAGGAAAGCGAGAGTCTGAGACTCCAGTTCTTCCAGACCCAGCACGGCAGACCTGCTCTTCACGCCCAGCCCAGGGAGCTAACACTGGTACTTCCATGCTCCGGCCATGGGAGAGTAGACGGCATGGCCCTGACTTCTCCTCCCTTTCCCACAGCACGTAGTGAGGTCGGACAATCTCCAGCAAGGTGTTCTCCTCTCCCCTTCATTTACCCCACAGCATGTTTCGGTGGAGGCGAGAATCCCAGCACAGGGCACGCTTGGTCAAATGAGCATGTAACGCCATGCTGGGATTGACCCTAGCCCCTCTGGAGCTCAAAGCATCAGCCACTACTGCTAGAGCCAACAGCCAAGCCTACAGCAGGCTCAGCCACCCCATATGTCTCCATCTAGCGGTGGACAGGACACAGAGCGCCACACTGAGTGAGTGCAGATCACAGGCACTGCAATACACACACACTTTCCACCGTTTTCTCCTCCAGCTTACATTTCTCCTGCAGCCCCTCTGCCGGCCTGAGACTTGGCCTTTCTCCTGTACCTTCAAAAGCTGGTGAGCCCTGGGAGGAGAGAGATTACCATCAGGTAGCTACAGAATCTGAACCCACTGAACCCACAGAGCTCTGTTAGAACATCAATGGGAAGGGATATACTCTATCACCCCTTCTCTTGGGTGTGCCTAGATGCCATGGTGAGGGGCCCTGTCATATGATCTTGAGAAGCTAGACAGCCTGTACTCCTACAGAGCTGCTGGGAACCCAAAGGCAAAAAGGGGGAAGACAAACTCTCCTTCCCCACTGTCAAGATCCCAATGAGAGGGCTCTCCCCAACAAGGACTACAGCCCCCTATGCCCGCATTACCTGCTGTAATTGGGCACTGTTCCCTTGTCCAGGTCCTGCAGCGTCAGGGGGTCGACACGAGCACAGTACCACTCCAGCCGCCCCTTGTGCATGGTGTCAGTGACGTGCAGGATCTCCCGACACTTGACGCACAGGGCATAGGGGTCTGACTGCTCCAGGAGGATCAGATTGGTGCGCACATAAAAGGAGTCTCCAGTCACTTTCTTCCCTTCTTCTAAGGCCTCCTTGAGAGGCTGGTACCCTGGCACAAGAGAGACAGAATGAGATTCACCACAGCCAGTGCCCTTCTCCAAGGGACACAGGTAGGAGCAAGGTGGGCAGTCATCACTGGAACTTCTGGGTCTCACATACAGCTGTGCTACATGAACTGGTATTCACAGCCACATGGGCCTTGGTGTGAAGACAAAGCCTGGAACTGAACGAACATGGCGATTCTCCTCTCAGGCAGGGTGTGGGGGTCTTATGTTAGGGAGGGACAGAGCCAAGGACTCGGGTTGCTCTGGGCTGAATGGACAAGGAGGTTGAATTCCCCATCTCACCCTGGAAGGGAAGGGGAGCTTTTACCCCAGTGACAACCATCATTACTCCCAAGACAAGAAGCAGCCACCAGAACTTACCTTGCATGTCAGGCAAGAAGATGAGACCAGCTGGGTCATCCCAGTGCAGCAGGCTTAGGTAAGCTACTTCCCGTGTACAGTTCTCCAGGGACAGCACCTGCCCATTTGGCAAAGTCCCCCTCAGCTGCCAAAGAAAGAAGGATAGGAGGGAGAGGTGGTGACTACAACAGGACACACAGACCAACTTGTGCCATTAGATGATAGGCCTTCCTTCTCCACTTCCCAGCTCCCTCCACCCAGCGCCCCAATACAGTTAAAGGACAAATGAGAGCTTTGGAAGGGACTGAACTCCTCATAATGCAGGGCTTAGCCCAGCCTCTAGCCAGGGGGGAAACCATACGTGACAGCAGGCTACCCTACAGCTGCCTACCACAGAATTTCTTGCACCTTCCTCTGAAGCCTCTGCTGCTGGCCTAGATGGCTCACACCATTCCCCAATGCTCTTCATACTGTGGCTCCCCTCTGACCGTCAAACCTTATAACCCCATGCAGCCCATGGCACTTTGGTCTCTGATGTTCATACATCCATAGAGTTTAAGGCCAGAAGGGACCACCAGAGCATCCTTTCTGACCTCCTGTGTATCACAGGCCACCAGCACCATCCAGCCTGTTCTCCAACTAAGCAGCATCAGGTGCGGTTAATACCCAGATGGGAGACCACTCAGGTACTGAACACTCAAGAGGAGATGTTCTTTCCTCCTAGTCAGTATCCCAGCATGGAGCCATGTTGCTGGAGATGCAGGTCAAAGCTTGTAAAAAGTGGTTTTTCCAAGAGCAGGGCTGTTCATTCAAGTGGCCTGGCCAAACTGCAAGTCAGGTAATTATATTTTGCCAACATAAATACCCCAAGGCACTTCCACCGGAGCAGTTCTTCTCCACATGGGTTGAGGGGAGCGGGAAGTGTGAGGGGGCAGATAGGGGGCAGGGGCCAGGCAGTTTGGGGAGGCACAGCCTTCCCTACCCGGCCCTCCATACAGTTCTGCAACTGCAATGTGGCCCTTGGGCCAAAAAGTTTGCCCACCCCAATCTAAACAGACCTGTATCGATACGCTCACCATCATTATATTATTCAACCATTCATTTCTGTGTGCCACATAGGAAGGGAGTGGCTCCTGGTGAACAAGGAAGACAAAGCGGGGACTCAAGCAGTGCAGAGACCCAGTTGTTTGTGTTGTAATTGTAGCTGACTTGTTTAATAAATGTCTCCTGTCTAAGATGGACTGTGGTTCCATAGAGCATGACAATCTCCAGACTCACCTCTAGGAGCCGGCAGCCCTCGCGCAGTCCGATACTCTCAGCCTCTGAACCTGGCTTCACCCACTGGACATAAATCCCTGTTCTGTTCCCCCCCAGGATGGAGATGTCCCCTCCAAGCCCCCTGTGCTGGGGCACTGGGTTGCTCAGGTGATCCATGCTAGACAGCTGCACCACCAGGGATCTGGTGAGGGAGAAAACAATGGGAAATTCAAGCCTGTTGTCTTTGCAAGGAACTGTGTCCCTCCTCTCATCCTATCAGAAAGCGGCCTTCCAGATAGGGTCATGGTCCCATCTGGGAAAGCCCATAAATGACAGAACAGGGAGACCACCCCAAGACAGGGAGTGGGATCCCCCATTGCCTCAGTGTTCAGGAGATGAAATCCTTCACCTTCCCCAGCACCAAGCCTAATCCCAGGATGAGTCAATGAAAGGAAAGCACCACCTGATGAGCTCCTTCTGGTCAGAGACGGTGGACAAGCAGATCTCCGACTTCACCCTGGTGCATGCACGGCTGGAAAAGGAGGAGAGACCGGCCGATGAAACAGTAGTGGTGACACTCCCTAGAAAAGAGAGAGAGAGTAGAGAGCAAGTCACCACTGATGACTGCATAGATACAGAATCCTGCAGGGGCCCAGCTCAGGGTCTGTCCTACCTGCAGGGTGTTTGGAGTGAGACAGGTAAATTGTGGAAGGAAGGAGGGCTAGAACCTGCACTGGGCTCCTAGGCCAGGACTCTGAGAACAAGCAACTCCTCCCCTCCCCGACCTGCTTCCAGCAACAGGCCAGGGGTTGACAGCAGAACCCAGGTAGCCTGTAACCACCCAGCTACGGAGCTGCAACACTAGGCCGTGCCACAAATCCAGCCAGCCCCGAGATATACAGTGGGACATGCTCTTGAGAGTTACAGCCCATCACCAAGGACCGATTACAACCGGAAGCTGAAGCATTTATCTCTTCCCATTCCTACCCCTCTGACTCTGAATCGAATTCTCCGTCAATAAAACCCTCTATAAATTACATATACCAGACCAGAATATCCTAAAAGCTCCGCAGGAGACAGGCGGGCCCTCCAGAAACTGCTACTGTGGCTGATGGCGGAAGCGTGGGGCAATGGTGCCCCCCAGTGGGCACACAGCCTTGCAGCTCGCTTCATTGGTGGAAGGCACTGGAGCCGGCTCCCTGTCCCCTCTCTCCCTTGTCTCTCCCCTCACGTAGTTCCCAGGAAAGTCCTTCTGGAAAAGTCATGACTGCAGATACCTGTGATGTCCTCCATGCTGCCAAAAGACCCACAGGACAGGCTGGAAGGGACAGAGAAACACAAAGGGGAATCACCAGGCAACAGTGTTTCTAATACCAGTGTCATGATATACACCTGCTGTGCCTGCATGGCTCCCCACAGCAGCTCCCCTGCAGCCTGCGCTCTGCACCTTTTCCCCAGCAGCTCCTGCCCACTGCCAGCACTCCCTCACCCTTCCCACGCTGCGGTCAGGGCTCCAGTCCCATTTCTCCCAGCAGCTTGGGCTTCCTTAGTGGTACCTTCCCACCCTACAGCCAGCACAGCCCCCTCTCCCTGTAACCAGCATGGCTCGCCCCTCTGCCCCCAATCACCGCGCAGCCAGCATGGCCCACCCCTCTGCTTTCCCCCCACCCACACAGTCAGCGCGCCGCGCCCCTCCACTCTCCCCCCGCCCCATACAGCCAGTGCGGCGCACCCCTCCGCTCTCCTCCCGCCCCACACAGCCAGTGCTGCAGGACCCTCCGCCCCACACAGCCAGCAGAGCCCACCCCTCTGCCCTACCCACCCCACACAGTCAGCACGGCCCGCCCCTCCGCTCTCCCCCCACCCAAAATAGCCAGCATGGCTCGCCCCTCCGCCCCCTACCCCCGCGCAGCCAGCATGGCCCACCCCTCCACCCCCTACCCCCACCCCACACAGCCAGCACGGCCTGCCCCTCCGCTCTCCCCCCACCCCAAATAGCCAGCATGGCTCACCCCTCCGCCCCCTACCCCCGCGCAGCCAGCATGGCCCACCCCCTACCCCCACCCCACACAGCCAGCATGGCCTGCCCCTCCACTCTCCCCCAGCCCCAAATAGCCAGCATGGCTTGCCCCTCCCCCCTCTCCCCATGCGGCCAGCATGGTGCACCCCTCAGCTCCCCCCCTGCCCCTCACAGCCAGCGTGGCGCGCCCCTCCGCTCTGCCCCCGCCCCACACAGCCAGTGCTGCACGACCCTCCGCTCTTCCCCACCCCCACCCCCCATGCACAGCCAGCCCCTCCACTCCCCCCACGTGCAGCCAACGCTGCCAACACCCTTCCTCTCAGAGACACTCTCTCCATGAGCCAACAGTGCTCTTGCACCCTTGAATGTTGGTGCTCCTCTCCCCAGCAGCTGCGCTCCTGCATCCTTCCCTCCCTCACAGCCAGCACTCCTGCACCCTGCAATGATTCTCAAATTTTCGGCAGCCAAGGGCATGTTTTCCCAGTCTGTGAAGCATGTGCTGGAGTCCCCAGGACTGCAGTACCTCGGCGCTCCCCTCAGCCATCACTTCTGCGCCTGGCTGTACAGCATCCCTGGCTGCCAGAAGCTGGGACTGAAGTAGCTGCTCTGTTCCCTCAACCGGGGCCCCTGCCTGTGGCAGCACCTGCTGGGGAGGCTGGAACCGAAGCGACCTGTAAGGGATTTCAGTGAGGTACGGAAGGACCAGGACTCCATGTGTTACCTTTTGAAGGGCATGGATCTATCTTCCCGTTGCCGTCGGAGGATGGAGCCGGCACAGGGCGGGAAGGGGAAGGTGGAAAGGCGGTTAATGTCCTTCTCGCTCTCTGGAGCCACCTCCTGAACAGAGCAAGGGAGACACCATCTTGCACCGCACCCACCATCCAGAGCCGCCCTCAGCCCAGTTCCAGCGGCACCCCCATCCTGCTCCTCTTTGTGTGAATCACCTTCGGTTCCCAGCCAGAGCTGCTGGCGCCACAGTCCTGTTCAGTGCCCATTGGTTCTCCGCCCCTGCCCTGTTCCTGGGGGCTCTGCCAGGCCTTGCCACCCCAGGAGACGGGGGAAGGGTCTCAGCAGACATGAGACAAGATGCTGCACCTCACTGAGTCCCCATCCCTTTGCAATCTGCCTGACAAGTGGCGTGATACCAGCCGAGGCCATGGGTAGGTCTGATGGAGGGGGAATGCGCAAGAAATACCCGTCAGGTCCTCATATTCATCCTCCTCTGTAACACAGAAGGGGTGAGCTGTAAAGGCAACGGGCACAAGCAGAGCAAGGACTCTGTGTAATTAACTATGGAACTTGCCACTGCAGGACATTGCCAAGGATTGGGAGTTTCTAAGGATTGGGGTGAAATCCTGGCCCCATTAAAGTCAATGGGAGTTTTACCACTGAGTTCAATGGAGCCTGGATTGCCCGCATAGCTTTTTGTGTGTGACTGAAAATCACATCCACACTGATACTAACTAGGGAACCAGGTTCAAGGGCTACTGATCGCTGTGCCTCAGAGTGAGGAAGAGAGTAGTGAGCACTTAGGGGCACTGGTGGGTGTGAGGAGCTAGTCTGCTCCCCAGGAATGAGCACCCTCTGGACACTACACTGGGAGCTCCTGGGCTCTGCTCCAAGCTTTGATACTGACCCCCTGGGTGACCTCAGGCAAGCCCGCGCCCCTCTGTGCCTTGTGAAACAGGGTCATGCTGATATGGACCCACTCTGCAGACGGGCTGCAGGGTTTAGGGCTAAGGCCCCTTGCTCTTACCATGCTGTGCTGTGTGAGGTCCCCTGGAAAGGTGATGGCGGGGACACCCAGCGTGTCCATGACACCATTCCCTAGGGGGGAGGGGTTATCGCTCAGGCTCCAGGTGCTGCTTAAGTTGGAGCAGAGAGAGTAGGAGGAGGTGCACACCTGAGAGAGAAGGAAGGGACCCAATGAGAAGGTCATTGGTCCCCTCTATGCCCAGGCCCTTTGGAGACCCCTCAACTCCTCCCTTCTTCTCTTCCCATTCCATTCCCTTTCCACTCAGGGTCTCCTCCCCAGCCACCCCTCCCTCAGAGTCCTTTCCTTCTACATCCCCACCCGCTCCTTGTCACTCACCTTGATGCCCACATCCCGGTTGCCTTGGCATTGCTGCAGCTGTGCCTCCAGAGTGCTCTCCACACCCTCCACCTGGCTCAATTTGCTCCGAAGCTCATCTCTCTCCTCCTCCAGGGCCCGAACCCGTTTGCGGTACTGGTCCTTCTCAACCAGGCTCTGGGAGTACTGCAGCTGCACCCTATCTCGGCTCTGGATAGCCTGCAGGGAGAGAGTCAGATCCCAAGGCCAGAAAGGATCATTGTGATGCTCTAGTCTGCCCTCCTTCATAACACAGGTCACAGAACCTTCCCTGGAATAATTCCGGGAGCAGATCTTTTAGAAAAGCAGCCAATCCTGATTGAAAAATTGCCAGCAATGGGGAGAACACTAAGGGTGAGAGGGGAAGAGGTGACTATAGGCCTCAGGCACGCAGAGTTAGCCCCCTCCCGGTAGAGGCTGGAGAGGACTCTGGGGGATCAGGAGTGGAGATTCGGCTCCTCTCCTACTGGGGAAGGGGACTCTGGATGGGAGGACAATTCACCTGATCCCTCTCCTTCTCGATCTCCTCCAGCTGAGATAGCACCGTGTTCATCCGGTGTTTGTACAGATCACAATCTTTCTGCAGAGTCCGGTGCTTCAGCTGCAGGTCCTCCACTTCCTGCAGGTACTGGGGACAGGAATCAGAGCGTCACGTTTACCAGGGGCAAACATCCCCACTCCAGAGGGCCCTGCTCTTCAGCTGTACTGAGGGAGGGGGAAATACCTTATCCCTTAGTTCCTCAGCCCACTGCAGCTCGCTCTGCAGGGAGTGGAGCTTCTGGCACAGCTCTTGCCGTTCATCCTGAGCTTCCTTCCAGTCGTGCTCCAAAATGTCCAGGAGGATCCGCTGGGAGCCTGGCGCCTGGGCCTCGCTCGCTGCCTAGGAGACAAAATAGTTGAGTAGCCTAACCACAGACACCAAGGGATACTTCCAGCTAGGGGCAGCCTCAGGCTCATCTGCTAAGGGGACTGAAAATTGCATGTTGTTATGGTCACCTTTATTACGGCAGCACCCAGCTGAGATCAGGGCCCGCTTGTGCTAAGCACCACCCTGAAGACTTCGTGCCCTAAACAGACCAGGGAAGGATTATTGCAGGAAACTGAGGCACGGAGCGATCAGGTGACTTGCCCACAGTCACACACAAAATCTGTGGCAAAGCCAGGAAATGAACCCAGATCTCCTGAGTCCCAGTCCAGTGCCTTAACAACAAGCCTGACCCCTGAGTACTTAGTGCAAGAGCAGCAGAAGGTCCCTAAAAGTGTGGGGGCCCCCACCGGCACCTGAACTGTGGCCCTGGCCTTTCCCCTTCCCCCTGAGGCCCCATCCCCACACCGTCCCTTCCCTGAGGCCCTGCCTTCACACTGCCCATTCCCCCAAGGCCCTGGTCCCACACTGCCTCTTCCCTCAACCATCCCGCCCACCACTCACTCCTCTCCTCTCCTCCCCCACCATCGCTCTCCCTTACGGCTGGTAAAAAATGGGGGGCCATGGCCCCCTGGCCCTCCCTGTTCAGGTTCCCCTGACTGAGCATAAAGGTCCTGTTACCCCATCTTAGGTGTGAATCTGCAAACCTGGACTGCTAAGGATCCTCCAAGTACCAAACCAGAGACAGGACCCGAGAGAATCTGAGGGTTCGATTTTAGACAGGGACCTTGTTGCTGTTCAGAATTCAGCACAGGTTTAGTTTGCTATTTCAGTATGCCCTGGGGTGTTGGTCCTTCTATCCCATTGTCCTGGGGGCTGTTATTCTGTCATGCTTGGTGCCAGGTCCCCTTTCTAGTCTGGCATCTCTGGCTATAGCCCCGGCTTATTGTTAGACTCTAAAGAAATCTGAGCTTTGTATCTGTTTTCCCCACCATGGAAACAGCTGTATTGAAAACACTCCCAAGTGGAGAAGAGCAGAATCGAGGCTGACTGCCTTCAGCACTGCTCAGTCCCCGAGCGGGACGCAGGGAGGCAACTTCAATGGGCTGAACATCAGAACGAACGACAAAGCTGGTGACGGGCAGAACCTAATGCCCACCTCCATACTGCTGCATGGTGGGGCCAGCTGGTCAGAGGACGCCACAGGGAGCATCCACGCCCACTAGATCAGCCTTGGAAAGGGAGCTGAGTGACTCTGAGGAAGGATTTGAAGGAGGGGAGGGGAGCTGTATTGTACCTCAGAGGAGAGAGGCTGCTCAGGCATACGGGGTGGTGATGGTGAAGCAGCAGAGGAGGGAAAGGAGATGTGGAGACATGGATCAGAGCTGGCAGAGTGTAGGTTGCAAGGGGGATCAAGCTGCATCTCACTCCACACGCTTTCCATGCAGTGTCTACCCAGTAACCCTATTCATCCCTCACCATCTTCTTCCACTTCCACGCCACTCCCTCAGCCCCTCTCCACATGCAACACCCATCACCTCCTCCTTAGCAACATGACCCACCAGAGGCTCAGCACCACCTCCAGTTTCTTCCATCCCTGCCTACAACATAGGGGGTGGGCCTCAGCCCCTCTCTCACTCCAGAGCCCTTCCCTGTTAGGGTGAGACCGTGTCCATGTGGGACAGGGCTCTCAGCCCCCTCCCCACAGGACTGTAATCATGAAGGACAGAGCTCTCAGTCCCACTGACAGTCCAGCCAGGGAGGAGTCAGGGTCACCCAGCCTTCTCTCAGTGGTGGATTAGGGGGGTTGTGGGGCCCTGGGCCAGTGCAAGTGGGGGCCCCTCCCCACCCCTTCTGCCTGCAGTCCCCCCAAATCCTGGTCCATTTCCCCTCCCCTGGCTCTCCTGCCGAGAACTGGGGTCAGGGTGCGGGGAAGCAAGGTAGTGTGTGGTGGGGTTTGTGGGCATCCATTTTTCCAGGGGCCCCATTGGCCCAGTGGCTAATCTGCCACTGCTTCTCTCCCTTTGCTCAGGCTTGTACCTGCAGCATGCTCTGCAGCTCCTGAAGTGATGCCGTCAGCCTCTGGTTCTCGGCCTGCAGCTCAAACACCGTGTCAGGCTGACCCCGTTCCTCTGCCTCTCGCTGGGGCCCAGTGGACTTGTGTTTCTTCAGCAGCCTGCACTCCTCCTCCAGGCTGCTAACTTTACATTTCAGCTGGTCCACCTGGGGCAGGAAGAACACAGACAGCCTCACGCCCACCGCCTCTGCCTTAGGTGCCATGGAGCAAAGCGGGGAGGCTGGCACACAGGGAGGGCTTGGGAGTAATGAGAGCAAGGACTGAGACAACACGATGGGGAGAGCCTTGTACAGCTACAGGATGAGGAGGAGGTCTCTTCCAGCTTAGCTCTCAAGTGAAAGGGGTTTGGTTGGCGAGACAGAGTAGGCTAGGTCTGTACCAAACTGTGAGCCCCATTTTAAGTGACTGCCATTTTGTACTGTAACCCTCATGTTATATTGCAACCTCCAGTGTTCATTAGAGCATCCATTTGGTAGTAGGGGCTTGGCACCTAGTGGAATGACTCTGTGAAGCTAAAACAGAGCAATCTAGCCCTATCAGCTTTCATTGTTTCTCAGTGACTGGCCAGCCCCTGGAGCAATGACCTCTCTGCACAGCAGTGTGAGTGGTGAGGAGGAGCTGGAATTTCCCAGCTAGAGGACTTGGCTGGGAGAGCTGCAGTTTGTTCTGCTGGCCACATGACCAAAGAGAATAGAGGCTATATTTCAGAAAGGGGGTTCTCTGAGCAAGGCCCCATCCATCATCAGAAGACCAGGTTAAGGAGGCAGGAAGGGCTGACTAGTTGAAGGATCATAGAATATCAGGGTTGGAAGGGACCTCAGGAGGTCATCTAGTCCAACCCCCTGCTCAAAGCAGGACCATGCCCCAATTTTTTCCCTGATCCCTAAATGGCCCCGTCAAGGATTGAACTCACAACCCTGGGTTTAAGCAGGCCAATGCTCAAACCACTGAGCTATCCCTCCCGCCGCTGACCATGCTGACCAAACCCAAGACTCACAGACAGGGTGAGATCACAGTTGCGGGTCTGTGTTCCGAATTGTTATTTTCCAAAAATCTGTGACTCTTGAGCATGCTTTGTTAAGAGTGAAGTCTCTGTGGCTAAGAAGTTCCCATGCTAAGCCTGTGTTCCTTGTTTTCCTGCCTTTCTTTTGTTATCTCTGAAGGGGTTAATCAAGAAACCAGAGTTTTCACAGTCAGGTGGGCTCTGGGTGAATGTATCTAAGCAAGGGGGGAGGGGGGAGTTCGGAGGGTGGAGCACTGGTTCTGATGGCTAGGCAGCTGACCTGCAGGATCCTACTGCCCAGGAAAGCTGCCAGACATGGGGTCTGCACCTAGAAGCATGCCAGAGGGTACGTCTACACTACAGTAGAAGACCCCTGCCTGGCCCAAGTCAGCTGACTCAGGCTTGCTGGGGTGGGGCTGTGGAGCTATAAAATTGCAGTGTTCGCATTTGGGCTCGGGCTGGAACCTGGGCTCCGAGAACCCACAAGGTGAGGAGGATCTCAGAGCCCAGGCTTCAGCCTAAGCCTGAATATCTACTGCAATTTTATAGCTTTGCAGCCCAGTCAGCCATGGTTGTTTTATTGCAGTGTAGACATACCCTGAGAGACCCAGAGCTAGGAACTGTGACCAGTCACTACCCAGACCCAGGGAGGTTAGCAGCACATGGAATCCAGTGGCTGGGTCCACTCATCACATCCTGGTGTCCATCCAGAGAGGGGGACTGGGCTAGACTGTGACCATGGGTCTCACCCTACTCTCTGATGGGTATTTGTCCATATTACCAGACCCATAAACAATCCAGCTGCCTGTGCTCAGAAGAGGCCTAGGATTGCTATAGTGGAGGGATGCTGGTCAAGAGTGAGGGACATGGGCAAGAGCTGCGTGGGGATCCCAGAGCCGAAAGAGCAGAGTGTGAGCAGGGACTTGAGGGCCATGGGCAGGACTGCGTATGAGGGCCCAGCCCTAGAACAGCAGGGAGGCAGGCAGCACTGCAGGGAGGGGCATCGGCAGGGCTGCGTGGGAGCCTGGCACTGGAACGACCCAAGGAACAGGTGTTAGCAAGGACAGGCTTGTAAATAAGTGAACTCAAGGTGCAGCCGTCCTATCTCAGCCAGCAGAAGTGGGTGTGTAATTGCTGGAGGTGAAAGGATGGTATCCAGGGCATGTGTCATGAATTCCTTCTCCCTGGCGTCATCTGAGGGGAGAGGAGGTGTGGGGTGGGCTCTCTGCCCCGCACCTCAGTAACACACCCAATGCCAGGCAGTCCAGAGCACCTCGCACACAGAGCCTAGTGCACACACACAGCACTCCCTCCTATAGAGGAATGGATATGGACATTACGTAAGTGGAGAGAATAAATATAACAACAGCCCACACAGAGCAACACCCAGAGAACAGAGAGTGCACACACAGCAACACACAGTACACCACAACACGCATACACAGCGGAGAGTACACGTACACACATGCTGACAGAGCAAGGTACGATACACATGCACACTAAAACACACCACCACGTACCAGTAGGTAACGGAACACACCCATTTTCAATGGAACACTAATGCTCACAAAGAGACATTAAAAATACCACCGCTAGCATACATACACTCATTTATTCCTCCCCTCCCCCCCAACACTCATCCTGCCTGCAGTACCAAGACAGAACGTACACACTCTCCCTTCCACACCCCCTCAAGGGGAACTCCCATCACACCCCAGTCCCTAATCGGCAGCCTAACCCATGCTCAGTAACAAGCACTCCTCTCACCCACTAACTGCCAGGCGCCCACTCTCCCACCCTGCCATACCACCAGCTGCAGGTCCCGGCTCCGCAGCACGGCCAGGTTCTTCTCCTCACACAGCTGTGCATAGCGCATGGCCAGCATGTAGTTCTCATCCTTCAGCCGCAGCAGCTCCATGCTGTTGGAGTCCCACTCCTCCCGCAGCCTCTGGGATCGCTCCTGCACCTTCAGCAGCTCCTGCAGCCGCTGCCCCAGCCGGGTCTGCTCCTCCTCCAGGGCCTGGTTCTTCACCTTTAACTGGTGCTCTCTCACCAAGAGCTCTTTCCTTTGTGCCCTCACCTTCTTCACCTCCAACATAAGGAACTGGGTCAGACCTTCGGGGCCCTCCTCATCTGGAAGAGAGAAAAACAATCAGTTCCTGGGTGCTGAGACAGGGACAGCTACCACCCTGTCTTAGATCTGGGACACAGACTTGTCAGTCACTCTGTACCCCCAAACCAGGGTTCAGGGTGCCAGGGAACCTGGTACACACAGGGCTCTCCACAGGCTGAGATTCAGGGTGCCTGGGTTCCTCACACACACAGGGCTCTCACCGACCCGAGATTCAGGGTACCCAGGTTCCTCACACATGCAGGGCTCTCCCCAACCTGGTGCTCAGGGTGCCCGGGGGTTCCTCTTGTGACCCTGCAGCCCACATTCTTTGCAGTGATATTATTATGATATGATTATGACATAATTATGATGTGTTTTATGCAAGATAAGTCTTGTGAGATGTCATTGGAAAGGTTAGGAGTTGCTGAATATTATTATCCTGTTTGTATGCATGTATCTCTTTTGTATCTGTAGTTATGAATATTGTCTCTGTCTCTGCATTTCCAATATAGTTACACCTGGGGAATGCCCACTAGACAAGAGGTTTTCATTCTAGACATGGGTGGGGAATGGGTCATTAGGAAAACAATAGGCCTTAGGAGAAGCTTATCTCCCACCTGGGAAGCCTTCCTGAGGACTCTACAGAGAGCCTCCGACGACCACATGTCTCTAGACTACATCTTGGGATGTCAGTGTTTTTCCACTGACCAGTCTGGGAACTAAGCTTTGAAACAAAGGGTTCCCGCCATATGCAAAAGCTATATAAGGCGGGGAGTGACACCACCTGGGGTTCTTCACTCCCCATCCAAGAACATAAGAACGGCCATATCAGGTCAGACCAAAGGTCCATCCAGCGCAGTATCCTGTCTGCCAACAGCGGCCAATGCCAGGTGCCCCAGAGGGAGCAAACCTAACAGGCAATGATCAGGTGATCTCTCTTCTGCCATCCATCTCCACCCTCTGACAAACAGAGGCTAGGGACACCATTCTTTACCCATCCTGGCTAATAGCCATGAATGGACTTAACCTCCATGAATTTATCTAGTTCTCTTTTAAACCCTGTTACAGTCCTAGCCTTCACAGCTTCCTCAGGCAAGGAGTTCCACAGGTTGACTGTGCACTGTGTGAAGAACTTCTTTATTTGTTTTAAACCTGCAGCCCATTAATTTCATTTGGTGGCCCCTAGTTCTTATATTATGGGAACAATTAAATAACTTTTCCTTATTCACTTTCTCCACACCACTCATGATTTTATATACCTCTATCATATCTCCCCTTAGTCTTCTGGTAACACCTGGGGAACAAAGACTGAACTGGGGGAAGTGCTGGACCCAGGCTAAAGGGATTTTTAGCCTGTAAATGGAATACCTGGGGATTCCAAGCTGTAAGCAAGTGCAGCTTGCCCCTTAAGAATCTGCAAGCTGATTATATCATCTCTTAGGGTGAGAATCTGCTATTCATATCCAATCTATTTTGTATATTAAGTTTAGTTTGCGTCTTTTGTTTATTTGCTAGGTAATCTGCTTTGATCTGTTTGCTATCACTTATAATTACTTAAAATCTATCTTTTGTAGTTAATAAACTTGTTTTTGCTCTATCTAAACCAGAGTGTAGGAATCACTACTCAGTGGTAAAAGGATATGGCATATTCCTCTCCACAGTGAGGGAGGGGATGAATTTTATGAGCTTACGCTGTGCAGATCCCTGTGCAGTGCAAGACGGAATAATTTGGGGTTTATACTCCAAAAGGGGTGTGTGCCTGAGTAGCTGGGAATAGCTTTCCCCTGCAGGGCCTGGACAGTGAACCTGCTTGTAACTGCAGCTGGTAGTGTCCCTATCTGTATGTATGCTGGTGAAAGTGCAGGCTACACAGAGAGCTTTGCAGCTTTTCACAGCAGTACAATGTAAAAGGGAGCCCAGGCTGGTGGGTCAGGGGGGCTCAGTGGTACCCCAGTTCCAGGTGGCACCCCATGGGGAACCCATCATCCCTCACACACGCAGGGCTCTCCCCAACCCGGGGCTCAGGGTGCCCGGGTTCCTCACACACGCAGGGCTCTCCCCAGGCCAGGGTTCAGGGGGTATGGGTTCCTCACACGCAGGTTTCTCAAAGCCACTGCACAGCTGGGGAGGGAGAAGGGGGCTGCGTCCCTACCCAGGATCATAGAGCAGCGCTGCACTGGCTCCCTCCCTGTCAGCCGGGTAAAGTGCTCTGGGTAATAAAACTCCAGAGATTCTAGGAAGGCTTCGTAGCCTCGCTTTCCTCGACATCGAAGGATGTCCATCAGGTGTCCTAAAAGAGACAGAGCAACACAGGCACTGCTAAACCCATGAGCAACTGGGTGTAATGACATCACTGTACCAAGGAGCAAATTCACCAGTTTCCCCCGTGTTTAAGATCAAGGCAGTAGGGAAGGAGGTGGAAGCGCTGGCTGTGGGGGCAGTTGTTGGAGGAACCAGGGTGGGAGCAGTCACTGGAGGGAAGAGGGCGGGAGCGCTGGCCGTGTTTGGTGTCACTGGAGGGAAAGGGGCAGGGGTGCTGGCTGTGGGAGGGAGTCGCTGTGGAGAACAAGGCAGGAGCTCTGGCTGTGTGTTTGGGGGAATCACTGTGGGGAACGGAGCGGGAGCACTGGCTGTTGGGGGTTCACTGGAGGAAATGGGGCAGGAGCTCTGGCTGTGGGGGGTGAATCACTGTGAGTAATGGGACAGGAGTGCTGGCTGTGGGGGGGGGTCACTGGAGGGAAAGTGGCGGGAGCGCTGGCTGTGGGGGGTCACTGGAGGGAAAGTGGTGGGAGCGCTGGCTGTGGGGGGGAGTTGCTGTAGGGAACAGGATGGGAGCGCTGGCTGTGGGTGGGTCACTGGAGGGAAAGGGGCAGGGGTGCTGGCTGTGGGGAGGGAGTCGCTGTGGAGAACAAGGCAGGAGCTCTGGCTGTGTGTGGGGGGGAATCACTGTGGGGAACGGGGCGGGAGTGCTGGCTGTGGGGGGGAGTCACTGTAGACTATGGAGCGGGAGCACTAGCTGTGTGGGGGTCGCTGGAGGAAATGGGGTGGGAGTACTGCCTGTGGGGGGCGGGGGAGGTCTCTGGAGGAAATGGGGTGGGTGTACTGCCTGTGGGGGGCGGGGGAGGTCTCTGGAGGAAATGGGGCGGGAGTACTGCCTGGGGAGGCGGGGGGGAAGTTGCTGTCAAGAACACGGCGGGAGCGCTGGCTGTGAGGGGGAATCCCTGTGGGGAACGGTGCAGGAGCACTGGTTGGGGGAGTCGTTGTAAGGAACGGGGCGGGAGCGCTGGCTGGGGGAGGGGAGTCACTGTAGGGAATGAGGTGGAAGTTCTGGCTGTGGGAGGGAGTTGCTGTAGGGAACAGGGCGAGAGTGCTGGCTGTGTGGGGGTTGCTGTAGGGAATGGGGTGGGAGTGGTGGCTGTGTGGGGGGTTCACTGTGGGGAACAAGGCGGGAAGTGTGGCTGTGTGGGGAGTCACTGTAGGGGGAGTTGCTGTAGGGAACGGGGCGGGAGCACTGGTTGTGGGGGTTACTGGAGGGAACAGGGTGGGAGCGCTGGTTGGGGGGGGGAGTCGCTGTGGAGAACGGAGTGGAAACCCTGACTGTGGGGGTGGGAAATCACTGTGGGGAACGGGACAGGAGTGCTGGCCAGGGGTCGCTGTAGGGAACGGGGCAGGAGCGCTGGATGTGGGGGGTGTCGCTGGAGGAAATGGGGCAGGGGCAGGAGTTCTGGCTGGAGGGAATGGGGCGGGAACGCTGGCTGAGGGTGTCGCTAGAGGG
Source organism: Lepidochelys kempii (assembly GCF_965140285.1). Classification (NCBI taxonomy): domain Eukaryota; kingdom Metazoa; phylum Chordata; order Testudines; family Cheloniidae; genus Lepidochelys; species Lepidochelys kempii. Next base: position 258,319,649 of record NC_136380.1, read on the forward strand.
AATGGGGTGGGAGCACTGGCTGTGGAGGGGAGTCGCTGTAGGGAACAGGGCAGGAGCCCTGGCTGGGGAGGGGAGGGGGGGAAACCACTGTGTGGGAGCGGTGGCTGAAGGGGTCACTGTAGGGAACGAAGTGGGAGTTCTGGCTGTGGAAGGGACTCTGCAGAGAACAGGGAGGGAGTGCTGGCTGTGGGGGTAATCGCTGTGGGGAATGGGGTGGGAGCACTGGCCGTGCAGGGGGAAGTCGCTGGAGGGAACGGGGTGGGAGCGCTGGCTGTGGGGTGGGATAGTCACTGTAGGGAATAAGAATGGGGGAGCACTGAGGGTGGTATTTTCACTGCGTGGCAGGGGTGTCCTGGGGAAAGAAGGACTCCACACACCCACTGTGACAGACTGCTTTCTCCTACCTGTGCGATTGCTCTTGTATGGGAACCTGCATGAGTTCAGCACCTCCTCCTCATCCTGCTCATCTATCACACGGCACTGGCGCAGGTAGGGCGTCAGCTTTGCTGGGTTCAAGGACCGGGTCAGCTGGTGCCGCACACTCTCAATCTTCTCCCACAACACCTCCTCCTCCTCCTCTGTGGGGCTGTCAGCCTGTCCTGGTGCATCCTCAGAGCCTGGGAAGTGGGAGGCAGAACTTGTGTTGTGACAGTGGAGAGTCACAGACATGGAGCGGCACTAGGGGTCAGCTCTCCAGGCCCAAATGGCAGATCAATCATCTTAAATACCAGAACTGTCCAGAAGGATCAATAGGTGCCCACCCACCTGGGGCATCAGAAATGGAGGGTGAAAGAGAGGCCACTCAAGACATCTGTCACTTTAGGCAAAGCTCACCACCTCCGTCTGCAGCTCCCAGGGTGAGAATGGAATCATCCTTTGCTAAACTGGGGTCTAAACGATACCAAACTGCACAGCAAGGGTGTCAACTTGAGAATTCAGTAGGAGTTAATCCAGCAAGGACAAGGCTAATTATCTCGAGCCTGTTGCACTTGGGGTAATTAGAACACGAAGCACCTGCAGTCTTCCTATCGGCTAGAAGTCCCCCGGGGGAAACATTGTTGCAACTAATATTCTATTCTGAATCTGTGATTAATTTATTTGTCTGGAGACAGAATTGTGCAGAAGGGGAATTTAACATCAGCCCCTGAAGGGTGCGCCGGCTCCTAAACTGGTCTGCGGAGCTGGCACTGGGCATAAGCAGACTAAACAATTGCTTATGGCCCTGAGCAGCTCCAGGGGGCCTCCTACTCCCTTTTTATTATAAGAATTTGCCTTCTTTTGTATTATGTGGGTGGGGGCTCAAAAATATTCCTGCTTAGGGCCCGCAGTGAGCAAGCATTGGCACTGCTGGTTTGGCTGCTAGCTTGAACTCTGCTTCCTGGAAATTGATTTGAGAGTTTGAATTACCCACTCATTAAAGAAATCCAAGCAGGGGCCCTGTGACCGTTCAATACACAACCAGTTTCCTGACAGGCAGTCTCAGCAGAAAGACCAAGGCTAGTTCTGGAGGCTGAATTCCCTTTCCCCACCTCCCCCATGGCCCCCTCCAGGCAGGGCTGAGCTGAACTGCTCCAGGTGGCGGGCAGCTTGGTGTCTATAAAAGTGTTGTCTAGTCTGAGTGAACAATGGAGACTGAATTTCCTTTTCCCATCCATCTCCTCCCCCCTCACAAGTACACAAGCAGACCTGGGGGAGGAGGGTCTTCCCCAATGCACAAATAGCAAACTGCAGCTCCATAGGCTGGAACAAGGTGCCTCCAGGGCAGGGCTGTGATGATGCCCTAAGAAAACTCCATGAATCACAGAAAACAGCCAGCCAACAGAGCCATTAAATCATCCAGCACCCCCTCACCCCTGCCAATGCATGTTTGTCCTGGTGCAGGTCCATTTGCTAGTGGTTTGTGCAGTCTGCCTTTAAAAGTCCTAAATGATGAAGATTTCACACACACCCTCCCCCTGTACACACACGCACACAATTGTACTGGTATAAGAACACCACACACTAACATCTCCCTTCACCAGACACTTGCCCATGGCTGTCAGGGCTCTTTTACCTGTCATGCCAAAAGGACACAGCCAGAGCTAACCGCTGGATCAAACTTCTGCTCCCGCAAATTCCCCTCTGCCTTCCCAATCTGAGCAGCAAGAGTCCCTGTGTCTCAGTAGTCTCCTTTCCAAGTGTCTAATCTGGGCTGGGAATGGAGTATGGGTGGGATCTGGGACTCAGCCATACTCCTGCTCTGGTTGGCTGACCCTAATTTCTGTCACACAGCAAGAATCTAGTCTGGATTGTATTCCCCCTCAGCAGGTTTCTGATTGTATCAGAATCCCAGCAGGCGTGTCCCAGGCCCTTCCTATCCCTGTCTCTTTCACAGTCTCTTATTCACCTGATCTTACAGTGTGCAGAGCAACAAACTCTAAGCATGTGAACAGTGTCTAGTCACAACCTATCCCCCCTCCCAACTTTACAAACTGATACAGTGTTAATAAGACAAACTCACCCCTCATCCTGGTAAAAGGGACCTCGGCCCCCTAGCAGACAGCTGCTTGGGCCCAGCCCTGATAGGAAGACAGCGTGCCCTGGAGGTCGACAAGCGTGTGTACAAGTGAGGGGAGCCCCAGCACTGAAAACTGCTGGCCCCCTTCTGTTTGAGCCAGGGGGGCTCTTAGCACCAGTCCCTCAGCAGATGGCCAATGCCACAGTACCAGCTAAGGAGAGCAATCGCTCAGGTAGCAGGGTCCCAAACCACTGGAGCCAGCTGCTTCTCACCTCTCTCTCTGCTTCCTGCCTTTCTCTCCTTCTCCCTCTCTCTCTCACCGCCCCCCACACACACCTAGCATGACCAGGCAACAGTGGCGAGGCAGATTTCCTTTTCAGGAATGCAAGAAGGCCTGAGCAAAAACAAGTGCTGACACCCCTGCTTCCTGCCCAGGAATGCGAGTTGTGAATTCCTTTCTGAAGAAGAATCCAGCCGGGTGGGCAGGGATGGGGGTGTAAGTCTGACCTCTGGGCTGGAGAGAGAGAGAGCACTTCCAGCTCAGGGCTCCCTTTCCTCTGGAGCCAGGCAGCTGCATGGTTGCTGACCTGCCCTCCCTCCACAACGCCTCTCAGTGCTCTTCACCTGGCCAGCCACCCCAACGGCTCTCTGGCAGGATGTGGATTGCTTGGTCGCATGCCTCTACCTCCTGTCCTGGCACACACGTCACTTGACATTCCTGTCAAGTCTGGGTGTTCACGCTTTATGGTGGCAAAGGCCATGCTGGCAGCTTCCCAGGAGCCTGTGGGCTGCACCTGATTTGCACAAACAGTAGCATTCCCTTGGCAGAGAGAGATTGAGGCAGTGCTCAGTGTCAGGGTGCAGCAGCTATCAGCTCTGACCAGATCCTGGGGTCACTGGGAGATGGAGAGGGGCTGTATTTTAGAACTCAGTATGTTGCATGGTGCGCATCCAAGCCATGGAGCCAGACGGACCCCATTCAGCAGTGGCTAGAAAGCCCCCTGCCACTGCCAGAGCTGAAGGGGCCTCAGAAGCCTGGCCTACCAAGGGAGTGGCTGAGTCCAGGCATCTCTCTGATGCTTCCTAAGGTCAATGAGTTACAGCCGCTCAGTGGGTGGTGAGCAAACTGCATTCTCAGAATTATTAACCACATCTGGGCAAACACACATCATCTCCAAGAGGTGCTGCCCAAAGGGTGCCCGGGGCCAGTCACTGAAGATGTTGCTCTCATATCTGAACAAAAGCAGCCTTTTTCTTGTCCTGAGGAATCTCTGTAACATTTCCAAGCAGCATCCATAGAGCTGTGGGTGGGGTAATGCCCTGCACTGCTATATAAGGGCTTGTCACCGCCTTGAAATTAGGTGAAGGTTGACCTCCCTGTGATTCCTAGTCCTGGTCTCCGGTACCACGCAGCCTGGCAGGGGAGGACAATAGGGTGAAGGCTTGTTGCCCTAGAGATGCTATGTAGGAGAGGGCTGGGTTCAATCCCTCCTGGTGCTTCCCTTCTAGGACTGATGCTTTTCTGCATCTGTCTGGCAGCCCCACTGATCATTGGTTTCTTCCCCCTTGCCTTCTCTCCTCCTCTTTTCATTCAAACCCAAGAGTCAGAGCCTGGAATCTGGCCACGCTGCAGGCAGTTCAGGACCCAAAGGGGGATGGCAAAGGTGACTTAAGCCACCGTTATGCTCCCCTGATCCCTGAGCTAGCTAGGGGTCAGTTTAGCCAACTGTGTAACTTGGAGCAGCCTCAGGGCTGCTTTACGTCCCTCCAGCTGCAGTGGCCCCAGGGGCTGTTGTGCCAAGTGGAGACTGCAGAGCACAAAGTGTTCCTGCCATTCAAGGGTGGAGATTGGGAAGGCATTGCCCCCCTCCCCTCCCCCCCAAAACAACTGTATACATTGATAGTGATGGGGCACAATTTAAAGGTTCGTCTGCCCCTCAAACAGCACATCACCACCCCTCGCCTCAGGCAGACCCCTCCCTGACTCTCCGTCTCCTCCTGGAAAGCAGCAGCCCCTCCCCGCAGCCCCCAGCTGTTGCTCCTGCCTCGCTCTGCGGGGCGCAGCTCACACAGCCAGCTTGCAGCTCGCCTGGCCGCTGTGGTCACTTGACTGGCTCGGCTCTGCCAGCTGCCGTGCAGGGAGGGGGCCTGGCAGCACCATGTGACCGAGCGGGGCCGGCTCTGAGTCAACAGGAAACCCAGACACAGGAGTGGGGCAGCCCCAGCCCCACCCCGAACCCCTGGGTGGTTTCCAGCTGAGGATTCCAAGATGCCCCTCCCCCGTCTGGTGTCTCCTGTGCATTAGCCACCCCATGGCCCTGATTAAATCCTCCCTGCCCTGCCCCCCCAAATATAGAAGTCAAACTATGCCTATTCTGCCATTCCCCCTCTCACCACCAAGACACCCCTGTGCCAGGAGGAGCCAGAAGCAAGTGGCACAGAGGGTGGGGTCCCCCAACCAGTGCAAAGGGAATCCCTATCTGCCCTGCTACCAAAGCTTCCTACCCCCTTGCTTTGCTGGAGCAGGGCAAAGGAATGGACTGAGGACCAGTGATCTGTCCCATAATGGGGAGAAAATACCCTATTTTTCCACAGAGGCACAAAATAGGAGAAACGGTGCGAGGGAACCTTGGCCCCTCTTTCATGAGATCAGATGGCCCCATCGACCGTTCCCATGGATGGAGTGGCAAAGGAGGGGGTGCACCCTCTATGCAGTGCCCTGCAAGGAGTGGGTGGGAGCAAGACCAGAGAAGCTGCAGCTACCTGGATCCCCTCCCAAGGAAGAGGGTGTGACGCCTCCTCCAGCATTTAGGCTGGAGCAGCAGCTGTTGGGTTTGACTCTGGTTCTCTGTCTTGGCGAGGGTAGCATTCCTCCGTTTGTCCCCATGCAGCTTCTCAGCTCAGCTATGCAGGCTGGTCTTGGGAAGAGAGGCTTAGCCGCTAGCAAACAGGCCCTATGCCTTTGGTGCTGCATTATTTTCAAGGTCAAGCGCATCGCAGACACGAGGATGAGATAAAACGATTGAGTCAAATGCTTCATTTGTAAGACTTGATTTATCACCCGTGTTCTTAAATATTCCTCTGCTAACCAGACTTGGCAGCGATGCCTGGCCTCCGTGCTGCTGGAAATCCTGAGAGGCCTGGTTTATTTCTGATGCTGTGCAAGCAACACAGTATTTGCGCTGCAGCCACCACGCTCTGGTTAATGCAGGAAGAGTTAACTTGTCTCTGACTCATTCTCACTCAGTGGGGCCAAACACCCCGTCTTCCCAGAGACAGTCACCGCCTGGCTACTGCACTGTGAGGTGGGAGAACTTAACCCGTAGACTCCAGTCGGCATTCAATGCCGGTATCACTCCGCTGCCTCCGGTCAGAGGAATCAATTCACCAGTTGCACATGAATGATCAGAAGCAAGTACCTGCAGTGCTGGCTGCTCTGAACTGAGACTGACTCATGCAGAGAAAGTTCTTGCTGCTAGTTACTCTGCTGGAGCCAGCCAGAGTCAGCCTCTCTCTCTGTTTAATGAAAAGATTTTCTGAGAGGGATGTCCTGGACCTCAGGCAGCCATTTACACGGCACAACGTGGATGTCAGACACTACCATTCCAAACTGGTAGCACTGCTCACCTGCTTCCCACTCACTCGCGCTGGTGGACGTGACTGCACAAGGCACAGAGGATCAAGCCGAGTCTATTTTTCAGAAACAAATGACAGTATAAACACTTCCAGCAGGAAGAACTCTTACCATGATAGGTTTCAGAGTAGCAGCCGTGTTAGTCTGTATCCGCAAAAAGAAAAGGAGGACTTGTGGCACCTTAGAGACTAACCAATTTATTTGAGCATAAGCTTTCGTGAGCTACAGGTCACTTCATCGGATGCATTCTATGAAGTGAGCTGTAGCTCACGAAAGCTTATGCTCAAATAAATTGGTTAGTCTCTAAGGTGCCACAAGTCCTCCTTTTCTTCTTACCATGATGTTTGCCTCATTTGAGGATCTGGTTTTGTTTAGATGGGAAAACAAATGAATAGATTCATAGCTTTGTAGGTTCCAAGGCCAACAGGGACCATTGTGATCATCTAGTCTGACCTCCTGAATAACACAGGCCAGAGAACTTCTCCCAAAATAATTCCTAGAGCAGATCTTTTAGAAAAGAATCCAGTCTTGATTTAAAAATTGCCAGTGATGGAGAATCCACATAATCCTTGGTAAATTTGCCCACTGATTAATTATTTTCACTGTTAAAAATTGTCACCTTATTTCCAGTCTGAATTTGTCTAGATTCAATTTACAGTCATTGGATCATATTATACCTTTCTCTGCTAGGCTGAAGAGCCCATTATCAAATATTTATTCCCCATGCAGATACTTACAGCCTATAAACAAGTCACCCCTTAACTATCTCTTTGTTAAGAAAAAAGATTGAGCTCCTTGCATCTATCACTACAAGGCATGTTTTCTAAGTCTTTAATCATTCTCACGGCTCTTCTCTGAACCCTCTCCAATTACCAACATCCTTCAGTTCTGGTGCCCATAATTCAAGGATACAGTATTCCAGCAGCTGTCGCACCAGTGCTAAATACAAAATAATCTCTTTACTCCCTCCCAAGATCCCCTTGTTCATGCATCTAAGAATTGCTTTAGCCCTTTTGGCCACAGCATCACACTGGGAGCTCATGTGCAGCTGATTCTTCACCATGACTCCCAAATCTTTTTCAGACTCACTGCTTCCCAGGATACAGTCCCTTCATCCTGTAAGAGTGGCCTATATTCTTTGTTCCTAAATGTATACATTTATACTTAACCATATTAAAATGCATATTGTTTGCTTGCACCCAGTTTACTGAGTGATACAGATCACTCTGTATCAGTGACCTGTACTCTTCATTACTTCCTACTCTCCCAATTTTTGTACCATCTACAAATCTGAGCAGTGATGATTTTGTGTTTCCTTCCAGGTCATTGATAAAAATGTAAATAGCGTAGGGCCAAGAACCAATCCCTGCAGGACCCCATTAGAAACATACCCATTCGATGATGAATCCCCATTTACAATTACATTTTGAGACCTATCAGTTAGCCAGTTTTTAATCCATTTAATATGTGCCATGTTAATTTTATATTGTTCTAGTTTTTTAATCAAAATGTTGTGTGATACCCAGTGAAATGCCTTACAAAAGTCTATTACGTCAACACTATTACTTTTACCAACCAAACTTGAAATCTTATCAAAAAAATATATCAAGACAGTTTGACCAGATATATTTTCCAAAAACCCATGTGTGGCACTCTGTACGCCTAAACAACACCCTGTGACGCCCATAGTCATTATTCAAATATGGCTGTGATATTTCATACAAAGCATGCCATGTAAGGCATCCTATGAAAGGTCATGATCTGAAACCCACTGTACTGTCCAAATATGTCTATCATTAGTGTGTATAAAGTTGTGAGATTGTGCTGTATGGTTGTTACTGAAATATGCTGTAAATTTGCTTGTAGCATGTGTCGGATCCCTTCCCAGGTGGGTGTTGACCACCCATTAATCAACTTTGTGACAAAATTAGGCAAGCACCACACACCAGGAACTGCTTGTTCACTGTGACTCAGCAAAGCCCACCAGGACATGCCTGGGCTAGCATCTGCCAGGCACATGGGCCAAGGGTATAAAATAAAGGACAGCTGCAGCAGGCCAGGGCCTTTTTCCTCTACCACCTACACTGGAAACAACCAGAACACCAAGAAGACAAAGATCATCTGAGGAGACTAGTCCAGACCTCAGGAAGGAAGTCTGCATTAAGGCCTGTAGCATACAGTAGGGTGAGAATAGTGCTTGATTCAAATCCTGTTTAGTTTATAGAATATAGATTGGAAGCTTATTTTTATTTTCTTTGGTGACCATCTCTGTCCTTTCATGCCTACCACTTAGAACCACTTAAAATCTACTTAAAACAGTGTATTTTGCTTGAAGTTCTTGGGAAATTTCAGCTCAGGAACAAAAGCTGCTGCATGTCTTCTCCACATCGAGGGAGGGGCAGACTGGGTTATAAACTTACATTAGTCAGGCTTCTGATCATGGCAAAATGGTAGAGCTCTGGGGTCCTAGGCTGGGAAGCTGTGGGGAATTGGCTGAAGCTGGTCTGTTGTTGGTTCATGACAAGCATTCATTTAATTCAGCTGGGAGTATCCCTGCCTGTGGATGTCTGTGTAAGTGAGGTATGGGGAGAGGTTTGCAGCTTGTCACACGTTACAGGGTAAGAGGGAGTCCACTTTGGTAAGCCAGAGGGCTCAGCAGTACCCCAGTTCCAGGTTGCACCCTGGGGAACCCATCACACCATGTTGACTGGCATTAATTATATTACCCTCCTTTAATTCTTTATTGAGTCCTGTATTAACCACTCCATTATCTTGCCCAGGCTCAATGTCAGACTGACAGCCCTATAATTACCAGGTCATCCCATTTTCCCTTTTTTAATATTGGCACAACGTTCGCTTTCTTCCAGTTTTCTGGAACTTCCTCAGAGTTCCAACACTCATTGAAAATCATCATTAATGGTCCAGTGAGCTCCTCAGCCAACTCTTTAAAAACTCCTGGAGACAAGTTATCTTGACCTGCTGATTTTAAAACGTCTAACTTTAGTAGCCACTGTTTAATATCCTCCCAAGCTACCAGTAGAATGGAAGGAGTGTTGTCTTCATGATATGATTACATCATCTGTTTTTCTCAAACATGGAACAGAAATATTTATTGAACACGTCTGCCTTTTCTGCATTAATGTTGATAATTCTAGCATTTCCATCTAATGACCAGTACCATTACTAGGATTCCTTTTGTTCACAATATACTTTAAAAACTCCTCCATATTTTTCTTAACTCTGCAGCCATAGATTTCTCCTTATGGCCCTTTGCTTCCCTTATCAATTTTTTACAATTCTTAGCTTCTGATCTATATCTATAAACTCTGGAGCTCATCACATTCAAACTAGAGAGTATGTATGAAGGAATCAGATCTGGAATGTATACTATGTCATTCTAAAGCCATTCCTACCCCACTGATGAATCCATGAGAATGGGAATTAGACCATAAATCTCCTCAGATAGATATCCTAACCCAACCCTGCTTCTGAACTGTCTTAATATGCTTAAAATGCTCTTAGCCCTTTGGTTGCTTTTCAATCAATACTCAAACAAAGTACATTCGCTGCAAACAAAAAACAAACCAGCACACTTGTCCAGTTTTTTATTATTAACATTTAGTAGCCATGCTTGGCCTCTTAAACATGTATAGTGAGATTTCACTCAACTTAAAATCACTAGAAATGACATATTATAGGAGTTGTAATGATGCTCACTTTGTAATATGGTAACAGTGTATTAAATAGAAAGATCTGATGACTATATTGCTGTATGTCTCTTTAAACAAAAGCTAATGATTGTGTTTCCGATATTTACCCGGCAAGGATCTGTGAACTTGTTCAAACTTCCTAAATAAACAGTTATTAAAAATGACACAAATGCTTTTATCACTGTAAAACTTCCTCTCTCTCTCTCTCTCACTCACACATAAGCTAAGGCCTCTACCTCTCAACCCATTTTAGAGTATATTTGGAGTCTATGGCCATGTCTACACTGCCACTTATGTCGGCAAAGTTTGTCACCCAGGGGACATGAGGGAAAAAAAAAACCCACACCCCCTGAACGACATAAGTTTCACCAGCATAAATGGTAGTGTGGACCGCGTTATGTCAGCGCCAGAGCTTCTCCCGCCTCCATAGTTACCACCGCTCATTGGAGGTAGTTTAATTATGTCGATGGGAGACTTCTCTCCTGTTGGCATAGAGCAGCTACACGAGAGATCTTACAGTGGTGCCGCTGCATTGATACAGCTGTGCAGCGCTAAGATCTCTAGTATAGACATAGCCTATGTCTCGCTTTATAAAGATACTATAAAAGTACTTCATCCTCTGCAAAAAAAAAAAGAAAAAAGGGGTCACATATAGCCAAATACTGACCACACAGCAAGTCCACCAACTTCAGTGGAGTTGCACCTGCTTACTCCAGGTCTGAATTTGACCCATAGTCTTTACAAATTTGAAGCCAAATTCAACCCAGAATCAATGGAGTTACTCCCAATTTTTAGTGGGAGCAAATTTGGCCCAGTTTCAAAAGAGAAAAGAAACAAATGATTGAATAAATTAACACTGAATTCAGACTCTCTTTCCAGATCTCCTGAGTCCCAATTCAGAAACAAAGAAACTGTGGAGTAAAGTAGGCAGAGTTGGTAGAGAAGCCTACAGTTAAGGCTGCCCAACACTTTCCATGATAAGACCCTGTTTTCAATTGCTCATAACTAAGGCTATGATTTTTTCCACAGAGGTCGTGGAAGTCATGGAATCCCCAGAGTTCCCAGCCACCATGGACAGCAGGGCCGCAGCTCCTGGCTGCAGCAGGGGGCGACAGCCCCCTGCAGCTGAGTTGCCGTGGTGGCCCCCCTGCCACCCCCTGCAGCTCTCAGCCGACACAGGCCATGGCTCCTGGCCGCAGCAAGGCCCCCCTGCAGCTCCCAGTCAATGAGAGCGGCAGGGGCCCCCCAGAGCTCCCAGCTGCCTCGAGGGTATCCCAGAGTTCTGAGCTGCTGCAGGGGCCAGGGGTTCCCTGGAATTCCAAGCTGCCGCAGGGGCTGGGATTCTTCAAAGCTCCCAGCCGACACAGATGGCAGGGGTACCCTGAGCTCCAGGCCGGTGAACCCTGGAGCTCCAAGCCATCACACGTGGTGGGGGGCCCCAGAGCTTGGAGCAGCCCCCACAGCTGCCCAACCTCTGCAGGTGGTGTGCGACCCCACAGCTGGGCTCCCCATTTTGTCAGGGATATTTAGTAAAAGTCAGAGACAGGCCACGAGTTTCCGTGAATTTTTGTTTACTGCCCGTGACCTGTCCATGACTTTTACTAAAAATATCCATGACAGAAATCTTAGTCTTACTCATAACTTTACCAAACTTTAACCGTTTGGGCTGAAAATTTTCCACACTGGGGCGTATGCATTAGGCTGAATATTCTGGGAAAGTTTCAGCTCAAACAGCTCAGCCCTTTCCAAAAATGAAGTCAGGGGAAAATACATTGTTTTGCCATGTTAAAAAAAAAAAATCCTTACAACCATCTAGATGAGAAGCTCTAGCACCTCCAAGCTTTGGACCACAAACTTGAAATTTAGCGGGGAGTTTTTCTGGTATGAGAGATGCGCCTTTCGCTGTCCCTGTGAAAACTCCGCCACACTGGGCCAATTTATCAGCATTGGAAAAATCTCAGTTTGCACATGCTCAGTGGAGACTTCAGTTTTACTAGCTAGGTTCTCTGAAGATTCCATCCTCGCAGAGCACGCTCCATTGCCTCACAGCTTTCCCATGACCAGCAGACTGCCCATGTGCCATCCACACAGAGCAATGGAGCATGCGTCATCCATTCACATCTCCCACCTGTGACAGGATTGCACATGCACGGTCATCACAGAGCAACTAAGCAATGTTCTATCCATCCTGGGGCTGAGCAGGACTTTCCTTGAAATAACTCCTCCTAGCTGCCAGGGACTGCTGTGGTAATCTCCCCTATGCACTCAGTGCTCCCCTGTTGCCCAGGCAGCATGGAAGGGAAGAAGTGTGGGGTGGTCAGGGTGGGAGGAGGGAAGGGTTAAGAAGCAGGACCCTAGAGAGGAGAAGGAACAGGGGGCACGAACCAGGGGGGTTGCAGAAGAGGGGAAGATGGGGGCAGGAGCTGGGGAGAAGGAGATAGGAGCAGAAAGGGACAAGAAGAGGTGGGGGGGAGGAAGGTCTGTAACCACTAGAGAAAATTTCCCTACAGAATCTGGAATAGAACCTAGCATTCCTGAATCTCCGCATTCTCTAGTGTGCGGCAAACAGCTGTGAAAACTACTGGCAGAGTGTTTGTCTCCACACTCAGAGGCACGGACTTTCTCATTTCTTCAGGGGTGCTCGACACCCCCCTCCTCTGCCCCAGGCCCCGCCCGCACCCTACTCCTTCCCCCAAAGCCCCACCCTACCCCACCTCTTCCCTGCCCCATTCTGCCCCCTCCCCAAAGCAAGCTCCACCCTCACTCCACCTCTTCCTGCCCTCACTCCTCCCCTTTCCCAGCCAGTGCCTTCTGCTGAATAGCAGATCAGCAGCAGGTGGGAGGTGCTGGGGGAGGGGGAGGAGCTGATCAGTAGTGCGTGCCAGTGAGTGGTGAGTTGGCACCTATGTCCATGCTCTTCTAGTAGCAGGTCCATGTAGAAGATAACAGCTGTCCACTGCTACCGGTTACTCCATTAGCTCACATGGAAGATGACTGTGCTGTGGATCTAAAGATCCCACCCCTGCAGATGACCGGTGTGTGGCGTCAGCATGGTTCAAGGTGCTGAAATTTTTGGGTTTTAAATTTTTGTAAGATTTTGTTACAAAATTAGGAAGTTATATCTAAAAAATTCTGGGAAGAAAACATGAAGGTTGCAAAGTCAAGCACTCCAACACTAGGAAATAGCAGAATTGAAGATGCCCATGAAACCTTCGTTTGGCCCCTTTGTGTTATGCATTATGAAACAGTCTTTAATTACATGATTACATACTGTTTTTTCCATAAGAGCCCTGTCTTACTCAGTTTTACAGGATGGATGGTGCTCCAAGGATGAATCAGGGCTGTGTAGTGAAGGAGGCTGTTGTCTATAGGAGCCCTGCCTCATTTGCTGAGTGGGTTGGAAGGTGTGTATTGAAAGAGGCAGGGGCTGCAGGAAGAGGCAGGATAGTCTCATAGCTAAAGCAGCTGAGTGACATCCTGGGGAGATGGATTATCTCCCTGCTTTTGCCTCTGAGTTCCTGTGAGACATGGGGTGAGTCACATAAACTAACATTTTCCCAGGTAGCCGCTGTGTGTTCCTCATTTTCTGGGCACCCAACTTGGAACACCTGGGTCTGATTTGCAGAAGTGCTGGGCACTCACAGAAGTCAAGGGGAGTTCCTCTCTGAATAAAGTGCTGTACACGCAAAGTACCCTGAACAGGCCTACCGACAGGAATTCTGGGCCCCAGGGCCAGGGTTATCCTTGGGTGGGCAGGGCCCGGGGTGGAAGTGATGACTCAGTCACTTCCAGGCCACCCCATGCCAGCCCATAGGGCCCCCCAAAGTGCAGTTCCCGGGCCAGTCACCCAAGCCTAGGAGCCCTGCGGCCTGCCCAGGTGATTTAAAAGGGCCCAGGGCTCCCGGCTGCTGATACTGCGGCAGCAGCCTGGGCAATTGCCCCCTCCCTCCATCAGCAGGCCTGACCTGGAATGATCAGGCCCTAGGCATTTCAAATTGGGCACCCAAAATGAATTGACATGACCATTTTGGCTTAAGCCTCCATGCCTCAGTTCCCCCGTGTGCAAAACAAGGCTAATAATACCACCTCATAGGGGTACTGTATAATTAGTACTTTACAGACCTGAATGAACTTAAGGCACAGATCCACAAATGGACCGGCGCTGCAGTGCCGAGGATGGCGGTGCCCAACTTTTAGGCACCTAGAAAATCCCAGGAACAACACGGTGATCCACAAAGCCTGAGTTAAGCGCCAGGGCTCTTCTGCAATGAATGGGGAGAGCCAGGTGCCTAGAACATGATCCACAAAAAAGTCAGTGAGTTAGAGGGGGAGCTGCCCAAGCGAGCCAACAGGAGATGCCAAGGAGAGGGGTGTGTGCTAAACCCCACCCCTCTCCTGGAGATAGGCACCTGAATCCAGGCTGTGTGGAGATGCCCCGCTCTGCTTAGCGATCCGTAAGTGGGAACCTGCCACCTGGAGTCAGGTGGTGTAGGTACCTAAGCGGTTTCTTGAAGGAATGGGTTCGGTGCCTACCTTGCACTACACAAAATGGCCCAGAGAAGGAAGCGATGCTGGTGCCAGTGCCCACCTTACAACTTTTAGCTGAGTGGGTAGAGCACTCATCTGGGATGGGGAAGACCCAAGTTCCCCCTCTGCCTGATTGTGGGGAGGGGGTAAGGATTGATCAGGGGTCTCCCATCTCTCAGGTGTGGGCTCCGCCCTCAGAGGTATGGGATATTCTGATGTGGGGGTTACTTCAGTCACCCCTGGTGAAGCTGTTCCACTGTGGATAAGTGATGAAAGTGATTGGAGTAGGGGGACTGGATGCCGGGTCTCCCATGGGGGTGCTCTGAGCACTGTGCTACAGAATCTCTCTCATTTTATTTATTTATATATCATTGCATAACGGGCAAGGTGACAGCAAAGCAAACCCACAGAATTTAGGGCAAATCCAGTTTGTACACTAACTGCAGGCTGCAACAGATCAAAGATGACATTGCCACACACTATTAACATAGTAGCATTGTCAACTGTTATGTGTACAGTCCCTTTTATTATAGCCCAACTTTCACCTGACTGGCTTTTCCTCTAGTAAAGTCAAATCAGCCCAGTCAATCAACTTAAGATAAAACAAATCAATCCAACCTTAAATTCCAGGGCTTGCAGTCCACCTCCCTATTAGTTTCCTGGAGATAGCCTTGCATGGGGCTGTTTCCACATTATCATCCCAGGCCTTTCTTTCTGCCTTCCTTCCTTGTTCAGTTCTCCTCCTTTTATCGCTGGGCTTGTTCTCCTTGTTGGTCCCAGCTGAGGGTACTTGTCTCCGTAAATGGTGGTTCGAGCAGCTGAGGTAGGGTCATACCTCATACCAGCTGAGGTAGGGTCAGCCCGGTTGCCTATAAGCAGGAAAGGTGCTGGTCTGTATGGGGTTGGTAATCCCTACTACAAGCAGTATCCCCTCAAACTTTCATGCCTGTGTAGTAGTACTCTTCTGTGGTAGGCTATAGCCACTAGAGGGTAACATGGCCACATCAACTTGTGCAAACCAGATGTTCCAGGCACCGATATGCAACATTATGGAAAAACAGACATACAGATGTAGTTTGTAATTTCTCCCCCTAGAAAACAACTTTGAGATAGATTTAAGGTTGCAGGTAAATGAATATTCATGCCATTAAAATAATATCACCATAGAACATTGTATTTATAAAATACAAATATTTGAAAGTGAGAACATTCAAAGCTAAGGTTCCCCAACCTAAACTCTGATGCCCGTAACCCTCCTAATAGATACAGGAATATCATTGCTAGTCCAAAAACTTTAGATATGTTTCCTATCATTGATTTCAATGGAGCTATGCTGATTCACACCAGCTGAGGATCTGACCCATTAGCTACAGATGAAAAGGGATGTTCTACAGATGCGGGCTCCCATCTCTCCTCCATGGGAACTAAGAAAGGCCTATCTCTCTGAATAGGTTTCTCTCGTGTCTGCAGCCAATCCATGTAGAATGAATGGGATAAAGGCACATATCTGACCCATATCCAGAGGGAGGGGGTCTCAAAGCCACACTGGGAGGGTGAATGAGAGGGCTACACTGTGGTTACTAGTCTATACACAGAGAAAACAGCCTTGGCTCTCTAGCTCATTGCTGGATGGAGGGTGGTCTAGGATGTAATCTCTGGACCTTTTAGGAAGGATATGGCCACTTGCCCATAGCAGCAGCAGCAGAGTGGGACTGCAGGAAGGTCAAGTCAGGTCTCCAGCCTGAAAATTGAAGGTAAGACAGAGTACAAGAGGTTGGCATGCCTAGTTCATAACAGGTGAGCAGACTAGCAGTGGAAGAAAGAATATATTCTGATGTATTTGATTAATAAGTGTGTGTTACAAAACTCTCTGGCCTCGAGCACCTCCTTACAACACAATAGGGCAGCGGAGCAGCTCTGCTTTCATTTCCCCTTGGTCTCCCTTAGCTCCACCCAGCCACCAGCACCTTTCAGCTGCTTTGGTCACTCAGTCCTCCGCTCCAGCTAAGCCACACTTACTCCCATCCCTTCCAGGATGCTAGTGTCCATAGGCCTTACACTCAGGCCTGTAAATACTTTTCCCAAGGTACAGCACCTCTTTCTTCCACTTGACTCCAGCAGTCAGTGTCACCTTTCCATTTTGGCTGAAAGGCAGCACATCCAGCAGAACAGCATCTCCCCATTTCAAGGCTCTGCTCGGGCACTGGGCTCAATACCTAGTGTGAGGGAAGAGCACTGCCTACTGAGCCAATGCCACCACCGCCTGAAGATAGCTAGGCTTTATTTGGTGGAGTTTCATCCGAGTACAGACCAAGCCTCAGCCTAACTTAATGGCTGAGCCCCAATGGAGTTGCAAGTACAAACAGAAGATAAGAGGTAACTCAGCCTCCTCACATGGAGTGTCAGCTCTCAGCTTTTTGAGGTCCGGCTCCCAATGTTTTTGTCAGTCCCTCTAATTCAAACTCCTGCTCATGGCCACTCGAGACAGATTCATGACCCACTGGTGCCGTTTTGAGATTGGTGGTGAAACTGGACACACAGGTTGCGCAAAGCCCTAGTATAAATGTTCCCAAATCTTGCTTGAGTGTCACAGTGTTAACAAAAAAATTTCAATTCGCTGAAAAAGGAATTTGCTCATATAAGTTCTGAGGCTGTGGAAACGTATCTTCCTAAATTTATACATGGGGGCCATCTTTAATGGGGCTGTATACATTTAGCAAGATACACAGTTATCCCCTGGTCTCATGATCATAAGAGGAGACATTGCTTCTGATGTCCTGCTCCCAGAACACACAGGCGTCTGGCAGGAGGGTCTCTTAACTGTAGTCATAGCAGAGGCTATAGCTGCCAAAAGTTGCAGCCACTAGAGGGTGACGTGACCACAGCACCTGAGCAGGTCAGGCAGCCCAACCAGAAGAGGACAGTATACGTGCCCATTACAACCTATAGCACTTTTCCCTCAAGGGTTTACGGCTGTAAGCCCAGGGTCTGAGCAGTGAGGCTGGTAAACCCAGGTCAGAGACCCTCCTAGCCCTGCTGTGCTGCTACAGGAGAAGAGGAAGAAGGAGGCACCTGTCCACTCTCCCAAAGCTGCCCAACCCTCCCTCATGTACCTTGCTGACTCCCCTCCTGAACTCTCACCCATGTGCCCCCTGTCCCCCACCTCCCTGTGCACTGGGCTATGTTTTTGCACTTGGAAAATCTGGTCACCCTGGAGAGATGGGAGATGCAGCTTCAGGGGAGGGCAGGAGTATCAAGACTCCGCTACGGCACACACGGAAAGGCACAAAGGGGAGAGTGACCTGCCCTCTTTGCGTCAGAGCTCAAACTACCCATGACACAGATGGGGTAAAGCCAAATCTCCTGCCTAGGATGTAAGGCACTCTCTGCAATTAGCCATGGGGCGGACCCCAATCTGCTTTCTCTGAAGAGATCAAAGGGAGCCAACACAATAAACATCTGCACTGCCATCACCGAGCCACAGGGTGGTGTCACCCTCTCTCTGTCCTGCACTCGGACAGGAAGGGAGGAGGGGGTGTCCCGCAGGATGTTGGCTGGCTTGCTGCTAAGTGGCATGGGGAGTTCATGTAGCTGTAGGCAAAGAGGGGAAAGCCTGTGGCAAGCAAGGGCTGGTGCAATAGCTTTTGATCTTCTTGGAAGGGAAGAATTTGGATTGCTCATGAAAGCCAGGGCTGGAAAGTGCAGCCAAGTGCTGTGCAAGCGTCTGGCGGTGCCTCTCACTCCTGACCTGCAACACCCCCTGTTATTTCAGCCTTGGGCTCTGCATGTGCACACTCATCCACTCCTGACCTTGCTGTCTCTAGGCCTCTCCAGAGGACCGTGTGGCAACTTGTAAAGCCCTAGACTGAGACCCATCAAACTCACTACACTGCTGACATAAGCCAGAATTGGGGCTCAGGTCTTTCGAGGGATAAGCCAGTGCTTTCATCCCTTACATCCATCTTCCCAGGCCCCCTCCCAACTGTCCCTTGGGAAGTGACCCTAGATAATGAGGGGGTTCTTGAAGCTCTTCTGTGGGCTGCAGAGGGTCAGCTTTGGCGTCCTCATTGCTAACTCACTGTACAATTCCTTTAAATATTCGACTCCCACATTCCTGACCATTCCCAAGGCTTCTCATTCCTGTGTCCTGAGCCAATCTATCCACCCCACCCCCCCGCGGCCATCCCACAGAGACCAACACCAGCCAAGGACACAGACAAGATCACATTCAGCACAGACAAACAAAACAAGACACATCAAAGGCCCAGCCCCCGGTGCAGCAGGAGTTATGCCTCAGGTCCCAAGAATCTAACCCCAAATTCCCCACATGGGGAGGATTTATGCTCAGCCCCTAGGAATCTAACCCCAGTCTCTGGTCCAGTCAGATCTATGCCACAGCCCCTGGGAAACTAACCCCAGCTTCCCTGCCCCAATAAGATCTATGCTCAGTCCTGGCTGAGCAATCTAACCCCAGACTCCCTGGCACAGTCAGCTTCATGGCCTTACAAATCAAAGCCCAGTCTCAGCAGCGCAGGACTACAGCCCTACCCCAGGGAGTCATGCCCCAGCCTGTCTTTCTAGCCACAGATATACCGACAGACGAAGAGCTGTGAGCGCTCCTTCCCTGGCTCCCTCCCTTTTTGGGGGGTCTGTTAATCACATAAACAGGAAGAGCCTGGCCCTCCCCCCGCTTCAGAGCTAAACAAGTCCCTGTATTCTGTGCGCCTGGCCTCCTGGGGGAGGGCTGTTGGCTGCCCCGACCTCAGTCTCTGCATTTCCCGTGGCCGCTTCAGCGGGAGACTAAGCCCCTTATTCTCAACACAGAGCATGTCTCAGTGTAAAAGGGCCTACGTGAGACAGATGCAGGGAGAAAGGAGGTCACCCCAGGCTCTCCCAGCCCCTCTCTGTCACCCCTAGTGACCACCTAGGGGAGGGGGGGGGCCCTACAACACTGCATGTGCCCGTGGCTGTCCCCAGCCCAGAGGGCAGCATGCCCTGAGCCTCACTTGGGTGCTCCACCTTAGGAAGGGAGGTTACTGGCACATAGTGAAAGGGAAAAGGAGGACTTGTGGCACCTTAGAGACTAACTAATTTATTTAAGCATGAGCTTTCGTGAGCTACAGCTCACTTCATCGGATGCATTGGTTAGTCTCTAAGGTACCACAAGTACTCCTTTTCTTTTTGCGAATACAGACTAACACAGCTGTTACTCTGAAACCTGTCATAGTGAAAGGGAGCACAGAGCACAAAAGGGCAAGGGCTCCTCTCCAGCCACGGGGCCAGAGTCGACTCCAAAGAGCCTCATTTGCTCCCAGGCTTATTTTTAAAAGCTCTGTGGTGTTCCCTCCCAAAACCAAAGGCGTCCGGGCCAGTGCCAGGCCTGGCAGCTGCCGAGGAGGGCGTGCACGGCAGGGCCTGGAGAGCTGCAGAGGGTGCCCTCAAGGGAGGGGCTCATTTCCTCATGCTGCCAAGCTGGAGCTGGATTGTCCTTGGCTCTCGGAGACCAAAACTTTTAACCCTTGGCTCACTGCACCGTGGTGCAGGCAAAGGATTCAGGGCTGAGACCAAAGCTGGGTCTCCTGCCTGGCAGCATGGAGCGCTGATCCCGAAGGCACTGGCCCGCGCAGCTTGTCCCAGCCCCTGCCAAGCCACTATAGAGTGAGACTAGCCTGGGCCTCCTCAGCACGATCCAGCTCAGGGGACCAAGACACAAGACTGTGCGTGGAACCTGGGTCTCCCATGTGTGTGTTAACTCCTTGGGCACCAGGCCCAATGGCCACAGGACTTCCAGGACCCCGAGAGTGGGACTGGGATCTGGGTCTCTCACATGGCAGTGCAGAGCACTAACCCTGAGCAGGAAGGAACAAGCACAGCCCAACCCACCTTGCTGTGTAGTAACTTCAGCTCATAAGGCAGGGCTCAGTTGAGCCCCCAGTTCTGCAGGTCCGGGGCACCACTCCACAGGTACCATCCTCTCTCCCACAGTGCTCTATGCCACCCACAGGACACTCACTGGCTGTGGTGCTCTTCCCTGCCTGTCTGGTGTAGGAAGAAAAGGGGTGGGTCCCCAGTCGAAACCCCCTCGCATTCCTCTCTCCACCCCTTCCCACTCTCCCCAGGAATGCAGCAGCAAGCTGCACGTGGGAAACTGGAATCAGCAGAGACCTTGGATGTGTCAGTTCCCAGCTAAGTAAACAAGAGGCACTCTGGCAGGCATTCAGCCCCACAGTCAGAGACCTCATGGAGGGGTGGAGAGCCCCCGCACAAAGTCTACAAACCTCTCCCGAGGCTCAAGCACTAGTCCCCGCACCCTTTTAACCCCATCAGGTCAGGCCCTGAAGGGAGCTGCCAGGGACATATGACCCACACACTTGCCATGGCTGGGGGCTATTTAGGCCATTCCAGCTAAGGCCTCTGGGATCTGACCTGGCACAGCCCAGCTCAGGGGACCCCAGTGAGGCCCAGAAAGAAATGCCGAGCAGGATTCTGGGAGAGACTCTGCCACAAGCTGGGGTTAGCGTGCACATGGGGAGAGGAGTCCCCAGGACTGGGTGTTAGAAGAGCCTCTATTGTGCCACCTACCCCCCTGCCCTCCCCAGGGGGTAGTCCGAACAGGCTGGATCCGAGGGAGAAGAACCTGAGAAACCAGGACTCAGCATAAGAGAAGAATGGACGCTTGCCTATGACTCCAACCAGGGAAATGCTCAATAGACGCTGGGTACAGGACAGCTCAAGGGGCGTGGAGTCGTCAGCTCTGAGTCTACACAAACTGGAAAGGTCTCCTTAGTAGCACTAGGAGGCACGCAGTTTGGGGGAAAGGCTCTATCATCCCCTTACAGACAGTCCTGTTGGGTTCATTCCCCTAGGAGAGCTCCCTCTCCCACCTCTGGCTACATTTCCCACCTTCTGCAGGTACAGGGAAAGGGGCACCATGTGCCACAGCCCCACTTGAGGCGCTTTCTTGAGCACCACCTACTGGCCGTGTATCTCATAACGAGCTGTTTGCCCCTCCCAGAACACTGTCTGGTTTGAGGGCACCCCTTTGGGGCGGCGGGATCCAGCGCAGCGCTGCACAAGGCCCCAAGGCAACTGTTTGTTCATCCCCCCTTCCCCTGACCGCAGCCCGTGTCCACCCGCCGGAGAGGCGGTCAAAGGCTCTGCCCGCCTGCTGGCCGCCCGCCCGCATCCCTATCGCTGCTCCGCAGGCACCAACTCCAGGAGAATGAGCCATTGTTTCCCAGCCTCACGGCCTCTTCCTGTCCTCATAAGCCTGAGACACAAACAAAGGCAGAGCCAGACAGTTCGGGGAGGAGACCGGGTCTGCTCCCCTCCTCCAGACCCTGCAGCATCCCTGCAGGCAGGCAGACGCCTCAGGGGGTGGGTGGGGAGACCCCTATTTTTAGCTGCCTCCCCCCTTCCCCAGGCCAAAAATACCCAAGCAGGAGGGACAGGCAGAGCAATTAGGATAAAATAGCCATCCAGCCCCTCCGTAGCTGCCTGCCTCCCAGCCTCCCCTGCCTCCTGCACTTCCACCCCAGTCCCCCTGTCCCCACACACATCTCCCCCCTCCATCTCCGTCTCACTGCCTTACCTACAGGCACCCACTGCCAACCCCCAACCTTCCCTTCAGGCACCCTCCCCTCAGTCTACCTCCCTCTCACTATCTCTCTCCTCCAGTCTTCCGGCTCGATCTCCCCTTTTCCCCCTTCCTCCCCATGCCCAGGCAGTCTCCATGTCCCCTCTTCCCTGTTCTCATCCGCCCCTTAATCTCCCCCTCCCTGTCCCCCTAGTCTCCCTCATTCTCCCCCCATCTCTCCTATTCTTGCAGTCTCCCCCTGCCCACCCCCTAGCAGTCCCCCACCCCCTTCCTCCTGCCAGCACAGACAGGCTTTAAACTCCTGCAGATGTGCAACCCCCCCCCACATCTTCTGCTCAGGGAATACATTCGGGGGCAGGGAAGTGGACCCAGAAATGCCCCCCACCCCCCACTCTGTTGCTACACAGGCTCCTGCAGGAAAGAAAGCTGATATCTGAGCCCCCCCCTCTGCCCCTCCTGGCCCCTCAAGGGCCTGTGAACAGGAACCTGAGAATTAAGAGGGATTTTGGGGGGTGGGGGGTGGGGTGAGAAGAAGACGAAGAAAAAAATCCTTTCCTGGCGCCTGGAATTCCAGAGGCGTTTCCGGGCCCCCCGGCCGCTGTTCCTGATCTCCACTTACTGTCTCTAGTTTATACTACAGCCCCCCACCCCATGGACACAACCCCACCCTCCCCTCCAGAGGGGGCAAGCAGAGAGTGCCCCTGCCCAGGGCTTTCCATTGCCCCTTCCTCTGCACCTCACTCCCTCCAGCCCTCTGAGCCCACCTCTGCCCTCACCACACCCATGCCCATCCCCCACAGCAGGCACACCAGCATTGCAGCACATTCCCCTCCACCATGCAACCAGAGCTGGTAGGAAGCAAGGATGGGTGGGAGAGGAAGAGACCAAGATATAAAGGTTGGGCAGGGGGCGGGAGGGAGCCTGGGAACTCAGCCCTCCGCTGGCATCTGGCAGACAGTGATGCCTGAGTTCTCAACATCTCTCCCTAACTCCCAGGGGAAAGGCACCTCCTCCCCCATTAACCCCCTGGCCACAAGAGGAACGTGGCCAAAAACTCTGATCATTGGGAAGAGGAAGATCGGAGAATAAAGCCCTGGAATTACTCTAGCTTCTGCTATTCAATGGCCCCAAGATCTAGAAGCTGGGGGGGGGGGGTTGTGTGTGTGAAGGAAAGGTTAGAAGTCACCTCCCTCCCTCCAAAAAAAAGTCCTACTGTCACTCCGTGAGACACACAGAGAGGGGGCAAGTTCCCAGTGTCAGAGGCTTAGGAGAGGGCCTGACAGACTGGCCCTGGTGGGGAGGGGGGAGAAGGAAGCTGGATAACCCTAGGCAGGGTGTGGGGAGGAAGGCCCCCTCCCCTCCACTTGTGGCAGGGGGCTGTCTCTGCCCAGATGCCTGCAGTTATTCCCAGACCGTGTGGTATGCGACCTCACAGCCGCTGCGAGGAGAATGGAAACATCTGGAAGTCGCCCGCAAATGAACGGCACTCCCAGTTAATGAGGAAACATGAGCCAAGGAGCCTGGGCAGCAACAGGATATCTGCTTCTCGTGTGCCGAACCAGACGCCTGCCCCTGCCCCCACCATCTCTCTTCCGGCCTCCCAAATAACTGTTCAGGGACCAGGCGCTCAGAGACCCCACTCCGCCTATGTGTGGATGGAGCCCTGGAGCCCCCAGCACGGCCCACCCTCAAAGCAGCCAAGGAGAGCAGCAAGCCCAAAAAGAAGCATCGCTCGCAGGAGAGGGAGATCCCCTCCAGCCCTGGCCATGCAGAGAGCACTATCACAACACGCTCTGTCACCTATGCGTGGGCTCCTGGCACACACCCACGGCCCTCCTTGGCTCACAGACATGGGTCAGGGAAGGGCCACTGGCCAGACATGGAGGGAGGAAAGGAGGCCAGGTGGAGAGACAAAGGGCATCCCAGAGAGGCCAAAGGCCACTAATAAATGATTTTTCCTCTACCATCGGAGAGCACTTTCCAGCATCCGGGAGCCTAAAGCATTTTACAGACTGCACTGTGGATGGAGAGCAGGCGGATACCCAGCCATTGAAAGGCAATTACCCTTAAGCATAGCTTCAGCAGCCATCCTGCACCCAGCAGATCTCTGTGACAAGGAAGAGAAGAATAACTGGAATCTCCTTCCTGATCAGGTCCAGCACCCTAGCCTCCTTCAAATCCCATCTTTCAACAAGCACCTCCACCAAACTCTAGGCGTGCGGCCACAGCAGACATGAGGAGAGGGAGGAGACATAGGGCAACGAAAACTCAAAGCCAGATGGGGATCTAGCAAGACACACTCTGAGTTCTGCTGCCCAGTCACTTGGCTTTTCATAGCATCCTCACCCCTCACCTGTGCATTAGATTGTAAACTCCTTGGGGCAGGGACCGTGTCTCCTCGTTTTCTCCATGCTTTCGATGCCACAGAAATCAGAGCTAATAATGACATCTCCAGCTGAAACTGTGGGGACACCTGAAAGGCAGGGTAGAAATGCCTATTGATTATTAATTATTATTAATATTATTATTTATTTGTATTATAGGAGTGCCTGGAGGTGCCAGCTGCGATCAGGGCTCCTTTGCGCTAGGTGCTGCACGTATCATAGTGAGAGACTGTCCCTACTCCAAAGAGCTTACAGTCTAAATAGGCAAGACAGACAAAGGGTACAGGAAAGGAAGGATTGTGTCCCCATTTTCCAGGTGGCTAGAGGTGGAGGGAGGACTGTATGGAGGTGGAATGTAATTACCCACTTTGGAATGGGGCTACCTGGGATAACACCCCTGTGTTTGTGCCAGGGATCAAATGTCCTGGATCCCTTTTAAGGCACTTTCCACAGCACAGCACCCCTTCCACTGTGCTGGGCCTGGGTTCAGTTCTGATTCAGAGCGACCCCACTGAATGGCCAGGGCCTCTGGTTGCGGCAGCCTGCATGTTCCTTGGAAGTCTCCTAGCCCAGTTGCACCCCACCTAATCCTGCTCAGTTGATGGGTGGTTTGGCTGCAAAACCACCAGCTGGATTTCCACTCACTTTCCTGGAAACATAGTG
Organism: Lepidochelys kempii; assembly: GCF_965140285.1. NCBI lineage: Eukaryota > Metazoa > Chordata > Testudines > Cheloniidae > Lepidochelys > Lepidochelys kempii. Next base: position 258,344,661 of record NC_136380.1, read on the forward strand.
GATCCTGCTGCCCTGGAGCTCAGAGATGCTTAGAGCGTGGTGGGGGAGGGGACGGAGAGCAGGAAGAAGAGAGAGTGGACTCCCTGCAGCCCCTCCCTGTGGAGTGTTGCCCTCACCCCCATCTGGAAGAGATTTGTTCTGCATTCCCAAGCAGAGATGATTGCCACTCATCTGGAATCAGTGCTCCCCAGCACAGCCAGCACCGGGGTGAGTTGGGGGGCCCTGAGACCACAATGTAGGCGTGGAAGTACCCATCCAGCCAAAGCCAACTTTGGCTGAGTGGCTCCAGCTTGGGAGAGATGCAGACTGAAGGGGATGCACCATGACAGGGAATAGGATTCCCAGATCCCTCTGGGGATGAATGAGATCTGATGAGAGGGCCTATCCAGCCCCTCTCCCCACTTCAGATGGCTTCCTCTAGTGGGGCAGTTCCTCTGCCAGGGAGAAAGAGGTGTTTCAGACATCACCTCCCACCCCTCAAATCTATAGGGCTGGCAGGTTTGCTGCCCCCCTAATAACTATTCCAGGAACGCAGGCTTTGCATGTTAATAATATGTTGCACTAATGAATCTGATCTCCCCTCACCCCCATGAGACAGAAAAAAATATCCTTGTTTTACAGATGGGGAAACTGAGGCTGATTTGCCCAGGTCTGTGGCAGAACCAGGAATGGAATCTAACTCTCCACACTGTGTTTTAGCCCCAAGGCTATCCTCCCCCACTAACCCAGGTCTCACTGCCCCATGAGAATGTACTCACACACAGTGCTATTGGTAGGACTCTCCATCCCATCCCAGGCCCATGATATTACATGGGGCCACAAGTAGCCTATCCAAACTTCAGCAGAAAGCAGCCATAACAGTGAAACTCCCCAGAATCCTATCAATTTTGTGCTGCTGCTTGGAAAAATTCAGAGCAGCTATAGAGGCACTCAGGGTAGTCTGCAGACTCTGGAAGGTGATACAGCTCCTAACTTCCCCAAGCAGCTCATGCATTGGCGCTAGTCATGTGGAAAGGGGAACCAAAGAGCAGAGGCCCAGGAAGGGGTGAAGAAGTGGTAGCAGCAGAGGCTCTGGAGAGTGTAAAAGAGATAGACATCTTCCCCTACCAGGAACTAGAAGAGGGTAGAGCTTCAAACTGATCAGACACTTTGTAGACAGAGGCCCATATCAAAGATGGAGTTTCCCAAGCAGAGTCCAAGGTCAGCACCCTGGCATAATCTCAGCAGCACCCAGGTGGAGATGCCAAGGGTCTGAGCTTCATTCCCATCTTCCATTTCTCCCTCTGGCTAGCAGCTGTGTAGCGATTTTTTCATGCCTGGCCTACTCAGTGCCAGAGAGCCCCATTTCCCCTCCTCTAACTACAGGCCCCATATTGTGCCAGCAATGGGACCCACCATTCCATTCTGGCCCAGAGCTCCCACACAGAGCCACAGTATCTCATCCCACCTCTACCTTGTACTTCCTATAGACATTCCGCCCTACCTCTCCCAGGAGACTCCCCTCATGGTGACATTAATGCAACATTCCCTCCAGCAGGATTTTCCACCACACTCCTGTAAAAGGACAAACCCCTAGTGATGGAGATGATCCATACAGGTGCAGAAACCCTACGCAGTACCCCCAATAAGACCCTCCATCCCCACCCTACACAGTGCCACCAATGAGACCCTCCAGCCTTACCCTGCACAGGACCACTAATGAGACCCTCGGTGATGTCCCAGGTCTTGAACTCAGGCCTGGGCCACCCCAGACAGCTGCCACGTCCTGGCCTCCCAAGGTCTGTCAAAACCTGGTGGACTGAGAAGCTAGAGGACTATAGTCTCAGGCAAGGCACCACCCACAGGAGCCCTGAATGGAGGATCCCCCAGCTCCACTGATTGGTCCAACCACACTTTTTAAGCCAGAAGGAGGCACAGGAAGTTTGTCTGAGTGACAAGATGATTTCCTGTTGTGGCTGTGTTGGTCCCTATTTGTGCCTGCCTCCTGCATCCAACCTGGTTCCTGTTCGGCTCCCGTTCCCACGGGGGTGCTCCTGCTCTGTGCCTGATCCTTGTCTGTCCTCCCGTTCCTGTCCTTATGCCTCGCCTCCAGTGACCAGTCCAAGTTCTGACTTCGGACCCAACTCTGACTTGGCCCCAGCTCTGGCAGTTGACTCTCGTGCAGACTCTTGGCTTTGTTCCCCAACCTGGACTCCTGCTCTGACCTCTAGGCAAAATTGCCTATGTCCCGCTCCATAACACCATCTTTCCTGACCCTGCACACTGCTGCCAGTGAAACCCTCCGTCCCCACCCTGCTCAGTGCGCCTAACAAGACCTTCCTTCCAACCCTACCCAGAGATCCTGCTCAATTCTACTAATGGGACCCTCCCTCCAAGCCAGCCAGAGCTCTCCCCTCTCCTTGCTGGTAAGAAGGGGATGTGTGTGGCAGGGGCGATCCTGGAGTAAAAGAGTGGTGGGGGAGGTGAATCTCAGAGTTCTCAAGGACTGGGACGCCCTCAGACATGTTCTTAGTGAGGTGTGCATCTTGTCGCAATTCTTAGCCTTGCTGGCCACACCCAGTCACCTGTGGGCAGTGCTGTCCCACGGCACATACAGGCTGGGGCAAGGAACCTCCCACCCAACCATGGCTTCCTGATAGACAGACTCAACTGGAGACTGGCGTTCTCTGAGGCTGCCCTCTTGATGAGGGTGAGGTGCTGCCGACCCAGGCAGAAGGGGTAGTGGGAGGGCAGAACAGGAGCTACTGCAATCTTTTCTCCTGGACAATTGGACTAACTCCCTCTTTTTCTCTGGCCTCCTTTCCCAGACAGCTGGGGATTGGTCAGTAAATGCGGAGACCCCACCCACTGCTCCCACATCCCCTCCCCATTCCCTTCTCCCTCCCTCCACTGGCACCAGGGCTCCTGCACAGCGGCCAAGGAACAGCGCAGAGAAGGGGGAGACTGCTGAGGAGCCAGCCCTCAAGTAGTGGGAAAAGGGGGTCCCCTCCCCTGGGAGCGACGACGCGGGCAGCACTTCACCGAGAGCCATGGGGAACATTTGAAACCTCTGGGAACTTTTTCTTTTTAAAAAACTTTTTTTTTTCAAAAAGGTAAAAGCTAAAGTTAAGACTTGACGGGCATGGGGGGAACATTCAGTGGAGCAGAGGGCAAGTGAAGGAAAGCGCATCTGGGGGTGCTGGAGAACAGGGGGCTTGAAGGAGGGGGTAGGGAATGGGGGAAAGGGAAACATGGCAGGAGAAGGGAAGAGGGGAACGTGGAAGGAGGCGGGAGGAGAGGCAGGGGGATATGGCAAAAGAGATTGGATGGGGGGGTAGAGGGAGGGGTGCAGAAGAAGAGGGGGAAGAAAGGGCACTGAGGCAGCAGGAGAGCTGGGAGGGTTGTAGGGTTCTCTCTGCCTTCCTATGACCACCCATTCTTGCAGGGTGTGAGAGAGACTTTTTTTCTCCTAACAGGAAAGGGAGAATTTTGGGGCAGGGGGGGCCAAAAAGTGCTGCGTTTGGAATTCCAGCCTCAGCCTCAAAGTGGGTCTGTTCGGAAAACCCCCTAGGTGCTCTATACGTATAGCAGCAGGCAGCCCGGGAGCTGAGTCGCTTTATTCCAGCACACGGCAGCCTGCATTTCTCCTGCACTCAGAGGAGCTGGAGATGGTCCTGTCTAGCATGTCCCCTATAGCATCCCCTATAGCGTGGTCCGGTCTGGCTCTACGTGACCCAAGCAATGGGGCTGCTAACATTTCCTCTGGGAGACTCTTCCACAGCTTGGTAGACCCTCACGGCTAGGAATGTTCTCCCAGTCTCCAGCCCAAATTTCCCTTTGCTCCTCCCCATCCCATTGTTCCTCAGATCACCCTAGACATCTTCTCTCCCTCTTGGGCCTTTACGCCCTTGAGGCGGGCATGTGGTGGGGGAGTCTGCGTTTGGCAGTCCTGCCCATCTGGATCACTTTTCCCCTCTCTGCTTTCTGCCCATCCCAGCGAGAATAACAGTTCCTTCCTGGGGAGATAAACCAGTGGAAACCAGCTGAAATTAGGGAGTGGGGAGGCTTAAGAGGGGGAAAGATGTTGGCAGTCTGATGGTGGCTTGCCTTTTGGGGCCTCTTGAGGGAAGGGAAGATGGGGGGAGGATTAAGGAGAAGCGGGGCTGTTGGCGAGGGAAAGGGCCCAGCCGTTGCAGTGATGGGCTGTAACACAGAGACAGTAGGAGGAATAGAACGTATGCCCTGGCTGACCCTTTGCTCAGAGAATCACGAGTTTCACTTGGATGAAAGAATAAATGGAGTGGAGCTGAAAACGAGAGAGACCGGGTGGGCGGGCAGGGTTCTGAGAGCTTCTGTTGACTTTGGGCGGCCACACACCAGCGGGGGCTGACAGGCAAGAAGGAAAGGGGTGACGGGGACAGGCAGGAGACAGAAGGCCTGCCCTGCAGCCTGGGTTTGGCATTGCAGGGGAGGGCAGTGCCAGCTAGAGGCAGTGGGAGCTGCTGAAATCCAGACTGTGGTTGTGGGCTAGTCATTTTTGTGGTAGTGAGGGAAAGAACGAAGGGGAGAAAAGGACCCGCCTCCCCCTCCAAGGATCCCGCCAAGCAGGGAATGGGCCCACAACCCCCAGCCCAGATGGGCCTTTTGCTGAACACCACCTCTCTCCTGCCCCCTTTCCCTCTTCTTTCTGATCTGAGTCCCGCTGTAGCCTTGAGCATCTGGGCACCGTGTGCCTCAAGGAGAGGGAGACTCCTGGGTGGGGAATGCAGGGGCACAGCTCATCCCCTCTCCCTGTTCTCTGAGCCTGGCCCAAGGCCAGGGGAGCTGGAGTGCTGGGAACCGTCTCAGCTGCCCCACTGCCTGCTTTGCACGGGGGGCTCGGCTCTTCCTGGCCCTGGATAGCTCAGCGAGGCTGCAGGGGGCAGGCAGGGCCCCGGCAAATTCCCCTGCTCTCCCCACCCCCATCCTTTTCTTGCCTGGCCCAGCAGGTGCAAGCTGTGGATGGGGTGAGGGGGGTCTTCATGGGGGGAGGGGCGGAGCCAACCCCCCCAGCTGGAGGCAGTGGGAAATTCACACAGCCCAGCCCTGTAAGAGCCCAGCCCAGAGGGGAAGCCTGGATCCCCATTGTAGCCAGGCCTGGCTGATCCTCAAACCCACCCACACCACATGCCTGGCAGGTCTCAGCTGAGAAGGGAGAGCTCCCCCAGTTTTTCCATTAGCAAGGAGGCAGGGCCCTGGGAGCCATGGGGATAGAGGACCCTGGGAAACAGGCTCCCTGCCCCCCCACCCATCCCCAGGGAAACAGCCAATGGTTGCAGTGGATTTCAAGGGGAGTTTTGTTTTCCATTTGCCTACCTCTACCCCCTGGCAGATAAGAGGGGCCCTGGGTGAGCAAACAAGGCTGGGGTAGGGAAGGACACGTGGCGCCAGCGTTGACGGAGACTCATGGCCAGTGTTCCCGGAGCATGGCCCTCTCTGGCACCTGCTCCCCGTCAAGGTGACTTGCGGGTGGCAGCACAGAGGCACGTGGCGGGGAGGGGAGCACAAAGCGGGAGGCTGAAATGGGCTGGGAGCGCGGCTGGGGACAGGACAAAGGGTGGCTCTGTTGGGGACGGGGGCCAAAGAGCACTGGAAATGCCACTGGTGGGGGGTATCAGCTGGGTTTATCATTGATCTCCTGGAGTCTCGGCTGGCATTCCTCCTCCTCCTCCACCCTACTTCCTCCGCACCATCACCACCCCCCGCCCCCGTCCCATACACACACAGCCACAGAGGGTATCTGTGCTTTCCAGCTGCAAGGCAGAACCTCAGGGGCTGGGCTGTAGGTAATCTCACCCCCAACGCTCCAAGAGTCCTCCAGACCCCAGCCCAGCCAGCAGCCTGTCTGGCTCGCTCTCAAGGCAGCGTGATCTCCCTGCCGCTAATCCTGCTGAAAGGACCCAGCCCTGCCCCTCAGTGTAGGAACCAAGGTGTCTTCAACCTCTGGCCCCGGGGCTAAGCTTACCTGGGCAGGGGGAACATGCCAAAGTGCCAGTGGCCTTTGACCCATTGAATATGCGCTTGCTGTGTTGGCAGAGGACTGCTCAGTGGAGGCCTGGAGTGGAACCCACTGCCCACGTAAGGAGTGGAGCAGCCTCCAGGAGATTCTGAGATGGCAATACCCCGCAATGCAAAGCGGATCTGAACAGCTACCCCGACCCATTCAGGTCTGGAAAGCAAGACTGGGAGTCTGCTAGGAGAGAAACATGGCTTAACCTGGGACCGGGAGTCCAGAGACAACCTGACCTACTGACACAGTCTCCCTACTTATTTCCAGCATGCCTATCGCTGTAATATTTAGGGACAGATCTGTGCACAGACTGAGAGCTGGCTTCCAATCCCAGCTTGGCCACTGGCTGGCTTGCTGACCTTGGACAAGTCACATTGCCTCTCTGTGACTCAGTTTCCCTGCCTCCAGAATGGGGGCCCCAGGAGCTGATGTTTAATACAGTAGCATTGGTGAAGAGCTTTGTGATCCTTGGAGAGAAGTTGCTGTAGAAATGCAAACAAATTCCCTAGTAATCATAATAAATGTATTTCTTTTCCCTGCTAGCTACCCTCCTGGTTGGGCTCAGGCACAGGTCTGGGTGGTTAGAAGTTCAGCAGTGGGGTTGGACATAGGTCAGGCGCAGGTACGAGGGTGGGCAGGCATAGGGTCGGGGGTGGCTACAGGGGCAAATGCAGGGTCGGGGTGGGATCGGGCGCAGGTTCGAAGGCGGGTGCAGATGTGGGGTCAGGGGTGGGACTGGGCACAGGTTCGGGGTTGGGGGTGGGACCGGGTGCAGGTTCGGGGTCGGGGGCAGGTGTGGGGTCGGGGTTGGATCAGTCGCAGGTTCGAAGGCGGGGGCAGATGTGGGGTCAGGATTGGATCGGTCACAAGTTCGAAGACAGGCGCAGATGCGGGGTCGGGGTTGGATCGGTCGCAGGTTCGAAGGCAGGTGCAGATGCGGGGTCGGAGTGGGATCGGTCACAGGTTCGAAGGCAGGTGCAGGTGTGGGGTCGGGGGTGGGACCGGGCGCAGGTGTGGGGTCGGGGGTGGGACCGGGCGCAGGTGTGGGGTCGGGGGTGGGACCGGGCGCAGGTTTGGGGTCGGGGGTGGGACCGGGCGCAGGTTTGGGGTCAGGGGTGGGACCGGGCGCAGGTGCGGGGTTGGGGGTGGGACCTGGCGCAGGTTCGAAGGCGGGGGCAGGTGCAGGGTCAGGGTTGGATCGGTCACAGGTTCAAAGGCGGGTGCAGATGCAGGATCGGGGTGGGACCTGGCGCAGGTTCGAAGGTGGGGGCAGGTGCGGGGTCGGGGTTGGATCGGTCACAGGTTCAAAGGCGGGTGCAGATGCAGGGTCGGGGTTGGATCGGTCACAGGTTCAAAGGCGGGTGCAGATGCAGGGTCGGAGTTGGATCGGTCGCAGGTTCGAAGGCGGGGGCAGATGCAGGGTCGGAGTTGGATCGGTCACAGGTTCGAAGGCAGGGGCAGATGCGGGGTCGGAGTTGGATCGGTCGCAGGTTCGAAGGCGGGGGCAGATGCGGGGTCGGAGTTGGATCGGTCGCAGGTTCGAAGACAGGGGCAGATGCAGGGTCGGGGTGGGATCGGTCGCAGGTTCGAAGGCGGGTGCAGATGCGGGGTCGGGGTGGGATCGGTCGCAGGTTCGAAGGCGGGTGCAGATGCGGGGTCGGGGTGGGACTGGGCGCAGGTTCGAAGGCGGGTGCAGATGCGGGGTTGGGGGTGGGACTGGGCGCAGGTTCGAAGGCGGGGGCAGATGCAGGGTCGGGGTGGGGTCGGTCGCAGGTTCGAAGGCGGGGGCAGATGCGGGGTCGGGGGCAGGTTGGGGGTTGAACACAGGTTCAGAGGGAAGTGCAATCACAGTGGTGGGGTCGGGCACAAGTCCAGAGTGTCCATTCGTATTTCACCTGGCCCAGCCCTCCCCTGGCGTTGGCATTACCCATTCAGGGCAGGAACCCTGCGGAGCATCCTGGTAACTCGCTCCTGCAGCCAAAACAGTCAGAAAATCTCAGCCTGAGCCTTCACCTTTGCTGTTGTCATTTTTAGGCCATCTTACATCAGGATCAAGGAGTTTGCCCTGAGATCCCCCCTTCGGCTGTGACCTGTTGTCCTGTCTGCGAGCCGCTCCCACGCGAGCAGGCGGAGGGGGCGGAAGCAGGGAGACGGAGGACGGCAGATTAACATTAATCCCCAGCTTTGCTTACTTCCAGCCGCACGAGAGCTCCAACGGCAGCAGCCAGGGTGACGACTGACTTCTTGGAGATACCTTTGCCCCAGCCCTGCTGTCCGACCTGCCCAGGGCCAAGTGGGACTCCCTGCACCCACCCTGGGGCTCTTCCTGGAGATATGAGGATCCAGAGGCCTGCACACAATAGCAAAAGCTGCCAGCGGTGAGCCGGTTCGGAAAAGCCTCCCCTGGGCAGTTTAATGAGTGCTGTGGAGAGCAATTATCCAGAAGGAACGCTGAACCAGAGAAAAGACAGGCCCACACTCCCCCTCAGCAGCTCGGAGGCATCTCCAAAGATCGGAAGCAGCTGCCCGGCCCAAGACACGACACAGCCAAAAGGAGGGGGTAGCATGAGTGATGGGGAGTCCGGGGGCGTGACAAGCCACTGTGACCCCTCTGGAATTTGCACCCCTCCCCACTGAAGGTCGGTTTCCTGTGTTTTAGGGGAGAGGGTGTGGAGTAACAACGGGGTGTGACATGAGTCTTGGGAAGCTACCGGTGCTCGGCTGGGTATCGGGCTCCCACGGCAAACGCCGGTTGAAATCGGAGCTGACGCCGGACATGATCAGCCCACCTCTGGGGGACTTCCGGCACACCATGCACGTGGGGCGCGGCGGGGACGTCTTCGGGGACACCTCCTTCCTCAGCAACCATGGCGGCACCGAGACGGCCAAAGCCAACAACTTCTTCGCCCGGACCCTGCGGCACGTGCGGAGGACGCCACTGAGGAACCGGGGCAGCGGGGGCAAAGCCGAAGCCTCACCCGCCCCCCCAGACATCTCGCCCATCATCAAGAACGCCGTGTCGCTGCCGCAGCTCAACGAGGGGACCTACGGGGGCAGCAGCCCGGCTGGAAAGTTCGCCTTCAAGAGCACTCCAAACAACGTGTCTGATACACACTATGCTTACGGTGAGTGGTCCTGTGGGGGGGCATGGGCTTCGGAGGCTTCAGTGCTATTCCCGGCTGTGTCACTGAATCCAGAGCAAGTCCCTGCCCTGCCCCCCCGTGCCTCAGTTTCCCCATCTGTACAATCTCCATCTCTGGATGGACCGGACTATTTAAGAGCTATGATCAATGGAGTTCCTGGTCCCAATGAATCCCAGAATGATGCTTTCTGAGATACACCCCTAGCCCCCCAGTTGTTCCTCCCCCGCACCCACTTCCCCTTCGACTTCACCTGTTAAAGGCCCTGGAGAGCTCAAGCCATTATGGGTGGGATATAGTTTCTCACCTCTGATCCACCAGCTCCAGTCCAGTGCTGGGATGGTAGTAACCAAGATCGTTCCCATCCGATGGCCAATTGGTGGCCTGTGGGAAATGAGTCGGTGGGTGGGGGCAGGTCTCGAGCCACCTCCTATAAGAGAAACGTGTTCACAGACAGCAAGGGAGACTCACTGTCCCCCTGGCAGCCTCAGGGTGAGAATGGTCACCGAGCCTGCGTGCCCCTCTGGGACTGGTCTGTCCGGTGTGGAGGGGAAGCCCCGTGGGAGAGGCTGAGCTGCTGGCGTTCACACAGAAGGGCCATCTCCAGCAGCACAGTGAAGAAAGGGGGGGGGTGCTTTAGGTGAACTTCACTGCTCCCAAGAGTAGGCAGCAGGCGATGCCCCCCCAGCCAGCTCTGCCCACACAGCCCGGTGGGAGGCAGTGGCCTCATGGTTAGAGCCCTGGACTGGGAGTCGGGAGACCTGGGCTCTATTTCCCAACTCTGTCGCTGGCCTGCTGGGTGGCCTTGGGCAAGTCACTTCCCTGTCCCATGCCTCCGTTTCCCCACCTGTAAAATGGGGATGATGTAAAACACTTTAACATCTGCTGAGGAAATGCATGGCGTAAGAGCTCAGCGTTGTTACTATTTCCAGGCCTGCAGCTCCCCCTGCTTATCCAGTGCCTCCCCTCCATGCCCCTGTGGCTCTGCTGATGCCCCTCCCGGTTGTCCTGTTCCAGCCCTGGTTCCCTGCCCAGGCCCCTCAGTCCTGGCTATGTCTGAGGGAGGCTCTGGCGGGTGCCGGGGGCTGGGTTCTTTAGCACAAAGGCCACGTTCTCCAAGCTCAGCATTTCCCGGGGCAGTAATGCTCAGGTCAGTGTGACCGGTGCGGGCGTGGCTGGGCCTGGGCCAGGGAGGAACAGAGCCTGAGCCGAGGGGGCAGCGAAGGTGGCATGGTGCAATGCTGCCACCTGCTGGTCACAGGTTATAGAGCTGATCACCCATCACCCTCTCAACTCTTGGCAGAGACCAGTTCTAGCACTGTGCTGTTCTCTTCCGATTTGACTGGGCCATGGGTGTCCAGCACTGAACAGTCCTTTAACAGTGGGACCGATTCCCATCTTCCCCAGTACAGGCTAGTCACGTTACAATGGAATGTAACTGGTGCTAGTTTTCACTAGTACAGGCCAGACTTTCCCAATACAGAGCAGTCACTCACTGGTGAAACTGGTTCTAGGCTGTCTAGCAAAGTGGTCCATATGAGAGTGAATGATCCCAGTGTACCCCAGCTGACATGACTTGTCTATCCCCGTTCACATACAGTCACCGGTCCCAGTCTCCCATAGTACAGCCCAGTCCGTCCCCACCCCGTGTGACAGTCGCTGCCTCTCCCTGGCTCTTGTCTATCCCCGTTCACATACAGTCACCGGTCCCAGTCTCCCATAGTACAGCCCAGTCCGTCCCCACCCCGTGTGACTGTCGCTGCCTCCCCCTGGCTCTTGCGCGGCGCCAGAGGTTTCCCTCTCACCAAAGGCTCCTTGTCCTTTCAGGGCTGGAGTCCGGGTTCTGCACCATCCCACGTGTGCCGCGCTCGGAGAAGGCCCGGGAGAGCTCCTTCCCCGCAGAAGCGGAGCTCCAGCGCTCGGACTCCCTACTGTCCTTTCGCCTGGACCTTGGGCCCTCCCTGATGAGCGAGCTCCTCCAGGTCATCAGCTTCACAGAAGCCATGGACAGCAGTGTCAAGTGGGAGGAGAGGGAGGAAGACAGAGCCGTGGTTGGCAGCCAGGCTGCATCGCCCCTTGCCCTGCATGGCGAATGGGTTGAGGCCGGTGTCCCTCGGAGATCAGGGACACCCCATGCCAGGTGTATAGAGGGCGACATGGCAGAAAGCCTCTGGGGCCGCTCCAGGCAGGGGGCCAGCTCCCCATCAGGACACTTGGTGCATGCCAATGGAGATGCTTATGCCCTAGAGCATGCTGAGGAGGGGCCTGCCTATGCTGGGAGCGGGCACCAGAGCCCTGCATGGGGCTCAGCACCCGCTGAGGAGCCGGGGGCGCTCCCAAAAGACAGCCTGTGGCAGGGGCACTGGAATGACTGCAGCATGGAGGCGGGAGAGTTTCACCGGGCTGCCCAGGTCCTGGCTCGCCACTACAGCACGAGAGGTGCACATTGCAGCCTGGAGGAGGAGGAGGGTCCCCGGGAGAGCCCAGCTGTCGGCTCATGGCGGGCGGCCGAGTCTGGGTGGGGTCACAGCGAGGAGGAAGAGGAGGCCGCACTCTCAGCTGTGCAGGAAGGGGAGGCCATAGCTAGGGAGGGCCGCAGCGACTCCTTTGAGTATGCCGACGAGGAGGAAGAGGATGATGAAGTGAAGGTCTGAACAGCCACCGTCTCCTGTGGCCTTGGGACTCCCCAGCCCTCCCCAAGAGATGTCAGTTGTCTGGGGGCCAGTGCCCCTTGGGAGCTGTGAACCCTCCTGCCGCAGAAGGTTGGTGGGTATGGAAGCAGGGGAAGCAGCTCTTTGATCCGCCCAGCACCCTGGGCAGGCCCTGCCTTTCCCAAAAAGGCAGGTCGTGCTAATGGGGAAATCGCAATGATCACATGTTCCTTCCCCCCACTGCTTGCTGTCATTCGAAATGAGGTGCCTGTCCCCCTGGGAGGCTGGGCTGGTAAGGGAATGCTCCTGTCAGGTCACCGAGCCCCCAGCAAGCAAGGAAGAGGAGCTGATCAGAGAGAGCACTCCAGCCGCACGGCTCGCTCCCCCGTGTCCCCCTGAGCTAGAGGCCTGGGGCAGGTTTGCTTTCTAAGTCAACCACCCCGGGCTGGAGCAAGACAGCATTCTCCCTCTCCCTGGGGCCTGAGCGCTCTTGGCCGTTCTCCCAGCGCAAGGCTGGGCCTGGGTACTGAACCTGGTTCTGCCATGCAGCACCACACAGCACTGTCCGCAAGTCTCACGCAGCTCGTACCAGCCCTCACCAGTTCTGTTGCCTTCAGCCAGCTGCCATGCCAGCTGGGCTAGCTAATTCCTTGTTCCCTCCTGCCAAGGCCTGCCCTAGCCATCCAGTTCAGGGGCCTCCCCTGCCCCCAGAGGCCATTCGAGGGGCACAGCAATCCGGTTCCTCTCCCCTCTCCTCCCCTCCCCAGGGAGCAGACAGCAGAGTGGGGAGCCCTCCTTCCTAGAGCTGATGCAGGGCTGTGCTCCAGGAGAATGGCAGGTGTGGCTCCTATCGTCCAGCACTGAGGTGAGCTGGAGGCTCTGAGGCTGGCTCCAGAGAGCCAGCTTTGGGGAGGAGCGCCCACTGTCCCACCCCCCAAGTTCCTGCCACACTGTCCTCAGGGAGGTGTTCAGAGCAGCAATACAGGTGGCTCGGCAGGGGTGCAGCCAGCAATGACTCGGTATCCGAATGCAGCACAGCCGGGGAAATCATGCCATGACCCTTAACCTGGGCACCAAGGAGCCCTGCCAGAGTCAGGTGCCAAAAGTCGTGATTTTTCAAAGATGTAACTGGTGGGTTCTTTCCATTTGCCCTCCGGTGCTGGACTGTGCAGGGGGCCGGTTTTCAAGGTTTCTCCCACAACCGGGAGAGCTAGACACTTCCTGTTGTTGTGTAATGAGAGCTGGGAGGCTCAGGCAGTAAGTGGCTTTGGGAGGTGGGCCTTCAGGGGAAACACCAAATTGCGCAAGAGTTGCAACAAAGTCGTTAGCGTTGGCAATGCTGTGACTCCAGTAATCAGGCAGAATAAGGGAGATACCGGGGTCCAGCTGCCCTTGTCCCCTGTAGACCCCAGAGGGGACACTCCCAAACTCCCAATACTCCCTTTCACCCCCTCTTAGAACAAGAACATTTTCTCTGTGCTATAGCGTTCAGCCCAGGGAGCTGAAATAGGGGCTGCCCTTGGTCTGGGCAGCTGTTCCAGGAATGGGCTCCCGCTGACACTATTTAGAGGGTCTAAACTCACCCCCCTCCAACACACTTCCCTCTTCCGGTATCCTTTTGCCGGCGGGGGGTGGGGGCTGCTCACTGTGCTCCTTCTGTCTCTGGGCAACACAGCCTCTTTGGAAGTAGCCACTCCCCATGCTGTCCTGCATGTGGCCACGCTCACACAGAGGGGTCTTTGTGCCACGGCAGGAATGACTGGGGGATGAGGTCATTCTGCCAGCCCGCACAGCGTGCCCATTGTTCACCCAGGGCCCGCGAGCCTGTGGCCCACACGCCCGCTGCCCAGTCGCCCCGGGGTCTGTATCTGTCAGGGAACACATGAGAGCATAACAACCAAGCTTGGATGCCCCAGGGGGAGGGGGAGAAAGAATCCTAGCAGCCCATGCTGCTTCCCACACAGGCCCTGGAGCTGCCAGCTGACTGATCTCATCCAGCACCCTCAGCCATATTGCAGGCAGCTGCTCCGCTGTGGGGGGAGGCTGCCCCTAGGAGCGGGCTGAAGCTGAAGTGAACAGGAACTACAGATGCCCAGCAGGGCTCTTGAGTGTAGAGTTCAGAGCCTGCAACCATTGTTACCCCTCACTGCCCCCACCCAGGGTCTTCCTCAGGCTCGGCCCCTTGCCCTGCTCATTCCAGCTTGTCACAGAAGCTTCATACCAAAGATCCACCCACAAGGAACGTCCCAGCTGTCTCCCTCTGCAGCCTGTGCACTTATGATTGATCTTATTAAAACTGTTTTTGATACTAGCCTCTCCTCTGGTGGTTCTTCCCTGTTCCCCAGCCAGCCCCAGGATTTCAGCCTGCAGAACAGCAGCACATCGGTCTACTCTCTCTGCACTTTCAGACTCCAGGGAGGAATCAACTCCCAGCACCAAGTGCCTGAACCCCCTCCCTGCATTGGTATGCTCTGCACTTCTAGTTCTGGGGCTCCAGGGAAAATAGGATTTGCTACCCCATCTCAGATCACTGGACCAGCCATTTTGGTCCCTACACTCCTGCCATCACCCATACGTGTTGCATCAGAGGAAAGCAAAACCCCAGTAACGCTGGCCAGGGTGAGGAGATTCCATCTTGACCCCCGCAGAGACCAGTTTACCCCTCACATCTAGAGCCCTGATTACCCTGCTCATAGCCAGCCTGGCTACAAATGTTATCAATCAGCCCTAGCGCTTGAGCCTACAGCAGTGAGTTCCACAGGCTGACAACATATTTTATGAAAGTTATTTGTTCTGCATTTTGCTGAATGATTCTCTCAGACACTGGAGCATGGTGGAAGTAGAAGGGAAGGAGCAGTGTATGCTCCTTCATTAGAATCTCTCTAAATATCAGCCTCTTCAGTGCTTGGCCTTAGCCGACTAAATAACCTTAACATTTGCCATCTGTATATCCTGAGCATAGCATTAGCTGTATGCATTGCCAGACTGGATCCGACCCGAGGGCAATCTAGCCCAGTATTCTGTCCCTGACCGTGGCCAGCAGCAGATGCTGGAGAGGAAGGGGTAAGAACCCTGCACTAGTCAGCTATGGATGAGCCCTTCCTGACCCCTCATTGTTAGAAGTTGGCTCTTCTCTGAAGCCACTTTAAACCTGGTGAGGCATGTCCCTTTGTGGGGCTGGGGGGGTCACATCTAATGTCTTTGTTTTCCCTGTGCTGGGAACCCCTTGTCCTGTACTGTCAGAGGGTAAGTCTGCCCCCTGCTGGTACCAAAGACTGTTCCTATATTTCAGGTGTATGGGGGGGGAGGGGAGGAGGAAGTTACCCATAATGCTCCGAGCCAGTTTTTCTCCAGAGCCAGTCCCCCTGTGGCATATGGACCTCTAGAGTGAGTCACTGTAACTTTAACCAGAGCAGTTTCACCAGACATTTAGGTAGTGCCAGCCCATGTGAAGGACTCAAGTGGACACAGGTTTCATTCCTTGGCAATTCCAAAGCCTTCCCCTCTCTCCTGCCCACACTGAGATAAGACATGGGAAAGGCTGGGCAATGGATAACTTGGCTGGAATTTTCCAGCAGATAAGAGACTGCAGTGATAAGAAGGGAGGTGATAGAGGAATAGTCTCCTTATCTCTTGCTGGATACAAGGCTTATTAACACCTGTGCAGTTTCATCCTGGATGCTGTGCCTGGTACCAGGGGGAAGGCCAAGCTACCTCTGACACCAGCTGGTGGGGAAATTCCATGGTTAGGGACAGCATCCCCTGTTAGTACCAAGGAGAGACAATCTCCCCCTGCACTGCCAGGGTTCCCCAGCCTTGAGACCGAGCGTTCTGCAGGTGCAGGACATTACCATCCTCCTACTGAGCTAAGCCTTGGGCTTGGTCTCCCACAGGGCCATCACTTCACCCCAGCCTGGTGAAAGCGCACCCTAACCTTGCCAAAGAATCATTTCCCTCCTTTGCACACTCAGGCTTGGGAGCTCCTCTCCACTCTTTCAGTGCACCCCAGGGCAGCGCCCCCTTCTGGTGCCCTGGAGACATTTTCATCCCAGCCACCGTCTCCCACTCCACTAATCACACCCACTGGTGCCTAGAGAAGATGTCCTACCAGAATAGTGGACAGCCGCCTCTTCCCAGCAGATGGGGAGCCTGGTTTGGGGCGTTCCCATGAGAACCTTTCCTGCACTGGGTGCTGAAAGGTCAAGGCCAAGGACATCACAGGAGCCAGCACAGTTGGGACAAAACGACCCCTCCTGTGGGGTTTTTATTAGAGGAGGGAAGCAGGTCCCATCAATCTTGTTTGAAAGAGATGACTTTGAACCCGCCCTTCACACTCAGATAGCTGATCTTGTCGTAGTTGTGCCTGTTGGGGAACTCCACCTCGTGCCCGTCTGGCAGCTTCACCCTGAACTTGTCTCCCAGGAAGCTGATGATAAACTGTGAGAGCAGGGAGCAAGAACAGGAATGGGGAGGGGAGTTAGCATCAAATGCAAACAACTGGCTGGCAACAGCAAGCACCTGTCCCTACTGCCTGGGTGGAGAGGCCCCGATTCTGCTGGCCTTAGGCAAGGTGCTGGGAACTGAGCTCAGTAAATGCCTTGCAGGGTTGCGTGCCAGAGGCCCAGACCCTCAGAGGTATTTAAGCACCTAACTCCCATTGAAATCAGAGCGACCAGCTTGTCTCTCAGGAAGTTGAGCTCTTGCCTACACTGGGAGACTGGGGACAACGTCTCCCCCACAGCTGCTAACTCTGGTTCAGCTGCACGGGCGGTGGCAATACAGGGAGCCCTAGTGTAGTCAAGGCTCCTGCACCCGCCACTGTTTTAAAGCACTGCGTTGCTTAGGCCTGCTCTGGACCGGGCGGGACAGCACATGAAATACCAGCGGCTGCGGGAGCTTTGCCCCACTGGCTCGCCCACTATTACCCCACCAGTGGATCTGACTTGGGGTTACCAACAGTGGGGAAATGCCACTTCTAGCCCCCAGCGCAGACAGTGTGAGGGGACAGGACAGACCTGGGTCTCTTTAAAGAACAAAACTAATAACTGATCACTGGAAATGAATCATCTCCTTCCCACGGGTACTCCCCTGCTCCACCCAGCCCAGCCCAGGGAGCACTGAGCAAGGAGAAGGAACCGTTTCCAAGCCACAGAGAAACAGGGTGATCGAACTGTGCAATGCTAAGAGGCAAACAAAGAGCTGGCCAAGGCAAAGGGAGGTTATAAATAGGGGCCCAAGAGTCTCATTCCACAAAGCACTGGAGGGAAGAAAATAAGGGGTGGGAGCAGGGAGAGAATGATTGATACTAATCTGAGAGGGAAGAGGGATCTGCTCCCCACAGCCCTCTCCCTCCCCCAGCGAAGGCATGAGCACCTGCTGGGCAGAGGCACAGGGGTCTTGAAGGCAGGTCACAGGCAGCCTCTAGGAGGCCTCCAGCAAGGGCAGGGTTAAATGGCGAGAGAACAGGGTCTGTGGGGATTGGGACTCCGAGCAGCCCGATGAGGAGGGTTCAGGGTCGCAGGAGCCAGAGACGCTGGTGGGGAGAAACAACACCTGCAGACGCCAGCCAGGAGGGGAAGAAGGGGGGACCGAGTAAGCACCTGGCAGCTCATCCAGCCAACCCCGCCCCGCTTTCCCAGGAGCCCCCTCACCTTGACCTCCGAGCCCCTGGAGAAGGGCAGGTGGCTGTCGCGGTACTCCGACTGCCAGCAGTTGGCACATTTGGAGTTGCAGACGATGGTGGATTCATTGAAGCGAGGGTTGAAGTGCAGCCCCAGCTCATTAGTGCTCTTGCCAAGGTTAATCGCAAAGCTGCAGGGTGGGAGCAGAGCAGGCATTGGAGAATCCCCCCACGGAGCCAGACTTGCTGCTACAGGAGCCCCACCCATGCCCGAAGGAGGGCAGTTGAATCAGTTACACCCACCTCTCCTTTTACCAACTTCATGGCAGGCAGAGGGCTCCGCCCTGCCAGTTTTAGGGAGAGCTGGGACTTCTGGCCCAAGTGCCACTTTCCCTGAAGGAAGGTCAGGCCTGTGGCTCAGACACCAGCCTGGGACTCAGGAGAGCTGGGCTCAGCTCCCAGCTCTGCTGCAGACACCTTGGCTGACCACAGGCAAGCCACTTTAACCTCTGTGCCTCAGTTTCCCCATCCACAGACAGGGCCAGGACATTTGTTGAGCACTCAATTACTAGGGTGATGGGGGCTGTATAAGACAGAGAGACGGACTGAAGGACTAATCTCTGCATCAGACAGCAAAATCCTGGTACAGCCAGGGAAACTGGCATGCTGCCCCCATCTCTGTAGCCCATGCCCCCCTCATCTGAGACAGCTCTCTCACACTCACTTCTCAGCATCACTGGAGACCTTGCCCTTTATCTTCAGGGTGCTCCCTGCTTTCAAGTCCAGGTTGAAGATTTCAAATTTCTCCTGCAGCAGAGAGACCTGACGTCATAAGACTCCCTGGGTGACCCATGCCCGCCCCCTGACCCAAATGAAAGGGAATGAAGCTCAGCAATTCCACCTAAGCAGGGACAAAGGCCAGGAGCAGGTCCCCTGCCCTCCAGTTGCCACCTCATGGCCCCGAGCCAGGACCATCCTGGTAGCCTGCACTCCTTGCTTGGCAAGAGGAAGAGGTGGGATTGGGCATGGAAACCAGAGAACTGGCAAGGGGAGGGGAAATGAACGACTGAGCGGGTGTGATGACAGCAAACACAAAGGCAGAATGTGAGAGCCCACCGATACAGGAGAATAGCTGAGAGCAAGAAAAGGAAAGATGGAGAGACACCGCAATCCTTACAGACATCCTCCTTGCTGGTGCTGGACAGACGCGGCTGGGAGCTACAGAGGATCTGGCTCAGGTACACCTCCCCACAGGAGATCTTATAGGCCTAGTGTCGCCAAGAGTTACACATTAACAGCTCTCTCCCACCCCTCCAAGCCATAGAGGAAGGCTGTAAACCAGGAGACTTTGACCCCAAGAATTATCAGCTCCACAACTTCCTCTGACCAAGAATGGACGGGTCTTGATCAATACCCTGCCCCAGCCCCGGCCCAGTTCCCTGATAAGGGATCAGTGCTCTAATGACTCAGGAAAGTTACTCCAGTTGCCTGACCCCAAGGGGGTTTAATCACTAAGGGACATTGACATTACACTCACCACTAGAGGAGCCTCCTCCTGGCCACTCCAGGGATTAGCACTTCCCAGGTGCTGTGGCCTCTTCTGGCAGTCTTTCAGCTCATCTCATTCTCTCACCCTTCAGCCCTTCTTGCTCCAGGAGCTGCAGCTTCCTGTTTGTGACTTGGTCCTGCGGCCAGGCCACTATGGTCCTCCCCTTCTGGGATATCAAAGGCTTTTGGGGCAAACTGTTCCAGGCAGCCTGCTTTGCACTACCTCATCAGATCCGTTTCCCCAGTGGCTGTGAGGGGAACCCAGGCCTCCCTCTACTCCTGGCTCCAGCTCAGGGGCCCTCTGACCTATCCCAGACTTTGCTGCCTTTCCCCCAAGCCTCTCCTACCTTGCTGGCTCTCCCCACCTCCCTGGGTTTGCCAGCCCAAACTCCCACCTCCCAGGGAGTAACTGTGGACTAGCCTCTATAGTCCCAACCATGCCGCCCTTCTGCCAGGCAGTGACTGCAGCCTACTTCCCTGTAGCCCCTTTCTGCTCCCCACTCCCGGGCTTTATACAGGCCCCTCCTGTTCCTGCCCAGCTGAGTCTCATCTAATTAATCCCTGCTCCCTGGCACCTCCTGCAGGTGAAGTCTGGGGAGTTCACTGGCCCAACTGCCACCCAAGTCTTGTGAGGGGGTGGAGACCCCCATGGGCGGCGTGTAGAAGAGGCCAGGGGAGGTTAAGCCTACCCCAAAACAGCTGGCCATGCGGGGGGGAAATGCCGCGGCAGCGTGGGTCACCCCTCCGAAGGCACACTGGCCTGCCACCGCCTTCGGAGCACCGGAAGCGAAGCTCCACAGAAGTGGGGAGGCGGCACCAGCACCCGAACCATGACCCCGCCTGCACTCCACCCTGCCCCCACGCCGCCTCTTCCCCCAAGGCCCCGCCCTCACGCCACCTCTTCCCCCGAGGCTCCCCCCACCCGCCGCTCGCTTCTCTCTGCCCCCTCCCCTCCGTCACTCATCTGGGGCAGGAAAAAGTGATGGGGCTGTGGCCCCCTGCTCCCCGTTCTGGGAAGGGGGTAGAGAGGAGCAAGTGGTGGGCAGGGGGACCTCAAGGGAGGGAACGGAGAGGAGCGAGTGGCGGGGGGGCCCTCAGGGGAAGAGGCGGGAAGAGGTGGAGTGATGATGGAGCTTCGGGAGGGAGAGGCCAAGCAGAGGTGGGACCTTGTGGGCAGGGCCACAGTCCAGGTGCCGGTGGCCCCCCACACTCCTAGAGAGCTCCCAGTCCCTCACACCAAAAATCATAATATTCAAAGGACCAGTCACTTACCCCAGGACAACTGCACTTAAGATTTGACTCCAAAGATGACACTTGTAGAATAAACTAGCCTATAATAAACTAATTACAAATGTATTAACTAAGAAAAAGAAGTAAGGGAGTTATTGACAAGGTTAAAGCAGGTAAACACACACACACACGAGTTACAGTCTTAGGTTCCAACCGGTGGCAGAAGCATCTATAATAAGCAAGCTCTATATGTCCTTAAGGGCTAACCCAGGCCAAGCGCTGGGGATCTTTTGCTTATGCTTAGTAATCCTTTCCCCTCAGAATCCGAGCAGCATAAAAAGAAAAGGAGGACTAGTGGCACCTTAGAGACGAACCAATTTATCTGAGCATAAGATTTCGTGAGCTACAGCTCACTTCATCGGATGCATAAGCAGCATAAAGATACAGTTTCTCCTTGTCAGGAATTTTTATTCGCTTCCCTCAGAGTTCAAGCTGATGGGACGAGTCCACATGCATGTCCCCGGTTCATGGCTGAAGGGGGAAACAATCAGCAAAGTATTTTGTCCTCTGATGTTCCACAATGACTTGTCTGGTGTCTATGGGCCTTCTTTTGTTGGACAGGAGATGAGACCTCTTGTGGCAAACTAGTATTTCACACTTGGTAATGCTGCTCTCCAGATTTAGAATTTCAGAGCCAACTCTTTAATATTGTCTAACACGGGATACAGCTACTGTAAGTGAGATTAACACATGCAGCAACTCACAAGCATTTCATAATGTCTAAACACGAAATACGTTTTTATAAATCTAATACCTATTTTAACAATACTAACACCTAGACTAATCCAGCTATGCATTTGTCAGTGTTCAGTGAGGCCTAGGGGCCTTGACAAGAGCTGGCACCTGGTCTGTCAACGTCACAGGACCATCACCCCATCTGCTCCTTCCCACTCCCACCCCACAAAAAAGTAATGTCCTAGCTGCTCTCCTCCCAGGAGGGAGCATTGGCCTGGCTGATCCCTTTAGCCTCCCCTCCCCCAGTAACAGCTACAATTCAGTGGGAAACTGGGACTGTCAGATTTCATGGAGGGAAATGATCTTGTCGAGGCGCAGAGGGGACGCTCCGATGTGGTCGATGGGAGAGGATGGGGGTTTCCCCAAAAAAGGGAGCAAGAGCTCGAAAGACAGAAGTTACTCCAGAAATCCCCCTCTTCCTTCTCACTTCAGATAGCGGCTGCATGCAAATTCACACTGTCCTTGCAAAGCAGATGGTAAGGGACAGTCTCTGCTCCCTCCACACAGAGGCAGATTAAGGTTTTGTGGGGCCCTGGACCAGAACAAGAGGCCTTTCAGCACCACAACTGAAACATATATATACACATAGAGAGAGCCCTTTTCGTGGTGCTTTGGGGAGGGGGGAATTCATCCCTGCCATGTGCCATATAGATTCAGGGAAAACCCGCAGCGTAGCAGGCGTCTCCAATGGGCACACAGTCAGTGTAGCCAGCTCCGTAACCCTGGAGCAGGGGCATTGGTGGAGGAGCAGGAGAGGACAGGGCACTCCCGAATGCCAGCTATTTGGCAGTGGTGCAGTGGTCTACAGAGATTGTTGCAACCATTGTGTAAATTATAGCTGCCCTGACTGACAGTAAAGGGCGAAATCAGCCCCAAGTTAGGGGAGGTGCATTGCCTGCCCTCTTGGTCCCTGCGCCGGGCTCGGAATGAATCCCGCCATGTGTCAGCAGAGCTTGTAACTGCAGGGAGGCCTCCACGGTGTTTGATGGAGAGACTACAGGTGGATCTCTGGCTTGTCTCTGCAACATAGCATCTCCACACTGCTGACTTGCATCTGAAGACTGGGATGCAGGGTGTAGTCTCCCCTTTAGCTGGAGATCAGGTTGGTGAAGAATCAAGTCTCAGGCCCCAAAAGAAGTCCCAGCACATGATAATCTTGTTCTGGTTCTTTCTAGGTTTGTGAAGGTGAGTCACAGAGGAATCGCCGCTGAAGGGCATCTGCAAAGGAGGAAGATGGTCTGTGCAGTGAGCTGAGGGGGGAAGAAGGGAGGAGGAGAGCTTGTGGGGGAAAGGAGGAAGCAGCTCTGTCGGCCAGCACAAACCAGGCTGCAGCCCCCAATGGTGGGGATCCAGCAACCCGAGCTGCCCATACACCTAGCTCCACCAGTGCCTGGATCAGCCTCCTCCAGGCCACATCCTCTTGGATGCCTGGTGGAGGGCAATGGGCCTACCACTGGCTGCCCTCTCCTGGTGGTGGTGGATGCCCCCTCCCTGGACACAGAGGGGGCATGCAAACTGCACCCAGGTGCGGGTGAATGCAGCCCCACCCTGTGGGAATCATGCCTGAAGGGAGACCCCACAAATGGCAGGAAGCGTTTAACCCACTTGAGCCACGGGAAGCCTCTATCCCAGAGGTGGGCAAACTGCGGCCCGTGGGACCCTCCTGCCTGGCCCCGGAGCTCCTGGCCCAAGAAAGCCGGCCCCTCCCCCGCTGTTCCCCATTCCCCACAGCCTCAGCGCGTTGTGCTGCCGGTGTCGTGTATTAAACGGCTCCGCGTAGGAACGTGCTGCTGGTAGCAGTTACGGGGAGCAATTTACTGCACTACACCAGCGCAACGCTCTGGGGGGCAGGGAGCGGGGGGGGGGTTGGATAGAGGGCAGGGGAGTTCAGGGTGGTGGTCAGGGGGGCGGGGGTGTGGATGGGGTCGGGGCAGTCAGAGGGTGGGGGGGTTGGATGGGGCGGTGGGGGGCAGTCAGGGGCAGGGATTCCGGGGGCGGTCAGGGGACAGGGAGTGTGGGGGGGGTGGATGGGGCAGGGGTCCTTGGGAGGCCGTCAGGGAACGGGGGGGGTTGGATGGGGCAGGAGTCCGGGGGGGCCATCGGGGGCGAGATGCAAGTGGGGGCGGATGGGGGTGGGGGCACAGCCTGGCACAGCCTCCCCTAACCGGCCCTCCATACAATTTCCAAAACCCGATGTGGCCCTCACACCAAACAGTGTGCCCGCCCCGCTCTACCCTAACCAAATGTGCGCTTTGCAGCTCCATGTATGGTCAAGGACAGTAGGGGGCGCTGTGCAGCACCATGCGGAGCCCTCACCCCAGAGTGACTAACTGTCACCAGCAGCCATACACGCCTCGCGAGGATGAGCCAGGCTTTCAACAGGATGTGAGGCTGCAATTCAGCACAGCTAAAATGAGACAATCAGATGAGAGGTGGGGGACCTAACTGTCATATGGAGAAGAGCATGGGAGTTAACACCTTACTAATGACCACAATTTACATTTATAGTCCTGTTCATCCCAAAGGGCTTTACAAACTGTACATAGGAATCACAACACTGAGAGGCAGACACCTCTGGGATGGAACAGGGCAGCTGATTAACAGTGTATGGCAGCAACAGTTCTGGCCAGGAAGGGGAAGAGAATACCATTTCTAAAGAGAAAAGCAGAGAATGCATTTACTAAATTGGAATTTGACAAGGGCACTGAGATTAACATCCCTATAAGGCTACCTAACCCCTTGCTTCGAGGAGATCTCTTAGGCCCTTGGGAGTGCTTTCAAAATCTCAGACCTCTTGAGGTGGACACAGCTGCCAGTGTCACATACATGTCCCGGCTGTAGCAACCACAACCTTGAACATGGCATTCAATAGTTTTAGAGAAGGAATAGAGAGTTCAGTCCTGCCCTGACGGGCTGCAAAGACAACAGCTCTTTAATCCTTGATCCCTCGCTGTTGTCAGAGCTCATTTAAAACAGGGGAGAGATTGTTACATGGATTTCAGACAAAGAGATGGACATTATTAGGTGCATTTGTTTCTTAATGGGAGAGAAAGACCAGGTGAGCATGGAGCCAAGAGGGACATCCAAGGCTTTTCAGTTTCTCACTCTAGGCCGGTATGATCCCTACATGTGTGAAAAGCGTCTGGGGGCTTTTAATGATCACAAGTGATCCGGACCTCAGTTTCCCAGCTCATCCAAATGGCAGCACCTGCAGCATCTTCCTAGCACTATGCTGGGGACTGGGTCAGTGCAGACTCAGGGGGAACAGTGCCCCCTAGTAAATCACCAGCACCATTTCCTCTGCACGGCCTGGTCTCCAAACAAACTTGCACTGAAATCACAAAACTTGTGACTGAAACCCGGTTTCATTATTTCGGTGCCAGGCTGTGTGTGGACCAGGCCTAAGTGCCTGTTCAAGATACTAAAAGAGCTGGAGAGAAGACACACTCTTGCTTGGAGTCCCAGCCATTCATATGACATTATTTTCTAGCGCTTAAAATAATTTTTACTCCCTGACAAGATGCTGCCCCTTACCCAACAACTATTTATTTCCCTGAATAGGCTCTTGGGAAGGATTTCAGCAAGCGATTTTTAAAAACCCAAATAAAAATCAAGAAGCCACATGAATTAAGCAAGGCCTGGGAGCCAGAAGGCTCAGTTCTGAGCCTGGCACACACAGTGATTCCCTGTGATGTCCTTGGGCAAGTCACTTCTCTTCTCTGCAGGAACTAATCTCCACTTAAAATGTAGGTCAACATAGCTATGGCGTTCAGGGGTGTGAAAAATCCACCCCCAGCCCACCCCGAGCACTGCAGCTAAGCTGACCGAACCCCGGGTGAAGACACTGTTAGGGCAGTGGAAGAATGCTTCCATCAACCTAGCTACCGTCACTCAGGAAGGTGAAGTTCCTACAGCAACAGAAAAACCCCTTCTGTCACTGGAGTCAATGTCTACACTATGGGATTGTAGCGCAGTAGCTATGCCGCTATAGCACCCATAGGGTATGTCTACGGTATGAAATTAGGTCGAATTTATAGAAGTCGGTTTTGTAGAAAGCGGTTTTATACAGTTGATTGTGTTTGTCCCCACACAAATGCTCTAAGTGCATGTAGTCGGCGGAGTGTGTCCACTGTACCGAGGCAACCGTCGACTTCCGGAGCGTTGCACTGTGGGTGGCTATCCCACAGTTCCCGCAGTCTCCGCCGCCCATTTGAATTCTGGGTAGAAATCCCAGTGCCTGATGGGGCTAAAACATTGTCGCGGGTGGTTCTGGGTACATATCGTCAGGCCCCCGTTCCCTCCCTCCTTCCGTGAAAGCAAGGGCAGACAATCGTTTTGCGCCTTTTTTCTTGAGTTACCTGTGCAGACGCCATACCACGGCAAGCATGGAGCCCGCTCAGCTCACCATCACCGTATGTCTCCTGGGTGCTGGCAGACGTGGTACTGCATTGCTACACAGCAGCAGCAACCCATTGCCTTTTGGCAGCAGACAGTGCAGCATGACTGGTAGCCGTCGTAGACGTAGTCCTGGGTGCTCTTTTAATCAGGTGCCTGGGCAAACATGGGAGTGACTCAGCCAGGTCATTTCCCATTCATCTCGTGGCGACTGAATCCTATCGGCAGTGCGCTGTCTTTTAATCTGCAGCTAGCAGAAGACGATGGCCAGTAATCATACTGCACCGTTTTCTGCCGAGCACCCAGCAGATGACGATGGCTAGCAGTCTGACTGCACAGTCTGTTGCCAGCAAGATGTATAAAGATAGATGAAGTGGCTCAAAATAAGAAATAGACCAGATTTGTTTTGTATTCATTTTCTCCTCCCTCCCTCTGTGAAATCAACGGCCTGCTAAACCCAGTTTTGAGTTCTATCCTTGAAGTTTTGAGTTCTATCCTTGAGGGGGCCATTCAGTTTCTCGCAAAGCCACCCCCTTTGTTGATTTTAATTCCCTGTCCATCAGGGCCACGGCAGACAATTGTTCTGGGCCTTTTTTCTGTGCAGATGCCATACCACAGCAAGCATGGAGCCCGCTCAGATCACTTTGGCAATTAGGAGCACATTAAACACCACACGCATTATCCAGCAGTATATGCAGCACCAGAACCAGGCAAAGCGAAACCGGGCGAGTAGGCGACGTCAGTGATGAGGACATGGACACAGACTTCTCTCAAAGCACGGGCCCTGACAATGCATGCATCATGGTGCTAATGGGGCAGGTTCATGCGGTGGAACACCGATTCTGGGCTCGGGAAACAAGCACAGACTGGTGGGACCGCATAGTGTTGCAGGTCTGGGACGATTCCCAGTGGCTGCAAAACTTTTGCATGTGTAAGCAGAGTCAGGATGAGCTCCACCCTGACATCTGGTGATGAGGTGTGGCAAGTTGTGGAAAAGAACTTCAGGGGCCGATCTCATTTGCATAGGCACACCCACCCCGCCTAGAATGAGGCCATAGCTGCCCAAATGGTCACTTTGGCTGCTGTGGGATCCCCAGTGTCTCTGTTATTGGGGCAGGAAGAATAAATTATTACCCTGATTATGGGAATCAAGGACAGTGGAACTGTACTTGGCCTTTTGTTATGATGGAGGGAGTCGCCATCAACTAAGTAGCACTCGCTAGGCAAGGGACATGGGTTCCAAAACTCTGTGAATTGAGAGAGGTTGGGGACAGGTATTAATACTTGGTGGCAGGCCCCCCCCGTTAATTGCACTTCCTCCTCTCTCCACTGTAGAATATCAGAGCTAATTTTGATTCTATTAGGAGTCTAGTTACAGGCTGCTGGGCTGAATTCACTTTGGGCTAATGGTGCACCAGCACTGAAGCTCCTCTACTACAAGCTGAAATCACAAAAGAGCTAAACTTACTAAGAGCTGAATTCACTGAGTGTTGTATTAAGTAGTGGGAGAGCCTGAAGCTATATGGTGGAGCAGTTTGCGGGACGGTGAGCAGAGCGGCTGGCAGAGCAGAGCAGTTTGTGGGACGGCGAGCAGAGCGGCTAGCAGAGCAGTTTGTCGGATGCCTAGAGCAGCTCATGGGGTAGCTGGCAGAGCGGAGCCCCATGGAGAGGTGGGGCCATTAGCTTTGGACCACGTAAGGTGCCCCTTAACCCCCTCCCCCCCCCCATCTCCACCCAGGTTGGGAGGTAAAACTCTGCAGATAAACTTTTGAACTCTGGGGCTGCCCTGACCAAGGACAAAGACTTTTGGGTCGTTGGACTTTGGGGACTTTGGGTGATTTTGGGTTGCTGGATTCAAGAACCAAAGGGAAAGGACATGCCCCAGTTTGCTTGGGGTGGGTTTTGCTCATGGGTTGTGTTATGAATCCTGTTGGTGGTGTTTCCCCAACATAATGCCACATTGTTTCTCTCTGTTATTAAAGGGCTTTTTGCTACACTCAGACTATGTGCTTGCGAGAGGGGAAGTATTGCCTCTTGGAGGCGCCCAGCGGGGGTGGTATATATTTCTCCCAGATCACTGGGTGGGGGCTCAAGCCAGTTTTGCATTGTGTTATTGGAACGGAACCCCTAAATACTGAACCCGGCCCTTGTTGCTGCCAACTCTGACGGGCAGAAGGGTTACACATGCATAAGGGCACTTTCATGGAACTTTGTGACTTCCTTTCCCCTGCCTTGAGGCGCAAGAATACCAAGATGAGAGCAGCCCTCACAGTTGAGAAACGAGTGACAATAGTGCTGTGGAAGCTTGCAATGCCAGACAGCTACCTGTCTGTTGGGAATCAATTTGGAGTGGGCAAATCTACTGTGGGGGCTGCTGTGATGCAAGTAGCCAATGCAATCAAAGATCTGCTGATATCAAGGGTAGTGACCCTGGGAAATGTGCAGGTCATAGTGGATGCCTTTGCTGCAATGGGATTCCCTAACTGTGGTGGGGCCATAGACAGAACCCATATCCCTATCTTGGCACCGGAGCACCAAGCCGGTGAGTACATAAACCGCAAGGGGTACTTTTCAATAGTGCTGCAAGCACTGGTGGATCACAAGGGATGTTTCACCAACATCAACGTGGGATGGCCGGGAAAGGTACATGACGCTCGCATCTTCAGGAACTCTGGTCTGTTTCAAAAGCTGCAGGAAGGGACTTTATTCCCAGACCAGAAAATAACAGTTGGGGATGTTGAAATGCCTATAGTTATCCTTGGGGACCCAGCCTACCCCTTAATGCCATGGCTCATGAAGCCATACATAGGCAGCCTGGACAGTAGTCAGGAGCTGTTCAACAACAGGCTGAGCAAGTGCAGAATGGTGGTAGAATGTGCATTTGGATGTTTAAAAGCGCGCTGGTGCAGTTTACTGACTCGGTTAGACCTCAGCGAAATCAATATTCCCACTGTTATTTCTGTTTGCTGTGCGCTCCACAATATCTGTGAGAGTAAGGGGGAGACATTTATGGCGGGGTGGGAGGTTAAGACAAATCGCCTGGCTGCTGGTTATGCACAGCCAGACACCAGGGCGGTTAGAAGAGAACAGGAGGGCACGGTGTGCATCAGAGAAGCTTTGAAAACCAGTTTCATGACTGGCCAGGCTACGGTGTGAAAGTTCTGTTTGTTTCTCCTTGATGAAACCCGCCGCCCCTTGGTTCACTCTACTTCCCTGTAAGCTAACCATCCTCCCTTCGATCACCGCTTGCAGAGGCAATAAAGTAATTGTTGCTTCACATTCATGCATTCTTTAATTCATCACACAAATAGGGGGATAACTACCAAGGTAGCCCAGGAGGGGTGGTGGAGGAGAGAAGCACCAGGAGGGGTGGTGGAGGAGGGAAGGACAAGGCCACACAGCACTTTAAAAGTTTAAAACTTATTGAATGCCAGCCTTCTGTTGCTTGGGCAATCCTCTGGGGTGGAGTGGCTGGATGGCCGGAGGCCCCCCACCGCGTTCTTGGGCGTCTGGGTGAGGAGGCTATGGAATTTGGGGAGGAGGGTGGTTGGTTACACAGGGGCTGTAGCAGCGGTCTGTGCTCCTGCTGCCTTTCCTGCAGCTCAACCATATGCTGGAGCATGTAGGTTTGATCCTCCAGCAGCCTCAGCATTGAATCCTGCCTCCTCTCATCATGCTGCCGCCACCTTTCAGCTTCAGCCCTCTCTTCAGGCCGCCACTTACTCTCTTCAGCCCACCACCTCTCCTCCCGGTCATTTTGTGCTTTCCTGCACTCTGACGTTGTCTGCCTCCACGCATTCGTCTGTGCTCTGTCAGTGTGGGAGGACAGCATGAGCTCAGAGAACATTTCATCGTGAGTGCGTTTTTTTCGCCTTCTAATCTTCGCTAGCTTCTGGGAAGCAGAAGATCCTGTGATCCTTGAAACACATGCAGCTGGTGGAGAAAAAAAAAGGGATAGTGGTATTTTAAAAGACACATTTTATAGAACAATGGGTACACTCTTTCACAGTAAATCTTGCTGTTAACATTACATACATAGCACATGTGCTTTTGTTCCAAGGTCGCATTTTGCCTCTCCCCAGCGTGTGGCTAGCCCCTACCCTCTCCCCGCGGCTAACAGCGGGGAACATTTCTGTTCAGCCACAGGCAAACAGCCCAGCAGGAACGGGCACCTCTGAATGTCCCCTTAAGAAAAGCACCCTATTTCAACCAGGTGACCATGAATTATATCACTCTCCTGAGGATAACACAGAGAGATAAAGAACGGATGTTGTTTGAACGCCAGCAAACATACACTGCAATGCTTTGTTCTACAATGATTCCCGAGTATGTGCTACTGGCCTGGTGTGGTAAAGTGTCCTACCGTGGTGGGTGGAATAAGGCTGCCCTTCCCAGAAACCTTTTGCAAAGGCTTTGGGAGTATATCCAGGAGAGCCACGAATGCCAGGGCAAATTAATCATTAAACATGCTTGCTTTTAAACCATGTATGGTATTTTAAAAGGTACACTCACCAGAGGTCCCTTCTCCACCTGGCGAATCCGGGAGGCAGCCTTGGGTGGGTTCGGGGGGGACTGGCTCCAGGTCCAGGGTTAGAAACAGTTCCTGGCTATCGGGAAAACTGGTTTCTCCACTTGCTTGCTGTGAACTATCTACAACCTCATCATCATCATCTTCCTCATCCCCAAAACCTGCTTCCGTGTTGCCTCCATCTCCATTGAAGGAGTCAAACAACACGGGCGGGGTACTGGTGGCTGAACCCCCTAAAATGGCATGCAGCTCATCATAGAAGCGGCATGTCTGGGGCTTGGACCCGGAGCGGCCGTTTGCCTCTCTGGTTTTCTGGTAGGCTTGCCTCCGCTCCTTAAGTTTCAAGCGGCACTGCTTCGGGTCCCTGTTATGGCCTCTGTCCTTCATGCCCTGGGAGATTTTGACAAATGTTTTGGCATTTCGAAAACTGGAACGGAGTTCTGATAGCACGGATTCCTCTCCCCATACAGCGATCAGATCCCATACCTCCTGTTCGGTCCATGCTGGAGCTCTTTTGCGATTCTGGGACTCCATCATGGTCACCTCTGCTGATGAGCTCTGCATGGTCACCTGCAGCTTGCTATGCTGACCAAACAGGAAATTGAAATTCAAAAGTTCGCAGGCCTTTTCCTGTCTACCTGGCCAGTGCATCTGAGTTGAGAGTGCTGTCCAGAGCGGTCACAATGGAGCACTCTGGGATAGCTCCAGGAGGTCAGTACCGTCTAATTGCATCCACAGTACCCCAAATTTGACTCAGCAAGGCCGATTTCAGCACTAATCCCATTGTTGGGGGTGGAGTAAGGAAATCGATTTTAAGAGCCCTTTAAGTTGAAAAAAGGGCTTCGTCGTGTGGATGGGTTCAGGGTTAAATCAATTTTAACGCTGCTAAATTCAACCTCAACTCCTAGTGTAGACCAGGGCATAGTACAGATGCGGCCTCAGTTTCCCCTAGTATAAAACTGGGACAGTATTGCTCTCTTGTCTCACCAGGGCATGGTGAGGATTTCAGTGAGAGGATCCTGGTTTGCAGAAGAGCTAAGCTTGCACAACTTCAGCTGAGATTGATGGGAGATTCATTCAGGCCCTACTACTCTGTTGAGAATAGATCCTTTCTGGGCGTACTATCTGAGCACCTGCACATTAGAATGGGTAACGCTGGGAAGAGGAAAGGTGCTATGCAAAGGCTTAAAATCAATGCTATTATCTCACTACCTCATCTAAGATTGTCGTAAGTTCCTCCCCCCCTTCACAAAACTTCCCCGAACAGGTAAGACGGGAAAAATTTTTCCTTTGCAGAGCGGTATGGGTTTGATTCCAATCAGATTAGACTCCTACCTTCAGCCAGCCCAGCCCTAAACCCTACAGATCAGCCAATTTGATAAGGGGGGAGGGATGGACGGGGAGGACTAGAAGCAAAAACCGGATTTAGATAAGCCAAAAGATGGCAGGAGCTGGGTTGGCTTATCTAAATACATTTGGTTGGCTAACCAGGCCCATGCATCTTGGGGGGGTGAACACCAACAACCGAAGGGGATCGTGCAGGGTGGCAGAACTAGGAGAAATCTGGCGAGGAAACAGCTCCTGCAGGGAAGATGCATCAGGCTGTGGACCTCAGGGCAGGGGTGCCGGTCCCATCACCTGGCTCATTGCCAACTGGACTAGACAAGACACTGGAGAGCGGAGTGCAACCAGCAGCCCATCCCCTTCATTCACAGCGGCCCTGCTGCTGGGGTGGTACAAGGCCTCTCCAGGGACCGGGTGCAGTGGCATGCACACTGCAAGTTTGGAGGAAATGGCTGCAGGTGCTTGTCAGCACTAGCACCGGGTAGGTTCTCAACAAGGCCTCTCCCAGGGCCTGGTAAGAGGAATGCTTGTCCTCAGGCCTTCCCGCTGGCAAAGGGGAGAATGCAGAGGTTGCTCCATGGCTCTCTTGCTCTGCCTCACCCACTTAGACAGGATGCGACACTGCCACGCAAACGGAGGGGAGAAGAAACCTATTCACAGGGCTCCAGGAGGAGGGGAAGCCTTGTGAGACCCTGCACTTCCCTAGCACCTTTCATCAGATCTCTGTACAAAGGTTAAGGCACTGTCACCGCAGCCCTGCTGGAAGGGAAATATTAGTCTCCTCTTTAGCAGATGGGGGAAACTGAGGCACATGACAACGTCAAGCCTACAGTCTGAAACGTGCCCAGGGATTTGGGGTGCTCCACTTGAGACACACCAGGCCAGCCTGTCCAAAGAGCTCAGCCCCCAGCATCTCCCACATGCTGAGTGGTCTGGTTTTGCAAATCTGCCCTAGGAGCCTAAATGTGAGCTGAACTCTTTTGAAAATCTGGCCTAGACAACCTGGCGTTCAGAGTAGAGGCCAACAGGAATTGGAGATGCTCACTGCCTCTGAAAATCAGTCCCTTGGTGTCTCAAAATGGGCCTCCAAAAACAGAGGCATTCAAAGTTAGTGGCTACTCTTCAAAATTGAGGCCAGGGTCTAACAGGCCAAACTCTCACTGATTTTGAGGGGAGCTTCTCCCGTAGAAAGGACTGCGTAAGGCTGCAGGACTGAGCTCAATGCAGTAAAAACACATCTGCAATTGCTGAGCAGGCTGTGGATTGGGCCCCGCCCTAGCGTTGTAACCAGAGCAGCATCCGCCCATTTCCACATCCTTCACAAACACTCACCCGAAACGTGATGGTGGTGACAGACAAATCACGGCACGCACATTACATCCAGCCAGATGCAGCCAATGCTGATAGCACATTTATCAGTGACTGGGGCTATTCATCAGAAAGGGGCAGCAATAATCCAAGGCAGCCTAGTCAAATCTGAAGACGCACAGAAATCCCTAAGCCAGGCAGAAAGTGTCTGTCTGAGTCACGTGTGACAGAAATGCCAAGGGTGACTCATCAACTGGAAAAAAAAGGAAAAGGTTCTAAAGTTCAAATAACACGTTGAGAAAAGCCACAAGTCTCTGTAGCTCATGAGCCACCAAGAGGGAGAGCAAACAATGTCTGTTCCCTGGTCATCAAAGCGCCAGAGTCCAAGGGGACAGATCCTGCAAGGTGCTGAGAGCATGCAGAAAAATGCCAAGCATCCTCAATTCCCACCAGCTTCAACGGGGCCTGAAGGCACTCAGCGCCTGGCAGGATCCAGGGCTTAAATGACGGCTTAGATCGGCAGGAGAGGATGTCACGTTGAAACCATATGTTACTATGAAATTAACTAGAACAAATTCCCTTTGATTGCCTACGGAATGAAACGGCAAAACTGAACCGGATGAAAACTGAAAATAAAAGCCTGCTAGAAAAGGGAACTGAAATCCCCAAATGACTGAGTTCAGCGCTGGGAAACAGGCCTCTAAAAAAGGGAACCTCAGATAGCCAAAAGAGAACTAAGAGAAGCCCAGGTCGATGCAATGAGCGTGCTGCCAAGAGAAACACCAAAAATAAATGAAGCTACTGGGAATGGAGCTGAACCTCAGCTGCAAACCCCAGGGGATAACTAAGGGCTTGTCTACACTTAAAACACTACAGTGGCACAGCTGTAGCACTTCAGTGTAGACACTACCTCTGCTGACAGCAGGGATTGGCCTGTTGGCATAGGTAATCCACCTCCCCAAGAGGCAGTACCTAGGTCAACGGAAGAATTCTTGCATTGACCCAGTGCTGCGTACACCAGGACTTAGGTCGGCTTAACAACGCTGCTCAGAGGTTTCACACCCCGACCAATGTCGTTAACCTGACCTACTTTTCTAGCGCAGACCAGGCCTCAGACAACAACCACATAGTTATTGCAGATCAGAGGGGGATCTTGAGAGCATATGGCAGACTCTGCATTCATTACATCCTCCTTGTTCCCCAAGGAAGGACAGGTGACAGCAACTCCCAGTGCGCTCCCCCAGGGTTTTCCATCAGGGCAGGGCAGCTTTCGAAACCACCAGCAGTCGGCTGTGCCAAGAAACTGCCTAACTGTCCTGACAAGAGCCCTTGGCTCTTTTGGCGGAGCTGCCCCATGCCAGCCTCCCTACAGCAGGGGGATTGGGGCTGCTTTGGCCTGCCACAATTCCTCCCTTGAGTGGACTTTCTGCCCTACGTGCTATACCTGCAGGAGCCACTCTACACCCCCGGCTGAATCCAGCCTTACGTCTACGCCTACCCCCAGGTTTCTTGGGAGACAAGCCACCACAAGCAATCCGTTCCTTCTATTGGCTTCAGATTGCTGGCTGGGAAACACTCATTCCCACAAGAGGGAAAGAGTACTACAAGTTAAATGCCTGAATGCAGATCAGGCCAGACAAGTTTTATCAAGTACCAGGCTGAACAAGCCAAAACATTGCCATCCACCCAGGAACAAACAAACTCACCCAGCCGGGAGATCTGATAAAAGCAGTGGGACAGCTGGCAACACTAACTGCAAGGCAGTACCCGTCAGTGCAGAGATAGCCTTATCTCCTCAGCTGCCAAGATGGGACACGCATCCCCATCTACTACACAACAGCAGTGCAAGGCCCGTGGAGGCCTGTTCTCTGTTCCTGAGCCTGCATGTAGCCCCTTAGTACAGCACAGGGGCATCTCTATGACTCACTGCATCTTGTTAAAACAAGGGAGTGAATAGTCACTGAACAGCTCCATGGTACCAGCTCCCTGTGGATCAGGGACCAGAAATTACTAAAACATGCTGCCATCTAATCTGGACACAGACTACATGACATCAGATTACCCCGCTGCAGTAACAGAGCACAGTGGCTACGGGAGATTGAAACAGCAGAGGGGAAGGCAGGAAGCTGGGGGCCACCGAACCCCACCTTGCTGTACCAGCCAAAGGGCAGGGGGAAAGGAGGGGCTGTGCCAGGGGGCGGGCCCTCTGTTTTTAGCAGGGGAGCGGGTTGTGCTGCTCCACTGGCACTCACCTCATTTTAACCCCTGCCATAGCACCAGCAAGGAAAGGCCCCAGTGGGAAGAAACAAAGCACAAGCTGTTGGGAAAGGAATAAACAGCCCCGGGGCTACTTAGATGGTAAGCTGGTTGGGGCAGGGACCATCTCTTTGTGTTGTGTTTGCACAGAGCCTGGCACAGCGGGGTCCTGGGCCAAGGCTGGGGCTCCTAGGTGATACAGATAAGAAATCAGAACAGGAAGCGTACAGGCTGAAATGATTTCTAGGCTGTGCCAGCATCGTTCGAAGTACAGTACGGTGTCATGGAGATTTTGTGGCGCGAGGGTTTAATTGGCACAGAGACTGTGTTCGTACAGCACCTTGCACAACGGGGTGCAGGCTAGGAGTGGGGCTGCTAGGCACCATGGCAATACAAATAAATAATCGTATTAATCATGGGCCAGATCCTTCTCGGCTGTGAACCAGTGTGGCTCCACTGACAGCAGCAGAGTTATGG
Source organism: Lepidochelys kempii (assembly GCF_965140285.1). Classification (NCBI taxonomy): domain Eukaryota; kingdom Metazoa; phylum Chordata; order Testudines; family Cheloniidae; genus Lepidochelys; species Lepidochelys kempii. The sequence continues at coordinate 258,379,981 of NC_136380.1, forward strand.
TGCTTTACCCCAGCTGCAGATCTGGCCCTACATTTGTGGCTAGGGAGGATTTATAGTTTGTCATGCTCTTGGGGATCCCCCAGCTTTAGGTGTCACCTGAGATATAAACCAACAGATTCCATCACTCTCACCCCCACCCCCAACTCACGGGGGGGGGCACCCCACTACTCACAGCGTCATAGGGCTTAAGGCCAGAAGGGACCACCAGATCATCTAGTGCGACCTCCTGTAAATCATGGACCACCAACACCACCCACCACCCGCACACTAGACACAACAATTACTCACCTATCCCCGCTCACACAGAGCGACCCTTTTTGGGGGTTGCTAGGGCAGGTAGGAACAGACACCCCCATGTCACAGCTCCCCTGGGAGCAGCTGAAGGAATAGCAGCTTGCTTGCTGGGAAATACAAAGGGCTTCTAGTTCTGATTGGGCCAGCTGCCGGAGAGCCTACGCAGGAAACACCATGCACATGGACACACAAACTACAGCTGCCCCAGAAGGCCTCCGCGGGAGATTCACTCAAAGTCCTGCCTGGGGGGCTGGAGGGGGTCTAGGATAAATATGGTCCACAACAGTTCTCCAAAGGCAGGAAGCTGGGGGCCACCGAACCCCACCTGGAGAGAAGCGTGCACCTATGCAGGTACATTTCAGGTCTCTCCTCCTTTAAGGCTTCTCTGCCTTTTTTTTTTTTTTTTTTTTGTGCCCCACGCCCAGCTCTCTTGCATCCCCCAGCTGCTGGGCTGCTTCCTCTTCAGCCAGCAGCCACACCCCCGCTGTCCCTTAGCAGCAGGCAGCCAGGGCTGCAGCTGGCAGCATGTGGCAAATGGAAGGGGGCGAGGCTCTAGTGCAGCCAGGATAGATAGTGCCGGCAGCAGCGGAACAGCCTCCTCCAGCTGCTTCCCAGTCCTGACTTAGGCCAGGCCTGAAGTTTCTCAGGGAGCCTCGGGCAGGATAGCAGGTATGGGATTTTCAGCTGGGGCCAAGGACTGCCAGTCAAACTCAAACTAGCCCTGTATCAGATGCACAGCTGAGACCGTATTCGAGCAATGGGGCATTTAGAGGCGGTAACTCCTAGGACCTCCCTTAGCTCCATGTTAAAGCCAGACTGCATAGGTCTGACTTTCCAAGCTTCCCAGACGGCTGTGGGACTAGCATCCCCAAGCATCCCCAAGAGTAGCTTTGCTATTTCACACTTGATTGCCACCGCGACCCGTAGAGGTATTTACCATCCAGCCCCGGTGAGTCACTGCGCTTGGTTTTCTTATGCTGCTCTGTAACTTCCACCTTGGAGGTTGTACTCTGTGCTAGGGCCAGACTTTGCTCATGGAATATGCTTTTTCAATAGGAATTCCCCCCCACACCCTCCCCCCATCACCCTTTATGGCAAAAATGGATAGCAATAAATCAAAGAAATGCATTTAACCTCTCTTCTACTTCCCCCCTTCTCCAACCCCTCCCTCCCCTCTCTGGCAGTGGCAGGGATGAAAGCCATGACTCAAGCCATCTGGTTTCTAACAGAGAATCCATTTCATCTTTTCAATAGCCTCCCTCTGCCTTTATCATTTGCCGTGGGCACTTCACCAGCAGAGCATTTGTCCCAACTGGGGCCTCCAATCCTGCAAGCTGCTCTGTGCTTCAGCAACTTCAATGAGGTTCCCCTGGCAGGATCCAGGCCTGGCTTTGTACACAGGATTTCTGCTCTTAAAAGAGGCTCACTTAGCCCTCGTGAACACCTGCGCTTCTCCGCTTAACCTGACAAGAGTTTCACCCTCCCCGTTTCGTTTCTGGTTTAGAGGAACACAACCCATCCCTGCTCCTCAGTCTCCAGGCCGAGTCTGTGATCTGGGCTTTCAACAAGTCTCCTTGCTGTACTCTTCAGCCTGTTACTATCTCTTTGTTACCATGTTAAAGTCTTCCATCCTTCGTAAAGCTCACTAACTCTCGCCCCTCTGCAAGAGCAAATTCAATTGTCCTCTTTCCCACTGTATGCACCATCTTCTCCTAGAGTACGCGGCTGAGAGGCAGAAAGAAGGGTACTGACGGGGATTCTTCAAAGGCACCAGGGGACCCCTTGGGCGGATGACTCGGCGGGAGGGTTTGCACAGGAGAGGGGGAGAGCAGATGCTGATGTTCACCTCCAAAGGCCCATAACATTCATTTCCTCTGCTTCCCTGTCTCTCTGGCCCATCTGCTGCTAGGATACTTCTCTGAAAAGGTTTTCAATCCAGAGATCTGAAAGCACTTTAAGAAAGGCGATAAGTGTAATTATCTCATCTAGGCACAGAGAGGGGAAATGGCTTGCCCAAAGTCACCCAGCAGGACAGTAGCAGCTCCTGATTCCCAGGCCAGTTCCCTAGCTACTCAGCAGACTCATGCTAGTATGACTGCAGCATGGTTTCCCTGATCACAAGGGACCCATCATCCTACAGTAAAAAGGAACCTGCTGCATTAAGAATTTACAGTGTGGAAGAAAAGGGACTGGACAGCTTCGGAACATGCTCCTTATTGCACATCAGTCCCCTAGGAGCTGCTGACAGAAACTCCTATTAGACTAACAGGGAAAAGCCTGAAACCTTCAACTCGGTCGCTGGCTCTTAAATAGCAACCCTCCACGGGGAAAAGCATTGAAAACTCTTCCAGAGGTGGGGCACAGCCGAGGTCAGGGAATAGTGGGGCTTCAAATCCAGAAGACTGTGTAAAACGCATGGGCAGAGGTGATGTCAGAAGAGGAGATGCTGGCTCTGTTTCAAGGGAAAGTGGCAGCAGCAACTCAGCTAGAAATCCAGGAACCGTCTGCTGCAGTCAGCTAAAGGAGGCAAATGGCAAGAGAACAAAGGCACAGCAGTACAGCGTCTGCAAAAGTGAGTGGTACAGCATAACGCATCACAGATCAAGGAGTAACCTAGCTGGTAAAACAGAATCCACCCTTACAGGCTACAGCTGAAGATCTAGCACCCAGTGTGGTGAAATGCTTGGTAGGAGGTGTCAGAAGATGGCGACAAGCAATACTGCTTGGATTGTACATAGACAACTATTCAAAACCAAAAGAGCCTGTGGGTGGGGCAGGGGGAGAGGAAGGACTGATGTGTTCCCGGGGAGATGCACAGATAAACCACAGCTGAGCCCTGGCTGCTAGAACTTTCTTCCACATGATCTTTGGAGTCAGCTGAGGAAATCCCAGATGCAAACATTCTCTTTCTTTCTGATTGCTGTGCATGTAATCCTGCGGGTCTGTGATTCAACTGCACAACTTCACAGATCTTTCAAAACTGACGAACATTCAATCGCCTTTCTCCTGCCTTCCCACCACTGCCCTCTGCTGGATGGAAAGCATCAGAGCTGCTCAAAGCTGTGCGCCCTGCTCCCGCCATCAGTCCTAACTCTGAAGTATTTTCTCTGTTCCTACTAGTGCACAAACAACAAAGTGCTCCAGTTTGCATGTGGTGACATCCCCGGCTAGCAACCGCAAGCCAATGGTTATACATCATAATACTAGTTTGTAAGAGGGAATGTTTTCTGGGTTGGAGTTAGTAATAATATGGAGCTTTTCCGCTCATCATCAGTTCAAATCTGGTCCAGGAGAGCACTGGTTGAGAGGCATGGCTGTCCTAACGACCTGTGCACACTTGAGCAAAGCAGTAATGCCAAAATGCTAAAGCTAGAGACGATCAACAGCCTATCAGATATGGACTTGAACCAATGTGATCCCTGCACCAAGAGTGTCAGTAAATTTGAGCTGCATAGACAGAAGCATCACCTCATGGAGCAGGGAGAGGATACACCCTTTCTATAAAGCTCCGATGTAACTGTATCTAGAATACCAGGTTCCACTCTGGATACCATAAAGATGTAAAAGATCCTCAGAAATGCAACAAGAGGCATAAGGGGCCCAAAAGACTGACTCATAAGGAAAAATTACACTAGCTAATGTATAACGTACTGGAACCCAGTTGCGGGGAGGATATGGCAGCTGTCAGGTATCTGTGAAGGGCATAATAAGGGAGAAATGGTGCAATGGTGTAATGGGATAAAATTAAGAAAATATGAAGGTTGAACACCAGGAACTACTTCCTAACAATAAGGCAGATTAGTCTCCTTCGTGGCTAGAGGCATTTAAGATCAGCCTGACAGAATGTGAGAACAGTGGGGTGAGACAGACTAAATGTGACCTAATAGGTCATTTCCCTCTCTAGCACCTGTGGGCCCAATTCTGCAGGCACTTTCACAGGAATCACCGTACCCCTCTGTAATCCCATACACGAGTAAATTGGCTCTGTGGGAGCCTGTGGGATTGGACTTTTATAACTGAATGGACCAGGTAGGATTACTGGATTCTTCTTAGTGCTACAGGTGGTTCTTCAAGTCCCGACATGCTGGTGAGCGGAGATGATGCTCGGAGTACCCCAGCCCATACTGTGCAGTATCCGTTCTACAACTAAGCTGAGGTCTTTACTTTCCAAAGTCATCAAGTTGGCATCTTTCGCCAGCATGACATTTTTTTAAAAAGGCACTGTGTAGAGAATGTTCCGTCCAAGACCACAAGAGCCCAGAAAATACAACCAGCACTTACTAAGTGTCATAATCAGAGCCATACTGGATTATTGAAGCAGTAAGGACACATTGAATTTGATTTGGTTTTTTTCCAGGATTTTTCCCAGCAGCTGTTCAAACAAGGAGGAAAAAGTACATTCCAAATTAAAAGAGAAAGGAATGCTGTTTAATGATGTATCCAGCCACTTTAAAGTAAACCAGGACGGGAAGCAGCTCACATTCCGGTTTTTATATTTTTAAACCTTCATTTCCTACAACGAGCTCTCACTCTTTACAGTAAATTAAATGTAAGAGAACTGCAGTGAGACTGAAGACCTCAAAAAATTCAAAGGGAAAGGGAAACCATTCACTTAAAAAACTCAGTTTGAAAATTTTATACTTAATAGGTTACAAATAATTTTTGTTAAGGGGAAAGGGGAGGAGAAAAGAATGTCTCCCTCATTCTGCTTCTTTTACACATTTGGCAGCATTTTGTGGGCAGTCAGTTTCAGTTTTCCCTCTCTATATTCAATCAGTTGTGGATTTAACTTCCTTGTGTGTCTCCACAGAAACAGAAGGAAAATACTGAGATAGAAAAATGTCCTCAGAAAGCCAGTTTCCAGGGGAACTCAGGCAAGTTTAGTAGCTGAAATTACTGCTAACTCACTTTAAGTTGATTAGATTTCAGGTCAGTATCCCTTTAAGCTTCCAGCAGCATCTGTGACTCAGCCCCTTGCACATACATTACAGTAGATGTCATTTTACAGCCCTGCAGATGGTGTGAACTCTAATATCTTAATATTCAGGCTCAGTGTGGCCAAACTGGCATTGCTCCTGGAGTGTGTACTTTAAATAAACCAGAGGAAGGAAATGCTAAAGCTGCACCTGCATCATTTCAGATCTGTGCAATAAGTAACACACAATGTTTTCTGAGCCCAAGAGAGAGGAGAGGGTACATTAGCTATGAGTGGTTCAACTGGCAGCCTGTGGTCCAAATCCAGCCCATGGGATGATTCTGTACAGCCCCACATGATTTTGCTCTACAAGATGGGATCCTCCATGCAGCATCACCTCACACACACACACTGTACTGCATGATCATGCTGTATGGAGGTCACCATTTTGTAAAGCAAAATAGCATCCTCTGCAAAGTGTGACCTCGCACATTAAATGTGAGGTCAAACCACATAGAGGATGCCATTTTGCTTTTGTATGTTGCCTGTGGAAGTGCCACACAGCTATGCCTGCGGCCCACATCACTAAAAAGATTGGCCTACCAGCAACCAGAGACATTGAGAACAAATATTGGAATTGCCCTTTTGGATCAAACATGATGTCAAACCACTCCAATACCTTGCCTCTAAAATTTCTACCAGAATTCTTCTTAATAAAGCAGTGAAAAAAAGAAGAACCAGTTGTCGATTTATTTAGACTTCAGCACGAGGTTACTAAAGAAGCAAAGCAGTCATTGGATAAGGGGTAAAATATAGTCCTGGTTAAAAACCTGACTAAGAGCCAGAAAGCAAGGATTAGGATTAAATTATTGATTTTCATCATGGCAGAAGGTTAACAGTGGGGCACCTCAAAATTCTGTACTAGGTCCTTTATTGTTTAATATTTTTATTGATGGTCTAGAAATGGGGTGAGAAGTGAGGTAGCAACACTGGCGGATGACAAAGTTATTTAGGTTTCAGAGTAGCAGCCGTGTTAGTCTGTATCTGCAAAAAGGAGTACTTCTGGCACCTTAGAGACTAACAAATTTATTTGAGCATAAGCTTTCGTGAGCTACAGCTCACTTCATCGGATGCATGTAGTGGAAAATACAGTGGGGAGATTTTATATACACAGATAACATGAAATAATGGGTGTTATCATACAGACTGTAACAAGAGAGATTAGGTAAGGTGAGCTATTACCAGCAGGAGAGCGGGGTGGTGGGGGGGAGAGAAGGAACCTTTTGTAGTGATAATCAAGGTGGGCCATTTCCAGCAGTTGCCAAGAATGTGTGAGGAACCGGGGGTGGTGGGGGGGAACGGAATAAACATGGGGAAATAGTTTTACTTTGTGTAATGACACATCCACTCCCAGTCTTTATTCAAGCCTAGTTTAATTGTATCCAATTTGAAAATTAATTCCAATTCAGCAGTCTCTCGCTGGAGTCTGTTTTTGAAGTTTTTTTGTTGAAGAATTGCAACTTTTAGGTCTGTAATTGAGTGACCAAAGAGATTGAAGTGTTCTCCAACTGGTTTTTGAATGTTATAATTCTTGACGTCTAGTTTGTGTCCATTTATTCTTTTACGTAGAGACTGTCCAGTTTGGCCAATGTACATGGCAGAGGGGCATTGCTGGCGCATGATGGCATATATCACATTGGCAGATGTGCAGGTGAACGAGCCTCTAATAGTGTGGCTGATGTGATTAGGCCCTATGATGGTGTCCCCTGAACAGATATGTGGACAGTTGGCAACAGGCTTTGTTGCAAGGAAAGTTATTTAGGTTAGTCAGGACCAGAGAGCTAACCAAGCTAGATGAATGAGCAAACAAACTCTGGTGTTAAAAGGCACACATTGCAGGAGAAATACCTGCACATTGCAGGGGAAATATACTTCACAGGATTCTAAATTCACTCATTAACCCAAGAAAGGAACTGGACATTATCACAGACAACTCAATGAAAACTTCTGCCCAATGCATAACTGTGGTCAAAAACAGCTAACAGGGTTAGTAAGGAATGGGATGGAAAGTACTACCAAAAATCATAATGATACCTTTATATAAGTCAACCTCACCCTGAATAGTGCAGTGCTGGGCACCTTATCTCACAAAGGATAGCGCAAAGCCGGAAGGGTTTCAGAGAAGAGCGATGAGAATGATCAAAGGCCTGGACAAATTCCGTATAAAGAGAATGAAAAGCTTGAGGATGTTCACCTTAGAAAGAGAACATGACAGAAGTATATCAAATAATGAATGGCATAGCAAAGGTGGATGGGATTGAAAGCTTCTATCACCCCTGTCTTATAACACAAGAACAAGGGGCCACTCGCTGAAATTAAAATGTGGGACATTCCAAAGGAAAATGTAAATACTGATTAATTTAACTAACACCCAGACAAACCACCATAGCCTGTGGAACTCACTGCCACATGACACCGCTGAGACCCAAGAACAGGGTAAGAGTTAAGGTGGTGGGGGGGGGGAAGGATATGTATAAGGAGAGCAGGAACATCCCGGTGAAGATACGAGGCCCTTCCCCGCAGGCTGTGATGGGGGCCCCCACCCCCCAGTAGCCACAGACCGGCGAGACCCCCAGAGCACAAGAACGTGCAGCCCTGTCAGCCCCTTGTTTCAGGGTGAGCTCCGGCAGCTGTGGCTCCACAAGCCAACCCCAGCGCTTGACCCGGACCCGCCTTGTGGCCGGTAGTTCCCCAGGCTGCCGCTTCCCGGGGCGGGTTTGCTCTTCACCTGCGCAGAACTCCCCGGCAGCCGCCGCCCGCTCCCCCCACCACGCCTGGCCCAGGCAACGGGGGGGGGAGGAGGAGTCCATTTCCCCGAGGGGGTCGGGGTGGACGGTACCAAGGGCCCTACATCGCCACCCGCTACCCCTCCAACGCCCTTTTAAAGGACACGCGCCCCGAGGCGGAAGTTCCCCTTCCTCTCCCGTTTCTCCTCTCCCGTGCCCTTCCGGCCCCAGTCTCCGGCAGCCAGCCAGCCACCGGGACAAAAGCCCTCCCGGAAGTTGGGCTCCACGGCGCCGTCCTGTTCCCGACGCTCTGGCGCCGCCACGTGGTCTCTATGGCACAACCGCAACGGCTTCCAGACAGTTCTTCCGCTTCGTCTCTTCTGTTGGCCCGTGGCGCGGCGGACTTTTCCCGTCCCGAGCTCTATGGTTTCCGGCGCTGACGCGCTACGGGGAGGTGGCAACTCTATTGTTCAGGCGGCGGCGCTCTAGCGGAAGGTCGCGCGGCTTTGTGATTCCTGAGACGCTCTATGCGGACGTGGGGAGCTCCATGGTCTCCGTAGCGGCGCTCTAGACGGTTCTCCCCGATCTCGATGGTTCCGCGCCGCCGGGCGGAAGGGACGTTGCCCTTTTAAGCCAAGGGGCGGCGGGGGCCGCACGAGCCGCCATGGAGCCGGACACGCTGGAGTCGTGGATCAGTGAGTGGGGCTGGGGGGCAACGGGGCCTTCCGCGCGGACACCTGCGGCCCCGGCCTCCCGGGGATCCGGATCAACCCCCCCCCCCCCAGCGTCCCTCCGTCGGCGCCTCCGTGTGATCCGGATCAACCCCCCTCAGCGTCCCTCCGTCGGCGCCTCCGTGTGATCCGGATCAACCCCCCTCAGCGTCCCTCCGTCGGCGCCTCCGTGTGATCCGGATCAAACCCCTCCCACTCTCTGATCGCTTCCACAGCACGTTCCAGTTCAGCTGGGCCGTAGGCCATCCACCCCTGCCGATCGCCCCCACCCCTGCCAAGCCAGAGAGCCCACCTTGCCGCCTGCCCCCCGCCACCTGGCCCCTACTCCCCCAAACGCGCCCACCCCTGCCGTGACCAGTTCCGCCCCCAACTCTGATCTGTGGGGTGTCAGTGTCCCTCTCTTTTAGGCTTCAGAGTAACAGCCGTGTTAGTCTGTATTCGCAAAAAGAAAAGGAGTCCTTGTGGCACCTTAGAGACTAACCCATTTATTTGAGCATATGCTCAAATAAATGGGTTAGTCTCTAAGGTGCCACAAGGACTCCTTTTCTTTTTAGGCTTGTTCTCAAGTTACTGCACGCTCAGATACACAGTTTGTTATCCTGTTGATGTTAACTTGTGCTCCTCCATCTCTTTGGTGTGTGCACCTGTTGTCTCTCAATCATACATTTTAGATTTTTAGATTATAAACTCTTTGGAGCAGGGTGTCTCCTTTCATATTTGTGTGTGCAGTGCCTAGTGCAGTGGGGCCTTGATGTCTGGTTGGGGCCTCTGTACTGCCACAATACAGCTCCACCTGCCACCCACACTCTGATCCAGATCCAGTCCCATCATTCATTTATGCTCTATTAATGAAGGATAATGGAGTGGACAGTATGCTTATAAAAATTGTGGATTACGCCAAATTGGGAGGGGTTCCAAGCATGCTGCAGAACAGGATTAGAATTCAAAAGGACCTTGGCAAAGTAGAGAATTTGTCTGAAACCAACAAGATGAAATTCCATAAAGACAAGTACAAAGTACCTCAGGAAGAAAAAATCAAGTGCACAACTACAAAATAGGGAGAAACTAGGTGGTAGCACTACTGAAAAGGATCTGGGGGGCTCTGGGGGATCACAAATTGAATGAGTCAACAAGGTGATGCAGTTGTGAAAAGAGCTAATGTCATTTGGGGTGTATGAACAAGAGTGTCGTATGTAAGGCCTTGTCTACACTACGGGGGGGAGATCGATCTAAGTTACATGACTAACGTAGTTGAAGTTGACATATTTAGATCTACGTACCTCAGGGTCCACACTACGCTATGTCAAAGGGAGACACTCTCCCATCGAATCCCCTTGTGCTTCTTATTCACTAGACCCACTAAATCCACCGCCGATGCATTGATCACCACACATCACTAAGTGTAGGCAAGCCCTTAGACACAGGAAGTAATTGTACTGCTGTACTCTGCACAGGTGAGGCCTCAGCTGGAGTACTGGGTCCAATTTTGGGTACCATACTTTAGGAGGGATGTGGACCAATTGGATAGCCAGGAAGGAGAGCAACAAAAATTATAAAAGGTTTTGAAAACCTGACTTATGAGGAAAGGTTAAAAAACCTGGGCATGTTTATACTAGAGAACAGAAGACTGAGGGGAGACCTGATAATAGTCTTCCAATATATTAAGGGCTGTTATAAAGCAGATGGTGACCACTTGTCCTCTATGTCCACTGAAGGTAGGACAAGAAATAATGGGGCTTAATCTGTAGCAAGGGAGATTTAGGTTCGATATGAGGAAAAACTTCTAACTGGAAGGGTAGATAAGCTCTGGAACAGGCTTCCAAGGGCGGTTGTGGAATCCCCACTTTGGGAAGTTTAAGAACAGGCTGGACAAACACCTGTCTGGGATGGTCTAGGTTTACTTGGGCCTGTCTCAGTGCAGGGGGCTGAAGTTGATAACTTCTCAAGGTACCTTCTAGCCCTACACCTCAGTGATTCTCTGTGAGGTGGCTCTGATCCCCTCCCCCACCTTGACTTCATCTGCAGGTAATGTTTGCAAACTTCCTGCCATGGTATTTCACGAACTTCCATCTCAGTTCCAGTTTTGACCCCTTTGGGGGAGGCATGCGGAGGGTCTGCTCTCCCCTCAGTGTGAGCCTCTGTTAATGCAGCTTGTGAAAGGCCAGACTCATGAGTTAGTGGGTGGAGTTGATATTACACCCCACCCTTACAACCTGTGTGGCTGATGCTCACTGGGTGGGAGATTCTCTTTCTGACAGGATACTCTCTTTTCTTCTCTCTCACATCCAGACAGGGCTACGAATCCTCTCAACAAGGATCTGGACTGGGACAGCATCAATGCTTTCTGTGAGCAGCTGAATAAGGAGCTAGAAGGGTGAGTACACTCTTTCTCTTTCCTCCCGCTAACACAGTGGCTCTCAACCTTTCCAGACGATTGTACCCCTTTCAGAAGTCTGATTTGTCTTGGGTACCCACAAGTTACACCTCACTTAAAAACTACTTGCTTACAAAATCAGACCTAAAAATACAAAAGTGTCACAGCCACTATTACTGAATAATTGCTCGCTTTCTCATGTTTACCATGTAATTATAAAATAAATCACTTGGAATATAAATGTTGTACTTACATTTCAGTGTATAGCAGATAGAGCAGTATAAACAAATCATTGTCTATATGACATTTTAGTTTGTAGTGACTTTGCTAGTGCTCTCTACAGAGCCGTCCCTTGGGTATGGCGAATGAGGGCGACTGCTCCGGGCCCTGCGCTTTGGGATTGGCCAGAGATTCGTCACTTCTGCCCTGGGCCCCACACCACGCTAGGGAAGGCCGTGGCTCTCTATGTAGCCTGTTGTAAAACTAGACAAATATCTAGATGAGTTGATGTACCCCTGAAAGATCTCTGCGTACCCCCAGGGGTACGTGTGCCCCTGGTTGAGAACCACTGCTCTAACAGCTCCAGGTTACGCACCTAGATTCCAAATGCACAATCTTATAAGCTAAGCAGGGTCCTTCCGAGTCTGTGCTTGAATCAGGGAGAACCTCTCAGGTAAAAGTCCTTCTGCTTCAGGAAATGGCATAAAAGCCCAGTACGTGGCACTCTTTCTTCTCTCTGAGGCGGTACTGTGCCTTGCTCCTCTTTGGCTGCCCCTTGGTGCCAAGGGGGTTCATTGGTGGGTTTTTAGGTGGCTGAGGAGCCCAATTGGTGCCCTGCAGATTTTCCCGCAGAAGTGACAGGTGTAATTTTGGAGGAGACATAATTTTTCTTTCCTCCTTTGTCGCTTCTCTGTCTCATGAGCACGCCTGCTCTCCTCAAAGTGAGCTGTGGCTTGTGGTATGGTGTGGCACCACTGTATTCTGTTCTGCGCCAAATCCTCCCAGTTTGTTGGATTGATGCCTCCCTTTTTAAGGTGTACTTTCAGTATATCTTTCAAGCACTTCCGCTTGCCATGGTGTTTGGGGGAGCAGAGGGGGGATGTTGCTACTTGATGAGATGTAAAACTGAGGTCCTGGTTGCTTCTGGCCCATGGCTCTTTTTGCTAGAACAGGAGTCCTGGCCAAATTCCTACAAAGATAGTTACATTCTGCCAACCTGAAAGTGCCTTTAAAGTTTCACACTGGGAGATCACTCTTTTCCCCCGCCTTCCCCCCCTCCCCCCCAATTATGACATTGCTGTGTAGCTTTGCTTGTGCGGAATCGCAGCTGCATTAGTGGGGCAGGGAAGGATTCCTACAGAGATTTGTATAGGACTTTGAGATCCAGTTAATTAATGAAGTTGTCGTGTGCTAAAACTAGCCCCTTTGCCCCAAGCACATTCAGGGGCCCCGTAAGGACTTGGTGAATACCCAGTGGTACGAGCAAGACCTGTGTACCCTGGAGAGATGCAGGTCCAGTTCTCATTAATAATAATAATACCTAGCTTTTATATAGAGGTTTTTCATCAGTAGATCTCAAAGTGCTTTACAATAGAAACCAGTATTATTGCCCCCATTTTACAGATGGGGAAACTGAGGCACAGACTGGGAAAGTGACTTCCCCTAAGGTCACCTAGCAGGCCAGTGGCACAGCCAGGTTATTAATCCAGTCTCCTGAGTCCCAGTCCAGAGCTGTATCCTTTAGGTCACGCTGTCTCCCTACAACCACTGTGCTTTTTCCTCTTCCAGTCCCCCGCTTGCCACCCGACTTTTAGCTCACAAGATCCAGTCTCCGCAGGAATGGGAAGCCATCCAGGCCTTAACGGTAAGGGAGAGGCTCTCCAGACGGGTTAGACACATTAAAGGCCAGGGTGGGGGGTGCCCTGTTTTGCTCTTTGGGCTGTGGGGACTCTCCCGTATTGCTCAGCTAAAGCCCTGGTGCGCCCAGGCTGTCAGGGAGGGCTGGTAGAGCTCTGCGCATGGGTGAAGTGCGGGAATCTTACCCCAGAGGGAATTAGTGGGCGCGGCTTAAAAGGGCCTTGGATCAGGCCCCTCATAGACTAGTCCGAGCTAGTGCTGTGAATGCCTCTGCTGTGAGTGCCCGTGTTTTCCGTGTCTCTGATGGATACACACACACGTGGGCATGGAGGTTCACTGTTTGTCTCTCTGTGGTGGGGGAGGGAGCCCGGAGGACATTCCCACCAGCTGTTTCTCCCCTCCCATGGTCTGCTGTGTGTTTCAGGCAACCATGTCCGCCTCTGCACCCACCCTTTGTGGGGACAGATTGTTCCCCTCAGTCAGAAGGCTGGCACCTGTGATATGAAATGGAAGGGAGCAACAGAGGCACCCAGGGGGTCCCTCCCCGGTGACCCTGACCCCACGAGCCAGGATGTGGGGCCTGTTTTCCCTTTCCCTCGTTCTGCGGGGTCAGTCCTGCCAAGGGGAGCTGGCTCCTCCACCTGCTGACTGGGACTCGGCCTCTGCTCTCTCAGGTGCTGGAGACCTGCATGAAGAACTGCGGCAAGCGCTTCCACGACGAGGTGGGCAAGTTCCGCTTCCTCAACGAGCTCATCAAGGTGGTGTCACCCAAGGTGGGTGCCAGCACCCCATTGGCAGGGCTGGGTGTCAGGCTGGGAGGAGCCAGCGCAGGACATAGAGAGAGGTGGAGCTGGGGTAGGGATTTCCCAACTCCCCCATCCCCAACCTGTGCAGATCTACGTTCTCTGTGTGCTCCCAAAGGAGGCCATTGCTGGGAGTGAATGTATTGGTGGAGGGGGACTCAGTTTACCTCCCTCTGTGATCCATTGGGACATAGCAAGGCAGCTTCTTGTTGGCCACTATAAACTCTCCTCTACAGAGGAATCTCCCCGTATGCACCTTCCCCCTGCCGGGCAGATGGGACTTAAACTGGCCCTTCATCTCACTGTTTCTGAGGGCTGCCCCACACTGGCTGGTACTGACTGGGATCTCATATAAACTCTGGCCCTCAGGGCCTAACCCACCCTCCCAGCCCCCCTGTGCTGGAGGCCAGCCACAGTAAGGGGCATGTTGCAAGGGCCGTTACTCACTTCCTCCTTCCCTTCCATTGTCCGTTGGGAGCCATCTCACTTCTCCCTGAGAGGTTGGCCGTGTGTGGATCAGCTCTGCCCACCTCTCCCCTCAGTACCTAGGCAGCCGGACTCCTGAGAAAGTGAAGTTGAAAATCCTGGAGCTTATGTACAGCTGGACACTGGGGCTGCCTCAGGAAGTGAAGATCACAGAGGCCTATCAGATGCTGAAGAAACAAGGTGAGAGCCAGGTATCTCCTTTGGGGCAAGGGCCTTCCTCTGCTGTGGCAGAAGCTGGGTCCAGGCTGGATTCTAGCCTTCTCCGTGCTCGGGCCTGGTCTAGCTGCTGTATGGGCTGTGCAGTTCAGAGGCCGGAGGGAGCAATCCCAACAAGAGGGATTTTTTCCTGAAAGTCACTGGTGGTCTGACCTGTGTGTGGGGTGAAGGGAGATGTGACATCTTTCTTCCTCACCAGCCCTCAGCAGATATGGCTTCATAAGAGGTAGGGCCATAGGAATAATAGGGTTATGGCAGACCAGGACATGTGATGCATGGAATGACTGGGATGATTTCCTGCTAGTGGGGACTTGGAGATGCTGCAGACAATGCACAGCTGGAGCAGGGGGTGGGTGGAGCATGCCCCCCACCCCTAAACCTGACTCAGAGCTGGATTGGCCCAGCCAGAGTGAAAGAAGATGTCCATTGTGTGAGACCTAGAGCAGGGCTTCCTGGAGAATGGGTAGCAGAAGAGCCATCTGGTAACTCCAGCACTGCCCCAGTAAGGTGAGGGCTGGGCCTGCTGATGTCTCTGCTCCTCTCCCCTGCAGGAATCGTGAAGTGCGACCCGAAGCTGCCGGACGAGGCTCCGTTGCCCCTGCCTCCCCCCCGGCCCAAGAACATCATCTTTGATGACGAGGAGAAGTCCAAGGTGAGGGCTCTGTGGGAGGAGGAGCAGAAGGCCTGGCTTTCCTGCATCTGTGCATCTTTCCTGCATCTCCACCCGTGGGGCAGGCTGGCGCAGCAACAAGACCAGGAGCTCGTTCTCCTGCTGTGTGCTGTGCTCAGGAAGGGAACAGACTTAGGGCGTGATCCAAAAGAAACCAGTAGAGAGATTCCCACGGATGTCAGTGGGCTCTGAATTGGGCCCTTAGAAAGAGAGAGACTTGCTGTTTGACCTATTGAACTTGATGCCACTGGATACTGAGTAGGGCAATAGCAAGGGGACTAGTATGACCTAGCATTGACACTCGTATGAATGAATAGCAGCCACCCTAATATTACCGGGGAGATGGCTCCTCTTGCCACGTGGCATAAACTGATTGCAGCTCAGAGCGCAGACACTCTTCCTCTCCCTCCCCCCAGGACACTTCTGGCCCAATTGTTTAACCCTTCCTTGAACCATCCAGCATTGGCTCCCTCACAGCTGGGATACCAGACGGATAAGCCACGGCTCTCTTCCGCTCTGGCAGTGCCAATGCTCTTAAAACGGGGAGAGCTGGAATCAGGCTCCTCTGGCAGCAACTCCATAGTCAAGGCGGTCCTGCCATTTCCAGTGGCAGCCAGGCCGGGATCCCAGCTCTTCACTGTGCAGCGTCCTGCACCGAAGACTTGGCGGGAGGGTCCAGTGTTGATCAGACAAAGTTTGTAGAGAAGTGTCTGGAAAAGTGGCCTTCTCCCTTTTCCTGAAAGTCACCTCTTGTTGGAACAACTACTTGGTGATGACTCCAAAGTGTGGGTGTGAGGGTGAGTGGATGGGTGTGCCAGGAGCTTTCAGAGTCCCTATGGGAAGGGCACTGGGTCGGAAGCTAACAGAGAGAGCTTTACTCCCAGGGGGTTATTCATTGGCATTGACGAAAGCAATGCTTTAACGAGTCTGGGGCATGGCTAAACACACGAGTTGTGGTATTTTGCCGATACTGGTAGAGTTAAAGCTGAACCACAAACACACACATGCTCTCACTCACTCTCGCTCCCACTCCCCCCCAGCGTGGATGTAGTTATACCAGTGTAACTGTGCTGTGTGCTGACCTGTATGGCTAGTCTCGTATGGGATGGGGAGTAAGGTAGGCCACTGTAAGAGCCTTTAACATGGTATAAATGCCACTCTAGGGGGTTGTGCTGCCATTCCTGGTACTAGGGAAAACACTCCCCCAGCCAGCATAGCTGCACTAGGACCAAAACTGTGTGTAGACTGGGCCTGAGGGAAAATCCCTTCTGTCAGGTGTCACTTTTCTCTGTTAATCGGGTTTCACTTTCTCTGTGCTGGGGAAGTCGTTCTCCAGCTCCCCATACCATCTGCCGGGACAGACAAGACCGGAATTTCTAATGTAATAAAACAAGCCGGAAAAAAAATGTGTTTGTGTGGCGTGTTGGGTGATCTTTGAGGTTCTTTGGTATGTACCAGAAAAAAGCACACAAACAAAGGCACAAGCCCAGTTATGTTTCCCTTTGCTGCTCGCCTTTGAGGTCATTTGTGGCCCTTTAACTGGACTCTCAAACGTTCAGGGTCTTCCCTGTGCTGAGGGCCTGGGAGTTCCATTTACCAGCGATCCCCCAGCCTTAGTTCTGGGTTAACAGAACAGTCTGTCTGGGAACCATCTGCTTTCGAGTGACCCCTGCTGCCAGCGACCTAGGCTTGGAATTGTCTTCTCTGCCCCAGTCCACATGCCTTCCTCTCTCTCTTGCAGATGCTGGCTCGCCTGCTGAAAAGCTCCCATTCTGAGGACCTCCGGGCTGCCAACAAGCTCATCAAGGAAATGGTTCAGGAGGTGAATTTCCTCGTACAGGCTCTCACCAGGGAAGGGGCTCTGACGATTTATCCTCCGCCCACCCCCCAGGGAGCAGAAGCCTGGCACAGGATGCAAAGAGGTCCTGGGATGGGGTGGAGGATATGGCCAGTGTGCTTGCATCCCCATATTGACCTGACAAGCAAGGGATCCCAATTCCCATGACATCGGGGGCGGGGGCCAATAGGGGGGTGAGGAGAGAGATCCCTGGTATTTGGAAGTAAATTCTGCTCTTCCCAATCAGGTGGAGGGGAGCATGGGACATGGGCACAGAGGGCGTTCCTGGAGCACATACCCTGCTCTGGCACCTTCTGCTGGTGCAGTCCCAGCCCCTGTGCCATGCAGTGAGTGCTGGATAGTCACCAGTGTAAACTGAATCTCTCCACCCAAGCTGAAACCATTCCAGGAGGAGCCCCTCCCACCCCTGCTCTCTCCAGATGTTGTTCGAAGGGGGAAGCCGCTCTGTGCCCGCTATCGTAGCCGTCCCAGTCCCAACCTGTGGGGAGGGAGGACGTCAGACCCCCCTCACCCATCTGCTCCTCCCGCTCCAGGACCAGAAGCGAATGGAGAAGATCTCCAAGCGTACGAATGCCATCGAGGAGGTGAACAACAACGTGAAGCTGCTGACAGAGATGGTAACCAGCTACAGCAAGGGGGAGACGACGGAGAGCAGCGAGGACCTCATGAAGGTGAGGGCGGGGGCTGCCCCAGAGTCCCTTCCCTCGGTGTCTCACACCAGGGTGAGGTAGAGGAGCCCTAGGGTGAAGTGGGTTTTTACTCTGCAGCTCCTGCCATCTCCCTTTCCCCGTCCCCTCCCAAGCGCTTCCCCGCCGCCCACCTCCGCCCCCTTTCTCTCCCCCAGGAGCTGTACCAGCGCTGCGAGCGCATGAGGCCCATGCTCTTCCGGCTCGCCAGCGACACAGAGGACAACGACGAGGCGCTAGGTAAGCTGAGCCACCCACCAGCACAGCACGGCCTCCCTCGCTTACCCTTCCGCCGGGCCCCAGTGAACCTCCCCTTCAGCTGTGGCTGACATTGCATTGCTAGGCAGCCTGCACCCCGTCCCCACCCTTTCCGCTGTGCCACCCCCCTGGGATGAGGGGGGCTGATCTGCAAGCGCGTGCTGGGGGAAGCCCAGCTGTGCGTGGTGCGTTGCCACACAGTGAATCAGGGGAACCTACGTTCACCCCTTAAGAACATGCCATTGAAAGTGCAATGGTGGAGGGGTGTGTGGCAGATTGGAGGATAACCTGGGCAATGAGCGATTGCTCTGGGTCACGGGGCTGCGATAACAAAGATTTCTTTGCCAAAGCAAAGAGTCAGTTCCCTGGCTCTCCTCTGCCCCAATCTGTAGAGGGACAGGGCATGTGGCTGGGCTGCCACTTGACACCCCACCTCCTCTTCTGCCTTCAAATCCCCCTCCCCTTCTATTGCAGCGGAAATCCTGCAGGCCAATGACAACCTGACCCAGGTGATCAACCTGTACAAACAGCTTGTGAGAGGAGAGGAGATCAATGGAGAGACTGTGGCCGGCCCCCTCCAAGGTGAGGAGCCCTCAAGGAGGGAGGGGAGTTAAGGGCGATATCCAGCCAGGGGAGGTGGCAGTCGTGCGGCCCCAGAGGAGGTGGAAGGGTGCGGTCGGGGGCCTGGAGCAGGGTAACTGGGAAGCTGGGATGAGGAAGACACTTAATGAGCCAGATGACATGCAGGAAGTGCTTTGGGAGGGGGAGATCAGAGACTGTGGGTGAGGCTGAATCCAGAAGGGGGAGCGGAGAGGGGTGCGGGGGTAAGAAGGCGGATTGGTGACCAAGCCAGCTCCCAGCAGAGTGAGAAGATTCGGGGGGGAGAGGGGGGGACAGGACTTCTCTCTTACAGCTGCTCAGTGGTCAAAGCCTCTGTGTCCTCCCTACAGGCAGCACCTCAGCACTCCTGGACCTGTCAGGACTGGACATGCCAGCTCCGGGCCCCTCCTACCCAGCCTTACCTACCCTGTTGGGTGGCTCCATGCTCCCTGTGCCTGACCCAGCCAGCTCCGTCTCCTTGCTGGATGACGAGCTCATGTCTCTCGGTGAGGAGGGAGAAAACGCTCAGCTGTTACTGAGTGGTTTGGAGACGAGCAGCACCTCGAGGAGGGAGAGCTGCTGGTGCAAAAGGCTGAGAGTGTTTTGGGGGGGCAGGGGGATATGTCTGCACTGCAGCTGGCAGCGAGCCGCCCCACCTGGGCAGGGCAGTCAGACTCGCGCTAGCGAGGCTCGAGCTAACTGCAAATAGCAGTGGGGACGTTGTGGCTCCAGCAGAGACTCAGGCTGGCGCCCCGAGCTCAGACCCAGGGGTCACGTGGGCGTGAGAGCCTGATCGGCAACATCCACACCGCTACTGTTAGCGCCCGAGCTCGGCCCCGCGAGCACAAATCTGTCTACCCAGCCTGGGAGTGTAGACCTGTCCTGGCAGGCTGAGAGGTTACTGCTCTGCACTGCCCCCGTTCGCTTCTGAGTCTTCATGCCTTGCAAGCACCTGGGCCCTTCACAAGCAGCTCTTGTTTCCTAGAGTGAAATAAACCTCTAGAGCACAAACACCAGCGTAGCACAGGAGCTAATGGTTACGAACCCAGAGGGGTGGGGATCTCTGCCCCAGGGCCCCGCACTCTGTCGCTGGGGCTGCTGACGTTGTCCCGGGGAGCTGCCTTGTCCTGATATGTTGCCAACAGACACTGCAGGCTGCTGAAGCAGAGTAGATCCCAGGGAATGCTGCTCCCAAGGAGGCTGCTATGGGACATAGGCTCCTAAATCACTTAGGGGCTTTGAAGATGTTCCTTTAGTGATTGTCCTCCGTCTGCCTTGGCGGGTAGGATCGTTAAGTGACGTTAGCACTCTCCTTTTGAGGGGCCACCTTGTGCCATTGGCTCTCTTGGGTCCCTGCCTGTCCCCTCTGTGCTGAAGGCCGACTGAGTAGCCTGGAACCAGAGAAAGAAGGTGATAGAGAGTGGGGAGTGACCAGACCTGATAGGGCTGGAAACTAGGGGCACTTTGCTTTCTTCCTGGCCCTCCATCTGTGCATGTCTTCTCCACCCCACACAGCTCTGATTGTCAGCTGCCCACCTCTCAGGCTGTTAGCCCCCGCTTCAGTTACCCACGGACTCTTTTCTCACGTTGGCTCTTTCCTTCTCACAGGGCTGAATGACCCGTCCCCCCAGGCTGTGGACAGCAGTGGCTGGAACAGTTTCCAGGTAATGGCCTTAGAGCAGAGGGGCAGTAGTTAGTGAGAAAGGGAGGAGGAGACCGTCAAGATGAGGCATTATGGTTACATGGGGCGCTGATGTATACGCACTGGGAATGGTGGGGTAGAGGGGGTGGTGCTGCATATGTGATGGGGACGGAAGGAATGTGTGCGGGGTGTGACAGGGACGGCGGCGTGTGGGCCACGGGGGTGTGGCTTGTGTGACACGGACAGCAGTGTGCGTGGGCCAGAGTGGGGAGCCCCGTGTGTGACAGGGATGGAAGTATATGGGGCACTGGGGTGTGGCATGTGTGACAGGGATGGCGGCGTGTGGGGCAGAGAGGGGAGCGGCATGGGTGAAGTGGACAGTGGTGTGGGGCAGAGGGGGGAGCAGTGTGTATGTGTGTGTGACCTGGACAGCGGTGCATGGGGCAGAAGGGGGTGCGGCATGCGTGATGTGGATGGCGGTGTGTGGGGCGGGGGGGAGCGGCATGTGTGTGAGATGGGGATGGCGGTGTGTGGGGCACAGGAAGTGTGGCATGTGTGAATTGGATGGTGGTGTGTGGTGCACAAGGGGGGTGTGGCGTATGTGACAGGGATGGTGGCGTGTGTGGCAAAAGGGGGGTGCAGCGTGTGTGACGCGGATGGCAGCATGTATGATGTGGACGGCGGCGTGTGGGGCACCAGGGAGCGGCGTGTGTGACGGGGACGGCAGTGTGTGGGGCAGAGGGAGTGCGGCGTATGGGGCACCAGGGAGCGGCATGTGTGACGGGGACGGCAGTGTGTGGGGCAGAGGGAGTGCGGCGTATGGGGCACCAGGGAGCGGCGTGTGTGACGGGGACGGCAGTGTGTGGGGCAGAGGGAGTGCGGCGTATGGGGCACCAGGGAGCGGCGTGTGTGACGGGGACGGCAGCATGGGGGTGTGACGTGTGTGACGGGGACGGTGGTGTGCGTGGGGCAGAGTGGGGAGCCCCATGTGTGACGGGGTTGGAAGTATATGGGGCACTGGGGTGTGGCATGTGTGATGTGGATGGTGGTGTGTGGGGCACAGGTGTGGCGTATGTGGTCAGGATGGCAGTGTGTTGGCAGAGGGGGGTGCGGCATGTGTGATGGGGACAGCGGCGTGTGGAGTAGAGGGGGGGAGCGGCATGTGTGACACAGATGGCGGTGTGTGGGGCAAGGGGGGAGCGGCATGTGTGATGTGGACAGTGGTGTGGGGGGGCGGCATGTGTGAAGGTGATGGCAGCGTGTGGGGCACAGAGAATGCAGCCTGTGTGACACGGATGGCGGTGTGTGGGGCAGAGGGGGGTGAAGCATGTGTGACGCAGACGGTGGTGTGTGATGGGGATGGCGGCGTGTGGGGCACAGGATGCAGCATGTGTGAATTGGATGGTGGTGTGTGGTGCACAAGGGGGGTGTGGTGTATGTGACGCGGACGGTGGCGTGTGTGGCAAAAGGGGGGGCTGGCGTGTGTGTGACGCGGACGGTGGCGTGGGGGCGGAGGGCCTGTGTAGGGAGCAGAGGCCCAGAGTGCTGGGGAGCAGTGTTGTACAAATCCCAGGTACAGGCTGGCTGTTGAGCCAGGCGTATCCCTTGCTGTAGTGCCCTCTGGCTCTCGTTGCAGGATAGCAGTGAGCCCAGCCTGCCCTCCATCCCAGCTGCTCCTGCACGTAGAGCAGAGGCAGGAACATCCGCCCCGGGCCCTTCCCCTGTCACCAGTGGCCTGGATGACCTGGACCTGCTGGGGAAGACTCTGTTACAACAGTCCCTGCCTCCAGAGTCGCAGCAAGTCCGATGGTAAGAGCCAGGGCCAGGGTCGGGGGTGAGGAACGGACGGGATCAGCCGGCCTTTCCTTTGCCCTCTTCCAAGCACCATACGCTTGTTCCAATGGCCTGCTCCCTTATCTCTTCCACCGCCAGGGAGAAGCAGCCGCCCCCCCGGCTCACATTACGGGACCTCCAGAACAAGACCAGCTCTGGTACCTCAGTGGCTGCCACCAGCGGCACCCCCACCCTGCTCCGGAGCGTCTCCTCAAGCCCTGCAGCCCCCCTACCCCCTCCCTTGGAGCAGCCTGCCCCTGCCATGCTTCCGAGAACCACTCCCACGCCGGCCGGAGCTATGCCTCCCCCGCTGGGGCTCCCCACTCCCACATCCCCCCAGGAGATCTCGCTGGCGAACATCACAGTGCCTCTGGAGTCCATCAAACCGAGTGAGTGAGCGGGAGGGGACTGCTGCCTGAGGGCAGCAGGGTTATAAGGAATCCTCCCCTGACTGGGTGTAGGAGAGGGCCCAGGGTGTTGGGTGTCCCGTTTGGGGGTTTCCATTAATCCCACATCTGTGTAGCATAATAGGCTCCGCCCAGTGCCCATCTCTCTGCTCCTACTGATGCTGTTCCCTGGCCTCCCCTCCCTGCAGGCAGCATCCTCCCAGTGACGGTCTACGACCAGCACGGCTTCCGGGTCCTCTTCCACTTTGCCCGAGACTCTCTGCCCGAGCGGCCTGACATGCTGGTGGTGGTGATCTCCATGCTTAGCACGGCCCCACTGCCCATCCGCAACATCGTCTTTCAGTCTGCTGTCCCCAAGGTAGCGTCCCCAGGACAGGGGGAGGAGAAGGCTGGATCCCCTTGGGGGGTGGGGTCGGGAAGTTCTTACTGCTCCTGACCCAATCTTGGGAGCCTGCAAAGGCTGTGTTTCTGCTGCCCCACCCCGCCCCGCCCCGCCCACAGCAATGGGAATGGTCCACACACTGCTCGTAGTCAGTGAACCAGCCCATCTCTCTCAGGAAGGAGTCTGGACAGGTCACTAACCAAGTGATCTCGGTGCTTGGCTGCTCCGGGGTGGGTGGGCAAAACCCTAGATCCTCAGTCTGTTTCTGCACGCTGTAATGAAGGCAGATTTGGGGTGGGGAGGGCTCCAAGCTAGGGGCTGAGTTCATTCCTTCTCCTCTCCCCACCCCACGGCTAATAGCTGTGTTCCTCCGCACCCGGTGGATGGAAATCTCTGGTCCAGGGGCCAAGCATGATCCAGTGAAGAGGGCCAGGAGATCCGGACTCTAGTCCCAGCTCTGCCGCTGACCTGTTGGGTGACCTTGGCAAGTCACTTCCCCTCAGCATCTCTCTCTGTAAAGCAGGGCGACGATGTGTCGCGTCCTCTGGGAAGCGCTTTGAGATCAGTGGGCAGGGAGAGCTGTGGGGCAGCTAGGTTACCAGTGAGGGCTGGGAGTGACTGAGTGCCCTCTGGGGAGTTTCTGGCTCGGGTGGGGGTGCCTGCCCTCATGGGGCAGTGTCTACACTTGGGTTTAGACTGCTGGGCCCTATCGCCCTCCTCTGGAGGTATCGGATGGTGACACCCCCGGTCTCTCACTACAGGTGATGAAGGTCAAGTTGCAGCCGCCCTCGGGGACAGAGCTCCCAGCATTTAACCCCATCGTCCACCCGACTGCCATCACCCAAGTCCTGCTGCTCGCCAACCCGCAGAAGGTAAGGGTACCTCGCCTGCTGCACACAGCCCCCTGGGGCGAGCGTCTCCCTGTGCCGGGTAGGGCTGACGCCTCTCTCCCTGACCTGCAGCTCCCTCTCTCATTCCCATGCTCACGCCAGCTCTCCCGAGCCCCTTGTGCCCTCCTGTGTGTGGGTCTCTCAAACCACACCCCGCAGCCCCACCTCCTGACCGCGTTTCCCTTCTCTTCCCAGGAGAAAGTGAGACTACGATACAAGCTGACTTTCACCATGGGGGAGCAAACCTACAATGAAATGGGGGACGTGGACCAGTTCCCCCC